>NC_057344.1:180914777-190914777 GCF_016509475.1 Prionailurus bengalensis | reverse complement strand
AATAATGAATTTATATTTTCTTATTTAACTAAATTGCCAGATTACACAAAAAACATCTGACTATGACAAGAATTTATAAGTGAAGTATGTTTTTAACTTCGTTGAAGTCTGACGTGGGTGCTACTGGCTTTCTTTTTGAGCACCTAATGCTTGCTGTGTTTTACACTTTTTAAAACAAAAGCTGCTATTTATTGAGTCCTGCCTATTTACTATAAGTAACTAAGTAACTATAGTACCAGTTACTTAGCTGTCTTAGTCCATCCAGATTCCTATAACAAAAAGTGCTGTAGACTAGGTAGCCTAAAACACAAACACTTCTCACAGTTCTGGAGAGTAGAAAGTACAAGATCAAGGTATTGGCAGATTTGGAGTCTTGTGAAAGCTCACTTCCAGTTTCATAGACAGCCTCCTTCTCACTGTGTCCTCACATGGTGGAAGAGGCAAGGGAGCTCTCTGGGATCTCTTTCATCAGAGCATGAATCCAGTTCATGAGATACACGAATTCATGACGGAATTCATCAATTCATGGTGAATCCCATTTCAGTCACCTTCATGGTCTAATTACCTCCCAAAGGCCCCACCTCCTAATAACATGACACTGGGAATTAGGATTTCAACATATGAATAATTGCAGGGGATGCAAATATTTAATCCACAACATTAACATATATTATTTCATTTCATCCATTCAACAACACTTGAAGTTTTGTATTAACTTCCTTTTAAGGATGAGTCAGCAGAGATTAGAGAAGTAGCTTGCTCAAGGCCACATGGATAGGAAATGGTTCACTCAAGATTGACCTCAAGTTGAATTATTTCAAGGAACATGCCCTTTTTTTACTCTTCCAAATAAGTTATTCTGTGAACAGGAAGGTTCTTGTGCAAAAGAGCTGGTAAGACATGGCACATCTAAGCCTACTACCAAAGACTAGAAACTTCCAAAGTTGGCTGCTGTTATGATGAAATTCTAGTAGAAACAGAGTTGGTGGGAGAGAGTAGAATAGGCCAAAGACAAAAGGAATTTTTATTTCTTTTCAAAAGAAAAAAGAAAAAAAAAGAAATCCACGGGGTGCCTGGGTGGTTCAGTCAGGTGAGCATCCAACTCTTGATTTCAGCTCAGGTCATGATCCCAGGATTGTGGGATTGAGCCCCACACTGGGCTCCACTCTGAGTGTGGAGCTTGCTTAAGATTCTCCCTCTCCAGGGGCACCTCAGTGGCTCAGTCGGTTAAGCGTCTGACTTCAGCTCAGGTCATGATCTCATGGTTCGTGAGTTCAAGCCCCACATTGAACTGTGTGCTGACAGCTCAGAGCATGGAGCCTGCTTCGGAATTCTGTGTCTCCCTCTCTCTCTATGTCCCTCCCGACTTGTGCTCTCTCTCACTCTCTCTAAAGTAAATAAATAAACATTAAAAAATCCTCCCCTCCCTCTGCCCCTCTCTGCCACTCCCACTCTTTCTCTCTCACTAAAATATAAAATAAGTTAAAATTCACTCATTTGACACATATGACTTAACATGATCTACTTTTAAATGACAACAGCTCCTTTAATTAAACCTACATTTGCCAATTTATCCCAACTTGGTATGAATTCTTCGTGCTTCCCCTTTCCACTCCTGTTAGTTGCTACATTTTTACATTTCAGTCATAGCAGCATATTTTCTGGCCCTGGAAAATACCCTCCTTCAGGGTCCTATTTTTTGTTCCCTCACTCATTAGGTATACCCCTGGATTATTTCATGCTTGGCTCCTCCTTCTTCAGGACCCATCTTAAATATTACTTCAAGAGTAGCTTTCCTTAAGGGGCTGCCTAAGGTAGATTCCTTCTCCCAATTATTTCCTGTCCTATAGTTCTGTTTAATTTCATTATGATATTTATCACACTTTGAAATAGTTCATTTGAAAATTAACTTATTTTCATAGTGTGGGTTTCTTGTCTTTAGTAGCTCTGTGTTGCATTTGTTTTTTGTTTTGTTGTTGTTGTTTTGTATTTACCTGTTCTTTACTTTTCTGTTAATCATATCAGCATTCTTAAAAGTAAATATCCCTCACCTTTTTTTTTCTTTTTAATAATCTTATTTGGATCTTCTATTACATATTAGCCAAGAGGGTTGCATATAATCCAGCTCAATTAGAATTCATCTTGCTGGGATAGAAAATTTCCATTATATATATACATATATGTGTATATATATCCTATAAGCAGCCATAATATCTGTACTAATTCCTTAGTTGTTTCATTGTTGTTTAATTTTTTTAATTTTTTAATGTTTATTTATTATTGAGAGACAGAGAGATACAGAGCGTGAGCAGGAGAGGGGTAAAAAGAGGGAAGACACAGAATCTGAAGTAGGCTCCAGTAGGCTCTGAGCTGTCAGCATAGAGCCTGATGCAGAGCTAGAACTCACGAACTGTGAGATCATGACCTGAGCCGAAGTCAGTTGCCCAACCAACTGAGCCACCCAGGCCCCCGTTGTTTAATTTTAATTTAACCCATATTCTTTCAATATGTTATTTTAATTTTTGGCATGAGCTAAACAAAGTCGGCATCTGTGGTTGTAATGCTCTGCCTCTGCATATCAAAATGCAAACTCCATGAAGAAAGACACCCTGTTTTACTCATTAAACATCTGGAAAATAATCTGATAGGCAATGGGCTTCTAATATTTTTTAAATAATGAATGGATGAATGGATGGACGGATGGATGGATGAAGTCTACTAAGTTCCTGAAAAAGGGACTTTTCAGGAACTTTTCCTTTAAAACTGGGGCAATCTGACCCGAGACAGATGTATGTCTCTAGCTTTAACTCCTCTACAATGAGTTTGTTCCTATCACATATAACTGTTTCCTCCCCAAAAGATTGTGAAACCTTCCGACTGTATTCTGTGGTTCTCACTGTCACCTCCTGTAGTTGACATGTTCTAATATACTGTGAGAATCAATACCAGACTCAACCAGACAACTTACTTAGCTGTATTACCTTAACAAGTTGAGAAAGCCCTTTTAAAGTCTGTTACCTTCTCTGCAAAGTAGAGATAATGATACTTCTTGTCTCATGTTTAATGCCATGAGTTCACCAAACCATGTTTCATTTTCCTTCCAGGCACCCACCAAGGCTCCTTTTTCCAGACTTTGACAGTGAGTCCGAGATAATGTGACTATTGTTGGAACTAGTGCATGCCACTTTCAAGCCTGGTGTCTAAAATTTTAGGTTTAATGCTATACAAGCACCCTTTCCCCTGGTCTGTTGGCCATATGCCATCCAGTGGAGAATGCAAAACACCCAACAGAAGGTCAAGGGAAATGAGTCTGGATGGCCTCCGAATTACTGTATTTTACCTAGATGTGAGCAAGCAATAAAACTGTGTTTAATTAAGTTATTAAGATTTTGACTTTATAAAAAAATTACAGCATATAACCTAACTTGACTAAGTAGACCTATAATTACAAGAGTCCTTATGAAAATTACTAACGATAAAACTCAGTACAGAGCCTGTCTTATAAGGAAAATTCATAAATGTTATTCGTTTATTTTCCCTCATTCATTTTTACCCCGTCCATTAAAAAAAAATGTCTATATCTTTGCCAGCCCATTTTTACATATTTCTTATCACTGAGATGAAAACTGTCCTCTCTCTTTGTTGAATTAAAAATACTATATATTTTTTATCCCAATCTGTAGAAGTAGTTCACTCAATTAATTTCTTTAGTTTTTTTTTGAAACTTTCCTTCTCCAGTGGTTCTCCCCTGCCTAAGAATATGCTTTTATTCCATATACTCATAAGGAATATCACTTCATCTCTGCTCTACCATTAATCTACAGTCATTTCCCCTATACTTCCCAGAAAAAAAAAACTTTTATTAAAAAGGTAATTTATATTCTCTGCTTCTACTTTTCTGCTACTCTTGCTCCTCCAAGTTTTACCTTAGATTTTTCATCTCTACCTTTCTACTTCAAATGTCTTCTCAAAGATCGCTATTTTGAAATGTCCAAATTAAATTAGCTGTTTTCCTTGATGGCTCTTCAGCATTGAAAGGTGCTGACCCCAAACTCTTTATTGGGCTAGAATTATAGTAACTAACTTCAGTCTTCTTCCTCATGACAATTCCGTGGCCCAGTATCTTGTCCCTCAGACCTCTAGAAATTCAGCCACACATAGGATTTCCATAGCTTTTAATGATGCTTCCCAACTACATATACGCAGTCCTAATCTACCTCTTGAAATCCACCTGGACATTTCTAATGGTCTGTTAGCCATAACCATGTGTGAAATTCTCTTCATTTTAACACCTAAACTTTTTTCCTCTCCTTAAACTATTTTGAACATGTCTCAAACTCAACTTTTAATTACCACCTGGACCATCTCTTCCTTTTAAATGGAGTAAATAGCATTATTTTCTTCAAACCATCCACATTTGAAGATATAAACCATCAGTTATGTATTATTCTTCCTCATTCATCATATTCACTTGATTGAATCATTTGCTCTATGAAAGAAAATATTTTGAATATTTCTTTTTCTTTTCATTTTCTTGGCTCAAGAATGGCTCCACCAATGGAATTACTTAAGCCAGAAAAGAATGTTTCATCCCTAATTATTCCCATCCTTCATCCCCAGATTCCAACAATCGACCAATTTCCACAAATTCTAATCATGAAATATTGTTTGAATTCTTCTTTAGTTGTCCATCCTCATAACCAGTATCCTAGATCAGCCTGTATCATTGGTATCACTCTCAAATGTGCCAGGTAGTTTTTCTACCATGGTCATTCTTTTATCCCACTGAAATCCCTAAAATACATTATTTGTATACCAACCAGAGTGGTACTTCTTTTTTTTTTTTTAATTTTTTTTTTCAATGTTTATTTATTTTTGGGACAGAGAGAGACAGAGCATGAACGGGGGAGGGGCAGAGAGAGAGTGAGACACAGAATCGGAAACAGGCTCCAGGCTCTGAGCCATCAGCCCAGAGCCCGACGCGGGGCTCGAACTCACGGACCGCGAGATCGTGACCTGGCTGAAGTCGGACACTTAACCGACTGCGCCACCCAGGCGCCCCCAGAGTGGTACTTCTAAAGTCAAATCTAATCACCTCTTAGTGCCCTTCAATACTTTCCATTAGAGTTACTATAAAGTACAGAATCCTTAAGAAAGCTCTTATAGTTTCCATGTCTGGAGCTCAACTAAATGCCCAACATCATCTCTGGTTTTCTATCACACTGTATTTTTGAGCAACGATAATTATTTTTTATCAGTATTCTTTGAACATGCTACATTATCTCCTGCTTCCCAGGTCTATGTACATGCCATTTACTGTAGTTAAAACATTCACTACTCTCAGGTTTTATCCAGATAACTGCAACTCATCTTTGTTTTCACTTAGACAAAGGGTTATCAAATAATGTTTTGTTAAAGCTGGGATTCTATGAGAGTAGAATGTACTAGTAATAATTAGATCAGGAGAACAGGAATAATTGGGAACTTTTCTGGGAAAACCAGGGTATATAATAGCCCAAATTAGGCACCACTTCCTAGAAAATCTTTGAAGTCATCATTGCCAAATTATTTGTTTTTCATTATATTTACAATGGCATTCTATTCCTCCTATAATGACACATCATTCTCTATTATAATTTTCTGTTTTTTTTTAATTTTTAGACTGTAAGTTCATTAATGACGGGGACTATGCCTGATAAATGATAAATGAAGCGTTGCAAGCCTGCAATTTTATGTCATCTATGTTTTACTGTGTAAACCACTATTGTCATAAGTATCATAATCTTATACACTGTATTCAAATGCGTCTCAAGAAGGCACGGCTACAACAACAAATGTCCCCTATTAAATTTATTCAAGATGCCCCAATGCCTTGCAAATTAGGAATACAATATCTGGGATAGCATTCAAGGCTTCTCAACAAGTCTCCAAGTTGTCATTACTCACAGTAGTTTTCTGTATACTATGTGTTCCAAACAAAATGCACTCCATTCAGTTCTTTAAAAAAAAAAATCAAAAACCAAAAACTTACATACCTTTACAACTTTATGCATTTATTACTACATCTTCTTATTTCTTGTCTTCTTCATTCCTGTCTACATTCTACCCATTGTTAAAGACTTATCTTAGATTATACCATCCCCTAGAATATTTCTTAATTTATTTAGGAATGTAATAAATGGCATTCTTTTGAACCACTGGCAAACATTTTCTTTCTTGCCTGGATTAGCTGATGGAAGTCACAATGGAATCACAATACTGAGACTCCACTTTCAACTCTTTTAGTGTAATAGATATGTAATTGTGGGCTATTCCTGGGCATTCTTCAGCAGTAAAATTAAGATAACAACAATAGGTACCTTGGTATGATTTCTGTGCAGATCACATTACCAAGTGAATGCATTTGTACTGGAGCAAAGGACTCTTCAAATGTAAGTAAAAATTTTTATTAGTGGCTGGACTAAGCTAGAATAGAACCATATTATAGAACCAATTATAGCCTTGCTTGGTTACCTATTGAGTAATTTCTAAATAATGGTAGATTCTAGAATGAGATTACACACACTTACTCTTTTCTGTTCACCGCTGTAAATAGAACAAAATACCCTGGATATTATTTCACTGAAAATGTTAAAGGGAGCCAAAACCTGGATAGAAAGAGGCAAATTGGATAGAGACTTCAAAATTTGAGGAACAAGAAGGCAATATCCTTGGATTTTCTTTTTAAATCCCCCCTACCCCAGATTGAGTGCCAGAGAGGCTCGTTGCCCAGCGTCACCAAGCACTGTACAAAATATACAATAAAAGTCTGCTCTTTCCATCCAAAGGCTCAGGGAACATGAAGTCTAACATAGTGGAAAGCCCCAGAAACCACTCCTCAATCCAGACCAGCTGGCAGCATGAGTCCCTTGCAGTAGTGAAGTCCTGGGCTGATGAGTCGCCAGTTCATAGTCTGGATGTCAGCCAAGCTGATCTGCCAGCAACAACAGCAACAGTAAAACCCTATGTTACTCTTTCCTCCAAGTGGCACAAAAAGAGCCAGGACTAGCTTCTGTGACTCCCCACCAGAGAATCACCCTGCAACAGTAGGCAACTCAAGGAAGTGTCTTCTATCCCCACCATCAATGCCAGAAACAATTGAGTAGGAGCCCCAGTGGCACTAAAAAAAATAAAACAAGCCAAATTAACCTTGTAAGGGCTCAGAAAACTAAACTGTCATTGAAACTATAGTCCACAAAAGTTCATCAGAATATACACTAAATTTATACAGAATGACCGCAGACCAAGGTGGAAGATCCAGGTACAACCCCCTTCTTTTGAATGTGGATTGGTCCATCTTACCCATTTCTAAGGGTAATATAGCAGGGGTGCCTAGGTGGCTCAGTTGGTTAAGTGTCTGACTTCTGCTTGGGTCATAATTTCATGGTTCATGGGTTCGAGCCCTACATGGGGCTCTGTGCTGATGGCTCGGAGCCTGGAGCCTGCTTAAGACTCTGTGTCTCCTTCTCTCTCTCTCTCTCTCTCTCTCTCTCTCTCTGCCCCTCCCCTGCTCACACTCTGTCTCTTTCTCTCTGTCTCAAAAATAAAAATAAACACTAAAAAAATTTTTTTTAAATAATAGAATACAGCAAAGGTGATGAGATATCACTTCCATGATTAGGCCATGTAAGATTGTGACTTCTGTCTTACTAGTAGTCTGTCTCTCTTCTCCGCTGGCTTTGATGAAACAATGTACCATGTGAGAGAGGCCAACATGGCAAGAAACTGAGCACGGTCTCTGATCATCAGCCAACAAAGGAACCAAGATCCCCAGTTCATTACTAAACAATGAACTGAATCCTGTCAATAAGCATTTAAGTATAGAAATGTATCCTTTCTCAGTTACAACTTCAGATGAGACCCCAGCACTGTTTGACACCTTGACTGCAATCTAGAGAGAAAGGCCATGAAGCAGAGGACTCAGTTCAACTGTTACCAGGCTCCTGGCCCACGGAAACTCAGATAATAAGTGTATTGGTTAGGCTGGTAAATTTTGGTAATTTGTTACACAGCAATAGATAACTGACATACATACTTTATAATCTTTTAAAAATTTTCTACTGTTTATATTTATTTTTGAGAGAGATCATGAGTGGGGGCTGAGCAGAGACAGAGGGAGACACAGAATCTGAATCAGGCTCCAGGCTCTGAGCTGTCAGCATGGAGTCCCACAAGGAGCTCAAACCCATGAACCATGAGATCATGACCTGAGCCAATCAGATGCTTAATCGACTGAGCCACCCAGGCATCCCTACATACTTTATACTCTTGACTATGATTATCAATGAAATATTTCTCTAATTATGTGTAGACATTGGGTTTTTTAAAATTTGAGGTAAAATATCTAAATACATATCCCAATAAGTTGACCAATTTTCATATACCTTCCCACACCTGCTAGAGATCAAGGAAAGAAGCCACAATAATTTTTACTGTAATAGAAAAGTTACTCCTTTTTTTTTATGTTGGCTGTTACTTGTGCTTAAAGTAAATGTTTGTGGTTTAAATGCTTAACTAGCTGAAACATAAATGCTTTCAGTATTTTATGTTTTCTTCAAAGACATTTGTAGCATTGATTAAACCCGCAGGCATCTGGGAAGTTGTTTTGTCCTCAATTGTTCCAGCAGGTGGTTCCATACAGTTTCAGGACGGCTCCACTTAAGGGTGGAGCTGCTTAGAAAGATATTAACTCTACAAGAAGCTTCTGTATTTAATCTAAAAACTTTGTGAAAAAGTGTGCATACAGAATTATACATATATCTGTGTGGAATTTTTCTTTGTTGGAACAAATTTGATACACATTAAGTCACATTGTAGATAGAATCCTTAACTTACCTGAGTCCCACTGATAAGCTTTCCTTTTAGATTTAAAGATTCTCCCTGCCCGCTAGGTTTGGATGTTCTAATTGAAGTTGATATAGAGAGATACTAGAAGAATTTGCATATAACTTCTGAGTTTTTATTTTTATTAGAAAAAGTAATACCAACTTCTATAGCAAACAAACACCAAAATCTTAGTGTCCTAACTTACTAAACATCTGTTTCTTATTTATGTCAAGTCTAATGCAGATGTTCCTAGATGGTAAGAGGACCTCCATGTGGTTTTCAGAGTCCCAGACCTCATGTATCTTGTAGCTCTGCCATTCTCTAGAACCTCAGAGGCATCTCCTTGATCCTTTCCAATCAGCTGCTAGTCAGGGGTAAAGAAAGAGGATCACCGGACAAAAATTCCATGTTCCACTTCTGGAAATGCGTCACATAATCTACTGACAAAAGTTAGTCAATGGCCTCATCCAACTGCATGGGAGGCTGGGAAATGTAGTCTACTTTTGTACCCAGGGGGGAAAAAAAAAGAAAATGAGAATTGGTAAAGCAGTCTAGGCCAAAAGGTAGAGAAAAAGTTGCATGTCAGTACGAATAGAATTAGTGCTGCAAAAATGTAGTACATAATTTATGAAGCTTAGTCCCAGCATTGGTCAGTAATTATAAAAGGATGGGACTTATTTTCAAGGATTCTGTAACATCTAAATTATATAAAACAATGCAATAAATGCAGTATAAGTGAATTGAGACATATTTTTTCTAATTTTATTTTTGATAGTAATCATTTTAGTAGTCATTTAGCTGATTTCTTAATTATCTACATAAAGTTATTTTCCTTCCCCCAATTCTCTGTTCCTTCAGCTTATTTCTGCTTCCCATATTAAGGGAAGTTCTTTCTTCATGTTATAGCAATTTTATTTTTCAGAGACCCATTTGGGTATTATTCCTAGGCTTGGTCAAGTTTTCAAATAATTTTTATTTTAGCTATGCTGTTCCTGCAATCCTTAACCATACTAGAAATGCAGGTTGAATCTGCCTCCTCCTGGGCTCAGAGCAGTTAAATGATATCTCAGAATGCACTAACTACCAGAAATGAAGTAATTGACCAGGGAGATGGATGAAAATGGAAAAAAAAATCTGGAAATTGATACTAGCTTCACCCAGTAAGTATTTAATGACTGCTTCTATGATCTCAGTCGATAGAGCATCTGTAGTGAAGTTGGTATGTGTTGCTATCCCAATAAAGGTCACACACTGTTAACGCTGCAGCCTACAATGAGTGATCTCTTAGTCATGGCCTTGACAAATCTCTCGGGTTATGAGTGTCAATATGCACCCTTGATCTGAAGTGTTTTATATTTTTTCTCTGGATTTGTTTCCTGGGAAGGAGGTTATGCTGGGCCTGCAGTTCTGAGTGACCTATGTAACCCTGAAACTGTAATTGGCATTGTCTGCTCACAAAGTTATTATTAAAAATAGGCATTTGGGGGAAAGTGTGGTTTATGTTGTTTCCCATCATAACATATGGAACCCAAAGTTTAATTTCTGAATTTGATTTTTGCAGCATGTTCCTATTCCTCAGAAGTATTTAATATTTCTAAAATAAACTAAATGTTAAGTTACATACATAAAGTATCATAAAAGTCTGTAAATCAGTTGACTTAAAAAATGAGAAATCTTCAACAAGGCATAAAGACTTGTTCTGCTTCCCTGTTCCCTATCTCCACCTGACTGATATTTTTCTATGGAATTTTATAGACCTACGGGAAAAACAAGTATTTTCTGGTTTCCTCTTCAGTTATTTTTATTACAAATCTTCAGGTCTAAAATATACACTGTATCATATATACATATATAAAAATATAATATCTAGTTCACATACTAACCATTTGTTTCAATGACATACTAACCACTTATTTTAAAGTCAATATTTATACTTTGAATGCTAAATAAAATTTTAACTATACTTTAATAATGTGTGTGTATACATATGTATACACTACCATAAATCATTCAAACATCATCAAACAATTTACAGATTTGGACAGTTAGCTTTTTTTTTAATTTTTTAAAAAAATTTTATTTATTTTTGAGACAGAGACAGAGCATGAGCAGGGAAGGGGCAGAGAGAGAGGGAGACACAGAATCCAAAGCAGGCTCCAGGCTCTGAGCTGTTAGCACAGAGCCCGACGTGGGGCTTGAACTCACAAACTACGAGCTCATGACCTGAGCCGAAGTTGGACGCTCAACCAACTGAGCCACCCAGACACCCCTGGACAGTTAGCTTTTCATATCAAGATACTGGGTGTTATCCGAAGGAATTTATTTCCTCAGTTTTGGAAAAAGAATAGCAAAAATTTGATTAGCAAGGGATTTACCAGAAAATACATTCATCTAAATCTACTTGGTTCCTAAAATATCAGATTTGAGGAAGAGTGTCTGTATGTGAAATGTTGTATACTTTCACTTTTAAGTAACAGAATATCAGTTGAAAGTGGACATATCTTCCCACATAGTAAGACATTCATAATCAGGTATTTAACAAGATTGTCTCAGCAGCCCGATAATGTCAAAGATTTTGAACCAATTCTCAATGACATTTTTGGCCATTTTTTAACTTGCCTTCATGGTTGAAACATGGCTTTACCTGTTCCAGACATTTTCTACTCATATGATAATACCCAAGGTATGAAGAGAAACAGGAAATGGTCGTATTTTATTGGACAGGAGAACCCTTCCCATAAACATCCTCACAGATTTCTCATCATATTCTATCAGCCAAGATCAGTTTGTGTGCCCATGACCTTGCTACAAGGAAAGCAATTGTCTGACATTTGCAACTTCTCTTATAAGCAAACCATAGGGGCAAGGAGAAGGGGGGGAGGATGGCTGTTAGGTAGCTAGAAACTTATTGATGTATGTCTGTATAAATGTAGTCTATTAGTCAGGTGGACTAGATTGTTCTTAGTAACTAATAATCCTAAGGGCTCATGCTTGATTGTTTATTAAAGTAAGGATATTGGTGGCGATCCCAGTGGGTATAAACTCCGCACAGGGATGCAGGCTGGTTGCCAGGGCAGAGGGAAGGAAACATGAAATATTGTGCACTGATTCCAAAGGCTTTCAGCTGCAAGTCATATCTTTACTCCTGCTCACATTTATTGTTCGATGGAAGCCACATGACCACATCTAGCTACAAGAGAAGTCGTGATATATCATTTTTATCTGGGTTGCCCAATGCCCATCTAAAACTTTTATCGCTATGGAAGAAGGGAGAAATGGATATTGAGGGAGAATAAATAATATCTGACAAAAGTGCCACAACAGGTGGTTGTGGTAGACAGAATAATGTCCTCACCGAGGATGTTCACATCCTAAATTCAGGAGCCTGTAAATATGTTTCTTTATATGGCAAAAAGAACATTGCAGATGTGATTAAGTTAAGAATCATGAGATGAGGAGAGTATCCTAAATTGTCCAACTGGCCTCAATCTATTCACAAGGGCCCTTATAAGAGGGAGTTAAGAAGGCAAAGTCACTGGAAAGAAATGTGATGACAGGCAAGAGGTTGGAGGGATGTAAAGAAGCTACCAAATGCCAAAGAACATAGATGGCCTTAGAAGCTGAAAATGACAAGGCAACAAATTCTCTCATCAGAGTCTCCAGAAGGAACCAGCCCTGCCACCTGACACCTTAACTTTAATCCTCTAAGACTCTTTGGATTTGTGATCCCCAGAATTGTTAGCGAATACTTTTGTACTGTTTTAAGCTATTAATACTGTGGCACTTTGCTATAGTAGCAACAGGAAACGAATACACTGGTTATAGATACTAAATCATATAATGTGTGTCAAGACTTAGCAGGATGCCAGGCACATTGGGTGGAATCAAAAGACATTAGCACCTAGTTTCATTTCCGTAGATGGATGTTTTCATGTTGGAATAAATACAGCAAGAAATAAAATCACTACTAATCTAGAGCAAACATACAGGTAGAGCACCAACAACATCATTGAAATAAGTGTGTAAATACTTAAGGCTGAAAAAAAATTATTTCTTAAAGGACAGCTGTAAGCATATATTTATATCTGCTTTATGTTAAGTATGATAGAAACAGTAGGTTCTGTATAAATCCTCACTGTGGAGGAGGTTACCCTCTGTTCCTAGTGTGCTAAGAGTTTTAATCACAAATGGTTGTTGAATTTTCTGAAATGGTTTTTCAATTGATATCATTGCGTGATTTCTCGTCCATAGCTTGCTGATAACAGTGAAGTGCATCGACTGATTTTTCAAATATAGAATCAGCTTTGTGTATTGCATATATACAACACTTGTGTTATTTATTTATTTATTTTTACATAATTGGATTTACTGTGCCAAAATTTTGTGGAAGATTTTTATGTCTAAGTTAATGAGATATATTGGTCTGTATTTTCATATCTTTTTTTTTCTTTGTTTCTTTCCCCCACCCCCCTCTATATTTTAGTACTAGTATAACATTAGGCATCTAAAACATGTTAGGAGTGTTCTTTTTTCTTTTATTTTCTAGAAGTGATTGTGTAAAATTGGTGTTAATTCTTTGAATGTTCATTCTGCAATAAACCATTGGTTCCTGGAGATTTGGGGGGGATGTAGGAGGAGAGATTTGTCGTAACATTTTTAATTTCTATAATAGCTATAGGGAAATTAAAGATATTTATTTTATCTTGTGTGAGTTTTGGTAGTTTTTTTTCAAGAAATTGGTCCATTTTTTCAAAGTTGTAGAAATTATGACTGTAAAGCTATTCATAGCCTTCCCTTAGTACCCTTTTGATGGCTGCAGTATCTTTTTCTAACAGCTTTATTTAGATGCAATTCACATACTATGTAATTCACCCATTTAAAGTGGAGAAATCAACATATTTTTGGATAATCTCAGAAATGTGCAACCATCACCACAATTTTTTTGGTGTTACTTTATTTTTCTTAGAGTTTTAGTTTTACAGCAAAAGTGAGAGGAAGGCATAGAGATTTCCCTCATATCCTGTGTCTGCACAGGCATACATGAACATCTCCCCTCCCCCCCACACACACATATTATGAACATCTCTCAGCAGAGTGGTACATTTCTCACAATTGATAAATTACATTAGCACATCATAATCACCCAAAGGCCATAGTTTACATTGTAGTTCACTCTTGATGTTATTTATTCGATGAATTTGGATAAATGTGTAATGACTGGTATCCAACCTTATGGTATCATATGAAATATTTTCACTGCCTTAAAAATCCTCTGTGGTTCACACTTATTTATCCATCCATCTCCCCAGCTCCTTCTAATGACTGATCTTTTCATTGTTTCCACAGTTTTGCCTTTTCCATAACGTTATACAGTTAGAATTATACAGTATTCAACATTTTCAGCCTTGGTAATAGGCATTTAAGTTTCCTCTATGTATTTTCATGGCATGATAGCTCATTTCTTCTTTAGTGTTGAATAATATTCCATTGTCTGGATGTACCACAGTTTATTTATCCAGTAACTTACTGAAATACATCTTGATTATTTCCAAGTTTTCGCAGTTATGAATAAAGCTGTTATAAACATCTATGTACAGGATTTTGTGTGGATATAAAAACATTTTCAACTACTTTGGGTAAATACCAAGGAGCATGATTGCAGAGTTTTATTTCCAGAGTATTTTTAGTTTTATAAGAAGCCACCAAACTGTCTTCCAAAGTGGTTGTACAGTTTTACATTTCCACCAGCAATGAATAAGAGACCCTAATGCTCCACATCTTCGCTAGCATTTGGTGTTGTCAGCGTTCCAGACTTAGGGCATTCCAACAGCTGTTTTATGGTGTCTCCTTGTTGTTTTAATTTGCATTTTTCTGATGTCATATGATGCAAAACATTCTTTTCATGTGCTTATTTGCATCTGTTTATCTTCTTTGACTAGATGTCTATTAAGATCTTGTCTTTATTTTTTAAGAGGGTGGTTTGTTATTATTGAGTTTAAGAGTTCTTTGTGTATGTTGGAAAATAGTTCTTTATCAAATGTATCTTTTGCAGTATTTTCCCCCAGTCCAGGGCTTGTCTTCTCCTTTTTTGACTTTGTCTTTTGCTTAGCAGAGCTGTAAATTCTGATGAAGTCCAGCTTATCATAATTTCTTTCATGGATCATACCTTTGGCATTGTATCTAAAAATTCATCTCCTTATAGATTTAAAGATTCATTTAGTTCTGTGATACATGAGAGTTAATTTTTGTGAAGTTCTGTGTCTAGATTCGTTTTTCTGCATGTGGATGTCCATTTGTACCAGCACCACTTGTTAAAGAGATTATCTTGGCTTCATCACATTGGCCATTGCTCCCTTGTCAAAGAGAGTTGAATATATTTATGGGCATCTATTTTCCGGTTCTCTGTTCTATTCCATTCATCTGTTGGCTTATTCTTTCAACAATAACACATTGTCCTGATTACTATAGCTTTATAGTAAGTCCTGAACATGAGTATTGTCAGTCCTCCACCTTTGTTCTTCAATACCACATTGGCTATTCTGCCTTTTGCTTCTCTTCTTGATTGCGTGGTTTCTGAGAAGTCAGATATAATTGTTATCGTAGCTTCTCTATAAGTGCTTTTTTTTTCCTCTGACTCATTTCAGGATTTTTTTTTTTTTATCTTTGACTTTCTGTACTTTGGAAATTATATGTCTAGGTACAGTTTTTGGTTTTTGTTGTTGTTGTTTTTGTTGTTGTTGTTGTGTTTAGTGTTTATCATGGTTGGTGTTCTCTGAACTCCTAGATCTGTGGTTTTGTGTATGACACTAATCTGGGGAAACTCTAAGTCATCATTGTTTCAAATTTTTCTTGTGTTTATTTCTCTTTCTACTTCTTCTAGTGTTCCCAATATATGTATGTTGTACCTTTGGTAGTTGTCTTACAATCCTTGGGTATTCTGTTCCCGCTTTTTTTTTCTTTTTCTAGTCTTTGTTCTCTTTGCTTTTCAGTGTTTGAGGATTCTACTGATACATCCTCCACCTCAGAGAATCTTTCCTCAGCTGTCCAGTCAACTAAATCCTTCTAAGGCAATTTTCATTTCTTTTACAATGTTGTGGATTCTTTTGGTTCTTAGGATTTCTCTCTGTTTATATTACTCACTTGGTCTTGCATAAATTTCACTTTATCCATTAGAGCCCTTAGTATTAATTATAGTTATTTTAAATTATTTGTCTGGTGATGCCAACATCCTTGCCATATCTGATATTGACACTTGTTCTATCTATTCAAATTGTGTTTTTTGCCTTTTAGTATGACTTGCACCTTTTTGTTGATAACCAAACATGATGTTCTATAAAAAAGAAACTGCAGTAAATAGGCCTTTAGAAATGTGGTGATGAGGTGCAGAGGGGAAGTGTTCTATGGACCAATGATTCAGCCTCAGTCTTTCAGTGAGCCGATGCTTATGCTCTGTGAACTTTACAAGTATTTGTCAGGTTTTTTAGTTTTTTTTGTTTTTATTTTTTTTTCCCTCACCACCTAGGTGACAGAATGGCTAGAGTGGGCTGGTTTGGGTTATTTCCTTTCTCCCGTGTAGAAAGTTAAAGCAGAGTTAAGTTGGGTATTTCTTTTTCCCCAATTCACTTAAACTCTAATAATACCCCAGCAGGTTAGACTCCAGCTATTTTCTCCTCAGGGTAGCTTATTTCAAAATGATTCCTTTCCTTCTCCCCCTGCTGGAAGCATGAGGAGATTTTTTTCAGATATTTACTGTGAGCAATTGGTCAGTCTCCTGGAGGAAATCTGACAAAATTATGGGAGCTTCCATGACTGGGTTACCTCGGAGTGTTTAACTCTCCTAGTCGTCCACACTGAACCTCTGGCAATCTGTCAGTTATATTTCAGATCTTCCTATCCCAGAACTGGTTCCTTCAGTGGCTTCTGCTTGTGAATCTCTGAGCTGGTAAGCCATGAATCCTTATATCTGCCTGTCTGTCTCTCTAATCTTGGGTGAAATGGTTTGCCCTGTACCCTGCCTTCTCTCACAAATATAAGAAGATTGGTTAATTTTTCAGTCTGTTGAATTTTTAAAAATTTTTTTGTTTATTTACCAATTTTTGAGAGAGACAGAGACAGCATGAACGGGGGAGAGGTGCACAGAGAATGAAGGGGAGAAAGAATCCCAAGCAGGCTCCAGGCTGTCAGCACAGAGCCTGCTGTGGCCTGAACTCACAAAAAGATGAGACCCTGACCTGAGCTGAAACTGAGAGCTGGACGCTCAACTGACTGAGCCATCCAGGTGCCCCCAGTCTGTTCAGCTTTTTATTTATTATAACAGGGTGACAACTTTGGAGCTCCTTACATGTGGAAATGGACACTGGATGTGGATTTTAGGACATTTTCATCACTCTAAAAAGAAATCTTGTACTCCTTGGCTACCATCACCCTACCCTCATCCCCACCCCACCTCCAGCCTTAAACAATCACTATTCTACTTTCTGTCTCCATAGATTTGCCTATTTGGGGCATTTCATATAAATGGAATTGTGTAATGTATGGTCTTTTGTGACTGGCTTCTTTCATTTAAAATATTTTTAAGATTTTTTCATGTAGCATAAACCAATACTTCATTCTTTGTTTACTGCTGATTAATACTCCATTGTATGGGTAGAGCAGAATTTATTTATTCATCAGTTTATGAACATTTGGGTTGTTTTAATATTTTGGCTATTATGAATAATGCTGCAATTAACATTCATGTGCATTTTTTGTGAATACTTGTTTTTGTTTGTTTCTTTGTTTTTGTTTAGATATATGTTCAGGAGTAAGTTGCTGGGTCATATGAAAACTCTACGTTTTACCATTTGAGGAACAGCCAGCTAGCTTTTCAAACTGAGTGCACCATTTTAGATCCTCCCCAGTGTGCATGAGGATTCTAATTTCTCCACATCCTGGCCAATGCTCATTATCATATTATTTTTCATTCTAACCATCCTAGAATGTATGAAGTGGTATCTCACGGTAGAGATGTGCAGCATATTTGTATTTTCACGATGACTGATGATGTAAAGCATATTTTCATTTGCTTATTGGCTATTTATATGCCTTTTGGGGAAAATGTGTATTCAGAGTCCTTGCCCATGTTTAAAATGGATTTTTTTCTTATTATTGCCTTATAAGAATTATTTACATATGCTAGATACAAGTTCCTTATCAGATATTTAATTTGCAATTCTTGTTCCTATTCTATGGGTTGTCTTTTCACTTTCATGATAGTGTCCTCTGCAGCCCAAAATTAAACTGTTTTTTTTTTCTTTTCTTGCTCATGCTTTTGGTGTCATATCTAAGAATCTTTTGCCAAATCCAAAGCTTTTAAGCTTTGTATGCTTCCTTCTAAGAGTTCTACAATTTTAACTCTTACCTTTAGGTGTTCATGTATTTTGAGTTGATTTTCACATATGATGGGTCATAAGGGTCCAACTTCATTCTTTTGCTTACGGTTATCCACTTGTCCCAGAGTCATTTGTTGACAAGACTACTCTTTCCCCTTTGAATGGTGTTCATACCTTTGTTGAAAACCAGTTGTCTAGGGGCACCTGCGTGGCTCAGTCGGTTGAGCATCGACTTTGGCTCAGGCCATGATCTCACAGTTCGTGAGTTCAAGCCCCGCGTCCAGCTCTGTGCTGACAGCGTAGAGCCTGGAGCCTGCTTCGAATTCTGTGTCTCCCTGTCTCTCTGCTCTTCCCCCGCTCATGCTCCATCTCTCTCTCTCTCTTTCAAAAATTAAATTAAAAAAACATTAAAAAAAAAGAAAACCAGTTGTCTATAAACAAACGGGTTTATTTCTGGATTTTCAATTCTGTTATACTGGCCTATATATCTGTCCTTATGCCAGTACCACAGCACCCTGATCAGGGTTGCATCATAATAAATTTTTATTTATTTATTTATTTAATTTATTTATTTATTGGTGCAAAAAGGTCATTGTATTAAATCACGGGGACAAGGACTTGTGGGCAGGAAGAGATGCCTGTATTAAATTTTTAAAGTAAGAAAGTGTGAATCCTCCCATTTAATTCTTCTTTTTCAAGAATTGTTTTGGCTGTCTGGGTCTCTTGAAATGCCATTTGAATTTTAGAAAAAGCAGTGTTTTCCCCAGAAAAAATATGGCTTCATGCTCTACATATGTTCCATCCAAAAATATAACTGTAAATCATGCATCCTAAGACATGTATTAGACCTTAGCATGTTGGAAGTGCCTTTTGCATAACCAGAAATTGAAATCAGTGAAGTTAGTCTGAAATCCTATAGACAGATCTTCTGTTTTTGTTTTTTTTTAACTCTCTCTTTCACCTAAAAGAGCAAATAGGAATCAAGTATTTAGCATATGTTTTAAGGATGATAAACACCTAAGTGTTGAATGAAACCTCCAGAGAGCTATCGGTTTATTTAAAAACTTGGAAATGCAGCCGAGATCTCTCTGCCAGAGGAAGTTTCTAATATATGGCTCCTGTAAGTGCACTGGATTTGTTAACAAGCTTCTGTATCAATTCACATGGTGGCAAGCTTTTCTTAAGACACCATCTGCCTACAATGTTTGTTCAGGAACTTCTATTTTGGAGTGCTCTTAAACACTTTTTAAGCCTTCTTTTATACACACACACACGCACACACACACACACACATGAACATGCGTGCACACAATCATCTTGTTTAAACTGTTAACATTATATGTTTGTATTACTTTCACAGAATGAATCTCCTTATTCCAAAATGCTTGGATATCTGGATATTAATTATGTAGAATTTTTTTTATTTTTCAATTTTTTTTAATGTTTATTTATTTTTGAGAGCCAGAGAGACAAAGTGA
This sequence comes from Prionailurus bengalensis, assembly GCF_016509475.1. NCBI lineage: Eukaryota > Metazoa > Chordata > Mammalia > Carnivora > Felidae > Prionailurus > Prionailurus bengalensis. The sequence goes on along the minus strand of NC_057344.1, from coordinate 190,895,063 downwards.
GAGCAGGGGAGGGGCAGAGAGAGAGGGAGACACAGAATCTAATCCGAAGCAGGCTCCAGGCTCTGGGCACAGCACAAGGCCGACATGGGGCACAAACCCACGAACTGTGAGATCATGAGTTGAGCTGAAATCGGACAACCAACCGACTGAGCCACCCGGGCACCCCTAATTATGTAGAATTTTAATGCAGGACATGTAATTGTATTTCTCTGGGTGTGTATGACAAATTCATCCATGTGGCTGACCATTGAAAAATGTTTTGAATGAAATTATGTAATCATTTCTTTCCTTTGGAATTCAAGGTGTGTGATTATAAGTGCCAATCTCCTAGTATTTTATTAAGAGTCACCCAAAACCTCTTAAGTAAGTACCATTGTACACTGTTACCTAGAGCAATAAATCCCAGATCAAAGCAATTCATTGGAATTCTATGGGGAGCTGCTTACAATGAGTTGTCTCACCTAAGAACCACTGAATCAGCACCTCAGGGTGAAGGGAAGGGAGAACAGGATTCCAAGTTTAGGGGCCACAGCACCATGCTCCCCTTCATTACAGTATGAGGCTGTCAAAGTTAAAACTCTTCAAGTTAACAAAAAAGTGTAATTCAAACTGGGTTAAACATAAATGTATTCTTCCATAATTCGGCTATTGTAGATAATGCTACTCTAAACATTGAAGGGCTTGTGTCCTTTTGAATTAATATTTTGGTAGTCCTCGGGTTAACATCTGGTAGTGCAACTGCTGGATCATTGGGTAGTTCTATTTTTAACTTTCTGAGGAACCTCCATACTGTTTTCCACAGTGCCTACGCCAGTTTGCATTCCTACCAACAGTGCCAGAGGGTTACCTTTTCTCCACATCCTTGTCAACACGTGTCGTTTCTTATGCTGTTGATTGTAGCCATTCTGACAGGTGTGAGGTGCTATCTCATCATGCTTTTGATTTGTATTTCCCTGATGATCAGTGATGTTGCACATCCTTCATGTGTCTCTTAGCCATCTGCATGTCTTCTTTGGGGAAATTCAATTTTTCTGCCCATTTCTTAATTGGAGTATTAATTTTCTGGTTACTGAGTTTTATAAGTTCTTTTTTAATGTTTATTTTACTTATTTTGAGAGAGAGAGAGAGCACACACAAGCAGGGGAGGGGTAGAGACAGAGGGAGGGAGAGAATCCCAAGCAGGCTCCATGCTGTGAGCCCAACTGTGAGATCATGACCTGAGCCAAAATCAAGAGTTGGATGCTTAACCAACTCAGTCACCCAGGTGCCTCTAAACATTATACATTTTGGATACAAATTTTTTATCAGATCTGTCATTTTCAAATATATTCTTCCATTCCATAGGTTGCCTTTTAGTTTTGTTGATTGCCAAATTGTGGAAACAGCCCAAGTGTCCAGTGACTGATGAATGGATATGAGAGGTGTGGTATATATATACGGATGAAGCTAGAGAGTATTATGCTAAGTGAAATAAATCACTCAGAGAAAGACAAAAAAACATACGATTTTACTCATATGTGGAAGTTAAGAAACAAAACAAGTGAGCAAAGAAGAAAAAGAGAGAGAGAGGCAAACCAAAAAACAGATTCTTAACGATAGAGGACAAACTGATGGTTACTAGAAGGAAGGTGGGTGGGGAATGGATGGGAATGGGTTAAATAAGTGATGGGATTAAGAAGTATACTTGTGGAGATGAGCACCAGCTGATATATGGAATTGTTGAATTACTATATTGTATACCTGATACTAATATTACAGTGTATGTTACCTACTGGAATTTAAATAAAAACTTAAAAAAAATAAATAAATGGATGCAATGATTGAAATTACAAAAAAAATTCCAACAGAACAGGATCTAGTCATGGAGAGTAGGCAATCATTCACCATGATTTATCAATAAATGGTGATAGTAGATATACTTGTCTTGTTCACTCTGTTTCCTTGGATCTTGTCCTCATTTATGAAAAATATATCAGGAATTTCAGATTTTACATCATCCAGAAACACAGCTGTGTCTCAATTTCATAATTCCTAGTAAGTGCTCTGATCTTTGTACTGATTTTGCTTTAGTGCAATGATGGTCCAATTCTGCCTTCTCCTTATATCTTCATTCTTTGCCCTGTGGTGTCACATTTCTTCTCCAGACTGTTTCCAAATGCCTTGAACAGGAGCTTGGTCATTAGACTTGTGTAGGCCAATGGGATTTTAGCAGACTTGACATGTCAGAGGCTTGACAGAGAACTTGTATCTGTCATTTCCTTTCTGCCTTTTCTGTGGTGGCCCCAGATAGTCTCAGAAGGTGCCTGGGGCTACGTGAGAGATACTGAGAGGAAGCAGAGTCATTCCACCCCATGCTCTCAAACCAGCCAACGGCCAGTTGACTCTCAAATTTCCAAAAGATTTCAGCCAAGATCAGCCTACCTGACCCATAGCTGGTGGAAGATTCACAAATGAGCCCAGCCGAGGCCAGAACTCACTATGAACTATGAAAATTATTTTTTAGAGCTTCTGAGTTTTGACACAGTTAATACACATTATTGGAGCAAGAGATAATTGATACAAATATAGTCAAGGCAGCTATATGAAGCTGAGTCTTGAACAATGATAAGTGAGACCCTGTTGGAGGAGGTCATTGAAAGGATATGATTGCCAATTGACCCATGAGCTGAACCTGGGGACTCAGAGACTCCTCATCCCTGCTCCCATCCTTGGAATATGGGTTCTGCTTGCTTTTCCCACTCCCAGAAGCTACTCTAAAAACACAGGCTTGAGTGGGTAATGCAGTGTTCCAAACACCCACATGGTGCATGTGACTAAACCCAGGTAAGATCTCTCTATAAACTTTTAAAATTTGGCAAGCAAGGGCAGGGGATCCATTCTACTTGCTGCTACCCAATACAATCCTCCTATGGAAGTTTCTTTTAATTTCTTTTGCTTATGAAAACTGCCACGTACCAACCTGGAGTGGCCTGGCTTTTCTTCTGTCTCTAACTGCCTTCTTCATTCAGGGGTCTGATTTCAGACTGCACCAGGGAAGACCCCTAGGGGGTTGCAAACCAACAGGTCCTACTACCTGTGACTGGGGCCAACTGGTTTAAGGCCAGATACTTGGCAAGAATAGTGTGTTCATGAAGACAGAAAACTAGAGCCATTCAGGAACTCTCACTGGAGTTGGGATTCTCCACCATGAGAGAGGGTAGAATGGGTTTGGGGAAGACTTTTTGAGTGATTCGAAAGAAGAGGAAGGCATGGGACTGTGAAAGAACTATCAATCCAGTCATAGGACTATGCTGCCTTATGTGGAAAGAATAACAGAATAATGCACAAAAAATAGATTGTGGTAACATTGAATGATGTAGACTATAAATATAACAGAAGTTCAAGTAAAGAGAATGAAGGAGAACTGGAGACACCAAGACAGGTTTCATGGGGAAGCGGGAGTTAGAAGGGTGCTTTAAAAGATGGGCTAAGTTTGATAAAGAAAGGACAAATATTCTTAACAATTTTTTTAGAACAAAGAGCAAGACTTATTAAACACTATTAATGTGAAATCATTTCTTTGTTTGAGGTTATTGCACACAGAAAAGATTATGTAGGGTTACTACAATTTTGAAATTAATATTTAATTTACTAAAGTTACAAATGGAGAGGCTTAGTCATGGCTTTTTTTTTTCCACAAAGCATTTAGATTTAATTTACAAACTTGTGATGCTATTTATAAATCCAGTAAATTTTAAGTATGACTTTTAAAGAGGATTTTACAGCTTAGTTAATTAAATCCCCTTAAATATTTTAAACAACATTTATACATTTAATATATTTGATTTTCTTTTATATGCAATTCAATTATCTGAATAACAGAAAAAGCTCCCAAAGAACTCAACCAATTCTTATAAATCTAATAAATTAGAGACATAAATACAGTAAATCTTAAATTATTGTAAACATTACAATATTATTTGCAAACCCTGGTAGAATTATCTTATTCCTTTCAACTTAAAATTACACACTTAAATCAATTATTAGAGCATGTATTTCAAGCTAGAATAAAATGGTTTGTCTTGTAGATCAGTGATTTGTGACTGAGTAGTATTCCTGAGCTCCCTTTGAGGGGGCATTTGGATGTGTGAGCGGTGCTTTGTTCGTTACATCGCCTGGGGACTACTACAGGCAGTTAGTGGGCACAACCGTGGATGTTAAACCTCCTCCAAGAAGTGAGAGCCGAACCATGTCCCTTGAGTGAGTTAGATAATGTTGTAGTTTGTGTTCTTCCAGAAGCCAACTGTGACAGAGGATTTAAGTTCAAGTAATTGCTTTGGGGATGAAGGAAACACTAATAAGTACGTGGGAAGTGAGACGGGCATAGAAATTGAGCAATAGAATGTGCTTTACCAAACTGGTTACTACTGAGGGCAACTAGAACATCATTCAGCTGAGGAAACTCTGGGAGCCAACCCACAGTACGAGCCCTTGGATTATCTACTTTGGGGCAAGAGAGCTCGGTATCCATATACCACTTTTCCATTTTCATTGATTGAAGCCTGCTTCAAGAGGCGTTGTGTGTCTTAGACCTCAGGCAAAACATAGAGGACCCTGGCAGTCAGAGAGAGCTCCTAAGGGCAAAAGCAAAAACAAAATCCAGATGTTCTAAACTTGTTTCCGTTTGTTTGTTTGACTCTTCAGATTGCAGCATGCTATTCATTGAATAGAAATAAAATGAGTTCAAGTTTGGGGATTTGATGAATGGACTCTTTCGCTTCCCTTTGAAAGAGTTGGAGCAATCCGGAGGAGAATGCTCAGCCAGACTTTGAGGTGTCAGAGAATCTGATCCAGTAAGTTCGAGCCTCATTTGCATCCCAGAGGTAAACACGTGTTGCTTTGAACAAGCAAGCCCCAGAAAAACTAACAAGGAGAAGAGAAAGGTAACACTGGCCTCAGTTCTCAAGTAGTCATGCCTGCTCGCTGACACCCTCCCCATTGCATGTGCTGCTGGGTGGTGAGGGATGTCACCCTCCCCAGTCTCCGACAGCCCTAGAAAAAGGCTCTGAGATTTGAAATCCCACAGGAGAGTCTATAAAAGGAAAAATGGAACGGAGCTGAAATTAAAGATGTAAAACAATGTTTATTAAGGACTAGGCTCACAGAAATGTTTCAAGGGGGCCTGCAAATTGTCTCAAATTATGTGTCAATTTTTGTGCGAGTGTGCCTTTTCCTGGGCAGGGAGTCCACAGCTTTCATTACTTCTCTAAGGAGACCATGTCCTTCACTCAAGAAGAAATTCAGCAGCGGTGGAGGAAACAGGAAAAAAGGAGAGGAGAGTAGCTAACACCCACAAATATCAAGCATTAATTGTGTCATGACCCTTCCAAGAACCCTGCTATCATGGAGAAGAACTCAGACTTAGAGAAATTAGGGAATTTATACGCTCAAGGACACAGCAGGCAAATGGTGCAGTTGGCAATCCAACTTCAGTGCCTGTCTGACTCCAAAGCATATGCCATGCCCACCATGCTGCCCTGTTGTCTCCAGAGGGTCCTGGAGCAAAGCCCTTGAACATGTATTTTCCAAACATTCTTACCAGCCATGGGAGAGAAGGAAATAATTTCATGGAAACCAAAATGATCCATAAGAAACATGATAAAGTGCAGAGTGTTTTTATATGGCCATTCCCTCTAGGATGCACAGACCTCAGCCCCATGGCTATAACGACTCCTGAGTCTGCACCTCGAATGGCAGAGACTGACATTAAGTCTCCTCATTCCACGGAGAAAGAGAGTACACATTATATCCATTCCCCAGGCAATTAAATGAAACTCATTTGATGAGAAATTATTCATTAGAATTACTCTAAAATTATCAACATCTTGTAATATCTAAATTTAAATTGAAGTTCATCTCAGTAGGGTAAGAAGTTTCAAAAGTTCCAAATTTGTAAGTGATAAGCTTGGAATCCTTACCTCCTTGCAATCTTATTTCCTCCTTCACTACTCCCCTCAAATTTTCCTGGAGGGACACTAGGGGCCTCCTCATTGCCAAATCTAATAACTCACCTTCTAAATAATTTAATATTTTCCCTACATAAAAAAAGATTACAGTTTCATTGTGAGCAATTTAGGAAACACAAACAAAATGAAAACCATACAAATAACGCAAAATCCCAGCTCATAAAATATTAACTGTGAGCCATTTGGTGCCTAGCATATCTTATAGACAGATGATAGATAGACACATGTATTTTTAATAAATATGAGAGACCAAAATATTCATGTATGGAGAGTCACAACGTTCAGCAGTAGGAAGGTTCCATCCATGTTCATTCTCTGTGTTGTCTCATTGAAACAACGTGAAAAGAAAGAGGCATGATTAAGAGAAGCCGAAATGAAATTGATTTCCATTAGAAAAGGCAGAAAGCAAGTGGTGGGGAGAAAAAAGAGGGTCTTGGAGGCAGAAAGGGGGACTAGACTGGGCTGAAATGAGAGGCCATTTTTAAGGGGTTTTGAAAATGACACTGGAGATTAATGAGAGTTTGTTTATGCTTTCTGTCACTCGTTGTCCCTTCAACAAATATTTATTTGGAGTCTACTCTGCACAGTGCAAAGTGCCATGGACCCAGACATGGGAAAGATCTGCTCTTGAGATGCTTACAGACTAATGAAGAGCTTATAGACAAATCAGCAAGCAATTCCGAAGTGGTATGACATGGGCCCTTACAAAGAGAAGCATGGAAGCTAGGAGAATGGAAGCATCTAACCCAGATTGGGCCGTGAAAAAGGCTAAGCCCAGAGAGGACTTTCTAGAGGTGCTAACAGATGACCAGGAACTGAAGGGCAAGACGTTAGCCAGACAAGAGGTAGCATGGGGGTCTTCTCAGTAAAAGAGATTTCTATCCACAATAACATAACACCGCAGAGAATGACAAGGCAATGGGCTGATGTGTACCTAGGGCAGAGAAGCCCAAAGGAGACAGAACCTCTGTAAAATTTTCCTGTCCTCTCATATCCTCGAACATCATCATTGGCTACACAATGTGCACAGGGAGCACAAGTCTATATTACATGAAGATATGTCCAGGTGGTTATTCTCAATAGCGTATTTGTCTCATCAACAAATACATCTAAATATGATTAAGGCAAAAAGAAGCAAAGAGTAAAACTTAGAAGGAGACCAGTTGCAGGATGGACAGAAAGGACTGTTCTGATATGATCGCTAATAGAAGAAAAGAAGGAAAAGGGAGGATGGAAAAGAGGAACAATACCTGGAAAAGAAGCGGGTTCTCCTTCACCAGAGGTATCTCAGCAAAGGAGATTACCACACTGACTATGTAATGGTAAACATTAACTTCTTCTATGATTCTACAATTTGGGGGTCAAATGACAATAATATTTCTGAGATACAACCATATTTGCTTTTTCTATATGTGTGCATAGAAGAAAACACAAAGAATCACATAAACATAAAGACGTTAATTGTACCTATTTCTGAATGATGAAATTACAGGTGATTTCTACTTTAATTTGTACCTTAATGGATGTATCTCCTGATCCTTATTTCACAATAATAAAATACTATATAAACATTTCAAAACCTTATTTTTGGCCTTGTTAGTAAATATTTAAGTATACGTAAGCACAGAATGTATATTTAAATGTGATATATTAAGAAACTCAAGAGATTACTCTTTTCATGTGAATTGCTATCTTTCATTTATTATTTTTGATAACAGTACTTTGCACAGAGTAGGTCCTCTATAAATCTATTGACTATTGATTTCTGCACAATAGGCCACATTTCTTATATAAAAAGTACCCACATCATTTCTGGAAACTATTTTAAAGTAAGAACTCCACTTGACAAAACAAAAACAAAATATAAAAATCACTATAAAAAGGTAAAGAGAAAGTGATAAATTAGAAAAATAATTGTCTAATATACAAAAGAAATGGATTGGTATGTATAATGTATTAAAACATTATATAGATTAATATTTAAAAATAGAAATTTGGGCAAAGAATATAACAGAAACATAAAAAGCCAGTAATGACAAGAACAATCTCATTTTCACTTGTGATCATGGAAGAGCAAACAAAAATTATGAGAGAGGCACCTGGGTGGCTCAGTCAGTTAAGCATCCGACTTTGGCTCAGATCATGATCTTGCCATTCGTGGGTTTGAGCCCTGCATCAGGCTCTGTGCTGACAGCTCAGAGCCTGGAGCCTGCTTTGGATTCTGTCTCCCTCTCTCTCTCTCTCTGCCCCTTCCCGGCTTACACTCTGTCTCTCAAAAATAAATAAACTTAATTTTTTAAAATTATGAGCTAGCACATTTTTAGCCTTCAGATGGGCAACATTTTGAACACTCATATAATATAAAAAATTGTTTGATATAAACTGCAGTTTTGGGGGGGCATCTTTGGCAATATCTGTTAAACTGTTTAAACGTGCAATTCCACCGATGCAACAATTTCACCTGTTAGCTTTTTCCATGTAGAATTAATTGCATATGTCTTCAGAAAGGACCTTTATCATCATTCTTTAAAAGAAAAATACTATGACTATACTTCCATAAGACAATGGCTAAATACGTTATATACATTCATAAGACAAATGTTATGCAGGCATTCTAAATATAGTTTTATCGTTTTTACAAATACACATTCACATGTAACCCACAGAAAAAGATTTCAAAGCATACACATTAGAATAAACATATGATTTCCTCATGGCCTTAGATGGGGGAGAGAGAGAAAGGTTAGGTTAAAACAGACACATTCTAATTTGTATTGTGTGATTTCTTTGATCTTATATTCACATCATGTCTTGCTTGTAAAGTTAATCAATTGTTAAAGAAAGAAAGGAGAAAGGACAATTTTATGTTGCCTCACAGAGTTTTGGATAAAGAAAGTGATAAGATCATCACCTAATTCAAATGCCTAAATTTCAAGAAGACCCTGATGCCAAAAGACTTGAAATGACTCAAAAAGGGGACATATTTCTTATGCCCTAACTGTAACTCAAGGCCTGACTCAAATTCAATGTTCTTCCCTGCCCTTCAGGTGCACTGCAAGCATTCTTTAATTTTGAGCACAATATCAGTAATTTTTGTGATTTAGATGACAACGATCTAAGGTAGTAAGTCTTCACTAAGTGTAAGCAGATGTGTGCACCCCCCGTTATAGGAAACGGGATTGAGTAGAAATTAATTATAACCACATTGCTTCCCAGATTAATCATAATGAGCTTGTAGTAATGCTTCTACATGCACTGCATGATAACAGTCGATTGAAGAGTTTATGGTCCTAATTATTTAGTATTAAAGGCCTCATTCTGAGGTATCCCAGCAACATTCAGTTAGACGAAAAAAAAAAAAATAGAGCAAATGCATTTGTTTAAACAGAAATTTATAAGGCATTATAGTTGCAGGCATGAGAGTCACTCAGAAATCACGTCAATAATTGGAATTTAGTGATAAGAAATCTGCCCGAGCGATAGTACCAGGCATTTTGAATTTGTAAATACAGATGTGTGTGACAGCTTCTGAATGGCCCAGTCAAAAAAAAAGAAAAATCTATTTAGAGACAACATTGCAATGTCTAGTGGGATTGACTGTCTCCCTGCCCACAACCGCCCCCCCCCCCAACCCCATATCCTTTCAGTAGAGATGTTTTCTGCTGTCCACATTTCCTAAAAGAGACCTGAACCTTTGATGTTCAATGCCAGGATCAAGTAACAACTAGGGATCATTTCACCGTGGGAGAAAAAAATTGCGTTTGGCCCCATGTCCAAATTCCACTCCATTGTTCATTTACCAAAACTAAATTATAATAAAAACAAGATTATGGACTTTATATAGGCCTATAAAATAACTCTGGGAAATTACAGATCCAGAAAAAAAAATAATCAAAAACTTCAATATCAGCTGTAAAACTTTCTAAAAATGCAACAAATAATGTAATAAAGAACAGAGGTAGAATTTGGCTCGGAATTAAGTTGCCCACCTGCAAGTTATTTTTAGGCGTCCCCAAGATGGAAAGGAAAACAGTAAAAAAAAACTTTCCACAAGTCCCTATAAAAAAGTGTTCTGTGGTTGAATCTTCACTCTGATTCCAGACCAAGCTTCGGCTCAGCTATGTACAGACTTTGAATAAACTAAGGATAGAGGAAAATAAACAAGAGAAGATAAAAGGAAAGACAAACATGGTCCACTTTAGAAAGGAAGAAATGAAACTCTTTTAGCTAATCATTTTAAAGGTATTTCCTTCCTCCTCATTCATGCTCCAAGAGAATTATGCTCACTGTATAAACAGCCCATGAGACAGGTTACTTGAGGAAAAGCTTTAAAATCTATTTTCTCTCTCTCTTTAGCTTCCAGAAAGTACCAAGATTGGGCAATAGAAAGTTACTTTTCAGGTTGGGTGGAAGAAACAGATAGGGAACAAACCATGGTGTGAAATGCCTTTTGTCTCTGCAAATGTATCTTCTTAAGCACTCCTGATCTGTTAGCAATGAATGGCAATGAGGTCACAAAGTGAGTGCCAGCTTACATCCTTCTATTTGGGGGATGATGCATCATACAATTATCCAACAACAAAGTGTATCCTGAAGGCCAGCATCACTGGGCCTGATTTTTTTTTCCAGCAAATTCTACAAATTGCTTATTTCAGATTGCGAGGATCTCTGAATTTGACATAATACCATCTCAGTGACCAGAATGTGTGGCTCCACAGACTACGTGTATTTAGAGAAGTGTAGCTCAGGTTTAGATATAATGCAGAGGTTTCAGGTTAATAATAGAAAGTGGGAGCCTGGGAGCTTTCTCTTTAGCTCTCTCTGTCTGGTTTCCGTCTCCACCACTCCCAGGGAACCCTTCTTGGATGGTCACCAACGACATTTATTTTCTGAATATTATGAACACGTCGCCAGCTTATCTCACTCAGCCTGTCAACGGCGTTCATCACAGCTGGCCACTCCTTCCTCTGTTGGGTCCTATTCTCCTTTCTTTCCTCCTCCACCTCTGACTGCCGCTTCCCTGTCTCCATCTTCTGTAGAGAGTGGTCCTTTTTACCTGTGGGGCATGTGTTCCTGACCCTCAGTGGATGCCTGAAACCACGGAGGGCATCAACCCCTATATATACTATGCTTTTTTCCTATACATAAAGGCATTTGATAAAGCTTAATTTATACATCAGGCACAGTAAGAGATTAACAGCAATAACTGAAAAGAGAACAATTATAACAATATACTGTAATGAAAGTTATGTGAATGTGTGAATGTGGTTTCTCTAAGTATCTTATTGCACTGTAGTCATTCTTCTTGTGATGATGTGAGATGATAAAAGACCTCCATGATGAGACGGAGTGAGGTGAATGATGTAGACGTCGTGATGTAGTGTTAGGCTACTATAGACTTTCTGCCAGTTCGGCGGAAGGAGAATCATCTGCTTCCACACCGCAGTTGACCGCAGGTACCTGAAACCATGGGAAATGAGACCATGGATAAGGGGCCACTGCTGTCTAGGCATACACCACACTTCAGTCTTGGGCCTCTTTCCTTCTTTGTCTTTATTTTTTTCCCTTTAACTGCATCTATTCTCTGCCTTTTAATATCACGTCTCGTCTATGTCCAATATAAAAATTCCCCCTGAGCTTTAGTTTCCTATATCCCAATGTGTCCATGATATCTCTGCCAAAATATCTCGTAGTTACGGTCCAAAAAAACCCTCTTTTTACATTTTGAAACCCACTTCTTTCCTTCTTTCCTACCTTGTTCAGTGGCATTGTCTTGCATCTAGTTGCTCAAAGACAATAAACCTAGAAGTCATACTTCAATTCTTTCTTTTCCTGGACTCTCACATCCAATTCATAATCACATCACTTATTTTTATCCTCAAAAGCCTATCTCAATGTTTTATCTTCTTTTCCATCTGCAAGGCTCCTCACTTGGGCTGAGGATCTCCTCACTTATGCCAGATTACAGGAGTAGCTTGCTGACAGTCTTCCTGCTTCCATAAATGCTCACTTGAGATCTGGTTTTCACAATGACATTTAAAAGTACAAATTGTGCATTGCAATTGAATGTGAACATAAAAATTTCTCCTTAGATTAAAATCCTTTAATGGCCTTCCACTGCAGTAAATCCAAAGTTCTCCACAGGACCCATAAGTTCCAACCTTATTTTCTCTCTCTAGTTCACATATTATGTACTTGCCATGCCTTTTGTTCCTCAATAAAATCAACCCTTTACTACCCCAGTGCCTTTGCACTTGCTATCCTATTTACCTGAGGCTTCTTCTCTGCTTCCTCCTCTTACTCATCTTTGCAGTACTTGTTTATCCTTGTTATCTTCAGACTCTAACTGTCCCCACCACTGTCCACAGTTTCTCTCTCCTATACCATAGTCTCTGTAGGCACTTACCAGTGAAATCATCTTGACCATTTCTTTATCTCTTTTTTATTGCCTGTCCCCCTTACTTCTAATGTACAACCACCTTGCTGAATAAGCACTTCATTTGCTGCTGTACTGACAGTGCCTGGAAGAGTGAGTGGCATACTGTAAGCATTTAAATATAGATATGTTAGTTGAGCTAATGAGGGAAGGAAGGAAGGAATGAAGAAGAAGGAAGAAAGAAAGAAAGAAAGAAAGAAAGAAAGAAAGAAACCAGTAGCAGAAAGGGAAGGTATGAAATATCACTTCCACAATGAAACCCACAGTCCAGTGGATAGGGTAGACATGAATAATTATAATGCATTAGTATACACAGTAGAAAGAGTAAGCACAAAATAAGATAGGAACACAGACAGGCTGTAACTTATCTTCCCTGGCAGGAAATGATTAAAGGGGAATGTTTTTGAACTATCGCTTCTGGGGGTGCTTGTGGCACCAGGATTTGCCTTGATGCCCTTATTTTCTTCCTGACATTGTGCTTTTTCCACATTGACCTCCAGTTAGAGATTTTTAAAGGCACCTTAAAACCCAATTCCACAGAAACCGTAAGATCTCTAGCGGGAATATAGACATCATACCACGAGGTTAGAAAAATGGAGAAGTTCAACAAGTCCTAGAATGTTGGGAGGGGTGGAGCAATAACCATGGAAGTCATTGAATAACATTCATTAAGACTATTCTTTGAGCATTAAATGTGCTGAATGAAAGCCTTGCAAGGAAGAGCTTTGTGACAAGAAGCAAGCATTTAGCAAATACCAAGAACTTTTTACAAATGCCCAGTTATGTGACCGCCTAGCAAATCTATACCCATCCTTCAAGAATCAGTTCAAATGTTTTTTCCTCTCTGAAGCATTTGATCAATCATTCCCTTTCCTGAGCCCCTGTGGACTTCTATTATGACACTCATGACACTGGATAGTGATATTTAGTCGGCACATCGTATTAGTTTACTTAGGTTGCTGTAGCACGATGCCATAAATTGGGTTGCTTAAACTACAGACACTTATTTTCTCACAGTTCTGGAGGCTAGAAACCCAAGATTAAGGTGCCATGGGGATTGGTTTCTGGTAAGACTTTGGTCCTTGGCTTGGTTACTATTTTTAAAAGGTAAATATCTGCTTGATTATTCTTTTTTTAAATATTTATCTATTTATTTTGAGAGAGAGAGCACATGTATGCACACATAAGCAGGAGAGAGGCAGAGAGAGAGGGAGAGAAAGACTCCCAAGTAGGCTCCGCATTGTCAGCGCAGAGCCTAATGTGAGACTAGATCTCATGCGCTGTGAGATCATGACTTGAGCGGAAATCAAGAGTCAACGCTTAACTGAATGAGCCACCCAGGTGACCTTCTGCTTGATTATTCTTGATTCCACCATGCTCTAACTAAATTTATTGGAATTGTATCAATATTTGTAAGAGGCCTACTTTAATGGTTACCAACTCTCTAGTTTCAAATTTAAGCATTTTCTCTTTTAGTAAATTTGATCTGAGGACTGATTCAATTAAAATAAATAAACAAAAAGTACCTGATGGCTCATTTGCAAAACATTCTGTTTACCCAGGCTACCTATATGTCAACTAGTGTTTTTTCCTCTCTTCTACAAGTTTATCGATTGATACTTCAGTCAGAGAACCAGCCTTCTCTCAGAGAACATGGTATTTGGAAGCAGAAGAGATGGATATAAACCCTGGCTCCAATACTCATCAGGCCTTTGGCTTAGGTTAGTTGCTTTTTGTGTTATAACAACAGCCATGTCTACTCTCACAGGTACTGTAAGATATCATGCTTATGAAAAAGTTGTTCAAATCATAAACTGTTGATCTAGAATTCCCAGAATCATGTTCTAGAGGACATTAGAGTTCCTTGAGACGTTAATAAATGTTCTACAAAAATATGGCTAAGAATACCACAGTGCGTTTCTGAGACTTTAATATGCTAATGTGCATCCTGAATCTCCAAGAAGGAAATGTAGTGTGCTTCACTCCTCAAACTTTTTTGTAAATATAAACACTTTTTTCAAGTTTTACCAATTCTCCCTGAAGAAAATATTCCTTAAGTGCAGGCCTTTACAAGTTTTAATTATATTCATACTGTATAGCTAACTAGTGAACCACTCAATCTACTAAAAAGATTTCTCTACAAAACAATTGCAAGTTATTTGTTATGGATAGCCTTCCTCATTTAATTAAATACAACTGCATATTTAAAAATTTTTAGCATTAATATGTAATCGAAGCATATTTATTCTATAACTCTTCATAGTAGTGACAAAAAATAAAGTTCAATCAAAGAAGTGTAAGAATTTTACAGTTGGAATGAGAAAATATCAGTAAGGGAAATTAAAGAAGATCTAAGTGCACCTGGGTGGCTCAGTCAGATAAGCATCTGACTCTTGGTTTCAGCTCGGGTCATGGTCTCACCGTTGCTGAGTTTGAGCCCTGCTGCAGGCCCTGCGCTGACAGTGCAGAGCCTGCTTGGGATTCCCTCTCACTCCCTCTCTCTCTCTATTACTCCCTCTGTCTCACACTCTCTCTCAAAATAGTAAAATAAACTTTAAAAAAATAAAGAAGATTTAAATTATTAGAGGAGAATTCCACGTTCACAGATTCTAAGATTCAGTATTATTAAGATGGACACTATTCTTGGTTGATCTGTAGATTCAACTCAAACCTTTTCAAAATTCCAGCAGTTTTTTTTTTTTTGCATAAATTGAAAAGTGGTTCAAAATGTATGTGGACTTGTAAAAAGGGAAGATCTAAAATAGCCAAAACAATTTTGAGAAAAATTGCACAAAACGGGAAGACTTTAACTTTCCACTTTCAAACTTCACGTAAAGCTACAGTTATGAGGACAAAGTAGCATTGGAATAAGGATAAGCATACACATTAATGGAACAGAGTTGAGAGTCTAGAAATAAAGTCTTACATTTTTACTTAATTGATTTCTGACAAAGACAAAAAGCAAGCAATTAAGGAAAAGTATACCTTTCTTGATGAAACAACTATACATCCACAATAATATGAACTTAGACTCTGGTACTATGCATAAAAATAACACAAAAGTTATTACAAACATAAATATAAGAGCTAAAATAATGAAACTTTTGGAAGATAATATAGGAAAACATCTCGTGGACCGTGGGTTAGGCAACAATTTATTAGATATTACACCAAAAGTAAAGTCTATGTGTGAGGAAGACTAATGGCCTCTCAGGGAGGCCCATTCCTGTCATAGCTACATGGCAAAGGGTAATTAAGTTTGCAGATAGAATGAAGTTGCTAATTACCTGAACTTCAAATAGAAGTATTTTCAGCTAAGAAGAGCCAATGTAACTACAAGGGTCTTTAAAAGTAGATGAGAGGGGAAAATGGAAGTCAGAGTCAGATAAAAATGATACAAGGCGAAAACTTGACTTGCTGTTTTGGCTTTGAGGATTGAGGAAGAGGGCCACAAGCAAAAGAATGTCAGTGACCTCTAGAAGATGGTACAGGCCAGGTACTTCATTCTCCCCTAATAAATTTCAGAAAGGAATACACATCTGCCAACACCTCTATTTTAGCTCTGTGAGAACCGTCTCAGAACTCTGAACTGCAAACCTTCAATATAATGAATATATATTGTTTTCAGCCACTAAGTTTGTGATGATTTGTTACAGCATATATAGAAATCTATGTAGGAGATAATCTTTAAGATCTTGGGTTAAGTAAAGATTTCTTAGATATGATACCAAAACCATGGTGTATAAAATTTTAAAAAACAGTAAGTTTGACCTCATCAAAATCCAACCTATCTGTGCTTCAAAAGACATCATCAAGAAAATTGAAAAATAAACAGAAGAATATATTTTGTAAATTATGTGTCTTATAAAGGTTCATATCTTGAATCTACAGAAAATATTTATACTTCAATAATAAGGAAATTACCCAACAAATGTAAGCAAGCAATTTGAATATACATTTGAATAAAGAAGATACAAAAGTGGTTAATAAGTATAAAGATGCCCAACATTATTAATCATTAGAAAATGCAAGTTAAACCACACTAGATACCATTTCACATTCACTAAAATGGCTTTAATAAAATAGACAATAATAAATGAATGTGAGAAATGAGACATCATATACATTCTAGTGGCAATATAAAATGGTGGAGTCACACTGGAAAACAGGGTGAGAGTTTCTTAAAAGGTTGGAAGCAGAACTACACTAGGATCCAGCAATTGCACTACTAGGTTTTTACTCAAAGAATGCAAAAATACTAATTCAAATGGATACATGCACCCCGATGTTTATAGCAGCATTATCTACAATAGCCAAATTATGGAAACAGTCCAAGTGTCCACAGACTGATGAATAGATAAAGGAGATGTGATATATATATATATATATATATATATATATATATCACATCAAAAGAATTTAGATGGATCTACAGAGTATTATGCTAAGTGAAATCAGAGAGAGACAAATACCATAGGATTTCACTTATATGTGGAATTTAAGAAACAAAACAAGAGAGCATAGGGGAAAAAAGAGAGAGAGCGAGAGGCAAACCAAGAACCAAAATCTTACTAACCTGATGATACCAGAGGAGAGGCGGGTGGGGAGGGGGATGAAATGGATGATGGGGATTAAGGAGTGCACCTGTTGTGATGAGCACTGGGTGTTGAATGAAGTGTTGAATCACTATGTTGTACACCTGAAATTAATATTACACTGTATGTTAACTAATTGGCATTTAAATAAAAAATTTTCAAAAAGTTAAACATTCATTTGTCATATGGCCTAGGAATTCTACTGTTAGGTATCTAAGAAAAATGAAAAGATATATCCATAGGAAGACTTCCACACAGATACTCTTAGCCACTTTATTAATGCCAGACAAAAATTAGAAGAGCCTAAATATTCCTCAGCTGATGAATGGATAGACAAAGTGGTATAGCCATGCAACGGAATACTATTCAGCAATAAAAAGAAATAAACTACTGATACACAGTACACTCTGAACAAACCTCAAAAACGGTGTGCTGAATGAAAGAACCCAGACACAAGAGAACATATATGACATTATTGTTTTTATGTGAAATATCCACAAAAGGTATACCTGTAGAGATAGGTAATAGATTAATGGTTGCTTGAGGTGGTAGGGGTAGGGGGTGTGGGGGAAAGAGTTTTATAGTTAGCGAACACAAGGGATTTTATCGGGGTGTTGGAGATGTAAAACTGATTTATTGTGATGGTTGTACAACTTGCAAATTTACTTTAAAAATCATTGAATTGTATACTTGCAACAGGTGGACTTTATGAAGTATAAAATATGACTCACGGAAGTTATAATAGTGTATTTGTTCTGCATTAAAGATGCAGCTCTAAAAGTTTCCCCAATTCTGATCTGTGATTTTTCTTCTATACTTGGTTTAACACATTTCCCAAAAGAATAGCCCAAAGTCAATGAAAAATAGCTTTTGATACCATAAAGTCCAATAGAGAAAGAAGTTTTCAGAAACATTTCTGCCCTGGAAACAGATATGTAACTGCAAAATTACGTCTTTTGAAATCGGTTTATACAATATACCAACTGTATAATGTTGACAACTCCCAACTTAAACATTTTCATTGCTTTGTTATGATGAAGCTTCTATTTGAAAATAGAGCTAAATATTAGATGACAAAGGGCTTATCATCTGTCAAGGGAAAACAAAATAAGAAATAGGCTTCACCTCATGTCTAACTTGTCATTCACTATGAAGTAATTTATAAGTAGCAAGGACTAAAAAAAACATGATTCAAAATATAAATTTGATAAACAAATTTTTGAAAATGCTTCATTAACTCTTATTGGATTATTACTAGTCACCTCAACCGTTTTTTCAACAAGCCCCTGCAGTTAGAATTTATAATAAAATTGAAGATAACAAAACATATAATTCACTAACATTTCATGCAGTGAACCATTAAACAAAAGACATGTTTGCAAAATCAAAACCTAGATGTATTTTTATTATTATTTTCAAAGGAAGAAATTCTGGAACACATCCCAGACACCACATTCAGAATAGAAATTAAAGCAATTAAAGTCTCATTGAGAATTACTGATAATAATAAAACATAAACATGGGTCTCACAGTCTAGCTCTCTAGATAAGTTAACATTATAGAAGAGACGAAAACAAGTGGAAATTTCAAATCTTTCATCTTTTGGTTACTATTAGCAACGTTTGCAAGGAGTTAAGCCAAGATAAGGGATAAGCAAGGAATCAAGGATCCAGGAAAGAATAGGATTTTAGGACCTCCTTCTTCTGACTCTGGTTTATAAATACTGTTTTATAGGGGACATAATATCCATAGGAATCACATTAATGACATTAAATCTAATACTCGAGGAAAGAACTCAAACTAAATTCTATTAAGATGATTTCAGAAAGATGTGATTTGTTGAGACTTTAAAATATCTATAGACAATATGATTTGGTGAATAATTCACTCGATGAGCATCAGTATGAAAAATAAGTAAATAAAATCTGCAAGTATCTTTGTCATTATTCTATTGTCTATTAAGAATACACTGAATGTATTTATTATTCTATTGTAGATTCCTCAAAATCTCAAATGATTAGCAGTAACTTCTCTAATAAAAATGCTTAGTATTAGTTAGAAATTTCAAAATATGAATTGTATTTTATTGTAACATTTTTTATAGCACATTTCCAGAATCCAGTGGTCTAAATTTTTGTAAAGTTTTTTGTGTGTTTGAAAATTCAGTAAAATAGATGCATATAGGGAAGGTCTTATTTGAGAGGGAGTCATAAAATATATATCTTATAACCATCCATTAAATCCACTCCACTGTTATGAAATTAAGGACATGATTTTATCCAAATCTGTTATCAAAAGTTCCTTTCAAATCACATCATATTTCACTACTAAACATCAAAATGTAGCAGATTTTGCCTTATCCTCAGAATCAATACATGTGCTAAATCAGAATACTGGAATAATCAAAAATGACTGTTTTCACACTTGAAAATTCACAAGCAAAAATTCCCCTCACTAAATGTACACGGTCCCTTCAGAAATTACTAGACTTCTATGAAAATATTATTGATGGTTGAAGAAGAGTACTGTAAATTTCAACCCTTCCAGCTACAACTTCAAAAACTGGAGTCTTGATGAGGTAGACCATCTTAACCTGCCCAGACTCCCCACTCTCTTTCAAGATTCATAAACAAACTTTCTGTTTGGTCCAAAAGGGTGCCAGGCACTTGAATTCATCTTTTGATGATTTGTTACTTTTTTGCCCCTCACTCCACCATTAAGATAGTCATCAATGAGCTGAATGAAGTATATATATAAAACTAAGAGTGTAAATAGAATCCTGTATGGACAGACTTTGTTAATAATAATAATAATAATAATAACTAAACTCTTCTCATACTTTACCTCCTTGTAACTATAACTGAGTGAAGATTACATATCATTAATCCCACTTACAATAAGAAAACTAGATTTAGGGGGGTTTATGAATACATGGTCTGGGTATCCCCAAGCCTGAAGAGGAAACAAGGCATTAGATGTGAAACTCCAAAAGCCCTCCAATATATTATCACTCTGCTTTGCGCCAGGAACAATCATGACCAAAAAAGATAAAGTCTCTGTGAGCAATCTACCAGTAAAATATATGCCTTATTTTAGTCTGTCACCTGGGATTTCCCCACACTCTGCTAAGTTGTTTTTATCTTCCAATAATAATGCTAAAATGATTCTTAAATTTCTGTTAATGGCAAATTGGGGACGGGTTTCAGCAACTATGGATGCCGAGGACTTTTTCTTCGCCACCATTAAACTTATTTGCTTGTCACCAATTCTACCATCAGTGTCTGGGGTTTACAAGTGTACTTGGATAATGAGGAAGGAAAATATATGTACAGTGCAGTGCAGACAGGAATCAAGAAGTAAACAGGAAGAAACTTGTGTAGGAAAATACTCAGACAACTCGGACAGCTACTGATGGAAGATCCCCCACTGAAAAGTGGAAGGTCTCCCACTAAGTGGTGGGAAGGCCAACCGGTTGACTCCTCAGCAGAGGACATTTAGTGCTCATTTCATGAGCTAAGAAGCCCCAAGACATCAGCTTGCCTTTCATGATGCTCCCTGACACTAGGAACAGGTGATGGTGGTCAGTCCTACTGCTATTGAATTCACTTTCCCCAGAACCCTTAGATGTAGTTCCCTGCCTCAAGCCCAATAGAACGTCTTAAAGACACATCTCCATCCCATTCTTCTCTAACTTCCCCACAGTCCATATGAAGTTCATTTAGCCTCTGGGATGTAAGCAGATAGTCTTCCTTTATCATCCGTTTGATCTTTTGTTTAAAAATATGCTTTATATCCTGCATTCTTCAAAACCTTCTCCCATTGATTCTTCAGAGTCTTTTTTTTCCTAACAAAATCCTGCTCTTGTGAATAAAAAATTATATTTTCTAAAATGGCCTCTTACTAGACTTGAAGAACCTATTTTAAAAACACTTGTGCCATAAAAATTTTGTTTTCCTGAAGCAGAGTGATGGCTCTGGCTGCCTAGGGCAAGAATCTACAAGAGGAAAGTGCCAAATCAAAAAGGGTAGCGCTTAATTTCATGAGTGGTTGATATCTATTGAATATTGACCGTATTCCAGGCACTGTGGCAAGAAGGCTCACTTGCTCTATCACACTTAAATTCCATAAAGTGAGCCTATATACTGCGTACTAATATTCTTCCTATTTCACAAATTGAAAACTGAGTCTTAGATAATAGTCCACGTCTATGTTGCTCAAAAGCAAGTTTTAGTCACATTGAAACACATATAATGGCCCCCGTATCCCTAAAAGACAAAAGGAAAACTCCCTCATGTGGTATACATAACCCTTTGTATCTGGACCAACCTTTGTTTTTATCATTTTCTCTCCAACCTCCATGAACTTCACCCAAATCCCTATTTTTCCCTATCCAGCTGTACAAACATTTTGACTTTCACTGAAGTCCATAATTTTGCACACTTCAAAGGCGTTTCTCATGCTTCAAATGTGCCTCTCTATTCTTCTTCAACCTGAGAAATCTTACTTCTCAGTTGTATCTTAACTCAGATAGCTCCTCCTTGAAGAGAGGTTCATCAATTCCTTAAGGCAGAGTTAGGCCTTGCCTTCTTTGTGTTTATTCCTATCTTCCAACACTGTAATTCTTTATCTTCAAGTGTGTTTGTCTCATTAGTAATTGAATTACTTTAAGGGTACAAAAGGAGGAAAGAAAGAAAGAAACAAATATTAATAAAGTACCAGAAGTATATTAATGGTAGATAATTTCTCATGCTTTTTTTCCCCATGTTTTCCCCTACTATTTAATCCTTGTAAGTTTTGGACTTATATATCATCTCATATATATGTATATACTTCGTACACATATGAAATAAGTAAAAATTTTTTCACATAAATACATATTTATATAAAATTTATATAATTGCATATCATTCATTTTTATGTAAATATATTAAATATATAAAATATAGATAAATATATATAATTGGTATGTTAGTCTATTAATACTTTAACTGTTTATATAAATGCTATATATATATTATTATATGTATACATTATATATATTTATACATATATAAAATCAAGGGAATCAACTAGTAAGATAACCCAAGATGTGGACCCATGTCTGGCCCCAGAGCATGTGCCCTTTCTTCTGTACCCTGTTTTCTCCATCTTGGCACCTTTAGCCCATTGAACAAAACTTGGCACATAGTCAGTGTTCAATAAATATTTGGCAAATGAATGAATCACGATTATAAACTTACCAAGCACTTTCACAACAATCGCTGCATTGTGGTCCACAAGAGGTCTAAATAAAGAAGATGATATTTTTCTAAATAATAATGACTAATCTCAAGATTAGCAAGTTACTTACAGAGATGTCTTTTAAAAATAAATAGTAATATTTTATTTACATAAAGTGGAACTATATACAAAGTACTTAGAATGAGGCCTATGATCTCTACAGATGGAATTATTGAAGCCCATGAATCCCCTGAATTTTGGATGGATTTTGTGGTATTGTCTTAGAAAAAGGGTTTGTATACTTTTTTTAAACAATTTCCAAAGATCCATGACCCTAAAATGACTATTATTTCTGTATTCATTATCACTCTAAGATTTGCAATTATGCAAACAGAAGGTATTCAGACACATATTATGTTTGCATCAGAGCTCTCAAATTTTATGAAATAATAACAGAGCTGGAGCTGGAGATTCAGCAGACTGGGGGAAAAATGACACATTCAATATCATACTTGCTGTAATCTGCCTATCCCAGCAATGTCTATTTTTATTAAGGAAGCAAATTATACTTAACAGCTTGTATTAGTTTGTTCATTTGCTTTTGGGTACAGGGCATGGTTTTTCTTCTTCAGTTTCTGAGGTCTGCCTTTTTTGGAATGAGCAAGCAGGTATGCATGAAAAATATAAACTTCAGGCAAAACATCTGTTTCTCACACCACTTTCAAGTCCATTTGAAGTACTTATATTCTAAGTATTAATAAGCAACCCCAGGCATGGGTAGAGCTTCAGAACCATCTCATAGGAATGTATACACAAACCGCACACCTTGAAAAAAGTACTCAGTCTTCTGATAGTGTTCTCATTTCCTAGCAGACATATGTCAAAACTAATATTTGCTTAGATATTTGAGAAATGTACATTGGATGTATGTCAAAATGACCACATTTATTTTGAATTTTAATGCTAACACTTTAAACAGTTTTATGTCAGAAAAGATAAATGTTACTCCTCAGATTACACGTTAATATCTACTTTTAATATTCTGTTTATATGGTAATTAAACCTTAAAATGATTACAAGTTTTACTTCACAGTGTTTGAGCAATCTCTTCCCCCCTCCCTTATGGACGCATACCACGCCCCTACATTAAATCTGTAGTTCTTAAATAACAATAAACCATGAAAAAACTCAATGCATATATTAAATCTAATAAAATCAATACTTATTTTTAGATTATAAAAATTATAGCTTCCTCCCAGAAATTTAAACATGTTATTGAATTTCCCAGATTTCTCTGAATTAGGTGATAATTCATTGAAAAATAAACAAAAAGAAAATAAAATTTTGAGCATCAAGTCTTACCTTTTAATAGCAATTATAAGTTAATTTTAAACAATCTCAGTGAAGTACAGCACATGAAAAAACTAATTCAGGAAAAAAAATTGTAGTTTGTCACAGAGTTTCAATACCACATGCACTCTAAATTAAGCATGGCTGGAGATATTCTGTTAGTTCCTAAGGGAAATCAATACTCTTTAGAAAAGGGGGGGAGAAGCATTTTTATTTTCTTTTTTTAAAAGCAAACTGAGCCCAAATCCTGCTTCTAGAATCTTAGAAGCCTCACAATCCCAGAGTGACTTCATATAGCTGCATTGGTACACAGGCATACAGAGGACAGTTGTCAGGAGTTAACTATATTCCCACTTAAAAGGGAAGGAGAATGAACCTTTCCACTTTGTCTGGATATCTAGGGGAGTTCAGTTTGATTATTTCTTTTCTTTCTCTAAAAACAGAAGTATCTATTTTAAAATTTTTCCTGTTGTTTATGAAAGGAACACATTTCATGCAGCACAGTGAGACACAAACATCGCTTTATCAGTGAAATACACTTTGATGATCTTGAATGACTTTTCCTTTCAACCTCGAATAATTTTCCAATAACAAGTAACTTTTATTTGCAAATATTGAATGAAATTGCAAATGTATTTACATCAAGAGGAACAAGAATTTTCTTGTATTTCCAAGTGAACTGTGGACAGAGCCATATCTAATGTTACTCAAGGTTCCTGTCACCCTATGGGCTGGTCTGCTCTGGGCATTGTCATCCATATGGCATCAAGTTTAAATAAACTTTCTGAAGTCTGGAAGGAGAACAAAAACACAAGAGGAGCAGATCCCTTACTTAGAGGACTTTCTAAATGGAACAGGAGAAAAAAGTGTTCTTACTACTCTGTGGTTGGAAATGTGAGGTGGGAAGCTGGAGGAACAAGGGTAAGGTATAACTGTGTGTTTATGAGTTTAAATCAGTTCTAACTGCACCTAACAGAAATGCTTAGCAGTTCCTTCCTTTCTTCTTCCGACCAGACCAGTTTGTGAGGGACTCTGCCAATGCCCTATTGATATTTCTGGAATCTTGCCCTTCTAGCTTCTTCTGTCTAATTTCCAAATATTCAAATCAGCATCTCTAGACTGAAGGCTTTTCCCAAAATCTGATGGAGCTGGTCTGCCTATATGGGTTGCAGATAAATATGTTTAGGCATTACACCCCCCAGGGTCTAACTGACAGGAGTTGGTATATAGATATTCCAATTCTCTTTCCCTTTAATGATTCTAAGCTCTATATTTTCCACTGTTACTAGAACTTTCCTGAAAGATCTACTCTAGTTACCTACAGAGACAGCTGGCCAAAAGCACCCTTTTTATTTCTTTGAATCACTTATGTTATTTCTTTTACATCTCAAAGAAACTATTTGAATTTGAATCTTTGTCTGTGGATCTGCTTCTGGAAGAATCTGAACGAAAACACATTTCAATTTTAAACTAGTCGACACTTAAAAAATTAATGTTTATTCTTGAGACAAAGACAGAGAGATGGAGAGAGAGCAGGAGAAAGGCAGAGAGAGGGAGACACAGAATCCAAAGCAGCCTCTATTGCGCTGAGCTTTAAGCACAGAGCCCAACATGGGGCTGGAACTCACAGACTGCGAGATCATGACCTGAACCCAAGTTGGATGCTTAACCATCTGAGCCGTCCAGGTGCCCCTCAATACTTTTTTTAAGGCAACATTTATTGAAAGACTACTCTATTTCTTTTGCTTAGCAAGGTCTCAACACAAGGGCTGTCCACTCAGATACCTCCAACACAAGAAGAAGCAAATTTAAAAAGCAGCCCAGATGAAAACCTGATGCACAAGACAGTGCATGTCCTATGTAAGGAGGACATTTGCTATTTAACTTCTGCCAATTTTGGCCATGCTGGAATACCAGCTAATTACTGCCAGGTCTTCTGGTTTCTCAAAGCATAAAATTCTTAAAATTTAAATACTGTCAACTAACTCAAAGAGGATTTTTCTATAATACCCTGCAGTCTATGGACTGGGTGTGGCCCACAGACTGCTAGTTTGTAAACTCACACTAAAGATCAAAGATAAAGGATGCGTTGCTCATGTATATTAAAGAAATTTGAAGGGGTGCTGGGGTGGCTCAGTTGGTTAAGCATCTGACTTTGCTCAGGTCATGATCTCATGGTTCATGGGTTCGAGCCCCACATCGGGCTCTGTGCTGACAGCTTGGAGCCTGGAGCCTGCTTCGGATTCTGTGTCTCCCTCTCTCTCTGCCCCTCACCCACTCACATTCTGTCTCTCTCTGTCTCTCAAAAATAAATAAGCATTAAAAAAATTTAAAGAAACAAAAAAGAAATTTGCAACTTAGAAAGGGTAACAGACATGCAAGTAACTATCTATGAACTTGAATTTAAGTGATAAGTGAGGGATAAATAATAGTCAAATAATAATTTTACAAGAGGAAAAAGACTTTGTTTTTAGGAAAAAAATGTTTTGATTAGGAATGATGGAGAAGGGGAAATGGGGTAAGAGCACATCAGAAAAAGCTTTAAGGAAAAGTGGGGTAACCCCATAAACAACTTCCATTTGGCTAGTTTCCACAGCTAGTATAGCTATAGAAAGTTCAAAACTTGAAAACCGGACCTGATCCATTATTCCCAAGGGGAGTATTTCCCAATCCTAATCTAATTTTGAGAACCATGGCATGCCATGTCCCTCTCCGGAAGGTTCACCATGCCCATCAGCAGGTAAAGACTCTGAGAAGTCCCTGGGTGGAGAAGCTTGCTTACCTTTGTTTCTCCAGTGTCTTCTCACTATTTGGGGTCCAGAACCTTGTCTTCTATGTGAGAATACCATTTGAGAATACTCTAAGAAATGATGTTGTGTGGATCTCTCTGACTCTAAGAAAAGCAACTGGAGAAAAAGTAAATGTAATCACTTATCTACTTTATGCATAATCTCAAATAATAAATACAGCCAAAGAACTTTATAAACCCCCATTTTTATAAAGTTTAGCATGTCAGATCTGGGCCAGTAGAGACTTCTATAGGATGAGCTTAGATGCATGAATACATGGATCTGAAGGCCAGTATGTTCAAAACTACCCTGACCGCCTTCATCCACAGTATTCCTCAACCTTCTATGCACCTATGAGGGTGTCTGGGGTTGGTTCTTATAGCCTGTTAAGTAAGGTAGCCATCACTAACAAGTCCCTAAAGCCTTGAGCCCTGGGTGAACAGTGAAGAAAGAAAGTTCTCTCTCCATGGGCCACTTTTGGACACAATGCTTCAATGCCAGCATTGGCAAGAAAAGTTGGTTATATCTCAGGACATAAATCAATTCCTGGGCAAGTTCACATACAAGGATCAATGCCTAAACAAAACCAGAGAATAGCTTGAGTCCAAAAGCAGTGATACCAGAAATCTTCTAATAATAAGCATTCTAATAATCAAGAACAAGATGACTCCTTACCATGGAAATTAGTATCTTTCCTTCTCCATGTGCTCTTATAACCATAAGTGGGTCTAGGAGAATACATTTGAAGGTAAAGAACCCCCTACAACATGGACACAGTGTTCTATCATCACAGGAATTGCAATTTGACAGGACAATTACCAACTCAAAATTTCAAATACGATACCATCCTGTTAGTTAATTAATCTGTTCACAAGTGGCTATCTCTACTGGCCTTTCTGATACAAAGCAGACAATGCTTTGTTCTCACTGGCATAGTTATATATTTTTATTCTAGATTATATATATTATACACTATATATACACACATATATATATACAACAAAAGATGTATGTGTGTGTAATTATATTATCATTAATTATACACATATCAATGATTCTGTGTTTTTCTATATCCTCTTTAACCATCAGGCCTCTACCAGTGCTTCAATTTGTGGAAAACTAAATATTTTATGTCAGTGTTTCTCACAAAACATTGCCTGTGACCAAGAAATCATTTCCCAATGAAATGTGTGATCTACAATTAATGTATCCACCAAATTATGGAGAGAGTACAAGTGTCCATCAACTGATGAATGGATAAAAAAGATGTGGTATGCATGTGTGTATGCATGTATATGTATACACATGTATGTACCTACGTATATGTACATGAATGTACATATGTATATGTATGTATGTATACATATACACATACACACACACACACACACACACATATATAATGGAATATTAGTCATCAAAAAAGAATGAATTCTTGCCATTCGCAATGACATGGATGGAGCTAAAATGTATTATGCTAAGTGAAATAAGTCAGTCAGAGAAAGACAAATACCATATGATTTCACTTACATGTGGAATTTAAGAAACAAAATAGATGGAAATAGAGGAAGGGAAAAAAAGAGAGGGAAGCAAACCATAAAGAACAAACTGAGGGTTGATGGAGGGGAAGTGGGTGAATTAAATAGGTTAAATGGGTTAAATGCATGATGGGTATTAAGGAGGGTACTTGTTCTGTTGAGTAGCGTTATATGTAATTGATGAATCACTAAATTCTATTCTTCAAACCAATATATGTTACCTAACTAGAATTTATATAAAATTTGGGGAAAAAAATAACCAATAAAGATTTTAAAGAAAGCTTAAAATAAAATAAAATAAAATAATATAATATAAATAAAATAAAATAAAATAAATAAAATAAAATAAATAAAACAAAATATATTAAATTAAATTAAACAAATAAAATTAATGCATCCAATGTTAGTTCATTTGATATTCTCAGAGGTGATTTTTATATAAAGGTGAAAATTTAAAAGTAGTTACCAAACCTAGGCAATATCTGTTTTCTCTTAGGGAAGAGTGGTTGTGTATAAAAACTCCTAACTTTCCATTCTACCACCATTGGTTACATTTAATGATGGCTAATTAGTCAAAACACAAACAGAATTGGAAAAGAAAAAAATGATGAGGCGCAATGGGTTTGAAAAAACATACAACTGCAGATTAAGGACAATATTTCTAAAATTGTTTATGAGTATATAGAGTATATTTATAATTTCCCCTTTTCACTATACATTTCATGTTCTCTTTGCTTTAATTCAATTTCAATTTCATTGGATTCTTTGCCTACCAGGGCATTCCAACTTTTCATCTTTAAGGCAGTATTTTTAAAGGAATAATTTCAACTCTGGCCCACTAAAATATCTCTCCCACCTGTTCAAGGACTTAGTTGTTGCATCAACATTTCTTTCCCTCAACTCCACCTTCACCGTGCCTTTTTGTAGTATGGTAAATTTTCAGTATGGTAAAATGTCCTACCTTAAAACTATAAACGTACTTGATCCCTTGCACCTCTTCAGGCATAGAACTGTTGTGCACGTTCTTGACCACAAAAACTCCTTGGAAAAATTGTCTATACTGGTTGTCCCATTCTCTGTTGAACCTGCTACAGTATGTTTTATCTAATGTCGTACAGATAGTTAGGGGTTGAAATAAATTAGAACACAAGTCCCCTGACAATTTTGGTTCAACATTCTTTACCTATTGGGTTATGAGAAAATTTCATCTCTATACCTAATATTTACTTTTTATATTATATTAACTGAAATATTTTTTTTCTTAGCCCTCAAGGGTGAGAAGCACATAAAGATTTGAAATAGTAAAAACTTACTGGCTCTGAAGTAAAACATATATATTGATATACCCATTTTAGAGTACTCTCTAACTACATTAACTGTTTATGGTTTACAGACTTTGGGTATTTCATCATAAGAGGTGTTTGACTTCACAACGGACCATGGGATCCAGAGAGGGCATTGCAACAGAGGAAAATTCCTAACTAAGGAGAAGCTCAGAGTAATTTTACTTTGGACAAAAGTAAGTAAATTTTCTCATAAAAGACATCATGTCTCTCAAACACCATTTTTACATAGGTCTTTCTGATTTTTCATAGGTATAACTGGACATTTTTTTTTTTTTTTACTCTGGGTATCAGCTCTTTTGTTTTATATGTGCGAAGTTTGGTATTGTTTACTCTTTTTAATTTCTTTTTTCAACTTTTATTTATTTATTTTTTTGGGACAGAGAGAGACAGAGCATGAACGGGGGAGGGGGAGAGAGAGAGGGAGACACAGAATCGGAAACAGGCTCCAGGCTCCGAGCCATCAGCCCAGAGCCAGACGCGGGGCTCGAACTCACGGATCGTGAGATCGTGACCTGGCTGAAGTCGGACGCTTAACCGACTGCGCCACCCAGGCGCCTCTGGTATTGTTCATTCTTAAGAAAATTCAACCAGAAATAGTTCCTTCAGATTAAAGGTGAAGAGTAAGTATGAAATTTTCAAAATATATGTCTTTCCTTTGTCTGTGAGAGTAATCTACCATCACACCTGAGAGCTAATACATACAGGTAATTACCTACCTTTGATGGAGAAGAAGCCTCCATAGTAACACTGCAAAACACAATCACACCAACAAAAATTTTGTTGGAGTATATATGCTTTATGGTCATTGATATACAGATGTAAAATCATGTATAGTCATCTCAGTAAATGGTGTTCCTGTTCCATTCCCTACTATATGGATGATGCAATTCAGATCCCAAGATGTTGAGGGACTTGCAATGCTAGCCCGCTGCTTAATGGCTTCCTGAACCCCCGTTCTCCAGTACTTCCGTGAAATCAGTATTCACTTGGCCATTACAAAGGTTTTGTCAAAAAAAAAAAAAAGGTGGAAAAAACTTCCTGAAATAGGTAAATTGGGCTCTGGAATAAATAAGGAATTTTTATGTATTTGTCTTCTTGTTATCAAACAAGGGTGACACCAGAAGTCACTGCCAATGACTTTAAAATTGTAGGGTGAAGACCTTGATTTTGTCATTCAACAAGTATCATTTGGATGCCTCCTGTTTATAAGACATTTTTAGAAAACCCTGTGCTTCTGGCGATGAATAAATGAATAAATAAACAAATAAACAAATAAATAAATAAATAAATAATATTCATCCTTCATTTTATGGAATTTGTAATTTCGAATAAAATATATATATTACAGTTTTCAAACCTAGAACTTTTTTCATCTATGGTATATGCATAAAACACTGTTCTTGATGATCTTTTGTGTTAAATAAACTACTTTAGTAAAGGTGATATAAGTTTGTTTTGAAAACAACAGTCAACACAAAAAAGTACAAAGAAAAATGTACATAAACACAAAAGAAAGATACTCAAAACCCCAGCATCTAGAAATAACAAGAGAATATTTGATGAATGTCATTCCATTTGGATATACACACAGAAAGAACTTCTATAAAAATGGAAATAAGATACAATTACATTTTTTTCTTTTTAAAATTTACTAAATCTTTCTTGAACTGTAGCAAATATATAGAAAAGTGTGACAATTCTAAAGGTACAGCTTAATGAACATTTGTAATGTAGATATAAACAAAAGCACTGTCTAGGTCAAGAAATAAAACCCCAGAAACCATATGACTTCCAGTGTATTGATTTTTTCTTGCCAATTTTAAACCTTAGATAACCAGAATAATACAGACTCATCTGTGCTTGACTTATTCATTCAACATTATGCTTATGATATTCTTCCCTGTTATTGCATGTAGCAAAATTGTGTTCCTTACCATCCCTATAATAGTATTTTATTGAAGTCTATACCATAATTTATTTATTTATTTTTTTCAGTTTGGTGCTATTGAGAGTAAAGCTGCCATAAACACTCCCATTCATGTCTTTTAGTATATCTGTATTTCTGCTAGATATCTATCATCTACCTATGTATCTATCTATATATAATATCTATATCCATGTTCACATCATATGAATGTGATCTATATATGAATATTCATAAGCATTTTTTGCTGGATAGTAGAGGATGATTATATTCAGTTTTAGAAGATAAATATCAAACACTTTAGAAATAGGTTGTAAAATATACACTGCTATCAGCAATGTATGAGTTCCTCTTGCTCTGTATTCTAGTGAAACTTTTCTGTTGTTAGTCAACAGGGGTGACTATAGTTCCCAGAGTATGGAAATGTTTAGAAAGTTTCATATTGCTGCTTTCATTACTGCATTTTTGGCAGCCATTGTTACTGTAAAAAGCATTTTTTCATTGAAATGGTGATGATATTCAGTGGGGTGATAAGGCATACACACTTTTCTCAATCTGGTAATGTCATTCTTGCATTTTCTTACTCATCCTTCAGAGCTTACCACATATATCACCTTCTCCAACCCTTCTTTATGCATTCAGAGATGAATAGTCACATGGTCCATCTATTATCCAATAATCTTTCACTCTTATCTCTTAATAATATGTTCCATCTTATACTGTGTTTTTGTAAATATTACTGTTTTCCCAAGTAAACTATAAAAAATTTAAGGGTAGTTTTCTTCCTTCATCTATGCATTTCTAATTCCAAACAAAAGTAAAATGCTTAACAAATTCCTCTTGTCATTTGAGTGAGTGAATACATTCAGTTCACCATAGCCAACATATATTAAGATCAATTCAGGTAATTTAAAATTTTTATTTTGTGGTCAAAAATCCCAGGAGCCATAATAATCCAAGAATCCAAACTCATTTCTGGTGAAGTAAGATTTGCATGAACTTGCCTTAGGCGTTGGCATGGAACAGTTGCTGGGAGTAAACTCATATTGTTAAATGTTCATCCCTGTTTATAAATGGTTCCCCTCCCATCCCTTCTTTTCACATTCCAAACAGGAAATAGTGCATAATAAACCCCAACTCATAGAGCCTCCCCTCTCCAGTGCATCCCCCACTAAAAATTTTTGGCACAGATTTTATCATTTTAACACAAAAAAATCTACTGTAAGCCTCAAGTGTCAAAAAGTACTGGAGTGTAGAGGAATCTTTGGCAACCAACGTTTTCTAAAACCAGCTCAATTCTGAACATGGTTCAATTTAGCTTGCCGGTGACCTGG
The DNA here is from genome assembly GCF_016509475.1 of Prionailurus bengalensis. NCBI lineage: Eukaryota > Metazoa > Chordata > Mammalia > Carnivora > Felidae > Prionailurus > Prionailurus bengalensis. The sequence continues at coordinate 190,862,526 of NC_057344.1, read as the reverse complement.
AGTAATCTAACCCAAAAACCATTATCCAGTTCATTTGTACCATTGTAAAACCATTACGTGGAATACACACAATTTATTTTTCCCTAATGTCATAATCTAAGTATAATGTCCAGTAAATAATATTGATATCTGTATGTTAAATCTTTTCAGATTTAGCTTTGTCAGTGAATACAAACTAAGCCTCCCAAAAGAAGTTATAAGAACAGTCTGTAATCTGTAAAGTGTTGCTAGAACTAGTTGGGGAGGTAGGAGATATGAAAAGTGTTCCTTGGATTTGAAGACAAGAGTCATCCTTGTGTTTTCTTTATTTTATAAGTTTATTTATTTATTTTGAGAGGGAGAGAGAGAGAATAGGGGAGGGACAGAGAGAGTGGGAGAGAGAAAATCCCAAACAGGTTTCACACTGTCAGCACAGAGCCCAATGCAGGGTTCAATCCCATGAACTATGAGATCATGAACTGAGCCGATATCAAGAGTTGGACACCCAACTGACTGAGCCACCCAGGCACACACACCCCCGTGTTTTCTCTTGATTGTGATCTCCTTTGGTATATCTGGCATTGTCTTTATTTCATCCAACCATCATTCACTTAACATCTATTTGAGGCAAACCTACCCTGTTCTATGAATTGAACTAAGCACTTGGGACTAATAAAGTTAAATAAGATGTAAACTCAATCCTCAATGAATTTACAATTAAAAAAGAATAGAAACAGACATAACATTATTTTAATACAATAATAGAGGTAAGTGTTGGGTATCCTGGGGCTGTAAAAAACTGAGATGAACTCTATTTGAGTTCAGCAAAAAAGGCTTGGAATAGTAGTTCTTAGGGTTAGGTTTTTAAGAGTGAATAGAAATTTATTAGGTAGGCAAATCAAGAAATGAAGTACCAGACAGAAGGGACAATATCCTCAAGACATTGGTGCATACAATGGAATGATATATTCTGGAAATGTAAGTAGTTAAGTATATCTATAAGAAATAAAAGAAAAATTAAGATGAAAAGTTAGGAGTCAAATCATTGCATATATGCCACGCTAAATGAAAACTTTCTACTTTGTGCTGCAGTTACTAAGACTAGTTTAATCTGAGGAGTGACATGAACAGATTATATACATGCTTCCATATTTCCTTTTAAGTTACCATCCTTCTCTTACTCCTCTAGGAAACATAATAAATTTGGGACATCTCACCAAAATGCCCAATATTAGCATAGGAGGGAACCAGGACTGTGGTGACTAAATAGCCTTTCCAAACCCTACACATTAGAGCAGATATAATCAGTAACTTAGCTCCATCTCTAACTAGCTCTGTCTTGAAAACCTTGGAATGCAGTAAATGTCTAATTGGATGAGATAAATCACTCATTAGAAAATCTTGCCTAAAAGCAATAGTACAAGGATTACAAAGCCCAGGGCTGGAAGTCAGAAAATGAGAATTCTGAACCCAGTTCTGAAGATGCCTGTTCTTCTTTTATATAATGAGAAAGGGAACCACTCAAGTTCTGGTACTTACTGCTCCTCTAAACAGTTTTATCCTTTCTAGCAGTTTTGATGGGGCTAGATTAAGGACAGCACCAGCTGGTATGGCAGGCTTTCAAGAGTCAGGAATTAATGCCAGGTACCAGAACAGGGACTGAGTCCTCAAGGTGGTCATGTGGAGGTCTAAACACAAAATATTGGGGAAAAAAATGTTACCTTTCCCATAATTCATGAGGATCTACTTTACATTAAGGCTTACAATTTTAACTAATAAACCAGAGAATCATACATTTTCAAACTAGGGATGTTAGAGTGAGCTTTCAAGATGAAAGGAATCTTGGAGATTGGAAGTACAAGCTTTTCAACGTACAGGGAGGGAAGTTGAGACGAGTTGAAGGGCTGTCCTGAGGTCACGTTGATAGGACAGGTCCAAGAGGAAAACCCAGATTTCCAGACTCACAATCCAGTGCTTCTATACTCATCTTTCTTTTTTCATAAATAGCAAAGAGTAAGTATCAAAGATATTTTTTTCCTGCTCTTCAGAATGCCAACCCAAGAGGAAATGATGGAATAGGATATTTATGATAAAGGTAATAAAGTCTATGGGAACCTGAGATGATTAAAGAAAACAGACCTATGTCAAGACTTGCTGTGGCACACTAAGTGCTTTATGCATACCAATCAATACTCTAAGCTTTTAAGAAGTCAGCAGCAGGAGAGGGATGGAATACATGCGTGCCCCATTTCTTTCTTTCATTCTCAAAATAATTTTAAGTGTTAACAATTATTGAGCAATTAACTACTTGCCAGGCAATACATACATTCATATTTTCCAATCCTCAAGTAAAGAAACCGAGACAGGCAGAAGTTAAGTAACTTACTATACTATTTATCTACAGCTGCCATAACAAAGTACCCACAAACTAAGTGGCTGAAAGCAATGTCTCACAATTCTGAAGGCTAGACTCAGAAATCAAAATATCCACAGGGCCATGTTCTCTGTGATGGCTCCAGGGAAGAATTGTTCCTTGCCTCTTCTAGCTTCTAGTATTTGCCAGTGACTCTTGGCAATCCTTGGCTCATAGATGCATTGTTCCTGCAACATGGCCATCTTCTCCCTGTGTGTCTGCACATCATTTTCCCTCTTTGTATGTCTGTCTCTGTGTCCAAATCTCAGCTTTTTATAGCACCTGTCATACTGGATTAAGACCCACCAATAACCTCATTTTAACTCAATTACCTCTGTAATGACTCTAGTTCTAAATTAGGTCACATTCTGATGTCCTCTTTTGTGGGACACAATTCGATTCATAACGCTTGCCTAAGTATATGAAGCTACTAAGTATTAGACCAAGAGTCTAATTCAATCTGTCTCACCTGAGCAGATGCTTGAAAATTGTTAGCATTTGGAATGCTAATGATCATTATTACAAGCCACACAAGAGAGCTGGAAGGGATTGGGCTGGCATGGATTCTTTGGTTAATAGTTATTATTTCCAAATCACCTTGACCCCAATAACTCTTCTTGCACTTCTCACATTTAATAACCTAAAAGCAGATACAAGATGGTCTGTCTCCATGTTTTGGTCTATGAATGATGTCCTGTGTTCTTTGAAAGAAAGTGACCCCACAAATTGGATACATAGATAAAAATATAAATACAGGATCTCCAAAGGCCTTACCCCAAACCAGACCTAAACTAGGTGATAAGTAACATTGAAGGCTGTGCTCACAATGAAACATGCCCTATGGGATACCAGGAAGGGAGTATTGTGTGGGAGTTAAAACTGAGCTTCCAGATGGAGTTGCCTGGGTTTATATGTCTACTAGGCCATATATTGGATCTGTAAACCTAGACAATTAGTTAATCTATGTGTTCAGTTTTCTTATCTGTAAAATATTGGTTAGCAATAGTACCCAATTCACAGAACATGTGAAGATTAAATATGGAAAATCATTGAAAAACATAGACTGCTTGAAGCATAGCAATCACTTGATGATTTTTAACTCTTACTATCATTTTGAGAGTGAAGAGACAAAATGTAAAATTCTTATGCTTTTTCATCTCCTTTCTAGCCACCTCCATTCTAATCATACATAACACAACACACACACACACACACACACACACACACAGTCTTGTATATAACATGCTCCTATTCTAGCTACAAACCTCTTGCCTCAGGAACTTTGCACCTGTTTATACCCTTGACTGGAATGCTCTTTTTGCAAATAACTTTATGGTTAAGCTCTGTACTTTCTTTAGGATTCTGATCAAATGTCACCACCTCATAGCCTTGAAAACTCATCTAAAAAAAGGGCAACCCAATCATTTTCTGTTCTCTGACCCTGCTTCATTTTTCTACCATTATCTGTCACTTGACTTGTAGCCTACATCCATTTGTGGGTAAATAATCTGTCTCATAATGTCAAGAACTGCTAGTTGCCAACTAACAGCTATTCTTTCCTTCTCCTTAGGCATTATATCTAATTAGTACAGCAGTACTTTTAAGTAAAAGATTCCATTTCTCAGTACGTTTTGCTGCTGATTTAACCAGCTCCTGGCTAATGAGACACAAGTAAAAATCCTGGGTTCTCAGGAAAGCGGCTTAAAAAAAGAAATGGCTAGGGGCACCTGGGTGGCTCAGTTGGTTGAGCGTCCGACCTTGGCTCAGGTCATGATCTCACAGCTTGTGAGTTCGAGCCCCACATCAGGCTCTGTGCTGACAGCTCGGAGCCTGGAGCCTGCTTCAGACTCTGTGTCTCCTCCTCTCTCTGCCCCTCCCGTGCTCATGCTTTGCCTGTATCTGTCTCTCAATAATAAATAAATGTTAAGAAAAAAAATTTAAGATAGATTCATTTCAAGGCGCCTGGATGGCTCAGTTGGTTGAGCATGAGACTTCCGCTCAGGTTATGATCTCACAGCTCGTGAGTTCGAGCCCTGCATCAGGCTCTGTGCTGACAGCTCGGAGCCTGGATGGAGCCTGCTTCGGATTCTGTGCCTCCCTCTCTGTCTGCCCCAGCCCACTCACATTCTGTCTCTGTCTCTCTCAAAAATAAACATTAAAAAAAAGAAAAGGAAATGGCTCTCCACAAAAGTAAGTATTTATTATCCTTCTACCCTTTTTCCATCCCCATTATAGGAACATCATAGCTGGAACTCCAACAGCAATCAGTGATTATGAGGTGACTTTGAGAATGGAAGCCATATGCTACAATGGAGAAGCAGATGGTATAAAACAACCATACAAGTGAGCTCTGGTCTACCTAAATCCTGATTGTTTTTATACTAATTAACAAGTCCTTGTGAATTTAGGCAAGCATCAGCTACTAGCAGCTGAACACAAATTCCTCACTAATTCATTCCTCCATTGAAATGTAGGGTCCGTGAAGGCTGTGCATTATTTGTCTTTCCAATGTTGTGGCTGTTAATGCCTTGGATAGTGCTTGGCACGTTGTATGTGATCAATAAACAATTTTTAAATAGAACAAAAAGCAACTGAATATCTACTACATGTCTATGAATTTAAAAGGATATACAGATTGCTAGTGTACAGGCTTTTTATTTATTTAAATGTTTACCATGAATGTTTTAATTCGGCATGCGTCTCCTGCCACTTTTATTAATTTTACTGTATTTATTGAATACATTTATGCTGTAGAAATATGTTAGTTATTGTTAACTGAATTACTTTTGTCTTAGTGTCAGCATTTTGTAGCCTGGGTTAAATTGATATGCATTTTTTAAATACCACCCATGAATCTGATATTGGGCTAGGAGTTTTAAGTATGTAGTTAAAAAGATTTTTGTTTATAAACTCAAGTAAACCAGAAATGTTGCATTTCTTTATTTTCTCTTATTCAATTTAGATGTGATATGAGCCTAGCACATGCAGGTGACTAAAATCTTAATGACAGTTATACTGGAATTCCCTTTCACTCCAAGGCTGGCCAAGATTTCAGGTTCTTATGCATATTTTAAAAAGTGTTGGAGGCCTTTCTGCTCAAAGGTCTTTTGTCCATCCTTGTTTTTGTCATGACTTCCTTCTCCCATAGCTCCTGATTCTGTAAGGTTCAGCAAACCACAGCCACCAGAATCTTTGAAAAAGGCACAGATCTTTAGATCTGGCTGAACTATGCATGGGTACTGCTATATGCTGTTGGGGTCTTTCCAACTAGCCTCTTCCATGTCCCAGCCCCTGGGAATCTCTCCTTCCATATTTCTCTGGTCCACATAACTGTTACCTTTCCTAACTCTAGGATACAAGACTTATTTCATCTACAAAGGGCTTAGGTTTTTTGTAAAAGAGAGGAAACACCATTGACTTCAAACAACTGCTTTCTGTCCTGTAAATATTACAGAGGCAAAGACTTAAAAGGAAAGATCCTGCATGAAAGCAAGAAGGGGGTAACACAGAGAAAAAATAGAAAATAAATATCTCAAAATGAATGTGTGCCACACAAAGATCATTTCAAATTCTTCCATTGACCTTGCAAGGTGGAATTGGTTTTCTCACTATGCAGATTTAAAAAAAAAAATCAAAGCTCATAAGTTCTCATAAATGAGAGTGTGATTGAGCATGGATTTCAACACAGGGAACTCTATATTTAGAAATCCTGCTCCTCTTTTTACTAGGGAAGTAGTTTTCTGGTTGTATTCTGTAGTATTGTAGAGGTTCATGGGATTTTTCGGGGAATAAAAAGGTTCTGAAGAAAAGTTTGAATGGACATAATTCCATGGTGGCCACTCTCTCTCAATCAGTTCTGCATTTACCTGTTTAACAGCTGCCCATAAAATTAAGGGAGACAGTACATCCCATTGCTTAAGACAGTGCTTTAATGTTTACAGTGATGTTTTTGCCATTTGTCTACATAGCTGCATCATTTGTGCAGAGTTCAGATCTCTTCAGCAGCCTGTTCCACTACTGTGCAAGGAATATTCAAGTACTTGCTTTCTAATATGAAAGTGCCAATGTTTGAAATTAATTTATTTTTATTTCAAAATTTGAGTTGGGTTAAGACAAAAAACAATGAACTGGTTTAAAGTCACTCATATATTAAATGTTCTCTAACCCATGTTTTTGTTTTGTTTTTAATCTGCATTGGATTTTTGAAATAAGAAAGACATGTGGTTATTGTGTCTTGGCCTAAGAATTCAACATCACAAACAGAAGCATGCACACCTGTAAAACTCACACGTGTGTGTCTTTGACTCTATAAATCACAATTGAAAAAATATTGATACCCAGTACTTGGAATCCAGGATTACAGTATGAAGAAAGTTTTATTCTAGTCCCTTTAGTAGCTTGGGCTTTTCCAGCTGGCTGTACTGTCAGAAGAAATTGAAACTCTAAATCCACATTGTTCTGTTCCATCGTGGTTATAAAATCATCAAATATGGAATTTTGGGAAGATAAACATGCACCGAAGAACATTTCTATGCCATTAGCAATTTTAAAATGTTATGAAAAGAAAAGACTTCCCACAGAAAAAATGATCCTTCTAATCTTAGAGTAAGAGAAGTGGATGAGTTGACCACTCATGTAGGTAAAGCTGCTCGGATAATCACGTCCCAAATCAGAGAATATGAAACAGTGGCATTGAGCAAATAGGTCTGATCTTCCTTTCCTTGCTTCTCAAATACACCATGCCCTGGGATTACAAATACTGGCAGTTTTCTTATACATTCCCATAAATTATTTTTGGCCTGTGTTCAGAATGAGATTGGTAGCATCTATCTTTTTTCTATTCCCCTCCACTTCCCCATTGAAAATTAGACTTTGACACATAAAAAAAGTTTCTGATTTTTATTTATGTGTTTGTCTGTTTGTTTATTTATTTACATAACTAACCACGACAGACAATAAAATCTGCAAGACCCTCATTTTTTTTTATATGGTGTAGAACTACCGATGCAGAGAGGCTGAGAGGTTGGCCAATGTATGCTATACAATATAACATTAGAACCTAAATTCAAACTCAGAACTTATCAGAAAGGCTGTACATTTAATAAGAACTTCACAATTTCTTAATATTCATACAAGACTGACTGAATAAATGAGTTAAAAAACAGTATTCATTTGATAGATCACTATGAAAAGATTCTTCCATCAAAAGCCTATCTGGTTTTTCTAATCAAAATCCTATAAAGATGAAATCAGGAGAACTAAATAAAAGCCACAGTATTTTTAAATCTTAAAAAATTAATTTAAAAATATTTTCCAATTTGTCCCTAACATCTTTCCTTCACAAATAAGGCAAACATATTTTGACGCTTTCCATACACTTATTCTCCTTTGCAGGGATCAATATTGTAGTCTTTAGACAGATTCTACTTCATCTTGGAGAACACTGCAGCCACAAAGGGTAGGATGTTGATGAATTCTTTGTTTTTATACACATAGGGAGTGAAAGGAAAGCCGAGTACAACATTAAGGAAATTAATTCTTTTAGTTATCTCTTCTTTTTATGAAGGAAAGAGAATCAGTTATAGTCAAGGTGGAGAATGTTTGGAAAGAGAGTCAGTTTCAGCAATTGGAAAGTATGAAGATGCGTAACCATTTTTGCTTTGTTTCATTCACTCTGCTTATCTGTAATAATTCCCCCTAAATATGCTATTCCTCAAAAAGAGAGTACTATCTTAAGTCTGCACTACTTGCCCATCAGATAGGAGAGAAGGTTACTATTGGGTCCTTCCTATGTATTGGTACTGTAGGGGAAGTTTTATCTAGAACTCCTTTGTGCAAAGATTCTCCCACCCAGCTCAGATGGTTTGAATAAAGGAGAAAATTATTTGGATCATAAAACCAAATGTTCATGTTCTTGCTTCACTCTGGCATGATGTCTTTAGGAATCTTTATCTCCCAGCTCTACTTTTCTCTGTGATGGATTTGTTTTAAGACACTATCCCATTATGGTAACACCAAGATGATTCAGAGTAATATTTTATTATCTATAACAGAGGTGAGCAAACTACAGCCATGGGCCAAATCTGGTCTGACAACTAGTTACAATAGAGACTGTATGACTCACAAAACCTACAATATTTATTATCTGGCTCTTTACAAAAAATACTCAAAACTTGTTGACCTATGACTTACAACAAAACATGATGAATTCTCTTTTATAGTAGGTCTCCACAAAAATCTTAGATTTATTTCTCATTCAACTTATGGGTCAATTTCTGTTACAGAAACAATGACTAAGGCTTCCAAAATAGGCTATTCTGGGGTCATGTGTCCATGGATAGAACTGGAATAGACCCAGCCTTACCTGAATGTAATTACTCAGAAGATAATTTCATCCCATGAAGAAAGAGTAGATTGTGGGTGTATTAGATTGTTATGGCTGCCATAACAAACTCAAGTGGCTTAAACACCAGAAATGTATTGTCTTGTGGTTCTGGAGGCTAGAACTCCAAAATCAAGTATAAGCAGTTTCTTTCTTTTTTTTTTAATTTGTTGTTTTATTTTATTTTTAACTAAACTCTACACCCAACGTGGGACTTGAATTCGCGACCAACTCTGAGATCAAGAGTCGCATGCTCTATCAACTGAGGCAGTCAGACATTCCAAGGTATAAGCAGTTTCAGTTCATTCTGAGACCTGTGAGGAAAGAGTCTTTTCCAGGCCTCTCTCTTTGGTTTGTAGATGACCATCCTCTTCCTCTGTCTCTTCACATGGCATTCTCCTTGTGTCCAAATTTCCCCTTTTTCATAAGGATACCAGTCAGTTTAGGGTCTACCCTAATGACCTAGTCTTACCTCACTGTATCTGCAACCACTCTATTTCCAAATAAGATCATCTTCTGAGATATAGTTAGGACTGCAACATGTGAATTTTGGGAGGACACAATTCAAACCATAACACTGGCCTAGCAAAGATTAACTTACCCCTGCATCCCCATTATCTCATTTTGTAATATCCACCCAAACTCCTTAGTATTTTTGGTCCAGTATTCTGGCTTCATAGTAACGACTGTAAGAAGTCATTAAAATGTACCTAAAGAGGGACGTTTGGGTGGCTCAGTCAGTTATGTCCAACTTCGCCACAGGTCATGATCTCACTGTGAGTTTGAGCCCCACGTCTGGTGCTGTGCTGACAGCTCAGAGCCTGGATCCTGCTTCAGATTCTTCAGATGTCTTCCCTCTCTCTCTGCCCCTCCCCCCCACACACTCTGTCTCTCTCTCTCTCTCTGAAAAATAAACATCAAAAAAAAACTTTAAAGTGTACCTAAAGAGTCAAATTAAGTGAGCAATCTTTGGAACATTAAAAAGCTTTGGATTAGTATTTTAAATGTTATTTAAAATAATTATGGTTCTTGGGGCACCTGGGTGGCTCAGTTACTTGAGTACCTGCCTAACTCTTGATTTTGGCTCAGGTCATGATCTCAGTTTGTGGGATCGATCCCCATATCAGGCTCTGTGCTAACAACATGGAGCCTGCTTGGGATTCTCTCTCTTCCTCTCTCTGCTTGCATGCAGTCTCTCTCTCTCAAAAATAAATATTTAAAAAAATAAAATAATTATGGCTCTCTTTCAATAATATTTCAATAATAATATTTCAATAATATTTAGATTCTACATATACTACATGATGAGGTCACCATACAGTAGTCACTTAATCTTTACAGCAATCCTATGGGATATTTACATCACTGAGGAAAGTAATGTAATGTAATTTACATGACTGAGGAAAGATGACTCTGAGTATTTAGGGAAATAAGTTTTGGAGAATTTCAGATCCTAACAAATCATACAACAAGGTGATGAAACCTACCTCATAGAGTTGTTATGAAGATTAAATGCGATTACACATAGGAAATGCTTTCGACAGCGCCTGGCAAATAAATGCTATACAGAGTTGTGGTCATTACAGCAAATATTGTGATTTTCACTGTTATTTATATTCTTTCCTCAATAATGTATTTTGAGTTTAATAAATTCATGTGAAATATATACACACACACACACACACACACACACATATGTTGCTACTTATATAATTTCAACCCCTCTCCAAATATATATAATTGAATTTAAATTGAATTTAAAAAAATACATTTTGGATATTGCTTATTTATTTCTACAAATAAGAAAAAAACTATTGAGTAAACATTTATAACAAATACTGATTATATAATAACACAAACAGCATGCCAGAATACTAGATTTTTCACAGAATGAAACAAGTCACTTTTTGCATATTCACACTATAAGAGCTTAATATCATGAAACTACAGTAAAACTAAAACAGGAAATATTGTTTGTCTTTAATATAAAACCAGTTTTTTAATCCTTATCCTTAGGATCCATTCCAAAAAAATGTAATCTAAACACATGGTTATAGATGACAGGAAAATGTTGCCAATAGTGTTCCTAAAGTGAGATACTTGAAACCCCTAAGAGATAAATAAGTCACGATGTTATACTGAGATAAATACATAAGATTTCCTAATCCACTGCATATAGGTTTTGAGATTAGCAGGGTTTATGCCCTGCCATAAAAAAAAAAATGGTGAACCTGTCCTGCTTAAGGTTTTGACGGATGATTAGATTGTCCTATATGTGTTTCTCTGCTCAGTAACTGGGTCCTGACCAGTATTTATTTTAAAAAGGTCATTCTGTTTCAGTGGGGGTTGGGGATGGGGGAACAAAACCTTCCATCATCTTAAGTGGAGGAAAAAGGCAAAGTAATTAGGACTGGCATTTTAGTACCCTTTTTTCTCAACTGACCACTTGGATTATTGGGCATGATTGACGAGACAGTCTATACCAATACTCCTCTTGTGTCAGTGATCAAAATTAAGATGATATTCCCTTCAATGCTTTATTTTACCCAACAAGGTTCAAATCAGACCCACAGGGTCTGCTTTGTTTAAGGATAAACCCTTTCATTAAGTAATTGTTTAAACATAAAAGGCCCTCTGAGCAGATGGCACCTCTCAATAACCCCCACCTCCCACAGAATCCTTCAACTAAACTGGTTCCATATGCTCAAGTACCCATTTTTGTTATTTGAGACAATAATTTAGTTCTAGGTGAAATTGATTGCATATACTATGTAAAAAGCATGAGAAGAAAATAATGTCTGTAGCTATCAAAGCATTACTGATATTTCATGGGAATACAAAATCTATGAAGATTGATGCACTTAAAGATTATGAACTATATACCCTTTTACAGACTCGAAGAAAAACACAATTAATTGGAAATCTTGTTGAACCATTTCTCTTGTGGTAATTGATAGTATAGTGTCCATGATAAGAGGTTCAAAATATACTTTACACTTTTGTGTCCAGAACATTACCAAAGGAGACTGGAGGAAGAGTAGTTCCATCATCACAGACTATGTAGCCTCAATTGGTCTCTAAAAGCTGATTTGTTATCTCCAAGGTTAGAGCCCTCTTTAAATTGGGATAATATTTTGGGGGGGGGGGTACTTAAGACTTTTTGGAATCTGACATAAAGCAAATAGACATGTTCTCAGACATTTGTGAGGTAGATGGTCTTAGTCACTGTCCCCTCAAAAAACTGTATCCAATAATAAACTTCAGGTTTTCTTCCCAGCCTGCTTTGCACAAGTATTATAGTTCTACAAGTAGTCTTGATCCAAATAATAGCTATGTGACTGCAAGTCACATAGGCAGTACTGAAGTTCTGGTTTCCATCCAGCAGAAGCATAGGGGAAAGTTCTTATTTCAAACTGGATCTGTAGGTTTTCAGGATACAAAAGGATAGAAGCCATTGAGATGTGCTCTCAGGGCTCCTTTCAAAGAATCTGCATTAAGGAGCACGGTTGAATGACAGCTTTCAGCTATGGACCTAGGGGAGAGGAAGCAAGAATGAGAGGACAGAGCCTTCAGACTATGGTACAGGTCTGATCCCTAGGAAAAGAGATGAGAAGGAAAAACAACTGGGTAGAAAAAGAGCCTCAGACTGAAGTATTGCTCTGTTTACTTCATTCACGGGGAGGCCACACATACCCTGGGCTACTCCCAGACAATGCCTAAGCATAGTAAGCCTACTGGTGCCTGTCCATTCATTTCTAAAGTAGAAACATTAGCAACATTGGGTCAGCAACTCACCATCAGACTCCTGGAGATCATCTCACAACTGCCTATTCACAGTACACAACACTGTACACAACAAAAGTGTATAGTCTTCCTCAAGGAAACATCAAGAGGTAAGACTTATGTCATCACTCATTCATTTATTCATCAGTTTACTCTGTCAACACATTCTTTTTTTTAAAGATTTTTTAAATGTTTTTATTTATTTTTGAAGGAGAGACAGAACATGAGCGGGGGAGGAACAGAGAGAGAGGGAGACATAGAATTTGAAGCAGGCCCAGGCTCTAAGCTGTCAGCACAGAGCCTGACACGGGGCTTGAACTCATGAACTATGAGATCATGACCTGAGCCGAAGTTGGAAGCTTAACCGACTGAGCCACCCAGGCGCCCCAACACATTCTTATTAGAACACTTATATAGGCCAAGCACCAGAGATAGAAAGCTGTATCAGAATAACATGATCTCAGGCGTCATAAAGGTTATAGCATGATGTAAAATCTTAAGTATTTTGGTTCATGGACCCCTTATGAATGTGATAAATGCTGTGGGCCCTGTCCTCAGTAAAACGTCACATACACATATGCAGGTAAGGAAAATCTGCATATATACTTGCTGAGTCACGAACATAATTCTAACAGCTTGAGTTCCTACCTTTTTCCTGAATCTATTTGCTCACGTGGTAATTCCATTCCCATAATAGGACTCCCATTACTGTTCTTCATACCAGAATTTCTGCTTTTGATAATTTTTCTATAATCCGAATTCTGTCAATCTATCTTTTTCTTTTTTCTTTTTCTTCCATCGAGGATCAGAGTCCAATCTTTGAAAGACACTGGTTCCTCCTGAATTGCTACATTGCATTATGAGATTTCCCTTTTTTACCACCAAAATATTACTCTCCCCTGAATAATTCCAGAAACCTCTTAATGCATGCCCTTGTTCCCAGTGTCTCTCTATCCCATTGGTCATATTATGACGTCACATTCACACTCCTAAAGCACAGATTTGGGAATGTCCCTTATTAACTCAAATATCTTACCAAAGTAATCCTAGGAAAGTACATGACGATCTCCACACAACAAAATCATTTCAAACTCTGCTGCCACACACTTCTGCATAAACTCCATGCCCACAGAAACTCAAGTCTTTGCTTGTATTTGTACCCAAAGTTGGTGTTTTGGGCCTCAATGCACCTAAAACATCCTGTCAGTTTTTCTGCCGATCTCTGCCCATGTTCGAAACTTTAAATCCAATGCCCTCTCTTCAGTGACATACAAGCAAAAGGAATAATAAGAATGGAAATGAAAGTGGTTAAGTAGGAATGGAAAGTAGAAAAATAATAATAATAAGGTAAGAACTATGTTCAAGGCAAAAGTAACAGTGCTTGATTGCTTATTGTAAACATGAGGACTCATATTACATATCAATAAAACAAACTACCATTGTTTAGTACTTATCTTCTATCAAAGTTACAGAATATGTCCTGCATTTGTTGACTGTTTTACAGAAGAATCCTGGGGAAGTAACTGCTTTTATTATCTCAATTAACAAATGAGAAAATGCTTATTGATGTTAGGAAACAATTTACGTTCTCCTAGCTTTTAGACTAAAGTTGACATTTGAATGTAGGTTTGTCTAATAACATATACATGGTCTTAACCGTGAGGAAATGACTTGAAGATTTGTAGCCCGAGGGAGTTGGTTGTTTTGTGAGAGGAGGAAGCAACAAGGATTTCACCTTTGAAATGTTTAATTTTAAAAGTTTTAAATAATGTGTTAAGGAGACATCCACTAGTTAATTGCAAGTGTGGGAATAGAACTTGGGAAAGAAATCATAAATAAGAGTCATTTATAAGGAGGAATAAGTTAAAAGAGGGAAGCCAAGAGAGTTTCAAGACGAATGTCAGGGTCAACAGTATCATAACGTTGTAATATGGAATGTAATACGATGGTCCATATTTAGGAGCTCTTAGAGATCCTCGGAACAGAAGTTACAGCAGATCAATGGGAACAGGAGCCAAATCGAAGGAGGTTAAGGAGTGACTCATATAGATGCTTTTAACTTCATCAGAGAAAAAAAGTTGGCTCTTGATCTGGACTGTTTATTGGAAAAACTCCTCTTTAGGTGTTATTCAGTATTATTTACCCCTCTAATGACTGTGTTCCCCACTCTGAGAGACCTTCCGGGTACTGTGATCCACTCATGTCCTGACAACTACCCTTCATAGTCACTGGGTAAAATAGCACATTCTTTTTGGACATTTGTTTGTTTCCAGTTGAATTATATAAGCTTGAAGATGTCACCACTTAGTGTCCAAATGACTATTATTTGGCTGAAAATGTTTGCCCTGTCACTGTAATTTGTTTATTCCAATGTTTGAAGGCCATTTTGATTATATATTACACCAGATTACACAGTCTTTCAGAATGGGGACAATGTTATCTCAGTACCCAGAATCTAGTGCACATCTACAAGTATAAACACACACACACACACACACACACTTGCCTCCAGCACCAAACCTAATACATATATTTGACATTCAAAAGTGATTAATGAATGAATTAATAAATGAATCAAAGAGAAAATAAATAACTTTCTAAGTGAAAAAAAGATAAATTCATTTGTAGAAACACAATCATAAATAAATAGAAATTACACTCCGTGTAGTGATGCTATACCATCAGTACATAAGCTAATGGGATACATAAAATAAGAAAGACTTATCCAAAGATGAGCCCTCTACAGTGACACATGCTACTTCATATAGTATAGTCAGTATTCAAGTAAGGGTTTAATGGCTGACAAAGATATAGCAAAGCACAGTTTTCCCTTAGTCAAATATTGATAGAGACAATTTCTGCCAGGCAAATCTAATATTACATGTTTTTTTTTTTAAAGGTTTTTTTTTTTCAACGTTTATTTATTTTTGGGACAGAGAGAGACAGAGCATGAATGGGGAAGGGGCAGAGAGAGAGGGAGACACAGAATCAGAAGCAGGCTCCAGGCTCTGAGCCATCAGCCCAGAGCCCGACGCGGGGCTCGAACTCCCGGACCGCGAGATCGTGACCTGGTTGAAGTCGGACGCTTAACCGACTGCGCCACCCAGGCGCCCCGACATGTTTTTAAATAATATTTCAACAGATTGAAAATGGAAAATATCTGGATTGATAAATGTTCTTGGTGGCATTCTCTTCTTTGGATAATAGCCTTTGCCATTCCCATTTATGATAATGTCTATTTCACAAATGATTATTGAATCATATCAGTCAGAATAAGCTAGGGTAGGCTGTGGTAATAAACCCTAGGTCTCCATAGCTTAAAACAGCAAAGGATTATCTCTCACTCAGATTACACGTTCATTTGGTGCTCTGCTCTGGCAGTCTTTAATAAGAGATCCAGGCCAATAGACTCTCTATCTGGCGTATTATATACTTCCATTACAGGCAAAAGGGCACATGGCTAATTATGCAGCAGCTCTTAAAGATCTTCAACAAGAAGTGACATGTGTTACCTCCACTCAAGTTTCTTCAGTCAAAACAAGAGTCACCCGTTTAGGCAGAAGTTAATTTACTTCTTATTTTATTGTTTTAACAAACTATAATATAATGTAGTTAAGAATTTACTTTTTTAAAAATTCAAATATTCTCCCTAAAACACCACCACCATATATGCAATGTGAGTGTGTTTATGTGTGTGTGTGTTTGTGTGTGTGTGTGTTTTACAAACTTTCAAAGTTAGAATGAAGAATTAGCAAACCTAGGACTTCAAATCAAGTGGCCAAATATTTCTTCATTGTTTACTAAATGCCAGGCTCGGCACAAAGCACATAAGATGAAATACGGGGTGAACAGAGCATAGTCCTTGCCTTCGAAGAATACTTGCACTAATGGAAGAGATGGAGAAGTAAATAATTCATAATGAAAGATGTATTTGGTGTTGTGGCAGGGCAATTAATTCTGCATGGAAGGGTCAGAGAAGGCTACATTGATACTGAGGGAATGTTTAAAAGGGCAAATGGGAATTGGCCAAATGAAATATGGCAGATGAGATGAAGCGAGCTGGGTTGGCATTCCTAGCAGAGGAAATAGTATTAAGAAAGGTGTGGAGGCATTCAAATGCATTGCATCCCACAGAGGCAGACCCCCTTTACTTCTGATTGTGAATGGAACATCCAAAGAGGGTAGCCTAAGATGAATCCAAAGGCAACCAAGGCCAGGGTGCAAAGATCAGAGACCACTATGTAATCTTTCTTGATCCTCTAGTTTTTAGAGTGTTTCAGTGTTGTTTTTCATGAACATCAATCATCTGCATTCTTTTAGATGTTTTAAAGATAACAATTATAAAAATTTGTTATGATACATTATAAAAACATCTTAAAATCTTCACATGTCTTTATGATGGGTGACATATAATATTTTGAGATACTGCCAAAATATGTGAAAAAATAAAAATAGGCTGTATTTTTACACCACATAGAAATATTTAAAATATAAGCTATTTTCCTTAAACAAAGAGATCTCTATTTTCCTTAAACATAGAGACCACAAAAGATTGAGGGGAAATATATATGTAAACAACGAATTCAACACTTCAATTTCACTCTGTTCAAGTCCAAAGGGAACAGTCTGCCAGGACCAACTCAGTGACCCCAAGTTGCACAAGTAAACCTTTATGTTATATGGACCTAAAAATCTCCACCAGGAGTTTACAAAGTGGAAGCTATCTTGAAACTAAACCCCAACTTCAATTCGTACGCTCCTGAAGTCACCAAATTCCATGTCCTCTGACCGCATTCATCACTGAGTAACTGTTGAGTCCAGTGCTATTTTGGTGGATAAGGCTACTCAGTCTGGCTCCTCAAATATTAACAATAATCTTTCAAAAGAAAAAGCAATGATCAAAATAGCTGACTAGTTTAACTGCTTCATACAACAGTCTGTTCCACTAGGGAAACCCAAAGTAGGTATGATAAGTTTATTAGGATACTTGAAAAATTGAGAAAAATCCTGGATGCTGTTAGCAATGAGAGAAGTATATAAAGACTGTGTAACAGCAGTCCCCAAATTAAAAATGGTTCTCTTGGGGTACCTGGGGGGCTCAATTGGTTAGGCATCTGGCATCAGCTCAGGTCATGATCTCACAGTTTGTGAGTTTGAGCCCTGCATCAGGCTCTATGACATCAGCTGCGAGCCTGGAGCCTGCTTTGGAGTCTGTGTCTCCCTCTCTCTCTGCCCCTCCCCTGCTCTCATTCCCCCCTCTCTCTTTCTCTCTCAAAAATAAAATAAAAACATTTAAATTTTTTTAATAAAAATAACTACAAATAAAAATAGTTCTCAAATTATTTTTCAAGTACCATTCCTAGCAATAGAATTTTTCCTTTGAAATTTTGTATTAATCAAGAGAACTTCAAAAAAGAAGGAAAGGAATTTTAGCACACGTCTAATGCAGTGTTACTTTTCATTAAAAAGCAGAATTATGGGATGTTATACATGCGGCATGTAATTGGATATTTAACTTCTTTGAAACATCAGGTCTTTGGAAACTGAACACACCTATATTGAGAAATCAGATGTCAAGGAACCTTCCACAGGGTCAGACTTACTTCCATTTATAAGAGCAGGACAAAGAAAAATTATTTAATATGTTGCTTCTACAAACATTTATAACAGAATATTTATCTTATGAGAAGGGAATGCTTCAACAATAATATCTTATACAACAATTAAAATGTCCTGTATCGGAGGGGCGCCTGGGTGGCTCAGTCGGTTGAGCATCCGACTTCAGCTCAGGTCATGATCTCGCAGTTTATGAGTTCGAGCCCCGCGTTGGGCTCTGTGCTGACAGCTCAGAACCTGAAGCCTGCTTTGGATTCTGTGTCTCCTCCTCTCCCTGCCCGTCACATGCTCATGCTCTGTCTCTCTCTGTCTCTCAATAATAAATAAACATTAAAAATTTTTTTTTTAAAGTGTCCTGTATTGGAAAAAATTTCTAGTCCAAATGACATAGGGAATAGAATTCCTTAGCTTCTACAACAGGTGCTGTGTTAGTCAGCTCAGGCTGCCGTAACGAAATACCAGAAATTGGCTTATATCTATTTTCTCACAGCTCTGGAGGCTAGAAATTCCAGCTCACAGTGCAGGCGTATTTGGTGAAAACTCCCTTTCTGGCTTGTGGACAGTCTCCTTCTTGCTACATCCTCACATGAACTTTCCTCTGTGATGCACAGAAAGAGACAGCTCTGATTTCTCTTCCTCTTCTTATAAAAACACAAGTCCTATCAGATTAAGGCTCCAGCTTTATGACTTCACCTAACCTTAATTACCTCCTTTCTGGCACCATCTACAAATACAAACACATCAGAGATTAGGATTTTAGCACATGAATTTGTAAGGGACACAATTTGGTCCATATAGCACTTAACTAGAAACATTGAAAATCTCCTATATAAAGGAATATCCCTATTCCTTTAAGAAAAAGCTACTCTAAACTTAGCGATGTTAATATCAGTTGACAGAAGTTCCCACAGAAAAGAAAACTTGAGCCCCATGAGGAAATGTTACCTCCCTACACTCTCATTGGGATTGGGAAGCAGCCCACAGAAAATCCACATTTCTACCCACCATGCCCCATAATACTTTGAATGCAATAATATAGATCTGTCACCAAAATCTCCATGTCTTCTTAGTCTAAACTGTCAAACTGTGCCACAGTTTGGGTCTCACATAGTTGTCTAAGCAATTTAACTGAGGAGGACTGCATACTAGTCAAATGGAAGAGGTATTGCTTTAAATAGCACAGTAAAACACCAAGACTCTATAGACAGGGATGAAAATCCACATATATAAAATACAAAGGAATATTACAACAATGTTAATAAAACAACAAGATGAGTCTTTACAGCTACCTGACTGGAAGTTTGGCAGTTCTAAGAATCAGTCATCAGTCATGTAATTTCTGAATTTTGGGTATTGCTGGGTGCATTATCACAGTGTTTTACTGAATTTCATCTAAATTATTCATTAAATAGCAAAAGGTTTGCAAGGCACACTTTAAAGCTAATCTTTGTTTAGCATGAATTCGATGGAAGAATGGAATTCCTTTTTCCCTTCTAGTGGAACCTATAGGATCATATATTTTTTTAGACTATGCCTTGATCTTGTCTAGAAGTCTAAAGGTAAAATGCAGTAGCAACAGTGAAGATGCCAATAATGGAAAGGCAATAAAGATTAGATTCCAGGGACATCAGGAGGCATAGTAGGGTGTTGGCTAAAAGCTTACCTTTCAGACTAGATCTGGTTTCAAATTCTTGTTTCCCCACTTCCTGGATGAGTCATTTTGAACAAAGCATTCATTCCACCCTCCAAGCCCCAGGGTCCTGATATCAAATAAAAGTACCTACCTCACAGGGTCATTCTGAGGATTAAATGCCATAATATTCGTGAAGCACTCAGCATCATGCCCTGCATATCCTAAGGCCCCAAATGGCAGTGATTATTAGTATTAATGCCACTAACAATTATACTGACCAAACAGAGTTCCACTATCTGAAATGTTTTATGTTTATGGAACATTTGTAATTTAATGATCAAATTCAAGAAGAAGCCTGTAAAAATCTTTAGACAAGTTTCTTTTTAATTTAAAATATTGCTTGCCATTTGTTCAGATACACGAATTCTATTAGGCTGTATCATTCAAGGTTATTTGTTAGAGATCTAACTCCACATAGGCATTAGGTTGAGAATGAGATCAGAGAGCTACAATTTCTCCATCAGTTTAACTACAATAAATAAGCAAGTCCTCAAATCAATCCTTATTTTCCAGATGAGGGCACAGAGGCTCAGAGAGGTTAAGTGAATTGTTTAAGTTATTCCAGCTCCTATGCCACTGTGTTAAAATTTAGATTCCACCTTTACAAAGATTACTATTGAGTATATTCTAGTTTCAAATTCTGTGAACTTTTTCTTTGTAAATGGCCAGATATTCCAGGCTTTCCAAGTCAACTGATCTCTGCCTCAAGGAGGAAACTCTGACTCATAAAAGCAGCTGTTGACAATAGATAAACAAATGGACATGGCTGTGTCCCAATAAAACTTTATTTATAACATGGGCAACAGGTCAAGTTTGACTCACTGGCAGTGGATTACTGAACTCTGTTCTACTTACTGGTCATTTTATAGCATAATTTTAACAGAGACACTTAAGCATTAAAGAAAAGTGTGTTTATCTGTGTGTTTCCCCAGCAGAATGTGTTGAATTCTAATTAAGTCATAGTAAAAGCTTTTTTCCATAATCCATTAAAAAATTGCGCTTCATTATGCATCATTAGTCTAAGATACATATTTAGTCATTCACATATATTTTACACAGATTGTAACAGTATATATTCACTTAATATGTATTCAATGAACAAATGAATGATTAGCCAAATAAAAAAGTTTTGGGCATATATTGAGGCAGAATGTCTGCACCATAATCTGCCTCCTATCCAGGTTAATTCATCAGATATTTATCAGATATCTCCTATATGTCAAGTGCTCTGCTCAGAAATGTACAGAAGAATAAGACATAATCTTCCTATTCCAAGGATCTCAAGTCTGAGAGGCAAATAAACTATATAAGCATGATAAGTATTACATATATGAAAGTTACATTGACTCAGGCTACTGAGATGTGGTAAACATATTATTACAGGAATAATTCTCAAATTTAGCTACCTACAATGTCAATCTATATTGTACTTCTACTCCAGAAGTGCAAGAATCTATACCCCTCAAACCACAAAATCAAATTACATCTACATTTAGCATGGGCTGAATTGATTTCAGTAGGATAAAACTAGAAACAGCATTCTTTATTAGACTTTTTTTCTTGCCATCTCCTTGTTTTTTTGTTTAAAAATCAGTGACAGTTCTAAAAAAAAAAATCAGTCCTCTGAAACTTCGTATTGGTTCTTTGGCCTCAGAGTCATTTGGAAGTGGGTTATATAAACTCTCCTTAATAGCTTGTATTCTTTATTCCTTATCCTTATGCTTCCAAATACCTCTTCTGAAATTTTCCTTAACATCAACCATGCAACCACAATAGAGCATAAGTAGGTTTTATCTTTATTGTGTAAAATGTACAAAGTATCACAAAAATTGCCAATGCTTAGCTGATGACAATAAAGGAAGATGAATCAAATGCCAAAACATGTGGGGGGAAATATCAATACATAAAAACAAAAACAAAACAAAGACAAAAAACAAAAACAAAACAGAAAAAGGAATATCTAAAGTTATCATGGCATAGCTTCAGAAGACAAGATATTAAGAACACATTTGGAAAATAGTCATATAATCTGAATGAGATAAGTGGGTTTCATTTGTCACAACCCTGGAATATGAGTCTTTCAGATCATTGTGAATGATGCTTTGAGTGTTATAATAGAAATAAAAAATGTGGAAGCATTTGATTTAACGCATAGACATCAGTTTTGTCTGCCAAATCCCAAGGAAGACATCTATAAGCCTATCAATCAACATTAGGATCTCTGTGTTGAGCAAATGACATCCAAATCATAAAGCCGTCGTCATTTAAAACACATTTTTAAATCACTGCTCCTACCATTTATAATGGGTATATTTTTAACTCTAATAATTAATCAACTCTGACACATTTCCTTTCTTTTCTTCCTGTTCTTTTCTGACATCCTTCTTTTATAAGAAGCCATTTTTAATTTCCTGTATGCAGAAAACCAGCCAAGGTATTCAGGTTTCTAAGTTTCACCTACGAAGGGGTTTTGGAGGTTTTTCAATTAAGAAAGTGGAAAAACAATCTTCAGTTTAGATAGCATCCTGACATATATGTGCCATGATCAGAGTGACATCTCCATCGGGAATACAAATTCACCGCTCCTGACTGTATCTCAAAGCATTGCTTGAAAATGATGTACCTCAAGCACACAGCCATATCACATTTCCCCACCTCTTTGAGAACTGGTTCATCAGATAATTTCTCTTAAAGAGATTCCAGTACTGTAATTTGCCTCTGCTTTAATCAACAGTGAGATAATATAGAAGCCGCATTAAATGATTCAGAATGATTTAGTCGGCAGGAAACCCATTAGTCTGACCATATTTTCCCATACTTTTCAGCACCATGTCCTGTCATCTGGAAATAATAGGTACCATAAAAGCAAATTCTGAAAGCTTAAAAAAATGCTAGGATAGAGCACCCGGTGTTTATTTGGAGATTGATATTACCACAAATTAATCAAAATGTGAATTTTTCCAGTATATTTGAATTAGATTTCCCTACGAAAGAATGCTAAAACATTAGATTTTAAGCATGATATATTTACATATTTACTTTAATCAGATTGGAATATGCCAGATGTACAAATGTAGAATCATACTAATGTAGATGTTTTCATTTCAAGTAAATCAATGCATAAACTAAAAAAGAAAAAGAAAGAATTGGAAAAAGGAATGAAGAACTGTCAGCTTGAGGAAATGACTAGTGCATATTAAAATATTTTGAGCTGGTGGTCTTTCTAAGGGTGCATGTCTTAATATTTTCAATGGGCTGCCAAGGCTTCAAGATGCCTTAAATGCAGTAGAAATAATCATTAAAAATCATAAATACCAACATTTAATGAATGTGATGGGACAGGGTTAGGGGGAGTAGAAATCTAAAAATGCAAAATATGATTATCTTTAAACTCTGAGCACCTGCTAGAGTTCCTTGCAATTTGTGGGCTCTCAGTGAATACTAATCGATAGGGATCTTACTTTCTAAAATCTCAGATTCCCCAGATCAGTCTCCAATCCTCAGAGGGTACCTGAGTTGAGGTAATGAGGCTACCTGGCAGCCAGCAGAAGAGTTGGGAGAAATAAGGTTTCAAATGATGGGCTGATGGCAGTAATTGGAATGAACTCACCTTTTTTAATTGAAGGAAATTTTCTAGTTATTGTTTTGCAGAAGAAGAAATGTATAACATTAAGGTAGTAGAAAATGCTAATCCTTAATGAGAATCCTGAGTCCCTACCCTAAACCTTAAAGTGTGCCAAGGCTTTCAAGGTGAAGGCAAGAGATGGTTATCAAGTAATAGCAAATCCCTGTAGTGCTTTACTTAAATAATGCAAACCAAATAGTCTTAAATCGGTCTACTTGATGGCTACAGTGTTTATGAAAATACACTCAGTCAGGCTGTTTGGAATATTCTAGTGAAGTCACCAAACTGCAGTGGTTAAGAATTGGTTTCCGTTTTCCATCTGCCTCCTAAATTCACTCTAGGGATGAAATGAGCTAATGAAAGTGAAGAGGTTAATAAGTGCTTGATTCTCAAACCATAAAAAACCCTTGTTCTGGTGGAAGTGAACGTGATAAAATGGCGGACAAGCAAAATGAGTAAAGCTACGATGGCTAAAAGAGCCTGAGTCTTTCAGATATATTTTAAAAAGAGCCAATCCTTTGTGACACTTATTACATGCATGCATTAACTCTTTTTGCAATATTAACTTACACAATATTTGTCACAATCTGATGATATAGATATTATCTTTATTTTCATTTTCTGGGTGAAAGAAACTTAAGCATAGCGAGGTTACATAGCTCACCTAAAAGCACAGAAAGAATGTGTGTCAGAGTTGAGATTTTAACCCAGGCAAATTGACACCAAAGCCTATCACTTAGAAAATGGGCTGTCCAGCCTTCCATTTGCATTTGTATTACAGCTATTAGCAATGAAAGAATTGCATTCTGACTGGTTTCTTATTAATACAAATGTTTTGCAAAATAGCATTGTTGTGGTAGCAGAGCAATTATGAGGCCAAAAATCACAAGGATCATTTTTCTCTTTACAGCCAAGCCTAAAGCAAAGCAGCTTAGGCTAAGTTTGCACTCATTCTGCCTTATTATCTCTTCTGAGAACAGGAAAGATGTCTGTCTTCATGAGAACTAAGCTCTTGTGCCAGTAAAATGATAAAGAATAAAGAATAAAATGTTTTATTCCAATTTCATTGTTTGACTAAAGCACTTAAGCCCCAAATGTATGATCCCAGAATTATCTAGGTGTCTATCATTCTTCATGATGTGAAAGACAATTTGGATTTGATTTTAAAGTATCCAAGGAAACAAAATTGGGAGAAAAAAAATGGGATGAAGAAAGAAAAAAAATCCCAAAATCCTTCCAAAAATATTCCACCCACACTACAGTTTTGGACAACATTGTCAGAGGAGAAACATTTAACACCCCCTTTCTTTAAAGTTGGGTTTGTTTAACCAGCTAGGGCTTAAGAAAATGTTATGTTTATTCTGTGGGAATATTTGTGAAGAATGAATTTAACTTGGCTACTATGAAAGTTGTTTTTGTTGTTTGGTTTTCTTTATATTTGGGTTTCAAAGTATTTGGGATGACTTTGTTTTCTTTGGGGTGGAGGAAGCCACTTTCATACAATTTAGTGGTTATATGAAACCACCTCTACCAGACTCTCATGCATTTCACATACCATATATAATATATATTTCAGCTAGGTTTGTTTTCCCAAAATCCAAGAACGTCTACATAAAAGTTGCTCAATTTCAGGAAGATTTAAACCACAGGGAGGATAATTCTAGATGATGCCAAACTACAGGGGTTTCCAAAGCAGGCTGCATATTATTTCACCCCTCTCCTCCATCTTCAGTCCTCTGCCTTGGGGCCCTTGTTGCAAAACTGCCATATTCTGGGAGCGCCTGGGTGGCTTAGTTGGTTAAGCATATGACTTCAGCTCGGGTCATGATCTCGTGATCTGTGGGTTCAAGCCCTGGGTCGGGCTCTGTGCTGTCAGCTCAGAGCTTAGAGCCTGCTTCAGATTCTGTGTCTCCTTCTCTCTCTGCCCACTTGTGCTCTCTCTATCTCTCAAAAATGAATAAAAACTTCAAATATTTTTTTTTAAATGCCATATTCTGATTGAGTGTATGCCTACATTAGAGGGCTAGACAATTTTGTATCCGATGACTGAGAAGTCTGAACCTCCTTCCTTCATCTCTATATCTTCCCACATTCTTACCCTCCCACTCCCAACACATATACACAATACACACAAACCCAAGTCCCAAAGGGGCCTCATGCTGGGCTTCATCCATTTTACTCTGAAGAACATTTAAAGAGCTCTAAGCCAGACTCCTACACAGGTAACACAAGAAAGTCTGATTATAGATTTCATTTACAGAGTGAACATGGGAGAGTTAGAAGGAGAAATTTGATGAGGCATTTTTAGTATTTAAAAAAAAATTAAGTTGTAGGTCATTCTTTTTCAACTTTTATTTATCATCAATAGTTTGTAGTAAAATGTCCTGTAGATGACGTATGAAAGTAGAATCTGTGTCTCAATCCAACTCAAAAATGCAAAGTGGACTATTGTTGTATATGCACACTCCAACTAGGTTTGAAGAGAATGGAGTGGTTGTACTACTTACCAGAGTGTGGGCAGGGTTAAAAAAAAAAAAACAGAATGATAAAACACAGAGCATAACCACCCTTAGTCCCCATAGGGAATGAAGAAGAAAGGTTGAGTATAAGACACATCAGGCAACAGGTATGGCCTTAAGAAGATAATTGAGATCACAGCAAGACAGTCCCTGACATCCCTCTCCTCTTGCCCTCTTATGTGCTCTTTTCCCACCTATTGGCCAGTAACAACTGAAAGCCAAAGGGCAAGGAAGGGAGTCCTTTTTTGGCAGTCTGGATAGGTCAAACTCCCAGGACATAGGGCAGAGTACACTGGAAATGGGTCTTAAGGGGCAAACAGAGAATCCAGCACAAACACCCCAAAGATTATGTTTAAAAGTTGATAGATAGAGATAGAAAGATAGATGACTTGTGATAGATAGATAGATAGATAATAGAGATAGATAGATAGATAGATAGATAATAAATAAAAACAGTTAATTTAGACACTATTGAATTCAAATATGCTAAAATGATGAAAACCCTTTGCATCAAATCTATACTAGATTGAAATCTGAAAGCCTTCTCCCCCACCAAACCCTAACTAAAAACTAAGTTGAAACTACATAGGCAACACCTCTATGAATAAAAATATTTATTAAGCAAAGTACTGCTTTCTTTCAAAATAAATCATTTTATACTTTGAGAGAAAAGAGATTGTAATCAGATCTTTCCCATTCTGTCTTTGCTTTGGGATTTTAAAAGGCATCCTGCTACATTTCCAATTCAGGCTCAGAAATCAAGACTATGAGATTCTGGGAATTGCAAAATGATTATTTTACCAATAAAAATGATTTTCAGCTAGGCTGACTGTTTTTCTAAACTGAAGTCAGAGAATAAACATTCCCCTTTAGTATCTATTATTATTATTATTATTATTATATAGCTATAATGAATAATAGTGAGAAATCCAAAAGAAAAAGAAGAAAGAGAAAGAAGAAAGAAAGAAAGAAAGAAAGAAAGAAAGAAAGAAAGAAAAGAAAAGAAAAGGAAGGAGAGAGAAAGAGAAAGAGAGAAAGGGAGAGAAAAGAAGAAAGAAAGAGAAAACCCAGTTGCCCCCATCCACTCTGGAGGTAAGCATAAATGGTGTTAATGAAGTTAGTTATTTCTCTGAGTAATTGGATGTGTTTTCTAGCTTTGATTTACTTATAAGTGATAAAACAAAATTTAGCAAATATTTCATTCCCCTCATGTTTGAGTTCCACTGGTAGCTACTACCACTAGGTAGTCATGATGGTTCAAATCTCTCAGAAAGCCAACAGCCACTCTATCTCCTACGAAACAAGAGGCTGGATAATTCCTCATTGTCCAGGAAGAATAGCAACAGAGAGATGGTTAGAGCCCTATCCAGGTGCCTGTGAAATGAGTTTTTCAGGTTCTATGCATCACATCGAATGACAAAAAATGGCTGGACCTACTCTATGTCACAAGGGGTTCACCTGCAGTGGTCTTGCTGGAGAAGCAGTTGTTGGAAGAGAGAGAAAGAAAGTTGAAAGCACCAACGCTTAACGCAGCTTGTTTGAATCATGCTCCACAGCAGGTCCCAAGACAGAAAGATAATTACAGGAAATATCTATTAAATGGTCCTCATTTACAAATGAGAAAGTGCTCCTTCTTCCCTGGGCCACATCAGACACAGAAGTGAATAAGCCCACTGCCATTTGCTGACAAGATTTCAGCCATACCATCAGCTTTCAGTCCCCCAGCCCACTAACTCCTCGTCTTCTTTTGGAGATTTTGCCCATGGACTTCATTCTGTCTGGACGTACTTCCCCTGGCTTGTTGCATAGCTCCTATTCACACAGCCCCCTTCCCTAACCCACCTCACTCTCTCTCTCACTTTGGATGTGTGCCAGTTTCCTACCCATTTCTTCCTCTAGGTGGTAAGCTATGTGAGAACAGGGGCCTTGTTTGTGTGCCCTCTTTTCTCAGTATCTACCAGATGGCCCAGCACGTAGTAGACCTTTAATAAATATTTGTTCAATGCATGAATGAAATTCTCATCCGGCTTTAATTACAGGGTAGCCTGCCTCAAGGCATGTCCTTTTTTTTTTTTTAACATGGGAAATTATACCAAAATTTTCCCAAAGCTTTTGTACCCACAAGTACTATGAGCAAGTTTCTGGGATGTCATAAGTGGCAATCCCTTGCCACACCATTCTACCAAAGAGTCTTGCAGCCAACAGAGTCACAAACTTCGGTGTAGACAGAGCTGAGGCACCTGTGTTCATTCAGTTTGGCCAGTGATTGTGCTTTATTTTGTGTAGACCTTGTCCTCACCAGACTCAAGAGAGAGCATATTAATCTTTACAATGTAAATGGCACTGTTCTCTCATTACTATGAAATAAGGAGATTGAAGTGATTCACACATGCGCACAACCTACTGCCATTGTTAAATTACCACCAAGAAAATTGTCTGGTTTAGCAGGGAGGCTGAACAACCTCGTAGTCACCTTATCAAAAGTTTTAAAGATTTAAAAGAAAAAAGAAACAGTGTAGAGCAAGGTTTTCATTTTCCTGACTGACAGAACTTTCTTCTGTGAAACTCATTTTCCTCATTTGGAAAATGTGGATAACCCAGAACCTACAGAATCATTAGGAGAACAGAAAGAAAAACCAAATTATGTAAGTGTGTGTTCATGTGTGCATACACACAAACATATATTTTGCACTAGTTAGGTATTAAATATTTAATAATTTGTGGATTTTACTAGTGTTATGCTAAAATGTTGGAAGGCTGGGGAAAATATTAAGTTGTCAGGTCATTATACTCCAGAACTCCATGCACATAAAGAATTTCAGGGTCAATAGAACTATCAAATAACAACAACAACAACAAAAAATGTGTTAAGCAGAACAAAGAATATAGTTGAAAAAAAAAGGTTTGCCTAGAAAAACATAGACTGTGCAAAGTAAAATATTTATAAAAAAGAAAAAAATGCAATCAAGATAATAAAAGCAAAAGAGGAGTTCTTCACAGGCATTTATCTCTGTAAGGTAAATAGGGAGGTCACCTGAAAAATATCTAAAACATACAAGCACTTTAAATATTTTTAGTAACCTCTATGCTTACAAAAGTGCAAACATGAAGTACATTTAATAGACATTCACATTATATATTCCCAGCAGAGGATCCAGCGAGCCTCAGCAGTGTCACCAGCATTCCAATGCTCTTATCGTGGTCTGGAGGGTCACAGGGACACACTATCTGTGGTTAGTTTTGTACAAAGAATGGAGTAGCCTCATGGGAGGGCATTTCTATGGACAATAGAAAACCTGGACCTCCACTCTGGCTGAACTCGAGTCCAACGTACCTGAGCATCTGCTCAAAGAGAAGGGTGGAGGCTGAAATTTTACCCAAGCACCCTTCATCAACCATTGTGTCCTGACATGGGGTTGGGTACACACAGAAGGGGCACCTTGTTTTAATTCATTCCCCTCAAATTTCTGGAAAAAAGACAGGAACACCCAGTGCGAGAGGGAGGAAAACTTTAGGTGTGTCCTATTAAATTTCTTCCCTGCTTCAATTCTTTCTACCGGAGACTGTGACCAGAGGAGGAAAAAGCAGACAGTGAAAATGTCAAGAGAGGGGAGAGTTCAACACAATTTCTACAAATGATCAATGTCCACAGGAATAGTAGAAAGGAATGGGAAGGGGGTTATCCTTGAAAGATCGGCTGGCACTCACTGGAACATGGGATGAACATTCTGGCCTCTGCTGTGAGAAAATCAACCTAACAGTGGAAGGAAGAGGACCTACAGAAGACACTGAGCACTGGGGAGAGCAGAAGCCATTGGGGTAGTGCTGAGAGGGACAGGGAAGGAGAATAAATGCGTGTCCAGTAGCATCCAAACTTGTGCTCGTGCGAAACAGTAAACATGGGTAGTGAGAAATCCAGAGCAATTGCCCTTCTGGGGATGGACAGCATCAAAATTTCCCACGAGCTTTGAGAAATTAAATTTCTGGCTACACTCTGAGACTTAGTAAATCGGCACTGGGGACCTGGAAATCTGAATTTTCAAGACACCCCCAAGTATTACCATATATTTGAAAATAATTGATCTGGAGAAATTAGACAATCACTGGGGACTCAATTCTTGCTGGAAAAAATCTAGAAGGTGTGCAGAAGCATTGATGTTTCTATAGGGTAGGAGAGGATAAAACAAACAAACAAAATATGTTGTGATCATTTGTGTATCTCTATCCTTTGATATCCTTATCAGGGCAATTTAGCATTGTGAGGGTTATTCATGGGCAAATTAAGCAAATTTGAATAGCAAAAAAAAGTTTATAAAAACATGAAAGCTGTGGACTAAAAGTATGTAGAACAAATGAATTTTGTCTGGATTTTTGTTCTTTTTTTTGTCAATAGTCTTGAGAATTTATAGTAAACAAGAAAAGTCTCAGATACCTTGAGAAATAAAAACCTCATTTTATAACTTAACTTTAAAAGTAAACACCAGTAAATCATCAATTTGTAATTTTTTAAAGTTACCCATTACATAGTTTCTAGCAAAACAAATTGGTCCTTAAGAGCCCACTTTCTTTTCTGAGCTCTAGATAGCTCAATAAGTAGAGAGAAAAATTGAACAAAAACAAAGAAGCTATTGGTGGTTTCTCTCTGGACTCCAACAATCAACACAACAGGAGAATTAGAACCACAAAATAACATTGTTGTCTAAGTACACAGCTGTAGCTGCGTAGAATCTATGTTCTCACAGCTAGGATTCCAGGGAATGTTAGAATTAAACATATATTTGTATCTGACTCCTAAATTATACAACTGAAAAGATACAGACAGCATCCTTTGGGGAAATATAAAACACTTTCTTCATTGTCAATGTTTAATATCACTGAATTCAGTTAAACTTAAAAAAACACATAGCTTTCTTAGGAAGAATCGTTTTGTCAGAATGTGTAACAGTCAGTGCTATTTACATCTTGGGCTGAAGATTTCTATGTTCGAAAAGGACTTTCACCTGGAGGTGTGTGGATTATTAAATTTTATTAAAAAGTCATAGAGAAAGCACCGATGACTAACCTATACCCAGGTATCCTAAATTTTTCCTGGCATACTATTTTTAATGAGTGAATAAACGAATGGGGCAAATTGACATATGATTTTGGCTATTCCACTATACTTTTTATGCACATTGTGAGGTTGGGAAGTTTCTCTGTGCAACAGCATAGGCACTTTCTCTACTTGTCGCACAGCTGTTTTAGGAATTGGTCTTGACTTCTGAATATTTCCTATCTTCCACTCTCCAGACTATTGTGACTATCTTTTTCTTTTTATGGTTTTTCTCTAAAGCAATGGTAACAATTCTAATTACCTGTCATTAAAAGGAGTTTTCTTACTTTTAACTAAAAAGGTACTCATCACCATGGTGATGATGTTTATGTCAAGTAAAATAGACTTCCAGCTGTGGTGAACTTCACAGACCATCAGTCTTCCCAAGCACTGTCTAACTCCTGCTATCAATGTTGCAGGAGTCCAATGCCCAGTTTCCCTAGTCCAAACCAGAATGGGCTCTTTGAGCCTGACTCCCAAGGTCCTGTCCCTGACCCCAGGGACTTTCACTGTGATTTCTGTGGATAAGTTTTCTAGTTCCTGCAAAACTGGAAACTTGTCATACAAAATGGTCCCCATCCCTGGTCAGTCCAAGCATATGATCCAATTGCTTGTGTTATTGATCTAAATGGTTCAGCTCTGGGTGCTCCAGGGGAATTTTGGCATAAGTTGCTATTATGGCACAACCAATTGGCCACATGATGCAGCATAGGAAGTAAGGAAGCCAAGAGGACAATATATTCTTCTCTATTCTTTAACTTTTACCAAAACATCTACCCCAGAGAATCAGGGTCATCCCTCTGGTTTAAAAGGCAGAATACTTCTTTGGAATGAGCATTGCAAACTAACAGCAATAGCAATAGTTCCATTGTAACATAAATATATCTGTTACCTTGTCCAATGAGATACTGAAATGTCTAGTCATCAACTTAAATGACTAGGTTCACAGTCCAACGTGGGCATTTCCCATACACCTTTGATTGTGATTTAGGTAAGACAACTCTTACTTTAGTGTTTTTCTCTGGTTTTATTCCTATTGCCAAACAAGAATGGATTATGTTTACATGAAGAATTTTAATATATAAATGAGTAAAAGATGAGCCAAACACTAACAACAAAATGAGAGTAGGGTTAACCCTGCTATCAAACAAGCAAAACCAATGATACCTAAAGTAAATGTAGTTAGGGGAAAAACAGAGAAAAATGTATTTCATTAGGAGCCCAAACCCATCAGTGAATAGTCACACTTGGATACATAATTTCCCCAAAATGCATGATGAGTCATGTGTTTTATTTAGACCTTTTTGTCCCATAGAATGCCTAAGACAGGTATTCTAGTCAGGAGTGCTCAAAGTCTTACCAGATAAATTTGAATTCAGTCTTATTTGGAAAAATAACTGATGAATATCCACTATATGTCAGTATCAGAAAAAGCTAGGGAGTTAACTCTAAGCTACGTAATACTAAGAAAGATATCATATCTGCTTTGTTCATCAGTTCCTACCACAATAACTGGCCTTTGGTAAGCTGTCAGTAAGTATATATTTATTTATATAAAGGAGTAGATTCATTCTGCTCTTTTTCTGGGATTGAAAGCATAATCTTTGTGGTTGGCTTGCACTCTCTAACCAAAAAGGATGTTTATACACCTGTTTGTTCCCCACACCCTTAGGAGATAAGCAGGAAAAATATAAGGAGCCTTGACTGTCTGATGAAGCAACAATTTGGTGGACACTTAAAGCAATTTACCTGAAGCCAGGCAGCTAAGTAGAAACAAAGCAAGGACTATTTTGCCCCCTCTATCATGCCTGGGGGGCATGCTAGCATCTAATACCATCTCCATTGTTTCCTGTTCAACTCACCTGGTAGGAAGCACAATTATCAGAAATGCTTCTTCTTCGGTTCACGTGAAGATATCTTATTCAGAACATGACTTCCACAAACCACCATGCTTTGCAGACATTTGTTGGGTTCTGATTCTGTGACAAGCACTGTGCTAGATTTCACATATGTTAGCTTATTTAACCCCCACTAATTATTCTCTGATACAGGTATCATTTCCCTTTTGAGGCATAGTTAAAGATCTGATAAATGGGTTCCACAATCTCAGTCTTGTTTCAAAGTCCATTGCTTTTATTATACACAAGAAAGGAAAATATCTGGGGATCCGTGCCCCAAGAAATAACTGAGCCTGCTTGCAGTGGACCTCTCTAATAAGAAGTAACCTTGGTTTCCTTTGATCAGAAAGAATGCTTCAGAACTGCATGGTGTTTACAATGCCTTGCTCCAGGAATTGCTTTCTTTCCACTGAGATGTGAAACCACAAACTAGTTGCTTTGGGTAATTAAAGATCCTTTGCACCAACTGAATGTGTCAACAGCAAACGTACTGGGTAAATTTCAAGTAAGTAATTACGTTCTGCCAATCCGAAATGCCTTTCTAATTTCATTCCCTTAACATATCCACTTACTGTACCTCTTCATGTGACTGTAGATAATTCTAAAATAACCAAGACCACACAGTCAGTTGTCCTAAATAAGAATGAGAAAATGGACTTTGATTTGAAGAGTGAGTCAACTTTGTCATTGGATAGAAGCCAACATATAAATGTTGGGAGTTCATTTTTCCCCTTACGTATCAGATTTCCCATGGCTAATTCCGGCAACCAGAAATGAGAGCTGATTATATCTTCTTTTTCTATGTCACTCTTACCTGCTATAGTATGGGTAAATCAATTTATTCATATTATAAGAACTTTGGACTCCTTGGGTAAAGAAGTCTTTGAAATATTACATTTATTGCTACGGATAACTTAATACCCAAGATATTTTTGAAGGAGCTCCACTCTAGAAAATAAAGTGTCATCCTAAAATTCATTACACATGCTTTATTATAACAAGCCATGTTATGCCCCAAAGGGAAAATATTCTCAATAGCAAGCAGTAAGTTGGGAGATATTTTCCTCCCTCATTAGTAGGGAGAATTTCCCTGCAGTAAATCATTTTTAAATTTACTGGAAAATCAGTTGGATAAATGGATAGTACAAGTGTAAAAACTGTATAATATTCCATAAATTAATTTTCCCAGAAAAAAACCTTAAGAATATGCTTTTATAACAAATCCTTCTTACTCAAGAATATGGTATATAATCAAGCAATTTGTAAACTAATGGTCTAGCTAATAATTCTGTAATTGCTATCAAAGCAAATCTACCAATTTTTAATCCTATCTAAAAGCATTTGAAGTGGTTTCATACAAGATCTCCCATGCTCATCTAACACACCCAACACATACATGCACACGCACGCATGCACACACACACACACACACACACACACACACACACACACACACTGTTGATATCACTTCCAAAAGTATTTTTGTAGCTATGCCTCCAAATTTTGAGTAATGTAAAAGCAGAAAAATTGGCATAAGAATACGTGTTTCCATTTTTACAGAGCCTGAATGTTTCTTATTTCTTTGATTCCATGAAAATTATACAGCATTTTTCAAACTGTCAAAAAAAAAACACATAAAACAGGATCACCACCAAAACTGACTGTTTTCTCCAAATCAAGTGTACCAATCCCTCATATTGGCAACATAAAGCCCCATAATTTTTAAACTTAATGAAAAGTCCAGAGGCCATTCAAATTTAAAAAAAAATGCCAAATTGTTGTATTATGAACTTGAAGCTATTCTTTAAGGATAGAAGATGGCAAGTGGTCAAAGAACATCCCTATTCAATCATGGAATGATTTCCAATCAATCTTAACTTTAATTCTTAGTCTCCTGGAGGTCTCTATACCTGAAACTTTGCCAGAATTATACCCAAATTCTAAAGCAAAATTGCCATGTGAATAGTTCAGTGGCACAGTTAAGTGTGTGTGTGTGTGTGTGTGTGTGTGTGTGTGTGTGTGTGAGAGAGAGAGAGAGAGAGAGACAGAGAGAGAGACAGAGAGAGAGAGACAGAGACAGAGACAGAGAAACAGAATTAGCTTTGAAGATTACTAGATCCTCAGCAGTCCTCAGTCTATAGTTAAGATGAAATGCAAGAAGTTAGAGACTTAATGAAGTCAGAGGTGAACCTAGAATGCATGACTATAGGCTCCCAAGTCAGTTCTTTGGTCTACCTATGCTGCTGCCTGACAAACGATTTCCTTCTTTCATGTGCCTACAAAACACAAACTCCTGGAGCAGACAGAGAACTAGACTTTCTAATCTTAACTTTCTTAGTAATATCTGTTTTGTCCAAAATCTTGCATGAAAAATATCCGAAATGAGTGTTTTTTGAATTACTGTCAATTCTCTGTCTAGCATCACCAAGCCAATCCCAACCTAACTTTCTCACATTCTTTCATTGTTTCCCAACATTAACCCCATATCTCTGTCCTTGATGACATCTGAGAAAAAGCAATATAGAAATCCCTTCTCCCTTAGGAAATTAATTTTAGATTTTTTTTTCTCTCTGCAAATGAGGTAATGACAAGGTCGTGAGGACTTTTAAGAAACACTTGCTGTGGGTTCAATCATCCTTTTGTTCACTGGTCATTCCTAAGCTGAGAAAAGTCAATAATTTCTCTGTTACTGTAAAGGTTTTGACAGCTACACAGTCACTGCAAAAATATGCTCCAGGCCCTGAAGTAATCCATCTCATTAAAGCCTGACCTTTGACCAAAAAAAAAATGGTGAGGAGTTAAATATTTTACATGCTTCTCATGGCAAAATGTTACTTCTCCATAAAAGAGCAATTCAGCAAAGGCACTAGAAGATATAAGAGGTTTTGTACAGAGTAAAGGAAATCAATACTCATAAGATGATCATGATTACCTGGGTAGGTTACTAAAGTGTCCAATAAATTGTCCACAAATGCTTTTAGATGACCGTATAATAGGGAGAACTGAACTCACAGGACATCTTATTTTCCTACTGATGAAACAGAAGTAATTCTAAAGATAAATGTAAATTTTTTTCCCTAAGTGGAACACATCTGTTTTTTTTAATTTATTTTTTGGAATTGGCTATGATCTTAGAAGTAATGGGGTAGGAGTATTCTTGAATGCTTATTTTAAGAGAAAGCCAACAGGACACATCAGCATCTACAGAATGCCTGTTTTGCCACACATATCATATTGTTTATGTTTATCTTACTTAATCCTCACGACTTTATATGGTATTATTATCCTCATCTTGCAGAGGATGGTGCTAAGTGAGATTAAATATCTTGTCCAATGTTACACAAATAGTAAATAAATGGGATATGAGCCCACCGACAGTATAGCATTATCTACACTTTCATAGCAATACATATAATTTTCAAACACATCAAAGGAGCTAGAAATAGAACAACAAGAAATTTGAAAATTTTTTTTCTGGAATATCATATCACCTAAAATT
This sequence comes from Prionailurus bengalensis, assembly GCF_016509475.1. NCBI lineage: Eukaryota > Metazoa > Chordata > Mammalia > Carnivora > Felidae > Prionailurus > Prionailurus bengalensis. The sequence goes on along the minus strand of NC_057344.1, from coordinate 190,826,027 downwards.
TTAACACATAGATTAATCTTATATGCCACTGGTACTTCTGGTACTATCCCTTCCATCCTTTCAATCTGATATAGAATATCTCAAAAGGTATTTTATTCTATGGTTTAGGGACTTTATTACCTAAATCCAGACTCACTAGACATTAAGGTTCAGAAATCTTCAAGCTATCCCATATCTGATGTCTGGGGAACAACAACAACAAAATCAAACCTAGTTCCATTAGATTTGGGGACAAACAAGGCATATATCAACTGCATCCTGATGAACAGGTAAAGAGAAACTACTAACCAATTAAGAGAATAGGACGAGTAGAGGACTTGGATTGGTTCTTTGTAGAACTGATTTCAACATTGCCCACAAGGGGAAGAATGACACAAACTAGGTGGATTTACCATTACTTTCCCACCTGGTGAATCTGGCTGACAAGTTTAATCAATTGATAGTAACATGCTTTCCCTATGAACCAATATAAGCCTCTGAAGTCTTATAAAAACTTTATCAAATATTTGAATTATCCTCAGCACTTCAAGAAAATACCTCCAATAAATAATTCAAGCATCTACCACTTAGACTTAAATTCAGCACGCAACAGAAACCTCAAATAAAAGTAATTTATTATATCATGTAAATGAAGTCCAGTGGTAGGCAGATCAGGGCTGATATTATGGCTCCACAAAGTCCTTAGGACCCAGGATTCCTTTATTCTTCTCTGTGAACCTCAGCACTAAATTCCATACTCACATTCACTTTATTGTTCAAGTTTGATCCACTTTGTCATCATGGAACAGTTAGGGTTTCATTAGAGACACAAAATAAATACAAGCAATTTAACAGGATTTATTACAGGAATTAGACATTGTGTGATTGTGGGAACTGGTGAAGCAGTCCAGAAAAGCCTGCTGCCCCTGTGTATGTGTATGTTGATCTACAGTCAACAGGGATCACAGTCAGGAAAGAAAGATGGACTTGAAGTGGGGACAAGCAAAAAACAAACCAAAATGCATGAGGACAAGCTGAAATCCATGAAGATGAAATGGAACGTATGTTAGTCTCTCACAGCTTCCAAGAATCTAACTCTGATTATATAGGTGACCTGGGATGACCTGGAATGCTTTGTCATGAAACTGCACAGAAACCCAAAGGTAGAACAGGATTTGAGAAGATAACGGAGATGCGGCCACTGTCCCACAGGGTACCTTGTGGCTGCAACAGTTTAAACAATCAGATTAGCATTCTGTGCAGAAAAAAAAAAGTGCATTTCCCATCTAAATTACCTCTTTTCTTTAACCTCTTAACATATTTTTGAGTACAGTATTAACGGTAAACACAATGTGGGAGAGCATTTCTCCAGAAATTTTTCTTCTTGCATGATGGAAACTTATACCCATTGAAAAGAACCTTGGCATTTCATTCTCTTCTCAGTCCCTGGAAAACATCATTCTACTTTCTGTTTCTATAAATTTGACTAATTTAAATACTACATATAAGTGGAATCATGCAGTGTTTGTCCTTTTACAACTGGCTTGTTTCACTCAAGATTCATCACGTTGTAGCATGTAATGGAATTTTCTTTTTTATAGCTAAGTATTCAGTTTTAAGAATGTACTATATTTTATTTACTCATTCAACCATTTATACACATGTAGGTTATTTCCACTTCCTGGCTATTATGAATAATGCTATAATAAACTTGGCCGTACAAAATCTCCTCAAGATCCTGCTTTCAATTTTTTTGGATTAATACTCAGAAGTGATTTGGCTGGATTATACGACAGTTCTATTTTTATTTTTCTAAAAGTTAAATTGCACCATTTTTTCAAAGTACACTAGGGTTCCAATTTCTCTACACCTTTCTCAACACTTGTAATTATTATTTTTTTAAATAATGGCCATCCTAACAGACATGAATTGATAGTTCATTGTGGGTTTTATTTACATTTCCTTGATGATTGGTGATTTTGAGTATCTTTTCATATCATTTGTGTGTTTACTTTAAAAAAAAGGTTATTCAAGTCCTTTGCCTAATTTTTAATTAGGTTATTTAGGGGTTTGGGTGGTTTTTTGTTTTATTTTGTTTTGTTTTGTTTTTTCTCTATTGAGTTATAGACGTTCCTTATATATATTTTTTGTATTAATCTCTTAACAGATATATAAATATTTTCTCCAGTTCTGCTGGTTGCCTCTTCACTCAGTTGATTGTTTCCTTTCCTGTGGTCTTAGTCTGATACAGTCTTACATGTCTATTTTTGCTTTTGCTGTCTGTGTTTTGATGTCTATCCAAGAAATCATTGCCAGAACAATGTTATAAGAATTTTATATGTCCTTCTGTCACTGGTATTTGGGTATAAGAGTCCAATGTAATTCTTTTGCATGTGGAAATCCAGTTTTCCCAACATCATTTTTTGGAAAGACTTTCCTTTCCCCATTGTTTAGCCATGGCAAAAACCAGTTGAACACACATGCATAAAATTATTCCTGGGCACTCTATTCTGTTTCATTGGTTTATATGTCTCTCTTTTTTCCAGTACGATACTCTTTTGAGTACTGTAGTATTGTAATATATTTTGAAATAAGGTAGAGATCCCTAGCTTTTTTCTTCTTTCACAAGATTGTTTTGGCCATTCAAGGTCCTTTATGATTCCATATGAATTTTAGGATTTTTTTTTCTATTTCTCCAAAAAATTTCATTGGGATTTTGATAGGGATCTCATTGAATCTATAGATTGCTTTGGGTGGTATATATATTTTAACATTATTAAGTTTTCCAATTCATGAACATAGGCTATTTTTTTCATTTACTTATGTCTTCTATAATTTCTTTTAGCAATATTTTGTAGTCTTTAGTGTACAAGTCTTTGGTCTTTTTGGTTAAGTTTATTCTTTATGATGCTATTATAAATGGGACTGTTTTCTTAAGTTCCTTTTGGAATTCATAGTTTTTAATATGTAAAAATGCAACTGACTTTTGCATGTTGATTCTGTGTCCTTCAATTTTGCTGACTTGTGTGTGTGTGTCTATGTGTATGTCTGTGTTTGTGTGCAATATTTGGATGTTTGTGCATAGAAGACTATGTCATTTGTGAACAAAGATAATTTTACTTCTTCCTTTCTAACTTATATATCTTTTTTCCTCTTGTCTTGCCTACGTTCCCTGGCTAAGACTTCTGGTACTGTATTGAATAGAAGAGCTGAGAGTGAACATAGGTGCCTTATTCCTGATTTTATAGGAAATGCTTTCAATTCACCATTGAGTATGATGTTAACTGTGGGCTTTTTATATGTGGCCTTTATTATGTTGGAGAATGTTTCTTCTATTTCTAGCTGGTTAGGTATTTTTATTATGAAAGGGTGTTGAATTTTATAAAATGCTTTTTCTGCATTTGTTGGTATGTGAATTTTGTCATTCTTTCTGTTAATGCAGTATAATACATTGATTGATTTCCCTATGTTGAACCATCCTTACATTCCAGCAATACATCCCACTTTATCATGGTGATGTGCTGTTGAATTAGGTCTGCTAGCATTTTGTTGAATATTTTTGCGTCAATTTACATCAGCAACATTGGTCCATACTTTTCTTGCTGTGTCTTTTTCTGGCTTTGGTATCAGAGTTAAGTTTTCCATTTTAAGCTAATGCAACTTAAGTTCAATTACATACCAAAATTCTACACATTTACTTCTTCCCCACACACATTTTATGTTATTGATGTCATAAATTACATGTTTTTATATATCATGTATCCATTAACATATTTTTATAATTATCACTATTTTTTACCCTTTTGCCTTTTAATTTCCATAACAGAATTAAAAGTTTCCTTTGCACTACCATTACAGTTTACCACATTCTTTATTTGCTTATATATTTTCCTTTACTAGTGAGCTTTGTACTTTCATATGTTTCCACGCTGTTTTTTAGCATCCTTTCATTTCCATGTTTAAAAGTTTCTGTAGCATTTCTTGTAAGGCAGGTCTAGTGGTGATGAATTCCCTCAGGCTTTGTTTACCTGGACAAGTATTTCATTTTTGAAAGATAGTTTTACCAGACATAGCATTTTGAGTGGCGATATTTTTTCTTCAACACTTGGAATACAACATTTCCATTCCTTTTCTCCTTCACAATTTCTGCTGAGAAATACATTGATAGTTTTATGGGGGATCTTTTGTACATGAGGAGTCTTCAAAATTCTCTCTTTATCTTTGAGTTTTAACAATTTGATTTTAATACATCTAAGCGTGGAGTCCTTTGGGCTTCTTGAATCTGAAAGGCCATTTTTTTCTCCAGTTTTGACAACCTATTACTTCTTTAAATAAACTTTCTGTTCATGTCTCCCTCTTTTTTTCTAAGAATTTCATAATGGCTATATTGCTCCCCTGATGATGTCCAAATAGTTTCTTAGGCTTTCTGCACTCTTTTTCATTCTTTTTTCTTTTTGTTCCACTGTTTGGATAATTTCAGGCAACTTGTCTTCAAGTTGACTCCTTCTGCTTCGTCATGTCTGTTGTTATACCCATCTAGTTACTTTTTCAGTTTAACTACTTTATTTTCCAGTTCCAAATTCTATTAGGCTATTTTTATTTTTTTCTTATTTCTCTGTTGATATTCTCAATTTGTTCATTCATTATTTTCTTGTGCTAGTAGACTCTCTTTATGACTTTTGAATTCTTTGCCAGGTAATTCATATGCCTCCTTTTCTTTGGCATTGGTTTCTGCAGTTTTATTTTGTTCCTTTGTTTGGGCCATCTTTCTACCTTTCTTTTTGTGTCTTGTAACTTTATGTTGTAATTTGTGTATTTGATAAAACAACTACGTCTCAGTTTTTATACACCACTTATGTATAGGAAAAGAGCCTAACTAATCAGCCCAGCTAGAGATTTTAGGTCCTCTGAAACATTTTTGTTGGTGAATGTACCTTCTCTGTGCCCACACATGCAATTTTTTAATTAGTGTGCCTTGTTCTCTCTGTACTACTGCTGAGAAAGAGGTACACAGAGTACTGGCCAATTGTTTAATTTAAAAACTACCTGACTGTGGAGCTAAAACTGGAACCCAGGCAGGGCACCCAGGTGGTTCAGTCGCTTGAGTGTCTGACTCGATTTCAGCTCAGGTAATGATCTCATAGTTGATGAGTTTGAGCCCCATGTTGGGCTCTGTGGTGACTGCACAGAGCCTTCTTAAGATTCTATGTCTCCCTTTCTCTCTGCCTCTTTCTCTCAAAAATAAATAAACATTTAAAAAGAGAAAACCAGAAGGGCACCTGGGTGGCTCAGTCAGTTAAGCGTCCAACTTTGGCTCAAGTCATGATCTCACGGTTCGTGGGTTCCAGCCCCATGGCCGGCTCTCTGTTGACAGCTTGGAGCCTGGAGCCTGCTTCAGATTCTGTGTCTCCCTCTCTCTCTCTGTTCCTCCCCTCAGGACCATTGCCATTTCACTCTACTTACTCTTACTGAGGGTCTTTAGGAAACCCCATTTTTAAAACCATATTGGAAGCCCTGAGATTATCAGAGCCAGGCACCCAGTTTTCTAGTGTTTCTAAATGTTTAGAGTACTTTGGAGAAAATAGGAAGAGAATTTTACTAGTGAACATCAGATTCCTAAAACTATAAGAATGCATGCTACCTTCTTTTGGATTTTTTTGAACCAGTTTCCTGTGTTTCTTCCTTTCTTACTGGCAATCCTTCTCAGTCTGCATTGACTCCGCTATATCTCCTCTTCCTAAGTCTTCTCTTCTCACACTAGATGCTCTCTGTGAAGTCTTGTCCTTTCTTACGATTTTAATTATCATGTTTCTTGACCCCAAAATGTATAACTACACAGTAATGGAACTACCGTGGATAGTGCCCAATCTAGATCCCCCAGATCCCTCTGGGCACCCAATCTCTAGCATGTGTGTGCTTTGGTATTAATAGCTCATGCTGTGACTTTTAGAAAATTGACCTTGGTCACTGGATTTGATTCATCCATCTGGAGAACCAGAAGTACTAAGGAATTTTACTGTCCCTTCTCTCTGCACTCCTGAGTATGAAAACAGATCTTTTGCCTCTACTGGAATGAATTCTGAATTGTAATTCATTCTGTAAAGAACTCTGCAGAAGACTTAGGCAGAGCTTGGTACTTCATCTGAAATAACTCTCCTGCATTTCTTCCCCTTCCCTGTCTTACTTCCCCCACTTCATTAAGAAATCATTTACATACAAATCCTTGCCTTAGATTATTTCTCAGAGGGAATCTCTCTCTCTCTCTCCTTAACTCCAAATATATACCTCCAATTGTCTGCTAGGCAACTTCCCTTGGGTGGTCCACAAGCCAACTTTGCGTGCATAAGACTGAACTCAGTTCCTTTCCATTCCTGCTCATCTCCCTGAACTTTCTGTCCTACTACATTGCACCACCATCCCTCTGGAGATCATATTAACACCCTAGGATGGTTCTTTTCTTCTCCTTCCATCTTAACCTCCATCATGTTCAACCAACCACTAATTCCTATCACTTCTTTCCCTGAGGTAATATATCTCTTCCTAGCTGAAGCCATATCTCTTTCACTTGAACTTTGGCAGCAGTTATCAAAAGGACTTTGCCAGCTCATGTATACTACTGCCTGCCAAGCATTTTCCACTCTGCAACCAGACTGATGTTTACAATAATACAAATCTCATCATCCATCTCCCCAGTGAAAAAACTTGAAACAAGCCTTCATAAGACCACAAGAAAATGTATGAAAAACATATTTTCTATTGGGCCCCACTTACCTTGATAACCTCTTTGTTTCAAGAATTTGCTGGCAAACAGTGTCATTTTCCTTCGGGCCCTCCCTGAAGCAGCTTCTTCTTGTTGAAATGTCCTATTCAACTCACAACCCTATTCAACTCACTGCCCACCACTGCCACTCTCAACTATTCCTTCTTTTATATCTAAATTTATTTACTCAGTCAACAAATATTACTGAGTGTCTGTGATGTGCAAATTATTATTCCAGGCAATCGAGTAGCCAGATCTCTAACTTCATGACACCTCACAGTTTGGTTGGAAATATGGATGTTAATGAGTTAATCAGACAACCAAATGTAACATTAGGCTGTGCTAAGAGCCACAACACATACAAGACATACACACAATTATGTATTCTTTTACTATGTAGATTTGATCTGGACAGGGAAATCCTCCATGAAGAAGCAATAATGCCTGATTTGAGATCTGATGGACCAGCATTAAATACATAAAGAGGGATAAAAATAGCATTCCACATGTAAAGAATAACCTAGGGAATTTCTTACGATAAGAGATAAGATGGATCATAAATAAGATTAAAATTGGTCATTCAGTTTAGTGGTCATGGCCTTAGGGAAATTTCCTGACCCCTTGCCACTACCCAAGGTTGGCTCAATGCACCTTTGACATACTCTTATGTCACCCTGTGCAAAACTCTATTACAGTGTTTACACTATATAGTGTGACTGTTGACATGTCAGTGTCAACAGTGTAACTCCTTTAAGCCCAGTAGTTTGTAGTATTTACCATTATATTCACAGAACACATGGCAATGATGGTATTATGAAGAAGGAAGCAAGCAAGGAAGGAAGGAAAGAAGGAAGGAAGAGAGGTAAGGAGAAAACTAGGAAAGGAAGAAAGTAGGGAACAAGATTTTTTTTTTTTTTTAATGAAGAGTAACCTAATATGGTGGGAAGTGAGAGGTAATTCAGGGTGGGTGTGGAAAAAATTTACCTTGAAGCAAAAGAGTAGAGTGTATGTGTCCAGTCATGAAGACTGACTTAATGGTGGTGGAGAAGGATGCTCTTGAGTCTTCATATATACTAGAACACAGTATAGCCTCTGGGAAGAAAGGATGTGTAATTGAGCTGGAGTTACTGCAGAGAGCTGTCAGTGGATAAATCCTCAAACCAGGGCCTGCACAAGAGACCTAAGCCCAAGGACTAATTGTCCAATAAAGGCAAAGTTTAGCATAGAAATTCTTTAGCCAAAGTACAAGGCGGTAACCAACCCAAAGATCCTATGTCTGGAAGGTAAGCAATCGAAACTTTTGGATCCAAACAGAAGGAAATGTTTATTTCAAAATGACCTGAGAGAACACCTTTGTCTAAATAAGTTAGCAATATTAAAGTGCCTGTATTGACCATTTTTTAATTTATAAAAATAATAATTCCACATGGCCTAATACTCAAAAGAACTAACAATAAATAATCCGAAGTTTCCTGTATGCCTTGACTATCTCTCACTTATTTGCTTTTAAAATACATTGTATACCCTATGGTAAAGAAGTTTTTTACCTTCAGAAGCTAGTGTAAGTAATTCAAAAAAAAAAGAGAGAAAGAGAGAGAGAAGTAGAAGTACATTCATAGAAGTACTTTCATTTATTCTTCATTCATGTATTTGACATCTATTTCTTGATCGGCCACTTGGTGCCAGGTATTGTGTTAGGGCTATGGCAATAGACAAAATAACCATTCATATAGAGGCAGACATTTAACAAATAAGCGGAAAAAGTACTAACGTATTTCCATATTATGATAAGTGTTATGTAGAAAAGGATAAAATGCTATGACAGACAACAACAGCAAGTAATAGGAGTTGAATTGTGTCTCCACCTATGAAGTCCTAACCCCCAAAATGTGACTGTATTTAGAGAGAGGGCTAGAGTGGTTGAAATGAAGTAATTAGAATGGATCCTAATCCAATCTAACTGGTGTCCTTATAAGAAGAAGAGATTAGGACACAGACACACAGAGAGAAAAGATCATGTAAAGAGGGAGAACAGAGACAAAGGGCTCTACAAGCCAAAGAGAGAAGACTCAAGAAACCAAACCTGTCAACACCTGATTTTAGTTAGAGTTCTGGGCTCTAAACCTGTGAGAAAGTAAATTTCTGTTGTTTAAGCCACACAGTCTGTAGACAGTACTTTATTATGCTTGCCCACCAGGGAGGTGGGGAGAAGTGAAGAAGAGACTAGATCAACACTCTCTGAAGAGTAAAGAATTGGTAGGAATTAGGTGGGGCACCGTTGAAGTGAAAAGGAACACAGGCAAAAGAAACAGTGAATACCATGAAGTCAGAAACCTGAAAACCTCTCTTCTTTCTGAGGAATGGTTGACTCACCTACCCAAGGCACCATCAAAACCAAAGAATGAGACTTCTATGTAGACATGACTTTAGTTCATAGTTTCACATTATACATTTCCTTATGGCCAGGCTTTCAAGCTAGCTGACTCATTTATTTTTTTCACAACATGTAATCTTGATACTTACAATGTTTAACATTTATTGAGTAGTTATTATATGTTGGGTACCATTTTAAGCCCTTTAGTGGTATTAACATGTTCAACAGACAAAACAATTCTGTAAGGTATTCTTTTACTCATCTCATTTTATAGATGTGCAATAGGTGTGAGCACAGAAAAGTAAATAAATCTCCCAAATATGTGCTACAAATATAAAAACGAAGATGAGTCATATGAGTCATTCTGACTTAAGAACCCATGTTCACACACAATTGCAACTGTTTTGGGATCCTGTATGTATGTGCTCCTCAACCATTCTTTAAGGTGGTATTTTTTTTTTCATTTCACCTGAATAGTTATTCTGCCCTAAAATTAATTGTAAAAATATGGAGCATACTTCAGCCTTGATAAGATTTTTGAATTATGAATAAACTCTTTGTTAAGTGAACAACCAGTTTTCCCATGTTTTTTTTCAAAGCTTTCTCCTTTTTAAAGATTTATTTATTTTTGAGAGAGAGAGACAGAGTGCAAGCGGGGGAGGGACAGAGAGAGAGGGACACAGAATCTGAAGCAGGCCTTCAGCTCTGAGCTGTCAGAACAGAGCCTGATGTGGGACTCAAACTCGTGAACCACAAGACTATGACCTGAGTTGAAGTTGGACACTTAACCGACTGAGCCACCCATATGCCCCACTTTTCTCATGTTTTTAAGCATTGATCATCAGAGTTTTTGTTACCCACCACAAATACTTTCTTAAGAGATTTAACGTATAATTAAAACAAAAGAAAAATCCTCTGATATAGCAGGTAAGAAAATATTTCCTATACCTGCACCAAATATTCAAACTTTTAGCATTTTGGCGTATATCTTATCAGATTTTTTTGTACATATAAATCCCACTGACAAAAAAATTTGGTCATTTTGCAAGCTACGTGTTATCCTAACACTATATATTGGATATTTTTCTATTATACCTATCTTATGTGTTTGAAAAATTATTAAATAAATGGCACTAAAGATTCTTCTAACACAGGAGGCAGAAAAATTTTTCTGTAAAGGCTCATAAAGTAAATATTTCAGGGGAGCATGGGTGACTCATGGGTTAAGCATCCAACTCTTGACTTCTGCTCAGGTTCTCTCTCGTGGTTAGTGAGTTCAGGCCCTACACTGGACTCTGTGCTGACAGCATGAAGCCTGCTTGGGACTCTGTCTCCTTTCTCTCTGCCCCCACCTGGCTCATGCTCTCTCTCTAAAAACTAAATTAACTTTAAAAAAAAAGAAAGTAAATATTTCAAGCTTTGTGGGCCATATGGTCTCTGTGCAACTACTCAATTCTGCCATTGTGGCACAAAAGTAACCTTAGATAATGCATAAACAAATGGAAATAGCTGTGTTCCAATAAAAGCTTATTTATAAAAATAAGTAACAGGCCATATCTGACCAGTGGGCCATAGTTTAGGGACTGTTGTTTTAAAGTATTGTTTTGAATGGCTGTCTAGAATCCCTTCAAGTGAACGTACTGTGATTTATTAAGTCTTTCTCAATAGCAGGGAATATATTTCTTACATGTTTGCTATAACTCATGAAACTAGAAGTGCACATATATTATAAATACAAACTAAATGAATAAATAAATAAATAAATAAATGTCAGTAGTTTTTAGGATCAGGATTAAAATTTTGACATGCATAAAAACCACACAAATTTGATAGAAAAAGGAAATTTATGGTGTTAAAGAAATAAGGGAAATTTGGGCAACATTTTGTTGTTGGGATAAACTTGAGTTAGTAGATGAAGCAGGAAAACCAAAAGGAAGAATGTTGAAATAGTAGCCGGATGGCAGTATCCAAGAAGCATTCTCCTCAAGAGGAAGGATTTAGAATATTGAAATAGAGCAAAATCTGGATTAGAATTCGGTGCTTAAATAAACAGAATTTCAGGTCACATTAATTTGCAAAGCAAGAGTGGTAAATAAATAATATCTAAGCCTCTCTTCAAACTCCTAATTTTTGTAGTAATTTCTGGTTACAGATACTGTTTATTCTGGTTTTTAATATGTTAAGTTAAACATGGGCATTTCTTCAGTTGGAACTATTAAATCATAAGACAAATAAGAGGGGCATTGGAACTATAATATTCCACATTAGAAAGCAAAAATATAAACCATGGAAGCACAAATATTTGCAAGCATTAATCACTGTGTATTAAATATTTTCCCCAATTCCACGAAATCTGTAAAAGAAAGCTATAAAGAAGCAAAAGCACTCTTTACCATCTAACAAAACCTAATCAAGTTCTCCCTAGAAAAAGTGCATCATCTGCCCCTTAAGAATATTATAGCAAGTGGGACTCTTGGGTGGCTCAGTAGGTTAAGCGTCTGACTCTTGGTTTCGTCTCAGGTCATGATCTCACTGCTTTGTGAATTGAGAGCACATTGGGGCTCAGTGCTGGCAACATGGAGCCTGTTTGATGTTCTCTCTCTCTCTCCTCTCTCTCTCTGCCGCTCCCCCCACTTGTGCTCTGCCTCTTTTAAAATAAATAAATAAACTTAAAAAAAAAAAAAAGGGGGAGCCTGGGTGGCTCAGTCGGTTGAGCATCCGACTTCAGCCCGGGTCACGATCTTGCAGTCTGTGAGTTCGAGCCCCGCGTCAGGCTCTGGGCTGATGGCTCAGAGCCTGGAGCCTGCTTCCGATTCTGTGTCTCCCTCTCTCTCTGCCCCTCCCCCGTTCATGCTCTGTCTCTCTCTGTCTCAAGAATAAATAAACGTTAAAAAAAAATTTTTTTAAATAAATAAATAAATAAATAAACTTAAAAAAAGAGAATATTATGGGAATTGTCTTTAAGTTGCCTGCTTTTCCTCAATAACTGACAGAAAAGATAATACTTCACTTAAACAGAATCTCTATTAGATTATTAACACAGGTCCTGTGACCTGTGAATCAGAAAGCAGTTCTTCCAGGCTCACCAGGGAATGTAGGAGAAAATGCTTAGAATCATGGTAATAAGTGGGAACTATTCACCACTCAGTAATTTGAAGCTGCTATTTCGTGACGCCTATACAATAATTTAAAACATGTCATGAAGCATTTGGAAATGTAATAGGTAAAAACCTAGCAAAGCTTAGGGTCAAACACTCACCTGTGATGCATCTGATACTTGCAGCTACTAATTTTCAAATGCATTCTTATCAGGAAGAACATAGGGATTTATTATCTTAGGGCAGAGACAACATTTTTGGAGTGAAAACTTACTTTTTATTTTCCTAAAACCTTTGGATCAGGTATGGTTTGGAGGCAAATAGTTGAATAGTAGGCTTGACTCCTGAGCAGAGCAGAGCAGAGACCATGCTAACGCTGGTAATTCAAAAACCATAAACAGAAAAACATGGTAGAAAGATGGGTACAGTCACCAACTTGAATAATGGTAACCTAGTATGTTTTTGAGTTTTGAGGTCATCTGTTTTTTTTTTATTCTAGTAATAGTAACACTCTACAATTACAGCACTATTGCTACTACTGAAATTATTACTACTACCACTACTTATCATTTATGGAAAACTTACAATGTGCTATTTCTTAGTAAATTCATTAAAAAAATAAGTATCTAATCACCGCTATATGCAAAACACTGTATGAAGTTTTGGGCACACCTTAACATGGTTTTGCTCTTTCAGGGCTAAGCACTTCCAATAAGTAACCTGTTTCACGTGCCCACATTTGAGGTCTTTAAGATTTAACCATGGAAGATTATCCAATATTTTCATTTTAAAGTATTTTCATAGATGGTGGAGGACAGATTGTACATTGAAATATTTGCATGTCAAACAAAGAAATGCAAAGTGATTAGGAAAACCCTGGAAGACACTTGCAAGGCTACCAGAGAGGAACAGCAGTATCATCTTCCTTACAATAAATCCGAAGCAGAATCAATAAGACACAACGGTTTATTAACTCAATGGGTGTTGAGTACCTGTTGTGCCAACTATGGTAGTATGGACTTTTTAAAATAGGAAATGTAGCATATGCTGTTGTGCAAAGTAATACAGAGAGATCCCAGGTACCCTTTACCCAGTTTTTTTCAATGGTGACATCTTACGAAACAATAGTGCAGTATCACAACCAGGATGTTGGCATTAATAGAGTCAAGATACAGAACATTTCTATCACTACAATGATCATTCCTGTTGTGCTTTCGTAGCCACAATCATTTTTATTTTCACATCACCAACCACTCCTTAACACCTGATAAACACTAATGTGTATTGAATATCTATAATTTTGGCATTTCAAGAATGTTACACAAATGGAATTATAAACTATGTAAGCTTTGGAAGATAGGCCATTTTCACTGAGCATAATTTTCTAGTCTTCATCTATGTTGTTTTGTATATCAATAGACCATTTCTTTTGGTTGCTGAGCGTGACCATGATGTACCATTGCTTATTTAACCATTCACCCATTGAAGAAAGTCTGGTTGTTGTTAGTTTTGAGCTTTTACAAATAAAGATGACATAAATATTCACATCCAGGTTTTTGCACAAACATAAGTTCATTCCTCTAGGATAAGTGCCTAGAAGGGCAATCACTGAGTAGAGTGGTAATTGCAGATTTAGATTTTTTTTTTTAATTTTTTTTCAACGTTTATTTATTTTTGGGACAGAGAGAGACAGAGCATGAACAGGGGAGGGGCAGAGAGAGAGGGAGACACAGAATCGGAAACAGGCTCCAGGCTCTGAGCCATCAGCCCAGAGCCCGACGCGGGGCTCGAACTCACGGACCGCGAGATCCTGACCTGGCTGAAGTCGGACGCCTAACCGACTGCGCCACCCAGGCGCCCCCAGATTTAGATTTTTAAGAAACTGCTGCATTGTTTTCAGAGTCACTGTACCATTTCACATTCCCACCTACCTGGTAAGATTCATCCAGTTTCCCACATACTCTCCAGCACTTGGGATTGGCACTGTTTTTTTGCTTGTTTGTTTTTTTCTACCCATTTTGATAGGTGTGTGCTGATATCTCATTGACATTTGAATTTGAATTTTCTGAATAATGATTAATATCCTTTCATGGGTTTATTTGACATTTGTATATCCTCTACATGTAACATGTTTTCATGCCCTTTTCCCATTTGCTAATTTGATTCTTTGGGTTTTTTTTACAGTAGAATTCTGAGCGTTCTTATATATTTTAGATACTCTTCCTTTATTAGGTATGCAAGTTACAAATATTTTCTTCAAGTCTGTAGCTTGTCTTTTTATCCACTTAACAGGCTGTTTCAGTCCATAATTCTGAAGAAGTCCACTGTATCAATTCTTCTTTCTTTAGATGTTTTTGGTACTAAATCTGAGAATTCCTTGCCAAGACCTAGATATTAAAGATTTTCATCTGTTTTGCTAAATGTATTATAATTTTACATTTAACTGTGTAAGTCTGTGATTCATGTTGAGTGAATTTTGTAGAAAATGCGAGACTTTATTCAAGATTCATTTTTTGCCTAAAGATGTTTCAGTACCATTTTATGAAAATACAATCTTTCCTCTGTAAAATTTATTCTGTATCTTTAGCAAAAGTCTGTAGGGCATATCTGCGTGGATCTGTGTCTGGGTCTTCTATTCTGTTCCATTGATTTATGTGTCTGATCTTTTGCCAATACGACACAATTTTGGTTATTTTAGCTATGTAATACATCTTGGAAGTGCATAGAATGATTCCTCCCACTTTATTATTCTTTTTCAAACCTATTTAGCCATTTCAATTCCTTGCCTTTAGATATAAATTGTAGAATATCTTTTATCTCTGTCTAAAAAAATCTTGCTATGATTTTGATACAAATTGCATTAGACCTGTATCACATTGGAGAAAATTAACACCCTTACTCTATAGGTCTCCTAATCTGTAAATAATGCACATGTCTCTCCATTTTTTTATAGATCTTTGATTTTTTTAACAGTGTTTTGTAGTTTTTAGCATATAGGATCTACAAATATATTGTTATATTTACACCTAGTAAATAATTTTTAAAGTAATTGTAAATGGTGTTCATTTCATATTTTTCCATGTTAACTGTTCGATATATACACATATCAATCATATATTGATATATAGCAACATCATTGATTTTGTGTATTTATCTTACATTCAGTGACCTTGCTAAACTTACTTATGAGTTCTATGAGTTTTTTGATAGATTCTATAAGATTTTTTATGGATATGATCATATCCTCTACAAATAGAGATTTATATCTTTCAAACTGAATTTTTATTCTTTTTAATTTTCTTTTCTTTCCTTGGTGAATTTGTTAGAACTTCTAGCACTATGTTAAATAAAAGCATTGAGAATGGATTCCTTGCTTTGTTTCTGGTCTTAGACAGGAAGCATCCTAGAGGGATGCATTCAGTCTTTCACATAGAGTATCATGTTAGCTGTAAGAATTTGCAAATTTATCAAGTTAAAGAAGTTTCCCTCTATTCTCATTTTTCTGAGACCTTTATCATAATAAGGTGTTGCAGTTTATCAGGTGCTTTTCAGCACCAAATGATACGACCATTTAGCCTATTAATATGATGGATTGGTTTTTCATTGGCTTTATATTGATTTTACATTGATTGATTTTTCAATATTGAAGAAGCCATGCGTTTCTCGAATACATTTAGTTATTGTGTATATATATTTTTATATGTTTTTATATATTAATTAATTCTATTTACTAAACTTTAAGGATTTTGTGTATATATTCATGAATATATTCATATTTATTCACATTCAGATTGGTCAGTAGTTCTTTTTTTAATATTTTTTTTCCTGGTTGTCTATGCTTAGTATCAGGGTACTACTAATTTATACAATGTATTGGAAGTGTTCTCTCCTCTTTTTTCAGTCAAATTCTTCTTTAAACATTTGCTAGAATTCAACAGTGAAACCACTTGGTCACTGGATCTCTTTTACAGGAGCTTTTTAGCTTCAAATTCAATTCTCTTCATAAAGAGTTATTCATGTATTTCATATTGGATGAGTTGTGATAGTTTGTATTTTTCAAGGAATTGGTCTATTTCATCTATCACATTTTTATGTATAAAGTTGTTTGTAGTATTTTTTTAATCTTTTGGTATCTGCAGGGTCTGTGGTTATATACCCTGCTTTATTCCTGATACTGTTCATTTTTGCCTACTCTTCCTTTTTTGTCTGTCTTGGTAGAGGTTTTTCAATGTTATTAACCTTTTCAAAGAACAAGGTTTTTGTTTCCATGATTTTCTTTCTATTTTTTTTTTTTTATGTTGAATGTCACTGATTTCTGCTCTTTAGTGTGTTCCTTTTTTTTTTTTCTTTTGCATGCTTTGGGTTTATTTTGTTCCCCTTTTTCTTAGAATTTGAGGTCAGAGATTAGATTACTGATTTGAAACTTTTCCCCTTTTCTAATGTGTGCATTTAATGCTTTACATTTCCCTCCCAGTACTATTTTAACTGTTCTTCACATATCCCATTACATTGTTTTTTCATTTTCATTCAGTTCAATATGTATTTTTATTTCCCTTCAGACTTCTTCATTGATCCATGGATCATGTAGAACTGTGCTGCTAGTTTCTAAGTATGTGGAGACTGCCCAGTTATCATCCTGTCATTGAATTCCAGTTTCATGAATCCACAAGCTGTAATTTTTGCCAAATTTTGGGAATTTTCATCCATTAATTTTTTCAAATACATTCAGCTCCCCTCTTTCTCCTCTCCTTCTGGGACTTTGATGACACAAATGTTAAATCTTCTTACATAGTTTTACATGTGCTGAGACACTTTTCATTTTGTTTTGTTTTCAAGTCTATTTTTTTTCTATTGTTCAGATTAGATAATTCTTTTATTCTAGTGTCACCTTTAATGATTTATTCCTCTGTTCTCTCCATCTTGATGTTGAAGCTATCTATTGCATTTCTTTTTAACTTTGGCTTTTATATCTTGATAGCTAAAATTTGGTTACAATTCCATTTGGTTCTTCTTATCTCCTATTTCTTTACTGAGACTTCCTTTTTTTTTTTTTTTTTTTTTCATTTATTTCAAGCATGCCCATAATTGCTCGCTGGAACATTTTCATAATGGCTACTTTAAGACTCATTGTCAGATAGCTCTACTATCTGTGTCTTTTTACTGTTGGCATCTGTTGATTGTCTTTTCTTGTTAATTTAGAGATCTTCCTAGATATTATTTAGATGTTTTGTTTAACAGGCCTCCCTCATCCCATGGGGAATAGACTGTCTCTTAACTGCTAGCTGCAGATGGAATTCAAAGATGTCTTTGAAACTGTCATTGAAATGTAGTGGGGAGGGCTGCTCATTACTTCTGGGCCAGTGGAATGTGACTCTCCACTAGGTCTCTGTGGCAATACCCTATATGGGAGAATACAGGGAGCCTCGTGACTACTCATTTGGTAGCCCACACTGATATGACCAGAGAGTGGCCTTGCTACTGTTGGTTGGTAGTGAAAGTTCTAACTCTCCACTAGTCCTCCTGATAACCAATTCACAAGGATGGAGAGGGGCATAACATTACTGCTCAATGAGAGGTAAAAGCCCAGCAGGCTTCCTACATGGTCTCCCCAAACATCATGGGGAGCATCCTTGGCACACCCCAGTGAAGGTAAATACTCTAGCTGCCCACTCTCTGACCCCATCCCTACAGGAGGTTTGGGGTGCCTGGTTGCAAGCTGACAATGGTGGAAATCTAGATTCTTAGATTCTCCATTCACCTTTTGCTAATGAGTGTGGTGAAACCACAGTTTTCTCTGTGAGTTCTAGCTGGAGCAGAGCAGCTATTGCCTAAAATGTGTCTGCCTTTCTGTGTTGCTTCTTTCTTGTTTCTCTTGGGAACATTTTTTTTTTACCTGTACTCATTGGTGTTTCTGGTTGCTTGCTCTTCTAGCACCTAGTCTGTGTTATATGAAGCAAAAAAGAAAATCCAAAGAAACACCATCATACCATCCTTTCCATTCCAACATCCCCAGATGGTCTCATTTCTTCCTTCCACTTTTCATTATCAATATATATATATATATATATATATATATATATATAAAACACATTACATATATATAAAACAGTACATGTATATATATTACATTATATATATATATATACACACACATATATATTTAATGCTCATGAATATTGAATTACATATTTGGAAGATGAGGGTGTTTCTGAGTGGTACATTCCTATGCTTTTGAGGTTATGATGATGACTGACAACTCTCAGATTACCTCTTACTCCCACAAATAAGACAAAATTCCAGGTTGAGAGAACTTTAGTTATATTGCAGTCTGGTGATTCTCTGGGCTTTTGTGCCGATGAAAGTCTTCAGTGAAACTGTACTACTTCATTAATGGAAAGTTCAGCTACTTTATTTTTCTTTGGATTGGGCTGACTTTATTGTCTACCATCCTCCAAAGAACCTGCTGACATTTTTAATTTGATGGACTGCTGAGAAACCACAGCAGGATAGAGACCAACCCATCAAAAGTGAATTGAGGATTTCATTGATGTGGAGAGCTAATTATGTGACTATGGGGAGTGGGACACTGATTGAAATCCATATGACTTTTTAGTGCTCACTCCGTAGGCTAGCTCCTGAGAGGAATAGTAAATGAAGGCAACTTGCTCCCTGCTCTCACCACAGGACTGCCTAGTCCTTGTCTGTTAGCAGTCAGAGACCCTGTTCCCTCCCTGAAAATGAACAGCTCAGGGATGGGCAGGAATGTTCTCCTTCACAGAGTTGAGGCAGTCTCATTTTGCTCTGAAAAGATGCTAAGATTCTGCCTTCAAATCCTTTACTAAACCTCCTGACTCTGTCTCTGTACTTTCAAGCTTGCTTGAGCTGGGATATTTTAAAAGTAACACCAACCACTTTTTTTTTTAACTAAAAATAGTGGAAATGTTTGTTTTCAGGTGTTGTCAAATGAATGAGATTTTCACACAACGATCTTGATTTCAATCCCAGCTTCAAAAAACACTGCAGTTCAACCTAGTGGTTCATCTCCTCTGCAACGCTGACTTACTCAAGTTAGTTTTTATTTTCTCTGCTGAGTCACTACAGCTCTGGTTTTGAAATAAGATGTATATGGGTTTGCTTTCCAGTTCCTCCACTCACACTTTAGTTTCCTTATCTGTAAAATAGGGTAATAACTCCTATTGCCCAGATTTATCATTTAAGAATTTGAGGTAATGTATATAAAGAAACTGACAGGATATTTGGCAATAGTAAATATATAATAAGCAGGAGCAATTAGTCTTGTGGACTTCAAATGATGAATCTGTCAAACTTTAAAGCAGTTCCTAATGCAGCTTTCTGATTATAATATGCTCCTGGTCAACAGTAATTGAGTCTAAAACATAGTTTGCATTAAATCAATTGTCAAATATTGTGGCTTGGCAAAATCATATGGTTAAAGTTAAAGTTCTGAAGTCAGACTGCTTGGGTTTGAGTATCAGCTCTGTCCTTTGTTAACTGTGTAACCTACCTTGATTTCCCCATGCCTCACACATGCATTGTGTGTAAAATACATCAACTGCTTTATGTATGTATGTACACATGTGTATGTATGTGGATATATAATGTATAAGTGTGTATGTTTGTTTAAGATTTGTACATATAATTTGTTGAAATTCCTTAAGAACAAATCAAACCCGTGAAGTTATGGGAAATGTTACTAAACAGAGAAGACCTGGGTTTGAATTTCATTTCTGTGACTTTGAACAATTTATGTCTTTTCTTGTAAAGATTTCATAATTACCTATTACAATGCTTCTTAAAGAGGTATTCACTAAATGTTGACATCTAATGTTTTCCTACCTGATACCTGTCATATGTTTGGTTTCCCTCATCTTTACTGACACTGAGAAGTTTTCCTGTATGCAAAATTTGCTTTTCCCTACCTAATAAGGTTCTCCTTTGGCCTCCACACCAGGTTTGAATATTTGGCTTTGACTCTTGCTGTTTGAAGCATGAAATCCCTAGCCCTTCACTCTCAAATATATATATGCTGTAGAATGGTCCTTACCTGTGCTCTCACTGTTCACATTCTTGACTGAATCAGCCCTGTTGAGTCTCCAGATCAGATTCTTCCATTTTCTAACAGCTTATCAGGATAATTTTGGGGAAGAGTAGCATATCTTTTGGGCATCAATTAAGTGCCATAGAAGACACTGAGTTATGTATTTTATGGGTATTATCTCATTTAATTCTCATAACCTTCTTATTTAGAGATTACTATGTCTATTTTTAGAAACGCATAATAGAAACCCAAAGAAATTAGTCAAGTAAAGTCACATATCTAGAAAATGATCAAATCAGAACTGAAATCTTGGTTTATCTGACCTCAAAGTGCTTTGAGTTCTTAATCCCTCCAATCATGTTTCTTGTAATCAAATGATGGTTTAGTCCCATTTAAAAGGAAAAAAATCTAGTACACATCCATTGGTGATTAAAGATTATGATCTTGACAGTGTTACTTATTATTAAATACAAAAGGTATGACTTTCAGACTTACAATTTTGTGCAAATCCTAAACCGAAATATAGCTCCATTGGATATTAACAAGTCTTTTTTAAACTTACCACCTGCAAAATTGATCTGATATTCTACTATATTCCCAAACCTGCTCTTTCTGGAATCTTTTCTATTTCATTTAATAACAACTACGTTCTTCCAATACTTCAAGTAAAAAATATTGATGTCATCCTTAACTACTCTTTTATTCCCTACATGCAGCCCATCAGCAAGTCCTACAGGTTAATCTTGAAAATATACCCAGAAGGCAAGCTTTTCTTATAACCCCCACTGCACTCATCCTGGTTCAGGTCACTATTAGCTCCCACCTGAAGTAGGTTACCAACTCATCTCTTTGTTTTTGTCCTTGACACCTTTAAGTGCATTCTCAACACAGCAATCAGAGAAATCCTGGCTAACCATAAATCAGATCATGACATTTCTGTGCTACAGTGTGTCCCATGGTTCCCATTTGACTCCAAACAAAAGCCAAAATCTATCCTATGATTTACAAGGCCCTTCATAATTTGATTCCTGTTTTTACTTCAAATATTGTCTCATTTATTCTGTCCATTATCTAGATCTCTCTAAACAATGAACTGGATAGCTCTTGTCAAATACACAGGCTTGCTCTTGCCTCAGGCCATTAGTACCTTCTATTTCCCTCTGCCAGAAGTGCTGTTCCCTGTTTAACTACATGGGTGTCCCACACTTCCTTCAGATCAATCTTCTGTGGAATTTCACCTACTCCGTGAGACTTTTCTCCATCCTGTGACTTAAAACCGCAAGTGTCCTCAACCCTCCTCTGTCCCCTTTCCTAGTTCCTTTATCCTCCTCATCACTAATGAACCTCACATACTGTATATTTTGCATATTTATATTGGTGATTATCTCCTCCTTTATTACAATAAAATGCTGTACAAAGATAAAGATTCTTGTCAATTCACTCTGTATTTCTAATAACTTGATGATTGATTTGTACATAGCAAGACAATAAATAATTGTTGAATGAAAGAATAAGTTTAAAAATTAAACTGCAAAATCAATAAAATAGTTAAAAATGACAACATTAATTTAATGTTAGGGTTTACTTTTATGACGTATATTATGCTAATTGTTGAAACTAATTTGCTGACATAGTATTTAAGGATAGAATGATATTTGCCTGTTTTGTGTATCACTTGCTCTCAAATGGATTCTTTTGAATTGGAATATGTGGAGTCATCATTTGAATCACCCTTATTGTCACTTCTTTTAATTTTCTTATTAACAAGAAATTGTTCTTTATTTTGATGAGCCAATCAGGGTAATAGTATACCTCAAGCTATAGCATGAAAAGAGAAACCACTTATATTCTTCGCATATTTACTACTCCGCTTATTGCCAATGAAGTGGATAATTGGTATATAAAGAATGAAAAATGCCTTCCAAACATCAACTTACCATACGAATATGGCACAGAGGAGCTAGAGTTCTTTCATGACCCCATGAAGTGCAAAAACTCACTTTCACCCATGACTTTTTCCTGTTTGAAATCTTATGAAATGTGTCTTACTGCGCCAGCTGAAGTTTTCTGTCCTTCACCTCTTAGAATAGTGATTATAAACACAAATGCAAACAAGGACAATAAAAATGCATGTCAATACTCAATTACAAAGATGTCATTCGAGGGACTCAGATATGCTTATACCAGTTTTAAGATCATCATGCAAAGGAAAATAAAAAATTCATAAATTCTCATAAAAATTGAGAATACCTCTGCAGACACTCAAGATCCACAAATTACAGTTTAAGAAACCTCCCTTATGCTACAAAGATTTTGCAAGACAAAGTATGATAAATGACACATGGAAATATTACAGTGGATTCAATTGAAAGGGAGACACTCAATTTGTGAAAAAGGACAGGCTTTTTAAAGAAGTGACATTTGGGCCAGGGCCAATTTAGCAAGGTAGAAACTGAACAGAAAGTTAATTCGGGTAGAAAAAAATTCCACAAGCAAAGGATTAGAAGCAAGAAAGCTCTAGGTTTCTCAGGAAACTTTGAAAACCTTTCATTTGCTAGAAAACAGAATAAAAGGACATTAATGTAGATTAGCATAAAGGGATCACCTGAATATTAGATATGTTAAGAAATCATAATAGTGAAGAGATACACAATGCCCTCTCCGCCTGCCAGGCACATTTCTGAGTGCTTTACACAGAGTAACAAGTCTAATTTGTATAATGACACTTTTAAGTAGATGTATTCTTCTAGTCTCGTCTTTCCTGAGGCAGAGAAAAGGTAAGTAATTTTCTCAAGGCCACACAACTGGACAGATCCCATGATTTGATTCTGGAGTCTGTGCTGAACCCTGTATTCTGGGCTTCTAAAGCAGCTAGCTCAGCACATACACAGGATTGGAATGCTCTAGAACACAACTACTGACAGTTGAATGTAGCAGGAAATCTGCAGAAAACTTTCAGAAGCACACAGCCAGGTTTTGAAATCAAGATCTCCTAAATGTGAACAAAAGATCTCACGGACTCAGTTTTCTCATGAGGCCACAGAGTGGGAAAATTGACTAATGATTGCTGGCATTATAACAGAGCATGTAATAAAGGTCCACTTCTCATTTCCTTCCTTCTCCTTCTATCCCTTCCCTCCTGCTGATTCTCCAAAGTCGCCTTATTGGAGCATTTCCTTTCATTTCAAGCCCTACATCTGATCTGACTGCTCATTTATCTTCTTTTTTTTTTTCAAGAACTAAATATTTTAGTAGTTTGTGCCCCCGTGAATCTGATGTATGGAATTGTGGACTTTCAGTAATTTCATGAATGCTGAAAGTGATCTGTGAAGACTTGGAAAAATCATGTTAAGATCTGTGTTTCCAATGTTCTCCACCCTTAAGAGCATAGAGAACACTTAGCTAAAAATGTTTAAAAATTCCAAGAAGCAAAAAAGTCCACCATAAGAAGAAAAATGGTTTTATTTTTCTCTTTAGTAAGTCATTTAAGCTTTTTTTGTGTGTTCTTTCATCTGTCAACTAAAATGATAAATGGAAGTCCTTGATGCATAAATGGAAATTCATTTCAATTTTAATAAATATAGCATGGATATTCTTGGTTTTTCTCCACACATTCTCTTTACTAAAACATGCAGTCTGGTAACTGATTAAAGCATTTCTAGAAGACACACAAAATGCAAAGACATTTTATATAACCTTATAATATGTATTTGAACGTTAAAATATTGATATTTAAAAATACTAAGTCACTTAATACTTAGCTTAAATTCTGCCAAATCAATTTAGACTGTAAAATGAAAATATGTTTTTTTTTCTGATAAAAAAGGCTTTTACTTACTTAAAAACATGATAAAGTGGAAGGTATGTTTCTTTTTCTTTTTGGGTTTCAGTGAAGGTGGAAATATGAGAAGTAATAATATGGGACAATTTGTACGTTTATGATGATAACTCTGGATTATCAAGAAAACTGTAAATTACATTAACTATTCTGTTTTACAAAAGCACATTTTTAATAATTATTATTGAAATCATTAAATGTTTTTAGTTACTGAAAGAATTACAAACGTCATTTATCAATAGCAGCTGTGATAAAAGCAATATTGGATCAATGCTGTGCTATGTTTTATGTTCAGTAGAGTTGGCAATGGGAGCACTAGATAGGTCTTTAGACAGAAGAAGAACCCCATCCTTGGTGTGGGTAAGTAGAGTAAAATTGGCATTCCAGCCAAAAAGTGGTTATACTAGTGTATTCAATACTTTATTAAAATATATATTAAAAAATAATAAAAATAAAATATATATTGAGTCCTGTTACTATTCAGGGCTGAACATAACTCTGTTTGGTACTGGAATAAATGAAAAAGGCAACACAAAAACGTAGTTACTGACTTCATGCAACTTGTATTTTATTTGCGAGGAAGACACAGTTAATAAATAGATAAACACACAAATATGTACATTATGTTCAAGTCCTCTTGTAGTATGGTAAAAAAGACGGGGACAGTGGAAATCTAGGTTGTACTGTGAGTGGAGAAAATGAATACATGAAAACTGGAACAGGATTAAATGTTTGCTATTATTATCCATATAAATCTGGGAAGACATTTACATTCTGTAGGCTTCTATTTCTTCATATGTAACATGAAGAAATTACAGACACTGATCTCTAAGACCTCGCCCACTTTGTATGATATTAAAATCCTTGCATTGAGAAAAACAAAAGAACACTTTCCAAAAGGAATAGGTTGCTTTCATACCCATCATTGCTTTGATTAAAATGTTCAAGGTTATAATCTATTCAAATTGAAAAGGACCAAGCGTGATAACAGGAGGAATTTAGAGACTTCCAGTCAGAATAACAGATTAAAATTCTTCTCAGTTAGCTTTGCTGCCCCCTCCAGACCCCATGAAGACAAAAACAATTTTTAAAAAGACATCTGTAAATTCAGAGAATAGAGACAACGTCCGCCAATCTTTCCAGGATGCAAGGTGTATGATTTAGATGATGGAGAAAGTTGAACTCCAAATCAGCACTTGAGAAAACTGGTAAGCAACCGAACTTACTGAAACATACACAAAAGACTCATAAATTGTTATTACCTGGTACTTCTGCAGTGGAGTAAAGTTAGGACTAAAAACTATAAAGTGTTACAGAAATTCCATTTTTAAAAAGTTCTAGACACACTCCCTTCCAGATCTTATTCCTCATTTGGGCAGTGAGAAGCCAGCCCTTACCATCTTCTGGCAAAAGCTGAGGGAGTTATTCACTGGAAAGGATTTTTTTAAAAGACTTTGGAATAGATGCCCAAACATAATTAAGGACAAGTGTATCAAAAAGAAAACAAAGCAATTAACTAAGAGTACATGCACTGAATAGAGAGATCCCTGGACCTCTTCTCCAATAAAATTGCTTCTTACCCTCAACAAACCCGTTTTTGAGGAATTATTTTTTATAAAAATAAATAAAAATGCAATAAAACATATCAGCAAGAATATTACATCCATATTCTATAATATTAAACATCTATTTATAGGAATTATTAAATTGTTTATGTGGTAAAGAAAGAACCCCTTAAATATTTTTAGTGAGAAAAATAATTTTGAGAAAAATATCTTTAGTATGTTCAAATTTATTCCAAAAAAGAAAAGAGAAAAAGAAAAACATTTCTCCACACATGGTATGTATATCTGTATAATTATGCAAATATGCAGAGTAATGTAGAGCAATGAACTAAAAATTGTTAATTTCAGTACTGTTATTAGCCAAGTGGGAACAAAGTCTTTTTCTGTGTATCATACTCAGTGCAATATTAATGATGCACAAGACAAATTTTTTTAATTTATTTTTTAATGTTTATTTATTTTTGAAGAAGAGAGAGAGAGAGACGGAGTGCAAGCAGGGGAGGGGTAGAGCGAGAATCTGAAGTAGGGTCCAGGCCCTGAGGTGTCAGCACAGAGCCCGACATGGGGCTCGAACCCATGAGCCACGAGATCATGACCTGAGCCAAAGTTGGACGCCCAACTGACTGAGCCACCCAGGTGCCCCTCACAAGACAAATTTTCATGTTCTCATCATACCCCACATAAATACATCTGTTTTAGCACCAATAGCTTTAATTGTACTTACCTGTTTCCTACCCATACAGTATCTACCCAATACTGTATGAGTCAGGTAGAACCATATGAAATTGTCCATATTTAACCATTTTGGTCTACAAAAAGAGTGATTTTTATACACTTCAACCTATTACATATTTGTTTGTTTCTAATCTATATCACTCTGGAGGAAAAGGAAGTTCTTTGAGGCCAGAGACTGTAACCATTTAGTTTTCTTTATCCCCAGCGTGAAAATAGCACATGACTGCTAAGGACATTGGGGATGAAAGCACCTTAAATTTCTGTGTTAATGAATAATGTAGCATGTATCATTTTCCTCATTGAAGTGAAAAATATAATAATGATATATGCTCAAATATCAAATTTTTAAAATGTTATTATATTTTTATTTCTTCTTTAAATAAATAGTTGTGTAGGATGTGATATCGATTCAATTCCAAAGGACTTTTTTGTACCTAATTTCCAGAGTTACTATATTATCAAAAATGTGGCCTATAAATTTCTTTAATGTTTATTTATTTATTTTGAGAGAGAGAGAGAGAAAGAGAGAGCATGAGCAGAGGCAATCTATTACATATTGCAGAGAGGGGAGAGAGAGAGAGAGAGAGAGAGAGAATCCCAAGCAGGCTCCACAATCAGCACAGAGCCTGATGCAGGGCTTGATCTCATGACCATGAGATCATGTGACCTGAGCAGAAATCAAGAGTCAACCGACTGAGCCACCCAAATGCCCCAGACTGTAAAATTTTAACCTTTTGCAACCTTTAGCCAAATATAGGATTAAGTTTTATAAAATTTGGTACTTTATAAAAATTGGCACTTAAGAAAATATGCACTTCTCTTGAGGGATACCCAATTAATGCACATCTATTTTTCAAGTTTATTAACTGAATTGATTGCATTTTTTATCAATCATAGGCTAATGATGATGCTTCATGTTACAATTGGATCTGTTTTCATCTACTTATATTTTTAAATTCTGTGGTGATATTCATTGTCAAAGTTCTTAACCATTAAATATCCAATATAAATTGTGTTTTTATTAATGAATAATAACCCTTTGCCCCTTTCAAAAAAATCTCCTTTTTTGAAATTTAAAACTGGTTTTTAATAAACTGTCTTCTTAAAATTGAAATTATTAAAACTAACAAGCTAGGAAGGCCATAAAACCTCATACATATTTTTATTTAAAACCCATTTCCACATCCCCCCCCCAGTGATCTTTAACTACCACAAAAGTTATAATGTTTGAAAGCTGAATGAAGTGGCATTGATTTATATGCAGTTGACAGAGCAACTGAACTGCATAAATACTCATAAATTTTAAATTTTAGTTTGGATACAAAACAAAACAAACAGAGCAATTCTTGATCTTCTTTTGGTATTTGTTTGATTTAGTTCCAGATCCTCAAAGTGTAAGCTTGCTTTCTTCTGTGTCATTAATCCTTTAGAAAGAAAAAAAAGAGAGTAGAAAAGATTATTTTTTAAAAATTCACATGAGACGATATATATATATATACATATACATATATGAATAAATAACATACATACATTCATATAGATGTAAACTTGTGCATGAGTGTAGATTGATAGATAAATAGAAAGAAAAAGGGGACTGAGATTCATTCTTCATTCCCTAGAAGAGAGCTCTCTGCTTATTTCCCAGGCAACTATGGGTCATCTGTTTTTACTTGCATTCAATTTTCATAATCAGTGTTGGAGAGATTAGGTGGAGTATACCACACAGATGACACTATTTGTTTTCCTTGCAATTTGCTTAAATGCATGTTATCTGATTTTCCTGTCAACTTTTTCATGGACTTGTCTCTAAACTAAGCTGTGCTAAGATATACATTGAGGTATTAGTAGACCTTTGCTATTGCCGCAAATATTATTCCAACAATAATGTGTAACACGTAAGAGAGGCCCAAACAAATCAAACACTGGAATGAATGACTATCCAGAGCACTCAGGAAGGAGGCCAAATTTTGCTATTTTGATATTCTGGTTTTGGTTCTTGAATTTCTTTTTTTTTTTGCAATAGCTTTCTCTGTTCACTACTGAAATCTCAGCCCCTTAATAACAGATACCTTATATCTTTCTCTTTACAGGTGGTAGAAGACTATATAATTTTGCTCAAAAGAAATGGATTCACAAAAAATCAAATTAATTTCCATGACCATTCACTAAAAAGTTCAACTAAACATTATTAGTTAAAAATCATACTTGTATTTTACACTAGTTCTTCATTGATTGGACTTCAAATATAAAACTTTTTATTATTCCAAATGACTACATGAGGCAGACAAGTCATATTTAGCACATCCCCCACATTTTGGGGAGAACCTTGATAGCTTCCTCTCAGTTTGAACCCCAAGAGCTAGACTGTGCTGCTGTTCATAGTATTAATCCTTGTTAATTTCCCATCATAAAATAAGCTAATATATCTATCTCTTCCATTTTCTTAGTAGTGGAAATATGTTCTCAATCAATTTTCTCATTCTTTTAGTAAAAGCTTACTGGGCACCTAGCATGTGCTGGGCATCGCTACAGCCACTGGAGAGAACACCAATGAACAAAAACTCCTGTCCTCGTAGGGCTCACATTTCTAGCTCATAAAATTATATTGTGCAAGTTTCTCTTGAGAAAAACAAACAGGGCAAGGGTGGGTTTTGATCTGGGAAAACTTCATGGAGAAAGGACCATACATAGCCTGAAGGAAGTCAACAAGGAAGCCATGTGAATGAATGTGCAGGAGGAGCTTTCTAAGCATAGTAAGCCTATGAATGAATGGAGAAAATGACACATTTACTGACAAAATTAGGCATCAATTTTCAAACTCTGTTTGCAACTAAAAGTTAAACTTAAGAAATAAAAAAATAAAAGTTAAGTTTAATAAATATCTTCTAATATAGATACCTAAATAAGGCCACTTCAATTCAGTGTGAAGTTTGGTGTAATTTTCCAGATCTCTTCTCTCTTCCATGGAAATACTTTCCCCTACGAATTATTTCGTACTAACTATTCTTTTCTAATTGAAATCCACACTCAGAGAAATGGACATGATAGGTTTATTTACACTAGAAGGTATACAAACTGATAATCCCTACAGACTTCACTGCCTATCCTCTGGAACATTTGAATTTTTAAAGTAAACTCAAATTCAAACTAAATAAATCCATTTATAGCAGTGGCCTTTCTGGGAAGTAGTAAGAGGTAAAAATGCTTCTATGAGGTGTGCAGGGAGAAAGCCCTGAACTTTCAGTTAGAAGTCTTTGGTCGCTTCTTACTAAGTTGCTGAGAGATCTTGGGCACATGATGTAACCCCCTGAGCTTCAGTTTTTCCCTTGTAAAATTAAGGCATTAGATGAAATAACTATGTGAGAATTGCAGCTCTACTGTGATATATCTATCTCAATTTCTCAATTTCTCTGAATAGAATAAGATTCTTTAGAAAACATTTTAAGAGGAGGAAAAACAAAGGAAGAATATTTAATTCTGCTTTGTCAGGGAATGAATTTCTAATTCAGTGCCTTTGGTTCTTAAGTACCCATTAAATGATAACCTTAATTTCAGTGGAAACAATCCTGTAAATATGGTAAGGTAGACTGAAAAGTCCCATGGCCTTTAAGTATTAAAAGTAAAATGAATGCTTGGAAATGTATGCTGAGACCCACGTTGTATACAGTATATATTTTCTCAGTCAACCAATTGCCTCTAAATTTGCTATTTATAATTTACCCAGTCTTAATTAGCAGGCTGCTCCCCAAGTCAATCCTGCTGCAGGCAGAACATGAAGTAGAATATAAAAAAACAAAGTGTTTCTGGTTGCTGAAAGCAAGCCATACATATTCATGGTGAAAACAGAAAATCATTTGCCAAACTGTGGATGGTAAATACAAATTAACCTTGTAACGAAAAGTGTAATATTTGCATTTTCAAGCCTTAGATCTCTCTGGGATTAATTAGGTGATCAGTAGGAATTAGAGTTATCACGAACAAAACCTGGCCTAAGATTGTGTGTGTCAGTATGCGTGCTGTATTCATTATTTTCTTTTTCATTATAATTCTCTGGTCTAGTCCACAAAGACTGTGGTATAGACTGATTGATTCAATCTCTCTGTGAAAATATTTTTCAAACCGTATAGTACTACATAAATACTTTGGGGTTTTATTGTTTTTATGTTTGCTCAACAGAATAACAAAGGGATATATTGATGATCTGAAAGACTCTCCAGTTGTAACCCTCTTGTCCATCCCCACTGTGACCTCCATGGTTCAGCTACTCAACACTTCCTTTCTAGTGGAATACAACAGCTTCTTAACTGTTCTCTCTGGCTCAAGGCTTGCTCCATTCTGGTCCATTCCCACAGTGCTGCCAGAGTAAATTTTCTGAGACCCAATATCATCAAGTCAGATCATTTATAAAGTTCTGCCATGCCATTTGGATAAAATTCAACTTTCTTAGCTTGCCATAGATTATCTTTGCCCTGTCTACCTCTTCAGGCTCATCTCCTGGCACTCAATCTGCCAACAGTTCTTGATCAAGCATCAATTTTGTGCCAGGCATGGTTCCAGACACTACACATCTCACCCACCACAGTCTAGCTTTATTAAATTATGCACAGCCCCTACGCAGGCTGGGTCTCTAAAGCTTCTGTGCCTTTCTACATTTTTCTTTTTCTGCATCGTGCTAAATGCTTACGGTTTAAGACTCAGATCAGACATAAAATTCTGTGGAAAGCCCTTCCTGACTTAATTTTTCCCAGTTTAGTGCCACTCTGGTCCATTACTGGACCCATTACTGTCATGGCACCTACCACCCTGCATTAAATCTGTCAACTCTCTTGTCTTTCTCCTCCCTTCAACTTCTTGCCCCTTGAAAGTAGGGACTGTGCCTGTTATTTCTGATTTGACAATGCCTCATAGAATTTCTGACACAGTGTAGATGGAAAATAAATATTCATTGAATGAATCAATGCCAGAGGGAAAAATGCACGAGGTCTAGGACAACAAAGAGAAGTCATCTGTGACATCAAATTCAGAAAACAAGTTTTCATTAATTATTAAGGTATTTTGGGTGAAGGCAGATTTGTATTTTCTTTTATAATACTTATATCCTGTTAGAACACTTTGGGAATTTATTTGAAAATCTAAGATACCATGTCATTAGGAATCTACCCTTTTAGTTTTATTTTCCTAAAAAAGGCAATCTTTGAAGTCACAAGCTTAAGAAAAAATAATTTATCATGCATGAGGATTTGTTGGTGTTGAAGGGGTCTTTCCTTAGTATCCCCCCAAAAAGTAGAGTGAAGTCCTGTGGTGGTCAGCATATGACTGAAAATAAATTGTAGGATGAAAGTTTGGAGAAAAGCCAAAACAAAGAACAACTTAAGACATCAAAACCTGTGTCAAACTATAGACAAGTTTGACCAGAGGTCAATGAACTATGGTCTGCTAAAGTTGCTTGTTTGTTTGTTTGTTTGTTTGTTTTAAATAATGGTTTTATGGCCATGATCTAAGAATGGTTTTAACATTTTTTTAAAAGATTACATTTTAAATGGTTATCTAAGTAACTATGTAATACCCATGTTTTGGCCTCTTAGTACACAAAGCCTAAAATATTTACAGTTTGGCTTGTGTTCTACAAATAAACAAGTTTGCAGACCCATGTTCCACTAACAGAGACAAAGAATTTGAGCACAGAAGGGAAATGGCAGACATAAGAAGAAAGCAAATAGAAGGTAGAAGTTTTCTAGAGGGACCCTATGAATTCAGACATATACAAAGCAGGGGTATTAAAAACCACACTGATATGTGAAAAAGTCTCTCCACTTCTGTTCAAGAATATAGAAAAGATTCACTTTTGTATACATCCAATCCACTGGCTTGTCCTAGGGGAAAGTCTTATTTTAGAGGCTCACTCATAGTCTGGGAGATGTTATAAAGTAATTTTAGAAGACAATGATAGTATGAAATGCATAAGAGAAATAGGAAAAAAAAAATTTAGGGGAGAACATAAAGAAAACCAAAGACTCTTCTCCTTGAATGTCCTTTCCTAGACATGAATAAAACTGATGGATTTATTTTTGGCTGGGTCTTCTTCTGGAAAACACTGTGATAAAGAATGAAAGTTTGGTGGCCCATATGACCCGAGTTCAATTCACTTTGGACTTCAGATACAATTGTTGAAAGTTCACCCTACTCTCATCCATCCTTCTCCTCACTTAAAATGCATGCCCACTTAAATCGGACCTCAGATTTATCTGTAGTGATAACTGTGTGTCAAATTCATAACTTGTGCAAAAAGACACTGGACCATGAGTCAAAAATTAAGGCACATCCTGACTAAAATATGCTAAGAGCTCTGGAGTAAGAAAGTTCCCAAATTGATTGCATATCCCCTTCTTGTTCCTAAGAAAATGTGAGTGTGTATAATGGAGTGTATAAGTGAAGCAATTATGACGCGTGAAGTTTTAAGTGGAATATATGGAGAATGATCAGTTTCTAATAGCCCTTAATTTAGGTACCAGCACTATAATCTGCAAGTACCCCTCAGCTCATAAAAGTCTTTTCGGCCTTTTTGGTTCTTGTGTTCATCTCCCTCTTCTTCCTCCTCTTCTTCTTCTTCTTCTTCTTCTTCTTCTTCTTCTATTTAATTGTCTCCCCTCCACATGTTCCTCACATCTCAGAACAAAGAAGAAGGCAGTACTCTAGAAGCAGTCACAAGGATGCATCATATATAATCATTACTTGAGGCCAATATTTGAAGTCCTGCTATAAATATTAGGCCGTGTCCACACGTTTCTTATTCCTACAACAAACTCACAAATTAAGGTTTGCATTCTTCTGATAAGGAAACTAGAGCTAAGAGAAACTGAGTAGCATTAACTATTGGATTGTGCTAGATCAACTTGGATCAGGCAGGAAACGATGCTCCCCGGAATCTTATTTCCTGGATGGCTCCAGGTTAAAGTTGGCCAAAAGAGGTACTTGCATGAGGTTCAGAAGACAAATTCAAGCAACAGTCATTTCTCTTAGAAGATGGCTGTGATTAGACCCAGTGGTGGCCAGAGGCAACTTGTTCTCTAGCTGACCGAAGGCAACCCCTGGCCCACAACCAGACACTTGGCTACATGCCACAGAAGCAGAAGCTATGCAAACGCAGCAGC
Organism: Prionailurus bengalensis; assembly: GCF_016509475.1. Taxonomy (NCBI): domain Eukaryota; kingdom Metazoa; phylum Chordata; class Mammalia; order Carnivora; family Felidae; genus Prionailurus; species Prionailurus bengalensis. Next base: position 190,792,468 of record NC_057344.1, on the reverse strand, counting down.
TTCCATAGACCCCACCACGGCTTCCCATCTGTGGTCCTGTACAAATAGCCAGATGTGCCTAGCTTCTCAGATTTTCTGGAAAACTCTGGCTTGTCCACCTGTGCCAGGACTTCTGAAAGACTGCTTAGTGCTTCTTTCCCTCATCTCTGACCTCCCCTTCCAGACTTTCACTTCCTCCACTCTTCCCACATTGTTTGAAGTCTGATTCCTATAATAATTCCCTCACTTCCATAATGCTCACTGTGGCTTTGCTCCCTTGTCTGAACTCTGACTGATGCATACAACCAAGACCACAGAAAAAATAAGTCACAGCCTAAGTCCATGCTCTTTTTTATATGGATTGTTGTTCTCAGTCATATTTATGTTTAAAGATGATCCTACTTACTTAAAAACAATGGCACTTAAGTATCATACACTGTCTTAGTCTGTCACGCTGTATAAGAAAATAAGATGAACCAGGCCTAGTTCCAGTCCTTTAAAAGGTGATAGAAAATGGAATATTCACAGATAACAAGAGACGGCATGAGGAACTAAAGGTCATAGGAAAAGTGCTGGCAAAGCATTGGGGGCCCTCACAGGTGGAGGAGACAGGGTGCCACCTGGAACCTTCAGAGATGGATACTCCCTCAACATCACACAAAAAGAATAGTAGACGTCAAGTCAAGAGATGTGAAACACAGAGAGTGAAGTCGTTATAAAACAAGATTACATATTTTCATGTTTTAAAATGCTGTCTGGATTTCTATTAGGGAGAAAGCCGCCTTAGTAAGGAAAAAAAGAATTCCTGTGTTAGAAAATGAGCAACGATTTCCCCCCAACCTACCCCTGCCCCTGCCCTGCCCTGCCCTGCCCGGCAAAGGGCAGATTTGACCAGGCTTCAAGCAAGGAGAAGCCATTCTGCATAGTAGAGACAGAGGAATTTGAAACTGGGATTGAGGGTGGATGTGGAGTGCAGAGAGATCAGGGAGAAGGAGATTGAGAAGATAGAGACAGAGGGCACAGGAGGAAGGGAGGGAGGGGAGAAGAGGGAGGGAAGAAGAAGGGAGAGGGGAGGGAGTGGTGAAGTATCCAGGACAACATGGGAAGGGAAGGAGAAAAGAAGAAGGAAGAGAAAAATGCCACCTCTGAGGGTGTGACACCCAATGGCAGGAAGCTTCAGTGTCTGAGCGCTCCCACATTAATTCCAAAATCTTCTGAATAATTTTGCAAACTAAGTGCATTATGTGAGTGGAGTCTGTGTGTGTACACACAACAGTTTTGTGTCAAGGTATTGCCGAGAAAAACGGACATATCCCATGAGAATGCAAGAATTCAGGGGTTCAGGGAAACCTGGGGAAGAAAGTCCTGCAAAGATTTTGGAGCATCACAGGGCACGGATTGACATTTGTGCCAAGTGTAACAAGCTGGCCCGAGGGCAGAGATGCCCCAGACAACATTCAGTTAAAGTAATCAAAGCTACCGAACACCGAACATGCTGGGCGTGTCGTGCCATAACTGTCCCAACAACTTTTTGAGGTCCATGCTGTTATCATCTTTATTTTACCAATGAGAAAACAGCATCTTAGAGCAGTTGAACACTTTCATAAGGTAACAGAGTTTGTACAGGCCAAAGAGGGTATTCAGACCCAGGTCTTTCTGATTCATGACCCAGCATTTTAATCATCTCTTTCAGTGAGTTGGAAACAATTAGTTGTATTCGCCATAGTCTCCTTTATTGTCTTTGACTCTGCATTATGTCACAACCAGATTATTTCTGGAACACTGCACAAAATGTGGGATCTGCTATCAATTTTTCTGGGGCCACTTCTTATTATTGCTGCCTAAAAGGAGACAAAGCTGCAATATCACTGTTTCTTTTCATTAGGCACTTGTTACGGGACTGTTCAGCTATCACAATAAAGCTAACATGATCTCACCCATTCTTATTAAGACAAGTGTTTCAAATTAAAAATTAACATCTTTGGCATGTTAGAAAGGTATATGTTAACTCAAAGTCAGGTTTCTAAATAGAAACAGTATGAGATTAGTATGATCTAATGGACAAGGCGGAAAGAATACCTCCCATTCCTACCTTCTACCACAGAAGGAAATATTTCCTGTCCTTTTGTTAAAACTCAAAAAGTGGGGTTAAAAGGCCAAGTGAAAATATAATCCACTTGACAATGAGTTTAATCACATATTGTAGGTATAGATTTTTAAGAGGCGACTTGGTATGAGATCCTTATAAACCAGGAAGGAAATCCCCAATTGGGGTTCCTATTACTCTGACTCTTACTGCTGAAGAGTCAGAGCTGTGGGTCTCTTTTTTCTTATTTTCATGTAATGTCAGTGTTTGGCTTAATGGATAAGGAACAGGCTTGCACATTTACACAGTGCACACCCACTAAACATTTTAAAAAGAAAATCCTAAGATGACCATTGAACTATGAGGCACAGAATTCTCGGGATACACAAAGTGACTCGTTTGTGCTGTATGTTAAATCACAACAACCAAGGTGAAAACAGACAAACGCAATCACCTAGCTGCTTGGCAAACGTGTTGCTAAACAGGCAATTAATTTTTCTGTATGTGCTTTTGTCTCTGTTTTCACAGTTTTAACGATATCACTTTGTAGGTGGGTTTTTAGTTATTAAGTACAGTTTTAATAGATCAAGAAGTTTCTTGAAGCATTGTTTCATATATAAGATTCAGTGAAATCGCCTACATTTTAATTACTCGTGTTTTCAAAGACGTGTCTAAACTTGAGCCTGCATATCTTCTAATTATCAGAGGAAACTTTGCTCCCTTTAGTTTCCATTAGGATCTAGGGCAGGGTTAGGCCAACATTTTCTGTCAAGGATCAGGTATCAAATATTTAAGGTCAAAATTTCTCAAACTCAGCACTGCTGACTCTTTGTCCAAGATAACTGTTTGTTGAAGAGGATTGTATTGTTCATTGCAGGATACTTAGCAGCTTTCTATTCTCTTCCAATAAGACTTGAGTGGTGTCCACTTTATCCAGGTGTTACAGGCAAAAATGTCTCCAGCCTTTGTCAAATGTCTCCTGGGGCCCAGGAACAAATCCACCTCTGGTTAACAGCTATTGTTTTCAAATTTGCAGGTCGTCTATTCTCATTACAACTAAGAAAACAGGCACAGATAAAAGGCAAATGAATGTGAACGGCTGTGTTCCAGTAAAAGTTTATTTATGGACACCAAAATTTGAATGTCATATAATTTTCACCTCACATGAATAATTCTTTTTTTCCACTATTAAAAAATTTAAAAACCTGGGGCATCTGGGTGGCTCCATCGGTGAAGCATCCAACTCTTGACTTTGGCTCAGGTCACGATCTCAGGGGCCATGAGTTCGAGCCCTGCATCAGGCTCTGCGCTGACGATGTGGAGCCTGTTTCAGATTCTTGTCTCCCTCTCTGAGCCTCCCCTGCTCACGCTCTGTCCCCTTCTGTCTCTCAAAAATAAATAAATATTTAAAAATTTTTAAATAAATAAATAAAAATGTAAAACCATTCTTAGCTCATAGGGTGGACAAAAACAATAGGCCCTACTTGTGAACCCCTGATCTACAGGAAAAAAAATGATAAATAAGATAAGTCTCAAAAAAAAAAAGGAAAATTACTCTATTTAAAAATGGTCTTTGCCTCAGGGAATTTCTGATCTACAGTAACAAATATTTATTTTTCCCCTTGATAAATGCTGTCAAGAAGGTATGTGAAGGGAACGATGGTAACAGTACCAAGGAATATGGTCTCCAGTGAAGGCTGCACAGAGAAGGGATTAAATCACCTTGAACTGGTGACCAGAAGTTGACCAGGAAATCAAGGTGATATACGTATATGTGAACATGGAAATTGTATATAATATGATACAATAAAACCAAAAGATAGAAAAGTTTCTTGAGGAAGTCTAAAGCTTCATTTTTGATGTATTGACAGGTTGAATAGATGTGATTATAATTAGTATACTGTGATTAAATAAGCCAGATGGACATCCAGAACTACTCCTAATATGCAAATGGAACAAATTTGGCTTTTGCTTCTTTTTTTTTTTTGAAACTTTTAATTTTTTTTTTTTTTTATGTTTGAGAGACAGAGAGAGAGAGTGTGTGTGAAGAAACGATATGCAGAGAAAGAGAGAAAGAGACAGAATCTGAAGCAGGTTACAGGCTCTGAGCTGTCAGCACAGAGCCTGACATGGGGCTCAAACACACTAGCTGTGAGATCATGACCTGAGCCAAAGTCAGACGCTTTAACTGACTGAGCCTCCCAGGCACCCTTCTTGGCTTTTGCTTCTATCTTTGAATGATCTATGGCTGTACTCTATGTCTAAAATGTGTTTTTCCCACCTGAAAATGTTGAGGCATATGGATCTCACACAGAACGTAACGTGAAATCAATGAAATCATGCATGGGAGTGCGAATGAGGAACAGGAGCTTATTAAATTGTAGTTCTGTGAGGTTGTATTTTTCTTTATTGTAAAGCAGCAACATCCAAGGATAAGATAGCCTTCTTTCAACCGTCCCATCTCCATTTTTTTGATTGGTTGTTCAGTAGTGGTGGGAGCTGTATTGTCTTGATTTTGCAGTTTGCATCTATAGTAGCAGGTAGTTGCTTCTTTGCTGGGGACATTATAGCAAAAACAATCATAAATGCGACAGGCGTAGAGACCAACACATTCATCAAAAAGAATTGAAGTCAGAAAATATTGGCATGGATTCATCTGAAGGACAAAGTTGTTTCAGCTCTTCCATGCAAATGTACCCAGGGAAGGCCTCTAAAGATTTCAAACAACAAGCTACATCCATGGTAAAAAAGTGATCTCGAGATAACATAGTGCATTCAGTTTTAGAAAAATTGATATTTTTCCCCATCATTTCTTTGAATTTGACCCTGCTTGTCAAGTTCCTGCCATCTTCAGAGTAGTGGTTTCTGTAACACATCCTGATATAGAAAACCCAATATCATAACTGTATTTTCCATGTAACTTTAATCCTCAACTTGGGCCACAACTATTCACGGTGACGAATGCCAACCAAGCTACGCAGTTTTCAGTTGTTTTCAAGAAAAGTATCAATGTCAGTTGTGGGAATCTGTGGCAACCACCAAAATGTATAAAATTAAGGGTTAAGCTACCCCCTGGCCCAACCATTTCCTTGCAAGCATCCAGGCCGAGTTATTCATCTGACCTCTTCACTAAATAGCACCCTTACACTCTTAGTGCAGGAGATGAAATGTATTGTTAACAATCCAAGGAATGGCTGATCTTGATTAATGTGATTTTCCAAACAGCTAAAAAGAATCACTTTGAGGGGAGCTATATATATATATATACACATATATATATATAATTATTTTTAATTATATTTTAATTATATATAATTATATAAATCATATAAATTTATTTATTTATAATTGAATTATAAATAAATCAAATTATGTAAATTATACAAATTATATATTTGATTATAAAAATATTTTAATTATAATTATTATTTTTATAAATAATAAAATTATATATTATATATAATATAGTGTATATATAATAGTATGTATATATATAGTATAATATTTATATGCTCACACATACACACATATTTTTTTCTGTGTGTTATGCATGCCTCTATTATAGATTTTCTTTCTTTCTGTTACAGCCCATAACCATTTTTAAGGTCGGCAGGTATGTTCATGTCTGTACACAGTGTAACACTTCCCACAACACTTAATCATGTAACAAGTGTTTGTTGCATTTCAATTTAACTATTTAATAACTTAGTATTGTCACCAAAAACATGCAATGAATGGTAAAGTGATATTTCAGAAACCATTATGGCATATAACTGTTGTTTTTGAGGAATTCTTTATTCAGCGGCTGATGAAAGGTTCAGGCTACCAGCAAGTAGACAACAGCCCAAAACATTTTAATTTTCTCATACAACAGCATGCAAAAATGAACAGATATGACTCACTCTGACTTCTCATCCCTCTGTTTTGAAGGAGGATTTATTTATTAAAACTTTTTAAATAAATAAACAAATAAAATATGAAGAGAGAAAACAGCTCCTCTCTGGAGGGACATTCAAAATGAAGATAATCTAATGAAGGTGTCCCAGAATTTTTGTACTTCAGAATCACCTAGAGGCACTTTCAAAACCCAGATTTCTGAGTTTTTGCTTCAGTAGGTCTGTACATAAGCCCAAGTATTTGCATTTTTAACAAGTTTCAACGTAATACTGATGTTGCTTGTCTAGGGACCCTCACTCTGAGAAGCACAGATCGAATTCAAGTTTCGTGTAGCCAACCTTACCATTTTTTTTTTCATTCGAGTTAGGTAACTCGCCTCTTTCTTTCATAGTTGAGAAAATTGGCTGAGTAGATATCCAGTTACAACTTTTCTGCCCTTGTTTGGATAGTATTGCCATGGGGGACTTCTTTTCCCACCTTTATTGGGAAATACGTATGTTTTTCCAAATCCTCAACTTCATGAAATATCTATTGAGAAATCAGGAAAACAGAAGAGGCATTATAATTCTCCTCTGAGAGGAATTAAAGCTTAACTAGAAAGATAGAAATGGTACTGATCCAAAGGAAAACACTGACTTGAAAGCAAAGCCTGGAGACACTGACATGCCACTCAAAAACTGAGGTCAATGTTTTTAGAAAATGGGATAAGGCAGTAGGAGATAAATATCACTTTTCGATGCTGCCTGGTTAGAAAGTTGTGTTCATGCTGATGGTGAGCCATTCTCGCCAACAGAAGTAATAGTAAGTTTGTGTGCATTTTACACTTTATACAAATCCTATGAGAGTTGTTCTAAGAAATAACACATTTAGAAAGCAAAATATGTTTTTTGATTAGCAATTTCAACATATGATTCTGTGTAGTGTCACTAACCTTGATAGGAAATTTGAATGTTATGTTATTAAAATAACTGCCTATTAATGTTTGCTGCAGTGTTTGAATATTAGCTATCGGCTACAGTTCCTGGTAAACACTTTAACAGAATTAATGCAAGAAAAGAAAATGTGAATGTTCTTGAGGGAAACTCCAACATGAAATAAGAAATTCCTCAAAAATCAGTTAAATAATGCAAAGCAATATTAATTCCATCAGCAAATGAAAATCAGGGCAAGCAAACAAAAGCTTTTATTGCTAAAATTGAAAGGAGTTCATCATATTAAGCACTATGTACCAATGTAAAGATATTTTTGAATACGTTTTTAAAAATCTGATCAACATTAATTCAAAAGGAAGTAAATTATTCTACATCTGGAATGTTTGTCACAAAACAAGGATCAATTCTATTGAATAGGGCAATCAATGTGTTGCGTGTTTTAAAATTTCATTTTAATAATGGTAATTTATAAATATTAAATATTTTATATTGTCTTTGCATTTTAAATTGTTTTATTTGGCATTGATTTTTGTGTTAGTTCTCCCTGCATTAGCATTTTTGTTAGGAATTATGTATATCAAGTTGAAATGATTTGTATGTATTATTGAAATATAAAATCTTATCACAAGATATTGGTGAATAACAGTAATAAGTCATGCATTTAGTAATATATATATGTGTTATTTTATAGAAAACATTAAATAATGTATATCTACTGCAGATACAACATTTACTGTTTATTTTTATGGTCATTCATTATTACTAAAAACATGTAGTCGGCTATGAAAAATACAAAATAATATGATTTTGAGCATTCCCACAAATTCCCCAAAATTCTAATTTGTCATTCCCAAATCCAAAGACTAATGTCTGTCAGGAATTTGGAAATGTTACATTTGGGACATTTTTAAATTTCAGATTTTCCAATAGTAAGCATATGAAATTTATCTTAGCTCCTCTTTGAGGCCACAGAACTTGGTATTTCCTCTGTCTGGAACATTTTTTCTAGATACCCCTCTTGTCACTCAGCTCATCAGTGAGAACAAGTATCCCTCATAGAAAATTGATTGATTGGATCAATTGATTGGAAAATACGTTGGAAAAGCACATGGATGTATAGTGAGTAGTAAATTTGTCTGCCATACATTTGCTCCCTTTAATATTAATTATTGCAAGTGTCTCTTAGAAATAGACCATGGTTTCCTAGTCATCTTTTTTCCCCAGTTGAAGAAATTTGTTGAGTTGTTTATGGCCTAGACTCTGATTGTTAGGAAAGAATTTTTCAAGATTTCTTTGGCATATGTCCCTACACACACACACACACACACACACACACACACACGAAATACAGACTTACTTGATTTTCTTAAATCTGGGTCAGTTTTTTATTCTCTTTTCCTTATTTTTAATTTTACTTCTATTATGCTGTATTATGGGCTGAAGTGTGTCCTATATTGAAGAAAGGTTAAGGTCCTAATTCCCAGTATTTCAGAATGTGACTATATTTGGAAATATGGCCTTTAGAGGTAATTAAATTAAAATGAGGTCACTAGGCTAGGTTTTATTCAGTATGATTCAGGTTGTATCCCCGTAAGGAGAGGAGATTAGGACACCGACACATACAAAGAGAAGACCATGTGAGACACAGGAAGAGGACAGCCATCTACAAGCCAAGAAGACAGGCTTCAGAAGAGACCCACCCTGCTGACACCTTGATTTTCAACTTCCAGCCTCTAGAACTGTAAGGAAATAAATTGCATTGTTTAAGCCATTCCTGCTTGGTATTAGGTATTATGGCAGCCGGAGTGAACTAATAAATGTTGTAAAGCACATCTGTCTCAAGTAGTTTCTAATATGTTATGAGTTAAAAAATCAAGTAGTTAAACTGAATACCAGGTATGTATAGTAAAGATTTCTAGTAGTGGACTCTTTACCAGGAAAAAAACAAAACAAAACAAAACAAAACAAAACAACCAGGATACCTTTATATTTGTAGTAAGCAGGGTCTATTTTGCTTAGGAGGATGGTCATTAGTGTTGTTCCTTAAGAGCGTCCAGTTCCCCTTATGGAAATACAGTAGGGGTGCATTTTTCTGTATCTTTGAAGGCAGATGCATCATGTGAGTTGTCCTGGCGAATAGAATACGAGCAGAAGGGATGTGTGTCATTTCTCGGCTGAAGTTTTTAAGAGTCAGTGTGCCACCTGTCACATTTACTTTTTTCTGCTTTGGCAGCTGTGCAACAGGAAGATGGAGGCTCGTGCACCCCGAGTCCCTGAGTGAGGATGATGTACACGGAGCTGCGAAGCTGGCCCACCACGGGTCACGGAGAAGGGATGAGAACTGGGCTTCCACTATTTTGAAGCACCACGATTAGGTGGCTCTTTGACACTGCAGAACTTATACAACTGATCTGAGGTATTTTTGACTCCGTTGTAGATACATAAGCTATTATTATAGTCTTTTTTTTTTTTTAAAGATTGGAACGAATTTTTGAGTAAGAATTCCAAGAGCAATGGGGTGGGTTCCATCCTGAACAAAGCATTCATCACCTTGCTCTCAGGCTTCCCGTGGTCATCAAGATGATTCTGAATACTCACTGGACACAGATTCTCAGGGCATATTTCTGTACAGTGAGGTGAATTTCTGTGATGCTCCCAAAATGTTCATTTCTTGTACATACAAATCAAACTCTCCCACATTTATCATAACAGAAAATTCTCGGAGGTTTCCTTAACTAGCTCTTAACCTTCTGGGTGCCACTTTTCCGTGGGTTACCATCCAGAAGGAAACCTTTCTCCACCCTACTTCCTCAAGGCAGGGCGCTTAAAAAGGCAGAATAGCCAGAAATATTCCAGGGTACAGCCACAACCCAAACACTCTCTCCTAAGAGTGGGGATAAACAGAATCTAGAGGTATCCCACCTAACTTCTTAGACCAGTATGCATTCTGACTGAAAAATCTATACCAATCTGGAAGCATATGGATGCCATTTATTTCATTTCCTTTGCAAAAGGGTACTTTATGGATCACTTCTGCCTTTCCCCCAGGCCCCACCTTTCTCTGTCTTATCATTTGGAGGCTACAGAGGAATTAAATTCATCTTGAAAGAGTGTTTATGAATTAGATTGTGACCATTACTTCAATGATTAAATACTCAGGAGAGATAATCCAACCCAGAGACCATGTCACAAGAGGGAACCGTGGTTAGTGTCAATGACTGCTCACTTTCCATAAACATGGCTGTGAGCCAACCTTAGGGGGAAAATGTAAAGTTGGTAAATGACATATTTGGCATCTCCGTCTGTTTCTTTCCTTACCCCTTCAGCACTTGGTCTGGGTTCATTATGCTTTTCATGGCACCAAGACTCCTATTAGATAAGGGATTTCATTTCCAGTATAGACTCCTCAAACTCACTCCCCACTCTGGAAATACAGACCCACATCTTTCATCATATTAAGGCATTATTATTGAGCTAAATTCAGAGTACTATGGAATCCATATCTCTGAAATGGATTCTAATTTCCAAGGAAAGTCCAACGTAAGGTTTCCAGGTCTTAAGCAGGTTTCTAAAGTTCTTTTACCTGCCTTCTGGTGAATAAAGCATAGCATTTTAACAGGCTACCAATTATACATGGACTTTAGGTATAAGAGGATGGTCAGTTTTGAAGACTCTTTTGGACTGGCTCCTATTTCCTGTTGACATTGTAATTGACTCCACCAAATGGGTTCCCCTCTGCCCATCTTGAGTTACATGCATGTAGCTTGAGGAATCAACCTCAGGTCCAGGGGTGGGGCTCGTGGAGTCTAAGCCAATCACAGCAATCCTGTCCTTCTTACTTTGGTGAATAGTGCAAGGATGAGCCAATTAGCATAAGGAATTATTCCAGAACAGACAAGGGACCTAATTCAGGGCAGCAAGTGGGAGAAGACATCTGCTTAGGGCCCCTGGGAAAGAAGCTTCCTCCGTTTTATGAAAGACCTTTCTTACGTGACCCTTATTCTCTTCTCCAGAGCAGATGAGGAAGGAAATAGCAGTAGGAGGTAAAGCACTTCTCTTAGGACCACAAGGGGGCTCTTGCCTTAAAATAATTCTGGCATCTGAAAGCAGAAAAAAGAGAGGGAAAGTGTCCTTGATAACTTTATTAAACCATTGAGCCAAACCTACCCTGCAGTCCATATTTCTTCTGCATTTCCTCACAGTTACATGAGATCTTCAAGCATCCTTTATTTTTGAACAATGTCAGCGTTATTTCATTTAACTTGAAACCAGAATATTATTTCACTGTTAAACTCACTAAGAGTATGGGTCTGTTAATACTTTTTTAAAAAACATCTACACATGTCCTGAGCCTTGGTAATTCATAATATAATATGCCCATTTAAAAAATTGATCGAGGGGCGCCTGGGTGGCTCAGTCGGTTAAGCATCCAACTTGGGCTCAGGTCATGATCTCATGGTTCATGGGTTCGAGGTTCATGGGTTTGAGCCCCTGTGTCAGGATCTGTGCTGACAGCTCAGAGCCTGGAGTCTGCTTCTGATTCTGTCTCTCTCTCTCTCTCTCTCTCTCTCCCCCCTCTCTCTGCCCCTCCCCCTGCTCACGCTCTTCTCTGTCTCTCAAAAATAAATGTAAAAAAAGATTTTTTTAAACAGACCTATTTGTCAAATAAATTTATGTTAAAAATACCCTTGAAGAGTCACTTTCCACAATGAATAAGAGTAATCTAATAATCATGATTTGACATGTATATTCCCTAACATAAATATTTGAAAAACAATACTACAACGATTTTTGGCCATTCCATTTAATATACAGGAAATTTAATATAATTTGGTAGTGATGACCAGATACTGTCATTAGGCTTGGATAAAAATACAGAGATAATATGGTTACAAACAATGGATTTAATAGTGTTCTTTCTTCATGTCTCAGACATTTATTTATGTCTGGTAACATAATACAAAAATTAAAGATAAAGAATGCATCCATTAATTTGGTATGGGATGGGGCATCTGGGTGGCTCAGTCAGTTAAGCGCCTGACTTCAGCTCAGGTCATGATCTCACAGTTCGTGGGTTTGAGCTCCCTGTTGGGCTCTGTGCTGATAGCTCAGAGCCTGGACCCTGCTTTGGATTCTGTGTCTCCCTCTCCCTCTGCCTTTCCCTTGCTCACGCTCTCTCAAAAATAAATAAACATTAAAAAAATTAATTTGGTATAGGAGGAGATTTCTATTTTTTATAAAAAGGAAAAAAAATAAGAGAAAAAACTCCGAAGGCACCTATAGGTACACACATAAAATTAACTTACATAACTTCAGAAACTCTGTAACTAATATTTTCCCTCAATTCCACCGTTAGCCTGAAAAATAAAACTGTCAGTTATTTTAACAGAAAACAACAACAACAACAAAGTTGTATTCAGGAATAGCCGAGAATTGCAACTGGGGACATGCAAGCTATGACAAAACCATAGGCAAGTCCAGAGGACAAAGGAGAAGAAGCTCTTTTATAGAGGAAAGAGGGAAGGTGACAGGGGTTTTTATAAACAAAAAGCCCATTGGAGTAAACTGGGAGCTCAAAGTGTTGTAGCTTCTCATTGACTGAATTGGCTGGGCTGCTTCTGGACAAGAAGAAAACATTCTTCCTCTTCCTCACGTAGTAGAGCAACATCTATTTGCAAGGTAAGACTAGACTGGTAGGGCATGAGACGCCCCCCTTCTGGCATCTGACTCCATTCTAAATGAGGTTTTCTTCTCTTAATTTTCACACTAGTGACCTTATCTTCTAGTCCACCAAGTGCATGTAGTAAGTAAGCTTTTTTTTTCTCATTCGTGTTTTTTGTATTTCTGCTCTTAGTAAATGTTTTCTCAGTTTGTTTTCCCCTCTGTGACTTAATTTCTTCTTATATAAATGGGCTTTTTTTTTTTTGAGTCCTAAATGAACCAATCGTTACAAAGTTCTTAGAACACTGTCTGGAACACAGTGTGCACTCATTTAGTGTCATCCATTAATTATTACTGTTATCATTGTCAACAGTGTCATATAACACACACGGGGAACAATTTTTCCTTCCTTCTTTATTAATGTCATTTTATTGGATACACAATATTATAAAAAAAGGAATTTTACTTTTTTTTTGGACTGTTACATTGTTAATACTTTTTTTGTGGTCTTTTAAATTTTGTTTTACTATTATAACTAACCGTGTAATGAATATCCTTATTTATGCATTTTTGCACACAACTCTCTTATTTCCTTAGGATTCAGTCTTAGATTTGGAATCACCTAGTGAAAACGTATATTGGTGTGACATAAATCCTCTAGATGTTATATGGATGGGCTCCCCTATGTTTCCCAGCTTCCTTGGAACTGATTGGGGCCTGGTTCTGATCAATGGGCCCTGGCTGATGGGGTGTGGACCAAAGCTAGTTGTGTCACATCTGGGTCAAACATTTAATTTACAGGGTAAGAACTTTTGGTGTTTTGTTCTCTCTGCTTTAGTGATTGAGTTCCTACATGGAGGGCAGTAGACCAGTGAGTCTGGAGTGGAAACAATCCCATATGAACAAGCAGCAATTTTGTTTTTAAGTATTGAGACTTGGGATCTCTCTGTTACTGTAGGAAGAGGGTACTGCTATGGTATAGATTTAGCACGGGGTGGCAAGAATTGAGGAAATTTATACCAGAATTTAGCAGGATATTAATCTGTTTTATGACAGTGACAAAACAATTGGCAAAACTATTAAATATTCAAAATATTTGTGGATCTATGTGAAGAGGCTGGAAAATAGAACACCAATAGTGTGCATTGATTGCTATTGGTTGCCATTGACAAGTTGTTATAAGAAAAGTAAACTCATGAAAGAAGTAATCAGTTTGCAGGCAGAATTGAAAGGGAGAAGATAAAATTTAGAAATTAAGAGCCTTGAAGGTTTAGAAAAGGCACCTGATTATTACCTTCAAAGAGTAAAAAGCAAGAATGAAGATTGTGAGAGTCAACAATGTTCAGTGAAACTGTCTACTGATTAAATGATTTCAGGTCAAAGATTAGACTGGAGCTATGGTGTCTTTCATTTACATGAGTTAGATCAACAAAAAGATTGGATTCAGGGTGTGGCCTTGCCACAGTAGCTGTACAATCTCAAAATGGTCCATAGTAAATCAGAAGAGAGGGATCTATAATTGGGAAATTGAAGAAATACAGCCAATCTGAAAACTATGTCTCAAAATGTACTGTGTTCTTGATTCTTGACCCATGAAACTGACTTGAATCAAATAGACAAGAAGCTAGGGCACCTTGGCTCAGTTGGTTAAGCTTCTGACTTTGGCCCAAGTCATGATCTCATGGTTTGTGGGTTCAGGCCCCATATCTGGCCCTGCACTGACAATGTGGAGTCTGCTTGAGATTCTCTCTCTTCCCCCTCTCTCTGCCCCTCCCTGACTTGCACTTTCTCTCTCTCTCTCAAAATAAATAAACAAACTTCAAAAGTAGATAAGCTTACTAAGACTTTTAGAAAGTCGTACTGCCAATGAAACTGTAATCATAGACTGTAATAGTCCATGTTTATTCCAACCTTATAATTACAAACTTGGACAACCAAACTTTCACCAGAAGGAAAGCAAAAGATGCCTTGCCCCTAAGGAAATCTTTTCCCCATAACTCCTTTCAGAGGGTCCAAGAACAGAAAGGGAAGATTGGCCACAGCATGATCCAGATAACATAATTAATGATGGACTTGGGAGCTCCTCCCAGATTGCAGAATCAGGAACTAACCAAAGAACATTCCACACTTCCAGGGAAGGGCTCTAAGCAACTTCTTTCTAGTGCAGTAGCATTACTATGGATTAGTAATTGTTGGGTATATTCCATTCTTCCCCTTTCTGAATGTGAATGTTTATTGCTATTGTCTTGTCTTTGTTCCCCTAGTATATACTGGCAGTGTGGTGGTGAGGGGGGTAATATGTTTTGCTGGTATATGGGTTCTAGACTAAGAGGAGCCATATTTAAATCTGATGTAGGAGCTACTATTACCACCCAGAGATCCTGGAGTTGAGTTGGATATAATAACCAATAGAACATTGAGTAGTCTTCTTTTGGAAAAGGGTTGACTGTGTTCTATCTGCAAGGAAAGTAGTACAAATATGTATTTTGTATGCAGATGGGAAGACTTTGACAAAAACAATAATGCTCACCAAGTATTTTATGAATTTCCCTATATTGCCCAGACCCACTGCAGTTAAACCAGTCAAATGACTTTTTCTGCTCATGCAAGGAATGTATTTATGTCACTTCTGGGGTAAAGCAGTTAATTGCTAGAGTAAGAGGATACAGTGTTATCTTCTCAGGGACGAAGAAGACCCCATTTTGATGTGGTGAAGCTATACTACTGAAATGGCCATCACATGGGAGATAGTTGCTGTCAAAAGTCATCACGATGTTGTTAGGGTCTACCATAACATGAGCTTAAAGCAAACTGTCCTTGTACTAAGTCACTGAAGTGCAGGGTCTTTGGTTGTTCTTGTTTCCGTAGGCTAACTTAGCACTGTCCAATAGAGACATGATGTGAGCCACTTTAGTAGCCACATTAAAAAGTAAGAATCAGGTGAGATTAATTTTAACAATTTTATCTAACTCAACATATCCAACATATTATCAGTATATGAATTATTAATGACATATTTTATATTTTTATGTCTTCAAAACCACATCTCAATTTATACTGCCCATATGCTTATTGTCCAACGGCTACATGTAGCTGATGGCTACTATATTAGAGAGCACAGGTCTGGCTTGTCTGTATTTTGAATTGGTACCTTCAACAGTGAAAAGAATAGAACAATCATCTTTTCCTGATGCCTAAAGTTAGAGAATATGACAGTTAATTTTATGTGTCAATCTGGAAAGTGTGTTTGGATAAGATCCACATTTAAATCAGTGAGGTTTAGGGAAAGCAGATTCCTCTCCATAAGGTGGGAGTGGGCCTCATCTAATCAGTTGAAGGCCTGAATAGAACAAAAGACCAGCCTTCCTGAGCAAGAAAGAATTTTCAGCATACTTCCTTCAGTGTTCATCTACACCGCCAACTCTCCTAAGTGTCTAGGCTTCTAGCCCACACTGAAGATTATGGAGCTAATAATCATGTGAGCTAATTCCTTACAATAAGTCTCTCTCAGTCTATGTGTGTGTGTGTGTGTGTGAATATATATATATATATATATATATATATATATATTCCCCCAACCTAGAACTCTAATACAAAATTTATTTAACTAAATTTGTCTGCTCCCATCTTCTTCCATATTATATCTTTCTATCACAGAGGTTGGAAGTCAAAGATTACATTTTCCAGAATACGATATAGCTAAGAACTCAGATGCATTTGGGATTCTATTAGTGAGTTGCACTTGCAGGATTTGGGGAAGATAGAAATAAGGAAGAACTTTCTTTCAAATAAAGCTCAACAGGCCAAGGGATTTTTTCAAGGTGGTATATTCTACATTTCTGTGTCTAGTGATTAAAGTACTTGTAATGGTAGCAGTCCTTCTGGAAGCAGGAATATCTTCTTCCTGTTCTCTGTGTCACAGCCACAATAATATGACCCTAACACCAGAAGTCCACTGTGGTTGTCTAAGATTTACTCTTCTAATCTTTGAACTATTTTCTAAGTGCCTAATTCAATCTGCTAGGTATACTTGGAGAGATTTCTGTTTCTTACATTAAAGCTGTCTTGTAGAATAATACATTATATTGAATAATTTACTAGATTCCAAGAAAAATCAGGATTAGTTATGATGAATGTGAAACTGCATCTTACTTTAAAAAAAAATAAAAATTCATTTCTCTTTTATATACAAGTCCAGAGATAAATATGTTTTTATTAATTTGGATACATATTGTCAAAAGAGTATAGATTCTTCCATTAGGAAGATGGTAGTTCTTGTCAAACTTCATGCAAACAAACCTGCAGTGAATGGAAGCTGCCCACAGGAACACTGTATAGGAAAGGTGGTCTGCATGCATCTGTAAAGGGCTTCAATGGCCTATTAATATACTAAACCCAATCAGAGGGAGAAAAATGGAGTGGGAGGAGAGTGATTTGGGAAAGTTAGTTCTGTCAAACATAACATGTAACACATAATTTCATGCCAAGCTATGTTATTAGCAAGAACTATTTTGGTTGCAAATTTTGGAAACCCAACTTTATTAGACTTCAAGGAATTTGTTGGATCACAAAACTAAAAATTCCAAGGCCAAATCAGGCAGGCTTCAAGAAAGGTGGATTGAGGATCTCAATGTTGTCATCAGGACTCAATTTCATTCTTTCCGTTTCAGTGTTATCCTTCTCTTTTGAATCCACACTAAATCAGTATCAAGGTGATAGCAAGTTGGTAGCAAGGTGACAGCAAGCAATTCCATTCTCTCAGCTATTCAAAAAGCAGCAAGCTTCCCTTTTCCAATAAAAGTCCCAGAACTGACGCTCCCAGGAAATGAGATGAGTAAGCCCACGTACTCATCCTTGAATTATATCCTGGGCAAGCAGTACAGCACTCTGATATGGTGATATTTCTATCTCAAAGAAAAGGGTAAGGTCAGCTTTAACAAAATTCATGGAATTAATGTTGGGCAACTAACTTCCTTACCAGTGAAAATTGGTGTGTTTTTGTTAAAAGAAAAAAAAAGCATGAATATTAAGCAGGCAATGCTTTTTTTTTAAGTCCATCTCTTGTTGGACTCTCAGTCTACATTGACTCATAAGTTAGATCTTGTAATTTTATGTTTTTTTATTTTAGCATCAAATTTAGAAATCTTATTGGATAAAAACCTCTACATCAAATGTGGAAAACAGCACATAATGGATTCATGATAAAAACATTTATTGTGTAAATAAATGGATTTGCATTTATCAGTTAATTTATCAATTACCTATTGCCACGTTAAAAAATACCCCAAACATTATGTCTTAAAACACCAGATTTATTTTTTCATGATCCTGAAGGTTAGCAATTTGGTCAGGGCTAAATGATGCATCTCACCTCTGTTGTTAATATTGGATTCTTTCATTCATTTGCAGTCAGTTCTCAACAACAAGTGCGAAAATTTTCTGGCTTGTTTTGGGAGACCTTATTCACATGCTTGGATTTTGTGTGGAGAGATAAGGGATTACTGGACCACCTACCTGTCAGGATCTTGCAGAGTGGCCACAGTTTTTCCTTTATGGTGACTCTGTTTAAAAAGCATCAAATAAAGAAAGCTCAATGCACAACACCCCATTGGCTAACGTAAGTCACAAAGAGTGAAGAAATAGACTCTGCCTCTTGATAAGAAGAGCTAAAAAATATTACTTTTTTTATTAACTTTTTTTATTTTTCAATTTGCCATAGTTCAACCTATGGCCACAGTTCTTTGCATCCTTTCTACTTGCAAAGTAAGTCCTAAAAACTCTGAAAGAAATTTCAACAAATTTTGGCATTAAGCTCAAAATCTAGTTTCCTATAATCTGTATCTAAGACTAAGATGAATGTGGCTGCTAAAATTCATCTTCTATTGATTCAGTGACACATAAACTAAAAAGATAAATTACTTGTCCTCATACTGCCCTTGGACAGAATAGCCACATAAGACCTTCCAATTCCAGAAATGGAAGAATAGAAGACACTGGTCCAGAACAATTGTGAAAGTTCGCTAGGCACATGGTATCAGATCACATTACTCTGGAGACAAAGTTTTTCTTGATTAGAGCTGGCATTTGCATCTTACAAGGAATTCCCAAGTCCACTTTTCTCCATGGTTCTCAGCTCTGCCATTGGAGTCTTTCCCCCCTCCACCCTTTAGAAAAGAAATACCCAAGTAGCTTGCTCAGCCTGCTTTCTACCTCTAGAAAATCCAGGACCCCAAAACACTAATTTAAATTAATGCTCTCACTTCTAGTACAAATTCTAGTGCTTTGATTACTGCTACTTCCTTTAGAATTCAATGGGTTTCCTATGAATAAAAACCATATCCACATTTGCTGTCACATTAGCTAAAAGAAGTCACAGGGTCAAACGCACATTTAGAGAGTGGAAAATAGTTTCCACCTCTTGACAGAAGGAATTTCTTGTTTGTGTTTTTTTTTTTATTTATTTTGAGAGACAGAGTGTACACTTGAGGGGGGAAAGGGCAGAGAGAGAGGAGAGAGAGAATCCCAAGCAGGCTCCATGATCTCACTAACCTTGAGATTATGACCTGAATCCAGAGTCACTTACCTGATTGAGCCACCCAGGCAACTCAGCTGTTGCTTGTTTGTATGACCTTTTCTTTAAATTGATCACACAACAGAAGGTTGAAAGATTTACTAAAAAATCCTCATGTTTTTTTACCAAATGCAAACATGCTATTATATGATATTAAACTCTTTATTCTTTATGGACATTAACTTTTCCCCCAAACAAACTTGCTGCCGATTAGTATCTGGCATTAAATTAAATCAGGCAAACAAAAGGGGAAATAAACAGTTGTGGGATGTATATAAGTTTTAAGCAAGAGACTCATAAAACAATGAAGTTTCCCAAATCCTATTACCTAGGCAAAGTTTGTAAATATCCTCAGAATGAGATCACAAAGCCCAGAAGTTTAAACTAAGCATTAATACTGACCTCAAATACTGGCTCTAAAATGAAGAATTTATATGTAGTTGCAAACTAATCCAAAGATATCCTTGCAGATATTACCTCTATCATAAGAGGTAACAGTTATTTTGAGGGTTAAAAGGGAATATTTCTCCTTAAAATTCTGTTCTACAGTGTTAGTGTCATACTACATTTAACCTAGGAAACTGAAATTCACTGTTATAAAGCAGTTAGACAGGACAGTGAAAATTTCTGCAAGACAATAAGTGTTTTCAAGTCTATCTTTAAGGTCAGTATACTTATACAGTTTCTATAGAAACCATATTTCAGTAACTCTGTATCTAAAATAAAATCACCTTGAAGAAAACTAAAAATATTCTATGTATTTCATTACAGGATATAAGTTTTAGAACAATAGTGCAGTGAAATAAAAAAAATAAAATAAAATGCCTCCTTTTTCCTAAACTACTTAGTGAATCATATGGACTATGAAAGCCAAAGAAAATCTTAATTAACATTACAATTACTCCTTTTTTTTGTTCCCTCAACAGTTACTGGAGGCATGGGGTGGGAGAAGAGGTGGTGACTAATAGAAATGGAGAAGTAGTTGGCTAGAAAGTTCATTCTACCCTTTGGAAGCTCATACTCAGGGAAGAAATCTACACACAATAACTCAAATACAAACTATGACATAAATATGCTAAATTTTGAGAACTTCGTTGATTCAAAAAGCATGAATTTAACACCAAAAAGCATGAATTTACTCATTGTTAGGTTATGCATTCGTTCTGAGAATGGTGTCATATAGTATTGTAAAAGAAATTTAAATGCCTGATAAAAAACAAAGCTATAAACAAAAATCTGCAAATGAATGTTGATAGTAGTTTTATTCCTAATTGTCAAAACTTAGAAACGATCAAGATGTCCTTCAGTAGGTGAATGGATTAAGTAAACTATTGTGCATTTAGACAATAGAATATTTAGATGATAGAATATCATTTAACACTAAGAAGAAATGAGCTATCAAACTGGAAAAATATGGGGGGACACTAAATGCATCCTACTAACTGAAAGAAGTCAATCAGAAAAGGCTACATACTGTATGATTCTAATTAAATGACATTCTATAAAGGGCCAAACAAGATAGTAAAAAGATTAATTAGCCAGGGGTTGGGGATAAGGGCCAGGGATGAATAGGCAGAGCAATGAGGGTTTTTAAAGCAGTGAAAATACTCTGTATGATACCGTGATAATGGACACATGATATTATATATTTGTCCAAACCCATAAAATGTCCAACACCAAGAATAAATTAAAATGTAAACTATGGACTTCAGATGACTAAGATGTGTCAGTGTAGGTTCATCAGCTGTAACACATGCATCACTCTGGGAGGGGATATTGATAACGGGGGAGCTAGGCATGTGTGGGAGCAGGGGGCATGTGGGAAATCTCTGCATATTCCTCTCAATTTTGTGTGAACTTAAAATTTCTCTTAAAAAAAACATGAAAGAAAGAAAGAAAGAAAGAAGAAAGAAAGAAAGAAGGAAACTCTTATACACATCTGGGCAAAGAGCTTGTTTATCAAACAACAGAATCTCATGCAATATTTCCTCACTAATCCTATACCATTGTCTCGTGCATGTTGTCGAATTGTAATCAGTCCCTATAATGGCTAATTTTATGTATCACCTTGACTGGGCTAAGGAATGCCCAGCTGGTAAAATTTTATTTCTGGGTATGTCTCTGAGGTGGTTTCCAAAAAAGTTTAGCATTTGAATCAGCAGACTGAGTAAAGATCTCCTTCGCTAATGTGGGTGGGCATCATCCATTGAGGGTGGAGGAACAGCAATTTTTTTCTCTCCTCTTGAGCTGTAATGTCCACCTTTTCCTCCCCTCGGACTTTGGAGTTCTTGATTCTCTGGCTTTCTGACTCGAGCACTTAAACCACCTTTACCTCTCACTCATGTTTATGACCTCTGAGTTATACCATTGACTTTCCTGGTTCTGAAGCTTGCAGACAGCAGATCGTGGGACTCCTCAACCTCCATAATCATGTGAACAAATTCCTATAACAAATCTCTCATATTTCTATATATATACTATACTATTGATTCTGTTTCTCTGGAGAATCTAATACACTCCTTCATCTTAAAAGATCATCTTTAAGCTCCTAATCTCAAACCCCAGCCCCTATAAATACCCTCTTTTGAACTCTTCACTTTAAGACAGTACTAAAAGTCTGTCAAGGAGGTGCTTCCCCTTATCGGAGTAGGTTAATAATTCTAGTTTGGCTTGGTCAACAGCTTTTTCTGGTAGGTTTGTGGATAAGTCAATTTTTTATAATCTTAGATTGCCCACCAAAATCTGGTTGAGACATGCTTGCTGTCATGGCTAAACATGCTTCACTCAGAAAGTCCATTCCTCTGAAGCCTGGAGCCTTCTACTGAGGTCTCTTCATGACAAAGTAATGGTCTCCCTTTCTGAAGCAGGCCTAATACACCCACTTGCTTGATCAACAAGTTTTTCTGATGAATTTTTGTGGATGTTTGACAATCAATAGCATGGGTGTTTTGCTCTAGATGATTATACCATTCCATATACTTTACTTAAGGTTTTATCTAGTGACATATATTATTCCTAGAAATTTCCCACTGAGAATAGTAAATATGACATAGAGTGAATGTCCAGAAGTCATCAGCTATTAAGGAACAGAACATAATTTGACCCCAGATCTAGTTAAAACTCTAAGGCCATTGGTATTACTGCTAAATACTGCAGGTTAAAATGTAATTATACAAGAGAGTTGTGCCTCCAGAAAGATGAAATAGATGTAGTTTTCCCTTCTCCTTGTACTAAGTGCAACTAACCCTCCAAATTTTATATGTAAAAACACTGAAAAGTGGAGAGAAAACACAAGACTAGTTAGGGACCTTGGGATTCAAGGAATAACCTAACAGTGATTACCCTGGGTTTTCTTTTTGTCTCATATATCCCAGACTGGGTGCTAGAGAAGTTATCTCCCTATGTATATATTATTTTCAATATAAATCTGTGATAAAAATTCATATGCTGTAAGTAAGAATAGCGGTTTTGCTAAGTGTTTTCATTCTGTCCATTCCACAAACAGATAGCAGCAAGATGCACAGTAGACATCAAACCCTGAATCAGATGGGCAAGATTCTAAGATCAATAAAAACATATTCTTCAATATGGGAAATTCTCAAAGGGTCCACAAATGCAGGATGGCAGACACACATATGAACAAATCACTTTGTTTATCGAGAGTTTCCTAAGCATTGGACACTTGGCTCAAGTTAAGTCCTGTTTAATCCTTACAGTCCTATGAGCTAGAATCTCTTATCTTCATTTTGTGAAAAGAGTAACTGATGCATAGAAAGGTTAAATAAATTGCCCAAAATCACATGGTGAACAAGTAGCAGAAGCAGGATTTGAAACCAAGTTTGCATGATTCCCAAAACCAAGCTCTCAACCGCATCCTATACAGCTTCCTATAAATGTTCACATGGTTGAGAGACAGTGAGAAAATGTGATAATTACATTTACATGTTTGAAAGAAGGGGTAGAAACCGTTATATTTCCCACAACATCCAGCTCACTGCCAGGTACATGTAGGTACTTGTTAATTACTGAATTGTTTCTAATTTGATTCAAAAGAGCTGAGTAAATTAAAAAGCATATTTTATTTACTAATTGTGTTCCTTTAGTATATGCCTATAGCGTATCTATAAAGCCTGGAACTTAGAGAATTTTGTTTATATTCTCACTCT
This sequence comes from Prionailurus bengalensis, assembly GCF_016509475.1. NCBI lineage: Eukaryota > Metazoa > Chordata > Mammalia > Carnivora > Felidae > Prionailurus > Prionailurus bengalensis. The sequence continues at coordinate 190,769,176 of NC_057344.1, read as the reverse complement.
AACATGCTGCCTACCACATTTTTCCTCTGGAAAATACTTATATAGCTGGTTCTCCTCCTTAATTGGTCCCAATCCACACACCCTCTACCCTTTCTAAATAATCTATGACCTAATAGTCCAACAGTCCAGTCACTTAAATATGTTATTAATTGTTATTTTGTGAACAGAAAGCATCCACTCAAACCCATTTACATTTTATATTTGTTTTCAAATATCCCATGTACCATATGTCAACACATAATTTTTATTTTCCCTTTTCAGCATTTCTGAAATTAATAATAATGTGTTGGCAATTAATTTCATTTAAGTTTTAAAACACCTGCCGGGTGTTTTATGCTTTTTATGGTTTCAGAGAGTAGGGGTTAGTATATGCACAATATGGAAAGATTTTTATTTCTTTGCTCTCGCTCTTTTTTAAAAAATTTTACTGCCACATCAAATTTATACTGTATATATTCCCATGCTATAAAAATGCCTACTTTCCAAACTATTGCCTGTGCAGTTTTATAAGGTGCACCAAAGGGTATTTCCCTTTCTTGCATCATTTTGATAATCATTGTGGCGTAATGCATGAAGGGGTTCTTTTGTATAATGGGTGCTGGAATGTGTTGATAACTTGAACAGACAGTTGTTAAGTTGAACATACATTTAGACAGCAATTTGTACTGGCTGTAACTACAATACCTAGTGTGCTAGCAGAAGAAACTGACATATTTCAGGAGGGGTGATCATTCCTAATTCATCAGATATTAAAAGACAAGATTGGTGTCACACATTCTGTATATCTCATCCTGGTTGACATGCAACTATTTTACTTGTCCTAGAGTCAAAATGCCATTTACTACCATGCTCCCACTTGAGATAATCAAGGCCCACACTGGTGGGGCGAATATTGTTAATGGTGCATTATTGCAGCACTCGCTTCTCTCTTGGTCGCCGTCATTAAATTAGTTGAAAGCCTGCGCTGGGATTGTGACCTGCTAAGTGTTTTGTGACTTTTAGCGAACTCTACCAATGTCTACACACTGAGGGATGACAATTAATCTGAATTAACAGCCCCCTGAATCAATATCCACTGTCCAACCCGATCTGATAAGTACACGATGGAAATCCTTAAGTACCAGAATGGTTGTTTCGTTTATGTTGTCTTTCTTACAATGTAGGGACACACACCCCCTTCAAAGACAAAAATTGCAAAAAAGAAAGGCAAAATGGCTAAAAGCCAGCACATGTCAAATCATGTGTTTCATTTCTCATACAATAGTGCACAGCTTAGGGTACAAATGCCACCACCAACCCCAGCACCAATGTTGGGGTAAATTGTCCCTGATACTTCACCCTGACAGAGACCATATTGTCTCTGTGGATACATATTCCATTGCTGAGAATTGTTTTTCCTCCTTTCTCCTCCTGGTAAGAAACTACTCATTCTGTAGGTACTGTGTATGGGAACCAGTGACTGAATTGAAAACACAAAAAAATATATATTATTTATTCTTATAGCCCCAGTCCTTAGAGGATGGCAGAAATAGCATGCTCATAACATGCTTATTGAATGAATGACCTGAATTAGGCAGACATGGGCTTCAGTTCTGGCCCCAACACGCACTAACTGTATGAAACTGAGCAAGTTGGTGAAAATTTCTGAGCTTTATTCTTCTAATTTATAAAATCAGGAAAATGAAAGTTATTTCAAGGCCTTGTAATTATATGAGATGTCTGGACAAATGCTCAGCACAGCCTAAAAGTGGGACTCATTTTTCCTCTCCCATGGTTCTTCTTCCTCCATTTTTCTTCTCAGGTTTGTTTGTTGGATTTTTTTCTCTTTCACTTCCTTCTTTAATTTCCTGGCACCAGAATCAGCCTTTACCCACTCCAAAAGATGCGCTTACATCCTCCTGATAGATGGTGGGTACCATTCACCTACTTCCTTCTAGGTGTGGCCTTCCTACTAGGTAACACAGATCATTAGGGGTGGATTTCAGGTGATAAAAATCTTGCAAAACACAATTTCTCGAAAACTTTGTTAGTAGAGCTCAAACCTGTGACAGTAATATAAACAATATGATGCTCTGCGGATGAGTTTCATGTCAATACTCTAAGCAAAAAGCATCGTTTTGATGAACATTCTAAAGGGAACCTTGAGTTATCTGTCATTTTTTTAAAGTTTATTTATTTTGAGGGGGACAGGGTGGGGAAAAGTGAGCAGGAGAGGGGTAGAGACATGGAGAGAGAGAGAGAGAGAGAGAGAGAGAATACCAAAGAGGCTCCTCACTGTGCAGAGACCAATGTGGGGCTAAAACCCAAGAACCCATGAGATCATGACCGAGCCAAAATCAGGAGTCAGACACTCAATCAACAGAGCCACCCAAGTGCCCCAATTGTTTTTGATAATCTTCCAAAATCATGGTCGTATAAAGAAGGAACTAGAGAGTATACAGCAAAGAAATGAAGAAAAATGAAAAGATTGTTAGCATTGTCTTGGCAGTTATTTAAAAAATGTAATATGCTATTTTTCTGGGTTTTGTTATATTTGTGGTATTTGTCAGTTCTTTTGATTTTCCAATTTGCTGTATTTTTTCTCTTTCGAAATAAGTATTCATTTTCATACTTAATTTTGTATCCTTTTTGTGTAAAGGGTGCAAAATTTTTCAGAGTCTGCCTATAAAATCTGGATCCAATCACACTCAAACACTTTAAGTTATCCATGTTTTTGTCTTGGGTAGAAGCTTGGATAGAGGCTCCATGTACATGAGAATGACATCTTTCCTGCTCACCTCTGCCTTTCAATGCTGAATTGTCTACACTGAAGTTCAACCTTCAAGCTTCCAGAGAGATAATATTTTCTATATTTTAACATGACTATGAGGCATTTCGTTATGACCTAGTCAACACTGGGTAGTCCCCTCAAACTCTATTTCACAGCAAATGTCAAGGCTGGACATCATATTCCAAAATACAGTTGGTCCACCGGGATGGTATTGGTGCTCACCCGCTGGAAATGAGTTGGGGAGAGGTTACCGCAGGATAGCCAAGCATCTGCCACTTGAAGTTGTGTGTGTGGTACAGCTGGAAATGTCCCAGGAGCACTGAGACACAACTTCAAATGTTTCTTTGGCTGTGGATGCCTGGGAAAAACAATACGAGCAGACAGACAGCCTTGCATAGAGTAATTAAAAACAGTGACTCGTTTTAAGATCATCTTCAGGAAATTTTTGTAAACTCTGAAGGCACACCCAAAAATCTTTCCACTGGAGCTTCCCATGTAGCGAGAGGCGACAGCTGACGGCGTCGCTGGCTCAGCTACTGCAGTCTGCGCTAACTTCACTGAAGGGGGACATACTCAGACTCTCCTGGTAAACGAAGTTACATGGAACTCATCCCTGAAAAGCCAGCATCAATCTTCATAATGATCTTCCAAATAAGGTAGAAAGAATGAACACACTTCATAGATAGGAAAATCTGGATGCACAGGTTTTTGTTCAAGGTCAGAAGTCTGAAAAAATACAAACATTATTTTTAATAAATTAAGGTTTTTTCACGGTTTCCTCACAATCTTCTTCTCTGCCTGCTGTAAAAAAAGGGGGAGCTTTTTTCTGCCAACTGGTATTTCTATCAGAAATAAATACTTTATAAATCCATTCCCTTTGAAACTTGCATTGAAGTAGAGTCAATCTTATTTTTAGAACATTTATGTGTTCCTACTCTCAAAAAATCATTTAAAGTTCTACTTATAAAGATCATATTTCTTCTTTACTGCCAAAAGATCACAAATGCCTACAAGGCAGAAAACTTCCTGTTGAACAAGGGAGATTAGATGAGGCTTTCAAGAAAAGATTAATTTGTCCATTGAAATACAGTTGGTATTGCCGAAACTGATGATTTTCTTAGCAACCATTTCGATGACAGCAATATGACTTTAATGCCACCAGTTTCAAAGAGTGGACATTTTGGTACTACCAAAATGCATTGGGCAGTTTTAAATAAAGTAACCCTTTACAAGTGACAAGAGGCAAGTGGTCATCAATAAATCCATGTAATAGAAAGGGAGACAATGAAGAATTGTAAGCGCACTGCTAGGTTTTTGAAAGCCAAATTCTTAAATAAAATCATCAGGGCATCTTCAAATTACTGATATGCGCACAGCTTATCCACCTAATTATAAAGATTCCGTTGACCAAACCACATAAACAGAGGAGCATTTGTCCTTATTGAAGAGGATACTCAGACCACAAATTGCTCTGGAGTACGCTGAATATAGATCAGCTGGAAACTGCTTTATTTAGTCTGCACACACACACACTTCAGAATAGATGATCTTTGCATGTTAAAGCACTTCAGACCCAATCCTGCTTGAACGAGTTCTAGCTACAATATGATTATGATTACATAGATTTATAAAACCTCAAATATCTCCAGTTATCTCCCGGGATTTTTCCTCTTTCCTGTTTTCTCATGTACTTAACCAGTACTCAGATAATCACGTATGGTCTGAAATGCCTTTCCTGCTTCTCAGACTCCCAATTGTATAAATCACTCAAGTCTCTTGAATTAAAATACCACCATGTCCATGAAACTGCCCTGCTTTCCTACTACCGCCACCACCATCTCTGATAGAAATGGTTTCTATTGATAAATAGACTTTGGCTGGCAGCCTCTGTTGCAGGATTTCCAACTTCCCAGTGCAAATCCCACAGATAACCTGAACATTTGAATGCACACAAACAGAAACACTCACAAAAATACTCAAAACTCATTTTGACTGACAACCTACTCTCAGAATCTGAGCAGCGTTTTCACAAAATTTAAGACAGATGGCCCCGAGTTAAGAAAAATCTATTGCAGCCTAGTTTATGATGTATTTTATAAGCCAGAGTAGTCCTATTTACCTGGAAGAAAGTAAAGATAGACTGTATTGCTCATCTATTCACTGGCTTTTAGCTCACTTGTTTATAGGGGTCTGTAGGGTAACAAAACAGACGACTCAACAGAATTCTAGGTCGGAGAGAGAAGGCAGGCTGGCTTGGGGTTTTAGCTCCTCATGAGACAAGCATAAAATAAAAAACAGGATGGCATTTCCCCTGTCAGAGTACAGGCAGGATGATTATTCATCAGAAACATGGACTTTCAGAAATCCATATGGCATAAACGACAGAGCCAGAGAGATGGCTGAAGGTCATGAAGAAGGAGGTAGGAATGTGAAGATGAACAGTTCCAATTGGACCATATCGACGGAGGGGAAGGGGTGGGATGTGAGCAACTGGCTCCCAAAAGAATGGCTCTGTGGCATTCCCTGAACGAGATGGAGAATAAAGTGCAGGCCAAACGACAAAAACCTATCACAGTATCATCAGTGAGAGGCAAGAATCATGGGATCTGTGAAAAAGAGAAGAAATCACAAGGCTGTAGAGGGGTGCCATCACACTGAAGTGTTAGGCATTTAACTCTTGATTTCAGTTCAGGCCATGATCTCATGGTTCGTGAGTTTGAGCCCAGAATCTGGCTCTGTCCTGACAGTGTGGAGCCTGCTTGGATTCTCTCTCTCCTCTCTCTCTCTGCCCGTCTCCCTGCTCATGCTCTATCTCTGTCTCTTTGTCTCTCAAAAAATAAATTAAGCATTAAAAAAAAGCCTAAAATATCAAAATAAAAATCTGTATAGAAAAGTTTTGTGGTGACAATGGACGCGAGAAGAATCACTCCATGGGGGCGGGACAGAGGGAGATTATGAGGATGAGATCATAGAAGAGATGCTGACTGACATAAAGGACAAGAAAAGAAAAAGCCCCCTAGGCAGAGGCACAGCGCCTCAGAGGGAACCAGGACAGCTGAACTGAGGAAGAAGCAATGGAATGTTTGAAGAGAAATTTTTAACGAGTAAAATATGTCTTAAGATGGTAGATCAAAGGAAATCAGAACATTTGAAGCAAGCCATAAAAAGAATAAGACATCTAGACATTCCATGTGAAGCAATTTTAATTATCACAATACAGAATAAAAATCTGATACTCACACATGCACAAAATAAACAGAAATGTGCGTAACACGAACAAAATTGAACTGTCCTCAGACTTTGCTATAACGTTGAATATGAGCATATACTAAAGAAACGGTCACAAAACTAAGATGATAGGAAAGTTTGTGATCCATACATTTTTATACCCTGCAAGTTTTCATTGGTGTTTAAAGCCAAAAGAAAGGAATTCTAAAATAACGCAAAGTCTCAGAAAAAAGAATCCACCCACATGGCTACCCAGGGGAAAAAGAGCTGAAGACATTCTCTAGTGAACACTGAAGTGAGTCAAAATCAAGAGCTCGATAACAGGGAAAAGTATTTTATGACACAGATGGCAGCACAGAAATTGGTAAAGGATGATATTGGATCGCTCTCATAAATAGTGTTAACGAAAAGAAGCAGACATCAAAAACCATTATTGAGAGACAAGGGAAAAGTTATCATCGACAACAACAACTGATACCCAAATTCATACATGACATTAACATAACTGGATGATAGAAGCAGCAAAGTAGGAAAGAATGCTAAATTCTGTTTCATACAGAAGGCGGAGGGAAAAAAAAATTGTCTCTCCACTTTGATAATCATAGAAATAGAATCTGAAAACATATTTTAAAATACATAAAAATAACCCCTCATTTAAACCAAAAGTTTAAAGTGGGATGTATATTTTCCAGATTTCTACAAAACAAATGCAAATAAATATGGTCCATGGTATTGAAGAGAGAAAACGAAGGGAACATAGTTATTTTAAAGCAGAAAATAAAGTCGTGAAACCAACCAGATCAATTCTAATTATAAAGGAAAAGGATTAAAATGATCTACTGAAGGACAAGTATCCCTGTACTGAGATAAAATATACGGAACACTTAAGTACCACATCCAAGGTAAGTATTGTTTATTGACCACCAGGCCTATTGTGAGTACTCTACAGCTATATCAATTTATTTCATCTTCACAGAAAACCTCTCAGGTGGTACTATTTTTGTTCCCATTTTATAGGTGAGAAAACTAAGAGGTAAAGAATATACCTGCCTGAGATGCATCTAACCTTTACAGGACAGTTCAGGGCGCCTGGGTGGCTCAGTCAGTTAAGCATCCAACTTCAGCTCAGGTCATGATCTTATGGTCCTTGGGTTTAAGCCCCTTCTGGCTCTGTGCTGACAGCTCAGAGCCTGGAGCCTGCTTCAGATTCTGTGTCTCTCTCTCTCTCTGCCTCTCCACTACTTGAACTCTGTCTCTCTCTCTGTCTGTCTCTCTCTTTCTCTCAAAAATAACTAATCGTTATTTTTTTTTAACCTTACAGGACAGTTAAAAAAAAAAAAAATGAACAGGAGTCCCTGGGTGGCTAAGTCAGTTAAGCATCCAACTTCAGTTCAGGTCATGATCTCACAGTTCTTGAGTTCAAGCCGACATCTGGCTCTCTGCTGTCAGCGCAGAGCCTGCTTTGGATCTGCTGTCCCTCTCTGTCTGCCCCTCCCCTCCTCACACATTTTCTCTATCTCTCTCCCTCTCTCAAAAGTAAATAAACATTTAAAAAATAAACACTATGGGGCGCCTGGGTGGCTCACTCCATTAAGCAGCCAACTTTGGCTCAGGTCATGATCTCACAATTCGTGGGTTCTAGTCCCCGCATCAGGCTCTGTGCTGACAGCTCAGAGCCTGGAGCCTACTTTGGATTCTGTGTCTCCCTCTCTCTCTCTCTGCCCCTCCCCTGCTCACACTCTGTCTCTCTCTCTCTCTCTCAAAAATAAATAACAAACATTAAAAAAAAATTTAAACACTATAAAAAAATGAACAAATATTCAGCAAGTCAAACAAAAATACAGTAGGGCTGGCAATACTCGTAGCAAACAGTTCCAAGCATCATTACACAATTAAAGACACAATCATATATTAGAGTGAACAATTGTCAACATTTTTACTCTAGATATCAAGAAATTGTTAGAAATACCGGGAAAAGCTGGGTGCACTGTCCATGTAAGAGGCCTCAACTCACCTCTCTTAAACTTTGAGAAATCAAATAATCAAGAAATAAATGTCAGGGACATTTTGATGACAATAAGGCAAACTATGACCTCAAGCCAAGCATTAGCCTGTCCTTTCAAATATCATATCTTTCTGAAAATGTTTTGAAAGGGGGGACATCTGCCATATGTTCCTGGGGCATTTTTTCTTTGCATTTTATGCATGTTCATATGCATACACAGAAGGGTATTTGGACTCACATAAATGAAATGCTGTATGAGTTTGGCTTTGTTTATAGAGGTTTGAGTAAATTTTAATAGTCATCACTGCATTTTCACATTCTCTACATTTTTAATATGTCCATAAAGATTTCCAAATCAGACAATGTATCCATGTAACATTCAAGCATCCAAAAGCTGCTTATTGAACAATTAATTAAGTGTCTGGATTGGTGCTAGTAAGTGGTGATTGACCCTGCAGGAAAATATTAAGGAAAGAAAAGAATACAAATGCCTTTATTGTCAGTAAAGCATTCAGCTTGATGCTCTGGACACAGCTGTACAAACCAGGGGACTGAGTGGGATGTTATATAGGAAGGGCAAACATCCCTAGCCACCAATTCCCATGAAGATATCCCACTGTAATCTCTACTGCCTGAGTGGTCTGAGAATCTCATCAGGTGCTGTGAGAAGCTCCATTTGCCATTCCCATGAGATTTTTTTGTGAACTCTTGGCCTCTCCCAAGTGCTGTGTAGACTCTGGCTAGGTACCTATCTGCTCAACAGGTGAAGGTAACAGTCACGAGCCCCATGGTTTCCCTAGTGCTCACCGTAAGAAATATATCAAATAGGATCGTTGGGTCAGTTTCCAAGGCCTGTGTTACCCTGGCTGAAGGCCTTTACAGATTCTGTCCCTAAAACTAGGTGCTAGTAACACCCCAGAGGGAAAAAAAATACACTAACTTCTACTTTCCCAGAATTCATATTTTAGAAGAAAAACAGACATCGGATAAGTAATTACCACTGTGATGAATGGAACCAAAATATAGGGGCTGGATGCCATGAAAGTCTATTTTTCCTTTTTCTACTTTCCCCTTTTGCAATGCTTTTAACCCAATATGGCACTTGTTACCTTCTGTTTTGTTCTTTGCTTCTCTGCAAGCACATCTGTTTTTCCAAGTCGTCAGCTACTTGCAGGCATCTGCACAGTGCCTGCCTCAAATTAAATGTTCAGTAATGTCTTACTTAAATGAATGAAGAGAAAGCCTTAGGTCTCTCAATATGCTTTCCCTTATCAATATTTTCTATTTAAACATAATTTTAAGACACCAGGAGTCATGTTTATTTAATTAGCTTAAATCTTGCACTAGACAAGTTTGTAGAAGCTTTTTTTTTTTTTTGGCTTGTTATTACCTAACATTGAAAAATGATGAAGTAAAAGTGCTTATTAACAGAAAGAGTAAAGTTAACTTTGTACTCACCTACAAAAATATGCACACATTTCAATGAATCAAGAAGATTGAAATGCTTACTACTTTTGTTGTAGCATGTTTGGGAAAGAGGAATCCATGACAAGTGGTTTCTGATTTTGAAAGGGGAGAGGATGACTGCAATGTGAAAAGCCTCCACCCTCGTCGGTGGTATGGAACACATTCTGTTTCCTCCAGTGTGATTTAGAGACCCTGTGAATTTGGAGACCTTCTGGATCTTTCAGCTCCCCCACATCCAATTATTATTTTGGGGTCACCCCCATCAGCCATATCATGGATAAGAGGAGGCGTGCACCTCCTACCCATACACCTGAACTCAGAAAACATGGTACCTTTGGACCAAAGGTGACAAATGAAGTTCAGTGGACAATTTTCCTAGTACTTTTGACTAAAATTAAGAACCTGAGTGGTAATCAACTTACATCATGCTGTTGGTCTGGAATGATTGGATTCAGTTGTTCCCATTGAAGAGTTAGCTAGGTCTTCCTTTGTACCAAGTACTGGTACAAGGATTAGGTATTGGTGAGCTATCTTATGGAGCAAAGCTACAGAGCCTTTGGTCCAATAAAATCCTATAAGACTTTGACCTCAAGGCCCACCTGTTATATCAGGTGACAAACAAAACCTCTTCTGGATTTTGTGTGGCATGTCTTCGGTCTTCCTCAAAAGGTCCTCTGTCACCTGCTCTGGTTTACATATCCTATCCTCTCAGTGAGGGGACACCCCCCCTTCTGCCCCACCTTCTCAAACCCATTTTTCTAGCTAACTCAGGAGACATATGGTATATTATTGCATCTTGAACAGCCCCATATCCAGGGGAGGGCTTCAAAAGTAATGTTTGGTGATGATTATAGTTAAGGTTGATTCTCAGTTCTGGCAGGCCTAAAATTGGGAATCAGATAAGGTTACACTAGAATATCTTTTTAAACTCAAAAACTAACATATCATCCTTCTCTCAGCTGGATGAGAGCAAGCCAAACTATCAATGACCAGAGCCAAAGCCGAGAATATTTTTAAGACTGAAATAAAATCTCTGGTTCTTGTGCCTGTGGGATATTCCCACACTGCTTGACTTAATGCAGGCTATACAATCGTCAGTACTAAAAATATTTCAATATCCATTTCCATGTGTACAATCAGAAATTCATCCAATATTTCAACCTTAGCTATCACTACTCCTTGAAAGACATAGTCAGTCCTTCCCCCATGTCCAAACTCAAGATGCTGCTCTTCAAGAGAATGCAACTCAACTTAAAATTATAGGCAACATTTATTGAAGAACTACCCAGAGGACATGCCAAGCACCATGCTTAGGTTACCTCATTTATCTTCGCTTAACACACACCATGAGAGAAATGGTATTATCTACTTTTCAAATAACAAAACTCAGGCTCATTGTGGGTAACAAACCCAAGTCCACACGGCTATAAATCACACAGAAAAAGCTATATTAGAATTAGATATAGTGGATTAGAGGAGAAAGCTACCAGTTCTGGTTGGGATGTTACAGATGGTATAAGGAATACGGCTCATTTGTTCAAACTTGAGTTTGAAGCAGTGATTATTGTAACAAAAGTATTAGACTATTTGCCATCTAGTCAAAGAGCTGGAATTTACCTCAACACTTGTTCATTCAGAATTAATCATTTAGCAAATATATGTTGATATTTATTATGTGCCACTGTTTTTTGCATTAGAATTCAGCTTATACTGTTTATATTAGTGATGCAGCCTGGCTGGGTTCTAGAACCCACAGGGGAAAGCCACAGGACTAGAAGAGAAATTTCAGAGGAGAGGGATTTCACAGGAGAGAAATCAAATAACAGCTCAGAGGAAGTAAGAGCAGAGGTTATTAAAGATATAGAGAAAGTGCAGATACAGAGTGTCTGGGAGACTCAGAAAGGAAAGAGTGAGTCTCCTATTTGCTTGGGGGCTGGGGTTTTTACTGAGGATTTTGGTTCAGTGCATGTGTCTTCTCAGGCATCCAGGAACTGGTTAAATCAAAGACTAGTGTTTAGGTGTTCTCCATAAGTCACTTATGCCCTGGAGCTAAGGGCCTCAGTGAGTCAGTGGTCTTGGAAAATTTCATGTCATCCCTACCCAGCCACTCCTTAGATGTTATCTATTGGGCTGTAAGACTCCAAAGAAATCATTAACTCCTTGACCTTTAGAAGGAGAATATACATTATCTGTTCTATAAAGCCTGTGTAAGGTGGGGGTATAGGTCCTAGCAAGAATGGAGCAATACAAAAGCAGGCTTTTATGGGGTCCCTTCAGTTTCCTCATCTCATTAACATTAAAAAATTGTGCCCTTATAAGGCTTATATTCTCTTGATGGGAGGGAGTGAGGCGATGTGAAAATAAACAAGTAAAGACATAACAAATTCATTTGTAGTAAGGAATATCATAGGTTGAGGGGAACAAAAAGTGATTGGGGTGGTGATATGATAAGAAAAGATAGGATTCAGTAGTCAGAGAGGGAAAGATTAGGGCCTAAGATCCCCGGGTGGGGAAAACCACATATTTTGGACAATGCTGGGAGTGTCTGAACACAGCAAACCCCCTCTGGTGTTAAGGTTCCTCTTAAGAATGTAACAGATAACACCTGTTCCCCCTCAAGTTTCCCTCAGGAATTTGACAAAAGACCTAGCTAAAAATTAGTAGACCATAAACATATGACCCACAAAGAATGGTATGGCCATAGACCACCCTTCATACAATGGTACTAAGTAAATCAGGAATGGGCAACCCAGCACCTAAACTTATCAAGCCAATAAGGGTAGGATCTGAGAAAGAACTATGGGGAATGGAAAGGAGGGCTGACCAGAATCTTCTAAAACAAAGACCCTTGCCTATAGTCATGGGCATTCACTTTCAAATTCCCCTTCTCTGAAAAGAGAGCTTTCATACTAGTCTTACTTTCTGATCTTATCTTATATTCTAATAAACTTTGCCTGCTGCTCATTTTAGTTTGTGTTTACCTCTTCATTCTTCCAAGTGGCAGAGAACAAACCCTGGGCATTGAGGTTAAAAAAAAAATCCTGCAACAGTGGGGCTGCTATGTTTTATGTGGTTGTGGGGAAAGAACTTGCTGAGACTTGACAGCCTCCAGGAGAGAGGAGGCCATTGGTGCATCTGGGGGAAGAACAGTTCATGCAGGGGATAGTCCCTGGAGAGCTTGAGGCTGAAGGAGGAGTCGCAGAGGTAGAAGATGAGGTCAGAGAGGGAGCTGAGACTAGATAACCCAGAGTCTTGTAGTCAGTGAGCACTTGTTTTATCACGAGAAAAACAGAAATGGAACATTGGGTATATGTGAGCAGAGGAGTTACATTTAAATTTTTAAAAGATTACTTTGGCTGCCTGTTAAGTGATGAGTCCAGCCTTGCAACTTTGGACCTAAAAAGATTAGAAAATATAACTCTACAAGACGCATTTAGGCAGGCTCACTGCAACACATTATTGACTCCTGATCAGCATCTTACAATTAAAATAAACCTCTAAGTCCAAGGTGGCTAACACAGAAGTTCCCTTATATTCTCTGCACAATAGCACGTAGAGCCCAAGGATAATCACATAGTTCTGTCAGGAGTTCCAAAACTAGTTTGGAAACAAAGGAGAACAAAAGTAAATCCAGTTACCTCAGCAACTGAAGTGATTTGTCTTGCGGTAGGAGGGCCTCCCATAGATCTGTGTCTCTATTAGCATCAGCTGGAGTTCAGATGGCAATAAATCCAGGTACTTGTTATGTCACCAGGAGATGTCTAGCTCCTCATCAAACTTGTGTCTTGTACAAAGACAGTGAGGATTATCTGTTAGACAATCGCTGCTCCCACTAATGCTAAGCCCCATCTCCATATCTGCGGATCAAATTTCAAGACCTCAGATCTGTGCCTTCTACTTCACATTTGCACTTCTGTTTCAGACACCTAAAACTAGACGTTCAATTCCTATCTCCGTTTCAAAAAGTCCATTATCTTCTTCCAAGATCATCTGTGTTTTTGTTCCATCTTCTTTCTAAAATCAGCATTGTCATTTTCCAAACCTCTAAGACTAGACGATTTGATATCATCTTCAACAGCTCACTCTTCCCCAGATTCAGTATCTAATCTGAAAATTTTAGAAATTCAATCAGCTCTTCCCTTTAAAATGCTTTACTGGTCTCTCTGCCACCACTTCATTCAGGTTTTCATGTGTTTATATGCAAATACCGAGACAGAGCTTCCTCTCTCTTCTAGCTAAACCCAATCTTCTTCTGTTTCAATCTCTTTTACACACTGCTCTGGGCACATGTTAGGAGGTGACATGGCATTCCTGTAATTAAGAATTTATACAGCTCACAGTTTCTTCTAGCAAATTAAGTCAAAGTTCCATTGTCTGTTGTCTGGATTTAGAGATTCTCCAGGCTTCACAGTCCCCAAGTACTGTCAAAAAAATACAGATCTGGATAGCAGTTAAAGTGATAAAAATAGATTTTATTGGAGAATTCTTGTACTAGGGGAAAAGAGATCTCAGGATAAAACTGGGTGCAAATCTGAATGCAGCAAGGACAAATAGGGATTTGTAGCCAAGGAGCAGGTTGGGGAGGAGTGGTTGGTAGATGGAGAATTAGCAGGAGGAAAGTCAGGGCTAGGAAAGAATTCTTGTTAAACAGATCTCATGGGATTCTTACTGAAGGAGGCCAGGATGAACAGATATCACCCAGAAGATGGCAGGAGATTGGGAATTCAATCAGATATTGAGAGTGATCAGGTACAAAGTGGAGATTCTTGATAAACTGGCTCAGCAGGATTGTTGCTGTAAGTGGCCAATGTGAAGACAGACACAGAAGCCTGAAGGTTGATACCTAATTGAACGGAGGGTCAGAGAAGCCTGACTCAACTTTGATCAGGAAGAGTGTCTTGTTAGCATCTTATCTATTCCAAGCAACTGGAAGAATTCTGTTAGGTTCTTCTCTTTACAGGCACCCACGTATAACACCCTTACACACACCCCTGCCTTTCCTCATAAGAAAATCCTGCATGAATCACCTACACGCCCCCTCCACCTACCCAAATCTCAGTCCTCAGAGGCCAACAAAAAAATTCACATCTTCATAAAACCTTTCTGAAGTCAACAGTTCTTCTGGGCTTTCTTATCTCTCAGGGCTTACTGTTTCTGTTAATGAGATTTATTGAACATGAACTTTATGTCAAAGCCTATGCTACATGCTCAGAGAGATATAAAAAATACGAGATCTATGACCCCTTTAGTAGTGACTGCCAGGTGCCTGCTATATCCCCTCTCTCCTTTTTCTTTTATAATAAAAACCTTGAGCTTTGGCTACTTAAATGTGAGAAAAAGAAATGTACAATTTCCAGGCTATACCTTAAGTAGGGTTGGACCTTCTACTTTTCCTATCCCTCTTTGTCATTGGGTGCAATGCAGACATGATGTCGAAGTCAGTGAACTCATCTTGGGCCATGAGGTTGAAACCGTATGAAAAAGACGGATTTGACTTTCTGGAATATTGTGGAATTCATGGACGTGAACATGAGTTAATTCTTGAAAAAGACTTAGTATGACGGCTGGCACATCATAAAATAATTTTAAAAAGTGAATAATAACAATGGTGATGATGATGATGATGACGAAAAGGAAGATGTTGATGTTTACGGTGGTAATAACTATCATGGTGATCATTACGCTTTCATTAACAATATATACTGAGGACTTTGAGTTTTTGTCACTTCTGGCTATTAAAATAAAGTAGCAAGCTTAACAATTGAAAATAACTTAGATTATATTCAATCCTCCTCACTGTTTGGGATGGAAAACAAAAGTCATGCAGCTTTTGCTTGCTCTTCACTAAGATTCTAAAAAAAAAAAGGTTTTTTTTTTATTATTTTGAGGGAAAGAACATGAGTGAGAGAGAGCAGGGAAGGGGCTGAGGGAGAGGGAGAGAGAAAATATCAAGCAGGTTCCAGACTGTCAGCACAGAGCCTGATGTGGGTCTCAGTCCCAAGAACCATGAGATCATGACCTGAGCTGAAATCAAGAGTCAGACGCTTAACCAACTGAACCATAAGTTTGCTACAGGCTATGAATTGTGTCTCCTTCAATGTTTTTGAGATATAATGAAGACTAGAATTTCTATGTAAATGCAAATAAATGTTTAAACTAGAATTGTTTAAACTTCATGCCATGCAGAGACCGGACCATAAAGAACCACACTTTTTATTAGGGTTACAGTCGTTTCAAAATATGGATCTTTTAAAAATGGCAATGCTTATATTTTATTTTTTCAGCCACCATATTTATTCTAAGTATATAATAGCACTAAGCATGCTTATATTTTAATTTTTTCCCAATGTTAAAAGCAAATTGTCATTAATATTCTAAATAAAATGAGATAACTGGTGGGTTTAGAAAGAAATATGATGGGACTTGAATTGTGTTTTATCAAGGTATTTTTATCTCAGTGTGGAAGAATATGGCATATACAGAATTATCTAGAATTACTATAAGTCTGATGAATTATAAGTTATTATATACTAAGGAGCCTCATCTAAACCTCTTAATCACCCCAATCAGTACCTATAATTGTAAAAGACACTTAAATTCTCAATATACATGAACTTATTGGTCTGATATTTAAAACTGAAATACTATTGTGCATGTATATATTCACCTCACAGATGAAAAATTTCCTTTATTATCATATTTTACCCCCATATTCCCCAAAATACCTTTAGTGTCAATGTAATAATAGATATCCCATAATGTCAAACATTTTGTTTCTCTGGTTTACTTGGACTCCTTCTTGAATGGTTTTCCATTAATACACACTGACTTACTTAAAGGTAATTTGTTATTTAAAAATATAGGTGTGTTTGTATCTTACATATATCTGCATATATATATATATATATACACACACACACACCCATACATATGTATGTATTAGGAGCCCTGCACTGTTATTTGGTCTTTGTAACAATATTATGAGATAATTATTGATATATCCCTTTAATAAATGGGGAATAAAGGTCATTTGTCCAAGGTCACACAACTAGAACATCAGATTGCTGGGATTTGAATCATGATATTCCACTCCAGAATCCTTCTTACTACTTACTATTCTCTGCTCACAGAAATGGAGCTAGAACCCTAGTTTTCCAGGAACTAATGCCAGGCATAAACATTTTAGCATGTGCCTCAAATTCATACAAGACCAAGCTGGTGATGCAGATAACGAATGTGAGGAAGACGTGACTGAAACACAAGAACTATTGTAAACCTGAGAGCCCACGTCTCTCCAAAAGCCAATGGCCAGTGTGACTTATAGGACGCAGGTCTACTTTTGCTTGATCTCCCACTTTTTCAATTTTTAAATATTGGCTAATAAATAAGCAAACAAACATCCTGAGGCCAAAGAAATCACCTCCTCTTTGAGTCAATCAAATCCAGCACAATGCCTAATGAATTTTTATTCATGAATTTTATTTTCATGGCTCATCATGTATTTGCAAAACTGAAATAATGTGGGCCAGAAAGGAAAAGTCAGGGCTAAACCCTGGTTCTGGAATTTACTAACTCTGACTTTGACATGTTATTTAACCTCTTTGAACTTCAGTGTCTTCATCTCAAATAAGAAATCATGCCTCTCTCACTAGATTACCATAACAATTTAAATGAAAGAAGTCACATAACTCCATGAGCACAGGGTCTCCCATATAACATGTTTCCGTAAATGTTTGTAGTTATATAATTTGTTTCACTACCCTGTTGCCTTATTTTATTATTTTTATTCATCATTTCCTTGATGAGCTTAAAAGATGAACCCACTTCTAAGTAAGTTGCTTCCAAGTTAATGCCATTCTTCAGGTCAAAATAAAATGCAATTTAATTTAAACAGAATCCTCCATGACTGACTGATGCCAGCAATGTTTTTCCTTCCAGCTCTATTACTTTAAATTTAAGGTGATAATTCTATATAATGCCAATTTGCTTTAGAGACAACATCGTAAAAGAAATGTTTAGTCATTTTTGGTAACCTCGATTTGGCCAAGTTTCAAATCTTTTCTGGGAAGAAAGGTTAGATAAGGCTGAGGATAAAAGGCCTGTGAAATGCCTGGCAATGAGAGAAGATGTGCTCCAAAAGAGCCAAAAAAGCCTAAGTAAGCAAACATCAGCATTCTCTCATTTGTTCTGGTTGTGGAAGTCCATGCCTAATTGGGAGAGAAAACCCCCCTGGACATATGAAAGGGGTGCAGAGTTTGTTACACCCAGGATGTCAAAGTAAAGAAGCCAGATAGAGGTCCGAGGCCACTAAAATATTAGCACCAGGAAACCCTTATGCTCCTGGGCCAAAGGACAGAGGAAGGGGGTAGTGGTTCCAGAACCCAAGGTAGGAGTCACCAGTGGAAAGCTAGAAGAAGGTGGGGCCTGCCTGGCCGGACCTGGCCTGGACCATGGAGGAACTGTAGCCAGGGCTCAGGAGGATCCCTGAGACTAGAGAGTGAGGAAGAAATACCTTGGCTTCTCCCTTCCTCTTTCTAATCTGTTCTCAGGGCCTCAAACCCAACCAGAAGCCAGCTGACATGAGAGCCTCTGACATCCCGCCTGAGAGATCAGAACATCCTGAGTCAACCAAGAGCAAATGAAGAACCAAATATGGCTCTGAGACCAAACAGGCGAGTCACAGCAGTAAATTAATTATACAGTGCTCCAGCCAGCACAGGCCACATATATTCCCTTCTCTCTTAAAATAGGTAACTATATTTTATGGTCATGTTTTTTTCATGATTACAAATCCCTACCTTAAGCTCCTTACATTAGTGGATTTAAGGAAGAATTAATTGCAGAAGCACACAGCCATGGCCTGAAAACTGGAGTCAAAGAAACCCAGCTCAAATCAGAGGGTTTCTGCATGCCAGCAAGATGATGTGTGAATGGCTGTCTTACACTTGTGGAGCTTCAGTTTCTTCCTTTATTAGGGGCAAAGAGTGCTGCCTGCCTTATCGGATTGAGTGAGGAATAAATACAAATACCTGCAAAGTAGTAGTCCCAGAATCCCACCCAGGATAGGGCCCCAGTAAATGCTTTGTCTTTTTCCCTTCCCTTCAAAAAGACTTTTTACATTTTATTTTTATTTGAAAGGTTAATTTTCAGTAGCTGTCTTCTCTATTTCCAACCACAAGAAGTTCCCGTTCCAATAGAAAAATGCAAAATAGGGCCACGCTCTCGGTGTCCTTTCCCACGGGTTCCTGAACAGATGCCCATACCACATCTTCAAAACCTCTCATTGCTGTTCTTTCTGTCATTTATACCCTCAGCCACTTTAAGTGTCATTCCTGCTGCCATTTAAATTATCTTATCACTTAGCTGTCTTGCTTCCCCTTAGTGAAACAATTTTCACAGAAAGCACTAAGCTTTTTCCCTGGCATTCCCTAATGACAGCATCAGTAAAAAATGTGGAAGTTCTGGGAAAGGAATGAAGGACCAAGGTGTCAGAACTAGCATTTTTTTTCCTTCTGGAAAACAGTACACAAATTCATTTAAAAAAGAAAAAAAAAAAACATCTTACAAGAGAGATCTGTTTATAAACAAAACAGCAGACAAAACTGCGTTTCCTTCCCTCTCTAGATTCTTTACCTCAGAAAGCTTCCTATGGGAACTATTTCTCCTATAAAATTGTGGAATGTGGAATCTCAGTCCCTTCTAATCTGTGTCCTTCCATCATTTTCCAGGACCGAACAGCATGGGACATTTTCTCGGAGACTAAGTCGGTAGCTGACTTTTCTTTTTTTTCCCAGCCTGCCTTCATTTCATAGAAGAGATATCCAGTGGAGTGTGGAAAGCTGGCACTTGCAAACATTTCTTTTATTAAAACAAATTCATTTGCAGAAGTGGAATCCCCTCCATACTTTTAGAGTTTCCTTTTCTTCCTGCTTTTTTTTTTTAATTTTATGTATTCATTTTGGGAGAGACAGAGACAGTCCAAGTGAGTGAGGGGCAGAAAGAGAGGGAGAGAGAGAATCCGGAGCAGGCCCTGCACCAGCAGCACAGAACCTGACTCGGGGCTGGAAACCACAAACCGTGAGATCCTGACCTGAGCTGAAACCAAGAGTCTGATGCTTAACCGACTGAGCCACCCAGGCGCCCCTCTTCCTGCTTTTTTTTTTGTTGTTGTTGTTTTTTAAATTTTTTTTCAACGTTTTTATTTATTTTTGGGACAGAGAGAGACAGAGCATGAACGGGGGAGGGGCAGAGAGAGAGGGAGACACAGAATCAGAAACAGGCTCCAGGCTCTGAGCTGTCAGCCCAGAGCCCGACGCGGGGCTCGAACTCACAGACGGCGAGATCGGGACCTGGCTGAAGTCGGACGCTCAACCGACTGCGCCACCCAGTCGCCCCTCTTCCTGCTTTTTTAGCTGCACGCATGTATTTGGTTTTGTCTTGTTTTGTTTTGTAGAGGTATCCTGCATTTACGTTTTTCTCATGCGTTTAAATTATAGGGCTGTGTGTTTGTAGAACCCATCCACAGTGGTTTCATTGAGCACAGGGAACCTAACAGAGACCAGATGAGGAGATACCTCCAGGGGCTCTAACTTTTTGCTGGCTTGAGACTCTTATATACGGTGTCCCCTCTGCAGAGAAAGTATTTCCCTTATAGCTTTCTTTACTGACCCACCTTGTCATTGGTTTTCCGGTGGAACATCACCTCCTCAGAGGAGCTTTCCTGAAGCCCATGATCTAAAATAACCCCTACACACCACCATTGTCCATCGATCATTCTATTAAGTCACCTTCAGAGCAGCTCTCTGGGGTCATCTTGTTTATGCCTTTGTTCATGATCAGTCTCCTCTCACTAGAATATAAATCTCTGAGAGCCAGGAGAGCATCCGTATTGTCCACCCTGTATCTCCCAGGTAGCACCTGGCATATAGTAGATGCTTATGAAATGACTGTGGATTGAAATCAATGATTGAATAAAGAATCACTCAGTGATGCCATCTGTAGTCAGCGAATGTGAGCTCGTGAAGACTAGTCACTGGGTCTTGTTTACTTTTTTTTTCCAGTGCTCATCACAGAACTTGGCATAACAAATAGCAGCTGAATATCTGCTGTTGTCAGGCCCATGCTGGGGGACAGAGATCTACAATTCAGCACCTAAAATAGAAGCCTTGTCCTGGTGGAACTTTTAGTGCCTACAAGAAGCCAGGCAATTAAACAAGCAGTCATATTACCCTGTGATAAGTGCTCCACCATGGAAGGTAAAGGATCTTTTGAGATGTTACAGAAGAGGAAGCTAATAGTCTGAGGACAGCTGGCAATTGGCAGGAGAGGACTGAATAAAGAGAGGAACAAAGGAAAGGAGGGACAAAGACAGAGAAGAGATAAAAGGGGATGAGAGAAGAAGGCAACCCCCTGTGTGTACTTCCTACATAGATCTATGATTAGAAGGTATCATTCCCTTACCAAAACGCACCTGTAACATAATCTCGATCGCCTGATTCTTAGATGAACTTGAGGTCCTTGCTAATTAAATCTGTCACTCATGGCCCCACAAGTTTACTCATAGAGCCAGGACTAACACCAGACATCCTAGACCATGATTCATTCCCTATATCTCATAACTCTGTGGCCACAATGCTTCAATAACAGTCTGCCTATTGTAAAGACAAAGAGTCCCAGGCTTGTGCATAACCAGGGACTTCAGGGAGCATTCTAGTTATAGAAAAGATCTCAAGATAAGCAATTTTGCAAAACTGATATGACCAGGTAGAAGGCTGAGTTCTCTTTTGTACTGGTAGCTTTTTATTGGTACTAGTACAAAAGAGAAATCATCAGGACCAGAGCAAGCACTGCCTCTAGGCAGTAGTAAATGTCTATGAGGAAGTATTACAGGCAAGGAGCAAAGACATGATATAACATCTTACATTAATATAATGTAACTCAACTTGGCCTTAACACTTGAATTTGACCACCTGTGAAGGCTATTCCTCTCAATGTGATTTGGCGACTCTGTTGAGCTGTTATTATACTAGTCCCCCCTTTCTATGAAGAATACATTTCCAAGACCACCGGTGGATGCCTGAAATCATGAATAGCACCATACTTTATAAAGACTATGTTTTGTTTCCTGTATGTACAGAACTATGATTGAGTTTGACTCATAAATTAGGCAGAGTAAGAGATTAACAACAATAACGGATAATAAAACAGAACAATTATAATATACTATAATAAAAGTCATGTGAATGTGGTTTATCTTTCTCTCAAAATATTGTACCTTACTCACCCTTCTTCTTGTGAAGATGTGAGATGATAAGATGAAGTGAGGGGGATGGCATAGGCATGTGACTCAGAACTAGGTTATTATTGGCCTTCTCACAGTAGGTCAGGAAGAGGGTCATCTGCTTCTAGACTACTGTTGACTTCAGGTAACTGAAACCATGGAAAGTAAAACTGCATGGGGGGAGGGTGGGGGCACTGCTGCAATAGTAACCTACATTTCTTGGGAACTTGGGTGGGTGAACTGGGCACTGCTCATTATGCTTCACATGCCACTGCCTAATTATCCCTCCAGCCACCATATGTGGTTGGTCTTATTATTATCCCCATTATCTAGGGAAGGAGACTGGTGCCTCAGAATTTTTTTTTCAAATTTTAATTTAAATTATAGTTAACATATAGTGAAATATTGGCTTCAGGAGTAGAATTCAGTGATTCATCATTTATAAACAACACCCAGTGCTCATCCCAAGTACCCTCCTTAATGCCCTTCACCCATCCCATCTAGCCCATTCCCCACCAACCTCCCTCCATAAAACCTGTTTGTTCCCTATCTTTAAGAAACTCTTATGATGTGTTTCCCTCTCTCTCTTTTCCTTCCCTTCCCATACGTTCATCTGTTTTGTTTCCTAAATTCCACATATGAGTGAAATCATATGGTATTTGTCTTTCTCCAACTGACTTATTTCACTTTAACATAATACACTCCAGCTCCATTCATGTCATTGCAAATGGCAAGGTTTCATTCTCTTTGATGGATGAGTAGTATACACACACGCGCGCACACACACACACCACCACCACCACCACACCACATCCTTCTTATCCACTCATCAGTCCATGGACATTTGGGCTCTCTCCATAGTTTGGCTATTGTTGATAATACTGCTATAAACATCGAGGTGCAGGTATCCCTTTGAATCTGTATTTTTGTATCTGTTGGGTAAATACCTAGTACTGCAATTGTTGGATCATAGGGTAGTTCTCTTTTTAATTTTTTGAGGAAACTTCATACTGTTCTCCAGAGGGGCTGCACCAGTTTGCATTTCCACGAACAGTGCAAGAGGGTTCCGCTTTCTCACCAACACTTTTTGGTTTTTGTGTTGTTAATTTTAACCATTCTGATGGGTGTGAAGTGATATCTCATCTGATGATGAGTGATGTTTAGCATCTTTCCATGTCTCTGTTAGGCATCTGGATGTCTTCTTCGGAAAAATTTTTATTCAGGTCTTCTGCCCATTTCTTAGCTGGATTATTTTTTGTTTGGGTGTTGAATTTCATAAATTCTTTATAGATTTTAGATACTAATCCTTAATCAGATATGTCATTTGCAAATATCTTCTCCCATTCCATAAGCTGCCTTTTAGTTTTATTGATTGTTTCCCTCACTGTGCAGAAGATTTTTATCTTGATGAAATCCTAGTAGTTCATTTTTGCTTTTGTTTCCCTTGCCTCCAGGAACATGTCAGTAAGAAGTCTCTAAGGTTGAGGTCAAAGAGGTTGCTGCCTGTGTTCTTCTCTAGGATTTTGATGTTTTCCTGTCTCACATTTAGGTCTGTCCTCCATTTTGAATTTATTTTTGGTAAAAGAGAGTGATCCAGTTTCATTTTTCTGCATGTTGTCGTCCAGTTTTCCCTTCACCATTACAAAAAAACTCACAGCTAACAATCATCCTCAGTGGAGAAAAACTGAGAGTTTTTCCTCTATGTCAGGAGCAAAACAGGCATATTTACTCTCACAATTACTGTTTAACATAGTATTGGAAGTCTTAGCCTCAGCAATCAGACAATAAAAAAGAAATAAAAGGCATCCAAATCGGCAAGGAAGAAGTCAAACTTTCACTATTAGCAGACAACTTGATACTCTATGTAGAAAACCCTAAAGACTCCACAAAAACATTGCCAGAACTAGTATATGAATTCAGCAATGTCACAGGATATAAAATCAATGTACAGAAATCTGTTGCATTTCTGTACACCAATAATGAAGCAGTAGGGAAAACAAAACAAAACAAAACAAGGAATCAATCCCGTTTACAATTGTACCAAAAACCCTAAGATGTCTAGGAATAAATCAAACCAAAGAGATAGAAGATCTGTACTCCAAAAACTATAAACACTTATAAAAGAAATTGAAGACAACACAAAAAAATGGAAAGACATTCCATGCTCATGGATTGGAAGAACAAACGTTGTTAAACTGTCTATGCTACCCAAAGCAAACTACACATTTAATGAAATCCCTAGCAAAACACCTCCAGCATTTTTCACAGAGCTACAACAAACAATCTTAATTTGTGTGGAACCACAAAAGATCCCAAGTAGCCAAAGCAGTTCTGAAAAGGAAAAGCAAAGCTGGAGGCATTACCATTCCAGATTTCAAGTTATATTACAAAGCTGTCGTCACCGAGACAGCATGGTACTGGCACAAAAACAGACACATCAATCAATGGAACATCACAGAAAACCCAGAAATGGACCCACAACTATATGGTCAGTCAATCTCAACAAAGCAGGAAAGAATATCTAATGGAAAAAAAAAAAACAAAAAAAAAAAACAGAACAAAAGTCTCTTCAGAAAATTATTTCTTTTTTTTAAAGATTTTTTTTTACATTTATTTATTTTTGATAGACAGAGCACAAGTGGGGGAGGGGCTGAGAGAGAAGGAGACATAGAATCCGAAGCAGGCTCCAGGCTCTGAGCTGTCAGCACAGAACCCGACGCGGGGCTCAAACTCACAAACTGTGAGATCATGACCTGAGCCGAAGTCAGACTCTTAACTGACTGAGCCACCCAGGTGCCCCAGAAAATTATTTCTTAAACTTAACATATGATAAGCAGTAAAGTTGGAATTCAAACCCAAATATTTCTGAATTTAAAACCCATACCATGAACCCCTGTTGCCTTCCAACTGTTATAAATGTACACTTATGTGGATTTTAGAGTAATCTGGAAGTTGGAAAGGCCTGAGCATCTGTGTGAAGGACAGAAGATAGAGCATCACTAAATGGAGGCAAAAGCCAAGAACCATATTTTTCTACATATTCCATGTACCTGACATTTTTGCCAGAAGGATTTCCTAAGCATTGTTTGAAAACCTACTTGGGTTCTACATTTACTTACAATTTTAAGTTCTGTGTCACTCATGATGGCCACTTACTGGGAAATATTTTCTAAATGGTGGTCCCTAGGATAAAATGAGGTGATTATCACTATAATCACCAGACACAGTTAACACTGTGTTAACTACACTGTGTCCAACTACAGACGTTGGACACTGTAGGCAACACAGCCTTCTCTCCTTGAACTGGGGCAGCTCACCTTGCAGCAGAGGGAACAGGAGTTCAGAGAAGCTGAGTAACCATCAAGAGCACCGTCTTTGGGGTAAGACCAGCGTGAATTCAAATGACAGCCCAGCTTATTCACTTTGGGCAAGCCACCTGATTTCTCCGAATGTGGTCTCTCTCCATGAGACATGTGACTCTGTAAAGCATCATGGCAACTGAGTACTTGAGAAATGACCCAGACACCGAAGGTGCATATTAATTTTAATTCTCACACACACCCCGCACACACATGCATTTGCACACACACAAACACACATGCTCAGGACAGATGGAGGCTCCAAAACCAGACCTTTAAACTTCAAATCTTACACTTCTACCACTCCACTCTTTCTTAAATCAAGAAGCTCCCAGTAACAATTTTTATACAAAACAAATAGTTCTGAAAAATAGAGAGCGCAAGGGATGTGCCCCATTTCTTTGTTATATCTTGTTCTCAGATCTTGAATAGCTTCTCCATGGGGTTCAGATTGAGAGAACAACACATATCCACAAATTCTAGCTTTTGAAGAGCCTTCATACTTTCTTGGATCTTATTGCTGACAAAGACCTCAAAGACAAATTCAAACACTTCATTTTACAAAAGAAAGAACTGAAATCGAGAAAGATGGAGTGACTTGATTAAACCTCAGGTATATCCTTTGAAATGCATAATTAAATTGTGTAAAATTTCTAACTATTGTCACATGCATTGAATTTACCATTTTTTTTTCTTTTTCTTTTTTCCGGCATTACTTATGAAATTTAACTATGATAAATATGCTTTGACTTCACTATACCTACACATATTAATACATCTGAAGGAAATTTTATATTCAGACCCTATTAGTACACAATGTAAATTGGAAACAGATTCTAAATGGCCAGCTACTAAATTTTTTAAAAACATGATAGGCCCACTGGAAGCAGGCAGCTGCGCTGACATTCTTCCTAGAGCCAGGGAAAAAAACAACTACCAAGAAAAAAATGTACTGACCCCTGGTTTGGTGTTCCTCCATCGCCGGATTTTTGGCCTGCAAGAAGTCAGTGGCTGTTTTGCCCCAGTCAATACTAATTTCTAGGGTCAATAAATCCTGGTAATGAATGGAGAATGTGAGTCAATGAATACTCATTAGATGTGTTCACAAAACGCTTCATGAATAAAATAGAAAATAATAATCAGTCGTATCAATGCTTAATATTATTTCTGACATCTTTTTGAACTACTTTTTTCTTTTGTTGTTTTTCTTTTAGAAGTGACATTAGATTTTTTTTTAATCACCTTGGAACGTTAAAGCTGCTTCCTACATTATACTTGCCTCTGTGAAGCTTTGCTATTCGCAGGACAGGGCCAGCAGCCCCATGAAAGGGAGATAATCGTCCACCTTGCAAATAGATTATGCTGCCGCTAGCCTTATAAACTAGTAGCCTCTATCCTCTTCATTCAGAGTGGAGTGGCAAATGACACCAAAAACATTGCTTTTGGTTATATATTCAAAGGAAATGAAATCTGGATGCGGGAGAGATTCTGCACCCCATGGTCATTTCAGCATTACTCATATTAGCCAAAGTATGGAAACAATCTAAGTGTCCATCAACAGATGAATGGGTAAAGAAAACATGATATATACTTAGTATGAGACATTAGTCAGTCTTAAAAAAGAAGAAAAGTCTGCAATTTGCAACATGAATGAACCTGGAGGACGTTGTGCTAAGTGAAGCAAACCAGACACGGAAAGACACATCCTACATGGTCTCACCGAAATGTGGAATCTAAGAAAGTCGAACTCTTAGAAACAGAGTAGAATGGTGGTTGCCAGGGGGTGGGGTCAGGTTGATAGATTAAAGAGATACTGGTCAAGGAGTATATAAACTTTCAGTTCTAAAATGAATAAGTTCTGGGATTCTAATGTAAACATGGTGATGTTAATTAACAATGCTGTGTTGTTTACTCAGAATTCACTAAAAAGATAGATCTTAAATTGAATCTTCTACCACACACACTTTCATGCACACAGACACACAGACACACAGACACACACACACACACACACACACACACAAATGCACAAGTGGTAACTGTGTAGAAATGATAGATAAGTTCTTTAGCTTGGTAGTGGAGATCGTTTCACAATGTATACATACCTCAAAAACATCATGTGTCTACCTTAAATATATACAATTTTTATATGTCAAAGAGATTTCAATAAAGGACTTAAAAATAACAGATAACAATGAGAACATCCAGTAAATATTCCTACATGAAGGAGCACACACAAATCTTTTATAAGCATATATATAAGTGGTTTGTAGACAATGTGGTGGAAAACAATAACTAAAGAATACTACCAGTTATTGAGAACCTACAAGTTCAAGAACCATAAGCCAGGTACTATGTTAGACATTTTACTATATTATTTCTAATTTTTAAAAACAATTCAAGTTACCTGCAATTTTTCCAATTAGGAAATTATAGCTAAGTAAGCTTAATCATTCAATTCGAAAGCCCCAGTTCTTTCCACAATGTCTTGTTTCTTCCTTTACAACATGAATTCAAGTCCAGAAAGAGAGTAAAATCCTTAAAAAGGTGAAGGCATGCTATAAGCTAAGTCATATTCATAAACTATAGTAGCTATATCACCAAAGAGTTTTTATTTATCAAGTCAATTTTTTAAGTTACTAACATATCATGTTGCATATTATGTTAACAAATTCTATATATTTTAAATAGTTGGGTTTTTAAAAGTTCTATTGGTCTACTTTATTTCAAAATGAAAACCCATTTTATAAACCAACAAAGTTCACATTTCCTTCAAATCATTGAATAAAATTATGATGATATTTGAGGGAATGGAGAAGGGTAGAGAAAAAGCTAATGAAGTCCTTTGGCTGTTGGTTACATTACACTATGGAAAAGAACGCACTTATAAAAATACATGTTTATTTTCAGACTAATCATTATAGTGTTGAATAAATATGGCACACATTTCATGTTAAATTTTCAAAATTGTTTTCCAAATAAGAGTCATGAAGGACTATTTCCTGAGGCCTACCCACAATGTGAAACAGGTTTTGCGCACATACTTCCAAAGTAACTGACAAAACTAATGAGCTCAATCTCCTGAAATAAAACCAAAGAAACTACATTCAAGGTGCGATTCGATCACTAAATCATCTCAATCAGTCAGTGCATGAACTCAGCCATCCCCAATCCCACACATCCTACTGAATGGTCTTCACTATTTGTGCACAAGTGTCATTTCCTGTGGTTCTCATGTAGGAGTGGCTGGTGAGAAAGGTCTCTTTCTGAGTGTTCTGGTTTATATTCTCATTATGAATTTGATCATTGCAAAAATGTGTATGGGGAGGAAGAAAAAAAACCAGAATATCCTTTGTGAAAAAAAGAAAATTAGACCTCAGATCACCAGTGTTTTGTCAAGTAAAGAGGATAGAATACAGGAGTTTGAGAAGACCTATGAGTTTGTATACTCCTGTCTCTGCAGACCCCCAGAGCACTATTCCAGCACATTAGCCTAAAGTGGATCCTCTGGTGCTGGAGTCCAAACCTCAAATTGTCCTGAGAAAGGAGAAGGGGGCTCGGGGGGGGGGGGGGTCACCCTGCTTACACGAGCCATTTGGGACTAGTTGGTTCCTAAGGGGGCTGATTCCTATGTGAACAGGAGTTTCTGGGTGGCATTAGGAGTATCTCTGAGTAGATCATGTTGCAGTAATTCAGTCCTTTACTGTTTATGCTTTGGACTGATTCCCAATTTCAATAACAGAGTGAGAAAAATTCTATAACTTGTAGGCATGAGTGCTTGAATTCCAAACCTATGGCAGCCAGTTTTTGATCCATGTTACTTTAACTTAGATTCTCATTCATATTCAATTAGCTTCAATTTATCTATGTATCTAACTAAAGAGGTGCATGAAGCTAAATACACAGACGGAGGGTTTTCCATTGATCTGGTATTTACATATATAGAAATACACACTGATTAGTATCAGAGTTCTGTAAAGCACAAACATATGCACATAATTACTATACTCTTTTCTCTGATTGCAGCAAGGAACATTGTTCCTTTTGGGCCTGTGCTTCAAAACCTGCTCTGTCCTTTCTGGTGGCCAGCTTGGAAGTTGTAAGATTTAATGTCTAAGCTTGGAATATATTATCTATCCCTTGACCTGCTTCAGAATTTATATCTTAATTTCTCATGGTCTTCCGGCTTTAAGCTACGATTCTTTATTTCAGGAAAGCCAGAATTCATCCGCCTTACAAATACGTTATATTTCTAAAAGCTAAAGATGAGTTTAAGAAAAAAAAATTAAGGGGTGCCTGGGTGGCTCAGTTGGTTAAGCATCCGACTTCCACTCAGGTCATGATCTCATGGGTCATGAGTTCCAGCCCCGGGTTGGGCTCTGTGCTGACAGCTCGGAGCCTGGAGCCTGCTTCGGATTCTGTGTCTGCCCCTCTCCTGCTCACGCTCTGACTCTCTCTGTTTTTCGATAATAAATAAATGTTAAAAAGACACTTTTTTAAAATATTAAAACCTCCCCCATTTCTTTGGTTAGTTTTATCTCCTCGAAGAATAACAGCAACAACAGGAGGAGCTGAAAGTAATCTGATTTCATCAGATTCCCCTTCTTTTATATTTGATTATCCAAGTTTCCAGAATTTTAGGAATTTTATTTTTTAAAACAACAGAAGGAGAAAGTTCCTTACAACAGTCCCAACCTGAAACGGTTTCTGCTTTCTGTTCTACACACTACTTAGTAAATCTGAATTTTTGCTTTTTCAAGATATCACTCTTTATTTAGCAAGTGTACATAGAGAACATATCAAATTAAGCAGGACCTAAAATGTGCTACGAATAATATCGCAGCACATATGTGAGCTGAGGGCAACTGGGGTCCTCTCTTCTTTCCACATTTATTTTTGTTGTTATTTTAAAGTGTACTAGGCCAAAAATGGTGCTAATCATAAAGATACAATTAAATATTGATTAATTTCATCGTTTGAGATGTGACCAAGCTTTTGAATTAGACTTTGTTTTGGTTTTTTTGTTTGTTTGTTTTTTGGCCAAAGGAAGTGTAGTAAATTAACCAAATTGGAACTATTGGCCAATTTTAGAAGTCTTATAAAATCAATAAAGTCAATTGATGACTTGGTCAAGCAGGACACAGTGCAAGTTGTCTTCCTCGTCAGTACTCAGCTTTCTGACATTTTTTTCTGAAAAAATTCCTAATTGTTTTCCCACATATATTTTGTTCCATTCTTATCTAAATGTGGCAGCATTTGTCATGTCTTACCTAATCCTTTTCCCTCCTTATTTTCCATTTCAGTGTTGTATTGTCGTTCTTCTCATTGTACTAAAAGGTTAAAAAGTGGCATGGTGATGGACCAAAAAGAACAGTTACAGAAAACCCTGAATTCTAATGGAAGTTGAGGTCCTTGTTCATCTAGTGACTTTGGACAAGACTCAACTTCTAAAGCCCAAGTTTGCTCATCAGTAAAAAGAAAATGCTAATTTGCCAAATATCTCTGACACAAGTATGAGTAGCTTTTTCTAGAACCCATCAGAATTATCATTATAAGCTAGAAACTGTGTTGGCTGAATTGTGTCCTTCCAAAATTCATATGTTAAAGTCCTCCTGCACCACCACCCCCCACCCCTGTCGGCCCCCTTTACCTCAGAATGTGACAACTTGGAGATAGGGCCTTGAAAGAAATGATTAAGATAACCTAGATGTGGTCTGTAATCTAGTATGACTGGCGTCCCTATATGAAGAGGAGACTAAGATAGGCACAACACAGATGAAAGAATAGCCATGTGAGCACACAGTGAGAGGGCAGGCAAGGAAAAGCCTAAGAAGTAAAATCTGACCACACCTTGATCTTCTGGCTTCCAGAATCATGCAAAAACCAATTTCTGTTGTTCAAGTCACCCAATCTATGGTATTTTGCTATAGCAACCCTAGCAAATTAATACTGAAAATATAATCAGAGGTAAAATAAGTATTCTTAATATCAGCCCTACCACTTGTAGCCATCATTCCATTCCCCAATCACCTCAACCAAGTCAAGCCCATCCCCAAAATTCAGAAATTAACACAAGTGGAAATACACTCTTAAGAGCAAATAAATGTTAACTGCCTCTATACAGTTAAAGATCATTGTTTCTCATCTGAATGTCACAGTTAAGCTTTAGTCAAATCTTTAACTACATCACTAATCCAATTGTATGAGTGGTTGTTTAAGACCATGGTCATGATTTTCTATCAGCAATACAAAACTATATATAAGCTGCGATCTAGCCAATAGAGAATAACCAATGGAGGCTCAATCATGTCACACTTTTACACAAAGGACAATAATCTATGAAATCACCTTCTATCTTCTCTCACAGTCTCTTCCAAGATTGGAAAGTCTGTGGAATTCTGTCTTTAACTGCCATTTTAAAAAGCATGTACAATGTTACGCAACTTTGAAAAAAAATGCAAGGATGTGCTGGAGAGATTAAGCAAATTAAGATTTCCAGTAGATTTATAACGTACCACCTTGGGAAGCCTCTATTGCTTAATCTTACACACTAATTATTGAAATGTTTTTGTGATATAAGAAATTAAAAACCTGAGGTTCAACATTATAAGCTTTACCACAAGACTGTCATAAAAAAGATCTGGAAGCAATTTTTTGCAAATGAAAAAAAAAGAGATACTTGTAATTGACTCACTTATTCATCCAATTTTATTGAGCAATTACTGGGGCGCCTGGGTGGCGCAGTCGTTAAGCGTACGACTTCAGCCAGGTCACGATCTCGCGGTCCGTGAGTTCGAGCCCTGCGTCAGGCTCTGGGCTGATGGCTCAGAGCCTGGAGCCTGTTTCTGATTCTGTGTCTCCCTCTCTCTCTGCCCCTCCCCCGTTCATGCTCTGTCTCTCTCTGTCCCCAAAATGAATAAACGTTGAAAAAAAAATTTATTGAGTAATTACTAAGTGCTAGCACTGTGTGGATTTCAATATATATATGTATATATATATATATATATATACACACATATATATATACTATATACATTCACATATATATATATATATACACACACATGTATATATACATATATTTATATATATATTTTTTAACTTCTCCTGCTACCTTTTGCTACCTTCTGTTAAAAGAATCTCTTCTCTCTTATGAGTCAGTCAGGACTAAACCCTCTCCTGCATCTTGGGGACCCAGGCCTGGCTATGCAAAGCATTCAATTTATTTAATAATAATTGGTACAAGAATGAGCAAGTTGGGCCAATCAGAGATGCTTGAGGATTATTCTAGAATTAAGTTTCAAGAGTAATTTAAACCTACAACCACTCAATATTTTGAGTATCAGATGGGAACAGTATGCCTGAGAATTCCACCATCAAAAGAAGAAAACAGCACACACTGATAGAAGTAATCACTAGGGTTCCTCTTTACTCTCCTTGACCTAAGTAGACCTAATGTTAACTTTCTACTTAATGAGCTAAAACATTCTTTTTTTATTATTATTAAATTTGTGTTTGCGTAATCAATGTGTTGAACAAACAGAACTCATGGAGTAAAATTAAAAAGCAAGTTTTTTCCCTACTGTACCTTAAAATTAAGTAAATGAGGAAAGGTTTTTTTTTCTTTCCTGGAAGGTAATTCAGATTATCTCATAACTCTTTGATCATTCTTAGATAAGAACAAATTCACTATAAATAGACAAATGCATTCTCTGTTCAATACTATAAAATGTCCAGTTATATATAATAACCAAAAACTCATACTCAATTTAAAGTTACATGTACATTCTGTTATACCCCCCTTTTTTTATTTGTTTTAGGGGGGAGGGTTTCCCAACCAACAAAATACATATGATTACTATACCTAGGTCCTATGTGTTCTTTGGGTCAGATGAGACAGCATTATGTTTAACAGTGGTTCTCAAAATGTGATATGGGGAACAGCAACAGCAGCATTTAGCACCACCCGACAGCCGGCCAAAACTTCAACTTCTTTGGTCCTATCAAAGACCTATTGAATCAAAAACTCTAAGGTTGAGACCCAGCAAGTATGTTTTGTTTTTAATTTTTATTTTTTAATCTTTATTTATTTTTGAGAGAGAGAAGCATGTGAGCAGGGGAGGAGCAGAGAGGGAGACACAGAATCCGAAGCAGGCTCCAGGCTCTGAGCTGTCAGCACAGAGCCCAACACAGGGCTCAAACCTAAGAACCGTGAGATCATGACCTGAGCCTAAGTCAGACGCTCAACTGACTGAGCCACTGAGCAACCCAGGCGCCCCAGCAAGTATATATTTTAACCAGCCTTCTAAGTGACCTAAGATAAGCTAACATACACAAACCATCAGTTAAAAGTCTGGTTCTCAACTCTGGTTGAACGTTAGAATCACCTGGGCAGCTTTTAAAACCAAATTCTGGATCCCAGATATGCAATTTCATTAGTATCTATTGGGGCTCAAACACTAGTAGAATTTATCTTTTATTTTTTTTTAACGTTTATTCATTTTTTGAGACAAAGAGAGAGACAGAACATGAGTGGGGGAGGGGAAGAGAGAGAGAGGGAGACACAGAACCTGAAGCAGGCTCCAGGCTCTGAGCTGTCAGCACAGAGCCTGATGTGGGGCTTGAACCTGTGAACTGTGAGATCATGACCTGTGTGGAAGTTGGGCGCTTAACAGACTGAGCCACCCGGGCACCCCAAGCACTAGTAGAATGTTTATGGCTCCCCAAAAATAAAATAGGAAATCAAGAATTTGAATCACTTTTCTGCAATACTGTTTTTTTGAATTTCTTCATTAAGGGTAAAATTGTCAATGGTTTCAGAGTAGTAGGACCCAAAGACTATACAATTATTGGATTATTCAATTCAGAAACCAATTATGTATGTTTAACTATATGCAAACAAAATGTTCCCATCCATTCAATCTGTTTCCTCAGTACTGAATTTCACTGTATTTTCCATTTCTTTGTATTCACTTGTTTAAACTTTGGGAAATTTTAAATTGAAGAGAATGACATCAAAATCTGGAATTATGGTTCATTTTAATTTGTGTGTGGTTTTTGCCTGTGCTGCCCATGGATACCCAAAGATATCTGTCAATGAGTAGCCAAACTTGAAAAGACATTCCCATATGTTTGCTTGAAACTATGACAATATGCTTTGAGGCTTTAAAAGTGGATGGCATTTATTTCACTAGACTGCAAATCTTGTAACAACCTACAGTGTGTCTGTTATAAATCATGTGTGGAAATATGATCATTTGCATAAAGGTACATTAATCTGCAAATGGCCACATCAACCCAGGACCAGTTGAGGCTCTTCAAAACCATTAAGGCTATTAGTTCTGACCAGAGATAAGCAGAATAAACACATTCTTGCTCAACTGGAATAAGTCCTGCTACCTTTCAAAGCCCTCTGAAGGATGATGAAGCCCAAAGATTTCACTATTTCGCTGGTATTTCCCCTCCCCCCCTCCCCACCGTTTTTTTTTTTTTTACTGTTTTGTTTACATGGCTCTTGCAATGTCCAGAAACTTAACATTTGCATTGCTAAAGAGGCAATGCAATACTTTTTGCTGAGAATGACCTTCCTCTGTTTGACTTTGGGGAAAAAAAAAAGAGTTTAAAAGATTCTTGGGATTTGGACTGTGATGATTTGACTTTATGCAAAGAGATAAGCCAACTTTTAGCTGGAGGCAATTTAGATTAAAACAAAATCAGAATAAAAGTTCCTAAATTATTCAAATAAATGGGAGAATCAACTCTATTTTTCAATCTATAGCTTTAAGCCTGTCTGAGAGACTTGGTCTGCCCTAAAATAACAGTTAAAATATATCTAATAAGAACCCCTGACCCCCTGACTTTGTTTTGAATTGAAAGACACACACTAGGAGGGAGGGAAGGAGGATTCTACCGGGGAGGGCCCATATCTGTATTTCCCTTTATGGCTTACTAAGTTTTGGACCTTTTTATTTAAGTTTCTGAAGGGGTAGAAAACATCATAATAATCCTTATATATGATAGGAATATGTTTTGAATTAAACTGGCTTTAGGGGCACCTGTGCGGCTCAGTCTGTTAAAAATCCAACTCTTGATGTCCACTCAGATAATGATCTCATGGTTTGTGGGTTCGAGCTCCACATTGTGCTCTTCACTGACCATGTGGAACCTGCTTGGGATTCTCTCTCCCTCTTTCTCTGCCCCTTCCCAATTCATGCTCTCTCCGTCTCTCTCTCTCTCTCTCTCTCTCTCTCTCTGAAAATAAATAAATAACCTTTAAAAAAAACTTGATTTTAAGTGAGTTAACAAGCTAAAAGGAAAATGTGTATTTGATAGGTTTAAAAGACTTTAATCTGACATAGCATATAAACCCCCATTAGTAATTCTTCATGATGCTATCTTGCTTGATTCTACAGATGTACAAAATAATTTATC
Source organism: Prionailurus bengalensis (assembly GCF_016509475.1). Classification (NCBI taxonomy): domain Eukaryota; kingdom Metazoa; phylum Chordata; class Mammalia; order Carnivora; family Felidae; genus Prionailurus; species Prionailurus bengalensis. The sequence goes on along the minus strand of NC_057344.1, from coordinate 190,733,636 downwards.
GAAGTGTTCAAGGCCATGGATTATATGGATCTTTCCTCATGAAACTCAACTCACTCAATGCTCTACCATCACTACTTTGTCCCCATGTCTACTACAGAAAAAAAAAATGCATAGAAACCATATGCAAACTTAAATACATTCATTATATCAAAAGTAAAAATAATTATTTTGTAACAGTGCAGAAAGAATATTTTCTCCATACAGCTAAGTAATATTCCAAATGGAGAACTGACTGGAATGACACAATTAAAATGACCCAAGAAGTAAAAGCCATTTCCAAATGTTAATACAGAGTTATGTGACTCACCTATGCCTCCTGAAAGGCAAGGCAGTTAAGGTAGAGGATGAGCAGAAACTTTCCAGAATAAATGAAAGCATGTAGCCTGATCTTCTCCCCTATGGGTTGGAAGTTAAAGCCCATAAATCTCATGGAAGATGAAAGAGAAAGAAGTAGCCTTTTTATTAAGAGGCAGAAGGGAAAGCGTTGTCTCTTTTCAGAATCCGGAAGCTCTGCGGAGATGCCCTTTGGAGCCAGAATGGGGCTAATTAGGCTATTTACATGAAACCCGTAATGGAGCATGATATTTAATCACATCGTTTTGACAAATAATTAGAAGATAAATCACTCAAATGACAGTGCTACTGTATCTTAAAACTGCAGCGCAAATACTGTTGACAGCATTTCCAATTGCACCTATTCATTTGATCTTTCGTTTAATAGAAAAGAAAGCAGAAGGCAGATTTGTGCTCCAGCCAATCTAGCCTTCAAATTCTGGCAAGGGTTGAGCTTGGGCACACACCATTCTTGCATGAAATAGAACTCTGCTTCTCATTTATAGCGAACATTGAAAAGTTATAAAATATAATATGTGGTTTGGGGTCTTTTCTTGTTAACTGCTGGTAAATGCTCGCCTTTGGGTTGTGTGGGAAATATCCATACATGTTTATGGTCTTCAAAGGGTTGCCCAGAAATTGCTGCAGAGGCAGTCTGAAGATTTCTCATGCCCTCCAAGTTGTTTAAATAGTTAGGAAAGGCCTCTTCGTGTGTGCTGAGTTTGATTCTCAAGCATTTATCTTCGAATAAAAGCAAAATGAAAATACCAGGGAAATGGTCTGAGTACATGCATGCTATTCTTGAGTGTCCTGTCCATTAGCATTTATAAAAGAATTAGAATATCAGCGATAATGTAAAATTTAATTTTTCATTAAGTGCTAACTCATTTAAACGTGCAGTATATGACACACGTATTCTTTCCTAGTAACAAGGTCACTTCGTGTTTCATTTCAAGCCAGAATGCAACAGCACCAGATCTGGTCTTTTTTTGCTTTCAAACCAAACTTGTGCATATGTGAATTTGTGTGTGTGCCTGTCAACAACTTCATTTCTTAATAAAATGGGTTTTGTAGAGTCAAGTGAAAGGATAGGTGTGTGAGTGGGCATGTGATTTGATCTGACTGTTGAATGAAGTCTTGAAGGATTGTTCTGTGTTATTAAATAAGCAAGCAAGAAATTCATCCACAGCAGATTGTATGGCAATGCTGGTTATAACTTAAAGTAGTTCTAGAGAAGGATCAAATTATACAAGTCTTTCTTACTGATTATTATACTTGAACATTGAGGAGATATAGGATACCGGCCTCATTTCTTTAATATGCATCCCTTGGGCTCCTGCTTTCCTAAAGAGTAGTTTTTTTCCCAACGTTTTTACAAGTGAGCTATGAACTATGTTACATCATGTTTGCCCAAGAAATTTAATGATTTTTAAAACATAGTCTTACACCTCAAAGAATTATAAATACTGAAATGATTAAACCAGCACAATTTCATTAGGATTCTAATGTAGATGATAGGCTAAGACCAAAAGTGGAAACTGAGTCCTAGGAAGATTGGATATCTTACCCAAAGACACCTCGTATGTCTCAAATGAAGTTTCTGAACATGGATTGGAATTCTCAGTTTTTATCCCATGCACTATGTATGTAGGCTCCAGGGTTGGAGAAATCAGGGACCTCGTGGGCTTTTTGAAGTCACCTTTGCGGTGACTAGAATATTCTTGAAGTCTAGTTCTTTTGCACCCTAACTTATCTCTGTGAACATCCCTCCAACCTTTTAGACTTATTCTCACACAAAAATATCACCGTGTCCAAAACTTCACCCTAGAGGATTGAACTGGACATCCAGGACAGAGCAGGACAAGAGCAGACCCAATATTGTGAAGGCTGCATTAGATCTGAAAATTCATCACAGATAATCACATATAATCACTTCATAAATGGAGTAGAATAGCCAATGACTCTGACATAGGGGAGAGAAAGTAAGAGTCCTACCACTCAGAAAAAAGGACTTCAAAATTGTGTGTGTGTGTGTGTGTGTGTGTGCATGTAAATCAAGCACTATTTAACCTTTAAAAAAAAATCCTAATTCTTGTGCCCAACAAAGGATTAAAAAGGAAGTAGGCTGGTTATAGCTTGTTTCTGTTTTTCCATCACCTACCACTATTATGGCCCCATTCCACTAGGTCAGCTTGTCTTCTGAACTTTTTGATTGATATTAAGGTGACTGCTATGTTTGAATCAAAACAAAGAAATAAAAAACTTCGGTAGTGTTTTTGAGTCACCAAACTTTTTGTTCTAAGTTTAGTTTGTCTCTCCCCTGACTGTCTAAATGGAATCAGGTTACAGAAGGGCCTCTTTTATCCACCTCACAAGATGGGGAGTGAATAAAGTTCTGGTCACTTTGCACTCAACTTTTAATAATTTCTAAGACTATTGTATTGTTCATTTTCTTACAGTAATGGTGAACTAGATAGAAGGAGAGCTGGTTAGTTAAGAACAGTCCAGTAATGACTGCTACCTAAAATTCTGTAGCACATACTTGCCAGACTATTTCAGGTATTTTCACAAAAGTGGAAGACTTTTGGATTAAAAGTCTTTCCTTGTTGAAGAGTCTCTGCTAAATGCCACTACTTGAGTGGTATAGAGTAAGACATCATGTTCTGCCATTACATCAACAATTAGTACCTGGAAGTGGCCGTCAGTGATGGGAGATGGGATGGGGGAGGATTGAGCAAGAAACATGGTAGGAGGGGAGGTGGATAGGGAGGAAGGCAAAACCAAGCAAGGTGGATTTGTCCACAAGTGGAAAAAAAACTACATTTAAAAGGGATTCCAAAGATAAATTTTAGCATGCTTATTTTCCTGCTTAGGGCTAATAGGAGCAGAGAATCTGAGTATTAAAAGGGACATATTGGCATTGAGTAAATTCTCCAGCTGAGAACAAGTGTTCCTTCTTCAACACACCAAGCAGGTCAACTTCTTCCTGATACGTCAAGTGACAAGGCAGCGTAAAACCATGTGAGGCAGTTTTCTTTCTCTCTTTCGCCATTTCTCTCTCTCCCCCCCAACCCCCACCAAATCTCCAACATCACCCCTCACATTTTCTCTCTCTTACTCCTCCCTTATTTTCTCTTAACTTTGAGCAGCTCTAACTCTATTGAACACCATTCTTTCTCTAGTTAATACCTACCGGTCCATCAGAACTCATCTCAAGTGCTAGCTCCTGGGTGAAGAATTATCTGCCCTGTCAGTCTGACAGACAGGTTTCTCCCTTACAAATCCTTGTTACTCTCTTACAAAAAACAGTAAGCTTCTTTTTTTTAATTTTTTTTCTTTTTGAATGTTTTATTTATTTTTGAGAGAGAGAGCAAGCTAGGGAGGGGCAGACACAGAGGGAAACACAGAATCCGAAGCAGGGTCCAGGCTCTGAGCTGTCAGCACAGAGCCCAACTCGGGGCTCGAACTCATAAACCATGAGATCATGACCTGAGTCGAAGTTGGATGCTTAACCAACTGAGCCACCCAGGTGCCCCAAGACAATAAGCTTCTTAAGAGCAGAATCATACCTTCCTGAATTTTTTCTTCTTAGGGTTTAGCAGAGGACCTTGTATACAGATGCCATTCAATAAATATATCCCAAATGAATGAGTAAAACTCCTCCATGATATAACTTTCAATCACTGTAGCTCATGACTCACTTAGGAGTTACTCAAAATTAGTCTAATACCCTTGCAATAAGATTATTCCTCGGGGAGCTTGGATGGCTTAGTAGGTTAAGCCTCTGACTTCAGCTCAGGTCGTGATCTCACAGTTCCTGAGTTCAAGCCCCACATCAGGCTCTCTGCTATCAGTGCAGAGCCTGCCTTGGATCCTCAGTCCCCTCTCTGTCTCTCTCTCTCTGTCCCTCCCCTGATGGTTCTCTCTCTCTCTCAAAATAAATAAATATCCTTAAAAAAAAAAAAAAAGAGTATTCCTCAACTGCACCTCCCTCCCTCAATTTTCTTTCCTTGGCTTAACCATTTTAGTTCCTTAAGCCAATGGTTCTCAAAGTCGGTGTACATCAGAATCACTTAGAAGACCTGTTAGAACACCCATTTCTGGGTCCTACTCCCATATCTTTGATTCAGTATGTGTGGGGTAGGGCCCAAGAATTTGCATTTTCAACAAGTTGCCAAATGTCGATGATCCTGCCAGTCCAGGATCACACTTTGAAAAGCACTACTGTCACTATTCTTCATCTGGCATGGCTCATGGTCTCTCTATTCTCCTACCTGTTCTCTTTCTAAAACATCTTCTGTTAATTAATCAGAACTGAACATAAAACTCAAAATGGAGGGGTGCCTGGGTGGCTCAGCAGGTTCAGCGTCTGACTTCAGCTCAGGTCATGATCTCGTGGTTCACGAGCCCTGAGTCAGGCTCTGTGCTGGCAGCTCAGAGCCTGGAGCCTGCTTCAGATTCTGTGTCCCCCTATCTCTCTGCCGCATCCCTGCTTGTGGTCTGTCTCTCTCTCTTGTTCAGAAATGAATAAACATTTAAAAAAAAAAAACCTCGAAATAGAAAGGATCTATAAACCACGTTTGGAGAAACAGTGCCCTAGACCTTGGTTGTTTTTTCTTTTTTGTTTTTGTTGCTGTTTTTGTTGTTGTCGTTGTTCTGTTTTATTTTATTTTAACATGGGCTTCCAAGAATACAAGTCGTTTTAAGAATATTCAGTAATTTGGGGTACCTGGGTGGCTCGGTTGGCTAAGTGTCCAACGTCAGCTCAGGTCATGATTTCTTAGTCCGTGAGTTCAAGCCCCACGTTAGGCTCTGTGCTGACAGCTCAGAGTCTGGAGCCTGCTTCGGATCCTGTGTCTCCCTCTTTCTGCTCCTCCTCCACTACACTGTCTCTCTCTGCCTCTCTAAAATGAATAAACGTTAAAAATTAAAAAAAAAAAAAAAGAATGTTCAGTAATTTGAGTCAATAAACTATTCCTATGGTTTTTTAAATGTTTATTTACTATTATTTTTGAGAGAGAGAGGGAGGGGCAGAAAGAGGGGGAGAGAGAGAGAGAGAGTCCCAGGCAGACTCCCCACTATCTGCACAGAGCCAGATGCAGAGCTTGAACTCATGAACTGTGAGATCATGACCCGACCCCAAATCAAGAGTCAGATGTTTAACTGATTGAGCCACTCAGTTGCCCCAACATTTATAAGTTTTGATGAAACCAATGTCAAACTTATTTGTCAACAGGTTTTTCATCTATTCATTTCCATTTTATAACAACCATAGCGTGATAACTTATAAGAAAAAAAACATTCAGAGACGCTTGCTTGTATTCAATAGTCATTCACTTCATATTTTTTAAATATTTTCCATGTATTGTATCAGGCTCTAGAGATACAACAGTGAATAGGCTTCAGTGTCCTGAAAAGTTATATTTTTCCTATTTTTCATTTTAAACTGTAAAAGAATTAAGAAAATATTATATTACTTGATTTTGGTGTTCACCATAGTTTGGAAAAGGACAGTATTTATTTCTGACTTTTCATATTAAAGTCCTTGATTTATAAATAAACAGCCAGAAAATAACCACCAAATTGCTTATTACAAATTCCCTGCTAACATTACCCTTTTTGAAACTCTAGTTAATGATGGAATGGGATTGAATAATGAATCAAATATCAAATGCACATAGAAAATATTTAGAAATAAATTCCATTTCCTCTCAATAATCTATTTGGAGAAAGGATTTGAGAGTAGGAGAGAATATCAATTTCCTCAGAAAGTCTGAAAATAAATTAGAAGGATTACTCTAAAAATTAATATGGAATTGCAAAGTGTTTTGTTTATTTGCTATAATCTTTTTTCATATATATAGCCATTTTATCTTAAACATAAAGTATATTAATCATCATGACAAATTCCATAGGCTTCTTTGTACTTGTAACAGGAACCTTAACATAGAGTCTTGTCTAAGATATAATTTGGATAATCACATCAGCATGAATTGTTTTTACTGAATTACATTGTTTTTCATACTTCCAATGTGAGATGGAATTTGATACTCCTCAAAAGGTTAATTTATAGACAACTGTAAAATTAGTAAAAATATATTGTTCTTGAATGAACAAATGAATGTAGAGACTAAATCATAATCTCAAACACATGAATATCACTATTAAAATGTCAGAACCTTTTTAATTATGCTTACTCTTCTGTAAGTTAGTAAAAGCTAAAAAAATTCAAGCAAAATTTTACGTAAATTAAAACCTGAATGCTAGAGACTGCCTCATAGTAAATAAGACCCCATAGGACCAAGTCTTAAAAAATCCTTTATGAGGGGCGCCCAGGTGGTTCAGTTGGTTAAGCATCCAACTTCGGCTCAGGTGATGATCTTGTAGTTCACGAGTTCGAGCCCCGTGTTGGGCTCTGTGCTGATAGCTCAGAGCCTGAAGCCTGCTTTGGATTCTGTGTCTCCCTCTCTCTCTGCCCCTCCCCTGCTTGCACTCTGTCTCTCTGTCTCTGTCTCTGTCTCTCTGTCTCTGTCTCTGTCTCTTCTCTCTCTCTGCTCATGCATCTCCCCTCCACTGTCTACACAGCAGCAGTCCACACCTGCACCGACAGTGGGAGCCTGACATGAATCAAGAGTGATGTTTAATCCACTCTGTGCACCTGATGGCTGACAGAAAATAACATACTATAAATAGAGGGTGGGATGGAAAGTTTTTGCTTCAGGGCAAGGAAAAATGATCAGAAGTCACAAACTCAAATGCCTTGGGGTTCAGGCAATTAATATTAGTGAAGTAAGTAGGCTTCTCAGGGATAAGATGAGAGGTGAGTGGGCAATGGTGAATTGCCCCTTCTGGAAAGTCAGTGGCCACTTAGCATCAGCAGATGGCTGCCATGTTGTGAGCCCAGGAATGCCAGATCTGCAGGTATTTTAACATAAGCCAGAAGTTGCATTTTTATTAGAAATTTACCAATGTTTAAGTGTTGCTTCAGCATTTTAACTTGGTGCCAGCTAAATGAAACACATCTGTGATCATTTATGGCCAATCTTGCCAACTATCGTCCACTCTCCACAAAGTAGACATAGTGATTTTCTTATTACACAAATCAGAGTGCTTAAAATTCCTCCATGTCTTCCTGTTTCACCTGGAATAAAATTAAACCTAATTTCATGGCCTATATGATCTGTCTCAGGTCTTCATTTGCACACTTATCTTCTCTGTGCCAGGATGCTTTCTGATCAGGGTCTAAACATGTTTTTCCTCCTGCAAGCAATGTGATGACATCAGCCTTCGCAGAGTTTCTCCTCATCTTCGTGAACTCTGTTCCATTGTTTTCTCCTCAGACCACCTTTCTAACATCGCCTCCCTCCTCCATCATGTCAGTCACTTTCTATCTCATTTTTGGGTTTGTTTTCTTCCATAATATATGGCTATCTGGAATAACATTATTTTTTTCACTTTATTATTTTTTAAGTTTATTTATTTATTTTGAGAGCATGAGCAGAGAGGGGCACAGAGAGAATCCAAAACAGGCTCCATGCTGTCAGTGCAGAGCCCAACACAGGGTTCAATCCCACAAACCATGAAATAATGACCTGAGACAAAATCAAGAGTCAGTCACTCAACTGAATGAGTCACCCAGGTGCCCCTCTCTTACTTTATTATTATTTCTAAAATATAAGATAGGGATGGACTTGCTTCTAACTGTTTGGGCTCTGGCAGTAGCACTCCATTCTGTTTTCTACCTTTTTCCCACATTCGCAAAATAAGCACTTCATCAGATACCAATACCTGCCAAGCAAGGGGCCTTCTGTAAAGGAAGTCCCACCTCTACAATCCCTGTCCCTGCTCTGAGGCTTCATCTCCATCAGACATCACTCATCCTCAGAAGTCTTGGTCTCCATCTATAGTGCAATCCACAGAGCAACTAGTTCAACCTGAGCCTCCTGCCTTTGATCGCCCAACCCAAATCTCTCTACAAATTCATCTCTTAGCTGATGTGATTTCTATTTCTCTTACTGGGCCCTGACCAATATATAGGTATTCAATATATAGTTAACATATTTATGAATGAATAAACGTGGCCAACAGGCAACCATTTTGTATGATGTTCCCTAGAGATCCTACTCACAATTTCCTGTGACGCTGCATCATCCTTAAACAAACACAACCATAGCGTATGTGCTCCTTGAGCCACTTGAATGTCTTGGTCAGATGCCATGTGCTCCATCTGTTTGTACTGCACTCCCAGGGCCAGATTATGATTTTGAGAGACACTTAGACCCTGAGATTATGGTGTTTAGAATGGGTAATTCAAAATAAAATATCTATACAGAGGGAAATAGAGATATAGACATAGTTACTTGTAATATAAATGTAAGAATAGCAATGGTCTTATTTTCCTCATGCTACAGCAATTTTTTTTTAATTTTTATGTTTTAATATCCAATTCCTTCCAGAAAAAATATATTCCACCTTCATTTCTTGATGTCTCTACTATCCTGATGTCCCAGTCCATGTGCTCTGCCTATTGCATAATGAAGACTTCTACTTATTAACATTCTTAAAATAACTATATGAAGACAATGTTTAAAGACATAAATTTCTGGAATAATTCAGGTAAACACTGGACTCTTTCTTCATTTCTTGACCCTCTGGACAGCTCTGACTCATCCTTAGATTAGCTCCTTTGTAATTTCCTGAAGCTCTCAGATTTATTGAGTGTTCATTGTGAGCTAATGCCCATGCTAGACACTTTATACATGTTGTCTTACTTCAGCCTGGTGAAACTACTATAAATTAGAAATCACCCTTATGTTCTAACAGACCTGCTAGAGTACTGAGTACCCAGATACTCCATCAAATACGATTGTGTCTCTCAACATTTTTAAGAGTATATTATGTGTCAGAAATTCTTAAAGTTACTTGGCAAATATTAACTTATTTCATCATTAAAGCAATATTTTGACTTTAATTTTATAGATGAGAACAGTGATAAACAGAAAATACCTTACCTAAGTTTCTCTAAAGAATAAATGGCAGAGAGGTGCTTGGGTGGCTCAGTAAATTGAACGTCTGAAAGCTCGGGTCATGATCTCACGGCTGGTGAGTTCGAGCCCCGCGTCAGGCTTTGTGCTGACAGCTCAGAGCCTGGAGCCTGCTTCATGTTCTGGATCTCCTTCTCTCTCTCTCTCTCTGCCCCTCCCCTGCTCATGCTATCTCTCTCTGTATCTCAAAAATAAATATTTAAAAATTTTAAAAAATAAAAAAGAATAAATGGCAGAAATTGGATTTGCAACCCAGCAGCCTGGATCATTCTTTAACCATTTACATGCTTCTAGACAATTAAGTGTAAATAGCTTTATTAAATTTGCCAGATCTAAAATAAGTTAATGCTTTGAGGATAACTGTGTTCATATAAAACCTGTGTTACCATGTTTGGCCCTTCAAGGTTTATCCACAAAAATGGTCCCCAAAATGTTTAAATAGGAACACCCTCTTCAATGTCAATGGTAGTAGCCCTTTTCATTTCATTTCGTTTCATTTCACTTCATTTCATTTCATTTCATTTCATTTCATTTCATGAAAAGTAGTACTTTTCATTTATCTTAGTTGACAACACTGATGGCAGTGTTATGATTAAGCCAGTATTTTATAGGTATTGCTGGAAATTCTTTAATATTTTCTTTTCATCCATAAGACAAAATTCAAAATTCTTAACTTGGACATGCCTGCTAGGCTCCAACCCTTCTCTCCAATCTTGGTTTTGATCACATTCCCACAGTGATTATGGTCTGGCCATGTGAGCTTCTTTCCATCTTTCCAGCAGCTTCAGGACCTTCACATGAAAGCAGTCCCTGTGCTGGGAGTGCTTCTCCTGGCCTCACCCACCTGTGACTGGTAAATCCCTGCTCACGCTTTACATCTCAAAAGTCATTTCATCCAAGTAGTCTGCCTTAATCCTCTGATCTTGGCCAAATCCCCTGCAATACACCTTAGTAGTTCCTAAACTTCTCCTTCAGACCACTTACGATACATTACATAATTCTATGTATATTTAATTAATCATCTATGTCCCGTGGTGACATAAACATCTTCTGACAGCGGAGACCGCATCTATTTCATTCATTCCTACATCCCCAGCACCTATACAGTTAAAGCAGAGGAAGATTTTGGATTCCAAGATATAGACAGCTTTTCCCATGTTTATCAAATAGATGGATGGAAGTTACTACTGCCTCTTGAATTTTTCAGACAATAACTAATGTTAATAACACTGATAATGACTAACACTTAATGAACAGTTTCCATTTTCCAGGCACAATTTTAAGAGCTTTGAAGTTTGGAACTCGATTAATCTTCTCAACGCTGTGAAATTGGTACTGTATGTTTATAGAGTGCTCAGCACATACATGTTAGACTCCAGCCAGGGACTCAAACTTGGTGAAGGATTGTTCTGCTCCCTTTTAACCCAGACTAAGACCTGAGGCCATCACTTACTTCAAAACAATCCTCATAAATATTTCACTTGTAGAAAAACTAGCCTGGCAGTTGAATTTCCCAAGGGCTTCAAACTGGAGAACGCTGGTCCCCAGTGTCTGAACAATGATCATGGGGTGAGAGGTTATGGAGGCAAGGATGCCCAAGTCAAATACATATAAAATGCTAACAGGAGTCTCAACAAATAGCACAACACAGATAAATGTCACAGTTTTTCAAATATGAGTGAATGTTGTCATAATTAGTAAACCTCAAATTCATTGGAAACTGTTCCTTTGTTAAGTATGGTTCTTGTTATTTTCTTAACATTAAAAGCAAGATGACTATCATTGCCATTGAACAGTTTGGGACCCACTTCTATGGATAGTCTATGAAGAGCTATAGACAATTGCATCAATTTTATGCAGACACCTACATCCACAAAACATACACACAGCTTAGATATGGCAAACATAATGAATCTATCCACATGCCATGAGTGGCCTATGCAAATATACATGAAGTATATAGCGATCTTCCAACATCCTTTCTTAGGATAGTTATCCTTCCAGGACTCTTTCACTCAGAAAAAAAGGCATCTGGTTTCCTTAGATTAACAAACTGTAAAGGAAGGATTTGTTCTTTTCTGAAAATAATCATCATTTTCCCATGTTTCCAGTTCAAAATAGTGTCATCACCATCTCTATATACTTAGGAATTAAAATTAGATTAATCACTGCAGAATGATTTACTTTTAAATTAAGAAGAAGTGGGATAGAAATTCTAAATAATATTGTAATCTAAAAATCTCTGATAAGAATGTGGCCACCACCACTTGGAGATACATGTACATTTCTAAGTGAGAACATGCTACAAAATGGACTGTAACACTCTTGCTTCTTGGGTCATAAACAAATAATTTTCCATTTTAATAAATGTTACTTCCTGTAACAAATGAGAGTTCCTTTGGGTTTTATATAAAGAAAAAGCCATGGTCTTCCAGCTTTGGCTGTAGAAAATTTAGAAAAAAGAAGATTGTAGAAAAGGAGAAGAGAAAGTCTATGAATAATAGGAAGATAAATATGTTGAAGAGGCAAGTTTTTAGATTCCTTTTTTTAATTTTTTTTTACATTTATTTATTTTTGAGAGACAGAGATAGAGCACAAGTAGGAGAGGGGCAGAGAGAAGAGGAGACACAGAATCTGAAGCAGGCTCCAACCTGTCATCACACAGCCCAACACGGGGCTAGAACTCACAAACCGTGAGATCATGACCTGAGCTGAAGTTGGGCGCTCAACGACTGAGCCACCCAGGCGCCCCCAAGTTTTTAGATTTCTAAGATACAGAAGAAAATGTCAAGGTTTATCTAACTTAAATCACAAGAAACTTAATGGATGCAAATTCCTAATGGACATTGAATTTTTTAGCCAATGTATTGTAATGTTAATTACAACTAACAGGGAGAGAAGATAAACTAGTAAATTAGTAAAATAAATAGCATATACAGTGAAAAAAAGTAATGCAAGAAAGAGGGAGAAAGAAATATGGTCAGAGAGAATTGTACCATGGGGAGGTGGGGAGGTGCAGTTTAAATACAGGGTCCAAGAAGTTCTCTGGGATAAAGTGAACTCTGAGCAAAGACTTGAATGTGGCAAAAATTGAAGTCACAAAGATATGACTTTTCTGTCAGAGAAAACAAGTTTGGAAATGCATGAAATATAAGTAAATTTGGAGAAAACATCGAAAAACACCCATTTTGTCCTGACTCATATTATCAGATTTAGGCATGTATGGATTTTCTCTCTTTTGTATTGAGTTCTGATATAATAATGAAAATTGAGAATGAGAATATGGAGGGGAAAATTACACCTGCTTTCAACTAATTTGGTTTTCATGTTGTATTGCATATTTCATACATTTAAATATCAGTTTTTCATCTGTAGCCCAAAAAAAGCCCCTCTGGAAATGACATAGTACATCTCTGTGGGATATATTTCCTGCATTTAAAAAGTACACAATAAAAAAGTAACTCCATAGTGTCTGTGTTCCATCAAGCATAGCCTATTTTCTAATTACAGCATGCATTTTCCTTTTAAAGTTGATTTTCTCTCTACATAAACATCTTAGACTTATTTTTAGATCTTTGTTTAGCTTGATTTTATTCCATTTAGAATAAGAGCATTTTGATTTTTCAAAGAAGTTTGTATGTTTATGATTAACTATCAAATATGGAACTTTATTTAAAATAAAAACTATTTAAATGGTAAAAAAAAAAAAGTGGGGGGGGACGGAAATCCTTGTTTCAACAATTCAGTTTGAAGAAGATAAACTTTTAATTCTTAATTTGCAAGCATCTTCAGTGTGCTTGGCATTTTATGTAGAAAGAAACAAAGCCCAAGATGTTATGTTGGTAATAATAAGTTAACTAAGCAAGCATGTTAAATTATTAAATTTGGAGAATACATTGTACTTATTATGTTACTTACCCTTGCAGTGAACTAGAAAATGAATGTGGTCATTCCAGACTGGTTAAATTGGAAATATATTTTATACAGATGTGTCTAATGTAGTTTCCTGGCAGAGGAATAATGCACACAACTTATATTTATAAGTATACAAATCTGGTTTTATATTACAATGCAGTTCTGTAAAATCAGATTTCCCCCTCTGCACTTTGGTTTTCACTTTCAGGATATATTTACCTCCTTTTATCATTTAAAGTATCTTTATTAAAACACTATTTTTTCCAGATCCTTCAGAGTTTGTTTCATTTATGGGTGGGTTGGGGGTTGGGGATTGGAACAGGAGAGAATTTAAGAATAAGCAGTGAGCAATCTATTTAAAACCAAGGGATTCACCCTCCTTAATTAGTGCTAAATTGATTTTTTACAAAATCCTATTTCTGCTGCCAACTTAGTTGAAATTCAAGTTCCTTTTTGTTTTGTTTTGGGTCTTTTTTTATGTTAACTAATTGTATTTCCATCTGTTAAGATAGCTAGACAGTATTAAAGTGTCCATTTCCGCCATTTTGGCAGTTTTCGTTGGATCAAACCGGCCCCAAAGACAATGGAAATTTTATCTAGGCTAATTCTCCATTAACACCTCTGATATATTGGATTTTATCATAGTGTGAGTGTGAGTGTTTGGGTGTGTGTGTTATAATTGTTTATTTAGTTTTAGTGTGTGTATTTTAAGGGAAATTCCAATGAATTGGATTTTTTGCAGAAATAAAATATATTTTGTTACACTTACTTTTTGGTTAATGAGTAATAGTTATTACACTCTGCTGCAGAATCCCGAGAGGATGGTTCCTAAATTAGTCCATTCAAAAACTTGGGATTTTCATGGAATCGCAATGCAAAGGCAACATGAAAGGGCATAGTAAATTGGAATGAAATCATGTGTCAGCACAAAGGGCCATTGGACTGACTGCTATTCTAGTACTACCAGTAATAAACACTTATGTTCCTGCAGGTTTGTTAATTCCTAATTTTCTCAACCCAGGGCTCAAAATCCCAGATCTGGATGTCAGATCACTCCTAGAATGTATGTTTACCAGTGGATTATTATGCCATGCATAAGAGAGTGCATATTCCAGCTTGGATCTTTCATTTCTGTCCAACTGGTCCAAAGGGTACTACACTGAGAAGGTAGAAAAAGTACACTGAGATTTCTTGGGGTTTGCCAATGGCCATGACTGATGAGCTCAAGATCTGTCCTTAGCAAAATTATCAATTAACCAGAGTCTGGTTTCAGTGCCACTTCACTATTTCTTTTCTTGCCTGCAGGATTGCCTCAGAGATAACTTATACTAGAAATTGCTCCCAAGTGATCCCTTATTTTGGACCTTTTTCCAACAATGGAAAGTCAGACAAAAGCAAGGAAAGGCAATTTGTGTTAAATGGCATAGCAAAATTCTACAAACGTACAGAGGAAGCATACACGTGGCATCCTGTGCTTTCAGAAACAGAACGGAGCTGTTTACTGAACATTTAGAATCAGGCACTGTAATAAGCACCTTATGCATATTTTCCCACTTCATCTTCTTGATCATGTAGTAAAGTAGGTTGCAATACCTCCTGTGCAGATAATAAAAGTCAAGTAAACTTACATGTCCTATTTGGAATCATATGTTCTTAGACAATGAACTGAAAATACCTCCTTTTATGCATAGAGGTGACCATGAATAATTTCTTACAATACTTTCTTGCAGGTGAGAAGGGAGATGGCGGTAGTTGATGGGCAGGGGAAGGAGGTCAAAAATGAACAGATCCTTGCTTCTTTCTTAATGAGCAAGACCCTTCTAGTTGTAAAATGAAATTTCTTGGCCTTGTTGAAATATGAAATGTAAATCTAAATGCAAGCAGGAACACAATACCAAGCTGAAGGTGTTCAATTCAAATAAAGTTTATGCATGAATCACTAGATAGGCAATATTTTTAAGTTGTTAATGGCATTTGGCTGGTTTCTTAGCTTTAAGCATTATATATGGATTTGAAACTCTATTCCCCATTCCCATATTCATCTTGAAAAATGGGTAGATACCAAACTTAGATATCAAAGGGAAGCAGCTTGGCAGTAGAAGAGCATCATTTTAAGAGGTGTGAGCCGGTAACACAATTTCATATCTACCACGACTGAACAGATACACCATGACCTAGAAAACTGGCCGCTGGGCTGCTTCCCCTCCCCCGCCTTTCACAGACTTGTCACCATAACCTATGGAGACTATATCTGCAGACTCATTCCCAACTTCTTTTCAGAGCTGCAACAATGAATTGCACATTCGTTCAATGAACATGTATTGAACTCCTACTACATTCCCGGCAGTTTTCCAGGTATTTAGGATACGCCAGCGAACAAAAGTAGAACACAGTTTGAATGTAAATTCCTTGAATGCAGAAATCTTGATTTCTATTTGTTTCGTTTGACGGTTATATTCCCAATTCCCACAACAGTGCTTGCACCATACAAGGCACTCAATGATTATTTGTTGAATGAAAACAGACTAAATCTCACTTCTGTAGATTTATATTCTAGTGTGTGTGAAGGAGGGGTGGGGTGGAGGTGAGGAGTCTGACAGTCAAAAACAAACAAATGAGCATATATTAGGTTACATGCTAGCACTATGCATAAACATAAGGCAATATTATAGATGTAAAGTGATCAAGCATTAAGGGGGAGCGCTTTTTACGATAGGGTAGTCAGGAAAATATTCTCAGATGAGTTTCTATTTGAGCAGAGAACAGAAAGATGAGAGATGATATGGCTTTCTGAGGAAAGAGTGTACAAAGGTCCTGAGAAAGAACTGAACAATGAATAAGGTCAGAGTAATGTGAGCATAGAAATGAAGTCAAGTGAGTACTGACTCAGTGGTCAGTGCCAGTTCGTATGCAGCCTGGCGATCCATAGGGTTTAGGATTTTAATCCAGGTCAGAGGAGAATACGCCACAGCAAACTGAATAGAGCAGTGGTCTGATCCGGTCTACCTTTCGTTTTAACAGGATCCTTCTAGGAGCGCAGGAAGAAGCTGGAAGACTAGTGAGAAGCCAGATACAATGGTTCAGA
Source organism: Prionailurus bengalensis (assembly GCF_016509475.1). Taxonomy (NCBI): domain Eukaryota; kingdom Metazoa; phylum Chordata; class Mammalia; order Carnivora; family Felidae; genus Prionailurus; species Prionailurus bengalensis. The sequence goes on along the minus strand of NC_057344.1, from coordinate 190,717,259 downwards.
GAAAAAGACTGAACTAGAGTAAAGGTCTTTCTTTCTCTGTCTTATTAACACTTCTCCTACTCAACCTGGCTGCCACCCCTGCAGAAATTTCTCATGCAAATAAAACTATGTCAAGTCCTTGCTCAAAATTCTTCAAATCTTTCCTGTTACTTAAATGATAACACCTAAACTAACTTCTGTGGCACATGAAGCAACTCTACCTACGGAGATTATCCCCTCATTTTCTCCTGTGTCCCTTTCCTGCCTCTTCATTCCTCTGTCCCCACACATGTTATAATCTGGTACAGATTGTTGGGGTTTGGAATGGTGGGGGTTCAGAGCCGATGGCCAAGAAATTCTCGGAGACATCTTTGGTGCAAAAAGGTGATTTTATTGAAGCATGGGAACAGGACCCATGGGCAGAAACAGCTGCACTGGGGTTTTGGCCAGGGACTGGTTATATACTGTGGACTTGGGGGAGGTAAAGTCACCAGAAAGTTTCTCAAAGGGATTTTCATATGCTAAAGAAGACACAGATTACTGGAGGCCTAACTATTGTCAAGCTAAAGGTTTTTTGTTTTTTGTTTTTTGTTTTTTGTTTTACCCTCTGGCAAAGCATTATCTTTAAGACAGTAGAGCACACCTGAGTGGCTGTCTTTAAGCATTTGCCTATGGTTCAGATAATGATCTCAGAGTTCATGACTTTGAGTTCCTCTTTGGGTGAAACACGAACCCCAGATGAGCCCCACTTCTCTCTCTCTCTCTCTCTCTCTCTCTGCCCCTTGTGGGATTCTCTGTCTCTGCCCCTCACTCACTTGTGCTCTCTCTCTCTCTCAAGAAAAAAGAAAAAAAAAAAGTCAGTAAGGAGTTCCTGGAGATTAGGCTATTGACAAGATTCCCTTTTTGTAATTTACTAAGATCTTCGCAAAGTGATGGAGACTCATGTCCTGCATGACTAGTGACCTCTATCAGTTCACCATTGGTTTTCTTTCCTTTGTCCTTGGGCAGCCTGGAATGCCTGAGGAATATCACACTTGTCCCACCTGTGCAGGGGAGGGCGGGTTTGTGTGAGCTTGTGCTTGACCCTCAGCTTGCCTTATGGTCCCTCATCATATCCCCCCTGAACACTTTCCCCCCTTAAATCTCTTTCCTCAGTTTTTGATGGGGTTATAGCCTGATAAACCCATGATCCTTTGAAAATACCCTAAGTGAAAAATGTGCTTAATACACCTAACCTACTGAATAAAACATCACAGCCTAGCCTACCTTAAACATGCCCACGACACTCGCACTAGCCTGTAGTTGGGCAGAATCATCCAACACAAAGTCCATTTTATAATATAGTGTTGGAAATCTCACGTAGCTTATTGAATACAGTACTGAATGTGAACTATAGAATGGTTTTCTGGATGCAACCCAGCTGTAAATGTGGCACTGGTTCACCCCCACGATTGTGGGCCGACTGGGAGCTAAGCCCTGCCTCCACTGCCCAGCATCTCCCTGCACGTCACCAGCCCGGAAAAGCTCCAAATTCAAAGTTCGAAGTACGTTTTTACTCAATGTGTAATGCTTTCACATCACTGTAAGTTAAACCACAGTAAGTCAGGGAACTTCTGTGCATGAAATTATTTTCAGCACCTGAAACACGTTTATTAATTCTACAGCTTCTGCTCGTTTAACTTCATATACAGGTATTCCTCGCTGTTTGGAAGTTTGCATTAGGCCACTTCACTTTTATGAAAGACCTACGTTAGAACAGTAAAACCTTAGATGACGAGTATCTTGTTCTGAGACTATTCTGCAACACACTAATGAATTTTAACTTGATAAACGAGCGATGTTTTGCAATGCAAGTAATGCACGACACCGAATGTCACATAATCACAACTGAGTCAGTGGTTCTCTCTCTCTCTCTCTCTCTCTCTCTCTCTCTCTCTCCCTAGGGGATTGTGGGTGATCATCTCCCATGCTTGGATGTATGTTTGGCAGAAATCAGTGATATTTCAGAATGTTGGAAGGTGCCCACAACTGGCACTATTTTTTGGTCACTTCAAAGCACTTATGGACAGCCCTTTGCTCTTCCACGCAAGAGTAAACTTAGGAACGCTTTCCTTCATTCTAGTCAGGCTGCCTGCGGAGACAGACCCTTAGCTCAGCTGCCTTATTGCCAGTTACATTAAGTACGGTGTAGGACAAATGTTTATTAATACTGTACTGTAGTCAACATCCGTTAGTGATATTGAAAGTTGTCCTACACAATAACCCTCCTCTCTCTTGTCTCCCTCACACCAGCCACGAAGGTTTTCAAACGTAAGTGCAGGTTATTTTTCTTTATATTTTGTATTTTCTTTATTATTTTGTGTTATATTACAGTATTGTAATCATTTGCGTAGGAATATTTTTGGGTTGTGGAACGAATCATCTGAGTTTCCATGATTTCTTATGGGGAAACTCGCTTTGATACACAAGTGCTTTGGATTGATTACAAGCATGTTTCCTGAATGAACTATGCTTGCAAAGGTTTTACTGTACCTATTTTCACTAACCGAAAGAAATCTGAAGAAGAATTTTGCTTCAAAAGGAAAAGGTCACAAGGGAAAACAGCATTCAGCATTAGTTTTGCGGTGAGCATTACAGAGGCAGCAGGCACCCGGAGCTGAGAGGGTGGTGCCCCAACTTTCTTCCTGGGAAACAACCACACTCCGCCCCTCAGCACAAAGCCACCAGAGGTCGGAGCCCTGTCAGGGAGCATCTGGGCTTTATCTCCACCTATTGTGTGCTTCTTGGCAAGGTGTGTCCTAGTGTATCAGAAAAGCCTAAGAGAGGTGACTTTGGGGGGTCTGGGAACCTCAAGAATTTTTCCGTATAAATTAATGGTAATCACTTTTCTTTACACCATTTCAGCCTTGGACTTTCCTAAGTGAGTGAGAGGGATCAAGGTGTCTTTTGTTATGTTAATAAGGTGGCTTTAGGGCCTCACCCAAGGATGGGGGCTGATTGCTAGGGTTGGAACTTTCAGTCCCATCCATGATCCTTCAGGGAGGAGAGAGAGGCTGAAGGTTGAGTCAACTGCCAATGACCAATGGTTTAATCAATCTTGCCTATGTAATGAAGCCTCCATAAAACCCCATGAGGACAGGGTTTGGAACACTTCTGGCTTAGTGAAAGTGTGACTATTCAGGGAGTGAACGTGATGTACTGGGTGAGGGCACAGAAGTCCCATGCCCCTTCCCACATACCTTGCGCTGTGCATTTCTACCATCTGGCTCTTCCTGAGTTGTGTGTTTTTATAATAATCCTGTGATCTAGTAAATAAAATATTTCTTTGAGTTCTGCGAACCACTTTAGCGGATTTGTCAAACTATGGAAAAGGTCATAAGAACCTTCGATGTATATCTTGTCAGTCAGAAGCCCAGGTGATAAACTGGACGTGGGACTAATGTCTGAAGTTGGGGAGGGAGTGGGGGAAAGACAGTCTCGTAGACTGAGCCCTTAACCCATGGAATCTGATACTATCTCTGCGTAGATAGTGTCAGAAATGAGATGAATTGTAGGACACCCGGCTGGTGTCAGAGAAATGCTTGTTGGTGTGGGAAACTCCCACACATGCACATTCAGGTGCAGAATTTTAGTCCCTTAAAATGTCCAACTGTCACAAGAGCAGGATCATGTGAAACGTTTGCGGCGTGGCTAAAAGTGAGCAAACAAATAAACCCTACTGGTAAATTGAAATGACGACACTAAAGCTAAGTAGGTTTATCTAAAGACGGAACCAGGAGGAGCACCTGGGTGGTTCAGTTGGTTAAGTGTCTGACTTCAGCTCAGGTCATGATCTCACCGTTCATAAGTTCGATCCCACGACAGGCTCTGTGCTGTCAGCTCAAAGCCCGGAGCCTGCTTCGGATTCTGTGTCTCCCTCTCTCTCTGCCCCTCCCCCGCTCATGCTCTGTCTCTCAAAAATAAATAAACATTGAAAACAAAAATTTTTTAAATAAAGTCGGAACGAGGAAATCACAGAGCACTTATTCACTTTATTTATTTAGTTATCTCTTCACTTGTAAAGGTAAAAACAAGACTCAGTGAGTGAAAAAGCAAGCCCATTTTTGTCTCCCCTTTTCTCTTCAAAACTTCCTTTATGGAATGCAACTGCCCTGCGCTCACTGAGAGCTTGAGCAAGGCTGAAGTCTCCTTCGCTCTTAGGTAATGGGAAGCCCTATGATCCCTTTAGGTTTCAAAATGCTATCTAAATTTACAAATTGGAGTATCAGCCCGATATTTTAAGAACACCTTAATCTTCATCCCCAGATGAGACTGTTTCGCTTTCTCCAAGTTGGGGCTGGTTGGAGAGGAGCCACCTGGGGAAGGGATTCGTCCATTTCTCTCTCAGTTTTGCTCCCCTCCGTCCCTTGATTTGTGTGTGCTTTTGCCTGCAACATGAGAGTTGAAATAAGGACAATGTGGGCAAAATAAGGGAATAAGAAATCTCTTACTCGACTGGGCTTGCAAGAAGAGGGCTCTGCATTTTTTGACATGGTAGATGCATGGTTTCCTACATTCTTCATAGCCTCCTTGGCTGCATCTTCCAAACTTAGGCCTCTTTGATAGAGACGCTGTGTCTTCTGGCTGCACATCGCCACCCCTCCGCTGCTGCCCCACAGTCTCTCACTCTGCAGTCTCCTCTCTCTGGCAGGAAGCCCCCCTGGAAAGAGTATCTTGTAAAAGGACTCCAGACGAATAGTTCCACCACATAGAATGTCTATCAAGGCCTCCGAATACTTCTCAGAAGTCCCTTTCAGTGACCCGAAGTTGGAAAGAAGCACTCCCTCTCCCCTGGGAGATAAAATTAATAGTATAGCTCTTTCCTGAGCAATTCTCCTCACATCCTCTCTCAACATCCATTCTTTTGTTGCAGGATTTTATTGCCTCAGTACCTGAGTTTTATTGTCTCACCGCTTCGAAGAATGAAGAGATGGACACAAAATGAGCAGCAGGCAAAGATTTATTAGAATATAAGATTAGAAAGTAAGAGTGGTAGGAAAGCTCTCTTTACAGAGAGGCGACATTCGAAAGTGAGTGCCTGAGACTATTGGCAAGGGTCTTTGTTTTGCAAGGTTATGGTCAGCCCTTCCCCCTTATTCCTTCCTTCCTACCCTTATTGGCTTGATGACTCTAGGTGCGGTTTTCCATTCTCGACTTGTTAGTTTTCATTGCATGAGGGGTGGCCTATGGCCATATCATTCCTTGTGGGTCATCCGTTTTATTCCTTACTACTTGTTTTTAGTTAGGTCTTTAGTCAAATTCCTGAGGGGGAGTAGGTTGTGTCTGTTACATTCTTAAGAAGAACCTTATGCCCGATGGGGTTTGCTGTGGTCAGACACTCCCAGCATTGTTCCTAAATATGTGTTTTTCCCCCACCCAGGGAACTCAGGTCCTAATTTTTCCCTCTCTGCCTAGTAAATTCTATTTTTTCCTATCTTACTTTCCACGATCTTCCCATGAATGAGGAACTTTTTGACATTCCCTTTGGACTTCCACATGTTTGTGTGGCAAGTATCTTCCAAATGTCCTATCTATTGTGCATTTCAGCCTAACAACTTGACACATCTAACAAATACTTATTGGGTGCATACTGAGGGCCACAGTCCTTTTGTCTCTGTGACTTACATTTACTGGTAGACACAAACACTAAATAGGTACTTAGAACTGGCATTTTTAATTTCAGTTGTGACTCAGTACTACAACAAATTCAGAGCAATCAAGAGCATGTTAATGGAGACAATAAATAGTCAAGAGTTAACTTCTTGATAGGTTGTTTGTGTTGAGTACTAAACGATAACTAGAAATTAACTAAACAAAGGTTGAGGAAGCAAAGACTCTTCCAAGAAGAGAAAAAACATGTGCAAAACTCCAAAATTTCATAATCATGTTTCAAAATGACCCTGTGGATTATACAATAATCAACTATGCAACTTTCTGCCAGAAGTTCAATAAAGTAGAAAAAAAAAAAAACAACATTTGACAGTTATACTGGGGCTTTCTGATGTTTCGAAGTTACTTTGTTAATTTTGTCCTCTGTCAAGTATGAATAGAACATAAACTTTACAAAACACCACAGGATACAAATATATATGTCGTATCTGCTGTCATACACGTTGATATCTATATTATACAAGATAACATACCAACACGGAACAATGTAAGTACTAAAGGATGAGGGTTGAAATAGAAGGAAGTATTTCATTCATTCATTCATTTAGTCAGTCAGTCATTCATTTTTTAATTAAAGTACAATCAATTTACAATAATTTTTACATATTTGTCCACAAATCGATATTTTGCCATGTGTGCACTCCTTTTTTAAAAAATGTTTATTAGTTTTGAGAGAGAGAGAGAGAGGGAGAGAGAGAACATGAATGGGGGAGGGGCACAAAAGGAGGGGGACAGAGGATCCCAAGTGGACTCTACACTGACAGCAGGGAGTCTATGGGGGGGCCTGAACTCACGGACCATGAGATCATGACCTGAACCAAGCAGTGAGATAAGACCCACAACAGACTAAGCCACCCAGGGGCCCCTCAAAGTTTCCTTTTGAAAGTATGGAATATAGGTATAATAACCTCTATAACACCTTGTCTACTGACCATTACATCTGTGTCAGTTCTGTATCAACCTCGAGTTGATTGATTTCTGTCTCCGTGGGAGGTTTGTATTTTTCTGATCCTTTACGTACCTGGTAAATGTTTGGTGCATGTTAGAAATCATGAATGCTAATTTTTTGGTTGATGGATATTTTTATATTTCTAAAATATTCTTGGGCTTTTTTTTTTTTCTGAGTTGCATTTTAGTTACTTGGAAACAGATTGACTCCTTCAAGTCTTGTTTTTGAAGATGTGTCAGTTGGACTACAGCAAGGCTTACTCTAGGGCTAATTTTGCTCTTCTCTGGGGCAACTCTTTCTCCATTCCACCCAATGCCCTGTGGGTTATGAGGTTTTTCCAGTCTAGCTTATGAAAGCAGCTACTATTCCCAGAACTGTGTGAGTCCTGGACACTCGGATGTGTCCTCCTTTGGGGTGGCTATTTCCTTGGCCTCTGGTAGTTTCCTCACACGCATGTGCCGATTGGTACTGAGGTGAATACCTGAGGCAAACCCTCCACAGTCTGTGGAGCTCTCTGAGCAGCTTGCTCCCACAAGTACTCTGAAAATTCTAGCCTCCTTGTTCTTCCTGAACTCTCGGCAGCATCCTGAAATGCAAATTAAATGCACCAGCTCCATATATGTTATTATTCCTTGAACTGTGCCTGAAGACTCTACAAAGGTAGAAAATTTGGGAAATCCTTAAGACTTGTTTCCTGTCTCTAAGGGATCACGGTCCTTCATTGCTGGTGCCCAATAAGCTGCTTTTTCCTATGTTTTTCTGCCTTATTGTTGTTTCATCTAGGAGAGTAAATCGAACCTCTTTTACTTCATCTTGGCTGGAAGAAAAATCCCATTCATTCATTCATCCTTTTACTCAATTTTTAACAGGTGGTATAGACTGATGTACACTGGGGAAAGATCAGTGAACAAAACAGAAAAAAAAATACTGCCTTTAGGTGACTTACAGTTGACATGGTGTTGCAAGGATCATTAAAACTAAATAAATATATTACATATATACATATACATATTCAATATACGTAATGTAGTTATTTATTTATTTTTGAGAGAGAGACAGAGTACAAGCAGGGGAGGGGCAGAGAGAGAGGGAGACACAGAATCTGAAACAGGCTTCAGGCTCCAAGCTGTCAGCCCAAAGCCCGAGGCGGGGCTTCAACTCACAAACTGTGAGATCATGACCTGAGCTGAAGTGGGATGCTTAACCGACTGAGCCACCCAGGTGCCTCACATTACATGTATTTTTAAAGTTAGACTGCAATAAGTATCATGGAAAAAAATAAGACAGGGAAGGAAGATAGGAAGCACTGACAGGAGTTACATTTAAAATAAAGAAGTCCACGTTAGAAAGTCATAGAAGTAAAAGTGTTACCATGTTGTTATTGGGGGTAAGCATTTCAGGCAGAGGGAACAATAAGTGCAAAAGTCCTGAGGTAGGAATATGCCCGAATGTTTGAGAAACAGAATGGAAGCCATTGTGATTTCAGCAGATTGATTGAGATTAGATGAAATTTGACAGACATGAGAACCAAGCATTCCAGAGCCTTGGAGGCCATCTGAGATATTATGGACCTCCAGGGGGAGGAGGAGTGCTAGAGCATGCCTTAAGCCTCAACATAATTGTGCTGGCTGCTGTCATCGTAAGAGAATGATGGTGGACAGGGTTGGAAGCTAAGAAAGCAGTTACTTGGCTGGCCTTAGGAATACAGCTGAGAAATAGTGATGCAATGAATCAGAATCACAGCACAAGAAGTGAAAAAGTATTAATTTCTAGACAAATTCTGGAAAGCTAAGCCATCAGGACATGCTGTGGATTTGATACGAGGGATGAAAGAGAAAATCCAGGATAATTCCAGAGTGTTTGGCCGGAGCAACTGGAAAGATCAGGATAAATTGCCCCAAACTGGGAGAATCAAATTGGTATGGAGCTGAGGAGGAGACCACATGCACGGAGGAAGGACAGTCCGTGGCGTATGCGTGGACTGGCCAGGAGCTGAGTTATCTCAATGGCACATGAGATTCATATTGCCACACAATGGTAAAAAGGGGTGTAAAAGTCAGTGGTGGTCAGATCACAGGAAGCCTTGGACACCAGCAAAGCATTTCGTAATTTGTGCAAGAGAGAAACTAGGCAAAAGTGTTTTGAGAGGCTTCAGTGAAAACTTTATTTACAAAAGCTTTGCCCAGCCATCTTGGAATTTTGCAGGTGCTGCTGCAAAGCTAGAGGGGCTGAAAGGAATTTTATGCTAGGAGCTTTTGCCTGAGTTTTTGAAACCCTGAATAAGGCAATGTGGCATAGTTGTAAAATGCTGAGGAATATGGCCATGGGCCAAGCTGGTGTATAGTAATCAGAAATGTAGTGACTCATTTTGAGCAAAGGTGTCGCACAGACTGTGATATACCAAGACATAAGTCACAGATGGCAGATGACACTTCAAAGAACATACAAACATTAATAAACTCACAGCCTATGAGGGAACGTGGTAGCAGGGAAAGCTCTGAATGAAAGATTGGAAGTTGTGGTATAGTCCTAATTTCATTGTGGCCAGCTGTGATGTTTAGGTAGGGCATATGGTCTCTCAATGATGTAAATATTTTATCTGTACGGAAAATATCTCATCTACCGCTAAGAATCATATGGATTCAACAGAACACTTAGGTTTTCCTTTTTCTCCCTTCATGTGATGGTTAATTTTATAGGTCAAGTTGAGTGAGCCCAGCTTAACATTGTTTCTGGGTATGTCTGTGAGGGTGCTTTGAGATGAGATTATTTGGATCATCCATTTGGATCATCGGGCTCAGGAAAGCAGAGTGCCCTGCTCAATGTGGGTGGGCTTCAGTCCATTGAAGTCTGAATAGAACAAAAAGTGAAGGAAGGAGGAATTTCACCTCTCTTGTTTTCTGGCCTCACTGACTCACTGATTGAACTGGGGCATCTCATCACATCTTCCCCTGCCCTCGGACTGAGATTTATGCCATCTGTTCCCATAGCTTTCAGGCCTTTGGACTTGGACTAAATCATAACACTGACTTTCTTAGATCTCTGGCTCCAGAGGTCAGATCTTGGAAGATGATATAGGTATAGCAATAGATAGACAGACAGACAGATAGATAGAGATACACATATATAGATATAGATATCTGTATCATCCAGATATTTAGGACTTAGGCACACTAAGCCGTTTAACTGCCTGTGTTTAGTAGAACATAAACACATCAGCACTAATTTAATATCCTTTCATGGGCCAAGAAAGGAACTGGATCATCCCTTCTATAGTCCTCATGATTGTTCTGGAGCTTGGAATATACAGAGATAAGTTGGATGCTTTCTTAAAACCATTGTCTCATGGGATAGAGATAATATTTATACTATTTGAATGGAGGAATACGATGGGCACAGTCAGTGAAAACAAAATGTAAGCGTTTAACTTGTTTGTATAAGCTGTTTCTAAGGGGAAAAAAAAAAGCACTTTATTTATTTATTTATCTATCTATTTTATCTATTAATCTGTTTGTTTGTTTGTTTGTTTATTATGCCAAACACTCCATACCCTTTATCATTTCTGTGCATTTATTTTTACTGTTCCCTGTGTGGTCTGTTATTCTCTGCCCAGAAAATTCCCCATCTCCATTCATAATCCCACACAAAGCCGTTCACTCAGAGAATGGAGATGTCCCCTGCACTGAACTGCCACCTCTCCAATACATACATTTTGTTTAACCCCTTTCCTGGATGGTGGTTCTGCAGCAGTGGAAGAATCTGAGCTTCACTTCTAGCACCGTGCTGCAATTCTTATTATAGCCATCTCTTTCCCACACTCTGGTTATTCTGAGGGTCCCTGTATTGGAGAACTTTATCCTTCCTCTGTGTCTTCATCTTCCTGGATTCCCAAGAACAGCGCAGTGCTAGCCAAATGCATTCAGTGAATATATCCTGATTGAAATCACCTGGATATTCTTGAATATTTCCGTTGTCTTCTGCTAAACAAGGCTTTGGAGAGCCTAGATACTATGGAAACAGGTTTATATAAATCCTTCTATATGAAATGTGCTCTGCCAAAGCTCTCAACTACAGGGTGAATTTCTTCAAACTGAAATCTCTTCAAATAATTGCACTGGAAACCTGTGCAGTCAGGCCATGCTTTTTAAAAATGCTTTTTCTCTATCAGATCACATTAACCACCTACATACTATGGGAAATGTCACTTCAGAAGAGCCTGGTTGGCACAGTTTCCCTGCTACATCAAACCTCATCTTACATTGTTAGCTTTACCACTGTTTGGGATAGATAAGTACAGGTAAGAGTTTACTTTTATTTATTTATCTTTTTTGAGTTTGTACTTCTTAAATGTTATTTTATTCTGGTATAGCCTAAAGCATTTAGGAAGCATAGAAACCATGAGAATAACGCAGAGCAGACCTTTTTATTTTGACATTTTATGCTTTTAGATATATGTATGTCTAGATATATCCATTGATTCATTCGCTAATGAATTTTACAAATATCTAAGGAGCATGTAACTAGGCAAACTGTTAAGGGGTGAAGGTAGTGTGGGGACCAAAACCATATGGAATCTACCCTCATGAATTTATAGTGTATGATATATTTTTAAATAAGGATGCACTGAAACTCAAAACTGATATATTCCTTAAGGATTTAATCATTTGATTCTAATCCATATTCCATCCGTTTCTGCTCCCAGTGACATTCACTGGTTTTTAACAACCCCTTGAATACTGACAATTAAAATGAAATTAACACATTGCTTTTACTGATGGCAAAATATAACATGCTGAAATTTATTTCAGAATGAATCAGAATTATTAAATAATTAGAAAGAGTTTTCCTTGCCAGGAAATAAAAAGTGGGGATAATTAGAGCTACCACCTGGGCTAGAATCCTGAGAGGGTGACACAGTGGGCAATGTGCCCAGGAGTCACATAAGATGAGAATCTGATTCATTGTTCTCAGTGGGAGCAGTTATTTGATATTATTATATTTTCATCGCTTTCCAAGCCCATGAGAATTTCCTTTAAAAGTTCAGGTTTTTTAATCTTGAGAGAAAGGTCTTGATTAAAAAGATAAAAGGAAAAGAAAAAGGAAATTTGTAAGCAGCAGAGGAAAAAAGGATTATTTCTGAAACTGCTACTCTACTTCCAGGAGGCAGAAACCCAGCATTAACTTTACTTGAAAAGCTGGTTCCAGAGAATTCTCACCATCTCAGACATAAGTAGTGACAAAATATAAATAAAACAAGATAAATAAAAAATTAAAAAAAAAAAAACCTTTCAGCCTCCAGGTTCCATCTATATGTTCTATTCTTTTAGAGCAAAACCTCTGAACCTATAGGGGGACAATAGATTCTGCATGAGAAGGGGATTTCTGTCTGAATAATAGAAAGTTGTCAAAACAATCAGGCTCTAAGAGTTCTTAGACCATAGCGTCCACCGAGAGTAGCAAACAGAAGCTGAACTTCAATTTCCAGGCAAGAAAGAAAACACCATCTCATGTCTCTTCGGTGAAGCCATGAAAATAACCTACATGGAATCACTCTGGGAGCAGATGTGAAAACAGTTAATAAATTGGTTAGCAAACACTCAAATATTTTCAGACTGAAAAGGTCAGCCAGTGCTCCATTTAATATCTATGCAAGCACATCAAACAGAGTAACTGCTTCAACTCTTTCCCTTCAACGACCAAGCCAAATCAAGTTTTTCCACCCCTCCTTCTTGTCTCCTAGTTTCCTTTCAGGAGCAAAATAACACTTTCTGAAATTAAGACAAAAGCAACACTTAACTTCTGTCAACATTTGTTCTTAGTCTACAGGAAATTAAACTGCCCTTACACTTTGTGTTTTTTCCCCCCGTTGACGTAACTTCTTACTGAAGGCCTGCAATTGTCTTCCTCTTTTATAAAATTAAGTTTTAGCGTGTTTGAATCTCTTTTGCAAAGTGAACGGATAAAAAGAGAGAAAAACCATCAGGGTGTAATTCCTAGGAAGAGTTAGAATTTTGTGGAGATCGTCAGAGATCACAAATAGTTTTTCAGAGTGTCACATAATTTTCATAATGGTTATTCCTCTCGGTGTTTATCCATATTTATCCACTTATAATTTATCCCTATTATTCCTTCTCCAGCTGGAGAACATGGAGAAGGTGAAGCTCAGAGATTCTGTTATTTGCTTATGTCCTCAAGGCCATGAGGAACAAAACTGAGTTGCCAGGTCCCTTCCCTCCATGTACATCTCAGTCCTCATGTGGTTATCGTGTTGTCCGCTCGTAGTCCACTGCGGCATCAGGCCCTTGGTGAGCACAAACCCATAGCAGTCATTCTGTGGGTCGTATTCGTTTCCACCCATCTGGAGACCTTTAAGTTCATCTTTGACCGCTTGAGTCCTTTTTCCTCCTCCCCTTCTTCACAATCATCACTTTACTCTTCAAAGAAACGTATTGTTTTTCTCAGTGGGGGCCATTATCAAAATTCTCCACAAGAAAGATTATGATTTTTTTAGTAATTTCTCAGAAACATGTAATCGTCTCATTCATTTAGAACTTGTGCATCTAAATTTCCCAACCCTCTCCTCTCCATCTACAAGTTTCTGCACCCCTATTACCTCCATGTTTTCTAAATTTTATGCATAGTGGGTGCTTTTTGTTATATCCATTTTAGAAATTATTGAATTCTGGTGATGAAGGTTATGATTTTAGAACTCACAGATCATTACTTTTCCCTCCATTTACACAAACACATTTGCACACAATCATATTCACTCACTTTATTCCTCCAATAATTATATAATTAATACATATAATATATATTATATAATCTTATAATTATAACTCCTGGTGAATTGATATTTGTATCTACATCATTGATTACATCAACATTGTTTACATCTGAGTTTAGTATTATATTATGATTACCATTCCTTTTATGTTTATCTTCTTGGTTTTGTAGATAGTAATGACTTTTTTCACTTAATATGTTTAATCTTTCCCGACATAATAGTAAAATCCCTCTAAAAACTATGTTTCACGTGATTAAACACATCAGGTGACCTGATGTTGTCGTCGTTTGACTGTGTGTTTATGATTGATTGATGGATGTGCGCACCGGGTTGCCTGAACCCTTGGTCGTTCTGCTTTAGTGTGGTCTGATCACCCTCCAATTGCCATATGCTTGTCATCTTGGAATTTCCCCTTTTGCCTCTACTGCCGGGGTTTTGTCGTTACGTTTGTTTGCTTTGTTTGATTTTTTTTTAAAGATCCAATGACTTCTTGGTTTAAAATTTCATTTTGGTATACTATATGTTACAAAACAAATGTCCTGAGAATGAGTACCTAGACTTCTATTTCCATTTCTGGAAATATTGTAGACAATATATTCTAAAAATCCTCATATAAAAAAGACCTAGACATATCAGCCATAATAAACTTTATTTTAAATCCGTAACTGAACTCACAATAAAACAAATTGAAATCAATACCTAGACACATATCGCAACTGTAGAACACGCCAAGGGCAATGAAAGCTGGAAAGCAGCCAGAAAAACAGACAACAAATTATGACAAAAGAATAGCAAACATAGAGTCAAAAGATCAGTAACAGCAATGGAACATGTTTTAAAAGGTAAATGGAGGGGCGCCTGGGTGGCGCAGTCGGTTAAGCGTCCGACTTCAGCCAGGTCACGATCTCGCGGTCCGTGAGTTCGAGCCCCGCGTCTGGCTCTGGGCTGATTGCTCGGAGCCTGGAGCCTGTTTCCGATTCTGTGTCTCCCTGTCTCTCTGCCCCTCCCCCGTTCATGCTCTGTCTCTCTCTGTCCCAAAAATAAATTAAAAACGTTGAAAAAAAATTTTTTAATAAAAGGTGAATGGAAATAACCATCAATCTAGAATTTTATGCCCTGTAAGCTACTAAGAATGAGGGCAAAAAGGTATATTCAGAATTCTCCCCCATCCCCTCCCCCAAAAAAGTGAGAGAATTAGCCATCATAATAGCTTCAGTAAAAACATTTATAAGATGGTAAAAAAATATATATATATCCAAACTTTGGAAATAAAACAAGTGACCATCTGAGCCACAAAGGATGAGTGAGAGAGGGCATTTTCTAACGTGCTTCCCTCACGGCCAGCTAATCCCCTGGAGAATGCAATACTGTTTGCAAAACTAAGGTGCAAACATTTCACAATCCTGTAAAACTGTCAATGTGGGATGACACTTTAGTTTTGTTCATTAGAGAAGACACCATAAGCGCCGTGGTGTATCACCCTCGATCATGCAACACAGTACGTATGCCCCAGTTTCTGAACTCCTCTCTTGAACTAGCTACATCATTCTACTTACCAGTGAGTTAAAGAAAAACTTTGTCACATGCCCACAATTTCCTAGGAATTTTTTAAATTCATTTTTTGAACAATTCCCTAACAGGGATATACTTCAAGATGAGAGCAACTAAACCTCTCAAAACAAAGAGCAAATTGTAAGAAAAAAAGGTGTAGAACTAAATGCTTCTACCTGTGGGTAAATCTAAATGGATATTCATCTGAGATTATAATAAAATAAATAATTTGGAGGAAATTTAAGAAAATGGAATGAAAAATGTGCAGAATCAAGAATAATTTGGTTATGATTAATGCACTTTGTTTCTTATATTATTCTGGAGAAGGCTAGAGCTATGGATTAAACCTTAAAATTGTATTATGTAAATTTATTACAATTAAGGTAATCATAAACATAGAAGTTGAAAAAGGACAACTAGCTGATAAAAATATTGAATAGAAAAATACTTCAAACAGTGATGGAAGTAAAAAATGAAGATGGAGAACATTAAAATATCAGAGTAATTAGAAATCATGAAATATAATAATAGAAGTAAATCAGCAATTAAAATATAAGTGAGTAGGCTCCTTTTACTAGTTACAGAGTGTGTCACAATGGATTTTGAAATCCGTTGTTATTTACAAGGCACATGCTGAAAACATAAGGATGTTGAAAATCACATTGTAATATCAAAGATTGAAAATATAGATAAATGCTCCCAAAGACAGCTACTATACCTATATTTGTCACAGATACAATAAATAAAGCACATTATTATGGTTGGAGGACATCTGAATCATGATAGAATGTATAATCACAAGAAAAAATATTAAAATTTTCAATATTTACCTACCTAATATTCATAATACATAAGGAAAAATTGTCAAGATTCACTTCATAATAGAAAGTCTGAACACAACAATCTAAGTAATTAATACATCCATTAATAGTATGTTCATTTGAGTCACTGTTTCTTGTTAGATTGTGTATTCAGAAATGGCAAAATAAACCATTTGAAAAAGGAAAAAAAGTTCTTCCCCAAATGTTACATGTGGACATTGTCTTTGTTTTTGGTGGGGGGAGGGAGATGAGAGAGAAGGGAAGGGGCAGAGGGAGACAGAATCTCAAGCAGGTTCTCACAAGCGTGAGATCATGACCTGAGCTGAAATCAGGAGTCTTGACACTTAACTGGCTGAACCACCCATGCTCTCCTAGAAACTCTTTCTTCTATAGATGTTAGGCCAGTATACCACACAAGTGTTTCAGAATAATTTATTGAGATATTAAATCATGTTTTGTTTTGTAGCTGTAGAATAATCAGGAATACAGGCTTTCCTTGCTGTCCCAAAATAAAGCATTCCTGGGAAAACTTTTGTAAGCTGAAATGGTAGACCCAAATTTATAAAAGTGGCCATTACACACCTTAACTTGTACAGAAAACCTACATTAGTTCAGTAAGGGCTTTTTTATTTTTATTTTTTTTAATGTGCATTTATTTTTGAGACACAGAGAGACATAGTGTGAGCGAGGAAGGGGCAGAGAGAGAATATGAAGCAGACTTCAGGCTCTGAGCTGTCAGCACAGATCCTGATGCGGGCTCGAACTCATAAACTGTGAGATCATGACTTGTGACGAAGTCTGACGCACAACCAACTGAACCACCCAGGCGCCCCGGGGCTTTTCTCCTACAAACAAAAATTATCCGGATTTCCTTCAGTTAGCACAAACAGCTACTAATGTAGGTCTTTGGTTAAAGCAAAGTGGTATAATGTGAACTTTCTGAAAGCAGGAGATACCTGTAAAAAGAATTACGTTTCCATTCGCTCCTTACATACATTCAAGGACTGTTAAGTCCTGGAGACTTCCCCTCCAGCCACGTTTACAAGGTTTGGTTTTTCAAAGAGAAGTAAATTATACTAGGTCCAGGGTGGAGAGAAGCCCTCGAGTTTGGATAGTAGGAGGCTGGGTTGGCAGAAGCTGGCAGGCAGCTTCCAAGGCAGATGGAGGTAGAAAGATTTGGTCCCTGTTTATGCTTTTTTAATGGTGGTGACAGTTGGGTAAGGGTTACATGGTGGAGATCCATATCACCCTAAAGTTTCTAATAAGTTGTCGTATAGACACTAAAGTTCATGGAGCCCAAGGGCCATCGCGCTGAGGGCTCCAGGAAAGATCTCCCATCCCACTTTGGCAAAGGGGAGGGGGAGCAGAATGGACCCCAGGGCACCTCGGCAGTGCACACAATGAAGTGAAGACTGAAGCCTCTTCTCTTATTTTCTAAACACCACAAATACCTCATCCCGATTGTGACTTAAAGGAGGTGAAAGGTGAGGTCAAGAGGTCCCCCAAAGCCCAAATTAGGTTAAATTGATCCCCCTTCTAGCAAAGTGAAAGCTGGGAATAAGATTTAATTTAAGTTTTGAAAGTGTTACCACATTTTTATTCTCCAGAGCATTAAAAGAGTACAATTCATATTTAATGCATCCCATGAAAAGTTTTCCTATAAAACATTTTATTTCCAATATCCATATGTTTGACATTCTCCAGAGGACTACATTTGAGACCTCCAGGTCTTATAAAAATCCTTTGGTCTAATTGAGGCTGATTCTACATTTTGCTGTCTACATTCTGTGGGCTATTTATTTATTTATTTATTTATAAAATGAAAATAACATAGTCCTTTCATTAATGAAAAGCATCCTCAATCAACACTAAACTATCTTGATCTCAGTGTTTGAAAAGAACCTGGCACATGGTAGGTGTTCAGTAAATAACTAATGAATGAGCCCTGTGCCACTGTCATTTCTGTTTCTCCTGCGATGAAACTGAGCCAACACAGTTAACTGACTTTTACAGATTTTACAGACAATGTCAACGTCAGAATTAAATTGCAGATCTGATTCAAATGTCTTTTTCTTGGCATGAGACCACTATGTCTCAAACGCTGGGCTAGAATCCACCGGTGGGTCTCAAAGTCAATATAATTGGTCAGGATTGGCATTTTTAAAATGAAATAGAAGAGAAAAAATGACAGAATGGCAGGCATAGCTCAGCATAGAGTAATGTAGGCTAGAAGACAGCACAAAGCAAAACAAAATAAAAGAAAATCTAGTGTGTTTGCATAATAACAGCTAACTAGTGCTTTGTAAAACTTGTGCATATATTGTGTGAATAGGTAAAATGCTCTTTTTGCCTGGAGCCATGGCCTAAAATGTTAGAAAGCCAATAAATGAGGCCACTTGTTTTCCCAAATCGCTTTTTAACTTATGCCAGAAGAAAATATCCCTTGCAACCTGACTTTTCTGACTCTATCCCCTTTAAGTCATTTTAATCATGAAATTTTCTACATTTATTGAAAGTTATGAAAACAATATTAGAGATACTTATGCACAAATACATGTTAACCTGTATTTCCTCTCTGCCCTCCCCTCCTCTCCTTTCCTCTCTTCTTCTCTTCCCTCCTTCCTTGACTCCACACATCTCTCTCAAGGAACACAATGTTACAGATTTAGCTAAGGCTCCACTCTGTCCTTATAAATAAAGTAGGTATACGTTGTCCCCAGATGTAATTATGTAATTTTACCACAGATTTATCCATTCATAATTCATTTATGCACTGTTTTATACATAGGAATCATTAGTTACTTCTTTCCCTTAGCTTAAGTTTTTGAGATGTATCCATTTGCCCTGTGAAAGATTGTTGTGTTATTTTAAACAGGCAGTATTACAATGAATATTTTCACACACATTCTCTGTGCACATGGGCTATGAGAATTTCTAGATATCTAGATACCTAGAAGTGGAATTCTTCTGCCTGAGTAGGTTATGGGCATGGTCAAGGCTCCTAGGTTTGAAAAAGTGATTATTACCAATTTACACTTGTGCCACAAAATATGATAGTTTTTTGTACCTATATCATTGACTGTATTTGAAGCTATTGGACTTATTTATAGTAACCATCTGCTGGATAATGGACTATTTACTTAATTTTAATTTTGCTCATTATTAGTGATGTTGACCATCTTTCTATGCGCAAAAATGGTTTATCGGCCATTCCTGCTTCTTTCTCTGTATATTATGGGCTGCCTTTTTTTTTGTGGGGAAGGGTAGTGGTGTTCTTTTTCTTTTTGATTGGTAGAAATTCTTTATATATTGTGATTACTAATCTTACTTGTGAACACTATGAGCCCCTTCTCCACTCTAGCATTTCTTTCAACTTCATGGTATGTTTCATTGCATAAGTTTATTATTATTGTTGCTGTTACTTTAATGTAATCAAAATACCAATCTATTACTTTATATATTATAATTTATTTTTTCTTTGAAATAATTTCTCATTTTAACCATATAAATATAGCTTTTGCATTGTATTTCACATTTTTTTTTATAATTTTGATTCCCATGACATCTTTAATGCATATGAAATATATTTGTATGTCTGGAGTGATATGATAATTTGGTTTAATGTTATATTTGAATAGTTTATTGTCTCAGCATTCTTTAGAAATTGTCGATCCCTCTGACATGGTTTCTAATGCTATATTTTAATTCATGTACCAAATGCTGATATGAATTTTGGGTCTTTAAAACTCCATTTTGTTTCTTTCCTCTGGCTTTTTATACATGCACAAATAGCACCTTACTTTAATTATATAGGTTTTAACAACTTAGCATCTGATGAACCAAATCCCCCCTTCCTTTTCCTTAAGTATTTCTTATCTATTTTTAGGCTTTTCCCCTTATACTTGAAGTTTATAATCAGTTTTTCAGGTTTTATGAGAAACTTTTGGGGTATTTTGATTGAAACTGAAATGATCTCTAGATTAATTAGATGATAATTCTCATGTTTATAATTTTGAGAGTTTTCTTCCAAGAAAATGGCCTAATTCTCCATTAACTTAGGGCTTTTGTCTTTTAATTTTTATATTTGATTAGCTTCATTCCTCATAACCTTATGGTTTTGATGATATTATAAATGATGTGGTTGATTCCTTACACTTTATACATTTTGTAATTGCTTGTTACTTGTGCACAGAATTGCGAGAGATTTTTGTATATTTTTCTTATGTTCTCTAAACTTGCAGAATTATTTTATTAATTATAACCAATTTATCCATACAATTTTATGGATTTCTGATTTAACAACCATAGTTTGTAAACAATAATTTCATATTTTCTCATTTGGAACTTTACATCTGTGATTTCTATGCCTTCTGTTAATGTGTTCACTAATTTGTCTATTACAATTCGAATAATGGCAGAGATAGGGGGTATCTTCTCTTCTATCCCTGGTGTTAACAGAATTATATCAATTTTTTCTGCCATTATGAGATGATTATATGATTTTTCTCTTTTAATTCAATAGGGTAAGTCACAGAAATATGCCTTCTAATATTGATTATTGCCTTATATGATTATATTCATTTTATTTCCAAAATACTCTGAATTTGGTTTATTAACTACCTAATACTGTGTAACAAATGACCATGAACATAATGGCTTTAAACAACACTGTTAATTATCTCATACTTTCCATTTCTATGGGTCAGTCCAGATATAAGTTGAGCCCTCTGGTCTGGGTCTTACCAGGCAGAAGTCAAGGTGTTAGGACTATGACCTCAGCTTGGGCTTGGGGTTCTGTCAAGCTCCTTGGGCATTGTCAGAATTCATTTCTCTGTGATTATAAGAGTGATGTCTCACTTTTCCTCTACCTGTTGGCTGGAGCCAATGTTAGTTCTTTGAGACTTACTTACCCAAGACAGCCGGAGACTCACGGAAGACCTCACCTGATTAGATCAGGTCCACCTGGGATGATCTGCCTTTTGATTAACTCAAAGTAAATCGATTAGGGACTTTAATTATATCTGGAAAATTCTGTTATCATCACCATGTGTTGTTACATAGCATGGGAATGGTAGCTCATCATATTTGCAGAATGCGCACACACTCATGGGGAGAAATTAAAAGAAGAGGAGAATCTTGTGGGCCATTTTTAAATGCTCACCACAGTTTCCTAACATTATTTATGGATTTTCCTACCATGTTTGTGAGTGAGATTGGCATATCATTTTCCATTTTCTACCGACCTGGTCTTGTTGGAGTGTAAAATTAATCCTAATCATTATCATATTAGGGAGTATGGACACTTGCTTTATTCTCTTGATATATGCTTTAATATATGCATTAAGGTTTAAAATTTTCAAAGTATCACTCCAGCTGCAATTAACCACTTCCTCTTATTCCCCACCTGAGTCCATCTTCTAGCTCTCTGATATATTAGCTCCAAATTGGTAGGAATGATAGAGATATTATTCCAAAACTCCTAGTTCCCTTAGTCACTGTTTCTCTCAGTCTCCAATAAGGAAACATAATACATGTGTGGTAAAATGTCAAGATCATGAGATGGGAAATTAGGAGACTAGATTTTAGTTTCAAATTCACCTCTGGTCACCATTATATTGGTGCTAATTAAATCACTTTCTAATTTCTGTTGGAAGACAACTCTCAATGCCTATTTTCATGTTTCTGCATGCTGTGGGCCTTCTGAACAAAAAGAATTGGCAAATTTTGCTGAACAATGATTGAATGACTAATATGCATAGATGTTGTGGGTAGTATATTGCTTCAGAGAAGGAAGACAATGGAAAATGAAGAGAAATGGAGAATAAGAAAGAGAAAGAAAGGGAAGGACAAAAGAATATCCAGTTTCAGTCATCAGCACCAAGATGCCAAGGGGAAGGAGAAACATGGATATGGGTATTGAAGTCTTTCACACCCAAGATCCTGATTTTTTTAAAGCCTTCAAACATGATTCTCATTTGCTTTGCCTACCTGTCTCTTTTTCCTGAGATCACAAGTTATCAAAGTTCTGTCTAAGGAACCTACCCTATTAAACACTGTGAGAGACACACATTGCCTTCTTCCTTTAGTTATCTAACAAAATTCTGTCGTTTTATGATGAAAAGAAGTTTATTACTTACATTTTTCTACAAAGCCTTGTTTGACAATGAAACGTGGAGGAAAAAAATGGACTAATTTGAAGGTGTGAAGACATAGCAGGAAAAGAACTACTGACCAGCATTTTGGAGTTCGAGCAATGCGTAAACATTTCAACTAGTTTGGATTTCATGGTCCCCATCCACCACTGCTTGATTCCTAGAAGAGAGGACAATTTTTTTAAATTCCCTATCTAATAGTATAGTGAGCCAAATCAAAAGTCTAATACTTAGAGAAATTAGTTTGCATTTATCTTTCTCTATATTTTTTCTTCTGAACATCTTAGCCTAAATATATAGTTTTCGTCTGACATAAAACTTATTTTGTTACTCAAGTTATTATATAGGATTGAGCTTTGTGGTTTGGTTTGCTAAACCTATGGTTGAAAACTAAACATTTCTGGAAAAAAATGGATAAGAATATCTTATATTTATTGAACATAGCCAAGAAATTTATTTTTAATAACTGAACCACAGATGGGATGCCATCTGTCAACATATGGCATTGGCTCTTAAAGCAATGTTTACATCTGGGGGATATGACGCTTTCTTTGAGAGAACAAGAGGCATTATTGGACTAAACATGAAGAAGAGTGATTTTAGATTCATGAATATTGTAAGTTTGCTAAGGATAGAATCAGAGTGTTTATATGCATACAGTTTTCATACACTTGGGTAGATAAAAAGAAAGAAAATCTGTCCATTGAAATTCTGTTATAATAATAGAAAATAATTGTAATTTTGAAATTGTTGGGTTTTTTCCCCCCATGACAGGGAAAACTATTGATATGAAATGATAAGATCACCAAATTTATAAGTTTTTGTATATTCATTTTGACTCTAAAAGTTCCCTGTAAAGATACTAATATAGCATTTTAATTTATTAAAATCTCAAATATCAACTTTATTTTTTCCAAAAACATGTACAAAAGAAGTAATCTTCGTTTAAAGCAGACATAATACCTATCCTTCTCAAGCTATTCCAAGAAATAGAAAGGGAAGGAAAACTTCCAGACTCATTCTATGAAGCCAGTATTACTTTGATTCCTAAACCAGACAGAGACCCAGTAAAAAAAGAGAACTACAGGCCAATATCCCTGATGAATATGGATGCAAAAATTCTCAATAAGATACTAGCAAATCGAATTCAACGGCATATAAAAAGAATTATTCACCATGATCAAGTGGGATTCATTCCTGGGATGCAGGGCTGGTTCAACATTCGCAAATCAATCAACGTGATACATCACATTAACAAAAAAAGAGAGAAGAACCATATGATCCTGTCAATCGATGCAGAAAAGGCCTTCGACAAAATCCAGCACCCTTTCTTAATAAAAACCCTTGAGAAAGTCGGGATAGAAGGAACATACTTAAAGATCATAAAAGCCATTTATGAAAAGCCCACAGCTAACATCATCCTCAACGGGGAAAAACTGAGAGCTTTTTCCCTGAGATCAGGAACACGACAAGGATGCCCACTCTCACCGCTGCTGTTTAACATAGTGCTGGAAGTTCTAGCATCAGCAATCAGACAACAAAAGGAAATCAAAGGCATCAAAATTGGCAAAGATGAAGTCAAGCTTTCGCTTTTTGCAGATGACATGATATTATACATGGAAAATCCGATAGACTCCACCAAAAGTCTGCTAGAACTGATACAGGAATTCAGCAAAGTTGCAGGATACAAAATCAATGTACAGAAATCAGTTGCATTCTTATACACTAACAATGAAGCAACAGAAAGACAAATAAAGAAACTGATCCCATTCACAATTGCACCAAGAAGCATAAAATACCTAGGAATAAATCTAACCAAAGATGTAAAGGATCTGTATGCTGAAAACTATAGAAAGCTTCTGAAGGAAATTGAAGAAGATTTAAAGAAATGGAAAGACATTCCCTGCTCATGGATTGGAAAAATAAATATTGTCAAAATGTCAATACTACCCAAAGCTATCTACACATTCAATGCAATCCCAATCAAAATTGCACCAGCATTCTTCTCGAAACTAGAACAAGCAATCCTAAAATTCATATGGAACCACAAAAGGCCCCGAATAGCCAAAGGAATTTTGAAGAAGAAGACCAAAGCAGGAGGCATCACAATCCCAGACTTTAGCCTCTACTACAAAGCTGTCATCATCAAGACAGCATGGTATTGGCACCAAAACAGACACATAGACCAATGGAATAGAATAGAAACCCCAGAACTAGACCCACAAACGTATGGCCAACTCATCTTTGACAAAGCAGGAAAGAACATCCAATGGAAAAAAGACAGCCTCTTTAACAAATGGTGCTGGGAGAACTGGACAGCAACATGCAGAAGGTTGAAACTAGACCACTTTCTCACACCATTCACAAAAATAAACTCAAAATGGATAAAGGACCTAAATGTGAGACAGGAAACCATCAAAACCTTAGAGGAGAAAGCAGGAAAAGACCTCTCTGACCTCAGCCGTAGCAATCTCTTACTCGACACATCCCCAAAGGCAAGGGAATTAAAAGCAAAAGTGAATTACTGGGACCTTATGAAGATAAAAAGCTTCTGCACAGCAAAGGAAACAACCAACAAAACTAAAAGGCAACCAACGGAATGGGAAAAGATATTCGCAAATGACATATCGGACAAAGGGCTAGTATCCAAAATCTATAAAGAGCTCACCAAACTCCACACCCGAAAAACAAATAACCCAGTGAAGAAATGGGCAGAAAACATGAATAGACACTTCTCTAAAGAAGATATCCGGATGGCCAACAGGCACATGAAAAGATGTTCAGCGTCGCTCCTTATCAGGGAAATACAAATCAAAACCACACTCAGGTATCACCTCACGCCAGTCAGAGTGGCCAAAATGAACAAATCAGGAGACTATAGATGCTGGAGAGGATGTGGAGAAACGGGAACCCTCTTGCACTGTTGGTGGGAATGCAAATTGGTGCAGCCGCTCTGGAAAGCAGTGTGGAGGTTCCTCAGAAAATTAAAAATAGACCTACCCTATGACCCAGCAATAGCACTGCTAGGAATTTATCCAAGGGATACAGGAGCACTGATGCATAGGGCCACTTGTACCCCAATGTTCATAGCAGCACTCTCAACAATAGCCAAATTATGGAAAGAGCCTAAATGTCCATCAACTGATGAATGGATAAAGAAATTGTGGTTTATATACACAATGGAATATTACATGGCAATGAGAAAAAATGAAATATGGCCTTTTGTAGCAACGTGGATGGAACTGGAGAGTGTGATGCTAAGTGAAATAAGCCATACAGAGAAAGACAGATACCATATGGTCTCACTCTTATGTGGATCCTGAGAAACTTATCAGGAACCCATGGGGGAGGGGAAGGAAAAAAAAAAAAAAAAGAGGTTAGAATGGGAGAGAGCCAAAGCATAAGAGACTGTTAAAAACTGAGAACAAACTGAGGGTTGATGGGGGGTGGGAGGGAGGAGAGGGTGGGTGATGGGTATTGAGGAGGGCACCTTTTGGGATGAGCACTGGGTGTTGTATGGAAACCAATTTGTCAATAAATTTCAGAAAAAAAAAAAAAAAAGAATCACTAAAAAAAAAAAATAATAAAAAAAAAAATAAAAAAAATAAAAAAAAAAAGAAGTAATCTTGTTCCTTAAGTTTCAATAACTTCAAAAATTTTATCTGATAAAATTTTGTCTGTTTTACTATATGTAAATATTCTTATTTTTAATCACCTTTGCATTTTGAAACATAATTGGAATGTGCTTTTGTTAGTTTTTATTAGAAAATCACTAAACATATATTTTTTAATTTTTTTTTTGAGAGACAGAGACAGAGACAGAGCACGAGCAGGGAAAGGGAAGAGACAGAAAGACACACACAGAATCTGAAGCAGGCTCCAGGCTCTGAGATGTCAGCACAGAGCCCGACGCGGGGCTCAAACCCACGAACCATGAGATCATGACCTGAGCCTAAGTCAGAGGCTTAACTGCCTGAGCCACCCAGGTGCCCCAAACATATTTTTTAAATTACCATCCCACAGATTTTCTCTTTACTTCCACCTAACATAAGAAAAATTTGGTATCTATGATATTTACAAATTATTGAAATTACAAAACTCCAGTAAAAAGAGATTATGAACAAATATTCAATAATAACGATAACAACAATAATATTGACAACTACGCTTTCAGAGCATTCTTTATGTAGCAGACTATGGTACTTACAAAGCACTGTCTTAAATCTTGAAAAGAACACCTCCCCCAATTATAACTTTCCCCTAGTTACAGTTGCAACGTGGGTTTAATGTAGTTAAGTAACAGGTCAAACATCACAGAACCTGTACTCAGCAGCATCTGACCCATATTCTTTCTGCTGTACAGAGCTGAGTCCCCCGTATGGGAGAATTTCACAGGTAAGCAGACATTTAATATTTGATTGTTCAAAGGGGGGCAAGACCAGCTGCACTAGTTATTACAGTATAAATTGCAATCACAATGAAGTACCAATTTCTACTTACCAAGCTGAACGTTTATTTCTTTTTTTTTTTTAATGTTTTCATTTATTTTTGAGAGAGAGAGAGTGCGCACGCATACACACACACACACACACACACACACACACGGTGGGGAAGGGCAGAGGGAGAAGGAGGCAGAGATCTGAAGTGGGCTGTGCCCTGACAACAGGGCTCAGACTCACAAACCTGAGATCATGACGAACCTGCAATCATGACCTGAGCCAAAGTCACACATGTAACTGACTGAGCCATCCAGGCGCCCCCAAGCCAAACTTTTAAAGTTTATTGTCATCAGAAATTAGAGAAACGGTTATAATCAATTACTTCAGATGTGGTTGTATATGTATAATGTACTATGAAAATACCAATCAAGGTCCCCAAAATGTTCAAGAATTTTGATATTTTACTTTTGATCTGAAGTTTTTAGTATTCTAGCATATTAAGGAAGCTAAATTGTTGGAAACTTTCTCTGCAGCAGAAAGCATCTAAGAAGACAGAGGTGATAAGATAAATTATCTTCAGTAAAAAGATGGTCAAATCTTATTATATAATACATACTTAACAAGTTCCTTGTTGTAAGAAATATATTGATAAGATAATTATATAAATACAGCAATACAGAAGAGACATGATATCACAGGCTTCTGAATCGGTTCTTTTTTAGAAAATTTCCTTACTTATCTTCTGAAACTCAGTTTTCCCACTTACAAAATGGAGACAGTAATAGAAGAATCCCCATTGTATTGGTGTGTATTAAATTATTTAATATATTTACTATGTTTAGATAATTACCTAGAACATAACTAATGCTCAGTAAATGGGATTTTTATTATGTAAAATTAATTATAGAAAAGAATAAAAAATATGATCAAAAGTATTACAGCAATTATATGAGCAAGGAGGCAGAAAGGAAAATTTTTATCTGTTCAGTAATTATTTTATGGTGAATGTATTTTTTTTAGACTTCCAGGGACATCTAAGATTACGATTAGTTAAGTTTTTAAATTAGAAAAAAAATCTACCCTAAAAAGCCACTCTGGAAAGAAAATATTTGGGGAAGAGGATTATAAATATCCAAAAGAGAAAAACTGAAGTGTGATTAATTTTTTTCAACATTTTGTTTTTGATGACAGAATAAAATTTCCTTAATGAAAAAAACAAACAAAAATCTCTCTTTGCATTAACTGTATTGTTGGCACAAAGCACGAGGTACCATACATTCAGTTGTTTTTAAAAGAAAAATCAAATGTAGATATCTGCTACCTTACATCATGATTTTTTAAATCCAAGAAAATAACTATCTCAAAATGGTGTTGGGTTATGTATGTGAGTATGTGGGTACATAAGCACTTCTGTGGTCAGTGAGTTGAGATATCACTAAATTTACAATAATGCCAGAGATCTGGGAATTGCCAATAAAAGATTATTTTTCACCTACAAATTCAATCAACCCATACCACAGAAAAATCACAGGCACATTTTTGATACTAAGTTTCATTAAGACCCCTGAATAATTTCTCTGAATCAAGGGACACCAAAGTTTCACTGCTGTAGAGATTGGCCACATCAGAATCATATATGGGCATTAGTTAAAAATAGAGACTCTTTGATCACTTTTGCATGAGTCAGACAATGTATCCCAGGAATGCTTATGCTTAGCATAGATTCAAGGTGATTGTGATGTGTGAGGCACTCATTGGTCAGGTCAAGTTTCTAGCTCTCAAAGGCTTTTTCTCTTTTTCCTCTGGGTTTCTGATGCAGAGGACAGAATCCATTCAAGCTAGTTTGAACAAAGGGAGATTTATCACTGGGTGTTGAATGACTTTCTTGGGAAGCAAGATAAAATAGATAAGAGGAACAACTCCCAACTTGACAACAAATCTAGAACAACATCCTGTTTCTGCCTCTTCTAACATCAGGAGCTTCCAGAGAAGGAAGCTGCTAAATCAGGACACTGACGTGACAGCTTCCAGTTCCCTAACCACGTCACCTCCACCAGTCACACAAGCAAGATGGACGCCCCGCCACCCACTTTTCTCTCCACTTGACCTTAGGTCTGTATTCAAATCTTACACAGTGGTGTTGGATTAATGGGCATACAGAAACTTGGTAAAAATGAGTCAGGAAATTTCAGGTTTTTAGCCTCTCCAGTCCCAGAGGAAAATGTAGAAAAAAGTTGGCAAAAAATAATGAGGTGGACAATTTATTACAATTGTGACAATAATCCAGGTTCTCTAGTCAAATCTAAATTTAATTGGTTGGAAACAAGATTATTCAGAAAATGATTAAACTTCATAGCATGAAGCTGTAGCATTGTCTCTCTCTCTCTCATTCTCTCTCTTTCTTTTTCTGATTGATACCCCCATTCCTGTGAAACATCAGATAATTTCCTGTGGACCTCCTAATAACATGTGTCATTTTCTACTATGTTCTATGGATATCAGTTATTTTCCTTACCATCCCAGAAAAAAATCCATACATCCTTTACAGTCAGATTTAATTGTATATGCTCCAAATTCAGTGTAGTTCTTTGCAAGATAACGTGCTTATTCTCAAAAATCAGTTTCTCCAGAAGTGCATGTGATTTTCACATTCTTATTATTTATGCTGCTATGAGTTTGAAGAAATAAATGGACAAATGTTTCAACTTTGACTACTCTCAGTTGTTTTAAATCATTATAGAATTATATTTTTATATAATTTAGAGATATTCAGATTTGATATATGTGTGTGTCAGTCTACAGCCAAACATAACATTGCATGCCAAGTTCAGAAGAGTCAGTTTCACAATAGACATTTGTTACTACTCTTTCCAGAATACATGTCTCTTTCTTCCAAAAGTAGCTGGTCTTCACTTTCCTCTTGAATCAGATTATGACCATGGACCATGCAAAAATTATAACTATTAATTTGCATGCACCTAATTTGTCCCACCAATCTCTCTACATTCTTAGTACTTGGAGAAACCTACTACTGGATAAATCCAACTTTCTACCCATTCTGTACTTGTATTTTCCTAGTAGAAAGTTCCTGGAGGAAAACACGACTATGCTGTTTGATGTATTGATGACCCACCAGGGCTCTCACAAACACCCAATGATACTGGTATATTTGCTGGGGCCAGTCATTGTCCCACTACCCAGCAACAATTTCATACATTTTGTCTCTCCTGCAACCTTCAGCCTGTATTGCCACATCTTCATTTTCATTTACTATGTTTCCTACAGCAGTACGAATACTGAAGCTATAAGGATAAAACTTCCAGACCCCAACCACACATTCACCCACCTATCTGCATCTGTTCATTTATCCTACCTTGTCCTTTGAGCATGTTATTACAGATGTACTATCCATATTCTTATCTAAGCCAACTCCTTGGATCTACCCCATTGCCTCCTGCCTTCTTAAAGACGTTGCTTCATCAATTAGTCCCCTCTCTATGGAATCATCAAGTTTTCCTTCTTTACTGGACTACTTCCATAACCATAAAAACAACCATCTCATGCCTCCCCCTCTTCTTTCCAATGACCACAATTCTCTGCAAAAAAAAAAAAAAAAAAAAAAACTCCTTAAAAATGTGGTCTATGTGCCTTATCTGAATTCTTCCCTTCCATTGCTCCCTTAAACCCCTTCACATGAGTTTTTATTCCCACAATTGTACTGAGTTCGATCATTAATTCATTGATTCTACTGAACAATCATTTGTTTTTTCATTACCAATGACTTACCTGCAGCTAAATACGAATGTCAATTCTCCACTCTTGTCTTACTGGACCTACCAGAAATATTTGGCCCGGCTGATCACTCCTATCCTCTGAATGGCTTTTCTTTTTTTGGAATACCACACTTGTTTCTCCTTTTACCGTCAAGCCGATCCTTCTTTGTAGTATCCTTTTTCTTCTCCTCAACTTGTCTTCTTACTGTCAGAATTTCCAGGTCTGAGTTCTCATTCTTCTTCTCTTTCCTATATATATTCATTGTTTAAGGGATCTTATGCAGTCTCCTGGCTTAACTAACACCTACATGCCACAATGCACAAACTTTGAACCCACCCAGTACTCTGCCTTGCAGTCTAGACTAACACATCCAACAACCTACTGGATATTTTCTGTTTAATTGCTAGTAGCAGCTCAAAATTAGCATATCTAAAACTAGGTTTCTGATCTTCTTCCTAAAGCCTGTCTTTACTACAATATTGTCTACTTAGCAAAAATATAAGCCCATTTTTTTCCAGCTGGTCAAGGGAAAACAACTTGGAACCATCTATAACTCCTCCTTTTTACTCCCACACCTTCTATCTGTCAGCAAGTCCTCGTGAGCTCTGCTTTCAGAACATATCCTGTATCAGACCACTTTTCCACACCACGACCAATAACACTGTAGGCAAAGGTGTTATTTGTCAAGATGATCTCTTGCCTGGATTACGTTAGTAGTCTATAAATTGGTCCACCTACACCTTTATCCATCTACAGTTTATGACACACACAATTGCAAGAATTATCCTTTTAAAACACAAATCAAAGCATGTCATTCTTTTCCCCAATCCCACTGCTGGTCACATATCATTAAGCCAACATCTTTATTTTAGCTTCTAAGATCCTATTTGTTTTTTCTCCACCAGATCTGATATCCTCCCCTCTCTCTTCATGGTTTGCTGTGCTCCAGGCCCACAGGCCTCCTTGCTTTTTTCAAACATAGCAAACATGCTTCCAGGTCATGGCCTTGCACATTTTTTTTTTTTTTTTGGTCTGGACTGTTCTTCCTAACTTAAATAGATGCATTAATGGATCCTCATGTCAGATTTCCTTATCAGAGCCACCATTCCTGGCCACTCTCATAAGTAGCAAATCCTCTGCCCAACACCACTGTATGCCCTGAATCTCTTGCCCAACATAATATTTATATCTATTTGGTGTATTGCATATTTACTAATGCACCTATTCATTTATCATTGCCCCAATATGATATAAAATTCATGAGATCAAAGATTCTATTTTGGCCACTGTTGTCTACCTAACACCTAGAATGGATCCTGGTTATAACAGGTGCTTAATACAGACTTGCAGAATGGATGAATGAACATTCTTGCAATTTTCTTTAAAAAATTTTTTTTAATGTTTATTTATTTTTGAGAGACAGAGAGAAAGAGAGTGTGAGCAGGGGAGGGGCAGAGAAAGAGGGAGATGCAGAATCTGAAGCAGTTTCCAGTCTCTGAGCTGTCAGCACAAAGCCCAATGTGGGGCTCAAACTCATGAACCATGAGATCATGACCTGAGCCGAAGTCAGACGCTTAACTGACTCAACCACCCAGGTGCCCTTATTCTTTCAGTTTTCATCTGGGCTTCACTATCTCTTCATTTTCAGCCCTTATAGGCTGACTGGATACTAACTGGGTCAGTTCATCAAATGATCCTGGCCATAGTGATTAGCTGAGAGATGGACATGTGATGTGAGCGAATACAGTAAGAATACTCTGGTGTTTGAGATGGCTGCTGTAAAAGAGGGCTTCTCTTCCCCTGGACTTTAAGTGAGACTGTAGAGTAGGGCTGCTGCTGCAAGATTCCACCTCCTGGAGCCTGAAGAGAAACTACCACATGGACCAGTACTGAGCAAAACCAAGAGACAGAAATTCAGGACCATGACATTCCTTGAGCCCTGAATCCAACTGCTTTCCAAAGCATTGTACTCCTGGACTCTTTAGATTCTGAATTAAATAAATTTTTTTTTTTCAAAAAAAGAAAAAAAAATAGCCAGCTCAGAATGGGTTTTCTATCACTTGCAGTCAAGAAAAGTCACAACAGAAATGTCCCAGATTGGGTCAGGTAGTCTTTATAGTGCTTCCATAATATCCTGTAATTTCTATTTTCTCAGCATTAAAAAAAAAAAAAACTTAGATGTACTTTCCTCTTGTCTGTCTTCCTCATCTAGGCTATGTCTTAAAATAATATTGTAAATCATTCGCTTTTTATGTCCAGTTCCTGAGCTACTAGCTGGTTCATGGTAGATGGTCAATTAAAACTTGCTAAATGAACATTAAAACTATCCAACTGCCCCTAGATAGTATGAGGGACTTTTTTTTTCAATAGGGCTTTACAGTGAATATATTTGTTAGACAAATACCATGTAAAATTGTAAATTAATGTATTTCTTTTGTTTTTTTTAAATGTGTGTGTGTGTGTATGTGTGTGAGTGAGTGTGTTTGTATTTTACCAGTCAAACACATACCTCATTTCAATTGCCTTCATCTAAATATGGGATGGTAGAAAGGTGGCAAGATCATATGAAAATTTTGAATCACCACTCTACTTCATGGAAAATAATAAGTGAACTATTTTGCCTTTTCTAGACTCTTCTCTAATAGAGGGATGCACACTCACCAGACTGTAATCAGAGGCAAGAAATGAGCATGGTAGTTGGCTTTAATTATGTTATATTTAGAAAAATCCACTCCTGTATTCATTCTTTCCACAAAAAATTATTTGATGAACACTTCCTATGACAAAGCACTATATTAGGTACTGTTATGTATTAAACAGTTTCATTCAAAATTTATTTGCTGAATCTCTATTTCTCAACATCTCAGGATGCAACTATATTTGGAGATAAATTCTGTAAATGAGTGATTAAATTAAAATGAGGCCTTTAGGATGGGCCCTAATATAATATAGCCAGTATTTTTTTAATGACTGATATTCTTATAAAAAGAGAAAATTTGGACACAGAGAGAGACAGAGAGAGAGAAAGAAAGCGAGAGACCAGGGATGTATACACACACAGGAAAGATAATGAAAGCACACAGCAAGAAGGTAATTATCTACAAGCCAAGAAAAGATGCCTTAGAAAAAAAGCAAAACTTCCAAAACCTTGATCTTGGATTTCTAGCATCCAAAACTGGGAGAAATAAGTTTCTGCTGTTTAAACCACTCAGTCTGTGGTATTTTGCTTCCACAGACAGAGCAAACTAGTACAGACACTGTGTATGGCGTATATGTTACGAAACAGACAAAAACAAAGCAGATTTCACGTTTTGAGGCTTAAAACATAATTATCAAGAAATAAAAATGTCCAAATAATGGTACAATTCTATAGCCACAAACTCAGAAAGGGCTAAGAGGGCGAAACTCCAGGAAGCTATAAAGGCAAAGAGTAAGGGAGCCGGGCCTGGTCAGGGAGTTATCACAGAGAAAATTTGTCGTTGAGAATTTAAAAATGACTGAATGCTACCTAAATGAATTTGGAGGCAGGGCCATGAGAGGAAAAGGAATAGCTTGTGAAAAGGTGCTACTCTAGGACACAGCTCCGTTCACTGGGGGAGTTAAATAAAGGCATATGTGACTCTTTACCACATATGAAAATAGGGAACAGGTCAAAGTTATGTTGACTTTGTAGGCCATATTAAGAACATGGAAATGAGAGGAAAAGCCATTGAGGATACAGTCTGATGAAGGAATAATGGTTTTATTTCTAAAGATAAAGGTAGAAGCAGGTTTTTTTAATCCTCCCAATGAACTGATACATATACATAACAGACTCGCCATTGATAGTGTATTGTTTCAGAGATATTTGGCTGCAAGTAACAGAAATCAGTAATTTATTATGTCACTTACAACAGGAGACCCAGAGCTAGAGTGAGCTATAAGATTGACCAACTCAGTGGTTCAACAATTTATCAGGGAAAAGATTCATTCTACCACTTTGCTCTGCTACTGTCAGTGTTCATTTCATAATTAAACTGACCAAAAAAAATGGTTGCTGACCTCATATTCAGTCAAGAACCCATGCACCTGTTCTTCTATTCTCTTAAGAATGATAACCTAATTCAATGAAGCCTTGCAGCAGACTTTTCTTTATATCCCAAAGGCCAGAGTTGAGTGACATGGATATTCTGGTTGGATAAAATCAAGGAGGGAGACAGAATTATAACTGGCTTAGACAAATCACTGATGACAGAATGGATGATGGGTCTCTATTACAATGAGTACTACCTACGAGTAAAATAAAAGTAGACCTTAAGACTACATTCCATCCATAATAGATACAGTGGAAACAAATGGAAGGATTTATTCAAGGAGAAAGATGAGAGAGCTCCTTCCTATCCTAGGTAGGCTTCCATGTACAACAACACAGAGAAGGGAGGTTGATTCATCCCTACCATTTGAAGATTACCAAAAGATTGAGTCTGTCCTGCCTCATTTAATTACATGTGAATCACAGTGAGTCTCAGTAATGGAACCCACTAAGTGTTTATCCTGTTGTTTCACGATAGTTTGGAGAAACGACTTCAGATCCTTTCTTTCTGGGGCTAAACAGTACTAATTCAGAAGACAGCATGGCTAAGCCTTCAAATACCTGGATAACCAGGCATAAGTAATGCACAGATAAACAAGTAAAATATATGGATAAAAATCAAATATAATTTGAATTTTAGATATAACATTAGAATCAACTGCTATCTATTGAATCGTGTCACCCAAAAATTCGTATGTTGAAGCCCTAACACCTAATGTGACTGTAGTTGGAGATAAGGTCTTTATGAAGGGAATTGAGGATAAATGAGATCATAATGGTGGACCCTCAATGTGATAAGTCTGGCGCCCTTATAAGAGAAGGAAGGAACACCAGAGCTCTCTCTATATCAGTGCTCATGAAGAGAAGTCATATGAAGACACAGCAAACTGATAACCACCTACAAGGCAAGAAGAAAGCCCTCACTAGAAATCAAATTTGCCAGCACTTTGACCATGGACTTCTGGCTTCCAGAACTATTAGAAAAT
Organism: Prionailurus bengalensis; assembly: GCF_016509475.1. Taxonomy (NCBI): domain Eukaryota; kingdom Metazoa; phylum Chordata; class Mammalia; order Carnivora; family Felidae; genus Prionailurus; species Prionailurus bengalensis. The sequence continues at coordinate 190,682,040 of NC_057344.1, read as the reverse complement.
AAATTTGTGTTGTTTAAAGCCACCCTGTCTGTGATTGATTTATTTATTTTAGGGCAGCCTGAGCTGACTAATTTAACAATTTTCAAACAATTGAAGATTAATCAAGTTCATCTGTCAGTTTTAAATCTAATGTCTACAGTTTTTGGTTACTTTGGAGATAAACTGGTAACCAAAGAAAGCCTTGTTATAAAGTGGCATTTGCCCGAAGGATTCCAGAGAAGTGTGTTATGATTCCCATACAAAAATAAAGCATCGACCCACTAGGGAAACATAAACAGGCTTATGCCATTTTTTAAAGATGGCTTTGGTTGTGTTGTTGCAAATGTGTCGTTTTGTAAAAGGAAAGTAAAGAGTGGATGAGATAAAGCGCATGAGTAGGATGTTAGAGAAGCCCCAGAAATAAGTGTGGAGAGTTTCAGTTCTGCTTAAGGTATGAAGAAAAACATAGCACCCATGTTCACAACAGAATAAATCTGATAAAATATAAAGCAGGCTTTTCTATAAAGCTATTGAATCACAGCTGATGCAAAATGCCACAGTAAATTACTACCAAGAAGAAATGAAATCTTCATAGGTGGACAAACAAGTGCAGAGGTGTCAACCTTGTCACAATAGTGACGAGTGTCTGTTGTGAATGAAGGTGTACAGAGAGGAGGCATGCCTGAGAGAGAATTTACAAGGAGACTTTTAAATGACTTTTAAATGACAGCATGGGTGGCAGGAGAGACTGCTATCTGGAAAAGCTCCAAATGCAAAAACAAATACCTCATTTTAACTATCTCCTCCCCAGAAGTATTGATGAGGAAATGGCAGAAAAGGTGACAGAACTAGAAATGACCTTAGCCTGGAAAACAGTGTGTATGTAGTCTCCCAGTCCTCAGATTCCAGGACTTGCTGAAGAATACTACAAAAGGGAAGCAAAACCAACCAATACTAAACCCCAAACTACTGCCAGCTCTAGTTCTGAAAAGGTCAAAAGATTAGCACCCTCTGCAGCTGCTGCCCTGAACGTGGGAGTAAAGCTAAGGGGCAAAGCACAGTCTTTACGATCCTATTTGAAACCAGCGGTGAGCACAACCTAATTCAAGCTTCAGGGGTGCAGGGAGGGATGAATAGTCAGAGAACAGAGGGATTTTAGGGCAGCGAAAATATTCTATATGGTACCATAATGATGGATCTGTGTCATCATACATTTGGTCTGATCTCACAGAATGTACAACACTAAGAGGAAACCATAATGTAAACCATGGACTTTGGGTGATGATGATGTGTCAGTGTCGGTTCATCAGTTTTCAAAAATGCACCACTTTTAGGGAGATGTTAATAAGACAGAAACTACGTGTGTGTGTGGGGAGGGGTAAGAAGTATGTCGGATATCTCTGTACCTTCCTCTCAATTTTGCTGTGAACTTGAAATTGCTCTAAAAAATTAAGTGCGTTAAAAAAAATTCAGTCCGGACAAAATTCAGACAGAGCAGCCCCTCACCTTAGATGCCTGATTAAAGAATGAGATGGCACATCCCAGAGACAGAGATACAATAATTTAATATCCATTATTCTTTCAGACACACCACATGTTATACTGCTTTGTGAAAAGATATGAAGAAGTAGAAAAAAAAATGGCCCATAATCAAGAGCAAAATTAATCAACAGAAGGAAATTCACAGATAGTTCAGATGGCATAATTAGTCATCAAGGATTTTAAAATGACTGTTATAAAAGTGCTAACTAATTTATAGTATAAAATGAAAAACTATGAATGATTCTAGGAGAGATGTCAAATAATGTAGAATTAAATTGACATTTTGAACTGAAAACTACAGAATAAGACATAAAAATTTATTAGATTATTTTAACAAAAAAAGATAGAAAGAAAAAAAGCAGTAGAAACAATTGTTGAACCTAAAGATATATCAGTAGTAATTATCCAAATAAAAGCACACAAGGATATAAGATTAGGGGGAAAAAAAACCCAAAAAACTAAACAAGGGATTAGAACCCTAGGAAAATATATTAAATTAGTAAACACATGTGTAATCTGTATTCTTGAATAAGAAGATATAAAAGATTTGGCAGAAAAAATATTTAAATAATGGCCAAACACTTTCAAGATTTGATTAAAAATCTCAACTTACAAACCCATAAAGCACAGGAAACACCAAGGAAAATAAGAAGAAAGTCACACTTAGGTGCAGCATAGTCAAACTTTTGAGAACAAATATAAAGAGAAAATTCTAAAAGCAGCTACCAGATAAATAAGACATCATGTATATAGGAAGGGGAGCCAGGCATCAATGGAGCACCATCTTTTAAATGTTGAAAATAAAAAAAATATCAATTTAGAATTCCATATCCAGTGAAAATATACTTTAAAAAAACAACATATTAAAGAAATATTCAGATAACAGTAAGTTGCAAGAATTCACTTTCAATATACCAACACTACAATTAAAGCTAAAGAGAAGTTTTCAGGCTGAAGTAAGTGAAAACAGACACCAATATCTAGAGTAAGGAATAAAGATAGCCAATCACGGTAAATATGTGGGGAAATGTAAGTACTGTATTTTTCCTTTTAGCAAAATCTTAAAAGACAATGACATTTAAAGTAGTAGTAATAATAATAATATTATGTGGTTTATAACATAAAGAAATAAAATAAATGGCAGCAATAGTACAAAGAATGAGAGGTAAATGGAATTGTTCTGTAGTGAGGTGGTAATATTATCCGGGAATTGTCATTATGTTAATGCAAAATAGTGTTAAGTTAATGATGCATATTATGATTACAGGGATATTATTAAAATAAGATAAATACATATTATGTATATTTTTATATGTAAATGTATGAAAACAAGATAGCTAAAGAGCTAATAGAGGAAATAAATGGAAAACTAAAAGAAACCAAAGGAAGCTATAATGGATCTGTGACAAAATGCACTTTGTTAAAGCTCATAGAATTTTGCAGCACATAAAGTTTATGCAAAGTTAAGAAGGTTGGGTGTTTCTAGAATAGAATGTAGAATGCAACCAAAAAAACCTAATTATATTACAAATATATGAAACAATCTCGCTGAAAACAGAAGATAGAAAAAGTGCTGACCTAAGTTTGAAAATGAATGACATTCGTAAGACAAAAGGCAAAAAGCACTGTATGTTAGCATTGTGCTCTATTGGATAATGTTATTTTCCACAGGGGTGTGAATTAAGAAAGAATACTGCTATATATGTATATTGGAATCGAATAATTAACTGTTGATGGTGGAAGAGAGGCACTTTCTCATTGTTGTTGTGGGTGCTTACAGATATGCAAGGAAAAGAGGGTGGAATGTTCCATATGTAGTGGATTAGAAATAGAGACATGAGTAGAAATTCATGTTTAGCTTAATGTAGATGTAGATTGTTCCATATATAAATTTTTAACATTTTTTTAATGTTGGGACACCTGGGTGGCTCACTGGGTTAAGCATCTGACTTCAATCCAGGTCATGATCCTGCACCTGGAGCCTGCTTCAGATTCTGGGTCTCCCTCTCTCTTTGCCCCTCCCCTGCTTACACTCTGCCTCTGTCTCCCAAAATTAAAGGTTAAAAAATTTTTAAAAAAAGAAACAACTTTAAAATTTCTTTAATGTTTATTTATTTTTGAGACAGAGCATGAGTGGGGAGGGGCAGAGAGAGACATAGACACAGAATCCAAAGCAGGCTCCAGGCTCCGAGCTGTCAGCACAGAGCCCAATGTGGGGCTTAAACCCACAAACCATGAGATTGTGACCTGAACGGAAGTCAGACGCTTAACCCACTGAGCCACCGAAGCACCTCATGACTTAATGCTTTTTTTTAAATTTTTTTAATGTTTTATTTATTTTTGAGACAGAGACAAATCATGAGTGGGGGAGGGCAGAGAGAGAGGGAGACACAGAATCTGAAGCAGGCTCCAGGCTCTGAGCTGTCAGCACAGAGCCCAACGTGGGGCTCAAAGCCACAAACTGTGAGATCTGAGCCAAGTCAAAGTTGGAAGCTTAACCAACTGAGCAACCCAGACCACCTAAATATTTTTTATATAGGTATATACATGGATTAGTATTCACACATATATTCCATTGCTTTGTTTCTTTAGAAGGCTCAGAAATATCAACACCCCAGTAGAAATGAGCACATCTAGTACCCAGATGATGGTTACTAATATCCTGTGTAAAAAGACACATGATGACATGATGATTAAGGGTATATCAAAGAACACAGAAGCACACCAAAAACGTTCCCAATGGCCAAAAAATTAAGCAATGTAACAAAATAGTATTGGATGATTATATAATGTAAAAAATACATATCCAGGGCCCCTGGGTGGCTCAGCCGGTTAAGCTTCGGACTTCGGCTCAGTTCATGATCTCACAGTTCGTGAGTTCAAGCCCCGCATCAGGCTCTGTGCTGACAGCTCAGAGCCTGGAGCCTGCTTCGGATTCTGTGTCTCCCTCTCTCTCTCTCTGCTCCTCCCCTGCTCATGCTCTGTCTCTCTGTCTCCTTCAAAAATAAGTAAAAACATTTAAAAAATTTTAAAAACACATGTTTATAAGTCTTTATTGGTATAAATAAATGACTGAATACATTAATAAATGAAAGGGAATAGACAAAAATGTCTGCAGAAGAATTCCAAGTAATTTATGTAGATACCGCCCCCTCAAGGAGTGGAAGCATAACTTTCCATTCCTTAAGTGTATACTAGATAGCAACTTCCTTCCAAAGAATATACTATGGAAACATGTAAGGGAAAGATGAACTTTACACTGCAACACCTGACAAACTACCTCAGCCAGGTGATCAAGGTTAACATCATGTGCTCTCGAATATGACATTTGTGGTGAGCATAGCATAACATAGTGAGAAGTTGAATTACTATGTTGTATTCCTGAAACCAATGTAGCATTGTGTGTCAACTATACTCAAAACAAATTTTTAAAAATATATGACATGATGAAAATGGCACTTCACCTCTTTGATATTCCTGCTAAAGCCCATAACCTCAGTCTAACCATGAATAAAATATCAGACAAATCTCAATTGAGAGGCATTCTATAAAATGATCAATATTCTTTAAAAGTGTCAAAGTCATTAAGGACAAGGAAAGTCTAAGAAAATGTCATAGCCAAGAGGAACCCAAGAAGACAGGACTATTAAATGTAATATGGTTTCCTAGATATAAACCTGAACCAGAAAACAGACTTTATTTTTTTTTAAGTTTATTTGTTTATTTTGAGTGAGAGAGAGAGAGAGAGAGAGAGCAAGCGGGGGAGAGGCAGAGAGAGAGAGAAAGAGAAAATCCCAAACAGGCTCTGTACTATCATTGCTGAGCCCAACACATGGGGATTGAACCCTGAGATCATGACTTGAGCCAAAATCAAGAGTCAGATGCTAAACCTGCTGAGCCACCCAGGCACTCCTAGGTAAAACATAGTAACTGTGAATAGAGGATAAACTTTAGTTAACAATGATGTATCAATATTAGTTTATTAATTCTAACAAATGTATCTACTAATACAAGATGTTAATAATAGGGGAAACTGAGTTTGAAATATATGGCACTCTGTACTATGTTGACAGTTTTTCTATAAATCTAAAATTCTTCTAAAATAAAAAGTATATCTAAACTTTTTTTTTTAACCATCCAATGAAAGTAGGGTGGGAAGGACAGAAATAAAGATACAAAGAAAACTGGGTGGGGGGCACCTGGGTGGCTCATTCGGTTGAGCGTCTGTCTGACTTTGGCTCAGGTCACGATCTCTCTGTCCCTGAGTTCAAGCCCTGCATGGAGCTCTGTGCTGACGGCTCAGAGCCTGGAGCCTGTTTCAGATTCACTATCTCCCTCTCTCTCTGCCCCTTCCCCACTTATGCTCTAGCTCTCTCTCTCTCTCTCTCTCTGTCAAAAATAAACATTAAAAAATAATTTAAAAAAGAAAGAAAGAAAGAAAGAAAGAAAGAAAGAAAGAAAGAAAGAAAATTGGGTGGCCCAGTCAGTTAAGCATCTGACTTTGGCTCAAATCAGGATCTCATGGCTCATGAGTTCAAGCCACGCTTCAGGCTTGCGTGGACAGCTCAGAGCCTGGAGCCTACTTTGGATTCTGCGTCTCACTCTCTCCCTCTCTCAAAAATAAATAAACATTATGGGGCACCTAGGTGGCTCAGTAGGTTGAGTGTCTGAAAATAGCTCAGGTCATGACCTCACAGTTCGTGGGTTCATGCCCCAAGTCGGGATCTGTGCTGACAGCTCAGAGTCTGGTCCTGCTTCAGATTCTGTGTGTGTCTCTCTCTACCCCCTCTCCCACTCGTACTCTGTTTCTATCTCTCAAAAATGAATAAGCACTAAAAAAAAATTTTAATAAAGATTTTAAAAATTTGAGAAATAAAGAAAAAGAAAACATGAGACAAATAGAAAATAAGTAGCAAGATGGGAAAATTAAACCTAATCATGCCAAAATTTACATCTATTATGAATTGGCAAAACAGAATAGAATTGTTGAATCATTATATTGTACGCTATTGTACGCCTGAAACTAATATAACACTGTATGTTAATAACTTCAAAAAAAATTAACACAATACTTTAACAGGCAGAGATGCCAATCTTATATGACAATTAAAAAAAAAAGCCAAATAGTTGCATGAGATTTATGAAAGGTGCACTTTGAGTATCAGGGCTTAGACTAAAAGTAAAAGAATGGAAACCATGAAAAACCATCACATCCTCCTCATAAGAAAGTACGTATGGTTATATTAACATTAAAGTACAGGTAATAATATCACCAGAGATAAAGAAGTATAGTTTATTATAATAAAAATATTAATCTCCCAAATGATTTAATATTTCTAAAGGAGTATCTACCTAATTACATGAAGCAGAAACTGATATCGCTAAAGGGAGAAATAAGCAAATCCACAGTCATATATAGAGATCGTGATAATCATTTTCCAGTAATTGATGGTATTAGTAGCTAAAAAACAATCAGCAAGTATTCAGAAGATTTTAATTTTAAGTATTTATAAAATACATTCTTTTCTAGTACATATGTAACATTTTGCAAAGATGAATTAAATGCTACTTCATAAAGCAAAATTTATTAATTTTGAAAACCATGTGATAATCTCGATATACACAGAAAAATAATTTGACAAAATTAATCAGTTCAGGATTTAAAAAAAAAAACTCTCAAACTACGTATAGAAGGGGATTTACCTCATCTCATAAAGGGTATCTATGAAGTGCCTATAGGTAATGTCATAATTAATGGTGAAATACTGAATATTTCCTTTCAAAGTGCAGGAATATATAGAGAACACATATTCCTCCCCCTCTATTCTACACAATACTGGAGGTCCTACCTAGTGCAATAAAGAAATTAACTAAATAGATAAGCAAGCAAAAAGGAAATAAAGAAAAAAGACTTATAATTAACAGATGACATGAATGGGTATATAGAAAATGCAAAAGATTTTTTAAAAACCTATTAGAACTTATAAATACATTGATCAAGTTGTAGTACACAAGGATGATATAAAAATATTAGTTTTTATGAACAAACAAAAACAGACTCTTAAATACAGAGAACAAACTAGTGGTTGCCAGAGGAAAAGTGGGGAGGTTGGTGAAATAGATAAAAAAGATTAAGAGGTACAAGCTTCCAGTTATAAAATACTGAGCTGAAAGGTACAGCATAGAGAATATAGTCAAGAATATTTTGATACCATAGTGTGGTGACAGATGGTAACTACACTTACCATAGTGAACACTGAGTAATGTACAGAATTGTCAAATCACTATATTGTACACCTGGAACTAAAATAGTATTGTATGTCAGTTCTACTTCAATAATATATATTTAAAAATAAATTGTTTTTACATTCTAACAAAACACAAATGAAAATGTAATTATAATAACATCAAAACATAGTATACCTAACCAAAAATTCAAGGAAAGACAACTAAGATTTCTATAGTAAAAACTACAAAATATTGATGACAGAAGTTGAAAATATGTAAGTGAACAGATATACTGGCTTCATAGTCTGGAAAACCTAATGTTGTTAGGATGGAAATCATCTGCAAGTTGATCTATACATTCATGCAATTCCTGTCAATCCTTTTTTTTTTTTTTGGTAGAAATTGATGAGAAAATTCTAACAATCAAATGGATATTCAAGGAATTCCAAATAGTCAACATCAATTTTGAAAAAGAAGAATATAGTCAAGAAACTAGCACTACTAAAGTTGCATTAGATTTAGAAAAAGTTGGTATTGGTGTAAAGATGAAAATGAATTAAAATAATGTAGTATTGGGGACACCTATGTGACAGTAGGTTAAGCATCCGACACTTGATTTCAGCTCAGGTTATGATCTCACGGTTTGAGCCAGCGTAGGGCTTGCATTAAAGCCCAGACTCTGCTTGGGATTCTTTTTCTCCCTCTCTCTCTGACCCTCCCCTGCTTGCTCTCTCTCTCTCTCTCTCTTTCTCTCAAAATAAATAAATAAACTTTTAAAAAATAATAATGTAGTATTGGACTTCCATTTCCAGCAAACAGAGACCAGATTTACTCTCCTACCCAAAACAAGCGAAACACTAGGGAAAGTCAAGTGAAACATGAGTTTTAAATTGTTGGGACTTCCTAAGAAAAAGTAAAAACTGAATTTGGTCTTACTATTGCCCCACTTTACTATTTGAAGAAAGCTTCCAGGCCATTGCACAGTGAGGAAGAAACCAGTGGAGACTGCCAGTCCCCCAGAGTTGAAGAGACTATGTCGAGTCCAGGGATATCAAGATAACTGGTCTTCAGGGCATAGTGGGGTCTTCAGTGCACATGCAGAGGATTCCAGAGATCTACAGAGGATCACACCTCAGTCTTTAGCCAACTACAGATGTCCAAATACAGATGAGGCCAAAAAAAGAATATTCTAAAAGAACTAGAGGGAACAATACCTGATGTTCACACAGGACACAGACTAGTGCCAGTTCCCACATATCATATATGCATCCTAGAGGGGAAAAAAAGAGTATTAATGAGTATTAAAACAATATAAAAATATCCAGTAGCCAGAGAGGTAAACTTGGTAGTATCTGCCATTTAATGAACAATTAACAGGTATATACAAAGAAGCAGGAAAATACAATCTACGATGAGGGAAAATATTAGTAATTCATACTGACCACAAAATGGTACAAACAATCAAATTAGCAAAAAATAGCATTAAAACAGTTATTACAAGTGTGTTTTATACATTGAAGAAGCCAGTAGAAAATGGAGCATGTTAAGTGGACATGAAGACCCAGAAATAAAAACTAAAACGGTCAAGATTTTAAAAAATATGCTGCTTTAGATTAACAGCAAATTAGAATTTATGGAAGAAAAAAATGAGTGAATTTAAGGCCAAAGTAATAGAAGCTGTTCAAAATGAAATGCAGAAAGAACAGTATTGAAAATAGGAACATGGGGTCAGTGACAACTTGAAGCAGCCTACTACACATTGAATTAGAATCCCTGGAGTGAAATAAAGAGAGGAACACAAAAAATGTCTACATTCTCTAAAGTGAGTGAAAAATATGAATCCTCAAGTCTACAAAATAAAATGGAACTCGAGCATAAGAAACATGAAGTAAACTGTATCAAGATGCATCATAATTAAGTAGTTCGGAAGCAGTGGTAAATCAAGAACCTTAGAATTAGCTTGAGCCAAAAAAATACATTACTTAGAGAAGAACAAAGATAAGAATGACAAAAGGCTTCTACTAGAAAATGTACAAGCCAGATGATGGAAAACTTTTAAAATACTAAAATAAAAGTAATTCTTAACCTAGAAGTCTATGTCTAGCAAAAATATCTCTGAATTACAACAGAAAAATAAAGTTTCTCACACATACAAAAGCTGAAAGGATTTATAACCAGGAAACCTGCACTATATGAAATGTGAAGGAAAGTCCTTCAGGCAGAAAGAAAATTCCATCAGATTGAAATATGGCTTTATATAAAGGACCAGAGAAACTCAGATATGATAACTGTGTGGTTGAATGTAAAAAAGATTTTCTTTTTAAGATTTGAAGACCTTTTAATGGTATTTAGCAGTTTAAAGCAAGATGAATAACAATGTATTATGGGGTTTATACCATCTGTAGAAGTAAAATACATAACAACAATAGCACAAAGGCCAATAGAAGAAAAATGGAGAAACACCAATTTATGATTCTTTTGTTATACGTGAAATTATAATATCACTTGGAGGTAAAGTATAAACTATCATTTATTATTTATAAACAATAAGTTAAAGATGTATACTAAAAACTTAAAACAAATAATAAAAATTTATAGCTAATAAAGTCATAAAATAAGATAAAATTGAAAATAAGATAGAATATATAATTAATACAAAAGAAGTTAGGGAAAAAAAAAAGAAGAAGAAGCCCAAAGAACAATTATGAGAAAAAAGGAAACAAATGGATGGATAGATAATAAATGTGTACCCAAACATAACAGGTATCACATTAAAAATCAATGGTCAAAACACCTTATTTAAAAGTATTTCAGATCAAATGTAACAGCAAGACCCAAGTATACACCATACGTTATCCACAAGAAAACTACCTTAAGTATTAATAAACAGCTTAAGAGTAAAAGGGTATGTTAATAAATTAGATAATTTAGACAAGGGATGCCTGGGTAGCTCAATCGGTTAAGCATCCAACTTCAGCACATGTCATGATCTTGTGGTTTGGTTTTGAGCCGGAATCGGGCTCTGTGCTGAGTGCTTGGATCCTGGATCCTGCTTCAGATTCTGTGTCTCTCTCTGTCTCTTCCCTCTCCTGCTCATGCTCTGTCTCTCTCTCTCTCTCTCTCTCTCTCTCTCAAAAATAATATAAACATCAATCAATCAATCAATCAGTAATTTAGACTAGAAAATTCTAGAAACGAATGTAACAAAATGCCTCAAAAAAAAAAAGATAAGCTAAATAGACCTAAATAACAAGAAAATACATTGAATTAGTAATTTTAAAACTTTCAGTAAAGAAAAAACCTAGACTCAGTTTCACTGATGAATTCTACAAGATGTTTAAAGAGTTAACAGTAATCCATCATAAACTGTTCCAGAAAAAATAGAAGAGGTAACATTTCCCAATTTGTTATACAATGACACCCTGTGAACCTGATACCAAAACCAGAAAATGGCATCATAAAAAAACTACAAATCATGTTCCTTATGAACATAGATGTAAAATTCTCAACAAAATACTACCAACCAAATATGGTATGAAATAAAAAGATTATGTATCATGGCCAAGTGAGATTTATCCCAAGAATTCAAAATTGCAAAAAACAATGAAAATACTACACGTCATTCATAAAATAAAGAATTAAAACCATATGATTATCTCAATAAATTCAGAAAGTATTTAATAAAAGACTTTTGTTGTTTTTTTTTTAAACCAACAAAGTAGTAATAGAAGGGAACTTCATGACCTAGAAAAGGTTAAGGTTAAAAAACCCCACAACTAACAACACAATTAATGGAAAATAACTGAATGTTTTGTCCTTGAGATCAGGAACAAGACATAAAATGTTGTTTTGGAGATTCTAACCAAGACAATCAAAAATTAAAATAAAAAGTAAAAGGCTTCCATATTGGACAGGAGGAAGTAAAAGTGTCTTTACTTGCAGATGACAAGTACTTGTACATAAAAACTCCTAAGGAATCCACACACACAAAAAAAGCTCTTAGAAGTGATAAATGAATATAGCAAGGTTGTAGAATACAAGATCAATATACAAAAAACAATTATGCTTCTATATATTAACAATAAACAATGCAAAATAAAATCAAGAAAACAATCCATTTGCAGTAGAATTGATAATAATAATAATAGAATAGTTAGGAATAAATTTAACAAATGAAGCAAAAGACCTGTACCTTGAAAACTAGAAAATGTTATCGAAAGAAATTAAAGAAGACCCAAATAAATGGAAAGACAGCCCATAACCAAGGATCAGAAGACTTAATTATTAAGATGGCAATACTCCCAAAATTGATCTAAAGATTTAAGGCATTTCTTGACAAAATTCCACCCAATATCTTTGCATAAAATGACAAGCTGATCCTAAAATTCATACGGAAATGCAAGGAGCCCAGAATAGCCAAAACAATCTTGGAAAAGAAGAACAAAGTTGGAAGACTCACATTTCCTAATTCCAAAATGTAGTTCAAGGCAACAGTAATCAAGACAATATGGTGTTTGACTAAGGATAGACATATAAATAAATGGAACGGAGCTGAAAGCCCAAAAATAAACCCTTAAATTTATGGTCAATTGATTTTCCACAATGGTGCCAAAATAATTCAATAGGGAAAGAATAGTCTTTTCAAAAAAATGGTCCTCTAAGAGAAGGCAAATAAAAATGGCACCACTGAAACCCATAGCCAGAAAGAGAAGGAGCCAGAGTAACAAACAATCCAACTTCACTCTCCTTTAGCCCTTTGGTACAACTGGTACATTACGATGCCTCAAATTTAGCCAGAACAACCACTCAGAGGTCTGGGAACACAGTTAGTGCATCTGAAAGCTAACAGCTTCCTTTGGATATACAAAATGAGAAGTACAGAGTAGATCAAGAGAAACACATAAAGTTGAAAGATTAGATTAGATTAGATTAGACTAATTTCACTTTGATAATCCAGGATATTCTTCCCACCATGAAATATTTAACCTCAGTCTTACCTATCAAGTCATTTTTGGCATGTAAGGTAACATATTCACTGATTTGGGGGATTAAGGCACGGACATCTTTGCAGTGCCATTATTTTACTATTACTCTCTGTTAAGTCGTTCTTTTGATATGATCTAAGTTAAATAATAACTGCACCACAAAGAAACTTTTACACAAATGCTCATTATTATTATGCATAATAACCAAAAAGTAGAAATAGTTCAAATGTCTATTGGCTGATAAATGAATAAAATGTACTATACCCATAAATACAATTATTATTAGGCAGTAAGAAGGAGTGATCTACTGATACATACTACGATGCAGATGAACCTTGAAAACGTTATGCCAAGCAAAAGAAGTCAGTTGCAAAAGACCACATATTATATGATTCTGTTCTACGAAATATCCAGAAAAGGAAATCTATAGAGATGAAAGGCAGATTGGTGTTTGCCTAGGACTCTGGGGCAAGGAGTCTGAGGAAAATGATAAGTGACTATTAAGGGGGTACAGGGTTTTTGTGAGGGGTGATGAACATATTCTAAATAAATGAATTATATTTGAAGAAAGCTATTAAAAAAGAAGTCTGTTTGAAAACTAAACTGTTATATAGTGCTTGTGGTCAAGATAACAGGTCTCCTTTGGGGAAGAAAGGAGGAGGGAATGGTTGGAAACCACTCAAGGGGAACTGCTGGTATTTTAACTATGTTCTACTTCTTGACCAAGTGTGGTTATATGCGTGCCCGCTTTGCTGTCATTCATTGAGCTCCACATTTAGGAATTATGCAATTTTCTGGATCTATGTTATATTTCAAAATAAAAGTCTAAATAATTTTTAAACAATAGCAAGTGTATTATACCCATGATAGAAAGAAGTAACAATAGTTTGGAAATATTGCAATAGTGACAGTGTTGTCATCGTGATAGAAAGAAGTAAAGAAGTACATGAAATACTTAAGTTAAAATCCACCAAAAATTGGTGGTGGACTGGAAAGCAAAAGAGAAGATGATGTTAAGGATTACGTTTAACTTTCTTGCTTTCAGGCAGATTTCCTTTTCAACAGCAAGCAGACTGGATTCAGGTGGGTTTCCACCTCCTGGGTCTGAGATGTCTTTAAGATATCCAATTGAAGACATTTGTAAATAAGAGTTTTACAAACATGTTGGAGCTCAGATGAGGCATCCAATTTGGATGTCTGCTAGACTTTCTCCAATGCCTCTAAATATACCCCATATCCTCTCCTTCTTTCTGTATGTCCAAAGGAGTTTATTCTTTATTAGATGTATGATCTATATCTCTTGACCTCTGGGCAGGCTTATCCTGGTTGTTTTTTCAGTGGGAGATGCCAGGAGATCAGAGGATAGAAGGAGAGTAAAATTCATGCTGAGGGGTAGTAAAAGCTCCCAGCCTTTGCTAGCCCCAGAATGCTTTACCATTTCTTTTTGGTTTCTCATATTCCAATATATATTTCTATAAGTAGTTCTTTATTAAACTCTCCTTAATTGGTCCATTTGTACCACCTGTTTCCTGTCAGGATCTTGAGTGATTCAGTAATTGACACAAAAAGTGGCCCCAGGAAACACCCTTAAAATAGGTTCTTGGGATGGGTAGCTAGCATATTTGAGAGTTCACAGATAGCTTCTTTGCTTGGGGAAATGGGACACTGATAATCTCTGGCATGCTGTGACATCGTGATTAGTCAAATAATCACTGGTGGTGGCATACGATGAAGTACAGATGCAAGGAAGGCGTTAGGAGATCAAGTGGCTGTGGCACTTAGTCGCTATGGCAACAATGGTTATTACAAAGATTGTAGCAAAAGAAAAGAAAAAAAAAATTAAAGGTCTGATTCAGACCATGAATGAAAAATCAGAAAGCTTCTATGGAAACCTAAAAGAGTCCCTTATCTCCAGTAGCCATAGGGCAGATATGAATGAGAATCAAGTCCAAGGACTGAATGTAATTGGAAGGTCGTCAAAGTCAACTAAATGGAAAAATCAGCCACGTATCTTACGCTAAGATAAGGGCACTCTTGGAAAAAGAATAGGACCCTGCGATATTCTGGCAGACCAGGGAAAAGATAAACATTTTGAATTTCTGAATTCCAGGTATACTCAACTGGGATTTGAAAGGCAGTGAATTGGGCTTAGTTACCCACAGAGTGGTTCTCACATCCAAAAGGCTAATTAACTCAAGTTTGGGCTCCATGATGGTTTACAATCAATGAGGAAGAAATGCTAGAAATCTTCTGACATAGTGTAGTGGCACTCGACCTTGGCTCTACACTGAAGTCACAGAAGAAGGCTTAAAACAATAAAAATTAATGTCTAGGTTCCACCCACATACAGCGTGATTTTACCATTTTGTTGTAGACACTGGGCATTGGGTTTCTGAAGCTGCTGCCTTAGTTGGAAACTACTAGTGATGAAGGTGAAATCTTAAGGTTTAGGGCTATGGGAATATTACAGTAGATTTAATATGTGTATCCACCTCAGCTCCCCTCTAGCAATCACCCTGGAAGTGTATGGAGGACACTTCCCCTCCCAAAGCATTTTCAAACATCTCTACACTGACTGTCTTTATAGTCCAAATATGACTGATAGTGGGAGATGCTGCAATGGAAATAGAGCCTTATTTCAGTGGGAATAATGGGATGTCAGGGTGTTAGAGGCCAGATCAAGGGGCTTAAGCATCAGAAGCAACATGCTCAAAATCACATTAATAAGGCAGATGTTGAATAGGTAATAGTGTTCTGACCTGCATTAACCTATGTCAGTGGCTTTCTGATCACTAGGACAGCTTACTGAGGTGTGGCTTAATATATAAAAGCAGAAATTTTCTGGGTCTAGTGTTAAAAATCTAACTCAAGTCATTATAATGAGGACTCATAGCCTCTTATCCAGTTCCAAGATCTAAATAAATACAAATGCCTGGAGGCCCCTCCTTTGAAGGGGAGGTTGGTTCCCTTCGAGAAGTGGTGTGCAACATAGTCATTAATAAAGACTACATGTATTCCCCAAACCTTCTCTACATGACCTATAGCTATTTACCAGGATGGCTGTGCATGTGTGAAAGAGAAATACTCAGAACTTCTGTGGGATTATTAATTAAAGTCTCTGAGAGGCTGCTAATCACTAGAGACTCTCAGTAGAGCCTGGTGCCGTAATAATGGGCATGTACTGATGTCAGGTAATAGGTGAAATCTTAACTCCCTTCATCTCAGAATGAGTCTAACAGGACCACTGACTTATTCTATGGGTTATTTGGGGAGGGAGGGGGTGGAACACCACCACTTTGCTGGAACAAAGTAAGTAGAAGCTTCTAAAACTGTATCCACTACCAAGAGAGGATCAAAGGCAGTGTTCCATCCCTGAGGCTAATGCAGAACAGTATCACCATCAAACACGAGAAAGATGAGTGTGGTGGGAGGTATCAGAGATTCTAAACACATGGTCAATTAACTCACATATTTTGGCCGTTGGAAAGCCAAATTCGGAGACTGACTATGGATTGTTACAAACAAAATCAGTCATTAATGCCTGTGGTGGCTCTGTTTCCAGATGCAATATATTTCCTGAAGAAAATCAATAGTCCCTTGTCACTTGAATTGGTTCTCAAAGTGTAGTTCTTGGACCAGCAGCATCAGCATCACCTAAAAACTTATTAGAAATGCAAATTCCTGGGTCTTACCCAAGAAAGAACTCTAGAAGTGGGGCCCAAAACTCTGTGTTTTAACAAGACTTTAATTCTTTTGCACTTTCCTGTTAGAGAAACACTGATTTCAATAATGTTATTTCTTCCAATTCCCAAACAATTTGCCTCTGCAGTGCAAGGGTAAAAACTTCTCTCCCCGCTTTAGTCAACCCGCATGCTCTCTTTTATGGTAGAAAATGGAGGGCATCTAACGATCTTTGTGTCTCAAAAAACATCAAACTGGTCTTTACATTGATGACCTGATGCTAATGGTGTCTGTAAGTAAGAGGTACACGCACTGGATGGCTTCCTCTAACATACAGGGACCAAAGGTTGAGAGATAAACCTTGTGAAAAAGCTCAAGAGACTGAGACTGCCATAGTGACAGGTTTACAAAGTTTCAGTAGCCTAGGATAGGACAGGGTGTTTCTTCCAAAGCAAGAGATAGAACACAGAAACTTTTAAGAAGCATAAAACTTAGCGAGCTTTTTAAAATTGTGGAACCAAAATATACTACAGTTTTGCATGATGATCTAATTCACCGGCTAATTTGTAAGACATCACAAGACATTAGGTTGGGGCCTGAATTAAAACAAGCTCCACAGTAGGTCTATGTTGCAGTGCAAACCACACTACCATTTGGGCATTATGATCAGCAAATGCAAATGTTTGAGATAAAGAAGCCATATGGAGCTTCCAGAAAATTCTAAAAAGGAGCATAGTTAAGCACAATTCGATGGCTTTGGTGGAAAATCATTTACACTTTTCTCCCAAAAATTCATATCCATTTGAAAACTAGCTTTGCGGGGCGCCTGGGTGGCGCAGTGGGTTAAGCGTCCGACTTCAGCCAGGTCACGATCTCGCGGTCCGTGAGTTTGAGCCCCGCGTCAGGCTCTGGGCTGATGTCTCGGAGCCTGGAGCTGTTTCCGATTCTGTGTCTCCCTCTCTCTCTGCCCCTCCCCCGTTCATGCTCTGTCTCTCTCTGTCCCAAAAATAAATAAACGTTGAAAAAAAAGAAAACTAGCTTTGCTTTTGCATTTGGGCCCACTTATCTGGCCCACGGGTCTCTGAGAAATGAACTTCTCATCATCAAATCTTTCTTATCTCATTCAATTAAAATTAGATGTTAAATAGTAACAGGGACTGGATTTACCCTCACCTCTGAAACAGCTGAAAAACTGGAAAAAAGATATGAGAACAACAGTTTGCAAAATATTGAGCATTAGCAATGAAAAGAAACAAATGAGAAAAAAAAACTGGAGAAAAGAAACAAATGAGAAAAGCTCTGTGATTGTCCCATCTTACTGACAGGAGAGTTCCCAGGCTGAATCTTAGGTACCAGAGATCTCCCTGAATTGATGAGATATTACTGGGAGTTTGGGAAGGAGAAGGCAGCTAGAATTTACAAGGCAGAGGACCAGAGAAGTGAGAGCTGAGGGATTTTCAGAAGTCTGAAGACTTCAGCTGAATACTGACTAGTGTACCCATGTGAGAAAACTATAGGAGACTCAAAAAGTATTCATTAGAAATAATTATGTAGAAATAATATTAGAAATAATTATGTAGAATAATACTAGGTGGCGATCATGGAGAGCTTGAAATAGTTTCCACCAGTCAGCTTAGAAGACGTCATAATTTCAGGGACATCGGGTAGAGTACATAAACTGGTTTGCCAAAATGAGTCCTGCTGCTGCTAGCAAAGTTTACAAAACAGACCAAAAAGCATCATATTGTTTATGAATAACATTACTGCATCACAGAAAAAATATTTACAGAAATAAAGTTCACGAGGCTACAAAATATCTATTCATCATCAAACAAGATAAAATTTATAATGTCTGGCATCAAATTTTAAAATAACTAAGCATTAGAAGAAATAGGAAACTATTACCCATAATGGGAGAATAAAAGGATTAATTAAAAACATTGAAAAATAGTACAGATGGTACAAATAACAGACAGTTACTTTAAGGTTGTCACTATAACTATATTTCACATGTTCAGGAAGGTAGGGGAATGATTGAACATAAACAGACTGAAATTGATATCCCAGACATGAAAACTACAACATCTGAGATAACAAATAATTGAATGGGTTTAACAGTAGATTAGGAATTGCAGGGGGAAAATGAGTGCATTTGAAGAGCAGCAACAAAAACTATCCAAAATAAAACACAAAGAGGAAAAAAGACCGATGGAAATTAACATAACACCATTGTGCTGTGGTTCAAATTCAAAAAGGCATTATGTAATTAATTGGGGTCTTTAGAGAAGAGGAAGGAGAATGGCATAAATTTTTTGAAAAAATTAGTGAAATTTTCCTAATTGATAAAACTATGAATCTATAGTTATAAGACCAATAAACCTCAAGAACAAGAAGCATGAAGAAACATAAACCATGGGATTTCACAATCAATTTTTGTAAACCAGTGAAAAGAAAATTCTTAGACGCAACTGGCAAAATAAGATACATTATATAAACAGGAAAAAATTTATGGTGAATTTTTCATCTGACAACAAAAATTCATGCCAGAATATGGTAGAGAAACATGTTTAAAGTACTGAAAGAAAATAAACTACCAACCTATAATTCCATACCTACTGAAAACATTTTTCAAAAACAAAAAGGAAATAAAGGAGATTTCAGACATACAAAACTGAAAAAAATTCATAAGCAAGACCTACACTATAAAAAATACACTATGGAGAAAATTATACTAGGTGAAAATATGAATCAACATGAAAGAATGAAGGGGACTAGAAATGGTATCTATCTAGAAATATATATTTTTCTAATAATTTAAGTAATTTAAAACATGAATGAATGGTAAAAAATTAAAACTATATATTTTGTGATTTATAGGTTAAGGAGGACTGAAATATATACAATAAAGCAGAAAGACCAAGAGGAGAGACACGGACATATACTATTGTAAGGTGCTTCTATGTGAAGAAGTATAACATATGACCTGAATCTTTACAATGCGAAGTTAAAATATATAGTATAAACAAAAAGAATAGAGTCTTAGCTAATGAGTCAACAAATAAAATAGAATGAAATCATTAAATGTACTCAATCCAAAAATGACAGGAAAAAAAAGAAAAAGGGAACAAAGACCAGATGGTACAAATGGAAAACAAATGGCAATATGGTAAATTCAAAGCCAACCATACAAGTAATCATGTTAAATGTAAATGGTCTCAACACCTAATTGAAAAACAGAGATCACTAAGTTGGAGAAGAAAGCAATAGCTGACTGTATGTTACAAGAAACACACTTTAAATATAAAGAAATAATGAACTTAAAAGTAAAAGTTATAGTAAAAAGTATATTACATTAATAATAAAAAGGTTGATGTGGCTGTTTTAGTATTAGATATAGTAAATACCAGAACAAAGAATATAGCCAGGGATATAGAAAGTCATTCCATATAATAAAGAGGTCAATTCATAGGGAGGACATAATATTTCTAAATATGTATAGACCTAATAATTGTAACAACTTTAAAGCACACAAATCAAAAATTGATTGAACTTCAAGGAGAAACAGGCAAATCCACAGTAAGAGTTGGAGTTTAATACTCCTCTCCAATAATGAATACAATGAGTAGACAGAAAATCAGTAAAAATATAGAAGACGATAACATTCCCAACCAATTTAACCTAAATGACATTTATTTATAGATCACTCAACCTAACAATGGCAGAATACATGTGCACACAGAAGATTTACCAAAAAGTCCATAATCTAGGCAATCAAAGAGTCTTAATAAAATTGGAAGGATTCAAATCAAACGTTTTCTATTTTTAAGTTTTTTAAACTTTATTTTGAGAGAGAGACAGAGAGAAAGTGCACAGGCAAAACATGAACACGAGCGTGGGGAGGGGCAGAGAGAGAGGAGAGAGAATTCCAAGCAGGCTCGGGAGTGCGGGAGTTCTTCACGGAACTCAGGAACCGTGAGATCACGACCTGAGCTGAAATCAAGAGTGGAAGCTTCACGGACTGAGCCATCCAGGTGCCCCTCAAATAAATGTTTTCTAATCACAATGGAGTTAGGTTTGTAATAAACACAAAGACATCTGGAAACTAAATTTTGAAACCAAATACACTTTTAAATCACATATGAATCAAGAAAGATATCAAAAGGAAATTAGAAAATAAAAATAGATTGAAATATATTGAAAAACATATTGAAATAAAACATATTAAAATAAATGAAATCCAACATAACATGTGCGACATAACTAAAATAGTACTTAGAAATGTGTAGCACTAAATACCTATATTAGAAAAGTAGAAAGTTCTCAAATCAATGATTCTACCTTTCTACCTTAATAAAATAAAAATGGCAGAGCAAGTTAAACTCAAGGCAAGTAACTGAAAAGAAATAATTACAAAATTATAATTATGCTAGAAATCAGTGAAAGAGAAATATACAAAATCTATGAAACCAAAAGCTAAATCTTTGAAAAATTCAATCAAATTAATAAATTTCTAGCCAGACTGATCAAGGGCAAAAGAAAGTATCTACTGTGAGCTCAAAAATCAGTTCTGCCCTGTAGATTCTGGTTCACCTTCCAGATATCATAGCATTTTTCAAAAGACCAAGTACAGAGGTGCCTGGATAGCTCTGTTGGTTAAGCATCTGACTCTTGATCTCAACTCAGGTCATGAACTCTAGGTTCCTGAGTTTGAGTTCTTCCAGTTGGCTTGAACAACTACGGAAGTGCCAGCTATAGAAAGGGCTATAGGACAGATGTCAAAATTCAGGGTCAAGGACTCTAGGGATGTATTTCCCCAAATAGTCTACTTAAAGAGTTTTTGCTTTCCATCTCTGAAACCTTGGGCTTGGCATATTTGTAGTCATAGCACTTAAGGAAAAAATAGTTCCACTGGGGAATGCAGTCACAGTTTATTTGTACTGGAAGGTAAGTCTCCATTCTGACCATTTTAGAATCTTCATGCTACTAAGACAACAGGCACATTATTCACTGCATTGTACCAACGGATACTGGATTACATCTCCATAAATGGGAGAAGAACTCTACCTGCAACTCACAGACTTCACAAAGCCAATATCCCTTACCCAATTTTCCTGGCTGATGGGAAGCCCCAACAGCATAATAAATATAGAATCAGCAAGGATTAAGATAATGATAGAATAAATATTTGTGTCACTCATTATGTAAAGAACACCACCCAGCTACGGGTAAAACTAAGAAAAATGTGAAGGGTGTGATAGAAGAAGGAAACATGGGCTTTAGGACATGGTACTGAAGCAGGGGCAGAAGAGCTTATGTTTTACATTAACTTTTTAATTTTACTTTTAATCTCTGCTTCATTCCACAGTAACTTCTATGAAGAACATTGACAACAGTTTTAATTTTGGCTATGAGTATAGCTGATTTATCAGTCAATGACAATAAAGTTGTGGATAGCTTTGTATGTCCTTTAGTTAGGGACATGCGATTAAAAAAAAAACCTGGACAAGATTTTAAATATGTACAAATGGATATTGAAAGAGAAAAGAGGGAGGCTGTACTGAATAGACTTCGTTTATCCCTTCAGGTTCATGATCTTCTCTTCTTCCCCCTGATCTATGTCCTAGGCTGCATTTTTAATTAAAAAAAATTTTTTAATGTTTCTTTTTGAGAGAGAGAGAGAAATGGAGAGTGAGCAGGGAAAGCGCAGAGAGAGGGAGACATAGAATCTCAAGCATGTTCCAGACTCTGAGCTGTTAGCACGGAGCCCAACGCCGGGCTCGAACTGGAACTCATGAACCACGAGGTCACAACCTGAGCCAAAATCAGACACTTAACCAACTGAGCCACCCAGGCACTCTTATGTCCTAGACTGTATTAATATATTCAGAAAGCAGAGGGCAAATGTCACTGGGGTGTTTATTCCTCCAGATTTCTCTCTTAAAGACCATAGAAAGACATATTTGAGGAGGATGAAGAATATAAGGTATGAAAAATATTCAGAAACAGGCCAATACAGTAGAAACGTTTTTCTTTTTTTCTCTCTGTTGAAAATACATTCATTTTTATATAAACAAATTATGTCATTCAGTGTCCCAAGGAAACCTGATGGCCCATTTGAAAGGTTTTACATGAAATTTAATGAAAGGAATGTTCACAGAGATGTGGGCAAACATAACAAAACCCATAAGAGATGAGGAAGTGTCTAGATATTAGTGACAATGGGAATTCATTACTATCTCTAGGGCCATAGGGGAAGAATATATTATATAATCAGCACTCAGTAAGCGCTGATTCCTTGGAAGACGTCCCAAGCCACCAGGCGTTGTGGCTGTAGGATACAGACACTGCCAGAGCCCAGGGCACAGGGGAGATGAGGTACTAGAGGAGGAGGGGAATGGAAACTAAATATTTTAACCTCTCTCTATCACCTTTCCATTTCATGTTACGCCCTCTTGGCCAAATACATCTAGAATTCAAGGGGCCAAAGAATCAAGTGATGAAGTCTATGGAAGTCAAAACTCCTGGGGCAGAGACCAATTCAGAGACCAGCAGAGAAGAGAAATCTGGTGAGCATGTAGTTAGGATGGGGGAATAGAGTGGGGTGAGGGGGAGAGCAAACAGATAAAAACCACCACACCAAGGAAATTATTTTCAACTGATTTTTTTAATGAACAAAATTGAAAACAAAACACTGAGTGGAATTACATTAAGAAAATTAACATGTTTCAAAAAATGCTTTGAGTCAAAAATCACAGTAAAAGCAAAATACAAAAAAATGCTCTTGGATTCAACACGTTTATAACAGTTACAAGAAGCTGGATTGACTAGTATAGCTTTGATTCTCGTTTCCTCTTGATCCTGTAGTACATGTTATCTTTTAAGGCTCAGAATAATGAGTACTCCTGTGGATTCCCTTGTATCTCTGCTGTAATGCCTTTGAAAGAGGTAATTACTATAAATAGCCTCATTTCTGCTAAAAATTATATGAATTTTTTATGTAAGAACAATAAATCAACTCAAACAACTGCCTCACTATTATTCATCATAACAAACTTGCGATATAGCCAATTTTAAGGAAAAAATGCAATTTTCCTAAAGTGCCTCTTTGAATTATTCAACGTTTCTATTGCAGCTAATTAATTTACAGCATATTACTAAAATGAACCAATGAAAATAAACAAACTACTGAGCAAAAATAAAAGTACAGATGCTAGTAATATCCTATCTTCTTTGATACTATGCTTTATACATCTGCCCCAAACAGGTAGAAATTAATGTAGTAAACTGATACTATTTTAATGGATTCTATATATAGCCAATTATATATTAGCAATGATGGCTGGATTTGTAATTTATAACATACTGTAGATGGACAACATGTAATTTCTTTGGGGAAAGTGTGCTTGCCACTAACAAAAATTAAGGTGAAGAAGTGAGTCTTTATTAAATCCACGATCATTTCAAATAGTTCCTTCTTTCACTCAGTTTTTACTTACAAGGGGCAGCCTACTTTAAATATTACATCTCTTATATCTAACATTAGATAGCTTCTTCCTAAGAGTATCACAAAAGAAATTATAAGAAGTGATAAAAAAAAATCCACATCACAATGGAAGGCAAATCTATTCTTAAAATCACATCCACTAAATTGCTAAATTGCCATTTCTCAGCCTAGAGTCACATGCCCCTTCCTTGAAACTTTTTTTCTTCATTTAAGGAGATATTCAGCTCAGATCCATCTGATTTTATGAAAGCAGAGACACTGAAAGCTGAGAATTCTAATCTCAGCTCTGTCATTACTATATAACATGACCTTGGGCAATCTCTCAAGCCTCATCTCCTTTATCTAAAAGATGATGTTCTCAACTCAGTGATAACTCATTTCACAGTCTTGTTCAAAGGAATAGCTAGCAATGTCTGCCAGGTATATTGAAAACATTAAGTGCTAGATACATATTTAATCATGAGATGGAATGTTTGTGACATTAAAAAATCTACTGCAAGAGGTGCCTGGGTGGCTCAGTCAGTTAAGCGTCTGACTATTGATTTGGGCTCAGGTAATGATCTCAGTTGGTTAGTTGGAACCTTGCATTGGGCTCTGCGATGACAGTGTGGAGTCTGCTTGGCATTCTGTCTCTCTCCCTCTCTCTCTGCCTCTCCCCTACTCTCTCTCTCTCTCAAAATAAATAAATAAACTTTTTTTTTAAGTCTGCAAAAAAAAAAAAAAGCAAAATAAATCATGTACTACTGGGAAGCATAATCAGAGCAATTGGAAATTCTTCTTATAGGTTAGTTAGATATTTATGAATAAGGTTTACTTTTTAAACTTTTTAGCTTATTTATTTTTGAGTGAAAAAGAGAGAGCGAGCCAGCAGAGGAAGGGTAAAGAGAGGGGGAGAGAGAGCGAATCCCAAGCAGGCTCCACACTGTCAGTACAGAGCCTAAAGCAGGGCTCGAACTCATGAACCATCAAGATCATGACTAAGTCAAAATCAAGAGTTGGATGTTTAGCCAACTGAACTACCCAGGTGTCCCCATGAATAAGAACTAAAAAAAAAAAAAAAAAACAACAAGAAGATTTGCTTGCTTGCTAGAAGATTTGGTGCCTGGTGAGAGTCCAGTTCCTGATTCATAAATGACTACCTCACAGTGTCTTCACAAGGCCTAAGGAGAACAAGGGAGCTATCCGAGGTCTCTTTCATAAGGATACTAATTCTATTCATCAGTGTTCCACCTTAAATGACTTAGTCACCTCCCAAAGGCCCCACCTCTAAATACCATCACATGGGACATCAGGTTTTATCTTTTGAGGTTTTGAGGAAACATTCAGTCCATAGCAGCACCTGTTGCAAAAACAAACCAACTAAGCCACGTTTACAACATCATTTTTTAGGACAATGAACTCCATGCTCCAAAAAGATTTATGTTGAGGCAGAAATTTTACTAACATTATGAAAAAACTGAAGAACACCTGTTTGTGCTACTCCAAGTAAATGTATTGTGACAAGGAAAACATTTAAATTCTTTATGGATCTAAGAAAGAATCAGATGTGATATGGAGGACTATTTCTTGCACTTTATTGTCTTTTCATACAGAGGAAGGTGAGTGGAGCAGAGTGCAGATAAATTATACTCTATGAAAAGATGACAGCAATATTTCCTTAAAAAAAACCATCTTGGAAAATCAATCCAGTGAAAGCTAGTTTTTTGAAAAGATCAATAAAATTGATAAGCCTCTAGGCAGGTTAAATATTAAAAAAGAGGCTACAAATAATTAATATAAGAAGTGAAAGAGAAGGTATCATTGCATATCCTATGGACATAATAAGGATAATAAAATATTATGAACAACTCTCTGCCCACCAATTTGATAACCTAGAAGATACATTATCTTTTCTTCTTGAAATGTACTATTTGCCAAAACTCACAGAAGAAAGACAATCTGAATAGGCCTGCATCTATTAAAGAAATTGAATCTATATTAATAACCTTCCAAAACAGAAAGCAGTAGACCTAGATAGGCTTACTGATGAATTCCACCAAACATGTAAGAAAGAAATTATACAAATTTTCTAAAACCTCTTGCACAGGACAGAAATGGAGGGAATACTTCCTAATTCATGTCATGAGGCCAGCATTATGCTATGCCAGGACCATTAAAAGATTTGTAAGAAAAGAAAAATACAAACAAATATCTCTCATGATAAGACATGCAAAAATCAACAAATAATATTAGCAAATTGAAGCCAACAATATAAAAAAAAGATTGTACACAAGTAACAAGTGGGATTTATCCCAGGTATGCAAGTCTGGTTCAATATTTGAAAACCATTAATATAATCCACCACATCAAGAGGCTAAAAAAGAAAAATCACTTGAACATATCAGTAGATGCCGGAAAAGTATTTGACAAAACCAACACTTATTCATAATGGGAAACCTCTTCAACTTGATAAAGATTATCTGCAAAAACCCCCACATCTAACATCATACTTAGTGGTAAGAAACTTGAAGCTTTCCCATTAAGATCTAGTATAAGAAAGGGCTGTTCCCTCTGTCACTCCTTTTCAACATTGTACTAGAAGGTCTAGCTAATGTAGTAAGACAAGAAAATAAAATAAAAGGCATACAGATTGGGAAGGAAGAAATAAATGGTTTTGTTTGCAAATGACATGATCCTCTATGCAGAGAACACTAAAAAAAATGACCAAAAAATCCTCTTTGAACTAATGGGCAAATTAACAAGCTTGTAGGATATAAGGTTAAAATGCAGAAGTCAATTGCTTTCCAATATCATTAAAAGTGCAGTATCATTTACAGTAACATCCTCCAAAATAAAATAGGTAATTATAAATCTAACAAAATATGTACAAGATATAGAAAAGGAAAACTACAAACCTCTGATGAATAAATTCAAATCATAGAATGTTTACCTCTTAGAAAAATTAACTTAAAACGTATCACAGATTTAAATAGAAAGTTCAAAACTATAAAATTCCTAGAAGATAGCATAGGAGAAACACCGATGACCTTGAATATGGCAATGATCTGTTAGATGCAATACCGAAGGCATGATCCTTAAAGAAATAATTGACATAAAAGACTTCATTAATTAAAAATTTCTGTTTTGAGAAAGACATTGTCAAGAGAATGAGAAAATAAGCCACAGTCTGAGAGAAAATATTTGCAAAGATGTACCTGAATGAAGACTTTCATACAAAATATACCGAGAATTCTTACTACTCAACAATAAAAAAGCAAACAAATTAAAAATGAGCCAAAGACCTTAACAGATGCTTCATCAAGTAAGATATGCAAATGGAAGATAAACCTATGAAAAGATGCTCCACATTATGTGTCATCAGGGAAATGCAAATTAAAAGAGCAATAAGAAACCAGTACAAACCTATTGAAATAGCCAAAATCCAGAACATTGACAACACCAAGTGCTGACAAGGATGTGGAACATCAGTAATGCTCATACATTCCCAGTAGGAATGCAAAATGATACAGCCACTTTGGAAAACTGCTTGGCAGTTTCTTAGAAAGCTAAACATATTTTTACTTTTTGGTCCCACAATGATCACATTCATTGGTATTTATCCAAAGTAGTTGAAAACTTATGACCACACAAAAAGTACACATGGATGTCAAGAGCAGCTTTATTCATAATCACCAAAATTTGGAAGTAACCAATATGTCCTTCAGGAGATGAATGGATAAACAAATTATGGTACATCCAGACAATGGACTGTTATTCATCACTAAAAAATGAGCAGACAATACATGAAAAAGAAGTGGAAGAAACTTAAATGCATAGTACTAAGTAAAAGAATCTGAAAAGGCTACATACTGTATGATTCCAACTACATCACATTCTGGAAAAAGCAAAACCATGGAAACAGTAAAAGATGAGTAGTTATCAGTGGTTAAAGCAAACATTTCAGTAAGAGAAGATTCAGATTCTGGAAATACCGATTAATGCCTCATTTTTATTTGTGTGTTTTTTTTTAATTTAATTCCCATAAATAGTTGCTGGCTGAGGCTGAGAGAAGGTGCTTACTATTCTAATGCTATGGGAAGACTAGGTGGGAAGACTAGTGGGTGAGGTCTGGAAAGAAAATCACATCAAGAGCAAAATATTCAATCAAAGTGGATAGAATAATTGTTTTTGGTTTTTATTCCCTATAATATACTCAAGGAGATGACACTCATTTCATTAAGGGCCAATGCCTCACTAAGCAAATCATTTCATGTGAATAGATAGAGTGGGAGAACAGGAACACTAACCAAACTTCTTAGAATGTTGATGAAAAATTCCAGATGACTCTAACATCATCCTCTATAAGCCTTCTATGGACATACCCCACTCCAACTCGCAACAGATGAAATGTTAAGATCAAGGTACAAAGCAAGAGAAAGAACGATTGGGAATTACTAAAGATTAAAATTCAGGGGAGGGAAATTTGTAGAATCAAAGATCAAAGTGTAGGGGAAGAAAGGTTGGGGACTCCTAGTATGTGGAGTGACATTTTATGAGGTTATAATAAAAGAAGATGAAACTGAATAAACAGTATATCAGTTAATTATTGCTGGGTAGCATATCACATCAAAACTTAGTGGCTTAAAGTATTTATTTTTCAACTGTTTGTGTGTTGACTGGGAGTTTCTTCTCCTTCATATATGTCGGGAGGGGTTACTCATGAATCTTGGAGCTCACCAGGGACCCTCAGTCTTCTTTCATGTGAGCTCCCTCTCATGCACTGTTTTAGCTTGAAAAACCTCTTATGGCCTTTTTTCCAGAAAGATAGTTTAGACAACCTTAAACATGGTGGCGGCTGGGTTCTCCGAAAGAATGTTCTAATCAGAAAAGTTCTGCTGTGTGTGTATTGAGGCTCTGTTGCATCGCACATGCTAAAGCCCTGTTGACTCAGATGCAACGTGGGAGAGGGCTGCCTACATAAGTATCTGAATACTGGGAAGGACAGTCCTGTGGATGCACCAGTGGAATAGCTTATCCATGTATTGAGGGCTCAGTAGTCTGCTGAGTACCACAATGCTATCATCCAAGTGTTTCCATGCTCTAACAAGTTTCTTTTTTTTTAATTTATCATTTATATATATTGTTAAGACTTTTTAAAGAACAGTTTAGGATTCACAGCAAAATTGAGCAGAAGATAAAGAGATTCCCCATATACTTCCTACTACCATACATGTATTGCTTCCCCTATTATCTACATTCACCACCAGAGCGGTATGTTTGTTACATCATAATAACCTAAAATCAACAGTGTACTTTAAGGTTTACTCTTGGTGTTGTACCGTCTAAAGGTATGGACAAATGAATATTGACATGTATCCATTATTGTGGTATCATACAGAGTATTTTCACCACCCTAAAAATCTTTTGTGAAGGTTGCCCATTTAAGTATATTGTAATAGAAATGAACACTGAAAACAACTGTTCTATCCTTTTTGATGAAATATTCTTCTGGATCCTGATCATATTCTCTTTCAGGACCTCACTTATTGAATCTACCCACCAAATAATCTTATTGGGACTGGATAAATAAGCACCTTCCTGCAGCCTCAGCCAGCAACTATCTATGGGAAATAAGTAATAAAAGCAAAATGCAAACAAAAAATAAGCCATTAATTAATTTTTGCAAAATTGGAATGTTCCCTCCTTGAAATTTTTGCTTGAAAATCATTTTTATTTTTGGAAAATTTGAACTAAGACTGGGTACCACTATCATTTCTGTGTGATCCATAGTTATATAATATAAATGAGAACCTAAGCATGATTTCCAAAATAAAGTCAAAGAAAGGGACAAGGAATTTCGTGGTTTGGATATCTCTACTTGACTAAAGATGAAAATGGTAAATAGAAAGTTTGTCATTTGGCAAGAAAGCAAAGAAACACATAATAAAATGTTTTTAATGAACAGATTTGCAAGGTTAATATAAAGGCTGCCATTATATCTGAGTCCACTGTTGCATGTATTTATTGTAATAGATTATTATCAAAGTTCTCACCAGACCTGGAGAATTTTTTTTAATGCAGCTTTTTCCTAGTTGTCAAATATTAAATGTGATTGTCAATTTATTTGGCAAGAAAGGGAAGGGAAGAAGTTGAGAAGAGAAACTGGCAGTCAAAAATGATTTATTTTTAAGAGTAATTCATGTTTGTCCTATAATTAATCCATCAACTAGCCACATCAACACAGTTAGTAATATCTATTTACTTAAAGTGCATCTTTTGCTTTTATTCATTTGAAAAGAGAGAAAAGGCATCCGTATTAAATTGCTTTTTAAAGTAATTTTGAGAACACCAAAAGGAAGCTTAAACTACATAAATATCAGCGTAACTTGCTAAAGAAAACTTCTGTAATCTAACTTAATTCTATTGAAAATTGATAGGCATGGAGGCTTTAGGAAAAGAAAAGATTTAAATGACCTTGTTTTTATGTACTTTTTAAGTTTATTTATTTACTTATTGAGAGAAAGAAAGCACACACGCAGGAAAGGGACAGAGACCTTTCCGCACTGTCGTTGCAAAGTCTGATCTCATGCGGGGCTCAATTCCATGAACTATGAACTCATGACCTGAGCCAAAATCAGAAGTTGGATGCTTAACTCCAGGCACCCCACCTTGATTTTAATAAGATGTTTTATTTTGTAATAGAATATTGTATGTCATGCAATACATAATAATTAGTGAGGACAATCTGGTTTGCATATCATATACCCATGAAGCTGATGCATAGCTGGTTGGTGGTTAATGTTCACAAAATTTTCCCCTACATTGACTTCGAGATAGGAAAGATAACTCACAATATTTTACAGAGGCTGATATTGAAGTTTTGGTTGCATTTATATCTTTCATTCATAATCTGTAACATATCTTCAAACAATTCTGGAATTCTCTGTAACTGAATAACTCCATTTTAATAAGGGTAATATGATTTAATGGAAAGAAATTGTCCTGAGAAACCTACAGAGATACAATAGAGAATCAATGGTAATACATCTAAATGAACTCAAGTCCATCTTTTTTTTATTATTACTTTACTTATTGTATGAAAGACATTCTATTTCTTTAGTGTAGGTTATGTGATAGTAATGAAGACACTTTTCACATACTTATGGTTGAAGTCGTCAAGAATATTTTAATTCCATGTGACAGAAATCTTTTTTTTATTATTATTACCTTATGTTTGATATTATATTAATTTCATAGACATAACATAATGTTCTGGTGATTATGTTCAGGTGGCAGTAAGCTACTGATAAGAAAGTGTAAAATACATTTATTTGATTGTGTAGAAATAAAAGAGCTTGCCCAACACAATGCAATTTGCAGAAAGAGAGAGAGAGAGAGACAGTGAACCAAAGATAAAAATTCTAGTGAAAACTATAATAAAGGGATGCACAGAGAAGGAATAATTAATGAAGTGTCTCAAGAATAATAGCCAAGGAGGTATAAAAAGAACTGAAGTCAAGGGTTTCATGAGTCAAGGGCAGAGAAAGTTCCATGAAATGAGAGACCTGCATTCTACCAGAGCATAAGAGACTAATGAGTAATCAGCAGTGAAGTTCCTGAAGGCAAAAAGGAGCCATGGGGAGAACAAAGTCAGTGCAGTCCATATAAGAAAGTTTTAGAGCTAGTTTTGAACTCTTAACTTCACTGTTATATGTTCTATGGAAAGAGAAAGTGAAGATTAAAATAGACTCTTGATATTAAAAGTATGAGATCATATAAACTCTTTAAAACTGAAATTTCAGAGAATATGTTTGCAGGCCACAATTCAATAAAATTAGGGAAAAATGTGTGTATGTGTCTATATTAAACACTTAAATGTACCAAATAATGTAATAATTTTAAATATTCTCCTAAAAATACAAAATACAAAACTTTTATTACCAAAAAAAATTACAAGTGATGACAAGCCATGTCAAATCTAAGATACAATCACTACCAGGGTCAGAGGCATATGCACAACATTTCATGCATACCTTATTAAACAAGATGGCTTGGGAATAAATGAATTAAGCCTCAACTCAAGAAGTTAGAAAAAGAAAACAAACCTATTGAAAGAGGATAAAAGAAGAGGCAGAAATGTATAAATAGAAAAATTATATTAGAATTAATTTTAAAAAAAATCCAAGAGCAGAGCCTTTGAAAAATAGCAGCAATATACCCAAACCTTCTAAGTAAGCTGATCAAGTGAAAAGTGAAAACATTATTATGTAAAAATAAAAGTATACAATCCCAGAAACAGGTAGGATTTTAAAAATTATAATACTATGCATAATTCTGTGCTATACATGTAATTCCAATACAATGAATAATTATTCTGGAAAAATGAAGATTACCAAAATTGACACAGGACAAAGTAGAAAATCTGAATCGACCCATCACCATGTAGTAAATTGATATCCTCATAAAAAGAGCTATTCTTTGAAAAGGCATGAAGCTCAGATGATTTTAGCAAGAAAGCCTTCCAAACCCTGAGAAGGAGCTGATATTTTTGTACCGTTTAAACTGTTCCCAAGCATGGAAGAGGTGGAAAGTGTCACAATTCACGTTATCAAATTTTGTTGCTGTTCTCCACATCCACTCAGCCCCAAGCTGTTATGATTTGTAATTTGTTACTTTGAGGTTTTCTGAATGATTCTCTCTCCATTTTTACAAAAAACAAAACAAAACAAAACAAAACAAAACACAAAAAACAAAAAACAAAACAAAACAAAAAAACACTTCATTGAAGAGATTAGGGTATTTTCATGGTGGAGATCAGCTTTTACTTAGAGGGAAGAAAAGATATTCCCTCCAGCTGGTGAGAAAGGAGAGATTTACAAGTCCCTGAACATCAGGGGCCTGAGCTCTGGTCTGGTCTGGTCTAAGAAGCAGTAAAATCTGTGAAGAAAATGGCCACTTAGGGATCTAGAACTGAGTGATAGGTGGCTGGGGAGCAAGTGAGGAGCAGGGATGACTGAGGACAAGGGATTTCCTCCAAAGCCTCGGTACTTTGAGAGACCCTAGAAACTTTATACTCTCATAATATAAAAGAAACTCAAGAATAACTGACTTTGAATTTTCTGCCAAACTAGGGGCATGAGTGCTTGAAGTTGGAATTAAATTGATTTAAAGATAATAAAAACTGTGATTTTTTCCCCCCATATTTGAGTTTGGGCGTCAAGATGTACCCACTACATATAGATTTAAAAAAAAATCTTAAATACGTTTCTGGTCAATTAAATCCAGGAGAATAATAAAATACCAAGCAGGATTATTTCTACAAATATAAGATGGTTTATGTTGAAAAATCTATTTATACGATTGATCAAATGGCCAAATTTAAAAATTATACTTCTAATTGCTGAAAAAGAATTTGAAAAAATTAGCATTCATGATTTAAAAAAATCAAATATGATTAAAAACAAAAGGGTCCAAGAAATGAAAATATTGGTAAACCTTGGATTGTGAGTAACTTGTTCTGCAAGTGTTCTGGAAGACAAGCAAACATTTCTAATAAATTTTAACTTGATTATCAAGCCATGTCTTACAATATAAGTAGTACATGATGCCGAACTTCACATGATCACAGCTGAGCCAATGTTTTCTCTCTCTCTTCCCTCACCTCCCCCTCACTGTGGGATTGTGGGTGATCATCTCCCATATTGGTCTCAGGCCACGGTGTTTGGCAGAAATCAGTGATTTTTTTAGAACATTGGAAGGTGCCCACAATAGGCACTAGTGTATTTTTGTCACCTCAAAGCACCTATGGACAGTTCTTTGCTTTTCCTTACAAGAGGAAGCTTAGGAATGCTTTGCTTCATTCTAGGTCATTGGATAGGTTCCTTGTTGACATTGCATGAAAAGAAAAAGATACCATGGAGCCAATAGATAGCAGTGATTCCATCAGTGATAGTGAAAGTCATCCATCACAATAACCCTCCTCCCTCTTGTCTCCCTCACACCAGCCACAAAGGTTTTCAAATGTAAATGCAGGTTACTTTATTTTCTTTATATGTTGTATATTCTTTATTATCTTGTATTATATTACCATATTGTAATCATTTTTATGTGAATCTTTTCGGGTTGTGGAATGAATCATCTGAGTTTCCATTATTTCTTGTGGGGAAATTCGCTTTGATACACAAGTGCTTTGGATTACAAGCATGTTCTGGAATGAATTATGCCCGCAAACAAAGGTTTTAATGTAAAAGGAAAGGTATTGTTGTTACACTACATTCTTTCATATAGTATCTTGTTTGGTTTTCCTAACAATCTTATCCCTATGTTTTAGACACAAACACTATCCTGGGAAGATTAAATAATTGACCCAAGCTTGTATCGATTGTTAAGTGATGATGTTAGAATGTAGGAAACAGTCGTATGTTTCCTTACAAAACTACCACACCATAAAATTATCTGGTCAAAAAGATAGTAAATGAAAAAGCAAAGAATAAATCTAACATGTTTGACTCTGAATCCAATGCTTCCTTCACATGAAGTTGGAAGTGTCTGTCTCTCCTGCTAAATTATGTGCTCATAGCCTACAACCTTGCCTTCTAACTCAACTTTGTTTCCCCCGACACCAATACAGTGCTTATGCCTATTACAAACCCTGAGAAAATGTTTTGTGTAGGCGAATGACTATTTTAAGTTAAATCTATGGGCAGGGGTAATATGAAAATGTTTAACAGCTTACATGGCATAAGCATGCAAACAAACATCATGACCCTATCAGTATGTTCTGATAACTATCAGTCCTGGCAACAGTGGACAGCTTGGTCCCTAATATCTCCTGTCCATGTGAAAAATGCCATTGGAATCCCAGTAGTCATTCTGTTCAACCTAACCTTGCTGCACCTGACACAGTTGTTTGGACTAGTGGTGGGCACCAGACATAGCCCAATTCCTTCCACATAGTCGGCTTCCCCAGAAACAGCAGATTGCTCCAAGCTAGAGATTAGGATTCTCATGAGTTCTACAGAGTCTTTCCTGAGAATTTAGAATTTGTCACGAGAGGAAGTAGATACTGAATAAGGGAATTCATGCCTCTTCAGGTAGCTGGACATGTAAGTGCTTCTACTAACTCTCAAGGACATATTATCCAACATGTTTTGTGGACATGCATACTATAAAGAGAAAGAAAAACTGGAAATTAGAATAAGGAAGGACAGGAGCACCTGGGTGGCTCAGTCGGTTAAGCGTCCGGCTTCAGCTCAGGTCACGATCTCAGGGTCCGTGAGTTTGAGCCCCGCGTTGGGCTCTGGGCTGATGGCTCAAAGCCTGGAGCCTGCTTCCGATTCTGTGTCTCCCTCTCTCTCTGCCCCTCCCCCATTCATGCTCTGTCTCTCTCTGTTTCAAAAATAAATAAAAACGTTAAAAAAAAAAAGAAGAAGGAAGGACAGAAACAAAGGCCAGTCTTTATTTCTAATCCTAATTCTTGGTCTCTAATTCTGTTTCCTGCATGTAGTGGGCAGGATTCAACCAGAGAAGCAGAACCAATAGAATATATAGGGATATATTAAGGAATTTATTACCGGGTAGTTGCTTACCTAATTATGGCAGCTGGCTAAGAAGTCTCCGCAAGGCTGTTTCCACATCTCATGTCAGAGCCCAAAGTTCTCAGGGCAGACAGTCTGGAAGAGAAGATCACCAGCAGACTGGAACCCCATGAGGAAAAGTTAGAAATCCCCAAGGATTGACTGAGGCCTGTGTCCATTCTTATTGCCACTGACCTTAAAATGAATATCTTGCAGAAGCCAGAGCCCCTCCTCGAGGCACTGACCATGCACCCTAACACACCTAGTTCAGAAGTCAGAGGAATCCAGAAGATCCAGAGGTAAGGGAGAGCAATTGGACAAGCTGTTGTTTCTCACCAAGAAGATAAGTCAGCAAATCAGCAACAACGTATGTATGCTATAGGATGGCTGCTTCCTTTCTTCGTCTCTCCAGCTCTGGAGAGAATCTTCTTTGTCTCTTACCCTAATGAAACATCCTTAATGGGCATTCTGGGAAATATTAATTCAGCCTAGCCACAATGACACATTACATAGCCACCTCATTGTGGTGCTAACTCAGATTAGTCTTTGTTGCTTGTAGCAACAACAAATTCCTAATTTATGCAAGAAAGAAATGGAAATAGTGGAAAATGAAAGACAGTACACTAGAAGATATATGGAGGCCCCAGAATCAGATCACAAATGATAATACAAAAAATAATAAAATGGCTTATATTTTTATGGTGTTTTTAGTTTAATTTGCAACAAAAGATATTCGAGTAACTTTACAATTCTAAGATATACTAGAGAGCAGAATTTTCCTAGCAGGCTTATATTATACTACCTAAATTGTTTCAAAAACAGGACAGATAGACATTTGTTGGAGGGGAGGGGTGGTTAAGGGTGTCCCTTAGTCTCAATACAAGAGTTGAATTCGATGACTTCTCAAGATTATTTCCAACTACATGATGTATTATAAACCAAAAATTCTTTAATTGCACTTTTTCCCATGGCTTCAATTAGCTTATTCATAATAAGAATCTCTTCAGCCTAAGAAAACATATCCATAGCTTGTTGGCTACAGAAAGTGTTTTCCATGAAATGCCACAGGAAAAAAATAACTTTCGAGAAGAATAACTGCTTCCAAAATCTGAGTTGGAACAGATATCCAGTACCTCTGCTGCTTATGAGAAGCATACACGATCTGACTCTAAAAATACCTTCTTGATTTAGGTAAAATGACTCAGGGTTAAACTTTAAAAATGAATACGAGCGGAGCCTATCATACATCTCCCAATTGCGCTAGACAGCTCCTATACACTGGGCCAGATTTGAAAGGTGGGCCAGATTCCTTCATTTGATACAGTTTGCATCCATTTTCTTTTCTTTTTTAAAATTTGTTTAATTAAAAAAATTTTTTTAACTTTTATTCAGTATTGAGAAACAGTGAGAGCATGAGCAGGGGAGGGGCAGAGAAAGCAGGAGACACAGAATCCAAAGCAGGCTCTAGGCTCTGAGCTGTTAGCACAGAGCCAGATGTGGGGCTTGAACTCAAGAACCTCGAGATCATGACCTGAGTCAAAGTCAGCCGCTTAACTGACTGAGCCACCCAGGCGCCCAAATCTTTTCTTTGTTTTTTTTTTTTTTTTGTAATGTTTATTTATTTATTTTTGACAAGGACAGAGAGAGAGCATAAGCAGGGAAGGGGCAGAGAGAGAATCCCAAGCAGGCTCCACGCCGTCAGGGCACAGAACCGATGTGGAGCTCGAACTCACCAACAATGAGACCATGACTGGAACCAAAATCAAGAGTCTGACGCTTATCCAGCTGAGCCATCCAGGCACCACTGCATCCATTTTCTGCCACATTCTGCCCCTAGCACCTGACTTCCAGTTCTCTGCCGACCTCAGAACACATTAAGTGCTACTAATTTTATAAAAAAAGGATGTGATTTTGACAAAGTATTCCTGCGGCCTTACTCTGGCTTTAATTTAGTCTTCTCAGGAGAATGCATATTAAACAAACAAACAAACAAGAAAGGAAACACAATACAAAAAAATCTCATTTTGTTGGTGGACTGATTGCCAGCATTTTAATTATATATATCCATTGGACAAGTACAGTTGTTTGCATAAAGAAGTGAAATACTTCTGGGGCACCTGGGTGGCTATCAGTTAGGCATCTGACTTCAGCTTAGGTCATGATCTCACAGTTGGTGAGTTCACCAGCTTCAAGTTCTGTGTCTCCCTCTCTCTGCTCCTCCCCCTCTCCTCGAAAATAAACATGAAAAAATTTTTTTAAAAAAGTAAAGTACTTCAAAGTACCAAAAATTAAACAATCACACTCTAGTTGTCTATATTTCCATATAGCCATGTATTTTGTATGATGTATATGTATATATATATTCATATATATATATATATGTACATGTATGTGTGTATATTATGTGTATGTATATATGCATTATATATATAAATTATATAAAATTTAATGCATCACATCACTCAAACCACAGGTAGACCTTTTCAGTGCTTCTTTTTGTTTTGGAAAAGGAAGTCCTCTCCCCCACCCCCACACTCTCCTTCTCTTCTGACTAAACAAGTTAAATTGGTTAAATTCCACAATGTCTTATGAAGCCTTCGTTCTGAGGCTCAGGAATTTACTGGGCATGTTACAGGACCTATCAGGACTTCCTAGTTTCTCAGGGCTAGAGAAATACAACCTCTCCCTGGCTCCTACCTTTTCTATTCCTGAGAATATGGTGCTTTCCAAATGCATTACAAGGTAAGACAAGCCCAGAGGCTACAGCTCTGCTTGGTCTGAGAAGGTCCGAGATGAGTAGCCAGAACCATCTTTGCCTATGCGTAGGCAAAAACTCTCATGTTCTTTCTGAAAAAGAAAAGGCTTTTCCTGAAGTAGGTGATAAAATCTGACACTCAGGCACGTATTGGAGGAAGTAGAAGGCGTATGGCTTATTTTGGTTCCAGATCACTTTAGCACTCATAGTAGTAACTATTTCCTGAGCTCTGACTCTGCACCAATAAGTGTCCAGAGTGCTCAGTATGGATTTCTTCCTTATTTCTCATCTCTATCATATAAGGTTGCCTTATGACTTCAATAAGCCAATTAGGTAATGCAAAATAACTCTTTTATTCTGTGAGGTACATAATGTCCACAGTAGCAATCTGAGATATGTGACTTAGCTACTTTCTCACAACCTCTCTAACATAAGCAAACCTCATATCAAATTCTGCCACATAATAAAATCATTAATTAAATAAGTATTATTAGCAAGCAGATACAGAACGGTTCACATGACCTATTCGGTAGTTTTGATGAACCCCAAGTCTGTCTTTTTAGTTACCTCCAACATGAAGCAGTAGGCTGTTTAAGGCAGATGATGATATAAAGGGAGAGTTTCATTAACACTAAGTTGGAATCAATTTACCACCCCCCCCCAAAAAAAAGTTAGAAATATATGGACACTAACAGCGAAGGTAAAACCTACTGAACTCCTTAGATTCTTTTGTCTTGTTTACCCAAAGATGGAGTGCATTGGTAGTGTTTTCTTTTAATATTTAAGCTAATCCATGTATCTTGAAACTTTAATTTTTCTTCATAAAGCACATTTCTAGCATTCGTCAATGCTAATTACCAAGTCACCGATCTTACAGATATAACAACTTATTTCTGACATTCACCATGCTAATTAAAGTATATTATGTTGATTGAGCTATCAACAACAGAATTCAATTAGCTTCTTCTCAGTATGGCTTCCTGGTGTGTATCATTCCTGAATGTACTATTAACTGCACCTATACTAAAATATTTTAAGATAAATTACAGATACCATAATAAGTAGGAACTGTGATTATCCTAATGTTTCATCTAAAGAATCTAATGACTTTAAGCTATTATATATCTCACTTAAGATCCTATCGTTAGTAAATGGTAGAATCAAAAATACAAACCTGTTTGACCCAGAGCCCATGTAATGCAGAACTTTCTCCTTAGGCTAAAAGCATCATTTACAGGATTCAGCTTGGATCGTAGAATTTTGTGTCGGACTTGGGAATCAAAGTTCTTAATGGTCAAACAGACTGGTCCTTTGCTAGGAACAGTTCTCCTATATATGTTTTCCCTGTGGACCATTCAGGGAGCAGTAGCTGGTTAAGGATCAGATAATCTTGGATGTCAGGATAAACAGCCTCACTTATCATATTTAGACAATGACCAGGACCTTCAGCTCATACCATGTAAGGTCCAATTCAGTGTTTGTCCAAATGGTTGTTTATACTAATTTTTGTTGCTTTCTCATAAAGAAAAAGAAAGTGTAATTAAAAAAAATAGTTAAGTGCTCTAAGATCCCTTTGGTATATTTACATTTTTGACTAGAGTAGACCTAAAAGTGCTAAATAAATATTGATGATGTTTATCAGTCCTCAAAGTTTCAAAATAATTTAAGGCTTCTGAGTTTCATATCCATTTGATATGACAAAATGCTACTGAACTGAATAAACCATCTTAAATGGGCTTAAAACAAAAGACCTCTAAGTCCCTTTAGACTTCAAATGGTTCCTATGAAACATTTGGCGGGGTGGGGGAGGAACAAATGCAAAAGAATCAGAAACACAAGGATTAAATTTCCCTTGATATCCACCTAAGTTATAAAATTAAGAAACAGTGATTAGCGAAACAGTTTGGATATTTGGTAATATTTGTTAGGCATTCAAGATGTTTTTCAGAACTTAAAACAGGTGGGTTTTCCATTCTCATAAAAAATATAATAAATATACACACATGTGGAATGAAAATGTATAGGTGTGTATGTGTGTGTATGTGTACGTATGTGTATGTATATTCGTTTATTTTCCTTATTTTACAATTTCAAGGGCAAATTTTGCACCTCAATTTTCCCCCTCTGGGGAACTCAATAAACATTATGTAATCCCATTAATTTAAACCATAGGTCAATTAATTCTCTGTTAAAATCGTTTAATATGGAAAAAATGTCATTACTCACCCAGCTACTGCTCTCTTGTAGCACCTGGAGGCTCATCTACAACCGTTTGCTTCTTTAGGAAATGAAGCCCTTTTGTGGCAAATATGGGGGAATTATTGCGAGCTATGTCCCATGATCTATGCTATAGGTTGTTGCTGTGGTTCTTCAAATTCCCCCTTTTATACATAGCTTTCAGTCATTCTCTTTTTCTTCAGCTTTTTTGAGATATAATTGACATATAATATTGTGTAAGTTTAAGGTGTATGCTGTGATGATTTGATACACGTGTATGTTGGTTCGTTAATACATGCATTTTTATACGTATGAGGTTAGTTAATATACCCTTCCCCTCACATAAATGCCTTTTTATTGTTATTATGGTGACAACTTTAAAACCGTTCTCACAGCAACTTCCATGGATACAACACAGCATTGTTAACTACAGTCTCCATGTAGAATGCCCTCAAGATCCATCCGTGTTGTTGCAAACGGCAGGATTTCCATTCTATATAATCTTACATTTTCTGTATCTGTTCATCTGCCAGCGGACGCTTAGATTGTTTCCATGCCTTGGCTATTGTAAATAGTGCTGCAGCGAACGTGGGAATGCAGATATCCCTTCCTGAGAGTGATTTCCTTTCCTTAGGATAGATAACCAGAAGTGGGATCGCTGAATTACACGGTGGTTCTATTTTTAATTTTTTGAGGAGCCTCCATACTGTTTTCCACGGTAGCGGTACCAATTTCAGCTGCCACCGACAGAGCACCCATAACACACTTTTGCTCCATATCCTAACAAACATTTGTTATCTCCTGCCTGACCCATTCTGGAGGCAGTTTTCCCAAACTTTAAGATGTATTAAAGTGCAGTTTGCATAATCATCTTTACAATTTTACCAATTTTATTTGCCATTTTATGGCAAAAGGTTAAATTCTAAGAAATGAGTGTGTTCTCAATTACAGTTGTTTATTGCGATGGGAAGAGACTACTTTCTATTAACCCACCTAAATCGTATTACTTATACGTACTTACTCATACTCTCCCTAGACGTGAGCTTTTTGAAAGAAGGGTCTGTGACGTTGACTTCCTATTCATGGACCAAACACAGCATCTGGCACATAATGGACACTTAAATGTTGAGTAAAAGAAAAAAATGGATAAATAAGTGCTATCTTTGTGCTCTACTTTTTTTATGAGCAAAAATAGAAAAACATCACACTCTAGCGATTTCCAAATTGAATATGCATCTATAAATTTTTTCCATATATCAGATCCGTATAATTAAGCATTTACTCAACTATCTTCACTTGCCACCTGCAGTAAGCATGTCCCAAACTGAACACATTATTTTTCCTCCGTTACGTTGTCTGCCATCTGCTTAAACCACTTCAGCATTGTCAGTGTGATGTGCGTGTTAGTTTTCATCCACACCCCAGAGGTAGTCAGTTGGCCCTAATCTAGAAAATACTCCCAGGGTGAGTCTTGGCATTTAATTAAAAGATATGGTTGCTTCAAGTGATTCAACTCTCTTTGTTTCCCAACAAGATCAGAGGTTTTGTTAACTAGCATAATGGATGTTAAAAAAGAGATTTTATTTATGAAATTAGTGGTATTCAAGTCATTTAAATGAGCTGGAAAATATTTTTAAGAAGCTAAAGAGAGGTCTGTGCCTCTAGGAATAGTCCTCTTGGCTTAAATCCAAGAACTAACCAGAAGATTCTGGGACAACTCCCTCCAAATAGATGGTTAGCTAAATCCTGCTGCTAGAACATTAGCACTTTTGCCTCCAGTGAACATTTTATGCAAGCTGTTGTAGGGTTCCCCAAAAGGACAGACAGCCAGACTTGTTTACAATTGCGGAACAGGTTGGATGTCTGTTTTTTGAGTCAGATTGCTAATACAGTAGTGCCCTCTCCTCCGCGGTTTTGCTTTCTGCGGTTTCAGTTACCGTCAGTCAACTGCGATCCAGAAGCAGATGGTTCTCCTTCCCACATATATCAGAAGGTCAGTAGTAACCTAAACTACCTCACAAAGCCTACATCATTCACTTCACTTCATCTCATCATGTGGGCACTTTTTCATGTCACATCATCACAAGGAAAAGGACGAGGAAAGTACTATTAGATACTTTCAGAGAAAAAGAGACCAGATTCACAAAGCTTGTATCACAGTATATTGTGGTAATTGTTCCATTTATGATTAGTTGCTGTTGCTAATCTCTTACTGTTCCTAATTTATATATTCAACTTTATCATATAAATATATGTATGCAGAGAAAAAGAAACATACTATACATAGGATTTGATACTATATGATTTCAGGCATCTATTGAGGGTCTTAAAACATATCCCCAAGGATAAGGGGGCATTACTATAAATCCCTATGTCTGTGACAGCATTTGCTTCCTTTTTAACCTGAGACCAAGATTGAGTGAAGGACATCTGTAGTCCCCACCTACAAATACTTA
Organism: Prionailurus bengalensis; assembly: GCF_016509475.1. Lineage (NCBI taxonomy): Eukaryota > Metazoa > Chordata > Mammalia > Carnivora > Felidae > Prionailurus > Prionailurus bengalensis. Next base: position 190,639,138 of record NC_057344.1, on the reverse strand, counting down.
CCAAAGTAACCTAGTATAACTGCAAAACGTGCAACATTCTACTTCTATATTCCTCAGCACAGGAAGGAAACCTCTGTTCAGGTTGTCGAAGCCAGAAATTTAGACACTACTGTGTGATTCCTTTTACCTAGCCCCATACATGATTTAGCACTGCGTCCTATGTATTGTGAATTTATTCATTTTTCTTTGGTCTTAAAAAACTCCCTTAGTTCAGGCTCCCACGATTCTCACGTTGGTTAGGACAACTGTGTCCTACCTGGTGTCTTGGTGACAATCTTCCTTTACATTTTATAAACTATGCACAGAATGATCATTCTAAATTGAATTGTAATAATGGTGTTTTACATCATAACCTTCTCAGCTGCTTCCCAGGATCCTCGGGATAATGTCCTAATGTACCAATGGGGTGATGGAGTTCTCAAGAAAGACCCTATGATGTTGCCATTGTGTTGCCTTTAGGAAAGCCACAGAGGCCTGAAATAGTACAGCATTTCAGTAGAACTTTAAAATATTCTCTGGTGTTTGAGGGCAAAGTGAAGGTATTGGAGCAATTCAAGATGAGAGACTGGTGGTGGCCACAGCATGAAAAACCTTTCATAGATCAGCTGATGCTTGGGCTGAAGTGTCTTTAGGTGTGTTTGTTTGGTATTTTTAATTAAGAATTTTCAACATCCACTCTATGAAGACAGCACAAAATTAAACAAAAGTTTTATAGGTTTTCAACAAATGTTACAAGTCTCCCTTTTCTTCTTTTGTTATTGAACTGTAATTGGCATTCAAGATTATATTAGTTTTAAATGTACAATGTAATGATTCGGTAATTGTATATATGGTGGCACGATCACCATGGTAAGTCTGGTTAGCATCCATCACCATACATGGTTATAATTTTTTTTTCTCATGATGATAACTGATTTCAAGATCCACTCTTCTGACTACTTTTAAATATGCAATACAGTATTATTAACTATAGTCACTGTGCTGTACATTAATTACATCCCTATGACTTATTATTTTATAACAGGAAGTTTGTACTTTTTGACTTCTTTACAATTTTCATTCTTAATTCAATCGTTGCACTTCTTGAAAAGACAGATTACAAATAAGTAATTGGGTTGTTGTTAATGTCCATTCAATGATTTCCACCTATTAAATGATTTGCCTTTTACTATGGATGTTTTGGTATAATGGTCTTAGTTCAAGAATGACCTTACAACTTTCTTATGACCTTAAACGAGAAGTCATTGTTCATTCTCATCCTCTTCTTGCTGTTAATAGTAAGTTTAGCTGTCAGAAACCCAGAAGAAGACCCTATGATTTTTACCATGTGATCTTCACTGACATATCAAAGCGTAATATGAGACAAAATTTGAGAAGTTTCCCTGGCTCATAATAAAAGAGGGAAAAGAAGAGGAGGGGAGGAGCATAAGGAGGAGGATGAAGAAATAAGGCCATTTAGCATTTCAAATTGCTCTATTTATTTGGTTTTTAGCTTACTCTGAAGTTTCTCTGTGAAATCTTCATTTAGCAATTCCAAGGCCTACATAGCATTGTCATTGTGGCGGAACAGAGTAATGCCAAGACATTGCCAGATCTAATCCCCTATGTGTCATGACATCAGGAGTGCTGTTGACCTACACGTGCACAAGTGCTTTTGTATGTAAGACAGTTATTGATAATTTGTTATATAAAAATAGTTTTGAAAAGAATATGTATAGGATAAAGTGGAGACAGTGCAGTAAGGTATGGCTTCCCTTATGCAAGCTTCCTCATATCATCACGGATAGAAAAGCAATACTTTCAGAATTTAGAGTAGACAATTTGATATAAAAAACTATGACAAAGACACCAGGGTAGCTCAGTCAGTTAAGTGTCTGACTCTTGGTTTCAGCTCAGGTCATGATCTCATGGTTTGTGAGTGCAAGCTCATTGTTGGGCTCTGTGCTGACGGCACGGAGCCTGCTTGGGATTTTCTCTCCTTCTCTCTTTGCCCCTACCCCATTTGTGCTTCCTGTCTCTGTCTCTCTCTCTCAAAATAAATAAACTTAAAAAATTAAATGAAAAACAAAAACTAAGACAAAATCATGGTACAGGTGAGAATTGGGTCTGGGTTCAGATAATTGAGTACACAGATGTTTGAAGTAAAATTATAAAAATAGAGAAAATCAATCAGGTTGCAGAAATGCACTTTTATTGTGACTTGCTTATAAATTAAAAGCCTGCTCATCTTTCTGGTGTAGTGTAGACTGAAATGACATTCTTCTACAACTTGTAGATAAGTAAACCTAAAATGCGTTAATTTATTCATTCACCATGTGTTGTCCAAGTGGTAGCTGTGTTTGTTCTCTCTGTAAATCTAAGTCTCCTTTTGTCTTTGTTAGTAATTCTTCTTTTTTTTCTTTTCCACTTAAATTGTTCTACCTAATTATTGAATCCTACTGGCAACTCTGCTTTGAAGATGGCAGGCTCTGGCCCAAGGCCACAACATCGAGGAGACCAAGCCAAGATGTGAACTCAGAGCTCATGACTCCTGTGTGCTGCCCTTCCCTCCACACTGTGACAAGATTTCCACTCAGACTTTGGGAGATACAATTTTAAATCAGGTTTCAATTACCCCCCCCTCAAAAAGTTTAAATCTAATACTAGTACAGTAGATGATACTTACAACTATAATATTTTTCTTAATGTTTATTTGTTTATTTTGAGAGAGAGAGAGAGAGCACGCGTGTGGGAGAGGAGCTAAGAGAGAGGGAGAGACAGAATCCCAAGCAGGCTCCGCACCATCAGCGCAGAGCCGAAACGGAGCTCTATCTTAGGAACCGTGAGATCATGACCTGAGTCAAAATCAGGAGTCAGACGCTTAACTGACTGAGCTACTGAGGCGCCCCAATATTTACACATAAAATCTGAAAACAAGGTAGAAAGTAGTGGGCACATGACATAGATAAGGACCAAATCCTACGAGTATCCCTAGATGAGACAGTATGGAATGGCTTTATGGATGGGGTGACATTGTAATGACACCATTGCAGAAAGATGGAACAGACCTAAAGCCTAGGTAGGCAAGGGGTCCATCTATGATGTTAGAGAGGGTATCAAAGAGTATAGAGATTTTGTTTGTTTATTTGTTTGCATAAGTTTTGGTCCACCAAAAGTCCTTACTGTTTTTCATAAATCTCAATGTACTTATTAACTTCTTTTAAAATGTAACTAAAAATAATAATGATTTGGTGTTAAAAGGGGATATCTCATCACATGCTTAAATTAAAATGTGGTTTGTGTTTGTTTGTTTGTTTGGACGGGTGCATATAAAACTATATCCCTGGGGATAGAACTGGGTGTCCAGAGGACTCTTGCTTTTATTTTATACATTTCTCTTTTTGAATATCTGCTTATTAGTTTTCTTTTGGTTCAGAATAATGGAATGCATAATGTATTGGACATCTTCTTTTTCCATCTGCAAATGCATCCACCAGCTTTTCCCACCTGCTCTGGTGCCCTGTCCATGCTGCTTATTGCTGTGCAGAATGTCGAGGGCTCCAAGTTCTCTGTTTCTAGTTGAGTTTGCTCAGTGGGAGGTACCAACAGGAGATCAGACAGTGAGAGGACAGAGAGACTGAGATATTTATTCCCTGGCCTCCCCACTCTCTTCCCCTCCACGTACCCAAGGGCCCTTTGTTGGTTCTGTCCTCCTACTAAAGACAATGGCTGCGAGGTGGCCCTCTACACAGAGACCCCCCACTTCCTTATCTCAATACTTCAGGGCTTAGGGGTAGCAGTGGCTCCCAAGGGTGCTAGGCTGGAGACCCACATTCTATTGCTGGCTTCTCTACACCCTGCTTACACCTTTGTAATTAGTCTCTTTACTAAAATCTCTGCAAATCACTTATCATGAGTGTCATTTGTTTTTGCCCTGGATGCTGACCAAAATAAAACCCAAAACAAAAACAAACAAGCAATAAACCAAAGCAATAAAGTATTCAGATAACTTAATTATATACATTGGTCTTTATGCAGTTTCAAAACAATGAAATATTCGAAAAAAATATAGGTGAAGAAAACTTAGTTTAGTAAAGGACCATGCTATGGAAGGAAAGTAATAGTAAATATTTCATGAGTACAGACTTAAAGCTGAAGTGTCTCTCTCTCTCTCCTTAGTCATGCTGTTGCTGGGTTTCTGGGCCTGAAGGCAAAGCAGGCATGAACGAGGTCTCTCTGATGCAAGTCTTTATGCAGCATTGTGGGAGCATGCTGCAGAGACTTACAGAATCTCAGAGAGAAGGGGCCGTGGGGACTACACAGTACAGCAAAAAATGCTGCAGTTTGTCATACGGCCCTAGATTTAATTTGTGTGGCAACTGTTTATTTATTTGTTTTTAAATGTTTATTTATTCTTGAGAGAGGGCGCCAGCAGGGAAGGGGCAAACAGAGAGGGGGACGGGGGATCCAAAGCAGGCTCCACACTGACAGCAGAGAGCCTGACATGGGGCTCAAACTCATGAACCAAACCCTGATATCTTGACCTGAGCTGAAGTCAGACGCTTAACCGACTGAGCCACCCAGACACCCCTTATTTATTTACGTTTCAATTTAAAAAATAATTTCCCTTTAACGCAAGGTGAGCCCTGCTGACAGATATTTTACTTATTTTTATTTTTCTACAGAACATTTTTAATTTATTTTTATTTTTTAAAGTTTATTTATTTATTTTGAAAGAGAGAGAGAGAGCATGAGCAGTGCACATCCCTACATGGGGCTCAATCCTACGAACCATGAGATCGTGACCTGAGCGGAAATCAAGAGTTGGACACTTAACCAACTGAGCCACCCTGCCCCCCCTATAGAGGGTTTCCTTAATTGAAGTAGAGCTAACATACAGTATTATATTAGTTTTGGATGTACCATAGAATGATGCAACAATTGAATACACTGCCCAGTGTTCATCACGATAAATATACTCTTAATCCCCTTTAATCTACTTCACCCATCCCCTACCCACTGTCCCTAAGGCAACCACCAGTTTGTCTCTGTATGTAAGACCCTGTTATATTGCTTATCTCTTTTTTTCTTCATTTGTTCATTTGTTTTGTTCCTTAAATCCCACGAGTAAAATATATGGTGGTGTTTGTCTTTCTCTGTCCGCTTTATTTCACTTAGTATAATACTTTCTAAGTTCATCCATGTTATTGCAGATGACAAGATCTCATTCTTTTATATGGCTTAGTAATATTCAATTATGTGTGTGTGTGTGTGTGTGTGTGTGTGTGTGTGTATACATATACACCACTTGTATGGGAATTTTTAATAAAGATAATAAGTTACTGTCTAACAAGATTTATTTAATTGTAAGTACAGAAAACATGACTCTTTGAGACATAGCCCTCATGCATTACCTAGAATCTGAAATATACTATATATATGGTTATAGGCACAAGCAATGATTCTACTTTTCATAGTGAGTAAATCCAAATAATATAAGTAGTATAAGTATGAAAGAAATAAGTGAAGTTCTTTTTAAAAGGCAAAATAGAGAATTGCCCCTCTATTTCTCTTATTCCTACAAAAGATAAATATCCAAAAGTGTGAACAGATCACAAACCCACACCCATACCCACATACCAAAATGTTTAAGATTTTTAAAGTTATATAAAATCACTTGAAAAAAAATAGAACTTTTTGTTTTAAAAATATAATTTTATAACTTATGAAATATAAAAAGAATCCAGCATCATCTTGACATAGCTATTGTTAACATGTTGAATAATTTTTCAAAAAATATTTCCTACCTATGTACCCACCACACACACACACACACACACACACACACACACAATTGGAAATACTATACTATTTATTTGGTAGCTGAATAGTAATTCAAAGCATAAATTTAGATACTACTGATTTAAACAATCTCCTATTAGTAAATATATATTGTTTCCCAAATTTTGCACTTGGAAATAATCCTATGATGAATATATATTTTTTTTCAACGTTTATTTATTTATTTTTTTGGGACAGAGAGAGACAGAGCATGAACGGGGGAGGGGCAGAGAGAGAGGGAGACACAGAATCCGAAACAGGCTCCAGGCTCTGAGCCATCAGCCCAGAGCCCGACGCGGGGCTCGAACTCACGGACGGGGAGATCATGACCTGGCTGAAGTCGGACGCTTAACCGACTGCGTCACCCAGGCGCCCCTAATGATGATGAATATATTTAAACAAATATATTGTTCTTGTCCTATGATTACTTCCTCATAAACTCCTAGATGATAATTGCTATATTCAGTTATATGTTTATAGCATACATATTGCATATATATAAAATAGAAATATGTAATGTATGTATATACATTATTATACATATTATATAATGTAATACATGATGATATGTACATAGTAAATATGTTCAGCAGAAATTTATCAGTTTATCCACAAAATAGTATACAAGAATGTTCATTTCTTCAAAACCTTATCAATACTAGGCATTATCATTCATTTAAGTTTTGACAATCTGAGATTGATTTTAAAAATATTTACTGAGAACCTACTGGAGTGTAGTCTCTTTTCTAAGTTCTGAGAGTTAGCAATCATCATATAGGCAATCTCTGCCTTCAGTGAGCTTACGTTCTAGTAGAAAGAAACAGATAAAAACTAACAAATAGAAAATACATGTTATAGTATGTTGGGTAACACACACAGTTTTTTAGAAGTTAGTTTTGCTATGAAGAAAAATGAAATAAGGAATAGACAGTAGGGAGTAAAGGGTTAGTGGTGGGACTTTCACTAAAAATGGTATCCCACACACTTCTTTACGTACATTCTTTTTATTACTTATTATGTCCATATGTTTGTTGAGTCTTTCCTCTCTTTTGAATTATCCTTTTATATTCACACCTATTTTTTGATTTGGATATTTTTTATTGAACACAGTGCCCAGTGTTCAAGAGTTCAAGAGTTATAGGATCTTTTCATGAGTTAAGTATGGCATATATAATGCATATATAATGTTATATTATGTATTTATTAATTATAAAATTATCAAATATAATTAACATTAACTAATTTTAAGCCAATACTGTATTATTTATATCAATGAGTATACTGTGCATATGATATATATTTCACTCCAATATACATTGCATCATTCATCATTGGTCTTTAAACTTTATGGTATTTTATATACATGTATATATGTTACATATATATGTGGACTACTGCCCATTTGGAGGAGAATTTACATCATTAAAATATTCAGTCTCCCATATGGTGATATAATGTATCCAGGTATATATTTATACTTGTCTTTTCTTGCCTTATATAAGATTTCAGATGGTTTTGTTTGTATTCAAATAGACTCTAAAAATAAGTCAATTTTAGGTATTTGTTGCTATTTTCCCCCAATTTTGTCTCCTGTGGATTACTATTGGTATGTTGATGTGTCTTTAATTGTTTTAACTTACAGACTCTTTGAAGACCTGATGAAATCTCTCAAAACTTGTCCCAGTAAAATGCCTACGCACAATTTTGCATGCTATTTCAGACTTGGAGGTCTTTTGAAGTCTACTTACAGACTTTTTAATTTGTCCATTAACCCTTAGTTTAGATAATCTGTATTATAAGAAAGCCACTAAACTTTGCATTTATTTTTAAGTCAATCATTTTTCTGAACTACCTAACATTTTATACTACTTCCTAAATGAACTTTCTAGTGTTTTCCTAGTAGACAATGTATTACTTGAAAATAATAGTATATGGGGCACCTGGGTGGCTCAGTCAGTTAAACGTCTGGCTTTGGCCCAAGTCATGATCTCACACAGCATGGGTTCGAGCCCCATGGGGTTCTCTACCATTAGCACAGAGCCCACTTCAGATCCTTTATCCCCCTCTTTCTCTCTGTCCCTCAGGCTCTCTCACTCTCTCTAGTCCAAATCTGCGTCCAAAGGGAGGAGAAGACCAATGTCTCAGCTTGAAGATCATTAGCAGGAAGAACTTTTTCTTACTCAGCCTTTTAGTTTATTTAAGCCTTTAACTGATTGGATGAGGCCCACCCAAATGGTGTGGGGGGGGGCAAGGGGCTTTTCTCAGTGTACCAATTCCAAATGCTTACCTCATCCAGAAACACCCTTACAGACACACCTAGAAACAACATTTAGCCAAATATCTGCGCACCATATGGTCTAGTCAACATCTAATGCTAACAATTACTTTATCCAGTGTATTATTACAATAACATATTTTATCATTACATATTATTTTATCATTATATATTTGTTAATTATTTATTATTAATGTATTTTTATCATTATCGATTATTTATTATTTATGTAGTTTTTTCAAGATTTTTGAATCCATATATGTAAAGTGGATTGTCATGGCTTTTTTTCAACTTTCTTGGTTAAATATTATTTTCATTATTATTATACTTTTCAGTAATGGACTGGTAATATGTTTCCCTTTTTAAAAAAACATCTTTAAAAGTATAGCAAATATTTGTTGTTGGAAATCTTGAAAAAAATTCATCCATAAAATAAATAAATGAAGGTAAGCTCTTTCTGAGGCATTAGCCTCATTTATTTACTATATCATTTATCAATTTTTTAACATTATCAATCCTTTTTATTTTATTATTTTTCCTAGCTTCTGATGTTATATACATCATCCACACTTTTTGCTGTTTGTTGTAAAAGCACTTAGCATCTTTTCTTTTCTTACGAGTACATCTTTGACCACTTCTGTGAAGTCTCGATATGTAGCAGTAGTGTTGTCATTTTGGTATAATTTAATATCTTTACACAAGTAATAAATACATGTACATTTGCATATATATATAAATATATATGAAATTTTCATTTTCTCTTTGATTTAAAAAAGTTGATTTAGGAAAATCTTACTTTGTTTCCAGTTGGTTTTATTTGTAAGAGTGTGTTTATGCTTTATTAGTCTCCAGTTTTTTGTATTTCAGGACAACGAATATGGAGCATGCAATTTATAATTTTGTAGATTTATTGTAAAGATATTCTAGGAGCTAAAATCCAGTTTCTCTGTGCAAATGTTTAATATACACACATATATATACATATATATATTTTAGTAATGTGTGTTTTCTATGATAGTTGCAGTATACCAAGTCAAGTTTATGAATTATGAAATTCAGTTTTTCAGTTTATATTTTGCCTCCTTTTCTGTCAAAGACCAAGCTTCTTACTATAATTGAAGTTTTGTCTAAATTTGTTGTAGGTGCTAACTTGTTTTATAATCACAAACTATGTTGTCATGTAACATTTACAGCTAGTATTTAGTCATTTTATATTTTATCTAAATTCAGTTTTCTTTGATATGTAATAGCAGTCCTTTTTTTTTTTAATTTGAATTTACGCAGTATTTGTCCACTCCCTTTAAAAATATTCACTTACTGGGGATCCTGGCTGGTTCAGTGGATTAAAGGTCTGGCTCTTGGTTTCAGCTCAGGTCATGATCTCAGGGTAGTGAGATCGGGCCCATGTCAGGCTCCACACTGGGCATGGAACATCTTTGGATTCTTTCTCCCTCCCTCTCTCTCTGCCCCTTCCCAGCTTGCGTGCATGCTCACAGTTGTGCACATGCATGATCTCTTTCTCTCAAAATAAATAAATAAATAAATAAACAAACAAACAAATAAATAAACCATTTCATTGTTGTAGTGCACTTGTCATATTTCTAACATTTTTTTTTTTTTACCTAGCCAGACTCTTTAACTTTTGTAAAAGGAGTTTATAAATTCCACAAAGAAGCCAGAAGAGATGAAGGGTAAGAGACTCCTCATTTGAAAATGGGCACCAGGAATTTTTGGACCGCTGAGGCTTTCAAAACCATGAAGCAGTAAATTCTACACTTTGGCTTAAACAAATCTCAACTGTGTTTGTGAACTTAGAGTCAAATTTGTCTCACTTGCACTCCAGATTGTTCTGACTAATGAAGCCTTACTTCTATCACCTTATGCTAAATTTCTGGCTATTTCTGCTGCCCGGCTGTTCCATCTCTTCTGTGCAAATCCTTTTCGTAACTCCAATGTTTCTATTGCTTTATATTATCTGAAAAAGTATAAAAACTTTGTTTTCATTCTGGTTGTGGATGCCTATATACTTAAAAATGTGAATCTCTATTTCTCTTCCAATGGAATGAATTGGTTTAGAATGAAATCACTGATCCTGGCTCATCAAATGAGCAGTGTGTGTGCTGTATTTCCCTCCTCCACATTCCATAATTTCCACACGTTGTAGAATAATCTTGACTTTTAGAACCAGATTATTAGTATTGGTGTAATTGTTATATTACACACTTAGCATCTGTATTGTATCCATTTTAACAATTGTTTGGTCATCATCTCCCAAGTTTTGCTGTGCCTCTGGCCACTTCTCCTACAACCAGTTTTGCCCATATTTGAACGCATTATTTACATTCATTTCTCAGAAAGCTAGAATATTTTTCTAAATATTTTTTTCAGGAAAGCTATTCGGTTCTTATTCTATGAATATTTACAATCACGTGAAATTTGTTTTCTAATTTGTATATCATATCGGTTAAGATCAGGTTTGACTACATCTAAGAGAAAAACAAGTAAACAATGGCTTTAAACACATTAAAATTTATTTCCGTCTCATATAAAAGAAGTCTGGGCATAGGAATCCCAACCTGACCTGAAAGCTCCATGAATTTTGCTGGTGATTCAGATTTTATGCTCTGCCATCCTGGGAGCATCCATCATACATGTGACCCAAGATAGCTGCCCAGGGGCGCCTTAGGTCAGATCTCACGGTTCCTGAGTTCAGTTCATGAGTTCAAGCCCTGGTGGGGCACTGTGCTGACAGCTCAGAGCCTGGAACTTGCTTTGGATCTGTATCTGCCTCTCTCTCTCTCTGCCTCTCCCCCACTTGTGCTCTCTTTCTCTCTCTCTTCCCAAAATAAATTAACATTAAAAAAAAAAGAAATTAAAAATATGGCTGCCCAAGTGTCAGCCATCAGACCCATTTTTTTAAATGTATATTTATTTTGAGACACACACACACATACACACACAGAATGTGAGCAGGGGAGGGGAAGAGGGAGAGAATCCCAAGCAGGTTCCATGCTGTCAGCACAGAGCTCAAGGTGGGACTCAATTCCACGAATGAGATTATGACCTGAGCCAAAATCAAGAGTCCATAGCTTAATGACTGAACCACTCAGGCACCCCAGATCCATTTTCTAAGCAGAAGAATGGAGGAAAAGAGAGAGAGAGGAGAAAATGGAAGTTTACACACTTCCAGTCACATTTCTTTGGACCAATAGAAAGATAATAGCCACATAGACACACACAATTTCAAGGAAAGTTAAGAAATGTGCCTGACTAAAATTGAAGACTAAAATGGAAATTTGAAGGTACAGACAAATTCTGGTCACAAAACTGAGCATTATCTTTAATGAATATATGAAATGTTGGGGTTGCAAACATTTTTTTTCTAAAATCTCTGTTGATACTGCTCAATTGTCTCCTTGGTTTTCTTAGAGAAGTAATTACCTAGATTTTCCCCTTTGAAGGTAACATCTTAACTTCCCCTACTCCACAATGGATGCTTGCTGAAACTGTTATTTATCTCTTAAATTATAAATAAATAAATAAATAAATAAATAAATAAAACATATATGTACATATGTCTTTCTTTTATTCTTCATTAATTTACTTTGCATCAAGTAGTTCCTTTAAATGCTATAATTATAGGGGCACCTAGGTGGCTCAGTCAGTTAAGCTTCTGACTTTGGCTCAGGTCATGATCTCAGCGCTCTAAGTTCCAGTCCCATGTTGGGCTCTGTACTGACAGCTCAGAGCCTAGAGCCTGCTTCGGGTTCTGTGTCTCTGTCACTCTCTGCCCCTTGTGCTCTGTCTCTCATTCTCTCAAAAATAAACATTAAAAAAATTCTCTTTAAAATTACAGTTATAGTCTTCCTTCCTCTAAAAAAAGTTTTTTCTATTATTTCTTTGATTTTTGTTTCTTTTCCATTTATCATCTGCTATTTATCTTATAAATATATTGGGTTTCTTAGAGCTCCACTCTCAGAGACTTATCTTTCCTCCTTTTTCATTTTTGTTTACTTCTGAGAGACTCTTTTTATTGTCTAAGCCACTAATTGAGATGGTCACTTACAAGACATCTCCTCATCTGTCTGAGATTTGTTTTAAAAATTTTAGAAATGGGGTGCCTGGGTGGCTCAGTCGGTTGAGCATCCGACTTTGGCCCAGATCATGATCTCATGGTTCGTGGGTTGGGGACCCGCGTGGGGCTTTCTGCTGACAGCTTGGAGCCTGGAGCCTGCTTCAGATTCTGTGTCTCCCTCTCTCTCTGCCCCTCCCCAGGTCATGCTCACACTCTGTCTCTGTCAAAAATAAATAAATTTAAAAAACAAATTTAGAAATGATGATTTTCCTCAGAAACAAGGGTTCTTAATCTCAGATTGTTCCATGTTGGTACATACAACGTTCTCAGATTTTGTTGTGAATATAAGATGGAAGACCTTTTGGGGCTTTTTTTCCTGTTTCATGAAGTAAGTCCATATCACAAGATTGCGTTTGTATGGATTTTTCAGCACTATTTTCTCTTGGACTACTGACTCTTTTCACATACCTGGTGATCTTTTTTAATGCATATTCTTAAACAGAAGATCTATGTTTGCCTAGAAATATGACTTGTGTTTATTTTCAGAGATTGTGTTTAAGTTTTCATCCCCTGTGAAAGAGGAAAAGAATGTTGGTATTTTCTGTGGTTTGACTGTGCTAGATTGGGGATCCAGATGGCCACAGGCATAGGGAAGGATGCGTTTCTCCTTTTCTAGCAGGTCCTGTCCAGCCACTAAAGCAGGTGACTGATTTCTGGCCCACTCTAGCCTGTAAGGTGGCCAAGAATTAGTTTTGAATTGCATTTTCGAATGGAAAAGGGAAATATATTATGCAGCTAAGCCTTTAGGTAAATTCCTTACTACTTAAACAGACAGTTGTTGTTTCTGCATTTGTAGTACATCAAGAGAGGTCTGAAAAAAAATCTGCTGTGGCAAGTTACTTGAGTAGAAAGAACTTGGACAAATAGTACTCATCTCCAGATTATCTAAGCAGCTAAATCTTCCCTCCAGTCATTATCATTCCAAGATTAGATTTTTATTTTTCACATTTTTCAGTGAGAAATACTACCCACCTACCGAAAACATGGACCTCTCCTTTGCCTCTATCTGCTTGGTGTTTTCCAACAGTTTCTCAAAGATTCTCAGTCTTTCATGGAAATCTCAGTTTCCAATGCATTGATAGATATATTCTTATTTTTAGACTCCTTGTGTAACTTCAATATTTGAAGAGTGAGAAGTAAATGCATGAGCACAAATAACCATATTGAAACCAAAATCTGAAAATGTGGTTTTTGAGCCAAACCATTGTGTAAAGGCCAATTTTCCAAACTACAAATATGGTTTAAATATTTCCACTGTTTACAGTATATGCTTATGTGGAATTAAAAAAATTATTTTGAAATGAGTAAACTTGTTTTACTTTTTAATGTTGTAAGGTTTTTACATATACATGAGTATTATAAAGCTGAAAATATGCTAACTTTATCTAAAAGTACAATTTAAGGAGGTCTAAATTGACAAGCAATACTATTTCAATAATTTGGGCTTTGCATAACAGAATTATGTGGTTGATATTTTCCACATAGTTTATCTAAGCTCTCAAGTAAATGAGACACTAAAAGTATCAAAGGTCTGACAAACCTAAGGCCTGTGGGGCAAATTTTCACCTTTAATTAAATGTTAATATTTACTTGACAGATTAAAAACTATTTTTTATCTGGTTAACTGGATTAACCATTTCATAATATGTTTGTCTTTCTTTTTTTCTCAAGAGAAAAAAGATATATTGAGTCCATACTCACAATTTTCTATCACAGACCACTGTATTGTGTAATATGCTTTTATAGAGGTAAGATCAGCCTGGCTATCCCCTCGGTAATCAGTGGATGTACTGAAATTTTCCAAATAAGGCCACCAGAATACTACTATATGCAATAATTGGGCGGTTCCATCTGGTTCTAATTAGCAATAAATGATGAGACTCTTTACTCTGGAATTTTTGAAAGATTAAAAGTTATTTTTTTATAGAAGATTCCTTGTGAAGAAATTAACCCATATTTTAAAAAGTACCACATATGGGGCACCTGGGTGGCTCAGTTGGTTGAGCGTCCAACTTCGGCTCGGGTCATGATCTCATAGTTCATGAGTTCGAGCCCTGCGTCGGGCTCTGTGCTGACAGCTCAGGCCCTGGAGCCTGCATCGGATCCTGTGTCTCCCTCTATCTCTGCGTCTCCCCTGCTTACACTCTGTCTCTCTCTCCAAAATAAATAAAGATTTAAAAAAAATTTTTTTAAATAAAAAGAACCACATAAAGTTTGCTGAGTTGCTAACCTAAAGTGAAAATAAACACTAAAGGATGTGGTACATAACTTGATTACCATGCCTTTCTCCCATTATTGATAATAGTAGTAGTGATGATGATGATGGAAGTTATTATGGTTCCCCTGTGTAGTGGAATTGTTTTCATCCAGCATCCATTCACCCTACATCCTTTAATAGCTCTGGATTTTTGTTTGAGCACAGTGCCTTACCCTGCTTTTGCATCCCTGCTCTATTCTTACTCCACTTCTTCGACCCAGACAGATGTACAGGTTGAGTGGCCAAAGTCGAGGACATAGAATCAATTGCTGGTCCTATGATTTTTGTAGAGATGGCTGTAGATAGAAGTTGGCCAAATTACAGATTATCTAAAGGTTTTGCAGGAGCTACTAGGCAGAGGGTGACCCTCTTTCCAATGAATCCAGGACACCTAGAGCCGCAGATGGATCTGGACACCAGGAGGAGGAAGCTTGCCTGACAATGGAAACAGACAGGAGGAAATAAAGCCAAGAGATGGAGAGAAAACAAGATTGAGTGACATCACACTTGAACTTAAACTCTGAACCAAGTCTTTCCTGGGCCCTTCCTACTCAACAAGTTCTCATTGTGTTTTCACAGTCATCTCGTCATTCTTCCTGCCTTGCTCACTCCTCTGAAGCTCCTGATTTCTTTGGAAGAGGCCAAACTGACTCTCACGGAGGCCATTGCATTTGCTGTTCCCTCTGCTTGAACTGCGCCCCACCCCCACTCCCCCTCCCCCGCCAGACCCTCAGCTATTCTCATCACTACCCCCTTCACTCTCTTCAGGCCTCTGCTCAAATATCCAACTCCTCGGAGAAGTCCTATCGGTCACTCTTCTAAACATGTACTTTCTATCACTCTCTCTACCCTTCATCTGCCTGTTTGTTCACAGAAACCAACCACATCTGCCACTATCTATGATGGCTGGCTCCTCTGTGTAACTTCTCCACCTCTTCCACAAGTGTCTGAGCATCACACGAGCAGTAGATTGGCCTGCTTCTTCACCGCTGTATCCCAGTATCAAGAACATGCCTATTGCATAGTGGGCCCCAGCAACTATTTGCTGAATGAAGGAATAAATGAATCAATAAGTCCCGTTGTTGTTGTTACTTTGGCTTCGCCCAGGAGTAAACTTCCTGTCACGGTCAAAGTGTTGTAACAATTAGAATATCATTATGCTAGTTATCATGATACAGACATGAATCCCTAAATGGTTAAGTAAAAAGTAAATGGAGTAAGAGATTTAAAAGTCATATTCTGCCTGACTCCAGGGCTATTAGAAACTAGTCTCTACTGCTTTCAAAATTGCTAAGTTCAGCCAGGAGGGCTTAAAAAGTATTTCTCTCCTGATTATGTCCATGTTTTCTTCTTTTAATGGATAATAATTTAACAAAAATTTCACGTTTTATATTCAGCGATGAAGACTAATAGCTAATAAACTCTTGGCAAACACAGCTTCTATTAGAAATATACTTTAGTTAACAGAATTATTGGACTATTATACTTTCAAAATTCATAGTAAGTTACATGCAGTAGACATATGCTTAGTATGAACACACATCCAGATTTTGCCTGAGACAGTCTTGATTTATTTATTTTTTGTTGTGCTGTCATAACAATGAATATCTGCCCCTTTTCCTATCAACACATCATATATATATATATATATGTATATACATATATATATGTATATATGTATATATATGTATATACATATATATATACATTCCTTTTTTCCATATATATATGGAATATATATATTTGTTTTCCTCCCTGGAGTTAGTTCACTGTAACCTTCTGAACAACCTATTGTTGTTTTCCTGAGTGTCTGGAATTATCATGCTGTCTCATTCATACAACAGAAATATACTATGTTTCTGAAGCATGCTAACAATTCCTACAGATAGAACATTCGTAGTAGAATAGGCAATATGTAAATACATAATGGCAGTTCACATGAAAAGGACTATGAAGGAAGAGGAAGCGATATCTCAAACTTGTTCACTTTTTTCCATTTTTACAGCTGGCATTCTTTTCCTTAGCACCATCATCTTTCACTGGGACCATTGCCATAAATTCCTTAGTTCCCCACTTCCTCCCTTCTCCCCCTCCAATCTGTTAGCACACTGCACCAAGATGAGCATTTAAAACACAAACTGGATCTCATCCTCCAGTTGTGAAAATGAAATGAATGTCTAAGCCCAGGTGCTCTAGAAAACAGAACCTAGTACAAAAGCTATGCATTAAGACAATACAGAGGAGTCTAATGCCAGGAAATCCAGAATGAAGGACAAGGGCAGTGAGGCAAGAAAGGAAAGAGCAGAAATGGCGGTAGGGAGGGGAGGCGGGGCAGGGGGGGATTGTATCTGACTTCTGGTCAGTCCCAGGTATCATGTTGTGTGACTACTGAGTCTCATGGGACCATCTCCCAAGGGGCCCTGTGCACTATTATATTTTGGGACTGGTGGGTTAGGGAAGGGGGGAAGACTTTGTCTTCTGTCCCTTTCTATTGGTCCAAGTTTCATTCCTCATCCTCAGCACTTCATCTCTCCCACATTTTTAGGTTGGGCAAGTATGGGAGCCTCATGGGTCTTGAAACAATCATATCTCAGCAGCCACAGAGAGAGGAACCCTGGGGCTGGAGGGGAGAAATGGAATAACCAGGCATGAGGTAAGTGCAATCAGTTTGCCCCAGAGAAATTGGTTTTACAAGGACCAGGCCTAGAGTGGAATGGTGGTCAAGAGCCTCAGAGACAATAAGGTTGAGAGGATTTAAAATGGTACAAAAGAGGTATCTGATAGGATAAGTTAACATTGAGTATCTACAAACTGAAAGTACCTGGTAAATGTTACTGGTCTATTATTTATAGTTATTATGGATGAAACATTTGAAACAAGTGAGTGATGATTATAAATACATTATAAATTCCACTTGGTAGACATATGGAGATTTCTTGTGCTTATTGGTTTTGACTGAGCATACACTTTGTGCAACATGGTGCCTGGGACCAGCAAACATAGTGGTGAACAATTAGGTGTGGCTTCTATATTCATGACAAGACAGAGCCAAACAGGAATCAAATACATTATGAATTAAATCATGCCTGTGGTGGGGGCTCTTGAGTAGCTTGTTTGGTTAAGCTTCATACTCTGGATTTCAGCTCAGGTCATGATCTCGCAGTCATGGGATTGAGCCTTGTGTTGGGCTCCATGCTGAGCATGGAACCTGCTTGGACTCTCTCCCTCTCTCTCTGCTCCTTCTTCTCTCACTCAGTCACTAACTAACTAACTAAATAAATAAATAAACATTAAGAAAAATTTTAAATCATGCCTGTGATGGAGAAATACAGGGCCTTCTACGAGCCTATAACAGAAGGATATAACCCAGTTAGGGAGGAGGTGGTCAAGAAGGCCAGACAAGTGACAATTTAGTCAAGAGGAAGAGCATCGTGGGCAGAAGTGGTGTCATGGGTGTGAAGGTTACTTGCGTGTGTCAACTTGGGTAGGCCATGGCACCCAGTTTTTGGCCAAACACTAGTCTAGATGTTACTGTCAAGGCATTTTTAGATCAGATTAACATTTAAATCAGTGAACTTTGAGTAAAGTAGATTAACTTACATAATGCGGATGGGCCTCATCCAGGCGGCTGAAGGTGTGAGAGAAAAGGCTAAGGTCTCTTGAGAAGGAATTCGTCCTCCAAAAGACTTTCACACTGGAAGATTCAATGTCAACTCTTCTGTGGGTCTCCAGCCTCTGGTTGCCTTGCAGATTACAGACTTTCCAGATCCCACAATTACGTGAGCCAATTCTTTCAAACAAAGTGCTCTCTCTCTCCTTGTTTGTACATACACACACTTCCTGTTGGTTCAGTTTCTCTGGAAAACTCTGGGTAATATAACAAAGCAAAGGCCCTGAGGCCACGAGAGAACATGGCTTCTTCAAGGCCCTGAGAAAAGACACTGTGGTAGAGTGAGGAGCAGGTGGTAGGAGTTGGGTGTGGAGAGGGA
This sequence comes from Prionailurus bengalensis, assembly GCF_016509475.1. Lineage (NCBI taxonomy): Eukaryota > Metazoa > Chordata > Mammalia > Carnivora > Felidae > Prionailurus > Prionailurus bengalensis. The sequence continues at coordinate 190,620,662 of NC_057344.1, read as the reverse complement.
GCCAAGAGCCAGATATTCAGGACCATAATTCAGGATCTTTGTTGTGAATGCAGTGGAAAACCATTCAATGATTTTAATCCAGCTAGATTAGAAACATTTTACTTTGAAAAATGGAGACCAACATAATAATATGGATAAAAGTTACATGATCCTGAATTAGGATAGGGCCAAAAGAGAGGGAGAAAGAGAAGAGTCAATTAACATTTCCTTAACTGTCCCCTTTGTGGTTATCCTGTATGTGCAGCTCTTCTAGAACACTCCAGAATACCTGCAGCAGTTGCTAGTGAATTCTGGAATTCTGGGGCAAAGTATTCCTCTGCCTAACCTGCACCTGTAGCCTTGGGAAAGGGTTGTAGATGAGGACAACTTCTTATAGGCCAGAGAAGTAAGCTACAATTCAAATTCATGTTCCCAATTTTTAAATTATATTTTATTTAATTTTTTCAGGCTTCAAAAATTTTAATATTTTACTTAAAAGTTCTCAGACATCTTACGAAAACCCAGAGATCTTTCTCTAGATGTGCCTTAAAAGCAGTATAAGTTAAAAGTGATATTAGTATACTCCTGAGTTTCTTTCTCTTTTCCCTTTGACTTGGTCTTCTCAAAGCATAGTTGTAAGTTTCTGTAACAATTGAAGCTTGCACCCTCCCCCGCTCACATGCGTTTCTCTCTCTCTCTCTCTCTCTCTCTCTCAAAAATAAATAAACATTTAAAAATTTTAAAAAGGCGGGGCGCCCGGGTGGCTCAGTCAGTTAAGCATCGGAATTTGATCAGGTCATGATCTCACAATTTGTGGGTTTGAGCCCCGCTTTGCTTTCGTTTCTGTGTCTTCCTCTCTCTCTGCCTCTCTCTCTCTCTCTCCCTCTCTCAAAAATAAATAAACATTTAAAAGTTTTTTAATAAAAAATAAAATAAAAAATTGAAGCATCCAATTAATGCTTACATATAACTCCCAATGAAACTAGAAACAGCCAACTTTTAATTTTCTAGGTATGTGGATCTTATGCTAAGAAAGTCACCAGTTCTTAATGGAGTCTTCAAATCTGCCCTATAGCCTATTACATTTTTCTAGTACTCTTATTCTTTCCCATAACTCACAATATTTTATATGTTGTTTTTCCCTTAAAGTCTCCTACTTCCTTTCCCCAGCAACCCCACCCCCAACCCAACTCCCATATTTTATGGTGGAAACAGAAGCAATCAAAAAGGAAGCTCTTCCCATGGTCATCTAAACTCTACTTGGCTTTCCCCACCACAGCCTTTCCTTTCTCCTCTATTTAATGAAGGAAGTGTTCCCTCATCTTTTCAAGTTTAAGCTCTCAAATGTTCTTATTAACTTTTAACTTATTAACTTACTAACTTTTCTTTTGTCTTCCCTAAGATTCTATCTCTTTGGTTATCCCTCTTCTTTGTGTACGTTTAACTTCTCCCTCTCCCCTGGGTTGTCTACCAGCATAAAAAGAACACTTGGTAATTCCCATTAAAGATGGAAGAGAAGGAGGAAAAGAAGGCAGTCTCCTGTTTTAGTTCTTTGTCCGGCCACCCCCTCTTCTCTCTTCTCTCCTTCAAATAATAATACCCTTTGTAGTTTGGACACCATCTCTCCATACTTAGGGTCCTAATGAAATTCATTCATTCTTGATCCAGTCATCAAATATTTACTTTTTGAGAAGCTAATACTGTGTTTTCAGTCTTAAAATGGGACAAGACCTTTGTGATAAGGTGTGTAGTCAAGCCAGTTCTGTAGTTGAGGATTAGGAATAAAATCACAAACATTAAACACAGTCTCCAATATCAGGTGCTTCTGTAATAAATACTGTAGGCTCCAGCTACCTTACTTCTTTGTCCCATTTCTTAACGGTGAGAGTGCTAACTTTTGGTTCTCTCAAAGCATCCGAAATGCCTGAAATCTAGCCATTATCACCAAGTCTTATGAAGGATTTTTTTAAGGTAGGGATTGCCCTACACCAAGCCAGCTGGCTCTAACATCTGTATAATAATTCTTACCTGATTGAGTTAACACTTGGATGTGATTTCACAAAAATGTGAAATCATGCCAATGTTTTCAGCTATTAATTTGTTATCATAGTCGTTTGTTTACTTAACGTATATGATTAACTGTTATATTTTGTCCCTGAAGATAGAGCTGAAGACCAACACCTTGCATTTGAGTTACTAGTTTTGTGGAAGAAAGAGAAGTATTTATTAGGGATTGATGAGAAACAATGTAGGCAATGGTCGTTGAAGGGATGACCAGATAAGGGCAGAAATGTTCCTCAATTGGTTTGAGGAGGCCTCACAGAGTAGGTTACATTTGAGCCAAGAAGGAGTTTTCAAGTGAGAATGTTAAAAAAACCATAACAGTTTGTTAGATTCAATTATTTTGTTCATTTGAGAGTCCTAGGTGAAATGATATCCAATATGGGTACATTTGGGGGAAGAGTTGTATAACAAGGTCAAGAGAACAGGGGCTGCTCACAGAATACATCTCAGTAGGTATCAATCATTTACATGGATTCAGCCCATACCATATTGCATTAAACTATCTTCTTTCCTCAACAGCCCTGGAGTTTAGGTCATTTTACAGTCACATACATTTTAACAGATGAGTAAACTGAGGCTTAATTTGAGGAAGTGAGTTCCCCAAGGTTCCAATTAAAGGAGAAGATGGTGGAGTCAAGATTCGAATTGAGACAATTGGTTATCAGCCCTGAGGTCCTGCAGCAACCCCACAGTGTCTCCAGGAGCAATAAATAGACAGTGACTTCCCATGAGGGGTTTCTAAAGGATGGAAAGAAATGTAGGCAGCACCACACGGTAGCAGAAAGAGAGAATGAACTGAATCCCACGGTCAAATTCACTGGCATTGCCTGGAGGGGTGCAAGCAGCTCTAGAAACTCACTGATTTACCTTCTTAGGTCACTACTCCAGATGATGTGGCTTGGGAGGAGTCTGGCAGCCTAGAAAGGCAGTTCAACTGGCATTCTCCATAACTATGGGATTAGAGGCCTGTCGACATTCTACCAACTTCCATCTCCAGGTAGAGCAGAAAACTGCTTCACTTGATGTTGGAGAAAAGTTCACAAGAGGAGCTCGCTTAAAATCTCTTGTATTTCTCTCACTGACTTATTTCACTTAGCATAATACACTCTAGCTCATATGTGGAATTTAAGAAACAAAACCAGATGAACATGGGGAAGGGGAAAAAACAGAGGAAGGCAAACCATAAGAGACTCTTAACTACAGAGAGAAAACTCAGGATTGATGGGAGGGGGGGATGGGCTAAATGGGTGATGGACATTAAGGAGGGTGTTTGTTGGGATGAGTACTGGGTGTTGTATGTAAGTGATGAATCACTAAATTCTACTCCTGAAACCAATATTATACTGTATGTTAACTAACTAGAATTTAAGTAAAAACTTAAAGTAAAGAAAATCTCTTATATTTCAATGAAATTTTCCAACTGGTAAGTTTCAGCTGTTTTTCCAAGTTAAAATCCAATTCTCATTCTTTAAGGTTTTCCTTAGGGCTATAAAGTACACTTGGAAAACAATATCAATATAATGTTAATATGGGGCAAAATTGCTATTTGCTGGGTTAAATAAATCTTGTTTGGATCATTTTATTATCTTGTCACCAAAACATTAAAACCTTGACAATATGTTGACTTTAAGATATTCTAGACTTTCCAGTGTTGATGACCCTGTAAGCCGAAGATGAAATATTCTGATTGATAGATTAGTTAATTTGGTATAGGCTGAAGGAACATATTTAAAAAGAGCCAATATCATTTTGTATCTTCAATTTTTAAGCTCTTATTCAAAATTATACAAGTAAGTTTTGCTCTTCAGTGGCAGTTTCGTGTTAATTTTTCTGATCTTCTCAAGTGCAGTTCGGAAAGCCCCTTGATCACAGCTATGACTAATTTATTTTTAATTGCATTCTGATATTGCTTAACTTCCTCTAAATTTTGGCAGTTTTCTACCATTCAACGCAACAATATTTTTGTGAGAAAAAAATATTTACTCTAAAGTGAAAACAGGTTTCTCCGTGGGTGTTCTAATATATTTGTCACTTTCCAGTTCTAGAATATTTTGGCATCGAAAGTATCTATTTGACCTTTATAGAAGGTTTTGAAATAGTTACTGTGTTTTAGTGTTATTTCTCAAAATCTTCAAGTTAAACGCTGTTTAGAATTTTGCTTTCTGCAAATACTAACATAAAGAAACAGCATCAAGTTCCATTGGAAATACATATTCAGGATATGAATGTATTCATGAAGGTGACCAGGTTATATCTGGAAATATCATGAAGCTGGGATACTGAAGGGGCAAATAAGACATGAATGAATATGTAGATTAGATATTGATATTTTCATTTTTTAAATGAGGAGTTTCAGACTCAGAGAGGTTAAATGAGATGTCCAAAATCACACAGTTGAGGCTAAATAAAGCCTGCTGTTTGAACCCAACATGCATGCTCATTCCACTGTACCACATTGACTTGTTATGCTTTGGCATTTTTGAGTGAATTCCATCCATTGAGAGGGACATGAGGGGAAAAATTGGAAATAAAACACTGATGAAAGATTTCTGTGGCTTTGAAACAATGAACAAAGTATGCATTAGTCAGCCATTTTCTATCTCCTCCCACCCAGCTGGGAAAATTTGGTCAGACAACAAAGTATTTCTTTTTGTTGTTCCAGTAATTCTGCAAATTGTTCTAAGAAAAAAAGGACAAATAGAAAATAAATTGGAGACTTGATCTCTGATCTGAGACAATGTACAGTATAGATAGGAGGAAAATATGCATATAAAATAAGGAAAGAATGAGTTTCTAAAGTCATGTAGTAGTAAATACAAGTAATCATGCAAATAAGCACCATAGTGCTGGGCATAGAAATGGAAGTGAAAGTAGACTTTTATTATAATCAGATGTACTACTCATAAAAAGCTACATGAAGGCAATTAATTGTTAACAAATTTCAAAAAGAAAGGAAATTAAAACAGGAGAGAGAAAGAAGACGGGGCAAGTTAAATGCCCAAAGAATGATGTGATTAGCCTGGAGAAACCATAGAGAAAGAAAGAGTGGAAACATTTGGCATTGGTAAAACTCCTTGAATTCTAGACTTAAAAGTTTAACTTTGGTCACGTAGCCTTCAAAAATAGTGAATTAATGAAAAAATACCTTGAGATTTTGTCCTTTTGGGTGCAAAATGTCCCAATTCAGACTCATGAACTTCTGTCCTTTGAGTATGCAAGTCAGGAAACTGTGTTATCCACAACTGCTTCCTCTTCATCTTCTCTCCCCCTTGCAACTCTTTCCAAGTTCAGACCATTTTATTTGCTAGATATTTCTTAAATCCATCCACTTCTCTCTGTGTCCATCCCCACAATCCTAACACAAGCTCTCATTGTCTTTCTCTTGAATTATTTTATTAAAATAGTCTAATCTGTCTGGACACCTTGGTGGTTCAGTCGGTTGAGTGTCCAAAGTCTTGATTGTGGCTCAAGTCATGATTCCAGGATCCTGGGATCAAGCCCTGAGTCAGACTCAGTGCTGAGCACAGAAACTGCTTAAGATTCTCTCTCTCTTCCCCTCTGCCCCTTTCCCCTGCTCATGCACTTTTAAGTATGCATTCTCTATCTCTAAAATAAAATTTACAAAAATACCAAAAAAAAAACAAAAAGAAATAGCCCAATGTGTCTACCGTCAGCCAGTCAGGCCCTTCTGCAAGCCAATGTCTCATCACATTAAAGCTGATAACGGCCAGCAGTTCACAACTCCCATAAATTGTCCTATGAAGGACAGCTGTCTTCCATCTATCTCTCTAGCCTCACCTTCCTCTCTTTGCACTAGATTTGCTGACATTCCATCTCCATTTGTGTTCATCCTCATTCCTCGCAGCACGTGACCTGTGTTTATAATGTTCTTTCCTTCTTGACTGGGTTACTCATTCTTTGGCTTTCCTCTTAAGCAGGATACCCCATCGCATCCTCCCCGATCTTACTCGACTAGGTCAGATCCCTGTTTTAAGCTCTCTTGGCCCCACTTACCTCTCCCTTGAAGCATTTAACATCATTGTTAAAAGCTATTCTCTTTAATTCTCAAAGCAACGCCATGAAGGTGGTTTATTTTTACATTCTCTCCATGAGGAAACTGAAGAATAAAGAGGCTAAATAAATATTCAAGCTTATAGAGATAATAAGTGACAGAACCAGGATAGAGAGCAAAGCAGTCTGAATTCCAAGGCTGTTCTTGTTCTCTCTGAGCTGTAGTTGCCTCTATATATTTGCCAAATGGATGGGTGGACAGACAGCTGAATAGGCAAATACAGGAGTTAACGTCAGCAGACATTTTGGGGATATTTAAAAAAATGAAAGAGGAGGAGGAAAGACTATCTACAGAGTTGGGATGGCAATTGGGTGTTTTAGTCATGGGTGAGATTGGTAATGGAAAAATATCTGGATAGCCCATCTACAGAGCAGTGAGGAAACAATGGGTGATGACTGATGTGTCGGGGTCAGAACCGAAAGGGAAGTGGATGGCAATTCTAAAAGTGTGACCTATGGAATTGAGAAAGTAATGCTGAGAGTCTTTTATAAATGCTGGGACACCTCAATGTCAAGGATTTTTGTCTGTTATAGTCTCCAAATGAGTTTTACAAACTTTCTCACATCATCCCCTTCCATGATGAGAAATGCCTATTGTAATTTGTAAATCCCTCTAGAACATACCATTTCCATATCTTTGTTATTGGGCTGATATTCAGTATAATAGGGCTCTCTAGAGTAGACCTCATGTGTGCTATTTTACAACAGCTAGCTATTTATTAATCACTGAGAGTTCAGCTATTTTATTTCATTTGGGATGAAATAAAAATCAGTGTTACCAATTATGCACAACACAGATTTAGAAGCAAGTTGCTGTAAAGTTAAAACACACTTCCCCTTCTAAATTATTAGGAATTTTACAATGATTTTGACAGTAACTTTTTTTTCCTGGAAATTTCTTGGAGTCAACACATTTTCGAAGCATTATTTGCCTTTTGAGAGATTTTGCTAACACAAGAGCCAGCATGTTTAAATAATAATAATATAAATTATATAGAATGTAAAAAAATAGAGCCTCTCTAAGAAATGGTCATGACAAAGCAAAACTTGTATAAAGATTGTATAAAGCTTGTTCTTAGAGCTTTATTTGTAAGTATTCCCTTGTTTTCTAAGAAACAAGAGTAACCACATAAAGACAAGCATGAAATGGTTTAGGTTGAGCACTGAGTACAGTGTCAGAAAGCCCTCCAGCTTGCATCTTGCAGAATCAGACAGTGTGGATTTGATCCCCCCCGCCTTTTTTAAAACATAGCTATGACAATGCAAACTTCTATGACTTCGATGGTTTCTCAAATGAGCTTAAACACCTAGGCTCTCTCTCTCTCTGCTCTATTCCATGGAAACTTTTTCTTTTGGAGGGAGATGACCTTGCAAATAATTTTAGAAAAAAAATCTTGTAAGAGATTTGTCTGCTTGGATTTTGTTGTTATTGTTTGGTTTTGGTGGGGAGTGATGGAGAAGAGAATGAGTGTGCGTTGTTGCAGGTGTAGATCCGCAGGGAGGGGTATGGAGTCCACGGCCACGTTGGCACTTTTTCGCTTCCCAGCCTTGAATGGGATAAGAGTAACAGTGGCCACATGGAGGTTTTGTGGGGGTTAAAAGGACAGTTACAGTAGGAGGAGTCCCTGGCATAGGACCAGCACATAATCAAGGTCAATTCTGATCATCATTAAGTGTTAATTTTAACACTTGTTCAAAGTCTTTCCTGGCTTTCCGTAACTTCAAATCAAGCCAAAACTTTCTTTCAAGGAAACCTATAGTTGGATCCTAACCTTCCACGTCTAATTCCTTATGCTTTACCAATACAAGACACCTGCCCTAATAGAGGCCTCCCTTCCCTGACCTATGAAAACCTCATATTCATTACTTTTAGTGTACTGCTTTAAAATTTTCCCTTATGTATTCATTAACATTCCCCCATTGAATTAATTATTGAATCAATATATTGATGAATCCATGCATTAATTAATACCCCCTACCAAAGGACACAAGGATTGTGCCTATTTCTTTTTCATTGTATTAATGATAGGGTATGCATACTTCTGGGTGTATTAACATTTAAATCCCAATTTGGTTATTTTATAATTTTCCAAATAGTGATAACAATTTGAAGTTTATCTGGAAGTTTAAAGACCAGAGAGCTATTGCCAATAATTTGATGATGAAAATGAGCGTCAATGTACCCCCAGATAGTAAAATGTCCAGTTAAGTTATAATGTTCCAAAAAGTACAATGTTGCACAGGAACTGAATCTGAATCAGTGAAACAAAATACATACAGACATTCTTATCCAAATCCACACCCAGGGCTCATGCACAGTGGGAAAGACACTGAACACAAGAGTGACACATAAAAGGTAAATATTTTTATGTATTTTATTTTTTTTTTATTTAAAAAAAATTTTTTTTTTCCAACGTTTATTTATTTTTGGGACAGAGAGAGACAGAGCATGAACGGGGGAGGGGCAGAGAGAGAGGGAGACACAGAATCGGAAACAGGCTCCAGGCTCTGAGCCATCAGCCCAGAGCCTGACGCGGGGCTCGAACTCCCGGACCGCGAGATCGTGACCTGGCTGAAGTCGGACGCTTAACCGACTGAGCCACCCAGGCGCCCCATATTTAAAAAAAAACCTAAAAAGCCAATAAGAAAAACACTAAATGGAAGTTTAAAAAATAACCTTTAACTTATTTTTCCTAGAATATTGATACTATTGACATATATTGATACTAGGAATAAATTTATATCAGAAAAAAACTGAAAAGGAATTTAATGTTATTTATCAAAGGTGTCAAAAGATTCATAACATTTGATTCAGTAATCTCATTTCTAGGATCCTAATATAAGTAAAAATTAAAACTGCAACTTAATATATCTGTAAGTATGTGCATTGTATTTTTATTAAAATAGTAAAAAGGGAAGTCACAAGACTTGGTCCATCAATTGGAGAAGATTAATTAATTAATATAGGGACTTTATTTTTAAGTAATAATTAAAGAGTGAGGAAATGCTTGCAAAATGTATTACATGACCTCAAAAATGCCATTACATGACAAAAGACAAGTAACTTATGAACTGTGACAGCTTAAATGCCAGCTTCAAACCCTAAGTTGCCCCCTCAAGCAGCCCAACAAAAGGACCAGAGACAGTAAAGGCATAGGACATTTTAATCAGCAGTGAAACAAAGGATCAGCATCAGATACAAACATGAAGGAATTCTGACTAGTATATCACAGATGGAGACAGATTGAAAGACAAACTCAGACTACTCTCTCCAAGAAAATGGAACGGCAGGAAGTATTAAAAAATTCTGGCACGACATCATAACCATCCCTAGTTCAGAGACACAGTTTACAGTCAGGAGTTTTTGGCATGAGTAACGAGGACCTCTACTTGAAGTTCTTTTGTTTGCAGTGGATCAACTATAATCAGATGCAGCATCTGTGGCCTTTTTGAGATATTCGGGGAAAGAAACCTGTGGGCTCCACTTGTCTCCTGACTCATCCTTCAGCAGAACATGAGCCTGGATGTAGTGTGTGAAAATGGACGAGCTGTTTGTCCTCTGTAAGTCTGCATTATCTCATCCTTAAAATGGGGATAACAGCGCCAGCTTCATGGAGTGGTGAGGGCGGAATAAGGTACTGCTAAGCCAACGCACACACATAGGGATGTCTCAGGAGGTCTTGAAAATCATTAGAATTGTAGCTAAAAAATCTGAGAGTGTGGATTTTGCAGGCGTAGCCGTGTATTGGAGGGATGGTGTCTTAGGTCAGGCACTCGAGGAAATAGATTCTGATGTGGAGATTTCCCTGTACTTGGACGTGCACTATGGAGAAAGGAGGGCTGTAGGACTGGGCAGAAGGAGAAATGGAAGCCCAAAGCAGCTACTTCAAACGTGTCAGCGTATGCCGTGCAAAGCTTTGGAGTGAATAATCCTTCAGAAATCACAGTCCACACAGTGGGTAGGGGCTGTCTTTGGGGAGGGATGAAACTATGGGGAATGCGGCCTAGGGCAGTTCCCAAGGGAGTCAATCTGCTGTGAGCCTGCAGCAACCAATGTTTCCACCAGCGGGGGTACCAGTACCCCAGTTCTAGCAGGAGTCTGGGCTGGGCCCCACAGCAACTACCACAGAAGATGCTCAGAACCCTTCTGTCACTTAAGACCATGATTCCAAAGGGGATACTCATGAACATGCCACAGAGGAGATCTAGGGGAGGAGAGGGGTTTTGGTTTTGTTTGTTTTTTCCTAGCTTTCCCAATACAATATACCATAGGCTCTCCACGAGGCTTGCTCAAACCCAGAAGGCAAAAACTACAAAAACAAATACAGGCCTCATTTCATGCTTTCCTATAACAGAGACACAGAAAAGTGAAAATTAGATGCCCAAATTTGGGCACTCATACGTAAATGTCAACAACTTTATGGAAGGAAAACATGCATGTGTGTGCCCCCACGCACCCATACAAACACACAAAGGCAAGATCCTCACTTTGGAGCCGATAACTCCGGGCCTCTAGAATTTTTTTAGAGGTACATTTTAACAACAAAACAATGGGATGTAACAGGTTAAATCAGTGGAAAGCAGGCTTCTTTTTTGCTTGTTGTCCAAAAGCTGATGTCTTTAGGAAAGTAGAGAGGACTCCTAGGAGAGACAAGATTTCCCCTTTCTCCTTAAAGTAGAAAAGATTCCTTTGGCCTGGGCTGGGCAGAGGTGCTGTGATGTTCACAGTGTGGCGATACTGCCGTTGGAAGGTTCTGAGGGAAGATTCTTCCAGGCCGCAGTCAGAGAAGAGCTCCATGCAGGGTGGAGAACTCAGGGGAGGGGAGACTTTCTGGGCACCCTGACTAGAACCTGGAGAGGAGACGAACCCCCTAGAAATTGTGTGGATGTCTGCATGGACAGGCTTTAAACATCTCATTAAGGATTGCCTGGTGCACAGTGGCCAGAAGAACTGAGTGAGTCCCTGCCTCCAAATATGGGCAGAGCAATGGAGAGAGGTCCAGATATGAAAAGACCACACAGCCAGACATGCCAAACTTCTCAGTAGCAGCCACCATGGCCCAAGGAGCAAGTGTCATGTCAACAGAGGTCTGCCTGGATAGGTGAGAGATGCTAGGAAGCCGACCCCTCTCCCTCCACCAAAGAGAGGGAAACGGTGTTGTCCCGTAATATGTGTAACCTGCACTTAGCTGCAACATGACAGAAGGAGGCGACGGAATACTCCAGACTGATTAAAATGTAATTCTCACCACTGTGACAGAAGTAGTGCTTAACTGAGTTGTAGAAAAACTAAAAGTTTGGTTTCTGGAACACTGGGATTTACTTGATACTTATATAAAGCAAAATTGTTAGAAATTTCAGGAGAGGGGTACTTCGGTGGCTCAGTCAGTTGTGTCTGACTTTTTTTGGTTCAGTTCAGCATCTCACGGTTTGTGGGTGAACCTCACCTGCTTGCTCCCACACACCCTTTTTCTCTCTCAAAATAAGGAAATATACTTAAAAAGAGAAATTTGGGGAGAAATCGACAGTTATTTAGTAGATCTCAACTCATACAGAAGTGTGAGGAAAGGGATAAAAATCATCTGAATAATATATTAATAAGATTGCTCATACTATATAAGTTGATTGTATAACCTGCAAAATAGAGAACATCTTTTGTTTTTCCATCACATGTAGAATAAATAAAACATATAAGCCCAGTCAAATCAATATGCTATATACCTGAAACTGATGTAACATTTTGTGTCCACTATACTCTAGTTTTTTAAATGTTTATTTATTTATTTTTTAAGAGAGAGAGAGAGAGAAATAAAGAGCACACATGTGTAGGGGAGGGACAGACAGAGGGAGAAAGAGAATCCCAAACAGGGTCCACACTGTCAGCACAGAGTCCTATGCAGAGCTCGAACTCAAGATCTGTGAGATCACGACCTGAGCTGAAATCAAGAATCTCATGCTTAAACAACTGGGCCACCTAGAAGACCCTTAACAGATTTCTTAACAACAAATATTGGAAACATAATGGAAAATATCCATAACAGGAGCAAAAATTTTAAAATACCTGAAGTTAATTGAAGGAGAATGTGTGGTATCCAGAGAGAAAAAATAATCTATAAATTTCACTCAAAAGACATAGAAGAAAGCTTGAATAAATGTTTAAGAATTAGAGGAAACAATACTTTTGAGAGAGACAGCAGCTGAAGCCAGTGAAAGCTTGAATAAATGGAAAGGAATACCTTGTTACTTTTTAGGAAAGATTAATATAATGAAAATATCAGTAGTCTCCCTACATAAGTATAGCATAATCTCAAAGAAAAATCCCTAATATATATATATATATATATATATATATATATTTAATTTGATTATTTCAAGAGATAATTTGCAGGATAAACATGATAATCAACAGAGAACTTTTGACAAATACTAGCTTATCAAAGAGACCTTGCTCTCTCAGATATTTGAAGCACCTTATAATCAGGTGTATTTAGACCAGAATCTAAATTTGAATGTGCTGCTTTAAAATGAAAATATTGGGGGCACCTGGGTGGCTCAGTCGGTTGAGCTTCTGACTTCAGCTCAGGTCATGATCTCACGGTTCATGAGTTTGAGTCCCGCGTCAGGCTCTGTGCTGACAGCTCAGGGCCTGGAGCCTGCTTCGGATTCTGTGTCTCCCTCTCTCTCTGCTCCTCCCCTGCTCATACTCTGTCTCTCTCTCTCAAAAATAAAGATTTAAAAAAAAAGATGTATTGAAGAAGGTCAATAAAATTAAAGTATAATTAAATTGCCCCACCTCGGGCAAGAGTGATCATTCTCTTGCTATTTTTGTATTACTGATATATGTAGATTTCTACCATCATAGTTTCTGCTTTATTATTTGTTTGCTGTGTTCTTTTATGCTGTTTTCCTTTTTTTCTTCTTTTGCATTCATTGATTTTTTTTCCCTCTTTCCATCTTTTCTCTTTTCATAGTTTGGAAGTTATATACTCCACTTCTCTTCTTTAAATGGTTATTAATTTTTAATTTTATATTTCACTTAATTAAAACATACAGATTCTTAATCATTCACACACACACACACACACACGCATACAAACTTCCCATCCTGATTTTTTAAATTACTTTCACATAGAGATAAATTATTATAACATGCTTATGATTTCCTTTGTTTTCCAACTTTTTTTAATCATAGCTTTGCTTTGGAAGTATTTTTCTTCTTCCTGAAATATCTCCATCCCTTTTAGTAGTTCACTTTTATTTGTTCAAAAATTTCTGCTTTTTGCTATTGCTTTTGAAACATTATTTTGTAGGCTGTATGATTCTACGTAAACAATTATTTTCCTCAATATTTTAAATACATTTTTCCTCACACTCTTCTCTCAAATTTCCATATACCTTTCTTTGATGTCCAGGAGTTCTGCTGTTATGTGCTTGGGTGGGGATATCTTTTCGTTTATCCTTATTGGGTTTACTGTCCTTTCCAAATCTGAATATTAATGTCTTTTGCCTTTTGTCAGTTTTTTAGAAAATTTGTACTCATTATCATTTAAATGTTAATTATCAAAAGCACGGATTCTGCTGCTAGGCTGCCTAGATTTGAATCTCTACTCTGCCACTTACCAGCTATGGAATCTTGGAGAAATTATTTAATCAATTCCTGCCTCAGTTTTCACATCTGTAAAATAGGATAATAGTAATGATGATAATAATAATAATTCCCACTTGATAGAACACTCCCAAAGCCATAATATAGGATAATAGTAATAGTAATAATAATAATAATAATCCCCACTTGATAGAACACTCCCAAAGCCATAATAAATCTATGTGTAAGATATTATTTATAGTAATAATAATTCTTATCTTTATTACTATTCTGTTTATTTTCACCTTCGGAAAATCTGATCAGACTTTCGTTAAAATCTGTAGCTGTATATTTCAAATCTTTTGAGTTATTTTTCATAGCTCTCCTTTTGCCCTTCTGTTCTTCTCTGAGTAATGTTTTCATATTTATCTTAAGTTCAGTTTACTCAGACTTTTTAACACATCTGCTGAATTCTGTATATGATAATTCCAACATCTTAGAGTTTCCTAAATTTTATCATGCCTTTTGTTGCCTCTGCTGATTCTTATTCATGGTGCCTTGTTTCCTCATGTGATATGTGTTTGTGTTTAGTCCTAAACTCATGTTTTGGGAATTTTTTACATCATAATTATTTGAGTGCAGAATTAGAGGTACATTCCCCCATGAATGAAACCCAAGGTTCTTTAAAATTCAATTCTCATTTTGGGTAGTGAAACTACGGTCCCTAAACTAGCGAGAAGGATGTCATGTGGGAAAATCGAAGGGTCAAAGTCATACCACCCTCTAACCCAGAGCCACATCAGTGTCTTCATCTTTGGAGATTGTTCCCCAGTGGCCCCCATCCCCAACTCCCAATCCTCCCACCCCCACAAAATAGCTTCTTTACTGAGCTTTTAGAACTCCTGCCTGCTTCAACGCTCACTGCTCTGGATTAATGGTCAGAGTGTGGTTTGTTTTTGTTTTCTCATTTTATATCTCTCCTCCCTCCTCAGACTTCCCATTACTTTCTTGACAGACCATCCATGCTTCTTTCAGTGTTTCTTCTTTAAACATTATATTGTTCCATGTTTTGTTGTTGGAGAAGATTTTAGACTATTTCATTTATCATATTCTCAGGATGAGAATTTGATCCTAGATGTCAAAAGATTTTTTTTTCTAGGAGAATTCAACACGGTGATTATCTCAGTACGATATAAGTTTTTTTTTTATATTTTTTGAAGTTTTATTTTTATTTACTTTGAGCGAGACAGAGAGAACGGAGAAGGGGCAGGCAGAAAGAGAAGGAGAGAGAGAGTCCCAAGCAGACTCCATGCCTCCAGGGCAGAACCTGAAGTGGGACTCAAACTCACAAACCATGAGATCGTGACCTGAGCAGAAACCAAGAATGAGGTGCTTAACTGAGCCATCCAAGTCCCTTAGTTTTTGTGGTTTTTGGTTTTTTTAATTTTGTAAAGAGAGCTAGTGGGGGAGAGATGCAGAGAGATTAAGAGTTTCAAGCAAGCTTCACACAAGCATAGGCATCCATTCCCCAATGTTAGTTTTTAATGGCACAATCAAAATATATTTTAAAGTAAAGCTAGACATTTACACAAATGAAAAAGGCTTTTGTCTTGTTTTCTCTTTGATGCTGCTACACCACACATACCTACAAAAAGGCTAGGTGGATGAAATAGGCCACGCTAATAGAATTAAGGCCACGTGAAAAGAGAAAACAGTGATTTTTAGGGAACCCTTGGAAAGTAACAAGGACCCCAACTGCAAAAGGTGATAAACAAATGCACTTTTTCTCTTGTTTGGATGGTCAGTAGTGACAGTGATTTATTTGTTTAATGACAGGTGTAATAACTGTTTATTAAATGTTTTCGTAATTGGGGCACCTGGGTGGCTCAGTCAGTTAGGCGTCTGATTCTTCATTTCAGCTCAGGTCGTGATCTCAGGGTTGGTGGCATCCAGCCTCACATCAGGCTCTGAACTTCCACAACCTCTTAGGGTTTTCTCTCTCTCTCTCTCTTTCTCTGCCCCTCCCCTGTTTGCTCTCTCTCTCTCTCAAAATAAATAAACAAAAAAATAGTAATAATGTTTTCATAATCAAGAAAAGCAATCCTCAACAAAAGAGCCAATGCAATTAATGAATGTTATGTAAGTTTTCCCTAAGCTAAAATTAAACATAATTTACCAAAGCCATTTGGGCTTAGTAAACACAATTTTAAGGAAGTATTATTCATATCTAACTTTATTTGTAACGCTATTTTCCAAAGAGAATCTTCATGTGAAGTAGAAAACTGTACATTTTTCTAAGGTAAATCCTCAGAACACCTAACGTTAAATAGAGATGAGAACATATTTTGCAAAAGTAAATTTTCAGCAGAAAACTTTCAGAAAGGTTATACAACAATTTCTTTAATGGTTTTTTTGATGCTACAAAAATTCACTCCCCCTACTCCTAATACGTAGGATTGGCTTGGTGCAGGTAAAATTATCTACTCCGTGTGTCTGCACGAAGTCTGAAATTCTGACCTTCAATAAACAGCTGGGAAATTTTATTTTCTGAAGACTACCAAATTTCTAGCTCCCACATTTATGTAAACTAATGAACCAATGTGGTCTGAGAACCCATTGTATGCAAAGCAGTGTGATCATCAGTTTTAAGGAGGCAAATCTACTTATTGACCTTTCATGTAGACGGTAGCATGATGAACATGCTAAACACTACTTGCATGTTTAAGAGCATGGAACACTACCAAAATTCAGATATAAGGTCCCAGGCAGCCTGCGGAGAAGGATGTTCTCAGCCACTTTCATAGTAATTGATTATGCAGTAAAGCCTGAGTGATTTTCTGGGGAAATCTTTGTAACATTATGAAATCCAGCCCCACTTATGGCAGTGAATCACCATTATCTACATTGGTTATATGGCTTCATCCTGATGGGAGAAGAGTTAAGCCTTTATTAAGTCAAAGCCCCATAAGGCACCACTGAAACTATAAAAAAGAAAGTTGTCAAAATGATCCAAACATACACAAAGAAAACTTTCAGTGCCTCAAACTCTACACAAGAAACTACACAAATAGAAGAAAATGTCTGATTCTAAAATATGTCAGTTTCTCTTACTGATCAAATATTCAAATGCCAATTTAGTTGACGTGAAGAATGAAGTGAAAGTTTGCAATGTAATAAGGTAATTTCTCTGAAGACTCTTACTGTGAAAGTTCAGACAGCCTAATTTCCTCATTTGGAATACATTTATGACGCCAGCTCTTTTTCCCATTGAAGGATAGATATTCCATCTTTGACACTCTGTTTTTTTCTAGACTTGGCATCATTGCTCATATTCAGTAAACCATAACTGATCACGAAACTTGAAAAAAACAGAGACAGCTACTTTTCTCCATTGTTACCAGTTAAAACCCTTTTCTGACTTGATTACTCAAACATGGGTTGATGAGAGTTCTTACAGTCATTGTGTAAACTGACATCTTCAGTATTGCAGACTCATTGTTCTTCCCTTGGAAGTAGTCAGTTGTACAAACCCTCCTGTCACTGTTCCATGAATATTTACATTTTTCTTAGTCAGTAGTAACTCAGGTGGATTTGATGTTCATTTCTTTCTATGCTGCTATACATCAGTCTTTCTTTTTGACAGGTGGTTCTTATAATGGAAGTTCCCCTTCTGTTTCACTACTCATATCCATCTCATCATCATCATGCTTAGCTTGACCTCTCAAGCAGCCCATAAACCTGTCGCAGAGAGTTTGAGCTATTTTGTTGACTTCTAATCAATAGTTTATTTATTCTTCAATTTAGTAAATATTTGCTAAGTGACTACCATATCCAAGGCACTCTTATATTCTGAGAATATAGAAGAAAAATGAACAAATCAGAAGTCAATTTTCATGAAGTTTACATTCTAGTGGGAAGAAATATACAAAAAATGAATAAGTAAAATTTATAGGATATCTGATGATAAGGGCTCTAGAGAAAAATGAAACCAAGAATGACAGAGTGTGCAGTAGGTAGGTACAAGGATGTTTGCTATATGGAAAACATTTAGAGAAGGCATCAGAAACATATTAGTGGTGGCTGGCTGCCTCAGTTGGTAGAGCATATAACTCTATCACAGGGTCATGAGTTCAAGCCCCACATTGAGCATAAACCTTACTTAAAAAATAAAGAATCATAAAAAAGAAATATGGTGATATTTGAACAAAGACTTGAAAGAAGTAAAGGAACAGAGCATTCAGGTCCATGGGGGGAAAAGAGGTCTATACCCAGGAATCAAAAACAATGACTCAGAAGCAGCAGTATGCCTGGTATGTTCAATTTACAGTATCTATTTTGAGATGACTATTAGACATCCAAATGGAGATATAAAATATTAAGTTGCATATGTCCATCGGAGTTAAGGGAGATGTCAGAGTACAAGATATAGATTTTTGAAACCTCAGTGTGTGTGTGTGCGTGTGTGCGTGTGTGTGTGTGTGTGCATGTGTTATAAAGTCATGTCATGAGATTGGATAAGTGAGTGTAATAAGACAGAGAAATTGTTCAAGGGCAAAACCGTAGGAACTCTAATGTTGTAAACTGAGGATTTCTAACTGGATAATGTGTATCTTGGGAATATACATAAGATATTCTAATATACATAAGATATTCAGGCTGAGATAGTTTGGGGAAAATCAATGTCCATGTCCTCAACTATATAAGTAATCATGACTAGAATTGCTTGGCCTGATATCCTTCAGTTGAGTATATTATGTATTCTTATTTCACATATGTCCTTTCAAAATTCTTCACTCTTATGCACTTTACAAACAAGTGATATCTTTTTCACATATTGTGAAATCTTTGTATGTTTAATTGCCCCAATTATTAATAATATTGGACTTCAGACAAGGAGAAATTTGAAAGTATTAGTGCTTAATTAGGTGCATATCAGATGGCTTCCAATTCTATTGCTATAAAGTTGGAGGAGACGCTAAAGTTGGAGGACTCAAAGTATTATTAAAAGTAATTTGTGATGACTGATCTTTTAATTTGGGAGCACATAATTTGAAAAGTGGTCAAAGAACCAAGTGACATTTTTGTAAGGAAACCTCTATCTCCATCTTTGAGAAAGAAGTTCCTCAGGGAGTACACGTATAACAATGAAAAAAAAAGGAATGGACATAATACAGAATAATAATACTTAATATTCACTGATGGATACATGAACTCATTAAAAAGAAAGCTCTGTGCAAATCACAAAGAAATGCCAGTGATGATATTGGAGAGGTAGGGAAATGTTGGGATTGGGAAAGTGGAGATTCAAATGTTGCTGCAAATGTTGTATTTTGTCTCCTGGATAATGGTTTCATGAGTCTGCATTGTGATAAATTGTGGAACCACATATGTTTGTTTTGTGAAATTTTCTTCAGGTGTGTCTCACAATAAAATGGCTGAAAGTTAGACTAGAATAAAATCCCATGATGGGAATGCAATGGAAGTGATAGTGTAAGAAAAAAGGAATGGTTTATAATTTCCCACTGCTAAAGAAAATCGTGTCCATGTACTTTCAAAATTATTTATTTATTTATTTTTCAAGAATAATTAACATACAGTGTTATATTAGTTTCAGGTATGTAATATAATAATTCAACAATTCTATACATTTCTCAGCTCTCATCAAGATAAATGTATGCTTGGGGCGCCTGGGTGGCTCAGTCAGTTGGGCGTCCAACTTCGGCTCAGGTCAGGATCTCGCAGTCCGTGAGTTCGAGCCCCGCGTCGGGCTCTGTGCTGACAGCTCAGAGACTGGAGCCTGTTTCAGATTCTGTGTCTCCCTCTCTCTCTGACCTTCCCCCATTCACGCTCTGTCTCTCTCTGTCTCAGAAAATGAATAAAGGTTAAAAAATAAAAAATAAAAATAAAAAAAGATAAATGTACTCTTAATCCCCTTTACTTATTTCCCCCTTCCCCCAACCAACTCCCCTATGGCAACCACCAGTTTGTTCTCTGTATTTAAAAGTCTGGTTTTTTGTTTCTTTTTTTCTTTATTCATTTGTTTTATTTCTTAAATTCCATAGATGAGTGAAATCGTAGGGTATTTGTCTTTCTCTGACTGATTTATTTTGCTTAGCATTATGCCCTCTAGGTCCATCCAGGTTGTTGCAAATGGCAAGATTTTCTTCTTTTTTATGACTTAGTAACTATACATGTATATAATTATATATCAAACAAATATAAAATTGCATATGTCCATCTGGAGTTAAGAGAAATTCTTGAGCTGGAGATATATGTCACATCTTCTTTATCCATGCATCTATTGAGGAATACTTGGGTTGCTTCCATATCTTGGCTATTATAAATAATGCTGCAATTAAACATGGGGTGTATATATCCTTTCAAATCAGTGTTTCAATTTTCTTTGGGTAAATACCCAATAGAGAATTGACTGCATTATATCGTAGTTCTGTGTTTAATTTTTTGAGGAAACTCCATGCTGTTTCCACAATGGTTGCACCAATTGCATTCTCAACAACAGTGCGCAAAGGTTACTTTTTCTCCACTTCCTAGCCATTCTGACAGGTATGAAGTGATATCTCATTTTGGTTTTGATTTGCATATCCCTGATAATGTGTGATGTTGAGCATCTTTTCACGTGCTTATTGGCCATCTGTATGTCTTCTTTGGAAAAATATCAATTCAGGTGCTTTGCCCATTTTTAATCAGATTATTTGTTTCTTAGTGTTGAGTTATATGAGTTCTTTATACATTTTGGTTATTAACCCCTTGTTGGATATATAATTTGCAATTCTCTTCTTTTGTTTAGTAGGTTTTCTTTTTATTTTGATGATGGTTTCCTTCACTATGCACAAGGTTTTATTCTGGTATAGTCCCAATAGTTTAATTTTGCTTTTGTTTCTCTTGCCAGAGGAATCATATCTTAAAAAAATGTTTCTACAGCTGATGTCAAAGAAATCACTGCTTCTATTTTCTTCTAGGAATTTTATGGTTTCAAGACTCACATTTAGGTCTTTAATCCACTTTGAATTTATTTTTGTGTATGGTGGAAAAAAGTAGTCCAGCTTCATTCTTTTGCATGTACCTATCCGGTTTTCCCAAAACAATTTGTTGAAGACATCATCTTTTTCCCACTGTATATTTTTGTCTTATTTGTTGTAGATTAACTGACCACAAAATTGTGGGTGTATCTCTGTTCTATTGCTCTATGCATCTGTTTTTGTGTCAGTACCATACTGTTTTGATTACTACAAGTTTGTACTATATCTTGAAATACTGGAAAGAAATAAAGGGCATTCAAATTGGTAAAGAAAACTAAAATTTTCTCTATTTTCTGATGATATGATAGTAACATACAAAACCCTAAAGACTCCAACAAAAAACTACTGGAAAAAATGAATTTAGTAAACTACAAGATACAAACTTATTATACAGAATTTTGTTGCGTTTTTATACACCAATAATGAAGTAGCAGAAAGAGAAATTAAGAAAATTTAGAAAATGCTAGTTGGAACCTAAAAAAATTTTTTTCTAAAAAGGAAGAAAAATAAACAATCCCATTTAAAATTGCGCTGAAAAATAGCAAAATACCTAGAAATAAACTTAACCAAAATGGTAAAATATCTGTACTCTGAAAACTATAAGACTTAAACATTGAGGAAAGAATTAAATATGACAGGAACAAATGAAAAATTATTCCACACTGATGGATTGGAAGAACCAATATAGTTAAAATGTCCACACTAACCAAAGCAATTTACAGATTTAATGCAATCCCCATCAAAATATGAACATATTCACAGAACCACAAGAGACCCTGAATAGCCAAAGCAACTTTGAAAAAGGAGAACAATGCTGGAGGTATCACAATTTCAGATTTCAAGATACACTACATGTTCATGTACTTTAAAATAAAGATATGTGTCAGAATGCTACCATATTAAGATTTCACCGGATGTGTTTGTAAGTGTGATGTCACAGTTTTATGTGAAATGACCACGTTTAAAATATGCTAGCACTTCTATGTTTTTTCAACTATTTAATTTTAAGATGAAAATATTTTGATGTTACCTTTAAAAATTGGGCAAAGAGGGGCGCCTGGGTGGCGCAGTCGGTTGGGCGTCCGACTTCAGCCAGGTCACGATCTCGCGGTCCGTGAGTTTGAGCCCCGCGTCAGGCTCTGGGCTGATGGCTCAGAGCCTGGAGCCTGTTTCCGATTCTGTGTCTCCCTCTCTCTCTGCCCCTCCCCCGTTCATGCTCTGTCTCTCTCTGTCGCAGAAATGAATAAATGTTGAAAAAAAAAATTAAAAAAAAAATTGGGCAAAGAGGTACAGGAAGAAAGAGTTTGAAGACCACAGGTTTGGAGGTCAGGGGTATGATGAGGAAGTATATGCAAAGGATCTTGAGATTGAACTCCAATGGAACACAAGGAAACTGGAAGCAATGCAAGTAAGGTATTTCTATAAGGAGGATATGATCAGCTCTGGCCAACACAATACTTCTGGGAGTTTAGCTAAGATGAGGACTAAGAATTCAGCACTGGACATAGCACTAGTGGTCATAGGTGACCTTGACAATAGCTTCTTCCACAGAGCTGGGGGGAAGAAAAACCTAACTGAAGTATGTTCAAGAGCAACTAGGAGAGGAATTGAAGACAACAATTGTAGAACAATCTTTCAAGAAGCTTTGCTTGAAAGGGGAACAACTGGAAGGTGGTGAGAGGTCCAACAGGTTTTTTAAATTCTTTTTTATTTGTTTCAATGAGAGAAATTGCAACATGCTTTTATGCTGGTGGCAATAATCCAATTAAAAGGAAAACACCAATAATGCCGCAAATAGAGGGCGATTACTGGAGCTAAATTCCTGAGTGGGTGAGAAGACAGGGTATATGGAGCATACATGGAAGGATTGGCTTCACTGACAAGGGGTTTTTCCATAATAAAAACAAAACAAAACAAAAAAAGGCAGATTATACAGATAGAACTGGAAGTTGGGTAGATGTGATTTGAGGGTTCTGTGACAGTTCTCTCTGATTGCTGTTCTCTGTTTCAGTATAAATTGGAACAAGATCATCATCTTAGAATGAGAAATGGGGCGAGATGGAGGGGGGTTGAAAGGAGAGAGAAGCTGTGGACCAATCATCTAGAAGAGGAAGAGTCTAGAATAAGGATGGATAGTAGTGTCAATTGAGGTTAGTCGTTATGGATTTGAAGTGATGCCTTGGGGGCGCCTGGGTGGCTCAGTTGGCTGGGCATCCAACTTTAGCTCAGGTCATGATCTTATGGCTCCTGAGTTTGAGACCCAAGTCAGACTTTGTGCTGATAATTAAAAGCCTGGAGCCTGCTTCAGATTCAGTCTCCTTCTCTACCTCTCTCTCTCTCTCTCTCAAAAAATATAAATAAACATTAAAAAATAGATATTAAAGTGATGGCCCAGCAAACACAGTTTTGTTTTGTTTTGTTTTCCCAAGCCATGTTCCCTTTCCTCTCTATCTGTAGATACATGCAGATGTAGGACGTGCAAAGAATTGGATTTAATCAATGTTGGACCTTGCTAAGTAGGACACAGGAGAAAGTTGTGAGTGAATGATTAAAATGATGGTCCAGAGTTCAATGCAGGTAATGAGGAGGGTGAGACATGAAGAAAGTGAGGAAAAATGGAAAGCTCTTAGAACCACTGTAAAATACATTGTGGGTTCCAGTGGATCAAAGGATTGCTGAAATCTCCCGGTCCTTCCTCTTTTCCTGCCTCTCTCCTTTTTTTATTTTTTATTTTTTTTTTTTGGCCTTCTTTTTTTCCTCACCTCTAAATGGCCTTGGACAAGTTACTTTATCTCTCTGTGCCTCAGTTTCCTCATCCTTAAAATGCAATTCACCTCCTTTTATTGTTGTAAAGATAAACTATTCTTGTATTTTTATTGTAAAATACATGTAAAACAATTGAAAGAGTAATTGGCACCGAGTAGTTAGTCTAATGTCTGCTATTAATGTTATTTAATCCTTCCTTAATACTTTTCTTTTTGTAAATATGTGTTAAGCCTCTACCTTATTTCAGTACTGTGAGAGGTGTTGGGTTGCAAAGATGGATAGCTCAGGCTTCCTCCCCCTAAAGAACTCACAATGTTGTCAATACTAACAGAAGGGAGTGAATGGAGTGCTGGGAGTCCTGCAGAAGTAAATGCTTAGCAATGCTTGAATTGATTTCTTATGAATGAGAAGGAATTCAAATGGAGTGTTTGAGGAAGACAGGAAGGGAATTCCCAGAAGACATGAGGTTGGTACCTAAAGTAATGGGTATTAAAATGACAATGTTAGAAGATACAAGAATCCTCAAGGTGGGTTGAGCCTGTTCTCAAAAAGGGATGTAATTTCTGAGGTTCCATTAAGTGAATAGCTCACACTTCAGAACTGTCCTAATTTGCATACAACTAAGGGCTACTTATTAGTAACGTACCGAGTTATTAAATATCAATATTGTAGAAGCAGCTCATTTCAAAGAGCTTTCTGAAATACTTTAATATGGTATTATACTAAGAAATCTGGTTTCCAGAAAATGCTTGACAAAGTTTCTGAGCTTCCACTGAATGTACACATGAGTAGTCAGAATATTTCTGAGCTATTCATAAATGACACTCTGTTAGCAGTAAATCACTGTTACCTGACCAGGGGTGGTTTCTTCTGCTGCTATTCTTGCAAAAATGTGTATTGATTTGGCTTTATCAGTTTTAGTACTGTTGCAGATGCTCAACCAATTCTACAGTATGTGCAACATATATTTATATGCTTGGGAATTACACTTTTCCATTAACTAAACCAGAAGGACTATATGCACTAACATTTAATATAAATTCATTCATGTTTCTATCACTAATGGAGATGTATACTTAATCTATAAATTCCTTATAATTGACTTTTTCTTAGCGATATGCTACCTTACAGTAAACACTACTCAAACAACTTGCAAATCAGGACACCTGGGTGGCTCAGTCTGTTAAGTGTCCAACTTTGGCTCAGGTCATGATCTCAGGGTTTGTGAGTTTGAGCTA
Source organism: Prionailurus bengalensis (assembly GCF_016509475.1). Classification (NCBI taxonomy): domain Eukaryota; kingdom Metazoa; phylum Chordata; class Mammalia; order Carnivora; family Felidae; genus Prionailurus; species Prionailurus bengalensis. The sequence continues at coordinate 190,595,919 of NC_057344.1, read as the reverse complement.
TGCATCGGTCTCTGTTCTGCCAGCTCAGAGCCTGGAGCCTGCTTCAGATGCTATGTCTCTGTGTCTCTCTGCCCCTCTCCTCCTAACACTCTGTCTTCTTTCTCTCTCAAAAATAAATAAACATCAAAAATATTTTTAAACCCCTAATAGCCAAAGCAATCTTGAAAAAGAAAACCAAAGCAGGAAGCATCACAATCTCAGACTTCAAGCTATACTACAAAGCTGTAATCATCAAGACAGTATGGTACTGGCACAGGATCAGGCACTTAGATCAATGAAACAGAATAGAGAACCCAGAAATGGACCCACAAACATATGGCCAACTAATCTTTGACAAAGCAGGAAATAATATCCAATGGAATAAAGACAGTCTCTTCAGCAAGTGGTGCTGGGAAAACTGGACAGCGACATGCAAAAGAATGAACCTGGCCACTTTCTTACACCATACCCAAAAATAAACTCAAAATGGATGAAAGACCTAAATGTAAGACAGGAAGCCATAAAAATCCTTGAGGAGAAAGCAAGCAAAAACCTATTTGATCTTGCCTGCAGCAACTTCTTACTCAACACGTCTCCAGAGGCAAGGGAAACAAAAGCAAAAATGAACTACTGGGACCTCATCAAAATAAAAAGCTTCTGCACAGTGAAGGAAACAATCAGCAACACTAAAAGACAACTGACAGAATGGGAGAAGATATTTGCAAATGACATATCAGATAAAGGGCTAGTATCCAAAATCTATAAAGAACTTATCAAACTCAACATCCAAAAAACAAATAATCCAGTGAAGAAATGGGCGAAAGACATGAATAGACACTTCTCCAAAGAAGACATCCAGATGGCCAACCGACACATGAAAAAATGCTCCACATCACTCATCATCAGGGAAATATAAATCAAAACCACAATGAGATACCACCTTACACCTGTCAGAATGGCTAACATGAACAACTCAGGCAACAACAGATGTTGGTGAGGATGAAGAGAAAGAGGATCTCTTTTGTTTTTTGGTAGCAATTCAAGCTGGTGCATCCACTCTGGAAAACAGTACGGAGGTTCCTCAAAAAACTAAAAATAAAACTACCCTACTACCCAGTAATTGCACTACTAGGCATCTATCCACGGGATACAGGTGTGCTGTTTTGAAGGGACACATGCACCCCCATGTTTATAGCAGCACTATCAACAATAGCCAAAGTATGGAAAGAGCCCAAATGTCCCTTGATGGATGAATGGATAAAAAAGATCTGGTATATATGTATAATGGAGTATTACTCGGCAATCAAAAAGAATGAAATCTTGCCATTTGCAACTACATGGATGGAACTGGAGGGTATTATGCTAAGTGAAATTAGTCAGTCAGAGAAAGACAAATATCATATTATTTCACTCATATGAGGACTTTAAGAGGCAAAACAGATGAACATAAGGGAAGGGAAACAAAATAATATAAAAACAAGGAGGGGGACAAAACAGAAGAGACTCATAAATATGAAGAACAAACTGAGGGTTACTGGAGGGGTTGTGGGGGGGGGATGGGCTAAATGGGTAAGGGCTATTAAGGAATCTACTCCTGAAATCACTGTTTCACTATATGCTAACTAATTTGGATGTAAGTTTTAAAAAATAAAAAATTAAATAAAAAAATAAACACTAAAACAAGAAAAATATTTTTAAAAATTGCAAATTATTTCAAGATAAACTGTGATAAAAATACTGGGTAATTTTTAAGTTTATGGTGTATTTTGAGTCAGAGAAAGAGATATGACAGTGGAAGAAGTCAGAGAGAGATTTGAAGATGCAACCCCACTACTTTTGAAGATGCAGGAAGAAACTATAAACCGATGAATGCTGCACACGGCCTATGGAAGTTGAGAAGGTCAAGAAAACATTCTCCTGGAGTCTTCAGAAGAAACGTAGTCCTACTTGGACATTGGTTTTAAGACTTCTGACCTTTAGAAGGATAAGATAATAAGTTGTGTGTTTTTTTTAAGCAACCAGGTTTGTGCTGATTTGCTACAGCAGAAGCAGAAAACTAATACAGTCCAACTTAGAGTATTGCGATCATTAAAAACCTGAGAACAGTTATGGCAGGCATATTTGAAAGTAACCAGCAGTGAGCCTCTCATTGGATGTACCAGACGCAAAGAACCCCTTGAAGGCCACTCTGAACCCATCTCAGAGGCTCAGCAATGACCAGCTTTCTCTGGGAGAGAATATCAGATGGAATTACGGAATTTGATTCCTCAAATATAGTAAACACATAAGTCCAGAAATATGGAATCATAAGTTAATAAATATTTATGGAGTCCCTTTTGGCTACTCAAAACCACATCAGTACTCTCATTTCTACCTTTGATATACATGAACTAAAATAGAAAGATGGAGAGCCCATATCCACATTCTTTCCTGAATATGTTTTTTCAACTACATGAACTCTGAATCCAAACGCAAATCATTATTAATTGAATTGCATTATCCATGCCTTTTAGTCGCTCCTAAAGGTGAATAATACAGAGTTACTGCATCTATCTTATTACAATTTATAAGCATGAAGTGCAAGTCGAATTCTGTTAAGTAGGTTATTCCAGTAGAAGACCATAAAATGCTACTCTCTGTCAAAAGCTGTAAGAGATAGCCTTGGCAACTCTGGTGGAGCAAATATCGTGAGGTTTAAGTACGAATTTTTCTCTAGGGCAATCCTGTGCTCTGGAGCAGTGTTATAATCTATGCAGATCTATAGATAACTTTAATAAATCATCAAACTTCATTCCTTAAGTAAAGAATTACTGCTTTGGCTTGAAATTTTAGTAGTTTAGAGGTTGAGAAATATCTAAACATTGCAAATAGCATAACCATCAGTCCACTAAGCATGCTGTAATAGAAACAGCATCTGATTACCTGCTCCAGATGCTTCTATAAACACATTTTTACAACATTTTTAAAAATCTCTTCTAGCTGCTTTTCCCAAGTTGAATATTTTAGAGGTATAGTAGAGCAACATGTTTTACTTAAGAAGATGGATCTAAATGTGCTTTTACTGAACAACTCTTTAATAGTGGCATTACTCATATCTGTATTACTTTTTCACAGCCCACGAACAGGACTTCTGGAGAGATGTGTTAGATGCAGTTATTGCTTAATAAAAAGTACTGGATAACTGATCTGCTAGATTTTAGCTGGTGTCTTGGTCACACAGCAACTATGATTTGGACAAAGGCTCGTCTCATAGCAGGAGCTAGAGATGAATTTGGCAGTTGAGGGCCCTCACTCAGGTCTATCCTTCATCTCTCTGCAATGGTGATTTTGCAAAAGAAAGTAAAGTCAGGTATTTGCAAGTAACATAAATAGTAACAGCCACATAGTACCACAATAACATATTTTATTAAATCATCCCCAAATATGTGGGTCAAAACAATAATTAGTTTTCCATGCTCACACATCTGTAGATCAGCTGAGAACTGGCTGACCTTTGCTGGCCTTGGTTTAGGCTTGGTTCCCTCAGCCAAAGCAAGCTACACAGCCAAGTTCAATATCAATAGAATGAGGAAATACATTGTGCCTATAGTGAGAGGGAAAGGAAAGAGAATATATGCTAAAAGATAACCTAAACTATTAAAGACTCTAACTTAACCCAAAAATCAATTCATTGCAAAGATACAACTCAAATGATCATAGGGAAAGCTGAATAATCAAGCTTGAAAAGGAAATAGAATGGATTCAGAGGTCTCTGTAGGAGGAATCCAAAAAGTCTCTGTAGGAACTGGTCCCCAGAAGGATAAGCACCAACCATTTGGACTATGTGTCATTCCAATCAAGTTTGAAATTCCAAGGAGAGCACATCAGCCTGGCCTTGGTTGATTCCTGTACGTGCTCTTGGGTTGGCTGATCAGGACTTGGTACACAACAGGAGTGCACTTTCATCTGGTCTTTCCTTTCAGTTTAAGGAGGAGTTTGTAGGACTGGTTGCCAGCTTTGCTGGAAGTTAAATAGGTAATTAGATGTCAATTGTTTTTATCCAGTGGGAGAGAGAAAACTTCTGCCCTACCATTCAAAGTGTGAGTCTGAAATTAATTCTGAATGGTTGTGAGACCATGGAATTGGAAAATTATGATTTATGCGAGGTAATAAGAAACTGTCCCCAGAGTTGGTGAGGATGGTCATCTTCTCTCCATTCCTGTATACTGCATAGGGGAGGAAAATACCCAAATGGATATCCCAGAATGTTTAGTAGTGAAATTGATACAAGTAAGCAATAAACTAATAATGTCAGTTTCACATAGCAAATTGCACTGTAAGCCTGGACATTACTGAAATCTTCCCTTGTCATTTGGAGATTTATGCAATAAGTGTACTACAAAAAATACTACAAAAACACATGAATATACCATTCTAAATATTGGGAGAGGAGCATAGATGATAACATTGAATAAACCATGCATGAATTCACATGGCTGAATTCCTCGTAGCTGAACAATGCTTCTCAATATTAAAACATTCATATTACTATAAAAATATACATGTATATGTACTATATGTTATGTGTATGTTTGTGTATATATTTACAAACATACATACATAACATGTAAAACATGATGCTGATCCTTTTTTTATTAAAAATTTTTAAGTTTATTTGTTTATTTTTGAGACAGAGACAGAGAGAGTGAGCGGGGGAGGGGTAGAGAGAGAGGGAGAGAGAGAATCTCAAACAGACAGTACACAGTCAGCATGGAGCCCTATGTGAAGCTTGAAGTCACGAACCGTGAGATCATGACCTGAGTCAAAAGTAAGCATTGGACACTTAACCAACAGAGCCACCCAGGCACCTTGATGTTGATCCTTTATGTTGGCAACTGGATGGACACTGAATGCTAGAATCGCTTTTAATTTTGCTTTAAATAATTTTGATTTAAACTTTCTTATTTTAAATGCACAACCGATGTAGCAGAATAGTATATCTTTCTTTTAAATTTAACATATAATTTTGAATGTTTTACAAAAATTACTTCTTGAAAACATAATTGTAATTTTCAGTGTTTTTCACTTTCTTTCATTTATGCTTTTGGATGAAGTGTAACATTTTGCAAATTTTGAGTAATAAGCTATGTTTTATTTTTAAGTCTTCAGAGTGTACGAGTTGAGCTTGTGATAGGAAGAGAGAACATAAAAGTGCAGATCAGAAAAATCAAAACAGAAAATGGAAACTCTTCAAAGGCGTTATCTGCTTAAAATTTAAAAAAAATAAAAACTAGAAACAGTGACGTGAACTGACTCTTCTCGAGCATTCTTTGCATAAAATTTGTGGTGAGACATTACATGGTCTTTATTTAATTACAGTTTATTGATCACAGCATTAAAAATGAACAAGAAAATTTTTCCCATCAAATCAACAATTTAAACAGGTCAGGCAAACTCCCAGCCACCTCATGTTCTTGAATAACTGAACATGTGAATATCAGGTGAAAACAATGAGAATGAAAAAGAATTGTTCCCATCAGTTTCACAACTCAGAAAAAAACAAATACCACTTTGCCCCCCCCTCATTACAGGATGATGAAAAATACATTTATAAAATAAGTAATTTGAAGGAAAAAGACAAAAATCTCTGCAGGGTTACTGTTTCTTGGATTATGATCCCAGAAAATGGCTGTCACATCCTCCTGACAGCATGAGAGTGTTTTTAGCAAAATACAATCTGACTCAAATGAGTGATTATGATTTTTTACTTGGATATACATGTCAGAAAATTTAGTATTTAATTTTATAGTAAAATTATTTTAAATGGAGAAAAATTGTAGACATTGGCATTTGTATTCCAAATCAATACTACATATCGATACTAAATTTTCCTGTTTCCCAACTAATCTTTGAGTCTCACCTTGATTAATGAAGGTGTCCATGACCGGAAACACGTTTTGGTTTAAAGAAACACAAAATACAACTTTCCAATAAAAAATAAAAATAAGTCACAAATGCAATTACTAGTACTCAAAGAGTCTGAGTGAACACTAATCAATAAACAACATTCAGCAAAGATAAATAAATGCCAATATATTAATGCCAATATAGAACAGAATAATATCATATGTTCAACATTGGCTGAGCTTAACAATGATTTTGATGGCTCAAAGGGAACATTATTTACAGAAAAAAAAAAGCAAAATTTCAGTTTATTAGAAATTATTTCTGGGGCGCCTGGGTGGCTCAGTCGGTTGAGCATCCGATTTCAGCTCAAGTCATGAACTCATAGTTCATGAGTTGGAGCCCCACATTGGGCTCTGTGCTGACAGCTCAGAGCCTGGAGCCTGCTTCAGATTCTGTCTCCCTTTCTCTCTGCCCTTCCCCCACTCGCACTCTGTCTTTCTCTGCCTCTCAAAAATAAAGAAAACTAATAAAAATTTTTTTTTAAAGAAATTATTTCTGGGGCGCCTGGGTGGCTCAGTTGGTTGAGCATCCAACTTCAGCCCAGGTCATGATCTCACTGCTTGTGAGTTCGAGCCTGTGCTGACAGCTCAGAGTCTGGAGCCTGGTTCGGATTCTGTGTCTCCCTCTCTCCCTGCCCCTCCCTTGCTCATGCTCTCTCTCCTCTCTCTCTCTCTCTCTCTCAAAAATAAATAAACATTTTAAAAAATTTTTAAAAAAGAAATTATTTCCAAATTTCTTGTAAGCATAGCTGATCTTGTAAAGCATATTTTAAAAACTAAGTGTCTGAGATGGGGAAATGAAAATGAGATTACTAGTTTGATGAGTCATGAAGTAAAACAAAAAAAAAAATCATAAAGAATTAGGAAAAGTAAATTATAAGAAGTAAATACTATCTATTTTACTTTGTACCAGGGACAAAAGTTACGTTAACAACCAGCATTTGTTATAATTATTGTTGAGCTCTCAGAAGAAAATAATGAGGTTGATTTCATTTGTTTAACACCTGTTATTCTGACCTAAGCACTACAAAACAATTTTCATTTTCAGCATTGATTTAAAAGATTTTCTATGCCTATGATACTGGTGCTAGCATAACTGATAATTAAAATGTATACAAGTTAGAATCTGGGCCCAAATCCCAGGAACATGAACAGCATATAGTTAGATTTTGTTGCTAGGAGACAGGGCCACAAATTAATTACCAATAGCAATGATTCTAATGCTCTTTAGAAAAATTCAGAGGCTACATACTGGGGTGTTTTTTTTTTTAAGCCAACCAAAGATGAAACAAATAACTTGATAAACCAATTGAAAATATTGACTTTATGAACACACTTGGACCCATGATGATAATGTCAGCTTAATACTGTGAAAGCAATTAGATTTCATTAAGCAAGACAGGAAATGTTTAGAAGATAAGAGGAAACTAACAGAATACCAGCCCTCAAATAAAGAGTGCAACATGATCTCAGGTGAAAATTTAAATTAATACTGAAATGAGCTAGTGAGTTATTTGTCATGAGCTGTTGCTTGTCGGTAATAAGGTTAGAAGAAGTTTACCAAAAAAGCCCCAAGAAATAGAAATTTGGCTGTTTTACTTTTTAGAAGTTAAAAAATACGTATTAAAAATTTTTAATATGTGTCTATAAATCAAAAGAAAGTACACATGAACTATGTAGCAAATGACATTGCGACAAAATATAGGACTTTAGAACAAGGAAGAAAAAATGTTTTTAGATATATAAAGGAGAAAGAATATTACAAATAATCACCAATTTCTGTAAGGACTGTTTTCTGGCCATTTCTTTTCACTGACTTATTGAGATAATTTCACATATCATAAAATTCATCCATTTAAAGGGGTCAGTTCAATGGTTTTTAGTATATTCAGCGTTGTGCAACCATCACCATAATCTAATTTTTGTCATCTTTTTAAATAACAGCTTCATTAAGATATAATTCACATACTATAAAATTCGCCTTTTTAAAGTGTATAATTCAGTAGTTTTTAGTATATTCAGAGCTGTGCAATCCTATCCACTATTTAATTTCAGAATATGTCCTCACTCGGAAAAGTAATTCCTTATTAACAGCTAATCACTGCCTATTCCTCCCTCCACCCCTGAAAACCACTAGTCTGTTTTCTGCCTCTGGATTTATCTTTCCTGGATATTTCACATAAATATAAATATGACCTTTTATGTCTGTCTTCTTGCACTAAACATAATGCTTTCCAATCGATCCATGTTGTAGCATATATCAGAACTTCTTTCCTTTTGATGATCTAAAAATATTTGGTTGTATGGATATATCACATGTTATTTACTCATTCATCAGTTGATAGCTTTGTTGTTTCTCCTTTTTGGATATTATGAAAAATGTTATTATGAACATTTGTGTACAAGTTACTTTTTGTACAAGTTTTCGTGTGGACACACTTTGTAGTTGTCTTCGATATATACCTAGAAGTGGATTACTGAGTCATATGATAACTCTATTCTAACTTTTGGGGGAACTGTCAAACCATTTTTTAAAGTAACAGCATCATTTTACATTCCCACAAGCAGGGTATGATGGTCCCAATGTCTCTAACCCTTGTTATTGTCTGTCTTTTTGGTTACAGTCACCTTAGTATGAGATGCTATGTCATAGTGGTTTGGATTTGCATTTCCCTAATGACTAATGATATTGAGCATCTTTTCAAATGCTTATGGGCAATTAGCATATCTTCTTAGGAGAAATGTTTATCTAAATCCTATGCCCCATTATAATTGGATTTTTAAAAATCTTTTTATTGTTGATTTGTATTTCTTGCCATTTTTAGATTTAAAATAGTCTTTTAATTTTTATGGAATAAATTTGACATAGAACATTGTGTAAATTTAAGGTATACATGTATTACTTTGATATATTTATATGCTGCAATATGATTGCCACTGTAACAATATTTATCATATTATATAATTCTAGTGCAGTATTATTATCTATATTCATTAAACTTGTGCATTATATTTTTAAGGCTTATTTATTACTCATTGCAAGTTTGTGCTTTTAAACAACAACAATTAAAATATGGTCTTGAGAGAAAATAGAAATTTGATAACATTGAACAAATGCTGCTCTTTTCGCCTTTTAAAAATTTGAAAGAACGTGAGTAACACAGTTGCATATAAATATAAAAGATGGTGAAATTACAATAGAAATGATAGCAATTTGGGATGCCTGGGTGACTCAGTCAGTTAAGTGTCCAACTTCGGCTCAGGTCGTGATCTCTCAGTCCGTTAGTTCAAGCACCCCATTGGGCTCTGTGCTGCTGGTGAGGAGCTGGTGTGGGATTCTCTCTCTCTCTCTCTCTCTCTCTCTGCCCTCCCCACCTGTGCTTTCACTCTTTCTCTCAAAATAAATAAATAAACTTTTATTTATTTTTATTTTTCTTAAGTTTTTTTTAAATCTTTATTTATTTTTGAGAGAGGGACAGAGTGTGAGCAGGGGAGGGTCAGAGAGAGAGAGAGGGAGACACAGAATCTGAATTAGGCTCCAGGCTCCCAGCTGTCAGCAGAGAACCTGACATAAGGCTCGAACTCACTAACCGCGAGATCGTGACCCAAGCTGCAGTCAGACGCTTAACCCACTGAACCACCCAGGCATCCCAATAAATAAACTTTTAAAAAAGAAATGACAGCAATTCAATATATAAGATTAAAATATTTTAAATATTTTCTGTGATCTGATAATTTATTTATGGGACCTTTTTACACTGGTCGAACATGACATGTAAAATCCAAAGCTCATTTCTGAATTTAAATACTGCTTTATAAAATTTGGTGACAATTTCAGATACTACTGCTTCTACACAGCAAAATTTTCCAAAGTTGAAATTTATACAGGAAAATAAAAATCCCTAAACAGTATATGGTAATTTAATTTAGCATTACTGTCAGTGAAACTTTTAACTGTAAAAATATTATTTAAGGGAAAAATGATTTCCTCTCAAAATATGTAATACTTCATGAATATATATTTTTATTATTAATGTAAACATCTCCAGTCCATCACCAAAGGTCTCAACCATAATCCATAATAATTAATACAGTTGTCTTGCCATTTTTCCTTATTTTAGTCAATGAAAGCCACAGTTCTATACATGTTTTTCAATTTTTCTGTATTCCTTGAAGGTCAAGATATGAGGATATGATATATTTATTTAACAGTTAGCTTTATCTATAATTTCAAAATATCTATACATGTCCATTTGTTCTCTTGTCCTAGACTGGCCTGGTCATGTTTATCGAGTTTCTTTATTTTATAATTTTATTTTATTTTATTAAAAAAAGTTATGTTTATTTATTTTTGAGAGAGAGAGAGAGACAGAGTGTGAGCGGGTAAAGAGGTAGAGAGATGGGGAGACACAGAAAGCGAAGCAGGCTCCAAGCTCTGAGCTGTCAGCCCAGAGCCGACGTGGGGCTCGAACTCACAGACGGAGAGATCATGCCCTGAGCCGAAGTCAGACGCTCAACTGACTGAGCCGCCCAGGCGCCCCTAATTTTTTTAATGTTTATTTATTTTTGAGAGAGAGAGAGAGAGAGAGAGAGAGAGAGACCATGAGTGGAAGAGGAACACAGAGAGGGAGACAACAGAATGCGGAGCAGGCTCCAGTCTCCCTGCTGTCAGCACAGACCCCAATGCGGGGCTTGAACTCAGGAACTGCAAGATCATGACCTGAGATCAAGTCCGATGCTTAACCAACTGAGCCACCCAGGTGCTCCAGGTCATGCTTATTAAGTGGATTAATTTAACACTTCGTGAGGTATGAGTGGATTATTATGGTGTATATTTTAAAATTATACAAAATGAATCAGTGAAGAGAGGTTAAATATGAGTCTCTCCCTCTTAATCTTGGAAGGTCCTAGTTTGCTTCCCACAATTGTGTTGAGAGTGGGAAGCATCAGTCTGAGGAAACAAACAAACAAAAAAAAAAAAACCCACAACCAATCTAAAATAACATCCAGAAAAGAAATGTGAGCAGCTATCACATGTTTCCAACTGTACCGAACAGATTAAAAGCCCTGTAACATTATCAAGAAAATTGTACAGAGAAAATATAAGCCCACATTATAAATGTCTGAGACTGTTGATAGACTTAAAATGGCTCTGAGTCCCCTCTTTTAGTAGGCATGCAGTAGAGGGAGAAAGTCACTCAGCCCATAAAGAAAACGTATTCTTATCTAATGCTGGCCACAGATGCGGCAAATTGGGTAGAGCCAAAGACCATGGAGAAGAGTAATCAATTTGAAACTCCTCCGCGAGGAAGCAAAATCAGTTTCTAATCAAGGAACATTCCCATTCCATTCTCCCTTCCCAAGATGGAAGGTCCTCCCCACCTCTGCCTGGTAGGACTTCAGAATTATTGGGGGTCAGATCAGTTTCTGCCATGTACCCACTATTCTTCCTCTTTCTAAATGGGAGAGTTTAATGCAGTTATTCTGTCCCTGTTCTACTATTGAATATTTGGAGAGCATGGGAAGGTAGCTTATCTTTTGTGTTCATTAGTGTCCAGAGCAAGAGAATTCATACTCAAGTTTGATGTGGAGTCTGTTACGTCATACCCAGAAAGCCTAGGCTTAGAGTTTGACGCAGGGACAAAATGGGACCTGTGGGCTGACTTCTTTAGGAAAGAGTTGAATATGTTTTCCACATGGGAGGCAGAGTGAGTTGAATATTTGGTGAGCTGAGAGTGCTAATCTGTAATGCTGTTCTCAAGTAGTTTCAATGTTCAACTTCCTAACCACAGGGAGAATTACACACCCTCTCCTACTTATTACTGAGTGGATCATGTGGCCAGATCTGCTCAGTGATGATGAAAGTGGGAAGTCACTTTCAGGATGGAGCTTTCCTTGCTGTGTAAGAGTCCGCGATGACCAGCAACATTTGAAATAGTAGCTGTTCTATCTGCCCCAGTCCAAAGGGAGTAACCAAGGAAGTAAAGCTCCCAGCTGACCCCCAACAGATAGATAGGTGAGAGGTAGGTGAGATGACTTTTGTTGTTATGAGCCATAAAGAGATAGGAGTTGTTTATTACATTATAATGGAGACTTTCCTCATGGCTGGAGTGACAGACATATGGTGGCTATAGCTTTTTTTAATAAAAATAAGGCATTCTTCAAAGTAAATGGTTAAACATTTAATGCTCAAGCTGGTGAAGAAACATTATGAATCATGACTATTATCTCAGATTTATTTTTTAAATTTGTTGGTTTGATTGAAGTTCAGCCAGAAAAGTGTGATACTTTTCCCAGTGAAAAGCAGATTAACTTTTAAATTTGAGGTCTTTTACTCCATTTACAGTATTTACAGTTATTGCTGGCAGCACAATGATTTTGGAATAATGGAAGCTAATGTGACTCTTTACTCCCAATTTCTCCCCAGGATACTTGGCAGTTTCTCTCAATCTTCTGGTTGCTTTCTCAAAACAGCTGGGACTTAATTCTGAAAATGCAGAGAGACAACATTGTCCTACAGCTTTTAATTGCCAATTAAGCAGGTTTCAATTTATGAATCCATTTCATCTGTGATTAAAATGGAGTTCTTTTTTTTTTAAAGGTTTTGAAACACTATGAGGACTTCTTCACATTCCTTACCTGAGTAGATAGAGTTAATAGAGTTTTAATCGGCAGCCATAAATAAAAATAAATGTCTTTATAAAACAGTTGAAGGAAAGTAAAATGTCTGTACAGTAATGTCTTGTATCTGTGCAAATGTTAATAATATTGCGTTCTGTTTATAGAAATATCAAGCAGATAATTACATGAAAAATCATCATTGTAAATTAATTAAAAGATACTTAATAGTAAAAGTGCATAAATATCAAAATACTGTATATGTATATGATATGTATACATCATATATATGTGCATATCAGATATGTTTGTCAGGTATAAGCACGCACATGAAATTCTCAAATGGAAATTTTCTTAGAGAAAAAGCAATGGTATATATGTTCATGTTCAAAATAATGTTTTAAAATGTATTTTTAGAAAGGACCCTTGACTCATATTTGGATTTCATTGCCAGTCTTAAGTAAATTAAATTATTCACCGTATCTATTTTCCTGGGTTGGTGGGGTAGTGTTTATTCATTTAATTGGTTCTGGAGTAAAGATTTCTCATTTGGTTCCTGCTGTACTTCCAAAGTTAAAACATGTATTATATTAAGGGAAAATAATGTCTGAGTAAATTATTATTGAACATGACTCTTTCTGTTATTAATGGCATATTGATTTATAGGTTCCCTCCCCCGCCCCCGCCCATGACTTATTTCTCTATGTCTCCATGGACTCCAAATTGGAGGAAGACATAATATTTTTTCTCCCTATATTTAGTATTAAGGGTAGCAATCCTGATACTAAGATGGTCAGGCAGTTGAAGGGGTAAAAAAAAGCCCTGTTTGTTTAAAAAAGTAGGAAACCCTAGAACCAGACTCCACATTCCCCAAATCTCCTGTATGGAACACCACCCTCTTGTATACTGGTTCTCAATCTTGGCTGCACATTAGATCATGTGGGAGTTTTAAGAAATTCTGATGCCCAAGCACACCCTGAATCAATTAAGTATAAATAGTTGGGGAATGTGTCAACTTGATTGGGACATGAGGTGCCAGATATTTGGTCAACCATTACTCTAGGTTTTTCGGTAAGGGTGTTTTTGGATGTGTTTAACATTAAAGTGATAGACCGAGCAGAGTAGATTGCCCTTCCTAAGGCAGAGGGACTCATCCAATTAGTTGAAGGTCTGAATCCAACAAAAAGGCTGACCTTCCCCAGAATAAGTGGGTATTCCTCTTTCATGACTGCTTGGAGCTGGAACATTGTTTTTCTTTGTTTGTTTGTTTGTTTGTTTTTCTGCCTTTAGACTTGCACTGAAACACCTGTTCTTACTGGGTCTTGAGCCTGCTACAGCTATGCTCTTACTTCATAAGTTTCTTTTTTTTACACTCCTGTTATTTTTATTTTTTAGTATAAAGATCTTACTTTATTGTGGGGAAATAGGTTCTACTTACATAAATGAGTTAGAAAAAAAGCTTAGGGAGGAAAGCCACCACCATGGGCAAAAGTGCCTGAGGTTAGGAACCGAGATATTGTAAAGAGATCACGAGTAACGTTACTTTACATCTGATGTCAATGTACTATTGTACTTTGATCACAAACTCCACTTGACCCCCAAACCCTTTGCTTCTTACACACACAAATTAATGATTATTGTCTGATTGTTTTCTCCACGTTCCCGTGTGTAAGATCTTATTTTCTTCATGTTCACCACGTGGGTAATATCTTTGAGCTCAATAATATGGAGACAAAACCCTTGTTAGGGGCTCCTGTCTCCTCCCAGACATTAGCTTCTCTCGTATTGAACTCTGTGTCCACTCTCTTGCTGGACAAGAGAGAACTCCAGACCCATAGTCTGCAACACTTTATTTCAAAATATGATTTAGAAAAGAGTGTCAAGGGGCGCCTGGGTGGCGCAGTCGGTTAAGCGTCCGACTGCAGCCAGGTCACGATCTCGCGGTCTGGGAGTTCAAGCCCCACGTCAGGCTCTGGGCTGATGGCTCAGAGCCTGGAGCCTGTTTCGGATTCTGTGTCTCCCTCTCTCTCTGCCCCTCCCCCGTTCATGCTCTGTCTCTCTGTGTCCCAAAAATAAATAAACGTTGAAAAAAAAATTAAAAAAATAAGAGTGTCAAAATTTATAAAGTAAAATTGGATAGGAAAAATGAGTAGACAAATAGCCCAAAGTTCTGAAATGCAATGGAATAAGAGCAAACAGGTATGTAAAAATGTTAGGAAAATAACATGAAGACTGTCATACAGTTAACATGCATAAATGTATACACAATACCTAATGGCATGCCCAAAATTCAACTTTGAGCCCTCAAGCTATTAAAAACAAACAAAAAAAATGAAGAGAAACAATAGCATTTGTAAGAATCATTATATCCATAACGTAACATTTATCTGTAATAATGGATAACATTTAATGAGCACTCTCCCTTGCCACAATCTAAGCAACTTATGTTAATTTACTTAAATATCATAACAATACCTTGAAATAGGTATTATTATCATCCCATTATTAGAGATTAATTAAAAAAAGAGGGACATTTAAGCCAAGGTCAGAAAACTATTAAGTTGTATGACCTAGATTGAAATTCAGGCAAATCAAGTACAAAACCAATGTTTTTAACCACAATACTATTACCACCTTCTAGATATTGACATCGTTTTTAACTTTTTTATTTTGAAATAATTATAGGTTCACAGGAGTTTTCAAAGATGGTACAAAGAGCTCCTATACACAATTCACCCAGTTTCCCTCATGGTTACATCTTAATTATATGGCAGACCAAAATCAATATGGTACAATATCAAAATACATGCACACATTTGGTACAGCCTGTGTGTGAAGTTCTTGACATCGATTTGTATAATCACCACTGCCATCAAGATACAGAACTATTTCATCACCACGAAAAACTCCCTTGAGCTATCCTTATTATCAACGTCCACTTCTTTCCTCCTAACCATTCCTCACACTTGGCAACCACCAATTTGTTCTTCCCCTCTTTAATTTTGTCACTCTGAGAATGTTCTTTAAATTTAACCATATAGTGTAAGGTGTTTTGAGACTAGGTTTTTCACTCAGGCTGACGCCTTTGAGATCCATCCATGTTGTTGTATCAATAGTGTGTTCCTTGTTATTGTTAAGTAGTAGTCCGTGGTATAGATATATGACTGTTTCATCCTTTTGTTGTAGAGCATTTTGGCTGTTTATAGGTTTTGGCTCTTACAAAGAAAGCTGCTATAAAAATGTGTGTACAAGTTCTTGTGTGGAGATATGTTCTTATTCTGGAAGAATAAATATCTAGGAATTTGATGGCTAGATCATATGGTCAGTATTTAGTTGTTGCTGTTGTTTTTTAAGAAAAGGCTAAAATATTTTCTAGAGTGGCTGTACCATTTTACATTCCCACGAACAATGCATGTATTCAATTTTTCTATATTCTTTCCAAGTGTGGTATTATCACTATGTTTTCTTTTAGTGGTTCTAGTACATGTGTAGGGATATCTCATCATGGACTAGCTCCGTTTTTGTGATTATAAGTCTATGTAGATGTGGTGTGGCCACTCTAGAAATCAGGACATCTGGATAGCCATCCTGGCTTTCCCTTCTGTTTGTTCTGCAATCTGATATTGATTTTAAGTTGTATGAATCTCTATTTACATTACTGAAAAATGGGAATGATGATATCCTTGTCCCTGTGAAGATGAAAAGATAAAATATTCGTTGAAGTATAATTAAAAATCATTCTCCTTGGCAACGTAAATCCACTGCTTTACATGCAGGGAAATTTTCTCTTAACATATTTAGCAGCTTGGGTTTTCCTTCTTTTTAGTTGTTCCCACTAACCTATTTCAACCCAGCACTTGCCCGATTTTTACTTTTCCTAAAGTGAAAAACCACAAACCATTGAAGACATTTTAGTCTCTGTTGTTGTCAATGATGTTAAAATGAAGAAAGCTCATAAACACATTTTCCCTATTTGTTATATGCAGTGACCATAAAATCACAGACTGTTACAGCTTGAATGATATTAGAAAAATCATCTAGTCCATCCTCATAATTTCACAGATCAAGAGCCAAAGGCTCAGCTGGCTTAAATAACCTGTGCGAGTTCCCACAGCTAATTGAGAACAGTTACAGGAATAACCTCTACATGTGTAGAGTTCTCAGCTATAGTAGCTTTCCCATTAAAAACTGTTGGACCATCTGTGAAAGCCCCCCTCTTCTTCCATTGTTATATTACATCTTTCTCTGTTTACTGTTTGTGTCTTTATGCACACATTTCCTTTATATCTCTCCTGCACAATTCTGGTTCCCATACCATCACTCAAAATGGCCAGCACCTTTCTCCCATCGGAAAATCCTTCCTACACCTTCCTACACATACACTTACACCTACATTTCCTACACCTACATCAAATCCTTCCCCCCCTCCACCCCCCCCACACTCTTCCCAGTTAGACTTATTTCCCTTCCTTCAGTTACTGCCTTTAGCTATCTTCAGACCCCAGTCTTCCTCCTTCTCCATAAATAGTTCCCCACCCAGGATCATCCACACCTCTCTCTCTCACAGCCCATAGTCCAAACTCAATAACTATGACCCCTCAAGGACTTTCCCTTCTCCATTCCTCAGTATCTTTGCATGCAATCCTTAGCCCTTCATATTGTTTAGGGATAAAGAATTTTAGTTTTCCTACTTGTGATTTCAATAATATTTACAGATGGAATAATTCAGTATGTAAATTTTGGTTCTTGACTGTTCTTTTTTTTCAATTCATAGGAAGTTGCAAAGCAATGTAGAGGGAGGTCCCATGGACTTATCATCCTGCCTCCCCAATATTAGCATATAACATAACTAGAATGCAATATCAAAACCAGAATGTTGACATTCATACAACCCACAACATTTGTTCAAATTTCTCCAGTTATACTGCGCGCGTGTGTGTGTGTGTGTGTGTGTGTGTGTGTGTGGCTCTAGGTAATTTTATCACCTATGTAGGTTTGTGTATGTAACCACTGCCACAATCAACATACTTTACTGAACCATCTCCAAAAGGCTCCCTCTTGCTACTTCTTTATAGCCACATCACTCTCTCCCATGTATGTCCTTCACCCCTTTCAACCAATAATTGTATTTCATCTCTATAATTTTGCATAAATATTTTGGATTTTATGTCCTCTTGGTGAATTGACCCTTTTGTCATTACACAATGTACCCCTCTGTTTCTAGTAATTTTCTTTGCTCTGAAATATGCTTTATCTGATATGTATATAGTTACTCCTACCTTCTTTTGATTAATGTTTGCATGGTATATATTTTTCCATCATGTTACTTTCTAACTACCTACTTGTAATGTTTGAATTGAGTTTCTTATAGATAGCACATAGTTGGGTCATGATTTTGAACATACTCTGCCAATCTGTTTCTTTTAATTGGAACATTTATATCATTTATATTTGATGTAATATTTGATATATGTTAGAGCTCAAGTCTGTCATTCTCTTTTTGTTTTCTATTTGTTTTCAGTGGTTTTCCTTTATGTTATATTTTTCTGGCTTTCTATGGGTGATTTGAAGATGTTTTGGAACTCAATTTTGATATCTCCATAGTGGTTTTGAGTATATCTCTTTGCATACTTTGCGTGTGTGTGTGTGTGTGTGTGTGTGTGTGTGTGTGTGTGTGCTTGTTCTGGGCATAACATTGTATATACATAACTTAACAGTGTGCTAGTGTTGATATTTTACCAGTTTGGGTGAAGTGCAGAAACTTTACCTCCCTTTCTCTTTACCCTCGCCTGTTTATAATACCGTTGTCTTTATTATTTTGTCTACAAACACTGAGAATCACATAATACAGTGTGATAATTTTGCTTTAACCATCAAACATGATTTAGAAAGCACAAGAATGGAAGGAAAATAGACCATCTTTACCCATATTTTTACTCTTTGCATTGCTTTTTCTTCCTGATGTTCCAAGATTCCTTTCTTTATAATTTCCTTTTGTCTTAAAGAACTTTCTTTAGCCATGTCCTTAAGGTAGGACTGCTGGATTTTTTCCCCCTAAGAATGCCTTGGTATCCCCTTTCACCATCTGACTGGCATCAGTTAATTGTCTTTTTCTCATTCAAATTGTGGTTTTCTCAGTTCTTGGTATGGTGAGTGATTTTCCTATTGCATCCTGGGCATTCTGGTTATGTTAGGAGACTCTTCATCCTATTTAAATCTTCTATTTTAGCTTGTAGTCGCTGTGTTTAGATTTAGCATGTAGGGCCTGGCCTACTTATGTGGACTTTAGTTTCCAGAGTTTGCAATGCAATTTTGGTCTGTTTCGCTCTCCTGGTGAGAGCTGCTGGGGCTCCTGCTCAGTCCTTACTGTGTCTTGCCTGTGGGAGCTGAAGTAATATCCCGGGTCATCTGCCAGGTGGCAGGGGGCAGGGAGTGAGGGGACAGTGGAGAGCCAGCAGACATTGGGCCTGAGTCTCTCATGCCACTGAGTGGAGGACAGGGAAATGCTGGGTGCCACCAATGCTTCCCTGCAGACGCATCAGCTTGTCTGCTGGTGTCCTGACCATTGTGCAGCAGTGGTTGGGTAGAGGTCAGCCAGCTGATGTTAGGCAGCAGCGGGTTCAGGTTCCCCTCTAAGTCTCTCATGGGCTTGCCCTTTCCTGGCACTACGTGAGACAGAAAGAAAACCCAGGAAACTCACACTGCTGTCAAGCTTCAGTTCCTGACCTTCTTAGCCAGTCCACTTACTTTTTTTTTTTTTTTAATTCTCTGGGCCCTTTTATTATAACCTGTTGAATTATTTGAATGACATTTAGTTGTACTTAAAGACGAGAAGTGGGGATATGTGAGCCTAGGACATCTTGTTTCAGAACCGGAAGTCTCCAAGTGTTTATGTATTAACTTACTTCATCTTCACAACTCCTTTGAGGTAGGATAATATGCAATCTCTTGTTTTCCACATATGAGAGTTTAAGGAAGAAAAATAAAAGTAAAAATTATGATCCTGGAAAAGCTACTAATGAGGAGGAATACATAGATGACACAAATGCACAAACGAAAATGTTATGACTATAATTCCAAACAGATTTAGCCCCAAATAAAGCAATTTGGAATAAATGAGCCAGCTTTTAGAAGTTACTTTATTTTGATACACTTTTTAAAACGGCATTAGAATTTGCATTTTATTTTGCATAATTTTTCATTA
Organism: Prionailurus bengalensis; assembly: GCF_016509475.1. Classification (NCBI taxonomy): domain Eukaryota; kingdom Metazoa; phylum Chordata; class Mammalia; order Carnivora; family Felidae; genus Prionailurus; species Prionailurus bengalensis. The sequence continues at coordinate 190,576,173 of NC_057344.1, read as the reverse complement.
TATTGCTTGGGCAATCATACTAAAGATAATTTTTCAGTTGTGATATCTTACAATCATAAGGAGGAACACGCAGCTTTGAGTAGATTCTTCTTACACAGTAAGATACGACTAGTTAGCAACACCTGAACTACTATTTTTCTGTTTTCAGGCATGTGCTTCCTGAAAAGTCAAACACTGTTTATACTTAGAGATTCTTCTTGCTATAATGTTTTTTTCCTCTAAATTGACATAGAAAATATATTACAGAATTTCCATGCCATTTCAGTGGAAAAATACCCCTTTGGTTTTATTCCTTTTTATATAAAGACAGTGTATCCTAAGTTATGAAAGAGAAACAAAAGCAGCGATGCTCACCACTATACCACCAACGCTGCGCAATGAAAGAAAGAATTCCATTACTATGGAAAGAAGGAGAATAAAAGGGTTGGCTCGAGTCAGATTGTATTCAGCCCAATGAGTCTTGACTAAATGTGTGTATGTTGTTGCTTGCATTCACCATCTTCAATTAATAATAGGCATAGTGCAAATAAGAATATTAGGACATTGTTTGACAGTTTATATAGTTCTTTCATAACCATAGTTTTCATTTTATTATCATGAATTTCCTATGATTCATGAATTAGTAAGAGGCCTGCTGTTTTCGACTCTGGTTGCTTGGGTTAAGATCCTAGCTCTACCCTTTCTTAACTGAGCAACCTTACACAAGGTACATAACCTTTCCTGGCTTCATTTCCCTCCTCGCCACAGCAATGTGGGCAAGTTACTCAACCTTCCTGTCCCTCAACTTCCTCATCTCTTAGGGAAAACAGTTTTCAAGGAGGGTTAAATGAGAATATAAAGTAAAACACTCTGAATGATGCCTGCCCATAGTAAATACTTAATAAATGTTACTTATTCTTATCTTCATTCTATACATGAGGACCATCTGGTTCAACAGATAAGCACATGCAAGAAATGGATATGCAGCATATCTTGTACTAATTTATTTTATATTAAAATGAAATGAATTTAAATTTTCTTTAAATGCTTTTGCAAAATTGCATTTCAGAGCTGAAGAAATAGAGAGAGCAGTAGATAATACTGAGGAAGACATTTACTGCTTGTCACAGAACAGCCCCTTCAAAGCTCAGAGCTTTTATCTTTACAACATCCCTTTGAATTTTAACATAACCCTTTAGGAAACTATGACCTCACACATTGAATAACCACCTCTTTGGACTAAGGCCAGCTCAGACCTGTCACATGCTTTGTATTGCCAGGGAGCTAAACATTATTTTCTATATTAAATTTAGCAATTGATTTGATGACAGGAAATACTTCAGACCCCAATGAAATGAAATGCTATCCCACTAAAAATAATTAAGTAATTAATTAAATAATTAAGTAGATCGAGGTTTCAAAGAATTGTAACCGATCGTTATGTATTTAATTACATCAGTAAAACATTTGTGGAAATTTGCTTTCTCTTTACTCTATTAGTGTCTGTAAATATCCTTAATTTTGACCATTGGCTCGCAAAGCCCAAAAAACTTACTATCTGTTTACAGAAAAAGTTTGCCAACTCTTCGACTAAGACACTAATGTGACTCTTTCTCTGAGAAAATGGCTTTTTGTCCATCAGGCAACCTTGAACTTTGAACTACAATTTTGCAATAGTGGTTATGAGCAGCTTCTGTTAATCAGAGCTGATTATTATCTAAAATATATAATATTTAGCCTTGGAATTTGAAATTATTTTACTTTGAATTTATGTTAGACTAGAGCAAATTCTTTGTAATTTTAGCCTGATATTATGACCCATAGGAGGAAGGTCAACTTTTCTTAAACTAGTAGGAGCCTGCAGAAGGTATGAGGGTTTTCTGTCCCTTCATTCTCAAGGAACACAGGAATATTTTTTTTTTCTCTTGTGAAAATCCAGGAGGCACATTTTTAGATTTAGTAAAGTCAAAAGATCAGGCAACTTAAAATAATTTACAATGGTATTTCCTTTTCCCTTGACGGTTAAATTCTTGCCAATTTATTTTAACCTCATAAAACCATTAAAATGTTTCTGTGTATTTTCCCTTGGGCTTTTTAATGTTAATGTGTATTTTTAACCTGCATCATTGGGTATAAACTATTCCTTTAACATTTTGTTTTTGTTGTTGTTCTTGCCCAATTATACTATATAATGTTCGAATGCCTTTCTACTCCACCTTCACATCCCCTAAAACATTTTTGCCCTAATTATATATAGAACAAGTCATTACACAGTGTAGTCAAATGATAGAATTTGAGAAAGTGTATCATGTTTATGAGATTTTTGGTATCAGACCAGAACTCTAATTCCTACTTTGCCACTTACTTGCTGGCAAGAACATGACCAGTTGAATGTGTTCCCATGAACCCAAGTTTTCTTAACTCTAAATGGGGGGTCAAAATAGTCTCTAAATCAGAAGTTTGTTGTGACCATGCAAAGAACTAAGTGTTTGGAACACAGACATTATTTAATAAATATATAACTACTAAGATCTAGGAACTGTTTATGGTTCAACTGGTCTAATCACAACATTATATAAATGAGAAAAACTATGGCCAGAAAATCTAAGTGACGTATCCAAAGCTTCCTAAGCATTCTTACTTAGCAGCATATCTCAGGTTTTAAACTTCTCATTTTAATGTTACTAAGCCACCAACAAGTTATTTTATTATGGCAAAAGAAAACCAACTTCACCCCCTCAAAGGGTACCATGGGATATGAGTATCATGAAACTAATCGTATCTATCGCTACTCTTTTGTTCATAGATTACTGCAGGCATGGGCAGGGCGTGGTCTTTCTTCTACTCATAAAGTAAAGCCCTAAACCTGCCCTGCCAGGATTTCCCAGGGCTCAGGACAAGAAGTTACTTGATCATTGTAATAATCAATGGAAATATCTAATCTAATATATTTATATTATAAATATATATATTTATATATAAATATATAATATATAAATATATATTATATATAATATATTTATATATTATATATTATATATTTATATATTTTATATTATATATAATATATTTATATATTTTATATATATATATAAAATCTATGATCACAATACAAATGTTTTAGAAATACTTACCTATTAATAGCAGTAGTAATGTAGGGAAAAAGTGATACTGTGCTTTATTTAATGAAGACTTTGTTCTATGCCAGGTACTTTGTTCTATTGCTGTGTCAGTTTGACAGATAGTATCTTAATCTTCACAATAATCATGAACAGCGGATATCGTTATTCCCATAATATGTAATATTAAACTGGAAAAAACCATAAATATGGTGAATTTTTTAACTGGCTGAGACGTAATAATGAGGGCAGCTTCCAAGATTTCTACTTCTCAAGACCATTTCTTTGGAAAATGAACCTAAGCATTTGTTGCCTCTGTGGGGCTGTACATAAAAATATTTTGGTGCCCCCTAGAGGTTATCAGGAACAGACAGTTGTCAAATGCCAGGCAAGGAGAAGCTGAATTCGGCTCAGCAGGCACCGTCCATCACTCAGTGCTGCTTAATTCTCTATACTTAAGTGGTTCAGAGGTAACCACAAAGTAGCTCTAGAAAGCAGTGGTTCTCAAATTTCAGTGAGCATCAAAACCACTTGGAGGGCTTGTTAGAACCCAGATTGCTGGCCTCCACCCCCAGATTTTCTGATTCTGTGGGTCTGAGGTGGGGTCTGCACATTTACATCTCTAGTCTCTGGTGTTTCTGAGGCTTCTGGCCCAGGAACCACACTGTGAGAAAAACTGCCCTAGAGAATCATCTCAAAGTTTAAGCCAACTCCAGAAGCTATTCGGGAATTAATATCCTTGGGGTGACTCTGCTGTGGACCTAGTTCTCCCCTACTCTCTTTATATAACCATAAATAGAGTATGTGGAGAGACATGAACATCTCCTATATGATGGTGACAGTTCCTGATGAATTATAGATTCCTTGATCCCTGGGAGTTTCAGAGGGTCTCTAGATAGAGTTGTGTGTAGGAGAACGAATTAAGATTTGAGGTCAGAGAACTCAGGTTTTGATTTCAGTTCTGCCATTTAATCAGACCTGACTAAAGACCAGAGTCCTCAGCTGAATATGAGTAAAATATGTGGTTTTAACTCTAGCTCGGCACTTGGGGTACATGAAAAAATTTTAGCTAAATCTTAATCTCCATGAATTTGGTGTTCCATATCTGTATTTCAAATGCCAAGATGTTGTGAGAAAAATTAGTTAACTAACCTGAACACATTTTGCAACAATGGAAAATAGTAGCATGAAGGGTTAAAGCCATGGAATATATTCTGTCAGTTGCATGAATTTGATCAATGCTATTACTGTTACTACCTTTGTTTTCACTCATATTTACCTGTTTTTCATCAATTCTTTTTCTTACCCTCTTTCTCTAATTTCATAAACTTTTTTTCTCCAAAGAAAATGCAGATTGAGAGAATACTTGCTTTTTATTTTTTTTAACTGTATGAGTATTTAATTGTCTAAATTGTTTTCTAAATTATTGTAGCAACTGGATTTTTTTTTCCTCTCTCTCTCAACATAATAGGAAACTTGAATGTTGACGACTCTAGTGGTTTCCACTTCTGTTTAATTCAGGTCAGGATTTATGGAGACCTCATGTGGTGACAAAAAGCATCACAGAAGGCTTTCCTCAGGATGGGTATAGCACAGTCAAAGAGAAATTCAAATCTCATTTGGGAGAAACATAATCCAGGAAAATGGAGACCTAGAAGTTAATGGCATTGAAGCATGCAAGGCCTCCAAGAAACATCCTACAACAATACTGAAGGAATACTATAATAAGAGCCTTAAAAATGAGAAACCTGGTCACTCATGTCTACATTTCCTTCTATTAGCTGAAACACAACACAAAGAAATTAATGTGCCATGTTGCTAAGGAATGCGTTGCAGTCTTCCTTTTCCTCTTCATGAAATCCACCGGACAGATCTTCTTTTCTTAAAATTTTTTTTAACATATATTTATTTTTGAAACACAGACAATGAGCAGGGGAGGGGCAGAAAGAGAGGGAGACACAGACTCCAAAACAGGCTTCAGGCTCTGAGCTGTCAGCACAGAGCCCTATGCAGGGCTACAACTCACAAACCATGAGATCACCACCTGAGCCGAAGTCGGATGCTTAACCGACTGAGCCAGCCAGGCGCCTCTGGACATATCTTCTTATTTAAATTTTCATCAAATTTTAAAACCTGTTCCAATAGGCGTGTTGCTACAAATGTTATTTTCAGTTCTTTTCTCGGTTTTACACAGAATGGAAAGTGAACCAGACAAAGAATCAAACTTGAACTCATGTTTATGACTTTCATTGGTGCAACATTATAAACAGCATTATTTGCAAATATTGCAGTGCAAGATATGTTTTTGCAATTAAAATACAGAACTATGATTCTACGTGGTGGATAAAGTTGAACATAAGTACTCTCCTCTTATTGCTGACAAGGTATCAGAGTTAGGATACTGAATGAATTAGTGTGGTAGTAAACATATTTCAACATATAATTTGCTAGTACAGACTAAAGAAAATTCACTGGGGTTGGGGTACGATGGTGGAAGAATCCTTGGTCATTCATAGGCACTTATTATTTAACTCATTATAAGAGTTAATTTATAATATAAATTTATAATATAAATATATAATTTAAGTCATTATAATTTTCTTACAAGAAAATGTGACTATGCCTTCCAGTCTCAACTTCTTAAAGAAGTTACATAACAGACCTTGAGGCTACAATCTAGAAGGACAAATGAGTTAATAAATGTTCAATGTTTTCAAGTCTTTAAAAGAACAGAGCAACATAAATCTATGGCATTAAAATGAGTTCCAATTTGGTTATCTAATGGGTCCGCTGTCTTTGAAAACGTCCTCAGAATAGCTTTAAGATTTCCAGAGCAGACAAAATGAAAAGGTAGAGATAGCCTTATTAAAGACATTTGGGAAAACTTAAGTAGGGAAAAAGTTAATAGGGCTATTGGTGAAATTTCAGATTGACTACGTTCTTATGTTTAAAAAAAATGGGTCAATTTTCAGAGCACCCACTATGTGTTTGGCATATTGTTAGATGCTGGAAATACAAAAATGAATTAGATTCCCTTGCTTTCAAGGGGATGACAGATAATGACACAAATAATTATCACTCTATGAGACAGGCATTAGGCTGAGGGCTTACACTACTTCCTGTGAATGCCTTGTAAGGTGATATGGGAAGTGAGGTGCTTTACATTCAAGCAAAGGAGTTGACTCTCAGTTACTATTTCAACCCAATAATGACATTGGTTTTTGCTGGGAGAGGAGTGGGGAGCAGGAGGGTGGTAGCAGTTGCCAGACACACATCACACTAAAGAGACAAGAAGAAAGAAGGAAATTCTCTTTCACAGTGGGGGGGAAAAAAATCCAGATTTTCCCCTAAATAAAGGAAACCTTCTGGTTACAATGTGCGTTGCTAGGGATTTATTTTACCCTCCTAAGAGAGTAAAATCACACGGATACATTCAAGCCCTTAGGGTTTTGTGAGCATACTGTAAATCTAAGACGTCAACCGAGACTGGTGTGAAGTGTGTGACTATAAAGAAAGGGTTAAACGGAAGGGGGTGGCTCAGAGATGGGAAGGCTGGCGAGAAGGCTGGAAAACTTGCAAAAACTCTGAACTTTTAAGCTCCCAAAAATACACATGTGTGTGTCTGTGAGCGCGGGCAGATCTATTTCGGTAGAATTTTTTTTTTTTTTTAATTTTAAATCACAATCTCTCTGTCTCTTTCTTGCTGCGCTGCAAACACACTGAACAGCCCCTTAGGATCGCGTGGCAAAAGCTGCAGCAAAGGCATTGGCAGCGCTATTTATTTATGAGTCGCGTTCAAAGCCGCCCTCTCCCCATTCCTCCGCTGCGAAAGACCAGCTCAGAGCCTGGGGCACCTCTGGGGCCTGCGGCTGGGGGCAAGGGCCTGGAAACCTCCCTTCCTCCGGCAAACTTTGTCGGGGCGTGGGAGCGAAGGCGCGAGCCAGGGCGCGCGGGAACGCGCCGCCCGTCGCCGCCTCCGCCTGGCGCTGGCAGCCGGGGCCTCACCTCTCCCCGGCGAGGTGCGGGCGCCCCGCGCGCAGCCAGTGGGCGGTGCCGGGCGGCGCGGGGCGGGGCCGAGGGGTGGGGGCTCCGCTGGGTATATAAGGCCGGCGCCGGCTTAACTTCTGACTTGGGGTTATTTATTTGGGGAGCGCGCGGACGGCGGAGGCTGGCGGCGGCGGCGGTGGCGGCGGTAGCTGCCGCAGACGGTGGTTAAAGAAGGCGGCGGCGGCGGCAGCGGCGAGTGATGGGAGCGCCGTGGCTCCCGGGCGCAGGCGGGAGCTGCCGAGCTTTCCGGGCACCGCGGGAGTGCTGAAGAGAAAGGGGAGCGTCCGGGGGCCCGAAGCCGGCTCCAGAGGCGCCGGGCGGGTTTTTGTTCGGCTGCGCTCAGCGCCAGGCAGCCCGAGCGAACAACTCCAGTTACAACAACAACCCACCTTCCCGCAGCCGAGCGAGACTAGGGCTGCTGCGTCCGTCCTATTGTTTAGACACTTGCCAGGAGCTCGGGAGCCAGCAGAGCCCCCGAGCCCCCGCTGCCTGTCGCCGCTTTCCCTCTCCGCTACTTCCCTCTCTGGAGAAGGAGGCGCGGATAGCAGCCAGGAGAGGGGAAGGGGCTGGAAGGAGACTGGCTGCTCGGGACTGCGGCCGCCGAGTCAGGTGCAGCACCGGGATCCGGGCGGCGGCGCGACGTCGGCGGGAAGACTCCCACTGTGGCCGTGGGGGACGGGATTCAAAGCCTGGGAAAAGTTCCTGCACTTTGACGAGGAGGAGGGCCCACTTGCGGGCGGCTGTCGGGGGGCGGCCAAGGGGCTGCGCCTGCCCGGGAGTCTGCTCTTGTTTCGTCCACCTTTGCCATCAGGTGTCTGCTGCGGAGCTGCGGCGTATCCGGGAGACGCCAAGGGCCGACACACGCGCGCGCACGGGACTGCCATTCAGCTGCCTTCTGGGCTCTCCTCGGGGTAGCCGATCCCACCGGCCAACTGCCACCTCGTCATCCCCCAGTTCTCTCCGGCAGGACCCAAGACGCGGACACCTCCACCTTGGCCTTTGCACACCTTCCGGCCTGCCTGCCAGCCAGCCCCGACCCAATCCTCGGAGGAGCCGTGGTCCTCAACTTGGCCTCTTGGATTTCCTCTGTCGGGGTGGTGACTAGTGGATATTTCTGCCTGCTGCGGCGGCCCCATTGCCCTTTTGTCTTTTTCTGCGTGACCTCGGGGAAGGCCCCGGTGCGGAGCGTCGCCAAGGACGCCAGGAGGGAGGCGGGATTGCCGAGATCTCCTTCGGCGAAGTGCATGTGTGTTTGCAAACCGCCCTCGGCTGTCGGGAAACGGCGAGGACGTGTCCCGGCTGCGGAAGAGCCGCAGGCTGTGGGGAGGCCGCTCGAGTGAACCGCGCGGGAGGCACGCAGCGCCGCCCCGCGACCCCCAGGCTGCGCCCCCGCCCCGTGCGCCCCCGCGCGCCATGCCCAGTCGTCCGGCGCGCTCCGCTCCCGGCCCGCGGGGCTCTTGCGCCTTCTAGCTTCGGAGAACCCACTTTGATCGAGGCCACCATTTCTATTGAGCACCCCTCTTCTGTCTCATAGCCTCCCCACTGGAATCGGATTTGAAGACTCCTCCGTGGAATCGGAGCACTCCCTTTTCCGCGCATCCGGCCCCTGCATCTTTACGGCCTTTAGGAGCCCCAGCTCTTTTACCGCCAAGTTGATCGTTGAGAGACAGACGACGTGTGACCTCCTCCCCGCAGCTTTGGGGTCTCTTTATAGCCTTGGCCTGGCCGATTGATCGTCAGGACCTAAAGTTGCGCCTTCAGGACCCGAGGAGCGCCTGCCCTGCTGGAGGAGGGTGGAGGGGAAGTGGGAGGCGCGTACCTGTGCCATCTCTACTGCCTTGAATATTATTACTGTTACTTCCAAATTATTTTGTGTACATTTACCCGGACACTCTGGGTTCCTAGCCCTGCGCCAGAGACTGGGCCTCAGACACAGCGCGATTCGCGCGGAACAAGGAGCTAAGGAGGAACCCCCGGCGCCGGCGAGCGAGGAGGCGGCGGGGGAAGATGCGCGGCGTCGGCTGGCAAACGCTATCCCTGTCGCTGGGGTTAGTGCTGGCGATTCTGAACGAGGTGGCGCCGCAGGCGTGCCCGGCGCAGTGCTCCTGCTCGGGCAGCACGGTGGACTGTCACGGGCTGGCGCTGCGTAGCGTGCCCAGGAATATCCCCCGAAACACCGAGAGACTGTGAGTACGGGATCTTCACCCCCCGCCCCCGCCACACACACACACACACACACACACACACACACACACACACACACACACACACTGGGTCGCGCATCCCCTTCATCGAGACTGGAGGGATCAAGCCGCACAGGGACCTGTGCCTGGGTAGCTCTCCTGCACGCGCATCCTGGGCTTGAACTCCCTGGGAGGGCGAAGGACAGGAGGGCGCTACTCAGGGAGGGGCCGCTGCCCTAGGAGGGGCGGGCCGGCTGGCAGATGCGCTTGGTCCTTTCCTCCCGCTTTCGTCCAGCCACTTCCATCCCTGAGCAGGCGACTTCTCTCGGGCTTGGGGAGCCGCTAACGTGGGGACAAGTAGTGGAGGATGCCCGGGGCGAAGGAGACGCGACTTTGTTCCTCAGACTCTGTAAACGGAGTCACCTTGCGGTGGCCAACACTGGCGGGGTGGTTTCAGGACCGAATCCCAGCGTTTGTCGCCGCGGGGTGGCGCGGGGGGGGGGGCGGGGGGCGGGGGGCGGAAGGACTCAAAGGGGAGAAACCTCCGCTCCGCGGCTCAGTGTCTCCCTCCTGGGGACAGAGGGGTGGGGAGAAGGGGTCGTGGGGCGGCTGGGTCCGCCCCGGGGGCGCTCTTCTGCAGGCCTCAGAGGGAAGGATGCCCCAGGACCGAGGCGGCTCTCTCGGCCGCCGCACGCCGCCCCCGCGACTCTTTCCCCCGCCCCCCCCACGTCCCCAGCGAGGAGGCGGCGGCGGCGGGCCCCAGGAGACCTGTCCCAGCGGGTGACTGAAGAGGAGGACCGTTTCCCAACGTCTAGGCGAAGTTAGGGCTGGCTCTCCAACCCGAACCGGCCGAGCAGGGTGCTGACTGCTACGGCGACCCCGCGGCCCTCCGTTGCCCCCTCCGGCCCTTCCCGCTGAGCCCCGGATCACCCCCGTGCACCTTTCTCGCAGTTTCTGCGCCCATTCACGTGGCCGCAGTTCTCCTTCCTTCCCTTCTTCGCGCTCTGCTGCCCGCAGACATCCCCGCCTCCCTGTCTCTGCGAATCTCTAATGAAGAAGTAATCGCAGACCCGGTGTTGACGGCCCACGCGCTCCTGGTGGGGCACTTCCCGAGTTCAGGGAAGCGGAGCATGGAGGCCATTCCCTTTGTGAACGCCGAGGCCGCCGCCCCGCGCTGCCCGAGCGCCCTGGGCGCGCTCCCCTCGCCGTTGCGCGTGGGCCCGGGTGCGCGGGGCGAGGGCGGCGGGGGCCAGCGCGCCGGACTCTGCTGCCGCGGCTTCGGCGCCCCCGGGGCTGTGAGGGTTGCGGGCCGCGCGGGGGACCCGCTGGGACCCGCGCCGCCCGCCGCGCGTCGAGTCGCTCTTCTTATCTAACTCCTTTGCCTCGCCCTCAGCTTAAAGGCCGGAATTGAGCCCTTTCTTCCTCTGCAAATGGCTCCCCCACCCCCAGCCTCACTGGCCTGCCCCCCACTTCTCCCTCCTTCCCAGGCCCGAAGCGCTGGGCTAGTTGGGGCCCGACCGAGGGTGTCTTGTCAAAATGTGATCTACTACATTTGTCTGGGATGGCGGTGGGGGGGTAAGGATTCTTGTTCCGTCAAATAGCCCGTAAAAGACCCCAACAGTTGTAGGAACAACTTGGTGCTACTTTGCTCGGCATGGAGCGTTGGGTTGGGGAGAGCACTGCAGAATTCTGGGTTAGCGCTTGTCACTGCATGCTATCCAGAACAGTTTAAAGTTGAGACATTCATATGTCTTACTCAACAAAAAGGAGTGCACTTACAACAAAATAGTAATTTGAGTTTCAGGTCCTTGGTGCGGGGGTGGGGGGGTTGACGGGGGGCAGAGAGGGGTCAGTAAAGTTTTCAGAAAACAGTTTGCTCAGTGCTGGCTTATAGGACTCTACCATTGACAAAATAAGCGCTTTAAATGCAAATTTCAAACACGATGTTTTCAAGTCAGAGGTAAGAGAAAACTTACTTCCGTGAAGGACAACATGCAAACCGCAGCAAAGCCTGGTTTTACTTGAAATGATTAGAACCAGGGCAAGTTTAGATCTTGACCTAAGATGCCAGAAAAGGGGGTGGTGACTGGAAGGAAACGTGGTGCTGAAATCCGAACAAAAATGTGAGGGCCTGAGTCTATTTCCATTCTTGCCCCTGCTAGTAGTTTTCACTTTACAGTCTCAGCGGGGTTCCCTGAGCTGCAAATGAAGAGTTTAGTTTTCATACAAACATAGAATTGTTGGAAGGTAAATGCCTATAAATGCAAGTCTTTGAAGTGCAGTTCTTTTGATGGCACTCTAACGTTTTTTTTTCCTTTGCCTTAGGAAGTTTAGCCACCATGCCACCTAAGGACAGGGTTCTGAATTTTAAAAATGTCTTTCTGAGTAGTATTAGAAAATTGTTCCACTTAAGCGCCTGAAGGGAACTTTTTGGGGGCGTGCCTAACAATAATAGTCAAATAGCAGAATACCTGGGAAATTAATAGACACATCCTTATAAAAACAAAACTTGAAAGCACTTCCATTCACACACAAAAGAGGACTTTTCGTGATAACATAATCACTTCATGTTCTTGTCAGATGCCAGTAAGCATGGACTTTGTAAACTTGTTAAGAATCATTAGGAAAAAAAAAATCTTTCAAAGGTAACTACTCCCTTCTGTCTTTTACTTTGTAACTTACTTTAGTAATTGGAACTGATCTTTCACCTTAAAGTTTTATTTACTTTTTATTTTTTCTTTAACTAGATCTTGATAGAAATAAAATGGAACTTTCATTTTCTTGTTTTCTCTTAGGGATTTGAATGGAAATAACATCACACGGATTACCAAGACAGATTTTGCTGGTCTTAGACACTTAAGAGTTCTGTAAGTATGTTCTTCTGTATTTTGAAACATTTTCTTTTGTTCTTGAGGCTGCATATTTTGTATTGTTACTGGTCTCACTTTGAAAAACTGTCCCAATGACAGAAACATAAAATTTTAAAAGGTCTTGGTTTCCTTTCTTTTTTTGTTTATCAATGTATTATAGCTTTTAATGAAAATGTAGGCTTTTATTTTAAGGTTGGATGCTTGCCATTGAAACAATATTATAGAAATGACCTCAAATGTTTGCTATACCATACCCTAAGTGCCTCATGCATATAAAAGTGTAGAATAATTGCTTCCACAATATGAATAAGTAATGTGAGACATTTGATACACTTTTAGGATTTGAGATTAACTAGAAAGAATTTAAGTGGGTCTGCATTTTATTATTACTAATATAGAAGACTTTTTTTAGCAAACAGCACTGAGATATGATTCCTAACATTAAAATCAAGCAATCCAAGTCTTCACAGTTTTTGGTGGGACGTGTTTATAAAAATATTGCTGGTCATATTTTGAATTGTTGTATTTCACATCTTTTGTAGTTTTTATAACATTGTTGCGTTACGATTACTTCTTTAATTAGTGGGTTAAATATATTGTGAGGGAGCCATCATGTGAGATTCAGTGTAATGTGAAACTATTTTTACCCACAGATTTGTAAATATATACATTGCAATGAACATATACTTTTGATCATTGTGTTGAGTGTTTATCTTTTAAAAGACACACTTTGGCTATTATGAAATCATCCAATTTCCAGTGTATATCCATAAGTGAATTAAAGTATGGGTATGGTGACATACTGTATATGGATTCTTTCAGTGAAGAACTCACTCCAAAATCAGTTTACCAAAAACAGCCATCAAAACTGCCGTGTCATGGGTTGCTCTTCAGGATAAACTCCAGTTGGAGTTTCACAGTTTTGACTAGTAACTTTTACTAGTATTTTAGTATTTTCTGTGAAAGTTTTGTGCTGTGGATGCCCTCGGCCCTCTGTGATTTCTCTCAAATATACCATCCTTAAATTTCATATGAAATCTCAAACCAGAGCATTGTTTAATTTTATAAAGGGAAGGAGGTTATGAGTGTCTCAGTGGCTGAACTGAAACTTGCTTATTAGATGGGGAGTGGTAACATTAAGACCCTGTTATACTTTGCATTTCAGTCAGCTTATGGAGAATAAGATTAGCACCATTGAAAGAGGAGCATTCCAGGATCTTAAAGAACTGGAGAGACTGTAAGTATTTTTAATTCCAAAGTTATGACGACATAACTGTATTTTTTAAAAAAAAATCCTTGAATTTCAAGGGCCATGTCTTCAACTTTGTGTCTTAATCTTTGAAAGTTTTACAGAAATACAAGGTTGAATAAGTGGTTTTCAGGCTAATTTACAATTGCAAATTGTGGGATTTTCCATAAATACTACTAACTTTTAATACAGATAAAAAAAAAAAAACAGACTTCTTTCCTGAGACATTGATTTCCTTGAATAACTATCGCTTTGGTACTTAGAGAGGTACATGTTTTCCTTGTTGTCCATCTAGTTTGTTTTATTTGCTTTTATAGGAAGAAAGGTGGTTATTTGATTTGCATTTATAATATGCTATGGAAAAGAAAAGTTTTGCTAGCTGTTATTTTAATTTTCATGCTGTTGCTTTGTGTGTCACCGGTGACACTTGAGAACATGTTTTAAATTCTCAGTGGTGAAAATTTGCTTTTTGATACTTATCACTTATGGTGAACATTGTTAGTAATAGCTATTCACAACTTCTTTTCATTATTTTATAGTAGCTTTCTACATATTTCTCCTGGAAAAAGAATTTAAAGATTAGGAGAAATGGAAGCAAGAATTATAGTATCAAAGCATGGTTATTTTAAGATTGTTTTGCCCCCAAGAAGGCCGTGTGGACTTCAGAGTTTAAAATATATTTTATATTTTCAGACACAAAATCTTATGCATTGATATATACTACTTGAGGGCCGTTATTAATTTATATCTACAGAGTACGAAATATCTGTCTGAAATAATTAAGATAAATTACACACTATATAATTTGAGGTATGAATTCCATGTCTCATATGTTTTGATAACTCAAGTTTAGTAAGTTTGCATTTTAAGGGCATGTAACAGCTCTATTAAACATAGCAACAATTTCCATGCCTGCTTTAATAGGCACTTTAGGTAAAAATAAAAATTTTATTTAAAATAATGAAATATAAAGTTAATTTTAGGCATAGCACTTATTCAGATTCACTGGGCCCAAGGGCAGAAGTTAATTCTGTGTAATTTTAAGTAGACAAAAATGGCTTGTCAATTTCTAAGATATTTGTAAATATATAGGCATCATTTTTATCACCGTGAGTAAAATTAAACCCTGGGATGTCTATCTTATTGTAATATTTTGTCCATGATATATATTCCAAAATAGGGAATATAACTAAAATAAATTTAAAATCACTACTTTGAGCTAGTTTTCAGAGAGAAATAAAAACGAGGTAAACATTTAGTTAAGTTCATTACGAAGTTCATAAGTTCATAACCTATCTCTTGGTGTATAAAGATACTCTGAAAGTATTCTTTGATCTCCTTCGTGGGCTTTGTGAATAGTTAATTCCTAGTGAGCATCTTGTAAAGGTATTTTTAATTCATCCATTTAAAAAGTATCAATGTAATTTAAATATTTGGTGAGATGAATAGAGAATTTTAAATTATAATTCAAGTGTTAACACTTTTTTCATGAATAATTTTTAACTATCATACGGAAACATATATTTTGATCCTTAACCACCATCCAGTTGAAGGAATTTCGATGACTTTTCATGCAGTCTCAGTTAGGTTATATTGTCATTCTAAATATCTTCAGAAATGCTAGAACAAACCAAACCTTTTCGTTGTTTTTCAAGCCACTTCGAATATCACTTGAACAAATTCACTTTTTCTAAAAATTATTAACCAGATGCCTTATGATCTGAAATTTGTTTAGAGTTGTAAGTAGGTACTAGCTTTTCGCTTTTACTTCCCCTGAGAATGTCACTTCATCTCAGAACAATTTTCTATTCCACTAAGATGCAGTCAGATGTTTCAGAGTGGGAGGAAGATTTGTAATTTTGAATGAAACTAATATATATGCAGGACTTCTTTAAATCACCCCAGCTGTTGGCGGAGAGCAAATATTTCATATTTGTGAGGAAAAGCTGAGAAAATTCCTTTTGTTTACAACTGCCAAGTCCTTCTGATGGAAGCACATTGCTATCTGACAGCCAATTCATCTCCTTGGGACTCTGGAATTCAAAACCATTTCTTAGGAACATTGTGGATACACTTTTCAAATATTTATTTTTTTAAATACATTAAATGGCAAGGAGATTTTGCCGAAGAATGCATTCAAGTTATCATGAAATAAACTATTATAGATTTTGTTCAGTATATTATTTAAAAAAATACAAATAAAAAAAAGCTAACCAGAGGGGTCCATAAATAAGTTACTATGGCCGATGGGATATATTCTTATTTTAGTAGGTGGTGACAACATCTCAAAAACTGCCTTTTTTCCCCTATGAAGTTTCAAGAAACATTGTAAGAAACTGGAAGTACATCAATGAATTAACTTTTAACTAATTATATGTTGTGTGAACTTATATTGTTTTTAGCAATTTAGATGTGAATTTTTCCATTCAAATTCTAAATAAGAAAAAGTTATAAATGCAGGTTTATGTTATAAATGCCATTCATATAGTATTCACAGTAGCTTAATTTTCATTTTTTTGTGTGAAGAACAAAAAATAAAAATATTAATTTTATTTGTGTGCCATATATGGTTCTAAACTTTTTTCATTTTAAAATGATAAAATTAAAACAATTCCAAAAGGCTATCTTGTGAACATTTAAAAATTACAAGTTTTTCCTTTTTGTTTTATGTTGGTAGAGTTTTAACTTGATCTAGAGAAAGAAGACAAATCTGAAAACAGGAGATAAGATCTGTGCCCTTCTAGAAATACAACTCTTAATCTGTAAGAAACAGTCATGTTATTAGGGTGAATTTGATTTTAGCATAGAGAAAGTCATTATTTGTGAATCCAAGCATTATAGCTACAAAAAGAAAGGTTGTTTTGCACTTCAAAGAATCAATAAATACAAGGTTATATCAGTCAAAAGTCAAGAAATAAGTGGATATTAAAAACCTTCCTCCTTCCACACGCCCTCCCTCCCTCCTTTCTGTTGTATGGAAAATAACATCAGATAATATGATCATCATCAGAATGTGGTTATGAATCACTATAAAAGGAGTATGTTTTAATCATGGTTACACACCATGACCACACGTTACTTCCTGTCTTGACAGTTTCCTCCCATACTTTCAGACCTCACATGTGTAGTGGCAGATTTCCATGTTCTGTGTTGCCAGTAGTACTTGTTATCTGGGAATGGAAGGAAACCGTGAGAAATGTGCCTCATGTAGATTGTATTAGGAGGTCTCCTATTTGTTTAGCTGAGGTGTTCGACCAAAATCTAATGTAGTTAAGTGACTAGTTAATTCAATGGAAACTAATTAATGCAAAGCAAACTACAAATAAGCTACAAGAAAGAATCGGAACATGTATGACATATACATTTTTATGATTCCCAGAAGATACCTGTGTATATCTGCGATAGTCTCCATGCAAAATTGTTAATTCAAAGTGATTCTTCGCTGGTGCATCATGTCTTTGAGGGTCAAAAAAATCATATTGGGGCCCCAAACTTTTGTGGGCTGGTATAAAATTCTGTTGTTCACTTCTAGTTTATGGGATTATACTGCAGTCATTAAAGTTCTATTTTATGACCTTTTAAGGAGAAGGCCACTTCAGTTTCCACTAGTGAAAATTTATGCATTTATAGGTTCCTTCCTAATGGGAAAGCAAGAGTATGAGAAAGTTTTGATATTGTTTGGGTTGTCAAAAAAAATGTTAGGACATGAAGTCCTAAATGCAATGAAATGCTTATATGCAAAATAAAAGCCTGATATTCCTAGATTGTGTTAATGAAAACCAATAGAAAATCTTGGAGTATTAGGCTTTGCATTAACTTACAATCATCTTGTACCCTTGCAATAAGGAAATTGCAGGAATGATAAAGGCAAGGTTTTGGACTGTTTTTCTTTTCATACTAGTAACGTGAACGTGTTCATTTAAAACAAGTATTGCTTTAAACTCTCCAAGTTTTACTATCATTGGATTTGAAATTATATTTTTCCTACTAACTTTGTAATTTGATATGCTGTTTTTTTTGTTTTGTTTTTTTTTTTTTGTTTTTTGTTTTGTTTTGTTTTTGCTTAAAAAATGAGTCCTGAAGTATTATAATGAAACCATGCAGGGAATACTGGAAAATAAACCTGTACCCGTAGACATTTTCAAGTTTCTATACAGCCAATATAAAGAAGATATTCATTTTAATTTAGACAAGTCTAAATCCCTTTACAATGGAACCTAAATTTGACCAAACACTGCACACTCAGGAGAGAATACCTAAAGGACACATTAATATTTTATTTAAGGTGGTGCTGAATTAGTTCTCCCACGTGCACACCCCATTCCTAAGCACGTGACAGCCAGGGTGAGGCTGAGGAATTACGGTGCTCTAGGATTTCCGTTGTAGGTCTCTACACATGAGTACAAGTAGAGAATATGTTGTGGAACAGGTCTGAAGGAAGCACCACTTATCCCCTGTTCATCAAGAATGTGGAGAATCCCTCTTCTGACTAATCCTACAAATTTACAGGCAACACATAACATAGTGCTTTTCTTAAAGTAGGGCAAGCCAACAGTTTTAATCGCCTTGGAAAAGAATGCAAGCTCATCTCAAAAGAATTGTTCTCTGGCTTCTTTATACTACCAACTTTAAAATCATGGCAGTTATTTTCCTAGGAAATAAAGTGTGTCTTCAAAGAACATGTCAAACTTGCTAACAGAGGTTGAGTATATGCCCTGCATGAGATAAAAATGCTATTGATGATCAAGTGTGTATCACTTTATCTGTGATATCTGTTCCATGTGAATTATTCTCACTTGTTTATAAGCGATATTGGACTATTTTCATTTATGTATACGACTGATCATGTGAGGCTTTAATGCATGTGCACTATTGAAAGTTTAGCGGAACATTGAATGCATCCAAAAGGGTTTCTCATGCAACATTTTTTATGAGCCTTGAAGTTGAAGGGTGGTGAGAAGGCCTGTTTGCTCTTTGTGGACCGTTTTATACATTCTGAAGCAGCAAGGCTGTTTATTTTTCCCACATCTGTTTTGGGCTCATCCTTTGTGACAGTGTTTGCTGGATGCTGTGTCCTTTATACCTCCCTGAAATGAGTAGTTTAGTTTGCACTGTTACAATGTATTTGCGGAAGCAGTGAATGTCAGATATTTTACATTGAATTCTGTCTTTCATTCCTGTTGGATCCCTTTCTGCTTGAATTATGCCCGCTAGATGGAATTTCACAACTTTGCATGCAATTAGAGACTTTTCCGCGTGGACTTTCATAAAGACTGCACTTACCTTTTTTTTCAGAGCAATTTATATCTGTGGGACTGGAGGGAATATTGGGGAAAATGCTTTCAGAATGACAGTTTGGTAACAATAGGGGTGATTTGGTACTGACGTAATGGGAATATTACTTTAAGAGAACATTTACAAAAAAATGTTTGACTGTCGTCTGCCGTGTTCATCCACTTTGGATGCAGGTGGGTAGGTCTGGAGCTCCTCACGTGTGTGCTGCTCTTCTAGCTTCTGGCAGTGAGCGCAGGGTGCAAAGAACACAGACTCCCCTCTGCGTAGGCACTTTGTAGTTTTATTTTCTGTTGCCTGTTCTATAGAATGCAGCAAACACTCATTGGTTATACTGTCGTTTATGCTTTCTAAACAGACACAAACTCTTATACCCCCTTTTAAAATCAGAAACATTAGATAAGAGTGACACCAGAAAACTCTTCCTTTCAATGAGCAATAGTCACGCCTTGGGTAACTCTCATTTGTCTGTTATCCTCTTATTGTGCAAAACTGGGAAACCTTTGGTTTGAGTTCCACTGGGAGATATTGATCAGATTGCTTCATCTTTCAAAACCTCAGTTTCCTCGTCTTTGGAACAGAGATAATTATTATCTTGCATGCTGGCAGTATATGGTCTAAATAAAATAATGCACACATAGTTTCACAAAACGCTTGTCACATGGTTAGTATTTAAGGAACTCTTATCATGATTTTCAACATTTCTCCTGTTTTTCAAAAGCTCAGTTTAGGCATTATTTTATTGAGCTAATAAAATGTGTACATAATAAATTTGACTTTTGTACATTCACATTTTATTACCGGTTTTATTCTGGTTTTCTTATTATGGCATATGGCAATAGAAGAGATGGAAAGAATGTATAAAAATACCTTCAAGTTTTGTTTCAGAGTATTTCTCATTGCTCTGGATATATAAAGAAATGCCAAGAAGTACGGGGAATGAAGTGGAAGCAACATTTTTACTCATAAGTTTGATTTATCCATCGAAGTAATACACAAATGTTAAAATCTTTGCCTTAAAAAAAAGTTAGAATAAAATCATTTTAAGAATAAGTAGAAATTTACCTGAAAAGAAAGCATTAGAATAAAAACATTTTAAGAATGAGTAGAAATTTACCTGAAAAGAAGGCATTTTTGTACGAAAAACAGGAGATTATACATGATAAGCTTATTAAGGCAGCATTTATAGAATGCTTGTTCTAGACCAAGCACATCGCTAAATACCTTATATTTACAACAGCCGGTAGACACGAGACATATATTTTCCATTGGCTTTGGTAAAATTCTTTTCATTTTACACTTTGAATTGGGATGGAGGTTGTAAATATTCACTGGTAAAAGTTGAAAAAATAAGAGGCTGTCACTTTTACCAATGGACAAGTCATAGAAACAGTTGACAGATCATAATTTAAAGCAGTGTTTGTCAATAATGCTCAGGCTGCCCTTCAAATTGAGGTTGTTAAGAATAAGCATTTCAGAGACCAGTGGTGTTTTGTGTGATACAGAAAGATCATTCACCCCACTGAAGGTCACGCTCAAAACTAGCAGTAACACAGAGGAAGCAGTTACTGGGATCCCTCTCATCTTTGCCCTAAGGAAAAGTGTCTTTGAGACGCATTTTGCACACCTTTCTGGAATCATGCATTACCATCCCGAGAATCTCAATTAGCCCAGAGATCCTGTGGGCAGATTCCATCTAGCTGGTAGCACAGGAGCTGGGTATAATGAATCTTCAACACAATTGTCCTTGTTCTGAATAGGTAATTGACCACCTGGTCTGCTTAATGGAGCCAATTTATGCTGGCTCCCATAAATCCTTCTGTGAGATACATTTCATTCACTACATGTTGTTTTCCTGTTCTGGGACCATCAGATTTTAGCTTCTTTAACTCATTTACATTAGCATTAGCATTATGGCAGTATCCTTTTCAAGCTGCTAAGAAGTATTCTGTGTTCTACTCCAGCCCTGTTTAGAAATTGTTGTGCACCTTAATGGTCTTTAAAGTAATTCTGGATTTAAAAAAATCCTTTTAAAGGGTTAATTTCTGGTCATTTTACAGGAAATCCCCACTTTCAAGTTTTTCCTTTAATTGAGTATTTTGAAAGAGTTTCACCTTTTATTTTAATGTTTGTATTTCCATTCATTCTTAGCACTGATTCAAGAAAGAACAGGAATAAAAAGTGTACTGGTAGTCTTTTATTATTTTTTTTTAAGTTTATTTGTTTATTTTGACAGAGACAGAGACAGCACAAATGGGGGTGGGGCAGAGAGAGAGGGAGAGAGAGAGAATCCCAAGCAGAATCTGCACTGTCAGCACAGAGCCTGACGTGGGGGTCGAACTGACAAACTGCGAGATCGTGACTTGAGCCGAAAGCAAGAGTTGGATGCTTAACTGACTGAGCCACCCAGGTGCCCGATGATATTCTTTTAGAGGGAAAAAGCATAATACTGTTTTTCTATGCATGTTATCACATCATTTATTATCTGCCTTTCTACTATATTACCTTGTCTTATGCATACGGTTGATTTAGACAATATTAAGACCATTCACAGTAATTTTCATGAAAAGATGATAAACTACCTGGATTCAGAGAAAACTATACATATTTTCATTTTTCTCTCAACCTTAGGCATTTTGAACAGATCTTTAATTCAGTGAGCTGAGTATAGAATTTTTTTTTGTTTTGTTTTAATGATGTCTTATTTTCAGTTGTTTCATTCATAGATATTAAAGAAATGGGCTCTATAAAGCTATGTTTTTCCCAAGGAAAGATGGATGAGAAGTGAAATTTCAGTATTACATTATTTTTTTTTTTCAACGTTTATTTATTTTTAGGACAGAGAGAGACAGAGCATGAACGGGGGAGGGGCAGAGAGAGAGGGAGACACAGAATCGGAAACAGGCTCCAGGCTCTGAGCCATCAGCCCAGAGCCTGACGCGGGGCTCGAACTCACGGACTGCGAGATCGTGACCTGGCTGAAGTCGGACGCCTAACCGACTACGCCACCCAGGCGCCCCAATTCAGTATTACATTATTTTTAATTAATGTTTAGAAATATTTAGACTGTGTCTCTTTGAGAGAAATGTTTCAGATGATATGTTCTGGAATCACCCTACCTGAATTCAGGTTTTAGCTCCACTTTCTATGAGCTGTGTACCCTTCTCCAGAACAACAGTAACCATAGTATCTACTGTTGGGGTTGTTCTGAAAAACGAAGGAGATAATTCATGTAAACCTCTCAGAACAGTGATCATCATGTAGTAAGCTTAGTTATGCTTATGTTAGCTATCGCTTTTGGAGTGAATTAGGAATGGCTGGGGATATGAAAGTAATAATTAAGAAAAAGAAAAAGACACTACTTTGAGTGCCTGGATTGCTCAGTTAGTTAAGTGTCTGATGTGATTTCAGCTCAGGTCGTTGTCTCAAAATTGATGAGATCACACCCTGCATTGTGGAATCAATGCTGACATTTCCGATCCTGCTTGGGATTCTCTCTCTCTTTCTCTGCCCTTCTCTCTCTCTCTCTCTCTCTCTCTCTCTCTCTGGCTCTGGCTCTCTATGTCTCAAAATAAATAAACATTAAAAAAAAAAAAAGACACTGCCTACACCCAATCTGAAATATCTTCTTTCTCACAATATCTGATATTATTTAAACATATCAAATTCCTTCTAACTTCTAGATGATGTTGAGTATGGCAGTGGGAGAGAGGTTGATGGGAGGGGAAGGACATAATTGCTTTATAGGGCACATGAAAGCAAGGTTGGTGGTGGGGCTTTGGTTAGTTGGAAAGTGGCATAAAAACTAAGACAGGATCCTCAGGAAGCATCCCAGGGGAATAGTTGGCCGAATATAAAATGCATATGCTAGAGCGTCGCTGAAGTATATCAAAATGCAAGAAGACAAGTGTGTTCTCATTTAGCATTTCCTAAAAATCCACTGAGTGCCAGAGAGGAAGGGAAAGAATACAAAGATGTGGTCTTTGTACTCGAAGAGCTTACAGCCTACTGGGAAACAGACCAGTATGTGATGAAATACAACGTCAAGGACTCTTATTTATTAAATGCCATGAGGGTATGGGGACACAGACAAGGGAGGAACTACCTCTCTGTAGGGGGATCAGGGAAGCTTCACAGAAGTTGTAAGAAAGTACCCTCAGAATAGGGAAAGCTCTCCAAACAGCTGGGGCTTTGCAGGGACCGGAGGCTTGAAGGAGCATACTGGTTATGGCCGGTGAATCCTGGAGGATGTTTATTAGTCCAGTGGTTTGGATGAGATTGCTATAGCCCATCTCTGCCATTTTAGAAATGGAGATTGTCTCCTTGAATAATGGGAGTCTTTCCAAGAGCGGTCGCTTCCCTAGAAAAATTCTAATTGCCACTATTGTGAATATTTGTTGTCTGTTTCTTGAGAGAAAAATATAACAAGGTCATAGTTAAGTTTTATTTTATGAAAATTGTATAATAGTAGACTCTGGAAGTCATCCTCCCTCAGAAATACTCCTTCCTTTCTCCATTCCCAGCAGACAAAAATAAATAAGTAAAAGCTTTTGGTTTCACTTTAAATTTAACCTTGTTATATGCTTTATTTATAAAAATTAGCATAAGTGGAAAGAAATTCCACCCTTTCACCACTAATTTTACCATTTTCCCCCTAATCGTCTTGGCATACTTTTTTACAAGTGTGCGTTTTATTAAGAGCCTAGAATGTTTCTGTAGATAATCAGCTTCTTCCTAATGTGAGTTTATGTAACAAAAGTTACAGTCTTCATCATTACCTCATGGCATTTTGGAGTTTGAAGAAGTTCTGAAGTTCAGCTGGTATAATTTTTCACCTAATGCGGGAGTTCTTTTGATTACGTCCTTTGCCGGAAAAAGAAAAAAATACACACTGCCTCTGCTTGGATGAAAGTGGAATCAGAAGTTGAGTTTCTCAAGGCAGATCATTCCATTTCTTCTAATTCTTGGAAATTCACTAATTCTTAGAAAGGTCTTCCTTATAATATACTCTCTTTTTTTTTTTTTTTTTTTTCAACGTTTATTTATTTTGGGGACAGAGAGAGACAGAGCATGAACGGGGGAGGGGCAGAGAGAGAGGGAGACACAGAATCGGAAACAGGCTCCAGGCTCTGAGCCATCAGCCCAGAGCCCGACGCGGGGCTCGAACTCACGGACCGCGAGATCGTGACCTGGCTGAAGTCGGACGCCTAACCGACTGCGCCACCCAGGCGCCCCCTCTCTTTTTTTTTTAACATTTATTTATTTTTGAGACAGAGAGAGGCAGAGCATGAACGGGGGAGGGTCAGAGAGAGAGGGAGACACAGAATCTGAAACAGGCTCCAGGCTCTGAGCAGTCAGTGCAGAGCCCGACGCGGGGCTCGAACTCACATACCATGAGATCGTGACCTGAGCCGAAGTCGGACGCTTAACCAACTAAGCCACCCAGGCGCCCCTATAATATACTCTCTTAAGAAATGCATTCACTAGTGCCAGTTCTGCCCTCTGGAGATTAAATATAATTTTGCTGCTACCAGATGGCCATTTAAATATGTCAAGATTGATAGGTAGATAAATAGGTAAATAAATAAAAAAATAAATAAGTCAAGATTGGCATGCTTTCTTTTCCTGTCCTTTTGACATTTATATTTAATACTCAAGTTTCTTCAAAGTGTCGTTAGTTTTCTGGACCTCCTTACTCTCCTGTAGGGCAATAGAAATTTATAAATCTTTTTTTTTTTTTGCAACTTGTAAATCATTTAAATGTACATTTTGCATCAGCTTTCATGTAATTTAAATTTGGGAAAAGCAGGAGCGCCTGGGTGGCTCAGTCAGTTGAGTGTCCGACTTTGGCTCAGGTCATGACCTCATGGTTTGTGAGTTCGAGCCCCGCATTAGGCCCTGTGCTGACAGCTCAGAGCTTGGAGCCTGCTTTGGATTCTGTGTCTCCCTCTCTCTCTGCCCCCTCCTCTGCTCATGCTCTGTCTCTCCTTCTCTCAAAAATAAATAAACATTTAAAAAAATTTTTTTTAAATAAATTTGGGAAAAGCAGAGATGTGAACATTTATTTTTACTGAAACATTAACGTGTCCACGTGAGATGAATGGGATTGAGATCTTAGTACATCAGCATCAGGATCTACCTAGCCTTCAGGAAGTGTGCACAGTCCAGAAGAACTTAGTTACATAGCATCAGGGCTTAATTGAGTTAGAGTTGCAGTCAAATTTTTTTCTAAACTCTAAAGTTACATTCATATCAGGTAAACATGTAAAAAAGCACGATCTAAACATTTTTAGCCACTACTATTAGTTCTGTTTCAGCCTTATTTTCAGTTAAGGGTCAAGAACTGTGGATTTAGGTTTGGACTTGGCCGTTTTCTTCTGCTTTCGCCCATAGGGACAAATCATGCTGACATTTCCTCACATTTTTTTTTCCCCACAGCTAAACAAAATGCTAACAAAATTGAAATTTCCATTTCCCCACAATGCCTTGGCTAAAAATTTAGGTCATCTGGGACAGTGCATGAATTATCTTAGGGCACCGTTTACTGTGGTGTTTGCATTGTATCTCGCATTCACCTAACCTAGACAGCAGAGTCCTAGGCAAGAAATCCTTTCTCGTTGTGTATATTCTGGATGACTGATGTTGCACAGGATGTGAGGTTAGGGTTTAGGTGCCGGTAATCATCTGAGTAAGCATAATGGAAAATTGCTTTA
Source organism: Prionailurus bengalensis (assembly GCF_016509475.1). NCBI lineage: Eukaryota > Metazoa > Chordata > Mammalia > Carnivora > Felidae > Prionailurus > Prionailurus bengalensis. The sequence continues at coordinate 190,550,721 of NC_057344.1, read as the reverse complement.
AAGAGTCAGGTAACAAAAGGTGTAACCAACTTTTGATTTGCAATGCTTGAATTCTTTTGAATGTCATTTCTTCCTTTCCTGAAATACAGGATGAGGCACGACACTACCAAATCACAGACTCATTGTTGGGTATTTTCTGTGTAACATACGCTTTGTTTTTGTTTTTCTCAAAAGGCGTTTGAACAGAAATCACCTTCAGCTGTTTCCTGAGTTGCTGTTTCTTGGGACTTCGAAGCTCTACAGGCTGTAAGTAGACAGAAATAGTTATTGTTGCTTTGGGTAGTACCTTGTATTTTAATAAATGTATTTTGGATCTGTTTCCTTGTGCTTTCCTGGAATCTATTCACTGATAGATTAATGGATTAAAAGCTTGCTTGTTTTTTCTTCTTATGGAAGTTTATGATTGGTTTCCCAGTGGTTCCTGTTGTTCTATTTGGTTAGCATTTAGTGGTTCATGTATGTGTCACTGTAATTGTAGTTTTCCTTTTTGGTTATGTGGTGAGGAGGAGATTTACCTTACTTTTTTATGGAAACTTTTGATTAAGTTCTGAAGGGAAAATTTGCCACTATACTTCCTCTGAAGAGGAAGTTGGCGGTGTTTTGTTATAAAGTTAGGGTTCTTAATGTCAGCTTTCTCGACATTGTTTCTGTGCTGGAGTCGTGTTTATTAGTCTGGAAATATTATTATAAGGTATTTAAAGAGGGCTGTAAATTTCCTCTTAAATGTTCCTTTTAAGGCCAGAATTCCAAACTCTGCAATAGGAATGACCGTAAACGTTTCCTCACAAATATGTCATAGACTGTTAACGGAAGTGCTCCTTTGGAAAGAACATAATGTGAGTTTTAGGCAGAATCAGGTTTTCCTCCTTGGAATGCTTGTACACTGACCTAATAAGTAATAGTGAAAACACATTTTTGAAAGCTTTTAAAATTAGATTTTCAGCCATATGAGTGACTTTGTGCAGATGGGAGATAAGCAACAAATTGTTGGAAAAACAAATAACGATGATTATTGATGTTCATGGATGTCATGAAAGAAATTGGGGATATATAGAAGAAATTCTTCGGCACGCCTTCCACCTGGATGGTAGGGGACGTCCCGTAGGTTCCTGTTTGTGGGGGGAAGTGAGCGGATTCCTTTTTTCCGAACTTGGCTTTGTCGTAGCCTATGAGTTCAATAGTGTTGTTATCAATTCTACAAGTAGGAAGTCTAGCAACACTGCCCTCGAGCCCTCCCTGCACTGTGGCCACGGTCTCTGTTCAGTCCTCCTGGTGCCTTAGCTCACTACAGAGAGAGCTGGCTCAGTGGGCAGATGTGCAGCCAAACGAACACACTGCATCTCCCCTCTAGAGTCTCACTTCCCTGGTACTGGTCCTCTGAGGACAGCCAAAGTCGCCTGGCAGGATTTCTCCTTTTCCTTGGGTTCCCTGCCAGCTAATTAGCTCCATTTAAGTAAATTTAAAAAAAAGGAAAAAAAATTTTTCAAAGAAACTTGAAAATAGACTTTTAAATAAGAATTCTTTATGGACTAGTTTGACCAAGGAGATAGAATATTGAACATTGTAAAGATGCTAAGTTGATACTGATGTAGAAATATTTGTGCTTAGTTTCTAAGAAGGGCCACAGAGAGGGTTTTAGTTGTGATTCTGCTTTCTGCGTTTAGCTTTGGTGATGGAGGAGACTGGAGAATGGACTTCTGGTATACGATGAGGGATATGAAACCACCACTTTGCTAATAGTGCCCATGCAAAAGCAATTCACACCAGTCTAGGAAATTTTCCATTTTCTATGTAGCTGTGAAAATATAATTTAAATGAATGACTGTCATCTACGATTTAAAATATTAAGCGAAAGAGGGGAAAATTAACTTCAACACTACCTCAGAGAAACAAGAATGTTTGAATTTTAGTCTGGAAGTACTTGGTTTACTTTTCTTAGGAGGCTTCAGGTAGTTTAATCCAGCGCAGAGTCTTCTATTAGTAAATTCTATTCCGTGGAACAGTTTTCTGTCTTAGACAATATCACATAGTGGACCAATGTATTTTTCTCTTATATTTTGTTATGACCTTATGACTTTAGGAAGCTGCTGTGTGAAAAGAGACCTGAAATCCTGAAGAAGTAAAATTAAAGAAACAGAACCCATAAAACTCTGAGGCAGTATTTTTTAGTTAATTAAAAGCATGTAAAAATATGAGAAAATGGACAGCTAGAAAATACAGCTCAGAGTTGTGATGTACCTGTTCGGCTCAAATGATTTCTTCTGGGAAGTTTGGGGAGATAAAACTTTATTTCTTAGGATTAGTTGCAAGAGGGGCTTGAATGCTTTGATGTTCCTGAAATTAGAGATTGATGGCATAATGCTTAATATTCGTTGGGATTTACCGACTGACATAAACACTAAATACACGTAGAAACAGTGGTGTAATTTTTTTCTTCACCCTCACACCGGGAATCTTCCTTTGAATGAAGGTACTATTTGTCCCACCCGAATTCGATATAGTGGATTGTTACCAATGGTATTTCTCTTGAGAGGGTAAGTTATAAGCTACATGTGACCACTTTTTTTTTATGATGGTAATCATTAATTGGAGTAAACAACCAGCATTAAATATCTTTAATAAATAAAGAACCAAAAGCTTGTGAGTCTGACTGCCTGGCCAGTGTAATTTCCAAGAGGGAAGGATTCAAGCTCAGAGTTTCTTCATGTAATACAGGTGCCTAGTAGTTCACCCGAAACAAATGTTCCAACAGATGGAAAAATGTGCCCAGATCGACAGACAAAAATCTCCTTTAAAACATTCATTGAAAAATGAATCTTTCACAAGAAGGATCAGTGACAGAACAAAGGATACAGGGTTTCTGACTAATAGCAGAGAGTATATGTTGGGACAGGGAAGGTATTAGCCTGGTCTTTGCATATACATATTAAGCAATCCATAATTGCCCTACTATATAATGTGGTAGAGACCTACACATCTAGAATTCATGAAGGAAACACATTTATAATTTATTCTCTCTTTAAGTTGTTGCATCATTCTAATTAGTATCTCCATTTCTTTTTCTCACTTACTGTATTTGTTATTTAATACTTTTATTTAATGCTTTTTTATCCCAGTATATAACTAATGAAGAAGTTCACTAGTTTAATGTGTAGTTCACTCTACTCACGTCTGATTTTTATCATTAGGATTTAAGCTAGTCTGATGTACTGGACATTATGCAGATTTTCTTTGCACTTTTGTAATGAAAAATCACCATTTGACTCTTGGCGGAAAATGAGATGCCAGGTGAAGAAGCACACATGCTTTTTTTGGACTCTAAATGCAATATAAAAGAAAAAGAGGGTACGCTGTATATGAATTATGATTCGACACGGTTGGTTGCTGCTAGCGGCCAAATATGCTTTTCCTTTGCTGTCTGCTCCAATTTCTCTTTGGACGGGTTGAGAGAGCACTACATGTTCAAGTCAAGATGTTTGCTCAGAAATAGTAGTACAGTTGCAGCTGTGTTTGTTGGAGCAGGAGACTAGTTTAAATAGCATTACCATTTATCCAGTCCATTAACAGAACTCTGTAAAATAATACCAACTCTGCATAAACTACAGGACAGTGTAATAAAATTACAAGCACTTGTTGACAGATGGAAAGTGTAAGTAAAGGGAAAGTAAAGGGCCCTAGGTTGGAGGTTAAAAGAGACAGCATATAGTTTCCTTAACTTGCGTAGATACGCCATTCTAGCCTCTTGCTTCTCCCCCCAAACTGGTGTCGCCTCTTTACTATCAATTTAAGAGTGGAGAAAATTATTTTTGGAGCAATCTGGAGCTGATTAACTGAGATTTTTAGTCACTTTTGAAATGGGCGATCGTGATTGATTGAAATTTATGAGTGGCATTTATATATATGAGTAGCATATACAAAACTTCCTGATAAATGTAACCTTAAAAGTGATTTACCAGTGAGTGATTCACACTTTTCAACTTGAGTTTTCAACTACTAATCCAGGCTCATTAGAAAGGAATTTCATTGGTAGTACTGCGGTCGAGCATTTGGTTATAAATATTTGTTTTGTGGTTTTCAGTTTATTTCTTTGAGTATTATTATATTTACCCAGACTTCTAACATAAACTTAAGTATCCAAGGCACATGGCAGAAACTCATTTTTCACTTGTATCTACTGAAACAAAACAAAACTAACAAATGAAATTAAATACATAAGTCCCAGTGATTCATTTTCTCTACTTCTTTGAATAAGACCTTTTTATTTCTGGTTCACAAGTAGCATTTATTATTCCCCAATGAGCTTTGGAGCCTCTAAATTATCTAACATTATAAATAGTATTTTTAAACTCAAGGACTTTTTTATGGCCTAATGACTACTTACCTGAGACAAATAGATTTTGACCGCTTAATTTGGTTGGTCAGGTCACAGTTCATTTACTGTCAGATAGGATCTCAGAGGCTCAAAATGTTTTTGATAATAATAATCAGGGCTTTTGTTTAGAAGAAAACTTAATTTTTGTTTTATTAAGGTAAAAATTAATTTGCGAAGTACAATGCATATACAGTGAAGCTATCTTTATTTTCCTTTCTTCTTGACCCACAGAAGGACCTTTACCATTTGTTTTTGTTTTTGAGTAGTTGTAAGAGTAACATACCCTCATATTAGAAAGGTTTGGGCAATTCAGAAAATAGAAAAGAGGAAATAGAAATTATTCATTACCTTGCCATCCAGACATAATCACTAGTAAACTTGTCAGTTATTATTAACCTAGTTTACTTTTTCTGTGATTATGCATATAAATGCTGATATACATTTATTACAAAAACATGTTTTGTTTTGTTTTGTTTTTTTATGTCCCCAGGGTCTAGTATGAGGCTTGACCTTTAGAAACCTCTCAGTAAGTGTTTGATGTATTGAGTTAAATCTCCGTCGGGTTCAGGGTCTGTAACGTGAATGAGCAAACAGTAATGCTGGGAAGGCATTATGAATAATAGAGAGCCAAATTAAATTTAAAGGGTAACTTGGCTAATTAAATGTTTAGTCCCCTTAGGTCTTCTAAACATTGGAGGGTTTGGGTAGACACAGTAAAATAAAAATAACCCATTTTTCACATAAGCAAAATATCCGTTAATTTAATATAATACCGCATTTCTATAAAACTATATAATTTAATCTCATAGGATTCTTGTATTCAAGGATAAAAACAAGAGCGCCACAGCGGAGCTTGTATCAAAATTCCTCTTGAATTAATTCCTGCCGGCTCTGATTAAAGTGTGGGCTCCTCGAGGTGTCAGGTGCCATAGTTTCCTGCTCCCTTTCACTCTTGGCCTGTTTGGCCCCTGCCACAATAAATCCCACAGTGGTTGTGCAGGAATTGCAGGTTGCAGTTGCTACGGTTACCGTCGTCCAGCCAGACCCACATCATTACTCATCTAGTGAGCTGCCATGATGGCTACCGCTGCTCTCCATTGCCCAGGCTGCCGAAGGGCTTCGTGTCCAGACGATAAAAGTTCCTCGGGTGTGGTGTGTCTGCCTTACCATTTGGTGCAAAGATACACTATTTGTATTGCTCATGCTCATACTTTGTGAAGGGGAGCGGGTTGACTCTTGATCTTTGAAAACTAAGAACCAATAAGTGAGATAAAACTTAGAACTGTCAGTGGTTAAAACACCAAGTCCCTTATTATTTATTCAGTAACTTATTAATGACCTATCATTATTGCACCCAAGGGACTCTGCTCTTGTCACTTAGAGAATAGAGATCTACAAGGAACATTTCATTTAAAAAATTAAAAAAAAATTACTATTGGGGCACCTGGGTGGCTCAGGTGTTTGAGCATTTGTATCTTGATTTTGGCTCAGGTCATGATCTCATGGTCATGAGTTCAAACCCTGTGTCAGGGCTCAATGCTTAAGATTCTCTCTGTCTGCCCCTCCCCTGCTAGTGCGCACGCTCTCTCTCTCAAAATAAAATAAAAATAAAAAAATAGATTACTAATTATGTAACCTAAGGTAGATAGACAAAAGACTTGATACACGGGTATCTGAACACACTTCAGAATAGCCATTACCACTTGACATGAAGAAAAGAGGCAAGCCATGGAGTAGGACTTACTTTTGATTTTGATTTAAAATCAACACGTAATTGGGGGTGCCCGGGTAGCTCAGTCGGTTGAGAGTCTGACTTCGGCTCAGGTCATGATCTCATGGTTGACGAGTTCGAGCCCTGCATTGGGCTCTGTGCTGACAGCTCAGTGCCTGGAGCCTGTTTCAGATTCTGTGTCTCCCTCTCTCTCTCTGCCCCTCCCCTGCTCACTCTCTGTCTCTCTCTGTCTCAAAAATAAAATAAACATTAACAAAAATTAAAATCAGTATGTAATCCTATTATTTAGAAGTTATAAATGTAGTGAGGATTAACATTGTACTTGAGATTTTTGCCATGCCCACGCCTCACGTTGATAGTTTTATTTCAAAGAGATTACAAGTAAAAGCTGTTGCTTAAGAAAGTCAGAAATTAGTAGGTTTCTGTTGTTGCTAACCCACAGAATATACTCTGAATGTGAAGTCTACAGCGTAATTAATTGCATCAACTAGAAGAATCTTTTCTGTTCAAGTGTACTTGTTTAAATAGTTGCTTTCCCAAATGCAAATGTTTTTATCTGCACCAAGAAGTACTCACAGTAGGGCAACTTGAATTTGGAGATACTGTTGTAGATACTGGGGAGAGAAACCAGGGTAACACTGTGGCCCCAGGTAATAGGTGGTATATGTGGGCCTCCACCATGGTTAATATCTGACCTGTAATACGTAAATTAAAACTTAGTTCATCAAAAGGGATTGTGTTTGTTGAAACATGAATTTAAGTGTATGTTTTTCATGTGAAAAAGACATTTTTCAATACACATTATCAGGGAATATTCTAAAATTTGGTGACAAATTATGAAATTGCCACTGTTTGGTGACTGAAGTTTACATAAATAATTCCAAGAATAAGTGTCCATAGGATTCTGGTTCTATTTAGCTAATTTTAGTTTATTGACATATGTTTTAAGACCCTGAAATCAATTAACTTATAGCATAAGAGAAGGGGCATATAACACTAGTGTTTAAAACCTACTCAGCTCTGCTATCTTTGGAAATCAGGTGACACCCTGGAGTCAAGTTTCCTTATCTGTAAAATGGGAATGATCATATTTTCCTCCTGGGGATATTTCCAGTCACATTATAGATTCTGTATTCAGAAGAACATTGGAGGGCGCCTGGGTGGCTCAGTCAGTTAAGTGTCTGACTCTCAGTTTCGGCTCAGGTCATGATCTCATGTTTTCATGGGTTCGAGCCCTGCGTTGGGTTCTGCACTGACAATGCAGAGCCTGCTTGAGATTCTTTCCCTCCCTCTCTCTACCCCTCCTCCTGCTCATGCTGTCTCTCTCCCTCTCAAAATAAATAAATAAATAAATAAATAAATAAATAAAACTTAAAAAAAATTATTAAAAAAAAAAGAACATGACCAACTTTCCAGTATGGTAGAAATTGTATTACATGATTATTGTCTCGTCCTTGCAAAATAGGATGAAAAAAAAAAAATAGTCACACAGATGTCTTTGCAACCTGCCTACAGTCAGAAAATCTCCTTGTTCTGTTTCACCTCTGTCTTGCAATTTTTCTCGGTGTAATAACACAGACATAAGCATAGCCACATTATTTTTTTTCATCACTAAAAATTAACATAAAATATGCATCGTTTTATTTCTCCTTACTTGGCCACACAAGATGCATTAAGGCCAGAATGTTCTTAATGAGATCTCTTACCCTATCCCAGTTGATGATTCATGTAGTTTTAAAATTCCTATATAAGATGAATTAGCTGTAGAAACAGAGACTGTGACTTAGAAGCTGTGTTACGCCTGCATATTTGGGTTGTTGTCTTAATGATGTGTTTTTCCTAAATAAATAAAGGAAAAATATGAATTAGTTTGAAAATGCTGCGTTAACTCTTCAAACTATAGGTGAACTATTGTGAAAGTTATTCAGAAGATTGCATATGTTGCTAAAGAACATTTTTATTGCTAATTAAAATTTCAATCTTTAAAACCGTATAAGATAATTAACCCATTGATCTTGTAATATGCAAATATGATGTGATCTGTGGAACATTCTGTCATCTTTACATAAACTGCATATGTGATTGTAAGCGCATTTTTAGATTAAACATATGTCAAAATGCAGTGCAAATTGCAAATCGTTTAGCACTTTGGATTTAAACAATATTTGATAATGAAATAGATCTCAGCCCGAAGCTATTTTTGTTTTGTTCTGTTGTTATTATAACTCCAATACTTTTCATATGCACATAAGCTTTGCAGGCAGAGGGACCATGTGTATGTCCTCTTTTTGTTACCTGTTACCCATAGGCAAGGTAATCGCGGTCACTGAATTCTTCGTAAAAAGTTGAAAAATTGTGATAAATGTTTGATAAATTGTGATTGATGTAAGAAACTTCAGGCAGGAGTTTTTCTTTCTTTTTTTCTCTGAAAAACTAAATTCTAGAGAGGGAAGCAATGAAAAGTAAAAAGGCCTGTTGGTGCGATACCCATGGTGTAGGGTACGGCATGGCTGTGTGAAATATTATTAAGGGAACATCTGTGCCTCTTGAAATCTCCCCCAAATGAATGTGTACAGCTAAGTATGGCAACTTGATTTAAGTGTTTAAAAAAAGGTCTTAAAGAAAAGAGAAATAAATACGTCTGGAAACAGAATGGGAAAAGATAGCTTTGCCCCGTCATGATAGGTTTCTTCTACTAGTGAAAGATTAAAGCTTGAAGTATGTGAATAGCTGAGAACAGCACAGAGAAAGGTTGATTGCTTCCCCTCCAACAGTTCCAATTGATTGAAAAAAGCCTAATTTAAAGTTCTGTTTGTTCTATGTCTTAAACCATCAGAATTCTCTTTTAGGACCGGAGGAATGCTCCGGAGGAAAAAGAATCCAAGGATAAAAAGTCATTGCAAGCCAACAATTGTTCCTAATCCTCACAAAATGCTGGAGAAATTAAATTTATTCTTTATTGCTCAAAGTGTTACCTAGGTCACTGGGCGATGGGAAAATTGGACTGGAAGTCGAGTAGGCGCAAGCTTTGTTTTGTGTCTAGATGCTTAACCTTAGACACGACAAGGCGTCTTAGAGTGTGGTGGGAACTTGGTTCAGAGCGTTAACACCAAGACTTTTATTACCCCGGATTTATAATAGGCTGTGCTGTCAGGAGATGAAAATGTTGTGTTTACATTGCAGTGTTAAATGATCATTTAATTAACACCTAAGGAAAAAAAAACTTGTGAAATTCTTAGCAGCTTTTATTGTTGGTTTCCTGGGAGGTTTTAATATCCAAGTTTCATTGAGATTTCTTTTTGTAAGTAGAGACACAAAAGACATTATAAACTTTTTAAGGAGGATAAACAGTTTAACCTTGACCCTTTTTTTCCTAAAATATTAATTTAAATTACATTTTAAATCTGGCGTGCTTATTTAAAAGGTTTCTACACTAATATATTAAAAATACATCTTAATTAAACACTGTATTTTTGTGTTAACATTTAAATATTTTTAAACTTACATTCTATCCTCCACTGTAAAACATTTTAAATTACCAATTAGTTTATCATAAGAAGTTTAAATATGCTTAGCATACTAATTACACATATTTTTATATCTTTTAAGCCACTGCTATGGTTACATTGTTGTAAGAATCTGGGTCAAAATATGTAATCATAGGTAAGCAAATTATATGGGGGAAAAGGCGCCTTATTATTATATTATCATCATGATTATCTAATTGGAGATAGTTACTATCGTATGATAAAAAAAGTTTACACATAGACAGTAGGATGAATGACGTCATTAGTATTAAATTCAGATGCACTTCATTAATTATGAGAAGATTATATGCTGTCTAATACCTTAATTTATTCTTGATCTTTTGTTTAAAAAAAGTTACCTAACGGGAATGGTCTTGAGGCAAATTGATAACATTTGGAAAATGCGATATGTACTGCCAAGGGCAGCTGTTCACTCAGTAACACTGTGTTTTGCTAAAAGTATTATTAGAATTTATATCTGTTAACTCCTTTCATTTTATCTGGATATGCAACTTCATATTCAAGTATATGAAAATTTAAAAAATATTTACTAAGTCATTTTCTGTTAAAGTAAAATCTCTCTTAATTTTTGCAGAAATAAGCATGCTGTTATAGTGTCATTTTTCTGAGGACACTGTTTTTGTTCATACGAAAACTAAAAATGTTTATGCCTTTTTGTAAAATTTAAATTCAAGTGCTTCAGGATAAAGCCCATTTTCTGTATTATTCATGGTAAAAGAGTGCAAGGAGGAATCAATGTTACTAAAATCTCTTAATAGAAAGCCCTGCTTGGACCCAAGAATTATATTCTCATTCACAAAATACTGCTGAACATAGTATAGGCACTTTCCACAATGTTATATGCTCTCCTTCTATCAAATTTCAGTTTTTATCCAAAATTGTCCTTTTTTTTTTTAACCCACTGATCTTTTTCTTCCCAAAGCTGCTTCTCTACCCAGAGTCTAATAACAAAAACCAACAGATAGGAATATTGCTTTAAATTTTATTTCCTTCACATAAGGATCCACTTTCAGATTGAGGTAGTTACAAAACCCAAAATGTTCCGAAGTTAAAAATTATGAAAGGGAGAGAAGTAACACATTTTGGTTATCTAACATATTGGATAGCTAGTATATTCTAAATTATATAGTTTATTATAGTAATTGCTATTCCAAGTCAACCAGGTAGTGTGTGTGTGTGTGTGTGTGTGTGTGTGTGTGTGTGTGTGTGTGTACATGCGTGTACCTGGGAAGTGGGGTTACTGAGAGAGAAACGTAAAAATTTTTTGAATGTTCAAAACGCTTGAAGAATACAAATTGAGGGGAATTTACAGGAAATTTCACTTGACATAGATAACTATGTTGCTTTTGTTCTAAACAAGTCAATGAGGGGCTCCTGGGTGGCTCAGTCAGTTAAGCATCAGATTTGCGCTCAGCCCATGGTCTCACTGTTCATGAGTTAGAGCCTCGCGTCAGGCTCTCTGCTGTCAGCCCAGAGCCTACTTCACATCTTCTGTTCCCCTATCTCTCTGCCCGTTCCCCACTGTCTCTGTCTCTCTCACTTGCTCATTCTCTCTCAAAAATTAATTAATTAATTTTTAAAAGTCAATGATGCACTCATACTGAGAAACTCAGTGTTAAGGTTTATACATTAGTAATTTGGAATCCCCGACTAGTAAATAAAAACAAAGATTCTAGGATTTATTGTAGGGAAAATCTCCAAGTTTGCCTCTTAACAAAGACAAATAACTGTTTTAAATATAAACAGTTATGCTGTAACTAATGTATTTGATAGTTATTCTATTGAAACCATTGCATATGAGGAGACTTGGGGATAGGATATCTAGAAATACTCTGTATCCTACTTTGCAGAGATTAGGTGAGTTAAAATTAACTTCCCAGGGTGCCAGAGTGGCTCAGTTGATTAAGCATCTGACTTTGGCTCAGGTCATGATCTCATGGTTTGTGGGTTTGAGCCCCGAGTCGGGATCTGTCCTGGCAGCTAGGAGCCTGTAGCCTACTTTGAATTCTGTGTCTTCTTTGCTCTCTGCCCCTCTCCCACTCAGCCTATCTCTCTCTCTCTCTCTCTCTCTCTCTCTCTCTCTCTCTCTCAAAAATGAATAACCATTGGGGTGCCTGGGTGGCTCATTCGGTTAAGTGGCCGACTTCGGCTCAGGTCATGATCTCGCGGTCCGTGAGTTCCAGCCCCGCGTTGGGCTCTGTGCTGAGAGCTCAGAGCCTGGAGCCTGCTTCTGTTTCGGTGTTTCCCTTTCTCTCTGCCCCTCCCCCATTCACGTTCTGTCTCTCTCTGCCTTTCAAAAATGAATAAATGTTAAAAAAAATAAACATTAAAAAATTAAAAACAAATTAACTTCCCTTTTGCATAAAACTCTCTTGCTTGCCTTTCAAGACCAATCATAATTGAGTTCTATATTACTTCTTTAACTTTTATCATTGCTATCAGAGAACAGCATATATTCATATGCTATTTCCCAGGCAAGCAGATTTTGCTGTCACTCCCCAGAAGTTGTCAGCACATTTCTTGCCTCCAACTTATAGTAGCATAGTTTACCTGCTTGCATAATAAGTCTCACCTCCTCCATCAAACCCTTGACAACTGCTTCAGTTAGTTATGTCCAAGTGGTCATTCATTGTAAGGTGGTGGTTATGAGTACAGACTGTTGCTTGATTGTGTAGAAGTGAATCACTTAATGTGTAGCCTTGAGAATGTCTTTTGTTACCTGTCCTGTGCATCAGTTTCCCCTTGTGTAAAAAAAAAAAAAGGATAATAATATAACTGACCTCCTGAAAGTTGTGTACGGAGTAAAGTATATACTAAATAAACCAAGCTTAGTATGATGCTTTACATGAAGTAAGTGCTGTGTATTTTATGTTATTTTCATTTTTGTTCTTATGATTAAAACAACCATTATTTTCTGTGTCCTACAACGTGCCATGGCATATTGTTCATTAATCATAACGTGTGTGTTAGCTTTGCAAAAGACCCCCGTCTCATATTTGTCTTGGTTTTACATACAGCATCTAGCCTAGTACAGGTTGCTTCATCAGTACTTTCCAACTGAATGCTTGATGGAAATTAAGCCTGAAAAAGACAAACAATAGCTTGCACTTGGAATGAAATATGCTGTGCTGTGAAGGGAACCCTAAATCAGAAGTCAGAAGCTATCCTTGTGTACATTTCTAGCTCTGTTGGTCACCACCAGCGGCAGATACTGAGCAAAGGTACCTGATCTCTTTTTTGAGGATATTTCTTTGCTCGTAAAAGTGTATGGTAAGTCAGGAAAGAGAGTGACCACATCTGGTAGTGTTCACCTCCCGTCACCAGAACTTAGCACAGGTTTCCTCGTCGCTAGGGGATGCTCAGACATAATTGAGGGAAGGGAAGGAGAGCGAAACTTTCACAATTGTTGTAGCTCTTTTTCAGAAATTTATAGGGAACTCTTCACAGGACTTGCAAGAATTATAATGGTGGAATTATTCATGGTAATAAACCAGGAATTAGATAATTATGTTGTGGATGAGTGGTTTGAAGATTGTTCTCTCCCCTATTAGCAATTTAAAAAATAAAGGCAGTTTCTTTTCTAGATAAATACAGCCTGTTATATTTTGCATGGCTTTGGTATTAAATGTGAATTGTTTGAAGGCTTAGTTTTAAAAAAAATGATTAAAGGAGATTTGATGGTTATGCATTATTAAGTGGTTATCCTGATACTTGATAATCCCTCAATCTGAAGGAAGTGGTGTACAACTGACGTAGTTTCAATAATCACCTGCCTCTCAAACATCACCGATGGTAGCGTGAAGAGATGAGTTAAAAATCAAACAAGGCAAATCAAAGGAGAATAATGGCATTGGTTGATGCAGGTTATGTTCATATTTGTGTTATCATCTTTTGATTGTAACAGGTTTGAGAGTAGGGACCATCATTTTCTATGATTCTCCCTAGTAAATGCATCGTGCGCCCCAGACAATTAATTTCCTTGACCTTTTGAGGAGAATAAAATGTGTAGAACCTGAATACCCCAAAGGCAACTGAAATCTGGAGTCTTTTTCCAAAAGGCGAGCTCACTTTCTGAGTTGGTGTGGTTTTCTTTCCCTGTCTTTAAGGGGAATGAATTCCACAACTAATTAATAGTTTCAAGGAAAGTTGTTAATCAGGTACTCCAAGTGACCACCCTGGATTCTTCTTTTATTACACAGGGACGTGATGGAATGAGAAAGCAACATAGTTACATTTGATAAAAGGAAATACCTTTTTTCCTCTCCCCACCCACCATGTAATCCCTTGGAATTTACTTGACGCGGGAAATTACTGCAGCAAATAGTGTGATTAAACAAGTGAAGTTGTATGAACAAGAGTAACACTTGTAGTTATAATAATTGCTTTAAAATTCACAACATATATCAATTATCATATTTCAGGGAAAGAGTTTGCACCTAAGGATATCTGGAAGGGATTTTTCTTTATTCTCTTCAGTCTTATTGGGAAGCCCAGCTATTCCTTGCCACTAACCAGGCACTGCTTTACTTTGTCTCAAACAGTGACTGTTCCCATTCAGGGATGCCAGCACCCTGAGTGAGGAGAGGGGTCCCTTCCTTCACACGGCTGTGAAACAGCAAGATGTTTTTGCTTACTATTTAACATGGCTGATTCACATACCTCTAGCCTAGGAAAAGTATTAAAAGTGTTTGAGTAAGTCTAGGATATTATAGATAGAAACTGTTAACTTTTTATATTATAATTATTAGTTTGTTAACGAAATGCCCTCCCTAGGTTGTATGCTCCTTGAGGGCTTGGGCATATTGATCAGCTATCTTTCTATTGTCCTAAAATGGGATACTAGATGAAAATCAGAGAAAAACTTGAAATAAATATGACAGAGGGGCAAAAAAGAACTATCAATGTAGTGGAATGTTTTTTAAATGGACAGTCATATTCTTCAACCCCTTCTTGTTCAGAAACTCTACACTAACTTAAAGACAGCAAAGTGGTTTAAAACAACAGTAGAATCCAGATATTGACTTATTTTATAAATTGAGTGGCCTGAAACTATTAAGCTGTGGATAAATATGTCATTTATTTATATATAAAATAAACATTTAAATATATTATAGTTATTTGTATTTATTATAATGTATACAAAAATATATATTTATATTTATTTAAATAAATGTTCTAGCCACATCGTAAGTGTGGTATCTGTTTCAAAGTACTTACTTTCAGGGGCGCCTGGGTGGCTCAGTCGGTTGAGCGTCCGACTTCGGCTCAGGTCATGATCTCGCGGTCTGTGGGTTCGAGCCCCGCAGCGGGCTCTGTGCTGACAGCTCAGAGCCTGGAGCCTGTTTCAGATTCTGTGTCTCCCTCTTTCTCTGACCCTCCCCTGTTCATGCGCTCTCTCTGTCTCAAAAATAAATAAATGTTTAAAAAACAACAACAACAAAGTACTTACTTTAATTATATTCTTATAAGATGATTCAGGTTTAGATGTTTCATAAGTATACTTCTTTTCCCCAATTCTCAAACACATGCTACTTTAGTGCCTTGTATTTATTTCTGTACTGGTTATTTTATGTGTATTATATCTCAAAACAGTGATTCCTAATGTGTTCTCTCCCGTGATCCAAGAGAAAAGTAATTTGTGGTCAAATGTGTCGTGAAATAATGAAAGTCATATCCCCTGTGGTGACTGCAGTGTATACACTTGTGTATTTATCTCTAAGGCATCACTCAGTAAAGAAATCTGTTTAACTGGTAAAAAATTGTTTCTGAAAGTTATTTGACTATGCAGGCTCCCCTCTTCCATACTTTCCCCATTTATACCAATTAAACCTCATAACAAGAGCAATTTTTAGTTCTTCCAAAGAATAACTCTTTTTGAAAGTACTTTTTAAAAGTATGTACGATTGGTGGATGGTCGATGTACTTGGAAATCAACATGAAGTTTCATTTGGTCAGTATTTCTTTCCCAAATCTCTCTCTCTGGGACTAAATGACAAAACAACTTAGATATGATGAGATAGAGACAGGAATCAAAGGAAAAAAGAATTTATGGTATTAAAAATCTCCTAAGACCACTTTTTTCATATATCTGATATGATCTTATACTGATCTCTACTGAAAATTATGGTCTCCCCTCCTAGTTCCCCTGGCATGTTGCTTTGACTGCCAATATTTTTTTTAACTGTTTATTGTTGAGAGAGAGAATACAAATTGGGGAGGGAAGAGACAGAGAGAGAGAGAGAGACAGAGACAGAGACAGAGAGACAGAGAGAGAGACAGAATCCAAAGCAGGCTCCAGGCTCCGAGCTGTCGATACAGAGCCCGACAAGCGGCTCCAGCTCATGAGCATTGAGATCAAGTCCTGAGCCAGAGTCAGATGCTCAATGACTGACTGAGCCACCCAGGAGCTCCTGACTGCCAAATCTTAATTAAATATTGAGGGATATCAAAGAAAACATCAGGTTATGCCTAAACCAAAACTACCTCAAAGCTTGATATTAAATGGGTTTAATAAAATAATTTATTTCACATCTTATCTAATATTTACACTTTATTCTGTGGATCAAAATATAATACATCTTATAATCATTCAGGTTCCCTCTGCATAAGTAAGCTGAGTACCCTAGCCCTCTCTTCCCACTTCTCCATGTTCTTTTTTTCTTTAGGCTCCATCACCAATATCGTGTTGTATGTTTTACTTATTTATTTGGTTGTCGTTCTCTCCCAATTAGAATACAAGTTTCATAAAGGCAGGGAATATTAGTAGGTGCACAAGAAATATTGGTTGAATGAATGAATGTAAGCCTTGGAACAGTCTGGCAGAATTTGAATCCTAGCTTCTAAGCTTCCTGGCTGTGTGACTTATAACACATTACTTAACCTCTCTAACTCAATACCCTCTTCCTTAAGATGGAGATAATTAGGACATCAATGTCAGAGAGTCCTTGACAGGATTAGAAGATGTAATGATCTGCCACAGAGTTCAATGGATGTTAAATATTTTTTCATAAATCAAACACTTCCTGAATTGGTTGAGCAATGTTCTTGCTTTCTGGTTTCTGGCCGAGTCCCTCCACCCCCACCCAGTATTGGAATAGGAAGCCAACCCTCGCAGAGGCACCGTAGAAGCTACTTATTCTTTCCTTCTTTCTTTTCACGTTTCATGAGTTTTCCTTTTTCATAGTTTTCTGTACCCCCAGTCCTGCTTCTGGAATGTTGAATTTCCACCTGGCTTTGCCAGTAACCAGGCATTGCTTTAACTCTCTGTCAAACAGGGACTGTTCCCATTCAGGGGTGCCACCACCCTGCGTGGGGAGTGGGGTCCCTTCCCTCACGGGGCTGTGAAACACACAACAGTAGCCACCTTCCAACATGTAGATGTTTTCACTTACTTTTGAACATGGTTAATTCACATACCTCTAGCCTAGGAAAAGTATTAAAATTATTTGACTAAGTCTAGTATATTACAGAAACTGTGTAGTTTTTATATTATGATTATTAGCTTGTTAACAAAAATGCCCTCCCTAGGTTGTATACTCCTTGAGAGGTTGGACATATTCATCTCTATTCACCATAGAGTGGTATTCACATGTATGGACACTCAAATATTCACAGTCAGTACGAAGGCTCAACGGAGCCATCTTTCATTTGAAGCCTTAACCTCTTAATATTTTTGCATTTGTTGTCCCTTGGTAGTGTTTATGTTCAAAGAGAGTAACAGTAAACTTGTTCAATCAATGTCTCTTATACCTTCTATCAATATAAAATATGCACTTATACATAGGTGGCTTTTTATGGATAGGCCATTCTATGTGTTTTATACTATATGTCAATTATTTCCTAATATTTTTACACATTTGTGTGCGTGTGGCTTAGTGTAACTTGCAAATAAAGCAAGAGTGCTACAAAATTACTACAAAGTTGAAATTGCTAGAAAGATAGGAAGCAAACTGAGGCAGCTGGTTTAATGTCATCGTTTTGTACCTTTACAGGAGTTGCTACAGCCCAGCTTACATCCTTTAGTGTGCTTCCACAATTCTTTGCCATTCTCGAGCATGTACTTCTGACATTTTTATTAGGCTTTTGTGTTTGGTCACTGTATTAAATCCAGCAATTTATTCCTTTCCACTTAAATTGTCTTCCCCGTCCGAGGGGTGGAGAGGAATTCACAGCGCCTGAACATAAAAGGCTATTATCTTATCTTAGCAAATCCAGCCATACAGAGACAGTGAATCATGACAGCTCAGCTGGGAAGCTGGGGAACAGGGAAATGCATCAGGGAGGGGAAGGCAGAACCAGTGAGTTAGGGACGAGGCCTGTGTTGTAGGGCGCTGCTAACTCTAACAGCAGCTCTAGCGGTTTGCAGCCCTTGGCTGATCCTGGCCCCATAGACCATTTCGCAGACAGACTTCCGAAGTGTGCACCCAGGGAGTGTGCCCTGCCTCTAATCTGGATTTAGTTGTAGCTTGTAGAAACAACTCAGGAGGCCGGACTATACCCATTCTTTTTCTCACCCCAAACCAAAACACCTTTTTTTTTTTTTTTTCTTTTTGAATGGGATAAACACCAACATTTGGTATGTATTGGTAGAGGCAGGCTATAGAGCACATATGTAGAAACTTCCATGCCCCGTTCTAATACAGCCTTTGTTTCACGAAGATAAATATTTTCTGACTGGAGGGGAGCGGTGGTGATGAGGACAGAAGGCTTAAGGTCAGCTGAGTAGCTCTGAGCTAGTTTCTTCATAGATCGAGTACCTGACCCCGGAGCTCTTCCAAGTGCATTATTCATATCAATAGTTGCTCATTTGATCTTCGGCAATATGAATGAGGACCAAATTACAGATGAGAAAGCTGAGACCCAAAAGATGATGCAATTTGCCCAAGTGGCAGGCTGGCATTTGAATACTGGGCATTGCTTTTTACCATGCATATTTACTGGACTAAGGACAAGTTTCTTTTTAATTAGGTAAAAATACTGCAAAGAGCACAATCCTTAGAGTGTATTTTAAATCCTTGCCTTGTTTATGCATTGGTAATGTGCATAGGTGTTTGTAGGGGCCTTGTCACCTCCTCTCCCCCATCCCATCCTATCAGCTATCCAAACTTAAAGCTTCCTGTCACCTTGACTCATTTCCTCTCCCTTTTCCCTACTGTCAGTTTCTGTTGATTCTTCCTCCAGAGGACCACATCAACCCATCTTCTTCTTTCCCTGTCTTTAGCTTACTTCCTAAAGGAACTAAGATCTTCTGTTCTAGGATCCTCTGCCCAGTGGCCAGAGGTAGCTTTTTTCTTTCTTTTTTGTAATTTATTTTGAGAGAGAGGGGCGGGGGGAGAGAGAGAGTGTGTGCCTGTGTGTGCAAGCCAATAAGGGAGGGGCAGAGAGAGAAGGATGGAGAGAGTCCCAAGCAGGCTCAGTGCTGTCAGCACAGAGCCCAAGGCAAGGCAGGGCTTGATCTCAAGAAGCATGAGATCCTGACCGGAGCCAAAATCCAGAGTGGGGCATTCAGCCGACTGAGTCACTCAGGCATCCCCAAGAGGTATCTTTTTAAAGTACAGCTAGGATTATGTCATTTCCCTAGTCAGAAGTCATTTTTTATATTAGCATTATGGTTTATATTTAACAAAACATTTTCCTGTATATTACATCCAAAGGAATTCTGATAAATATGAATCACTGCCACAATTTTATAGATGATAAGGATAACTGTATTACTGGCCCATGGTTTTAGGACTAGTAAATAACAGGACTAATATTTTTTCTAAAGCTTTACTAACACCCAGTGTCAGTAGTCTAAACTCCTGCCTTGGTCTTTAAGTTCCTTCTTTGGCCCTGAATGATCATTCTTGTTTCTTAATATTTTCTTATTATACTATGTACTTGAAGTCTAGTTAACTTGAAGAGTTACACAGGTAAGTTAGCTACTCTTGAGCCTCTGGACTTTTGCTTCTGATATTTCTTGGGTCTTCTTCACCAGGCAGACTTCTTTTTACTATCCAAGATGCAGTTCATGTCTCCTCCACCATGAAGGCCTACTTGATTTCACTGAGGAAAATGTTCAGTGCCTCCAGCCAACAGTGGTCTCCAATCAGAGGTCTCAACACTAGGCTAGCACAGATTATCCTTCTCCTCTGGAATGTTTGTTCCTGAGCCTATCCTCCCATCTATTTTTTTGCTAGTAGTATGCCTTGTGTCTCAAGAGAATGTTCTTGCAGGGCTCATATGTGATGTATCTCACTACCACCTTAGGTCCTCGCCCGTGGTTGGAACTGCTTTGTTGACTAAATGAGCTTCCTTCAAGACTACACATAATGAGGGACACCTGGGTGGCTCAGTTGGTTAAGCGTCCGACTTCATACTCTCGCCATTCCTGAGTTCGAGCCCTGCCTCGGGTTGGGCTCCGTGCTGAGGACTTAGGGCCTGGAGCCTGTTTCAGATTCTGTGTCTCCCTCTTTCTCTCTCTGCCCCTCCTCCACTCACACTCTATCTCTCTCTCTCTCAAAAAGAAATAAACATTAAAAAAAAAAAAAGACTGTACATAATGAATTCAGATGTGTCCTTCTTCTCAGGCTTTTTGTGGAGCACTTCATCTGAGCCTGCACCTGTGTAGCCGTGGTCTTTCTTAGGCCTCCGTTAGCTTTATGTAACAGCTGCTTTATACCACACTGAGTTTGTTCTTCTTCTTCTCCTTTTAGAATTCAAGCTTCTGGTGGCAGGTTCTAAAGTCTTTTTCATTTTGGTGCTACCCAAAGCATCTGCCATTGTGTTAGGCACATAGTGGGGCTGTTAAATAGTAAATATGTGTTAGGCACATAGTAAACAGCTGTTAAATAGACTTAATAAGGACTTTTCATTCTTTTCCTCCAAGCCAAATGTCTATCACTGAAGCAGAAAAAAAATCAGTCAGAAAAAAAAGAGTAAAACTTCAGTAACATTGTATGTGATTTTTAAATAGTTCCTATTTGGGGAAAAAAGCTACCTCGTGTTTATATGTCCAAGTAAACAAGTCTTACAGTTCTTGTATTTCATCATATTTATTATGGGAATATATAATGTTAATTTATTTTAGAATTTAAAAAATGGCATGTGAGTCCACATGCTGTAGTAAAAAAAAAAGCCAAATTTCAGTGGCAGACAAGATGGGGTTCAAGCTCTGGTTTTAGTAGTGTGCTGGGGGGGACCCCCCCAGCTGGCCTGGTTTCCTTACCTATGAAGTGTGCTTGAAAATTAGAACATTTCAGGGTGCCTGGGTGGCATAGTCTGTTAAGCGGCGGACTCTGGCTTCGATCATGATCTCACGCTTTGTGGGTTCAAGCCTCGTGTCGGGCTCTGTGCTGACAGAGCCTGGAGCCTGCTCCAGATTCTGTGCCCCCCCCACCCCGTCCCTTCTTCGTTCTCACTCTCTCTCTCCCTCTGTCTCAAAAATAAATCAAGATTAAAGAAAAGAATAATTATAATGTTTCATTTAAATTTTTGAAACGCCGAGATGATGATACTATACCCAGAATAAGATTTCATGTCAGCTGGCTTATTGTGAATGCCTATGAAAAAAGCTCTTCGATATTGAGTTCTTTTCAATATTGTTTTCTTTAATGTATCAATAAGACATAAGCCATTTAAGTATAGGAGATAGGTGGTCGTGATTACCTCGGATTGGTTCCATGCTTTTGGTTGCAAATAACTGATACCTGTCTGAATCTGGCTTCAAAAGGAAAAACCTGTTATCTCTCAGAGCAGGAATTGCAGAGGTAGGTCAGACCAAAACTTTCAGTTTCTTTCTATTTCTTCATTTCTTCGTCCTCCTTGTCAGCTTTTCCTTGGCTCTACCCCTGGTCTCAAAGAGGCCATCAGTGCTAACCAAGGCTTGATGCTTTCCAGTTCATAGTCAGTGGCAGAGAGAGAGAAAAAAGAAGGGGTAGAGAAAAGGAAGAGAAAGTGGGCAACTGGGAGAGGAGGTGATCTCTCCCATTACCCAAATGGATTCTAAACCCCTTTCTTGAATCCATTGAAATGACATAGATGAAGTGCATAACTTAAGACCAAGAGTTGCTAAAGAAATGGCGTACAGTGATTGATTTCAACTTGTTAGGACCTGTTTCTGGATTTCTGGATGGATGGGTGACTGAATAGGATCAGGATCCTACTAAGAAAGAGGACGAGGTGGTGACTGATGCGGGGAAGTAACCAATAGGGTCCACTACAGTCAAGAACTGAAATTTTGATTTTTCATTTGAATTTACCATAGGAATTAGAGAAGTTGATGTTATAGCAACTTCTGGTTTAGGTGTGTAAAACTGACCTTTTAGACTTGTTGATTTCTTTTGTGCCTCATTTTTACATGTAAGGAAGATAAACCCTATCTTTCATGTTCTTGAGATAATTAAAAATAAAGTCTGTGGAAAGGGTAGTGCCAGGCCTATAATGCAGGCTCGCTTTAAGCAACTGCTATTGTTGTATTTTCTTGGTTACAATTTCTTTATTTCATCTTTGTCTCATCTGTACTCCTTCCATTCCCAAAGTTTCATGTTACAAATCTACACAGGTGCCTCATTACCACATCTAAGTTAATATACCCAAGAGAAAACCCATAAAAATTTTTTTTAACTGTTTACATTTTATGAACTATATAATCATGCAATCTTACAGGATCCTCACAGAAACCCTGTGGTGTAGAAATAATTTATGCCATTTAACGGATTTTTAAAATCTGCCTCCTTCTCCAAATGTGCGCTTCATGAGCTCAGAGTCCTGTTCCTGGTTGTATCCTCAACACTCTAGATAGTACATCACACAAGGTAAACTGGTAGATGATTGATCAGTGTTTGTTGAAGGAAAGGAGAGGAGGGAGGGAAGGGTGGGGGAGTTAAATGTGGTGTGCAGAGATTGAAGGACTCTCTGTTCATGACCTTGCACTGAAGATATAAACTCTGCACTGTTAGTTGGCCAGAGAGACCTGCATGGCCTCTTTTGCTTCATCCTGCTTTCTTCACTCTCCTGTGCCCTGTGTGTTCCAGCTCTACAGGCATTTGCAGTCCCCAAGGTATGCATTGCTTTCACTTCCCCAGGGCCTTTGCATATGCAGATTACCAAGCTCTACCTACTCTAACACCTGCCTTCTTATTTCTGGTCAGCATAGTGTCCCTGTTTTGTTCTGTTGAGATCCTTCATATTCCAGTTCAAACACCACTTCCTCTGGGAAGACTTCTGTGATCCTCTAGGATGCATCATCTTCTCTTTATACATCCCCACAGTATAAGGATAACTGGTTTTAATTTTTTTTTAATTTAATGTTTATTTATTTTGAGAGAGAGAGAGAGAGACAGAGTGCAAGGGGGGGTGGTGCAGAGAGAAAGGGAGACACAGAATCTGAAGCAGGCTTCAGGCTCTGAGCTGTCAGCACAGAGCCCGGTGCGGGGCTCGAACTCACGAGCGGTGAGATCATGACCTGGGCCAAAGTTGGACACTCAACCGACTGAGCCACCCAGGTGCCCCAGGATAACTGGCTTTAAATGTACCTGGATTGTATGATTATTTTATGAACGCTCTTTTTTCACTAGAGCTTCTTGAAAACAAGGGATGGATTTTTACTCTTTTCCTGGAGCTGGACCAATATTTGGTATATCCTAAGTGCTCAGGAAATGTGTTGAATGAATACCACCAAACGGTTCTTCTCAGCCATGTCCTCATGTGTTTCTCACTGTATTCTACTTACAGCTTGTAGAAGAGAGGTTTTTGTTTTGTATTAGTTATTTGCTCATAGGTCTTAGAAAAAAACCTAAATACTGGAAAATAATAGTTCTCAGGAACAGCTACTGTTTTTCCTGCCTGAAACCCATATGTGCATTTCCTTCTCTTATTTTAGGGCTCAGACTAGAGTTTCCCTTCACTGGGCTTCACTTTCCTGAAGCTATAATGAGTGTCCTTCACCTGGGTGGCCCCAGCACCTTGTTAATGTTGTTCTCCCTCATTTGTTTTTCTCACTGGTCTCTCTGTTGACCTAAAAAATAGACTGGCTGTGGGCTTGAGATGTTTGCCCAGCATTCAGCATTGTACTTACTTGGCTTGGGTGGGTGGCGGAGAGATTTTTTTCTAAATGATTGAATGTGTGTCTCGCACTTCCAAGATATTTTCCAGATATCTAAATCATTCCTGGAAAAGCATTCAGTAAACAGTTGTAATTTAATTCAGTGTCTTCGGTGTGGCAAAAACATCCTTCAAGGACTGCTTAAAATAATCTACTTTTTAGTGATTTTCTAATTGTGGTGGATGTTGGACACTGCATTCAAGTGCCTGGCTGAAGACAATGGGGGATAAAATACAGCCTGCCCTCTGTTCATTATGCTGTGTCTGTGCCTGAGAGGCTTTCTTTAGAACTTTTTCCACAGAGGTGCTATATGTAATGGTATGGCCCTAGACATAGGAAGAACATGTTAGAATTTTCTATTTAAATCTCCATTTAAAATTTTCTCTCAATTCTGAAAACTGTGATTTTTGTCTATATTTTAAATATTCGTAGTATATTGTATATATACATCATATATTTGTACAGTAATACTAATTTATAAGTACATGAAATGAGTTATAAATGGGGGGAGGGGAATGAGTGCTCCAAAAATCATACTGATGGTGACCCATGAGTAAAATAATTATGGAGAACTTTGGTTTCACTAATAATTCCATTGTCATGGTAGTTTCCAAGCTGATTTTCACCTTGTTTTTAACGTCATTTTAAGATGCCTTAAGAAAGGGACAAGTGAGCTTACGGTAATGACATCCAGGATGTCCTGTGCTGCAGTGTGTGTTTGTGTAAGTGCATGTGTGGGTCGTATGTTTCCCAGCTGTTCCTACGCATGTGCTGAAGAAGAGAATGGGTGGCCTGTGGCTAAGGTTTGTCTTTAGGTCTTGCTCACATCTACCTTGATGTCTCCCTTTCTGGGAAAGAAGATACATAGCCAGCTCCCCTTTCAGATGAGTAGTTGATGAGCCTTCTCTTCCCCATTCATGGGCATACTCTAAAACTGCAGGTGGAAAGCAACTACCACACATCTTCTCTGCCTCCAGGACATGATACTGATGAATGGATGGTAGGATTCTGATCATGAAATAGACAGATATGCTTGGAGTCAGAACATCTGAACTGGAGTCATGGCCCAGTCACTTCCTAAACTGTGCAGTTTGGGCAAAGTAAGCCACCACTTTCAGCTTCAGTTTCTTTCTCTGTAAGATGAAAATAATAATTAATTCAAAGATTTGTTACAAGAAAGAAATAAGGATATGTGAAAGTGGTTGGCACAGTACCAAGTAGACAGTGTTTATAGGATCTTTTGAGTTTTGAACATGTTAACTGCAGGATCTTTTTTCCTGTTTATTAGCAGTAATAAAATCACAGCTGTTGAAATGAGGTCTAATGTGATGATTACAGATTAAAATAAAAGTTTGGTCCTTCGCTGCATTACACTGGTTGACATGTGACTGTTTGGTTAGATGATTGACTAATGGACTCATCTGTTTTCTGAAGAAACGACAACCTCCTGATCTTTTTTTTTGACTACTGTTATGTGATTGAGTAATGAAACAATGATGTACCTTCCATTACTGTCTTGAGTGATGCTGACTCATTTGGCCACTACAAGGCTCTGGAAGAGTGAAAAAACCATATCTGTCTGCAGCATCTAGGAAGACAACATAGAGATTCCATTTTAAATAGATTTCTGTACTTTCCAGAAGCATGAGAAAGAAAAAGGCATTCATACAAAGAGGATGGCATTAGTTGAAATGGTTTAAAAGACATGTTTATCAACTAAGAAAAATTTCATGCAATGATGGCATTAAACTAAGGAGAGATAATATACGAAATACAAATTGACCCTTTTAAAGGTTCTGGAACACTAGGCTAAGGACTTCATTCAGACTTTATTTGGTAGGCAGGGGTCATCTGAATAACATAATGTTTTGGGGGAAGATTAGGGTTGTGAATTGAAGTATAAAGAGACTTGAAGCCTAGAGATGAGTCACAAAAATAATGACATGGCCCAAAGTCCCAATCCAGGGTGATACTAGTTTAGAAAAAGAAAAGGACACATAAAGAGGCATTTACAGGGTGCCTGGGTGGCCCAGTTGGTTAAGCATCTGACTCTTGGTTTTAGCTCAGGTCATTATCTCACAGTTCATGAATTTGAGCCCCACATCAGGCTCTGCACTCACAGTGTGGAGTCTGCTTGGGATTTTCTGTCTTTCTCTCCCTCTCTCCCTCCCTCCCTCCCCACTACCCCCTCTCAAAAATAAATAAGTAAACATTTTTTTAAAGAGGTATTAACAGTGAAATCGCACGTAGAGCCATGATGGTTTTAGGTGGAGAACAAGATTTTAAAATTTTAAACAAAGCCCATATGAGTAAGAAAGGCAATTCCCTAAGCATTTTGATTAATTGAGGTACTAATGATTCTCAAATGAAGTTCTTAACCTTTAGTTGTGTTAATTTTAAAACTAAAATGGTCAGTTGTTTTACCAGCAAAAAAGTATTTATTCAGGAACAACAGAGACTTGCAGTTTGGGACAAGGAATCAATGGTAGAACCATAGGCAAGTCCAACTAACAAAGGATATGAACCTTATTGTATGGAGAAGGAGGTTGTTTTGAATGAAAGTCCTTTGGAGAAAAGCTGGAGCGCAGGGGGATGACCGTTCTCATTGGCTGAGTTGCAGGGTAGTCAGTTTCTTGTGGAACATGTAATGTACATCTTTCCTTGTTGGCCTGTAATTAATGATCCTTTCCTGTTGATTCTTCTTCAGTTGAGGTCTGTAATTGGTAATTCTTCCTGTAACTGATGTTGAAGGATACCAGTCCTCCTGTGTCTACTTTAGTGAGCCCTTCCTTTATTAAATTTTTACAGCACCATGAACTAGAATCATGAATGGAAAAGCAGTACTACTGATGTTTCAGAGTTTGGGATCACTTCTTACCTTTATTCCTGACACATATACCAGTTTCCCTTATTCTGCTGTTCAAAGAACTAAGAGCATAGATGTATTATAATGGGGCCTTCATTTTTCATGGTAGAATAAAAAGATGATACAATTCCCATGCTGAAAAGGACCTTAGAAATTGTGCCAGAAGAAACAAGTGCCAGAGATGTTACGTGACCTGCCTAACCTGTGGGGTAGGAACCCACACCACAGCTCATGGACCCAGACTCCTAACACTCTATGCTGCCTACTCTTCACCTGCCCCACAGCCCAAGAGCCTTTTTCTTACCTTTTCATACCATTTCATACTGTTTTCATTTGTTATTTAAAGGCATCTCCCTCAAATTCATGGAATTGTATCCACGGGATAATTATTATTTTTGTCCTTAGAAAGTACTCATGTGTTAAGGGTACTCTGGTGGGTTCTGTATAAGCAGGTAAACACACCAAGCCTTAGCTCCACTGTGTCTAATGTTTCATATATTGAGGTTTTTTTTTTTATGTTTATTTATTTTTTAGGGGTAGGGAGGGCATGAGACAGAGAGGGAGACACAGAATCCAAAGCAGGCTCCAGGCTCTGAACTGACAGCACAGAGACTGATGCGGGTCTTGAACTCACGGACCAAAAGATCATGACCTGAGTCAGATGCTTAACCCACTAAGCCACCCAGATGCCCCATACACTGTTTTTGTCCTGTGGCCACAGGGTAAAATGTTTATAGATTTTTCTCCCATAAATTCTCCATTATTACTTAGAAGGTTTTTGTTTTGCTTTTAATTCTGAATAATAGTTTTGGCTCCAAGGAAAAGGGAAAGGAAATTTACATGTTATTTGTCTTTTGCAAGAAGCTAAATATGCAGAGTTTGAATTTATACATGTAACAATCTTTCAAGAAGGAGCTGTTATCTACTACTTTAGTTTATAGATGAGAACACTTCAAATTGACCAGCCTTACTCAAAAAGGCAAAGCCGGGTTTGGAATTCCTATCTTCCACAAAATAGGCCATCTCCTATTGAGACATGACATCAGAATATAAACTGCAAGACATTTGGAGAAAAACAAAAGGTATTGAAAGGCCTGAATGATATATGAGAATCAGTTGAAGAAGTGTGAGATATTTAGAAGAGAGAGATACTTATCTAGGTACTACTTCATCAAAAAATAATTTAACATTTTTTAATTTGGGGTAGAGCACAGGCCGGGGAGGGGCAGAGAGATGAGGGACAGAGGATCTGAAGCTGGTTCTTCACTGACAGGCTGACAGTTGCAAGCCCAACATGGGGCTCGAACTCATAAACCGCGAGATCATGACCTGAGCCGAAGTCGGACGCTCCACCGACCGGGCCATCCAGGTGCCCTTTCATCAAAAAATTTTAAAACCTCAGAGGTGTTGTCCTCTCAGAGGAGAATCAAATGCTCGATAGTTCAACCAAAGTAATTTGGTGTTGGTAGTGGCCATTTTCTTCAAAAAGTCCCTACAGAGGGATTGGTAGCCACATGTCCCCTCACTACACTGTTGGAAAACTGCAGAAGATCTGTGTCTTCAATGTTTCTAATTTTTTCTGTCACTGAATGCCATTTAAAACTGAGTCTGCTACAAAATGACCATATATAACATAGATTAACCAAGATTTCTCTGAAGGAAGGATGATAATGACACCCCTACTCTGGAAAACTCCCCAAGGCTCCTCTCTGAAATGCTGTGTATGCAACAATCTTAATTTGAAAACCTCTGGGGTAAATAATTTCCAATTTCCATTTCAATGGAAAAATACTAATTTAACTTTAATTTAGAACAAGGTCAATTTGTGTGAGTGACTTTTCTTTTAAATTGAAGTATAATTAACACACAACGTTACATTAGTTGTGTGACTCCGTGTAGTCACCATATAACATCCACGTTATTATAATATTATTACCTATATTCTCTATGCTGTGCTTTCCATCTCTGTGACTTACTTATTTTGTAATTGGACGTTTGCACCTCTTAATCAGTCCCCTTTGTCTCTTTATCGCCTACCTCCCCTCTGGTAACTCTTGATTTGCACATGACTTTTAGGGAAAAACCTTCACTCGGGATTGTACTTGGGCAGAGAAGGCACCTAAGCTGTCTTAATAGCTAGTCATTTCAATTCTATGTATTGCCTGTTCAGTTGCAGTCTTGCCTCAAACCCCTCAAAACTTATTGGAGCTGCCCGAGAAGCTCTTTAACTCAATAAAGGGGAAAAGAACAAAATAAAATCTTATTCTCAGGATTTCAAGGAAGTACATGCAGACATCCTTACTGTCCACAATAATCTTTTTCTTCTAAAATTCTTAAATCTATGTTCAGTTGAGAAGGCATAATTGTAAGTAAATCTGCTTAAATGCACAGGCTTGATTTTTCTTAACAGACCCCTTTTGAAAAGAAAGTAATGGAGAATAAAGAAGGAGAGATATTATTAAATAGTGTTAGCAGAGTTACCTGCTCAGAATTTTTAGAGGAGACTACACTTCACTTTACTTGTATGATATTTCATGTCATACATGGAATGTCTTCAATCCAGGAAAATGTCTGGAAAATAGTAGATACAAATAAATTTTCTTATTGTTGTCTGCTGATCTTTTACATACTATATATATATATATTCTAAAATAGTAGCAAATCAAACAAATATGCATTAATTACGTCTTGCAGTGCTTATGAGAGTAAACTGGCAATATGGTTCATATTCTTTACCTTTGAACACAGAGATATTAGTTAACTTGTTGCTTATTTTATTACTCCACCTACTTATAATAATGTCAAATGTTAAAAAAATGGTATGCAAGTGGAATGTTGCATAACAGGGAATAAAACCAAAATTAAACCAGTGACCCAAACTGGAAGGAAGTTAAAAGATGTAATTTTTCAGTTGCACTATAGTTACCATGGGATTATCTTTCTTTTTGTGTCTGTGGGTGATTTAATTTAGTAGTTTGAGAAAAAGTGTCTATTCCTGTGTTTAAAATTTCTAATTACAGCGATGGGTAAAGAAGTTTCCAAGCACAAGGGGTATTTGTGGAGCACTGGAGAGACTGACAAGTGATTGATGTGTCAACAACCCCACTGTGCACTTATATTCCATTTTGTGATGCTGGACTATAGATCCTAAGTAAGCCTCAGGAAGTTACTGCTATCCAGCATTTATTAAATGTGTGGCTTCCTGGATGTAAACAACACGGTGCTTTAGCTGCCTAAATGTGCCACTTTCTTTTTACTGCCACACCGCCCTCCTCCAGAGTGGCAGAATATCTGTGAAATGAACAAATGGGGATCTTTCCTTCAATATGTTTAACTGAATTTAAACTCTTAAGGAAAGCAAAGTGCATATTTCATCAAATGGATTGAAACCACCTAAAAGTGCATGAAATGGACAGCATTTCTAACTTGAAATCTTTGCTCATGACTTCCTGGTGTCAGTGTGGAATGGTGCTTTCTTGTTTGCGAATGTAAAGGTGACAGCTCAGCGTGTCCACAGGGCATTAGGTTATGTGCAGTCACAAACTGTTGTAATGGTCCTTGGAAGCGGCTTACTGTGAATACCTCTTGGTTTTCTGGAGTGCCATTTTCTTCTCTCTTCGTTCAAGACTTTCTTTTGCCACTTTATAGTTTCTTAATTCATATACATCCTTAACTGCACTTTGTAGTCCTATCATTTCTTTTTTAAAAATCTTTATTATACCCTGCATTGATCGACTATTTTAAAATAGTTGATAAAAAAAAAGATTAGTGCTATTATAAATTATGATACCTTCAATGTAATTCACATTTTTAGTAATAGATTCAAACCTGAAGGATTTATCTGAAGTGAAACTTTATGTTTTCCTGATTTTTAAAGTTTGGAAGAAAATCTTCTGTTTGTAACCATTCTATATTTCTCAATGTTCTAATGACTGCCTCAGAGTTTGGAGGCAAAATGTTCTTAATAGTTTTTCTTTCTTCTTCTTCAACTTGAATGTCAAGAACTTGTATGTTTTAAATGAGCTGTTTGCCAAAAGATGACGATTCATTCCAGATAAAAAAGAGAAACCGAGTGCAGAAAAATCTGTGTTTGCTAACCAGCAAAATCTGGAAAATGGCATTTTTGAGATTCCCCAGCAAAATTTTCAACCTAATAAATGTCAGTAGGGCTAACTGAAATGTAGGGTAGGGTGGCTGTGGTGGAGTTAGACTAAAGTTGCTAGAGATTTTTATGTATTCTTGTTGTAAATAATTATATACCTGTGTAAATCATGGCATTTTTCATTCCTTTGCCAGACTGAGGAGGAAAAGTGGGAGGTAAAAAAACAGGAGGTCAACATGAATTGACTCCAAGTCAACTGTAATCCATATCCTGTCTTCATAATGCATCTCTTAACAACAACATCAAAATTATACCAGTATATTCCAAACCTTTGTAAGTTATTTAGAATTTGGAACATGTTTTCCCATAGAAACAATGTTGTAAACATTGGTTCAGTTCCCAGGCCAGTGCATACAGCCTATTTAATCCATATGTATCTAAGATACAGTACCAATGTTTGCTTGAGTGCTGGGTCCTAGAGGCATGTGTGCAAGAAAGAGAGCAGTGATGGGTATTTTCCCTCACTTTTCTGGAAAGAAAATGGTCCCATAGGAGTTTTCAGAAGAAACTATTTGGTGTTTTTCTCTTCCTTCTGTGTTTTGGAATCAGCTGTCCCAGAGCCTTCCTGAGAACCTGTAGTGAAGGCAAGGTCCACTATCTCACCTGCTGTTTGAAAGGAAAGCAGTTAGCTTTCACAGATTTGCTGTTATGGCATTTTGACCCCTTTATTGTTCTAGGTTTTTAGATAAGGCTTATTAATCTTAACTTTCTAAATGACCGAATTTTAGGAAAAGTTACAAGATAAATTTAAAAAAATTATAAAGTATGAAAAAAGACAATTAGGATATGACAGAAATAGCTTTATGTTGCTGGATATCTAACGTCTTAAGGCTTACTTGTGATGTTTAATTTTTTTCATTTAGTTCCGCTTTCACAATGCCTCACTTGCATAGAAATTTTGTAGTTTTTTATAGTAGCCCTCCTAGCGATGCTGGCAGAGGCTTTGGTGGGTTGATAAATATTTTGTTTGCAAATTGGAGATTGTAATTTTTTGCATTTTTTTCAGTAATGTAAAATTGTTCATAGTTGTCATTTTATATTTACTTCAGTGGCTGTATTACTTTGTGTAGTGTGCCTACCCTACCGCATTGCATTCGTAAGCAAGTAGGGATTGGATTGCTTTCTTTGGTCTGTAGTAATTCCTGCTCTTCCCCCCCCCCCCGCCCCCGCAACTCCCCCACCCCACCCCCACCCCAGCCCCTGGCCCCGCAGCCTCCCAGATGTCCAGATGTTCTCAGACCTGTGGGGGCAGGCAGGTTAGACAACCCACCCACTGGTTGAATCATCACAGCCATTCTTAAGAGATGTAGCTGTTTTAGAGGGCCTGGGTGGCTCAGTTGGTTAAGCAGCTGACTTTGGCCCAAGTCATGAACTTGCGGTTGGTGAGTTCGACCCTGTGTTGGGCTCTGCGCTGACAGCTCAGAGCCTGGAGCCTGCCTCAGATTCTATGTCTCCTTCTCTCTCTTGCCCCTCCCCTGCTCATTGTCTCTCTCTGCCTCTCAAAAAATGAATAAAAGCACTTAAAAAAAAGAGATGTAGCTGTTTCTTAAGAGATAGAAACCTCTGCATTGCTTTCAGCAATAAGAATGTACACACTTTTTTTTTAAGTTCTTTATATATTAAAAAGGGTAAAAACAAATCTCATTTTGAGTGTAAGAATAGCTGTTCTATTTTCTTGTGTTTAGTTCAAAGGATGATCTGTGTTTTTTAGGCTATAAAACAAAACAAAACAAAACACAGTAGCATTCAAGAGATTATAGACCTCATTTGAACAATGTATTGATTTCACTAAATTGAAAATTAATTCCTATTTTCTTCAGTAACTCTGTTGATTTTCATAGTTTCTTTTTATCTAGAAACAAATACAAATCATCTCAAATAAAATCTATTTTAAAAACATACATTTCCAATGTACTTGTAGGTCTTTAATATTGTTTATTCATTTTGCTTAAAAAAAAATTTTTTTTTGAGATCTATGATGCGATGGCTAAAAATGCAAAATTTTCAGGCCCAACAGGGGGAGCCAATTCCACATTCTATAGAGGTTGCTTGGCATTATTGCTGGTTACCCATTTGTTAGAGCCAAAATATGTCCTTTGCCTTGGACATTTACAGGGCCCCATAACAGATACTCTTCATTAAAAATGATGCAGTATTTTATACTAACTATCTTTTAATCTGTAATGCTAAATTTATTAATCTACTATGGTCATGCCTAGGAAAAGTCTGAAATAAAGGTCATTCTTTTCAAATGTATGATATTTTTAATCAAGATAATCTTACAATCTTTTCCCAAAAATCAGTGTAGAAAAGAGAACATTTTAATGCTTACAAAAATCCTTTGACTATAGCATATTATGATTAGGTTAATAAAGATGGAAAGTATTTTTTCTCCTTTTTAAATATCACATGTATAAAAATAATTAAAATTACATGATGCTATTATGTGGATTCTTTTTTAAAAACCCACATACCTTGCTTTCTTTAAAATAAAGATTTTTTGGGGGGTGCATGGATGGTTGTCGGTTGGGCATCTGACTCCAGCTCAGGTCATGATCTCACAGTTTCTGGGTTTGAGCCCTGTGTTGGCCTTGTGCTGACAGCTAAGAGCCTGGAGCCTGCTTCGGATTCTGTGTCTCCCTCTCTCTCTGTCCCTCCCTCATGTGTGTTCTGTCTCTCTTTCTCTCTCAGAAATAAATAAACATTTAAAAAAGTAAAAAAAAAAATACAGATTTTTGGACTACAGTCAGCCTCTGCAGTGAATCATCTAAAGTGGTATTGAATTTCCATAATTGTTTGGTTCTGTGTTCTATTCTCAAGGAAAAAAAGTAATTTTGCTTATTTGAATTAGGGTAGGGTATATTTTATCATAAAACATTCTCAGAGATTATAAACATTTTCAGTCTGATATTTACATTTATCTTGACAAAGTACATGGAATTGTACAAGGACATTCTTTTTGCAGTACAGAATATGTGTTTTATAATTTTCTGTGCAACTAATTTTTGTAAACCTTAATTCACTAGTTATCTACTTATCTTTATATTCTAGAAGATAATGTATGATAATTGTATTTGGATAGTCTCAAATTTAGATAGAGGACAGACACACACACACACACACACACACACACACACTAGCACACACAAGCACACACACGCAAATACACAGCCTTTTGGTTCTCAACTACAAAAAAACTTAGGCCTTTATTTCCTGTATATTTGGTGGTGAATATAGTAGTAGATATGTATTATGTGCTAAATACCTAATTAACTGCTTGTTTCAAATTTTAAGAGAAGTAAATCTCCAGCTTATTGTTTAATTTTAGTAAAAGAGAAAATGTACATAAATTTGTCACCTGTAAAAATCTTGCTTTTTTTTTTTTTTAAACTTAGTCTTTGTGGTGCCTAGAACTTCATTGGAATATTGTTATGCTATTAGGAGCCTAAAATACAATAGAACTTAGTGAATTTGCAGTTTAAAAAAATTGGATCTAGGACATCATTTTCTAATTAAAAGATTAGTCTCCTTAGTCTGTTCTGTCAGTGTAAGAGCTGTGTTTGCCACATAGTAGATACTTTGTAAAAGGTGGATAAATGAATGAGCATAGAAGTGGGTGAATTCTTACTGGCTATGGGGCCTTATACTTATAGAGTATGTTTACCTGTTTTAAATTAGATGCTCACTGCTCTGTTGGCTCATAGAGTTGTATGTATGAGCTTTAAAAATTGTAAATATTTTATAATTATGAAATTATTACGAATAATGATAACACCACACTTTTATAATTCAGAATATTGACTCTTTGGGATATGTCTTTATTACAGTCTTTAGAAAGAGGTAAGCATCTTGTTATCTGTTTAAACTTTCAGTACTAGAATGCCTCCTTTTTGCAGGATCACAGTGTATCATGCTTGTAGGAATGGCCATGTACATTCATGTTTCCTAAAGTGAGATCACTCTTCTATCCAATTACCCTTTTGTTCTTCATGCCTCAGAATGTCATTTTGCCCCTATGGCCAGGCATTAATGGGGCATGCTAACTCTATTGTGCTTGCTACTTATGTAACATTAGTTCCAGACTCCCTACTTTTAATTGAAGTGCTACATAGTTAAACTCTCATGCGTGAATTCTAATTCCCTAGAGGAGTTAAGGAAGAGAACTCTATTGAACCCTTTCTCAAATAACATTTCTTTTAAATTGTTGAGTATTTTGAGTAATGAGATATTAATAAGGATGATGCATTTTCACTCGTAAATAAGAATTGAGATTTAAAACATTGTTTAAAAAGACCATTTTAGAATAATCCCATCCCTCATGAGAAAAGTTGTCTTGACAACAGTACCATTTATAATTAGAAATGATGAATATTTTATTTCTCAAAGGAAATTCTCCCTAAGTATGCTAGACAGTGATTGGGCTAAATGCTCATCAGGCTCAATCATTTTTAACGCAAAAATACACTGTGTATCAACTTTTTGACTCAATATTAAGAAGGGCTTTACATTTTAGCTCAAGGAAAGGATTTTCATATACGTTTTCATATGAGGGGTCTGTGAAGTAAGAAAAGGAGATATTGTTGACCTCATTTTACACAATGATTTCATATCTAATAAGTGGCAAAAATAGAACTAGAGAAATGCAGATTAGTTCTTTCTTTTCATCATTTTGCCAAAGGGTGTAGAAATACATGACACATTTTAGACTGGTGCTTCCACTCATAGATATCCATTTTTTCATACCCTAGAATTTACACCTTTTGCATTTGTGATATTGTATTCCAAAGTATATGAATGAAGACTTAGCTAAAATTAAAGTATCTGATACATATTTCAGTCCTTTTATCAAGTGTTCATGATTTAAGTAAATGGCTATTCACGCTGAAAGACAAAATTCACACTTCATTTTATGCAGCCATTTGTTATATCAATTGTAAACATTTATCTGGTGCCTACTACCTGTCAGGCAGTGTGGACTGTTCAAGGTAAATAAAACACAGACCACACAGGAGGAATGGAAGGACACCTGTGCAAAACAGTGGCCAACCTTCAGCATTGAGGTAGAAACTGTTGCATGATGGGAGAGCTTCCACGTGCTGATAAAGGGTTCAGGAGGGCCATATGGAGGAGATGATGCTTGAGGTGGGTCATGAAAAAGGAGTCATATTTGTAGAAGGAAGTGAAGGTGGGGGCGTGACATCCACTACCGGAAATGACATGTACAATCGGATGTGGTGAGGGACCAGGGAGAAGAGCAAGGGATTGGGGAATAAGCTGGAATGTTAAGTGGTGCCTGACCCAAGACGGTCTGGTGTTTTTAAAGCCAACATTTATCATCTAGTAAGTTCTGTTACCTTACCATGAATTCACTGGCTTATAGATTTACACAATTGTTTGTATCCGATTACATGTGATATGGCACTTGCTTGATACAAATTAACATCCTGTCATCATCTATATGACTATGTTAAAAGTCTGTTCACTTATTGAAATCTTACATCACAATTAAAGGTTAATATGAGACATAGTTTATCAATTCAAATATACATTTGAAAACGTCAATTGATATATCCTCATGATGAATTTAAAATGAAGCTAGTGTTACATGGGATATTTTAGTTTTATATTGTGTAAGACCTTTTAATATAGATTCACTGTTTAGGTTCTATTAATAAAGATGTAGAATTTGATTCAGAGGTGTTCAGTGGCAGAGTTAGAGAGCATACCCTAATCTTATCAGTACCCTTAGAAGTCAGCCATGTTGCTTAGTATAAGGTATTGAAACAGGTGTAGTGGCTTTTTATATTTCCATTTGATTGATTAATTGATAGATTTGCACTGAACAGGAATTCCTTTATTGGCCTCCATTTCTCATTAGAGCACATTTCATCCTGGAGAAGCTCTGACGTCTCAAATTTGAT
This sequence comes from Prionailurus bengalensis, assembly GCF_016509475.1. NCBI lineage: Eukaryota > Metazoa > Chordata > Mammalia > Carnivora > Felidae > Prionailurus > Prionailurus bengalensis. Next base: position 190,514,037 of record NC_057344.1, on the reverse strand, counting down.
ATGTAATTACAACTGTGATATTTTTATTTTGAATACAGTGAAGAAAATAGAGTACATTTCATAGAAATGAAAGAAATCACAAGATCCTCTTTTTTCTTTCCTCCTACATATCAAGCTGTATTCGTAGAAAATGCCAAGTTATCTAACTGTGAACATGGTTTCCTCAAGGAGTCTACAGTCCCTTGAAAGGACAGACATACAAACAACATGGAACAACATGGATGCTAAATTAGAGATATGGAACAGCATCGATACTAAGGGATATGTTCACCGTCTATGTAGGCATATGTGTGTGACTTGTCCTTTCTTAGTGGAGATCTTATGGAAAATCACTTAAGTGTGGATCTGAAGAGGAAAATTACATGTTCTTGGAGCTGAGGACTGGGGAAGAGCATTCCAGCTAGAGGCAATGACAGGAAAAAATACATGGACCTATAAACGGGAGTTAAGAGGCACATTGAGGACAAGTGGTAGGAGATGAACCTAGAAAGGGTAGTTTGAGGGACCTTCCAGGAGGTGCTACGGTGTTTGGGTCTCCTCCAGGAGGCTGGGGAAAACATGGAAAATGTTAAGCAGGGTTGTGACATGTTGAAATCTAGAAACTAGAAAAATGATAGTTAGGAGGGCAGATTTGAGGGACTCGGGGCATCTGTTAGTCTCCCCTGCAGGGATTTAGCTGTGAGGGTAGAGGAAGGGTCTTGTTCAGTCTCGTGTTGCACAGGTTCCTACTACGGTGCATTCCTCACTACTACTCAACGCATGTTTATTCACTGAATGAATGCCACTATTCTTCCCCCAATCCTTAATTAAAAGCCCAGCTAGATTTTTACAAAAAAGAAAAAAAAAAAGATGAAAAGAAAGAAAATAGGAAAAAGAACTGCAGACTGAAACAGGGATTTACATCCTACAAAGGATGACTCAAAGGTACTCGTTGGTGAGGGAAGGAGAGAAGTTGTGTCAGACTGTGATATTGGCCCCTGTGAGACACCCCTCCCAGTATTCGTGGCCACGTTTAGTCCCTTTGGTTGAATCTGAGCTTAGCCCTGTGACTGGCATTGGTTAATGAGGCATTTGCAAGTGAAGTGCAAACAGAGGCTTGATAATAAACACTTTCATTTTGGGGACTGTCCTCTTGGAAGGCTTGAGGTTAGAGGGCACCTTGGGAGAGCACCTTCCGTGCCAGGAGGAAACCAGAGAAGAGATGTAGAGAAAAAACCCAGGGATGCGTGGAGAAAAACCCAGATCCCCAGCCAGCACCCCTAATCTCACTCCTAGCCAATGCCCTGTCAAGCCATTCTGCAAATTCCAGCCATCCCAGCACCCTGGCTACTCCATATGAAGCAGAGAAGCTGTCTGCTCAAACCACAGAATTTAAACAGATAATGACTGCTTGTCATTTTAAGTCCCTAAACTTGGGGATGCTTTGTTATGTAGCAATGTGTAACTCAAAGAGGAATCAAAAAGGATTATAACACCTTCATTTAGCTATGAACAGAAATACAAGAGGTATAGTCCCCTTGCTAGCACACCTGACCTAAATGAAAAGAATAAATATTTTTACTGCATTTCAGCACACTGCAGGCACTTAAAACTGTTTGCTGGAGGCAGCATTAGAAGAAAGCCAGACTTAAGATAATGGTGTGCCATTTGATCACGTTAGACAGAGAACTTTCCAGATGTCCTTTTTCATTTTTGTTTCTGGTTATCATATAGATCCTTGTGACCTTACATACTGTATAGTAACTGGAAGTGTAAACAAACCACACACAAACACACAGAGCCCAGGGAGGAAGATAAATATTTGTGAAATTGAAATTAGCTAGATCCCAAAACAAGGAAAAAAAGACTGAAGTTCTATATCACATGCTAAGAAACTGAAATTAATCAACAAACTTCAGTAAAAGAGGAAAAGCAAGGCTTATCCTTTATATTTCATTTAATCTAACATATACACAATACCATGTATGGGGAGCCTAATCATGCACGCAGATTATATAGTTTGGGTAGAAAGTTTGAGGTTCCATTTAAATGAGGGGCAAATGGTGTGTTTGGGGATTGGTCAGTACTCCCTGATGAAAATGTACAATTGATAAGTCACAAATAAGTTATGTCCACAGAGGATTACTTTCATGTGCTAGCAAAGCTATAATTTCCTCCTACCAAATTTTACATAATTCTTACACACTCATTGCTATTAAAATTTCATTTTGCCAAGAACAACCCCCCCCCCAAATCTTAGTCATCATGGCAAAAAAGGGGGTGGGTGGGAGAAAGTAAAATAGTGGAATCACTTAGATCAGTAGAAAATGAGAACTTCTTTTTGTTTTTTGATTTTTGGGTTCTTATTTTTTTTTTTTTTTTTTTGAACTTCAGAAACTTAAAGCAGCAGGGGGCAGTAGAACATTTTGAGTGTGAAGTAGGGACAGGACTGGTCAGTGCAGGAAGACATTGGCATCTCGCAGGATGCATTTTTGTTTTATTTTTACTTTACTTCCTATGCAAAAAGACTCTCTTTGATCAGAGTCGTTATTTTTATTTTCTTGTTGTCACAAGCCAGGGATGAATAGTCATGCAACAGCAATGTTAACAGTAAAAGAAACTCACCCATTTAGAAGAATAGCCTTTGCTCTTTTCTCAACTAAATCAGTAAACAGAACTGGCTTCCTTGCACAGTATATAATATCTTGTTAATTTGCTTTTTAATTCCCGTTTCCTCTTGTGTGTAACTTTGTTTGAAAATCCTGGTATGTGGAGTAGAGGGGGCTCCAAACAGGAAGCATGAGCATTAGTCATCAGATAATGAATTGAGTGTTTAATTTTTCAGTACATGTGCAGGTTTCTTTTCTCTGCAGTTCATCTTTGTCCCTGTCCACCTTCTCTGGCTTCTTGTGCTTTGGCAAGTCATCCCAAACCAGTGTCTGTTCCCAGAGAAATCCTTTGCTCTCCTCCCTCTATGCCTTTTCTCCTGCTGAACCTTTCTCCTAGGATTTCCTCTCTTGCGTATCCATGATTCCAACTTATAGTCACTTTTTCAAAACTTATTTCAGATTCCAGATGTTTGGTGACCACTTCTGCTTTTCCCCCCAACCAGAGTAACTGCCCCCATCCACTGGGTCCTCCACTGGGTCCATGCACTCAGCTTATAGTACTCATTTCTCTACCTTATTTTTAAGAAATCATCATTTGACTAAAATTTGTATTTTCCTCATAGGACTGTCAGTTCTCTGAGTGCAGATATTCACTTTTCTGACACACACACAGAGCACCTACTATAGTTTTGCAATCTTCTTATACATTTGAGTAAGATTTGTTCTGTCAGTAAATGTACTTGGCCTGATGTGTTCAGTCAGTAAATACATGCTCACCTGTTGTTCATTTAGGCATTCAGGAAGGTGGAGGGGGAAAGGACAGTAAGCAAGTATTTATTAAGTACTTAATTACATATCAGGGACTCCAATTTTCTGAGTCAGTTCTCTTTAAGTCCTTATAGCAACTCTTTAAGATAGGTAATATTATGTCCACACAGATGGGGATATGAAGCTCACAGGCAGTAGCTTGTCCAAGATCACACAGATGGTGTGAGACAGAAGTGGCATTTCAGACCCACCCACCTCTCCCCCCACTGCCTCCTAAGCCTGCAGTGTTTTCACTACACAGCAGACAGTTATTTATTATCTACTATGTGCCACACACTGCTTTATGCACTATTGATTCTACATTGAATAAAATACTGTCCCTGTCATGGAAAGGCTCACATTCCAGCAGGGGAGAGATTAAAGTAATTATTATGATTCTGAGTGATAAGTGCTCGCAGCGTGCCCTGTGGGTACGCGGCAAGGGGACCATTAGCTCTGCCAGGTGAGGGATGAGTCTCGCACAGAGTTGGAGGTCAGATGTGGGAGGTGATGGGGCTTTGGATGATTAGCAGTTCACCAGGTGGAGAAGGAAGAAAGGCTCCTCGGGCAGAGGAATTAGTCTAAGGTCAAGACACTGGAGAGCACAGCCTGACTATATCAGTTCGTGGGCTGGGAGTGAGCTTCATGGTTTTGGAAGTGGTGAGAAGAGAGTGGAAGGTGACCTTCACTCCAAGGGGCCAGTAGATAACCAACTATGTCCCTTCTCAGTGCAGAGGTTCTTAGTCTGTGGCTTACATATCAAAGTGGTGCTTTCTACTCAATCTGTAGGTCAGCCATAAAATATATGAAAGGAAGCATGTGGCAAAGAAAGCATGGGCTCTGAAGTCAAATAGAAACCCTGAATTCCAACTCTGACATTTTTAATTTTTATAATTTTTTAATGTTTATTTTAGAGAGAGAGAGCGAGAGCGCGCGCGTGCGTGCACAAGCTGGGGAGAGGGGCAGTGGGGAGGGGAGAGAGAGAGAGAGAGAGAAGAGAGAGAGAGAGAGAGAGAGAGAGAGAGAGAGAGAGAGAGAGAGAGAGAATCTTAAGCAGGCTCCATGCTCAGTGCAGAACCCCATGTGGGGTTCGATCCCACGACCCTGGGATCATAACTTGTGCCGAAATCAAGAGTCAGATGCTCAACCCACTGAGTCCCCCAGGTACCTCCTAAGTCTTTTTTTTAGCTCTGTATATGATCTTGACTGGGAACCCAATTTCTTTGACTTTCAGTCACTGCCTCTATAAAATGGGGATCTTAACTCCCTCAAGACTCATGGTGGGACTGGAGAACAGATAGATGCAGTATCCAGTAGACGGACAGTGGTTTTAGTAAACATGGGCCTCTGTTACAAGCTTCACCTTTCTGCGTATCACTATACTTGTAGAAGTATTGGTAAAGCATTCTTAAATTTCTAAGACTGTATGTTTTTTATATTGATATATGAAGTAGTTTCAAAGTGCTAATTATATACATACATACATGCATGCATAAATATATATTTCTTTTTGCATAATTTAGTGAAATTCTGATACTTGTAAGAGCAAGAAATTTCACATGCTTTTCATTTTCTTGCATTTACTAGCATGAAATAAAAATGATTTTGTCATTCTTCATGAGTCTTATTTTGGATAGTTTTGAGAATAAGTCTAATTTTGTACCATCCCTAAGGTATTTTGGGCTTCTAACAACAGAGTCAACATTATTATCCATTATTACCATTGCTAATTCAAAATTATAAATAATACGATTTTTCTGGTTTATAGACCAGTTTCCTTGGCTTTCAAGTATGGACAATTATCAATAGTATGGTGCCTATAACTGAAATAATATTTGACAGAAGTCCTATTTGAAGTGTTTTTAAGTTAAAAGAGCAAACACTCTTATTACAGTGAAGTTATTCTTACGTATTCCACAAACAAGTGCAAGTTCTCAAATAAGATACCAGTTAAAGTGTGCCAGTGTTCACGTAAGAATTCCCTACGCTAGAGACTTCTCCACACACTGACATCTCTACTTTCTGTCTCTGAATAAAGCAGTGTACCCGCTTTCTGTTTATAACTAAGCTGTTTTTTTCTTGATGCCCTCTGGGTCCTTTGTCACCAATTCTTTCTATTTCTCCTTTACTTTTAACTTACTACTTTTTGTGACCTTTTCTCTTCTGCCCATGAGTGTGGTCAAGATTCTTTACTCCTTAGGGAAAGAAAAAGGAAGCAATAAATAAAATATCCTTTTTTTTAAAGTTTTTTTTTTCTGTTTGTTACAACCTTTCTACAGTCAGATATCTTGGTGTAATTACTTATTTACTATATTGGCTTTTTTTCATTTCTCATTAATTTTTTTAATCCACCGTGAGAAAGCTCTGCCCTTTCCTACATCACTATCGCCCCTGTTATACTAAAATCATTGGTAATCTTCCTGGTCTCCACTTACCGAACCCAGTGGTCCAGTGTTAGTCTTCATCTGCTACACTGGACATGATTTCATCCTCATGTTCCCCTTCATGCATCCGTATTTTCTCAGATTTTCTTCTTTTCTCTCTTTTTACTGCCATCCTATACATGCTTTCTGGAGAAGCTCACCAGTTTTTCAAGTTTTAAACTACTGCCACCAACTTACAACGCTAAAACATAAATCTGCATCCCAGAACTTCAGATTCATACGTGCAAATGTCACACAAATTTGGATGAAAGCTTAGCAACTCAAAATGAACCAGCACAAAAAAACCTGCCTCTCTCTTTCTCTGTGCTGACCATTTCCTCCTTTACCCCCATCAAGAATTTGCTCAGTTTTCTGTTATTTTCTTCTGCAGTCTCTCAGACATTCATTCTCAAAGTCGCCGAGGACACGAATCTGGGTGTCAGACTCATACTTTTCTCTGTGTCCCCCACCCAATAAACTTTCATCCCTGACAGTTTGACTCCTTATCATAAATTTTCTCCTCCTTTACTGTCCTATTTACTATTGCCTTGGATTATTGCACGGTTGCAAAGGGTCTTGCTTGCTCGAGAGATGCGTTCCATCAATGAATTTGCCCCAGTTGCTGCAGAGTACTGTGTCCCAAACCCATGTAACTATCCTGAAAGTTCTTTCATGCTACTTGGCCTCATTCTGTAACTGAATTTTCAAGTCAGTTTCCACTTACATATTTCAAGAGAAGGGGATATGTTTATTATTTGTATTCTCAGAAACTATCACAGTAAAATCCCTGTGAACTGAACCCACTGTTTTATACTAAGATAATTCTTTCGTTTTTATTTAAATTCCAGTTAGTTAACACAGAGTGTAATAATAGTTTCAGGTGTACAATGTAGTGATTCAGCACTTCTGTTTAACACCCATTGCTTATCGCCACGAGCACCCTCCTCAATCTCCATTTCCTGTTTAACCCATGCCCCCCAACCTTCCCTCTGGTAACCAACGGTTTATTCTCTATAGTTAAAAGTCTGTTTCTCGATTTGCCTCTCCCTTTTTCCCCCTATGCTTGTTTCTTTTGTTTCTTAAATTCCACATATGAGTGAAATCGTATGGTATTTTTCTTTCTCTGACTGACTCATCTTGCTTAGCACGGTACCCTCTAGCCCCATTCACGTCATTGTAAATGACAATATCTCATTCTTTTTTATGGGTGAGTAGAATTTTATATATATCTATATATCTGTATACCACAAAAGACCCTGAATAGGCAAAGCAGCCTTTTTTTTTTAATTTTTTTTTTTAACGTTTATTTATTTTTGAGAGAGAGACAGAACATGAACGGGGGAGGGTCAGAGAGAGGGAGACACAGAATCCGAAACAGGCTCCAGGCTCCGAGCTGTCAGCACAGAGGGCTCAAACTCACGGACCGCGAGATCATGACCTGAGCCGAAGTCGGCCGCCCAACCGACTGAGCCACCCAGGCGCCCCCAAAGCAGCCTTTTTGAAAAAGAAAGCAAAACTGAAGGCATTGCAATTCTGGACTTCAAGTTATATTACAAAGCTGTGGTGGCCAAAACAGTATGGTACTGGCCCAAAGAAACATACAGATCAATGGAACATAATAGGAAACCCAGAAATGAACCCACAACTAGATGGTCAATTAATCGTCGACAAAGCAGGAAAGAATACCCAATGGAAAAAGGACAGTCTCTTCAAAAAATGGTGTTGGGAAAACTGGAGAGCAACATGCAAAAGATTGTAACTAGACCACTTTCTTACACTATACACAAAAACAAATTCAAAATGTGTTAAAGCCCTTCATGTGAGACAGGAAACCATTAAAATCCTAGAGGAGAACACAGGCAGTAACCTCTTTGACATTGGCCATAGCAACAACTTCTTACTGGATATGTTTCCTGAGACAAGGGCAACAAAAGCATAAATAAACTATTGGGAATACATCAAAATACTAAAATAATTTGACAAAAAGTGAATGTATAGGAAAAGTTAGGAAATTAGAAGACAGCTTTGAACTTCAAATTCTACATTCCATTTTCAAACCATGCTGTTATAACAAGATTATCCCTCAGATACTATGTTTACAAGTAAATATTTATAACAACTATTTGAAAGTGTGATGAAATAATGTTGAATATCTTTCCATTGTATTTAGATGGTAGTGTTATTAATTAAAAATGAGGTAATAATATTAGTATAGGATTTGGTGCATTGTAGATAGATATTCTATCTATTGTATTCTAAATACAAGTTGGTATGAAAACTTACAAGTTTTTAAAATTTTTATAGATTGTTTTTCACAAACCTGTATCACAAACTGTATGGGCAGTGAATTGTACTAGTTTGGTTGAAAGGTTTTTATTGTGTTTTACGATTATAATTGAGAATGGACTGTTCTTTATAGAATACTTAGTAAATTATACTGAATATTGAGGCTTGATTGCTTGCAAAATTAATGTGTTTTTTTTTGTTTGTTTGAAATATACTCTGGTAAGCCACTATAAATGTGTGTCCAGTAATTTATTCGAATTGGTGTTCAGATAAAAACATATTGAGTTTCTCGGGGCTTTCAATATCAGTTCTATTTCTGTATGACTTTAGCTTTCTAATACAAGGAATGCAATTTGAATTGTTTACTGCTGTAAGCCACTGGTTATTTTCAGGCATAATGGAATAATGGTGTTTAGCCACAATGTGGTATTTTCTAAAAGCACATGAAATATTTCACGAATAAGATTAGCTAAAGAATTTAGTCTCATTTTATGACCATGACAGTTGAGGTGTGCAACATGAGAAGTTTGTATTTTCAGAACAGTTTCTCAGAGTGTTATTTTAAAGAAAATGAAACTCTTTCTTAGAGGATCAGATATTAAGTTTCCACTAAACTGTGTTAAATGTCTGGTTTTAAGTTACAGTATGGAAAATTTAGGTTACTCACTTATTTAGGCATTTTAATGTGAACCAAGAAGAGTTTAATAATAATAATCTAAAACTTTCATGCATATATGATAGTGTGACTTTGAATTATTCTTTAGTGAAATACTAAGGATTTTATAATTTCCTCTTTCTCAGAATATCTTGGGGACTTTGTTTCTTGCCCTCCTGTCCTCTCTCCCCACTCCCCCCTACACACAGTTTGCTGTACGGAAAATCTGGGCCAGAAAGTTGGAGGAAGGATGGCAGAGGAGGGGGGCAGTTCTGGGATGGCTGGGCCAGAGGTGAGACGCTGGGAAACTGTCTTCTTCTCTGAGGCAGCTTTCTGTCACAAAGAAAAGAAGGCTCAGAGAAGCAATGCTTGATATGTCCCATCACAACTGAATTTTAGAAATGGCAAATTTGACTCTATTTACATTCTTGTAATCTGTAAAATAAATGTGTCTCATTGTTGTGAACATTTGTTAAAAGCACAAAGAGAGAAGCACAAAGAGAAACAAAGTACTTCTATAAAAATATTCCTAAAACTCCTAGAATCATCTTCTGGGAAAGAATGTTACAGTTTTACTCATGTCTGTGGTTTATTAAATTGACACTATTTCATAAAAATTCAATGAATGTCATTGTGATAAAAGAATGAATATGAGAAATAACTTATTTTATATTACTAGATAGGCATTTCTTTTCATGATTATATCATGAGTTCCATATTTAACAAATGGTAAATTTGTTTTATTTGCCTCATATATACTTCATAACTTTACATTGAGAAGTTATAAATATTTTGTGGATGTGTATTATATCCTTTGAAAATAGAAATGCTTGCCTGTCCGAGAAATATAAACTATTTTAGATTATCATTTTCATTAACATTTGCCAGACATGTTCATGAGTAATTTCCAGTCATAGAATCTTATAGAAATTATATGTTGCAGTTTTAGATAAAGTTAAAATACATATTAAGGGGAAAAGGTATTACTTAGAGTAGAACTTATAATTAATATTTTCATCTCTCTTCAAATGACAAATTTATAACAGGTTTTCTTGGTTTGGATAGCTATTCTGGTGGTAATCTTCATGGGGTTCTGTCTATAAGAAATTGATTATGAGTTTTGATGCTGAATTTTTAACACAGGGATTGTTACTGTTCAGCTATTTAAAATGTATTTTTTTAACACTAACCTTTAATCCAAGCTTTCTTTTTTTTTCTAAGAATGTTCTCTTATGCAGAAGATTGACAAAAAAAGAAAAGAACTCTAACCCTAACCAAAGAATAAGGCCAAAGGTTTTGGATTGCCACAGCAACTATGTGGCTTCCGGGTAGAAGGGATTTTCACTTAATGGTGGTCGTCAAATGACTCCATGGCAATATTGCCTTTTAGCAGCAATTGTATCCACCAGCCCCCAAACATGATAACCACTGGTGTTTTTGCTAATAGTTCATTTCTTGTGTCTTTGTTTGCTCTTAGTTGAGAGAGTTGTATTTTGACCTAAACAGAGGGTGCTGAGTCTGATTGTAAAAAAAATAATAATAATAATTCAGTGGTTTTGCCTGTGGAAATGTTTTACCATATCTCCTAAACTATAAACGGATAGGTTAACTTGTGATGGCCGATACTAATAATCCCTGGCCCTTGTTATGAGAAATAGCATTTAAGAAAATGAGAAGGGGGGCGCCTGGGTAGCTCAGTCGGTTACGCGTCCAACTTAAGCTCAGGTCATGAACCCAGTGTCAAGCCCCCGTGTCCCATCGGGCTCTGCACTGACAGCTGAGAGCCTGGAGGCTGCTTCAGGCTCTGTATCTCCCTCTCTCTCTGCGCCTCCCCCACTCGCACTCTGTCTCTTGAAAATAAATGTTAAAAATTTTTTTTTTAAAAAAAGAAAGAAAATGAAAAAAAAACTTAATGATTCCACTGCATGAATAAGAACATTCTTGAGTTACAGAAAATAGTGCAATTAATGATAATCAAATTTTATTCAATAGAAATCATTAAATTATGCCACTTAACAGTTTGGAGATTTTATATGTGTGTGTTTGTGTGTGTGTACGTATATATATGTATATACACACAATATATATATTATTACATATATATCTTATATGGGTATATACATATATACAATACACATATTTTTCAATCGTTTCTGTAAAGAATTCAGATTTAATTTACATACACACACACATACACATACAAACTTGGGTAATAAACTTCTTATATCCTTCTTATTTCAAGTTATTTGTAAATTTATTCTGTAGCCTGAAATGCTTTTATGCCTTTAACTCTTAAAAACGTATATTTGACAATCTATGCACGATTGTGTTACAATTTGACATGATTAAGAGATTTTTCAGCTCTATGATTGGGATAGTATTTCTGGACTAGTTGCAAGATTTTGTTCCTAAAATACATTGATTTAGATAATTACATTCTCCTGTAGTCTCTTGGGATGATATTTGGCTTTTTGTAGAAAGCAGACTTCTGATTGCTTTCTGCCTCTTATTTTTTTTCTTTTTAAATTTCTCCATTCCACTGCTTAAGTGTCTTAGAGCCCGTGTGTTTATAGCTACTTTTAGGGTCACAAAAGCAAATATTTTATGTATTATGACTACAAATAGAATGCTGTTCTTGGTTCATAAATCTTAGATTATTTCTCAGTCCCAGGGCAAGTGAAGTTGAAAATTACATAGTAAGCACATTTCTGCCAGCCCCAGGTCAGATATTCATACTGATAGGCAGGATGACATAGTGGAAAGTATCTGTCTCTGGTGTCAGAAAAACCCAGATTTATATCTCAGGTCTCTTATTTATTGTCTGTATTGTTTTGGACAACTTTCTGAGTCTTGATTTTCTCATCTGTAAAACAGAAATAAGAATATCTGCCTCTCAGGATTAAATGAGATGTTAAGATGTGGTAAAAATTAGACACACTAAGTGATGGCCAAGTACAACAACCTTCCTTCCCAGTTGGAAACCAAATATTTTATGGTTTTAGAGGTTAATATACAGTTGACCTTTGAACAGGAGGGGTTTGAACTATGTGGGCCCCAACTCTGTGTGGATTTTTCTTTATGAGTACAGTGCTGGAAATGTATTTTCTCTCCCTTATGGTTTTCTTAGTAACATTTTTTTCTTCTCCATTTTATTCTGAGACTACAGCATATAATACATACAACATACAATATGTGTTAATCAACTGTCTATGTTATTGCTAAGGCTTCTGGCCAAGGTAGGCTATTAGTAGTTAAGTTTTGGGGGAGTCAAGAGTTATATGTGGATTTTTGACCGTGTGAGGGATGGGTACCCCTGACTCTCCAATGTTCTTCAAGGGTCAACATATGTATATGTGTACATGTATTTATATACACATACAACATATATATGTATGTATATGCACACACACATATATATGTATGTATACATATGTATATATGTGTGTATGCATGTGTATGTATATGTATATGTATGTATATGTATATATATGTGTGTGTGTATATATATATACACACACAAACATTTATTCAACAAATTTTATTGAATAAATGTATAAGTAGATATATACTGAGTTCCTACTATTTGCCAGGTTCTGTTCTAGATTCTTGGGACACATGGTTTAACAAAACAAAGACTCCTTTCATTGTAGAACTTAATATTTTAGAAAGTGAATATTGCAAACTTTCCTTTAGTGTCACTAATGCCTATTTGTTTTTAAGTTTATTTATTTTGAGAGAGAGAGAGAGAGAGAGTGGGGGAGGGGCGGAGAGAGAAGGAGAGAGAGAGAATCCCAAGCAGGCTCTGCACACTCAGTGCAGAGTCCAATGCAGGGCTTGAACTCATGAACCATGAGACCATGACCCGACCCTAAGTTGGATGCTTAACCTACTGAGACACCCAGGCACCCAACTAATTTTTATTTTAAGCCATTCCAGCAGCCTTGGCTGTCTGTTCTGTTGGTTCACACCATATGCATGTTCCCATAAACTATTGGAAAGAAGAAAATGTAGCACAGGATGAGAGTTATTTATCTCTCATATAAAAAGAGATCTTGTGAATTAATTCAAAAAGATAAGCAGTGAACATAGTGTACTCAATAAAAGGTCATTTCAACACCAATGCATTTGTGTAGGAAATATGTCTTCAAGCCTATTCTTCATCAGTGTTTGTGAGACAAAAAGCTGGAAAAAATTATGAGTTTTCATCAATAATGGAAAAGTTCAGCAAATTATGGTCAACCCAAAGTATGCGGCACTATATTGATATTAAAAATGATGAATTAGAGCTATCAGCATTGACCTAGATGGATATCTATGATATATTGTGAAGTGAATAAAACAAGTAGGTTTGTGACGGACCTATTATGACCACATTTTTGTATTAATGTTTCTCTAGTATGGTTATTTAAAATTTTAAGATGTTTTATGAACATAGAGAAAGCTAGGGAAGAATGTATATAAAGTGTTACTATTTGTTACCTCATATGGGGGATGTTGGTAGGGCTTGTTGGTGGGAGATGGGAAGTCACAGCACTTGAACGTCTTTGATTTCTATGAGTTGTTATAATTATTATGTACAATGATGTAATAAAGAAATAAAAAAAATTAGAATTTCAAGTTATTAGAAATGGTTTATTTATGCTTTCATTGGTATATCCCTTTTCAGTGTGGAGATTAATACAGAATCTCCTGTAATACTTTGCATTATAGTAGGTATTTACTAAGTGTTTCAAACATTCATTAATTGAACTGTTTGAGAAGTCTATAAGAGTTCTCATCTATATAGTTCTATATCCAATACATATATGTATGTATCTCATTCTATATATAATTTTTATTTATTACTTATGGTTATATATATATATATATATTTAGATATTATGTATTACTGTGTATTATTATATATCATAGAATGATATGTCATAATTACATATTATATTATTATATATAATTGTATGTTATATATTGCTTATGGTTTTACATATGTATTATAAATAATACTTTGAGGGCTATTGAATGCAAGATACTTTTGCCTAGAAATGATTTTCCTGCTTAGGTTGGAGTTTTATTTTCTTGGTGGGAGTGAGCCAAGCAAGGACAGCAATAGGCCCATAATAAAGTCACCTCCTTCTGGCTTCCTCCTACTCTCCAAAAATGTGAGCTGGGCAAGGCATAATGAACATTATGCATTCATTCACTTGGTTATTCCAAGGTTTATTGCTTGCTAAGTCTTGTGGGGGAAACAAAGATTTATTCATGGATCTTTTACCTACAAGGAGTTTACAGTTCTGCAGGTTATAAACATGTCATCAACTTCTTCTCACTTAATTTTTTCTCTTCAGCATAGATTAAGGTTTTATTACATTCTTATTATCAACTTTTACAGAAATATCAAAACCCCTTCATTCCTAACCATTAAAAACCAAGTTAGTGAAGGAGCTGAAGCAAGGGCGTGATCTTGCTGAGGAATCAGCAGAAGGTGTATAAAAAAACAGTAAGATACAGAGAACAGTTTAGGCATACTATCAAAATGGCGGCTATCATAGGCACTATCCTTGTTGGGTTCTAGCACATTCAGGCTTCATGTTCTAGTTTAATAAGCCTCACTTAGATGAGAGTCATCTACTAAAAAATTTCCATCTAATTTCCACTTTCATTCTTTAAACCCGGAATTCTAAGCAGAAGAAAACATTCATTTCCAAGATTCATCTCATTGTGAAAGTTTGGCTTTTACTATGTTTTTAATTCTTATATATTTATCTTGAAATACATAGTAATCAAAATATATATATAGATTTATATCGTATAAAATATTACATTAGCTTAGGTAGTTTCTAGAATTTTTCTTTTATATAAATTATATATTATATGTTTAAATACCTATAGTATAATTTAATACAATTATTTAAAATAACAAAATGTTATTTTTATGTTTATATTTATCTTGTTATATATATATTTACAATAAACCTACTAACACCAGAACAAGGCCTATGTCTTTTTAAATTTACCTATGCATTAGTGACCATAATTTTTGTGAATATTTTTGGTTAACATTGTTGTCTTATATTCCTGGCAAGACTTTCAGTTTTTGTTATTGCTAGGAACTCTTCCTATTTTTCCAATTCATTGTTTTTAGTTTATTCTGAGCAAGGAAAATAGATAACCCAGGTTTGCTGAATCATGTTTAAAATAACTGTTAATTAACCCAAAAGGAGGATCTGCAGTTTTCTCCCCTGTGTCAAATGCATGGCTTTAGTAGACACATTGTGTGGAGCATTTTGACTGTTGGGGGCCTTGTTATTTATTTATTTATTTGTTGTTTACTGTTTGTTTTACTTACCAGTTCTCACTCATTTTCTGAAGAATTAAAATTATCAGAGTTGCCACAGATACATGACATATTATAGGAGAGTTTACTATCTCCTTAAGCTTTAATTTGTGAGGTTCTTTCCACATATCATACAATATCAGTGATGACACCATATAGTTAAATCTAATTTACATACATTGAGCAGGTGCTTCATTGTTGAGCTCACATTTGTAAAGAAAAAAAAATTATCCGAGAGCCTTCAATTTCATGTAGAATTTTACAGGTAATTTATTAAAATAATGTTGATTGAACTTGGGGCGCCTGGGTGGCTCAGTCAGTTGAGCGTCTGACTTCAGCTCAGGTCATGATCACAAGGTTCGTTAGTTCAAGCCCAGCGTCAGGCTCTGTGCTGACAGCTTGGAGCCTGGAGCCTGCTTAGGATTCTGTGTCTCCCTCTCTATATGCCCCTCCTCCACTTTCTATCTTCATCTCTAAAAATAAACAAACATTAACAAAAATTAAATAAAATAATGTTATTATATAATAAATAATAATGTTAAATAAAATAACTTCTGCCATTGGAAGGCACTGTGGGAAGTGGGATGGGGTGGGGCATGAGTGGTAGTTTCAGTCAGACCTGAGTTTGAATCATTGTTTCTTTAGTAGGTGATGGAGAGTGAGTTCATTTAACCTCTCTGAGCCTCAGTTTCTACATCTGCAAGATGGGATATCAATACTTCCAAGTTTGTTGTGGAAAACAATACTTGTCAAATACGTTTAGCCGCCGGCCAGGCCCTGTTGCTGCCAGTAGCTGGTGGTTTCCCTTCAGTTACCACATACTGATACTGTTTGTAATGAATTACTGCTACAGAGGGCAAAGTCTGACACTGGTGGCAGGAATGTATTTTTCAAACTCCTTCTTCTCATTAGAAGATAAAGAACAGAAATGGTGATACAGTCCTAAAGAATGCACATCTCCACGTTGTGACTGATTCTCAACAAAAGCGGAAAGACATTTAAGTAAAGGATTTTCTGTTGGAGTTTTAGCTGTAGACAAGAAGCATTTTCCAAAATGTGGACATGTTATAATTTAATGATTCGTTCTTTGGGGAGATGGTCCATTTTTTGGGTATTCATCATGGCTCTAATCTGAGTAAGGATGAAAAGCATGTAGTGCTTGCCTTGTTCTTACATCAGAAGAATTTTTTCTTTTGTCCATTTTATGCTTGTTTCCAAAGGCTTAAAATGAAAGCTTTGTTTCTGCAATAATGGCTTAGTGTAGGCTTACATTGTTGATCCCCTTAGTAGATGCAGTGTAATCCACTTTGGTAATGTGAATTTTTAAACAATCATCGGCCTTTGCCATTAACCCTTCTCTACTAATGATAATACTCTACAAAAACTACAAAGGAACTCGGGCCCAGCTTAACGTTAGACTTGGAGCACACTTAGCTGAATTTGCATTTCTTATTTTAGTAGCAGTGAATTGCTGAGCATATGTTGAACTTCATCAATACCAAATGTAGAATAGGTGATTGTGAAACTAATGTTCAAGTGCAAGCATTCAAATACAAACACGGGAAACAAGAAGAAAATAATGATGAAGCAAAAGTGCTTTCCAATCCAAAATTCCCCTCGAAGGGGCTTCGGCTGCTGTTGCTTTCTGGAATATTTTTTAACGTGACCTGTTGCTTTGCTTAGTTCATTGTAGTGCAAATGTCTCAAATAAAGCTGTACATGAGTCATTTTTTTTTTCCTCCTCAGTTCAGGCTACTTGGATAATAGCGCACTTTGAACGCAAGCATGGGAACCTATTGAATGTTTCCTGCATAAAGCCTTCAGAGCTTTGCTTAGCAGCTTGACATGTTTCTTTAGGAAAGAGAAATGGTAAATTAGCTAGGAGTAATTTTATTCCATGACATATTTTCAAACTAACTTTGAGAACACATTTCCACTTAGTGTTTGGATTCCACTTTGGGGACTTACAAAAGGTTTCCTGCATTTGGTTAAGTAATATAGATGGTGGATGGCTAAATTAAGATGTTCCTTAGGGATTTGTAGATATTTAAAGTTTTACCTAAACTGGAGAGGACTTCACTGCAATTCTTATTGAAGCTGTATTGAAAGTGCAGTACTGTACGCCTTCAGGGCTGTGGATTTAATAAACAAAAGATCTGTCACTGAGCTTGGGGCACAGTAGGGGGTAGATGTAATTATATACTTTAAAGGGGAAAAGACTGTTGTTATTATTTTACATTTATTGAGTGCCAACATTTTGCAATGTGCTGTACCTAACATAGAATTAGACACAGTCCTTGCCCATTGGACTATCTATTTAAATTAGACACAATCTAAATATTTCTCTTAAGTAGTTCCTGTGTTTTCAAATTTGTTACCCAGTGCATTGTATAAGTACAGAAATATTATTGTACTTGCAAATGTTATTTGAAACTATAAACGCTTTCAAAGACAGGTGGTAGAATGAGATGTGATTATTAGACTATAAAATTGCTCATGTTTTTCAGGTCCTTTCCTTTAACTATTATTATAGACCTGACTTGAAATGGGGAGCAGGAGAGGTATGAAATTCAGAAAATGACGGATGCATCCTTTTGATTTTTACCTTGCAAAAATTGCAGTTTAACGATAAAAATGCCACTTACACGTTTTTAACTAGGTTTGGAATTATATTTATTTGTGTGGATTTTAATTAATTCTAGTCTGAAATTCCACGGTGCATTGTCCGGTATGGTGCATTGCACCTGTTAGGCGCTCACTAAAAGTTGTTGAAGGGTTGAAATAAAATGGGTTTGCCAGTGGATTTCCATGTCAACCATCCTTTTCTCTGGACTCTCTTTTCTGATTGTAGAGCCTGAGGAGGCAGGGCTGTACTGGCTTTGGGCCAGTACTAAAAAAACAAACAAACAAACAGACAAAAAACAAAAACAAACGAACGAGAAAAACCTCCACCTTCCTGGGAATACCTTCTAAGAGCTCTGGTTTGGCGTGTCTTCTTTCTGATAAAGATGTTTTTCCGACTCTCGGCAAGGCCTAGATCTCTGAGAGCCATGAGAGTCTTCAGAACTCTCCGGATCCCCGCCAGTGATCAAAGGGCCTTTTCACACCGGATGCCTGGTTTCAAGGGAGCTGGCCACCTTATAGAGCAGTCAGCCCACTGCTCTGTTATGTAGCTACACACAGTTCCTGGCACCACTATTACAAGTCAAGCTGGTATTAGGGAAAATATACAGATGAACATAGGGAAGGATATATAATTGGTCTCTTTATGGATTTGCCCTGTGTAGGGGGCCCATTTTACACCTGCTGCTGTGTCCTCAGCTCCAGCATGCTCGCTTCGTCCCCACGTCATCTCACACAGTGCATATCAATTCTCAACTGCAAGACTGACTGTTCCCTCAGGAAGCAGAAATGAGGATCCGTCATAACCACAGCGCAATCATCCAGCCCCGAGTTTGCATCTCCGGATTGCCGTTTACTATCTCTGTAATTGAAATCTAGTCATTTAACTTTTCTAAGCCCTGGGCTTCTTACAGGTACAAGGGGATAATAATAGTACTGAGCACTTAGAATACGCGTGAAAATTAATCTAGCTGTGGAGAGTGCTTTGAACATAACTATCATTGTTACAGGCAATCTGTTTATTTTATATTGTCATGGTCAGGTATAAATATGAAAAATTCTATCACATGTATCTTATTTTGCTAATGGAAAATACAAAAATATTGATATTTGAAAGCAGTTTTACTAGGATTGTAATTCTGATCTGCCAGCAATGGAAGCGGAAAGCCTAAGAAATAGGGAGATGGGTCCCCTTTAGACCATAGCCACCTGTTCCTTATGATCACGATGACTCTGCCCCTTCCTGTTCTAGCTCCCTCCAGTCTGCCCTAGGTGCCTTCTGACCCAATTAAGCCCTGATACTTTTCCACATAAGCCTTGACCTCTTACTCTCAGCGATGCTCTCATTTTCTACTCTGGTAAGCATCTGATCTAATATCCTGAAGTATTTCTGCCATCTGCCTCAAACTTTCTACTGTGTTCCTCTAGCCCTTCAGTACTCCCTCACAGAGCTATCCTGTAACAACCAAAATCGGTGACAATGTCTTACCCTGTCTCCTCCTCCTCCTCCTTCTCCTTCTTCTTTTTTAAGTTTATTTGTTTATTTTGAGAGAGAGAGAGAGCACAAGCAGGGGAGGGACAGAGAGAGGGAGACGGAGAATCCGAAGCAGGCTCCACACTGTCAGCGCGGAGCCTGATAGGGGGCTCAATCTCACAGTTCACGAGATCCTGACCTGAGCTGAAATCAAGAGTCGGAGGCTTAACCGACTGAGCCACCCAGGCGCCCCTTAACCTCTGTCTTCTGGCAGTTGCCCCTCCAATCTTTGCACACACTCATGTTTCTCCTTTTCCAGTTGGTCTCTCTCTTTTGCGCTCAAGACTCCCTTGGTCTACCGGTATGCCATTCACTCATCACACCCTTTCTCTTCTCCCTGTGTCATGGCTGAGATTGTGTTCCCCAAATTCACTGTCATGTTCTCATCACCAAGCCTGATGGCCTCTGTCCTCAACTTGCTTTTCGTCACCCTCCTTGCTCCCTACTCTTTACCCCTGCTTTTGTAAGTTAATGGAAGGATTTTCCTTTTATGTATTGAGCTTGCTTTCACTCTTCCCTTAACCTTCACCAATATGTAGGCCTTAAATGTCAAGTATTACATTCATGTACATGATGTATGGATGTGTATATCCCAGTCCACTCTATATTTCAAGTTCTAGAACTTTCATCCCTGACAGCATGCTAACGCCCACCTGTCTACATGGGATGTAACTCCACCCCCACCACTTAAAAGCCAAACTTGAAACCACACCACCTTTCTTCCAAACTAGCTTCTTCTCCTGGTTTTCCTGTTTCTCTTGATGATCCCCAAATTCTCCTTAGAAGTCCAGTCTCCAAAGCCCTGAGTCGTTTGATAGTCAGTTAATTGCCAGGATTTTGCTGAGTGTTCCTGCACATCATCCTTCGTATATGCCATGTCCCCTGCTTTCTCTGTCACTCACCCATGCTACTTCCTGCCTCTGCTGGTAGCCTGGAATTCTTCCCTGGCTACTCCATTTCTAGTCTTTGTGGAAAACAGGAAGCCATAACATCCAAATGACCTTGCCAGCCATTTAAGGTGCTGGCCTGCAGGGACTAACTTCTGATCCAATGGCGAAGAGACCTGAACACATGCAGAATATCCCCTGACTCTATGGTCCAGTTAGGCTCCATAGATGAGATGCCCTTAACGTGAAAATCCATGAGAAATACTGCATACCCACTCCCCACTGGATTGGAATTATGAGGCAGGATTCACAAAACATAAGGAACACAAAGAGCATCCTCCTTAGTACAGGCCAACCAGATTCCAGCTTGTTTCCAGCTTGTTCCCTGCCTTTTTCTCTCCCCAGAAGCTCTCCTCCATGATTTAGCTCTTTGTGAACAAAGGCATCTCTGTGCTTATTGTATTATATCTATCCTTCTCTCTGCATTTTAAACCTCACCACTTCTTCACAACCTTTGTTTATGTCTCACTTCCACAACATTCTTTTGAAATGAAATACCATAGTGTTAATTCAATAGTGATACTGTTTCTTTAAGAGTGATCATGCATTATTCTGCTTAATCATTGTATTTTATGTCTTAGCCCCAAAAAAGCTCTAGTAAAAGAAAGTCGATGTCCAAACCCCATTGCAATTCCCGGTAGTGTCTAGTGTAAGGCTTCTTTATAGTCTTTGATGATGAATTTTCAGGACTACACAGACTAATGGTATTGAACATTCTGGGCTCTTTATTACCCCCACGTCAATATGATGTCACCTCCTAACCACCAGCTCTTAGGGACACTCTGTTTGTCGCGGGACCTTTTCCATCAGTGGATTAGGTGGATAAGTACCATTTTAAAGTTGCTTCAGAGTTGGCAAGGTACTTTCATAGAAATATGTCATTAGATCCTCATAAAATTTCTGTGATATAAGTGCTTTTATTATCTCCATTTTGCAGATGAAAGCACAAAATATCATCACATTTGAAAGTGCTACTATCTATATGAGAGTGGGGGACAGGGGAGACTAGGCCAGGAATCTCCCACATAGGCAGAGATACTAACAATTTAATTTTTTCTGTAGAAGATTTCAGCTGAAAAATATAATATGGCCTGGATTTCCAGAACTCCTTTGGAGTTCAGCGTTGTTGAAGAGAGTCCTATTGATGGAGAAGAGAATGAATTCTGTCTTTGGATAAAGTCGTTAACATTAAAGAGGTTGGAAAATAAGGGTGCCTGGGTGGCTCAGTCAGTTAAGCTTCCGACTTTGGCTCAAGTCATGATCTCATGTTTTGTGAATTTGAGCTCTGCGTCAGGCTCTGTGCTGACATCTCAGAGCCTGGAACCTGCTTCGGATTCTGTGTCTCCCTCTCTCTCTGCCCCGACCCTGCTTATGCTCCGTTGCTGTGTCTCTCAAAAATGAATAAATGTTAAAAAAATTTTTAAAAGGTTGGAAAATAAATACAACAGACAAGTAAATAATAGAAAAATGAGATGGTGAACCGTTGCGGAGAAAATGAAAAGCAAGTCAAATTCCGAGAGTAGGGACAATGGACTAAAAATGTCTGGTTAGCCAGTCATCATGGGACAAACAAACCTATCTGAGGACCAAATCATATGGCGTTTGAGCTCTGTGGAGCAGAAGCCCTGGAGTCACTGTCTAGGCATGACAGTTTGGGTTTTACTGTTTTCATGTTCCCAGTGCACGGAGGCGATTTGGATGGACTGGAATGTTGTGTTGGTGAGACTCTACAACCCTGGCCAGGCCTTTTCCTGTTCTCCTTCCATTGGTGTTAAAGCAGAGGCAGTGATTATGGGCACAGATATATATATATATATATATATATATATATATATATATATATATATTTTTTTTTTTTTTTTTTTTTTTTTTGGAAGCTCCTTAAAATAGTAAAGATGTAACTCAAGGGCACAAAACTGCAAGTCCTCAGTAGGCCTGAAAATAGAATCATGGATTGAAAAGTCATTAGAAACCAGCCAGCCTTTTTCTCTCTCTCAATTCCTCTTCCTCCTTCCTTCTTCCTCTGCCTCTCCTCTTTCCTTTCTCCCTTTCTCCCCTTTCTGAGCTCTTTTCCCTTCTGCTTCCCTCACTCTTCTCCCCCTTTCATCCCTTTCTCTACCTTCCCCCATTTTACCTTTCAGAGGTACAAAGAGAAGCATTGGTAGAAAATGGCTTTCTAACTGCTCTCAAGTTCATCTTCTGCTTAAAGGAACAACCCAAATTCAACTAGAGTATTTCAGAACATGCTCTGGTTTAAAAACAAACAAACAAAAACAAAACAAAACAAAACAAAACAAAACAAAACAAAACAAACAAAACAAAACACCCTTACAGGACAGCTATAGTCTCATATCCAGCTCTGATCCAATTAACTGTGGCCAATTGTCCAGGGTCATGAGGTAGAGGCTCAGCCCTTTATATTAGAGAAGGTAGGGATAAGGTGGGACAGAGTTTTTAGAAAAGAAAGAAGAAGGAGGAGAAAGAGAAGAAAAAGAAAAAAAAAAATGTCAGTTTGGGCTCAGCAAATATCCTGAAAAGTAGCTGATATGCCATCCATTTTCCCAAATTACTACACCAGATTACCAAAATAAAGCTTACCTACATCATTTGCCTTTATATAAATATAATCAGATATTTTGGCCCCAGCTTTATCAAAGTTTGTTATAAGCCCTAAGTAGACCATGTGTAGTTTTTTTTTTTCTTATTCTGCTCTAAGGATACCATTCATTCTTCAAATTCTTGTACCAGATTACTAAAATGGAGCATACCTGCATTATTTATTTTAAAATGTTGCCTTTATGTAATATTTGCAAATATTTTGCCTTAGGTTTTATCAAAGTTTATTTTAAGAAATAACCCTAATAGAACATTTTCAGTTTTTGTGATTTTGACATAAAGGGTATCACTCCTTCCTTAAACTCCTTCCTTACATGGATCTCTCATTTAAATACTGAAACAGATTTCTTTTTGAATTCAAAACTAGGAAGAAATTAGCTATTGATGAACCTGGCTTTTTCCTTACATTTGACCATGATGTTGTACATGTTATGTGATCAACAAATATTTGCTTCATGATAAATTATGAAAGAATTTGTCCTCTTAGCTTATAATTTGGCTTCCAGAAATCCAGTGCTCAATTTTGTGTTAAATGGCAATGGCTTTTCTTAGTTAAGTGTTCCTGCTCTATTCTTGCTCAGCCTCATTTACTATTTTAATGTTCTTTTATGATTTTACTCTGTGCCCTTCAAAAATCTGTTTTGGAAGTAGCTGGTGTATAAATAGCATAAAAAATAAACTGCGTATTCTGACATTTACAGTTGTAAGGATAATTCTGTGTTAAGGATGATTCAGTCTGCAAGCAAAGCCATTGGATACCTATCTAAATGTATTTTGGAATAATTTTGACCATCCCATAGCTCTTCTAAGGCACTAGTGTTTCTTGTTTTGTTGTTGTTGTTTTCCCCATCAAAACATTTCTTTTTCTATCTAAAAATGCATGATGACTCAGATTGGCTAATTTTATCAAACTGATGTTTTGAAGGGCATTTAACTCTTCAGAATCCTCACCTACATTGCCTTCATTGTCCCAGCCCCAATGAGGATTGCTTTACCCTGGAAAGGGGAACTGCCCACCTTTTTTATTTCCATCTTTGAGCTTTTGTTCTTTCTGGATCTCTTTGCATTTGCTTGAATTTTTTCTTTGCAACCATTGCACTTTGGTCTTGTCTTTCAAAACCTGACTTGGGTCTAACCTCTTTGGGTTGGACTTACTTAATGAACTCTAAATGACTCTTGTTGCAATTCTCCTTGGAATTTATCTACTCAGTTTTTACTCTATTAATTTGCCCTTATTTATATGACATGTTGAAAGCATTCTGAATCCTTTTTTTTTTTTTTTTAATTACAAGAATGAGTTCTGGCTCTCCAGTTAGAAAATGTACTAATTGTTTCTTAGACTGTGTCTTCTTTTCCTTTTTATATTATCCCCAAACCACATAATTCAGTGTTCTATGGGATGAAGGCATGCCATTAAATGATGTTGGCTCCTAGACTCTCAGATGAAAACATGGAATATTGATTATGTTTGTTTTAACAAATATTTTATTAGGAATTAAGATGACAACTCTTTCCAGAACATTAAAATATAACCCAGAGAGGTACAGCACAGTGTTGGATACAGTTATACAGTCAGCCATTTCAAATGACAGTTTTCTAAGCTGGTTTCATTGTTTCTCCTCTATTATTCATATTCTTTCCAGATTGATGGAAGCATATGGCTTTAATTATCAAGTATATGCTGAGGACATGCAGAACTATAGCTTTTTCCTGACTTTTCTAATGAAGCTAGTTCCTAACAGCAACATAGGCCAGATTATTTTATTGTATTATGACATTAAACATGGACCAGCAGAGGTCTGGCTAATTGGGAATGATACCTTTTCCCCTCGAACTGCTTATTTATTTTCCAGGAAACTAATTTAGTTCGGTTATAAAATGAAACCTCATAATTCAGTATAAATGAGTTTGGTCATATAATATCGATAGCCAGGCTGGATGAAATCCTACAAATAAACAAAGATTCTGAAAAAAAATTGAATTTAAAAATGAATAAATGCAGTTTTATGGCTTTTGTTTACTACCTATACAACTGCAAGTAACATTGAATACTTGTTGCTGTTTTAATGAATTGCAAGCCTTATTTGTAACTAGCGAGTTAATTGTATAGGCAGAGACTGTTGCTGAATTGCTTTAAAATTAAACACAGTTCTTTCATTTCACTGGAAAATAAGCAAAACTCTTATTGATGTTTAAGTGATATATTATTTTTTTAATTTTGTAAGTCACATTCAAATAACGTTTCAAATATAATTTATCCTTACCGCGTATGAAATCTTTCAAGTTCTATCAAATCATACAGCACTTGTCACCGACTGTTCACCCCAGTCATTAGCATCATGTAGCATATATGAATTATGACTCTCTGACTTCTGTCAAGGCAGATCCTATGTTGCTTGTTTCCTATATGTTGAAATTTTAAAATGAGTGATATTACCATGAAAGATGTTTACAAATTTGGACTTTAATCTTATGGTCACATATTAATTTTATGAACAGTCTCAATGGCTGCGTCAAACAGAATGTGTTTGGCTTTTAGAGCACATTCTACATCAAAGAATTGGAGCAATGGGGAGCTAGGATGAAGGAATTTGCAATTCTACAGGAAAGACAACCTACAAACTGCCTGTGAGTGATAGCCATGATGATGCCTTAATGGATAAATGACTTGGAGCTGTTCTTTGAACTGAAAATAAGTGTTCCAGGAAGAGTGTATGTGGGAGGGACAGGAAAAGAAGAGAAAGACAGAAGGAAGACAGACGGAGACACATAGAAATATTGATCAGCTGATTCATGATGGTGTTGCTAAACCAAATTATGGAAGTTGGAAACAGAGCAGAAAGGGGATTAGGACATGTCCAGCCCCAGATATTTGCACCTGGACACATCCAGTAGGTGGAACATAGCTTAGCATTCAGGCAAGAGATCGAGGCTGGAGCTGTTCATCCATCTATTCATTCATTTGTTCATTCAGTAAATATTATGGGCGGTTAACTCTGGCTCAGTCATTGTAATAGGCAGTATGTTAGGGAAGGGAATACAAAGATGAAAAGACATGGGTTATTTATTCAAGAAATGTGCAGTCTATTGGGGGACTGACATGTAAGCAAGCATTATGTGTTCATTATTAAGGGATTTATAATAAACAATTATGTTAAATAAGAGATCTAATTAAACTATGATGTGTAATCATGATAAAATAATTATATGACTTAAAATATAAATAACAAAATTATTTTGCATTGTAATTCAATAATGAGAATTTCTTTAATGGGAATATTTGCTAAACTGTTTATTTCATAAAAGGTAGAACAGCTTACTGTCTGAAAGGCTTCACCATGGAGGTAGCATTTTTACTGAGGATGCAAGGATAGTATCAGAAGTCATTTCTAGCGTACTGATAAAACCTTGGGAGTAGATTCTAAGTGTACCAATCCAGCATATATTTGGATCGAAAAGTGGATTTTGCTCGGACCTCTCAAAGTCATACTTTAACTTCATTGAGGAAATGCATCTGTGGTTCCTGTCGTGTTCTGAGCCAACTTGATAGTATATGGACAGAATGATTTTCTCATTATAGTTAGTATGTGGACAGAATTTTTTTTTCATGGGCAATCAGGAAAATCAGATACTAATTATTCACCTTCAAATAATGTGCTTATTGACAAATAATTCCTGAATGACAGTGCTGTTTTCCATCATATCCCGCTCATGTTGCAAAATGACCTGGGCCACCTTTTAGAGGGATGGGCTTTTTGTGGCTGGCCCACCTTCTTTATGGATTCTAATTTTGTCATTTTTTATTTTCTCCTTTGCATCTTTATTTTCCTTTTCCAACTTAGGTTTCTATTTTGTTTTGTTTCCAAAATAAACATTTTACCCTTAATACCGCTCTACAAATGTTCTCATTTTACACCTCTGTGACCGCAATTTTAGCAGTAGTGGCTCTGCGGATCTACTCAGTGGTCAGTTTAGTCGGTGGCTCTCTTCTCCTCATCAACTGGTGTGTAGATTTTTCTTTTCAACTAGTTTAATAAATTGATATTTCAGGAGACAGCATAGCTCACCAAATGGGCCTATCAAAGTCCCCTCCTACAACTTGATGTTGGTTTGAGGTCTCCAAATGCCACTGAAATCTTAAATGTAATTGTGCAAAGCATTATGAAAATAATACATTTGATGGTAATGATGTGGTTGGTGTTAGGTTAGCACTATTATGAATTACTCCTCATTGATAACACAGAATTAGTTTGGGATTTGGAGAAACCAGTTATTCTTTTCATTTGGGTCCTATCCTAGAAGGTAAGGAGGGCAATAACTTGCTGATTCATGGTATGTTTGAAAGGAAAAATTAATTAATAGCTTTACAAAACTTAGAAAGCATGAAGCATTATATACATAGTAATTATATAATCCCCCAAGATAGTTGTTTATGTTTGTTAGCATATACTTATTAGCTGTAATTTCTCACACTCGGTTTTGGGGTTTTGATTTGGGAAGGGCATTTTCTTCCTTCTTTCAGAAAAGTTATGATGTGGGATAAAACAGTATAGTTTTGAGGATTAATTCATTCTAAAAGATAATCGTTCAGAAGTTAAGATGTCAAATCATGACCTTATGGAGTTAAAAGAATCTTGCAGATTGTGCAGTCCAGTTTTTGCCAAGGAAACAGAAGTCATCAAGTACAGGTAAATTTATAAAGCGGCAGAGCCGTCCCCATGCTTATATTAAATTTTGGTCTCCAGTGGCAGTTGTCTTTAAAGTAAGCTTATAAGAAAGTCAGCAAAAACAAACAAAAGCTCTGTTAGAGCCAGTGGTTGTTTAGTTATTACTCAGTGTCTTTTATGATACCAGGCATGCTTTATAATGTGTGATTTTCAGTAAAATTCCATATGGATTTCTAAACATTCACATAAGGAAAACCATTATAGAAAAAGGAAATTATGATTACATAGGAAAAACACTGTCCTACTTGTAGACCTAAATTGTGTCAGAAGATAGTACTTTCTAGATATAAAGCTAATGAAATCTATTTTACAAACGTATTTTTCAACTGTTGCTATGAAATGCTTATTTTTAATGCTTATTTTATTTATGAAATATTGCTTATTTCCAAAGCCGTATTATAGATTTGCAAGAGTTAATTAGTCAAAAAATGGGTAAGAATATTGAATTCATTGTGAAAAAGAGAAATTAAGTGTTCTGTATTAAATTATTACAGTTTAAAAATTAATTTTGACAAATACACTGATGTTTTCTGATAGTAATTACAGCTAATTATAGCTAACATTTCTTGAGTACTTTGATGCCCATACTGAGAGTTTTTCAAGTTTGCTCAGACATTATTTCTGATATTAATCTTTGGCACTAGATTTTTTTATAAGAGCTTGATGGAGGGGTAATTCACATGCCATATAATTCAATTTTGAGAGTGTATAATCCATGTTTTTAAATGCATTTTTAGATGTGCAATCATCACAAGCATCTAATTCTAGAACATTGTCATCATCCACAAAAAGAAGCCCAGTAACCCATTAGCAGTCACCCTCTTTTCCCTACCTCTGTGCTCCTGGCAGTCCCTTTTCTGCCTCCATATATCTGTTGACCCTGGACAATTTATATCAATGGGATCACATATATGGGACTTTTTGTGACTGGCTTCTTTAACTTAGCCTGTATTTTCAAAGTTCTTCCATGGTGTACTGTGTGTCAGTATGTTACTACTTTTTATTGAAAAATCATATTCTATTGTATGGATTCACCACATTTTGTTTACCCTCTCGTCTGTTAATGGGCATATGGGTGGTTTCCATGAACAAAGGCTGCAATGAACATTTATGTACAAGTTTTGTGTGCCTCGTTGGTTTTTAATTGTCTTCCATATGTACCTGGAAGTATAGTTACTGGTTTATATGAAAACCCTCTGTTGAATATTTTGAAGAACTGCCAGATTGTTTTTCCAAGTGGCTGCACCATATTATCGTCCAGCCAGCAATGAATGAGGAGGGTTCCAGTTTATTCACATCCTTGCCAACACTTGTTATCCTTTTCCCTTTTGATTTTAGCTATCCTACTCAGTGTGAAGTGGTAGTCATTGTGGATTTGATTTGTATTTTTCTAATGACTAATGATATTGGGCATCTTTCTTGTGATTATTGGTCATTGTATATTTTCTTTGGAGAAATGTCTGTGCAGATCTCCCCCCCCCCCAAATTTTTCAATTGTGTTATTTGCCTTTTTATTTTTGGGTTGTCCGAGTTATCTGTGTATAAAAATGCAAGTCCCTTATCAGAGATATAATTTATAAATATTGTCTGCCATTCTGTGTGTTGTCCTTTCATTTTATTGATGATATACTTTTTAGGACATGTGCTTTTAATTTAGAAGAAGTCTGGGTTGTCTTTTTTTGGCTGTTATTTTTTAATTGTCGTGTCTGAGAAACTGGTACCTAATCCAAAGTCAAAAGACTTACTTACTCCTATGTATCTGCTGTAGTTTATAGTTTTAGGTCTTATTTATAATTCTGAGATCCATTTAGAGTTAATGTTTTTCTATGGTGGGGGATTGGGGTCCACCTTTATTTATTTACCTGCATGTGGATAGTAGATGATTCCAGCATCATTTTTGCAAAGGTTATACTTCACAACGTCATTGTCTTGGCACTCTTGCTGAAATCAATTGCTTATAAATGTAAGGGTTTATTTATGGACTTTCAATTCTATTCAGTTGATGTGTGTGTGTGTGGATAGATAGATAGATAGATAGATAGATAGATAGATAGATAGACAGACATACTGTCTGTCGTTACGCCAATACCACATTGTTTTGATTTCTATAACTTTGTACTCAGCTTGAAAACTGGAGATGTAAGTCATCCAACTTTATTCTTCTTTTTCAAAACTGTTTTAGATATCCTTGGTTTCTTGTGTATCCACATGAATTTTAGGATCACCTTGTCAATTTCTCCAATAAAGGCACCTGGGATTTTAATCAGGATTGTGTTGAATCTGTAGATTAATTTGGGGAATATAATATTAAGTCTGATCTGGACACAGGATATGTCTTCTTCAGGTATGCTTTTGTTTCTTTCAGTGGATGTTTTGCTATTTTTAGTGTACAAACCCTGAACCTGTCTTATTAAATTTATCCATTAGTGTCATGTTCTTTGTAATGCTATTGCAAATGGAATTGCTTTCTTAACATCATTTTAGTTTGCTCATTGCAATTGTATAAAAATATAATTGATTTTTGTGTATTAGTCTTGTATTCTGCAACTTTGCTGAATTAGCCTATCAGTTCTAATTGTGTGTGTGTGTGTATATATTTTGTAGGATTTCCTATATGCAAGATAATTTCATCTATAAATAGAAGTAGCTTTACTTATTTCCTTTCCAATCTGGATGTCTTTCATATTTTTTTTCCTTGCCTAGCTTCCCGGGAAAACACCTTCAGTACAATGTGAGAGCAGACATATTTGTTTTGTTCCTGGTTATTGGAGACTGCTATTTTTACCCAACTACTGTGATCCTATGGGTGCTGGTTTCTAAGTCTACTGTGGAGCTGGGGAGAGGGAGATAGTCATAGAAGTTAAAACACTACTGGTCTTGCTACTTTTATTAAAATATAACTGTTTTTCCTGAATAAATTCTTCTCATTTTGTTGCAAGCCTTCGGTTAATTTTCAGAGTTCCGACAAAGTTGGCTTTGATAATTTTTGCCTTTACTTTTCTTGCTTTTATGGAGTAGGAGAGTTTCTGAGGTTCTGACTCTACCTTTATAGAAGTGGCAAGAGGATTTTCATGGGACATATTTAGGGAAAGGGAAAATTTATTGTAAAGCAGGGCTTTACATAGCATTCTTTATTAAAATATGGGAAACAATATTCTCCCCTAGAGATATTTCTTTAAAAAAATTTTTTTTAACATTTATTTGTTTCTGAGAGACAGAGCACAAGTGGGGGCGGGGCAGTGAAAGAGGGAGAATCCGAGGCAGGTTCCAGGTTCCCAGCTGTCAGCACGGAGCCCGACATGGGGCTTGGACCCACAAACTGTGAGATCATGACCTGAGCCAAAGTCAGGCGCTTAACCGACTGAGCCACCTGGGCGCCCCTAGAAATATTTCTTAAAATATTTAGTTCCTTCTAATTTTGTGAAAATGTCAATTTACTTAAGAGTATCTATCAGTTTCCAGTTACAAAGTGATTTTGTGACTTTTTAGAAATTATTATTTTATTCAAAACAGAAAAGTATTTAGAAGACATTTCCTTATTCATATTAATTTAAAACGAAAGCTGTTAAATTATATAGTGTACTGTTAAATGGGGGAAAAACTCTCAATGTATTGATAATTGACTGAACTGAGGCACTTTCTGTGTTTTATTTTGTAGGCTAACAACTTGGATTTCAGAAGCTTAGAACTTTCTGGTTGCTAGCACACTCTATTTTTAAACAGTCATACATTTCTTTGGGTGGAATAAACCCGAAGATAAAATCCATTTTCTCACTGCTAATCCAGAATATGCCCCTGAATCATTCCTTAAGCACTCATTCTTTATTTATTTATTTATTTATTTATTTATTTATTTATTTCAATATATGAAGTTTATTGTCAAATTGGTTTCCATACAACACCCAGTGCTCATCCCAAAAGGTACCCTCCTCAACACCCATCACCCACCCTCTTAGAGTGGAAGAGAGCCAAAGCATAAGAGACTCTTAAGCACTCATTCTTAAATCATTG
The DNA here is from genome assembly GCF_016509475.1 of Prionailurus bengalensis. Classification (NCBI taxonomy): domain Eukaryota; kingdom Metazoa; phylum Chordata; class Mammalia; order Carnivora; family Felidae; genus Prionailurus; species Prionailurus bengalensis. The sequence goes on along the minus strand of NC_057344.1, from coordinate 190,482,490 downwards.
CATGATTCCGTGCTTTTCACCTCCCTTTCTCTTCCTCTCCCCCATTGAGAGCAGATTGGAACACTGTTCGGTCTGCTCTGCCAATCACATTCCAGCAGCTGAGAAACTACTTTGTTCTGAGTGAATCTGAACCAAGAGTGTAGCCTGTTCTCAAAATGTGTTCACTGACAGATGTTTCTCTGTAGTCTTGTGTTGCTACAGAAGACAAAGAGAAATGATGCTTTGGCCAATTGAAGTTGCCAAGAAATTGATTTTTCAATACTTGGTTCAAGCTTTGAGCCACAGAGAGTTCCTTTGTTAATTTGTTTTGAGAAATAATACAGACCCAGTACGCAGTACTGTATTGGTTTTATATCTTGTGGATAGGTAATGATCATTTAGGAGAAAACATGAAGAGTGGATTCAGAAGACAGTTTGATGAGGAGCTAGTTAAAAATGTTTTGTCAGTTGCATTTACTTCAGAATGCTGCTTGATAGATAATAATCTGCTCTAGAGATTAGTGCCTAATTAACCTAATTGGTTGTAGTTTTAAAAATATTACTCAGCTCTCCTTTCCAAGTCATTGAGATTGGCTTGATAAGAACATGATAGAACTTGGAAATTTACATATGGTATTTTTTTCCCCAATTATCTATATTTTTAGCCTTTTCTTTTTCCTTACCACTTCCACCTAGGAAGAAAAATCTGATCAGCTATAATTCTCCCTTACTAGAGAGAAATTAACAACTAAGGTAAAAGATTTTGTTGCATTGGAGGCACCTGGGTGGCTCAGTCACTTAAGCTCCTGAGTCTTGATTTTGGCTCAGGTCATGATCTCACTGTTTGTGAGATTGAGCCCTGTGTCAGGCTCTGCACTGACAGCAAGGAGCCTGCTTGGAATTCTCTCTCCCTCTCTGTCTGCCCCTCCCCACCTCACGATTTCTCTCTGTCTCTGTCTCTCTCTGTCTCTCTGTGGGTGTCTCTTTTTCTCTTGCACATGCACGTGTGCATGCTCAAAAATAATTGAATAGACATTAAAGATTTTTTTGTGTTGGGTGGAGCTTTGGAGAGCTATAAACCTTTGTAGTCTCAAAGACTCCTGTATCCTTCCCCACCCAGTGATTGTTCCCTGGTGGGTTACATTACCTCATTGAGTATGAATACCCTAAATTCTCTCTGTATAAAACTATCTCCCCCAAAAATTATGATTTCATTTAACTCAGACTTTTCTTGAATTTTTAAGGTTATGTCACTTCTACTAAGGTGTTTTTTTAATTCACAAACATTCTTGAGTTAAAATAAAGGTATTATCATTCGTGTATGTGTGTGTGTACACGCATGCATACTTAAATTGGGAAGGTCTACTGTACCAAGTTGCTGAATTCAATTGAAGTTATATTTTGTGCAAAAGGTTCATAACGGTTATTGCAATAAGTTTAAGAAACTACCAAACCTAATGTTTCGGATTTTACCTTTTCCATTCATCTTGCTTTTACAGTGTTGTCAAAATATCGGTACCCTAAAAAGATTGTATAGGGTATGTATTAGCTTTTTAAAAACATTCTTGTTTGATGGTAAAAGAAGCAAAAAAAAATGAGTGCTTAGCTTAGGGCCAGTGGCAGTGAAAATAGAGAAGAAGGAAAGGATACAGAACATGAAATGGGGAGAGGCTCAATGCAAACGTCTGCTGATAGTGAGTGGGAAAGGACTAGAGTTCAGTCATTGATGGATGACCATTAGTTTTTTACTCTGAGTGTCCAGAAGGATGCAGTTTTCATTAATAGAGAAGAGAATCATATTTGGGATGGTAGATATTAGGTTCGGTTTTTGAACTTAACCCATTAATAATCCTTAGACATTCATTTTGGGATATGCAGGAGAGGTTCTGAAAAATAAAAAGTGATTCTGAAAATTCAGAGAGAGGGCAAGGATGAAGGTACACAGTCGGCATTACTAACAGAGGAAATGTTACCATCAAGTCATTAATTTGCATGGGAGTGTCAGTGGAATGATTAATAAAATTAAGGCTTTATTTTCAGGGACTACCTGCATTCAGAAAAAGAAAAAGCAGAGAAATTGCCAGCAAGGAGGGGTGGGGAGAAGAGCAGATCCAGGGGTAGTTTCAGAAAACAGTGTTAGGGAGGACAAATATTACAAAAATACTATAGAATTTGGTGATAACTAGACAATCATACCTAGTTAAATTACATAAATGCTGAGTGTTCTATTTTTAGCAATTAGGGATAATTAAATTCTTTAATAACATTAGTAGGAGATTGGGAGTTGGAATTATTTTGAGGAATTTCAGATTAATTAAAGCATTTATTGAGTGTCTATTATGTACGAGATTGAATATATGAATGGTGATCCTAAATTATGTTTGAAATGCATGTTCTGTGTCATATATAGAATGCATATTAATCTAGGCCCCAACAGACATCAGATGGAACATTTATTTTTTTTATTTTTTATTTTTTAATTTTTTTAACGTTTATTTATTTTTGAGACAGAGAGAGACAGAGCATGAAGGGGGGAGGGTCAGAGAGAGGGAGACACAGAATCTGAAACAGGCTCCAGGCTCTGAGCTGTCAGCACAGAGCCCGACGCGGGGCTCGAACTCACGGACCATGAGATCATGACCTGAGCCGAAGTCAGAAGTTTAACCGACTGAGCCACCCAGGCGTCCCCAGATGGAACATTTAAATGTTTAATTGGGCAGGCATAAGAACCAACAAGGGAGAGTAACACACTAAGGGATTAGCACAGCAAAAAGTCGGTCCCTAGGCCCAGAGAGCTGGTAAAAGGGAACAGTGTCACCAAAACCCAGCAGGGGTTGATACTGTGGAAGAGGGAGACTGCTGCCAGAATGATTTCAAGGCAAAGAATCAGTCAGTGATCTCCTACCAGCACTCCCACTGGATGGATGAAAGTGGAAAAAAGATGATTATGTAGCTTGGGTGGTTCATGTCTAGAGTCAGAGTGAAGGTGCACAAACCAGGGCAGAGCGTGGAGAATAGATTTAGGAGGAGGAGGCAGACAGAATCACTCGAGTACGTAATCAGTCCCAGTACTCTTTACTTCTTTTAATAGAAGTCAAATCGATATAAAGTAAAAATAAAATGGCTTCGTTTATTATTTAATGAATGTGTGAAGTGAGAATTATACAAGTGAATTATATTATGTAATTGCTTTTTGGATGATGTATAGAAAAGGGTATTGTGGTATCAGTTTTTCTTATGAAACAGAGTTAATAAAGTAATAAATATGGGTTGAATTATTAGAGTATTTGCTGGGCTCTCCCCCCTCCTCCCTAGATGTTCTCAAGTTGGAGCCCAAGGAAGAGAAATTGCGAGTTAAAACACAATTCAGGAATCAAAGAATCAGCATTGGCTGACCAAATTTCTGGTCAGAATAATAGTACAAATTCTTTGGATATAAGTATACCAGAGAGGGATGATAAAACTCTCAAGGAACTTTTCATCTCCAGGCAGTCTTGATTTGGACCTTCAGAGTGAGCTAGACAAGCAGATGGGGAAGTCAGAGAAATACTACTGTCATAGGACTACTAGTTTGGATTAGAAGTAGAAGTAATAATGGCAATAGAATTAATAATAACTACCATTTATGGAGAACTCATTACACACAGACATGATGCTAGATGCTGTGTCCTTTAGATCTATGATTTTTGGTCCAGTTGCCCATACAACCTGGAAAAGGAATTGTATTATTTTCCCCATTTTGCAGATCAGGAATATGAGGCTCAGAATAGTTAAGGAACGTCTCCACAATCATACAGTTAGTTAGTTTTTGGAGGGAAGTCCGTCACCCATCATTTTCGGTGCTGTGCTCTCCCTGATTTGCAGTACCTCCTTCAACCTCCTGCAGGCCAGCAAGCTATTACTTTCCTTCTTCTCCCAGGTCACTCCTGTCCCTAAAAGGGACAGGATCCTACCTGTCACCTTAGCATCCCTAAAGTCACTTATCCATTGTGGACTGTGCTGCAGCTGACACACTATATCCTTCCTTATATGCCTATAACCTTGAGAAACTCTGTTGCCTGTGATTCATTCATTAAGGCCAATATTGATTCATCTTCCATTACGTGTTAAGGACCAGTATGCAGGTTGCCTTAGACAGAGAATGTACCAAACAGATAATCTCCTACTGTCCTGTAGAGTGGCCAGACAGTAACTAGTAAACAAGGATAATACAATGTCTAGAAGTGGTAGGTGTTATTAAGAAAACAGAGATGAAGACAAAGAATCATTGGGGACACTCTTTTAGATAGAGTAGATAGGCAAGGACCTTCTGAAGAAGTGATATTTGAGAAAAGAAAGTATGTGAATATCAGGGGAAGGAGCATATGTGAGGCTGAGTGAAAAGGCCTTACTTTATGGAAGACATACTTAATTTCTCTGCTCACATCTTTAAGGTAAGGACAGTATTGTTTTGCTACACAGACAATGTACTTCTAATAAGTGACAGATGTGAAAGAGATAGAAAACTGAGTTCAGCTAGTCAATCTAGGTCCTTGGTATACTTAGGACAGAGATCATGATGTCAGAATTCCATCGCGTTGCCTTGCCAAGCATATAGGGTGGTGGTGTATAACTTCTCGTCCCATGGTGGCATGCAGGCACATCAGAGTTTGCACGTGGTCCACACGGTTCATCAGCCTTAACAGTTTTTGGGGTGCCTCTCGAGCCCACACTTTCCTCTTTTAAGGAGTTGAAATTAGTTTCCCTTTTAAAATATTTAGATGCGGACCTATATATATAAGCCAAAACACAACAGAGGGATAATTTACTCCCTTTCTTTCTTGTCCTCTCTCAAGTGGGCTCCATGCCCAATGTGGAGCTTGAACTCACGACTCTGAGATCTAGAGTCAGATGACTTACTGGCTGAGCCAGCCAGGCACCGCTGGTTTTCAAAGTGTGAAAAGGGCTGCCTGCTCCTGATGAACCTTTCAGCTACTTATTCTTTTTCTTCATTATCGCTGTGGTAAACTGACCAACATCCACATCATTTTTTTTTAAGTTTATGTATTAATTTTGAGGGGAGGAGGAGCAGAGAGAGAATCCCAAACAGGCTCCACACTGTCAGCACAGAGTCCAACACAGAGCTCCGACTCACAAACTGTGAAATCATGACCTGAGCCAAAATCAAGATTCGAACGTTCAACTGACCGAGCCACCCAGGTGCCATAACTTGCATGGCATCTTTCATTCAAAAGTGTTTGGGGCACCTGGGTGGCTCAGTCTGTTAAGTGTTCGACTTCAGCTCAGGTCATGATCTCACAGTTCATGGTTTCGAGTCCCTTGTCAGGCTCTGTGCTGAGAGCTCAGAGCCTGGAGCCTGTCTCACATTCTGTGTCTCCGCTCTGTCTACCCCTTCCCCTTCCCTCTTTGTCTCTCAAAAATGAATACACATTTAAAAAGTTATTTAAAAAATTTGCAAAAGTGTTCATACCGTTTAGGACTTTGACATAATTTTAAAAAAAATTCTAGTGCCTTATAAATTCTTGTTTGCGGTTGCTTCCTGATAAAGTAATTTAAGAATTTTGCATGTTTTTTTTAATTTCAGGGGTCTAGTTGCTTCACTATTTCTCCTACAATAATTTTCAAGGTGTTTTATTAGAGTTATTTCAGTAAATGACAGTAATAGAAAGTATGGATATCATTTCACTTTGTAACAAAGGGCAGGTTAACTAGTAAAGACTTTTTTTTTTTTTTTGTATTTATTTACTTTTTTGAGAGAGACAGAGTGTGAGATGAGCAGGGGAGGGGCAGAGAGAAAGGGAGACAGAATCCGGAACAGGCTCCAGGCTCCAAGCCATCAGCACAGAGCCTGACATGGGGCTCAAACCCACAAACTGCGAGATCATGACCTGAGTCGCAGCCGGACGTGGACGCTCAACCGACTGAGCCACCCAGGCGCCCATAGCAAAGGCTTTTAAGTAACAGGCTCTAGGCCAGCTGGGTCATTTGTTGTAGAGTCAGGACTGAAACTGAGAAAGCTTGGCATTTAATTCAGTTGTCTTTCTGGAGCTCAGTGCTAAACGGTAATGACAAGGCCACATAATGGAGCCAGAGCTGGGTGACTAGCCATCCTTAGGTTGATACAGACCTCACTGGACAAGAAGCAAAAAGGCCGATATCAACAGGCGGCCCGTGGCTTCTGCATTCTTTTCTCAACTGATCAAACATGGACCTTTTTGTCTTTGCTTCTTCTAGGTTAAAAAGAAAGAAAAACTGTAGAGGTACTAGTCAATTTATGTTTTAAAAGAAAAAAAAAAAAGATGATGGCACGAAATACGCCTGATTTTTCAGTGGATCAAAAACCCTAAGTTCAGAGCAATTGCTTGAAAGCTGCTTAATAAATTAGTTGTAAATCCAAGGGAAAAGCAAGAAAACCTGCCAAATGTCACTCATGTGAAAAAAGATGCTCATTTTGGATAAATTATTAGGTAATTTTTCAAGGACATCACTCACAAGGAAGGATTTTTTTTAGTGTGTTTAAATGATTCATTTTCAGCCTCTCATACATTTTTAAATTTTGTTCATTCACATTGCCACAGCTTGACAGGGTTGCTCATAAGGGCTTTTCTTCCCTTGTGTTAAAATTACAAAGGAAGAAAGTACTTTAAAGTATCTGTGGCTGAGGGAGGCAGGTGTCGTCTACTCTCCAGTGGTCAATCTTACATCAAAACCTTGTTGGTCACAGTGACTCCTTTTCTTATGGCAAAGATTACTTCTATAATATTAAAGTGAATGAAGCGAGTGCTGCAGTCTGTCCCTGAAAGATACAGAGCATGATGCTTTGATGACAGCCATGGGGCAGGATATTTCCAGCATCACATTTAGTCAGAAACATGGAGGGTGTACATTAACATGATTTACATATCTCCTTCCCGTGGAGTCTCGTGGTAAATAATAGAAATGGGGAAAGAGTCCTGTATCAAGGCAAATTCACATTATTTCCTGACACACAGAGTGGAGCTTATTTTGGGATAATGGCTACATATGTTCAGGAAAATTGGGCTCAGGAGCCCACTGTCTGAATATTTTCCTGAAAAAAAAAATGAATGTATTATTTGAAGGCATCAGAGAGGGGATGCCTTTATTATTTACACAATCCCTTTGTATAAGAACAAATACCAACAGTCTATTGTTCCCTGGATCAATAAATGGACTATTGTGGCTCATTGAATATTTTGACAAAATGACATACATTATACATTCCATGTGGGTTGCAAATGTTTACAGTGCTGAAAAGTTAATGGCCAGCTCTTTCATGTGGTAATGCAGCTGAACCTGATTTAAGTTTTATTCTGGGGGATTAGTGAGGTTTCTGAAGAGGCAGTTTAGAATTTTACAGTTTCTCAATTCAAGAAATATTTATTAAAAGTCATCGTAAAAAAAAAAAAGTCATTGTATGCCTGAAAGAATCTTAGTACCAGGGGTGTGAACGGTAACTAAACACACTCCCTACTTTCCAGCAGCTCAGAGGTAATATCAAGACAGGCGTACAAACACAGATTTCAGAAGAAAAGAGAGATGCTCCTATTTGGAGGAGTCTTCAGAGAAGTGTTAAAAGGAGTCTTAGCAAATGAATTTGTATGTGGTTTTCATATGATCTCTGGGGCAAAGGGCGTTTTAAGAAGGGGGTGACAGTGCAAAATTAAAGACATGAAAGGGCATTACCCTGGTCTAGGCACCACAACGGATTGGGTCTGTCTGCAGCATATATTGTTTCAAAAGACTGACAAGGTCTGAACCTCTAGTCTCAAGATAGGCCAAGACATTATCCTGAAGCTGCTTGCTTGTATTCCCTGTCAACATCATGGATTTTGATCCTGAAGGCCCAAGTCATTGAAAGACTTGGAAATCAGTGTAAAAAATCTAACTGAGGTTCAGAAGTACCATTCTAGTTCTTACCATATTGTGTATTGTTATCATATGTCATTTGGGGACCCATTGTCCCTAGTAGGATGCCTAACAATTTGTGAAATGAATCTAAGATCTTTATTTTCTAAATTAATTTATTTTGAGAGAGAGAATGAGCATGACCACGTGTGAGCAGGGAAGGGGCAGAAAGGGAGAGAGAGAATCCCAAAGAGGCTCCCTGCTGTCAGCACAGAGCCTGGCCTGACGTAGGGCTCGATCTCAAACTGTGAGATCATGACCTGAATGGAAACTGAGAGTTGGACATTTAACCAACTGAGCTACGCAGGCACCCCTAGGAATCTTGCTAATCATCCTCAGGTATTAGTAATTTGCTCAAACTTCATTGCTAATCCCCTTTCCCGTATTCTGAATACCTTGCCCACCAATCTTGCCTTCTGCAAAACCATGTTTTCTTCTTTATCCTGTTTCTCTATTAATCCAAGTTTGTCCTTCATTGCTACCTTCTTTCTTTCACATTCTTCCAATTTGGGAAGGAGAGGGAGATATGACAACCAAACTCAAAAATTCCCTTGACATACTCAGTTATATGTTATAATTATTCATTCATCTATTATCTCTTTAAACCAAAGGGGTATCTATCTTGCTCATTAAATATTTATTGAAAATCTTCTAGTACTGTGCTTTGCTTAGGATGTAATAGTGAACCAGGCAACCAAAGATGCCTGGACTCAGGGAGCTTATTTTCTGGCCAGAGGAGATAAATGATGAGCAATAACAATAAGTAAATTGTATAATATATTAAAATATGGTAACTTCTATGGAAAAAAAAGAAAGCATAAGGATTGGGATGGTCAGTTTCAATTTCAGTTGGAATGGCTGGATAATTAAAAAGGTGTAAAATGGGGGTGCCTGGGTGGCTTAGTCAGTTAAGCATCTAACCCTTGGTTTCAGGTTTTGGCTCAGGTCATGATCTCACATTTCATGAGTTCAAACTGTACATTGGGCTCTGTGCTGATGGTGTGGAGCCTGCTTGGGAATCTCTCTCCCTCTCTCTGCTTCTCCCCTGCTCACACCGTCTCTGTCTCTAAACAAACAAACAAACAAATAAGGGTGCCTGGGTGGCTGAGTCAGTTAAGTGTCTGACTTCCACTCAGGTCATGACCTCACAGTTTGTGAGTTTGAGCCCTGCATCGGGCTCTGTGCTGATGGCTCAGAGTCTGGGGCCTGCTTCGGATTCTGTGTCTCCCTTTCTCTCTATTCCTCCCCGACTAGTGCTCTGTCTCTCCTTGTCTCTCAAAAATAATGTGAAAACAAACAAATAATCAATAAGCTTTAAAAATAAAATAAAATAAAATAAAATAAAATAAAATAAAATAAAATAAAAAGATGTGAAACGGTCAATACTTCAAAGTAGAGAGTGGGGTTGTGATACAGACACCTGGAGATATGCCTTTGTCTTCTTTAAGACCTCCAATGCACAGGCTATAAGGCTATTCGTATTACCCCAAATGGTGAAGGCTTTCTACTTTATAGATGGGTTTTCAAAGTATATTGAATTGAAGAGCAAGGAAAACATTGTCCTTATGCTCAGGAGCATAGAATTTAGCAAAGGGAAAGTAAAGCAATTGCTTTCCCTTCAGTACCCATGGAGAACGTGTCCTCTGTTGGGAAAGACAGAATTGGATTAGATATTATACTAAGTCTGTGTTTGGACCTCAATTTCTTTTCCCCCAAGCAGATGGTGAACTAGGTGCTGAAGCTCCCTGCACAGCTCTACCTATTGTTTTGTTGACTGTAACTTTTGGGGTTTCACAAACACATTTTCCTGTTCATTTTAATGACCTTATTTTCAGGGAGAGTGAAAGAAAACGTCCTTAAGGCGTTTGTCATTCCTTATTCAACAGAAACCTGGAGCAGCGCGAGAGTGAGTGGATAAATCCACCTGCAAGTTAATCTAATGGAACACTAGTGAGTGTGATCATTTGACAGAAGCCATTATGGCAGAGGGCGGTGTTGAGGCGTTTACTTTACGCTAATCCTACTGCTCACTAAAACTGTCTGAATTTGAAAAATAACAACAACATCAACAAAAATTTAACCCCAGTAAGGACTTAACTCTTTATCGACAGATAAAAGCCTCTTTTAGAGATTAGCAAGAATTAATTCTGTTGCTTGCCCAACCTAAAGATTTGAAGCAGTTGTGGCTTTTTTGGGTGGAAGTTTGGCTTTTTTTTGTGGCTTCTCTGGTTTGTGACTTTCACCCCAAATTTTAAAATCATTTATAAATTTGTTGATTTCAGATTCTGTTTTAGTTAATATGTCAAATAGGATGTTATAATTTTTTTTGTTAAAATTGCATTTTTTCCAGGTGATTTTCTTCATTTGTCCTTATTTCAAAGTCAAAGTCAAAGAAACATTTACTAGTAATGATATTAAGGTAGAAAAGCCGTAGAATATATTTTATGTTCAGTGGATTGAATTCAGTTGCTAGATTCTTTTTGTATAAACAGGTAGATTGGGACATGACCTTTAGAAATATGTACAATTATGATTGCTAATGAATAACCACATTTCTAAGAAAAGTGTTTTCCCTTCACTTTTCATCCCACTGTGCCTTTAAATGATGGGAACATTAGTTTAATACAATGTGCCAAAATTTATAGTTAATGTGTACAAGCTTTTTCTGATTAAGAGAAACATTAAAAAGAAGGTAAAGGTAATAATAAAGGTAAAATTTCCAATATTTTTGACAATATAATCAATAATTCAGTTCTAAAATGACAAAATGAAGAATTATAGTGTTATTTCAGTTGAGTATAAAGAAAAATCAAGACCCATCCATATGTTAACAGGGTTGTACCATATCATCTTCCCTTCATAGATCTTCTTCACAGCTTTAGATGTGAGTAGGGGGTGGGTTTGCATATCATAACAAAATTTCACCAAGGCTGGAAGATTTAGCAAAAAGTCTAGTTGATCTGGAATCTAGGACCAGAATCTAAATTTGAATGTGCTGCTTTAAAATGAAAATATTGGGAGCGCCTGGGTGACTCAGTCGGTTGAGCAACTGACTTCGGCTCAGGTCATGATCTCACGGTCTGTGAGTTTGAGCCCTGCGTCAGGCTCTGTGTTGACAGTTCAGAGCCTGGAGCCTGCTTTGGATTCTGTCTCCCTCTCTCTCTGCCCCTCTCCCACTCATGCTCTGTCTCTCTCTGTCTCAGAAATAAATAAACATTAAAAAAATTAAAATGAAAACATTGATTTATTTTATCTATTTTTTCTAAGCTTTAAAATAGGTATCTTATAGTTATTGGAGTTAATCCTGCCATTCATTGACTCAACAAATCTTTACTGAGTACCTACATATTCTAGTCACGACTCCAGGTACTGGATAAAGATACCTGAATACAGATAAACAGCATCCCTGCGGATAGACCGGTGAATGATTAAAGGCTTAAATATTTATATTAGGAAATCAGTCAGTTTTCTATTTCTGATCATGGATTTCATCATCAAAACCAAACACTTTCTTTCCAATTTTGCATTGACATTCAGTTAGTGATCTTTTTCATTTGTTTAGGACCTCCTCTGTGCAAAGTATCTTTTTAAACACAGTTGAAACCACAAAGGAAGAAACATACAGTCTTTTTGCCATCATAGCTTATAGCATAGCAGGACAGGGTAGACAGACCTATAGAAACCCCCGCCCTGATCAAGGTGACAGTGGTATAAATGTTATAAAGACAGAATAGGGGCACCTGGCTGGCCTAGTCAGTTAAGCATCTGACTCTTGATTTCGGTTCAGGTCATGATCTCACGGTTTATGAGTTTGAGCCCTGCATCAGGCACAGCGCCGAGCCTGGTTGGAATTCTCTCTCCCTCTCTCTGCCCCTCCTCCCCTCAAAAATAAATAAGTAACTATTTAAAAGCCAAGAAAGAGAGAATGATCTGCTGTGACGTTGGAAGAAGAAAGACTTCATTCTGATAGCAAGATTCATAGAGAGATTTTCTGAAGTGTTATCCACCTTTCCATGATCTTCAGTATTTTGGTGATATTCTCCCTCCCCGCCTCTTGCATTGAAACACCGCTAGTGGACATTGCCTGGGCAGATGAGGGTTTAGATTTGTAGAAAGCCATCTGTTGCCACTGACTGAAGTAGGGAGAGTGGATATATAGTCAACATTTCCTCTTTCCTTTCCTTTTACTGCCAAACTCCGCACACATGGTTTGCATCCCTTTGCTTGTTTCCCTCCTTTATACCCTGGGGACTTTTATTTCATGCACTCTCCAGTGAAGTGTTTTCTGAATGGCTGCCCTTGACCTACATCTAGCCGAATTTAAGAATGTTTAATCATAGTAATTCTGCTTAACCTCTGTGGATTAAGAGGCACTACCGATAACCCGTGGTTTCCTAAAATCATTTTCCCTTTTAGGAGAATATCTTTCACATCATCTTTTCCAGGCTTTTCTTTTGTTTACACATGAAAGCTGTTTTTCTTCTCTACCATAATACATTTTTTTGGAAGGAAGGGAACCATATTTAATTTTATTTCCTATAATGCCTACCTTGCCAAGAATATAATAGATGCTCTACAAATACACCCAGATTCATTTTGGCAGGGGGATTATATTGGTGGAACCCACCATCAGTTATTGCTTGAAGAATGTATAAGGGATGTGAATACTATTTCACTAATTTTTGTACAAAATATCACTATCTTTAAAATCAAGTTATATTTGGAGCACCTGGGTGACCCAGTCAGTTGAGCAGGTCATGATCTCATGGTTCATGAGTTGGAGCCCTGGATCAGGCTCTGTGCTGACAGCTTGGAGTCTGCTTGGGATTCTCTCTATACCTACCTCTCTGCCCCTCCCCTTGCTTGCGTGTAAGCTCTCTAAGCAAACAAACAAGCAAACCAACAAACTTTTAAAAAATAAAAAATAAATAAAATCAAGTTAGATGTTAAACCCACATCCCACAAGGTAGTTGGGAGGTCCAGTCTCAGTCAGGATGGACTTCCCTGGGATCCTATAACAATGGAGGTTATTGGGTAGTATCAGCATGTAATGGCTAGGCCACTCTCTTTACTTCATCTTGGTCAGTGATGTATTTCTTCCCCAGATCCCATGGGTTCTTGAAAACCTGTTGATCTTTGGCTCTGTGCCTTAATTAGGGTACACGAATTTTTGCCAGTGCTGAGAGCTTGAGTGTTCAGGGCCAGAATCCTATTGCACACATGGACTTTTTCCCTGCAGAGATCCTGCCACTCTCAATGGGTGCTTTAAAGACCTTTGGTCCTTTCCTCACCTGAAATAAAATTTTCTTCCTATATGAGTGCTCTTGATCCTGTTTCTTCTAGTTTGATGGAGTTAGCTTTCTGGAAGGAGGCATCTAGGAACAATGTCTGCTCTCAGATTCTGCATTCATCCCTGTAATCCAAGGTTTCTCTGCCTCAGCACTACTGCCATTGTGGATCAGATAACTCTTTGTTTTGTGGGGCTGTCCTAGGGATTTCAGGGTGTGTAGCAGCATCTCTGGCCTCTACCAGGTCAGTAGCATCCTCCAATTAGGACCATCAAAAATGTCTCCAGAAGTTGCTAATATCCCCTGGGGGTACAAAAGGCCTCCTGGTTATGAATCACTGTTTCTTTTTTTTTTTTAAGTTTATTTATTTTTAGAAAGAGAGAGAGTTCCAGTGTGTGTGTATGAGGTGGGGACAGGCAGAGAGAGAGAGAGAGAGAGAGAGAGAGAGGAGAGAGAGATGGACTTCCAAGCAGGCTCTGTCCTGTTGGCCCAGACCTGGTATGGGTTTCCATCTCAGATCATGACCTGAGCCAAAATCAAAAGTCGGATGCTCAGCTGACTGAGCCACCTCGGCGCCCCATGAATCACCATTATAATTCAAGCTTATTGAGATATGAAAGACTCTCAATAAACTATAATTTGACAATTATATAGTTAGGAGATACTAATTCTCCTTTAGAGAAGAATATTAGAAAATTGGTTGAATTAGCAGCCAAATTGGGGTGGGGAGAAGGTAACGACAAGGTAGGTGAATAGCATGTATGTGTCAAGAAGATGTTATTCACTTTTTACAGAACACTGGGGGACTACATCCCAGAGCTGCCTATCTGTTGGGCAGAGGAGGCAGGTGTCAAACCCATGGTCATCCAACCTTAGGATCCAGTATTCTTCCTGATACCATATACTACCCAGGGAATACTTAAGACTGCATTTTTGCTTTATTGTATAATACTGTATTTTGTAGTGGGCACTAGGTTACAGGCATAAAAATACTTCACTAAAGATAAATAAAAATATGGAATGCCCATCAGTTCATTCAAATTTGAGTAGCAGCTCTTTCAGGGATTCTTAGGGGCTATGACATTTACAGAGTATCTGCCTAAGGAACACCAAGCTTAGGGGTGCCTGGGTGGCTCAGTCGGTGAGGTGTCCAACTTCAGCTCAGGACATGATCTCACGGTCCGTGGGTTCGAACCCCGCGTTGGGCTCTGTGCTGACAGCTCAGAGCCTGGAGCTTGCTTCAGATTCTGTCTCCTTCTCTCTCTGCCCCTCCCCTGCTTGCACTCTGCCTCTCTCTCTCTCTCTTTCAAAAATAAATAAACATTAAAAAAAATTTAGAAACACCAAGCTTAGCTCAAAGTCCATATGTTTACTGTTTTGCTAGATTCTGTTTCTTTCAGGACAAATAAGGCAACTGGAAGAGAAAGTGAGGGAATAGAAAATCTTCAGCAAGCCAAGATTGGAATGGAGAGGACTTTAAAGGCAAAGAATGGTATATAGAGATGGAGCAGGTGACAATTACAAATTGTGCAGTGTGGGACATGACAACACGCAAAGGATGGAGTGAGGGACATGGATGTGTAGACAGGGGTTTGGTGGAGGTGTCTTCTTATGCTGTGTTAGTGACCTCTGACTTTATTCTCTAAGCCACTGGGCAGCCATTGAAGTATTCTAAGCAATAGCATTACATGAACACATCTGTGTTTTAGGCAGGGAATACCCCCAGGCTATTACTGTTATAGTTTAAATGTTGGATGGGGCGCCTGGGTGGCTCTGTTGGCTCAGCGTCCGACTCCGGACTTCAGCTCAGACCGTGATCTCATGGTCGTGAGATTGAGCCCTGAGGCAGACTCTCTGCACTGATGGCATGGAGCCTGCTTGGGATTCTCTCTCTCCCTGTCTCTCTGCCTCTCCCCCTCCTCACACGCACATGCTGCCGTGCTCTCTTGCCCTCAAAATAAATAAAAAAAAAAACATTAACAAAAATTAAACGTTGGATATAAGCTGGCACAAGTCTCCACACCAAAATAGGGCCAGTGGTGATTATTCACTTACCTTTTCACACTGTTTTTTTTTCTTTTTTTATGACTCCCAACATCTCAAACTTGAATGTGCATTCAAATTACCTGTGCCAATGCAGGTTCTGATGCAGCAGGTTTGAATGAGGCCCAAGAGTCTGCATTTCTTACAAGCGCAGATATTGCCAGGGCTTCCCATTCGTGGACAGTACTGTGGGTAACCAGGTTCTAAATGACAACCACTGTGCTGGCTATTGGAAGAATAACGTCGTGATACATAGTGTGGAATACGTGGCCCCCAGTGCCTGGAATATGGGTGCTCCCACTCTGTCATTAGGAGTCTGTTTGTTTCCCTCTCCAGCCTCAAACTTCCTTTGTCAATTTTACTTTCTGGCTCCGTACAATGACCTTTTGCACCTCTGGGAATCTCATCCTCTCAGGTTCAAGTTTGGGAGAAATACATTCCCTGACTGTTTCCCCACAGTCTCAGTGAAACGTCTCCTGGCATTGGTTTGGCTCCCATTAAATCATAGGTCTGCTTCTGAACAAGTCACGATGGCAAGAGGAATGTGATAGTCCAATCAGCGTGGCCCAAGTTTGCCCTTGCCTACGATCAGTAGCAAAGTCTTCTGCATCTGAAGGGTTTATGCTGAAAATGGTGAAAGCATGCCATTCCCAAGGGGAAAATAAGAATGCTGAACTGAAAAGGTGATTAGATTTCCACTATATACAGTGATTGGAGCCGTATCAGAGGTTTCCAAATGTTCTTGATTTCTTAGGAATTTTTTCACAGTGCCCCTAGTCCAAAAGAAATACCTAACAGTTAATTTATTTGGTAGTTTAGAGCCTAACAACTTAACAAGGATTTATGTGGTAACACCTTACTAACGTTCTATTTATTAAGTAGTTAAGTCCCAACAACTAAACAAGATTTATGTCCCAACTATTAAGTAGCTGTTTAAGTAATACATGTAAATTGAAAGAAAAATAATATTTTTGTTTTCATTCTTTAAAAAACCACAATCCCTTCCTAAGGGGATGCGTGCACCTGTTGAGCTCCACACAGCTTCTTGACCTGAGGTTAAGATTGGATCCTGCTAACCTCATTTCCTCTTCTCCATTGATTTTTGTGTAGTAACTTCCCTTTATTCTAATGGCAATCCCCCAATCCCAACTTTACAAAGATACGATGTCATTGAAAGGAATTTAGCAGGGGCACCATGTTCTCAGAACTGGGAACTACCTTAGGCTGATTGTTGGTGTTACCTCCAACAGATGGCAAGTATCACTGTTTCCCTAGAACTTAAAAAAATACCTCAGGAGCCCCTGTGAAGTCACCAAGCGCCTCAGTGCACAGTTTGGGAACCGTGGTCTTAGAAATTTCTTGTTTGAATTTCCTATTAGGTATCTCTGGAGAGGTGAAGGGTCAAATGTTGACAGTAGGGATTGAATTCAGGTAAAAGGTCTGGGCTGGTGGGCCATCTCAGCCCCAAGACCACTAGGATCCTACCACACAGCTCTCCCTTTTCTTCACGGGAAGAATGGCGTGTGCCTACTCGACTACCACCCAGCTTCAGAGTGCGCTATTTTACTCTTTGATGTTCTGGATCCTGAATCTAATCGATGCCCTCTACGGAGTAGCTCATCTCAGTATTTGCATTTTATGTTTACATTTGCATTTAAAGTAAACTCCAGCAGTAGTGATTTTTTGTCTTGTAAGCTCCGAATTGTTCAGCTATTGGCATAAATAACAGAGATGGGCATCATCATATATTTTTCATTCAGATTGTAAACCCTCTGAAGTTTTAGACTCCATGCCACTAAACTTAACCGTCTGTAACCGAGCTTAATTAATAAGGACTGAGTGGAACATGCTTTTGATCTTGAATGATTTGTTTCCCTTTAAAGTAGTTGATAGAACATTTTCTCATTGATTGTGCTTTTTTCCTGACTTGTTTATTGTTTCAATGGTGTAGTCTCAATATCCTCCAATCTCATTTGTAAAATAACTTAAGTGTTGTCTGTAACCAGTATACTGCCCAAAGCATATGCACATTTTGTTTCACTAGAGCCAATGATCTCCCTAGATCATGTATGAGGTGTAATGGGGTCATCATCATGTTATCATTACATTGCCGCAACTTATCTCATTACTCACCATCTCATGAAGCTGTCACTCCTGCGGATCATGTAGAATAACCTCTTACAATCTCTTCCCACAGTCCAGGAAATACAATTTGTTGAGAATATTAAGTGCATCATGGTTATGTGACTATTTGATTTTTTTTTAAATTAAAAATCAAGCTACTAACAATTATTCAGTTATCAGAAATACCGTGTTAAGTTTTTCTCTTTGAATATCCAAATGATTTCAACTTTTATTTACAAAAGCAAAGTGGTGTTGGATTGCTTCTTTTTTCTTTTAAGTTCTCTTTTCAACATCTTTTCATCCTGCAGATGAAATATTTGAAAAGTTATTAGCACAACACTGGCAATTGGAGTAGACTTTGAAACATCACATCATTGTGCGTGTTTATTTTTGAGGTTTGAGGTAGTTTGTGTCTTAAGTGGCATACAATGCTTGGCTATGACGTGCAGTCTTGCTGTTATGATATTTTAGGACCTGTGTTAGTAATGAGTGTCTGTGAGTACTTATCATGTCACATAAACAATGGTGCTTTAATGAGGTGTTGAAAAATACTATTAGGCAGCTGAGTTTGTTCGTAATCATGAATGTCAACAGAGTTCCGTGAATGATAAAGCAGTTTGTGTCTCGCTGATTGTCTTCCTGATGGGGCCCTTCATAGACCATCTTAGTTCTTGTCCCAGCATTTATTCGTAATTGACATGTGACAGTCACAATCCTGGCTTCTGTTTATGTTTTTTCCTCATGCAGATATTTGAATTTCTTTTATAGAAAGAGAATGACATTGCATCTGTTGCTTGTTGAATAGACTCTCAGTTTATACTGGCAAAATGTCAAAGCTGTATGCCTCTATGTACGTGATTTTTCTTTTGTACAGCCATTTCTCTCTTAGTGTTCTAGTGATTGATTGAATGACTGTGTCGTAGCAGTATTTAAGGTGTCACTTACTGAACTTGAAATTGTCACCATAGTTCATCATATAACACTACTCATCATCTTTTGACCCTGTCAGTCCTGCTGATTGTACAAAATAGAAGCTACCTCTCACCTTTTATTTTTTCTTAATATAACAGATATAGTTCATATATTTTATGCCCATATTTTAACTGACATTTTATCATTTTTCTCATGTTTATTATTAAGAGTTAATTTTTTTTTTTACCCAGGTTAATACAAGAGAAAAAGTCGCGCAGTTTGTTAATGCATATTCAATATTGACCACCACGCTAGATATCGGGGTATATAAATATATTGAATTGGGTAAACAATACTGTCATAAAGGGAATATTAACTTAGACCTTCCAATTTACTGGTTCTCAAAGCATTTTAATTTCATAGCAGATGCTGAATGTTTTGCCTTTTCAGAAATATTTAATTCAGTAAATAAATTTACAACGATACAGACAAAATATTCCATACTAAATACCTTTATAAAATCCACTGCTGTATAATCAGGGATGCCATGTGAATGTAGTGATGTGACAGAGGGAAGCATCTGATGATTCCTGGAGCATTGTCACATCTTGCCTTTGTTTAGAACCTGTTTTCTGACTAAAGGTGTCACAGTAGGAAAAATAAGTTTGTAAGATACAGCTTTGAGGTGCATTTGTGGCAGGCGTAGAATTAAGCGTTTTCTAACAGAGAATTAACACTTGGCAAGAGAAAACATTAGGCCTTTGGGAAAATGAAACTTTTTATTTTATAGAAAAACGTACCTTTACTTTAAAGCACGATGAAATTGTAGAATCAAGGCATACTCAATGATTTTGTTTTGAGTTCAAAGATGCTTTTCAAAAGGAATTCTTGCAAAAAGCAAGTATAATGACAGTGGTATGACGCTTCATTGTCATATCATAAATTTTTTACTGTATCCAGACATGTTATAAAAAAATGCTTTCCAAGTTGCATAATCACAGAGACCTAGGCCATTGCAAATAGTGCACACATTTAATAATTAAAAAAAAAAAAGGCAGCACTTTCACTTAGAGCAGACACACGCATCATTTACTATACTCTACACAAAATATTTTACAA
Source organism: Prionailurus bengalensis (assembly GCF_016509475.1). NCBI lineage: Eukaryota > Metazoa > Chordata > Mammalia > Carnivora > Felidae > Prionailurus > Prionailurus bengalensis. The sequence continues at coordinate 190,463,099 of NC_057344.1, read as the reverse complement.
CCCGATTATCAACCTGTTTTTGCACTTGGGGAGCGCAGGTAAAGACCTCAGAACCTTCTGGGTCCTGACTGCAGCTGCAGATAGCGTCTCTTAAAAGACACAGTGCAGCTGGTTTCCTGGTCTCTTTTATGCCAGACGAGGAAGTGACTTTCTTTAGAGAAGAGGATTACAGTCATATCCTTAAATGAGGAAACTAGAACCAGATTTCTTTTTAGAACTTGCAGTGGGGATTCTCAAGACACGTTGCACTGAACTTTAGCTTCTTCTAAACTCAAGTTACTAAGATTTTGGTAACGCTGCACATTCGACTTTGGAAAGAGACGGGGCCATGGAATAATACGCACTTTTCATCACTTGAAAATAATCATGCTCCTTGCCTGGGATAAAACGGTTAGTTATTCTGAAACCAGAAGAAACTGCAGAGAAAATTGAGCACTACATTAGCAGTTACTCAAATACCCTCTCAGATGTTTCTTTAATTTTGTAATGAATGTTTGCATTTGCCCTCAAATGAAATACCAGGCAGGCATCGTATTCTCATTTTTATATATTGTATAAAAGCGTCTAAAGCTAAATTAAGATGGAAAGGTAGTGTTTTACCTTCCTTTTCTGGAAAAAAAAAAAATCAAATATTTATTAACTGCTTTCTATTGTTGTCCTTCTCTTTAGAAAGTAATTTGTGGTCAGTGGAGCCCAGCGGGGAAGCTCCCTTTCCTCCAGATGGCTGTGATATTTGAGAAAACCTTGGGGGATTAAAGGCACTCTAGAAAGCACTCACTGCAAAGTCCTGACACAATTTGACAGTCCTGATCTGGGTCCTGAACTGATTGGATGACCAAGGGCACAAAATTCTCATCCAACTGTGCAATCACCATGTAAATTTTTAAGGGCACTAAACATGTCCCACAGTTTTGGTGACCATTTAAAAAAAAATCTGTATATAATACCTTTTCTTCTTGGCATATGCTCGCAAAGGCTCATGTAAGTACCTTGTGTGGCTTAAAAAAAAAGGCAATATTTTTGCGTGAATGAGCACAGCATGCTACAAATGTCTTTACTCTTTATTAAGTAGGGTTTGCAAACAATCTAAATGGTTAAATAGTGGAGGAAACTATAGAAATTGATCTCAATGAGCAAAGCCCACCAAATCTAATTATATGTTGTCACCATCTGCTGAAATATGATAACAGAATTAGTACAATTACTGTCAGAATTTCAAAGAAAAAAAACTTTTGGAAAAAAAAAACTGCACATGTGTGGCGTGTGTGAAAAAGAGAGAAAAACTGAGAGAGAGAGAGGCAAAGATAGAATACCAGGAGCAAGAAAGAATAGCATCTTACATGTTCTTTCTTTTTTACTTTTCCTACTTTTGTCAATTATAGTTTAAAACAACTCTTGAAAAGACTTTTCCCGATTTTTGAATCGATTAAAGTTACCAAGTTTTGGTAATGTGATTTTATTGGTTTGGACTCTTAGTTATATTCACTGCAGCTTCCAAAATTACTATGGCAACAGGTGTGTAATCATCGACATTGCACATAGCTTCAACGTGCAATGCTTTTCTTCCGGCTGAATGAATATTAAATCATACTGCTTAACACCTCCTCCACTGGTAAAGAGATAAAGATTTGGCCATGGCCTGTAAATTGATCCTGCCTCTATAGACTCCTTCTACTACAAAGCCATTGAGTGGGATAATTTGTGCCTTTGAGGGTTTTTTTGAATTTATTAGAGCCTGAGAGAAAGCTAGTTTTATTTCATTTAGTGAAAAAAAAAAGTGGTGTGTTTAATTATTACTCATATTTCCTCTGTTAGAATTTTCTCTGAGAGAATATACTATTACTTTTGGTTGCAAGGTGTGTGTTCATGACAGGTGACATCGAAAAGAAAAGGGCATTTTCTGAACATTTTGTGTTTTAAGGGTTGCTGTTTGTAACAAATGCAGGTGGTCTTTGTATGAAGCACCTAGGAAACCCATGAATTAAAACAGAAAATGTTATGTTTTTGTTATGTATAATATGTTCTGTATTATGTAATTTAAACATAAACACAGTCTTCTAATACATGTCAACTTTAAGAAGATAGTGTAATCCATGATTTTTAAAAATGTTTTATTTATTTTGAGAGAGAGAGAGTGCGAGCAGGGGAGGGACAGAGAGAGAGAGGCACAGAGAATCCCAAGCAGGCTCCACGGTGTCAGCTCAGAGCCCGACACAGGGCTTCATCCCATGAACTGTGAGATCGTGACCTGAGCCAAAATCTAAGAATCAGACACTTCACCAAGTGAGACACCCAGGTGCCCCAATCCATGATTTTTTGATGGAGTCTAAACTTCACATGGTTTCTAACATTCCAGCCGATCTTTTAGACCAATCTCCACCTGTAAACAGGAAGGAAAGTGAATGATTATCAGATACTGCTTTTTATATACCTCTGATTGTCATCAAACTGTTTTCTTCTTAAATATCTAATGAAATACATAGCAGTTTACTTTTATTATTATTACTATTATTTTTTGGGTCACCCAAGATCATTTCATTTATAAGCCTATTGTATACAGTAGACTGAGAAAAGTGAAGATTTTAAAGAGCTAACATTATAAGAAATCTACTTATGTTTAAGATACATAAATCAAGTACATAATACTGTAAATTACAGTAGCTCTAAATAATACTGTTAAAATAGGAAGCCAGTCAAATGATTACAAAGCTCTATGGATTTTTTTTTATTATTCAGTCTATGTTTTTAATGGCCATTTTATTCTGGAATGCCTTTCAGTAAACTTGAGATCATTAAACGAAACACAAGGAATCAATGTTGGAACAAAAGCTACCATAGGAAGATGTATTTACAACTTGGAGTCTAGATACTTGGGTTTCTAAGAAACAATTCTGCAAAAGCATAGAGAAAGGCTGTATGTGAACTTCTACTCTACTGTTCCCTTTCCATCTCAGCCAAACATCCCAGAATATAATACCATTTAAGTATCATTAATTTTAATTTTACTATGTTTTCATTTTCACACTGAGACATGTACTAAAGTTGAGATTACCACTGGGGCAAGATCAGATCACCCAATTACGTATTGGTGCTTTGTGAAAGGTAGCCTGACACACTGTAGTTATAATTGACGACTAAGGAAGAGGTGAATGCTTTATTCGCACAAATGGGTTAACCATTCCTAAAATAGTGTCCATTGCATTGAAAACTATGAAAAGAACACGGAGAATATACTGATTTTCTCTAGGCTGTTTTCTCTAGTTTTTCTCTATATTTTCTCCAGCTCATATTTAAACTTTTTTTTTTTTTTGAAAGGATGAATACACACTCTCAATGTTTCTGTAGATTCTCCTTTAATGGATCTGTGCCAGTGTGAACCATTGTTTCAGTTGCTTGTGGTTGCTCAGCTGTGGAAGGTTGCCTGGAAACGCTCCTTCTTCAGTGCAAAGCTCTTCAGCCACTTTCCATACCTTCTAGTCCAGGGCTTAAAGATTCAAGAAATCTAGCCACTAGTGTTTCTTTTTGAAATCTCTTTAGCAAAGTAATGATCTTGTACATGTAGGAAATCATTTCCCAGTTTATGGGGCATGCATATTTAAAACAAAACAAAAACTTTCAAAAACAATTTTAAAATTGTTGTACAAGTTCACAGAAATTGAAATTGTTCCTCTCAAGTGAACTTGATACAAAGTTTTGTTATGCTAGTATTTTGCAATGTATAATATTGTTTCAAAATATTTAAAATTAACATCTACAGCAATCTCTCAGTCTGGAAATTTGACTCTGTTCCCATCAAGATTGCATCATATCCTCCTTACCTCCTTAAGTTGGGAAGGGTTGAAAATCAGAGATCTTAATTTGGAATTTTAATGCTCTTATTATATTTAAAGATAAGTACCAAAAAATAAAGTAAGTGCCATCATTAGTTAATAGAACATGATTGTCATTCACTGTTTTCCTTGGTTAAATTTGTTTGAGTTGGTCTTGAGAAGATTTTAGAAACTTGGTGTGATGAATAAATAGCATTGATTTAACTGTTTTTAGTTGGCTTCATATTTAGTTATTTTCTCTTTTAAAGTATAACTCAGTCGTTTTGACAGAAAATTGAAAATTGAAAATCGTTTTGATCTGAGTTTTCCCAGTATTTGTCGAAATTCCTAATTTGGAAGTATAAAATGGGAATATTATAGTATCATGCATGAGTTAAATATATGCTACTACATAACACCTGGGTACCATCACTAGCTTTAAAAAGAAAAGCAGCACTAGGCAGTTTTTAGTCTTTCTCTCTTTTTAAATGTAGTAAGAAATTATTGGTTTGTGATACGGGACAAGAAAGGAGAGATGTGCTCTGCAGTGTTTGAAAGACATACTATAATGAGGTATGTATGACTTAAGTTTAAAATTTGTTAGACTTTGGTCTCCTAATAGTTTTTTTTTTCCTTTTTCCAGCTTACCTTCAAATTCTGTCTGTAATTTTAATCATGCAGTGTTAATATTGCCAACAACATACTCTATGATGGCTATTAGTAAATTATATAGATTAAATTAGTTATTAGACATTGAAATTTCTCTGTAATACTGTGTACATTCAAATTTATTTGAATTCATTTCCCCAACCTATTTATTTAAATAATTATTTCTGATGCATGGATTTTAGTTGCTGTATAAATGCATTTTTAAGGTTATTCATAATGCTGATTTTTAGTTTTAAATGCCTATGTGACTGCTGGCTTACTGATTTGGACTTACTCATCTTGTTGCTTCTGAATTTAAAAGTTGAAATCATTGGTCAATAAAATCAGATGTAGTTCTTCATATTCTCTTTCATTCAATGTCTTCTTAAGCCTAAGTGTCCCTCAGGATAGATCATTGGATCTGCTTGTTAAGTAATGACGAAATTTTTTCAGTTAAATTAGGTTATATTTAAGGTATCACAAAGGGGATCATATTATAATAGCATATTGGGAACAACACAGAAGAATAAAGCAGAACCTATTGCTACCTGTTTAAGTGTGCATCTACTCTATTTTTAATTCAGAACAATTAGTTGTGGGCTCCAGATTACTGTAGTGAATAGAAACCTCGTGTTCTCCTTGTCATTAGGGTGGGAGTCTGATATTCATGTGAATTTAAATTGGTAATGCAGGGGAGAATATCAAAATAAGCTTACCGTGATGATTTTGAAAAAAATTAGCGAGGAAAAGATAAGAGAAAGAGCTCAAGTACTTACTGTGTGTAAGATAGTCTGTCTCCAAGGTGCTTTACATACGTTTACCTCAATGCAGAGAATGGCCCTGTGATTTAGTATTGTTACCATTTTGAAAATTGGGAAAATCATGTTTATTGAGGTTAATTAAACTCAGGTTCCTCCCAGAGGATATTATTTCTGATAATTCTATTTCCAGAGGATATCATTTTCCACTACATCTCTATCTTCCTCATTAATATAGGAAGAGATGAACTTTCTGATGGCAAAGAAAATAATCACCTTAAATAATCTGATATTTCCATGGAAACCAGGAAAAATACTCTGGGTCTTTGAGGATGGTTATATGCCAAGCCCACAGTAAGAGATGCAAAGATAAGTTAGGACATGGTCTCTGACCCCATGGAACGTCTACCCATGAAAATTACAACTGTAAAATGTCATTATGACCCACTGTGATAATTGTGAAGGCAGAGTGCAATGTGCTATGGCGGTGTGGATGACTTCATTGAGAAGGGTCTGGAAAGATATGTTCACTGGGTAGTAAAAGGAGAAGGGACATTTCAGGTTGGTGCAGAGACACAGATAGTTGGTGAGCAGTCCCACTTGCCAACAAAGAGTGTGTTTTGGTAGGTCTGGAGAGGTTCTGGTTAGGTCAGTAGAATCAGTATCACAAAGGGCCTTCCTTGCATAGCAGGCTGAAGTATTTACATGCACCTTGTTGGATAAAGAGGAGATCTAGAAAGCACTTATTCGTTATAGACTAAAAAGTTCAGATGCGTATGTCGGGAAGATTGCATTTGTGGTAATTAAGAGGATATGGTTAAGAGAGAGACTTTTGAGTCAGTAATATCAGCAAGGATACTATTACCTTTCTTAGGCTCTAGGTGAGCAATTCTAGGGCTTGAGCCAAGCACATGAATAAGGGGTACTCAGAAATCTTGATGCAAAGTCATTTATATCTTTTAAAAACACCTTTGAGTCTTTGCTTTTAATTCTTTGGATATATACCTCGGAGTGGAATTGCTGGATCATCTGGTGATTTTCTGTTTAACTTTTTGACAAACCTCCAAACTCCTTGACCTTTATAATGATGAGATGAGAGAGGGCTTTCTAAGCATAATAAATTTTACACGTTTCTCTCAAAACAAATAAATCTTAGGAAGCTAGTATTTACCACACAAGGCACTCGGCTTCTTCTTTTTCTTTTCTCCACGCCACCCCCCCCCCGCCCCGCCTTTTTTTTTTTTTTTTTAAGTGAATGAATGCATTTGTGGAGGCAAGAAAGAAGAAGTCAGCTGGGACATTTCCTGCCAGTTAGCTATCCTCCTCTTTAACAGACCTACAGAAACTTCACGCAGGAAGTAGATGGATCGTGGTGGGGTGGAGAAGGCTTGCTAGAATGAGGAACTGAAATGAGATGGCTTTTCCCCAAGAATGCCACGGCACTTTACAGAAGATGTAAAGATGAGCAGTTGGTGAGAAGAAAGAGTATCTGGTGAAGGGCACCTGGAGAAAAGGTGTAATCCCTGAGGTGTGAAAATGAGGAAGGGAGCGTTTATTTTCTCTTGTAAATGAATAAGAGAAATTTTTCTCTTGTTTTCCTCTTGTTTTCTCTTGTTCATTTTCTCTTGTAAATGAACATGCCCTCTGGTCCTCTCATGCTCTTCCTCTGCCTTCACTTCATCATGCCCCACTAGGAGATACACAGGGATAGGAGACCTTCCCAAACTCCTCTCTTTGCCTCTGCATTAAGTCCTCCCACTAAAAACAACCCAAAACAAAGTAATTGAATGCCTTTTAGTTTTATTCCCTTTCTGTGAAGAGCTGAATGGAGGACCCCTTATACATCAGTGAGCATTTTAGATGTGCCTGAAAGTGGGAGGGGAGGCATTTCACATTTGGCCTTGATCTCTTCCTCTTGGAACTTCCAAGGGGTTTCACCAACTCAGTTTTGTCCCAAACCGCTGCAGGAGTGCTTTAATATGAGGAAAGCCTCATAAGTCCAAATTTTTGACAAGTTAGTTTTTAAAAAGAAAGAGAAATGAAGGGAAAAAAGAATGAGGGAGAGGAAAAAGGAGTACTAACATTTTTTTAAATTAGTCCATCATCTATGAAAGTAGATCCCTGAATTCTGAAAGTTCTGTGAACTTGGGTAGATTGTATAAGCTCTCAGGACCTCAGGGCTCTCTTTTATAAAATAAAGATACTGATTGTATTCCTATTTTGTGAAATAGGCTTTTTCTACTCACTGGGAAGTTCTCAGTGTGAAAATACATTGTAAATTTTAATGTGCTTGGCAAATGGTTTTCTTTTCGCAGTGAATCCTTAATGACAGTAATTTTGACTTTTTTGTCATCCACAGGGAACATGGTGCCTCAAAGTAGTAGACGAATTTAAGAAAATGGTTGAAAAATTGTGTAAAGTGTACTGTGATAAGTTGAAGCCAGGTTTTGTGGATCGATAAGTTAGATTTCTTAATATAATTTACTAAAACTTGTGTATGATACATACTGTGCCCTCAGAAGTAACCATAGTTGCAAGGGATGATACCCTTTTTTTTAAAAAAAAGAGTGCGTGAAGACCATTTATTGAGTGCTTACTACATGCTCGTTAATGTTCTACACACATTGCATGTATGAACTCTAATTTTTATAGTCATGCTGGAGCTATCATTCTCATTTTACAGACAAAGAAAATGAAAGTTAGAAAGTTTAAGGAACTGGCCCAATGGGAAACAGTTATTACTTATTTTGTAAAAATGAACCTATATTTTCATTTTGTCCACCAAAGATGTCAGTAATTGCTAATCATAGCATATTAACAAATGATACTTCATGTATTTAATATTTCATATTTCATTTGCCTAAAGAGGCTACACTTTGCTATTATTTATTATTTATATAATTATATATTATTATTTATTTTTATCTTCAACAGATCTATTAATGTAAAGACTCCTTAGGTGAGTGGTTTTCAAACAATGTCCTAAGGATCCCCAGGAGAGTATCATACCTTCATCCAGGTTCACTCCAGGTGTATCTGTTTTTTTATATTGGGTTTCATTCTTGGAGCCCTTCCTTTTTTCCTTGTTTCCTATCCTTCCATTCTTTACTTCCATCAGTCACCCAACCCTCCATTCATCTATCTGTGCAGTACATCCAGCCAGCCACCCCAGTCAACCAGCTAACTGACCAACCAATGGACCAGCTCATCAGCAAATACATATTGGACTCTCAATATATACTAAGCATTCTGTGTGGCTGGCCGTTGCATTCGTTCAAAAGAAGGATCTAAAAGGTTTCTGTAAGTTTTCAAAAGCCACAGAGAATGAAGTTGAAATAAAATTTTGTTTAATAAAAAGTCCAGATTAAATATTTTCAAAAAATACTTCTTACATTATACGTTATCCTTCTCATTAGAATCAAAGATAATGCTCTCCTAAGAGGGAGAGCTGTTAAGTTGTGTCCGGTTTTGAGGAGTTACACATAGTCCTGGGCTCTGGGAAAGCAGATGGGCTTTCCTGTACAGCACAAGTGACTATTTCCCCTTTTTAATTTTGTGTGACCTTCAGGCCAGAAAGGGTGAAGTTTTTATAAACATCAGGCCTTGATGGTTTGATTGACATGATCTGAGCTCACAATTTATCAGTCTGAATTGACCTGTGGTAGGAAGGTCATTGTTTAAAATGAAAAAAAAAAAAAAAAAAAAAAAAAAAAAAAGAAATAGTTTCTGAAGAGAGAAAAAAATTCAATGAACTATTTTATTACCTTTAAATATCTAAAGTGTTTAGTATTTAAAAAATATAAAGCTCAAATTGGAAAACTGGACATTTAAAATGTACCAGTGCATTAAAACTTTGGCCTCTCCTGATTGAATATATATCACATTGAAACGCAATAGTTAAAGGGCCCCTGGGTGGCTCAGTCGGTTAAGCGTCTGACTTTGGCTCAGGTCATGATCTCACAGTTTGTCAGTTTGAACCCTGTGTCAGGCTCTGTGCTGACAGCTCAGAGCCTGGAACCTGCTTCGGATTCTGTGTCTCCTTCTCTCTCTGCCCCGCCCCTGCTCGTGCTCTGTCTCTCTCTCTTAAAAATAAACATTAAAAAAACAAAAAAGAAAATGCAATAGTTGAAACAAAACAGAAATGCAATAGTGAATTATAAAGTAGGTAAGACCTTTAAAGATTCTACAACAGGAAGACTTCTTTGAGTAAGAAGTCTTAAATGTCTCTCAGTATTTTTTCTTAATAAACTTTAAAGTGATTTTCAATCTTGACTCAAAATTTACCATCCATGATACATTTCTTGTTTTTTTCTTGACTCTTTTCCTGTTCAGTTCTGCTATACTACATTTAGAAAGAAATATTGCGGGGCGCCTGGGTGGCGCAGTCAGTTAAGCGTCTGACTTCAGCCGGGTCATGATCTCGCGGTCTGGGAGTTTGAGCCCCGAGTCAGGCTCTGGGCTGATGGCTCAGAGCCTGGAGCCTGTTTCCGATTCTGTGTCTCCCTGTCTCTCTGCCCCTCCCCTGTTCATGCTCTGCCTCTCTCTGTCCCAAAAATAAATAAAAACGTTGAAAAAAAAAAAAAAAAGAAAGAAATATTGAGTAAATGGCTGGTTTCTCCTGACTGAAAAGTACTTTCCTAAGGACAGCTTCATTAGCATAGGCTTTCCCTCCTTCCTGCATCTCCGCCTCCTCTCTCACTAGATGGTGCCCTCCCTGAGGTAGGTTTTTTTTTTTTTTTAATATGAAATTTATTGCCAAATTCGTTTCCATACAACACCCAGTGCTCATCCCAACAGGTGCCCTCCTCAATGCCCATCACCCACTTTCCTCTCCCTCCCACTCCCCCATCAACCCTCAGTTTATTCTCAGTTTTTAAGAGTCTCTTATGGTTTGCCTCCTTCCCTCTCTGTAACTTTTTTTTTCCCCTTCCCCTCCCCCATGGTCTTCTGTTAAGTTTCTCAGGATCCACATAAGAGTGAAAATATATGGTATCTCTCTTTCTCTGTATGACTTATTTCACTTAGTATCACACTCTCCAGTTCCATCCATGTTGCTACAAAAGGCCATATTTCATTCTTTCTCATTGCCACATAGTATTCCATTGTATATATAAACCACAACTTCTTTATCCATTCATCAGCTGATGGACATTTGGGCTCTTTCCATAATTGGCCTATTATTGAAAGTGCTGAAATAAACATTGGGGTACAAGTGCCCCTATGCATCAGCATACCTGTATCTCTTGGGTAAATTCCTAGCAGTGCTATTGCTGGGTCATAGGGTAGGTCTATTTTTAATTTGTTGAGGAACCTCCACACTGTTTTCCAGAGCGCCCACACCAGTTTGCATTCCCGCCAACAGTGCAAGAGGGTTCCTGTTTCTCCACATCCTCTCTAGCATCTATGTCTCCAATTTGTTCATTTTAGCCACTCTGACTGGTGTGTGGTGGTATCTCAGTGTGGGTTTGATTTGTATTTCCCTGATGAGGAGTGACATTGAGCATCTTTTCATGTGCCTGTTGGCCATCTGGATGTCTTCTTTAGACAAGTGTCTATTCATGTCTCTGCCCATTTCTTCACTGGATTGTTTGTTTTTCGGGTGTGGAGTTTGGTGAGTTCTTTATAGATTTTGGATACTAGCCCTTTGTCCGATATGTCATTTGCAAATGTCTTTTCCCATTCTGTCGGTTGCCTTTTAGTTTTGTTGGTTGTTTCCTTTGCAGTGCAGAAGCTTTTTATCTTGATGAGGTCCCAATAGTTCATTTTTGCTTTTAATTCCCTTGCCTTTGGAGATGTGTCAAGTAAGAAATTGATGCGGCTGAGGTCAGAGAGGTTTTTTCCTGCTTTCTCCTCTAGGATTTTGATAGTTTCCTGTCTCACATTCAGGTCCTTTTTCCATTTTGAGGGTTTTTTTTTTTTGTGAATGGTTTAAGAAAGTGGTCTAGTTTCATCCTTCTGCATGTTGCTGTCCAGTTCTCCCAGCACCATTTGTTAAAGAGACTGTCTTTTTTCCATTGGATATTCTTTCCTGCTTTGTCAAAGATTAGTTGGCCATACTTTTGTGGATCCAGTTCTGGAGTCTCTATTCTATTCCATTGGTCTATGTGTCTGTTTTTGTGCCAATACCATGCTGTCTTGATGATTACAGCTTTGTAGTAGAGGCTAAAGTCTGGGATTGTGATGCCTCCCGCTTTGGTTTTCTTCTTCAATATTACTTTGGCTATTTGGGATCTTTTGTGGTTCCATACAAATTTTAGGATTGCTTGTTCCAGCTTTGAGACGAATGCTGGTGCAATTTTGATTAGGATTGCATTGAATGTGTAGATTGCTTTGGGTAGTATTGACTTTTTAACAGTATTTATTCTTCCAATCCATGAGCATGGAATGTTTTTCCATTTCTTTGTATCTTTGAGAGAGCCTGAAACTACACTTGAGATTATTCGACCAGAACAAAGAACATACTGATTCTGCATGAAGAGTTAAACCATCTGAGTGAAGCTGGCTCTATCCACCTAACTTGAAACTTTGGGTAGGCTTGGAGTCTGGGAGTGGAGAATGGGTGAGAGCAGAGGGGAGAGTACCATAACAGGAGCATGTTACACAATCTTTGGGAACTCAGTAAGGCCATTGGGTACTTGAGAAATGGCAGGTTCTGATTGAATACTTTTACTGGATTCTGAGGATTTGGGGGAGAAAATGGATCAGCTTGTTTTTCATGGTTTAATTTTTTTAAGCAGGTTTTAAAATTGTAAAAATTTGATGTGAGTTATGTACATTTCAATTAATTTGTATATTCTGAGAATGCTGTGTTTTCATTCTTATATTTTGTTTCCTAAACTTTGTATCTGTTTTCAGTCCCCAGAAATACGTATATTTTCTTAAGAAATACACATTTTTATATCTAAAACTGTACCTAAAATACATATGCACAAACATATGTTCTTCCTGAACTTTATCCTGAAGATTTTTCTTTCCTGTTTGTTTTTTATAAACTAAGTCATTTCAACCACAAACTTCTGTTATACATCTTAAATATTGACAGTGTTTTTTTCCTTTAAAATTAAAATGTTTTCTTAACTCATTTTTCAAGAAGAATGAAAATATTTGAAAGAGAAATTTTAATGTTTAGAAATCACTTTGGGACTTGGTCTGTGGGTTAAGTACACCTTTACATAGTGAAAAATACCAGCACTTATGGTCTATTGAACTGTGATATATGAATAAAAGCAATGAAAGGAAAGCAAACCCTACAACTAGATTCTGCTTCAGATGTCTTATTAAAACTATGTGTTATTTAATGGGCAATTTACAGTGAATATCATGAAAAAGTAAATATAGAATAAGCGATTATGACTTTAAAATAAGAGGCTACAAATATTTGTGATTTATGTTATTAATTTGAAACATGTGTATGTTCCATAACTATACAGCAAAAAATAAAAAACATAATTAAGCCAGAATGCCATTATCAAAACAAAATGAAACAAGGATATATTCCAGTAATCTGCAGTGATAATTTAAGCTACGCTAGTGTGTCTTACCATAATTATTTCTGCAGACAAGAAGAATAACTTGGAGAGAATTCACATCTATATTTGCCTAATTTTGTTTTTGTCCTTGGGTTTCATTTCTGTCCCATGGTAATATGTAAAAGGAAGACCACCTGTTTTCCACTGGGTTTTTAGCATGGGTAAAATTCTTAAGACACAGCAGTATATTCTTGATCAGAGTTTTTCTGGAAATTTGACGTAAGTTAATGATAACTATAATAATAATAATAAATTGCAGTCAATAAAGTGAAAGGTCTTCCAGCAAGATTGCACCATCAAAAAAAAAAAAAGGAAAGAAAAGAAAAGAAATCTATGAGTGGACACGCAAATATACTTTGCAGACTTAAAATGCTTTATGAATCAAGTTTATTAATAAAGACATCAGTTCACTTCCATAAGGATCCAGAAAGAGAATATTTAAATATAAATATTGATAGATATCATCTAGGCAGCATGTATTTTCCTATAACATGTTGAATTATAGGAGAACAGATCATTCTAGAGTAATGTTTTTAATGAGCTGGAAATATTTCTGTCTTCCAAAAGATTGCTGTGAGTTGCAGAAGGTGGAGGAAAAGCCATTTGCTTGACAAATTGCAAAAGTATTTTGAAGTAGTGTTCCCCAGTTTCTATTTTAAGCTTAGCAAGAGGAAAAGTTATTTTCTGGTATATGTGTCAAAAAAAATCAGATCAGAAAGGCTGTCTTCAATTGATTTTTCAACTTGAAAAGAACAGGGAAGGGAAAGTTGGTTTTTGCTCTTGTCCATCAGGGTATTATGCCCGTCAGCTTGTGTGCAAATGATTTATTCTGAAAAGTGGACTTTGCAGTTAGAGGAATACTAGGATGGTGCATTTGTGCCCCATGGAGTGTTTGCAAATGGAATAATGCATCAGCGAAGCCGGCTTTTTGCTTCCTGTCTGCCTGCACTTAGGCAAGTCTAAGCATCCATTTTCAATAATGGTTCAAATAATTGAAAAAAATAAAGGGTCTGCATTTCCGGATAGTTGGACTATTCATCCACTACCTCTGCACGACAAGGAGGAAAAGAAAGCTTAACTGCCCGGTTTATCATTTTAGCAGTTACTTAAGAATAAGAAAGTTAAAAAAAAAAAAAAAAAAACAAAACCCAAACCTTCTAAGTCGAATTAAGTTGTATAACCCAAAAACCAGACAGCAACCATTTTATAACAGTTTGCTTTCTATTTCCATTTTCTTTAATTGGAATTTTTATGCTTAATATTTTAACTTCCATTTTGCGTAATTATATTTGAAATTGTTTCATGTAAGATGCTTTCCCATTCTAAATGCTGTGTTGAGAAAAGGTTGAACTTCATTTTCTCTCACGTATGTAAATGAGCCAATGCAAGCAGATAACTTCTGTGAGAAAGCCAGGTGTTTGCAGCCGTTTAATAACTCATTCCAGGCTATGAATTTTATAACTCCAATACTCTTCAGTTTAATTTTCAAAATGGGCTTTCAGGGGTGAATTGAGGTACTAGGAGGTCACAAAATCAAATTTTTAGTTGCAATATACTGTGAAGTTCCTCCTGGTTTACATGCCAATGTGAGAGAATTTCTGAGAGCTCTTCTCACGGTTGCACTCAATTAACTCATTACTATGCCATGTTTCATCCACACGTATATAGACATTTTATATCTTCCATACATAAAGTATTTAAAGTACTCTTAGAATGAGTATATACTCCTAATTTTAACTTTAGGTTCCGCACAATCTAGTGCCAGTCTCTTTCTAGCTCCATACCGCTCAGTTTACTAAATTTTCTGTTATTCTGCATGGTCATTCTCAAATTATTTAACAAACTATTCTGCGTAGGTAGGTACCAATAGAACAGACATTTGTATATCCTGTGAGTGTTTAACTGCCAGATCGCAACTCTTCTTTTCCTCATATATACTCTGTAACTTCCAACATCTCTATATCAGTTAAGAATGATTCATGTAATAGAATGTACAATTTGTTGAATCTTAAACAAGCTGATGGTATTTATGTAAGAAAAGTTTAGAGGTAGGCGGGAAGTTCTTGGCTAGTGTAACTCATCAGCAGTGAGTTCAGGAACCAGGCTCTTTCTGCTTTTCTGCTGTTAGTATGTTTGCTTTTGTCCTCATGATTGTTCCCACATGCTCACAGCATAGCTGCTGCATCTCCAACTTCCCATCTGTATTCCAGGCAAGGAAAACCTGTGAAGTGGAAAGGGCAAAGAGTAAAGGGCTATGCCAGCTGGTTGTGTCTTTCTTTTTTTTCTTTTCAGTAAAGCAGTAGCTCTCTCAGAAGCCCTACCCAGCAATCTTTGGCTCACATTTCATTGGCCAACACTCTCATGGCTGTCCCCTACCTCTGGAAGATGGCTAAGGAGAAGGAAATGCAAGTGACAGTGGGTCCCTGGATGAACAGTGCCTGACACACTGCTTGTCCACTCACATTCGTCCCTCCACTTGGAAAGTTTCTGTGCCATCTCTCATATGCCTTTCATCCACATCGCATGTACAGGCTTCCAGTCTTTTCCAGTTTCCATTGAGGGTCTGTGCACTGCTCTTGATATTTTCCTATGGAATATCACATTTCAGCCTTGATAATGTAAGGCAAAATAGCCATAATTAGCTAGGTGCACCTGTGTCTTAATCTTGAGGTCAAAGACCATATGAATCAGGAGTTCCTCAGCTGCAAGTGTCAAAAAATAATTTTAACTAGTGTATTCTATAATTCATTGGTTCATTAAACATGGAAGTCCAGGAATTTCCTGGTTTTGGGCTTGTCTGGAACCAAAAGTTAAAATGATGTGCCCATTATTAATCCATGTGTCTATTCTCATTGTCTTTCTCGTTTTTCATCCTGCTTCCCTCCTTCCCTCCCTCCCACTCTTTCTCTCTCTCTACTCCTTCGTTCTCCTTGGCTTCTTCCTCTCTCTCATTCTTTATTTTACTTTTCTGTTTTGCTCCATTTTGAAACAGGCTTTCAGCACATTGTGTAAAATATAGCTGTTTGTGGCTCTTAATTTATCTGGTTTTTCATTATGCCAGAGTCAGGGAGAGCCCCTCTTACTCCAAAGTCAACTTATCAAATGTTTCTGGAAGAACTACCACCAGCCTTGGTTGGCCACATTACTACCCTTTGACCAGTCACTGTTATTAAGATTGGCCAGGCCTTGGCCATGTGACCTTTCTGGTGGCCCAGCAGTAGACAAGAATTGTAGTCGATGGTTCCACATAGCCATACATGATGCTCTGCAGGCAAAATAACAGCTGTTATTTTTCCTATCTTTTTTCACTGCATATGAGCGCATCTGATGAAGTAAGTTGGAGTTTAGTCGGTGTTGGGAGAAGCGAATGAATAAACAGAAGAAGACCTGATCTGACCTGTGAGCAAGAGGAGAAAATTGGGTAGTGTTTCAGTGTTTTGTGAGCTATATTTGATTATGCAATGCCATTTTATATTTTGAATTCATATGAATTCCAAGTAGATAAGTTATTCAAACTTAAAAAGATACTTAAGAGGGGCACCTAGGAGGCTCAGTCGCTTGAGCATCCAACTCTTGATTTCAGCTCAAGTCATGATCCCAGGGTCGTGGGATCAAGCCCAGCACTGAGCATGGAGCCTGCTTAAGATTCTCTCTCTCTCTCTCTCTCTCTCTCTCTCTCTCTCTGTCTCTGCCTCTCTCCCCTACTCATGCTCTTTCTCTCTCTAAAGAAATTTAAAAAAAAAGTAAGAAATAGCAGCCCAAAATCACATCCAAAAGTGTTACCTCTACTCTTGTTCTTTCAGCAAATATTTATGAAGTGCCTACTCTATACTAAGGCACAAATTAGAAGGTGCTTTATTCTTTTGGTGAGGGTAACTGAGATATTTTTCTGTATACTTAATGAAAATGTTAACTGATAGAGAAAATAACAGGTAATATACAGGTAGCAAATGAAGAACCATTGGTCCCTTTAAAGCTTCTTTTAAATATGTTTAGTGTTGTGCTCAACTCCAGTATATAGAGATAATAATCTTAGGAAAATGAATTCAGATATTTAATCCGATTTATTTTAACTCAATTAAAAAGGCATTAGATACATTTGTATGTCTCCCAGAAAACATCTTACGCCTAAGCATGTAAGTCCAAATAAAACAAGTTTATATTTGTACCTATTATTTCTCTATTATCCTGTTGACTGATTTAGAAGAGTTCTGACGTGGCAGGTTTTAGCATTTATTTCTCCTTAGTTTTTTTTTCTACTTACCTTGAATAACTCAGTTCGTTCAAGACCTCTGATGGGTTCACTGTCATTGCCCCCTATCTTTGCCGTCAGTGTTTGGAATGAGGAAAGGAAGGGCTTGAAGCACAGTGGCCTCTTTGTCACTCCCATACCTAGTCATTATCTCTCCAGAAATCAGGTTGATTTTGCCCGGCCAGGCTGTCTAAGGCTGGATCCATTCAGCCCATTCTTGCAGGGATAATAAGGCTCGGGGCTTATTTCAGTGGGCTGCCCTAGAACAGCTTTCCTCTTAGTTGCCTTTTGAAGATTGATTGGTTTGCAAAGGAAGACAGATAATACCACTCTCTTTCTCACTTTCTCTCTCTTTCCACTTTTGAAAACTTGATAGTTGTATACAATAGGAAGTCTTACTTGTGTCTCTGCTTTATGTAGTTCTCTACACATGATTCTCGAAGCTGAGGAACTTTTAATGGGACTCCTTAAGCTAAGCAGAAATCACTTATATAATCCAGCTCTGCATCGTTCGTTTTTCTGATGTTTGAAACAGAGTGATAAGATAGAAAAAGATAGAGTGGGAGGGGGCGGGTGAGGGAGAGATGGAAGAGAATTTCTAAGACTAGTCATTTAACAGACTGACTCAGATTAAAGTTGCCAGGAGTCTTCTGGAAAGAGAAACCAACAAAATGTTTGGCCTTTTTTTTTTAAAGGTGATAGGAAATAATTATATGGTTTTAGTAAACCACAACAATCTCTTTATATTGTAACACTCAAAATAGATGCCACAAGAACGAATTAGTGAGCAGGTGTCATGGCAATAACTTAATTCTAGTCAAGTAAAAATCAATTCAAATAAACTCAAAGACAATTTGAACACCTACTCTGTGTTCTAGGCCATTGCTGGAATCTGGAAAACTTTTTTTAAAGTGATTTTTAAATTTATTTATTTTTAATGAGGGGGGTATGAGACAGAGAGAGAATCCCAAGCAGGCTCTGTGCAAACAGCGCAGAGCCTGACTCAGGACTTGAACTCACGAACTGTGAGATCTTGACCTGAGCCAAAATCAAGAGATGGATGCTTAATTGACTGAGCCACCCAGGCACTCTTGGAAAATTCCTTTTAAGTAGTACTTATAAACAAAGCTTCAGTCTAGTGGTAGAAGTTTAAAAAAGTGAAGAATGCCGATGATAAATTTTGACAGGTGCTCTATGTGTAGTGAATATGAGGAATGAATACAGCCTCTACTTTTGGCACCTGATGCAGTAAGGAAGTGTGTTATACCCTGACTCCAGTTTCAGGAGGGCCCCTACAAACTTGTAGGATGACAGAAATGGTATTTTTTTCTCTTGTAACGGGGTAGATATTTACATGTCACACTCAGACATACAAAACACAATATTCTATTTTACTTGTCTGTAATTGGGGCCTACACATAGTGATGGAGAAGAAAATAACTGCTAAATAAAGCTATTCCAGCCACCTTTGGTTTATATTGGTCTCTTTCAGATGTACCCAATTGAAGTTGACTAAATCCTTAGTCAATCTGAAGATTCTATTCTGTCAGGAACGTGTCTTTCAATGAGTTCAAGTTCCTCCTCTTTCTCAAGATGGCCTTGAGAGCAGGGCTAAATTTCCATGTCCCGAGATAAGAGAGGGCGATGCCTCTGGTCTGTGTGCTGTGTTTGTGCTCATTATTTTCCTCTGAGAGCAGAAATATTGTCTGGAGACAATGCCTCATGTTGCCCCAAATATCTTGTGTTCTTGTCCATTTGGGGGTGACACTTTTTACACAGACTGTGAAAGATGTTGGTTTTCTTGCTTCTGGTTTTTGAGACCCTCATGGTTTATAGGAGAGGTTGACAAACTACTGCATGCAAACCAAATCTCCCCCACTGTGGGCCACATGTAGCCACACCAGTGCCGGTTCATTTACATATCGAATCTGCCTGTGTTAGTTCTCCAACAGAGGTAAGTAGTTTCTGCAAAGACGACATGGTGCACAAAGCCTAAAATATTTACTAACTAGGCCTTTACAGAAAAAGTTTGTCTGCCCCTCCTATCCAGAGTTCTCGGGTTGACTACTCTTTGCCTACCCTTCTTCTTGACGCGTTTCATCTTTTCCAGAG
Source organism: Prionailurus bengalensis (assembly GCF_016509475.1). Lineage (NCBI taxonomy): Eukaryota > Metazoa > Chordata > Mammalia > Carnivora > Felidae > Prionailurus > Prionailurus bengalensis. The sequence continues at coordinate 190,443,991 of NC_057344.1, read as the reverse complement.
CATACAGGGAGGACTGGGTCTCATGCACAGCAACCTGGGCCAGACAGGTTCGGGGAGTCATGTCAGGTACATCTGTCTAGAGATATTCCTGTCCCTTTTCTGTTTTACTGCTTTTTGCATCACACCAGATATAAAAAGGAAACAACGCATGAGCCCAGTCTCAGCCTGCCCCTATCACTCATCTTATCTGGGGGTATTGGAAGTGGTTGTATGTAAAATGTCAACCCCCTTGGCTGGAGGTCTTTGGAATCTTCTTAGAAACTCATCTATCATTTTCAACCCAGCTGTGTCCATTGCAGACTTTCTTCTTTCCATGAAGGGCTTTCTACTTTGCATTTGGCAAGTGGTGAGAACTTTCCTTACATGAATGGTCATTCAGTATGGCATTCAGTGTGTCCTGTATGCCAGCAATGCCACATCATGAGTGGGAGGAGGGCAGCAAGCTGTGTTTTAGCAAGCCTTCCAGATGACTATGGTGTCTGCCTGAGTTTGAGAACCACTGCATTTTATCAGATCTCCAGCTAACACCAGATGAACTGCATTGGCCCGGCTTCAGTCCTGATACGTGAAAGACAGCTTTAAAAATGTAGAACATTCCATTCTCTTTCTGCAAAGGCTGGAGTAGACTAAAACAAAATCTGTTTGTTTGTTTTTTAGTTAAATTTTTCTGCTTGCATTTCTGCTCTAGTAATTCTCTTTCTTCCTGGGGCACTCAGTGCCTCTGGTTAAATAGTGATATACACACAAGGAAGAAGAGTAAATATCGTAGGGGAGGGGGCAGTGTTTCCGATTACTACTCCCGTGAGCACTCATGACACAGATGTATCTAGATGGTGGAGTTCATGCCTGGAACCAGCGGCACTATTTGCCAAGTCAGGAGTTTCAGCTCCAGACTCCAAGTGTAACACTTCTGATTCCAACATCAGAATCTTCGACTTGCTCATCGGACCGTTTCATTCAGACCTGCCATGGGCATCTCAAACTTGGCGACAGTGAAAGATAATTCCTTGTCTTTCCCCTCAGACACTCTCGGTTCCCTGAATTCTTGACCTTGGTGGCTAGCTATGGGACAGTGACTGCAAGCATTGGTTTTAGAGTTGGACTGATCTAGATTCAGTTATCAGTTTCCTTTTCTGTGTTAGCACTGTGATCTTAGACAGCCAGACTTTCTAAGTCTATATTTTCCTGCAAAAAGAAGGAAGTTACAACTCCCATGGGTAATTTTGGAGATTTGGAGAAAACGTATACCTGATACTGGATATTTATTATCCTAAATTTGCCCCCTCCTCAACATCCTCTTAGTGACCAAGGCTCGAGGCGGTATTATGTATGGTTTTCCAGAAATACCTTTCAAATACCTTTCCTTTCAGCAAATTGCCACTAGTAGCAAAGACCATCCCTATTATTTTGAGGGATGGCCTGGTTTTCTGTTTGTTCTCCCTCCATCCAGGTGGCTCACCTCTTAGAGTTGTCAGGTATGGTTAGGCAGGCTCCAGAATGCCCAGGAGCAGTGCATCTAAGGAGCACTCCTCAGGTGTCAGTGAAACCTTGTAAAGGTCTGTCTACACACACACACACACACACACACACACACACACACACACACTTCACATTCACATAGACATGTATACACCATACACACTGGCACTGACACACACACACACACACATGTACACGCTCACACAAACTTAATGATCACCCTGCCACACATACCCACTCACACTCTTTCACAACCACATGCACATTTGTAAATGCATTATGAAGAAACAACATATCATCGTTAACAGAATACACATTTCTGTTACCGTAGTGAAGAAGGAATTCCTTCCTTTAATCCACATGTCATAGGGTCATTGCTGTCCTCTCTCACCTTTGCTTCAAGAGCCTCCAGAGTGGTTCTGTGAGATGCCACCACCCCTCCAGGTTTTCTGTGCCCAAATTCTCATAGCAGCCCATGCATCCTGTAGTCATAGCCTCTTCCTTAGTGCATCATTGTTACTGTCCTGCCACTTACCTGAGATGGAAAAATCCCTTGAGAGTACTGTGGTCACCCACCACTGTACCTGACTGAAAGGAAATGGGTAAAACATTATTTTCATGCACTAAATGAACAATGAATATGGTTTTGAAGCTGTTTTCATTATATGTGGGTTCAGCCAAAAATACCGTGTTCTTGTAAGAATTTCTTAATTTGCTTGGTGAATGCACATTTACTTACCTTAATTGTAAAGAAGAACTTGATAAAACATGCCTAACTACTTCTTAAGTTTCATTAATGACTATCCTTTGTAATACATTTTTAGCAAAAGGAGACATTCAAGTTCTCCTTCACTGTTCTCATCATTTTGTTCCCTTGAGTGGATTCCAGGGTCCTGGCTGCCTTTTCTTTTAGCCACTTTTAGAGTCATTATATCTGACATTTACTAGGCACTATTTATATGTACCACCCGCTATGCCAGATAATTTTGAAGACAAATTTCATTTAGTCTTCAAACCAGTCCTGGGGATGGGTGATTTTTATTCCTATTCCGCACATAGCGAAAAAATATTTTGAGAGGCATTTACTTAATGCCAAATGGTGCATAAAGGGCAGAACTGGACTTCAAACCTAAGTGCCTCTGCTTTCAGAGTTAGTATACTTTTTATAATCATGATTACTGGACATTCTTTTGGGGCCTCATTAAATTTATAAAAATTAAAGTGAAGGAGCACCTGGGTGGTTCAGTTGGTTAAGTGGATGACTTTTTTTTTCAAGTTTATTTATTTTGAGAAAGAAAGAGTGGGGAAGAAGCAGAGAGAGAGAGAGAGAGAGAGAGAGAGAGAGAGAGAGAGAGAATCCCAAGCAAGCTCTGCACTGACACAGGGCTCAAACTCACGAACCTTAAGATCATGACCTGAGCTAATATCGAGAGTTAGATGCTTAACTGACTGAGCCACCCAAGCACCCCCATAAGTGGATGATCCTTGATCTCGGCTCAGGTCTTGATCTCAGGGACTTGAGTTCAGGCCTCACCCTGGGCTCCATGCTGGGCGTGACGCCTACTTTAAAAAAAAAAAATTAGGGGTGCCTGGGTGGCGCAGTCGGTTAAGCGTCCGACTTCAGCCAGGTCACGATCTTGTGGTCCGTGAGTTCGAGCCCCGCGTCAGGCTCTGGGCTGATGGCTCAGAGCCTGGAGCCAGTTTCCGATTCTGTGTCTCCCTCTCTCTCTGCCCCTCCCCCGTTCATGCTCTGTCTCTCTCTGTCCCAAAAATAAATAAACGTTGAAAAAAAAAATTAAAAAAAAAATTAAAATGGAAAACGAACTCCAAGAGTAAAGGTGAAATAAAGTTTATATAACCATTCTTGAGAGTTATAAGGAAATCACGATTTTATAGTACCTATAACATATAAAAGTATATGTGTGTATGTATGTGTGTGTGTATATATATATATATATATATATATATATATATATGGCTACTCTTCTAAAGTTAACAGTATTCTGTTTGTAAATGTAAATGCCCTTTGATAATTTTTATATTTTACTGTGTTCTATAGCATGGATCCTGCTAAATTTTGATTTTTACACTGGAAGAAATCCTTATTTTCCAATTATATGCTCCTTGTTGGTATATTTAACCCCTCAATTTAAAAAAAATTATTTTATTTATTTATTTATTTATTTATTTATTGACAGTGAGCATGAGTGAGGGAAGGGCAGAGAGAGGAGAGAGAATCCCAAGCAGGCTCCCTGTGGTCAGTGTGGACACGGGGCTCAAACCCATGAACTTCAGCCTATAGTCATGACCTGAACTGAGACAGAGTTGGACGCTTAAGCAACTGAGCATAACCTACTCTCTCAATTTTATATGTTACTCCTACAAAGTCTAGATAGGACAAAGCAAAGCACATACAAGGAGATATTGTAGCCACTCACAGCTTCAAGCCTCATAATATCAAAATTGAAAGCAAGTAGACTGATATTGAGTAAAATATAACCCCAGAGTTTGAAAGATCTCTTAGATTTTATCTCTTTCATTATGAAGCACCAGTTTGTTTCAAATGTGTCTACACTGGGATAAACATCCTATAAATCTAATGGAGAGGAGGAGTTGCCTTTAAAGGAACCACCGTATATGGATATATTGTGGGAGCATGTTCACATATACAAATATTATTTTCCCATTGCCTGCTCAATTTCTTATAAATAATAGGTGTTAGCTGATAAATATCATTATATTTATATGTGAAGCAGAATTCGTAATTTCAAGTCACTTCTTTCAACTAACACATTTGTCTGTGTCCTCTCTCCCCATGGCATTTTAGAGTTGCTAGGGAATTTATAATCAAAATTAGTTTGGCAGCTTTCTAAAAGATAAAACTGAGTGTTCCTCACTGGAAGAAAATCATCAACTTATTCTGCCTCCATTATAACACTCAAGTAAACCTTTTTTTTTGCCAGAGTTACCCTGCTGTTGACTTCTATTAGATCAGCCTGTCTGTATTTCAGTTGACAAGTATAATATGAACCCCACTGTTTGGAATGCATAACTCATTAATATGTGCAATGTTTATAAACAGTCTATTCCATTTCCTTTGAAGGAGAGTTTTAAGGAAACTAAAGTGTTTCCCTTTTCATATATAAGTTCAGTAATGACCAGTATTAAAGTATTGGTATCTGTCATTCTAAAATTATGTCTATCTTTTCACATAGCTAATGTGTGTGTTTAATATACGTGGGTATATGTGTTTGTGTTTAATAAAGTTAACTCCTACAGAATCCTTAGGGCTTCCCTTGACATTAATTAACTCATTTAACAAAAATGTATTGAATTATTTTGATGTGCTAGTCTGGCTTCTAGATGCCGCAGATATAAAAATGACCAAGTATGACCCCTTTCCAGATCTTTTAGAGCTCAGAATCTACTGGGAGAAACAAATAATAAATAGCAGTTACAATACCATGTAGTAAGTGTCCTCTGGAGTGACACACAGAAGAGCCCAGACCATTCCAGGCCAGGCTGTAAGAGAAGTAGGAGTTAGCTGGGACAAGGCATATGAAGCGAGAGGGCTTGGGCTGGAGGAACAGTGAGCAGGGTCTAGAAGAAAAACAGCATTAGCAAATCCTACATTTTGTTTTCTAGAAATTGTTGTATCTATGCGAGGCAATGTGTATAAACCCGAGTAAACTCGGGCACTCTGAAGTAAACTATGTCAGTTTGAATCTCGGTCCTGCCACTGATGGATGTGAGTCATTAGCATCACTTCTCTGTGTCTCCGCTTCCCCATTTGTGTAAAGTGGGTTTTAGAATCCTACCTACATTATGGAGTGAGGATTCTATATCATGATATATGCAGGGTGCTTAGAAGAATGGACAGCAGGTACATAGAGAGGAATTATATTAGTCTGCTAAGGCTGAGTATCAAAGTACCACAGACTAAGGAGCAGAAATGGATTGCCTCACAGTTCTGGAGGCTTGAAGGCCAAGATCAAATTGCCTGCATTGTCATTTCTCTGTGAGAGGAGGATTTGTTCCAGCCTCTCTCCTTGGCTTGTAGATGGCCCATCTTCTCTCTGTGTCTTTCCACACTGTCTTCTCTCTGTGCATTGTTTCTTTGTCTAAATTTCCCCTTTTTATAAGGACGCCAATCATACTGGATTAGGGTCCACCCTAACAGGCCCATCTTAACTAATTACCTCGGCAACAACCCTATTTCCATATAAAGTCAGATAAAGGTTTCAAATTTGAGGGTGGAGTGGGGGCACATCTCAACCATAACCATGCCCAATAAAAAAGTGCTCATTTTTTATTGCACACCAAATAAAGATTACATATTTTTAAGCCATCGTGTAACTCGGGCATCCACAATTCCAACCACCCCGCTTAGAAAGGAGCATCAGAGGAGTGTGGCAGGCACACCCCCACTTTCTGCCTCTCTGGCCACTGAGCCCCTTGAAAGTATGAGGACTTCAGTGGCCATCATGCACTCTTGCACTGTAGGCACTCAGGTGCCTTCAGCAACTTTTACTTTGCTAACCTGCTTATTAGTTGCTTGAAAATAAAGGTTGCTTACTGAATAAAGGAACTGAAATTGTGCTTTTAATTTGTCGCTTTCAGTTTTTACCTTAACTCTCCTGTGTTTGTGGACTTTTGATCTAGATCACCATTTCTCTGTTCTTTGGCATTGAATTAGCCTCTTCAAGCAGTTCAGCCCTTTTCGTTGCCTGAGACACAATGGTGCCCTGCTGACCCTCCAACTGGTAAATCAAATCTTTGGCTGGCTGAGATCTCCTAACCCTTTCCTACCAGCTCCCTTCCTGCCCTACCTTCCACCTTTTTCCACATCACTCCTCCCCCCCCTTCCCCTTCTTCCTACTCTTCTTACATCCTCTTTGTCCTTAGTGTCATCCCTCTTCTTCCTGTTCCTTCCATAGCCAGTAGACGGGAAACACAGCTTCAGTTGTTCCTGAATTTGTGTGGATTAAGGCCTTGAAGAAATTGTTGTATGGTTTCTTAGCTGACATTACAAATTCAGAGTTTATGTTCACTCAATACATGGATCACTTTTCTGCCAGATCTGAATACCACAAGTGTCAATAAGCCACAGAGTTGAAATCCATCAACATCTCAGACATCAATATGCTGTTGTCACATTTGAGATTTATCCCTTTCTTTCTGTTGTTATTTTTTTTATATAGCATCATTAGTGTTCTAGTTAGGAAGAATGGAGCAGGAATATGTGGAGAAACATGAATTGTGATAGGGCTAGTGTGTACGTGTAGAAGTGGATATTAAACAATTAGTCACAAATTGTGTGATTTCCATAATTTTTACCTTGAGGACATGGACCATTTTTACATTGTTCACCATGTTGTACAATTGTTGAAGGAAGACTGGCATCATCAGTCCTTTTGAGGAGTTTTGTTGTTCAAGTTCTATTGTCCCTTATTGTGTCTTATGGTAGAAAATGTACCCAGAAGACTAATGAATAACTAAAGTATGCAGATCCTGAAACAATGAACATGTACAGCTTTGCCTACTTTTTTTCTTAACAGATTTTCTTTTCCCTGGAATATAGAGACCTGAAAAATATTTACACTTTGAAAATATTTTAATATGATGATTCAGTTTATTTTGAATCAAGGAGTATTTTATATAAGTTATAACACTGCAGAGCAAGGGTTGGTAGAACCAGGTTCTAGATTGAGTCTTGCACTAACTCGCTATATAATTTATGACAATCCACCTAATCAGTCTTGGCCTTGGCTTCCTTATCAGTAAAATGAAAATGTTGACTTCTGAGATCCTCTAGGGGTCTTAAAATTCCATGATTTTACATTTTCATATTTTGAATGCCTAGGTCATTACAACACCATGTACATTGTAACCATTGTAAAAGGGTCTAATTTTAGAGGTTAATTTTATACTTTGTAAATTTCAGAGGAAGGCATATGACAGTGGCAAGGGTTACAAGGTCACACATATTGTTTTTCATATTCAACATCACTGCCTCCAACTGTTAGGTCTCAGGATCCCTTTAAACTCTTAGAACTTATTGAGAACCACAAAGAGCTTGTCATTATGTGGATATTATATATAATATATGTATATGTGATATTCAAAGTTAAAATTAGGGGCGCCTGGGTGGCTCAGTTGATTAAGCATCTGACTCCTGATTTCAGCTCAGGTCATAATCTCATGGTTTGTGAGTTCAAGCACCACACTGAGCTCCTCACTGACTGTGCTTGGGATTTTCTATCTCTCTGTCTCTGTCTCTCTCTCTGCCCCTCCCATGCTCACTCTTTCTCGCTCTCTCTCTCAAAAAAAAATGTAATATACTAGGGGCATCTGGGTGGCTCAGTCAGTTGGGTATCCGACTTCAGCTCAGATCATGATCTCACAGTTGATATCTTCGAGCCCCACGTCGGGCTCTGTGCTGACAGCTCAGAGCCTGGAGCCTGCTTTGGACTCTGTGTCTCCCTCTCCCTCTCTCTACCCTCCTCTGCTCATGTTCTGTCTCTCTCTGTCTCAAAAATAAATACTAAAAAAAATTTTAAATGTAATATACTTACTTTGTAAGTTATTTTAAAGCAATAGACCCATTCATGTTAATATAACTTATATTCATACAAAGAATATACTTTTCAAAGCAAAAAACATAATGAGAAAAACATTGCTTCACTTTTTTGCCAGTCTCCCTAAGTGCCTGGCTTTTTACAAGACACCTCAATTCTTCTATCTACTTCTGTATCCAAACTGTTGTGATTGTACACCACATGTAGCCTTCTGGAAGCTCAGCTGTATACTTTTGAGAGATTGAGAATGAAAAAGCCATGGCATCTTAAAATTTCTGCAAAGATAATTGTGAACTGGGGACCTGCTGAGAAGTATCTCACTGACCCCCTGAGGTTCCAGGAGGACTCTTTGAGAGCTGTCATTCTGTAGTTTTTTAACATGAGATAATTCTGTGGTAGAAAGTGTGACTTCAAAATTCGGAATTTCAATTCATTATTCAGTTATTCAGAATGTCAATTTGACTTTTTAAGCTGAAATGATAGGAAAGACTTCCCGCCTTTGCATCAGTTTTTCTACAAAGTATGTGAGGAGGGAGAGACTCTCCAAATAATTTTCTTCCATTTTAGCCAACTTAAGAGATCTTTTCTGTTTACATACTGTGTTCTTCCCTTGACCATAAGCTCCATAAGGGGAAAGACTATTGAGTACTGTATCCTATGTATTTAACTACTAAGAAATATACATTAAATGACTGGATGAAGGAAAAAGGGCAGGAAGGAACAAATGAACATATTAATGTATCTTTTTTAAAACATTTTTTAAAGCTTATTTATTAATTTTGAGAGGGAAGGTGGACAGAGAGAGGGAGAGACAGGATCCCAAGCAAGCTCCCAGCTGTCAGCATGGAGCCCGATGCTGGACTTGAACTCATAAATCGTGAGATCATGACCTGAGCCAAAATCAAGAGTCAGATACTTAACCAACTGAGCCACCCAGGTGCCCCCGAACATATTAACGTATCTTGAACAAAATGCCAAGTCTTTGCTTGAAGCAGTTTTTAAAATGTCTAAATCATTCTCAAATGGAAAAAAAATGATCAAATTTTAATTTACAGTAAGTACATGAATAATTTATAGTCTCTTAGGTGCCATTTGAAGAAGCCCACTGAAAGTGAATGTATCTATTAAGAAATTTAAAATGGAAATTTAAAAAATCTCTAATGATGTAGAAGCATAGGTACTTGCCTGAAATGATGGAAATATTTACTTCTCTATATATTAAGTAAGAGGTATTATTAGTCTTATACACTAAGAACCATGAGCCCTGTTCTCCCCTGCCAGGCAGACTTGCATTAACGGATCCATAAAAAGGCAAATAAAGAGCTCTCATTTCACTTGAAATCAGATCTCCTGTATTTGGGTGCTGATGGCACATAGTAACCTGATCAGAAACTCCTTATTCAGCCTCTCTGGATTTATGGTTTTCCACGGAAGAACTTTCCAACCACAGCAGCACTTTAAAATGTGACAGCAGCTTGTGAGGGAGTGAGTTCCCTACTACAGCAGGGTTCAAATCCAAGTGGGTAGAGCAGACTTCCAGGATGTTGCTGACAGCATATAGGGATCCCATGCAAGCTTGGTTGCTTAAAGTAATAGACACCATTTCTGCCCTTTAAGGACAATAGCCAACATTCCACATCAGAGAATAGAGGAATGGGGAGCAGAAACCAGTTCACTGTCACCAAGGGCCCTTCAGGTCAACCTTAGATTGAGAGCAAAGGAGAACAGTGTGTCAAGCCAATGAAGTCAGTGTGTAATTTTAGATGTCATTTCCAGGTCTTGTAGAGTGAGGTAACACTGAAAACTGTGCATGTGTGAGGGCAAGAGGTACCTGGAGAATCTCTGTGTCTATGCTCTGTTTTGCTGTGAACCTAAAAATTGCTCTAAAAAATGAAGCCTGTTCAAAATTGGGGAAAAAAATCACTACCAGAGAAGAAGAAGGAGAAGGAGAAAAGAAAGAAAACTGCAAACTAGTGTCTCCTGTGTACGGAGATATAAAATTCCTTTTCAAAAATTTAGTGAATTAACTGAGCAACAAGTAAAAAGGCTAATAATACATCACAACCAACTGCTTTTCCTGGTAATGCAAGGGTGCTTTAACATTTGAAAAATCAATCCCTGCAATCCAACATATTAAGAGATATTTTTTGAAAAAGAAAGCATTTGACAAAATTTAGGACTCATTCATGATAAAACCTTTCAACAATCTAGAAAAGAAGGGAACTTTTGCAAACTGGTAAAGGGTATCATTAGAAAACCTATGGTTAACGTCCTCCAATATTGTAAAATGCTTTACCTCTGAGTTCAGTAGCAAAGCAAGTATGACACCCCCACTCTTATTTGACATTATTTAGAATATCCTAGCCAGTCCAATACATCTAAAAAAATAATCATGCGGCTTGGAAAAGAAGAAACAGAGCTAGCATTGTTTTTATAGAAGATCTAGAGGAATTGTTGAGAAAAACATTCAAACTAAGTGGGTATATGAAGGTTGCAATATGCATATAGCTTCTACTCTTGGGTATGTTTCCAAGACAAATGAAATTTTTGTCCATGCAGGTATTCAGAGAAGCATTTTAATATTAGCCATTCAGAGAAGCATTTTAATATTAGGCAAACAATATATAAGAACTCAGTGTACATCAGCTATTAGTGTGGTTAAACAAAAATGGACACATATGCAATGGAATGCCACTACTCTGTGATAAAAAGGACCAAATTAGTGATACATATAACAACTCTATAAAGCATGATGCTAAGTGAAAGAAGATCGACATAAAAGATCCCACACTGCAGTTTCATTTCAGTATATTGCAGGGGAGGCAAAATTATAATGATGGAAGTAGATCAGTGGTTTTCAGGGGTCAAGGGTCAGAGGAAGGACTGATTGCAAATGGTCATGAGGGAGCCTTTCAGGGTGATGAAATAATTCGGCACAATGATAGGTTCAGTGGTTACATGACTGTATACATTTGTTAAAACTCTAAATGTATACGTAAAATTAGTTTATTTCTCATGAATATCTGAGATAACTCATGAATATCTCATCTCTGTAGAGATGACTAAAAATGGTATTTAAAAATCTATCTTCAAATGTACCTGAACAATAATATTGACAGTGTCACTAAGGATATTTTTCAGCAATTGGTTCAGAGTTGTTGGCTGATAAATGGGTTAAAGCAAACCTAGAAGAGAGCTCAATGTTGTTTTAGAAAGCAACTGTTGAAAGATGGCCCTGGAATACAGCCACTTAAGGAGACCAGTAAATCCTAGCCAAAAGTTTAAATCTTCTGTTATTCAATGAACTCGGGTCAAGCAGCGGCACTTGTTGGTAGTTATCATGGTGGTGATGTTTCATAGGTATGTACTTTATAGTTTTGAAAGTGACTTAGAATATATTACTGTATGGCATGGAAGATCTTAAGGGCTGAGACAAATTCTGGCCATGAGAGCAAGAAAGTCCAAGAATGTGGTTTAGATTGTAACGTCTTTCCAGTCATTGTGCTAGCCTGTCTGCCTCTGCTCCTCCTACTTTCTGAGTATCTTTTTTTTGGACCACATTCTGACTCTCTGATACCGGATTTGATTGATTGAGTCACTCTCCAAGATAGAGGACGCCCACTGAGGAGAGTTTTTGTGTCAGATCGGTGCATTGCCCAGGGTCAGGAGTTGTTTTGGGGACAGTAGTCCCTGCTCTGGACAAGGGTGACAGATCATATGGCATATGCACAATCATGACATTCAATCCATGACCACTTTTATCAGAAGTAACTGTAGCCCAACTGGCATTTTAGAATATAAATCCTCTTCATATGCTAACTAATTTGGATGTAAATTTAAAAAAATAAAAATAAAAATAAAAAAATAAAAGATACGCATATGAAGCTACAAAAAAGAATATAAATCCTCTTTATTACAATTTTTCATCAGATCCTTAAAGCAGACATTTCAAACTTTTTATTTTTTTTTTAACAGATGAGTCCTTGTCCAGTGAGCAGCTCTTTGTAGGCACTCAGTAAATATTTATTGAGTGAATTTAGGAAGAAATTGGTGAATGGATTGATGGAAGGGTGAATGAATCAGTGAGGTTCACAGGTGTTATATAACTTGACCAAGGTCACAGAGCCTGGCACACATTAATGGAAAGGCAGTAGAGCACAGTGAGCAGTTAATCAAACAGGCTTTGCAGTCATTTCTGGACTGTAACTCGCTAAGCCTCAACTCTTTTGTGTTGAGATAGAGACAACGATTTCACTTACCCTTTAGGATCTTAAAAAGCATTAAGTGAGAAAGTGTTTGCAAGCCCATCAGCATAGGCCAGGGACACTAGGAACTACCGAGTTAAAATTCAGGATCCCTGGGCACCTGTGTGGCTCAGTCCTTAAGAATCTGACTTCAGCTCAGGTCATAATCTCATGGTTCTTGAGTTCGAATACCACATTGGGTGAGCTCGTGCCCCATGTGGGATGATCATGAGCCCTGCTTCGGGTAAGACCTGCCTCTCTCTCACTCCCCCACCCCTCTCTGCCCCTCCTGGGATTCTCTCTCTTTCTGTGTTTCACTTGTGCCCCTCCCCTCTCTCTGTCTCAAAAAAATTTTTTTGAGATCCCAGATTATAATTTTTATGATTCTTGTTATTACATCATGCTTGTGAAATAAATGTTCTTTTTGTAGAGCAAGAGAACAAATGAACAGTTTTCATCTTAGCAGAAATAAAACCATATAATTTCTTTATGTTCCTTCTGCAAGTTTTGCTTATTACTGTGTATCTGTTTGTGTGTTCTTTTGTGTGAACTTTTGGTCACAATTGAGTAACAGATCTTCCCAAGTTTAGTAAAATCTAATTTACCTGAAACACTTATTGCTTAATTTCAGCTTTGTAAACATAGTCAAAATCCAGGAAGTAAAATAATTAACCAGAAAAGTATTTTCACCTCTCTCAACATCAATGCTATAATGTATATGATGTATGTGTAAGTGTATGAAAGCTCACACATTTGACTCATAGGAGAGTAAGTTGAGCTTTACTCAAAGCATGTTGGGTCTTTCTGAATAAAATTGTATTAAGCTGAATTTTCTGATTTTTTCCACACATAGCCAGTTGGAACTAGCCAATTAAAAAGAGTCAAGAGAAGTGACAAAAGGAATTGATAAATTTTCACAGGCTATATTCTTCATTAACCTCAATAATATAATGTTTATGACTTCATTTGATACATAAATATTATTTATGCCAAACCTATTTCTCTGATAAAGGGTTGTATTTGTGTTAAGCAACATGTATGTTTATAAACCATCTCAAACATAAAGAACTCAGAATACTTCATTAAAAAACATTCCATGTTCTATAAATTGAATTCAGTTTTATTGAAATATGTATCATGATGAATCTGCAATTGAAGAATCTAGAAGCACGTTGCACAGATCTCATTTTTCCATTTTTAAACATAATATCAAAAATCTGTTCTTGAGTTCGCAGACACTGACTTGTTGAGAACTATTTACAAGTATCCTACATTCCAGTCTCTCCTTAACAGATATTGAGATGGATTAATACCAGTAATAATCTAGAAATACAAAAATTTAAAAAAATTTTTGACATTTATTTATTTTTGAGACAGAGAGAGACAGAGCATGAACGGTGGAGGGGCAGAGAGAGAGGGAGACACAGAATCTGAAACAGACTCCAGGCTCCGAGCTGTCAGCACAGCGGGGCTCGAACTCACAGACCATGAGATCATGACCTCAGCCGAAGTCGGACACTCAACCGGCTGAGCCACCCAGGCGCCCCTAGAATATAAAAATTTAAACGTTTAAGAGGATAATCTGGAATTTATCACCTATGTGGACCAAAATAATTGAGAGATAACAGCTTGTGTGAGTGAGCTACATCATGACCGCTCTTGTATGCACACAGTTGCGAGTACTTTGTTTTAACTGGAGGAACTGAAAGGTAGCATTTTTTGCAGTGAAGCACATTAGATGAACTCGCAGAATATGTGGTGTGGTTTTGTTATCGCTTTAGCTTCCCAGCCTCTTGTATACTTTTCCTTTGAGGTAAAGAGTGAATCTTGGTGGAGGTAGGGTGTGCCTTGTGTGATGGCCATGTGGTGGTTCTCTTAGTATTTCCAGCTCTCTGCATTACAGTATAGAATTTCCTAGCTGCCTTTCGGTGGGATGGGTCCATTACTTCTTCTGGCCAGATATGAGCAGCATTGATGGGGTATTCTGAGCCAGATTCTGATCCTCTCATTGCTGGTATAAGACTTAATAGAGCCCTTCTTTGGGGCGCCTGGGTGGCTCAGTCGGTTGGGCATCCGACCTCAGCTCAGGTCATGATCTCACAGTTTGTGGGTTCGAGTCCCGTGTCGAGCTCTGTGGTGACAGCTCAGAACCTGGAGCCTGTTTCAGATTCTGTGTCTCCCTCTCTCTCTGCCCCTCCCCTGTTCACGCTCTGTCTCTGTCTCAAGAATAAATAAACATTAAAAAATAAATTAAAAAAAAGACTTAATAGAGCCCTTCTTCACCTTTTAAATTGTATATTTTTATTTTTATTTGAGTGAGTGAGAGAGAGCGAGCGAGCGAGCGAGAACAAGTAGGGGAGGGGCAGAGGGAGAGGGAGAGAGAATCTTAAGCTGGCTCCACAGCAGGGCTTAATCTCATGACCATGAGATCATGACCTGAACCAAAATCAACAGTCAGATGCTTAACTGACTGAGCCACCCATGTGCCCCTTCAACTGTATTTTTGTCTCAGGTTCCCTTTATGCTTTAACAATTTTTTGAGGATTGTAAAAAGAGTTGGTGTATGTTGGTTACATGTATATGTTATCTATATGTTATATCTATATTTACTCTATTAGAACTTGAAACAGAAAATTTTTAACGTGTATTAAATAGCAAAATAAACCCTTTACATATTTAATAGCATACATTTTAAATAGCAAAATAAACCCTTTACATATTTATGTCCTAGTGTGCATGTACGCGTGTGTGTGTGCGTATTACCCTGGAATGAATACATATTATATATTACATTATAATGTGTTATATAATTATCATATGATTATACATTGCATAATATATGATGACATATATATGTATAAATGTGTGTGTGTATATATATATAAATATGTGTGTGTATGTATATATATATATATATATATATATATACACACACCCCACTGTGCATTAATTAGGACACTAATTAGTAAGAAAATGTGAGTGCAAAAGGAAAAATGAGACCCAGCAAAAGAGTAAGCAGAGAGATGTGCAGACATGGGAAGGAATTGGCGTGCCATTGCTGGTTCCAAGGTGTAGGACCCCATGTGCAAGGTCCAGAGAGAGGCCTCAGGGGCCAGTGTAGCCCCCAGGTCACAGAGCAAGGAAATGAAGACCTCAGTCCTAGAACCGCATGTAACTGAATTCTGCCAACACCTTGAATAAGCCTGGAAGTACATTCTTCCCTAGTGCCTCCAGAATGGAATTCAGCTCGGCGGACACCTTGATTTTGATCCTGAGAGACTTGAAGCTCACTGGGCTTCAGACTTACAGGCTGGAACATAATAAGTTTATGTTGTTTTAAGCCACCACCATCACCCCCAAATCAAATAATGTAATTCATCATAGTAACAAACTAAAAAGGAAAACCATATGCTCATCTCTGTACTCACAGAAAAAGCATTTGACAAAATCCAACATCCTTTCCTGATAAAAACCTTCACAAAACTAAGCAGCTGAGGGAACTTCCTCAGTCTGATGAATGCAGTCTATAAAAAAACAAACAAACATCACATTTACTGGCAAAAGACTGAATGCAAACATTTCTTAGATATAAAGCTAAGAGCACAACCCTAAAAAACCGGATTGAAACATTGGACTTTATCAGATTTTAAAACTTCTGGTGTTTGAATGATACTGTTAAGAGAATGAAAACACAAGCCACAGACTAGGAGAAAATATATACAAATCTTATACCTAATAATGAACTTGTATCCAGAATGTATAAAGAATTCACAGACTCAAAAATAAGAAAACAAATAACCCAAAGAAAGGTAATGACTTGTGAGCTAAAATTTAAACTATACTTAGGTCGTTACCAGAAAATCCAGGCTTGAAAAGGGAGAAGTGAATTCCCAGAAAGAGGAAGAGCATTAAAAATATTGTGGAGATATGAACAAAATGCAAAAAAAGAAAAATAGTTCACTATAGCTTGAACTTAAAAGTATCTCGGTCTCCTTATCTTTAAGGTGTGTGTGTGTGCATGTGTGTGTGTGCATGTGTGTGTGTGTGTGTGTGTGGTGCGTAGCTATTAATATTTATCTTTCAAAAATACAATAATCAAGTGAGATCACTTCTATGAGTCTAATTTGTAATGGTAAGTTGCCATAAGAGGTGTTATTATCATTAATATATTATTTTAATTACTATTATGGGGTATTGTTGTCATCAATATATGATTGCAATTATTGTTAAAGATGAGTTGCCATATCATCAAAATGAAACAAAGTACAGACAGATAACCTCATAATGTTATTATGACAAGAGTTTTGAACCTGCATGGCTCTCTTCATTTAGGTGAACGCAATATGCAGCAGAGTCCTCAGCCAGTGAAAAGTGGGGCACATAAAGAGAGGGAAGAGTAAAGATTTTTTTTTTTTAATCACTGAGATTTTGAGAATGTTTGCTGTTAGAGCATATTCTAGCTCCTCCTGACTGCTACACTTTACAAAACAGAAGTGGAAAGGTCCAAACACCCTTTATTAAAATTTAGTAACCAGAGGTGAACACAAGCATTATTTGCAGCCTGTCAGATATTTATACCTGGTATTTTGAGTTGAGACCAGATGTTAAGGAGGAGGTACAGGTAAGAGTTCATTCTACAACGGTGGTGGCTGTGGAATCACCAACGGATGATTGACAGCAAACCCAGTGGTGTCTTACAGCCTCTTTTGCTTCTCAGTGATCAGCGGTGGAGAGCTTCTCACCAGACATGAATGTCCGATTTGATTTTTTTTTTTTACTAAATTTGAATATCTTTGTTCTTACTAGTTTATGACTTTGGTCATACAGTCTTCTGGAAAATTTCCTACCTGATTAAAATACCCAGAGTTCTATTCTTTGCATCTAAGAACATCAGCTAGCTTTGTACAATCAAATAAATGAGATTTTGCTTTGTAAGAAGTTAGAATTCAAAACTCTCCAGGGCTCTCCAAACTTCTTTGATCATATTTTCTATCAGGAAAAAAATGTGAGCACATAACCCCAATATATCTCCCTGCACAGAAAGTTAGATCATTTTTATAGACCAGACAAATCTTGCTTGATCAGTATTCATTATTCTAAAATGTAACCTCACTATTCTAATGAAATAAAAAGTCAGCTGCTTGATAGAAATGCAGAATTTTCTAGGTAAGTAACATATGAGGAGGAAAGCTGCAATGCATTGAATACTTGGCACTATTGATCTAACTTTCACCAATAAGCATCTTTAAATGTAAAATACTTACATGCTGTGACAAATACTACCACAGAATTTTCCAGGTCAGAACTGCTGTGGACTATAGGAAAAATGATCCAGAGATGCAAGCTGAATCAGCTTTGATATCTTCTGACAGAGGGGTTCCAGGGCATGGACTGAGTTCCTAAAACCATCTAGTAGTGATTTGAAAAGTCTTTTGAAAAATATATCACAAAGTTACTATGGCACTGCAGGCCAATTGAAGAATGAACTAGTTTAGGTTTTTGTCCTATTCTTCATCTAGAAGTAGTGCTTCTTTAACATTTTAAACTTAAAATTTATTAAAAGGGGGTACAGTTAAAGCTTAACTTTGAAAATATCGGCATATTATTTTTCAAAGTCATAATTGTTGAACATTTTGAAAAAGATTTGTTTTTATAATATACTGAGTTAATTACACTATTCCTAAAATACTTTCAAACAGTGCTTTTGTTTTTGTTATTTCGTTGAAAAGCACTGGAGCTCATCACTTAATTATATGCTACAAAATTCTTAAAACAGTACCTCGTTGATTTCAAGTTAATTTTTTCAAGTGAATTGAAACAAAAAAACCCCACATTCCCAGAATTCATGATCTTACTTAATTTTGTTTCCAGCATTGCACTTTTATAGTACCCATAAATAATCCATTTAAGGATAGAAAATACATTGTACTTCAGGGAGTATCCAGACAAGTTGTTTTTATCACAAGTATCTGTTTGGTTCTAAAAACCAAAAAGGCTTTTTGTAAAAACTGTTCAGGTTCTTGGAGCAATTTTTTTCTATGTAAATTAAGCCACAGAACTTGTAAAACCATACATTGGTTCTCCAGGCTTCTCTTGTTGGGGATAAACTGGTGGTTTTCTAAAATGCATCAGCCCCAATGCACATAACCCAGGAGCGTTATGGTGTCCCCGATGCATGGAATGACTCTTGAACAATAGTCAAAAGAGATGGGTATGTAACAGGCAGAGAAATAAACACAAACAAAGACCAAGAGAATTATTAATAATTTCACTACACCGGGTGTTTATTTAACTGTGGCAAAGATCATATTTGGCCTAGAAAGTACATTCTTTACAGAAGCTGACTGCATTGTTCAGCAGATAAATTGCTTTTATGGCTAATGGGCTAATGCGTTAGACTAAAGCTGGGATTTGGGGGATGCAGTTTGTTTGTTGAAAGCATATTATTGAAAATCTGAATACTTTAAGGTACCTGGTTAAAAATATGTTTTGGCATGATTTCTGATTTATCAACTGTAGAGTACTGATGATAGAATATTTGGGTAAGTGATTGATGATTTGGTTATCTTTCTGAATTGCAGGTTCTGATAATTCCTACACTGACTCATGTTGTCCAGAGAGAGGTTTCTGGATGTGGTTATTTAAAAAAGATAGACTAGGTAAAGATTCCTTGGCACCTCTATAGTTGTCTTTCCTTATTTGTTTTGAAGATACTTAGTTTCACAAAAACATGTTCAAAACAGGGATCTTGGACGGCACTAGTGTGCTGACCCCTAGAGGAAGAAACAGAGTACTGAATCAGAGGTTAGGAAAGCAGGATTTTAAAGGATGCAACGATCACCTGTCACTTCCATAGAGACTATAGTAAGCCCGTCTTCCTCAGGTGAAATAGATAGTAACCTATTGTCAGCATGACACGTTTATATCTAATAATTAAGAGGCACATATAAATGCTTTCTTGCTCATACTATGTGAATTTCTTCTGACTTCTTCATTTTGGGAGTCTATGTTGCAAATAGAAACCTGATTAGATTTCTTTGCTTCCGGTCCTCTCAATATCCTGGTACTTGGGAGTGAGTTCTGAAGCAATGGGAAACATTGGCCAGATGAAGGGGTGTGGTCGTCTTCTGACACTGGCATTGTTACCTGCAGTTAGCACTTGTCTTCCCATACATAGGTATGCTCTTGAATCTTGAAAATCTTTAAAACTTTGACTATTGATTTGTTAAATTATACTTTCACCCTGCTGATTGAGTTCGAGAAGCCACTCCGCCTTTTTGGGGCTCCCCTGGCTCTATTTTATAGAGCTGGCAACACGTGTGTGTGTCCCTAGGAATGTAAAATGAACGATTAAGCCGTGGAGTTATGAGGCTTCCAGAGACTACAGTTTAGACTTGCCTTTCATCATGCTGTTTCTTCGTTCATGCTCGTCTTTCTGCAAAAGCTTCCTACATAAGAGGATGAAGCCGTCATCATTTTTTTAGACTTTGAAAGCTTATGCTCATTACTGACAATTCATGGTTTGTCAAGCTGAACCAGGATTAGCTGTTTTGCCTGGTGAGCCACGTGCATCAACATTTGCTGTATTGGTGATCTCAAGGACGGAGAGCAGTGCTCTTTATTGGAACAGCCCGCGGGGCTACATCAATTACATCCTGTTGTGCTTGGGTCTGTATGCAGATTGCCTTTGCGCAGCGTGACTTAATAAAAGATGGTTGGGGTGGTTTTATTTTATTAGAATTATGATGACTTTTTCTCAGTTGTATTAGCATCAGCCTCAAACTGCACAATAAAAGAATTCTTGGTGACGGTAGTAGGAAGTGTGAGAATTGTCATCATTTGGGTACTTCAGTTCAGATGGTGGGTAACAGTCCTTAGATTAAAATCAGGGAGGTATAAAGGGTTTCCAGTGGAAAAAAAAAACATGGGAAAGAAATTTGAAAATATATTGCTATTGAGGAAAATAAAACCTCATAAAAGTTTTTAAAGCATAAACCCCAGCATTTTGTGATTTAACAAAAATATCTCTCAATCTCTCCTTAGAAATGTGTATATAACTTTACTAAAGTTTTCCTTAATTTTTTTGAAATTCTGTTAGGGGATCAACACCCTGCTTAAAGTGTTCATCAGATTACGATTTCAGAATAACAAGGTTCATAACCTCCATGGATGTGTTCATAGCATTATGCCTCTCCAAAAAAATCTACTAACCTTGCCTTTTCAGATTAGCATGTTTTAAAGCACTATGTCCCTTTTAAATTGGGAATGCTATACACATATCCTGTTATTCTTCAAACCGCAAGACCACTTGTAGAGAATGATCCCAAGCTTCCTAAAGCACCGTAGCTTCTGCCTTTTTCATGCTACCCAAGATTAACTCCATTAGAAGTCTACAAGAAGTGTGTTAGTGTGCCTCTTGACTGTCAGCATACTGCATTATAATAATCAGTCAGAGGCATTTTTATAAAAGCAGCTTTCAAGATCTATTCTTGAAAAGGCATTTATATACTAATTTTGCAATCTTTCATTTGTCAGTAGTGAGTTCTGTAAATAAAGCGCTAAGGTCTAATACTGTAAGTAGCTGATGGTAGAAATGTTAGGCAGAGCAATTTATTTTTCTTTGTAGATCTTGATAGTTCATAGCCAGTCATGAAAAAATTCTCAAGGCTTTGGTGGTGGTGGTGGTGGGTGGGCTTTTTGGCTAGAAAACCATGATGGCTCAGAGACTCTCAGAGCAAAGTGTTGCTTTTTATATGCATACCCATCTGTCCATCCTGAACATCTTTTACTCTAAGATAAGCAATATGGAAATCTGTTTACCTTAAGTATATGACCATGTTGCCATTTAATTACATAATTACAATTTCTCTATATACTATAAGCATTAAACACTTATGAGTATTTTGCTACATAACAAAGTTATAAAGTTCTTTCTTTCTTTCTTTCTTTCTTTCTTTCTTTCTTTCTTTCTTTCTTTCTTTCTTTTTACTTGAGAGAGAGTGCAGGGGAGAGGGGCAGAGGGAGAGGAAGAGAGAGAAAGTCTCAAGCAGGCTCCATGCTTAGCACAGAGCTTGATGCAGGGCTCGAGCCCTCAACCCTTGTATCATGACTTGAACTAAAATCAAGAGTTGGACGCTCAACTGACTGAGCCACCCAGGTGCCCTAGAAGCTGATAAGTAGACAGACTTTTGTTGGCCCATTTCAGCATAAGGAGACACATGCAGAGATTTGGAGGAGGGGGAGAACATGGGTTTGGGGAAATGCAACATAGTTTGGATAGCTGTTTTGCCAGGTGCCTGTAGTGGGCAGTGTTTCTAAAGATAAAGATGATCAAGGACTTGAAACAAAAGATTTTGTATTTTATCCTACAGGCATTAAGGGATTTTTTTTTTTTTTGAGGAGGTAAATAATGTGATTTATCTGTTAGGCGGCAGAGCATTCCAGCAACAATATGGGGGTGAGCCATTATTTTACTCTCTTCCTTGATTAGTTTAATAACCATTGCATCATTAGATTGCAACTAAAAATGTTTATTTTACCTTTGTAATGGCTACACGTTAGCTCTTAGCATAGATCATTAAACTTTAAAATTTTAACCAGTTAACTGCTGTCATATAGACCAAACATTAACTGTTGAAAATATGAATCCCATAGTAAATTAAACCCTGACTTAAAAAAAAAAAAAGTTTTATGTTTATATTTGAGAGAGAGACACAGACAGAGGAGGGGCAGAGAGAGAGGGAGACAGAATCCGAAGCAGGCTCCAGGCTCCGAACTGTCAGCACAGAGCCCAGCACGGAGCTCGAACCAGTGAGGCATGATGAGATCATGACCTGAGCCAAAGTCAGTCAGTTGGCTTAACCAATTGAGCCACCCAGGTGCCCCTAAACCCTGATTTTTTACCTTCATTGAAACTCAATTATAGAAGTTTTTAGAAGAAAGCTAATAACAACAGCAGAAACCCTATGCTCTTTCAAGAAATTTACTGTGTGATGCTGGAATTTTTTAAACAGCTTGGGCAAGATTGTTTTGGTTTTTTAATGTCAAACAATATAATAAAATTAATTAGTGTGAGTAAAATAATATTTTTGAAAGATGAATCATGAGGATAAACTAACTGTAGTAAATATTTAAAAGTACTCCCAAACTACATTTTATTATCCTTACATCCATATGCATACCTTTGAAATAATTTGGCATAATGCATGTAATAACAAAAACAAAAGTAGATCACAGCTTTGTTTTACCTTTAGATCCTTGACCTTGAATATAGTAGGTATTTAATGAGTGTTTTATGTATGAATGTATGTACTTAGCAAATTCCGTGTAGGCCTCCATATGTACAAGATACTGTTCTCAGCACATTTTTTAATGTTTATCTATTTATTTTGAGAGAGGGAGAGCATGGGAGGGACAGAGAGCAGTGGGGAGAGAGAATCCCAAGCAGGCTCTGCACCGTCAGCCAATGTGGGCTCCATCACATGAACCATGAGATCATGACCTGTGCCAAAATCAGGAGTTGGATGCTTAACCGAATGAGCCTCCCAGGTGCCCCACCCCCCCGCAGTATTTTTTAAGTTAACTTATAATTAAAAGAATGAATAAAAGTGGACAACACTTGCTAATCAAATAGATCATTAATACTCAAACATTCTTCCTCATTCTTGAGAGATTGATCACTCTGTTGCCTCATCTGCCATGTTTTCTATGGACCTCTCAAGTGTTTATAAAGGTGCATGAAGGGGCGCCTGGGTGGCTCAGTCGGTTAAGCGTCGAACTTCAGCTCAGGTCATGATCTCACGGTCCGTGAGTTTGAGCCCCCGCGTCGGGTTCTGAGCTGATGGCTCAGAGCCTGGAGCCTGCTTCTGATTCTGTGTCTCCCTCTCTCTCTGCCCCTCCCCCGTTCATGCTCTGTCTCTCTCTGTCTCAAAAATAAATAAAAACGTTAAAAAAATTAAAAAAATAATAAAGGTGCATGAAGTGTTTTACACTGGGTTTTTTTCACATACATATTGTGTCATGTTCATAACAATCCTGTGCCTGGGTGTTGTTTTTATAAGAGACATTAATAGTTTGCAAAAGAAATAGGAGAAGGAACCTTTTCTTCGGAAACCTAATCTTTTTATCTTTCTTGTTTTTAAATTTTATTTTATTATTGTAAGGACACAGTAAGAGATCTATTCTCAATAAATTTTTAAGCATCCAATATAGTATTGTTGATAGTAGATGTAGTGTTGTACACAGGATCTCTAGAAGTTACTTGTCTTGCTGAATTGACACTTTATGCCTGGCTTAGTACCTCTGCAATTTCCCCTCCTGCTAGAATCTAGAAACCATGATTCTTGTCTTTGATCCTAGGAATTTGACTATTTTAGATAACCCAGGTAAGTGGAAGCATGCAGTATTTGTCTTTCTGCGACTGAATTATGCACTTACTGTTATGTCCTTGCGGTTCATCCATGTTGCAAATGTCAGGGTTTCCTTTTTTTTCTTTTTAATAAAGTCTGAATAATACTTCATTGTACATGTATACCACATTCTCTTTATCAATCATCTGTCAATTGATAATCAGGTTGTTTTCATGTCTTGGCTGTTGTGAATGGTGCTGAAGTACACAGGGATGCGCTGATATCTCCTTGAGATCCTGATTTCAGTTCTTTTGAATAGATGCCTAGAGTCAAATTGCCAGATCCTACAGTAGTTCTAGTTTTAATATTTGAGGAATTGACATACCGTGTTCTGTAGCCGCTGCACCATTTCGCATTCTCAGCAGTGTACAAGGGTTCGACGAGTGCTGGAGCATGGTTACAAAGAAAAGCTAGTAGTTGAGGACCTACGAAAGACTGGGAAAGCAACTGAGGAGGTGAATGTTTCAAGAAAAATAGTGTGTCTTTTGTTGGTGGTGTTCTGTTTTCTGCAGAGAAGTCAAAAGAGAGAAAGCGTCTTTGCATTGGGTTTGGCAGTATTGGCTTTCCTTGTCCCAGCCAAGCATTCACAGTGCGATCTCAAGGGGGCTCAAGGGTATGGGATTTGAAGAAGTAGAGACAGGTGGTGCAAAGGAGTCCAGGATTGGGGGATTGAAAGCAGGACAGAGAATTAAGTCTTTGACAGTAACACTGGTTGTCAAAGAGGTAGAAGTTAACAGTATGGCCAGAATTTGGGGGGGATGCTTTGAATACTTTAAGTTGGACTGTCTTTTATATCTAGACTTTCTCATGGGACTTTATTCTCTAGCTGCCATACAGTGGTCTCAGATTTTCTCACCCCAGTGTGTACTGTTTTTTTTAAAGTCCCCATTTCCAAAAAATTAAATATTAAAAAAAATGAATCCCTATTTCCAATATTAATAACATACTATTCATTTGTATATGATTCTAGGTTTTAGTTCTGTTTATACCTATATTCCATCTGCTATTTGTGGATTCCTGTGTCAGTTATCAGTTGTAATTTCCGAAATCCTGGAACAAGGTATATTTATTTGTATAACATCTGGGATATATTTCAATTTACTTATGTTTAGCTCAGTAAATAATATTCATTGTTTGGATAATGCAAAATCATAATGGTATTGTAGATTGACTTAGTTATCTTTTAAATTCATTCATAATTTTACCCAGGGTGAATATATGCAGTTATCATCACTGAACATTGAATAAAGGATTAATTTTAGGGTAATACAGATGTACTTTGTGCATATGAACAGTCTTATAAAAAAGTAGTGTAATGTTAAGCTAATGAAAAATATTCAACACGGTAGAAAAAAATTATAAGAAATTTATTCTCTGTATCAAATGTCTCACTAGTGGAGGTGTTAAACTTTATTCTTTTCATATTATGGCTGGATTATAAAAGGACAGAGGTAAATAACATAAGTCTTCACTATAAACTATTTGGTTTAAGAATATATTCTGTTCAAGTTATGGAAGAATATTAACTGGGTTAATATTACAATGAGGGTACCCACACTACAGCGTTAAATCTGGAACCAGATAATCTGGGCCTAAATCCTGGCATTGGCACTTTATGAGCTAGGCAAATCACTAAGCATTTTGACTATCGGTTTCTGCATCTATAAAACGGAGCTAATAATAATAGTACTGACTTCATAGGTAGTTATGGGTGTTGATTAGATTAACATGTGAAGTGATCAAAACATAATTGAACATATTATGTTTTCTGTGATTGTTTGCTAGCATCATAATTCAATTGCATCTATACCTAGCTCTTTTCAGTGTGCATGCATTATATGAACATCAATGGTAATAGCATTTTGCCCTTACATAGTGCCATTCTCATGATGGGTAGTTCAAACTTAAGTTTAGATGACTGAATTGTTTTGCCAATAAAGTTAAATGGATGATAGATTTCTAAGGCTAGATTATATTCTATTTAAAACCTACATGAACTATGTCTCACATAGTATGTTGGCAGTTAACATGCATTAGTTGAGTCTAATCTCTCCTCTACTCTTCCTTGTAGGGGCTCAGTCAACCAATGTTCTTTGAATACTTAACATGTATCCGGCATTATATGATGACCTTAATGCTTAAGAGAGACACAGTTGCCTTGAGGCAGCTTGTGCTTTAAAGGGCAAGAGTTACATCAAATAAGTACAACAAAGAAAAAGTTATAGTCATATTGGATTATAAAAGAGGGCATCTCTCCTGGTGTAAGTCACAGAAGCCCCCCAAAGGGAAGTACTGTGCTATAGTGAGCTGAGATAAAATAAGGAAAATTTTAGATACTTGAGGAGGAAAAGTTCAATGGAGTGTTCCAGGTACATAAGTAAGGTGTACTTACTATGGTAGATAGTTTGTCGAGTTTATTTATTTTGAGAGAGAGAGAGAGAGAGAGCGTGCAAATGAGGGAGGGCCAGAGAGATAGGGAAAAAGAGAATCCCAAGCATGCTCTGCCCTGTCAGTGCAGAGCCCCACATCGAGCTTGATCTCACGAATCATGAGATCATGACCTGAGCTGAAACCAAGAGTTGGATGCTTAACCATCTGAGCCACCCAGGCTCCCCCAGAGTTCTTGTGAAGGGTAGTGACTTGATGCACCCTAAGGCTTTCTACTTGTGTTTTATTTTTCTTACTAGCATGAAAGTGAAACTATTAGGCTTATATTTTCAAAGGAGAGTGATTCAGTTTAACATTCTGTGGTTTTGAACTGCATGAATTTGATTTCATGGGCATACCTATAAATCTTATAAATCATATTTGGATGACTATGCTGACCATTATGGGAAAAATTAATTGAATGGGAGACATAGATGTGGAGAAAGTAGATAGGAGGTAACACAGGAGAGAGATTATAGAACATTGGCCTGGAAGAACAGCTGGAGGAATGAAGAAAAAAGTAAACAGATTTCAGAATCTTTAGGAAGGAATTTGTAAGAAAATTGATGGGTGATTGATGGGTAGAAAAAGAAATGAGTATACCATGGTTATTAGATTTCTAGTTTGAGCTTATGAAATATGAAATACACCCAATATGAAAACCTGATCAGATGCAGGTTTGGAAGTACAGAAGTTTGTAATTTTAGTATTAAACTACATTTTCTCTTCAAATGAGGTCTGGACAGCTATGGAGTAAGTAAAATGCTGAAATGGGTGTATGGTTCTGGAGTAAAGAAGAAAACTCTGGACTGTCGATATAAATCTGTGTCATAAACATAGAAGTGCATATTGAAGACGTGAAAGTGGTTTGGGTTATGAAGGAGAAAAGGATATGGAACAATGAAGAAGAGCACCTGGGAACACCTGGTGCCTGAAAAAAAGCCAGTATTAATGGTCAGTTAAAGAAGGAAGAACTAATACAGGAAGCTAAAAAGTAGCACATGGGAATGGCATGCCTTAGATTCTGTTGAGGAAAGAGTGTTTTGTAAAAGGAAGCAGTTGGCCCACTGGGTGAAATACTGCTAATAGGCCAGGTAAAAAGAGGGCTAAGTACTGTCTACTAGATCTAGTGAAATGGGTCTTGAGGCCAAATTAACTGTAGTGAGAGCACATGAGTTGAAGTAGTGAGAATAGAAGAAATATTGGAATATTGGAATGAGATATTTGACTTTGAAAGAATGAGCAAATGTGACTTTCTGGAAGAAGAAAGGGAATAGAGAAGAGTGTTTTTGTTCAAAGATGGAAGTAAGATTTGCTCACTTGTGGAAAGGAGCCAGTAGAGAGCCCCTAGAGGTAGAGGAGAAGATTCCATAGTAGACATCTCCAGGGTTCTGGAAGGTAAGAGGAAAGCAGAGCACAGAAGGGAAAGAAAAAAAGGAGCCATGCAGAGACTGATAAATCCTGGCCCAAGGTGGTGACCATAAATTTTATATAGATGCCAACCAACTCTGAGATTGTTTCATGAGCGCTCAGCAGCCAAGATGCATGGACAGGGAATATGGGGAGCTGGATACATGTAGGGTGACGATTTTAGAGCGTGAGCAACAAAAACCCAAAGGGACAGATGATTTTAGATGGTTAGTGGGGATATGGTCACAAGGATGAAGCACTGAATCCAAGCTGGATGGGTTTCATCTTGATCCTTAGTATCTTCATCCACCTTCATCTTCTGAATAAGGATGGAATTGAAGTTAGAAAGGCATGTTGAAAGGAAGAAGGTAGAAGAAATGGTTGGTAAAGGATGAATGATTTTCCCACCTCATCACGCCTCTGTCACGCCTCCATTCATTTCTTGGAAATATCTGCAGTTAATCGTGTTGCTCAGAGCTGGAAATTTGTCCAAGCAAATTTTTCTAGCAGACTAGAATATTGTACCTCCAAAACAAGAGCCAATCTGGCTGATTCTTTTGTTACTAACTGCCTTCTGGCGTTTTCCTTCTTCGTTTGCTTGCCCTCCTTTTGGTTGGATGCTCTCATACCTGTTTTTCTAGGAGAGAGGCAGAGCTGGAGGGGAGTTCTCCTCTGCTGGGAAGGTCTTCCCTCTGGGTGCTGACTCTGACCTGCTCCATTCATCAGACCTGCATTTTCATCCATGTACCTGGGTGGGTGGGTTCACTTACACTCAGATCTGTGATGTCTCTGTAGACATACCTAGATGAGCAGTTCCAAGATCCGAATTTAGAGTGGAAGGTAAAAGATCCCTTTCAGCTTCAAGTCTAAACTTTGTTCTCCCATCTGATGTAATGTGAGGAATTATGAATAGACTTCATATCTGCATATGATCCCTAACTATGGGACCTTGACCAAATTGCTTCACTTAAAAGTGAGACACCAATACTGGTCTCACAGGTTGGCAGTGAATTTTGAACAAGTTAATAACATAAAGCATGTAACCAGTGCCTATAGCATCATATTTAATGAATATTAGTTTGTAAGAACTAATGATGATTTTATCAGTGGGTTATTAAAGGTGGTTTAGAGGTTATCTAGATTTTTTGAGTAATTTTTAAATTTTTATTTTAAATTCTTTGTTTTACCCTTTTCACATTTGATCAGTGGTCTTTGAGTATGTACCTCTCCTTTACTCTGGAAGGAAAGAGGCATACATTGGAATGTAGGGGCCACTTTGAGCTCTGAAGGGAGTGGAATAGCAAACATCCTGGAGGTAACTGAGCAGATAAAAGGAAGAGACAGGGAAAACGGCCCTGAAGGATGGGCCCGGTGGATAGACAGTGTGCTTCAAATGACACAGCTGGCAAAGTGTGGAACCCAGAATTTAAGTGAAAGACTCAAAAGGCTTCCAAGTCTTCTTCTTCCCCTAGTGCTGTTACCAAGTTGTCCTCACTGCACCTGAGAACATGGAGTCAGTTACTGCTTAAGTCACAAGTGAAAACCAGATTTCAATTATCTGTGTAAAATTTCAATTTTTCTACATAACAGTGTTTGTTTTGTTGGAATAAAGAGAACCTATCTGAAAACAACTGTAATCCTGTTTCTTATTTTCAAAAAAACTAGTGCTTAAACATTTCATACTTATTCATTGGTTTTTATTGCTGTTATTGCCATAGCACATTTTTAAGTTACCTATAGTGTTTTGTTTATTTTTTAAATGTTTATTTATTTTCAAGAGAGAGAGAGAGTGTGAGTGAGTGGAGACGGACCAGAGAGAGAGAGGGAGACATAGAATCGGAAGCAGGCTCCAGGCTCTGAGCTGTCAGCACAGAGCCCAGCGCAGAGCTTGAACTTACAAACTGTGAGATCATGACCTGAGCTGAAGTCGGACGCTTAACCGACTGAACCACCCAGGTGCCCCATAAGTTACCTATAGTGTTTTTAAAATGAACATATATTACATACCTAATTTAAAAATATATGAGAATTTTGCATTACTGTTATACAGAAAATAAGCTATTTATTTGTGTACAGTGAATATCTAACTTTTCTAAAATTCAAGGAATTTAACACTACTGCCATACCAAAAATAGCTATTTATCTGTACAGTGAATAAAGTGGGATGCTAGTTTTAGCATACATGTTGCCCAACTGGTACACCTTTTGCCTCTTTCATCACATACTTCCATCCCTCCTACCCTACACAATTCACCTTGAGTTTCCAGGATAATTCAACACACAGATATGTACATTACTAGGTTTTATATACATCAGGAATGTAAGTGGTAGTCTAGAACCGAGAGGCAGGAGGCTTACTCAAGCTTGTCATCAGTCAGCAATAGAAACCACTTCTTACCTCAGATCCCCTGTGTTTTTTGTTTGTTGGTTTTTTTTTTTAGATAAAATGAAGACAATAACACAGACCCATTTTCAGTCACGATAACAAGAATCAAACGCCTGCATGAAAAGATGCTATGAAGTTCTTTTAACTTGGAAATAAAGATGTAAATGGGGGAAAATTATAAGAGATCATACTTTTTAAATTAAAACATAGTGAAGGATTTAATTTAGAGGCAACTCTTTTAGTTTCAAAACAACAAAATACTGAGATACCAAACAAGGTAATGCAAGTTAGAACTACCAAGCTAGCTCTAAAACATAATAAATGGAAGATGATATTGCTCTTGCAAAAATATTCATTTGCATACAGGCACCTGGGTGGTTAAATATATGACTCTTTTTTATTTTTAATTTTTTTTAATGTTTATTTATTTCTGAGACAGAGAGAGACAGAGCAAGAGTGGGGGAGTGGTGGGCAGAGAGAGAGAGGGAGACACAGAATCTGAAGCAGGCTCCAGGCTCTGAGCTGTCAGCACAGAGCCCGATGCAGGGCTCAAACTCACAAACCGTGAGATCACAACCTGAGCCAAAGTTGGTGGCTCAACTGACTGAGCCACCCAGGGGCCCCAAATATCTGACTCTTGATTTTCGGCTCAGGTCATGATCTCCAGGTTCATGAGATCAAGCCCCACATTGGGCTCTGCTCTAACAGTGTGAAGCCTGTTTGGGATTATCTCTCTCTCTTTCTCTCTCTCTGGCCCTGCACCTCCCCCACAAATAAACATTTAAAAAATTCATTTGTATAGAATTTTCACATTTCTTAAGAGATTTATCTCAGTTAATCTCTTTATAATGCCTTCAGTCATTGTTCACACTAGATTCCATTTGGATCTAAAATACGTTGTTTTGTAGGCATATGCATTTTAAAAATAGTTGGACTTGTTAAAAATGAAGGCTTGTTCTATTTTATCTTTTGAGATTGAACAGTATACAGTTAGAAAACTGGAAAGAAACCATAGTAATTTAAAATATTGCTATTTCATACCATTTTTGCTTAAGTTGATTCAGGAAATGCAAGTAACTGCCATTTAATGAAATATATACAGAGATGGCAAGTCTATTAATCCAGGTATATAATGATGCAGTAATGCTCCTATTTTGAGTTACCACGAGTCTTTGCTTAGTCACATATATTAAAATGCCATTAGCAAAAACTCACACCAATTTCCAGGAGTTTCCACTGGAGACAGCGTTACAAGAGGCCATTGAACTTTACTTTTTTGAACCTTTGTTGGAGGGGCATTGGTTTCTGGATTGCTATTCTGTTCGCATGATGAACTAATTGACCTAGCAGGACTCCCTATAGAATAGCAGCTTCTGCTTAGTTCATCAGGAATACAATTTGTTGTTTCATTTCCTCTTCCAGTCCCATTGGGGAAATTGAATTGTGAAAAGACTACCTACTGGGAGCATTCAGTGCTCATGACTGAATAAGTAACTTTATTTATTTATTTATTTGGTACTATCTTAATTAGCAAAGAAGGAAGGACTTGATTAGGTAAGAATGTGCTGTGGTTTTGATACAGATGAATAAGTGCTGTGCAAAGCATGTGACTCATATAATCTTCTTAAAATCAGGGCCCTTTGCAGATACAAAGATTGTACAAAATTTTAATTTTCTGTGCTAGAGCTGTTTGAGGTTTTAGTAATTGCTTGCCATCCAATGCAGAGGTTAAAGACAAGTCAGTGGTGTATTGACTGGTTTAAAAAATATTTTTAAAAGTACTCACATTTGTGAAGTTTGGGAAATTTATTCTCTGGATCATACAGACTTTAAGTTTTAAGTTTTTCTCAATAAAGATGAATCGCTTGTCTATAGCAGTGTCCAGATGTGAACTTGAACAATTTGTCCTTAAGCTTTAAAACCTTCACATTTTTCATTAAAGTGTGAACTCTTAGGCAACAACAAGGATCATAAGACCTAAATATGATGATGAACAGAGTTGGACAATACCTTTATTTTACATATTCTTTAGAATTTAGTTTTTACTGTATTTTTAGCAAACTCTTGAGTGTAGGCAGGATTTAAATTTACTCTAAATTAAAACCTCAAATGTTTTCTAGAACACCAGTGCCATAAGCTGCTTATCCTGAGTAGAAACAGAATGGTGTAGTGATTATAAACTCTGGCTCTGGAACAAGACAACCTTGACTCAAATCTCTGCTCTATCCCTCACTAGCTTCATAACCTGGGCAAACACCTTTAGTTCTCTGAATTTCATAGGTTAAGTTAATAAGGAAAATGAGAGTTAATACAAGAAAAGTACTTGGAAGAGTGCCTCCTAACACACAAGGAATTGATCAGTGGGGTTTAGCAGTTATAATGTCTGTTTCTTGATAATTTATCACAAAACCTGGTGCAAGTCATTTGCTCAGTAAAGAATTCATAAATGAATGAATTAGTGAACAAATGAACAAGAGGAAATGTTGTCCAGAAAACTTAGCGTCTTTAAAAATCTACATCTGTCCGGCACATTGAAACAACATGGCACATTTCTGTATAGTTATGAAATTATACCCAAATGTTGGAAAGGTTTTGAAGACCTTTAAAACCTACATTTAGATAGTAGATCATTATCTCAAAATCATTACTATAATTTTTAAAGAATTAAAGTTAATTTGCACATTCTGGGAATCCGGATGACGAGAAATAGAATTTATTTTTTTTAAGTTTATGCATTTTGAGAGAGAGTGAGAGAAATCCTGAGGGAGGGGCAAAGAGAGAGGAGAGAGAGAATCCCAAGCAGGCTCCGTGCTGTCAGTGCAGAACCCCACACAGGGCTTGATCCCATGAACCGTAAGATCATGACCTGAGCGGAGATCAAGAGTCAGTGGCCTAACCGACTGAGCCACCAAGGCTCCCCTAGAAATAGAATTTAAAGAATACACCATTAACAAAATACTGTGAAAATCTTGCAAGGATATTTTAAAAATGTACCTTACCACCCATATAAGAAGTGCTTGTTTGTATATAATTCCCTACTGTCTGAAGTGAGGAGGGTGGGGAAAGATACTTTATGGGTTGAGTTCCTTAAAATAAAAACAGGAACAACAAAAACCTAAGGCATGATCCTTTCTCCCAAGGAAGGTATAATCAATAGGCAGTTATGCACATAATATTTTTTGTGCTTATCTGTCTGTTTGGCCTGCCTTCACTACTTTATTAATTCATGATTATTAACAGGAAAAACTTGAGATTACTATTATTACACAAATGGAAGATGGTATTGATATGGTAAGTAGTACATATTGACCACAATGAAACTTCCATGATATATGAAAACCCACCAATTTGGCAAGTTACTTCTGCCTTTAGCTAATTCTGAAAAATCAATCTCCTTTTTTTCTTTTAAAGAACATGTTATTGTTTAATCTCTCCAATGCAAACATAGTAAAATGATTCAAAAAGCATATTTCACATGAAAGAAATTATTATCTTGGCAAATATGGCAGCAAAAATAATATTTACAAATATTTTATTTGTTGTTCTTGTGTTCTTACATTTGGGTCATGTAAGTAGAATTGGACAATGGCATGTGGTGTGTAGCACCTTCTGGGTTGACTCAGTTCATGTGTGACACTTCAGTCTCTGTTCCCCTGCTATAAAGGAACTATATGTTTTTTAATAAATAGTCCCAGGTCAATTGGAGTTATTCAGGAAAATAACTGTACTTACTCCTTATTTGAGGTATATACAGAAATTAATTTCAGGTAGATTCAAGATTAAAATGTGAAGCCAAGCAATAATATTTCTTGAAAATGTCAGAATATTTTCAAAAGCTTTGGTTTGGCACATGTTTAAAAAACGACACACATACAGAACAAACCTTTCAATTAAAATATTGAGAAATTGGACTCCTATTGAAACTAAAAACTTATCTTTATCAGAGACACCATTTCATAAAAGGGAACAAGAGAATTATATTTTTTATATATGTAATCACTGAAAGATTTATATACAGATTATACATTTTTAAAACTCCTACATAAATAATAAAAAGGAGATAGTCCAATAAAACAAAAGAGAGGGGGGCAAAAGTCTTAGCAGAAACTTCAAAAATAAAATATACAGATGGCTAATTAACACATTAGAAAGTGCTCAGCATCATTATTCATCAGAAGGTGATTAAATTAGATTTGAACCAACCATAGTGAGATACCATCACTTATCCATTAATATGGCTATTCAAAACAACAAAAACAAAAATCAAACAGAAATGATAAAACCATGTATTGGCAAGTACCCTAGAACTACTGAAACTCTCAGAAATTGCCATTGGGGGAATAAATTGGTATAACCAATTTGGAACCCTGTCTTGTAATTTCCACTGGAACTAAATTTACTCATTCCCTGTGGTCCATCAGTATACATCCGGGTATACGTGCAACAGAAATGTATAGTTTGTGTTTCAGAAGATGTGTCCTAGAATGTTCATAACAGCAGTGTTTTTAAAGCCTTCTGTGGAAGCAGCCTGTCAATCAACAATGGAACATGAAAAACAAAGTAGAGAATATTTATACATTGGGTTACTCTCCAGCAATTGAAGGAAACAAGGTATGGCTGCATACCGCAACATTGACTCTTACAAACATAATGCTGGTCAGAAGATGTCAAGCACAAATCAAAAGTTATAGACTATGTGACGTGATTTGTTTTCAGTGAATTGATGTAAAGTCTGAAAATAGAACTAATCTACTATAAAAAAAATCAAAATTATGTTTTCCTTTAGGGAGATATAAGAGTCTTGGGGGAGGGATAACTGGTAGTATTTCGTTTTCCTACTGTTGCTACATCAGTGTCTTCATTTTGTAAAAATGCATTGAGCTGTATTCTTATGACTTGTGGACTTGTATATATGCTATATTGCTATAAAACTCAACACTGAAACTCTAAGCAGCTTATTTTAATAGGACACTTTGATAAATACACTACACACAGCTCCTCTCTTCTCAAATCAGCCAATCGTAACTAATGTTGAGGTCAGAACTTTGTGTGGTCTGAATTTGGCTCACATGTGCACTGTTCATATTCCCACGATGCTACTGTCTCCAAACATACAGAATTACTTCCCCAGGATTTCAAAGGGGTGCAGTGTTTTACATGAACACTAGTAGCTTGTTTTGTGAAAAGCACAGACTGTCAAACTGTCTTCCAAATACTAGAATTTAATTCCCCAAACCCTGCCCTTTTCCTTTAATTTCTGTTTTAGGTTAGAGTTTTGTCTTTAGGGAAAACAAATAAAGGGATCAGTGTGGCAGAAAATGGACAGACGTGCACACTTAGGTATGGGAACACAGAATCGCCAGTCAGTGTAATGTGGGTCCAAATACTCAGCTTTTCGAGTTGTGAAGAACAAAACTGGACTACAGTTTCTGCTACTTGTTATTTCTCTTTGCTTTTAACCAAATCATGTCTTCCCTCTCACTTGTTCCACCATCTTCTCGACCATCCTAATTCAACGTTGCCCCTTGGCAGACAGTAGCGGAGAATGTGGCTACAGAATCTCAACAGCTTCGGTTTAGACAAGCCAACAAAACATCAGGACACTCAGCTGGCAGGAGTGTGAAAATATCTTCAGAAGGGCAAGTGACATAATGAGAAATCTCTATTTGCTCACCATTTTCGTTTGAGTAGAGTCAGTGGGCGGTGGGTTTCAGCACAATATGAGATGCCTCCTATTCTCTGGCTTCTGATTGAGTTCTGGACTTGGAAGTAGCTGTGGAAAACTATAAATTTCTCTGCAAAGTTCAAGTTCCTATGTCTCCAGTGAAAAATTAGCATAATGGAAGAGAGCCAAACATCAAAGATTAGATCTACTGCACTGTGAGAGGCCCATCTTGTGATCAAAAGCAAAAACAAAACAAAGCACGTTGATTGGTGATGCTTATGATGGACTAGTCTTTCCAGGCAGATGCTGAGATGGGGCTACAGATAAAAAAAGCAGAGGAAAACTAGAGCACAGTGGTGATTAGCACTTCTTCCTATCTCCACCTGCTTTAAAATAGTATGTGATAAATGTAAGCAAATTATAAAGTTTCACATGAAGCACAGTTTCAAGCTTGATGTTATTAATTTTATTTTACTCATTCCTTAAACAGAGACAGGTTAGAGAGCTTTTTAACATCAGTGATTGGCTGGAGGGATGTATATAGCATCTATATGACCCAGCACCTAGCTCAGAGGGCGCACAACCATATACGATAGGAGAAAGAAGTTGTATAGAAATAAGTCCTTCCACTATCATGTAATGAAAAGAAATATATAAAAAATAGAGTTAATCCACCAGGAGAAGGTATTCCCCGAATCCAACCTCATGTCACACAGTTGTTTTCAAGCCTCCATTTTATCTTGCTCTGTTTGAACCTCAGGGCTTTGCACATTCTGGTTTTTAGTCAAAGGCGGAAAGTGTGAGACCTCAGCCCCCTTCTCCCCTGTTTGTGCCCCAAATCTCAGCCTAAGCAGTGCGTGGCCCCAGCACTGACCATGATCCTCTTTGTCCCACAGGCTAAAATTTCAGTTTGCTGATTGTCGCGGTGCCCACCTTGCCTCCCTTTTTTTCTTTTTTCTTTTTTTTTTTCATGATATTACCCTTAACTTTTACTCTCTTCTAGTCTTATGAGCTTATAAATTCCTTTGGGGGCAAGGCCATTCTTATTTCATTCAACGAGGAGACCCAGCTTCTGATTCTGGAATTTAATTTATATTTGTTGAGTAAATAATGAGTGAGCTCGGTCTAGGAAGATGAGGGGACACTATGACTCAGTTCGCCAGATAGAACCAAGGAAAATGCAGGAAGAAATAACTTGTATCATCGTAGCTCACGGCACTGCTAGAAGTGACTGTTTTCTTACAGGATTTGTGTCCTACAGAGTACATAGTGGAGAAAGAAAGTGTGAGCGCCTGGGGCTTCTTGAATTTGGTCTGTGTCCCATTGGAGAATCTTATAAAATAAAAGGGGGACTCTCTCCCATCCCCCTTCCCGAATGCACTTGTGCACATACATGTTTGTATATAACTTCCGGGGTCCTGTAGCTGGACCTGCTAATGCCCATCAGGACTTTAGCTCAAAAAGCCTGATGTTTGGGGGCACCATCTTTCTCGTTTTCGTATGCCCAAAGCACAGCCTGTGGAGTCTGTGCATTCAGCCTCTCCATTCCCTTCATTAATTAACATTATCAGTAGGTAACACTTAGGCATCCGGCTTATTGTTTCATTTAATCAAAGAAACTTAAGCCCAATAGGTAGAATGAATTATGTTTGGTCACTTACATATTAGTGTGTGGTAGAGCTTGAACATGACCCCAGAAGGATCTTGCTCCAAACGTTAGCTTTTATAGTACATCAGACTTCAAAGCATCTGGAACGTAGTTGGCATTCGTCTATGAAAAGACAGAGATGAGGAAATGCAAATATAGGGTTGATTGAGCCAGTGTGTTTAAGGCAATTTGGTTTTAGTCTGTCACGTTGAGACAAGAATTAGGAAACTCTATTATTGCATCTTGTAAGTTGTGCAGGAAGGTGAGGGAGTGAGCATAGCCACCCGAGAGGAGAGCATGAGAATACAAAGAGCTACCCTACTTCAAAATGAGGATTATGAAAAGGCATCATCGGTGACCACCTCTCCTTTTCTATTATTTTGGAAGTGGGTTTAGAAAGATATTTTCAGAGTTATTTTCACTCAGACTCAACTATTTTTTTCCCATGGTAAAATATATGTATGTACACATGCATATTTAGCTCTTGCAAAGTAATATTTCAGTTTTAGATTCCTTGGTTAATAAAAAATTCATAAACGCCAAGCAGAGCCTGCTTGGGATTCTCTCTCTCCCTCTCTCTCTCTGCCCTTCTCCCACTTATGCTTTCTCTCTCTCAAAATAAATAAACTTAAAAAAATCATAAATGCAAATCTTATTATTTCTTTAAAAATATGCATAACAAATTTACCTGCTCTTTGAGTCTTATTTTTCTTATACATTAGATTTGTTCTTTTTAAAAACAAAATTTTTTAAAGTTTATTTTTGAGAGAGACAGAGCATAAGTGGGGGAGGGGCAGCAAGAGAGGGAGACACAGAATTGGAAGCAGGCTCCGGGCTCTGAGCTGTCAGCACAGAGCCCGACGCGGGGCTCAAACCCATGAACCTTGAGATCATGACCCGAGCCAAAGTCTGACGCTCAACCGGGTGAGCCCCACTCAGGTGCCCCTACATTAGATTTGTTCTATAGCAGAATAAAAATTTATTAATTATGTTGTGTGATTAATTTATTGTCCTA
Organism: Prionailurus bengalensis; assembly: GCF_016509475.1. Classification (NCBI taxonomy): domain Eukaryota; kingdom Metazoa; phylum Chordata; class Mammalia; order Carnivora; family Felidae; genus Prionailurus; species Prionailurus bengalensis. Next base: position 190,405,731 of record NC_057344.1, on the reverse strand, counting down.
GCTCATTAGGTATAGTTTAGTGTAAACATTTGTTAAAATAATAAGGAAGAGAAAATATATTCACAGTACTGTATGTAAATTTATTTTAAAACATCCACATAGAAGTGGACCCACCCATGCAGTTCAAACCCATGTCGTTGAAGGGTCAGCTGTATATGAAGTGACCTATAGTGTTTGTTGTGGTGTCTCCTACATTAGAATGTACCACTGGGAGAGACAGACATTTTCTGTCTTGTCATAATTTTGCAGGTACTGGGGTTTGACAATAACTGTCTGTTGAGGTAGTTTATGAATGAATGAATATAAAGCCAAATAATGATGTAAACATCTTCTATCTAATTTAGGAGCATATTTTATTCTTTGGGCTGTTGCTTGTTTTAATTCTCTAAAGTTATCATGTTAGATAAAATGGTCCAGAAAAGTTCTGAGTGATAATGGAAACTGAGGCAAGGAATTAAAATGTATTGTAGTAAATTTGCAAAATAGATAAAATATCCATGGTTTACTAAGACGTGCTGTCATCTCGTGGATGTATCTATGTAAGAAAATCTTTTCCTCTACTGTATTTTGCTAACAATTCGTTAATACAACATATTACATTCACTCTCATTCGGGAAGTCTTGTTACAGGTTGAAGGTAACAATTAGATCTACCATGGGATATGCTGATTATTTAGTTTCTGTGTCAGATGATGCTTTGACAAACACTAGTGAAAGCTTGAGGATGATTTCACTAACTCAAACCTGATGTTATGTGTTACACAGACTAAGACATCAAAGACTTTTTAAATACCAGTGAATTTCCTGGGAGAAGTAATAGCACATTAGCTTTACGAACAACCCTTCTAAGTTATCACTTGTTGAACTTTGTAATTTCTAATGAAAATTATGAAATTTAAATTATTAAATATTAATTTTTACAGTTACATCTCATTTCTGGTTCAAGTAAATAGGAAAAATAATTCACACACACAACACACACACACACACACACACACACACATGCACGCACAAATGGCATCAAATTAAAAGGGAGAAAACAAGGTGTGAGAGAATGGTGTGCTGGGAACTTTTTGCTTCCCAGGACATCAACTGTACCGATTTAGCCCCTAAATAAAATCATTAATTAATGGAATTTCTTCATAAAAAATATTAGAGTATATTACCTTTTGTTTTCATTAAATGCATGCCATAGTATTATCTCTATTTTCATAGTTCAGTGGCTTCCAGTAGATGGCACCATTGTGACTCATAACATTGTTCCATATTAATAATGTGTTAAGAAACACTTCCAATTTCAAAACATTTGTACATAGTGCAGTATAGTAACACTTGCAGGGTTGCCTGGAAAACAAATTCTCCTACAATATCTAGAAAACAAGACAACTGTAGAAGCCAGTAAATGCCCCAAGAACCCCAACAATTTGTGTATCAAATGCATTCATAGCTAATGATTTTTGTTTGTTACTTTAAATTTTAATGATTTCAGTTATTTGTAAGAGGAATGTGAATGCACACATATGTGTTTGATTTTTCTCTCCTCTTACAGATTCCGAAATCCTTCACAAAAATTTCTGTTAATTCCTCCCATTCTTGCATACTTTCCAAATATATTATAGCCTCGTGTAGGATAAGTGTATGAGGATCACTAAAGGGAACATTTTTCTGTCTAGACAGCCCAACCTCTCTCCATTCTGGTTGATTTACCTTTGTCCTTCCTGTATGCCCAAGAACTACCTAGAGTAAAGGAGGGCTTCTAGATTTGCAAATCTATAAACCTCTGAAAGTTACAAGATTTATATTTGGTTTTCTGTGCTTTCAATATCCATAGTAATAACCAATCAGACTTTGCCAGTAACTTAAAATCGATTTCCACATGTTATATCTTTAAAGATTTATCTGTGTTTTCTAGTTAAAATTTGGTAGACATTTTTTTTTCTCTAGGAACAGCATTTTAGGATTGGGAGGTTGTTTTGGTATTCCATAATGATATTTTATTTTATTTTCTGTTCTTTTATTTTTTATTTTATTTAATTTTTATTTATTTATTTATTTATTTATTTATTTATTTATTTATTTTATTCTTGAGAGAGAGAGAGAAAGAGAGAGAGAGAGAGAGAGCATGAGCGAGGGAGGGGCAGAGCGAGAGTGGGGCACAGACTCCAAAGCAGACTCCAGGCTCTGAGCTGTCAGCACAGAGCCCGACACGGGGCTTGAACTCACGAGCCATGAGATCATGACCTGAGCCAAAATCGGATGCTCAACCGATGATCCACCCAGGCACCCCTATTTTATTTTATTCTATTTCATTTCATTTCGTTTCATTTCATTTCATTTCATTTCATTTCATTTCATTTCATTTCATTTCATTTCATTTCATTTATTTTAAGAAGCATTGACTATAGAGAGAGTACGTGTGGGAAGGGGGAGAGAGAGGGAGAGAGAGAGAGAGAATCCCAAACAGGTTCCATATTATCAGTGCAGAGCCCTATGCAGGGCTGGAACTCATGACACTGTGAAATCGGACCGGAGCTAAAATCAAGGGTCAGTCACTTAAGTGACTGAGCCACCCAGGAGCCCCGCATAGCGATATTTGAAATGGTGATCTGATAACTCCTCCGTGATTTTGAGGCAATAGGGCATAGTGGTCAGAAGTGAAAGGATTGGTGTCTGATACATATCAGTGGGTTTCAGTATCTTCCCAGTTACCTATTAACTTACTATTTGTAACTACTTATTTACATTATTTACTTACTCCGTTATTAATTATTTTTGCTAAATGGATTTTGTAAGTCCCTCAGAGACACTGAAAATCCCCATGGGCTTCAGGGCACATGTGGCTCCAACTGTTCTGGAAGGGGATAGTGATGCCAGATCCACACAGCACTGGACACCAACCCCAGCTCTCCTTGCTCTGAGACTGAGTTTTTCCATCTTTAAACTGGGGGAGATGGTACGTACCTGGCAGTGTGCCGTTAAGGCTAAGACTTAAACTAGGTTGGTGTTGAGAGTGTATGTGTGGGTGTATGTAGTGTGTAAATATATACACACAGCACCTGTTCTAGAGTAGAAATTCAAAAATCGTGGTGCATTCCTACTCTGCTTGTACTGAGGCATTAAAAACAGGAGATTAATTATGGTTTGCTTTATGACCTCATACATTTTTCTCTATGTTAGAATAAACCCCAGATTTCAGAGATTTCCTCTGGCCTGTGTCTCTCCTTTCCTTTATTTGAGTCCTGGAAAATTTTAGTGCTTAAAAGTAACTCATTGTAACATATAAACATGGCTCATGAAGGTTCAGTGCAGCTGTCTGTATGGGTCCTTTGAATATAATAGGGCCACGCCAGGCCCTTTGAACAGAAAATTCTAACAATAAACAATAACCACTTTCTCTAGTATCCAAAACATTCCCTGCTTATCCTTCTTCCCCAGGCTCCCAGTTCATTCCTTCACCTCCCTAAATAATTACTGAAGACAAAACCCCACTTCCCCCAACCCACATATATACAGGTTTAGCAACAGGCTTTGGTTAAGGTTTCTCTCTCTATGTACTACAATTATGGATGCATGGCTGGCCAGAGTTCTAACGTGACCCCATAGAGCTAAGCCAAATTTGTAGTTTTGAGGAGCCTTTGGGAACCATACTGTACTTTGGAAGTTCTGATTGTGTTTCTCTCTTGAAATGATCAAGTCTTTCATTCATTAATTCCTTCAACAGATATTGATGGAGGACTTCATATGCCAGTTACTACACCAGGCACCGTGTTGTGCCCTCATGGTCCTTCAGCGTTGTCTAAAAATATCATCCATCGTTTGTTGAATACATAGGGTGTCAGGTGTTTTACACACATTACCTAATTTCATCCTTGTAGAACTCTGTGAACTAGGGATTATGGATTACAGATGTGGGAACTAAGAGCAGAAGATAAGAAATTTACCCAAAAAAGAAGAGGAAGAAAGAAGGAAGGAAGGAGGGAAGAATAGAAGAGAGGGAGGGAGAAACAGAAGAAGAGGAAAGTAAATTATGAGTAATAATTAAGTGAGTAGCAGAAAGAAACCATCCCAATGGAGGGTCCTCTGACATCAGAGTCCATGCTGCCACCCACTCTGCCTGCTGTGGTTGGACACACTCACAGTTGTTGACATCAAGAGAGGACTTCTGATGTTAGAGAGTAAAGATAAGCCATATTAAATAATTTGACATGATATGCTATATACATAGATAGGAGCAAAGACATAACTGAGTAAGTTTATTGAATATATAGGCTCACATGTGGTTGGGAAAGTTACAAGAGCTTTTGAAAGTAACTTTAGACTCCTTGCCCTTAGGATGAAGTAGGGATAATGAGCAATAGCTATCAATAAGTGAATAAATGAATGAATGAATGAATGCAAAAGTACATATAGACAAAATTTTTTAAGTTTGTTTGTTTGTTTAAATTTATTTATTTAAACTCCAGTTAGTTAACATACAGGGTAGTATTGGTTTCAGGAGTAGAACCCAGTGATTCATCACTTACACACAACAGCCAGTGCTCATCTCAACAAGTGCCCTCCTTAATGCCCATCACCCATTTAGCCCATCCCCCCCACCCACTTCCCCTCCAGCAATCCTGAGTTTGTTCTCTGTATTTAAGAGTCTCTTATGGGTTTGCCTTCTCTGTTTTTATCTTATTTTGTGTTTCCTTCCCTTCCCCTGTGTTTATCTGTTTCTTAAATTCCACGTATGAGTGAAATCATACGACATTTGTCTTTCTCTGACTGACTTATTTCACTTAGCATCACACTCTCTAGTTTCATCCACGATGTTGTAAAGGACAAGATTTCATTCTTTTCGACCTCCAAGTAGCATTTCATTATGTATATACACCACATCTTCTTTATCTGTTTAACAGTTGATGGACATTTGGGCACGTTCCATGATTTGGCTATTATTGATACCACTGCTAGTTTGTTTATTTATTTATTTATTTTGAGAAAGAGAGCAGGGAGGAGCAGAGAAAGAGGAAGAGAGAGAATCCCCAAGCAGGCTGTTTGCTGACCTGAGCTGAAATCAAGAGTTGGACGCTTAACTGATTGAACTACCCAGGTGCCTCGCAGCCAAATTATTTTGAAGTTATGTTTCTAAACTGTTCTTACAAGCTGTAACCTAATGATAGTGCATCATTTTTAATTAGCAAAAATAAGTCCCAACATTTTCCATTTAAGTTTCTTGACTTGCAGGCAAGAGAGTATTAAGTAAGACTTGAAAAGTCACTGAATTGCCCAAGTTAACTGTGTGAACTTTAAAATTTTGATGCTTGCCTGGATTCCATGTTTTAGATACAAATACCTTAATGAAAATGTTGGCTTCTCACACTGTTCTGATAAATCTCAATTTGATGAACAAAGAAATTTTGGGGTAACTTTTTACTTTAGGAAAAAAAAACTATACCTTTGTATCTGAATATGTTTTTATTTTTAATGTTTGTATTTAGAAATCCTAATGAGCATTATTGCAGTTATGAATGATGATGAAGAAAGCTGTGATAAGACCTTACTCAGTTACTGATTGACTCATTCTGTGACACTAAGGAGCCCACAGCAGCACATTGTAAACCTGGGCTCTGATTCTGGCCTCTGACCACACTTTTCCTCTATTGATCCCAGGTCATTGACACCACTGACCATAGATTTTTACCACAGGCTTCTATCTAGCTGCTTCCCCAGGAGGTTTAGCAGGCAGTCATAAATCATAAAATAAAAATAAAAGCCCAAGATTGACAATGTATAACCCTATGAAAACATGGAAGCCATATATTTACCAGTATTACTGTCCAACTCCTAATTGGCTGATATACCAGATTACATATTTTACTTTATTTGTTTGACTTTAAATCTTAAACTCCCAGGGCCTCAGTTTTCTCAACGGTAGAATGGAGGAAATAAAAGTTTTACTTTATATAGAATGTTTTTGAAGCCTAAGTGGAAGAATCCTGGTAAATTGTAGCATAGTTTCTAGGTTATAGTAAATGCTCAATAAATAGAAATATTATTGTTCTTGTTGGTGTTTTTATTGGTGCTATTTTATAATGAAAGCCTTGGCTACCTTGTATCCATGCTTTGGACTACTTGATAAATTCTGAGTTCCGATAGCATAACCATATTAAAAGGTCTGTCTAATTGGGTAAATCTTAGATAAATTTACAGGGCAATGCAAATAGTAATTTATCTTGAATAAACCTAGTAGAAAATCATAGATATATGAATCCTTTATTTATCCTTCTTCTTCTCCATTTTGAGTTGAAATTTTTTGGTTGAATTTTTTTTTTCCTGTGCTGCTTTTACACTGAACCAATAAAGCAAAGTGGTTTAGGGCACAGATTCTAATGCCTGACCATCTGTGTCAAAGCCCTGCTCTGCATTTACTAGCTATGTGACCTTGGCCAAATTACTAAACAGCACTGTTCTTTAGTTTTCTGGTCTGGAAAATAGTAGCTGTAATAGGACATATCTCTGAGGTTGTGGTGAGCAAAAGTAATACCAGTGAATTCCTTTGTACAAAACATGGTTAGAATTACACAACTATTAACCATTATTATTATTTTCTTTTTTTTTTTTTTTATCTTTCAAGGGTGGTTTATTTCATTGGCTCTCTTTAAAATTCTCTCCAGAACACAGAAAAAAATTCTGACTCCTAAATACATTCAAATATTTCAAAGTGTTGCTTATATACACAACAACTATTATAAAAGTCCATGTAAGTATGTACAAGCCATTTAAAAATATACTGGACCAGGAGACACGAAGGCTAATGAGATTCTAGCCTAGAATAAGTATTAACGTAAAGATTTCATTCAGAGCTTGGGAGAAGCAAAGATGGCTATTTTGTGGACAGAGACAAAAAGAAAATAACACAGTATTGTTTGAGGCTGAGAATAAAGTCAGTCAAAGCAGAGAGCTGCTCAACAGGTGACAGTGTGATATTGGGTCAGATGTTCAAAAGAATCACCATTTGCTGTTAGGAAGAATGGCCAGATGCCAGGACGGGCTTAGGGGATACATGTTGAATTCTGAAAGCCTAGGGGATGTCTTAGATTGGATTCCTCAGAGGCAGACTCTGACAGAAAGATTCATGTGCAATAATTTGTAGGAAGTTGTTTCTGGGAGGGGAGAAGGAACTGGGAACAGGATAGGTAAAATATCAAGCAAGGTTGGAAAGAGGATAGTATTGGCTCAATCCCACAGACAGGTGCTGGGGACATCGGAGGTCTGACCAAGACTTGTTCGCTCAGGGGCTAGCGAGAGCTGCAGTGAGGGGTCATTCTTGGACTAAAAACCAGGCATATTGCCCATCCTGGGGCACTTCGTCTCATTGTGCATGCAGGCAAAGCATGCTCTGGCATTCTGAGAGCAGTCTGCTGGAAATGAGTCTGTCAGTTGTGAAGAGTGAAAGCATATTGAGAGCTGGCATAAACAAAAATGATAAAGGGATCCTTCTAAGGTGACGCGGCAGAGCACTAATAGCTTCTGCTGCTGAAGGTGTGGCAATTTATGTCTAAATGTGGTGGGGGTAACTGTAAGGGACTAAGGAGTCATTGTTACTCCATTTACCTTTTTAAAAACTGACTGTTGTGACTTTTGTGATACTGTTTTCCTCCCTAGGGATAGCTCATTATGTATTCTTCCAATTTCTTTCAAGAATTTCCAATTCTTCCAAGGTATGTCATTCCCATGTTTTTGCCTTAGTTACTAAAAATAAGAATCAGAATGATCGCTTAGATGTGTTTTATATTATCTAAAGTACTTGCATACATATTTCCTTCTTGAACCTGGAACAACTCTGTGAATGAAGAAAAACATGACACTCTCATTTCCTGAGACAAAGTGCTTGTACTGTTAGGTAACATCTGAGTCACAAGTAAAACCCAGAAAAAATGTCCTTTCTTGTCCAGCAACTTAGGCAGACTGAGAACTGAAAGAGAGCTTTAGACAGTTTGAAATGCTATATCATAATAACTTTTATCATTATTGGTATTTTACATTAATAAAACTCATTAATGAGTATAGAATGGAGACTGTGTTTATTACATTTAAACACAAAGACTGTGATAAGATTCAATGTCTCTACCAGTATTCTCTCTCCTAAAACATTTGATGTCATTTATGTAACTCTGCAGGTGCTGGATACATTTTGTTTTCCCAGAAAGTTCAGGTCTGCTAGAAAAATCTGTATATTTTGATGGTTGAAGATAAAGTTTTTAGCTGAGACCTTGGATGGTCCACAACCATTATGCAATTGTCAGAAGCCATGTTTCAGCTAGAAACCAATCCCTCAGTTGCAGTGTCAACACTCATATTTAACAGTAATTTTCTCAACCAGCAAAGAGCAAAGTTAAGTTCCTGGTGTGTTTTGTACACTCCTTGCTCTATCTTAATTTTGATTTTTTTTTTTAGTGTTTATTTTTGAGGGAGAGACAGAATGTGAGCGGGAGAGGGGCAGAGAGAGAGGGAGACACAGAATCCGAAGCAGGCTCCAGGCTCTGAGCTGTCAGCACAGAGCCTGACATGGGGCTCGAACTCGCAATCTGTGAGATCATGACCTGAGTGAAGTCAGTCGCCCAACGGACTGAGCCACCCAGGCGCCCCTATCTTAATTTTGTATTTTTCTTTTCTCCCTTCTATTTTGCCTAAATCTTAGGAGGTTTCATAGTTTCGGCCAGTCTGTCCAATGCTATGGACTAAATTGTGCCCCTCTGTCCCTCATGCAAATATTGAAGTCCCACCCACAGTGGGACAGTACAGAGATGAGGCCTTAGGGGGAGTGGCTAGGTTTAGATGAGGTCATGAGGGTGGAGTCGTCACCATGAGAAGCACCATTCTCTCTCTCCTATCTGCAAGTCAGGATAGAGCTGTCACCAGAAACCAACCATTCTGACGCCCTGGTCTTGGACCTCTCAGCCTCTAGAAGTAGGAGAGAAAATTCTTCTGTTGTTTAAGCCACTCGGTCTTTGGTATTACATATGGTAGCCCAAATAGATTAAGACACCATTCTTGTTCTTCTGGAACTAACCTGGAACTGGAGGGAATTAAAAAAATTTAATCAGCATTGCCAGCACTTGGCCCAGATAGTAACATGGAGATTACCTTCAGTTCCCCTAAATGTGATGAAGAATCTGATAAATGCCATTATACTGAAATATTCACCAGACTTCTTTTGCCTTTTCCAGGGAGTCAGGCACAGATTTCAAATCCAAAGTATGTCTGAAAGTGACTTAAGGCTGATCATTACATGCCACTCAGACTGCCCAGTCTTGCTGGTGGAACATTTTGTAGTAACATTTAAAACTATCAACATTTTATGTTTCTTTTGCAGTGAAGAGAGCTGATTCATGATGAATTCCTCTGTCCCTCTCTTCACCATCTGTCTCCTCCTCAGTGTTGATTTCCTGTTGACATTAAAAGGAGCAACACATTTGAAGAAGTTAGGATGGAAGCTTTAAACTTAATGATTAACTTTTTTAAAAGCCTGGATCACATTTTCTTATGAAGCCATTGAAAATGCATTGAGAGTCATTTAGGTCATATTGTAGATCTACGCTTATTGTATTGGACACATCATTATTCCCTGTACCCAAAAAGGCTAAGAAAAATATCGTACACAGTATAGTAAGAGGAGGGGGATCCTGTGAGAAGCTGATAAGAGTCTTATGATTCAATAATATACAGCCTATCAAATCCAGCTCCACTATCGAGGCTCTAAACACTCTATAATTCCCAGTGGAATGTTTCTTTTGCCTTCCACCTTCTTCCTGTTCCCCATTTGACAGTACTTACACCTGCCCATACAAGATTATTTGGCACATCTATGTGTTGGTTTCACGTTCATTTTTGTTAGATTATTCATATATAGAAATAAACAAGAATTGTTTCAGACAATGCTGGATGACAATAATGGATGCATGCATGGAATACCATCACAATGTGTTTCTCATTCCCCTTGGCTGCATCACTAGGAGATAGTCATATTTCAAAGATCATTTCTTGCTCATTTTTGATCTTCTTGATCCTGCTTCATAACTCCTAATATATTTTTGAATTGTCCTCTTAGTGACAGGCCCAAATTTATATATCAATATATTTGTATCACAAAAGGTCTCACAGATTGGATGCGTTTTGAGTGTGAATTGTAATCTGCTATGAAGCTTTAACATATTTTCTTATTTGTCCACCTGTTAATCAAGATGTCAATATGAGATGAGAAAATAATCCAGGCATGATTAATGTGCTTTGGATATTTATTTACTTATTTATTTATATAATGTTTTTATTTATTTTTGAGAGAGAGACAGAGCAAGTGGGAGAGGGGCAGAGAAACAGAGGGAGACACAGAATCTGAAGCAGGCTCCAGGCTCTGAGCTGTCAGCACAGAGCCTGATGCGGGGCTTGAACTCATGAGCCATGAGATCATGACCTGAGCCAAGGTCGGACGCTCAACTGACTGAGCCACCCAGGCACCCCTAACATGGGCATAGCACTTCATCTGTCTGCCTATTTTGGGAAAAACAAGACATGTTAAGGTGAAAATAAATGGATGTACTTCTTATCAGTGACACATTTTTGCTCTGCTTATACATGAGAATGTTAGTTTTAACAACAGGAGATTGCCAACATTTGCCCATTTCAACCTACAAAAAAACCTATCAGTTTCAAATGATTTAGTCTAATAGTATGGTACCATTTAAAATGTAATTGAAGTTTGTGCTGTCATTGGGCTATTTGAATTTTGATGTGCAACACTTTTTTCATACAACCCGAGCTTCAAATTTTCAGCTTCTAAAAAAGCCCAGTAATAGGAGAGCACATAATTGAAGATGGTTAGCCATATGTAAGAAATTTGGTGAGGAAAATTGCTATTAAGAGCAAGCCAATGAAATCTCTGTTTAGTAAATAATACACTGAATAATCTAAATATTGATGAAATTCTTGCATTTTAAGTTAGAAATAATGAGTCCTAGCTACCTATTTCTATGCATTGTTCCTGTTGGCAAGGAAAACTTGAAGATTCCCCCACTTGTTTTCCTCTTCCTCCATGGATATAAACACATTCATTTTGTTTTATTGTAAATAATATGCTTACAAGTCACACTTAGTACTTGGTTCTTCATTTCCTTCATTCATCATGTGTGCTAGGTACTATTCTAAGCACTAGAGGCGGTGGTGTGGACGGGTCACATAGGGTTGCTGTTCTCAAGAAGCTTACATTCTCTAATGAGAGCAGCTAAATGCATAGGTTGAGATGTGTTCAGTGTAATGAAAGACAGTGGCCAGCAGGGGGTGGAAGAAGCTCTTTCAGAGGGACTGGTCAGGTCAGACTTCTCTGAAGAGACTTTTGCACAGGGGCCTGAATCAGCTGGAACAAAACCGCAGGAGGTGACTTCACCTCTGAAGGGATCTGAGACAACGAGACAGGTTTTTGGGAAACAGAATGAAGCCGATGTCTATGAAGCAGGATAAAGGTGTGAAATGCAGATGGAGGTAGAAGGTTGGAGTTAAGTGGGTGTGCGGGATATTCAGTGTCATTCTGATTTTTTTTTCTTTTTTCATCTGGAGCTATTAAGTCCAGCAGTTCTATTTAAAATGACTTGGGGGCGGGGGGCAGACACTTTAGATAATGTGTATTTAACTTATTCACCTTACTTTTGTTTCCTTTCCCTTAAATCTCTTGAGGCTTTCTAAAACATTATTATCCCATCTCTGCTACAGCTCAACCATCTGGTTCCCCCCCAACCCCCACCCCCCGCCCAGGACTGACTCACAGTTTGCATATGGTACAACTAAATTTTTAGAGTGCACCCAAAGTTAAATTTGCATATAGACATGAAGGGAAACATCGAGATTAGGTAGGATCTTTATTTTGTTATATTTCCCCAAAACCAACTTACTTGGGATGGAGGAGGGACATTTAACATTTAGAAAAAGAAGGTCACCTAGGTGGCTCAGTCTGTTAAGCAGCCAACTTCAGCTCAGGTCATGATCTCACAGTTCGTGGGCTCGAGCCCCACATCAGGCTCTGTGCTGACCACTTAGAGCCTGGAGCCTGCTTCAAATTCTGTGTCTCCCTCTCTCTCTCTCTGCCCTCCCCCCCTCCATTCACTCTGTCTCTCTCTGTCTCTCAAAAATGAATAAACATTAAAAAAATTAAATTTAGAAAAAGAGACTTGGGGCAATGGAAAGATTATAAATAGATATCGCTAGTGAACATATCACCACAGTCATTCTGAAATCGTTTTGGAATGTTCCTGAATATTTACCAAAGTGAATAAACTATAAAGTAGGTATTCTATAATTTATTAGTTTAATGTAAGTAAAGCAGAATTTGGGAAATACAGTGTTTAAATGTTTATACAGTTTTGTTATTTGGGATTTAAATTGTAACTTAAATTTCCAGGTAGAAGAGGAGGGCACTGTTCTGATAATAAACAGTTAGGTGGTGGAATTGTCACTTGCCACAGGAGGTCTGCATTTGATTCTCACTGCTTGTAATTTGACAGGAGACTTTCCTCTTAAAACTTTAGTGTCAAATTCTCACTCCTTTAATTTGACAGGAGACTTTCCTCTTAAACCTTTAGTGAGCACTTAATTATTTACTGCAGTAAATATTCACTTATTGAAGAGAGAAATGAAATAGGGAAGATAAAACTTAGAATACAAATACAGATGCTTTGTCATCATGCCATGTCTTACATTTACTTTTGTAAGGAAAGTTGTAAGTTTAATATGTATTTATTTACGCCACTAACAAGTAATGGTTATGGGTTCATTTAAATGTTTTAAATATAGCTTGCTATTGCATGGTCTTTCTTTTTTTAAAATTTTTTTTAACATTTATCTATTACTGAGAGACAGAGAGACACAGAGCATGAGCAGGGGAGAGGCCAAGAGAGGGAGAGACACAGAATCTGAAGCAGGCTCCAGGCTCTGAGCTATCAGCACAGAGCCCGACGCGGGGCTCAAACTCACAAACTGCGAGATCATGACCTGAGCCGAAGTTGGATGCTTAACCGACTGAGCCACCCAGGTGCCCCTTGCATGGCCTTTCTTAAAGGAATGTAATCTTGGCTCGTGGTTGATGTTGTACACTATTTGTATGGTTAAAGGATCTCTTGGCAATATCTGTCTCTCCCTTTATTGGTTAACTTTTTTAGATTCATTTTTCAAGCAAAGGTAATATTTTATGTTGCTTCATTAGAATTAGTAAATTAAGTGTATAAATGAGACAGTTTGTTCATTGTCAAGTTACCTATAGTTGGCATAGAAGTGAGGTGAATAGTGTCTTATCTAATAGAAGTTCATATATATGTTTTTTTCACATACTATAGTAACCATTTATACAAAGACAGCTTGAGAACTTGAACTATTATCCACATCTGTGTTGTAAATTGATATATCTTCATCATCAGTGGCATGTTTTGTTCTACTTGAAGATCTGTATGTTTTATTATTGTAGACCCATAGAGTGGATTTCAATATTTAAAATACCCAAATAATTTAAATGACGATGTTTAATATTTTCTAGCATTAGGAATAGAATTCTAATTATATTTCAAATTTCATTTCATATTATGGTTAAGTTAATTAATATGTTTAGTATTAACTAAAATATAGTAGTCTAAGATGAGTCTGTAGAACTCAGTTTGTTTTTAAAGATTTTTATTTTATTTTTGAGCAGGAGGGAGAGGGGCAGAGGGAGAGGAAGAGAGAATCTCAAGCAGGCTTCACACTCAGTACAGAGCCTGATGCGGGGCTTGATTCCAGGACCCTGGGATCATGGCCTGAGTGGAAGTCAAGAGTTGGATGTTCAACCAATGGAGCCACCCAGATGCCCCTAGAACTCAGTTTTTTATTTGAATTTGTTTTAATGTCCTATTTGTCACTAAGGAACGTATGAAGTCAACATATTCATCCCCTTTCTGGGCATTGATATGCTTTCATAAATAGCCACGGAAGCTCTGGTTAGGAGGCTGTAACACACCCTCATGCTGTCACAGGTTTACCAGGTGATCATCACCCTTTGTTTTTCACCTGAAGATATGGCTTGGTAGTTCTTTTCATATCCATCAGTCCTCATTTGCCGCAAATCCACAGTAACTCAAATTTTAAAATAGCAGCAAATGAGACTCTATGAACATCAGATTTGCAAGTCCAAATAAATTATGTCTGTGTATTTCCCCTTGTTCACATATTATTCTTCTTAAATACTTCAGTTGATTGGATATGGTATGATTTGCCTTATGAAAATCTTTGTCTATTTTCCAAAGACTTGTGTTTGCTTATTTTCTCTGAGTTTTCTGCACATTTTAAACACTGAAGTTATATATGATAAGTGTTCCATGAAGTTTTGTTTTAGTTCTAGTTACATCTACATTGTTTTTGATATTTAGACTTTAAGGACATGGACAAACTTTATGTTTTTAATAGATTGCTTTTTTTAATGGGAAATGATTTTTTTTATTTTGCCACCAAGTTTTATGCTTTGTTCTATTTATTGTAATTTGGAAGGTTTTAAGTTATGTCTCTTAATGGTTTCTTTAATGTCACTGTTTTTTAACCTGTAGCCCATTTTTTTCTGAGCTTTTAACCAGTTTTTAAAAATTTTTATTATTATTAATTTTAAATACTGCCCAAGCTTCTGGTGACTTTTAATTATATAAATGAAATAGTCTTGGGTGGGGGATGGGAAGGTCTATAGATGTGTGTATAATGCATATCTATTGTAGAGAACAAAATTTCCATTTAAAAATACAATATATTGATTAAATAAAATTAAAACTTATCAGAAATTATTTTCTAAAGATATGTGTTCTAAATATTTCTGTTTATAAATCAATCTAAGAGAAAGAAAAGGCCATGTTCGATTTTAAGTTTCTAGGAGATGCTTAGAATCTTTAAAAAATCAATAAAGGTCATTTTTTTTCAATGTTTATTTTTGAGTCAGAGAGAGAGAGAGAGAGAGAGGGAGAGAGAGAGAACATGCACACACATACACACACAGAACAGAGGATCTGAAACAGGCTCAGTGCTAACAGCAGACAGCCCGATCCAGAGCTGAAACCCAGGAACTATGAGATCATGACCTGAGCCGAAGTTGGATGCTTAACTGACTGAGCCACCCAAGAGCCCCAAAAAGATAATAAACTTTACGTGGATACTTTATGGTATCCATAAGCTGAAAGCTTAAATATTACATAGAGAAAACTCAAGTTTGGGTCAACTTCCAGTGACACTGAACTATTGTATTCCCAGTTAGCTCCCACATTTTTTCATAATGGCTTCCTTTGCCTGCCACCCCCCCCCCCGACTCCACACACACATACACACCATACTTTGTATATCCATGTGTTTTTCAGGACTCTTCTGTAATAATCCTGCCTTGGGCTCAATTTGGGCTTTGATGTCACATTTTGTGTGTCTTTGGACACCTGTATTTTCCGTTGTCACACCAATGTGTGAATGAGTGTTTTTGGTCAGTGCTCCTTTCTAGGCTGTGAGCTTCCTGAGGGCAGGGATGCTGCCTGATGGGCACTGCATTGTCAGTGCCTAGTGTGGTACCCAACTTCGTCCCAGCTGATGGTGGCTCACCCACACAGGTGCTGGATGAAGCAGCTTTGAGGCTGGATTATGGAGGCAGTAGGGAAGGAAAAGATATCCCCAGGACCGTTGATAGGTGAGCAGCGTTGAAAAAAACCCTCCATCTAAGAAGCAGAAGAGGAGGAACTGTAGAGTGCTGTATGTGAACTCAGTCACACTTAGGAAAAGAACGAACGTAGAGACCAGACCAGGGAATCAGATTCTTCAGAGAAAAAGAAAGGTGCTGGAAGAAAAAGTAGTTTTACAAAATAATCCTGTTTCACTTGATTTGGCAGTGTGTTATCCAGTCAGAGGTAACCTGAAGCAACTTTACCGTACAATACGGTGGTAATGGAAGAAACTCCGGAGTCTGACAGGTAGGGTCATTTGTATGCTGGTGATAAGGAACAGATAGTGTAGCTTTAGATTTTGCAAAGTTATTGAAGAGAAGAAGAAAAAGACAGAGAGCCGTAAACCGTAACTGAAGGAACAGGAGCTGAGACTGATGCTCAATAAAGATTACCTGGTGTTGAGCAATGGTAATGATGACAATTAAAAAACATATGCTGATAAATAGTGTAGAGTGGAGGGCCAGGCTTACATCATTTCGTTTACACCTCAGGACTGCCATCTGGGGAAGATTTCATGGTTATCCCCAAAGATGTCAGTAGTGACTGAGAGGCAGGTAACTTGCCCAGGGGCCCCAGAACTAGTACATTTTAGTGTTGGAATGGAATCCAGTTAGAGATTCTTAATGCTCTAGTCTGAGCTTTAACCAAATTTCATGCAACATTTGTGCTATAGCTGTCCATGTTTACTTTATCTCATTGGATCCTCAGGAAATCAACAAGATAAGCAGAAAGGTGTTACTATCCTCAACTGAAAGGCAAAGAAGCAGACTTAACAGAAACTGAGAGGTGGTCAGGTCTCTGCAGCCTGAAAATGCTAGTGGTCTGGCCTGAACCAACACCTTTTAGTTCTAATAACATCACACTTTCCACTAAACCATGCCACCTACCTCTGTGGAGTGTGCTTATTTAGGAAAGTAGTATTCACGTCAATATTTTTGTTATAAAACAGTAGGTGTGTGTGTCTGTTAGATAACCGTTTCACCATGTTCAAAGGTGTTAACTTTAAAAGTAAAACTATCGGGGCGCCTGGGTGGCGCAGTCGGTTAAGCGTCCGACTTCAGCCAGGTCACGATCTCGCGGTCCTGGAGTTCAAGCCCCGCGTCAGGCTCTGGGCTGATGGCTCGGAGCCTGGATCCTGTTTCGGATTCTGTGTCTCCCTCTCTCTCTGCCCCTCCCCCGTTCATGCTCTGTCTCTCTCTGTCCCAAAAATAAATAAACGTTGAAAAAAAAATTAAAAAAAAAAAAGTAAAACTATCGGCTATTAAAAAAAACAGGTTTATTTGGACATAACAGAGAATTGCGATTCAAGACACATAAGCTGTGTGAAAAGCATAGGCAAAGTCCAACAAACAAAGAAGAGGAATGTTATTTTATAGAGAACAGGAAGGAAGTCGGGAGGGATTGTTTTGAATGAAAGTCCATTGGAGAAAAAAAGCAAGAGCTCAAGGTGATGGTTTCCCTGTGGCTGAGTTGGAGAGGTACTCAATTTCTTGTAGGAGATGCGATGTATGTCTGTCTTTCCCTGTTGCCTGTAATTGGTGATTTCCCATTGATCATTGTGTTGGGTCTGTCATTGACGTTGAATGCTATGGCTCCCCTTCCAGCTTTCCCTTCTTGCCTCTAAAGTCTACTTTAGTGAGGTTTCCCTTTATTACTTGTAATAAAGGAAAAAATTGCGTTCTTATTGGGTCTGCATATCCAGTGATGAAGAGGGTGTTCCATGAAGAGTTTATATCATTGTAGATTGTAAAAGTTGAAAGCATATGGGCTGTGTTTTTAAAACCTCTCCACCTGACGTACGGAGTACCTCATGAGTTTCACAAGAATGGTATTTTGTGTCCTAAATTAGTTAATAATAGCTGCGGGTCAGCCTTCTTACAGAAACTAGAGCTGTGTTCCAGTATCAGCAGCGGCTTTGAACAAGTGCAGCAAAGCTATTGCATAAGGAAAGCCATGAGTTTGCATTCTTCTTTTTAAATGAAGCCTTACAACAATGTCAGATGGTAACAGTAGTCTCTTAAAACTTACCAACCGTGGTTAGATAATGATCAGCCCAAAATTTTTGCTTTTTCTCTCCAGGTCTTATTTTTTCCCCCTCCTAACTAAATATAGACTGTTATCTAAAATCACTTCGTTAGAGTGTATGTTCTCCACCACTTGTAACCGTGTTTCCATTCATGTCTAAGGCTTTGGATTTAAATACTAACTTGAAGTAGTTAAAGAAGAGAGGGCAGTGAGATGGGAGAAAGGAAGGAAACCAATTTTGAGGCCAATCCATGATCCCTGCTGTGCTAATTGTCTTCACATTCATCCAGTCCACACCACCACCTGCAAAGTCAGTATTTTTACATCTACTCACACCAAAATGAAAATTGAGGCTAGAACAGTGATGAGAGTTGTACAGAGTCTCCCAGGGAATAAAGGAGGTAGATTTAAGCCCATGTTTGACCCTTGATGCCATGCTTTTTATCTCTGCACTTAAGACCCTGGAATTCAAATTCACTCTTGGTATGTATTTTTAAAGTTCCTATTGTGAAATGTAATCATGGTCGAAAATAACTAATACCTCGTGAAATACACACACACACACACACACACACACACACACCCCATACACAAAAGTACAAACTGATTTAAAGCAGATACCTAAATGCCCACCTTTCCAGCGATGGAACCCCACCGTCACACAAAATATGTGCCCCTTTTTTCCTATGACACGCTTGCTCAGAGAAGAATAATTTCTCCTAATTCATAGCAATAACTTATTTGTTTTTCCTTTCCTTGTGATGAGTTTTGAAGGTTTTTTTTTTAATATTATTATTATTATTATTATTATTATTATTATTATTACCTAACTAAGAAAACTACGTTGTGTCCAGGTGGGGAGAAGGGATATTCACTAGGGAGTTATACAAGAAAATGCTGTTCTCACATTGCAGATCAGAAGTCTTAAACTTTGGACTCAGATGACCATTTCTCAGCCCTTGAGTGCCCCTAAGTGGCCGTGACAGAAAATACAGCATTTTACAACTTGAACAATCCTTCCAGCCAGCAGCAGTCCTTTCTTATGGGTTCCTGGTCTCCCTTCTACATTGTTCTGTATGCCTCCGTTTTTCACCCATTAACTGAGGGCTCCTAGGACTTTAACTTGACTTCTCCTACACAAGGGCGTTTGTGCAGTATTAATTTTAAACGGGGAGTCACTGACATGCTAAAATGGCCGTCTATCCTGCTCCCCACTTAGGTCTCCATGAGAGCCCTGTCACTGCAGATGTCATATCAATCAGGGATTCAGCAGGGGCTGTGGCCCTAAACCTGCTGGTCAGCAAATATGCTTTGCTTTTCCTTCGTGTTCACGGAGATTTGTGTTTTAGGAACAAGTCCATTTGCTGTGGTTTTGTCAGGTCGTTTAATGACACAGATGGATATTTTTATTTTTATTCCCTTTTGAAGCTACTTCATGGGGATCAGGCTGGCTCTGACCACATGCAGTTTGTGGGCATTTACTCGGCAAGGGGAGGTACTTTTAGTAATGGAAAGGAAGTAATTTAATAGCACTTTTAAGACTTATCCGTGGTGGGAATTCATTGGTTCCTCGGTTTCATAATCAAGACAGAAATTCTTTTTTCATATGTCTCCATGGAGTCCATATGCAACTGTTATTTTGCTAAGGGCTGAAAAAGTTTATTCTACTTTAAGTTATTATCGTATATTTTGAACGGCATAATCTTTCCTAGTGGGAAATTTGGTTCCTTCACATATTGAGCAAACATTGAGGGAAGGACCTAGTATATGCCCAAGTTGTTGGCATAAACAAGACAACACGCTTCCTGTTTTCATGACACTTAATATTCTATAGAGGAGGACCTAGAAGTTATGATTAAATAAGTGAATAAATAAATATAAATGAGATAATTTCAGTAGCAATAAGAAATGTAAAGAAATACAAAATTCTTTGGCTGGAGAATGAGTGGGAAGAGGGAAGAGCTATTTTCGATGGAAAGACAGGGAAAGCCTTTGGACATCGGAGCTTCATTGCCTGGGCAGAGCCCAAACCATGAGTTGAGCAGCTTTTGAGACAGAGAGACCAGAAAATGCAAAATCGCAGCAGCACAAATGTATTTTGATGCATCTGAGAACCAGAAGATGATTAGTGAGTGAAGAGGAGTGTAGTCAGACTGAATCTGGGAAGGGAAGAGGGGTGAGGTCCAGCCCCTTCGGGCAGTGCACAGGGGGTATTCTGCAGAGAGCGGTCCTTACAAGGTGCTCATCCCAGAGGCACCAAGATCTACCTGCTTTTAAATAAACGGTGATAACAAATTGCATTTTCATGTAGATCCTTCAAAAACCCTATAATTAATAGGAAGGTTGTGAGTTTTTTTTAAATCATATCTGACATAAGATGCTGCTTGTATCACTGTGAAGCAGACACAAATCAATCCAAGAAGTACAATATAAGAATTATTATTTTTAGGGGCGCCTGGGTGGCTCAGTCGGTTAAGCGTCTGACTTCGGCTCAGGTCATGATCTCGCAATCTGTGAGTTTGAGCCCCGCCTTGGGCTTGGTGCTGAGCTCAGAGCCTGGAGCCTGTTTCAGATTTTGCGTCTTCCACTCTCTCTGACCCTCCCCCGTTCATGCTCTGTCTCTCTCTGTCTCAAAGATAAATAAAAATGTTAAGAAAAAAAAAAGAGTTATTATTTTTAGACTAGCATTACTTTTCAAAGCTCTTTCTTTGGCATTTTTTTTCTTCTTCACATTTTCCTTATTGTCACGTACTCAGTTTTTGAGATGTAGATAGTATCGCACAAGCTAGGCTGCTGGAGGGTTACCTGCTCATGCTCAAGTGTGTGGTCTTGTTCCAGTAGAAGTACTTGCTATCATGCCCTTGGCTTTCTCGAGGGATATCCTAAGCAGCTGCTACTATGCTTGCGCTCGTATTTGTGTACAAATGTTTTTGAGGATTATGCACTCTCTCATCATGTGACCTGTCAGGCAGAGATGTTCTCTGCTGAAGCATCCAGAGGAGAAAAAAAAAGGTTTTTCCTGGGTATCTGGAGTGCTTTTAATCTCAAAGACAGGGCGTGTTTCCTCTTTGCCACACACCTAGAACTAAGTCCACCTCTTACCTGAGACAGCGATTTCTGTGAAGGAGCAACCCTTCACCTTCTCCACAAATTACCTACCTATTTATTCATCTTGTATCAAACCCATTTCTGGGAACTACCTAGAATCCTTTCTCATCAGATAACAGTATATATAGAACCCATAAAACTTGCTCATGACCTGCCGGCCTGGGTTCTCATTGTTTTCAAATTGCTAACAGGTACTTCGTACTTTCTTTAGCCCTGTGATTTCCCTAGTGCAGCAGGCCATGGCTGAGTGTGGCAGATCCTTCCCGTTCACCTCAACCTGCACATCCTTCTCTAGACACCAACACACACACACACACACACACACACACACACCGACCTAGTACACCAACCTTCTGTGTCTGAAACAGACTCTGTTAGCTACGAAAGATGACAATAAATCAAAATACAAGCACTTCCTCCTTGAAACATGTTAGGTCGGCAGTCTGCTCTCCTTATCCCAGGAATTGGCCTTTTCTCTTGTTTGTAACATTCTTGTCAGACTTCAGAAAGATGTTCCAGAAGGGACTCTCCTCTAACACAGGCCGTATTCTCTTCAAGAGCATTTCTAAAACCATCTTCCTTATGCTTTCAGAAAAAGAAATAATGCCAGGTTGAGACACAATTTTATTAATGTGAAAACATTGACTTTATATGCCAAGAACGTAGAAGATAATTTTTTTGTCAGTAGAGAAGGGGTAGGGAGACTAGGAACTCTGGATCCTTGGAGATAGGTAGCATCCTGCCTCTATGTTTAAAGCAAATATTTGTTTTTTTCTGAGACAGAGTGGCCAACCCAGAGCAGCCTGCCTGGCAGAAGCAGAAATGGAAGGGCAGAACACATCTTTTATGGAAGTCAGATAAATTTCATGCTCTTTAACATCGCCTCTGACTGCAGGCCTTTCTCCCTGACTGCAGGCCTTTCTCCGCAGTCTGGCTCCCTCCCCAGTGAGAACAAAGAAGGAAAAGTGATTAAAGTTCCCTCAGTAATAGACTGCAGGAGGCAATGGTCTTGGCGTCTTCTACAGAAGGAGAGAGAGTCCTTTAACAAGACTTGTGAGAGTTCTTTGAAGAAAAGAAGTTAAGACTCACAGGGCTGGTAGAGGTCTGTCGTAACATTTGTTCATTTCCTCTACTTCGTATGGCTTCTTTGACTTCCTGCAATAGCGTCACCCTCTTCATTAAAACGTCCGGGATAAAAGAAGGAAAGTGAAGTTCAGCTCCTAGCTGAGCCAGAGTTCAGCGTGCTCTGCTGAGAGTCGGAGTGTTCAGAACTTGACTTTTATAGGGCAATCAAATGGATACTAATGATTACTAAATCCTTGGTGTGTGTGTAAGAAAGAGCCAGAGAAAGAATATGAAAGAATGAGTGAGTCCAGGAGAGTGTTTGTTCTGTATGTTAGGTGGCCTGGGATTTGGGATGGCCAGACCTGCCTTTGCCTTTGCCAATAAACTGGCAAGATCCCCCTCCCCACCCCACCCCCCCACCCCCCAATACACACTCCAGGACCAAACCCCTGGACCTTTCCCTTCCTTTAAAAATGAAAAAAGAAGAAGAAGAAGAAGAAAAGGTTTGCAATCAGTATTCAGACATTCTTATAACTAATAGGATTAGGGGCGTTACAAAGGGATTTGAACAAGATAATTAGTTTACTGCTTAGTCGACAGTGGAGGAAGCAAAATCCTTCTGAGAAAAGGCAGACAAAATAGGTCAAAAAATGTGTGGGAAATGAGGTAAGACCTCTCAACGAGGACCCTGATCAACTGGAATATTATGAAAGGACTCCAGAGCCTTCATTCATTGCTGCAGACTGTTTGCCTTTTTTTTTTTTTTTTAACTTGGCCACCAGAGGTGTGAAGAAAAGTGACTTACTTAATTTTAGAGTGAACGGGTGTTGTTCCTGGAGCTAGAGTATTCTGTTCCAAGGGAGTAAACGCTGCTTTTAAAGTACTTCTCACAACATGACATAAAGGGAATGTTTTGGAAAATATGAAGAGCTCTTATCAGGCATTTTACAAGCTGGAAAGAATTGCACAATTAAGAGAACTCTTTTTAAATTCCCAATTTTCTTGAATAGATTCATTACTTTTATTGGCCCTCCCCCCCAAAAAAAAATTCTAGTAAACAGAAATGTGAGGGACGTGTTCTATGTTAATTGAAAGACTTACTTAAGTATTTGTGCTCTAATTTGGGCACTTTTCGCTCTGGTAGAATATGCTTAAGAAGAACCATTTGAATTTCTTAAAAATTGCAAAAGTAATTTTTTTTCTTTTATAGTCACATTGTATTCTCCCATTTCATCCCCATCTTCTTAAAAGCTGGCGTTAGCAACTGTATAATTACTGTCTGTGAATTAAAGAATACTTCCAAAGGAGTAGTAGAAAAAAAAATCCTCAGAGTATCTGTGTGTGTGGACACCATATACTTTATTTAGTTCGTTTCAGAATCTTTCAGCAACCACTGGCCAGATCAAAGCCACCTTCTTTGCCTGACTTTGGCACAGCCTTGACTTAATGGCGGGTAGAGGAAATAGTGGCTCATTACAAGTGGAACTTTCATTACCAACCTAAAGGCCAAAGAAGGCTAATTGACAAAAAAAACCTCACTGAACGAGGGAAGCAATTAAATACCATAATGGCATGTTAACATGTGACATAAAAATAAACTTCTGTAAAGAAGCCCAAATGTCCATTTTCATATTCCCAGTTTGACTTGTTTGTATTCCTTTTTTCTGTTTAGACAGAATCTGCTGGATGTTCTTTGCATGTCACAGCAAAGCATCATGTTACTTCCCCTCTCCAAATATATGAAGCTGTGTTTTGTTTTGTTTCCTTTTGTTTTTGTTTTCGTTTTGTTTTGCCATTCCATCCTCAGTTTCTGGTTTAGTTTTAGGATGCGATTTGAAATTAATCTCATAGGAAAGAAGAGGAGTGTGAGACCATTTTGTATGGTTGAGCCAGTTACTGTCTGAACAGGGATGCCCAGTTGGCTAGTGGGCTCTTAACCCCAACTTTCTTCTCTGCAGAAGGAGCGCCTTTGTTAATTTATCTGCAATTTATCTGCCTCTTTCTCATTTACTCAAAGATGCTTTGCACACTATGATGGATTTTCAGTGATTGGTACTCATCTTTAATTATTGTGAATGATACATTTGTTTGGAAGGTAAAGCTCCTTGAATAACTAACTCTGACTAAAGATCATTGTATTAATAGATGGTTTCGGACAGAGCTTTTCTTAAATTTCACTGCGGACTTAGGACACCAAGTAACTACCTAAAATGTAAGATGAATTCAAAGAGCTATTGACTATCTTGGGTATACAGCTGTGTTTTAGACTTGGAGAAGTATCAATATGAGAATAACAGAGTTCCTGAACTTCAGAGAAAGGCCATCTGGAGAAGGCAGATACTGACCTTGGGAAGAATGGCAAGGCATAGCCTAGGATGCACACAGAGGACGGAAGTGGAATGGGAAACTATAGGAGGGAAGGGATCTTGTAGGGGGGTGGGATTTTAAATCATTGGACTTTGCCATTAAATGAGAAAAAAGGATTTGAAGTTAGGGATGGGTGGCTGGGAGCCTCGGGAAAATCTTGAGGTTGGTGGTGAGGAGGGGGGCATCCTCAGTAAATGTTTGGACTGGATCCTGGAGGTATGGAATCTGGTGGAAAAAAGTGGAAGGCAGGACAGACTAATTAGAGCAGGAATCTTACACTTAGGATGCTACTTCGTTTGCATTGGAGAACCGCTTCCCAGCTTTGGAGAAAGGCATGACTACATGAAGCTCATGTTTAGCAACAAGTGATGGTGTAGTCTATTACAGCTTTCATTTCGGGCCTGGGGGTTAGGGATTTGAAAGAGTAAATTGGAGCGAGAAAGTCTATTTAAGAAGCTAATATTATAGTCCAGGTGAAATGCTGTAAGGCCTGATGGAGAGTAATGACCATAAAAATAGAAACAGGTTTACAGATGCGTGGAACATCTTGAAGTTATCTAAATTCTAAAAATGGAGAACATATCACATATGGAGTTGTGTCTCCCACATAATCCCTTACCCTTGTAAAATGAACACATTCTCATATTATTAATTATTCTTGGAATTGTTCATTTTCATTATTATCTGATAGAATTGAACTAAAACTTACATATTCTGTCATCTGTTAGTAGACATTTAGCTTGTTTTGTAATTTTTCTTTATAAAAAGTACTTTGAAAAACACACCATAAAACTTTTGGCAACATTGCTCATTATTTTTTGGGGCTAGATTCCTGAGATCATCATTCATTATTGCACTCATTAGTTGTAAGCAGTGCTGTGTGCAGCCTTTTGCTAGAGAATGGATTATGAATGCTCTCTGGAGTCTAAGACATCAGAGTTTCTATTTGGTATGATAACCAATAGGCCATGCACACCACAGATATTGACTCATCTCTGTATTCAAGGAACTATCCTGGACTCCACCTGGAGCAAAGATGAAAAGCATATGGTTCTGGACTTGAAGGGGTTTGCAATTTAGTGTGACAGTATTAATTCTGCACCAAAATGAGGATGGCTCAGAGAATAAATGCTTAGAGCTTTAGAGAACAGTGCTAAAAAATTGTAATTAAGTGAATGTGGCTCAGAGAACAAATGCCGTAAGATTTTCAAGAAGTGGCTGAGCATCGTCCACCGGAGTGGGTGAGAGGGCCACACTGAACTGAGTCTGAAAAAGAAAAGCAAAAGCCATGCTTTCCCTTAGTGTACGACAGGATCGAGGAAAGCTTATATGGAAGAACATAAGTAAAATCTTAGAAATGAGCTGGGGAGTGTTTTATTTGAAGAATAAGAAGAGATTGATCCTAACTTGATCAGAGAATTATACACGATGTGCTATGGACTGAGTGTTAGTGTCTCCTTCAGAAATTCATGTGTTGAAGCCCTAAGGCAGTGCGAATGTATTAGAATGTGGAGCCTTTGGGAGATAATTATGTTTAGATGAGGTCATCAGGGCAGCATCCCCATGATGAGATTAGTGCCCTTAAAAGAAGAGGAAGAGACACCAAAGCTTCTTCTCTCTACCATGTGAGGAAGGATGTAGCAAGAAGGCAGGCATCTGCAAGCCAGGAAGAACACTTTCACTGTGAACTCAACCTGTGGACACCTTGATTTTGGACATGTCAGACTCCAAAAGTGTGGGGAACAAATGCCTCTTTATTAAGCCACCTGGCTTATGGCATTTTGCTACAGCAGCCTAAGCCGACCAAGACATGAAGTCATAGGTGTAAACAAATAGGTAAAAATGGGTTGTGGCCAGGCTAAATGTAACATTTAGTCTATTAGTAAAATTTGATCAGTGCGGGGGCACCTGGGTGGCTCAGTCGGTTAAGTGTCTGACTCTTGATTTCAGCTCAGGTCATGATCTCACATTTCGTGAGATCAAGCCCTGCGTGGGACTCTGCACTGACAGCCTGGAGCCCACTTGGGACTTTCTCTCTCTCTGTCTCTCTCTCTCTCTGTCTCTTTCTTTCTCTTTCTGCCTCTTCCCTGCTCACACACACCCTCTCTCTCAAAAATAAAATAAATAAGGTTGACCGGTGTAGATTTTGTACAGAGATCTGAAATTCAATTTGCTAGCCTTTTGTAGGATAGCTAGAAGAGGAAGAAGAAAAGTAAGATAGCATGGACTTGCCAAAAATAGCTGAGAGTTAATAAAGGTGTGGATTGTAGAAAACTGAAGAGCTGAATGCAAGATGGTCTGCCTTGAATGCATAAATAAATGGACATATTTCAAGTACCTGCTTTGTACCAGGCTGTTTGCCATGCTTCTGACAAAGTTTCACTTACTAAGTTGAACCTGGTCTTCTTTGTTTACTTAGAACCTTGTTAACTCCTTTTAAACATTCAAATCATAAAAGTCTAGATATTGTGAGACTTCATATTGGGAAAAACTGTTTTCCAGAGTACAGGATTAAGTACTCACATCAACAAAATGATCTCCCTGCACGAAAGGTCTATTAGTGTCTCCCCAAAGTCATACCACCTGTTAAATAGTCCAGGTAAAAATTACATGTTTGCTGGGCAGAGGCAGGACTTCTGTACATGTATCTGTCCTTCTTTCCTTCCATCATATTTCCATGCCCAGAGCCCTTCTATATGGAAAATCTGGAGTCCTTTCAGGTAAGGCCTAGCAGGTCATGTTTTTATTTTGTTTTTATGCAATTTCCTGGATTCTGGGATGCCCTGAATCTCAAGACCACAGCAATCTGAAATCTCTGAAGGCATCTACCTCGATATTGAGAGTGGCTTGCTCACTGGAAAGTATTATACTCCTTTTCTGAATATTCATTTTCTGATTTTATCGATGAGAAACAACAAATCACATGAAGACATTTGCTTAGATCGGGGGTCTGCAAACTACAGCTTATGAAAAGAACCTGCCCTTTGCCTGGTTTTATAAATAACATTTAATTGGACTATATTCACACCCATTTTACGCCTAGTCTATGACTACGGCCTCACTATGACCAGGAATGGAGAGTGGGGTAGTTGTAGCAAAGACCATGTGGCCTTCAAAGCCTAAGATATTTACTATCTGGCCCTTGGTGAAAAAGTTTGCTGACCCCTGCTTTAGATATAAAATAATCATGTTGCACTCTGTTGGCTGTGATCAGGAGTATTTATATTCTTGAAAAACCGCCTTCTTTGCAAAAGTAGGCAAAGTCTAAAACTTAGGGAGAATGTAAAATACAAGCTATTGAAACACCATAGGGTTAGCTGCAGGGCGTAATGAGATGACGTATGTAAAATGTTGAGAAAGTCGCCTGGATGCTCTAAGCACTTAAAACATGTTATCGTTTTTGTCTCGTTCACTTAGTTACCTCATGAAGTTTTTTTTTAAATTTCAATTCTCTAATGACTTCCAAATTGATATCCCTAGCCAGGCTCTGATCTCTAAATTCCACAGTCATGTCCCACTGCCTACCCTCCATCTCCATTTGGATATGTCAGAGGCAGAATCTCCCTCTTAACATGTGCAAAACTGACTTCCTGGTCCTGCCTCTAAAAATGGCCTCTCCTGCAAATTTTCTCTTCTCTTTAATGGCATCCTCTGTTTGTTCAAATCAAAAAACCAGGGATCATCCTTGACTTCTCTCTTTATTAGCACAGACCCCTTATTCAATCCTAAGGCAGATCCTGTTTTTGTCTCCAGAACATAGCCAAAATCTTACTACTACGCATCATCTCCACTGCCGGGTCCAAGCTGCTTACAGCACGCACCGGGTTATCAGAATAACTTAAAGGGTCTTTCTGCTTCCACTTTACCTCTTTTTCTATGATTCTCCAAACAGCAACTAAGTTACCCTATTTAAAGTGTAATTAGAGCATGTCACGTCTTCTGCTCATAACCTTGCAGTGGCCTCCAAGCAACCTATGTATGGTTCCGTTATTACGAGGCTGTTAGCCCCTGCCCTATCTTGACCTTCACAGTCTCTGACTTCACACCTGATCATCTGATTTCATCTGCTACAGTTCTCACCCTGCTCATTCTGCTCAGCAACACTTGCCTCCTTGTTATTTTCACAATATGTCAGTACTATTTCCACCTCAGGTCTTTTGCACTTGCTACACTTTCTGTCTGTAACGTTTTCCCCTAAGTTAGCTACCTGGCTTGCTACCTCCTTCACGTGGTTTATAAATCTTTTTTTTTTCTTATTTTGTCAATGCCAACAAGACTATATAAAATTTTGTTCCTTCAGTTCCTTGCTTCAGATTTCCCTTCCTCACTTTATTTTTCTCCATAGAGGTTATCATCTGACATACTACATTTTTTACTTATCTTACATTGTCTATATTTTGTCGCTAGAATGTTAACTGTATGAGGGTCAAGTCTTATTAGTAGCTGTTTCCCCAGAAATAAAGCAGGGCTCTGTGTGCTCACATGTGCGCGCACATGCACATGTGCGCGCGCACACACACACACACACACACACACACACACAAAAGGTGCTTAATACACGTTTGTTGGATAGCTTGTTATTTTATCATTTTCAAGGTCACCCTTTATTGAGTATTCACCATAGCAGTGCTAACTCCAGCTCAGTGCTGAGATACTATTTCTGTCTTACAGATAAGGCTCCTAGAGGTTAAATGACTTGTTCCAAGCCATTGTGTTAGTTTGCTAGTGCTGCGGTAACAAAGTATGGCAAACTGGATGGCTTAACCAACAGAAATTCACTGTCTCACAGTTCTGGAACCTGGAGGTCCAAGGTCAAGGTGTGGGCTGGGTTGGTTCCTTCTGAGGTTTGTGAGGAACAATCACTTCTATGCCTTTCACCTCGCTTCTGCAGCTGGCAATCATTGGCATCCCTTGACTTGTAGAAGAATCCCCCCCATCTCTGCTCTCATCTTCAGGTGGCATTCTGCATGGTCTATCTGTCTTTGTGTCCAGATTTCTCCTTTTTATGAGGATACCAGTCTTACTGCATTAGAACTCACGCTAATGACCTCCTTTCAATTTGATTACTTTTGTAAAGACCCTGTCTCCAAATTAGGTCACATTTGAGGTACTGGAAGTGAGGATTTCACCATGTGAATTTGAGGGGAACACAGTTCAACCCATAACAGTCATGTATTTCATTAGTAGAGGAGCTTCGATTCCAACTCAGATTCCAAAGCTCATGACGTACTAATATCTGAACCCAAATGTGTATTTAGTAATATGTATTAAATGCATACCTTGCTCTGCAGACTCTGCGAGGAAATGCAGATAGAGTTTATTCCCTGCCCTTGAGGAGCTCACTCCATAGCAGGAAAGAAAAACATAAAGTTAAGAACTATGGCTTAAAAGCACCCAGAAAGCAGGTCAGCTGCCATTTTTAATTATATAGAGCTTTCCATCTATTAGGTTTATGTTGCCAAAGCCTTCTAATGAAATAGTTCCACCATTTAATTTAATTTTCAGTGGGGTTGCCAGAAGTGCAATTAATTGATAAAAGTTCCAGCTATGAAATTTTGCTTTGGAAAGCAGTCTGCCATATCTTTATATACCATTAAATTCAATCATATGCTTGTCACCCTGGCAGAACATCTTGATATACTTGAAGAAACATGGTGGTGGAAACCAAAAAATTATATATTGTCAGTACTACACTGTAGGGTTTCCAAATACAAATGTTAGCATGATTGGGTTATACCGATCCATCATTAGGTTGCATCTCCCTGGAGTTGAAACTACATCTGAGCTTGGCAAGGATGCACTATCACCAGTCCGAGTGGGAACCATGTGTCAGTCTCCCAAAGAAGATATATAGTCTTGTGTACTCTTAGGATTGGATATGCTTATGTTGCAGACTTTAAATCAATTTCTGAAACCTTTCTACAGATGTTGACTGCTGCAGGTCTGTAAATAGCATAGTGGATTGTGAGCTGTAGCTGAGACACACAACCTAAGAACATGCTGAAATATGGGGCAATAGAACACAATGCAAGAATAAAACGGACTGCACGAAATTTGCCGAAACGGTCTCTTCTGTTTAGCGACGTCCTTTCCACAATGCTGCCTCTGAAGTTGGAGTGGCCATTTTCTCAGATCGATGCAGAATCTTTGTGGTTTTTAAATTCTGGAATACTACCTTATGGACTGTATTACTTGATGTGGATTGGGTTTGTTTGTAACGTGTGATATATGCTGATAATTAGATGTCTTTCATTTTTTAAATGTCCAACTAAAATGTATTTAATCCTACTCTGATATTAGGGAGTGGGGTGGGCATACTTTTAGAAGATTTACTAGAGAAAGAGTCAGAATGCCCAAAGTCAGTCCTTTA
The DNA here is from genome assembly GCF_016509475.1 of Prionailurus bengalensis. Classification (NCBI taxonomy): domain Eukaryota; kingdom Metazoa; phylum Chordata; class Mammalia; order Carnivora; family Felidae; genus Prionailurus; species Prionailurus bengalensis. The sequence goes on along the minus strand of NC_057344.1, from coordinate 190,375,054 downwards.
CGAGGCATTTTAACTTCTTTGAACGCTTGAACACAGATTTTACCTTCAATTAAAATTGTACCCCATACCTGACTAAAATATCTGACTTTGCATGATAAAATTAAAAAAAAAATTAATGTTTATTTATTTTTAAGAGAGAGAGAGGGACCAAGCATGAGCAGGGGAGGGGCAGAGAGAGAGGGAGACACAGAATCCAAAGCAGGCTCCAGGTTCTGAGCTGTCAGCACAGAGCCTGATGCGGGGCTCGAACTCATGAACCAGGAGATCTCCTCCCGAGCTGAAGTCAGACGCTTAACCTACTGAGCCACCCAGGTGCCCCAATAAAACTTTTTACTTAGAGGAACAGTAGCATTACTTGAAAGTGGTTGAATCTTCTGTACATTAAAAGAAAAAAAAAAGCCCTCTTCATAAACAGCAAACTTCTAATTAATAGACAATGTGATCTTAATATAGATGTACCCCCTCAACCAAATACCGGTGCAAACCTGTGGTGACTGGTGTGGCAAAGGGGGGTAGCTGTGTCCTGGCCCAGAGTAGAGCCTGTTCTCTTATGAACTGGATTGTATATTATTCATTGATGCCTTTTTCCTTAACATTTTGTGCCTTGTGCACAGCTGGCCATTTCCTTAAATCTTGAGAAGACTTTTCAATCTTCTGTTTAAATTTGCCTCAGATACACAGTTTTAGTATAGTCAACAGTATGCATATCTTGGTTTGCTTCCTTCCAATATGTATTTGCTGCAAAATAGTAGCTGTACTGGTAACTGAAGATCATGCATCTCTCGTCCAAACACACCCTCACTGTCTCTCCCCACTTCTCTTTCTTTATCTCCTTCTGTTTTTCTTTCTATTTCTCTCTCTGTTTCTCTATTTCTCCCTCTCCCCCCATTCTCTTTCTTGTACACACACACACACACACACACACGCGCACACACACTATACACACCCATATCTATCATCCCCTTTCTGTCTCTCCCGAATTCAGGACGTTATAGCCCTAGAAGGTTGATTGGAAAATTGTTAACTTCCAAGCTGAAGAAAAGCTTTTGAAAAGTGTGTCCCACCTACTCACAAGTCATTCACTATGATCATTCCCTTGTAGATTATCAAACATTCCATACAACAGCCCCAAACTTTACTTTTTAACCATATATTTTCCACCCTATAAGGACCATAAGGTACTTTGTTATAAAAAAAAATTTTCCATGTGGGACACCTGGGTGGCTCAGTCGGTCAAGCATCCAACTTCAGCTCAGGTCATGATCTCACATGTGAGTTAGAGCCCCGTGTCGGGCTCTGTGCTGACAGCTCAGAGCCTGGAGCCTGCTTCAGCTTCTATGTTTCCCCCTCTCTCTGCCCCTCCTCTGCTCATGCTCTGTCTCTCTCTGTCTCAAAAATAAATAAAAACATTAATTTTTTTTTAAATTTTCCGTGTAATTAATATGTTCCAGGCATAACTGAGCCTAAGCAGAGAACCCAACACATATTAAAACATAATTTTAACAAAGCAAGAACATAATAACATTAATAACCAAGTAAATGATTCAATCAAGGTATGCATAAATTTTTATGTGAAAGCAAAAGAAGAGAAATGCACGTGTTGTAGTTGCCAGGGGTAGGAAAATGGTTGAGGGAAGGCAATGTGGGTTGAGATGGGGTCTAAATGAGCTTCTGGTTTCTCTTCAATGGAGAAAGGAGGTGTGGGGGCAGGAGGGGCAGGTGGATAGGGTAGCTTGTACAAAGTCACCAAGCCAGATTGGGGGTGGAGGGGACAGGGGGCAGAGCATGTTTAGGAATGGGGACAATTTCTTGAAGAGTTTGGAGGGAGGATGAGGTTATCGTGTGAAACAGAGAAACAGTCACGCCTTGCAGACTTTGAAAGCTCTGTAGCACAGGAACGTTGTGTTTGTGTTTTTAAAGTCCCTTGGCTAGAGATAGGGACGATGAACAAGAAGGCGCGTAGACTAGAGGCACAGATTTCACTTTCAGTATAAGATTTATCTCGAGACCCAGGAAGACAGAGTAGGAGGCTTTGCTGTATTGCCCACTAACTGTGGAATTTTCTCTGCAGTTGAATAGAGGGCTGAATTTTTAAGTCTGCCTAATCTTTTTCAAAAGAATGTTTAGACATGTTATGGGTTGAGACTTTTTCAGATGAGAGAGATGGCTGAGGAAAATAAATGGAAGTAAAAATTTTGCTAATAACACATTGAAATAGAAAAAGGCAACTTCTTTGCTTCAGTAGTTTAGAAGTGACTAAAATAAGTCACACGAATCTGAATCTTAGAATTGAATGGAATTTTGTTTCTCATAGGTCATATCATGCCTGGGAAATCTCCACATTCTTTGTAGCAATATATCAGGGAATGCAGTGACATTTTCAGGGTATACTGTTCACATTATTTGTGTGTGCATACACACAGCTGTGGTGATTAGAAAGTCTTTTATTAAAAGATGAAGTATTGAATAGGGCACAGACGATTCGCTGTGGTCTTTTTAAAAGGGCTCCTGAAATTTTGACTTACGTTTTGCTGTGCGCAGACACAAACAGATTGGATTTAATTTCTTTACACATGAGAGATAGCTGCTTTCTTGGAAAAGGCCTAAGCTATTCCTTGAGGGTGGAACCTTGAAGACTAAAAGGTTCAAGAGATGGGTGCTTTAGGGGACAAGGTATGGAAATGATACATTTTCTCATAAAGTTTAAATGCATTTTGGCCCAGGCAGATGACATTTTGCTCAAGGCACTTGAGTAGATCATTCATTCATTCATTCATCACAGGTTAATAGAACCTGTGTTGGGAGGGGAAGGGGAGGGGAGGGGAGGGAAAGGTCCAGAGCATCAAGTCATCAGTTATTAGGGGAGAACAGGAGAAAATTAAAAAATAATACTAAAAATGTAATTTGGAACTAGACCACATAGCTTTATAACCATGGTTAGCAAGTATTTATTGAACACTTACTATGTACTAGGCAGTTTTAGGTGCTGGTGGTCCATATTCCAGAAGTCACCCTGGAATATTTGAGGATAACTGCAGCCTTAAAAGTAGGTGAGGCAACTTAACAGACTCCGCAGAGCATCATTATGAGGAGCAGAGAAACTAAATGGGAGGTTGAGGCAGAGCGCTCAGTGTGTGAGAAGAGACATCAGGAGACAAAGACCTTCAAGGAAGGGGAAGGAGTCCAAACACAGGACTGAAGAGTGTGTTGGTTCAGCAGTGACAACACCATAAGGGACACAAGTAATACTAGTTGAACACGTGCTGGAGGAGGCCTGTGTTGATGGGAGACAAAGGGTATTATCCTTGCAGCTGAGGAGGAGCTGGGCAAGGGTTACTGCAGGTATAGATGCATTTACCAATGTGGGAAGGGAAGGGAGGGGAGGGAGGCATGGAGAGAAGGGGAGGAGGAGGGAAGACTAAGGGGAAGGGAAGGGAAGGGGAGGGCAGAGGAGGGGAGGGGAGGGGAGGGAAGGGAAGGGAAGGGAAGGGAAGGGAAGGGAAGGGAAGGGAAGGGAAGGGAAAGGAGAGGATGGGGGAGGGGAGAAGAGAGGAGGGGTAGGGGAGGAGAGGGGAAGAGGAAGGGGAAGGGAAGGAAGTGCTCCCAGAGGGCTTCCATTTTTCCAACAAGTTAGAAGCCAGACTTATTTTCCTGGATGTAGGAGGCTGTGAGCATAGGATGAGAAACTTGAGGAGAATGGTCAAGCGAACCACTGCCACCAGTCGCTCTTGTAGCAAAAGGAAAACTACAAGGACCAGTAGGCTCAAGGAAGGAGGACTGCCAGGGGCCCCACTGAGAGCAAAAGCCATAAATGTGTAATAATGTTATTATCTGGAGGTGCCTTGGTGGTTCAGTGAGTTAAGCTTCCCCCTTCGGCTCAGGTCATGACCTCACGGTTTGTGAGTTCGAGCCCCGCATCAGTCCCTGTGCTGACGGCTCAGAGCCCGGAGCCTGCTTCAGATTCTGTGTCTCCCTCTCTCTCTGCCCCTCCCCCACTTGTACTCTGTCTCTGTCTGTCTCTCAAAAATAAATAGATGTAAAAATAAAAAATTAAAAATAAATAGTAATATTATTATCTGGTTTTATTTTTATTCTCCTGTTTCCTCCAGAAGTTGTCTGTGAGGAAAAAAAAATCTACTTAATTGGTATTTGAATTTGTCTTGTTGGTTTTAGGGCATTTGTGATGACTTTCCAGATACATGGATTTCCTTGTCCCCAGGCTCCAGGCTCAGACACACCTGTGTTAGAGTCCTGGCATGAGCTTTAACTGGGGACACGTGATCAGCTATGAATGGAGGACTTTTGATCACATCACAGTATTTTTTTTCTTTCTTCTTTCTTTCTCTTTCTTTCTTTCTTTCTTTCTTTTTTCTTTTCTTTTCTTTTCTTTTTTTTTAGAATTCATAATAATGTAACAGGAGGCAGCCCAGGACAATACCACTGCAATAAATACTTGTTATTGCCATTGTCATTTTTACCACTCTCTTTTAATTAGATAGCATTGCTTTTTTGTTTTGGTGTGTGTGTGTGTGTGTGTGTGTGTGTGTGTGTGTGTGGAGAGAGAGAGAGAGAGAGAGAGAGAGAGTATGGGCAGGGAAGAGAATCTTCAGCAGGCTCTGCACTCAGCGAGGAGCCCGATGCAGGGCTTGATCCAATGACCCTGGGATCATGACCTGAGCTGAAATCAAGAGTCGGGCACTCAACCGACTGAGCCACCCAGGTGCCCCATTTTTTAATTTCATTTTTAAGAGAAAAATCCTTTAAAGTCTCTCAGCTTGCTGATTACTCAATTCTGTCTCTCTGCCTTCTATGGCATTTAAATATCACTTAATTGTCAGATTCACCTCTTCCATGAAGCTTTCTCTGCTGCTCCAGGGCTACCAGTGCCTGTGTCTCCGTAATATACCTTGAGGTTTAAATACATCCTCTTTCTTCGTATTTGCGAGAGCATCGGCCCCATTATTTGGACACAAAGATAAGTGTCCTCTCCTTGTCTAGTACATCCAGAGGAACTGCCCACGGGAGACTCAGGAGGGCGCTAGCCATGCTGGTCAGCCCCAGTCTGCTAACAGTCACGTCCCTTCCCTCCATCCTTCCCTCCATCCTTCTTGCCCCTTTGCTGGCCATTAATGCAGAGCGGGTTTGCGCTGCACCCAACCCTGTTATTAAATTATCTGCTATTAAAATGATAAATTGGTTTCTGCTTCAGTAATTCAATGTGCTTGAAGACTACTCTTTCCAGAATCTTGTTTTTATATTAATGTGTTACTTTAGAAGGAGATATTTCCTACCTGAACATCAAATTCTCAAGAATTCACTGTTTGTATTATTAATTTGGACCCATGTCAAAAAAATATATTTGAAGGAATGTTTTAAAATTAAAGGTCTTTCCCCCAATAAGAGCTGTAGGGATGCCCATTACAGACCATGTTAGAAAGGATTTACATAAGATCAGAAGACTGAAAGGGACATATGCCAGGTCCCCTCCTTTAGACCTCGCTATTTTTTTCTCAGAGGTATTGTTTTCATCCTGTAAACAGGCCCAGTTTTTGCTGTTACTCTGTTAGCAGAAGCACACTTCACTGCAGATGATTTATTAGGGTCTGTACTTCATGCATCAGCCAAAAACATGTGTATGACCTTGTGGGTGTGTCCATGCGTATTTTTCCAGGATTAGGTCCACAGGATTTGTAAGACTTTCCAAAGGATCTGAGTTCCCTTTTCTCTCGTAAAATATAAGAATACCTGCAGTTGTGGAAAGGACTTTTTAGTTCCCCCAAATTGGGTTAAAACACGAGTTCTACCACTTACTAGTTTTGCAGCCTTGGACAAGTGAAGGGACCACCTAACCTTACTTTTTCCTTCAGAGTTCCCTAAGGATGTCATGAGTAGGCTAAATGACGCAAAGCATGCAAAGCCCTGGCCCATAGTGGATGCTTCATAAATGCTATGGAGACGTCTTCCTTCTTGTCTGAAAGTCAACATAGCCATTGTAGCATTTTTCTTGTTCATTCGCCATCAGAGACGGAAACCAGCTGCTCGACTCTGTGCACAACAACTGTCTGTGTGCTTAAAGAACTGAAGTAAACCCTTGCCTCCTTAACTACGGGTTAATTCCTTTGACCCTTCTTCGTAGCCAGTTGTCAGATGGGAATTTTCTCAGTGGTTTGCCCACTCAAGGCGATATATCTCTGGAGGCAAGCAGTCGAAGGGGGAAACTGGAATTGTGAACAACAGAGCTGAGCCATGAGCTTGGTTTCTCGTTTTCGGTGGTTGCCCAGTAGCCCAGATGGTCTCTGCTCTGCGGTAAGAGAGGGATCAGTTCAGTGTGATGTTACATGATTCCCATCAGTCCTGGACACCACTGGCACCTAGAAGTGGGGGAGTAAGTACGAGGAAATGCTATTTTTTTTAAAGGATAGGTAATAGAGAGGAAAGAGGAAAACAGAAATAGCAGGGGAAGTTTGGAGAAAGGGTTTGAATTGTATCCAGGACTTCCAGCCAGTCTGGAGCCAAGAAAAATAAAAAATCAAGTTTGCAAGACTAACCATCCAAATACATCTTTCCTTGCTATCGAAAGTGAATCAGGCTGCTTTTAAAAGTGAGGGATTTATAATTCCAAAATTGTAAATTGAGAACAAAAGAAAGTATGCGTTATTTTAAATAAATAGGTACATCTAAAAGGCCCCTCTGCATATTTATCTTTTCAAATAGCTAACTAAATTTTAGATGCAAAATATTAGGATTCTAACTTCCAGACTGTATGTATGGAGAGGCCAATAGGCGTCTCCATCAAAATAAATGATGTTCTGCAACTCTAGTACACGCCCACCTCCTCTATCAAATGAGATAACTTAGATGAAAATATCCTACATGTTTTAGTTTTTGTTCTATTTTTGGTTAATATTTTTCCAGAACAAAGGCAGGAGAAAAGTTAGAGGCAGAACCAAGAAGCCCGTGATATATGGGGATTGTGAGCAGGACAGAAACGGAGGTGGCCCTGATGACTGCTTGCTCAGAGGAGGTGGCCTGCAGAAGGTAAAGATCCTGTTTGCAAGGCCATCTTCCTTCCCTGTGAGTCACACATTAGCCATTGACTTCCTACGACTGTTGATAAAAAACCTTAGGATCTTGGCAACAACTTTCAAGGTCAGCAGTTTTCCTTGTCAGATGGGAAAGTAGCAGGGTCTCTGAGGAGCCAAGTGGACGGTGAGGGGTCTGTGCATCTCTTAAGCAAGGGAGAAGGGGTCAGACAGGTGCACCCGTGTCACCAGAGAAAGATCCAGAGGTTCTCACTAGTTGCTGCTGTGATCAGTTGTGAGGTGCATCATGAATAAATTAAGTTATAATAGCTGAAGTAGCTGTCTTCCAAAAGGTTACATTTTTTAAAAGTCTATTGAAGGTTCTCCTTATTCTAACATTACTCTCATTTGTTTTTTTTTTTTTATATTTTTAATGCTTATTTATTTTTGAGAGAGACAGAGCACAAACGGGAGAGGGGCAGACAGAGAGGGAGACACAGAATCGGAAGCAGGCTCCAGGCTCTGAGCTATCAGCACAGAGCCTGACACTGGGCTTGAATTCATGAACTGGGAGATCATGACCTGAGCCGAAGTCAGACACTTAACCGACTGAGCTATCCAGGTGCCCCTGATATTACCCTCATTTGAATCCCAAAATCCTTTCTTGATTTCGGGAGAAAAAGACGGAGTCCATTGCTAAGAAATTCTCCTAGGTGGGTGCCAGAGCCTGTGTTTCATTTAAAGAGATGGGTTGCAAATTGCTATGGAAGCCAACAGGCATGTGTTCTGCCATTTCTGCAGGAGAGGGGACACTGAAAAGGAGGGATTAACATCTTTATTTGCCAGGGCACGGCTAGGTTGAAAGAAACAACTCTTCAGAAAAAAATAAAACGTAAAAGAGCCTCCCTCCCTCCCTCTCTCTCAGTCTCTTTCTCCCACACACGCATGCATGTGCTAACTAAAGCAAAAAAAGAAGAAGCTAGAAACATTACTTTGTAAAAGTAATAAATAATACTTATACTGAGGTTTTTCAGTCACTTCACTCACTAGATATTTGAGAAAGAAGGGAATAAAAAGTAGTATTATAGGAATCTACAGATCTTTCTCAGTGGGAAGATATTAAGAATGAGTCTGACGAAAGAAAAATCTCTAGTCAAAAGGAAATGGAAATTTTATAGGCTGCGATTTTACCAAGTCTGTACCCACACAGGAACATTTGGAGCCCAGGAAGTATATGGAACAATCTGTGTCAATATACTTAACTGGCTACCCAGCTATCTGTTGTCTTTCTGAGAGACTTAAGAAATCTACCTCTTTCCTAAGCTTTCAAAACTACTCACTGGTATTGATGTGCTAATAATGCGCTGGTTTAACAGTACTAAATTTCCCGGTTATATATTTAAAAGTCTGCACTTTTATGTGATCTAATGGCCATAGTTCTTTAAACATCCCAGAGTAGGATTTTTAAGAATTACTTTCCTTCAGGAGTAGCAAGTGAAAAAAATATTTCAACCCTTACTAAAAGGGCTTTCAGTTTTGATTTGTGTATTGAATTGTGAAGATTCCATGATTGTCTTGAAAATTACTTCATTTGCTTTTCCTTGTTATGTTAGTTACTGTGAAAACAGTGATTGTATGTATGCCCAGGGACTGAAAGAACCCTAGGTAGGTACATTTGGAAACTTAGTTTAGTTTTTATTTATTGGGAAACTTTGTCATAGGGAATTATTCGATATTTTCATTCAATCAGATTATTTGAAAAATAGAGATAATGTATAAGTTTCATTTCATTACATTGTTTTCTAGTTTACTGAGAGAAAACATGTTCTATTTTGAGTTGCTTAAAAAGAAGAAAATAGAACATCAATAATATCATTATGAACTAGACTGTTACGAAGTTAAAAATAACCAATAATTAGAAACTAGACATATTAAAGAGAAAACACAAAGGTATTGAAGCTACAGTATTTAAGTTTAAAAATCAAACTATGGAGGAGTGCCTAGGTGACTCAATAGTTTGAGCATCTGACTCTTGATTTTAGCTCAGGTCATGATCTCATGGTTTGTGAATTGGAGTCCCGCATCTTGGGATTCTCTCTTTCCCTCTGTCTCTCCCCCTCCCCTGCTAGCATGCTCTCCCTCTCAAAATAAATACATAAACATTAAAAAAATAAAACTATGGAAGCTATTTAATTTATAACTGTTGCTAAACAAATTAAAATAGAATCTGGAGCCCACAGCTATGATTTATTTCAGGATTGACGGCTCTGTGCCTATTTTTTTTTGAATTCCTGAAAACATGATTTGAAATGTCAGACCTGCCAAGAATATAGTCAATAATGGAGAACCTGTGACCTTGTTTTTTTTTTCTTTTAAGTCATCAACATTGGTTTCCTGGATAGAGGAGAAGTGCCTTTAATTAAGTCTGAACTTGATCAAAATACAGTTGGGCAATGGAATCTTCATCATATGTTGATGCCCCTTCTTTTATCTCTAGCAGAGCATTTAGAGAATCATGCCTCTTCAGTCTCTCCATACATAAAATGAAAACCATATTGCTTCACTCTCTAGTGATGCTACAAGAATGAATATGGAATCCCACCACAGTGAGCCATGCATGTGCCCTATGGTGTTGGGCTACATTTCATTGAATGGGACATCAAAAACGGAGCATCACAAATTCAATTTAGATTGGATTTTTATATTTTAAGCTGCACTTTAGATATTTACAGTTTTATTTCCATTCTATTCTACCTGAATTTCTTGTATAGCACACCACTCTAACGATAGAGCAAACGATAACCACTAGAGCAGAAGGGATGTGGACAGACACAATTTTGTGTTATCCTATATCCTAACCTACTGCCAGAGAACATGTAAGTCACTGAGATGGACAGGGGACTATGTCCTGTTTTCAAAGATGTACTCTACAGACAGACTTCTACCTGTATTTCTGATGAAGGAAAGCTTTCATCTAGCTAGGTTTGCTGATTTTTATTAATTATTCAAATAATACAAATAAGATTTTTTTAATTCTTTTCCAACTTTGACAAGTCCTTCTGCCGAGTCCAGATGTTATGAATAATGGCAGTAAGTTATTTGTTCATTAAGTGTATCTGGAGACACCATAGTGTAAATCTGATGTTTGATTTGGAATTATACTACTGATAACATTAGTGAAAGTTGCGCTGTGCATTTGACAATTTATAATTTAGCCAATTACAGTATCTGCATCCATATGTGTGGGAAAGTTAACTTGAGCAATAAAATAGAGACCTCAGTATTTGCCTCAGAATAATCTATTTTAACCAAGAACAGTGACAGTATTCAAATTCAGTCAAAACAAAAAAATAAGACCTTTAAAATACCCAGATTCGTGGGTTTGTCTATAAATGCACATTTTTAAACCTCCATGAATGGACTTAACGATCCTCGATGTGAGGTTACTTTGAAGGTCTCACTGAGCATGTAGGTCACTGGTGTCCTCATACACTTGGCCTTGCTCCTCTCTCACTGCCATGGCAGTGCTGAACCACTGTCACACATTCCTGAAGTTTGGTCCACCGTCAGCAGCTGGCACTCAGTCCGCTTTCTGATATGACCCTTGTGACTCTGGAGAATCAAAAAAACTCCGCATCCCCCCTCCTAGTTAAGGTTATGATGTCTTTGGATTTAGTACACCGACTTAAAAAAAAAAATCTGTCTCTGCTGATGGTCCCTGTGCTCCTTGTTAATGCAGCTAAAAAAATACTACAAGTCAAAGAACCATGAGTTGGGACTCATGACTCATGTTTGAGTTTTGTTAAGATGTATACAGTTTTCCAAGATCTTGTAAAAGGAAAATTATTCATACTTTGTACGTTAATTTCCTACTGTTACACACATAAGTGGCATGTATGTGTTGGAATGACTTTATCAATGAGTATTTCTCACAAACATATACTGAGGCAGATAACTGTACTCAAATGTGAGCCCTGAATCTGCGGGGGTTAATTTTCTATGTGTAATAACCAAGCATAGTTTGTGCATATATCATTTTATGCAGTACTTTTGTAGCAAATTGATTTAAGTGCCTTTTTGGAACAGTTGTTGGGCGGAATTGATTTGGTGGCCAATAGATTGACTTACACAGCAAAATTGTGTCTGGGTGTATTCTGGCATTCCAATAGAGTTTTAAGCAAATGGAAGGGTTAGTAGTGCTGGAGTGTAGTTCTCCATCAAGTTAAACTGACAAACTGGGATGGACATTATTAAAAGAGACTCAATGAAAGATGGTGGGTGAAACTACCCATTGACAGCTGGCAAAAAAAAAAAAAAGTTTTTGAGTTGCATTAGAAGTTTTCAAGTAAATTCTGTTTCACTGAAATTGTATAATCTGACGTGGTCAAAGTAGAATCGATGAGATGTTCTGATTGCAAAGTCTATGTCACAAGACAAAGAAGCATCTTTACAAGGTGGACAGATGTAGATGGTACAGTAAGTATGCATATTCAATGCATTTGCACTTTCTTTCATTGCAAACTCTCAGCATCTTTTCAAAACCAGAACAGTTCCAGCCTGGAACACTTTTGGTTTAGCTTCCTAAGAGCAGGAACTTTGTTTTGTTCGCTCTGTGTCCCCAGTCCCTGTTAAATGTCCAGTCGGTTGCTTTAATTCCTAAGGCTCTGTTTCCTCATGTGGATTGGAGATAACAGTGCCTGCTCCTTCGTGTTGTGAATGTTAAATGTGTGATGTGTGTAAAGCCACAGACGGTGTCTCAGAGCAGAAACCCATTCCTACCAAGTAGCTAAGACATAATTTGGGCAGTTGAGACTATTCAGCTCTGATTCTTTCCTCTCCGGCACAAGTTGGTGTTGTCTTGTTGGTCCTGTAGCCCTGTGCCTCCTGTCATTGTTTCCTGTTCTTCTCATCTCCCTTATTCTGTCCCCATGCTCTCTGTCCCCTCTTCTCCTGTGCTGCCCTCTTCTTCTTTTCTCCTTCTTTCCTACTTCCACCCAGTTCTCAGTCATTTCTTTGCTTTTTATTTATGCATCTTGTTCAATTCTGGCTGCTCCAGGGCAGTTTCTTTTCTGTCCTGTCAAGATGGCGTGTTTGGGAAACCAAGCAGGTTCTTCCTGCTGGCAGGGTGGGTGGGCAGGGCGATGGAGAGCCCTGTGCTCACCCCCACTGCCTCCAACTAGGAAACCCCACCCAGGGTAGCTCAGCAAATTTAGAACTGGAAGTTGCTTTTCAGATTTTGTGTCTGTGGTTAATTCTCTTTTACGTATATGGATCAGAAATCATGGTATCATGAAAATGTGGCTTCGGATCTCCTCAACATGTCTGCTGGCTGCATAATCAAGGGTGGTTTGTACATTAAGTGGACACATTAGCCTAAGATTGCCTTTCAAAATTTATAAAATGGCTTTTTACATTCAGAGCACTATGACATAGTCAGATATGGGTTATGAACCTCTTATCCTTCTTTGTAATTCAGAAACTGTATATGATGAATTTAAATTTCCTGAATTTAAAATGCATCCTAAAATAGCTCAGTTGCTTACTAGGATTGTTTTAAGTATTTATTGATAATGACAGCAATATAATTCACAGATATTATGTTTAACTATAAAAAAGACGTTTCTGTTTTATCCACTATTAAACTTTGATACAGATATAATTGGCCTGCTAAAATTTTACCTAAATTTGAGTACATCTTCTAGAATCCTGTTTATTGGTATGTATTTCTGCATTAAAATGATAATAGGTAACCATTACTGAATATTATTAGCATGTGTGAGGTCCTTTGTTAAATATTTCATATGGTCTTTGCAACAGCACTATGAAATGTGTTTTAAATATTAGTTTTAATTTAAAGATGAGAAAATTGAAGTTTAGAGAAGTTAAAAAAAAACCTGACACAAGGTCATAGAACTAATACATGGCACATCCAGGATAAAACTCTTAGATATTAAGGCAGAGACCAAGCCCTCAAGAAGTTCACCGTGAAGTGAAGGGAACAGAGAGAAGCATGCAGAATTGTACACAGCTACGGCAGGTCTCTTATGTATCAAGCACTTGCTTTGTGTTGAGAACTCCACTAAGCATTGCACAAGCTTTATTTCAGCTCTCCTAAGCAATGACCTTATAAGGTAGATGGTTTTATTTTCCCCATGTTTCAGATGAAGTGAGTGAAGGGTTAGAGAGAGTAGAATGGCTTGCCCAAGTAACAAAGCTAGTAAGTGGCAGAGCCTTGATGTGGGACTAGATGCTCTGGTTTGAGTGGCGTGGCTCTTAAACACACACTCTGTTCTCTCTGTTCACAGGAAGGCATATGATTGTTCTCACCTGGTGTGTGCCACATCTAATTAACATTGAAATATACTAACATTGGCCCTTCATGACCGGGCTTCCTTTCTATTTCCTTTAGAACTGGCTACCCTGTATGGAATTCTTTGGAAGAAGAGAAAGCATTGATGGGGAACACCTCCCACCCTCTCCCCAATCTCATATGAGTTCTTGAAGGGTGACCCTTGCGATACTCCAACAATACCAGATGATTTATTGAATATGTAGCTTGACACTGGATTACATATAAACTAGCCTTTCTCTTGAACTAATACAAACATCTCTCTTCTATGTGACTTAGTTTTTTCTTATCCTTACACAGCTTTTTGGATCTTTAGGCCCATGAAAATAATTGTCTTCCATTAAATGTATTATTTGGTTATATATTATAACAAAGAGAGTTTCATTAAGTAAACTATACTTTTTAACAAATTAGAGATTTAAGCTGTGATGACTTTTATGGGTTGGCATAGTCATTTCCCACCCACATTTATATTTATTTGCTTCTCCAAGTTAAAATCTGGGCAAATACTCATTTGTCATTACTTAGTAGTTTCCAAACTAGTTCATGGAAGTACAGATTTATGATATTCCTGGTCAGAATCTAAGAGAGGTTAAACCGTGGAGGAAAATAAAATTACCAGTAATTAAATTTACAGGCAGGTTTGCCATCAAAAGCAAATTTATTGCTTCATAGCAAAAGATAGTTTAGACACTTTCACATAAAGTGAATCCATTTTTACATGATATAGGTATTATACATTGCTGTTTCAATTTATATAATTAAAATGATATCATTGCACTCTGAGGTTAATGGGATACTCAACTGGAAACCATACGTCGTGAGTAATAAAATAGCAGGATGGCAGTATTGGCCCTTTTGTTAAAAGCTGATGCAGTATTTCAGGACGGTTAGATTACATTCTGCCTTTTAAAAATCTTTGGAACAAAGTAAGAAACAAAGGCGTGATGATTTTAAAAAGCATATTCTTGAAAGTTGTCTTTATTTTTTTAGGAATCGAAGGATTAAATGAAGATCTATAAGGAGTGCTTAGGATAGACATATTTGACAATGATTTTCATTTTACCTCCTTTTACATTTTTTTTCCCTAGGGAATACTGCAGAGAATGCTTCAAGCGAGACCTAAAATTATCATTAGGAGTTATAATACAGGATTGTTTTAAATTGAAAATCATTAAGGTACATTTAAGTCTGGGGAAAAAAAAACCTTTCAGGTCATAACATTTAACATTTTTCCTATCTAAATTACATGTAATGAGATATAAGTAAGATATCTACATAACTAATATATATTTCTGTATATTCCCATGTTTGCATATGGTGGGCTTTTCCCTCTCTGTCTCTTTTCTCTATCTATCTATCTGTCTGTGTCTATCTATCTATCTATCTATCTATCTATCTATCTATCTATCTCTATGTGTCTCTTTCTGTCTTCTCTGGCATACATGCACATACATTTAGAAACAAATATATGTTATATATAACATACATATTATTTAATATTCAGTCAATATGGATATACACATGTGGAAAAAAAAAGCAGTGGTAGGAAAATGCATCTATTCCTATTTTTGAAAATGGTTTTATCCCAAATTCTACAACAAATCAAGGGCTGCTTCCATAGTCTATACAAACTCCATGAGCATGATCAAAAGAATATCGTATTGTTATGGGTAAAGGGAGGTAAAATTAGGGGAAGAGCACTATAATCCAGTGTACAAACAAAACAAAAAAATTTCAAAGAAAGTGTAGTATCTGAAAGGGTACAAGATGGTCTAAGCGATAGTTATACCCTGATGTCCATAGCCCAATAATTGGGCTCCTGCTTTATTAAGAAATATTAAGCCAAGTACAACAGTGTCATGAAGAAAGGACCCAAAGAGTATACAAACTATAGTAGTCCCCAGAAAAATTTTAAATTGCCATACAAAGCCTATTGCATCTATCAACTGAGGAGTGAACAAACAAAAGGTGTTATATCCGTACAATGTAATCTTATTTGGCAATAAAACAATGAAGCGCAGGTTCATGCTACAACACAAGGAAGGGGAAAAGGGAGTAACTGCTTAAGAATAAAGGGTTTGGGACAGTCAGTGGGGCATACAACTCTTGATCTCAGGGTTGTAAATTCAAGCCCCATGTTGGGTACAGAAATTACTTAAAAATAAAATCTTAAAAAAGTTTCTTTTGGAGTAATGAAAATGTTCTAAATTAGATTTAATCTAGGGACCATTGAATTGTAATTTAAGTGAGTCGATCTTTTGATATATAAATTATTAATCAGGGTGCTACAATCTATTGCAAAAATTTTCCTGGGAGGGGTCATAATTTGTTGAGATTTGATGTTTGCTAATTTTACTTGTAAATTCTTGATTTGTAGGTGTTTTGTCAACTGACTCTTGTCTTCCATTGAAATCATTTTATTATTATCAAGAATTACTTTTCAGTTGAAATTTGTAAGTGTTAAAAGGAAGTCCCGACAGCTGACTCTCTACAGATCACAAGATTTTAAGTCAGAATTAAGTATACACATCCATGCTGACTTTTCATTGACAAACATACATTTAAGAACACCCCGGAGGGGAGAGAATACAACAACACTTGTTCCAAAATAGTTAGATATTGTGCTCTAGTTGTTCTTGGACAGATTCCGGAAACCTTTCTTTCGGTCTTATTTCATTTCTTGTTTGTCTTGTTTCTCACTGCTAATACGATTAGCTGAAAACTTTATAGTCATCTTACTTGAATGTTCTGAAATCCCAACACAATCTCTTTCATTCCTTTTAATTATTTGTTAGATGCAGCAAAATTCTTCCTCCTTACCATCCACCCCCATTGATGTCACCCTTAATATTCCTGTACCTAATATCTTCCCATGCTGGTCTCTTCTTTAGAAATAACTTCCCATTTCCTCTTGCCCAACTATCCCCATCACGTTTCCTAAGACCCAGCTCAATGGCCTCCTCTTTCAAAAGCATTTCCTCATTTATACGCCACCCCACTCTTGTTATACCTCATTATTTAATTTTCACATGCGGGTCTTATGACTTTGTGTCGGCTCTTTATTCGTGTATACATGCCTGGTCTTTCTTCCTATATCTGCGGTTATTTGGATGAGAAAAATAGGAGCACATTTTTGATGCATCTCAGTAAGTGAATAGTGCAAGTCCTGATGCAAAGGCATGAAGTTACATTCAGAAACGATTATTTCTTGGTTGGCACCCCTGTTCTAGTGACTAAATTATGAAACTCCTACGTACCCCCAGTATTGAGAGAATTAAAGGGTTTTTAAGCTCATCAGCTGAGACTAAGACTACAGTTTAGGCTGAACAAAGGCTTTCAATGCCTGTTTTCTATTTAACATGTGTGATACTTATACTAACACGATCATTCTATCTTTGCTATTACCTTTCTTACCAATCTCAGTAAAGATACTTGGGTCACAAAAAATAATATATTTTACCATATGGTATTTTACCATATCTTTGGAAGCCAGGGAAAAAGTACATCATAGTCTTAATTTACCACGGTAGAAGATGAGATTTTCATATATCCTAAGACATTAAGTACCTGTTGAAGAAGTAATTTGCCTGAGAACCTAAATGTCAACGAGTGCAGTACTAGTTTGCTGAACAGTTTTGTACATTTTTATTTATGCTTTATTGACCACAGCCTGGCACTGTATTAGGCACCGGGGATACAATGATGAATTCTTCAGTATCTGTTCTCAGGAAAGTTTCAGCTCTCATGAGTTGTGTCAACAAGTTAGGTAGCAATTATAATCCGGTATGTCAGTTAAGTATAATGTGTTACACGAGCACAAAAAAAGGGAGTCTACTCCAGTATTCGGATATTTCAGAGAAAATTTTTAGAAGAGAGAATATTTAATTCTGCCTAAGAGGGTGAGTAGGAAGATTAACAAAGTGAAGGACAACATAATATTCCAGGCAGAGGGAAGTGCATGTACAAAGGCTTGATGGGGGAAAAAATGTACGTATATTAAATTGGTTGTGTGTATATATTCCCCGAATCCATACCTCAACATAAGAAATGCCATAGCAAATGTCTTTTTTGTTGTTATTTGTTTATTTGCTTTTTACTATGATCTACCATCCCGACAGTCCAAGCAATGACAAAATGAAGTATTTCCTCCTTTACTGTTTTGGGACTTCATGTGTTTTCCTGCTGATACTTTGGTGGGCAGAGTAGGCGATGATTACCTTCTCTGATGCTTTCCCTTCTGGAATCTGAGCTTCTGGATCAGACACCTGTTATTATTATCTTTTATTTCTGAACACTAGTAGTGTACTCAGCACACTCTGCTTTCAATAAATCATTTCTGAAGTGAACTGAGTTGAGCTAATGGAACTGCGGGAAAGTAACGTGGGAGGACTTTGGGGTGCCACGCCTGGCGTGGCACCCCATACCTTCCACGTAGACTATATCAGATCGTTCAGTCCTCATGGTAAGCCTGACACAGCAATGCTTGGTGCTGTTTCTAGAGTTAGGAAAAATAAATCATGATTTAAAGGATCTCAGTAACTTGACTAAGATTATATGGTCACATGCTTTTATGGAGGTGAAAGATTTTTGTCCAAACCTGATTCTGGGTCGATCCCAGTACACTACCTTCAGGATGCTGCTTCAGGCATCTGGAGGTGTGTTCAGACCATTGTGGTTTTACAAAACTCTATGCTTAGATGTGACAAAAAAAAAAAACACAGATTTTTCTTAAAACATGGGTTACTAGCTCAACAGTCCTCATAAAAGGTGCAAAGGGAGGTTTTATCGTTGTTGATGCAATATACTTTTAAAGCCTGTCATTAGCTTATGGCTTTAGCCCATTAGGTATGTCCTCCTTGAATGCACATAACAGGAGTGCTTGTAGGTAACCCAAATGGTGACTTAAATATCACTTGGAAAGATCAATGCTAATATGAAGCAATGTTATGGATACTGTTTTGAAGAGAAATAGGAAAGATAAAACTTACGCTGGGAATTCTTTATTTTTTCAAGATCAATATTCTGGTTGTGAGATTTTTTTTATGTATATTTTACAACGATGGCCTCTCTCATCCAACCTTCTCTGTTCAAAGTACCATATATATTCTTGGGTTTAATGGTGCCTCCCATTTTTTTTTATTTCCTCTTCTCATTTCCACTGGATGGACATAAATGAACACCATGCTTATTAAACTAAACAAAAGCTAGAAGATACTATTTATCAGAGATGTTCCATTGGGCTTCTAACATGGGGGTTCAAAGACAATGGGCATAACAGTTACCTAGGAGATTTGTTAAAAACACAGGTTATTGGACATCTTCCCTAGAGAATCTGCCTGGCATTTCTGGAGTGGAGTTAGGGGTCTGGTTTTTAAACAACCTCTTCAGAGAGTTATGATGGGTTATCCTGAAACCATACTGAAACCACAGCTCCAGGGTGATGGAACTATAATACCAGAGAGCCAGACTTCTACAGAAGCCTATGAGGCAACACAGTAGTGGTTAAATGTAAGAGGTTTGGAGAACAACAGAGCCAAGTTCAAATAGTTCCAGTAGCTTACTTAGCTGTGTGACCACAGGGAAATTACATAACCCTCGTAAACCCCACTTCCCTGTCTCCAAATGAAAATGAAAGACTATATCCTGATGTGATTATAGAAAAGAATTTAAATACGTCAAAGTGTGTTTTCTGGCAGTTAGTAATTGCCCAGTAAATGTTAGCTACGAGTATTATCTTATTTCATCAATTGTAAACTGCACACTTTTCACACTTAAATTTCTATGGAGATTTACGGTTGTCAGAGTTCTGTAAAAAAACACTTCTGTTGACGCTTTTTATTAAAAGCAAGAAAGTACTATTTTATTAAGAGCAAAAAAGTACTATTGTCAAAGTATATTAGAGATCAGAAAAAAATAGATACCCATTATTACCATTATGTTCAGTAAAGCTGCAGTACTAGAAGTTACTGTAGGTTCTCAGTAACAAAACAATTCTTGGAACAACAACCCAAAGACCACTTAGGCATCTTGACAAACAATGATAAGTGAATCTATTCTATATAGGATCATATCAAGACCTGGAAGTGAAAGGACATATGTAGAAGTCACAGCCCTGCTTATTAAGAAGCAGCAGTCAAGGGGCATCTGGGTGGCTCAGTCGTTTAAGCGTCTGACTCTTGGTTTCTGCTCAGGTCACAATCTCAGTGTTTGTGGGATGCAGCCCTATGTCAGGCTTTGCTCTGACAACGTGGAGCTTGCTTGGGATTCTTTCTCTTCCTTTCTGTGTCTGCCTGCCCCCTGCTCTCTCTCTCTCAAAATAAATAAATAAACTTTTTAAAAAAGAAGCAGCAGTCAAGTTGGTGGTGAAAAACATACCATAAAAGGAAAAATAGAGAACTATCACAAAGCAATGATTATGTCAGATTTTGTGCTGTCAATAAATGCATTTGAGGGGCAGCTGGGTGGCTCAGTTCATTGAGCATTCAACTCTTGATTTCAGCCACGGGTCATGATCCCAGGGTGGTGGGATCGAGCCCCATATTGGGCTCCACACTGAGCATGGAGCCTGATTAAGATTCTCTCTCTCTCTCTCTCTCTCTCTCTCTCTCTCTCTCTCTCTCTTTGCTTTTCCTGCCCCTGCTCATCCATGTGCTGTCTCTCTCTGTAAAATTAAAAAAAATAAATAAATAAAAAGGCATTTGAAGGCATGAATGAGAGAACAGAAGGGATAGTGGGAGAACTCTGCTGACTTTCCCACTTGCAAGTACCAAAATCTTGAGTATGCTTAGTATCACTTCTTGGGGAAAGTAATTTGAAAATTTGAAATTTGTCAATACATCTCATAATCAGAGAGATGAGTCAGATATGCACTGCACAGTTCACTTCTTACCATGGCACAAGGACTCATTGATCTGTATTTCTCTGTCTCTCTGACCCCTTTTATTGGGCTCTAGTCTCATGTGTCCATTGCTTTGTGAAACATTGCTATGAATTCACCCCTCTTGCATTGCCTTGATACCAGTATATGTAAGCGTCCTCTCAGAAGTCCAATTTTATTTCCTGATTGCCCCTCATTGAGTCTATAATGTTAGATTCTGCTACTTAGCAGGGTTGCAACCACAGACTTGTATATAAGCTCTGACTCTTATCCATATCCATCCAGCAAGTTGCCATGTTTTGTAAGTTTTTTCTTCAGAGCTTCTTTTTCTTTCCCTACCTCCTTTACACCTTTGCTTACCAAAGGCCTGTCATATGCCAGGAATTCTGTAGAAACAAAATGAACTAAAATCCCTGCCTTCATTTATCATATTGTCTAGCAGGAGATAGTCATCTAAGAAAAGAATTAAACTGAAATTTTGGAAATGTTATAATAAAGTTGTGTGCCAGTCACCTAAAGAGCATAGAAGATGGTATGACTGACTCACCAATAATAGTTATATTTTATAATTATGCAATAATTATATGACATTAATTACGTAGGTGGTAATTAGTATTAATAACAATGTTGTCATTTGGACCAGGCAGATTGGCCCTAAGAGATATGTGTACTAGCTCATTTTACAGATGAGCAAATGGAGAGAAAAGCTATCACATAGCTGACACGTGTCAGAGATCATAGTGCTAGGCTCAGCTGGGAGAGTGGAGAAAAACTATGCTGAGGGAGGTGCTGTTTGCTCTGGGTCTTGAACAATACTTAACTCTCCATCTTTGGTGATAGGAACTAGGTGCTGAAGACAAAAAAAATGTGCAAAAGCTGAGAGATTTGGAAAATTATTTTAGAAAAGATGAATTGAGAGCATAGAATTCATGAAGGAACGTCTGAGGTGAAAATAGAGCAACAAAAAGTATCAAGGGAGGCCTTGAAGGAGACTATGTTGAGTTGAGTTTAAGAAACTCTAGAAGGCCAGTGTAGCTTGAGAAGGGGGATGAGGGGAGAGTAGAAAGAGGTGAGGTCAAGGAGAGCGTGCCGACCAGTTTAATTTGGAGCCTGGTTGACCTTTGTGATGCTTTGTGCTTTCCCTTATAGTGAGATGAGACATTAGTGAAGTTTTGATCAGTGATGTGGCAAGATATGGTTACAGGAAACAAGGGGAGAAGCAAAGAGGCATTTGAAAGACTATCGAAATCACCCAGACAAGAGGGGATGATGACTTTGTCAGGGAAGCAGAGATGCACGTAGGTCAGATTGTGGATCTATTTTGAAGAGAGAGTCGAGAGGATTATGATGGGCTGGATGGGGGTGTGGAAGAATATGGAATGACAATGAAGACTGAAAAGTTTTTGTACTGAACAAATATAAGGGTGGTGTCTCCTTAACTGAGATGAGGAAGATTTCAGGAGGTGGTTTGATATAATTTCAACTTTGGAAATAAAACTGTGCTGCCAGTGTGGAGGGTGCATTGGAAAGGATCATAAATCAATTCACAGATGAGTTTGGAATCTCATTCATGTCTGAAAGGGTGATGAATGTCCTAGCAGGGGCTATGGCAGTGGAGAATGGCAGGAGGAGACTTGATTGGAGCGACTACTGAAGTAGTTTGGGGAATGGGTTGAATGTAGTCAAAGGGAGGAGATCTAAAATAGGAAACTTCAGGGTTTCCTGGCTGATGACAACAAGGGCCATTACACAGGCCTGGCTTTGGGGACCCTGAATCTTTCCAGTTGTGTAGATACCAAGAATGTATAACCTTTGCTTTGAAACCACTAATATCCACCCTCATTCATTGTTTTCTTATTAAGGTTAACTTCAGAATTAGACAGCCTTTCCCGCTCTTCTCACGTCCTTGTCACCTGGGAAAATGAATAAGTTAAATAAACTAGGCTTTCAAACTCAAGCTGTTAAAAATTTTTAATTTTTGTAAAAAGTTTCAAATTATGATATCTGAGCACTTGGTAATAACCCTTTTTGGGGGTGGTATTTTCCCATTTTATTGAGATTGAACTGACATACAACAGTGTATTGATTTAGGATGTGCAAGATAATAATGATGCATGCATTTATTGCAAAATAACTACCACAATAAATTTAGTTAGCTTTTCTAAACTTTTGTTGGGATGAGAAATCTTCAGATCTATTCTCAGCAACTTTAATCCATACGCTATAACATCATTAACAATTGTCATTACATACCCAGAGCTTGTTAATCACTACTGGAAGTTTGTACCTTTTGACCATGTTCCTCCATTTCCCCAACCTCCACCCCCATTCCCTGTCTACCACCAATCTGTTCTCACTATGTATGAGTTCTGGGTATTTTTGGATTTCACATGCAAGTGAATACATCAAGTATTACAGTATTTGTATTTCTCTGACTTACTTCACTTAGCATAATACTCTCAATGTCTATCCATGCTGGTACAAATGGCAGAATTCCCTTCTTTTATTGCTGAATAATATTCCAAATTGTGTTCATTTCTGTATCCACATTGTCTTTATCCGTTTAATCACCAAAGGACATTTTGATTGTTTCTATGTTTTGTCTATTGTAAATAATGCTGCAGTAATCTTGGGAATGCAGATACTGCTTTGAGATGGTGATTTCCTTTCCTCTGGATACATATCCAGAAGTGGAATTGTTGGAACATACCGTAGTTATAGTTTTAATTTGGGGAGGGACATCTATACTGTTTTCCACAGTGACTGCACCAATGTACATTGGCACCAACGGTGCAAAAGGGTTCCCTTTCTTCACATCCTCACCAACACATTACCTCTTGTCTTTTTGACAACAGTCATTCTAGCATGTGTGAGGTGATAACTCATTGTGGGTTTTTTTCTTTAATTAATTTATTTACTTATTTTGAGAGAGAGTTCACGTGCATGATTGGGGGAGGGTCAGAGAGAGAGGGACAGAGAGATATTTCCTTCCATTCTCTAAGTCGTCTTTCATTTTTTTAATGTTGACTTTGCTTTGCATAAACTCTTTAGTTTGATATAGTCCCATTTATTCATTCTTGCTTTTGTTGCCTTTGGTTTTAGTGTCAAATCCAAAAAAATAATTTGTGTACTAATGTCAAAGAGCTTATCTCCTGTGTTTTCTTCCAAGGGTTCTATGGCTTCAGGTCTTATGTTCAAGTCTTTAATCCATTTTGAGTTGATTTTTTTGTGTATGGTCAAATATAGGGGTTTGGTTTCATTCTTTTGAATGTGGTATGAAACCATGCTTTCACTATTGTATATTCTTGGCTCCCTTGTTGTAGATTAATTGGCTATTATATATATTACTGGGTTCTTTATTTTGTTACATTAGTATGTGTGTCTGTTTTTATGCCATTACTGTATTGTTTTGATTACTATAACTTAGTGATATTGTTTGAATTCAGATAATGTGATATTTCCAGCTTTGACCTTCTTTTTCAAGATTGCTTTAGCTATTCAGGGTCGTTTGGGGTTTCATAC
This sequence comes from Prionailurus bengalensis, assembly GCF_016509475.1. Lineage (NCBI taxonomy): Eukaryota > Metazoa > Chordata > Mammalia > Carnivora > Felidae > Prionailurus > Prionailurus bengalensis. Next base: position 190,351,281 of record NC_057344.1, on the reverse strand, counting down.
AAATTTTAGAATGGTTTATTCTATTTCTATGAAAAATGGCATTGGAATTTTGGTAGGGATTGCAGTGAATCTGGAGATTGCTCTGTGTAGTAAGGATATTTTAACAATACTTTTTAAAAAAGGACATTTTAACAATATTAATTCTTCCAATTTACGAGCATGGGATATGTTTCCATTTACTTGAGTTCAAAATACCACAAAACCAAATGAGTGTCTTTTCCTTCAATCCCAGTTCCCCAATTTCTGCAGTTGTCTTCCCAAAACGCTTTTTGTACTTTTTGTATTTGTTATTTTCCTAATCAGAAAATTTGAGTGGTTGCAAGCTCTCCCCAAGATGAAAATCACCTTAACTTGCATTGAAGACTATATTTGGACCTACACCGAACTCACAACTTAATTACTTAAATTCACCAAAAAGAATTTTCTAGTTAACTGGAAACCCACTCTCTCTCTCCACCAAATTTCCCAACACCAGTTCTCTGCCCATTGTCCCTGCCTGCTCTGAAATTCTATTTCCAGATTAATCTTCCCAAAAATCAACTCCAATCAAGCCGTTTTCCAACTCTGAAACACATTTTTACACTCTACTGCCTAGTGATATAATTACAGACTCTTCCCATGGCAGCTTCATCCTGCTAACTCAGTAGTTCTGACTCATTTTTCTCATTCCACACAGCTCACAGAACAATACACTGTCATCAGTAATATCTCACACTGCCTGCAATGGTCTTCAAGGAACAAAGTAGACCACTCAGGGGCACATAACAGCCTCTGAATAGAATAATTTTAACATGTGTATAACCAACACCTTCATAGTGCTTACTACTTGTAAGCACTCTTTGAGCATTTTGAAAGTATGAACTCACTGATTTCACCTTACAGTCCTATGAAGTAGCATTATCATTATTCCATTTTGCAGATGAAGAAACTGAGGCATAGGAGGGTAGGCAATTTCTCCAAGGGCGCATGGTTAATAAATGGCAGATAATCAATCTCAGATAGTCTAGGTCTGTAGTCGATGCTCTTAATTCCTTTGACATGCTGCCTCCTTGGATTTCTGCCAACCACCACTTACCACCACCTACTCCAACACCAGAGGCTGAGAATTACCAAGCTCCATCATTTTCATCAAGGTTCAGAAAACAATCCCATTTCCCTTCCTTCCTTCCTTCCTTCCTTCCTTCCTTCCTTCCTTCCTTCCTCTCTCTCTCTCTCTTTCTTTCTTTCTTTCTTTCTTTCTTTCTTTAGAGAGAGACAGTGGGAGCAGGGGAGGGGCAGCGTGAGAGGGAAATCTCAAGGAGCTTCTCCACTGTCAGCACAGAGCCTGACGTGGGGCTCGAACTCACGAAACTGTGAGATCATGACCTGAGCCAAAATCAAGAGTTGGACGCGTAACCCACAGAACTACTCACACACCCCAAAAACAATCCCATTCTATTTTGAAAGTGGCTTGAGTTCATCAAAATGCCAGTGACAGGTTTCTTTGATCTTATAGATCACCTTTCTCAGTTACCGCTCATGTTTTACCTACCATATACTATCTTTGTTGTCACCAAACTATGTGATACATTATATCACATCTTTCTAACTAGATTTAAAAACTTCTGAAACCAAACTTATAATGGACACTGCAAATTGGTCTTCTGATTTCCCAGTTGTATTAACACTACCTTTAATATAATTTCAAAGTAACTTGTTTCTCTTCTGTCTCCCTTGGCTAATTCATATCCACATATAATCCACTTCTGAGTTTTGGTTCTTCGTGCATCCCTGATACCACTCTTCATCTTTTCCACGTTTTTTGTCTATACAGTGGGAGAGATGATGCAGCTATTAAATGGCCCATGGTAAGCAAGTGATAAATACATTAAGGGTTTTTTATACTGTTTGGCATTCTTACTACCCTTTCCCCAACTAGGGTAGAAGTCTTGTATCTAGTCTTCCAACTTCCAGCTTCCAGTTGAATTTATCTAAGGTAGAGTCTCTGCCCTGCTCTTGTCTACCACCCTTCCCTCCCCACCATTGTGTGCTGAAATAAGAACTCACTTCTCAATTGCTACCAAAAAGTTTACTCATCACACCCTTGATTTGTCCTTCGGACCTCATCTCCTATTACTCCACTATGTATGTTGTACCTTTTAAGCAAATCAAACCAAATGCTATTCTCATAAAACGTTCTATGTTTTTTTCAATTCCATATTTTGCATGTGCCCTTTATTTCACTAGACATGCTATCTCCCGCTCCTTTGCCTTTACATCTTGATATGTTCACGTTGTCTTTTTTTTTTTTTTTTTTTTACTGTGCTTTCTTGCTTTTCAGACTCACAATAGTTTGTTTAAATCTCTCAGTTGGCCTTCTATTTGGCTACTTGCCTTATCGTCTTTACTGAATTTGAAAATTCCTGAAGCCAGGAAATGGGCTTTTACCCAACTCAGTAGTTCTTGCAACGTCAGCCAATACCTTGCTGCTGTTGTAGATATTAAATAAATATATGTTGGAATAAAATAACTGCTAACCTCCACCTGATTATATACAGAAAGTGTAAGTCATTATTCTTACACAATCTAATGCATCATTTTTCAAGTGATATATACCGGAGGCTAAGATAAGTTAAGGAAAGCCTTTTACGTTTTAGGGCATAGGAAGGACATACTGAGATTAAGTAGCCCCTTGCATCATCTCTAGAATTCTTCAAATCCTGACTCAGTATTTGTCTGTATTTCTTATACATTTACTTAAATCATCTCAGGGCACCTGGGTGGCTCAGTCGGTCATGCATCTGACTTCGGTTCAGGTCATTATCTCATGGTTCATGAGTTTGAGCCCCACATCGGCCTCACTGCCGTCAGTACAAGCCCATTTCAGATCTTCCGCCCCCTCTGTCTATGCCTCCCATGCTTGCACTCTCTCAAAAAATAAATAAATATAAAAAACAAGCAATTTGTCTCATTTTTCAGCACTAATAGCTTACATTTCTGAAGCATAATTTCCTTTCCTATAGAACCAGGATAATATTAACTACTTGTCAAGATGGTTATGGGGATTAGAGGAAATACAGATCATATGTGATAATATGTTATTTCTAAAAAAAAAATGATTGCATACCATAGGTACTGAAAATATGTTGTTTCTTTTTCCTGTCATTGTTGAACATGGCCCACTTAACTGAAGGGGCCTGGGATCCAGAACTGAAGTTGCCTGCCCTAGTGAACTGGGCAGTGACCCTGTAGAATAAGTCTGGGAAGAGTCTAGTTGTAGGAGGTGGGGGGACAGCCACACATAAACCACTGACCTAGGGTAGTAAAGAGACTCTGAGATTGACAGTTGACAGTTTCTCATTCTTTCGTGAAAAGAAAAGTGTTAGCAGTATAAAACCGTTCCGTGTCCTAGAATTCTGCTGGTGGTACTCAGAAGCTTCTAGTAAAATCCGTTTTAGAAGGAATAGTCTTCGACTGTGCATTCCAGTCTGTTCAGTGATATCTTTCTGAACCACCTAATATCATCCCTCTACCTTTCCTCCCACCTCACACTCTCCCCATTGAGAACAAGACCTAAGAAAAACTGCAGGTGGCGAATGAAATGGCCCACCTGGCTGGATGGGAAAACTGCAGAGCTTGGAAAGCCGGCAAGGTCCGAAGAAAACATCTCTGCCATTTTTATTCACCTACAGTCTCCACGGCAGTCTTTGTCTTTGGAGAAACAGAGAGATACAAGTGATGAAAAAACAGAGAATTGACAGAGACACAGCAGTGAAATCACTACTGTTGGTTTCCAGTGGGGCATGGCAGATTCATATTTGCTTGGCTTCAATCATTTTCCCTTTTCATTTCTTCTTACTTTTTGATTTTCTTTCTCCACTGTCTCTCTTTACCTTCTCCTTGCTCCATAGCTTCCTTTCAATACAGTTGCCAGCATCCAGGCTGTTAAATATACACTGTTAAACATTCTTAACCTGATGTAATTAAGGGAAGGAAGTCCGTCTGAATCAATGACAAGCTGGAGAAATAAGCAATTTTTAAGGAAATGAAGTTTTATTACTCTTAGCGATATACTGAAACTATTGAAAGCAGTTAACGGAGCTACATCACTTAGGAAATGGATGACTGACTTAACTCCCACATAAGCACATATTGTAAATTTACTGTTTGAAATAAAATGTGTGTTTTGCTTTTTTTTTAAAGACCTTTCCTCCTTGAATAGACTAACATTTATTTCTTTACAAATTGCTTAGCAAACATTTTTTTTTTAATTTGAACATTGTGGATGTTGAGATATGAATGCAAATCTCGGGTGTTTAAAATTTGGTGCTAATGAGGTCAAGACCACGCACTAAATCTCTCTATCTGCCAGTTATCTCTGTTGCATGGTCACAAGTATGTGAACAAAAAGCTCTGATCATAAAGACACGTTAGGGGAGAGGATGTGGATGAATCCATCCAATATACCTCCACGGAATTGGAAAATGGCTCTGTTGTCATCAGCTGTGAATCCGTGGTTAGTAGCTTCATCTTTCTTAATGAGCATCAGTTATCTTAGAATTTGAAAGATAATTTTAGCACCATCACTGTTAATTTAATAACCTATTCATTTGATATTTCAACTTGCTGCTTTGTGGTAGTGTTAACTTAAAATTAGATGAGCATTTTCTGTTTTCAGTGATATTTTTTGCATGTATATTTATATCCTACTTGTTAAGGCTAATACTGTGTGAGCTCATACAATTGCATCTGAACTCCGAGCAAAAATAATGATCCATTTCATGAGACGAGTGATTTTTACAGACTTCTCATTCCAACTGAAAGGGTGCTTTTTTCCCTTTCATTAAAATGTATTTCTCAATTAAATTAAAATGCAAATATAGACAGTCTGTGTTTATGGTTTTAATAGAATTATTGAAAGAAGGTTTTAAATCAACCTGCTGTTAATATTTTATGCAGGAACTGTTGGTTTTATTGTTGGGCCAGGACTGCCATGTTCCATTTTCAAGATTATTTAACGCGTTGTGAAAACTTAATCATATTGCCCAGGTTTTATCAGTTTTTGGCCACTCTTCTCTAGGATATTAAAATGGACCTCTTTCCTTTATGCTTTGTAAGTTATGCCAGTGATGTTGGAGAAGTATCAAGTACTAAAACTTTAGAATCCCTTGAAACTGAGTGATGACAAATTTACTATTTGTTTTTCAATAAATAGTTTATTGCACAGAATTGAATCAACTCAAATTTAAGAGAACCATATTTTGTAATTTATTATTAAATTAAAGATCTGGGAAAATACTTCAAGAAACCATTTCTTTAAACCTTTTAATTTATATTATAAATATAAAATATTTGTATTAGAAATTATATCCAATGATACGGACTTAATTATGATCCTATTAGGATTGCTTTAGCTTTTTTTTTAAGAAGTGTTTTATCATTTGTCAAGCACATGGATTAAAATCATTTTTAAATAATATTTTGTAACTTGACCTTTATCCTTTTTGTCATTTTTAGTGATCTCAGTGAAAACCAAATTCAGGCAATTCCAAGGAAGGCTTTCCGTGGGGCAGTTGACATTAAAAATCTGTAAGTATTTTCTTTTTCTGGTTTATACTGTTGCTGTAAACATTATCTGTTTTCAGAGTTAAATATATATTGAATAATGCATCAGAAAAAAAGTGAAAGTCCTATTTATCTTTATGCTTGCTTAGGAGAGCTTGTAACAATAAGTTTTAAATTGCTCTGACAAGGTATCTGGAGACATTCTCATGTAAAAGTTGTCTTGCATCTGAAGTTATTATCAAATCCATTCTTCTAAACTTTGTGATTAATCTTGTGAAATCTCAAGAAATGATTAGATTAAAAGGTGTTTGCATTGTATTTTCTTCGCTTTTACTGTCAATGTACTTCATTAACTCCCTTTTCTGTTGTTATCAGTGTTTATTGGAAATGCAGAATATAAGCTATTTTTTTCTGGAAAGAGTAGATAATATTTTCTTGTTAGAGATGCCTGCAGCCTGGAGCTATAGTTTTTTTTATCGCTTTTAGATCACTGTTTTCATTACATGCCAAAAGGGTGAGAATGAGAAAATTATGTCTTTCCCTTTGTGTGAATATTTTTCTTACATATTTTTCCCCTTGTATCTTTATAAAAGTATATGTGTATAATCTCCTTTTCAAAGAAGGGGGGAAAAAGCATGAGGAAGAAGGAAATTGTATTTCTGTATTTTCCCTTGAGAAATCTAGTGTCTTGTATAAAAGTGTTTTTTGCAAGTGCCTATAGCTTTGAAGATACATATCAGATTGAAGATTTCAGGGGCAATCCTAATTTTGTCAATATGTATGTTTTTATAAACTTTTATAAAGTTTAAAATACTATGCAAGCCTTTGAAAATGATGGGTTTTTTATTGGCTGCAAATGCTAGGACTTTAAATGTTGTCCTTAGCTTTTACATGAGTTTGGAATGTAGTGGGGAAAAAGCCCCTATGTGCTGAGATTAACTAACAGGAATTCAATATTTCTTAGCTAGTGATAAACAGCGCAGGCACTTTTCAAGAATTAACTTATATTCAGCATTCTCCATGGTGGGTTACAACACTATTTTTCCAGTAGGGAAAGTGAGACAGGTGTTTTCTGTCATCAAAGAGGAGGACTGTTTATAAAGCTTCAAGTTTTGGCCTCTACATCTTCTCTTCCACATAAATGGTTTTTGTTTAAAATTTGTACTTTCTAGGGGCACCTGGGTGGCTCAGTCGGTTAGGCGTCTGACTTTGGCTCAGGTCATGATCTTGCGGTTTGTGAGTTTGAGGCCCGCGTTGGGCTCTATGCTGACAGCTCAGAGCCTGGAGCCTGCTTCCGATTCTGTGTCTCCCTCTCTCTCTGCCCCTCCCCTGTTCACACTCTGTCTCTCAATAATAAATAACCGTTAATTTTTTTTTTAATTTGTACTTTCTAGATGTACAGGTAAGGATAGAAAAATACAAACTTCTAGATATAAACTTCAGAACCATTGAAATTCTGGCCCTAGGTTTTCATGGATGTTTACATGTGAAGGGGATTTTATTTGCTTTCTTTTTATCTTTTGATGCTAGACCTTGGGGAAGTCTTCAGGGAGATTCTGTGATGTAAGATGTTCAAAACTAACTTTGTATACTCTGTGTACTGTATACTTTGTATACTGTGTCTGATCCTATAAAGATCCCAATATAGCACCTACTCAGGTCGCCTATATGTCACTTAAAAGGATAGTCATGACTACAGTTGACCACCCTCTGGGAATGCCACTAGCAATCCTACAATAGTACTATCTCTAAATCCTTAAAACAGGTGGCTTTTAATCTTCTTAGTAAAGATATTCAGGGAATTCACGTGTATAAGTAACCTATAGTCCATATTTAAGGATGCATTTGGGAATGGGATACCAGTCATCATGGGATTCCTTCTTATGTCCTCTTCATTTATCCTTTTTAAAGACTGTGGTTTTAAAAATTCAGACATAAAAAAGAAAGTGAAATGTTAGCCATTGTGCTATATTGATTTAACAGGATTTTGAAACACTTTTATCCCCCATGTGCATTATATACATAATAACTGCCATGTTTTTAGACATGACAAATTGGCAAACTCCACTGAGTCTTAGTTTTACTTTTGTAAAGTGAATATGATAATTGCTTGGGTTTGTTGTGGTTATTAGGGAAAGAAGATATGTGAAAGACCTTTTGGTAAAATGCTGTAATATAGAGTGTATCATTTCATTCTGTAAGTATTCACTAATCAACTTCTAGAAGTTGGCCCTTAAAAAGGGATAGCAAAAAGACAGGAAAGAAGAGCATGAAGTAATTTGCAGTATTGGGCATGGGTAAGACAGGTTTGTGTCTATTCTGGGTCCATTAACCATGGGGCTAATAAGTGGAAAAGGAAAATATAGCAGAAAGCACTAAATATACACAAGACCCTGATTTAAAAGCAAGATACTATGTGCTGTAGGTGCCAGGCAAAGAGAGAGATAAGAAATATTGCTTGAGGTCATCAGGGAAATCTGTAGGAAACAGTTTCTGAAAGAAAATCTAAAGGAATCTTCAAGGATGTTGATTTGTGTTACATGTTGGTGAGTAACAGCAGATAAGGGTGGATTGAGGAAGTTAGAATTTATTAAAGAAACTATGCAAAGTTAGAATTGATTTCCACAATCCTCACTGCCTTCCACACAACGGTGTCAAAGGTTGTGAGAGCAACACTGAAATACCACAATGCACTTCTAGCTTTATTTAATTAATCAGAATCATAGCTACAATTTAATAGAATTTTACAGTTAAAAGGCATGTTTCTATAATTAAGACATAGTTCAAACCACATTGTTAAAAAAAAAAAAGTCCAGGTTCAGGGGCTTTTTATGAAGATTAGTTTTATCATTAAAAGTTAAGAAAGATGCCTGGTAAAATATGTTAGAGCTGAGGGTAAATTTTAATTCATATTATTATTAAAGGCAAATATCGGTCATCAAATAATGACTCCATAAAAGCCCAGAAGTATTAATATTATTGATATTCAGCATGGGAAAGACAGGTATAGTACTTTGTCCTTTTTATCATTACACTGTATGCATTTACAATTTGGACAGTCCTGCATGGTGGATGGCTACTGTTCCAAGTCATTCAGAGAGTAAAAGAGAAACAAGAAGGCTAGACTGAAGGAATATGTCCCTTAGCTACATTACGATGTTAACAACGATATTTTGTATAGGGCTCTCTAAGTGCCCAGTCTGATGCACTGTAACAGGTTTATTGGATTTACCACATTCAGCCCTTATTCAGAGCAAATTCCAGTTAACAGAAGATTTTCACTGGAAGCACTTACTTTAATCTTGTGGATTGGCTAAATATGCTCATGGCGGCATCTTGACAATATGAAACTGATGCTGTGGAAATTTTGCAAATTAGCAGATCTTATTCCTCTTCCTTCAGGCAAGCCACATGAATACTATTCTAGGCAGATGGACATTTATCTTGCTCTTAAACATCTCCAGGGAGGAATTCTCGTAACTTTTTTGCTTATCGCTATTAATTTCTTAACTGGAATAAAACCCTGTATATTTTATTTTTGTTACTTCATTTTCTCCAGCTGCAACTTAAACTGTTTTCTTTTTCTTGACATTTTAGATGGTGAGATCTGAGAATAACAAGATCATATTAAAATATCAACTAAATTACAATGTTTGTAATAGTCACTGGCAGCGCTTTCCCATAGAATTTACATCTGTTTTAAAATTCTCCAGTTAAGTATGAATTAAAGTATTGATACCATATTATTACCAACTGATGTGCCACCAAAATGATGATCAATGTGTATAGGACTTTTCTTTATAAATTTTGTATATGTATTTAATATATTCAACACTGATGCAGGAAAGCCTTTTTGCCTCCTGATCAAATTTTGAATGAAAACACGTTATATTATTTAAACTATTTTGTTTAGAGGTATCTGTGAGATATTTCCATTTAATTGAGTAATTTAGGAGAATATTTAAATTAAACCCTCCTTTATTGCTGAGACTTGTGAACTTATTCTCTAAGCAGGTACCTAATGGGAAAAACATTTTTCAAGTCTTTTGTTTTCATGATAAAACATTCCTAGTTAGAGTTATCCCAAGATTTGAGAACAAAACTGTACAAATCAATGAACTTAAAATTAAGTAGATTGCTAGTTGCTCTTCACGTCACAAAAGTAAACTTTAATGTATTTTTAGTTTCTTTAGTGAGTGCACCATAAACACTTAAAATAGTTAAATTCTGGGCTCCTGGGTGGCTCAGCTGGTTGAGCTTCCAACTTCCGCTCAGGTCATGATCTCGTAGTTAATGAATTTGAGCCCCACTCAGCTCTCTGCTGTCAGCATAGAGTCCATTTCAGATCCTCTGTCCCCCTCTCTCACTGCTCTCCCCCTCCCTCTCCGTGTCTCAAAAATAAATATTATAAAAAATAGTTAAATCTCAACACATATTCTTTTAGACACCCTTGTAAATAAAGTAAATCACACTTGCTTATTCTTCTTTCGTTTCGCAGTACTCCCTCAAAATGTACTCTATGTTCTAGTCAAACTGTAATGTTTATCGTTTATAAGTAAATTTATGTCTTTCCCATTTGCTTGCATTATCCAATTCCCTTAACCCTATATCTCATACCCACCTTTGGCAGGAAGATTGCTTCTTGGTAAAAAACAGGTTAGGCAAAAAATATTTATAGTTATCTTTCTTTAACATACATTAACTTATAAACAAAGGTCAGGTTACAAGATGATTTAGTTTTGTTTTCTTTGAACAAGTTATTATATTATTTGGGAAACAAATATGTACAGCCATGGCTTTGTAGGAAACACTCACCCAATGTGGGTTGCAATGGTTATTGGCAATAAGAAGATTTGGCAAATGGGAAAGACAGTTAATCCATATGCTGTTATATAGCTATTTATATTATTTAGAAATTTCATTTTTTTCTGGAACTCTGTCATCTTTGACTTATTTTATCACTATCTCAATTAATACTCATAGAAGAAAAATTCACTATTCCATACTAGGGAGACAGAAAGACTTCTGTATTTTACTTAATTTTATACACTTCTTTAGTTTTAATTTCTTTAATATTTATTTATTTTTGAGAGGGAGAGAGTGTGTGTGTGTGTGTGTGTGTGAGAGAGAGAGAAAGAGAGAGAGAGAGAGAGAGAGAGGAGAGAGAGAGAGAGAGAAAGTGGGGGTAGGGCAGAGACAGAGAGAGAGAGAGAGAAAGAGAGAGACAGAATCCAAAGTAGGCTCCAGGCTCTGAGCTGTCAGCACAGAGCCTGATGTGGGGCTCAAACCCACAAACTGCAAGATCATGACCTGAGCCAAAGTTGGATGCTTAACTGACTGAGCCACCCAGGTGCCCTGTACACTTTCCTAGTTTTAAATACCTCTCTGTTGGATACTTCATAACAATAAGGAAACTAGTGTTGTTCACATATTATAGAATCAATATGTAATAATTAGAAGAGTATATTATATATTTTACAATGCAAATGTAAGACTTACTCCAGCTTTTTGTCATTTAGGTTGTCATAGTTGCAAACTGTCTGCTATAATCAGCTAGTTTTCATGTTTAATTCATTACATTTCTTACCATATTATATACTTAGTTTATTATCATAAAAATAGGGGTGCCTGAGTGGCTCAGCGGGCTGAACCTCTGACTTTTTATTTCAGCTCAGGTCATGATCTCGTGGTTTGTGAGATTTCATGCCTGCTTGGGATTGTCTCTCTCCCTCTCTCTGTCCCTCCCCTCTCACACGTGTGTGCTTTCTCTTTCTCTCTCTCTCTCAAAATAAGTAAGCTTAAAAATAAATAAATAAAATTCACTGTTATCAAATTTAAATGATTTCTTTTAGTCCCCCAGCTTCTTGAGTGTTTTCAGTAAACCTGAGGCTGAAGACACTTTGAAAGGGGAGGTTGGTTTCTCACTCAAGGGGCTTGCTATCCTTCATGTTAGATTAAATCTCACAGGTCTTCAGTGGGATGTAGAACCTTCTGAACAAACTTGTATAGATGGCTTTTCATTTAGAAAGATCGTAAATGAACTTGAGTTTCATTTCAATAAACAGAGCTCCCTTTAACATCCAGAATGTTGTCTATAGACAGGGATTAACCAGCAGTTGTCTGGGTACTTACATGTAAAATACGCTAGGAACTCAGGCAATGCTATTAGTACCCCGGGAACTGTCCGTGGTCCTGTAACTTGTCTGGTTTGCATTCACTCTAAAGGCATAGTGAATTGTGATAATCCCCAACAACCAGGATCACGTTTGCGTGATCAACAGTCTCTCCAACTTTTCATTTTGCTCTGTCTCCAGGTGCGTTAGCATTTTTTCTTCAACGATGTCATTTTCTTATGTAAAAATGAATCTATATGACATATCTTCATAAACACTTTCCAGAACAAAATAAAACAAACAAAACACAAGAGTATCTGATTGGAAATCCAATTCACATATGTATAAAATAAGAATTGGCGTGATCTTTCTGAAACTGTCGTGTTGTCCTGGAGATAGAACAGATCTTTAGTTTTCTTGCTTCTCCAACCCTAAACAGGCACACTTTGCTACATCTGAACTATTACAGTGGTCTGCTAATTGGATTTTGATCTCCAGTCTATATTCTCATTAGATAATTTTAACACTGCAGACAGATTTGTTTTTATAAGGCATTGTATTTTTTGTCCCATCACTGCCTCGTTCAGAATCATTCAGCTTATTAAAAATAACAACACTTTGTATGGGCATTGTGGCAAAGCCTTGGGGATATAGTAGAATATTGTCATAGTTCTATAGGTTCTGAAGAATATAGACTCTTTCCTGAAAGAGCAGTGACTTCTATTAATGGCATAGTCTCTTTAGATGTTATGACTAGGCCTAGCATTCTGCCATTCACCCAGGGTCCCAGCCCCCTCTCCTACCAAATCTACACAAGCTTTTTGCTCAAGCCAGAATGGCCCCTCTCTGGCAAGTATTCACATTGTAGACCTTCTGCTTACAACTGCTCTTGATGGAGTCTTTTCCCTCCATAGGGAAGACACATTCTTATTTTCTGTCTTTCTGGATTCTACCTGTTTTTTAAGGTTCAGGTTTCTTCCTTCCTCACACATGACTACTTTGGCCCAGGGTAATCTGTTCCTTCCCTGACATTCTGTAATACTCTTTATATGCTGCATTCTGCCTTGAAATTTGGCCATCAGAGATTTAACTGAAACTTTCATATGCAGAACGAACAGCTCTTTCCCTAGACACTTACTGTGTGAGGGAGGGCTTCAGCAATACATAGATTTAAATTTGAATCAAGATTTCACCACATATTTACTACCTACTTTGAATAAGTTATTGCACTTCTGTGAGCCTCATTTTTTTCATCTGTAAAATCAGAATGATGATAACATTTACCTTTTCAAGTTATCATGAGGAATACTGAGATGGCATCTCTACAGACCCTGCCATTTGCTGTGCATTCAATAAATGTAACTAATTGTTATTGTCAGTGGCAGTTTCTACCCCCTCTTATTAGTGTGCAAGAGTTACTAGAACATGAAGGGCAACTTAATTTTTCCTCCATTTTCTGATACCATTTTACTTAGAGCTTATCTTTTTGCTTTTCCCCAATAAATTAGCAAGTGGATATAACTTTATACCATAGATTATTTCAATAAAAACTGAGATTCTTTATTCCTGTGCAAAAAAAAAAAAAAGAAAAAAAAACCCCACAACATTGTGCTTGAAAGGTTACAGAAGGGTTAGATTCCCAAATAACAAATTATTTTACATTCCTCAGGATAATCCTTATCTTGGTTGTTTTATTCACTAATACCTGAGTTAGCACTGATTTGTTTTTATGCTGAGGTTAAATGACATGGTTGCTGAAACTTCTGCCTACAGTGTTCACTTATATGGGTCAATTTATATTATTCTTATGTTCTCGATACATTATAACTTAAATTTGTACTACTTCTTAAAGAGTCATTATTGGCATAGGATTTGTATATTTAGGCACTCACATTGACTTGAATTTTATACACACGAGGGAAGAAATAGAACAGATCGTGCCCATATCCTTAGAGCATTCTTTTTCTTTTCCTCCCATTTGATTTATATGTTTTATCAGGGTTCTTTCCAAATGGCATAATGTTGTTACTCCCTCCTATTGATTTTAATCACTTTGATGTATTTTAAGTCAACTAAACTTCTGGAGTTTGCCACTCATAGTAGTATGACTATGAACTAAACTTTCTAGTACCTAAAGTATTTCTAGTATTCTCTAGTATTCTAGTATTCTAGTATTTCTCTAGTATTTCTAGTACCTAAAAAACCCTCGAAAACCAGAGCATATTTTGTTTCAGAGTTAAGTAAATTTTACGGTGTTCTAATTCTTACAAAAAGAAAATAAATTAGTAATAAGATTTTACTGCTTGGACGCTGAAGTGACACATGAAATTTTCTATGGGTAAGGACAAAACCAACTGCAGTTAATGCAGGAATGTGAGTTTTATATATGTGATTCAAACAGTATGGTATCCAAATTTTAATAACAGAAAACAGGAAATTCCTGAAAAAAAAAACATAAAGGTAACAGAATGCAGTATCTCCGGTTATATTTCAGTATGCCAAGTAAGCAAATGTTCGATCTTTCTGTCTTTTATGTGCCCATATCTAAAATTGGTATTTCGCAGCACTATATGAATATATATATGTATATATATATATACATATATATATTCGTATCTAGAATTAATCCAAATATGAAACTAGACTAAATTATTTTTAGTGTTAAAGACAATCAGATCAGGTTTAGAAATTTTACACGTGTGAGGCACAGAGTCATACCACCAGATAAAGAGATTCTTGTGCGTTACCCAAGACTACATTTACCAGTAGCAGGGAAAGTTAAACCGAGCAGGCTAGTGTTACTTGAGGAGACCAGAGTACAAGTGGTTAGGAATGAAAAGATCATCATACAATGTTAATCCTGAGAGAGACCTCGAAGGTTTCCATTCTTTTTAACATCATCATTTTCGTAAAATTAAAGATAAAGCACTTGGTTCAAAACACACACTTACAAACTAAGACAGTGAAGGATCAGACGGAGATAGAATTTGGAATTCACACGGAAACAGAGGAGCCAGGATGTAGGAAGTACGGGAGAGAAGACACAGAAGTCTGTGCTAAGATACATTGGCTGAAGGTCTGAAAGGTATCACCGATAATAATATCTGTACCATTCTTTCTCCCCGGAAAATGAGAAAAGTGCTAGCTTGCTTCTCAATGGTACGTGACCCCTGTGCCAGGAAAGGATCCTGAAGCTGTCTCTGATGTATCTTAGTGCCCTCATTATCCAAAGATCAACAAATTTGCCCCGTGTTTGACTTAATAATTGTAACATTACTTTTTGGAGAAGTGGGGGGAAAAAAAACCTCTCCTCTTACTAATTCCTTAAATCAGAATAATTTTATTGCACTATTGGAAATCACATCTAAACAGAATCAACCTGTCACTAAATGCATGGCTGAGAACAGATCCTTTCCTATTTACAGACAGCAGAAGTGCCCGGGCTTTGCAGGGTAGTAGAGAAGAAAGTGAAGTGGGTAAGAGAAAAGAAAAAAAAAAGTGCAGAAAAATAGTCCAGAAGCACTGAAATGAAGTATGCTTTTGCATAGTTTTGACAGTCTTTCTCTTGAATCATATACAGACAAGTGGAGGTTAGTGCAGAGAGATTTTCTCAGGAACAGTCAGAGCAGGCACACCACTTCATGTAAACACTCCTTTGATTTAACAAAGTCCACCAATTGACGAAAAAAATTATTTTGCTTGTCCCTTCATACGAGTGACTTTTTTCAAAAAAATAGCTTTGTTCTCAGAAGATGCATGGCCTGAGATACGGTGCATTCAGAAAACTTCTAAGGAAAACTTTGGTCCTATGAGAGCCAGATATTCTTAATGCTTTAGCACCAAGAAGGACTTAAGTTTCTGCTAAGAATCAGAAGAAGCTTGTAACCATGAGCCATGTAGAACAGGGGTGAAATTACCAACTTTTCGGCAGCATCTCAACTTCTGTTGGTATAGGGAAATCTGCTTTTCAGTCCCTGTAGAACGAGATTCGCTTGAGTGCTTTCTGGCATGCTAGGGCTTCCCCTTTGTGTATAGTATGCATGATTTAAAAGAAGCAGTGTCAGCACTGATTTATACATTGACAGCTAAGGATAATAAGATATGGGCAAACATACAGCTCACCCTTTTACAGATTAACCTGGAGACTGCATTAGGCAAATTTGATAGCATTAAAAGATTTTGCCAATTTGTCTGGAAACAATTTCTCTTTTGTAGTGTGTCAAGGGTAACACTTCATGCCATTGTACTAATTTAAATGGCTTTGATAAATTGTTCAAGAGGTTAGAGAATAGTAGTGTAGATATATATTTAGCACTTTAAAATAAAAAGGCTGTTAACTTAATTGTTAAATGAATTTAATCTGTAAAAATCAAAAGTGCCCAAGAATGGAAGTGTTTTCTTGGAACCACAGCGTCCATATTACATCATGAAGCTTTAAAAGTCTTCTTAGAAAATAAAATTATACTTCTGCATTACTTCCTAATAACTAGAAATGCTTTAAGCTATTACAGTAGCATGGATGGTACCTATTATTTGGGGAAAGCCTTAGTTTATAAAAGCAATAAAAGCATATCTTCTCCAGAGTTGTTTTTTTTTTTATGTTGCATGTCCTAGATTGTACCATTTGCATGACATCAAGGTAGTCTTATGTCCCCTAGAGACCTTCTTAAAAATGAGATGTATATTTCATGAGACATTCTCTATGTACATAATTTCTAAAGTAAGGAATTTGAAGAGGCCCCTCTGAAAGTCACTGGATTAAATCATTGCACCTTTATTCAGTATCCTTCTGAGAGAAACAGCTATTTTATAGGAATGTTTAAACAATTCTTTTTAAGAACACACCTCAAATGTAAATTAGCCCTTTTGGTGTATTTCGCACTTGAAACAAGGGCAAGATTCATTTGTATGAAGATCATAGTCTTACCCCTGTACATTTGCATTCCCTCCCAATTCATGAAGAACTGACAACTCACCTGACTAGTTCATCAAACATTTTGTTTCTGTCTCAAGTGAACCATTAAAATGCTCTTTCTTTACTGGAATAAGAATATCGCTAAGCAGCAAGCTACTAGTTTAAATAACAGCTGCTTATTTAAAAAAAAATTAAAACAATGTAAAGATAGGACAGATAGGATTTCATACTTATTAGCTGTTTATTTCAAACAAATTCCTCGGCATGGATAAAGGAAATTTTAGTTCCAGAAACAACTAGCAGGAAAAGCCAACTTAACCAAATTTGGAGCAACTTTGTTTTTGTTTGTTTGCTTGTTAGTTTTCATCTTTAAATTTTAACAAATAAGTGCTCAAACTACAAGAGAACATCCATTTGTTTGCATTTTGTATTATTTAGAAGGAACTGAGAAAGCTTTTAAACTTTTTGCCAAAGGTATATGTAGTGTTTTAATGATGTTGCTGCAGTATGTGTTCTTAGCGTTTGGGGCTAAAATTAGCATCTTTGAGGAAAGTAAAAAAAATCAATTTTTAATACTTTAAAAACTTCTGGAAATTTGGGAAGTTTCTTAATTGAAAAGTATGTCATATTTACAGTGCAGAGAATTCGCATGTAACGAACAATTGCAAATCATGGGAATGGTGAATATTCACGTAGAACAAGACTGGCTTTCTAAAGTGTTTTCCTGGTTGAGAATAGCAGGGAGGTGTGTGGGACCTCATTTCTCTCTCTTGACTGGGAGTTCTCGAAGGAAAACTGCTTTTAAAAGAAGGAAACCTAAAAGTAGTCTTGCTCTTTCTTGCCAAGGATAGTGAAATTAACATGCAGCTGGGCTTCTCTGATAAATGGATTCTGTTAGGTCACTGAGGGGGTGCATGTGACATTAAGTGATTTACAGTCCTTTACCTTAATGAAATTGTTTCAGCAAGATGACGCTGAAAGCTCTTAATGGATAGCTTTTCTTGATGTAATGAAATTGCATTCCTATGGCATTTAATATAAGGTGCAGTTATTATTTACTGGAGCTTTCCAAGGGCTGCTATTTGCACAGACAGTTCAGAACAAAAAGAGATTTCAGTAGCGGCACCGAGGCCAGAATGGCTTGTGACATTCTTAAGCGGATGAGTGTATTTCTGAGAGCATTTCAGTTAGTGCAGTCAGAGCTTCGGAGACCCTTCAGGAGACTTCTTTTAACCCAGCGCTGCTAGTCTCCAGCCTTTTACTTATATTCTTCTAATCTATTTACAGGCAACTGGATTACAACCAGATCAGCTGTATTGAAGATGGAGCATTTAGGGCTCTCCGGGACCTTGAAGTGCTGTAAGTATTGCTTATTTCTCTTACTCTTTTGAACGGGGGCTTTGTGTCTGGGGAGTGCTAATGTGGAAGCTTATCTGCTCGCTCGAAACCTAGCGTCAAAATGGTCTCTTATAAAGATACCTTAAATAACTCATGGGGAATATATGTTGAAATGTGTGTGTGCACAGCCGTGGGTATCATTTCTGCATATTTAGGCAAAAATGTCTATTTAAGGAGGACATTCAAATGTTCACAATACCATCTTTCAAGTGTTTCTCCTTGTAACAAAATATTCTCATTCAAAGGACTGGTGAGGCTCCCTAGAATTGCCAAATATTAGGATAAAAGCAGTTGTATAAGAAAAATTACAATAAAAAAATGAACTTCTTAGTTTCTGATGAGTTGGGTTATTATATAGTTGCCATGCAATGGAAAGATGTTGTCTCATTTTAAAATGCCATTTTTAACCAGATAGCATCATTTTTGAAAGGTGATTCTAGAAATCTGCTTTTCTGATTCTAATAGGTTGCCCATTGGGTCCATTTTAAAGTCTTCACTACTGACTTAGGAAAGCACAGCACACAGACTTGAATTATAACTGGCATCCTCTCTCTTTCCTTACTGGGTAGACATGGCTGACAAAATGGGCTAGAGGCAACCCGGTAGTCTCTACAGACCTTTGACTTGGTATAATAATTTTAATGGAATTATTATGATGAGAAATTATTTTAATGTAAACTAGAGTTACTCAAGCCATTGAAGCTGCCTGTACATTTCTGGATTTTTTTTTTTTCCAGCCAGAGACTCACAAGTCTAGCTTTTTGAATATATTTACACATTTCTCCCCCCATATAAAATATTTTTCTGTGCTACAGTTCATCCCTGGCTAAATTTATTCAGAAATTCAAAAATTGACTTAAATGTTGAAGAGGTTTGGCAATTTTAGTCCATGTGGTAAAAGTTATCTGGGACTCGTGACATCCTTCCGGAAAAAAAAAAAAAAAAAAGATCCCATTACTTTATAAATTGAGTTTGAGGAACAGAATGGAATTCAGGAAAGAAAGTTTGAGGTCTCAACAAAATAGCCTATTTAATCAATATTTTATATATGATTTTGATTTTAATTGCAAGTAGATGTATGGAACTTGTAGCTGTGTCATGTGCAAAGTTACTGGTTATTTTTAAGGACTTAATGTAAGAGTTAGTCGACTGAGATAAATCGTGTTGTAAGATATATACTGTTGTCTACCCACATCATGAGATGTTAACCTTTCTTTCTGTTGGTAACAGCCTAATTTTTTCTATAAGAAACCTATTCAGAGTGCTTATCATACACATTGTATTTAATAACGCCACTAGTTGTGTTTCAGACCCATTAATATACAAAGCTCACTGTTGCTATTTCAGAGTCAGAATAGTTAGGATACAACTATGATTTCATGATAGCAGTCTGATGTCAAAACCATAGTCAGTGTCATAAACTTGGTATATGAAGAGACAACCCTGAGTGTTAATTGAATGGAGCTGATCAGGCCAAGAATGTGTTACTAAGTAGGTGCTTCTAACTAGGAATAGGAATGACACCAAACATTTTATAGAAAATTTGCTGAATATTGTGGATGGACTAAAATCCCATAAAGTATTTTGTTATTCATTAAAAGAGCTTAAATAATTCACGTATAACACACACACACACACACACACACACGCACACAATACCTACTCTATGCCAAGCACTGTGCTAGGCATTGAAAACTCTATCCACAAATGCAGTAACTATTCATTTGCTTATTTGTTATAAAGTAAACAGTGTTTTTAGAAGAGTAAGTTTGTGATGATACAATCACCTCCTGCGTTGTATTTGACATATTAGCAAAATATCTAGAAGGTAACTTTACCAAGACCCTCTGTTTTGAAACACAACAAAGAGTAAAAAATGTTCTATGGTTCATGGAGTAAAAATCAAAATCCAAAGTGTTAGGAACTCTTTTGGGGTCCTTAATATATAGGCTTCAAAGAGATCTATAATGGTCAGAGTGTGTTTGCTAAAAAAAATAAAAAATTAACATTAGTACATGACACAAGAAAGTGTGAATTCTTTCAAAACAATTTAAATATTTTATATTCAAATTTGACAAAGTCAAGCAGACATTCTTTTAATATGTGTTCATTTTTAAATCTTCGTAATTCATAGAATCTTTGGAGAAATTATTTTTTGAAAAATTTAAGGGTAATTGGATGAAATACCAAAGACTGGGATTTATCAAGCCCAAATCTCTTGTCATGTAAATGAAAAGTTATTCTATTAGAAACATTTCCAGAAAGAAAGTTGTCTGTTTTTCTTATTTTTAGCGTCTATGACCCGTTACAATATATCTTCTTATTATGTGGAGATAATGAAGAATTAATTAATTTGCAAATCACCTTAAATTTCAGACTCCCAATGTTTTAGGTCTTTTTAAAACTTTTAATTCCATGAGCCATTTCTCAATGTATGATTATACTGAGGCAAAACAAGGGGATGGAAGTAATCATACTGGACCATTGACAAAAATTTGTTAAATTAAGATATAAATTAGGGTAAAGAGAGTGAATAAAGTTTGAGAAGGAAAAGTCCAGGTAAACGAAAGCAAGGGGAGTCGGTCTATCACTTGTATGTTCATGGCAACCTGGCAAATTGTGGAATTCTGATTGGTATGATTCAGAAATGTCTCTGTTTTTAATATGAAGAAACCATCTCAAAAATAACATTGGAAACTAAATCTAGATCAATGTTTTCTGTTTCTTTGGACAACATCTAGTTTTGTATTGTTTGTTTTATTTCTTTTCCATAAAATAGGCATCATTTAATTGAATCGAGACATAGTGATTCATATCCATTAAATATCAGACTCCGCCAAATCCTATGCTGAGCACTAAGGGAATAAGAAAGAATAAATCAAGATCTAAGTCTGAGAGTAACTATATGATTACCAAAACTCAAATTTCGTATTTGTACATCAAAATGTACTTTTGTACAAGAATATATTCTTGCTGCAAAAAGAAAATCTTGAGGTTGAACATAGAAATATAGTTTCGTTTAGAAGAAAGTGTTCACAAATAAAGAAGTACAATAGATACATTTGCATTGTTTCAGAATAGGAATTAGTCACGACCATAACATATACATGTCATCAGATGTAATTAGCAAATATTTATTATTAATTTTAAAATAATTTAATTTCATTGGTTCCACATATCGTTCCACTATCAGGTATCAATGTCAATATCACTTTGCCACATCAATACTGAATAAAACCACTAAGATAATCTATTTCTTCAGCTGCATTTTGCAAAGTGACATTTTGAGAAAAGACTCCAGACTGATAGCCACCAGCTTCAGCATTCAATGAAGACACTCTTTGGTGTGGAATCATAAGAAATTAGAGTTCAAAATTAATGCATGCCTACTGCATGTGATGAATTACTTTAAAAAATGTTATCCCTAAAGTCACATTTCAGTATGTTATGTACTCTGAAGATTTTAGCCATATAAAGTCAGCATAAATTTTGAGGGTGGGAAAAGGGGTCATTTGAAAGTAAATCCCTTTGAGAAGTGAAACCTTTTAGTTCAAACATCAGGATATATTTTAATGGCGTTTGAAAAAAAAATCTCATTTCACTTGAGTACAGAAAAATGCTACAGGCTTTTAGATAACGTGAACCAACCAATTCAGTGCTTTATAGGTCCTTCATAAAGTGGGATTTTTTTTTTTCGCCTGTGCAACTTACTTCAATCAGTTGCATTAGTTTTTATATCATTCAATACATTGCAAAACTGGGTAAGAAAAGAAAGTGTGTCTTCTAGATCGGTAGCCTCTGTGCCCCACTTTACTGAGAAGTTCAAGTGAATCCCTGAACCCCTGAACACCCCAAATCATACCATTCACAACTGCAGCCTCCAGCTGGCCAAAGTGGCCTCATAAATGTATCCTGCTTTCGTCCAAACAGATGTAGCCCACAGACTCTTTGAAATGTCCGAATTAGTTGCCAGTATTTAAAAATTAGGAGGACAGATCTGAAATTTTCTGTTTCCAGCGTCTCCTGAGAACATCAGATCGGTTGGCAGCCTTCCATTAGCACCGAGCAGTGGTCCATCGGAGCTGAGGACTAGCTGCTATGACAGAGAGTGTCATCGCTCGCTTACCAGGGTCTCCAGTGGCCCCAGCCCTCTGCCTGCTCCACTCCATCTCTCCTCCCTGTTGCATTTCTTAACACGCATCCTGTTTCTCTCATTTACTTCCCTGCCCAGCCTCCATTGGCAAGAGAATTTGCATAGTCTAATTCAAACCTTTCTCCATTATCAAATTGCATCTGTGGGCCGTTGATCCTGTCATCCTGACTCTCTCAGGAACTTGCCCGCTTTGCTCACCACATCATGGTGTCTTCTCCATACTAGAATCATTGTCCGTATTCGCATTGCACAAACACAGCCCTGGGATAGCCTCCTTCTCACTTTCTTGTCATAACCAGACTTCCCCAAAGGGAGAAAAACAATCTCTTCTTCATGTTATTAACTATAAGTTTTTATAATTTGTACTCCATCTTCCCACTTGGACAATATGCTATTTTAGGACAGGTTTTATGCCTGATTTATTTTATACTGTTCCATGTTGCCATAAAATGAAGAGCCATCTAGGAAATATTAGATGAATGAATGGGTAGTAGTTGTAGTGGTAGTAGAAAAGCCATAATAACACAACAATGCCTGTGTTAGGGGAAAAGTAGTAACAATTTGAACCAAGCAAGAGTTATGCTTATTTTCACCGTCTCTCCCTTGGTCGCCCATCTTCCTGACTCCAGCATCCAGAAACCGTGATCTGTACCGCATGGAAGTTTGCAAGGGACAGGATATGTGCCTAGACTTAGAAGTGTTAGAATGTACAGGGTGCCCGGGTGGCTCAGTCGGTTAAGCGTCTGACTTTGGGTCAGGTTGTTATCTCACAGTCTGTGAGTTTGAGCCCTGCGTTGGGCTCTGTGCTGACAGCTCAGAGCCTGGAGCCTGCTTCAGATTCTGTGTCTCCCTCTCTCTCTGCCCCTCTCCTACTCGTGCTCTCTGTGTCTCTCAAAAATAAACAATAAAAAATTTTAAGTAAAGAAGTATTAGAGTGTATTAAGCTTTTAATAAACTGCCCCAGCCTGACACTTTATCCCTACCCAATGCAAGTACCAAATGTAGATATCGTTCTCACTACTCAGATTTCAACAACGGCTGATGTCCACAATAGAGAATAATTAGCAGGACTGTGTTCCGGGATCTGACAAAACCAATTCTGTGCTATTGCTACGAAATTTAATTTGGAAATTTCAAATATGTTCATTTACTCATGACACTAATTATACATAGTGCCCCTCTAAGGAAGTGTAACTGCCCAATTTTACTAATTGTTGACTGCCTCATGTTATTCCTTAACCAGTGTCATAAATACACACACATGCATACCCATGGTGCATAAAGCAATATGTGAATAGTCAAAGATATTATGGCTAAAGACATAAATCTGTAATAAATATTTAATAAAGCTGAATGCATAGTAAAGTGTTAAAGTATGGCATTTATTTATCCTCTTGTTTATAACATGGGGCATTCTTTATGCCGTCTCTACCAGATAGTTGCCCTGCATAAACATAGTTGCAAGAAGCATTCTCTGTATTATTATATAGAATGATCAGTAAATTTTAATTACCTAAAATTCCTAACTTTTTTTGTTTTATTCTACAGCACTCTCAACAATAACAACATTACTAGACTTTCTGTGGCAAGTTTCAACCATATGCCTAAACTTAGGACTTTGTAAGTAGCCGCAATGTATGTATGTCAATGTCATCAATTAAGGGTTCCCCTTAAGTACCATTTGTAGTAAACAAAAAACAGTACCACAAGTTCACTATGGGGTAGACCAGGAAAACACCACTTTTTAAAAAGTACTAGATATGGTATTTGAATAAATGAACTATTATTCTGAAAACATGAAAGCTTTCCTTTAAATGATATGCATTATGGAAAGTTGGAGGGGGGACGTTTACTTTGAGCTATTGTGGAGGTCACATTTCATTAAGAAATGTAAGACTCCTTGATTGGCTGTCAGAAATGATAAATGGTAAATCTTTATGATTTTATTACTGTACAGCAAGCCGACCTAATAAAGCTAAACTGGCTCTCCAACATTCTTTGTAATGTAAAATTACACCATAACCCTCCAGTGCTTCTATAATTAAGGTTGTGTCAGCATTTTTATTTAAAAATATCTTTTCAGGAGATGGACATTAAAATATTTTAGGTGAATAAAAACGTGTTTCCTAGTAAAGTATTTGCTACAACTGTTTTTTTTTTCTCTTGGAGAAAAAATAATCTTTAAAGCTCAGCATGGGGATATTTAGTTAAAGCATTTTCAGAGATAAATCTCATTTGAATGGGGTTTAAGAATCACCTTGACCTTAAAAATACATTATATACCACATGTGGGAAATGGTGGGAAACATAACCAAAGCTTCGGAGTTCTGGAATAATATGTGTTTTTAAGTAGGGAACATAAATTTTGATTGGGTTTTCAAAATAGTTTTCATTTTACAGTAGGTTATAACTGGAAACATATAGCTTTTATTTTTTTCTCTTTAATGAAAAATCATTTGAATTGCCAGCTTTTTAATGAATTAGGTAACACCAATCTTAAAGTCCTTTTTTTTTTCCCCCTCTCTCACTAAAATGTAGCTCTGTGTATGATACAACACAACATGATCATTTCCTTGGAATATGACTTAACAAAATAAAGAAATTCTCAAAGTATGCAGATATAACATAAACTTTATTTCCTTGGTACTCTTCGGTTGAGCCTAATTTGACCAAATTAATACCAAATATAGTTCACTCAGACTATATTTGATGAAATTAGCTCCTCATTACCTTTAGCTGATTTTTAAAAACAAACTGAACAAGCTCTTAATCCTTGAGAAAATAAAGCCACCAAGACTGTAGAAATATCCATCATCCACGTTTTTGATAGTATGCCTTACTTTCCTACAGAAATCCATTAGCGTTTGTCTTGCTAATCAGGTTTTTAAAGTTTTATGTTCTCTCATTTCAAATTTGTACGCACCTAACTGGATTATTGTAACGTACTTGGTTTAGATGAAAATATTTAGAGAACAGCGAGGTGGAGTGTGCTAAGCGGTTTCCAAAGGATGCCACTCTGACTTCCAAACAAACTGAACCGGAGGTCACCCAGCTTTCTCAAAATGTAGCAATGTGGCATTTTGTTTGGTGGCACGCTGTCCAAGTTTTGATGCAAGACAGTCTGTTCCATATCTACAGGCTCAAGGAGAATGTAAAATAGTCATCTAACTTGAAATTCCCTTGCTTTGGTGTTTCATTATTGTATATTATCATTGCTACTTAAAAATTCCACTTTTATGGTCCAATTATCTTTCTGGACTGAGTTCCATGTTTTAATATCCATTACTGTTATTGGGTTAGAATTGAGCACATCAGCTAAAAAGGACTAAAATGGTATTACTGTGTCATAGATGATTCTGGAAATGATGCTTTGATTTATACTTTTGGATGTCCTTTTCTTTAGTTTGAGAAAACATAAAAGCCAATTTGAAGTCATTTACCTAATTTAGTGGATACATTTGTCTGATATTTTATTAATGGAAAAGTGCTATTTGCCACTTGGAATGGATCCATGCTCTGGTATGGATCCCTGCCAACATAGAGAGGGGGCTCACTTAATTCCTTCACTCCTAGCCATTTATGTCTTTTCATTTCAGTTCCTGCTCTTTGAGGATAGGGTCCCAAGAGCCCAAAGCAGCTAATCCCTTTTTCTGCTATTAAACAAAAAGAAGGAAATCAGAATAGGGACATGAAAGAAGTGTTTTATATTGAATTATTATTCTATCTTGTTCAGCAAAAAATGAAAGTGACCTGCTAAAAAGATTTTGCAAGCAGTTTTTACAGAAACTAACAACAGCAGGACTAACTGATAACTCATACTGGGAGCCACAACTTTTATTTATATGGCCCCGCCCCCACCCCACCCCAATTGGCCACCAGTATGTGGGGACTGCAGAGCAATTTGCCTTGGACATACCTATTTCTTTTTACCGTTTTGAGTGAACATAAGAAAACTATTTTTATGGTCGTGTTCAAGCTTCTGTATATTTGCTTAACTTGGCAGTAAATGAAGAGTAAGTGGATTCTCATCATTTTTAGAAAAATAATTAGGTTGGGACTTACTAAGCTTTATCTACTTACATGTTAAGAAATAAAGTTACATATTATTATTAATACATTTTTTAATTCTTGGAATAACTATTTTGTTTTCTTGCCTTAAACGTCCCTTCTTCTTATGTAGTCGCCTCCATTCGAACAACCTATATTGCGACTGTCACCTCGCCTGGCTCTCTGACTGGTTGCGACAAAGGCCCCGGGTTGGTCTCTACACTCAGTGTATGGGTCCATCCCACCTGAGGGGCCATAATGTAGCTGAGGTTCAAAAACGAGAATTTGTCTGCAGTGGTAAGACAGAAAGAACCTTTATGTTGTCATATTATTTTTTGCTTCTATGTAAGAGAGCTGTGGAGAACGCATGCTTTAAAAGTTTCAGTGTTTTGCTCACTAACATGTGCAGTTGTGCACTAATCACTCCATGGAAATCCTCAGTTTCAGTGATATTGATAATATGTTCTAAGACGTTTGTGCGTGATTGGCCATTACAGATTACTCGTACTTAATGTATGATGAAAGGTTTTTCAATTTTCACTCCTGGGGAAATATAGGAGATTCCTAGATTTAAATTCTGTTTGCTACTTATTTTGCTGTTATGTAATAATTTAGATCTACTTTTATGTTAACAAATGGAAATATGATTCATCTTGCTGGAAAATTCAGGAAAGTATCTCAACTGTAGTTGCAGAGTGACAAAGCACTTTCCGTGCATACTAGTGGTTCACCTCTACAGGAAAGAGATAAATGAGTAGCTTTAGTGATGAAAATCTGAAAACGAAAATTAGGCGTGACCTATGTAAAATATCAAGTAACATTTACTTAGTTCTTTCTATATGTTTGATCACCAGCCTAAGTATTTCACATATACTTAGCTCATTTCACCTGCCTTAGAACAACTGTAGTGAGATATAATATTATATCTATATTAGAGATTAAACTGTTGAGGAAAAAGATGCTAAGTAGCCTTGTCCAAGGTCACATAGTTGAATCCATGGATCTCAAGCTTAGGCAGTCTGGTTGCCAATTCATATATATTTATATTTATGTTTATACTTATTTATAAAATATTATGTTAATATTACCTGATCCATATTAGCATAATTTATCATATATGTATGTGTGTGTGTGTGTGTGTATATATATATATATATATATATATATATATATATATATCGTTCTGCTTCAGAAGTGTCTGTTCAAGATACAGTCACACAAAATGTTTAAATATATATAACTCATCACAAATAGTTCCTTAGAGGATTGAAGACATATGAGTACAGAATTCTCATTTATCGTTATCTTTTAGACCCTTTTGTGTACTTCTCCACACTTTTTATAACCCAAACAAAATTTTCTTATAATGACATGGAATGTTCTCCTTAGGTCTGATTGCTTTTTAAGAAAATTAAATAATGAAATGACTAACAAACTGTTACTAACCACTTTTTTTCTCTCTTCACTTTTCCCTTCCTGTTTTCTAGATGAGGAAGAAGGCAAGTTCATGTTTCTTTTTTAGACTGAGACTATTTTTGTAACGTTTGAGAGCTTGTTAAGAGGGCTTGGGTTAGTGACTGGCCTGCAGCCCCTTCCCGGCATTCTGATCGCTCAGGCCCTCTCCCTGCAGATCAGAGAGGGTTTGTCCTGCTCCAGTAAACTGAGTGTGTGCAGATTCCCATTCAGTACAGCACGGCCGCCATTCTGTCGTTCATCATTCCAACAGTGAAATCTCATTTCAAAACAGTTTTGTTTCCAAATACTGAGTAGTAAAAATACATACACACAGGTAACTACTTAATGCTAAAATCGCAGGCTATGGAAGCCAAAAATAGAACCACCTAGCTTAACAATTACAGAATGGCTTGTTACAAACTATTATAACTTCAGAGAAAATGCAGATTTTGAACCTACCAAGATTTGAAGTTTAGCAAGATCTAATTTCCCCCACATTTATTGGTACACAATTACTTATTTAGAATCAACAGTTATGTCTGTTCTCCTTTCTTTTTTTAAAGTACAGTACATTATGCTACATACATTTAGTAAAGACCAAATTCTCTTGAAGCTTATTAGAAATGAAATATAGGTTAGTCTGACACTGCTGCTTTTTTTGGAACTCAGAATCGTTTTGAATCAAATTCTAGTTTCCGGTCTGAGTTTAGCCTTTCTTAACAATTATTTCAAGTGGGAAAAATTATCATTTTCATAATTAGTTTTAAGAATCTCATTTGCTTCATCTGAGTGTTGACCCAGAACTATAAATGCATGCTTCCTAAAATATATCTTAGAAATATAGGCCCATTTTATGCTCAGATATTTAGAGAAATACGTTTCTGTTAAATAACATGTTTTGTTGTTTGAGATGAACTCGTAAATTTCACAATGATGAATTTCAGGAGGGAAACTGTTATTGTTGTTTGTTTCTTTTTCAGGTCACCAGTCATTTATGGCTCCTTCTTGCAGTGTTTTGCACTGTCCAGCTGCTTGTACCTGTAGCAACAATATCGTAGACTGTCGTGGGAAAGGTCTCACTGAGATCCCCACGAATCTGCCAGAGACCATCACAGAAATGTATGTGCCCTGAAATTCCCTCTCATCTCTCCACCTCCACAGTGACCCAAACCATGACTTTCTTTAGAGACTCTGGGTTTATCGAAGCCAAATATGCATCAACTAACTTAGACAGATATTCCTTGCAGAATTGTACTGAGCCTTACTCTGTTGAAGAAATTACCTTGTTGAAGAGGTTAGGATTTTTCTTTCTTTTTTTTTTTAACATAGGTAGAATTAAAAAGAATGCACTTTCAGAATAAATAGTTCTTTCCCTTTTCACTGGGAAGGTGTTAGTAGGCTATTTAGGAAAAAATAAGAGTGGTTGTACATAGTCTGACCATTTGGATCTGGAGATCTGCTCCTGTCCAGGTTCTAAAAGAAGGACCAAACTGGGGTAATAAATCATAGGAACGACAGAACTAGATGATGTTCTGCCTCTTTAAGAGCTCACTTTTATAAAGCAGTGTCGCTGTTTTGACTATTGTATGGTCTACCATAAAATATAAAAAAGATATAATTATAAAGTCAAAATATATAAGATTTTTAAATTAGTGAGCATTTTAACCTATTTGAACCAATGGCTGTCTCTATCAAAAGTTAAATTGTCTTGGCAAAGAATTTCATATCTATTTTGTATGCAGCTGCTGGGTGCATTGTCCTTGCCAGATAGAAGTCATGTGGATAAAACAAGGTCATGTAAGATGTCAAATGAACTGTTTTTCTCACCTTGAGAAGAAAGCATTAGGGAAAATCTTTACCTCAATATCCATTAACTAAGACAGCACCTCATAGCCACTCAGCTCATCATATTATTATTTTGGAGTTCAGTTCCAAAGTTTAAATAAACAGTTTTGAGTGTTTTGAATTGAAATGGTAAAGTAAGATTAAGTCCTTACAAGTCTACATAGTAGGCACAAAAATTAAGTTATTTTCAAAAACTATGCATTTTTTGCCAGTTAACTGCTCTAATTTACTTTACATGTGAATAACGTTAATTCACAAGACCCACTAACATTATTTAAAATATCTAATATGTGCTTAAAAGTATTCTTAGAGCTTTGCAGTGTAAGACATGATCATCTGTGAAGATGCTAGAATCTGTGGAGGTTTGGCAAAGACATGAAATAATGTATGCACATAATATTATAGTCATCGAAATTTTAGTCAATGGAAGCTACTTTGCTCATGGAAGACATTTATGAGAATTTTTTAGCTGAACCTTGAAAAAAGCATAATATATCGTTTTGGAAGAGGTGGGTGACATTGCACAAAAGAGAAATGTCAGGGATGAAGGACAGAGGTGGTGGTGAGCATTATGTTTTAGAGATTGTACAGTCAATCCTAATTAGAGTAATAGGTGCGTGTTGAGGCATCATGCAAAATAATGCCTCAGAAAAGACATCTATGTATAATTTTAAAGCCACAGATTAATGAAGGATTTTATCTTAATCAGAAGAAGTAATATAAGAGGAACTAGATAATAGACATAGTAAGTTTTCAAATAGGGAAATAATATATTTATCTATCCAGGCAACAGCATTTATTAGGTAAACACTTATTGTTATAAAAGGCAGCACGAATTTTCCAGAGATCTTCCATCAAGTGACTAGCAAATTGGACACAAATTGAAAGCTATGACATGAGGTACAAATTAATACACGTTGTAAGAGGGGAACAAATGAAGTTCAAGGCATTTATGCAGAGGGTGTAAAGTGGGGGTCAAGTTACAGTGGTTAATTAAAGGCAGAAAGCTTTAGTTAGAAGCACAAGTCCACCTACCATTCACTATCTGTGAGACTGTAGGCAAGTTATTTATCCTCTGCAAGCCTGTCTCCTCACCTGAACGTAAGGGTTGTTGTTCATTTGAAGTGAAATAATACATATGCTTAGTATATAGTAGTAATTCAATAAGTGATACTTTGATCGTTGAAGTCTTATTATAAGAGGTAACATCCGAGATAGGCCTTGAAGAATTGGTATTGAATGGAAATGCAAAAATGAGGACAGGGCTTTCAAAATGACCAGAACATCATAAGCGTAGGCACTAACAATGGAAATGCAAGATGCAACCAAACAGGGGCTCAGTATGGCATTTGGATCCCGAGAGAATGCAGGAAAATAACATTGGAAAGGTAGACTGGAGCCAGTTCATAGAAGGCCTAGATAGTATAAGGACCTAAGTCTTTATTTGGAATGCATTTGAAAACAGGAGTTTTAATCTGAATCTCCAAGAATTAATCTTACAGCTGTGCGCCAGCAGTTGGCAAAAGACCCCATTTCCAGGCAAGAGGCCTCCTTAGGTGGCTATCATGTTGATGGAGGGGAGATGTCATAAAAGCAGGAGCTGTGTAGCTGTGGGGTAAAAGCAGGTAGGGTAGTTAATATAGGAGCAGAATTCATGGGATTGGGTATTTGGTGAGATGAGGGACTAATGGAGAAAATGAGCCAAAGATGATGCCAGAATTAAGTGTGAGGGATGGGGAAGTGGTGGTTTTATTATTGCATGTAAGAGGCTAAAGGGCAGGACAAAAGTTGGGAAGAAAGATGACGGTGAACAAAATTTGTGAAATCCTGAAGCACCGATGGGACTTTTAGAGGTATCAAAATAATACAGACTGTGGTAACTTGGAGGAAGACAAGGACTTGAGGCAAAGATTTTGGAGTAATTAATAATACAAAATAAAAGTTGATGGTTAAATCCATGAAATGGCCAATAGAAAGGAGAACAAGAAAAGAGAAACCCAAGAGAACTCAGTAAAAGCAGCAGAGGGCCAGAATAGGTAAGAGAGGAAGGGGCTTCGTTTATCTGCGAAAAGGGTTTTTTGAAAAAAAATGATCGTCACTATGAAGGACAGACCAGGATTGATTTGAAGATGCAGAAAGCTGCAATCATTAGGAAGTCAGAGACAATGCTGTTAGAGAGAAATGAGAGTGTGAGGTGCTAAGATCTCTGTGGGAGCACAATGCTCCCCTGTGGGAGCACACAGGAGCCAGTGGATCAAGTCCTGATTATAGGAAGGACTGAAACACCACCATGGATTGACAAAAGACCAGTGAGTTGTAGATATAACAGACCAAAAGTAATGTGTGATATTTAAAGTGGTTTATCTCATGTAGGCTATTTTATTTTTTACAACAGTGTGTTTCTTCTATTTTGTATGCTGTATAGATTTTGTATTATTGTGGACTTTAGTACATAAAAGTTACACTAAATAATATGTCCCATTGGGTTTGCCTGTATTGAGGAGATGGTATATCAGATAAAGCTACAATAAATTAAATTTATAAGTAAAGATGAAAACATATGTGAAGCTCTAGGTGAATTTCACTTCTCTGATTATTACATTATCAGCTTTATCAGTAGAGCATCTGGTAATAAATCATATTGATCTTCAACTCCAACAAAATACCCCATTACCATTCATTATAGTGGCGTAACGTACTAGCTTAGTAACTCATTTCTTTTATTACTCTTTTATTTTTATTAGTATAAAGAACATCAGTATGATTCATAAAATGTGGAAGTAAAGCTGTACATATTTTTTTGTTTTTATAGATTCCAAGTTTTTAATTCAAGGTGAACTGAAAATTATAACTTCCCTTCATATTTTTCAAATAATTTTTAATCTGGATTTTGCCATAAATTATAAGTAGAATTTCTTTACTGCAAGTTGTCAGGCATTTCATTCAATGCTGTTGAGTTGATTTCCTTCTGTGTGTGCTATGTCTTTATTCCTGCACCTGTCTCGTCATAGAATTCTAACAAAAAGAAAGTATGTAAGTGCTCCATCAAGGAATGATCTACTGCCTGTTATTCTAGGTAGAAGAACTTGACTCAACTTTTCTTTCTTCTGCATTGTGCTTACAACTATAATTTCACACTTCTGGTATTTGCTCAGGCAATTATTTGTTAAGAGAGATGGGAAACATTCTTTTAAAGTTAGAATTGGAATAATTTGTAGGAGGAGGAGTGGAAAGAGACCAACATCTATATAACAGTGTTGGATGCTGCATGCACATTATATCATGTGATTTTTCTCATTGACTTTTGATAGGGGTGTTTATGGAATCTTAAAATAGGAAAACGAATGCAGGAACATATGCTAGATGAATGTTGGTGGATTTCTCCAAGAAGCCTCATCATCCTGATGATTTTATATGGTCCAGGATCTGTCATCTCATTTGTTGGGAATCTTATTCTGCATATACATTGATAGATTAGATAGATAGATAGATAGATAGATAGATAGATAGATAGATAGAATATAGATATAGAGATAATGTGTGTATAGTTACTATATTTTGTTTATATATGTATATTTGCGTGTTTATTTAAACCTGTCTACCCTACTGAAGTAGAAACTATGAAGTCAGAGGCAGGAACTAGTTTTGTTCTGATCACCACTGAATACCCAGGTACAAATCTACAGTGTGGCATATAATAGGCACTTGATAAGTAGCAAATAAATACTTACAGAATAAATGGATAATTTAAGCATTTACAGTGCAATTATCTCTAAAATAAGCTATATTGAACAAGATTAAAAATAAAACCTGAAGAAGCAGCCCATTCTTTCCCTGTAGAAAAAAAATGGTGCTTTTAAGTATACAGTAAGTGAAAGTTAATGAATAGGATATCTAATGGCAAGAGCTAAAATGGGGCTATAAATACTTAAAATTCATTTGTCAAATTTCTCTATTCCCCATACTGGCTTGGACTCCACTCTCTACATGTGTCTGGGAGCTCCTTTTTTTTCTCTGTTCTAGGCCGACCCATTCAGTACCTACTAGTAGCCTCCTTCTTTAGATACATTAATTCAATCACTCTGTAGTTAAGTCTTAGACATCTTTCTCCAAGGCCATATTTTTCCGGTAATGAACTTTATAGACATTTACCTCAAATCCTTCAAAACTGACAACTTCACTTTGCTGTTTGTTTTGTTTTGTGAATAAGCCCCACAATGTTAAGAGACTGTGTTTAAAAGTGTTTTCAGTTGTGAAGCAGCTATGCTGGCCTCAGCCTGAGACTTAACTTGATTCTGGAGCTCATGTTCTTTCATTGATCCAGCTCCAAAGAAAGATAAACATGCCGTGGGCTTGTTGGGCTACCGTAGAAGAGAGAATTGAAAAAATCAGAAGGAAAGGCTAGCCGATACTCAGAAAAACAGGGCAAGAGAAGCTTTGAGAAACTTACATACGAAGAGAACATAGATGGAGCATAAAGGCAGGCATTAAGGTATAGGAATGTGTGCAAAACTAAGAGCTATTTCATATTACTTTCTACTACAACTATTATATACACTATTATAGTGTGTATCATCTCTCCTATTCTCTGTCATATATTCTCACATGTCCCTGGATTTTATCTGCATAGAACTTATAGCAGTTTAAGTTGGTATTTTGATTAATATCAAATTATCCTTAATAGACTGTAAGCTTAAAAAGGGCAGGACTATGTCTGTTTTCCTTACCATTTCTGTGCCAACACTTAGCATAGTGGGATGGAGTAAAGAACAGTGCTGGGGGCAAATAGAAGGGGTCCAGTGCACACATTCTGGAGAGCCTCCAAACCTCCATTCTTCATGATAAACAGACAATGTGACAAGGGAATATGGACTAATGAAGACAGAGAGGGAAAAATAGAATGTGGAGTAGTAGAAGGTAAAGTAAATATAAAAGAAAGAAGCTCTTGGGGCACCTGGGCGGTTTAGTTGGTTAAGCGGCCAACTTTAGCTCAGGTCATGATCTCGTGGGTCGTGGGTTCGAGCCCCGTGTCCAGCTCTGTGCTGAAGGCTCAGAGCCTAAAGCCTACTGCAGAGTCTCTGTCTCCTTCTGTCTCTGTCCCTCCCCCACTTGTACTCTCTCTCTCATTGTCTCTCTCTCTCTCTCTCTCTCTCTCTCTCTCTCAAAATAAATTAAAAATATTATTAAAAAAAAATAGAAAGAAAGAAGATGTTACCCCCGCTGAAATCCTCCCAGCATTTTGCTGCTTTGAACTCTGCTGTTTAAAACCTTCTTTTCATACAGATAGAAGGCCTAAGGCAAGTCTTACATGATCTGGCCCATGGCAACAAAATTATTAATAGCAAATTGATTCTCTATATATCAAATCCTCAGAATTAATTTCTTACATCACGTTTGAGATATAAAATTTTGAGTATGGTATGATGGATTGCTATAAAGTAGACATTTAGTTCTCTTCAATCTAGTTATAGATTTTCTGTGGCATATCACCTGTTCAAACCATTATGCAGAAGTACCATAAATCATGGAGAATAGTTAGTAAGAACATAGGTTGTAGCAATTTAGTAGGTCTTGTTTACCTATGTCTGACTGCCTTCACTCTTGGTTGTTTAAGACTCCGAAGCTGAGAACCATACAATTCTTTCCTTTATTTGTTTGAGAGAAGGAGGTCAGGGAGAAGTTCAAATTATGGAAAAGGAAAAGATGGTAGGAGAGTTCTCAGGTCTTCTGAGGTTGTCTCAATGTTTTCTAAGATGGATTGGAAATTCTCAGAAGCTATAATGCATTTTTTTTCCGACACACTATTCAAATAGGTGAAATGGAAAGGAAACTCATCTTTGTGTAAACTGCGGGTCTGCTTTTACTCTGCCAGCAATAAAGAAGGTTCCTTCAAAGAGACTTACAATGATGGAGGTTAGATGTGAGGGCTCAGAGTACTTTGCTCTTTTTGTTTCCTCTGCGTCACTTCATGCGTAATTATAAAGTGAAAAAAAGAAGGGACTCTTAAATGCTGTATCTTATTACAATCTTTTATGATATTGAATAGAACTTAATTTTTAAGTTTATTTATTTATTTTGAGAGAGAGTGAGTGTACTGGGGGAGGGGCAGAGAGAGAGGGAAAGAGAGAATCCCAAGCAGGCTCTGTGCCATCAGCACAGAGCCCGACACAGAGCTTGAATTCACTAGCCGTGAGATCATGACCTGAGCTGCAATCAAGAGTCAGTCACTTAACCCACTGAACCACCCAGACGCCCCATGAATACAACTTTTAAAATGCATGTTTTCTTCCATTTCCGTGTAGGCATTCTTCCCATATACATTTAAGCCCTTTTTGCAGGCTATTCCTGCATTTGCCCCTTTCAAATTTTTGAATCCTTAATTCTAATAAATAATACTTGCCAAACTGAATCCACATACTGTATGTCAAAGTCATCTGACTTTCTATAGGGATGCCAAAGTTCCATTTGATTAACGTTTTTAAATCACCCATTCTACACTAGCTTCTTAAGAGAGTTATAGGTATTCATGAAATTAGGTGTGACTTTTTATTTACCATGGACTCAGTGATGTCTCAGCTAATAACACAGCTAGTGCTGTTATTGTGTTATTGGTTGATTTTCTTCTCATATGCTAAAATTTTGAAAATAAAAAAATAAATGCAGCATGCCGTTCGACTAATTTTTATAACGCATATAAATTACCTTGACTCTACTTTTTAGACAATATAGATAAAATGTCTAAATAAAGCAAATTATACCATTTTAATATAATTTGGTGTGAAAGAAATAGTCCATAATCTGAGTTTGCCTTGATAAATAAAAAGTAGGCTGATAATTTCAAAGTGAGTTTTCACTGTGAAAGTATTTAATTGTGTCATTATGAAAGTATTAAAAAAATTTAGAGATACATCCAACTTAAGAGTTATGAAGCACAAGAGAAAATAGGCAAAGTTAAGAAAGTAGTATAAAAATGAAAGTTTGTTGATAGTTTTACTAGAGCATTTGATAACAACTGGAGAACTTTGTTAGCATTTTGAAGTTTTACACATGCCAGATATTTTCTTACCTCAGATCCACTCACAGAATTAAGCTAGCATATGGCATATGCCAGACTTCTGGCTTTGCAGTTTATATTCTTATAATTTTGTGCTTTGCATGCTAATGAATAACACTCTCATATTCTATGTCTAGTAGAAATAATTATGACCTAGTACTTTAACAAAATCATCTTGTATCCAGCCTTTTTTTTTGATAAAAGAAAAATACACTTGCTTTGGACCTACTGAAACACAATGTAGGAAGCTATATATTTCTGAAGGTTAGCAGAAACGTTTCAATTCTTTGTAATGTAGAAAATAATGTCATACGTTTTTAGCCAAACCAGATTTCAAATATGGAGCTATCATTCTACGTACCTACTTTGATGTGGAGAATTAGCTGCATTTATGTATTTGGTTCTGAATTTCTTCCAACAGCAGAAATGTGCTATGTAGCCCCCAGATCTCAGGCAGAAACTAGCTTTTCTTCTATCAAGTAATATAATTTTGTCTAGAAATGTCACTAAGTAAACAATCTTAAGATCAAAAGAAAGCTGTCATCAACGTATATACATAAACCAGTAATTCAGCTCTGATTATATGCTAACATAGTTACAATTAGAAAAACAAAATAGTGTGAATCCTTTCTGACAATGTATTTTATGGGGCTGGTAGTCAGAAAGTCATTTGATGTGAAAGAAGTTCATGCAAACTTTGCTCATTCTTAATTTTTATTTCCTTGTGCTTTTGGATTATATTTGCTGCATTTTATTATGATTCCATCCTGAATTAGGGGCCCGGAAAAAAGACATCATAATTTAGCTTCCTACCGAATGCAGAGAGCCAATTCATTATTCAGTGAGCAAAACAAAGATCTCTATCTATCATGTTCCCTCAGAACAAGCATTTCATATGTATTCTTAGTTATCAGTAGCCATGCTTAGTATAATCCATACAGTAGCTTTGATAATTCCACAGCAAAAAAAAAATAAGATAAATTATATAAAATAAATTTATAAATTCAGCTATACTTGTAGTTCCGTAGACCATTCTTGAGTTCACTAATAATATTGGAGTGCTTTCATATTTATTTTGGCAGAATTTTCAATTTCATATGTGTATCTTCAATAATCTTTAATTGTTATTGAGTGAAATAGTGAGATAACCATCTTTAAAAAGCTGCATACATCCATTATGTGGATAGAATCACTGTTTATTAATAATATGCATTAATGATAAGAAAATTATTACTGATTTCCCCCCAATTTTTTTCTTTTCTCCTCCCAATTTTATTGAGGAATAATTGACAAATGCAATTGCATATATGTAAAGTGTACAATGTGATGATTTGATAAACTCATCAAATCATTGTGGACTGATTGCCAAGATCAAGATAATTAACACATCCATCACCTCACATAGTTAACATAGTTAATTCGTGTGTGTGTGTGTGTGTGTGTGTGTGTGTGTGTGTGGTGAGGACACTTAAGATCTACTCCCAATATTGTATTATTAGCTATAGTCACCATGCTATACAATATTGTATTATTAGCTATAGTCACCATGCTATACATTAGATCCCCAGAACTTACTCTTTTTATAACTGAAAATTTGTAGCCTTTGACCTACATCTCCCCATTTCCCTGTTCCCACACCCCCTGGTAACCACCGTTCTATTCTCTGATTCAATTAAATTGGAATTTTTTTTTTTTTTTAAATGATCCACATACAGGTGATAGTATACAGTATGTGTCTTTCTCTGTCTGATTTATTTCACTTAGCATAATGTCCTCCAGGTTCATCTGTATGGTTGCAAATGACAGGATTTCCTTTCTTTTTATGGCTGAATATCATGTATGTGTGTGTGTATATATTGATAATATATAGATACATATCAATATGACATGATATATATCAATATTCATATATCTCAATATATATATCACATTTTCTTTATCCATTCGTCTGTCAAAGGACATTTAAGTTGTTCTCATATGTTGGCAACTGTGAAGAAAGCTTCAATGAACATTAGGGTACAGATATCTCTTCAAGATAACTGATTTCATTTTTTTTTCAGATATATACCCAAGAGTGAGATTGCTAGATCATGTGGTAGTTCTATTTTTAATATTTTTAGGAACTTCCATATTGTTTTGCAAAGTGGCTGCACCCATATACATTCCCACCAGCAATGCACAAAGGGTTTTTTCTTCTCCACATCTTTACCAACATTTGTCGTCTCTTGTCTTTTTGATAACAGCCATTCTAAAAGGTGTGAGGGGATATCTTATTGTGTTTTTATTTGCATTTCCTGATGACTAGTGATGCTGAGCACCTTTTCATGTACACATTGGCCATTTGTATGTCTTCTTTGGAAGAGCATCTATTTAAGCCCTTTGTCCATTTTTAAATTGGATTATTTGATTTTTTTTGCTACTGAGTTTTATTAGTTCTATATATATTTTGGATACTAACTCCTTATCAGTTACATGATTTGCGAATAGTTTCTCCCATTCTGTTGGGTACCCTTTCAATTTATTTTCTTACCTATTTTTTAATTGTGTCTAATTTCACAAAACATTATTTATGTAACACATATGTTACATGTATGTATACACACATGCTTTTTTGTTGAGATGTGTGATCATTTAAGCAGAAAAGTATAATGGCTTTTGAAGAGAAAGACATAGAAGACTGAAGCAAATTTTTATATATTAGTTATGAGGTGAAAATAAGTACAGTAAATTATAAGTAAATTGGCAAAAAAAGAAATACTTAAATGACCAGCATGGAGATTAATAAGGTAGTAAGGCAAGAAAGAAACTCCAACTGGTTTCTCTAAATAAATTCAAGGAGTCTTATGAGTATTATTGCAACAGAAGGACACATGGAAAATAGCATTTTTTTCATATAGTACATCCTGAACAAATATTTGTGAGTACCTACTGTGCATCAGGCATTACGGATGAAAGGACACATTTCCAGCCTCCAAGGTGTTTACAGCACAGAAAATTGAAACCACACAAAGAGAAAAATTTTAAACTATATGATAGTAGTAAAATATATACACACAGGAATACAGAGAGAGGAATACCCTGGTGTGCCTGGAAGAATCAAGGAATCTTCAGGTATGAGGAGTCTTGCAGGCAGAGAAATTGGGGACTTTACAGACAGAGGAAAAAGCATGTGTGAAGTCCCAGAAAAGTTAGAGGTAGTATGTCTTTGAGAAGTTAAAGCACTTTTGATTGCTGGAACAAAGTAGAATCCTAATCGTGACAAATCACCTTGTCTGATAACAATAGTACATACAAGGAAGCATGTTGAGCAAGGTACTAGCATGATTAGAGATGCTAGAAAAATCACTCCTAAGGTGGAGTGGAGAATGGTTTGGAGGAAAAGAGTACACTAAGAATGTGTTAGCAACAGTCTGGAGGGCATGGTGAAGGCAGGTGTAGCAACAGATCATGATGGAATGTGATTCCAAAAAGTGACCCTGGTGCTGTGGTGGTTGATTTCCTAAACATTTCTGTAGAAAAGAAAATGGGAGACCCATTAGAGGTAAAACAAGACCTATGTAGACTTTAACATTAAAGTGAAGATAGTTGGTGCATAGTAAATGTATTCTTTATTCTCAGACAAATCATTATCATGTGTTTTTTTTAGGAATTAAGCTATAGATTTATGGTTCTATAATCATCTGGAAAGATTAAGTTGAAAATCCATATAATTCACATACTACTCTCTCAGGGTCACACTATTTCCTAAACTTGAGGAAAAAGATGATGGGTAACTTGGACAGTAAATCAGTGCAGGGGGTGGGGAAGAAGGCCAATTGCTATCTACTCATTGAGCAATACTGTTAAACAAATGATGCGTAAAGACAATTTGCATAATGTTTTTAAAACTAAAATTATTACGAAATGGGCAGTTTAGCTCAGTGCCTGGCTCAAAGTTAATGTCCAAAAGGTTTTCACAATCAATGAAAATCAAAGCAGCAGAACATTTAATTATTTTATTTCTTGAATTGCTAAAGAAAAATTATACATGAAAACTTACTGATATTGACATTATGAATCTATGCTCCATCCCCCTGAAATCAGTGAGCGATGTGCCTAAGTCCATATTTCCCTCTAGAGCTAAGCCATGTGATTGCGTGTTTTGAGTGTATCTTTGCATTTGAACATGTATCCATGTGAATAGACGCATGGAAATGTTAACTCTTATTTAGGTCACAACCTGAAACATGAAGTCAGTAAGAACACACACCCTTGCACACACTCATTTTTGTCTTGCTTTAAATGCTTAAAGACCAAATGGAAAAAGAGTTATTTCTACTCTGAAAACATCATTTGAATTTTATCCTCAGGGGCATGTACCCTAGAATGACATCACAAAAAAATAATAATAAAATAAGATTAAGGAAATGGACAATATTCAGGAACAAGTCATACCAAGGCAGGGATGGCTGATAATCAATTAGTATGGACACAGTCCCAAGGCAGAAATGCTAGCTGTATGCATAGTATGTCCCTCTAGAGGCAAATATCCATTCACCTGCCAAAGATATTTATTAAATTACAAAGTACTAGAACTGCAATTACGTAACAGAAATTGTACTTCAGTCAAAAATATCTTGGGTCATTTTATATAGACACGTATGAAGGATTTCAAGGCATACATTTACTGCTGAAGTTAGAAGTAATATTCCAGAAATACGAAGTACTGACTTTGGAATTATTATGTAATAGGCAAGAGAATCCCTAATGTCAAAGGAATATAGCTGCTTCCTCCTTTTCAAATAGTGGATTGATGTTACCAATGATGAGAATGTTTGGCTACACTGAGCAGTCCAAGATTCAGAAGCTAGGGTCATTCCACAACCTTCCCCACACACCCCATTAAATCTATGTTCTATTCTCTGGCAGCTGTTTTTGCCATTTATGTTAAAAGCAGATGGGGAAAATGCAAAGGACTGTCAGTTTTATTGCCATGTATAATCAACATCTGGGCTGTATGTTACAGATACAATCAATCCAAACTCATACTTTACTGGTGTTGTAAAACCTTTTTGAGTTCTTAAGACAGTTTCCAGAGTTGAAAAAAATGGTATATTTTAATCATATGGATCATGGAAGTTACAACATTATATATTTTTTCAGCCTCCATGTGAAGGATGTATGCACGTATGTGTGTAATACATAATTGCTGAGCGATCTGCAAATCTGCTGATTTGTTTAAAATGTGTTTTTCCATCATATATGTTTATTTCCTCTTAGAGATCAAATCATGTATCAGGATATACTTCTTTATATAATCTGTGTGTGTGAAACTCATATGTGTTGTAGACATATTATTATATAGTGCTGTTTATTATGTATGTGATTACATAGATACCCATGTATATCCCCATATTTTTATCTTTTCACTATTTTTTATGCAAGAAAAACATTTTTTCTATATCTCATATTTTTACAAAAACATAGTTTATAGGAGGTTTTATTTTTCTCATGTTTTGGAAGGAGAAACTGAGAGAAGCAAATTAATTTTTGCAAGGGCCACGGAACTTATCAGTGGCTGTAAAGCTCATACTTTTAATCACCGAACTATACATTTTTATTTTTATGTATACACATATATAAAACATAATTTCTCGTGGAAAGAGCTGTTTCGCTTTGGCATGTGGATATCATTTTATATGGTTTGTCAACATAATTTAATTTGAAAAATATTGAAAATAATTCCTGAGAATTGAGCACTAGTGAGCTGAATGGGTCATTTAAAATAAACTAATATTGTTTAATATCTCATAAATGGTTTCAGAACTAGTTGGAATTTTTGAATTCCTGAATTGCACTATGTTGTATACTCTACTGATGTAAGACCTGCTTGTCAATAACCATAGCAGAGTATTTTAAGTCACAGAGCTCAGTTATACCTGCACATCATTTCCATGTTGTAAGGGCCTACAGGATTCGAACAGAGAAATTTATTGATAATTTTCCATTTTCTATACTCTTTAAAATAGGCACCAGAAAGTGGCATTTGTTGGTTGGAGTTCATTCCCGGGAAGCTCTCTTAAGTGTGAATACATGCATGATTTATTTAAAACAAAACAAAATAAAACAAAACAAAACTAAACAGTAATTGAGAACATGAAAAAAGGATGTATGTGAGTGAGGAGAAAGGTTTTTATTGGTTAAACATACTGTAGTGTTGAACTTTTTGATGGAGGAGTTATAAAATTGTCCCCATTTTCTTATCTCATTGAACTTTTCACTAAAATTTCCTTGTGATTTTGATGAAGTGGTAACAGCAGGTTGCTTTTATATACTACACCCCCCCCCCCCACACACACACACACAGAGTGATAAAATGTTTAGGAATTGTTCATACACATTCTGTGGAGAAAAAGGTCTGGGCTACTTTTACATGAAAAAGGCTTCCATACGGTATGTGGTTGATAGAATTTTCTTCTTCCCTTACTGAGTTTTCTAAATATATTTTTACTTTGAAATTCAAAATATTGAATTTTCTTTTTATGAAGGACTAACATTTGGAAGGCTCTTAATTATGGTGGATTTTATCCACAGCAGATATATCTCGGCCATTATCTGTTTTTGTAACCCTGGAATGGTTTCAATTAGATTCTTCATGGAACAATGGATTCAAATTTGCACTCTATAAAATTCATCAGATTTTATGCTATTAAAATAGAAGATTGTGGGATAGCAAAGATAGAAAATGTACATTTCATTTACTTGTTTTTTTACCCTTCATCTGAATAATATATTTCTTCCTTATTTTTTATAACCTGGTTTAAGTACCATCCGCACTTTTCTATAGAAGTATGGACACCATTTGATACGTGTGTTGCTTACAGTTTTAAAAATATATTCTTAAGTTCTTCTAATGAAGCATAAGGTCCTGGAGATCTGAAAGTTTAAAGAAAGTACACATTAATTTATTGTTTGCCAACTAAAGAAGACAAAATGGACATTTTGAAACATTTTAAAATTTATTGGTTGACATCTGTCAGTGGTAGAATATTTTCTTGCTTGAGAATCTGTCTGTTTGAATGAAGGAGGCAATTATGCTTTGCCTTAATGGACTGCTGGTACAGTGCCATAAAAACCAATTAGCTGCTGAGTCAGTGTAAATTACCATGTAAGCTCTGTTTCAAATACTTCTTCTTTTTTAACAAAAAAGGTTGGAAGCAAATAGATAAATAAAGAAAAGCAAGCAAATCCATTTTATATGTCATCGTTCAGCTTTCTGTTGCATATGTTCTAAATGAAATGGTTTGCAATGTGAAGGCTAACTATGGTACGTTGCAAGAATGATTGATACATGCAACAGCACTGTATTATGTTTGAATTACTATTTTTGCATGTAAAATTTAACACTGTTTCATCATGAATTCTCCTTGTTTTATAACTTCTTGTGCATGCATTTTCTAAAACATATATATAGCCTCACTTATATATCTTTTGTTTGCTTTAGTTGGAATATTTATCAATGAAATTAATTGCAGATTAGACACATCTACATTTAGTTGTTACAATAAAATGTATTTGAGTGCCATTAGGACAATTAGTGATCATTATAAGTATTCTGGATTTAGAGACTTTAAAATAATAAATGAATTTTAAACTTTCTAAGGAAGCTCTTCAGTTATATATGATAGTAGAATTAATTTGGCCACATTTGTGAATTAATGTCATTGATATTTCAATGCTGAATATGTCATTTTTTAAAACTTGTACTAAACAAATTAATTGGAAATGTAAAGGCAAAATTAGATGCCTTATCAATAAAACTTCCATAAGGGTATAAACATGTTTCTTCCAATCATCATTGAATTCCATTCATATAATATATTTTGCACAGG
This sequence comes from Prionailurus bengalensis, assembly GCF_016509475.1. Classification (NCBI taxonomy): domain Eukaryota; kingdom Metazoa; phylum Chordata; class Mammalia; order Carnivora; family Felidae; genus Prionailurus; species Prionailurus bengalensis. The sequence goes on along the minus strand of NC_057344.1, from coordinate 190,306,886 downwards.
TAGAATACAAAGGGTGAATGAATGAATGAATGAATGACTACTGGTTTTCTTATTTTCAAGAACTTGAAATGATATTTATGAAAAGTAATCATATGAACTAGTTTTGCATCACTGTTTTCATTGAAAGAAATCTTCCAGATGCTAAGAATTTTTATTTTTTCTCATCATAGCTTTACATTATTTTGAGCTAATCTTTAACAAAATGAAATGATCCTTCATTGGCCTAGATTTGTAGAAAGTCATCTAGTCAATAGTCTTGCATCTATAGCTTGCTTTCACTGTATTTTCATTGATTACATTTTAAACTTCTTAAAATCTAACTACAAGAAGGGATCACAGCAAAAAAAAAATTAAAAAATGTGTCTCTAAACCATCAATCTATAACATTCTGATCAATAGTGTAACAGTGAAATGATTTAAATGTCCTTTGTTATATTTAGAGATTTTGAAAAAAGTACCCTTTCTTCAGACCTAGATAAATAATCCAGATGCCAAATCTATATTTTCTTCATACAATTTATTTCTTGTCTTCTGGGGTAAATCTGCCCCTTAGGAGCCAACAAACCTGGTGGAGGAGGGATATGTGAAAAATGACTAGAATGTAGTGAGATAGAGCAGAGGCACAGAGAAGAGAATGCCCTTGGATGTATAAAGAAAGATACAACTAACCTTACCTGAGAAAATAAAGTAAGGCTTCAGGAGGAGGCCATGCTTCAGTTGTCTTAAGACAATTAAGCCATGTTATTAATAATCACATAAAATTATTACTAACCTAAATGGCCAATAATAGAGAATGATTAATTAATGATGGTCCATTTTGATAATTAAGTGTTATAAAGACATTAAAAATAACATCTCCCAAAATACTTAATAGTATTAGGACAACATGTAAGGTATGATATTTGATATAAGGTATACAACTCAAAATTCTCTATACAGTAAGACTTCAAAGATCTAAAATAAATATATATAAAAAATTAAATTTTCTTCCTTATATATTTTGTAAATAAACTTGTATTTATCTTTAATATGAACAAAATAATTTCTGCTTTTTGGAGGGAAAGAATTATAACTAAATTACAGAAAAATAATTACCTTCTGTGTGAGAGAGGAAGGAAGGGACAGTAACTTGGGGGATAACTGGGTTCAGAGGATTAGAAGCAAATCCAGAGACTGAGACAGGGAAGAGAACCAGAGGTGCATGGTAACGCATCCAGGGAAGAAGTGTTGTTAGCACTATCAAATGCTACAGGGAGTTTAAGAGCAATGATGACTGTGGATACCCATTGCATGTAGAGATGAGGAGGTCAGTGTGAGCCCTGAGGCTGTTGAGGAAAGCCTGAAACTAAAGAAGGGTTTTGGAATCAGAAAAGACCAAAATGTAGGCATTTCTACTTAACCTTCTGGGGATATTTTGTTTGTTTTGATTTGATGTTCATTAAATGTTGCTGATACATATATCCTCATTCACACTCAGTTTTTACCAACATTCAATAAAACATGAACCAATGTATATGGCACATGTATAGTCAACATATATATATTGTTGTATTTATATGTGTATATAAATATGCCAATATAAACATGTATACCTAAATATATATTTGTATATATATTTTTTAATCCAGGCAGGAAAATGAAGCTCATGCTAGGTATTTTAACAGAGAGATTTAATATAAGGGATGAAATTAAGCAGTTGTGAAGGTGACACAGAGAACAGAAAGCTGCCTCCACATCCAGGTCTACAAAGATCTAAGAAGAAAAGAATGTTACACAAAGTCAGGAGGTGGCCCCAGCAGGAGCTAAAATTAGGAAGGAGATGAGACCACTGCTGGGGACATCCCCTGAGACAGAGAAAGGGAGAATATCCTGGCTTCTTGCTTCATCCTACCTTCAGTCTCCACCAGTGCCTCTCATTGGCCAAATTCCACAAAAATCAGTTGGCTAGTGAGCCTGGGGTTATATGGTTCCCAAGAGTCAGCCTCTGGGATACAAAGAGAAGAGGGGAAGGGATGGGGAATGTTTATTACAATGTTCACATGGATAGAGATGAAGCTGAGAGGCAACGTTTTTGATGGATACGATACTGAAGGAAATGTATTTGTGTGGTTCATAACTTAGCGGGTAGAATCGTGTCTTTCTCTGAAAACACAACCATAGATTTATTTTCAACTCTGATTTTGGTGCATGATCAAAACCACTTCAGTTGTGTTTTGAATGCGCTTTGCTGCAGTGGTTTTCGCGCGAAGTATTCAGAGTCCAGCCAGTCTTACCGAAAAGTGCCTATGGTATTTAATGGATTGGAATTTAAGATTTACCTCATAAGAAGCTGCAAAATTAATTTTCTGGGCATAACAGCATTTTTAATCTATAATATGTTTTCTGTAGAGGAGATAAAAGGTTTATAAAACTTAATATTCAACAGCAATTTCCTTTGTGGAAGAGTTATAATTGTCTTTGAAACATGTTATACATCTGTTCAGTGTTATACATATTTCTCATACTGATATAAAGGTTATTTTAATGTACTTCCAAGTTAGTTTCTTACAGGTACTTTCTCTTTTATACAAAGTCCAGACTTAAATATTAATCGACCTGTAATGCCTAAAAATCAGGATATTCTTATTCATTTTATAATTGCCTTGTTTTTATTCCCAATCTTGCCCCACATTTAGGGCACAGCACAATTAATTTTAGTACTTATTTTTGAGGAAAAAAAGAATCACTCACGAAGAGCATCAACGTGGCTTCTTGACATGCATCCTGGGCTTGAATTAAACATCCCTGAGAGCTCACGTTTCCATTTAAAAATTGAATTTTTTCATTGCAGACGTTTGGAACAGAACTCAATCAAGGTCATCCCTCCTGGAGCTTTCTCACCATATAAAAAGCTTAGAAGAATGTGAGTGAATAATATTCTAGAATATATGTAATTTTAAAAGTTATACAGGTCATGACCGTGCAGACATTCACTTAAGTATGAATATTTGAGTGTTTGACAGCTTAAATATTAAGTGATGTGACTATCCGATTGCTAGTTTTATAATACTGTGTGTTAAAAGCTAAACTATGTAATATTTTAACGTTCTCTGTAATTTAACATATTGATTCACACCCGCGTGAATTTATGTGATCAATATAGTATGCAGTCAAATCTTAGATGTTCTATTTTCAAAAATAAGACATGGCAGCTTTTATAATAATTTAAGAAAAGAGCCAGTAATTGATTTAAAAGTCTGATTTTTTTTTAATTTAAGATGCTTCAGATGTTTTATGTTGCAAATTTTATACATGTATTAATAGGTGCGAAATTGACATGTAAAGGCAGTAAATAGCTTTCTCCTGCAGTAAATCCTCACTGACATTCTATTTAATTTAACCTAACCCTATTTCTAATCTTAGTGACCTGAGCAATAATCAGATCTCCGAACTAGCACCAGATGCTTTCCAAGGACTACGCTCTCTGAATTCACTGTAAGTATTGACCACGTCGCCAAAGGAAAGCAGAATAGGCAACTAATACTGGCTCCATCTTTTACAAATTTGGATTTAAGAAAAAATAACCCTTAATTTTTTGTCATGAATTATTAATAATATTCATTATTATTAATCTTAATGAATTTCATCATTTTCATGGAAGACTGCTACCTGTCACTAAAATCAGCCCATTTTTAAGGGTATATATTTTAGGATTTGATAGTTTTGCTATTTAGAAACCAAGGGTAAGAGCCTCTAAATTATTCTGTATTTATATTATTATTACTGACACCTTTTTGTTTCTGAAATATAGCTGGAATGTGTATTTTGGAACATTCTGGTCATTGTTATATTTATAAGCCTCAAGCCAGCAGCCACTCTGTCCTGAGGGCAATATTAGTCCCCTCAGAACGATGCTCAGTGATCTTATGGAGGGAACAGTTGAAGATGTGCAGTGAGAGGCCCCCTCAACTCCCTGCTTCATCTCCTTAAGACTTCCCTGAAAGAACCAGCTTTAATCCCTCAAAGAACAAAGATAATAAAAGTATGACAGCTTTTTAACATCAAAAGGACTTTCAGAGAGATAACTATATAAATTAAAATTATTGTAAAATAAATGGATAAAGGCTGCTATTCTTTCAAATTTGTAAAGGAATCTTCAGAAGTCCACCAAGTACAGTCAGCTTGAGTTCAGATTGTAACTTTAAAATTTGAACATGGAGGCTGGCATGTATTTTCCTAAGAGTTGAAGCTTAGAGAAGGATTCTTATTGTTATCAATGACTGCGGAGCTCTTGAGAATTTCAGAAGGCAGTGGTGGCCAGCGGGAGGTCCATGATACACACGTGTAAGGCCCAGATAAACACCTAGGGCTCATGCAGCACTCCACACTCAGTCATCCCTGGGGAGGAATAGACAGAAGTGGTCATCCGGGCACATGGAGACCCAGGTTGCTGTGCTGGTCTGCTCAGAAAACTACAGTTTTCTTTGAAGAAAGAAAATGGAATCTGCCTAGGTTCTTTTTTGTTGTGGATGTTAACCACCTCTGGAATTAACCAGAGGAAGTCCAAGACCTGGGGAACAATTGTCGGCAGAAAATGTGGAATGTAGACCGGTGTTGCTCTTAGACTGAGCTGGCAGATTCTAAAATAACAAAGATTAATGTAAAACTCCATTAAATTACTCAATCAGATGGCCCATGAATTACAGGGTATGCCACTCTGGACGGTCATATTGTCCAAAGTAAATAGAGACAATCTTCCATCCACACAAAAGGACAGAACAAAAGTCAAGTCATTGTACCAATCCCTGGTCCGTCAGGTATCTGTGCCTCAAAGATGAGTAGTAAAATGTCAAAAGAGAGAAATGATTGGAGAATTCTTATTAATAGCAGTTTTGCTGACAGTTTACTGTTAAGTTCTATTGTCTTAATGCTAATTGACACATTCTGGTTGTGAGAATTAAAATAACTGATAAAAAAGAAAATAAATTTAAAAAGTAATAGACCATAATTGTATATATTTATTATTATATATTTATAATTATATATAATATATAAGTTCTATGTACTTATTATATTATAAATTATGCTTAATATGACACTGTATTTATTAACTACAAAGATATATTTTATTGTATTATAAATAATGTATTTATGAATATTGTATATTTTACATTATTGACATAGCAATGTTATATTAATATATATTATATTTATTAATAAACACTTAGTTACAACTAATGATTATATTATAAATTATTATATACTTATCCATATAAATATAATAGACTCATAGCAAATAGTAAAAGAAATAAAATGTGTAAAGCAATGTACTTGCTGAATTGAGATTTTAATCTTCATGACCAGAACTCTCATGTACAGTTTTTTTCAGAAAGCCATAACAAAGCATGATCTTTCCTTATGGAACTGACTTTTAGTCAGTGAATTAAATCATTGGGGAATTCCTAGTTCAAAACCTAGTCATATACAGAAGAGTGGGAACTGTTTTCCAGAAATGCAACACCAAATACTACCCTATAATGTCAGAAAACAGACGTTTTTAGGGACACCTTGGGTGGCTCAGTCAATTAAGCATCAACTCTTGATCTCAGCTCGGGTCTCCATCTCAGAGTTGTGAGTTCAAGCCCCATGTTGGGCTCCATGCTGGCTGTGGAGCCTACTTGAAAAAAAACAAAAACACAAACATGTTTATCGAGAGAATCAAACAGCTGTGCTATCCTAGAGAAAGTCCATGTGCTGTAACTGGTAGCATTTTCCTCATTGTGTTCACATTTTGAATTGACCTTCCAAAGATTAATTTATACCTCTTATAAAGTATACAACTGTCCAGACTCACAGTAGCTTTTTTTTTTTTTTCATTTCACCACAATCCTACATTCCACAGAGATGTGGGACCCTATTGTGTCCTAGGCCCTCTTCAAGACCCTGGGGATACACAAGTGAACAAAATACAGAAACTCCTCTCTCGTGGAGATGACCAATGGTAAACTAGATACTGGTCAGAAGATATAGTATATCTGATGATTAAGAGTGGCGTGAAGTAAGGGGTGCATGGGTGTCTCAGTCACTTAAGCATCTGAGTTTTGATCTCGGCTCAGGTCTTGATCTCAGGGTTGTGAGTTCAAGCCCCACATGGGGCTCTACATTGAGTATGAAGCCTACTTAAAAAAAAAAAATTCTCTGAAGGAAAATAAAGAAAACAGAAGTGATAAGGAGGCCAATGGGGAGGAGAGCTGAAATTTTAAACAGGAAGGCCAGCAGAAGCCTCCCAAGAAAATGATATTGGGCAGAGACCTGAAGACTCGAATTGTAGGAGTGAGCTGTGCAGATACATGAAGAAAGAGCATTCAAGACCAAAAGAACGGCTAAACTCTAAGGCCCTGAGATGAGAGTATGCTGAGTGTTTCAAGAAAGAGCAAGAAAAAAATGTGACTGGAAGCAGGGCAGATGGTTGAAAATGAAATAATGCAGAGGTTGTGGTTGTGGTTGTTGATAACAGCAAGGTCTAGGACACAACCATGAGGACAGAGGGACAAAACAGGTTGACAGACAACAGGTTTGTGGGAAAAGAATAGGGTTGGAGATCGTAATGTAATAGGGCTTAAGTCTTTGGAAAGGAGTACCGTGACGGGGGTTTGTGGGTAACTGCGGAAGCCATGCAAATCAGCGACACTACCTTTTTTTTTTAAATCCAGTTTTTACTTCTACAGGCTTCTCTTACATGTCTTTCTAGAACATACTCAACTACATAGGCAGTTTAATTGAATCACTATATTTACTAAAGAAGTGAAAATAATTAAGGATGATATGATGCCAGATTTTATTAAATTAAAAAAAAACATTTTAAATTGTTATTTAATCACCAAAATAGTATACCTTAGAGAAAAATGAACCTGATTTATTGAATATTTTAAGATCTCTCCTACTAAATAATTGCATTAGCATTTATTTTTATTAACATTAACATTATTTTATTGCATGTTATTATGTTATACTATTAGTATATTTTATTATTAATATAACATATATTAAAGACAAAAGAGCATTCAGAATACATGTGTCTATTGAATGATTTCATACTCAGGGCTTTTACTGCTGTCATTGTGACAACAACAGTATTTCTATAATATTTAACAATGATTTCTTAGGAATTCAACATATTAGTGTACTAGGCATTGTCTGTACACATCTTCCATTGTTTCCCATTTACTGGTTGGAAACATCATTTTATATCACAAGATAAAAAAGTGCTGTAGTAGCACAGCATAGTGACTAAGCATAGAGCCTTTAGCACACTAAGTGGCTGCCAGCACAGAGCCCGATGCAGGGCCTGAACTCACAAACTGAGATTGTGACCTGAGCCGAAATCAAGAGTCGGATGCTTAACTGACTGAGCCACCTCGGTGCCCTGGGACATTTTTTTTTTTCTCTCTCTTTGGCAGTAACTGTCTTCTGCCAGATTTCAACAAGAGCAGGAGAATTCAAAGACTGGCCATCGGCTGTTGCTGTTTCCTACTATCCTACTCTCCTACTATTGAAACTCACTAGGGTGAAACTAGGCTTAGAATTCTTTGCCTTTTGTCTGGTAGCAGGTACAAGAGCTGCTTAAGGTTTCCTTAAGATTTCCCTATTGGTCCAATGGGCTATAAAGTAATTCTCGATCAGCATACTCGTATACTGGAGGCCGTATGTTGAATATAAGTGATGTGTAAGAAAACCAGAGAGAAGTTACCCAGTTTGTCACTGCTCATATTTGGATGACATTATCCAGACCCCTCAGGTATTTATTTTCCTTTCAGCTGAATTCATTTTCATCTTTCAATTTCTTTTAAAATTTTCTTTCCCTCATAGGAATGCAGCACAAAGTCTCACTGGCCTCCTTGCACTTTATATCTTTATGTAATGACATGCCTTTGTCCCATTTTTATGAATTTTGGCCTTATTTTCTTGATTCTCATCCAGCTTCTCTGTCCCGGTCTTTGGATTTTTTATATTTTTAAGTCATTTTTCCTTGCTACCATTTTGATCTCACTGCATATAAGAAAACTGTACCAGCTCTACTATTGCTATACCTTTCTGTACAGAAATCTCATCCCATAACATTTACTGTTTCTTTATGATAATATTTTATGATTGACAGTCCACATACCCAATAATGACTACATAGATTTCCTTCATCCTTTTGTGATTCCCCCCATATTTATTTCCCTATGTACCCAAACTGTCTCATTAACAATAAACATCTATTTTTTTTAACATGATCTTAAAGAAAACAACGATTTGTTGGAATAAAATGTTTCACAATATAATAAGACACATCTCCTAACCAGTCCTCCATTCATGTTATTTGAGCCAACTTTTAAGGTGAAAGTCCCAAATGAAAAACCTGCTAAATTATTTGCCCCTTTATTCTTTTTTTCCCTTTTATTTTTTTAAATTTTATTCCAGAATAGTTAACAATACAGGATTATGTTATTTTCAGGTGTAAAATATAGTGTTTCAATAATTCTATACATTACTCAGCGCTCATCATAAGTTCTTGATCCCCTTCACCTATTTCACCCATCCCCCCACCCACATCCTTTCTGGTAACCGTCAGTCTGCTCTTTGTAGTTGAGAGTATGTTCTTCAGTTTGTCTTTTTTCTTTTAACTTTTTTTTAAACTTTATTTTGAGAGAGAGAGGGACAGAGACCAAGAGAAACAGAGAGAACGTGAGTGGGGGAGGAGCGGGGGGGGGAGGGAGAGAGAGAGAGAGAGAGAGAGAGAGAGAGAGAGAGAGAATGAATCCCAAGAAGGTTCTGCATAGCACAGAACCTGATGCGGGGCTGGAACTCATAAACCGTGAGATCGTGACGTGAGCCGAAATCAGAGTCAGATGCTTAACCAACTGAGCCACCCTGGCACCCTTGGTTTGTCTCATTTTTTTACTTGTTCATTTGTTTTGTTTGATAAATTCCACACATGAGTGAAATCGTATGGTATCTGTTTTTCCCTGACTGGTTTGTGTCATTTAGCAATGCACTGCCTAGATCCATCTATGTTCTTGCAAATGGCAAGATTTCATTCCTTTTTATGGTTCATACTCTATTGTGTCTATATATATAGAGAGAGAGACACTATATATATGTATATATACACACACACACACACACACATATACGTATATATGTATACATATATATATGTATATATATGTATATATATATATATATATATATATGTGAAACCATCTCTTCTTTATCCATTTGTGTATTGATGGACACTTGGGCTGCTTCCGTAGCTTGGCTATTGTAAATAATGCTGCTGTAAACATAGGGGTGCATATATCTTTTCAAATTAGTGTCTTGTATTCTGTTGGCAAATACCCAGTAGTGGAATTACTGGATCATATGGTAGTCCTATTTTTAATTTTTTGAGGAACCTCCATACTGTTTTCCACAGTGGCTGCACCAGTTTGCATTCCCAAAAACAGTGTGTGAGGGTTCCTTTTTCTCCACATTCTTACCAACACTTACTGTTTCTTGTCTTTTTAATACTAGCCATTTTAACAGGTGTGAAGTGATATTTCATTGTGGCCTTGATTTGTATTTCCCTGGTGATGAATGATGTTGAGCATCTTTTCATGTGTCTAGTGGCAATCTGTATGTCTTCTTGGAGAAATGCCTGTTCATGTCTTCAGCCCATTTTTTAATTTGGATTATTTGGGGGGTGTTTTTTTTTTTTTTTGGTGTTGAGTTGTAGATGTTCTTTAGCTATTTTAGAAACTAACCATTTATTGGATATGTCATTTGCAAATATATTCTCCCATTCAATAGGTTGCCTTTAATTCTGTTGATTGTTTCCTTTTCTGTGAACAAGCTTTTATTTTGATGTAGTCCCAATAGCTTATATTTGATTTTGTTTCCCTTGCCTCGGGAGACATATCTAGAAAAATGTTGCTACAGCTAACATCAGAGAAATTCTTGCCTGTGCTCTTTTCTAGGAATGTTATGGTTTCAGGTCTTACATATAGGTCCTTTAACCATTTTTGAGTTTATTTTTGTGTCTGGTGTAAGAAAGTGGTCCAGTTTATTTATCTATTTTTTCTACATAACTGTCCAGTTTTCCCAACACTATTGGCTGAAGAGACTCTTTTTCCCAATACATATTTTTGCCTCCTTTGTAGAAGATTAATGAACATGTTAATAGTGGATTTCTTTCTGGGTTCTCTGTTCTATTGATCTATATGTCTATTTTTGTGCTAGCTCCTTACTGTTTTGACTGCTATAGCTTTGTAGTATATCTTGAAATCTGAGATTGTGATATTCCCAGGTTTTTTTTTGTTTTTTGTTTATTTGTTGTTTGTTTTTCTCAAAATTTCTTTGGCTATTTGGGGTCTTTTGTGGTTCCATATGAATTTTAGGATTATTTGTACTAGTTCTGTGAAAATTGCTCTTGGGATTTTTTGATATGGATTGCATTAAATCTGTAGATTGCTTTGGGTAATGTGGGAATTTTAACAATATTTATTCTTCTAGTTCAGAGTATGGGGTATTTTTCCATTTGTGTTGTCTTCAATTTCTTTCATCAACTTTTTATCATTTTCAGAGTACAGGTTTCTGCCTCCTAAGTTAGGTTTATTCCTAGGTATTTTATTATTTTTGCTGCAACTATAAATGGGATTGTTTTCTTAATTTCTCTTTATGCTAGTTGATTATTAATGTATAGAAATGCAACAGATTTATGTATATTGACTTTGTATCCTGTGACCTTATGGAATTCATTTATGTTTTAGTAGTTTTTTTGGTGGAATCTTAAGGGTTTTGTATACATAATATCATGTCATCTGCACAGAGTGAAAAATTTACTTTTTCTTTACCAATTTGGATGCCTTTTACTTCTTTTTCTTATCTGATTGCTGTGGGTAACACTTCCAGTACTATGTTGAATAAAAGTGGTGAGAGTGGACATCCATATCTTAGGTAAAGGGATCTCATTTTTTCACCATTGAGGATGATGTTAGCTGTGGGTTTTTCATAGATGGACTTTATTATATTGAGGTATGTTCCCTCTAAACCTACTTTGTTAAGGGCTCTTATCATGAATAGATGTTGTAATTTGTCAAATGCTTTTTCTACATCTATTGAAATTATCATATGCTTTTTATCCTTTCTCTTGTTGACGTGTTCTATCGTGTTGATTTGATTTGCAAATATTGAATCACCTTTGCATCCCAAGAATAAATCCCACTTGATCGTGGTAAATGATTTTTTAATGTATTTTTGGATTCAGTTTGCTAACGTTTTGTTGAATCTTTTTGCATCCTTGTTTATCAGCGTTATTGGCCTTGTAGTCCTCTTTTTTGTAGTGCCCTTATCTGATTTTGGTATCAGAGTGATGCTGACTTCATAGAATGAATTTAGAAGATTTCTTTCATCCTCTATTTTCTGGAGTTGTTTGAGAAGAATACGTATTAAATCTTTAAATGTTTGTTAGAATTCATCTGTGAATCCATCTGGTTTTGGACTTCTGTTTGTTGGGAAGTTTTGTTTTTTTTGTTTGTTTGTTTGTTTTTACTGATTCAATGTCATTGCTGCTAATTGGTCTGTTCACATTTTCTATTTCTTAAATTCTATTTTTAACTTTTTGAGGAACCTCCATACTGTTCTCCAGAGTGGCTGCACCAGTTTTCATTCTCACTCATAGTGCAAGATGGTTCCCCCCTTCTTGGCACTTTATGTGGAGTATAAGAAACAAAACAGATGACCATATAGGAGGGAGAGAAAAAGAGAGACAGAAACAAACTATAAAAAACTTATAAAGATAGCAAACTGGAGGTTGGTAGAGGGAGGTGGGTATGGGATAGGCTAGATGGGTGATGGATATTAAGGAGGATAGTTGTTGGGGTGCCTGGGTGACTCAATCAGTTATGCATTCAAGTTCAGCTCAGGTCATGATTTCATGGTTTGTGGATTTGAGCCCTGCATCAGGCTCTGTGCTGACAGTTCAGAGCCTGGAGCCTGCTTCAGATTCTGTGTCTTCCTCTCTCTCTGTGCTTCCCCCACTTATGCTCTGTCTCTCAAAAATAAACTTAAAACATTAAAATTTTTTTTAATGGAGGGCAGTTGTTATGATGAGCATGGCATGTTGTATGTAATTGATGAATCACTGGATTGCACTCCTGAAACCAATATTGCTATTGCACTATATGTTAACTAACTAGAATTTAAATAAAATTTTGAAAAGAAACATTTTTTTCTTTTTCTCCCTGATTCAGTTTTGGGAGCTTATATATTTCTAAGAATTTATCCATTTCTTCTAGGTTGTCCAGTTTGTTCATATATAATTTATCATCATATCCCTTTGTATTTCTGTCAGCTGTCATTTCTCCTCTTTTGCTTCTGATTTTGTTTATTTGAGTCCTCTTTTTTTGGTGAATCTGTCTAAAGGTTTATCAATTTTGTTGATCTTTTCAAAGAAGCAGCTCTTGATTTCATTGATCTCTTCTATTTTTTTAGTTTCCATTTAATATATTTCTCTATTCTTTTCTTTATTTATCTACTGGTTTGGAGTTTTGTTTGCTTTTCTTTTTTTAGCTCCTTTAGGTGTAAGTTTAGGTTATTCATTTGAAGTTTTTCTTGCTTTTTGAGTAAGAAATGTGCTGCTATCAACTTACCTCTTGGAATAGCTTTGCTGTATCCCAAAGGTTCTGGACTGTTGTGTTTACATTTTATTTTGTCTTCATGTATTTTTTTTTTTGTCTTTTATTTCTTTGTTGACTTATCCATTATTTAGTAGCATGTTATTTTACCTCCTTGTATTTGTGTTCTTTCCAGATTTTTTCCTTTTTTTAAATGTTTACTTTGGGGGGGGGGAGGGGCAGAGAGACAGAGGGTGAGAGAGAATCCCAATCCGCTCTGACAGCACAGAGATAAATGCGGGGCTCGATCTTATGAACCATGAGATCATGATCTGAGCCAAAATCAAGAATCAGACACTTAACCAACGGAACCACCCAGGAGCTCCCAGGTGCTTATAGTTGATTTCTAGTTTCATAACTTGCTCCTTAATTCTTATATGGGTCCCCACAATTTATATGCATCCTATTTCCTTTTTATATTTCATTGGGTTCAAAATATGAAACTCCTTTAATATTCAAAATTGCTATTTTGGGTTCCTCTTTGAAATCATACTTGGCTCACTTCAGTTGTATTATTCTGGCACAAGGACAAGTGATGCATATTCAACAAACAACGGTTGCATTCAGTTTAATTGGACACCAAGCTTAGAACCTCGTAAAAGTTCCTGACACATAATAAGCATATGATATCTCTTGTTAAATTTAGTCAGTTGAATGATATTGCATTGAATGTCCTGAAATAGTGCCACTTTGATCTGCTCATGTGTGTTACCATAAGGCCTCTGACCTTAAAAAAATGCATTTATTATTGCTTATCCTTTCTTAATTCCCTTGCCTCTTTGATGCTAACAATACAGAGTTCTCTCTTTTTTTTTCTTAGATTTTTAAAAATAGTTTTTCTCTAATTGATCTGCCTTATTTAAAAGCATCTATATTCTGCACAAATGAACTTTTATGTTATATTATATAACTATACCACTGGGATCTATACAAGTAGAATGTCTCCTTACACAATACAGTGTGCAGCCATATTTATTTATTCCCTTGAGAATTTCCTTCCTATATTGTAATACATCCCACCTCTCACTGACATCTTAAAAGGAAACAACAGCTTTTCCCTCACTCTTATTCATTTCTCTTGAATTGTTATTTTAGTCCATTTCAAACAGAAATCGTATACTGCTGCCAAACATATTAATTATTTAGATTCTCATTTCAGCTTTTTCCTTTACATATTGTGACATCCTTTATGTCTTTTCTGAAAGAACATTTTTCTCATTTTCAGAAGAAATAGGATCAATGTAGAGAATATAAAACATAAAGAAAAGTATATAGATGCAAATCAAAATCACCTCTGAATGGCAAATTGCCTGCCATCCAGAGATTTTCTGCTTTTTTCCTTATATACATGTATATATATTTTTCTGAACTAAATTAAGATCATACTATAATGTACTTCTTTGTTGTTTTGTTCAACTTTAATGTTATATTAACACTTTCATGTCATTAAATATTTCTCAAAATATCATTTTTGTGAATGTGAAATATGCATTTAACCAATACCCTTTTTGGGGGGATTTGGAGATATTTTATTTGTGTCAATTTTTCATTGTTATAAGTTATGCCATGATTGACATTTTGTACACAAAATACTGTGTTTGTGATTATTTTCTTCAGCCCCTAAAAGTAAAACTAAGTAAAAATTTTTATAATTGTCTTTACAACTCTTGGTATGTATTGCCAGTTGGTCCCCCTAAGGAATATAATTTCTGTCTTTTCCCATTCGTTATTGTGGTTCCCTACTTTGGGGGTAAAAAATAGATAGGCATCATGGCAGACCTGTTGCTAATAGCCAGCATGATGAGTCAACCCATTTCTGTTCATCTGTTGTTGAAATCCCATTTCACCCATCTTGTTAATTATTCCTTAATTTGTCCACTTGCTAACTTATTTCTTCAATTGACTCCTCAAACAATGATCACTCATCAATCCAATGTTAGAATGTCACTGCGTACCCAAATCAATGCAAGGTGCCAGGTGTGTTGAAGGGACTAAACCGTGGTTCTTGCACCAGGTAGCTGCACATAGTGGCTGATCAGAGCTAAATACCATGAGGATACATTCCTGTTCATGTTTTTGGAGAAACGTGCATTTCAAAAATGTTTCTGTACTCGTATTAGTGATCACTTTCTACACATACCTTACAATTCTCAAGCATATACATTATGTAACAAAAAGCTTACCTTTATGTAGATTCCTTTCACTTTTTACCAGTATGATAAGCCTAAAACTCATTCCTTTAATGAGCAATGAATTCCACATTTAGTGTTCTCCTTTTTTATTTCAGAATGCAATACTGTGTGTGTGTGTGTATGTTGAAAAACATGACAATTTAACAGTGAACATTTCTATGAAAAGGCATTAAATAATGGAATGAGCTCACTTTTGTTAATTTTATTTGTTTTTCAATGTTTTCTGAACTTTCTACCATATGTATATATCTGATCTATAATCAGGAAAAAACACATTTGCAAATTGAAGTTTGTTCACTCAACTATAGTTTTTATGATGTATGGAGTACTTACTAACCTCCTATATGCCTGAATACATATATGTTGGGTCAATTTGTTATGCTGGCTTGATGTCTAATTTCTTTTTCATTTAAATCATGTTTTTTTCAGTGTCCTCTATGGAAATAAGATCACGGAACTCCCAAAAAGTTTATTTGAAGGACTGTTTTCCTTACAGCTACTGTAAGTATTTGATTGTTTCTGATCTGTTGAACCAAATATAATATTTTAGTCAGTGTACCATCTCGTATTTTCATGGGAGCTTCAGAAAAACTCGACCCCAAATGACATAGTTTAATGAAATGGAAAAGATTAGTCTAGTGCAGCTCACATTGATGGTGGTTATTTATTTGAAGACACAGCACTTTGAAGTTGTCTCAAAACCTTTCTCTCCACCCTGTCAGAAATATATGCTTCCTGGCTACTCTGTCATTTAAAGCTTGTGCAGTCCCTGCCCTTTGTGAAACTCTCTGTTTTGATTTAACAGTAGTTGGGAAGGAGAGTGACATAGTGATATGTTTATCCACCTTTGTCCAAAGAATGTGCAGGGGTAACAGTGCTGGAATAAGGGCCAGAGCACAGCAATAGCACCCAACTTGGTATATACTGAGAAAATTATCTATAAATCGCTGGATTGCATCTTTTAAAAACCATTCTGCTTAGACAATAGCTACCATTCATTTGTGTCAAAAGAATTTACTATACATACATGTATAAGAACAAAACCTGGCCACAAAGTGTTTAAATGAATGCTCCTATGAAAAGGAAATTGGAAGAAATATGCTAACATTAAGATGATTACTGTTAGATCATCAAATTCTGTTCAAATCACCAAACATACGTAGACTTCCGCATTCAGGGGATACAGATATGACGATGATGTACTGTGCTCTCTCAACTAGTTCACAGCCAGTTGACTCTAAAATTCTTAAGTTTAAAATGGTACTTTCTCTGTCAAGTGTGTACATGTGTTGGTGTCAGGGTTTGTACCACTGATCTTGTATAAATTTACTCCTAATCCCCCAAGACTTCCCAGACGTAGATCTCTTCCCTTACTGGGTAAATGTAAGTTCTTACTTACATCCTAGTCTTCATGTTTTAAATTTTTATCAGTATCAAGAAACATATTTTATATCACAGTCCAGTTTCACACACAACACACACAGACACACACACATGAAGCAAATTGTTAACTAAATAATATTTAGCCTTACTGTGTGTAGTGCTCTCCATTTTGCTACATTCTCTCTCTCTGTATGTCTCCCCCTCTCTCTTTTCAATCTCTTTAATACTGTACAACCCAAAAAAAATTGATTTTACAAGAGACCAGTAAGTCATGATAGATACTGATCCTTGTGCCCTAATGTCTTTATTTAGGTTTCAAATTATTCTTAACCCTTGAGGTGGACTCAGCAAATGCTGTTTCTGATCTTTAATAGAATGACTCTGTATACATTACATACATTATAAATATAGCTATTGCTTTAGTCAAGCATTGTCTATATATTACCTGCTTCTCTGTCATTCTTTTACATTCTTGTAGCACTATTCTCCTTGCCATTTACTCGTAATCTCTTGCTATCACTGTCCTGCTTAGTACCCACACTGAAAATAGCACCTTCTCTCCCCTTCCACACACACTTACTGGTCGTTGATGTAACAAACAGGTGAATAAACCACGGGATCTGTATGGAGATGAATCTTACTTAAAAAGCTATCTTTGTCCCTCAGCCTAATATTTTGTCCCTAGCTCAAGGCCCATCCTTAAGCCTGCCAGGACTAAAGCAACACGATTATCTCTTTATGGCTAGCTGAGAACTTGGTTAAGCATCTTAGATTTGCTTGAACAGATGAAAAGAAGTAAGTGAAAGGAACAGAAGAAAGTAGTGTCTAACTCTTTCTTTCTCCTAATTTTCAGACCACATAATGTAAAGTAAGTACAAAATGCTCAAAACAGGCACCTTTTTCAATTGTCTTCCAGGCTCCCTATTTTGTCCTTCTCCTTACTTCTGCTCTCTGACTCCTTCATTTGGCTGACAGATTGGAGAACACAGTAGGTGTGACCTGTGTTGTGGCACAGAGTAGAGAAATGGGATTATCAGTCCACACCTCAGACTAGTTACTAAGCTTTTAAGAAAGCATTATGAGGACCACAGAGAAGGTCAAAATGTCAGGTCCTAAAGGGGGGGGGGGGGTAAAAAAGAGGAGGAAAGAGAATCACCACAAGGAAGTCATAGCTTTGCAAGTATGTGGAATCCCTAAAAATGCAAGTAAAACAGAGGTGCCAGGGTGGCTCAGCTGGTGAAGCATCCAACTCTTTAATATTGGCTCAGGTCATGATCTCACAGTTCATGGGATTGAGACCTATGTTGGGTTCTGGGCTGACAGTGTGGAGCCTGCTTGGGATTCTCTCTCTCCCTCTACCTCTCTGCCCCTCCCCAGCTCATTCTCTCTCTCTCTTTCTCTCTCAAAAATAAATAAATTTTTAAAAAGCAAGTAAAACAGAAATACCCTATGTTAATTAGAGATTCTTATGACCAAAGAGAAACCATTTTCAGTATATTAAATAAGGCATACAAACCCAAACCACAGAGCACATATTTTTTGAGCTACTAAATATTTGTTTAAGTATCAAAGCACTAAACTAAATGCTAGCAGAGAAAAAAATACCAAAAAAAAAATTCTGTGCTCATGGAGGGCAAATAGGTAGGCCTGCATAAAGTAGGTGCCAAGACTAAATAGCAGTGAACAACTTCCTTGGGAACCCAGAGGAAGAAATACTTTAGTTGGATGGAAGGCATGCTCTGGAAAAGGTAAGCTTCCCATGAGGCCATAATAGGCCACAGGACTGAAGAAAGTGGAAGGCGGGGCAAGTATATTCCCAAAGGGAGTCCAACATGAATAAAAGCTGAGACATGATCTCATATACCGTACTAGAAAGGCGTTTGTCAAAGTATGATTTGTGAACCACAGTTTCACAGAACATTGATGTTGAATATTGAGAACATGTTGAAAAAAAAATGAGTGTGTAGGATATTGTGTTAAACTAACTTAAGTGGATGTTTATAATGCAGGACCAGGGCCTTTAATATGCTTATGAACCGTGTCACTCTCCAAGAGGGCTACAAAGTATTAATTCAACAACAGGTACTTATGGAGCACTTAGTATGTGCTCAGCACGGGAGAAACATTAGGGAGCTAAACCGACAAATACGCCTGCTGTCTGGAGGCAACATGCAAATGACAGCAATGAAGTGAGAAGTAAATCAGGGGTGCCTGGGTGGCTCAGTCGGTTGAGCATCCAAGGCTTGACTTCGGCTCAGGTCATGACCTCACGGTTCATGAGATAGAGCTCTGCATTGGGCTCTACACTGACAGCACAGAGCCTGCTTGGGATTCTCTTGTCTCCTCTCTCTCTGTCCCTCCCCTGCTCTCTCTCTCTCTCTGTAAAAATAAATAAATAAACATTAAAAAAAATAATGTAACAAGTAAATCATATACAACAGAAAGAAATACACACTTAGGAAAACAGAAAAAAAAAGATCATAGTAAAGAAAGAAATCGAGTGTGTTAGAGGTTGAGGAAGGGCAAACGCAGGGCATGGTATTAAAGAGAGTGATCGGGGTAGGCTGAATTGAGAAGGTAAGATTGGACCAAACTCAAAGAAGCAGAGTAGTCAGACAGCAGGGAAAAGAACATTCCAAGCTGACATCCCTACATGGAGACCTGTGTGGCTGGAGCTGAAGCAGCTGGGGGAAAGAACGTGGAGGTCACAGAATCAGAAGGGGGCGCTAACGGTCCTATTGCGCCTTAAGGCAATTTGTCAGGACTTTGGTTTCACTAAGAGCAGTTTGAGAGTTGTTGCCTGGCTTTGAAAGGAAAGTGATCTGTGTTTTAAAAGGCTCACTCTGGCTTCTGTTTTGAAAGTAGACCGAACTTCTTCACAGAGCAGCTGGAAAGACTAATGTTTTATGACGGGGTTTTTTATGGCATCCTTGACTTCAGAAGTTGGCTCTGCTTTGTCTACTGCACTACCCTTCCACCTTCCAGAGAATATGTTTCATTATTTCTTCTGAATAAATGTATGAGTACCACTAGATTTATTGAACTGCATGCCCTTCGCTTTATCTGCTATAACCCCAAATCTTCCACCTGTGGTACCTAAATTATTACAGTTAAAATGTTAATGTTGAGGTTCAGAAAAATGTTGATTTCTTGTATTTCTCAAGAAGGACAGAATCTTGAAGGTGAGTTAAGAAGATGCTGCACTTTAATTCTGCAACTATTTGATCAAACAGATTATTGAATGCCAACAAGATAAACTGCCTTCGGGTAGATGCTTTTCAGGATCTGCACAACTTGAACCTTCTCTCCTTGTACGACAACAAGCTTCAGACCATTGCCAAGGGGACCTTTTCACCTCTCCGGGCCATTCAAACCATGTATGTATCTATGGCTTGGATCAACTATGGTGACTGGTGTCTTCACTATGGATTTGAGAGTTGAGTTCATTGCAAGTCGAGTATAAAAGTGTTCTGTATGTGTTTCTGAAAGGCATTTGGCCCAGAACCCCTTTATTTGTGACTGCCATCTCAAGTGGCTGGCGGATTATCTCCATGTCAACCCCATCGAGACCAGTGGTGCCCGCTGCACCAGCCCCCGGCGTCTGGCAAACAAAAGAATAGGACAAATCAAAAGCAAGAAATTCCGTTGTTCAGGTAATTTCTTACTTTATGTGACATTTCACTTGTGTTACCAAAAACAGTGGTTATGGAGACCTAGAGACAGCTGGTTATCAGATCAATTATCAAACATTGTAGAATAGAGTTCTTTTACTTCTGTCCACAAAGAACCAAATAAAGAGAGCTGTAGACACAATTCATATAGCCCTCCTATATGTAATATTTTTAACACTATATCCAGCATAACAAATAGGCTACCAGCCAAGAAAAAAGATGCCTGGATACTTCATGCTGTATTTTTAGAATTTGAACTTTTAGCAAACTCAGAATACTTTTCAAGTCTGTTAAGTTGTATGTTTGTTGGATTATTCTCCATTGAAAAACTTTAGGTAATCAATCATGTTCTCATTTCTTCAGAAAGGGAACTGAGACTTAGTTAGGTGATTTTCTCAGGCTCAGAATTAGGAGGAAAGATTTCCCTATCCCTTGCTTCTCGCACCAAATGTGTTTTCTTATTTTTCATCCTCTTATTTCAAATAGGATTCTGAGAATAATTTTTTTTTCAAAAGGCCATCTTTTAGCATTTGGGGAATATCATACTTATTTATAAAAAGCTAAATGTAGATACATTGTATTACCATTAAATAAAAGACCGACTGCAGTGACATTTACTATTTGCTTTGGACTAATCTTTTCTGTTTTCTTACGATAAAACACATTCTGAATGTTTTGGGTAGTATGTTATCTGACTATTGCAGGGGTATTTCACATTCGGCAGTTAATTCATACTAAAAAGCTAATATCAAAACAAAGCTATTTATTGTCCTTGGTTCTAGATACATTTACTACTCCCTGTACATTATTATATCTCAGCCACTGCTGTGAATAGAATTCACTTAATTATCTATAGTGCCTTTAGTCCATTCTTAATCTAATATAACAACTATCTCTGCTTGCTGACATTCAGGTGCATCTTCTATTTTTTTTTCTCTTTTTTTATTTAGCTAAAGAACAGTATTTCATTCCAGGTAGGTTTTGCTCGGTAGTAGGACTAACCACAGATACCCTTTCCTCACCTTATAAAATATAGCTTCTGAAACTTTGATGTGCATGCGTTTGAAAGTACAGTGGGTACTCTGTAGATAGATTTACTTCTGCATAGATCACTTGTAGCTGTTTCCTGAAAACCTGACCTTTGCATGCAGCTTCTGATGTTAAACTTATATATTATTAAACTCCCATCTTTTTTTTTTTCTCTCTCACTTTGGCACATTATCTAAAATTTCTCACAGTACCTAAAACGTTTGAACCTGTAGCCTTCTACTTAAATCATTTTCTCTCCTTATGTTGTATATCTGATCTTTCAACCTGTTTTTAAAATGTAGCTTATTGAGCTGGTTTTAAAGACAGAGACCTTTCTGTTGTCAAAGAACTAGTTCTACATGAAATCAGTTACCAACACATAGAATGAATTCTCTTTCCAACCATGAGATTGACTTTTTTAATGTAGCTATACTAAAAATGTATGCCTTACTTTTTGTTTTATTTGGCTTACTGATGCTTCACTTTTTATACAAAAACAGCAACTTCCTGCTTGCTTACATACAGTTATATGTTGTTTGTGACTTAACAAAACTGAACAAACTTCTTGTATACCTGGAGTGACAATATAACTCCACAAAAACAATATTGACATGCATCCTGAAAGCATCAGGTGTTCATAGGCACGAAGTGCCTTGAATAATTTAATCATATGAATGGAATGTGTTTTAGAAAAGTATTTGAAATGTTTTACCACTACAATCTCAACACTGTCAAGGCTGATGATTCTGGAACTAGCTCTTTGAAATATGTTTCTTCACTTCTTTTTTCCTTGCCTGCCAACTGTGTAAAATGCCTCTTGACTTGTTTGTTTTAGACCATTATATAAAAATATGTGTTAGTAATTAATTGGCTACATTTACCATCTCCTGGGGATATTCTAGACTATTATATATTTTAACACCTACCAATAAGAAGATTATTTATACAGTGTTAGTATGCAAAAACCATACTGATTTTTTAAAGGAGAGTACTGGGTTAGGTTTGGTCTTTATTTTAAGGAGATATGTGTTATTTACCTTTATTGAATTATAATTTGAATCATTTTGTTCATTTAATGGATTTTGTTTTATTACTTATTTTGAGCTTGAGCGATCAATAGTATTTTACATATTACACTGGCTACATAAGACATAACATGGTGGAAAGAACAGCTGATTGGCCTTCATTGGCAATCTTTAAAATTCATTAGTTTTACCTCACTATTAAGCAGAAAGTCATCTGATAGCTATTACTTACCCAGAAAAAGCTATATTCTAAACACCAGAATACCTATAGGATAAAACATTAATATTGCTTAAATCCTCAAATTCTGCCAATTAATAAAAGTGTTACCGAATTCTTCAATTAATTACATTTAACTCTACTTTATTAATAATTTAGAAATTAATATTTCTGGATCACCAATTAAAGACCCAAAGTCAGATTGTTTTCATAAATTCTGATACTGACAGCGGTCAAAATAAGCTTTCTTAGAAATACATTTTATATGTGATATCATAGCTTCATTTTCAATTTCTGTTCATTCAATTTGCATTAAAGCAATAATAATAGAAGTCAGGACTCAGAAGGTTTCTTTGAGCCTTTTCTCTCTCTTTTTTTTCTTATAGATTTCAATTAAAATTTTATCCTACCTAAACAGTCTCCGTAAAAGAAACAACATTGTCATTGCATGAAATGCAGATTATTTTAAATGTAAGATACCCAGAGTACCTGTCGTGTAGACCTTGTTGCCAGTGTTTCTTCATTTCACTTTTAAAACAAAAGCCTAAACTGCATTACAAAAGTTCCTCAATAAATACCTTGGCATTCATTGCCAAATCTAATGAAATGATTATATTCAGCTTTGCAATCTGATGAGATTCTCATTTCATTTCCACTAAGTGACATTATTTATAAGTTGGAAAAATCATTAAAAAGCATGTAAGCCACCACCTAAGGATTAATCCAGATGAATTTGTTTGTAAAGATCTCCATGATTCGTTTTTCACTTCAGTTTGCTTGTTTACCTGCCTACCGTCATTCTATATGGCATTCTAGATACTATAGTGATAACTCAAAAGAAAATCTATCTTGCAGAGAGTTCATCATTTAAAGGAATCGACAAGAACCTAACTTGTGCTGTGCATCTTGTATGCCATTGCTTTTCCCGTAAGACCACTGTGCTTCAAAAAATTACTACAAAAGCTTGCAAAGCATGACGATTGCTGTCATACTATGCCTTTCCCCTCCAATTGCCATAGCAAGGAAAGAAGGAGGAGACCTTAGCTAGTTTTATGTATGTGTTTATTAATCTTAATCGGGATTACTCTTTCTTTCCTTCTTGGTGATTTTTACTTTTGCAGGAATTCACCATTTTGGCTGTAAGTAAAAGTGTCTGATCTGAAACATAATGTCCTCCCTTTTCAATCCTGATGTACCTTCTTCTAGTCTCGGTCTTTTGCGCCTTTTTTCCGCCCCCCAAGAAGAAACCACAGATCTTTTGAGCTTCTCTGTTGTCCTTGTAGCTCACCTTCAACTTCTTCCTGGATGTTGTTCCCGAAAGCTGTTGTTTCCATTCTGCAGTTCTGAGGAACAATGGAGGCACCTTTCAGTGTAGCCCCCTTCTTTGTGTTTCCAGGAAATCTTCGGTAGTAATACTCTTACTATGGTCATAAACATTCTGCGGGAAGAATGCATGTCATGTAAACAGTATTACGTTTCCAGAACGTCTGTAGCTTTTTCTCCTGCTTCCCTTCATCTTTCCTCTCGGTCTTACCCTTGGCCTAGTGGATGGTGTAGTGATTATGTAGCGAGATTTTCTGTTGTGCTTGATCTAACCATGTGGTTGCCAGGTATGAGTAAAACATGGTTCCGTCAAGCACCATGGAACGTCACGCAGCTTTCTACAGCATGACAAGCTGCTGAGGCTTAAATCAGGATTTACTGGTCTCTTTTTATAAAATCAAAATGAAAAAAGAGGGCTTTTTAGGCATTTCTGAAGATTATGTGAGAGGGAGAGAATACTAAAAGACCATAGAAAATTTAAAAACCTGAGTACATCTATTTGCCTTGAAAGCCCTAATTTAAAATGATATATAGGAACATGTTTATTACTGGATACATTTTAAATTCTCGACTCAGAGAAAAAAAATAAACTTTTTAACAATTAATAGCCATTGTATGATTAGCTGTCAAATAGGCTAGAATGGCTCATAACTGGATCAGCAGAAAGTACAGCTGTGAAAAGCTCATCTCTATTAATGTTTTCCTGTCCTGTGAATCTGGTTACTTTTTTTTCCAGCAAATTCCAAGCCCTTGTTTTAACCCTCTCCTGACATCCATTGACCAAAAATTCCCCAAGTTGTCTCCCTGCTGCATAATCTATAGTTATCTTACTATTTTTCTTCCTACAAATTAATGAATATTCTAACCTTTAGACTAAGTATCTTTTTTTTTTTTTTTCTTTTGGCTTGAATCCTCAATAGGTACAGAAGATTATCGATCAAAATTAAGTGGGGACTGCTTTGCAGATTTGGCTTGCCCTGAGAAGTGCCGCTGTGAAGGGACCACGGTAGATTGTTCCAATCAGAAACTCACCAAAATCCCAGACCACATTCCCCAGTACACCGCAGAGCTGTGAGTTCATCTCCTAACAAAATCCAGGTTGGGAGGGAGGGAATGAAAGCATCGAAGCAATGGAATTTTGTCTTGCTCTTTTATTCTTGATGATTGCATTGATTTTAATGAACACGCATGGCCGTAACTCTTCTTTGTACAAAGATAGATTAGAGGCTATCTGACTTCATCTTTCTGGTCCAAGATACAACTCCAGAAGTTAATTTACTTCTCAAAAATTCAGTTAGCTCTTCATAATGCTAAGAATAAGAGCATTCATTTGATATTTATTTCTTGGGTATTATTTATGCCCATACCCATTTCTAAAAATGTAATAGATTTCTAAGGGATATAGTCTTTCACAGCAACCAAATAAAGTACTTTGAGAGTCACCATTTTGAATCTCTGTATATTATGAATTAAAGCAGAGAGGCTTTATCTGCTTTATTACTTCACGGACCTGAAGGTGGAAGGATTCAGTGATTATCAAGTATTACAGCACAGCGGGTAGGTTTTGTTTTTCCTGAGTAATGGATAGCATAGCAGAAAAACAAAAGGATAGTGAGATTAGATTTATATTTATAACCCTAACAAGGGCCTAGCACATACTAGGTGCTAAAACATGTTTGTTGAATCATCTATAGATTCTGTGCCATGTATGGTTTGCGTTTAGTGACATTATTTGTAAAACTAAGACTAGTGTTCTAAAAATTGAAGAAAAACCTGGTGACATCTCATTGTTTTCGGAACATCTTAGCAACGTTTATGTATAGCACCATCTGGTATCTGCCACTTACTTCTTTGCAAAGTCGGTTGTCCTTTTCTGCATGCATAACCCTTCTGTCTTCAACTAGATTGTAGCTCCTTGATGACAGGGATGGTGTTTTATGGTTTATCTTCCATCATGCCTATATTCGTGCCTGTTACTTAATGAATTCTAAGCAATTTGAGTAATTTCAAATAATATAATGCTTTCAAAGGGATGACAGAAACTACCCCGAGGCTGTAGTGATACTTTTTTTTTATTCCTGTTACTTTTTGAATCTATTTCATAGCTCCAGGATTTTTTTGAAATGTGTGAAGAACATGCAGTAAAAGGCCTGAACTCTATTTTATGGTCACGTAGGGAGTTGTGTGTATTGCCAATATTATTACAAACAATAATTCAAATTATATCTTCCTGCATGATAACAGCTTAAATAGGCTTACTTGTCAATTAAGAATTACAGCACTAACATCTAATTTATTATTCAGCAAAGTTTTTGTGTGTTTTAAGAAATTAGGAGCTTTTTAAATTATACATTTAAAAATCAGTACTGGGAAGAAAAGGTTTCAAATTATGTATCCAGTAGGGGACTTCTATCCAGAATATATAAAGAGCTATTACAACTCAACAATAAAAAAGGTATATTACCCAATTTAAAAGTGCTCAAATTATTTGTGTGCACATTTCTCTAAAAAAGAAATACAAATGACCAATAAGCACCTAAAAAAAATGCTTTGTATCATCAAGCATTAGGGAACCATAAATCAAAACCACAGTGAGGTAACACATCCCCTAGAATGGCCATAAAAGCAAAAAAAGACAGTAACAGGTGAGAGAAATTGGACCCCTCATGCATTGCTGGGGGAATATAAAATGACACAGCATCTTTGGAAAACAGTTTGGCTAGTCATCAAATTGTTAAATATAGTTTTACTATGTAACCCAGCAATTTCACATCAGTGTAAATATCCAAAGAAAAATCAAAAACATGTATCTACACAAAAACTTCTACCCCAATGTTGGTAGCAGCACTATTCATGATAATCAAAAAAAGTAGAAACAACCCAAATATCCATCAGCTGGTAATGGGATAAACAAAATTGGTGTGTCCATAGACTGGAATATTATTTGGCCATAAAAAGGAATGAAGTGCTGACATACGCTAAACATGGATGAACCTTGTAAACATTGTGTAAAGTGAAAAAAGCCACACTTTTCATGAATTCATTTGTATGAAACATCCAGAATAGGAAACTCCATACAGACAGAAAGTAAATTAGTGGTTGCCAGGGACTGAGGCAGGGAGGGAAGCAAATTGAGAGTGACTTCTGATGGGTATGAGATTTCTTCTTGGTGGTGGATATATTCTGGGATTAGGCAACAAACACAGTTGCACAGATTTGTGAATACACTAAAAACCACTAAATTGTACACTGTAAAAGAGTGAATTTTATGGCATATAAACTGCATATCAAAAAATCCATTAGTAAAAAATATTTGCAGCAAGTGGTTAGAAAAAATGGTTTAAAATGCTTTTTGGGAGAAAAATGCTTTGGGGGAGGAGAGACAATAGTGGAAAAAAGTTTGAGAAAGTTTGTTCTATAAATTACTGAGTGAGAGCTAGTTTTGATTTTTGATCATTGGTTTTCCTTATTATATGCTTCTTCATATTTTATTTTGATCATTGAAATTTGAGTGAAATGGGGAAAAATCAGTACTTCCACAGATTTTCTGTGGCATGTGTTCTCTATTTTACTTTGGAATAATTATTAAATGATCTTACAACTCTGTTATCAGAAATAAAATCTAATCCCTTCCTAACTGTTGGTAATGAAAGTTTTGTTTCTTTTTTTCTGAGGCGTCTCAATAATAATGAATTCACAGTGTTGGAAGCTACAGGAATCTTCAAGAAACTTCCGCAGTTACGTAAAATGTAAGCCGTGCATTAGCCACCTTTTAAAATTTCTGTGGTGTTTTGTAGTGTTTTTCACATCCCTTTGCAATTTTATTCAGATTTCTTTGGAAATTGGAAACTATAAAAGGCCAGGTGAAATTTCCATACAATGACTACCTGTGACATGATTTTAGGGTAATTTCTGAGAGGAGTTTCAAGCGATGCCAACCACGTTTTCTCTAACAGAGCCCCTAGCCTCTTATTTTAATTCAGACAGCTGGTTTGTTATGCGGCCACAGCAGGAATTCAGCAATCTAAGCACATTAGAAATGGGTGCGGTAATGTTTTGTAACTTCCTTTACTATTCCCTAAACCACGCTGTTATATCTCTTTCAGCACATTCATGTCAACTATTTGACTTTTTGCTTCATTAAACTTTCATTAGAAGATAGTCAAAATTAATGATTGGTAAACTGACTTGATAGCTCATCTGTGTTACTACATATCCACAACTCATATTTTAAAATCAGTTTATCAACTCAGCAGTTTCAGTAACACTCAGACAATATTCCCCTCCCCTGAGGAGGTGGAAGGGTGGGAGGGACAGAACAGAGGTCAAGTATGTAAGGCCAATGGAACAGCCTCCATCTGAGAGGAAACGTTGAAAGGAGAAAAGGAGCATTGTTCTGTTTCATATGTGTATCTGGCCCATGGTCACACTGACTTGTAAGTGGCAGAGTAGTCTACTTCCTGTGCACTTGACTCCCATATTATACTGCATCCCAAAGAGTTTCATATTATTTCATTTTTCTCCTTTTCACTGGCACTGATTGCTCTTACTTTTTATTCATACCTTTCAAGTCAACACATATTTATTGAGCAACTCCTACATGCAGTGCTCTGAGAGGAATAAAGCGATACATAAAAATGATCCTTGTTCTGGGAGCATTCTGGGTCTTTGAGTGAGCAATGAGAAAAGGAAAGATAGAACCTGTAACAAGGGGTTACCTCAGTTCGATATTTTTGCCCTCTGGGCAAGCATTGTAATATTTTGTGTTACACAGGATATTGACAGTTAACTTGGCTGTTTTGACACATTATTACAATAAGAAGTTTTACTGGGAACAAACCCCTATTCTGATACATTTCTTTTATTTTTTAATTTTTTTTTAAATGTTTATTTTTGAGAGAGATAGAGACAATGCGAGTGGGTTAGGGGCAGAGAGAGAGAGGGAGACACAGATCTGAAACAGGCTCCTGGCTCGGAGCTGTCAGCACAGAGCCCGACGTGGGGCTCGAACTCACGAGCTGTGAGATCATGAACTGAGCCAAGGTCGGACACTCAACCGACTGAGCCACCCAGGCGCCCCTATTCTGATACACTTCTGATGCTATCTAAATGTTCACACATTTAACCCATCTTTCTTCTCTCTACCCAATTGCCTTCTTTTAGTCATTAATTCAGTAGTCTTTGGGGCATTTCTTTAAAAAGTTCCTTTTGAAGTATTGTGCTGAATATAAAGGTTTATACAACTCAATACCTGACCTCAACAATGTTAGACTCCTAGTGACCCTTGAAGATCATTTTGATGTTGATTGGGCTGGTATTTTTCACCATAGACATTCTCCCCCAATATTATCATCAGTTTGGTTCAATGGAATAGGAAGTGTGGTGTCTTTTCAGAACCTGTGGTGCTGGGCAGTGAAAAGCTTGGAAATTATGGAAGAATTTGCTTAGTAGAAGAAAATGGTCAGACATGTTGTCTCAGTGCCCTTGTTGAAAGAAATAGCTTAAAATCTTGATTTCAACATTTTTTTTTAATTTAGAAACTTTAGCAACAATAAAATCACAGACATTGAAGAGGGAGCATTTGAAGGAGCATCAGGTGTAAATGAAATACTTCTCACGAGTAATCGTTTGGAAAACGTTCAGCATAAGATGTTCAGGGGATTAGAAAGCCTGAAAACTTTGTAAGTATTCTCATCTGCATTGTGATTCTTCCATCACAGCACTGTAGTTCACTGGTCATTATAAGTCCAGGTGGGGGAGTAGCTCAGACTCCTCCTCACCCTACCATCTCAACGTCTGTCTACATCTCTCTCTCACAGATACACACACACACGCATGCGCACACACACACACACACACACACACACACACACACACATCCTGTGCGTGCAAACATTCCCTTCCTAGAATCCCCAGACTTCGGTGTGTTGCTTGCAAAAGATCGAGAATGTCTCCCGATGGCTGATTCCTCAGCAAAAAAGATTGTCCTTGTTCCAGTGCTGGTGCAGATTTCCTCCCTTCCCTGGTTCTGCCTCCGAATGTTCATTCTCTTGCCTTTTCATCAAACGCCTCCATCTAACACTCGTTCTTGGCCCCAGGGGTCTAGCTTCAGAATCCAATCCAACCCCTGTGGCACAGAATAACTAACGGTTCATCTGGAAACCACCTTTGTCTGCTCCTGTGAGGTCTTAGTGAAAAAGAGACTGACTGACGGTAGATCGTGAACCGTCTATTTCAAAGCAACATGCTAAGAGTTGTGCCTACTTGCTCGGGGGTAGGGAGGTTGGGACAAAGAAATTCGTTATGTTTCCAAAAAGTTGTTGACCAAAGAGGACAGGGATTGGATTGAATAGCAAAAACCGCACTTTATGTTAACTTGAATTTTCTACGGTGCATATATGTAGTTTTTATTCTCTTGGAAGTATATAATTATGTTTGACAAAAGTGGCAACCTAAAATTGGAAGATGTACAAATCAACACTCTGAAGCGTTTGGAGGACATGAAGGAAACTATTTGTAACCAAGAAGCAGCTGATGGTGATCACAGTGGAGAGAGGTCCACGCTCTACTGTCTCTCCTAAACTGTCACCCTGTCCCTCAGAGCCACAACCAGAAGGGTGGATACTTGAGGACATCCCTTGCCTACTCTTTATCTGGCGCAGAGGGAGAAGACCATTTCCCCGGCCGGCGTGGATGTGTTCCTAGCATCCTGAATTCAAGTCCTACTGAAAATGTCTGCCCATGAGTGTAGATGTTTGCTCCTGAGCCTCCCAGGGATAGAGTGAAACCTAACATCCAGCAGGGCTAGCCTGCAGCCCTCCCACAGACTAACTTGAGCCCCTTCAAAACGTTATGCAAATACTCTTTTAGCCTTTTTATGGAGGAGATACTGAGGAGAGGGTAGAGGAGAGCAGAGAAAATACACCACAGGCGGCTGCATCTGTTCCTGCCCCCACCTCCCTCGGCCAGGCTGCTTCAGGCGACTCTGCAAAACACGAATCCTACAAGCAGAAGCATCTTTTGTTGGAAGATAGCTGAGGGACTGCTTGTTACTGGCACCTTCTTGAAGAGGCAGCGTGGGGGTTGGGCAGAGGAGGGGAAGGGGGTGAGAAAGGAGTCTGTATCCCGCCTACATCAGTCTGCCTTGGGCTGCCATAGCACGATACCACAGACTGATGACTTAAGCCACAGAAATTTGTTTTCTCACAGTTCTGGAGCCTAGAAGTCCAAGATCAAAGTGCTGAGAGGGTTGGTTTCTAGCGAGATTTCTTTCTTGACTCGTAGTTGAAGCCTTCTCCTTCTACTCGAGAGAACGCTGTGGTGTCCCTTCCTCCTTGTATAAGGACACCAGTCCTAAAAGATTAGAGTCCCACCCTCAGGACCTCATTTAACTTTAATTACCTCCATCAAGACCCTGTCTCCAGATACGGTCACATTGGGGCTCAGGACTCCGACCTATGAATTTTGAAACACACGGTCAAGTTCATAACACCATCCCAAGCAGCTTATTCCAGTGTTTTCTTCTGACCAGTTTCTTTCGCAGGACTCTCCCTGAGACAGGTCCTCTAAATTCACTTTCTCCTTCATTATATTTCTAGCGATGTTTTTGTGCCCCAGATGTTTGGACACAAACAGATGTGAGTGGCTCTGTCTTTAACCCACTCTGCCACACAAGAATACTAGAGCATTTTAGAGCCAAGCTCAGTATTCAAAGGACGAAAGTAGGTTTGTGTGGACATATGTATTTCTCTAAGTGATATCTTTGGCCTTGGGACTATAAAGATTTTGACAAGACACCCCCTTATCCCTAGACTTCTTAACTCTTTGAGACTAATAAACCTCTTAATAATATGTGCACAGATTTCAGTGTGTCTTTGAATATTTGATATTGCAGCCAAAATGTGGTACATATGTGCACTTATGGATTTTTCTAGTAACAGGGAGCAAAACTTTTCTTTAGCTTCTCCCAGCGGTCCATGACTCCACCAAGATTAAGACCAAATACTCTTTATTACTTTATGGCAAATGATAGTGTGGATAGAAATACCTCTCTGTTGTGTATTTGTTTCCTAACGTAAAATTATTCCTTGACAAGGAAGGCAGCATCCTTTCTCCCTATATGTGACTTAACAGAATGCAAAAGTTGATAGTTCTTATGTATTTCTTAGAGCAACCTAGAATTTTAAAGGAACACTTTGTTATTCACTTATTTTTGCCTCTTTTTTTTTTTTTAACATACTGCAATCTTCTAGGAAGGTGTTCAACACATGCCTTGAAAAGTTAAGTAAAATAACCTCAGCAATTCTGAATAAGATTCATGGCAACTATTCATTTTCACAGGCTTTTTAAGACATTTTTCATTCCTTCTCTAAGCTCCCCAAATAAACAGTTCAGCAAAGAATTGAGAATGGAGCCAAAACTTCAGCAGTGACAAGGAAAAGACATCAGTGTTAATCCTATTAATGGCAGTTGCTAAAAATTTAAAGAGGTCAGGATTCTTTCAAGAGAAGCCAGTTTGGAGGCACCCGGAAGTCTCAAGAGTGTCTGACTCTTCATTTTGCTCAGGCTGTGATCTCACAGTCCATGAGTTCTAGCCCCACATCGGGCCATGCACTGAGAGTGCAGAGCCTGCTTGGGATTCTTTCTCTCTCCCTGTGTCTCTGTTCCTTCCCTGCTTGTGATCGCTCTCTCTCTCCAAATAAATAGATAAACTTAAAAAAAAGAGAAAGAGAGAGAGAGAGAGAAGCAGATTTAAACTTCATTGTGAACAACTGGGATCTGTTAACTCTTGCCTCTTTTTAAGTTCCAAACATTAAAATGATAAAATAATTTTCATAAATAACGTGTGCAAGATTCTCAGGTGCTCAGTCTAGTTTGGGTTCCCCAGCTTATGCTGACATTGACTTGGCATCTAAGTCCTTGAGATGCTCTCAGTTCCCCATCTGCTGTGTGTGACTATTGATTCTTTTCTGCTTCCTTTCTGTTAAACCTCAGATGTAATGCTACCGTGAATACACAAATCACAGGCCTTCAAGGGCTCAGAGAGCTGTAGGTGAATTAGGACATTATGTAATCAGGCAAACATAATTATAGCAACAGAGGAAGACATTCTACCCTCATCGGATGGGGCTGTGAGTCCACGTGAGGCTCACCCATGCTTTTTTGTAGCTGAGTGCAATCATTGCAAACTAAGCATTTTTTGGTATATATCCACAGCAATTCCTAATGACAAGGGATCACTCAGAAAACAGTAATGAATGCCACACATTTGCAGAGGGGTTATTTGGATCCTCAGATGGGCAAAACTGATTGCTTGATGCTTTCTCTCCATAACAATGTTCTCCTTTCCCTCAGGATGTTGAGAAGTAATCGCATAAGCTGTGTTGGCAATGACAGTTTCATAGGACTGAGTTCTGTGCGTTTGCTTTCTTTATATGATAATCAAATCACTACCATTGCACCAGGGGCATTTGATACTCTGCATTCTTTATCTACTCTGTAAGTATGAAAGATCTTCTTCATTTCTGTATTACTGAGCCAATGTATTATATTTGTTCCTTTTATTAATAGCATTTTAATACATTATTAGGCTTTTCACCAAAATGGGATCAAGGGTTTAGTGTTCAACAAATTTGTATGGTAAATTTATGTTAATTTTTCTAAAAATATTACCTACCCTCTCATATTAAAATTTAACAAAATTTATAATATTTTCAATTATTTTTTATAGTAATGTGATGTGACTTGATTTATAAATTTTAATCTTATAAGTTGATTGAACTGCAAATCACAGAAATGTAGTAGATTTCCCTAGTGTTCTCACGTCGGAGTCTTTTCGGTGTAAATACCATAAAAACAGAGCTGATAGGGTTATTGCCAACAAACTATGCTCAAAAGGATCATTCACGGTGACAGGAGCGACATTAGGATGGCCAGACCAACAACAGAGACTGTTCACTGGAGGGCATTTACAATGACATTAGGAAAATATTGAAGAAATAGGTTGAGCCTGTCCAAGAGGATATTTTATGTAGACAGTTAGAAAATAAAGAATATTTGTAGGTCCATAGATAGAACTCAGAAGGTGTTGTTTTAAAAAAAGAAACAAACAAAACCCTCTAAACAATGTATTTTAGTTCTCTTATATGTCATTATCTAAAGAGCAGTATTTGAAATAATAAATCTTATAACAGATTTGATTTCCTAGTGATGGTGGCATCTAAATATACTAATCTAACTGGAAAGGTAGTTAGAAAGGAAAAACAAAACAGAAAACATGTTCAACATAGCTCGAGTCACTGCAGAAATAATTTGAGGGAAGCATCCATCCATCAGTAAAGCACTTAATCCTCTTTCTACATAAAATGTGACACTTTACATCGAGTGACTAATTTGTGCATATTAAAGATGGCATGTTTATAAATAATAAGGTTGTCAATAGGTTTGTGCTGAAGTGGTGAGATGCCAAAAGTATTGAGATTTGTAGAAGTAAATTCATTTTTATAACTGGCATTTAATCAACTCAGCTGTCAGTTTAGATGGGAAACCTATTCTCTGGAGCAAATAAGGGATGGAAATCTTGAAATGATAAATTAATAAAATAGCTGTTGTCAGGTTAAACTCAATAATATAAGGTAATCAGCCTCCATCTTTATATTAAATTACTGCATTATCAGTGCAGGGAAGTTTGACAGCAAATCAGATCTCTGACGAGTTTAAATTCTCTCTAAATGAGATATCTATCAGGATCCCCTGCATAAACCTCCGAATTGCTTACTTTGCTTTATTTTCTCCATGAAATTATTTGAAGATTCTTATTTGAAAGTGTTGTTATTTTTCAAGTTCCAAGCAAACATTGTAGCCAAAAAAATGCATCCCACATGTTGCTTGTGATTGAGTATGAATGGGGGATGGGGGTGAGGGGTGGTTAATACAAAGAATCAGAAGGCATCATTCCAGCAGAAATAGTGTGGGAAAGATGGCAGCATGGGGTTTTGAGAGGTAAGAAAATGACCCCCTAAACTCATCCCTGCATCGTTTGCATGCGGCTCTTAGAAACCTGTTGGCCAATCCGTTTAATTGTAACTGCTACCTGGCTTGGCTTGGGGAATGGCTCAGGAAGAAAAGGATCGTAACCGGAAATCCTCGATGTCAAAAACCATATTTCCTCAAAGAAATCCCCATCCAGGATGTTGCCATTCAAGACTTTACGTGTGATGATGGTAAGAAAACCTTGCTAAATCTTTTGTTACCAAGCATTCAAATGACTGGTCCAACGCTAGGGGACGCAAACGGATAGTTTGGGGCATTTTTTTTTTCTTTTGTTTTGTTTTGTTTTAGAAACAGGGCACATACTTTCTCAGACTGTGCTTTCACCTGAGTCTACTTGCTTTGTGTTTCTGAATGTTTTATTTAAATTGTCCAGTTTTCAACTTGTAGTTGGTACTGTTTATATAGCTTCATTTTAACTTTTCTTTATCATTCTAAGCATCTCTTTTAGTAACTGTCATTTGCAAAGGAGAAAAGCAATTGACTTAAAAAACAGAAATTCTAAGGGCGCCTGGGTGGCTCAGTTGGTTGAACATCCGATTTCAGTTCACGTCATGATCTCACGGGTCATGAGTTCAAGCCCCGAATCAGGCTCTGTGCTAACAGCTCAGAGGCTGGAGCCTGCTTCACACTGTGTCTCCCACTCTCTCTGCCCCTTCCCCACTTGCACTCTGTCGAGCTCTCTCTCCCCCAAAAAATAAATAAATAAAATAAATTCTAGTAAATCTAACAAAAATAATAGTTTTCGCTTTTTAAAGCTCTATATGTATCATCATATTTGATTCTCACAATAGCCACATAAGATAAGTAGAGCAGGTTCTGTTATTACTACCAGTAAGTAGAGAGCCCCTCTGAGCCTTATATTTTAAAATGAGGGCCTTGAGGCACCTGGGTGGCTCAGTCAGTTGAGCATCCGACTTTGGCTCAGGTCACGATCTCACAGTTCATGAATTCGAGCTCCACATCAGGCTCTGTGCTGATAGCTCAGATTCTGGAGCCTGCTTCAAATTCTGTGTCTCCCTCTCTCTCTGCCCCTCCCCTGCTCACACTCTCTCTCTGTCTCTTTCAAAAATAAATAAACATTTAAATAACATTAAAAAACTTAAAAAACATTTACATTTTCTGCTAAACATTTTAATCCCTCTATGTTTCTTCATGTCTGTGTCCTTATGACTCCTCCGTAATTCAGTTTACATTTCTATATTCTAATTAAAAGTATAATTTGTATAAATAACTGAGCAGAGAAAATTACTGTTATGATTGTATGGATAATATAAATTGTGAATTATTTTCGGGAATCCTGCCCTAGGCAATCTGAAAACAGTGCTGTACAAAACGTATGGTACCAGTTTGTAAATACTCAATGCCCTCTATGTGTATAAGCGATCACATGACTCAAGATTCTTGTGTTTGTTAAGCTAAAAGCATAACATCGCTTCTGTCATTTTCAAAGCCACAAATCTGGGCTTTCCTGTATTTCTTTCGGCAATTTAGGAAATGATGACAATAGCTGTTCTCCACTGTCTCGCTGCCCCACGGAATGTACATGCTTGGATACAGTCGTCCGATGTAGCAATAAGGGCTTGAAGGTCTTGCCCAAAGGTATTCCAAGAGATGTCACTGAATTGTAAGTAGAGCTTGTCTGTTTCCTTAACAATTAATATTTCAACAAGGGAAATGGAAACCAAACAAAATGTAGAGTCCCGTTTCCAAATTCCATTCTGTAGGCATTAAATAGTTTCATGTAAAACCCTAAACAGATAATATAAAAGGCAGCTTGGGGTCATCTGGGTAGCTCAGTAGGTTAAGTATCCAATTCTTCTTGATTTTGCCTCAGGTCATGATCTCACAGTTTGTGAAATCAAGCCCCACATTGGGCTTTCAGCCAACAGGAAGGAGCCTATTTAGGATTTTCTCTGCCCCTCCCCTGCACTCTCCCTCAAACTAAACAAATAAACAATTTTTTACAAAAAGGCAGTTTAGATGCACTTGGGAAATTTCAGTTGTGTTTCTTTTATTCACTGCATGATTTCTCAGTGTCTATGTTATGCTAAGGTGCACTGTGACACTCCAAGAGAGGGTGGTAAAATATAAGATAACTCCAATACTCATTTGCTTGTATATCCTTTTTCTCATAGACTATCTTGCAAGACTAATGTTCTAGCAAATACACCTTAGGAAATGCTGTACTTTTAGTTGCTCTACAGTGTCTGGGATATTCCATAGTTTATATGGTTAATTATTCTTTACCACTGTATCTTCCCACGTGGAATTCATAAATATCTAGAATATAGAAGAAGCTAGCATAATCTCTGTGTTAAAAAGAGGTACTGCCCTTTGGCCTTGAATTAGCATCCTTTTGATCATAAAAGGTATAAGGCCAATTATCCCTAACATTTTCATAACTGATTTATGACCACATATTACATGGTCAGTATACACTCATCCAGACACTAAACACCAGGCACACTTTCTTCTCTGTGTCATGTTATATATGTGGAATAGAATGAGAACAAGCTGCTTGAGTATTATGAAGCCTGAATGCTCCTTTCCATTCCATACTCTGTATATTTATGTACCATGGACAAATGCTCGATATGAATGCACTTGACTCATTTTGCCTATTTATTTTCTCTATGTGAAACTGTGTAGCAAAAATGATTTAAGTTTAGTGATGGCTCAGTTGGTTGAGCATTCAGTTCTTGATTTTGGCTCAGATCATGATCCCAGGGTCATGAAATGGAGTCCGTGTCAGGTTCCATGCTAAAAGTGTGGAGACTACTTGGATTCTCTCTCTCTCTCTCTCTCTCTCTCTCTCTCTCTCTCTCTCTCTCCTATGCCCCCTCCCCTACTCTCTCTCTCTCAAAAAAAAAAGAAAAAAAAAGATTTAGGTTCTAATGTAATTTGTGCAGATGTGTACCTATAATTCATATACCTGAGTACGAGCGTTCTAAAAAAGCAGCTTTGATAAAGTTTTGGCAACATGGAACATACATAATGAGTTTTAAGAAGATGTCGCTTCAGTTACCAGGGAAATTATTTTCAAATCATGCACAGTTCTACAAATTTGGTCCTGAATTGAACACATAGAGAAAAAGAAAAAAGAAAAAAAAAAGGTGTGATCTTAGCACATATATGCAGAAGGTCTCTCTTAGATTTGAAATGCTGTGAAGTGTTCAGTTTCTCTCTCTGGCCACCCATCACAGTTGTTAATTGACAATAAGCACTACTTTGTGTGTGTGTGTAATTAAATACTTATTTCTTATTTTAGTAAGTATTATTTCAGAAGATTACTCTCCATCCAGTGTTGGAAGCCAGATGCCTTTAGAGTACTCTGTATGCTCAACATTGATTCTAGGAACAGCCCAGCCAAGAACACAACACTCGGCATAAACAGATCATTTTTAATGCAGAATCCCATCTTTTTAACTGGCCCATACCTTGGTGCCTCTACCCAATGCCTAGCAAATAATTTTAAACTTATTCTTTAATTTCATTATTGAATTTCATCTGAGAAGCTACTTGATTCATATCCCGTCTCTGCCGTCCATATGTTTCTTCTGTCAAACAGTTGAATTTTCAATCTGTTTCCTTACAAAGTATTAGAAAGTAATATTTTTCTAACAAAATATGTTATAGAGATGAGGAAAATATTAACTAGTCTCTTGTGAATTCAAGTTTTACCTCCCTAAGAGCTTATTCTTAGAATCATACCAAGTTAGCGGGATCCTTCTCTACAATCACATATATGTGTGTTTTAGAAAAATTTCATTGCATATTATATTAAATTATTAAAGAATTTGGCAAAAAAAGTACGTTTTATTGGACAGTTTTAAACAATTGGTATCTATTATTTTTAATCAGTTCCATGTAATTTCCCTCTTAGATTGTTTTACATGTACACATCCGTAGCACGCATTCTGAATCTTTTTAGCTTTCTGTTATGGCGTTTTCCAGAATAAAGGGAGAGTACTGAACTATACGGGATTATGCTTCCCTCTAGTGGTACCAAGAAATACTTAGGTGGAGGACAGAAAGAGGAGTCAAAGAAGAAATACAAAGTCAGAAAATTTGAGCAAGCATAGTAAGAACTCATAACATATGCCTGACTCTTGGTTACATATTTATCACATATTTTGATGAGTTGTGCCTTTTATGTAACTTTTTATTTTGAACTATTTGAAACAGATTATTATCTGAGGCAATTTCTCAGCGATTTCTATATCCAGCAAAAATACTAATAACCTCAACCTTGGATCTTAAGATTTGCCACAACACTGGAGTAGGAGGTGGCCTGTGTCCAAGGTGCCACAATGGTTTGTAGGCACATCTACAGCGAGATGGCCTACGTTGCTGAAAGACATTTTTACCCTTCCTCATCTATATTCTGGGAAAAAACAGCCTTGATTGAGATGCAGTTTATTTTTCTTTTTGTGACATTATGGATAGAACTTTACACATTCATTTATTTTTATGGCTTGCTAGTTAGCCCAGAGTCCATCTATCTGCAGATTATTCTGCTGACTTTGGTCAGAAAGGGAAACTTCACATATGTGTGGTTATTTATTACTTTTACATATATATGCTATATTGTGGTCTTGATAAAGGTGGTGATGTTCTATGAAACCTTCTAAAATTATTGTCACAAAGCAGATATACAGTGGTTAAAAACTATTTTCAAGATATCTTTAACTGAAATCTGATTACATCCAAATTCCTAAGTATCTCCTTCAAACCATCCATTGTTATTTGCTAAGTGTATGGATCCCTATTAAGGCAGTGAAGAGTGGTCTTGGCCCTCGGTGGCGAGGTTCTGTCAGTAGCGAATGCATTTCATGGTATTGTCTGCGTGTAAATACAAGCACACAGGAGGCCAAATAAATATGGTTGATTGAATGAACCTTCTTCTTGACACACAGTTGGACACATGACTCACCTCGTTACATAAACCTCAAAGAACTGCACTCACCAGTATCTCGTTGGTTTTGTAATTTATGCTAAGTGATCCACAAAATAATTCTACTAGATTGGACAACTCTGCTTTTTTCCCCTTTACTTCTTTTAAATAGGAACCCCAGCTAGGAACATGGTGTTTTAAAGCCAGAATTGCCAAGTGCTTTCTTGCCTCAGTTAAGAGTGAAATAGTGTCAACTATTTTATATCACACCTCTGTTCCTTTAGAAAAAACAAAAAAGATAATATTGTTTTCTTGTTTTTAGGTATCTGGATGGGAACCAATTTACACTGGTTCCTAAGGAGCTGTTTAACTACAAACATTTAACACTTATGTAAGTAATGTGTTGCGTATTTTCATCTTTGACTCCTTACTCTGTTTCATGAAAGTGGGGGTAGCAACGGGCAGAAGATCTAGTGAACCTTTCAGGTGAGATAAATCGTTTACAGTTAGATGCCTCCCTACTTGCTCATTGCGGTTCTGGATCAGTAGCTACATCTTCATTGAATATCAATCAGGCAATGGTGCATCGTAGAGAAAGGGCCTCCTCTAATTCAAAGTACAAATATGATAAAGCCTAAGTAGCCAAGAACTACAGAAATGCAGCAAATTTGGATACTTCAACTGATGATGAATATGGGCTATTTTATGACAAGCCAAGAAGAGAAAGATAGAAAATAATGGCTTGATTCTTGACTTTAAGCAAAAGGTCATGGATAGTAATAACGTTGAAAATGCATTTTATTAGGTTTCATTTTCTTTTATAATACATTCTAAGTTAAGTTGTGGGCTTCCGGTATTCAAATTTAATTTTATAAAATTCATTTTACTTGGGCAGTATTTAAGTAGACTTGACAAAGATGCTGATATTCTGGGCATAAATTTCAGACATTGACTTTTTTCTTTTTTCAGTTTGGTTTAATGTCCTTGTAAAATAACATCTCTCTCTTTCATTAATGTAAATGGATTTTTAAGTGGTAATACAAGACTATATTTAAATATACCAACATTTTGATCTAGTTATATGCACAGTATTTTTAAAAAGATGCAATCTGGGGCGCCTGGGTGGCACAGTCGGTTGGGCGTCCGACTTCAGCCAGGTCACGATCTCACGGTCCGTGAGTTCGAGCCCCGCATCGGGCTCTGGGCTGATGGCTCAGAGCCTGGAGCCTGTTTCCGATTCTGTGTCTCCCTCTCTCTATGCCCCTCCCCCGTTCATGCTCTGTCTCTCTCTGTCCCAAAAATAAAATAAACGTTGAAAAATAAATAAACGTTGAAAAAAAAATTAAAAAAAAAAAAAGATGCAATCTTACTATATATAATGTCACACTTAGAATAGCCTTGCTGGTGATTGATAAAACTTATCAAAAAAAAAAAAATCAGCAATGGGAGTAAATGGAAATGGAAATACTTTATCTTTAGTTTAAGTCCTATATGATTTTGGAGTGAATACAGCTGACTGAGGAGGCTGATTTCTAGTGTTCCTAGAATAAGAAGGTTTATTCCTAATTAGTGAATTCTAGAAACATAAATCACAGAAAATGTTACATTTCTCAACATAAACTTGACTTAAGCAAGGTTGTGGTTGGTTAAAGTACTATTAATTGTTTTCAATTTCCCTTAAACATGTAAGAAAATCACTTTGTAAAAAGTATGTAGGACTGTTTCAATGACCAATGATTAAATTAAGGGAGAATATCCCCTAAGATGTCTTGTTCTGGCCCTAGTCACTTATTTAGTAGCAGCAAGAACTTGGTTGCATACATTTTGCTCTGTTAAATAAACCTTTAAATTACTGCAATTTCCAGACGGTCACTTCAGGTGAATAGGGTCATTTATGGAACAGTATGCAATTATTTAAGACCAGGTCGGAAATGAAAGATGAGAATTTGTAGATCCAGAAATGACTTTACCAATGACTCATGAGTAACTCAAATTACTCAGGTAACTTCTGCCAATATAGATATACTTAACTTATTTTCTAAATTTATGTAGTTTTCAGCAGCTAAGAAGATTAATTATTAATTTCCTATAGTATTCCTATCATTTCACAATTTTATAGGTTCATTTTACTGATATTTTATCTTCAGCTCTTCTGCATCTTACATTTATTTGTATGTTTTGCTTTAGAAAAAAAAAGCAGTGAATACACACACACATGCAAATCGTAAATTGGGGTGCCTGGGTGGCTCAGTTGGGTAATCATCTGACTCTTGATTTCGGCTCAGGTCATGATCTCACGGTTCATGAGATCAAGCCCTGCTTTGGGCTCTGAGCTGACAGCATGGAGCCTGCTTGGGCTCCCTCTCTTTCTCCCCCCCTCTCTCTGCCCCTCCCCACCCTTGTGCATACTCTCTCTCTCTCTTTCTCTCTCTCAAAATAAAAAAAAATAAACTTTTTAAAAAATGATCATAAATTATGACCTACAATTTTTCACTTATTCATGAATCTTACTTTTATTTATGTATTTAGCATTTTGTGTTAAAAAAACAGAGAATATATACATATCACTCTATGAGTGTATGTATGGCTATATTCACTAATTTTTTCCTAATGCAAAATTGCCAAAGATATTTAATGTATATCAATAAAATATGTCATTATTTATTATGCATTATTATATTACATTATATGTTATAATGTAATTATAGTACAATAAGTATTATATGTATCATATATGGTCACATTTATTATTACATGTAATAAAAATAAGATCGTGTTAACTGAATATAAATCACAGCCCATAGTACCAGTACACTTGTATAAACAGCCATGTAGCACTGGGTAAAAAATCCACATCTCTCCCGTTAACTTATTCATTAAACAGATATTTGTTAAAGACCTACGGTACGCCAGTGATTTTTTTTCCAAGGGTAAAGTTTTTAATTATGACATTCCAGATGTAATTAAATGAGTTCTTTTAGTTATCAAATTTGACGGTGTGTATCAAGGAGCATATATAACAGGGAAGATAAAGGATGTGCAACCAATGGAACCTTCATGAGCAAAGGTTTATTTGTCACGCATAAGATGTGTCTGTTGTGAGTGGCCTCCACCTGTCACATGCCTTTGCTCTGGGACCAAGGCACAGGCACTGGCTGTGAAACATCACAGGTCTTGCAAAGCAGTGAGCAGAGGGATATGGGGAAAGTGAGCTCACTCCAAAGCTTCTGTGTTTTTTTTGTTTTTAGGTTTATTTATTTATTTTGAGAGAGTGTGTGAGCAGGGGAGGGGCAGAGAGAAAGGGAGAGAGAGAATCCCCAGCTGGCTCTACACTGTTAGTACAGAGCCCTTCGTGGGGCTTGACCTCACAAACCCTGAGGTCATGACCCGAGCCGAGATCGAGAGTCAGACTCTTAACCAACTGAGCCACCCAGGAGCCTCTAAAATTTCTGTTTTGAACTGAAACCAGGCACCAGTGCCCGCACTTACTGCAGTGGCCAAAGCAAAACATATCATCGCTTCTAATTTCAACAGGCAGGGGCGTGAATAATTATGAATATTACGATGTACCTCAGAGGGTTATCCAGTGTTTCGTTATTTTCAGGTAAAAGCTGAGTGCTAACCGTGCAGCTGTGACTGAACAAGAAGAACCTTCTCTTTCTAAGAATCACTAATATTTCACTTCCTCTGGTAACAGTAGACTCCTTTTTTTTTTCTTTTTCTTTTATAGAGACTTAAGTAACAACCGAATAAGCACCCTTTCTAATCAGAGCTTCAGCAACATGACCCAGCTCCTCACCTTGTGAGTGTGAAAATGTGATATGGACTGTTTATCAATTCACTGGACTAAAGGCATTTTCTAGGCACTTGGATGTTCCCGGTTAACAAGATAGATAGTCTGCCCTCAGGGAATATAAATATTGTTGGGAGAAACAAACAAAACCTCAGTAAACAAATAGAGATATTGTTAAAGTGCTGGGTTCTATAAAAGGAGCAAAGAATAATTTACACTTGTGGTGGGGTTGGAAGAGATCCTTAAGACAGACTTCTGAGGAAAGCCACCTGAGAGAGGGAATAGGCTGGGGAAGGAAGCATTCTAGACTGTATTTAAAAATAAATATGTTGTATTAGTGAAAACACAAACATTAAAGTATTATGCATCGATATTCTCAATTTATAAAATGCTAAAACAACCCTTTTCTTAACTGCTGCATTTTTAAAATGACATTTGGCCATTTGGGGATATCTGAGTAAAACAAATCGACTATGTATGCTTTCAGAATTCTTAGTTACAACCGTTTGAGATGTATTCCTCCTCGAACCTTCGATGGATTGAAGTCTCTTCGATTACTGTAAGCATCTTATGCGCAGCGAAATATCTCTTATCTCGGGGATCTGAGTTTTGACTTGTGTTTTTAATGATTTGGGGATATTTTTGATGTACACATTAGGATTTACTACAAATTTGAAAATAGGAAGATTACTTTTTTCCCCATATCATACTCAACAGCTTTTATTTGAAGAACACCACATTGCTGGTGTGGTCATTTATTTGGCAGTAGATAATATGTATGTTTCATATAGATCCAACTAATTTTGAAAGAAATGTACGAAATGTTCATTTCTTTAAAGATTGCATTATCTATGAGTATATTTTTACTCTAAAAATGTATTTTAAATATATGAAATGAAATATGATTCTCAGTCACAATCCCCTCAGGCAGAATTAACAATTAAACAGTTTTGTCTTGTCTTCCGGTCCTCTTTTATATGCATTTGTTTTTATATGCTGGTATGTGTATGCCCACAGCTATATAACTTTAAAAAAACATAAATAGGATTTGTTCTTATTCTGTCATTGGCTCATCTTATTTAACAATATGCTTTAGACTATTTCTGTTCCATCATCTAGAAATATCCCTCAACTATTTAACTGGCACAGAGTATTCCATAGGACGAAGGAACCATAACTTATTTAATCGTCCTCATCTTTTGCTATCACGTGGCTTGATTCCAGACTTGCGTTATCCCTTACAGGGCTGGA
The DNA here is from genome assembly GCF_016509475.1 of Prionailurus bengalensis. NCBI lineage: Eukaryota > Metazoa > Chordata > Mammalia > Carnivora > Felidae > Prionailurus > Prionailurus bengalensis. Next base: position 190,262,379 of record NC_057344.1, on the reverse strand, counting down.
GCAAGCATCCTACACATTCACCTTACTGTTAACTGTACTGGGAGAATACCAAAAGTAACTGTCAAGTTGCCCCCCTAAAACAAGGATTTGTCAGTTTACAAATTTATTTTCCACCAACTCTCCTTTAATAGAGCACCTATTACAAAGCACTCTGGCAAATACCGAATAGTATTAATCCTTTCATTCTTGTTCTATGACAGATTGTGTACCTGTTTTAATAGAGTACCTGTTTCAAAGCACTCTGGCAAATATTGAATAATATGAATAATTCTAGGATAGGTTGAATGTTATTTTCCATTCCTGTTTTAATTTGAAATTCCAATAACTAGAGCATTTGTGCATATTTTACTCTTTTATTGAGCATTTGTGTTTCTTATTCCATGAGTCTGATCATATCATTTCCTATTTTCTATTGAGTGCTTTGTCTTTTCCTTATTAACATACATGTCTTTATGCATCTACTACTTGACTGTAAGTTTGCAGGTCTTTTTACTAAGGAATTAATCCTTGTGTCTTATATATTTTGCAGATATTTTCCATTCTGTTCCCTGTAGGTTGTCTTTCATATTAATTATGGATGTATTTTGCATTGTCAAAAATGTATCACTCTCCTTTATGGTTTCTGAGTTTTATATAGTGCTTTGACAGCCTTTGCCATCCTTTGTTCATAAAAAGGAGATCTCTATTTATTAAATACATTTTTAGTTTTATTTTTATATTTAACTCATCTATCTAGAATTGATTTTATGCATATGATGTGACATAAGAACTTTTCGTTTTCCCAAATAGATACCTAATTATACCAAGACCATGTCTTGAATAGATCATATTTTCTGTGCTGATTTGAAGTGCTTAGTATAAACTAAAATCTCACACGTGTTAGAATTTTTCTGAACTCGCTGACGTGTAAGAAATTTAATATTGCTTTTTCTTGCTTTTAGTTCATTACATGGAAATGACATTTCTGTTGTGCCCGAAGGTGCTTTTAATGATCTTTCTGCATTATCACACCTGTGAGTACCTAGTTCATGAATGTGGGTTTAGGGTCAAGCTCTCCCTGGTGAGTGAGTTTGGAACATACAGCCCTCTGCCACCCCTTTCTTGTCACATCATGAGATGTGATTGGTTCCAGCTTTAAAGAAAATGCGAAGATTTCAGTCTAGATGCAGTGCCTTCTGCAAGATAGCCTTAATTTATTCTTCTGGCCCTTACTCTCCATTAACTAATGGAGTGGGATTCTCTTTACTTAGCTAATAATGTCTTCTTACAAACATGGCTCTCCAATTTCCTAGCTATGCATTTTCTCGTAACGTTCTCTGATCCTAGAATACCAGTTCCCCTCCAATTCAGTCTGTTCAAACCTTGTATCATCCAGGTGACTTTCTAAATATTATGTCCTTTATGAAGCCTATCTTGATATGCTCAAACCAGACTCATTTATGTAGCAAATACTACTGAGTACTGGATATGGCACCATGCAAAAAAATAAATTACAAATGGTTCAAGACTTCATAGTATGATAGGATGAAATTGCCAAATTCTCATACTGGGTGAAATGTTGTGGGGTTTGTTTTGTTTTGTTTTCTTCCTTTTCTTCGTGCTCTTGTCTCATAAGACCCTATACCTCCCTATTTTTTTCAAGTAGAATAAAACAATATAAACTATGTGATAAATGGGGTCCAAAAAAACCTCTTCTGGGCCAATTTCCATTATTGTATTATTTATAGTGGTAGTGTTAAGGTCATGGCAAACCAGGAACGAAGTTCCAGGAACACATTTGGATCTAAAACTTCTTTGTGTCAGGGTGGGTTTGGCGCCACCTGGTGGTTTTTATGCTTAGCCCAAATAGTAGTATCCCAGCCTCCCAGTTCCCCAGAAATTGCCTGTCATGTTATCTCGTGGCTTTGCCTTCCTCTCCAAACCCCACCAAACCCCAAGAAGATACGTGTGAACAATTGAGAAAGGGGGATGGGCAGAGGAGAGGAGCCAATAGTCAATCTTGCTATATCTGAATGTGCTTTACTGGGCCCTGTTAATCAATGTAGGTTTTTTTGTCTATCTGTCTGTCAGACTGTTTGGTGCCTATAGTTAGTATCCCTTCCACTAAACCATCGGGTCCCAGGAGGAAAAACCTCCACTTTTTCATGTCTGAACTCCAGCACCTACCTCAGAGTCCACATCAGGGCTATTCATCTACAAATTCCACGGATGTCATCTGCATGAGATAGAGTGTGTTGAAGGCTTCTAGCTCAGGGGTGCAGAGCTTGGTACTGTCTGGGAGAGTACGCAACATTAAGAAGAAAGTAGCAGGGGCGCCTGGGTGGCGCAGTCAGTTAAGCGTCCGACTTCAGCCAGGTCACGATCTCGCGGTCCGGGAGTTCGAGCCCCATGTCAGGCTCTGGGCTGATGGCTCAGAGCCTGGAGCCTGTTTCCGATTCTGTGTCTCCCTCTCTCTCTGCCCCTCCCCCGTTCATGCTCTGTCTCTCTCTGTCCCAAAAATAAATAAACGTTGAAAAAAAAATTTTTTTTTAAAATAAAATAAAATAAATTTAAAAAAAAAGAAGAAAGTAGCCAGGGGCACCTGGGTGCTCAGTCGATTAAAGGTCCTGTTCTTGGTTTCGGCTCAGGTCACCATCTCACAGTTCATGAGTTTGAGCCCCGCACCAGGCTGTGTGCTGATAGCATGGAGCCTGCTTGGGATTCTCTCTCCCTCGCTCTCTCTGCCCCTCCCCTGCTCACGCATGTGCGCGTGCTCTCTCTCTCTCTCTCAAACTAAATACATAACCTTAAAAACAATTAAAAATAGAAGAAGAAAGTAGCCTTTCTGCTAGTGTTAGGGTGACTTATCAGAAAAGGCAGCTCAGGGAAGGCACCAACTTCTCGCACGAGCACCGCCACCAACGATAGAGGCGGTTTGAATATCTCTTGCCATGTGCCTTGCTCTGTCATGTATTTCTTTCGTGCATTTGTCTTTGACTCTCTAGATCATAAAGAGCTCTGCTCCATTCACTTTCTCCACTGCATCCCCTTGCAGAGTAAGGACTTAGCAAATGTCAGTAGAGGTGGCACCAGGTGACTCAAAACATAATTTTGCTCATTTTTAATTTAGAAGAAAGGTTTTAATCTGAGCATAACAGTTACTGTACTCCAATTCTTGGTTAAAGTTGGGCATTAAAACTGCGACAGTATAAAGTATTATGGTTTTACAAGTATATTTGGGGCCTTTCTTCATGAAAGAGTAAGTTTAATTGTACTTAGACTATAGCCTAGAAGCGTTAGTAATCACAAGTTGATTATAAATCAAAATTAATCCATTTTAAATGCCACTTTATGCATGGACTACTTCTGCCAAACTTGGCAAATGTACAAAACCCGTGGAGTAACTTCTCTGGCCTCAGTTTCACAATCTGTAAAATGAATTAGTAATACCGTTGACCTCATGAAGTTGCCATTTAGGACAAAATGAGGTAGTTCGTATAAGTGGCTCAGCACAGTACCTGCATATTGTAAAATCAATGTTAGCTATCATATTGATTACTTTTGCTGTCACTACTACTGCAAATGTGAGTGGGAACCAAAGATCTAAAATAAAGGACTTTATAAAGGGACTGACACCTAGGAAAGGTCCAGATCCACTCTGGTGAACTGGCTCTATGCATCTTTATTATTTCATGCCCTTTCTTATCTCTGTGACTTTGCACTTACTAGCCTTTTACCCCAAGACATCCTTCCCAATCTTTTCCGCCTCCTTGAATCTAACTGTGTAAAAGCTCATACTTTTAACCACCAGCCTCCCAGGAAAGTTATTTACAAGGTGACCCTGCTCACACTCACCTTGTAAATACTTCTACTGTTGCACTTCTAATGCAAATGATTTGCATGTTTGAGTATATGTTAATCACCTCTGCAGAAGGAGTTCTTTGGGGTTAGGAATAATGTATTATTTATGTTTGGGTCCCCAAAACCTGGCATAATGATTGGGTTCCCAGTAAATAATTGATGAATGAACTAAGTATAATCTGCGTGTCGGGTGATGTTGCATCCAATATAAACCTGTCTCTGCAAATACAAGAAGACCTTGTAAAGAGCAGGTAAATTTTAAGACTGGTGACAAGTCTCTAAATCCCAGCTGCACATAATTCAGGAAAATGGCGAATCCCTGATGTTTCCATTTTCTTCTAAATTGTTATCAGTAAATCTATAGGGATTTTCTACTGAGCATCACTTTGAGTTATGTTCCTTTAGGAAATAACAATACTTCCATACTGTGTGTGTGTATGTGTGTGTGCTTTTGTGGTGTTGTTTTCCAGAGCAATTGGAGCCAACCCTCTTTACTGTGATTGTAACATGCAGTGGTTATCGGACTGGGTAAAGTCGGAATACAAAGAACCTGGAATTGCGCGCTGTGCTGGTCCTGGAGAAATGGCAGATAAATTATTACTCACAACTCCTTCCAAAAAATTTACATGTCAAGGTATGATCTTTCACCATTTGTACTTCTGTAAATAAAAATCCACTGCATTAATTTAAGAGGAAAAACGTTGCTGCTAGACTTCAAAGGTAGAGCTGAACGGCCCCTAGTAAATAATTCCTAATTCTACCCAGTGCTCATATAGGACTGAGCCGTTACCTGAGGAGCCCAAGTAAAGAACTAGGCTTTGCAAATAAATTGCAGAAATAATTAAGTGGATATATCTAAGTTTTCTTTAAAATGTATGGAGAAATGAAGAGTTCACGGTTTCTGGAAATTTCTCTGATAGCCTCTAACAAGTCAACTGTTTTGCCTTTGCCTTGTCTGAATATGTGCCCTGTTCTTAGGGCTCCCAGGGCCCTGCGGCTTCCCGAGGCCAGGTAAGGAGAAATAAGCCCTCCCGAGTCTTCAGGCCAAACCTTCTGACTTGCCTCTTATGTCCATGTGGGTGTCCCTTGCTTGTTTATATTCCTTTCTTTTCCCTTTGTTTTATGTATTTATGGATTTTAAACAGTGCCTTAGTAACAAATACTTTTTTTTCTTTTATTACAAAAGTAATACATGCCCAAAAGAGAAAATCCACAGAATGGGAAAATGTTAATGATAAATATTATATTTCTACAAGAACTAAAATTTAGCATTCATCATAATACCCAGAGATAACTACTGTTGAACTGTTTTATATTAAGTCTGTTTTATGCGCAAAACTAAATCCTAGGTTTCGTGGAGCATAGAGAAGAGAGTGGTATGGTCTTGCCTTCCAAGGGTTGCAAACCTAGCTGAAGAGATAAACATTCAACACTTGAGCATTTTAGGTAGGAAGGCATCAAAGTAGGTAATATACAGCAGTGGGTCACGGTATGAATTTCCAGCTTCACTTTTCAATACTCACATAACTTGAATTTAATAGATTAACCTAACCAGCCGGTGCCTCAGTTTCCTTGTGTGAAGTTACTATATATGACATCAAAAAAAAAAAAAAAGTGAAGAAAATGCCGACGTCACAGAAACAGTGAACAGAATGGTACATTCCAGGGGTTGGAGGGAAGGGGAAATGGGGAGATGTAGGTTAAAGGCACAAACTGTGAGTGATAAGAATAGTAAGTTATGAGGACCTAGTGTCGAGCCTGGTGAGCATAGTTAATAATATGGTATCTTCTGATTGGAAAATTGCTGAGAATCAATCTTAAGCTTTCTTACTACACACACACAAAGGTTAACTCTATGAGAAGGTGGGTGTTCTTAGTACCTTGACCCTATTAATCATTCCACGGTGTTTGTGTATATCAAACCACCACATCATCACACTTTTAAGTATATACAATTATGTTTGTTAATTGTTCCTCAGTACAGCTGGGGAAAAAGATTAGTGGAATTAATATGTGTAAAACACACTGCCTTACACACAGTAAGCACTCTACAGGTTAGCTGACACTTTTAGCATCATAGCATTTCAGAACACCAACAAAACTGTGATGTAGGGCAAACAATGTTTTGTTGATAAAAGAAGGAATTTCCAAAAACTGTATTCCCTTGAAGCATTTTTTTAAATGTTTGTTTATTTTTGAGAGAGAGAGAGAGAGAGAGAGAGAGAGAGAGAGAGAGAGAGAGAGAATGCAAGAGTCAGGGGTGGGCAGAGAGAGAGGGGGACAGAAGATCCAAAGTGAGCTCTGTGCTGACAACAGCAAGCCCGATGCGGGGCTCGAACTCACAAACCGTGAGATCATGACCTGAGCTGAAGTCAGACACTCAACCAACTGAGCCACCCAGATGTCCCTTATTGTTCTTTTTCCTTGAAATTCTGTTTGTCTCCTTGACTTTCTATTTCCAGCAACTCAGTGAATTTTCTCATTTTTTGCTACAACTGTATATAATTTGAATTTTTAAAATTTCCTGCCACCAGAAATGTTTGGAGTTTTTAAATTTTTCCTAAAATTGAATTGCTGTTAATACTCATATGAGCACCATTGCTTGGGACAGCATAATTATTTATCAGCATGTTAATATTTTTATTAAATCTGAAAGTAAAATTTTATTGGAAATACCTCTCTGAAATTATGTGCATTGATTGCCAGAAGCTTTGCAGATAACCAGTGTTTTAAATTATTCTTTTTGTAACTGCAGATGCTTTTGGGGGGCATTGCCCCAAATTTCTGGTGTGCTGAGAGGTATATCATTGTTTTGTAAAGTGGAGGCGATTGTCAAACGGGAGATAGGGAAGGAGAAACTGGCATTAAAAACTTCCTGTTAGGCTGGGGCACCTGGGTGGCTCCATCAGTTGAGCCTCCCGACTCTCGATTTCGGCTCAGGTCATGATCCCAGGGTCATGGGATTGAGCCCCACATCAGGCTCTGTGCTAAGTATGGAGCCTGCTTAAGATTCTCTCTCCCTCTGCCCCTCTTCCACTCACACACATTCTCTCTCTCTCTCTCTCTCTCTCTCTCTCAAATAAAAAAATAATAATTAAAAAAAACAGTCATCATTAGGCAGATGGGTTTTAGAAAGATTACATGGGGAAGTTGAGAAACTGTAAACTGATTTTGTTATTCTACTCCATACAACAGATACTTCTTCCTTCTGAACAATGCTGGTGCTTATGTATATTTTTCCAAGTTTAGAGTTCCCTGGAGATAGTTCCTTTAAAAATATTTCATGATGATATAAATTTGAGACAAGCTACATACTTATATTCAGTTCTTTGAGTGTCATAGTTCACATTCATTTATTTAAATGTTCTCAGAAGTCTGACACATACAAACATACACACATACATAAGTCTGTTAAACTCAAGATTTAACTAACTGATTTGACCTTTTTTTGATTAATAGCATCTTATTTAGTTCTTAGAGTGACATGAATGAAAATGTGTTTGAGGGAAAATTAGTCTGGATTCAGTGATGCCTGATAAAACTTTCCGCAGTGATAAAAATGTTCCGTATCTGTGTGATCAAATATGGTAGTCACTGGCCATGTGTGGTTGCTGAAATGTAACTATTGCAACTGAAGAACTGAATTTTTAATTTTATTTAATGTATTACTTATTTATTTTTGAGAGAGAGAGAGAGAGAGAGAGAGAGAGAGAGAGCACGCATGCATGAGCGAGGCAGATGGGGCAAAGGGAGAGAGAGAGGAGAATCTTAAGCAGGCTCAAACGTCAGCATGAAGCCCGATGCAGGGCTCAATCCCACAACCCTGGGATCATGACCTGAGCCAAAATCAAGAGTTGAATGCTCAACTAACTGAGCTACACAGGTACCCCAAATTTTATTTAATTTAAATTTAACCTGAAAGAGTCACATGCAGCTACTGGCTACCATGTTGGATAGCATGGTTGCTACAAAAGCTCAGAGGAAGACATTGCATCAGAAGAGAGTGGTTGTGAAAAGTTGAGTGCAGGTATATGGAAGCCAGTTGTTTGGACCAGCTGGCGAGTGTGAGGAAGGTGCTACAGGAGCAGAGCTGTGTTGTAGAAAATGCTGGAACTATGGTTTAGTTTAGTATTCACTAAGTTCTCAAGTCAACTGCATGTATTTGAAGGCATGCCCAAAGCTGGGTAACAGACAACATGGTTGTAGGGCAGGACACAAGAGTGTAGACATTCAGAACTCCACAAATATAATGTAATTGCATTTAGCAGACTTGAAGATTAACTTGGTTTTTCTATAACTTAATACACTTTTGGAGTGATAGCAAACTTTGCAACTCAGAATGCCCTTTGCCAGCATTTCTTGGCATTTGTCAAAATATTGTGGTTTCGTTGTCTGCAAATTGAAGATTTATGGCAGCGCAGAATGCATCTCTGCATGACAACTACCAATAATAAATAACAACAGCTCATATTGAGTGGTTTGCACCATGCTGAGGATTTTACATAGATTCGTATCTCTTATAACCTTTATATCCTTACTAAACTAAGTACTGTTCTTTCCCCATTTAAGAGATGAAGATATTATAATTTAGAGAGATTAAACAATTTGTTCAAAATCACTCAGCTGCTAAAAGAAGGAACCAGAATTTTTGCTATAAAGTATTTTTTTAATGTTTATTTATTTTTGAGAGAGAGGGAGCACAAAGGGGGAGAGGGGAAGAGAGAGGGAGGGAGACACAGAATCCGAAGCAGGTTCCAGGCTCTGAACTGTCAGCACAGAGCCTGACGTGGGGCTCCACCCCACAAACCGTGAGATCGTGACCTGAGCCGAAGTGGGACACTTAACTGATGCCCTGAGGAGCCATAATTTTTAATCACTGACTCTAGTGCCTGTCACTGAAGTTTACTTTATAATTCTCAATAAAAATATTCTCAAAACAAATGATCCATATAAATAAGATTGCCATTCTGCTGTTGAAACATACTTAGAAAATGAAAGTTTCAAACCACTTTCATGCGCTCTGCTAGAAATATTTATTCATAATAAGTGGATTGGTAAAAGACAAAGTATTCTAATCTATTCATTAAAATGATCCACTCTAAGAAATCTACGGAGTACTGAGTTTTTGAGCTAACATGCCTTGTGAGCTTGAAAGCAATGAAATGACACACCTCTTTAAATATTTTGTAATTTGGGGCACCTGGGTGGCACAGTCGGTTAAGCGTCTGACTTCAGCCAGGTCACGATCTCACGGTCCGGGAGTTCGAGCCCCGCGTCAGGCTCTGGGCTGATGGCTCAGAGCCTGGAGCCAGTTTCCGATTCTGTGTCTCCCTCTCTCTCTGCCCCTCCCCCGTTCATGCTCTGTCTCTCTCTGTCCCAAAAATAAATAAACGTTGAAAAAAAAATTAAAAAATAAATAAATAAATAAAATAAAAAAAATAAATATTTTGTAATTTGAGTTTTTAATATTTTAACTTTCCCCATAGTTATATCAGTTTAATATGTTTTATTTCATTCATGAGAATCATGAAAATACATGCTCCTAATATTAAGATTTGTAAATAAGTAACTTCTTTTTTTATTATTGCTTTTATTTTCTTAGACAGAGAGACAGAGTGTGAGTAGGGGAGGGGCAGAGACAGAAGGAGACACAGAGTCCGAAGCAGGCTCCAGGCTCTGAGCCATCAGCATAGAGCCCAATGCGGGGCTCGAACTCACAAACTGTGAGATCATGGCCTCACATGAGGCCCATGACTGAGCCGAAGTCAGTCGCTTAACTGACTGAGCCACCCAGTCCCCCCTAGATTTGTAAATAGTAATTTAAAATTACAACAGGAAAATGAATATTCTTTAATTGAAGACATGTTTATATAGCTATATTTAAATGTATTTTAAAATGTTTTCTCTGCTAGGATAGGCTAGGCTATTATTTTGAGTAATAAATTCAGTTAATGCATATTTTATACTACATTTTTTAGAATATTTTCTTTATGGTATTATCTCATAGTTTCAGGTACAAGGGAAATAAATAAACTGGATGAAATAGATTATCAGAGAATATTTAATTAATACCCAGATTAGAACATTCTTGAGTGGGAAGCAGATGGTCATGACTTTTCTTTAAAACCCAGATGTCTAGTCTTCATCTTTTAAATATCAGTGACGTTAGAATGATCCAAAAGTCTGCGGTAAAGTGGAAATTCTCTCCCTGTGGAATGCAGGATATTGTGAATTTCTAATATTCTGTTTCTTGTTCTTGGTTCAGAAATACTTAGCTATACAGACAGCTAAATTGTTCACTTTTAATTTGACAGACATTTATCAGACACTTAAATGTGCCAAAGAGTGAACAGTCTAATGGAAATGAATGATATATTCCTTTTTTCATTCACCATATATTATATGAGTTCCTTTTATGCACCAGGCACAGTTCCAAGGTATTAAGAATATAGTCAGTCATAAACAGGACAGAGAAAAACCCTTGTCTTTATACAGTTTATATTCTACTGATAGATACATTTAAATCTATAATTTCAAAACAATATGGAGGTTTGGCAATAAAAGTATATATTCAAGTTGCTAATAACATATATCAAAATCAAACAATCATGGGGTGCCTGGGTGGCTTGGTCGGTAGGCGTCCAACTTCAGCTCAGGTCATGATCTCGTGGTTCGTGGGTTCGAGCCCTGCATCGGGCTCTGTGCTGACAGCTCGGAGCCTGGAGCCTGCTTCGGATTCTGTGTCTCCCTCTCTCTCTGCCCCTCCCTTGATCACGCTCTGTGTCTCTCTGTCTCTCAGTAATAAATAACCGTTAATAAATAAATAAATAAATAAATAACCCAAACTAGAAGTAATGAAAAATTCACTAAATCAGTTTTGAAGTAATATTTAGAACTGGGTCAAATACTTTTTACATTTTCGAATTTAATACCACCAGCACATAGTTACAGCTTTGAAATAATCTTAGCTTTTGGGGGATTATGATTTGCACACTGGCCAAAGAAAATATTTTCAGGTTTGTACATAGGTATTTGCTTTTGGCAAATAACTTTAAAAAAAAAAACAAGGACGATTTTTAATTACCCTTTGAAAACTTAAAACACTGGGAAACTTGTAACCGACATTTATTTATAGGTGATGAGAACCAACGATTCATATTCTGTTCGTAAATATTGTATGTCCATATTCAATCTGATATGATCAAGTTCCATGAAATAATTATCGTTCTTTTCCATTTAATTGTGGCTCAAGAAGTTCATTTATTTGCCTGAGTTCACACGTGTATGTACCAAATGGCTAAGCCTAGTAATCCCAGAGGTATAATATGCAGCTTTTGTGTTTTTGTTAAATCATCTATGGAACTCAAATTTATAAGGTTTTAACCCCCTATCATCTGTTGACCATCCCCAACACTGTAGTGAAAATAAAGAGATTCCAGCAATTTCCATCTTGCCAATTTCAATGGCTTCTTTTTTTAATCATCTTTATCTTTCATCTTAGAAGTTGGTAGTCATTTCTTATTGTATATTCTCTTTGCCTCTTCATTCCTTTGCTGACATCTTTTTCTTATATTCTTTAATGTTGACATACATGTTCCCTCCCCACCCCTATTTAAATAATTGATTTCAATCCCACAGCTTCAAATATCACCCATGATTTTTCTTAGGAACTTCAGATTCATATTCCCACTCACCTAGTGATTCCTCCCCTTATAGACTTGCAGAAACTTAAAACACATATTCCAAAACATGCATTTTCATTTTCCACATCCCCTTATAACTGTATTCTATAGTTGAGAGACCCATGTGTCTGCTACTTAACTGTAAGATTTTCCAGAAGCTTCAGCATTTCACTTACCTTTGAACTCCCAAAACTTAGCTTACTGCCTGGCACAAATTAGATCCTCAATAAATATTCGATAAGTGAATGACCTAATGATGGAATGTTATTAAAAATAATGCTTAAGAGATGCAGCAGTGCAATAGCAAGTGGGGCTTAGAGTTTTGGGGGTTGAAATAAAACCTCCTTTTAGTTAATTATGCCCAACATCAAATATCTCCTACATTTTTCCTGAGTTGTCTGTGACGTACCTTTGACTTTATACAAGGGCAGTGCTAGAGGATTCTCTTACTTGACTTACATTTCCAAGAGATGCCAGAATGAAGGCAGAATCTGAGATATAGTTAGAAATTTGTGTCTGGAGCTTTTAGTAATAAATCAAAGTGAGGTGCAATTCTCAGTGGGTGGCAATATTGGTGTCAGGTGCATACGTAGTGATTTCAGTCAAGTAAGCAAGTCTGCCTGAAAGCTTTAATGGATTTGAGGTCCAGCAGTTTGTCTGTTAAAGATTAAAGTGACTGGCAAAGACAAATTGTTAACCAAACTTTTGGCTCAATTTCCCTTTGAATTATTAAGCTAAATGCACTTCCAATCCATACAGCTGATGCTAGAGGACTCTCTTAAGTCAAGGCTAACTCTAAAATCAACCTAGTTATCCTAGACTGACGTCTTTCATTTCAGTGACGTTAGGAAACTCTGTTTTCTTGAAGCTAGTTGTTGTGTTTGTTTGTTTTTTTCCTCCTCTGTGGCACACATCTTAAGAGGACTAATGTGTTGGCAATAATTTAAAATTCTTTAGACCAGTTAACTTTGGGCAGGTGGAAAGATTGAAGATTGGTGAAGATATCAGCAAGCAAGCTGCAGTTCCTTGCCAAGCAGCAATGCAAGATAAAAAACTCTGCTTCTTAATATTAATGATGTTTCCGGCACTTGTGTCAAATTTACAAATCGCAGTTGCAGTCTACTTAAACACATAAAATCATTAGCTCTGGGTATTGTTACCCAATGGATAATTATCTCTCAGCTCCCCCTGTCCTTTCCCCATGGTTTTGATAATAATAGTCCCTACACTTGGCCCAAATTTCAGCAGCCCCTGGCATCGACAGAAGGTAGTCAGTGAACCTATAATGAATGAATAAATAGCAGGCTCTAGTTCTCCCTTGTCTATGCTAAAGTTGGAGTAAACAAGCAGACGAAGACTTCTATTCTCCTTCTAAGTGAACCACTCGTGTTCCTTTCAGCTACCTACCAGCTCTCTTTGGAGGTCTAGGGAAGACTGTCAGAACTTCCTGTGGCTTATGTGCTTGCTCTCACTATGTTTTGTACTCAAAACTCATTACCATCTCATTTAATGCATCCCATTGAGATGACTGCCATTACCCTAACTCCACACACTTACTAACAAATCTAGATTAATAACTTAGCTTGATGGGCTTGCGATTTCTCTGTCCAAGATTACTTGCATTATGATAAGAGACTTGCCTAAATCCAATCCCGGGACATCTTCTTTCATCTGGGAATAATCAAGTGTGCAAAATTCTACATGTATTTGTTTGTTCCCAAAGAGTTGTGCTCTTCTACAATTTTATTGTGACTTTAATTAGCATCTCTTTTTAGCTCTGATATCATCTCCTTGTTATAGAAACAGATTAAAGATGTCATTCCCCTTGAATAAGAGCTTTGCAGGAGGGATCTCAGAGAAAGTATCCTGGGTGGAAAATGATTCACAGATTGAAGGCAAAGAGAAAATAAAAGGCTTAGCAGAGGGGCAAAATATGATGGGGAGACAAATGAGAGAAGAGAGCTAGATATAAGAGATATAATTCTGAAGACTTAGAATATAGAAATGAGCAGATTTAGATAAACCAGGTGGATTTAAAAATCACATTATAGAAAGGATGCTTAGTTGGGTGGAATCATAATCTAAATAAGAAAATAAAATAAGTAATACAGACAAAATAAATAAGAAAATTATATCATTTTTAAGATATTATTAAATTATTTGGAGGGAAGCCTGGGTGGCTCAGTCAGTTAAGCATCTGACTTCGGCTCGGTCATGATCTCATGGTTTGTGAGTTTGAGCCCCACATCAGCCTCTGTGCTGACAGCTCAGGGCCTGGAGCCTGCTTTGCGTTCTGTGTCTCCTCTCTCTATTCCTCACCCACTCATGCTCTCTCTGTCTCTCAAAAATAAATAAACATTAAACAAATTTAAAAGAACAAAATAATAAAATGAAAATAAATAAACATTTAAAAAATGTTAAGAAACTATTTGGAATGGATACAACTCACAGTCTTTTGAATTACCCTTCACCAAACTCAGGAACTAGGAATAAGAAATTATCTTTGAAGAATTGACTTTTAAAGAGGGGTTTGAGGGGCACCTGGCTGGCTCAGACAGTTAAGTGTCCAGACTTTGGCTCAGGTCATGATCTCACGGTTTGTGAGTTCAAGGCCCACATCGGCCCATTTCAGATCCTGGGTCCCCCTCTCTCTCTGCCCCTCCCCCATTTGTGCTCTCTCTCTCTCTCTCTCTCAGAAGTAAATAAAAACATTAAAACAAACTTTTTTAAAAAGAGGGTTTTGAAAAAACAGAAGCAGATAGAGTGGTAGCTGTAGTAGTCAACTTTACTGACCAGAAGGAGTTAGAACCCAGTATTTTAGAGCTATAATCCTAATTATGATGCCACCAAAACAGTTTACATGTTTAAAAAATACATCAAGAGCAACCTGTGCACATGAGAAATGTCATTTCGATTCCTTTAGTTTTAGCTAAACTGAATATATACAAGGGGCAATGATCCCATTCGGTATATGCATAAGAAATTCTAGGTAATGAAAATAGTTGAGCAGGAGAGGAAACTACATTTGGTCCTGAAAAAAAAAGTGGGGAAATTGGTCCTTATTGATTAATAGATTAGGTATAGTTCACTGGCTATTTATTAAATGCATCTTGGCTCTGTGCTAAACCGGACAGGGATGACTCCAGTTTGGCAGTGTGGTTCTCTGCATACTCTATTACATTCTTCAAAATGTATTTAATTTTTTTTTTTGAAACAACCTCTGGCTTCTCATCTAAATACTCAAACATGATTTTTGAAAAATGTCACATTCCACAGAATAAACACAGAGACTGCCAACCCTGAACTCCTCTATTCAAACCGCAGGCTTACAAGGTTGGAAGCATTAAATAGACCAAGAGACAGTTTTCCTCAAGGTCTTGGGAAGCGGCCAGATGAGCGTTTACAGTCCTCGTATTTGCTGATGCTCTGTTTTGCTGGTGCACATTCTTACTATTTCCCCCTATGCTTTTTTTTCCAAGTTAGATTCTTCTTTCTTCTAACCTAGCTAAGGGACCCACTACTTCCTTTTCTATTGCTGATTCCAAACCTGATACAGTTAGCCAACACAAGGCTGTTTGGGGCTGAGGGGGTGTTTATTATCTTAATTTAACGTATTGCCTTAACTAACTGCCACCTTTGATTCCTCCATTGTGCTGAAGAGCTAAATTTATTTGATAAACAAGTTGGAACGGGGGTGAGAAATTAAATGTCTCAGAGCATCACTTCGATATTCATCCCAGCAATTTCCCAGCTGTGATTTGCTATAAAGACTGCATTAGTTACTCTGGTTATGAAGAGAAAGCTAAGAGATTGCTGGCAAGGCCTCCCTAGTGTCAGAGGAGTTGCTAGGAGTAAATACCACCCCCCTCCATTAATAAAGTCATCCCCAGAACTGTTGTCCATTCTCTGATGGTCAGAAAAGAAACAGGAATCTCTTTGTAGAATTTTTTCAGGGTTTTTGTTAATAGAAACACTGACCAATACAGAATACTATCCTCTTTAGGATTTTGCTCCTACACCATTTTATGAGTATGTACTGGTATTTTCCAGGATAAGGGCAATACATAGATATGAAGAGGTGTTTTTTTTTTTTTTTTTAAGTTTACTTATTTATTTTGAGACAGAGAGAGAGAGATAGAGAACATGCACGAGCTGTGGAGGGGCAGAGAGAGAGGGAGAGAGAGAGAATCCCAAGCAGACTCCACACTGTCAACACAGGGCCCGACAGGGGCTGGAACACACGAACCTTGAGATCATGACCTGAGCCAAAATCAAGAGTCAGACGCTTGACTGACTAAGCCATCCAGGCACCCCTGAAGGGTTTTTAAGCCGACTATGATAATTCACGTTTTCTTTTCTGTTTCTGTCAGTAGACCGACAACTCACAAACAAACTGTGATCTGCAGAAAAAGTCTGACAAAAGATAGTTTATGTGAGCAGAAACCATAGAATTTTCAGCTGGAGGTACCTTAGAAGGTTAGATCAGTGATGGTGGGAAGAGGGGCATGCTGTACAGCCCACTCAGATGACTTTGCTGGAAATAACGTGTGATGAAATGTGCAGCTGGAATTATTGCTGCTTCTCCCAGCGAGGATAAAGAAATACAGAGAGATGGTGATGACAGAAACATGATTCGTTATTATATTATAAAATATTTGCATTTTACATGTATGAATAGGTCACTCTTCTATTGTCCTCCTCCGTTGCCAAAAGCGTTTTTGAGCGCTCAAAAATATGGCAAAACGTAGCATCAGTGGATCATAATTTTATTGAAGACAGTACAGTTTCCACGTTGTTAGCCATTTATGGAATGAATATGTGCAACCAAAGAAAAATGGTTGCACGTGAATCTGCATTTAATCTAAACCTTCCATGGATCAGGAGATTTTTAAAATGTGTTTCCCAAAAAGTGAGATTGCAAGAGAAGATGATTTCAATGGTGTTTTCTTCTTGGAGAGGAAGATACAGACATCTCACCCACCACATGCCTGTGCTAATGTGATAGCATACTGAACCAAGAGGATATGAGGGAAGAGATAATGGAAATTATATTTTTGGTTTATTTCCATATGCATAAAGGTGGCACTGTTTTCTCTCTCCTGTGTGAAAATAACACTACTGAACTAATGCTATCAGGGCAGGTGCATACTTTTGTATTTTTTAAAGTTTATTTTATTTATTTATTTTGAGAGCGAGAGTAGAGAAGGGGCAGAGAGAGAGGGAGAGAGAGAGAGAATCATGAAATCATGACCCGAGGCGAAATCAAGAGTCCGATGCTTAACCAGCTGAGCCACCCAGGCCCCCCTATTGTGTTTTTAATTGCACTGATGTATTTATGTGTATTCATTAAACCTTCACACATATCCCCCAACAAACAGACACACACACTCATACACACACACACACAGTCCTCTTTGGGATTGATGGTATGCATTTCCATGACAGCTGACTGAAGTTAAGTGCAGGCAATGGTCATGGAATGCATCCCCATAGACTAGTTAACCTCTGAGGGGATCGACCCCGTGACACTTACATCACTAACATCAGATCCTTACCACCTAAGATCACTAAGAACCCATAGTCCCACTCTGAAGTTGGACGGTCTCACCACAGCTCTCAATGAGATGGTCTCCTGTTGCATTCTTGAACATTATATGATGATGCAGATTGCTATTTTATTCACGGAAGAGAAATACATATAGATATGTGACCAATATTTTTTGTACAAAATCTACTGTTATATTAAGGCATGTAAATAAGTGAACTAAAAATACAAGGTATCAGTTTCTTATGTTTTTAAATTAATTTTCAGGTCCCGTGGATGTCAATATTCTAGCTAAATGTAATCCCTGCTTATCAAATCCGTGTAAAAATGATGGCACCTGTAACAATGACCCAGTTGACTTTTATCGCTGCACATGTCCGTATGGTTTCAAGGTAAGTAGAAACTTTTAAGGGAGACATCATCTGAAAACATAGCTTTCTTCGGTGGGTCCTCGTCATTCCATTGTGTTTTCTCTATGTACTGAGATCTGTACTTGACTTTACTTGGCCATTCCTTCTCCAGGGGCAGGACTGTGATGTTCCTATTCATGCATGCATCAGTAACCCATGTAAACATGGAGGAACTTGCCACTTAAAGGAAGGAGAAAAAGATGGATTCTGGTAGGTCACTGGACTCTAATATTCTGTCTGAAGCATTGGAACGAGAATAACTAAGCAAACATTCATTTTCCTTTTCAAATCAAAGGGTGTTATTCCTAAAAGAATGCCAGAAATGTGTTCATCAGAACAATATGCATTTGTCCTTCTCAGAGATATTGTAATATGAAAAACAAACATTACAGTATTCCCAGATCAGGATGCTATAAAATCAAGAATTTTTAAACATATGCATGTGCATGCGTTATGATTCATATAGTCAGATTAGGTCAAGACAGAGTAGTAGCTCTATTATGCTAATTAATAGCCAATAGTCTCCTACTTCAAGATGCATATTCATCTGTTTTGTGTATTGCTTTCACAGACAGTGTGTAATGATAAGACGTAGGTCCCACTGGAACAGAAAATTAATGATTCATTTCCAGGCCACAAAATGAGTAGACAAACATGCTGTGAACATTTTTAATCTGGAGTTATTTAATCATACAGTACAATTACTTCAGATGTACTTCATGAATTATGAAATAGAGTTCTTATAATGACAGTAATAATTTCACATAAGAATGTTAATCTACTACATAGCTTGTTAGAAATATCACTTTTTACAGTAAGTATTCTTCATTTCTGCATTCTCTTATGAAATGGTCTCTTTTTTCAGTAAGACTTTACTCAAAGATTATCCTGATACCTATTGAAAATAAATGTACAATATTTTATGTCATTGAAAAATATTGTATTTGTTGAGACTTAAAGAGAACATTTACATTTTATAATGACAAGGAAGATGTAATTTTATTTTCAGATTTTTTTTTTTTTTTTTTTTTTTTTTTTTTTGCTTTGAGATATGGAAGACATTACTGCTAGGATAGAAAGTGTTGTAATTTTTTTTCTTTATTTTATTTAATGTCTATTTACCTTTGAGAGAGAGAAAGAGAGAGAGCGTGAGCGGGGCAGGGGCAGAGAGAGAGGGAGACACAAAATTCAAAGCAGCCTCTAGGCTCTGAGCTGCCAGCACAGAGCCCTACATGGGGCTCTAACTCATGGACCTCAAGCTCATGACCTGAGCTGAGTGGGACACTTAACCAAGTAAGCCACCCAGGCGCCGGAAAGTGGTGTAATTTTTAAAGTCAGAACCGGGGCTTCTGGGTGGCTTAGTGTGTTAAGTATCTGACTTCGGCTCAGGTCATGATCTCATGGTTCGTAGGTTTGAGCCCCGCATCGCGCTCATTGCTGACAGCTCAGAGTCTGGAGCCTGCTTCAGGTTCTGTGCTCACTGTCTCTCTGCCCCTCCCCTGCTCACGCTCTCTCCCCCTCTCTCTCTCTCAAAACTAAATAAACATTTAGTTTATTGAAAAAATTTAATGTCAGACCCAGTTGCTCCTCATTAATGAGCAGAGAAGCATGAATCATTTTATTAGAGCACAACTTGAGATCAATGTATCTAGGGCTGTAAACCTTGCTTGTGTTTTAGACCTGCAAATACATTGGATATATTGACTTATAGGACTATGGGGCTATTTGCCATCTTGCAGCCGGCAAAGCTTCTCTGTTTTCAAATTGTTTCTGATTTGGGGGATACTACTTTAAACTCATGCCTACTACATGTCTTTTAAAAGTACTTTGAAGTTTAATTTCTTAACAGATAAAATGTCTGTAATGGATGAGCATGTTTAGCTTTTTTCAGTATTTAGACTATATAGTTCTAAAATGCAGCAAAGACGTGCTTTTTTGTTGTTTTATTTTCGTTGTTTTTTTGTTTGTTTGTTTTTTTGTTTTTGTTTTTGTTTTTTTTTTGGTCTTTTCTCCCCTGGTGTTCAGGTGTATTTGTGCTGATGGATTTGAAGGAGAAAATTGTGAAGTCAATGTTGATGACTGTGAAGATAACGATTGTGAAAATAACTCTACGTGCGTCGATGGAATTAACAACTACACGTGCCTTTGCCCACCTGAGTACACAGGTAAGGAGAAGCGAAAATGCTGTGCCATCAGTAGTGTACCTGTTTGAAAGCATCAGTGGCCCTGTGTCGTATGCGTATAGTAAGCATTGTATTATTCCATAACCGGTAGGTGTTTTGAAAATTAGATGTAATGTGAATAACAGACAAAAATGGTTTGGATCAACCAAATAAAAGATGCAGCAAGTTCAAACCACAGACATCTACATAAAGTCATGCTACCCAGCAAAAGTTACCATTCTGAAGCTTTTATTCCCACACTGTAAAGCATTTTCACATAAAGCACCTCTCCTGTGCAAACCAACCCACCAATACATATGGAAAAGAGGCCACTTTTTCACAGTCAAAACACAATTAAGCATTTGAGATTACTTGTGTCCCTAGGTGTTTCTTCACTAGTGAGTGTTTTCCTCTAGTAACTCCTGTCCTTCAAAATAAAACAGAATCAGGAAGATATTGAGCACATTGGATAATCTCATGATTATCGCCTTTTTCCTGACGTTCCGTATCTTAAGGTGATAAATTTCATAACTCTGTCTGAACTGATAAACTTCCCTGCACAAACCAATTTGCTATAAAGGCAACGTCAAGTTTCGGCTAACCCTGTTATGTCAATATATCTGTTTTGATGGATTTTTGTGGCTATGAATAAGAAGTGAAATAGTTGCTATCTCGTTTCCTTAATAAACCACTTAGTTTTAAAGTTGATGGAGAAAAGAGAATGTTTCACATTCGATTTACAAGAAAAGATGGGGAAGTAGATTCTGTGACTCTGTTCAAAGTTACCATTTTCATTTTGATGGGTATTGTTCATTAACTATGTATTTCCATATGATTCAATACATAGTTAAGAATATCAGAGGATAAGCTAACTGGGTAGATGACTGAGGTTAACATCTCTAAACATGAAAAGATGAGAGCACATCTGTATGATTCACTTTCCCAGAGACTTGTCAGGGTAGCATTGAAATGTAAGCTTTATGGAATACTCAAACTTTGCATTTCAATAAGTACTTTTCCTGATGGGAAAATGCTAGATAAAATACAAGCATTCTATTTTGACATCCCAGATTTGTTTGAGTGCCTTTGAACCTGCCTTTTCCATATTTGTTTGTTTTGGGTTTTTTTTCACACCAGTGAAGCATCTGATGTCATATAGTGTAATATACTAAGTTTCCAGTAGGAATTTGAACATGTTGTATCATAGTTGTTCTATTACATATATGCAGCCTTGGACCCCTTAGTGACTAGTTTGAATTCTTTGATATTTCACATTAATAAAGGATAGCAAATATATTCAACAGGTACCCATTCTAAAATGGTTGGGAAGTGTAGGTGCTACATAGCTTTCACATTCACACTAATATTACTTGTGTCACACCTCAGAGAGTTGCCAATGGCCTGCATGTACAGACAGATCCTGGGGCCCTTGGAGCTACCCTGAGAATTTGTTTGAGTTTTCTTGGCTGAGCTAACTTAGACTTGAACAAGAAGCCCGATGTTTGCACTAAAATCTGTTACCTAGTACCTTCTTAGGAGAGAGAAGTTCTGTTTTCCTCTCATTGTTCTAATCATTATCTTAAGGGCTTAATTTTGGAAGCCTCTTGAAACTAACCTCCACTTGACCAGGCTAAACTGGACCTAAGCATTTCAAGCACATTTGGATTAGCCAGTGTGCTCCTGAGCACAGAGACCAAGAATTTATCTATATGCCCTGATGAAAACCGAGGCTTGAAAGCACTTTGTATTCAGGTTCTTAGACGCCTTTTTTATGATAATTTACAGAAGGTGGCAAACTCTTCTCAGTTGGTTTGGAGAGGGGTCCACCGGCTTTGGCTTTAGATTTGCTGTATCTTATTTCTTACCCATTTCCTTTGATTCTTCACCTTACCTTCTCTCCCAAGCTTCCTTCCTGTACCTTCTCCTCTTGATCACGTTTTCTCCATCCTAAGTGATGCAGTTCACTGCAACTTCCTCTAGAAGTGTTATGAAGCCTCATTTTCCCCGTGTCAGATCTCTTTTTATGAAACACATCAAAAAACCCCAAAGTTTAGCAAAACCACTTTTTAGCCAAGATGTGATATCTATAAAGGCCATCATGTGGGAACCTGCCATGACTATCTGTCCAGAATCACGGTTCTCAACAAGAACTGAGACTCTTAGATGTTTTTAGTCATAGCTATTGCAAATACTGGTTTGCCTTAATTTGGGCAAAGAATTAACAAAAATACTGAACTCAGTAGAAAGCTCACAGTGTACAAAACATGGAGATATTACCACTGTCACTGGGCTGGGTCTTGGGGACAACAAGGAGTTTGACAGTTGGCATTAGAGCAGATATCTAAACTGGGCACATACTCACCCATTAGCTGTAGTATTTTGGTCCACATGTGAAATGAGCTCATTTACAAAATATCAAGCAACCATCTGCAGATTTTGAAACGAGTGGCACATAAGTGGCCTTTAATTATAGGAAGTATAAATTGGACTCTAGAGTTTCATATCACACTTCATCCAAGCCTGCAGTTAGGGAGGATTTTTTTTTAATAATGTGGCTATATTGTTTCAGATTTAAGTTTGGAATCTGATTAATGAGTATGAGACCTGGGAAGAGAAACCGTGCTGTGCTCAGGGAATATAATCATGTTGTCATTGTTTAAAAATCACTCAAGTCAGAAGTTGCTTTTCTGTTTGGAGATGTTTTACTCTGTACCCCCAGAGGCAAACAATGAGAAAGTGAACCGGTTAGTAGGAACAAATAAAACTTCATGGGAAAAGGTTGTAAATTATTATGGTGAAAGGTTTTACCTTTGGCACCTGTGTCAAGACTCAGAAATGGACATCACGTTGCTAACGGAGGAAATTCAAAGACCCGAAAGCAGTCTGACAGAGAACTTACTATGTGATAGGTAGGCTGTACTATAGAATGAACTGCCATTGGGAAATTAAATTTATTTAAGCCCTTGTGACCAAAACACCACAGTAAATAGTGATTGATTTATTAGAGGAGAAAACTCTCCGTTCTTCCCTGCTGCAGGGATTGACAACATAATTTTTAAGGGTCAGTATTGTTCTTTATTATCTAATCTTTGCAATACTTTCCCCACCTGGGTTACCAAAACTATTCTTTTCTACCTAACTCAAGCCATCCTCTGCCCTTCTAGTTGCATAATATGACTGTTGCTTGCTAGTATTTTTCAGAGGATTAGTTTTTGGAAATTTTAATTCACTGTAATTTTAAATTAAATGTTAAGGATTTTAAATTTAAATTCTAAGGATTCAGGAAGTAGGACTCTGGAATAATTAAATAATTTAAAAATTCAGTCTGGGATGTTAATTTCAGCTTGCAAAATTGTTTTTGTTTTTAATCATTATTATATCCTTCCTAAAAAGAGTGCATATCTTGGAGGTATATTTTTATGGAATTCCTCAAGTTATAAATTAGAAAGTATATTAGCTCAAAACCTAGAAAAAATGAAAATTGTGTATATAGCATCCCTGCAAAGCTGAAAAACTTGACACTTATTCTCAAGCTCTGGTATGAACTTAGTTGTTTGAATCGAAAAATATGTTTTCGCATGTTTCCTAAGAGTCAGAACCTTGGGTCAGCTACGTCAAGACTATGCTTCCTAACACTATTCTCATGGGACCATATACAAAGATGACACAAAGTTGGTCTCAGTCTAAACCATGGTATTACTTAATGGAATGACATCAGTTCAGGAAATGAAAGCTTCCATACAAATTGGGCATGTAAGGACTTAGAAAGTATTTTGTGGAAAATATTCAGACCATTTTAGCTTTTCCATTTTGTGCCATTATTTCTTCATTTTCCAAACCTCCGATGCCCACACACAAACCATGAAGTGCACGTCTTAAAAAGTAAACCTGCTGGTTGTTAAATGAACTCGTTGACATGCAGACCTCTCGCTGCCTGGGATGGCATTTACCTTCTGCCTCCTTTACTCCATGTTTGTGCGTGTGGCCCTGCCGTAGGTAAGAAATCTGAGCCTTGCTTTAGTTTGCTCTCACCCTTGGCTTCTCTGTTAATGCCGCACATTGGCTTCGTGTGCTCTGCTGTTGTACTGCAATGTAAAAAGTCTTTTGTCTCTTCTGTCTTTGTCGCTGCCAGCTGCTAATCTGAATGAGGTGGAAAAAGGTTAGTTGCCTTTTAAGTCTACTATGATTTTCATTTTAGTTTCCCTTTTTTCTTTTAAAGCTACACAGATGTTATTGTGTGTACACGGTAAAAAGACTGTTGACAAAATCTGAAACCAGTATCTCAAATCAGTCATTCAGATCCTTGCCATACACATAGCTATGCCAAACACTGTAAAAAGGGCATCTGAAGTGCACTTTACCAATTTCCAGAAGGCTCTGAAATTCTCTGGGAAGAAGGGGTGGCTAAAAAGAAAGATGAATGTTTTCTACTTCCTACTTGTCTGTATGCTTTGACTCTTTAAAGATACCACAAACATGAATTACTTTTACAATGAAAAACATAGGTCATTCAGTACAGAGATAGGGTGTAGATATAAAAATTTTTTAATACTGGGAATTTTCCCATGACATTAAACTAACACCTTTAGTAATTTGAAACATGTAAAATACTGGAAGATGTTTGTATTTATTAAAACATTTTATGAAATAAATATTACAAAGCCCAAGAGGTTGATTTTGAGAGTCACATTGTCAAACACAGTATAAAATGTCATAACTACTAGGCAGTATTTTTAAAGCATAAAAAGACCTATATCTAATCATAGACATCAATATGGTCCAAATAGATCCCCCAAAACATCAGGGCCCAGGAAAGGAAATCCTAGAGTAATTAGGGTGATAGGCATTTCTGGAGAATTATCATGAAATCTTTGTGAAATTTTAGCTTAAAGATTCAGAATTATTACTAATAACATAGGATTTTTACTCATTCAGCTGATTGGACGTTTTCAAGTGTCATGTGTAGGCACAGTGTCCTAAAAGCACAATATGTGCTTGTCTTGACATTTCTGATTATATGTGAAACATTTGCAGTAGGATGATAGGGCTAATAACATAGAATGCATTAAATAGCAGCTCTCTTTGTCTCTGCTTGCTAAGGACTCCATTGTTTTTTCTGTTGCATTATTCAGGTGATATGCTGTGTTTGGTCACTTACTCTTACTACGTACAGAGTTAAG
This sequence comes from Prionailurus bengalensis, assembly GCF_016509475.1. Taxonomy (NCBI): domain Eukaryota; kingdom Metazoa; phylum Chordata; class Mammalia; order Carnivora; family Felidae; genus Prionailurus; species Prionailurus bengalensis. The sequence continues at coordinate 190,237,560 of NC_057344.1, read as the reverse complement.
TTGAAAAACATGAAAAAAAAATGGCTTAATATTTTAGAATGTTAAAATATAGCCTGTGCAGTTCTCTGAAGATTAACGAATCCAATAACATCCTTGATCAGATGTCATCTTTTCTTTTTAAAAGTACTAAAGTAATTGGTGGTCTGGGGCAGGGATGTTTAATGTTTGCTTCTATCTCAGAGTAATAATAGCAATTGTTCTGTTATAGGAATATACCATAAATAGTTATATATACTCTCAGGAACAAGGTTGGCAGTGTGATAGTATTTTAAATCACCATGTGGTTTCCTATGTTGACTAAATTTCATGCTTATGTTTATAAAAGATGCCTTCTCTTTCCAAGAATCTCCTGCTGAGTGAATTTGCTTTGAAAAGCACTCAAACTTTGCTCTATTTTTTACCCCAACACTTCACAAGAAATTAAATTTCAACTTCTTTATAGCAGACAGCAACTTTCTTAAATAAAAAGAAGCTCCATAATTAGGTGACATATTGTTAATTGAAAAGAACGCTGTAGATGTGAACAATAAAAATTTAAGCTATAACTTGTATAAAAGATGAGAAAACACTTACCTGAGGATGCACACCTTATAAGTAGGGATCTGAATGCAAACCAATGTCTAACTGACCCCAAGGCATGCACTGGGATTTGGGGTGGGGAGGCTTCCACTGGAATCAATTCCTTAGTATCTGCTGCTATCTTCCAGGCCTGGAACCATTTCCCATCACTCAGTGGCTCTGCCTAATTGTTTGTGATAAACAAGCTTTTCTTCTGCTGTCTCTTCAGTTCTCTGTACATAAGTATCTTTCATGTGCATTTGAAAAGAATAAAGCTGTAGCCACAAAATTCAAATGAAGGCAAACAATCTATTTTATCTACAAGTTAAAAAAAAAAAAAAAGACAGTGCCTAATCAATGCCTGAAAACTATTTCCCCTGATTTTTAGGCTACCTCCTTCCATATAAGGCTGGTGGGGTACTGATGAATTTTTGTAGCTAAGGGGAAAAGTTCAGATTTCTTATCCTTATAGTTAATATTATCAACTCTGGGATCTCTGGCTGTTTTTTTTTGTTTTTTTGTTTTTTTTTTTTTTTTCCTGGGAAACAAGGATAATGACATCTGTCCCACCTCACATCCATGCCTGAGAATAACATGGAAGAATGTATGGAACAACACCTTACAGTGTTAAATATCTATACTCCAGAAACCTCAGGGGCTGCCATTCCTAATGGCATTAAGAATCCTTAAGGGAATTTTGATAAAGAAATTCCTACCTAAAATAGATTATATGCATAATATATTCTTACCATATTTTCAGTACTATCTTTCTTTCTTTTTTTTTTTTTCAACTCTTTCTCTATATACATTACATGATTTGGTTAGTTTCTGCATTACAAAATTTACATGTTCTTTACATACCTCTATATTTTCTGATCTACACAATTTGTGTATTACTTTATTTTTTATTTTTATTTATTTATTTTTTAATATAATTTATTGTTTGGGGGTAGACTCCTGTGATTCATCGCTTACATACAATACCCAGTGCTCATCCCAACAAGTGCCCTCCTCAATGTTTATAGCACTTCTTTCAACAATAGCCAAATTATGGAAAGAGCCCAAATGTCCATCAACTGATGAATGGATAAAGTACTATCTTCAAATTATTATTTTGTAATTCTGTTTTCCATGCACATTTCAAATGGAAAAACTTCAGAAATAAGTCTCTGGTTCTCTTTACCCACTTGACTTGAAGTATAAGGAAATAATGAATGCTGAAGAGCTCTTGGACTTGACTGGGTTTTTTTTCTTTTTTTTTTAGGTTTTGTTATATTTTTTAAATTTTTATGATCCTTAATAATAGTGATTGCCTGTTATTAATTCTGCCTCAAGATGTTTAAGGTCTTTGTTTCAAGATCAATATAGTTGCAATCATGCTTGCAGTCTGTTTTTTGTTTGTTGGGTGGTTTTTGTTGGTTTTTTGTTTTGTTTTGTTTTTGTTTTTTGGTTCTCTTATTTCATCTTATTTTATTTTTAATTTTTTTCTTTCACTATTTTTTTTAGTGTAATTTATTGTCAGGTTGACTAACATACAGTGTGTACAACGTGCTCTTGGTTTGGGGCGTCAATTCCCGTTATTCTGCAGTCTGTTTTAATAGAGAGAATGCTCTGGCAGCCTAACAAGATTGTGTGGTTTGCTTTCATCTTCCTGCCTTTCAACACCAGGTCCTACTTGCTCTTTAGTTAGTAGGCAAGGCCCACTGAGCCCAAAACAACAGTTTAACTTAACCAAGCCTTATTCAATCTAATTTGGATTTATTTATCTTGAATATAAGTGTTAAATATTTCTAAGGTTTCAGTAGTTGTTGGGATTGGCCACATTATTTGACACCAGTGTTCTAAAGAGGAAGTACTGAAAAATACCTCCTTTTCTGTTTATTTTCAGGGGAGGTAAATTTTTCATTTTAAAAACTCAAAAGATGTTTAAAAATACCTTATGCTGGACACTGTGCTAAGCACCAAATGTGACTTTTTTAAATGCATAAAACATCTACTAGGCAAACTCTTTAGCTTTGATTCTGTACTTCAAGTTCAAATTGGGTCAGTTATTTCACCAGTACAAAGCCATCATCTCTCATAGCCCAAGAAAGTGGACAGCATAATATGGTTGCTTTACTAGTTGATAAGTGAAGATAATCTTTTTCCGAATGAAGACTAATCAAACTTTCTGGCAAACAAAACATTATGGAGCAACCCCTTTCGTATTATTTAGAACAAAAGCGAGAACAGAAGATGATTTTCCTTGTTTGAAATATCTTATCCAAATGTATATTTTCCTGAGCCTTCCTACTTTGAAGTATGATTCACTTTATCTCATGATGTTACTTTGTGGCAATGTATCCCTTCTGCCCATGGTCCATTTTGCACACCTTTTGCACTCAGAGGACATTTATCAGTGACTATTGGATCTTCAAGAATTCACAACCCCTCAAGATCTTTTCATTATATTTCTGTACAAACCAGTGGATTTAATTAAGTTTAGAGAAGTGGGAATGATCTGAGTACCTTATTCATCATATTTTAGAGGTCAATGGACTTTCTAATTGATAGGACAGATTTCAGTATAGTGAGCACAAATAAGAAAGCATCATATTATTAAAAAGGATCCTCAGGAAGAGTTGGCTCTTTGAAAAAAATAAGAAGAAATAACAGCACACTCTTAGTGATGAATACAGTCAATTATTACCATCACCATTGATAAGGATACTGAATATTCAGATCAGAGACTGGGCATCTGTTCATGTTAATATGCTCTGGTGCCTGGGATTATAACCTTGAGCAGAAGATGTAACAAAGAGAGCTGGACTGGTTCTGCAAAAGAGGAGAAAATAGAAATGTTTTTCCTGCAGGTGTAGTTCAATTAACAGGTCCTGGGATGACTCCCAGAATCCCATCAACTGTGTCCACCCTCTTCTCAGTTTATCCATCTCCTTGCTACACTGAAAGATCTGTAAGAGGAGAGAGAATGTGTTTTTTTTTTTTTAATAGGAATAAAGAACAAATGGGAAATATACAAAATTTTATAGGAATTGGATGGAATTTTAAAATTTTGGTAATGAGAAACATTCAGATCCTTTTATCTTCCCTTTCTCAAACAAGTCACTTAAGTACTGACACTCACACTCCTACCATTCCTGAGTTCATCCTGTCTGTTTCCAATTGGAACCGTCATTATTTGGCAGATGAGATTATACAGATACCAGAGAGTCCAGCAGGCTGTGCATCCAGTCCCGCCTGCAAAAGCAATCCCTCAGGCTGGGATCTCAGAACACAAACCTGCTACTGATTTTCCTTATTCTCTGCTCTGCCTTAGGTTGTTCTTCATATCTCTGGGTCTCCTTCATTAATGTGTTTAAAGGTTTTTGTTGTTGTTGTTTGTTTGTTTGTTTTCCCTTGCGGCACTTGGGTGGCTCAGTTGGTTGAGCGCCAGACTTCGGCTCAGGTCATGATCTCACCGTTCATGGGTTTGAGCCCCGCATCAGGCTCTGTGCTGACAGCTCAGAGCCTGGAGCCTGTTTCAGATTCTGTTTCTGCCTCTCCCTGTCTGCCCCTCCCCCGTTCTCACTCTGTCTCTGTGTGTCTCTCTCTTTCAAAAATAAACATTAAAAAAAATTAAAGTTTTTTTTTCCCTTGAAAAGCAATCAAATAAGTGCCATCTTTCACATTTTTTGGCAGCCATCGAGCATCTAGTTTGTGCCAGGCAACTTGCAGGTTACTGTTTTGGATACCTTCCCTTGCTGCACCAGTTCAAATAAGATAAAATGATCACCAATCATTCAGGATTTTCCTGAGCCAAGCAAGAACTCGAAATGCAAATATTTGAACAATGATGCGCTTGACCCCCCAAAACTCTGTGTCCTGGGGATTCTATAAGGAATTCAACTAGATTTCCTCCCCTGTCACAAGTATATGTGACAGTGTCATAACAGATTAAGTTTAACACCAGAATTCTGGTTCAGTTATTCAGATTGCTGTCATAAGTTCCTTTGCTATTATTGTCAATATTAATGATCCTTTTGCATTTAAAAAAAAAAAACTCGTTTGGTAAGAATTTATAAATAGGAACAAGAACAGCCTGCAGTTGCAGCCCCAGAACCCTCCTCTCCCCCTTCATACACCCAGGATTCCCAGAACGGACTCTGAGATTGTTTTTTCTGTCTCAGAGAAAAAAGAAACTAAATCTGATTATGTTAGCAAAAAACTAGCAACGGTTAAGTGTTCCAGCAATGCTGTGTACCCATATCTAAAACTGTTTTTCTTGTAGACATCCTCAACCTGCATTTATAACCCATAATTTAACTTTTGAAAATAGAAACGAGATACTTAATAATTCAAATGTACTTTTTCCTATTGCTTTATTGGTATAAAACGGAAATGTTTTTTGAAGTTTATTTATTTATTTTGAGAGAGAGAGAGTGCGAGCAGGGGAAGGGTCGAGAGAGAGGGAGAATTTCAAGCAGGCTCCATGCTGCCAGCGCAGAGCCTGACCCTGGGCCCAAACCCACAAAACTGAGATCATGACCTGAGCTGAAATCAAGAGTCAGATGCTCAACCAACTGAGCCATCCAGGTGCCCCTAAAACAGATGAATAGTTTGGGGGCACCTGGGTGGCTCAGTTGGTTGCGTGTCTGACTTCCACTCAGGTAATAATCTCATAGTTCATGAGTTCGAGCCCCGCGTCAGGCTCTGTGCTGGCAGCTAGGAACCTGGAGCCTGCTTCAGATTCTGTGTCCCCATTTCTCTGCCCCTTCACTGCTCATGCTGTGTCTCTCTCTGTCTCTAAAAGATGAATAAACTTTAAAAAAACAATTTTTTTAAACAGATGAATATTTTAGGCAGAGTGAGTTGAAGTTGAAAAATTTCAGAAATCCTAATCCAGGGACCAAATAACCAACCTTGTTTCTGCTCAGTGGTCCTTGAGGTATGAACAAGCCTAGGTGACACCTGCTGCTGCCCAGATTTCTTGGCAGGCAGACGTCAACTAATTGTACCCCCTACCCCTCCCACCCCGATAACTCTTCAAAAATGTCTTCTTAGTTTACTTTACCAAGACGAAAAATCCCATCAGGGGTACTAATAAATTGGGGACTGTGTAGTAAAGTTTTTAATCCAGTTTCTAAGCCAGGATGCTATCCATATTTTTTAAGTCATTTTTTGAAAAATTATCTATTTTTGAGAGAGAATGCACAAGCAGGGAAGGGGGCAGAGAGGGAGGGAGAGAAACAATCGGGCTCTCCGCAGAGCCTGACATAGGGTTTGATCCCACCAACCAGAACCATGAGATCATGACCTGAGCCAAAATCAAGAGTCAGATGTGTAACCAAATGAGCCACCCAGGTGCCCCCAGTATGCTGTCCATATTTTAGTCACTAAATGAAACCCAAGGAATACTGGAAAACTAGGAGTCTTTTTTTCTTCTGTAATTTTTCCAGATTGTAACTTCTCCAGAGTAAGGACTTTATCATGCATTATCATGCATGTCCTTGAATCATTTGGTGGGTCTATCTCAAAATATTTCTTCTCAACATTTTATTATGAAAATTATTAAACCAAAGCAGCTTTGTATTTTGGTAAAATAAGAAATTCTCACACCAGAGTACATGTAAACTAATCCAATTATTAGTGGTTGATTTCCTTTTACACTAGTCTTATTAGTTTCAGGAAACATTAATGTTAACTCCCACGAACTATATAGTATCTTCACTATTCATTGATTTGCCAAAGAATCACTATGGATAAAATTTTTCAACAATGTCATGAGTTAAACCAGTATTTTTTAAGAAAAGGCATGTTTAAGAAATTTGAACGTGTGGGGGAAATGTAAATTATGATTAGTGACAAGATTCAACACAGGCATCCTCCACTTATCATGAGCTTTGATGTCTTTGACATAATTTAATAAAAAAACATTATTTTTAAGTAATAATAATATAGATACTTGGTAGTTATTATTAGTTGTTGCTGTCATTCAAAGTTCAAGCCCATCTCCCAATTCGTTGTAAAGTTGATGAAATAAGACATTGGACTCACTTTTCTCCCTCTCTACAAACACAGTAGTTTGGGATTCCCTTGGCCCTTGTCACCTTTAATACCCTAAAAGGAGGAGAATCTTCATTACCATATGGGCAGCCTTCCCTGTTAGCGAGACCCTAACTGATAACACCAGTTCCGCTTGGAGAGAGACCCAAGGAACTGGTCCAAATTCACCCAGACACAGTGCTTTGCAGGGAGACTTCCAGCCCTGCAGCAAATGTGGAGCCCACTTACTCTGCTGTGTTCTGCTGGACCCTGACTCTTTTGCAGTGGAGAGGTCATGGTCGTGGGTTACTCCCTCTCCTCGTGCATCACTTATTCCAGAATCTGTTAGAGTATCTCAGAGACCTAAAAGAAAATTTTAGGACAAGGAGAGGACAGCCACATGAAATGAAATAGGAATGCAAAAAGATATGAGTCAAAATAAAAAATGAAATATGGCATAAATTGAAAGTTTTATCCCCACTATAATTCTCTAATAATTTAGCATTTACCACCTATATTGGTTTGCTGTTACTGCTGTAACAAAGTACCACATAGTGGGTGGCTTAAACAACAGAAATTTAGTGACTCATGGTTTTGGAGGCTAGAAATCTGAAATTAAGGTGTCTGCAGGGTTGGTTCCTTTTGACCGTTCTGAGGGAACAATCCATGTGGGCCTTTCTCCTTGGCCCGTGGGGTCATCTTCTCCCTGTGTCTCTTCAATCTTTCCTTATGCCATGTTTCTTTCTTATAAGAACATCAGCCATAATGGATTAGGGCCCACCCTAATGATTTCATTTTAACTTCATTATCTCTGCAAAGATCCTATCTCTAAATAAGATCACATTCTGAGCTACTGGAGTATTCCAACATATCTTTTTTAGGAGACAGAGAGAGGGGACACAAATTAACCCATAACACCACATCACTATATTTTAAACTCCTGATTTTGCCCCCAGAAAACCTGGTCATTTCAAGTGTTCTCTATGTCACTGAAAAGTACTTCCAAAAATATACATACCGGAAACCTAGAAGTCTGAGATGACTCCCTCTCTCTCCCCTACTCACATCCAATCCATCACAAATTCTCATAAATTCTGCTTCCCAAACATCTCTCCAGGCCGTCCATCACATCTACTGCCACCTAAGTGCAAGTTGAATCATCTGTCATGTCCATTTTTATCTGCCCTTTTGTGGTCCATCCTTCACTGGAACCAGAATGTTCTTTTTAAAGTGCAGGTATCATCTGGCCATCCTCCAACTTAAAAACCCTTCAGTGGTACCCACTGCACGTTCTACCACATGGCCCCTGCCGGCCTCTGTGACCTCTTCTGGTGCCTTGTTTTCCCAGATTCACTCCCACTCTTTCAGAGCTGAGATTTTCCATGAATACAACCTCCTACACAGAGCCTCTCCCCTGCTCTTCACTCTCCCCTCCCAGTGTGAATTCTTTAAAAACACTTCCCACATGGTCATTCCCCCTCCTAAAGCACCATGACATCTTCCACTTGGCCTTCATCACACCAGCAATCTTATAGCTACTTTGAAATTATTGACTAACATCTCTCTCCTCTTCCTCTCGTGTATAATCTCCATGAGAATAGGAATATAATTTTGTTGCTATTGTAATAGTTCACCCTTTTACTCCTAGCATTAGCACGGGCATTTCTTTTTTTATTTTTTTTTAATGTTGAATTTTGAGAGAGAGAGAGAGAGACAGAGACAGAGACAGTGCAACCAGGAGAGGGCAGAGAGAGGGAGACACAGAATCCAAAGTAGGCTCCAGGCTCTGAGCTGTCTTCACAGAGCCGATGCGGGGCTCAAACTCACGAACCATGAGATCACCACCTGAGCTGAAGCCGGATGCTTAACCAACTGAGCCACCCAGGCGCCCCTTAACACCGGTCTCTATACAAAGATGCCAGAAGTATAAATGAAGATAAAAGGAAGGGCTCCTGGTGTTCAAGAAGGAAGGAACATTAAAATCAGCTACATTCATAGATCTAAAATGAAGCAGGGGGCAAGGCTGACTGCAGGTACCCTTTCCCATAACAACCATCAAAGTGCATTGAGATTTCTGCCTCATTTCAATAAGATCACGAAATCACAACCTCAGAGGGCTCAGAGCACATACTGACACTTTGTTTTCACCACTGAATGCAATATGTTTTGAGCAGCTAACTTGCTACCTGCATTATCCATCTCTGTAGAAGCATTTTTCTTTTTGTGTGTGTGTGAGATTGTTTTAGAGCCACAGTTGACCTTGCACAATTTCAATTCCAGAAGATCATTTTACCAATGAAGAATTGGGGCCCAGAACAATAAAATAGTTCACTTTCCTGCAGCCAGACCACTGTCTTATACTGAGTAAGTTGTGGAAGGCCATTCCAAGCAATAACTCAGCGACCCAAATTTCATCTCGCCCATTAAGAGTACTTACTCCCCGGTATCTCTTTATGCTGGCTCACTGCTCACTCCAAACAGAGCATCAATTCTGATGATCTTGCTTCTAGTGTTCCACTACAAGGTGACCATAACATTTATCATTCAAATGAAGTCATCTGTGTGAGTGCATGGGGACACTGTTGGTAATTACCTTGAGACAACGGGTATCAACCAGGACCGTCCTAAGTAAGCCAGGATATGTGGTCACATTACCACTACATCAAATTCTTCAGAAAAACCACATCTACAGGTGTTCAGTAAGTAGTGATTATATTTCCTCCTCGAGAGTGGGCTTTGAGGGGAGTGGGCATCACTCCTGCCTTGATCCCTTGCAGCTCATACTAGTAGAGCTGTAGAACCTGGCCATTTGCAACCCCACTCTCACCCACACGGACCTGATAGACACAATCAGGAAGAAGCAATCCAAGAACTAGATGTCATCTTCTTACAAAAAAGACACCTGTTTACAGTATTTTTTAAAATTTTTTTTTAATGTTTATTTATTTTTGACAGAGAGAGAGAGAGAGACAGAGCATGAGCAGGGGAGGGGCAGAGAGAGAGGGAGACACAGAATCCAAAGCAGGCTCCAGGCACTGAGCTGTCAGCACAGAGTCCAACGCGGGGCTTGAACCCACAGACTGCGAGATCATGACCTGAGCTGAAGTCGGACACAACCTACTGAGCCACCCAGGCGCCCCTTAGATACAGTGTTTTTTTATTCACAAGTTATAGCACTTCATTCACTAACCTCTGTTTCTCTGAAGAAATAATGATAGGTTTCCTGGATGACCATTCTCCACTTCTTCTCCAAAACGTAGATATCACATGGACACACACACACACACACACACACACACATCCCTTTTTAAATTCTCTCTCTCTCAGGGCACCTGGGTGGCTCAATAGATAAAGAGTCTGACTTTGGTTCAGTTCATTATCTTGTGGTTTGTGAGTTCAAGCCCCGCATCAGGCTCTGTACTGATAGCTCAAAGCCTAAGCCTGTTTCGGATTCTGTGTCTCCCTCTCTCTCTGCTCCTTCCCTGCTCACGCTGCCTCTCTCTCTCTCTCTCTCTCTCTCTCTCTCTCTCAAGAATAAACATTAAAAACATTTTTTTAACTCTCTTTCTCTCTCACACACACACACAAAGCCTAAAATTGCAAGCATAAAGCAATTTAATTTACTCATCTGATTAGAAGTGAAATCATAAATGCCAGGCAACCATTTTGTTCCACACTATTGCTTTGTCACTTGGGACTTTTAAGGGTACATACCTGAAAGCAAATAAAAAATCGGATTTCCTAGGATTTAGCAGAGTAGATTGGAGCCAAATTATGGAGTCAATGTTTGTCTAGACCCCTGTATCTTGAGGGATTCATGGGTACTGAAATTTAACCAGTATGCAACTACATTGCCCTTAACCACCCCAGTGAGCTGACATATCTTTCCTACTTCCATGTTAAAAACATAAAGACCCGCTTACAGGATAACAGATTATAACATTAACTATGTGTAGTACAATAAAGAATGTTTCCACCTTTCCTTATCACCTCATATTTTATCATCTCAGGAAGAAAGGTAGCCATTGATGATATTATATCAGGCAGGCCCTGGAGCATCAAAAAAGCAAATACAGTTACCTTATTTTCCATTATTTTTCCCTGATTTTTTCACTAATTTGATACTAGCTCTGGCTACACATAGAAAGAAGGAAGGGAAAGGAAAGGAAAGGAAAGGAAAGGAAAGGAAAGGAAAGGAAAGGAAGAAAAAGAAAAGAAAAGAAAAAAAGAAAGAAAGGAAGAAAGAAAGAAAGAAAGAAAAGAAAGAAAGAAAGAAAGAAAGAAAGAAAGAAAGAAAGAAAGAAAGAAAGAAAAAGAAAAGAAATACAGGGAAAGAAAGAGAAAGAGAGAAGGAAATACAGAGAAAGAAAGAAAGAAAGAAAGAAAGAAAGAAAGAAAGAAAGAAAATGAAAAGAAATACAGGGAAAGAAAGAGAAAGAGAGAAGGAAATACAGGGAAAGAAATAAAGAAAGAAAGAAAGAAAGAAAGAAAGAAAGAAAGAAAGAAAGAAAGAAAGAAAGAAGGAAATACAGGGAAAGAAAGAAAAGAAAGAAAGAAAAAGAAAGAAAAGAAAGAGAAGGAAGGAAGGAAGGAAGGAAGGGAGGAAGGAAGGAAGGAAGGAAGGGGCAGGCATAATGTTCACTCAATACTGTAAGTTTTAGGAGAAATTTTCAATAGTAACTAAAAGCATATGAGTGAACTAATGTTAGTGCATTTTATTTCTGTTCTTCCTGGAGAACGAATGCAGCTTTCAAATATCCAACTTTTCTTTACTGGTTGAGAAGTAGATCTAAACTTGTACATTTGTCTGTGGAGCTTGCTACAATTCCCATCTTATGCTCAGTTCTTGAGTTTCACCTCTGTGGGACAGTATTTGAACTTTAAAACTACCTTCACTCCAACACAGCAGAATCCAATATAATTTGAAAAAAATAAATAGTCCAATGAAAACATTTAATATTTGGCCAGAGGGAAGTTAAAGTCATGCTTAAAGGAAAGTCATAAGTACTTATTATTAATTATGGGTGACTAATTATTACCCATTGAACAGAAAATTGTCTAAATGCTAAATTGAAGTCCAAGTTGAATATAGGTCAACAAGATAGCACTCTTATCTTAAAAAGCATGTATCTTTTTTCAATAACTATTATTTTAGTGCGTCATAACATCATACTTTATAGATAGGAAGGCAAATATGCCAAGAATACTGCTCTCGGTGCTCTTACAGTCAAAGAAAGGAAATGAGGTAAACACCAGTAATATCCAGCACATCCAAAACCATACAGCCCTGTGCCCTTTCCTTATTAAATGGTTGTCAGGAACATTAAGGAACTCCATATTTATACAGTGTTTGAAACTATCTGGCACACAGCAGTAAACACTGTATAAATATTTATTGTCAATAAGTAAATTCATACAATAGATGTGCCATAAGATAGGCACAGGCAAACATGAAATATAAAAATTGTAGATAGCTAACAAACTCATAAAGAGGGGACATATAATGGATGGAAAAATTGACAACAGAACTTATTAAAGTTACTAAAACCAAAGGAAACACCATTAGCCCAGACCTGGAGTTGAGATAAATTCGTAAAATCATAATAGACACCGGAGACAAGAGTATAGGTTGCAAAATTTGGCTTTAAAAGTGAGTGATGGAATATAATATTTGTTAGTATTGGTGACACTTAAAGGGAGACAGATCCTTTTAGAAGTAATCAGCCCATCTTCACCAGAATCAAATGTGTAGTTATGTATTGGTCACAAAGAACTATCATACACAAGTTTAGCAATGATTAATACTGCTGCTGTGCTGTTCTTAGAAGATAGATTCCTTGCAAATTAAGGAACATTTCACATGGGTATAGCTTTTCACATTCAAATTAGCATGTTTTGCCTTAAAGCTGTTAATTAGAGAATGGCCAGTCTGTTTAGCCAGCAGTGTCTTACAGCCATCTCCTTTCTTATTCCTTTCCACATCAAGTTTATGGAGAAACACCTGGTAGAGGAGAAAGGGTCAAGTCTAATTTCTTCTCTTAAGAGATGAATTTCTCTTTGTAAATCCTTATGAACTGTGGTATAAGTCAGCTTGATCAGATTGGATTGAGTTGGGTTGGAGTGGATCTAAGTGACTAAGAAATCAAACATTTCCCCTTTTATAATTTTTAAAGCAATTTCTTACTGAGTATTGAATGGAAAACAATATATATATATATATATATATATATATATATAATATATATTTTATGGTCAATATACAATATACACTTATTATATATATCTTATATGGTCCCTCTCTATCATCAGTTACTACAACCTACCTTATCTATAGATTACTATAAACAACCTGTATCCAACCAAATAGGTTTGATTGGAAAATTCAAAATTATTTCCTCATGGTAGGCTGATAAATTATAATGAATAAATTCCATCAAGACGTATTACTTAAAATAATACTAACTGAAAGTGAAAAGCTTTATATAAACCCTGTTTAAAAGTAGCTCATCATTTATATGTTGTTAAAAACTTTTTGTATCACAAATCTAGAGACACAGACAACTTTCTTACAAAGAAGAAATCTATGAGACTTTCAATGTAATTAGTTCATTTTAAGAGACAGAAAAAAAACTAACTTATCATACACCAAATTGACGTAATAACTGACTACATTTATATATTTGCATCATGGATACAGATTCTTGAATATGCCACATTGAGTTGCTAAGCAACTCTTTCTACCAGTTAGCAAAGTTTTTCCTTAAAAGGATAGTCTTATAACAAAGGAATGTGTGTAAACTCCTGGTTTTTAAACAATGCTGTTCAAATCCACACGCTTTGAATGAATGAAAGTTCTAATAGTTTCTTGGAAATGAATAGCTGTCTGGATGTGTCACTATATTCATTCACTTGTCGCATATAACACAATTAAAAAGTGACTTAGAGGTAAGGTAGAAAAGGAGATGACTTTTAAATTTTGTATCTTTCTAGTTATTTATTATCTCCCACAGTGATTGGGAAAGTCTCACCAAAAATCATTATTTAGCCAAATATATCTGAAAATAAGATACGACCATATTATTTATATCCGAAGAAATTTCTTAAGAGATTCGCAGGCATGCAATTCACCATAAAGTGTCTAGAATCTGCATGGTTATGCTTTTAGCTCTCATTTATTGATAAAATTTGTTCTTTATGATTTAACTGATACTCTGTCCAGATTGGTTCTCCTTTTGCTTTTTTCTCAGTGGATATAACTAAGGAGTAGTCTATTAGCCGTTGCAATTAAGTCATAAGAGAGAAACAACATCTTTTTCTTCCAGACTTTATGAGACTTTGGAGACTATGAAGATATGAGGATTAGTTTTCCAAACATAAAACCACAGAACGGGCCAGACATAAAGGGGTACATACCAAATGAGTCTATTTATGTCACATTCAGAAACAGGCACAACTCATGTTTGGTCCTGTTAGGACAGTGGTTACTCACCTTGGGGTCAGGTCTCTGGGATGCTGGTAAATGGTATGTTTCTGGATGTGGATGCTGGTTACGTTAGTGGGTTCAGGATGTGAATATTTGTTAGCTATTCATTTATCCTTTGGGTATATGCTATACCTCAGTAAAAAGTCCGAATTAATTTTTTTAACGTTTATTCACTTTTGAGAGACAGACAGATAGAGTATGAGTGGGGGAGGAGCAGAGAGAAAGGGAGACACAGAATCCGAAGCAGGTTCCAGACTCTGAGCTGTCAGCACAAAGCCCGACGCGGGGCTGGAACTCAGGAACCATGAGATCATGACCCGAGCCGAAGTTGGATGCTTAACCGACTGAGCCACCCAGGCGCCCCTAAAAAGTCCAAATTAAAACAAATGAAACAACAGAAAATGAAAAGCATTCAGATTTCCTTTTTCTCATTCCAACAGTGTGTTCTAAAGGGGCTCATATTAGTTACAAATCACAATAGTTGTGTTATCCCAAATCCTGACTGTGTAGCAGCATAACCAGCCCTTTGGATCTTCTGCTTCCGTATCTTGTGATTTATTTTTTCCCCAGTCACAAGCTGTGCTAACCTCTGAGGCCCCTGACAGCCTGCTGGCGGGAAGCCTGTTAACCTTTGTCTGTGAACTAACACCGTTTGCCATGTTAACAGGCGAGTTGTGTGAGGAGAAGCTGGACTTCTGTGCCCAGGACCTGAACCCCTGCCAGCATGACTCCAAGTGCATCCTGATGCCAAAGGGATTCAAGTAAGTCAGAGGCTGCCTCGGGGCTCCCGGTGGGGTGGGGGTGGGGGGTTCTTCAGGAACCTGTTTCTTCACCTTCTTTTCAGGACCTTGCTTCACACCTTTGCTGGGGATGAAAGGAACTACTCTCCAGTGTCAGTGGGATTTTTATAAATGCTGATATACAACATGGACTTTTTTTTTTTTTTTTAGTACGCTAAAGAAAATGAAAGAGAGCATTTCCTTTCATTCCATGGCTCTTCCTGGGAAGTCACGTATGAAATAAATTAGCCTTTGACTGTGTTTACTTAAATGTATTTGAAGGCCACGTAAGGGGAACCTGGGTGACTCAGTCGGTTAAGTGTCTTGAGTCTTGATTTCAGCTCAGGTCATGGTCTCACAGTTCCTGAGTTCAAGCCCTACATTGGGCTGCACACTGATGGCACAGAGCTTGCTTCGGATTTTCTCTCTGTCCCTCCCCCACTTGTGCTCACACGCTCTCTCTCTCTCTCTCTCTCTCTCTCTCAAAATAAACGAAACTTAAAACTATTGAAGGACAAATAAATTTGTAGTATCTACTAGGCACTTTATTATCTGAATGTAAGTTGGTGGTAAATAGGGACTTTAATGTAACCGAAGTTTCTTTGGTCTGTAACAATTCTTAACTCTCCAAGGTGAGGAAGATGGAGGGAACCTTATGTCCCAGGTTGCCCTGGGACAGTTCCAGTTTATGCCTGTTGTCTTAGCATAATTATTAATAGCCCCTCTTTCACCTTACATTTGCCTTCTGTGGGATGATAAAGCATACAGTCACTGTAGATAGAGGGCTCCCTCAAGTGAACTCAGAACTTCAAAATTGCTTCTTTTTCCTCCTCAGTAATCTTCCTGAAATATGTTCGGTGTCAGATTAAATTATTTCTTTGCTACAATCCTGAAATAGTTTAAGGGCCTATCAATAGTAAGGTTCTCTTCTTAGAGCTGACAGTGGTTTAGAGATCATCTGGTCCGAATTCATTTTAAACATGAGGAAACCATGGTCCAGACAGGTTGGTGGCTGTCCAAAGATCTCAAGGTTATTCATTGGCAGAGGTGGGAGCTAGGTCTTACATTTCCCAGTTGGATGATTTTTCTAATATAGGTTACCTCTAAGAAGTTTTGTAGTTGATTAACATTACAGATGGTTTGTTATAGAAGATACGCTGGATTCTCAGGAATGAGACAGCTGGGTTCAAGAGTTGAGCTGTGCTTACATCAGACAATCAACAAATAGGATTATTTGTTCTTTTGCCCACTATGTATTGGGTACCTGCCATGGCACAGGGTGCCCATGTTATGTTATACAGCGTTTTTTTTTTAAGTTTATTTATTTTGAGAGAGAGGGAGAGAGTGAGGCAGGGGAGAGAGGCAGGGAGAGGGGGAGAGAGAATCCCAAGCAGGCTCCGCACTGTGAGCACAGAGCCCAATGCGGGACTCAAACTCATGAACCATGAGATCATGATCTGAGCCAAAGTCGAGAGCCAGACACTTAACTGACTGAGCCATACACACACCCCCGTTATATAGTGTTTTATAGCTACTCACATTCACATACTTTCTCTTCTCAGTGAAATGACTCAAGCTTAATTGCCATAGGATTCAAAGAATTAAAAATTACTCAGGTCGGGGACAATTTTGTAAGAGAAGATGGGAGGTGAGCTGGATTTCTAACAGTTTGATACTTGTCCACAGATTATCAGACATTCCGAGTTGAATGGGAGATAGGGTCAGTATCTCCAGAACCCCTGCCTTTCAAAAATCAATCTGAATAAAATGTTTATGCTCGTTTTAGTTACAGAATATTTTTTACTCAATTTGTTCAAAATTTTATTATTATTATTATTTATTTTAGAGAGAGAGAGAGAGTAAGCAGGGGAGGGGGCAGAGGGAGAGAAAGAGGGAATCTTAAGCAGGCTCCACACTCAATGCAAAGCCCAACATGGGACTCAGTCCCACAACCCTGGGATCCATGACCTGAGCCAAAATCAAGAGTTGGACTCTCGGGGTGCCTGGGTGGCTCAGTTGGTTGAGCATCTGACTTCAGTTCAGGTCACGATCTCATGGTTCGTGGGTTCAAGCCCCATGTCTGGCTCTGTGCTGACAGCTCAGAGCCTGGAGCCTGCTTTGGAATCTCTGTCTCCCTCTCTTTCTGCCCCTGCCCTGTTCATGCTGCCTTTCTCTCTATGTCAAAAATAAATAAACATTAAAAAAAATTTTTTTAAAGAGTCAGATGCTCAACCAACTGAGACACCAGTTTCCTTGAATATTTTTTTTTTTATTTTTTTTAAGTAAGCTTCATGTCCGACTTGGGGCTTGAACTCACAACCCTGAGATCAGGAGTCACATGCTCTACCCAACTGAGCCAGCCAGGTACCCCTAAAATTTTAGAATATACAAACACAGTTTTAGCTATAGCACCTGCTGATTCCATTTGATACCTTGTTGAAAAAGAAAATAGTATCTTTGAATTCTACTTTTCATTATATTTTAGTTTACAATCCCATGCAAAAAAAACAGGCGTCTTCTTGAAATCTTTACTGATACAAAATGCTTCATTGCATTTTGTTCACCCAAGTACTGTATGTCAATTACTTTAACTCCTAATGCCTTTGATCTGCCCACAGTTAAATTTGGCAAATTGAAAATCCACCACTTACATAACAAATATCCTTTCTCAGAGAAATTCACCAGTCAGGGAAGTGGTTTTCTAGAACTGTTTATCTGCCACACAGGTTTCACAGGGCTTTGTGCATTGTGATTGTAAGATAAAGTGTTAGTGAGACTTAATGGAAACCACTAAAAAATGAGGGAGTTTGTCTTTAAAAGACTACTCCTTAATTCAATATCTTCTATTACTGTCGATTAAATTACACGCTCAGAAGTGCATCCTCCTGCATCATGGGTTAGCTGATTTGGGAACCTATTGTTTTCAGCAGTAATTTGTGAGCTTGTTTTATGGCTGTATGTAGTTTAGCAGAAAGCAGGTGACGTCACAGTGTGTGCGATCACTCCCATATTATAAATAATTGCAGGGGGGTGGGAGGGAGGGGAGGGTGGGTGATGGGTATTGAGGAGGGTACCTTTTGGGATGAGCACTGGGTGTTGTATAGAAACCAATTTGACAATAAACTTCATATATTGGAAAAAAAATAATTGCACATTGTCACGAAGGGAGTTGCAAAAAGAAAATGGGCTTAGAAACCAAAAGGACACGAAGTGCTAAAGAAAATCTCTATTGACAAATGTTGTTTGGACAAACTGTACTGTTAACTTCAAATTCATTTTCTTACTACTAAGCTAACAGCTGGTTTTACTTTTCTTGCTTTATTATATACCTCATAAATCTCCTAAATTGCTTTGAGATATTTTTAGACCATCATATGCCATAAGCAGTATTTTCAAGCATGCATCTTCCTTAGTCAGCTTTTGGGCTTCTAAACAGTATATTTTAGGGCGCCCGGCTAGCTCAGTCGGTAGAGCATGAGACTCTTAAACAGTATATTTTATAGTCTTTGCTTTCTTCCTCACTCCTTGGCAGATAATAGAGTTGAGGGAATGTGATAGGTTTTATTGATAATACAAACCTTAAGGAATTCTTAATTAAATATTTTCTTTTGTTTTGAAATTTGATCTGAGGAGCAAAAGAAAGACAAAAAAAAATGTTGGTCATAACGTGACTCCAAGTTCTAATGGGCTTGAAAAATAGTATTTGTAGAGAAGAGAATATGAAACAGCTCTTAGCCACTGGTGGTGAATGTGTGGTTCTCTTATCTTTTACTTTGATTTCTTTTCTCAGATAAATAATTCAGAGTGTTTCAAAGCATTTCTTCTTTCTTTTAATGCCTGGCATTTCAGCGGGTCTGCTCACATTAACATTGATGGAAGCTCTCTTCTCAGACTTTGTCCATCTATTTGAGAATGTATATGGCCACTTAGGATCCATTTAACTTCAGACTTGTTGTTTACTTTGCTTTGTTAGGATTTAGCATTAAAACCACTGGCTCTAGAGCAAGCATGCTTCCTCAGTGAGCTCATTTTATTTTCCTAATTTATACATGCGGAGCTGAAAGTCTGTTCTCCTTAGAGGGTATATACCCCCATGTATTTAAATTCATCAGCCCTCCAGTAACACTTAAATCCTGATTTTGCATTTTCAGAGAAAACCCTCAGTGTTCAGTAATGTCCACATTCACTTGGGCATTTTTAATTATCCTCATTCATTTACATCCTAATGGCTTTAAAATCAAAAACTGGAACATTAGTAAAGAGTAAACCACAAAGACTTTTATAGAATTATTAAGACTTAATAGAATTATTTTTTAAATACTTGCCATTTATTGATCATGCATTATATATTAAACACCATAGTGATTCTTTTATAGTGTTTTTATTTAAGCATAATGTTTTTATTTAAGCTTTTAACAAACCTGTGAGGTGGAAATTATTTTGTACTGTGTATGTTACAGATGAAGACATGAACACTTAGGAAGCTTAAGTAAGTTAGTCAAGATTGTGTACATGTAAGGATGACGCCAGACTACAAACCCAGTTCTAACTGCAACATCGGAATTCTACAAAGCTAAATAAGCCATAGTTTCCTGGTTTATTTGTTTTTTAAAGTCAGTGAGCCCTCTCTTAAACCCAAAACAGAAATACTCATGGAAGCCCAATGTGTGAAACTAAGGAATCACAACAAGAGGGTGTTGGGGGAGAGGGGAGAGGGGAGGGAAACAGGAAACTGCCAATAGCCTCCTTCCCTTCAGGGGTCCCTTTTCGCCCCTCAAAGCACAGATTGAAAAGCACTGCACACGCCATGCTACTTTCTCCACAGGCAACGATAAAGTATTTCATCCTTCAGTGGTGAGAAATCCAGGCTCTCTTGTCAGATTGCTTGGGTTTAGTACCTTGGCTGTGGCAGTTACAAGTCGAGTGCCCTTGGGTAAATCCCTTAACCAGTTTGTCTGTTAGTTTTCTCACCTGTCATGTGAGGTAGTGGTGATACTGCTGTCACAGGATCGTGGAGAAGGATTCCGTGAATCCACATATGCAAAGTGGTTAGAACAGGGCATAGCACCTAGGAAGTGCTCAGAGAACACCACGTGTACGCATGATGGTTCTTCATCAATGCAGCTGAGACCCATCCTTCCCCGGGGCCACCAGAGTGAACAAACAAGCTGAAAGCTATCCATGGAATTGGCCCCTGGATTTTTTTTTATCAGTTTCCCTGTCCTGCTCCACTAGGTCAGCCAACCTCTGCCATAATGATTGTCTGGATTCATTATGAATTAAGGTTTCCAATGCTGACTTTTTTTTTTTCATAAAATACTATTTGATTCCAATACATCCATTCTCTTTTTTCTTTTATTTAAATTATATCTATATCTATTTGTAGATATAGATAGATATAGAGATAGATAGAGATATAAATATAGATATAGATATAGATTTAGAGAGAGAGAATGAGAGCACGAGCAGGGTAGTGGCAGAGAGAGAGACAGAGACAGAGAATCCCAAGCAGGCTCTGCACCATCAGCACAGAGCCCGACATGGGGCTCGATCTCAAGGAGCTGTGAGATCATGACCAGAGCTGAAACCAAGAGTTATACCCTTAACCGACTAAGCCACCCAGCCTCCCCAATACATCCATTCTCTATTGGGAAACAAAAATGTTAATTATTTTAAAATGTGTTTAATATTTTTGGTAAATTTTATAACATAGCACTTCCATTGTCTCAACTGTTCAAAGGAGTTAGAGCAAATGAAAATAGAGGACACTCTAAGCAAAAATAGTCAGGGTGGAGGGAGGGAGGGGAGAGGGGATGGAGGAGAGAAGGAGGGAGAAGATGGGAAGATGGAGGAGAGGGGAGGGACGGAAGAAAGCAAACAAGATGGGGGGAGGAGAGAAGGAAGGAGGGACACCTGCACATTTGCATCCTCATTTGGTTCATGGATGCTTACTAATTATCACCATTCTGACAGATCCCAGGGAGAAAACGTGGAATAACTGTTTTCTAGGGATCTGTTAATTTGGGGGCTCGATGCGCCTGTTCTATATAAGTTTTGAGTGTTTTGTTTTAGTTTTAATGTACTTTCATTGAAGTTTAGTTGACAAACACTGCTACCTTAGTTCCAGGTGTACTAAGTTTTCTAAAGATAGAGGCCTTTTTTCCTAGATGAAATGCAACTGTTTTGCTTACCTTGGCTCAGTTCAGTTCGAAACTGTTTACCTACTTGTTCAAACAGATGTGACTGCACACCAGGATACATAGGCGAGCACTGCGACATTGACTTTGATGACTGCCAAGATAACAAATGCAAAAACGGAGCCCACTGCACAGATGCCGTGAATGGCTATACGTGCATCTGCCCCGAAGGCTACAGGTAAAAGTAGAAATAGAGATTTGTGGTAGAGTGAAGTCTTACAGAAAGACGGCAATTCTCATGCAATTCACACGCAACTAAAAGCAATGTGTTCTTTCTGTTTCCTTTAGTGGCTTGTTCTGCGAATTTTCTCCACCCATGGTCCTCCCTCGTACCAGCCCCTGTGATAATTTTGATTGCCAGAACGGTGCCCAGTGCATCATCAGGATAAATGAGCCAATATGCCAGTGTTTGCCAGGCTACCAGGGAGAGAAGTGTGAAAAGTTGGTTAGTGTGAATTTTGTAAACAAAGAGTCTTATCTTCAAATTCCTTCAGCCAAGGTCCGTCCACAAACGAACATCACTCTGCAGGTAAGACATCCCCCACCAGCAAGGGCTGATTTCATCCTAAACCACATTTAACTAAATCATAAACCTCTGGTAGTTTGTGAGTGATACTATTTCCTAAAGAGACAGTTATCGACTGCACAACGCAGTGACAGAAAATGTTCTCTGTATGAAAATCTTCAGTTATTCTTCTCTATAACATTTGTGTTTTTCAAAACTAAATGGGAACCAGGTATTTTTATTCACTACTTGATTGTGAAACACATAGGGCGCAACAAAATATATGGTTTGTGCTCTGGTAAAGGTATTTTTATTCCCTTTTTTTTTTATGACTCAGAGTTCAGGCTCTGTGCCCTGTGAGATGGGGCCAGGGGGGTGGGGAGGGTGCTGTTAGGAATTCTGCAGATGAAGAGAACACCGGTGAGACAAGACATCTTGACAAAATATTCAGCCGTTGTCTTTTAACTCTTCCCCCAGAAAATTTAAGAAGCAACATGAAATTAACAAACTGATCTTATTTTAAGACTTTTCACCAAGTCACTGTGTCCCCTTAAGCAAGTCATTCGGACCTGCACGGAGGAGGTGAGACTAGATTAGGAGTTATGAATTCAGGACACGCAGGGGCAAGCTGGGACTGCATGTTTATTTTATCTGGTAGGAAAAATATTTTAATATATCTTGAATTCAGATGACCTTAGCCGATTAACATAGGCGTCACTCCTTATTCAGGTTACCTTGACACTCCAAGTGAGTGTCATGAGTGTCATGAGTGAGTGTCCTTAACCGTCATGAGGAATGGGACTCAGGAAGGCAGACGGGCCTTCCGTAGAAAGCCTGTCTCCCTGTCTTCCAGCATTTGCCATAGCAGATTGTTACAAGAAGAACCTAGTGGGTTTCAGGTAGAAATCCTAATTTTTACTGACTTGGTCCTCAAAAGCCCACAAAGGCTAGAAAGCAGGATACAAACAGAGATCTCCCACTGTTCATGCCATAACTGTGAAGAATGTTTTTTTATGTGGACTATAAAAATCAGTCTCACTCAGTGCAGTTACATTTCATATATGCCATAAAGACAACGTGGAACAGGAGTGAAAAGAACAGGTAAGTGAAGATCTCCAGCGGAGAATGTTTTAGGCACACCCAGTGGTGTTTACTGAAGTGTCTGTTACTGTGTTGTTGGTTTTTTTAATTCTTTATGAATCTATTTGCATCAAAGTAATTTAGGAACGGGTCACCTTTCAAGTCGTCCTGTCAGCGCGCGCTACTGTTTTCTCATAGCTATAAGTAAAAAATAAAGCTGTAGGAAAAACTCTTCGCTAAGCAGTCTTCTTTTTGATGAAGTACGTGTGGATGACGGTGCGTCCTAATGTCAGGGTTACTTCCTACTAGATTGCCACAGACGAAGACAGTGGAATCCTCCTGTATAAAGGCGACAAGGACCATATTGCCGTCGAACTGTATCGGGGACGGGTTCGTGCCAGCTACGACACCGGCTCCCACCCGGCTTCTGCCATTTACAGGTGAACATCTCTTGGTTACTGAGAGAAGAGCCATTTCTCCTCTATTTTTCTGTAATGGTGAGGGGAGGGAGTAATTTGGCCACAGTAGGTTTATGATCGGTGTCTCATTTAGGGGCCCGGCAGGAACAGGTGCCATACTCAAGTTGGATAATGGAGGAGAGATTCTTAAGGGGACTTTTTACAAAGATTGGTAGGGATAATACAGTAACCTGGGACCAGTGACAAGGGATACAGCCACTGCCCATGTGCCTGAAGGGGTAAGTGGAGGCAGCACTCTTGGAAATCCATGCTCAGAAAGGGACTCGTGGCAAGGACTGCCTTGGCCGGAGATGCGACCTTCAACAAAGGGATGCAGTCAATCCTTGGAGGAGGAACCAGGACTTTTAAATACCCAGCCATCCTTCTCCTGCCCAACAGCCCCCTGCCTGTGCTCCCCTTTGGCCAAATCAAATTCCAGACAAAAAGGAACCCACTGATCACAGTAATGTAGTTTGCACATGAGTCTCCCAGACCCCAGAGCAGAGTGAATACAGGTGGAGAGTAGCTCTAGAAAAGAAACTGCAAGATACCCAGCACAGTGAGGAATTTAACATTACCTTTCATTCAGCAGTACTTATTGAGCACCTACTGTGTGCCAGGCCGTGATCCAAGCTTTAAGGAACAACACCCTTGCTCTCAGGGAGATTACACATAATAAGCCAAGGGACACATATAATATGTGACCGGTGATGTTATTTATTTTGGAAGTTCCCTAATAACACAATGATAATGATGATATTTTGAAGATACAAAAGGAGTCGTATTCGTGGGGCATAAATTTTGCTGGAAATGTGCTTTTTGCATAAGATTAACCTCTGCTGGATCTCAACACTAATTCACTATCATAGAAATAACTGCCACCAATTAGCGCGAGGTCACAAAGTCATATGCAGTCAGGGTTTTTCAGGCAGGTAACTTAAATGAACTAATCAGGCCGGCTGCAAGAGAAAACTGTGTTCTCATCATTTTACTCTTGAAAAAATCAAACTTTTTAAAATTACATTAGTACTTCCATGATAAATAGCCTTGACGTTGGCAGTGTAATAGAAGTGGCTGTGACAGGAGTGAGCTAGAAGCAAACCTTTGTCAAAACAGGGCCAGACTGCATCTGCCCAAGTCTCCCTAAATGCTGCCATGGGAAAATGTGGGCCCCAGTTTTACCACAACTCCTGAGTTTTCAAGGAAAGGCATAAATCTGGATGTTTTAATATAAGTATTCCATCCTTTAAGTATAGACTCATATTTCTAAAAAAAAATACTATATGTGGTGAACAAAAAGCATCTGTAAGCCAAATACTGATGACACATTTTGGGGGCATTGATTGGGACATAAAGCTGGAGATACTGGCCTCTATATTACTTTTTTTTTTATATATTTATGTATTTATTTTAAGAGAGAGAGGGAATGCAAGCAGGAGAGAGAGAGAGAGAGAGAGGGAATCCCAAGCAGGGTCTGCACTGTCAGCACCCAGCCTGATGCGGGGCTTGATCTCACAAACCGTAAAATCATGACCTGAGCCAAAATCAAGAGTCAGACGCTTAACCAGCTGGCACCCCTGGCCTCTATATTATCGATGTGCTTCAAAACCCTTCGCGTCCTATCCCGATCCTTTGTAACAGTCCCGAGAAAGTAGGTGCCAATTGTAGGCCATGAATGGAATTCAGGAAGTCCTCTTAGTGGTGAGGTAACCCACTTGGGAATATTTAGAGCATGGAAACAAACACATCATTATTGGTTTCCAAATGGAGTATGAATTTCATGTCCAAATGGTGATGAATTAATGCCAACATTTTAGATATTGCTAGGCCTTAAATTATATAGCCTCAATTTGTTTGAGCCTGTAAAAAAGTTTCAGAATGTTGGTTTTGTGGTTCATTTTTGTTTTTTACTTTTCTCTTTTATTTTATGCAGTGAAAGAGCACAGCACTCTCAGAAACCATAGTAAACGTTCTTGAAGTTGGTTTATTAAAGCTAGTGTTCACATAAAATATACTTAAAATACCTCTAGATAAGTTGTAGAAACCCATGTGGTTATATCAAAATGAGAAGTTACCATAAAGAGCTTATCTTCAGTCTATGTTCTTACCATCGTTGCCTGACAAACAATAGAGCATACCATATGAAGTTTACAAAAAAGAATAGTATCACATAATATGCTTTTCTTTATGAGTGAGAAGTTCACTTCTCTGTTTGCAGATCATCTAATGGGGACATCTGTTGTAAGGTCCAGGGAAAACAGTTTTCATTTAACTCTTGGTTTTTGATTTATGGCACAAAAATTAAGAAAATCATCACATTATTTTTAAGTATAAGAAAAGTCATCACATTATTTTTAGGTAAAAGAAAAGCAACAATAACCTAGAATTCAGATAGAGAGATGATTGATTGGTTGATTGGTTGGTTGATGATTGATATTGATATGTGTATATTATATGTGTATGAATATATTAATACTTCAGTATGGAATAGAAAATAAATGCTTGTGAAATAGAAACTATAGAGAACAGTTGAATTATTTCAGCACACTAGGAGATTTTAGTTTTGACAAGTAAAAATCCTGGCACTAAGATGTGTGTTCAGATCTAGGCTTGACCAATTACTGGGGGAGAAACTTGGAGCAGATACTTAATGTTTCTGTGTCTCATAAATCATAGCTATAAATAATGATACAGCACGTACCCCATAAAGTCACTCTGAGTATTAAATCCCAAACTTAGCTCTGTCCTCACTCCTCACTCACATTGTCTTCATTCTCATCTGCATGTAGCAATACAGGAACATTTTTCCGGTATCTATTTCTGGAGTATGGCAGGGGAGTTGCAAGTGTATTCTCTATCCTTACCCGTTAACACTAGAAGTACAGATTGTTTACCATATCCATAGAGGGCAATTGAAAATATGTATCCAGGTTACAAATACATTTACTCTCTAACCTATGAAATCCCAGTTCTGGGAATTTGTGCCACAGATATAGTTGAAGATACAGACATGATATGTGCACAGCTACTGCACTGCATCATTGATTATAAAAACAAAAGTTAGGAAACAGCCCTTTTCTAGTTTATACAATGGAATGTACTGTTTAAAAGGGAGGTGGAAAGGGAAGGAGGAGGTTTTCTATGTAGGACACAGAAAGATTTTCAAGGTGCGGTGCTCTGTTCAAAAGAAAAAGAAGGCAGAAGAGTGTCAAAGGTGGGTAAATAAATACATGTATTTTTATGTCCATGCATTTGCATAATGAAAAACAGAATGGGGCGCCTGGGTGGTTCAGTCGGTTGAACATCCAACTCTTAGTTTCAGTTCAGGCCATGATCCCAAGGTTGTGGAACAGAGCCCCACATCGGCTCTGTGCTGAGCAAGGAGCCTACTTGGGATTCCCTCTCTCTCTCTCTCTCTCTCTCTCTCTGCCCCTTCCCTGTGCTCACACATGTGCACTCTCTCACTCTCTCTCAAAATAAATAAGTAAATATTTTTTTAAAAGGAGAGAGAAACTAGGAATAGAGAGCAAAGAGTGGGATGGAAGCAAGAGATTTGTGTATGAACACCACTTCACATCATTTTGATTTTTGAGCCATTTGAATGCCATTACCACTCAAACTAAAATTAAATAGAAAAGGACAGGTGGGGGCGCCTGGGTGGCGCAGTCGGTTAGGCGTCCGACTTCAGCCAGGTCACGATCTCGCGGTCCGTGAGTTCGAGCCCCGCGTCGGGCTCTGGGCTGATGGCTCGGAGCCTGGAGCCTGTTTCCGATTCTGTGTCTCCCTCTCTCTCTGCCCCTCCCCCGTTCATGCTCTGTCTCTCTCTGTCCCAAAAATAAATAAACGTTGGAAAAAAAAAAAAAAAAAGAAAAGGACAGGTGCTCTAAAGATAGTCTGCCTTGATTCAAGCCCCAGCACTGCCATCTAGTAACTGTGTGCCACGGGTAAATCGCATAAGCTCTCTGGGCCTCACTCACCTGGTAAATGGGTGTAGTGGATCATGGTTCCATTTTGTGGGATCGTAGTAAGAATTTTATGTTTGATACATGAAAAATATTTAGAACAACACATACCAAATAGTGCTAGCTATTGGGATCATAAATTTAGAATGTCCGAAATACAGCTTATTTTCTTTGCTTCACCCAAACCTGTGTCCCTGTCACATTCCTACTGTCATTGAGAGGCGTCGTAAACCTGGAGTTCCTCCTCATCTTTTTCTTTCCCTCACCTTCAACTTGAAATTGGTCCCAAGTCTTCCTTCTGCTCTTACTAATTTTCTGGCATTTATCCAAATGCTTCTGACCTTGCTCAGGCCCTACTAAAATGTGACCTCTGATGAAAGGTACTCCTTCTCCATCATTATAGAGAAAGCCATCAATTACACTGTGGCCATCTGCTCTCCCATAAATTGCTTAGTAATTATTTTGTCTGGTTGAATTAAATGTTCAAATCTTGGTGTTTCTACTTTATGTAACATTATTAAAATACACTAATGTTTTAAAAGGGAGTAGTCTTACATATTGTTACACCAGAAAATATGTTCAGTTTAATTGCATGATGTTATGTTATAAAACATTTAATGGAGTAAAAATTTATTTTCCAAATTCTGCATTATTTAATGTGCTGTTGGAACACTGTGTGTGGGAATAAGTTTGTACTTTGAGTGCCTCTTTTCAGGTGTCTGGTTAATCTTCAACATTGATGGAAATGGATTTTGTTTATTTTAGTAAATGAAATCTGATGAAATTAGGGGGAAATAATTATACATTAAATTGTTTCTCTATGATTTTTTTTTTTGGTTTAAAAGGCTTCATTTTATTTTATTTTATTTTAATGTTTATTCATTTCTGAGAGACAGACAGAGTGCTAGCAGGGGAGGGCCAGAGAGAGAGAGAGGGAGACAAAGAATCTGAAGCAGGCTCCAGGCTCTGGGCTGTCAGCAGAGAGCCAGATGTGGGGCTCAAACTCACAAACAGTGAGATCATGACCTGAGCTAAAGTCGGATGCTCAACCAACTGAGCCACCCTGGTGCCCCTCATTTTATTTATTTATTTTTAATATTATTTTTTAATGTTTATTTTTGAGAGACAGAGAGAGACAGAGAGTGCAAGCAGGGGAGGTTCAGAGAGAGAGAGAGACACAGAATCCGAAGCAGGCTCCAGGCTCCAAGCTGTCAGCAAGGAGCCCGATGCTGGGCTCAAACTCGCAAACCACGAGATCATGACCTGAGCCAAAGTCAGATGCTCAACTAACTGAGCCACCCAGGTGCCCCAAGATTTTATTTTAGATGTCAGTCATTGTCTTAAATGGATCGATACAAGAACCATTATATCGTGGAATTATGTCTAGAGAGAGCAGTTAACATAGTTTTAAGTATGTTTAAGAGAACCCAAGAGCAGTTATTCCTCCTTCACAGAACTGAAGTAGCCTGCACATTTTCTCGTTTTATCTCTTCTATCTGACAGAAGACTGAAGTTTTTTGCAGACCTACATACCACTACCAGGGCCAGCCATGCAGGCAGGGGTGGGGAGCTACTGTTTTCAAATAGCACACATCAGAATCACCTGAAAAATGTGTCAGAAAACAAATCAGTGGGCTACACCTCTAGTTTCTGATTCAGATCTCGGATGAGCTCCCACACGTTCATTGCCGCAAGCTCCCAGGTGACGCGCTGGCCCAGGGACCACAATTTGAGAACCACGTGTGTAAAAGGAATATATTTGAGCTGTGCTCCGAGAGCCAGTGGTGTGCATCTCTTCCCGTATCCAAATTCTGGGACATCATGCCTGATGTCGATGTAGAAATCAGCCGTGTTGGGGATGTGTCCACCACGGCGGTCAGCAAATGTGACAAGTCCGGACTCTTTTTCTTGTGTCAGGGAACTGGTTTTACACACTGCCAGCACCCTACTGTCTAAGGAACCTGATCTGCAACAACAGAGATGACAGAAGTTTCATAACAAGTGAATGAATGTAGAATATCACACACATGCCTAATTTTTACTGTGCTGAGAGAATAGCATGAAAAGGGACTTGGTAATAATGCCATGAATGAATGAATGAATGAATGAATGAGGTTGACTGCCTAAACTTAAAGCTACCATCAGCAGTAGATCCTGAGATAGGGATGGATTTTTTTTCTCAAGCAGGCGAACAATTGCCCTTCAAAGTGACATTTTTTTTCATCCAGACAAGCAGAAACTTAAATAATAATAATAATAATAATAATAATAATGGTATGCTTCTTTCTTTAGATTCAGATTAATGTTATTTTCCAAACCAGACAGCTTCTTGGGAAACATAGTCAACTACTATTTAAAAATGAGGAAACCAGGGGCGCCTGGGTGGCGCAGTCGGTTAAGCGTCCGACTTCAGCCAGGTCATGATCTCGCGGTCCGTGAGTTCGAGCCCCGCGTCAGGCTCTGGGCTGATGGCTCAGAGCCTGGAGCCTGTTTCTGATTCTGTGTCTCCCTCTCTCTCTGCCCCTCCCCTGTTCATGCTCTGTCTCTCTCTGTCCCAAAAATAAATAAACGTTGAAAAAAAAAATTAAAAAAAATAAATAAATAAAATAAAAACAAGGAAACCAGGGGTGCCTGGGTGGCTCAGTCAGTTGAGCGTCTGACTCTTGGTTTCAGCTCAGGGCATGATCCCAGGGGCCTGGGATCGAGCCCCGCATCAGGCTCTGTGCTTAGCATGGGAGCTTGCTTAAGATTCTCTTTTCCTCAGGGGCACCTAGGTGGCTCAGTCGGTTAAGTGTCCAACTTTGGCTCAGGTCATGATCTCATAGTTCGCGAGTTTGAGCCCCACATCGGGCTCTGTGCTGACCGCTCAGAGCCTGGAGCCTGCTTTGGATTCTGTGTCTCCATCTCTCTCTGCCCCTCCCCTGCTTGTGCACTCTCTCTCTCTCTCTCTCTCTCTCTCTCTCTCTCTCTCTCTAAAAAGTAAATAAACTTAAAAATAAATAAATATTCTCTCTCTCTAAAAATTAAAATAAGGGGCACCTGGGTGGCGCAGTCGGTTGGGCGTCCGACTTCAGCCAGGTCACGATCTCGCGGTGCGTGAGTTCGAGCCCCGCGTCAGGCTCTGGGCTGATGGCTCGGAGCCTGGAGCCTGCTTCCGATTCTGTGTCTCCCTCTCTCTCTGCCCCTCCCCCATTCATGCTCTGTCTCTCTCTGTCCCAAAAATAAACAAACATTGAAAAAAAAAATTAAAAAAAAAATAAAAATTAAAATAAAATAAAATAAAATAAAAATGAAATCCAGTTTCCAATTATGGAATGAATAAGTCACGGGGATAAAGGGTACAGTATAGGGAATATAGCCAGTGGTACTATAATAGCATTAGATGGTGACAGAGGCTGGCTACACTTGTAGTGAACACAGCATAATGTATAGAGCTGTTGGATTGCTGTGTTGTATACCTAAAACTAACATTGTGTCAACTGTAATTTTTAAAAATTAAATTAATTTTTTAAATGAAGCAATCAGATGAACCATCTTATGAAAGCGGAAATTGTACCTCGCGTTAAGCAGTTTTCGTATTTAGGGAACAACACGACATCAGAGGACTTTTCCCTACCAATTATTAGGTTTGTTTGGCTATACAGCCTCTGGGTTATGCAACTTACAGTCTTACATGAAAAAAAAAAAAAAAAAAACGAAAAACAAGGAGAAGGAGAAGAATTTAGTCTCATTGGAAAAACAAACAATAGACAGAATCTGCGAGGTCTCATTTCCAAGATAAACACTCAGCAGCTCTTGATAATGCCGTATGGGAAGGCAGCACTGTTGACCAGCTTTATAACTTTGAGCAAGTTACTTCACCCCTTTGGGCTTCTATTTCCTAGTCTAAACAATTGGAAATTAACCTGTTTTTCATGTGTGGTTTTGAGAACTGGAAGTAACACATGTAAAATCCCTGCTATAGTGCTAGGGCACAAGTGGCTCACAATAATTACTGATGCTGGTGGCTTATGGATATTCTTGATGCTCAGATATCCTGATAAGGAAGGTAAATGCAAGTGTCATTGCCTTACATGTGACTCTTACTGTATGTTCAAATATATAAGTCCCTTTTTTATTTTAGTGCATTTTTATTTAAATTAGGTAATTTGCCTCAAAAGCACTTATTAAAATCTAAGTATGCTTGGTCAATCAATTATTTCGTAAGACATCCCTTTGAAAACTTGTATGCACCTGCATTAATACCTTTAATCCCTGGGGCACCTGGGTGGCTCAGTCAGTTAAGCCTCTAACTTGGGCTCAGGTCATGGTCTTGCCATTCATGAGTCCAAGCCCATATCGAGCTCTCTGCTCTCAGCAGCAGAGCCCTCTTCAGGAATTCTGTCCCCCTCTCTCTCTGTCCCTCCCCTGCTCTTACTCTCTGTCTCTCTCAAAAATAAATAAACATTTAAAAAATAATAATAGTACCTTTAATCCCCTTTGACCTCCTATTCCTTTTGATTTGAAGATGTAAACAGGGAAATATTTCATCACCATCTCCACAGATGAAGTATCTTCATCCCAGAGATAATCAAAATGAGATGACCAGTTGAATTGGTCTGGCTTCTGATTCCTATTTCATTGCATAGAATATGCCAACAGATTCTTTAAATTTTTAAGGGGAAAAACTAGAGCTCATATAAGCCAAGTAAACTGTTTGCCTTTATTAAACTATTGAAATACCTTAAGATTTAAAGTCAAGATAGAAATATAAAAATGTCATGTTGATGCATCCTACATTAAAAAAAAGGGGGGAAGGAAGGAAGGAAGGAAGGAAGGAAGGAAGGAAGGAAGGAAGGAAGAAGAAAAGAAAGAAAAAAGAAAAGAAAAAATCCCCATAGGCAACTTAGAGCCTCTCTTCTTTTAGGCTCTGAGTTTTTAAACTCTTTTTCTGTAACAAAACCACAAGACATAGTTGAGTAACTGCTTTGTTTTCATACATCCACTGAGAAAATCAAGAAAACAAAATCTCAGCTAATAGGCAAGTGTAGTAAAACTAAATGCATACTAATGGTAATAAATTCGATGTGTGTTCCCAGTGGAAAGTCTCAATGTTAAGTGATTCACTTGTGACTCTCATGAGTCATCAACTACACAGTTCCCTCGGGAGTAGTGAAAGAGCATATCAATACTTCTCAGAACCCAAAAGGATGTTGTGCATTGTGAGTGGATAGGTAAGAATGACCGGGATAGACTGTAAAATC
This sequence comes from Prionailurus bengalensis, assembly GCF_016509475.1. Lineage (NCBI taxonomy): Eukaryota > Metazoa > Chordata > Mammalia > Carnivora > Felidae > Prionailurus > Prionailurus bengalensis. Next base: position 190,205,274 of record NC_057344.1, on the reverse strand, counting down.
GATGATGGCTCAGTAGTATCTTGTAACAACTGATGTGTTAGTCACTGCTTTTATTTTAAATGGTATAGAGGCAAAGGATTTCTGGACATCCCCTGGTTAATCTCCTGCTTCAAAGGGCAGCATGAAACACCAATTTAGACTATTCTTAGCTCTCAAGTACTCTCTTCAGGCTCATACACACAGTATCATCTTAATGACCAAAGAATCTAAAAATATTAATTTCACACTACTTATCTGTCAAAAGACCATGGTGAGGCCTCATTTAATTCCAGGGAAATATAAATGGAATTAAGTTTAGTGATAACTTTTGGGAGGAAAAAAATCTAACCAGTCTAAATTTCACATATGATTGGGAAAATAGAATCCCATTCCATGTTTGAAATCTATGTACTTTATATGTCTTCTCATAACCTTCAGACTCGAACTATATGATTATGACTTTGAGGGCGACTGGGTGCCTCAGTCAGTTACAAGTCCATCTTTGGCTCAGGTCCTGATCTCATGTTCGTGGGTTCGAGTCCCGCGTTCTGTCAGCACAGAGCCTGCTTCAGATCATCTGTCTCCCTCTCCCTCTGTCCCTTACCTGCTCTCACTCTCTCTCCATTTCTCAAAAATAAACAAACATTTTTTTAATAAGATTATTACTTTTTCTCTTTTTTTTTTCTTCACAATTTGATGATTTCTGGTAAATGTACCAAATTGTGTAACCATCATATAAGTGTGGTTTTTTTTTTTCATAGAACATTATTCTTGGGATATTTGGGAGAAAAATCACCTATTAGAAGCTTGGTAGTGATGAGAACACATGCCATTTATATAGTACTAGTTACTTTTCAGGTTTTTTATTGTAAATGTGGCATGTAATAATTAAAAATGTGTACTCTAGAAGCAGGAACCCCAGCTTCCAATCTGTTTTAGCAGCGGGCTTTGCCCCCTTGAGTACCCTAAGTGCCCGGTTGTTAGGGTTGTTTTGATTCTTAAAAGAGTTATTACATGTGAAGTTCTTAGAACAGCACCCGGCCGATAGTCTGGGCTAAGTAATTCTTTGGTCTTATTATTTGCATTTCCCTGATGAGGAAAATAAAACAGAAAAACGACTTGAACTCACACTAATCCAACGTCACACATCTTAAGGAGGACACACTGAACCAGATTTATCTCCCAGTATTTCCTGCAGAATATGATTATTGAAAAATCCAAATTTTTAAGTAAAATTCATCTTTCGGATGTCCTTCCCTAGGTCTGCTTGAAACCTCTTTACTATACCCATAATCCAGTTAGTAGTGCTAAAAAACTGTATGTTATTGTTAATAAACCTCCCTCGCATTTCATTTACTTAACATGCATCTTTTGAGCATCTACTCTTTATCAGAAACTTTCCTGGATACATTAAGGAATACAGAAATAAATAACACACGGCTCCTGCTTTGAAGTAGCTTACTCAGTTATACTGCATCAAACACTATCTTTAACGATGGCATGCCAGTGTTGATTGTCTAAGACTGATGTGTGACCAGGAACCCATTTTCTAGTACAAATGGGACTTTTCTTTGCAAATGTAAAGAAAAAAGGAAGTCCCGTGTTAATATTTATGACTTAATCAAGGCCAGTGATCATACAGCAGTCATAGAAAACCACTTACATATTGTATATGATCACAACGGAAAAAGCAATTAATTGGTCTCCACTCTCTATGCACATCTTCATTTTAATAGTTTACGTAAAACTTTTAGTAACTTGAACAAGATATGCCCCCAAAGAAGCTGTTATATTTCTGCTAGTCTTTAGCATTATTTTACAGTTAATATCAAAAATAAAGCTAACTAATTTCTTCCTGAAGAAGATACTGAAATAATACTGGATTATTTGTATGATGATGGCAGTGGCAGTGATGGTGATGCTGATACCTAACTTTTAACTTTGCACTTTCTATATGCTGGATGTCTCACTCTGCACTTGTAAAAAAATATATATTTCATACGACCTCAAATTAATCACCAGAGGGTGAAATATATATTAACATTTACTGAAGAGAAGACTGAAGTGTATAAGCAATTAAGTAACTTATCTAAGGTCAAACATTTCATAAATACAAGACCAGAATTCAAATCCAGGTTCATCTGACTCTAAAATCTGTATGCTTACCCATTAGCTAATAATGCCATCTGGTATATTCCTTTAGAAGACAATCCTATTTAAGACCAGTAGCAGTTGGTATCCAACTTTTTTAGTGAATGATTTTCCTGTATATTGTTTCCTCTGTTGATTTTAATGGTATTGAGTGTTGGGATAATTAAATCTGCAGAAGATAAAAACATTGATTGGCAGATTTAATATTTATCATTCAAAAGATGATATCTGAGACAAATTATCAAAGATCTTTGTACGTGTGAACTCTTGCAACCATTTAAAACCAGAAACTTCAAATATTTTCACAGTTCTGCAGAATGTTTAGAGTGTGGTCAAACCACAAAAACTTTTTATTCTGTGTTGGCAAACAAAGGGATATGTTTAGACACCTGTGGTGAGAACCATACAGAAATGTCAACACATTTTTTTCTGTTATTTTCCAGGCGTGGCCTATTTGCAAACTTAAATATCAGTACCCAGAAATTTAAGCAATCAGCTTGTATAGGGAATATTAAGTATGCACAGTTTCTCTATCACATGCTCCCATATTTCCATGTTTGAGCCTTTTTTTTTCCATCTTCCTAGTTGATATCCCAGCATATTGGGTCTTTAATATTCACTACTTACTTTTGGCCCCAACTTCCATTATGCCATATTTTGCCCCCATGGTGGGAGGTTAATATATTCATGACACTGCCATGTATCAATTCTTGTTTTCTTCATTGGTCCCATGCTCCTCTTTGCTGTTAACCCATGTGTTAGATTTACAAGCACACTTCACAGCCATATAGCACCTGCCTAGTAATTGTACCCCAGTTCATCTTATTTTAACTCCCCATTTTTCATTTATCTTTGTTTCTTAATCTTTTTGTTTTTAGCCATTTTGTGAATTTCCATATGCCCTCTCAAATTCTGGAATGACTGTTAGACCTGTCCCTTAAAAGTAATAGAAAACTGAAGAAGCATTGTCAACACTACTGGCTATGGCTGTGTTAAGCATTCCATTGAATCTGTTACTCTCCACTGAGCATAGACTTCTTCACAGTAATCTCATTTGATGGCCATCCCTCTGAAAATGCAAGGAAGGGAAGAGTGTATTATCAGTTAATACATTTTACCAACCACAATGATCCCACCAAGTTGATTCTTCCTGTATCTGTGTGTGTGTTCGGGTAAGTCTTACTGTGCAGCATTTAAAAGATCAAAGCCAGTGATAATCTATAGAGGATATTTGGCACCAATGTGGGTTCTTTGTCTTAAATACAATTTGGAGTAACAGTGTCTAGAAAAACAAAACTTTAGTGGCATCTAAAAGCAAAAGAATAAATTATCCTTTATAATTTCTACATAGTGGAAGAATATGACTAGAGAGTGATTCAGTGTATCCATTTCCACCCCTCCCAATGGGAAAACAAGCTTATTTTGTATCCATTCCTAAAAAGTAGAAATTGATTGTACTTCATCTTCTATCTTGAAATCAACTACTAGTGTTTGTCTTTATTAATGTTAGATAGGAGTATCTTTTTCCTAAGAACTGCTTACTGAAGTTTGTATTTTAACTTCTTTTTGTTAATAAAAAGAAAATTGAAGCATTAGTTACGTTGCTTTTTCTTTGTAGCGTGGAGACGATCAATGATGGAAACTTCCACATTGTGGAACTACTTGCCCTGGATCAGAGTCTCTCCCTTTCTGTGGATGGAGGGAGCCCCAAAATCATCACCAACTTGTCAAAGCAGTCGACTCTGAATTTTGACTCTCCGCTCTATGTAGGAGGTAAGCTCTGTTGCAAATCCAGTGGGTCCCCAAGACCTGTGATTCTCACCACAGACTAATTCTGAAGTTGTTGATTCCTGGTATTGTGGCCATTGACCAATAGTGATCAGCCATTGAAAGATGGACAGCATGGATAGAAAAGAAAGAGCCCTGGATATGTGTTAAGAGACCTGTTTTGTGCCTGTCTCAGTCTGTCAATAACCGCTGCTGTGGTTGGACAGGTTCTTGTGGTTTGTATTATGATTGCAAAGTGCCCTTTAGCAAAAACCATCAGAAAATTTTGGAGAAAAATTCGAGGTTTATTATTTAACAAGAGCTGAAAATTACACAGCACACCTGAGGCCACACAGCAAGGTCTTAGGGAGAGAGAGAGAGAGAGTGAGAGAGCACACACGTGAGAGCAATAATGCATGGGCCTGGGATGCTGCTTTTGTTGGGGTCAAGACCAAGCTATAAAGAAAAAGAAAAAAAGTTCTGTCATATGTTATCATTTCATATTATCTGTGCTACCAGTTGCCAACTAATGTAGATAATAGGATAATTATTAACCAAATTGAATGATGAATGAATGAACAATGAATTAAATGTGCAACTTGTATGGCATAACAGGAAGTACTTCTGCTGAGCTAAGACCTTAAGGTGAACAAACAAGAAATAGAGTTGGAAGGGTAGATTAGGGATTGGAACAATAGAGTGCAGTTTCTGGACTTTTTTTTTAAACCAACAAGAAAGCAGACGAGGAAGAGATGAGGAACAGAGGTGTGGGCAAAGTTCTGAAGGAGTCCAGAGGAGAGGACCCACAAAGAAGAGAACCTTCCTCTGTGTGTGTGTGTGGGCGGGGGTGGGGGGTGGGGAGCAGGTGGTAGAGTGGGGGGCAAGTGTAAGCTGGTGGTACAGAATTTCAATTTTCACGCAAAGGGGCAAGAAAGCATGTGATATTGAATTGAGTTACATTGAATTAAATCACATTGGATTGAGGTAAATTGACTGATAAAATTAACTCATTTTAAAGGTAAGTAAGCTAAAGCTCTTGAGCAAGTCAATGTAAGTGATTTCCTCAGCAGGACAGGCATTTTCACAAAGTTTGCATTATTTCCTGCCAAATAGTAACCTTGGGATTGTACATAATTATGTTAACCCTTCCAAGACGTTCTTGAAAATATTTTTGGAATTGTCCTGAAAGTTCAGAGCACCTGCTTTTTTGTAATTTTCAGCAGAAGATCTTAACACATTGAAAGACTTTTTGAATTGTTAGGAACCATTGGTTATTGAGTGTCTACCATATGCTGAGAACAAGTTAATACATGCATAAACGTTACAAAGTTGAAGAAGTATCCCTTCTTGCCCAGGGGAGTAGGGAAAACATACAAGTCTTCAAGTAACCATAGTAGGTTGTAACACAAGGATTGCAGAGTGAATCTGCTCAGCAAGTTGAATGATGTAATTGCTTCATGATAATCACAACTAGGAGATTCATTTAAAAATAAAAGCCTGCACTACAGTTAACAGCCATTATGTTGGGATTGGTAAAGCAAGTCACAGATGTACCTGTGGTTTGAGGGAAAAGAAATTATACTTACTGAGCACATGCTATGTGTCCAGCATGATCCTCAGAGACTTTAGGAAGTAGGTATGATTTTGTTTCATAGTTCCTAAGGGACAGCCTCAAGGACTTGACAAAACTTGTCCCAGTTCACAAAGCTATGAAGTAATAGAGACCTCATTTGGGTCCAGGTCTGGTCTGTCTGACCCCAAAGCCATCTATTTGCACTGCCACTCACTTTTTAACATCAAGCAAAAAGGGAAGCCATTTGAGTTTTGTGGCTTTTTGTTTATTTCTGGACTTGTCCTACACTTGATTTATTGTCCTTTCATCAGAAATCATTTCATTGAATCTTTTAAAACCCCTTTACAATGCAGTGTGGAAGGGGAAAGTACAAAATGGGAGTGCTTAGGTCAGAACATTTTTCAAAAAGGGGGAAAAAAAGTTCTACATTCATTCCAAACTGAAAAGTGCCAATCTTTCTAAAGATGGAGGGTCAGGAAGAATCCATATTGTCCCTCTGTCCATCCAGGCCTTAAGGAAACCACCTCCAATCTAGCCTCACTGCTAGAGAACACCTGGGTCCATTTCCTTCCAAATCAGAGCCCAGTCTCAAGGGTAATTCAAATTTAAAAAAATACAACATAATCGTAAGACCACATCCCTGGGTTCTGTGTGGCTAAGGGAGGAGAACCCGAGTTAGCAAAAGAGAGTGACATACCTCAGCTCATCTTTTTCCCCAAGTTTGAAAAGGTGCACTCCCCAAGGCCAGCCTGGAGGCGCTGCACCCCATGCCTTAGGCCCACCTGCAGAAGTGTTTTTTAGTAAAACAGGGAGGCAGCTCTCCCTCCCAGGCCTTATCAGGTACCCATGGCATAGGCTTTATGTAACACAAAACAACAAATCTTTCTGATTTTCTATATAATAGTCTAAACAGAATGTGCATTATCTAATAGAATTGTTATAAGTTAAGAACTGCACTTAGAGACCCCTCCATGAATCACACATCTCGTCCTCTTGCCGCCATTGGACAGAGGACCCCAGTCTTGACCCTTGATTTCTTTATTGTCATGTTGAAACTTGTATAGCTTGTTAAGGTTAAAAATGGTCTACCAAGTTATCTGTTGTTTGGTAGATTGATTGAATTACAGCTATAGTCCATGGCATAGAGGAAAGTCTAAAAGCAGAAAATCAACATGGGTCTACTTCTGTTTTTTTTTTTTAAGTTTATTTGTTTATTTTGAGAGAGCACATGAGCAGGGGCAGGGCAGAGAGAGAGGGAGAGAGAGAATTCCAAGCAGGCTCTGCGCTGACAGTGCAGAGCCCTATGTAGGACTCAAACTCACAAACCGTGAGATCATGACCTGAGCCAATACCGAAAGTCGGACACTTAACTGACTGAGCCCCAACATGGGTCTTCTTCTGTTGGTAAATTCAGACCTGGTTCACTGGTCAGAAATGTGCCAAGCATGTGAAAAGGTTGAGTCAGAATAGCTTTAATTCTGTGATGTCCTGTTCAAAGTAAATATATGTGTGATATATCATTTTCATTTAAAAATTATTATAATCATAGCTGGATCTTGTATAAGTGTTAGCTTTGGGAATGAAAGGAATACATTTACTAATTGTTTCTTCCTGCCATGGAACTTCACTGGTATTTAGCCTTGACATGTGCACGTAGTTGTATTGGACCTGTATCAAAATAAGTTATTAAAAATAGTTTGGAAGTTCTTTTTAAATGTGTGAAAAAGAAGACCATACATGCGTGGTCTATAGATACGATTAAATTGGAAGACCTTCTCCCAGACCAAGGAATTTTTTTTAACTTGTGCTTTCCTGGAAATGGTACCTTTCATTCTTTTGACCTGCTCTAAACAGCAACTCAGTTTCCAGGGCCAAATGGACATAGACTAAAAGTCTGAAGTTATGGAACTTCACAGCCAACACAGCTAATTCAGTACTTGTCAAAGTGTGACCACGGAGCACCTACATCAAAGTCACCCTGCATGTTAACATTTAGATCCCTGCACCCCAAGCCTTCCTACCAGTCAGAATCTCAAGGTGGGGAGAGAACGCGGCCTGGAGCCACCTCCCGAACATGGACCTGTGGTGGTTCTTATGTACGAAAGACTTGGAAACAACTGCTCTGGTCCCTCCATTCATGTTCTACATGAGAAGACCAAGCCCGAGAGAGGTTGAAAATGATAGGCTCATGGGGCGTCTGGGTGGCTCAGTCAGTTAAGTGTCCTACTTCGGCTCAGGTTATGATCTCATGGTTCGTGAGTTCCAGCTCCGCATCGGGCCCTGGGCTGACAGCTTGGAGCCTGGAGCCTGCTTCAGATTCTGTGTCTCCTCTCTCTTTCTGACCTTCCCCGGCTCATGCTCTGTTTCTCCCTCCCTCCTTCTCAAAGATAAGTAAACATTTAAAAAAATAAAAAGAAAATGATAGGCTCATGGGCACACAGGCCAACAATAAAGACTTTGACTTCTGGCCTAGTGATTCTGTACACCCGCCTGTCTGCTTTTGGTACCTGCTAGAACTCCAAGGCGGCTCCTCTGAATACAGACGTGGTGCTGTCATGAGTCAGGCCCCAGGGAGTGTGAGGGTCCTGGTCTTTCTAAGCAGCAAACCCTCTGGAGAATGAGAATGGAGTCTTCCCCAGCCTGTGCCCTCCAGCCAGTAGCTCGGAGCACACAGCCAAGCACAGTGAGGGTGTGAGTGCTGCGGGGGACGTCAGCCGCCATGAAGGCCTCTGGCTCCCTCCCCTTACCCCACTGCAGTCTGGACGCTTGTCTCATGTAGGATCCCATCCAGGAACTATTTCAGGGTCTGGCTTAGGCCATGGAAAGATTCCTCAGTTTTGCCAAATGAAGGTTACCAGATGACTGTCACTACTGGAACTTATATATGCAAAGATTGCAAATTCTGTTTTCGGAGGAATTTCTTTTATATGTCTGGTTTCTTGGCATATGAAGGCTTCACTCTCCATTAGCAAGAAAATAAAAATGATGTCAATGAGGTGCTGTCATGACAGGAAGCATGGGAGCGTTTTTCAGATGCTGACATCCACAACTGGGCTCAGGATGTTGCCAGTGCTGAGCTGAATTGGTTCCCAGCTTAGAATTTGGCAGGGCCGGGGTGAAAGGTTGCAGCTTTCACCCCCTAAGACTGGACGGACAAAACCGCTATCTAGAGATAACGGGGTTCACTCATCAGCGGAACTGCAACCCGCTCCTTGACTGGGCGACACTGAGCATGTCACCCAACTCTCACTGTGCCTCCCGGAGCTGTCGGCTTCCAGGGTGTGTGTCCACGTTGAAGACGTCAGTGGAGAGAAGGGGGACCACTGATCTCTCTCCCCATTCCTGATCCTGCCTTTAGCCTACAGTAGCTACACTTTGAGGTTTTATGTATTTATGCCTCTGGGTCAGGTTTGATTTGAAACAAATGTTAAAAATTAGAGACTGACCACCAATGAATTTGGTTCTTTATTCTAGTTGCGCATTAGAATTGCCTGGAGCATCTTCCAAAAAGGCAAATCAAAACAAGGAAACACCCTTCTCCTCTCCCTCCCCTCCCCTGCCCAGATAATGTGACCCAGTAGGTCTGCGCTGAGGTTCTAAGCATCAATATTTCTTCAAAGATCTTGTATGATTCTAATGTGCAGGCAGGGTGAGAACCACAGGACTGGATGCCCATGGTCTCTAGCTGTCCTAAAGGAGTGTCTCTGACTCCCACCCTGCAGGAAGACCTAAACGGGTCTGGGTGGCAAATGGCTGAGGCTCCCCCGAAGAGCCGACCGCTGACCTGTGTCCCTCCACAGGCATGCCCGGGAAGAACAACGTGGCCGCGGCCCTGCGCCAGGCCCCTGGGCAAAACGGCACCAGCTTCCACGGCTGCATCCGGAACCTTTACATCAACAGCGAGCTCCAGGACTTCCGCAAGGTGCCCATGCAAACCGGCATCCTGCCAGGCTGTGAGCCGTGCCACAAGAAGGTGTGTGCCCACGGCACGTGCCAGCCCAGCAGCCAGTCGGGCTTCACCTGTGAGTGTGAGGAGGGATGGACCGGGCCCCTCTGTGACCAGAGGACCAATGACCCCTGTCTGGGAAATAAGTAAGTTTGGGCTGCTTGGCAGTTACACACACATACCCCAATCCTCGAAGCAAAACCCAGGAAGGGAGGGAAGGAGGGGGAGAGGGAGAAGAGGAGGAAATCGGCATATTAGCACATCTCCTTCACATTCCTCCCATGACCCTTTCTCCATTCTTATCCGCTCTGCCTGATGCGTTTGTATTCCCATGTTCCTCCTCCGCTGTAGATGTGTGCACGGCACCTGCCTGCCCATCAATGCATTCTCCTATAGCTGTAAGTGTCTGGAGGGCCACGGGGGAGTCCTCTGTGATGAAGAGGAGGACCTCTTTAACCCCTGCCAGGGGATCAAGTGCAAGCATGGGAAATGCAGGCTCTCAGGACTTGGGCAGCCCTACTGTGAATGCAGCAGTGGATACACCGGGGACAGCTGTGATCGAGGTAAGCCACCTGCCTGGGACCCATCCTTGGGACCCAGCAAGCAAGAGGACCCCTCATCTTTGAAAAGAGAGAAAGGGAGACACACGCACACACACACACACACACACACACACACACACACACAGGAGTGATCTGAGGAGCACCAGGTCTGTGTCTGGCTTAGAGTTGCTGCTGGTGATTTATTTCCCAGTGGTGTGAGGGCACCAGATGTAAAGTGTCCTCAGCCTCCACAGTGGGATTTTGCGCTGCCTCCACACGTCTTCTCTGATGTGCCATGAAAAATACTCCTTTTTACCTTGTGTAGCAGCACGCTTACTTCCCTCGCTTCTTCCCGTTACCTGCTGTCCCCATCCACATATATTATTAATTCGTCTCTGGCACAGAGGGGAGGGCCCTCAGCGTCCTGCTCCAGTTTCAAGACAGAGTCACCTTTGACCTTAGAACCAACCGATTCAGCACAGCACAGCACGCAGGTGAGAGGGAGGGAAACGTGCTGACTTCTTGGCCCGCCTTCTTCTCCTTTGCGTGATCGGAACGTGCCTTGCCTCCAGCTGGCGCGCACTTCAGCGTGTGCATCAGAGGGACGAGACAAGAGGAACGTGCCCGTGGAAGCTTTTAGCAGATGTCTCTTTTTGAACTAGTTCATACTAGGGTAATTTATGAAGTCAGTGGAATGTTACTTGTATTAAGTAACAGATTGAATGATATGAAACCCCAGCTCTAATAAATTAAATTGCACACTCGCGGGAAACTGCTCCCTGTGGTAAACAAAACCAGCTGTTCGTAGTGTAAAAACAGAAGATGTGTATTTTTGCAATAAAGGAAAAGATTTAGGAATCCAATTTTCCTCTCAGTCCAATAGCTTGGTATTTATAGTCCGTGTATATAGTATTCGCTTTGCGGACAATAAAGGCCCCCCCCCCCCAAAGAAGTATTTTGCAAAGACCAGCGGGCTGTGCCTGCAGCCCATCATACGGAATAGAAGGATGGTGACAGCAGTTACACTTGGCAGACAAAGGGAGGACCTCCTGAATTGAGTGGTGGGTTCGTGGTCACTTGGCATGACTCACAGTGGCTGCCCTGGAAATGCTTGTGCTTCTTGTTCTTTTCTAGAACTCTCGTGTCGAGGGGAGCGAATAAGAGATTATTACCAAAAGCAGCAGGGCTATGCCGCGTGCCAGACAACCAAGAAGGTGTCCCGGCTGGAATGCAGGGGTGGATGTATGGGAGGGCAGTGCTGCGGACCCCTAAGGAGCAAGCGACGGAAATACTCTTTCGAATGCACTGACGGGTCTTCGTTTGTGGACGAGGTGGAAAAGGTGGTGAAGTGTGGCTGTACCAGGTGCGCCTCCTAAGCGCGTCCCTGGCAGCGTTTGTCTTTGGGAAATGTCGTCTACTTCTTGACCGTGTTGGACTAATTAATAATGCTTCATAGTGGAAATATTTGAAATATATTGTAAAATACAGAACAGACTTATTTTTATTATGAGAATAAAGACTTTTTTTTTTCCTGCATTTGGGAACAAAAAAAAAATGCTTGAACTAACGCTTCCCCGATGCTAGAGAAGTATGAAGAGAGAGATACCTGGAGGCATCAGAACGAAAGTGGGAATCGTTGCAACTCGAATTCATCTTTGCGACATGCTGAAGACAGAAGCACCGGCAAAGGGAGAGCCGAGCTGCCCTGTGCTGCCGTGAAATCGCCCAGAGCATAAAACCCATGCGCCCTCGTGCTCCTCTTTGTGGTTTATGAGGACAGACCAAGCACGCGCGTGTGAATGTGAGCACGCAAGGCGGAGGAATGGGATTCTAGAGTTCATAGGACAAATGGTTGAGAAATACGATGTGCAAAATAGTGTCCTGAAGACAAGGGTTCTATTCCCGAGAGAGATGGGAGTGCTAAAATAAGTTTTATGTTCTTTGTAAACGTCAGCATGTTAGCAGAAGAAGCACACAAAAGTGTTTATCTACCGTTTTCCAGTATTAATTTTTTGTAATATAAATGATAAAGGAGATGATAAAGAACCAATAGATTATTGATAAATAAATTAGTAATAATATGAATTTTTGTTTCTATGAGTTCTAAACAGCCCTATACAGTATTCAGTTTCCATGAGAAATATTTATTGTATCAAAGTACATTGTACTTAACATTTTAGGCCATTCTTTTACTGTTTCTCAATGCTTTAATATATATTAATTTATAATTGTCCTGATATTTTTGTATATTTTTCAAACTTAAAAGTCAGGATCTTTTTGGGTTTTTTTGGCAATAGTACTAACATAGGGTGTTATCTTGGGATAAATGTGTGTTGATCTGTTTGTTTACCTTGACATCTGACCACTGGTGTCACTGACCTACTGGCCTCATTCAGGACACCTGCAGAGTGTAAAGTCGATGCGTGAGATGGTCATTGTACAGAAAGAAGTGGCCCGCCCCTCTGCAACATGTCCCCACAAAACAGAGATGGTATATAGCAGTCAACACTAGAAGAGTAGGTATTTTACAAATTAATATTTCCTTGACATTTTTTGCCCTTTTATTGCGGGTGGGTGGGGAGAAAAAAGGCTGTAATGTCAAGAACTGTGATTTTTTTTTTCCCAAACAATAAAGCTCCTTTATTACCTTAATGTTCCCATGTTAACATGTTTGCTGCTAAATTACAATGTAGAATTGATAATGATTTATAGTGGACTGTGCTCTTCCCTTATTAAAATCCCAGGGTACCCTGTGAAGATGCAGATGTTTCTTTTCAAAAAACTTTTTTTACACAAAAAATTAGATGTACATGTATAATTCATTGTGCTTTGTCTTTCTCCAGACTAATATCAGTTATACTACTGATGGTTGTAAATTAAACAGATATTTACTTCACTAACAGCTTGGTGATTTTCTTAGAAACTGTAAAATATTTAGAGTCCACTCCTTAAGAATTTCTTAATCAAAATGATACAAAGAAAACCTATACCATGTTGTTGACAGGAATTGGTTTAAGATTAGCATATTGTCATGTCGGAGGACTTTGGAATGGCCACATGAAAGGAATGGACAGAAGAATACATTCTCTGCTCTGACAAAAGTGCATATTCAACTAATTCCTTCCAAAAATATATATATAAGGCGAAGTCTAACTAAACCACAACTGGTATTTCATTTTTGTTCTCCTTTCCTCTCAATTAGAACCAGGCGGAAAACGATGAACGACAGAGTGCCTTTCTCCACAGGCACTGGAAGCAAGGGTTAGTGATATCGAGGTACAGCATCCAGAACAGGGAAACCATATGCGCTGCATGGAATATTATTACTTAACCACCATGCTAACATTTCTTCATTTTCCGTGAAGAAAATCATGCACATGCACACACTTGCATACACGTGCACACACACAAATGTCCAATCACTTATTCGTGTTATAATATCTATATTTTAATTGTATAAATATTATATAGTTTTTGGAAAACATTTATTTATTCCCACTGATTGTTTCATTTTTTTTTTCTTCAAGGACTGGGAATCATGCATTCACTAAAGAAGCATCTACAAAGATAATAGGATTCAGATTTCTGTTTATAGGTATGTGTTATCTTAATAGCCACTATTTCTGAGGGCTTGTTTTTTTTTTTTTTTAATGTTTTTATTTATTTTTGAGACAGAGAGAGACAGAGCATGAGCAGGGGATGGGCAGAGAGAGACGGAGACACAGAATCTGAAGCAGGCTCCAGGCTCTGAGCTGTCAGCACAGAGCCCGACACGGGGCTCGAACTCACGGACTGTGAGATCATGACCTGAGCCGAATTCGGACACTCAACTGACTGAGCCACGCAGGCACCCCTCTGAGGGCTTCTTATATGCCAGGCACTATACAAAGGGCTTTATATGAAATATGTCATTTTGGGGATTCCCATTTTACACAGGTATAAAGAGCTTGAAGACAGAGAAGCTGAATCCCACTTAGCCCTCTTAGACCCGAGTGGCTCCATGTTTAAGAGAGAGGGCACCCAGGGGCACCTGGGTGGCGCAGTCGGTTGAGCGTCCGACTTTAGCCAGGTCACGATCTCGCGGTCTGTGAGTTCGAGCCCCGCATCAGGCTCTGGGCTGATGGCTCGGAGCCTGGAGCCTGTTTCTGATTCTGTGTCTCCCTCTCTCTCTGCCCCTCCCCCGTTCATGCTCTGCCTCTCTCTGTCCCAAAAATAAATAAAATAAACTTTGAAAAAAAAATTAAAAAAAAAAAAAAAGAGAGAGGGCACCCTCTATTAGGGGCTTTTTAGAAACCTTGAAACTTATTTCCTGGCACAATTGTTCTCCCTACTCATCACGTTGATTTAAGGAGTCTGGATTAGAGGCGTGCCTAGGTGGTTCACCCCACTCTTGATTTAAGCATCCCACTCTTGATTTCAGCTCAGGTCATGATCCCATGGTTCAGTTTGTGAGTTTGAGCCCCGCATCCGGCTCTGACAGAGCCCATTTGGGATTTCTCTCCCCTCTGTCTCTGCCCCTCCCCTGCTCATGCTCTATCTGTATCTCAAAACAGATATAAAAATTATTAAGTAATCCAGATTAGATATGTTTGGTTTTTTGTTTTTGTTTTCTAAGGAAGAAAAGTGAAGTCTTAGTAGCTTTCAGATTATATTCTTTCTCCTCCCTGCCTATAAAGGCACAAAATAGAATTATGCATGCCAGGGATTTGGGCTGAGCTAGCAGGTTTCTTAGGGGATCGTTTGCCTTGCAATGAGACTGCATTCTGCACAGGAGCCCTTGTTTGAGAAAAATTAATAGCCAAATAATTACAGCAAATGAAACAAATTAAGGGCACTTACTCATGCTATAAAAGGCTTTTCGCTTAAAAAGCCTTGACCCTAGGATTCCTTTAAATAAGAAACTATTGCAGAGCATTTCCAACAGACTTCAGTAAGTTAAAACAAACAAACAAACAAAAAACATTTTGCACATTCGGAGTCAAAGCTATCACCCAGAACAATGTACATTTCTAATATGAAAAGATAGTGATTAGACATCCCTACTGTGTTTACTTTAAATTCTCACATGAGGGGCGCCTGGGTGGCTCAGTCAGTTAAGCGTCCAACTTCAGCTCAGGTCACGATCTCACAGTTCGTGAGTTCGAGCCCCACGTCGGGCTCTGTGCTGACAGCTCAAAGCCTGGAGCCTGCTTCGGATTCTGTGTCTCCCTCTCTCTCTGCCCCTCCCCTGCTCATGCTCTGTCTCTCTCTGTCTCAAAAATAAATAAAAACATTAAAAAAAAATTAAATTCTCACATGAGTTGGGGCACCTAGGTGGCTCCATCGGTTAAGCGACCGACTTTGGCTCAGGTCATGATCTCGCCATTCGTGAGTTCAAGCCCCGCATCGGGCTCTGTGCTGACAGCTCAGAGTCTGGTGCCTGCTTCAGATTCTGTGACCCCCTCTCTCTCTGCCCCTTCCCTGCTCGTGCTCCCTGTCTCTCTTTCTCTCTCAAAAAGAAATAAACATTTAAATAAATAAATAAATTCTCACATGAGTTGAAGCACCATCAGGAAAAGCCAGGGGATAGGACATGTGTTCAAGTTCAGATGTGTTCCTTGAATAACAACCATCTCAGTCTTTGCAATTTGTGCTCACCCTACCTTTCCTGAAATTATTTTGAAGCAACGATAGACTAACCTCGGTGTTAGAATTGCTCTGACCATTCTGGTTTGGGGATGGCTTGGCAGCAGCTCTTTCCAAAGAAATGATTGAAAGATTGTTGAAGTTGATTCAGGACTTAGATCTGGAGCATTATGGAGCTGTCTACCCCCTAGAGTGATCGTTACTTCAAAACTCATGTTTGTAAAAAGATACAAGCTATAAAAAGTATATGAAGCTTTATATAAAGCTTTTTATAAAATAAGTAAAACTAAATGAAATGCATAAGTTATTTTCATTCTTAATCCTCTCTATGTACTCAAAAGTCATTTAACAATACATTTTTATTTTTTATCTCCTGTCATGTGCAAGAAAGTATGCTAACCTTTTGATACATAGTTCAGGCGAACTAGACGTCACTTCTAACACTTTAGAGCATACGCTATATGCACTTGGAGTTGAGGTTAAAGTGAGTAACAAATATCATACAAGTGACCAAACTACATACAATTTCAGATTGTGATAAGTGCCCTCAGGAAACTTATGAGATACTAGAAAAAAGCATAGCAGAGGAATCCAGTCAAATATGTAGTGGGAGGTCAGGGAACGACTCTGCGGAAGTGACATGTAAGACAAGTTGTGAAGGATAAAATGGAATCCAGGGTGAAGAACTGTGGGAATATGTGATGGGGTCAGGGGTGGGGGTCCATGCAGAAAGAGCCACCTGGGTATGGGCCTGAGGAGGGAAGGAACTCTTCATGTGGTCAAGGAGGCAAAAGAAGTTCCTATGGCCAGAGCAAGGCATAGATTTCTCTTCTACATGTAATACAGCATTGGCCATTTTCTGCCTTTATTAACTTACTTTAAATAGTTCTATATTTTTTTCTTTTGGCTTCTGTCTGTGGTGATCTTTCAAACTATCAACAGAAATGGATTTCCATTTAAAAATAGCAAGTAGTTAGTTGTGTTTAATGCCTTTCCTCAACTTCCAAATGAAATACCTCTGATGACACAGAAAATAGGAATACTTAAAATAGCACTGAAAATTAAGAATAATATTTCTGGAATCTCCGAGGAATTTTCATGAACTCAAACGCTGATGAGGCTAGACTGAAAGAAACAACTGCTGGCCAACCCGTGCTTTGAGACTCATACACATTCCTTTGTACACCAAGGGCAGAGACTCAGGAAATGAGTCAACTGGAAAACCATCAAAAAATAACTGTGCATTTAGGTGCCACTTTGTGAGAATGACAGAGGGCTGTGCCTCCAACCAAGGAGGCAAAATCTCACTTCATCTGCTAGGATGCTCCAGTTCTCATCAAATAAACCAAAACAGTGCGTGAAATACTAGAGAAGACCGATTGCATTGTATTGAATATTGAGAGATGTAGGCTTTATAAATAAGTTATTGTAGATGTGGATTGAGCCTGCAGGAGCCGTGGTAGCAATGCATGCTTAGAATGATATGGAAAGAGGGAAGTGGGGCACCTGAGGGGCTCAGTTGGTTAAGCATCTGACTTGATTTTGGCTCAGGTCATGATCACATGGTTCATGAGATCGAGCCCCACTTTGTGCTCTGTGCTGACAGCTTGGAGCCTGCTTGGGATTCTTTCCCTCCCTCCCTCTGCCTCTCCCCCATTCACACACACACACACACACACACACACACACACAACACATACACATGTACACACACACACACACACACACTCTCAAAAAAAAGTAAGAGAGGGGCGCCTGGGTGGCTCAGTCGGTTAAGCGTCCGACTTCATCTCAGGTCACGATCTCATGGTCAGTGAGTTTGAGCCCGCTTCGGGCTCTGGGCTGACGGCTCAGAGCCTGGAGCCTGCTTCCAATTCTGTGTCTCCCTCTCTCTCTGTCCCTCCCCCATTCATGCTCTGTCTTGCTCTGTCTCAAAAATAAATAAACGTTAAAAAAAAAAAAGTAAGAGAGAAGTACCTTACCAATTCAAAAAAACAGAGGACAGTTGCATTATATTGACTCACTGTTAAGCTAATAAAATAGTGAAAATATACATACCATATTTAGGATTGAGGGCTAAGAAGTTCAGAAATCTTTGGTGGGCAATAGAAGTCTATGAAGATTATCTGAGTAGGAGGAATTCTTCAGACCTGTATTATAGGAATTTTAGTTGATAGCATAATATAAAATGAATTGATCAGATGGCTATATTCTTAAGAAAAGGTAAGAACCAGGAATGATTAAAAGGGGGAAAAATGGCAAATGAATCAGAAAAGTCAGTACTAACTGTACTGTTACAGCAGAAGAAGTGATTCACGACGACATTGGGCAAGTTTGGCAAGGGAGAAGGGAAAGTCGAGTATAACTCCTTGTTTTGAGCTTGTCTGTTTCTGCTGTTTCTAAAGCACAAGAATTGCAATCTGGGTTTATTCGGAGCAGTGTTTGGGTGCCTGCATAGGGCTGGAAACAGCTCCAGGATCAGAGTTGCCTCTTGGGAAGCCCCATCCTCCTCTCTGTTGAGGAACTAACAATGAAAGCAATACATTCTTCCAGATGGTGGCTTTAATGTCTTTAAATATCTTAAATGTGTTCAATCAACTCCATCGATAGGATAAAATTCAAACTCCTTACTATAGTATTCCAAATTCCTCATAAAGGGACCTTCTCAAGTCTCTGATACATGCTGTAAGACTGACATATGGTGGGAAAGGATATTTTTAAAACAAATTTGGACTGAGGTGTCTAAAACCATAGATCTGAGGGGTGCCTGGGTGGCTCAGTCGGTTAAGTGTCCGATTTCGGCTCAGGTCATGATCTTGTGATTCATGAGTTTGAGGCCCGCCTCGGGCTCTGTGCTGACAGCTCAGAGCCTGGAGCCTGCTTCAGAGTCTGTACCCCCCCTCCCCGTCGCTGCCCCTCCCCCACTCATGCTCTGTCTCTCTCAAAAATAAATGTTAAAATTTTTTTTAAGCAAATGAATAAAAAAAAAAAAACATAGATCTGTGACTTGTCTACATGGAAATGGTAGTTGAAGCCAAGACAATAGGCAAGTGAATTTGGACACAATACCATGAACTTGACCACCGGAATAAGATGCAACTTTAGATAATGCTAACATCTCTAGAATGCAGTGGCCCCAGAGTGGTGATGAAAAAGGAGCAGTTGTAATAACAGAGTGATGAGGTAAGAGCTGGATAACCAGGAGTTAGGAGTGGAATTTACGAGCTACTAGAATGCCCTCTCACAAAGTCTGATAGCAAAACAAGAAGAGAGTGAGGATGGCAACTGGGAGACTCAGTGAGATTCTGAGGTTTGCATTTAATGGGTCAATAAGTATTGGCTTATCCCCTGTAGCCACGGCTTAAGAAGGTGTGGAGCAGACACTCGAGGCATATCCTGGAGGGAACACTGAGGCCCAGGCTGGAAAAGCAAGGTGGGTCATCAATTACGGGAGCTAGTTAAACAACGGTAGGTAAAAACTGGGGCCCAGTGACAACAGGATTGAGGAAACATGATGCCCAAGAAAAATAAACCACAAATCACCCAGAGTGAAGGGGGTAATATAGTATATGCAATGATTATTTTCCAAATGAATTTCTCTGCCTCCCTCCACTACCTCCCACAACGGGGAAATAGAGGACACTCACAAGTGCTAACGGAGTCCACAGATACAAGATTCAGCAGAGTGGAAGCATTGCCATCCTGCATTTGGAACTAGATTTGTCTTTGTGTCAGTGTGTGGGTGGCTGAATTTGGATTCTAAAGAAAATCAGACATAAAGCAAACACAAAACCAAAGAGTAGGAGAAACAGCCACAGAGACAGTCATCTGAAAAAACTTGCCATCATTAATCTTCCCTCCCTTCTTGAAGTGGCTAGAATTATTTTCAGCTTGTTCACATAGATTGTGGCAGAGAGATTAAGTGACTTGCCCAAGGTCACACAATCCAGATCTGACTCCGACCATAATGTGATATTGATTTCACTGGAATTGATAGGCAAAGTCTGTGAACGGCCTCATGAGGTTATGCTGGAGGAATGAGCATTTCTCAAGGGGAGTTATTTTGGTTTTTGAAAAATGCCCGTAAATAGCACTTGCTTTCCCAATATCACTATAAAATCTTCATTATATCTCTTCTTGGGTAAAAGAAAATAAATAATACTTTTAACTGCAATTTTCTTCCAGGAACTGAGACTGGTGACATTGAATGAGTTTTGTGTGGCTGCTTAAGTATTTCTGGTCATCCTTCTAGTCAGCTGTGCCTCCATAGAGTGGTCTGACCGGGAGCAATTGAAATCTTTTGCTAAGATAGTCACAAGGACAGGATCGAACATGCCCTAGTCCAGCTTTGTCAGTTGCAAAGTCACAGCCTTGGACTCATTCCAGGTCTCAAAGGATTCTTTGTGAGGAAGGGGGGAAAAAAAAAAAAACAAGACTTGGAAGAAAACTGGAGAGGAACTTCTCTTTGAATGAGCACACCTGATAACATCTCTGTCCACCATCTCAGAGGCCCGCATTATCCCAGGAAGGAGAAAGATGTACATCGGTGAATTGCCTAATCTTGCAGTTACCTGACCCTACTTGGTTTCTGCTCACAATATTACCATTCAATTACCTCGACCACCAGTTCTAACTTTCAATTACATCTCCACATTGATTTTTTCGTTCCTATTATTCTTATGTTCGCTACAATTCTTCTCTTCTGATGCCTGTCAGCTCCTTTTTGGAGCTGTGAAATGAGCAGGAACACATTTCTGAATGTCACACACATACTCTGATTAGGAAATAGATCTCTTATCATCTGGCAAAAAAAAAAAATCATGGTGGTCCTCTAGCTTCAAAAATGATGAAGCAGAGATCCTTGTATCTCTGTCTCCTCTTTTAACCTTATTTTCATTTTTTTTCACCCTTTCTTCTAAATGCTTCTGTATTTTAGAATATTAACACAGGATTGTCCCAACAGGAAAGATAGTCTGAGAACCTAGTTGGGAGTGTAGCAATAGACATTACAGCTGCAAGCGAAATGTGGGACACTCACAAACCAAGCACATGCCAGAGGCAAGAGGACCGGTCACTTCAGTTCCATCAGACCTGACGCTGTTCCTCTGAGCCCTGATGCACACATGTGCACACACGTGTGCACACACACACGTGCACATGCACGCACACACACACCACGTGATTTCCTAGAACAAAACTTCACCTATAAACTCACTAATTCCAAGGTCAGAATAAATTAAGGAGAACCCCGTGATATCTCGTCATGTGAGCCTTTAGCCTCAGCTAAAGTCCCTACATTTGCAGATAGTTTGGAGGATCCAACTCACAGACTGGATGACATGTCAGCTCCTGAACTGAGGAAAACAAACAGGACTCCAGAAGTCTCATCTGCCCTGATATAGGAACACAGGTAAAAATTACATGACTCAAGGAATTGGCTGAGATCCAATATGAAGGAAGACTGACTTCAGCTTTGTATGCTCCCATTTTCTTTACTTGAATCCTTTATTTTAAAGACTTTCAGACTATTTTTTTTATTTTTTTAACGATTATTCATTTTTGAGAGACAGAGCATGAGTGGGGGAGGGGCAGAGAGGGGGAGACACAGAATCCGAAGCAGGGTCCAGGCTCCGAGCTGTCAGCACAGAGCCCGACGCAGGGCTCGAACTCACAAACTGCAAGATCATGACCTGAGCCAAAGTCGGACGCTTAACTGACTGAGCCACCCAGGCGCCCCAATCCTTTTCTTTTTAGAAGTAGAATCTTCATACACAACAGAACAATTTCAGTAATGGCTGTCATGACACAATATGGAACCCAACCAGTGGGCCTGTGATAGGAACAATGCCACATCTGGAAAGAAATCCTTGACCTAAGAGCATCAGGGGTTCCTTTTCTAAGCTCCTTTTCCTCACCTCAGCTTGAATCTTGTTCTCTCACATTACAATTAAGGGGAAGTATGGATCCAACCCCATCTTCAGGATATACTAGTGGACACTATGACATATCTCTGCTGGAAATACTTCAGGCCCAAAGGGCTTATCCTGCCAGCTACTGGGTTTTGTGTCAGTGGACAGCCCTCAGTTCTCAGCTCCCTTTGGATTAGGCTAGCATCAGAGAAACATCTTCTCCCGGGCCACACATTCTCTCAGGGCGGTCTAGATGCAATGACTGGATAACACGGGCATTGAAATGCCTGATCCCCTCACCCCAGTTTGGAACCTGTGTCAAGGACCACCCTAGCTACAGAGCTCCCCAGGGGATCAGTCAAAACCTTCTTGAAGACTGCATCACAATGCAACTTCTCCCCTCGCCTAAGCCTGCTTCCTTCCCTTCCTTTCCATGGGTGGTGATGCGAAGAGCACTCTTCATAAACATTATGCATGCAGTGAGTGCAGCCTGAGCTTCCCAGGGAACGCGGCCTGTGCCACTCAGCCACTCCAGTCTCCACCAGGCACTCAGGAGACTGCAGTGCAACAGAGACGGCCCTTTGAGGGGCAGAAACTGGCAAACTTCCACCTCGGGGAAATCAGGGAGGAAGTAGGTGGCATTTCTAAAATGAGATTTGATGGCAAAGTGGCAGCCTGTGTGAATGAGCCTGTCATTACCACCTGAGCCCCCATGTGGTTAGTGCACTGGAAACTGACAGAAGATCCCTTCACAGCTATCCTTTACCTTGGCCACAGGACTCACACATCCCTCCATACAGGATGAAGGCTTCTATCTTACAAACGCAGGATGCTGGTACTTTCTCTTTTACAGTCTTCCTCCAAGGTCCTGCAGTGTCCTCATTCAGCCTCTCAAATAGAAAAAGAAATGATTACCACCTCCTCACTGGAGAGTAGAACTTCATCTCCCCAAGGGTCCTGACCTTGGCAACCCAAAGGCATCCTATGACTCAGGCTGTTTCATTCTTCCAAGAGCAAGAAAGAAATTTTCTGGTGTCTCAGCTCAGGCCGCAGTAGCAAAAGACCATAGACGGGGTGGCTTACAGAAGAGAAACTTATTTCTCACAGTTATGGAGCCCAGAAAGTCCAAGGTCAAGATGCCAGCCAATTCAGTTTCTGGTGAAATGCTTACTGGCTTGTAGATGACCATCTTCTCTCTGTATCCCCCCCATGGTCTTTCTTCAGGGCAGATATCACTCTTTTCATCTTCCCAAAATGCCTCTAACCATCACGATGGCCCCACCCTTATGACCCAATCTAGTACTAATTACTCTTCAAAGGCCCTACCTCCAAATACTATCACATCAAAGGGTGTGGATTCAACATATAAAGAACTTAAATGTTGGGCCCTCAGCCAGTTCTAGTCAAGACTTCAGATGACAGCAGCCCACAGGACTAACAATCTAGCCCTTTCCCAAATTCTGTACAAAAGAAAACTGTGAAAGATGAAAATGATCATTGACTCTTTAAGCTACTAAGTTCTGGGGTGATTTGTTATACAACTGTTAACTAAAACACTATCCCTTCATGTAAGCATCTGATTGGCCAGAGCAATAAGCATCCAGCATCGTCCTGGTCTCTTGCTCTACTTGTGGCCAATACAAATGATTGTAGGCTGCACCAGGCCAGAGAGGATTTTATTCCTGTCTCAGCCTTGATGAGAGATGTTTACATGGAATGTTTTTGTCTTCCCCCAAAGTTATATTGAAGCCCTAACTCCCAACATGATAAGTGGCCTCCACCCTTGTAGAATTTACATTACAGTGGAGAAGCCAGCAAATGAAGTAAACCAAAAAAAAATATCTATATAATTCAAAATTGTAATAAGTTCTGTGAGGGATACTGGAATAGAAAGTAATAATAGGGAGGAGTCTCTTTTATGTAAGGGGATTAGAAAAGGTTTCAGTGGGGCGCCTGGGTGGCTCAGTGGGTTAAGCGTCCAACTCTTGACTTCAGCTCAGGTCATGATCTTACACTTTGTGAGTTTGAGCCTTGCATTGGGCTCCATGATGACAGTGCAGAGCATACTTGGAATTCTCTCTCTATCCCTCCCCCACTCGCATGTGCTCCCTCTGTCTCTCTTTCTCTCTCTCAAAATAAACTGAAGGAAGGAAGGAAGGAAAGAAACAAAGAAAGAAAGAAAGAAGAAAGAAAGAAAGAAAAATGGGCACTCCGGTGGCCCAGTCAGTTAAGCAACTGACCTTGGCTCAGGTCATGATCTTGGGGTTCATGGGTTCGAGCCCCATGTCGGGCTCTGTGCTGACAACTTGGAGCCTAGACCCTGCTTTGGATTCTGTATCTCCCCTCTCTCTGCCCCTCCTTCACTCTCTCTCTCTCTCAAAAAAATAAATGAGGGGCACCTGGGTGGCGCAGTCGGTTAAGCGTCCGACTTCAGCCAGGTCACGATCTCGCGGTCCGGGAGTTCAAGCCCCGCGTCGGGCTCTGGGCTGATGGCTCAGAGCCTGGAGCCTGTTTCCGATTCTGTGTCTCCCTCTCTCTCTGCCCCTCCCCCGTTCATGCTCTGTCTCTCTCTGTTGCAAAAATAAATAAACGTTGAAAAAAAAATTAAAAAAATAAAAAAATTAAAAAAAATAAATGAACACGAAAGAAGAAAGAAGAAAGAAAGAAAGAAAGAAAGAAAGAAAGAAAGAAAGAAAGAAAGGGTACTAGTGCCACCAACTGAGATAGCCAAGGGGAGCCAGAGCTGGCTGGCTTGTTAATGTTCAGCTTTGTAAGAGGCAAAATTTGAAATTGTATTCAAAGTCAAATATGAAGAGTCATTGAATACTTTTAAAAAGAGAAATTGGTTAAAAAAAATTATTAAAAAACAAAAAAAAGAGAAATTGGATATTAAGTGAAAGTATAATCACATATAATCACGTATAATCACGGAGGACTTATACTTCCTTCCTTTCAATAACCCTGCCCTTCTTTTCCCTGCACCCAGTGAAGGAAGCCATGTCTCCTCCCCTTAGAACTAGTAGCATATGATGAGGACTAGTATCATGTGATGATGTGACTTCCTCACGTGATACTTACTGCCCTTCCAGAATGAAATGGAGACAGTACCAGAACAAAGCTTACCTTTCATTCTGGGAAGAAAAGGGAGCCAAACCCAGGTCTTAGTAGAGTGTTTCCTTTTCCTCTAGAGAAACCCCATGAGTACCACTAGTTATAAGGCACCCAAAAGGTGAAGTTTATTTGTCAAAACATAGTGATGGATTTCCTCCTCCTTTCTTCTCCTAACGCAGACCTTACCTGCTCCTGGAGTCAACACCAGCATAATTTGTTCTAAAAAGGTTAATGTGCTAGAAGGGAGTCTATAATTTTTTTTTTTTTCTGCAAATAGCAAGATAGTAAATATATTTAACCTTGTGACCAAAAGGTCTCTTTTACAGCCAGACAGCTCTGCATTGTTAATATGTAAATTATAGCCACAGGCAATATGTAAATGATTGAGAGGCTATATTCCAATAAAACTTTGTCTATGGGCACTGAAATTCATATTTCATATAATTTTCCTTTTCATGTGTCATGAAATATTCTTTCAAATTTTTTTCAAACATTTAACACTATCAAAACTGTTTTTAGCTCACAAGCCACATAAGAAAATAGACAGCAGGTAAAATTGGGCCCACAGACCAGAGTTTGGTGACCCCTGTGCCTAATAATTGGGATATAAAATAAATAAGCTGTTGTTCTCTGTCTTGGAAGAAATAATAGTCACATTGAACACATGACACATGATGAAATAAAATAATTGTCCCCCAAATTAGTAAGTAAATACCCTAACTGCAATATGGCCAACGAGCTGTAGATGATTAGAGAGAATTCTTTTCAATTCAGTAGCGTATTTTTGCCACTGGGTCGTCTTCTCTGCTGTAGCCCTGGGAGAGCTTGGTGTCTGGTACAGAGATGATGCTCAATAAATATTAACTGAATAAGCAGAGATACTCATGAAAAAATATCTCAAGAAAGTTTACTGGGGATTAAATAAACATAAATGAATACCTGGACAGGGACACCTGGGTGGCTCAGTCTGCTAAATGTCTGACTTGATTTTGGCTCAGGTCATGATCTCATGGTTCGTGAGTTCAAACCCCACATCAGTCTCTGTGCTGAGTGTGGAGCCTGCGTGGGATACTCTCTCTCTCTCTCTCTCTGTCTCCTTTTCTCTCTCTCCCTCCACCCCTCCACCACTCACTATCTCTCTCTCAAAATATATAAATAAACATTAAAAAAAAAATACTCCAGAGGGGCCTGAGTAGCTCAGATGGTTAAGAATCCAACTTCGGCTCAGGTCATGATCTCATGGTTTGTGGGTTTGAGCCCCCCATCCATCTCTGTGCTTACAGCTCAGAGCCTGGAGCCTGCTTCGGATTCTGTGTCTCCCTCTCTCTCTCTCTGCCCATCCCCACTCGCACTCTGTTTCTCTCTCTCTCTCAAAAATAAAATAAAGTATTAAAAAAAAGAAACAACTTTAGGACAATAGCCATCAAGTAATTCCTAGTTTGGTAAGGGAGATAGGTATTTAGGAAATAAAGAACAGCCTGTGTGATAAGTTTAGGGGAGGCAAAATTTAACCTTTACCCATCTTGGGTTTTCAGCTGGTGCTCTTTAATAAAAAGATAAATTAACAAGAGAAAAACAAATTATTAATAGGCATAGCACACATCATGCAAGAGAAACCTCAAGGAAATGTAACTCAAAGGAGTAGCTTAGAGCTTATATGACATCTCCAACAGAGAACAATATATTTGTAGAGAAAAGACGGGACAATGCAAAGCGGTGTTAGGCTCCCAAGGGCAGCAGGAAGGTAAATAAATGGGAAGAAACTAATAGAGTAAGGTGTGCTCACAGCTTCCTCTCACACTGTCACTGGGCTGAGAGGAGTATCTCTAATAAAAGGAGAATGTGTATCTTGCCTATAGGCAGAAAAGTAGAGAGTAGAGAGAGCTTTGCCTGTGTGTGCTACATCCTAATTGCCTTCAGCTCAAAATAATGTTTATGTCAAAGAGGCATATTGTAAACTGATATATTCTGGTTCCCTTCATACGTATAAGCAAAATAATTAGCAGTAGCAGAAACTAGGGAGTGAGATAGTCAACTGGGTCAAAGAGAGCTAAAAGAGGTTTCTTAGAGGAGGTGGCGTTGAGTCTGGCATAGATAATGGAGAAAAGAGGATAGAAGTCCCCGTCCCATCTTGGCACTGAGATGAAGAGTTCTTGGGGTTGGGGCTGGAGCTGGGGTTGGGGCCGGGGTCAGGTTTGGCAGGACAGAGGCCCATTGCAAGGCAACTGCAAATGTTGGCCACCTGGGGATGCCAAATGCAGGATAGATGGGCAAGCCCCAGGCTGTGCTTCTAGGGCTAATTGGTGGCCACATTTCCTAAGAAAAACTGATTAATTAGAGGACGTTTGTCTCTCTATTGACCTCATCCCATCCCAATCTGTTAATATTATGCCTGATCACTGTTTGCCAGGTTGGGGCCTAGAAATGCAGTCTGAAGGAGTTGATGAACATATTCAGTGCCTTTATGAAAGGGTGGGGAAATCACATATTGAAGATGGACCTTAATTCAGTTACGTTTCCAGCAATATGTCAGAAAATATATCTTTTAAATCCCTTTTGTCAAAAAATATCTGGTATAATAGAAAAATACACAATTATCCTTTTATTTATTTATTAATGTTTATTTTGGAGAGACAGAGAGAGACAGAGCATGAAGAGGCAAGGGGCAGAGAAAAAGGGAGACACAGAATCTGAAGCAGGCTCCAGGCTCTGAGCTGTCAGCACAGAGCCCAACGCAGGGCTTGAACTCACAAACCACGAGATCATGACCCAAGTCGAAGTCAGATGATTAACTGTCTGAGCCACCCAGGAGGCCCTACAATTATCCTTTTTAAATTCATAGCTGAATATGTAAGAAAGTAGAGAAACCAGGAAGCTGGGAGAAGCTATAACCACAGGCCTGCTTTCATTAGGGCTGAGTTTTAAACTTGCATTCTCTCACAATAAATTAATTTAAAGTGGTCTTGTCAGATTTCAGGAGACTTGGCAGAAACAAGCACAAATACTCTCCATAGATTGAATCCCTGAAATCTGAACATTAGCTGAAAATCAAAATTATAGCCTATAAAACGCTAAACAAAGTAAGCCACTATCAGTAGGATTAAAAGGAACAAGAATCCATTAAATCCATATTAGCATTTATATATTTGAACTGTCATATACAAATATGGGAAAAGTATATGTAAAATATTAAAGAAATAGAAAGAAATTAAAATATTCACCAAGAATAAGACCACGTAAGTTTTAGAAAGAACTAAAGAAACACACACAAAAAAACCTGCTGAAATAAAGCAACAATATGAGTTAAACAACATAATAGATACAACTTAGAAGAAAATTAATGAACCTAAATACATTTGAAGAAATTACCAATATAGAGAGACAAAGACAGAAATATGAGGGAGTGTTTTGATAAACAGATGATAGTATGAGAAAGTCAGGATGTCTATTCATGTCTAGTATATCTATTTAAGTATTTAGTAAAAATAAAAAGATAGAAGGAATTGAAAAGAGCAAATAGTAAAAGAGATAATGGTCAAGAATTTTCCAGAATGGATCAAAAATATGATTCCTTTGAAACATGACAAATCCCAAACAAGATAAATAAGTAGAAATTAACTTTGTAATTGTAATCAAATTGTAAAACACTAGATCCTAAACACAGCCAGATGGAGGAAAAAAGATTACCTACAAGTTATGCAATTATTCACAATTTTACTGAAGGCATTCTTCTCAATGGCAGTAATGGAAGTTAGGAGACAGCGGCAAAGAATTTTCTACAGGGTGGACCGTTCAATTCAATGTGATTAAAATAGAGGTAGAGTGGTGACCCAATGGAAAATTGGGGGTAATTATAGTATCTGCCTCATAGGATTGCTATAAGGCTTTAAAGAGTTAGATATGAAAAAGCACTTAGCACAGAGAAGTGATTTTATGTTTATAATTACTATAAGTAATTAAATGTTTACTATTATTAGTTATGATTATGTATTATAGTTAAAAAGACATAGAAGTTGGAGATGAACAGATCCGGCTTCAAATGAAATCCCTGTCTCCCATTAGCTGAATGATTTCATGTTTGTCATTTAGGCTCTCTGATCCTCAATTACTTTTCCAAAAAAATGATACTTACAGCCTCTCTCACAGTATTGATGTGGTGACTAACTACCATAGTGTAAATGAAGCTCTCTGCACGGTGTCAACCTTAAAACAGACACTCAATAACCATCGCATTTCCTACCCACACTTCCTCCTTTTCATCTGTCATCTTGAAATGCTATTAATTTCTCTGAATTTAAGTTTCTCCATCTAACAAAAATGAATAATAACATCTACTTCATAAGAATCATTAATTAATTGGTTCAATTTAGTCATTCAACACTCATTTGTTGGGCATGTACTTTGTACCAAACACTGTGCTGAGTTCTGGAGATCCAGAGACGATTAGGTGAGTTGATAGCCAGGGTCCTGGGGGTAGGATGAAATTAAATAAGATATGTAAAGTAACTAGTTCCATGCTTATCACACAGGAAACTCACATTCCAGGCTGAACCATCAGTCCTTCCTTTGCCTTGTCCTGTGTGTCAGACATTGTACCCACTATCAGTAGATGAAATGGTGAGCAAGACACAGGTCTCACGCTCAGGACTTGGGAAAGTTTTGCCATGTGGTTAAGAAGGCAGGTCTGGATAGAGCAAGCCAAGTTCAAGTTCTGGTTCCCCAGAATTTTCTAACTGTGTGCATGTGTTAGATTCAATGCCCAAAACACAGAAGTCGAGACAGATATTTAAATGCAAGTAGTTTATTTTGGAGGTAATCCCATGAAGCATATGAGGGAAGAGGGAAGTCAGAGAAAGATTAAAGAAAGTTAATCAAGGACGTTTTATGAGGAGGTTACTGCTATGGACAGTTCAGAGTCACACTGTGGTCACTCTGACTCTGTGGATCACATCTCAGAATGGTGCCATGGATGGACAGAGAATATTGGGTAATTTACCCACTACCACTTGCTTCTCACTGACTGAGGCTTGCTCTGGAACAGTAGGAGCTGGCCGCCCCTGATCCCGTGGCTAGAAGTCTGTCTCAGAGACTTCAGGAAAGTGGGACAGGAACTTCCAGGTAGGGTTAGGTGTGTGGATGGGTTGCTGACAGAATCCCCTGTGGTGATTTAATCTCACTAAGTCTGGTTTCTCCACTTCATAAAACTGAATGAATAATGTTCAACCTGTATTCCCTCTATTTTCTCTAATACTTGTAGAACCTAGTGCCTACTGAAATCTATTCTCTTCTTCACCCATAGAAAAGCCTTGTGCCCAGCTACACTTGGTGTTTTCTGGCTCTCTTGATGTTAAGAGCATCCTTGTGACTAAGTTCTGACCAATGGAATGTAGTGTGAGGGATGTGAGCCTGTTTCAGACCTGGGAATTAAGGTATTGAGCATATCTTTTCTGCACTCTTCCATTCCCATGTAGGCAGCAGAAACACAAATGTGGCAGAGATCCAGCTCTAAGCAGACGAGAACGATGCCCTGAGAACCCCAGGTGGAAAGAAGTGAGTCTCTGAAAGGTCAGATAGAGCACAGCTGATCCACCCCATCTGGACCCCTTCACTCAGGATTATTTCAGGAGAGAAAAATAAGCTTCTGAGTTTTTTAAGGCAGGATATTCTGGGGTCCTATGTGACAGCACCTTTCTTATCTTCACCAGTGCGTTCTTTCATGAGGTTGTTTGGTAAACAATCCATGTACATATGGTGCTTAGAACCATGCCTGGTACCTGGCAAAGTTCCAGTAAATAATTAATTGCTATTATTATTATGTTTGCTAAGACATGATCTTCCAGCATGATCTGAACAACTTAAATTCAGTGGGGAAGGAATGGGAGACCAAAGAAAATTCGAGGTGTTGCCATGAGAACTACAGGAACTACATTCTGTAAAGACCAAATCACCAATGTCTGTCACATATAATAATACTGACAATGCTTACCATTATTGAGGGCCTACTATGTGCCAGGTCCTTCACAAGGAGCTTCACCTATGTTATTTTATTCACTCTTATAGCACTCTTATGGGCATTCATATCCAAATTTTCCTGTTGAGAAACAAACACCGTGGAAATAATGGAGCATTAATCTTGAAGGCCATTATCATCTGGGAAAAAGAAAGAAAGGAAACCCTACCTCAATCAAGATTCTCACTAAACTTTTAGATATTTGGAAATGTAGCTGACTTTTAAAAGGATACAAAAAATGACAAATGGGCAGGGAGTTTCTGAGCCATCTGAGGATATGTTAGGTAACATGCAACATTTTAATTCCATTTTGTCTGGTTCCTCCACAGCTCACTCTTAGGGGATTCTAACCATTAATCACCCAAAGACTTCATGTCTACACTCGGGCTGCCTTTTCTGGGAAAGTGATATGTCTTGAATTTTAAAGTCTCAGTAATGGTCCCCAAATGAGGCCAGAGTACTGATTTTCATCATTACCCACACAATCAATGAATCTAGTCCTACAGGACAGTAGCATTTTTCTCTCCTGGGTTATGACTCTGTATAAATATGCATGCAAATATAATAGGACTTTATATGGAGAAAGTTTTGCAGAATCACTGCACGGATTCTGTATTTTCATTAAGCAGATATCCTGGGAACGTGAAGGCAGTTCTCAACTCTGTGGAGTAAATTCTCTGATAGTCAGAACTCAGGAAGTATTTTCCCAGAAAGAAAAAAAAATTCCCACCACAAGGTTAAATCCCCAGCTAAGCCTCCCCTCTCCAGGGCAGCCATCAAGCATTTCCATCCCTACTCCCCTTCCTCTAATCCTCTCCTCCCTGGCCTTGGACCAGCCCAGGACAAATGGGGCAGCTGCCAAAGGAAGTGATCGCTCCAGGTTGCAGATTTCTCAGCTTCCAAGAGGAAGGAGAAAAAGAGAAAAGTCACAATCCACGTTGGAGAAAAACAAGGGAGGCCAGGGGCCACGAGGACCTCATGGCAGTAGCCGTGACAAGGATTTCTTCCTTGACCACACTTTAGTCAGGCTCCTTCGAGTCCTCTTAGCTAGGTCTTGTCCTGTGCTGCAAACCCCAGCCTTAGCAAAGAATCCTGCTAAGCCAGTTTATCAAAAACACCCCCCATCTTTGGTAGCCAATTAAGTTGCTCATCTCACACTCTTGAAATTCGTCTTACCACCCACCACCCACCTGTAACACCTAACAAAATTCCTCCTAGTCACCTTCCATCCCACCCCTCATCCTGCCCATTGGCTATAAATCCCCACTTGTTCCTGTGGTATTCAGAGGTGAGTTCAATCTCTCTCCCCTATGGCAATAGTCAAATAAAGTCTTCCTTGACATTTTTAACAGGTGTCCAGGAAATTTTTTTTTCTCTTTTCTTTTCTTTCTTTCTTTCTTTTTCTTTTTTTTTAAATGTTTATTTATTTTTGAGGGAGAGACAGAGACAGATCACAAAGTGGGGGAAGGAACAAAGAGAGAGGGAGACACAGAATCTGAAGCAGGCTCCAGGCTCTGAGCCTTCAGCATGGAGTCCGATGCAGGGCTCGAATTCAGGAACAGTGAAATCATGACCTGAACTGAAGTCGGACACTTAACCGACTGAGCCACGCAGGTACCCCTCTTCCTTCCTTCCTTCCTTTCTTTCTCTTTCTTTCTTTCTTTCTTTCTTTCTCTTTCTTTCTTTCTTTCCTTCCTTCCTTCCTTCCTTTCTATTTTATTATTTGTTAATAATAATTTTTAATACTTCTTGGCAAATAGGATTGGAAAATCTCTATTTTGTATGACTATAGTGGGCTAGATATGTATCCTGGATGGAGACTCCCATAGCCAGGTTTTTCAACAACTTGAAGGGATAAGCTGAGTTCTCCTGTTCTCTCTTATTGACCTTCTGTTACCCTCAGGCAAGTCGTCTAACCCAGACAGGTGTTATGTCTTTGTTAAATCAACATCTGTTAAGTCCAGCACAAGGTGACAAATGTTGAGTGGCATTCAACAATGAGCCACAAGAGACATCCCCATAGAGAAGTACACAACGTGCTTCAGGGAGTCACAGAAGAAGACCCTGGGAGGAGGGGAAGACTTGTCCACAAGGGTTGTTGGGGGAAGTCATGTGAGGAACTTACTTTGCTTGTGACTCTGTAGGCTGCTGAATAGGGCATTAGTTTGCATGAGGGGCTAGTGTAAGTTTAAGGCCCCTGCAATCAGCTTGGCCAAACAAAATGGGTGCCAAGGCAACAACCCCATGGAGTGATTGATTAAACCCTCAAGCACCAGCCTGGATTTCCTTATCCTTCGAGGTAGGTAAGAAGAGCTGCTCTCACCAAGTCAGAGAGATTGTCCTGAAGCCCAGGGAGGAAACCAGGTGAGGATGCTTTGTGAAAGGTCAAGGTATAAAAAGGGAGTTGTGGTATTTCCTAAGGAAGAAGCAAGTATTCAGGTGATACTGAGACATTTGGGGAACTGCTGACCACATATTAAGTGAAAAATGCAGGCAACAAAATGGCATAAGCAGTGTTATACTAACTTTGAACTAAGCCATGTGAAGATAAAGGTAGGAAAGAAAAGCAGTAAAATGTCAAACGTGATGCCTTGGCTAAGGAGCCTATTTTACATCAGCACGCATCTTCTATATTTTGTTCACCGAACATTTACACCTTTAGAATGAAAAATAAAGATGAATAGTATGTGGATTGGAGTCTGTGGTTGGAAACTGTTTGAGGGGCTTCTGATACTAGGGCTTAAAGGAGGAGCTTGTACTTCAGAACCTTCCTTCCTTATCTCCCACCCCCCACAGCACTTCCTGCCCCCCCTCCCCCTTCCTCCTTGCCTCCAGCTCCCTCTTGCTGGTCCCCAAAGAGAAAGCAAATGTTTCTTTGGAGCAAAACTGTTTCCCTCACACTCATGCCCTTCCTCTGGCTCATCTTCTAAATCAGTCTGTTTCCCTTCCAAAATACAATGCCCTTCCACACATGAATCCTGGTGAATACACTTTTCTCCAGCCCATTATATGAAGATATCAATCCATTCTTGCCCTACCTTGTTGCTATTTTTTTTTTTTGCATGTGAGTATTGAAAGGGCTATAGCATATGAAAGTACTTTATAAATTGCAAAACACTATGGAAGTACAAATTAGCTATTCCTCATATTTCTTGGTTACTTTCATTGTTAATACTTATACTGCATTAGTTGAATTAGAACTGAAAGTTTACTTGTCTTTCTCCTGTTCCAGACCACAAATTCTGAGCACAGCATTCTCCATGATGTGCTCAAGGCCCGGCATGGGGTAGGTGTTCAAAATATTTGTCAAAGGTAAGAATCAACATATTTGATGAAAAATGGGAATTTAACCTGAGGATCATTTCCTTGGTGAGAAATGGGACCGTGGAGCAGGTCAGAAGCCACCCAGCAGGGTTTAAATCCCAGCTCTACTCATGCTGTACCTGTGACCTTGGGCAAATTACTCAGGCTCTCCACACCTGTGTTGTCATTGGTAAACTAAAAATAAGGATATCAGCTACCATCCACGTCATTGTGAGATTATTAATTAAGACACCTGAAATGCTTAGAACAGTTCCTGAAACCCAAGTAAGTCTTCATGAAATGGTTGTTTCTATTTTATGGTTAGGTTAAAGATTCTAGTACTTTCCCAGATCAGTGACAGAGAGACTCAGACATGTCCCTGCCATCTCCCTCCCCTTCCTTGCCTAGAAGGTTTCCTCCAAAACCAGAATCAGTACTAATATGTAACATCCCAGCAGCTGCAACCACTTTCTGCTTTCCATTGCTCTTATCAACGTACAATGTCATCTCCTTAACTGGAGGATCCGTGTAGTGGTGGTAGGTTTTACACCTGCTTCCTGTTTATATTGCCAAAAACATTTATTTAGCTCAGTGCTTCACACATTCTAGACTTTCAAGACTGTGGGATAAATGGGGGGATGGGGGTGGTGGGAGGGAGGGGGAGGTAGCCATAATGGGGCTGATTTCCCAACCCAAGGAAAGGTAGAAGTAGTTTAGGAATGTGGGTAGGAGATACTGAGTGGGCACCCATAAGCTGATGGAGGTCAGTAGTTTTTAAACTGCAGCTGTGGGAGTGTGTGATACTGTGGTTAATAATAATAGACATTTAGCCTTCCATTGTTCCTGGCACAGACATCCTAAAGACCTTAGAATTTCCTAGGTGGTACGAATGGCAAAGTATCTTTTGTTATGTTAATGAGGTGAGTTAGGGATCCCCACCTGGGAATGAGAGACTGGTTGCCAGGGGAACCAACATTCAGTTGAACCAATTTTCAGTCCCACCCCCTGACCTCCTAGGAGAGGAGAGGGGCTTGAGGTTGAACCAATCGCAAGCAGTTAATGATTTAATCAACCATGCCTATGTAAGAAAGCCTCCTTAAAAAGCCAAAAGGACTGAGTTCAGGGGCCATACTCTGAGAGGGCATAGAAGTTCCCTGTCCATTCCCCATACCTTGTCCTATGCATATCTTCATCAAGCCAATTCATATCCTTTAATATCTTTTTAAATTTTTTTTTCAATGTTTATTTTATTTTTGGGACAGAGAGAGACAGAGCATGAACGGGGGAGGGGCAGAGAGAGAGGGAGACACAGAATCGGAAACAGGCTCCAGGCTCTGAGCCATCAGCCCAGAGCCCGACGCGGGGCTCGAACTCACGGACCGCGAGATCGTGACCTGGCTGAAGTCGGACGCTTAACCGACTGCACCACCCAGGCGCCCCATCTTTTTAATAAACTGGTCATCCACGGAGTAAATTGGTTTCCTGAGTTCTGTGAGCTGCCCCAGCAAATGAATAGATTCCAAGGTAGGGAGGGTGTGGGATCCTCTGATTTATAACCAGTCAGTCAGAAGCACAGGTGACCACGTGGACTTGGTCTGGCATCTCCCGGGGGTGGAGAGCGGCCCTGTGCGACTGAGCCCTTAATCTATGGGATCTGACTCTCTCCTATGTAGAGAGTGTCAGAATTGGGCTGGACTGTAGGATACCCAGCAGATGTTGCAGAATTGTGTGGTGGCATAGGGCCCTCCCTCCCACACCCTGACCCCCAGTCCACAGGTTGGAATTGGGTATAAGGTAGCAAAGGGGGTGGAGGTTGAAGAGGAAGAGGCTGACTTCCAGCACACCACTCCCACCCTTCCCACTTTGGTGAAGGCAACTTCAACCTCACTTTTATTTTCTTCTGTCTCTGTTATAGAGGCTTCATCTGTGCATAGGAGTCTTCTGCTTTACCAAAATGGAGGAATGATCATTATCCCTTCATGACTATTCAAGTGCTGGCTCGATTGGATAATTCAATACTTAGGATTCATTTCAAGTCCCCATTGCTGTCTGTGTTGACTTGAGAATGTTGTAAGCACCTATTGTAATCGTCTAGAATTAAGGGTGATAGTGTGTTTCCAAGGAGAAATGTTTCCAATGAATTCACTGTAGACCTTTCATTACTGCCACAGTGTAATTTTCAAAAAGGTAAATGCAAGTTTCTCATATAAGTATAAAATGAACACATGAAAGATTTTATTTAGCCTATTAGTTAATTGGGGAACTTATAAGATATTAAAACCAGCACATTTTTATGTATGTATGTATGTATGTATTTATCTATCTGCAGTAGAGTCAACGTACAATGTTACACTGGTCTCAGGTGCACAACATAGTGAAACCAACACATTTCAAGTGCTCTGTGTCCACATGTGGCTTGTAGCAATCATATTGGACAGTACAGATAAAGAACATTGCCATCACTACAGATTATTCTTTTGGAGATCATTGCTTTAGATAATAGTAAGTTCTATAAAATAACAGGTTGGTAAAGTACAGAGGATACCTAGAACCTGGGCGGATTGAGAGAGCCCTGTGTGGTTCCTTGGGGGAGGAAGCAGCATTTGGGTTGAATGCCAGAGAGCTCTGTTAAAACATAATGAAGGACCGTTTAGGCTGATAGTTGGTGTCAAAGCTCTGAGTCAAGAAGAGCAGGAGACAAGAGGAATAGAAGGAAGGCTGGAGAGAGGGAGGAAAGGAAAATTCTAAAAGTGCATGGAATTTGCTTGTGACTCTAACAGTAGGAGCCAAGTTTTTCTTTCCTTCTTTCTAGAAGGACTCACTTTGGTAAACCCAGCTGTCATGCTCATATGTCAGGGATCTATGCTTTCATTTTATGGTAGCCTTGCATTTTGATGATCAAATCCTAATGCAAACACTGCACACAAGAATGTTAATTATTTAATCATATGAAAGACTTGGATGGCAGCCCAGGGCAGTAGTGGTTCTGGTTAGTGTGGGCCTTTGCTATTCTGAGAGATTTGGGGGTGTTATTCATATATTTCTAGATTTTTCTCTGGAGATCTGGCACAGGGATTTGAGGGCCTTGTCCTGGGGGGAAACTGGAGGGAGAGGGGACTCTGATTTGAGTGGGGCTGCTCATACGGGTCTAGACATAGGAATGGTCCCAATGGAAATCTGTGAGATGAAACCTTGCTGAGATACTTTCAGAGAAATGAAGTCTAACAGGCAACTTAAAAGTTTTCTTCCTGTGTTGTGCTTCCCTTACTCTATTTTAAAGTTTTTAGTGATACCCAGTATCAGCTCTATGTTAACACTGACTTTTGAATAAAGTGTGGGGTAAGGCAAACTAGGGAAGGCTAAAGCACCAAGGGGTGAAATAAGGATTTGACCAGAGGTAATCAGGAAGAAATCTAGTACAGATAATCGTCAAGAAAAGGTAATTCTCCTAGGCACTTGAGAGAAGGCTAGAATTCCTGCAAGATGGAGGGTTACTCAGAACACTCTACAGCTTGATGACACTTGAATTACATAGTAATCATTACAGTAATTACCATAATGAATTGAATACCTCCTCTATCCCAGATGCCATATTCACCTGCATTGTCTCATTTAGTCTCCACTTGAGTTACATAGTAATCATTACAGTAATTACTGTAACAAATGGAACACCTCCTCTATCCAGATACCATATTTACATGCATTGTCTCATTTAGTCTCCACAATAACCCTGTGGAGTTGATACCCCAATTCATAGAAAATGAAATTAACCACTAACAAATAACTCCAAATCTCAGAAGCTTTCTGAAATAGAAGTTAATTTTTCACTCAAGTAAAATGAAAAAGGGTATTCTTCATGAGCATGGAGTTCTCCTCCAAAGGCCCACGAGGACCCAGACTCCTTCCACCTCGTGGCTCTGCCAAGGTCAACAAGACTGTAGTGATAATCTGCATCTCCCGAGTAGAAAGGAGGTGAGCTTTGTCCAGGGAGTGCTTTATGGGCTTGCCCTGGAAGCATTGCCTGTAGCTCCTGATGACAGCCCATTGGCCAGAAGACAGTCTCATGGCAACACCTCACTTCAACTGGGCTGGGAAAGGAAGATTAGCTGTTTCCTAGGGGAAAAAAATGAGTAGGGGAAATTAATAGAATATCTAGTCTCTCCCATCTCAGGCAATTATTCTTGTGCTTGATCTAGGAATGCCAGAGGAAGGATTTAAAATGATTT
This sequence comes from Prionailurus bengalensis, assembly GCF_016509475.1. Taxonomy (NCBI): domain Eukaryota; kingdom Metazoa; phylum Chordata; class Mammalia; order Carnivora; family Felidae; genus Prionailurus; species Prionailurus bengalensis. The sequence continues at coordinate 190,167,132 of NC_057344.1, read as the reverse complement.
TTTTTTTGTTTATTTATACACTGCTTGTATACATAAGTTTTAAATTTGGGGGCAGTTTGGTTTATCCTTACTGAGTTTTTGATTTGTAAGCCCCTGTATACAAACTGGACTTGAGATAGTTTACCAAATTACATCTGTAACAAAAAGTGAAAAGACAGCATTAGCTTTGGAACCAATAAATCTGGTTTTGGGGCTCGTGGGTAGCTCTGTCAGTTGGGCATCAGAATTTGGCTCAGGTCATGATCTCACAGTTCTTGGGTTCCAGCCCTTCGTCAGGCTCTGTGCTGACAGCTCAGGGTCTGGAGACTGCTTTGGATTCTGTGTCTTCCTCTCTCATTGCCCCACCCCTGCTTACGCTCTTCTCTCTCTCTCTCTCTCTCTCTCTCTCAAGAATAAATAAACATTAAAAAAAATAATAATCTTGTTTTCTTCATTGGTAAACTGTAGAGAATAGTATTTGCTTTACTGGGTAATTATTATAACTAGATAATGCACAGAAAGCCCCCTGATGCCTGGTACATAGTACAAGCTCAATAAATAGTAGCTCTTCTGATGCAATTGCTCTCATTAGATACATAAAAATAAGGTGAAATGAGGTTTAATTAACAGGAGAGAGTCAAATATTTAATACATGATTGTCTTAAAACTTTGAAAAATGGTAAAGAGGTTGAAGTTAAATTCTGAGAAACTTAGTAGCCAAACCAGTGGGAAACATGATCATAGCCCACGTACAGAGCATGGAAACATAGCAGTTGTCTGGAACAAAAACAGAATTTCCTGACACTGAAGCCTGAGAGAAATTTTAGGATAGGGACAATGGTTTAGGAAGTGGGTCATATTCTCAACCAAAGCCCTCAAATGAGTAACAAATGTCCTAGAACCATCTCTTATTGTCATAATTTCTCTCATGGGCACACTACCAAAACCAAATTTGGGGAGGAAAAAATCCCAAAACATTAAATTCTATAAGGAATAACAAAATGGACTCCAAGTAGCATTCTGATTATTTCACTTGACCCAAAGACAACACTCAAACATCCACAAAAATGAATGAACACATCCTTTATGCCTTTGCTACCCAAAGGGGGTACCAACACACAAGAATGTATGCAGAAACAATCCAGAGGGCAAGAAGAGAAAATATTGAAACTCCCAGCTGCATTTGTATTTATCCAATCCTATTCAGTTTCTATTTTTTTCACAACATATGTATTTTCCTAGTACTCCATGCATACAACCTGTTAATAAATGAATATACCAATATTGGTGGAATATGTTCAAAAGTGTTTCTTTTTAACTTATATGATCAAAAAGCATGGGGACCTCTGTTTTAGTTAATTGTCCATAAATACTGAATTTATTTCTTTTACCTCAGTTCACCTTTTAAGGAAAATTGCAAAGCAGACCACTAAGGCTATGTACTCTGACCAAAGCCTGTAAGGTTTTCATTTTTTTGAGTTTCCCCTGCTTTGGGGAGGCACTATGATAAGTGAAAAAGACACCAATAATTGAGTAAAATACAGTGGTTATATTCAAATACCACCAGAGTCAAATACGGCTGAGTGTCCTTGAGCTAGCGGGAATGATGACCTCACAGAGTGGATGGATGGGGTGGATGGCATGTAGGTTAATGAAGGCAGGTGCCCTAAACTGGGTGCTAAATGCACAGTAGGTACTCAGGGTAGGTCTCTCGCTTCCCCTTAGGTGTTCTTGAGGAGTCGGCTGCTTTCCCCCAGACACCGGGCCTCTCGTTTATTCATCCCTGGAGCAGATTGTCCTCAGAGAAATATTTGGTCAGATTTGGCTGACATGATTCCCTTCAGGTGATCATCTAATCATGACATCAGGACTATGCTAAGATCTCTGAAGTCAATATTTTGGAGAACAGAGTTCCTACCAGTAAAAATTAAACACTGTGGTAAGGTAATATTCAATTCCCTTTCTCATCCTGGAGTGAAGTTCCCGTATCTATTGTAAAGACTGCTGGGTGAAAAGAAGCTATCTGAATACACTGCTACTCTAATATGCAGGGTGTGAAATTGTCATATGATGGCTAGTGGGTGGCCTCTGATGTCCAGGACCTGATGTTTAACCCTCATCTCCAGCATACATCCACTGTGTAACCTTCATTCAGTCAACTTACCCCTCTGTGCCTCAGTTTCCCTCATCTGTAAATAGCACCCCCCTCCAGAGGGTTGCTGTGAGAGAAAAATGGCTACTTTTAGTAACATGGCATGCTATTATGGAGTACTTAAATTCTTATTAAACATTCAACAAATGTTAGCTTTTATGATCAGCGAATCTGTCTCATTCCCTATTAGAGTGTTTATGCTGAAAATTGATTTTTTTTTTTTTTTGAGATGGTTGCTCTGTCCTCAGAAGGGAGATTCCAAACCCAATAGGAACATGTGAGAGCATCTTCATCCAGTGCTTCGGTGGCTATGTTGGAGCCACCTCCCCTCAATGGTTTCCTCCTGGATCATGAACCTAAACCACCCTTCTGTTTATTCAGAATTTCTGGTCAACTAAGTTGCTGTACTGACCACACAGACATCTGCTTCCTCTACTGCGTTCGGTGCTTCTAATCTTCATCGCCACCACATGTGTTGTTAAGGATGGCATGAGGCAGGGGCCTCTTTCTCCGTCCAGCTCCCTGGACCACAATCCCCATGCCACACAGGCGTGCTCTCTTCCTTTCCAAACCTCACCCCAAACTTTCCACTTTGTTTCATGTGATGATGGTGGCTCAGCCCGTTTGGACTCTGCGTACATCTCCTGAGTCTTGACTCTTCTTGAAATTCTGCTGAAAACCTCTTTTACTTCACTCTTTGTAATTTTTCTTTTGCTTCGTTTGACAGTATTTAGAGCCAGTTATTTCAAAAAGCTTCTAAGTAACCCTTTGTCTTTTTCTATTGCGACCAGCATTAGGAAATATTTTTCAACATGAAATAAGAATTAAACTTAATGAAAAACTCAGTGTGTTTGTGCTGGTTTCATGGAGCTTTGCCTGTTGGAAATCCATTGAGCGTTCACTTCCAGGTCAAGGGCTGGACCACAGTGATCTGGTGAAGACATTTCATCTTATAAAACTCTTCAAATTCTGGCAGAATATCACGTTTTCTTTAATATCATAATAGTAGTTTCTACATCAAAGCCTTCCCAGGCTGGATTCTCAAACCCCAATATTCTAATTAGATAATAAAGATTTAGAAGCTATGTGAGACTGAGACTGGAGATTCAAATCCAAGGGACTAGCTGCGAAAGGCTGAGGAAAGTTTTTCCCCTTACTGAGCCTTGGTCTTGTATCTGTAGAATGGGGATACAAACGTCTATGTCAGAGGATCTGGGAAGGATTAATGATCGGATGAGTAAGGTGCCCAGAACCGCAACTGGCATATAAAAAGTGCTTGATAAAGAATTATGATTATTTTCAATTATTTGGGACAGTATAATTTATTCTCCTGCCAGGAGTCTGTACTCTCTTCCGTTTTGAATGGGAATTTATGAGCTCGGTGTCCTGACACTGATTAGCTCATGCTGACCAAAAGCTATGATCAACAGTTACAGATGTCTGTACTCAAAAACAAATTATTTTGGGGTATACAGTTGAGTGGTGATGAACTGTTTCACACAATGAAACCCACAGGTGAAAAAAATTATACAAGTGAGCAGTGACAAGTGAGTATAAGGAAAGGGCTGGCTGGGGTTTTTGAGTCTCTGTCTGACCATCAGAAAGCCTTTGAACTGCTCTGAGATTTGGATTCATCATCTGAGAATGCTGAAAAAATATTGTGCCTTCCCCAGGGTTATTGTGATGGAGAACATTGAGATAATAAAGTTCCTAGCACTGGCCTAAGACACAGCAGGCTCTCCACAAATAATCGTTTTTTTCTTTCCCCCTTTGTGGCAAAATGGTGGGAACCATTGTCATATCCCCCCATCCTCTCACTAACACACACATGCCTGGGAAGGACTTTTCTTCCTAAGAATGACGGTACCATGGGTCATTAATAGCAGTGATGAGGTTCGACTGCAGTCCTGAGTTCAGAATATTCAGTGCCGGCTCTCACAGACCTAATTCATCTCACAGCTATGTCCTGATTTCCTAAATAGGAGGCCACTCTCAAAATTCCTCCAGAAAGTGTATTTCTTTTTGTTCTCCCACCTACATTTTTAACTTTTAAAATGGACTTTGTTCCAGCTGATTTATCCCGGCATCCTCCGCTGGTCACCACCTGGCCTCTTACCCTGATGGGCTCCTTAAATCCTCGTGACGCTTTTTTGTGTGTGTCCATCAGCATGTATCTTCTCTCCTTTCTGTCTTTGAGAGAAGGGTGCTTCTGAGAGCTGGAGCCGGGGGGGGGGGGGGGGGGGGGGTGGGAGGTGGAGAGTGTGCCGGGAGGGAGAGGCTCAGAATTATCCTGGCTGAATTTGGTATTTGCTCCAATCTTTGATCTCAGATGCAGGAAAGTGTCAGCTAGACCAAAGTCATTTTATATATAGGCTTGCATAAGTGAAGCGGAGAGACTTCATGGTTAATTGATTAAATAAAATGTTCCAAAGAAGGTGCAAGATCAAAAGGCCGTTCTCTGGTTTCATATTTCTCTGGGGTCCCACAGGCCACATGGGTGACACAAATGGCCTTGGGCGTGAGAGTAGTCAAAGGCTGATGTTTGTTTGTTTTATTCCAAAATATGATTTGTGTTTCCCAGGGCTGCCTGGTGACAGGTTGTATTGTGGGCTCGCCATGGCCTCAGTCTGTGTCCAGAGGGGTCCTCAACTGGAACATCAACCATGGGTAGGAGGGCATGACCCTGTCATGTTGCCACCAGCACCTCTTTCTGCCAAACCCCAAGGAAACAAACTCCATTATATTACTGGAAGGGAAAGACCACAGACTTCTCTCTCTCTCTCTCTCTCTCTCTCTGTTTTTTTTTTTTTTTTCTCATTTCCAGTAAGAGTCAAGGAAAGGTTCAAAAAGTGCATAGTCAGTCCCTGGCACTGAGACAAAAGGGAGATCAGAATACTTCCCATTGTCCCAGCTCTACTGATAAGAGGGCGGAAATCCACTGGGCAGACATTTGTATAAAGGTCCTCCAGTCGCAAGAAACTTAGCACAGAAGGAAGAAGCCGGGGAAAAGGACCTGCTGGCCAGTGGAGCATCACCCACTGTCTTTGATGACGCTGGGCATAAGCCATGGAATCTCAGCCACCATTTATCAAATGGCTGCTGTCTGAAGGCACTGGCTCTGAGGGCGGCAGACCCCTGACAAGTCTCATCTGTCCTCCTTCAGAGTGGGCAGAACTGATGCCAGAAGGTAAAGGTGGCTCCCTGAGGTCACCCAGTCAGAACTAAGATCTGAATCCATGTTGGTCTGGCTCCGAGATCCATGGTCTCTCAGTCACTCTGTGCTGGGCTGAGTTGTGTCCACACAAGATACATATGTTAAAGTCCTAACCTTAGGACCTCAAAATGTATTTGGAGATAGAGTCTTGACAGAGGTAATTAAGTTAAAATGAGGTCATTTGGATGGACCCTACCCTCATATGACTGGTATCCTTATATAAAGGGGAAATTTGGAAGAAAGACCATGTGAAGGCACAAGGAGATGATGGCCATCTAGACGTCAGGCAGGGAGGCTCCAGAAGAAACCAGTCCTGCTGACACTTCGATCTTGGACTTCCAGCCTCCTGTACAACTGTGAGGAAATAAATTTCTGTTTAAGCTATCCAGTCTGTGGCACTTTGTTACAGCGGCCCGTGCAGACTAAGCCATACTCCTAGATTTGCCTGGTTCCCACAGGAACAACCCAGAGAGACAGATGTTAGAGACATGCCCTCGTAAGACACACACAATGAAAGTTATCGAAGAGTCGTTTATTTTAAGGTGTGTATTTCCTACTGAAACAACATTAGCTCCTACATGGGGAAGGTCTGATCATAGTGTGGAACATATTGAGTGAGAGTTTTACGTCCTCTGAGAAGCTTTCCATAACCCTACACCTCCAGAATCATTGAGATGAATCTCTTCTTTGGTACCTGAAGAGCCGGTGCACTCCTCCTTCTTCGAAATGATTGCCCTTTTCTGCAATTACTAATTTAATTCTTTGCATCCTATGCTTTAAATACCTTGAGGTCCTGAATTTGTCTTATTAGACTCTGTGTTCCAGGACCAAGCTAAATTCTTCATTCAGGATAGTTGAGTGGATCAGTGAAGACAGACAGATGCACCTGAATGAGGCCACAGTGCACCACCATTACCGTGGCAGGTGCCACCATCCTGCCAGTTAACTCCAGATGAGATTCTTACAGCTGGGAACAGAAAGAGAAAGGAAAGACCCATGTCTGAAAATGAGAGACCACGTGGCCTTTTGAACTTGCTGGAAGAAATGCTGATTGATCTAGGCACTTGACTCTGAGAGAGTAGGAAAGAAGGTGGTGCCCACAGGATGCAGGCAGAAAGGGAGTTTTGAGGGGTGAGAAAAGCAGCAAGACTGCCAAGGACGCTGGTCCAAAATGGGCAGGGCATGGTGACGGGGGCTAATCAGAGCCCCACAGCCCCCCAGGTCTGACCCCAAATCCTGTGCAGTGCCCACCATGCAGCTCCACTAAAATCCAGTGCACTGTGATTTTAGAGACTTTTAAGCAGCCCTCCCCTTTCTCTTCTCTTTCCTTCCTTTCCTTCCTTTCCTTTGCCTTCTTTCTGTCTCTTTCCCTCTCCCTTTCTCTTTTACTTGAAGTTTTGTCTTATATTCCTTGGAATTTAGAAAACACAGTGTTGAGAAAGCCAGCCTTCTTCACTTGTGCAAAGATAACCATGGGCAGGAGCTGTGTTGATGTCAAGCCCAGAGTTCTATACAAGAAACAGGGCTCCCCTTATGGAGGATGGCTAGGAAGAGTCTCCCCAAAACTGTAAGTCCTGGGCTTGCTTTTTCAACAACTACAGCCTAACTAGTTCCATTGTACTAAAAACTAGATCCGTGGGTTTTGTCTTAATAAAGGTGACCTTTTTCTCTTGTGTGAATCATAAAATTCAGAGTTAAAAATTCTGAATCATTGTCTTAGGATGGAATGGCGCTGTTAGCTAATCAAGGGCTATTGTTAGATTTATGGTCAGTAAATACATGGGTGAGATTATGACATGGCTCCTCAGACATTGTTCTTCCTCCTCTTCCCTTTGTCTCCCACACTAGAACTGCCCTCCACCATGGCAGTCTGTGGTTGTTTGTTGGTTGGTTTTTTCACCTTTATAGTTCCTCCTAAGGAAGAGAATGCACAGATTTGCAATGCCTTTTGCCTGCTGGGCCCAACTCAGTGCAAGTGGCTCATTCTTCTTCGTTACTATAAAGGTAACTTGGAGATGGTGTAGTATTGACAAATGGGCACAAGTACCATTCACCCATTTCTCCATCTAGCCACCCAATGAATGTCCACTGCACATGTATTTTGTTGTCTCTGTTGGGCCCCAGGATAAGCAACAGGGTGGACAACAGGGAGTAAAACTCAAAAGTTCCAGATCCCAACTAGCAAACAAGCCAGTGGTGGAGACTTGAAATTCTAAATAGCAATGCAAGGGTGCAAAGTAATAAAATGTCAGGAATGTAAATCTCTAGAAGCATCTCATGAATTTGTACGAAGTAAGTGACATAGATACAACAAGAAATAAACATTTCATCATGTTGGGTTTGAAGCTGCTCCTTGAAGGTATGTCTGTATGGATGAGCAAAAGGGACATGTTTTTTTTTCAGAAGTAATAATGTTAATAGGAAGTAAAAGGAGGAATGTGCATAGTGAATAAGAAAAGTCAGTGACAGTCTTGTCAAGAAAGGAGGATGTTCAGATCAGAAAATGGAGGAATATGAGATTCCTCTTTTCATGAGCTGAGTAGTATCCCCCCTGCCAAATTCATGTCTATGTGGACCTAAGTAGGTAACCTTTTTGGAAATAGAGTCTTTGTAGACATAATTACTTAAGATGAGGTTGTACTGGACTAGAGTATACCCTTAGTCCAACAAATGTCCTTATATGAAAGAAGAGGACACATAGACACAGGTAAGTAGGCCACGTGAAGATGGAGGGAGAGTTTGGGTGACAGGTCTACAAGACAAGGAAGGCCAGCAACTGCTGAAACCCACCAGAATCTAAGAAGAGGCAAGGAAATATTTTTCCTTAGAGCCTTCAGAGCCTTAGAGCCTCCATACTTAGAGCATGGTCCTCTGACACCTCGATTCTAGCCTCCAAAACTGTGATAGAATAAACCTCTCTTGTTTTAAGCTCCCAGTTTGTGGTAAATTGTTATGGCAACCCTAGGTAGTTAATACAGTTCGGTTAGCACAGATTCAGATTCACACTCTGGACTCAAGGATACATGGAGTCACATTATAGCTCCACGGCTTCCTTGCTGGGAGACTTTGAGAAGGTCAGTTTTAATTCTTCACATGTTACTTCCCTAGATGTAATATGGGTAGATAATAATACCTATCACATGTGGCTTCTGTGAGAATTAAGGTAAAATGTGTAATATGTTTAGCAAATCACCTGACACAGAGTGAGCACTCAATGCATGACTCTTACGACCACTCATTATCTTTGTTATTTTATTACTATCACTAATTATTTCTTAAAGTTTATTTACTTATTTTGAGAGAGAGCAGAGAGAGAATGGGAGAGAGGCAGAGGATCCCAAGAGGCTCCACACCATCACCGTAGAGCCTGACATGGGGCTCAAACTCATAAGCTGTGAGATCATGACTTAAGTTGAAATCAAAAGTCAGACACTTAACCAACCAAGCCACCCAGGCATCCCTATTTTAATAATAATATCATACTGAGTGACTTCAATATCAAAGCACTATGATGGATGAATATGAAAATTAATAATATATTTTTTACTCTTAAATTACTTAATCTGCTCAGGCTGCTATAACAAAAATACCATAAACCATGTAGCTTAAATAGCACACATTTATTTCTCAGAGTCCTAGAGCCTGGAAAGTCCAAGGTCAAGGTGCTGGAAGATCTGGTTCCTGGTGAGGACTTGTTTCTTGGCTTGTAGATAATTGCCTTCTCACTGTGTACTCTTATGGGCTTTTCTTTGTGCATGAATGTGGAGAGAGAGAAAAAAAAAAAAAACAGAGAGAAAGAGACAGAGAGAGAGAGAGAGAGAAGGAGAGATCTCTGTTTTCCTCTTCTTCCAAGGGCACTAATCCCATCATGCAGGCCCCATGACCTCATGGTCATGACCTCATCTGATCCTAATACCTCACAAAGGCCCCATCTCCAAAACCATCCCATTGAGGGCTAAGGTTTCAACATAGGAATCTGGGGGGGACACAAACATTCAACCCATGAGAGTTACAAAAACTGAAAAAAATGTATGTATCATCCATACCTATACGGAATAATACAGTCAATATACTGTAAATGTACTGTAAATATAAACCTCAATATACTGTTCTCTATTAACCTTTTACTATAAATGTTAAACTTTCTGAAATCAAACCCACAAAACATTTCCCATTTTCCAGTATTTCCACTTCAACTTTATGCAGGAGGCAGCAGGGATATGCATACACATTAGAGACCTATTTTCTTGGAAAATGCAAGATTATTTGGCTATAAGACTAGTTACACTGGCAAAGAAACAGCAAGTTGAGACATAGCAGAATTACCAAGTTAAAAAGAAAATATTGGCAAGCCGGCACTACCCATACCAGCTTCTATTTTGATCAGTGTCCTGGGATTATTGTTCACCTCTTTCCAGGCTGTGTTTTTATGTGAAAAAGGCTTAAACTAAACATTTTAACAAGTGGCTGAAAAACTGAATTTTGAAATCTGTTAAGTCATTGCCTCTTCCCAACTGGGAGCCAGGGAGGCGGCTCTCCTGTCAAAGGCTCGCTGGTGAATTCCTGGGGGTTGATCTTACAGCTCACAGAGCTATTCATCATTTTGGTGAGCATCCTCAGGGGGGCCCCCGGTGATTTACATGCTCCAGATAAATTATGATGCCTCTCATGATGTTATCATCATTTCGGCTCATGGATTCAAACACTTTCTGGAAGAGGACTTTTTTCACCCTTTCTTAAATGATGAACAACTCCCAGACAGATTATATTGTAGTTGTCAAGTAGAAAGATATAGGTATGTTTTCTTAAAGATAAACAACTCAGCCACCACAGCTAGCTGGCCCAGCAACAGGAAAACGTTGTCTACTGAGAGTTCACTGTTTATCCCACCTGGAAAAGATCATCAAACTTGCGTGGTCTTTTATTCTTACTCTATCTCATGATGAATTTTCTCCCATAGCTTTACTGGATTGTTCCCTCTCTAATGGGGGATAGACTTAAATAAAGCAAAAATCTGCTCCTCTCTTGCAGTAAATCCACAAGGTATCCATGCTCAGTTTTGATCTCATGTGACCTTGAAAGGACCAGGCTGTGCATTCTACCCTGTCCACAGGCCAGTTAATGAAACAGGTATTTTCTTCATCTCAAGCATATCTTGTAAGATTTAAGTGGCTTCTGTGGGTGGCACATCTTATCAGAGTCTTCTGAAACTAGACCATAATCCTTTAAAGCAAGTGTGGCAGGAAAAATAATGCCTTAAAGATGTTCACGTCCTAACCCCTGGGTCCTATGAAAGTGTTGTGGTGCATGGCAAAGGACAGCTAAGATCGCAGAGGGAGTTAAATTTGCTAACCAGCTGACCTTGAGATGGGAAGAGTCCTGGATTCTCCAGGTGAGCCCACTGTAATCACAGGGGCCCTTGATTGGAAGGGCCCCTGTGGAAGGGGAAGACAGGAGTGGAAGAGGGAGACAGGATTATCTGTTTAGAGTGAGGTGAGGTGAGAAAGATCTGACTGGCCATTGCTGGCTATAAGGGTGGGCAGGGTGGCCACAAGCCAAGGAAAGTGGGCTGCCTCTAGGAGGTGGAAAAGGCAAGAAATGGATTTTCCCTCAAGTCTTCAGAATGGAACACAGCGCTGTCTACACCTTGATTGCAGGCCAGTGAGACACATCTGGACTTCTGACCCAGAACTGTGTTGTGTTATTTTAAGTCACTGTTCACCCTAGTTTGTTAAGGCAGGAATAGGAAACTAAGGAAAGGAGACAACATTTTGTCTTCCACTTTCAACACCCAGCCCAGTGCTGACACACGGCAGCTACTTAGTTAATGTTCGGTGAATGAATGAATGGTGTCCAAATGTCACAAAGCAAACTCCCTCTCTCTGTTGGAGTCTCTGCTCCCTCTGAAATGCACTGGGTTCTTTGGCCTTCTCTGTAGATGCTTCTAGTTAGTTCTCCTCTCCCTTGCCCAGCCATTGACGACCATTCCCTGAGCCCCATAAGCCCGTCTGTTCCCTCTGAGAGCTCAGCCATTGGCCAGATTCCGTAGATAAGCCATCAATACTTTAAATGGAAGTGTCAGTGCTGTTCTTACTTTTGTAGCCTCATTCTTACTCTGCACTTCACAGTCGGTGTTTCAACGCCCCTAAGATGCCTGGAGTTTCCAAACACAACCTTTGTGTTATACTTCCACGGCACATAGGCTGGCTTTTTTGGTGGGGGGCAGGGGTGAAGAGGTTTTTGGTTTTGATTTTGGTTTTGTGATGTGTATATCCTTGTTCTTGTGGTTCCTTGGTTTGGGTCACAAACTCATATTTGTCCTTCAAGCCATACATTGTATCCAGGAGACTTCTTTGACCTCTTAGGTATAATTATTCAAATCTTCCTGTTGGCTCTACTTTTAAACTTCCTTATTGTGGTTATTGATGACTTAGTCCTCTCTGTATAACTCTGCTTCTTCCTCTTCTTCCCCCTCATGATAGTGTCTCCAACCTCGTGTTCAGTGACAATAGCTTTCACACAGCAGGCTTTCAATCCCTATGTAAGCAGGCTTTCAATCTCTATGTGATGAGTTAATGAATAAGGGCTATTTAGGGATCAAATCTTTAGAATTTTAAAGTAAGATATATTTACATCTATATTGAGAAGAGCGGATGTAATTTTCACGTAGGACAGAAAAAAAAACTTCTGTTATAGTGCCCTGAAATGAGAAGACAAAACATTTTACTTTATTTTTTAATAGGATGTATTTTTTTTTTTCACAAATACAGATTACCAGGGTATCGTTAGAAAATTTTTTGCTTAAATGTTTTTAGTTTTAGTGAAGTTTGGGCTGAATTGCTTCATATGTATGTGGTCTTCAATCCAGAGTAGATGTTTTCTGTGCTTGAGATTTTATGTTGTGGGTTCTTGTTTAGTAAAAAGGAAAGTAAGAGGAAAAACAAAAGGATTCCTATAGCTAGGAAATTGTATTTAATAGAATCAGTTCAAATTACTGGCATTAATGTAAGATAGCAGATTCTGAGAGAAACATTACCTCTGTAAGTTTTCTTATACCGTTTGAAATCTCTCTGAAATCAGCACAGGTTGAGAGGAAGAGGTTGAGGTCAAGTTTATGTAAGTGAATCACCTGACTTGATGATAATTTTGGCTGTCCTCATGATTGATTTCTCTGTGTCATTCAGAATTAATCAGGAGAAAACTCAGGTAATCAGATCAGCTGAGCCCATGTCTGGTTTGATGACCATACGTGACATGGCTAAGGAGTTATTTTCTTCACATGCCATGTCCACTGAGCATCACTGAGTTTTCCCCACGGAACTGTGATAAAGGAGGGAGAGGAGACGGAGTCGTAGCTGCATGAGAGCATAAAGGGATCAGCAGCTATGCACTTTGCAAATGGTCGATATCACAGACCCTGTTTCCAGGATATCGCGGGTCCATAATGTGAAACTAGAGTTCATAAGGTGCCTCCTTAGTGCAGTAGTCAGCACTTCAGTCTCATAGAGTTCATGACTGCATTACTTTCAAGGATGTAAACATTCCTATGGATTTAATTATTTTATGAGCATTTATTTTATTTAATTATTTTATGAGCATCTCTTCATTAAAAGAGAAGTGTGCATGAATCACATAAAAAGAGAGTGTTCTTGGCAATAACACTTAAAATGAATTCTGTATTAAAGGAGGCCCTTGACAGACAGGCACTACAGTTGTCAGACTTAGTCAGTAAACATACAGGACCCCGAGTTCAAGTTGAATTTCAGATAAACCACAATTTTTTAAAATACAGGTATATCTCATGTATTATATGAGACCAACTTATGTTGAAAAAAATGTGTTGTTTATCTGATATTTGAATTTAACTGGACTTGTCTATGTTTATCTGGTAAACTTCACAGGTACCCTCTGGAACATACCCTTTAATCCTTTTAACTGTAATTTTAGCAGCAAGTATGGGAACCCAACTAATGTCCTTTTAATGACCATCTTTAGTTATCTTATTAGCGGAGTTACAATGTAAAGGAGAAGAAATACAGATGAAGGCTCAAATGTGTTTATGAACAAGTTAGGAAGTATACTTTGGAAAGAGGATGCCAGTAAGTACTGGTTCTGGGAATGTGCTGGAAAAATTTATGACAGTCGTGCAGTACTTTGTATCTTTGGATTCCACTTGATAAATTAGATGGGATTCCTGCCATCCACGGAAAAGAAAAATATATCTCTTGGATATTTTGGTAGCTAAGATGATAGAATGAACTTGGGTGAGGAAGTGTGGGAGAACAAGGAGCAGCCAGCACCATAGGGTTGGAGTTCATCAGAATAGCAATTACCCAAGTGGGTCAAATTCCTATTTTTTTTTTTTAGGGGAAAAGATTTTGATAATTGAAGTCTAGGAGGAAACCACCTGGTTCATCCAACACGGTCTTCAAAATACAAATACCCAAGGGATTTATGTCATTTTTAAACTCCACATCGCCAGTGAATGGCTTTTCTCTAGATTATTGGGGAAAACCAGCTGGCTCTTATAATTATTACTAAGGGATTTGAGTTGATCAAAAGGAGACACTGCTCTTGTAAACATTGCTTATGCACCTTCATGCACAACGTCCACCCTGGCCCCAGCTATCAATCATGTCCCTACCTTTCACCATAGGCTGGCTCCATATGACTTGGAAGACACCAACCAAAGAGCCGGATACTTAGCCAGTCATCTGGATCTGTTCACAGGATTCCACGTATCATTAAAAACAAACAAACAAACAAACAAACAAACAAAACAAAACACCTGGGTCTTCGGCCATAATTGAGTGAGTTGTATCTTTTCTCGCTGAGAACATTTGACCTCCTAAAGGCAAAGACATAAATTCACAGGACCAAAAGGTGCTTAAAAACACTATCTTAGGAATCCCTTCCATCTAAACTGGTTAGTCCCTAAATGAAGATTCTAAATAGCAGCACCAGTGACATTTTAAACCAGAGAATTCTTTATTTGGGGGGTGGCCAGAGCATTGTTTAGCAGCATTGTGGCATCTACCCACTAGATGCCCGAAGGCCCTTTTATCTCCTGGTCACGACTATCCAAAAGGCCTCCAGACATTGTCAAATTTCCCCTGGGGAGGACAGTTGAGAACTACTAGCCTGAACTATCCAATATCGAGAGTCTTATCCATGCACCAGTGAACAGTAAGTCTAGGGAGAGTAACAGAGCAACAGGAATGGGATCACAATGGGGTCATGGGGAGTAGAGGGCAAGTGCAGTAAACTGGTAAGAGCCCTAGCTATTTCATTCACTCATTCATTCATCATTTCTCATTCATGCATTCCTTCATTCAACAAATATGTATAGAGAGCATACTAAGCAGAAATAGAGCATCCTAGCTGTTCTGAGGGCTGGGCATTCCAGTAAAGAAGCACAAATAGATTTTCGGCTCTCACGGGACTTATATCCAAATGGATGTGGAGGACAGTAAATAAGAAGAGAGCCAACGTGTCTGGCATTAACAAATGCAATGATGGCAGTGCTTAGTCAGGGTCTGATTAGGGAAACAAAAAACACAGCAGCAATTTTAACAGCGAGAATGTCACACAGGGAAGGGATTCACAAGGCATTGGAGGATGACTGGGGCCATAAATGTGGAATGGGGTCGTGAAGTTCACACAAAAAAGCTGGCCCAATACAGAAAGGAGCAGCAAGCCAGCAAAAATGGGCCAGTGGCCCCACCTCAGCCTTCTTGCAACCTCCCTCCAGCACCCCCTAAAGGCGGCGGAGATCAATAGGGAGCCAGCTGGCATAGGGGAACCGAACCCCAGCTTCACAAAGAAGAGCGTGGAAGGGAGACTGAGGCTGATAGACAGAGCCTCAGAACCAGGGTAGGGAGGCTATTCTTTTCTATAGGACTTATTTGGAGCCTACCCTGCCTGCCCTGCTCCAGAGAATGTCTTTGTCATTTTTTCTCTGTGCATGGACGTGCTTCGAAAGAATCATGCATTCTTCTATAAACGCCTTCAAAGCAGAGGCAGCTAATTTACCTATCTTATCACAAAAGGTTTGTTTAGTGAATGAATGAATGAGTGGAATGATGCCTTTAACATAGTGCTATTGTCATTTTTCTGAATTATTTCATTTAATGCCAACTCAAGTTTTAAACTGTAAAGTTTAAAATGAAACACAAATGTCATGGAAATTAAGCAACTATAGCTGAAATATTATTTGCCCATACCTGGTTAGATTGGTGCATCAGCAATTTTTTCAGCCTGTGGTCTACTGGTGTGTGTGTGTGTGTGTGTGTGTGTGCGTGTGCTATGTCTGTGGCCGATTCAATCTGATTCAGTAAATATTAGGTACCCACTAAGTCCAAATCTCTGTGTCAGATGCTACAGGGGGCCCCAAAGAATTAAACCCAGTCCCTAAAGGACTCAGAATATTGATTTCTGAGTGTGCCATCTGGTACATAACACTATTTTTAAAGGGTGTTTCCTTGATTTATTGAGGTCTTCTTGAATCCTATTATTTTCTGTTTTTAAAGATGTTAACAATGCACGTCTGCCCCCACCTCACTTCCGCCTCCAGGTTCATCTCTTTTATGAACAGAATAAAACCGAGTTCCTCCCAGAAGTAACCTTTTGGTAGTAATTGTCTAAAGAGAGAAATTAACTCTTTCAGACTCCCAGGGCGCCATTAGTAAATGTTCGGTAAAACTTTTTCCTGATTACCACCCGGAGACGGACTTGGCATCTGGGAAATGGTATCCAATATGTATACATTTGTTTCCTTCATTGTTGTCCCAAAGAAGGGCATGAGTTCATCGCTCTAAAAAGAAGCCTCAGAGATTCTTACTCATGGATAAGAATGGGATGGGGTTGTGGGCTGGGGGAATTCTAGTTTCCCAACATACTTCAAAAGTTTGGCTCCTGGTACCTTAGTTATCCTGAGCATTGACCACACCACTGAAAAGTGCAGGGGAAGGCTCAGGGTTGGGGGCCGTCCCCACTAAGCTGTTACGAGGGCCCTGGTTGTAAAAAAATTATCTTCCCTAGCTGATCTCCAAAAATACCAACAAATACGTTAGATGCTGTTAAATGTAATGATGTATCTTGCCTCCATCTCTTTGGAGAAGCATTCTAATGAACATTAATACTTTCCTTCCCTATTGCTTAAACATGATTTTAAGGCCCACAAATATCTTGCTCAACATTTGTGGTTTGAAATATTCTTTTTTTTTTTTTTTTAAACATTTATTTATTTTTGGGACAGAGAGAGACAGAGCATGAACGGGGGAGGGGCAGAGAGAGAAGGAGACACAGAATCGGAAACAGGCTCCAGGCTCTGAGCCATCAGCCCAGAGCCTGACGCAGGGCTTGAACTCACGGACCGCGAGATCGTGACCTGGCTGAAGTCGGACGCTTAACCGACTGCGCCACCCAGGCGCCCCGGTTTGAAATATTCTTTAGTCTAAGCTTTTAGGGAGGAAAGCCACGGTTCTTTGGATTGCTTCATTATGGATAGTCCCAAGATCTTCTCCACTTATATTATCACAGATCGTGACCCATTTTATTTAAATGTTTTTAATGTTTATTTTTGAGAGAGACAGAATGCGAGTGGGGGAGGGGCAGAAAGAGAGGGAGACACAGACTCCAAAGCAGGCTCAGGACTCTGAGCTGTCAGCACAGAGCCTAATGCAGGGCTGGAACTCACAAACCTTGAGATCATGACCTGATCCCAAGTACAAAGCTAACCAACTGAGCCACTCAGGCGCCCCCTGATCCATTTTGAATTCAGAATTTAGCCTCTGAAAGGTCTTAAAAATTCATGCCATGTGTGTTTCCTAACTGTAGCTCTACCTTATAACCAGGGCATCACTGAAAGGCCATTATGGATCACACGGAAGGTTTTATACAGGTTGGAACAGTCTAGTGTTAAATATAATAAAAAAAAAAAAAACAGTGCTAACATTCAAATCCTGGACCCCCAAGCAAATTTTTCTTACATGGTCCATTTTTCTTTACTTTGAGGTAAAACCCTTCAGCAGAAAAACAATCTCTCTTGACATTTGTAAGATCTACTAGAGGAGATCTTGGGTGCAGGAATCATGAAAATGCAAATTGATCTATTATATGCGGTCAAAAACAATTTTTCCAAGCAGCTCAGCAGATGTATTATGTCATACTCATTCCCCTCCACTTATTATTTGGTTAAGATAAACATTCCCAGTCAATGCTGATTGCATTTAGCCTGATCATATTCTTTGTACATGTTTCAATGCTGATCCTATTTCCTGCTTTTAACCGTGCAAATACATGACAATAAAGAAAATAATTTCGTTAGCAATTGAATTACCAAATGTGTTCAGTTCTCCATTAATAAAACCTCTCTCTTGTTCAACATCCTCAGTAAATAGCCTTTATATTTTTCCTCTCTTCAATTTGCCAGCTGACAATAGAAAACACTAACTGGGCCTGAAGACCGCAAAGCAAGAGAAGAGATAGTTAGTTAGCGCCATCTAGTGGGTAAACCAAAGTTTGACCAAAGTTTTTGGATCTTCCTTTTGCTCTAACATAAACAGAACGTCCCCTACTGGGTCATATTATGTGCTCCCACTGCAGTAACATCAGGACTTTCCTCAGGGACTCACATATCAAGAATTAGACGTGTACCTTTCTCACAGGAATCTAGTCTGCCAGCTGACACACCTTCTTATTCCCGTGAACCTGTAGGTGTCCAATTTCTCTTCAAAGGACAATAAAGGACTAAAGGAAAATTTTCGTTAACTTACAAAGTTTTTTTGTTTGCCTGTTTTGTTTTGTTTTTGTTTGTTTTGTTTTTTTATTCAACCTTCTTTTTCTTATTATTAACCTTATTTTGTTGTCTTTTCCGGTGTCTCCTTGCATGGTGCCAAGACTCCTTCTCTGCCCTAACTTCTAGCTGATAGATGATCCTTTCTTCTCCAGGAGCGTCATTTATGTTGTCTTCTTTGGACTGTCGGCCTCTGCCGTGGGTAACTCCTGTATATAAATACCCCAACTGACCAACGTGGGCCCATAGGCAGGGATATCGCTCTGCCCTTATTCAGGAGGAAGAAGTTACTGAAGAGAAGACCTTCACACTCAGCAACCTGAAAGATTTAAGGGTCAAAGTTATTCAGGGAGAATGAGGTGGGAAACAAAGGCAGAAGGAAATGGCAGATAAAATTAAGTTTCTTCATCACTTGCAGCCCATTGACAAATACTTAACATTTCTCCAGGAACCCCTACCGTCCTGATGTTAATGCTTTGCTAGAGGGGAAAACAACCTTAGCCTGACAATAGCTAGGCCTCCAGTCACCTGTGAGTCTTCTTTGGCAAATGAAAACCCCTTTGAAAACTTCCTTTTGACTTTACCTCCCCCAACTCCCAAGTAGTAATCAGACTTTCCTTGCTACTCCGGGGCAGCCCTTCCTGCCCAGGGATCCTGTCCCCATGCTTTAGTAAAATTACCTTTTTGCACCCAGGACTTCTCAAGACTTCTTTCTTGGCCCTCAGCTCCAGACCCCCACCATCACCCAAAAGCCCCATCAGTTGCTACTCTCCTCCTTCTCTCAATTGCCAAGCATGTTCTGAATGAAATGAAGTTTTACTACTAAACTTTAAAAGGAACAAATAATATATCAAAGCCAAATTAAAAAGGGATTTTTAATCAAAAAAAATAGGTAGAGAAATTAACGCTGGTGGCATTTTATCTAATATTTTTAAATATTTTGGTTCTTTTAAAAATTTGAATAAAACCTCTAATATCCATCACACACATTAAACTTAAATGTATTACTACACTATTCAAATCCCAACAATACTAAATCAGGTAAGATTATGTGGAGCAAACAGTGAAAACAAAAATTGGCAATTATCTGTCAGTCTTCCCCGTGAAGACAGCTGAACAAGAGTGTTTCATCCTCGGGGTGCCCTGGGTGGCGCAGTTGGTTAAGCGTCTGACTCTTGGTTTTGACTCAGGTCATGATCTCACAGTGTGTGAGACGGAGCCCTGCATCTGGCTCTACACTGACAGAGCAGAGCCTGCTTGGGATTTTCTCCCTCTCTCTGTCTCTGTCCCTCCCGTGCTTGCTCTCTCGGTCTCTCTCTGTCTCAAAATGAATAAATTAAAAAAAAAAAAAAGAATGTTCCATTCTAACTGTATTCGGCCATAATCAGAAAATCTATAGACATCACTGAAGAAGCTAACTTGGTCACTTACCTTCACTCTGTTCTTTGGAGCTATTCAATGTATTCCCAGTGTTGATCTCTTTGTTTAAACCAATGTGGGTGGCTCCTGGGTGGCTCAGTCAGTTAAGCATCAGACTTCGGCTCAGGTCATGATCTCTCAGTTCATGAGTTTGAGCCCAGTGTCAGGCTCTGTGCTGACAGCTCACAGCCTGGAGCCTGCTTTGGATTCTGTGTCTCCCTCTCTCTCTTCCCCCAACCCACTCGCACTCTGTCTCCGTCTCTCTCAAAAATAAACATTAAAAATTTTTTTAACCAGTGTGGGAGCTGGAGACCAAATTCAGCCAGGGCCCTTTAGCACAGAACAAGTATTTTAGAGATTCTAGGGTCAGGAGTTAGAGGTTGGGATCACAGAGTAACTTTTTATACAGCTTTGATACTACTTTCCAAGGCTGCTCTGCTAGGCGGCTGACAAGTACTCCATAGCATGGAGAAATCTGATGTATGATTTTCCAGAGAAACAGAACTGATAAGATGTATTAATATAAAGATGGTCCCCAATTTATAATGGGGATTTGTAACTTACACTTGGCTCTGTAATGCCCGAAGTTCCGAAACCTCCCACAAAAGTCCACCAGAGTCGTAAGTCAAAGCCAAGCGGCAAGGGTCATTTATTACAGGTTCGAACCTGGTCCTCTGCGCACTCGTCGCCGGTGACGCAAGAGGCCACGATCAGGGTTGGTACAGTGTTTTTATAGACAGAGACAAATAGCACAGGGGAGGTTTCAAATTATGAGGGGCCTGATTAGTTGATTTTAAAGTAAGGACATTTGTTGTTCTCTGATTGGGCGTCCTTTGTCTGTCCTTTGGCGGGAAGGCTTTGTCCGTTACTTGTGGCGGGAGGAGAAAGGGGGAAGGGGGAAGGGGGTAGGGAAGGTGAGGAATGTGCTAAGCAAGCAGGTTTACAGAAGCGAGAAATGCCGGTTAGTTTATGTACAATCACTCATTCCATCACATATCAGACTACATTTAGGAAGGTTTACAACCCATTCTACTACACAGCGGGTTACATTCAGGAAAGGCCTCACCATGCTCGTAGCAAACAGCAAGCAAAACAGACTTCTCAGCAATTGTATTTCTTATCAAAGATCCATAATAAGCAGAAAAGAGAACTTTAGCTTTAAACTAAGGCAGGGCTGTCATTTGGATTTAAAGCTGTTCTTTTCAGCTCATACAATTTTGGAGGTTAGCAAGTTTAAAATCTGCAGGATGGGCTGGCAGGCTAGAGACCCAGGAGAGAGTTGATATGGCAGTTCGAGTCCAAAGGCTGTCTGCTGCAGAATTTCTTTTTTGCTTGGAGAAGATGGTTTATTTATTTTACTTGGGTCTTCAACTGATTTGGACAAAGCCCACCCACATTATAGAGAGCAATCTGCTTTATTTAAAGAGCACTAACATAAATGTTAATCTCATTCAAAAATATCCTTACAGGAGCCCCTGGGTCGCTCAGTCAGTTGCGCGTCGGACTCCGGCTCAAGTCATGATCTCACAGTTCATGGGTTCGAGCCCCACATAGGGCTCACTGCTGTCAGCACAGAGTCCACTTCAGATCCTCTGTTCCCCACCCCCCTCTGCCCTTCCCCTGCTTGTGCTCTCTCTCTCTCAAAAACAAAGCAAAGCAAAGCAAACCAAACCAAACCAAACAAACAAAATAAAACAAAACCAGTCTTATAGAAACAACCAGAATACTGTGTAACTGCAATTAGGCATGGTGGCCCAGGCAATTTGGCACATAAAATGTACTATCACATTAGGTGAAGTGTGCAGCAGGGACAAGGAAGGATATGAGAGAATTTGGGGAAAGCTTTAAAACCTGCTTCTCATCCACCTCAATACAATGATTACTTTATGTCAGAGGCTCTCTGTTTGCTACCGACACTTCCAGCAACATTGGATCTGCTGGATAAGGTGGCCCAAGTACTGGAACAGCTTACACGGTGGCCTGGACCTGTGCAGAGACTTCCCTTGTTCTGGGCCCCACTCAAAACTAGCAGCTTTTCAGATAACCCAGTGAATGGGCCAGAGTAACACACCCAAATGACAAATATGTTGTCTCCAAAGTCCAAAGAGGCCCAGTAGGCATTGTGCCTCTTTTTTGGTTCTAGGAAGGGTCAGATGCAACAGTGTAGCTTCACCTGGGAAGGAATATCTTGACATGCTCTACATCACTGGACTTCTAGAAATTTCAGAGGTAGAGGCAAATGACTTACAAATAAGTCTATAGTACTTGCTACTTTTTGTGCATTAGGTCCAATCAGTATATTAATTATCAATGTAATAGACCAGTATGATATCTCAAGGAAGGGAAAGGTCCTTGATCTGTGATTATGATCATTGCAGATTAAATTATATCCTGATGTTAGACAGTAAAGATATATTGCTAGACTTGCCAAATGAAAGCAAACTGTTTCTGGTGGGTCTTATGGACCAGTATGGAGAAAAAGGCATTTGTCAGATCAATTGCTGTAGACTATTTATCCCTTATTGATTCAACATATAAATTTAGGAGAGATAAAATCAACTCTTAACAACCCTCATGTTCATAAAGCATTCTTTCAGTGTAACCTTTGGCTAAATTCCTATAAAAGTATTATGCATGATAACTCAAGGAGAATTACATTCTCCCTCATTCTGATATGGAGGTTTTTACAATAATGTAACAGGAAAAACTCTTCACTATCAAGAGGTAGTTTCTGCTTCTCCCTCACACATGCCTAAATCAGTACTTTTTAAGCTGTAAAGTGCATTTCCTCATCTGGGGAATCTTGGTAAAATGCTGAACCTGATTCAGTAGACCTACAGTGGGGCCTGAGATTCTGTATCTAACAAGTTCCCAGATGATGATGATGATGATGGTGGCAGTTGTGGTGGTGATGACCTGAGGACCACACTCTGCGAAGCAAGGATACAGTTTCTTCTACAAGTCATGGATCAGAAATTAAGTCATCTGGAAAAAAAGAAACTTAACAAACAAAATAATTGCCTCAGCAAAAGACTGTACCAGGTACTCTTAACTGTTGATGTTACGTAGATGAAGTCATGTGAAAAAGTTTTCCATTATAACCTGACATCATCACCATGGACACCTGTCAGGTATTTCCATTTCTTTAAGCCCTGTTGTAAACGACTTTCTGAAGGAGGATTCATTAACCCAAGAGCAGCAGAACAAGGTTTAACTTCTGATAGACATGTGAGAGCTCATTCTTTCCTTATCTACCCCCAAACCTCAATTTAATAGGCTAGAGTTGAATGAAATATGATGAAACACTCTTTAAATAGTGTATTATTCTGACTGAGACCTCAGAATAAAAATATTCTACAAAATATCCTAAAATCAGTTATAAATGAATCGTTTCTATAAAAATAGTATTTCCTGCTACCTCATGACACTTCCTCCATGCAGACTACAACTGGAGTGTTTTCTATGTATTGCCTCAGAGAGGTGGATATCATCATAAAAGTATTGACAACAAGAATCAAATTCTTGGCCTTGAAGTTTCAAGTCCAAGGACCAGTCATTATTTGGAAGAGTTGGAAAAACAGTATATCATTCAGAGTCAAGGCCTAGAGCTGAGTACAAAGACACAGTGTGCCCTGCCTCTCTCACCTTTCATCCCACTCCCAGGACAATGTCTCAGAACGAATGCCCCAATACTCTCTAGGTAGTCCTGAACCTAGCAGGGCACAGGATCACAGGAATTGGCAGATGGTGTGGCTAGGCAAAGGACTCAAAGACAGTCTCACCGGTTTCTATGATCTCCAAAGGGTGGAAACTAACATATGAGTATCTCTCACTTAAGATAGGAAGAATTGGGGCGCCTGGGTGGCTCAGTCAGTTAAGCATCCAACTTTAGCTCAGGTCATGATCTCATGGTTCATGAGTTCGAGCCCTGCATCAGGGTCTGCGCTGACAGCTCAGAGCCCAGAGCCTGCTTCAGCATCTGTGTCTCCCCTCTCCCTCTGCCCCTTCCCGGCTCATGCTCTGTGTTTCTCAAACCTGAATAAATGTTAAAAAAAAAAGATAGGAAGAATAGACTATTTCCTGGGCACTTAAGAGAAGAGTGGAATTAACTATGAATGAGAACGCGGAATGAGAGAGATGGATGAGCCATCCACATGGACAGAGGATATGTGACCAACCGAGGACCAGGAAAGTCAGAGTACTTCTGGGCAGATGGCAACACAGGCAGATGACAGCAGAGGACCAGACGCCTGACCTCTCCAAGCTTCATCACTCCCTCTCCAAACACATTTCCAAGGAGAACAAGATTAAGTCTCTTCCACAGACAAAAAGGGAATTTGTAAAAGAAATTAAACCCAACTCAGAATCTTAAAGGAAGTTGTCATTTGCACTGATTCTACCAGGATTCATAATCAATTAATGTGTTATCTCTTTAGATTTTGCACTGATATTCCAACATCTAATGGTATGCTGTACATAAAACATCAACTCTGTAACCATTTGATACAATCTATGTATTTCCTTGGTTCTGTTTGGACCACTAAGGCCACAGCTTTCCCATGACACTCTCCAGTATGATCGCCACTAGCCTCCCGTGGCTACTGAGGAAATGTGTCTGCATTGAGAAGCAAATCTGTACCCGATTTTGAAGATTTACTATGACGCAAGAATGTAAAATATCATACTAATATTTTTTTAATCATTGCACACTGATAATAGTTTGGACATGTTTTATAGAAACAAAATATTTATTGATATAAATATAAACTATTATATAAAATGAATAAAATATAAAATTATAAATGTAAATTATTACATAAAATATAATAAATAAAATATCGTATTAATCTGAATTTCACTTTTTTTTTTACTTCTTAAAACTGTGCCTGCTAGGAAATTTAAAATTTCATATGTGACTCACATTAGATTTCTATTGTACAAATGCTGACCTATGTCCTCATTCACGTTGATCTTTGGTTTCACCTGAGTAGCTACTATCACTGCTTAATGTTTTCCATATGGAAAAAAAATTACAATTGCAATTAATTTTTCCATATGGGCACTGCAATGATTATATAATGGTGATGTCTAACATCTCCTGACAGTGTGTACTAGAAATTACATAAAAAAACGGCTTATATCTCATTTCCTAATAATCGGGAATGATCACTTGGTCTGAAATTTTTACAAAAAGGAACAGATTTTTGTTAAAGTAATTAAGCCCCCACCAACAATATCTCTGATATTTTCTTAAAAATGCTTGGTGACTAAATAAATATAATTAAGATGTGCTCCCAAGTGAAATAGAAATCAAAATTATGGAAAAATATTCTGAGTTTTCAGCTTTGATTAGATTTATCTACTTCATAACTTACACAACATGAAGTGATACGTTAAACAGAGGATGATTTGGCAAGGGTTTGTTTACATAGGGACTATTTTTTAAAGTATAGGGTAACTGCACAGAGAGTGCGTTAATCAAGGGCAGGAAGCACCTGAGATTTTACACCTGTAGTCCTGAAGTTGGCTATTTAGAAAGGAGCCGTGACCTTCATTTAGGGATGTAGCCAGTTCCAGGGAAACTGTTGGAGATGAAGCAGAAGAATGAAATCTTCTGATTTCACTCTCCCCAAATTCTACAATTTGTTATTAAGCTTCCCCATTGGCCAAGCCCAAGTGTGATCTGGAGGGCATGGGAGCCTTGTTGATGCCAATCCATGGTGATCAGCTCCCAGAGCGTACAGTAGATGAAGAACAGCGGAGAGTAAATTAGTAGGGGAATAGGGAAGATGTATGGTACTCACTGTCTTTTGAGAATAATTTGCCATATTTCTAGACACATAGGTCAACCACTCCCTCTGTACTCTCTCCAAATAGAGAATTAAACCTTGAAACCAGAACAGGATTCAGAGACAGAAGTCTACTATTGGCTTTCTGTCTCTCACACACAGCATGCTCTCTCTGAAGTACCTCAGTTACTGTCTATACGCTGATTACTATAAAATCCATAACTCTTGCTTTTCTGCACTGGATGGGTATATCCAATTGTCTTCTGGTCACCTTCACCTGGATGTCTCACAGGCTTCTCAAAGTAGTATGTTCAAGAAAGTATCCAAAGTCAAAATGCCAATGCACCTGTCTCTTAATTTTCTAAAATGAAGACAGCAAATTTACAAGAGGTTGATTTAATTATGATTAGGAGAGGCTCACACAAGTAATTCTGGTTATTTTTAAAAATTGGAAAAATCCATGTCACTATTCATGGTCTTATACTAACACCAAGACAGAGCTCTAGACTTCTGCAACACAGTGTACTCTATGCAAACTTCAACTGGCATTCATCTCAACAATTGCACTGGTGAATACTTGTTTTTTCCTGTGTGTTAGGAAATTTATTTGTGCTCTTACTTAAGTCTTACATGAACCTTATTATGATGAGGAAATTAAGGGGTTAAATGACTTGCACAAGGTCTTGCAGCTTGTAAGTGATGGAGCTGGGTTTCCAACCTGGATGGCCTAACTCCAGAACACATGCACCTCACTTCTCTGCAATACTGAATACAAATTATTCTTACACTCCAGGCAGAGGGACTAACCGGCCATGAGCCAGGTGCTGCTAAGTCTATCAGTGGGGATGCTACGTGGGAGGGAGAGGGCAATGAGATATCATAAGGCATGGAGAATCTGAAGAAGGGAGATCATAAGGTGAAAATAGCTAAGAAAGATGATCTTTTTTTTCTTTTTTCTTTTTCTTCTTCCTTTTTTTTTTTTTTTTAAACACTACTTAAGGGGCACCTAGGTGACTCAGTTGGTTAATCCTCTGGCTCCTTTTTGGGTCAAGTCATGATCTCACAGTTGTGGGATAGAGCCCCGAGTGGGGCCTGCTTCGAATTTTCTATCTGCCGGTCTCCTGCCTGCTCTCTCTTTCTCTCAAAAGGAATTAAAACAAAAACAAAGTTAAAAAAAATTAACACTACTTTCAAGCACACGCTGTGCTAATTGGAGACCAAAGGGATAGAGACAGTTTCGGTCACATGGGGAAGATAGGTAAACACATAATGAATTTTAAAAGTTTAGACTTGTACACAAATTTCACAGTACATTCGAGGAGTTAGATATACATAGGATTCGTTTGTTTGTTTCATTTATTCCAAGAGAACTTTCTGAGTCCTGCTACATTGTGCCAGAAGGTGGAGAAACGCAGGGAAAAGGCGTAATCATTGTCATAAAGAAGTCACAGCCTGTGGAAGAAGCTTCCACAGCAGTAACTCAGGAAGCAAGAATGGAGCTCCGAGGGCAGGGAGGGATGATAGGGCCTGGAGGGCTCAGACAATGAGGACTGTATAATTAGCTATTACCTGAGCAAAAAAGCTAAGGCTATGGATGACAACAGAAGACGCTAGAAAAGAACGCAGCGGACAGGTTTGAAGGACTTTTTACTATGACAATCCAAATTGCTTTTGGTAGACACATGGGGACATTCATTTTCCTGCAGCATCAGTTCTATTAAAATAATCTGAAGTTTAAAAGCACACCCACTTTCTTTTTTTTTTTTTTTTTAATGTTTATTTATTTTTGAGACAGAGAAAGACAGAGCATGAACGAGAGAGGGTCAGAGAGAGAGGGAGACACAGAATCTGAAGCAGGCTCCTCTCTGAGCTGTCAGTACAGAGCCCGACGCGGGGCTCAAACTCATGGACTGTGAGATCATGACCTGAGCTGAAGTTGGCCGCTTAACCAACTGAGCCACCCAGGCGCCCCCACACCCACTTTCTTAAAGTACGGATGTATTATGTAGAATGCCCTGGCATGCGAATCAGGAAGTTATGGCAGGAAACGAAATTCCACAGCTGGGCCTGTAGGTGGCTTTGGCTCTCTCCCCCGAAGACCCTGGGGCTGGAGTTCACGATCCTTAGCTCTCAGGTTCTAGGGCAGGTGGAGAAAACAATATTTTAAGTGTTCAAGAAACGTGTTAAGTGTTAGGTACAGGGACTAGGGAGAGATTGTGGTGCAGGGAACTAGGAGTCTGTGCTCTCCTCTGCTCCCTGCACCTGTCATCAGTCCTCAAAGACCCTCCACACGGTGCCCCTTCGCCACCACGCAACGCCAGCCCCCGACGCCTCGTTGCCAGGACAACCCTCTTCCGCCCGGCGCCTCCGCAGCCTTCCTGCTAAAGGCTTAGAGGACGCTGCGTGCGTCTGACGTCACTGCGCGGCGCGGCCAGATCCGGGGATCGCGCGAAGCCTCGTTTTCCCGAACCCCGGCGGTCGGTGACGCGAGTGGGTAGTTGGCCGAACGGGCGCAGGGCGAAAGTGCCAGCCGGCGTGGCGGCCGGCGTGCGTATTGCCGCGGGAGAGAGGCGCGGTAGGATCGGGTACCGGGTGCCGTGGGCCAGGGGTGCGGGGATCCCGCCGTGCCGCCCGCGCCGTCTCCGCCCTGCAGACTTCCGGGCTGGCCTGTCTCTAGGGCCGCCGGACTCGTTGCTAAGGACCTTGAAGCTGCCGAGCGCCGAGAGCGCACCTTTCCTTTCCAGGGGTGAGGCTTTGGCGGAAAGTAGCCAGCCCTTCCTCCTCCCCGCTCCCCGGCTCCTTAAAACAAAACAAAAAAGCCAAAACCCCCCCAAAACACTCAACTCTGTTTTTCTGGATTTTTTTCCTACACGTCCTCCTGATTTTCCAACTTTGACACCACTCTGTCCCTGAACGGGTCTTAAGTGTTTGGAAGAGTGTGGTGTTAGAGAGGAAGAGGGTAGGAAAATGGAAGCAAATTTAAGACCCTTAATATTGGCCCTGTGGATTTATGGTAAAAAAAGGGATTGAGATAGGTGGATATTGGGCTCTGTGGCTGCACTCTGGAATTTGAAGGAGCTTTAGAGATGGGTCACGGCTTCTTCAGTGGGATGCCTGTCACTTCTGGAACTTTCTGAACAACGGATGAGAGAGTAGGAAAAAAAGTGGCCTCTGCCCCTTGAGAATTTAGCAAGCCCTTTTAGTGCGGTGGTCTCAAAGCGTGGTCCCGGAAGAAAGTGCATATAGGGAAAGAAATAGGATGTGAGCTGTCCAAAACAATGAAAACCGAAGTAGGCTTTTCCTAGCGCTGACACGGATGTCTATGGCCCCTTTCGGATGATCCGCGGCACCTAAAGAGACGAAAGGGAAAAGGAGGGTT
Source organism: Prionailurus bengalensis (assembly GCF_016509475.1). Classification (NCBI taxonomy): domain Eukaryota; kingdom Metazoa; phylum Chordata; class Mammalia; order Carnivora; family Felidae; genus Prionailurus; species Prionailurus bengalensis. The sequence continues at coordinate 190,138,404 of NC_057344.1, read as the reverse complement.
CTGCTGTTGGGGCCCTGCTTGATTTGCTTGCTCTCTGGTATTATGACATAGTTTAGACGTTTGGTTCAAGTGGATTCTAGTGCCTGTTTAGAATCTTTATATTGTTTTGTAAAAGAATGAGAGGTGACTGCGATAATATTTGTAGCACAAAACAGTCCTTACCTTTTCACTTCCTTCCACCATTATTACCTCTTTACACCACCCTCCTCATGTTATTTAATGAAAAAATACTTAAAAGAGTTGTTGAGTGTAAGATGAAGTAAGTCTTTTTTCTTTTACAAACAACTCATGTTCTGGTTTTGTTGTCAGTGGTATGCTCCCAGATGGGTATCATTTTAAAAAATTGAGCAGACTTAATTTGTAAGGTACAGGTGGATTCTTTTAATAATAGGTGAAAAATAATTGTTTTGGAAAGCAAGCCTCTAGGGTGTTTTGAAAGTGAACGCAGAAATGTTTGCGTCGTGTAGGTGTGTTTTGAAATGACTGCTGAAATTTACCTAAGTATATTATACATAAAAACTGCCCTGTATGTGTAAAACCTTTGGAGGCTCAATTTTCTGGCATGTTTCAAAGTTTTTCAAAATGAAGAGTTTCAACGGCTCTTTGAATTCATTCAAAATATAACGCAGCACCTTCTTGGAGGTACCTTTCAGGAACATCTTTTTCACATGAAAGAAGATAGAAATTTAGTTGTTCCTACAAACTTTTGTAGATTTGGTAGGTAGTGTTGAAAACTATGCATCATGGTTTGATGTGTCCAACTCTGCTCTTTTTGTGTTTGTGGGTAGGATCTTTGTGATGCCTCATTTTCAGCTGTGACAGCTATTACAATTTATGATCAAAAGAAATATTAATTCATTAGTCTTCATCAACATTAAGAGCAGTTACTGTAATTGTCCCCAATTATAGAGTTGAAGAAACAGAGACACAGATTGATTGATTGATTGATTGATACATACTTATATGCATACATACATACAGAAACTTAGATCATGCTGTTCCCATCAGGAAATTCTCAAAACTGAGACCTGGCATGATAGTAAATACTTGTTGAATATTCACTGAAGTGCAGTGTTCGGTCGAAATATTTAAAGCCTGGCTTATCTTGACTTAGAATATTATCTGACAAATTTAATGAGCCATTAATTACCATAATTCTGGTGAATGCCTTAAGAATGAAAGTGAAGTGTGATATTGGGAAGTAAGTCATCTGCTGGTAGTAAGATGAGGAAATTAGGTGAATGAAAATTGTTCTGTTTATGAAACGATCTTACATTTAATTTATCTTTGCAAGGCACTTGGATGTGGTCACATCATGTTTGAACTATCTTGGGGCTGAGTTAACGGAGTTTTGTCCTCCTTGTGAAGAATTCTAATTTGGCAAGTGGATTAAAATCATCTCATGAGGAATCACTTGCCAAAGCATCAATGTTTATCCTGAAGAAGAGAAAACGAAGGAGTCTGTGTCTCCAATATTTGAAAAACTCATTTGGAAGTGGAAGAAGACTTCATCTATGTTGCCTTAAAGGAAGATCTTACAGTGTAGTTGAGGAGTAGTTATATGCGTGTGTGTGTATGTGTGTGTGTATGTGTATGTATGTATGTGTATATGTATATATGTGTATATATGTATATACACACATTTATTTTATTTTTTTATTTTATTATTATTATTTTTTAACGTTTATTTATTTTTGAGACAGAGAGAGACAGAGCATGAATGGGGGAGGGTCAGAGAGAGGGAGACACAGAATCTGAAACAGGCTCCAGGCTCTGAGCTGTCAGCACAGAGCCCGATGCGGGGCTCAAACTCACGGACCACGAAATCATGACCTGAGCCAAAGTCGACCACCTAACCGACTGAGCCACCCAGGCGCCCCTATGCACACATATTTTAAACTTTATTTTGAGAGAGAGCATGCACACGTGTGGGGGGAGGGGCAGAGAGAGAAGGAGAGAGAGAATCCCAAGCAGGCTCTGAGAGGAGTCTGCTGTGGTGCTTGAACCCAGGAACTCTGAGATTATGACCTGAGCCGAAATCAGGAGTCCAACACTTAATTGACTGAGCCACCCAGGCACCCCAGGGTAGTTATCTATTTAATAGCAATTCTAAAGGCTTAGAGTGGGAAATGCTCTAGTGGAAGAATGACTAGAGTGCTGTGCAGTGAGGGAGTGGAGTAATCAAGTAGAAATAAGGAGATAGTGCAGAAATCAAGAGTGCCATGGACGTACACATTTGAGAAACAGGAGATCAGGAAAGGCCGCATGGAATTTGGGACTGGAACCAGACCTAGAAATACCAGCAGGCAGTTGGGTATATGAATCCAGGTGCGTGTGGTGGAGGATTGCTTGGTAGACATAGGAGTTTATGATTAGGCAGAAAATCATCACTGGGAACTAGAGTCCTCCCATTAGCGGAAAAGAGGAAAGTGTGGAAGAGGGAGAAGCGAACCATCGCTGGCTGGTTGAGCAACTTGATATAATGCCTTCTTTACTCCTCAGTAACAGCCTGTATAGGCTTGTATTATCCTCTGCTTTTAAAATGTCTGGAAATCCCGGCTTGGGGAGATTAAATGATCTACCTAATTCATAAACCTGGTAATTGGTAGAGATGAGGGTGTAGACCCAGATCTGAGCCTAAAGCGGCTTCCACCTCATCACACCACATTGATTACATCTGTAAGAAGTGAAGGAAAAGAAGATAGCAGTGCTCTTAAGTCTTTTAGCCTGAGGGACCAGAAAATTGGTGGTACCTTGAATTAACAAGAGGTCCATAACTTCAGTGTGATAACCGTAGTTTTGGTTATGTTCAGGTTAAGGAGCTTCGGTACCTTGACTAGGAGAGGTCATTATGTCTTGAAAAGTCGGACTTGATATGCAGGTGTTAGCCTTTGGGCCTTTGGAAATGCAGAGACCAGAGAAGATAGAGACGCCAGGGGATGTGCCAACCTCTTACTCCTTTCAGAAATCCAGTCCATGTTTTCTGACTATAGCCAGAGGTCTGCAGTTGAGTTTCTAAAAGCTTATTTTGACAGTTTGAATGGGAAAAAATGTTTATTTTATTTATCTTATTTTTTTACAGATTGTTTTTCATTTACTGTTATTGATGCTGAAGTTGACATAATTTTGTATTTTTTCATTGGTCTTTGGGGTATTTTGCTCCATGCCATATCTTTTTTGTGTGTCTTTTACTATATTATTTACTCTGTTCTGTTTGGGTCTTTATGTTGTTAATGCATCTCTTACTCCCCAAATTCTGAAATCAAGTTGCATTTAACTGCAGGCGTGAAAGGGAAGCAATGCAGAAATCAGAGTGCCACGGAGGCGTTCAGCTGAGAAACAGAGGGGCAGGTACAGAACATTGCTTTTTAAATGAAGAGATGAATTGGGTTAGTGACACATTCTGTTACACAGATGGATAAGAGTGAGCTTTATCTCTTCCACCTCTTTTGTTGTTGTTGATCTTCCATTTTTTCCAGATAACTGTGATCAAAGGACATCATCAAGCATACAAATAAAACATAGGACTGCAGTTCAGCAAGGCAAATCCTCATCATCAACCAGTTCTCCAGAGTCTGCAAGAAAATTTCATCCTCGACCAAGTGATAAACTTAACCCTAAGACAATTAACCCGGTAGGCACAAAAGACAGTCAGGACTGCCTTGTAGGCATTGTTTTGTTTTGTTTTGTTACATTTAGGCTAGTGATGAAGGGCATATGGTAATCATGATGAAGAATGGAAATAATGATGATGTAACTGTGGAAATGAGAAGGTGTCAAATGGGGAATAACCAGTTGTGGCATATCCTGTCACATTCATGGAGCAGTACCGTAGAGTGTAAGATGAATTGCATATCAGCTTTATTTTTTATTTTCTTTAGTTCTGCTACTTCCTAATGTCAGTGAGTAAACTTGTATTCAATTGACCTGGGAGGAACCACATGCTTCCATAGTTGCATAAACGTCCCTATTTTGCTTTGATTTATAAATTAGCTCCCCAGGAAATGCCTCTATAGTACCAGCCTCCCTTTGCCTTCTGACAGCAATTTAACCACATTTCACAAATAGGAGATTTACGCGCATGAAAGTGGATAATCGTTAAGTGTGTAGATCACTGAATTATCCAGAAAGTGAGCACACGTGTGCTACAACACCAGGCAGTGTGTGGCCCAACCTTGCGTAGGGTAAGATGATCCTGGTTTCAGCCTTTAAAAGGGATTATGAGAATGGCTGAGACACTGATTTTGATGGCGGGTAAAACATAGAAAGGGTACGATGAACTGGCCAAGGGCAGGAGATTTTCTGACTTTCCAAGTGAAAAATTGTGTAAGCATATGTGTTGCTTTGCTTCTTTCTGTAAACTGCACAGTGTCAGAGGAGTGGGACTCCCGGAGAATGCCCTCCTCTCCCCTTGCCCTTGCTTCTTTTTCCCACGTTTAATTGAGAGATTCATGGTGACACTTCTGTTCTCTTCCTCTCTCTGGGGAAAGAACTTTGTAAAGTAGTAATATTTAGTGGCCCTAACCTTAAATTTTATTACTAATTAAGGAAAGTTTGGGGAAATAATGACTTGACCTGAGAATAGAGGATATTAGACAAGACCATGTCCAAGATCTGTAAAAGCTACCAAACCAGAGTAAGTCAGTCAGAAGTCAGGACAGAAGTCACCATTAGGGAAAAAGGTGGCTAGTGACTGGGACGAGGCACGGCAGAGGTTCCTAGGGTGCTGGTCACATTCAGGTTTTCCACACCTGCATGTTGTTACCCCACTGTTTTGGAGAATTCACCAGTCTACGTACCTATAATTTATACACTTCAATGTGTGTAAATTTTGAGCACTTCACTTGGATCAAAAATTACACGTGTTGAAACTCAGTATAGTGAAGTATATTTAATGTTGATTATTTTACACACTAGTTGAAATCTAGTGTGTGATGATATTGTTAAAAACTGAAGGGACTATAGTTTTTTTCATGGTAATGGAATTTTGGTAAAATTTGGTAAAGATTGATGAAATGAACCCACTGGTAGAAAAAAAATTGATAATGTGGGACTTGGAAGATAAAGCTATGATTATCTCTAAAATGAGTTAAAAATTAAAGGAAAATAATGGAATGGCTTAGAATTTCAATCAGAAATTTTGTCTTGGTGGTTGTTGGATATTTAGGGATTATTTACATGATCTGTAGGTCCAAAAAGTAAAATCAGTTCCTAATAGGTGGCAGAACTAAAAAAGTGTTTGTAGTCCTAATTTGTCTTAATTTTTCCCCCACTTCAACAAACACTTTTTCAAGTTTCCTTATCTGATATCAATTACTTGAAAACAGTTTTTAAAATAAATTTTTCTTAGTAGGAATTGTAATTAAATGAATGAAACATTACTATTTCTGTGAATTATTATGCAGAATGTGGGTTGAACTTTGTAAATGAATCTCCTATTATAGTATTATGTGTCAATGACATTTCATCTGCGTGTTTTAACTTCAAACATGTGTTTTTCCAGAGGAAAAAAGGCTAATTCTAAACTTATACCCTTAAATATATTTTTAAATTACTGAAAGTGATTGAAAAATATTTTTATCTAGTTGTATCTTTAAAAAAGATTAGTCCGTTTATATTTTATAATTTAGACAACTATATTTTATTTGATTATGTTCAAAGTACTGTGTGATAAAATATTAACTTTTTGTGCCTAAATTCTCTAAGGATCAACTGTATTGAAATCATGTATGTTGTGATTATTTAACCATTGTGATTGATCATCTCTTAAATGATCTTTGGGAATAGATACAGAGTTAATGTATTTTTTTGTTTTTTAACTTTTTTTTTTTTTTTGATGTTTATTTATTTTTGAGAGAGAGAGTGCGAGCAGGGGAGGGGCAGAGAGAGAGGGAGACAGAGGATCCTAAGCGGGCTCCGTGCTGAGAGCGGAGAGCCCCATGTGGGGCTTGAACTCACAAACCATGAGATCCTGACATGAGCCAAAGTCGGACACTTAACTAACGGAGCCACCCAGTCACCCCCAGAATTAATTTATTCTTAAGATAATATGTGGACAAAGTTGTGAAGTTATATATCTAAGCAAACACATCTGAGCACATGTTTGTGAGAGCCTTGCTCCACCTTCAGCTCTGTCACTCCTGCCTATCGTAAGCCTTTGCTTTTTGTAGAAGCGTGAAACCATTTGGGAGAGATTACAGGTTCTGGACCATCCAGACCATCCATATTTGACTGGAGGACAAGTAGGAGATGTGCTGGCGACTGAAGACCATTTTGCTTTCCCTGTACCTAACACTTCTTCCCCATGTAGCCCTCACCTTGAGAGGTCACAGTGGGGGACCTGTTATATTTATTTATGGTGTTCGTATAATAGTATTTGTCTATATTATATTTATTTATGGTGTTCGTATAATCTCTGTTATATTTATTTATGGTGTTCGTATAATAGTATTTGTCTATATTATATATGTGATCCCAGTGCCTTCACGCCTTCTGAAACAAGTTAGGGGCTAAAAAGAAATACACAGTTTGTGGCTGTGGTTGTGGGTCCAGTACTGAGGGGACTGATCGTTTTCCTCAGGTGTGTTGCTGAGTCGAGTGATGCACTTGATACCATCATCGTGGGTGAAAAGTCAGGATGTCCCTTTGCCTCTGACCTCAGCAGGATTAAAATCGGGCAGGTATCACAGAGTGGAGGTGATGGTATACTTACTGCATTCCTGTCGTCTTTTTCTTTCAGTTTGGTGAACAGTCCCGAGCCCCTTCTGCATTTGCGGCTATTTACTCTAAAGGAGGTATTCCTTGCAGGTAAATCAGTACGGATGATAACTGACCAGATTATTCAAAATAACTGAGTCAAATCAATAACAGTATTTAGTTTAAATGTATTGAAAATTTTATATACTAGGAGGTTGCAATAAAGGTGACTTATTTACACTTTGGCTGTTGGACTGGGGTAGATCGTGAGACATTGTTGAAGAAAATCATTTCAGTTCAAAATAGAATTACAAATAGATCTGTAATTTAGGAAATTGAATTAACCAGTTTCTGAAACAATATAAGCATTCATAGCCTCGGGCAAGTTGCGAGTAAATAGTCTGAAAGTTTACAATTGAATGGAATTGTTTCATTAGTTTTTTGTTGTTGTTGTTGTTGTTTTGGATTTTTTTTTAAATGGAGATTATTTTTTCTTATTTTATTTTTTATTTTTTAAAATTTACGCCCAAATTAGTTACCATATAGTGCAACAATGATTTCAGGAGTAGATTCCTTAATGCCCCTTACCCCTTTAGCCTGTCCCCTCTCCCACAATCCCTCCAGCAACCCTCAGTTTGTTCTCCATATTTATGAGTCTCTTCTGTTTTGTACCCCTCCAGGTTTTTATATTATTTTTGTTTCCCTTCCCTTATGTTCATCTGTTTTGTCTCTTAAAGTCCTTATATGACTGAAGTCATATGATTTTTGTCTTTCTCTGACTAATTTCACTTAGCATAATACCCTGTTTCATTAGTTTTTGAAATGACATTTGAAAAATTTCAAAAAGTTGTATTTATTGAAATTATATTTATTAATGAGTACATACGGTAGTTCTTCCTCACTTTTGATACAGTTTTTGCCACCTTTTGTGATAGACATCAGAAGTGTTTTAAAGAAAACGATATAGTTACTGATAGAATGATACCATTTTAAGATTTCACTACCAAGAAACATTTCTTTCTTCTAAGGGTATCCAGTTTTAGCCGTTCTAGGTAATGGGAAATGTCATTTTCATTGTGGAAAGAATAACCACAACATTCTTTTTGTTGTTTTCTAAAATTCAGGAAATGTAGTTTTTAATGGTATTTGCAGATTTGGAGAAATGAGCTCAAGAGGCGTTCCTCACTTTATTGTTATTATTTTTTTATTTTATTCTGAGTCAAAACCATATTTACATATTCTTACACCCCCCCCCCCTCCACTCTAAGCAATCATGGTTGCTAAAATTGTAAAAATGTTACCGAGGCCTCTTGCTATTAAGAAAATAACACTAAAAAAGGTGTCAAGAGGTTGAGAACATTACAAAAGGGTGAAGAAACATTTGAGCGTCTTGAGTAAGTTCACTGTCATGGTTATGATGAGGGTTCTCTTGATGTATTTATATATCAAAACCTGTATCAAATGTTACACTTCATAACCATGTACAGTTTGTTGCATGTTGGTTATGACTCAGTAAAGCTGTTAATAAAAAAAAAAAAAATTAAAAAAGCAACAGCAGCAGCAGTGACCAATGCAAGGGGCTACCATTTTGTAACCCTGCATGGGCTGTTTCACCTCCTGGCCTCTGTTTTCTTTTGCGTAACAGAGGGGAAATCTGGCTTGTATTTAGATCATGAGGGTTAAAGAATCTGTATCTGAAAAATAATGTTCCATATAAAACATGTTACTGTTTCTAATTATCACATTTCTTTGCACATTGGTAGGTTACCTATTTTGTTATAATTATGACTTAAACATGTCAAGTGTAGCATTTGTGTTAAGACTCACAGATGGCAGCATGCTTGAACTCCCAACACTGTAGGCTGAACACATGTGGAGTTTAGTTTTGCCACGAAACAGTTTTGCTGAAAGGATAGGAGTGTGGGGTTACAGACTTTGCTGTGTGAGATGCCTTCGTAATAACGTTGCAAGCCATGATAGTCCTACATGTTACAGAATAGTTCTAATATGATTATGTTCTGGAAAGAGTCTGAATGTGTTAGAGAATTAGTGTTTAATATATAATTACATTGTCCGTGTTGCGTTTACCAGTGTTTGTTATTTTAGATTGGTCCATGGTTCGGTGAAACACAGATTGCAGTGGGAATGTCCTCCTGAAAATCTTCCATTTGATCCTCTTCTTATTACTTTAGCAGAGGTATGTGTGATTTCCATTTCTCCTGAGTGTTTACGGAAAAAAAAACACCTTAAAAACTGTATTAAATGTTACTTCACAACGCATCAGTAAATCTTATTTTATGCTTTTGGAATAAGAGCCAAGCCAAAGTCATTAAAACACCAATGCTCCCTTAGGAACTAATTATGATCAGTATATGTTTATTAGAAACTGATTAATCAGCTTTATAAACAACTTAGTCTACACAGGGATTTGTAGATAAGTAGATGAAATATTCACACTTAATTCCAAAAAAGTACTTGGGATCATATTGAATGAGTCATATCAGGAGAACATCAGTGGTTTAACGTAAACTACATCAGATAGCAATGAGTGGTTGATCTATTTCTATACAACTAGTCATGTTTAACGTGAATGTGATATGTTTTTTAGGGAACTGATACTAACTACCTAAACGTCCTTTTGGAAAATTCTCTGGGCTTTTGCCCACCTGTACATTTTAAGTCGAATGTCAGGGAGATCGTTTTTGTAGAGGATTTTAAGAAAATTTTTGATAGATTCCTTATATTTTTTAACATGTCAGGAAAAAGTTGGCAGAGTATTAGCTTCAAGTGGATCAGTGATCTCTTCTGTGAAATTTATTCCCTTAGAGTCACAAGTTGAGAAATGAACTAGCCAGTTGTCTTATGTTTAAGTTACAGATACTTGTCTTTTTTTTTTTTTTTTTTTTTTTTTAAACATTTATTTATTTTTGGGACAGAGAGAGACAGAGCATGAACGGGGTTGGGGCAGAGAGAGAGGGAGACACAGACTCGGAAACAGGCTCCAGGCTCTGAGCCATCAGCCCAGCGCCTGACGCGGGGCTCGAACTCACGGGCCGCGAGATCGTGACCTGGCTGAAGTCGGACGCTCAACCGACTGCGCCACCCAGGCGCCCCAGATACTTGTCTTTTTTAAGAGTTAGGATCATTTTTGTTGGTCTTTGTTTTTCTTAATTTATATCTCTGCTTACAAGATTAATTTGGTTTAATAACAGCATATTTTTATGGGTAGCCTATCTTGAAATTCAGTTTTGATCAAAGTCTTTTAAACTTGGTATTAAAAACTTAAAAATGTATCAGTGTTTCATTAGTTTAAAAAAATTTTTTAAACCTTTTGTATATGGTAGCAGATCATTTTTTAGATGAATCACAACTATAGTGACACCTTTGAAAACATGGTCCAATTAGGGGTGCCTGGGTGGCTCAGTTGATTAAACATCCCACTCTTGATTTCGGCTCAGGTCATGATCGCACAGTACGTGAGATCAGGTCAGGCCCCGCATCTGGGTCTGGGCTGACCGTGAGGAGCCTGCTTGGGATTCTCTCTCTCTCTTCTGCCCCTCCCCCATGAGCTGGTGCACCTGCCCACTCACTCTCTCTCTCAAAAATAAACATTAAAAAAAAAATGCTCTAGCTAATCACAAAGTGAGGAAGGTGAGGGGAGTTCTTTAATTTGGAGAGTCCCTAAAGGGACTCTGTGTTTAGTTGAGATTACATAAAGTCAGTGCTTTAAATAATTATTTTCCAAACACCAATGCCTTTATTTCTGTGTTGGGTACATTATTAGCCTTTCCTTCTACTTATTTAATAATGGAAAAGTACTGACAGAACCACCACTATGGACATCCACTTCTCTTGACTTGATCCCTCATCTCTACAATGGCCAGGAGAGGCACAACCTTAGGGTGATAGAAGCTGTGTTCCAAAGTGGTGCTGCTGTGCTTGGCGGTCCAGGAAAAGAAGTGTTTGATCACTGTTTGGAAGCAGATAGTTTGGTCTAAAGAGCAAATTGGTTGAAAATTAGTATTTTTAGGCATGACTTTGCAGCCAGTTTTACTTATTCACAGGTAATAATTAGTCAAACTGATGGAGTATTGCTGTTGCTTTTTTTTGTATTACGTTTTCAAAAAAAGTCAGGTGGCTCTTCTGTCTTGACTCAAAGTGATGAATTAAATCATAAAAGAGTACTATCCAATAGTTTCTGATGCATTTAGGGTAAAAGAAATGATACGGGTCATTTTCATATATATATTTTTTTCAATCTTATTTATTTTTGAGAGAGAGACAGAGTGTGAGCAGGGGAGGAGCAAAGAGAGAGGGAGACACAGAATCTGAAGCAGGCTCCAGGCTTTGAGCTGTCAGCGCAGAGCCCAACGTGGGGCTTGAACTCATGAACCGTGAGATCATGACCTAAGCCAAAGTCGGACGCTCAACTGACTGAGCCACTCAGGCTCCCCTTCATATTTTTATTTCACATTCCAGTGTTAAAAATGACATTTAAAATCTTACAGTGGTTTTCTGTAAGATTTTCATAGGAAACGATGTTTTTTAAATATCTTAATATAAAATATTTAAATAAGGAAATACAATATTTTAGAAACTCATTAAACAAGTTGTAAAGTCACTGTAAAGGTAGAGGTCCAATAATTATAAACCATCATTTTAGGCTGATTTTCTGTGCTTTCAGACAGTATTTGGTAGTACACACAAAATGTTTTCAGTATCCTAGTGAGGGTTTCTTTTACGTTTTTTCTTTTTTTTTTTATTATTTGCCTTTCCTCTCTCTTCCTCTCCCCTTTTATTTTCTTCCTCCCTTTCTTTTTCTTTATTTCCTTTATTTTTCCTTTTCCGTTTCTTTTTTCTGTTCCTTTAATGTTCAAAATCTTTTCCTTCCTTCCTGTGGGTAGAAATTCTTCCTGTCCTATGTATGTCCTTTGTTCCACAATTTCTGGGTTTAATTGAAATTGTAATTATTGAAATTATAAATCATGATTAGGAAAACCATAATGAAACTTGATTTTCATTTAGACTAGTAAGAATTCAATTTTGTTGTTAGTATAACCAGATGCTTAGTAAATCTTTTTTGTTTGCTTGTTTGTTTTGTTTTGTTTGTTTGTTTTTTGTCTTTGGCAGGGTTTGAGAGAGACTAAACATCCATACACCTTCGTGTCAAAGGAGGGATTTAGAGAATTACTTTTGGTCCAGGGAGCTCCTGAAAAAGCTGTGCCTTTGCTTCCAAGACTGGTTCCTGTGCTAAAGGCGGCTCTGGTATCCTCTATTCCTTTGGACTTTCTGTGGTACATTTAGAATATTTTATGTCTTTTTTTCTTCCAAATTGTATGCAAATGAGTCCTTTACCTGTGATTTTGATGTGCGTGCAAAATTAAGCCATGGTTATTCAGGGACAGATGATTACTTACTTGAAGACACCTGTAGAGGATATCCGAAAGGTAAACGGGGACATTTTCAGTAATTAGAGAAAGTAAGAAACCTCACATCAGCCTTGCTGCTTGCTGTGATACAGCTAAGCTAATGTTTCAGTCAAGCCAGAAGTTTATTTTTTTGCTTCTAGATGGTATAACATTAAAGGGTATTTTTTAGATTCAGGGTTTAGTGGCTTATCTTCTAATTTTGAGTGTTCAGTCTTGCTTTTTTCTCCACCTGCTTGCCCTTTCTTCTTACTTGTCTTTCCTCTTTCCTTTTCTGTCCCTGTACCCCTGACCGTCTAACCCCCCAGGTACACCTGGATGATGACGTGTTTGCAAGAGGTCTGAATGCTCTCGTGCAGCTAAGTGTCGTCGTTGGTCCTTCTCTGAATGACCATCTGAAACATCTGCTGACAAGTGTAAGTACTGAAAAGATGACAGAGTGCTTGTGTATGCGTATCATGCGCTGTCTGTATCTTGTCGTGATCAGTGGCTTCCAGTTAGTCGTTAACAGATTCAGAAATCCTAAAAAAAATCTGATTCTTCTTCTTCTTCTTTTTTTAATGTTTATTTAGTTTTGAGAGAGAGAGAGACAGAGAGACAGAGAGAGTGAGAGCGAGAGTCGGGGAGGGGACAAAAATTAACGAACAGTACAATGGTCTTATGCCCGTGTTGATTAGCATGGATTATAAAGACAGCTCATCCACCCTCCTCTGTAATTGTACATTGCCACAGTCATGTTTTTCACCATTTTCTTTGTTTTTCCTTGTAAGCTGTTTAGTGAATCTGTAAACAGTATTCAGGATGAGACGTTTTCCTGTTATGTGTAGCTTAATCCTTAGGACAGATACACACTGGGATACTGGACAGTTAGAAGGACTCGGGGAAACTCAAAAAGCTGTTACACGGTTTCAGTTCATTACAGTGAAGGGCTACCAAGTAAAATCCACAAAGCAAGGAGGTGCACAGAGCAGAGCCCAGGAAGGACAAAGTGTGGAGTCTCCAGTTGACCTCTCACACTGGAGTTGTTGGACAGCGCTTGCTTCCTCCAGCCAGAAGTGATATGTGGCAACACAGATGGAGTATTGCCGTCCTAAGAAACTCCCCTCAGCGTGGTGTCCCAGGGTTCATATTAGGATTCTGTCAAGCAAGCATGACTGGCTGCTTGCATGGTCGACCTTAGTCTCCAGCCTCTTCAGAAGCTGAGCTGAGATCATGTAGCCCAAGGGCCCCATGTAAACAAAGACGCTCTTATCTGGCAGGATCATACCAAGGGCTTAGAGGTTCCCATCCAGGAGCCAGAGACAAGGGCCAATCTTTTCTTTAGGTGGAATTAATCTTTTACTGCACACACTAATAAAAAATTAAAGTCCTTGCTGGAATAACCCACAGCTGGCATTTCTCTGTGTGCATCCTTCTGTAGTTCAGAGTTGAGGCATGTATTTCAATCATAGTTTCACTGTTTTTTTCTTGGACCAGTCCATTTAGAGAGATCCTAGAACTGGATGTTTAGCTTCTTACTCTGCAGAGAGACCATACACCCCGGGAACATCTGGCAAAGCCTATAGAGAGTAGGGATGGTAGTGAATCTATCAGGATTGCTATGCTGAGGTTAGGAATAGCAGGAGATGAGTTCCCACCAACACCAGGTGTTTGACGGAGAGAAGACACAGTGGGAATAGACTCTTGAACCTTAATATATGGGAAGCCTTAGGAGAGAAGGAAGAGGATCCTGGCAGGTGTTTGCTTACAACCTTTAGGTCAGCAGGTTGTACCTGACTAGCCACAGGAATTTCACCCTAATATATAAAATGACTTATTTTAGATTGATTACTCCATTCAGACATTCAACATTTTGACAAATCTGTTGCTCTCTGCCCTTCTGTTTTGTGTTCTGTGCCAAGTATTATGCTGGACACTGGAACTATAATGCTGAACTTGTTTTAACAAATATAGTGGTGTCTATTGTATATAAATTTCAATGAGATACTTTCTAAAAGAAGCCTTGGAATCTAAAACAAATTAAGTGGTGTTTGTGTACTTAACTATATGGTAAGAATTCAATGATTTTATTTCTAGTTAGCATACTCCTTAGTGAAGTTTTACTTATGCCTGTGGTGAATATTGCTACTTTTCCAAATCATTCTCCCAATCTTATTTTAAAAGCTTTCCAAGAGACTGAGGGATAAGAAATTCAAAGAGCCCATCACCAGTGCATTACAGAAGCTAGAGCAGCATGGTGGGAGTGTAAGTAAAGCCTTATTCCTTAAGTCATGGGTTTTTGTTTGTTTGCTTCTTTGTTTTTTTACTTTTATACTATGAAACTGACTGTATGATATCTATTATTTCAACGACAAGTTATGTGGAGTTGATATTTTCATTTGAGACTTCGGAGCTTCCATCTTATGTAGGTCACATAGTTTCTAAGCATTGGGATTCGGACCAGATTGTGTTAACACGGCCGTTCACTTCCTCTGCACTGACTATACCCTCCATGTGGTGCGACTTGACAGGTTTTTTTTCTTTAGTTTGGATGTTCTTGCTTAGACCATTGGAAAATTCAGAAAACAAAAGGATTAACACAGAGAGCTCGTTGAAGAAAGTACTTTTCTTTTTCTTTCATTTCCCGTCTTTTCTGTCTAAAAAAATTACAATCTTCCCATCTTCAAAGATTGAAATGGGATTTCCAGATGGCTGCAATATCATGTCTCGAAGTGCATGCTATCTGGAACGTGTGTGCGCACGCACACACACAAGGATGAATCAAATTATTCTGGCTTGCAAGAATGTGCGGGACTCTCTGGGGGAATCTCATTATTATATGTGGGGTGTCAAATAACTAGGTTAAGTGAATTTTCATCATTTAAAGCAGTGTTCACATAATCTAGTCTTGGAAATATTTCTGTAAAGCAGTGATCCTGTCTTGTTTTGGAGATTATATGTAATCAGATCCTTTTTTTTTTTTTAAGTTTATTTATTTTGAGAGGTTGGGGATGGGGAGCAGAGAGAGAGAATCCCAAGTAGGTTGCACGCTGTCAGCACAGCATGGCTCAAACTCAAGAATCACAAACTGAGTCGAAATCAAGAGCCAAGCACTCAACCTGCTGAGCCACCCAGGCGCCCCAACATTTAATCGGATCTTAATGATAGCTTTGCGTGGGACTGTTTTAACACTGCAGAACTTAGTTTCATTGCAGCTACTTCCTAAAGGAATTATAAAGGAAATTTGTGTGATCATATACAATTTTAAAATGTCAGATACGTTAGTTTAAGCTTTGTCTAAGTTACCTAATTTGACCAATTACAGTGACTTTTAAAATTGATTATATTCGTTCTGTGATGAATGCCTAGAATAAAGTTTAGGTGGAGCAGGTAAGTCCCTAGACTACTAGGTAACGGATTTCTTTATTGCGTGTGGAGGATTAGCATTCAGACACCTTGTTGAGAGGTACAGAACCATCCCCTAGCCAATCCAGTGTCCTCAGCAGAAGGGAACTTCTTTTTGCTTATAGATGTGCTTCTGAGAATTGGAATGCAAAATAATTTGCCAATTCCTCCCTTGTGAAATGCAAGTAAACGGATGTTAAATAATGATGCTACAGCTTCCAATCTGTAACTCTCCCCGGCTGGTTTACACACATCCTGTGGAATCGGGCAAGAAGAAAGGGGCAGGCCCAGCATGTTAGATTTCATGAGTAGGTGTGCAGAGGAGGGCATAGTTTTCGAGTAAATAAACTTCAGACAGAACACACGAGATTTGGAGGAGAACACAGAGGGGTGTACATGCGCAGCCCGGAGCTCCCGAGGCAGGCAGCCAGGGAGCTCCGCTTGTTGCCACGCGATGTCGTTGTTTTGAATCTTGCTAATACAGGGTAAAAACAGATTTTGAAGTTAAGTATTGTTTGCTCCTTCAGACTTTTCTCTTCTTGTTTTCGACTTCTGTCTTACATGATATTTCAATAATTTGATAATAATATTTGATCAGAGATTTTCTGTTGGTGTGCTATTAAAAATTGGCCTAATTACCATTATGCTTTTGCTTTCAGTACTTTGTAATCCTCCCTGAAATTAACAAGTGCTCTTCTTTGTCTTCAAAAACCAAATGTTTATATATCTTTCTCCTTCTCTAAATAGTAGAGATGAGTCTTTAAAATTTTTTTTAATGTTTACATATTTTTGAGAGAGAGACAGAATGCTAGTGGGTTAGGGGCAGAGAGAGAGGGAGACACAGAATCCGAAGCAGGCTCCAGGCTCCGAGCTGTCAGCACAGAGCCCGACGTGGGGCTCGAACTCACGAGCCACGAGATCATGACCTGAGCCGAAGTCAGCTGCTCAGCCGACTGAGCCACTCAGGCGCCCCAGTAGAGATGAGTCTTTAAAAGAATCTTCTCAGTATTACACTTTCTCATTTCTTGGGGCTTGTGTGTGCCACAGTGATGGAAACACTCAGCTTCAGGGCAGACAGGAAAGTGAGTTACAGTCACAGTGTCATTTTCTTATAACCAGTCAGTTGACTACCTGCCTTAAGTTGCAGTTGGTTCACTCTCAACCTTGATATAATTTTCATCCTAGATCATAGGCACATCTGTCTCGGAAAAGGTACGTACTTGCACACACCCCAATCTTTATTGAACACGTGGGAAGTGATTACCTGTCAGGTACTCAGTTTGAGTACTTTTTAGACATTGTATCCATTTAATCATCACTGCAGCCCTCAGGGGTAGAATTTGTCGTTATCCCCCTTTAAAGACCTAGAAACTGAGGCTCAAAGAAAGAACTAGCCCCAGATTTGACAGGGAAGCGACTGGCAGCAGCTGGATTCATACACTGGTGATCTGGTTCCTAACTAAGTCTCCAGTTAAACATTTTTTTAAACAGAGGACAACCTATACTGTATTCAACTCAGAAACAATGTTACACTTCTCATTCCATCATTCTGTTCTCATTCCATGTGGTTTGAGTGTTGGACACTTCTTTAGGCTTGTTCCTACAGGTGTAATTAATGCCTGTTAGGGAACCCTGCATGATACTAATGAAGCTACGTTTTTTTCTGTTGACAGGGAAGCCTTATCATCATCAAATCTAAAATTCCAACATATTGTTCCATATGCTGTTGAAGAAAGGAGCCCACAAAAATCTCCTTACTTCCTGGTGACAGGTGTGAAATGCTGGCCATGGGCACCTATGGTACCTTTTCAGATTCACATCAGGTTGTTTTTTGTAAATCACAGCCACCATTCATTCCTTACTAGTTTAAGATGAGTAAACCTAGTTCCACTGAATCATAATAAAAGTTACTCATCATCAAGAAAGAATGGTCAGTGATGGGGAGTTGTTCAAAACAGTTCTACAGTAGTATAATTTTGTGGGGTCGGTTTTTCATATATTTACAGCTTAGTGCAAACAACCATTACTGGGTTTATAGTAGATGCATTTGTATTTATTTTCTAATGCTTTGTATTAATAATATCCCTTTCACACTCAGTTTGTAGCTGTGTGCTTATTTTTAGACATTTTGTCATTTTGTCATTTATCAAAGCTATGGAAATTTAAAGTATGGATAAACATTTGTGAGTTCACTTTTAATTATTGTCTGTACATATGCATCTTATGATGTAGAATCCTTGGAAAAAGTCCATGCCAGAATATTCTAGTTTAAGAATTTTTTTTTACATGTGTAAATTCTCTTGTAAGTATGTTGTTTATTACAACTTATTAAAACTGCCTAAACTTTAGGTGTTGGGTTTTATTTAAGTAAATGTCATCTTTGTATCCCGTAGTCTGAAAATACTGAAGATACTCATGTCATGAAGATCTTCAGAAATTAAAATCTGAAAACATTTAAATGCACTCCGTGATTTTGTCATGCCTGCTTATGTTTAACCATTAATTTAAAAAGCTTTTAAAACATACTTTATAGGCATAGCCCTCAGTGACGGTGTTGTAGATGCTGACCCTGGATCGCTCTACAAGAGAAAGGAATGGAGTGAGAAATAGAAAACCAGAGTACGACTTCCCATCCTGAGGGCAAGAAGAGGCTGTGGGGACATGAGTAGCCACCACACCGAATCCAAAGCAGATTTTCTTTGGGAGGGATGAAGATTGGGGATCACTCCTGCGGGAGCAGCCGTCTTCGGTCTCAGCAGCATCGGAGACCACCCTCTCGCTCCTTCTGTCAAATACACGGAGTGACCTCTTTGCAGTTATCACCTCAGATACAGTCTCACAGCTGGGATGTCAAGGAACACAAGTAATTTCTAAGGAGTCATAAGTGCAGAAATGCCCATCTCCCCTCAGAGCTCTGGTCCTTCCCAGTTCCCCCGTCTGGGATACTCTTTCCTCTGGTCTCTGCTCCCGTCATGTCCGGGGACCGCATGGGCTAAAACACCCGCCGGCCCACTGGTCTTGCTTTTACTCTTCTTCGTCGCACCCAGCCCCACCCTGAGGCACACGTGCACATGACCCGACGGTGCCGAAAGAAGGACATGATATTTTCAATCTGGTACTTGACGCTTGTTGGAATAAATACCTGCAACATGGACAGTAGAGTTAGAAACATTTTATTTGCTTTTAGTTTTCCTTTTTGAAATACAAAATGTGCACATTGAGTTTACACAAACACGCGATGGCGGATTTCAGTGTACATGTACTGTACTACTCGGAATGTCTACACTGGTGATAGCAGGGCGGCTCTCAACATCCTATCTCTACACCAGAATAGATACCTGATTTAGTGTTGCAAGGACAGTCGCTAATTTCCTCCCACTGTAGCCTCTCGGTCTTTGTGGTATTTCTGCAAAGTAGGGAAAGTGTGTGTATCCTAAGTGATGTTGTGGCCACTTGACAATTTTGGCTTAAGATCATTGAAGAGAATCTGAATTGCTGGAGTGTTATGATGAGCTAAATCATAAGACAGTCCAGATGAATTGATTAGCATTTATTTTCATCTTTAACGAAGTTTTGGTATGGTAGTTATTGATAAAATGGAGTCACTGATGCTTTCAAAGTGAATTCTGCTTGCTCTTTGTTCCCTATAGGCCTTGGGGTAGTCCAGGTTTCTTTGTCCCTGAATGGCATGTAATAGAAAGGTGTCTTGAAGGAGTTCAAGGGAGAGGGGATGGAATAGGCCCTCAATGCTGTTAGGGATTACTTGTTACTAAGCACTACCATGTAACTCGAGGACAGATACCCTGACCCTTTGCATATGCCTATAAACATCCTTGCTTTGTTCCACACCTTCACGGACTTCCACTTAGTGACAAGATAGAAAATAGTCCACCTGTAGGATTGAACAAATCCAAAATTATATATATCGTGTAGGCCTTGGCTATAATATGTATTATGAAAAATTAAGAAATGCTTATTAAATAAGCTTTACTAGGCATATGCTGACATCTGGTGATAAACTAATTTGTTTCATGTTGTAAAAAATGCCAGATAAATGAATATCTTTAACAGAAAGCAGCAAATCCATAGAAACTGGGACTGTGTGTTTGCTTGTTACTAATCATAGTAATCTTGTTTTGTTTACTTAGTGTATAAATGGAATTACAGCATACAAACGTGAAAATTAATTTCTGGAAATTAAATGCAGATGCCAATAGTTTAGAAAACCATTTAAAATCCTGGGGCTGAATACATACAGTTGAGTAGCAAAAAACACTGATATTTTAAAATCACTGGTAATGGGAAAGCTGAATAATCCCATGGCTAAAGAATCAGTAAAACTCTCTGCCAGATTCTGTACTTTTGAAGAGTCACAGGGCATGAAATGACTTAGAACATCCCATGAACTCAGTGGCATTATGAAAAGGATGCAAAGTTGTAACTGGAAAACTCAAATCTTTTGGGGATTGCTTTATATTAAAACAAAGCTTGTTTGCATAATATGCCTCAGTGTAAAGCTGAGCAATCTATGCTAAAAGTGGTAGCTCCAAGGTTAAGTGTGGTACAATAGTTCACATTTGTCTGTTTGAGGATGCATTTGACAAGTTAAATCACATTTTCAAAGAGCTGCATGGAGCGCATGATGTTTTCATCCTGTAAGGGAGAAACACAGAGGGATTAAATTAAGCGTAGCTGCAAGGGCAAGTACACTGTTCTGCTTCTGAGTACCGCCCGCCCCCCACTGCGTCTGCCAAAAGCTCAAATACTAAGTGCACATATAGATATCATTCTATCCCTTTTCCATCTAGATAACTATGGAGAGCCCATTTTACAAATGTAAAGTCTGCAGGCTTTCAGTATTTCATTTGAATCTTACTTGGTGTCAATAGAGATTTTTTTTTTTTTCAAATTAGAAAGCCAGAATGGAAACTAGAGAGGCGTAGAGGGTAAGAAAAAAAAAAATGGAGCAAATGCAAAATTTTGGCATTCCAGGTAGATCACAGGCCAAATCACAGAGATTTGTACATGTAGAAGGAAGCAGGGTTTGTGCGCGAGCCAAGAGCCAACTTCATTCAGGATTGGAGGTGGGGCTTGGGAGACGTGTTTGTAGACATTTCACCGCTCTTTCTGGGTCTCTTAAGGCTAAATCTGTATGGCCTTCAGGAGCCTTTAAAAATGAATGGTCTCATGGGGTGCTTGGGTGGTGCAGTTGTTTGAGCATCTGACTCTTGATTTGGGATCTGGTCATGGCCTCACGGTTCCCCTGGTGGGATCAAGGCCCACGTTCGGCTTTGCTCTGGTGGTGTAGAGCCTGATTCTCTCTCTCCCTCTCTCTCTCTGCCCCTCTTCCTGTTCACGTGCTTGCTGTCTCTCTCTCTCATAAACATTAAAAAAAAAAAAAAAAGTGAATGGTCTCTCAGTGCCAGAGAAGGGACTATTGAGAGCAACCTTTGGACAGTGGCTGTGTGCAATTTAGCATATTCCCTAGAAACTGAAGAGCACAGATTTTGGCATTATAGGGGCACTTGGAGATTGTATATGAATGGCACTCAGTGAGCTGTTTACAGTAATGATAAATAGCTGAACTTGTGCCGACTTCCCCTGCTAGTAATTGCATCAGCCAAGTAAGTAACTGCATCAGCAGACTGATACCACCAAATTGATCCTTGCAAAGGCCGCCACATCGAAATGTGAGTTGAGAAACGAGCAGGCGCCAACAAAGGAGAAGTGTGTCAACTTGAAAATGAAGAGAAAAGCTAAAGTATCAACAAACCTCATCCTCTATGTATTTATTTAAAAATACTCATTCTTAATTGTGGCTCTACCCATGCATCAAGTCAAAGAACTTTAGGTAAGCTAAAACTAATCTCCCATCAGACAATGGAGAACCACTTGGATTTCTCCTCTGAATTTTCTGTGCTTTGTTTTTTATGACTGAAGACCATTACTGGCACAACCGAAGAGCCATTTTGGGTGCGCCTACGTTAAAGCAACGCATTTCTCTCAGAAATCGGATGCAAACTCGGCCTGTGAAGTACACTTGGCTGTACTGGAATTACACATCTACGGAGACAATATGTTATATGCTAAGTTTAGGCAAAGAGCAATTCAAAGCTCACATATGTTTTACCCTCAGTAATGAATACTCTAAAGGATTTAAGGAATGAAAATGCAGTATACTTGTAATAGTTCTATCTTTAGGGCTTTCTGTGTGGCTCTCCTAAGGGTAGGCACTCTATAAATGTTAATTAATGAATTATAATTAAATTGACAATTGTTTTTAGAGTGGTAGCTTCTCTTAGCTGCATACGAATGGTAAGCTTAGGTAAAGTTTATATTGTGCTCAGTTCATGGTGGCTAGCTGACTTGACTTAGTCTGGCTGTTATGAAAGCAAAAGGGATAGTTTCTTTACTACTATGAACTTACTTTTTGGCAACTTTCAATGAACTCATCTATGGTAACGACTCCATCTTTGTTTTTGTCCATTTTCTGTTTGGAAGAAAAGAACAAGAAACTTTATTCCGACTTATCCCTTGTTACCCTGACACTTGAAGCGAGTGAAAAATCCACCCACCTGTTTTATGGGGAGGATCTGCTTCATTCTTAATGATAAGAATCATATGACCAACTGCTGTGAAGCTGTTCCCTTTTCAAAAGAATGTGGTGGAGATCTAGAATTGCTGCCCTACATAAAATCTGGCACTCTAGCTCTGACAGAGTTCAGGCAGTTTGCGGACACTTTCAGAGCCTTGGTTTTTTCATCTGTAAATTGAGGCTAATGAGGATTTATAACTTTAAGGATTCTTGTGAGAATAATTGAAAACAAACCCAGAAACAAACATGTGAAACATGGCAATTCCTTAGTGTTCTTTCCAGGATATAGTGACTGTTCAATAAGTGTAGTTATCAGTATTATAATGCATTCAAATCCAAAATTATTAAATTAGTATGATACTTCATGGTCTATTATTTTGTCCCTTTCAGTAAAAGTTTTTTTTTTTTTCCTTTGCATTCTTTTGAATCATCGTGACACTTTGCAAGCTTTAAGAAATTTACTCTTTTTTGCCCCCTCTCTGATTTCTACTTGCATTCCTACCTGGAAAAATGTTTCGACGTGTTGTCTGGGAGCATCTTCCTTGAGAACAGGATATGTGCATTTACCCATCATATCATATATTGCTTTCATTATATCAAGCATTTCCTGAAAAGTAAAAGGCACTCACATGACACTGCATGCATTATATGAAGAAACCAGTGTGACATTATTCCTACTCAATTTCAAAAATTTTTTTATTATTCGTTAAGTTTTGGTTGTCCCAGAGGAAAACACAACAGTTTTGTGCCTTAAAAGCTGCAGGATCAGAATGTCAGAACTAATTTTGATATCGGTTTCAAAATGAAGTAAATTCCCACATATCTGAGATGATCAGGAAATGAATATTCTGGTTGTTTTCGGTTTTTGTTTTTTCTTAAAACTTTTTTTTTTTTTTTTTTTTTTTTGAGAAAGAGAGTGAGGGAGAAGCAAAAGGAGAGAGAATCTTAAGCAGGCTCCACCCCAACATGGAGTCAGAGGCAGGGCTTGATCTCAGGACTGGGAGATCATGACCTGAGCTGAAATCAGGAGTCAGACGCTTAACTGACTGTACCACCCAGGCACCCCAGGAATGTTCTGGTTTGAGATTTGGATTTCTATACACTTCACATAGACTGTTTTTTGTTTTATTGATTTGTTATATATCTTACATGTTGATTTATTGAGAATGAACTCCATTATCATGGAATTATACTAAAACTAGCTGGTAAGTCTCAAAGCTTATGAGGATTTTCATTGTTTTTTTTCCTACTGTGGCTTGAAGTGAAGAAATTACACATGTAGGTTAGTCAAGATATCATGACTGAGAAATCCTTTGAAATTTCATTAATTTTTTAATTCAAACAAAATCTAGTTTTTGACTTTCCATTGTCAGTATTAGTAAGAATAATATCTAATTACTCATTCAGATTTATTGTTTCACATTTATTGCCTTCATAATGAAATTCCCAAATAAAAGTCTAGACTAGATTAAGCTGATGATACAGATGAGAGTATCCAATTCTATTATTAATGATAAAGGAGTTTATAGTTTATAAATCATAAACATTTTAAGATGTTTTGAGTTTAGATAAGTAGCAAGAAGTTTGTCTGACTTCAGAATTCATGAATTGTGTGAAATATAAGACTAGCATGTATATGTTAAACATAGAGATAGAAAGGGATTGAAGGGCCAAGAGGTAGCAAATATTCCTGAGGCATCTGAGTACCAACCTTACTTGATTACTGTACACAAGATATAAGAGGCACTAACTATTCAAGATATGCTCGATATACATAAATACTTAACATTCATGAGGTCTTACTTCCATTCTGGTCCCATGTGTATTCTGCTCAAAAAACACAAAACCTTTGGCCTTTGAACAGGCCAATGGTCACACTGTACCTGTGATCAGGTGTACTTGTCCCTATGTCTCTAGTTGAGCAAAGTCAGGTCATTGGCCCAGGGTACCTTTTGTTTAAGAGGCTTCATGCTCAAAACTCAACGGAGGGGAGGGGCGCCTGGGTGGCGCAGTCGGTTAAGCGTCCGACTTCAGCCAGGTCACGATCTCGCGGTCCGTGAGTTCGAGCCCCGCGTCGGGCTCTGGGCGGATGGCTCGGAGCCTGGAGCCTGTTTCCGATTCTGTGTCTCCCTCTCTCTCTGCCCCTCCCCCGTTCATGCTCTGTCTCTCTCTGTCCCAAAAATAAATAAACGTTGAAAAAAAAAAAATTAAAAAAAAAAAAAAAAAAAAAAAAAAACTCAACGGAGGGGAGGAAAGTGAGGCAGTGAGAAAGGATGTATGGATATTGAGCGCCCCTTCCAGGATTCAGTTGGTACTTCAACCCCATTTGGACCCCATCCTAAATTTGTTAATTTACCTCATTCCTTTCCCCTTGCTTCTCACTGTGTTTTAATTGCTTTAACAAACTATTTGATATGAGCACCTTAATCTGGTCTGTGGGCCTTCTTTCTTGGATAGGCTGCCTGGAAGTTTAGGGGCCCCTTAATGCACCAGGTCCTGTTCTGCACGATACAGGTCATTGCACAGCCTGTGTAATTTTAAAATTGTCTCCATATGGACCATATTATATTGGAGGGGGAAGGTCACAGGTCAAATATTCTAGCCTGGCTTGAATGTATTTTCTTCCTATCTGATTCCAACCACAGTCTTTATCCGATTTACAGTATTTATTTGAATGTCATTAGGAAACCGGGGTATAATTCTTAGGTGTTTTGTTTCCATCTTGAAGATGCACCAAAAACTAATCCTTTTCATTGCCCGTTTTTTACTAGAATATTTCACCACCACCACATAAAATATTTTAGATTTCCTGAAAAAGCTATTTTCAAATTAATAAATTCAATTGTTTAACATTTTGACGTTAAAAAAAAGCGGAGAGTGGTGTTGGTGAGGCATCCCTTACCTCTTTAGTGATGTAGCCATCTTTATTTATGTCATACAAATTAAATGCCCAGTTGAGTTTTTCTTGTACTGTCCCCCGGAGCAAAATGGAAAGACCCTTGATGAAATCCTAGAAAGAAAAGTATAATTTGATATGACATTTCTAAAAAAAAAAAAAAATACAACACAAAGGGTGAGACAAGTGTCTCTTAAATGATGGAAGCAAGGGTTATAACCCTCGATTTTGAACAATTAGTTAGTAAGGTAATGTGTTCTTGGACGTCTGTTTCTCAGAGTTCTTTGTGGGCATAAGCCACTCCATACTCCATACCTTTAACATTCTCATCTTTGAATTGGAAGCTGTGACTTAAATCAACTGTGGAACTGAAAATTGTATGAGGGCAGACACCCAAATGACAGGATGCATGCTCTAAGTTGTATTGTTTTTTTTTTTAATTTTTTTAATGTTTATTTATTTTTGAGAGAGAGAGAGACAGAGTATGAGCAGGGGAGGGGAAGAGAGAGAGGAAGACAGAATCCAAAGCAGGGTCCAGGCAGCCTCTGAGATGTCAGCACAGAGCCTGACACGGGGCTCAAACTCCCAAACTATGAGATCATGACCTGAGCCAAAGTCGGAGGCTTACCTGACTGAGCCACCCAGGTGCCCCAGGTTGTATTTTTTTTTTTTTTTTTACCACAATTGCACACAATTCTTCTGCAAAAAATCTAGTAACACTGTATCTTATTAAATACAGGCACGAGCACATACATAGCACATTTCACATGACAAAGATCTGTTCACAAGAAACATGGTCTGTCTTAAAGATATGGGCCAACTTCCTTAGAAATCAAGTTATAACACACATGTGGGCAGTGGGTTAGAGCATGGAGCTGGAAGCCAGATGACCTGAACTCAAATTCCAGTTATGTCACTTGAGAGCTTTGCGTCCTCTGACAATTTAATATCCTTTTGCATCAATTTTTATATATGGAGGATGGAGTATCCACTTCCTAAAGTTTTGGTGAGGATTATGAGAGTTAAGCTATTTAGAACAGTGTCTAGTAAGGGCATTGGTTGTGTTTGTCAACCAGTTGGAGCCCTTAACCAATATCATGGTGAGGCTAGTGTGACTGCATTGCAGATGAACCATGTTGACTTGATCAACTCCCTATATATTTGCTGTCATGTGAAGCAAAGCTAACATTGCAATGTGCTAATTCTGAGCTCACACAGATTTGATAATCCATTGTTAGGTAGGGACAAAAGTGCGGAAGGGACATGCAGAAGTGGCTTTCTGGGTGAATTTCCTTTTTTTCTCTGCATTTCCATATTCCATCATTTTATAGCTGTTTTCTTGTCTCAGTTTCTTAATGATAATTTTAATTTCTTTACTTTTAAATGTAGGTAATATTCACATAGTTCAAAACTTAAAAATATGTAAGATGTTTGATAAAAAAAAAATCTTTCTCCCATTCCTGGACCCAGCCACCCTTTTTCTTTCTCCATAAGCAGGTGGCATTAGTAGCTTCTTGAGTTTACTTCCAAGGAGTTTTGTGCGGCATATTTGTTTATATATATTCCACCTCCCTTTACACAAATAGGCTGACAGGATATTCTGTACTTTTTTTTTCCACCTAACAATCTTAGAAATAATTCCAGTCTTTTTCACATTCATAGTATGTATGAATGTAACATAGTTTACTAGTCTCCCATTGAGTATTTAAAGATTTCCAGTTTTATTAAAAACAATGTTACAAAGAGTGACCTCATGTATACATAATTCATACTTGAACAAATATATCTGTAGAATAAATGCTTAGATGTGGAATTTTTGTTTAAAGGATTTAAACATTTGTAAATTTTAGAGTTACTTCCAAATTGCACTCAAATTACCCTCTCAAACTCTATGAATAAGAATATTTTTTATGTATAAGAATATTATAGTTTGCCAACACTATATGGCATCGAACTTTGATGGCTTTCAATTTTACAGAAAACTATTTATCAGATTACTTACATTTGTATCCTATTATAAATAAATTTGAACATTTTTTTTTCAAATGTCTTGATTTATAGAAATTCTTGCTTCACATATTACTGAAATTATCCCTTATCTGGGATGTGTCTTCAAGTATTGTTTCCCAGGTTTGCTATTTCTTTTTATTTTTCTCATTTTGAATTTTGCAAAGCAGGAAACTTTTTATTTGTATATTCTAGAATCTGTCACTCTTTTAGGTCTTTGCTTTATGTCATATTGAAAGGCCTTCCCCATTTGAAGTTATAAAAAGATACTCCCATGCATTTTTCTAAGTACTTCTAAAATTTACTTGTTTACATTTAAACCCTTATTCCACTTGGAATGTATCCAATATTTTTAGGTAGTCATCTGTTTTCACACTTATTATTTGTTACCCACTGATATGAGATGCAAGGGTTATCATATCCTTAAATCTTTCATGATTTGTTTGTATTTCTGAAATTACTATTTTATTTTATTAGTAAACTTGTTTATATATACACCTCTACTACATCAGTTCAATTATGAAAGCATTTTAGTAATTTTAACAGCTGTTAGGGCAATTTTCTCCTAATCAGTCTTCTTTTTCAGCTGTTTTCTTTATTTTTTGTTTGTCTTAATATTCCACAAGATCTTTTGAATAACCTGTTGGGGCATTTGTAGGGTTTGAGGTATATTTACAGATAAGCTTTGGCAGAATTGACATAGAGCTGCATGTTGATGGGACTTCCTAATTAAGACTATGAAAGACCTTTCTCTTGTCTGGGTCAGTTTTGTCACTAAACATTGTCAGTGTTCTGCTATTGCTATAACAGATTACCACAACTCCAGCGACTCAAAATAATACATGTTTATTATCTTGCAGTTCTGGAGATCAGGAGTCTGAAATGGGTTTCACTGGCCTGGAACCAATATGGCGGAGCACATCTTGGGAGCACAGTTTGTTCCCTGGCCTTTTTTAGCATCTAGAAGCCACCTGCATTGCTTGGCTTGTGGCCCCTTCCTCCATCTTCAGAGCACATCAGTCCAGTCTCTGCTCCTTTTGTCATACCTTTCCTTTCTTACCCTGATCTTCCTATTCCCTCTTAGAAGGGCCCTTGTGATTATATTAGACCCACTTAGATAATCCAGGATGATTTCCCCATCTCAAGAGCCTTCATCACATCTGCAAAGCTCCTTCCACCATGTAAGGTAACATATTTACAAGTTCCAGGAATTAGGGTGTAGACATTTTTCATGGACCATTATCTAGCACACTAAACTCTGATATGTTTTAGGCCTTTTTGTTTTTTCCAAATTGTTCTGTCATATTTCTTAGTCATAGTTATTTCTAGGTATTTTAATCCTTCTGTTGCTGTTATAAGTGAGGTATTTGATTCTAGTACATATTCTAAATTAGATTTGTTTGTACATATGACAGCTATTGATTTCTGTATAATAATTGTTTATGCTGCCAACCAACTTAGTGTTTCTATTGTATATGATAGTTTTTCAATTGATTCTCCTGGGTTTTTCATGGGTACAATCATATTAGCGGCAAATGGAATTAACTTTACCTCTTCTTTCTAATTTTTACATTTTTAATTACCTCCTTTTTTCTAACTGTATTGAACAATATATCTGGAATAATATTATATAACAACAGTAATAGCCATCCTTATTTTGTTACTCAATTTCATAAGACTATTTCTAGTGTTTTCTCCTTTAAGCATGTTACTGGCTTAGTCATGCCAAGGAGGTAGACAATTCCCATTTTATTAAAAAAAAATTATCAAGAATAACCATTGACTTTCTTGCAAACCTGGAAAAGTTGATCTTCAACTTCCTATGGAATTGCAAAGGGCCCCAGGTAGCCAAAACAATGTGGAAAAGGATAAAGTTACAGAGCTCAAACTTCAATTTCAAAACTCACTACAAATCTACAGTACAGTGTATCACTGGTGTAGCATATGTATATATATATATACATATATGTATATGTATACATATGTATATGTATATGTATATGTAGTGTCTTCAACAATTGATGCTGTGTGAACCAGCATACTGTACTCTATTTCACATCTTTATTCAGGGTACAAATTTAAAGTGAGAAAATAAAAGAGAACTCAGGAGAAAGCCACAAAGAATTGCAATATTCAGCAGGCAGAGAGAAGAGAAGCTGTCAAGGGATCTGGAAAGGGAGCTAAATGAAACTGCTGAAGAAGTATGAGAGGTTAAGTGAAGAATGCATTTTCCTTGGAAAGGATGGTTAATCATGATACTAAGATGCTGCTGGCAATGAAAAGTGTTCACTGGATCAGCAGCATGGAGGTCACTAATGACCAATGGGAGAACTTTCTGTTGGAATAGAGGAAGCAAACAATGATGGAGATTGTGTGTAGAAAACTCACAACTCTTGGGTGGCCGTGACAATAGAGGGACAAGGGCTAGTATAAATGAACAGGAATATGGGATCACAGGACAGATTTTTGAAGGTGAGCATTTTGATTACTGGAGGGAAGTATTTATGAAGAGAAAATTCCTAAAGATGTGTGTGAGGGAGAGGGGGGAGCATGAGAAATGGACTGATCCTTCTGAGAAGAGGGGAGAGATCCAAGTGCAGGTAGAGGGTCCGAGCTCTGGAGGGAGGAGGTACATTTCTTCAGTTGACATGGAAGAAGGAGAACAGGCTGTGGATGCCAGCAGCTGATAAGAGCAGGAAGATGGGTAGTGAGTCCCCACATGACAGCTTTAGTGGATGTCATCTGCTTGGGATTGAATGACATGGCAGAAAGGGTTGGATTTCCTCAGATCAGCTGTTTGAGGAAAGGAGGAGGCAGCCATGCTACTAGACAATAAGGTGACTCGTGCAAGCTACAAGAAGGTGGACCTCACTCAGGACACTTCCTTGCTATCTCCTGGAAAGTTGTAATTTATATAGACCTGTAATATACAACACACTATGGTTAAGAGGTAATGTGAAATACACAACTTGCAAGCTATAAGATTTGGCTTTTGGGAAGGTACAAAATAGTCACTGCCAAGCATGAGAAGGTAGGCTTATCAGAGAGAGATTGCTGGACAGGTTTAAAAGGCCAGATGAGGTTGATGGTTGTCAATACAAATCTTACCTGTTGTTTCAAATCACAAAGTAATAGTTATATGCCGTTAGTTGAAAAGAGGGCTGGATACAAGGTCGTGGAAAACATGCTTAGAGCATTGTTCTTAAAATTTAGTTTGCTACAGAATCACCTGGAGGGCTTGCTAAAACACAGATTGCTGGGCCCCACCCTCTGTTTTTCTGATTTATTGGGGTGCAAGAATATATATTTCTTTAAAATTTTTTTTTAAAATGTTTATATTCATTTTTGAGAGACAGAGAAAGAGTGCTAGCAGGCGAGGGGCAGAGAGAGAGAGAGAGGGAGACACAGAATCTGAAGCAGGCTTCAGGCTCCAGGCTGTCAGCACAGAGTCAGACGCGGGGCTCTAACCCACGATCCGTGAGATCATGACCTGAGCGGAAGTCGGACGCTTAACTGACTAAGCCACCCAAGCGCCCCAAGAATATATATTCCTAACAAACTCCAAGGGGTGCTGATCCTGCTGGTCCAGGAACCACACTTTGAGAACCACTGGCCTACAGAAATCGGTGGCATTGGCCCTATCACCAAACAGAGCAGACCAGAGCAACAGTGAAAGCACTTTTAAAGTCACATGTGGACTTCCGTTGTTTGTGTTCCTGGTAAGCCCCTAATTTCCATTTGGTGCTCCATCCAATTCCGCATTAGTACTCTCCACCTCTGGCTCTAGTGATGGAGCTATGACCTGGGCAGAGTCAGAAGGCACAGATGAGCCCTTTGGTCAAGGCAGTGGGATCTGTGGGTGGCATGCAAATGAACCCAGTCCACATCTGCTCGACATGAACAAGCCTGGAGTCAAGGAGCTGTTGGCATCTTCTTGTGATGACAAGAGAGCGCACCCTCAGTTGTAGCCAGCCCTATCTCTGGATTCTTTGTTTCTTTGAGCCCCAAAAGTCATCATATTGTTTTTGCTAGTGTGTGATTTTCTATTATTTGTCAACAAAAATATCCTGATTCACAGGCTGACACCTGATTTATATCTTCTTTTTAAGTACTGTGTATCCCCAAACTACTTACATTAAAAGATGGCCGTGGACCTTGAGCACTTTTCTACTATCTTGCAAGAGAATATCAATAAACAGTCATTTCAAACAGGAATGATTCCTTATTTGTGGAAAAGGAAAATGAGAAACTCAATGAGTCTTAATGTGGTTTTTGCTCCATGCTTTTCTGAATGGTAATTGAAATCTGCCGAGCAGGAGTCACAAGGCTTAAAAAAAAAAACAACTCTCAGAGTACTTTGCATAATTACCTTTTATCTGTGAAAAACGGTTGCATCTGTTCCCTAATGCACGAAAATGATTGATACTGAATTCTGTTTTCCATTCTTTTAGGATCAAAGCAAAAGAAGGAAGAAGGGCATAAAGATTTGACTTCATAATATCCCAGTCTTGTTCAGTAGTAAGCTTTTAGGTATCTATCCAATTTTTGCTTAGTACATTAATTTTTTACGATGACAGGGACACTAGTCTTCCTCTGTTGGAGGAGGTCATCAAAGGATGCAAACACCAGTTGACCCACGAGCTGGCCTGGGCAATCCGAGGCTCTCACCCCTCCCCTGTCCTTGTGATAGATGGTCTGTCCACCATTTCTGGACAAGGAACCACTTCAAGTATGCAGCCTTGAGAAGTAAGATCTTATTGAGACCATCTGGACTGTATATGTGACTGAATCCAATTAAGGTCTCCATAAAAATTGTTGAGATTCTGGTGGGCAGTACAGAGATTTACTTGTCTTGTGTTTGCCCAAGACAGGCCTCATAGGTAAGTTCCTTGCTTATCACACCTGCCACCTACCATTCTAGGGTGGCCTGCCTCTTTCCTCAGTCTCTCCTTATTCTCTGAGTACAGGGGGCCAGTTTGGAATTTCACCAGAGTAACTACTGAGGTTGCAAACCAACATCCTGCCCCTCCTGCCTGGTGACCAAAGAGCATCATGGCTTATAATCATGCATGTGGGGGTATTTGCAACAAACAGTCCTGTTTATAGTTGGGAAAACAACATTAAATGATGTACGACAGGTTTAAAATGTTAACTAGTCAGTGACAGATCCAGTACAGAAAATCATACATGTCTTTGGTATATTTCCTATTTTATGCTTGCTTTTATATTTTCATGAAAATTTTAAAGGTTATTTATTTTCTATAGTATAACCTCTCTTGATTGGGGTTAAATTTCCACAGTAGTTGAGCTACTTTTTAAAATATTTAAAGGAACAAAATTTCAAGTATTACATAAAGTTTGTGTTTGTTTGGAACTAATAAAAGGTATCAATATGTCTAAAAAATAACAAGTAAATTTTCCAAGATTTGTGGTCTGACTTTATCTCACAGAAGGGATAATACACTTACCTTGTTTGATATACAATATTGTGTATTTAGGTAATTTAATATTTTCAAAGGTGATGATAGACACATTCAATTAAGTTAGAAGAAAGTTCTTTGGTATGGCCTCATTAAAGGCCATTAACAAATTTTTAACCAAAAATAATAAATATAAATATATAACAAATGTATACATAAATATAATGCCTGATTTGTGTAACAAATTACAGAAAACTGTTCTGAAGAAAATTGTGATCACCACATCATCCTATCACCTATTCAAAATGAACATTTCCATTTTTTGATGCACCCCTCAGCAGATATGGTCATATGGTGTGTATATAATTCTGTATGCCTCACTTAAAATTACAAGGGTTTTCCCACATCACTGAAAATTCATTGTGACATCATTTAAATAGCTACATATTAGATGGAACCATATGAAATTGCTGATAATTTTTGTTGTATTTGTCAAGAATAATAATTTCATATGGTTTAATCTAATAATACTATCACAGTGGCTTTTGAACATTTTGGACCCCAAATCACAATAATTGTATTTTAAATGGCAACCTAGTACACACACACACACACACACACACATACACACACCAGAAAGTAATTATTTCCATATCTCTTCTATTAATTTTTTAAATGCTCATGTTATTAATCTCTAAATTAATTTTACCACCTACTAATGATTGCAGTCTGGAGTTTGAAACACTGCTTTGTCATATGGATATATTGTAATTTACTTACCCATACTTTCTATTGTTGGCTATGTAAATTAATTAATTTTTTCTCTATTATAAATGATGCTATGTAAGCATTGTTCTGTAACTATTTCCCATCATTCTGACGTATTTCCTTAGGAAATGAGTAGAAGTCCTGGGTCCTGGGAACACTGAAATTCAATAGTAATAATGACTACAGTTTATTGATGTGTACGGGATATTATGTTAGGAAATTTCTGTGCATTATTTCATGTCAGCCTCATGCAACCACAGGGAGTAGGTATTGTCTTTAAATTAGAGACAGAGACTCAGAGAAAACAAGTGACTGAGCCAAGGCATACAGCCAGTGAGCAGGGAGCTGAAAATCAAACCCAGAACTCTGACTCAATGCCCAGGCCTCATTTGGACTAGAACTGAAGCAACGGGCTGTGTTTATACAGAACAGTATGATATAAACATATGTCATATCTCTTGGTACTATATGATATAATTGTGGTGTGATGTGAAATAGTGACTCATACGGATTGCAATTCAATTGCTTACTAATAACATTTGTAGAACATTTGGAGGTGCCAGGAATTCATAATTCTTACTATAAAATTGCTGCATAAATGAATTAGAAAATAGCCTTAGCTTCTTTTATAAAACAAGTGTGTCAGGATACAAATACATGTATGTGACTATGAGCAGCTCTAAGAAGATCAGCTAAGAAGCCCAAGAGTGACATGTCCAGGAGTCCAGAAGCCCAGGAGTGACTGAAACAGACTGAGAGAGATCAATTCTCAGAGACTGACTAGATGTCAACTGGGTTCACCAACATTAACTGACTGTTCTTTTTAGATGAGAAGAGATTTCTGGAGCTTCCATAGTGGTTGGAGTGTTAAAGTTAGAGGTAAATTCAGGACTGGGGCAGGAAAGATGTAAGATGAGCCCAGAGCATCTCATAGTGCCAGAAAATAAGGACTTGATGGAAGAAACAAGAAAGAAAAACAATCACAATGATGGGAGTATGTCGAAGGGACACAGGAGTCAACTGTAAAAGCTCCCAGTTGCCAAACTGTAACAACTTGAGCAAGAAAGTAAATAGGTTACACTGGATTATAACTCAAAATCCAAAATAAATATCCAAGATACAAAATATTCCATATTGGTATAAGTGACTTATTGAATAAATTCATAAAAGGAGAAGAAGAGATAAATATCTCATGAAGAATTCCAAGTAAATTATGTAGAAATTCTATCCTCAAGGAAGTGGAGCATAACTCCCCATCCTAAAATATGGGCTGTGCATAATAACTTTCTTCCAGAGTATGGTTTGGAAAGAGGGAAAAGAGAGTAACTTTAGGGTTGCCTGGGTGACTCAGTTGGTTTAATGTCTGACTCTTGACTTCAGCTCAGGTCTTCCCTGCATCTGGCTCCAAGCTGATAGGGATTCTCTCCCTTTCCCTTTGGCCCTCCCCTCCCTCTAAATAAATAAATAAACTTAAAAAAGAAAGAGTAACTTTACAGTAGGGAATGACCAGCCCTACTTCAACCAGGTGGTCAAGGTGGAAGTCAACAGCCATAACTCATGTCGATACTAGGCGCTCTTGCTTTTACGTGATAAAGTATGGCACTTTACTTCTGTGGACTTTTTGCCCAGAACAGACATCCCCAGTCTAATTATGAGAAAAAACATCAAGGAAATCTGATACTCTACAAAACACCTGACGCATACTCCTCAAAACTGTCAAGATGATCAAAAATAAGAACTGTCTGAGGAATTGTCACATCCAAGAGAAGCCTAAGGAGACATAGTGGCTAAATGTAATATGGTATTCTACATAGGATGGTGGAACAACAAAAGGGCATTAGGTAAAAACTACAGTCATCTGAAGAAAGCATGGACTTTAGTTAATGCATCAATATTAGATAATTGTAGCAAGTATACCATTTTAATGTATGACACTAATGATAGGGGAAACTGGGTGTGAGGTATATGAGAACTCTCTGTACTTTCTTTGCAATTTTTCTGTAAATGTAAACTGGTCTAAAATAAGAAAGTTTATTTAAAGAATGAATTTTAAGAACAAGACCTGACCTCTAGTCTCTCAGATAAAGATATTTATTGTATGCATTTCTTGCCTGTCTTATAAGCATCTTCTGTTACCCCAGGTTTCATTAAACATTATAGCCTGTGCTATGAGGGGTTTAAGGGACACGCCCTTGGGGCCCACAGGGAGTGGTAAGCAAATACATGAAGAGCTGGGTACCCCATAGAAAGCCTAGGCAAGACTAAAGGGAAAGAGCAGGCCAGAATGATGGGTGACCAGCAAAAGTTAGGACACATGCAGCCTGGTCACATTCCCTGGGAATCAACAAAAAGGTTGCATAGGTCAAAGGTGCCCAGGTCAAAGGTATGGGTGGACCCTCATAATGAGAATGGTTGGATTTTTTTTATTACTGTGCAATATTGATGTTTATTTTAATCCTTTCTATCTTGTAACTTTCATTCTTGCAAGTGCCTGCAAGGTAGACACTACAGAATGAAGGTAAAGGCTCACTGTTATTATCTGGTAACAAAGATTATTGATAAAACCTGTTTATCTTCTGCCTTCTTATTCTTGTCCAAATGTACTATCTCTGTGATAGTCACATGCTTGTCTTAGCCACTTCAGTACACACAAAGATAGTATTCACTGTCAGTCATGTCATCTTTAAATATAAAGAAAAATACCATTGATTGATTGATTGATTTAAATAATTTATTGTCAAGTTAGCTAACATACAGTGTATACAGTGTAGTCTGGCTTTGGGAATAGATTCCCGTGATTCATCCCTTACATACACCCAGTGCTCATCCCAACAAGTGCCCTCCTCAGTGCCCATCACCCATTTTTGCTGCCCCTCCCCCATCAACCCTCAGTTTGTTCTCTGTATTTAAGAGTCTCTTATGGTTTGCCTCCCTGTCTGTAACTCATTTTTCTTTCCTTTCCCCTATGGTCTTCTGTTAAGTTTCTCAAATTCCACATATGGGTGAAAACATATGATATCTGTCTTTGTCTGACTGACTCATTTCATTTAGCAGAAGGCCATCCAGTTCCAACCACATTGTTGCCAATGTCAAGATTGCATTCTTTTGTGAAGAAATGGGCAGAAGACACGAATAGACACTTTTCCAAAGAAGACATCTAGATGGCTAACAGACACATGAAAAGATGCTCAAAATCGCTCATCATCAGGGAAATACAAATCAAAACCACACTGAGATACTACCTCGCACCGGTCAGAGTGGCTAAAATTAACAACTCAGGAAAAAACAGATGTTAGCAAGGATATGGAGAAAGGGGAACACTCTTGCACTGTTGGTGGGAATGCAAACTAGTGCAGCCATTATGGAAAATAGTGTGAAGGTTTTTCAAAACGTTAAAAATAGAATTACCATATTACCCAGCAATGGCACTACTAGGAATTTATCAAAAAGATACAAGATTGATGATTTGTATGGTACATGTCCCCTAGTGTTTATAGAAGTGCTGTCAACAATAGCCAAGTTGTGGAAAGAGCCCAAATGCCCATCAATTGATGAATGGATAAAGAAGATGTGGTGTGTACACACACACACACACACACACACACACTGGAATGCTACTTGGCAATGAAAAAGAACAGTTGAATTCTATGAAAATGGGAGAGTATAAGCACCATGAGGACAAAAATTCATGTCTTCTGTTCATGGTTGTGTCTCCAGCACCCTGAAGAGTGTTTGGCACATAGTAATGCTCAATAAATATCTGTTAAATGAATAAATGAAATGAGAAAACTTCCGAAGCCACCTTTCCCTCCCCTTCTAATAGCTCCCTGGAATGGGCAATAGACAAGAACAGAATTATGTGTACATGTTGTGCAAGTGTGTGTGTATGTGTTGAGAGATGAAGGATAAAACCTTAATAAATGTGATGAAATCAGAATTCTATACCTCTTGGTAACACTGCCTACATAATTCTCACTGACATCTGACATCTCAAAAGAGCCTAGCTATTTAATTTTGACAAAATGACTCATCCCAGAATGAAAGTTTTCCTATAACCATAAATGATATATTGGGAAAAATATTTTTTTCTCATCACTGTGAATGACAAAGATTACTTTTTAGGTTTATAATGTCTACGGAAGGTGTCACTCATATTTTATTCAGTATGAATTGGATTGTCAGTGAATGATATTTTCTTGAAGCTTTGAACTGTATCTCTGGTGTCAAATCATCAGTCACCTGCAGGAAGCTATTCCAGAATTGTTCCAAAGGAAACATATCGTTTAACCCAGACTCAATAATTCAAGTAAACTTGCCATTTGGGGCATGCTCAGAGGATTGCATTGCCCTGATGGTGATAATGTTCGATAGAAGGTAATTATTGAAATGGTGGTAAAGACTCAGGGTTGATTGTGTAGTCAACAATTGTGTCAGTAATCAATGATTTTTGTGAATGGGATGGATTGACTGGTAATTATAAAAGTTGGTGATAATATTCAGTAATCAGATCATAAAATGCCATCTTAGATGTCATCCAGCAGACATTCTGGCTCAGTACATCAAGAGAAGTAGTCTATTATAATTGTTAAGAATGGGGGTTGGAGAACTATGGCCCAGGAGGTCAAATAGGCTCACCACCAGATTTTGTAAATAAAGTTTTATTGGAACATAGCTATGCCCATTTACGTAGGACTTTTCTATGTCTGCTTTTGTGCTACAACAGCAGACTTGAGTAGATACAATAGAGACTGTATGGCCTGCAAAGCCAAAGTATTTACTATCTGGCCCTTTACAAAGGGCCTGATCCCTGGTTGAAACCATAGGTTTTAGAGACTTAGGCAGATCTGCGTTCCAATCTAGGTTCTGCCTTTTAGGAACTGAATGAATTTGGACAAGTCACTTAACGTCTTTGAGTTTGGGGTTTCTCATTTCTACCATGTGGTCAGTAATACTGGCCCTTTATTTTTCACCTGCAATTCATCTCCGCCCTCGAAAATTTTTTTTTTATAAACTAAAAAAGAAAAATAATTATTGTAAAGACAGAGGGAGGTGGTAAATTTTGGTGCCAAAATTCATTTGGTGACAAAACCTGAAGTGAACTGACATAAAACTATTTCTAATCTATTTCTAATTATCTACCTATCATCGAAAAATCTATATACCCATCACCTAATCAGTCTATATCATATTAATCAGAGGATACTAACAGATATATCAGTACTTCCAAATCTTAGTGGCTTAGCACCTTATCATCTCACTTGTCACTCACACACAGTGAAATAAAGAGGAGAGGGGGCTCTGTTCCATGTAGTCCTTCTGAGATCTGAGCTCCTTCCCCTTTGTTGCAAAGCCAACTGAAATATGTGACCTCATAGTCCCCACAGATGGGAAAAGAGGAAGGCGATGTGGTCACTTCCACCCATATCCCATTGATAAAATCTCAGTCATGGCTCCACCTACTTGGAGGACAGCCTGGGATTGTGGCCTACTGGTGTGATCAGAAGCACATGGACTTTGGTCGTCAGTAGCAGTCTCTGCCATGTTTATCATTTATCATATTTTCGCTGCACAAACATTACACATGTGATTATAGCACCCTGCAGACCCTGCTGGAGACATTAAATAATATGGAACAGTATATGCCTGGCATTACCTGACTAAATCTGAAAGGCTCCGAATGATAAAACTCAGCTGGCTTTGAGGATTTCAGATGACGAACTGGAGATCTACATGATACCTCTCTGCTAGGACAGCATAGTTGCTAAGAGATGCATTCTGGGACCAGATTGCCTTGATTTTGAATCCTGGCTCTCCTACTTTCTAGCTGTGTGACCTTGGGCAGGCTGCTTAACTTCTCTGTTCATCCCTTTCCTCATATGCTAAAAAAGGAGATAATACCTATGAAAATGAATTTAGTATATGTAACACAGCTAGCACAGTTGCCTGACTTATATAAGCTCAAATGAGTTCTAAGCAAGAGTCAGTTATTATTACTATATGCAGCTATTATTATTGTTAATGCCATTTTTAAATAGTATAGTAACTGACACACGGTAAGTGCTTATATAATTAGCTGCGGAACGATCTTTAGTAGCATCATGGAAAGAACAACCGTCTACCTTTGATTGAATATGTTCAATGACATGATTATTGTTTAACAAGATGACCAGTGTAATTATTAATTAATTGGCTTTGTTAGAAAAATTTCCTGTGTAATAACTGCTATGGCTAACATCTAATAAATATAGAGCATGAATTTGGTGCCAGGCACTAAGCCAAGCCCTTTACTGACATTATTACTTTTTCATGTTCATACTCCCCTATAAAGTAGCTTTGCTTGCTGGTATTTGACAGAGATGAACACTAAGGCCTACAGAGTTTATTTTACTTATTTATTTATTTTAAAAATATTTATCTTGAAAGAGAGAGGGAGAGAGAGAGAACACAAGCGGGAAATGGGTAGAGAGAGAGGGAGACAGAGAATCCCAGCTGCACGCTGTCAGCACAGAGACTGATGAGGGGCTCAAACTCACAAACCTTGAGACCATGACTTGAGCTGAAGCCGAGAGTTGGACACGTAACCAACTGAGCCACCCAGGTGCCCCAAGGCCCAGAGAGTTTAAACACTCAGCCTGGGATCTGACAGCCACTGAATGGCAAAAGAGGATTGGACCAATTCACAGCTAGGTCCAGATGCTATCCCCCTCCCACATCTCATTCACTCTGTCCTTTGGGTTTAAGCAAATTCAGGAGAAAACTTCTTTTCTCTTTATTACAGAATCAGAATGGTCTCTGCTCTGCCTCCCAGAATGCCACTGCTACTCAAAATACATTCATTGCTGAATCATTTCTGTTGTCTAGAGACTTTCCAGGTAGCTGATCAATTGAAGAAAAATAATTACAATAGCCTGGTGTTAAATTTGATTTTGGTTTAACATTTATTGATTCAGCCATTAGTTTGTTCTTAAAGGAAAAGACATATTACCAACACACTTATAATATATATTCATTGCAACTAATTTCCAAATTATAATCAACATTCATCACAATTACCAGCATTTTACATAAATATTATAATAGCAATGTTGTGCACAGTCCCATATCATTAACACCAGACTAAATTTACATGTGAAATTGGATACAACATGCTATAGGTAATTGATTGTACATTTCTGATATGTAAGTAACTTTGAGTAATGAAATCGTTAGTATTTTTTGCCCTACTCAGTTTTTGCAAACTCATTTTGATTTCATTAGGTGAGCGGGAGCCATTGCCTTCTATATTATCGCTAAACTAAGGCTGCACCAGAATGAATCTTGAAGTGTCGCAAATGCTAACACGAGATTATCATGGGGTGATCCTAAGCTGCCATCCACGGAAGAAATGTTACAGATGCTGTCCATGACATTGTCACATGTCTCCCACATGCTCAGCTACTGCTGTCTTCTACTCTTCTCCTGGTTGTGATATTTCTTGGTTAAGTTACAATAGATGACATGTTGAGTTTCCTGGCCCAGGGTCTTCATTCTTGGTGCACTCAGTTTAGCACAAGTACCTAGTATTATTTGAGGAGGCACTTTGCTCCCCTGAGAACTCTGCCCCTGACTCCATTGACTGAGTGCTATCTCTGAAGGCGGTGCTTTCTTCTTTCATCCTGATTCCACAAAGTCCCTGCTCCCAGATAGCTGGCGATGCCCACATTGACTTTCCCCCTTCTAAACATGACAGATTTTGTTGAAATGTAAGTCTACCAATTTTATTTTGGTATCTCTTGAACTCATCTCTTCCTTATCTCCAATGCCTTAACTGTAGTTTGGGCTTACATCAGCTCCAGCCAGGATTCTTGGATTATAGAGCTGTTAAGTGAACTTCTTGTTTCTGGGAACATAGCCCTGATCCCGTAACTTCGCAGCTGAAAATTCCTCAAGGACTCCTCACCTCCCACAAGAGAATCCAGCCTCCTTAGCCTCCTGCCTCTGCCTCCTCATCCAGTTTTCCTTTTTGGGCCTTTTCCTTTGTATTCTAACTTCTAGGTGATTTACAGTTGCTTCCCCTTCATTCCCAGGCCTCTGTCTCTGCCTCTGCCTTACTCCCTGCTTCTTCCCATTCTGAGCCCTTATTCTATTAACCAGCTTGTGCTTGTCCTTTACACCTGATTCATCAAGTCCACAGCCAGGCTTCCTTGACACAGCCTTATCAGTAACTTTCCTTATTGATTTCATTCATCACCTGCTTTCCTTTAACATGGCACTCACTGAAAATTTCTGCTCATATGTAAGATGCACCGCCCTCTACTCCCCAAAAGTGTACCACTCCCAATTACCTTGTTTCTGTTATATATATTAATGATTTTCCATCCAATTCCAATGTAGGTGTGTGTGTGTGTGTGTGTGTGTGTGCAATTTCTCCATACCACCAAACAATTCTTTAACACCAGCTGGGTGTCCTACTACGTGACTCAATTCTGACCCTTTCTACCTGGAGATATAACCAGATCCCACAGGTTAAGGGCTCAGTCCTACAAGACTGACCTCCCCCCCAGTTCAGATGCTAAATGCAAGTCCAGGTGTCATCTGTGCTTCTGACTGATGGTGTTTGGAAAAGATAAACAAAACTGACAAACTCATAGCCAGGTTAAGAAAAAAAGAGAAAGACTCAATACAAAAAATCAGAAATGAAAGGGGAAACATTACAACGAATGCTACAGAAATGAAAAGAATCATAAGAGACTACTATGAACAGTAGACTGGATGGCCTAGAAAAAAATGGATAAGCTCCTAGAAACATACAACTTGCTAAGACTGAATCATAAGAAATAGAAAGTCTGAACAGACCTATAACAAGGAGATTGATCAGTAATCAAAAATCTCTCAACAAAGAAAAACCCAGGACCACATGGCTAAACTGGTCAATTCTGCCAGACATTTAAAGAACTAATACCAGTCCTTTTCAAACTTTCCAAAAAATTGAAGAGGAAGGAATATTTCCAAACTCATTTATGTGGCCAGCAGTACCCTGGAACCAAAACTGGACAAAGATATCACAAGAAAAGAAAACTACAGGCCAATATTCTTGATAAATATACATGCAAAATCATCAACAAATTCTAGCAAACTGAATCTAACAGCATATTAAAAGGATCATACAACATGTCCAAATAATATTTATCCCTTGGATGGAAAGATGGTTCAACATATAAAAGTCAGTTAATGTGATATAACACAGTAACGGAATAAAAAGGAAAATCACACGATCATCTCAATAGATGCAGAAAAAGCATCTGACAAATTTTAACCCTCTTTCATCATAAAAAGAAAAAAAAAACCTCTCAATGAACCAGGAATAGAAGGAAAGTATCTCCATATAATAAATAAATGTATGACAAGCCCAGAGCTAACATAACGCTCAATGATGAAAAACTGAAAGCTTTCCTCCTGAGATCAGGAGCAAAGGAAGGATGTCCAATATTCACACTTCTATTCAGTATAGTATTGGAAGCCCTAGCCACAGAAATTAGGCAAAAAAAAAAAAAAAAAAAGAAATCGGATGACTTGATATTATATAAAGAAAATCCTAAAGATCACACTAAAAAACTTTTAGAACTAATAAATTCAGTAAAGTTGCAAGATACAAAACACATACAAAAATAAGTTGTGTTTCTATA
Organism: Prionailurus bengalensis; assembly: GCF_016509475.1. Lineage (NCBI taxonomy): Eukaryota > Metazoa > Chordata > Mammalia > Carnivora > Felidae > Prionailurus > Prionailurus bengalensis. The sequence continues at coordinate 190,095,547 of NC_057344.1, read as the reverse complement.
CACCAACAATTTCTGAGGAGGAAATTAGGAACAATCTCATTTATAATAGCATCGAAAAGAATCAAAAAGAATATAATAAAAAAATAGGAAATAATAGAATAAGCTTAATTTTGTGAAAATATTCATACTACCCAAAGTTATATGCAGATTCAATGCAACCCTATCAAAATACCAAGTGGTACTTTTTACAGAAATAGAAATAAACAATTCATATGGGACCACAAAAGACCATAAATATCCAAATCAATACTAAGAAAGAACAGGGCTGGAGGCATCACAATTCCTGATTTCAAAGTATGTTACAAAGTTATACTAATGAAAACAGTATGGTACTGGCACAGAGACAGACATATAGACCAAGGAACAGAATAGGAAGCTTAGAAATACATCCATGGGTACACAGTCAACGGATAATTGACAGGGTGCGAAGAATACACAATGGGGAAAGGAAAGCGTAGTTTCTTCAACAAATAGTATTAGGAAAACTGAATATCCACACTGAAAAAAATGAAATTCCATCCTTACCCAATCCTATACACAATGATCAATTCAAAATGGACTGAGGACTTAAACATAAGACCTGAAACCATAAAACCCATAGAAGTAATAAACACAGTGGAAAGATTTCATGTTATTGGTCTTGGCAATGATTTCATGACTATGATTCTAAAAGCACAGGCAAAAAAAGTAAATAAACAAGTGATATGACATCAAACTAAAAGCTTCTGAGCCTCAAAGGAAACAATCAATGGACCGAAAAAGCAACATACACAATGAGAGAAAATATTTGGAAACCATGTATCTGATAAAGGGTTATCTCCAAAATATATAAGAATCTATTCCTTCATCTCTAGTAAGCATCTAACAACCCAGTAAAAAAATGGGCTGAAGATTTGAACATACCTTTCTCTGAAGATATACAGATGGCCACCAGGTATGTGAAAGAATGCCTACCATCACCAATCATCAGGGAAATGCGAATAAAAAACACAATGAGATATCACCTCACACCTATCAGGACGGCTATTATCAAACAAATGAAAGACAAGAGGTGTTGATGAGGATGTGGAGAAATCAGAACACTTACATACTCTTGGTGGGAATGCACAGCTGCGAAGCCACTATATGGAAACCAGTATGGTGATTCCTCAAAAAATTAAAAATATAAATGCCATGCAATCCCACTTCTGGGTATTTACCCAAAAGTATTGATATCAAGATCTTGAAGAGATACTAGAGTCCCATAGTCATTGTGGTTCTATTCACGATAGCCAAGATGTGGAAGCAACATACATGTCCGTAGATGAATGAATAGATAAAGAAAATGTGGTTTATACATGCAATGAAATGTATTATCCTTAAAAAGAAAAAAAGTCTGTAGTATGCAACAACATGGATGAAACTGGGGTCATGCTGAGTGAAAGAAGCCATCACAGAAAGACAAATATTGTATGAATCCACTTATATGAGGTATCTAAAATAGTCAAATTCATAGAATGGAAGAGCAGAATGGTGGTTGCCAGGGACTAAGACAGGGGGAAATGGGGAGTTACTTGCTGACTGACATAAAGTTTCAGTTAAGCAAAATGAATAAGTTCTAGAGATCTGCTGTACAACATTGTACCTATAGTCAACAATAATGTAATATACTCTTAAAATTTTGTTCAGAGGATAGATCTCATGCTCAATATTTTATAATAATAATAATAATAATAATAATAAATAGAAGTCTCAAAAAGCAAAAAAAGTTATTAAACCACCAAATTCAAAATTTCCCAGGAAATAAGACCAAATTTCTTTCAGTGTGTCTAAAGTCAAATCATATACATATATATACATATATATATTCATATATACATTATATATATACACACATATATATATGTGTGTGTGTGTGTATGTATATATATATATATATATATATATAAATTCTAAGACTTACCTCAAAACTCACAGCTCCATTGTGGTCCGTATCAAATGCATTAAACAGAAAATGCGCGTATGTTGTAGAGTCTGAAATGTTGAAAAGGGAGTATCGTTAATGCAGCAAGCACTTCAATATCCTACAGAAGACTGGCCTAGCATGCCCAAGGCTCCTTCTATTTGGAAAAATTTGCTCTGTCTCCTCTACTTGTGCTTTCTTCCCAGCTGCCCACCTTCTTCCAGTAGCGGATTGTGATTTGAGATTTATAGGAGTCAGCTCTCCACAACTCAGGGCACTGATGATACACATTCTCTGTAAGTCTCTGGCTGAAAATGCTCTGAACACATGGGAGTCTTGGGTGTATTCCCGGCACTAAGATGAGTAGGTGGTGTGAGGGCGAAGGGAGATGCGTCTGAAAATTGTTAAGTGCTCGTCAGGGGCTACGTCTACAAGTAAAATAATAAAGATACTAATAGTGAGACGCACGTGAGTTGGTATTTTTAGTGTTGTTATTGTGAATGTGTTAATCAGTTTTACAACTCAGATAAAGACGGGGACTCAGAGAGGTTGAGAAACTCGCCTAATATCACACAGTCGATTAAGGAGCAACGTGAGACACAACTGAGTCCTTCTGACTGGAAAATCAGGCTAACCCATGGCCAGTGAAGTGTCCTGATGAACTGGGCAGTTTCTGTGGCCACCATGGGAGTGAGTGGTTCTGAGGGTCCCTGGGCCCTGGGTGGGATTCACGGCTCTGGGACAGTCAGTCACCCCAGCACCTCACAAGGTTGCCTGACAACTCTGAAGTACTCTGAAATCCAATGTTTCCACTTAGCTTGCTTCTAGTGGGTTTTCCCTCTAATTTTTCCTTCTTCCCCTTCTACTTTTTCTCTGTTGTCTCCCTTCAGAGCTTTCTGCTTTTCATGGTAAAATTATATTTTTTCTTACTGTTTTCTTTTCTTAGTGCAGTTTTAATTTTTCAGTGCTTCTGTGTTTGACCCTTGATCAAATTTACTTGATTATTTTAAATGTTTCATCTCATGGTTTTAGCTTTTCCCTTAACCTTTTTTATATTAAAAAAAAAAAGTTGTAACCTTTAAGCTCATTGGCTCTAGCTTTTTTATCTTCTGTTTAAAATCTCCACTCTTTCTATTTTATAACTTCTAACCTTTATTTTTACTGGGCTTGAACAAAACTTCTATTCACCTTTTCCTTTATAAATTGCTTTTCTAAAAGCAGGTCTCAAGCACCCATGGCCCACTTATGGATGGTTTATCGTGAATGCTTCACCCAGCGGTAAATGCTATGGAAGCTCATATCTTTCATAAGGTAGACGGTACACTGCCTCAGTTTCTCAAAATGATGGTGGCGTTTTCTTTTGCCTCTTACCTTTAAACAGAATACGAAAAACCACTTATTTTAGAACATATGAATCATCAACACAGTTTTCTATGAACTAAGCCAGGACCAAAAATTGGTTCTAAATAGTATGTCCCATCATTGTATCTCGAGTGGATATTCACATAGTATTGATGAGTTGCAGAAAGAAATCCTTTTGAATATGGATTATAACCAAAGGTTCGGTTCTAATCAATTTAGTGCCATTGCTAGGAAGTTCCATGATAGAGTTATCAAGAACTGACAGCCCATTTTTTATTTACAAAGTTGTTTCGCTCTCCACGGTTCTTTGACACAGACTTCTTGAACTATTTAGTGTCCTATGGTGACACAAGTTGACAGGTGGTGTGTTAAACTTACTTTCGGGGGAGAGAGAAAGAGGTTCTGTATATTTTATAACGAGCTTCATTAAGCAGGTCTCCTGGTATCCTGTTTAGACAATCAGGGTAAATGCTTTTACCTTAGCAAGCAGAAGTCAACGTGAATAATGGTTCAAAACAAATGATGTTGGCAATTTTTTTTAATTAAAAAAAGAAGCTATCATGAACATACAATTATTAGCCTTCTTCTTAAATGGGGTCACTCTAGCTTTAAAGCCTGACATGTGGGACATATAGTCTCGAGGTTTGCTCTGATGTGGTACAGGGGACTCCTTGTTCCTCTAAATGTACTTTGGCTGGTTTTCCAGCTCAGATATACCATGCAGACAGCAGTCATTACTACCGTAGTGAAGTCAGAGTGAAGTCAGGTTTGAATTTCAGGTCTCCCAAATATTAACTGCACGGCTTTGGGAAAGTTGTTTAACCTCTCTGGGACTCAGGGTCCTCATCTACAGAATAACCACACCAGTATGTACTTCATAGGGCCATAATAAAAAGATTAAATGAGATACCACCTGCAAAGTGCTTACAATCGTCCCAGGCACATAATAAATGTTCAATAAATAGTATCTGTTATAATTATCTTTTCAAAGCCACCTGAAAGAAATATGAATAATTTTTTTACAGATATAGTACATTTCCACCTGAAGAAGTTCTTGTGTTCTTGTGAAATCTCTACTGCGTGTCTAGGTGACTGACATTCTAATCTGATGCAACTTCACACTCTATAAAGACCAATAGAAGCAAGTGTGTCATGAAGGGCGTTGCAGCTTCTGATGGAGTTTGGATTTTTTCTGACAGGCATTTGGCGATTGTGAAAGTTTCTGAAGAAGGGGAGTGATGTTCTGAGCTTTGACTAGAAAAGAGGAAGGATCTGAGGCACTGAGAGCATCTGGCTGGGCACAGAGGTGGATGAATGAAGAAAAGGGACGCTGTCCACAAAAACTTCTATGTCAACTTTCATCTTATTTTTTTTTAAGATTTAAAAAAAATGTTCTTTTTTTTTTTTTTTTTTTTTTTTTTTTTTACTTTATTTTGCAAGCAGGGGAAGGCAGAGAGAAAGGGAGAGAGAAAATCCCATGCAGGCTCTGTGCTGTCAGTGCAGAGCCCCACACGGGGCCTGATCCCACGAACATTGAGATTATGACCTGAGCCGAAATCAAAAGTCAGACACTTAACTGACTGAGCCACTCAGTCGCCCCTTATTATTGTTCTTTTTGGGTAAATATTTCCTAAGATGGTGAATAACTGGCATCCTCGATTCTAGATTTCAGTGCAATTTGGGACTCAAAAGATGTAACATTGATCTCTCTTCTCTCCACATGACCTGATGGGCTTTCTTTGGCCACGTTTCCTTACAGATAACAAAAAAACTGTTACTGAGTTTGACATGTTGAGAATGCCTCAGTTTCTTTACAATCTTACTGGTGAAGTTGAAAAAATGCGGAAATTTTATAGTTGGGGGACAAAATTTAGGGATGCTTCGGATAGGAAGGTATCCTGGATTCTATGTAGTTATCTACATTTAACAAAGGTAGGAACAGGTACCGTTAGTAACTTAGCTACGGTCACCTAGTTAGTTAATGCTAGAGTTGGTAACGACATCAAGACATTCCAACACGAATTCTGAGAAACAAAGGATGTTAGGAAGAATAAAGGATGCTAGAAAGGAAGCTGAAGACTCCTTTGTTCCACATTTTATAGATGTCTTAAAAGTATTGTTCTACAATTTACAGAGGAACAACCTGGGGCCCAGAGAAATACACCATTTGAGTCATATGCCTTGGTGGTGACTCAGTCTATCCACAAACCCAGGACTCAACTTAGTCTAGTGAATTTAACCCAACTATTTCCAGACCACACCGATAATACCAACTAACCCCTTGATTAAAAAAGCCATCAATGCACATACATTTCAGAGAATTTGAACAAATGCAGTTGGTTATCATGTTCCAGGTCTGTGGATTGAAATCAATCTGGTTGACTTTCTTCTTCCTACTATAAATTGCTACTCCCACTTGAATTCAAGCATAAGGTACAAAATTAGTTTAATGCATTTGAATATATGATTCATGCACTGTTACTGAGGTAAGGCAGCTTCGTATACATGAATAGTAGTTTCTGTTTAATAAGGCCTCTGTAAATCACCCTGAAAATTCTTAGAAATATTGTCCCAGGTACAAGAAGGATATGCAGTGAGTGGTGTTATTAAAAAAAAAAATCTTTATACCTCTTGACCCCATCTAAGTGCCTCAAGAGCCTTGTATACAGTGACTGCTCAATAAATGTTTATTGGCTGAAGTCTTCAGACTGGAACTAATTCATCTGCTCCTTCTATAGCTATCAGGTGCCTGGTATAGGCAGAGTAAGTGCAAAATCTCCACTACATGAGGAGGAGTAGCCCAGGAAACTGGACTTTTCATGAGCTTTTAGAATGCTCCGTGAGCTGAGAGCTTCCCAAAGCTCCCACTGTACATGGAGTCGAAAAGCCATTGCTGTAACAAGACCAGTAACAGCTCCAACCAGCCATCCGTTTCCTCTCAGCTTGGTTTATAGGGGGCCCACTTTATTCCCCACAAACAAGCGGCTTCCGTTCAGGTCAGTTGTGCCGACATCCAGAACACCACACCAGTTGTGCTTGGAAAGCCATCTGGCTAAGCAGTAGAGAAAACTGGGAGCCTGACACAATACAAATTGTAGCAGGTTCTGTGGATAAGACAAAGTATTTTCCTGGAGGAAATGGTGAGACGTTGTGATTTATGGACCCATCATTGTTAGCGCTCATAAGGAGAAACCTGCTGCTTTTAGACCAAAATACATGGCTCTATAGAACCGTGAGCATGGCCATAACATGAATTTGTCTGCCATCAGAGATTATGTTCTTCCTCGGGACATTTCCCTTTTTCTAGCCGCGCTGCAAGACACAATTTGCATTGCGGTGTTAATTTCTTAGATTGTAAGTCATGATTCTTCAAGATATGTCACTTCCTTCAGTAATGGCTGGTACTTTTAGATTTATCCATTCAATTAACATGAGTAATCAAAGAATTTTTAAGAAAGCAAAAGTGATTTTTCCTCAAATCCCTTTAGATTTGGTAAGAAGAATCATTTGCAAAGGATTGTGCTTAAGTAGATGTTCTCCAATGCCAAAATGCTATTTTTCAAATAAAGATAAATTTTTAATGTGGAACTCTATCCTATTTGTAGCATGTAATAACTTTTCATTTGAGATAATAAAAAGTAAAGAATTCCTTTTGTGCTTGGTGCTTTGATATTACTGTTCATCAATATGCAGACAGACACTTAGATATAATGTAAACATGATTTTTCTTCAAAAACTCCATGGTCTTTAAATAACTTATAAATATGTTAATGAAATGATATTCCGAGTTCTTTGTTAATGCAGACAATGGGCCCATTGCAATCTAGGCATCCAGCCCCATGACCAATAGCTGTCTGTGGGTTGTTACTAATGAGAAGGGGTAAGGGGACTGGTCCCGATGAGAGATCCAAATTCATGTAATAACAGGTCACCTTGTGTTTTCTCAGAATTCTAATTTAATTCTTTTTAAAGGGCCATCTTAAATGAAAATGTCTATTTTGACAATTCATGCGTAAAATTGTTTTTAACCCCCTAAAATATCGAAAACCAAAAGAGAATCTAATTTGTGTCTGAAAAGAGCTAATATTTAAGTGTTCTATACTTTCAAAATGCCTTTTACAAGTATTCTTCCATTGTCCCTTTACAGCCACCATTTGAGATGCACGTCATTCATTCATTCATTCATGCATCATTCATGCAATCATCCCTGCACGTTTTCTCTTATTTATACTATATGTGTCAAGGGTGATTACTTGTCAGTCACTGTCCCACCACCCGTGGATATGGCAGCAAATAAAACACAAAACCCTTTGGCCCTCTTACTAGTGGGGAAAGAGACAATAAACAGCAACAAGAATAGGTAAAATATGTATTATTAGGTGTTCTTGAGTGCTAAAGAGAAACATAAAGCCGGCGTGGAGAGAATTTAAGGGGTTGTGGTTTATGATAGGGTGGCTAGGGAAAGTCTTGCTGAGAAGGTTGCATTTGATTTTTTTTTAATGGTTTTTTTTTTGTTTTTTTTTTTTTTTTGAGAGAGAGAGAGGGAGACAGGCAGACAGAGCGTGAGCAGGGGAGGGGCACAGACAGAGGGAGACACAGAATCTGAAGCAGGCTCCGGGCTCCGAGCTGTCAGCACAGAGCCCCACCTGGGGCTTGAAGTCCTGAACCCAGAGATCATGACTTGAGCCAAAGTCGGATGCTTAACCAACTGAGCTACCCAGGCACCCCAAGAAGATTGCATTTGAATAAAAGCAAAGGTGGTGGGACATTGAGATGGAAAAATAATCCCAGGCAGAGGGACTAACAAATTCAAAAACCCTGAGGCAGCAGCATGACTGGTGTGCGGCGGGGACAGCAAGGAAGCCAGTGTGGCTGGAACATAGTGAGTCCTTTAAGGGGTGTGGGATGAAGGATGAGGCAGAGAGGGAGCAGGAGACCAGGGATTACAACTTGTGGACCACTGTACAGGCTGCGGCTTAGGCTCTGATGCGATGGAAGGTTCCGAGTAGAGCAGTGACCAGAGCTGGCTTATGCTGAACAGGATTACTCCGGGTCATGTTAGGAACCCCCCCTGCTGGGGGAGCCAGAAAGAGTCAGAATCAGAGACTAGTTTAGAAACTATTGCAGTTACCTTGGCGTGAGATGATGGAGCTCCTTTAAGCGGGAAGCAATAAAAGATGATGACAAGGAAATGGATGAACTTCTCTGCACCTTGGTTTCCACATTTATCAAGAAGGAAGAGTCACAGCTAGGGGAGTTGGGAGGTGGGCGCAGTGCATGCCAGGGTCAGGCACGTGTTTGACGCCTCACAGATGGTAACTACTTCAGCCTAGGTCGGTTTACCTGGAGAGATTCCTTTCTATTTCCTCCCTGTCCATCAGCTGGTGTGGTTGTGCCTGAAGGTGCTCTTGTAATGCTAGGATTTGAAGCCTAACCTTCCCTGTACACCTTACGTCAACATTTCCCATCTGCTCCATTAAACTAGAACATTCTTTTGGACAGGTACCACACCTTATTCCTCTTACATTACCAGCACCTAACATATAGCTGGGCACACAAGAGACTGTGTAACAAGTTTGACCAGGCCTCCTGTTGAATGACCAAAGGAGAACCTGCAAGGTCAAATGGCAAATAGTTTCCCACTCATCCCTAACATGTATGTGTTATCATTATGCTTTCCTTGTTTATTTTCCATTTAAAATAATATTTACAGGTGTTCATGGGTGGCTCAGTCAGTTGAACATCCAACTCCTGATCTTGGCTCGGGTCATGACCTCAGGTCGTGGGATGGATCCCCGCAAAGGCTCTGCACTGAGTGTGGAGTCTGCTTGGGATTCTCTATCCCTCTCCCTTTGCCCCTCCCCCCTCTCTAATAATGATAATAACAACAACTATGTTATTATTACTATTATTTAGAGTGATATTAATTTTCTCAGATGTAGGGAGAGAGGTGATAGTAAGAGGTCCTAAAAGAGAAAGGGCAGAAAGAACACTAGGTGAGGTTACAGAAAAATGTAGATTCTAAGCCATACCTGCCACTTAGTGAATGCATGACCCTGAGCAAACCATTTAGCTGCTCTAAAGCCCAGATTTCACATGTGAAAATGGATGATAATTATATTTGTCCTAATTTTCCGTGTGCAGAGAATCAAATGGTACCTATAACGCACATTAAAGAGCTTTGTGGCATTTCTAGGGCCAAGCCATCGTAGTCCAAAAGTGCTTGTGCATTTGATAGCCATAGTCTGAGGCACACAGTAATACTACTTTCTTCGTGCAACTGAGGAGCGAAATCCTGGATATTTGACAACTTGTAAGTAGCTCACTTTTATGATATATTGGAAATTATACGCACTCGTATGCTGTGTATTAACTCTTTTACATAGCGATTAAAAATGTAGAATCATGCCATAAAAGCTTAAACCATACTCAAGATTGCAAGCATAATTCTAATGGAGAGTATGTTAACAAGTCCACATTTGCACTTACCTCCCTGTGGAAAGAACTGTGAGTAAATCTCTTTGAAGGTTTCTTCATTAACAACACCACTGGGACATTCCTAAAGAAAGTCGTAGAGAAGCAATATGAGCAAAGTGTTCATAAAACTGATTTTTTGCACATTTTGAAACAGAACTCTCTTTGCTTTGCTGTGCAAAGCAGCACCAAGGAAGTTAACCACCCATCCATTTTTTTCAGAGGATAAAAGGACACAATAAATTTCTCTTTGTTCCAGTTCTCACAGAATGAAAAAAAATTACAGATGTAAAAATCTTTGCATATTATAAATATTAAAGCTGGTCTGACACATTAAAGAACACACTGCTGCTTTTAAGAACACATACACTTATTATCAACAAGGTAAGAGAAAATTACATTGTTTTTCCTAGAGCAATGATTGCAAGATGATTTGATATGCTCTTTGTTGGATTTTGGTGCTGTGTTCCTCTGGCAATTTGCTGGACTCACATAATCTGTAGTTCAGGGAGAAAATGGTGTGCTCCATTTGCTCTAAGATGACCCAAGCAGGAATGGTTCCTAATTTCTGTCAACAGTTTGTTCAGGAGTGCATAATAACATGGATTGTAACAAATGACCTTGAGTGAGACAGGACCTCAAGATATGTTTAATTTCTGGAGAGGAGGGTCTGAAAAGAGGTCTCAATGTAAAGATTTCCCTTTTTTGAGGGAGTTATTCAAGACTGATGGATACTGACCTTGGGAACTCTACTAACGTCAGATCACTGACCTGGTGGGACCAGAGGAAAAGGCTACCCTTCCCAGGGTAGATTAGGCATTTTCTACAAAAGGAACTAAAATCTAAAATATTAGAAGAGATCTGTGTTTGTGCTGAAAATGGGGACTAAATAAAGATCTTAAACAAAGATGAGGGCAAAACTTCTTCCACTCTCTGGAGTTAAAGAATGGTCTGGTCAGGAATCTGATGTGTAGCAACCCCTCGAGCAGCGAACACTGACAATCATGTGATAATCTGACATCACGTCACATGTGGGATGTTAATTGTACATTGAATGTGTGGAAGTGAGAAGCTCTGTCCCATCTTTTTGAGCAGCTTCTCATGGACAGTCCTGTATTATCTGAGCTCCCTTGCTTTTGGACTCATGGTGCTCCTACGCTGCCTGGCTCTCCTCAGGATTCACGGGGGAGCATCAGAGGTGTGCTAACTTCCCTGGCTTTACACAGGAATATTCTGTGTACTTTAAATTTGACATTGTTCCTGGGATCCTCAAAAATCATCTGATGTGGTTTTAAAGCTTCTCTTAAACCCTTAAAATCACTTTCCCCTCATGAATAAACTTGATTTATTAACTTGATCTTTCTTTATTCCAATGAGCCAGTTACAGCTGTAACGTGTTTTACATGAGAAGTTTTCTATTTTCTCTCATTCATTGGTTTGAAAGGTAGGGCCTTTGATATATGAACACAATTTAAAATAATGGTTTCAGTGTGAACTTGTGTTTACAGAGCTTGTCAATGCATATTTCTCCCATTTGAACGTTATAATAAACCTATAACTTAGGTATCTACATTCACTGAAGCAGAACTGGAGGTTCTGTGGTCAAGTTCCCTTTTAATCCGCTAGCCAATAGGGGAGCTGGAATGAGGGCTTGAGATTTTCCTGATTTTCCCACAAGATTTGGGATTAGATGACCCTTCTAAAAATAATCACCCCCAAGGACCTAAGAGGATTTGAGCAAAGAAAAGACAATCAAAAACGAATGAGAGGAGAAGCAAGTGAACTATTACAGTTAATTTTATGTGTCAACTTGTCTGGGTCATGATGCCCAAGTATTTGGTCAAACATTATTCTGGTTATTTCTGTGAGGGAATTTTGGATAAGATTTACAGTTAGATCAGCAAACTTTGAGTAAAGCAGATTGTCCTCCATAATCTGGGTGGGCCCCATATAATCAGCTGAAGGCCTAAATAGAAGAAAGTTGGAATGCCTGGGTGGCTCAGCTGGTTGAGCATCCAACTCTTGATTTTGGCTCAGGTCATGATTTCATGGTTCATGAGTTTGAGACCCACATCGGGGGCTGTCTTCTTCTCTCTCTGAACTCTCTCTCTCTCTCTCTCTCTCTCTCAAAATAAATAAATAAATAAATAACTTAAAAAGAAGAAGAAAATCTAATCTCTTCTGAGCAAAAGGAAATCCTTCAGCACACTACTTTCTGACCTGATTTGCAACTTCGGCTTTTCTAGGTTCTATGGCAGACTGCCTTTGGACTCAAACTACAACTTTTTCCTGAGCCTCCAGCTTGTCTGCCTCCACCATCAGATTCTGAACTGGCTAAACCACCACAATCATGTGGGCCAATTACTTAAAATAAATCTCTTACTGTTTACATACACATCCCTTGCTTCAGCTTCTCTAGAGGATCCCAACTAAGATATAAATGAATGAACAATCAACGGCTACAACTACAAAAGGAAAAAGAAAATGGCGTGTATCTAGCTAATCACTCAAAAGTTTTGATTCAATGACTTTCAGTTGGCAGCAACAGAACCAATTTTAAGAGTAAATAAGTACCTTGCAGTCGGGTCCTCTGACACATGGAAATTGTCATTTGTTGGCTGTTTAACTCTGAGCCATCTGCTTGGGGTGGTAAGAAGAGAGCAAATAGATGGCTGTGCCACCAGGTGGCCAACTTGTGGAAGGTCCAGCTAGAAACCTACCTGGGAGGTAGACTCTTGCAAGAGATGAAGATGGAAAGTAAAGGGTCATCTGCCCTCAGCAAACTTGTCAGCTGCCTTTGATTGCTAGATGCATTCAGTAGATATATCTTATAACATGAAATCAAATTTAGAAATTGGCTGTCTCAGATTGTTTGTTTTATGTTCCATCACACGAATAAGTCAGAAAAACCCTCTCCGCCCTTTGAAAGCTCTTGGCCAAGATTTTGGGTGGTCATTCTCACCAGGTGAATTTGTCTTTACCCATCTTGCATTCATTACATTAATTTACATCTTTAACCAATACATATTGTATGCTGATTATTCTCACAGTTCTCAAGGAATTGGGGAAGCAGCAGTATAAACAAGTCAAAGGTCTTGCCCTCATGGGGCCTACATCAAAAAAAAAAAAGACAAAAGAGATAAAAGGAAATCCACAGAGTCAGGATCTTGTATTTGTTCTAAAGAGTTCTTATGGAAAAGCAATGCATTTTACGACCTTCAGGTGAGAATGATCAACTAACTTCTAGAGGGCCTTAGTGATTTACAAAATGGTGCAAACGATCTATTCTCTAACTTTTCCTCATCTCTTTTGTGGAATGGTTTCTGCACAGAAGTAGTATCTCCACCTCTCCATCAAGAATAAATTTGATCAAGCGGTGTATACAACTAAATATATATGATCAACAATGCAGCTATATTAGTAGGTTAACTCTTGTGGCAAACAAGCCCCTAAATGTAACAAGTTTAAAAGAATGTGGTGTATTTCTTGATCATCTAACCATCTAACTTGATGGTTCTCTCCAGAATCTTTAAGGGACAGAGACTAATGGAATCTTGGCCATCTTCATGTGGCTTCTAAAGTCTGTGAATTTCTCATCCAGAAAGAGAAAACGATCATTGAGGAGTGTCTGTGGGAAGTGTTTATGGACTAGGTCTCTAAGTGCAGAGTGCTACGCATAATTTCCACTCTCATTTTGTTAGAAATCATTTAATGTCTACCCCAAACAACGAGACAAATCTCACGTGCCCATTCACAGATTTGGTGAATGGTTAGCAGTGTTCGTCTCAGAAGCTTATTTGAAAGATGCTCCATGGGGCACCTGGGTGACTCAGTCGGTTAAGCATCTGACTCTTGATTTCACCTCAGGTCATGATCTCGCAATTGGTGAGATTGGACCCCAAATCAGGCTCTGCACTGACAGTGCATAGCCTCCTTGGGATTCTCTCTCTTTCCTCTCTCCCTGCCCCCAACCCCTGCTCTCTCTCAAAATAAATAAATAAACTTTAAAAAATGATTATTCTGTCAAAATGTGCTGTCCACAGAAAAAAATAAGGAAATAAAATAAAAATTGCCCATAATTATACTATTGTAAAGCTATTTTGGTCATTTATCTACATATATATTAATACGCCATACAAATAAAATTGGGATAATACAAGAATATACTTTGAATCTTATTATTTTTTTAACTTAACAAAACATCCGGAACATTTTTCATGTCATTATTTTTAATGGCTGCATAATTATGTGTCCACTGAATTTCCCATATTGTTGGATATTGAGGGGATTTTAGCATTGGGGACTATATAGGAATAATGATTTAATTAATATTTTAGCACATACATCTGATTACACCTATGGTTCTTTTTTTATGAATAATCCAGAAGGAGAATCATGAGGCCAAAAGGTTTAAACCATTTTAAGGCTCTTCATACGAACAGCCATATTGCTTTCCAGAAAGACTGCATCAACATATACCACCAATGCTGGTTTAGGAGAAAGCTTCACATCTAGACAGGCTGCTGACCAGAATCACATGGGGATTTGACATGCTCCAAATCCCACGACAAATAGCAATAATTTGCTTCCCTTGTGAATCTAATCATCATTCTGGAAAATACCAGAGGACATCAGGCATTTATACAGATCCCTCCGAGGGATAAAGGGATGTGTGTGTTTTTTGTGCAGATGAAGATGCACTTTTTTAAATTAATGTTTTTTTTATTATAATTTTTCATTTTTTTTAACATTTATTTATTTTTGAGAGACAGAGACAGAGCACAGGGCAGGGAGGGGCAGAGAGAGCAAGGGAGACACAGAATTCAAGCAGGCTCCAGGCTCTGAGATGTCAGCACAGAGCCTGCCGTGGGGCTCGAACTCATGAGCTGTGAGATCATGACCTGAGCCGAAGATGGGACGCTCAACCGAATGAGCCACCCAGGCGCCCCGATGAGGATGCTTTAATGTCAATCTGCTGAACCACATTACCACAGTCATAACTATGTATCGAGCACATATTCAATGCCTTCTTACATACATTATTTCTTCTAACATTTTCACTAACCCTGAAAGGTGGTGATTAGAGATGAGGAAAGTGAAAGTTGAGAAATAACAATTAAGTAACTTGTTGGAGTCACAGTTTTACAGACTCATCCGTTGGTTTATTCTTTCAACAAATAGTTATTTAGAACATTCTATGCCTCAGGCACTGTTCTAGGCACTGAGGAGTTTTAAAAAGTTCCAGTTTTGCTCTTATAGAATTTAAAGTTCAGTGGAATCAAACTCATACTTCCCTAACCTTTAATTGCGATGTTGTCTTGCCTTCTGGATTATTATCTTTTTTTTTTCTACCAGGACTTAAGAAATGGCTTCTGGTGAGCCATCCATGTAAACACTTACTTTGGGAAGACGCACAGTGGTTTCTGTTCCCAGAGACCACCTATCATGGTTGTGTTGAAGGCAATACCATGTAAAAGGAAGCCATTCAATCAAAACTGGGGACATTGGTTACAAATATATATATATATATATATATATATACGTATATATATATACATATATATGTATATATATATGTATATATATACGTATATATATATATACACACACACACACATGTACACACGCACATACACACACACGTATATAGTGAATTACACTTTGTTTGATTTGTGGCAAATGTTGTGTTTCTCTTTTTTTGAGAAATCATTGCCTTTAGTCCAACAAGGGTCTGTATACCTTCCTCCTCACCATATACAAGTTACTCTAATTATGAATGGCTAGACACTAAAGTGCTCTGGAAAAAGTTCCAGTGTTTAGGACAGGTTAAATGAACTACTTCATCAAGTGTCAAGGAGCTAGAGTTTCCCGGCAGTTTCTGGCTGCCACATTAATCTGCTATGACCAGCGAGATGTTCCTTTATTGCTCCTTACACCCTTCACTATGATATGATCAGTATGCAATAAATGTAGATTGAGATTTTCTTAGCACATAACTGCCATACATTTGTCAGCTGGTGAAAAGACACTTGCCTTTTGGGGCCTTCCAGATGCATTCCTTGATGATCCATTTCAATTCCTTTGGATAGTGTCCTGATACACGTGAGGGCCCAAATCAGTTGCAAATGTATGATGAATATTTTGCTACTGCTAACGTCAATGCTAATGAGGTAGTGATTTTGATAACAATTAACATGATGATGATGGTGATGATGAGAAGCAAATACATCCGAGCCCTTTCTATGTTCCAAGCATTGTATTAAATGCTTTATGCCTATAGATGCTAGCGTACCTCCATTTTTCAGATGAGCAAACACCCTTCGATACAAAGTGACCATTAGAAAATGGCAGGTTAGTCTCTTGATCAGAATCCAGAAACGTGAATGTTTAGGCAACTTTAGAGAAAACCCAGTTCAGTGACTTCATTTTATTATTATTTTTTTAATGTTTATTTATTTTTGAGAGAGAAGGAGAGACCGAGTGTGAGCAGGGGAGGGCCAGAGAGAGAGAGGGAGACACAGAATCCTAAGCAGGCTCCAGGCTCTGAGCTGTCAGCATAGAACCTGACACAAGGCTCGAACTCATGAACTGTGAGATCACCACCTGAGCCAGAGTCAGACGCTTAACTGACTGAGCCACCCAGGCGCCCCTCAATGGCTTCATTTTAAATGTGAGGAGATGAGGCTGAGGTTATAGGAATTGCCCATTAGCACACGGCAGGCTGCTGAGCCTTCTTGCGTCTGGGTTTCCTGAGGTCTAGGCTCCTGCATGGATTTCAGAAACCCCTTCATGTCCAAACAATAGCTGGCATGTTCTGCCTGGCAGTATTTAGAATAATCTAGTGAAATGCTTGTGCTTCTGGGCTCTGAACTTAAGTATAACTGGATTGAACTCATATTCTGCCACTGCAAAGCTATATAGCTTCGGATAAATGGTTTAGTCTGAGTCTCATTGCCCTCCCCTCTAATATGGGGATAACGATTGACATCAGAGAGCTGTTAAGAGAATTAATAAGATACTGTATGTTCTGTGATTATCTTAACGCCCTCTTTGTATATTTGCTCATTAAATAGGAGTCGTGAGTATGGTAGTAACAGTCTCAAACTTGGTAAGCAGAACTCCATTACACACAGTCAGTGTAGCATCAGTGCAGAGATACCAGAGTTAACTGGTATTCATCAAAGTAGTTGAACCTAGTATAGTTCAGGTCCGACATAATGCAATGAGCCTATAGGGGCTCCTGAGTGGCTCAGTTGGTTAAGCGTCCGACTTCAGCCCAGGTCATGATCTCACAGTTTGTGGGATCGAGCCCCGCGTCGGGCTCTGTGCTGACAGCTCCGAGCCAGGAGCCTGCTTTGGATTCTGTGTCTCCCTCTGTCTCGGCCCCTCGCCCGCTTATGCTCTGTCTCTGTCTCTCAAAACTAAATAAACAGTACAAAAATTTAAAAAATGTAATGCAATGAGCTTACAGAAAATATGAGTTATGTTTCCTCTTCTAGCACTATAAATTGAACCAACTCCAATATCATCAGGGTTCACCCTCAAGGGCAGGGAAATACTGCAACTCTAGATGACAGCTGAGAAGAATAAAGGCCACTATATTGGAAATAAATGTTAGTAGAACCCCAGCGAACTTTTATTCATTGATTTAGAGAAAAGTTGCCCCTAGACATACTTAGACGAGTACGTTAGAAATACAGCAGTCCACGAAACATGTTGGGAACGGTGATTTGGAAAGAGATCCATGCATGGATAGGAAATTGCTAAAGGAATTATTTTCTTTTTAAAAAATTTTTAGGGGCTCCTGGGTGGCTTGGTCGGTTAAGAGTCTGACTTCAGCTCAGGTCATGATCTCACAGTCCGTGAGTTCGAGCCCCGCGTCAGGCTCTGTGCTGACAGCTCAGAGCCTGGAGCCTGTTTCAGATTCCGTGTCTCCCTCTCTCTCTGCCCCTCCCCTGTTCATGCTCTGTCTCTCTCTGTCTCAAATATAAATAAATGTAAAAAAAAATATATTAAAAAAATTTTTTTTTAAAAAAACGTGTATTTATTTTGAGAGGTAGAGTGCGAGCAGGGGAGGGGCAGAGAGAGAGGAAGACACAGAATCTGAAGCAGGCTCCAGGCTCCCAGCTGTCAGCACAGAGCCCAATGCGGGGCTCCAAGTCGCAAACCGTGAGATCACGACTTGAGGTAAAATCAGACACTTAACCGACTGAGCCACCCAGGTGCCCCTAAGCATCCATATGTTTCATCAACTCTCACAACTACTTCTGCTGCTAAGTAGAGTATAGTTGGTGGCGGCTGTGAGGTGCTTCCACTGAAAATCCTCAGTTTCTACCAACAGAAATGTCATGGCATCCTTGTTTTTTCTGACAGCTGTTCTTTCAGTTATTCTCCAGAGGAAGTCGACTGACACCTGTTTGAGAAGTAGCACCAGCAGACTGTGGACAGAATTACACAAACAGGACACAAAGGCTGGACACCGGACACTCAGATCAGAGAAAAGAAAGAGGAGGGCTCGTATCACTACCCAAATCAGGTGAGTCTCCATCCATCCATTCCTCTGGTAAGGAGAGCTGGCAGTTAAGTTGGCACTTCTTAGAGGAAGTTACCTTCTTAAGCAGCACACTTCCTGTTACCACACTTAACGTGACTGTGTGCAAGGTCAGAAGCAGAGACCAGCAAGCATCGGGACGCGTAGAAGGATTCGGGGCAACAACTCAGGAGAGACACAGAAAGGGAACAGCTGAAGCAGATAAGGCAAGGTGGACAAAATTTCATGTGTGGTAGACTCCAGGGCGATTGATCAACAAGTTCTTCCTGCTTCGGAACATGTGGAAAGATTGCATTTGATGGGCCCCTAATGGTTGGGTGGGACCACATGACACATTCTGTCCAATGAATGGAAAGGAGAACTGACACTGTGATATTGTAATTTATAATAAGAAATATATATCCGGTCTTTGTCCCTGGCACAGAGCTGCTAAAACCATTGGATTTTCCTAGGTTGAGAGAGATAAAAGTCTCTCCTATTATGTTAAGAGGTGACTTCTGGACCCCACCTGACAATGGGGGCTGGTCGCCCTGGCAGCCAGCCATATGATTAGAAGGTTGGAACTTTCACTTCCACATGTCTGACATCTGGGGAAGGAAGAGGGGCTAAAGGTTGGGTATAATCACCAATGACCAATGATTTTTTTCAATTGTGCCTATGTAACGAAGCCTCCATAAAACCCCCAAAGGACAAAGATCAGAGAACTGGGTTAGTGAGCATATGGAGATTTGGGGAGAGTGGCATGCTTGGAGCTGGCATGGAAACTGTCCTATGCATCTCTTCTGCCTGGCTGTTCAAATTAAGTTGGATTGTAGAACACCAAGATGGTGTTGTTGGAGAATTGCCTGGTAGTGTGGGGAGTCTCCCATAGGGGAATTCCTGATCAATTCCTGATCAAGTCAGAATTGTGATCAGACCATTTTAGACACATCACTTTTGGGAAACAGCGTATAATTGCAGATGCCAGACGTGCCAGAGCTCTCTTTTCTTTCTGCCTTGGCAATCATGTGCAAGATGGTGGCTGCTCCATTAACAAAAGTCCTTGAAGGACATCTATGAGCAAAATACCCTTGCTGAGCAGAGATGAACATGGAAAATGAATGAGAAGTACATCTTTTAACATTTGTAGTCACTGAGATTCTGTTACTAAATAATATTCTGACTGATACACGAGGAGAGGACAGAAAAGGCATTCTTCCCTTTTCCATAATAGCTAAATAATTTTATTGGTTACATGGTGAGGAGGTATTTGAAATTCATCTGAGAACTTACGTGTATATACTTGTTTATACCTAAGTGAATTTAATAATAAACTATGAAGTTTTTATTTTGAGTATGAATCCAACAGTTTACTAATTATTTGCTATTTTACAAAGTCATAATTTAAAACTACTTTCAAATGACCACTATGTTTACCACATGGACTCTATCCAGTTATTACAGTTAAGATTCTGGTGCCTGCAGTGCTCCCAAATCAGATAAGAAGACTCCTTACAGAGGATGCTTTAACAAGTGTATTTTTGTCCAGCTGTGTTCTATGCTACAGATATATCATAACATTTGGGAATGATATACTAGCTTTTTATTTTCTTCATTTTCAACATGTGAACATCTCAAGCTGAGTTATAGTATAATTGTTTCATAGCCAAGAAAACTGTTTATCCTTTGAGATTTTCTTTTGGATTTCCCATTGATTAGTTGACTAAACTGTTGAAAGAAAACACCACACCACCTCCCATAGGGATTACTTTCCAAGACAGAATGAACTCACTGATACAATAAGTATGAAGGATGGAACATTTCATTTTCAGCGATCGGCAATAGGAAAGCATGACTTTTTACATATTATCGTGCCCTGTTTAATTCCTAATCCAAATGGGAAAGCATACGTTCTTTTAAATTAAATTCTACTCCCGGGGCGTCTGAGTGGCTCAGTCAAGCGTCCAACTTCGTCTCAGGTCATGATCTCATGGTTCATGGGTTCAAGCCCTGTGTTGGGTTCTGTGCTGACACCTTGGAGCCTGGAGCCTGCTTTGGATTGTGTCTCCTCTCTCTCTGCTCCTCCCCTGCTCAGTCTCTCTCTCTCTTTCTCTCTCTCCTCCTCTCTCTCTTTCTTGAAAATTAATAAACCTTAAAAAAATTTAAAAAATTAAATTTCACTCCCCACTTCCCTCATTAGGAATGGGGTTGCTCTGAAAAGTCATTCTCTGAGTAGCATGACAATTTAAACATGCCCTGGCATTTCACAACGATAGGGGAATTTAAAAATTTAAATGGTGTTATGTCATGACTTGTACTGTTGATAGCCCCAGATTCTATATGTGGACTTCTCTGCTCCCCTGAGACTTGGTAAATACCCTGGAGGCAAGGATTGATCTTTATACAACTCAGCAATGTTTAGAACAGAGAGTATTAAAAATGTTTACCTGAAATGGATAAACACTCAACCAGCTCCTAGTTTTTTTCTTTAAGTAGGCTCTATGCCCAAAGTAGGGCTTAAACTCATGACCCGAAGATCAGGAATCCCATGCTCTACTGACTCATCCAGCTAGCTGCCCCTCAACCAGCTCTTAGCTTTTAAGAAATCAGAAAATAAATTTGCTCTGGGAGTTTCCTTGAAAAACTTGAGTGCAAATTTTCAGAACCCCATGCACTCCCCAACATTTTGTCCCTTGTAATTTGCCTGTTCTTCTGTATCCGGTTTGCTGAGGAACACTTTTGACGTCTTGTGCTGTGTTACGCTAAGTCATCTCTTTCTTTTATACACACATCCGTCTGTAACCACCACTATGGACAATTAAATGGTTGTGAAGAATTTTTGAGATAAAAATCTTGTTTCCACTACCCAACCCTCATTACTGCTTATCATAAACATGTTCACAGAAATTAAGAGGAGACCACTAGGGTCAGGGAAAAAAAACACCAAACTTATTTCAACAAGAATTGTAAAATCCTTACTGTAGTCAACCATCGGGCTGCAAAAAGCTCACTTAAAATAATAGGTTGGCCCTTCAGTTGATAAAAGTTGATCACTAAGAACTAGAACTGGTTTTAAATTTCTGTTCTAATGTCATTTATTTTCTCTCAAAGTTTCCTCACCTGTGAAATGACCTCTAAGAAATACTGACATCACATGTAAAAAAACAACTGAAAATTAAAATAGACACTGTATAAAAAAAGAAAAAACATTAGGATACAACCAACATGATGGGTATATTTTGCTGCTTTCAAAATTTGCATTAAGAACCTTCTGTAGTCTCCGAATACACTCTTTGGGTTAAATATAAATTTCATATCGGAAAAAAAAAAGGTGGAGAAAGACTTCTCTCCATAATACTGGAAAAGAGATAAGTGCTGGGTGAGAGCAAAGATTCAATTCAGGGGATGACTGGGTGTCTTAGTCGGTTAAGCGTCCGACTTCTGCTCAGGTCATGGTCTTGTGGCTCACGAGTTCAAGCCCCATGTCGGGCTCTGTGCTGACAGCTCAGAACCTGGAGCCTGCTTCAGATTCTGTGTCTTCCTCTTTCTCTGCCCTTCCCTTGCTCACGCTGAGTCTCTCTCTCTCTCTCTCTCTCAGAAATAAAAAAAAAAAAACATTAAAAAAAAAGATTCAATTCAATATAGGTACATTCTGAGCCCAGTGATGTTCCAGTCACCCAGGGTGAAGGAGAAATCCCAGGCACAAGGCAAATTTTCTCCACACCTCAAACTCTCTTCTCTAAGTATAAGGAAGAGGGAAAAGACAGATTTACAGATTTACAGTTTAAAACAAAACAAAACAAAACAAAAAACCCAAAAAAACAAACAAAACAAGCAAACAAACAAAATAGCTCAAGTTCCAATTCTGCTAACAAAGATTTCACTGAAATATCCCAGCCTCTAAGTCTCAGTCAATGAAATGTAGAAAGTAATAGAATCTTATAGTGAGGAAATGATAACTCATTGGCATTGTGTATATAAAGATCCTAACACAACTCTAGAAACTGCAAATGTTGGTATCTTTTAACATTCCCGAAGTCACTTATGCTCATTTTGCAAAAATTAACTTGCCCAAATTTTGCAAGAAAAGGCTTTCTGGGATCAGGCCCAAGTTTTAAACATTTATTAGAATGCATGAAGTTATTTGATTTAGGAGTCTTCAGAAAAGGATTTCCTCAATTATATGCAAAGAGAGAGTTCCTTTGGGCAAGGCTCATTTTGTCAATTCTGACCCAGTTAAGTTCTGCAGGTATCTAAAACCATTGTGGGGGAGGAGACGACAGTGCATGGAGAGAAGTCCTGAGTATTAGTTTCCTATTGCTGTATGAAAATTTCCAGAAACTTAGTGACTTAAAACAACACATGTTTATGATCTCAGTTGTGTGGGACAAGAGTCTGTCGTGGCTCAGCTGTGTTCTTTACTCAGGGTCTCATGCTCCACATGTCGGCTGCCTGGTTCTCCTCTGGGCCTTGCGGGGCTCCTCTCAGCCCATGCACATTGTTGGCAGAATTCTGTTTCTTTGGGTTGTAGGACTGAGGTCCCCTTTATCTTGTGAGCTATTTGCTGGGTGACTTGCTTGGCTTCTTTCTCCTGAGTTCAAATTTCCCTTATCTTCGAAAGGGGCTCATGTGAATAGATCAGACCCACAAGGATGATCTCTGTATCTTAAGTTCGACTGATAGGGGATCTTAATTACACCTGTAAAATCTCTTCAGGGCAATAACTTGCTTAGTGTTTAGTTGAATAACCAGGAGACAGGTATCATGAGCAGGGACATCTTTAGAGGTCTGCCAGTCACAGTCTGCTTCTTCTCAATGTGGTTTCACAGCAGTTTCTGCCTAACAGTCTTTTCTACAGGAGAACTCACTACTTGGAACCCTGGTTTAACAACACTGGAAAGGAATCTACCCTGTATAGGCTGTGTTCAGCAGTGTAGAGGACCAGCAGTGACTGCAAAATTGAATATTCTTTTTATGAATGTTGTGAATAACATTCCATCTGCTGAGGGGGTGCCCTGCCCTTATTTATTTCTGCTCTATATCACCAAGGTCATTATGCAGATTTTATGAATTGATTAGCTCACTTTCAAATTGGCATGGCATCAGCCTAATGATATTGAAAAAAGAAACACAACTGAATAAAAGAAAATTCTACTTAAAAGAAATGTGCAATGTTTCAACTGGAAAGAATAAAAAACTAAGATGATGACATACATGTAAACATACAGACAGATACGTATGGTTGTAAGAGGACAGATTTTCTGGAGCTTTGCGACAATCTTAGTCTCATTGTCCTCACCTACCAAATTGGCTAGATTCTGGCTCTTTGATGATTTCATAATGCCTATCATCTCTTGGCTTCCTTTGTGAGATCACACATTTTCCTCATTGTGTAAACCATTTTGCTGCATTGGTTTGCAGTTACTTGTCAAAAACAACCTAACATAAGTAATGACACTGTTGTCATTTTATTATATCTGTTTACAGAATGGGAAAATAAAAATGAAAATGCACTTTATTGTTGGCTGGCAAATTTGGTAGAAGTTCTACGGGACAAAGAAGTGTAATCTAGAGATTGCATCGACGTGTGTATATGTGTGCATGTGCTGTTGATTAGATTTGTCTAGTCTAGATTTTAGAAAAACCTGTTTTAAGATATATTCAGCTTTGAGACACTGCAGAGTTTGCAAGATGAACAAAAGTAGCCTTTCACAATCACCCTTGGTCTGCTGGGCACTGAGCCAGGTTGCATAGTAGATGTGTGTTCTCATTAAGTCCTCATAACAAGTAAAGGAAGTAGACATTTTCTTACATGGTCTGAAAGAAATGAGTTCAGAGAGGTTTAAGCAACTTCCATAAGGTTAGGCAGATATTCAGCCCTGGGACTGGGATTTGAACGGGTGTTCGACTATAAAGCCTTTGTATCTTACTAAGCTGCCTCTGTGAAAGGCAAGTGTAATGATAGAAAAGAAAAATAAACTCATGGGGAACTTTTATCCAATATTTTTCAAATCTATTTATTCGCACTCAAAAAAGAAACATCATCAATCACTTATTCAACAAATATTCCTAAAGTAGCCTGTATAGTCTCCACCCATTTGGAGCTTACAGTCTATGGAGAAGTAAGGCATTGTTCAAATATTCACCCAAATAAGTGTCATATTAAAACCCATGAGGGCAAAACAGCATGAAAAATCAAACTATTTT
The DNA here is from genome assembly GCF_016509475.1 of Prionailurus bengalensis. NCBI lineage: Eukaryota > Metazoa > Chordata > Mammalia > Carnivora > Felidae > Prionailurus > Prionailurus bengalensis. The sequence goes on along the minus strand of NC_057344.1, from coordinate 190,071,032 downwards.
TCATAAATTAATTCAAATGTCACAGGTGAGGAGACACAGGATAGCTATTCTATTTGATTTCCTGAGTAAGGTATAGCACACGGTCAATCCCAGCTTTAAACATATTTTATCGTATATTTCTTTACCTCTACTTTCTTATTACTAATTCCAAGAAAGGAACTTTTTGTCCTTCTCTCAGGTATTTGCATCTTAGCAAGCTACAGGTTCCAGGAGCAGCCCTGAGTCTCCGAAGCTTGGCTACAAGTCAGAGGAATATTTACTCTGTGTAATTAAATTCTGTTTGCTGCAAATACATAAGAAGTTTTATACCCTTCTTTGCCTCTTGTGATTCTTCAGAGGTTCTTCTCTAAAGGGGACAATTAGAAAGGGTCACTGCCTGGGAGGACAGCCCTGCCATGACCTGCAATGCTTCTAGGCTCCCTGTTGTGGGCGGAGTGGCCCAGAAGCAGACCTGGGTGCTGGTTACTGTCGGGCAGCTGCCCAGAGTGTTTCAAAGGGGTCTCCGGAGCTCAGATGATGTGCCATTCAGACAGCGGGTTTCAAAGGTTCTGCATGTTTTATTACAATATGGAAACACAAGGGGGCAGCAGTGTCCTCCGTGATAGCTGGAAACCTGATTTCTAGTTCATGCTCTGAGAGTTCTTTCCCTAAACTTGGTGCAAGTCTGGATAGATTTCTTTCCAGAAAGCTATTTGCCCTTTATGAAAGGTGACTGTGAGCTCCTGTTCCCAAATTAGGAATATATATAAACATTAACTATTTCAGGGAACGGGGCCCAGAGACTATTGATCTCCTCCATTCTGGATATTACAGTTGGAATAAAATTGCAATCTCTTTTTTGGAAGTTGAGTCACCCTTAATTTTAGTCATCAAAGATCTGTAGGTTGTAGGTCTAAGGAAGCAAATAAATAAGCAAGACAACAAAAATTCCAAGTCTGAAATTCGAATAAATTTGCTGTTAAGTGCATGTGGGTTCTGAAGTCAGACTGCTTGGGTTTGCTTGGCTGTATTACTGGGGAAAGTTTTAAATCTTTAAAACAGAAATAATGATGATACCTATCTTGGGATTATTATGAGTTTTGAATAAAGATAACCCATATACAATGTTTAGTGCCATAGCTGGCATTAATTCTGATGAACATGATTTCTGTAATGGTGGGGTGATCACTATGAACCTGTTCAGATTTGTTATTTTTTCCCTTAATGGAGAATATTGTATTTATCCTTATCAGATGCCTTCTGTTTATTTACTCTCAGAGGGTTTTTATAATCTTAAACCCATCTTCCTTTTTCTTAGTTATTTATTGTTCTAAATTGTAACCTTTGGAATTTGATAGCCCCTGGCTTAAAATCTACTCAAATCACTACTTTGGGGACTGAGAAGAGGTTGTTTAACTTCTGCAAGCCTGAGTTTTCCCATCATTCATTTATTCATCAAATATTTTTGAAAATACATGTCAGAGAGTGTAGTAAGTGTTGGGGATAAAACAATCACCAGGACAGATGAAGCTCTCTGGGGTGTTTGGAATCCATCAGAGAAGGCATGCATAAATCAAGGAGCTGCACAGATAATCACTTAGCTAGGGTAGTGATGAGTGTTCCAGAGGAAGTGTGGGAGACAAATCTAATCCAGGAAGGGTTACAGGGAAGACCTCCCTGAGGCGTAAGTGACTTTTAAGCAGAGACCTGAAGGATGAGAAGGAGTTAGCAAGAGCTGGGGGAGAGGTCAAGGGCATGTGCAAAACCGGGCGAGACTTCAAGGACTGAAGAGATGGCAAAAGTCTGGGAGTGATAGTCTCAGAGCCAGTTAGTTAATCTCAGGCCTGCTAGATATGTTAAGAATCGAGTTCTTTACCATTCATGTAATAGAGGTAATATACTGTTTTATAGGCATCTGGAGAGAATTAAGTGGTCCTTTACGCAAAGTCCCCAGCAAAAAGGCAAGTCACATTCTACACAATCAATATTGCTCTGTTTTCTTTTTGTCTTACCAGAGCTGAATTCTAACTCTGGTGTGGTATTTCTATAATGCATCATTCTTTAACATCTATTCTGTACCAGGCTTTCTGCTATAAACTGAACAAACAAGAAAGAAAAACCAGATATGGTCTTGCCCTGGTGGAGGTTTTCCACTGATCAGCTACTATGTTCTTTGTGTGTGGGTATATTTATTTCACCCGAACAAGAGTTTCAACATAGCTGAGGATTAAAGTGTCTTGCTCCCATCTCCAAAAACTTGAAAAAAAAAAAAAAGAAAAAAAGAGAAAAGAAACAAACACAGAATAAACTCACATTGCATAGATTACAATGTAAATAATTTAGGATTATTACTTTGTAAGTAGGAGTTACTTATGCATCTTTCTTTGCTTTTGACAATAATTAATAATAATGATGATGATAATGTCTACAATTCATACTTGTACATGGGAATGCTGATTAGGGTGGATCTTGATACTATTATAAGTGCTAATGAGGTTGCAATAGTACTATTTTAGGAGCTAATATCCTTCTAATTTTTTTTAACTTTATTTATTTATTTTGAAAGAGAGAGAGAGTGTGTGAGCAGTGGATGGACAGAGTGAGAGAGAGGGAGAGAGAGAGAGAGAGAGAGAGAGAGAGAATCCCAACCAGGCTCCATGCTGTCGGCACAGAGACAAACCTGGGGCTCGAACTCACAAACTGTGAGATCATGACCTAAGCCGAAACCAAGAGTTGGATACTTAACCAATTGAGCCACCCAGGCACCTGGGACCTAGCATCCTTGTAGAGGGCTGGAAGTCTAGCACCCTATTAGATGTAGCTATATGGATACATTTACCTCAATGACTGAAGTAGTCTAACTCTTATTATATTTAATATATTCTTACATATTCCTTTATTTATTTAACATAGAAAAATCTTGACTTTTCAAATGTGTTCCAGACGTAGAAAAGAATCACCAAATCATAAAAACGACCACTTTTACTCTTCATTTACATCTATACCCATTTCATTTTTAGAGCTCATCGCTATTTAAGACATTCATTTTGCAAGTATGGTGAAGGCATTATTTCAATCAGTAAGGGTTCCTTTTCAAAACCCATGTTATATAAGTTTGTGATAACAATTTCTATTCTCTCTAGCAAGACATAAAGCTACAGGTTTTATATTCCTGACACATAATGAAATGAAAACAATACATGTTTTCTTTAGTATCTTAACAGGTATTTTCATTTTATTGCTCATCAGCTGTTAACCTTACTGCTTCCCAAAGAGAGATTAGTGTTTGGACTTAAATTATGAGGGCTTTCCCACACGTCTTCTCTATTTCGTTTTTGCTGGTGGTGTTGTTGTTGCTATTTTTGTCGGGAGATGAGAAGCCTGGGGGATTTGTTTTCTATATAACCTCTCAAAATAATCCAAACATTCTTGCTTTTTCATAACCTAACATACCTAGTAAGATAAAGAATATTTCCTCTGGTAGTTGCAATGCACTATTGAAAAAGAACAATTTTCCCCACAGACAATTGGAACAACTATATTTTACCTATTTTTTTGAATGATACTTTCATTCTCACAACTAGTATCGTCCTTCTTTAAGAACTATTTCCTTGATTCTACCATCAGAAGATGATTTGTCACATCTTTCCTTAAGTGTTTGATTTTTGCATTTTTCCATTTTATGTCTGTGTCAGGCACTATAAGCAAACTCATCCAGCTCATCACTTCAGAATAAAATATGAACCAAATGTTATTGTAGAATACAAATTAATCACCAAGAGCACAGTTATTACCTATATCATGATTTCTCCATTTGTGACTATTAATATGCCGGAAGCTGAGCTCTCCAACCAGCCTGACGGCAGGGCCCGGGCGGTGGATGGATCTGGACTGCATGGTGGCCAACCGACAGTGAAGCTTCTTGTACTCCTGCTTTGATGTACTTTGGCCTTTGCATTGGTCAGGGCAGCCCCTCTACCAATGAAAGTACCTGGGGATTTGTTGGTTGGGGAATTGCCCACGACAGGCCCCCGGGAAAAGAACCAGTGGGGAAAGAAAGAAGATTCTGCAGGGAAATTATGCAGCCCTATATCTAACCCTTGCCACCCCCTATAAAGACCCCTCTACCTAACGGAAGGATAGCCCCATATATTTCCCAGCCAAGGAGGGGACGAATGGGTTCAAAATCTCCACTCCGGCAACAAAGGAATGTTATCTATGGATACAAGTTACTCCAATCCCTAGGCCCACTTGGCCCCCAGGAGGCATTCCAGATGGTAACTGGACCTGGTGGGTTAAGGTACAGAATGCTTCATTAGTTCCTAGGTATACATTGTCTCTCTGGGGGTGCATAAGGTGTGGGTTCCCAGGGCCCTCTTGGCTCCCTCCCGGCACCCCAGACCAAAGTGAATACTTTTGTTCTTTGTACCACAAATGGCTCAAAGGAACAATTAAGAAGTCATGTTCCTGTAAACGTTCCACTTGAGGTGTAGAAAGCTAGATGACCTTTCAGGAAAACAGCAAAGCAAATGCTTTATAGACTGTACATAAGCGTAGATACATAATGAAAGTAGTATGAAGAAATTAATCAATAAGCAAAGGGCAGAAGGCAACGTTACAAGAAAATAATCATGATGTTCCTTAATGGGTGATTACACAAAGGAACATTTTTAGAATTAGGTAATGCCAAGAAACATAAATGATGCACGCTACAAGCAAATTGCTAACAAATATAATGCCACGTTTGCCACAATAAAGCGGCCAGTTCAACCCACTGCTGTTGTCTGTGTCCATTTGTTATTTTTGCCGTCGCCGTTCATCCTTCAGGAGCCCCTGGACCTGCTGGGGCTGGACCTCGGCAATTATAGACTAGTTTTGAATAAATGGAGGCGTTATTCTTTAAGCTCAGAATGCTGTCAAAGAAATAGACTTTCTTTGGTGGGGGATGTGGGGGGGAAGTGGGTTATGGGAAAAAGATGGAAAAATGGATTAGTGGTGTTTTTGACAAACTGAAGTTTGAAGTGTCTGGTGGACATCTAGGGGAAGATGCAGAGTCAATAATCAGGAATGAGTCTGGAGCTCAGGAAAGAGGTCTCAGCTTCTATCTATGGATTTGTGTGCCTTTACCAGATAGGCATAGAGATATCTCAAAGAAACTATAGAGTCAAACATATCAGGGAGCTCAATATACAGTCTTGGGGAACAGCAACAATTAGAAGATGGGAATAAGAGCAGTAGTCCAAAAAGGAGTAGTCACAGAGGTTCAAGGAGAAGCAACAGATAATAATGCCAGTGAAACTAAGGACATTTAAAGAGCTCATGACTTCTAATTTCAAACTTAGCAGAGTTTAGTTAGGACACAAGAGGTCATGAGAAGGAAGGGTTAAAAGCATAAACTCTGGAACCAGACCACATGGGCTTGAATCCAGTCTTTACTACTCATACTAGCTGTGCTGTCTTGAGCAAGTTTTCTAACTTCTCTGTCCCTCAGCTGCCTCATCTGTAAAATGGGGCTAACAATAATATACTTACCCCATAGAATTAATATAAAGACGACACAAGCCAATATTTGTAAAACCTTAGGCCAGTCTTTGGTTCATACCATGCACTAAATATGTTTACTAAATTTAAATCAAGCAATTAATTGATTTCAAGATTGGAAAGTATTTCATTCATTTGCAAAGGAAAAAGCGTGTGACACTCACACAATTGACTATAAGGAAAACGGGACATTTGAATGAGATCAATGGTAGCTTCAGTGTCAATATCTTGATTGTGATAGTGTACTACAGTTTTACAGGATGTTATTATTAGAAGAAAAAGGTACATAAGGATCTCTTTGCACTATGTCATGCAAATGCATATGAATCTACAGTCATCTCAAAATAGAGGAATTAATTTAAAATAAAGTCATAATCATGGGGGAAAAAAAAAGTTTTGACCTGGGGAAGGGCAGCTTAAATGACATGGCAGGAAGAGGTTTATAGCTGAGGAAAAGTTGGAGGTGAGAGACTATAGATTGAATTTAGACCATTCTTTTAGGAATTGTATAAGAACAGCATAAGAATAAAATTTGCCAACACATAGAGAGGACTCTGTAGATGAATATTGTTTATGATGGTTTGGAGTATTTACTCCTATGCATTTTTTTAAGTGTAAAAGAGACTTGAGTAGGTTTAGAGGAGATAAGAAAGCAGCCAGGAGAGAGAGGATGTGGAGAGAAATTAGAGATATAGAGTAAAGAGGGAACAAGTTATCAGAAGGAATAAGATTAAGAATACAGGGGAAAGGGAATGTTCTTTTATTTTGTACTGGAAAGAATAAGACAGTAAATAAATATAAATCAAGTGCCAACTATGTACTAGACCCTTTTCTTGGAGTTGAGGATGTGGTGGTAATTGTCAAAATTCTCTGTGAAAGAACAGATGCTTTTGTAGATGCATTTACTGATAAAATCAGGAGACTTTTGAGTGTTGATGTAAAGGTATCTAATTTTAGCTAAGTGTAGATGGAGAGACATTTGAGTATGGAGAAATAAAGGAAATATCAAATTGGGCATAAAACTTGTGAATTAGTGGTGACTGTTACGTCTCTGGTTTTCTTGTTTTTAAAAATATTTATTTATTTAGTTAGTTAGTTAGTTATTTTGAGAGACAGAGAGAATGGGAGAGGGGCAGAGAGAGAATTCCAAGCAGGCCTTGCACCATCAGTGCACAGCCCGATGCAGGGCTCTATCTCACAAACTGAGATCATGACCGGAGCCAAATCAAAAGTTGGGTGCTTGATCGACTGAGCCACGCAGGCGCCCCTCTCTGATTTTCTGCTTTCAAGCAAGCAATAAAGGAGTAAGGAGAAATTATTTGTTGACCTCAGAGTTGGCTTTTTGCCATATGTACATTGTAATGGGCTAAAAAATGACACCCCAAAAGATATCCTCACTCTAAATCCTGGAAACTTTGTATATTATCTTATATTTTAAAGATGTGATTAATTTAAGAATCTTGAGATGGGGAGAGTTTCCTGGATTACCCAGGTAGGCTCTAAACGCCATCACAAGTGTGCTTATCAGACAGAGGCAGATAGATGTGATTCACATGCAGAGGGGCAGGTGATGTGAAGATGAAGCAGAGAGAGCTTTGAAGATGCTGGTCTTAAACATTGGAGTGATGCAGGTATAAGCCAACAAATGAATGCTGGCACTCACCCGACGTTGGAAAAGTCAAGACACAGATTTTCCCTAGAGCCTCTGGAGAGAACACAGGCCTGTCAACATCTTGGTTTGGGCTCAGTGTTTTGGTTTTAGACTTTTGGCCTCCAGACTGTGGAAGAACAACTTCTGTTGTTCTAAGCCACCTTATTTGTTGTGATATTTTGTGAAGGCAGTCATAAGAAACCAACACAGGTTGGTTCATAGATCATAGATCATAGAATAAGAGTGAAGGAGCAGGAATGCTCGAGAGGTGTTTCAGGTGATCAAAGCCATATGGTCTGGATTACAGTGAGACTACAGAGGGGCTGGTGATGACAATTCTCTGGCTGTACAGTCAATACACAGGATGTAGTGGGAGACAGGGTCCAAGTCAGTTGAACAAAGGGAAGGTTGCGGTTGAAAGGGGGAGACTGATTTTAAGATTTGTGGAGTTGCACATTTTCAGGTAATTATGAAGTCTATGTTATGCCCATCTGAGTGAAAAGTGGAGTGGAAAAGAAAATAATGGCATTCAAAAAGTCTACAAACACTGAAGTTCAGGTTGGTTTCTGTTAGGTCAGCTTCATAAATGTTGCTTTCAGGCCAAGAAATCAAAAAGTTTTTTAAGTCAGAGATAAAAATCTTGAATGATTATGAAATGGTGACTGTTGAATGACAGTGTAAGATCCATTGATTCTGACTCTCCCTGGCTCTGTTCTGTTCTACTCTTGTTTTCCTTAGGAAGTTCCGCCATTTACATGATATTGGTGGGGCTCCCAATCCCAATACCCTCCGTTTTCTCAGATCACAGGGCTAGGTCAAAGTTGCAGGCTTGTTCAAGAATAATTCTCTATTACCCCGGTCACAGTGATTGATTCAAGTATGTCATATGACTAAACCCAATCTTTTCTTGCTGGAGCTACCTGGGTTTTCTCAGGGAAGACAGGGGAAAGAGAATCCTGATGATGATATTATTGGAGCCTTGATCCAGCTGTGCCTGATGCTATAAGCATTTCTTTCTCTAAGTCATATAAGTCAATAAAATTAAAAAACATTTTTTTGAATTATGCTATGAGGACTAAAAATTGTACAATAAGGCATGAAAAGGAAATACAGATTGTGAAAGAGGACATAAAACTGTCTTTGTTCTCAGACTATATGATTGTCAATGCAAGAATCAACCAAACAAGCAAAAAGCAATTATAGCAAGGTTATAAGGTTAATACACAAAAGTTAATTGCTTTCCTATATAGCAACAATGAAAAAGTAGAATTTGATGTGGTGCTTGGGTGGCTCAGTTGGTTAAGCATCTGACTTTGGCTCAGATCATGATCTCACGGTTCATGAGTTTGAGCCCTGCGTTGGACTCTGTGCTGATAGCTCAGAGCTTGGAGGCTGTTTCAGATTCTCTGTCTCCCTCTTTCTCTCTGCACCTCTTCTACCAATGCTATCTCTCTCTCTCTCAGAAATAAAAAAAACATTTAAAAAGAGTGGAATTTGAGATTAAAAGCACAATATCATTTACATTGGCACACCCCCAAACGAAATATTTAGGTACAAATCTAATAAAATACGTATCAGTTCTAAATGAGAAAAATTGTAAACTCTGATGGCTGAAATAAAAAAATAACTAAATAAATGGGGAGACATTCCTAGTTCATGGATAGGAAGACTCAGTAGTCCCAAAATGTCAGTTCTTCCCAGCTTCATCTATAAATCCAAGGCATCCTAGTCAAAATCCCATCAAGTCATGTTATGGATCATGACAAACTGATTCCAAAATTTATACGGAGAGACAACAGACCCAGAATAGCCAACAGGAGGGAGAAGAATAAAGTTGGAGGGTCGATTCTACCTGACTTAATATAAAGTTACAGTAATCAAGATAGTATGATATTGAAGAAAGAACACACAAATAGGCCAATGAAGCAGAATAAAGAGCCAGAAGTAGACCCACATAAATACAGCTGACTGATCTCTGACAAGGTGCAAAGGCAATACAACTGGAACAAAGATAGTTTCTTTAACAAATAGTGTTGGAGGGGCGTCTGGGTGGCTCAGTCGGTTGGGCCTCCGACTTCGGCTCAGGTCATGATCTCGTAGTCTGTGAGTTTGAGCCCCGCGTCGGGCTCTGTGCTGACAGCTCAGAGCCTGGAGCCTGTTTCAGATTCTGTGTCTCCCTCTCTCTCTGACCTTCCCTCATTCATGCTCTGTCTCTCTCTGCCTCAAAAAAATGAATAAATGTTAAAAAAAATTTTAACAAATAGTGTTGGAACAACTAGACATTCATCTGCAAAAAAAAAAAAAGTATCTAGACACACACTTTACAACTTCCACAAAAACTAACTCAAAAATTATCATAGACCTAAATTTAAATCACAAAACTGTAAAACTCATAGGAAAGTATAGGAGAAAACCTAGATGACCTTGGGTATGGTGATATCTTTTTAAATACAACACCAAAGACATGATCCATAAAAGAAGTAATTGATAAGCTAGAATCACTAACATTAAAAATATCTGCTCTGCAAAAAGTAATGTCAACAGAGTTAGAAAATAAACCATGGATCAGGGGAAAGTATTTGCAAAAGACACATCTAAAGAAGTCCATTATCCAAAATGTACAAAGAACCCTTAAAATTCGACAGTAAGGAAATAATCTGATTTAAAAAATGAGTCAAAGACCGTAATGGGCTTTTCGCCAAAGAGGATATATACATATGGCAAATAAGCATATGAGATGATGCCCCAAATCATATGTCACCAGGGAAATGCAAATAAAATGGCAATGAGATACTGTTATTCACCTATTAGAATGGCCAAAATTTGGAACGCTGACAATACCAAATTCTGGCAAGGATGTAGAACATCAGGAACTCTCTAAATAGCTGGCGGGAATGCAAAACCATACAGCCACTTTGAAAGACAGTCTAGTAGTTTCTTACAAAACGAAATATACTCTGACCATACCATCCAGCAGTCATATTCCTTGGTGTTTACCCAAAGGATTTGAAAATTTATGTGCGTATAGAAACTTGCACAAAATTATTTATAGCAAGCTTATTCATAATTGCCAAAATTTGAAAGTAACTAAGAAGTTCTTTGGTAGGTGAATGGACAAGTAAATTGTGATACATCCAGACAATAAAATTTTATTATTCAGAACTAAAAAGGAATGAGCTACCAAGCCATGAAAAGACATGGAGGAAACTTAAATCCATATTATCAAGTGAAAGAAGCCATTCTGAGAAGACTACATATCTTACGACTCCAAATCTACATCATTCTGGAAAAGGCAGAACTATGGAAGCAGTAACAAATCAGGGATTGGCAGACATTAGGTTGGGGACAGATGAAAAATGGAGCACAGAAGACAGTGAAAATAGTTTGTATTGTATTTTAATGATGGTAAGTCATTAAAATATATTTGACAAAACTCATAGAATGTACCAAACCATAGGATGTACAACACCAAAATGAACCTTAAAATTGATGATGGACTTTGGGTAATTATGATGTGTTCATGTAGGTACATCTTTGCTAACAAATGCACCATTCATGTGAGTGAAGCTGCTAAGGAGGGAGATAGTGCGTGTGTCAGGATAGAAGGCATATGCAAATATTGGTAACTTGCTTTCAATTTTGTTGTGGATCTATAATTCCTCTAAAAAATTAAGTCTTCAGAATACTTTGAATTAGGTTTTTATTACATGTATTTCAAAATATCCTAATCCATATCAGGTTGTATATTTTTCCTAGCTTTTTGTTTTTTACAGGATTGGCTACAAAGAATAAACGTAGTCCCCTGTTTCTCTTGTTGGTGTGTATCAATTCTTCAGGAGATAACAGTCAGACGAATGAGGGAGAGTTCATATTTTGTTGGTTATTGTTTTAATCTCTGACCCCAGGCACAAGAAATGATATATGAGTCTATTTTATGAACTTCATTTTTACAACCAGGAGGTTTGAGCTCCAGAGAATCATTTTAAAGACCAGCAGGAAGCTGAAATGATGTGGAAAAAGAAAAAAGCACACGTATACAACAAATGAAACAAATTAATCTGCAAGAACATTTGAAATTTCAAGAAATGTTAATTTCACAGTTGTTCTTATTTAGGTCAAATCTATTCAACAAATCTCTACTAAACCCTTACTGTAAGCCAAGCACATATAAAATGAATAAGATGAGCAATTTGCAATGACTTTTCATTGTGACCTAAGGATTACATAATATGATGAATTTATTTGAGACACAAGATGTGGTAAAACACTGAACTAGAAGCACTAGGTTAGGCATAGTGAAATATAGTCTGAAATATATGAATAACTATTGAGGATAATGTAAAAATATGATACTGTAGTAAGTGCAGTTCAGATGCCTCTTAATTCCTTACATTATCTGCTAATTAGAAGAGTCCATATGCTATTATTTGGAAAATACAAAGATCTATTCCATTAACACTTTGGAGTCCCTGTCTGTATGTCTGGCAATGGGCTACACACTAGGAATACATTGAGAAAAAGGCAGGTCTGGCTCCTGGACCTTGTCCCTTAGTGCACATCGGGGGACCCTTTGAGGCATCATAAAGATTACCCATGTCACTTTTTATATTTAGTAAGTGACAAAACTCACATTCAAACATGAGCGTCCTAAAACACTACAAGGGTCTCTCAAATGGCCTCATTTGTTTTTATTTTACTCATCCCAAATAGAATTTCTAATCCTTGTCCAGTTTGAAATGCTTAAATAACTGATAATTATTTCCAGAACACGAGTTCGCTTAAGTTATAAAGACTCAACACGTTCAAGTGTGTCATTTTCAATCTGGGGAAATTGAGGCAAGGAGTGTTGAATGATCCGCTCAAGGAGGAATAAAATTCTCTTATCATTCTGATCTCATGTTTGTTCCCCTGAACCGTGTTGTAGAAGATGCACATATAAGGTTGCCAAGTTTAAAACCCTCTTCCTTTCTTCCTCAAATATACAAGCCATAATGGGAAATACATGTTTTATGTTTGTGGTTATTAGGTTACCTGAATAGTCAAATTTAGGCTGATTTGCTCTATAAGATTAGAACTCTCATTATAGAAGAACTTCGAACAATAAAAGACAAATTCATCCTTTCTTTTCTTTTTATCTTCCTTTTCTCCTTCAGTTTTTCCTACTTTCTTCCATTCTTTCTCTGATTCTTTCATTACACAATCATTAATTCACAAAGTTATTTGACATGTAGGGCGTGTGTGCTGGGCAAAAGGGATACAAGCAAACGTAAGTAAGCACACTCCCCGTTCTCCAGGGCTCACAATCAAGTGGAAGGGAAAGATGTGTAAATGGGTAATTATAAAACAGTGTGTTGTGAATGTTATCATCCATTGTGGAACTGTTTTCTGGAGAGGAGAGGTTTAAGGGCTGGGAGGCTGGGAAGGATTTGTGGAGAGAAAATGCCTGAAGAGTAGTTACGGATTTACCAGATTTTGAAATAAATGGCATTCCAGGATGAAGAACTACCATTTGTAGAGGCAAATAGGATTTTCTCCTGGTTTCCCTTCCTCCTGCTCCACAGTATCTAGTGATATATAATTAGAAAAAGATATGCTTGGTAGACAGAAAACACCATTGGACTATTCCAGCATCTGTTTCTCAACTGTAAGGTGGGGCTAAAAAATCACCTTAATCAACAAAGGATTAAGATAGTGGAAGAGGTAGGGGCACCTAGGTGGTTCAGTCAGTTGAGCGTCCAGCTTGGGCTCAAGTCATGATCTTGAGGTTCGTGAGTTCGAGCCTGACATGGGGTTCCCTGCGGAACCTGCTTCAGATCCTCTGTCCCACTCTGTCTCTCTGTCTGTCTCTCTCTCTGAAAAATAAATGAACATCTGGGGCACCTGGGTGGCTCAGTTGGTTAAGCTTCCCACTTCGGCTCAGGTCATGATCTCACGGCTTGTGGGTGCGAACCCCGCTTCGGACTCTGTGCTGACAGCTCAGAGCCTTGAGCCTGCTTTGGATTCTGTTTCCTTCTCTCTCTGCCCCTTCCCACGTGTACTCTGTCTCTCTGTCTTTCAAATATAAATAAATGTAAAAAAAAAAAAAACATTAAAAAAAAAGAAACGATGGCAGAAGAAGTAGAAATAAAACAGAGTGAATGAGCCAGGCTATTACTATGATTTCATGAATTTGGAGACATAGAACCACTGGTAGCTATGTAAATGCATACTGCTTCCTCTATGGATTAGTGACTAGCACTTTCCTTCTTTGGTTTTTCTGATACCACGCTTCTTTGACCATTGCTCTCAATGTTGGAAATGGATTCATGATTTACTTGCTTCTCAAACAGCTATGTAGAAATCACTTTAAAAGGTGGTATCAGTGCTCTCAGACGGAAGGGCAATGCTATCCAAAACCATTTATCTGGGATGATCTCTGCTGATAATCTGGCAATTAATTCAGATCATCAGAAGTTGATTTGATAACATGTAGAATTCTCAAGATACCCTGGTTCTAAGTTGAGTGAGACAATTTCGGAGCACAATGAGGGTAATATATTTTATTTATTTAATGTGATTTTTGGATGAATTTGGGGAAAAAAATGACAAGGCTTTGGCTGATCTTTCAAAGAAAATAACAATAAAGGATAGAATGTAATTAGTAATTTTTAAATTTTATTCATTATGGTCTTTATATTTTTCCATCTTTCTGTAATGAACACGAATTAGTTTTATAGTTAGAAACAGATAAGAGTATTATTATAAAAAAAATAAAATCATCACTGCATCAACAAATTTACCTCGGTAAGTTTCCATCATGTTCTCTTATGAAAGGTGAAAAAAAAAGAGGCTATTTCTTGCTCATTTGGAACTTACACTGTGGGATTCTAGTATGTGTGGTCATTGGCAATTTCTTGCAAGTGTTTTTTTAGCCTGGGGATAGAGTGGATGAGTTGCAAGAAGAGGGGTGATATGATGAGGAGGGACAAATATGGGACTAGAAGTCAGGGGGTGTAGATTATGGTTCTTTTCTTTCCCTGTCCATTATATGGCCCTAAACAATTCTTTTACTATTGTAGCATCTGTTTTCTCAACCTAAGGTGGGCCTGATAATACATCCCCCATCTACCAGAGAGTGTGGCTAGAAGGAGGTAAAAATATTTTGCAAGCTGCAAGATGCCATATATAAATAAGTTGTTTTTAAGAACAATTATTCATAGTCTTAAATACTGTTTAGAGACTCAACATAAGGGGCCTTGTTCTAGAGATATACGTGTTGTGCAATTGGTAAAGAGGTCTTTCTGAAATTATGTTAGCATTTGAGTGGGTAGTTTAGATACATATATAACTGGAAATGGTCTAACTGTAATATCTATCCTTCCTCACATTTAATATCTGGAAAGGCAGTTTTCATGTTTCATAATAACATTTACATCTATAAATTCCATTTCAAATGTTCACATCTCCCAAAAGATTTGCTATCAGCAGTTTAATTTTTAGACAGTTTTACTCAGAGGACAATAGTTTATTTGAACACTTTGGAGTTTCTGCCTGAGAATGTTATATACGAGTATTAAACCCGTATTATACTTCTGATGCACTTTGAAGATTTCCTTTTCTGCCTATAATTTAATTTTAATTTTAGAATTTTTCTTCTGCTCTTCTCATATTGATTTTATTTTGTAGCATCATTAAAGAAGTGCCAGGGGAAAACCCTTTTGAAATGAAGGTAGATAAGGGCATATCTATAGGTACAGACATTTTTTTTTTTCAATGTTTATTTTTGGGACAGAGAGAGACAGAGCATGAACGGGGGAGGGGCAGAGAGAGAGGGAGACACAGAATCGGTAACAGGCTCCAGGCTCTGAGCCATTAGCCCAGAGCCCGAGGCGGGGCTCGAACTCACGGACCGTGAGATCGTGACCTGGCTGAAGTCGGACGCTTAGCCGACTGCGCCACCCAGGCGCCCCAAAGGTACAGACATTTTTAGAATGCACTTAAATTTAGTGTAGGATACTTTGTAAATACTAATTTGCTGCTGAAATTCTAAATCATGTTGAATCAGTAAGCATGTTTTATTGATTTTTGAGCATTTTTGTCATTAATAGTTCAATGAATGTTATCCATAATTCAGCTTTAATTTTAAATGTTAAAACTGTTTAAAATCATTTATTTTTTTCTCCCAGCATAATTTTTTTAATGGAAATTCACATTTGGGATTTTTTTTTTTTCATTAAAAAGCAACTGTGATATAATTGTCTGAGTGTCTGATTATGCTTTCTTAAGAAGCTTTTAATATCTGGGCTAGTCTATAAAATGATCATTTTCCCCCTTATTTATACAGATTTTACTACATGCTTCCTCCAAAGTATTTTATTCTTCCCTTAAACACTTTTTATTCAGTATTGTGATAGCTCATTTACATATACATACACACATATCACTGGAATGTAAGTTCTGTGGGGGAAAGAAAGTTTTCTCATATCACATGTCCACTGCTCTATTCCCACATGTAGCAAAGTGGCTAACAAATAACATACTAGTAAACATTTTGAATGAATGAATAAATGAATGAGCCATAAGCTGCAAGAGACAAGGGAAAACATAGGCATTTAATACATGCAGCTATAATACCATGAAAATCCACATGAAATGTTATGTTAAAAAATAAAACCCTGAAATACATCAGACAAAATATTTAAAAATATTGTTTAGAACATTCCTGATTGCTGTTTTTCTATGTAATGAAGAATACCTTGGACCCTAATTAGCAAACCAGTCTTTTCATCAAAAAGAGCAGAATTTAGCCTAACCTATTACTGTTGTGAATGGTGAAAGATGAGCAGAGAACCCAGAGCTTGCATCCTCTGAGGGAAATTCAGCTCTGGGAAAACATAGAGAGAAGGTCGTCCAGTATAGTTGATCTTGTTGGAATTCGGCACCTCATAGAGGATACTGAAAGAACGCAGAGACTCCAAACAACGTAGTTATAGCTATGCTCAAAAAGAACTTTAACCATGGGCATAAACAAAGACTATGGATCTTCAGCAAATGTTATAAGGTTCCAATTAAAAAAAAAATAACCCATTATGATTACCAAGAAGAGGAAGAAGAGATATCCAGAAAATAATTCAGTAAGTATTCAGTGAATTCAGAGCAAATGGAAATGGAAAAATATATTTTCTCAGCCACACAAAATAAAGGATTTCTAGGGATTTAAATTCAGAGTTCCACAATGAGAAGGAAGAGGAAGTTGATATGACCATTCCTTTATCATTGAGTAAAATAGTTTGTTTCTATGAAGACTTCAGTTAATGAGTAAGGAGCCATGCATTAAGGCTTCCTTCCATAGTGTGCATCTAGCCCTCAAAGGTACCCAAGTTAAACAAGCAAACACACCTTCTATATGTGTTATTAGAGTTTTCTACTTTGACGAGGTAGACAGATTCTATTGCAACTGCAAAGCTGTTGCTCAGAGTGAAAAAAAAAAGGAGGGAAAGAAGTTTCCCTTCCTCTGACCCCCATATTTCAAGAATGATTTAAAAGGGGCTATCTCCTCTGGTTAAAAATCTTTTGCTGGAACACTGCTACACCAGCTCAAGAACCACATTGCTCAATAAATATTAATAAGCTTTTGTTATGTTTGTACCATTTCTATAGTGTAAGAAGTCTCTGACAGATCTAGAGTTTATATATTTAAAATTTGTCTTAGATAACAAGTGTAAGAGAAACAAGGAAAGTAAGCACCCTTACAGACTCAAAAAAAAAAAAAAAAGAAAGATATTCCATATAGAGGAAAGGCAGAACAAACTTTAAGGTAATGTAGGACAACATCTTCATAACTCCAAAGGAGCACTAAACCTATGTACCAGATTGCAAAAAGGGACACGAATCCCTCTTCTCCTAAACCGATGCCCTTGGGAAGTCCCTTTCACAACTGTTTAAAGTTGTATCTTATATAAACGTGAAATGCTTGAAAACAAGGAAGCCAGGAGTGGAGAAATGAAAGTATAGTATAAGATTTTCAAACTATATGTGAAAAAAAATAGTATCACTTGAGGATAGGCTGTGATAAATGAAAGATGTGTGCTGTAAACCTTAAAGCAACCACTAAACCATAGAACTACTAACAACACAAGAAAACTTGATAACTAATGGGGTGGTTAATTTTATGTGTCAACTTGGCTAGGCCACCATACCCAGATATTTGGTCAAACACTGTTCTAGATGTTCCTTTGAAGGTTTTTTTTGTTTTATTTTTTGAATGGGATTAACATTTAAATAAGTGGACTTTGAGTAAAGCAGATTGTCTCATCTAATCAGTTGAAGGCATTAAGAAAAAGTCTGACTGCCCTTGAGATTAAGGGGATTCTGTTAGCAAACTGTCTTTGGACTTGAACTTACCTCTTACCTGGGTCTCTACCTTGCCAGCCCACCCTGCAGAATTTGGACTTGGTAGCCTCCACAGTTGTGTGAGCATTTCTTGAAATATTTGTCTCTCTGTCTCTCTGTTTCTGTTTGTCTGTCTCTCTGTATACCCACATACACATATACAGGTACACACATACGCACACACACACACACACACACACATCCTATTGGTTCTGTTTTTCTAAAGATCCCTGACTAATACAAGTAATAAGCCAAAAAAAGGAAGATAAATTAAATAAAAACAGTTACTAAATTAATACAAAAAAGTCATAAAAACAGAGATATCCTTATATCTTCTGTGAAATGAGCATCAGTAATTACAGTGTGGCTATGAAAATCAAGTCATACAGATCTGTTAAAATGATTAAGGTCCTTAGCACTAAATAATGTAGCAATTCTTAAAAATATTTTTTCGGGGCGCCTGGGTGGCGCAGTCGGTTAAGCGTCCAACTTCAGCCAGGTCACGATCTCGCGGTCCGTGAGTTCGAGCCCCGCGTCAGGCTCTGGGCTGATGGCTCAGAGCCTGGAGCCTGTTTCCGATTCTGTGTCTCCCTCTCTCTCTGCCCCTCCCCCGTTCATGCTCTGTCTCTCTCTGTCCCAAAAATAAATAAACGTTGAAAAAAAAAATTTAAAAAAAATATTTTTTCATTACTAACAATAACTATGTCCAGTTTTGATTCTAATTTTTAAAATTTACTCATTTCCTTATGATTATTCTCAATAATGCAGTCTTTGAGTCATAGCCTTTGTATTCTTGACCCAAGTGACTCAAGCCAGCATGTCTAATTTCTCAAATTTGAGAAAAGTTTGTGATGCAAAGTAAACAAGAAAGGTGGAAACGACTTATAAATACCACCCCCCCAGCTTTTGGGGCCCCAAATACAAATGGCTTGCAGTGATATAAAATGCATAAAACAAGTACAGTGAGTAGTAGTAGATGGGAGTAATCGATGTTGCATCATAGGCTGGTTTACCAAATAGCAAACTTTTCAATAAATAGCTATTTTAATAACATTTGTGTTCAAAGAATACAAAACTTTTACAAATGTTCTATATTTTCCATTTCTCATGACCAAGCCATAAGATGACCTCCATTGCTTTAATATCAAAGAGATGAGGGCAAGCCCTCCCACCCTAGCTGGCTCTGTTCTATAATAATGTTTCCTCTTGCCAACACTTACAATGAACATAAAAATTCAACTTTAGTGCTACAAACTGTAAAGGGTTCCAGTGTCACTGGATTTTTCTAAGAGGATATTTTCTGGTTTTGCCTACATCTGTATTCCACTCATTTAATGGAGGGAGGTAATAGGATTTTTCTATTTGCTATAGAAGCTCTTTCAGAGGTACATAGATGCAAAGTTAGAAAATATGTTTTAAAAGACCACAAAAGGAAAATAAAGTGATCTATTGGTTTTGAATCCTAAGGTATTCCAACATAACAGTCAAGCATGCCTGGGAACATCAAATGGTGCCTTCAGAGAAGTCCAGTGCCGTGGCCTGGAGTCGACCGCAGCAGTCTTCCATGGTGTGGGAGAAAGCATTCTAAGGTGGCCCCACGATTTCCTGCCCTTGTGTGTGCAAGCCATATGTGAATTTGATGGACTTTACTCTGTGATAGGAAATGTTATATGGCACAGTTGACCAGTTAACCATAAAATAGGGAGACTATCTGGGTGGGCCTGACCTAATCACATGAGCCCTTTTAAAAGCAAAGAGCTTTCTCTGGCTGATTGAGGAAAAACAAGCCAGAAACAGGAAGCAGAAAAAGTTTGACTCACCATTTTTGGCTTAAAGGAAAAGGGGGCTACATGGCAGGGAATGTCTGCAGTCTTCCAGCTGCTGAGAGCCCCTCCTTGTCAGCAAGGAGGTAGAAACTCATGGAAAGAGCCGCAAGGAACTGAAATCAACAAGAATTAGCCTGGAAGTGGATTTTCCCGTAGAGGAAATAACTCAGCCTGGCTGATACCTGGAGTTTGGCTTTGTGATTTCCTTAGCAGAGAGCACAGACGTGTTATGCTGGACTCCTAAGGCTCACAACTGTCAGTTAATAAGTGAGTGTTGTTTTTAGCCCTTAAACTTGTGATAATTTGTTATGCAGTAATAGAAAATGAATGCATATGATTTGGATCTTACCCAAAGTGTTTTTATTATTTTATATTCATTAATTCATTTGTTCACCTGTTCCTTCATTTGTGAGTACGTTCCTTAAGTGCCAGCCTAGTGCCAGGCTCTAAGCTTAATCAGGAGTTTCAAACTTACAAGGCAATTGCATGACCCAAATCCTGAAAACTACCTTATTAGGATACTGGAATGTAATATCATCTGTCTCCAAACATGATCAAATACAGATAATGCAGACACTTTGCAGCTAGGGAAACCTGAAAACAATTCAATATCTAGTTTTGTGGCTCATTTAGAAAGTTCGGTGGGCCTAATGAAAGCTGCAAGTATCGATCATTTGTAAAAGAAGGCAGTAGATGGCACTATTTCGGCCTAATTATTTTGGCTGTCTTCACATATTTACTGAAATTGCCTCGTACTTTTCCAGATATCCAATGATTATCATGCCTGGAAGTTCCAAACACAGTGCCCTAGACCAATTAATTATTATTACTATTTTTTTCCACAGTGGTGGGGAAGCAAATAGGAGCCTGCCTAGGGATTGCTGTCAGACCCTTCTTCCCAGCTGTGCTGATGTCCACTCCATCCGTTATGCAAATCACATGCCTTTGGGGAAAGGAACTCCCTGGCCTATGCTGGGTTTTGCTTATTAGACTAAGGAGAGCAAATTAACACACCTCAGCTCAACAAAGCTTTGTTCCTGAGCGACGGAAAAACTTAGGTGGCCCAAGGCCAGATATTTCATGGCATCTGCAGGTAGCTGAAAAGACAGGGTACAGATTGATTCCTGCACTTACACATTGCCAATCAGTTTGTACCCTGGCTTTTCTGGAAAATGTGGAATGTCTCCTCTTTCACTTTCTCTCCTTGCCAACTCTCTCTCTTCCTCCTTTCTCTTTTGCATTCTTTATTTCCCCCCTTGCTCCCTTCCTTCTTTCCCTTCCTTCTATCTTTCCTTCCCTCCCCCTCCCTACCTCCTCTTCCTCTTTCCTTCCTTCCTTCCCTTCCTCCCTCCTTCTCCCCTTCCTTCTTTCCTTCCTTTCCTCCTTCCTTCACCCTTAAATCTTCCTCTATGCCTCCCTCCCTCCCTCCCTCTTGACTACTTCTTCCTTTCCCCATCTCTTTCTTTCTCCTTTTTTTAAAAACAATTTTTTTAATGTTTGTTTATTTTTGAGAGAGAGAGACAGAGACAGAGTGTGAGGGGGGAGGGGGAGAGAGAGAGAGAGGGAGACACAGAATCTGAAGCAGGCTTCAGGCTCTGAGCTGTCAGTACAGAGCCCGACGTGGGGCTTGAACCCACAGACTGTGAGATCATGACCTGAGCTGAAGTCAGATGCTTAATCCACTGAGGCACGCAGGTGCCCCTTCTTTCTCATTTCTGTATTCGCTTTTAATTATCCCAATTTCCAGTTATGCTCTCCTCCCTTCTTCAGAGGTAACCAACATTTTGTGTTTGCTATGTATCCTTCCAGATTACTAATCTAATACCATTTAATTTATATATTCCTGTAGAAAATGCAAAGTGTTGCAGGCAACAATAGTGTTGGGTAGGCTGTAGACCAGCATTTATGCTCTGCTGCTGGGTTATATACTGCCGCCATCTCTCTGGAAGGTACTCGAATTTACCACATAAAATGTACAAACCCCAATAGCCAGCATATCTTTCTTGCTAGGCAGATATTCTAGATGTAGTCTAACTTAGGTGCGCCAGGAGAGATGTACAGGAATTTCCAAAGCAGCCTAAGTCATAAAGCAAAAACTGGAAACAACTCACATTTGCATTGACACAACGGTGCCTACACAATGGCGGTCTGTGGACTTGACAGAATACCCTACAAGCAGCGAAGATGAGCACTGGCTTTCGCACATGCATTCGTTTCCTAGGGCTCCTGTAACGAGGTGACAAGAACTGGGTAGCTTCAAATAAAGTAAGTTCTGCAGTTGTTGGGAAGTCCAAAATCAAGGGCTATGCCTGCTCTAGAGGTAGTGGGGAGGGAACTCTAACCTGAGTCTCTGAGCTTCTGTCAGCCTCAGATATTACTTAACTCACAGCTTGTTCTCTTCTCCCTGTGTTGTCTTTTCTACATGGACTGCTCCCTGTGTATGTGTCTGTCTCTGGGTCCAAATGTTGCTTTTATATGAGAACATTGGTCCTTATTTTAACATGACCCTATTTCTAAACAAGGTCACCTTCTACGGCACTTGTGGTTAGGACTTGATTATTATTTTTTAAATTTATTTTTATTGTTATTTTTTTATTTATTTTTAAATATATGAAATTTATTGTCAAATTGGTTTACATACAACACCCAGTGCTCATCCCAAAAGATGCCCTCTTCAATACCCATCACCCACCCTCTCCTCCCTCCCACCTCCCATCAGCCCTCAGTTTGTTCTCATGTTTTTTTTAAATTTTTTTAACGTTTATTTATTTTTGAGACAGAGAGAGACAGAGCATGAACGGGGGAGGGTCAGAGAGAGGGAGACACAGAATCTGAAATAGGCTCCAGGCTCTGAGCTGTCAGCACAGAGCCTGACGCAGGGCTTGAACTCACGGACCGTGAGATCATGACCCGAGCCGAAGTCGGCTGCTTAACCGACTGAGCCACCCAGGCGCCCCTTGTTCTCATTTTTCAAGAGTCTCTTATGCTTTGGCTCTCTCCCACTCTAACCTCTCTTTCTCTTTTTTTTTTTCCCTTCCCCTCCCCCATGGGTTTCTGTTAAGTTTCTCAGGATCCACATAAGAGTGAAAACATATGGTATCTGTCTTTCTCTGTATGGCTTATTTCACTTAGCATCACACTCTCCAGTTCTGTCCACGTTGCTACAAAACGCCATATTTCATTCTTTCTCATTGCCACGTAGTATTCCATTGTGTATATAAACCACAATTTCTTTATCCATTCATCACTTGATGGACATTTAGGCTCTTTCCACAATTTGGCTATTGTTGAGAGTGCTGCTATAAACATTGGGGTACAAGTGCCCTATGCATCAGTACTCCTGTATCCCTTGGGTAAATTCCTAGCAGTGCTACTGCTGGGCCATAGGGTAGGTCTATTTTTAATTTTTTGAGGAACCTCCACACTGTTTTCCAGAGTGGCTGCACCCGTTTGCATTCCCACCAACAGTGCAAGAGGGTTCCCGTTTCTCCACATCCTCGCCAGCATCTATAGTCTCCTGATTTGTTCATTTTGGCCACTCTAACTGGCGTGAGGTGATATCTGAGTGTGGTTTTGATTTGTATTTCCCTGATAAGGAGTGATGTTGAGCATCTTTTCATGTGCCTGTTGGCCATCTGGATGTCTTCTTTAGAGAAGTGTCTATTTATGTTTTCTGCCCATTTCTTCACTGGATTATTTGTTTTTCGGGTGTGGAGTTTGGTGAGCTCTTTATAGATTTTGGATACTAGTCCTTTGTCCGATATTTCATTTGCAAGTATCTTTTCCCATTCTGTTGGCTGCCTTTTAGTTTTGTTGATTGTTTCCTTTGCTGTGCAGAAGCTTTTTATCTTCATGAGGTCCCAATAGTTCATTTTTGCTTTTAATTCCCTTGTCTTTGGGGATGTGTCAAGTAAGAAATTGCTGCGGCTGAGGTCAGAGAGGTCTTTTCCTGCTTTCTCCTCTAGGGTTTTGATGGTTTCCTGTCTCACATTCAGGTCCTTTATCCATTTTGAGTTTATTTTTGTGAATGGTGTAAAAAAGTGGTCTAGTTTCATTCTTCTGCATGTTGCTGTCCAGTTTTCCCTGCACCATTTGTTAAAGAGACTGTCTTTTTTTCCATTGGATATTCTTTCCTGCTTTGTCAAAGATTAGTTGGCCATACGTTTGTGGGTCTAGTTCTGGGGTTTCTATTCTATTCCATTGGTCTATGCGTCTGTTTTTGTGCCACTACCATGCTGTCTTGATGATTACAGCTTTGTAGTAGAGGCTAAAATCTGGGATTGTGATGCCTCGGTTAGGACTTGATTAAATGAATCGCAAGGTGGGGGCACAATTCAACTTGTAACAATGCATGTGTATGCATCAATACACAAGTATAATATTAAGCAAAAAAGTGAAAATCACATAAGACTATAAACAACATAGGGGCGCCCGGGTGGCTCAGTCAGTTAAGCATTTGACTCTCGGTTTTGGCTCAGGTCCTCATCTTGTGATTCATGAATTCAAGCCATGTGTTGGGCTCTGCGCTGACAGCGTGAAGCCTGCTTGGGATTGTATCTCTCCCTCTCTCTCTGCCCCTCCACTGCTCATGCTCTCTCAAAATAAATAAACAAACATTATTAAAAGAAAGAATATAAACAACATGATTCTGTTTCCATAATGATTCAACTAGACATATTGAGAATGGAGGGAATAAAGCAAATGGAGGGAATAGTCATCACACATCCCAGCACAGTGTTTACATCTGGTGTGAGGTGGGGGATGGGGCTGGAGAAGGGCCAGTCAAGGTCGTGCTTTCTCTCCTAAGCTGGATGCTGGGTAGAGGGGCATTTGTTCTATTACTACCATTCACTAAATCGTACACATGTTATAGTCACTCTTTGTAAGGCATGATATATTTCATAATAAAAGAATGAGGGAAGAAAACAAATTGGCAAAGAATCTCAAATAAAATACATATTTTGTTTTGGTGATTTCCTCATGAATTATCATAATGCACATATTCTGAAACTTGCTATTTGTAACCAAAACTTTTGGATCACTTTTTAGGTTGTGTACTCGTTAATCCATTTCCCTAGTCATGTACATTCCCAATGTCCTGATTTTTCCCGATCACAAATTTGAAAGTATCTTTCTTTTAATATGATTTTTTTCATTTTATTTATTTTAGAGAGAGGGAGAGAGAGAGAGTGAGTGAACATGAGTTGGAGAGAGGTGCAAAAGGAGGGAGGAGAGAGAGAGAGAGGGAATGAATTTCAAGCAGGCTCCATGCCCAGAGTGGTGCCTGATGCAGGGCTTAATCCCACAACCCGGGGATCATGACTTGAGCTAAAATCAAGAGTCAGACAGTCAACCAACTTGAGCCACCCAGGTGCCCCAAGGTATTAATGAAAAAAATTTTTTTAAGTAACAAGTTCTTCCTGAGGCCCGGCAATGACTTCTGTCAGTCACTTAAGCTAGTTTTTTTTGATTCAGTTTCTTCTTTTGAAAATTATGAATATGAACTATGTAGCACTTTAGTAATTAGCTAATTGATTTTTTAAACATATTAGATTCTACTTCCTTCTATTTTGAGCAGAGAAAAGAAGGCCACAGAATCTCTTTTATGAGTAGAGTTTTAAAAAATAGGATTACTTTATTCAAAATATCTGTGTTAGGGGCGCCTGGGTGGTGCAGTCGGTTAAGCGTCCGACTTCAGCCAGGTCACGATCTCGCGGTCCGTGAGTTCGAGCCCCGTGTCGGGCTCTGGGCTGATGGCTCAGAGCCTGGAGCCTGTTTCCGATTCTGTGTCTCCCTCTCTCTCTGCCCCTCCCCCATTCATGCTCTGTCTCTCTCTGTCCCAAAAATAAATAAACGTTGAAAAAAAAAATTAAAAAAAAATTAAAAAAAAAATATCTGTGTTAGTGTTACCTATGACCTATTCTGGGCCTTCTTCTTATTTTTACAATTTCTCTCTCATTAACCGGTGTGATTGCTGTCCCTTATATTATAATGATTCCTTAAACTTTATTAGTTTAGACATCTCTTCTTACCTACAAATATAATTATCTGCCAACTTAGTAATTCCCCCTTCATACATCATAATCATGTTATAAGTAAGGTAAAGCATTATCTTGTTCCCTAAGGTAATTATCTTGTCTTTGGCAAACATTCTTTCTCTTCCTCCCTTCCCTGCCTCAGTGACTGCATGTTACAATCAGAACTTGGCCTGAGCCTTGAATCTTTCCAACTCTCTTTCTTCCCTCTTGTTCTAGCTACTTGGCATCCAAACCTACTTTTTTGTTTTTGCTTTTTTTTCCTTCCATTTTTACTACATCTCTCTAACCCAATGTTTTCAAAGCATGGTCCCTGGACCAGTAGCATCCACATCCCTGGAACTTGTTAGAGATGCAAACGCTCAGACTTCACACCAAACCCGAGTCCAAAGTTCTGGAGGTGGGGCTGTGACCTGTGGTCCCATCATATCTCAGACATCTGAATCCATCTCTCGGCTTCTGGAATTATATCTCTCTCAAAAGTGCAGGTCCAAGGTATCATTCTCCTGCTTAAAATTGGATACCGGTTGCCCAAGGTTTTCAGGGTAGAATAAAAAGGCACGACTTCAAAACCACCGGGGATTTGGCTCTTGTCTCCTCTAGCTTCTTCTTATGTTCACCTCCAATCTCCCACCTCTTAGAACACAAGCTCATCCCACACTCTGGCAATAAGTACAGGCATGTATTTTTTGAGTGTTCATGCTCTCATGGATCTCTGGGGCCTTTCAGAAAGCAATTTTGTCTCTTTCGTTTTCCATAGCCACCCTACATCAGGTATGGGTTTCTTAGAACTCTCTGTCCCCTGTGTCACACCAAAAATCATTGTATTTTTAAATTAGCCCTTTTAGTTTCTTGAAAGATGTAATTTTGAAATGTAAAAAGATAGTATTTTTGCAAATGGAATACAATTCAAAGCTTCTGGAAGGAAATTCAAGAAAATATTCATGGTGGTTTCCTTTGGAGAAGGGACCAAGAAGTAGGATTATATTGGGAGAAAGATCTATCACCTATACTCTTGAATTGTTACCATAATCGTGCTTTGTTTTTACTACCTAAAAATAAATTAAAAAATTAAAATACCTTAGTTGCAGGGTACACATGTGTGTAGGAGGGAGACAAGGGTGTTACAGGGTAAGAGACTGCATAAAAGAACAAAGCAAGTATTTTTTTTTTTTAATGCTTACGTAGTTTTGAGAGAGAGCGCGGGTTGGGGAGGGGCTGAGAGAAAGGGGGCTCTGTACTGACAGCAGACAGCCTGATGCAGGGCTCAAACTCACAAACTGTGAAATCATGACATGAGCTGAAGTTGGACACTTAACCAACTAAGCCTCCCAGTGCCCCCCAGCTCAAGTCTTAAAGTAAATAGGGAGAGGATAAAATGCACATATTCATGACTACTCAAGTTTTCCCTCCAGTTTGAGAAATATACGGAATTCTTCTAAAGGTATACTTTTCTCTTGATTCTTTTCCTTATTTTCAAATTATTTTTATTATTCCTTATTTAAACGTGTATAAATGGACAGGTACAAGAAAATGGCAGCATGATCCATTCTAAGAGCTTTATGTAATATGTAATACATTAATCTTAATTAGGAAGTTGCAGGGCTGGGTTTTGAACCAAGGAGTGTGGTTGTGGATGTTGTGAATATTCTTACACAGATGTAAGACCAAACCAAATTAATAAGCTAAGCATAAACAAAATTAAAAAGCTAACTGACTTCAAGCTAACATTTACTTCATAGATGAATCCTGCTAATTTGCTTTCAGGAAATTGCCCCACACAGGGTCAGTGTGGAATAGAATTCCATTCCATGTGGAACAAACTCACATCCTATCAGTTCGCATGACTCTGCCATGGCAGCAAGCTGTGTGCTAAGTTAGCTCTCTTCCAACCTTGGATGACATGACATCTTCATTTGTACAGTTGCCTTTATGACAGTGGCCTTCACTTAGACCAAGCTGTCGTTTACAAGTACTGTTAACCTTCTTTATTTTCTTACCACCTCATGTCAGTCCTAACAGTACAAATTGGCACCAACACCAACGTTAATACAAACACAATTGTGAAGGCCTTGCAATCACATGTCAGTTTTCAAAAATAAGCCATCCAGTGATCCTCCAACATGAGTCAGTCAACTATGGCTTGGGAGCAAAATCCAGGCACCCTTATTTTTGCAAGGTCCCTGAGTTAAGAACGGTTTCCACCATTTTAAATGGTTGGAAAAAGAATATACGATAGAGATGCATGAGGCCCGTGAAGTCTAACATATTTACTATCTGGCTCATTTATAGAAAATACCTCCTGATTCATGTATTTATGTAATTTTTAAAAAGGTTATCATGTGGAAAGTGTATATTAGAAAGCTTCAGGACCCCCAGGGGTACATTTCTGGAAACCAGGGAGGAAATCACATTGCGACTTACTGGAAAATGTGGTCAGTTACTCATTGTCCGATATTTGTGAGATAAAAGCACAAACACACCTTTGCCCAGGAGAAGCACAGTTGTTCTTGGTATTGAGACCAGACAGAATTACTCCCAGGATTGTCATGGAGAGGACACTATGGGATGTAATGATGTCTCTCTGGTGTGTGACAGCAAGTTTTACAGAGCCATTTTATATAGCAATCCTACAAATAGCCTGATGACATCATGCCCAAATCTGATTTGGTAAAGGCAATTTTCCAAGGACTTTGTGGGTCAGGTATTCAGCTTTTTATTGATCTGGTTCAATGTAAGACTAGATTGTAGACCTGGAAGTGAGGAGAGACTGGATGCCCATGGGGCAAATCTCTCTTAGCATACTTTATCTTGGATGAGCGTTGAACACAGGAGTAAACACCCTGCCACACAATGGGAGGTCAGCTTGTCTATGTTGCCAGGTTAATTTCATACCCATTTTATGTTTTTCCCATAAAGAACGCAGCGTATTCCTGGGAGCACGGCAATGCAAAGTTCGGGGGATAAGATGAAACACATAAATAAAGCACTTATTGATGCCATGAAAGCAACAGATCTACAACTCCTCTGTTCATATATTGCAAGAATGACAGAGGACACATCAGAGACCACGACCCAGCAGTGGCATCCATGTCAGTAAGTGCTGAGATGAAATCTCTGCCTCCATTTAGAGGCAACTTGATGCAGCTCTCTCAAGAGACAAATCTTTGTATGTTTTAATTCCTGTACTTTAAAATAATGTAATTATTCATAGTAATTTATTTATAAACATTTATATTTTATTTGTAACTGTTTAGTCACCTGTCTTGTCATATTTTATTTTATTTTTATTTTTTTAACGTTTATTTTTGAGAGAGAGAGAGACAGGGTGCGAGTGGGGGAGGAGCAGAGAGAGAGGGACACACAGAATCTGAAGCAGGCTCCAGGCTCCAACGTGTCTGCACTGAGCCCGACGCGGGGCTCAAACTGACAAACTGAGATCATGACCTGAGCCAAAGTTGGACATTTACCGACTGACTCACCCAGGCACCCCTGTCTTGTCATATTTTATGCTAGTTCAGTCAATATGATGAAATCAGAGCCCCTACAGCTTGGAAAATGTCTGATAACCCCCACCTTGCTGTTTATTGAAGGAGTAGCTGTTCTAATATGCTGGATGGGTTGATGTTTGTGTCATCATTGATTAAAAGTCAACTATACTCTCTATTCTGTCAAACAGGTCCACGTCCAGAGTTAATAAGGGTGCACTAGTTATGAGAAGATTTCAGATCACTATTTGGAGCCATTCACCCCCATCTCCACCATGGCATCCAATACTTTTTTTCTGGAAGCTCCATTCAACTTTGATTTTAAAATCAGCTGTCAATAATCTACCCAGCATCGACTGTTTCCTGCCTAAGCAAAATTAGCTCTTTAGGGTCAGAGGCTGGCATCTGTCTTCCCGCAGCCATCCCCACAATGGAGTAAAGCTGCATCCGTCCCCTCCACACCTTCTATACCTAGGACACCTTGAGCAAAAACAACCTATGTCTTTAGTATTATAGTCCTTCAGATGTGGCAAGCTCACATTTGTGTATTTAGTAGTCTGTCCCCTTCAGTGGCAGTAGTAGTCTATACTCTGCAAATCGTTGGGAATTGGGAACCACTCTGACACAATGTGACCTAAGAATTTTGTTAGGAGAAGAAAACAAAGAACTGGAAAGTGCATGCGTGACTTTGTGCCATTCAGCAGTTGAATGGACTGGTTAGAGGGTGTTAAAGCTGGGATGGAGAAACACCTGGGGCGTTTAGAGAATACATTCTTGTTGTTGTTATTGTTGTTGTCGTTTGACCTGCTTAAATCCCTTCACATGTTGAGAGGCCACAGTACAAGCTACACAGTGCAAAGTTAACATTGGAGGCTCTGGAACTTCTGTCTAGATTTGGAACCCAGCTACTGATCTCTCTCTCCCTTTCTTTCTGTTTCTCTCTCAATATCTCTCACTTTCTTTGTCTTCTCTCTTTCCATTCCTACAATGAATTTATACATTTTCAATGACCTGGTTATATACTTTCTGCCTTTCTCGGCCATCAAGTGCATTATCAGGATGAGCTTCAATCACTGTCACTCTGTTAGTCATAGTGTGCAGCATCTGCTTTCCTAGATCAGGAATGTTTGAGTAACAAACTCACTCTCCTCCAATTTCATACAAAATTTTCCTTCACATTTGGGCTTGCCCCACGGTGGTGGCATGCAAATTCTGCTCATCTCAGGAGGCTGCTTGTATCTACACAGTTACTTCTAACCTTCCTATTCCAAAGCAGGTTGAAACACTGCCCTGGTTCCTAAAATCCAGAAGCTACTGCCTGTTGGAGTGCTGGCAAGCATGGTGTTTAGGGCAGGAACTCAGAAGCTAAGTTGGAGAAATCTGATTTCCTCAGCAGCACTCCACTGGACATAAACTTACGTGAACTCTGCATGACTCACTTAGACCAAGGTGAACACTGATGTCTGTGTCCAACTGCAGCACTCGAAAATATTTGCCCCTCTTTGGCAA
This sequence comes from Prionailurus bengalensis, assembly GCF_016509475.1. Lineage (NCBI taxonomy): Eukaryota > Metazoa > Chordata > Mammalia > Carnivora > Felidae > Prionailurus > Prionailurus bengalensis. The sequence goes on along the minus strand of NC_057344.1, from coordinate 190,040,632 downwards.
CTGGGGCCAATCTGCTTTTCTCTAGCTCCCAGCATGGACAGTTCATCACTTGAAACAATTTTCTTCTTTGTTGTTTTGTTGGCGAGCAAAGACTGCAAAAGCAAACCATTGTTCAAGCTGAAAGTCATTTGGTGGAGAAAATGAGATGCTTGGACCAGTCTCTTTGTCCTTTATTTTATCGTCCCCTCTGGCATCCATTTATGGATCTGATTTGATTTCTATTTTCATTTTGAGTCTTTTCTCTATGACCTCAGGTCAGAGACAATATCAAAAGCAATGTGTTTTGGTGGGTTTATTTATCTGAGTCAATGGAAGAAGAGAAAGCCAACGGAAATGGAAGGGGGAGGGGCAGAGAGAGAAAGAGAGACCAACTGAGACTAAAGCTATGTCTGTATGAAAAGGAAACATAACTACAGTTGGATCTGGAATTCTGACCATTTTCCTTACTAATCCTGATGCTGTTTACACTGTAACAATCAGCTTCAATCTTTAACATGAACACAGTTTTCACAATCCGTTAATATTTTATCCCATATTCATGGTCACCAAGATGAATGGAGAGGGTTGGATCTGGGAGGAAGAATGGGGAGAGAACCAACAGCAAAAAAAAAAAAAAGAAGAAGAAGAAGAAGAGAATTTGTCTTTTGCCATTGAATAGTGAGTTTTTACAGTAAGTATATGAGATAAATAAGTTTTCACAAAACTTCTGGATTTGCCATTTGTAAAATTTCAAAAAACTTTCCATTTGAATTTCAATTGGAAACTTGGAGTGCTTTCATTAAAAACAGCTATTAAATGCTTATTAAATGCCATTGCATTTGATTCTTCCAGGGGTATGAAAAGTCATCATGCTGGACTGGAGCATCAGTAGAAATGGTGCATACAAAGTGCATAAAGAAGATGAATTCAACACATGGGAGAATACACCAAGTCGCTACTCATGGCTGGTGTTACTATTGATGCCACCAACCAACCCAGAAGGACAGAACCTTCCCTTAATTTACAGAAGGAAAGTAAATCACAGATCATAAGTCTTCTCAAAAATTAGGTATTCAAATTCTATCACTACCAAAATATTCAGACAGAAAGGCAAATGATCTGGTGTACTTTGTTTAAAGATAACCAAAGCAATGATGCAGAACTCTCCTTCAGGTGAATTAAATTGTTAACAGAAACAAGTTTTTAATAAGCCTGTTGACCCAGTGATACTTGATCTAGTTCTCAGCTCTTCCTTAGAGACTTCCTTTTTCCATCCTCACAGAGAAAAATTGAAAAAAAAAATTTAAATTGGGTATAATATATGCTTAGGAATTAGAAAAAATGGGGCAATTCATATTTAACTGTCAGTTTTTGCTTATTAAGTACGATATAAAGCCATGGCTTCAGACTTTAGTGTGTATTTAGGATTGCCTTGAATGCATATTGAAAATGTACTTACCCAGCCTAAGTCAATCCTAATGATTCTGAATAAGTTGATCCCTAGTATAGCCCAGAAATTTTGTTTTAAGGAAATTTCCCAGGTGATTCTAATGAAGGTGATCCATGGACCATTCTTTGAGAAACAGTGTCTTACAATGTATTCATGGTGTGTGTGTGTGTGTGTGTGTGTGTGTGTGTGTGTCTCATGGGGAAACATAGCAGAAGGACTTCGAGTTAAAAAGTTGGTTTGGGTTGTTTTGTGAAGGCATTTGGCTGACATGCTAAGGAGTCCATGTTTTTCAATAAGGAACTACTGTGATCAGATTTGTACTTTTAGACATGTAACTCTGATAGCAGGATGGTTTGGAGAAGGCAAAAGGAGGAGTCAAGGATACAGGTAGTTTTGTAAGAGAGGAGGGCTTGATCTAAACTTCTGTCCCACACACTGTGCAGGTCATAATGATAAGTAAGACTTATTACCTTGAGGAAACTTGAGTTCTGTTTCCTCAAGTTGCTTACAAACCTAGTAAAAGAAGATCTAATACATGCGACACAGATGAGCAAGTCAAAGAAGTGGCTGGCTGGGTGCACAGATTGGAGATGGATAGTTGCAGACTTTTGCAGAGTTACAGAGACCAAGGGAAGACTAAGGTTCCCAGACCAGGATAGATCCTGAGAGAAAGGTTAAACTGGATCAGAGTTGATGGCACTGTGCTCTTTTCACTGGTGTGGCAAAAAAAGCAGGGTTGCAGACTTATATGAGGAAATGAAGAGAAAATAAAAGCGTAGAGTATCAATTTCTTCTTGGAGATTTTGTTAATGAAAAAAAAGTCAGAGCCAAAATAGCTGCTTAAAGACACTACAAGGATAAGAAAAAGGCTACTTTTTGTTTAGTTTTGCTTTAATTCTTTAAATTTTTAATTTCATTTTTTTTCATTCTTATAGAAGATACTGGAATGTATTTGAGAGAAAATGAGAAAGAGAAGTTGAAAACTGGAGAAGTGATCATTGGTAGGGCAAAGAAAATGAGAGAAGAAATGGGACTGAGAGGGGAGGAGAGGTGAAGAATCTGGACTTGGAAAGGAAGAGACCAGAAAGCTGAAGAGAACAGTTGACTCCGCATGGCACTTCTGGGGTAGGCAGGAAGCAGCAGGGGAAGGAGAAAAGGGATGAGGGAAGTGATTTAGACACTATAGGTTGTTGTTCAGTAGCCATACTACACCTTCTTTCTCAGTTTGTAGAAGCCAACCGTGTAAGTTTTGTTCCTGTGGCAATGTGCTTAGGGAAGGTGGATTCCTCTCCAAGTCCCAGAGAATGAACCATGTTTGATCCAAACTCAGCATGGTTATCCCATTCCCCTCTGTTGGTGGCAGAGGTTTGGCAAACGACAAAGTTTGGGCCAAATGTACATTACAGAGATCTCTACTGAGGATGCTTTGGGGAATTACTTTGCTTCATAATAAATAAATTTCCTCCCTTGAACTTGGTCGTATGAAGTCATGATGCTTAGACTGAGGGAGCCATCTTGTAACTATGAGGTAGAAGCCAAGGACAAAGAGTTAGATGCTCAGGATGGAGGAAAGTAAATCTGAGTCTAATGACAACATTAACCAAGTGTGTTATCTGAGAAACTACTTACCTCCAGTTTCCTGTTTGGAGAGAGATTTGTATTCTTAATGTTGAAATAATAATAATTTGCAATTTTCTAATATTCACAGTAAAAACTATATGTAAGTGACTGTAGGAAAGTTTGCGTCCATTTTTTTCACATCTGGGAATTGGGTTTGGGACGTGTGGAAAATATCAGGGGCTACCACTGAGTATGCTGCGAATGGTAGCTAATGAAATAAATCAAATGAAGGCAGAAATAAAGCATACCCAAAGTAAACAGTGACTGGATGCAGCCAAAATGGCTTCCCAGCATTTCCAACCTCTCTACGAGGGGGCAAAAGGGGAGAAAATCTGGATTGAAGATGAGTTGAGGTGGGCATTGGAATGCAACATCAACTGAAAGCCAAGGGGATGGTGTCCATGGGAGAGCAAGGGCAGTGTGGAAATGTTTCGTGAAAGTCAAATGAGCGTTAAATAGTATTAGACTGTTCCTGGTCACCTCCTATGACATGGTTTGCCCTCAGTTTCATTATCGCTAAAATGGGAATAAAAATAGCACATCGCTCCTAGGTTTTTGTGAGGACAAAATGACATAATATGTGCAATTGATTTTCCATTTTATGTAACATATTTTAAGCATCAGTAAATATATAGCAATAATTAGGCCTTGAGCTCCTGTCAGAACCAGGAAGGGGAGCACCAAAAAGCCCACACGCACATCAAAATAATGTCAAATAATGATGCACTCCATATATTTTTCTAATCAACAAAATGTGCAAAAATTCCACTCACCATGCATATTAGTAAGTTTTTCCAAAGTTGAATTAAGGGAAAAAGAAAAAAAATTCTGGCACAAAATAGCCTGTGTATCTTAACAAGACAAACTTCAAATAAATGGGCTGCTGCAGCACCCACTGATTATTTGCCAACAGTTTTTTTAGCCAGCACATGCTCTTTATTTAGCTGGGCCAGCAAGCTGCTGAAGGTGTCGTTGCTCATCCTGTCACTGGACGGGGTGGAAAGGCAAACACAGAGGAGCGAGCTTGCCAAGTACCCAGCTATCTGAACAGCTGTGGGTTAGGTCCAGGGAACTGTAGAATTCTCGCTGCTTCAGATTCTTTTGTTCTTTTCCACATAGTGTGTTCCTGGAGCAGGACCCACAGCATTGGTACCACCTAAGAATTCGCTAAAAATGCAGACTTTCAGGCCCCACTGAAGGAGAACTGAAGCAGAATCTGCCTTTTAATAAGACTTTCTGGCGAGTTGTGTGCACATTAATGTTCTAGAGGCACTGATCTTAAAGACTTGTCTGAAGCCATCTTGTGTGATAGGCAATGACTCACAGCTTCCCCAAAGGCCCTCTCACTTCCTTGTCATCCTTTCATGACATGGGATGTATGTTCTCAGGGGAGGCCCAGCTTCACAAAGTCCCTCACTGTTGTGACCCACTGAAATCAACCCTGAGTCACCAGTGAGCACCAGTGATCTAATACTGTGATTGGACAGCAAGAAAGCCCAAAGAAATAGTCTGAAAGTGGGTTTATTCCACATTCTGCTTCATGTTGGTAATTGACCTGGGACAAATTAACTAAATTCTATGTTTGTGCCTCCTCTATCCCAATTCACAAGCAAGACTCTGCAGCCCTATTTGTAACTGCTAACTCTTTCTTGATGCCCATCACTGAGTGGAACAGAGGAGGACACTAGGGGGCATTATGGGAGAGCACCTAAAACAAGATTGGTCAGTCAGCTCTAGTCCCTGGAGCATCTGGATTGGGAAATCAGAGACACTAGTTGTCTCTCTTGGTATTTAAGCAAAGAGGAGTTGTCAGACACCTGGGGAAATTATTTCTGAGCTAGGGGCTCAGAGATGCAAAAAAAATTTAAAAATTTATAAAATTAAAAAAAAAAAGCAGAAACTCTATGACTCTGGAAATATGAACCTTAATTCCTGATGGTTTTCCAGTTTGGGATTCTTATGTCTACTGAAGTTCACTTGTACTTGGCTGCTGATGAGTTCCTTAAAATACCTTTTACTCATCTGGTAATTGAACTGCTTACATTAGCTTAAATTCCTTAAATCCACACAGTCCTGATCACACAATACATTTTAAGTGAATGGTGGTTATGATTATTTTTATTATTACTATTGGACAACCAACATCATTATTATTATTGTAATACCTCCTACCCCAGGCTATATTTTCATTCAAATTTAGTAGCTAATAATTAATTCTTAAAGCTGTAAGAAAACCAATCACCTGCATCATGACCAAAAATAAAAAGAAATACTGTCTTGAAACATGTATATATTCATTGATGGATTGCTGTTCAAAGAATTAACTGAAGAATTGATGATGCCTACAATTGCTAACCACAAACAGCAGCTGCCGCATAAGAACACATTGTGTAAGTTAACTGTGGCACCAGGGAGAGAAGGGAGTACCTCATGCTTCAGGACTGTAATGTACCAAACTGCTACTCAGATTTTACATGAGTCCTAACTAAAGTCAGAAAGGTCAACTCAGTGACTCAGGTAACAAAAATAACAAGTTATAAAATGAAGAATTCTAGGTCCCACTTGCCACCATGGTCTCCTATAACATAGTCTGCAGACCCTTACCTCAGCCGGCAGACAACCCCAGAGACCTACTGGTCACACTCATCTGAATCCTTCTTGAGACACTGACTTCTTAAAAACTCCAAACTCTTTTCATCAAAGGATTGATCATTGAATGTGTAAAATACTCAACATTGTTCAGTGGAAGATATTTATTATCAGCATTAAAGATAAATAATAATAACCACCATTTGGATGGCAAGGCTTACCAAGCTGCTTTTTAAAGTACAACATGTGTCATCATATCCTATGTTTTAGTACTGACATGAGGGACATTTGAGAGAGGAGATACCTTTCCTAAGGTTTGCAGCCCACCACTCTGACAAATACGGATAGTTCCGTTTAGCAAAAACACTTGCAGATGCTTTTAGCAACAAATCTTTAAGTAGAGGCAAGGACTTTCTCAAGATGCCACTCGATTGAAATTCCATATGCTTCTTTCCTAAGAGGTGGGGAAAATGCTTTAGGGGGAACTGTCCCTTCTTCAGAGCTGTGACTGGTAAAAGGGTGAAAGACACTGGGGACACTTCCCAGCAAATCAAGCCCTGCAAGAACAGATCCAGGGTGATAAAATCCTCTCCAGATGCCATGGAATGAAATTTCCTCACCTCTGGCAGTGCCTGATTGCCAAGCATAACTCAACATCATTATGATTTTCTAGTGCATTGAGCTGGGGAATTATTTTCAAAGAAGACTGACTAGTTCTTGGATGAAGAGCGGAAGGCCCCTCAGCAAACTCTCATCTTGAGGACTTGGTAACTTTGTCCTTTTGCATCCAAGAAAGGGCAGATTTTCCTTTTGGAAGTAATTGGAGTTTTCTCTACTTGAAAGTTTTAAGCAAAACTGAAAGGACTGTGGATATTACATAAAACATTTGGATTTTTCAAATCCTAGACTCTAGAATGAATTCATATTTTCTTGGGAGAGAGTCAGTTCTGGGGCTCTCCTAGACATTCATTTCTTTTGGAAATTGAAATTTGCATTGGCCTGGGGACTTAGACATTGGTTGTCTAAATAATTCCATGCAGAAACAAAAATTCATGCTCATCAGATGTTCAGGCCAGTTTCCTAGAGAGTAGTAATTTAGAGGCATTCAAAGTAGTTTAAGGGGAGAAGGAAATAAGTCAATACTTTATTCATTCCAAACATGAACCAACACCATTAGGTCAGGAATATTTTCTGCTGAGAAAATAATGTCATCAAGGCTCAATCGTCACTAGGAGAGGACGGAGGGTCCATAAAAGATGACATTATTTATATGAGCCAGTAAGAATTTTAATACTTGTAATTCTGGAGAGACCATGGAGCTTGTGGATTACCCCAAAGTGTCTTTTACCTGAAGCCAGATTCTTAAATTCTACCTTTAGGACAAATTCCTAAACCTTTCTTGTGAACATACACCCCATGATATTCTGGCTCCAATATCCCCTAGCTGCTACTGGATGACTCTTCACCATGAGCCCCACTTGACATACACCCAACTCCATCCTGCCCCTGCCCTGCCTTCCTGGTCATTCCAATGGCTGCAATTCCCCTCTCCTGTCAAGGGAATGCTCAGTGATCATTTTAGTCCTGAGTCAGATATCATCTTCTCCAGGTGCCCTTTTCATTCCTCTCGTCCTGCTTGGCGAGCTTAACTGTTTTCACCTTTGCCTTGTACCTTTACTATTACCTTATTGTGGTTTATCGTAGTAGCTTGTTTTACCATTTGTCTCTCCCTCTTGATTACAAGCTCTTTTTTACAAGGGACATTTTTACAAGGGACATTTTTTAAAATATTTATTTTTGAGAGGGAGAGAGAGAGAGAGAGAGACTGCACACATGTGAGATAGATAGAGAGCGTGGGGGAGGGGCAGAGAAAGAGGGAGACAGAAGATCTGAAGCAGGCTCCTTGCTGTTAGCTCAGAGCCTGATCATGCAGATCAAACCCACAAACCATGAGATTATGACCTGAGCCGGAGTTGGAAGCTTAACTGACTGAGCCATCCAGGTGCCCCAGGGCCATTTTTTAATCTGCCTGCCCAATGTCCAATATTTACTGAATGATTGGATGAGCATGTCATTATAACTATTCAATTGCTGTAGATTTTAAAATCTAAAATAAAATTCTTACATTTGCTATATAATCAGATGCTGTCTTTTTGAAAAGTTATTCTTCTTCCATCCAATGGCTCATTCCAACCAATGGTGACAGGTGATGGGGAAAATGGGTAATACTTAAACTAAAAGCTGAGTCCCCAAAATGGTCAATCATTTGAATTGTGAAAAAAAACCACAAAAACCCTAAATGACTCTTTATTTCCATGTACACACATTCATGATGAGTTAACATTCACAGGATTAACTGAAAATTAATGATACTGTTAGCACCATGGATTGGGCACAAGTTATATGGCTTCCTCAGCACAGGATGCTTATGAATATGATATCTAATGGTCAGAATGCTGCATATGAGACATTACTAGTCCAGTTTTGGAGATGGGGAATCTGAGTTTCAGAGGTGTTCAAATGATGTTTTGAGTGTCAAATAGCTAAATAATGGTTATTTATAACCAAATAATAGCTAAACTAAAGGGGAGTTCCTCAAAAATGGATTTCTTAATCAGTTCAGGCTGCTATAAGAGAATATCATAGACTGGGTGGCTTAAATAACAGAAATTTATTTCTCACATCTCTGGAGGCTGGGAAGTCTGAGATCAAGGTGTCAACAGATACTATATCTGGTGAGGTCCTGATTCTTGTTTTGTACACTGTCTTCTTATCCCATGGTGAAGAGCAGAAAGAGGTAGCAAGCTCTCTCATGTCACTTCTTATAATGTCACTCCACTTCTCATGTCACTCCACTCCCAAGATCTACTTATCTCCCAAAGACTCACCTCCTAATATAATTACATTGGAATTGGGATTTCAACATATAAGTGTGGAGGAGGACACAAACACTCAGTCCATAACATCCTAGTACTAGCAATGCCAGAAGACTAAGCTGGTGCATTGGCAATAGTGGTAGTATCGATTCCAAAACTTTTAAGCCAATATGGAAGTCTATGAAACAAAGGTAGCACTAAGACTATTTTAGGAAATAAATTTGATGAAATTCCTACCCCAAGTTACCAGAAGAAACACAATCCTTTTCAGAAGCAGCCAACTCTAGCCTCTGGTGTAGCTTGCCAGCGGGTTGGCTCAACTCTCACGATAGTGCCATTCCTTGGAGGCCACAATTCTTGAAAGCTAAAATCCTCTTGACTTAGGTAGCTGACCAGTGAGAGCATCACTTCTCTGAGTGCTAAGGGCTGTTTCTCAGGAGTATCCCAAGCACAGAGTCTGGGCAGAAGTGCTGCAGTGAGGGAATTTGTTGCTGCTCGCATCTGGGAGAACTCTACTAGTTTTCCTTCCAGTTATAACATCAGTCCAATAGGCTGGAGTTAGTTCACTGTTTGGGAAATTAAACCCAATCTACAATAGGTACAAAATGGGATTATTGCAACAATATGCATGACATTTTCATGAAAACTATGGTGGTAAATGACCCAGAATAATAATAAGAAGGCAATCTCATATTTTTGGGCTATTTACTATGTGTCAGGCACCCTCTTAATAATTATATATATTATATATACATATAATATATATATATACACACACATATATTATGTGTATATCTATATAATATATACACACATGTGTGTGTATATCTGTTTAATATATACACACAGGTGTGTATATAGTATACAGATATATACATAATATATGGGTGTATACATGTATAACATATATGTATCTATCTATATATCTATCTATACATGTATATATATAATCTCACTTAATCTTCCACAAAATATTACAATAGAAGGCACTGTTACCTGATTTTACAATTGAGACAACAAAGGTACACTGTTACTAAGTGACAGAGATAGCACTCAAACTATACTATGCTGATTTATTCATTTATCACTTTAAATTCCTTGAGGACAGTTTCAATGGAATGTTACAGATAGAAGCAATATTATAGAGGGTTGAGAAACTAATCCTAGGACATAATGTGGAGATAGGGAAAGAAAGCCCCACTTCTAACAATTCTGATGAAAACAGGAAAAGAGTAATATTATGGAAGAGTATACTTTGGAAAATTTTGAGCCAAGGTGCAACATACTTTGGGATCAGGGAAGATATTTGCCTAAGTGGAAGGAGTGGATAGAGTGGCCAGTTTAAGATCAGAAAGAGAGTGATGACTGCAGAAAAACATCTTGGAATGAAGGACATTTGGGGGCTCAGACGCATGATTTATATATTTTTTTTATTTTTAAATTTTATTTTATTTATTTTTATTTTGAAAGGGGGGAGTGGCAGAGGGAGAGGGAGGAAGAGAGTCTTATGTAGTCTGTGCACTCAGGGTAGAGCCTGATGTGGGTCTCCAACTGACGATCATGAGATCATGACTTGAGCCGAAATCAACATGAGATCATGACATGAGCCCAAATCAAGAGTTGAGTCAGACACTCAACTGACTGAACCACCCATGTGCTCTGCATGATTTATTTTCAGGCAGGAAAAAAATTCTTTCCTGTCAGGGGCTGGAAGAAAGGAGCAAAAGAAACAATGGATGCTACCATGTATTTTTAGTAGAGGATAAAAACTGTGAGTTTTAACACTAGATGGTGTCAATGTTCCAACTGAAGTAGGAAACAAGATCTTCTTAAAGTGAGCAGGACAGATGCCTAAATAGAGGGGCTAAAGAGAATTGTGAAGTTTTGATAGAGCCCTTGGCATACGATCTCCAATGATGGCTACCATCAATTTCTTCTCCACTCATCAAGAGGTGGAATCCATTTTCCCTCCCTTCGAAAATGGACAGGACTCGTGACTTTGTTCCACAGACTACAACAGAAATAATGTTATGCCAGTTCCTGGCCTAGTTTTTACAAGCACTTTTGGATTTCCCCTTCTTCTCTCTTGGAAGTCAGCTACCATTTTTAAAGAAGTTCACCTCTTCTGAAATCACCACACTGTGAGAAAATCCAATCTGGCTTATTACTTTGCCATGTCTGCAATAACAAAATACCACAGGCTTGGTGGCTTAAACAACAGAAATTTATTTTCTCAAAATTCCAGAGGCCAGAGAGGTCATGTTCAAGGTGTTGGCAGAGTTTGTTTCCTCCTCTGAAGCCTCTCTCCCTGACTTGCAGATGGCTACTCTCTTGCTACCTCTTCACATGGCTGTTTTCTGGGCACACATGACCCTCATTTCTCTTCCTCTTTCTCTTCTTATGGGGGAGGAATCCAATCATATTAGATTAAGTCCCCATCATTTTAACTTAAACTCCTCTTTAAAGACCTTCTCTCTAAATACAGTTACATTCTGAAGTTCTGGGGTTTGGAACTTCAATTTTTTTGAGGTTTGGGAGGAGGGCACAATTCAGCCCATAATACTAGTCATGCACGGAGGTCATTAGAGAGAGAGAGAGACAGAGAGAGATTCTCAACCAGTCCCCAGTTGTTCCAATCTTCCCAGCCAAGGAATGGATTTGTGAGTGAAGAAGCCATCTCAGAGATTCTGCTTCTCAAACACCAGGTGCAGAACTTCTGCTTGGGCCCTGTCCCATTTGAAAAATTGTGAGAATCCACAGTCCAAATCTAGAGCACCTGAATGTTACTCTCTTCTCCGTGCAACAATAGAAAAGCTAAACAAGTACTGAAGCTAATCGGAGTTGACCAAGAAAGTCACAGAACTGACAATGTGGAGATCCATCAGTTTTTATTCAGAGCTTTGTATCTTCACAAAGAAAATCGCCCTTCACGTAAGGTCATTCCTGCATATGGGGTAAAGCAGTGCCAACACTATCACCATTTTCCTGCTTCAGGAACACCCTTTTATCTGGAATTCACACACACACACACACACACACACACATTTACATCTCTTAATGGAACTAAATTTGACATGTGAAATTATTTTTTTTAAATGCCTAGCTCGTGAGATTATGCTACTATATATAAAAGTAATAAATTAACCTGCTAACATCACTGGCTTCTGATATTATTGTCGTATATAACGTATAGACAGAGCCCACTCTGTATGTCTGTTTTTCCCCGGATTTACTTCAAATAATTTGGGCGATAAAGGTAATTGCAAACTAATTTCCCCACACCTTTATAATAGGTTCTGTTCATCCTTTGGAAAGTTCACAAATCTGAAACTTTACAATCTACAGAAAGTCAAATTTTGCCAGTTTAAGTAATTGCGTGAATAGATCCACCTTGTTGTATGCAACTAATTTTAAGTACAGAGAGAGGGGTCTAATTTTCAAATAAAATCAGGATCATCTACATGGAAGGGTGGAAGACTTGACAAAATTGTCCTCTTTATCCGTTTCCCTGCATTGTAATTGGAACTCCAAAACATTCCCCAAAGCGGAATCACCCGTTCTCTCCCTTTTATTCCTTTTGTTTTCTAAGCAATGGGTTCCAGTTTCTTCTATTCCATTCTTTATTTTCTTATGCACCTTGTTCATTGAATTTTAATGTATACACACAAACATGCATACCTCTACTCCCACCTCTCCACACCTATAAGATTTTTTGATGCATGGGGCACCTGGGTGGCTCAGTCTGTTCAGTGTCCGACTTTGGCTCAGGTCATGATCTCACGGTTCATGGGTTTGAGCCCCACATCAGGCTCTGTGCTGACAGCTCGGAGCCTGCTTCAGGTTCTGTGTCTCCCTCTCTCTCTGCCCTTCCCCTGCTCACGCTCTGCCTCTCTTTCTCTCAAAAAAAAAAATAAATAAATGCTAAAAAATTTTGTAAAAAAGATTTTTGATGCATGATTGGTGAAAACAGGAATAAAGAATTATAATTAAGCATTTGAAAGAAGAGAGGGCTCAGAAATAGGAAAAATAGGTTTTTCTAATGTCCAAATTTTCTGGACAGTAGACAATACCCTAAACAATGTAAATATCAGAAACTTCCCTCACTGCCTCTTTTATACTGTCTGTAGGTGTTTGTGCTGGTGATGGCAGGGGTGAGGGAAGATAAAATCAGTAACAGGTTAGAGTATATATTCTAAAAATGGGTGAGAGTGCTTCTTTAAAACATTGTGAAATTTGTCATTTCTGAGTTAGTTTAAGATGAGAGTCCATTCTTTCCTCGTGGGGCGAGCCACAGAGATTCTAAGAGGCAAACTAATCTCTGCCTTCTTTGGCTTCAGATCACAAAAATAAGAGGAGACTCCCGGCCTTTGTAGCAGTCTTGCTGTATTTTTTTTTATTGTAACTGGTATCGTATTCATTTTTCATTACAATCACATTGCATTACAATTCATTTTTGTTATTACCATGGTTACGGCTGTTGTTTATCATCCTTGGCTAATCTCAAGCTTGAACTATTGCAATAGGTTTCAAGCTGGCCTAAGAGCCTCTGCTCTGGTTCCTCTTACTCGGCTCTGTCAGAGGGATGTTTCTAAAACATAAATCTGACATACCTTGTGCTTATTCCCCTAGTGATCTCATCCAGTCTTATGGAGATAAATATGATTTAGATATCAAGGTCACCAATATTTCTTTCTCAGCCTAGATCTCTCCTCTTAAACTCTAAGCACACACACACACACACACACACACACACACTTTTGCTATTACTACCTATGGCATAAGTGGGCATGGATGTCTATGAGGCATCCTAAATCCCCAAACAAGGAAACAGGGGGGGTTCCTGACCTTCTTCTCCAAATGTGGCCCTCCTTCAATCTTTCTGAATGTCAACCCATTCTTCTGATTGCTTAGACAAAAGGGTCAGAGTTATCTACAAATAGGAACCGAGATACAGAGAGGCTCAGTGACATCTGCAAATAAGTAAGTAGCAGAATCAGGATGGGAACTCAGGTAGTCTGACTCCAGAGTCTACACTCCTTACCTGTGCTCTACTACCTTATTAACCCCTTTTCATGTAATCTTGAACTTCATATGGCATCTGCATAACAAATATCCACTGTTCACCTCAGAGGTGGCTTGCTAAATCAAATCAGAACTATAAATTCTGGTTCTACCTAGTTGACAGACAAAAGAGCTGAAAATTCTACTTGTTTAGGACCAAGATTTTTTTCTTAATTATTTGCACTCTATTTTTTCAGACATTCTGTATGTTCTTATTGGGATACGAGGCTGGGATTTTGAGATGGAAACTCAGATGTGTCTTTTATAATTCTGTTTCAGCTACTAATTAGCTGTATAACCTTGGGAAGTTTCTAAACCTCTGGATATTATGCTCACTCTGCCAAAAATTGCTATGCATGCAGTAGATGGTCCAAGCTCTACAGTAATAATGTAGTTAAAAAAATAACTCAAGTTACAAGGTCCCTTCACTTCTTGAGGGCAAGAATCATATCTATTTGCTTACTATTGGTTTCTCAAGTGTTTATTGCAATTCTACCTTCTGCAGAAACTCAACAAATTTGTGCAAATGACTGGTTGAATTCATGATATGGTATGTAGTATGGACAAGATGCCTGAGAATTCCAGAGGCAGTTCCAGAACTGAGAGGCAGAAGACAAGGCCTGAAGGCAAAGAAGCAGATATTTCATTATTTCATTGACTGTTTCATTGATTATTTGACTTCAGGACGAATAACCATCACATAGGTCACATCTCCTGATTTGTCTCTGCAAAACTTGGAGACGGTGGGATTGGTTTTCTCAAAGTATGTTAACAGAGACCTGGCTGTATAATTTACCTTCACCACAATACCCAGAGTGTGCACGTGGAAAATTCTTTTTCTGTTTGATGTATTCATGGAAGGGCTTACGAACTCAGCATCAGTATCTATTACATATCAACATCTCCACTTACAAATTATTTCTTTTAGACGTCTCATCAATATAAGAATAACTACCGTATTCTAGAGTAGATAATATTGTTCCCATTTACAAATAAGGAAGGTGAGATTCAGGGAGGTTTCTCAGGGTAAAATGACTAAGTATCAAAGCTAGGATTTCAGTACAGGATTGGATGTCTCTTAATTCCTCATCTTTGCACTGACCCATGGATCCTCCTTACCTCTCCAGTACTAGTGATGAAGGAAAGAGGGCAGTTCAAGGAACTGCTAGAGATCAGTTCTCTTAAACTTCACATTTATCCAAGTCTAGCAGCAAGTGCTATGATCAACTGAAGAATATTCTAGTCACATAAAACACTAATTAATTAGGGAAAATTGGTAATTAACTGTATGCTCCCATTCTGTTTTCAATAAATGTAATCTAACAAATAAGTAGCATTTATTAATGATAATAGATAATACAAAGTGTGTTCACTAATAGGCTTGCCTTCCATTAGGGAATTAATACGGGGTTTTATTTGGAGTTCCAGAAAAAACCAAGTAAGCATCACTAGCATTTGCTTCATTGTGCAGATTACATGGTGCCTTGATTCTGTTGATGACAAGCAATAAAATACTCAGTTGTATACGGTGCATTAAAATGTGTTTAATCTACTATTAGTTCCGTGAAAAATTATATTTCTCACCCCACTTCTGATCACCATGGATGACATATGGGGACTATGAGTCCTAAAATAATTACAGACCACACGCTTTAGCAGTAAATCACAAAGCAACTTAATCATATCTTTTCCCGGAATTTGTTTATTTAAATAATGTTTAATTTTTTTCTCTTTCTTTCTTTCTTTTCCATGAAGAGCTCTCCATTGGACTACATTTCTGGTAAGAAGATACAACTTGGATTTTAACTGCAGGAATTATGCTATCTATTTTCTGGGTGAAATATTTTTTGTTCCTCCTTTGTCGAGACCTTTCAACAAATAATTTTTTATGTCTCTTTATGAAACAAGAAGGGCTACAATGATTTAGAAAGCAAGCTAGACAAAATAACCAGATAACGGTTTATAGATATAGTGATGTAAATAGGAACTATGCTCAAGGACCTGAAAAGAATTAAAAAAAAAAAAAAAAGAAACAGTATCATTGACACATTTATGCAAAGCCAGTGCAATAAATAAATAAATAAGTAAGTAAATAAATATTTTAAAAAGGGAGGGAATACTTGGCTTCTGAAAAGTTAAGGACTAAATACGATACCAAGTTGCAGTAAGTCTCTTGACGTACATTTTTGAAAATTAAATTTTCTCCTTTCTCAATGTTGTGGAATCCATGATGTCATATTGTATGTGTGTCTTATGCAAATTTCAGAATTTTTTGGTGATCAATAGGTGATATATTAGAAATGAAAATAGAAACTAGGTTGTACACTAGACTACTTACAGTGGTTTAAAATTCACGTTGGCAAAAAATGATTTTTTTAATTTCCTTGTTGGCTTACTTGGATGCTTAAAAAAAAAAAGTTCCACCAGGATGAAGGAGTTGGTAGGTGATATTTTAGCTCAGTCTAAACATTTCTCTTTGTCAACCAAGGATTTTTGAACAATAGAAGGAAGGGGTTTAAGAAGACCATGAATTAATCTTCCTTTGCTGTTCCTCTGTGGTTTTAAAGGCACTCTTCCTTGTATTATTTATAGATTAGAGTGTTTAAAGTTTTGTGCATGGTGAGTAGAGGCTTCTATGGCAAAATGGAACTGGAAAAAAACAAAACAAAACAAAACTGTTTGAGTCCTAGTACTGTCAACAAGTAGCTTGTCATTCTGGGAGAGTCTTAGAAATAAATGTACTGCCCCTTATTTCCTCTTCCACAAAATGTCAATATTTCTCTTGATTTGGCTTTACGGTGATATGAACCAATGTATGTGAAAGCATTTTATGATAATGTATAGTACATACTATACTTCAAGCTTCATTAACATATTAATAATATACTACATGTGATGACATGGTTCTTTTTATTTTTTAATAGCTCAGTGATGATTCTCAAAACCTTTAAGGGTCCTAACTGCCCCCTGCTGTTCTGCGGTTTTGCCTTTCCAATCCTGCAGTTTGCCGTAAGTTATTAACTCTAATACATTTCTGTCCATTTCTCTAACATGATCTTTGGTACCATGTAAATTGGTCACTTATGCAAAATAACTTATGTGGTAGTTACTTAACCAAATTGGCTCAAATATTGACTCTTTTCTTGAATTGCTAGCCTCTTATCCCACTCACTTACAACGAGGCAAATAAGCTCAAAAACACTGCTTTTAAAGGGTTTCTTAGGGCTTTGCCGTCAAATTTTTAGACTCATTTTTACTTCAGTAATTCCGTTAGTAATGTTTATTTTGTAATTAGTTTGGAAAGCACTTGAAAACAGAACCATCATTTCCTTATTCTTTGTATATTCTTGTTCCAGTTTTTTTTTTTTTTTTTGCAGACAAGCAGAGCCAGAGAAACACCCCCAAACAAGGTATTTGGTAAAAGGTGTGTGTGTGTGTGGGGGGGGGGGGGTGGTCCTGCTAAGGACTGCAGGCCCCAGAATCCCAGAATACCTGGAAGATAGCTGGTGGGGGATCCAGAGTCTAGACCTCCACAGAGTGTTCACAAAAGGATGGAAAAGAACTCAGGACAAAGAAACAAGAGGGAGACCAGAGATATCATATCATGGGAAGCAGGTCCTAAAGGAAGAATTAGCCACCAGGAGTTCCCTGTAGGTAGGGTCTGACTCTCCCAGCACATAGGCTCCGCCTCCAGATTACCCCCTGCAGGTGTTACAGTTTGGTAACTTCTCTGAAAAGAACTTGTGCTTTGTAAAGTGAAAGAAGCCCAGCATGGGCAAAGCAGATATCCAGGAATGTTAGACATAGATGTAGCTCTCTTTCAATATTGTGCCCTTCACCATTGGTTTACCTCTGTTTACCTGGAGCTTTCCAGACCTGCTCTCTTGCAAGGCCTGGGTGCTCCTGTTTTCACTCTGTGCTACGATGCCCTAGATCTCTTTCCAAGCACTTCTCTTTCTTTTCCTGTCAATCAGGCTAGGTTTCTGCTGCCCATCAAAAAGCTCTAAAGATACAGGTATTTCTCTGACCTTATCCCTACATCTCAGACACCACAATTTTTAGTCCAATTCACCATCACATTTTGGCCAGACTACTGTAGTAAGTGGCCAGACTTCCTTACTACTTTCTTCTTCATTGTTCTTCCCCCCTACCAAACCCATTACCTGCCAAACAGAATTTTTAAACAATATAGGTCATGGCACTCCCCTACTTAAACCATCAGTGGCTTCCTACTACACAGAATCAAGTCTAACTCTGTGTGACCTGCTTCATTGCCCACCTCCATGTCCTCCTGGACGGTCTCATCTGACATCCCTTCTCCTTCAACCATAGCCACAAAAACTTTCACTACTTCCCTTAATGTTATAAACCCTTTGTGCATTAGGGCTTTTGCACTTGCTGTTATCTTCCACTGGGGATAACTTTCTCCTTGCTCATGAAGAGTGGTTCTCTCTTTAGGTCTGGCATAAAAAGCCTTGACTTAAAGAAAGCCTTCTGTATCAGTCAGGATTCTATGGAGAAACAGAACCAAGAGAGGGAAAAAGAAAGAGAGGAGAGAGAGAGGAAGAGAGAGACAGAGAGAGAAAAAAGGAAGTGGGTAAAGGGAGAAGGAGGGAGAGAGAGATGGAGACAGAGAAGGAGAGAGAAGGGAAAGGAGAGGGGGGAGAGACAGAGGAGATAGGGAGGCAGAGAGAGAGGGAGAGAGGAATCAGCAAGCGATGTTAAGGAATTGGCACAGGATTGTGGGCACTGGAAAATCTGAAATCTGTAGGGCAGGCTGGCAAGCTGGAAACTCAGGCAGGATTTCTATGTCACAATATTGAGGCAGAATTCCTTCTTTTCTGGGAAACCTCAGCTTTTGTTTTTAAGGCATTCAACTGATTGGATGATGCAGACCAGGTTATTAAGGGTAATCTTTACCTAAAGTCAACTGAATGTAGATGTTAATCACATCTACAAAATTCCTTCACAGCAACATCTAGACTTCTGTTGGTCCAAACAACTGGGTACCAAAGCCTAACCCAGTCAACAAATAGAATTTAACCATCATATCTTCTAGGTCCCCTGTGCCCACATGAGTGTCTCTCACAGAGTCCTGTTCTATTTTTTCCCTTGAATATACCACAATTTGCACTTAATTTGTTTCTTGCTTATTAATTTCACACTTCCTGCGCTAGACTCCAGTGTTTATGAGTTGAGGACAATTCTCTTTTACTCATTAATATATATCCAGTACTAGCAAAGTACCTGGAGTACAGTAAGTACTCAGTAAATGAGAGATGTTCTATATGTTTGTGGAAAGGATTAGCAACCAGGAAGAGCTTGAGATGACGAGTTGTGACTCAAACTCCTAAAATTCTGTGGGAGTTGAAATGTCACATATTAGGCATAATTCATTAGAATGTGCATAGATAAAAAGCATTACAGATCCTAGCTAATTTCCTTTGACACATTTCTTTGAATTTCCCTCCAATTAGGGATGTGTGGGTGGCTCATTAGGTTGAGTGTCTGGTCATGATCAGTCATGAGCATCTGGTCATGACCAGGTTTCGGCTCAGGTCACGATCCCAGGGTCATGGGATCTAGCTCAGTGTCAGGCTTTGCACTAAGTGTGGAGCCTGCTTAAGATTCTCTCTCCCTCTGCCCCTCCCCCACTTGCATTCTCTCTCTCTCTCTCTCTCTCTCTCCCTCTCTCTATAATATATAAAATGAAAAAATTAAAAATGAATTTTCCTCCAATTAAATTAATCAACACAGATTTAAGAGTCTAACATACTCAAGAGCCTAACATACTCAACTCAAATGTAGCACTGAAAAGACTTCCAAAGTTTTCATAATTTATTTTATATTAATGAGGACTTGAATGTCTGCCAGGATCACTAGAATAATTGCCAGTTAGGCTTGTATTAATGAACACATTTAAGTGGGAACTGTAAAAAAAAATGGAAAATGATCTGATTTTATGAGGTAGGGTCACTGCCAGCCGCTTGCAGTGATGAATGGTACCCAGATTTGGTTTTACTATTAACCACAAAACATCCAAAGTTGCACAGCAGGCTCTTTGAAGAGCACATAGTGAATTTGAAAAATTATTTACTAGACTTCCAGTGACACATTTGTGTCAACAAGTTAGTTCTTCCAAAAGGAGTGAGAAAGAGTAATACTGTTAAAAGTTGATGCACACAGAAGTCTTACCACCTCCCACTGCTTGGGTTCTGTGCTGTGAAGACTGGGTTCTTTACACAAAGAAACGTATCAGCAACTTCCTTGGATGAAACTGCTTATGAACTTGTTATAGGTTCAATGCTGATGTACAGTGCTGAGGAAGTAGGAAACCTCAAAGCATTCAGAAGA
Source organism: Prionailurus bengalensis (assembly GCF_016509475.1). NCBI lineage: Eukaryota > Metazoa > Chordata > Mammalia > Carnivora > Felidae > Prionailurus > Prionailurus bengalensis. Next base: position 190,020,703 of record NC_057344.1, on the reverse strand, counting down.
CAGAGATTTATTATTATTATTATTATTATTTTAAAAATCTTGATCTTTCAACGGATATAGGAGTTTGAAGTATCTATCAGTCGACACACTGCTCTCAGACTGAGAAATTTGTCTTCGAAGGATTAGCTGAACTAACTTCAGAAACCTTTAGGATATTCTCTAGAAAATTTCAGTGGAAGGAGGTTTTATTGACTGGCAGAGTGCTAGCTGTTCCATTTTTTTTTTCTCCTTCTACATATACACACTGCTGTCCAGTGAGAGACTACATTTCCTAACCTCCCCTGGAGCTGGGTGGTTCATGAGACCAATGAGTCCATGGGATGTAAGCGGAAGTGGTATGTATAACTTTTGTGTTATCTCTAAACTGGGACAAGTCACCTCTGGTTTATGGCTCTTTCACCTTCCCTCAGGACATGGACATGAGGGAGTGACCTAATTAACACAATGCAGATGGGGACAGCAGCCAAGCAAAGGGATAGTGTGGGGCAGTGTGTGGGAAGAAACCTGCATCTCTGAATGCACTGATGGAACCTAACCTCCCCATCACTCTGGACCCACTCACCTGTGACTTGAAAGAAAAAATTTGATCTTACAGGATTGTTGTGTTTAAATGGCTAAAAATCTCAAAGATTTTAGAAATGCTTCTAGTGAATTTTTGCTTTATATAAGGGTTGCTTTTATGTAAGTTGTTTTTAAAAATTATCTACATCTCTACACTGCCTTTTGTGTTCAAAACATCACAAATTATGTTATCTTTTTTGATTTCCACAAAATCCCAGCGAGGAACTTATTACAAGAAATACTGTATCGGTTACTCCAAGAATTCAAAGGACAGAGTAAAATGAAACCAAAATAGAAGTGCACTATTTCCAAATTTGTCCTCAGGCTAGGGTGTGGGGCAAAGACATTTAAAGAGCTTCCAGACAGTAATAGCATTCAGAGAAGCAGCATGAAGACAATGTTATTAATGATGATAATGATGATAGGAATAATAATAATGATAGGTACATTTTGAGTGTTATCATAAGACAGGTTCTGTGCTCTGTGCTTCACATTCATGATCTTTGAAAATCATCTGTGAGATGCTATTTCTCCAATTTTGCAGATTAGATAAGTGTAGCCCAGAGACCAAGGATCTTGCCCAACACTAGCCAGAACTGGAATCCAATTACATTATCATATTTACTCCAAAATGTGTACACTTTTGTATAGAAGTGAGTTATTGCAGGACTGAGACTGTTGGACTTAGAAAGGTCTACATGCAGGGCACCTGGGTGGCTCAGTCAGTAAGTGACTTTAGTTCAGGTCATGATCTCACTGTTCATGGGTTTGAGCCCTACGTCAGGCTCTGTGCTAACAGCTCAGAGTCTGGAGCCCGCTTCAGATTCTGTGTCTCCCTCTCTCTCTGCCCCTCCACTGCTCATGCTCTGTCTCTCTCTCTCTCAAAATAAATAAACATTTAAAAAATTAAAAAATAAAGTCTACTTGCAAGGTTGACCCTTAACTGCTCTACTAGTCTGCTAGGAACACTATCACGAAATACCACAGACAGGTGGTTTAAACAAGAATTTATCTTCTCACAGGTCTGGAGCCTGGCGGTCCAAGATCAAGGTGCTCACAGAGTTGGCTTCTCCTGAGGCTTCCCTTATTTGGTTTGTAGCTGACTGTCTTCTCGCTGTGTCCTCACATGGCCTTTCCTCTGTGCTCTGTATCCTTGGTGTGTCTTCCTCTTCTTATAAGAACTCCAGTCCTATGGGACTAGTGCCTCATCCTTATGACCTCATTTAACTTGAATTTAAAGGCCCTACCACCAAATACACTCACATTGAGGTTATTGCCATAACATATAAATTTTAGAGACATATAATTCAGTCTATAACAGCTGGAATCTGAGAAATTGGAGTTTGGGACAGTTTCCACCCTGGTAAGAATTGCTCACTGTGTCTACACTGTTGTGCAAATAATATGGTTTATTTTAAACATCTGTTTTGCTTCTGGAGGTCTAGAATTTCAGTATATGTTAGACAGAGGGTACCAACCCCAATAAAAGCCTTGGAGACTGAGTACCTAATGACTTTCCCTGGTAAACAGCATTTCACCTATGTTGTCACTACTGATTGCTAAGAACATTGAACACATTCTGTGTGATTCACTAGGAAAGCACTCTTGGAAGTTCACATATGGTTTCTTCCAAGAATTATCCCATGCACCTTTTTTCCTTTGTTGATATTGTTTTGTATCCTTTTGCCATAATAGATGGTAGCATTAAATGTGACTACATACTGAATCCTGTGAGTCCTCCTAGCAAATCTTTGAGCTTGGGGGTGATCTTGGGAGACTCTAACATAACTTTTTCCCACTCCATTCTCTAATTAGGAGGAAATTTAATTTTACCGTCTTCCTAAATACATATTTCCTAGCCTCTCTTGAAGATGGGTGGAGACATATAACTGAGTTTTGACCTGTGGAATATGGCAGAAGGAATGTCTGCCACTCCAAGACAGCTCCAACATGTTCCAGGTATTCTTTGCTTTCTGTCATTTCTCTTGACCAAGGACCAGACACAGTTGGCCAATGGAGGGTGCTGAGGCCATAGACATTTGTGGAATCACTAGGTGGAAGGAGTATCCTCAATGAACAGGTGAAGCAGAGCCCTCAACTTGAACACAACTTTTAATGACCCATCTGGAATTGGGAGACGAGAGAGGAACAAATTTCCATTGGATTAACCCCCTGAAATAATGGGCTGTGTGTGATAGCAGTGAAACTACTCTAATATATACGGAAATGTAATATCTTTTAATTTTTGAAATATGTTGTTAAGATGAGAAGGATTCTTGAGCTACAGAGATTATATTATTCACTTGATAGTATATTTGATGAACATTATAAGACACGAGAATCTACTGGATGAAAACTATGGACACACTTGTAATAGAACTAGTAGTTCTTTGTTATCATATGAGACTGCCCTTAACATTTGTGAGGAGCACTTGATAAACCCAGTAAGTGTGTCAAGCTATTTTTATAGGTCTTTTATAAGAAAAGTCATGCTCTTTCACTTTCCTTATCAGTGGATTTTTTTTCCCCAAGAGCAAATCAATAAATAGCTCTTCAATCTTACTAGGTAGATGTGGAGGGAACTAAAAAGAAAATGAGAGAAGATAAAATTTTTATCTGGGATGAATCCCTGCACTTTTTGATTGAGATCACTCATTCATAAACATTTATTGATTATATTTTATATACAAGGGATAGTCTGAAGAGTGAAAGATATGGAGATAAAGAAAATACAGTATCCACCCTCAGGGAGCCTATAGAAAAGGGTAGGGATCCTTACGTCAGTACAATGGTAAGGAGCACTTAAAAGAGGGTCTCCAAATCCCCTCTACAAGGGTGTCAAATAAAGTTTTCCCACATACAATCCTTTTGAACCATAAACTTGTGAGTTAATTTGAGTCCTCGATTCTTCTCACTTTCTCAATCCAAACCATCAAAATGTCCAATCAGTTTAGCTTCCACCACATTCCATATTTTGCCACCATCCTGGTCTAAGCAATATTTCTTTCCTTATTCTCCTGAAACTTCTTTCTCAAGGAGCTCCCTGTTTTACATTGGCTCCCTGCACTCCATTCTTCTTAGAGTAGCCTGCCAGAGTCATCTTTTAAAAATAATTACTATATATTATATCTGACCCTTTTAAAACCAGTAGTTTCTCAATATCTTTAGGAATAGTAAGATAAGTTAATATTTTAGGTTCCATACACTCTTGCCTCACTGCTGCCTCAGGATTTGTGGTTAATCTCTCTGCCTGGAATGTCCTTCATGTGGCTGTGTCCTTCTTGACATTCTAGACTCAATTAAATGCCATCTCCTCAGGGAACTCTTCTTTAACCACCCCATCAAAAGAAGCTCTCTGTTATGCCTTTCTATATTTCCTCACAGTTCTGATCACACCAGGTATTTCCTTAATTGTTTGCTTATTTTCTTCTTCCTCCCCTTAACCACCTCCCTCCAACTCCCACTGGAATGTAAGCTCCAAGAGAACTTACCCATCTTTTTAGTCAATATATCCTAAATACCTAGTTGAGTGGTGGGCTCATATTCAGCACTCACAGAATGAATGATGGAAGAACTTACGTAGAGAAAATATCTAAGCCAAGATGTGGAGAAGGTATAAGAGTTTGTCTCATGAAAGGTAAGGGAGTCATGAAGAATAGCATTCCCTCCAGGAGGAAAAATGAAGGTCAAGACTCCTCAGAGGGAATCACATCAACTGCAGGAAGTTCTTTATGACTCGAGCAGAGTGAGTAAGAGATAGTGAGAGACAAGACTGGAAAAGTAAGCAAAGGCTACTTGGGTCACTGTAGTACAGAGAGAATCTAACTCCGGGTTGGACTTATAGTAGATACTCAACAAATATATGTTGGATGAGTGCATAAGACACTTGAGTCTGTCTCCTAATGGTAATGGACAGACATTAATTGGTTGTAAGTAGGAATCAACAAGATCTTTAGAAAGATTCCTTCAGTGACACTGTGAAGACTGTTTGAGAGGAAGGTAAGACTGGACTCCAGGAGACTGGGAGCTCATTATGGCAATGCAGATGAGAAATAACAGAGAGACATGGGCTGTGTGTAGGAAAAGGAAGGGGTAGACTAAAAAATTGACTGAACTTGGAGATTAATTAGATGCAGCAGGTTCTGAGGAAAGAATCCAGAAAGATATCTGAGTTTCTAGGTGACTAGATACATGGAAAGGTAACACTTATTGAGAAAATACAGGTTTTCACAACAAACAAGAGTTAAATATCCTGCATATATATTTAATGAATATATCCTGAATATTCATTTAATGAATGTAAAGGGTATTTTATTTTATTATTTTTTTAATTTAAAAAAAATTAATGTTTATTTATTTTTGAGAGAGAGAGACAGAACACAAGCAGGGAAGGGGCAGAGAGAGAATGAGACACAGAATCCAAAGCAGGCTCCAGGCTCTGAGCTTTCAGCACAGAGCCTGTTGCGGGGCTCAAACCTATGAACTATAAGATCATGACCTGAGCCGAAGTCGGATGCTTAACCAACTGAGCCATCCAGGCACTCCAAAGTTAGGCATTATATGGATGATGCAAACTGACTTTTATCTGTTACCAGGATCTAGTACTTTCATACTAAAATCAGATACTGAGTGATACAACAGGCCAGACCCTTGGCATTAGGAGTAGAGTATATCAAGATGAATCAGGCTCAGGACATGGTTTTTAGGAAACTCATAGGTTGAACAGAAATAAGGTCCTTTGTCCACTTTCATTTCTCTCTCCTTTTTTGGGGGGTGGAGGTGGGGAGAGGGACAGCTGTGGGTACTGGTGTGACGAAGGGTTGGTTCAGCCCTTAAAATGGCAAATCCCTGGACAGGGATAAGGTAGAAAGGCAGTGCCCAAACTGCTGCCTCCCCTCTGGGACTCCCCAGGCAAACAAAGAGGAGGCTGAGAACTGGTGTGCTGATCCACTAGACCATCTGCCAGGTCAGGCTGAAAGTGTCCCTGAACAGGGACCTCCTGACCAACATGGATATAATGGTTGCTTGAAAATAAATATTCACAATTGCTCATTGTTAAGTAAAAATAATCAATCTGTAGGATACAGGTATTGTCAAAACCATTTGTGTCAAAAGAATCCTTATGCAAACAATGAAATGCATGCACATAAAAATATGTCAAGGAATAAAGAAGAAAGCTAAGTGTACTTATCTCTAACAAGGTGGAATTGACTGTAGATGAGACACGTACATATTTCAATTTATGTCCCTCACATGGTTTCAAAAGTTTAGCATGACACTAGTGTCAACAAAACAAAACAAAACAAACAAACAAAAACAAATAAAGCAAGAAGCATCCAAATGTCACAGAATATATTTAATATAAACTCTTGTGTAAGGTAATATACTTCAAGATGACATCTCGGGATGTTCATTTTGATTTTAGTTACTTTTGTACTTAGTGGGATGAGTAGGAAAGAGCTGAAGGGCTCTAATATCTATTGAGCACACTCTCAATGAAAGAAATTATGCAAAATATTTTTCATCATCTTCTCATTTGCATGGGTATTAATAGCCTGAATCTTGGAAGGAGAATTTGATGTTCAGAGAAGCTAAACTTCCTGCCCAATGTAGAAAATGTCAGTTGAAAGGTTTGAGTCCAGTAAAGCACTTGTACCATGCCAGTCTTTGGAAGTCAGAAGGGCAGCCATGTTTATCTGCTGAGACCGGTAAACAAACTTCTCAGAAAGCCTTGCTTCCTGGAAGTCTGACAGAAAATTCTGCTAGGGCAAAGAAAAATAACATTTTAACTCTGTTCTTATACCTTGATTCTAAAGTACATGAGTAATACTTTGCACTTAAGGAAGATCTTTTATCTGAGTCTTTCAAGAGCAGAACAAAACCAATTATTACCCACCCCCCTTCATGATTGGAAGAAAAGATCTTAATCCCTAATTTGCTGACAGGGAGACAGAAGCTGCCAGGGATGAAGTGATTTACTGAAGGTTACACAATCAGTCTGTGAAGCCTCAAGAATAATTCCAAGGGCTCGTGACAAAAGAGCAATTGCCTTATGCAATTAGCAGCTTATTTCTCTATCCTAAACACCATATCCCGCTCTTTTTCAAGCATGTGCTAAACTCCTCCTGCCTCCCTTTCCACCATAAGTGGGACTCAGTGCTTTTTATATAAAGGTACTTTGTAAAAAATGTAGACCCCTATAATTTCATCTTCAGTTCTCTTCATCTATTTTTAAAGATGCAATCAGTTCTCAAAGTCTTCAAGTGGTGTAGGAAAAAAACCCGTCAAAACACATTTATCTCCTGCTGGTTCCTTTGGCCACAACATCAAACTTCTTGCAGAAATCAAGGAAAAGTTTGGTGCCACTACTGGTAAAATCCCCAAGGAGGTGCCAGGATTTTAGGTACAACACCGAGGTTGGGGATTAACCATGCTTGAGATGTGACTTCAGATTTAATCAGCTGCTTCAGCTGCTGGCTCCTGGGGTTGCTGTCTCCTCAGGAACACTGCTGTGATAGACACACTCTATGGTGACTCTTAGTAAGTCACATTCTTTTTAATCTCCTTGAGTGCTGGAATATACAAAAGTGGTGGAATAAGATGTCCTGCCCATGACTATGTTGTATCATATAAAACTCTGCTTTAGCAGACTAGAGAGACTCTCTGTTGCTGGCTTTGAAGAAGTGAGCTGCCATGTTTTGAGACAGTCTGCAAGAAGGCCATCAGCAAGGGATCAGAGGCAGCCGCCAGGAGATGAATGGTGAGTGGCTCCAGGATGACATCCAGCAGGAGAGTGGGGCTCTCAAAAATACAATCACAGGGAAATGAATTTGGCCAACAACTATGTGTGCTGGGAAGAGGATCGAGGATCTAGAAAGAAGTGTTGCCTAATCAACACCTTGATTGCAGCTTGTGAGACTCTAAACATAGAATCCAATTAAGTTGCTTCTGGACTCCTTACCCTCAAAACTGTGAGATGACGAATGCATGTTTTTTAAATCAGTAAATATGTGGTAATTTGTTACATACAATAAAAAACTGATACAAACATCCTTCATCTTTGGGTATAAAGGAAATTAGCATTTTTAGGGAAAAAAGACATTAACAAGAATTAAAGTGATACCTTAAAGATATATTTGAATCTAATGGATACATTGATCTATTATAGTTCAAAGTAGTAAAAGAAAAAGAAGCAGGAAATGATGTGGGACAGGAAAGACCCAGGTGTCCAAAGCATTAGGTCTAACTTCTTGTAATTCTCACCCCGTGCCTTGAACAATGGGAAGAATATGCTGTAAGTTATTAATTAATGAAAGTAAATGTCAAAGAGGCATAGCTATATTAAAACTTAATGCCCCAAAAGACCATTCATGATCACCTAAAACTGAACTGAAGTTATGCTTGCTTTTGAAAGAGAACAGCAAATCAAGTTTATGAATCATGTATCTAGATACTGCTATGATCTGCTGGGTCAGTGGTTATCAAATGTGGCTTTATGTTAGTTATATATTAAATGGGATTTTTTTTTAATTAAGAAGTTTAGAAAAAAATTACTGGGTATTACCTCAGATTTAACTGAGTCAGAATAATCAGAGGCAAGAGCTGTTACCTACCTACACATACATCCCATCAAGGGGTGGAAACCCACCAAGGACATCATAAGGTTCCAATGTAGCTAGTCTAACCATTGTTATTTGGCATTATAGGACTCATCACAATTAGGTCACATCACAGAAGCACCTCATGACGAGGATCTTCTAGTTCCTTGTTTCTGAATTTTGGCTGCACATTATAATTACCTGGAGAGCTTTATAAATCCTGATGCTCAAGCTTCTTCCCAGAGCAATTATATCAGAATCACCAAGCATGGTACCAAAGTATTTGTAATTTTTAAAGGTCCTGGCATGATTTCAACTTTCAGTTAAGTTTGAAGATGCTGAATGGAGAGAATACCTTGTATCTTTCAGCATCCTTTCTAACACATAGTTATGTAGCTCAAAACCCAAAACACTGTGGGGGAGTATGTAGGCCAACCATGACTGCCCCACTTTGATGGAACACAAAACTGAGGTTGACTATTTGAAGACATATTATAATACTTATTTTTTATTGAACTTCATTTTTATTATCTGAATTTCTCAAAAACAGAAAATTTTAAAAAAAGCCAAAATGAAAGAAACCTCAGGCAATGCACATATTGTTATCCCAATTTGTAGAGATAAGGGACACAGGCCACTGATTCAGAGGGAGCTGCCTAAACAAGTTAGATATGGACCTGAGTCTGAGTATCCCCAAAGCTTATGATAGCTTCACAGTGCTTCTTAAAGTGTGGTCCCCAAACCAGCAGCATTAGCATCACCTGGGAAATATGGGAAATACAAATTCTTCAACCCAATCTCAGACCTACTAAATCAGAATCTTTGAGGCTGGGGCTCAGCAATCTGTGTTTTAGAAAACCTTTATTTGATTGCAAGGCACTCAAAAGGCTGAAAAACACTGTACTACATTCTCCATTTCTACCAGCTGCTTAGATTTGAGACTCAGTTCAGCAGGTGGTAAGAGAACTAAAAATGCAGGGGTGATTGAGTGGGTAAGACAGAGTGACAGGCTGAGAAATGTTCTCTTACTATTTTTCTTTCCTCCCATTCCCAATTTTTAGTAACAGTCTATGTTGGAGGGTGCCTGGGTGGCTCAGTTGGTTAAGCATGTGACTTCGGCTCAGTGCATGATCTCGCGGTTCACAAGTTTGAGCCCCATATCAGGCTCTGTGCTGCCAGCTCAGAGCCTGGAGCCTGCTTTGGATTCTGTGACTCCCTCTCTCTCTGCCCTTCCCCTGCTCATGCTCTGTCTCTCTCTGTCTCTCAAAAAATAAATAAACTTAAAAAAAATTAAAAATAAATAAAAATAAATAACCCAATTTGTTCCATGGAAATGATTTTTTTATTTTATGCGCTTAAGATAATTGGTGTTCAGGAAACCAAGAGTAGTCGGTTTGCTTTCTCTGATGCTAAGCTGGTTCAGATTGCTGCCATCCTGTAAAACATGAGAGCCACTTCTCTGCTTTCATGCCTCTCTTGATATATTACAGGGTATATTTATTAGAGTTGTACATTTGACTAAGGGAAAATAACCAAAATGTAAAGAACAACTGTGTTTTATTTATCAGAGACATCAATTAATATTTTCTGAGCAAATCTTGGAGTCCTTTGTTGTAAAGGAGTATGTGAATATGCTTTGGGCACATTCAGGTCCAATGGAAATTTCTCATGGGGCAAAATGGGGGGGGACCAGATAACTTGATGAAGAGAGAAGAGAAAAATAGGAAAAGAGGAAGGAAAGGAGAGAAGTGAAATAAAGGAAATAAAGTGAAATAACAAGGAGAAGAGACAAAGGAGGTAGGAAGGAGTGAACACAGGAAAAAGAAATAGAGCAAAGATCAGAAGGGTGGGAAATGGGGAAAGAAAAGGTGTTTGGAAAAGGAGGAGAGGAGAAGAGGAAGAAAAGAGGATAAGTAAGCAAAATCAAAAATAAAAGAGAGCAATAAAAATAAAATAAAAAACAAAAATAAAAGACTGCAGATGTCAGAGCCTGGACAATTTCTGTGAAGTGCCACTTGGAGAAGACCAACCCGCAGAGATGCTGCCTCTGGAGGTTAACGATGGCAGTAATCATGATTTCAATTTGCAACAAACGGGATGAAAGGCAGCCTGACCCCAAATGGAGAGACCTACAGTCACAGCAGTGGAGTGATAACGTAGCAGGGATTCTGAGGGGTTGGATTAAGTTTTCCTTTATTTGACAACCATTCTGTATCTGATTGCTGTGGCCAGTAGTTTTCGCAGCTGCTTTTTGTGTTTGCTCTCTCTGCAAACTGTGCAGCATAGATGTGACTAATAATTCTCTAGCCTCATTTTCAAAGTCACTTTCTCTTTATGCATGTTGATTTACATGTGTCATCTTGAGAGACTGCACATCAAGATTCTTTTAGTGAGAGTCCCGTCTGTGTGGAGCAAGTGCCTACCTCCATGACATCTCCCCCCCTTCCCACTCAACCTACCCCCACAAAAGCCTGGGTGTTAGCAGAGAACCAGGCTTCAGATTAGTAATGGGGATACAGAGATTTAGAATGCCCAGGCAAGGAAAGTAGTGAGGAGCAGAAATGGGGTGGACAGAGACCCCGTGGAGTCAGCGAGATGCTGGAAGTATGTGTGCAGTATGCATGATGGCACCCTATAAAAATATTCTGAAAAGTCGACCAGTGTTACCAATTCCCTGGGGAAATTTTTGTGTAGATACCATAGAAGAGGTGGAGTTTCTCATCTGGTCTGCATGAGGATAGACAGAGGTAGCAACTGAGGTAGTCAGATTGGAAGAGGATGGAATTAGCAGAACTCTTTGGACACTATAGAGTCCACAGGCCATGTAACGGTGCTGTTAGGGGGAAGACTTGAGGAAGCATCAATGTAATTTAATTTGGATCTCAAAGGGTACCTGTAGCTCTATGGTTTATATATGTGTAAGTACATAATACATGTTGGCCTATGTATGCCATTTGATATACAACAATTTGATACTTTTAAGGATGAAATGCTTTCATAAATAAATTCATAAATTCATGATAAGACTTCTCTCCCTATAGACCATGAGCTTGAGAACAGAAGAATATCTTTTCTGACTTTTGAATAACCTACAGTATCTAGGTTAATACTGAACACAACATACCAAGTATTCAATGAGAGTATGTCCCTGATCAATTGTCCAGACCATTCATTGTATCTCACCCTCACCCTCTGGTATGTATGGACTATCACCGCTTTTGAAGATGATTCACTCAGAAAGGAGAATCATGGGTGTACCTGGATCACAAAAAACCAGATGCAGGGATGACCTACAGACACCTGTGGTCTAGAGTCATTGGTAGCATGGTCTTTTAGAAACTTATAGTGACTCTTCTCCAATGCTAGGAATGGTGTTGTTTGATGGGCCTTAATCTATAGTCAAGATTCAAGTCAAACATGAGACTATAGTTCAGTAATGTAGAAATATTTGAAGCTTATTGGAATGATGTAATTATAGCCAAAAAAGAAAAAAAAAAACAACTTCGAATTGAATTAAGAATGTCCACCCACATTGTAGAGCATTCTTGTGCCAAAATGACTCAAAGTCCAAATGGATATTGACAATATTCATATCTAGGAAAGATCTGTTCGAAATGTGCATATGATGGGGCTCTCACAGAAGCATATATTTGCTGAGAATAGTGTGAAAATAAAGTCAAAAAGAAAGTCCTTACATTCTTAAATCCTCTGTAAAGAATCTGGAGCTCCTTCTTGGTAAATTTGCTCTGGGCTTCCAGAAGCTCCAGAGCCTCAGGCCGATGCCGGACGGTGGCCATCTCCAGTTCATCTTCCACGCTGTCTGTGGAGAAGAACCAAAAAGAGTCTGAAGAACAGTCATGGCTCACCAATACGTATACACAACAACACAGGAAAGCAATGAAACATTTACTGGATGTCTGTGATTTTTCCAGAGGAAGGATTCTCATATGGCTAATAGTCTTTACATTTCCCATAACTTACAGAATGAAGCTAAGACAATACCACATAATCTTTCTTCCCCACAAACTCTAATCATTAGGTACTACGAGACTAGCATTTTTATACTACAGTTTGAAAAGTGCACAAAGTCACGAATAACCTTAAAACCAGAAATTTGTGCATATAACAAATACTGGTTATAAAATGGAATTTCAGTTCAATGACAATTAGTTCCACCCTATGTGTCACACAACTATGAGGTGGGACTCTGCAATACTCTCTGAGGATTCCACTGAAATCAAATATTTGGCTTGGGGATACAAATAGTCAGGTCGGGTGCTGAAGTGAATAAAGTAACCAGCCCCCGATTTGACTGGCATAAAACCAGTCTTCATGGATGCTGGATGGACTGGACTGGGGGGGAACTGCTGGCTAGACTGTATTCTGCAGCCAGGGGGGTCTATAGCTAGAAATAAACTCTAAAATATTGAACTTTGCTTTGTGAGTTATATTTACACTATAATTTTTCAAAGATGCTCTTTGATGTAAAAACAATTTTGTGTCCATATAAATTTTGGAAATGCTGTAAATATTAACGTAGTTTGAGACCAAAACAGTGGAAATTAATTTTCCATAGGACCTGCAATAAACAATTCTGGTTAACTTTGTTTAACCCAATTGACCCCAAAGGGTATTTTTCCATTTTCCTTTTCCCCACAAGTCACATCTGGTAACCTCTACATATTTGCCCTAGAGTTATGTAGAACACGAGATGGGAGGTGATGGAATATGTTAGGATCTGGGTGCTCAGGTCTTAAAGTATACCATCCTTGATTAATTTTACCTTCTTTGCAGTGGGGCCCAATGGAGGCCTAATAAATTCTTCCTGCCATAGTCCAATCGACACCTTAGCTAAATAACTCACCAGGGACAGAAGTATCCAGGACCAGCTCTGACACCATGACTTGCTAGCCTCCATTATATTCCTTCCTCTTAGCTATGGATTCCTAACTCAGACAAGTGAGGTTCAGGAGAAGAGCTCCTTTTCATTAGCTCTGCACCCAGGCCACTAGCGCTCCAATTCCAGGTCTCATGTGTCAGTTGGAAATGTCATTGTTGTTAAAAGTCCCACCATTTTGATACTTAATGCTGCCTCTCGCCAACACCTGTACCTACTTCCTGCCCTGTCTCACTAAGTGCAGTGTTGGGGCAGAGCTATCACACAGCAGGGAAAAGTTAGTTTCAGCAGAACTCTAATGTTGGGATGTCCTAATGACTTCCCTCAAGTTTGCAAAAGACCAATAATCGTGATCAAACAAATACTTGGAATGGATGTGTTTGTCAAAATGAGGAAGAGGGGATAAAATCAGACATGTGCTGAATGGATGTGTTTGTCAAAATGAAGAAGAGGGGATAAAATCAGACATGTGCTTTGTACTTTTCATATTATAATAGATTATTTTGGAGCAGTGAGATGGAAAAGCTGCAGAATAGTGACGGATGGATAAGAATAATAAATGGGACATGAAAAGATGGGAAGCCCAAGAATAAACTTGAGCTGACAAGCATAAAATCGATGAGAAAGTAAGCGAGATATGCACCTGAAGGATGTGCAAAGGTCTGAAAGTAGTGGGGAAATGGCAGCTAGGCATTAACAAATTGACCTCAGATTGGGCTTTATGGGGAAAATCAAAAAAGCCCAAGTGGGGCTCCTTCAATTTTCTCCTTCATTCACTGGAACATTTGAGTGGAATGGGTTGATTCTACTCAAGAAGTCCTGAGCTTAGCGAGGAGGTGCTCCCTAAGATTTCTGTTGATCCAATGAATTAGACGGTGTTGTTGTTACTGTAGTTGCAGAATAAACAAGTAAGTAAGTAAATAAATAAATATTGTAATGCAGGAATAAAGGCTGTGGAGCAGACATAATGTAAATAGATAATAGATAGACTCTGCTTTCTTGAAAAATATTCTCACGTAAACTTCCTTTGTGTCATTTACAATATAATTTATATAATTATATTGTGTGTGTGTGCATGTGTGTGTGTGTGTGTGTGTGTGTATACTGATCTAATTCAAATACTACTCCCTCCTCGCAAGCCTTTCCAGATTGCTGCACCATGCAGAACTGGTAGCTCCCTAGGCAGACTTCTCACACCATACGTATTTCTCATGCAGCATTGAAAACATGACATTATGACCTGTTCATGCCTGTCTTATGCATTGCGAGTCCCTTGAAGACAGGGGCAAAGCCTTACAGATCTGTATATCCTCTGGACCCAACAGTCGGATGCCCCATAGTCACTCAAGAATTGTATGGTGAATCAATGAATCAGTAAGCAAATGATGTTACTACTGAAGTTTCTATTCCCCTGGAACCTCTTGAACCTTAGCTGCCCTCTAGAAAATCATTTCTCAAACTGAGGTTTGTGGACCATTGGTAGACCTTAAATGCCTTCTTTGGAATTACTGTGTCCACCACGCATTGTTCTGAGAAACACAGTATAGGCAAAAGCAGGGGCATTTTTAATCATATTTTCAGAGTAGTCGTTTAATCATAGCATAACCTTCTCTAGACCCACTGACCCTTCCACTGGAAAGAAACAAAACAGTGCATTCACTCCTTGGCCTCTGTAACCACACAGCAATCTGAACTGCATCACCAACACAGTGTTTCCCTCCAGCTGTCACAGACTTGCTGATGCTGAGACTGAGACAAAAAACCCAGAGCCGGAGGGTCAGTGTAATTGAATTAAGTGTGTGATAGGATGGGCATCACACGCAGTATTCAAAGCACCACACTTGAAGCAACTGCCTGCGGACTCTTGTTCTCCCAGCTGACTGGTGCCTTACTTCTTAATGACTCTTACCTGCCAAAGGGCTGTTTCTATATCTAGAAGGCTGACAGGCTCTAAAAACATACCTGAAATCATCAGCAATCACCAGCATAAGTTAAAAAAGCAACACCGCCTCACTCCCTCATGGCTGATTCCTGCAGGCAAACTGGAGAGCACAGCATGATTCTGCACAAGACTGTGAAACCTGTGGAACCTTCCAGCCTCCTCACCCTCCTGTGCAGAATCATGCCGTGCTCTCCAGAGTTCACTTTAAGACCATGCATTTGGGAGGATTTTAATACAGTGCTTAACATTTAATTGAGCCTTTGTTATGTGCTAGGAGATGGGCTAGGTGCTCCATTGATATAATTCAAGTCCTCAAAATAACCTCAAATATAATTGTCCATTAAAAACATTTTTTTATACATTTATTTATTTTTGAGAGATGGAGTGAGACAGAGCACAAGCAGGGGAGGGGCAGAGAGAGAAGGAGACATAGAATCCAAAGCAGGCTCCAGGCTCTAAGCAAGCGTTCAGCACAGAGCCCGATGCGGGACTCGAACCCATGAGCCATGAGATCATGACCTGAGCTGAAGTTGGTCACTTAACCTAGGCACCCCGTAATTGTCCACTTTTTTTTACACATATGGTACTCAGTCTTATAGAGGTGAAAAAATGAGTGACCAGATGTCACATAGGAGAAATACAGACACAGGGCTTACACCCAAATCCATGATGTCAAATGTTCTTTCTACTTTGTCATATTCTCTCTCAACACAGAAGTAACAATGATAAAAATAACCTTTTTTTTTTCTCCTCTCCTTTCTGCACTGTCAAATGTCTCAGATAAGTGGTCTAGGTCCACTGGGCCCATTGTCAACCTCCTGCTTTCTCCTTAATCCCAGCATTCTGACTTCTGGCCCCATTGTGGGTTGAATTGTGTCCCTTTAAAATTTGTATGTTGAAGGCTTAACCTCCAATATGGCTGTGTGTACAGATACAGCTTTTAAAAGGTTTTTATTTAATGTTTATTTAAGTTTGAGATAGAGAGTGGGTGTGAGCTAGCAGAGGGACAGAGAGATAGGGAGACAAAATCTGAAGCAGGCTCCCCAACATCAGGGCAAAGTCTGACGTGGGCCTTGAACTCATGAATGGTGAGAGATCATGACCTGAGCCAAAGTCGGATACTCAGCCAACTGAGCCACCCAGGTGCCCCTAGAGATATAGCTTTTAAGGCAGTGTTAACATTAAATGGGGTCATAGGGACCCTGATCCAATGTAACTGGTGTCTTTATAAGAAGAGAGAGAGACACCAGGAATACACACACACACAGGAAAGGCCGTGTGTGAGCACAGCAAGGAAGCAGCCATCTGCAAGCCAGTGGGAGAGGTGTCAGGAGAAACCAACTCTGCAGGCATCTTGATTTTGGACTTGCAGCCTCCAGCACTGTGAGAACATAAGTTTGCTGTTCAAGCCCTCCAGTCAGTGGCGTTCTGTTATGGTAGTCCTAGGAAACGGATACACCCACATATATTCAAATGATCCACAACACTAATAAAAGCGGGTCTTGTTACCCGGAAAGTTTGCTCAGTGAGCACGAGACAGTCGGGAAGCCAATGATATCATCTAATCTTTGCAACACCCTTCAAAAGAGGGATCTGCATCCCTGTTTTATAGATGAGAAAACTATGGTTTGGAAGGTCTAACTTGTTCAAGGTCAAATCACTGGTTAGTCATGAGGCACACAGGTGTCTTTAGCACCTTAAAGTCCAATTTTTTAAGCATTCTGCTGAGATTGTTAATAAAAATCATGACTCTACAGAGAGCTTTTGCTCTGACTGTGTATCATCTCATTTAAATACTGATGAAAATGCTGTGGGAGACCTATTCTTGCCTTTATTTTACAAGGAATAAACTGGGACTTACAGAGCTTAAGTAACTTACTCAGGGTCACATAGCTAGTAAGGGACAGAGCTGGGATTTGATCCCTGGTTTTAAAGATGGCAACAGTTATATATTTTGGTCTAAAATCCTAGCAGAAAAATGTTTCAGGCTGCCAGTGAACCCCCCATACCTCAGGGGAAACCTGTCTGAGCGCCTTCGAGAGATCACCATGGTGGCTGTTGAAACTGTACTGATTTAGAAACAAAGAGAATAGGTGTGGAAGGGATGCTGTCTCAGAGGTGGAAAAACACCGAAAAGTCTGTTTGCTTTGACACATTTGGCTGCCCAGAAATGGAGGTTCAAGAAGGCTGGGTGGTTTGTCCGAGATTAAAACCAGAACCAGGTGGGACCCTGGCCACCTGAATCATGTTCAGGCCTCTGCCAAGATTTAAGTAGGCAGGCATCTTGCTGAGTTGCTAATTCTGTGCTGCTTTTGCATCCCGAGACAAGCTGAATACAAACAGCATTTTAATTCATGAATCTTCTAACAGATTTAATTTTAATCAGACAACTAATTCCCAAACCCAGACATCCTTGAGCTTCCCAGCTGTCTCTTTTTGTTATTTGTTTCCTAGATTTAACTCTCTCAGGGCCAAGGTTGTCCTACATCTGAGTAAATAGTCCCTTCAGGTCGTGACTCAGGTGGGCTGGAAATTGGAATTTACAGAATGAGTTTTAAAAATAGGCGACTTTCTCCTCCTTCTCACAACTTCTCTTACAGTACAGTAGAAGATTACTGCCCGACCTACACTTATGCAAACCTGACTCTACCCGAGATCAAACCATACCCTCCAGAACATAACTACAGAACATCTTGCTTTACAAACAAATATGAGTGTGAGGTCTGCCTCCCTAAAACAGGTTTTTGGAAACAAAGGCTGTAATGCTGATATAAAACCATTTTATGAACAATGTCACTCCATTCGGAAAGTTGGTTTAGAACCCAGGCTGGGCACATAGAGAGGAGACTTGCTTCATCATAGCATGGACACTGGGAGGCTACTGCCTCCTTCTACCTAGGTCCTGCCAGACCACTGGCTACATGAGTCTGACAGTATCTAGTTAGGCACACTAAAGATGCTCAATTAGAAAAAAAAAAAAAAAGGGAAATCAATGAATAAGCCTCCCAAACATAGTAGATGTATCTATAGGAGGTCCATTTCTTAATACAACATGACCCTTCTTTACATAATGTATCCATTTTTTATTATAAAATGAATCATAAATACCATGACTTTTAAATTCTATTTGAGGGGCTCCTGGGTGGCTCAGTCGGTTAAGCATCTGACTTCGGCTCAGGTCACGATCTCACGGTTCATGGGTTCTGACCCCTTGTGGGGCTCTGTGCTGACAGCTCAGAGCCTGGAGCCTGCTTCGTATTCTGTCTCCCTCTCTCTCTCTCTGCCCCTCCCTGACTCCCACTCTGTCTCTTGCTCAAAAATAAATAAACATTAAAAAAAATTATTTTAATTCTATTTGAGCTGAAATTGATTTGGCTAGCCAAAGATTCAGCTGGCTTGACTTATATTGCTTTATCTCATGTATAAAAGTAACCTGTGAGTCTTTATTCCCAATGTTTACCCTTTATTAAATTGGTTTAATTGTGACTTAATCAGTGTGGCAATAAAATCATGATGAGGGTGATCACCTCCTAATGATAATGTTACAAATGATTTACAGAAGCTTGGTTCGGCGGCAGTTATTGGAGGTGGGGGTGATTTTTACTCCAGGTTTTAGATTTATGCTAAATAGTGCTTGAAGATTCTTGACTATTACATGTTGGAAACTATTTGTGAGACCTGCTAGAATAAGGAGAAGATGTTAGCTATTGTTTCGTTAATGTTCACATCTGACCCAGCAGGACAGAGATAAAGCTGTCCATGTGAAGATTTCAAAAGCTATTGCACATGGCACCAATGGAATTTCTTTCCTCTCTTTCTTCCTATTTTGAAACTTTGAACAGGCATTGATAGGATGCCATATACACCAGCGCTCCATTCCTTAACTCCAACCTTCACAGTATCAGAGGGGCCGGCGTTGTACTCAGTTGAGGAAACTGGTTTTCAGGATTAAGGAATTTGCTGAAGTCTGCAGAGCTGGTAAGTGGGGGAGGTGAGATCTGACACAAACCTGTCTTCCTATTTTCCGTTCAATCATTTGACTTCTCCGGATGGGGAGTTCAAACCTGGGACAAGTGCTGTAAGCAACTGTTTAAACCTTGCCAACATTAAATGCTTTATCTCAAAAAAAGGAAGATCTGGGAGCCCTCTCGACTCTTGCTGTGTTCATGACCACACACCTATCCACTCACCCAGAGCTATTTTCAGTTGCACATGCAGAGTACATGAGCAATTAACTCCAAGCTAATGGAGCACAGACCAGGAGTAGAAAGCAATCAATCCACCCAAAACACTGTGGGAGGCCTAGCACATCCCAGACCACCCTGAACAACTAGAATCCCCCCAATTTTTGTTAGTCAGACATGTGTTTATTCAGTTCTGGCCCTGAAAAGGTGTTGGGACCAAGAAAGCCTTTATAATTTGTACTTTATACTATTCAACATTTACATAAATATATATCAGATAGGAAATGAAAAGTATTTCCAAAATGGCCAATTATTTTGAATGTCTTCTGTTAGAGGTGGTTGTGGGCAATGACACTGAAATCTCCGTTCCAGGAGAGCTTGAATCACTCTCCAATTTCATGACCGAATTCAAGCACTTATAAAATATAACTACTCAGAGTTAAATGGCTGGAGATATTTTTCACAGAACTTATGAATGGATTTTCTCCACCTTATTTAGAAACATAAATAATAACTCTTCACACAAGCTTAGATTTTAAAATAGAATCACCTAATTGGAACGCTTGTTATTAGTGTTAACCATATTATTACTGCAGCAAGCCATGCGTGACTCCTTATGATAGGAGATCTGATTTCCTAGATGGTGGGTCTTACTTGCTCTTTGGTAAATGAGCAATGTAAAAATTATATTGCAAGTCATTATACACAGAGAGAAAATCTACAGTAGAAATGCTGGGGTTTGGGAAGAAGGAAACAAGGGATGTGATTGAACTTACACATAAAGATAGACCCAACAGATTGATATTCTAGCCAGGAAAGTCAACAGCTGAGAGGAAATACGATCAAAGAGAAAATTTAAAAAACAGTGAAACATGGAGAGAGATAAAGCCCATGATAGCTCACCAAATTAAAAATGGCCTAAAGAAAAATTTTCTCTTCAAGTTTGACAGACTTTCTCTAGTTTGTCTCTAAAATCAAATAACAATAGCACAGCATTTTTTATAGCGTTTGCTCTGTGTAAGCACTTTACTTATATGAACTCCTAAAATCCCCATCAGCACACTATGGACACTAAATTCTGTTCTACAGATGAAGACACTGGCACAGAGAGACGAGGTAACTTGCCCAAGGTTACATGGCCAGAGCATGAACTCTGGATAGTCCGGTGCAAGGATTCACATAAGTAACTATTGTGTTGTTCCGCCTGCCAGAGAAAAGGAAGGAGAATGATCCTTCACTTATCTGGAAATCACACACCCAACCTAGAATCAGAAAATTAGTAGCAAAGGGGCTCTAGGCAGAAAATAGAGTTACCTTAGAATTGAAGTTCTTTTTTTTTTTTTTTTACTGTTTATTTATTTTGAGAGAGAGAGAGAGAGAGAGAGAGAGAGAGACAGAGAGAGAATGAGCTGGGAGGGGCAGAGAGAGAGAGGGAGAAAATCCCAAGCAGGTTCCACGCTGACAGTGCAGGATCTCAGGAACCGTGAGATCATGACCTGAGGCAAGATATGACCTGAGCCAAAATCAAGAGTCTGCCACTCAACTGAGCCACCTAGCCACCCTCGCATTGAACAGCTTTTGAATCCGGCCCCTTGACTTTGTAAATTTATATTAAAATATAGAGTGTTAGCACTACTGGTTGTATGTCAAAGGCCTTTGGGCACATTGGCAGCAGATCTGGGCCTAGATCCTGCTCTCCTTGACTCCTCATACAGCAATTTGCCACATGCCTGTCACAAGTCCTATCTCATTAAGGATGTCCCCATGCTTATTATAGCCACAATTTGAATACGCTTCTAACTCCACATTGGAAGCAGCTGGGGATAGGAATGAGGAGTGCAAACTAAAAGAAGCCCAGAGTCACAATAATAATACCTAACATTTGACAGCTGGTACTTTGTAGTAAACAAAATTATTTTCAGTTTTATTATTATAGCTAAACCTCACGGTTACCCTATGCACAAATATTGTCACTCTGCTTTTACGGATGAGGGAAATCAGTGTTGGAAGAAATGTTGCAACTTACAAAGGACATAGAAGTTGGAAGCTATAAGTGAGGACTTAAACCCAAGTTTAATGACTCTAAAGTCTAGAAGTGACAGCTGATTGCCTGAGAACAGAGGAGGAAACATAAAGTTGGAAAGGCACATACTATAGTAAGTAATAATAACAGGAAATCAGTCAATGACCAAATTTTGATCTTGGTCATTAGGAAAAGGCTTTATTCTCTTTACTTTTTTTCAGAAGGTAATATACAGGTGATACATTTTTAAAACATTAATTTAAAACCCATTGTAGAAGAATAAACATATGGAAATTTTTGGTATTCATTTGTTTATTTAGGTATAATTGATATATAACATTATACTAGTTTTAGCTATAGAACATAATGACTCAACATTTGCATATTTTGCAAAATGATCACCACAATAAGTCTAGTTAACACTCATTATCAGGTATGAACTAGACAGATAGAAATTTTATTTACGTAAAATATAATGTTCAATTCATAAGATGTTACTGGGTTTGTGTTGCTTTAGTAAGTAAAGAATAAACAGCTGGAGTCTATTACCTAGGGAGTTAAAAAGAGTTTGGGTAAGGTTAGTAATAATAAATTGCTGCATATCTTGCAGCGTATCAGGGGGATGTTTTGGGGCTAATATCAGGGATGCCAGTAACTCTTTGCCACAAAGCATTTATCTGTCATGGTCCTATTTAAAACAGAGCATTAGGAAAACTGAGCAGTGATCTAGGTTATGCTATGTTCCTTTTAGGTTTAAGCTAGTTCTTGGTTTAGAGAAAGGCCAATTGCTTAGTCCACCTGTCATCTGGGCATTTATGTGTGACTAGGATAAGTTAGCAAGACTCTCTGTGCCTTACATCTGCCATACATTCAATAGTATAAAGGTGAGCATAAAATCTAACCTGAGTATAGTGTAGGGGGACCTTGGGCGTTAAATGAGCTTGTACGTGTGACCTGCACATAGTAAACAATCATAGTATTGTTCTTGTTTGTAGAACTACGAATGTTAATGACAGAAACATCTGTTGCCACCCTTCCAATAAAAAGAAAGGTGCCTGGGAGCACGCGTTCTAGCAAATTATTCAGTTGCTCCAATTTCTCTCTCCTGAGTCTATTCATCAATTCTGATCCTGGATGATGTGTTTGACCTCCCCAAACCTCAATTTTAAAATATATAAACTGGGAATAATATTCATATAAATTTCATGAAGTTGTTTTGAGAGACTGTTTGAATTACATACAGTGATCAATAAAGGGAAGCAATTATGATTATTAATAATTATTGCACACTTACTAGTGAAGCATTGTTCTAGAATCTTCAGGAGTGAGGAGTCTGTTATTATACTTCTTGAGTTTGAATCCCTTTGCTGACTTTTGTTAGCTCTGTAACCTTGGGCAAAGTGCTTTAGCCTCTCTATGCCTCAGTTTCTTCATCCATAAAGGAGGACAATAATAGGACTTACTGCAAAGGGCTGTCAAGAGATTGAAATGAAATAATGTGTAGAAAGCATTTAAAATAGACCTTTTAGGGGTGCCTTGTTGGCTCAGTCCGTTAGGCATCTGACTTCGGCTCAGGAGTTTGAGCCCTGCATCGGGCTCTGTGCTGACAGCTCAGAGCCGGGAGCCTGCTTCGGATGCTGTGCCTCCCTCTCTCTCTGCCCCTCCCCTGCTTACACTCTGTCTCCCTCAAAAATAAATAAACATTTTAAAAATTTTTAAAAAATAAATAAAATAGACTTTTTCTTTTTCTTTTTTTTTTAAATTTTTTTTTCAACATTTATTTATTTTTAGGACAGAGAGAGACAGAGCATGAACGGGGGAGGGGCAGAGAGAGAGGGAGACACAGAATGGGAAACAGGCTCCAGGCTCTGAGCCATCAGCCCAGAGCCTGACGCGGGGCTCGAACTCACTGACCGCGAGATCGTGACCTGGCTGAAGTCGGACGCTTAACCGACTGCGCCACCCAGGCGCCCCTAAAATAGACTTTTTATACCCTTTCAGTTTGGTCTTAACAAAGGAATAAGGACCAGTTTTTGGAATGGAATTTGAGACAATAATTTCTTTTTACTGCCTGTCATTTTTCCCCACACACCTTATGACATCATCTCTTGGACACTTTGCTATTCTCTGAATGAAGCCTGCATTGTCAACTTTAATCCTCTAGCTTGCACCATTTCTTTCTACATGGATCTGTCTTTCTTTCTCCTCTTCTCCCTCTATTCTCTTTAAGGATCATCTCAACGTGGATGAGGCTTTCGAGAGCAAAGGCATTCTCAGACTCCCACGCAGCATGCATGGTTGTCTATTTTCAGCTCTGAGTGCTTCAGATCATTGACCTGCTTGGATATCTGTCATTTCTTCTGTGATGTGACCATCTGGAGACAAGAGATCTATCCCGGTTATGTTGTTACCACTAATGTCTAGCATAGTTCTGGATATTAGAGACAATTTGTCCGTTCTTTCATTCATTTAATTATTTATTGAGTGCCTATTATGAGCCAGGTGCACTGTTCAAGGCACTATGGACACTAGAATGACCACCACCACCACCAACAACAACAACAAAATCCTTGCTCATATAGACCTTCCTTCTAATGGAAGAGTCACTAATTGGACATCCAAGTGGAGTTGTCAGCTGACCGGATGGATTATATGGGTCCGGAGTTGAGAATCATGGTCAGGGCTAAAGATGTAAATGTCAGAGTCATCACCATATAAATCATACACAAGACCCTAAAACTCAGTGATATCACTAAGGGAGTAAATGCCAACAACAACAACAAAATAATTCTATCTCCTACTGAATGAAAAATAACTAAAGATTAAATATAATAATACATACAAAGGATTTGCATAGCATAAGGTGCATCATAGGAGTCTACATGCATGCTTTCTGTTATTATGATGATGATTTTGCCACTCATCCTTCTAACATCTGTTCACCTAAAGTGTTCATTAATTTTTCACTGTCACTGAGATAAATTAAATGTGATTTTATTACTTCCAGGAACACTCACTGGAGAAGGTCTACCGTCGAGCAGATTCAGAGAACACTACAATGTACCATGGAATTGTTTTTTCTACCCAAAGGCTCAAACTCTTTGCTGAAAGGTGAATAAGTTCCTCTGCCTACTTAGCCCCAGAACTTGTCTTATTGTTCTTTTTTTTTTTCTGGAAGCATGGAAGCGAAGACGGACCAATGCTCGTGTAAAGTACTTCTGCCTATCACACTTGCTGCTCTATATCCACTGGCAGAAGGCAATTCGTAAGTAAGAAAGTTAAACTTTAACCTGCAATCTAAGCAGCCAACATAGCAATGCTTTGTATTTTATAGACCTGGTGGAGTGTAAAATTGAGTCTGAAGTGTTAGGCTCCCATTTCACTTTTTAAACGAAACAGGCAGAAACTGGCATTGACTGTATTCATGTTCAGCCCAAATGTTACTTCTTAGGTCAACGCTAATGGAAAATAGGTATTTATAACTCCTATTAGAAAGTGCATGAGTGACCAATCCTAAAATTATTAATAAAAGAAAAAATAGAGAAGGCTTTTGGTTGTCTAAGCTTCTATGTAACTTCTTATAAATAGTTATAACTCTACCCCTTTGGCCCACATTAACAGTAAGAAAATAGTAGAAAAATCCAGTGGGAAGCAACAGACTTAATCATATAAGTAACCTGGAAAGAAAAGATACACCAGTTAAAAATAAAGCTTGTTTCAAGAATGGTTTTTGTTCTTCAGACACTTTAAGCCAATTTGTAGAAAATAAAATCATCATCTTAACCCATTTTTGTGACCTTCTCTGTTCCTCATCTTGCTTAATGCCCCCAATTATCCTTTTGGTAGAATCACTTTGCCCCTTTCCTGTCTTACCTCAGTGGTACCAACTATTTCCCAGTGTGTCCATCTGTATCTCCACCATGTGTCCCACCTCTATCCTCTCCCTTCCACTACTAATTTTAGTAATTTTTCTTTGAGTATAGTAGACACATTGTGTCACATTAGTTTCAGGTGTACAACACAGTGATTTGACAAGTTTATACATGATGCTCTGCTCCCCACAAGTGTAGCTACCATCTGTCACCATACATCGCTATTAAAACACCATTGACTATATTCCCTATGCTGTGCCTTTTACTCCTGTGACTTATTTATTCCATAATTTCATAAGTGGAAGCCTGTGTCTCCCAACCCCCTTAAGCTATTTTGCCCATCCTCTCCCCTTTCACTCTGGCAACCATCAGTTCTCCAAATTCACAAGTCTGATTCTGTTTGCTTGCTTAAAGTGTTTATTTAAATTCTGGTTAGTTAACATAAGTGTAATACTAGTTTCTCCTGTTCCTGGAAGTATTGCTTTTCAAATAGTGCTCCATAAATGTATGCCATGTTGACAGGAAATCCAGTAAACCAGCTGTCCTGGGACTCCTGTCTCTTTCTTATATGAAGAGTCATTCATGGTAAATGAAGATTCTTGGTAAATATATGATTGACCAGGAAAAAGAATGCTCATCTTTCTATTTGTTACTAAATACCTTATGTGACTTTGGATAAGCCACTTTATCTCTCCATTTTTTAGTTTGCAACATGGAGAGTATAACCTTGTGATCTGTCATTCTCCAAGGAGTTTTATGAAGATGAAATGATATAATCAGGATACAGAATTTTAGAAACTATTAAAGACCATAAAAAATACAGGGGCAGGGGTTCCTGGGTGGCTCCGTCGGTTAAGTGTCCAACTTCTGCTCGGTTCAAGTCATGATCTCACAGCTCATGGGTTCGAGCCCCATGTTGGTCTGTGTGCTGACAGCTCAGAGCCTGGAGCCTACTTCAGATTCTCTCTCTCTCTCTCTCTCTCTCTCTCCACACCTCCCCCACTCACACTCTGTCTCTCTCTCCCTCTCAAAAATAAGTAAATATTAAAAATATAAAGAAAAAAGGGACAAATGTTCAGATTAGTAAAACACATAGTTTACAGCAAGTAAATGAGTGCCAACTGGTATGAAATCTGGGTTACGTGGAGTTTCTAAGTTTTCCCACTTCCTGCTTCTCATTGGTGGTGAAATTCCATGAAAGGAGGAAATTTTATGTTACCTTTGAAGCATCCACCATTTGTCACAGCCAGGAATAAAAGATGCCATCTCATTGGCTCCTGCAATGCTAGACCTGGAAGGAGACTTGAGGCACAGTCTGTGCTTCTCCTTTGTAGATGGTGAGACTAAGGTCCAGAGAGCGGAAAGAACTCATTCAAGGGGCTACCACCATTTCTCTGGACAATCTGGGGTGCACAAGGCTTAACTTATGTTGGAGCAGATAAGTGGAAAAAAAAAAACCTCTAAAGCCAATCAAAACATTGAACATAACTAGAGAACTGGTAAAGTACAGACTCTGGAGCTCAACTTCTGGGTCAACCTTTTCCCCCACCCCCACACCACTTACTGATAATGTGATTCTCAGCCTTCATTTTCCTACTCTGTAAAATGGGACTAATAAAGGGAGTCTGTCTTACAGGACTATTTTAAGTTACAATGAGTTAAACAGTGCAAAGCGCTTAGAACTGTACCAACCCCATAGTAAGTACTAGATGCTTGTTAAATAAATAAAAATAACATCTGAGTATTTGAACATAACATTTTTAAGGCTCATACATAAAACAAAATTAAAGGACCTTGCTTTCTCCTTGCAACTTAAGTTTACAAAACTTCATGAGTTATACTTTTGTTCCTCCAAAAATTTTCCCGACTATATGTCCAGAGTTTTTACTTAAAGTCACTAAAGAATTAACATGAGGTTAATTAATCATGAGGAAGTTACACATTAAAAAAAAAAATCCTGGAGGTTACTGTTGTATTTTTAATTGGCAGCATGTTAGCAGTTTAAGTCACTTTTTGAAAACAAATTCTCCAACAGCCAAGTGTTGATGCTTTTTCTGCCAAGAGAGACATCTAAAACTTTCCATGATCATCAATATGCCACCAGGCAAAACAAAACACACTGAAATGTTGTGCTGTCTTTGATACCAAAATCTGAAGTAAAAGTTAGGAAATTATGTTTTGCAATTATACAAGGTAATATGCTGATTATGGCTTCTGGGTTATGAGTAGTCTAGCCCCCAAATTATTTTGTTGCATCCACTCTCCTGTGTTCAAACCAACAACAAAAGCCACTGGAATGAAGCTTTCATTTAGTGAATCAGTCATTTTGATTGAATGGGGGTGCCCAGATTTACCGGGAAGATATTATGAAATGAACTTAAAAACATGTATATAAATATAAATACATAAAATCAAGTGCTTAATATTTTATCTTTGCATTGGTTCCTGATTATTGTCTAGTAAGTAATCTTTTGGTCACCATAATGTCCTTTGAATAAATAGGGAAAATGATTACTTTACAAAAACAAAACTGGGGCATAGAGAGACAAAGAAAATTACCCAGAGTTATCTGATAAGGAGATACAGAGATATAGTCAAAGACTTGACAGCATTTTTTTTTTTTTAAGAAAAAAAGTATTTGTGCTCACCCAGAGTATAGGAGCTAGGGATTTCTTGATACTAAGCTGTTCATGAAATAGCTAGTTGAAGTCCTTAAACCTAAAATTGTCTACTGAATACCAGCAGATTTTATCAGCCATCTGTCAGCCTATCATGGAATTGGGAACAAAACTTCTAAGAAGAACAGCATGACTGAGAATTGATACTGGTCCTGTAGATCACCAATCCATGGCTTCCAAGATACATAGAGTCTGGAAAATCTCTATTTGGCCTCTGGAGCCACTCTCTATCCTTCTGCATGCTCTCCTAGGTCTGGGAGACTGGCCTCTATGGATATTATCTCAACTTCTCACCCTCTGGCCAAAGGGAAGCACAAACAGGAGATCAGAGAGGAGGAATCCCTCTGGGATCCCTCGTTGGTGGAGATTGAGCTATAGTGGCTGCTTTCTTCTTCCAAGGGCCAGAATCCCTATTGTGAAACCCTCTCTGCTTGTTATAGCTGTAGCTATGGCTTTCTTCCTCTCTGGTAACAATCAGTACAGAAATGATGACTTCACTCCTACTAGACTTGGGTGTTTCACCAGCCTCGTTGGGTCAATTCCTGCCCGTAACTTTGCAAATAATCCCTTCATTAAATTCCCTTTGATGGCCCTATTAAAGTGTGCCTTATGTTTCCTGCCTGGACTCTGATTCTAAATCACAGAATTTCAGTGTTGGAAAGTACTGGACCTGAGTCAAATCTCTCCTCTTAGATTTCTTTAATAGCTCTGTTATTTTGAGAAAATTCTTCTTTTATATAGATCTCAGTTTTCTCATATATAAAATAGGCTATACTCCTTGTAATAGGCTATTGTTGCTGTTGCTATTGTTATAATAAATACTTAAAACATATAAAATAAGACGAACTTTTGCTTAGACAGAAATTCCCCTTCACTCTCTCCTTGAATTTTTTCCGGAAGAGTTCTTCTATTGCTATGACAGTCCTATATCTTGCAGCCATTCAATAAGTGCATCTGTATCATGGGACTAAGAGGATTTGGGGTGTGCATTTATTCCAACTTCTTAGTTATAGATTCTTCACAAGTCATTAAAACCCTTTCAGGACACAGGGGTCTCAATTGTGAGATGGGGATGTACGACCTACGTTTCTGGGTGTAGAGGGCCAGACCTAATGCTTTCCCACCATTCCTTCCTATTTGAAGATTTGTAATTCAAAATAGGAAACCGAGCTATAATTATACACCTAAAGAGGCTTCCACAATCAGTATCAGGGGTAGCTGGTGAATCTCAGCTTGATAAAGTGATGAAGACAGCAGGCTCTGGAGTCAGAATCCCAACTCTGTTGATTGGAAAAATTATCTAACTTCTCTGTGCCTCAGTTTTCTCAGCCATTAGAGGAAAATAGTGCATCAGAGTAAAACAGTACATCTGCCTCAGAAGGCGATTGGGACTGTCCACTGAGTTAATACTTGTTGTATATTCATACTAGTGATGTTTCATGTACTAACTACTTTGTATGAATTATCTTGTTTCATCCCATAACAACCCATTTCTCTGATGATCACAATGGTCTTTCTTGTACCACAAATGAGTTATGCTCCTTTCGTCCTTAGAGCCTTTGCTCTTGCTGTAGTCTCTTCCTTGGAACTTTCTCTCCAGACCCTTATGCTACTGGCCTCCTCTTGTTTTGGGGTCTCAAAAGTAACCCCATCAAAGAAGCTTTCCTTGACTCAAAGTAGCTCTTCTACCAACATTCAGTTTCCATCATTTTGCCACAGGTTTACTTTATAATACACATCACCATCTAAGATTATCTTTGTTTTCATGTTTATCATCTTTCTCCCCATATACTCTCCATGAAGGCAGTGAATTAATGTGTCTTAATCCTCCAATTGTCCCTAGAATTGTGTGGGCAAAACATGGTCTCTCAAAATAATAATAATAATAATGATAATGTGAAACAAATGACCAAGTAAGGAAATTAAGGGGCCAAATAATTTAATTAAATAACTCCAGCCATTTTTGTTAGTAGAAGGCACAACAGGAATTCAAATATATGCCACAAGGACATTAAAGCCCACCCTGCCTCCATCTGCCTCTTTCAGTAGTTCTTGGAAGGCATAACGAGGGTCTGAGCAAGAGCCCTAGCACAAAATAGAAGTCCACTTAAAAGATATTTCAAAGAGAAAATTGGCCAGACTTTAGTGGCTAGTAAGATGGTGGGTGGGGAGCATAAGGTGAAAGAAAGCTGATTTTAATTTCAGCAAGTGGACAGCTTCCAATGAATGATACAAGAAAGTCGGGGAGGGGGATTGGGTACAGGTGACCAGGCCACCAATAGCTGGCTAGGGCTCTTATCTGCATCTAGAGTTGGGTGCTCAAAGAGCAGTGGACAGTTTGGCTTGAAATTGGGCACAGGGCCAAAACTTGAAAGCTAATCCTTAACGCACAGCCCAGGTGTCCCCAGCCTCAGTTCCTGTCCTGATTCGATCTGCCACCTCCTTCTCAGAGGCATGTTTGTTGTTCCCCAACCTCTTTCCAAGGCACTTAGAATTTGATATCTGCCTGACAAGCATCAAAGTCAAGATGTGTGCTTTCACACAAAAAGGTTGGGGCTTATTATTTTTGCCTTTTGTTAAAGATGAGTAATATGTTTGATTTTCAAAAATTTAATAATGTCTATAATAATGTTTCATGTAGAAACTCTGTGTCATGTGCTACTTCTTTTAATGCTTTCATTTGAAGGGCAAACAGCAGAACAAATATTTCAAGTCTGCATTTAAAAAAATTACTATAGTTTCCAAATATTGATGATATATCCATGTAACAAAAAAACCCCTCAACAAATAATATGCATAATGTGTCCAAATATTTAAAAGGCTAATGCAGGGGCGCCTGGGTGGCTCAGTCGGTTAAGCGGCCGACTTCGGCTCAGGTCATGATCTCACGGTCCGTGGGTTCGAGCCCCGCATCGGGCTCTGTGCTGACAGCTCAGAGCCTGGAGCCTGTTTCAGATTCTGTGTCTCCCTCTCTCTGACCCTCCCCCGTTCATGCTCTGTCTCTCTCTGTCTCAAAAATCAATAAATGTTAAAAAAAAATTTAAAAAAATAAAAAAATAAAAGGCTAATGCAAAAAACAATTTACTAATATACATGAGGAAGCTCGCATTCACATAATTTAATGCTTTTCTCCAATAATTCCAAAATCCAGGAGAAAAATAATCTAAAAGACATAAACGGATGTATACACAGAGATGTTTATCTCAGTGCTATTTATATTATGGGATAAAAAGGGAAAAGGGAAAAAAAATCTAAATATTCAGAAGCCAGGGAATGTGGTCAAAGATAGTATATAGTCACTTTTCAATGTAATAATGTGCTGCCATTAAGAATGACAATATAGTTTTAATAACAAGGTTAGTATTTTGGAAGTATGCAATGTAAGGGAAGGATAAAATTTGGTATAGATGATATCATTAATGCACACACATCAATGGAAAAAGATATTATTTATTATTTGCAGTTACTTCAAGGCAGAGGGGTATACTAGGATTAGGAATGTGTTGTGTGTGTGTGTGTGTGTGTGTGTGTATGTATGTGTGTGATTTCTTATCTTTTTTTATACTTTATAAATCTACTGCCATGAATAGGAGTGACTTTTGTGAATCAACCACTCACCCTCCCAGTTCTGAAGGAGAAGGGGGGAGAGGAGGAAGGTCATCCTGTGGAGGAAGGAGCAGGTGCTACAGATTACTCTCAAGCATTGGACTGGAACCAATATGGTTGGAAGTTAAAAAGGAGGCTGATTTGGGCACAGCGTGAGGAAGAATGCTCTTCAAAGTTGGCAACCACCAAATGGGTGTCTCCTTGAAGAAGCAGCGTTGCTCCCCGATGATGACAGAGGAGTCTGTCTGGAAACCAGATGTGAGATGATGCTACAAGTCTTCCTAGACCCGCTCCAAACTCTCAGGTTCTTTAAATAGAGATCCAAGTGCTCCATAACTCAGCAGGAGTTTAGGGCCCTTTCTGTAGGAAATTTTTTTCTTTTGTTATTTGCATAATATTGATAAATCTCACTTTCCTGCCCTGAGGAATGAAGACGCTTTCTTACCTGCCTTTGTGGAAAATAAAACGGAATTTTGAACGAGTATTGGCCCTTTGTTAACTACCTTTCAGCCCCTTAGCTTTGAAGATGCATGGGATCTGATGGCGAATATTCATTCCCTCAGCCACAGTGCAGCTCATTCAAGCCTAGAACTAGCATTGTCAAACCTCATCATAGGGTTCTCTGTGGTCTGGCATGCAGACATTTGGTGCCCATGCTTTTCATCCTGGTGGCCTAGGGGTCCTCTGGCACTCCGGGCACCTGGCTCTCACCATCTGCCTTGTGTTTTCATGTCATCTTTTCAGTCTGTGCCCAACTGCTTAGGGTCCGATGATGGATAGGGATCCATGAATACCACCCTTTTGATATAGCAATGCAATTAATGTGATCTCCTTTCCAAATAATCTACTTCCACATGTTGAAGCTTTCTTGTGACAGGTGGCTAGTGGGGAGAGGGTGGCTAGTGGGAAAGGGAGATATGTCTGCAGAATTTTGGGTCTCAATCCAAGTCTAGCATGGGTTCAATATCAGCCAGTTTTATGAAATCCCTTTTATTTTATTTTATTTTTTTGATGTTTATGTATTTTTGATGGAGAGAGAGAGAGATAGAGCATGAGCAGGGGAGGGGCAGAGGGAGAGGAAGACAGAATCCTAAGCAGGCTCCAGGCTCTAAGCTGTCAGCAAAGAGCCTGACATGGGGCTCAAACTCAAACCATGAGATCATGACCTGAGCTGAAGTGGGGTGTTCAACCAACTGAGCCACCCAGGCACCCCTGAAACCCCATTTTTTAAATAAAAATATCAGCTTTTAGAATTATTCTGCTCATTATTTGGAGTCTTCTATATTTTTTATTTTTTCCTTTCAGGAAACATCTTGACTTTTCCTTCATGCTTAGTTAAAACGTTCATTGCATTTTCCATGAACGTTTATTTGGGGTATGGCTTTACGAGGGATTGGTGCAGGAAGACCAATTAGGGCATGGCGATTTTGTTCTTCCCAAGTGAGTACTGGAACCCATCCTAAAGTTATATTTTACCTGTCTACTG
This sequence comes from Prionailurus bengalensis, assembly GCF_016509475.1. Taxonomy (NCBI): domain Eukaryota; kingdom Metazoa; phylum Chordata; class Mammalia; order Carnivora; family Felidae; genus Prionailurus; species Prionailurus bengalensis. The sequence goes on along the minus strand of NC_057344.1, from coordinate 189,987,856 downwards.
TGTACAAATGACTACGTTTGCAGTGAATTTCTGGTAAATTGGCAATTTTGATTCCAACTTGATATGAGAAAAGCAATGGTTCTAATAAACATTTGCTGACAAATAGTGGCAATAAAAATGCCCGCAGCTTCAATATTGTGGAGGATTAGGGCTTTGGCATTATTCTGGGATTATGGCCTTCTAGGTTACTGATGACACGTTGTGTTTTTGTTTGTGAGATGGTGTGTGTAATGTGTGCAATGAGGGGGAAAATGATCAAAACGATGGATCTCAACCATAATTTAAATATACATAATTTAAATGTACATCAGATTGTCACTAATAAAAGTCATTTTGTCCTGCCCTTGTTCTCCACAGAATGTTCTAGTAGGGTAGGGCTATTTTAAAGCTGCTATATCTCCCAGAACCAGAATAGGAACTGACATATGATACATTTATGTTGAATGAATAAGTGAATTAAATCTTATTATCATGATATATTGTGTTGAACCAATGCCACTGAAATAAGATGGGTTTTTGTTTTGTTTTGTTTTTTGTTTTTTGTTTTTTTCATCCTGGGGTTTTTGACTGGATGTATTTGGTCGTTTGAGGTGCTTACTATATTTTCTCCATTTGTGTTTGGAGACTAATGTCATTTTTCACATCGCTAAGTCCATTAGTTCCTATAAAATGGTACATCAGGATATAAAGAGAGCCGGCGAAGATAGGGATAATAGCCCCACACCTAGAAAAAGTTTTAGTCAGCTTCTTCATATTGTGTTTCCTAGCTGTCAAAGAACACCGCCTTCTCTGTCTCATTCTAACAGTTGTTTGATGTTTGAAAAAAATTGTGCATGAAAGAATGTTGGTAAACAGAATATTTGTAAAGATTTATTATAAATTATACATGGTAACCTTACGAAATAAATAAAGCATTTACTTTTGGCTAGCTCCTACTTTCTACTCTTTAAGAATGTCACAAAACTGGAGAGAAAGAGAAGACGGAGACAATGAAGGTTAGTCTTTGTAAACTCGGCTAGGTTAGGCACCCAGTTAATCAACACTAATCTCAATATTGCTGTCAAGGTGTTTTGCAGACCTGTTTACCATTTGCAAACAGTTGACTCTATCTACATAAAGGAGGTTACCCTAGATAACGTGGGCAGGACTCATCCATTGCTGAACAGCCTTGGGCAAAAACTGAGGTTTCCTGGGGAAGAAGAAATTCTGCCTCCAGACTAAAACATCAAATCCTGTCAGAGTTTCCAGGCTGCCAGGCTGCCTTATGCATTTCAGACACGCCAGCCCACATGTGAACCAATTCTTTAAAGTAAACACTTTCAGGGGCACCTAAAACAGGCGTCTGAAACAATTCTTTAAAACTAACGTGTTTAGGGAGCACCTAGATGGTTCATTTGGTTAAGTGTTGACTTCAGCTCAGGTCATGATCTCTTGGTTCGTGAGTTCGAGCCCCGCATCAAGCTCCTTGCTGACAGCTCGGAGCCTGGAGCCTGCTTGGGGTTCTGTGTCTCCCTCTCTCTGCCCCTCCCCCACTTGCACTCTGTCTCTATCTCTCGCTCTCAAAAACAAATAAATACTAAAATTTTTTAATAAACACTTTTATATACATGTTTTTGTGTATATGTATATATGTGTATACATGTACGTATATGTGTATACACATATGTATATGTATGTGTGTGTGTATGCATGGTATATATTGATTCTATTTTCGACAGAACCCTGACTGACACAGAGAGAGTGGACAAAGGAAATAACTTGTGTCTGTGTCAACGGTTTCCACTGTGTAGTAGTTTTTCTACGTCGTGATGTTTCTGACGTTTGGCATTATCTAAATTACACACCAAATGCATACACGGGCATCAGGAAATCTATTAGGTAATGCAGGTTGAAGTGCGCTCTGTCAACAAGTCAAGGGATAGGAATCCCAAGAGCCCTCCGAGTCTACTCCCACCCTCTGATCGAACACAGATTTCCAAGTGTTTTGAAGCCCAGGCTCTTGTCACTAACACTGTGCTGTCCCTCTTCCAGCATGTGCGCCTCCTAACTGTGCAAAAGATCCCCTGGGTCTTTAGGTAAACAAGAGTACATCAATACACTTGGTTTTGCATAATATAACATACTGATTTTTTTTTTTTTTTTTAAGAAGCGAGAACTGCAGCGCATGCAGACCTACATGAAGGAAACAAACAGTTTGGAGGGGGAGAAAACAAACAAACAAACTTGCTTTGAACAGCAGGAGACGACGTTTTGGCAGCTGAGCAGGGCAAGAGCTTCATGAGTCGCTCTTTAATGCTGCGCTTGGTGCTGTTCTGGGCGTAGAGGAAACCTAGAACACAGGCGATCGGTGCTGTTAATGCTGTCTGCGGAGAGAAACGGGCATGCCGCACGGCTGAGCACAGGAAGCTGGGCAGGCAGGGTATGGAGGCAGCCATCTGCTCAGGCAATCACAGGCAGTGGGTTGGGACCCCGGAAGGAAAAAAAATCAATCCCTTTTTTCCCCTCCGTTTTTCTTATTTTTTAGGTTTTCTGTTCAAAACTTTCCGTCTGTTGCATTAAAGTGTATGGTGCGTTAGCAAGCGGGAATAGAATCTCGCCAGTATGTCTTTCCAGTAGTAAAGGGAAAATCTCCTGGCTTTTTCTTCTTCTTCTTTTTTTTTTTTTTTGGCCTTAGATTGGGAAAAGCACTGAAAGAGTTAACTGGATTGAAATTTCTATATTCAAACCAGAGTTAAGGGCCCGTGTGACAATTTTCTGTTCTCATTGCTCCCCATCTTTGATTACAGAGGAGATAGATGCTCTGCATAAATCATTCACACTGCAATCACCTGTTAGTACCTTTGCCTTCCCTGAAAATGAGAAAATAGATGTCCTCGATATGCAGATTCATTAGCATAAGCTGCCATGCCCAGGGATGCAACAATCCTTCACATTTTTCACATGTGGACATTAATGGACAGAATTACTCAAGCGGAGTAAGTCCAAAGGAAGCAAGGTGTGTTCTCAAAATGTTAAGCCAGGAATAGACGGAGCACTTCCGCTGGTTGGGGAGGAATCAAGGAAGATCCACAGCACTTGGATGGTCAAGTTGGTAAATGCTTGAAACAACTCTGGGTGTCAGGAGCCACAGCTGCCCTGCTCAGCATCAGCTTGCCCACTCGGAGTGCCCAGAGCCTGAGTTTGCCTGTCGATGCATATATATTGTCCCCCCTCCAAATTAATTCAGAAGGTGTTGAACATAAAGCAATAACAAGAGAATCCATTTGGATCTAGGCTAGACCGTCTTCCAATGGAATTGTAGAGCTCTGACCACAAGTCTACTAATTTATTTCCCTTTGGAGATGTGCGACCCCATCATCAGTGGGAACCGGGTAAAAACCTGATAGATCTTTTGTGACGGGGGATGACAGTGAACCAGTAGATACATAAATCAGATCATATCATTTCTCTGCTTAGAAGCCCTCTACAACCTTCACGTTATCCTTAGGAACAAAACACACTTCCTACCGTGGACCCCAGTCTGGCTCTGCCGGCTCTGTCTCCCTCTTTGGCAAGATTTCCACCACCCTCTTGCACTGGACCATCAACCAATAACCAGGCTGTTCTTGCCTTTGTTGGAACACACAAAACAAATCTCTCCCCTGCCCTTGACACTTATAAGGTGTGAAATGTCTCGTTTCCTTGATATCCCAAGTGCTAATTGATGGCCTGGCACCTAAGTGGAGATCAATGAATGTCTGACAAATGAGTGAATAAATTTACTTTCAATACCAAAACAAGACCTGATTTCATTTCCTTGATTAGTATATAAGTAAGCTTTTAAACTTGTAAAATAAATCTGATTTACATAAAGCAGACCATTTAGGTGGCTTCTTCCTTCTACATTTAAGAGGGACACATTCATCTAAGTGCTGTCTCCTTTGTAAACTTCTCTGGGTCAGTAGGATTTTGCTTGATTTTAGTGTCCCAAGTAGAACATTGCGCTTCTCTTTCTATGTGCCATTTCCAACCCCCCTTGCCATTGTATGTACAGTCCAGTGGCCCTCCACCAGGTATCAACTTCAATAGGCCCATCCAGCCTTTAAAACTCAATTCAAACACACTTGCTTCCGGTAAACTTTCTCTGTTGTATCTCCAACCTTCCTGAAGGAAAGGACTTTTCCATCCTCTGTTCCATCTTCTCTGTTGCTCCTGTGCTGACACTCTACCTACTATTCTGGGTACCACATCCTATTATAGAGTGAGACCTTATTATGATAAGGAATTAGCAAAGGTTCTACCAGTTATCAGCAGAAGAGAGACTGTAGTTGTACCTCTTACCCAGCTCCTATACTTCAAGTTTGATTTCTTGATGTCCAGCCAAACTCCACAATCATCCCTGAAATTGAGGCAAACACTCAAGAAATATTTGCCATTTGCTCGATTTCCTCTTTTTCCCTTAGATTCCAATACCTGCCAAGCTCACTCTATGTGACAGCTGCTGGACCCTCAGCTCTGGGTGTATGGAGGGATCTACTTGTTTCCTAAACATTCACAACTATTACTGGTCACTCCCTGACTCTACCCCAATTTGCTAATTAATGATGTTCTTCCTTGGAACATCTTTTGAAATTCTCTTGGGACTACAAGGTAGACAGGCTGCTGTTTCTAATCAGGAGTCAGACATCCCAGACTTCAGTCCCTGTTTTACTATATCAAGTTGAGTGACCTTGGACAGATAATTAAACTTCTTTGGGTTTTTGTCTTTTCTTTGTGAAACAAAAGGATTTATACTAAAGGATCTTGGTTGTAAGAACACAGTTTAAAGATCCCATTTTGAAGTATATTTAAATAGAAATTGTGTATAATTTCTAACTTTTTTTGTTTACCCCTGGTAGATGGATAAATCAACTTCTATTTGACTACAGACATTATTCAAATTCTCTAGGGGCTTTACCGTCCAAATAAATAGGAAAATGATTTATCATAAATGTTAAAAATAACATAAAATTTCCCAAAATATGTGGAAAGGCAAACATTTTAATTTAATTTAGTTTAATTTAATTTAATTTAATTTAATTTTATTTTATTTCCAGTGTAGTAAAAATACAGTGTTATATTAATTTCAGGTGTACAATACAGTGATTCAACAATTCCATATGTCACCCAGTGCTCATCACAACATGCACTCCTTAATCTACCTTGTTTTTACAGTGTTTTCTCCTCAATGAGAACTTTAGCTTCTGTAAGTCAGGATGCAGACATCATAAAACTTCCCCTATCTCCACCCCCTTCTCTGCTACAGGACATTCTGCTCTTTTTCCCTTAAAGTGTAGTGGTTGAATGTTCAAGCACTGTATTAAAACAACCTGGATTCAGATATCAGTACTTTATGGCACTGGGTAAGGTTACTGAATTTCTCTGAATCTCAGTTTCCTCATCAACAGAATGGATTAGTAATAGTCTCTATTAGAATCTAATGATATAAAATAAAGCATCTAACACAGTAATTGTTCACAATGTACTTTCAATAGATGCTAGATATTAATTTTTTTTTTCAGTTCTTTGGGTCCTCCTACCACAGGTCCTTTCCAGGTGCTATTACCTCTCACTGAACTTTTGTTTTATTACCTCCTTGTGGCTTTGATAACTCTTGTCATCTTTGAGATTTCAGGTCAATAATCACTTTCTGAAAAACCCTGCCTGATGAACGGAACTAGATTATGAACAGCTCTATTACATGCTCCTAGAGTTTCCTATATTTCTCTTTCATGGCATTATCATGAATATAATTAAAACAATTGATGACTCAATTATATATTTGACATATGTCTTCCTTACTGCGGTGTAAGATTGAAGATGTCTACTTCCAGCTTTAGAGAGTAAATGTTGCTGGATGTGTTATCCCACTATAAGCATCCATAATACTGGTCAAGCCACATGAGGCAACTGGTCTCAAGTACTGAAAAACAAGCAGTGTAGAACTGTAGTGCAAGAGAGAAAAGAAACCCAAGAGTTGAGTTCCACAAATGCCCTGTCTCTCTCTGCCAAGTGGCTTGTCCTTTCCATAGTTCCGAGAGGTGGAGACCATGCTTACTGAGATGAGATGGCAGACATCAGAATTCTGGACTCCTAAAGGGACTGGAATTTTCAGGAGAGGGTGTAGGAAAAGAGAGATTCTGCGATGTGTGTCAGAGGGGAGGATTTGTGTGAAGATTAAATGTGGGTCATTGTGATGATTAATTTTGTGTTCAACTTGGCTAAGCTAATAGATGCCCAGATAGCTGGTAAAGCATCATTTCTGAGGTATCTGTGAGGATGTTTCTGGAAGAAATTAGCATTCAAATTGGTAGACTGAGTGAAGAAAATCACCTTTACCAATGATAGTGGTCATCATCCAGTAAGTTGAGGGTTTGAATAGAACAAAAGGCAGAGGAGGGGTGAATTTGTTCTTTGCCTCATTTGGAACATCCATCTTCTCCTGCTCCCAGACACTGAGGCTCCTGGTTCTCAGGCCTTTGGGTTTGGACTAGAACTATACCACCAGTTTTCCTGGACCTCCAGCTTGCAGATGGCAGATTGGGGGACTTCTTAGCCTCCATAATTGTGTGAGCCATTCTTTCATAATAAATCTCTTTCTTTGTATCTCTATCTATCTATCTATCTATCTCCAATGGATTCTGTTTCTCTGGAAAAGCCTGCCTAATATAGTCACTGATCAAGGCCTGAGTGATGCATGTTCAGGATCAGACTCCATAATAGGAGGCAGAAGCTGCTAAAGGGCTGAGAATTGAATGGAAATACCAGAGGTCATGTCATGCTGGGAAATATTGAAATTCTGACTTCATTAAAGAAGAAAAGAAAAGAAAAGAAAAGAAATATAAAAAGGAAAAAAAAAACAAAAGGAAAGGAAGGAATGAAGGAGTAAAGTGCAGTGCTGCATTAAATACCACTGGCATTCACTGGAGAGCTCAGAGACTATGTTCTTGGAGTAAGGATCATTTCCCAGGGTAAAGGCCACACCCCATGACTACATATAAAACCAAAATTAACCTATCCTAACAAACAGTAGAACGAAAGTTGGTAAGACCAAAAGGAAGTGCTAGTAACTATGGAATACCTTCCAGAAAATATTTGACACACTTGAAAAGAACATAACAAAATCCAAACTCCTTACAATGTATTGTAATAATGTCCGCCATGCTACCAAAAATGAACAAACATGTAAAGGAGCAGAAAAATGTGACCCATAATCAAGATTTTAAGAAAAACAATCGATAGAAATAGACTCTGGGATGACACAGATGTCAAAATGACATTAGCAAAAAAGATGGTCATAATCAGTAAACAGTTGAAAACATTTGGCAATAACATTAAAACTATAGAAAGGAAATAAATGAAGATTCTAAAAATGAGAAGTAAAATATCAAAAATATAAACAGTTCTTTAGATGGACAACATCAGACAGGGACTACTGAAAAAAGATTTATGAGCCTGAATAAGATAAAAAATAAGATAAAAAGAGAGGAGTTTGAAAAAAGTGTCCCAAATATTCCAAATTTAGTTATGAACATTAATGTACAGATCCAGAAAACTTTTTGAGCCATGATCTAAATACAAGATGACTCATGCATAGGCATATCGCAAACTGGTAAAAAAATTAGAAAAAAAAACTTAAAAAAACCCCCAAACCTAGAAGAAAAGGACATATTATATACAGAGGTAAAATAATATATGAGAATGGTTTCTCATCAGCAACAATAGAAGCCAGAAAACAACGGAATGAATGCTGAGGGACTACAAAGACTTTCAACTCAGAATTCTATATTCAGTGAAAATAATCTTTTGAGAAGGACAGTGAAATAAAGACATTTTCAGATACAGTAAAGCTGAGAAAAACCATAGCTACCAGAGCTGCATTACCAGAAGTACTAAAGGAATTTCTTCAGGCTTAAAGGAAATGACGTGGTATGAACATCTACAGGTAGAAATAACTAAAGAGAGGGGTGCCTGGGTGGCGCAGTCGGTTAAGCGTCCGACTTCAGCCAGGTCACGATCTCGCGGTCCATGAGTTGGAGCCCCGCGTCGGGCTCTGGGCTGATGGCTCGGAGCCTGGAGCCTGTTTCCGATTCTGTGTCTCCCTCTCTCTCTGCCCCTCTCCCGTTCATGCTCTGTCTCTCTCTGTCCCAAAAACAAATAAACGTTGAAAAAAATAAATAAAAAAAAAGAAATAACTAAAGAGCAAAATAAAGGAAAAACTGAAAATATGTGAACAAATATAAAATAGTATCTTATTTCCTCTTATTTCCTTTGTATGAAACAAAAATAAGTATTGTGGAGTTCATTACATTTGTGGATATAAAATTTCTGACAATAGCAGAAGACATAGGAGAAGGTAAATGGAACTTTTACTGATAGTACATTTTACACTAAGTGGTACAATATTCATGCTAAGTAGTTTGATTAAGTGAAGGAGACATATTACAAACTCTAGATGCTAGGGAAACAAGTAAATAATAGTAAAAGGAGGTACAGTTAAAAAGCCAATTGAGGAATTAAAATGGAATACCAAAAATATTCAGTTAGCCCCAAAGAAGTCAGGGACAGAGGAACAGAAAAGCATAGAGAGAGCATACTAACACAGCGGGCTATATTCAACTGTATCATGAAATCAGAAACCAAGTCTGTCTTATCTACTACTGTATCCTAATTACCTTGCATAATGCTTATTATGTAAAAAGTGTTTAATCAATATCTGCTCAAAGAATAAGCCAGACTATCTGTGTTATATGAAGGTCTCAAAATAAACAGATTAGCTGCACGTCTATACTTAGCGGATGCATTTAAAATCTGCATGGTGTATTTCCTCACAGTGTGTGAAGAGTCTCTTCGCCACACCCTAAACAGACGTCTGTGTAAGAAGGCTCTCCACTCAGGATGATTCTGGCTGCATTCCCCAGCCAATAGCACTAAAAGAAAATTAAGCGTGAAGGTAGGTCATCAGGCAGAGAGCCTTAGTATGCAGGACATTTTACCCCCATAAATACTCTTTGATAGATTAAAAACCTGACATCACATAAATATTTATTCATTTATTTAAAAAGCATTTATCATAGCACTTGTGCTATAAACATTTAAATAACGTGTATCGTAGATCTGTGGATATATAGCAGTCATACGAGAAAAAGTCCCTGCTCTCCAGATTCCAACCATCTACATCAATTGTAAGACCTATTGCATTGCATGTTTTATTTGTACGTTTCTTTCACTAAATCTCAAATGCACCGAAGAGAGAATTCTGTTCATTCATTAATTCGTTTATCCAAAAATCATTCATTGAGTGCCTACAATGTGCCAGACACTGTTCTGGGCGCTGGGAATAATGGAGTGAACAAAACAGACCAAATTCCCGCTTTTTTTCATCACACATTATAGTCAGGGAAAAATAATAAACAAAAATAAATAGCAAAATATAAAGTTTGTCAGATAGAAAGCAGAGACTTCTGTTGGATGGGTTGGGAGGTGGGTGGGGTAAACTGGTACTTTTCAATGTGGTTGCCAGGGAAGGATTAAGTGGAGCGGTATTTGAGAAAACATATCTAATGAGATGAGACAGTTTCTTACTCTGTTTTGATTACTAGCATTATTATCAACTAGTGCAATGTATTACATATATTAGGCACTAATACATATTTGTTGAGTGATTAACTTTATTCATTAGTTTATTCAATTAATACTTATGGGCACCTACAATAGGCTGATTAATACCTTAAATTGATTGGCTATATAAACCTTGAGTCCAATGATCTATTCATAAATTCATTGCCTTAGAAATCAAAATTAAGTCAACTCCCTTATTCTTGCACTGAGAAGTCAAACCAAACTAGAGTTCCAGCACTTCAAAAATCCCGAAACAAAGTAATGCAAAAAGAATAAAAAGTAAGTGTGCCAATACATAGGCCACTTCAAATTGTGATATAACTGGATGAAATGCATTCATTTTTCCTGGTGGGAAAGGTTTCGTTTTACAAAGCCTGACATTACTGAAAATCAATCAGCCCAGTATCAGGCTGGTTGCCCTGTATTTGTGACCCTCCAGATTTCAGGAGAGCTATGTGCCAGTGGTCATTTTTCACTGACTGCTTTTCCTCTTCCACAAGAAATACCACTACATGTAAATGTCAGGTTTCAGTGGTGAGTGATGGGTCATGAATTATGAATTCAACAAGTAATGATGATGGTAATAGAAGCAGTAATTTCACCACAATGAGAATTATGCTTATCTTTCTTCTTCCTGTAGCAAAAATGAGTATTTTCTGTGGCTTTGCATGGGAATAAAGGTTCCTACTCCATAATTCACAGCCCTGATCAGCTTCTATCTTGTGCTTTTGAATTATGGACAGTATTTTTCTTCCTAGATCCTCAGCCTGTGGGTGGCAGGTAGAGAAAAATAGCTAATGATGTTTCCATAGACATGGTGTCTTCCCAGGAATCAATAACTATGACCAAATCACCAGGAGTTCCAGTGGTACTGTGATCCCATCTGTGTCTCCCTCCTTTGAATCAGTGACAAGCTGATGTATGAACATTGACTTGATGTTGAGGCGACGGACTATTTTCTTGACTAGCTGCAAATGCGAACTATTCTGCCAGTGTGTTTATTTTTTAAATAAGTTATTTTTAAATAACTTTAAAGCTTATAAATACACACACATGCAGTTCATTTTGTATTTCCAAATTTATTCCTGAAAAAAACAGGGACCAGATAATTTGGGGTTCATACTCTGGTGATAATTCTTACTGAAAATTGCTGCCATCCATACCGATTGTTAATGATCCCGCAGTCACCCCGGAATGTAATTGTTCACCTTTAAGAAGGGCAGCATCAGGGTTAATGACTGAAAATGAGGAGGAAATAGCTACATTTAATTTGGAACTTTATGACTTTTGGAGGCAGAGCACTGACCTTCTTAATTGACCTGTTTTGTGTTCCCTGACTGTAAAAGAGTTACATTTTATCTATCAGTTAATCCAGAAGAAAGAAGCTACAAGGTGCCTGAATTTGCTGGAAATAATCTACAGAATCTCAATGCAAATAGAGTAAATTTGCCTCTATTTAGGGCTGCTACTTGAAGACACTGTTTCTCATAAAATGAATGCCAATCTGTCTGTCAGCTGTTGGGGGTCTCTTCCGTGTCTCTCTCTGCCTCTGTTTTCTCCAGCTCCCCCTCTCCGTCTCTTCCTTAGCCTTGGTCACTTCCTTACCTCTCTGTCTCCCATGTACTCTCCACCTCTGTGTTTCTCTGGCCCCAGGTTTCTCTCTCTTTGTCCTTCAATGTCTCTATTTGCACCTCTCCTTTATCTTTCTCTGCTCTATCTCTGTCTCTGTCTCTCTCTGCCTCTGGCTCAGTCTCTCAATCAAAACAGGGTCCCACTGAATCTTAACCTTTGTGTTGACTGCATGCCTCATGAAAAATTTAGAGAAAGCTTTATCTGAGTACAGGATAATTATTGTACATTATCATAGGCAAATATTAGTAAACAACTGGATGGTCAAGAGCTACAATGCTTTTTTTTTTAAAGTTTATTTATTTTGAAAGAAAGAGAGAGAGCCAGGGAAGGGACAGAGAGAAGAGAGGGAAAAAGAAAATCCCAAGCAGGCTCCATGCTGTCAGCACAGAGCCTGATGCTGGGCTCGATCTCACCAACAGTGAGATTATGACCTAGATCTGAGGTCAAGAGTCGGGTGCTTAACAGACTGAGCCACCCAGGCATCCTGAGCTGTGATGCTTCCTAAATGAGTACTAAGTGCTTGTGGTTGTCCACATGACTGCCCTATTCTCTTGGCAGAACTAGTCAGAGAATGCTAGCAGAAAACAACATGGAAAAGGTGTCAGTTTTCTTTGGGTTCCTTTAAAATTCATCATTGAGGGGCGCCTGGGGGGCTCAGTCGGTTGCATGACTGACCTCGGCTCAGGTCATGATCTCACGGTTTGTGGCTTGAGCCCCGCGTCGGGCTCTGTGCTGACAGCTAGGAGCCTGGAGCCTGCTTCAGATTCTGTGTCTCCCTCTCTCTGTGCCCCTTCCCCACTCATGCTCTGTCTCTCTTTGTCTCAGAAATAAATAAACATTAAAAAAAAATAAAAAAAAAATAAAATTCATCATCGAAACCCAATTTTCCTTTGTTCCTTTGCACAAATTACCAAAACTGCTTATGTGGTGAGATCTTTTGTGTGGGAGTTGGGAAATTATCTGGAATTCTCTGTGGGTAGGGCTTGCTCAGGACAGCACCAATTTATGACAATGGTCCTAACATTCCATCTGTTAGCAACCCCTCTTCGTATCCAAAGTGTTCCAATTTAAGATGATAAATTATATTAGCAACAACCAGTGAGGTCTGTTCCTGTAGAATAATGTGCAGTTATTGACAAAATGGCCACTTCATTACATGGTAAATAATGCAAACATGGAAATTCACTTTAAAAATAGCTATAATTAGCAGGAAAAATGAAACAGGGATCTAAAATGAAATTATTTGTATACAATGCAATCTTATTGTAATACTATATAGTATTTTTCAGCTTTCAAACGGAAGAAAATCCTGTCATACATGACAACATGGATGAGCCTTGAGGACATTAGGCTAAGTGAAATAATTTGTCACAGAACGACAAATACTGCATGATTTCAACTTATAAAATAGTCAGATTAAAAGCTGAAAGGAGATTGGTGTTTGCCAGGGCTCGGGGAAGGTGGAAATCAGGAGATGTTTTCCGATGGGTATAAAGTTTCCGTTGTGCTAGAGGAATAACTTCTGCTCATGTGCTGTGTGACAATGTCTCTGGTCAGCAATACTGCATTTTGCATTTAAAAATTTTTAAGGGGTAGATCTCATGTTAAGCATTTTTACCAACATAAAAAAATGTAAACAATTTGGGACAAATTGATTATAACATTTGTAGCAGAAAGGCATGCTGCTTTGGAATCAGAAAGAAGTAGTTTGAATCTAAGCTCTGCCACTTTTGTTTGTGAGACTTTGGACAAGTAACCTAACCTCACTGAGCCTCTTTGACCTCACCTGGGTCATGCACAGAATAATGCCAGGATTAACAGTAAAACAGGAAAGTTCTCTGAACTTCACTTGAACTCGATCATGCCCTTAGGAAAGAAGGAGATAAGTGATGCCTAAAATGCAGTGTTATAACCCAACAATAAGAAGGACTTTCTATGTGCCAAGCACTTTACAAGCATTGTATCATTTAACCTGCACAAGAACTCCATGTGGCAGATAATAACATGATAGCCAAATGACAGCCAAGGGAATGAACAGTAGGGACATGCCTGCAGCTTTTAAGTGGCAGCCCAGGATGTCCACATGTCCATCTGTCTGAATCTGGGTCAGACATTCTGACTTCTCTACTACACTAATAATGGCTCTAATAGATCATTGGGCTATTTCACTTACTGGGTCTAACTGTGAAACCTTCTGCTATAGCATATTTGTTTCACTTTGTGGAATGGTTTTCTATTTCCTCCCCCATCCCCTCAGTTAGGCTTCTTAAATCATCCCATCTTGAATATAGTACTGAAAACTTGGTGACCTATGTTCCTTTACTAGAAATGCTGCCTCTAATTCTATTTGCTTTAGGACATCTATCAAACTCCTTGTGGTATTAAAAAATAATAATGCAGTTGAAGAGAAAGCTGCACTAGGAGATCCAATTTCTTCATCTGAAAAATGGGGCTAATAATATGTGACATTTACTAATCTCAAGGAAGTTAGAAGATGGATGAAGTAATTGTTTCTGCAAAACCTTCAAATGCTAGAAGAAATAACATATAATCTGTTATGACTTCCAATGTGAAACACTACTTTCCTATTCTTTTGGGTCACTGTATGTAATCTTCGTTCAAAACTGCATTTATTCTATAAAATTATTTGTTCTTTAATCTAACCAATAGATATCTATTGAATATATTATAAGGCAGACCCTGTGTTAGGCACTTGGGATGATAATCAGATACGATATGCATTAAAGCTCAGGTGTTTAGGATTTTGTGAATACCAATTAATTGGCCCTGGCTACCCATTAGAATCACCAGGGTGGCTTAAACATTAGCTATGCCTGATCACTCCTGACCAAGTGAATCGGCTAACTCAAATGGGCCCTAAGAAAGAAGGCCATATGAAGATGGAGGCAGAGACTGGATTACTGTAGCTATAAGCCGAGGAATGCTAGTGATTGCCATCAACCACCAGAAACTAAAAGACAGGCATGAAATAGATTCTTCCTCAGAAACTCCAGGAGGAACCACATTTGCTGCCACCTTAATTTCAGATTTTTGGTTTCCTAAACTGTGAGAGAATACCTTTTCATTATTTATAGTATTTTTTTTTTGAGAGAGAGAGAGGTGGAGGGCACCAGTGAGTGAGGGTCAGAGAAAGAGGGAGAGGGAGAGAGATAGAGGGAGGGGGAGACAGAGAGGGAGAGACAGAGACAGAGGGAGAGAGAGAGAAGTGGGGCTCACCCAGGGCTTGTGTTTTACCTGAAGCAGGGCTCGAGCTCACCCAATGTGGGACTCAAACTCATGAACTGAGATCATGATCTGAGCTGAAGTCAGATGCTTAATGACTGAGACACTCAGGCACCCCCACTATTTGTAGTAATTAATTACAGAAGCCATAAGAAACTAATACAGAAGTCAACTAACAAATTTTCAAGAATGTCAGAAAAAATCATATGGTATCATGGCCATATATTCATCCTCTAGAACACTTCCTTTGTATATGGAGTTCTTCAAAATATAAGACATGGTGCTCTTAATAGCACTGATTAATAGTACTTCTTAATAATACTGATATGTTTTTGCAAACTCCCACTAAGCATGTTTATCCTAGGTGAATTAATTTATGACACACCATGATTGAGTGGATTTCTCCCTTTTGGAGATGATATGTTCTATATTCTGCAGTCAGGGTTTTTGGGTAAATCTCTGCTGCGGATAAGCATTTACAAAGAACTAAACTAGAAGTGAGGATCTCTGCTTCCTTCTCAAGCTGATTAATCAGATATGTACTGAATATCACATGATTTTCCATATCATCTAGACCAATAGCCAGACTCCTTACAATGACCTACAAAGTGTGCACAGTCCTCCCACCAAAGTTTATCTGTCTATCTTATCTCCTATTTCACTGTTCTCATTCTGAACTTGCCACTGACTGGTCTCTGCTCCTGTAATATCTCACCTCAAATATCTTCACGATCACTCCCTCACCTCCAAGTCTCTACTCCCAACGCAGCCAACACAGTGAGACCTCCTTGGCCGTCCTATTGAAACCAGAACTGTCACGCAACTCCCTATTCCTCTTTCCTGCTTTACTTTACCCCACCGATTGGTTTATTACATGGGCTGATTTGTGTCTCCCACAAATTCAGATGTTGAGGACATAACTCCCAGTATCTCAGAATGTGACTGTATTAGAGACAGAGCCTTGAAAGAAAGAATTAAGTTAAAATGAGGCCATTGGGGTGGCCCTAATCCAGTCTGACTGGTGTCCTTAGAAGAAAAGGAAGAGACTTCAGGGATGTGTTGAGCACAGAGGAAAGGGCATGTGAGTATACAGAGAGAAGGCATTCATCTGCAAGCTCAGGAGAGAGGCCTTGGGAGAAACCAAACTGTTGACACTTTGATCTTGAACTTCTAGCCTCCAGAGCTATGAGAAAATAAATTTCTGTTGTTTAAGCCACCCAGTCTTTTGTTATGGCAGCCCTGGGAAACTATGACAGTTAATCACAAAAATCTATTGTCTAACCTGGAACACCACTGAAAATAAAAGGGGGCATTATGATAATGATACCAGGACAATTGACATAAACAGTGACTTTCCAGGTACAGCAGCACATTCGTAGCCCTATCCATAGTGCCTGTCACTATTAATATACAATGCACTTTAGTTATATGTTTATTGTCTGCCTGACTCCACTAGATAGTAATTCCTTGATGGCATGGGTTTTCTGTTTTTACTGCTTTATTCCCAGTACCTAGTGTATGGCATATACTTGATTCTCAATTAAGAATAGGCTGAATAAATAAATGTAAACTGTAGTTGAGTGGCTGATGCCCACGGATCTGTATGTAAGACTTTATATACAAGATCGTAGTATGATTACCAATTATTTTGTATCTGCTACATGCTAGACCGAGTGCTAGGCATCTTATATATGTTATCCCTCATCCTTTTTGTAAGGATTTTGTAAGCTAGGTTTGATCCCTATTTTATTCTCAAAAACCTAAATATATCAGAGATTTTAGGTCACTTCTCTATCCCTCAGCAAGTAGGTAAGGATTTAAACTCAGGCCTGCATCTCCTAATACAGAAAAGATATTTTCACATTCTCAGCAGTTAGAAAAGAACACAGATGCAGATTTCCAACTCAACAAGTCCATTGAAATGGTCAAGATGCATTAGTCACAATATTGTACATGTCGAGGTAGAAGTGATATCTACAAATTATATCAATGTGGGTTCAGAATAAGTCATGTGGAATTAAACTGTGTAAGTGGAAAGATTCCCTAATACTTTAATCCTAAATTCTCTATCAGCACTACAGAAAAATCAAGAGCAACAAATCAATGTCCCTAAGATGGATATGAGTAGCTTTCCCTGATAATTTATTTTTAGTAACTAATGCTTTAGATTGACACACAATGTAAAATATTGTCCTTGAAAACAGGCAGCTTTGTCTGATGCTTAGGATTTTTATTTATTAGAAACTGAGCCAGGAAAATCTGATGTTAAAATTTATCACAGCAGCTGAGGGGCTATGTCCTGCTAAAGAAAATTAATTGTATGCCAATTTGGCAGATGTTGTCTGATACCTTTTTGTAAGTAACCATCTTGACCACATCAAAATGTTACTTACCTAAGAGAATGCTTTGAGTTACCCTTCCATAAAGTGTAGTCACATTTTGCATGCAACTTTGGAATAATACTGTATAAGCAATAAAGTCTCACACTATGTGAAATTTTAAAGTAAGGCAATACTCAAATTTTTGTTACACTTGTTAAGAATTTCATAACTTCAAAGCTGGCAGGCTGAATGAATGGTGAGCTAGCCAGGATAAGGCAATATTCTTTAATGCTTGTAATAGAAACGCTGGCCATTCTTTTTAGCCTTATGGAAACATCTAATTAAGACTTTAAATTGCCTGAGGTCCTCAAGAACATGTTCTTCAAATGAAGTATAATCCCTGTGTAATCCACATTAACCAAATGTGAATCCCAAATACAGTAGGACAAAAATTTTAATCCTGAAAATCCTAGCATCACTTAATTCAATTCTACAAATGTCTGTTCCTGCTTTAGTCTTATTAAATGCTCCTTGATGCTTTCTCTTCCTAGGGATCATAGGATTTTATTGAAAAGAAGGTAAACTTTTGAGAGATAAAAGTAAAATAATTTAGAAAAATCACTTTACTCTGGAGGCCGATGTTGTGCCTCTCTCTATGATTCAGAACTCCTGACACTGTATTGAATGTATTAGATTCTCTGGATCTTCCAGATCTCCGTGGACTCCATATAGGACTGCTTAGTAACCCAAAACCATCATATTTTAGAAATTGGCTATGGCCAAATATTATAAAGTCATATTATAAATACTGTTTTATATAAGCTTCATCCAAATCATTTACCAAGGAAGAAACTGAACTCAATAACTTTTTAGTTTGCCCAAGATCAGAAACCTAAAAACTAATGGAATGGGTGTATGAACCTGGACTGTCTGAATACTAAGGTCACACATTTACTATCTATGATTCATTCATCTTTGTCTCCCACAAGTCATGCACGAAGCCCAGCATCAGCTGTTCAACACATATTTGTTAAATGAATGAATAGATGCTGGTTGAGTTCCACAGGAAAAAGGGAGACTCCTTTATTTATGAGTAAGTCATGACTTTTTCAAGGTTTCCAAAAAACAATTGGCATTTTCACAATTAGCATTTTCATAGGGACAATCTGAGATGCCAGATCCTGGCAAACCTGTCACTCGGAGTCAAGGGTGTTTAGAAAGCTGAGTCTTGAGACTTTGCAGAGACTGCCCTTACTTGGTGGCCCTCGGTGTTAGGCTGTGATTGATGGAATTAGGGGGGAAGCAAGGGGAGGTGCTGATGGTAGGAAACCCACATTGTCAACAAACTTGAATAACTTCAGATAACAACACTGTTAAAACACACTCAGATCACTCCCAGGAACAGACCAGAGTCATGAAATTAAGATAAGATCCATAGAGAGTGTGTGTAATACTGTCTTCTCAGGCTACAATTTCATAGGAAGCTTGTAAAAACAGCTTTGTGGATAAGGAATTATGGGTCCTATCTTATTCTTTGAGTGATTAAAGCCATTGAATTCAATGTGACCTCAGGATCACATGTGCACAGAACCGAGCAGAAAAATTTGTCTGATAAATGTTTTAATAGGCAAGATAGATCTGAGGTTCAGGTAGGCTTTGGGGAGGACATTGAACTAATCAAATTTGAGCTTCATGTTAATAATGATAGTAACGGCTGCCTTTTTATTTATTTTTTGAGCACTTAAACACATTTGTTCAATGTTTATTTCTTTTTGAGAGAGACAAAGAGAGCGCAAGCAGGGGAGAGGCAGAGAGGAAGGGAAACACAGATTGTGAAGCAGGCTCCAGGCTCTGAGCTGTCAGCACAGAGCCCCACGCGGGGCTCCAACTCACAAACAGCGAGATCATGACCTGAGCCGAAGTCAGATGCTACTGAGCCACCCAAGCTGCCCATTATTTTTTGGGCACTTTAAAAAGCTCTATCTAATTTGATCATCAAAAACAGTTGTGTGAGATAAGCTTGTTTGGTACTATAGCCTATAATTTACAAATGAGAAATTTCAGGAAGCTTAGAAAATGTACAGCTCAACAGCTGCCTGGCTGAGATTCTGTTCCAGATCCTCTCAAACAGGGTTGCTCTTTTCCAGTATGTTCTTGCTACTTAAAATGTATTCAGAATCTCAGCATCATCTGGGAGCATGATAGAAATGCACAATCTTCCGACCCATCCCTGAGCTACTGAGTCAAAATTTGCATTTTAATAAGATCCTCAGGTGATTGGTATGCGCTTTATATCGTGAAAGGCATCTTATACATTATGCTGTATTACTCATCCGGAATGCCTCTAGTTTGGGAATCTTATCTCAATTTGTTACGAAGGAGGGTAAGTGAAGGCACAATCATAAGAATAAGTGACCGATCTCTGAATCTTCTCAAAACATAATCAGGTTTAAATATTGATGGCACCAGTGATATTAATACAGTATGGGTTAAGATTAGAGACTCTGAACACTGCTTTTGCCATTTACTGTGAAGCTTTGGGATCATTTTTTAACTCTTGAGGCTTCAGTTCCTCCTCTGGAAGTGAGGGTAACAAGCACACCAACCTCATGAGGTTGTTGTGAACATCATCATATGAGTCTTCAGAGCTGATACTTGAGGAGTACACAGTAATGCTCATTATTTTAAGCACGGTACACAACAGAGATTCACTCTAGCTGTCAATCTTATCAAGGAAAAAACTTCCAAAGAGTTTCTCTTGGTTTTTCATTAAGTCAATCCTTTGAACACTACCAAGGAGACTCCCTTCCCATTGACTCTGATCTACGGAATTCTGCCAAGAGGCACAAGTTCATCGTGGTTTCCAGTGAATTGCCCCAGAAGGAACCCTTGCACATTTTCTAGTCTTTTCATCCCAGGGATTGTTCATTTTTGTCCACATTCTAACAAGCCAAAATTTTATATAATGGGGTAATGTGAGTTCTTCCTTTTTGGGACCTGAAAATCTGGCCCTTCTAGGGTTTCATAAACTTTAAAAAATTATTCTTAAAATCCATGGAACAACTGAGAAGAAATTGGGATAAATTCTCTATGGGGTCTGGACATAAGAGGATAGAGGAGGGTTTGTCTATGCTGGAGTGCTCAGAGATCCAGGGACACTATAGGGATTGAATGCTAGGAAAGGAGCTGATCACAGCAGAGTTAGCTGATAACTAGGAACCATGGGGTCCTCAACTCAGTCCCCCAGCTCCATTCTGCTGGTGCATCGGGGTATTTTATAGTAAAGGTAATAAGAAGAAACCAACTGGCTGTGTCGTCTCTAGTACATGCAGAGGTAGTATGAAGAACTGACTTTTATTCCACATGAGACAAGAAACATGGAAAATGCCTTACTAAAATGTGCTTAGCAGGATGAGTCATTATTAATTAAAATTGTGTGCTTTTTCTCATGTGGAAGGAATTTCATAATCTCAAAATGTGTGGTGTGCTATTTAAAATTAAGTATCAGAAATGACTAGGGTAAAAACATAGGAGGCTAATACCAATATGCTGTTACTGGATACAGAATCATTACTCTTTATAGTGCTAGCAAATCCTCACAAGGTTGGGAGAAGGATCTGAAAACACTAGGAACTGTCAAAGGCATGCGATGAACTTAACAATGCAAAATGAAATGTAAGTGGAGTATCTTAATTCTTCTTCTTCTTCCTACTGAACGACAATACCGTATCTTTCTGTGGGTTTTTGTTTTGCATCATTACTTGATCTGGCACTCCCAATTTCCTGCTGATTTCCACTGGACAAATATCAACAGAGGGGATGAGTGCCACGGCAGGAATTTAAAGCCCATCGTCCTCCTCTTCCTGGTTTGCTCATTCCGACACAGCCCGGTGCCTTCCTCCTACTGGAGGACTTTGTGCTTTCATGAGCCAAAGGAAAGGAAAGCAGTCTTTTTTTCTTCATCATGAACTTTAAAAATGTGAGTAAAAAATGATGTCACAGATTTTTTCTAAGTCTTCAAAGATGAAGTTTTTATTTTTAGTCGGAAAAGAGTTATTTCTTGAAAAATGAAGTAAAACAGATTCAAATTTTAAATATGTATGTCTCCGTATATTTTATTTATTTTTTCTACATTTTTTAATGTTTATGTTATTTTGAGAGAAAGAGAGAGAGAGAGGGAGAGCATGAGCGGGGGAAGGCCAGAGAGAGGGGGGCCCAAAGGATCCCAGGTAGGCTCTGGACTGACAGCAGAGAGCCCAAAGTGGGGCTCAAACTCATGAACCCTGAGATCACCCAGGTGCCCCCGTCTCCATATTTTTAAAGAGCTGAGAGCCATCTTCAAATCATTATAGATTAGTCAATGCATAGTTTCACCTGCATGCTCTTTTAGTTGTGGCTTCTTTCTTAGCTGAATTTGAAGTGTCTTCCTTCATTTTCAAAAATCTTTAAGAATTCATTTTTATCTTTCACCTTATTGAGATTTTATTTTTTTTATAGTGTGCCTTTGGTTGCTTATTTTTAACTGAAAAATTACTATGTTTTATCACATCTAGTTTAATTTTATCCTTTTACTGCTTTACTTAGTTCTATTTATTTATTTATTTATTTATTTTGGTCCGGTTTCTAATCATCTTTCAACATATTTTATTCTATTTTAAAAGTTTTGCCTCACTATTTTTCCTTTTTTGGTTTTCATAGCTTCTGTATCATCCATATTTCTTATTTCTATATTTACTGTTCTTAGTAAGAGCAGGCTTTTAGTAACTTAAGTTGCTCTCATTTTAATTGAGTTTTTGATTGTTTCAGTTTTTTGTTTTTTGTTCTTTTAGATTTTAAAAGCCTTTTTATTTTGGAAATATTTAACATCTATAACTCAGTTTTTATCATCTTACAAGATTTTAAGCTAATTTTCTTCTGTTGAGTGTTATATTTAATTTTAATTCTAAATTCACAATGGTTGGCAGGAAGAGTGATCATAAAAGTGGCATCTGGCCTAGAAACTTTGATCTGAACAAGAGTGCTTGTGTCTGGGTGGAACTTTCTCTTGTTTATTTTTCCTCCATGAGAGAGGTGGCTCAAGCCTTTTTCGCTCTCATTGGCTCTCCATTACCTGGCTCATAGGGGGCACTTAAAAACCTATAAAGGGTAATAATGATTTATAATGATTATTAAGGATTATATGAGTCTATTGACAAAAACAGCAATTTACTAGTACTGTGTGTCAGACTCTCTCCTGAGGACCTTCCATGCAGTAACTAAATCTTCCCAATCACCCTTCAAAATATCACCCCAACCTATAGATGAGGACATGGAGACCTGGGGTGATATTAAGCGGCCTGCCTGGGTCACTGAGTTAGTAAATTGGTACAGCCAAGACTTGAACCCTTGTAATCTATCACCAGATCCAGGGCCCTTAGCAATCATTTGCCCAATGTCTGGCATATCATGTACCAACTGGTTAATAAGAGGCAGATACCATGGGGAGGATATCTCTACAGACTGTCATGCAATCACTACCTAAGACACACCAAAGATATGCGGCCTCATAAATCTATGCAGGCAAGCTAAACTAAGAAAGAAAAGCCTGGAGCTTATCTAGAAAATTCACGACCAACTGGCAATACCTTTAATTGCCCGAGCTGATTACTTTGAGCAGACTGTCATCAGCCCTTCCCTGCCCTGCAGCAGTCCTTGCTATCCCACTCTATTAGATTATCAATTTTAAATCAAACACAGCAGGTGGTGGCTGACTCTCCTTGGATGGGCTCCTCTCAGTTTGCCAAAGATTTATGGAAGCAGTATTTTAAAAAATCACATTTACCCACTGAGCTAATTTCCTTCTCAGTTAGAATTCCATCATTCTAGTCCAAAGAGTAAAAAGTAAATGGAGAACTTAATCAGCTAAACATAGAACTTTCTATATTTATGCATATATGTTACCTTTGTCTAGCGGAATAACTCTCTGTTCCCATAGTTAAGCTATTCTCACAGAGTTAAGATTCAAGAATCAAAAAATAAAAATAAAAAAAAGTTCTCCTATATGCTTGATTTTATAGAATGTTGATTTAGTAACAATGGTTTAAAACTAAACACTATTTGAACCCTAGCAAAGTCTTGTATGTGTCAAGGCTTCATAGTAGAGCTATTTGTCAATTATGCATTGATGATTCAGAATTTTCTCAACAAAAATAATTGCATAACACTGTGATTTTCATATTATTTTTTTAAGTAAGTGCTTAAATATAACATAGATGGACTTTATAGATTTTTAAAATTAACACAGAGCATATCTAGCTAAATGCATAGCATGGAAATAACTCATCTATTTTTTTCTAGTATCCTTGATTGGAGAGTACTTAACAAAAAGCTTGTTTAATTAAACCTTAACTTTTTTTCCTACATCCTGATTAGAAATTGTTAAACTAATCATATAATCTTAAATATTAATATTTTAAAATTTACGAATTTCATGCAAGAACACTTGCTTCAAATTAAATTTCTTTTCTGTCTAAACAAATCCATGAGGATCTAATTCTAGTCATGTTTATCCTTAGTCATCTGAGGACTGAGCAGTAGAGAGACAGTAGTAAGAAGGTGCTTTTGGAAGAAGGAGGAGGAAGAGGAGGAAGACGGAGAAGAGGGAGAGAGGGAGGGAGAAGAGAAAGAAGGAGAAAAAGAAGTTGTTTTAGAGGAAGGGGTTTAAGGAAGGCATTTTTCGGCCCAACTCAAACATGAGATAATGTTATTAGAATTAAAGAGTAAAAATGTTTTAGGGACGCCTGGGTGGTGCAGTCCGTTGAGCGTTGGATTTTGGCTCAGGTCATGACCTCGCAGTCCCTGAGTTTGAGCCTGGCACCGGGCTCTGTGCTAATAGCTCAGCCGGCTTCGGATTCCATGTCTCCCCCTCTCTCTCTGCCCCTCCCCACTCGTGCTCTGTCTCACTCTGTCTCTCAAAAATAAATAAATGTTTAAAAAAAGTAAAAATGTTTTCTTTTGTGAAGAGTCATTCTACATATAGATGGTGTATTGATGTGCTAGGGCTATCATAACAAAATACCACAGACAGGATGGCTTAAAGAGCAGCAATGTATTTCCTCACAGTCTTGGAGGCTACAAGTCTAAGATCAAGCAGGTTTTTTTCCTTTCTGAGCCTCTCTCCTGTGCTTGTAGAAGGTTTCTCACAGTGTCCTCATCTGGCCTTTCTTTTGTTCTCCAGAATCCCTGATGTCTCTTCTTCTTCAAGGACACAAATCATACTGGGTGAGGGTCTCACCCTTATCACCTCATGTTAACTTAATCACATCTTAAAATGTCTCATCTCCATATACAATCACATTTTGAGGAGATGGGATTAGGGCTTCAACCTATAAATTTCGCAGGAGTCACAATGTAGCCCACACCTGGAGGCTTTCAATAAGTGCTTGCTAATTGCTGAGGGGCAAATGACTGTCTACTGAGAAACAGAAATGATCCTGAGAGCTCCTTTCAACATTATCCAATGAGGTGGTGGCAAATGGGAAGCGTCAATGTTCTTCTGGTTCTGAAGGTCATGTTGCCCCTTCCCAGTCATTCCCATAGTCCCTCTTGATTGAATGATAATAATACTATAACTGGTTACCCATTCTCATCTATGTCTCGCATTTCCATGTGATTGAACTTTCTGAAGCACAGTTCCAACATAACAAGTCAGTTAACACTCACGAATTCAAGTAATGCATACTTCTGAGTGTGCCCATGCCAAGAACTCTACTAGGCACAGGAAATCCAAGAGAGAGCAGACAAAACTTTCCACTGATTCCATTGCTTAACAGATAAAATCCAAAATTCTTAACCTGGCATTCAAGGGCATTCAGTACTTACAGCTTACCCACTTTTCAGTGTCCCTTCCTTAAATGTCCCTATTACTGTATTAATATAGGGCAATTTTTCATCTTCAAAATATAGTTTGCATTTTACAGCCAATAGACCCTAATCTCTCTCAGGCTTTCCATCTGCTCCCTCACCTATGTATTCTTTCATTCCATCTTTAGATCTCTACCATGGCACACTGTAGTGAGACTTTTTGGAAATAAGGAGAAGGATACATTTTAAACGTTTCTACATTGAGTGTCTGGGAGGAGTGAGGAAGGAACCATTCAATGGAGACATAGAAACATGAGAGACAAGTATGATATCTGAGGTTGGGTTGAGTTCAGTTTTGGAGGCTCTGTGGAATCACATTGCTCTAATTTTTTTATTGCTGAACACTTAGTGCCCTCAACAGTTCCTGCCATACAGTAATACTCATTTGGTTTAATAAGTATATGCTTGTTGTCCTTGATAAACAAGGAAATGATGCTATGGCAGAAATCAGAGAGTCAGTAAGCACCCATTTATTTAAAAGACACACAAATATAACAATGTCTCAGCACCACAAAAGGAATTATTTCATCCTTGGGGTTCATTATAATGGAAACTGAGTTGTAAATACTAACATAGGTTAGAACTAAGGAGATTGAGTATGGTGTTATGTAAATTAAGATAATCTTTAATATTAATTTTGGGTCAATTAACATATAGTAGTCTAAGAATTTTGACCAAAAATTAGAAAGCCCTAATTTTAGCTCTGTTGGTCACTAGTTTTGCAACTTTGGCTAAGTTACTAACCAGATCTCTTAAATCTATATAAAACCTAGACACATAATCTTACCTCATGTGATTTTTGATTATGAAAATTTAAATGAAATAAATAAATATGGAAAACCATTAAAAACTAAAAACATCATTGTATATTACAGATAATCATGATGACAAAGATAACAGTTTTGCTGAATAAACTCTGCTTTTGATAAATTCAGGTAGAAAATATAGAATTTATTTAAAAGCATTTTCAATGGGAATTTGAAAGAATGGTAGTTTGATAATTAAGGGATATAATTAATTATTTACTCTGGTTTTCCTCTTGGTGCTGTTGTGAGAATTGAAGGAATTTTTTAAAAAAATCAAATTTCCTTGGATTGTTATCAAATGTTCAACATTTTAAAGCTAATTTTCATGGACATTTACTTACTCATAATAACTGATTCTGATAAAAAGAGATTCCTGATTTAGAACACTGTACATTTTTGTAATATCCCTGAGTATGTGCTGCAGAGTATTAATCTAATTAACCAAATTAGATATAACTGTTCTCTTATCTCTTTTGGGAGTCCACTCATCATTCTTTCTTAAAGCCTAATACTTTGAATACTACCTATTGTTATTACAGGTTTCCCAGCCTACTAATTGCACTGAAAATTGCTTTAGGTTTGTTTCCTCAAAGGGTCCGAAGCTGTCTTCTAATATTTCTTTGTAAAAGCTGGTGATAATTTATCTCAGAGGAATGGATTAAGATGTATATTGAATCGTGTATATTCTGCCATTTTGAATAGAGAACAGGTCAGGGGCAATTTTGCAGCCATGACCCAGGTTCTAGTGACATCTCCCCAGTGAAGTCCTCCCTTACACTCCTCTTCCCATGCAATCATTAGCTGGCCATTACTGGAATAGCTGCCATTTGTGGAGCTTGTAACATACACGTGCTGGGCACATACAGCTGTATTGCTTGGGCAAGTTACTTAAGCTATAAGGCTCGGTTTCCCCATGGGTTGAGCAAGGATTATAATAGTATTTGCCTCATTTAGTTCTTCTAGAGTTCATTCAGAGCTTAAGTGAAATAATTAATGTAAAGTTCTTGGCACAGCGACTATTGCTTCGTAAACAGCTCATAAATATTCGTTATTCTTCTTGGGATAACAGCTTTAACCACAGCAAACTGTGACAACTGACAAGTGGAAACAACCTCATGTCCACAATCAGACCATGGGAGAATTAATTATGGTAACTCCAGATGACAGAAATGATATGCAGCCATGAAATAATGTTATAGAAGAATAGATGTGGACATTGAAAAATACTCTAGGTCTGTTGCTAAGTGAAGAAAGTAGGCTACAAACAGTTCAGTCATGGAATAGACTGGAAAAACATACACCAAAATGTGACTAATCACTGCCTTTAGATTTGGGGACCTTTTTGTTGTTATTTATTTTACCTTTGTGTTTTCCTGCTTTCTTCAATGGTTTTCAAAGAGTGCTGTTTATTTTGTTAAGAAAACCTATTTATAAGAAAGGTATAGCCCTTGTCACTCAGCATATAATCTTCCTATTATTAGACATCCACACAATGATTGAATTGGCTATGTGTATCACCCTTGTCTCACTACCATAGCAGCTTGAGATTTTATAATGTACACACAACTCCCACTAAGTTGCTTAAATACAAACATACAGAACACAGATTATCATCCCCTTTAAATGGCCCAGTGACACTTCTGTTAGGGAAGTTGGGGCACGTGCACGCCAGAAACAAACTTGCTCCCCTGTTCCCCTTAGTCACTCTGTCATTTGGAACATTTTAGTTTGGCCATATTTATACCTACCTATTCCAACTTTCTTTCTTCTTGCCTGCTTCTACTATAAAGACTGAAAAGAAGTTAATACTAATATCATTTGTCCTCTTTCCATTCATAATTGTTGAAGTGATAATATTGGGGCAATGAGACATTTGTGAATGTCTATGGTGTTGTTTTCCTGGGTCGGGGGGGGAGGCTTGTGCTTCATGATAAAATGGCTATTATGGCCAGCATATCTCTCCCTCCCACTTGCCTGAGAATGGATACCACTGAGCCATTGCAGTTATGGCCATGAGCAAAAGGCCAAAGGATTCCCAGAGATGCCAGCCCTGATATTATAGAGCTACAAAATCAATGCTGACAAAAACTTCCTACTAACAGTCTTCTCCTGAAGTAGGAAAGTAAAGTCCCATAGGTTTAAGCAGCCACTAGACAGTTTTTCCAGTTACTGTAGCTCCCAAATATTTGTAATCAACACATAATTCTTACCTAATCCAGCTGGGAACCAGACCCTACTGGGTTTCTTTTTCTAGTGTTTTGTTATAATCATGTTTTATTTCCCATCTATTTGACTTGAATTTTCCTTATTGGTTCACTTCACTTCAGAGTACTAAACATGGCCTCCAAAAGACAAATTTCCTACTTAGAGAGGGAGAGAAGGAGCACATGTGTGTCTTAAGTGTGTACACATAAGTCAGTCAAAGAGAGAAATCATATATTTTCACTCGTATGTGGAACTTGAGAAACTTAACAGAAGACCGGGGGAAGGGAAGGGAAGGGGAAAACATAGTTTGAAACAGAGAGGGAGGCAAACCATAAGAGATTCTTAAATACAGAGAACAAACTGAGGGTTGATTGGGGTGCGGGGGAGAGGGGAAAATGGGTGATGGGCATTGAGGAGGGCACTTGTTGGGATGAGCACTGGGTGATGTATGTAAATGATGAATCATGGGAATCTACCCCCCAAACCAAGGGCACAGTGTTTATAGTGTATGTTAGCTAACTTGACAATAAATTAAAAAAAAAAAACAACAGCAGGGAGTGAGCTTTTGATCATCACGTACACGTTTTGTCAACAGCATTTGTCCAGGTGAAACCAGCCCCTTTCAAGCACCATCACCTTTCAGATCTACTTCACTAGGTCAACTTCACTTCTTCCTCCCCTTCCACCTAGCCTCCTTCTGCATCATGCCAGGGTTAGGACATGGGGCCAAGTCTGGCAAGAATCATGACCCTAATTTAGGTCTCAAAGGAAAATGAAGCAAAACAAGACTCAAGAAAATGTCAGGACGTTTTTCCCTTCTGTTTCCCACTCCCCAATTCTTATATAACTCTGGTCCTTCCCTCCACAAGTTCAGTGATCTAATGGAAGCCTTGGATTCACTAAAACCTGCAGTATCTTGCCCAGCTTATTCATACCCGCATATAGTTCTTTATTCCAACATAATTATCTCTTCCGATCCCACCTCTCTAATAAAGCTCTGTACCTCTTATGGATTGGAAAGCAATCTGATTACACCACCTTGAAGATACAGTTGTTTGTTCTTGTCTTGAGCCTCTTGCTCCGCTCAGCCCCTTCTGGGTGTGACAGACCTCTTGGGCCAGCATTTAGACCCAGGCAAGAGAAGCCTTGCCTCTCGCTGCAGTTGAGAATTTGATTTTTTCCCCTCTGGAAAAATGAATGAAAAGCATCTGAACTCTTAATACTCTGGAAACTTCACGATGAAGACTTTTACTCAAAAAGAGGAAAAATGAGTAAATTTGAGCACAACCCCTATTTCTAACCTTCTAACTCTATTTTTAATAAACTTAGATTAGGAAAAAGAGGGAACAGAAATCTGCATTCGTTGTAGCAGAGGTTTTCTGTCCATTTTTTTTGCAGGGTTACCCTTTCCTCCTACTAAGCAATTTTTCTTTAGTTTGACTTGTTTGACTCTGAAACCTACAAATTATTCCTGTTTGTAGAAATGACCTCATTTTATGACCAAATTTACAATAAAGCACAATGACCATTATGGATAATATTAAATAAGTGTCCACTTAACTGTAATATAAATTTTGTTTGCTTACAGCACTAACTCTACTCATGGTGTTCAGTTTCCGTGGTTCATTATTCAAAAGCCATGCACTTTTGGCTTAAACACTGTATAGGATAAAGGGACCCCCTAATCCAGTGTGAGTAAAAATAGGTTGACTTTGGGGCACTTGGGTGGCCAGTTGAGTGCCTGCCTTTGGCTCAGGTCATGATCTCACGGTTTGTGAGTTCGAGCCCTCCATCAGATCGGGATCACTTCTGTCAGCATGGAGCTGCTTTGGATCCTCTATCCCCCTCTTTCTCTGCCCCTTCCCTGCTCACTCTCTCTCTCTCTCTCTCCAAAAAAAAAAAAAAAAAAAAAAAAAAAAAAAGAGTTGACTTTATCTTATGTCTGCTGCCTTAAGATGGGTTATATTAGTTTTAAAAGATCACGTCTGAAGGAGAGGAGGGCAGGTAAATTTCTGGTAATGGTTCACAACTTCAGTGTTGTCTAATCCCGTGATTCATTTTAAAAGATGAGTGCAGTGAGGCTAGATTGCATTGTGCTGCTATCTTCTTGACATCTTAATGACCTAGCCTGGCAGTGATTAACTGAGGCTTTGCTCCTAGGAAGGACTTTTCCTTTTCTCTATTAAAAATAAATAAATATAGAAATGGCCTTCACTAATTGGATTCACCTTATTCTTTGACTCAGAAAATAAATCCTAACAGTTTTTTTCATTTCAGGTATTTATAAATAAGGTTATAAGCCTATCAGACAAATTTGTGAATGACTCTGTTATCCCCTCCATTGCAGAAACCAGAAAACTGGAATCATGACAGGAAAGATTTTTGCCTTCAAATAATTATCCATGTGGACACCAGATTGAGTTTTCCAAAGCAGTAATCTGGTCACACCCTAACCCAGATCACAACGCATCAGTGTCTCCTCACCACTCCTCTGTTCCATAATAAGGTCCTCCCTAACTTTATCCCTTAGTTCTTAGTAACTCTCATCTTTTGCTACACACTTCTCTAAATTAGGGTCTTCATAACATGGCAGTACAGTTATAAGAAAGCAGATTAGTTTATATTTTTGTGACTCTAATTAGAATTACTTCTCTGCCTATCTTCCAGGGTAAGTTCTACATATGTTTCAAATCTCAGATTAATCAGTAATGGAAAGGAAAATGTAAATTATCTCTATTTTCAGATGGCATTATCTGCTGTATAGAAAATATGGAAGAATCCACCAAAAAACAATTACAGTTAATAAATGAGTCCAACAAGGTCACAGCATGCAAAGCCAGTATACAAAATGTAATTGTATTTCTCTACAGTAGCAATCAACAATTCAAAAATAAAATCAAGAAAAGAATTCCATTTACAGAATAAACATATTCTTTATGAAAAGAATATCATGCTTAGGAATAGGTTTAACAGCAGAAGTGAAAGACTTACGCTGAAAATTATAAAATGTTGTTGAAAGAAATCATAGACCTAAATAACTGAAGTGATACTTCATATTTATGGGGTAGAAGACACTACTTCCAAGATGGTAATACCTCCAAACTGATCTGTAGACTCAGTACAATCCCTGTCAAATTCCCAGCTGGCTTTTTATACATATTGACAAGCAGCTCATAAAATTGAACTGAAAATGTGAGGAACCCAAGATACCTTTAAAACATCTTCAAAAATAAGTACAAAGTTGGAAGACTCACAAGTCTGGATTTTAAAACTTGGTAAAGCTATAGACATCAAGGCTGTGTGGTATTGGCCAGAGGACAGACATATAAGTGAGTGGAATAGAAGCCAGGGTCCAGAAGAAACTCCATACACTTACATTTACTTGCTTTTGTTTTTGTTTTTTAATTTTCTTTTTATAAGGATACCAAAATAATTTAATGGGAAAATAATTTCTTTTGACAAGTGATCTTGGGATGACCCATATATCCATATACAAAAGAATGAATTTGGACCCATAACCAACATCATATGCCAAAGTTAACTCAAAAACCTAAATATGTGAGCTAAAATGATGAAACTCATTAAAGAAAATACAGGTGTAAACCTTCTTGACATTGGGTTAGGTTTCTTACATATAACACCTAAAGCACAAGCAACTAAAGAAAAAGCAATCAATAAATTGAATGCCATAAAAAAAAATCTTTGGTGTTTCAAATGATACCATCAAGAAAAAAAAAACAGAAAAAAGAAAAAAGATAACTCACAAAATGGGAGAATAGTTCTGCAAATCATATATCTGGTAAGGACCGAGTATCCAGAATGTATAAAGAACACTTATATCTCAGTAATAAAAAGACAAACTAATTTCTTAAAACAGAAAAGGGATTTGAATAGATATTTTCTGAAAGGAGATATACAGTCAGTATGCAAATGAAAAGATGTACAGAATCATTAGTCATTGGGGAAATTCATTTAAAAACCACAGTAAGACACTATTTTATATTCTCTAGCCTAGCTATCATAAAAAAGGTAGACAGTAATGATTGTTAGGGAAGATACAGAGATATTGGAACCCTCATTTCTACTGGTGGAAATGTAAAATGGTGCAGCCACTTTGGGAAACAGTTTAAAAGTCCCTTAAAAGTTAAACATAGAGTTACCATATGGCCCAGAAATACCAATCCTATGTATATACCCAAGAGAATTGAAAACATATGTTCATATAAAAACTTGTGCATGAATATTCATGGCAGCATTATTCATAGTAGTCAAAAAGTGTCAACAACCAAAGCGTCCATCAGTTGATAAATGGGTAAACAAAATGTGGTAAATTCATATAGTTGAATATCACTCCATGGGATGAAATAGCGATTCATGCTACAACATGAATGGATCTTGAAAACATCATGCCAACCAAAAGAAGCCAGACACAAAATGCCACACATGAGTCTATTTTTACGAAATGTCCAGAATAGGCGAATCCATAAAGACAGACAGTAGATTTGTGGTAACCAGGAGCTGATGGGAGGGGAGAATGGGGAGTGACTGATCATGGGTACGGGGCAATTTACAGGCAATTTAGTGGAGTGGTAGAGATGTAGAGACAGTGCCTTCCTAGGTGATTCCTCTCGAGGTGAAAGATTGTGGGCAAGTTACTTAATCTCACTGGGCCTCGGTTTCCTCATCTGTAAAATGGTGATAACGGTATACTTAGCTCATAAAGTTATTGTGAGGATTTTCTGAGTTAGTTCTTTTCAAAGCTCTCTGAACAGACCACGTATTCAATAAGTAAGTAATAAATTAACTATTGTTCATAAGGCAATAGTATCATATTACATTATATTGTAATTATCAATTATTATTATCAGCTATATCTCTTTGGCATTGTATCCTATATTCCATCACTATAGGCACTTAGATATTTGTTGTTTCCAAATGACCGGCCCCAGGGTCTAATGGGAGTCATAGCATGCCTCTTTGGGAGTCAACAGTTCAAATGTAGTCTGGTAACAACGTGTTTCGCCAAATAGTATAGAAATGGTCAAAACGGTGACCAGCCCTTTTGCTTGGATGATACACCCAGCATGTTGTAATCTGCTTCTTCTAAGAAATGCATTTGCTTATGTGAGTGTAGAAAGAAACAAACTTGCCTTTATACTAGAGTTTTGGGGAATTAACAGAAAGCTCTGAGAGATAATAATTCCCTGAGAAGTCCTGGACCTTTTATATCCCTGAAAGATTGCTTACACATCCTTGCAGCGACAGAGTCTAGGGAGAAGAAAAGTTCTATGATAGCTGGTATTCCCTATCCTGTAGTTTTCTTTCTTCAAGTGACTCTTACTCATCAGTTTATAATCTTCCAGCATGACATATATTTTTTGAAGTGCCAACAAATGTTGTTCATTCTCAACATGAATATTTCTCTTATGTGCCCCAGGAAAGAAAATATTACACTCAAATGAGTTCAGTTTGCTGTCCTATGCACCAGTTCTTACAACTGAGTCATAGCAATGCTCTTTGAAGTTCACCCTCAGATCTACCCAGCAGGAGTGCAAAGCAAGATGAGAAAATGGCTCATTACTTATTTTTAGGGAGGATGAGTTCCAGAAAGAAAATTAAAACCATGAAAATATTTGCTTTGAGGTATATATTTTCAGATTGGGCAAAAAGAAACAAAGAAGAAATTGCTATTTATGTAAGCTCTACAGAGAGCATACTAAAAATATATCAGTGAATACAACAAATGAATTTTCTTTCTGCAAAGTGAAGGAAACACCTATATAGTCGGTAGGTTTTTCTAAAACAGCATTTCACTAAAATAAGCTTCAAGCCACTCGGGGAAATAAAGTTTCTTCTTTGTCAAATAAGGGATTTGGTGTTGTCTAATGTAGAATAAAAAAGAAGTATGTATGGGTACACACACACACACACATATAGGATTTGAAACACAATAGTATTTAATCCTACTAATCAGTGAAGAAGTAAAGATTTTATGACTTTAGATGTAATATTTAGAAGAGACTTGTCATTGTGAAATCACTCTAATCTTGTCTCCTTTATACAGAAGCTTGATAAAGTGTTTTCCCTGAGTTTAACATTGCAAGGCATGAATGAGATTGAATTTATTTAATGCAAGAAAAAAATTTCTCTGGGCACACAGGTGTTGAAAAGCCTTTTCAAACCGAATTTTTAAATTTCCTCTTTTAGATTCTTTTATCACATAATTGGATAAGGGGAAGACATTTTGTTAGGCTCCCAAATATATATTCTTGAGTTCATTCCTGAGGGAGAGAGTTTAGGGCACAGGATAAATGAGTTCAATTTGCAGTGTTCCCCTGGCCCTACCATCCATCAAGCTTCTTTGTGGTCCTACCACAACCAGCTCTGTCCACCTCCGCTCAGAATCACCTCTCTTATAATATGTTCTCTCCACTCCCTCAGGCTCTTTTGATTATTCCTGCCCCAAAGATCTCTTTTCTCTGACCTCCACTAACATTTCCTGTCTAGATGCCCCCAGAGTGGCTTTTTAGAAGTGTTTATCTTTCTGTGGTTGTCATGGTACACTTGGTTCATCCCGTAACATTGTCGTGATGTTGCCTGTTTCTCTCAGGAGAGCTTCAGTAGATTCACCCACTAATAGAAAATACATATGTGGTTTCTGTGTGCAACCCAAGGATGAAGGGAGGAAATAGTACTATAAAATAGAAGAGCGACACAGTGGGGAAGGGAAAATGAATTTTCCATGAATAGATGAGTTCAAAAGAATTTCAGAAGTTCAGTTTAATTGGTAGCCCTTAGCATCCACTCAAAAAATCAGAAATAACAGTACTTACAATCACAGCATGGTCTGGATGCGGTTTATGTTAGCTAAATGGAAATCTAGTTTAAAATTCCTCTTTGCTGCTCCAACCCTTGGAGCAAAGTCTTGCTCATAGAAAGCATGGCTGCTCAGTTATCAAAGCCTTTTGTTCTGAGTCTTAACTGTCCTGCAGCAACACTTAAGCCCAATCCATAATGGACTACCCCTTTTCTAATATCGTCTGATATGATTATCTTTTCCAATGTCCTGAGCTAAACTGTTTTTGCTGAGCCCCAGTCATTTTTTATTTTCCCTTCCCTTTTCTTCCTTTTTCTTTTCCTTCTAATTATGGGGTCGGGAGGAGGGTTCTGCCACTGACTATCTTCTATTTATCATTTATAGTTGTCGAAGGACTCTTGCTTCAACTCGTTTCTCCAGAGAGTGCATACCTGTAGTTTTAAAATTTTCTCCACATTGTTTTAAGAAACATGCATTGAGCACCCTCTGTGTCTTGCCCTAGAATGCAGAGGTGATCAAGACCAGCTCTGGTCTAGTAGGAGCAGGTGACTTATGCACATTAATGTTTATAAAACCACATAGGAGGGGTGCCTGGGTGGCTCAGTCGGTTAAGCGTCCGACTTCGGCTCAGGTCACGATCTCATAGTTGGTGAGTTCGAGCCCCGCGTCGGGCTCTGTGCTGACAGCTCGGAGCCTGGAGCCTGCTTCCGCTTCTGTGTCTCCCTCTCTCTCTGCCCCTTCCCTGCTCATGCTGTGTCTCTCTCTGTCTCAAAAATAAATAAACATTAAAAAAAAAAAAAGAAAATGATAAAACCACATAGGAGACACTGTCCTGAAAGAAAGGAAATAAGGGTTTCTGAGAAAGAATAAGAATGAAATGAACCAGGATTGGGACTTTGGGAGATGGTCTAAAGCCTCAAATGGCATCTCCAGGCTGATTAGGTCATGTTTGAAAGACAAATCTGATTAAAACTCATTCTCATCCCAAATTCAATCCAACCCTTTCAGTGCTTTTCCATTGCTCTTGAGATAGTAATCATACTCTGTTTATTGTTAAAGGTTCTTTTGTACCAAGCCCTCCTTCTTTTATATGGAAATCTCTTTAGCACTCTTTCAAGTTATTGGATCCTCTATCTACCCTACTGACATAGGTATAGCACCTGCTCTGACTTCTCTGTGGAATGATCTGCTTTCAAATCAGTAAGCAGCTTGTTCCTTCTTTCTATTTATGCCTCTGTTCCTTAAAGGGGCTAGTGAGGGCCTATTCTACAGCAGGGCATAAGAGAAGAAAAAGAGGAAAGCAGGTCTTAAAAAAAAAGTTGAAGATTCTGAAAACGTAGAATGGTCCAGTGCAGTGTGAGCACATTCCAAGTAAGTTGGAATTTGAATTCTGGCACTGATACTTTTGAGATATATGACTTCAGAGATGATATATAATTTCTCTGAGTCTGTATTCAACAAGAAGTAATGCTCATTTGGTAGATTTCTTGTCATAATTTGAAACAGTACTTGAAAGTACCAGTACAATGTTTAGCATGCAGAAGATGCTAAATAAATATCATTGTTGTTGTTGCTGATGGTTTGGGAGTTGATTTTTAATTATTATTTGAGACTTATGAGAAAGTACTGGAAAGTCTAGGGATAATAAGCCATGTTGATACCAATCTTTCAACTACTTGAGGGACACAAACAATGTTCCTAGGTGGGAATTTTGTTAACATGAAGGAACACTGGGGCTTTGATTTGAAATCACTAAAAACATCTCATAATATTAATTCTAAATGTTAATTGCTTTTTTCTACAGCCTGTAGAAATGAAGACAGTTTTATAACAATTACCTTCCATGAACCAAAAAGAGATTTGTCTCAGAATGAACTGATATTTATTTGGGTATCTCTTTTCCTAGACTAGTTACTTCTGGAGGACAGAAATCATGCTTTGGTCTCTTCCCCTTAAAACCCAGCATAGTACGTGTAGTAGTAACAACTCAGAAATACTTGATGGCTATATAAAAAATATGCTTTATTGTAGAACTCCATCTTGCTTTCTCTTAGGCAAGAGAAAACTTGCAATATCCACTTAAGAATTTTGGGAGTTCTCTGCTCAACAGATCATCTCCCTAAATTCAAGCAATCTTGAATAAATTATAGAAAGAGAGAGTTAAAGTATGATTATCCTATGAAAAAAAACCTCTTTTAGTCAGCCAACTGACTTAAGTATGTCAAAAAGACTACCATGTTGGAACCCTTTTGTTTTAACATAGCCAACTTGGCCTGCTCTCTGGATTGGGGCTAATTTTCACTGACACAGCTATAATTGTCTGCAGGTAATCCTTTTTAGTTTTCATGTTCCTTTTTTTCCAAGAAATACCTGAGGCATTATTAAAGGCAAAAGTACTGAAACACTTTTGGTGCAAGTTTTCTCCTCCGTGAATTATTTATGTTAGGATGAATTGTTCAAAAATCACTAAGCCACAGAGTTGAAAGTGATGTTGAGCAAGCTCACCTCCACTGTTGTCTCCAGACAGGACAACTCTGCCAAACCATCAAAGAGATGGGGTGCTAGTCTGACAGAAGCTTCCTTTGTAAAATGTTCCAGGGCTTCATAACCTCTCAACCAGGAAGTTATTAGCCAGCTTACTTATTTTTTGTACTCTAAGTCTATATTACTCTTTATTTTAAGTACACATGAAGAAACCCTTCATATGCTTGGTAGAAATTGGCTTCTCTGATATTAAAGAATTCGTGGCTATCAGATATAGTAGTATATCAAGCTGTATGTGGCATGGATTGATGCTGAACCAAGTCTATCCATTTTCTTTTTTTCTCTTTCAAAATTTTTTGGGAGGAGGCATGGATTTTCATAGTATTTCCTCTGAGAATATGAAAAGTATTCTGTAATCCTGAACCTTCCATTGGCTCTTCTGGATTTGCCTTTTGTTTTCAACACATATTTATTGAATTCCTATGGATTCAGATGCTGTGCTAGGAACTGGGAATTCAGTAGTAAACACAACAGCCACGTTCCCCACCCTCCTGAAGCTTGCAGTCTAGCCAGAGTCGTCTCATCTTGCCTCCTTTTCTTTCTTGTTCTCCCTTCCACTCACTTGAATCTTCCTTCTTAGATTTCATGGTTTAGAATTGGAGAAGGTAGTCTCTTATCAAAAATGCACTTTGCATCAAAACCAGGGAGTATATAACTGAGTCCAGACTCAATCCAAAATATCTACAAGGGAAGTCTAAACAGTGGGAAAACCAAATCTGTAAGAAAAAAGGTCAGTGGAAAGTAGGCCAAGTATAATAAGATACAATCTGGAGTGCAGATATTGTCGGCTAATGTTCTCTTTTGCCAAGGTCCTGTCATACAAAGGTGCTCAGAGAAGGCAGCCAGGTGTAAAGGTCCAATAATAGGAAAAACCTCTCTATTTTCTATCTACTTTCTTTTTTACTCTATTTCAGAAAATGTTCAAGAAAGTAAAGTTCATCAGGATTAACAGCAGGGTAGATGAATGAGAAAAAAATAATAATAGTAATAAAAATAACAATAACAGATCTATCATATTTTACAATTTGACATGCCTTATTCCAGGTAAGAAAAAGGAGCCAAGCAGTCCTGAGTGTCAAGGCAATAGACATTTGTGCTTGGAGAGCAAGGTCTCTGGAGTACCTTTCATTTGTATTCCGGGCCACAGCACTAACTGGAGCATGGCAGCCATACAATGGATGGTTCTGAATGAAAAGAGAATTCCTTGTTCTCTTGCCTCAGGGCTGGGTCCCTCATCGTTTTTTACTCTCATTTTTTTTTAAAGGAATATAAATACGTATGTCTTAGCATTGTTTTGAGGGTCAAATGACTCTCACGACCCTAGTGCATGGGTGATGCTCAATGAATGTTTCCTAAAGCATTATCATTATCCCTGGCTCCATTCCTTCATCACTCATCATTTGTGAAACTGGCCTCAGAAACTCAATTTCAACCTTGTACATCACTCTGTATGTGTAGTGAAGTCTCATCTTCGTTTCCTAGGACCTTGCTTTGAAGTCTGAAGAGGAACTGCTGCCTCCATATTTCTATCATAGAAATGTTTATTAAAGGACCTTAGGCCATTTTAAATAAAGGGATTATAAAAAATGAAAAGCATAGTATCATTATACAATTCTTAACTAATTAAATTATTTCAGAATGTAATTTTCATGCACCGAAATTTATAACATCAAATTATATGCAATTATATGCAATTTTCAAGAGATATGAGGGAGAAGCCTATTTGAATATTCTATTTTGCCAAAGCTATTCAGTTTTAAAACTATTCATTTTATAAGATTGTTAAATTCCGGTGAGCTAAGTGACTTGCTAGACTATTCCTGCGCAGTCCTACAGATAGAGATTAGGGAAAAAAATTGTCATTGTATGTGTGGGCTAAGATTTTTGAAATTATTAAGATTTGTACAATAACATTAATAATAATTTCATATTACAGTACTTTTCAAATTGAAATGCTTTCATTTCTATCTTTATACAATCCTGTCACATTGAGAACATTCTACATAGAAAGGATAACCTAGCATAAGTTGAAACTCATAAAAAGGCATAGTTTGTGGAGTTGTACATTTCAAAATGGCTGGGGCAAAGGATACCCAGTAGGAGAGGCAAAGTGTGCCTAAGATTAAATTTGGTAGATTTCGATGAACATAAATGATACATGGAAGAGTCAGGTCTTACGTCCTGTGGAAAATAGTCAGTAAGAATAAAAATGATCTATTTGCATTTTTAAGAAGATAACCTTTGCAGCAGGGTGCAGGAAGAACTTGAGTATGAAAAATCATTGCAATAGGAACAGTAGACAAGGGGTTGTATCTACAGACAAGGCAAGAGTGGATGAAAAGGTAAACTAGGCATTGGTATTGGGAATATAGAAAGATACTAGATTCAAGAGGTGCTCCTGAGGCAAAATTGACAAGACTGGAGGGAGAAGAATCTCAGATAACACCAAGTGTTAAACACTTGAAAGACATGATAGAGAATGATATAAATAAGGTTGTTTTAGCTGCCATTTTAAAACAAATTTTGCAATTTTTGAACCAAAAGAGATGCAGTATGAATTTGTGATGACCAGTATTTAAATGTATAGATTTCTGTAGTGCTTTAAATTGTTCATAGTAATTTCAAGTACATTTCTTTATTAGAGCCACACAATAATCCTGTGAAATAGGTAGCTATGTAGATAAGGAAACAAAGGCTCAGAGAAGTCAATTTACTTGGCAAGGTCACCGGATAATACGTGGAAGATGTATGTGTTTACTATATCATGTTCCTTTTTATTAAATACATCCAGTGAAATAGAGAAAGTCATATTTATAAATAAAACTACTTGGAATCACAACACTTAGGAAATATTTGAATTCTTCGTATTCACTATTTGGTTTTAGAAAGTGGAATTGTGGGATTGAAATGATAAAAAACTGTGATTACAATTGCACAATATTTTGTGTGTGTATGGTCCTTGTGAAACATGTTATATGTCTGAAATAAAAATGATAATTAATTTCTAGAAACAACTGTTGATAAGTTCATGTGGTTATGTTAACAAATTTAAAATTAATGAATGGTTATCTCTACCACATTTGTTTTATGGGACTTTTGATATCTCTTTGGGACAGGCGATATCAATATTACATTATCAATAAATTACCTTATCAGTTACATTATCAATAAATGGATGCCAGACCTTTACCAAAGACAGTTACCACCATTTGCCCTGAGTCATCAGTGAATAGTTCTGCTAAGAAAGTTTATCTTTTGACATATTTATATTCAAACTACATATTTAACATTATCCATTTGAAAAGGAAGTATTGAAAAACATCTTATTCTATTCCCTTAATTTTCAACTATTAGAATAATGATCTGTTAATCTTCTAATTATTAAAGTAGAATTTTATGGCAAAACCCAACACGATTTAATCAAAATGAAGTATCTTTTGCTATAACCTTGCTTTGACACATAATTAATTTTCCTGGACTGTGTATCTAGGTAATATTTTGATATTCTCCAAAACTTTCCCTTTGACATCCTCAAAGTAGTATTTGAAATTTATGGCTTTTCATTTGAGTACTTTCCAAGTTTATAAGAGCACAGTGGTAAGATAATCAATTTAGTGAGTAACAGTGGAGAGATCCTTATAACTTAACCCACTGGAATTCTCAATAATCCAGGTTAGTTGTCTATAATATTGATATCTGCAAAGAATATGTCTTTTAAATATTAATTGTTATGTACCTACCAGATGTCTTGACTTCAGGTGGTAATTTTAAGGAACAAATAGTTGTGGATATGTAGTAGAGTTAGAGTAGACATTTCTTCTAGAGACAAATGATGATATATAGATCATTGCCTTATGTATTCTGGCTCTTATACAACTGTGTTTTCTTTTAGAGGAAATCTGGTCTTCTGCCATATTTAGAATATTCTTTTGCTCTCTCAATGATAATTTTGGTTATCTTTAATCTAGAGAAGAATGACACTTTCTCCTTTTTTTTTTTCCCCAATAAATTCTGTTAGAAATATCCTGGGAAAATAGTGAACTCCTCTTTAGGACCCCTCAAAACATTTACTAATCTATGTAAAACATAGGCTACTTTTAATTTAAGGGTTCTTCTGTCCATACAAGGACAGTACTGGAAATGCAGTACTAACCAGTTAGTTACATTTGTTCCACTGAAAGGCACAACCTGGAATAAATAAGGTGCAGGCAACCATGTCATGTTATTTATATTCTATCTCATTGATTGCCATAACAGAAAACTGTATAGTTGTTTAGAGTGAGGAGATGAACACAAACATGTCCTAGGGAGTGCATATAGTATTAAAAGAATCAGTTGTTTTGATTTTCCTTGCATGCCTTCCCCTTCATAAACCATTTTCCCATTGAAAAACAAATAAGTCATTTTCTTGGCCATTCCAGAAACTTACTATGGTGTATGACTGGGGTGTAAAGTCCTCTGGAATGTCAATTACAGGGACAATATCATATACAGTAAAACCTTGGTTTGCAA
Source organism: Prionailurus bengalensis (assembly GCF_016509475.1). Taxonomy (NCBI): domain Eukaryota; kingdom Metazoa; phylum Chordata; class Mammalia; order Carnivora; family Felidae; genus Prionailurus; species Prionailurus bengalensis. Next base: position 189,946,235 of record NC_057344.1, on the reverse strand, counting down.
GCATAATTTATTCCAGTAACAAGTTTGTAATCCAAAGCACTCATATATCAAAGCAAATTTCAAGAACCATTGGTTCAGTTGTGATCATGTGATGTTCAGCATGAGGTACTATTCATATTGCAAGACATTGCTCACTTATCAAGTTAAAATTTATTAGAAATGTTTGCTCATCTTGGAACACTCACAAAACAAGTTACTCATAATCCAAGGTTTTACTGTATGATTCCCCATTGGATGCTAATTCCTAGGGTAACACATCATTTCAAAGTCAATTTTTAATTCTTCATTTCAACAAAATTAATAGAGGATATAACTAAATTGTCAGCTGATAGAATCATCAAAACTGATTTTTATGATGAATCATTAGGTGATTTTTGGCAAATAAATTGGAGTTCCAACAATTATAACATGATTTCAACAAAACTCATTCCTTTCCAATCTACTTGCTGCACTTTAAAGGGGCCATACAGAGCCAGACGCTGGCTGAATTCCGACTCAGCTGCTTACTTACTTGTGTGACCATGGGCAGTTTATCACCTTCTATATGCCTAGATTTTATTTATTTTTTTTTTTAATTTTTTTTTTCAACGTTTATTTATTTTTGGGACAGAGAGAGACAGAGCATGAACGGGGGAGGGGCAGAGAGAGAGGGAGACACAGAATTGGAAACAGGCTCCAGGCTCTGAGCCATCAGCCCAGAGCCCGACGCGGGGCTCGAACTCACGGACCGCAAGATCGTGACCTGGCTGAAGTCGGACGCTTAACCGACTGTGCCACCCAGGCGCCCCAATATGCCTAGATTTTAAACTCTAATAGCTAGCACTAATATCTAGGCACTTCAGATATATCAATTCATATAACCTTTACAATAACTCTGTGAGGTAGGTAATGATATTATCTCAGTTTACATTAAGAAATCGAAGCTCAGAGAGATCAAAGTGATAAGCATAAACATAAGTATTTTAAAATTACAAAATTTAAAAATTATATAAAGGAAACAGAAAGAATATGACTTATTTCACAGAGCTATGTAGTAAGGACCAAATGGGTTAAAACAGCAAGCATTTGGACCTATGCCTAGTAATAAGCACTATGAGTTGAGGTGTCATTACTATTTATGAGCAAAATTTTTAGCACCTTACATCCATCCGTAAGAATGTAAAGGAGGACTATGATTGATAATGAGTCCTTTCTTATTCGCGTATTTAGTATGGGTCTTCCATAGATATGTGAACCAAGAGACAGCACTCCAAGAAAATTTCGTTCTTTTGTTTTAATTACTTTTACATTTTTAAATAAATTATTATTATTTTTTTTCCCAACGTTTATTTATTTTTGGGACAGAGAGAGACAGAGCATGAACGGGGGAGGGGCAGAGAGAGAGGGAGACACAGAATCGGAAACAGGCTCCAGGCTCTGAGCCATCAGCCCAGAGCCTGACGCGGGGCTCGAACTCACCGACCGTGAGATCGTGACCTGGCTGAAGCCGGACGCTTAACCGACTGCACCACCCAGGCGCCCCTAAATAAATTATTTTGATCAATACTCTTAATGATTGTTATTCAACTAAACTGTTGAAAAAAATTTAAAACAAAATTGCATTTCATATACATATTTTTCTTCAGAGAAATATCATAGCATGATGAATAAAAGTCTTTCAACCATAAAAAATGTACGTATTATATTTAGATAAAAGTCTCCAGAAAAAGTAAAGAAAAAAGATAAGCATTTCTACCTCTTAAGAAAAATAATGGATGCATGATGGGTATCAATTTGCTACAGCAGTTAGATTCAACTTCATATATTTAAAAGAGGGATGAAACACATTTCATTTTAAAATATCTATATTTGCAGCATATTGGAAATTATAATATCTATAGCTACAGTAATTAAAGTTATGATGAAAAAATTCTAGATTTCAATTAAAAATGTTCAGGGTGTTACAGAATTGCTCAAAATTATTTTAGGGGATGTGAGAAAATAAAAGAATATTGGTTAAAAAAACAGTGGATTTGGATGCAGCAGATCAACATTTTAGGCTTAGTTTAGTGACTACTATTAGTTTTGGGACCCTGGTAAATTTACATAAATGACTTTGAGCTTCACTTTTCTTCTCTGTAAAAATGATACTAGATATGAAAATTAACAGTAACACATGGAAATGTTCTTAAACATTCTAAAGCACTCTATAAGAATAAAAATGTGGAATAACTAAATAAGACAACTACCTAGAAATGTTTCTTGCAAGATTTGTAGAGGCCAAGATGTGGAATTCTTTCAAGAGTGTTAACTGTTCTTTAAAAATATTTTTTATACAATTTATTTGATATGTTTCATTCTCTTGATGTAAAAATATAATCTATCTCTGACAAACTTAAGAAATGCTATATATACACACACACACATATACATTTATTTATATATATATATAGACCATATATATATATATATATAAATATGTATATGTGTGTGTGTATATATATATAGCATGTTGTATATACATGTATATGTATATGTATAAAAATATGTATATGTGTGTGTGTGTATATATATATATATATATATAGCATGTTGTATATATATATATAGTCCATAGTTGAATTTGCGAGAGGATTGTTTTTGTTTGTTTGTTTGTTGTTTGTTTTTCCTTGAGTGTGAATATGAAGTAAGATGGATTTCCCCCTTGGGTTATAAACTGGCTTTTTAGACCATTTCAAAAGGGTAATTTATCAAAAGATTCTGTTAGTGTCATCAAAATCAGAGAACAGTTTTTCATGGTTGTTTCATTAAAGGCCAAGAATCATTTGCATGTATAAATCCCAGTGTGTTTGCTAAAAACTTGTCTTTATCTACAGTCACAAGTTGCATTTTTATTTTCTCATTTACTTGCAAGAGAAAACACCTCAAGTCATACCTGGCACAAAGCTAAAGCCATGAGCAGACCAGTGACATGGTCATATTTGAGACAAATGTGAAGTTCACACAAGGAACCCAACTATTGTGTCAGCTTGTGAATTTCCACCCCACCCTTCCCATCTTCTTGTCACTTTATCCTGTTTGGAAAGTGGGATCTCTGCAGTGGGTATTGAATCAGCAGAATCCTCTGCATGGCATGTTGTCTAGATTCTTCATTGTATAGAAGCATCACAAAAAACACCCACAAATACTTAACTTATAATGTGTAGGAGTGACTCTAAAATGGCTTCAAGGAGGGACATTCTCAGAATAGCAATTTGAATGAAGCAAAGGATTACATGCAGGAGAACCATTGGGGGTATGATTTAGCTTTAGTTTCCAGCTTCATATGGACCATAGTGACTTAAGCAAATAAGTGTTTTTCTTGTGTTTTGTTTTGTTTTGTTTTGTTTTTTCAACAAGACAAACTTTAGAAGTAGGCAGTCCAATTTAAGCCTTCTTCTAGTTTTGGCTGTCATGTTAATCTGTGGTCTTCCCATGCTTAACGATGGCCACCATACCTCCAGACACCCCACTTTCCTTGCCTTCACAAAGAAGGGAATGGCTGAAGGAGGAAAAGCACATTTGAATGAGTCTGTTCCTCCTACTCTTCCATTTTAATTAGGAAAACAGTAGTGCACCTGAAAATTCTACCCAGCAGATTATCACTTGTAGCTCATTGTTTGCCGTTGTGTCATATGACCATCTCTAATGGCAAAAAAGTCCAGACGATGGGATATTTTCTGTAGGCACATTGCTTCCCAATTAAAATTGGTGTTCTGTTAGTGAGGAAGAAAAGAGAATGGATAGAAGCAATGTCTAGCCCTGTCTGATTCACTCAGCTTTAACGCTGCATTTTTAAACATTTCTTTCATTCAAAGTTGACAACAGCACTGAGTTAAGCTCCAATATATTCCATATATTGGTAGTTTTGTGGTATCTTGTTATATACTCAACTGTATGTTCCTCCTCAAGATCAAAGATTGCATCTTATTTTCATTGTGTAGCTCCTAGCACATAGGGGGTAGTTAACCCATGACTTATTGTTTCTTCATATTTGGTTTCAATCATTTGACTCTACAATATATTAAAATGCCTTATATATTCCTAATGAATTTTGAGTATGTATATCTTGAATTATTGGGGCATTTAATGCCAATGACTAGAGACACAGTCTTGAAGCTTTTGCACTTTGAGCCTAATTACCTTGATTTGGTTGAAAGCATTATTTATTATATAATTACATTTTTTATCACAGATACTTCTGTTGGAACTCCCAAAGACACCCCCAGGTTTGGTGATCCACTGAGAGCACACACAGGACTCGACATATAGTTGTACTCATGTCTATGATTTATTACAAAAAAGGCATACAAAAGAAAATTAACAAAGGGGAAAGGCACTTTGGGCAAAGTCCAGAGAAAACCAGATGCAAGCATCCAACAGTCCTCTCCCAATGGAGTCATATGGGACACACTTAGTTTTCCCAGAATGAGTTGTGATAACATGTTGAATTGTTGTCTACCTGGAAAGCTCATTAAAGACACAGCTCCCAAGGATTCTATAGGGAGCAGGTCATATAGACACTAGTTTGGGATATACGAAGATTTCAGACTCTTAGAAGGAAATTAGGTGTTTGCTACAAATCATAATTTTCATACAGTTCAGGAACAGTGAGCTATTCTTAGCAATTAGGGAATAAAGGGAATTCTTCTGAAATCCACATTCCCTGACACCAGACAGGGTCAACTCTGTAGGAGGCCTTTCTATGGAGAGCAGTCTTGGGACTGTATGATTACTGTTTTCTACATAGCACCTAAGCGTGTTCATGTAAGAAAGGCCTGGGCTTCTGGGTCTTTGCAGTGCTTTATAAAGAAAGGAAAGCTTGAGAGTGAGGAGTGCAGAGAGTAAAGGAAGAATACAGTGGGGTTCTGTCTCCCCTCCCCTTTCCTGGGCAGAAAGCAAGGGAAGTCTGGATAATGCATGGGTTAATAACATCATTTGCATGCCTTACTTTTTGATTTTGTTGCTCATCACAAAGGAATCAGAGGTGATTTTAAATGCATATACCATGCAAGACAACTGTGGCTGCATTCCTGAAAAGTACCTCATATATTGTGTCCCTGTGTTTTATCAATTTTGAAGCCTACAGTTTAAAGCCAGTCTCTGCAGAGCCATTTGGGAAAGTGAGAAATCCATTTATAAAGTTCACTTCTTAAGTCATCGATCCCCTAAGTTCAGAATTTAGTGTTTTTGAGATTTTGTAAAGTAAGGCACAGCCATGGGGCATTTGAAGTTTTTGTAGTTGAGTTTCTACATGAATCAATCCAACATACTGACTTTCCTAGAAATTACTGAATCTAGAACAGGGTCTCCTGGATTTCTTGTTATAGTATGAAAGTTATGCTTTCGGCTTAGTCTCTCCTGCTCAAATAATGTAGCATTTGGCCCTTGGGAATGATTGTATGGCCAAAAATAAACTCTTACACCTCTCTAAACAAATCAAGAAACTACAAAATCAACAATTAGTATCAAAATGCAATCTTGTTGTGTTTTTCTTAAGATATTCTTGCTGGTTTTATTTTGGGACTATGGCTGGATGGCCTTTATCCAAGAAAGTGAGTGATTATTTTAGTCAACAGACCAGGAGAAAGAAGCGTGTGGGAATAAAATATTTAAATTGCTGTTTCCCTTGCAGCTGTGATAGGGCTTATAGCTGGTGGGACTACAGTGTTTAGAATTTGAGGCTATTTATCCCTATCTTAAAATATTTTGAAGACCATTATTGTTTTTTTTTTTATTTGCGGCTCTTTGAAATATGATAACAGGTGGGTAAAAGTAAAAAGGTTTTTCCTTGATGCAATATTAATCTCTTCATGGAGTAGCTTTATTATGAAAGTAAAAAGCAAAGGCAAAATATTTCTTGCCAGCATTCTGACTTCTGGAGGAGGATTTGAGACTGAATTCTAGCTGTTTGTTTTCAATATTTATTGCAGTTTAAATTAAAATGTGTGGGATTTAGTCATAATGTCCTAATACCATTTCAGTTGTATACAACTGAGCGGTTTCAGTGGCACAGAAAATGCCACATTTCTCTATACTTGGTATTTTTAAAGCTAAAAGACAATACAGCAGCATATATTTTTAAACTATAATTCTAAGCAGTGTTATATTAAAATGTCTATTGTTTCTAGGGCTTTTTAATAATTGAAGACATGATTTATTTCCAGGGGAATAACTTACTCAATTCTAAAAGGAACAGAAAGAAATATTAAAACTAAAACTAAGAATTTTGTGTGTGTGTGTGTGTGTGTGTGTGTATTTGCACATGTGTAATTGGATACAGAGAAGAATAAGTCATAAAATATGTTCAAAGGAATGTATTATTTTCAGAATGTGCTCTAATTAATGGCATTTTAGTGTCACATTTAAAACTATGTAAAGCCTATAGATTATATTATCTTATGCTTGGAAAATACAAATTTTCTAAGACAGTTCCAATTTCATCACATTTTATTCTTTTTAAATTGCAGCTTACTTGTCAAAACATGCTTAAGTATAGCTTTAATTTAAGCTTTTAACGATCTTCACCTAAATCAATTTTAAAAATTTTTGATATGTCATAAATTAATATAAATAAATCAGAAGAAGTTTTACCAGGTCATTATATGTTTAATTAATTATGGAAAAATATAATCTTTGCTTTTAAAAATTATGAATCTGTATCACTGCAATTTATTTATTTATTTATTTTGTAATGCTTATTTATTTTTGAGAGAGAGAGAGAGAAAGAGAGAGAGAGAGAGCATGTATGCACTACTAGGGGAGGGGCAGAGAGGATCTGAAGCAGGTTCTGTGCGGACAGCAGACAGCCCGATGTGGAGCTCTAATTCATGAACTTCAAGATCATGACCTGAGCTGAAGTCAGGTGCTTAACCAACTGAGCCACCCAGGAGCCCCAGTATGACTGCAATTTAGAGAAGTTCTCATAGTCTGAGTACCCTTTGCCACACTTGGAATGATTATTTATACAGAGTAGAACCTAGCTAATCCAACTAGTATTTATTAAATGCCCAGTACGGATAGAATATAAATCTTGGATCAAATCTCATGTTCCAGTGGGAGATAAATACAATTAAATAAATATTTACAGGGGCGCCTGGGTGGCGCAGTCGGTTAAGCGTCCGACTTCAGCCAGGTCACGATCTCGCGGTCCGTGAGTTCAAGCCCCATGTCGGGCTCTGGGCTGATGGCTCAGAGCCTGGAGCCTGTTTCCAATTCTGTGTCTCCCTCTCTCTCTGCCCCTCCCCCGTTCATGCTCTGTCTCTCTCTGTCCCAAATAAACGTTGAAAAAAAAATTTTAAATAAATATTTACAATGCAGCCTGAGGCATACAATGTTCAAAGTTAATAAGAATGCTGTGGAAATCCACAGAAGGGGCACCTGACTCTATCTGTTGAAGGGGATATATTTACAAAGGCTTTTCAAAAGGGATGACACAGAAATTGGATTCCTACATAGATTCAAGTATATCACAATGTAGTTATAATTCATGATATTTGAATAAGAATTTAAAGGTAAGATGTAGCAGATCCAACATTGGTAAATGTTGAAAATGTTAACCCAAACAACGGTTACTTTAGGCTGGAAGCATATTGATTTTAATTCTCCACTCCTTCCTTTCTCTATAGCTTTAGATACCACATGTAGCTAAAAATAACAGAAAACAGAAAGATATTTAGCTATCTCTGAATAAAATTACTCATCAATGTTCATGGCTAGGGTGGCCACATTCTGATTTATCTAGGGTCTCTCAGGATCTCAGCATTCAAAATCTCATGTCCCAGGAAATCCCTCAATCTCAGGCAAATTGAATGGTTGGTTACGTTAATCATGGGTTCTTCCCAGTCAATGGAATACATTCCTACCCCTCTATTTGCATATACACAGTCAGGTAGAAAAAGGTTTGATAAAGTTGAGAGCCATCTAAGAGATCAGCAACAAGCACTTGTTTGAAGTATGGAAAATATACATTAAAAAGACCCCTCCTATATAAATGGTGAAAATCTTAGAAGGCAAATCTAAGAAGTTATGATATAGATGGAGTAAACATTTAAAGTGGAATGGAGCTTGTAAGATAGATCTACTCGGTTTTCTCTTCTTTTAGGTTTTCCCTGTCCATTTGTTCCTGCCTGCCCCCACCAAGTACACACATTTAGGCCTCTCATATTTTAGCAAATTAGAACAATTTATTCCTCTATCTGCTGGCATCTAGCATCAGAAGTTCAGGCTACCACACTTCTGGACTTCTCTTCCAAAGTTCCTCAAGACTTTCCATATCTCTTCTCAGCTCACCAAATCATTTTGCATCGTATGACCTTCCCTCCTTGAATTTCTCCCCTTTTTTGATTTATTTACACTACATCTTCCTGGTTTTCCTCTCACAAATCCTTGTCCATTCTTTCTCGATCTGTACTTGGGATTTGTCTTATTTCTACTACCCTTAAATTTGAATATTCATGTTCCCTCAAGTTCTGTCATTGATATGTTTCTCTCCTTAATCCACACATATATAAGCATTGCTGATATAGCAATGAGTTAAAAAATACACATAAAAATCTCTACCATCATGGAGCTTAAATTCTAGTGAAGAGAAATGGACAATACACTCATTAAAAAAATTGTTTATCAGTGTGCCCTAAGTACTGCAAAGAAAATGAAAGCTAGGAAGAAGGCATTATTACTTTCCTAGGGCTTCTGTAACAAACAAATCACTGCAAACTCAGTGGCTTTAAACAACATAAATCCATCCTCTCACTGTTCTGGAGGCCAGAAATCTGAAATCAAGGCTCCGGGAGGCTATACTCCCTTCAAAGACTCAAGGGGAGAATCATTTCTGGCCTCTTCCAGGGGCTCCAGTAATTCATTAGCTTGTGGTAGCATAACTGTAGTCTCTGCCTCTGTATTCACATGGCCTTTTTCCCTATGTGTCTGTTTCATCCACGCCTCTGTGTCTCAAAATCTCCCTTTCTTTATAAGGATACCAGTCATTGAATGTAGGGTCCATCCAAACCCATGTATCTTCATCTTAATTTGATTACATCTTCAAAGACGTTATTTCTTTTTTTTTTTTTTTAAATTTTTTTTTTCAACATTTGTTCATTTTTGGGACAGAGAGAGACAGAGCATGAACGGGGGAGGGGCAGAGAGAGGGAGACACAGAATCGGAAGCAGGCTCCAGGCTCCGAGCCATCAGCCCAGAGCCTGACGCGGGGCTCGAACTCACGGACCGCGAGATCGTGACCTGGCTGAAGTCGGACGCTCAACCGACTGCGCCACCCAGGCGCCCCAAAGACGTTATTTCTAAATAAAGTCACATACCCATGAATTTTCTGGAGATACTATCCACCTACAATAGAGGCTAGATTGTTGCAGGGATACATGGAGAAAATGAAGAAGTCACTGAGATATTCCTTTCTAAGTAGCTCATAGGACTTCAAACTCCACATATTCAAAATGGAAGTCACCATAATTATGGTGACCTCTTATAGCCAGCTTCTGACCTCTTTTAAATACTGACCCTTGTTCCTCAGCTAAGAACCTAGGAATTGTTCTAGACTCTTAGCTCCCATGCAACCCTGCCTCATGTCAATCTTACCTCCTAAAAGTGTATCAAGGTATCTTTATCCCTATTCTACTACTTTATTTAGGCTGTTCTTATTTTTTTCCAAGTTCCAATTCCCATTTCCTACACTGCTTTTGAGGTAATTTCAACAAAAAAAACCTCATCATGTTACCTCTACATAAAATCCTTCAATAGTTGTCCAATATTTGAGATAGACACATACAAACAAATAGATGTTTCACACAAGTTTTCTTAGCTAATGTTCCTAAAGGAGCTCTCATGACTCAAAACTCCTTTCTGTGCTTTCCAAAGACTTTTTCATCCTGAATCACCCAATAGTCTCCATTCTCTCCTGCCACAACTCTCCAAACACTCCATAAACCAGCCATACTCTAGCTGTACCACCAATTATCACCCTCATCTCTTAGTGAGTACCAATGTGCCTGATAGTATTTATTTGTGTGTGCCTACAGTGTACATGGAACCTTTAATTTCCATAAGAACCCTGATGAGGTAGGTGCTATGATTCCCATATTATAAACTAGAAAATTGAAATGTAAGAGCTTAAGCTGTTGCTTGCAAGGTCCTCGATCATACATAGGGTATGTTTTTCTTACCTATAAACTGGTATTAATGATTTTCACCTCACAGAACTGTCATTGTAAGGATTAATTAAAAACACATTTAGTACAGGGGTGTCTGGGTGGCTCAGTCAATTAAACCTCAGACTCTTGGTTTTGGCTGGGGTCATGGTCTCATGGTTCGTGAGTTTGAGCCCCACATTGGGCTCTCTGCTGACAGTGTGGAGCCTGATTGAGATTCTCCCTCTCTCTTCCTCCCTCTCTGCCCCTCCTGCATCTCTCTCTCTCTCAAAATAAATAAATAAACTTAAAAAAACAAAAACAAATTTAAAAAACCACATCTAGTACAGGCCCTGGCACCTAGCGGATTTTCAAGCAATGACACTCTTGATGACAAAGATCATCACACCTTATAATCTTCTGTGAGATGCCTAAGGGAAAGGTTCTGTCCACAATAAAGTTGATCCTGAGCCTGTAACAGTATTGAAAGATGTTCTTTCCATCCAGGTATCTACCCCTCTGACTAAGGCAGGGTTACCTAATACAACCACTGTGTAGGAAAGAATAGAATTGGAGTAAATTGTTCCAATTATTCATTCCTTTTTTTTTAAAATATTTTTTTAAAGATTTGAGAGAGAGAGACAGAGACAGAGAGAGAGAGAGAGAGAGAGAGAGAGAGAGAATGCAAGTGGGGGAGGGGCAGAGAAAGAGGGAGACACAGAATCCAAAGTAGGCTCCAGGCTCTGAGCTGTCAACACAAAGCCCAACTTGGGGCTCGAACTCACAAACTGCAAGATCATGACCTGAGCCGAGTTGGATGCTTAACTGACTGAGCCACCCAGGCACCTCCAATAATTCATTCTTTTCATAAATATTCCTCTTGGATCTTTTGTGTGCCCAACTCTGAGATTACATAGATTTCTTTTTTAAAGTCATATACTGAAGATTTCATCCTTCGTGAAATTTCCTTCAGTAATAATTTTCACTCCTTCAACAAATATTTATTAAACACTCTAAGTCCAGTTGTCTCACGGGTACAAACAAAAAGAATCTCAACGTTCAATCTACATGGTAGCAATTTACCACATTAGTATGCAGACTGCATACAATATTGCCCATATCCTACCTGTATCCACTCATCTCTTTCTTCTCCCATATATTTGCATAGGACTGTGTCCTAAACTAGCCTCTAAGCAATTGGTGGGAAAAGTGTGTCTTCGTTTTGTTTCGTTTTGTTTTAATCCTTCACTACTTCCCACTCAGGCCAAACAAAGCAATACAGTTAAAATAAAATTTAGCCCGAGACTGATACCTGGAAAACAGTTAGTAATAAAACCACAGTTATTAAAGACAGAGTGCACAACACAAACCTGAATAATAGTTATCCCTGTGAGCCTTCCCTGAGGCTACTCTAGGACTCCAGCTCTATCTAGGGCATGATCTCAGGCAGGCATATCAGTGGACTAATCTGTCAGCTGGAAAAAAAATGATGCTCTTTTCTTGATGTCTGCTTTATTCTGCTGCACAGTTTGGCAGCATGAAAGAAGAGGGACAAAGCCTTCTTCAGGCAAGAGTTGACTTGGTGTGAACCCCTTGCCTAAAGAGTGTGGCCACTTACATGACTTGTAGGGAAGGTCTTTACTTCTCATGAGCACTTGATCAGGGCACAAGTAAAAGGTGACCCCAAAGAAATTTTAGAAAGAATTTTTATATTTGAAATTAGAAAAAAAAACACGTTTTTTAATCATCATAGAAAAAAAATCAGAATGTCATTCAAAACTGTTGCCTTTATCATTTAGAATTGATTTTTAATATGTAAGGGGGGATACTAAAGCCTTTCAAATTTTTAAGGCTTTAGGAAATTTTCACATGGCCTTGATTTTGAGTAGAAGTTAGAGTTTTACAGAGTGAGACTCTTCACTGTTTATAGCCTAGCTTTCAGTCTGTCCAAGGTATTTCACAGATGAATAACTAAGCCACAATTATTTTTGCCAATTAATAAACACGTAAGCTTAATTTTTCTTCAATTCACAATCTTAACCATAATGGTAAACAATTCTACTTTTTTCCTTTTATCAAAGATACCATGGGAAGATTTTTAAAAAGTTAGAACAAGTAACTACATCCTGTTTAGTGGCTTTCAATTTTAAGTCACAACAAAAGAAACAGCTAACCAAGCATGAATAGCCGTTCTCATAAATACACATCTTTAGATTCCAAAGAGACAGAGCTCATGCAAATGTCACCTTGAATATTAAATGGAGCTTTTGATGTGCTTAAGTTGAATCCTCCCTAGATTTTTCTTATACAAAAGATTTTACTAATGCATTTTTCAGTATAAGTTCACTGCTCAATTACAGGTTTGTGTTGAATCAGGAGAGACAAAGCAAGGAGGAGCCAATGAAAGTCCATTTGTTTACTTTTGATATTGACTGGCTCAAAGATTAGTCATATTTCATGAAGCCAAATCCATTACTGCCAGTGTTTATATCACTGTGTTTGTCACCACTAAATAACCAGCTCACCACGATACTTATAAAGTTTATTGGGTTTTGTGACTGTTCTATGATGACTAGTGTCTGCTGAGGCACCAAAATGATGAGACTTTAAGTTATCCCTTTAAAAACAGACCCTTCCAACCATGTCTCTCCTTCCTGCTGTCCTTGGTCACTGGGCGCAGAACTAGGCCCTCCTGGCCTTTATCACACAACCGGGTCTAAACTCCTCCCCACACTGAATTCTTCCGGGTCATTAATTCCTCCAACTTGCCTCCCCATCAAACACTTTCCACTGAGATTTCTGAGATTTCCACATTTCATAATAGGAACAAAACAAAACAAAACAAAACAAAAACAAAATCTCCTTCTGATATTCTCCAATTTTGCAGAACATTCTTTCCAGTGACTTTTTTTTTTTTGATGTTTATTTATTTTTGAGAGAGAGAGAGAGAGAGAGAGACAGTGGGCAAGCAAAGGAGGGGCAGAGAGAAAGGGAGACACAGAATCTGAAGCAGGCTCCAGGCTCTGAGCTGTCAGCACAGAGCCCGACGCGGGGCCTGAACTCACGGACCGCAAGACCATGACCTGAGCCGAAGTCGCTTAACTGACTGAGCCATGCAGGCACCCCTGGAGTCATCTTTGACCATCCTCAACCTCACTGTCAACTCACCCCAAAATGCTCTTAATTCTACCTCTGAAATATTTACAGAATCTTCCTGTCTCCATCTTACTGTCTCCATCTGTTCTTTACACCACAGCAATGACAACTACGCTGATTTAGGCCTTTTATCAATAACTTCTTCTATAGTACCCTAACTTACCTCTCCATCTCCAGCTCTATTTATCCTCATATGTGAACCCCTAAGCAATGGTTTTCCATGAAGACACAAAATCGACTTTGTCATTCTACAACCAGATGCATTTCTTACAAGTGCCTGACTTGCACTTTATGTAGATCAACAATCACATCTACCAACTATTTTACAATGATGTGCCTCTGGTTTTACATGTTCTCCACCTGAAATGCCCCTCTGGTCCCACTTCCATCAGCTCTTTTTCATTTGTCCATCAAAGAAAAGCCCCATCATAATTTCCTCTAGAAGCCTCCTTCCCCTTCCCAGGTTGAAGGAGTTACCATAGCTCACTACATCTACAGTGACCAATTATTTCAATCATCACTTAGCTGGTTTGCATTATATTTGTTCTTAAAACTATCTCCCCAACAGCATCTGAGCAACTTGAGGGAAATGGCTGTATCTCAAACATCTAGGTGCTCCCAACATCTCGCAAGGTGCCAGGCACGAAATAGACATGAAAAAAAAAATCACATTGACAATTAAGGAGGTGATTCACTTTCACTTTTATTTTTCCCATGAAAAACAGAAATAAGATGTGCTTTTCATGTTCAGAGACTGATGAAATTAATGGGATAAGGACTTTCTTCAAATCTTTCTTTTTATACGTTTGAGAAATAAAACTTGTGAAATGTCTTATGTAGTAGTTTCCTATAAAGGATATTCTGACTTGCTCATTTCTTAGGAGAATCAAATGTCTTAGAAAATAACTTCTGCAGATTATCACCCAGTTGAGACTTTCTTTTAAGCAAGTATTTTATCCAGGACACCACTGTTCATCCAGAGGACTGTTCTCATCATTATTTCTTTTCTCAGTCTTGGACCTCTCAGTGTACCTGTTGTTCTGCTTCCTCCAAAGACTAATTATTAGGAGACAATGTCTACATTGACTGAATCCCTGTTGTAGGAAGGCAGGGCAAGACTGTGGGAAGAACATGGCTTAGAGCTGGACCCACTGGACTCCAATGCCAGGCATTTAATGACTTGGTAACAATGTGCAAGTTTCTCAACCGTGGCGGGCCTCACTCCATTCCCTTTTAAAATGGGAAATAGGGGCACGTGGGCCGCTCAGTTGGTTAAATGTCTGCTTTTTGGTTTTGGCTCAGGTTTGTGATCTCACGGTTTGTGGGATCGAGCCCCTTGTGGGGCTCTGTGGGGCACAGAGGAGCCTGCTTGGGATTTTCTCCCTCTCCCTCTCCCTCTGCCCCTCTCCCACTCATGCGCTGGGAGGGTGGGGGTGCTCTTTCTCTCTCTCAAAAAAAAAAGAAGGGAAATAAAGTGCTATGCTATAGGATTATTGTGAGATTACATAAACTAATGCCTTTAAAATTAAAATAAAATAATAATTTGATTTCCCCTTTCATTTAGAGTTGGTATGCAGGGACTACATAGGAGAGCCTAAGAGAATTAAATAAATGTTTGAGTATTTTAACTATTTGTATTCTCTCTAATTCATATTAACATGTATAATAAAAATAGGGTTTCTCAAAAGGAAGACTATCAGTGACATAAAATGATAGTGAGTATGATACAATTTTTTTTCCATCTTGGTAATGAACTTATTTCTGCTTTGCTTGACTGGTTGCCAAAGTTTTATCCTTGACTATATGAAAGTAGAAATTGGATGAACTTTTCTTAATTGGCCAAAAAAAAAAATACCTCAAAGAAAAAGTTCTAAAAGAGCGATAGCCTTAATAGAAAGTCTAGCACAGAATGAAAGTTGCAAATGGAACATTCTGGTGTCAAATGAATGGAGAAAGAAGGACAAAAGGAGAGGAACTTTTTAAAGACAGAAATTCTCTCATTATGAAGATTGATGATTTAAAGCGAGGTAGTTTTTTGAGGCTTAAGGACCTGCTCGTTTAAGACGGCAAACAACAAAATGTTACTGCTAATTAGACATCCAATGAAATGTCACAAGGAAAGGTTAACTATTTTAAAGAATGTTATGTATTCTTGTATTTAAAATGTCATTGTTATTAGTTTTGAAACAGAGCTTACTGGCAAAACAGAAACGAATACGTGTTCCAGAGAAGGGGCAGGACTATTTTATAACTGTCCAATATATAAAAATACGAGAAAAAATTATAGTGATTTTTGGTCCTTCACTTGAAACATTCACATTTGATCATTTCTCTAGTGACTTCAGTCCAGAATTATTTTGGTTGACGCAGATCGGACCCCAGGTGGATTTGAAAACAACAAAATGTATGTGTGGAGGGCCTACTTTGTGCCACATACTGCTTTCGACACTGAGGAAAGAGAATGAACGAAACAGGCAAGGTTCCTAGCCCCATGGAGGTTACACTCTAGTGGGGAAAGACCCACCTTAGGGAAATCAATACAACGGGGTGTCCTGTAGTAACAAGTGCTGTGAAGAAAGAAGCTAGGGTTTGAAAACACCTGTTTCCTGATCACTCAGTACAGTAATAATGGGCCAGCTAAAGTTTGTCCACAGAGGTTATATGGAAGGAGAGACCTCGTGAGAAGAGGGGACAAATGTGTGGATACTCAGGCAGAGGCGAGAATCCCTGGTGGTGGCTCCAGTCTTAACTCTCTTCACTGTTGTCTTTGGTCACTGCTGCAGGGGTCGGTGAGTGGGAGGAGAACTCAGAATTTTGTTTTGGACGCTGGGCAAGCCACAAGATAAATGCCATCACACTTCCCCTTTCCTAACCAGCCTGTAAGACAGGCTAAACTCCCTTTATCCCCCAGAACTCATCCAGAGCTCTCAGCTAGTAAACTCTTAATAATTCAATCTCCATGGTTTGCCTGGGCTCAGTGGGTTAAGCATTCAACTCGTGATCTTGGCTCAGATCATGATTTCAGGCTTGGTGGGATCGAGCCCTGCATTGGGCTCTGGGTTGACAGCATGGAGTCTGCTTGGGATTCTTTCTCTCCCTCTCTCTCTCCCTCCTCTGCTTTCTCTTTATCTTCCTCACTCTCTATCTCTCTCTCTCTCATAATAAATACGTAAACTAAAAAAAAAAAATTCAGTCTCCAAACCAAAGCCTATGCAATATTGCATCCCTAAGGACACCTAAGGCTAATATGTCACTAGCAACTATAATGCGTAACCTTTACTGAAATCCTGCTAAGCACCAGATGTTTTCTGTGTGTTATCTCCTTCAGTCCCCACCACGTCTCTATAAGGTAGGGCTATTATTATCCACAGTGATCAGACAACGAAACTGAGATTATACAGGGTTAAATAACTTGTTCAAAGTGATGGCACATCCATAATGAACAACTAATCCCTGGTATTTAATTTTATCTAAGGAGCTTACATATTTTGCCTGAGGTTGTTGATTTCAGGATCAATGGGCCTGATTAAGAAATGCATCTAGAAAAATAATAAAATCCCAAAGTACACATGTAGAATGTACAAATATAACCATTACATTTTTTAATTTGATTTATAACTATTAAGTTCTTTTATGTTGACATTTATTATTACATTTCCTTTAAGGTAGAATATATTTGGTGAGAAATCCAGTGATGTTATACTAGTCTATGTTCTTCAGAAGACAAGATGCTGCCAAGATATTGGTTTGTAGAACCTCAGCCACAAATGCTCTCAGAAAGCATCAGTGTGCATGCCAACTAGTGTATACTCTATTATGCTTTAGTCTCTTCCTATGGATGTTGAACATCTATTAATAGCCAGAGCTACCATTTATGGCAGAGGCAATATTTTAGTGATTAAGAGCTGAGGTTCAATCCCTGCTCTGCAATTTATTACGGTTTATTTGCAGCATACTCCAGATTTTTTGTTAAATGCTCATTATGTTGCTGAATGCTCATTGTGGGCCAGGGACTATTCCACAACCTTTATATTTAATCCCCCTCATGGTCCAAAAATAGATTATTAATCCCATTTCATGGAGGAGAAAACTGAGCTCAGAGAGGAAAAATAAATTTTCAGTAGCATACACTTAATAAGCTGCAAAGCTGGCATTTGAACCCCAGGTGTCTCTGATCTAACAGCCTGTTGCCCTTACTACATAACACTACAGGACTAAACAGGAACAGTAATGTGACTGTGTAAGAAACAGCATCAGCTCTGTAATAAGGGCTAGGCATGCAGGTCTTGTACAAGCTCAGCAAAGCACTGTTTCCTCAGTTCTGACAAATTATGATTTTGCATAGCAGTCCAGCATAGGATGAAATATGAAAGGGACATATTCTTGGGAGTGGTAGGGAGACTATAGATGTCAGAGAGAAGGATGAAAGGGTTGATTCTGGTAGCTGCAATAAGGAATGAATCAACAAGGTAAATCCAAAGAACCATAGGATGCCTTGGCCAGTTGCTTTACCTGAGACTTACTTCCCTCCATGTTCTATTAGATGGGAATAATCAGACCTAACTCATTGGGTAGTTAAGGTCAAATGTATAGAAATAAGTAAGGCACCCAAATCCATTCCTGTGCATACACAAGACTCACCAATGGCCCCCTAATCCAACCCTGTATCTAACATTCTCAATCTTTCTTAGCTGCAGTGACCCAGAATGGGCCCTTTGGCCACCCCATGCCATCTGAAGAAACAGCTCCATGTCTATACTGATCCAGGCTGTGATCTTGTGGAAGAAAACAGGCACACCTTGAACGTGATTGTACCTCCATTTCCTTAGACCACGGACTGACCTGCCACTTGGAAGGGGCCCTGTCCGTTTCATTCACTGCATCTCTGGACAATCAGACATTCCTCAGTGACTGAGGATTCAGGTCCAGACAAGGCATAATCAAAAATCTACTTGTGCATCACTAGATGATGAAAAAAAAAAAAGTAAAATACAGTGATTTATTTTCTCTTTATTAGCCCAGGCGTGTTCTTCTCAAATGCAAATCCACAAAGGCTAGTTCACTGTGACAGTGCTCTACACTTATTCTGACAGAGACAAAGAATTCTGCAAGTTAGCCTACGTGCTTCCCCCAGGCTTTGCATGGCTCCGGGAAAAACAGGAGGCTGGCCAAGCCTTAGACTGTTTATCTGTTGCCAGATAACTTTCCCTCTGCCTTCATCCCCAAATAAACCAAGATAAAGATAAGCCAGAAAGATGTGGGTACAATATCTAGTCACTTACTCATATATAAAAATGCCACCCACTTCTGGGGAGCTCAAAATTCTGTTTTCAAAGCCTTTGTTTGCAAATACTCCCTTCCTTGCCTTGCTTTTCCCCACTGAGCCAGCTCAATCAGGACCCAGTGATTTCCCTAAAGATTACAACCCAAACAGAGATGCAACTGAGAGGTGAACCTTAGTGTCAGACCTGTAGTTCTTTAGAGATGTGCTTCTCCAATTCATCTATGTGCTGGTGAAATCTCAGGGATCTTGATCCATCAACACTCCATTTAGTTCCACTGCCTTACTCTTTGGAATGTGGCCCATGAACCAGTAACTTGGGGATCACTCGGGAGCTGTTAATAACTGTGAAAAATGCAGAGTAGCAAGCCCCCTCCAGACCTACTGATTCAGCACTGCAGTTTGACAAGAGCCCCAGGTGACCTGCTGACACACTGAAGTTTGAGAAACATTGCCTTGGATATCAATCAATCCCCTCATTTTCCAGGGAGAGAAACTGAGCTTCAATTAAATGACTTTCCAGAACCTCCCACATTTGAAACCAGATTAGCTGCCTGTACATAATGACCTTTGATGCTATCATGGACTTCTATGGGCCTTCCTTTCCACCTCTGTAAAATGGGGATACTCACAACTGCCTTGCCTCCTTCAAGGTATAGAAAGTGATACTATCTGTGAAAGCACGTTATTAACAAGAAACTTTACACAAACAAATATGCATGTCATTATGTCAAACCAAACTAATTTGAATCCTCAAAGATTGTGTGTGTGTGCGCGCGTGCGCGCACATGGGTGTGAGTGTGCAGGTGCACAGGAGTTCCAAATACAGAACTGGGATATATATGAAAAATTTTGCCCTACTTAATTTAGAATGTAACCTAATTCTCAGACTGGTTGCCAAAAAAAGAATCCTCTCTCCTCTAAATCTCGGAAGAGCTCTCAAAATGGACAGGCCCTCTGGGCCTCCCCGACATGTTTCCACTGCCACCGTCAAGGCAGCCTGAGATCATGGGGTTTTATATCAGATGGCATTAGATTTGGGGCCATTGGATCAGGTAGAAAAACTACCCAGGAGAGATGGGCAGCCTCTTTTGAAAAAGAGAATTCCTGGGAGCTACTCAAATCAAATGTAGTTTAGAGAACAAGATAGGAAAAAACAAATGAGAGAAAGAGGACAAAGGTTGGGAGGAGGGTTCTGTTGATAGTATTCATCATACATTAAACAAATATTTGCTGAGCAATTTCTATATGGCAGACACTGTTCTAGGGATTTGGGACATACTGTGAACAAGGCCAGCAAGGATCCTTCTTTTAGATGTCTTAGGGCCAGCGGTTGTGGTGGAGCAGGAAACACATGGAAAAGTAAACAAATAAGCAAGACAACTTAGGGTCATAAAAAGTACTTTGAAGTACTTTGGAGAAGTCTGCTTATGATTGGATGGTCAAGGCGGCTCCTCCGAGATGAAAATTCAACTGTGATCTCAAGGACAAGAAGCCACCTGCAGACAAAGGGAGAGAGCTTCCAAGGCAATACCAATATCCCAAAGTGAGAATGAACTTGGGAGTTCTCAGGTACAGAGAGAAGGGTGGTTAGCAACGAAGGCAGCTACTGTGTATGTCTCTGCAAGCATGAACATTTGACTAACTTTCTTATGAGGTTCAATTCCTCTCTGTGATTAGGGCCAGATCACTACTCCAAAGCAATCAGTGGTTCCGCATTGCTAAGAGAAACTTCGGTTTGTTGTACTGCAGAATTTGTAACATGTACAACTAGGATTCCATCTGACTGTGCTGAAGAAAAGTCTATAGGGGTGGGCTTGCCTGTGCTTAACATTCTCCACAGTGGTGCCAAGAATCACCTGCAGCCTCCTCCCTGAGGCTCCCTCAGGCATACCGGCCATCTTCTCCACACCCGGCAACTGCCCTTTGTCTTCTGGGATCGATTCCAAGGCCCTGTCTTCCGTTATCAACTCTCCAGGAACATCTCTCACTTAGGGTGCTCTGAGTGCTACTCCTGGGGGTTAAGACCTCACTGGTCATCCTCCACCCCCACCCCAGCTGGAGAATGGTACCTCGGGGACTTGAACTGATCTTTTATCATTTCATCCTCCAAGTACCTAGCCTCCTGCTCTGAACAGATTTAAGAAATGGTTATTACTGATGATAAAAACAGCATCAGTACAGACAAGCCTCAAAAGGCAAGGGTGTTTTAGCTGTATTCTGGTTCCCTCTGGGATGGGGAGAAATAATCACAACAGCAATAATCAACCAATGGTGTTGATAATGGCTAATTGGTTCTGAACACATAGTGGATGCCAGATATTGGGCCAATGGATGCAGCATTTAATAATCTGACTTGTTCCTTGTCAAATCCCTACCTGCAGCCCCATGGATTTGGTCTGAAGAGACTCAGCCTGGTGGGAAATGCTCTCAGAAAACTTGGACCCCGTTTCAATTCAAGTACCGATCAATAGAGTAGGCCCTTCCCAATCTCTCTAGGTTTCAGTTTACATATTTGCAAAAATGCTATAATAAACCCTTGACTTCTCTCTTTTCCAGGGTAGTTGTGAGAATCAAATGAGAAAATACAGCAAGTGCCATGTAAACGTGTGTTGAAGAAGGACAAACATAAAAATTAAGAAGAAGAAAGTAACTCTTGTTTCTGGGGCAACACCAGAGTTCCAAAAGCAACAGATAGTTCATTTTCCTGCTCCAGAAATGGACCTTATTTATTGCAATATTTCTAAGTTACTGGTTCAATGTGAACTTATCTCAGAAACAGGTCATAAGTGAAAGAGAGTTTGATTCAATGCAATATTGGAAGCCTAAAGAGCCCAGGAAAGCAAAATTCAATAAGTATTGACTAAGGTCCTTCAATTCTAGTTTGCTTTGACAATAACCTTTATTTTTCAATTAATTAAGCCAGTGTTTCCCCGAATCAAATAACGGGCTGGACTTGGCAGGGCCCACTGCTCAGCTTTCATGTCTGCTGCTCTCCTCTGAGGGGGCTCTCCTATCCCAGAGTGGAGGGGGATGTGACCCACCCACCAAGGCTGGAGGGAGAATATTCACTCTGCTTCTGCAGCATGGTGGCTACCAAGGAAAGGAATTATAGTCCATGGGAAAACAGACGTTCTGCCTCGTACAGCTTTGCCTAAACACACAGTTCAGGATGCGGCTCTTTCAGACATAGGTCTGGGAGATCCCCCAGGAGAAGGGGATGCATATTATTTAAGTGGAATCAGGAAAACCTTTTGGTCTCCCTCTCAATATCAGCATCACTATTGTTTGAAATTCAAGTATTGGGGATAATTCACTTTGCTTTCATCTATTTTTTTTTCAATGACAGTAAATATTCCTGAGAGTGGTAATATATAAAGTATTAATACCTTAATTCTGACAGGAAGGAAGTATGGGCCTTACAGAATAGATTCCGGGGCAGTGTGTGAGGCCCTTTAACTGAATCATCTGATTGAATCCTCAAAAATCCTCTTTATGGTAAGAACTGAAGGCCAGAGGGGAGAGTAATTCCCCCAGGGGTCACACAGTTGGTAAGTGGTAATGATATTTTAAGCACATGTCTTCATATAAATCTGGCTTTTCCCTTATTATTCCTCATAGCCTTCCTGAACAAAATATAATAATTCTAGTTGCTTGAAAGAAAGGGAGAGGCCGAGATGTGGGTCACTGAATAAAATCCTTTGTAAATACTGAAGCCACCGGTCATGTTTTTGTAGTGTCTTGAAAGTTCTGAATGAAAAGTATGCCTGTACTCATTTAAAAATAGGTCCAATACCCCTATATGTATTCTAATAGACTCTGTGACAGAGCTGGCTATGGGCTCATCCTTTAGCTGACTATGGGGTCATTATTTTGGCTTTCTGTCCATGTGGTTCACTAATTTGAATGGGGCAGATTTTATCTGTCACCAATGGAAATGCTGCTTCATTCTCTGTAAAGGAAAGAGATACCCAGGAAAATGTCTTTTTTTTTTTTTTTTTTTTACCTAGAAGATCTACAGCCATTAGCTAGTGTGACTTTCCATTATCTCAGCTCTTCGGCCTTCTAACCTTTTGCCTTTTCTCTTGACTTTGAGTTATACTGTTGAGTAGAAAGTGTAAAAACTTGCCAAAAGGTTCATTTGATACCTGTGCTGTGGACATTTCGTTGTCTATATGTCCTGGCTAGAGTAAGTAAAGCTGCATTCCTTTTCATCTCCATTGCGATTCTTTGATACTGGAGAACATTCCTCTCACAGCCATGCTGCAGTCAAAATTCCCAAGTCACTGAGAAGAGATCTAATGAGATTTTGGTGGCAATTTAACTCCAAGTTGACGCAATCAGTGCTCTGTACAGGGGAGTGTGATGCCATTATGGGCTCCTCTCCCTTCGTAGGTTCACAGACTTGGTTTTTGTAAGCAGTTGGAGAGGCATGTGATGTTGAGGCCAATGAGATTTTAGCCTCCGAATCAAATTCTGCAGTTAATAATGCAATCATGGCTTTTTGCTCCAAGAGTCTTACAAAACCAACTTGACTTTTCCAAAACAATTTGATGATGCCAGAATGCTCAAGGAGAAACTAGCATTAAAGGCAAGGTACACAGCTTTGCTACTGCACTCTGCTGTTTTTGCTGAACTTCCTTTCGGTTCTCCATTTCAAAAACCCCTATTTTTTTTGTGTGTGGGTGATACAGGGATCTATTTATTACGGGCTGAATGTTTATGTCTCTCAAACTCTTATGTTGAAGCTCTCTAATCCCTACTATGACTGTATTTGGAGATGGGGCCTTAAAAGAAGTAATTAAGGTTAAGTGAGTTCAGTCTGATAGGATTCGTGTATAAGAAGAGACACAAGAGAGCCTTCTCTCTTTCTCCTTGCCCCCACAGAGGACACAGTGAGAAGGTAGCCATCCACAAGCTATGAAGAGAATTTACACCAGAATCAGACTGTGCAGACACCTTGATCCTGCAGCTTCCAGAACTATGAGGAAATAAGTGTCTGTTATTTAAGCCACCCAGACTGTGGTATTTTGTCATAGCAGCCTAAGCTGACTAATCCACAACTGATCTGGGCAATGTTGGATATCTGAATGAATTTGTTAGAAGGGTTAGATGAATTATTCCAAAATCCTTGCAAATGTGATTAGAATTAATATTAAATTAATACTGAGGAGAAAACATTTGATCATCTAGAAATAATTAGCATATGATCTTTTTTTTAAGGCTCACATGGGAACGAGCAGCTTCTGCTCATGGACTTTCCTGTTTGACAGAACACTAAATACTAACCCCTTCCTCCCTCTTCCCCTACAAACACCCTCATACACCTGTTTTGAATAGGCATCATCTACTTCTGCCTAAAGGTAGTGAAGTTACACTATAACTGAGACCAGACCAACAATATATCTATTCATTTGAGTGTTGAGCCTGCAATACTGTGTTCTACTGAGCTAATGACTTTACTTTTCTGATGGAAGAAAGCCAGAAAACAGGAGGAGGAAAATCTGGCCCTGCTTAAGTAGTTAAAGATAGCACAATAGATTTGGAAACAGAGCATTCAAAAAGCAGTTGCTCTTTCCTTCTTTTTAAAAATATATACGATAAAGTTTTTAAAAAGCAAACTCAACCTCCTCCTGCAACAATAATAAATGTATGCTTTGCTAACTGTTACATCGTGTAAGTGACAAGGTGCCTGGTGTAGGCACTTCATAAATAAATACCAGTGAGTGATTGTAAATGAATAATCTGATTGCACTGCAAACACATTTTTTAATAAGGAAAAAATATAATTTTTGCTTTTATGATTTATCTGTAACAAACTTCACAGTGGAAGAGATTGAGATTATAATAATAAATATTACTGCCAAATATTTCTACCATAATCTATTCCAAAGTATTTTTTTTTCTCAAAATGTCAGTGGTTGCCTCCCTCCTCCAAGCCCAGTGCCCAAACAGGAGGATTATGGGTAGGCATTTTCATGGATTCAAATATGCAAGGAGCAAAGGGCACTTAATTTTATTCAGATTTAGAATTAACATTTTCATTATCATCTCAAAACTCCTTTATCCACTGACAGTGACGTTATTTAAGAATTCAGTGGTCACAATAGGAAGTTCTGAAGTTATTATTACATTTACTCTTCCCTGGCTATCACCCTGAAAACTACAGAATTGTATTACCTAGTAATAGAAACCTTGACAAGAAGTAAATTTTGCTAAATCAAAAATGCTATGTCCAAAGGCTGTAAAAATATCATAAAAGGTTCAGCAATATTTTCTTATTTAGAAATGATTTACATTAGAAAGTATAACTTTTCTCCTTACCTGACTCATACAACTTTAGAATTACTAATTTGTGATACTGATTTTATACCAGATCAAAAAACTAATTATTGATTTAATATTGTAACAGTCCCTGGGGATGAGGACCCTGAACTTGTATGACTTGCCAAGGTTACAGCTGTTAAATGGTGAAGTGTGGATTTGAGTCTTTGCTTAACCAATGGTTCTTCTTCTCAGCCAGTGAAGCATAAGTTAGTTACCTTTTCCTCTGCCATACACCCTAAGAGCTCTGTGTCTCTGCACAAGGAGCCTCATAATGGCTTGGTGCAGAGTTCATTTGTCACACATCCACCTTTTCATTGTATCTGTCAGACCCCTAATGACCAGATGTAACTTGAGATTTCCATATCATGAGACCTACACAATGCATAAAAAATAAAAACACATTGTACATAATAATAAATACACCGTAATGTATTCAGTAAATGGTTGGTGTTAATGAGATCCATTTTGTATTCCACAGCCACAAATATTCATTCTAACTTTACCAATGTTCCCCAACAAGTGGTCTTCTTCATGAACTTATTGAAGGAGAGTCATTATCAATCACCAAAAATGGGTCAGTTTCTTCTTCTTCTCCTAGAATATGATTCAGTCTTTCCCTACTGACTGCAGGCCATGAGAGTTAGTAAGTAGTCACACAGAATACTTCCCTGTCTTTCTCAAGAAGTGGGCAGCCTTTCTGTGCAGTATTTAAGAATATTCTACAGAAATAATAAATCAACATCCCCGGTTCAAAGTTCTAAGTGTATCCATTCTATGTGATGCATGTCTGCACATTCTCAGAGTAAAACTATCTTTATGAACAAGTATCAGCTCAAGTAAACAGAGAAGCTCAAGGTAAAGTTATGACAAGAACATTAAAAAAAAAACTGGATGGACTTAAAGTTATAAACTGAGGCCATGGTCCATAAACAAGTACACCATCTAAGTTGCTCCAAATTGACCTCTTGGGATTCTGAAAACATGGACAAAACATTCTTTTTAAGAGGAGGCTTGGGGAAATCCCTTAAAAACTTGGGTCTCGCTAAGCCTGAAACCATGGCATATGATGCTATTTTGTGCAAAGCAAACACCGATTTAATGATTTTTGATGGAATGGTTGAGATTTTAAAATCATATCAATAGATACTAACTTAATGTATATCAAGTAAGATGTAGGGTGAGGGGATAATTAACTCATCTAATAATTGATAGTTTGCTTTATTCAATAAGGCACGATCATCATGACATTGCAAAGAAGCCAATCAAGATCTAATTAAACAACAGCAACATCAACAGTGCCATAAGGCATTATGGGATAATCTGCAACCAAGCTGATCAGGCAGCAACTGATGTACGGGATATATGTGGCATTCATACAACTCTGATTGCTTCATGCCCATATTTCTGGCCGACATCACTAATCAGTCACTGGGCTTTATCCTGCTGGGCCCAGATGCATTTCTCAAATCTTTCTCAATTCTTTGTTCTTGGCAGCCAATTAGCTAGAACTGGCTGGCAAAATGAAATCTATTTGTCATCTCTGTCTTATATTGTTCCTCACATGATGTGGCTTGGATCCCCTAATCCTATTTTTTTAGCACTCTCCTGGATTTCTGGCAGACAGTCTCAATTGTTTCACCTAATATCTATTTTGACCTCCTTCTCAAGTCATCCTTTGTTGTAGAGACTGAGAAGTTAAGTCCTGTCTTATCTAGACTCCCCTGCAGTCAGCATTCCATATTTCCATTCCATTTGAATTTGGAGTGGAGGGGAGAGAGGCAGGGCTGGGGCAGAAGCAGTGTAGTTCTCTGACCTCAGCCCCTGGATATGGGGGACTCATGCGGCAATGGTTAGTCTCACTGATCACAGCAGACGTGGGATGGGTCTGGGAGTTGGGAGTCATTTTTAGACGTGCTTCCTAGCATTTGTTTCTCCAGCCTTTTCAACTGCCCCCTAATACCTGCTAATAAAATCTTTTCTTCTTAAATCTGATAGACTACTCCTTTTCTCTATTACTGAACTCTGGTCTGTACAGCCTTTGTCCCTTAAACAGATCTTACTATGAAGTCTGCCCAGAAGTGAATAGAATAGGTTTCTACTGCCTGGTAGAAACAAGATTTCTGTGAACAGACACTGATAGCATAGTAAGTATTGGAAGCCTTCAGCCACCAGCTCTGTAGATTAGAGTCTGACTTTGTGCAATCCTCTCAATCCCTCTTTAAGCCTCAAGTTCCTCATCTGCAAAATGAGAGGGTTGTCCTGATTAATGCTGGGCTGCTTCTATCGCTAGCATTCTTTGCATTTGACAAAATGATTTTCCAGTGTGTCCCTTTAAGTAGCTAATTATTCAACACATTAAAAGAATCTATTTATCATATACTTTGTAACTTTATTGCATAAAGTGAAATCATTTTTATTTTGGAATAAATATAATTTATCACTTCAGAAAGTGGCAATTTGAAGCTACTTCTGAGTGAAGCACCTTACAGTTTAAAGAAATTTTAGGGATCCTAATTTCATCTGACAGATAGGAAAACTGAGGTCCATTAAGAAAAAAATTACATAAATTCACACATCTATGAGATGTCACTCAATTCTTTCTGTTATAATTTCAGTAACACCCTCCTTTCATTATTCCAATTTTCCCAGAGAGAAAAGGGGAAGAATATAGTATGAATTTGGGTGCTAATCATTTGAATGGAAGGAAGGAGATAAATTGGGGGTTTACATTTTTATTTCTCAGCAATGCTCATTTATTACATGGCCATCCTTTGTGTTATTTTTCTTTGCATATTCCTGATACTTGTTCGACTTCTAACATCTAAAACTAATGTCTATGCATGAGTTTCTAAATCTGATCATACACATTTTGATAAGAATCTGCTCTTCCATTCTCAGTGAGCCCCAGTGTACCTTGCATTACATAGGCATTCAATAAATGCTTGGTATCTTGTAATTAAATTATACTTAGGAAGAAATAAAATTTTACCTACATACAGAGTCATATGGTTAAAATTCAGAGTGCTTTCTTTTAAGTTTTCTCTGACTTCATCGTTACTATTAAGTAGGTAGTTATTGTTTTGTTAATTTTTTCCAACCTCATTGGAGGTGGTGTTCAAAAATGTATATTCACTGCAGAAGAATAAAACAATAGATTAAGCAAAATAAAAGATGAGTAAAAAAAAATAAAGCCAGGTTAGGGAAATATAATGATCCCAACACTTAGTCGGTATGGGTTTTAAATTGGGTATTGAGCTTCCTAGCAGCCAAAGCAAGACATAAAACATAATCCTTTACAAAAGAAGAGTTACCAATTATAAATTTATGAGGTGTTTGATAGGACAGTTTTTGCTAGAACTGGGCAGAATTATTTGAGGAAAGAGCACCTAACAGAAGTCAGAAAAACACAAATGATTACTAACATTTGTAAAGCATCTATAAAATACAAAGCATTTCTAAATACATTGAAGTTCACCTCAGCCACAGATATGCACAGATCTGATGTATGCATTAGGTTTATTAGTACCATTCCAATTCTTAAAAGCACAGAAAAAAGGAAGAGAGAAAAAAATTAGAAATTAGACTTGTTTGGATTCAAAGCCCATGTCCTGCTATTGGGCCAGTAGTCTCCTTACGAATCAACCACATGACCTGGAGCAGGTTGTCTATACTCTTGTACTACAATGCCAATGACCTTGGGAAATAAGACAATGATCCGTGCCTTTCCTGACATAAAGGGGTATGAAGACAAATAGTGAAATACATGTGGAAACCCCCTGGGGTACTACTATAGTTATGGTAAGCATATAAATTGCTTTATATATTAGTGTTAATAATTATAATTTAATAACCAAACTGAGAAAGTATAGAATTATCTAAAAGTCATGATTTGGTTTGTATATATGTTTGGAACCTTACTCAATAAGCATTTATGGGAAAGTATGCAATGTTAGTGTTATAGAAGGAGCCGTGTGAAATTCACTGGACTCAGGTGATTCACTTTAATGGCCCAGAGGATGTGGTAGGCGGGGTTCCTAATGGCCAGTGAACTGCCTCTTCAGGAGAACACAAATCCAGTGTGACGTCTACAAAACCCATCACTGTGCTCATTCCCTCAGCTGGAAAATAGGGTGCCTATGGGAGAAATGCACGGAAAAGAAAGTCTTCCACTAAAGCCAAAGGGCAATAGAAACCCACTGTATCTTCTAACCACTTCACACTGTTGAGTAAGCCAGAAAAGTTACAGATTCCTCTGGAGGCGAGAGCAAATGCAGACTCTTTCCCTCTTCCTGTACAATAAAAACTGGTGAAGAGGAACAAAGTGTGGCTTTCCTTTAGACAGATTTCAGTAGATGTATCATTATACCTAGAATTATTTTCAACTGAATTAAGGAAGAAAAGAAGACTTTGGACCAGTCATTTCCCAAATGCCACTTATTTTGCAGAGATAAGCAATAGTATCTTTTTTAGAGGTTTATTACAGGATGGCTCCCATGGAGCTCAACGATTTGGGAGACATGCACACCTCTAACATAATCTGAGACAAATTAGCAAGTATCTGTAGCTGACAAGAAGCATCAGGGTACTCAATCCTGCTCATGTCTCTGGCATCAAACAGTGCCTGGAAAGAGGTATGTTGATTTTCACTAGTGTGAAAACCAGCAATGGCATACACCCTCTTACTAGGGGAGGAAAGTGATGGACACACACAGCCTATGAAAAGATTGGCATTTCTGGGAACAGTGTTGGGATTAATCCTTCAAGTTGTGGGAAGCCAAGCAAACCTGAAATCCAACCATCGTGGAACACACTGAAATCATTAGGTGTATATAAATCTCTATACGATTACTCTGGCCAGGTGGAAAAGGTTCATTTACTGCCTGCTGCACGGAGTTTAGCAGATAACACTGAAGAGGGAAGGAGGGTGTAAAATAAGGTACTTTTCATGTGCTCTAAGGCCATTTCTCAAGAATAGCATAAGAGTCGATAGTCATACGGCCAATGGACAACACGACCCACCTCTCAGCTCCTGACAACAGGTAGTCAAAATGACTATACTTTTAAATAATTATCTTTAACAGGAAGTGTTCACTGTCTTCTATTATTACATTGGCTATCCTATAATGATGTGCACTTAGATAGCATTTAACTTGTTACTGTTTCAGATAGTGACCTACATATTTATTTACAAATAAACACAGGTTGGGGCGCCTGGATGGCTCAATCAGTGAAGCATCTGATTTCGGCTCCAGTCATGATTTGTGGTCTGTGTGTTCGAGCTCCGCATTGGGCTCTGTGCTGGCAGCTTGAAGCCTGGAGCCTGCTTCAGATTCTGTGTCTCCCTCTCTGTCTGCCCCTCCCCCGCTCATGTTCTGTCTGTCTCTCTCTCAAAAATGAATAAAAATTGGGGCGCCTGGGTGGCGCAGTCGATTAAGCGTCCGACTTCAGCCAGGTCACGATCTCGCGGTCCGTGAGTTCGAGCCCCGCGTCGGGCTCTGGGCTGATGGCTCAGAGCCTGGAGCCTGTTTCCGATTCTGTGTCTCCCTGTCTCTCTGCCCCTCCCCCGTTCATGCTCTGTCTCTCTCTGTCCACCCCCCCCAAAAAAAAGAATAAAAATTAAAAAACAAACAAAAAAAGCCCCCAAAAAACCAAAAAAAACAAATAAACACAGGTTAAGATTTAGTTCCAAAATGCTCAAATATTACCTGGAAGAAAGAGCATGGATGGGAATTACTAAAACTAGCATAAGTAAAGTCATAACGGAGACTGATTATTAAAATTTTTCCTCTTTCTATCCTTAGTCTTTGTCTCCTTCCTCTACCAGAAAACTTCCACTCATCCCTCAAAGCCCACTGTGCTATCTCTCTTAGAAGCTTTCCCCAGCTCCAGGAAACAGAGTTTGGTGCTTTGTCTTTCTTTGTATCACACCACTTTTATCATGTTTTATGACATTTTTGTTTATATATCTCTCTTCCAACTTTGAACCCTTTAGGAAGAAAACCAAATCATTAATAAAGTTGGTATATGGTTGTCAAAAATGGGCTCTGCAACCAAACTACCTATGTTCAAACCCTGGTTCCACAGCCATGTGAGTTTGGGCACAATCCTTAAAATTGTTTGCAACATGAGGAAAATTAGACTATCTACTCATCGAGTTATTACAAGGATTAAATGAGATCATAACATACAAAGTGCTTTGAATAGCAGCAGGCTCAGGTCAGTGTTTGCCATTATTTCTTTTTCTTTCAAGATCGCTATTGTCTTGCTTAATGTCAGTATTGACATACTGTAATCGTGTATAAAAAGGAAGAAGAAGTTCCATAACAAAAATGCACTTCTAATGTGTTTTTTTTGTCAGTTCTCCAAATGGTTAGAGTTAAATAAGAAGTGCAGATGATGAAAGTATGTGTTCAGGGACTGAGTTTGATTGCCCCCTTGTCCGACGTTGGAGTTTCTTCAATGAGCCTCCAGTTGTTTTCCTAAAATATTTTATAAGAAATCAAGAGTACTTGTAAACATTCTTATGCCCTACAGAGTTCTAAAACAATTCAGGCAAGGAACAGTGGATATGGATGACCAGGTTTGTATTAAATGATTTTCTTCAGAAACACTTTGGCAAAATTAGGTACAGCCTGGGAAGCAATAAAGGAGCTGCTCCTTCCCAGTCACCGAAAACTCTATGAGCCAAACTCTCTCGTGTTCTGGCCACGGACACTTGGTGCTTGTCCCTGCTCTGCCTCCCGGTGAAACTCTCTGGCCGTGAATGTCCCAGAAAAGCTTTCACCATATACATAGGGAGCAGGGAGCCAGGAGTATGTGCAGGGAATGCAGAGTCGTGCAAAGCAGTGTCCTCATCCTGAGAAGGCTCCCCATCTAGCAGGGACGACAACCCACTGAAACTCTGACTGGAATGTATCCAATTCAGCCAACTAATACTGAGCATCTACAAAGTTCCAGCACTATTTCAGGGGCTAGGAAGCAAACAGTGAACCCAAAAAGCAAAACCAACTAAGGCGACCTTAAAGAAAACAAAGTCTATAGGGAGTGATGTACTATGGGGACAAATAAAGCAGGAAAGGGGGTCAGATGATCCTAAAAGAAAGGGAAGCAGATATGCAGTTTTAGATGTGAGGATAAGGGAGAACCCATGGAGACTTGGGGGTTTTGTGCGATAGATTAGATGTTTGTGTCCCCCCCCCCCCCGCCCCACCAATTCATATATTGAAATCTTAATTCCAATATGATGGTATTTGGAGGTGAGTCCTTTGGGAAGTAATTAGGTCATGAGGGTGGAGTCCTCATATATGGGATTAGTGCCCTCATAAGAAAAGGCCAGAGGGCTAACTAGCTTTTTTCCCCACCATGGGAGGATATAATGAGAAGATGGCAGTCTGAAATTTGGAAGATAATTTTCAGCAGATCCTTACTGGGCTGGCACCCTGATATTGGACTTCCAGCCCCAAGAACTGTGGGAAATAAATGTTTGGTGTTTAAGCCACCCAGTCTATGGTAATTTATCACAGCAGCCTGGACAAACTAGGATCATGCACATGAAGTATGTATATCAAAGAGTTTTTATATTTTTGAAAACAGACTTCTGCTCTTCTCTGGTATAACTTATGTCATGGAAAACTAACATTCTTTAATTTTTTTTTTTCAACGTTTATTTATTTTTGGGACAGAGAGAGACAGAGCATGAACGGGGGAGGGGCAGAGAGAGAGGGAGACACAGAATCGGAAACAGGCTCCAGGCTCTGAGCCATCAGCCCAGAGCCTGACGCGGGGCTCGAACTCACAGACCGCGAGATCGTGACCTGGCTGAAGTCGGATGCTTAACCGACTGCGCCACCCAGGCGCCCCATGGAAAACTAACATTCTTAATCCTTTGCCTATTTAGTAAATTGTGACTAATGAGAAACATTTTTCCATTGCTATTTCACTGTATAACTAGATATGAATTCCTCAGAACAAAAAGAGCCCAAGAAAAAATAAAATAGAACTTAAGTATTCAGTAAAAAATAAGTTTCTATTTATTAGCATTTCGATAATAACTCCCAAAGCAGATCACAAAATGTGCAATAAATTATTTTTATGTTTGGGACTATTCAAGAAACAAAGGAAATGTTTAAAACCATCTTTGGTTGCTCAAATAAAGAAAACATCAGAAACTAAAAAGCTATTCAATGTCATCAAGCCTCCATACTCTACAACAGATCACACAAAATCTTCTTTGTGGATAAAGCTCCAACTTCTGAGGGTTTGAAAGACGCTTATGGTTTTGGGAAATGAATACACTGATCTCCAGTGGAAAATGAAAGATTCCCAAAACTCATCAGAGGCAACAATTCAAACTATTGCTGGAAATGAACAAATAGTGTACCTCTGAAATATACAAGGTTTTTTTTGATAAATGGAAATTGATTTCAATAACTAAACTTTCTGTTAGTGTTTCAAAAACTTAAATTGTCTTGCAATCACCTGGGTGCTTCTTAAAACTGCTAAGCGGAGACTCAGGTCTCAAGATTAAAATTTGAAAATAGAACCAGAGAACCTGCATGAGAATCAAGTACCCTGGAGATTCGGATTCTAGGGGTCCGCAGACAAAATGTAGTTGCCCCTGGAATGCAGTGAAAATAAACAAAAAATCCACTTCTACATAAGGAAATATGAAAGTACTGCACACACAACCCATAAATATTTCCACACATTCTGATTAAGAGTGGCTTTATAATTAACAACCCATGTGTGTAACTCCTGAAATGAGCCCTTTCTATTTGGAGATTATCCACAGGTCAGTGTTAGGAAAGAAGCTCCTCCCCACCCTTTGGTTTCCATGATGACACATCTTCCCTAAACCATCATGGCATCACTTGGTTTTCACTCCCTCTCTCCTTGTGGAGGAATGACTTATCTGATTAGTAAATCTAGGAGGAATAGCTTTCCTGCTCTGTGCATGTTCTCCATTGTGTTTTTCTGGGAGTAAACTCCCCACAAAGAGGAAGATTCCCCTGCATTCTTCTAAACCTCAGTCTCCCTTGGGCAGCACCACCCTTCAGAGACTGTGGCTGGGGAGGTTGAGTCCGGGGGGTGGGGTGTCCATCCCAGGCAGCATTGCTTGTGACTGAGAGGCCAGGTCTGTCTAGTTTGAATCCAGTCAGCAAGTCCGGGAGGCTCTCACATGGAGCTACAACCTCCATCTGGTTTCTACCATCAACAGACTGCATTTTTCTCTCTTCCATTCTTTTGTCTTTATTATTCATTCAAAATAAGGTGGGAAGAAAAGGGATGCTATTTATCCATCTCCCTTCAAAACCCTGATAGTCAGAACAAGGGCAGATATCAGAGTAGCAATATTAGTCATCGATCCCAACACTGAAACCAACAAGCTACGTTTGTCCCATTTTTTCCAAAAACAAGCTTAGAAAGAAAAATTTGTAGTAGTGAGAATATGATTTATAACTAACATGCAATCTCAGCTTTAAGACATTTACCCAAATCTCCAAAGTTGCTTCAATTCATCTATCACCCATCAGATCTGGACTTATAATAAAGCATAAATAGTTAGAATATTTTGACAGAATATCATTGGGAGGCCATTTAATTTCTCTAATCTTTATTTTTTCTGTAAAATAGGAATAAAAATGTATCTCTCTTCTTAAAAAGCTAAGGCAAAAATAAAATTGGAGTCCATATCATGGTGATTTATCCACAATAAAATAATATGCTATTATGAATTATGATTTCTTTTATGAATTAAATCCTATTATTCAGGAATTTGGTATTTTTTTTTTACTCAAGGAATCATGTAATTTTTCTACATGTACTTTTTTCAGATTAAGCAGCAATGATTGATAGAGGAAATCCTACATGTACTAGGAAAGGTGCTTTTTGTCTTATGGATAATGAAGGAACAAGACATGCTTCCCGTTGTCAAGAAGTTTTTATGTAAGAGAATGATACAACACACACTGGGAACAAAAAGTAAAAAGAGAACAGGAAAGTGGACTTTGTGGAGTAAAAATCATAAGGAAAGAGGAGGTTAAAAAATTAAAAGGGGACTAGGCTTGATTTTAAAGTCAGCCTAGCCCCAAATAGATGGAGGAGAGCAGGCAGGTAATTTCAATGGCGATGAACACATGGGTAAAATCAGACAGGAATGGACATGGTGTGAGTGCCAGAGTAGTTGTTCAAGTTGATTTCTTCCCTTGGTAAACAGCTCACGAAGCATGGTCTATTTCAACAAGCATGCACGCCAACTTCTCAGTTACGGTTTTTGGTAGGAATGTGGCACAAGTATGATTTTAAAAAGTCTCTTATAAAACTTCTCTGGATTGTCTTTAAACAACTTTTGAATTTGTTATATTCTCAGTATAAAAGTAATTGGATACACATTATTATATATGACTACAGGATTGCCATTTATTGAGCATTATTTACTTTGGAATCTGTATTTTACACACACACACACACACACACACATTCCTCAACCCTTAGTTCTTACAACAACCCAATGAAGGTCTGTTGCTATTTTACATAAGACAAGCTTGAATTTTGGAAAGCTGAAATAACTTGTCCAAGACCCCACATCTTGTAAACAATGCTCAGGAATCCAAACCTCCTTAAACGTATACTCTTGACCACCATACATAGTCTACCTCTGGCCACACCACCTACTGATTGGGTTGAAAATTAGATTTTGCCATGAAGCTAAGAAACATACCTCGACCATAGTGAAAATATATGATTCAAATATTTCATTATTTTTATATCATCATTCTTATGATGATCTATATGACCATATAGGTTATTAACAATCATTAGAAGAAAAGAGATATTGATCTGGCAACAAAGAAAGAGAGTGTTCTTCACCATCAGGGAAATACAAATCAAAACCACAATGAGATACCACCTCACACCTGTCAGAATGGCTAACATTAACAATTCAGGCAACAACAGATGTTGGCGATGATGCAGAGAAAGAGGGTCTCTTTTGCAATGTTGGTGGGAATGCAAACTGGTGCAGCCACTCTGGAAAACAGTATGGAGGTTCCTCAAACATTAAAAATAGAACTACCCTATGACCCAGAAATTGCACTATTAGGTATTTATCCAAGGGATACAGGTATGCTGTTTTGAAGGGGCACATGCACCCCTATATTTATAGCAGCACTATCAACAATAGCCAAAGTATGGAAAGAGCCCAGATGTCCATCGATGGATGAATGGAAAGAGAAGATGTGGCATATATACAATGGAGTATTACTCGGCAATCAAAAAGAATGAAATCTTGCCATTTGCAACTACGTGGATGGAACTAGAGGGTATTATGCTAAGAAAAATTAGTCAGAAAAAGTCAAATATCATATGACTTCATTCATATGAGGACTTTTTAAAAAAATTGTAATGTTTATTTTTGAGAGAGAGAGAGAGTGATCAAGGGAGGGGCAGGAGAGAGGGAGACACAGAATCCACAGCAGGCTCAAGGTTCTGAGCTGTCAGCACAGAGCCCGATGCGGAGCTCAAACTCACGAACCATGAGATCATGACCTGAGCCGAAGTCAGAGGCCTAATCGACTCAGCCACCCAGGTGCCCCATAGGACTTTAAGACACAGTACAGATGAACATAAGGGAAGGGAAGCAAAAACAACATAAAACAGGGAGGGGGACAAAACATAAGAGACTCTTAAATATGGAGACCAAGCAGAGGGTTACTGGAAGGGTTGTGGGAGGGGGGATGGGCTAAAGGGGTAAGAGGCATTAAGGAATCTACTCCTGAAATCATTGTTGCACTATATGCTAACTAATTTGGATGTAAATTTAAAAAAAATATAATTAAAATTAAAAAAAAGAAAGTGAGTGTTCTTCAGCCTGAAGCTAAGCAATTTTTTTTTTGTGGGGGTGCAATAACTAAGTGAACATTCTAGCCTTCATCTTCTTTTCTGATGATTTCTCCAGCTACTCTGGGTTAAAATTCTGGCACAAAAATTATTTGGAACCACTTGTTAAGCCTGTTTTATGCTCATCATGTTTATTCTTGAGCAGTAATGTTGTGAATATTGACTATACTGAGTGCTTAGTTGATATCATCAGAAATAAATATTTAAATATCTTCTCATCTTTGAAGGAAAAACAGAGCTAATATGGAGTAACTGATGCTGAGATGGGACAGGGCCAAGTCCAATGTAAAGGATCCTAATTCTCACCTATGGAGTCAGACTTACCATTATGCTAGAAAATTTGGGGGAAGATCATTTTAATTAGGAGGTACAGTACATAAATATTCTCTAGCAGCATACAGGGTCGAGGGGGGGGGAATCTCTCATTTGTTTACTTAATTTCATGACACTTTAAATAATTCTACATAGTTCTATTTAATTCTATTTAATCAAATTCTCTAACCAACAGAAGGTGAAAAGAATGAAATAATAATGTAATTAATTTAACTTTCAACCCTCTACTTGGGATTTGCCTCTACTCTCTCCCACCATAGATACATGTTAATGGGATCAGAACCCAGCTTTATTTATTTATTTATTTATTCACTTATTTACTTACTCAGTTACTTATTTAGAGAGACTGGGCGGGGGTGGGGGGAGGGAAGAGAGAAAGGGAGAGAGAGAATTCCATGCAGGTTCTGCAACATCAGCACAGAGCCCAATGCAGGGTTTGAATGAAGGAACCATGAGATTGTGTCCTGAGCTGAAGTCAAGAGTCAGACACTGAACCGACTGAGCCACTCCAGTGCCCCAGCACTCAGAAGAAGGAACAAGAAGAAGAAATCAAGGAAAGGATAACCAGAGTTAGTCAATTCTTATCTTTTATCCCTGCTTATCTGTGAGTTTGGCTTCAGACTAATACTCTTGATATGTCAGAATACATAATGTGCTTGAAACATCAGCAGACTGTCTGTGGCTTACCATGCAAAGCATAAGCCAGGTCCAAGAGCAAAGAACATGGCACCGTAAGGAACGCCCCCACTGACACCATTCAAAATGAAGTGAGTGGAAAGTTCTCTAAGACGAGGCAGTTCATGGTGTAGCTGTCATGGAACACGGTTTCAAACCACTTTTTCCCACTTGAAATATTTCCCTCCATTCCCAGCCTGAGAAAACTTATTGAAAGTAGCTGACAGACTTTCCTTAAATAATTATTCCAGGGCTTAAATTGTCCCCTTAAAAACAGACATATTCAGGTCCCTCTGGAGTGGGGTGAGGTGAAGAGATTGGTCTTCATGGAAAAATTTCCCCGCTCCCCTTAAACAGCCATTAGCAAGAATAGTTCCTATTATTGTAAAATGTGTGTTTTTGAATACATTTGCTAGACAGGTCAACTCTGAACTTCACAAAGAATTTGCAACTATGGGAATTCTTCGCTGATTTTGTGTTTTCCCTCGAGTACACCTATAAAATGCTAAGCTATGTGTGAGTTTCATTGTTGATGTATTATAAAAGAGATATACAACAATATTGAGGCCAGCTTACTATTTGGAGCATGATATTTTTAGTCTAAAATCTTATTAGGGACCTAGAACTTTTGTGCACATTTTTAATGAGGTACATTTTCAAAGAGAGTTTTAGCTAGACAATCACCTATTGTCATGAGGAATGCATTTGGCTAATTCACTCCGTGTCTCCTTGAACATTTGCAGCAAGGTGTTCACCCTACTTCTTACTCAGGTGATATTTAGAAGCCTCTGGTAATTTCTTCTTCAATGCAGTAGTGATATGTAGGAATGGCTGGGTATAGTGAAGACAGATGTGGGATGTGGCTATTTATTTAGGTGCCTGAGTGTTCTAATTATTTTTTAAATTATTTATTTATTAAACACATTTTTTTAATGTTTATTTTTGAGAGAGACAGAGACAGAATGCGAGTGGGTTGGGGCAGAGAGAGAGGGAGGCTCAGAATCTGAAACAGACTTCAGGCTCCGAGCTGTCAGCACAGAGCCTGATGCGGGATCCAGCTCACAAGCTGTGAGATCACAACCTGAGCTGAAGTCTGATGCTCAACCGACTGAGCCACCCAGGCACCCCAAGTGTTCTAACTATTTTATAGTTATCCATTGTCCCCTGTAATTTGTTCAAATTTGAAATCATATCACCAATTTACTTCATTGCTGCCAGACCTTCATTATTTCCTGTTTATTTATTAGAGAGTTTCTGTGACCAGGTCATTAATAATTAGGTGTTTATTAACATATATAAGTCACTCCTACTTAATTCTATTCAAATGGATGTCTGAGAAAGTAACTGGCCCCAAATATACTATGTTGATTTTACTAATCCAGAGATGTTAGAGTATTTCTTCACGTATCGCAGAGATTTAGAAAATGAAAACAAAAACTTAGCTCTTATACGGAAGGTCAGAATGAGAAAATGTGAGCTCTAGCTTCTGAAGTCTGTGGTTGATTCCAATTCTACTGTTTGATTGCTCATAAAGTAGACAAGTTATATAGCCTCTTTGAACAAATTTTCTCATCTATAAAAGTGGTTATAGAAAATACCTATGAACTGTCTGATATGCAACCTAGTATAAATTGCAACACAAAATATTCAGAATCAACATAAAGAAATGTGTATTTTTGGCAACTCTGCTCACAGTGTCTGCGATCCTTCCTACCAATAGTTATGTAAGGGGAGACAAAGTAATCATTAGAAATTTTGAATTACATGGGGCGCCTGGGTGGCGCAGTCAGTTGAGCGTCTAGCTTCGGCTCAGGTCACGATCTCACAGTTTGTGAGTTCGAGCCCCGTGTTGGGCTCTATGCTGACAGCTCAGAGCCTGGAACCTGCTTTGAATAGTCTCCCTCTCTCTCTGCTCCTCCCCCGTTCATGCTCTGTCTCTCTCTCTCCTGCAAAAATAAATAAAAACACTAAAAAAATTTAAAAAAAAGAAATTTTGAATTACAATACAGTCAGTGCCTTGTCTCTAAACTCTTCTGTCTCAAAGTTACTGGAAAATTTTAAAGACCTATGAAGTTCATATAATGGTGATTTCCATCTTGTGGGCAAGGGAATGGAAGTCCAGACAGGTCTGGAGATTTGCATAGGACTCACAGCCAGCATATTTCAGGGGCAGGATTTGACCCTATGTCTTTTCTGTCTTCAAAGCTCAGTGTTTCCTAACCTCAGTATTGCTCTGCCTCAGCAAGCAAGCTCTACCATTAATTCACAAAGGGACTCTATGTGCCTAATTACTTTATCATGACCTATTTAACATAAGAGAGTTTGACTGGATAGATTTTCATATCTTCTTAGTCAAGTATCTATAATGCTTGGTTTTAGACCTTGTTACATGAACAAAATACACCAAATTTTTCCTTGAGCTGAGTAGGTCTCTAACAAGAGACATTTCTCTCTCTCCCTGCCATTTAAATTCATCTAAGAAAAATTGATGAATTTGATTGCTAAGATGGGCATGATGATTGGGAAAGGCTGGTACTGTTTCATACAGACAGAGCATCCTGATTGACAACAGAACAGGAAGAACATCTTCAGGCCACAATGGAAATTTCCTGTCCGCACAAAATAAGATTCCTAATGTTAGCTTAGAAGCCATTAGCAATTCACCCCTAGGACAGTTTCTTAACATTGAGCTGGCCAATATGGTTTTTAGGGTCGACCTTCAAAATGTCCCCTAACCAATAGCACAGTGATAGTGTGCAAACCACTGGGGATACTTACGTTACGATGGGGCAAGTGAATTGTGCAATTCCTTTAAAAAGCAATTTGCCCTTACATATATGTCCAGAGATTTGAAACATTTCATTCTCTTGTCCCATTAATTCTTCTTCTAAGATCTTATCTTAAGAACATAATTCTATGCTGATGCATAGGGGCACTTGTACCCCAATGTTTATAGCAGCACTCTCAACAACAGCCAAATTATGGAAAGAGCCTAAATGTCCATCAACTGACGAATGGATAAAGAAATTGTGGTTTATATACATGGTGGAATACTACGTGGCAATGAGAAAGAATGAAATACGGCCTTTTGTAGCAACGTGGATGGAACTGGAGAGTGTGATGCTAAGTGAAATAAGTCATACGAGAAAGACAGATACCATATGTTTTCACTCTTATGTGGATCCTGAGAAACTTACCAGAAGACCATGGGGGAGAGGAAGGAAAAAAAAAAAAAGAAAGAAAGGTTAGAGAGGGAGGGAGCCAAAACATAAGAGACTCTTAAAAACTGAGAACAAACTGAGGGTTGATGGGGGGTGGGAGGGAGGGGAGGGTGGGTGATGGGTATTGAGGAGGGCACCTGTTGGGATGAGCACTGGGTGTTGTATGGAAACCAATTTGACAATAAGTTTCATATTTAAAAAAAAGAACATAATTCTAATTATATAAACAATTTATACACAAAGATTTTATTAAACAAATTTTCAAATACTGGAAAATATGCAAATAATTTCCATGTCCTAAAATCAGGGTAAGTAATTTATACACACACATTTATAGAATATAATGTAGGCATTAAAATATTTATGAAGGATTTGTGAGCTAATATAAAAATTCTTCTGCTCTAATACTGAATTTAAATCTACATAAAATTTTATAATTTTTAAGTATTATTTTGAAGTTTAAAGGAACAAGTCTATGTGGGAAAAACTAAAAGTAAATAGAAAATATTACCAGTGTTTTCCTTTGGTGGGTCTAAGGGTATTTTCTTCATACTTCTTTCTTTTTCTGTATTTATAAGATTTCTATGATGACTGTTTATTACTTTTGTAATGAAAAACATACTCCTTCTTAACACTCAGTTTTGGTTTCCAATAATTTCAATCTATGATGTTTTTAGACTTAAGTTCACTTTTTTTTAAATGTTTATTTATTTTTGAGAGAGTGACAGAGTGTGAGTGGCGGAGGGGCAGAAAGAAAGAGGGAGACACAGAATCCGAAGCAGGCTCCAGGCTCTGAGCTGTCAGCACAGAGCCCGATGTGGGGCTCAAACACAAGAAATGTAAGATCATGACCTGAGCCAAAGTTGGACACTTAACCAGCTGGGCTTCCCAGGTGCCCCGACTTAAGTTTAACTTTATGATTTATAAATATGTGTATTAAAAAAGCTTGTACACTATGTTTGATCAGACCTCAGCCCAATGGTTCTCAAGATGAGAGGAGGTGATTTTGTCTGCCTTCCTGCCTCTGGGATGTTAGGAAACACCTGGAGGCACTTCTGGTTGTCACAGTTCAGGAAGAGGTGCTCTTGGCATTTAATAGGTAGAGGCCTGGGATGCTGCCAATTGTCCTAGAATGCAGAGGAGAGCAGCCATAATGAAGAATTAGCTCAAAATATTAATAGTGTCAAGGTTGAAAACCCTAAAAATTATATCAGTTCAAGGCTGTTGTGGAACTAGAACAAACAATTCTAAACTGTATATGGAACGACAGAAGATCCAGAATAGCCAAAGCAATCTTGAAAATGAAAAGCATAGCTGGAGGCATCACAATTCTGGAGTTCAAGTTATATTATAAAGCTGCAGTAATCAAAACAGTATGATTTTGGAACAAAAATAGATACATAGATCAACAGAACAGAATAGAAAACCCAGAAATGAACCCACAATTATATGGTCAATTAGTCTTCAACAAAGGAGGAAAGAATATCCAATGGGAAAAAGACAGTCTCTTCAACAAACGGTGTTGGGAAAACTGGAAAAGAATGCAAAAGAATGAAACTGGACCACTTTCTTATGCCACATACAAAAATGCATTCAAAATGGATTAAAGACCTA
This sequence comes from Prionailurus bengalensis, assembly GCF_016509475.1. Lineage (NCBI taxonomy): Eukaryota > Metazoa > Chordata > Mammalia > Carnivora > Felidae > Prionailurus > Prionailurus bengalensis. The sequence continues at coordinate 189,903,569 of NC_057344.1, read as the reverse complement.
GAAAAATCTAGGTATGTAACTTCTTACTTATAGGCAGTAACTTCTTTGATATTGGCTGTAGCAACTTTTTTTTTCCAGATATGTCTCCTGAGGCAAGAGAACCCAAAGGAAAAATAAACTATTGGGATTACATCAAAATAAAATTTTCTACACAGCAAAGGAACAAATCTAACAGGAAATCTATGGCATGGGAGAAGATATTTGCAAATAACGTATCCAGTAAAAGGCTGGTATCCAAAAGATATAAAGAACTTATAAAATGCAACATCCAAAAAACAAATAATCCAACTAAAAATGGGCAGAAGACATAAACAGTCATTTCTCCAAAGAAAACATCCAGATGGCCAACAGACACATGAAAAGCCGTTTATCATCACTTACCATCAGGAAAATGCAAATCAAAACTACAATGAGATATCACCTCACACCTGTCAAAATGACTAAAATCAAAAACACAAGAAACAACAAGTGTTGGCAAGGATGTGGAGAAATAGGAACACTTACGTACTCTTGGTAGGACTGCAAACTGGTATAGCCACTGTAGAAAACAGTATGAAAGTTCCTCAAAAAGTTAAAAATAGAACTACCCTAAAATCTAGCAATCACACTACTGGGTATTTACCCCAAGAATACAAAAACACTAATTCAGAGGGATACATTCACTTCTATGTTTATAGCAGCATTATTTACAATAGCCAAGATATGGAATCACCCTAAGTGCCCATCGGTTAATGAATGGGTAAAGAAAATGGGGTATATATACACACAATGGAATAGTATTCAGCCATAAAAAAGAATGAAACCTTGCCATTTGCAACAACATGTATGGAGCTAGAGAGTACAATGCTAAGCAAAATTAGAGAAAAACAAATGTCATATGATTTCACTCATGTGGAGTTTAAGAAACAAAACAAATGAGCAAGAGAGAGAGAGAGAGAGAGAGAGAGAGAGAGAGAAAGAGACAAACCAAGAAACAGACTCTTAATTACAGAGAACAAATTGATGGTTACCAGAGAGAAGCTGGGTGGGGGGATGGGCGTAATAGGTGATGGAGATTAAGGAGTCCACTTACTGTGATGAGCACTGGGTGTTGTACGGAATTGTTGAATCACTATATGGTATTCTTGAAACTAGTATTACACCGTATGCTAACTAACTGGAATTTAAATAAACACTTAAAAAAAGATGTTGTGAAAACTCTGAGAAGTTTATCACTAAGACCTCTGAATAAATTGTCTATCCATTATCTACCCAACCTTTCCATAAGGTACTGAGAATACAGAGGTAAGTGCCTGCCTACGTGGTGCTTGAAATTTAGGAAAAGAGAAAGACATAGAAATCAAGAATTTAATGTAGTTTGAAGTGCTAAGATAGAGTACTTTAGGATAACAGAAATGGACACTTAATCCAACTAAGTGGTTCAAGGGAAGCTTCTGGAACAGATGGCTCCAGAGCTGAGCTTAAACAATGAGAAGGAGCTAATCAGGTGAAGACCGATGGGATTTGTATTCTAGAAGGAGGGACATTCAGCATGCAAGCAAAGGCATGAAGCAGGAAACAGCATGGAGCGCTTGAGAAATATAGGTTTGATAGCAATGGAGCATAAAATGGGCACAGAGGCAGAGAAGCCCCACAGTCAGAGTGTCTTTTGATGCTTGAGGAAGCCAAGAAATGCTTCTTAGAGAAGGAAGAATATGAGCCAAGAGTTGAAGGTTGAAAAATTGTTTCCAGGAATATGAGGAGGGAAGGGCTTTTGGGGAGAAAGAACAGTATATGCAAAAATGTGGCAGCTGGAGACAGCGTGAAGCTATTCAAGTAACTTCGGTTCAGTGCTCCTGGAACAAGAAATAGCAGAAGGAGGAAGAGAAGGGACTGGTCTGATCCCATCTTTGTATCAGATGCAAAGAACATGGAGATTTTATGTTGTAGGTGATACAGAAGACTCTTGAGCCTGATCTCAGTCCCCCCATATTTGGAGAGATTTCTGTTGTGAGAATACAAAGTCAGATTGGAAGAGAATGGGGGGGGGGGATGCAGTTAAGATGGGAAAAGTATAAAGAGTAAAGAGTAAAGAGTCCATCAAAAAAGGAGCTGGGAAACCCACTGATAAGTATTTGTTGAGGCTCCATTATATACTCTCTACTGCTCTGGACCCAGTGGAAATACAAGGAAAATTGACTCTGTACTGAGGTAACTGAAGAGAAAATGAATTACACAAATGACGTGATTTGGTGAACAGTGCATGAAAGTTTATTATTATTGTGTTATGTTGTATAACATATATCAAGACTGACTGAATTTAGATTAGGATATGAAGACAGGGAATAGGTTCTAGTGAGGGCTTACATGAAGAAATATGGGTGTATTTGAGTAAATGAGGCATTGTGGGAGAAAAGGGAATAAAATGTGAGTCAGGATTTAGAAACTGGGATCAACATGAGTTATCCTTGAAAATGTGAAAATAGGTTTGATCAATTGTCAGTAGTTCTCAAGAATGAGTGATACCGAGCGCTAAAAGTGTCACCCGGATTTAGCTCAAAGCTCACCTTTGCGAGTCCTTCCTGAACCTCCACCCCTTTCTAAATAGGACTGACTAGTCAGTCTCTTCCGTATGTCCCTGGAGGGACACACATATCCTTGCACAGATGTGAGACCGGGGCAATTTACTAAACCGATGTGTTTGCATGTTCATTTGTATATAAACCCCTATTCACCAAGTCTGGGCTTTCAGTTCCCAATTACTAGCACAGTGCCTGGTACAAGGATTACATTTAAAAACGTTTCTTTCATGGATAATTTGTTAAAAGAACAGAACATACCCAAGATGGTGTCACATAGGCCAAGTCATCAAACCAGGGCTTAATGCCTTAACTAACTGCAGTTTCAACCTCTCCCAGAAATGTAAGTTTTAACCTGTCAGTCAGGAATTTTCTGATAAGCACCAATGAGGTAATTTGTCACAGGAGTGCCCTCCATCCCTTAAAGGAAGATGGCTTATTCCGTGTGATAACGTTCCTTGGTCTGCCCCCTAAGGAAATCGACTTTGCCTGGAAAAATCCTTTCTTTTCTTCTGCTATTAACTCTTTGCCCCACTTTCCTTCCCATAAAAACCTTGCATTTCATACAACTCCTCAGAGCCCCCTCTGCTTGCTAGATGGGACACTGCCAGATTCATGAATCATTCAACAAAGCTATTTAGACCTTCCTATTTACTCAGCTGAGTTTTTGTTCTTTAAGAGACTGAATGAATGACCATGTTTAGGAACAGGTATGATGGATGTGAAGAACAAAGACGGCCGTGATACTAATGTTAGAGTACTCAGTATTTGTTGAACTCTCAGCTCCTGGCACTGGGCTAAGCAGAATTGTAGCAGATATGTAATTTTCTTCTCACGATACTCTTACGACGTAGTTACTATTATTCTCCCCATTTTACATGTGAGAAAACTGAGGTCAAGGTGGAAAATAAACCTTGACTGAGACCATGTGGCCAGTGAAAGGTAGAGATGTGTAGTGACTTCGGGTCTGTCTCCCTTCGAGAAATGTGATCTTACTCAGGACTTGAACATCTTTCATTTTCAAGAAATGGAAAGGGCATAATGCCACCTGTCCTAGAGGCAACGATACCTAAAATGAAAAGCAGTAAGAGGGCATCCCAAAATGTCTAGCCCCAGCGCTGACTCATTGTGTGACAAAATCATGAGGATGCCTTACTTTATATAATGACCTCTACATTGGCCTGAATATGCGGAATCAGGGAAGAGAGCACATTTTATTGGACAAACACATACATGCCAATTCAAATTATTTGCTGATTTGGCAGATAATTTCATCAAACCCCAAAGAGGGACTAGACCCCTCTCCATTCAATGAGACTGAGGGCTCAGAAAATCTAGACAAGTCTCCAAAAAGCAATATCTCCCCAACCTCAGATCCCTTCTCAATGGGTTCCTTTACTGCCAGCTCTAGAATAGGGGTTGGCAAATTACAGTGACAGGCCAAATTGATCCTGCTGTCTGTTTGCATTCTCTGCATGCTAAGCATTGTCTTACATTTAAAAGGTTAAAAAATAAAACTACAAAAATTATATCTTGTGACAGAATAATTATATGATATTCAGATTTGCATGTCTATCAAGAAAGTTTTATCAGAGCATAGCCACGTGTATTCATTTGTATATTGCCTACGGCTTCTTCTGTACTGTAACAGAGTTGAATAGTTATAATAGACAGCATGTCCTCAAAGCCTAAAATATTTACTATAGAACAAAAGTCTCATCACTGCTCCAGAATAAAGTTTAACAGGTGCCAAAGAACTCCGTGAACACATTGCTCACATTATGGGTTTACTGCCTAACTCGGTGTTTCTCCAAGCGCTGGCCCTTGACAGCTGTGTTAGCTTAAAGTGAGAAATCCTTAGAAATGTGAATTCTCAGACCCTAACCTAGACTTAGTGCATCAGAAACTTTGAGGCTAGAGTCCAGCAATCTGTGGTCTAACAAGTCATGTAGGTAATTTTGATACACAGTAAAATTTGAGAACCATTGGTATAACTCAAGGAATTTGAACATCTTATCCCAACATAATTACAAGCTAGGCATTTATTTATTGGCTCCTATTTGTATTCAAGGCACTAGCTACATGTTTCACTTATATTTTTGTATTCCGTAGAACAATCTTGAAAGGTTGGATTTATTGGCCTCATTTTACAGAAGAAGGAACTCAAGCTCAGGAAGGTAAACTTTAAACTTAGATCTGTCTGCTATATACCCTAGACATCTGCCTGTCACCTTACTCTGCCCTCCTTCTGATCGTGTGTGAGGAGAAAACGGACCCCTTCCATTCTGTGGGAGCTGCCCTGCTTTATCAACTGGGCCTTCGTGTTCCCTTAGTGAATTTAAGCAAGTCCAATCTCACAGAATATCAGCATCAGACAAGATCACTCTGTACCTTTGATCAATCAAGACAAAAACAAGACCACTCTGTAATTATAGGTGAGAAGAGGCATAAATATGAACTCTGTGTAAGCCACAAAAATGACCAAATGCCCCCCATCCTAGTTACTATAGCTTGTTTCTTTGCCAATTACAGCTTTGGCCTCTGTCTAGTCTTCACTGCTTATAGATAAGATTTATTGAGATACTCGACCATGGAATTAGCCCGGCTTCTTGACTTAATTCAATCCAGAGCAAAGCCCCACTTCCAAAATCATAATCCCCTGACACAAGCTCAAATACTGTCAAGTCCTTTCTAATACCTCCTTGCTGAGATGTCTCACTGCTTTCCATGGTATGTCTTCCCCATCTCTGCAAAGAGCAACGAAGCCAAATTGTTCAACCACAGGTGTGCTCCTGATGACCTTGGCTAGAGGCCATTGCAATGTACAACTTCTTCACCTTCATCTCTTCTCCCCATTAAGATTCCAGCTCTCTGTTTCTAGCTGGGGTGGGGAATGGGTTCCAAAAGTAAGCAAAACTGAAAAATAATATTCCCCAAACCAGTCAGTACTGAGCATGATGCCAGATCCAGAGCAGACACTTGGGGTCTTAAATGGATTAATGGACTTTTAGAAGGAACCTGATTACAAACAACGATTTCAGGAAATGACTGTTCTTTTCTAAATTACAATTCATAGCTTCCAGTTTCTATCTGTCAGTCTTTTGATCCAATGCCACACTGTGTCTTCTTGCAGACTTCCCTGAAAACTTCCAACTGGATGGGAAGGCTCTTCTCTTCGAGTTTTCCAAAACCCTTTCTCCCTCTCACCAGACCCTTTTTAGTCTTGGATTTGTTATTCATGTTTGGAGTCTAACTGGAAAAAAAAATCTCAATTTGAAAACTTTTAAGGATAGTAAAATACCCCTTTTTCCTCTATCCTCCTTCACACAGTAGGTGCTTGATATATATTTGTTCAATTTCACGTGCACATTTATGTGTTTTTTTTTTTTCCAGTTGTAAAATTGAAAGGGCTACTTTCCCTGCCAAATCAAAGCCCATGTAAGCTGGGCTTTTCCAACTCACTGCTGGGAATCGCATTTGGAATTATTTCCCATGGCCGTGGGGTTCTAATGAACAGCTGCTCCAGATGCCTCTGGTACATGGGTATCTCTACTCTGCAGTGGGGATTTTGATCTGAAATCTCCCTCATAAAAAAAAAATAAAAAAATAAAACAATGTAGCCAACTAATCAACAGTTTCCAGGCTACCATGGAAACTTGAAAGAGGCACTGGAGGCCCTCAATTATGTAGCGTAAGTAGAAGTGCACAGGCACCATTCTTCTGTGACAGTAAATGGCATTCACACCGTGATGTTTTGAGTGTCTTCTATATACCAAGCATTGTGGTAGATAGCACGGATAATTACGTCATCAAGGAGAAGGAATAAACCTGTGCTAATTCCCTCTGACATTTTTTGTTGTTATTGCTCCAGGAATTCCACATTGTGTATCACGTCCCTGTGTTGGTCTATGGCATTACCTTACCCAGAGCCCTGAATACACCATTGCTGGCATATGACTATGATAAAATTTATTTCACCATAAAAATCTAGCTAAAAGCCAACTCCTCCAGGGAGTCATTTCTGATCACTTCTAGCCCTTCCACTTGGACTTAATTTCTTTCCATTCTTTTTCTATATCTTGGACTTACTTATGTTGATCTGTCTACCATAATGCATCACCTTTTCTTTGTTTATATTTCCCATCTCCTTATACAAATGAGAGTTCTGTGATGGTAGAGACGATCTTTAATTCATCTTTGTATCCTGGGCCTAGCAGAGTGCCTGGAATATTGTAGACAATAGAGAAATATCTTTTAAATGCAAGTCACTGCTGGAACACAAATGGCAAAGTGATGGTCATTATTGAGGGGTGTGGGGCAGTGCATTACACTACTCTCTACACTTTGCTCTGTGCCTTTTTCCAAAATAAAAAGTTCAAAATAATTGAAGACCTTGCAAGATGTCAATATACATATCAGAACTGTTACGTTCCTATGGTAAGGGGCGCTACCGTATCTATAACTATGACCTCTGTGTGCTTTACACTTCTTTTATCTTCTCTTAAAAAAGATATTTAAAGTCTAAAACGTTGCCCTAAAATAAAATATAATTATGCTGTGTCGGAACAAGTGCAGGCCAAGGATGTTATACTAAACACGAATTTCTGGAAAAACTGGAAGTTGACAGTTCACATTATGTATTTTATTGAGAAAGGGAATCTATAGATTTTTGCCCTATTGTCTTTCACCTGAATTATTCCAAGAGCATTACTAGCATCTGCTTCCATTATTTTACTACAAATCTTCACCTACTCCCAGATAGACCCACCTAAAACAGTGGTCTGCTACGTTACTCATTTGTTTCCCCAAAGTGGAAGACTTTGAATCAGTGGTTCTTCACGGGTTAAAGAGCAAGCATACACTCTTAGCATTGAGCTTCAAGTCACCCCCTCTGCTGTATCTCCCATTTCAACTTTCAACACCCATGTGTGCAAAAGCCACTGACCTTATCCATGAAAGCTACCTCTTGTCAGTGCTTAGGGGCACAGCTCAAGATCTTTGCTTAACCTAGAATGTTCTCCCCTCCTCCAGTTTGGGAAGCCCTTCTCACATTGCAAAGTCCTGTACAACTGTTACCTTCCATGAAGCCTTCCTCTGAGCCCTTTCAAGAGGCACCACCCCATCTATGCCTCTACAGGCCATTTCTTGCTTATGTCAGTTTATCCCCTTCTGTCTTGTTTGGTAATTAGTTTCTTTTCTAGACTGTAAGTTCACTGGGGGTACATTCTTTTAATGCTCATCTTGTACACCTCTCTACTGTCTCAGCTTAACAGAGAAATCTGCACATGTTTAGAACTCAAAAGGAAATATACTATAGACTAATCTATGACACAGTGAGATTCACTTTCAGAGTGTTCCTCCTTGTTCTCCTTAGTAGTGAGTGGATATGTGGAAAACCTCAAATTATCATATTAAAATCCCATTGGTCTTTTGAATCCTCTTTACAAATTGCTTTTGTTTTCTAAATGTTGAATTTCAACTGAAAGAGAATTACATTTTTAAAATAAGATTTTATCAAAATCGGAATCTCATTTAGGTGGGAGCAGAAATGTTTCCCTTTATTCTTTTCTACCCATGGCTAATTTTCACTAGCCATTGGAGATGATGATACTAAGGTAGCATTGCTTTATCCCAACACTAATATAGACTCTCTCATTCAAACAGACTCAGAACTGCTTTCTAAGTAAATCAATGCACAGTCATTCTAAATAAAATACTCTACAGTTGTACCAGAGAAGAATCATTGCCATGAGGATAGTATAAAAGTTCAACGTGGCCTAAAAGCTCACAGTTCTGCTCCGGGTCTCATCTTCATTTCTCCACGAAAAAGAATGGTTAGTTCCCTGGCCTTATCCTGGGCTGTATTTTCTAGTGCAGTCAGTGAAAAGTTTAGCAGTATACATGGGGATAACCCTTTGGGACGCCTTATCATTTGCAGGTAGAAAGGATGATATTTTGTGACTTTCTCTGTATTTTGTGCCTTTTTCTTATTCCTCCACCTGGCTGGAGATCATACAGCCTAAGTCTGTTTCTGCTTGGATATGCCACAGCCTTAGAAAACACAGACAGGTGGCTTAGGCCAGAGTTCTCATGGTCTTATTCGATCTCACTGTTGGATTCTACCTGGATTATGCATTCATTGCCATTGACTATGTGTCACAGTCAAAATGCTGGGCAAGTCTTAGAGGCAAAGACGATCAGGACACCAGTTGGCTTGCTTTTGTTCTAATCCTGCCTCCACTCTATGATACAGTCAGTGGTCAGGCATAGCTCACTTAAATGCCATTCTTGGGTCCCACACCTGTATTGGGCTCAATGCCTTGCAGAAACTGTGTGGCTAGTGTGTAATATTATTTCTTGTGAATGTATTTCCCTCAGATATTCTTCAGAGTGTTAGTAGACAGTTCAGGACAAGATTCCAGAATTCAGAACACTTCCCACATGTGTTTTCATTAATTCTCTTTTCCAATATTAGGGAAGAGAAATAAGTAAAAAGGGTGTTATAGTAGGAAAAGAACCATAAAGTGCTAACTAGTCCTTAGTTTTGGTCCTGTTTCTCCTTCAGTTAGTTTTGCCTTCTGATAAATCAGTTAACCTCTCTGGGCTGTAGCTGTTTAGCTGTTCTCCTACATAAAATGAAAGAGTTGAACTAGAGCAGAATTTTCTTTCTTTCTTTCTTTCTTTTTTTTAAACGTTTATTTATTTTTGAGACAGAGAGACAGAGAATGCACGGGGGAGGGTCAGAGAGAGGGAGACACAGAATCTGAAGCAGGCTCCAGGCTCTGAGCTGACAGCACAGAGCCCGACGCGGGGCTCAAACTCACAGACCGTGAGATCATGACCTGAGCCGAAGTCGGCCGCCCAACCGACTGAGCCACCCAGGCGCCCCTAGAGCAGAATTTTCTAATATGAGCTTCATAACAAAAAAGGATTGATTTGTGAAGTAAAATTGGTTATACCCCGTGCATGATGGTAACCTATATCTTTGTATTGTAACATGATCAAGGCCTACATATTGAATCCAAGTTTGCCCCAGCTTATTCAACATTTTAAATAATATCTATAAATGTGTAGGTACATCATCTATATGTAGGTGTGTGTATAGAAATATAGATTCATATATGGATATAGGTAGTAATCGAATATGAATATGGATATCCATCCCGAGAAAGACATTTGGACTAGCTCAAAATTCTGTGGTTCTAGTTGAGGGAGTCTGGTTTACAATTCTACTTTTCATATTGTTGGAAGTCAAATTGAAGGTTTCATCTGAAAACTGTCAACTTTAAGTGACATAAAAATGAACTTAAAGAATAAAAGCTGAGTCATGTGTAGGGGTCTTAAACCTGGGGACTCTGACTTTAAATGTGTACCTTGTCAACACTGGCAATGAAAGAACTGTGTGCTACCCCATAGCTCTGTGAAGGTTGACTTCCTCAATACCCCCATGGCTGTTTTCCTTTAGCAAATGCTACATCTAGCTATGAAACCAAGCTATGTTGAGTATTATGCACTTAATTTGGGTGACTATGGCTCAACCTAGTTCAGAGAACAAAAACTAATATAGTGATAAAATTTAACAGAAGGAAATTATTCCCATCAAAGAAATTGCAATGATCTCATCTGCATTTTATTATGATAACAACGTTAGCACACTGAGGCAGAATCTCAAAATAATGCAAGATTATAGTGTAGTACTTGAAGAAGTTTGCTTATGCATTGTTTTCCTTCCAGGGGTTAAATACAATCACCGTGTAATATGAGAAAAGGAAGAAATTAATTTCTGAAGTTTTATTTAATCCCAATACATTATTCTATTGTGTGCCTAAACAGAACTTGCCACAGAGTGAGAATACTTACAAGATGATATGAAAATCAGATGGGAACTTCTTACGTTCTTATAGTGATCTAAACAGTTAGAACCTAACAAACAAACATTTTAAACTTTGTTAAAAAAAAAAAAAAGACTTCCTAAAGATAAAATACTTTGACCATTATAACATATTAGCAGAAACAACCTGTGTACCGGATGTAGTTTGGGATGATGTCATTTTAGCTAAGCATGGGCAGGCTAAATATTTCCATCATCTTCCAACATTACACACAATGTGAGAAGTGAATAGTCATAAATAACTCGGCAATAGAAGATCGAATCCTGATCCAGAAGGAATATTAGCAAGTGTCTTAGGAACTCCATTCTTTCGCTTGAGAAGAAAGGAGAGTTTAGATGTAGAATTGATCTTGAATGCTGAGGTTTAAATGATTCAAAGTATGTCATTTCAGCAGAAAAACTATTTCATGAAAAAATACATGTGCATATATAGAGTGTATATATATATATATATATATATATATATTCACACACACACACACACACACACACACACACACCTATTCAAATTGTTAAAGCAAAGTTAATCAACATTTTTTACCCCCATCCTTGAATAATAAAATTGATATGAGTAGTACAATTTATATTAGGTGGATAAAATACTTGTTGGTAGCAACAACGATGTCCCGTGCATAGGAGCTCCCACTCAAAAGACAAATGAGCAAAGTGGCTCACTGGGAAATGTAAATGAAACACTTTTGCAAATTAAGTGTTCGAAGCACATTTTTGCTAAGCACCCATTAACTCAATTTTAACCGAAACGCTTACCCATTTTATATCATAATCAACAACTCAGCTCCACCCCCGCACCTCCTAACTAATGAGGCACACACAGATATTTCCCTCACAAATCAGGGTACTCCTCCAGAGAATGGAATTCTTAATGACATTAAGGCGTGGTAGCCATCATGAACTTGATGACCAAAAAACAACCTGTATTACCACCCCAGAGTAGAGCCCTAACTCGGCACCATGGAAATATATTTAACCCACAAGATCACCCTGCACTCAATAGCTTTCAAACAGAAAGACCGCGGGTACAGTATCTCTTCCCTCCCAATGTCAAATATCTCGGTAAACAGAAACGAACTGTCCAGTGCTAGGCTGCTCCATGTCAAGCATGCAATATTTTAAAACTTTGACTTTGGGTATTAAGTAAGCCTCCTCAACTTCTGCAGCGTCTGTATCCAGTTCTGAACCAGACCTGACCAACCGCACAGAGTGGGAGCGACCACTTTACCTTCGGAAAAATCAATCAGTCCCAGCAAATGAAGCAGCTTCAGAGATGCACATATAATCACAACAATACCCACTGTTTGCAGTCCTTCCGACTCCCACTCGAGAGTCAACATCTTTCAAGCTGGCAGAGCATCCCAGCCTCCGGCCCCCTTTGGAGCGGAGGGAGTTAATTAGAGAATCCGAGCAAGCTCTGGCTTGGAACAAAGACTCGCGAGGGGGAAAAGTGAGCAGCTCCTCGCAGACGCACCGGGCGGAGCAGCGGCCCCCCGGGGTGAGGACCGACCCGGGCTGGAGTCCAGCCTCTCATGCTGGTGCTGGCATTTCCTAAGGGGGGTCCCCCCAACCACAGCGCGCCGGCCTCCCGGCTCTGCGCGGCCGCCAGCGGGTCCTTGCACTTAGGGCTGAGAGGGGAGCATCTGTTGGAGAACGGGGGACTTTGCTGTGTCCGTGGAGAGGAGGGACACTCCCAGGAAACTTGCCCCGGAGAGCACGGCCGCGCTCCACGCGCTGACGACGCGGCGCGAGCTGGGCAGGCTGGCTGCGCGCTAGTTTGCTGCCTGGGAAGCCGCCGAATGCCCCCTTTTCGCCCAAGCAGCGGCTCTCGCCTCCCGGAGCTTGCGCCAGACAGCTCAGCCCCCTCTTGGGATGCTGGGACAAAATCAGCTTTCGCGGCTGCTGCCTACAGCCCCTTCTAGAAAGCCCCCATGGAAGCCCGTGGGCACTTTTTCTAGGGAGAAAAGTGCAGGAGCAAAAGAACCATGATTCAGTGTCTTTGTCACCCGGGAGCATCTAAGCCGCCTCCCACCTGCCACCCCACTGGGGCTATGTGGTCCCCGCTGACACAGGAGAACATTTTTAGGGAGTCTGATTTAGTCCTTATATTTACAAACATGAAGGGGTGGAGGATGGGGGCAGAGCAGAACCTTGTAGGAACACTGATGTTCAGTAACTGCCCGCTGGAGGGGGACTGCACTATCCTCCTTTCAAAGCCAAGTTTCACAAACTTCCCTGATCATAAAAATCACCCAGGGGTGTTTTTTAAAAATGCTCTCTTGTGGACAGTCTGATTCAGAGCGTTCTGGATCAAGAACAAGAAGCTAGATGACTCTTATCAGGAAAGTGTGGGTTAGGGTGTCCTGAAGGATCCCATGGAGTGTTCTGCCACAAAACCCACCAAACATCCTAGCCAGCTTTGTGGAATGGTCTAGGACTCTGGGCTATCAGGACCACATTGGTTTAATCCCCTGCCAATTTCTTCCTCTAGGCTGAAGCCCAGGCCCACACTGCTGGTGAAGAGAATCATTTGGGACCCTGTATGTAAAAGAGGTTTTAGGCCCTGGAACTCACTATGAAAATAAGGGTTTATGAAAAATATCTTAGACCCTGGGGGGGCATTTCCTGGTTCTGCTACTTTCTGGCTATGTGATTTTCTTTAAGAACCTTAGTCTCTCTGAAATCAGTTCCTTTTCTGTGAAACTGAGATTGTAATACCTTATTTAAAGTTCTCCATTTAGGGGGTGCCTGGCTGGCTCAGTTGGTTAAGCTTCCAACTCTCCATTTGGCTCAGATCATGATCTCACAGTTTGTGGGTTCAAGCCCCACGACAGGCTCTGTGCTATCAGCTATCAGCACAGAGCCTGCTTGGGATTGTCTCTCCCTCTCTCTCTCTCTGCCCTTCTCACACTTTCCCTCTCTCTCTCAAAATAAATAATAAACTTTAAAAAAATTTAAAGGGAATTGTGAGGGGTGGGCACCTGGGTGGTTAGCGTTGATTAGCATCTGACTTCGGCTCAGGTCACGACCTCATGGTCCGTGAGTTGGAGCCCCATGTCAGGCTCTGTGCTCTGATCCAGCTCAGAGCCTGGATCCTGCTTTGGATTCTGTGTCTCCCTTGCTCTCTGCCCCTCCCCCACTCACGCTCTGTCTCTCCAGCTCTCAAAAATAAATAAATATAAAAAAAATTTTTTAAACATAAAGGGAATTGTGGGAATTAAGTGTGGTGGTAATAATGGCTAACATTTACTGAGCATTTAGTATGTGCTCATCAAGAGTATGTAATTTATCAACAATTAACTCATCCCCACAACTCTGGTAGGTGTTATGATCATCTTCATTTTATAGGCAAGGAAACTGAAGCATAAAGAGGTTATCCTGTCAAAGCTGTGGTGGGCTGAGTGCTTGGTAGGCAATAGGCATTCATTCATTCATTTGGTTATTTATTAACATTTATTAACCTGGTACTACGAGCAACAGTACATGAATGATAAAATGGCAAGTGATGTCCAATCCTATCCTGTGGGGACATACGATATAATAACGGAGGCAGGCATGAACTCGAACTTGACTGATAAATGCACTAGCACTTGAAGAGATCTCTCTGTGAAGTACAGTGGGGGCACAAAAATGAAGGGCCAGCTCCACATGGGGAGAGATGGGTGGTGATAATGGGAGGGAGACTTTATAGAAGAGGTAACCGTAAAAACGGTAGCTCTCATTATAATTAGAAGTTACACATCATACACGGGCTTTGGGGCACACAGTCTTAGGTTAAATCCTGGTTCTGTCACTTCTCACTTGCTGTGTGACCTTGGGGAAGCCGCTGCATCTCTGAGTTTCAGTTTTCCAAGTTCAAGATGGGAATGCATCTGCCCCCCTTCTTGTTATTAATAGGAGAGTTACCTGTGGAAAACTGAGTCAGGTTCCTGCTCAGCAGGTGGCAAGGCCAACACTTTAGAGGCTCTGGTGGGTCTAGACGGATGAAGAGACTTTGCTCCTCGCTGGTCCTAGCACCCTCTCTGGGCACCTGAAATACACTTGGGCCACCAAGTTGGCTTTTATGATGGTGCTTTTCATTTTAAGTTATATGTTTATGGGCAATATCTGTCTACTTGCCCAACCACCTATCTATCTAAACACGTTGTTTTCAGTTTGTCAGCAAGCCAGTGAAGGGGAAGCAGTTCTTGGAAGATGACTGGTAAGGAAACATTTTAAGTATCCATTCTCTGAAATTCCTGCAAACATTTGGCTATAGGACATCCAAAGGTTAAAAAAAAAATTAAAGAAATTAATTAGGTCAAGTTAGCTGTAACTATGTCTTGTAATCCTATACAATGTCATATTAAAGTTTAAAAAAGAAAAACAACTAAGGTACAGAGAAGTAATATGATCTGACCAATGTCACACAGCTAAAAAGCTCTAGATGACGAATGTAAATTTTTTTAATGTTTATTTTATTTTTGAGACAGAGAATGAGTGGGGGAGGGGCAGAGAGAGAGAGAGAGAAGCAGAATCCGAAGCAGGCTTCAGGCTCTGAGCTGTCAACACGGAGCCTGATGCGGGGCTCGAACTTGTCAACCACGAGATCATG
The DNA here is from genome assembly GCF_016509475.1 of Prionailurus bengalensis. Taxonomy (NCBI): domain Eukaryota; kingdom Metazoa; phylum Chordata; class Mammalia; order Carnivora; family Felidae; genus Prionailurus; species Prionailurus bengalensis. The sequence continues at coordinate 189,888,514 of NC_057344.1, read as the reverse complement.
ACCTGAGCCGAAGTCAGACTCTCAACCGACTGAGCCATCCAGGCGCCCCAAGATGCAGAATTTAAACACTGCTTTGTCTGATTCCGAAATTCATGATTCTCCTTTTACACCCCTCAGCAGGTTTCAGAAAATAGTTTTCCACTGAATTCTTGATTTATAGACTTAGGCAAAGAATTTTTAAATTGTCACATCTCATTTTCCTGGAAAGAAATCCCCACAATCTTTGAAATTCACAAAATGGCCCACCGACATAATTTTGTTGATTCCAGGCAGGACTTCGCTTCAGAACAATGGCATTCCTAACATGAGATCCATGAAATGAGAGTCTTGGCAGCCCAGCCAATCCCTATCTGCATTAGCTACCTCTACCACTTGGTTTTCTAAGCTCGTCCTGTTAGTTCCAGCTACAGGATCTTCTGGCTCTCAAGAATGCGGGGGGCTCTGTCACAGGCACCCCTCCACAGCAGGATTCTGGAAGCTAACAGTGCCAACTATGAGTTTCATTAGCATCTGACCAGTCTAGGGAACTGGGGAACACCTGAGGAAGAGTGTATTTCTAGGGCAATCTTGGGAAAGAACAAGTGGCTATGTGTTTCTAAAAAAATAATTCCAGGGGCGCCTGGGTGGCTCAGTTGGTTAGGCGTCCGACTTCAGCTCAGGTCATGATCTCACTGTCCGTGAGTTTGAGCCCCATATCAGGCTCTGTGCTGACAGCTCAGAGCCTGGAGCCTGCTTCAGATTCTGTTTCTCCCTCTCTCTCTGCCCCTTCCCCACTCACGCTCTGTCTGTATCAAAAAATGAATAAACCTTAAAAAAAATTAAATAAAAAATTAAAAAAAATAATTCCAGGTGATGGCTCTATAATTTTATTACAGTAGCTTCTTAGCCCCAACCTAGTTTGTTACATTAAAATATGCCTCGGGGCGCCTGGGTGGCGCAGTCGGTTAAGCGTCCGACTTCAGCCAGGTCACGATCTCGCAGTCCGTGAGTTTGAGCCCCGCGTCAGGCTCTGGGCTGATGGCTCAGAGCCTGGAGCCTGTTTCCGATTCTGTGTCTCCCTCTCTCTCTGCCCGTCCCCCGTTCATGCTCTGTCTCTCTCTGTCCCAAAAATAAATAAACGTTGAAAAAAAAAAAATTAAAAAAAAAATATGCCTCGACTTCCTCTCCTTATTCTTAGGCTCACTCCTTTCTGTACGTTGTGGTGGATGTGCAGTAAAGATCTGTCTCTCACACCAAAAGAAAAGAATGTCAAAGGAATAAACTAACATCTCCTTCTCACTGGCTCTAAGCCCAGTACCATATTATGTATTTTACATGTATAAGTTTATTTAATCTTACCCTACACTAATAAGGGAAGTGTTATTATTCCTATTGCAAAAAAAAATAAAAATAAAAATAAATAAAGCTGAGGGTCATTTAGATTATTTTTACAAAGTATGTTCAATAAGGGGGCACAGCCATGATTTATACCTGATTTACTCCATTATGTCTGCTAAGAGTTATGCAGAAGGTGTAAGTGCCAGGCACTATTCTAAAATCTTCACACCTATTAACTACTTTAATTTTTTCATAATTCTATGAGATCTATATTATTGCTCTGGTTTCAAGGAGAAAGTTCGGGCTTTAAAAGGTTGAGCAATCAGCCCAAAGTCTTATAGATAGGACTTGGCAGAGTTGGGATTTGAACTTGGGTATCCCGGGTGTCACATTCTACACACAGGAAGTAGGATGTAGGGGAAGCAAGGCCTCAATGTGGTTGGCAATATCTAGAAGATTCCACTGAAGATAGAAGCTTAATCTAGGATTTTATTTTATTTTATTTTTAGAAGTTTATTTATTCTGAGAGAGAAAGAAAGCATGGGGGAAGGGCAGAGAGAGAATCCCAAGCCAGCTTCATGCTGTTAGCACAGAGCGGACTGAGGTCTCAAACTCCCAAACCATGAGATCATGAACTGAGCTGAATTAAGAGTTAGATGCTCAACTGACTGAGCCATCCAGGTGCCCCTAATCTAGGTTTTTAAAAACAAGCGAGGAGAGGAGGAATGACTTTCCCAGGAGTAGAAATGGGCACACATTAGGGCATAATTCATAGTGCATAGCTGCACTGAGGCCTCTGAAGCAGGGAAGAAAAATGGGGCTGGAAAATTGTTGTTAAGAGGCCTCTTAACATCTTAATAGAGCAAGTAATGAGGACAGGGTTGGTGTGTGACAGTATCTCTTCTAAATTTAAGACTTTCTCACCAAAATGACGAAAGCTATTCGCTTCCCTGTGCCTTCAATTTTATCCCCAGTGCTCACCTCCACCCCAAACTATATCAAGTCCCACTGTCTTGGGGTTTCTCAATTACTTGGAAAGATCCCTAAATGTTCTCCAGATAAACTTTCTACTCAAACATGTCAGGACTCACGCTGTTTCACTTAGCTGCAGGGCTCATTCTGAAAGGTTCCTAAATGCGTCTGGAATGGATTTCTTTAAAATATGTATATGTTTGTCCATTAAACAATTAAGCATCCAACCTTCTGGCCTGAGTGCCTATTGAGTCCGTAAGTGGGGGGGGGGGGGGATAACTTCCACTTTAAGAAATGTCTAGCAATATCGCACTAATGTATCTTGAACATAGGTCTCATGTATAATCAAAACTTATGCAGTATATAAAAACAAATTAGCATATTATTTGGAAATTCAACCAGGAAACATTCCCAAGAATATAATCTCCCTACAGTTTATGACTTTTTGCCTGAGCTGGTTTCCTTTTCCATGTAACTGTACTGTGTACATTACACAAACTCTCTCATTGAATCACTGCAACCCACCAAACATTAGGTATAATTACTAATCCCATTTTATAGATGAGGACACTGGAATGCCAGCACTTAAGTAACTTGCCCAAGATTATAAAAAGAAAAAAAATCAGAATATGCCACTCCAAAATATGCTACTTTGGCATAATGATTATGTTGAGCTCAAGGCATGTGAGAATCAGCAAATGCAAGATTTCTCAGTCCTCCTCTTATCTCTCCAACCGTGGCATAAATTTCCCTTTGTGAAGCTGCCCAACCCTTCTGTACAAGGAATCAGAAAGCTACTCTTATCAATGGGGATTGAGAGTCAGCACCATGATCAGTCTGCATAAAATATCCTAACTAAAAGAAGCCTTGTCTTTTATTAGTTTCCCTCATATACTTCCTAGTCATTTCCCCACGATTTATCACCCCTTGAAGCCCAAACTCCCTTTCTTTTGTTAAAGTGGCAATAAGCCTTGGAATCTAATTGCTTGCTTCTATGAGTTTTACTTCTTTTCGGTGAATGTCCATACATATAAAATAAAAATGGTATGCCTTTTCTTCTGTTAATATGTCTTTTGTTTATCTAATTTGCAGGCCTCCAGAAACTGAACCTAAGAGGGTAGAAGAAATATTTTTTCCTCCCTGACAAATTACATGCTAGATGTCAAGGAGCTGGGATTTAGCCTCAGAAATTCTCACTCAAGCTTCAGTATTCTTACATCCATCGGGTATCATTTGTAAAGATCACTACTTTTGTTTTATTTTGTTCTTATTGTGGCCCTACAAAACAAAGAGAGACAAGATTTAAAATACAAACGGCAAAAGAATGCAAATGGCTGCCAGAAAGGTAGCAGGTGGTGTGGCACTTACTTCACCTTGAAATGTAAATGCTTATTATCAAGTTCTTTCCTGGAAAGGAGATCGAGAGGGCAAAGAAAAGACAAATGAGGTGAGGGAAGGGGCTCAGGAGATAAGGGAGAGGAAGAAGAATTGAAGGGATGAGAGAAGAGAAGAAGAAAAAGAAGGGGGAGCCATGAGGGAAGAGGTAAGCAATGCCCTGTGAGAGTCAAGAACACAGAGCTGAATGTGGCCTGTTTTCTGCTTGTGACATTTTCAGACTTCCTGGGAGATAAGATCTAAAATAGAAGTAAACCAGACTATAGGAAAGGGTTGAGCAAAGGGTTAATTCTTCCTGAACTCATCCCTCTTCCCTGGTCCATCAAGCTCTGGGGCCCCTATAACTAGCAATACAGACCGTCTCTTTCCCTCCACTTTCTCATCCAAAGCCTGGAAATTGAGCAGATGGCTGTAAAAGCCTAAGAATGGCATCTCCATGGATATTGCTCTACCCATTCTGCAAAGAATATTTGTAGAAGTCTCCAGGTCCTTCTCTGAGAGCACTTCTTTTTTTTTAAATTTTTTAACAATTTATTAATTTTTTGAGAGAGAGAGAGAGAGAGAGAGAGAGAGAGAGAGAGAGAGAGAGAGACAGCATGAGCAGAGGAAGGGCAGAGAGAGAGGGAGGCACAGAATCCAAAGCAGGCTCCAGGCTCCAAGCTGTCAGCACAGAGCCCAACACAGGGCTCGAACTCATGAACCATGAGATAGTGACCTGAGCCAGTCAGACACTCAACTGACTGAGCCACCCAGGTGACCCTCTCTGAAAGCACTTCTAAATCCCCCTTGTTTGTTCATTCATTCTCTCATACACACACACACACACACACACACCCCACAATTATCACTGAGGTCATTTCTATCATCTGCAAAGTCAGAATAGGTGAGACCACAGTGAAAACAGAAGTCCCTTTTACACTGAGCTTAGTGTGTGCACATTCCTGCTGGGGATGAAGAGGCAACAGTAAATGTTCAGTGAATGCCTACACAGTAAATGTTTAGGATGTAGGGTGTGGGTCCTGGTAGATAGGCATTGCTCTTTAAATGCCTGGCCCAGGCTTGACATCTAGAATTCATAGCCAAGTCTTTAGACCCTCAGTCCAGTGTTCTCTCCACCCTAACAGGAAGATAAGACATCTGCACAATAGCTAAGACAGAAGCAAGGAGGGACCATGCACTATAGAAGAGGGAGATTTCTTCTAGTGAGATCAGAAATATCCACAAGAAAGAGAAGACATAGCGAATGAGGCATGAAGGCCAAGTCTGATGTTGCATATGTCCAGGTACTGCCCATGAGTGCTAGCTCTTAGTAGTGCTCTCAAATCAGACACATCTAAGACTTGTTTGCAATATCCACTACAAACTAGCAGCTAGTGAAGCTGGGAGCTTCATCCGAATGAATCTTTTTGGTAAAAGGGAATACATTTCATTTGGAAAAAAGACAGGTAAGGGAAAACTTTTCTCCCTATCCCAGCTCCAAGGTCAGAGGCTTAGAGGGCTGGAAAGGGAATCATTCCTCTCCTGAGAATTACATGTTTCCCAGAACCTATAATCGGTCAGTAGTTTGTCTCTGCTGGAGATTGCTTGTTTTCTATCATTACACTATATGACTCTAATGCTGAAATCAGTTTGTATTAGTTTCCTATTGCTACTATAAAAAATTACCCCAAAATTGATGGCTTAAAACAACACAAATTTACTATCTCACAGCTCTCAAGGTTAGAAGTCTTCAGTGGGTCTCCTTTGGCTAAAATAAAGGTGTTGGCAGGGCTGTGTTCCTTTAAAAGTCTCCAGGAGAGAAACTGTTCCCTGACCTTTCCCAGATTCTAGAGTCAGCCTGCATGCCTTGGCTGTGATTACCTCCAACTTCAATGCCAGCAATGGCCAGCTGAGTCTTTCTCTGGCATTATTCTGAACTTGACTGTTCTGCTTCTCTCTTTCCCTCATCCTATGATTACATCATGCCTGCCTGGATTATTCAGGATAATCTTCCTATTTTCAGATCAGCTCAGCACCTTAATTTCATCAGCAACTTTAATTACCTTTGTCATGTCACTAGCACAGCCACGGGTTCTGGTGATTAGGATGACATCTTTGGAGGGCCATTATTGTGTCTACCACACAGTTAAAATATATGAATAGCTTTTAATAAGAAACACTGCTTTTATTAGGAAAAGAAAAGCTACCCCCTAAACTAAAACCACAAAGGTAGACTCTACTTCATCAGGCCCAAGTCACTTGAGATATGTCCGTGTGTGTGTGTGTGTGTGTGTGTGTGTGTGTGTGTGTTTAATGTACAGAAAAAGAACCTTCTCTTTCGGAAGGAAAGGGCAGCTTTCATTAGCATTCCTATCTCTGAATTTCCAATTTTCAGTAAGAAAGGATTCTGAAGAAAGTACATTTCAAAATACTAAAAAGGAACACGAAACAATTTAGAAGACATAGCTAATGATCAGATCGAGGGACACTCTATTTTCATTTTAGTGGTCAGAAACAATTAGATGCAGAGGCGGTATTTCCTGTAAACCCAGGACTAACCTAGGAGTTACAAGAGATGGAGCCTGGGAGAAGAAAGAACTGGGATAATGTTCCTCCTTTACAGCATTTCCAGGAGGATCACAAAAGATAATGGAGGAGGAGGTGCTTTATAAGTGGGGGAAGAGCACTCACGGGTAATGCTTTAACCAACTGGCCCAGATGCCCTGCGATGGATAAGACTAGAAATGAACCTACATCTTCAGCTACCGAGGTATTCATTTTACTTAAAGTTGTCAATCTGCTGGACACAAACAAGTCACAGACCATGACTCTCACAAAGACTGTTCACTGAAATAACAAAACTATGGCAAATGGGCAGTTTTCTCCTTTGAAGATCCATATGATGCTTCCTGCTAAAAACACTGCATTTAAATGGGCTGGTAGCTTACACACAGGAGTTAAAAATCACCTCTAACACTTTCCAAACACCTACATTTATGCAGGATTTTGTTATAATTTTACATAGATTTGCATTTTCACAGACTTTGTCTCACCTAGTCCTTGTATTGTTCCATTTTAAAAACGAGAAAATTGAGGTTATGTTTCCTCATCTGTGGTCAAAAACAGCAGCAAACCTGGTTTTTTAAAGCCATGTGTTCTGGCTGCATATCTAGTTTTGAACTTTTTTTCATGTCTAGTATTTACAGACTGTTTTTTTCTGTGTTGCGTGCTGTGGCAAGTGCCTCATATTTGTGATTTATAAAATGAGGTTAATAAAAGTGTGTAGCTGCTAGTGTTGTCCAGAGCAATAAATAGGTGAGTACATTGTACAGTTAAAGCACTCGGGGGACTGTAGGACACACAGCAAGAGCTTTATTCATAAGAGCATTTGGTAATATTTCTTCACAAACCAGCTCTGAAGCATTTCTATTGTTATGCCTCTTTGACAAATGAGGAAACCATGATTCAGAATGGCTAGAGACTTGTCGCAAACTGGTGTGTGACAGAGGCAGCCATGAAAACCCATCCTGATTCACACAAGTCAGCCTCGCTCTGCCTCTTAGGGTGTGGTTCTTTGAAACAGAGACACTCTCGGTCACTAAGTTAGTCCTGGGCTTTCAAGCAAGGCAGAGCCTAAAGAAACCAGGCTGCAGAATGGTTTAATCCATCTGGAAAGATCCTCAGGTTTCAGATGCTGTATGTAGCTCAGTAATCATTTCTTTATTTGAGAACTTTGACTTTCACATAATTTCCATTTCATTGCTTTCATGCATGTGTTCATTCATCCTTCAAAAAGGTTGACATTGATTATGTGCCATGCCAAATATGCAAGGAACTATGGGGGGTAATATCATGAAGAAACTTATAGTATAGATGGGGAGGTAAGGAGTGCACATAAATCCCCGGAAGAAGATTAGTGTTCACAGGAAAATGTTTCGAGAGCACTGGGAATTTCGAAGAGACAGAGGAATAGAGAAGTAGGTGGGTGGAGGTCATTAGTGAATGCTTCCTGGAATCTGGGTTTGATTGATAGTAGTTCAATCATTCCTTCAGTGATTCAATCAACATGTATTGAGTGTCCACAATGTGCTAAAATATGCAAGAGCCCTCAATATAATCCCTCCATCAACTTCTGTTAACTCTAACATATAACCTCTATAGTACAAATTGTCACTAAGCCTCCTAACATAGCCATAGACCCAAGCCACCGTGCAACAGATTCTCATCTGATTTTCCTGCTTTTACTTTTATACCTTTCTGGTCTAGTTGTACACAGTAGCCAGATTAAAAAGTATATTTTTCATTCAACTTCCCTGCGATGGCCTTTCAATAGTTGTCTGCTACACTGGGGATGACATTTAAACTCCTCACCACTCACTGGCGTCTCCTTGGTCTCAAATGAGACCAATTTTACTCTGAACCCCTACCCCCTGTGTCCACAGCTCTCTCCTGACATAGCCTTTTAGTTCTTTAATAAGCCAAGATTATCCCTGCCTAAGGCCTTTGTGTTTTGTGATTCCTCTTTCCCTCAAGGCGGCCCCTTCTTCTTTCTTGCTCTTTCTCATCACTCTGTTCTAGATGCAAATGCTATCTTCTCACAGTATCCCCAGGACCTTGAAGACTGCCTGGCCACTATAGGCTTTTCATAACTATTTGTTGAATGAATAAGTGAATGAATGAATGACATAAAACAAGGTTCTTCCCCCACATGTGGTCATTTGAAACCACATGAATTGTCTCAGCAATGGTCACAATCAGAGATTAGCAGCTAACTTCATTTCATAGCACAGTGGATTCCAGAGAAAATTTACCAGACTGGAAATGTGAGAGAGGCCAGACTATGAAGAATTACAAGAATCTGTAAGAGAGTTGAATGATGAGGATCTAATTAACGTTTCTGGGTAGTGAAGTGGCATGATGACAGTAGTGTTCTGCTTATTTCATCTGGCAATAATAAAAACAAAAGCGACCACAGCGATGAAAGAAAAGAGAAAAGAAATCAGGGACAGGGAAACCAGGGAGTTGGCTGCTGCAAGGGTCTGAGCCAGAGGTCACATCCCTGGGTAGAAAGATGGAAAGATGAACTTGGCCGAACCAAGTGATGCCAAGACCAAGGACAGGAGGCGTCAAAGGTTATCTGACCTGACTGTGAAACATGGAGGTTTATTTGTCAACATTTTCCTGGCTCTAACTAGTGCAAGAATGGAAAAAGTGGTGGAAATGGATTGAAAGGATGCAAGGATAAAACTCATGAATTGGAAGGAAGAACGATCAAGGAAAGAACAGAAGGAAGGCAGCTCAGGGGTAGGGGCTACAACAATAGTTCATACAGCTCCACTTTGAACATGCTGCCCTTAACATGTCTCATCTCCAGGTACTTTTAACCATGGCATCTATCCACCTCCAAATTTCAAACTTCAAAAAGGGAGCCCCTGCTTGGCCCACCTTGGGTCAAGCAAATATCTCTGAATCAATTTTTGTAGCCAGGAGTTGGGTCACCTTGAAGAGCACTGAAGACCCATTCCTGTGGTCTGGGATCCTTTCAGGAGAAAGGAAACTCGTGAGGGTCCAGGCAGCTACTCCAACTCATCCCCGGGTGAAACTGGACAGGAACATGTAAGGAGGTGAAGATAATTATAATTTTTATAGAATTGCATTTGAATAACCAGTAGGGATTCAAGTAGAGCTTCTGGGTTGATAAAACATGAAGCTATACCTTGGGAGAGAGGCCAGAGCTAGACAGAAAAGTTGGATTAATCCTTGTAAGTGATAGTTGAAGTGACAAGAGTGAATGAGATATATTCAGGGAAGAGAGATGTACAGAGAAAGAAAGACAAGAACAAGGAGTCAACATTCTAGAATGCTGGCATTCTAGAATGCCAGACAGGAGAGGTGGGAGAAATCTAAAGAGAGCTCAGAAAGTAGTATATTCATGGGAGTTAAAAGAAGAAAGAGCTTCAAGTACAGAGTTAACTGTTGTGTTAAATGAAAAACCCGGTCATTCTCCAAATTAAAGTGTGATCCTAGCACAAATTAATTTGAGACTGGTCAAAGTGCAAGTGTATATGTGGAGAGGGGGCAGGGGAGGTAGCTGTAGGTGTGTGTACATTTACAGAGGACTGAAGTTCAAGGATGAAAGGAAAAAGATAATGCTTTATGGGATTTTCAACTATGATTCTTATGCTCTTTTACTTAAAGCCAAGACAATTCTACAAGTCTTACCAAACATCCAGTATGTGCCCAACTTTGACACAGATGCTGGAGATATGTGTATGAATGAGGCAGCCCCTACCCTCTTAGAGCCTACAGGCCAATGGGGAATGCAGAGAAGCAAATAGGCAGTTAGACAATGGCGGGTTAGACAATGTGAGAGCATCAGTCGTTCATCATGGTAGCTCATTAGACAGACACTTAACCCGCATTTGAATCTGGACAGTTTTCCTCGAAAAAAAGATGCTACTTGAGTTGAGATCTTAGATGAGGAAACCGTGTTGCTGGTAGAAGGAACAGTGGTTGCAATGTCTCAGACATGAGCAAGAACTCCGTGACCTGAGTGGGCATGCTTGGACAGGAGTCACACAGAGTGGATGGATTGGATGGGGAATATCGTATTTCAAGATATACGGCTGCTGAAGTAAGCAGGACCAGATCCCAGGGACTCTTTAAGCATGCTAAAGGAATTTGCCTATTTGTCTTGAGAGCATTGGGGGACCAATGGAAGATCGTAAGCAGAGGCCAGACATCATCACATTTGTCCTTTAGAAACATCACTGGGGTTGCTCTGTACGGAATTGACTGGGAAGCGTAGCTAAACTATAGGCAAAGAGACTAATAAGAGGCTATTCCAAGTGAAAGATGAATTAGGAACGTGGCCAACTAGCTGGGGAGATGTGGGGAGATGTGAGAGATACGGAGGTGACGGAATCTCTAGATACTAAGAACTGAATTAACCATGAGAGCTAGAAATGGGAAGAATCCTGGAAGAGCAAGTTTCCAGAAAAAAACACAAACACAAACACAAACAAAAACATTTACCCCCTCTACTTGAAAGTTGGGATTAGTTGCAAAATGACTCATGTTGTAAAGGACTAACAAAGGGGTACATGCAGGTTTGAAACAAGAAGCATAAAGTTTAGTGACTGTACAATACAGTGGTTAGAGATAAGATGGAAATCAGGCATGTGCATCACAACTTGGAATTTCGTAATCTAAGCAACTTACTCCTTCCCAGAGCATCCACCTCCACCTTTGGAACGCTCAGTTGTTATCAAGGAATGGAGTGAAAGAATTGAGAACGTTTTTTCATGGACATTAAAAATCAAATGCTTTTGCTGGACTCTCCCCACCTCCTCCTCTCTCAGAAAGGTGTATTCTCCAGGTAGATTTATGCTATCTATTCTGTAATGCCAAGTAGGAAGCTCTTAGGTTACTGTACTAATCACTAACAAATCCATTAAAGATTATGTAGAATTGGATCAATTTTCAGCACCTCACTGCCACCCCCTGAGCCAAATCGCCATCATTTTCTTCCTGACTTTTGTCCTCTAGGTCATTTCTCATCTTGGGCCCTTGCCTTCCCATGTTCGAGTCTATAGAAAAAATAGCCAGAGTAAACTTTTTAAAACATAAATCATGTGACAACCTTGTTCAAAATCTTCCAATAGCTCTCATTTGTCTAAAAGTAAAAAGTAAAGACCCAGGCAAAATGTGGTCTGAGTCTTCATGGTAACTTTCTGATCTCAGCATTCATTGCTTCCCCTTTACTCATGGACTCCAGCCACACTGGTCTCAATGTGCTTTGATCATCTTAAGCATGCCCCTGCCTCAGGGTCTTTTCACTAGTGGTTTCCTCTACCCGGACCAACCTTCATCTAGATTTCTACATGACTTACTCCCTTGACAATGTCAGGTCAGTATTCCATTATCACCTTACTCACCTCTGAAAGCTGCCTTATCCATAACTGCATTCTTTCACCCCCAATGTCCCCTCACCTCTTCTAAACCCTTTTACTCTCCTTAGAAAATATCACCATCATATAGACTTTGTATTTTCTTTATGTGGTTTTCCCCACTAGACTCAAAATGTCTTTGGACAGGATTTTTGTCAGCTTCATTCACAATCCCAAACACTGAGGACAGACTTGACATGTACTAGGTGCTAGATAATGAGTTAATGAATGCTTCCTGAAATATTTACCAAAGCAATAAACATTCATTCTTAAGTATACACAGTTTTTCCCCTTAATTAACACAAATAGATGTACTATATCACCTTTAAATATTTTATACTTATATGTAACAAAAATATAGATAGGAAAAAAAATCTCGGTTTCCTCTAAGAAAAAACCCTAGGAATTGTTTCATACATTGCTTATGCAGAAATTGAAAATATGACAAATAACTAAAGTTCTAAAAAAATTTGAGTGATAAAGGAAAAAAACAAAAGGTCACTAATCTGCCTCCTTTCAAAGCAGGTGAGTCCTGAAATGGAGAGGTTTGTTTTGTTTTGTTTTGTTTTGATTTTTTTGGTTTTTGTTTTTTTGAGTGCCAAGATAGAATCAGGTATAACATTTGGATTTGAACTGGGCTAGCGGAATTGCTATGCATGATTGAGGAAGATAGGATTTGAAGCCCCATCTCTTCTTATGTTTCCTGTGTCTTCAGTGACTGCACTTGTGTGGGTAAAAACCTCAGACCCAAGGAAGGGGAAAAAAGCAATGGAAGTGAGGAAACAGAACTCAGAGAATGCACACTCCTTCAGCAACAGTAATTTATTGAGTGCCTACTTTGGTTAAGATATGGTAGCAGACAGCCTTCACATACATTATCCTGTTTACTCTCACGAGGACTCTGTGAGGTGTGTATTATCTGCTCTTAGCAGATAAGGAGCCTGAGGGAGATTTAAAGAGCTTTCAATTTTGCACAGAATTTGTTGGCGCTTGAGTTTGAACCTCATCTGCCACAACACCTCTTTGTCCAAGAAATGTTCCTTCTTTGTTCGTTGAACCACCCTTTCCTTCTTGCCACATAGCAGAAGACATTTCTCCTTAGAAATGATCTCACAAATGGTAATTTGGTTTCCAGGTAAGTTCAATTAAAACCTTTTGTAAGGCAGAAAACAGCCAAAGATCATGATTGTTTCTATGGAAATATGAGCCAGGAGTGTTAAACTGCCAACTTAACGAATGAACTTTGGGGATGTAATCTGTTTCCCTCTTCTGAGAGGAAATAAATGTGAAGATGTTCAATTCCTCAATGCATTTCATGTATCATCTTCCCAGACAGCATTTGGTCTTGTAGTTTCTCCCACCACCAAACTACCAAAGCTGCAAGATTTTCTACTGCGCAGAAGTTAAGTGAGGAGCACCAGAGCCAATTTCTCATCCCAGACACTACAGATTTCAATGTGCATCTGCAAGCTCCAAATATGACTATAAACATGTCAGCCAAAACAAACTGTAATTTTTATAAAATAAATCTGGGAGGATGTTTTTCTTAAACCTAATGCTCCATGTCTATGAGTGTAGTAGGAAGAGGCAAGAACGGCAGAATAGCTCAGACTCCATTCTTTGGCAGCACTGTACCCCCTACAAAACCTGGTAGGGAATCATCAAGGCATATGGCCTCATCTCTCTCTCTTTGCCACTTCCGGAGTGCGAGGCGTTTAAGGAAGCCAAGAAATCCTCCCAGCCAATTCAAACCAAAGTTGTCTATCGCAATGTTCCTCAAAGGACAGCAACAGCAGTTCCTGGGAGTCTGTTAAAAATGCAAAATTTCTGATCCACTGCGGGTCTACTGAATCAGAATTTCTTGGGTGAGATGCGGCAATCCGTGTTGTGCACACTCTGGTGATGGGGATGCTCGCTAACGTTTGAGAACATAAACTAAAGGGAAGTATGTAACCTTTTCCCCAGAGAATAGGATTCAGGTCCCTGCAGCAATACTTGATAGAGAATTCTTTTGGAATAAGCCACTTAATCACTCTGGCTTTCTTTTTCTTTATCTGTAAAGGAGCTGAGCTAATATCCTTGAATTACTTTTTTTTTTTTTGATGGGAGAGAGATAGCATGCACATGTGAGTGGGGGACAGGGTTGGGGGGTGGGGGTAGAGAGAGGGAGAGAGAGAGAGGGAGAATCTTAATCAGGCTCAATGCTCAGCATGCAGCCAGTCATAAAGCTCAATCCCATGACCCTGGGATAGGACCCTGGGATCATGACCTGAGCCAAAATCAAGAGTCAATGCTCAACTAATTGAGCTACCCAGGTGCCCCTCCTTGAATTACTTCATAACATAATATTAGAGCACCTTATGGTAAGCTGATGCTGGTATAAATGACTGCCACATAATAAAAGATTTGGCTAACAGTGATTGCCTGGTCTTCTCTCTTCTACCTAGTATAATGATAATAATCAAAATCATAATAACAAAAATAACAGTAATATCTTTGTGCCTCCTGTGTGCCATGCACTTTCTTAGGAGTTTGACTTTTGTTTGAAATACGTCCTCTAGAAGTAGTTATTTTGATTTTAGTATTAAAAAAAAAACGAAACAAAAAGGTCACGTAACTTCTTCCAGGCCACACACACACAAAAAGGAAATGCCAGTGTCAGGATTTGAATCCAGATCTGATTTCAAAAATCTATGCTCCTTCCCTTCTGCCAAGGTTTATCTTCCCAGATTTGGGATCTTTCCTCAGTAGAAGGAAAACCAAAAACAAAACAAAACAAACAAACAAAACAAACAAAACAAACAAAAAAAACTAACTAACAAAAAAACCCCCAAAAAACTGCTGCAGTCCACAAGATGGGGCTAGGCAGACTGGACAATTTGTTTAAGTATATAAAGCAATTACTTTGAATATATTTAACACATATATTGACTTCATATAAAAGCCACTTTACCTAAGAGTGATCAATAAACAAGGCTTGTAGTTGTATTAAACTGCTGATTTATTGACAAGTCTGAGATGTTTTGTCCCTGGTGAAAAGATACAGAAAATGAAAGGTGGAGAGGTCTTTGAAAAGCTTCTAACTTAAAAAGGTCATTATAAGCAAAAGGGAATTCAGAACCAGAGAAGCAATGTGATTTGTCCAAGATCACATAGCTGGTTCATGGAAGATCTGACCAGAATGTATCTAACTGCCCACCTGAGCTGGTGCTATTGCTGATATGGTGTTATTACATAAAACTGAATATTCCTTTTTACAGCCATGCATCCATGTTCAAGGGACATTTCTAAGCAAGATGAAATTGTGGTACAAGAGAATCTTAAATGATGCATGAGGGTTATTCAAGCTAATAAATTTGGGATGATCATTCTGGGCAAAGGCAACAGCCCAAGCAACATTACGGGGTTCTGGAATCAAGGACTGTGTTTGTGGAACTATTAGAAAATTTCATACTACTAAAAAATTTTAAGTGCAATTTAGAAAGCATAGTGAAGGGAGGCTGGAGAGAGATATATATGGAGTGGTCAGGTCATGGAGGACTGAATATGTCATTGTAGGGCATTTGAAATTGATAAAGAACTATTAAAGAGTTTATGCCAGAGACTGACATTGTCAGATTTGTATCTTATCTCCTTCTGGCTGCAATGTGGACTATGAAACAAAATTTAAGGGGTGAAGAAAGGAGGGGAGGAGGGGAATCCAAGACTAAAGATGGTGGAACTGGTTAGACTTATAATATTTTAAGCAAAAGAAGGTATAGCTTGTGCAAGGTCAATTCTACTAGCAATAGAGAGGGAAGATTCCAAAGATTTTTTGATCACTAGTGATTGAAAGGAGAGGGTTTAAGGGTAACTCCTGGAGTATTAGCTTGGGGTAACTGATGGATGGTGATGAGGCAGGGAGAGCAAGAAGGAATATCACTGGCTATGTGGAAATTTTAAACCCAGCACCGAGGTCACTGTGTCATTGGATTATCACTGCAGAGCCATCCTGGAGACAGTCAACACATCTGGCCCATAGCCAAAATCACTTACAAAGTATGAGGCTGCCCAAGGCAAGAGGATAGCATGGGCAGTATCAGAATAATTTAAACATCTAACATATAAACATATTGCAGAGCCAGAAGAGACAAAGAAGTTAGAGAGATATGAGACAGTTGAGGGGGAATTTCTGAAAGTGGAAGGGTCAACAGGTGCTATTTGGCTCTGGCTTAGAGAAATCTTGTTAACTTGTATGAATACCTGTAAGTATAGACCTTTGTATATCAAACATGTAAATGTTATGGGAGTTAATTCTATACCACAGCTGGAGGGTTCTTGTAAAACACCAGGGATTCCTACATTATAATATTAACTGCAGATCAGATGTCTGGAAAGACTTAACAAGTTTCTTCTGACACCCATCTGGTCACACAGTGCCTCACTTGAGTACAAAGGCAAATCCAGCCACATGCTTTCTCTGATTTGGCAAGCACATTCCATATCTCTTGAACAACGAGGAGAATATACTCTGGCAATACAGGTATGACAGGTAAACGAAACCAGTAATCCTTGGGCCCTTCCCATTTTCCCTCATTTATTGAAGTGCTTTTGGAATAAATACCAAAGGTCTTAATCATAGAAAGCTTTAATTGCTTCAGCTCTAATATACAGATGGTTGGAGAATTTATACTTAATATTTAATTATTAAATAAATTTACTTAAAACATAGTGTGTGTGTATGTGTAAGCAAATGTGTGTATATATGTGTGAATGTATATGTATATATGTGTATATGTGTGTGTATGTGTATATATATATATATATATATATATATATATATACACATACACACACAACTTTTTCCAATATCTAACTTGCCTGAGAGGTCAGACCAAAATGATTCTCAAATTATGCTAAACAATGGGGCAAGTTTGATGAATTTCACTATGAATAAAGTTTGACACAACTTTATTTTGAAAATGGAGTAATCAAATTTGAGGGAGCTGGTATCCAGCATTCTTGCATGGTTTGAATACAGAGTGACTTTGGACACAGTGAAAAAGAGAGTACAGGTCCTTTTCAGGTGTGTCAGAGACCTTCTTATTTAATCACAGCCGTCGCCCCGCTAGGAAAGTATTATCCAATTATTGTGAACAATTATTTTGAATTAGTATGATGCTAAAACATACTATTTCCTCTGACATTTTACTGGAATTTGCATGCAATTTTTGTTGGTCCACTCATGGTATACAGTATTCATTTCTTCTCCTTGGAAGTGGTTATACCAACAGGATAGCGATAATTATCCTTTTTTTTAAGTTTATACACTTATTTTGAAAGAAGGAGAGAGAGAATCCCGAGAGGATTCTGCACTATCAGTGCAGAGCCTGACTCCCAGCCCAAACCCACAAACTGCAACATCATGACCTGAGCTGAAATCAAGAGTCGGATGCTTCACTGAGCCACCCAGGAGCCCTAGCAATAATGATCCTTAGAATGGGGGATATTGAGGCATAGAGAGGTTGCCTATCTTGCCTAGGGATATAAACTGGAATTAAAAGGGCCAGGATGGAAACCCAGGTCTATCTGATTTTGAAAGCTGGTCAAGAACAAATATTCATTTACCTGGTGTGTAGAAGTAGATAGGCTAGTGGAGCAGCTGCCCTCAAGCTGTTTGCATTCCAGGGAGGGAGACGGACACTAGAGGGAACAAATAGGTAAAGGAACTTCAGATATGCCCTAAATGCCACAAAGAAAATAAAATAGGGCACGGTGATAGAGACGGACCACGGAGTTGCTTCTTGCAGATTTCTTCCAGGAGGTAACATTTGAGTTTCTCCCTACCCTAGTTAGTTACAGCAACAACACATACTGCATGAAGGAAGAGCAGCCATAAAGGCCCTGACATAGGAAAAAAACTTGCTATCCTCAGCAGCCATAAAGGCCCTGAGATAGGAAGAAAAAACTTGCCCATGCTATCCTCTTGCCTTGGGCAGCCTCATACTTTGTAAGTGATTTTGGCTATGGGCCAGATGTGTTCCTAACCAACTTTCAAATCACACATTTCCTATTGTGAGCCCGAAGTATAGCCCTTCCAAGGCCCATAATCTAAGGGTGGAAATAGATATGTCAAATGATAAATGATGGTATTAGATATCACGAGCTATGACGGAGATCTGTTCAAGATGCTACAGAAGCATGGAAGAATGGAGGTTTGCTGTGGGTGGAATAAGTGTGCCAGGAAAGGATGTGGGGGCTCAGCTGGGTCTGGAGGGAGAAGCCTGGGACATGGGCAGGGAGGTGGTGGGCATGAGCCGTGCCTGGCTCAGAACAGCACGTGAAACGGAATAGAGGCATGACAGAACATGGATTTTGTCTGGGTATTTTGTCACAACTGAGCTAACATAGGGTTTGGAACGGGGAGTCACGAGATAGTTCAACAAAATGCAGCACCTGGAAATGATGTAGCTGGCAAGGCCTTGCAATAAGTTCTTTTCTCTGTTTTTAAGGACAATGTCCCTGAAAATGCTCCACTGCCAGCATTTCCTGGCAGTGCCTGTCTGGCTTTCCAAGTTCTCTTGATGAATGGGTGGAAGGTACCCTGGTTAAGTCAGTGGTTCTCAGCCCTGGCTGTTCATTGGAATCACTAGAGGCATTTATAATAAATATAAATACCTTTTTAAAAAACCCTGAGCAATGGGGCACTTGGGTAGCTCAGTTGGCTGAGCATCTGGCTCTTAATTTTGGGTCAGGTCATGATCCCAGGGTCATGGGATTGAGCCCCAGGTTGGACTTTGCACTGAGCATGGAGCCTACCTGAGATTTTCTCCCTCTCTCTGCCCCTCTCCCCTGCTTATGTTCTCTCTCTCTTAAGAAAAGAATCCCTGAGCAATTAAAATCAAAAGGTCTGGGAGTGGAGTTTCGGCACTGGAGGTTTTCTAAAGGTGAATCTAATGGGCAACCAGTGTTGAGGGTCACTGCTTCCAGATGGATCAGCAGGGAAACTAAGTGCTTCTGAAGACATGCACCATCTCACATGGTGCATAACCAGCACAGGAAGAAATCACGCACGAAAGAAGGAGTTGGGAAGGACTTGTCCTCGAACCAACAGCGTCCATGTTCCGGGGTTAAAACAAAACAAAAAAAAGGTCATTTTCAAGGTAAAACAAATGAAAGAAATGTAATGGTTATGCAACCAGGCTCTGAAGTCTAATGGAGAGATCTGAACTTAATGGTGCCCCAAACACTCCTCAGTAATTATCTCAGAAGAAAACAGTGGTGCCAAAGTGGGGAGGGGGGCTGACTTTTAACAGTCCCAAGTGACAGTAAATGAGAAGTAATCTGACTGAGAAAGCAATTGTGAGTCATGCCTTGACTTGCTTTTCCATAAGCACACCTGAAGCACGTTTGTTTGTTCTGTAAACCTTAGTTAAACAGCTACGCTCCAAGACACGGGGGGTTTGCCAGAGAACAGTTCATTTAATTGGAGCTCGTCTGTTTTTGTTCCTAACGAGTCTCCCATTTCAGAGCCTGCTTCTGGTTTGAAATAACATGTCCCCCCTCTGTCTGGGATGATTGAAAACCTGCTTAAGCCTATAATATACGGGAGCTGCCAAAACGTTTGCACCAAACAACACTGCTCAGGATTGAGGCCTGCGGGCAGGATGAGAAGAGAGAAAAACCGTTGATTGTTCTAGTTTAAAAAAAAAAAGAGAAAGATCAAAATCCAGTCATGCAAGTTATATTTTGCTAAAGAAACCAGAGTAGACTTGCATTCACTTCCCAAGGTTTGAGACCACACTCTCCCCCCAACTCCAAACATGTAACATGTTGTTTTCTAGTTGGTTTTTCATTTGGAGAGTGATAATCTGGGGGGTCCATACCATTGTGTCTTAACCAGTGTTTCTGCCTGAGATTAGGCTTTCTAGCCTGTTTGCCAAAGAGCTGCTCTATGCCATAAATGTCTTTGTTAAAAATAAACCTCTTATTTACAAAATTGGTAATACTTATGGCTCAGAATAATTTCAACTTCATCATACGGACATTTTCCTTTTAGAAATCTACAAGGTGCTGATCTCTGGATATTCCTGTAGGGGAACTATTAAATAATTTAACTCTAAGCGCCTTTGTTTTCCAGCTTCTACATCCCTTTCACCCCCCTTTACGCAGATTGGGATTTCAGGATTTCTGTCTGCCCTGTGCATTTTGCAAACCATCTAACTTAGTGCACTAAAAAAAAAAAAAAAAAGCTTCCACGAATAATGAGGGAACAGATGTTTCCTGGATTATAATAATCAAACAGAGTGAGCTAATTTGCCCATTGTTCTGTGGCTCTTAACCATTTGAAAATCTGATTAAAGGTATGGAAGTTCATAAAAAAGGCAAATACACACACCCTCTTACACAGATCATAAACAGTGGGCTCCATGATCTGCATACACAACGCCTGGCTCACTGGATGGCACATGGTTGACACTCAACAAATATATGTTCAATGAGCGAATGAATGAATCAATGAGTGAACAAAATTGCAGGGTGGGTTTGGATGGCCGTGAAGGCTAGTTTCAATAAACTATGGGTTCAGAGCCTCCACTTGGAATGAAAAGCATTCTGAAACTAAATGCTCCTGATTTTTTTCTGACCCTTGAAACTCTCTTTCCTTTTCTGTGTTAATGGTTGGCCATTCCTTCCTCCCTGTACCACCATTTAAATCTAGCCACGGCATGCTTAAGTTTCCATGCAGAGAATTATAGTTACTTTACCATCTCTTGGTTTTTTCCTCCATATCTACTATAATGTATTTATCTTCATTCTCAGAAGACATTATTTTTTCCTCTATTTCTAAATTCTTGGGGCATCTGAGTCCATGTCCTGCCAAAGGCACGTGCAGTGCACTGGCTCAGGCTCCTCTCTGTGGCTGAGATGGGCTGCCCAATCTGAACTTTTCCAGACATATACTCTGAAAAGATGCTCACATAGAGCTTACTCTCAGGAAAGAAATTCTGTCCACTGCCCCTTTCCACTGAACTGTCCTGACTGCTTGTGGAATTTTAGGTCTTGTTTGCCTATATCTTAGTCTGTCCAGGCTGCCATAACAAAATACCATAGACTAACCTGGGTAGCTTAAACAATGCAGATTTACTTTTCATAGGTGGCCAGGAAGTCTAAGATCAAGGTGCTGGCTGATTTGGTTTCTGGTGAGAGCTTTTTTCCTGGCTTACAGATGGTTACTTTCTCACTATTTCTTCACAATGCCCCTCCATAGTGTGTATACACAGAAAGAGAGAGAGAGAGAGAGAGAGAGAGAAGTAGAGAGAGAGAGGGATCTTCATCTTACTTTAAAGCCACTAATCCCATCATAAGGGCCTTACCCTCATGACCTAACCTAATCCCAATGACCTTCAAACACCCCATCTCCAAATACCATCACACTGGGGGTTAGGGCTTCAACATATGAATTTTAGGGGGATGCAAACATTCAGTTAATAACACCTACTGACCAGGGGAAAGGGGAATGTTGGAAGAAGAGGAAATAGGAATTCTTTTGAGAGCTTATTGTGTGCCAAATATATCTCACATATGGTTTATTAAATCTTAGTATCATCACGCGTAGCCATGCAGACTCCCATTTTAGAAATGAGATTCCAATAAGTTAATCAACTTGTGCATAGTCATATAGCTAGGAAGCAGTGGCATAGGGACCCTCACTTAGGTCTCCTTTCACTACGTTCAGGTGGCTGCACCAACTGGTCTGAAGATTAGATGTGTTAGTCTCATTTGTGGGGACCTTTAAATAACACCAACATTTAGGACCCACCCCCTATTATAAAGATTCAGCCTTCTGGTGATAGGGCCACCTCTCTCTACATTTTAAAAAACTTCCATAGGGGATTGTGACTCACAGCCTATTTGGAAACCATTGTACCTCACCCCATTGCCTCTCCAAGATTAATAAATACTGATGCTGCCTTTCAAGTGTAACAATGATCTTTGATGTCCTTGGCAGACACCATTTCAGGGATCGCCACTGGCTCCCTAGGAAGTAATGAGCATACACCAACCGTAGACTTTGTCCAAGAGGGGTAATTACAGTCACACACCTACTGCTTCTTAGACATGTCTCTGTCACTTATTAAGTACAGAGGATCTTGAAGATATTAGAAGCCATAGGAGACACAGACATCACCAGCACCAACAGCCCTAAAAATGCACCAGGCATTTTCTTGGATACTGTCTTACAGAAATATGTCTAACTTTTTTCTCCTCCTGTTCACTGAAAGAATAAAAGATGTGACTATAAAGTCATGTGTTTTATTTTCAAATTAAAAACGACAATAACAACAAAGGAAACAAAGGGACTTTGGAGGTGATGGATATGTTTATTACCTTGATTATGATGATGTTAACATGAGTGTTTAAAAGTTCTGAACTCACCAAATTGCATACATTAATTATGTGCAGTTTTTCATACCAATGACATCTCAGTAAAGCTGGAAAAAATTAAAAACAGAATCTATATATCTAAGTGAAATATGATGCTCTCCCAAGAAGTCCCTTGGGGGTGCCCGTACACTTAGTTTAATTGTGCTACTGAGGCTCAAACACCCTTTGAATTCCCCATGAGACAGGCCTGCAGAGTCTGTGACATATTCTTTTGACCATCTACTGCCAGGAAAATCCCTGACTTTTACACCATAGATTTGGTTCTTGGAAATAACAAAAGTGTATGGAGACAAGATCTGCAATCAAGTTAAGCGATCACACTAAGGAATTCTGCTTTGGAACAAAACTGTGAAAGACCATAGAGTGATGGGTATGTCTTCACTACCAGGTTTAAAAAACTTGTTTCGACACCAATTACAATATAGATCTTTTCCAAGAATACAGATATTTTCCTGAGTTTAAGCAATAATAGCATAGATATTAAATGTGTAGATTAAGGTGAAAAATTTGTAGGACAAGATACATTGGCAAGCTTAAGCTATAATATTTTTTTTGTTTTTTTTCAAGATTGTCTTTGTGAAATTGAGTTTTTATTTGAAATTAGACCAATTTCAGGTGATATTAGCTAATTTGATGTCATCAGGTCAAAGACTGATAAGGCAATACTGTTCAAAAAATACTTTGGGTGGGTTCATTCTATCCTGAGATCTACCTTTTTGGAAACATAGCCTGCACATATTCCTTATTATTTATTCTACTAAAGATAGGATACTATAGGAGTGACATATGTTCAGTAAGGGAATAACTGGGCAAAAGATTAATAATAATTTTGATTGTAATTAGGGGCAGCAAAAGAGGGGGGGAATGTAGTCACTTAGAAAAACTGGAAATAATTGGCATCTTTGCCTTCTTGTGAAATACACATTCACCCAGCCTCATGAATCTTCCTCATTAACTTTAGAAGTGCTGCTTCTATCAAATTCACTTCACGGTTGCTTTGCAAGAGATCTGTTTGCATGCCATGTGACTGAGTCAAGATTTCAGACAACCCTTGTTTCTGAAATGTCTTCTGATCACTGAGTCATAAGAGTAACTGTTCTAAAGATTTCATTGTTCTGAAAATATTTTAAGGGTCTCGAATACTTGGACAATGCTATTATTTCCCTCAGTACTTTTCCATATTCTAGAATATTGTGTTATTCATAGCTAACCTTGAAAAAAATAGCACCTATCATCACAACAGCTTTGCATGCTTACTTTGCACCTGCTTCTGCACTACAAATGATTATTTATAATTTAGACTTATAGAAAATGTTCGTGGTAACCAGATCTCTGGGCACATATGTGCCTACTGAGTGCTTCTGCTTCTTAGTTTTCAAATAGAAAAATACATTTATAATGAAAAACTCTTTTTCATCTTATCTCCAAGTTAACAAAAATTAAACCCTTTTTGATAATGGTTGTACAGATAGCTCTACCAAACTTGGCCTTAAAGAACAATAACCAATCCCATTAAAACCTCATTTCCAAAGTGCCTCTGAAAAAGTCCCTTTCTTTCACGCTATTCCTAGATTCAACAGATGTTTTTTTGGGGTGGAGTTAATGCTCCTGTTTATTCCTTTCAGGATCTAATTTCATCACTTAGCTTCTGTGGCATAATTGAGACAAGCTGGATGAATTATCTCCTAACTAGTTCATCATGAAAAAAAAATCCCAAACTGGTCTCAAAATAGTTTTGATGTTTGGAGTCTTTCAGAAAGAAAGAGAAGGATACTCAAACAGAAGCATGATTAGAATGTGCTAAGCTAATTTGTAAGGAAGCAACCGTGACAAAACTGAAGGACAGTGTCACATACTGTTTCTACCCATCATTCCAACATTTTGGTAGGACATGGACTTATAAAGGGCAGAGATCAAGCCCTCTGGCTCTCCATGTGCCTAGCACCTGGCATTGTGCCTGGCATATAGTAGATGCTCAACAAATATTTGTTGAATGTAATTTAGTCTAAGCTCTTCTGGGGAGAAAATAATGGTTTGGAGTTTAGAGTAGCAAATCTAACCACTAGACTCTCCAAATACATAAGTGCTTTGTATGTTCAGTATTCCTTGCCACAGAAAACACCTTGGAAAACCAGATTAGGGTTATAAAGTAGGGGTTTGTATACCACATAGGAAATAAGACTAAATTATGTCTACCTTCCATATTGAAAATGGATCAATCTTGGAAAAGACCTCTGTCCTTTATCCCTCAGGATCTTACTGGTGATGGGATAATGACCAGTTTATTTGATACATGCCATGATGTTAACAGACAATGGCAACTTACTATGCTTGTTCTTCTATGTAACACAGTTAGCTTAGAACAGAATGCTTTAATTCAAAGATGTGAATCCTCCTAATCTTGGAAATTACAAGAATTTAGAGGTAGAATATCGTGGCGCAGGGCAATGAGCCCAGAGGGAACGTCTCACTGGGGAAATCGAAATAAAGTGAGATGGGAAAAAAAATGGATGCTTGTAGTCTTTTAGTGAATTCAAGGTAAACTGGCTAATTCTGGGCCAGAGCCAATAGGCAAGGTGTCTAAACAGAGGAGATAGAAAGATGCAGTGGTGGAATCCTGATATGCATAACATTTCAGCATCAGCAGGACTAGAAAGAGGCCAAGCTGAGATGATGTGACAGGCAATGGTATTAAACCCAGCCCTAGGAAAAAGGGGATTGCAGGTATTAGGAGAGGAGGTCAGAACTTTTGGGAAATGACATTGGGCACCAGAAGCCAGATAAAGGGTGTCAAGTATGCTGAGCTTCTACTGAACACAAGATGCAGCTTGATGTTCATGAAGGTGCTCTGGGCCTAAATTCCCCCCAGTGACCCACTGACTCCCAGACACCAGACAAGAGGCTGACTAGCTCTTTGTAGTCCCACTCAGTAGCTGAAAAGAAGCCCTGAAAATAGCAGCAGGCCCTTAGGCTCAGAATTAATTATGATGGAGACTATATCAGCCCTTGAAACAGTACAACACTTCAGTACTTTTAAACTTTGCCTCACAGAGAAGTTTTCACTCTACGCAGGATTTATGTCAGGTAGAAGAACATCAAATAGGCTAATGTAGCGGATATCAGTGTCTATTCTGCACCTGAACTTGGAATTTGGGCTTAGAAGTTATGCAGAAATACGAATATGAATCAGTGGATAGAATCCTAGGTTCTAGTTTAGGTTATAATTAGATTTTCTTTTGAGATCAGCTCTAATATTTCTAGAAATCCTTGCTATATTTGGTACAATAAAATTATGAACTCCTTAGAACTCCTTCCTTGGTCAGTTTCCATGGGACAGAGATCTTCTCAATGCCTCTTTGTTTCTGTGAATTCTTCATGGATTCCTTTTTATCTTCCCAACTTACAAAAATGCTGCTATTCCTGGAAATTCATGCTTTGCCCTCTCTTTCCCTATTGTGATCTCACCCATGCTTCTTCCTCCAGTCATATCTCTCTTTGGAAGACAGCTATATCTTTGCCTCTGGTCCAGACTTTGGATCTTCAAAATTATATAACTACTTCTAACTTCTGGCTCTGAGTATCCTACAGATATCAGATATCTCAAATGCAACTTAATCAGGACTTATCTTCACATCCAAAACCTCCTTCTGCTGTGGGGGTACCACACACCCCATGTCAGCCATACTGAAAATTTAGGAGGTGTGTTGACTTCTCATTTTCCCTCAAAGCCCATCATGTCTAATTTGTCAAGTTCAGCTCCCATGACCACCACATTACTGATCGAATGGGTCTTATTTCTTCTAACTCTC
Source organism: Prionailurus bengalensis (assembly GCF_016509475.1). Classification (NCBI taxonomy): domain Eukaryota; kingdom Metazoa; phylum Chordata; class Mammalia; order Carnivora; family Felidae; genus Prionailurus; species Prionailurus bengalensis. Next base: position 189,862,668 of record NC_057344.1, on the reverse strand, counting down.
TCCCAGACTATTGAATTGAACTTCATTCTGGTCTTCATGCCCCAGTCCTCTCCTTATATCCAACATTTATATTGTAAGCCAGGGTGAGTTTTTAAATGCAAATATACTCCTACCCCTGAAACACAGGAAAGCACTGATTATAACTGATCAACATCTCCTTAAAGAATAGCATTCAAAACCACATTCGATTCATTGGAGAAATGCAAAGTGAAGCCACAATGAAGTATTACTTCATACCCACTAGGATGGCCATTATTAAAAAAACAAAAAAAGAAAAAGAAAAAAAGAAGTGGCACCTGGGTGGCTCAGTCAGTTGAGTTGAGCATCCGACTTTGCCATGATCTCATGGTCCATGAGTTCGAGCCCCACAAGGGGCTCACTGCTGTCAGCTTGTCAGCGCAGAGCCTGCTACAGATCCTCTGTCCCCTAATCTCTGCCCCTTCCCCTCTTGCACTCTCCCCCCAAATAAATAAATATTAAAAAAAGGAAAGTCACAAAACAGTTAGGATGTGGAGAGACTGGAAAACAGCACTGCTGATAGAAGCATACAACAGTATAGCTGCTGTGGAAAACAACATGGTGGTTCCTCAAGAAGTTAAACAAGAATTATCATATGACCCGGCAATTCTACTTTTAGATACATACCCCCCAAAAATCAAAGCTGAGACTCAAAAGACAAATGTTCAAAGCAATTATTTACAATAAGCAAAATGTGGAAATAATCCAAACGTTAGCCAACAGATAAAAAAATATGCTATAATATACCTATAAAAGAATATTATTCAGATGTAAAGTGAAATGATGTTCTGATCCATGCTATAATCTTGAAAACATAATACTAAGCGAAATGTCAGATACGAAAGGAAAATATTGTATGATTCCACTTATTTGAGGTATTTGGAATAGGAAAGTTTATAGAGACAGAAATAATAGTGTTACCAGTGACTATATGGAAGGGCCAATGGGGAATCTTTGTTTAATGGGTATAGAATTTCAGCTCAATATGATAGAAATGTTCTGGAGATAGATTATGGTGATGGCTGTACAACAATGTGAGTGTACTTAACTGCCACTGAATTTTGTACTTAAAAATGGTAAAAATGGTAAATTTTGTTATATATATAACATGAACAATAAAAAAAATTAATGACATGCAACTTCCTGCTTCACACGTTGGACTCCAGCAGTTCTATAATCACCCATACAATCTTCATCTACATTATACACCCTGTCCATATTAGCCTGACACATGAGGACCTCTCCAGCATTCCTTCCATGCTCCCTCAGGAACTGGATGAAGGGCTCAGCCTCACTGACTGGTAATGTCCACACCTATCCTTTATCCTAAGTGCACTGAATTGTAATTATCTGGTTTTGACTATCTCATAAAATAGAGAGCTTCCTGGGGGAAAGAACTGAGTCTTTTACAGCCTGTATTTTTTAAGCACAATGCCTAGCATGCCGTAAACTCTCAAAAGGAAGTAGGTATTTAAAAAAACAAAAAACAAACAAACAAAAAACATGAAATACCAAGATTAGAAGGAATCTTAAAGCTTATTTGGTCCACACTTAAAAAAAAAATAAATGCTAATTTTGACATAAGGGCCAAAATGTTGTCTTCCAGAGGTCTCATTTCTATTTGAAATTCAATAAGAGCCAGTTTTCCTTTTGTCATGGATTCTATCATTTGATGACTCATAGAAGGATTACATCTGAACCGTACAATTCATCATGCCAATATTTTCCAAACTCTAATGAGTCTTATAACATCTGTGTATTGTTTGCTCTACCCACAGACTCATTGTCCTAATGTCCAATTAAGTTCATTTTTACCTCAAGCTGTAGTGTCAATTAAATGGCAGTTTTAATGTGTTGTTTCCTTTTTTTTTTCTAGTATGTTAAAATCAATGACTAGCTATTAAAATAAAAGCTCATCTATGTATCACCTGAAGTCATCTTCCTACACCATGTGGCATATAAATCATGCTTTAAAGGGAAATGAATCTTAATTGTATGATTTACTGCTTCTTAAATTATTCTCCAGGCACAACTCTGATTGCTCAGCAAGTTTGTAGATGGTTTGAAAGCAATGACTTTCTTTCATTGCTGCTATCATTTTATGGTCCTTAGCTCCCTGATGGTTGTCAAGCCCTCATCACATACTCAACAACTATCTGATGACTAAATATGGTGTTGCTCCAGAGATGACACACATAATCTATTCTCTTAAAGTCAAAGCCGTTTCATCAGTTAGGTAATTTGGAAGTGAGGTGTTGACAAAGCTTCTCCTCTTGACCAAATTCTGTTTGGTCTCTCCTAAAGTTTTCAACAATGCCTGGACTTTTGAACTTCTGTGTTTATCTCTGCACTGTCCAATTTTAGAAAGAATTCTGCTCAGTTGGTTTAGCCAGAATCTCCCATCCTCCTTATCTGTTCACTCTCTATATCTCATTGGGTTTCTCATCTTCCACTATCCCCCTGGTAATACCTGATCACCCTGTCTTCAGCAAGAATCCTGTTAGGGTGGTTTAGCCAAAATTCCCTCTTCCCTTTGATGTTTCCACTTTGTAAATTTCTATCCAATGATCACCAGTCTGCTTCTTGGCTATAAATTCCCACTTGCTCATGCTGTATTCAGAGTTGAGTCCAATATTTTTCTCCCCCACTGCACAGTCCCATTGCTGTGGTCCTTACACCTATTGCCATGGGTCCCTGAGAATGAAGTGTGCCTTATTTTGCTTTAACAAATATCATTGAATATTTTTCTTCAATAATTATAATATTATTTCTTTACCAGTATTCATGGGAATGCATCATATAGAGCTCCAAATACAAGGAGGTAGTTGACTGATTTTTAAAACACTCTAAGGAAACAACACACATTTACAGGCCAAGTTTGCTTCTTAGCTACCAGTTTCTGAACTGTGGGTATAGCTTGGGTCATAGTTGCTACACTGTTTTGTATGTCTGCACCAAGGCCACACCTCGCACAGACTCTTTCAGCCATTGACTGAGCTTATAGGGGATACTAAGGCAGCCTTATCTCTAGGGTGCAAGGGACTCTTTCACAGCTAACTTTGGTTTCAGGATTCCCCTGAAGATTGCTGAATCTTACTTACACTACACAGCAGTCTAGATGGCTTCCTTCAACTTCCCTTCCATATCTCCTTCAGTTGGGGTCAAACTTGTATCACAGTTTAATGGCTATCCCAGCTTTGCTGTCTCCATTTTCTTTCATGAACATTTTCTTTTCTTTCTTTCTTTTTTTTAAGGAAATATTTATTTTTAAGAGAGAGAGACAGAGCATGAGCAGGGGAGGTGCAGAGAGAGAGGGACACACGAAACTGAAGCAGGCTCTAGGCTCTGAGATGGAAGCACAGATCCCAATGTGGGGCTCGAACCCACAAACTGTGAGATCATGACCTAAGCTGAGGTCAGATGCTTAACCAACGTTAAACTGAGCCACCCAGTGCCCCTCATAGGGATTTTCATAATAACATTTTTGCACAATTAACATTGTCTTGAGATCCATTTCCTGGAAAGTCTAGACTAACACAGGGGATATTAATGAGAACTACAGAAATGTCAGAGCTATTTCAAGCTGAATTTGTTTATGGGAGTTTGGGGTATAGGTAATTCTGAATTCTGACAATATTGAGTTGAATTTATGAATTACTAACTGTATTAGTTTGCTATGGCCTCCAGTAAAAAATGTGTATGAGTTAAACAAGAGAAATTTATTTTCTCACAGTTCTGGAGGCTATAAGTCCAGATCAAGGTGTTCAGAGGGGGTGGCTTCACCTGAGTCTGCTCTCTTTGGCTTGTAGATGCCCATCTTCTCCTAGCACCTTCACACCATCTTCCCTTTATGTGTCTGTGTGTCCTAATCTCTTTTTATAAGGATGTCAGTCATATTGAATTAGGACCCATTTTCACTTAATCACCTCTTTATAAAGGAACTACATCTAAATACAGTCACATTCTAAGATACTGAAAGTTACAACTTCAACATATGAATTTTGGGGAAATGTCATTTTGCCTATAACACTAGCCAATAACTCTGAGGCAGAGTTATTAATTACAAGTAATACAATTGTACAATAAATACAATTGCATATATAATGTCACTCATACACATAAGTCAATCTTTATAGTTTTTTTCTCATTATTAACCCCCCTCATATATTGGAACCATTGTCCATTAATTTATTTAATAATAAATTATATAGAAGCTATATAATCCAATAGTTATATGAAGTAGAATTATATGATAAACTTGAAAAGGAAAGAGAAAGAATTTTAAAAAGTCAGATCATGAGCTTCATGTTTATGTTGTGACAGTTCGATGATCCTGAGTCTGGTGTATTTATTTGAGCTATACCCAGAGTTCAAAACCTGGCAGCTAAGAGGCAAACTTGGCCTATAGATGTGTGTTGTTTTGAAAATAAGAATAGAAAAGCCCTTAAATAGAAGATGTCTCTGTAGTTTTCCAGAGGTCCACTTGTACCCCTAGCACACGGCTGCATCACACATGTACAATATTGATCCCTTAAAGTCTTTTGAGTTAGCAGACACTGAAGTTCAGACCATAGGCTCAGATGTGCTGCTACTCTGAAAAGGACATATTTTTTATCGTATTCCCTGAATTAGCTGCAGGAGATTCAAGTGCCTCTGGTGTTCTGTCCTCTAGAAATGCTCACATTCATCCAACATCCATTGGTTCCTCCTACCTTTATCTCAGGCTGTTCTTAGGTCACCAATAAATATTAATTAACAAAATAATGAGTGATGTGCCAAGTCTTTTTTCAACATGCACACTCAGTCTGAAACTTAGCATGTTTGGGATGATACTCCCTCTTCTGTCTGTAGTTAGGTAAGTACCCTCTGCACCCTAAATTTGCCGAACTGTTCATGATTTATGCACCAGAAAGGACATGATCTTCAGAGTGCACAGAGAAGTTTTTTTCTTGTGGATGCTTGATAGTGTTGCCATTCCATCATCCTTCAGATATATGAGCTTGCTTTTTTTAAAAAAGATGACTTCAGTATCTGGTATCCAAGAAAATAAAGCACTTTTCAAATTTTGACCGCATTATTTTTCATTATCAAGTCTAGAAGTTAACTGAAAGCTATTATCATGGTTTAGCCTTCCAGATGGGTATGAAAATGTTGTGTGAAGGCAGTCAATTTAAGAAAATGGATAAAATGATTTGTATGATGGAGTAGCAAAGCCAAAGAGGAGCTGAAAGGAAGGGTTACTATCTGTCTTTCTGAAAACCGAATCATTTCAGTCTGTCAAGAACGGAAAATCACTACAGAAAAGACCTGTTGAATCTTTCAAATACATTTAAGGGGCTTAACATAACTCTAATTGGTGTTGCCATTTTCTTCATCACTCCACATTTTCTCATAGCATCTCTGACCATTGGAGAGTGGAAGATCATGTCATACTTGGTAAAACTGCATCATATGTGCACCTAAGCCTATAAACACTCAGCCTATACAAGCATCTCAAAAATAAACAAACTCAAACCCATTTTTCATACTCCATGGCCCCTAGGCAAATCCAACCACTTCACCTGACACTATTAAAAAAAATCTGTTGGTACAGAATGTCAAAGCCATATAATATTGGGATGGGGAGGCGCTTAGGAGGTTAATACTTAAAGGATTTTCTAGATAATTTTGACTATATTGACTAGATATAAGTGACATCTTTGCACTGAATTTAGCACACCCTAGCCTGAGATGAAAATACAAAAAAAGTTTAAACCTGGAATTGGATCATTTGAACAAAGCAATTTTCTTTTTCTTTCTTTCTTTCTTTCTTTCTTTCTTTCTTTCTTTCTTTCTTTCTTTCTTTCTTTCCTCCTTTCTTTCTTGTAGACGTTCTTATAGAAGTAAGCTATGCTGACAATATTATAAAGTAGAAAATCTCAGTAAAGATATAGAAATTATTTTTTTAAAAGAACCAAATGAAAATGCTTCAGTTGAAAGTACGACAACCAAAATGAAAAATTTGCTAGTAGAAAGTGAAAAGATGACCTACAGAATGGGTGAAGATTTTTGTAAATCATCTATCTGATAAGGGCCTTATATTAAGAATAGGAAAATGATGCCTACAACTCAATAATGAAAAGATAAATAACCCAATTGAAAAATGGAGAAAGGATCTCAACAGGCATTTCTTCAAGGAAGATACACAAATGACTGATATGCACAAGAAAAGATGCTCAACAACTGTAAGCTATCGGGAAACGCAAATCCAGATCACAAGGAGATACTGTTTCACACCCATCAGTATGGCTGTGATCAAAAAGACAAATAAGAACAAGGACTGGTGAGAATGAAGAGAGAATGGAACCCTTAAACCCTGCTGGTGGAAGGTGAAATGGTTAAGCTTCTTTGGAAAGTCTGACAATTCTTAACTAAAGTTAAAATAACTAAGTTAAAGTAATCAAGTTAAATGGAAGAGGTACCTCATGATCTAGCACGTGTGATTTTATATCATGGTTTCTGTTGTCCACTTTTAATTCATTTACGTTACTGACAAAATTTATTTTACTGATGAAATCACATTTACATATTTTCAGTTGAATATGGCTTGAAAACAAATATGTTAATGCTTTTTGACTTATAATTTTATTAACTGGTATAATTAGACTTCAAATATCAATTACTGTTAGCCATCTCTTATGGACAGAATCCTCTCTTTAACAGATTCTCTGGTTCAAGGTGGTTAATGTCAACAAAGTTGACATGAGAAGTGGAGATTATCCTGAAGTTCCTTCTGAACCATGAATGAAACCCTGAATTCTATTTCATACTATGTTTTGTTAAGTCATTTTATTCTGGGAAAATTGGCAAACCTTGAATAGTATTTATAGTTATTTCTGACAACTAAAATATCTGACAAACCTGTCAGATAGTAGAGTTTATAGTAGGATTTTTAGAGCTTACATTTTCATCTGCATATATTTCCAAAGAAATCCCTATGTGTTAATACCTTTTCTATGGTAATCACTAAACCCAAAACAATAAATCTGTTGTTATATGTACTAATTGGATATACTTAGGCTGAGTAGAAAGTTTTCCTTAATGGTCTCTTCAAAATTTCAACCTTACTTGCTGGCATTTAGTGAATGTCAAGACACTTAAATCAGCCTTGTGTAATAAGATCCTATTGTCACTGACTTTATCATGGAAAAAAAAATCTACTTCAAACCTTAGGAAATATATTTTTGGACCTAGTAAGCATGTTATTTTTTAAAGTGCCAAATCCTTCACAGGACATTTTTATTCATTTTTTTCCCCACAAATTTTAAGAAGAAAAAGAAAAGTGGTAACTTTTTTTTCATGTGAAACATGTATTCATTTAAATATGTCGAGTTCACTGAACTCTGAGAATGTGGGATGGGACCAAGTAGAACTTGAGAAGAGACTTACTGGAAAAGCCAAAAGAGCTTTTGAATTAAGGTTATGAACAGTTTCCTAACAAAAGAGAAGTATGAGAATTTAGCATGCTAAAGTCATATAGTCACTATCATTTAAACTGCTGCCATTTGTCATAATTCATCAGGTGAACAAGAACCAAATGAACAGAGGAGCTAGAAATCTTGTCCTAGGATGAACCAATTGTCAAAGCAGTTGGAATAAAATTTTGTTCTTAAGTTCAAGTGGTTAGCAAGGGACTTAGAAGAGAGACAAGACAACACTGTTGCCAGAAGCCAAGTAGACACCAGTATGGTGCATGAAGTGAGAATAACTGAGAGAGAAAACTGAAAACAGTTCATTGACTGATTTTTTTCTTTCCTTCAACTATTAAATAACTATTTATTGAGTACCTTCAGTATGAGAGGCCTAGGACAGGATTTGATGATATAATTGTCAACAACACTGGCATAAACTTTGACATCATGCTGTGTAGATTCTAAGAGAAGAGAAATACTCATCTAATAATCCTGAAAATAAAAATATTACATCATGAAAAGTGTTAGAAGGGAAATAGTTGTTATAAGAACATGTAAGGAGAACTGACTTCTACAGACTGCTTCTCTCAGGGTCCCTTGCCTTCTGGTTTCCAGTTTGATTCAACCAATGAGAGGCACTAGCCCTACAAAAGTGGTGGAGAGAGTTGGTGGTAATTTGTTATGGCACCAGGAAGAAATTAAAACAGGAGTTACTGGCTTGGAGACAGTAAGAGGCACCAAGGTAATTTCCAGTAGTGGAGATGGAATGCCAAAGGCCTGTTTTTACTGGAAGAATGTTGGGCTGTAGGATAGACTTTCATAAATTCTGTGTTTGGCACAGTCACATTTATTCAATGTTGGTTTTGACAGTTGTACTGCTTTTCCAGACAGGATCCATCACCATTCTGATCTATAATCTTCTTGAATTTGGCATCAAATCATTCCAATGCTGAATAAAATTTCTTCCTTTGCTTTTTTGTTTTGATTAATAGATCCGCATATCCTTTGAAGAATAAAAGTGGAGAAAATTTTAGAAGGAAAGAACCACTATTCTAATTTTGTTAGAGTGTCTCAGATCTCAGTCCTCTTATTTATATATATTTGTTCCTTTTTGATCTTTTCTAACCTCGTTGCTTTAAATAACTTCTATACGTCAACAACTCACAATTTATATTTGTAGTATGAAGCTCTGAAACTCCAGACTCATACCTAATTGCCTAGTCAACATCTCCACATGAATGTCTAACAGATATCTATCTCATAGTCAACACGAACTAACCTGAATTCCTAACCTCCCTTGTAATGGCTCTACCCATAGCTTTCTCATTTCAGTTAATAAAAACACCATTCTTCCAGTCATTCAAGTCAACAACACTGGAGTCCTCCATTGGGAACTCTGATGTCTCCACCTTCAGATCATATCAAGAGTTTCCCTATCTCTCATTATCTCCATTGGTGCCATTCTGCTCAGAGATGTCATCGTCTCTAGCCTGAATTCCAGCAATAGTTTCCTAACAGGCATACTTGCTTCTAGTCTTGCCCCCTATATTTTATTTTCAAACAAGTAGAGTAAACCACCAAAACCCTAGAGAAGAAAGCAGGAAAAAAACGCTCTGACCTCAGCTGCACCAATTTCTTACTTGAGTCATCTCGAAAGGCAAGGGAACTAAAAGCAAAAATGAACTATTGGGACCTCATCAAGATAAAAAGCTTCTGAACTGCAAAGGAAACAATCAACAAAACTAAAAGGCAACCGACGGAATAGGAAAAGATATTTGCAAATGACATATTGGATAAAGGGCTAGATTCCAAAATCTATAAATAACTCACCAAACTCCACATGCGAAAAACAAATAATCCAGTGAAGAAATGGGCAGAAGACATGAATAGGCACTTTTCTAAAGAAGACATCCACATGTCCAACAGGCACATGAAAAGATGCTCAATGTCACTCCTCATCAGGGAAATACAAATCAACACCACACTGGGATACCACCTCACGCTAGTCAGAGTGGCTAAAATGAACAAATCAGGAGATCATAGATGCTGGACAGGATGTGGAGAAATGGAAACCCTCTTGCACTGTTGGTGGGAATGCAAACTGGTGCAGCCACTCTGGAAAACAGTGTGGAGATGCCTCAAAAAATTAAAAATAGATCTACTCTATGACCCAATACTGCTATGAATTTACCCAAGGGATACAGGAGTGCTGATGCATAGGGGCACTTGTACCTCAATGTTTATAGCAGCACTTTCAACAATAGCCAAATTATGGAAAGAGCCTAAATGTCCATCAACTGATGAATGGATAAAGAAGACGTTATTTATATACACAATGGAATACTATTTGGCAATGAGAAAGAATGAAATCTGGCCATTTGTAGCAACGTGGATGGAACTGGAGAGTGTTATGCTAAGTGAAATAAGTCAGGCAGAGAAAGACACATACCACATGTTTTCACTCATGTGGATCCTGAGAAACTTAACAGAAGACCAAGGGGGAGGGGAAGGGGGAAAAAAGTTACAGAGGGAAGGAGGAAAACCATAAGAGACTCTTAAATACTGAGAACAAACTGAGGGTTGATGGGAGGTGGGGGAGAGGGGAAAGTGGGTGATGGGCATTGAGGAGGGCACCTGTTGGGATGAGCACTGGGTGTTGTATGGAAGCCAATTTGACAATAATTTATATGTAAAATAAAATAAAATAAAGTAAAATAAAATAAAATGGAATTCATATCACATAACTTCAGAACCCATTAATAACTCTGTTTCATTCACTCAAAGTCCCTAAAATTGTCCACAAGGCATTAAATAATCTGAGCTCCACTTATTCTTCTGACTCTTTACTCCATTGCAACCATAAAAGCTTCTCTGAATGAACATGTTCCTATTCCAGGTATACTATAATAGAAGAGTGGGAAATAAACGTGATTTTAGGGCAGAATTAGTGAGATGACTTGCGATAACTCCCCTCCCTCCTCCCTCTCTACCTTCTTCCTTCCTTTATTCATTCTTTTCTTTGTTCCTTCCCTTGGTCCTTCTTTCCTTCTTCCCTTCCTTTATTCCTTCCTTCCTGGCATAATTCATTTGGCAAAACATTTAGTACCTTCTACTATGTGTTATGTAATTGCTAGATGCTGGTGATAGCAAAATCAATAAAAAACAAGAACTAACCATTCAGTAGGGAAAACTGATATGTGTACCAACCAATGAAAACAATGTCATAAATACAGACATAGAATGACAGGATGCAATAAAAGAATGCCATGTCAGAACCAAGGACAGAGATCCTTTACCATGTAAGATTACTGAGCCTAGGTAATCTGGAGGGACCTAGGTATTTTAAGCTATCTAGTGACTTGTAGGTATCTCTACACAGTAAAATTATTTCCACAACAACCATGTCTATGCTCTTGTGTGGGAAGTGAGTTAATTACTGAATTATTTTCCTCTTTGCCACAGTTCAAGAACATTATAAACTCTTTTCATTTTTTTTCTTCCCATGAGCTAGTGAAGATAATGGTTATAGGGAACATTGCCATCCTGAAATGATGCAAAATCTAGAAGTTTGAGATCACTTGTTCTAATGAATACCTCTTTAAAATGATTTGCAGAGTAAAAGATAACTTGAGAACCAAACTGCAATAAAATCTTGGTGATTTTCTCAAATAAGCTAGAATGCCCAGGGAAATAGACAACCAAAGGCACACATATGGTATGTTTCTTTCACTTAAAATTAATACTTTTTTTTAACCCTTAGCATCCATGATAAAAATTAGAAATTTTTTAGAAAAATTAGAAATTAGAAATTTTTTTAACCCTTAGCATCCATGATAAAAATTAGAAATTTTATCTTTCTAAAAGGTTTATGTCCAAGGGCTAGTATCCAAAATCTATAAAGAGCTCACCAAACTCCACACCCAAAAAACAAATAACCCAGTGAAGAAATGGGCAGAAAACATGAATAGACACTTCTCTAAAGAAGACATCCGGATGGCCAACAGGCACATGAAAAGATGCTCAATGTCACTCCTCATCAGGGAAATACAAATCAAAACCACACTCAGATATCACCTCACGCCAGTCAGAGTGGCCAAAATGAACAAATCAGGAGACTATAGATGCTGGAGAGGATGTGGAGAAATGGGAATACTCTTGCACTGTTGGTGGGAATGCAAATTGGTGCAGCCACTCTGGAAAACAGTGTGGAGGTTCCTCAAAAAATTAAAAATAGACCTACCCTATGACCCAGCAATAGCACTGCTAGAAATTTACCCAAGGGATACAGGAGTATTGATGCATAGGGGCACTTGTACCCCAATGTTTATAGCGGCACTCTCAACAATAGCCAAATTATGGAAAGAGCCTAAATGTCCATCAACTGATGAATGGATAAAGAAATTGTGGTTTATATACACAATGGAGTACTACGTGGCAATGAGAAAGAATGAAATATGGCCCTTTGTAGCAACATGGATGGTACTGGAGAGAGTTATGCTAAGTGAAATAAGCCATACAGAGAAAGACAGATACCATATGGTTTCACTCTTATGTGGATCCTGAGAAACTTAACAGAAACCCATGGGGGAGGGGAAGGAAAAAAAAAAGAGGTTAGAGTAGAAGAGAGCCAAAGCACAAGAGACTCTTAAAAACTGAGAACAAACAGAGGGTTGGTGGGGGGTGGGAGGGAAGGGAGGGTGGGTGATGGGTATTGAGGAGGGCACCTTTTGGGATGAGCACTGGGTGTTGTATGGAAACCAATTTGACAATAAACTTCATATATTGAAAAAAAATAAAAAAATAAACGTGGAGATAAATCCAAATTCTATTTTCTGTATAAAACATTAGTGATAATTTCTTGTGAAATGTTAATTACAAAGACAATTAAAATATATGATGAGTGAATTATATATTGGGAGAGAAATAAACAGAGAAAGTGTAAAAAAAAAGGTTTATGTCCAATTTTTTAGCAGAAGAATCTAAATATTTTGTAAGTCTTTCCTAAAACAGGCATCATACATATTCTGCAAGCTTCTATGGAATATTTCAAAGTAGTTCTCTTAATGCTCTTTGCAACAAAATTCATTATTAAATTTCTAGTCTTTTTTTTTTTTTCTAGCTAGGGACAGAGGTGTATTTGTTATTTTTTTTTTATTTTTATTTTTTGTAAAACAATTGTTTTTTTATTTATTTATTTACTTACTTATTTATTTAAATATATGAAATTTAGTGTCAAATTGGTTTCCATACAACACCCAGTGCTCATCCCAACAGGTGCCCTCCTCAATACCCCTCACCCACCCTCCCCTCCCTCCCACCCCCCATCAACCCTCAGTTTGTTCTCAGTTTTTAAGAGTCTCTTGTGCTTTGGCTCTCTCCCACTCTAACCTCTTTTTTTTTTCCATCCCCTCCCCCATGGGTTTCTGTTAAGTTTCTCAGGATCCACATAAGAGTGAAACTATATGGTATCTGTCTTTCTCTGTATGGCTTATTTCACTTAGCATAACTCTCTCCAGTTCCATCCACGTTGCTACAAAGGGCCATATTAAATTTCTAGTCTTATACCTACTCCAGGACATTAAGTATTTGATACATTTAGACACACAAACACAATTAATAAAAGTAGGTAGGGGCACCTGGGTGGCTCAGTCAGTTAAGCATCTGATTCTTGATTTTGGCTCTTGTTATGATCTCACAGTTTGTGAGTTCAAGCCCCACATCAGGCTCTGTGCTGACAGCTGGAGCCTGCTTGGGATTCTCTCTCTCTCTCTCTCTCTCTCTCTCTCTCTCGCTGTCCCTCCCCTGCTCTCATGTGTGACCTCTCTCTCTCTCTCTCAAAATAAAATAAACATTTAAAAAAATAGGTAAATTTAAGATAATTGAAATCATATTAATAATCTTTTCTGACCACAATGGTATGAAACTAGAAATTAATTACAAGAAGAAAACTTAAAAATTCATAAAATGTGGAGATTAAAAAATATGCTTGCTAGTGAATAATCAATGGGGCATATAAGATATTAAAAGAGAAATAAAATATATTTTGAAAAAAATGAAAATTAAAATGCAATATACTAAAACTTACGAGATCCAGCAAAAGAAGTTCTACTAACAACCTAACTGCACCTCAAGGAACTAGAAGAGAAAACTAAGCCCAAAATTAGTAGAAGGAAGGAAATAACAAAGGTCAGAACAGAAATATACATGAAATAGAAACTAAAAATGCTGAAAAGACTAAAAAGATCAATGAAACTAAGAGCTAGTGTTTTTTTGAAAATATAAACAAAATAAACAAAACTTTAGTTAGACTTACCAAGAAAAAAAAGAGAGAAGACACAAATAGAATTATAAAATGAAAGAGGAGACATACAACTAATACCATATAAATACAGAGGATCAGAAGAAACTATTATAAAAAATATATATACACCAGCAAATTGAAGAATTAGAGGAGATGGATAAGGTTTTAGAAACATACAATCTACAAGACTGAATCAGGGAGAAACAGAAAGTCTAAACAAACCATTAGTAGTAAATTAAATAAGTAATCAAAAATCTCCCAACAAAGGCAGTTTACAAACAGAAATCTTCACTGGTGAATTCTACCAAGCACTTAAATAAGAAATAATAGCAATTCTTCTCAAACCCCTCTAAAAAATATAAGAGGAGGGGCTACTTCAAAACTCATTCTATGAGGTCAGCATTACCCTGACACCAAAACTAAACAAGGACACCACAAAAAAAGAAAATTACCATGATCAAATGAGATTTATTACAAGGATGCAAGAATGGTTTAACATCTATAAATCAATGTGATATACCACATTAATAAAATGAAGGATAAAAATCATATAAACATCTCAATATAACCAGAAAAAGCATTTGACAAAATTTCACATTTATTCATAATAAACACTCTCAAAAAAGTGGGTATAGAGGGAATGTACCTCAACATAACAAATGTCATATATGACAAGCCCACAGATAACATCATATTCAGTTGCAAAAGCTGAAGTTTTCTTCTTAGATCAGGAATAAGACAATAATGCCCACTCGTGCCACTTTTATTCAACATAATACTGGAAATCTTAGCCAGAACAATTAGCCAAGAAAAAACAAATAAACATCATTCAAACCAGAAAAAATAAATAAATAAAACTGTGTCTAGTTGCAGATGACATGATACTATATGTAGAAAACCCCAAAGACTCCACTAAAACATTGTTAGAACTAATAAATGAATTCAGTAAAGTTTCAGGATACAAAATAGATATACCAAATCAATTGCATTTCTAAACACTAACAATAAACTACCAGAAAAAGAAATTAACAATCCTGTTTACAATTGCATCAAAGAGAATAAAATAGCTAGTAATAAATTTAACCAAGGGGGTGGTGAAAGATCTGTATATTGAAAACTGTAAGACATAGGTGAAAGAAATTGAAGAAGACACAAATACATGGAAAGATATTTCTAGCTCATGGACTGGAAAAATTCATTTTTTTAAAAAAGCTCATACTACCTACAGCTATCTACATATTCAGTGTAATCCCTAATCAAAACTCAAATGGCATCTTTACAGGAAAAGAAAAACAATCCTAAAATTTGTATGGAACTGTAAAAGTCCCTGAATAGCCAAAGCAACCTTGAGAAAGGAGACCTAACTGGTGGTATTATACTTCCTGATTCCAAACTATATTATAAATCTATAGTAATCAAAATAGTATGGTATTGGCATTAAAAGAGACACATAGATTAGTGGAACAGAATACAGAACCTAGAATGAAATTCATGCATATATGGTCAATAACTTATGATAAAGTAGCCATGAGTACATAATGAGGAAAGAATAGTCTCCTCAATAAAAAGTGGTGGGAAAATTGGACAATCACATGCTAAAGAATGATCTTGGACTCCTATGTTATGCCATACAAAGAATGAAATTGGACTCCTATCTTATACCATACACAAAAAATCAACTCAAAACGGATTAGAGACTTAAATATAAGGCCCGAAACAGTAGAGGTTCTTGACAAAAATGTTGGAAGTAAGCTCCTTGACATTGGTCTTGGCAGTGATTTTTTTTTTTATTTGACACCAAAGGTAAAGGTAAGAAAAGAAAAAATGAATAAGTGGGACTCCATCACATGAAAAAGCTTCTGTACAGCAAAGGCAATAATCAACAAAATAAAAAGGCAACCTACAGAATGAGAGGAAATATTTCTAAGTCATATATCTTACAAGGGGTAAATATTCAAAACATATAAAGAACTCAAACAACTCAATACCAAAATGTCAAACAATCTGATTAAAAAATGGGTAGAAGAACTAAATAGACATTTTTCCAAAGATAAGATACAGATGGTCAATAGGTAGTGAAAAGGTGCTTATCACCACTAATCATCAGGGAAATTAAATCACCATGTAAATTAAAACCACAATGAGATATTACTTCACACATGTGAGAATGGCTAACATTGAAAAGATAGAAGAGAACAGTGTTGGTAAGGATATGGAGAAAAGCAAACTATTGTGCACTGTTTGTAGGAATGTACATTGGTACAGCCACTATGGAAAACAGTATGGAGACTCCACAAAATATTAAAAATAGAATTACCACATAATTCAACAATCTCACTTCTGGGTATCTATCCAAAGAAATAAAGAGAGGATATCAAAAATACCTGCACTGTCATGTTCATTTAGGCATTATTTACAGTAGTGAAGATATGGAAACAGCCTAAGTGTGCATCAACACATGAATGAATAAAGAAGATAATATATAATAAAATATTATTCATCTATTACAAAGAAGGAAATATTGCCACTTGCAACAACATGGATGGGCCTAAAGGGAAAAAAAAAAGCCAAACTCATGGAAACTGAATGGAAAAATGGTTGCCAGGAGCTGGATGGGTCAGGGAAATAGAAAGCTGTTGGTAAAAGGGTACAAACTTTTAGCTATATGATGAATAAGGTATGAGGATCTAATGTATAACATAGTAACTATAGTTGATAACACTGCATTGTACAAGTGAAATTTGATGAGTAGAACTTACATATTCTCACCCAACGAATAGACAAACAAAACCCAAAACAATAAATACATGAGCTGATGTACATGTTAATTAACTGAGGGGATCCTTTAAAAATGTATATGTATGTCAAATCGCACAGTATACACTTTAAATATCTTACACTTTTGTAAATTACACTTGATAAAGTAGAAAAAATAGAGGAGAAAATATCAGAGTGTCCTGCATGCAGTAAGGGTATATATTGCTTTTTAAAACTTGTTTTAGTTATATAAAAACACAGGCATATATGTAGATAGGCACTGTATCTCCTGAAGGTACTTCTTACTTTGGGTGGAGGTGAAAGAAGTTAGAAAAACATTTTTTTGCAGTCATGGCTTCCTCTATGCTACTACAATAGTCAACATTTCTCAGTATACTTGGGATCTCTTACAAATTTGTAGAAATGTCTTGTGTGCTAATTAATAGGTAATATGAAACACGTTTAATATTCTGTATGGCATAGGTGCTTACGAATCAAAAGGGATGCTGGAGTAGAGACCCAAAGGTCTCCAGCTCTGCCAAATATTGAAAACTAAATAAATGAATAAAAATAAAAATAGGTAATAGAAAAACCATCATATGCCAAGAGAGTATTTACAGGTGGTAATAATGCATATGAGCTAAAATAGGAGCTGCTAATATTTCAGAATTGGTCCTGCCCTTTTTAGGACCTGAAAAGACGAAGACAGTTCTAAAAAATGCTTCCCAACTTGAGTCACAAACATTGTTCCAAGAATAGATTTCACTTAATTATCCATACCTTTAAAATGCAAATGCAGTCCTTCCAAGAGAAGCCTACGTTTTAGTTGAATTATTCTATTAGATTGCCTTCTTTCTAATCTGAGGGTAAGTTTAATGTTAATGTGAAGACAGTACAGAGATCTTAAGAAATCCACCCTAGGGCACACAGCTGACAAGTGACTCTCACTTAAACATTTCCTGCATGCAAAGTTATTATATTAATTTCTACCTCACAGGATTGTTTTGAAAACTAAATATGATAATATATGAAACATGTAGAACACTTTGTATGATGTACTAGGGAGTATTATATTAGTTTCTCTTATGCCTTATAGCCAATCCATTATCCTTTGATATATTGTATGTTATAGACCTAAATGGTCCAGTTGAAATTGGATGGTTAAGGTGCACTAGAAAATCACCTAACTGTTCTGAAGATCAGAGAGAAAGGTTTCTGTGGCCAGTTAGGTGGATTGAAATGTTTTCCTGTCTTATAAAGGCAAGGGTAAACTAATCATATTGGAGACAAACTATAGAATTTACTTCCTGCCACCTGGGCCTCCATTGTTAGAGACTGCTGAATTCCTGTAGGGAAGTTGCTCTCAGAAGTGTATCTACTGGAGGCTAGGAAGATGGCAAAGCAGGAAGACCCTAAGATGACCTCATCCTACAGATATAACTAGATAATACTCACATCTGTGTAAATAACACAGAAAACAACCTGGAGACTGACAGAACAAATTTCACAACTAAGGGTAGAGAGGAAGCCACATCAGAGAGGGTAGGAAGGGAAGAGACGCTGTAGGGAGGTAAACCATGCCCATCCACGGGCAGGAGAGACCTATGGACATGGAGAAGGGTGAGAAACAGATTATGACACTGGGAAGTCTGCATGGGGAAGGGAAATTCCCACAATATTTGGCTTTGAAAGTGAGGGGAGCTGAATTTTGTGAGGTGTTACAACCAGAAGAAATTAAAATCTAGAATTTTTAAAATCAGCAGGCTCAGTTCTGGGAGAACATGGAGGCCTATGGGAAGCTCAGGCCCTTCCCTAAAGAGACAGCTGGACAAAGAGCCCCCAGAAATACAGCATAGAAGTAGCAGTTTGAAAAATACCTAGGGACATACAGGAGGAAGAATAGTTTACTCATGTCAGAGCATGTCCTGGAGGGGCAGAATTAGCTGAGGGACTTCTCCAAGAACAAAGGAGCTAGCAGGCATAATGTCCCCCACACCCCAGCATACACTCACAGGCCCCTGTAAGAAACAGTGCTGTGTTAGCATTCGCTGCCTAACTTGCTAACATCATGCCCAGCTTCTCATGGGCTTCAGCATTTTAGTCTTCCCAGTCACATTTGCTTCAGACCCAGCACAGTGGATCCCCTCCCCCAGAGGATATGCATAAACCTTGTCAAAACCACATCTCCCGACCTGTGTGTTCTGCAAGACCTTGGTCACTACAGTGGTGGCAGTGGTGGGGCCTGCAGAAGCCTAAGGCACACCTTGTTAAAACTGTATGCACTTTAAATAGCCCCAGTCCCTGCAGCAGCAACAGGTCTCATTTTGCAAATAGACTGGTGTGCACCTTGTGAAAACTATGTGTCCCACCCCAGCCAGGGACCAAACACTGCCCAGAACAAGAAAAGAGAGCCTGTGCAGACAACTGGACTCAAGGGAAAATAAGTCAGGACAGACCAGCAGGGTACGCACAACACACACAGGAGACACCCCCTGAAGTGCCAGCTCCTGATGAACAGGGACACTGCACTGCAGGATACTACCTTTTCTTCATAAGGCCATTGCTTTCAAGAGGAAGAGATGTAGCTGACTTTCCCAATACATAGAAACAGACACAGAGAGTTAGACAAAACAAGGAGACAGAGAAATATGTCCCAAATGGAAGAACAAGACAAAACCACAGCAAGAGAACTAAGTGAAACAAATATAAGTAACATGCCTGATAGAGAATTTACAATAATGATCATGAACCTATGCACTGGATTTGGGAAAAGATTGGAGGACATCAGTGAGACCCTTAACAAAGAGATAAAAAAAGAACCAATTGGGGATGAACACAATAAATGAAATTAATAATATACTAGATGGAATACATACCAGGCTAGGGGAAATGGCAGAACAATTTAGCAACCTGGAGGACAGAGTAATGGAAACTAATCAAGCTGAGTAGGTAAAAGGAAAAAAAAAAACATGCAAAATGAGAGTAGACTTAGAGAATTCAATGACTCCATCACACATATAACACATAATATTCCTTCACATTATAGTTATCCCAGGAGAAGAAAAAGAGAGAAAAGGAGTCAGAAACTATTTGAAGAAATAATAGCTGAAAAAATAATTCCTAATCTGGTGAAGGAAACAGATATCCAGATCCAGGAGGCACAGAGATTCCCCACCAAAATCAACCCAAGGAAGTCTACAATAAGACACATAGTAATTAAAATAATCAAAAATAGTGATAAAGAGAGAATTTTAAAAGGAGCAAGAAAAAAGAAATAACTTGCATAAAAGGAAAACCTCATAAGACTGTCAGTGGATTTATTTTTTTTAATTTTTTTTTTCAACGTTTATTTATTTTTGGGACAGAGAGAGACAGAGCATGAAAGGGGGAGGGGCAGAGAGAGAGGGAGACACAGAATCGGAAACAGGCTCCAGGCTCTGAGCCATCAGCCCAGAGCCTGACGCGGGACTCGAACTCCCGGACTGCGAGATCGTGACCTGGCTGAAGTTGGACGCTTAACCGACTGCGCCACCCAGGCGCCCCTGTCAGTGGATTTTTTAGCAGAGACTTCATAAGCCAGAAGAGAGTGGCATGATAAATTTGAAGTGCTGAAAGGAATAAATAATATGCAGCCAAGAATACTTTATCCAGCAGGGCTATCATTTAGAATAGAAGGAGAGATACAGAGTTTATCAGACAAACAAAAGTTAAAGGAGTGCATGACCACTAAACCAGACCTACAAGAAATGTTAAAGGGGAATCTTTGAGTGGAAAAGACCATAAGTAAGAGTAAGGAAAGTATGAATCACAAAAGCAATAAAAATAAGTGTATCTATGTAAATCAGTCAAGGGATTAACAAAATAAAAGCATATAAAATATGACATAATATAAGTAAAATGTGGGGAGGTTGGAGAGGAGAGTATAGATTGGGTTCAAACTTAAGCCACCACCAACATAATATAGGTGCTATGTGCAAAAGATGTTATATACAAACTTAATGTAACAACGAATCAAAAGCCAGTAATAGATATGTAAAAAATAAAGAGAAATAAATCCAAGTATATCACTAAAGAAAGCCAGCAAACTGAAAGACCAAAAGAGAAGAAAGTATTAGGAAAGAACCACAGAAAAACACACAGAAAAGTACCAAAATATCAATAAATACTTATCTATTAATAATTACTTTGAACGTAAATGGACTAAATGCTCGAATCAAAAGACCTAGGGTGAAGGAATGGATAAAAAAACAAGACCCAAAAATATGCTGCCTACAAAAGACTCATTTCAGACCTAAAGACACATGCAGATAGACAGTGAGGGTATTAGGGTACTTGGGTGGCTCAGTCAGTTAAGCATTTGACTCTTGATTTTAGTTTAGGTCATGATCTCTTGGATCATGAGATCAAACCCTGTGTTGGGCTGACAGTGCAGAGCCTGCTTGAGATTCTCTCTCTCTCTCTCTCTGCCTCTACCCCACTCTCCCTCTCAAAATAAATAGATAAACATTTAAAAAAAAAAAAAGAAAGGGAGGGGATGGAGAAACATTTTGCAAATGGATGTCAAAAGAAAGCCAGAGTAGTAATACAGTAAAACCTTAGTTTGAAGCATAATTTGTTCTGGAAACATGCTTGTAATCCAAAGCACTCATATATCAAAGTGAATTTCAAAAACCATTGGCTCAGTTGTGATCATGAGATATTCAGTGTCACGTGCCATTCATATTCCAAGACATTGCTCATTATCAAGTTAAACTTAGAAATGTTTGCTTATAGGGGCGCCTGGGTGGTGCAGTCAGTTAAGCGTCCGACTTCAGCTCAGGTCACGATCTTGCGGTCCGTGAGTTCGAGCCCCGCGTCAGGCTCTGGGCTGATGGCTCAGAGCCTGGAGCCTGCTTCCGATTCTGTGTCTCCTTCTCTCTCTGCCCCTCCCCCCTTCATGCTCTGTCTCTCTCTGTCTCAAAAATAAATAAACGTTAAAAAAAATTTTAAAAGAAATGTTTGCTTATCTTGCAAAATATTTGTAGACCAATTTACTCACAATCCAAGGTTTTACTGTACTCTATCAGGTAAAATAGACTTATAAAAAACTGTAACAAGAGACAAAGAAGGACACTATATAATAATAAAGAGCACAATCTAACAAGAAGATATGACAATTGTAAATAATTATGCACCCAAATACTGTACATAGAACAGTTAAAATAAACATTAAGGAACTAATCTATTGTAATACAATAATAATAGAGGACTTTAAAACTTTAATACCGTACTTACGATTGATGTACTGATCATCTAAACAGAAAATAAACAAGGAAACATTGGCTTTGAATGACACACTGGAACAGATGGATTTAACAGATACATTCAGAACATTCTATCCTAAAACAGCAGAATACACATTCTTTTAATGTGTACATGGAGCATTCTCCAGAATAGATCGCATATTAGCCTACAAAACAAACCACAACAAATTCAATATAGAAATTATACCATGCATATTTTCTGACCACAATACTTTGAAACTAGAAGTCAACCATAAGAAAAAATTTGGAAAGAACACAAATAAATGAAGGTCAAATACCATGCTACTGAACAATGACTGAATCAACTAGGAAATCAAAGAAAAATAAATAAGTACATGGAAACAAATGAAAATGAAAACACAATGGTCCAAAACCTCTGGGATGCAGCAAAAGTGGTTCTAGGAGGGAAGTTTATAGCAATACAAGCCTACCTCAAAAAGAAAAAAAATATCTCAAATAAACGACCTAAACTTGCACCTGAAGGAATAATAAATAAAACCTAAAACCAGCAGAAGGAAGGGAATAATAAATATTAGAGCAGAAATAAATGAAACAGAAACTATAAAAACAATAGAACTGATCAATGAAACCAAAAGCTGGTTCTTTGAAAACATCCATACAACTGATAAACATGTAGCCAAACTTATCAAGAAAAAAATAGAAATGACTCAAATAAATAAAATCACAAATTAAAGAGGAGAAATAACAACCAACACCACAGAAAGACAACTATAGTAGAATATCATGAAAAATTATATGCCAACAACACATTAGACAACATAGAAGAAATGGATAAATTCCTAGACATATGTAACCTACCAAAACTCAATCAGGAAGAAATAGAAAGTTTGAATAGACTGATTACCAGCAATGAAATTGAATCAGGAATCAAAAACTCCAAAAAAGTAAAAGTTCAGGACCAAATGGCTTCACAGATGAATCTACCAAACATTTAATTTTTTTTTCAACGTTTATTTATTTTTTGGGACAGAGAGAGACAGAGCATGAACGGGGGAGGGGCAGAGAGAGAGGGAGACACAGAATTGGAAACAGGCTCCAGGCCTGAGCCATCAGCCCAGAGCCTGACGCGGGGCTCGAACTCCCGGACCGCGAGATCGCGACCTGGCTGAAGTCGGACGCTTAACCGACTGCGCCACCCAGGCGCCCTGAATCTACCAAACATTTAAAGAAGAGTTAATACTTATTCTTTTCAAAATTTTCCAAAAACTAGAAAAGGAAGGAAAAATTCTAAATTCATTCTATGAGGCCAGCATTACCCTGATACCAAAACCAGACAGAGATCCCCCCGCCGAAAAAAAGGGAAAAAAAAGCACTACAAGCCAATATCTCTGATGAACATAGATGCAAAAATCCTCATTAAAATATTAGCAAACCAAATCCAATAGTACATTAAAAAATAATTTACCATGATCAAGTGGGATTTATTTCTGGGATGCAAGAATGGTTCAACATTCATAAATCAATCAACATGATATATAACATCAACAAGGGAAAGGAAAACACCATTTGATTATTTCAATAGATGCAAAAATAAAAAAGCATTTGACAAAGTATATCATCTGTTCATGATAAAAACCTTCAACAAAGTAGGTTTAGAGGGAACATATTTCAACATAATTAAGGTCACATATGAAAAACCCACAGCTAACATCATCCTCAACGGGGAAAAAGAGCATTTGCCTTAAGGTCCAAAACAAGATAAGGATGTCCACTTTCACTATTTTAGTCAACAAGTGCTAGAAGTCCTAGTCACAGCAATCAGACAACAAAAAGAAATAAAGTGCATCCAGATTGATCAGGAAGAAGTAAACTTTCACTATTTTCAGATGACATGATACTATATGCAGAAAATCCTAAAGATTCCACCACAAAACTACTAGAACTGATAAATGAACTCAGTAAGGTCACAAGATAGAAATCCATTGTATTTCTATGCACTAATAATGAAGTAGTAGAAAGAGAAATTAAGATAACAATCCCATTTACAATTGAACTGTAAATAAAATATCTAGGAATAAACTTAACCAAAGAGGTGAAAGTCCTGCATTCAGAAAACTGTAAAATACTGATGAATGAAATTGAAGATGACAGAAACAAATGGAAAGATATTCTATGCTCGTGGATTAGGGAACAAATACTGTCAAGATGTCTATATGACCCAAAGTAATCTATAGATTTAACATAATCCCTCTCCAAATATCAACAGCATTTTTCACAGAACTAGAACACACAGTCTGAAAATTTGTGTGGAACCATGAAAGACCCCAAACAGTCAAAACAGTCTTGAAAAAAAACAAAAAACAAAAAACGGAGCTATTACAATTCCAGATTTCAAGTTATATTACAAAATTGTAATAATCAAAACAGTATGTTACTGGCACAAAAATAGACAAAGATCAGTGGAAGAGAATAGAAAACCCCAAAATAAACCCACAATCGAGTCAATTAATCTTTAACAAAGGAGGTAAGAATATGTGATGGGAAAAAGACAATCTCTTCAATGAATTGGGTTGGGAAAAATGGACAGCTACATGCAAAAGAAAGAAACGTGACCACTTTCTTACACCATATATAAAAATAAAATCAAAATGAAGCACCTAAATGTGAGGCCTGAAACCATAAAAATCCTAGAAGAGAGCACAGGCAACTTTCTCTGATATAGGTCATAGCAACATTCTTCTAGATATATTTCTTGAGGCAAAACTTCTGCACAGCTAAGGAAACAACCAACAAAACCAGAAGACAACCTACTGAATAGAAGAAAATATTTGCAAATGACCTATATGATAAAGAGCTTGCATCCAAAATATATAAAGAACGTATATATCTCAACACCCAAAAAACAAATAATCCAATTAAAAAATGGGAAGAAGATATGAACAGACATTTCTCCAAAGAAGACGTACAAATGGCAAACAGACACATGAAAAGATGCTCAACATTGCTCATCATCAGCGAGTATATATATATAGTATATATATTTCTTAATCATAAAAAGTGAAAAGTTGCCCTTTGCAATAGCAACTTTGGATGGATCTAGATGGATCTAGACAGTATAAAGCTAAGTGAAATATGCCAGTCTGAGAAAGACAAGTACCATGTGATTTTACTCATATTTGGAATTTAAGAAACAAAACAAATTAACAAAGGAAAAAACAAGGGATGGTTATCAGAAGGGAGGTGGGTAGGGGATGGGTGAAATAGGTGATGGGGATTAAGAGTACACTTATCTTGATCAACACTGGGCGAGGTATGGAATTGTTCAATCACTACATTTTACTCCTGAAACTAATATAACACTGCGTGTTAATTACCCTGAAATTAAAATAAAATTTAAAAAAAAAGAAATGTCTCTGTTTACACTGGTTGGTGAGCATCCTTAAGGAACGTGAGTGGCCCTCCCTTCCCCTGTTGGCCCTTATGTTTTTAAATGGATGTGGGAAACTTTAATTACATAAGAGGTCTCTGACTGCAAGAAATGCTAAAATAATGACTCTCCTCAATCTCACATTCTTATTGGTATTTTACCTGAATTTCCATTAATAAAAAAATTTCAGTCCTAATTCATTACATAATTTCTACATCCAAAACACTCATTACTGAGCTCTCTCCATAGACGTAAAACTCACACTTTTTAATTTAATTTTATTTTTTTATGATTCATTTAGAGACTTCATCTAATACCCAAGGCACTGAACAGTCTGTTTCTTATTCTTAGTTAAACCACACATAAATTGATTGACTTAACAAATGTTTTCAGGACTTCTGTGGTTTGCTTTTAAGATTCTTATTTCTTATAATCACACTAATAATAACAATAAATTACTAGACTTTGATGTAACATCTTCAGAAGCTCAATGAAGTATATAGTTAGTAATTGCTACTAGATTGAAAGGTTTGTTGATTAGATATTGTGTGACTGACCTACAATAAAGGGACATGCAGTGTCATTTGTTTGCTTATTGTAACAAACACGGTTGATGTCTTAAGCACACCCCCTGATCTACAGTGGAAGCCATCTAAGATGGTGCTGTTCACAGTAGCACTTTCCCATGTCTCTGCCTGAGGATGCTTTCCGAGCTCAGTGAAATGTATACTAGGGAACATTCATCCAACAAGAGCAGCGTTGATCCAACAAGGAATCATCCCAGGGGGACAACCTGGTGGCAGATTCCACATGGTCCCTGAGAGGATCTCCTTGAGATTGAGCCACATTGGACCATAATTACTTTATTATCTTTCACTGCTTACTTGTTCCTCTTTCTCTCTTTTCACATGGCTTCCTGGCGGCATTTCCCAAACAAACTCCTTGCATCTACAGGCTTACCTTGCACCTGATTTCAGGAGCACAGAGACGGAAACCTTAACCAAGACACTTATTTGCTCATTTTTTTTTTCATTGAGATTTATTGAATTCCTGCTCTGTGCCAGACATCTTTCATTTATGATGTCCGAGTCCTCAGAAACAGTTGTCCCATCACCACAATACCCATTTTACAGATGATAAATTGAAGTCTAGAGAGTTTAATTGAGTAATTTATAAATCATAATAGGTAGCAAAGCTCAGAGTCCATTTCTATTTTCCTATTGCTTTTACCATTTTATTCTACCCTCACTAATTCTGTGACTTTTGATCAGTAAAAGGAACAGAGCCTAACTGCTGTTACATAGTTACACTCTCCAAAATTCAAATTGGTGAGTGGGTTTTGACATAAAAGACACAGGTTGTGTCCTTTTGTTCTGACACGTGCGAAAAACCCTCCTCTTTCGTGGACAATCTCCCATCGCCTCCACCGCTCACCTGCTCCCTGCTCTTGGCTTCAGTTTCCTCAAATGGAAAATAAAAATCCTTGGTCTCCATGATCTTCAGGATCTATTAAAAAGTTAATGTTACAGAAGCCTGAGTTCTTTGTAGTCTAGTCTCTCTGGCCAATTCCACTAGTTTTTTGTTTTGTTTTGTTTTGGTTTTATGTTGAATTCTGTTTATAACCACTTTTGAAGTAGATGTCAGTGAAATTTTTTCTATAAAGCACCAGATAGAAAAAGTTTTAGGCATCATTGTTAGTAAGGTGTCCGCTGCAATTAATCCAGCCATTGTTGTTCAAAAGAAGCAAAGGCCAATATGTAAATAAATGAGTGTGGCTACTTTCCAATGAAATTGATGAGGGAGCCAATGGCCAGCTGTGGGCAAAGCAGAGCTAACACCGCCCCCTCCCCCACCAGGTGGGCTGTGTGCCACATCCTCAGGCACTCCTGGCTGCCCCAGAATAAAGGAAAGGGAAAAACAAGTAACTGATAGAGATCACATTCACGCAGGATATGAGTCTCTTGTCAATTTACAAGTGTTTTAGTAAATTACAAGAAAAAGGCAATCTTACTAATAGCCTAATCTCCAGAAACAGACTCCGTTTTCTGGAGTCCTAACACCACCCTCCCCTCCATGGTGATGTGGGGGAACAAAGGCAAGAAGGAAATGGAAGGTAAAATTAAATTTCCTTAGAACCTGCAGCCCTTGGACAAATACTTGAGGCAGGCAGAATATAACAATCCTATAGGACCTCCCCCCCCCCCCCACTGTCTTAATGTTAACGCCTTACTAGAGGTGAAACAACCTTAGCTTGACAATAGCTAGGCCCCCAGTGTCTTAGGAGTCCTCTTTAGCATATGAAAGTCCCTCTGGAGGCCTCCCTTTGGCCTTTACCTCCCCCCACTCCTTAGTATGTAATCAATCACTCCTCACTACCCCAGTATAGCTCTTTCTGCCCTCAGGTCCTGTCATCATGCTTTAATAAAATCACCTTTTTGCACCAAAGAAAAGAATTCTTTCTTAGCTGTGGGCTGAGGACCCCCACCACCGCAAAACCACATTGAAACTATGTATTTACAAAAACAGGCAGCAAGCAACTGGTTCTCCACTCACAGAAAACAGTTCTCTAAGATTCTTGTGTCAAGACCTGGCAGATGAGAGATGACAGGAAAATTCCAAACAGTGCTTTTATTTTCTGTCTCACCAGCCTCCTAGAAACTTTGCAGGTCTTTCTCACAGAGCTCCTCACAGAGACAAAGAAAAAGGAAAGCTTTTCTGTGTCTTTCTTACCTGAGCCTATCTGAGTGGCTTCTGTTTGACAGAGAGTGGTTTGTGTTTGTGTTTGTGCTGGGCTTAAGGGCCAAGAACAGTCAATACTGAATGGTGCTGTCCTCTGGAGAGCTGGAGAATATATAAATATTGCATTGGGGATGTGCTTTCCTTTTCAACAAAGTTTCTGAACAGGTTTGCTTGCTAAGGGTCTATTATTGGCATTTTCATTATAACCCCTGTAACACCAAGCTTTTTTACAGGACTTATGATTCAGAACAAACATTTTGTCGAAGATGAATCTGGCATGCTTGATGTTATTCAAGGGATACATTTCTTTGGAGAAACTTCCCATGGAAAGTTCTGAGTCTGCATCGGGGAGCCCAAAAAATCCTTAAGGAGAAATTGCTGCCTCATGCGTGAACTTCTGGTAAGTTTTCTGAGCCGACAATGAATAAACATAGTCTAACATTATTTCTGATTCTGTAATAGGTCAACTTATAAGATATCAGAAACCTATTGTATATAAGTTCCGCTTAAACTCACCTTTCATGAATAGTTGAGATAGAAGGCTTATGTAGTTCCCTATTAGGGTTATCAGAAATTACTAATGGCCCTATCTCGCTTCTGTGACCTCGCCTGCTTGCTAAATAGATAACTTAGGATGCAAAACGCTCCCCCATCCCTTCTACCAAGTTCTGGCCTAGGCAACACCAACATGTAAAAAGTCAGGTACTCGCTGCCCTCCGGTATCTCAGGTGTCTAACTATGATTGGTCATTTTAAACCCTCTTAGGACAAAGACCTTTAAATTGACAGGTTCCCGCCAAAACTAACGTCTGTGTGTCACAATATAATCGGCTACCATGAAATGTTGTAAATTGTAATCAGTTAACCAAATAATGACGTATTCTGACTTGCTAAAATCCATATAAGCTCACTGCTGCCTTTGTTCGGGGCCATTCTCTGCACTTTCCTCCTTAAGATCAGGAGATCAGGTTTGGCCCGGCCGTGAATAAAATCTTGCCTTGCTTCTATTCGGCATCTGGTGGTTTTTTTCCACAGCACCCCGTTTCAGATTCCACTTATATTGAAAATCTTTCCTGGACCCGTAATCTGTAACCATGGGAGTAGAGGACACTTACAGAAGTATCTCAGAGGTATAAAAAGATGAATAAGCTACCTTGTGAACCAATGAGTTTCTTGTCATTAGATGCAATCAAGCAGAAGTTGAATAACAACCCACCATTGATACTGCTTAGAAATTTTGCATTCTGTGAGGGTTTGAGCAAACAGGTTTTAGGGAGCCCACCTACCACCTGTGAGACAGAACTGAGGGAGGGGCCAGACAAGCTTCTTGGACTCCACACCTTGACCTTTTTCCCACCTCCTCCTTGATCTACAGAAGCTCTGTTTTCACCTGTTGCACATATTGGATATTTAAAATGCTTTCCTTTGAAGAAAGTGTTCTACTAAAATAATTTGTTTTTAATTTTTGTATTCTTTATTTATTTTTGAGAGACAGACAGTAAGACAGAGTGCGAGCAGGGGAGGAACAGAGAGAGAGGGAGACACAGAATAGCAAGTGGGATCCAGGCTCTGAGCTGTCAACATAGAGCCCAGTGTGGGGCTTGAACTCACGAGCTGTGAGATCATGACCCGAGCTGAAGTC
Source organism: Prionailurus bengalensis (assembly GCF_016509475.1). Taxonomy (NCBI): domain Eukaryota; kingdom Metazoa; phylum Chordata; class Mammalia; order Carnivora; family Felidae; genus Prionailurus; species Prionailurus bengalensis. The sequence continues at coordinate 189,833,070 of NC_057344.1, read as the reverse complement.
GGACGCTCAACCGACTGAGCCACCCAGGTGCCCCAAATAATTTTTTAAAAATAAAGAAAATAAAATGTAAACCACTGGGCAACAGATATTTCAATTTCTTCTAACTCTTAAGATTTTCAATGTTCTACAAGTAGGCTTTGATACATTCTAAATGAGAACTCTTTCCTTCCCTTCTCATTCCTGGTATATCCTCATCTCCATTTGGCAAATAGGAAACCTTTTAATTCTTGGTAGATTTTTACAACCAACTTTCAATAAAAGGGTAGAAAATTCTCCATAGGTTTTTCATTCACAAGGAATAGCCATTAGGTTTAGGGTTTTAATCATCATTAACAAGCAAACCCTTAAAAAAGTCAAGCCAAACACAGTCAAGCTGTGTTTATTAATAGGAACAAAAGAAAACCTTTGGTTCCTACCTACTGGCCTAGTACATCTTGGCCTGAGGGGCAAACTTTTTGTGCTGTTTCCTCACCTGACTTTTAGATTTTTATGCATCTTTACAGCTGAAATTCTGCTAAATAAAGATAGAGTCAGAGAAGACAATGAAAAGCAGGCAGGTATTAATAGAGAATACAAACAAATCCAATGGTATCAGCATCAAATGTAAATCAGGAATGGCAGGTATTCATTAAAATTTACTAGCCAAATAAATGGTTGAGGTTATTATTCTATATATTCTATATTGATGCCTTCTATAAAAGAAGAACTTTGAAACAAACATCATCTGATTTAAATATTACATATATAAATATTACGCATATTACACACACACACACACACACACACACACACACAGAGGTAATTTGGGGAAACTGTTTCTAGTGGAAAGTTTTAAAGCAATAAGCAGGGATTTTGCTTATGTTAATAAAACCACTAGGGGTACCTGGGTGGCTCATATGGTTAAGGGGTTGGGCATCTGACTTGGGCTCAGGTCAGGATCTCACCTTTTGTGACTTTGAGCTCCTAGTAGGGCTCAGTGCTGACAGCTCAGAGCTTGGAGCCTGCTTCTGATTCTGTGTCTCCCTCTGTCTCTGCCTCTCCCCTGCTAGTGCTCTGTCTCTTCTCTCTTTTCTCTTTCGCTCTCTCAAAATTAAATAAATGTTAATAAACAACAACACTAACAGTGGAAAATACTGATTTATACTTACTGTTCAGGCTTTGAAGGAAACTATATATGGTTTCTCTGGCTAGTGAATTCATGTTAATAAGAAACTTACTTTGTATGGCAAGTGTCATAAACACATAATTACACGATAAACAAATATAATTCCATTTGGTTTTCTGAGTAGTAAGTGTTTTAAATATATGCAGAAAGGGCTGTGGCGAAAAAAGATATTTATGTTTTCCATGTAAAGCCTAACCAGTTGTCAGAAGAGAAAGTGGAGAAGTTTTTACCATCTTATCCCTGGGATACAGTTCATACTTACTGTTTGTACTTGGGTCTCTTGGACCCCAGAGTTCTAGGATAGAGCAGAACCAAACCAAATTGCATATCACCCTAAAGCTTGAAGAGAATCCCTTGTATTTGTTTACTGATCAGTATTAAAAACAAATCAGCCTGGAGGCCTTAGCTGTGTGGGAAAGATACAGTTTGCCTCTTTAATAGCACCAACTGTATAGAGAACGTTTTGTCTGGGCCGCATATGTTCTTCTGCTTTGCTTCCACTTTCAAATGCAAAGTGCAGAAGATTAAAATGGCCTTTAACTTCGGTGAAGGTCTCTCATGTCCTAAGATCAAGGGGCACTCCTGTCTTTCCTTGGTCTTCCTGAGCGTGGTACCCTGTGATACTTCTCCAAGTTGAGGGCACAGGCTTAGAAATCTTTAGTCACAAGGAATGGTTTTCCTCTGTCAGTCACCAGTGGAAGGCCATATTAATTTTCAAGGCACAATGTAAGTTCCAGCTGTTATCCTAAGCATTTGCGTAGATTATATGCCAGACAAAGAGTTAGTGAATGAATTAAAAGTAAATGTCACTTCCTAAAACTCAGCCCAGTAAACACAGCTTAGGAAAATATTTCCTTTTGCCTTAGTGACAGCTATTGGAATTAGGCAATGGGGTGCTTTCAGACCTGGTTCACATCTGGAGAACCTCATAGTTCAGCTGCCTCCTATGGTAGGGATCACTGGATAGTTCTCTCCTACCATTAATTTGCACAGACTAAAGGCAGGAAGCCTGTGAGAGATCCACAAACAGCACATTACTATCCAGCATGATCGATCAATAGAACAACCTGATAATGGCCCAAAGCAATTCCTTCCTCTTATCCTTGCCTCTCCATTACATTTGCTTTTAATGGACGTGAGTCTGGGCTGTCAGTTACCAAAAATTTCTTAGATGCAATGTTTTGTGTGAGAGCATCAGGCTTCATTTCTTATCTTAGTTACACGTCGGTTCTTGTTTTCATCTTTAATGTATTGAAAAACAGTTGCTTCTCTGATAAATTTGTCAGAACTGTTAGTCTCCAACACACTGAATCTGTAACCTCGTCTGCAATTGCCACAGCTCATTTTAATACGTATCAGAAGCATTTGGGGATTAGAGTATGACATCTCACTAATCACTCAAATAAAAAAAGCAGAGTGGTTAAAATTGTCATGTGCTCTATAGCCAACGACCGACAAGTAAAAACCATTTTTGCCCACCATCCCTATGCGGCTCTGAGATTTAAAGCAAATCAGAAATGCATAATGATCTTACTCTCACAAGTTATGACTCATGTTCATATTCCTGTAGGCCCAGCAAAGTCTCATTGGTCATGATGCGTAGTGACTGGAAAGTCAAAAAGTATGCAATCTCTGACCTCAAGGCTTCATTAAGTAGGTGGCTAGCATATATGAGAGAAGTGGAGACTATTTAAGAAAAGGAAGGGCAGGGAACTAACATTTATTGAGACTTTACTATGTATCATTACAGTGGACACCATTGGTGCTCTGCCTGGGTCCCCTTGGGTCCCTGTTACCAGGTTCTAGCACCCCATCCATAAGTTTTGGCTTTATCAGAGGCATGAATCTATGGCTCAGCTTGGGAGGCTGGCCCTCAGGTTGCTGGAGACTTTTCCCACAGAAGCAGAGAGGGATGTGCCTGAGATTTATGGCCATTGTTCTGTAGCCAGATTGATATGGGAGGGAGGAAGAAGGCCCAGCTCTTGGGCCTTAAGTGATAGGAAACTCTGAAACATAAGTTGCACAACAAAGCTCCTCTCTCTAGGATCTGCTGAAGTCATATCCCTGCTTGAATTCTTCTCCTTCCCAGTCTGCCTTCTCCCACTCCCTTCCTTCTTTCTCCTGGGATCACTACCTTAATCAATCCCTTGCCCAAGACTCTTGTCTCAGGGTCGGCTTGGGATGTGCTACACTGTCCATTTTATGTATATTCTATGACATATGCTATGCCTTTTGTGTATATTATATTATATATGCTATGGCTTTCAATTATGACATATGCTATGCCTTTTTATATATACTGTGCATATGATCCGCACAATCCAGGAGGAAACTGAAGATCAAAGATTCTAAATTTTTTTTTCAAAGTTTATTTATTTTTGGGACAGAGAGAGACAGAGCATGAACGGGGGAGGGGCAGAGAGAGAGGGAGACACAGAATCGGAAACAGGCTCCAGGCTCTGAGCCATCAGCCCAGAGCCCCACGCGGGGCTCGAACTCACGGACCGCGAGATCGTGACCTGGCTGAAGTCGGACGCTTAACCGACTCCGCCACCCAGGCGCCCCAAGATCAAAGATTCTAATTAACCTGCCCAAAATCATAGAGACATTAGGTGGTCGAAGTATGGCCTTTTGAACCCTAGTTTTATCACTTTATATTTATTTATTCCATTCTCAGCACAGGCAAAGGGTATAAGATGCATAAGTACTATTTTGGGAATAAATGCACTTGCAGATAGATGGCTTCTACACATTAGGCCCGATGTAAATACTAACTCCTTACTGAAAAGACATCATTTGAGAAGGAAAAAGTTAAGCACAGGTTCACAGTCTGTTGGTTGAAAAAAATACCAAGAATCAAGCATATTACTCAGCCATAAAAAAGAATGAAATCTTGCCATTGCAAACAGCATAGATGGAGCTAGAGAGTACAATGCTAAGCGAAATTATTCAGAGAAAGACAAATGCCATATGATTTCACTCATGGAATTTAAGAGGCAAATAACATGAGTAAAAGGGGAAAAAAGAAGCAAACCAAGAAACAGACTCTTACCTACAGAGAGCAGATCAATTGTTACCAGAGGGGAGGTGGGTGGGATGATGGGTTAAATAGGTGTTGGCGATTAAGGAGGGGATCTGTTGTAATGAGCACCAGGTGTTGTGTGCAAGTGTAGAATCACTATATTGTACACCTGAAACTACGTTAATTAACTGGAATTTAAATTAAAACTTAAAAAAAGAATTAAGCATATCTCTTGACATTGGAAGTGAGACTCAAAAAGTCCTGTGTGTGTTGTTTCTTTTCATTTATTTACTTTATTTATTTATTTATTTATTTATTTATTTATTTATTTATTTTTAGAGAGAGAGAGAGCAAGCATGAATGGGGGAGAAGGGCAGAAGAAGGGAGGCAGAAGGAGAGTGAGAGAATCTTAAGCAGGCTCCATGCTCAGTGCAGAGCCCGATATGGGGCTTGATGCCATGGCTCTGGGATCATAACCTGAGCTGGAATCAAGAGTTAGATGCTTAACCGACTGAGCCACTTAGGCACCCCTCAGCCTACTTTTCAAAATAAAGTACTTAAATTAGAAATTGCTAGATTCACAGTAACATGGCCTTTGCTAGAAACAAATCTTTGCAGACAGTAGATCAATAAAGTCACCCTTTGCTGCTCACCAGAGAAGTTAAGAAACTTGGCAGAAGATGATGAAAGCCCGCAAACCTTCAGCTTGGATTTTTAATAGCAAATTAATTCCGATTAATGGCCTCCAGTGGATGGAATTATAGTTAGTATTTAGCTTGGTCTTTCTCATTAATAACTTCCACTGTGCTCCTGACAAAATTAGTTTTATAAAGTAGCCTTGAAAGCAAATACAAGAAATGCTTTCCACAACCTCCACAATAAAACATTCCCCCTAGATTGTCATTAGCTTTACCCAAAAGATTCCATTGTCTTTTGCTTTTTTTCTTTATTACCTTTGGTGCTTGGGGAATTCAGAGATGCCAGAGCTGGAGGGCTGTTTATGACTCATACAATAAGCACTGCTAACAGCCTCAGGAGGGCTGTGACTCTTAGACTGGCCACCTCCTTCCCACTTCCCCAGAGCTTCAGGTGAGACACACAAACGTTGCCCAATTCACCTTCTGTGGAAGGGCTTTAATCTCTTCACCAATATCAGGTGTGTGTGTTGGGGGGGGGGTAAAATTGTTAACGTCGCAGCCTTACCACACAGTTGGAGGAATGACTTCCAAGGAATGAAGCTCTCAGGAAACAGGACGATCATCTCTCAACGTTAGTTGCACAAATGCAGATTCAGCTAATGCACGTGAAATGCCAGACATTCTGTGTACATCAGCTTGGTGAGGAAAGTACGATTGACTCCCTCCTTCACAGATGAGGCGTCTGAGAGTCAGAGAACACTATGACCTGTTCGCTCCAGGACGTGAAGTTGCTGAGCTTCAAAGCCATGTGTCTCCAGGTGGAGCTCAGTGCCTGAGTTCCCTTATGAGGGACCCCTGGGCTCAGGGGTCCAAGATGGAAAAGGCTACCTTGTGCAGAGGCCACAGCCACTTCTCCAGGTCATCATCCTCATGTTTAGGTAGGCGAGTGGAGGCATTTTTTCCAAATGTTCAAGAGTGATAGTGAAGCTTGAAGTGGCAGATACAGGACAGGTAGACAGGTATATCTGCAGAAACTCGCTTCAGGAGAGAGTAGCAAAGAATATTTTGTAACCCTAGATAGACTTAATCACTTACAGGCCCTGGAATCCCCCATAGGGACTTAGTGCTCCATTCTATACTACTTCTTTTTTTTTTTTTTTAGTCCTATTCTATTTCTTAAACTGATTCTCATTGGGTGCCTACACTTACTAAATCCCTGCTTTCAAGGCACCTACATTCTAGTAGGAGAGACAAAATAAACTGGACAATTTCAGGTTGTTATAACTGTTATTAAGGAAATCGAGTGACTCAACGGTAATTCAATGATAACATTTCATTACTCTTATTTATTTGAGTCCGCTTTTATTAACAGACTGTAAAGCCCTGGGAGTGGTGCTTTTTTCCTATTCATTTTTACATGCCTAATCTCTAGCGTGACTTTAGAGGCGCAATGAGCACCCATTTAATGAATGAATAGAATGAACATATGGAGCACCTGTCAATGAAGTGCTCCAAAAGACTGCTGAAGAGTAGAAATGGTAGCTCAAAGGAAGGCCTTTGAGCTTCCACGGGAGCCACCGAGCTTTCCTGTGTTTGCTCTTGGAAACGTTTGATGTTCCTATAACGAGAGATAGACTGTATCACATTTTCCACTAGTGGCTACTTCCCCCGAACACTTCAAGAGACACAAGGTCACAACTGGCTATTTTCTAGAAAGGATTAAAGATAATTAAAGAGGAACAGTGATTTGGGGCTTCAGGCTTAGGGCTTTGGAAGGAAGGGCTTTTAGAAGGAAGTTCACTACCAAAATATTGCAGCTGATCCTCTTCCAGAAAGGAAAACGTTCACATTTTAAAATGTTTATTCTTTTATTTTGTTATTTTGAGAGAGCACACACGTGCACATGAGTGGGGGAGGGGCAAAGAGAGAGAGAGAGAGAGAGAGAGAGAGAGAGAGGAAGGAGAGAATCCCAAGCAGGCTCCTGCTGACAGCACAGAGCACAGCGCTCCATTCAGGAACTGAATCAATATGACCCGAGCTGAGATCAAGAGTCCAATGCTTGACCGACTGAGCTACCCAGGTGCCCCGAAGAGGGTCACATTTTAAAAGTGCCTCTTGATTCTACCTAACACTGAAGGTCTTAAATTATCTCAGACCTAGGATTGAAGCAATACCTGCTCAATATAATCATCTTCTTCTTTATTGTAGTGCTACTTTAGGCAGGATATATGTGAAGATCAAGGTTTTTTGGAAGAATCCATACAATCTGCACTTCAGCTTAGCTTTGACTACATCAAAATTTCAAGTTACTAAGGACTAATGAATAAGACCTCACACACCTGAAAATTCACAAACAGATCTACAGTGTGTGGATGGAACTGACAAGACAGGCTTTCAAATGCCTTGTCCAAAAACATGTGAAGTTCTTTTTCAAGTAGCGTGTATTCCCTAATGCTAATAATATAGCTAATAATATATTATTAGCTATATATATATGTACGTATATACATATATAATATATGCTAATAATCCTAATAATATATTATTATTATTTTGGTTAACTTCCTTCATGTGATAAGATAAATGTACTTTTATTTTACCTGAAATAGAACTGAGTTTTGAAGAAGACAAAATTACCATACAAAACCAGACCAATCAATGTTCTACACGTCTTTATTTTCTCAGCTTCAGCCTTTAACTCCCAAAACTCTTTGATAGCAAGATTTGTAGCAAGGATTTCTGATAATATACGAGTACCTGCAGATATAAAAGAGTGAGGATTGATATCGTACAGTGAGATAGTGAGGAATTAAGCTAATGTATATGAACATTTACCATGTTCTAGATACATTGTTGACTCTGTGAAATGGATGAGTTGCATCGACTCTCTTTTGGCCAGTATATTTCATGAAAACTGACCCATTATCTAGAACTAGCAAGCAGCATGTGCACCTTCTCCACTTTCCTTGCTCAATGAAGTTTTCTATCAGAAGTTTCTTAAGCAGCTTCTATCTTAAAGATTTAACTTCACTTTTCAAAAAACTAACCATGCAATGCAAATTCAAATTAAAGTAATTGAATTTGGATTATGGAGCAAGCGAGACAGAAGAAGGGCATTTTCAAATAAGCTACTGTTCTTATTTGCAAAATCCCACATCTGGGAAAGACACCAATAAAATGTTTCTCCCTGTGCTTTATTTGCTGCTGACCACAGTATAATTGCAGCCAGACAGGAACTCATCCCAGGGAAAGGCAAAGAAGCTAGAAACGATTTTTTTGGTGATGACAAAAAACTAAGCTTTTGGTCTGTACAGTAACTAGAGGAAAAACAACTTTGGAGGAAACATGGGAACACAAGCACACAGCATGGTATAAACGTCTGGAGGCAAATATTATTTTATCTAAATGAAACATATTGTGGATTTGGCAGCCAACGGCTTCCATGATGAAATCGGCATGAAGTAAAGGAAGTGGGAATCAGGAGAACTGGGTTTGATGTTAGTCCTGCCCCTTGCTGCTATGCCCTTATCTGTAAAATACAGATAAAGTACATAAGGATCTTGGGGAGCCGGTGTAAGGATTGGATTAGGTGACCCATGGACAAACACAAGCCACTAAGCTGGTTCAGGGTAGATGCTCAGTGAACAACATTTTCCTTTCTCTGCTTGCCTCCTTTGCACATTTCTTTGGTCCACTCCAGGCCTCAGTTTCCACATCTGTGAGATGGGAAAAGCCTGAAGGGTTTTCTGTGTTTCCCTATGATTCCAAAAGGAGGGTTAGAATGTGACTTCATAATGCTACAGTTTTGTTTTTTTGTGGGGGAGAGAATGTGATAAACATTATGATCCTAGAAAGAGGAAGGGAAGATTTTTTTCCTTAAGAGGAGAAGTCAGAGATCTAAGTGACATAAATGTATCATAACAATGGAGAATTTTCTGTCCAGGCAAATTGATTCAGATCTTGCCCACTGTTTAAAGGCTTTAGTAGGCTACATGGAGGACATTCAATATAGTTTTCTATTCCATAACATTGTGGAGATGATTTAGCACACGGTTGCTGGACAGCTGTCTAAATAGAAGGAGAGAGCCAAATTGTCAGGAAAGAAAGGTATCTTGACCAATGACAGTAGGATAATCTCTGTTAGCTTCAGTTTTACATAATGTGGAAAAAGATTCTTATTTAATTCCACCAAAAGAATACAAATGGATTGTGACACTGAGATAAACAATGTGTTCTAGAGGTATCTTTCGCTTTGTAGTTGTTTTTTGAATACAGAGTAGTAGAATAAAATAGAACCCATGTTTTTTGGAATGCTAATATGTGCCAGAAACTGTGCTAATTTTTCAGATAAATAATATCAAAAATAACTATGTATCAAGTATTATTCCAGGTGCTTTGTGTACATTATGCCATTTAGTCTTCAGATGAATAGGAAGAAACTGAGGCACAGGAAGGGAAACTTACTGAAAATAGTCAAAAGTCAAATCCATTGGACACAAAACCCATGCATTTCATTACTGTATTATGTTGTCTAGAGCACTTAACATTAGTTTCCATTGGATGGATTAGGAATATAGTGGAGTTCGGTCAGTTACCAGTCTTACAATTCTGGAGTAGAAATTCTTCTCCTGGGTGCTGGCAGATATGACCTCCTCAAACACCTGCTGAGAACTTTATGTCTGGCTCCACCCATGGCTGGGTGATCCTAATAGAATCTCTCATGGAATCCATGGCTTCTCCTGCAAGGGACAGTGGCTACCTTTCTACTCATTCAGCTCACTCTTATCTTCCCCAAATCCTTCTCCACATCATTGTAGGATTCTTATTTGAATCCTCTAGTAAATGATTTTACTGCCTCAGTTGTCTCACCAATAATTACTTCCTAAATAAATGGCACCTGCATTCCTTCCCTTTGTCCATTTAAAAGAAAGGCAGACTTGCCCCCACACTCCCCTATAGGAAGAGATCCAATCCACAAAGCTGCCAATGTTTACCTCCAAATCCATTCTGCGGCACCCCCCACCCCCACCCCCACCCCCCGCCGCCAGGACTTTTCTTTTGTCTTCTCCTTCATACCTTTTTCTGTTATCTAGTCACTTTGATGAGTCTGGAGGGATTCCCCACAGACTCATCCTGGGTACTGGTCCTGGGTATTCCCCCACCTTCCAACACTACTGAGGGATTAGATTTGGGACTACCTGCTTTTTTATCCAACTAGGATTCACCTTTAAAGCATTAAGATGATCATTACAATGCATGCTGCCCAGGTTTGTGGTGAGAATAAATGAGATCTTGCAAATGGAATGGGATTTTCAAGATATATACAAATATAAGACAGCCTCATTATTCATTATGGGACTTACACACTTCCCAGCAAAGGAGATGCATAATTTTTGGTTTTATTTTTACCCTTTTATTTTATTTTATTTTATTTTATTTTCCTTCATGCTCTTTTGTAAACAATATATCTACAGTGTGTTCTATAAAGGCATGTTAAGTCCCTCTTTTGTTTTTGAAAACTAGTAAGTTCTAGATTTCGCTATAAAGACACAAGTAAGGATAGCATAATATGCCACTCCCAAATATGCCACTTTAATGTAAGGGTTTTTCTGAGCTGAAAGGCAATTCAGAAGAAGCAGTATAAGAAAAGATCTCTGCCTTTTTCTATTTGCCTAAAAGCAGGACATAAATTTTCAAAGGTGTCCCTCCTTCCCTCTCTACCAGGAGGGAGAAAAGTTAATCATCAGAAACAACTTTTGACCCTAGCAGCCAGAAGACTGAACCAGAAACAGCTATAAAACACCCTTTACTAGCTACCCTTCATCTTCACCCTTAGAAGCCTAAAACTGCTTTCCTCTGTCCTATCATTTCTTCATAAATGTGTTGTTCTTTGTTAAAAATGCAATATAAGCCAGAGTTCTAAGCTACCTCTTTGGGCTATTGATTTTTCCCTGCTGAGGTATATCTGTTAATAAACAGAAACTTGTTTTCCTCTGGTTAATCAATCTTTTATTACAGGGGTCTTAACTAAGAACTCAGAAGAGTAGAGGTAAATTTATTTTTTCCTCTCTCACACAGCATCTCTGTCTCTTGGCAGGGGTTTTCCAAGATCTCTAGAATATACAATTCCATGTTTGTCTGCATCTCATTACCCCTAATTTTGACTTTGAACAAATATCCTATTCTTATTATCCCTCCTCTTATCCCCTGTACTCTTCTAGAACCTGCCAGCTTTGACCTTGGTACTTTTCCTGTTTCTCATGTATAGATTTTGTGACCTCTTCCTAATTAACTAAGACAATTATACTTCTTTATCAGTGTCTGGTTTAAACTACACTTGTATTAGGGAGCCTTTTATGAGGACTCCAGCCATTATTGATTCAAGTAACCCAGTAGGAATACTCATTATTCTGTCCTGAACCCTTATTGCCTATATTACATAATTATCATATATATATATATATATATATACACCACATTATCAAAAAAACTGTCATTTCCTGAGGGAAATTAATGCCTGAAAAATGTTCTTGATAGATATAATGGTTCATGAACAAAAAGTAATGTATAGAGATATAGAAATTATATAATATATAGAGGTATAGAAAGTAAAGTATATATATATATACATATATATACACACATACATATATATATGAAGTATGTGTGTATATATTATAAATATAAATATACAATAGTGTTATATATATATATATAGTGTATATATGCTCAGGTATAATTGGGACAGAAAAATAATATGACATATTCCTAATAACAAAAACATTTACATATAGTCAATTCTCATTATTTTCAGTATGTATGTTCTGTAAAGTTATTGAAATCACTGAATTAGTGAATACTGAAACACTGCTTTAGAGGAAATACAGGATTAAGTTCCTACAAACCTCTGGTCACATGATTTTCATCAACTAATCAATATATCACTTTGGTATATGTGTATTTCTGTTTAAAGTTACCTTATTTAATATGTACAATAGGCCCCCCTTATCCACAGGGGATATATTCCAAGATCCCTAGTGAATGCCTAAAACTGCAAATAGTACCAAACCCTATATATACTATATTTTTTCCTATGCATACATGCCTTTGATAAAGTTTAATTTAAAATTTTTAAAATATTTATTTATTTTTTGAGCAAGACAGAGTGAGGGGGAGAGGGGCAGAGAGAGAGGAGACAAAGATTCCAAAGCAGGCTCCAGGCTCTGAGCTGTGAGTACAGAGCCCGATGTGGGGCTTGAACTCATGAACCGTGAGATTATGACCTGAGCTGAAGTTGGATGCCTAACTGACTGAACCACCCAGGCGCCCCAATGAAGTTTAATTTATAAATTAGGCACAGTAAGAGACTAACAATAATAACTAATAATGAAATAGAACAATTATAACTTTATGCTGTAATATGAGTCATGTGAATGTGGTCTCTCTCTCAAAATATCTTTTTTTTTTTAAGTTTACTTATTTATTTTGAGAGAGAGAACAGAAGAGAAAGAATCCCAAGCAGGCTCTGCGTTGTCAACACAGATCTCAATGCGGGGCCGTGAGATCATGACCTGAGTGGAAATCCAGCGTCAGATGCTTAACCGACTGAGCTACCCAGGTGCCCTTCTCTACCAAAATACCTTGTTGTAACCCACCATTCTTCTTGTGATGATGTGAGACGACAAAATGCCAGTGTGATGAGATGAAGTGAAGGGAATGAAGAGGCATTCTGATGCAGCACGAGGCTACTATTGATTTTCTGACTATAGATCAGAAGGCAGATCATCTGTTTCCGGATGCAGCTGACTGTAACTGAAACCATTGAAAGTGAAATTGCAAATGGTGGGGGGGAACTACTGTATTGTTGATTCATTAACATTGAATGTACAGCCAATGACAGTATAACTCACACCTGAACAAAGCTTATCTAGTACACATGTTTTCTCCATAAGGCACTTCACAGCTTCTTAAGCATAGGAAGATTAGACAGCACTTTAGCCCTATGCATGTGGACCGTTTTTTTTTTATTTAATTTTTTTTTGAGATTGAGAGCATGAGCAAGGGAGCAGAGAGAAAATCTCAAGTAGGCTCCATGCTCAACGCAGAAGCTGACACGGACTCAGTCCCACAACCCTAGGATCAGGACCTGAGCCTATATAAAGAATTGGATGCTCAAATGACAGCCTCCCAGGTACCCCTGCATGGGGACCATCTTAAAGAGGGAAATCACCAAGAAAAGCACAAAATTATGAAAAGAATGGAACCAGATAGATGGTGAAAAGGACTTTTGTGGTATGAGAATTAATAGGCATTACCTTAATACCCAGAAAGAATAAATGTTTTGAAAAGTTAAGTCAGGCACACTGGCATCATCATTTAAATTTTAAAAGTAGAGAAAGGAAATATTTCTGTTAGAGATTACCAATAAAATTCTTTCTCAAGGTGATGTAGGGAAAGATCAAAAGTCAACTGAGATTTACATTCACATCCTTAACAACTTAACACTTAACAACCGTATGACCACTTAACAACCGTATGACTTTTGGCAAGCCACACAGCTCAATTCTAGTTTCCTTAACTTTATGGGAAGCCTTTCTCCTTGAATTGTCCCCCCATGCACATGGAGGTTAATGCTTGTGTGTCTTAGCACAGTGCTTCTCACATTTTAATGGATACAAGTCCACTGGAGATCTTGATAATATGCAGACAGATCCAGCAGGTCTGGGGTAAGGCCCAAGATTCTGTATTTCTAACAAGCTCCCAAATGATGCTAAAGCTGCTGGTTCACACACCACACTTTGAGTAGCAAAACATGAGAACTTTTCAAATGACTTCTAATTTCTATAATCTGCTTTGTCTCAAAATATTTCCATTCTTTCATTTTTCACTACCTTTTACCGATTGGCCAAAGCTCTGATTCCTATATAATAAATCTCATGCAATTAAAGGGAGAATCAGAACCCAAAGTTGCTGACAATTCTTTTGGCTCTCTGTACTACTCTCTCCTCAATTCCACTGAGCGTAGATTGTATATAAGTTTAGACGAATGAAACATTTAAGACGTATTCTTAGATTAAAAAAAGACATTCTTAGATAATACAGCTGACGTGAAGTCATAACCCTTGAGTGCATATTTTAATTATTAGGGAAATGGAATCATGGAAAAATGAATAGAGGAAAACTGCAGAGGAAAAAATATGAATAATTAATTCAAAACAGTGGCACCTGGGTGGCCCAGGCGGTTAAAGTATCCGACTCTTGGTTTCAGCTCAGGTCATGATCTCCCGGTTTCATGAGTTCAAGCCCCACGTCGGGCTCTGTGCTGACAGCATGGAGCCTGCTTGGAATTATCTGTCTCCCTCTCTCTCTGCCCCTCTGCTCACTCTGTCTCTGTCTCTCTCAAAAATAATTGAATAAACTAAAAAAAAAAAAAAGAATTAAAAATACTAATTACTCTTCAATAGAAATAATATTTATTATGCTGTTTATTAAGCACTTTCCGTGTGCCAGACATATCATTACATGACTCACGAAATACTCCAGAAATGAGTGATTGATTATATGTGTAATTTGATAAACTCAGACAGCTATTGCCTTTGTTTTATGCTGTACACCATCTTTGTATTTCTTTCAATGACTGTGAAGTGATTTATTCAGAAGAATGAGAAATTTTAATTTGATATGGCTGACAAGATGTCTGATGGGGCTGTCACAATGACAGCAAATTTTCAATGCATTTATTGGGGTTACCTATGATGATTGAAATTCAAAAGACAGTCAGAAAGGTATTCATTCCCACTGACCTATTTTGAATGCAATGCAAATGAAAAGAGTAACATAACACAGAATTATCTTCATTCCTAGGAGGAAAACACCGCTGTTCAGTCTGTGTCCAGGATTGAGTAGAATCACAAATAGAAGACTGGGCATATTTAAATGATCCAAAATGGACCTCGTAGGAAAAAAGAAACAAAGCCCTGCACTGGTAGAGAGAAAGGCTGACCCACCCAAATCTCTGGAGTCCTTACTATTTTGCTGAAATATATTATAACATATGGATTGTCATTCCCTACTCAATTTTTGTCCTGGCTGTGAAGATGTTACTTCTTTATGCCTTGGCATTTCTCTTTTGAGTTTCAGATTCAGAGTGGGAAACAGAGTAGAAGATGGTAGAATCTAGACTTTTAAAACAAGTCAGAAAATATTCTGTTTGAAAAAGAAGAGATCTTTGAGGGAGAGAGTTACTGGCTAATTTATTAAAGATAAATTATATATATATTTTTCACTGAAGCCTGTTTTCAGATGATATCTACTCTGCCACTATAACAGCATGAGCCTTAAAGAACAAAACATAAAAGGCACAGTCTTAGGACAGTCACTTTCTCTACCTGGGAAAATATCTACATGGCTACTTATTAATAATAACGTACTTTAAAAATTAACAACAGAAAATCTCAGTGGTTCTAAAATAGATGATCTTCTTACTGACAAAATATATATGGTATCCATCATCATATTAAAATGTATTTAGTGTATTGTGGCATCTCTTTTACTAAGGCTTTTCGTGCCTTAGAAAATCTATCTCTTTGTGATTTTTTTCTCTTATTGTCTTAAGATTTTGAGCATAAGAATGAGCACTATGTCCAGGAATTCATGGAACCCTCCACAGTGCCTATCACAAAATGATTAGTATCTGTCCTGTCTACAACATTAATTATAATCATATGGTAGCTACCATTTTATTGAAAATCCCTCTTTGACAGGCATTCTGGCAAGTTTTGTACACATATAATTGATACTTATGACAATAACCTAACTAAGAAGGCATCATTCTTCCTTTTTGACACATGAGGAAATTGAGTCTCAGAGAAGTTCCTGGTGAGCCTCATGTCATAGAAATAGTAAACAGACGAGCCTTGTTTTCTCTGGTTCCAAACAGATCCATCAACACCTCAGTGCTGGAGAAGTAGCTATCTAAGAAAACAGTGTTTTAAGGAAAGTTTGTGCTGGCCACTTTCTTTTTAGTAAGCTTTGCCAAACCACACTGATTCCACATGCCCAAAAAATTGCCAGATGTTGTTTGAAGGCTATCCCCATATCGAAGAGCGTAGAACTTTATTTGCTAAAATAATATGGCCTCCACAGTCTGTCTTGCAAGATCTTTCTC
The DNA here is from genome assembly GCF_016509475.1 of Prionailurus bengalensis. Taxonomy (NCBI): domain Eukaryota; kingdom Metazoa; phylum Chordata; class Mammalia; order Carnivora; family Felidae; genus Prionailurus; species Prionailurus bengalensis. The sequence goes on along the minus strand of NC_057344.1, from coordinate 189,817,078 downwards.
CATCAGTTAATTCCAATCTCATCTTTCCTCATTCCCCTCTAAAGCTCAACAGACCACTTATTATCATTTTTTTTTAAGTTCATGGTTGTATCATGTATATTCAACTATCAAGGACATCTGCAACTGTCCAATATATGTGGGGACAGTGTGGCATGGTGGAGGAAGTCTGGGACTGGGTTGAAAAGTTCTAGTACATTCTTATAGTAATGTTTCTTAATTTTTGCCTTGACAACTCTGCCTGTAACTATGCTCCTGTCTCCACAGTTACTCTGTGTTCCTTTCGCTGAGCTATTTTCTTCATAGCTCTAATTATATACATTAGTCAGTTTAAGTAATGCTACCTCATTCGATAGTAATAAAGACCTCAAACCCCAGTGGGTTAGCACAACCAGGCTTTTTCCTTCTTCCATCACTTTGAGGTAGGCCAGATGTCCCCCTTCCTTGTCAGTGCTATATGATCTGGCATATGGAAACACTAAAGACAAAAGGATACGAAGGGATGAGAGAGGCATGTTGGATCTTAATTGGCTCGGCTTGAAAGTGGTGAAAGTGACCCACATTACTTTTGCTCACAGTACACTGACCAGAACGAGTCCTTGGCTCTCAACTAACTGCAAGCAAGGCTGGGACATCTAGAGTGGGTCATGTATATTTAGTGAACATTATCACTGCCACACTACCCTACACTAGTGTTTGTATTTATTTACTTTTCTCCGCTCTCTCCCTTTCACTAGAAAGTTTCTCCATATCGTTATAGATTTTCTTTTATTTGTCATGGAAACAAGATCAAGTGTAGAACAGTGGCTTGTAGGCAGTGAACACTTGATGGATGTTAAATGAAAGAATATTTGTGATTGATTATAGAAGGAGACAAATTCTTTGATCCTTCTTTCCTTGAGAAGCAGGATCTGTGTCCCCTCGCTTTGAATTTTGGCTGGCCTATGATAACTTTGACCAGTACATTACGGAGGAGGTAACACTGTGGCCAGCTGAAGGTCTTGCCTGTAGGAGAGCTGGCAGTTTCTATTTTGGTCTTAGAGGAGCCCTAAACCCCCATGAAGTGGATCTGACAATCCTGAGATGGCCATACTGTGAGCAAGCACAAGCTCGCCATTTGGGGGGGCTGCATGGAGGAAGAAACAGAGATGTCCTAATAGCCCCCCAGCTCTTTCAGCACTTTCTGCTTATCTCAGCTGAAGTCACAGACATTGTGGAGCGGAAGCACACCATCCCCATCCAAATCCTCGACCCACAAAATAAATATGTGGTCTTGATAAGTGCTCTTTTAAGCCACTAAGTTTGGAGTGGTTTGATATACTGCAACAGATAATTGCACTAATTGGTCGTGGGTGGCTGACTCTTACCTGTTCAACCTCAATACCTGCAGTCTTGGCCCTAATGCACCCATTACCTCTCAGGACCTCGGGCTCAAGGTTTTCCAAAAGATGTTAGCTTTTTCATGTTATCGTACAAATGTTCCTTTTCAGTGAACTCCTTATCTTTCTTCTGCTATGAGTTTGAAGACTGTCTTCTTTTCTACACCCTGAAGGTTCTGTATACGTGCATCTCTCACAGCACTCAGGACACCTGATTACTTCTGCATATTTCGTTTTTATTTGCTGTCATCTGCATAGCCAGTGTGCTCACCATGGGTTACATTCCAGTGCCCATTTTAAGGGCCTCTATCATTTCCCATTTCTTATCTTCCACCCAAGGAAACAATGTGAAACACAAGTGAATGAGGGCAGTAGTGTCAGAAAGATTGCTTTTAACTCATTCCCATGTATTAATAATTTTAAAAGCCAATCATTCACATAAGCTACTGTTAGTTAAATTTACTTGTATGCATGCTTTATAACTGAACTCCATCTTGACTTTCCCACTTATCCAGCAACCAGAGGCAACAGAGGTTGCTTTAATATATTCATGAGTTGAAGAGCATTTCTGTTCCTATTAGCTGTAAAACGCTTAAGGCTCCCTATAGGGAGGGTTTATGATTTATCCCTGAGTCTGAAGTTACCCAGTTGAGGTAGCCAGCAAATGCGAATATTTATGCATAAAAGTGAATAAATGAAAACAAAATTGGCAATGACATGCAAAGCTGAAAATAAATATTTAGGAATTATGCCTAAACTTTTTCTTTTTCTTTCTTCTTTCTTTCTTTCTTTCTTTCTTTCTTTCTTTCTTTCTTTCTTCTTTCTTTCTTTCTTTCTCCTTTCACATTCAAGCCATTTGTAGCTGCAGTGCAATCATAATATAATTACACTAAGAATACAAAAGGATCAAATCATGGTGGTACTGTGATCATAGTAATAAACGTTATTTTCCTGTGGTCAGTTACTTAGGTTCAAAAATATCATATTTATTTCAACACATTCAAATTAGGAAAAGCTAGATGGTAAATTGAGCAGTTGGAGATCAGAAGCGCGCATCCAGTTAAGAATGTCACTGAGTGATTTTCATTTACTGGCCTCTTCCATTCTCAGTAATTTAGCTCACACCTAGCACTCCCTTAAAGAGAGCTGTATCCAAACTCGATTCATTCTCTGAGACCTGCTCAAACACCAGCCGTTTCACAAATGGCTCCTCAGTTTCTTCCTAGAGCATCTCTTCTTTTCAGGGCTCCTGTAGCACGCACCGGGAATTCTGTATTTTCCCCTCTGAATTGCAATTCTTTCCATGCATTAGCTCCTCTGCCAGACTGGAAACTTCTCAAGATGCAGAGCACATGTTTTATTCACATTTGTTCCTTTGGGGGGCACGGCACTTGGGCCTGGCTTCTTTGAACGCCGAAATCAAAAAGTGTCATTTCTGTTTCACTTATTTTTTAAATCCATGTCCTTTCCTAGGACAGATCTTTGTAAGTCATTTCATGTGTTAAGGGAAATAGGTTTACAGTCTGATAGATGAGCGAAATAAATCACAAGCCTAGGAGGAAACAGGAAAAATTCTCTTCTGCTATGGTATCAGTTGTAGCTCTCAGTTATTTGAATTTTGAGGTCCATTTGGTTTCATGATTGACAGTTATTCTAAACTAAAAATGGTAATTAAGCTTCCCTTAATTACATGTTACCATGTACTTGTCACTGCGTGAGGTATTGTAGAAAAACAGAACTCATTCCTTTGAATCATTAAGTACAGGTATAAATGTTGTCTAAATATTGTCTAGTTCTATCTCATTTATTTTACACATAATGGAAAATGTTTGGCCATTCTCAGTATTAAAGTGAAAACAAAACAGCTTGTCCCTTGAGTTTTGAAATTTTTGGACCCTAAAACATAACTTTACTTACAATCTTTGACTTATTAAATAAAGTTATTGAGCTGCTGCTAAAACTCGAGAGTATGCAGCACATTGGACAAGATGGATGGAAGATTAAGACGAACTCGGCTCGTCGTTTAAATTTTAAACTCTTCCAGTTTAATCTAGTTTGAAATTTAGTTTGAAATTTTTACAACATGAAATAAGATTTAGATCACAAGAGAGAGAGGCAGGTTTCAAAAAGAAAGTGAATGCTACAGGGAAGGCTGACTTTGGAAAGAATTGGGAACATTTCATATTGTTAATATATAATCGCTGGGATATCAGAAGGTCTTAGTCCCTGATGTGGCTCACACTTCCATACATTGGAATTTGTAAAAAGAGGGAACATCAGTCAGACTCTATTTCCTCAGTATTTCTCTCTTTTTTTAAAAAATTTTATTCTTTATTTATTTTTGAGAGAGACAGAGACAGAGCACCAGTGGGGGAGGGGCAGAGAGAGAAGGTGACACAGAATCCCAAGCAGACTCCAGGCTCTGAGACCCCAGAGCCCGATGCGGTTCTCAAACCCACAAACTGTGAGATCGTGACCTGACCTGAAGTCGGATGCTCAACCGACTGAGCCACCCAGGTGCCCCAGTATCTCTTTTTTTCAATGTTTCTTTCTTTATTTGTTATTTGTTTATTTATTTCCTTATTTATTGAGAGAGAGAGAGAGAGAGAGAGAGAGAATGAGTGGAGGAGGGGCAGAGACAGGAGAGAGACACTCCCAAACTGACAGTGCAGAGCCCAATGCAGGGCTCAATCCCATGAACTGTGAGATGATTACCTGAGCTGAAATCAAGTCAGATGCTTAACAGACTGAGTCATCCAGGCACCACACCCATCTCTTATCCCAGTTGTCTCTTTCTATTTTCCCCCGCTCCTCTCCTAGTCTATCAAGCTGTCACCTCTCATCCATGATCCTCACATTTGAGATACATCTCACTAGTGTTCCAACTGTCTGGAATTGAAAGTCTTATGCATACCCTTTGCTGAGAGTTCCAAATTTCATCAATTTAACCTTCAGATCATCTTTTGGTAATATCCTTGAACAAAATGCCTTTAATTTAGAATTTGTATGTACAACCAAGATGCCAAGGAAGGGTCTTTTCAAGAATCCCTTGAATCTCCTGAAATTGTATGCAAAATTGTTATTTATTTTCCTGGGATTAAGGCCTATGACTCTTACATATGCTCAAAAGGAGCCCTTCCGAATTTGGGAAGTTGTATATCTTCCAGACCATTGAGAACATATGTTTTTTAAACGCTGTGAAGTAGCAGCAGTTAAGACTTCTAAGGGATGTGCAGAAAAATTTCTTGAAGGTAACCTGTCACCAAAAGAGGGACCACCGAATCCCTCCTTTTGTAAGGCATTCTTTATTAAATAACTCCCCATCCCTTGGAAGAATTTCAACATTGAATCTAAAGTCTAACCTCTCTAACTTATACTTTCTGGACCTCCTCTGTCTTTCTCAGGTTTAAGAGGGTCTTCTGTTGAATTAGTGTCACATTCAGAGCTGTGACGATTGCTGACTTCACACTGCCACTTGTGAGTTGCCAGAACAGCTGTCAGCTTCTAGGGTTGGAAGAGTTAAAGCTCATGAGGATTCAACCAGGTGCATATTCAGAGGGAGAAAGAGAGATTTGATCTCAAAGCACATCCTCATCAACCCTCTCAAACTGTAAGGAGCCAGACAGAGAAGCATAGATGAGAGAAATGATCCTGTGGGGTCAATGGTAAACAACAGGAGGACAGTCTTGCCAGCTGCTTCTTCATTCCCACTGATCTCACTGATTGGATGAGAGAGTAATGTTAAATGACAAAATTTTAATGAAAAGCTGAGAATTTAGATTTTTATGTGAAATTTTCCAACATGTATGCATTGACAACTAATACAAATATTTAAAAGAGTACAGAACAAAGAATAAACAAACATTAGCTAATGTGGAATCTAGAGGCCCAAGTTCATGAACTTTGCAATTACGGCAGAATTCCCCAATTCCTTCCACCATCTTTGTTGTAAATATAGACTATTCAGTATCCTAGGTCGATACCCTGGAATTTCCTATCTATGGGTTATTCTTATAAAATTTCCTTAGTTATTTCCTCAAGAATTCCTTCTCTTCACTGTGCCACCTCTTCACCAAGCCCAGGCTATCCCTCCATAATGACACCCCTTCCTAATAGGACTTTTAGATATAATGTCTCTACCACATGTATGACCAAGTGTGATGTATTTGCCTACAAGATATTCTTTTTGATGTTGCTGTTATTTTTTTTAACATCCATGTGTCTGTCTCATCTCTCTTCATTATTCATTCATTCACTCTACAAATACCTGTTCCCTATTCTGTATTCGTGTACTTGGCACTGAAGATGACACCAGGAAAAAAATACTATTTCTGTCCTTCCAGGGATCACTATAAATGTACATCCATACACATCAATTCATCAAAAGGGTAAGAGTAAACTGTTGACAGAGAGCTGAAACCCTCAGAAGACATCTCCTACCAACATAGTGTTATGGACTGAATGTTTGTGTCACCCCTGAATGCCTGTATTAAAGCACTAACCCTCAAAGTGAAGGTGTTAGGATGTAGAGCCTTTAGGAAATAATTAGCTTTAGATGAGGTTATGAGGGTGAGTTCCTCATGATGGGATTAGTTTCCTTACAAGAAGAGACTAGAGCTCGCTTGCTCCCCCAAACCTGGCCCTGTGAGGACACAGCAAGAAGGAAGTTATATGGAGGCTGGAGGAGAACCCTCACCAGACCCCAACTATGTTGGCACCTGATCTCAGACATCCTGGCCTCTAGAACTGTAAGAAATAAGTATATGTTATGTAAGCCAAACAGCGGATGGTATTTTGTTATAGCAGTCCCAGCTAAGTAAGTATACAACATCTAGAGAGTGACTTATACATGGAGAACATTCAGAAATATTTTTTGTTTGGCTACCATTTTCACATGTAATTAGTTATAACGCATTAAGAGGATCTTCCTGCATTTTGCAATATGGATTCTGTTAATTGGTTGTTACCATTGCATATCTGTGTGGAGAACCACTTAGGGACCAGCAATAATTTGTATACCATGTCTCTCCATTGCCACTATTCCTGTGGAAAGTTCTTAGGATTCAAAAGAAGCACACAGGTCTGCTGTGCAGTAGATTTTCAATCACTTCTGCATTTGCATTTATTTTAGAAAGCACTTGTGATCCTTTCTCAGCACATCATTTATGAAGGGAGACTTTGTCAGCCTAAAATGTAGCTGTAGCAATTATTTTTCAAAGAAAAAAATATCAACACAATACTTTTAAACTTTATTGGATTACCTCAAAATTTTCCCAGAGTGAACATAGACTTAAGTCTATTTTTCATAAAAAGGATTAACAATTGTTTCTTACAGTCATACTCTGTGAGAATCAAACAATAGCATCTCCATTTGAAAAAGACTTTTGCTACGAGGTTGAAATTAACTTCTTTTTAAATGGTTCAAAAATAACTCATAGCATAGTGGTTATCGTTGAGGTGAGAATTATCTGTTTTTATTAGTTCTCTTAGGCTACATTTCACAGAAAAATTCTCATGACTTACTAATGTGTTTCAATTTATTGTTTGGAAAGCAGTGGATAAGAATTGCAATGATAACAACTAAACTATATGAAGATGTTAGAAACTGAGGTTCCCATTATTGTGGCATGTTGGTTATCTGTATCTTATTCAATGGCATAGTTTAAAAGTGTCACAGTGACTTCCAAACAAGAAAGAAAATTTTAAAGAGTTTCAGGCATTGCACGCTATTTAAACTTATCCTAACAATATTTTATACTCACAGACATTGAAAAGATAAGTTGAAGAATGGAAAAGAGATAAAAGTATGCCTAAAGACAGTCAGTATTTGGTAGGTATATATTTTAGGGCCACAATTCAATGACCTGAACTTGAAACAAAAACCAAAAACCAAAAAAAAACCTACTCAGATCCTCTGGTTTTCTTCACTCTAATTAATTAGGGGTTAGCAAAGTCGTAAGAGGAAAGATGCAAACTTTCAGTGGCTAGTCAGGGAAAAACCTTGGAGCAGTGTGTGGTAAATCTAAAGATTGGTGGCCCAGAGAAACAGAAAAGGAAGAAACTAAATTGAATAAGAAGAAATTGCATTGTCATTGTTCACAATCCTATCTCTTCTGCAAGCAATAGACACAAGGAATGATAAATCCATGAATGTTCAGAAATTTAAATGAGCAGTATAGCAGTCAATGGAGTCAAGTTCCAGACTTGGATGAATATGGACTCCTAACCTTGCTCTAAAGCCTATTAAGTTTTTCCATGAGCATTTCAGTCACTCCTAACATCCAGTTTCATCACCTGTAAAAGGGATCATAATGGTACCTGTCTCATAGCACTGGGAATGTTACATAAGATCATCGAAGGGTTGAACACAATGCCTGGCATTTACCAAGCCCTCGTGGTGTCCAACCATAATGTTCACTTATATTAATAAAAATAGATAAGGGCCTTTAACAATCCTTTAATAAGCTCAGTTACCCAAACTTTTCTTTTTTTTTTTTTTCCCCATGATAAACTCTTTTCTTAACACTGAAGATTTGAACAAATTTACTGTTTCAGTTGCAAAGGTGTTGCATGAGTGGTTGATACTCAGGGGGATCACACTGATAAGGCCAAATGGAGTTTTTTAGATGGTGTTGGTTCTGATTGGTGGAGTTGGGGGCAGCAGTTGTTTGGTACTTTAACTAAGAAGCCAGAATATGTCATTAGTTCATGGATATGTATGATTGAATCAAACATAGATGAATTGAGAAACTGATTTCTTTTGTTATGTGTTTGATCTATGTGATAGATACAGAGTTCCGCTGCCCTTCTCCTCCTTCAGGGGAAGAAACGTTTGCTCTAGCCTGGAAGAGTGACTCAGGCTATCAGCAGCTTCAGGGTTCGACTCATCCGCAGAGAGCTGCCTCGCCCAAGGACCAGTTGGAATGGGTATAAAACCCCAAACTCTTCTGGGCCATCACAGGATAACTCTGATGCCCCAGAAGTCTCTATGGGGTTGGTTGAGACTTTGTGGTTCTGCAATACTTAGACTTTCTTCTCTCCATAATCTTACGTCCACCCTCCCTCTTCTAGAGATGTTGATTTTTAATCACTGTATACCAAACTCCTGGAGAACCAGTCTCCTTGGTAGGCTTCAGCCATTCCAACTCTTCTTCAGAAATCCAGTGCTTCGTTTCTTTCTCATACTCACAAAGTTACACGGCTTTAACGTTTAGTTGCCTAATGACCCTCAGTACCTCAGATCCTCTTGGGCCAAGGCCTGAAGTAGGAATCCTCTGACATACTGTTCTAGGACAACTTGGAAAGAGCAGTCTGGACCATATAAGAAAAGGACGACAGTGGGGGTCCTAAGTCTTGGGCAAAGGAGTACCGGGGATGTGGATCACATTACTGATTTGGAACTTGTGCTTTTAATGAGAGTGCATTTATGAGATAAAGAAGGAAAATGACAAATTATGATATTAATTGTAGATTCTAGAGAACTAGAGAAATAACTGAAAAATAAATACCACTAAAGTACATTTACTTAGTAAAATAAATAATCATTATTCATTTACATGAACCTCTTTCCATTTCACTCATTTGTTCTTTTAGTCATCAATATCATATGAGAAAATATACAAGGTTAGACACTATACTAGATACCAGAACAGAGAATTAACTAAAACCTGGCCCTTGTCTTAAAAACAAAACAAAACAAAACAAAACAAAACAAAACAAAAACCTCACATTTATGCCTCATTATCTTACAATCCAACATAACTATATCTTATTATATACATGCCAGATCAAATTTTTATGTCCTAACCAATTTTGTTTCACAACAGGGACAAACTGTAATTATAACAATTTAAGATTAGTTACTGAATACCATAAAAATTCTGTTTCATAGTTAAATTCTGTTTTTATAGTTAAATCTCTGAAGTTCCAGTTTCTTAGTGTTCTGTTTGGGTGTTATAAATACCTGCTAAAATTTTTACAATAACGATTGAGAACATTGGCCACACACATTCCCAGAGGATTTGGATACCTATTCTGATAATTGCTCTGCCCAAAGATTTGAACTGATTGGCAACAGGCTTAAAACAATTAGATGCATACTATATATTAATTGAACAACTGACTAAAAAAGATTTTTCAGTAGATAGTATCTTCTGGCTCAACTCAGAATCGCTTCTCTCCACAAAGTAACTATTTTATTTATAGAGAAATCATATGCATCTGATGTGATGTCAAGATATTGTTCCAATAAGATACATAAGGTCATCGCAATGCTCAATTAAAGGGAATGTCTGTTGCTGGGATGATTAACCTTCTATCAAACACCTGTGCTCCCTTCTCCAGGGCAGAGTAATGCCAGGAAGTGGCTGCCCAGCCAAGGACACATTACCTGTACCTCTTGCATATAAAAGGGTCACATAATTAGTTTTGCCAACAGAATGTTCATGAGCAAAAGTGGTTAAGAAGCAGTGAGACCATTTCTACTTTCTTTCAGAAGCAAGGATTAGCTAAAGGCCGTGAACCCTGGGGAGATGACAAAAGGAATAGATGGAAAGAGACTGGGTCCTTGAAGAATTGTTTGAAAAAAATAAAAACCAAAAACAAAACCCCAAAAAAACAAAACCGTTCACTAATCAGAAATACCTGTTTAGGCTTTACAAGAGTGAGAAATCTCTGTCTATTTGTATGTTTATTTGTTACAGTAGCATGCATTATCTTAAGTATATTACAGTCCTGAGGTTGAATGTAAGAATTTCCTATGGAAAGGTGGAAAAACATATGTTGATGAGAGACTGGGTCCAATAGAACAAGTCTATTAAAATATATGCATATTTTAAACGATTGAATAGAATTTAACACTGTAACATTTCCTCAGTAAGGCAAATTAAATTTCTAAAAGAGCAACGTATTTGTGGCTTGATCTGATGTTGTAAGTGGGTGGATAAGTAGAAACTGCTTAATCTTCATTCTCTTGAAGATTAACATTTTATAATTTGGAATTTGGCTTTCGCATGTCCATCAATATTCAGCAAATGATCATCTGAATATATGTTCATAGCTTCTAACATGTGTTGTCAGGTTATGTCATTAAAGGGGAGAGCATTATATGTACTCAATGTGTTAAATAATTCTAGACCCTCCCATTTGGAGATGAAAGGCAAGACGAATTGTTTACTCACTTATACTATGCATTAGTATTTTTTTTTCCTTTTTCATGACGCAATATTTAAAACATACAATTCTAATGATATTATACATGTGAAAGTGCTTAGTCTTGGGTCTGGCAAATTGAAAGCAATGTGGTGAGCCAGTCTCAACTGTATCAATGAGAATCATACCTGAAAGAATAGAAACGCAACAGGATAGATGGACCTAGGTGTTTAGATGACCTTACAAAGCAAAGGCTGTTAATCACTGGACTTCTGACTACTTCTGAACTATTGTTACATGAGAGATAAGTAAACTTTTGTGTTTTTTTTGATTCAACTGTATTTAAGATCTTTTTGTCATAGGAGCATAATCAGAAAGAATCAACCCTGCAGACACCTTGATTTCAAACTTCTGATTTCCAGAATTTTGAGACATTTCTGGTGGTTAAGCCACCCAGTTTGTGGAACTTTGTTATGGCAGCTTTAGCAAACTAATACATCATCCATTCCACAATGAAGGTTAAATGTTTTAAATTCTAGAATCAGTAAATAAACCCTGCTGCTTGACATTTGGAGCTAGGGGAATAAGCCATGCCAGTCTTGTACTATTTATTTTCTTTTATCTGCCATTCATGAACATACCCTCTATTCTTTCAACCAATCCTTACTATTTTCATACCTATTTTTTATATTGTGCCATAGAAGTTGTGACAAATGCCACTGAGCAGGAGATGCCAATCTCAGATTTGAGTGTGAGGTAGCTCCTGGGAAGACATGGAATAATTATCTGATGCTGGTTTATTTTCAGCATCGATTTAACTTCAAATTAAAGTTGCTAATAATGTGCCGAGCAAAAGAAAATAAATCCTAAAGGTAATGTCACCTCTAAATACACGTTTTAAGGGGTGAGAAGATCAAAGAGGCCAGATGGGCTATGTTAACTTTAATCACAAAATAAAGTACATATCAGTAGGGGAGAAAAATAGAAGATCCCTAGTTGCTCTTTAGAAGAATTTGGGAACACAAAGAGAAGAAAGAATGGAGAAATGTTTATTTATTATTTTGTTTTGTCTTGTTTTTTTCACTGAACAATTCCTGGATGTGTGGGAAACAACAATATTGAAGGAGGTAGCAATCAAACGTTCATGGCATTTTCCTGTTTATTAAGAATAACCTACTCTTCTTTGTTTTCCCCATTTCCAGGTGAATATTTAATTGCTATTTAAAAAAAATTAAATTTTTATTTATTTTTGAGAGAGAGACAGACAGACAGACACAGTGCAATCATGGAAGGGGCAGAGAGAGAGGGAGACACAGAAACTGAAGCAGGATCCAGGCTCTGTCAGCACAGAGCCTGATGCGGGGCTCGAAATCACAAACCCTGAGATCATGACCTGAGCCGAAGTCGGAGGCTTAACCAACTGAGCCACCCAGGTGACCCAAAATTTAATTGCTCTTAACTAAAAACAAAAACTACTTGTCTTATTATTTTATAAACCCCTCCTTTTTTTTTTTCTCTCTACACTTGCAAAGACACACCTGTCTAGATTTAGAAAGTGGCCCTATTTACTATATTGTGGTAGATAAGAACAGAAGACTACTATTAACTTTACAAAAGTCTAAAACCCCAGTATTCTCACAATGATCTGATTTCCATGTTGGAATAAACTAAGATGGCTTTCTCTCTGTTTTGTTTTGCTTTGTTTTGTTTTGTTTATCCCAAACAAGTGCTTTAGAAAACTCAGTTGTTTTCAGATACCTTCTACAGCAACCAGCACCATCAGTAAGTAAAATCTGGATAACTCACTTTTTTCAAATCTCTTATCATTGGTGGGGCCAGGATGGAGGGGTGGGGTGCATTTTCAATATGAAAGAAGGTAAGATTAGAGCCCTGGACTAAATAGCATAAAAAATCTCTTTGTTTTCCACGTTGTGTATGTGAGGGGGAAGGGATTCGTTAATAAGAAAAAATATTGCATTATGTTAAACTACAATACAATATATCACAATCTTTATGAGGAAACATAAAAAAGAGATTTTGTCTAAGTTATAAGGATTAGAGAAAAAAACTTCGAATAAAATCTAAGATTGTGCTAGTTTTTTTTTTTTTTTTTTCCTTATCCCAGGACATTTAGACAAAAAGGCTAAAGTTATCATCATAATCATCACCAGTATTATGTCATTGAATATTATGATTATCAGAAGAGCTGTAAAGAAAATTCAACTCTTGACTGAGTATTGATAGAAATATCAAATAGAGTACATGATATTATTCAGATCCACTCTGACTCCAAATCCCAGGATTTTAAAATAGATGTCCTGATTCTGGAAAGTAAGTTTTTGGGTTACTTAAAAGAAGGGAAAAGACAAACAGTTCAAGTATTTTGAAAGAACTTCTGAATTCATAATAGTTTTGGGGGAAAGGAAGTATGAAATTACATGTTTTTATGAATGATGTTCTTAATCAAATGGCTCCTGAGGCTATAGTAACATGAAGTATTTTTAATCTTTTCACAAACGGAACATCTAAGATCCACATGTCAATGTCAAGGAAAGAGCTTTGTGTTTAAATCTCCACAAGTTTAAAGATTTATACTAAGATCTCAGTGTTAGAAAACTGTAATTGAATGGAAGCTGAGACATAATTAATTGTTAAGCTGTATAATTTTTCACTTTCCATTTCAAGGATTGTCACTAAAATAGCAATTTTTTCTCCTCTTGCTAATCCAACAATTTCCTGGTGACAGCCTGTCATCATGAGAATTTACTATCACATTACTGCTTTACACACTTCAATACAAACATTTCCAAGCTGAAATTAGATACATTGACAAGAAATATGGCTTTTAGTTAATGATTTATGTTTTTGCTTTGGAAAAAGAAATGTTCTCTTAAATATATTATACTGACAAGTAGCTTCCAAACTTTTTGTAGAAGCATTCAAAGGGAAAGTTTTATGATCACTGATCAATAAAAATAGTGCCTTGGCATTTTGATATCCCTCTCCTTCACACATACACACACAAAAAGAGAAAATGCTACAAGAGTAGGTCACAGTGATTAATAGTATGTGCATTATAATCTGGTAGAGCAGGGCGTACATCTTGGATTTTCCATTAACTAGCTCTGTGGTTTGGGAAAGTGGTTTACTTTCTTATGTTATAACTGTCTCAGCTATAAATGGGATCATGAAGAGTATTCACCTCCAAAGGTGTTTTGAAAGATTGAATACCCCCTTATCTATGGGGGTGTATGTTCCCAGATGCTGAGCGGTTGCCTGAAACTACAGATAGTACCGAACCCTACATATACTATGTCTTTTCCTATATATACAGACCTGTGATGAAGTTTAATTTATAAATTAGGCACAGTAAGATATTAACAATAACTAATAAAATAGAATATACTAACCAATATATAATATTAACAATAAACAATGTAAGAAAATTCTAACAATGTACTGTCCTACAATTACGTGAACGTAGTTTTCTCAGTATTTTATTGTACCGTGCTAATTTTTCTTCTCATGATGATGTGAGATGCTAAGATGCGCCCATGATGAGCTGAAGGGAGGTGAACGACACACTGTGGCTACTAGTGACCTGTTGCCAGTGCATCAGAAAGGAGGATCATTCGCTACTGGACCTTGGTTGACTGTGGGTAAGGGAAATGGTGGAAAGTGAAACCATGGATAAGGGGGACTACTGTCATGCAGCTCATTGGAAAGTTAGGTAGAAGGAACATCAGGTAAGTGATGAATAGTCGCTATTTGATGTTTTTATAATCATTACTTACTGGGCACTCCTCAGGGCCAAGTGTTAGGCTGGGGAGGAGGGACATAAAAATGAGGAAGCCATACTTCTCTGAGACCTCACAAACAGTGTTGTGAAGTAAAAAGGGAGATAGCATACGTGAATGCACTTTGCAAAGTAAGAAACTCGAAATAAAAACAAGAATGTTTCGTCAATAAAGTCATCACCAATGCGCTCAAAAATAATTTAATGTTAAAGTGTGGGTCAGCAATAAACCATAAGAGACTCTTAAATATAGAGAATATGGGGCACCTGGGTGGCTCAGTCGGTTAAGCGTCCGACTTCAGCTCAGGTCACGATCTCACGGTCCATGAGTGGTCCGTGAGTTCGAGCCCCTCGTCGGGCTCTGAGCTGATGGCCCAGAGCCTGGAGCCTGGTTCCGATTCTGTGTCTCCCTCTCTCTCTGCTCCTCCCGCGTTCATGCTCTGTCTCTCTCTGCCTCAAAAATAAATAAACGTTAAAAAAATTTTTTTATAAAAAAATAAGAAAAAATATAGAGAACAAACAGGTTTGCAGGAGGGGTGTTGGGTGGGGGGATGGGCTAAATGGGTGACGGGCATTAAGGAGGGTACTTGGGATGAGCACTGGGTTTTACGTGTAAGTGATGAATCACTAAATCCTATTCCTGAAATCATTATTACGCTATATGTTAACTAACTTGGATTTAAATAAAAAACAATAATAACACTCTAAAGCAAAACCAAAAGCAAAATATGTGTCAGCATCTAACTTCAGAAAGTTACCGCTTTTATTCAACAACCATACTGCCAATATTTTAATCTTGAGTACATTGGGTACCTGTTAATCAATTAACTCAATTATGCATCCATTCATGCATTCAACAAAGATTTACAAGTGTCCACGATGCTCTGGGGATTCACTTTCCAGCCTTTGTAGCCACCCCGTGTTTTGTTTCTCAAGCACACAGTCACACCTTTCTTCCCTTTGAAGGTAAGCTCATTCCTTTTTTATGTCTGACCTTCTAGGAAGGCT
This sequence comes from Prionailurus bengalensis, assembly GCF_016509475.1. Classification (NCBI taxonomy): domain Eukaryota; kingdom Metazoa; phylum Chordata; class Mammalia; order Carnivora; family Felidae; genus Prionailurus; species Prionailurus bengalensis. Next base: position 189,801,748 of record NC_057344.1, on the reverse strand, counting down.
TTATGATGCACTCTTAACAGAATGGTTTGTGGGTAACTTACAAACGTTTCAAGAAGATTAAGCTTCCTTAACGCCAGCAAAGTGCCAACTCTAGTTGAAAGGCTCCCATGAAAATGAGTACCTGGCACAACTTTGGGCTTGGAAAAACAATTTGAGAGCGCAGGTTTTGTTAGATAATGGTACTAAGATGTCCTGGAATTGCATTTAAGGCTTTCAGACACATGACCAAACTCATCTACTGCTGAAATTGGCTTGATTTACAGCATAAGGTAACAGTGCTTCTAGCATCTCAAATGCTAAAACAATTTCTTTAATTGCTTTAATTCATTATTAATTGATTTTCTTAATGCACTACTAAAGAAGAATTCTTTCTAAATTCTACAAGCATAAATAACGCAAATATATTATCTTTTCAACTTGCTGACTGCATAATATCATGAGCATTAAAACGACAGCATAACAGGTTATACTGGCTATTACTGCAATAAAATATTATAAGTTGATATTATTTGTTGGAATTTATCTAACATCAGAATTTTATTTTTAAAAACAGTAAAATCAAACATCAAATGAATTAAGATGAATTTTATATTTTACTATTTATTTTTAGAGTGTAAATATGACTTAGATCTTCCCAGTATGACCCTGGAAGAATAATAGTGTATTTTAATATTTGTGATTTTTAGAATTTTGATAGTGCCTACCTACCAAGATGCTTACTTGTGAAATTCCTTTTAAGAGTATGAAAGAAAAATAGCATAGTATAGGGAAAAATACATTGGAAATTAATAATTAATTACCTCTCCTATTTTTCTAATAGAATCTACAAGAACCCGACCCTTTGCTTCATTCCCCACCCTTGTGGGTTGTTTACAGGATAAACTATACTGATGTGGAATATTCAAGAATCCATTACTTTGTGGACAGCTCTAATGGTCCCATTGTGCTAAGCAGGAACTTATTTACCGGTAGCTTCTATTCATTAAGTTCAAGTCTTCCTCCTTTTTTTCATGTTTATTTGGAGAGAAAGAGAAAGTTTGTGAGTGGGGGAGGGGCAGAGAGAGAGGGAGAGAGAGAATCCCAAGCAGGCTCCACACTCAGCCCAGAGCCCAACACAGGACTGGATCCCAGGAACCATGAGCTCATGACCTAAGCCAAAATCAAGAGTTGGACCCTTAACAAACTGAGCCATCCAGGTGCTCCTCAAGTCTTCCTCTTGGTGCTAAGTAAGAGTTCTGTCTTCCTTACCTCCTTAGTCTTCTAACCACTAGAAGGCAGGTATCTAGTTTCAACTTTCTTCTCATTAGACTAAGCACTCAATGTCTCCAGCGTTTCTGCCCAGAACAAGGCTCTGACTCACCACCCAGGTGACTCTCCTCCAACCATGTCCCAGTTTGAGGTTTCTCAGTCTTTTCTGTAATTAGCCCCGTCAGCATAATTTATCAAGCTTTATTTCTTACAGTTTTTATATGAAAGAGGAGGTTTGCTTATTGCTCAAAAAATTGTTGATATTATTAAAATTAAAAATTTTATATTAAAATAGGGATCATTTGTTAAAATATTTAGAGTGTGATAATATACATAAGAAACTTCTTTGGCTATTCTAACAGGCTCTCCTCCCTGTCCTATCCTGTCACCTATCCTTTCAGTGAATGATGCCAAGACTTGAGCAGAGCTGACAGCGACTTCCTGTTTTCCCTGCCTGCTTTCTCTCCCTGGCCTCTGGCACTTCTTGTGTCTACATCACAATTGTCTGTCACCTGTGCAGCCTGACAGGCTCTGAATCGGTCATCCTCTTCCCCTCATACATCTTTCCGGTTTATTCTCCATTTAGAAGCCAAAGGGCTCTTTTGCAAACATAAAGGAGATCCAGTCATCCTCCGTTGAAAACCTTCCAGAGACTTCCCATTACAAGGAGAATGAAATCCCGACTTCTTGCCATGTGTCATCTCTGTAGTCTCACCTACCTCAGACTCCCCTCATACCACTCCCAGTGCTCCAGCCACATTTGCCTTTTCCTTCTGTCTCAGGCCAAGGGGATCCACCTTAGGGCATTTGCCTGACTGTCCTTGCACAGCAGCCTTTTCAACACACACTTGCATGGCTGCCTCCTTCTTGTCCTCTAGGTCAGGTTACGTGTCCCTTTCCTGGCCACAGAACGTGAAATAGCTTCTCTCATTGCTTTCAATCACGTCACCCTATGTTATTTATTTTTTCTTTAATCTTTTAAAAAGTTTATTTGTTTATTTTGAGAGCGAGAGAAAGTGTAAGTTGGGAGGGGCAGAGAGAGAGAGGGAGAGAGAGAACCCCAAGCAGGCTCTGCACTGTCAGCACAAAGCCCCACACTGGGCTCGATCTCACAGACTTTGAGATCATGACCCGAGCTGACGTCAGAGGCTTAACCGACTGAGCCACTCTGGAACCCCATGTCACCCTATTTTAATACTGTAATAGTACTTGCTGTCATTAATATATTATCATTTGTTTATTTATAGTCTATTCCCCTAATGAAATAAAGCCCACAGTAGCAGCAACCTTAATGATCGCATTCCGAGCAATGTTTGGTGCTTAAGTAGTGTTGAATGAATGTGTGCACGATGTATGCCTGGCTACTGAATAGCAGATCCAGAGCTGTGATGTGCCATGTGACGGAGACCTAAGAGCCTGAGCCTGGGTTTGAATTGCTGATTTGCACTTGCTGGCAGACTTCGAACAAGTTATGAACATTTCCTGGCCTGACGTTATACATCTAAAATAAAATGAGGATGAGAATGCTACTCTCTTCTTAAGGTTATTGGAAGGATGAGGTAAATTTAAACAGTTGCGTGTAATGCGGTGATAAGTGCTATGTAACTTTTGCGATGAATAGTAAACTCAGCCTCATGTTCAGTGCTTGGGGCAGCTATAGCATTGATGTGTATTACATCTTTTACATCTGTACATATATCTTTACATCTGTAGATAAAAAAAAATCTACATCTTTTTTTTTTTTATGTGTGCAGCTGGGAACTGACATCTTGATCTTTTTGTGCTTATGCAGTTGCCTTTTGGGGCCAACTATAGAATTTTCTATCGATCAGCGTTATTTTGTCACATTCAGTATATCATTCGAAGCTGCTGAAACTGCTGACAATTTCAATTCGTTTATTCCTTAAGTGTCAATTTGGATATTTGGACCCAGGGTCTTAATCTAAAATCTGAGGTACTCAACTCAAGTGACCTCAGTCTACAGCCCTTTGAGAGGATTCACGGGGCCCTCTTCTAGCAAGTGCCTTTCCTTTGCACCAAGCATAGGCCTGTGAACACCTGGACCTGACCCGAGGGGAGGACCGGGGCTGTAGAGGAGGAGGACAGAAGACAAATGAAGCACGTGGACATCCACTGGTGAGGATCAGGATCATGGGAAGGAGACGTGGGAAAATAGCAACATGGATATAGAGGACCTTTTTTTTTTTTTTAAGCTTTTCATTGTGAACAATTCTAAGTTCAAAGAAAATTGCAGAGAGGTCCCGAGAATGCTCACTCGGTTTTCTCCAGTAGTTAAATCCTATATAGTACTTAATAATAAGTCAGGAATTCGACATCAGTATAACGCATGTAGAGGGCCATGTCATTTTAGTGCTGGGGGAGATTCAAGTTCCGCCTGCCTCAAGATACAGCAATCAATATTTTATTACCACAAAGATACCCCTGTGTTATGCTTTTATCATTACCACCTTCCTCTCTTCTACCATTCCTAACCATCATCAACCTACTGTTATCCTTTTCTACATTTTTGCCATTTAGAGAATGTTATATAAATAGAATCATACTGTACGTAACCTTTGGAGACTGCCTTTCCATTCACTATAATGCCCTTGTGATTCATCCTCATTGTGGCATTTATCAACAGTTTGTTCCTTTTATTGCTGAACAGGATTTCATGGGCGGGATATACCACAGTCAATTTAACCACTCGCCTATGAGGCAGTTTGATCATTTCCAGTGTTGGGCTATTAAAAATCAAGCTGCTATGGACAATCACGCACAGCTTTTCGTGTAGACACAAGGTTTTGTTTCTCTTGCATAAACACTCAGGAGGGCAGCTACAGGGTTGAATGGCAACTGTATAGCTTTTAAGAGTCTTTAGGGTGGCTGTATTAGTTTAGCTTCCTATTGTCACTATGTCTTAGTTTGTTCTAACAGGTGTAGTGTTGTTTCCTTGTCATCTTAATTTATATTCCCCTGATGCCTGATGATGATAGGAAAAAATCTGTTATAAGATGGCCAACAGGACTGATAGGGGAATTCTAGTCCCTGCCCGAAGACTCCCCTTCCAGGTTTTTCTTCCCACCCCACTTGCCATGCATGAACAGACTATAAATTGTCCTCTCTGCTTTTGCTTGGGACTCAGACCTCTGGAGAGCGATCTCCTCTGAACCCGCCTGTGTAAAATAAACCTCCTACCTTCCAAGATCTCTGAGTACCACTTGGTTCTTCCGTTGGGTGATCCAGACCAGTTTCCATAACAGTGATACCTATCATCTTTTCATAGGCTTATTTACCACCAATATATATTTTTTTGTGAGATACCTTTGTGTTTTTTTGCCCATTTTCTAATTGCATTGTTTATTTGCTTGTGTTCACTGTTGAGGTCTGAAATCTCTTTATATATTCTAGATCTGGGTCCTTTATCTGAAATGTGGTTGGCAAATATTTTCTCCTAGTCTGTTACTTGCCTTTTCTTACTCTTAATAGGGGCTTTCATTGAGCAAGAGTTGTTTAAGTTTGATGAAGTTCATTTGCTGATAGTTTTATTTGATGGATCATATCTAAGAACTCCTGAGTTCTAAAGGTTTTTTTCTATGTTGACTTCTAAAAGTTTTAGAGTTTCATATTTTGCGTTTAAATCCATGATTCATTTTAAGCTAATCTTGGGGCGCCTGGGTGGCTCAGTTGGTTAAGCATCTGACTTCAGCTCAGGTCATGATCTCGCGGTTCTTGAGTTCCAGCCCTGCGTTGGGCTGTGTGTTGACAGATCAGAGCCTGAAGCCTGCTTCGGATTCTGTGTCTCCCTCTCTCTTTGCCCCTCCCCTGCTTGAGCTCTGTCTCTCTGTCTCTCTGTCTCTGTCTCTCAAAAGTAAATAAACATTAAGAAAAAAGCTTCTGTATTAGGCTAATTTTTTATGAGGTTGTAGAGGAGGAAAACTTTCCTTCTTCTCTTCTAGATTCTTTGGCTGCTATAATACATTGACATAAGACAGATTAACAGTATTAAAACTAATTTAATTTGGTGGCACCTGGGTGGTTCAGGTAGTTAAGTGTCTGACTCTTGATATCAGCTCAGGTCATGATCGCATGAGTTCAAGTCCTGCATCAGGCTCTGCACCAACAGCATGGATCGTGCTTGGGATTCATTCTTTCTCCCTGCCCCTCCCCTGCTTGCACTCTTTCTGTCTCGCAAAAAATAGAAACTTTAAAAAGACAAATTTAATTTCATACATACAAGACCTCATAAAATATGAGACTCAAAAAAGTGATCAAAGCAGGCAGATTTTTAGACAAGAAAATGATAAATTTATGAAGAATGAAGAAGACGGAGGGTTCGGGTTTGGGTTGGCAAATCAATAAAGAAGTAACCAGCCTTATTCAGCCTTCTCAGCCCTAAATTCTCTGGTGGCAAGGATGCCTTCTAGTCTCCAGGTAGAGGGAAGGTACCTTTCACATGGGAGGTTTATCTCCTACTTCAGGGGGACAGAGAAGGTCAGAGTGTTATGCTTGTGCCAGCTGTTTCTTAAGTCACTTTCATTCAAAATAATCAATGTGCCTAAGTGGCATATTTGGGGGTGACGCATTCTGGTTCCCTTCAAGGCATTAACTTTAGGTTGAGGTTCTTTTTTTTCTTCTCCTTTTCCTTTCTTTCTTTCTTTCTTTCTTTTTTATTATTACCATTGTCTGATAATGACTATCTTTCCTCTATTAAGTTGCTTTTGCATCTTTGTTGAAAACCACTTGAGTGTATTTGCATGTGTCTATTTTTGGGTTCTCTATTCTGTTTCATTGTTTTGTGTGTTTATATTTCTGCCAATACGACAGAATCTTGATTACCATTGCTATATAATAAGTCTTAAATCCAGGTTATAGTGATTCTACCTACTTTATTCTTCTTTTGCAAAATGATTTTAGCTATTATAGTTTCTTTGGCTTCCTATATAAATTTTAGATTCGTCTTGTTATGTGTACAAATATCTTGCCTGAGTTTTAATAGAACTTGTGTTAAGACTGTATATCAACTTGGGGAGAATTGACACTTTTACTATATTGTCATCCCAGTCTGTATGTGTCTCCATTTATTTAGATCTTCTTCAGTTTCTTTCATCGGCATCTTGTGGTTGTCAGCCAGATGGGGCTGGATGGTGCTATGTTATCTCCATTGATACTATGGGGGGTGGGGTTCCCCACTGGACCTTCTGTGACATCACCTTGGTGGTTTGGGGGTGACTCTATAGCCTGTCAAGCATGGAAATCTAGGCTCTCCACTAGCCCTTTGCTGACAGGGGTGGAAGTGGGGCCATAGTGTTTTTGGCGGTGTTTGGCTAAAATAGAAGTATTGTCTGGAAGTTTCCTGTTTTGCTTGGATAGTCCTGTTTTGATTCTTTGGCTGAAGAGAGCAGGCTTCTTCTGTCTGCATCTATTGGTTCCAAGTTGCTGGGTTCCTTGTTGTGTCATTCCTTTGTCCTGTGATCTCTAAGTGGTCTGCTTCCTTCTCTATATCTATTAGAGTCTTCTTGTATTTGTTTTATATATATTGTCTGGGGTTTTTAACTATCCAGCAGAAGAAATAGGGTACATGAATTTCATCTTCCTGGAAGCAGAAGATAAAAGTTACAGAGAAGTGCTACTATTTTTCAATGTGTGTTTCGATTTTCAGCTTTATTAGATCACTACAAAAGGCAGGTATTAACCCCATTGCACTTATGAGAATGTTGGACAAGGAAGTTAAGTGCCTTATCCATTTGTACCTGGTCAGTTTGTGCATGGAACTGTTCTTGTACCAAATGTTTATATTTTTAAAATTTAAACTCTTGGGATTTAAAGAATAGGCTCTTTTTATATGAATAAAATTGTCATTAAATCATTTTTAAAAAATCATACTGGTGGTGGCTGGCTGGCTCAGTCAGAAGAACATGGAACTCTTGACCTCAGGGTCATGAGTTTGAGTCCCACGTTGGGTATAGAGATTACTTACATAGAAAATCTTAAAAAAAGAAAGAAAGAAATGTACATGGAACAATATAACAAGCATACATGTCCCCAACACTCAGAACGGACCATTTTTAACATTTAAAAAAATCATACTGGATCAAGATAGGAGTTAGAAAATATTCTATGTTTGGAAATATGCCAACGGGAGATATTTTTCTAAGTTCTGACGGAAGATTTAGAAGTCCTGGTTCTTCTAATGTCTGGCTGTTTTTCTTAGAACAGGTCACTTAACTTTTCTGGGTGTCAGTTTCCAAATTTGTAAAACAGTAGTAATGACACCTGTTTTGCCTATTTCTCAGAATTATTGTATTGATCAAATTAGTTAGGAAATGTGTAAATATTTTCTAAATTGTTAAGTTATTTATGAACATAAATGTTATTTTTATCTCCATCATTATTACTCAGATAGTTATGAGTTTTCTCCTTACACAGCAAAATAGAAGACAATAAGACACAAAAAGCTTAGAGAGGGAAGTATCAGCAATCATAGAGCAGGCTTCGCAAGTATAATAGATCCAATAAATGTAAAAGATTATTTGTAAGGCCGTGGTATTATACACACATGGATGTGAGAAAGAATTACATGCAATTACATAAAACAAGGAAATTAGTTGAGAATTTCTTTCTCTGGAAATTTTATAATTAGATTTATTATCCAATGCAGTTTAGAGACATGACACGAAGAAAAAAGAAACCAAAGAGTCAGTTTTGTTTCCCATTTCATTTCAACATGGGACATCTATTCCTCTCAGACCAGTCTCCTAAATTTGCCTCCTGCTTGCATTCTCAGGGTTCGTCTTTACTCCCTCCTATCCATTCTTCAGGATCTCCCAATATTCTTACCTCCCCTGTTTCACTTCCTCTGACAATTCCAGCCTACTCTACTCTCATCCTGTTCTGAAATCTCATTGCCTGCACCACAAAATTAGGTACTTAATTATATATTTCCTTGTGCTGTTTTCTAATTGTGTCAAGGATATCTTCTCTTTCATGCTAAATTGTAAATTCTTAGGAAAGGACCAATTCTCACGCGTTTCTGTTTCTCCTTCAGCATTTAGAAAACATGACCACATAAGAGCTACTCAAAGAATAAATAATTGACCATATGACTTTTCTAGGCTCTTTATAACTCTGTCCCTCTACAGTATTAAAGAACAGAGAACAAGAAGGCCAAAGATGACTATATTAATTACCCTGAGTGGTAAACTTATTCAGTATACCTGGGTTCTGGCAGTTACTGAGATATCTAGTTGATAGAGTAGACAGTAGTGATGAACTAAAAGGCCATCCTATAGAGCTTGCTTACATTTTGAGTTCTGGAATGAGTCATCACTACCTACCAAGTAGATTAGTTAAAAAGAGGTCTTTGTGATTTATTTCACTATTTACTTAAATTGTGTTGCTGTCAACCATTTGGTGTCCTATCCTCACAATAAATCAAGGTGATACAAAGGGTTAATTTGCATGGAATATTATCCTCTTTCACACATGGACTAGATCCAGACAGGACTAAGACAAGAGGCTTTCATCAGGATTTGGAATTCTTAGAAATCATCTAGTTTAACATTCTCACTTATAGGTCAGAGGCTCTAGAAGTTACATAAAAATGAGGTGTGTCACAAGGGTCTCTTTATCAGTTCGAAGAATGTTCAAAATACATCATTTTGGCCACTTTAGTCCTTTATCTGCTGGTATTTGGATAAACACCTCAAAAACAAAGTTCACATATTTTATAATTAAAGTGCTGTGAATTTAGACTCCATATTTGTTATTTATTAGTTATATGGCTCTAAGTAAATCTAATGGTCTCAGTTTCTGCATGGATAGGAAAAATTGACAAAGCAATATCTATTTCTCAGGATTATTGTGAAACCTAATTGTTCACATAAATAATCTTATTAGAACTGTTAAGAAAACATGTAAGATTTTAAAGAATAAGTTACTCTGTATATGAGCACCATTTTTAACATAATATAATAGTATTGTTATTATATTTCAATCATCATTACTGTTAAGCTTAACTTTTGAGTAGGGGATATATTATTGATTAAAACATAATAAAATTAATAAAGTTTTAGAACTAGACCAAGATGCCAAAGTAGTGTAGAAGAGGGCACTTCACAAAACCTGGGTATGAGAAAGTATACCTGGAGCAGAGCATGACTGGTATGAGTCTTAGAGATTAAAAGTCATTGATGGAGACAAGTTGGCTTGGGTACATTTACATTCTATTCTATTCTATTCTATTCTATTCTATTCTATTCTATTCATTCATTTATTTATTATTTATTAATTCATTTAAATGTTTTATTTATTTATTTATTTTTGAGAGAGAGACAAAAGACAGAGAGCGAGTGGGGGACGGGCATAAAGAGAGAGAGAGAGACAGAATCTGAAGCAGGCTCCAGGCTTCGAGCTGTCAGCACAGAGTCCACCACAAGGCTCCAAGTCACAAACGATGAGATTGTGACCTAAGCTGAAGTCAGAAGCTTAATCAACTGAGCCACCCAGGCGCCCCTACATTTACATTTTGGGTAAGGTTAGCAGGAAGGAATGTGGTTGAGTGGAGCGTATAACTTAAGGACCAACGTGAGTTATTCTAGTAAAATGACAACACATTAGAAGAGATGGGACAGATACCCATTTGAGAAAAGGTCACACTTTGTGAAATACTGGAATGAGCCAATTCTGAGGGAAGAGTCAAGGGTGATTCTCAGGGTGTCTAGTTTAGATAAGTACATAAAGAAATGATGAGTTTACTTTGGGTGGGATGAACTTGAGGTGTATTTCGGGGAATGTTTCTTCCTACTTCTCGTATGTCCATACTAGAGAAAATTCCTCTAGTGTGATACTTCTGGCTTCTCTTCTTTATGCACTTTGCCTCTGGGAAGGTAAATGATTCATTTGAGAGGTAAAACTGGAAAGAGTAACATTGGCAGGGGTACTCTTCCATTAGGAAGCAACTTGCCTGTGCAGAGTATGATCTGTGCTCTTTTATGCCACAATGTAGATTTTCAGGTTGCATAGGAACTTGCCCTTTGGGGGCCATACTGTCCCAGTCCGGCATAGTTCCTGGTTGAAACTAGCTGCCTCACTTACACACATTTGTAAGTTACATGTCCCAAATTAGTCATGGTTTGACTTCCATCTTTGCTCCTCATTTCTCAGATTTCTTAGTATTGGAGTAGGAAAGAAAGATGTGGTTTATAGGACTTCTCAGATTCCAACAAGCTATCTTCCTGAACCTTTCTGTAATTTTAACAACACATTTAAGACCCTATTTTAGCATCTCACAAAAATGACTCATATAAATTATTAAATGTTGAGCCAACTATAATAAAGCATGTCATATGTTTGTATATCTTCCATAACACATAATAACTGCTGTGTAAGTATTTATGGAGTTTACATATTTCAAATTAGATGGGGAAAATAATTATCTTCTATTTAGAGATTGTTTTAGAAAGATTTAGAGATATTAATTTATTGTACTCCTCATGCATAATTCACAAACTGTCCCCTTTTCAATTTTACAAGCTGGATTGCCTTTCCCTTAATAGATCTTTCTCCTTCCTGTCACCGATACTTAACTTACGCTCTGTGTGGTAAGTGGAGTTACAGATTTCCACATCTTAATTCCTTGACCCTGTGAATACATTGGTACATGGCAAGGGGAATTAAGGTTACTATTTAGCTGACTTTAAGATAAAGAGATTTTCTGGACTATCTGCGTAGCTCCACTGTAATCACAAGAGTCCTTATAGGTGAAAGAGGAAGGCAGAGGAGTCAGAGAAGATGTGATGACAGAAGCAGAGGGCAAGGTGATGCAATTGACTTTGAACATAGAAGAGGACCACCAGTCAAGATAAGGCAGCCTCTGGAAGATGGGAAAGGTGAAGAAAACATATTCTTCCCTAGAGCCTGCAGAAAGGAATGCACCCTTATGACATCTGATTTTATTCCAGTGAGGCCCATTTCCAATGTCTCAGCTACAGAACTGTAAAATAATGAATTTGTGTTGTTTTAAGCTACTACATTTGTGGTAATTTGTTAAAGCAATAATGAGAAACTAATATCCTCTGCAATTCACCCAACCCAACATGTTCTTCCTCTCCTCCCTGAGTGAGAGTTTATAAATGCATGGACATCGACCAGACTGCCAGAGAGGAGTTCTGGCCCCTCTACTTGCTAGCTCTGTGACCCCAGTTATCTAACTTCTGAGCCACTATTCCCCTCATCTACAAAATAGGGATTCTAATGATACCTTCCTTGTAGGGTTGTTGAGTGGATTAAATGAATTAATATACATGAAAGCACTTAGAGCAATGGGTACACAATAAACAGTACAAAAGTGGGTGTTATTATTATCAGTAGTATATCTCCCTCTACAAATGATTTGATAATCAGTTCAAATGTCATCTCTTTCACCAAAAAAAAATGCCTATCCCTTCTCCTTTCCTGGGCAATAAGATCTCTCTTCCTTAAATCCACAGAGAACTTTACCTTTATAATTTTTTACTGCCCTTGCAATTTAAATTTTATTTAATCACCTTCATGCATGTTGAATCATCTCTAAGCTATAAAATCTTGCAAAGAGTTAGTTACTGATATGTGTTTTGCTTGTTTACATTAATATTATTTCCACAATTGTGTGGCCAGTTTTTGCATATTATAAGTGTTTGAGAAACATATTTTGAGCTACGAATGGTGTTTTCAAAAAACAAACTAAATCACCCACCAAATGGTGGTTAGCAACATCTGTATCAAGAAATAATCAAAACCAACAAGAGTGTCACTACATTCATAGAAAATGTGCTCCACTGTAATTGATAGAATTCAGATTTTGTTTTTTTTCTTTCTCTCTAGATGTTAACCCTAATGTAAATCACATGTCAGATTAAGATTTCTTTTTAATTAATTATTCTCCTTTAAAGTATATTTTATAAGTCTGCTCTGAAAATTTGAAGCATGATGCTGTGGGGACTGAGTTTTAGTGCTTTGCAAAGATATGACAGGAGACCTCATTTTTGAATGTCTAGAACCTTTCCATTGAGACTGTGGTATGTTGTTAAAAAGTTGACTTCAGAAGGTTTTCTGTTAATAGTGGTCAGCTGATCAGTATTTCAGATATGGGGTGAAAAAAGTACAAACATAATTACCACAGAAATCAATGTTTTAAGTTCTAAAATTAATATTAAATATTAAAATTAATATTCTCATTGGTTTTTATGTTCATTTTTGCACACATCTAGGTAGTCTCAAAACACTGATAATTACTGTGGGGTTATATCCTAGCACAGCACAAGAAATGAAATCCAATTAAAACCAACTGTCATTAACCTTGGTGGTATCTTTTGAAATTATTCTCCAACAGTCCCAATTTTTTTTTTAAACTGTGGAAGGAAAAGTTACTTATTGAGAAGGAGGGGACTTCAATCTTCTAAACCATATAAACTCTGATTTGTTGGCTGTAATAAGCTAATTCACATGATTCTGCTTTTTGTCACTATTTTGACATTCCAGTAAAATATCTGTAATTTAATGACATATAAAAACAAGTCTTTACTTACATCCTATGCATGCTATACTGAGGCAAGAGTAACTCCATCGAACAGCTCACTGGCTTGAGAGTTACAATAATTCAGGAATTTTTTATGTAAAAGCAGAAAACGAGGAGGCTCATACATTCGGATGCCGAAGAGGACAACCTTTGAAAACAGCATACATTACGAATGAAGAAAACATGTCTTCAGCTTGCAAACTTCTCAAAGCCCTATCTATGACAAATGAAGAGACAGACCTTCCTTTCTGATGCCACTAACCTCATACTGAAAAAGTAATTCTCCTTTGAAAAGGTAGGTTGTTTATGCTTTCACAGACAAGCAGTCTACTCTTTTTTAGTCGCTCTGAATTGATGCTGCTAATGCAGAAACTGGCTTTCTCATATGTGTTTAGCTTTTGGTGTTAGCGATTTTTTTTTTTAAATTTCTCTTTTGCTGTGTTAGAAATAACTGTAATGATTTTTTCTCATGCTGATTTTTAAGTGTTTAAAGGAAAGCAAGGGTTGATAGCTCATCAAGGCACACAAGACTCCCCTAAGAGTTGACAACTTCCATTTTGAGAATGCATTAGCCAAACACTTCCATTTCCATCGGACGGTGTCATTAGGGGCACTTAAGCAAAGAAAGCTACTAGGAGCAAACACACCCCAGAGAATTTGTGCAAAGACTCTGATGTACCCTTTGCCCCATATTTTAAAATGATACAGAACTCAAAGAGCCACTCCATTAACAGATCATTTGGATTCTCATGAGTTGTGATGAACTTAGCCTCTGTAATATGCTAACCCAACAACTTGCTTTATGATGGCAATATCTCAGGCATCTGCCTCGAAGAGTTGTCGTACTTCCCCTTCTCTTGGGTACCACTGGGATTTACTGCTTCTGGGGCAAGAGGCAGAAGTAATAACATCTTAAAAAAAAGAAAAGTTACATGAGGTCATTATCAGAAATGAAGAAATGATGAGCAAAGGGTTAAGCCCGCGTTATTAATTCAGTGAGAGCTGAAGAAGAGGGCTCTGAATCCGTTCTCCCTCAGAAGGAAAATGTGCTTATACCTAATGTGTACTGAACACTCCTGAGAAAAATGACTGTGTGGGAATCCTAGCTGTGTGCCACATTCTGTGTCAGGCCATATATATTTCATTTCATTCAAATTATATTTACATATAATTTATTATATCATATAGTTTATTGTAATTATATTATGTAAAAATATAAATTATAATACATGTAAAAATATATATAGAATTTCATGTAAGTGCTAAACTAACTCTGCATTTAGGCGTTATCATTGCCACATTAAAGATGCTCCCAGAGGAACACCGTTAGTAAATCGTTTTGGTGGGATATGGAGGCAGGTCTTACTGGTTTCAAAGTATGTTGTCTTTATGCTACATCATATTGGTCTTACTCATTTTTCTTCTGTATTTCCTTTCTCAGTGTTTCTTCTTTTTTAAAGTTTATTTTTTTATTTTGAGAGAGAGAGAGAGATAGAGTGAGAGCAGGGGAGGGGCAGAGAGAGAGGGATAGAGAGAATCCAAAGCAGGTTCCATGCTTAGCTCAGTCTCATGAACCCTGAGATCATGACCTGAGCTGAAATCAAGAGTTGGACACTTAACTGACTGAGCCACACAGATGACCCTTTTCTCTGTGTTTCTTAACACAGGCAAAGGTAGGAACTGACTATAGGTAAAGACTTCTTTGTCTCATCAGATTATTTTATTCTTACGGAAGTTTCATATTCTCTCACTCTCTCAAAATATGTTATCTTTATTTTTTTTAGCGGGCTGCATTATGGCCCCCTAAAATATGTGCCCAGCTTCTAAACCCAGAAACTGTGACTGCTACCTTATTCAGAAAATGGGTCTTTGCGTATGTGGTTAAGGATCTGGAGAAGAGGTGCTTATTCTGGAGTATCCAGATGGGGCTTAAATACAATGACATGTATTATCAGAGAGATGAAGATATCTGCCTCCCTCTGGATCTCTCTCTAGAGGGAGACAGACACACAGAAGAGGAGGTCATATGACCACAGAAGTAGAGCTTGAAGTCAGGAAGTCACAAGCCAAGAAATTACCTGGAGAAGTAGAAGAGGCAAGAAATGGATTGTCTCCTAGATCCTCTGGAAGGAGTATGGCTCTGCTGATACCTTGATTTCAGACTTCTGGCCTCCACCACCATGAGAAAACAAATTGTTGTGTTCAGCTTTGAAGTTTGTGGTAATTTGTCATGGCGGGCACAGAAACTATTATTACTCCCCTCTTCTAAATTCTGAAATTGGTGGCAGGGGAAATTGTAATGTGAAAACACTGCATGCTCACTCTAGCCCTGTGGGTAGTAGAAAACATAGATAAACTTTAGGAAAGACAGGGGCATTTTCCTTCTGCATAAGCCTGTAAAGCTCCTGATGATTATACAGTTTGGGTTTTTTCTACTCTTTGTGCCCAAACATCTTCCGATTGCTGGAATATTACCTGCGGTCAATAGATATTTGTTGAGCAAATCAACCTGACTTTTCAGTAGCTCTAGCAGAACTGGAACATTTTAGAAAAGAATATAAGGTCATTCCCTGAGATCAGGAACATGACAAGGATGCCCACTCTCACCCGCTGCTGTTTAACATAGTGCTGGAAGTTCTAGCATCAGCAATCAGACAACAAAAGGAAATCAAAGGCATCAAAATTGGCAAAGATGAAGTCAAGCTTTCGCTTTTTGCAGATGACATGATATTATACATGGAAAATCCGATAGACTCCACCAAAAGTCTGCTAGAACTGATACAGGAATTCAGCAAAGTTGCAGGATACAAAATCAATGTACAGAAATCAGTTGCATTCTTATACACTAACAATGAAGCAACAGAAAGACAAATAAAGAAACTGATCCCATTCACAATTGCACCAAGAAGCATAAAATACCTAGGAATAAATCTAACCAAAGATGTAAAGGATCTGTATGCTGAAAACTATAGAAAGCTTAGGAAGGAAATTGAAGAAGATTTAAAGAAATGGAAAGACATTCCCTGCTCATGGATTGGAAAAATAAATATTGTCAAAATGTCAATACTACCCAAAGCTATCTACACATTCAATGCAATCCCAATCAAAATTGCACCAGCATTCTTCTCGAAACTAGAACAAGCAATCCTAAAATTCATATGGAACCACAAAAGGCCCCGAATAGCCAAAGGAATTTTGAAGAAGAAGACCAAAGCAGGAGGCATCACAATCCCAGACTTTAGCCTCTACTACAAAGCTGTCATCATCAAGACAGCATGGTATTGGCACCAAAACAGACACATAGACCAATGGAATAGAATAGAAACCCCAGAACTAGACCCACAAACGTATGGCCAACTCATCTTTGACAAAGCAGGAAAGAACATCCAATGGAAAAAAGACAGCCTCTTTAACAAATGGTGCTGGGAGAGCTGGACAGCAACATGCAGAAGGTTGAAACTAGACCACTTTCTCACACCATTCACAAAAATAAACTCAAAATGGATAAAGGACCTAAATGTGAGACAGGAAACCATCAAAACCTTAGAGGAGAAAGCAGGAAAAGACCTCTCTGACCTCAGCCGTAGCAATCTCTTACTCGACACATCCCCAAAGGCAAGGGAATTAAAAGCAAAAGTGAATTACTGGGACCTTATGAAGATAAAAAGCTTCTGCACAGCAAAGGAAACAACCAACAAAACTAAAAGGCAACCAACGGAATGGGAAAAGATATTCGCAAATGACATATCAGACAAAGGGCTAGTATCCAAAATCTATAAAGAGCTCACCAAACTCCACACCCGAAAAACAAATAACCCAGTGAAGAAATGGGCAGAAAACATGAATAGACACTTCTCTAAAGAAGACATCCGGATGGCCAACAGGCACATGGAAAGATGTTCAGCGTTGCTCCTTATCAGGGAAATACAAATCAAAACCACACTCAGGTATCACCTCACGCCAGTCAGAGTGGCCAAAATGAACAAATCAGGAGACTATAGATGCTGGAGAGGATGTGGAGAAACGGGAACCCTCTTGCACTGTTGGGAATGCAAATTGGTGCAGCCGCTCTGGAAAGCAGTGTGGAGGTTCCTCAGAAAATTAAAAATAGACCTACCCTATGACCCAGCAATAGCACTGCTAGGAGTTTATCCAAGGGATACAGGAGTACTGATGCATAGGGCCACTTGTACCCCAATGTTCATAGCAGCACTCTCAACAATAGCCAAATTATGGAAAGAGCCTAAATGTCCATCAACTGATGAATGGATAAAGAAATTGTGGTTTATATACACAATGGAATATTACGTGGCAATGAGAAAAAATGAAATATGGCCTTTTGTAGCAACGTGGATGGAACTGGAGAGTGTGATGCTAAGTGAAATAAGCCATACAGAGAAAGACAGATACCATATAGTTTCACTCTTATGTGGATCCTGAGAAACTTAACAGGAACCCATGGGGGAGGGGAAGGAAAAAAAAAAAAAGAGGTTAGAATGGGAGAGAGCCAAAGCATAAGAGACTGTTAAAAACTGAGAACAAACTGAGGGTTGATGGGGGGTGGGAGGGAGGAGAGGGTGGGTGATGGTTATTGAGCAGGGCACATTTTGGGATGAGCACTGGGTGTTGTATGGAAACCAATTTGTCAATAAATTTCATTAAAAAAAAAAGAATATAAGGTCATTTATCCTAAGAGAAGTGTTAATTCTTGTCTGAATTCTCATCAGCGTGCTAACACCTGCTCTCACATGCGTTTAGGTCTATCAGCATGTCAGAACTAGCTAGCCTCTGTGACGTGCTAAAAGAAAAGGTAAGCGAGAAATGAAATGGTTAATGTGCACAGTCCTCAAGGTGTGGTGGCAATCATGAGTTAGTCACCAAAGGCGCACTGCTATTTTTTAATATATTAAAATAGAATTTTCCAGGAATCCTTAAAATGTGAGAAATGGGAATTGTGGGCAAATACATAAATCTAAATGGCATTACATAGGGCTAGGATTCCATTCTCCTATGTCAGTTGGAAAGTTAGTGTGGACCCTTATCACCCAAGCTGCTAATCAGCCAGGATGCACCAGCTCTGTCATACTGGGGCCCTACAGTAAAATCCAGTCTTGCTAGTTGGTGCTTGGTAGGACCAGGAATCATATATTTTTAACATCATTTCAATGTATCCATTTTCTCTAGAATGTATATTCCCTTCTTTCCATCCCAGTGTTATGGCTCCAGTCTGCCACTATTTGGATCCTTGTCTCCCACTTGCGTGCCCAAAATAGCCTCTTCAGAGATCCCTCTCCCTACAGAACTGTTCCCTATAATTTATTCTCAACACAAACTGTCTTTAAACCCAATCCAAACATCTAACTCCTCTACTAAAATGCATAAATACACAAAGAAAAAGACTGAAAAAAAATTCACCACTGTTGGATTCCTGTCATTCCACAGGATTAAATATAGATCTCATACTATATATATGTGTGTGTGTGTGCACACATAAATATATACAGTCATACATTTAGATATATTGCATCCATATTATATAGCAACTACATTATGTGAGTGTATAATACCTAGATTAAAATGCCTTCACAGTTTGAGCCTCATCTACTTCTGCACCCTCCTCTGCCTTATCCTATAATGGAGTCTGTGTTAGAGCTCTACACATGTCTCATGGCTTTTTGGAACCACCAACTTCCCAGCTTCATGTTTTCACACATAGCTGCTGTTGAGTAGGGATACACTGGTGAGACCAAAGCAGCAGATATCTATTTTGATGGATCAGGGCCTCTGCTCTGTTTGATTGGGTGGTTTGGGCTCTGGCAAAGGCAGAGCCTGAGACAAGGAATCGGATACAAGTAGCTTAGTAGTTTTTTGAGGAGGTGATCTTTAAAAGCAGAAATGAGAAAGCAGTGAGTGATACAGGGCTGGAAGAAAATGCGCCTTGCCAAGGATGCGGCTGAGGAATCAGAAGCTCAAATATGTGGGGACCTCTGAGATGCCTACTCAGTGCTCCCAGAATTATCCAGAAAGATACAGCTTTTATCCTTCCATCATTGGGGTTGAGTCTGTTCATTTCTTTCCACTTCCAGGCTGTATTTGAGGACAGTCTAAGGGAGTTCCCAAGACATCACACCAGGCCAGGAGGCTGAATCAGAGAGATATGCACTGAACAGTGAGGCAAAACCCTGGTATTAAAAGCTGAGTCTGAGCTCCTGTGGCATTGTCCACCATACCTGCTGCCGATATTAGACATGGTCTAAGGGAGGTGATGCAGGCACTGGATGAGTCTACTATAAAATGTGTGGCATACGGTTGTTAATTTTTTTTATTACTTTAGCCTTTACATATGTTAGTCCTTTAACCCAGAAGCCTCTTTTTGTCCTTGAAAACTCTGCATGTCCTTGAAGATTTACATCAATGTCCACCACCTGTGACAGATGATTGGTTTGTCCCCAGGTGGGATTCTCCTCATCTCCCATGATAATAAGAGTTTTAGCTGGTAATACAGGATCTGAGCCTAAATGATGTGCTCAACACCCAGATGACACCCTCACTTGCCTCTACTCACTTCTTGTGCACTGACACAAGAAGATGGTGGTAGGGAGCCAGTTTCCATCATCTAGTTATAATGGAGCAACCAAGTGATAAAAATATGGATCCCTGCATGACCTCATAGAGCAGAGCAGTTCTAGTCTTTCCACTCACCCACCTTTGGAGTGCCTAACAATTCTATATGGTAAAGCCAACGTTATTTCAGCCTTAATCAGGTGGCTAACCCCATATCTTAATTCATGTGACTCATGAAACTGTTCCCTGCTCTCTACGTCCACTGCACTGTAGTCCCACCTCCTGTCAGATTACATTACAATCTGTACCATTTCCATCAGTACACCGCAAGGCCTTGATGGCACCATGAATGCTTGGCAGGTATTAGATTTACAATAAATTTGCTTTGATACATGTCACTGAAAATTTGAAAAATAATTGATCAGATAGTAAATCGATAGTAGATACAACTCTGAATATGTGATGTATAAAAATCATTCACTGGGCTGCTTACTGTACTTTTCCGTATAAAGCATATTTTTACCCATGAATGCGTAATGAAACATTTCCTTATGAAGCATGCTTTTATATACAAACATGGCCCTGAATTGCATCCCTGTGCCTTTCATTTCTTCCTTCCCTCCTGTTACAATTCGGAAGGTATCCCTTTTCACAGCTAAGAGAAATTCTTTTATCTTCTCTTTAGATTCTCTCTCTCTCTCTCTCTCTCTTTTTTTTCTAAGACCCTATGCTCTCTCCTTTCAATTCTTTCAAATTCTCCATCTCTGTTGGCTCAAGTTTCTCTCAAACAACCACTGATAATTCTCCCCGCATTCCTTCAGGTGACAGCTTCTTTATATTTGTTATAGTTAAAGGCTTTTAAATAGCTTTCACTTGCTCTCCATTTCCTCCCCCCTACTTCACAAGACAATCACACTCCAACTCTGTTTATATTTCAATCAATCTATAAACATTGTTCTTGCTACTGTATCAGAATCCAACAAATTTCACTTATCATCACATATATGTGTTAACAACATTCAACACAATTCAGTACTCCCTGGAAGCAATCATTGTGTCTTGCTTTCCTTTGTTTCTTTCTCTCTGTAGCCACTCTCCTCAATGTTCCCCACCCCCCACCCCCGCCCCTTGATTTTCCTTACCAGACATTTAAAGTTGAAAATCTTTGGGACATGTACTTCTCAGTCAATATAATCTCACTAGTTCATTTTTCCCCCAATTCCATGGTTTCTTTCATTACTTAAATCCCCAAGTCCTAAGTATCTATCACTGCACTGATCTTGCTTCTGATTCCAGACATTTCTATTCAAATTTCTATGGTACTTGTTTTTTTCTCTGGCAACTCAAATCCATTAGCCATTACCACTCCAAATTGGCCTCCTTCAGGATCCTGACACAGGGAGTGGTACCAGAATCTACTTCATCGTTCAAGCCAGAAAGATAGGAGGCTAATAAGATTTCTCAATCTCCCAGCTAGAATGAACAAACATCCTGTTCTACCTGGGACTGGTGCATTCCTGGGGTGTAGAACTTTAAATATTGTTAAAACTGGGATGCTACTGGTCAAATCAGAATAGTTGCTCACCGCCAAGTCCTGTGGATTCTACCTCCTAAGTATCTCTTGTATTTGTCCGGTTATTTCCAGTCCCAGGACTACAACTGTCTCTCCATATGGCTTCATGCATCCGCTCTTACTCTCCATTCCCTTTCTGCAAATGCTTTCTGCACGTTGTGATCGCAAGACCTTAATGACAAATAAGATTATTATATAAACCTCTTCTATCCCTTCTCACCGTCCATAAGATGATATCTGCCCTCACCTGATCCACCACCTCATCCTTCATCACTTGTCCTCTCTCTCTTTGGGTTCCAGCCATACTAACATTTCCATTATGCAAATGTGTCAGGAAATATTTGAATCACTTCCCCTTCCTCATTCTCCATTTTAACTCCTTATCTTTCAGGTCTCAGATTCAATGTCATTTCCTTAAGAATTTTTTTTTTTTCACCCAAGACAAGATCAGGCACATGTTCTCCTCCCTGCCATAGGATGCTATATTTCCTCACAGAACTCAAAAGAATTTATTATTTATCGAATGTCTGTCTTCCCAACCGCACTAGAAGTTCTGAGATCGGTATTCTTTTTTTATTCTCTTACCATTGTATCCCCAGAACCTCTCTCAGTGCCGGGGATGCCATAAATACTTTTGAAATGAATGAGTATTTGGTAATAGAAAATTCCCTTGTATGATATCACATCCTATTATAACTTCAGATATCTCAATTAAAAATGAAACTATATTAAGGAAGGGAACTGAGGCCATTATCCTTCATAAAATTTAGCAAGTTTTACCATATTCCATTAAATCTAAGATATCATCAATAATATAATGTGTCATTATTTTAAGTACAACTAAGACATAAAAATAATGCTGGAAAATAAACCATGAAATGCCATTGACTAAAAGACACATCCAGTTTTCTGATGTTAAAAAATGAAGAAAAAAATGAGGAAGTCCACAAGGTAACAAGTACCAAAACATATCTCAAATCTGCATACTTCTTTTTAGACCCCCATTCCCTTAGTGGTCCATGGAGCCATCCCCTCGTTCCTGGGCTATTGAAGCTGTGGTCTCCTAAATGGTGTCTTCCCTTGCACGCTTGAACTTGTTAATCTCCACATTTCATCCAGAGTGATCATTTCAAAATGCAAACCTGATCACACCGCCCGAAACCGTGCCTAACCTCATCTTTATTATTTCTGTTACAGACACACACTCCTTACTTTCTATCCTTCTGATATGCCTACCTAAAATTTCTATCCTAAAATATGCTCCCCTCTTTCTTTATCTGGAATATTCTCCAACTCACTACCCTCAATCCTTGCTTCGACTCTTCATCTTATAAGGGTCAGTATAGACTTCCCTTCCTCAGAAAGATGTTCTGCAATCCTGCCATTGTAAATCAGCAGTCTCCCTCTCTTTGCCCCTGCCACCATTCTTTTTCAAACATACACTGTGTTCTCGTCCAAAGTTGTCTTTGTATTATTTACTTATATGTTTATTTGTGTAATGTTTGTCTCTTTGATTGAACTCTGAGCTCCAGAAGGGCAGCCATCAGGATGATGTCATTTGGCTTCATATACCAGAATGTGATGCATATCTTGTTGCTAAATGATTGCTTATTGAATGAATGAGGCAATGAAGCAGACACATTTTCCTGAAACAAGGACAATAGAAAACCAATGCAGAGTTCTGAGGCATGAGTGTTTCTAAAAAAAGAATAACATATATCCCCAAAAGTTTGGTAGGTGACAGAGATAAACTTGCCTTCAAAAGATGTTATTTAAAGACAAATGTTTGTGAAATATACTATTTCAGATTAAATAGTAGATAGATGAAAATAAAAGGGTAGAGCCTTCCATTTTTAATGCATTTTACTTACCAAGTTTTATTTTTCCCCCAGATATTTTCAAATTATTTGTAGTCATAGATCTTTTTAATAGCAATAATTTTGTTTTATTTTTTGTTAAAAAACGCAAACCTCAGAATAGATTTTTGCATTTATGAAACTCAGTATCTTTTGTTGTGTTACAGTTTGAAAAGTAATCAGATTTGATATCAAATGTGTATTACAAGGTTAAAACATTGCAAATGACATTTTTTCCCTCAAATTTGTTTGTGAAAAAACTGGGTAAATGACTGAGAAAATATTAGTGTGCTAACCTTACAAAAATTATAGAGCAAAAACAGACCAATTTTAATAGAACCAATGCCAATTACATCTTGCACTGCAATGGCAGTAAAAGTAAACTTAATTTTGACACATGTAATTGCATTGGCAATAGTTTCATGTAGAGGAAAAAGCTATTCATCTTTAATATCCTGGGGGACTTTTTGCTCAACCAACTTCTAATTTTCTAATGCCTGGCTGTAGCTTGAAATGAGGGCAGTCACTTTTTCTCTGTCCTTGAATGTTGCTCATGCATCATTCTTCCAAAAATATGTAAGCTTCCACTCATGCATTCATTCATTCTTTTTCTCACCATTTATTGAGCAAATTTTATGTTCGAGGAACTGTGCTAGGCTCCGGATATGCAAAGATGAATAACTCTAAGAGTTAAAACATGACAAGAAAAAAACCCAAATACTTATGTTTTCAAAAGAAAGTGCTAATAAAAAATGGTTAAGTGGTAGAGTCAACACATGTGTTTACTGTAAAGTAGTTTCACGAAGTTCTCACAGATAATGAATGAAAAGATGGGGGTTTGGACTCAGGTCTCCCAATTCCTATACCCAAAATTTCCCTTTGCTGAGTGCTTCAGGCTCCATGCCATCTATGTTACATATGGATACATAGTTTACATAAGCCTCATGGAATCCTAAATAACCATGAAAAAGAACAATTGTTATTGTCAATATACTGTTGAGGAACCTAAGGCTCAGGCAGATTCCATAACTGCCCAAATTACAGAGTTAACAAGTTAGCAAATGGCAGAACTATAATTCAAACTCAGGTTTGTTCAGCTCTGCAATCTATACAATGTCTACTCTCCCCAGCTTCCTGTCTTTTCCAGTTTACTCAAGCCCATATATCTGTGCAATAATTTAATGGCTATAAATAGCTACCCCTATTTCAGCATGTGCTATGTACCAGGCCCTCCTTAAAGGTACTTTCCATGAATCAACGTTTTTAATCCTCACAAAACACTAGGTAGGCACCACTATACGATAAGCATACTGAGTGCAATCTGCTGTCCCAAAGATGAAGAGTCAAAGGACTAATGTCTCTGTATGCCTCAGCAGGGGTCAGTCTAAAAAGGATAGTCATCTACTTAACTCACCAGCCAGAAAACATATCATTTTCTAATCACATATATAGTTCATTACAAGTTTCAAGACCAGAGTAGCCAACATTTTCTTCTTTCCTATCTATTTTTTTTTTGCAAATATATATTACAGCTAAAGAATAAACTTAAGTAAGTATCTGGATCAAAGCCATCTATTTAAATTTCTGTTGTGACTTCTCCTCTCCTACCACCATCCTCAACCACATGTAGAGATTTCTGGCAATACTTGTCAGTACAAGGACAGAGATCCAATGAAGGAGCAAGCAATGTGGTTGGCTTCCCCTTTCAGTCCTCACAGTCCCAGATAAGGGGCATTGTAGATGGTGACAGGGAGCATGGCTTCATGATGGAAATAAACAAACATCCAGGCTCAAGCAATGACTAGTCAGTTTCCTATCAAACTTCTCAAGTAAGTGCCAACTTGTAACCTAGTCTGGAAACAGTGGCACAAATGACTAAATGTCATAGAGTGTGATGAGCGCCATTACAGACACATGAGCTAAAATCATCTGAAAGCACCAGGAAGGAATTTATTACGCGAAAGTGTAGGATAGAGGCTAGAACTCATCATTCAAAAGCATATAAGCACCCTGCCACCAGAAGACCTCAAAAAAAATACAGATGTTGAGGCAATGTGGTTAGTGAAGATACATCATTGAAAAGGCTATATGTACATATTCAGAAAAGTTTATCCCTGAAAAAATAATTTGTTTTCTACCATGAGAGCTGTTTTTGAGATTTGCTCCCATAAAATTCTTAAGATTGAGCAGGCAACGTTGTTTAAAAAGCAAATTGTATTTTGTACGTGACACTTCATAAAATTGGCAATTGCTCTACATAGTGGGTAATATGGTGTCTGCAAATCGAGGCATGACTGGCATCAAATCTGCAGGAAAATAAGTCACCTTCTTAATGGCCCTTAATTACAATCAGAATGTGACTTAACTTGCATTCCAATAATAAAAGCATGGACTCTCATTTTCACCTGATTTAAAGGTCAACATAAGCTGAATGCAAACTGCCTTCTAAAATTAGAAAAAGAATTGAATTAACAGTAACACTGTACCCCAGGATGACAAGTAAGAAATTTCATCAGGACCAAAACATCGGTGTATCCTACAGAGCCCTTTTAACTTCAAGATTTGTGATCTCAGTGGGAGAGATGCTAAAAAAAAAAAAAACAAAAAACAAAAAAAAAAAAAAAAAAAACAAAAATAAAAATGAAAGAAAACAAAACAAAAAACCACACACACACAAACTCAGTTATTTTACCAAGTTCGATCAAATACATGTTTATAAACCTATTTTAAATTTTTCAGAGACACTGAATTAGAGACACTATGAGATAATTATAAAGAAAGTAACAAAGTCTTTAAATAAAGGATAATTAATGTTCTGCTTATAAAAAGAAAATAGAGACCAGTAGAATTTATAAAATGAAAATAGGCAGAGAGGTAACACAATTTTTTTTCTAATTTTTTTCAACGTTTTTTATTTATTTTTGGGACAGAGAGAGACAGAGCATGAACGGGGGAGGGGCAGAGAGAGAGGGAGACACAGAATCGGAAACAGGCTCCAGGCTCCGAGCCATCAGTCCAGAGCCTGACACGGGGCTCGAACTCAGGGACCGCGAGATCGTGACCTGGCTGAAGTCGGAAGCTTAACCGACTGCGCCACCCAGGCGCCCCTAACACAATTTTTTAAGAGCTTGTTCAGTAAATTAATTTAGATCTACACCATTATAACAGATGGCAAAACAAATTTCAAATGAATCAAAACTTTAACTGAAAATAATAGATAGCATTCTAGTCCAAAATAGAACTATAGGTATGAGCTTCTTAGAGGAATAGTACTTTTATAGAAGGATAGAAGAAACCACAACAAAAGTACTGACAGATTTGACTCCAGACAGACTAAAACTTTTTCATACAATGGAAATTATTATTTAAAGCAAAGGGATGTGATTATAGAAGGTATTAACATCTAATATGAGGAAGAGTTAGTATCTTAATTGTATAAGACGTTCATAGAAAATGGTATGAAGCAGTTTTTGTTGCTAATGACTGGAAAATTGTTGGAGATGCACGAGATGAGAAGGAAAAGTCAATTGAGAGCATAACACAAGAAAAGAAAGGAAAACTAGCTGCAGGGCAGAGTGCTGTTAATAAGAATAGCTAGCAAGCCTCCATGGTAGTCATAATGTTCCTGGCCTCCTGGTTCCCTACCCTATGGGATATGTCCCACACTGACCTATGAAACCGATAGGTTCTCAGAGAAATGAAGTTGTCCGACCTCTGGGACCAGGTTATAAAAGATCTTGTGGCTTCTGCCTTGCACTTTCCTGGATCATTTGCTCTGGGGGAAGCCAGTTGCTACCTGTGAGAGAACTCAAGCAATCCTACTGGAAGGTTCCCACGGAGAAGAAATGAAGCCTCGTGCCAAGGGCCAGCATCAACCTACTCGTTGTACTGATGAAGAAACCGAGGCAGAGAGGATAAAGGACTTGCTCAAGTTTACACAACTAGGGAGTACCGGATCTAGGGTTCGGAACCCAGAGTCTGTGTCCTTAAGCATTTTAGGTACTGCCTCTTGATGGAAGACATAGTACAGAAAAGTACTGGTATTCGTATGAAACATAACCACAGCAGAAAAGAATGCTAAAATTCAGAAATTAGTTGGATATGAGATATGAGAGAAGGAAAGGGGAAGATTAAAAATGATCTAATTTTTCAGATACACATAACAGGGAGGATACTAGGGATATTAAGGAAGATGAGGGGATCAGATACTAGCAGCTTGGAAAGCGATGTGTGCATATGCGTGCTCACTCATGGAGTAGTCTGGAGAACTAAGTAGATACATAGGGAAGGTAATGAGTGGGTTAGTGTGGAAAATCCCTGATTTGAGTTTTCCAGGCAAGGAAAATTCCAGAGGGGTTTCACTCCACTAACATATGGTTCAAAGATGGTTTCTCTCAAATGAAAATGTTTATATTACCCTCTTTCTGGGGATTGATAAAAGGCTAGAAAATTCCTTACTCCCCTTCACTTTTTTTGACCATATCTTTATCATTCTAGATGTGGGCATGATCCAAAATTAAAATAGCAACAACAACAAAACACCTGTCTCTTAGAAAGCAAGTGGCAGTTAAATAAAATCCAAACAAATTAGTTCAGTTAAAACATCAATGCGATAAAAAATAATTAGACTGGTTGCTTTGTGATAACTAGAATAGAAACTCTGAATACTCTGAATGTATACCCAGTGCTTCATTGGTGTGTAACAAAAAAAATTCTAGTTTGAGAATTAACGTTTTCTCCATTTTTCTCTCCTGGCTAGCAACCACCAAGGGAAATTCTGGTATGACTCCAGGTATGTGACTTTATTTCATTGTAATATATAAGTCCCTTTAATAAATAAGATTCTCTCTCTGGAGAGCTACAAAAAGGCAGATCCTGCAGGTGTGATTTTGGAAGAGTTTTGTAT
Organism: Prionailurus bengalensis; assembly: GCF_016509475.1. Lineage (NCBI taxonomy): Eukaryota > Metazoa > Chordata > Mammalia > Carnivora > Felidae > Prionailurus > Prionailurus bengalensis. The sequence goes on along the minus strand of NC_057344.1, from coordinate 189,774,044 downwards.
GTATCCACAGCTGCTTGGTTGTAATACACTACTGCATTTAATGGCCAAGAAAATTCAGCACAGATGCTACAACAAAAATTCCCAAGAAACCAGCAAAAGTGAAATTGGACAAATCCTAATACATAATGTATACACTATGATATTCTACTGCATGTGTTTACAAGTCTGAATATGTCACTTGGCTTATCTTTGTACTTTACTAAAATAAAATTAAAAACCCACAGAGTCTCTGGAGAGATTTAAATTTACCATACACAAAAATGCATAACGAGACACTGAATAGCTTTTATGAGAGGGGGACAAAATATACTAAACAATAACTGGAGTGATGCAGTTAACCACCCTACTGGTAATGAGTGGATACTCTTGCTCTATCATCCACTCTTGCTTTACTGCCCATCTCATGACTTCGTCTCATTTCTTAGTGCCGTGCAATCTTTCTCCCATTTCCTATGCTCATGAAAAAAAAAAAAAAGATTCTAACAATCAATATGTTGCTGAATCCTCCGTTTACCTTTTGGATATTGTAATAATAGTCACATTTTATTTCTAAATGGACCCTAATGCTCACTACGCAGGTAATAGGCTGATTAACGGACTGTGCTTGTTCTAGGCATCTTTAGCTTTTTATGTTCTCCATCACTATGCATTGTCTTCATCAGATAGCTACTCATATAGACACCAAACATCAATTTTCATCATAGAAGCCAACAAATACCACGATCCAAAACATTAAAGCTAGATCTTCAAGAGTTCATTTGAAAATAGTTGTTTTGAATGTAGAAAATGGATTGCTTTGTATTTCACATTTTAGATATTAAATATTTACATTCATCAATATAGCTTTGATTTCCTCTTGACGTGTTCATGTGTCACCTCCAAATAATTTTAACTTAAAAAGAAGACACAATTTCTAATTGTCTCATAAAGCCTCTTACAGGTTTACTTTGTGCAGTAAATAAATAGCTAGGAAACTGATCAGAACATTTTATGAGCAGGGATGTCTGAAGGTTTTCAAAGGATGCTGTGCCTGAACACCCTTCCAGTCCTGAGAACATACAGGCAATTCAAAGCTGAAAAAACAACAGAACAACATGGCATGCTTTCCAAGAAGGTTTTGTCAATTTCTATTTGGCCACCAAATTCCAAATGCCTCAAAATTAAAACAAAACAACAAACAATTCTACTAATTAAAAATAGCATGTCCTGGGGCGCCTGGGTGGCGCAGTCGGTTAAGCGTCTGACTTCAGCCAGGTCATGATCTCGCGGTCCGTGAGTTTGAGCCCCACGTCAGGCTCTGGGCTGATGGCTCAGAGCCTGGAGCCTGTTTCCGATTCTGTGTCTCCCTCTCTCTCTGCCCCTCCCCCGTTCATGCTCTGTCTCTCTCTGTCCCAAAAATAAATAAACGTTGAAAAAAAAATTAAAAGAAAAAATAGCATGTCTTAAAAAGTTACAAATAGACTTAACATATGAACATAGGACCTAGCAATATCAATCAATCCTAAGTATCTTCCGCAATGAAATGGAAACATATGTCTACACCAAGATTTGTATGCAAATGTTCACAGCAACTGTATTCACAACAGTGAATTCATCAACAGGTGAAGAGATAAATAAATGTGGTATATCCATACAAGGAAACATTACTCAACAATAAAAAAAGAGCAAAATTTCAATACATGCTACAACACAGATGAGTCTCAGAAACATTACACTTGGTGAGAGAAGCCAGACACAAAATATCACATGTTGTATGATTCTATTTACATGAAATGTCAAAAAAAAAGTGTGGGGGCATATACAGAGACAGAAAGTAGATTTGTGGTTGCTTAAGGCTGGGGAAGGAGGACCAACAGTAGCAACCAAATGCAACAAAGGGCTTCCTTTGGAGCTGATAAAAATGCTACATGGTTGCTTTGCCGTGATCACTAGATAGCTATGATAAAATGTATTCAATTATACACTGAAACGTGAATTTTATGGGATATAAATCATATTTCAGTTAAGTTACTAAATAACAAATAGCATAAACAGTCATAAAACCAACATTGCTGTGGTTATTGAAAGTCTATAATCTATATGCTCACATCACATACAGAGGTGGCCTTCAACGTAGAAACTATGATTAAGTGTATGCTGATCTTAAAGTTACCAAAGTACCCTTTGATTAAAAAAAAAATGATGTATAGAAAGCTAAGGGTGATAGAAAGACTGGGGCACAAAAGAATTGTCCAGGTCTGTTCCAGGGTCACAATAACGAGTTGGGTGGCTTGTTTTGCAGACCATGACCTTTATATACTCACATGGATAAGAATTAGAAAATCTCTTTAGGAGAAAGGTTGATAAATGATAATGTAATACAATATAGGTTTTCTGGTGTTTGATTCTAATCTGAAATCCCAAGCATTTGTAAAATATTGGAAAGAAGTCTCTACCTGCACATCATTACTTTATATGCTATGTTTGCTGAGGCTGAAATGTAAATCAGCTTTGCTGATTGGCATATAGTACATGCTCAAAAAATATTCTTTAAAATAGACAAATAGGAAAACTATTGAACTATCTATACATTGAATTATTACATATACATGCTATATTATTATTCAAGGGCAATGGGCATGGGCTATGTGAGAAAATTTGGATGAAAAGCAGGTTTGGGGTATGACTGAGAGATAATGAGGTCAATTTTGGACATATGGAATTTATTTAAGAGGACCTCATCCCATTGACTTGGAGCTGTTTGGCTTATATCTCAATATAAGGTTTTGGGTTAAGGATATAAATTTGGAAGTTTTCAGTGTAGTTTAACTCATGGGTGTCCATGACTTACAAATCAATAACAAATCAATTTATTCTAAGCTATACAGAAACTATTCCCAAGTAATTAGTTCTATTTTGGGCTCTAGTTTTAAAACTTTTTTTTTTTTTTTAACGTTTATTTGTTTTTGACAGAGAGAGAGACAGAGCATGAGCAGGGGAGGGGCAGAGACAGGGAGACACAGAATCGGAAGCAGGCTCCAGACTCTGAGCCGTCTGCACATGCCTGACGTGGGGCTGGAACTCACAGGCCACGAGATCATGACCTGAGCCGAAGTTGGACGCTCAACTGACTGAGCCACCTGGGCACCCTGGCTTTGATTTTAAATCTGAATAAGATACTATTAAAATCTTCAACCATAATGCATTTTCTTTGAAAACAATAGTGGCTGTAAATAAAGCTTGCTTTTGTTGGCTCTGAGAACTTTTTCTGTTCTCTCCAATTACCTTCAACCATGCAAAAGTCCCTCTGAGACAGACTCACTCTGCAATTATTAATTTCTCCTTCTATTCTCACACTATTACCTTTCTACAATACACTCCTTTTGAACTATCCACAGTCTGAAAAAATGTGAGTCCATCTACAGAGCAGTTGGTAGGAAAAAAGAAAAATGGTATAATGATTTTTCCCTTATGAAATGTTTACATTTATTCAATATAAATCCACTCATTCTTGCTATGTAGCATTTGAAATATTAGCTTTAATGTTTAAGCTATTAAGATATTATCGAAAAGGGGTAAATTATAGGGTGACAGATCTATGATTTGGAATCAAGTGAACTTTGATTTAAACAACAGTTTTTTTCCATTCACTAGCTTTATGATCTTGGGTAAATTACAAAATATTTCTGAAATTCAGTTTCTTCATCCATAGAACTGAAATATATGTATGTCTTCAGTAGGGTTTTGGTGAGGGTAACCTGAGCTCAAATATATAAACCCAAGAAAATTGGTTGATGAATTCATCCTTCGTAGATGGTAGAAAGGATAATTCTGGAAATTTCTCTCAATTGTACCATTATTTTCCACATGTAATGGGATCTGAAACCAGAGGAGGCATTATTCAGATGCATTTCCCACAAAATTTCAATGTAGCCAAGTTTTTTGGACACATCTTAAAATGTATTTTTTCCCTGTAATTTCCCTCTAGCATTCCCCTTTGATCTTAGATGCTTTTAGACACTCGTTGTTGGCTTACTTGAAACTACTCTTTTTTGAAGGACTCAAGAACTTAATTTTTTAAAGAAAAAAATGTGTAAGAAAAACAGATGTTATTGTTCATATCTATATATTGTTACACAAATGCATCATTTAGGGATGGCACATTCCTAACCCTAACATTCTAAAACCTAACAAAGACATCCGCCCTCACTTCCAGCTCTACGTTTAATTATGTACTTGGGGCCCAATATTTAATCTTTTCCCACCAATCATTGAGTTCCATGTCCAAAATAGTCAGATTAGAATTTAGGTCTCTAGAAGTTTATTGGCTGCTGCTCTTTTTTTCTGAGAATTTTAGATTCGGGGCTTACATTTTCATGACCATGCCAAAAGAAATAAATAAAATGATAGTCTGCATCACCAGAATGGTTATGTTACTTTACTTTTGTGGGACTAAGGAAGACAGAAGGAACTAGCATGTCTAAATGGTACATCCGTAACAGGGAAGCCTGAACGTTATCTCGGCTCATTGTACCACTGAAAATTCTCCCAGAGTTTGGGAAGCGAAAAGTGAAAAAAGAATTGAGTTAACAATGACCTATGGCATTAAACATGTCAAACTTGACCCTGCTCTTGGCAGTCAGTACCATAATCTTCTGTCACATTATGGCCAGTTATTTCAGATTTCTCTGGCCTTGTACTTTTTTATATTTTACCTATAAATGAGGCTGATTATATTTTACTTTAGCCTTTGAGGTTGTTTAATATCTATAAATACAGGGGTGTCTGGGTGGCTGCATCGGTTGAGCATGTGACTCTTGATTTCGGCTCAGGTCATGATCCCAGGGTCATGGGATGGAGCCCTGTGTCGGTCTCCCCACTGAGTGTAAAGTCTGATTAAGATTCTCTCTCTCTCTCCCTCTGCCCCTCCCTCCCTCATTCTCTAAAACAGAATTTAAAAAAAAAATCTGTAAACATAAAGAGTTTAATGCTTTCTCTTTGTACACATTTAAATAACATTTTAATAAATACGATTTCATAGTTGACATTCTAGAGTACTTTATCCTTTAGAAGGAGTTTTCTACTTTACTGAAGCTATAGAAACATTGAACTAAAACATTTCCAAAATCCCTTTCACATTTAACAACATGTAATGAAGCAGCAGCTCTCTTTGGGTGGAATGACTTTCCTGCCTTTTTCTCAATGATTCACGGACTCTTGGGAACCACATAAGTATGTCTTCTTGTGACTACTGCCTCAAAGCATATTGATGCCATTGTAGATACCAAATTGACTTAAAATACAAATGCAAACATTAGAAAACTACATAAAAAATGTTTACAAGTTGCTTACAATATAATTAATTATATTTATCAATACAATTAATGAATATTATTAAATACACTCTAGAAACTTTCTGACTTAATGCATATATCCCATGACTTCACATCTCTTAGACTCACCTCCCTCAGCTTAATGGGTTCTATTGTTCAAAAGAGCTCGGCAGCAACTTCCTCTGAAGACCTCTCTGCTTCCTCCAGATAAAGCATAGGATCAATTTCCCTTTGTTTCACAAAACGTGTACCACTATAACAGCATCTGTCACAGTGCTTTCCATGTATCCTTTCCATGTCGTCTTTGTCTCTGTCAGTTCCCTCATGGCAGAGATGGTTTCTTATCTTCCTTGTCATCATCTGACATAATGTTATGTGTATCAAATGCCTACTAAATATTATTTCACAAAATGAAACACAATTCCATCTTCAAAAGTTCTTTGCTACTGCTACAAATATAACTTCCCCACCTGAATTGGATGCAGCTTAGTCATTTACTCACCCAGTGTGGCACCAGGAATGAGTCCACACTTTGAAGCCCAGTTGACAGATCAAAAATCTAATTCTGTATCTAGCACATTTTAGTTGTGTGGAAGCTAACTGCTTCCTTTTTGAGCCTCAAGTTGGTCATCTCTAAATTGGGAAAAATAATTGCCTACCTCAGAAGTTTGTTTTGAAGGTTAAAGGACATTAGTAACGTATTTTCATTTGTTTTTGCAGTGAAAATCATGGGACTTGAAATGTTAGTTCTTTTTGCCCCTTTGAGTCTGATGGGCTTTTGGTGTTAAAACGGTTCCTAATCATCAGAATTATAAAAACTGCTCTAATTTTCTAATATCTCAGTAACTACTATACAGAGAGATAACATCTTGATTTATTCATCATTTCTGTTTTTGATTCCCAGCATTTCATTATCCCTCTATGTTTTCCTGCTTCAGCAGCAGCCAGCCAAAAGAGAACATCAGAGAAAGAGAGAACAAAAGAATTGATCCTTCGCTTTGAGTTTCAAATAGCATAGGCTCTGACATAAGACAAAAGATTTAGTAGAATATATGATTAGAGAAATGTTTACTTGCACTTTAACCCCGTCCTCACATAAAGTCAAGATTCCACCACACTGAATTCATAGGTAGGGAAGTAAGAGAAACAATAAAAATCCCAGACAGGTTTACGGAATGAAGTTTATGAGGGACATGGCAACCATCTCCACATAAAACCCAGGCAATTAGCAATCCCCTGGGGTCTATGTCTAGCAGAGGTGGGAACAGAAAAGGCTCCTGCCAAGGTTGCACATGGGCTGACCTGAATCAGTCTCACAGCTTCTCAGATTCTCTGGCACCAGAGGAATTAGATGACGCCCAAAGGGGCTCTGAGTATAGGTTTACGTTAGCCCACCACTGCTTCAGGAGCATAGAATGCTTCTTGTTACCCTCCAGTGGTGGGGAAGGGGTGGGGTGGGTTGGCTCAGACAACCATTGACCTGAAGACATTTTATAGACAGGAGTGAGGCAGGACACAGTGGGGACAGTACAGAGGTAATGAAGGTCCAGATATGATCCCCATCCGCATCCCATAACCACCAGCTCCCACCAGGTTCTCATATTAATAAGCTCTGTGTAAAGGGAAAGGGTTGGGGAGAGGATGCTCATTCACATTTCTGATACATCGTTGAGAAAATTGAAACAGAAATGAAGTTTCTCATACAAAATAAAGTATAAAGAAATAACAAATCTCTCTCTATCCATGCATCCATCCATGAATCTACCCACATATCCTTGCATCCATTTTTCTATCTATCTGAAGTTTCTGGTGGACTGAGACTCAATAAATTAAGACTATAGTAGAGTTTAAGACACCAGATATCTTTGAGGATGGGAGTGGAAAGGATAAAATGAACTTGGAGAAAAGTAGATATTAGAGGGATTCAAAGACCAAAATCCTTGAGGATGCATGTTGTTCCGACTACCCCTGAATTTCTACAATGTTGGACCTTTGGGTTTTAATCCTGGTCCTACGGTGCAGCCTTCATGCCAGAGTTCTAATGCAGAAGCAAGGCTGGGTGCACTGGTCCCCACTCTGCATGTGAATGGAGTTTGAGGGGAAAAACAGTGGGCCAGGAATGGGAGGTTTTCCAATACCCTCCAAGTAAGGACAAGCATTTGTGCCACTTTACAGACAGTGATATATAAGGGTGGACGGCCTGCCACAGAAGAAGAAAGGCAGAGGGGAGAGGTTTCATGCATAATCATGACATCTCCCAGTAATGTGTCAATGTTGTGGTTATTGATACCACTGTGCCCTGGCAAATGGTTCCTGGGTCACTCAGGTTTGCCCCAGAGCCACGTGGTTCTGGGGCAGATGCGTTGCTTCACTGAACTTCACTGGGCCTATCTACTTCTCAGTCATCTAGAGAAACTGAGGCAGTCTCCCAGACCCCTAAATACAATCTGTAGTTTATGTGCCTCAAATCGATCAGAAATACAGAAAAGGGAAGCTTGTTTCCTTACTCATCTAGCCCATAGGGATTGGCATGTTCTTCTTTCCTTTTCCTCTAACAGCCGCAGAAGAAAAAGAGTCTCATCGTACTGATATGAAAATAGCCGATCTGCTACCGTTTTTGAGATTTGCTTGTGTTTGTTGTCAAATTTCTCCCAGACGACAAACTCCCAGGGAGAATGTCTTCTATACTTAGTCTACTCTGTACATGCCATCAACTCTTAAAACATAACAATCAGAGTTTTGACATGTTTGACAATATCTATTCTCCTGAATTCAAATCCCAGGGAAATAACTGATAAGGCACAGGGGAGCTGCACAGGGAAGAGGGCGCGGAATGAGGCTTCCTGAGCATGTGAGGAGATGAGGAACTCTGGAGGTGGCGACAGCACAATCTAGCTCCAGGCAGGACTCCTCAGCAACAGGTTCTTTCGGCAACAGTGACAAAGAAAATCTCATCAGGTTGGATTTCACGCAGACATGGGGCTGTAATTCAGCTGAGGCAAACAGCGGGGAATATCATTTCCTTGTCTACTTCTACTGACAAAATGATTCCTCTCCTCTTGTTTATGGTTTGGCTTTTCTCTTGCTTAGAAGGCTGGACGAAATATAAGGGAGTAAGTGGATCTATTTGAGAGAGAAGGGAAAGATGTATTCAGTGGAGGGGATGGAAGAATCACTTCAGTTGGTCTCACTGGGACCTAATCTAAACTAAGGAATTCTAAAATCACAATTTGCTCTTTGGTTGGGGAGAGATTGCCCAACATGTCTTCTTTCAGCACTGAAAACAATTACATAGCTAGAGCCCATTATGGACATATGGGACTATTCTGGGATTGAAGTCAAGCACGTATAAGAGATGGGTATTTTCACCAATGCTCGATGCTTGAGTAGCAAACATTAGTATTAGTGTTGTTGTTGCTGTTGTTTTAAATAAAGAAGGAAGAAAAATATATAAGATGACATTCTAAACCTTCTAACTGGCTCTCCAGCTTTCTAGCTCATCCCATCAAATCAACATTCCACTAAAAATTAGTCTTACTAGTCCCCAATTCTGAAACTTTCAATGGTTTCAAGATTCTAACCCTCAGGTTTTGTTTTGTTTTGTTTTGTTTTTATTGATTTTCATGCAGGAAGTTGTTTCTAATCAGAGCCTTTTAAGCTAGGCTAAAATACCTTGCCTTGTTCTTGCCTCTACTTTAATTTTCCTAATGGTGTTCATTCTACCCTACCCATAATCTATTTATTTATCCAGTTCAAACCAGAAATAAGGACAAGCTTAACTCTATAATAATCTCTTTATCTCTTATCAGAGTCATTAAGTTGATCAATAATTTTCAGGTTCCTAGGATTGCCTGACTGGCTCAGTCAGTTTAGCATCCGACTCTTGATGTTGGCTTAGGTCATGATATCATGGTTCATGGGTTCAAGCCTTGCATTGGGCTCTGTGCTGGCAGCTCAGAACTTTCTTGGGATTCTCTCTCTCTGTCCTTCTCTGTCTCTCTCTCTCTGTCCCTCCCCACTCATGCTCACTCTCTCAGTCTCTCTTTCTCTTAAAAAGAAATAAATAAACTTAAAAATAAATAATTTTCAGGTTCCTAGGCTCTATCCCAGTCCTACTAAATTAAAACCTGATACTTGGCTTACACATTTGTGTTTTTAACAAACTCTGTAGTTAATTCCTAGATATACTAAAAATCTGAGAAACTCTACTTGTAATCTCATTAAAGAATTTGTCTCCTACTGTTTGTCATCTGCCTGACTACTGGATATTTAATTATTATTTGTGTAAAATGAAATAAAATCATACACTAAGTCATTTAAACACACACACACACACACACACACACACACACACACATATTGTCTGAACCATACCAAGAAATAGGGGACATTTTACTTAACTTTAATGTTTCATAATTATTTTCTTTCTCCATCAAAAAAATAAAATGAGTTCATTTTGATCTAAGTCTAGAATTTAGAAGTTTTTCCCCTTTCCTTTGGCTGGTCACATTGATGAGGCTAAAATGGGAAAGCCGGAGAATTCAGTGTGGTCCATACTCATCTGTAGCCTGCTTCCTATCCCTGATTCAATCTTATCAGATCCCTTTCCATAATCTGTAAAACTATCCTCACAGCTTTAGCATATGGGAAAGTAATTATACAGAAGTGCTATGTCCACCACGGAAGCTCTTCCTTTGCCTCTCTCAACACAGATTCTACTATTCTCTGAGTCAAGGCAATCATCCAAATGACTCATTTTAAATAAACAAGCACAACTCATCAGTGTTTTATAGGATGCAGCCAAAGGTACAAATCAAGGCCAAGATTAATTTGCTAATTGTTTAAATTTTTCATTTCGCCTTCATGTGTATACACAGTGGTGCCCATCTAGAGTACCACATACTATTGTAGATTAACCAGTGCCCTAAATAAAATAATGCGACTTAAAATCTTATATATTGTTTTTACTTATACTACCTAATTACATACTTCATTATTGTCCTAAATTCAATAGATTTTAACAAAACAAAACAAAAGCCTTCACAGTCTTTCCATTTGGGTGATGGTCAGCACTAGAATACTAACCACACTAGACTCTAACTTTGAAATCATGGCAAAAGTTATCATGCATTGTGTGTTTACTATGTTCTCAGATGCCACGACTATTTATGACTCATTACTTTGTTAAAAACTCATAGCGGCACTATGAAACATACAACTGTTAATTAATACCGCCATTTATAGATGAAGAAACTCAACTTAGAAAGGCTAGGGAATTTGCCTAAAGTTACACAGCTAGTAAGTTTCAGACATGAATCAAACACAGATCTCTTTGACTATAAATTCAGAGCTATTAAATCTTTGGCAGCATAATAAACTTATTCCCCCACTCAGGAATCATCAATGACTTCATGTCCTATACAAGAGTAAGAGAAAACCTTAAGATTCCCAGTGATCTGGCTGCTTCTTATTAATGTTATCTTTATTTTCACCTGTCCTCTACCTGGATCCCCATCCCCCAAGCCATTTTCCTTGAAGTCTGTGCCATGGCTCTGTATACATTTTGTCACCTTCTTTCACATTGTTTTCTGCAAAATGCATTTCCTGTCTCTCCTTCCATAGTGCCACTGTTATTCTCTCCGCATATTACCTTTCAGGTCACATCTCTAACCACACACTGCCTAATACAATAGCAAAAGAACAAGCATCCATACTTAAGTTTCTATAGGTAATCATTGGTTTTCTGTAGATTTCATTCCTACTTTATCTAGAACAAACACTTACCTATGGGTCAGTGGATTCCCAATTTGTCTTTTTACCTCCAAACAGAATTTTAAACTTACAGAAGACTAAATAAATAGTTGTTGTGTAAGTAAATAAATAAGAACTAATTTCAAACAAAATAAAGTATTACATGAATTTTCTAGAGATTTCATATTGGATAAATTACTTTGAAATGATAGAAAAAGGCATAAACACATATCTTTCCAATATTTACTGAAATGCTAGACAATTCAGCTTCAGTGGGAGTTTAATTATAAAACTAAACTAAGCAAAGATGAAAAAAAAATCTAAGCCAACACATTTCTGCACCGTGCTGAATGATCGATAATAATAAATTGGATTTTTAACCCTTGGGGATAAATGGGTACCAAAAAGAAAAGCAAACCTTAGTAAAGATGTTCTGGGCTAACACTAGTGAGTAAACAAAATTATTTTACAATCAATGTCATATTTCATTGGAATGCAGTAAGATGTGATAGAACCTCAGCAAGATAAACAAATGTTCGATGCACGATAATAACCCCACCAGATATAAGCTTTTTAAGTACACAAGTGTCACCAGAAGTTTTTGAAAGAGGACCAATCCCACTGCTAAAGTCATAAAATCATTTAGAATGACTAGCAATGAATCATGAGAATTTCCAAAGTTTCTGCCAGGGTCAGGTCTAGGCAAACTGTGGAGAAGACCATGTCAGGAACACTTGACCTTCCTTTTCATTCTTTTTCCCTCCACTTTCTACCAGATTCATCATGAATCTAATGAAGCTGAAGCTTTAGGGCCTCCTTTAAACTCATGCCCCACTTCATTCTAATAGGATTATTTAAATTCCTTTTAAAAAATGTTTATGTGTTTATTTTGACAGACAGAGAAAGAGAGAAAGAGAGAGAGTGGGAGAGAGGGAGAGAGGCAGGGAGAGAGGAAGAGAGAGAATCCCAAGCAGGCTCCACACTGTCAGCACAGAGCTCAAGAAGGGCTCAAACTCATGAATCAGGAGATCATGACCTGAGCTGAAATCAAGAGTCAGAAGCGTAACCTGACTGAGTCACCCAGGTGCCCCTTAAATTCCTTTTATTAAACAGAGCCTCCAAACTGTTTAAACTTCAGTCCCACAAACCTTGGTTTGACTTTTGATCACAAGCGTGTGTTCACTTGGAATCCATGAAACTTTTAGGATTCCATTTAGCAAAGATTTTCTTCGTTCTGGTTTTCTTAGATTCATTCATTCATTCATTCATTCATCCAAGGAACAGAGACTCCTTCTTGCCTCCTGTCCTATATGGAAGAATGGCAGTTGAGAAAATGTGGAAATAAACAAAATAGCCTCAGGCAGTCAGACTTCAGGCTGTACTGGAATAGCTCTGGACCTTGCAGGCCTGGGGACCTAGTCTAGAACTGGATACTGAAAAGGGAAGCTTTAGGCAGTAGGCTATTTAATCGCATTTTTGGCAGGTAGGAATCATCAATCTTACATCTTTAAAATGACTATAACTTCTGGTCTCCTGTTCTTCAGCGTCTGTCACTAATAACTTATATCACGCTTTCCCCTGGATATCTTTCTATACTTTATGGCTTCTGCTTGTACCTGTCTTGTGCAACTTCATGGTTCCCTCCATTCATCTTTCAATTTTTGCTATGAGTACTTACTTCTTCTTATCTCTGGTTTACCATTCCCAAGAAAGGCACGTGATTGTCTCTGTTATAAGTTAATTTTACTGGGCCAACTTTTTCAGAGTAGACCACCCAGCAGACCATTTTCCAGCCATAAATTGGCTGCCTACAGATAATATGGTCAAAGGGTGGCTTTGTGGCATGATGCTATGTGCACAGAACCAGCCTATCTGTGTAGAAAATGCTGTTGACAATTCCAACTCTTTGGCTGGGACTGTGGGCAGAGGGTCTTCCCTCAGAAAAGAACTAACTGTGGCAGCTGTTCAGCTGTCCCACATGGGGTTTAGCCCTATTTACCCAGGCAGCTAGGTACATCATGAACTTAACCAATTTTTCTTTCTCCTTGGGATTTTCCAAAAGTGTAATACAACCCAACACTTAAATACATCTTCCTGTGCTCCCCCTTCATGTCTGCTGTATCAATAACAAAAATGAAATACTTAACCAAAAAACAAAACAAAAACAAAACAAAAAAACAAATTGAGTAGTTCTTTTCAGTTTAAAATAAGATTGCCAATTCAGCTATTAATGGATACTGTTTTCCTCTTCCTAGATCCAATTATTAGAAGAAAAAACTTGAGACCCAACTAATTGTTCCTACTTCAATGGTGCCTTCCATGAATCTGCTTTTATTTTTTTCTTTTTCTCCAGCACAATGATTCTGTCTTCATAGCTCCAGGAAATAGAATTCTTCCCAGTGTTAAAATTATTTAAATATTTCTTTTTATTTCATGATTTCTGTATTTCTATTGGGCTTAATAATAGAAATAATGTCATTACAATATGCATTGAAATAAAAATGCAATGAACATACAACTTTTTATGTATTTTCATGTATTATTTTCCTTAGTCTTCTCTAAAGCCTTCTGAGGCAGATGCTAGTCCCGTCACCATTTTACAGACGAGGAAACTAAGGCTTAGGGAAGTTAAGCAAATTGCTGGGACTTAAATCAGGAAATTTAATTCTAGATCAGCAACTTTCAACTTTGGTTGAATGTTGGATGGCCTGAGGAGTTTTCAATATCCTGTGTTCCACCCTCAGAGTTTCTGATTTATTGATCTGAGGCACAGCCTGTAGAGATGAGATTTTTCCCCCCCATCTCCCTAGGTGATTCTACTAACGCAGCCAAGCTTGATAACTGCTGTAGTACAAACTAAGTTATTAACCATTAACCATTAGGTGATGAATGAGTTAATGAACAATTTTGGCATTAATGCATTATCGCCTCATTTTCTATGTTTTGTAAGAAATACATATTGACAGTTTCATTGAAACAAAAATAATAATAGCATTTAATTGGCCACTCAGAGAAAATAATGAAACCAGTTTTATCAAAATTGATTTACTCTGACCAGACCACTTGCCAAAGAGTTACTGCTATTTCCCAGAGAGAGGCAGTGAGCAGATTCCGTAAATGACCAGCTCAGTCTAACTCCCTTTTTCATGTGGACAGGGATGCACTGGGGAAGCTACTGAGCGCATCAAACTGACTTAAGTTGTTCGAATGGGCTCCTTGGTCCATTTCATTGTTTTATGTTCTCCAATTCCCTCACCCTATTATCCTTAATGTGTCATCGTCCCTGCATGCTGCCTGTCTGCTGCAGAGTGGGGAACCACGGCACTCCAGGCAATTAGCACTCAAAAGTAGGCAACAGGAGCTTTCCTTTCTACTCTGGAGCCAAATTTTTTCTATTAGTCACAGTCAAACCAAAGATACCGATAAAAGAGACCAAACTAAAAATAACTTCTCATGCACCAGTTTGCTAGGTGTTAGTCACTACAGTGACAGTATAAAATGACTTAGAGAAATTCCCAAAGAGCTAATAACTTTGCAGGGGGACCTGCAGACAAATGGGGCAAGATGGGTTGTAAAGTTCTCACTTGATTGTGAGTACGCGTGTCTGTCTCAGCGTGTGTGATTCAGTCTGATCATGCTAACGGTTGAGATCCACTGCCGTATTCAGCTGGTCCTACCTGTTCCTCTTCGAGCTGGGAGACTCAATATATAAACAGATAATGGACAGACCACATACGACAATGAAACTCTGACCCACAACGCTGCAGCAAACAATCCAGGCAGACAAACAACAACCCCTATAGCAATCAACCCAGAGCAGGTGGGATTTGAACAACTGTCAGCTGCCCTATTTTTGCCCTCCTTCCAACTCAGAACCGACCAAAGAAAGCTAAATTTGCTTTCTGAACCAATCACAGAAGATACTCCACTTCTACTAAGCCCACTTCCAACCAGAGCCAACAACCTCCGACCAGAGCATACATGAAGCTTTCCTCTCTCTCACTATAAAACTTGCCCACTCCTTTGCCTGCCTTGGAGCCGCTGCCAAGCACGGTGATGGTGCTGACTACTCAGATATAGCAAGCTCTGAATAAATAATCTCCATTTATTCTCATTGAATAGTCTTCGGTTATTTCCATAGAGCAAGGGGAGGGACGACTCAGAAGTTTGAGCCCACCCTCTCCAGGGTGGCCTTCTCATGTTTCCCTGAAATCCCCTCGCTTCCCTTTGAAGATGCCTTCAGGGAGGTGACAGGCACTATGACAGAAGGGGTAGCTGGGACCCGCATCAAATCCAGAAGGGTCAACCTGAGGAAGCAGAGACTTGACCTCTTGTCAATGTCACAGTGGCGTTTGAGTAAAAACCTCGGACCTTAGCATCAATTTCAAAAAAGGGATGAAATCGTGAATTTAATCACCCTTGTATTTGATATGAGAACAATCACACTATCAAGTGAATTTACTTGATGACTTTGGGGCGCCTGGATGGCTCAGTTAGTTAAGCGTCGGGCTCTTGATTTTCACTCAGGTCATGATCTCACAGTTTGTGAGTTCAAGCCCTGCTTCGGGCTCTGTGTTGACACTGCAGAGCCTGCTTGGGATTCTTTGTTTCTCTCCCTCTCTTTCTGCCCCTATCCTGCTCATGCTCTTTCTCTCTCAAAATAAATAAACTTAAAAAAAAAAAGATGGCTTTGTTTTCTTTAAGATCAGACAGAAGGAAAATTGAGGATAGAAATCAAGGTCAGTTAGGAGAGAATAAAGTTTGTTTTGGCCCAGTTGAATACTTGAGTGGTGCTAACCTGAGTAGGCTTCTTAGAGATGTGGGGGAGACGACAGTATGCCCTGGTAAAGGGAGGATCTCAATGCCTGATTCATGGAGGAGACAGCATCTTGAGCAGGCCATGAAAGCTGGGAAGGATTTGGATACACGTACCTGTGGTCTTCCTCTAAGGCCCAGAGCCACTAGTATAGGTGCTTTATTGGAATAAGCCCACGTGATGAACGTAATACAGAAGTCAGCACAGTGACTGCACCCACATCGATCTCCTGCTGGAACCAGCACAGCAGGAGCAAAGACACCAAGGTACGCCCGCCAGTCATCTCCTGCCAACCATAGACTATCAGTTCACTCATAGCCTCGTAGATGTGATGTGGAGATTCTTCTGATTTCTACAGTTACTAAATACATGTGAGTGGTTAAAAAAATAGGCATAACCAAACACCGAGAAAAGCTGTTAAAGCTTTTAAAAACATTTTAAGGCTAATTATTAAATTCAACAACAACAACAAGTCTTTTCCTACTACCTAACCTACATTCCTTAAACAGAAATTGGGTCTTTTATGAAATTCATTGTCCCTCTTTATTTCCCAAACTGATATTTGTAAGAGTTTTTAATCTCCTTTCCAGCAGAATGCAACAGAATTAGCACAAAGTAATTAGCAGGTTTAGTTAGAATTTAGAAACCGAGAGGCAAATAAAATTAAACTTGGGGTAAATTAATTAGTAAAAGGTGCTAGACTTGTGTGTGCTCGTTAATTAAGTGTTATTCAGTGCGTCCGCAGCGACAACCCAATGCTTTGTGTGGTTTAGGAACACAGAGGAAAAAAGACTCACACCCAAGGGAGCAGAACAGGAAGGCGTTGAGTGTGGTGTGCTTCTAGGGAGGGATGGGTAAGTGAGTAAGGCACCATCTCTGGGACCCCTCCAGCATTCCCAGTCCCTTTTCTTCTGGGTGAGGCACCAAGACGGCCATGTGGGTGATGGTCGTCCTGTGTCTAGACTCTGGTCAATCTGTGCATTGGAGCCTCCGATTCCAATTAGTTAGGCTGCCTTAGTCTATTCAGGCTGCTAGAAAAAAAAATACCACAGAATGGCTTGTAAAGAACACAAACTCATTTCTCACTGTTCTGGCGGCTGGAGGTCTGAGCTCAGGGTGGGTCCTAGGGAAGTGAAGCCTCTTCTCCAGGTTGCAGACCAACAACTTGTACTGTGCCCTCACATGGTGGAAGACACCAGGGAGCTCTCTGGGCCTTGTTTAAATTTTTTTCTTTAACGTTTATTTATTTTTGAGACAGAGAAAGACAGAGCATGAACCGGGGAGGGTCAGAGAGAGAGGGAGACACAGAATCCGAAGGAGGCTCCAGGCTCTGAGCTGTCAGCACAGAGCCCGACACGGGGCTTGAACTCATGGATGCGAGATCATGACCTGAGCCAAAGTTGGACGCTCAACCGACTGAGCCACCCAGGCGCCCCTCTCTGGGCCTTGTTTATAAAGGGACCAATCATATTAGCGAGGGCCCCATTCTCTTCACCTAGTCACCTCCCAAGGACCCCACCTCCTCATCATGGGCATTAGGTGATCAACACATGAACTTTGAAGTGACACATTCAGATGATAGTAGAGGCTATAGTTTCTCTCCTCTTCTCCTAGTACAGAGATCACAACGTTGCAGAGATTGAAGTGTTATAAATACTGATTTTCTCCTTTAGTCCGCCATTCCAGATTAGACAATTTAAATTACTTAAACGTTTGAAATCATCTTAGTTTTTTTTTTTTTAATTTCATTATCTGATGCTGGGTAATCATGCACCCCAGCCTAAACCACTGTCTTATTATATGTGAAAGGTAATATTTCTGTTTTTATGTCTTCTCATTTTGAGAAGACATAAACTGCTATGGTCAGTATGTGTGTGTCTCACCCTTCTGCCCCAAGTCATATTTTGAAATCCTAATGCCTAATATGATGGTATTTGGATGTGGGTCTTTTGGGAAGTAATCAGGTCGTAAGGGTGAAGCTTTCATGAGTAGGACTGGAACCCTCATAAGATGAGGGCAGAGAGCTGGCTAGCTTTTTCCCACCATGCAAGGATACAACCAGAAGCTGGCAGCTCTAAAACCTGGAGGGGGGCCCTCCCTCACCACAAGCAGACTGTGCTGACACCCTGATCTCAAACTTCCAGCTTCCAGAACTGTGAGCAATAATTCTTTTTTTCTTTATAGCCACCCAGCTGGTATTTTATTATAGCAGCCCAAATGGACTAAGACAATGGCCAACGTTTGCACTCGACACAATTGATCAGGAGGACAGTGCGTGCAAAGCACTAAAACAAAAAGAGTCATCGTGCCTTGCACACAGCAGGGCTCTACAGATGAGACAGGAGCACGTCCTCTGTCAGGTGGAGCTCCACTTTGGGGAAGAAGCATCAATCCTTGCAAGTTACCAGGAGGCTGAAATGTTTAGTAAACTGACCGAACATTTCTCTTACAAAAATTATTTCTTAGCAAAATAAGACCAAAACAGCAACCTGAGGAAAGTAGGGCAGTGTGCAATTTTTGTAAGTCAAGATTTTTTTTCACCCAGTTATTCAGGGTCATCTGATAATTCTGAACCAAGTGGAAATGGAAATGGGGCCATATTTCTTAAATTATAATTTTCCAGGTCACATCTCTGCATCTTAAGATAAACTTGGTACCAAAAAACCCCCAAATCAAACCAAAACAAAATGGGGGCAGGGGTGGGTGTGGTTCCCCGGGTGGCTCAGCGGGTTAAGCGTCTGACTTTGGTTCAGGTCATAATCTCTGGGTTCGTGGGTTTGAGCCCCGTGTCGGGTTCTATGCTATCAGCACAGAGCCCACTTTGAATCATCTGTCTCCCTCTCTTTCTGCCCCTCCTCTGCTCAAGATCCCTCTCTCTGTGTCAAAACTAAACATTAAAAAAAGAATAATGAGGGGTGTCTGGGTGGCTCAGTGGGTTAAGTGTCCAACTTCGGCTCAGGTCACGATCTCGCGGTTTGGGAGTTCGAGCCCTGCGTCGGGTTCTGTGCTGACAGCTTGGAGCCTGGAGCCTGACTTCAGATTCTGTGTCTGCCTCTCTCTCTGACCCTCCCCTCCTCACGCTCTGTCTCTCTTTCTCTCTCTCTCAAAAATAAATAGACATTAAAAAAAATAAAAAAGAATTATCAACCCATTACATGCCTCAAATAACATATTTTATGGAAAATAACTACATTTTCTAAAACAAATAGTGAGGAGAGTGACATCAAGTTTGCAAATCTGTTTTCTCTCTGATTTAACAGAAGAGCTACATTTTTGTGTTTGTGTCTTTATTCAATTTGTGGTATTGACAGCATGCAGTCTCTGGAAAGCTCCAGGGTCTGTGTGTGAGAGAACAAGGGAGAGGAGGGCACATTAGCTCTTAATATTGTTATGAAAAAGTTTTTTACTTTATGGACCTTGGAAAGGGTGTCAGGGACCCATGGAGTGGAGCTCAGGGACTCTGCTTTGAAAACCTCTGGTGTCCCCGAAAAAGCAGGTGGCTTTGGAGGACCTGAGTTCTAACCTATGATCTTCAGAATTTATTTCACTTCTCTAAGCCTCCGCTTCCTCCCTCTGAAAATGAGTGGTTTGGATTCAATTTTGGCCAAAATCGTTTCCAGCTATGACATTCCCAGCTGCTCTCTTTGAGTTGGGGTGTTTAATATTTGTAAGTTATTTTTAACATTTATTCATTTTTGAGAGTGAGAGAGACAGAGTGGGAGTGGAGGAGGGGCAGAGAGAGTGGGAGACACAGAATCCAAAGCAGGCTCCAGGCTCTGAGCTGTCAGTACAGAGCCCAATGCGGGCCTCAAACACACAGACCTGAGATCATGACCTGAGCTGGAGTTGGATGCTTACTTAACCTACTGAGCCACCCAGGCACCCCCTGGAGCATTTAATATTTGAATGGAGAAGACTTTTCCTTCTCCTTCTTTTGCTCCCCCCTCCTCCCCATCTTCCTGGGGAGGTGCCTGGGCCAGGTGCCCACTGAGCTAGGACAAAGGATGGGAGTGTTTATGACACTCAGAAATGAAAAAGCTACAGTTTCTTAGCAAAAGAAAGCCCAGGGCTATTTTAGAAACATGTCACTTTGAGAGCGAGCCTGACTTAGTCCTGGCACCACAATGGACTAGTAAGGGCAGATTTTATTTTTGTTATTTGTCATCTCCCTCACCAGCATGATCTCATCGACATGATCTCAATCCTCCTCATCCACATCCTGGAAAATCCTGGTTGGCTATTGAGGTCCAAGGCTTAACACAAGTGGTGAGGCTTTGAGATAGAGAAATAAAGAAACAAAGTAATTTAGGAGTATCCAAGGTCTCAAAAGAAGCAGGCAAATGGAGTCCCCAGGGAAGTCTGCCCCACCTGTAGATGGTGGACTCTGAAGTCCTGAAGATGCCCTCGCCCCCCACCTTTTGCTCTGGAGAAGCCCCCTACCCTTACACTTGGCCAGATGAGGAAAGCAGCAGTTATCAGAATGCGCATCAGAAGCTCCGGGAGAACTTGTGAAAACAGATTCATAGGCCCACTCCTGTACTTTCTAATTCAGTTGGTCTGGGGTAAAGCCCTGAGAATTTGTACTTTCAGTAAGTTTGCAGATGATACTGTTGCCCGGGTGCTGGACCTCAGACCACACTTTGAAAACCATTCACACACTGTAAATTACTGAAAGTGATTTGAGCTAAAAGCAAAGAACACATTTTTTGGACTCTGAGTGTTTCTGTAATCAGGCTACATATAATATAACTCTGTTCTATTCCGACCTCTTATTATTAAGGGTGAAGTAAGAGGGTCACATCATCCCTTACATTTTCTAGCATAGCTATTCTCGGTGGTGGATTCTGTAAGAAGCACAGAAATGATAACATTTTTTGAAGGTGTTTGTTTGTTTATAGAAAGTGAGTAGGGAAGGAGCAGGGGGTGAGAGGGAGGGAGGGAGAGAGAGAAAGAGAGAGAGAGAGAGAGAGAGAGAGAGAGAAGGAGGAAGAGAGAGAATCACAAGCAGACTCCACACTGCCAGTGCAGCCCCAACTAACACAGGGCTTAAACTCACAAACTGGGAGATCATGCGTGACCTGAGCGAAGTCAGTCACTTAACCCATTGAGCCACCCAGGTGCTCCATTGTAACATTTTTAAAAAGCTCATTTGCTATTTTACTTCTTCTAGGAGAGGGAGAGGACTTCCATACAGGGATGGCAGGGATTATTATATGACCAAAGTCTTAATTTGAACAATTCCTTCCTAGTCATTAGAGTTCAGATGTAAAGTATTAGATGTGAATATGGGGCTTTGATTTTTGATTCATGAGTTTAGAAATAATCCACAGCTGTCCTGGGCAGACTGAGCCCACGACTTTGCAATCTGGGTTTAGCTTCTGTTTTCCATGAACTTTTAACAAGTATAAACACCACATCAAAGACTCTAGTGATTAGAATAGATGTTGTCTGTTATGTTATCGAAATGATGATCGATCTTTGGAAGCCCAGGACTACAGTCAGAGCCTTCCCTGGAGATTGTAATAGGCATGGGGTTAGCTCTCACTGGCCTCACAAGACCAACAGGTGGGACAGCAGTAAGTCAGGTAAGCACTCAGTGTTGTGCTGGGTGGTTTTACATATAGTATGTCATATAATTCTGGTGATTCTTTGTAGTAAGAAATCACTTGTCCAAGGGAGCACAGCTCAAATGGGCAGAACATAAATTTGAGCTATTGCATATCTGACTCCAAAGCCCACAGCCCTCAGGAAGCATAATCAATACTGAGTTGGTAGATATTTATTAAGCATCAACTTTGTGGACAGGAAGAGAACCTAGCAAAAAAAAGTCCCTGCCCTCGTGGTGCTTCCATTTTAGGGAAGAGGAATGATTGTATTCTTGGAAGGGATCAGGTCAACATTCCCATTTTATACACGGGGAAACCAACGTCCAGAGTTGCCTAATGGTTTCTTTGTTGTCACATCGCACATGGCAATGATGTTCTGGCATGTCTCAATCAAACAAGATATTAAAAACAAAAGGAAATCTATTTCTTGCCAAGGCAAACCATCAAGGTAGAAGGAAGACTGGTATCTAGGCTTTCACATGGCCTTTCTGCCAAGGTCAGGCATGGATATCAAATTCTAAATCTTCACCCTGACATCAAAGGCCATCCATGGTTAGGCTCAGAATTAGTCTTTCTGTTCCTGAACAGGCCAAACTTGTTTTCACCTCACCTCACCTCTCCTGGAGGCCTTAGCTTTTCTATTCTCTCCGCCTGGAATAGTCTGCATTTGGATCTCTGCAGATCCAAGTCTTCCTCCTAATTCAGGTCTCAACTCAAGAGGATGCCCTCCAACAGGTCCTCCCTCCCTGTGATACCTGTGAATGCCGACTACATCCCCAGCCTGTCTTGAGAATGCAGATTGGCAGTCCCCATACAGGGCAAGGTTTCTCTGTGTCCAACTGCCAGAAGGAGGGGAGGGTACTTCCTAGTCTCAACTGCCTTTCATCTTCTTCCCATCTCACTTCCTTTCTTTCTCATTTTACTTATTGGGATCAACTCCCCAGTGAATCATTTGCCTCCAACTTTTTGTCTCAAGGTCTGCTTTTCCGGCAACCCAGACACAAAGTCATTTTGACCCTGTCCTTCGTAACTGTTTTCTTCATAGCACCACTTCCTATTTAAAAGTGTCTAACTTTAGTCTGTTTACTTGTAGATCATCTACACTGCCATCCTGTCTGATCCTCCTATCCCTCCCAACCCTCTCTACCCCACTGACCAGGTGCCCAGTAAAATATAAACATCTGTGGTGGGGTCAGAGGACGCTGAGCTCATCCCATCCCATGTTTTCAACTAGATATCACCCACATCCAAGTCAATAAACTGGAGAGCAAGCCAAAGACTAGCATAACAAACTCCACAACTAAATATAGAGAAGAAGCCTCATCTGAAAGGTCAGGGAGGTCAGAAGGGTGCAGGGAGGCTGCTTATGGGAGGGAGGGAGCTGTGCATACAGAGAGTACAGAGACATGGGCCCTCACACCAGGGAATTCACACAAGGAAAACTAATCCCCATTGCATTTGGCTTTAAAAACCAGAGGGGCTGAATTCCATGAGTTTGTAAAAACAGTGGGACCTGGAACTTGGAGCTTTAAAAGTGAGCTGTCTCAGCACTGGGCCAGCTGGGAGGGCAGTGACAGCTGGGTCCCTGCTCTTAAAGAAACAGCAGCCTGAGTGGAGAGGCAACACAACAATGGCAGTTTACACGATGCAGTGGGGAGGGGACGGCAAAGAGGAGAACAGGAGAGGCATCTGTTCATAAGATTTCAGAGCATGTTCGGGGAGTTCAAAAACAAAGGAGCGGGCAGGCACTATTTTTCTCCCTTGATCCCAGCATAAGCCCAGAGACACCCGTGGGGAGGTGGGGCTGCACAGACACTGCTACGTAACCCCTAGCAGAGGGTCGTACCACTCCCTAAATTCTGCTGAGGACACACCCTTCCAAGCCTGCTAGCCTTAAGCCAGGACTCAGGGGCAATTTTGTTAAACCTCATGGATGCCCTGACCAGCCAGTGGGTGCACAGCTACCACCATGTGCCACGCACTACGACCACACCCAACCGGTCACCCTCGGTGGGAGCTGTGTGTCTCACCCGCCCTTATGCCTCCAGCCCAGCTCGTGTGCTGCCGGGTGCCCGGCTGATGTCACATGCCCTGCCCAGCCTGTGCCCCTAGCCGCCCAAGCCCCAAACTCCTAACCAATGCAGAGCTTCAGGGGGTCGCTCCCAGGGCTAATGGCCCGTGCGATCTCTGCTGCCCTGTTCCCAAATTCCCCGGAAGGCATGCCCCTCCCCCCTCCCCCCAGAGCCTGCTGGCTGGGTTCCACTAACACCACGGAGAGCGAGCAAGCCCACAAGAGGCAGAGAGGCAGTGAGGACTACTGCACTGAAAGGAAAAATGACTCAGGCACGACAGCAGGGCATAAGCAACAGGCATGAGATAATCTCCTGAAGTGCCAGCTTCTGACCAACAGTGGGCACTGTACTGCAGGACACTCCAGAAGTTTTTGTTTTTGTTTTTGTTTTTGTTTTTGTTTTTTTTTGAGAAAAAATAGATCATGAGCAGGTGAGGGGCAGAGAGAAAGGGGGAGAGAGAGAGACAGAGAGAGAGAGAGAATCCCAGCAGGTTCTGTGCCATCGGTGCAGAGCCCAATGCAGGGCTCAATCTCACTAACCACAAGATTATGACATGAGTTGAAGTTGGATACTTAACTGACTAAGCCACCCAGGTGCCCCCAGAACCTCTTCTTTACAAAGCTGTGACGTTCAATTGTAGAAGACACAGCTGACTTTCTTAACACATAGAAACAGACACAGAGTGGTGGGCAAAATGAGGAAACAGAGAAATCTTATCCCAAGTGAAAGAACAGGACAAGGTTACAGTCAAAGGTCTAAGCTAAACATATAAGTAACATGCCTGACAGAATGTAAAGCAATGATCATACGGATACTCACTGGGCTTGATGAAAGAGTGGAAGGCATGAGTGAGACAGAGACAGAGTGCAAATGGGGGAGGGGAAGAGAGAGAGGGAGACACAGAATCTGAAACAGGCTCCAGGCTCTGAGCTGTCAGCACAGAGCCCGACACGGGGCTCGAACTCACGGACTGTGAGATCATGACCTGAGCCGAAGTCGGACGCTTAACTGACTGAGCCACCCAGGCGCCCCGGCATGATATATTCAAATTGCTGAATGGGAAAAATCTGCAGCCAAGAATACTCTTTCCAGCAAGGCTATCATATGGACTAGAAGGAGAGATAGACAGTTTCCCAGACAAAGGAGTTTGTGACCACTAAACCAATTCAGCAAGAAATATTAAAAGGGATTATTTAAGGGGAAATAGTATGATACAAATGATAGTATAAAAGTAGGACAAACAAAATCAGTAAAAATAAATATTTGTGTAAAAATTAAAACAACTCACAAAAAAGGATATAAAATATAATAACGTATGCCTAAAATGTGGGAAGTAGAGGAGAAAAGAATGGTTTCAAACTTAAATGACCAACAACTTAATATATACTGCTATAGGAAGAAGAGGTTATATACAAACCTAATGGTAATGAAATCTCAAAAAACACTATTACATTTGTAAAGAATAAAGAGAAAGAAATCTAATTAATCACTAAAGAAAATCATCAAAACATGATAGAAAGATAAGAAAGGATCAAAGAAAGTCTTCAGAAACAACCACAGAACAAGTAATAAAGTGACAATAAATACTTATCTGTCAATAATTACTTTGATTGTAAATGGACTAAAGGCTCCAAACAAAAGACAGATGATGACAGAATGAATTAAAAAAAAAAAAGGACCCAACAAGAGACCTATTTAGACCTAAAGACATCTGCAGATTGAAAGTGAGAGGATGGGGAAATATCTATCATGTAAATGGAGGTCAAAAGAAAGCCAGGGGAGCAATAGTTATATCAAAAAAAAAAAAAAGACTTTATTTTTTAAATAAAAAAAAAAAGGTTGGGGCACCTGGGTGGTTCAGTCGGTTAAGTGTCCGACTTTGGCTCAGGTCAAGATCTCACAGTTTGTGAGTTTGAGCCCCTCGTGGGGCTCTGTGCTGACAGCTCAGAGCCTGGAGCCTGCTTCAGATTCTATGTCTTCCTCTCTCTCCGCCCCTCCCCCACTCATGTTCTGTCTCTCTCTCAAAAATAAACATGAAAAAAATTTAAATTAAAAAAAAAGTTTATTCATTTATTTTGAGATAGAGAGAGAGAGAGAGAGAGAGCGAGCATGAATGGGGGAAGGGCAGAGAGAAAGAGGGAAAGAAAGAAAGAATCCCAAGCAGGCTCCATGCTGTCAACACAGAGCTGGATCTCTGGAATGGTGAGATCATGACCCAAGCTGAAATCAAGAGTCACACGCTTAACTGAGCCACCCAGATGCCCCAGACACAATAGACTTTAAAACAAAGCCTGTAACAAGAATCAAGAAAGGAAATTATATAATAATAAAGAGGACAATACAACAAGAAGACATAACCATTGTAAATATTTATGCACCCAACACACAACCACCAAAATACATAAAACAGCTAATAACAAACATAAGAAAACTAGTCAATAATAATACAATAATAGTAGGTGACTTTGACACCGCACTTACATCAATGGACAGATCATATAAACAGAATATCAACAAGCAAACAATGGATTTGAACGACAGACTAGAACAGATGGATTTAACAAACATATTCAGAACAATCCATCCTAAAACGGCATAATACAGATTCTCTTCAAGTGCACATGGAACATTCTCCAGGATAGATCGCATATTATCTATGGACTATGGACACTACATTTACTCCAGAAAACAAACCTTGACAAATTCAAGATCAAAATCATACCATGCATATTTTCGGTTCGCAATGCTATGAAACCAGAAGTCAACCACAAGAAAAAATCTTGAAAGAACACAAATTCATGGAGGTTAAATAATATATGCTAAACAATGGCAGGGTCAACCAGGAAATCAAAGAAGAAATAAAAGAGTACATGGAAAGAAATGAAAATGAAAACACAATAGTCCAAATGCCTGAGATGCAACAAAAGTGGTTCCAAGAGGGAAGTTTATAGCAATACAAGTCTACCTCAAGAAGAAAGAAAAATCTCAGGGCACCTGGGTGGCTCAGTCTGTTAAGTGTCCAACTTCGGCTCAGGTCATGATCTTGCAGTCTGTGAATTTGAGTCCCACGTGAGGCTCTGTGCTGACAGCTCGGAGCCTGGAGCCTGCTTCAGATTCTGTGTCTCCCTCTCTCGCTGCTCCTCCCCCATTTGCACTCTGTCTCTCTCTCTCTCAAAATTAAATAAGCATTTAAAAAAAATTAACAAAAAGAAAAGAAAATTCTCAAAAAAAAACCAACCTCATTTTGTACCTAAAGGCACTAGGAAAAGAACAACAAACAAAACCCAAAACCAGCAGGAGAAAGGAAATCATAAAGATTAGAGGAGAATAAACAATACAGAAACTGCAAAATCAGTAGAACAGATCAATAAAACCAAAAGCTGGTTCTTTGATCAACAAAACTTTGATCTACAGTAAACCTGTAGCCAGACTTCTCAAAAAGAGAGAGCGAGAGAGAGAGAGGGGACTCAAATAAATAAAATCACAAATTAGGTAGGAGAAATAACAACCAGCACCACAGAAAGACAATTATAAGAGAATATTATGAAAAAGTATATGCCACAAATTTGTACAACCTAGAAGAAATTGATAAATTCCTAGATAAACTACCAAAACTGAAACAGGAGGAAATAGAAAATTTGAACAGACCAATAGCCAACAAAGAAATTGAGTCAGTAATCAAAAGTCCAGGATCAGACAGCTTCACAAATTCGCAAAACATTCAGGGAGGGTTAATACCTATTTTTTTATTAATGTTTATTTATTTTTGAGAGAGAGAGAGAGAAAGAGAGAGTGCAAGTGTAAGTTGGGGAGAGACAGAGAGAGAGGGAGACACAGAAACCAAAGCTGGCTCTAAGCTACGAGCTGTCAGCACAGAGCCCAACAAGAGGCTTGAACTCATGAGCTGAGAGATCATGACCCGAGCTGAAATCAAACACTTAACCAACTGAACCACCCAGGCACTCCGAGTTAATACCCATTCTTATACTATTCTGAAAAATGGAAAAAGGGAAATTTCCAAATTCATTCCAAGAGGCCAGCACTACCCTGATACCAAAACCAGATAAAGATACCACTAAAAAAAAAGAACTATGGGCCAATATCCCAGATGAACACAGATGCAAAATTTCTCAGTAAAGTACTAGCAAACCGAATTCAACAATACATTTAAAAAAATCACGGGGCGCCTGGGTGGCGCAGTCGGTTAAGCGTCCGACTTCAGCCAGGTCACGATCTCGCGGTCCGTGAGTTCGAGCCCCGCATCAGGCTCTGGGCTGACGGCTCAGAGCCTGGAGCCTGCTTCCGATTCTGTGTCTCCCTCTCTCTCTGCCCCTCCCCCGTTCATGCTCTGTCTCTCTCTGTCCCAAAAATAAATAAACGTTGAAAAAAAAAATTAAAAAAAAAAAATCATTTGCCATGATCAAGTGGGATTTATTCTTGGGTTGCAAAAGTAGTTCCAAATTTGAAAATCAATCAATGTGAAGCATGACATCAATGAGAAAGGATAAGAACCATATGAGCATTTTAATAGATGCAGAAAACACATCTGACAAAGTTCAACATTCATTTATGATAAAAATCCCCAACAAAATAGGTATGGAGGGAATATACCTCAACATAATAAAGGCCATCTGTGACAATCCACAGGTAACATCATATTTAATGGGGAACGACTGAGAGATTTTCCCCCAAGGTCAGGAAGAAGACAAAGATGTCCACTCTCATCGCTTTTATTCAACACAGTACTGGAAGTCCTAGTCACAGAAATCAGACAAGGAAAAGAAATCAAAGGCATCCAAATTGGTCAGGAAGAAGTAAAATTTTCACTATTTGCAGATGACATGATACTATATACAAAAAAAAAAAAAACCCCTAAAGACTCCACCAAAAACTATAGGAACTGATCAACAAATTCAGCAAAATCACAGGATACAAAATCAACATACAGAAATCTGTTGCATTTCTATGTGCCAATAGGGAACCAACAGAAAGAAAAGTAAGGTAAGAATCCCATTTATAATTGCATCAAAAATAAATAAGATACTCAGCAATAAACCTAACCAAAGAAGTGAAAGACTTGTGCTCTGAAAACTATAAAACACCGATGAAAGAAATTGAAGATGAGACAATGGAAAGACATTCCATGCTCATGGATTGGAAGAACAAATATTTTTAAATGTGTATACTAAGCAAAAAAATTCTACACATTTAATGCAATCTCTACCAAAATACCAACAGAATTTTTCACAGAAATGGAACACACAATGGTAAAATTTGTATGGAACCACAAAAGATCCTGAAAAAGCAAAGTAATCTTGAAAAAGCAAAGCAAAGCTGGAGGTATCACAATTCTGGACTTCCAGTTTTATTATAAAGCTATAGTAATCAAACAGTATGATACTGACACAAAAAATCAATAGAACAGAATAGAAAATCCATAAATGAACCTGCAATTATATGTCCAATTAATCTTGGACATAGCAGGAAAGAATAGCCAATGGGAAAAAGGAAATATCTTTAACAAATGGTATTGGGAATGGGGCACCTGGGTGGCTCAGTTGGTTAAGCATCCGACTTCGGCTCAGGTCATGATCTCGTAGTTTGTGGGTTCAACCCCTGCATTGGGATCTGTGCTGACAGCTCAGAGCCTGGAGCCTGCTTTGGATTCTGTGTCTGCCTCTCTCTCTGCTCCTCCCCCACTTATGCTCTGTCTCTCTCTGTCTCTCAAAAATAAATAAAAGTTAAAAAAAAAAATTAAACCAAATAGTATTGGGAAAATTAGACAACAACATGCAAAAGAATGAAACTGGACCATTTCTTACACCTTAAACAAAAATAAATTCAAAATGGAATAAAGACCTAAATGCAATAAACTGCAACCATGAAAATCCTAGAAAAGAACACAGGCAGTAACTTCTTAGACATTGATGGTAGCAGCTTCTTTCTTGGTATGTTTCCTGAGGCAAGGGAAACAGAAACAAAAGTAAACTACTAGGACTACATCAAAATAATAAGCTTCTGCAGCAGAGGAAACAACCAATAATCCTAATAGATAACCTACTGAATAAGAGAAGATCTTTGCAAATGGCCTATCTGATAAAGGGCTTATATCCAAAGTATATAAAGAACTTATACAACTCAACACCTAAGAAACAAGTGATCCAAGTAAAAAATGGGAAAAAGACATGAACAGACATTTCTCCAAGGAAGAATACAGATGGTCAATAGACATGTTAAAAGATGCTCATCATCACTTATCATGAGGGAAACACAGATCAAAACTACAATGAGAAATCACCTCACACCTATCAGAATGGCTAAAACCAATGACATAACAAACAACAAGAGTTGGCAGGAACTTGGAGAAAAAGGAACACTTGTGCACTTTTGGTGGGAATGTAAACTGGTACAGTCACTGTGGAAAACAGTATGGAGTTCCTCAAAAACTTAAAAATAGAGCTACCTTGTGATCCAGCAATTCCACTACTGGGTATTTACCCAAAGAATACAAAAACACTAATTCAAAGGGGTACACATACCCCTATTTACAGCAGCATTATTTACAACAGCCAAGATATGGAAGCAGCTCAAGTGTCCATTGATAGATGAATGAATATAAAAGATGTGGTATATAAATATAATGGAATATTATTAAGCCATAAAAAGGAATGAAATCTTGCCATTTGCAATGATATGCATGGAACTAGAGAGTATAATGCAAAGTGGAAAAAAAAAAGAAATACAAATACCATATGATTTCACTCACGTAGAGTTTAAGAAACAAAACAAATGAGAAAAGAGGGAAAAAAATGAGAGAGAGAAAGCAAGAAATAGGCTCTTAATTATAGGGAACAATCTGATGATTACCAGAGTGGACTGCAGTGGGGGAATGGGTTAAATAGGTGATGGTGATTAGAGAATGCGCTTGTTGTGATGAGCACAGGGCTATATATGGAATTGTTGAATTACTATATTGTACACCCGAAACTAATATAATACTGTATGTTGACTAACTGGAATTAAAATAAAACCTGAAAAAAATAAAATAAAATCTAAACATCATGGTAGTCTGGGGTGCCTGGGTGGCTCAGTCAGTTAAACATCCAACCTCCGATGAGGTCATGATCTCGTGGTTCAGGAGTTCTAGCCCCGCATCAGGCTCCACGCTGACAGCTCAGAGCCTGGAGCCTGCTTCAGATTCTGTGTCTCCCTCTCCCTCGGGTCCTTTCCCACTCATGCTCTGTCTCTCTTTCTCTCAAAAAATGAATAAACATTAAAAAAAAATTGTAAACATCATGGTGGTCTGACTTTGCCCGTCCTGTTCTTTGTGGTATCCCCAGAATTGAGAACATTACTCAGTACATAGTAG
This sequence comes from Prionailurus bengalensis, assembly GCF_016509475.1. Taxonomy (NCBI): domain Eukaryota; kingdom Metazoa; phylum Chordata; class Mammalia; order Carnivora; family Felidae; genus Prionailurus; species Prionailurus bengalensis. The sequence goes on along the minus strand of NC_057344.1, from coordinate 189,743,118 downwards.
GTGCTCAACACAATACCTGTTGAATGAAGAAAATGAACAAATGAAGACACTGGATACCAGAAACTCTGCAACTTGTCAATGTAGGGGAATCTCGATAAGCAGTCATGCTCTTGAATTACTCAACTGGGGCATTCTCCTATTGCTTTATTCCCAATCAGATGTCTTAGTTATTTCCATTTCTGTACCCTCTCCTTGATCAATCACTTTTGTTAAATATGCTGTCCTGCACAATCCAAAGTTTACAAAGGCATATAAAAATCAATCCAGGCTTTGGGGCCAAGAAGTTCATTATTCTCCTCCATCTATATTTATAAGCAGATATTGAAGACATCCTAAATCAGGAGTCTCTGCTCCTTTGGCTCCTATCACATTAGCTTTGCATAACCATCTACGCTTATTAAAAGAACCCCTGGTCTGCTTCGGTTTGACAGTGACCTTGAAGTGCTTGATTTAATAAGCTAGGGAATTAGAATAAATTGTATTGGCTTGTTCAATCATTCATACTACAAAGAGCTGCAAGGCGAAGCTAGAACAACATAAAAACACAAGAAGGAACAAACAGCTTTCAGCGAGATGAAGAAGGAAAGTTGAGGGAAAAGAGCTCGTGTTTAGAGATGCTCACGCGGAATGAAGAGGACAAAAACCAATGCCTTTCGAGATCATTTTCCCCGGATAAAAAAATACTTTGTCAAAGCAAACATCAAATGCGTATTAGCTTATGAAGCAGCTGACACTTCAAAACGTGACAAGGGAGTTACACTTTGATTAACAGTTTGTTTAAACAAACAAACAAACAAACCCCGTTCAACAAAAAAGAGCATATGTAGCAGTTTTATTCCCGCTAGCAGGCCAGGCCCGTATAGGGGCTCTGTGGCTTGAAGATGAGGATGCTCTTCCCCGAAATGTTTGGCCTCCACAAGAAATGAAAGGGTACTGAATGTGGAGACTGGCCTGTTTATTGCCAGCCTCTTCTCATACACGGCACCTAGAAGAGGATCTGGCATATAGGACGGGCTCCACAAACACTTCATTTAAAGACAGAAGGTACAGTTCCTTGTATTTTTCTGGGAGAAAAGAGTCTCACTTGCAACATCACTTGCAAACCAGTGCAGCTCATTTTTTACTTATGTGAGGATCAGTAAGAAGCACTGTGAGTCTGCAGTTTTTTACATCTTGTTTCCCCCCACCTCCTCCTGAGAAAAAAGAGAATTTGCTACTTCTGGATATGCTTTGTGGTAAGGTGTGAATGGTGTGTGTTAGGTGAAACATCAGGATTTGCAATCAGGTGCTTCCTTTTCCTGATAGATAAAACGGAGCCATTAATGCCAATTACTTATAAGAATTTATTCCTTGAGGGATTCTGTAGGTTGTACTTGTCAAAAGGACGCATGCAATGCTGGAGACAGAGTTCACACTCAACAAAATACTTGTTACTTTCCCTCCCGTTTTACAGATGAGAAAATTCTGGTTCAGAAGGATTAAATGGCGTTCTCCAGGATCACCCCCCTGGGATTTCAGTAAATAGGGCTCAGGTCTCCCCAACTACAGAAACCACCGTCTTTCTGTCCACTCTAAGGCCTCTTGTGCAGGGGAGGTACTTCAGGCATAAATGTCTCATATTTTCAGTCTGGCTTCCTGTGCACACACACACACAGCAGCTTTGCTGGCATCCCAAATCCCCACTTCTGAAGCAGTCAACTGGCTGTTGTTGACTTTTAAAAAGCAGTGAATTTACAGAAGTCCTCAACTTTGGGGAATTTTTCCTACTTCATAGTAGAGACACTGGCCTGGGGTCACGATAAATGTAAACTATTGGGTGTGGGGGGGACAGATTCTCTAAGTTTGCTATTTAAAACATGTTTGTTTGATATAAGTTGATGTTCTTGAGACAAATGTGTCAACAAATGTGAGATAATGTAAAGGGTGTTGAAGCAGAAATGCTAATTAAACCAGTGTGAATGTAAATTACGTTTTAGAACATCACAGGCTAGGAAAATTCTCATACACCACTCCAGACCTACTTTTCACACTGTGTAAGCTTCATTACCTAACAAGCCAATGTGACTTTCCACCCCCCCCCCCCCCCCCCGACCAAACTTTTTGACCAAGGAGGAAGCCTTGGGTAGTCTGTTGACCTTCCACTTCAGGATTCTGATTACTATTCCCTCCCTCCTATGCTATGCACAAACCTGTAATTTTTCAAATCTGCAAACCTGTGGTTCTCAGTCATGACCTTGCATGACAATCCGCTGGCAAAACTGTAAAAACTACAGATAGCTAGGCCTCACCTGCAGAGATTCTTAATTCATCGGTCTGAGGCGGAGCCCAGACATCCTATTTCTAAAAATTTTCTAGATGATTCTAACGTGTAAACGGGGTTGAGAATCAGTACATTAATTATTCTGCCTTTGAACCACTGCACAATTGAAAATCCTTTTCTTTCCTTTTGTCACTATGAAATTCCTAGCCAGTCTTCAAAGTTAAAAAGGTACTAGTTCCAAGAAGCTTCTCCAAGGAGTAATGTCGGTCTTTCTCTCTAGTATTAAAAACATCACTTTATGGTCCATCCTAATCCTCAGTAGATCTCACTGTACTGTAAGTTCCTTGAAAGTGGAGACACGGGCTGAGATTGTAGAATGGAAAAATAATTAGGGCCTAGTCACACACAGACTGTGTATACTACATCTAGTATTCATAGAATACTATGAACAGCAAGAATCCTATAAACACATGCAACATTGTGGATGAAGGTGGCGAAGATAATTTTGAGCACTAAAAAAAGAGCACATACCATATGTTGTACATTTACATAGAGAACCAAAACCCCCAAATTCATCCCTCCTATTAGAAATCAGGAGAATGGTCATCACAGAGGGAAGGTATAATTAACAGGGAGTAAACATGTAGGGTGGTTTATGGGATGCTGTTTATGTCCTTCATGTGGCCGGTGGTTACTTTGTAAAAGTGTCTGCTTTGTAAAAACTCTCCAAGATGTAAACTCCGCATATGTATGCTTTTCTGTATACCCATTATCATCAATAAAAAAACTTAAAAAAATACTTTTGTATAAACAGTACAGTGTATACTTGAATACAACATAATTTCTATCTTAATCTCCGGAACACTAAATTAACATTTGAAAGAATCTACCTTCCAGATGTGGCTCCTCAGATGAGGTCACTGGATTAAATTAAAGAAGTATTGATCTTGATTTCCTGATTCAAAAACTATTATGAGACACACACGCGCATACATACATAGGGAGAGAAAGAGAGAGAGAGAGAGACAGGTGTTGGGGATTCTGGATGAAGTGAAGGACAGTGTTTTGTGCTGTTCTGGTAACCTTCCTATGAGTTTGAAAATATTTCAAAATTAATAATGTAAAGTGTAAAAACAGGGGCGCCAGGGTGGCTCAGTCAGTAAAGTGTCCAACTTCGGCTCAGGTCATGATCTCGCAGTTTGTGAGTTCGAGCCCTGTGTCGGGCTCTGTGCTGACAGCTCAGAGCCTGAAGCCTGCTTTGGATTCTGCGTCTCCAGCTCTCTCTGCCCCTCCCGCTCATGCTCCGTCTCACTCTCTCTCTCAAAAATAAATAAACATTAAAAAATGTAAAAAGAGAATTCTGTTGCATGTGCTTCAAGATTTTTCATGCAAAATGTTTATCACGGTGCATAAAAGGGCCAAGAGCAGGAACCTCACCAAGCGTGTAAGAACAGCTTGTATCCATGTACCTTGTGCTTGGACCACTTGCCGTTAGACGTTTACACATTTGGCAGAAATGGATTTGCCACTTGCTTTTGTAACACAGCACCCAACAAACCATGGGAATCTTCTGCTGTCTACCCAGATCCTTGTCCTTGTTGAATGGAGACACTGGATTAGGAGAAACCACTTAACCCTCTCAGAGCCTTCATTTCTCATGTAGAGCAGGGGTTTGCATTTACTGACATTGTCCATTTTAAACCGCAATTTGGCTACTTATTAAAAGTGTCCCCTTTCTTTCTCAGAGTTGTCTTGATTTGGAAGGTAAATTATATGGTCTTGCTGCTCCCAAGGAATTTTCCATCTTTAGATCTCTAGCCACCTATGCATCTGCAGATGGAGCTTGGATTCCACGAGCCAGTGCAAGCGACGGGCAAAAGCCCCTTTATGGGTTTGCAGCCGTGCAGCACATGTAATTAACAGGATGTCAGAGTAAGAAGTTTTTTGAAAATGTCAAAAAGAGTCCTTTTTTAACAGAAGGGAATTCATTAATTGCCTCACTGGTAATTATTACATGATGCTAATACTCCTCTCCTTGGGTGATGGCTACGGAGAGGGACACGTAGTTAAAATATTCTCACTTTAAATGTCTCTAGGTTTTTCCTATTTATAACAAAAGGTGCTTATTTCTTGGTATATACAACTGTAATGCTTTATTTTATAGACAGCCTATGTTTAATAGTAATTATTAATTTATTTAGCAGATATGAATTGATTATCTTCTCTGTGCCAAGGATTAAAAACGCTCCAGACAGATCAGACAGCCAGTTGGGAAATGAGGAGAAAAACTTCAGCTCTTCTGCATCCTATGCTCCTCTGGAGTCCAATAGGGCTCCGATTTCTTAAATTCCTATTCCCCAGTCCAGCATCAAGGCCCATTTGTCTTCTATCTTGCCTAGAATCCAAGGTTAGGTGATTCAACCATCCTCTCCCTGGATTTATCAGCCCCTTCACCTTCCACCATCCTCCTCGATGCCACTCAGTAAATTTTACCATCCATTACCTTCCGAATACCTACAATCTCAGCTTCTTCTAGTTCCACCACAATTGGGTGTTACACGATCTCAGCGAAACTTAGGAGACTTTTCAGCATCCTTCTTATTAAGTTGTATTTCATTTTCTATTTTCTGTTCTCAAACCACCCACCCTCAAAGAAACAAACACACACACTCTAGAAGCCAAAGCCTTTTGCTTTATTGAGCAGATTGAGATAATTAATTTCTAATTTCCTTTTCCCCTCAAAGTCTCTCTGTGTCATTATTCATAGCTCTCTACTTCCCTCCTGCACTGAAGGAAAAGAATCTTTCCTCTTCCCCAAGTTTCTTTGACACCAACTCTCTTCTGTATGATTCTTTCCTAACTACTTCCCTCTGACCCATGTCCTCTGGCTTGAGTCCTCAAAATGAGGCTGTGGTTGTTCTGAGGTCCCTCAAGTCCCTCTATTCCCAAAGTCAATAACATTGCTAAGTTCACTTTCACCGTCACCAGGGAAATTTAGAAATCAAACATCTTGTTGAAATGATCTCTTCTCTTAGCTTCTACTCAAAGATTCTTCATTTTCTGTCTTTTTTTTCTAGATTCTTATTCCATCTCCTTTATTCCTATTTTCTGAAAATATACAGCCTCCCCAGCTTATGCCCCTGTATATTCCTCTACCAATGTGATTTGTTCTGCTATCCCTAAGATCCGTAACAGTCTTTTATACAAGAAGGCCACATTGTGAGTCAACAGGGAACACCATCGTGAGGCACCACATCCTCCAGCCTTGAACACAACTGAGTAATGATGTCAGATACCGCTACAATGGAGTGGCACACTTTGATCAAGACATCTGACCCCTGTTGGCAGTACCAAGAAGCGATCCTGCAATCAGTGACCAACGCCACCCATGGAACCAGTAGGACGTAACATGGTATGGGAACACGGGCCGGCAGAACAGCCTCCTCCAGTGAGCTCAGGGGACCTCAGGGATCTTTTAACAGTACGCCCCTCAAAGACTGGGATCATGCAAAACAGTCTGTGTCGGTCGCACAACGTGGACACAATAAAAGATGGTCGGGTTCACCAGACTTGCTCTATAAAGTATGTCATTGCTGCTCTCTGCTGGTCAAAAGCATTATTCTTTTCATTTAAGATGAGCTGAGATGTGGAACGGGTCAAAGAGGGAAGATACAGTGCTTTCAAAATGATATGGACTGGCATTAGACAATCGTAGTTGCTAAGATGACTTCATAGGCTTCAATACGTATTTTTTGCAGAGAAACCGATTTCAGTGAGGATCTATGGGATCCCTACAGCAAAGATGTCCTATTAATCACCCTTTTCTTTTTTAATGTGGTAGATCAAGATATTTACCCTCTTGACAAATTTTGACACGCACAACACAGCGCTGGTAACTATAGGTACAGTATTATGACAGAATGCTAGTACTTACTCATCTGTGTCATTGTAATGTTATCTCTTGAATAGCAACTCTTCACGTCCCTTCCTCCCTGTCCCTGGTAACCACCACTTTATTGTGTCTGGGAGTTTGACTCTTTTCGATACCTCATACAAGTGGAACCATATTACATTTGTCCTTCTGTGACTGGCTGATCTCACTGATCAATCCCCATTTTTGTAAACCTTTAATTAATAGAGCATATGGGCTGCATCGTATACTTCAGCAAGCATTAAACCTGTTACCACTTTTTAGTACAAAACTTTCTGTTAGCCATCATGTTTGCATTTTTACGGGAAAATCGGCAAGTTCTACTGGGGATGATGACCTTGATACATTGAAAAATCCTAAAATGTTTTCTGAATGCTGAAAGGCTGGTTAAATTTAATTATATAAACACACACACACACATATACATATAGATATATTATCTATCTATCTGTATTTGTGCAACTTATTCTATTGAAAACTTATTCTTAAGAGTATGTCAATGGTAGTTTTTGATTATCCAGAATATTTGCATACCAAGAGCACCTAATAACTGCCCAATGAAGACAAACATGGACTAAAAAGCCCAACACATGGGTGTCTGGATGGCATCTGACTCTTGATTCCAGCTCAGGTCATGATATCATGTTTCATGAGTTCGAGCCCCGAATCAGGCTCTGACCTGAGCTTGGAGCCTGCTTTGAATTCTCAATCTGTCCCTCTCTCTCTATGCCCCTCTGCTGCTCTCTCTATCTCTTTCAAACTAAATAAATAAACTTAAAAAAGAAAAAAAGCCAAACACAATAGGTTTGACTCAGGGCTTAGACACTTATTAGCCACACTACCTTGGGGCAGTTATTGAATATCTTTTTTTTTAAGTTTGTTTATGAGAAAGAGAGAGGGCATATGTACATGTGCACAAGTGGAGGAAGGACAGAGAGAGAGGGAGAGAATCCCAAACCCCTATGCGGGTCTTGTCCCCACAAACCGTGAGATCATGACCTGAGCTGAAACCAAGAGTTGGTTACTTAACTAACTGAGCCACCCATGTGCCCATGAATATCTTTGAGTTCTACTTTCCTCTTTTGTCAAATGGGGGCAAAGTATTACCCCCATTTACAATAATATCCCCTCATCTATAATATTATGATATTATAAATATTTTTTGAAATATCCAAATTATATGTGTAACAGTCCTTGGCCCAAAGTAAATGGTCAGTAAATCTTAACTGTTACCATTAATGTTATAATCCACAGCCTAAGTAACAGAATTTATTACATTGTCCAAAGAAAAGTTATTTTACCACAGGTTTAAAATACACTCTGTAGATACCTAGAGAAAGATGTTTTTAGAACACAGCCTTAGCTCCGACACTAACTGAGTAATTTAAAGTAATGCCTTAAATTTTCTGAGCCACAAAAAATGTTTCTGAATGTTTGCCATGCCCTAAGGTTTCAACATATCTCTGTGTTTTAATTCTATTTACCACTGTTTAATGGCCTATGGTGCAAAGTGTTTTGTTTTCTGACCTTCTGTTCTCCACCTAATGACTTGCCTGAAGAACAAACAACCACTGAAGGAAGCTAGTAATCTTTTGGGAAAATTAGCAAAGAATAATTTTTAGAAGGAACAATGAAAGCAACAAAGTACACAGACCAAACAATGCATTCTTCTTTTTAAATATAACCACACTGAAATGTGATTTGACTGTTGTTCTATGTTTATTAGTAGAGTAAATAAGGATTAGGTTGTCACTGGGTTTTTAAGCTAGAAGTTACAGTATGCTGAATCTTGAGGAAACTATCCAATTGTTAGAGATGTATTCTAACCAGAATGCTCTAGATGTGTCCCCTCCTCTTGTCCATTCTTCCCTTAGCAAATATGTTAAAAGCCTACTTTTAATTACAATTCTTCTGCCATAAAGTTCAGAGACCTAAGTATCTAAGAGACATGCTGGGGAGTCATCTTGCAATCCAGGCCAAATAATCAAGTTCTGTACTAATGCTGTTGTTGGGGGAGGGGGGGTCTCAGCAAGATAAATTCTGAGGAGAAAACAGGGTGGAGCCAGACTCCTGAGTCCTGATACCACTCGGAGATAAACATTCATTCAAGACAAACTATTAATTTGGCAAAATGTGTCTTTTTAAAAAAAAAATTTTTTTTTCAACGTTTATTTATTTTTGGGACAGAGAGAGACAGAGCACGAACGGGGGAGGGGCAGAGAGAGAGGGAGACACAGAATCGGAAACAGGCTCCAGGCTCTGAGCCATCAGCCCAGAGCCTGACACGGGGCTCGAACTCCTGGACCGCGAGATCGTGACCTGGCTGAGGTAGGATGCTTAACCGACTGCGCCACCCAGGCGCCCCTAAAATGTGTCTTAATGACCACTGTCCCTTCTCCTTAAGAATTTTTCCATTTGTTTATGGCTCCCTTCTTCCGCAACAAGACTTCTGCTACCTTCATACCATTGCTATTATACAACCTTAGCTATGTTTGTGTTCTTCCCATTCCTCTTCCTTGGCTTGTTCCCTATGAACTTCTAACCTGTTCACAGAACTGGCCTCTGTGTTCCATCCCTTTGATCGCCCCTAGTGAATGAATGAATTCAGTGAGTGAATGTCTCTTTTCTTTCCCTCCATCTTGATGAAATATCTCAACAATAAAGATCAGGGTAGATCATGGTAAAAGATTAACTTTCATGGTTAGTTTTCAAGGGCAGGAGACCTCAGGGTCCTTTTGGAATTCTGGGACCTGACTATTCACTGGAAGGGCTGCCCATCACAGAGCAAATCACTGCATCTTCCTGAAGAAAAAGTGACTCTTTCAGACAAAGGAGAACAGCAGTGAGTGGCATCCCCAAAGATATAATTAGCCTAGTCACTTAAATCCCTGTAAGTGGCAACTCCCAGCTGTCAACAGGTGGTTCTTCAAAACCTTTCTAATCAGGAGAGCCAGAAGAGATTCTTTCTCTTCCTCCCTCTTCCACTGTTTCTTTCTTTGATATCTTTTTTATGCATTACTTTTACATTTGAAGATACTATATCTTTAGGGGGAAAAAGCAAGCTTCTTCTGATTCTTCAATTTTATACATTGACAAAACTATTTTCACTTCTTGTAATTCCTATTAGAATTTTGTTTTCAGAAAAATGTCTCAGATCTGTCTCTGGGTGACTTACAGTAATGTTTTAACTTGTCGGAGCCTTTATTCTTCATCTGCTCCATGGGTACAATGAGTCTTAATGTAGACTTTACTCTTGCATTGGCAAAGAACTAGATACAGGATATTTATGGTTGGATTATTGATGTGACATAGTCATGGAAATAGCAGTGGAAGACTTAGTGATAGGAAAACTTTCCATAGTAATGGAAAACTTTGGAGGTTAAGATGTACATGTTTAGAATTAATGTCTCGTGAAAATGGTATCTTCCTAAAATGAGTATTTCCTCCTCTATCCTACCTCCTTTTGGAATTTTGAAGCCTCTTTGAGTCTACCAGAAACTTTGATGATTGTATTTCCCAGTATGTTCCTTGCATTCCTGAAGGCAGAGTTAAAATGAATGTGCCCAGGCATTACTATCTCCATGACTTTGCTGGTAGTGTCTCTGCCACGTGGAATTCTCTTTTTTATTTCCTATTTCTTCTCACTATTGCTTCCTACAGATCCCATTCAAATTATTAAACATTATTACTTTCTTGAAACATAGTTCAAATGACCTATTTCCCATCTAATTGTCTTATATTTTTTAATTGTGCTTATATATTGCTTTGAATAACAAAACATATATTCCTGTATTTCTCCAAACACAAATGTGATTTTTCATGCTGTGGTCTTTCTGTCTAGAGTGGATCCTCACTTTTATTCCCCCTGGGAATTACTTACTAATATCAAAAGCTCAAATTCTGAAGATGGTCCCATCACCAACCTGGGCAGAGACAAGGCATTTTCTTTGGTTTTCTCATAATTATCTTACATCGCTGGGGCAGAAAAACGGCCTTCTAAAGATATACAAGTCCTTGGGGCACCTGGGTGGCTCAGTCGGTTGAGCATCCAACTTTAGCTCAGGTCAGGATCTCATGGCTCGTGGATTTGAGCCCCGAGTCAGTATCTGTGCTGACAGCTCAGAGCCTGGAGCCCGCTTCAGATTCTGTGTCTCCTTCTCTCTCTGCCCCTCCCCAGTTCATGCTCTGTCTCTCTCTCTCTCTCAAAAATAAACATTAAAAAAAAAAAAAGAGAGAGATGTACAATTCCTAATTCCCAGGACCTGTACTTTATATGGCAAAAGGGACTGCACATTGATAGAGTTAATAATGTTGACATAAGGAGATTATCTTGGATTATCTGGGTGGGTCCAGTGAATTCACAAGGGTCATAAGGAAGGCAGGGAAGTGGGTGTCCCAGTGACGCAGGATGAGAATGATTTGATGACCTTTGCTGATTCTGAAGATGGAAGGGGCCATGAGTCAAGGAGTCAGGGCAGGCTCAAGAAGATGAAAAAGACCACAAAACAGATCCTCTGCTACAGCCTCTGGAAAGGAATGCAACTCTGCCAAAATGTTATTAGCTCGGTGAAATTCATTTTCAATTTCTGACCTCTCGAACTCTAAAACAATAACGTCATATTGTTCGAAGCTACTAAGTTGTAGTATTTGCTACAGCAGCCGCAGGAAACGAATATACTTCTTCCATTCCAACGCTAGGTATTTTTTAACTTGTGTTTGTATTTTGCATTTATTTTAGATTTTGCTTCAAATAAAGTGCCCCACATCACACCAAGGTTTTGATTTTTTTTTTAAATATCGTCCCTAAAAACAATAATTAGGAACCTGGGAAACTGCAGCATGAACTGGCTATATTAGTTTGAACTCTGTTTTAGTTTGCTAGGCTACCATAAGGACATATCACAGACTGAGTGACTTAAACAATAGGAATTCATTTTATCACAGTTCTAGATGCTGGGAGCTCAGGATCAAGGTGCCATCAAGTTTCATATCTGCTGAGGCCTCTCTCTTTGGTTTTAAGATGGACACCTTCTGGCCATAGCCTTACATGGTCTTTCCTATACTATGCGTGCACATCCTTGGTGTCCTTGTGTACCCAAATACCTTCTTCTTCTAAGAATACTAGTCAAACTGGAATAGGGCCCACCCTAAGAGCTTCATTTTAATTTAACCACTCCTCTAAAGCGTCTATCTCCAAATACAATCACATTCTGAGTTTTGGGGGATTAGTGCTTAGACATTTGAATTTTGAAGAGTGGGCACCATTCAGTCCGTAATAAACTCATTATTTGTTTCAAATACTTGATTTGTGCTTTGAAGAGAAGAAAAAGAGAAGAAAAAAATGACATAAAAGGAAAAGTCAACAAAAGTAATCAATACTTTCAGTTTTATGGTACCAGTCAGAAGTACTTGAGGTAAAATGAGAAGAAAGTCAACAAGTTTTTGAGCACCTGTCACATAAAACTTGCTATCAGAACAACAATGAATTAGGGTGCCCTGCCCAGATGCCCCTTCAAGGAAGGACTTTTCAGCCAGCTGCTGACACACCTATCAGCAGACTACACTACATCCTTTAGGGATGGCCTCAGGGGCAGATAGCCACCCCCCCCCAACCATGTTCATGTCTCTCCCAGGCTGACCCACATCCAATGACATATTAGCTTTCCATTATGCCCTACTTCAGAAACCCCAAAGGCCATTCTATTGCCAGCACCCCCCAGAAGATGGGCTGAAGCTTCCACTGAGACTATAGCACAGTTCAACATCTTCCTCTGTCTACTCTCTCTCCTGTCATAGAAGTTGATCCCAAGAGCATCCCACCATCAATATTTTGCATACAAAACGTCTCTCAGGGGCTACTTCTCGGGGACCCCAACTTGTGACACAATTTCTAGAGTGAAGAAAACAGAGTGTGGAGAGGTTAACTAATTTCTCAAAACCACATTTATTGAGCCACTGTCTTCCTCCAGGCTCCATGTACTTTTTCACACTGGGCTTTATGTCTCCTGGAACTTCATCAAGTGAAAGTCACAGAATGAGTATCTTCTGCAGGGCAAATTTTCAATTGCCAGAAATTTAAAACACTGGTTTTAGATTTAAAATACCAAGTAGAGGGTGCCTTGGTTAGGCATCCAACTCTTGATCTAAGCTCATGTCATGATCTCACAGTTTGTGGGTTTGAGCCCCACATTGGGCTCTGAGCTTGCAGTGTGGAGCCTACTTGGGATTCTCTCTCTCCTCTCTCTGCCCCTCCCCTGCTCATATACACTCTCTCTCTTTCTCTGAAAATAAATAAACTTAAAAAAAATATATCAGAGTAGAGTGCCAAATGTGATGAATTTTTAAACTAATGTATGATCCTTCAAAAAATAATCTCCAACTTATAGCTGGTTGCTTTACTGTGTCAGACTGCCTAGGGTTGGAATTCATGTTTTCCAGTTATGCAAGTTCCTACCCTTTTTATACCATAGCCTCTCTGCCTGAAAATGAAACCATAAGAATATATATACCACTGAGATATTGAAAGGGGTTAAATTAAGCGGTTTGTGTAAAGTTCTTAGAACAATGTTTGATACATTTTAGGTGCTCAGGAAGTGCTTAAAATTCATTTAAACCTCATAGATATATTCTCTTTCCTCTGTGCTTAGAGTAGTTGATTAATTAATTAATAAACTTGTAAGAACCATACACTATCGATATGATATGCCACCTCTGTGTCTACATTTTAATTTATAACTTCATATTAATAGGTTTCTCCCTTTCTCAGTGCACCCCACTGCTCTAAAAGCCAATTTAACAAGAAGTTGTTAACAATAAGTACATTTAATTTAACATTTAAATTTAGCAATAAGTAAACCTTAAATGGTCTCTTAGTGCCTAACAGATCAAGTCCAGACTAAAGGCAGCTTTCCAGTGCCTTCTGTCTGGGGCTAAACTGTGTCTACCTAAAATTCATATGTTGAAGTCCTAGCTCTTGGTACCTCAGAATACAACCATAGGTGGAAATAGGATCACTGTAAATGTAATCATCTAAATGAGGCGATCCTGGAGTAGGTTGGGCCCCCAATACAATATGTCTTTATAAAAATGGGAAATTGGAACAAAAACATGCACACACAGGAAAAGTGCCATGTGAACATGAAGGCAGAGATCAGGGTGATGTGTCTAGAAGCCAAAGAACATAAAATATCACTAACAAACCACCAGAACCTAGGAGAGAAGAATCAAATAGATTGTCTTTCTAGCCCTCAGAAGAGACCAATCTTGCCAACATCTTGTTTTTAGACTTCTAGCCTCCAAAACTGTGACACAAGAAATTTCTATTGTCCAAGCTATTCAGTTTGTGGTGTTATGGCAACCCAAAGAATAACACATCCTCTACCGTCTGACTTGCAACCACTTTTCCAGTATATTTTCTGACTTCCTGTTGTCTACTCCAGCCAAGTTAACATACTCCTTGGGCCTTCTTCCTTTCTGCAAGAATGTATTCACTCAAGTTAGTTTCCATGGTTGGAAAGTACCCCCCACTCTCTGTGTATCATATTTTTGAATTCTTTTTAATGCTTATTTATTTTTGACAGAGAGAGAGAGAGAGAGAGTGAGAGAGAGCGCGCGAGTGAGTGGGGGAGGGGCAGAGAGAGAAGGAGACATAGAATCCAAAGTAGGTTCAGGCTCTCAGCCATCAGCACAGAGCCCGACACAGGGCTCAAACTCACGAACCGGGAGATCATGACCTGAGCCAAAGCTGGACACTTAACCGACTGTGCTACCCAGGCGCCCCTCTATGTATCACCTTTAAAGCCTTTTCAGCTCAGTTTCTCCATGAAGGCTGTTTTTCCCTCCTAACCTGCCTCCATCTCTGCCCCTACTAGCATGTATTGTTTAGAATAATCATTTTTCTCTCTCATCTAAGAACTGCACATTGTTATTGATCATCTTGGTCAATTGTGGCTTGCATATAAACTAGATTGTGCATGCTTTAAGGAGGGGGAGTCTGTGTTTTATCCCTTTTGCATAGAAAGGAATATAGTAGTTAGTTTTTCTTATCACAGATATGCAATAACTACCTATTGATTTCCTTTGAATGGTAGTATTTATATAATAATACTTTTTTGTATTGTTGGTCCAAAAAAACTATCAGCTATGACTTGAAAAAAAAATGTAAACAAAGAGAATTTTTTTCTCTTCATTGTAAGATATCAACTCCTTGTTTTTAATGCAGAAATTTGTGTAGTTTATGGTGTTGGCTAAATGTTTGCAAAATAGTGAAATTTTAGGAAAAGCATGCCCCATCTTTCATTGAAATACACATGTATTTAAATGGAAAATAATCAGGGGCGCCTGGGTGGCTCAGTCGGTTAAGCAGCCGACTTCGGCTCAGGTCATGATCTCACGGTCCGTGAGTTCAAGCCCCGCGTCAGGCTCTGTGCTGACAGCTCAGAGCCTGGAGCCCGTTTCAGATTCTGTGTCTCCCTCTCTCTCTGCCCCTCCCCTGTTCATGCTCTGTCTCTCTCTGTCTCAAAAATAAATAAACATTAAAAAATTTAAAAAAAATAAATGGAAAATAATTAATTCAAATGAGTCTGAGTTGATTTGACAAGAAAATCTCATTTTATGGCGTTAGATATAAATGGGATAAAATGGAGTGGAATATAGGTCTGTGTAGAGAGCTTCAGGACAAGAGAACAACAGGAAAGCTGCCAAGAACTGGTAGGTATTAGAATATACTTTGATGGGAGAAAGGTCTGATGGAGACTCAATAAATTTCTGTATTATTTGCTCAGAGAATAGTTTGGTCTTAAAGGTAAAGAAGTTTGGACCACAATGAAAGTTAAGAGAGGGGTGATAAATTGGCTAGCTTTAGGAATTACTGATGACACTGAAAAATGGGAGGGGTTAGTTACATGTGGAAATTCTAAATGCATTTTTTTATTTTAAATTTTCTTTTTTTTTTTTTTGAGAGAGAGAGAAAGAGCATGGGCACAAGCAGCAGAGGGGAAGAAGAAGGTAGAGAATCCTAAGCAGTCTACACACAGAAACTGATGCAGGGCTTGATCTCACAACCATGATATCTGACCTGAGCAGAAACCAAAACCAAGAGTCAGATGCTTAACCGACTGAGCCACCCAGGCGCCCCCGTTACATGCAGAAATTTTAAAACTTTCGTATTCTTGGCTTATGGTGGTTCTTTGGCTTTTAGCAATGCCATTGTGGAGATTTAATAAGGAAGATTATTTCTAATCCTCTCTGACTTGCTGCCTCAGAAATGTAATTTCTAACCAACGTTCCTTGGGCTCTGCTGATTCCTGGATGTATTAGCTGCAGGTAAGCAGTGGAGATCTGAGGCAGAGGCACCAGGCTCTCTTCTTGTCCCTCCCCCAGCCTAGCTTTCTCAGGAGCTCCCTTCCTTTTGTCACGCTTTCTGAGCAAATGCTACTGACACAAATGGGATGCATGCACTCCGGAGAAAAGTCAAGGCTATTAGAAAGTGACAATAACTCTAATGGCCATGTAATGATTTGGGGATTAATGAATTACACTGTGAATACTTGGATGACCTATAATGTTTGGGTATTGAAAATTGGTATTATAAACAGGCTGAAGCTATGGATAAGTAGGAAGCATTTACATGTTCTTACTATGTTTAGTTCATATCTACCTAAAATACATAGGAGAGGACCCGAAAATTTAAACCACATAAAGCAATTTCTTTATGCTGCTTTGTGAGAAAAAAAAATTGTGCAAGATATTGAAATGAGTCAAGAAGATTACTGGATGGTGGGCAGAATCTTAAAGCTCATTCCTTCCAAGATTCTGGTTTCCTGGTTATGCAATCAACACTAATTTAGGAATAGCTATGAAGAGATTTTTCAGATGAGATTAAAGTCCTTGGGGCACCTGGGTGGCTCTGTCAGTTAAGCATCTGACTCGGTTTCAGCTCGAGTCATGATCTCACGGTTTGTGAGTTCGAGCCCCTCATAGGACTCTGTGCTACAGCGCAGAGCCTGCTTGGGATTCTTTGTCTCCCTCTTTCTCTGCCTCTCCCCTGCTCACACTCTCTCTGTCTCTGTCTCTCTCTCAAAATAAATAAATAAACTTAAAAAAAAGATAAAGTTATACATCCATTGACCTTAAAATATGGAAATTATCTACCTGGACCTAATCGGATCACAAGTCCTTAAAAGCAGAGAGCTTTCTCCAGTTGATTGCAGAAGAAGGAGGGAGAAAGACTCAAAGCAGTAGAAGGATTTAAAAAGCCATTGTAGGTTTGAAGATGGGGAGGCTCACATGAGAAGAAATACGACTGGTTCCAGAAGCAGAAAGCAACCCTGGGCCGAGAGCCAGCAAAACAACGGGACCTCAGTCCTACAACCTAATAGAATTGAATTCTTCCAAGGATTGAATGAGCTTGAAAGGAAAGACTTCCTTAGAGCTTCCAGAGAAGAGCCCAGGCTGGGCAACTCTTATGAAACCCCAAGCAGTTAAGACAGTTAAGCCATGATGGACTTCTGATTGGTAGAACTATGAGGTAAAAAATAGATATGTTTTTTTGAAAAATATATTTATTTACTTATTTTGAGAGAGAGAGAGAGAGCAAACGAGTGGGCTAGGGGCAGAGAGAGCGGTGAGAGAGAGAATACCAGGCAGACTCTGGACTTCAGCACAGACCCCAATACAGGGCTCGATCCCATGAACCCTGAGATCATGAGCCGAGATCAAGCGTTGGACTCTCAACTGAATGAGCAGACCAGGTGCCGTTACATGGGTATATTTTAAGCCATTACATTTGTGGTAATTTATACACAGAAATAGAAAACTAATACATGGGTATCAACCCTCAGGGTTTTTATGTCATGGAATATCTGTACCTTTCATTTTCCTTGAACTATTGTATAATTCTGTAAGTCATAGATAACTCATAATACAAATGATTTTTGTCCATAGACATAGGCATGCAAATGAATTTTATCCATTAGAAATATAATCTCCCTCTACTCCAAGGAATAAGCTACTTTGCTTCTATTTGTAAATTCATTTCAGAATTTCCTATCTGCCTGTATATGGGTGGTACACTAAATTGCTTTTTGATCCAGTTGGAACATCCTGCTGGTTCCCTTATTAATTGATGAGTTAAATAAAATATTTAACATGTGTTCATTTTATGTCTGTATAAGAGTACTAATCTAGAAATGTATCATTTAACAGTGATCTATTTGAAGATTTCCAAATGTTATAGGGAAGGGACAAATACTTATTCATCTCATGTCTTAAGACCAGAGCAGGGCTAAATGCCGTACTTAAATTCTCATCTATTCCTCACACCAAACCCCCAAGACTGCTAAGAGGAGTCCCCATGTAAAATCAGGAAACTGAGACTCAGATATATCACAACATTATTGAAGAACACACAGTTTTGGAGTCCTGGAGCTGAGATTTTAACAAACTGAAATTTGAAGTTACTCTCATTTCTATTTTGCCATATAGTTTTCCAATGCCAAATGGAGCTCACCTCCTTTTGCCATATCCAACAATTCTTCCTCCATCTCCTTAGTCCATTCTTCTTTTTTTAAACTTTTTTTTAAGTTTATTTATTTTGTGAAAGAGAGACAGAGCATAAGTGGGGGAGGGTCAGAGAGAAGTAGAGACAAAATCCCAAGCAGACTCTGCAATCAGTGCAGAGCCTGATGCGGGGCTCGAACTCACAAACACTGAGAGCATGACCTCAGGTGACATCAAGACTCGAACGCTTAACCGACTGCGCCACCCAGGTGCCCCCCCTTAGTCCATTCTTGATGCCAACATCTTCCTAGTCATTCAGGCTTCACAACTTAGAAGCACTCTATCCTTTCATCTGCCTCCCTCCCTATATCTGGTTATCAAAGGCTGTGAATTCAACATCTACCATTTCCTTTGTAGCCACTCCCTTTTTCTGCCTCTGCTTCCAATCATCCTCATTCCTTCTCACACTAATAGAAGCTCAAATAGAGCCAGATCCAGTATGGGGTGCCTGGCATTTCTACTATTTGGAGGGCCATCTTTAGGGGGAAGAAGAAAAATTAGATAGTCTTTCAGAATGAGATAAGACATCATAGCGAACTAGCAAAGTCATAAACCTTCATGCCCATTCTTTTTGAGATTTCTTATGGCAATTTACCAGAAACATTTATGGAGAAATGATTCCTGACTGTAACCTGGTCCCCTCCCCATTCCAAACTTTCTGCAACTTTGAGCACTCATGGGAGCCAGGCAAATAAAGCCCTAAACCTTATGCTTCTTCAGAGCCCTCTGCCAGTTGTTTCTGCATTCTTAGTAAAAGCCATAAATTGTGCAATAAGAGGTCTAGAAAGTTGTTTGGAGCTTCATGGAGGTGGTGGAGAAAGTTACAAACAGGAGATTTTAAATACATGTGTTCCTGAACTGCATCCCAAGCGAATAAAAACTTCAGGGGATCCGGGCTTTTAACAAAGCTTCACAGGTGAAGTGGATGCAACTGGCCTATGGATGACGAGTTTGAAAACCATTGCTCTAGCTCAAAAAGTAACCTGATCCTATGTTTCCAAGCTCAGCTAAAGCTCATAAGGGCAACAGTCCTCCAACGTCTCCTGGGCACTGGGCTCTGTACAGTTGAGAATGCAGATGTCATAAAAAATGCAGGTAGAAAGGGCTTTGATTAAAGCCTAAAATCGAAGGAACTGTTTTTCTGTCTTTGAAGTAACTACATTGGCTTTGATTCAAAGAAAACAATGAGCTTGATGAAAATCACCACAGCCCAGAAAATGACCTGGTAACTCACAGGCGATGAGGACAGGAATCGTAAGTGTAAGAGCAGTCAGGCAGATCCAGAAAAGAGATGTTTCCAACATCTCTAAAGATTTCACTGAACCCTTAGCTAGAAGAGGTTGAGCATAAACATCACAGCTACACTGCAAGTGTGTCTATACATTATTTGCAACTTACTCCTTCTGTCTTTATGCTTAAATAATACTGCTCAACTCAGTATATGCAATCCATTTTAAAGTGTAAATTCTGTTATTCCAGTTATGCACTGGCTTTCTAAAGTCCGTCATTTAAATAATTGTACGGATTGGTGGGAAAGAGGAAAACTCCTTACAAGTGGGACACGGATATGAAAAATCCAGATTCTGTCAGCCAGACAGGGAAGATCAGTCACTGGCATTATGTTTACATTCCCACCACATACACCCACCCAATATGAAATGCAGGTTAAAGAGTCCTCTGCACTTCCAAAATGATGAGAATAAATCTTCCTGTCACTTTATGTCACAGTCTCACAGTCCCCAAATAACCACCCAGAGATAGAGCCCTCAGCAAATTTGTTATCAGAGGTATATGTTTACACATGGCAAGACTCTGAGAAATGAAAGAAAGAAAGAGAAAGAAAGAAAGAAAGAAAGGAAATACTGCAAGTGAGAAGAAAGTTCTTCCTTCCAGAAACTAGTAGGATGAGATTTTAAAACACAGCAGAACATAAAACTATTTTTATTTAATTTTATTATTAAATTTTTTTTTAATTTTTTTTTTAACATTTATTTATTTTTGAGACAGAGAGAGACAGAGCATGAACGGGGGAGGGGCAGAGAGAGAGGGAGACACAGAATCGGAAACAGGCTCCAGGCTCTGAGCCATCAGCCCAGAGCCCGACGCGGGGCTCGAACTCACGGACCGCGAGATCGTGACCTGGCTGAAGTCGGACGCTTAACCGACTGCGCCACCCAGGCGCCCCTTATTAAATTTTTTTTAACATTTATTCATTTCTGAGAAACAGAGACAGAGTATGAGCAGGGGGAGGGGTAGAGAGAGGAGGACCCAGGATCCGAAGTAGGCTCCAGGCTCTGAGCTGTCAGCACAGAGCCCGACGCGGGGCTCGAACCCACGAACTGTGAGATCATGACTTGAGCCCAAGTCGGATGCTCAACCGACGGAGCCACCCAGGTGCCCCTAAAACTATTTTTATATTCAAAACAAAATAGGATATGATTAATATTAAGTGGAATGAAAGTTGCTGTAAAGAAATATTTTTTGTTCGTTTGCTCTATCAACACACGTTCCATTGCTCCCCGTGGTGACCGGGAGGTGCATCTCTGCCCCTCCTTGCGTCCTTCTGCACTGCCTGCTTGATCTCAGGTGGTAAACCAGGAACTGTCAAGGCTCTCAAACCCTCCAGGTTCTCAAACCCTCCAGCTTCTGGTGGAGTTCGGCCCTTAGGGTGCCCTGGCTTGAGTTAAGAGAGAGCAGAAGAGAGAAATGGAATGTTTAAGCTCCTTCCCAGAGGCCTGGCTGCAGTTGGGTGCACTCTTTGACTGAAGGTCACTTCCACCTCTTGCCCTCTGTACACTCACCCCTTTACCCCCAAACCCCACCAGGTTCTAGCAGCTGCTCCTCCTTCATTTCTTCAGGTTGCAGGATTGCCCAGTTGGCCCTGCTGCTAGTAGCCTGAGAGACTGGACCATTTCTTATGCTTTCTTTATATACTATGCACGGAATTCCTTTATTAAACTCTTCTCACATACCCAATATGTATTCCATATCTTTCTGACTTGGCCCCTGATTGATCTAGTGAATATTATAGTGGTAAGCCTATTGCTTATAAATGTCCCCAAAGTTTTTAGCTTCTCACACAGAATTTATCTTACTTTATTATTTAAGTTTTAAAAAGATGTACGGGGGCGCCTGGGTGGCGCAGTCGGTTAAGCGTTCGACTTCAGCCAGGTCACGATCTCGCGGTCCGGGAGTTCGAGCCCCGCGACAGGCTCTGGGCTGATGGCTCGGAGCCTGGAGCCTGTTTCCGATTCTGTGTCTCCCTCTCTCTCTGCCCCTCCCCCGTTCATGCTCTGTCTCTCTCTGTCCCAAAAATAAATAAACATTGAAAAAAAAATTAAAAAAAAAAAGATGTACGTATTTCTCACTTGTTTCAAAAATGGGTTTATGGTGGGGAGCCTGGGTAGCTCAGTTGGTTGAGTTTCCGACTCTTGCTTTTGGCTCAGGTCATGATCTCCTGGTTGGAGAGTTCGAACCCTATGCCAGACTCTGAGCTGACAGTGCAGAGCCTACTTGGGATTCTCTCTCTCTCTCTCTCTCTCTCTCTGCACCTCCCCTCCTCTCTCTCTCTCTCTCTCTCTTTCTCTCTCTTTCTGTCTCAAAATAAGTAAATGAACTAAAAAATGGATTTATAGCATATTTCATTTAGGTTATGGGTTAGTCCATTTAAAAAAGAGATAAGTAAAATCAAATAATATTTCTATGACTTCTGACATTTTAAGTAAGTTTATGCCCATACAATCAGTAGCAACACTTTCTTCCAAATCATAGACTAAATATTACTCAATTAATCTCTTCATAATATGAAAATTGGGAAGCTATTGGCTAATGACTCAACTTTCGATACACTGCTTTTTTCTCAATAGCTTAAATCCATCGCAATGTTTACATTTGTTACACTGTTTTGAAAGCCTTTAGGCTAAGAAACCATGTGTTTCTAAACATTGTTTATTATAAAAGAACAATTTATCCCCAAAATAACAACCCACAGAGAGTAAAAACAGAGTATGCCTGAGTCAACAATTGCTAAGATCTTGGACGAAATGGTGACTAATGGAGTTAATAATCTGGAAATATGGAATACTGACACTACCAAAACCATATTTGGATGACTAAATTAATGTCACCCTTTTCACCTCCCTGAATACTGTAATGTATTTGATGATAGTAGTTGTGTTTTATCTAGTATCAAAGCATGCTTATATCTTTTCCCCCATATAATACTTTCACCATATGCTAATTATTTTACTAATTTTAACATAACTTCTGCTGTCAAGATGCATTAATCATTGGTTTTTCTTTTTTCAGTTAAAACAGTGTTGGTCTTAAAAGAGAGTCGGACCAAATTCAAAATGTGATATTCCTGAAGGAAAACACACACACACACACACACACACACACACAGCTGAAGGAAACAACATTAAGAAAAGTCAAGGGAAATGACAAATCACAGCGAATAATAGACAACTTATCCCTACTGAGAAAGACATCACAATTCAATTTGCTAAATTATTTTATTTATCTCTGAGAGGCAATATGAATGATCTATCTGTTTTGATGAACACTCAAACTTTGCTGAACGGAAAATTGCACTGCTTCTAACATGTCAAATTTGGATACAGTAAAAGAAGATGTGAATTAAATTGGTTTGAATATACTGCATTAAAAGATGAATTGCCAGCTTAGAAATATCTTTCCAGTAGCTTTATTTGAACCAACTACTTTTCTTAAGAGGAATCACATAAGTGTGTAAACTAAAATAATAATTGATAATGTCTTGGTTCCTACATTTGAAATGTTCTTGAAATTCTAAATGCAGTAAAAGCCGAAGAAGATTATACAAAGAAAAATAGCTAGTCTGATCAAAGACATTGGCAGTGAATTAGAAAGTTTTATAGTTTCAGACTAAACAATTTGGCGAAACTCTAAATTTCAGTCTTTTCTTCCTTCATGCATTTATGCATTTTACTATTTATTGAAATACTTTTAAGTGCAAAGTTTGTCTTAGGAAGTGGGGATTAGATATTGAAACTTTGCTGTCTTCAAGGAACATAAAAAAGGTCAGAGGATTTCATCTGAGTAATTGGAATGGCCACATACCTGAAAATGCTCTAAGTGAACCAGAACCAAGTAACTGGAGCCTCCGCCCTACTCTTGAGGAGCCTGGAAAATGAATTCTGAGTTGAGACCTGAAGGATGAAGAGGAATTATCTGAGTGAAGGGATTTCCAAGGAAAGATAATAATATCTTCAAAAGGCCAGAAATAAGAGGGCCCTGTACCACCCGGGATCCCAAGAGATTGAGTTTGGCAAGAACAGATGTGAAGTTTCTACAGAGGGCATTGTTGACATGAAATAAGATGAGGAAAGAATATTTAGAATTGTGAGGTGAAAAAAAAATTCTTAGTGGTTGGCTCCAAATCCCTGTGAGGAAGGAAATGAGCTTTGGTTAGGGATATACCCGAACTTGGGCTAAGGAGCAACACTTCAAGAGAGGCTGGTAGCAAGCAGTGAAGGCAAGAACAGAGAAAGCTGATCTACCTGCTTTGGAAGTACACTGGCTTTTATGGTTTGAGGACGTGAGAAAAAGAGATGGAGGGAGGAGATATAAAAGCAGGGATCGAAATATGGAAGGGGACAAAGAAGTTATAAAACAGCTATTTTAATCTTTTCATTTCGCTGTGTTGAAAATGCCCTTTTATCACCTCTCCCCGGAGTATTCTGGATTGTCTACCACAAAGACAAAAGACCTGTAGGATTTTTACTATTTTGTTTTGAACTTGTGGAAATCAAAGAAAGAATCCACATCTATTGGGATATCAGGGTGGAGTTGGGCAGAAAGGATTACATATTAGAATCAATATGTAGAGTAAAACAGAACTCTAATGGAGAGAGGGTGTAGGAGTGAGAGGTGAACCTACAGAAGTGTGGCAGAGGGTGTGAGACTGTTCATACGACAGTGTGCACGATTTGGAGTCAATCATCAAGATTCCAAGGAGAGGGAGCTCCAGCTGATGCCTAGGATCCACAGAATTTGGGGAAGTTTGGGATTGACGACTGACTTAAGGATGACAGCAGTCATAGGCAGGGTAGTGCCTGACTCCATTTGTGCTCTGGATACACGGTGGAAACAAGCTTGGAGGGAGAGAAGACTGAAAGCAGGGAGTCCAGTCAGGGAAGCATCTATGAGGCCAGTCAGGGAAGCATCATTTGCAAAACCACCCTTGACTCTGATTTTCCGGAAGGGCTCCCCAGACTGTGATCACAGTTAGCCTGGTCCCAACCTGGGGACTCAGACCAGGTGTTGAGACTTTGGTAAAAGACATCACCCCTTGTCTTGGAGGAGTGTTCAGTATAGTCAGGTTATTGTGTGTATGTGAATGTGCACAATGGGGAGGGAATAATTATAAACCGAGCAAGAAATAACAACATCATTCAACTGGTTTTTATTTCAAGGCAATTTGTGAGTATAAAGTTGTGTGTGTGTTTACTCATTCAATAACAAAATTGTTGAGAGCTCAATTGAGTCAATTCAGAAATTTATAAGCCCCATATTCCGTAATTCTGCTGTGGTAGAAAAGGAAACCTCAATTCAGAGACTATCAGTCTTAATAAGCAGTTAATGAAGGAGCTTGGAATAAAGGCAATTTGTTCACTTGGGTGCTTTGAAAAGACAAGCCGGGAGCTAGCCGTTACTTCTTGTTAACAGACACAGAAACTAATGAATATAAAATTTATATTCCTGTTCATAACATTTAAGTTACATCTCTATACTCCTTCTGTACCTTGTCATCATAGAGTTATGTTTCTATCTAAATATCTACTTGCTAAGAAGGACAAAGAGCCTTCCTGTAATATTGAAAAATCTCTTTTCAATAACTGTAAGAACTATAGACTATAAACTGATGACTAGTAATGTGCGTTAAAGGAAACTACCTTTGTTAGAACAATTCCAAGAAACTTTTCTTTCTTAAAAGACTTAAATTCAGTTTGTCACCGGAGGTTGATTTTAAATGAATCCTAGAGACAATGACAGCATTGATCACACTCTAAGTAATTCAATTTGTATAAAAGAACCATGAACATTTTATTAAAGTTAAAACTTTAACTAATGACTCTCACAGGCTCCTACAGTCACATCTGGCCCTTAGTTCTGTCTCAGACTACTCAGGCTGACCCAGCAAAATAACACAGATTGGGTGGCTTAAACAACAACAGTTTATTCTTCACAGCTCTGGAGGCTGGGAAGTCCAGGATCAGAATGCCAGCACTGTCTGGTTCCGATGACACCTATCTTCCAGGGTTACATACAGCTGTCTTCTAGCTATGTCTACAAATAATGGAGGGAGAAAAGGGCAAGTTCTCTTATGTCTTGTCTTATAAGGACACTAATTCCATAGCCAGGAGTCCATCCAATTGACCTCTTCTAAACCAGTTTATCTCCCAAAGGCCCACCTCCAAATGCCATCAGATTGGGGCTAGGGCCTCAGCATATGAATTTTGGGGGTGGGGACACAATGCAGTCCATAGCAGTCCCTCTGTACTTCTATGATAGCCTTCCCTTCCCTTCCTGAAGATGAAGGGTGTGGGCTCCTGTCTAAGCCTGCCCACCCCCTTGCCCACTGGCTCTGAGGAGTTCCTCCTGCTCAGGGATATCACCTCAAGTCCTCTTTTCTCTTCTCTATCCTCAATTTTCCTTTTTCTGCTGGACCAGTGCCATCAGTCTACACAATACTATGAGTTCTCTATCTTTCAAATAAATATAAAAATAAAATGCAGGAAACTTTCGAGCTACGTGCCCCTCCAGGCCTACTGCCTCATTTCTTTACTCTCCATTATAGCAAATCACCCCAAGTAAGGTGTCTATATGCACTCTAACTTCTCTCCCTCCATCCTCTCAGTTTGAAAAAGAAATAATGCCATGATTCAAACTTCAAACAATATAGAAAACTATAAACAAAGAAATCTTGCTTCTGCTCCTGCCCCTCCCAATTCATAGATGAACCATTCTGTTGGTTTCTAATTTTCTGATCCTTTCTTTTGCAGAAGTCAGTATACTATACAGTCTGTCTGGTGCTTTCTTTGTTTTGTCTCAAAGACATAGCCTGAAGATCTTACCACTGTGAGTGTTTAAAGAACTTCTTTATTCTATTTCATCTTTTTAAATTAAAAATTTTAAATAATATTTTATGTTTATTTATTTATTTTGAGAGAGACAAAGACAGCATGAGACGGGGAGGAAGTGGGAGAGAGAGAATCCCAAGTAGGCTCCATGCTGACAGCAGAGAGCCCAATGCGGGGCTTGAACTCACAAAACCATGAGATCATGACCTGAGCCAAAACCGAGAGTCAGATGCTTAACTGACTGAGCCACCCAGTGCCCCATGTTTCATCTCTCTGATGGCTGCATGTCATAATTTATTCTGCCACTCCTCTCTTGATGAACACGTGCTTGTTATTGTCATACAAACAATACTCCACGTGGCATTTCCTATTTGTGCAAGTGTCTGTGCAGAATAATTTCCTAGAAGTAGACTCTTCACTCAAAAGGTAAATGCATCTATAATTTACTACCAAGTTTTCGCTTCTTAGGAGTTGCTCCATTTTCTACTCCAACCAACAACATATGAAACTGTTATTTTCCTGGAACTTTGCCAACCGAGCATATCGTCATATTTGGTACTGATATATGCACCAAAAAATCATATTTAAGTGTGGTTTTAATTTGCATTTCTTTAATTATGAGTGTCATTGAGCATTTTATTCCATATGGTTAAAGATCTGTCATTATTTCTTTCTTAATACTTTTTAATACTTTTTATACACAAAGCCTTTTCCTGTTGCTGGTCCTTTTCCTCTCAATTTCATTGAGCTCTTTATATACTAAAGAGATTATTCCATTATCTGTGATATGAACACATTATCCCTTCTACTTGTTCTAATCAAATTTTTTCCCCTTACACATTACTAAAATTTCCACTGTGGAGATCAAACATGACCTCTATGTAGCTAATCCAACAAGCAATTCTCAGTTCCTATCCAACTTGATCAGGTGGCGGTTTTCCATACAATCGATCACCCTTTCTCCTTAAAATACTTTCGTCACGTGGCTTCCTGGATGCCAAACATGCTATCAATATGCTAACAATTCTAAGCCTTGTATCTCCATCTTGCAACTCTCCATTGAATGCCAGTCTCTCCTGTTACCTCTATACATGGGCCCATTAATGGAATCTCAAACTCAATGTATTCTACTGAGTTTTTTATCCTTCTAAAAGAATTTCTTTGAAAGGATTACTGATTCTCTATCCTTTCAGTAAAAGAAAACTATCTTCTAGTTGTTCAGGCAATACTTCTCAAACACATCTTTGTCTCCCTTTTTTCTCACTCCCATATTCAATACATCAGCAAAGTCTGTTGGCTTTACCTTCACAATGTAGCTACAATCTGAAATTTCCTTCCAACATCTCTAACACCTTATCCCAGACATCATGGTCTCTCTCTAGATCATTGCATTAGTTCCTAACTAATCTCCCTGCTTTAGTCTGTCACCACTTCTATATATTCCCACCATAACGAGCAGAGTGATACTTCTGAAAGGTCACCCGGATCATATTGTTTTTCTTTGCAAAACCTTCCAATGGCTTCCCTTGACACTCAAAGTAGAAGTCAAAGTCATAATAATAGCTTACAAGATTGCACGTCAACCAATCAGTTTTCAATCTATTCTCCCTCGCTTCTTTTGCTCTAATCATGCCAGTAGTTTCCTTGCTCTTACTTGAACATGTCTACCATGTGCCTTGCATTTGAATCCTTCCTGTCTTAAGAACTTTTCATATAGCTACCCATGTGGCTGGCTTTCTTCTTCTTCTTCTTCTTCTTCTTCTTCTTCTTCTTCTCCTTCTCCTTCTCCTCCTCCTCCTCCTCCACCTCCTCCTCCTCCTCCTCCTCCTCCATCTTTGTCTTCTTTTTTTGTTCATATTACCTGTTATCCTTGAAGCCTTCCTTGAACAGGTCTTTAAAACTATGAATCCCCACTCTCCCCAACACACAAAATTCCCTATCCAGCATTGGTTTATTCTACTTTAGTTTTGTGATAACATTTGCCATCTAACATAATACATATTTTTATTATTTATATATTTATTGTTTTTTTCATTATACTAGGATATAAGTTCCTGAGAACAGAGATTTTCTCCTGTTTATTCACTAGTATCACCTAGGACATGGGCTGGCTTGCAGCAGGCACTCAGTAATTATTCATTACTGAAGAAGTGCGTTCCTCCTTATGGCAAAAATTTTAAAGTAAAATAATGGGACTCGGTATGTTTAAAACAAAAACCAAACCTCAATTTTACCTCTACAACAACTGAAGAGCTCTAGAGATAACAAGATAAACAAGACATGTCCCTGTCCTTAAAGGAACTCAGAGTATAGCAAGAGTGAATGCATGTTTATATACAAGCAACACAGAAACCCAAAGTAAAAGAGACCTCAAAGTGTATGCTGCACAGTCATTATTCATTGTGCTTATAACCTATTTCAGGACTGTGACCAGCCCTTCAATCTACAATTCACTTTAATTGCATAAGCATTCTATCAATCATAACTGCTAAGACTCTTATTTTATCGATGCTGGAACAGCAGCCTAGAGAGCTTATATGATTCATTATCAGATGTGCAACAGAGATGGATACTTGCCTATCCAACATCTGTCTTTGTTAACAAAAGAAGGTCAATTCTATTAGGAGTAATAATGCTCTCAGCCTAAAGACTTCCTGTTTCCAGATTTGATGTAGTTGGATCTGGCCAAGTGGTAAAGTTCAGTCCCATGCGCAGAACAAAGAAGCGGTGTGTAAGACTTCAGGAAAGCTCCCTAAACGGAGCTGCTTCAACTGGAAGGCATGTCCTCGTTGCTCTTTCTTCTTTTCTCCTTTCTGCTTGCCCCTCTAAGGGCTACATCTGGTCTCCACTGCATATTTTTCTTTCCTGTTTTTGTTTTGTTTTACTTTAAAGATGTACAGTAACCACTTCAGAAAATGCACACGTGTGGACACACCCAGACACCCACCCACCCACACCCACACACACACACACACACAGCCTTGCCTTAGATGCTTATATATTTCCACTACAAACAAATTTTTAAGCTGTTAACAATTTCTCCACTACAAACAAATCTTTAAGCTGTTCAGGAAAGAAAGGGCAGTGTTCAGAGCACAGGGAAAGATCTAGTGCAGGTGGGAGAAGAGAATAGAGGATCTATGGGGGAGAGACCAAAAAAAGGAGTAGGTCCAGATTATAAGAGATCTCTTACTGCTGAGAGAAGAACAGGATTACTGAGAAAAGAAAATGTGAACACCTCCACCCCTCATTACCTCACTAGCAAGCAACAAACTACCAATGTTAGCAATAAACTTCTGAAGGAGAGACACTCTTATATTAAGCACAAATGGAAGACTTAAAACAAAGATGCCCACTCTTACCATTTTTTTTTTCAACATTGTAGTGAAGGTTTCAGGCAATGCAGTAAGGCAAGGAAAATAAAAGACTCACAGATTGGAAAGGGAAAAATTGCAGTATTCACATATAAGATTGTCTATGGAGGCACCTGGGTGGTTCAGTCAGTTAAGCCTCTGACTTTGGCTCAAGTCACGATCTCACAGTTTGTGGGTTCAAGCCCTGTGTCAGGCTCTGTACTGACAGCTCAGAGCCTGGAGCCTGCTTTCAGATTCTGTGTTCGTTCTCTCTCCACCCTTCCGCTGTTTATGCTCTCTCTCTTTCTCTATCAAAAATAAACATTAAAAAATTAAGAAAAATATTGTCTATGTAGAAAACCCCCCAAAATCTATCAAAAAAGCTACCAATACTAATAAGTGAGTTTAGTAAGATCACAGGATACAGGGTCACTATACCAAAAATCCATTTGAATGTTGTATACTGGCAATAAATAATTGGAAAGTGAAGTAAATGTTTAAAAAGCACCATCTACAACAGCACCAAAACCCATCAAATACATAGATAATACATTTGTATTCTGAGAACTACACAATGATAAAAGAAATCAAAGGAGACTGAAACAAATGGAGAGATATATTACGTTCATGGATTGGAAGTCATCAAGTTTTCCCCAAATAATCTACAGGTTAAACACAATTCCAATTAAAGTTCTAGTAGGGGGGCGCCTGGGTGGCTCAGTCGGCTGAGTGTCCGA
Organism: Prionailurus bengalensis; assembly: GCF_016509475.1. Classification (NCBI taxonomy): domain Eukaryota; kingdom Metazoa; phylum Chordata; class Mammalia; order Carnivora; family Felidae; genus Prionailurus; species Prionailurus bengalensis. The sequence goes on along the minus strand of NC_057344.1, from coordinate 189,713,155 downwards.
CTTCGGCTCAGGTCATGATCTTGCTGTCCGTGAGTTTGAGCCCTGCATCAGGTTCTGTACTAACAGCTCAGAGCCTGGAGCCTATTTCAGATTCTGTGTCTCCCTCTCTCTCTGCCCCTACCCCACTCATGCTCTGTCTGTCTGTCTCTCTCTCTCTCTCCACAAAAATAAATAAACAAAAAAAATTTTTGTAAACTTCCAGTAGGGTTTTTCCAGTATAATTTGACAGGCTGATTTCTAAAATTTATATAGAAAACTAAGCAAACTAGAAAAGCCAAAACTATTTTGAAAAAGAAGAACAAAGTTAGAAGATACATACTACCCATTTTTTGCAATGTATTATAAAACTACAATAATCATGACAAAGTATTATTAGTGAAATTATGGACCTATATAGGTCAATGGGACAGAACAGAAAGTCCAGAAGTAGATGCAACACATATATGTGGCAGGAAAAAAAAAAAGTAAAAGCCATTCTTAGCTTGTAAATCACACAAAACAGTCATGGGCCAGATATGCCTATCAGTTTTATTTAGCTGAGCCTTGACCTAGGATGGTGGAAGAGAAAATTGGACAGTCCCTTGATGGTGGAAATGGTGCCAGAACCCTTTTTTTGTCTACCTAGAGACTTTCTTTACATGAGAAAGAAATGAATATCCAACTGTTTGAGTTACTATTATTTTGAGTTTTATATTATATGCAAACATCCTATTAAATCTCTCTTGAAGGAAACGCACATATTGCCTCTGCCTAAGAAGACATTCCTTAGAAGATGTTCTCTCTAGGAGGAGTATTATGAACCAAAGCATGTTTGTGAAAAAAAAAATTACAGGGGCATATTTAGTAGAGATATTGAAATTGAAGAATTTGCTGAGAAGGTTATGTTAAGCCATTTTGATAAACGGTATTTCATTGATATATAAGGTGGAGACAGTTAATTACAGATCTAAAAGTCAGGCGGAGCAGTTTGAACTTGATCCAATAGGTAATAAAGAGCTACTGTAGGTTCTTAATCCCAGGTAGTACATAACAAAGCCATATTTTAGAAAAAGTCATTTGTTAGTGATGTATTCCAGACTAGATCACAGAAGCTCCATGCTGATTATCCTGGAGGGATTAAGCTTGGAAGTTGGAAATGAAAGTACAAAGAAAAACTTAATTCTGAGAGATATACCACAGTTAAGGTCTGAATGTACAGAATGATATTTGTTAAATAAATGTATACAACTATTAGAAAAGAAGGAAGAAGCCTGATATACATATAGGTAATAAATTTCTGGTCTTTCAATCTCCGTAACTATTTTTAGCTGCCTTGCTTATCTTTATGTTATATAGATGAGCTACACTGAAGACTTATATTGTAAACTTATGCTGTTAAGTTATTTTCACTGAACAATAAATGGGTCAACACTCAGAACATTTTCTATCGTCTGATATAATTTTATATCATTTAGTTAAATCTCTGAATCTCTTTCAATAAATAGGTAAAAACAGATCTTGATTTGTACCTAAATATTCTTTAATTTATCTGGATCAATATATTGACTTAATAAAAGTAACACTACTAAAATTTTAAGGAGCTAATATTTGCCAAATGCTAAGAACTCTACATATATCCTTTCTGTAGTCCTCATAAAAATCCCTTGACATAGGTGTGGCAGAGAAGGACAGCTGCCAACAAAAATTCAGGCTCACCTTTAATAGTGTGAAATTTTAGCTAAGAATAAGCTGTCTTGCCAGGAACTGCATTTCCCTGTACCCATAAAATTTTGGTGAAGCCTTGTGACTGGATTTTACCAATAAATGTGGGCAAGAGTGCTATCATTTCTGGGTCAAGTGATAAGGAAACACAGGAGGACTTCTATGCTGTCTTTCTTCGATCACCAGTCAGCTAAATGTTGAGGCTCCAGAGGTAAATTCCAAGGAGATTCTAAGGAATGGTGTAGCAACTGATTAGAGACATTCTGGATCCCTGAGTTACTGCATGGAAAAGAGCTACCCAGGACAGCAATCTGGAACATGTCCAACTGCAACATGAATAAGAAATATACATTAATTTTCTTAAGCCACTGAGACTTTTGAGCCAAATCTGGCATGCCCTCACTAACATACTACTAGAAAATATTAACATTATCATTGGTATATATTGGAAATTTGGTTTGGGAAAATTAAGTAACTTTCCTAAGATATTAAGTGTCAGAACTGGGATTAGATCATGGAGTGTATTACTTCAGAATCATCATCACCCTCTTACACAAATTTGTGAAGATTTGGTGCAATTGTTTTTATAGGCTAGAAAGAAATTATAAACTCCTACATTTCAAGGTGTGCAGTCTATGTTTGCAAAGCCCCATAACCAGGTATTATGGTAATATGAATTACTGATAAGTAACATGCATTTCACTGGAAAAGTATCATTTGCTTTGAGAAGTTCAGTGATGGGATTTGTTATTTTGTTCCAAGTTCAATGGATAATTTCTCCTAATTTTCCTGGTTGATGATATAATATGACCTAGGGGAAAGTATAAGAGCTGAGTAGTCAGAAATACCTGGACCAAAACATGACCTGTTATGACCTTGAGCAAGACATACAGCCTTTCGGAGCTATGGGTCTTCCTCTGCTAAAGACAGATAGAATTACCAGCTTTTTAGGATGATGATAATACATACTAATGATAAAAATCTTAATGAATTATTCAGTATATAATAGATCATAATTTAATTCAATCGAGAACTATGTATTTAATGCTTACTATTCATCAGATATTCTTTTAGCCACCAAGGATACAATAATTAGCAAAACACAAAAAATTCTTGCCTCTTTCCATGCAACATATTCCATTTAGTTAAAAAAATTTTTTTTATATTTATTTATTTTTGATAGAGAGAGACAGAGCACAAGTGGGGGAGGGGCAGAGACAGAAGGAGACACAATCTGAAGCAGGCTCCAGGCTCCTAGCTGTCAGCACAGAGCCCGACGCGAGGCTCAAACTCATAAACCGTGAGATCATGACCTGAGCCAGTCGGACACTTAACCGACTGAGCCACCCAGGTGCCCCAACAACATATTCCATTTAATTTTATTTTTTCCTAGCAGCCCATAATAGAAGAAATTACCATTTAGAAACTTCTAATTCTCCAAGATGGAGTAGCAAAGATGCACTTTACATTCCTACCTAAAATAACAACAAACAGGCAAAATATATTATACAATATTTTGGAAGACACTGGGAACCAGGCAATAATACATAGTGATCTCTGAGAATGAATGAGGTGAGCCCTACAATTGCCCTAGTTTGCTACCTTAAGAGAAGTTTCAGGTGGCCATGTTGAGAATGGAATCTCAGGTGAGTTTGTGAGTTTGGGAGACTGACAAAGCTAGAGTTTGCTGGATGGAGCATCAGAGAAAAGAGAATTTCACAGAGAAACACTCAGATCTGCAGAACATCCACCTTGATCACTGGTCAGAGTTCTGATCATCATATGTGTGTGAGAAATGACCCAACATTGGCGAAAGAAGCGTTACCAAAGATTAGAGGAGATGGTACTCAGAATTTACACAGAACCAGGTGTAGTGACTATCCTCTCAATTATGGGAGTGGGACACCCATAGCTCATGGGATATTAGGAGATTGGCTAGAGTATACAGAAAGGTCTTGACTCAAGAGTAAAAAGTAATTACCATAGGCAAAATGCTGTCTTCATTCTAGCCAACAAATATTAAAAGCAAAACCCAAAAGGAATAAACTGATTCTAAGCAACTTAACTGAATTCTAGAACAAAGCTCAAGAACATTTAGAATAAGGAAATAATTCCAGGCACACAATATTATAAGATTCACTACAATTTATTGTCCAATCAGACTACTAGGTTCTATACAAGGAACCAGAAATAGAACCAATAATGAGAATAAAAATTATTCCATCAAAACCAAACCAGAACTGCCACAAAAGTTAGAAAAAAAGAAGAAAAAAACATTAAATACTTATTATAACTATTCTGTATGTTCAAAACATTAAACAACATGAAAGACATAAGGAAACCTAGATCAAGCTCCTAGAGATAAACACTACAATGTCTGAGATGTAAACAGCAGTAAACAGGGTTTACAGTAGATTATACATTGCATAAAAAAACAAATGAATTTGAAAATATAATAAGTAAAAGAGTACAAATTTTCAGCTATAAGATGAAGTCTGAGGATCTAATGTAAAATATGATAACTATGGTTGATAACACTGTATTGTATAATTGAAATTTGCTTTTATTTGAAACTAAAATAATATCATTTGTTAATTACACTTCAATTAAAAAATGGAAATTTTCGGGGCGCCTGGGTGGCGCAGTCGGTTAAGCATCCGACTTCAGCCAGGTCACGATCTCGCGGTTCGTGAGTTCGAGCCCCGCGTCAGGCTCTGGGCTGATGGCTCGGAGCCTGGAGCCTGTTTCTGATTCTGTGTCTCTCTGTCTCTCTGCCCCTCCCCTGTTCATGCTCTGTCTCTCTCTGTCCCAAAAATACAAAAAAAAATAAAAAATAAATAAATAAATAAAAATGGAAATTTTCTAATAGAATAGAACTTGAATGTTCTCATGCACACACACACAAAAATAAATATATGAGGAGATACATATGTTAGTTTTGGGGTGAATCCTTTTACAATGTATATCGATATCAAATCACCATGATGCATACTTTAAATATCTTACAATTTTATTTGTCAATTATAGTTCAATAAAACTGAAAATTTTAAAAATAATAGTCAATCAGAGTAACTCTACATCTGTTAAAAACATTAACTTTGTGGTTAAAAGTCTTCTCACATAGAACTCTCCAGGTCCATATGGTTTCACTGGCAATTTTTGCAAACAGATAAAGAGGAAATCATAGAAATTCTAAGCAAACTCTTCAAGAAAAATGAAGAAAAGAGACTTCCCAATACATTCTATGAGGTCAGCATTATCCCAATACCACAGCCAGGCAAAGACATTACAGTGAAAGAAAACTACAGACCAATATCTCCAACAAACATAGAAAAAATCTAAACCAAACGGTAGCAACTCAAATTCAATGATACATTAAAATGACAACATACTATGATCAAGTACGGTTTATCCCAAGATTGCAGAGTGGTTTAACATTAGAAAATCAACCTCTGTAATTTACTAAATTGATCATCTAAAAAAGTGATAATCTCTACAGATGCTGAAAGACCATTTGATAAAACTCCAACATCCATTCCTAATGAAAACTTTCAGCAAACGGAGAAAAGGAAACTTCCTCAGCCTGATCAAATGCATTTTTGAAACACCTGCAGATAACCTAATGGTGAACGACTGAAAGCTTTCTCCCAGTATCAGAAATAAGAGATGGATATCTGCTCATCTCTTCTATTAAACATTATAGTGCAAGTTCTAGCCAATGCAATCAGGAAGAGAGAGAGAGAGAGAGAGAGAGAGAGAAAGGAAGAAGGAAGGAAGGTAAGAAGAAGGAAGGAAAAAAGGAAGGGAGATAGAGGGAGAGGGAGGAAGGGAGGAAGGAAGGAAGAGGGAAGAAAGAAAGAAAGAAAGAAAGAAAGAAAGAAAGAAAGAAAAAGAAGAGAAAGAGAAAAGAAAGGGAAGGAGAAAGAAAGAGAAGGAGGGAGAAAGAAAGGAAGAGAGAATGGAAGAAAAGGAGAGAAGAAGGCAGGAAGGGAGGAAGGAAGACAGAAAGAGAATGAGAGGGAGGGAGGGAAGGAAGAAGGAAGTTATCAAGACTGAAAATGAAGAAGTAAAATTGTCTCTATTTGAAGATGACATATCCATGTATAAATTCCAATTAAACATGCACAAAAACTTACTAGAGATAATAATTAAACTTCTTGTAATTGGATTTCTTTATACTGATGTTGAATAATAAGAAACTAAAATAAATTTATTAAAGACAATAAAATTATAATTTTCCCCAAGATGACTTATAGATTCAACACAATCTGAATCAAATCCATAGAAGGCTTTTTCCTCTTTCTTTCCTTCTTTCTTCCTTCCTTTCTTTCTTTCTTTCTTTCTGTTTGCTTTTTGTTTTTGTTTTGTTTTTTTTTTTTCTGGTACAAAGCAACAAGCCGATTCTAAATACATAAGAAAATCCAAAGAATCTAGACTAGCTGAGGAAATTACAAAATCAAAAAAAAGTTGAAGAAATAATGCTACCATATTTCAAGACTTAGTATACAGCTGTAATTTTCAATACAGTGTGGCATAAGTGTAAAAACAGAAAAACAGATTGAGAGAATTGAATAAGACCCCCTAATAAGTGAAAATCTGATTTTTAATAACAGTGCAGGCAAATCAACTGAGGACAGTCTTTTGACAAGTGGTACTAAAACAACTTGATTTACATAAAAAAGAAATTCTTTCAGGGGCGCCTGGGTGGCGCAGTCAGTTAAGCATCCGACTTCAGCTAGGTCACGATCTCGCGGCCCGTGAGTTCGAGCCCCGCGTCGGGCTCTGGGCTGATGGCTCAGAGCCTGGAGCCTGTTTCCGATTCTGTGTCTCCCTCTCTCTCTGCCCCTCCCCCGTTCATGCTCTGTCTCTCTCTGTCCCAAAAATACATAAACGTTGAAAAAAAAAAAAAATTAAAAAAAAAAAAAAAAAGAAATTCTTTCAATCCTTATCTCACAGAGTTTACAAAAATTGCCTCAAAATGCATCAAATTTAATTTTAAAATTTAAATTTAAAATTAAAATCTACAATCATAAATCCAGAAGAGGAAAAAAATTAATTTTTTTAATGTTTATTTATCATTTTTGAGAGAGAGAGACAGAGTGCGAGTGGGGGGAGGGCAGAGAGAGAGGGAGACACAGAATCTGAAACAGGCTCCAGTTTCTGAGCTGTGAGCACAGAACCCATCAGAGGGCTCAAACTCACAAGCCATGAGATCATGACCTGAGCTGAAGTCAGACGCTCAACTGAGACACCCAGGCGCCCCTAGAGGGGGAAAAAATTTTAATGATCTTAAGATTAGGTAAAAATGTTGTAGATATGACAACAAAAGCATAATCTACTAAAGAAAAAAATATCGTTAAGTCGGACTTCCTCAAATTTAAAATAAATGTCTGTACTTTGAAAGACACTGACAGAAAAAAATACTTACAAAGCATATATGAGGGTGTCAAGAACTTGTACCCAGTATATGTAAAGAACTCTCAAAACTCAATAGAAAGAAAACAAACAACCAGCTTAAAGAATGGGCAAGAGTTCAGAGCAGACACTTCTCCAAAGACATATAGGTTGGTATATAGACATATGTAAGACGCTCAATATCATTAGTCATTAGGAAAATGCAAATTCACATCTTAATGAAATACCATTATACTCCCAGCACAACTGGCTAACATTAAAATTCTAATCATACCAAGTGTTGGTAAGGAGGTAGAGCAACAAGAATTCTCAAAAGCTGCTACAGGGAATGTAAAGTGGTCCTACTTCCTTGGAAAACAGTTTAGCTGTTTCTTAAAAAGTTAAACATATATACCTATCATACCATCCATCCATCTCACTCCTAGGGATTTGCCCCAAAGAAAGAAAATACACAGGCATACAAATGCTTGTACAAAAATATTAATATCAGCATTATTCATAATAGTCCCAAACTGGAGCAACCCAAATATCCCACAAGAAGAAAATGGATAAATTGTTGTACATCTATATGGTGGAATACTACTCGGAATCAAAAAGGAATGGCCCATAGATACACACAACAAGAAAATCTCAAAATAACTATGCGAAATGTGAGAAATGATACGAAAGGGAACACAGTGTATGGGTAGACCTACAGGGTATTATGCTAATGGAAATAAGTCAGACAATAAAGGCAAATACCATATGATTTGACCCCTATGTGAAATCTAGAAGACGTACAAGTGAATAAACAAACAAAAAGCAGAATCAGACCTATAAATAGAGAGAGCAGTAGGATGGTTGCCAGAGGGGAGGGGGTAGGCAAAATGGGTGAGTGGGAATGGGAGACACAGTCTTCCAGTTATAAAATGAATAAGTCACAGGAATAAAAGGCACAGAATTAGGAATATAGATAGTTAAGGATAATTCAAAAGTACTGTATGGTCACAGATGGTAGCTACACTTGTGATGAGCACAGCATAATGTCTAAATCTGTCAAATCACTGTGTTGTACACCTGAAACTAATGCAACATAACATTCTGAGTCAGTTACACTCAAATTTTAAAAATACAAAGTAAAATTAAAGCAAAATAAACTAATATAGAAAACAGGCCCATGGGTGCCTGGGGAAGTGTGGTAGGAAAGGCCAGGAGTAAGGGATTACTAGGAGAAATAGAAAACCTTTTGAGGATGATAGATGTATAAGTTCACTATTTTGATTGGAATTATTTATATGGAATTATATAGTTTATATATTTTGTAATATATATGAAAACTTATTAAACATTTTAAAGATGTGCAGTTTAAACATTTTAAATATGTGCAGTTTCTTTTATATCGATTTACCTTAATTGAGAAACGTAAAAATATAAAAGAAAAAATAATTATCACTTGGGATATTTCCTGATTCAAGACATGTAACGAATTCATCAAACTCTCTGCTTCCCATCATTCTTTCAACCATTTGCATGAGAGCTGAAGATCCCGTTGGCATGGAACTATTAGTGTCTCTCCACTTACTAGTGTTAGAAATTTATTTAGTTTTAAGTTTATTTATTTATTTTGAGAGACACAGAGAGCACAAGTGAGGGAGGGGCAGAGGGAGGGAGAGAGAGAATCCCAAGCAGGCTCAGCACTGCCATTGCAGAGCCCGATGAGGGGCTTGAACTCATGAACCAGGAGATCATGACCTGAGCCAAAACCAAGAGTCAGACACTTAACCAACTGAGCCCCCCAGGCACACCTAAAAAATAATTTTTTATTATGTGGACATAAACATATTATATGCTAAATGCTTCTGCTAATATTGTCTTCAAATTGACATTAAAAGCATTACTGCTCCTTACTGATCAAGTAGGTCACTGGTCATCAGTAGTGACTTTTATTTGATGCATATTTACAAAATCATAAATGCACTGCATGCTCACACCTAATAAAAATTGTAATTGTACCCGAGTAAGGAATGCAAAATGAAAGTCCTGCCCACTTCCCACTTCTAAATACTTCTTTAAGATTAACAATGAGGGTGACAAAGATGATGAACTGCCATTTCCAGTTCTTACTGATGCCAGCATTCACTTATTTTCTTTTGTGAACAGAAAGTACTTGTATAGAAATTATGCAGTGATTCATGGTCCCGGGGAAGACTGCTGGCACGCTGATGAAGCCACCTCAGTGTCCTCGGAAATCAGTGTCTCAGAGCTTGGTGACTATTATCATAAGAAATTCAGCCTGCTTTTAAGCCACCTTGCCTTCCAGGGAGCAAACTATTATTAAAAAAAAAAAAAGTTGTTCCTAAAAGGATTCATTTGCCCATTTGCAGGGGAAGGAAGAAGGGAGGAAAGAGGGAGGGAGAGAGGAAGGAAGGAAGGAAGGAAGGAAAGGAAAGGAAGAAGGAAGGAAGAAAGGAAGGGCTAGTTTCATGTACTAGAGAAATCCTCCCTTATTTACTTTTTTTAAAGTTTATTTATTTATTTTGAGAGAGAGTAAGAGAGAGCAGGGGAGGGGCAGAGAGAATCTCAGCACAGAGCCTGTCACAGATCTCAATCTCACGGACTGTAAGATCATGACCTAAGCCAGACTAAGAGTCAGACACTCAACCCACTGAGTCCACCCAGGCACCTCTCCCTTATATATTTTTATTATTTTTTAAATTTTATTTATTTTTTAATATAATTTATTGTCAACTTGGTTTCCATACAACATCCAGTGCTCATCCCAACAAGTGCCCTCCTCCCTGCCCATCATTCACTTTCCCCTTTCCCCCATCCCCCATCTACCCTGTTTGTTTTCAGTCCTTAAGAGTCTCTTATGGTTTGCCTCCCTCCCTCTCTCTAACTTTTTTTTTCCCTTCCCCTCCCCCATGGTCTTCTGTTAAGTTTCTCAAGCTCCACACATAAGTGAAAACATATGGTATCTGTCTTTCTCTGCATGGCTTATTTCCCTTATATACTTTTAATCTTTGCCTTCATTCCAGCCATGTGTGCTGATGGTTTGGTATTGAATGGGAAGCTTTTTCTCTGGGGGAAATGACCACAAAGAGATACTTAGAGATGGTAGCAGGGAACCAAGGGCGACTATCCTTAGCCTTCCACAAAGAGCGCTAACCTCTCTCCATTCCCTTTTGCAACTTAATGGCTATGGTGGACTCTCATTCCCAGGTACACGAGAGAGAGATGTCCATACAGGGAAAAGACTCTCTTAAGCATAGGTATACAGGGTCTCTCTTACTCCTAGCCTAGGCAGGTTATAGAAACAAATATGCAAATAAAGAAAGGACAGCTTTATAGAAACCATCTAGATTTTCTTCATATCCAAAGACCTATTATCCTAAGGTAGATGGAGACATAATTTCCAGTATTCTCAGAAAATACCTCAATGGCCTTCAATAGATTCAGAATACCAATATTTACTAGTTCCCATTATATACTCAACATGATTGGGAACTTTATATTTGTCAACATTATATCTCAAGGCCACATTAACCTGGAAAAAACAAAGTAGGATCAAGACAAGAATCATGAAACAGCATATCTGCCTTTGTCCTCACTGCCCCCATGGCTATACCACCTCTTTAAATATGACTTGCAAGTATTTCTGGGAGTTCTCTGATAATATCTCACATGTGCTCTCAGTAAGATCTTCTCAGGTACCAGGAAACACCTGACAGTTTCTTTCTATTTGGTCATTCCCTTTCTGATCTATGACTGTTATCAGAGCTGCTGATAGTCATAAAAACACAGCAAAACCACTTCTATTCTGCCAATAGCACCAGGGATGTTGTGCACACAAGTAAATTTATTAAAAAAACCTCTTCTTTATAAAGAATTGATGTAAGTATGTAAGTCAATCTATAGTTGTAGATTTGAACCCTATGGCCCCCAAATCAGGAATTGAAGCTACATTAAAGCACTTCAATGATGTTATCAAACTCCACACCAGTAGGGTTTTTTTTTGTTGTTTTTTGTTTTTGTTTTTGTTTTTGTTTTGCAAAATAGATATTCAAAGGAAGTTTTCATGGAATAAATAAGGGCCCAATGCTACTAAATTTGGTCACAGTCTTGGGAAGTTTTTTGTTGGTTCTGTTTACTTTTTGTGGCTGTTATGTTTTATATTTGCTTTTCAGGGTAGTCCTTTCCCCATAGGCTTCTGATATATGAACCTGGTCCTAAATTAAAAGACCCCTGAATGACTGACCCCATGTGCTCCTCAAACACTCTCTTAGCCTCTGGCCCTGATTTTTTGTATTCAAGGCTCTTTTGTGTGTTTCTATGTTTCTTACTTTGCTATATTCCAGAAAAACCATTGTTCTCGTAAACAATTAGACCCCTGTTAGACCTATTCTATAATGCCTGCAAACAGTCCCCCTACATATCAAAGAGGAACACCCTTACTTTGTTATCCTATTTCTAAAGACAGAAAAATGGAAATTCTTTTTATTTAGAGTCTAAGTGACTAGGAGTTCAAATAAACAGGATGTTTGTAGGAAAAAAAGGGACTCTTGAGATTAAAGTACCTCTAAGGAGATATCAAATTACACTTACTAAAGCTTTACCACTGAGGTTTATTTTGGATATTGCCATGATGCCCCAGCCAGATAATTGGCTCCCCATTCACAGAGTTCTGTGTTCTGTGTTGAGCAATACTTAAAATCATAGGTGAAACATGGGAGATGTTTCTTTAGTGCTAATTTTATAAAACTATTTTTTACAGGATGGAGGGGAGTATGTTTTTTATATCAATATAGCCATAACTATGGAGTAGAATGCATAATTTGCTTGGGTTTCTAATAGACATCTTTGAAAAAAATTTTGCCCTTGTGTCCAGTCACTAGTGGAAGCCCCAAATCTCTTTGGAAAATTTAAACATGAAAAAGTGATATTTGAGACTGTCAATAAACCTAAAATAATTTTACCCCAATAGGAAATTTCCAGATTTTCCTTTTAAATCATTAATCCCTGGGATTTGAGTCAGAAAGCAGGCAAGGAAAAAATCATTGTTTTAAAGAATACAGGCCACAAAAAGCAATATTGTAATAAATGCCATTTGAAAGTCTAGCAAAACTTGAATTTAACTGCATTATGATTACTTGGTAAGTATTGCAGGAAGGTGTGTTTTAAGTGAATTTCTGAGATTTTATGTGACATGTGGAAAATAAAACACCAAAAAATAATTTTAAGATACCCTGATAATACTTACAATAACACATCTATTGCTTATACATCAGCTGAAACATATTTTGCTTAGATAAAAGGTAAATTTCCCTTGTTACAGATATGGAAGTCTGATTCATGTTCTAATTCTTTTTTAATTCCCTGTGTCAGATGTTTCTTAACTCTCAACCAGCTGTATTTAATCAGAGTAGATTTAATTAAAATTTTTTTTAATGTTTATATTTGAGATAGTGAGAGAGGGGGCCACAAAGTGAAAGCAGGGGAGGGGCAGAGAGAGAGGAGATGTAGAATCTGAAGCAGGCTCCAGGATCTGAACTGTCAGCACAGAGACCGACTCAGGGCTTGAACCCACAAACGCTGAGATCATGACCTGAGCTGAAGTCGAACGCTTACCCGACTGAGCCACCCATAGCAAATTTAATTTTTAAGTAGGAAATGGGTTGTAACGTAGGAACCTTTATATGCCAACTATTTTGCTTTCCTTAGCTTTCTTTAACTTGTATTCTGAGAGTGGTAACATTTTTTCAATTCAGTTGATTTCAATAACTGAGGATTCAACTGGTTCAGGTTTATATTACAAATAAATCTACATAAATGCCTCCATTTTTCCTATTGATTCTTTTTGCAAACTTCTAATTATGCTTTTAGACGGTTCAATGGCCAAATCCAACTGCATCCATGACAAAGTGAGTTTTATCTAAACCATTGGGGTAGAGGAGAAAATGAGTCTTATCCTGTAGGAAATTGTCAACAATACTTTCCTAAAACAACTGTTAATAAGGTCCTAGACAAATGGTGAGCTATGTAGACTCAATAAAAGCAGATTCTGTAATTAAAACAGTGCCCTATGCTGAAAGAGGATTCCTTCTTTGTCAGAGACAGAACACTACATCTGTGCTGCTCTTGGATAGCTATACTCAAGCAGGAACCACCCTCTCAGTGGACAGTGTCCAAACCGTTACACGTCCTAAAATAATGGGCAGTAACCCGTTTCCATAGACTACATAAATGCAAGTGTTTTCAGAAAGACTGAGGAGATCAAACTTCACTCAGAATCACTTGGTCAGGAGAACCCAGGACTCAGAAAAATTGCAGTGTAGGGATTAAGAACATGGGTTTCGCATCAGAAAGCCTGGAATCCAGTCCTGGCCCTTCTTTCCATCTTGGGTCTTTTGACCAACTCATCAAGCAATTGCTTATTTGCAGAATAAAAATAGTCATTGTTAGCTCCATGTTTCTGGGGAACAGTAAATATGATGTGTGTGTAAGGGGTTTAGAGTACCTGGCTGTCAGTACATACTCAATTAATTGTGGCTCTCAGAAGTTTCTGAGACTCTGGGAGCTTCCATGAGTGCTTGCCTCAGTGCTTTTGGCACTTGGGAACTTGTGCTTTGCACATTCTGATCATTTAAGCACTATAACCGAGCATAGGTATCTCACTTTCCTAAGAGCCAACATCTAGGAAACACCTACTAGGTACCAGGCTTTATTCTGAATGTTTTCATCAAATTCACTCATTTAGTATTTACATAAACTGTATAAGGGAGAAAATAATAGATTATTCTACCAAGAATATAACACAGGTATAGGATTGCCTTGTATTGCAAAATTAGTGGGAAAGCTAGATGCTGCAAAAGATGGGATGGGAATATAGATAATCTAACACACGAGCTCATGTTCTCCTGCCTCTCCTACTGAGATGTAATGTCTTTAAGGGAACGATAATTATAAATGTCTCTTTGATGCCCTCTAAGCACTCAACCTGGTGCCTTGATATGGCATGGATATTGATCTACAAGGAGTTCTTCATTTAGTTGAGGAGATTGAATATGCAAAGATAGCAAAACACAATACCATTTATAAAGCACCCACTCTGTTCCAGGTATTAAGTTCAGCACATTACGGATGTGATTTTAACCCTTAAACTGATTTGGCACCACATGTAACAGTCGCAAATTCCAGTTATAAACAGAGATGCTGTGGTAGTGAGTTTGAGTAACAGTGCAATTCATTCAAGGATATTCACTAGCTCTGAGAATTTCTGAGAGAGGTGCCATATCATTCTTGGATTATTCTTGATCAAGTTCATACACCAATCACATCCCAAGATGGCTATAGGAGCAGCACTACAGCTTACGTGGCTAGCATGAACAGTTAAATCCCAGTACTTCTCTCCTTGGGACCTGAATGACTCTATTACCACCCTTGTCAGGACATGGATTCTTAGTGGCATCTACTTCCTCACATTCAATCGAAGTCTTGAGATTGTGTATCTGATTGATGGAGGGTTTGGTCAGATGACTGAGCCCTAACTACAAGGGAAGCTGGAAAAGTGAGTGTGTGCTTTAAATTTGGAGAGGAAGACCCTTAGCTGGGGAAATAGGAAAATATCCACTACTTCTCCATTTTACGGATGAGGAAACTGAGGCTCAGAGGTTAGATCATTTATTCCACATGATGAAAGCAGTAAGCATCAGGGTGAGCATAGAGGCACAGATCTGCCTGTCTCTGGATGTTGTTTTGAGGGTGCCTCCTACGCAAACAAAGGCAGTATATTTGAGAGGTCCAGAGAGGCAGCAGGATGGGATTTCAGAGAAAAAAGTTTCTCTTCTGGCTAGGGTGATTCCAAAACACCCCTGGGAAAAACATTATTTGGACAGCTCCCTAGAATCTTAATTAAAGACTGTAAGAAATCAATCACAGGAATGATTTAGTTTGTATTCTTCTATGAAGGAGGAAACTGAGGCTCAGAGAAAAAAAAATATTGCTTTTTCTATGGTCATAACCTTTTAGTGAAAGTAGCTTAAAACCCAAGCCTGTGAGAATAGGTACAGTACTATCTGTAAAGAGCTTTTGACTTCAGCTAGGTGAGTTCACCTCTTAAATCACATCTCCAGCAGAATTATCGAACAGACTTTCTCTGACTTGATAAGCAAAGTGGAAGAGAAAGTCGTGTGCTGCAGTCTAAACAAAAAAAAAAAAAAAAAAAAAAGGAAAGCTTTTATTTTGTGTGTGGCTTCTCATAAAATACTTCTTGCCCAGCTGTACCCAAGGAGGTAAAAGGCTCTTGCTTATGACAGAGAGCTTTTCTTGTCTCTGCACACCCCACTCCTTTCTTGCTAATGCCAAGTATAGAAGGCAAGGAAAGAAAAGGTCACCTGCCTTCCACCTAATGGGGTACTGATGTCCTTAAGTGCTCACATGGCCTGTCCGAGAAAATGTCAAATTGCACCCTTATAGCTCCTAGTTGGCAGTTAGTTGAATGGGTCTATTGTCCAGTCAATAGGTCCACTCAATCTTTGCCTCTCATTTTAACACTCACAGTCAACAAAACTTGGGAACAAAATAACAGTAAGTTTGACCTCTCAGTTTTCTGTACAAAAAGACTATATAGGTTTGTCTTCTCTGGCCTCAGGCCTGATAAAGTTTCTGAAAAGAAGTTTGGTATTTGAGGGGAAAAAAAAACAAAAAAAACCAAGGGCTTAGAGTTTAGACAGTCCTGTGGTTGAATCACAACTCTACCCCTGCTGGTGTTTGACCTTGAAGAAAGGACTTAAACTTTGTGTGACTCAGTTTGTTTCCCTGCAAAATGAAAACAAGGATAAAGTTTAGAGGCTTGAACATAATATGTTAGGTACTTGACATTCATTAAGAACTTGTTATACATGAGGAAGTATTTGTTTTGTCTTTACATCCTTTACCCAAAGCTGGTCTCATGTGATAAGCTCTCATAGGCTCTCTGGTACTTGATATTTGCATGATATTAAGTTCTACATATAAAGATGCATTCATTCACTCAATTCTGCTCCTGAAACCAATACTACATTATATGTTAGCTAATTTGAATTTCAATAAAATCTTGGAAGAAAAAAATGCATTCATAACATTAACCCATGTGATTTTCAAAAACTTTCTTAAGATATGATTTTGCTACCTCCTCTTTAGAGATGAGGGCACTTAATGTCCCATCACATTGACTAACCTTGAGACAAGTTTCTTCCTAAATATAGGCTCCTAATCTTATTTTTCTTAGTGTATTTACTATGGAAGGGTTGAGATTATAAATTCTTTCTCTGACCCTTGGCGATGTAAATCTCTTACGCCCAAAAACCTCTTTTTCAAGGACCTGATTATATCCCCTTTGAACTGTAATCGTCAATAAAGAAGGAGCACATGTTTCCAAGTCTTTGTGGAAGAGTAGGAGCCTAACCTTCATGAGTAACAATTAGCAAACCCAGATGACCTAATAACATTGACCGACCACTCCCTAATGTTCTCTAATACTTTACCACTTGCTCAACTCAATGTTTAAAATTCCCCCACCTAAAATGGTAAATCGTTACAGCCACTGTAGAAAACAGCATGAAGGTTCCTCAAAAACTTATAATTAGAAATACCATGTGATCCAGTAATTCTACTACTGGGTGTTTACCCAAAGAAAACTGAAACCCTAATTTAAAAAGATATATGAGCCCCTATATTTATTGCAGTATTATTTACAATAGCCAAGATATAGAAGCAACCCAGGTGTCCATCGACAGGTGATTCAATATAATGGAATATAACTCAACCATAAAACAAGATGATGTCTTGCCATTTGTGACCACACTCACAGACCTAGGGAGTATTATGCTGAGTGACATAAGTCAGAGAAGACAAATACTATACAATTTCACTTGTACATGAAATCCAAAAGGCAAAATGAACAAATGAACACACACAAAAAAGCAGAAACAGACCCATAAACACAGAGGACAAACTGATGGCTGCCAGAGGGCAAGGTGTGGGGGGATGGACAAAATGGGTGAAGGGGAGTGAGAGACACAGGTTTCCAGTTACGGAATGAAGAGTCACAATGAAAGGTACAGCATAGGGAATACAGTCAATGGTACTGTAATAGGGCTGCGTGGTGACAGCTGGTAGCTAGGCTGGTGGTGAGCACAGCGTAACATATAGACTTTGAATCATTATGTTGTACACATGAAACTAATGTAACATTGTATATCAACTTTATCTCAGTAAAAAAGAGAATTAAGTTTATATGAGACATATTGAGAGAAAAAAAATATCGAAGTTTTATTATGTGTGCATGGAGGCCCAATATAGAAATTAAGACCTGAAAAAATAACCAAGGAAGCAGTTTTTAATACAGAAAAAAAAATCATCTCACCATTTTTTTTTTAATACAGAGGAGTTGGGTTCAATCTCTTTCCCTACTGCAATAGTCTTGATCCCCTATTGCAACAGTCTTGAATAAAGCCTTCTTTCTGTTTAACTTTCCACTGGAGCGCTGGCCCACAGTCGCCCAACCAGACAAGGCAAAGCTGAGATTTTAAGATCACAGGTGCTCCTCTCATATGGACTTGAGTGGGATTCAGGACCAAGATGGTAATCTGAATTCTTACCCTAAGAAGGACATTATCCTGCAAAAGTAATATAACTCAGATGGCCTTGATTTTGCTCTTTGAAAAGTGAGGAAGGTGGACAAGATTCCTGGCTTCATAGTTGGATCTGGCAGTTCCCCTTCAAGCCTCCATGAACAAGAGAAATGGGACCACAGGGAGCCTCGGTTAGGGTTCTGAGATCATCTACACTTAAATAAATAAAATAAATCGGGTGGGTTCTCTTCTGACCTCATTTGAAAGACAGGTAATGCTGCAGCTGAAAAAAAAATGTAAAATTAAAGTCTGATGTTTTTATGGGCACTTTCATTTTCTTGTATTTGAGTATGGTTGACACATTACGTTACGTGGATCTCAGGTGTACAACCTAGAGATTCAAAGTCTATATGTTACGCTGTGCTCACCACCAGCCTCGCTACCAGCTGTCACCACACAACGCTATTGTAGTACCATTGACTATATTCTC
This sequence comes from Prionailurus bengalensis, assembly GCF_016509475.1. Lineage (NCBI taxonomy): Eukaryota > Metazoa > Chordata > Mammalia > Carnivora > Felidae > Prionailurus > Prionailurus bengalensis. The sequence goes on along the minus strand of NC_057344.1, from coordinate 189,694,957 downwards.
TACGTTGTACCTTTCATTCCCATGACTTAGTCATTCCATAACTGGAAGCCTGGATCTCTCACTCCCCTTCACCGAGTTTGTCCATCCCCCACACCTTGCCCTCTGGCAACCATCAGTTTGTCCTCTGTGTTTATGGGTCTCTTTCTGCTATTATTGTTCATTTTGTGTTTCAGATTCCACATATAAGTGAAATTATATGGTATTTGTCTTTCTCTGACTTATTTCACTTGGCACAATACTCTCTAGGTCCATCCATGTTGTCACAAATGTCAAGGTACCCTCCTGTTTTATGGCTGAATAGTATTCCATTGTATTGAATCATCTGTCGATGGACACCTGTAGCCCCTGTGATTTATTTTTATTTTCCTTGCCTTGGGAGACACATCTGGAAATCTTTGGGCTCTTTTAATTCTCACATTTCGAGGCTCTTTCCAGACCTCAAGCCCCCTGGTAACATAGCAAAGCAAATTCAGCACTTCTCTCTGTTCTCCAGGGTCTGCTCTCAAAGTTTCAGTTATTTCATATATCAATCCAATGCTGTTGCTGATAAAAAAGTCATCTAGTAATTAGCTACCCCTCAGAGAATACATATTTACATTTTAGTCAGCTCTACTTTGGATATAATGTCCAAATCCATAACACAATCACTTCAGTAATGGGAATTCCAGATCTTTGTTCCAGGATGCCTGGTGCAATTGGCCTATTGATTCAAATTATTCAGTGCCTACTGTATACTGCATGTAGCCATTGTGGAGGGGTTTCAGTGTAGAGTGAAGTTAAAGTGCCCTTGACCTCGTGGACAATACAATCTAGTGGAAGATATTTGCCTTTCCTCAACACTCTCAGAATTCGAAATTTTAAACTGTAGGACTGCTGGTTAGGTGCTTTGGAGTTTAGGCAATCAGGAAGTCTTCAAGTATAAACTATGTGCATGACATCTTATCAGACCATGCATTATGGGAACAGGTGATTTTGAGATTCCCAAGGGTAGGAAAGCTTATGTTCATATTTATATCTTTTCTCTCTGACCCTCCACCCTGCATGCACCTTGCACATATCAGGAGAGCTCTGACACAGCTATTAATGCCTGAATGAATATTTAAAAACAAATTCCTGCCATAAAATTATAACACATCTTAAAAAGCAAACTTTCAACAAAGTTTCCAATAATGTCCCCACATGTCACAAGCTATTATACTTCTCCAAATTAAATTCAGAAAGACCTATCTATTAGCATGCCCCAGGCAGCTTTATCAAAAACATCTTTTCACTATTAAAGCCTCAACCTACTTCAGCTACAAATCCCCATGGACTTAGCATAAGACACTATCATTTCCATCTTTGTTACAACAACTTTTAATTATCTGCCTTAGAAATAAGGTCCAGCCTCTTAATGAAAGTGGTTAGTCTGGGGGCTCCAAAGGGCACAAGACAGCTTCAAGGCTTAATTTTGATTATATATGCAATTATAAGTTAGAAGATGTGCTTGAAAGTCAACGCAAGTTCTATCACCTGTTTCTCTAGTTGAAAACCATAAATATTGATAGGAATGAAGACTTCATTGTCTTTCTTGTACCTCTTGTCCAGAGCACTGTTTTTCAAATCTGAGTATGGTGCTTCTAGGGGTCACCTGGTGTCACTTAATGCCAGTTCCATTATTGTTACTGCAGTTCATATGAGGGAGGGTAGACTCATAGATGTAGGTTTATTTCCAGGAATAGTAATCATGAATCCTTAGTAGTTACTCAGGCAGAAATAAAAGAGTAGAGTATGCGGATCGGTAGATATGTAGGATGGAATGTTTTGGAAAAATGACAAATCACATGGGAAAAATTTAGTCATGAGTAAAATACCATATACTTCTCCAAATTAAATTCAGAAATTCAACTCCTATAAATGAGTGTGTGGCATTGTGTACATGTGGGTGTATACAGTGAAATAAATTAAAATGTTATTTCTAGCTTATGAGATTAGGCAGGGCTTTAATTTTCTTTGCATTTCTCTGAATTTTCTTAATTTCTTATAACTAATTTATGTGGCTTTTATAACAGGTGGGAAAGTAATGGTCTTTATAAATGCTTTTTTTGTCCTTGTGTCTTCTTCCAAATGACACCTCATTTGTTTTTTTCTTTCACTTATCAATCTCCTTAAAGTACAGTCTACATTATCTCTCTCCACTTCTTTTAGCTCATTTATTCTTCAATCACATGCCAGTTCCTGGAGCCCCCACTAGGCATCATGCACCATACAAAGTACAGAATAGGTCGCTGAGGTTATAATGACAGTGGTGGCTGAGAAGACAGTTCAGGCAATAAATATTTTTTTCTATCAAGGGCTTATAACAGGCTGCTAAGAAACCAAGTACTTTTTCCATTGCATTTAATTACTCAAGACCCAAGTCAATAAAGAACATAAATACACTGAAATGCTTAAGATGACACCACTTTAAATAAATGCCTAAAAGCACAATTACCCAAACTCTCATAAATCTGACCTCTGCATCCTTCCAAAATCCATGAACAAATAGTTGAAATGCTCTTAAAGTAATTCCAGATTAATTGCATAAATCAGACTTTCAGTTCCAGAGTTTATAACTAGAATTCCAATAATAATTTTTCATTCTCATTGCCTACAAATAAAAAACAATGATTCACAATAATAACAAATAGCATAAATATTTGTATGCTTAGATTTCTCTTAGATTTCTACTGTAGATATATTAATATCTATTTTTGATGAAAAAGTAATAGACGTTAATTAGTGAAAACTTACAAACTAAATAAAAAGCCAATAAAACAAAAATATATAAAGAATAAATGAGCAGGAAAATGGAGGTAGCCGATCTTGACTATATTTGAAGTAATGCATAAGAGGAAAGGGGCGCCTGGGTGGCTTAGTTGGTTATACATCTGCCTCTTGACTTCTGTTCAGGTCATGATCTCACAGTTGGTGAGACTGAGCCTTGCATGGGGCTTGCACTGAGCATGGAGCCTGCTTAGGATTCTCTCCCTCCTTCTCCCTCTGCCCCTCCCCTGCTTGCTCTCTCTTTCTCTCTGTAAAAATTTAAAAAAATGGATAAGAGAAAAAATTAATGAGGGGTCATATGGAAGAGAGCACAAGAACAAAACAAACAAACATATATATATATATATATATATATATATATATATAACCCGATTAAAATTAACAACTTTGAGTGTACTTCATAGTCCCTATTTTTATAGATATATTCGTTTTTTAAGTTTTTTATTTAATGTTTTGTATTTATTTTGAGAGAGAGAGAGAGCGCCAGCAGAGGTGGGGGTCAGAAAGAGAGGGGGAGAGAGAATCCCAAACAGTCTCCATGTTGTTAGTGCAGAACCTGATGTGGGGCTCGATCCCACCAACTGTGAGATCATGACCTGAAGCAAAATCAAGAGTTGGACACTTAACCGACTGAGCTACCCAGGTGTCTCTTTGACTGATGCATTCAAATGACAAATATTGTACTGCTTTTCTTGTTTAAATTCAATAAAGAGAGAAAAAGATAATGTTCGTCAGTTAAATGGCTTCTATTGTCCAAGTGCTCCCACCCACCCAAGTATATGTAGGCAAATATATAAAAGAATGATTATTTTACATCTTCACAGATAGCCCCTATCAATTAAAAATGCAAATATCTATCTATCTACCTACCTACCTATTTATAGTATCTTTATGTAGTGAACATAATACTGACCATAAAGTGATTATGCAATAATACCTTAATCTCCTGATTATAAGAATATATTTAAGGACTTATACTGGGAGGAGTTATACTCACTCATTAAGAAACAACATCCTTGGTCATTTTAGTATATACAAGGCCTCAAACACAGAGGGTATAACTTGAAACGACACACATTACATTGAAATTACAATATATTCTTGTGGAGTAGAAGCACTTGGGATGGGCACTTAATCTACATGGGGGTGAGGAATATATTCCTGAAGGCAGTGACATAGAGACCTTTAATCTAAAACCTATGGTTTTAGTCAGTCTAAAAGGGGGTTAGGATAGGTTGACAAGTTTTGTCCTGAACTAATATCATTACATTAAATGCCCTTGACTTGCTTGGCTCCACAGTTAGAAATACGACACCTAAAACTCAGCCATTCTCTACACATTAAAGCTGATGTTTCTCTTAAGACATACTATCAGTATTATTTCAGTTCCTGACCACATGTTACTTCATCTGGTTTGGTCATCACCAAGGTTGACTTGCAAGGAAGAAGCATTACCAGGACTGCACTCTGTCAAGACCTTTGAATTCTCACTTATGTATTGATCTATCCGTCCATCCATCCACCCATCCATCCATTCATCCACTCATCTATCCATCCATCCATCCATCCATCCATTCACCCACCCACTCACACATCCATCCAACTAACCATATGCACCTTATAAACTACAAGGTGTTGTGTCATGCTTGATTTTGTGATAATAAAAAGCTATAAAACTTCTTTATTTAGAGATTTTTCAATCTAATAAGTAAGCCTAAGTCAAACACATATGGGAAGCACATATGAAATGCTGAGGAAGTTGAGACACCATGTATTTGAAGAAGCACATGTCCTGCCTCCTTTCAGACAGCTTTTCTTCTGATCTCACTGCATCCATTCCATACCATTACTATAGATGCCATAATTCTTTCCTTTGGACCCTTAACACCCACTGTGGGAATATTATTCATCAGATAGTAAAATCTTGAAACTTAATAAAACAAACATAGAAGAGATTCATGATTAACACTAGCACAATAGTGCCCTTCGATCAAACAGTTGCTTTACTAAATGCCAACAATCTCCAGTTTCTAGCAATAAAACATGATTTCATCTGCTTTCAGCACTGTTGGAATGCCTCTACTGTAGCCTTTAGTCAGAGGAGATGTAATTATGGCTCTACTTTCACTGATATCGGACGCTGTAAGTGGACATTCAGAACAATTAGAAAGAAGAATGTCTCGAAGAATAGTCAAGAGAAAGAAGACTGTTGACCTTTCAATGAGAGAACCCAGCTAAGGAGGTGTGGGATATTAGATATAGGTTTCCTATGTGCCTGGTGAAATGTTTTGAGAAAAACTGTAGAAGCTATGAATAGGTGAAAGCCTTTCAGTAGAAGCAGTCACGATGATGAAAGGGATCATATCATTTCCTTGCTCAAGGCTACCCAGTGATGTCTCACTGCCATTAGAATGAATCTCTTCAGAGGAACTGGCAGAGTCCGCAGTAGGAGACCACACATTTTCCTACTCTTTGCCTTGACATTTAAGGCTCTGCAGGATCAGGCCTTTGATACCTTTTCAACTTCATCTCCTCCACATCCTTGTTCGCTAACCTCCAACTGCAGAAACCATCTTTCCCCAGCCCGAGTCCTCTCAAACATTCTTCTTGCCTTTACACCTGCTGTTCCTTCTTCCTGGGAGTTTCCCACACTCCATCTTTGCAGAATGGATCCTCTCTTATTGTTCAGAAGTATCTCTGGCCACTCAGTCTAGAGAAGCCCCTCTATTCTCACTTCTCTCCCCCCAGACCATCCACTGTGTATCCTCGCGGCTACGTTAGATTTTCCTTATGACTCATTTTGCCACTGTAAAGTACTTTACAATTATTATAAATTATAATTATTTGCTATTGTAAATTATTGTAAATCTGTTTATTAGTGTTTCTGCTGATTGTTGTTTCTCTTGTTTATTGAGAAGCAGTGGTTAAGAACAGACTCTGGGGGTGCCTGGGTGGCTCAGTGGGTTGCGCGTCCAACTTTGGCTCAGGTCATGATGTCAAGGCGTTCCTGAGTTCGAGCCCCACATTGGCCTCTCTGCTGGCAACTCAGAACCTGGAGCCTGCTTTGGATTCTGTGACTTCTTCTCTCTCCGCCCCTCCCCTGGTCGCACTCTGTCTCTGTCTCTCACAAAATAAATCAAAAACGTTAAAAAAAATTTTAAAAAAGAAGAGACTCTGGAATCGGCCTGAGTTCGAACCCCATCTCTACCACTTATTGTTTGGGTGACTATAGGCAAGTTGCTTAATTTCCCTGGGCTTCAATTTCTTCACGAATAAAACTGGGATACAAATAGTAACTACCTCATAAGCTTGTTGTGAGAATTAAATGAACCAATGAAAATAAATCACTTAGAAGAGAGCCTGGCACAGCTTTCAATAAGTTCGTAGCAGTAGGAAAAGCAGTAGCAGTACCAGTAGTAATTGTAGCAGCTGCAATAGTAGGAGCCTCTTCCATCAGAACTGTAAGAATAGGAATTTAATCCTTTAGTTGGAAGTGAAATCCCTAGTATCTAGCAAGGCATTTGGCAATAGTGGATACTCAAATCAATATTGGTTGAATAAATGTTTTACAGTGGAGCGTCTAGGGAAAGATAAGAAATTTCCAGGGGACTAGACCTAGAAAAGCAATTTAAGCCAGTGATGAAAAGAAAGTCATTATTACATAACGATAGGGGAGAGACTGAAACGTGTTGTTAGCACAATTAGCTGTAACCTGATATTAATGAGGACAAGGTGGTAGGTTTGACACCTTTGTACGTTCCACTTAGGTTTGTTCTCTGTTGTGACCCTTTACTTCGCATTCCCACTGCTATTAAGCTGCCTTATGCATCGATGTCTGGAATCAGGAAGAAAGAGAACAAAGAAATAAACATCCTCCCGTGGCGACTAAGGAAAATTCATCTGGAAGTGCATTCCTAATAAATAGTGGGCTGATTCTTGGCCTTGGCAACATGACAAGAAGTTTCAGTGCTACCTTTCCACCGAGTTCCAACTCCCTAGCACCTGGGATCCCAGACCAATAATATTGCCAGCGCTGAACATCTCCCGCCTGAGACTGAAGCTGGAATTTGAGAAATTGGGAATGTTTACCGTCTTCTCCTGTCCTGAAATAACGTTAGCTGCCACCAGGTGGTACTAGGTAAGCACAGCCAAACAGGAAAGTGCAAGCTCATTATATACACAATTGCTTAGAGTCACAAAAAGTTGTTTTCCTTTAGCATAATTTCTAGAAATATAAATATTGTGTAGGACAGAATACACATAACTCTTGGTTTGGACTTTTAAGATGTTTGTTTATCTCTAAAATTCAAATTGTGCTGAGATTTAGGAGAAAACGTCATGTTTCTGTGACTAAGATTTTCATACCAGGGAAGCTTTATGTTTTGCTCAGTGAGTCATACGATTTCAGGGCTCCAGGAAAAGTCTACCTTTTCCCTAGGACATCTACCTGGCACGTCGCCAGAAGCTTGTCTTCTTTGACTTTTCTTGCTTGATTCATGGCTACATGTTTCTGCCTGCCTCCATTCACTCATCTGGGAAACAGGGATAGAAATATGTGCAATACTAGGTTCTACACGTGTGAAAACATGTCAATGTTAATCATTGTCATTATCATCCTTGTGGACCTTTTCAACTCATCTTTAGGGACAAAACACTTCCAGGTCATTTTTCGTTTGTTTGTTTTTGAAACGAGTGTAATCCCCTTTACAACCATTTCTACAATGGCAAATGGGTCCACACTAGCCATCTGCAATGCCGGCAGACAGCGACAAGAAGCATCATGAGAAAAAATAATTTCCACTGGCTGAACACAAGCTCTTTGTCACTTTTTATTTATTTTTTTTATAAGGCTCTCTTCATTCCTGACCCTTTGATGACACTACTACTTGTTCAAAGCTGAGGGCATCTATCAACACGGGCCTTGAGATACAGACTTTCCCTCTCATTGAGATAATTAAATGACATCTTATTTTCTTGATTTCAAACACAAATAGCCTAACTCTTACATCTAGTTTGAGTAACTTTCCCCCTCTATTTGCTTTCTTGCTCATAGGTCCACTTTTCCAAGCATAGATCTTCAATATTCTTTCCAAAAAATTTATCTCCTCTTTCCTTTCTCTCTGTTCTTCTTTACTTTTCTGAGAATTTTCTGCTCCAAACTGTTATTATCAGAGAGATTATGCTTAATTTACCAAAAAGAATCAATGATTTTATGAGAGAAATGTACACTTTGCTTAGCCCAATTGCTTGCACTGAAACACCTAGTAAATACCTACAACTATTTCCAGCAAAGGTTTCTGCTGTGTCCACAGAAACACTTCATTATATCAGAGGTTCTTTAAAGTTTTCTTTTTCTGGGGAAGTAGAAAGGTGACCCAAGGTCAAGGTGGGATAAGGGAGAGATAAGTGGAGGTAAAATAGGTTCTCCTAAAGAGTACATTACACGTTATCAAGTATCTCTTAGTGAAATTGGTTCAAATTCCTAATCTTATTTAAAAATTCAATAATTAAAGAAGGATTTTGATCAACAAACTAGCGCCACTTTATACCCTTAAAATGAAAGCACAGAATTTCCCTTCCTGCCTTTCTCAACCCATTTACTAGCTCAACTTAACAGGCTTTGCAAAAGGCAGCCACCAAACATCATATTTTATGATAGCATGGCTTTTTATTTTTTTCTAGACTCCATATGTTTGGCTTAAGGCAACGTGGGTATTTTCTCATTTCATTTTCTTCTGGGCAATATGACAATAATAATTCATTTATTTTGTTATACCTCTAAGGGATAGCTCAGCTGAAGCCAATAAAAGTCAAAGTTATCATTTACATGGGTATATGGTCCATTTCTGACAATCCTCAAGACCACAGCTTGAGATTTATTTTTTTAAACATCAATTTTATACGTATATTTAAGTTTCCCCTTCCAAACTAAACAGATATGAAATCCCAAGGAAAGCTAACCATGCGTGGCTGTACACAGTTGCATTCAAATGGATGGTCTAATGGCTGAGGTAATAAATATATAATCGGATCACTGATATTTATTAAGGGCAAAAGAATAGCCAAGAGACTGTGGCAAGTTACAAAGGGTATAACCTGTAAGAGTGAGACCTGCTCATTCATCCTCACTGAGAAGATTTCTAGCTAATTTATTGAAATACATTTTTGCTTACTTTCAGTATGCATGCTTGTCCTCTGTTAGGCACAGCGGAAGGTGGGTGAGAAATTTAATAGGGTTTTGATTAATTAAGAGAACAGAAGAGTGTCATGTTACAGGATTGTATTGCATGGAAGTCAGTCTTTAGCAGCAACCTGCTGAGTCTGGCATTAGGGCAGTTAGATTATCCTTCCTCATTCTCTAGCATTTCCTTCTTTCTAGTTTTTAGCTCTGCCTGTAGATTGAGCCCTCTCTGCGCTTGATATATCCTGAAAACATGCTGTTCTTATTCTAGCTGGGCTGAAAGAAAATGACATCAAATACAGAATAACGTCCCAGCTACGATGGATGAAGCAGAGGCTCTGTAGTCCAATGACCCCAGAACTGAAACCTGACTGTGCACTTCACTAGCCTTCGGCTTGGGGAAATTCACTTAGTTTTTCTGAAACTCAGTGTTCGCATCTGTCACGAGTCTCACCTTACTAACAACAGTAATGGCACTAATTCCCAGCTCATCAGGTTTCTGTGACAGTGAAATGAGAAAACCTTTAAAAATCATGTAGCACCTGCCATCTCATTCGCAGCTAGGATATATTACTTTTCTAGGTGGAGGAAAGGCTTGTCATATTTCACAATTGTGTCTGGTATTTATCTTTATCATGAGTTTTGAATGATGACAACATTGTTCCAAAGAATCTCTGTTGCAATTGCCTTGTAGATGTAGTTTTATAAAAGGGCACTTTTTTTTTGCATTGGATCAAAGAAAAAATCAGAAGGGGAAAAGCAAATCTTCAAAGCAAAACCTCCTGGCTAACAATACCCTGATTTTACTCACTTAAACTGCTAAATTCAAGTAAGCAACCAAGGGCCAGAAGTCCCAAACATGCACTTGAATCAAAACATTGACCAAAAGTGTGATTTCTCCTCCTTTCTTCTCAATTAGCATGGAAAAATGTTAAAGGTGATAATAATATATTATAGATAAGGTTTCTTATGTTATTTTGTTTTTTTAAAAAAGATGCCTTTATTATCTGTAGAGAATTGCCAGGAAATTCAGCTCAGCCCTCAAAAATAATTAAACATGTTATGAAAAGAATATTTTGTATTGATGATATGTTTATTTTTTGTTTTAGAGAAAAAGCTCATGAGTGGGGAAGAGGGGAAGAAAGAGATGGGGGGAAGAGAGAGAGAGAAAGAGAGAGAGAGAGAGAGAGAGAGAGGAGAGAATCTTAAGTAGGCTCCATGCTCAGCATGGAACCTGATGCAGGGCTGGATCCCACAACCCTGGGATCGTGACCTTAACTGACCAAGCCACCCAGGTGCCCTGAATTGATGATTTTAGAAAACTAAGTTAAAAAAGTTTCCTGACATATATAACTCCTACTCCTCCATATTTAAGACTTTTTTCTGTCTATTTTGAGGACCATGCCCCCACCCACAATAGCATCCTGGACTTTTCCTCCATAATATTAACCATCATGGTAATGGATTAAATGCTAATATAGTTATTTAAAATCTTGGGGCACCTGGGTGGCTCAGTCGGTTAAGCGTCCGACTTCGGCTCAGGTCGTGATCTCATGGTCCGTAAGTTCAAGCCCCGCGTCAGGCTCTGTGCTGACAGCTCAGAACCTGGAGCCTGCTTCTGATTCTGTGTCTACCTCTCTCTCTGACTCTCCCCCCATTCATGCTCTGTCTCTCTCTGTCTCAAAAATAAATAAACAAATGTTAAAAAAAAATTAAAAAAATCTAACTCATTAGCTAAAGGGCAATATCTTTAAGAGTAGGAGTCAAGCCCATTCACTAATTCATTCCCAAAATCCAGAAAGGAGCTGGGCACATAGTAGGCCCTTAAGAAAAGTTTAGAGAGGCAGAACAGACCATGGTAAGGAGCTACCTTTAGATTTAGAAAGACTTGGATTTGAACCTGGATAAAACTCTATACTCTGCATAGAGTTTGGTTTTCTTTTTGATAAAATGAGAATCATGTTGTGGAGCTATTATAAAGCATAAAAGAGGGGAGCTGGGGTGGCTCAGTGGGTTAAGTGTCCAACTCTTGATTTTGGCTCAGGTCATGATCTCATGGTTTTTTGTTTTTTTTTTAATTTTTTTTTTCAACGTTTATTTATTTTTGGGACAGAGAGAGACAGAGCATGAACGGGGTGGGGGGGGGGCAGAGAGAGAGGGAGACACAGAATCGGAAACAGGCTCCAGGCTCCGAGCCATCAGCCCAGAGCCCGACGCGGGGCTCGAACTCCCGGACCGCGAGATCGTGACCTGGCCGAAGTCGGACGCTCAACCGACTGCGCCACCCAGGCGCCCCATGATCTCATGGTTTGTGAGATTAAGCCCTGCATCAGGCTCTGCATTGACAGTGTGGAGCCTGCTTGGGATTCTCTCTCTCTCTGTCTCTCTCTCTCTGCCCCTCCCCAGATTGCTCTCTGTCTCTCCCTCTCTCTCTCTCAAAATAAATAAAATAAACATTTACAAAGTGTAAAAAAATAATGTACTTCAAACACAGAAGATTTTATCTGATATGTGTCAAATGTTTCATAATAATTGCTATCAATATCATAATTCTAACATAGTAGATATATGTAGAATTGATTATGTAATGTGAGGAACGAGGATCAGGCTTGGTACTATTGAAGCTTTTCAAATTCGTCATCCCACTTTACAACTCCATCCATACACCTTTTGAAAATCTACATCCATCTTCCTGGTCCCTCTGAAACGTCAACAGAATTTATCTTACAACAGCAAATGCAATGCCAGTGAAATGTAATATTGTAAAGAGTCTAATTCCAATCCTGTTATCAATTAATATTTTGAAGGGCAAAATATATTGTTGTTAGCAGCACTTTGTGTCTATCAGGAATATAAAATTATTCAGCTTTGTAATGATTATTATAGTAATTATTCACAGTGATAAATCTTCATTCAAATGCCAGAGGGCTAGTAAAAGATTGAATTCAGGGATTTCATTTTGCCCTTCATTTTATTTCTGAAATTTGCATTCCTTTTTGCATTTTATGTCCTTAGCCACACCAGTGAGGCTTTACCATCAAACCATTGATGTTCCTGAGTGTCTACAACTTTGTAGTTCAAGTCCATTCCTATGGTTAAATATTGGAGAAAAAAATAAAAACCTAATGTGATCCTTTTGAAGAAATATGATTCTTAAGATATATGAGAAAAAAAGTGCCAAAGAAGATTTCAAAATTCCTGTGTCTGTGTTGATGGCTTTGACCACTTCACACTTCTGAATATGAATTTTGCTCATTCTAAAACTACAATTCTCCTGTAAGAGGATACAAAGAGGAAGACCTTTGGGCTTTTTCTCATTACCGTCATAGTGATACTGTGATAACCATTATAAGTACCATCTACTAAACAATTTTGGGGCATGCCGGTCACAGACCTCACTCCCCGTCCTTCAGCTAACTGGGGGAAAGATGCAGCCTAATCTTTCTTTGGCTGCAATGGCTAACATGATTTCAGGAGTGTAGGAAAGCACTGCCCATTAAGAATGTGGTGTGTGTCACATTCCTCTTACTTTTTTGAACTAAGTGCAATTTCTCTTTGTTTCTTTTTGCTGGGAGTTGCGGGTGGGCAGGCATGGGATCACGTGCCAGAGATCCCACGTTTCAGACATGGGATCAGGTGCCAGAGATTCAGTGATAAACCAGGAAAGATGAACAGTAACCAAAAGTGAAAGGTTAGCAAACAGTTATCAACTAACATCCTAAACTCCACAGGCTTGAAAAGTAAACCTAAGGACATTGTACTTTATTTGCCTTTCCAAGAAAAAAAGAGAAAGACAGAAAGAAAGAGAGAGATTAGAAAAAAAAAGAGAAAGAAATACTAATGACCAACAAAGAATCTGTTTACATATTCTTCTACCTAACCAAGTCCCATGCAAATTACATGTGTAATTACATTTAGATGGTACAGCTGCTGTTACTCCTTCCTCACAGTGTTTATTTGTGAGTTTCAAAGGTTTCATAAGAGGCCTTGAAAGGAAAAAGTAAATGTTTTGAAAAGGAGTTACAATTTGTCAGCAGTAATCCTTCCCTGGATAGGGAAAGAAAGGCAAATCCTGGTAGATCAGAGAATTGTGGCTTTCAAAAATAATAGCTTTGCCCTGAAATTCAATCTGCTAGTATCATCTTTCCAAGCAATACCTCTGTGAATTCAATTTCTTTGTCATTTGTTACAGTAAGAAGCAAAATGGTCCAAAAGAGAATTGTTTGCAGTAAGCACAGAGATATTCTGAACAAAGATAGAATTTGAGAGCATGCAAAAACATGGAGGAACAAACAACATTTGTTACTCTGGCACTCTGAGTCACCTCATCTGACAGCTTTGTGTATTGATAGCAGAGGAAGAAGAAATCGGATTTATTGGAGAGGGTGGACATGATACTGGATAGGGTGGAATTTGTGACCAGCATCTTACGGTTCCATACTTGGGGCCTGGAAACAATTCGTATATTGCATACAGCGTAATGAGAGAAGGTGGGCATAGGTCTTCTGAAAATTTTTATGCTGCAAGGAAACTACAAACCCGGTGCTGCCACAGGCCAATTTGTCTTACTGGTGCCATGTAATCCCCTTCCTGAACACGTCAAGGAGATGTTCCCTAGTGCCAAAAGATGGTGGTCACATGTGCAACAACAGAATGCTCGTTAACTAGGAAATGAGGACCAGGGATCCCCATGTAACACGGCCAGTGGACCCGGTAATGAAACACAGTTGTATGGCTCTTGGAAAATGAACCATCCCTTATGGATGAAACAGATTTTTCCAAAGATCTGGTAATGTAATATTAAGTGTAGACTCTTAAATGATGGATGAAACCAATTTAAAGGTGGCAGAATTAGTCTCAAATAATATGGTTTAAAACACGTAAAAGGAAGCAGTGTGTTTATTCCTGATTCATCAGTTCTATTATACCTTCCTTATTGACTGTTTGGATATATGTAAAGCAAAGGGTCCATAGCTTGGCACACAGTGGACATATACTGAATGGTAGAAATCTTTATTTTTCCTACTATTATGATCTTTTTCTTACTAGAATCATATGACCTCAACACATGAATCATTTTTATGCTTCTAAATAGAGATCTTAATTCATAACTCTCCCTAATATTCATCCACTTCACGCTGTTTTATATTAATCTTAAAGATATGAATTAATGTTGAATCCTTTTGTCTAGACCTGTAACTTACAAGCAGCCATCCAGTGACACTCTGAGGGCAACTTTATTGCGCTTAAGGAGAGAAATTTAACTGTAGAGTATTCTACCAGTAGGATAACATCAGCATTTTCTTATAGGTAAATAGTTTCATCAAAATGTTGTACTGTTTTAATTCTGTGATGACCTCAATTTTCAGGGACATCATCAGATGAGTCTCAAGTTTGTGTGTGTGTGTGTGTGTTTTGTTCCTGATAAAAATGTTCCATTCAATGTACAGATCAGTTAGAAATCATCTGGTTTAATTTTTAATGTTTATTTATTTTTGAGAGAGAGAGAACGAGAGAGACAGAGACAGAGTGTGAGTGGGGTAGGGGCACAGAGAAGGAGACGCAGAATCTGAAGCAGGCTCCAGGCTCTGAGCTGTCAGCACGGAGCCCAAAGCGGGACTCGAACCCACAAACTGCAAGATGATGACCTGAGCCGAAGTCGGACGCTTAACTGACTGAGCCACCCAGGCACCCCATGCTGTCTTCCTTTTCTTATAAGATCCGGACGCCATCATGGAAGCTTCACCTTGTAGACCTGATCACCTTCCAAAAAGTTCTACCTCCAATTAGCAGCATATTAGGGCTTCAACATATGAATTTTGGAGACATACAAACAACCCATACATAGCAGTCTGGTGGAATGCTGTGGATCAAATGTTTGTATCCCTCCTGCCCCCCAAAATTCATGTCTTTGTCACATGCAAAATACATTCATTTCGCCCCAAGAGTCCCCAGATCTTAACTTGTTCTAGCATCCATTTTAAACTCTAAGTCTTGTCTAAATATCTAAATCAGATATGAGAGAGATTGGAAGTAGGATTCATCTGGAGACAAAGCTCCTCTCCATCTAAGAGTCTGTGAAACCCAACAAGTTATATGCTTCAAAAACACAATGATGGGAGAGATGGAGGAGAGAGACTCCCGTT
Source organism: Prionailurus bengalensis (assembly GCF_016509475.1). Classification (NCBI taxonomy): domain Eukaryota; kingdom Metazoa; phylum Chordata; class Mammalia; order Carnivora; family Felidae; genus Prionailurus; species Prionailurus bengalensis. The sequence continues at coordinate 189,679,825 of NC_057344.1, read as the reverse complement.
CCAAAAGGGGGAAGCAGGGAAGAAGAAAGGAGTGATGGGTCCCAAGTAAGTCCGACACCTTGAAAGGCAAACTCCATGAGATCTTAGGACTGGCAACCATCTACTTTGGCTCAGTGTTCTACCTTCCAGACTCCCTGGGGTGGCAATGGCACCCCCGCAACTCAACGGATCCTGCCCACACTACAGCCCTCTACCAGGCACGGACTGTGCTCCAGGGCTCTGAGTGGTCCTATCCACAGAGCTTCTGTCAGAGCCTAAGAAAACCCAGACCATGGCCTTGATGATCTCTGAATTGCCTTCAGGAGCCTTCTTCCCTTGTCTTGTAAAAACACCCATTTGCAGCTTTCCTCCATTAGGTCCCTTCTCCTCCCCGCTCAGCTCAAATTGGCAGTTTCCTGCTGGGGTGGCTGATGAATTCTGTGGTTCATCCCCACACGAATCTCTTTGACCAATGGTTGGTTCTTCCACACCTTTAGGGTTGTCTTCCACACACACTTTCTACTTTTCTTTTTAATGTGGACAGGCTGAGAATTTTCCAAATCTTTAAGTCCTGCTCCCTTTTGGCTCAACAATTCCGTCTTCATTTTTCTCATCTCTTACCAAGCTGTTCCTTCAACATCTCGCTTAGAAATCTCCCCAGCTAAATATCCAATTTGGTCACTCATCAGTTCTAGCTTCCACATGCAGTATGCCCTTTGCTTTTCCATAAGCTGTTGTCTCAAGGTTATATGCCTTTTGTCTAGAATTGTGCATGGCATTAGGGACAAAGAGGGGCCTGGTATCTCTGCTGCCAGTCTCTGTTGTCTTATTCTTTTTTTTAATTTTTTTTAATGTTTATTTATTTTTGAAGGAGAGAGAGATAGAGCGTGAGCAGGGGAGGGGCAGAGAGAGAAGAGGACACAGAATCCAAAACAGGTTCCAGGCTCTGAGCTGTCAGCACTGAGCCTGACACGGGGCTCAAACCCATGAGCTGTGAGATCATGACCTGAGCCAAAGTCAGATGCTTAACTGACTGAGCCACCCAGGCGCCCTTGTTTTTTATTCTTAAAACATTTTTTTGGTGTTGTGGTCAAATACACATGATATAAAACTTGCCACTTTAAACTTTTTAAGTGTACAATTCAGTGTCATTAAGTACATTCACAATGTTGTGTAACTATCATCATCATCTATTTCCAGAAATTTCTCATCATCCCAAGTAACAGCTCCATGCTCATTAAGTGATAATCCCTTTCCCTACCCTCCCTAGTCCCTAGTAACCACACTCTACTTTCTGTCCCCGTGAATTGGACTACATCAGTTCATGTAAGTGGAATCATGAAATATTTGTATTTAAAAAAAAAAACGGTTACTTCACTCAGCATAACGTTTTTAAGGGTCATCCATGTTGTAGCAGATGTGACAATTTCATTCTTTTTTTTTTTTTTTTGGCTGAATGGTGTTTCTTTGTGTGCATACAGTACAGTTTGCTTATCCATTCATGTGTTGAAGAACACTTTGTTTTTTTCTCCTTTAGGGCTATCCTGAAGGGTGTTACTATGAACACTGGTGTATAAGTATCTGTTTGAATTCTTGTGTTCAATTCTTTCGGGTACACATCTAGGAATGGGATTACTAGACCACAAGGTAATTCCCTGTTCAACTTTCTGAGGAACCACCAAAGGATTTTCCACTCGACTCTTCTTTTAGTGTGCTTTCAGTCTTCACCTGGCTTGTTCTTTAAAATGCCTTGTCTTGGGGCGCCTGGGTGGCTCAGTCGGTTAAGCGGCCGACTTCGGCTCAGGTCATGATCTCGCCGTCCGTGGGTTCGAGCCCCGCGTCGGGCTCTGTGCTGACAGCTCAGAGCCTGGAGCCTGTTTCAGAGTCTGTGTCTCCCTCTCTCTGACCCTCCCCCGTTCATGCTCTGTCTCTCTCTGTCTCAAAAATAAATAAATGTTAAAAAAAAATTAAAATAAAATGCCTTGTCTTTTTCTGTGTTGCCTTCTCACTTTTGTTTTCTTTCCCCTCTCCTGCTCTCTCCATTCCTAAATAATAGTTCGCTAAGCACCCAGTGGATTCATTGTATTCATTGAACAGACTCACATGGAGCTGTTTTCACTTAAAGGAAGATAAATGTGAGAATTCTTCATTTAAAATGAAAATGAATTTTTTTTTGCAGTTGGCTTACTTTTGTTTCGTTAATGGAGATGACTCTAAACTATTTGACAGGTAGTTTTTCTTAAAAATTTTTTTTAACGCTTACTTATTTTTGAGAGAGACAGAGCACAACGGAGGAGGGGCACAGAGAGAGGGAGACACAGAATCCGAAACAGGCTCCAGGCTCTGAGCTGTCAGCACAGACAGGGACTTGAACTCACAAACCGTGAGATCAGGGGCGCCTGGGTGGCTCAGTCGGTTAAGCGTCCGACTTCAGCCAGGTCACCATCTTGCGGTCCGTGAGTTCGAGCCCCGCGTCGGGCTCTGGGCTGATGGCTCAGAGCCTGGAGCCTGTTTCCAATTCTGTGTCTCCCTCTCTCTCTGCCCCTCCCCCGTTCATGCTCTGTCTCTCTCTGTCCCAAAAATAAATAAACGTTGAAAAAAAAAATTAAAAAAAAAAAAAACAAACCGTGAGATCATGACCTGAGCCAAAGTCTGATGTTTAACCAACTAAGCCACCCAGGTCCTGCCCTAACAGGTAACTTTTTCTTATGTTCTCAGATGGTGTGTGCACTATGCCAGAGGTTAGTAAATCCTTTCTCTACAAGCCAGAGAGAAAATAGGCTTTACAGACAATACAGTCTAGGCTGAAACTACTCAGCCCTGTCACTGTTTCACGAAAGTAGATACTGATAGGATGGAAATGAATGGGCATAGCTGTGTTCCAGTAAATCTTTACCAAAACAGGTGAGCTAGATTTGGCTTTTGGGCTGTGGTTGTGGACACCCGGCATCTGGGTGACAGAAACTCAGTTTTTATTCTCAAATTTTTGCCAAATAATTAAGATCAGACAAAAAGCAGTTTTTATTTTTTAATTTTTTTAATGTTTATTTTTGAGAGAGACAGAGACAGAGTGCAAATGGGGGAGGGGAAGAGAGAGAGGGAGACACAGAATCTGAAACAAGCTCCAGGCTCTGAGCTGTCAGCACAGAGCCTGACACGGGACTCGAACCCACGGACCGAGAGATCATGACCTGAGCCGAAGCCGGCTGCTTAACCGACTGAGCCACCCAGGCGCCCGACTTATGTATTCATTTAGTCAACAAGTACTTAGAGGTATCAGGCTCTGTATTTCATTTTTCCTTATGAGGATACAGGGGAAACCAAGAGAGACAAAGTTCTTGCCATGATGGAGCTTGCATTTTAGAGACAAGAGACAGGGAATGGAAATGCAGCATATATAAATTAAAATAATAATCAGTGCAGGAATATAAACAAGGGCAACAGAAAAGTGGCTGTCGGGGGCTACTTGAGTTAGCAGGGGCCAGGGAAGGGCTCTCTGAGGAAAGAAGCTTTGAGTCAAGACCTGAAGATTCACAGAACCGTATGGTTTTTTTGGGGAAGAGGAAAGCACAGGTTGAAGGCCCTGAGACAAAGTGAATATTCAGTAAGGCAAGTGAGATTCCAGGAGAGTGAGCTAGAGAGGAGTTGATGTAATCATAGAAGACATCCAAGTTAAACAATGCCTTGCAGATCATGACATTTAACCCTACCGGGGCCAGGCAGGCACTTGTGGCTGATGGCGATACAGACAAGTTACACTATGGCTCCTGCTTTGTGCAGTGTTACCCTCACAGGCAAAGACAGCAGCAATCCCAAGCTGAGGCTATGAACAGAACTGGCTTCACAGAGCAGGCGATCCCTGCAGTGCCATGGGGCCCCTACCCCCACCTCCTCACGCCTCCTTACCAACCCCCCACCCCATCTCAGATGGCCTCCAGGCTTGATCTCCTGCTTCTCCTGTTCTGATGTTGCCATTTAAAAATTATTTTTAGTTTGTCAGCATGGGCCCTGCTTTTTCATCTTTCACTGGGCATGAACGTTATTTCACTGGTCCTGTCTATGATGGGACCTAACGAGAGGCTACAGAAGCCCAGCACAAGTGTCTACACAGATTCTCTGGAAGGCAGAAGAGGACGTAAGGGAAGATTTCCCATACAAGCAATGGATCATCTGTTAAGTGGCATAGGAGGACTGGGGACGGGAGACATCCAAGCAGAGGAACAAGGAAAGAGACACAGGGGAGAGATAGCAAATGAGAGCAGGTCCAAAGGTTTACAATCCCAGTGGAAATTTGTTTGTAAGTATTTTTACTCTGATTGCTTGTTGCAAAAGAATTAACAAGGGAGACTCATACCTGATCATAGACCAGGCTGCCTCACAAAATGGCTACAATTACACTGTTGGTGTTGTGTAAGCTATCGTTTTTTAGGATCAATTAGTTAATTGCTTGTTGCTTTAATTACTCACACTTCTTTTAAAGCTATCTTTATGTGTCACAACTGAGCCAAGGATTTTAAAGTACAGATAGCAGAGAAATGTTTTAAATGTCGATGTAAAATAAGCTATGATGATTGGCAGGGTGTTTAAGTAGGGTCCTGCTCCTGCTTAGGAAAGTGTTTTATCAGCCACCTGACTCCAAATAGTCAAAACTATGGAGAAATATCATATTTTCCTCTGCCTGGGTAACTTCTGGGTCTGCAAATCCTTGTCTAGCAATCATACAGTATTGATCACAAACTGCAATTTTAAAATGCATTTTAAAACTACTTAAGGGAATGGCAAAAATCATTACATGTTTTCTAACATCTTACTTGACAATTACTAAAGCAAATCAAACTGCTGAGTCTTTCAGTGCATAAAATGTGGGGGGTTATGTGCTGCGGTCTGAGTGACAATGCCAGAGACATCTAAAGCAGAACAATTGGTGAGAATGGAACAATGGAATTTCATAAACATACATTCACAGATTTTAGTTTATCAAGTGTTTTCTTTAATTTATTTAAATATTTATTTATTTGAGAGAGAGACAGACAGACAGAGACAGAGACAGAGTGCAAGCGGGGGAGGGGCAGAGAGAGAGAAAGGGAGACACAGAATCTGAAGCAGGCTCCAGGCTCTGAGCTGTTAGCACAAAGCCCAATGTGGGGCTTGAACTCATGAGCTGTGAGATCATGACCTGAGCCGAAGTCGGACGCTCAACCGACTGAGCCACCCAGGTGCCCCCCATCAAGTGTTTTTTGTAAATGAATTCTTTACCTAAAAACTTTCTCCCTAATGCTCCCTGTTTTATATTCATAAGAATTTCATTTAGGCACCAATGAGCAATTACAGCTTTCTCCATAACGATTATCCAGAATGTGAAATGAAAAAAGTTTGCCCATGTCTCCTTCTGGCATTTCTGTTTATAACCTGTCCACCTTATTAATCACGGCATGAAAATGTGGTTTATTGACCAATCCCATGGTATAATGTAGGTAGTTGATAAATGTTCAAGGAACAAATGGATGAAAGAGTGAATGAATGAGTAAAGGAATAAGCCTATATCTCAACTCAGCCACAGTAATAAATAATCTTGGATTCTATGGTCTCAGTTATAATCTATGATGCTTCAGAACTATGAATTATTTTCTAAAAATTTTAATTCCTCCATAGATTTGACCATCCCTTGTGGCCATGTTCCTGAGACAGAGTAATTGGAATGTAAGTGGAAACGTTATATGGCTTTTCCAGACCTCCCCACACTACACCCCCACCATGCTTTTTCTCTTGTCCTTCGGCAGCTGCATTGCCAATGCACAAAAGAACATGGAAGGTCAAGTATCCAAGGATCCAAGGAGGCGTATCCAATCACTGCCAGCCAGCGTTCCCCAAAGACTGTGTGACAGACACACTGCCACCTGCTGCAATTCTGCACTATGGAGGCCAGGAATGAAGAGCCATGGTGTTAAGGAAGTAATGTTTCAGGGCTTGTTGTTGTTGTTGCTAGGGCAGACATTTTTTCTTTAACATATTCCCCCTGTCCACACCAAGCTCCCTCTCTCCAAACGGCTTTGCTCCTACTGTTCTGATAGTGTCCTGCTAATTCCTACCTAACCTTTAGATCTCAGCACGAGTATTACTTCTAAAGGGGAAAGTTCCCTTCCTGATTAGTGACATCTCACCTATATTCTCCTTAGCATCATTTGAGTTTTCTTCTTTGCACTCCCCCAGGGATTGCCACAATGTCTCCTTCCACAAGGTCATCGATGACCTCAAAGTGGCTCAGGACCTGTGGGCATCTACCAGGAGGCCAGGGCAGAAGTGCAGGTAAGTCCACATGAAACACCCTATTGGACACTCAGAGATAACTGATAGTTGATGTGATACAGGTGTGGCTACGTTCAAATATTAATATCGGCACACATAGAGATACAGCAAATCTGGCTCTAGACCACTGCAATAAAGTGAATATCTCAATAAAGCAAGTGGAATGATTTTTTTGGTTTTCCAGTGCATATAAAAGTTAATGGTTATACAACACTGTAGGCTATGAAGTATGTGTTAGCAATATATGTAAAAAGTGTGCATAACTGAATTTAAAAATAGCTTATTGATTAAAAATGCTAACCATCATCTGACTTTTCAGCATGTTGTAATCTTTTTGCTGGTGGAGGGTCTTGCCTCAGTGTGAATGACTACTGACGGATTGGGGTGGTGGTTGCTGAAGGTTGGGGTGGCTGTGGCAATTTCTAAAAATAAGAAAATAGTGAAGTCTGCCACACCAATGGACTCTTTTCCATCGACAATTTCTCTGTAGCATGGGCTACTGTTTGATAGCATTTTACCCACAGTAGAACTTCCTCCAAAATTAGAGTCAATCCTCTCCAACCCTGCTGCTGCTTGACCAAATAAGTTTACCGAATCCTTTTTGTCATTTCAAGAATCTTTGCAGCATGTTCACCAGGAGGACATTCTGTCCCAGGACACCACTTTCTTTGCTCATCTGTAAGAAACGATGTCTCATTCATTTCAGTTTTACCATGGGATCACAGCAATTCAATCACATCTTCAGACTCCACTTCTCATTCTCTTCCTTCTGCTAGTTCCAGCCCATCTACATTGAAATCTTCCATTGAAGACTTCTTCCACTGAAGTCTTGAGTCCCTCAAAGTCATCTATGAGAGTTGGAGTCAACTCCTTTCACACTCTTGTTAATGTTGATATTTGGGCCTCTTCTCATAAATCAAGAATGCACTTACTGACATGAGAATAGTGAACATTTTCCAGCAGGTTTTCAATTTACTTTACCTGATCCATCAGAGGAATCACTCTCTATGGCAGCTACAGACTTCCAAAATATAATTCCTAAATAATAAGACTTGAAAGTTGAAATTACTCCTTGAATCATGGGCTGCAAAATGGGTGTTGTGTTAGCAGGCATTCATATAAATTAATCACATACGTCTCCATCAGAACTGCTGGGTTGACCAGGTGCACTGTCAATGAGCAGTAATATTTTGAAAGGAACCTTTATTTTCTGAGCAGTCGAGGTCTCAACAGTGGGCTTAAAATATTCAGTAAACCATGTTGTAAACAGATGTGCTGTCATCTAGGCTTTGTTGTTCCAATTATAAAGCACAGGCAGAATAGATTTAGCGTGATTCTTAAGGGCCCTAGAAGTTTTGGAATGGTAAATGAGCATTGGCTTTAACTGTAAGTCACCAAGTGCATTAGCCCTTACAAAGACAGTCAGCCTGCCTTTTGAAGACTGGAAGCCAGGCATTGATTTTTCTTTAGCTGTGAAAGTCCTAGATGACATCTGTTTCCAGTAGAAGGCTATTTCAGCAACATTGAAAATCTGTTGTTCAGCGTAGCGGCCCTCATGAATTGTCTGAGCTAGATCTTCTAGATAACTTGTCGCAGCTTCTACATTAGCCCTTGCTGTTTCACCCTTGCACTTTGATGCTATAGAAATGGCTGATTTCCCCAAACCTCATGAACCAACCTCTGCTAGCTTCAAATTTTTCTTCTGCAGCTGCCTCACCTCTCTCAGCCTTCATGGATTGAAGAGAGTTAAGGCCTTGCCCCAGATTAGCTTTTGGCTTAAGGCAATTGTTATGGCTGGTCTGATGTAACGAGACCACTAAAACTTCCTCCATATCAGCAATAAGGCCCTTTTGCTTTCGTATCATTTGCGTGTTCACTGGAGAGTAGCACTTTGAATTTCGTTCAAGAAGTTTTCCTTTGCATTCACAGCTTGGCTAACTGTTTGGTGCAAGAGACCTAGCTTTCAGCCTGAGCTTTCAATGTACCTTCCTCACTAAGCTTAATTGTTTCTTAATTATTTATTTGAATTACAATGAGAGACATGCACCTCTTCATTTCACTTGAACATTTAGAGGTCATTGTAAGGTTATTTGGCCTGATTTTAACATTGTTATGTCTCAGGAATAGAGAGGCCCCAAGAGAGGGAGGAGGGGACAGCTGGCTGGTGGAGCAGTCAGAACACACACATTTATAATGAAGTTTGCTGTCATATGAATGCAGTTTCTGGCATCCCACACAATTACAATAGCAACATCAAAGATCACTGATCACAGATCACCATAAAGAACATAATAATAATTAAAAAGTTTTGGGGCGCCTGGGTGGCTCAGTCGGTTGAGTGACCGACTTCGGCTCAGGTCATGATTTCACAGTTTGTGAGTTTGAGCCCCATGTCGGGCTCTGTGCTGACAGCTCAGAGCCTGGAGCCTGCTTCGGATTCTGTGTCTCCCTCTCTCTCTGCCCCTCCCCCACTCATGCTGTCTCTCTGTCTCAGAAATAATAAATAAACATTAAAAAAATAATGAAAAAGTTTGAAAAATCTGTGACAATTACCAAAATGTGACGCAGAGACATGAAGCAAGCAAATGCTGTTAGAAAAATACAACTGAGAGATTTGTTTATTACGGGGTGGCCACAAGCCTTCAATTTGTAAAAAAAAAAAAAAAAAGCAGTATCTGTGAAACACAATAAAGCAGAGAAAAATAAAACAAGGTATGCCAGTACAAATAAAGTCTTATTTATATCAGCAGCCTTGTAAGCTTTTGGAAACTTGCTGTTACAAATGTTAGAGAATGACTTACTGACAATATAGCCATCCATTCAAAAGTTATGAAGATTTTTATAAAAGGTCTTAAGACCCACATTCATTTGTAAACCCATGCAGCTCAGAGTGAGCTCACTTTAATTTTAAGGGAGTGCTTGCTTTATGCCACTAGATTTTCAAGAGGCCCTTATAGTCGCTGTGTAGTTGGAAAGGAGGCATTGATGTAAATGGGAAGATTAGTTGTCATTGAAGAAACGGAAGAAAAAAACCAATAATGGCTATTTTAGTTTAGTTTAGTTGAGCTTTGTCATGTGTCACTCCTCAATGTTGACAGTTATTTGTCATCTACAAGACAACTGCCTTCACTCGGATTCCAGCTGAGAACAGCCGGGTTGCGATGCCTTACTGAGAATGTTGTGCGCAATGCAATATCACCTTATATCTGTGAGAATGGCTACTATCAAAAAGGCAAGGAATGACGATTGTAAGTGAGGACGTGAAGAAAAGGGACCACTTGTGCACTATTGATGGGACTGTAAATTGGTGCAACCACTGTGGAAAACAGTATGGAGAGTCCTCAAAAAATTAAAAATAAAAATGCCCATATCATCCACTAATTGCACCACTGGGTATTTACCCAAAGCAAACAAAAACACAAATTTGAAAAGATATACGCACTCCTATGTTTACTGCAGCGTCGTTTACAATAGTCAACCCATGGAAGCAACTTAAGTGTCCCCTGATAGGTGAATGGATAAAAACAATGTGGTGTGCATACACAGGCACACACATACATACATACACTGTAATATTACTCAGCCATAAACAAGAATGAGATTTTGCCATTTGCAACAACATGGATGGACCTAAAGGTTATTACAATCAAAACAAACAAAAAACAGAAACAGAATCATCAATACAAAGAACAAAGTGGTGTTTGCCAGAGAGCAGAGTGTTGGGGTGATAGGCAAAATAGGCAAAGGTGATTAAGAGGTACAAACTTCCAATGATAAAATAAATAAGTTACAGGGATGAAAAACACAGCATAGGGAATATAGTCAATAATATCATAGTAACATTGTATGGGGACAGATGGTAACTACACTTATCGTGGCGAGCAGAGCATAGTGTATGGAATTGTTGAATCACTATGTTGCACACCCAAAACTAATATAACATCACATGTCAACTACCAGTCAATAAAATAGAAAAAAAATCAAAAAACTCTTGCACAGCGAAGGAAACAATCAACAAAATGAAAAAGTAACCTCTAGAATGGGAGAAAATACTTTCAAATCACAGATCTGATAAGGGGTTAATATCTAAAACATGCAAAGAATCCATACAACTCAATAACCAAAATAGGCAGAGGAAGTGATAAGACATTTTTCTAAAGAGCACATACAAATGGCCAGTGAAAAGGTGTGCACCATCACTAATCATCTGGGAAATGCAAATCAAAATCCCAATGAGGTATCACCTCACATCTGTTAGAATGGCTACCACCAAAAAGACAAGAGATAACAAGTGTTGGCAAGGATGTCTAGAAAAAGGAACCCCTGGTATACTTTTGGAATGCAAATTCGTGCAATCAGTATGGAAAAGAGTATGGAGGTCCTTCAAAAAATGAAAAAGGATGTACATCGATGCAGTCACAGTATGGCAGTTATTTAAAAAAAAAAATAGAAGTGCCACATGATCCAGCAATCACACGTTTTGGGTATATATCCAAAGGGAATGAAAACAGGATATTGAAGAAAAATCTGCACCCTTAAGTTCACTACAGCATTATTCACAATATCCAAGACATGGAAACAATCTAAGTGTTCCTCAATGGATGAATGGAAAAAGATGTGGTATATACATACAATGGAATATTATTCAGCCACGATAAACAAGTAAATTCTGCCATGTGCGACATGGATAGAACTTGAGAGCACTATGCTAAGTTAAATAACCCAGAAGAAAAAGACAAATACTGCATGATGTTACTTATTATGTGAAATCTAAAACAACAACAAAAAACAAAAACAAAAACAAAACAAAACCAACCTCGAATTTACAGAGAGTAGAAAATTGTTGCCAAATGCTGGGTAGGGGGGAAATAGGAAGGGGAGGTTAGTAAAAGGGTACAAACTTTCAGCTATAAGATGAATAAGATCTAAAGATCTTATGTAAAACATGGTGGCTAGAGTTGATAACACTGTATGGTATAATTGAAATTTGCTAAGAGTAGAACATAAATGTTTTCACACACGCACACACACACACAAAGATAAATATGTGAGGTGGTGGATGTGTTAATTAGATGGGCAGAATCCTTTCACAGCATATGTGTATATCAAATCACCATGATATACACTTTAAATAAATCAGTATAAGAAAAAAAAACAAACTTTAAAATGTTGCCACCTTTTTCTGTCCAGGGAGATTCTCACTCTCCAGTGTGCTAAACCCTGGGGCTAATCTTATGGACCCTGCCTCTGAAAGCCTGGTGACACCCAGCTGGCTGGATCTCACTTTGTAAGAAGAAAACAAAATCCTGTAAGGAAACAAAGTCCATGTCCAGCTACTTGGGCATCCCCAAGCCTCCCAGCCTCCTTTGGCTTCCAATGTGTTTTCATGGTCTCACCTTGTTCTCATAGGTCCAATACTTCACCCCGGAGGCATGAATCTCCCAAAGGGTTTTGGTGTATTTAATGATTAAAGTAATATAAATACAGTGTCAAACATTTTCAATCAGTGAAGCCGAAGTCATCACTAGCACTCATGCTATTCTAGCTTATTATCTCTGTACAATTTCAGTGTTTCTCTTCTGGCACGGAGAGCACTGAATGTTTCATTTTAATAGAACACATGTTTTCTATTCATAACTCTCACGTAGATTTCTCTTAATTAAGGCATTCTATCTAATCTCCGTTTTAGTGTGTTTTCCCATAATAAGTTTTTATCCTGTTGCCTTTCGGTAGAGTACTAGCACGTCTTAGCCATCCAGCTCAATGGGACATAACCTCTTTAACCCAGAACTACGCTTTCCCAGCAGAACCAGGAATTTTCACCATTCGTTTTACACCATGCAGATGCCTGATCTTAGCAACCTTCCTTGATTTTGAGACTATATTCTGAGTGTCTCTGTGTAGGGCTGGCATCACGGGTGTGCCCTAGAGCCTTGTGCTTAAGAGGTTCCCACGCTCGGCTTAACGTTCTGCTAGTGCCATCATAAAATTCTTAATATTTTAAAAATAGTTTTGAAATTTTATTTTAGAGAGAGCGAGAGCACACGTAAGCGGGGGGGGGGATTCCAAACACCCCCCATGCTGTTAGCATGGACCCCAACATGGGGCTCAATCCCATGACCCCAGGATAATGACCTGAGCCAAAATCAAGGGTCAGATTCTCAACCTAATGAGCCACACAGGCGCCCCTAAAATTTTTAATATTTAAACAAGGGAGCAGCAGTTTTATTTTGCACTGGCCCTATCTCTATGCAAATATCCATCACAACACAAAGACATAGGTTCACATGTGACACAATGCTCATTATTCAGGAAAAACAGGTATAATCTTGTCTCTTTATACAATTTAATACTGAGGTGGAGAATATGTAAGGTACACGAATCCTAAGTGTATCTCTTGGTAAGTTTTCTCATACATATACACACACGTGAACACACACACATAACCACCACCCACCTCAAGATACTGAACATTTTTAACTCTTCATGTGCCCCTCATACTTCTTCCTAGTCAATATCTGCCTGTACAGGAGCCACCACTATTCTGACATATCACCAAAGTATTCATTTGGCTTGTTTTTGAACTTCATATTAATGGAATCATACACGATGTAGTTTATTGTGCTTGGTTTTGTTTTCTTTCATCGTTATATATGTGCAATTCACCATGATCTGGCAGTAGTGTATTGTTTTGCTTGTTTGTTCTTTATTGCTGTGTTGTGCTCCATTATATGAATATATCCATGGTACTATTGTGGGTATCTGGGTTGTTTCTAATACTTGGCTATTATGAATAAGGGTGTTATGAATATCCTTTCACGTGTCTTTTGATGGATGTATGCACTTTTCTTTTGTATGGACACCTGAAGGGGAATTGTTGGTTCACAGTGTATACTTATGTTTTGCTTTAGTAGATATCAGTATTGACTTAAAAAAAATTTTTTTTTAACATTTATTTATTATTGAGAGACAGAGAGAGACAGAGCATGAGCATGGGAGGGGCAGAGAGAGGGGGAGACACAGAATCTGAAGCAGGCTCCAGGCTCCAGGCTGTCAGCACAGAGCCTGATGCGGGGCTTGAACTCACAAACCGTGAGATCATGACCTGAGCCAAAGTCAGACGCTTAACTGACTGAGCCACCGGCGCCCCAAGTATTGGCTTTTGCATGCCCAAAGTGAAAACATTTTATAGTGCTCTATCCATGCCTTCATCATTTAAAACTTATTTTTTAAGTTTATTTATTTATTTTGAGAGAAAGAGAGAGAGCTAGAGAGTGTGTTAGTGGGGGACAGACAGAGAGAGAGAATCCCAAGCAGGCTCTGCACTGACAGCATGTAGCCATATGTGGGGTCGAACTCACCAAGTGTAAGATCATGACCTGAGCTGAGAACAAGAGTTGGTCATTTAACTAAATAAACCACCCAGGAACCCCTTAAAAATTATTTTGATTCCAGTGCAATATGTTGCATGCCATCACATATTTAGATCTTCTAAAACCTTTGAGATAGATAACCCTCTGAGATAGAAAATTCTCTCAATTCTCAGATTTTTTTTTCCATGTTGAGATTTACAACCAGACCAATGACATCGAATCTAGATCTGATACTAATTTAGTTTGATTGAAATCCAAATTATCTGACTTTATTATACTTACATATTAAAGAGTTGTCATGCAAGAAAGTCATAGAAAGGTCTGGGAGAGCATGAATTCAAATGCATGACACATATTAGATGCTTAATAAATATTCCAAAAATATAAATTGAACTATGACTATCTCATCCATTAGAAACAAAAACCTATATAAGCAATCTATATTTTTCTGAACATTTTCCTTTAGGTTACTTATTCACAGTTCTAAAAATATCTGAACTTTGGATTTGATGATCCCAGGAACACAAATATGCTTGAGTCTCACTAATTAGGAAAGAAAACCTCAATATGTTGCTTCAAACCTTAGAGTAAGGAATCAGTTTCAACCACTTCATTTAATACGTCAAGATATTCTGGCGAAATTTTTTAATTTTTATTTTTTCATTATTATTTTTTAATGTTTATTCATTTTTAAGAGAGCGTGAATGTGAGCGGGGGAGGGGCAGAGAGAAGGAGATAAGATCTGAAGCTGGCTCTGCACTGACAGCAGCGGGTTGGGCTCGAACTCATGAATTGTGAGATCATGACCTGAGCTGAAGTCGGCCATTCAATCAACTGAACCATCCGGGCACCCCATCTTGTGAAAAATTTTTAAAGGAATTATTAACAATGATATGTGGAACTGTATAGAAACCTGATCTTTCTCATTCCAAATATGGACTTTCTTTATACTCTTCTCCTATAAACTTGTATTATGTCACACCTTTTTATTAGAGAATATGTTTTGAGGATTTACATAAGACTGCCTATGCCTATACGATAGTTTCCAAATATGACTTCATGAAGCCTTCTATTATAGCAATGTCTATTCTTGCCCGACATGCTTTTAACCTGAGGCACTAATTTGTGTAAGTTAACCCACATCTTTTAATTGCTGCAGTCCAGAGGTTGACATGCTTTAAAAACATTCAAGTTAAAAGGACAACAAGTAAAGGGTAATGAAAGAGAAAGATACACAAAAAGGGCCGGAACACATGATTAAGCGTCAGAGAAGAATTTAGAAGTGATGCCTTCAGGACCCCAAAGTGCTCACACACTTTCATTGATTGTACAGCTGCACTCTGAATTGTAAGCATCCACTGTCCATTTATTATAGTCTTTTAAAATGGGTAAAATACTTTTTACTGAATGTTTAGGCAAATTAGTTTTCTCAAAACAGAAATATCTATTGTGTTTGACCTTCAGTAGATGTCATCTTCCAATTAATCTAAACCTTTCTGAGATCAATTATCCCCACTGCATCCTAGGTCTTCTCTGTGTTGCAAACTTTATTTTCTTATTACCCTTCACACTTACAAAATCACTACCTTTATAAAATGCTTACTGTGCAGGTGAAGTATCCTAATGTATTGTATTCACATCTATTCCTGCCACTATAATCTTAGAAGGTAGGTAAAATTTAAAGCCCTATTTATTTATTTATTTATTTAAAGGTTTTTTTCCCCCCAGATAGAGAAAGAGAGAGAGAGAGAGAGAGAGAGAGAGAGAGAGAAGGGGAGGGGCAGAGAGAGAGAATCCCAAGCAGGTTCTGTGCTGTTAGTGCACAGCCTGACACAGGGCTCTATCTCACAAACCATGAGATCATGACCTGAACCGAAATCTAGAGTCAGCATTTGGAGCCATGATTCAGAGAGGTTAAGTAATTTTCACAAGGTCCCCAATGTAAGAAGTGGCAGGTCAGAACCTGGGTGTCGATCTGTTTCATTCGAACCCGTTCTTCCCACTTGTTTACGTTGCTTCTTCCATCATATTCGTTCATGCTTCCAGGACTTTAATGAATTCACACACATCAACTTATAAATCCTATAATGGGCCAGGTTACTGCCCTGCTTGCCAGTACCTCCCTACAACTTCGTGAAGGTGCTTGATACGTCACTAAATAGAAAACCAAGGAACTAAATAGAAAATGTAAAAGAGCTGCTGGGCCCACTTGTCTCATTGGTGGGCCACAACAAGAATACACGTGGAAGTTCTTGGCTGATGGCCTGCTCTCTTCTAGTCACATCCCTAGTTCAGTCCTGCACAGTAAGGGGCCCTGCATGCATATGTGTGGATACTCCGGGCCATAAGTCCAATCTCAATCCACACTCTCTGTGAACTCACCAACAGTGGCTCTTCTTCCAGGCTAGAATTGCACATACCCTTGTGCAGTCCGCCATTCATAAGTTGAACTCAGGAGAGTGGTTCATGCAGGCCCTGAAAACAGACTTGGGCCATTTAGCTACCTCAGTGATTCTGAGGTCCTGGGTGCTCAGAATATGGAACAAAAGGCAGAGTGTGGGCTCAGGTGATCAGGTGTCCTTGGTCCTATAGGTAGGGGCACAGCTGGAAGAGACCGGAAGAGACCCCTCAAAATCATGGTGCCTGTGGGTCTTCAGATGATGTTTACTGACTAGCTGATTTGCAGGAAGGAGAAGCATTGCAATAAATGGGATCATTCCAGAAATGGAAGAAAAGAGCCATAATCATGGTTTTATTTTATTCCTCAGAGTCACTAATTATTCAGCATCTACAAGACAACTCCAGCTTACTCTCCTTTGATTCCAACTGAGAACAACGAAGTTGCAATGGCTCGTTAAGAAGGTTGTGATTTCTTTCTGCCTGGGTTGACACACGTCTCCGGCTTGCTGAACCTGCACGCTTCCTCTGGAGCTCCTGCCTCTGAAAGGTAGCGGACGGAAAGGTAGGGGACTGCCTTGTCCACACCCCTGCAGGCTCTCACTCTGTAGGGATCAGACACCACTTCTGCAGGGAAGCAAGGTAAGTAAGCACACATCCTTCTAGGGACCTTATGCCAAATATTACACCCATGAGGCAGCCGCTTATGTGTTTCTCCTGAATGTCTTAAAGGATTTTCATGTAATTTAATGACATAAATCATATAAAGATAGCAGGAAATGAGAGGTGGTGTGTTGATTTAAATTTACTAATTAGACATATCTCAGTTGTCTCTTTTTGTTAAGACAAATTATCCAAAGTCCAACTCTCTGCAAGGGCTAGTTCTCTTTTTCCCTGTTTTCTATCCCAAGATGGCTCCTCAGTGGTGGAAAACATTGGTTTATTCTCATGCATTAAGTGAGGGGGAAACTTGCTTTGTGCTCACCCTTCAGTTGGTTTCCATGCAGACCTCAGTTGTTTTAATCCCTAGAATTGTCCCATTGGTTTTAATGAGGGAAGTGGGTAGGAAATCCTTTTGACATTGACTATCACCGCCCACTTTGGATATACCTTTATTTTCTCCACTCTCCCCATTTTTAAAGATATATCCTTTTTTTTTTAATGTACATTTTCCTGGTTGCTCCCATGAAAGAAAAAAAAAAAAAACTGAGTTGAATCTGGGTACTCTTACAGCTTTACTACTCCCCTGAGGCAGGATGTCCTTGGACCTTTTTAGACTTTGTTTTCCTCTCTCTGACACATAACAGCATAATGTGTTGTTTCTATCGCATAGATTTAAGGATCAAAAAGCTATATAGCTTTTTGCAGGTTAAAGGAACTTTCTAAATAATAAAGTGCTTGCAGAATGGTAGGGTGGAAAAAAAAATGTGGGATTAAGAGTCATGTG
The DNA here is from genome assembly GCF_016509475.1 of Prionailurus bengalensis. NCBI lineage: Eukaryota > Metazoa > Chordata > Mammalia > Carnivora > Felidae > Prionailurus > Prionailurus bengalensis. The sequence continues at coordinate 189,662,323 of NC_057344.1, read as the reverse complement.
ACACAGCCTTAAACCCTGGCTTGGCTAATGATTGGTTTTGGATTTCCAATATGTAAAATGATGAGGCAATTTTGACTCCCCTTAGAGGCCTAATAATCCATAACATTAAAATGGCAGCTATTAAAAAAAATCTAAATTCCTGACCCCTGAGTCAGGAAATAAAGACCGATCGCTTACAGATTTTGAGATTTTAAATATGATAAATAATACATTAACAGAAAGGCAGATTGGATTTAGGGGATATTTTACTTAAAATAAGCTACCTTCTTAGAAAGGGAAACATCATATGGGATCTCTAATCATTTGATTCACTTGTTAAATTAATAGCTACTGAACATCTACTAGGGGCATAAGAATATTTTATATGCAGCTGGGAGACAGAAAAATGAGAATGTTGGCGCTCCTTTATCCTCTATCTCAAAGGACTTACAACTCATTGATGGAGACAGGCTCAAAACTAACTGCAATAATGAGACTTTTTCATGGTTACCAAAGAGAGCTATTTTTAAAAGCTCCACTGGGATGTAAGAGAAAAGGGAATATATTTGCTCCATGAAAGACGTGATTATGGATTGTTTGTTGGACGTTTTGGAGAGAGGTTGGAGACCATCTGTCAAGTGCAAGAGAAAATATCAGTGTGTTATGTGACTACTAGATCAAATCTCATTTCTTCACAATTATCTGAGTATAATTCCATGTATGTCTTAGAGGGTGTCCATGTGATTCTTTTCTGAGGGCATGCTCTAAGTTTGGGCACGAATGTGTCTGTATTACATGTAAATAGAGTATTTTATCTGGGTCTTTATATCTTTTTGCTCATTTTACAAACATTAATAAGGAAATCCCTGAAGTAGACCCAAAGAAGAACACGACAGAACATCTGCTTCAGGGAGCTTCTGGTCTAGTTGGTGAAATAGAAACCAAGATAATAAGTCTTTGATGGTTGTATGCCATGTGTATGTGTGCCTGATCTCATGTAGCTTTCACAACTGTGTAAGCCAGGGACTGTGATTAGACCCATTTTCCAGATGAGGGGCCTGAGGCTTAGAAGTCGAAGTAACTTCTATTAGGAGTATATGGTGGGCAAGGACTCACGACTGTATTTGATAAATACTTATATGTAAAGCTTGCCCTGTATTTTACAAATAGTACCTTATTTTTAAATATTTAATTACTGTGACTAGGTAGTTTTATCCCCACTTTATAAAAGAGGAAAGAGACAGAAACTCGGTGACTTGCCTGAGGTCACACATTTGGTAAATGGTCACTGCTGGTGTCTGAGGCCAGGTGGTCTGGCTCCCAGCCCTTGCTTCTCAAATCCAGGAAGTCTGATTTCAAAGCTCTTGCAGCTAACCACCACACTGAATGGCCTCTTTCTCTTGTGTGCTCTTTTCGGAAGGCAAACAATTGTCATGTAACATCAGTGACCCCAAGAGAAATGTCCATTCAACTGCCTGCATACAGATTTTCCCGGTGGGTGCTCAGCCAGCCTGCCTCCTTCAGGCACCAACACACCATTCTTTCCAGCACCCACCTGCACTTGGCCATTCTTTTCCAGTGGCTTTAATTAAACGTTAACATTCATTTGCCCTTTTCCATTGTATTCAAGATAACCTTTGCTTCCTGTTGCCTCTAGATAAGCTTCACTCCATGACAGGTACCAAACAGGTTCATCTTGATATAAAATAAAGAATAGGGACTCTTTGATCTGCTCCACTGACATATTATAAAATGCCAGTTGCAATATTTGTTTTGTACTTCCTTCTTTTACCTAATGTCAGGATAATAAATTATTTCTGGATACTGCAGTAACTAAAAGATTGCAGTCCAAATTAGTCATACTATGTGGCTGTGACCTTTCCTAACAGTCAAACAGACTATGTTGAGAGGGGTTTTCGTTGTTCTTCTTCTTTTGCTTTAAATAGTTGTGAATACCTCATGGAGAGAGGTTTCCGGTTGGGATGCAGGGTTCCACGATTCCCTGAGCTGGGGGAAATGGCATAACGAGGCTTTCTGAATGTTGACTCCAACGTGCACTCCATCTGTTGGAGAATGGAATGGCTTCCTTCTAAAGTGACAGAACTGGACTGGGAACCAGGCCTCCACACATCTCACTTTTGCCACTGATGTAGTATGTGACCTTGAGCTGCCTCTCACCTGCTCTGAAACCCATGCGCTTTACTGCTCTAACGGTTATATTGCATCAGCACTGCATCATTGTTCAGACTTGAAGGATGGTGTTGTGGCAGGCACATGACATATCGGATTTATTCCTTAGAACAAACCTATGGGATGGATATTTTATTCACATTTTACAGACGGGAACACCGTCCTTTGAGAAGTTAAGCAATATGCTCACATTCCCAACACAGCTATTAAGAAGTGGAGCAGGGACTCCCACAGGGCTTGTGCAGCTGGGAAACCAGGGCCAGTCAGCTCTCCACCTTAATGACTCATCGTCCCTGGAGACTTAGTGCATTTTGGTGTCGCCACTTCTTCCCATTTCTCTCCTGAATATGTCTAATGTTCTTGGCTTATGGTAGCCTATTGCAACTTTCAGGGAAACTGAAGGACCCCATAATAATCTGTGTTTGCTCCTTTTCCTGCTTCTGTTCTTGCTAGGACCTGCACCCTCACCCCAATTTACCCATGCCTCATACTGTCCTCCTTGCGAGGGATAAGGAGTTAATGATCCTCTAGGATAGATAATATCTAAGGAGGGACCAGGTGAGAATGACTGGAAGAAGCCATCACATGTGCATTCCAGACCACCTGCCTGTAGGCATCTCCATGCCAAGGCCCTGTGGCTCTAAGGAATAACACCCAGGCCCTCATCTTCATTGTAAGCAGTTCCTGGATGCCTGAGGGGACACATACAGGAGTCCACCCTCTAAAGTAAAAGCAAACAAACAAACAAACAAACAAACAAAAACAACCCAGACCCTGAACAAAGGCAAGACTCATGCTCTTTCCTTTCCAAGTCTCCCAGACACTCCATACAGAAAATAAGCGATGCTGTGTTTCCATATTGTGAGACTAAGAGAAATGCGATGATTTTATTTTTATAGGTTATGATGATTTAGAATAAGTGTATTTAAAAATAAAAGAGACAGGGGTGCCTGGATGGTTCAGTTGGTTAAGCATCAGACGCTTGATTTCCACTCAGGTCATGATCTCATGGTTCATGAATTCAAGCCCCACATCAGGCTCTGTGCTGACATGGAGGAGTCTGGTTGGGATTCTGTCTCCCTCTTTCTATGTCCCTCTCCCACTCACTGTTTCTCTCAAAGAAGGTAAAAATAAACATTAAAAAAATGATTCTCTCTTCCTCCCCCATTTGTGCTCACTCTGTCTCTATCTCTTAAAAAATTAAAATAAAAATAAAAGAGACAGACAAAAAGAGAAAACAAGAACTAAAGGTAAGTCAAGCAAATATATTTATTACACAGAAGATCTACAAGAGCAAACTACTCCAAAATGTTAACAATATTTATCTGTGGGTGGTGGGATTGCAGAATTTCTCATTTCTTTTCTCTTTTTAAACTTTGCTAACTTTTTCACAATAAATATGCGCTATTTGTGCACTAAAAATTTAATACATACACACACAATGCCTTGTTGTAAGTAAATCACAAACCATCAAGCAATCTTTGGCTAGCTAACAACTCAGACAGAAATTTACTTTGTGGCAGACTTCTAGAGTAGACTAACTTCACGGGCAATGGAGGCATCAAAAAATTTATGTCTTTTTATTAATCTCTCTGGTGTCATCCATTATTTTTAACCTTATTCCATGTAAATCATCAGTGTAATGTTTTCCTAAGGTAATATACCTCTTAAATAACTATATGACAGGATGTCTTCAGGGGAAGATCCTATTTCAATCACTTAATTATTTCTATTTTTTAAAAGAATTGTATTTACTAACAACTTAAGTGGACTAATTAAAAAATTACAATTTGTAAGATGCATCCTCTTTTCTTTATTCTCGTTTTGTCCTCCATTCTCTATGCCAAGACCTTTTCTCCCTCTTCCTAGATTATTATGCAGTTTCCTAAATGTCCTCCCTCCTGATGACCTCATGATTCTCAACCACAGACACAGTGCTGCTATATTACTCTCTAAGAATAAAGTGGGTCGCGGCGGTTTTGAGTATAGATGGTAATTTCCCCATTATCTGTAGATCCTTTCCAAAATAGTTACAGAATAATCTCTTCATAATCTCGTTCTGTTACTTTTACACCAAACCATGTTTCCCAGGGGTCTTAACACGTCAACATTCTCAGCTGCATAAGCTGTCCTTGCTCAGTCTCTGATCTTGTGTTTTGATTCTTATTTTTTTTTTCTGGTTGATGACAGTCTTAATCTATTCTTCTGCTTATCTTCTTTCCAGTGGGATCTCTTTCTGCAATTACAAAGCTTTCTGCAAATCTTTCTGCAATTACCATGAGTTCTGGACTCATTAATTTTTTAAATTTTATTTAAGAGACTGAGAGAGAGAGGGAGAGAGAGAGGGAGGGAGAGAGAATGCACGAGCAGGGGCAAGGGACAGAGGGAGAGAGAAAGAATCTTAAGCTGGCTCCACGCTGACATGGAGCTCAATCCCATGACTCTGGGATCATGACCTGAGCCAAAATTGAGAGTTGGACACTCAACCAACTGAGCCACACAAGTGCCTGTAAACTCACTCTTTTTAATTATCCTTTAGTAATGCAAATATTTATCATATATTTTATCATTAATAAGATTTATGTTATTATTAGATATTAATGTTTATATATATATATATATATATATATATATATATATATAGGGGGTGTGGATGTGTTATGTGTACTTTGGTTCCCTAACAAAACTGTAAACATTTGAAAGTCAGGCAAAAAATCTATATTTTATTTATATCCCTATCATTGCCTTGTAGGTGTTGAGAATATAGTAGGTGCTTGATAAAATTTCACTAAGTTATATTTAGGTTCATGATGACTAATTGAATTTAATCCTCCACCAAATAAATACAATTCCATCATTTATAAGGCAATTTTTGAGTACAAGATTTTGTCTAATTAAGAAAAGTTTAATAACCAATTTCTCATCTATTTTGTCTTCTCTATAAACAAAGCATTGTTGGTGCTGAAATGTTTAACTAGTTGAAATAAACTTTTCTCCTGACAACTTCCTGTCAATTGGTTATTTAAAACTCTTGTGTGTATTGCTTTAGGGGACTGATGCACTGGTGATTTAATATGGAAGACGCCTAAATAATGGATGACAGAAGAGCTATTAATAAAGGAACCTATATTGTAGTGCTCTCAAGAACTTGTGAATAATGGGAAAATTAGCTTAAGTGGACTAGCTGCCTGGTAAAGACTGTGGGCTCATTAAGATTTGTTGCCTCTTTTCTTTCACTGCTCTAAATATTTCTGAGCAGTTCTGTACTTAGCTCCTGCTCTTATTAAACTGCCAAATCCAATATGGAAGGACAGGTTTTGCTTTTGGAATTTAGTATTCTGAAAGGCATTCTCCCTTGGTGAAATTTTCCACCATCAAAATTGTCTAGAGAATTAACACACAGATTAAAACTAGGATCTGAGTGTGATTGAAAGCTAGAAATCTATTATTTGCATAGATCCAAGCACAAAAAGGAAGACGTTTTATCTAAAATAATTACCACTGGCTTTTAAAGTAAAATTATTTTTTAAGACATTTGCAGGAAATAGAGACAGGCTTTATCTAATAACTTAGGTGATATAAAAAAAAACAGTTTGATCATTATTGCCCAAGATTGCATTGTATGTGCAAACCTGTGTAAGTATTATTATAAAACCTTTCTTTCAGTATTTCTTCCAAGTACCTGCCGAAAGGGTTACAATTTTCAATCCTTCCAACTTAAGCCCATGATAAGAGATCCTATTTTCTCAAATCCTTTCTTAAATGGAGAATTAAACTGAATTTCAAACATTATTCAAAGACCTAATGAGACCTCCATGAAAATTATGGGTAGGGTCATATGTAAAATGCACAAAAATTTAACATTTACCAATGGAGAATTATTAAAATTGAAACAAGTGAGGTCTACTTAAAGATTTTAAGAACTTTAAAAAATTCACTAGATTTCATGCTTGAGAAGTGAGGATTTATAAGCAATTTTAAGCAACAGTGAGGTTTAGCTCTAGATTTAGAATCAGAGAAATTGGATTTGAATTCCAGCTATGTAATCTATTACTTTATGACCTTCGGTTGGTCACATGATGTCTGAGTTTTCTGACTTTTAAAATAGGGATAATAATGTCATTCACACTTATTTCACCAAGTGTTCTTGCAGAATATGAATGAGAAAATATTATATATCTATGAAGTACTCTAGAAGGGTAAGCTATTATTATCCTTACATTTATTATTATATAAAGTGTACATTTTTAATCCCTCATGTATATGAAATCATTGTACCCTATGGCATTTCAGAGAGCCAAGCTGCTTGGAGAGAAAACAGCATAAATGATATTGGGCACCTAACTATGTGCCAGGCATTGTAATGGGTATTATTTTATTTAATTTTCAAAATAATCCTCTAACTCAGGTATTCATTTTAAAGCCAGTTTATAGATCAGGAAGCATTTAAATACTTGGCCAGGTCAGAGCACAAACAGCACAGTTAACTTCTGCCTAGATTTTCTTCAAATAGTGTTCTCTTCTTCACCACACAGCAGTGGAGAGCTTCTCCTCCAAGGCAGGGTTAATAAAAGTGAGAGTTCACTTCCGGGAGGAACACACCTTCCTGATAAAGGTACCTGCCCATCAGCGTAGAGAGAGGACTCCTGACTCTCCCTCTTCAGACAACTGTGACAGTACACCTGCTCTGTAAATTTCCCTGGTGAGGCTTTTTCTATTTCTTCCATGTCCTAAATCCTTCTGGGGTTATTCTGCCTCCTTACTTCTGTGCTCTTGAACAAAAGAGCAAATCAGCAGATGAAAAATGCAGTATAAAGGCAGAGTTTGAAAGAAACTATGCATTGGAAAGGGGAGAAAGTTGTATTTTCTAAGTTCCTATTATGTCTTTGTTTCTGATTATCTCATTTAATCTGTTAATAAAACTTCCCTAGGTACATATTATTATTACCATTTTTCACAGAAGAAATTTGCATGAAGGAAGGTTAGGTAACCTGTCTTGGAAGGTAGTTTGATTCCAGATTGTCTGTTTTCATCATTCTCCTTGTCCCCAAAAGATCAGAATGCAAAATAGGGAACAAGGCATAGCATAAGGCATTCATTATCATCAGGGGCTTTATCAGTCCCAAGGGGACGAAAATTGGTTCATGACAAAAAAAATCTTACTCGTTTTATGCATAAAGCACAGATTTGCATGTAATACCTAAATATACAACATATCTGGGTATTAAAATTTAATCAGTGGTGATTAGACAAAAATTTCTCAAAAGGCATTTTAATAGAACAATAACAAAAACAGTTGAGCAACACTGGCATAGGAAGAGAGAGTATATAACTACAGTGAACTAAGCTTACAATGGCTTTGGTTCTCAGCAAGGTCAGAATCAAGTAAGAATCATTGTTTCTCAGCTGCTTCAGCCACGGAGGACGGTATGATCGCCATATATTATCCTAGAACACATGGGGTAGAGTGGGGACAATCCCGGCACTGGAGTGCTGAAATGCTATCCAAACCAAGTGTGGAAGAACTGGAAGTTGGGAAGAATTGGCAAGATCAAGCCACTAAGATTCTAAACAATCAGAGAATCAGAGGGAACTGGTTTGGCCCATACAAGAGTCAACCATGTCTTCAACGGGCTCACCATTCCACACAAAATGCCCTCCCCCATCACACTCTGCCTTCCTAATCCTTCCATCTGCCAGGAGCCAGTCCCATTTCACACTTCCAAGAAACCTTTGACTTTTCCAGTTTACGTCTACTTTCTCCTCTGGAAAGTTCTGATGTCCCCGCACAGGTGCCTTACAACACGGGTGTTGCATTTATTTACAAGGACCTGGATCTGAATCCTGACCCTGAAACTTACGACTGAGTATAATTGATTTATGTTCTTCTTGTGCCGCGGTGTTTCTATCTATAAAGTGGGAATGCTGATGGATACTCTCTCTTTAGCCATGAAGAAAAAAAAAAAAAACAGGTAAGACATTTCACTGTGCCTGGCTGTTAGTGTTTACTTGCTGAAAATGTAAAAATGTCAACAACTAACTCATTGTCTCTTTAGATCTGGAACGATACACAGTATGTGCCACATTAAAAGTCATGAATCCCAGCTCAGATGTCATCTCCTGCAAGAAGTCCTACTTTTGTCCTCATCAGTTTGACTCTGCTCCTGGCTCCCACTTCTTTGTTGTGCTTTTTATACTGTGTAATGAGCGGTGAGTTTATCTGACCATCTCCTTTACTCCTAACTTCCATATGAATGAGGATCTTTTGTCTTATATAATTTTCTATGTTTAGTACCTAAAATAAAGATTTTTGATGATTGTTGTTCCAATTGATACAATTGGATTACTTGTGTTGCATGAATAGACTTCCTCTTCTCACCTATATATAAAAAATGATACAGCATTTTATCCTCATATCTTAAAGCTGAGACATACATTTTTACCATTTTATACAAATTTATCTTCCATTAGTTTAAAACTTGACTACCTTGTAACTATTCAGATACATCTAGGTACGTACGCAAAAACTACTTTACATATAAAAAATATATCTCAGCCCCTGTCTTCTACAGTCTATCCTTGTTACTTTCTTCATGCTGTTTTTCTCATTTATTATCATCCATTTGCATACACGGAGGCTGAGCTTTGGAGACAGACAAGCAGGAAGTGATTCATTTACATAGTCTTTCCAGTGCCCCAGGGCTAATTTTTAGCAAATGCGCTGGGTGGACTTTTTCAGAAGATTTATAGTATTTATCTTGCAACCTTCTGTTATAAGTCCCAAGAGCACCAGCCTCCCAGTGTCTGCAAGAAAAGTCTGTGCTGATAGCCAAGCAATGAGTGCTGGCAGCCATTACCCACAGGATTGTAATAGAGCTCAGTCCTACAGGTACGTATTGACAGCCAATTTCTCTAATTACTCACGTTCACAAATTAACCGAGTGATAACAGAGTGTATTATCTTCATTCTGGCATGCTTTTGGAGATCTTCAGGGAGACCTATTCGATCATTTCCAGGATGGGCTTGAAACAGTGACACATCTTGGAGGAGTTTAAAAGGATCTGATTTATAAAGCATGGCTTATAGAGTCTCTTCATTTCGTTGGTGTATTTTTTTTCCGATTAACGAACATAATTCAATTAGCAAATGGTGCAGCTTTGTGGTAATAAAAAACGCGAGGCTTTTCATGGTTCAGTCCAGTAGTCAATGTTATAAGCTACATTTCTTTGAGATTTGACTAAGACACATTTATTCATTCCACCAAATGAGTGTTCTTCTCTTATTAGTGCTTTCTTCTCTCTCATTTTTTTTTTGAAACTTAGTGAATGCTTCATTTCCTCAGAAAGCCTCCTTGGGATCCTTCCCTCTATGGAGGCTCTTCCTCTGTGCTCACCTGGACCCTCATGCAGGAGGGAGCATGATTACACTTCATCATCATCCTCTATGTCGTCAGTTCCTTGAGGACCAAGCCGTGTGGCCTGGCACGTTCTCCAGATAAGATGCTGTGTCAGAGACTAGGGATGAAAGACAAGTAAGAGGGAGCCCCTCCTTGAGGGATCACAGGTCAGTAGGAAGAATGGAACTGTAAAGTAACAAGTACAACACAAGGGTTAAAGTCTGTGACCAAGGCACCTCCAACATGCGGCGAATGCAGAGACGAGTGAGGTCATTTCACGGCGGTGACGCTTTCACAAAAACGAGTTCTCCAGACTAGTGGTTTGTGAGAGCTATTGTAAGAATAACCCCAGGGATAATTCTGATATGCAGTTATTACATCGTAAGAAGAAGACAGCTTTATAGCAACCATATACTCACTAGTATATTTATATTGTGATGTGTCCTCACTGTTGATATTGCCATTTGCTATCACCGGATGCAACAGTAATTCAGTGTTTTTGGAAATTTTCTCAGCACCAAATATTTGCAAGAAAGTGTGCTGACTGCTGTGGAGAATAGGAGGCTGAGGACTCTATCCTCTTGAGGACACTGTAAGAGGAGAATTTATTCTGAAAGGAACCCTGCCCGCATGTCAGACACTGTACCCGGTGCTCTTCCTCCACTGGCTTATTTAATTTTCACAAACACGCCCGAAGGAAACATTTGTGTTCCCATTCTAGAGATTAGAAAACTGAGGAACAGAGAGACTGAGCAATTTGCTGAGAAATGGCAGAGCCAGACTTCAAAACCAGTTCCTTTTATCTCAAGCCCTTTAGCTTGAAGCCCTCAAGCTTCTTTAATTCTAGTACATGCTCCCAAAGGAATTACTATCCGAGGAAGATAAAACGCACAGACACATATCCCCCTTATGTGAAGAATAGCATAGATCAGGTATAAATAACAAATAATGATATTTAAGGGAGGGAAATCAATTAAAATCTTTGTGGAGAAGGTTGCAGGAAACATGCAAAAATTTCCCACTTGCCGAAATGTGAAGGAGGCTATCTACCAGAAGAATATGTGGTATTTATCTTTCCAGTAAGTCTCAAGCAGGAAGAGAGACAATAATAACTATTCTGAATACTTGTCATGAATTTTAATGACGATACTAACAATCAACATTCACTGAGTGATTACCGTACATCAGGCAGGGCGTGAGGCTACATGATCTTAACCACTCTTCACCACAACCTATGAATTGGCTGTCATTGTCTCTCATTCAGTCGAGCAAGAAACTGAGGTGTACCATTTAAGCATCTTGCCTGCATTAAATAGGCTGCAGAGCCAGGATTCAAAGCCCAAATTCTTAGCACTGTGTTACCTGAACTCCCCTTCATAAATGCAATGTACTTTCTTAGCTCAGCGTCAAATTCATGATAAATGCTCAATAATAATAAAGGCGACTATCCCTACACAGTCATTTTCTTGTCAAAGGTACAAAAGGGTGACTACCCAGAACAACATCAGAGAAGTCTTCAGAGAGCCCACAGAAAGGGCTTAGCTTTGGGAGCGGTTAGGGGTATGTGTTAAAGGCAGGATGGGGTGCAGAGTGCAGGCACATTAAGTACAGAAGGGGTCAATTTGAGAAACTACCATGGAACAAACATTTTATAGTATATAACCTAACTAGAACACAACTTTTAGAGCGCACGTTTGAAACGCACATTTGGGATTGAGAGACCATTGAGCTAGACTTGAAAAGTGATTGCATAGGACCGGGGTGGGGGGGCAGAAAGTGAACAAAATAAGTTTTGAGGAATTGAGTTTAAGTGGGTTGGGAGTTGGGACTTGGGGGGTCATGTAAATAAAAATAGGGTGCAAAGTAATAAAAATGGGCTTGGGCTGGGTCAAAGGCATGGAAGGGGGTCATGAGAGGAAAATGTTAACCATGTTCTGGGAAACTCTGATTTACAGGAGTCGATGAGACATACACCTGATGGTCCAGCAGGCTGTTACAGATTTGTGTGACTGGGATAGCCCACTAGAAGAAAAGACAGGTTGATATTGCAGATTTCGGATTGTTCCAGAACTGGGTAATATTAGTTCACTTAATGTTACTCACTGTATCCAAAGTAGCTTTGGTTACTCACACTTTGCATAGACAGATAGATGATAGATAGATAGATAGATAGATAGATAATAGGTAGATTGATTGATTGTTTGATTCGTGGTAGAATTTTCAGTCCCTCAAATTCTGTATGATACCAACAGTTGTCTTTACTTTCTAGTTCCTGTATTCATCTTTCCATAGTTATAGAGACTTTGTTCAACTGTGTTCACCATTGTATTCCCAGGTCCTGGAATAATGCCTGACATATAGAAGGCATTCAGTGCTTATTTCCTGTGTGAATGAATGAGTATTTTCACATCTGTGATAGAGAATTTGTTCTTTACCTCTAATAGGGCATTGGCACTGCTAGGAAAACAAAGAAACCTCTGAACTATCTTCTTAGAAAAAGGCACACATACAAGTTTTCATACAATGACAGGGAATTCTCAGATGCCCTGAGGCCTATGAATTAGTCTCCATGGAATTCAAGACAAAAATCTTTGGGCTCAGTTAGTGTTTCTCTCACTGAAAACCTTGAGAAGGACCTAAATTTAGGATTTCTGTTATATATTTTTTTTACAATTTATTTTAAAATGTCTCAATAAAATGTATGTATGTATGAGAGTTAACTTTAATTTTCACCCTATAGCAGGTTCGTGTTTGAAGGATCCAAGTCAGGAGTTAAAATTCCAGATATAGCTACTGTAAATCTTGACAGTATTTTTAGGAGTTCCAGAAACATGATTTCTCATTAATGAGTTGAACTGGTTTCAAAAAACTGTAGTTAGACTGGCAACACCAAGCAAAGGTGAGAATGTGGAGCATCGGGAATTCTCATTCATTGTTGGTGGGGATACAAAATGGTAAAGCTAGTTTGAAAGAGTCTGGTAGTTTCTTAGAAAATTAAACATTCTTACCAGATTATACAGCAATCACGTCCCTTGGCATGGACCCAAAGGAGTTGAAATCTTACACAAAAACCTGCACATGGATGTGTATAGCAGCATTACTCATAACTGCCAAAATTTGGAAATGACCAAGAAGTCCTTCAGTAGGTGAATGGATAAGTCCCAGACAATGGAATATTACTCAGTGCTAAAAATAAATGAGCCAAAAAGAAATGAAGCCATGAAAAAAAAAAAAAAACATGGAAGAAACTTTTGTTTTAAAATAGGAGAGAACATTGGTCAAATTCTAAGAAAAATATTTCAGTAGAATGGTAGAGTGAAAACTTTTGAATTGAAGAATGCTAACAAGCATATTGAGTGCTTGTTCTGTGCAAAATATTATGCCAGGTTTTGTTGGGAAAATGCAACATATAAGACAAACTTGATGAAAGGAAATAATGTTTGAGTTCAAGATTCCTTCAACAGCATAGGAAGACATTATGGAAAATATTATCCAAGAATCATGAGGGCTCAAAAAGTTACTGTTTACTCAGTTTTTAATTCATTAATTTCCTTCTTGTTTATGCATTTTTCCATCCAGTTTATTCACCCATCTTTTCGCAAATCACTACCACACTCTCCCTTTAGGTAAGTGCTCCTCCCCCATTTTCACTATGCAGCTAACAGATGACACCACCACCAACTCTAGGGATGGGCCCAAACTGGGCTAAGATAATTGATACAATGCTCCAGTGAGGATAACTGGATTCATGAATGGCACTGCAGCTCAATTCCAGGCAATGAGAATAAGACTCAAAGACTGTGTTAGACTCCTAGGAAATAAAGCTTTTCCTTCTTTCCAGCACTAAGCCCCTTTGCTGCAACTTGAGGCTGAGCCCAGAATGGCCAGAGGCCCTCAACCTGAAAGGCATAGGAAAGGAGAGGCAAGCCAAGACTCATGCGATATCATTTTACTTGCTGGATTAAACTTTACCTGAAGCTTCACTTTTAGATACTTTCTAAAAGTATAGAAGTATCTCTAAACTTTCCAGGTACATAATATGTTATCATTTTTATTTAAACTGATATGATGTGAATTTTCTTAAACTTGCCTTTAACAAAAGTCCTCATGGAAAAAAGTCTTTAGTAGCTCATGGAGAAGGCCAAGGTAGAGACGAAAGTTCATGAAGGCAAAAGATGGGCTAAATCTAGAATGATCTGAACTAGAAAACAAAGGGCTCTGAGAGATACTCTAATTAGCTAGAGCTTGGGCTTTGAGATAATTCATTATTCATCTCACTGTGCTCTTAAAACCTGCTCCGTAGACTACACTTGTCATTGATGTTACCCAGCTCTGTCTTAGAGCTCATTGTTCAAATGTTTCTTTCTTTCACTAGATTGTAAATGAAAACTCCTTGAGTTTTCTTGAGGGAAGAAGCTATTTCTTACTCATGCAGGCAGACTCGTGAGCCCCAGCATAATGCCCGTCACATAGTAAATAGCTGTAGCATTACATTGACTTTTAGAGCAGGGAGGGATGCGGTGAGAGAATGTGGCAGATTACTCTGAGAGCAGTGGGCAGAAAGACTGGGATGGGAGAGGGAGCAATGGGGAGTGAAGCCAATTAGGTATGCATTTCAGTATTCCAGAGAAGAATGGATAAGGGCTCAGAGAACTAAATCAACAAAATGTTAAGATCTAAATATAAACAGCCACATGAATAAAATGGACATGGCCACACAGCTGAATGTTCATACAGTATTTCTTTTTCCTCTTCTCTTGTATTCCTATGAAGTTCTTAAAACCGTTGCCCATGGTAACATTCAGTGGAAAGCTGACCAGCATTTGGACACATCTATCAGATCAAACATTAATGAGAGAGGCCTGTTTCTTTTTTCTATTGAGTCAGTTGTTCCAAATATAGACTAAGCATGTTTCTTAGAGCAATAGAAGTGACTAGAATGGATTCCAGTACCAGAAGTGTCTATTCCATACTACAAATATAAGCAAGCTTGAAATTAATACACCGTAATGTGAGAAATAAATGTTTAAAAACATCTCAAATATTTTTCAATTTTTGTTGTATTTTAGAGTGTTGACCTCATACTTTCTTTCACGGTAGCACAATGTTGAATAAAAAGAGAAATGCATAATCTAAGGAAGTATTGGTCTTAAAGAAACTTGAATGTATTTGAATGAGAGGCAGTTTAGAAATAGGCTGAGTGTCTATGTTCATAGATGATTGAGGATATTTTCTATAGATTCAGTCTTAAAAAGCAACACAGTAGCCACATCTTTCATAAACTAAAGTTTCTTTCATTTTTTTTTAATTTAAAGGTAATATTTCTCATTTAAAAGTTAATCAATTTGGGGGTGCCTGAGTGGCTCAGTCAGTTAAGCATCCAACTTCAACTCAGGTCATGATCTCACAGTCCATCAGTTCGAGCCCCACACTGGGCTCTGTGCTCACAGCTCAGAGCCTGGAGCCTGCTTCGGATTCTGTGTCTCCCTTTCTCTCTGCCCTTCTGCCGTTAATGCTCTGTCTCTCTACCTCAAAAAACAAATAAACATTAAAAAAAATTTTTTTAAGTTAATCAGTTTAGAAATTTTGGAAAATTAAGAGGAAACAAAAACACAGAAAGAAAGATGCAATCACTTCCTTGATTTAATCTCTTAACATAACCAAATGTAAATACTCTCTAAAATTTTTTTCGAGTATTATTTATACGAACACATCTATGCAAATATTTTTCACCTTTTGGGTTTTGCTTAAATGTCTCTTCCTTACAGAAGTCTTCCTTAACTTCTAATTTGTAACATGGATCCTTTCTTGTCTTCATTGTCCTTTTCCATAGCACACATACTTTATAGAACATAACACAATTTTTTACAGTGATTGAATATTTTTTAATGCCAGCATTGCATATAAGAGTGGGATCATCATATTTTTTTTCAATTCCTATAAAACATGAGGCAAGTACTTGGCATATAACACATTCTCAAGTTAAATTATTTATGAATTTTCAGACACTATGTTACAGTGGTTTAAGGAAGCCAGAAGGGCTTGAACCCTGCTGTGGAAGGCAGAATACTATATGTTATCTTATGTAGTAAA
Organism: Prionailurus bengalensis; assembly: GCF_016509475.1. Taxonomy (NCBI): domain Eukaryota; kingdom Metazoa; phylum Chordata; class Mammalia; order Carnivora; family Felidae; genus Prionailurus; species Prionailurus bengalensis. The sequence continues at coordinate 189,646,664 of NC_057344.1, read as the reverse complement.
AGCAACTTTACTAGTATAACTACATTAAGTACCTTGAGATGGGGAACTTATCCTGGATTATTCAGTGGGTCCAATGGAATCACAAAAGTCCTTATGAGAGGAAGGTAGGAGGGTCAAGGTCATAAAAAGACATTATGATGACAGAAGCATAGAGGGAGAGAGAAAGAGAGTGAGAGAGGAAGATGCTATGCTACTGACTTTGAAATTGGAGAAAAAGTCCATGAGCCAAGGAGCATAGGAGGCCTCCGGACTCTAGAAAAGACAAAGAAACAGATTCTCCCTGAGAGCTTCCATTAGGAATCAGCCCTGTCAACCCATTTTAGACTTCTGACCACCAGAACTATGTATGAGAATCAATTTGTGTCGCTTTAAATCACTATGGTTGTGGTCATTCCTTCCAGTAGCCATAAGAAACGTATCTGCCTGCTTTGCATATGAAAGATCTCAGGAAAGGAAACCATCCCCTCTGTGCCTCAGTTTCCTGATCTGTAAAATGGATAAACAGCACCTGCCTCACAGCATAGTTTAAATCTGAAAATATATGCAAGTCATGCAGAAAAGTGCTTGGCATGTCCTATGGTCTCAATAAATATTTACCTTTTGGTAAAAGGACAAATTACCAACCAAATGCCATAAGTGTCAATGACTCCTTCCTTATCTATCTCAGGTCAGCAGGTTCTCATATGTGCCCCAGTTTTCACTTATACTCGGACAGTGGCCTCAGCCCAACATAATAAAATGGTAACAAGGAAGGTGTTTTAACATAACTATAGTTAAACACAGGATATTAGAGATTGTCTTGTGTTTTGATTCTGCCTCTATAACTTATTCACAGGGGAGAGAGATTACTTGTCCCACTTTACCTGGGAAAAGTCCTAATTTATAATTATTGACCCAGAATAATTAATAGTGCCCCCTTTACTCTTCAAAGTGTCCTGGTTTGCACAATGAATTATACATTCACTCCATCCTGCACTTTGGATGACTCACCTAATATATCTGAGAGTTTATTCCTCATCTATAAAAAGAAGTGACACTATTTGCCCTGTAGGATGCTGGATGGATTAAGTAACATGAATGATGAACATGGCACTCACAGTAGATGCTCACTCTGAATGAGTTTCCTTCCCTTCCAGTAATGACTGAGCGCCTTAAACTAAAAACAGAGATGCAAACATTATGGGGTCCATTGGTTAATTAGTATTAGAAGAAGGTACTTAAAAGCAGGATTTAGCCGGAGAGGGAAACACAGACTCAGTCAACTTGCCACAGCTAGAAAGGACCACCAGAATCACAGGATCTCAGAAACAGAAAAGATCTTCCTCACTTTCAAATCCAATCCACCCCACCACCATACAGAAACCTCCCTGCAACATCCCTGACAAAGCCATCTCCTGATTATGATGAGTGGTTAACATGTATGGAGTGCTTATCATGACCAGGGCATCATGACTTGCATCATCCATGTATTACTTTAAATCATCTTTACAAGAGTTATAGAAAGTAAGCACCATGAACTTCACTGTGAGGATGAGATTTGCAAGGCTGTGTAGTCAAAAATCCAGTCTCTTGCCTCCTAACAAGTTTTTGGTGATCGTAGAGGATTTTGGCGAAACAATTAGAACCCTAAGGTCCGTGCTTGAAGAACACAAGAGTCCAAAATGTCCTTGAAACATCTAAATAATTTGCAAGGCTTTCTTTGTTGGAAAGGTTGCTTTAGTTTTATGAATTTTATTTGGCAAATGTTAATTCCTATTTGCTAGTATTTCCTTTTTTAATCACCATGAAATGCTGCAATATCTTGAAACGCAGGAAGGTGCTCTGTGGTTAATGGTCAGCGACAAGAATCACACATAAGAATTGTTTGTTTGTTTTTTCCAAAACAATCAACTGGTTGTGGGGTTTGAGAGAATATTTTTCTTTCCTAATGGGAAATCCATAATGCAATGATTGTATAGTTGACAGAGAAGAACTGAAGATACTGGAAAGTGTTTAGGGTTTTGAAGACCGAAAACTTTATTCCAGTTGGTCTGAAATAACTCATCACATGAGCTTGAACTAGTCATTTTACTAATTTGTGCCTTTCTTACCCTTTCTATAAAATGAAAGCTTGGGGAGATTGTCATTAACATCCTTTCAAGTTTGACCAGATTCTGATTCTCTGAAATATGGCCTAGATTCCTTGCAAATTGTCACTTTGGCAACATAGCCTGGTGCTTAGAAAGTGCTCAGGGCATTCAGAAGAATGCAGTTTTATATTTCACAGATGGAAACTAATTGAAATTCTTTAGGTAGATCAAGTGTAACCGCAAAAGCTTGCACAGTCCTGTAGCAGACCCTTAGTCCAGAACGGCTTCAGTCTGTCAACAGCACGCAGTGTGTTGCAGTGAAATTGGTAATCATCTGTTTTTCTTAGGTTAAGTTATCACCGGCAGCAGAGTTTTGTTGGGTCAAGGACAATGGGTTGCCTACTGGGGATGGTTCATGCTTAGGATCTTGGAAACCAGAAGCAGTTTTCTGATTCTACAGAAAGCAAAAGTCTCAGAAGGGAAATGCGTTCACCATTTGGACCTCACTGTGCGCTGTGATTTTGAAGACAGTTTTGGTTTTAGCCTCTCCTCTCTGTCCACATTGTGAGCCCATTCTTCTCGAGCCCATTTTCCCCAAAGTTTGAAGCATACCACTGTTCACCTTTTCTAGCTGCCTTTCACTCTTCATCCCTCTTTTGGGGCATCTACTGTGAATTTTCTCTTGCCTGCTTACATTTTATGTATTTGGATTTATTCTTGCTTGTGTCTATTCCTATTTCCTAAATTCTAGTTCTATGACTTTTACCCCAAATAGCCAACCTGATACTACCTCTCAACAGCAAAAAAAAAAAAAAAAATGACTGACTTGTTATCAAGATCAATTTCACCCTAATTATTTCTTGATCGTGAGTGTTGTGCTCTCTCCCATGCTTAAAGTTGAAGGTTCATAAAGGATTAAAATACATTCTTCTATCTTCTACAGAGAACTGACAAGCTATTGGAAGAGTAGACACATAAACTACCCTTTATTTTAGGGAGAATGACTGGTTTTATAGAACAGTGCTTCTCAAGCTATCTACGGTGAAGGATCAGTTTTGTTGTTTTAATTTCCAATGCATTGTACACAGATACTTTTATATAATAAAAATAGCACTTAAAGTTGTTGTGATGATATCAAATTGTTGCAACAGTTTTTAAATGCTTATGCTCAAATTCTTTAAAACTTTTTTTCAATGCTTACTTATTTTTTAAGAAAGACAGAGACAGAGCTTGTGCAGGGGAGGGGCAGAGAAAGAGGGAGACACAGAATCCAAAACAGGCTCCAGGCTTCGAGCTGTCAGCACAGAGCCCGATGTGGGGCTGGAACTCATGGACTGTGAGATCATAACCTGAGCAGAAGTCAGATGCCCAAACAACTGAGCCACCCAGGTGCCCCGCTTATGCTCAATTTCTGTGCTTTGCCCTTACAAGTGGGCAGTCAACAGTTTGCAAAACACCTCCTTCTGCAGACAACAGTTTGAGAGCACTCTGTTAAAACATAGTAAATAAGATGCAGTTGGAAAACACGTGAATGTTCAGTTCATCCTGGCTGCGGCATGAAAGCAGCCTGCCAGAGAAACATAAGGACCCACTTTTTCATTCGCTTCCTCCTCCATCTTAGCTTACTTGAAGGTCTAGTTTCCACTTGCTTCCATCAGATCGCCCTTGATCCGGTCACCCACTCCCTCCTAAAACACACCGCTGTTCTTTTGTTTATATCATGTTTTTCCTCCTGTCCGTTTTCCCGTCATGGCTGGTCCCTCTGTGTTGTGTTATCCTTACACTCTCCACTGACTCCCGCACTCGCTTCTTCAGAGCCCGTTGTGACTGGGGAGTAGGACTCACTACACCAAGGCAGAGAGAGGTCTGAACACACCCTTCCACTATTATGCTCATGCAACGTCTCTTTGTGCCGCCACCCAAGGCCTCTGCCATCTAATTCCTGTCAACTTGTTTTGCCACAGCAATCTCATCATGTCAGCAGCCCTGCATCGAAGTTGAATTATTGACTGTTTTCCAGTGGGTCCTGGACTTGCACACCTTCATGCCTTCAGTCATGTTTATTTCCTTCTGCCTTAAAAATCCCCCCCTTTACTATTCTCAAGCCCCACTGAGCTTTCTCTGCAGAAAATAGCTATTCTTCAATGCCCAACTTGAATACCATACCATACCTGCCATGAAATCTCAGAAGATCATCCCACAGTTGGAATAATTACTCAATCTGCTAATTTCTTAATCTATTCCATTTTGCCTCGCTTCTGGCACTACAGACTGTCTCAAAACATGGTTTGTAGGCACATCACCTATCACCTATCATCCATGCAAGCTCTCTGAGGTCACACTTAGTGCCTTATTCCTTCCTAGTAGGTTCTTAGCCTCTGTTTGACCCTCAGTCAATTATTTACTTTTTTATTTGCCTACAGTTTTCTGAACCTTCTAAGTGCTGGCCATACCTTCTCAGCCATCCCAGAACTCCCAGTGTGTTGGCAGAAAGCAGATACATTAACAGGTAATTATCAAGCTGTTTTTGGTAAGTGCAAAGAAAGTGTTTTGCATTAAGCAATATAGAAGATGGGAGAAAGGATGCCCAGCTCAGAATAAAGGTGAGCACGGTGCCTAGGGAGTCATTCTTCAGGAGGTGCCAACCGAGAAAGATAAGCAAGCCCAAGAAAGGCATGCGGGAGGGGGGCCAGGGGAAAGTGTTCAGGCTGTCCCCCTTGGAACCCCAAAGGTTCCAAGACAGGAAACAGCTGTCTGGTGTACACAGTAGGTATAGGCAGGTCCTATCACTAGAGAATAAAGACAGAGAGGTGGCTACTTAGAAAGATGGAGCATATGAACGAGTGTATGTAAAGAAGCAATGCTTCTTGCAAACAGATTGGTTTTACAAGCAAACACAAACCCCAAGTATATTAAAAAGTAGTGAGGAATGATACACAATGCTAATATTCACATAGCCATTTTGACTTACTGGTATTTTACAGCTATCTGATTGCTTTTCCCATTTGATTCTGCTCCCTGGTACAATTCTGAGAGTCTAACTCCAGTTTATTCCCTGAGACTTCTTTGTGGACTGACAGGCAGCTGCAGTTCTCTTGTTGGCCATGGCTAAGAGTCATTCAACCAACCAACCATGTTTCTAAATAAAGCAGTCCAGCAACTATATTGGATTGAATGGAGCACTCCCCCAACCCCTTACATTCACATGTCCCCAGAACCTCATAATGTGGACTTATTTGGAAATAAGTCTTTACAGATAAAATTAGTTAAGATGAGCTCATACTGGATTAAGATGAGCTCCAAAATCATTTGGCATCCCTATAAGGAGAGGAAGATTTGAAAACAGAGGCAGACACACAGAGGGAAGACAGCACTGTGGAGAAAAGGCAGAGAATTCAGTGGTGCAGCTAAAAGCCATGAACTACCAAGGACTGCCAACAACCACAGGGGTGATGAAGCAAGGGGAAGATTCTCCCCTAGAGCCTTCAGAGACAGCATGGTCCTCATGACATGTTGATTTCAGACTTCTAGTGTCTAGAATTATGAAAGAAGAAATGTCCACAGCATTGGGCCACCAAGTTTATGGCTATTACAGCATCCCTAGGGTACTAATATAACAACGTAAATAGATCAGACGTAAACTCTTCCGTAATTTGGCCAATCATCTCAGAAACATCTTCTCCCTTCCAGCCTCAGACATTTCATTTCCATGGAGCATTCTGCTGAAATTTTGCACATCGGAGACATGGCCAGATTCTCTTAAAGGCCTATGAATTTATTCTCGTTCTCTAAATCCACTAAAATTAGGTAAATGAATCTCATTTAATTTTAAATAAACTTGCATTTCATCACGTGTTCTAAGTACAAAACTTTGATGCTCTTTGTATACATGGGTCTTTGTCGTATCAAGTAGCTCCAGGTTCAGGATATATTTGTCACATCTACACAAGGTGCTGTTTCCCAAGGTGTGTTGTTTAATTGATTAAGAACAAGTAACTTGGGCAGATAAACTATCCAAGCCTGTGAACGTATATATAAGATACAGCTTACTAGTGCATATTCTTTGATAGAATTGAAGGTTCTCCATGACCCAGTATATCTTGGAACTGTGCCTCAATAGTGAGTTGGCTCTTTCCTGAAAAATAGGTTGTTGTAACTCCTCTATCTGATAATGACTGAGTGCTTCTCAGTGGGCTACCACGTGTATTTATAGGAAGATTTGAGATGATTACACTTCTCTTTAAATGGTTCTCCCTACTGTTGAGAGTACCACGTTAGCATTCATCTCAATGACAAATATGGGAAGCCATTTGTCAGAAGGTGAGGGAGAGGGTAAGCGTGGCACTTGGTGTTGCAATAATATCAATAATTTGTGGCCTCTCAAGTCCATTTATCTCCAGTGTTCAAACCTTGTGGTACAGATGCCTGACTTTCCCAATTGTGGTCAATGTCAAGACACAGATAACCACATGCACTCAATCAGAGGGAGAAAGGAAGCTGCCTGATAGGCAAGGGCACACTTAAAGAATATGAGCAGGTTAATAATGCTCTCATCAATAAGGTGAAATGACCTCTTCTTTACCCCAGTGCTTGTTTTTGACAAGGGGCCTCGATCCACTGTTGCTGATAAATTGCTGGGTAGAATGAATGCCTATGTTCAGACCCTGTCATCTGTCGGAGATATTATTTTTGTTTTTTCCCGTGGTGAGCGCAGGTACAAATTTCCTAACAAAGGCGTTAACTTCAGTAGTGTAAAGCATCAGTGTCACTTTGAAGGAGCTGAACACACAGAATAGCAATGCAATTGACTTACTCAATTGCACAATCAGACTTATTATATACAATGCTTTAATGAAGACAATATTTTAATCTACTTATAAAACAGTTCCTTATCAATGACTACATTACAGATAAAGAAGGAGAATTTAGTAAAAGGAATTGGGTAACAGTTGGTAATAACAATTGGCTGTGGGGCATGTGTCTTATAAGCAAAATATATCCAAATTAAAGAATTACTTCTTACATATCATTCAATAGTTTTTATGTCTACCTATTATGAGTGAAATATCTTATTCAATAAATTATTATTAAGAACTTACTGTGTATTTTAGGCACTGCCCTGGATCTAGAGTTTATTGTTGAATGAATAGACGGATTACTTATTTTCATTTATTTATGAATTCATTCAGTCATACAGTCACTCAAAAGTATTCTTGGAGTGCATACGCTGTGCAAAGAATTATGTTAAGAGCTCTTCCTTGTCAGGGCACCTGGGTGGCTCAATCAGTGGAGTGTCCAACTCTTGGTTTCAGCTCAGGTGATGATCTCATGGTTCCATGGGTTTGAACCCCGTGTAAGGCTCTGCACTGACAGTGTGGAGCCTGCTTGCGATTCTCTCTCTCCCCTTCTCTCTGCCCCTTCCCGACTCGTGCTGTCTCTGTCTCTCTCAAAATAAATAAATAAGTAAACTTACAAAAAACAAAACAAAAAAAAGAGTTATTCCTCGTCTTCAGGGAAACTCTCCAGGCTAGCACAGAAGGTGAAAAGAAGATAACTGGTTAAAATACAAATATAATAACGATATATATAATATATGAGGTCTGGCGATAGAGAGAATGAGGTAATTAGCTCAGAGGAATGTGGGAATGCATGAAGGGGGCAGGAGAGCTCACTGAGGAGACAGCACTTTACCTGGAATCTGAAAGATAATTAGAAATTTGCTGAAAGAACATCTGAGACAAAGACATTCCAGTGATATGAGGAAAACGTGAGCAGTGAATGAGAAAAAGGAAACAGGAAAAATTAGGTAACTAAATAGTTTGAGATCACTGATAGGAAGGCATGGACTCAAGAGGCGTGGGGATCAGGAACAGAGAGATAGGTGAGGGTCAAGTAGGACAAAGACCGCAAATATTCCAGTGAGTTCAGGATGAATTCAGGATGGTAACCTGAGACATTATTTCAGTGAAGTCAGGGAAGGAAGCTGGAATACAATGGGTTCTGAGGCTGTGGGTCCCAGAAGACAGGGCATCACTCACCATGCCTGAACACAGATGGTGCTTCGTAAATATTTCCTTTTTCTCGTTCACTGCTCACATTTTCCTCATCTCATTAGAATGTCTTTTGTCTTGGATGTTCTTTTAGCAGATTTCTAATTATCTTTCAGATTCGAGGTTAAGCATTGTCTCCTACTACTGAGTGGATACATTCATAATATGTAACATAAATACAAGAAAGGAGAGAGTACAGGCTTTTGGGAAAGAGGGCCATGATTTGAGGGGAGTTAACACTGACAGAGCAAGAGCCCAGGAGAGGGAGGGGTGGGGGCAGGAATCGAACACACTGGTACAGGGATGAGCCTCGAAGCAGCTCCTTAGGCAGGTGGTGGCAAGAAATGTTTATGGGGCACTTCCATGTTCTGAAGACTGTAAGATTCCCCACAGAGATTCACAAATGTGTCAGAATCTTCCTGCCTCTTGTTCATATGCTCCCACCTTCACCCACTGACTTCATCCTTTTTAAAGTTATGATCCTACATCAAGAAACACATCTTGCCAAGCCTGGGTGGCTCAGTCGGTTAAGCGTCTGACTTCGGCTCAGGTCATGATCTCACTGTTCCTGAGTTCAAGTCCTGCATCACCCGGCTCTGTGCTGACAGCTCAGATCCTGGAGCCTGCTGTGGGTTCTGGGTCTCCCCTTCTCTCTGCCCCTCCCCCACTCATGCTCTGGCTCTGTTTCTCTCTCAAAAATAAATAAACATTAAAAAATATTAAGAAACACATCTTAGATCATGATGCAAAACACACACACATACACACACACACAGACCTCTTACCCAAAAGTTTTACCAAACTTCTACCTGGTATACACTTTTACTTAGTATGTGACACGCATTGTGTGTTATTATGTGTTTGCACCTTATTCCATTGTATTAAAAACATCTGGTTAAGATGTACAATATTTATTACTATTGCAAGGGTTCTTAAACTTGTTTTGTACCATGACACCGTGGTAGTATGGTCGAGCTTATACATACTTCAGAAAAATGTTGTTTGAATATATAAATTATACATTATATAATATATAATATATTAAATAAGGTTACAAAACAAATCAGCTCTATTATGATAGAGTTATCAAACTATTAAAGACGCATTAGGAAAATAAGATGAAAACAGAGAGGGAGGTAAGCCCTAAGAGACTCTTAACTACAGAGAACAAACTGAGGGGTGCTAGAGGGGAGGTGGGTAAGGGGATGGGCTAAATGGGTGATGGGCATTAAGGAAGGCGCTTCTCAGGATGAGCACTGGGTGTTGTATGGAAGTAATGAATCATGGGTTCTACTTCTGAAACCATTATTACACTGTATGTTAACTAACTTGGATTTAAATAAAATTAAAAAAAAAAAGACACAGTAGCAACAGGTCTAATAATTAGCATAATTTTAAAGTAGTAAAGAACATAAAAAGCATTTTGAGATATTCACATTACAATGTGATATGAAATATTTTAAAGTCTATTGGTTATGAAGTCACAGATGCTGCTAATAATACTGTGGCTTGTTTTCTGCATTTATATTTAAGTGAAATGTTAAATTTCGGTTAGGGTTAATGAAAACACATATAAAATATTCTTTTTATCCAGTTCACTGACCCCCTGAATGCTCTGGTCCACCTGCCCGGGTTAACACACCTGTGCTAATGGCAGTTTGGGAAGAACTGACTGCCTTCTGTCGCTTTGCCTCATCTCCTCCATTCTTGTCCTCACACACCCTGCTCTCCTTATATCAGCCTTCCTGCTCTTTGTCAAACACATAGGGCAGGCTTCTGTCCCAAGGCCTTTATACCTGCCATGTCCTCCTCTGTCTATAACAGTCTCGTCAGATATTTATAGCTTGCTCCTTCATTGTGTTCAGGTCCCTGATCAAATGTTCCTCCTCAGAGACCCTAGAAGAGTGCCCCCCTTCCTCCTGTATTGCTTTAACCTGCTTTCTCAATTCACAACATCCATTTACCTAGTAATATATCATGGATCTGTCTGCCTATTAGAATGCAAGTTCTATGAAGCAGGGATGTCTCTGGCTCAACTTCATAGTAACTGGCATACAGCATGATCAGTTAACATTTGTTGAAGCAGATCATTTCAACAAGCTATGGTAGGTGCTTAGATGGGGCAAACCCAATGTCCTGGGGACTCAGAGAAGAAGCCAGCTCCAAGGAGGAGATATTGTGTAGATACCATCTTAAAATCATCAGAGACGGAAGGCAAGAACAATATGAAACATTTCATTTGGAGAGATGTTTAGGTTCCAATCTAGAAGGTCTCAAGTCATGTTTAATGAAAATAAATGGCTTTTTCAGTCATACTTTAATGGTCTTGATTTTGTATTTGCTCTTTACATTCTAAGCCCTGCATTAATTAAGAATTTTTTTTTTTTAAGAAGCAACATAAAGTTGGCAAAATAAATAACAGAGTTCCAAAGATGAGTTCTATTATCAAAGAACCGGGCAGGCGGTACGGGCTCTGCATTTTGTACTGATAGAACCACATTACTTTTCATAAGGAAAACTTGATTCATGTTTCCATTAAGACATATTACAAGCATTCAAATCCATCAAAAGGGAAATGTAACATTTGAATCTCAACCAGCAAATCACTGATGCCACTGACTTTTTTTCCTCACTGAAATGGTTTTCTCCTCATTCAAATTCTTATATTAACCAGACTTGAGACAGGCATGGTTTTATGCTGATTGAAAGAGTGTTTCAAGATAAATGTCAGCAAGCTTTATCTGAAAATGCCAGATCCAGTAAGTTACAGGTGGTACTGAAAATCAGAAATTGACATAATTTTAACTAGCCTCTAGTTAGCAAACACATATCTAATAAGTGGTCATTAAGCTTGTCCTTTAAAATAGGCATTCAGTTGGTATAAATTTTTCTCTCAGTTATGCCCCTTTGTCCTTTAAGAGCATAACAGAAAACCATGAGGGTGTGCATATGCAGAGAAAAATCTCTGATGCCTTATATAAGACAAAAAAAATCAGTAAATGATATATTACATACTAAAAATGTAGGTATACAAAGGGTCAGAGAAAGATAACAATCCTTACATTCGTTTGTCCTACCGATATTATTTGGGATCATAACAATGCTATATGCTGGGCTGAGTGCTGGAATTATAAAGGGAGCAAATTAGACAAGGTGCCATCTCCTGGAGTTTACCTTCTAACCAGGGGATAGATAACAACAAGCATATGAATGAATTCACGTACTTACGAGTGTTATGAAGACAATAAAATGAATAATAAAGGGATTTGATCCGTATAGGTCTTCAAAGTCCCTTAGAATAAAGGCAATTGAAGTTTAATCTCTGGTCCAACCAAGCCCTCACACTTCAAAAGTAGCAGCAAGAGAAATTCCTACATCTTTTACAGAGGCCATATGCAGCCTACAACAGATCCCATGATGCAAATATTACCTTTCTAAAATCCAATCTCTCCCAACAAGTTACTCATTCCAGTATAATCCTCCATCAACAAGATTTTCCAAATATTATTCATCCCCTTTCGTCTGTTTTTACTTGGCTATCCTTAGCCTCAAGTTATGTGATTTTTGTCTGAGAAGCCCAATGCATGGTACAGTAAATTAGGAAAGGCTTTCTGGCTTCCATGTAAGTCTGGAAGGTGGTGGTAGATTAAACTGGAGAACAGGGGCGGCTAAAACGAGAACAGTTGGGAAATCAAAGGTGAAAGGGGAAGAAAAATCACTTCCCAATAGGGCAGCCACCTCCAAATGCCTTCCTCTCTAGTCTTCAGGTGGAAGAATGTCACTTTATAGACAGCAATCCCTTAAATCAATGTTGAAACAGTTTTCCCTTAAAATTGCATGTGTGCTTTAGTAGCATTTTTCTTGTCAAAGTCTGCCTAAAGGAAATAACAAGATATGCAGTCAGATATTTATTCATAAGGATGTTCATCTCATTGTTATTTATAATATTGAAAAATTGAAAATAAGAATCTAAATAGGCCAAAATATGGAACTGGTTAGATTACACACACACATATATACACACACACACACACTTATATGTTTATATATGAGGAATACTTTAAAGCCATTACAAGTGATGTTGCAGAAGAATATTTAGTGGGAGTGTGTGCATGGTATGTAGTTCGATGAAAATTAAAAGGCAGTTTACATACAGGATGTGCAGTGTTGTCTATCTATCTATCTATCTATCTCCCCAAAACGTAATAGTGGTAAATTGAGTAGTTTGAAAAAAACACAACTTTTTATTCATGTTTTTTCCAAAACTTTCTAAAGCCAGCATGAGTTACCTTTTATAATCAGGAAAATACATCTTTTTGTGTGGTGAACACTTGTTGAAGAGACACAGGTTCATTGTTTGTCACTTAAGTGAGGGTTAGCGTTGAGTCAGAGGCCTGTGGCTGAGTCTTGAGATAAAACGGGTAAGGACTAAAGGTGGCAGTGCAGAACGGAGCTGACGACGAACTCCAGTCGTTCAGGGGAATCAGCCAGATGGGGGAAGGGGGGTTCTGTCAGGAAATGACATGAATGAATCCGAGAAACCTTAAGAATTAGCCACTGGGGCTTTTATTTATATTGGGTGGAAATTCATGAGGCTTTGTCACTCCCTGGAATAGGCTGGGGCTTTGCATTTATATTGGTTTAAGCTCCACACGGGGCCTTGAATTACCAACTGGAAGCCAGACGGTTCAACTCCAAGACTCTGTACAGGGCATTTAGCCACTAAAACTGCCATATGTTCACATGTACTGTGGGCGTAGGAATGACTTCTCTGTCCTCTTCACCTCTAAGGGTTGTTGGGAGGCCATCACAGATCCAAAGCAAACAACTAACCAAACAAATCCTGTGTAAGAAAAATCTTTCAAATGTATAAACACTACACTGAGGAGACACCATGAGCAAACACTGTACTGTTGTTGAGACTCTGCCTTTGTGATATCATCTGTAAAATGGGAATAATAATAGTCACCACCTCATAGGTTGTTACAATGATTGAATGTGTTCATGTATGTAAAATACTGAGCAGAGTGTCTAAGTGTGAGTGTTTAGTGAGTGTTTAGTGCTTATTGCTAGTCAAGAATAACCATTATTCTTGAAGCATATGGCACTTTCCTCAAGGTGATTCATAGAAGTAACTGGTACTTTCCTAAGCTATATTTATTTATTCTCTGAGCAAAAGTAATGGCTTAATAATGGAGAACACTCTATATGATAGAGGGCATTTTCAGTAATTAATGTTAATAATAAAAATATATAAGGATGATTTAAAAGTAGAGATCTATTTGTTGTTTCAGGAACTTTATGTGCAGACCGAAGAGTTATTTTTTTTTTTCTGTATACAGATAAAAATAATGAAAGAAATTTATATTTCTGTGGAAATGTCTTTGCTAACAAATTCTAAGCAAATGGCATTGTACATAACACTTGCTAATGGGTTTGCTAAGAATGCAGGTTTGTTTCCTTGTCACTAGGACAATCCCCAATACATCCTGGAGTGGTTGGAGCCTGGCAATCTCAGAGTTTGAATAGATTATGGGAGTTATGGATAAATCTGTGTATGAGATCTTCACATGGGCAAATCCAGGAACTAGAAACTCTCCACCTGTAACTAACAGTTACCTTAAATATTTCTGCGGGGTCACCTGGGTGGCTCAGTCAGTTAAGCAACCAACTTCTGCTTAGGTCATGATCTTACAGTTTGTGAGTTCCAGTCGTGCATGGGGCTCTCTACTTTCAGCACAGAGCCCACTTCAGAGGCTCTGGCCCTTTGTCCCTCTGCCCCTCCCCCAGTCTCCCCCTCTCTCAAATAAATCAACATTAAAAAATTATAAATACTTTCTGCAGTGCAGGAAATAACACAGAAGCAAATGAAGTTAAATCCCTTAGTTACTCTGGTCCTTCAGCAACTGGTTTTATAAACCTGTTTATACCTTTTCATTGTCTGAGCATAAAATATTCCTGAGGCTATAAAACCAAAATCAAAACTAAAACAAGCCTCCTGTTCTTTGGAGTGCTTTAGTGCATGAATACCTTGGTTGGAGAAGATCCCTGGTCAGTTTTTTTTTGGAGGAAATGACACATGCCAAGCCCCATGGACCACAAGGATAGACTTGACTGCAGATTTGCTGAATTCATTGACATATGGAGAGCTTTAGTGTGTTGTAAAACATGGAGGAATTGTTAGTGCTGAAATGGCTTTCTCTGGGAGAAAGAAACTTTTCATTGGCCCATTTAGTTGGGTCAATATTTTAATAAAAAGTTCATCTTCACTGTTCATTCGTTTCTCTTAATTGTGGAAGATTAACACATACTGACAGTTTCCCTCTGTACCACTTACCACCAAAACCAGGCTATCAGTGGCTAAAGACCAAAGCCACTTCTAAAATGGCTTCCTTATAAATTGTTCAGTAATCTGAATACTTGTTTTTGTTTTTTGGATAGACAAATGTTTACTAGCCATAAAGCTCTACCACATCGACAGTTCGCATTTATGTTTCTACCAGTAGAAAGAGGTAGTTTGGGAAGAAAGAGGTAGTTTGGGTAGTTTGGTAGTTTGTGACTGGCTATGTATCTATTCTATTTATAATACTGAATATAAACCTACTAATCCCACAGAGAGGAAAATGTCTTTCCAGTTGAATTCTCTATCAAACTGAGACACAGAATGTTAATTCTGCACCAATGTTGATGAATTCTGATTCTAAAAATATTCCATTAAATGCATCACGAAATACTCAAGTTTGAGGTTAGTTGAAACTATTAGGATATTTTTCAACATTTAAAACAAATGCTTTATTAAAATGCACATTTAAATGAGATGCGTCTCTGAGCCCTGATTCTTTAAGTTGCTAAGTCCTCAATAACAATAATTAATGCTTCCATCTCATTACTAATAAAATGACAAATTGAATATTGTTTATGCAATACAAAATTCAAATTTATTCAAAAATATTTTTATTAAAGTTATTTATTTATTTGAGAGAGAGAGCCAGCATGCACAAGTGGGAGAGGGCAGAGAGAGAGAGGGAGAGAGAGAATCCCAAGTAAGCTTTGTACTGTCAGCATGGAGCCCAATGCGGGGCCCAAACTGACAAACCTCAAGATCGTGACCTGAGCTGAAGTCAGATACTTAACTGACTGAACCACCCAGATGCCCCTCAAATTTATTTTAGAAAAAAAAAGTTCTTGAATGTTAATGACTCATAAGTTTGTATAGATTGATAACTTGCCCAAATTTATTGCAGGAAGGCTATTTCTAAATTAAGGATAAAATGGATAGAAAAAGAAACAAATCCCACCCTATCCTATATGAATAACAACCTGGGGCGCTGATATTAGTGATATGAAGATCTTGTCTCAAATCTCACACTAGTGATCTAAACTATTTGACCTCTCAGCTTTTTTTCTTTTTATTCAATGTGGCTGCTAACATGAATTATTATGTTTCTATGAGGTTAAAATGAGAAAATAAATGTCATTTCCTTGACTTTCACTAGGCAATGAGGAAGAGACTGGCTTTCTGAACTTTTGCTTTTTCCCCCAGGCATTCAGTGACTGCCTGAAGACACTACATCGTATCCACTGTCCACACTTCACAACACATAGGTGAGTTACAATCGCTCATTTGTGTCTATTCATTTCTAATACAGGTGGGTAAATAGGTATCACAAATTCATGGAGCTCTAAGTGTAAGCTCTATGAATGAAATACTTTGCTTTTCTTTACATTGGGTCCTTATTTTTGCTTAGTTTTGTATATTCCATGGTTTCATGGCACCTTCATATTGCATGTGCTTAACAAACATTTGTTGAGTGAACAAACGTGAAATCCCTGTGAACCATGTGTGATAAGTTTTTGAGGAAAGAATAATCTCTAAAACCAGTACTAGGAGTCAGATGAGGAGAAGTAGAATATGTCAGAGTTCAAACTGAAATTTGAAAGAAGTAACTGAGGCCACATCAAGAATTAGAGCACCTGAAGAAGCCATGTGGCAGACAGATGATTTAGGTGGCCCTCCTTGACCTTGGCCTGCTAAAATTTGTGCTGTTGTATGGTACTCTCCCCTGAGTTTGGGCAGGGCCTGTGACTTGATTGTAGCCAAGGGAATATGGCAATTGTGATACAGTGTACATGATTACATCATGTGATGCTATACTGTCTGTGTTGCTAGAGTTTCTTTATTATTGGCTTTGAAGAAGCAAGTTGCCATGAATTCTGTTGCCACAAGGAATCAAATGCTGTCAATAATCATATAAGCAGTGAAACAGCTCTTTCCCCGGTTATACCTCCAGATGAGAACTCACTTCTTGCCAATATCTTGATTGCCACCTTATGAGACTCGAAGCAGAAGACTCCCCTAAGCTGTTCTCACACAAGTTCTGCATGTAGTTGTTAACTGGGTTTCTCTGAACATCTGGTGGTTCACTAGTGATTGCCTAGCCTACCCAAAGCCTTGATAACTGGAGAATTTCCAAATACTGCATTTTTTTAGCCAGGCAAATGGTATGAATGGTATATATGAAATTGTGTCCTCTGTCTTTAAAGGAGTGCTTGAGAATCAAATCTGCCTTCTGAGATTAATCTACCCCTATTACAGGTATTAACAAAGCCCAGTTGAGAGGTGGGGAGCTCAGCAGTTCTTGATGTCATGTACCATTCTAACAGGCTTAATGTGAGTCAGGCACAGCCCTTGTACTGTCCAAATAGTCCTTGTCCAAATAGTCACTCTATGGGGTAGGTACTATTATTGTTCAAATTCATCTGGAAAACTTATTTTAAACAGGTTAAATAACTTGCAAAGTCATACATCCATTATGTGGTTGAGTGTGATTGGAACATGCATATAATAATTTTAAAGTCAATGCTTTTGCTATTGTAGCTCCCCCTATGAATCCAATATAAGTTGTCAATAAGTGAAAAATTTAGTAAGTACCACATACTTTCTCCATACAACAGAGAACAGTCTAATGAACAAATTTTCTTTTCAGTTTAGACTAAAAAACTATTTTCTTTAATTCTAGAGTGGAAATGACTAGATTTTCTGATATCGTGTAGACAGCAGCCAATGCAATAGAAAGAAAGCGGCTGAAAATTTCAATCCTTGGGGTAATCATACTATTATATTGGGTATGCCTTCAGCATGGGAATAGATATAGATATAGATGGTATAGATAGATATAGATATAGATATAGATATAGATATAGATATAGATATAGATATAGATAGATATATCTTTAAAGTAGACTTAGATAGAAATAAGCCATACAGAGAAAGAGAGATACCGTATGTTTTCACTCTTATGTGGATCCTGAGAAACTTAACAGAAACCCATGGGGGAGGGGAAGGAAAAAAAATAGAGGTTAGAGTGGGAGAGAACCAAAGCATAAGAGACTCTTAAAAACTGAGAACAAACTGAGGGTTGATGGGGGGGTGGGAGGGAGGGAAGGGTAGGTGATGGGCATTGAAGAGGGCATTTTTTGGGATGAGCACTGGGTGTTGTATGGAAACCAATTTGACAATACATTTCATATATTAAAAAAATAAAAATAAAAAAAAAGTAGACTTAGATAATAGAAACCTGTCTGGGAAAAAGAAAGAAAGAAAGAAAGAAAGAAAGAAAGAAAGAAAGAAAGAAAGAAAGAAAGAAAGAAAGAAAGAAAGAAAAAAAAAAAAAAGAAAGCCTGTAGTCTGAAATGGAAGTGTCAAAAGTCCAAGTAGCAGTCCTTGTCATTACAAATTAGTGGTGGTATTGGAGATACAGTGAGTTGGAGGAAGATGAAGTCAATAGTATCTCTGTAAGTATTGAGTCTCTTACCTTCCAACCTTGTAGCCAGACTGTGTTTAAACTACTTGCCCCATATCGTGCTAACTTTGTGAACTTTGGCAAATTATAATCATTTTAAGTTTTATTTTCTTGACCTTGTAAAGACTGGTGAAAAGATTAAATAAAATACTGTATATCAATTACCTATCAGAGTGTTTAGAACAGAGTGGGTATTTTCTTTTCCTTGGTTCTTTGCTCATAGAGCATATTCAAAGCACAGGGACTGGGGACAATTCTTGTAGGGTCAACTAACCACAATGGCCCGAGAGATACATCTAATTGAAGGTGACGATGAATGCCTCCTATGTATTTGACATTGTGCCCAGAACTTTGCATGTCCAATAATAATTAAGCCTCATAGCAAACTTGTGAGAGAGTTGCTATTTTAACCATTTCACAGACAATGAAGTTGAACTACAGAAAGATTATGTGACTTGTCCAAGTTTAACTTGTCTGATAAATTGTGACGCTTGAACATGAACTTGTTTCTCCGCCAAGAGACTTAAACCTTGGTACAGTAGTAAATAACAACAGATGATGGTGGATTAGCCATAGTTAAGGTAGCTACAGGCACCCTAAATTCTTGAATTTGTGTCATCACTCTTGATAGTGAAACATGAAATAATCTAGGATTTTTTCTTAGGTAATAGTTACCTTCCCCTTTGATCCAATATCCACTCCCCCCACCCCCCCCCACCCCACACACATATTTTGTTCTTCTCTGAGTTAAATCCATTAATAAGATAAGATTTGTAAGTGTTCATTTATAATGTGCACACCTATCTTTATTTAAATTTGATCGTTCTTCAAATCAGCAGTGTATCTTAAAATGTAGCAACATTTTGGTAATGAAAAACTGTGCCAATAACATGGATTATGTTAAGATTTGTGCAATATTTTTCTATGGAGAAATTTTTTCTCTTTGAAATATTCAATAAGCTTACAGCCAGTGGTTTAATTATTTTATGCAAGCATAATAGCTTCTCGATAACCGAAAGCACTGCCTTGTGACAAAGCTGGTTTCTATGTATTTTTTAATAAGGAAGGGTTCAGAGTGGTGATTTCTTGATATCCCTTAAGGCTTTTTAGTAGAGATCTTATCCAAGCAACACATTTTCTAAAAGTGTAAAGGGAGCAGTAAACTGTTAGCAAAGCCTGAAGCATCCCATTTATTTCTTGCATTTCTATTTTCCAGGAATATTTCTCTGTAAGAACACAGGTGGTCATAAAAGAATCTAGACAACTATACTCTTTGTTCAAAATCCCAAGTGTTCAAAATATTAATATATGCATGAAAATGCTGATAATCATAATAAAAATAGCAAACAGAAATTCTAGACTTGGAAAGTTGTATGTAGTATGAAACTTCTTCCCTATATTTATAACAATGTTCATTTATTATTCAGCTCTGAGACTTTAATCTGAGAAAATGACAATGAGTGCTCTGCTCAAGTGGATACCCAATCTTTCCAGTAAGTGCCAGTCACCAAAAATGCCCATCCTGTGAAGCAGCAACCTATTATTTTGCTGAGTTTTCACACTGGTTTTCCTGGGGCAATGTTCAAGACACAAAAACTGGCACGGATCTTCCTATCAAGAGTAATAGTTATATAAAAATAGACCTGGTCTTTATAATTTTTCTAAGTTTATTTATTGATTTTTAGAGAAAAAGAGTCGATAAGAGATAGAGGGAGGGAGGGAGGAAGGTGCAGAGAGAGAGAGAGAGAGAGAGAGAGAGAGAAAGAGAGTCCCAAACAGACTCCATTCTCTTACCACAGAGCCTGAGCCTGATATGGGACTTGAACTCACAAACTGTGAGACCATGATCTGAGCTGAAATCAACAGTCAGGCACTCAACTAACTGAGCCACCCAGGTGTCCCTAGTCTTTATAATTTTTAAAAGTTAGATTTTTGCATGGATTGTAAACTCAAATTGACCTTTATGTTTTTGGCTGGTAATCCTATGGAATGGAGAATTTAAATGAACTGTGATTCAGAATTAAATGTTTGGCTTTAAAACAAACAAACAACAAAAAATGATATCCAGCAAATACTCTGGGAGATTCTGATCCAAGAGGTGCTTTATGCTGGGACTTGAGAAGTTGTGTTTTTTGTTTCAAATCTCCTCAGAGAACAGTAGCAATATATATCTAGCACATTCTAAAAAATATGAATATATGTAATATATGTAATAAACATGTATTATATTCATATATATGTATATGTTATAGATTTTAAAATAAACATATATAAGACATATCTAAGCTTTATCCTAGAAATTCATTTTCTGCAATATCCTCTATTTTGACACAAAAATTACATATATAGGGAAATATTTATTCATTCAAGCTTCTTATTAATTATTGGAGAATTAGAGATAAATGTCCAACACTGAGGAAGTTATTATATAGCCAAACAATGGAATACCACATAATAGAAATTAAATGTTAGATATATAAAGTTGAAATGGATTTTCAAAAAGCTATCCAAGATATCCAATAGAATATAGTATATTATAGTATAATCCAGAAAATTTTAGGGAAATGATACAAAGAAAGAGGTATTTATGTTTCATCTTAAATCCCTCTCTATGAGCTAAATTTTATTCCTTTAATATTTATTTCTATGTATTGCTTTTGTAATATAGTAAAGTAAATTATAAGTGTAAAAGCAATTCTGATGTTCTGATGTTTGTCCCATGGTAAGAACACTAGGGGCCTCCTATAATGCTTGGGTGCTATACTAAGGTCTAATCAGAGTTCAGACAACAATATTACTCGAAATTTTCTCCAGGGAAGGAAATATTTGTCATATACACAGAAATGATCACACTTTAATTATCTTTCAAGTAGATCATGTGCTTGAGGTGGCTTTATAATACCTTTTCTGTCATAATGAAATGAAGTGTGATAAAAAAAAAATGTACCATTTCACACCCCCATCTAAGGACAGCAACTTATGAGACCTGATGAAATACCAACAATGCTAACACAATTGTCTGATTTCCAACAACAATGATGATAATAATAATAATACAATGAAGGTAAAAAATTTCCCCATGCTGTTAATCAATAATGATACTGTGACCCTGACAGAAAACTCCATTCAGGCAGTTGATGGTACTATATTGAAAATATCCATCTTCCCCTGTTGGCAGACACTTTTCTTTTTTCGTTTTTTTTTTTTAAGTAACTATTATATTTTGACCTTGTGATGAAAGGGTAAGGTGGTGTCAGGGCCAACCGTGAGGACTCTGGAAACCTGGAGCCTTGAGTCCCATCCTAAAAGACTTGAGGATAAGCCTTGAGCACACCCCTTAACCTCTCTGTGTTTCAGCTTTCCTATCATCTGTAAGATGAGAATAGCACTTGCCATCTACCCCACAAAGGGGTTGAAAGAGACTACGAGAGAGTCCACGGAAGGCACTTTGAACTCTTCAGAAGTAAGCTTTTACAAAAGTACAAACCCTTGCATCAAAGGACATGCTCATACCTTTCTGAGACATCAAGAGTGGTTCAGGGATAGGATAATGTATAGGCCTGACACTGAGTGTTCCTTTTCATTGAAATAATTGCCACAGCAATTTCTTTTCTTTCCTACCTGGATACTATTCTCATGCAGCCTTGACAAATCCCAACACTCCTTCTCAGATCACTGTGAGGGGTCTCTGAGGCTCATTTTTGGCTCATTCAGCTGCATTATTCAGCTGACAGGTATAAAATGTGTTACCCCCTACCTCTCTCTTTAGGCATTGCTAGAAAGCAATCGTCTGAGGAGAGAAAAGTAGAATACATTCCAGGAGGTCATTTGTGACTCCATGTGCTATGGCCACATTTGAGGCAGGACACAGCTAATTCATTCCCACCAATTGTTCACTTTGACCTAGTCTGGAATCATATCTCTTTCTCCAGCTATCCAACCTTCATTATTGAGTATTACCTGTGTACTAAGCCTTTTAGAGGAATGTTTCATCAGTCTTAGAAGAGGAACTTGCCTGCTAAATAGTGCTAAAATCATACGGCAATTCAAATCTTTCTTCAAGTCAACATCTTGAACAGAGGTTCTCAGTACTGGCTCCATATTACAATTACCTGAGTGATTTCAGCTAGGTGGGTTAAATCTCTGCCTCTGCAGAGAGATGTTTTAAGAGTCTCCACACAACTATATTCATAGCAGCATTATTCACAATATCCAAATGGTGGGAACAGCCCAAATGTCCATCGATGGCTAAACAGACCATGGTATATACGTTGAATGGAGTATTATTCAGACATAAAAAGGAATGAATGAAGTACTGATATATGTTACAACATGGATGAACCTCATGCTAAGTGAAAGAAT
Organism: Prionailurus bengalensis; assembly: GCF_016509475.1. Classification (NCBI taxonomy): domain Eukaryota; kingdom Metazoa; phylum Chordata; class Mammalia; order Carnivora; family Felidae; genus Prionailurus; species Prionailurus bengalensis. Next base: position 189,624,380 of record NC_057344.1, on the reverse strand, counting down.
CCAGACACCAAATTTCACATATTGTTATGATTCATGTATATGAAATATCTAGAACAGGTAAATTCATAAAGACAGAATACAAATTGGTCACTTCCAAGGGCAAGGGAGAGGGGGTTATGGGGAGCAACTGCTTCATGGGTACAGGTTTGCCTTTTGAGGTGATGGAACTGTTTTGAAATTAGGTAGAAATGGTGCATATACCACACTTTATATCAAATGAATGTACAAATAAATAAATACACGGATGGTTTTCCATTATTTACTAAGTAAGACCCCTGATCTAGAGGGTCAAACATGGCTATTACACCAATGTCACTGCAGCTGTATGGGGCTGGCTCCCTCCTGTGTGACTCCACCAATCACCACTCCATCTCTCAAGGTTCTTCTCAGCACAACTCATGGATTGCCCATAAGAGCATCAGCTAGAGTGTTGGTTTGTTACAGTGCATATCCCTAGGCCTCACTGCAGACCTATGGACCCAGAATCTCCTAGCAGGAGACAGGCAAGGTTATGTGTTTAAAATTATTTTCCCGATGTATTCTTGTATATTAAGTTTTCCAATGATGTCTATGGCCCTCTTTGGACCTTTCCTTACTCTTGCTGGTCAGTCATTTTTTGAGTTTTTCTGTTGACCCAGCTCCTCTGGTAAGGGTTGAGTATATATAATCTCTTTTAATCTTCACAAATGGCAGTAATCCTCTTCCACAGGAGAGGAAATGAAGGTGGAGAGAGGGGAAATGACTCATCCAAGATTACACATTTATCAAAGGGTAAAACCAGTAACCACACTGGCTTATTTATAATAACCAAAGGTTTATTTTTCTTAAAAACGCTTTAAGACTTTATTCTATGGCAATCACACCATCCCCCCCAAATTATCAGCTACTGGCCTCTCAATACCCCATTGCTTCCATCTTCCAATATGGTCCCTAAAATGCTCTGTACCTTTTACCCATGTCTGGACTCATCCACAAATGAACCACCATTTTCAATAATCGTTCATGAAGCTTCCAGGCCTTTCTGACTTCAGGGGAAGGTGACCTCTCACCCTTGCCCCATCACATCTTACTGAAACCAAGCCAGTGTTAGATAAGCTCTTTTCCTACTGCTGTGTGTACTGCATTATGTACTGGCTTCTGCCTCTGTCCAGCTTTCCCACAACTGTGGAGGGAGAAACAGCCTTTCTGGGATCCCAACCTTTCTCACCTTTCTCACTGCCTGGCACTCTCAATCCTAAACTCACGCCCCAACCTGGACTTTCCCCCTCTCACTAGCAATAATTTCACCTTAGCTCAAATATGTTTAAATTCTACCCGCATATCCAAATAATATCATCTGAGTTTTAAAAAACTTTTGTCTGTGTTCTTAAACACCCTCTCTTATACCCATGCTCTTTTTTTTCTCATACCCCTTCCTTCAGCTCCACTATCCTCTTCAGAGTTATCAAAATCCATCTTCAGGCCAAATCCATTTGTCAATGTTCAGTTCCTCCACAGCATCTGGTCCTCTGACATTTAATCTTCCTAAACTCTCCCCTCCCTCAGCCTCTGGGATGATCTACCTTTGTTTTGTTTTTTTCTTATTCTTGGCCTCTGCTTAAGCAAGTCCCTTCAACTTTTTTGAACATCTGAATCTTTACCTTTAAAATAAGGAAATATCATCTAACTCAGAATGTTGTTGCAGAGGTTCAGGCAAGTCAAATGTCTATTTATTTACTCATTCAACACTCCAGTGGAGTATCTACTGTATGCATAGTCCTGTATCAAACACGGGTTTAAAGTTGAAAGGCACAGTCAATGACCTTAAGGAACTTCAAAGTGATTTGAAGAGACATCGTGACAATTAGTCATAGTGTTTTATTCATTCTTTCATTCATTTATTCATTTAATTGTCATTGAGTACCTATGACTTGTCAAGCAATTACCTAGTCACTGAAGACATAACAATGAGCAAATGTGAATTAGTCACTGTCCCATGAAGCTTACATTTTCATGACAATTACCCATGGGGCTAGCAAAATAATGTCAGAGAACAGTAAATGCCACAAGAGAAAAAAACAAGTAATAAGACACAGAGTTGTGGCAGTGAGGTGTGCTGGAAGTGGGGTCAGAAACTACTTCTCTGTGGAGGTGATATTTGGTCTAAGACCTAAATGATGACAATGAGAATCAGATATTTAGGAGAGACTTACATGAAGAAGAAGCACAAGTGCAAAGGCCCTGAGGCCTGAATGAAATTAGCATTCAGAGGGGCAGAAAGAAGGCCACAGGAGCTTTTTGAATGGTGAAGAGATGAGGCAAGTAAGACAGTTTGGAGAGGTCTTGTTTGCCCTGCTAATTATGGAATCTGGATATAAAACTAAATGCAAAGGAAAGTCACCAAGAGGTTTAAGGTAGGACAATGCCATAATCTGATAAATACCTTAAAAAATCAACTAAAACCTGTGTGGATAATAGACTGCTTAGGGGACAGCAGAAGCAGGAGGACTCATAATGAGTCCATTTCAGTAGACCAGACGCAGGGTGATGGCCGATATTGGGGTAGTGGCAATGAAGATGGTGTGAAATGCTCATATTTTGGTTACAGTATATGCCATATACTATATACTTATTTATTTACTCGGTGTTTTATATTTTATGTACCAGAATTTAGGTTCTTTGAGCATTGCAAGCTTACTTTTGGTCACTGTTCTATCCCCCAATATCTAGAACTGTCCCTGACATATAGCGGATGCTAAATAAGTAAACATTTGTTGAATAAATGAATAAATGGCTTGGGTGTGGGTGCTGAGATAAACTTCAAAGTGTTTGACCTGAGCCCTTGGGTTGACAGTGTGTTGTCAACTGCGGTGGGAAAGACCAGAACACGTTTGTGGATGGAAAACACTCCATCTTGGGTATGTTAGATATAAGATACCTCTTAGAAAGTAAATACTTACAGGTATATGGAGCTTAGGGCTAGAATTCATTCTTTTCTTTCTTTCTTTCTCCCACTCTTCCTCCCTCCCTTTTACCCTCCCTCCCTCCTTCCTCACCTCCCCCTTCCTTCCTTCCTTCCTTCCTTCCTTCCTTCCTTCCTTCCCTCCTCTCTCTCTCTCTCTCTCTCTCTCTCTCTCTCTCATGACTTCATGCCTCCCTCATGCCTTCCTCATGACTGTCATGCACACTCAAAGAACCACTCATCTAAACCACTGTCAGTTACAGTCATCAGAAAGAGTTGAATAGTCAATGGAGGGTTTGGGTAACTGTTTAAGCTAACAAATTGCTCTTATGTTTCTTGGCTCTCACCAAGTCTTGCTTTATCGATCAGCCTTGAATTACTTTGTCCAGAATCAAATGTTTTCTTTTTCAATTATATGGCAATGGTAACAACACAACTTCCCAAGCATAATTGTAGCATTTCAAAACACTTTCTCTTCTGTCATTTAATGTTAGCTTTGGAGGGGCCATGAAATAGTAGAGATGGGAGTTCTAGCCCCATGCCACATATGACCATATTTAGGACTGTCCCATTGGGTGATTTATTGATGTTCACATTACAGGCTTAGGCAGATGTGAGACAAAAATTCACTGTTGGTAAATATGGGATGAATAGAGCTCAGTCTTGAGTTTTCCTTATAGCTTTTGGGCACTATCTACTATAAAATAGATGCTAAATAAATATTCATTGACTGAGTTAGTAATTCCTGAAACAGACACTGCAGACTGCAGGTTCCAAGAAAATGCAGACTCACCTCAGCAAAAAGGAACAAAAAAAAAAAAAAAGAGAGAGAGAGAGAGAGAGAGAGAGGGAGAGGGAAATAAACAAGAATAATATAACAGCCTGAGCATTTCTTTAATTGGAGATCCACTAACCAGCTCATCACATTTGGCAACATTATCCAGACCCATGATCCAGAAGCATGGAAGTTTTGGGGAAGAGACATAAATTAAATTCTGAAGCTATTAACTATCACTTTCTTCCTATTTCTTTAAGACAATTGATAAAGTTTCTATAATTCTTGATGCCTTTACTTTTCTCATACTGTCGATTGTGAATTTGAAAGTGTTTCAATACTTCTGTATTTTGATCTGTTTTGAATTACCTAAGAAATGCAAAACAAAACAAAACAAAACAAAACAAAACAAAACAAAAAAACCAAAACAAAACAAAAACCTGGCAACATGTTCTTCACCTTGCAATTGCTTCTTGCCAATGTTATCTGCCTCTCTTTATTTTAAACCTAAGACATATCCCTCTTCTACTGGAATGCTTTTAGCCTACCAGATGCGTGATAATAATGAAACATTCCTGTATTTGCCTAAAGCTGTAGAATTTTCAATGTGCTTTCAAAATATAGTCTGACTTAGCTTCGCTTAAAAACCTCTAAACACAATTGTTTGGTTTTTATCCTAATAGACATTTAAAACCAAAGGGAAAAAAAAAAGAGTGTTATTTATTCTTTAGTTACATTCATTCAGGACATTCATTCAGTGATACACTGAAACATTAATGACACTGACAATGATCATAACAGTAATAGCAAGTAATTTTTGAGCTCCTACTATGTCCCAACCACTCAGCCATGCTTTAACATGGATGGTAACATTTATCCAGCCCTGAGGGAGATACTATTGTTCTTACTTTAGTAGTGATGGAACTACAGCCCACTGGGTTTAAGTAACCTCCCAAATCACACTCAGTTTAGCAGTTAAGCCAAGATTTGAATCCAGAACTGTTAGACTCCAAAACTCATGAATTAACTGCATTTTGACTCCTGCCTTAAGGTAATTACCACCGCACTGCTAAATGCCTGTCATCAGAGCTAATGGTACAGGCACTGAGAAGACTCATTTAGTTCATATGGCCAAACACAGTGGGTCTATATACATTTTATAGATGCTCTGTTGGGCTACATGAATGTAAATACACATGGCTGGAAAATGAAAAATGCCTTCAGTTTCCTGGTTTAAAGTCTAGTGACAGATAGGTTGATGGCAATCTCAAATTCTAATACCATTTAATCCCACCTCTAATCCTCTACCCCTCTCCACTCTTCATCTCATTTTCTGCCTCCGGCTGCAAGTTTTGATGTTGGAACTCTTGTTATTTCAATAAACACGTGTTCAGATCTTTTACATAGTAGGCCCATTTTGAGCATGATAGGTATAGAAAAGAAGAAAGCAGTCCATTATGTTAAGGATCTTACAGACATGTAGGGGAAAGACCAATATAAACACATAAGGCATTTGGTCTTTCTATATTTCAGCCTCAGTTCCTTGCAACTTGTCTTGGGTGAAAACCTGGGTGTTGACTGCCCTGGTTCTGTCTGACAAACAAACACAAACAAAACAAAACTCTTGCTTCAATTTCTTTCCAAGGGAATGTCATCTCGATGATTGGACGTTTAGCATTATCCCCATCTGTCTTGCATTGCTATCAGTAAATGCCCACCGCACCTTCCCAGTTATTATACCCAGAAACACTGAGCCTTATATTCACCTACTTCCATTCTTTCACCCACACACCCAACTCATCAGCAAGACTTCCTGGATTTACTTCTACAATGTATGCTATTCCATCTCCCTCTTCCAGGTTTTGCTATTCTCCACCCTGGTTGATGCTACTCTTCCCCACACCTTGACTACAACGATAAACTGCAGAATGCTAGCTCTGTTCCTGCTCTTCTTCCCCTGCTCCAATCTATACTCCATATAATGGTCAGCGAGGTTTCTCTAAATCCTGAATAACATAATGTCACTCCAAGGCTGGAAACCTTTAAATGGAAACTTGATCCAGTCAGAATAAATCCTAGCTCTTCCATGTTGCTTACAGATTTCAAACCCCTGCATACTTCCTTAGTCTTATAACATTCTTCATCTCACTTGTGACACTGCCAACATACAGATCCTTCAAATTCCTTACACACACTATGCTTCTTCTTATCTCGATGCCTTCCTACAAACAGTTCCTTCTTCTGGAAAATGCTTCCCTCTTCTTCACAAGGCTGGATGCTTCTCATCATTCAGGTCTTGGTTAGCATCACCTTGCCAGCTGACAATCCCCATAGTAAGTGCTTCTGGTACTCTGCCCATGTCATTTTGGGCCACGCTTGTGTCTTCATGAACATGAACTGTCACTGAGCTTTCACTCCCAACAGTCAGCTCTGTGTATCTTTGTCAGCAGATGAATTTCAGTGACCACTTGGAGAGCTAGAAGTGTCTATTGATTTCTATTTCTCTCTGCCCTGGAATGCAACCCTAACCAAAGTCTGGTGGATGAAGAGTAAAAATGCTCCAGCTCTCTCAGTTGATGATGGGCCCAACTCTGAAGCTGAAATACAATTCCCTCAGAGCTCTCCTGCAGGACTGAGCCAAAGTTGTCCTCTGAGAGTCTTTGCTTGATATTGCATTCTTGCGTGCCCTCCTTCCTTTGCTTGCCCTATTCCCACTTTCCTACCATTTTTCCCTGGGAGCATGCTCTAATAAATCACATTGACACAAAATCTCATCTCAGGATATGCATCTGGGAAATCCAGCTAAGCCAGCCCTTCAACCTTACCCAGTTATTCTCCATCAGTGCACTAAGTTAATTTTGTTTGTAGCATGTGTCAAAGCTGTTATCTTACATTGATCTGCTTGTTCACTTGTGTCTTATCTATATCTCCTATAAGACTGTGAGCAAGTTGAGGGCAGGGACTCTACCCTTCTCTTTAACTAGTGTATCCTCTGCACCTAGTATAGTGGTTGACCCATAGTAGGTGTCTAATTAACATCTGTTTAATGAATGATTGAAAAAATAACAAAACATTTCCTGATGCCACTCATAATCAAGGCTGAAATACCTGCCCCTTGTCTGGTTTCCATGGCTTCCATCAAATAGCTTCTGATTAGGATCCAGGTTTTCATGGAGTTTAACTATAAGGTAGCATGTCTTGGTGATATGCTTGTGTCATGGTGACATAAGTATTCTGTCCATGTGACATTTCTAGTTGATATAACATGTCATTATCCCTTGAGTGTTTACTATTTGCTGGGTAGAACTAAGGTAGAGATATAATATTTTATTAAATTTTAGCAAACACTTTGGTGTGGCAGATACATTATCTATGTATTTCTTTTTATTTTATTTTATTGTTTTTATTTGTCTTCATTTTTTAAAAATTTAAACCCAAGTTAGTTACAATATAGTGTAATAATGATTTCAGGAATGGAGTTTAGTGATTCATCACTTACATGTAACACCCAGTGCTCATCCCAACAAGCACCCTCCTTAATAATGCCCATCCCCCATTTAGCCCATCCCCCATACCTAATACTCTGGCAGCAACCCTCAGTTTTTTCTCTGTATTTAAGAAACTCTTATGGTTTGTCTCTTCTCTGGTTTTGCCTTATGTTTGCTTCCCTTCCCCATGTTCATTTGTTTTGTTTTTTTAAATTCCACATATGAATGAAATCATGTATTTGTCTTTCTCTGACTGACTTATTTCACTTAGCATAGAAACCAGGAGCTGGCTCTTTGAAAGAATTAATAACATTTAAAAACCCTAGTCATTTGGATCAAAAAGAAAAAGGAAAGGACCCAAATAAGTAAATTCACAAATGAAAGAGGATAGATTACAACCAACACCTCAGAAATACAAACAACAATAAGAGAATATTATGAACAATCATATGCCAACAAATCGGGAAATCTGGAAGAAATGGAAAAAGTTCCTAAAAAACAAATCTATGTATTTCAGAAGAGAAAATTAAGATTTAGAGCTAAATAATGTGCCCAAGATCACCCAGCTTGTCAGTGGCAAAGGCTCTATGAGAACACAAGTCTGATTGTAAGACACATGCTCTTAACTCTCATCATGCTGCTTCTGTTCTAGGTTGCTTAGCTTGAGTCATCTTCTTGGGGATTAATCAAGTGAAAAGAATAAGCTCCTGGGCCTTCATCTAGCTGGCCAAATCCTAGAATTCTATGACTTTTTTTGAGCAACTACTCAGCTCCAATGACAAGGGGTACTAAGGGTAAGGAACTTTTTTTTTGCTTTCTCTGCCATAGGAACAATTGTGGAAACTCAGGATGGATGATGAGCATGAGTGGCTGAGTGGGGGGTTTTCGAAGATCTGTTCTGATACCCAGCATTCCACAAAATAAATGTCAGCCTTGTGATCCAAGGAGACAATAATTTCAAAGGCCTGAAAAACCAATGGAATGATGTAGGGATAGCACTGAATGATGAATGTATTCAACTACTTCCATATATACAACACCTACATATGGCAAGTATGCACTTGATAGGAAAAAGACACACTGAAATAAGAACCAGAAAGATTCCTCCCAAAATTAGTGTGGGACACAGCTGGTTAGCAAAATAGCTAAGAACGCAGTGCATATGCTAAGCACGTATATGCAGGCAGCTCACTGCTGAATCTGAACGCTGGCTCTACCACGTATTAGCGATATTACTTAATCTCTCTGTGCATGAGTTTCTTCATGTGTAACGTGAAGATAAAAACACTACACCCACTGCGCAGAGTGGTCCTGAAGATTAAAGGAGTTAATATTTGTAAAGTGCTTAGAATAGTGCCTGACACACAATGAGCGGCATCAAAGTTGTACAAGAAATACATTAGAGCTAGAATAAAATAGACACAAGATATTATGGAGTACGCAGGGAAGAAACACTTGACTGCATCTGGCCTGAGTCTACAGGACCAGAAAAGGATCACAGAGATGTAACATTTGAGGTGACTCTTAAGAGAGGACCCAGAAATCACCAATGCAAGAGGGGAGGGAAAGAGAAAGACCAGCACAAGGCACAGCAGGGAAATGGGAAACTGCTTGCTATGTACCTGAGTGTGTTTGCACAAGGAGCAACAAGAGAGGGGAGTGAGGCATAAGATGATTGGCTAAGAGGAGCCAGGCCATGAAGGGCCTTGTTATGTTATGTATGAAGTACCATTAGAGAATGTTAAGCAAGAAACATTTCATGATCAGACTTGCAATCTACAAAGATCACTCTGACCACAATGGGGAGGATGGATTTTGTTGAGTGGAGTTGGGAGCATGAAAACCATTTACTGGGCTGCAGGCGTAAAAGCCCAGCAAGAATGGCAAGAGCCTGGAATAATAGCAACAGACAAACCAATTTTGCTTGCTATGGTCAAATTTGTAGCCAGCTTATTTTGAGTGAAGGTATTGACCTTGGAGGCGAAGAGATAAAAGCACAATCAAAAATAAGCTTCACAAATCAGAACTTGGTTCTCCAAATTAAAAGCCAGCCGTCGTCTCCTATTTGATACATGGAATGCAGTTAAATGCACACCGTTTATTTCTGACTTTTGAACTCATGGAATAAACTGTCAATTTTTATGTTACCTGGAGCAGTAAAGAAACAATAACATGTTAGAAGATTTTTTTTAAGTTTACTGATTTATTATACGAGAGAGAGAGAGTGTGAGCATGAGTGGGGGAGGGGGGGAGAGAGAGAGAGAGAGAGAGAGAGAGAATCCCAAGCAGGCTGCACGCCACCAGTTCAGAGCCCAATGCGGGGCTCAAACTCATGAAACGGTGAGATCATGACCTGAACCGAGATCAAAAGTTGGATGCTCAACCAACTGAGCCACTCAGGTGCTGCTGGAAACAATTCTATGTTTGAAAGGGCTAAGGAGTTCTATAAATGTCCTACATAATAAGATAATTTATCTGTGATTATGGCAATTCCCATAAATAATTATTCAGGAATTAATTCAGTAAGACTGTAATAATAATTGTCAAAATTTCTTGAGCACTTACTCATTTCCACTATACTAGCAATTTATGTATATTATCTCATTTAGTCTTGTCAATAATCCAAGGAGATAGGCATTATTAGACCCATTTCACAGATGAGAAATATGGGTTTAAATGTATTTAGCTACTCCCCTAACGTCACAGAGATATCAAGTAGCAGAGTGAGAACACAAGTCTTTCTGAATGCTAGGAGTCCATAATGATGATGTCTGTGGTGTCAGCTCTGGCACTGATGAATTTGAGCTCAGGTATACTTTTAGGGAAATGAACACACTACTTCCCAAAGCTTGCTGTGCATGGTTAAAGCATCGTTTTTCCTATTCCAGTGGATTTTCATACAAATTATTATGCTTTCATTTTCATATAATGATGTTTTTACTGAGGCCCAGAATCTGACTTAAAGTAACAAATTATTACTTAAATACAAAATGCCAAGCAAACTAAGTTTAAAAAAGATTGAAGACAACACAAAATGACCCTGTGGCAACAGGCTCCTGTTGGCAGAAAGGGGTATAACGCACTATTGACCACTGGATGATCTGGAGTCAGCCAGGATGGACTTTGAGTCCCAGCCCTAGCACTTACTATCTGTGAGATACTGGGCAAGTCACATAGTGACTTTCCTTATCTGTAAAGTGGGGGTGACAGTGACTACAATGCAGGCTAGTTTTGACATTCAATGAAACGACACAGGCAGAAGGACTAGTTCAGCGATTACCACTGTAGGTAGGATGAGATAGTGACGACGAACATTATGGATACTGCTTCAAGTTTATTTTTTTTTTTTTCCCCAAGTGTGACTGACTCAAAAAATTTGTATTATTGCATTTGCCTAGCTGGGATAATATTCATCGTGGCAGTTTCCTACTGTTTTATATGTTCTTTTAATTGAATTTGTTTTTCATTGAAGAGTGCATTAAGCTGCCTTTTCATTCTCTTATGAGGATAATGTCATAACCTTATGTTTGACTAATCTCAGGTCCCGAATGGGAAAGGTGAATTTAAAAAATCTCTTCTAGAGTTATTTTTATACCATCTATCCTGTGTACAACATAACAATCCTGCAGCTAAGTTTTGCAACACATTCTAAAAGGTCACTTTTAATGAATTGGGCTTTCCATGTATCAATCTTTCTACATTTACATTTTCTGGAATTTCAACAGCAGAGTTTTCTTAAACTAACTGAATAAATATTCAAGTCTCAGTGTGTATTTTGAAATGACTATCTGCATCATGTTTTTAGATGAAAACAGAGTCTCTGGCTGCACATAAACAGGTTTTACTGATCTTTTAATGGGACCAAGTGAAATAGAGTGCTCTCAACGTTTATGAATGTTGTATAGGGATGCCATTCCCCACTCTAATATTTTCTCATTTTAACACCAATACTACTGCTTTATTTCACTAATTAGCCATTAATGTTCCTTTGGAAGACACAGATCACTGGCAGGGTTCTATTAATGAGCCTGACTTTGTCTTGAGGGAGGTAGGGGAGAACAGGAAGTTATAGACATGTATTAGTCACTGCTTCAATCAAGGAGAAGAAGAATACTTCTTTTACATGTGGTCTTTGAAAAGGTCGTGGGATATTTGAACTAAGGGGCAATTCATTCACCAATACTTTCTGAACACACATTTTATATCAGGCAATGTTTAAGCCTAAGGTGGGGATGGGCAGGCAGGAGAGAAGTGAATGCACAAGATATAACAGTCCATGCCCTCAAGGGCTTTATAGCCTCACTGGGGAGTTTAAATAGGAAAGGCAGTTAAAATCCAATGTGTTCATGGTCATGACCGAGATGGTTTGGGAGCCATAGGAGGATATCCAGTCCAGTCTTTGGATTGATAGTGAGGGAGGGCTTCCTGGACAAAAGTCATGGTTAAAACTAAGATAAGGAAAATGAGGAAGACTGACCTAAGAAACTAGTGGGGGTGGTGTGGTGAGTTGTGAGGCATGTCTATCAGGATGGAGAAATAGCATCTGTGCATGCCGTGTACAGGTAGAGTCGGTCTTGATTAGGGATCTACAAGTGCTTCGTTTTGGTTGGAAAGTACAGATTACAAGATCATATATCAAGAGGTAGAATCACAACAATGAACCAGGGCCTTGTCTGCCCTGTTAAGGAGCCCAGCTGTGGTTTTATAAAGGACAGTGATATAATCACAACCTGTGTATGATGAGGAAGAAAGGCTGAAAAGCTAAAAGAAGATAAGGAAACATCTTAGAAGGTTAATGATCCAAGTGAAACATGCTTTTCTAGTGATAGAAGGCATAGAGAATATATATTGTATCAAAAGATAATTGGGACACCCAACAGACAGGGTCTGGTGATTGACTAGATATCACAAATAAGGGTCACAGGGACTGCTTCTATGGAGTAAATCCAAGGAATCCATCTATAAGGTTTTCACCGCCTCTTTCATCCCTATTCCCTTTTTAGAGTGGCCTGGGTGAATACTGCCATGACAACCAAGACTCACATGCACGAAGTTAGAAATTTGTAAGGAGGAAGGAGAAAATAGACCCTCAAAATTTGGGGGAGGAAAAAAAAGATTGAGGCTAAATGAAAAGAACTGGGACTCTGGGAGTCAGAGCTCAAATGAGGCACCGTCCCCAACATCTGCATGACTTCTGTAATTGTCCTTGGTTTTGGACATGACCTAAAGAGAAATAGTTTGGCCAGAGATCCTAAATGGAACTTGCCTTAGTTCTACCCTGTTACTCTCCCATTTTTAAGCAAAGCTCATCTGAGTTTATCGTGTTGAGCACCTCACTTGACAATTAAGTCAGGTGTGTTGGGGTGGGATGTGGGTGGTAACTTGTCATACTCTGGTAAATAGTTTGGCCACCAGCAAGTTTCATTGGCACAAAGACTTTTCAAGCTCTGGGTTATCTTACACACTGGCTAGGGCAGCGGTTCTCAACATTTTGTAGTAATAGGTTTTTAAAAATGTTTATTTTTTAAAAAGACAGTGTGAGCAGGGGAGGGGCAGAGAGAGGGGGACAGAGGATTCAAAGAGGGCTCCATGCTGACAGCAGTGAGCCTGAGGCAGGGCTCAAACTCACGATCTATGAGATCACAACCTGAGCTAAAGTCAGACACTTAACTGACTGAGCCACTCATTTAAAGAAAAAAATCAAATTAGCACTTAACATGGAAATGCAAAAGGCCAACCATGCAAAGGATGAAAAGTACAGCTGTTTCAGTTGCAGAAGGTCTGAGGGCCCAGATGATGGGTCCTCTCTCATCTCCCACGACATAGCAATTCTTCAGGAACCACAGGCATCACTGATGTGCACACTCACACTCACAGGCCTGAGAGGTGGCTTTTTGCTAAGGGAAGGATAGCAGCTCAATGGTGCTCGGACACCAGAGCACCTAGAAACAATGGCATTAACAGTATGGCATTCCTTCTATCCAATGGACAAGGTCAGTTTTAATTGCAGAAGGGAGGAATATTTCACATTCAATCATCATTTATATGCATGAAGAAATCCAAAGATCAAAATATGATGAGCTAGTCTTTTTTAGTTTCTCCATTGATAGATGTTTGATATTTGCCCATTCAGTTTATCTTCCTCCAGAACCTTCCAGCAGACACCAGTAATTTAAGGATAGACCGTAGAAGAAAGCTTAAAGTTGCAAAAGTTCTATCCATATATTTTTCCCCTGACAAATGAGAAATGGCTGCATTATTTAATTTAGGGTGGGGAGAAGCATGTTGATTCAGCTTGAAATACTAGCACTTCTCAGGAATACGGCTTGAGGATCAGTGTTTTAATCTGGCCATCTGATTTTGATGTATAAAATCCGAGGCATACAGGAGGTTCTTCCATGGGATCACTAACCAAAAGTTTACTTGTTTGCCTGTTTATCTTTCTGCAATAGTGTCAGGTCATGGTCAGACACTACAGACTCAGAATATTTAGTCTGGTATATTCAGGGCAGAACACTGCCTCCTGGCTTTAATAGAGCAGATGAATTGGATATATTTTGATGAGCATCTATTTTACTCCTGTCTTTCTGGGTGGAATGGAGACAATCGGACAGGAAAACAAAATGCCTCTCATTTCTAAATATTGAACTTACCATCTGGACGAAGCAGAAGCTGTGGTAGTCAAAAGAACCGATTCATGCTTTGAGATGTTCAATTTCTGGACTGTGGCATGGCTCATGCAACCTGTGTTCATCTGTGTTTTGCACCTGTGTTACTTATGACTCTTACGGTGTCAGTGCTCATAAAGACTTATTGGAAGCAACTAGACTAGCATTGTCCAAAGGATTGATGGGGCCAAAAGGAGAGGCCTAGAGGGGGACTTCCTGTTTGGTTACCAGCCTGCGGGAGGAGGGATAAACAGGGCAGTGGTCTTGGCCTCATAATCACTGCATGGTGCTTCGAACAGCATCTTTAGAAGGCTGGGATCAACAGGAGAAATAAAACCTTTCTGTAAACAAAGCAGCAGGTTGCTAAAAGGCTCACAATGAAAGAAAACAGAACCGAAACTACTGGTGAAAACAGGAAAGGAAAAGAATTATCAAGTAGTTTGGCAATAATTTCTCAAGACGGGGAAATCATTAGCAATCATGAAAAGCTCTCAGGATAGGGCAAGGCAAAGAGGTAAAATTATTAGAAGCACTCACAAAGAGTGCATATGGTCTTTCTCCATCAGCACCCCATATATTTGACTTATTTTGCTGTTTTTTTTAAGAGAACCATCATTATCTGGAAATTGCAGAATATGAAGAATACCTCTTTTTGGTCAAATAGCATTATTATTTGTGATAACCGCATTACTGGTAATTTATCTTGAGGAGGTTATCACATGATGGTCAGGCACATAGTCTCAAAGACAGACCACTGGGCTCCATTCTCAGGTAGGTATTTTTTGGACATTTTTCTTAACCTCTCTGTACCACTGTTTCATCACCTATATTCGGGATAGTAGTGGTGCCCACTGCATAGGGTTGTTGGAAAAGCAAATAAGTTACTACATGAAAAGCACTGAGAATAGCATTTGGCATATTATAAATACTACATTAGAGTTGGCTATTATTATTTATTCATCTGTAAAACAACGCTAACTGATGATAATAGCTGATATTTACTGAGTGCTTTTTGTGAGTCAGATATCATGCAAGTATGTCACCATGGCAACCTATTAGGCAGAAGGCTTATTATCCCCACTTTACAGATCAAGAAACTGAGCAGCAAACCCTAGGCCTGACGTGCTTTATCATTACATTTTGCCAGCTCTTGAATATGAACTCTGAACTTCTTTTTCCAGTCATTTCAAATATCTCCTTCGTCTTGTAGAACAGTTAAAGAAATAAATGTACTTCACTAAAAAGATGGCTAAACCAAGGAAAGAAGAAGAATTAAGGCAGACTATTCTTGTTTAATTCAGCGCAACAATTCATACCTCCATAAGCCATGACGCTGTGCTCACTGTATTTCACTTTAATGCCATTATTTTACTAGGCAACTTGTACATATAAATATTTTATTCAGACCCTTCTTGTGTGCTGTTAAGATGATGAAAGGCATATATGCTAATGAAGTTCTAAGATTCTCTGATTTTTTCCTTTAAAGTCAGTTGTCAATTATCTATAGCAGTTATTCTAAGACTAAGAAATCTCACTTCTATATTTTCCTAATGGTATCGCCTTCGCTTAAATGAAGCATTTTAGCAGCAACACCCTTAGGAATGACATGACTAGACTACAGCATCTCATTTCATTGCCAAGGACAATACAGGCAGATTCTTAAGGTGCCGCTTTGTTGATAATACTGTTGCCACTATTTATTGTTATTCTCAATTACTACTGATAGTACATCAAAAGTTGGAAAGGATAATTGAATAAAAATTTTTCCTATTATTATTTCAAACTCAACTGAGAAGCACATGGTCCCCATAGTCCCTCTGACTCCATCAGTGTCTACCCTCCATAAGTGTCTACCCACTATACCTCAAGCACCTGCCTAATTAGTCCATTTATAGATCTAACTACTTCCAGAGAAGTCCCTTTTCTGTTGTGGATTGTTACTAATGGAAAGCATGTTGGGTGGAGGCAATATTGTGTAATGGAGAGACCGCTGCTGAATTATCTCCCATAGAAAGTCTGTATTACCCTATCTCAGTGAAAGCCATTTCTGTTCAAGCGGTCACTCAGGCCAGGAATCTGAGAGTCATCTTTAGACAGTGACAGTGACAGTGAAAAAGGATGCCTACTGGCATCATCATATTCTGTGTATGCTGAAATATGGATAATTGACATTTCCTTGATCTTATATCAATTCTTTCCTGATATATTTAAGACAAACAATGTAATATCTATTTCCATGCAAACTGCAGAGCTCCCAAGCACCACCTATAATGGAATCTGAAGCTGCCACAGTTCCTCTAATTTTTTCTCTTACTAAACCCAAACCCCCTGGGGAGTTGATCACTCGTTTCCATAGTCCACAGGCATACCTTGTATATGCATCCACTGTTGCACTTCCTATACTGTGTGTTTGTGCACATGTATGTACGCATATGTGTGTGGGTGTATTTGCATGCACATGTGTATATGTGTGTCTCCATAAGACTGGAGCTCTCCATGGGCAAGGTCCTAGCCACATCTGAATCCCAAATGTACAGCACAGTTTCTGGAATGTGGTAGGACAGGAGGTACTCAATAAATTCTTGCAGAATAAACAGATGACAGGCAGAAAAGAACAGACTAAGGTTTTGCTTACAGGTCTCACATAACCTTGGAGAAATCACTTAATTCCTCTCTACTTGATTGAATTTTCCATTAAAATTTTTTTTTAACATATTAGGGGCACCTGGGTGTCTCGGTTACACATCTGACTCCAGATTTTAGCTCAGGTCATGATCTCACAATTTGTGAGCTCAAGCCCCATGTCAGGCTCTGCTCTGACAGTGCAGAGGCTGCTTGGAATTCTCCTGTCTTTCCTCTCTGCACTTTCTCCCTCTCTTTGCACCCCTGCCCCCTGCCTTCTCAAAATAAATAATCTCAAATAAAATAAAAAAGAATCCCCTATAAATTTATTTTACATATTAATACATGCCCTAGGAAGCAGATGTGTTGTGAAAATCAAACTAAAAAAAGATTTGTGAAAACCATCTAGATACTGTGAAGTGCCACGTGTGAGAGATTAAAATATTGTGGACACGATACAGGAAAAACAAGGAAGGAGAAACTACTCTTACAGGATTTCTCAAGAGGTGTACTTTTTGGAAACCATGTCTCAGTTAACAATCAACAGTTTTAGAAAGGGTTTAGAATTCTAATCACAAAAAGGAGAATCTTTATTTCTCCCTTTGGGATATGACATTTAACAAATTAATTTAGAATCCTTTAAGACAACAGAGCTAAGAGGAAATTGAGAACACTTGTACTAATCACTTCCAACTTCAATGTAGAAGGTCATATATCTAAAAGGTTACTACAATGGAAAAATTCAATTACTAGGGACTCCTAATGGGCTTTACTTAAAATAGCACAGAATTATAATGTCTTCAGTTGTAATGAAAATCATCATATTTCCTCAAATACGGGCATACGTCATTTTATTGTGACTCACAGATAACTGCATTTTTTCACAAATTGAAAGCTTGTGGCCCTGTTTTTCAAACTTCATTCGCTTACTTCATGTCTCTGGATCACATTTTGGGAATTCTCACAATATTTCAAACTTCTTCATTATTACTATGTCTGTTATGGTGATCTGTGTTCAGTGATCTTTTTTTTTTAATGTTTTCTTGTTTTTTTAATGTTTATTTTTGTGATAGAGAGGCAGAGAGCAAGGAAGATAGAGAATCCGAAGCAGGATCCATGGTGTCAGCACAGAGCCCGACCCCAGGCTCAAACTCACGAACCCACCCATGAGATCATGACCTGTGCCAAAGTGGGATGCTTAATCGTCTGAGCCACCCAGGTGCCCCTTCAGTGATCTTTGATGTTACTACTCTAATTGTTTTCGGTCACTACAAACTGTGTCTATGGAAGACAGTGAACTTAATTGATAAATATAGTCTGCGCTCTACTGCACTGAGGGGTCATTCTCCCATCTCCCTCTCCTCCAGCCTCCCTGAGACACAATATTGAAATTAAGCCAGTTAATAATTTATAATGGCCTGTAAGCGTTCAAGTGAACGACTCACATGTCTCTCACTATAATTCAAAAGCTAGAAACAATTACATTTAGTGAAGAGGCATGTTGGGAGGCCAAGACAGATGAAAAGCCAGGCCTCTTGCACCAAAGTGTTAGCCACACTGTTGTGGATGCAAAAGAAAACTTGAAGGAAATTAAAAGTGCTACTTCAATGAGCACACAAATGAGAAGAAAGCGAAACAGACTTATTGCTGATATGGAGGAAGTTTTAGTGGTCTGGATAGATCAAATTAGCCACAATATTCCCTTAAATCAAAGCCTAATCTAGGGAAACAACTTAACTCTCTTTAATTCTGTGAAGGCTGAGCAAGGTGAGGAAACTACAGAAGAAAAGTTGGGAGCTAGCAGAGGTTGGGTTTAAGGAAAGAAGTCATCTCCATAACATAAAAGTGAAGCTGAAGCAGCAAGTGCTAATGGTCGAAGCTGCAGAAAGTTATCCAGAAGATCTAGCTAAGATCATTCATGAAGGTGGCTAAATGAAACATCAGATTTTCAGTGTATATGAAATAGCCTTCTATTGGAAAAAAATGCCATCTACAACTTCCATGGCTACGGAGAAGTCCACGCCTGGCTTCAAACCTTCAAAGGATAGGCTGACTCTCTTGTTAGGGGCTAATGCCATTGAAGCCAATGTTCATTTACCATTCCAAAAATCCTAGGGCCCTTGAGAGTGTATGCTAAATCTATTCTCCTTGTGCTTTATAAATGGAACAACAAAGCCTAGGTGACAGCACATCTGTTTACAGCATGGCTTACTGAATATTTTAAGCCCACTGTTGAGACCTACTGCTCAGAAAAAAAGATCCCTTTCAAAATACGACTGCCCATGGACCATGCACCTGGTCACCCAAGAGCTCTGATGGAGATGTACATGGGATTAAGGTTGTTTTCATGCCTGTAACACAACATCCATTCTGTAGCCCATGCATCAAAGAGTAATTTCTATTTAAGAAATACATTTCAGAAGGCCATAGCTGCCATAGAGAGTGATTCCTCTGATGGATCAGGCAAAGTAAATCAAAACTCTTCTGGGGGCACCTGGGTGGGTCAGTCAGTTAAGCCTCCGACTTCAGCCCAGGTCATGATCTTGTGGGCTCTGTGCTGACAGCTCAGAGCCTGGAGCCTGTGTCAGATTCTGTGTCTCCCTCTCTCTCTCTCTCTCTGCCCCTCCCCCACTTGCTCTCTCTCTCTCTCTCTCTCTTTCTCTCTCTCTCTCTCTCTCTCTCTCTCTCTCTCTCTCAAAAATAAATAAGCATTAAAAAGTTTTAAAAAAAGAAAGAAAATCTTCCGGAAAGGATTCAACATTCTAGATGCCAGTAAGAACATTTATGAGTCATGGAAAGAGGTCCAAATATCAACATTAACAGGAATTCGGAAGAAGTTAATTTCAACCCTCATAGATAATGTTGAGGGGTTCCAGACTTCAGTGGAAGCAGCAGCTGCAGATGTGGTGAAAATAGCAAGAGAAGCCTGAAGATATACCTGAATTGCTGCAGTCTCATGATAAAACTTCAGCAGATGACAAATTGCTTCTTCTGGATGAGCAAAGAAAGTAGCTTCTAAAGACGGAATACACTCCTCACGAGCATGCTATGAAGATTGTTGAAATGACCACAAAGGACTTAGAATGTTACATAAACTTGGTTGATAAAGCAGTGGCAGGTTTGAGAGCACCAACCTCAATCCTGAAAGAATTTCTAGTGTCGACAAAGTGCTATCACACAGCAGTGCATGCTACAGAGAAAGCATTCACGAAAGGCAGAATCAACAGACGTGGCAAACTTCATTGTTGTCTTACTTTAAGAAACTGCCACAGCCACCCCAACCTTCAGCAACCACCATTTTTATCAGTCAACAGCCATCAGCATGGAGACAGGATCCTCTTCCAGCACAAAACTTTCAATTTGCTAAAAGCTCACATGATGATTGGTATGTTTCAGCAATGAAGTATTTTTAAATGAAGGCATATCTATTGGTTTAAAAACATAATGCTATTTCACATTGAATAGACTACAGTAGAATGTAAACTTAGCTTTAACATGCACTGGGAAACCAAAAAAAAAAATCATGCTACTCATTTTATTGTGATACCTGCTTAATGCAATGGCCTGGATCTGAACCTAGTATCTCCAAGGTATGAAGTGCTGTGATTGATTTGGTGAGTACATATATTCTCTCTAAGCACAAGTTCATGACATCTGAAGAACTTAGGAGACAAAGTCCTAATATTTAAATGTTTCAGCAAGAGTTCTAAATGTATGGACCCCAACAAATTCACTCAGCGGGGGTCTGTACTTGATGTCCCTTTTGTGTTTGCTTTCTAGAAAAGAGGGGATCTTGCTTAAAAATCACTATGAAGATGGTTAATTTGACTTTTTTACTCCCTTTGACAAATGACTTTTAAGGAACTTTAAAAAAAGTGAATGTGGGGCGCCTGGGTGGCGCAGTCGGTTAAGCGTCCGACTTCAGCCAGGTCACGATCTCGCGGTCCGGGAGTTCGAGCCCCGCGTCAGGCTCTGGGCTGATGGCTCAGAGCCTGGAGCCTGTTTCCGATTCTGTGTCTCCCTCTCTCTCTGCCCCTCCCCCGTTCATGCTCTGTCTCTCTCTGTCCCAAAAATAAATAAACGTTGAAAAAAAATAAAAAAAAAGTGAATGTGACAATCTAGATTCATAGAAATTCCAAAATGTAAAAGAATTTGATCATTGAATCCCATTGTACTCAAAATTGGAGCAATTCCTAAAGGAAAACTAATCTCAGTCCTGCTGTTAATATTCAGATCCTATTGGTCTAGAATGGTCTAGATCCCATTGGTCTAAATCCTAGGATCTAGTATGATTAATAGGCATGCATTGATTTTGATATGCCAACACGTGAATCTCATTTGTGTCTATGAATTTCTAATTGAGCCTTTTCACTTTATATATGAAAACATTTGAGATCATGAGAAGAAAAATACTTTTCCCAGACCCTTTGGACTCTCCCAGCTGACTCATGATAAAGCTATGATCATAATCCAAGTCTTCTGACTTCCAGTCCAGTGTTCCTTTTATTATCAGTCGCTGCATCCTAGAAGGTCACACACCTGAGCGTCTATGTTCAAGATATACTTTTTGAGCCCATACTGAATGCCATTGGCCACATTAGATCACAGTGATAGGCAGATACATAAAACAGGAAACCTGAAGTCATAGAATTTAGCCTAGTGGGACAGAATGAGCAAATGGACACTCAAATCATGCAAGTGTTCATACTTATAGTTATGACACTTGTTAACACAACTCCAATTTATTAATACTTTTAGTGCAGGCAGGTAGGTCCAAACAAAACACAAGAGTTCATCCAATCTTCCTAAAATCCTATGAGAAGTCACAGTTGCTGTTCTCATTTTGTAGATAAAAGGGGCTTTGAGGAGGCAACTCTAACACAACTTAATGAATAATAATACATGGTTGGGATTCAAACTCTGTTCTGTCCACTCTGTAGAATGTTGAGGACTTAGGCCTCCTCTTTAGGCACAGGGGCAGTTGGCGGGGGGCAGGGGTGAGGGGGAAGGCAGCAGGACTTTATGACTGTTGACCTTCCCCTGTCATGTGTGAGTGGTGCCGCTACATTCAACCCAACTAGAATGACACAATATGTCAGGAAAATAGTAATCAATATTAACAGCACACTGAAACCCTCCACCATCATCCTCAGGAATCAGGGGAGTGTTAGCACAACCACTCCCCATCTCTTCCAGTGACACCTGCAACCTCTGTAGAGGCTCCTTAGCTCTGCTGGAGACCAACCAAGAAGAAAGGGTGAGGAGTATGCAAAACCATGATATCCTATATTGCCAGGGGAAAAAAATATCTGTCCAAGTTGGAATTACAGAACAAAAGGAACATGCCATTTGAAATTGGGCCCCCCAAAATATGTTGAGGTCCTAACCCTTAGTATTTGTGAATGTGACCTTATTGGAAAGAGAGTCTTTGCTAAGGATTAAGTTAAGATGAGGTCATGGGGGTGGGTCACAGTCCAACATGATTGTGTCCTTATAAGTAGGGGACAGTGGAACATAGAGATAGACACATATAGACAGAAAATGTCGTGAAGACACAGGAAGAACACCCAGTACGAGGCAAGGAATATCGGAGGCTATCGGAAACTAGGTGAGAAGCATAAAACAGATGGTCCCTCAGAGTCTCAGAGGTAAAGAACTCCTTATACACCTTAATTTCAGATGTCTGGCCTCCAGGACTGTGAGTCAATAAATATCTGTTGTGTAAACCATCTAGTCTGTGGTACTTTGTTAAAGCCAATCTAGCAAACTAACATAATGCCTGAGGGAAGAGAATCCCCACTGGGAATCTTAATTACAGCTGATGATCACCTGAATTATCCTTTTTTGTATATAATTACTTAATTCCTTATGGAGTAATCCCATTGTGATGTTTATCCTGTATATCTGTGTGTGTGTGTGTGTGTGTGCGCGCGCGCGCATATGTATGTACATGCTCTCTCTCTTTCTCAAAATAAATACATAAACATTAAAGAATAAGTAAAATAACAGTTATTGTTTCTAGTTTATCACTACTATGGATGCACATATTTTCTACACCTTTATCAAGTTGTTCCCCTTTTAATATTTTAAGTCAGGTCTTATCATAATCTTGGTTCTGTGACTTTCATTTATTCCCTTAGTCAGTCATTTTTTTCTTCAACTGTTTATTCAGGCAGCACCAGTCTAGGTGCTGGGGATACAGCAGTGAACAAAAGAGACTCTCATAATATTCACTGTCCATTGACATCAAGGTTTTATTTTGAGAGTGTTGGGATAGTGTGACCTTGACCAAGTCAGGTATTCTATTGGAGTTTTGGATTCATCATCTGTCAAGGGGGCATGATATTATCCACCCATTATTGTAAAATGAATTGTGGGGATGTGTCCAGATTAGAATTTTCCTGTGCTAAAGAAAGCATCTCACAAAGCATTACTTTAACATTCAAAGAGTCAAGTTTACAATTATTTCTGGCATTCAAAACTGAACTATTGGGGGACGAGGCTACCAACATCACAAAATGATCACCACATTTCTCTTTAGTCCTAAAAGGCAGCTTGCCCAATTCTGCATCTAGTCACTCGATTTTGTCTAAATACTGATGTTGATATTTGTAGCCTATGCAGTCCATATCAATTCCATTCTTTTCCTGTGCCTATGTAAAAAACAACCTAATAAAACTATTGAAAATCAAAATGCACTCAACTGCATATGATGCAAAAGAATGATTCTGCTGAACACAGCAGCTATAAAATGTATCCCAATTCCCTGCCCACCAACTCGAATTCTGAGACTTTTGTAAATATGCAGAGACAAGCCTTTTTTATATTTATTGGAAGGTCAGGAGTTTTAAAGTGGGGAGGTATATGGCAGATAGGAATATATTATCATATACTTATTAAACAACTTATTGGAAAGAGAAAAATAACAGGCACATTGCAAAGTACAAGATGAGCACATGTGACTTCCACCACCGTGGTTTATGCCAGTATCACGTCTTAGCTTGGTAATCACAAAAGCCTCCGTACTGTGTTTCCTGCTTCTCCTTTGCCCCCTACTCCACGAAGCCATCAGCTAGAATAACTTATTGAAAATATAAGCTATATCATAACGTTCTTCTGTCCCAAAGCTTCATGGTCTTCCCCATAAGGGCAAATTCCCTGCAATAACCTAGAAAAGTATTTGTTGAATGCAAGAATCAATCAGTCAATCAATCAATCAATCAATCAATTAATCAATCACCAGTGATCCTCGGATCATATGTAGAACTGAATGCTTGCCCTCAGTGACTTGTTAGCTGTTAAGATCGACCCAAAAAACAATCAGAACATTGGAAAACAATTAAATCCTGGGATCCAGGACAAGTTGTGTGAATAAGGACCTTTTGAGAAGTTAGAAAAAGAAGCTGATGTGGGCCACAGTTGTTTGGATTCCTCATAGAGCAGACACATAAGACTGAATTAAGATACTGACTTGATGTGTCAAATTTAGAAGAGACAGGCCCCTCTTGAAGGTGGCAGACAAACTCAGAGCCCAAGCAAACTCTTATCTGGCATCCAATAAATTGCAACTTGATTAAGTGGTATCTTTGCACATATATAATACAAATCCAATTAATATTCTCATTAGTCTTTCAGACCCTGAATTCAATTGCGATTCAACAAGAAGAGATTAAATTATACACAGCCATCAGGAGAGCACTGGTTCTATTTTTATTGCATTCTAATTATTTGAAAATTGGTAGTCTATGTACATATGGCAACTTCTCAATGATCTGAATATTGGATTAAGCGAAACACCCTGGCATTGACAACTAACTGAGTTGATTTCATCTAATGAGATAGGGATGTGGAAAACAGCTATGGGCCTTTCACGACAGGCTGCAGTCTTTCTACAGATTCCTTGGCAAAGAAAGAAGAAAAACAAATTCTATAAAAGCCATGTCTGCCTCTTTCACCAGCAAACTTTAAGTTCTAGAGCATTCCTTGTTGTTTGCTTGGGTAACGTCTAAAATGGAATGATTGGTTTCCAGGTATCAGAATGTGATCACCAAAGAGACATTAAACAACTCGTTAAAAATATATATCATGGGGGTGCCTGGGTGGCTCGGTCGGTTAAGTGTCTGACTTTGGCTCAGGTCATGGTCTCATGGTCCGTGAGTTCGAGCCCCACGTCGGGCTCTGTTCTGCCAGCTCAGAGCCTGGAGCCTGTTTTAGATTCTGTGTCTCCCTCTCTCTCTGCCCCTCCCTTGCTCATACTCTGTCTCTCTCTGTCTCAAAAATAAATAAACGTTAAAAAAAATTAAAAATATATATATATCATGAAAGATTTCCTAAGTAAAAGACATTATCAGTTTAGGTAAAGCTTAGAATGTTTCCAAAATTTCAGTTGTTCACAAACACCTTAATATCTTTACCCAAATCCATTATTTCACTTACACAATTGTTATTTTTTTAATTACTTCACTTAATTTATACTTAAATGCTACTTATAATTTACATGCAAAATGCTACTTTCAAGAGAATATTCTATCACAATCAAATTGCAGATAAGTACATTTGTGATAAGGAGGTAATCATAAATACAAATACAATAAAACAACACTGGTTTGGAATTTTAGGTCTGATCTCAGGACTGTTACCTCTGTACAAAGAAGAGACAAAAGAAACTGCTTTTGGTGTGTTACAGACCAGTACGAAAAAGAGATCGTCTCATTTCTAAAATCAAAGGGTTTAACTAGGATTAGGAAGGGTATAAATACCTCCCTACTAATATGATGTCCATATATCACCAAAAAGCATCTTGCATCATCATGATATTTTCCTTAAACTCTGAGAAACCATGATTTAGAACAATGACTTTCACTTTTTATTTAACTATAACACACTGTTCATAAATTGGGACAACACACAGACACAGATACACGAACACACACATAATTGAAACAAAAGTTTTGTGAAACAATACTTACCTTAACCATATGCAGTGCACTCTGAATTTTTTTCTATTTCATTCAAAATGCACACAAATGATTTCTTAATCCAATAATGGCATATGACAAATAGTTTGTAAAACACAAACTTGGAGGAATGGGTTAGAGTGGTGGTATTCCCATTTTAATATTTGGGATGCAATTTGCCTTAACAGAAGTATGAATTAAAAGATGGTAAGGAATCAAAGAGCTACATTAATTTTAGAAATGTCCACATTATCTTTTATAGAGAATAGTTTTTTTTTTCCCCATAATTCCTATCCTGGCCTTCAGAGAGAATCCGTTGTGTATCTATTTTATATGCATTAACCACAGTGAATCCATAGGACTTGAGTTTCATGAAATATTAATACAGTTAATTAATAAAAATAGATTCTAAAGTGTGTGTGTGATGCCAGATTAAACAAAATTTAGATATTTTAAAAATATATTTAAAAAATTGTTATCTTCCCTACAGGACTTTTCAGATTTTTAAAATGTTAATGAGAATTGATTGCTATTTTCCCAGAGGGGCATGTGATCAAGCATTTTGCAAAATGTCTTGAGCATGATATATTTTCTAGGTAGAACATATCATAAGATATATATTTCTCTTGATACATACTGACAAACTGTGCTATTTTTTCCTTTTTTTCTATTCTCTATGCCTCTATGATGCTATTTTCTTCTGCTAAATAAGTAATCACTCTTTGTTAAACACAATACAAATTTTTCATCTCCATTCCTTTTTCACAGTATTTCCTTCACTTCTAGCTCTATTCAACTGTTAAAATGTATCTATTCTCTACACAAATATTTGCACCCCAAATAGCCAAAATACAGAAACAACCCAAATGTCCACCAACAAGTGGATGGTTAAAGATGATGTAGTATAGCCATAATGGAATACTATGTAGCAAGAAAAAATAATACATTAGTGACATATGCTACATAAATGGATCTCAAACGTTAAATAAAAAAGAAAGGTAAAAAGGCCACATATTATGTGAACACATTTGTATAACATTAGAAAAGGACAACCTATAAAGACAGAAACATTACTGGTTCCCTGGAGCTACTGGTGGGCATAGAGATTAAGTGTAAATGGGTAGGAGGGATCCTATCAGGATAATGGAAATGTTCTAAAACTGTATGGATAGAATAGTTGGGCAACATGATAAATTTACTAAAATTAGTGAATTGTCTACCTAAAATGGGTAAATTTATACTGTGGAATATAAATTATTCCTCATTTAAAATTATTAAAAATTCCAGCCAGAAGGTCGGCCAATTAGCTATCCATCTATTCATCCATTCTTCCTTCCTTCAAGATTATTACATGCCTCAACATGAATGTAGCTTTCCTTTTCTTGAAAGAACACACATTGTGTTTTTATATTTCTTGGATCCTTTTGTGTGCCTTCTAACCCTTCCTTGTATTGTATTTCTCTAATATCCTTACTGGACTATAAGTTTTTGTAGATACAAACTATAGTGGACTCCTCCATGTAAAAATATTGATGAATCTAAGTATTGGATGCAAATGTTATTTAATGATGGTTAATGGTAAAGAAAATACATGTGCAAACGTCCCATGGTGGGTATTCTTAGGTTGGCTTCTCTGAAATGAGGAATTTACCCTTTGTTATTTAAGTTTAAAAAGTAGTTTAGGGGCGCCTGGGTGGCGCAGTCGGTTAAGCATCCGACTTCAGCCAGGTCACGATCTCGCGGTCCGTGAGTTCGAGCCCCGCGTCGGGCTCTGGGCTGATGGCTCGGAGCCTGGAGCCTGTTTCCGATTCTGTGTCTCCCTCTCTCTCTGCCCCTCCCCCGTTCATGCTCTGTCTCGCTCTGTCCCAAAAATAAATAAAAACGTTAAAAAAAAAAAATTAAAAAAAAAAAAAAAAGTAGTTTAATATCTCAGCCCATCAGCTACCAATTCAAGGAGTAATAAAAACAACAGCAAAGGCAGCAACGTCGTACCAGACACTTACTTCACGTGCTTCTCATTCTGTGGGTATTATTCCAGAGAGAGAAACTAGACACAGCGAAGTTAAGCCACTTGTCTTAGGCTGTGAGCCCTGGATGACACACAGCCTGAGGCACATTTCTCATGCAAATGGCTTATGGAGGGAATGTTTTCAGGAGAAACTAAAAATGGATGTAGGAAGCAAGAAAGGAAAGGAGAAGGAGTCTAATCCAGGGGGAGCTGAGCAAGATAAAGAGGAAAGCAGTCTGTCCTGTCTTGAGGCAAGGGAGTGAGGCTTAAATATACCTACTGTCCCAGATAGTCTGGGTGTGTGTGTGTGGGGGGAGGGGGGTGGTAATAACTCCCAGGCACCCTGGCTACAATCACTCAAGGGTAATCCTCCAGAGAAAGTCAGAATTATGAGCGCTTAGGGAGTGCCCACAGCTGGGGGATAGGCACTATCACCAGAAAAAAAGGCTCTGAGAGCCCTGGGTAGGTACCAATAACATCTGCTAAAGCTCTTGGCTCAAATCACACTTAGGAAGAATACCTCAGATTCAAACCCCAATAATTGTGATCTCTACATCAGTACTCTTACCTCCTTACCTTTTTTTTTAGCATCACATTTTGTTATTTTCTGTCCTCAAAACATACAACACACACACACACACACACACACACACACACACACACACACCAATGTACAAACCCTCCCAGTTATGGCCTAGGTCGATCCATTAGCATCTATTTTTAAACTAAATATTAATTCAAACTAGGATAACAAAGTCAAGACTATTTGACACCCTTCTTTAATCTTGCTTTTAATGAATAGATAAAAATAATTTTTAATTACATGCATTATTTAAATAGCGAATGAGGAACTTGAATGTTGCTTGAAAGCAGTTGACTTCTTCCAGCATTTTAAATATTTCCTATTCCAAATCTTCTTTAGACTAAAACTCTCTATGAATAAAGAATTGCTTAGAAGCTTGGTTCAGACAATGCCCCAATCACTACACATTCCAAATGAGCCAGTCTGAACTTCAGAGAAATTACTATGTATTTTAAAATTTTTTAAATCAAAAATAAAATCATAAAGGCCAGGGAAATTTGATGGTAGAAACTACAATCTAAACAACAAACAAATAGAATCAAACCATGGCATAATGCCTGCTATCCAGCATTGCACAAAAGAACTGGCTTTGTTCCAACAAAGGCAAGACTTATTGCAATAATACAAAGCTCTGTTTATAAAGAATGACAAACTCTAAATGAAAATTGCTCATCTGAGCCCTTAGAGCCTATATTCATCCATTTCTGTCCTTCCCCCAACTCGGCATCCTTTCCATTTAAATGCAGATATTCAAAAGGATTTCTCTGTCCTCCACTTATCATGCATACCTCTCTTTTCCCCCTTATCTCTCTTGTTTTGCTTATTTTGAAAACCAGGCTCAGAGCTCTCAACTGTAGAATAAGTAGCCAAGAATTCAGAACATTTGAAGTAAATAGAATATTTGACTGTGTGTGCATTTCACGTGAAAAATACAATGCTACTCTGGACGCCTGCATTTGATAAGGCCACAGTGCCCTGTTAAAAGGACATAGTCATTGGTTGGGTAGGTGAGAATTAACATGACTTGAGCATATTATGTGATAAATGGCACCCCAACTGGCTATATCTTAAGCCATGAAAGTGACAAAATGAAGAGATAAGGTATATTATTTTGGGGTGAAGGAAGTATGAGGCCAAGACCAAGAACCTGGAAGCATTTTCTCTGAAAAGGGATTCTCATAAACTGAGGCACCTTATATCCGATTTTAAACCACAGCCAGAAACATTTCTCTTCAATGAGCAATTTGCAAAACACTTCCCCAGGGATTCCTGATGTCTGTCAGAAACCTCTATGTAAATTTCTTTCCATTCATTGGAGAGAAGAGAAGGGGGGGGTAATATTTGTGACGTATGTTTATGCTTTTCATCCGGTATTTAATTTTTACAATGAATCTTTGGGGATAACATTGTCCTTATTTTGCTGACAAGAAAACTGAATTATGTTAAAAATGAAACAGAAAGTGAAAGAATTAACACGGATTCACTAAAGGACAGAGCTTAGATTCAAAGCCAGACCCTTTTAACCCAGAAGTTCATGGACTTTCCACTCTTTCATGCTGACTATAGCTTTATACAACATTTTCCAAATGTGTTCTGTTGGATGTTAATGGGAGGTAAGCATTGTTCATGGTTCAACAAAGGCAGGCCAGTTTGTTTACAATACTTTCCAACACTTTTAATATGTCCAAGTGTATTCTGTGTGTCCCCCGGAGGCCTCTAGTTCAGTGTTTATAAAACTCCATGACCTTAGAGACCTTGTCCTGCCTGAACCTCAAACTCTATTGAAAATACTCAAGAAAGTACTGTTACTCCAGCAGTACTCTACAGCAGGAGAGGAGAGAGAACAGGTACCCAAAGGGCTTACATTTTTATTTCATAGACTTCTCCATTGCCCCAAATTTTATGAACCTGCATTAATTTGGGGAAAAAAAACAAAGTATAATTTATATGAAGCAATATAATACAATTATACTAATGCTAATAACACTAGTATATTCCCATTAGAGTGCATTTATAAATATATGAAAATAAAGATGCACTAAACAACGTTCCATCTGCTTTATGATCACTATGTAAAGACAGAAGTGAGACTATATTCATGTAAAAAAATAATATATTCATGTAATGTCTGATGAGTATTAGAATAATAAAGCAATAACAGTTACATAAGGCCAAGCACTGTTCTAAGTGGCTGGTATATGTTAATCCATTTAATCATTACAACAACCCTCTGAGAAAACATTATTTGCTCCACATGACAGATGAGGAACCGGGGGTACAGGTAAGTTAATTTATTTCTCCAAAGTCCTACTAGTGACTTGTCTAAGCAAGTGTGTGTCAGAACCTGGTACCAATTGGTTTTCAAGAATTCTATACTGCTATGACCCGCACTTAAACCTATTTTGCAAAAGAATCTAGATGCCTTTGGAGGGTTTCTTTAGCCTATGTAAAGACTAATAAGGGCTCCCACTATTTTACTTCCCTTCTCTAAATTTATACCCCCAACTTCCCTACCTTCTACCCTTTCATTACTGGGAATTATATATAAAATTTGTAACTTTAAAAGTATTTATAATTTCTATAATATTATTTACCATTTATAAGTTGAATTATATGTAATATATAAAATATTTTTTTTATTTTTTTTAATGTTTATTCATTTTTTGAGAGAGGGATAGAGACAGAATGTGAGTGGGGGAGGGGCAGAGAGAGAGGGAGACACAGAATCTGAAGCAGGCTCCAGGCCCTGAGCTGTCAGCAAGGAGCCCAACGTGGGACTCAAACCCACGAGCTGCAAGATCATGACCTGAGCCGAAGTCAGACGCTTAACTGAGCCATCCAGGTGCCCCTATAAAAATATTTTAGAATAAAAAACTATAAACTTGGTTTAGCGATATAAAAGTAGTATTTTATAGTCATTTGTCTGACTTCCTTATTCATAACCATTTGCTGAGTATCTATTAAGTACTGCTGCAGGGGATTTAAGCATATGTTAAATGCTTTCTGCCTGAAGAAAGATAATTTGGTTCTACTGGGGAGGAAAGCCGCTTGGCCACCAGAAGCTGGGTATGCTCCCTCAGTGGCAGGATTTGTGTTGACTCATACCCAGCTTCTCAGGAGGTCTTGCTTGTGCCCAGAGGCATATGTGCAGCTAGATGGTGGCTAGCCCAGGTGGAGCCATGAACTGAGCACTGGATCACAGCATGGCTCCCTGCACAGTGCTAACTGAGCCTGTCACCTGCCTTTTTTTTTTTTTGTCTGTGAAGGTTTAACCATGTACAGATGTGTGCCAGGCTATAGGAAAAACATATGTAAAACAATGTAAAACCAAAGAAACCTGAGGTAAGTAGAAGCCACTATGAGTATTACAAAAAGTAAAAAAAAAGAAAAGAATGGACTAACCACTTAGGCTCGATTTTGAAAAAGAATTGACAATTATTAAAAACAAGGA
Organism: Prionailurus bengalensis; assembly: GCF_016509475.1. Lineage (NCBI taxonomy): Eukaryota > Metazoa > Chordata > Mammalia > Carnivora > Felidae > Prionailurus > Prionailurus bengalensis. Next base: position 189,592,887 of record NC_057344.1, on the reverse strand, counting down.
AGGCAGATGCACACACAGTGCTTATTTTGAGCCAGGGACTTCAGATGCTTTGTATACAATATGAATACTATTATCTCCTTTTTACTGATGAGGAAACTGAGGCACAGAAACGAAAAGTGGTGTGCCCAGGATTACAAATCAGGTAAGTATCTGGACTGAGGTTTGAACTCAGGGCATTAGATCCCAGAGTGCATGCTCCTGTCACCATCAGGCCACCTGTGATACAGGGTGTAACAAGTGTTGGTTGAGTGGTCCTTCTCAGCTGGCTACTGCACTTGATGCTGTAGAAACAGCAGTATTCACAGGAATGCACTGGGGTTGATCTGATCTCAACCTGTTGGAGAAGAAAAACTAACTAGTAGATAACTAGTAAAGCTGAGTCTGGAAGAATACACAAAGGAAAGAAAGAAAGAAAGAAAGAAAGAAAGAAAGAAAGAAAGAAAGAAAGAAAGAAAGAAAGAAAGAAAGAAAGAAAGGGAGGGAGGGAGGGAGGGAGAGAGAGAGGGAGAAAGAAAGAAAGAAAGAAAAAGAAAATATAGACTGTTTGAAACCAATGCTGTGTTCCTTCCATGGCATCCACAATGTGGGGGAATCATTCTTGGACTTACATTCTGTAAAGGTGCTGATCATATTTTCCTTTGCATCCCCAGATTTCAGCCTAGCTCCTCGAAGTAGGGTTTTTTATGCTCCAAATTGCACTGATTTGAATCAAGGTCAACCTAGTCTTCTTCACATTCATTATTAAAAAAAAATCTAGTAATGAAAAATGAAAATTAGGTGGATGATCCCTATGGCCAAATTTTATAAAGTACTTTTGAAAGAAACAAAAAATGTGTGAGAACTCCTTAGAATTCTTTGCTAGACACTCATGTCATGGAATCTTTGCACGGGTCTTAAATACTTCCTTGCACTTCTGGAAGGCTCTTCCTGTCACTTCTTTCCTTTTAATCTGCTCCCCATATTAAAGAATTCATACCTAAGCTTTTGCACGAATGGTGCCCACTCAGACGCAAGCAAGCTGCTGTTCAAGAAAGAAAATTACTGAGGCTGTGGAGAACAGCCAAGTAGCAGTAACTATGGTCCCCTGCACATTCCCCTCTGCCCCGCCCTTTTCCACACATCACACACCCAGGTCAATTTCCCCTTTCAGAGGAAATGAAGCACAACACATCAATAGAGTGAACTAGTTTATGCCCAAGAATCATAAAACTGCAATTCCTCGTAAAAGGTGCAGAAAATGAGTTCCTCTTTTAGGTAAGTGAGGCTCTTAGGCAAAATATCAATATCCTAGTCCTTTGATAAGTTCTTTGACTTAGGAATATTTATAGAGACAGTGCTTTATCAACCACTGAGGAAAATGTTTGACTTGAAGTTGAAAAATGACTTCAAGGTATGAAACTTTGTCCTTAGTTCCAAGATATGTCTTCTGAGTTATCTTATTTTTAAAGATAAAACAAACAAACAGAATGCTTCCATTTTAAATATGTTTTCTGGATCAAAAAAAATGCTTTTCATTTTCTATTGATAAATGACTCTGCTCCAATGGGCACTGCACTTCTACTGGAAAAAAATGTGCATTTCATATTGATATTCTTTTCCCTTTAAAAGTAACCTCTAAAAATTATATAAAAGCGTAACAAAAATGTACAAGTTCGAGTTCATTCTCCATCCACCCTCTGTATTTTTTAAATGGGATCATTATTTTGCATCTTGTTTTGAAACTTGTTCTTTTAACTTAAGAAATATATTCTGAACATCTTTGCAACAGTGCCAGTCTCATGGGACATACGCTGGGTAAATGGGAGAATTTATTAGCATGCAGATGAAATAAGGCTTTTGCCCAAACTAAGTTCAGAATTGAAGTGTGGCCAAGGGAGATGCCACCAAACAGTGAAGGAGGACCCCAATCTTAGGAACGGCAGCAGGTTGGACCCAGAAGAAGCATCCAGGAAAACACAAACAGAACCCTTCCAAACTCAAGGAGAGAGGCACATGACCTGGTGACCAAGAATCAGGCAAAGGTGAGAACACTCTCCTGGGCACTTACTAGGGACCAAAACTAGTCATTCTAAGTACTTAATGTCTATTAAATATGTATTTGTTTCTGACACTAGTCTGTGAGTTAGATTCAGGGGAGTCATTTAGAGAAGAAACAGGAGGTTAAATAACTTGGATAAGATCACACAACTAGTTAGAGATTGTAGGGCTTTCTTATTCCAAAGCATAGCATTTTCCACATGAGCCCACACTCAAGCTTCATTCTCTCTCTTTTCTTTTTTTCACTATGCCCCCTTTTCTCCTTTGTACTCATACAAATGGTTAATTATAAATCTACCTCGTGAGAGATCTTCACAGGCCTTGGTTCAAAGAATCAAGAATCCGTTTCTTCAATGAGCACAGTGGCCTATTACATTAACCGATAAATTTCATAGCTTATGTTCTTGGAGTGTGTGTATGTGTGTGTCTGAAGTGTGTAAGCCCTGATGAGTCCAGTATATGTTTACACAAACATATTTGTGCACAAGTGGGTATATGTACATGAACATACAAAATTACATACCTCATTGATTTTGGCAGCCATTGAACACACAAATTTGAATGTAGGGATCATATCTGTGGCTAATAGATACTGAATCTTCTAAAAGCTAGTAAGAGATTGGTGGCTGAAAGTTGCAGAAACAAATAAAAGTGCAAATGCATCATCATTAAAAACATCTTAAAAAACCTAATGGAAAAAGCTTTATTTATGAAACTCAGAACCTAGGCAGAAAAATCCCTCTCTCTGTATTTGAATTGTACTCCATTTATGAAGGCACAGTGCAGACACAACTTTAAGGAATTCATCAGTTGTTTGAAGAGCAGTCTGAAAGTATTTTCTCAAGTATTTTCACCATAACAGATGAACCAGTATTTGTAAATACTTTGTTGGATCCCCTTCCTGAGAAATTAAAAAAAAATTAATGTTTATCCACCATTGAGAGACAGAGAGAGACAGAGCATGAGCAGGGGAGGAGCTGAGAGACGGAGAGACACAGAATCCGAAGCAGACTCCAGGCTCTGAGCTGTCAGCACAGAGCCCAACGTGGGGCTCGAAATCACAAACCGTGAGATCATGACCTGAGCCGAAGTTGGACGCTCAACCAACTGAGCCACCCAGGTGCCCCCCTTCCTGAGCAATTTTGCTAGTTATTTTGATTTATAGTTTACCATTATAGTGACACGATTGAGAAATGGGATTTTCAATCATTGGTCTCTGCCTCATCATACAACTGGAGGATTCAGTTCCCAGCTGGCTCAATTTCAAGTCTTCTGTTTTTGGACCTCCATAGTCTGAGCCTCTATATCTGTTTTTGCATATTTGGAGGTTGTGTTAAGCGTATGCTTAACCTCTAATCTCCTTGCTATTTTCCCCATTCTTACATCTGCTATCCCATTTAATCCTTCTCCTTGAACATATTTGGAAAGAGTGATCTTGAAGTAATATACCCATGAAAGTGCTTAGTTTCATCCAAGTCAGGGAGCATCTTCTTTTAAAATTATGACCACTGGCCTCAAATGGTCACTAAGCACCACCTGGCAATCTTCTCACATTTGCTTGGTAAATTCACTTCCCCCCAGTCTCTGAAAAGACCATACTGTACTTTCTGTTCCCTTTAAGTATCCATTACTTGCCACCCCACAAATGTTTTTTACCTCATCCCATTTCATATTAACAGAAGAAAACAATCAGACACAATGTCTCTCAACTTCTCATTATGAATGTACCCACATCTACACCAGTATTCTTTGCCTCCCCTAACACATAATACAAGGAAGGAGAGTCCCTGGTGCAACCAAAGCCAACTCCTCTACCAAAGCAGGGGCCTCAGTGGTTTTGTCCCTGTCATATGCTCAGTCCCTAGAACAGCATCCAGTAAGAGCTTGGATAAATGAATGAACGAATGAATGAATGTTTATTAATATGAAAGGGTCCATCTGTCCTAAATGATGAGGAGGACAAGGGCAGACATAAATATATCCATGGTGGTATCCAAATCTGTAGCATATATCTAGATAATCATATATAAAATAAATGGTAAATAATACATGATGTTTACCTGTGTTTCATTTCCCTAGTCTTCATCCTGTTTGGCTTTCACACTGGATCTAACAACTAATGACCACATTTACAGACCACAGTAATGGAGCCAGGCACCATCCATTCATTGCTGTTAGTCTTCACAACAATGACAAGCTTACAATATGTTGAAACTGAGGCTCAAATAGATCAAGTAAGTTCCCAAGGTCAACTAGTAAGTGAAAGAGGTAGGACTCAAATCCACATCTGTCTGATGTGAAAGCCCATGCTCTCTCCACTCAGCCATGCTGCCACTTGGCTCCTGAAACCCTCCGGCAGGCCCACACCCAGCTAGTTTCTGAGTCCGTTCTGTGGCAAAAGGAACCGCACTCTCTTTATAATCAGCGAGGCCTGGAAACATCATGTTGCCAGATGATCTCATCCTCACCCTGTCAGTCAGGCATGAAGTCTGAGTAGCCGTGGAAATAGGCAGAGACATGAGAACCCCTAATGGAAACTTCATAGCCAGCTTCCTCTTGGGGGATAGATTTTACTTTCTGTGTCCCCAGACATGAGTGTTAATCATGGAAAGGAAGGCACTTCTTTGAAGCTCACAATAAGGGCAGATCTTGGTTTTGAGGGGCCTGAACCTTAAATAATTTGGAGGAGAAAAGTCTGTAAGAAAAGAATAAAAACATCATGTATGCAAAATTTGGCATGGAAGTGAACATTTATTTGGAATGGGAATGGGAAAGAGCCCACACACTTGAGGGACTCTGTAGCTTAAGCTTCATTTATCTCAAGATAATTCTGTCTTTGACCATAACCTAGCCCTATCTAGTACTTAGGCTTAGAACCTGTTGAATCCCAACTCCACCACTTCTAGATTTCAGACAAGTGAGGGAAACTTCTGGAACAAATACTTTATCATTTGTTAAATCTTCAATTACATAACTGGTTCCTAAAAATTGTTTTCAATGTGAATAATGCATACAAAATGCTGGCCACAGTATCTGACACTTACTCAACAAAGTGCTCCTTCAGGTGTTACTGGTATTCTTAGCAACTGACACCATCTTCCTGTTTACCTGGTCTGGGACTTCTCTACCTGAGGCCCCACTTCTGGTTCATTTGATGGCTGCCTGAATGCCTGAACACTAGGTACTTTGGATTTAACTTGCTGTTTTCACTCTTGTGGATCACATTGTGGCATACATCACCAGTTTTTTCAGGAGCCTTGTTTCTACCTGTGCACCAGAAAATTCCCCCATCTTCCTGGGCATAAGGCACTAAAACTAGAAAATAGGAATGTGATGAAAAAATGTTCATAATATATTCTTAAGTAAAAAAGAACCAGAATTCCTAGAATTATGGCTAATATGATTACTCTTAGAGGGTTTTATAAAAATTGGATGCCATAAATATGTAAAATTAGTGCCTCACCCAGAATATGGTTTATCATTCTATCATAGGTGATGTACTTATTATAGTGTCTAATGATACCAATTAGTTTTGTCATTTCTAATAAGTCAATTAACCTTCCTGGGCCTCAATTTACTCATAAAATGTGGGGGTTGGACTAGTCTCTACAATTCATGCTAGTTACAAAGAAAACTTATTATTATTACAAATATTTGGAATGTAAATGTTTTATTCTCCTCTCAGTGTGGGATATGCCAACTTGAATTTAAAGCTAATATGTGGGGGAGAAGGAGTTACCCAAAGGAAAACAACATGACTTTCTCTTTTGTGGAACTTGCCTGTTTGCCTTCACTGTCATAATACTCCCACTGTGGCAGGTGCTCAAGGTGTGTTATTTGAATTTTTAAAAATGTCTTTTCTAGTAAGGTCTTATTAAAACAATTTACAACAGTCCTATAGATGCAATTAAGAGTGTGGTTTATGTCCAAGGATCTTGAAGCATTCTGGTAAGGGGAAATAAAGACTCGACTTGCTCACCTGCCCCAGGTGGCTGGTAGATGGGCAGACCTGGCTACACAACAAGGAATGAGGAATGAATCATTTAGCCTGAGCATATGAGGAAGATCGGTCATGGGAAGTACAAGGAGTTTTTCCAGGGAAGAGAGTTCTGACAGAAGGTAATGAATCAGTGTCCTTGCAGGTGTCTGAGGCAGGGCAAAGGGGTTTCTGCCTACCCCATGCAGAGACTGTGGTAGGCATATATGGCCTAGAAACTGTTATCAGGGCTTATAAAAGAAGCTGGAATGGGAGACTTATAGCGACTTCCTACCCTAATCTTTCAGTGGTTTCCCAGCAGGAAAAGAATAAGACTCAAAGTCCTATAATCCCCCGGTAGACATGACCTTAGCCATGCCTCCACTGCTCCCACTACCCTCACTAGCTCACTCTGCTCCAGTTCCACAAGTCTCCCTGTGCTCTTTGGACCCATGAAACACACTTTTAGTCAAAGGCTCTTGTACATGGTAATCTCTTTACCTGGAATCCTTTTGTTCCAAACTCTACTATGTCTTACACACTCATTTCTTTCAAGTATTGGCAGAAAAGTCAGTTCTTCAGAAAGGCCTTCTCTGACTACCCTATTATAAGTTTTGTTTTAACGTTTGTTCATTTTTGAGAGACAGAGAGTGAGTGGGGGAGGGGCAGAGAGAGAGGGAGACACAGAATCCAAAGCAGGCTCCAGGATCTGAGCTGTCAGCACAGAGCCCAAAGTGGTGCTCAAACCCATGAACTGCGAGATCATGACCTGAGCCGAAGTCTGACGCTCAACCAACTGAACCACGCAGGCGCTCTTAAAAATAACACCCCTGTTTCTGACCCCCTACTATATTTTGTGCTTGTCTCTATTAAACATCAGATTATATATCTCTTTGTTTACCTTTATGGCTTGCTTCCTCAATGGTACGTAAATTCCACAAAACTTGGATCGTGTCCATTACTGTGCCTGGAACAATGTATGGATTATAGTAGTGGGGATAGTAGTCTACATGGATCATGTATTTAGTGAGTGAATGAGTGAATGAATGAATGAATGAATGAATGAATGAATTCTACTATAACTATTCTGTCTCCCATACCTGTTTGTAGTATTTACAGTTTGTATCTCAAAACTTAGCAGGTTAACTTGCAAGAAAGGAAGTTCTGTGTTTTTGCTTAGGGCTGCATCCCCACTGTCTAGAACAGTGACTGGCACTTGGGAGCTGCTCAATAAATAATCATAAATGTTATTCACCATGAAAATAAGACGTTCCTATACAATAGTTTCAAGACAGAAAGTGAATGGTTTTTTGATTACAGTAACAAGTAGCACCAGAACCAGTTTTAAACCCAACCAAATCAATCAAAGACAACTTCTTATTAGTGGGAACCACTCTGTGGAAAGCCCAAAACCCTGTATAACATCAGCAGTGTCTGGCTCCAAGCAATTGCACCCTATAAGTATGGTTCGCACTTGCTTAGCAAGCAATGAATTTAACTTTTAGTTTCAGATATTGAGTGGTCACCTGCTTTCTTTGGAAAGAAAGGTGACAGTGCCTTGCCATAATGGCAAAACACACACATTGCTTATAACATCCTAGATAGGGTTCTAAGCTCGCAAACTCATGTGAAACCACACAGCAAACAGAAGAGGGAAATGCTATGATTATTCCCACTTAAGATATAAAGACACCGAGGTATAGAAGATTTGGGTGTTTACCCAAGATGGCTAATATGTGTTAGAACTGGGACTTAATTATTATTAAACCCAATTATTTTGGGCTTTAGAGTCTGTGCTCTTAATGTCTATACTCCAAGAACTCTCTGTAATAACTGAAATATACAGTTGGTACTGTTTCAGCAGTGAGATTTGTTTGATGATGAGTCTCCTGACATGGTCAAATGCTTTTCAAATAATTATATCCCAAAGCCTGGATGGTATGGGTGAATTTCAAACAGAGAAGCCAAGGTAGGCCTCTGTGAGAGAGTATAAGAAGCGAATAAAGTAAGGAGTTTAGCTTCTGTTTTCAATAATCAAAGTGATGAACAATTAGGATACCTGCCCTTCTGATTTGTATATGTTACTACTGGGTATTAAGCCTGGGTCTTCTGTTATTCATCCACTGGGACACTGAATGGCTGTCAGGTGGTAAATACTGTCTACCACTAACTTAGACAAATCATCAAGTAGAAAACACCTTAATTTACAGCCAAGTTCCTCAGCTTAAGGATTCTTCGTGGTACTACCTACTTTTTAAAATTTTTTAATTTAATTTTTTAAATGTTTATTTATTTTTGAGAGAGACAGAGACAGAGTGTGAGTGGGTGATGGGCAGATAGAAAGGGAAACAGAATCCGAAGCAGGCTCCAGGCTCTGAGCAACCTGTCAGCACAGAGCCTGATGCGGGGCTCGAACTCACAAACCACAAGATCATGACCTGAGCCAAAGTCAGACACTTAACCAACTGAGCCACCCCAGTGCCCAGTACTACCTACTTCAAATGATAAAACTATGCCGAAATTAACTTACCATCAACCGAGTCTTAGAATCCTTGAACTTTACAATTACTGGTCTGCTAGCAAAATAACTAACTTAGGAGAGCTATCTTTATTTTGGGTAAATATTCTGGGGAACTTAGGTCATATTCAAAGTTTATTTTCGGAGTATAATCCATTAGAATTTTTTCTCTGTAGAGAAGATTTCTGTCAAAAACAACTCATTTGGTAAATTGCTTAATCTCTCTGGGACTCAGTGTTTTCGTCGAAAAAATGATTGATTCGGAATTTGTAATTTCTGAAGAATTTCCATTTTATGAAGTATTGATTAAGTTAGAACTTCAATATGTGATTTATAGATATGACTTTCCCTTTTTCCCCTTCTTCCTTCATTTATTTTGGCTCATTGTCACAGTCGTGTTTTGATATAAATGCCTCTCCGCAGAAGTAAAAAGAAATAAATCTTTTTTCGGGGCGCCTTGGTGGCTCATTTGGTTGGGTGTCCGACTTCGGCTTGGGTCATGATCTCACTGTTAGTGAGTTCTAGCCCTGCATTGGGATCTGTGCTGACAGCTCAGGGCCTGGAGCCTACTTTGAATTCTATGTCTCCCTCTCTCTCTGCTCTTCCCCTGCTCACACTCTGTCTCTATCTCAAAAATAAGTAAAGATTAAAAGAAAAGTTTAAAAAAAGAAATAAAATTTTTAAAAAGGAACTGTTTTTTTTAATAGTCTATAGATTTTATATTTGGTATGGCTTTTAGTTATCTGTGTACATTTTCTCTTTATTTTTGAATATTTACCTTCCGTAGTCGTAGTGAACACCATTTGGATCAGTGCCACTCTGAAGGTACTGGAACTAATTCAGATTCCTTCACTTATTCTCTTGTGACCTTGAGCAAATTATTAACCTCTCTGAATCTCCAGTTTATCTGCCTGCAAACCACAAATAACACCTGCAAACTGGTGTGGTTGATATGATAATTCCAGGGCATAGCATATGTAACCCTTTTTTCACCTGATTTGTCCTATAGATTCTCAACTAAAGCAAGCTTTCTTCCTCCCTTGCCTTCTGCTCCCCATAAGAATAACCTGTGTTCTACTGCTTTATATTTGCTGATAAAGGCTGGAATACATTTTCTGTTGACCACCATCCCAATCAAGCTGAAAACCCCATTGAAGCTTATGTGATGCTCTAAATCATCGTTGAATGCACCTAACCCCAAATCCTACTCCGATATAAATCATCTTATTACCTTTGTTTGTCTGTGTTCCAATCAATCCCCTCCATAAATCTCAGACCTTTTCATAAATAATCCCCTTCCCAGATTCAAGGTCACTTCTTTACACTGTAGTATCTTATGTTGAGTTTTCTCCTTTTTCCAGAATCACCAGACCTTCTCTGTCCCATCTATTTCTAGCTGTCCCACCTGTTAGCCACAGACAAATCAAACAGAAACTAGGCTCCGTCTGAGAACAAATATGTATATCTACTTTCTCCTCATTTTTTACCTCAAAGCTGAATGAAAGACTGTACTTGACTTGACTGGAATTTAATGCAGATTCAATTATGTTACAAGATTTTGTCTTAATTATAAGATAGGGTCTTTACAATATTCTTTATGTTGTAGTTAGAACAGTACAGTCAGTATGTCAGAATGGATATTTATGTGTATTATACAATGTGAGTGATTAAGGGTATTCTGCATATAGAATGTGTTCAAGAGAGGCTTGTAGAAAAAGTTGATAGATACTTGACCTAACACTCTATCCTTTTCACCAAATTCTTTGCCATTGCCATCATGCTGTAAATGTCCAGGAAGTTAAAATTATAGACTAGGATATAAAGCCTTGTGACCTGCATTTGACCTGCAGCTTTGTGACTTACTGGTTGAGTAACCTTAAGCCAAGTTACTTAGCCTCTGCAAGTGTAAGTTTTCTCATCTAAACTGAGAATAATAGTACCTACCTCAGAGGACTATGGTGTAGATTAACAAGATATTACTATGGTAATACAATGCTATGCACAGTTTTATAGTATATCATGTTTAAGACTTGCCTTACATATAGCTAATCTTCAATAAAGCAAGACATTAATATTATTTATCATTATTTAATCTTATGGATTAAAAAAGATAATAACCCCAAATCACATGACTGTCAAAAGGCAAAATTGTGATCAGAATCCAAGCAAAATAACTCTAGATTCTCTGTGAGAATATACTGCCTCTGAATATACTAAGTCCTCTTCCTTAGTCACTTCTTAGACATTAATATTCTTGAGATAAAGCACATATTAACTATAAAACACCCTAAAGAAATTCAAATAATATAAATATTCCCTGTATTCCATTCTTAAGTGGTATAAAGAGTATGTTTCCATTTTATGATATCACCACATATTACGTTTATATTTCTTAAACACTACAGTTAAGCAAAACTTTTCTGATAGTCCAAGTACACATTGGTTTTGGCATCCCATTGCATTTAGGAAAGCAGAATGCCAGAAGAATTAAAAAAGAGTCTGCTCTATGACTTTCAATTAAGCTATGTGAGACAGAAATAATTGTCCCCTTCCAGGCATCTCCAGCCCCTTGGTCCTCATTAGACAACATGCAATGTATACACAGTCAGTACTGTTTTCCAGTTGACCCAATTTATTAACAGACCCAACATACCCACATTTCTGTCAACAGTACAGGATAATTAAGAACTTGGGTTCCAAAAATCCATCTTTGTGTATATGGCTAATACCTTGTTTAGAACTCTTGGGGAAACTTGTATTACAGTATTGCAGATGTATAATAAATAAAGCGAGCTGAATAAGTACGCAAGAAATTCTAATGTGCGTACATTCTACAAAAGACTTAGATTATCAGTTAATTTCTTTTTTTGTCCTTATATTGAAGACCATTACCAATAAAAGTGATTTTTTTTCCAAGTCATGTGTGTGAATGCATTTTTGTAAAATTTTGCCTTTTACTAAGGTTGGTGGTAGGGAGAAGGAAGGTTCTTTCTTAATTCAGTAACTACCTCACCATGATTTAATGCACATTTGGATGAAAAGTAGATATTTTCACAGCCCAGTGTTGCATACAGAGATAATGAAATAGCTTTGCCATTAAAATTTTGATTCAATTTCTCCATGGAATGCGTTAACAGAAAACCACTTTCATTTTTATAGCTGGAAAAGAGGCAATTTATTGTTGTGGGGTATTAGGAGTATTCCAAAGCAACATAACTCGAGCTGCCTAAATTCTTCACTAAGAAGAGGGAGTTTAAAAATTCAAAACACTGGCTTTCTGTGATAGCCTCAAAACTTTGCTCAAGTTAAAACTATTATCTGTATGCATACTGACCTGGTATTAAGATTACTTAAAAAAAAAAAAAAAGGAAAAACTTATGGAAATTTAACTGAATTACAAAAAACCAACAAACAGAAAAAAAACACCAAAACATAAAACTACTGACCTTTGTTAATAAATCATAACACGATGTGTTTATTTGTTATTAGAACTCCATGTAAGATTTGAGAAATTCTATCACAAGGATGCCTAAAATAGCAGTCCCAAATGTCAAAGTCTAGAGCTACAGGAAAGGACATTTCTCTATTCATTTGGAATACAATGAAAATCTCCCTGAGGTATGATGAATTATCCCACTATGGAAGAGGAAGAAAGACCAGTCTCATGGTTGCACTTCATATCAATTACAAAGTAGGCCATTGATACCTATTTCATAAGAAAGGATATGTATTATATAAATGAACAATTTTAATTACCTGATACTCACAAACTTTTTGAAATGGAAAGTTCCATGGAGATTTTCAACTCCAGTTTTCTCAGTTTAGACAACAAAAGACGTAAAGAGGCTTATCCAAGGTTAGAAAACAAGCCTGTGGCAGGGGAGGGGTAAGAATCTGTATTCTTACTGTTGTTTCATTTTCTCATGTTAAATAATGTCACCTGCTAAACGCAACTCTTTTTTTGTTTATAAATATATGCCATGGATGTATGTGTAGCGTTATGTGTTTATGCACATCACACATAGACTGGAACAGAAGGACCCAGGACATCCAGGACCTAATCCCCAGTTCTTCCACAAAGAATGAGAACTCAAAGTACTCAAAGACAACCAAATACAAATATTTCAGACTTTAATGTTACCAATTTATTCTGAAGTCCATTTACTCTCTCTATATTTAAAGCAAGATAGTAACTACATTATGCAGACATAGTATTATATGTGCCCTTGAGAACACAATGTGTGTTGCATATACAATAACACAAAAAGAAAAAAAAAAACTGCATTCTGAATGATAACTACATTGTAGAACAGTTATAACGTTACAAGAAAAGGTTTAATAGTTTAGGGGGAAAAAATCAAAATCATCCTCACAGGGCTTTAAGTTAGGTTCATATTTTTCTACTTACTATTCAAATTTATTTAATAGGACTCTTGAGCAGACAGAACGAAGAAAGGTGAAAGAAATCATTATCCCCAACTTAGGTATGTAAAATGGTGGGCAAGGAAGAAAATTTCTATGTGAAAATAAACCTGGATGAAGTGAGCATCAGTGTTTGTTTCTAAGAAAGCTCTAGAGAATCTGTTAGGAGGCTATTTTGGTATTAAATACTGTTTACCATTTTCATTAATTAATATTGGGCTGTAACTTTAGAGTGTGCACATTCTGATCTATAGATTCACACTATATACAATAAAATATAACAATTCAGTCTATTCATTTGTTTTACATCTCCAGTAAGCAAAGTATGCGGCCAACTTAAATCTTGTTTTGAAGGTTTTTCTGATTCTCACATTCACTTGGGATATAAGTCCTATACAAACTTCGAAATGGAAAGCACTATTACTCTCTGTTTCAGTCAAATTTTACAGATTAAATATAATTCATCCTTCAGGTGGTTATCAACATTTTGCCATTTCAAAATGCTTTCTAAAAACACTGGACACAAATCAGATATAAATTTTTACTGAAGTTTATGACAGAGCACATTCTCTCCATACCATTAGTACAATATTAGCTTGGAAAATGCTGATAGGGTAAAATATAGATAGAATGCAAGAAAGAAACTGTTCATACGAATCAGTACAATTTGGAATGTAAGTAATAAAGAAAAGGAAAAACAAATAATTTCTTAGAGGTTAGAAGCCTTTAGAAGAAGGAAACACCTGGTCTTGTTCGGGAGTGTGAATGTTTGTGCTCCTGAAACAAAACTAATATTACAGTAGATTTCATCCCCAAATCCAGAGTAAAAGCCCTCAACAAAAGAGTTTCAAGAATGGGCACACACCATCTATAAAATCAGGTAAAACAAATCCCTCAATGTGGCTAGAAATACTGACACTATTTCATGTTCCTGTCAGACTCAGAATATAAAACAAAACACAACAAAAAACGTAAACAAACAAACAAACAAACCCAAACTAGTCCATTAAAATGGGAGGTCCCTGTCACATTTGCCAGGTAAAATAACACATAGAAATGAACAGAGAAGCCAAAACAAGTGATTGCTTTTATAACAATGAACAAGATAAAGTCAATTTTAAAGAACTCTCCACACTTCCGGAATTTAGAAATTATCTTCTTTTTGGCACTATGAAAGTTTCCATCACAGAAGGTTCCAAGAAGTATTCTGCAAACTCACTTTAAAATTACTTTAGCAAACCTTGCTTTCCATCATCCCTTACCCCACAAGGAGTTACGGATGTAGGTTTCTGATAACCTACATCAGAGTGACACATATACTGTAATTTGATGTTTGCTATTTGTAAATGTAATCATGTCACATGTAGTAGTCTTTCTCTGGAGGGCTGGATTAGTTGTGGATATAAATACATTTACAACATATTTGCATTTTTGCTCAAGTTTAAAATCTGAAGCAACAAGAATATCAAAGCATAGCCATGCCAAATATCACCCAAGGATGCTTTTGGAAATTGCTCTGACAACTTTAGAGAAACAGTAACTAGCTGTATGCAAACATGCTCTCAAATGTGTTGCGAGCAATAAGAAAACAATAATCTAAATTTACTCCGATTCTCAAAGAAACATTTAATCCGGAAAAAATACAGGCAAGAACACACCTTATTTTTTTAAGAAACAGATGATTGCTAAGGAGAATAGGAGAATGAGCCTCTGATGAATGTAAACAGCAAGACTTGAAATACATTGGCCGTTTGGAATCTGTGTTAAAGTCCTTCGTAAGTTGGGGACTCTTCCCCTTAGCCTCTACGTTGAAATGTGAAAAGGTAATATAAATACTTCTCAAGACAACCTTACAAAAAGCTTGCCATTCTTAGGCTCTAATCTTAAACCATAAGAAATTATAATAAATGTCTATTTCCATTTGATGAATGCATTTGCCTAGCAACAACAACAGCAGAAAAAAAAAAAAAACCCAGACCTTACAACATACTCAAATAAAATTGCTGATGCAATAAAAGGGGATATTAGATTAAACAAAGTCTAACATCAATATGGACTAGATGCTCTCAATATAACAGACATACCAATCAGTAACCTTTAATTTCCTCAATTTTGGTTTCCACATTTTGATTCAAAGTGGTTCTCAGAGTCTTAATGTTCTGCTCTGAAAACATTACTGAAACTTACAAAAAGTTTATTTTATTCATCTTCCCTACTCTGAAAGACCTGCCTGTCTGCCTGTCCATCCCAGAGTAACATTTCTCTGATCTCATTTCAGGTGCCTTTTACATTCGCTTAAGAAATTTTTATTGCAAAACAGAGAATTTTTAGAAGTCACTAAAAAGCACTCCCTTACCTTCTAAACCTGCTTCAATCAGCCCAAACTGTTCCAATAATTTAACAAAAAGCACAATGACGATCAGAACTGCTATCATTTCAAGCCCTTCCAAGTTCATGGTCAGCTAGGTCATGGTCCGACCACAGCCAGTGAGAAGTGCTCCTCTGCCTGGCTTTCTTTGTAAAGCCATTAAACTACATTAAGAAGGCTACTGCCAGAGGAGAAGGGGAGGAGGAGAGGTTGAGAGAGAGAGAGAGAGAGAGAGGATGAGAGAGAGAGAGAGAGAGAGAGAGAGAGAGAGAGAGAGAGGCGAGATGGAGAGGCTGAGAGAAAGGGCGTGAATAAGAGAAATGCATCCATCCTGTCTACTGTAGCAGAGGCCAGAAGTGGCAGCCGGATTAAGTGGGGCCTGTCGGAATTATCGGCTTCCTTGTTATCACTCTTACACAGAGAGACAGTCACGCATGAAGTAACGCGCAGATCACCCGAAGACCCCGAGGTCACCAGGACGGTCCCGAGGAAAGACGACGCGCGGCAGTGATGGCTCCTCGGCTCCAGGACCCGCGCTCCCGCTGGTGGCTTTGTTGGGCTGGTCAGTTGCCTTGGAAACGGAAACTAAGCAAGGGCAGGACTCCCATTGCAGACAGCCACCAAGCTCGGCATCTTGAAATAGGAAGAAAAAGCCTGAAAATGCCGAGAGGTAGAGTGACAGCTTGGATTCGGCTGCTTCAGAAACACTGTTTACTAGTCAGGAAAAGCAAATGTGTGTTTTGCCCCAACTAGCTGAGTGCGGAGAGAAATGGGGCTTTAGAGAGTCGTTCAGGATTTACTTTCTTCTCAAAGAGATGCCTTATGCTAGGACTCGATCTGAGTCATTGTGAACTAATATTCTCACTTGAATAATACCTATCATACTGTGTCAAAGCCTGAGTATAATAAACTAATAAATATCCCTAATATTTGTAAATTTTAGACTTTAGCAGTTATCTTATGCATTAGCCCATCGCTGTTCGATATGACAAAATATATACTTCTTTACAATGTGTACTTCCTATGCTTGTTTTTTTTTAAATTGATTTAGATAAATTTAGAGCCAGAAAAAGTTTGAGAACAACAACCAAAAATCAGAAACAAAACTTTGGCGTTTCTGTCTTTATCTTGCACAATCATTTCATTCCCCTTCCACCCCATTACTGCCCATATAGATCAGGCCCATATAGATCATAGATGAACAAAACTGAGGGCCAAGAAAGAGCACAGAAGGGCAGACAAAAGCAGGACATGGTAGAATTCAGGTGTCCCTACCTACTGGTTGGCTTTTAAGGCAACGTAGTATAATGGTTCAGAGTTTGGACTCCAGAGCCAGAATGCCTAGATCACATGTATTACCCTTTTTAGCTGTGCAACCTTGGACAAGTTACTTAACATCTCCATGCCTTAATCTGCTCATCTGTAAAAAAGGTGATGATGATAGCATCTTTCTCATGGGACTGTTGAGGGACTTAATGAGTAATACTTCCAGAACAGAGAGAGTGTTCAATCACTACCAGTTCTTATTTTTATCACAAGTCTCTCCACGCTCGATTCATACCACACAGGGTTGCCAAAGTAGTCACTCTAGGATGTAGCCCTCATCTTATCATTCCCTTAATCAAACACCTTCCATGGGATTAGTTGCCTACTGAAAAACAGTCCAAGTTCTTTTGAACAGCATCCTGGTCCTTCTGTGATCTGAGACCAGCTGGAAAATCGCACCTCATGGGCACTACTTCTGTATATCAGCCTACATGACAGCTCAGCTCCCTTCTCCCAAACTCACTCTGAGCTTCTCCGTCTCCAGCCTTTGTTCAAAACACGGTATCTATCTGGAAAGTCCTTTCTCTGCCTGTCAAGTTACTAAAACTCTCCCAGAAAACTTCAAGCAGAACTGTAGGAAAGCTCTTCCTTTTTTGTGTGTTTTTACAGTACCTTTTCCTCTTATGATATGTTATATTGCAGTCAAGCACACATCTTCACAATTTAAGAGTAAGCTTCTAGAAGGCAGAAATCATGCCTTCTTTACCTTTATGTTCCTCACATGCCTCCGTGGAAGGCACTTGATAGTTCACAGACTATCAAGTGGAATGGAATAGATACATGTTGGATAACAACAGTCACCATTAATTGGGTAATTACCATATACCAGATCCTTTACATACATTGCTTTTCCCTCTTAGCCACTTGGAAAACAGGCATAATTAGATAAGATTTATAGAGAAGCACTAAGCCTCAGAGAGTTTAAATAGCAGGCTCAAGGTCATACCACTGGTGAGTAATAGGACCAAGATTCAAACTCTGATCGTTCAACTCAAAGCCCAATATTTTTTCCCATTATTCTACACAGCTTTAAAGCAATTAAAAACCCAAACATCGGCACAAATAGTTGTCAGCCCAGAAATGCAGGTTGTACCCAAAATGATCCTTGCAAACTATTCTGTGACATTCTAATTAATCCACCAGCCCCTATAACTTTGCAACATAAGAAGTTTCCAAACTAGTAGTTAAGTGAATTCCTGGACCCTTCTTCCTGCTTTTTCACAGGATTATTATTACTCAAACATTTATCACCTCTGGTCTCCAGAGGGGCTTGTTCTATGTTTTTTCTACCCAAGGGAACCCAGTAGAGCCCTTCAGCTTGCCCTGTAAATGAAAGCCAATGATCAGGTCCTTTATGTTCATATTTAAAATTGATGTCCTGGCAACAAAATCAAAACTACACACGTGGCATTACATCAGACTGAAAAGCTGCTGCACCAAAAAGGAAACCATCAACACATGAAAAGACAACCTACATAATGGGAGAAAATATTTGCAAATCATATATCTGATAAAGGGTTAATATCTCAAAAACGTAAGAAAGTCATACAACTAAATAGCAAAAGAAAGAGAAGATAGAAAAAAACCCAAATAACTTGATTAAAAAAATGGGTAGAAGTCCTGAATAGACATTTTTCCAAAGGAGACATACAGATGATCAACAGGCACATGAAAAGATGCTCAACATCATTAATTACCAGGCAAATGCAAAGGAAGACTTCAGTGAGGTATTACCTTACACCCGTTAGGACAGGCATTATCAAAACGATAAAAGATAACAAGTGTTGGCAAGGATGTGGAGAAAAGAGAACTTTTGTGCACTGTCGGTGGGAATCTAGTTGGTGGTGCCATGATGGAAAACAGTGTGAAATTTCTTCTAAAAATTAAGAATAGAATCACCACATAATTCAGCAATCCCTGTTTTGGGGTACATATCCAAGGGAAATGTAATCAGTTCATCAGCACCTGCACTCTCATGTTCATTGCATCATTACTCACGATAGCCAAGACATGGCAACAACCTAAGTGTCTGTTGATGGATGAATGGAGAAAATGTGATAAGCATGCACACACACACACACACACACACACACACACACACACACACTTTGCCAAGCACTGAGCTAAGCACATTGGCTGTCCTGCCCTCACAACAACTCCTTGAAGAAGATCCAGATTTCATTGTCACAGATGAAGAAACAGAGCCTTGGGAAGAGTTGGTACATTGTTCCATGTCCCAAAGCATCAGAAACCATTCAGGCTGGTAGCTGTATACTGACTTTCAGGACCTTCCCCATGGGAAAGACTTGACAGCAACCAGGTATACACTAAGAACTTGATAAATGCTTCCCTTCACTAACATATAAACATCATTGAGGTAAGTAGCCAACACTTTATTAGGAGCTTTGAAAAGAATGCTTGCCCTTCCTGGATTGATGCAATTTTAGATGCAACTGCCCCAGCCCTGAGAGTGGAGTGGGGAGGGATGGAGATGATGCAGAAGTGAGAGAAGGAAACGCTGGCATGACAATTTGCCAAAAGCTTCTGCATGGCATTCTCTCAAGAAACTAATGAGGAGGGTTACAGGCAGATTCAGTCTCACTGCTTGAAAGAGGGTTCAACAAAACAACGTTGGGGAGTCGCTCAATGTCTACTGTCACACGAAGATTTCCTTGGCCTGGCCCCAGAAAAATAAACACACTTAATTAGAGACACTTTTGCACTTCAGAGCATATCACTAAAGTGCAGTTTATTCAAAATCACCAGTTCCTGGCAGAAATGAACCCATTTCTGCTTTGTTTTCTGCAATATGTCTTTTGGAAGGAAAACAATGTTTCCTTCTAAAATGAGAGATGAGGCTGCCCTTTTGTGAACTAAGGCAGAGAAGCAAGAGATTCTGCTTATTTGTGTTTTTTATTATTGCAGGTTGGGGATGGTATTAACCGGAGGGAAAGGGGAGACAGGCTTCTCCATACCCTAGTCTCAGAGCCTCAATTAGTTGGCCTGGTCAAAACTAAACTTCATTCCATTTATTTCTGATTATTTGTCATTTATTTATTTGTTAGATTTTTGGTCTAGGTACCATACAAGCGTGTATGGGCAATAGAAATCCTCTCCCCTGTCTTTGCAAAGCTTAAAAATCTACTAAAACAAAATTTAGATGATAATAGCTAATATTGTTAGGAAAATCTATTTGACACAGCATAGTGAACTAAGCTCTTTATATGAATTCTTTCACAGCATCCTCATATACACCCTATGAGATGGGTGCCATTTTTGTTTCCATTTTACAAGAGGACATTGAGGAACAGAGGGTTTAGTAGATCATACCAGGAAATATCCAACCCAGGATTTAAACTCAGGGCTGACCCCAGAGATCATAATCAGATAGTGTTTTAAGTATAAATGTAAATAAATAAAATCCATGGCAGCATCTGGTGGAAGCATTTAAGCAAATATGGAAAGTACCACTTAGGTTTGAGTGGCAGTGGGAGGTTGGAGAATGGAATCGAGATCAACTTTACTGCACAGGGCTTACACCATACACATATAAGGTGGTGACTTTTTTTTTTCTTTTCCACAGCAAGGGCAGTCTGCATTGCATGACCCCTGGGGAATAAGACTAGTCTTGGCAGAGAACTTGCCCAGAGCCTGGAAAATACTCAAAGCTAGCCATTTCACTTGTCCCAATGCCCTCATGACATTTCTTCTCTCAGTTTGCAGGCCATCTCCCATTCTGACATGCAAAATGAGCACCCTTTGCCTGCCTCTAACTCATTTCCCTTCTCAGGCAGTTATTTGATCCTCAAGAAGCCTGGCTAAATCCTGTGACTGAGTGAATAGGGAGGATATTTGGATTTTCAAAATGAGCTGAAGTAAAACCAAGCAGCAAGGCATCAAATGAGGAATTTATTTCAGTAATAATGTGAAGGAATAATGACTCACATTCATGGAAGTGGAAGGATAATGCAGAGGTTAGGAGCATGCTTGAGTTCAAATCCCAATTTTGCCATTTTAGAGCTCCATGACTTTGGGCAACTTGCTGAGATGATTCATGCAAAGCACTCAGGACAGACACTGGCACATTGTAAATGCTCATTAAATGGTACCTATTATTGTTAATATTTATTGAGTCCTTGTCACATATCAAGTACTGTTCTTTTTTTTAATTTTTTAAAAAATGTTTATTTATTTTTGAGAGAGAGACAGAGTACAAGCAGGGGAGGGACAGAGAGAGAGTGGGAGACACAGAAACCAAAGCAGATTCCAGGCTCTGAGTTGTTCTCAGCACAGACCAGACACGGGGCTCAGACTCAGGAACTGTGAGATCATGACCTGAGCTGAAGTCCGACGTTTAACCCACTGAGCCACCCAGGATCCCCTCAAGTACTGTTCTAATTGCTTTCCGTGAATTATCTCAATAAATCCACAGAACAACTTAATTAGCTAAATACTGTTATCATTTCTAGCCACGATGTGGATAAAAAGTTATGAGATATCTTCAGGTGAGTTGGGATTCTAAAGAAAACGCACTGCTCACATTCACCCATCAAGATTACCACCATCTTCACCACAAGTAATATAGGAATAATTTATCCATTTATAATGAACTTGGCTTTTAAATAACTCTTCTTAAGAAAATTACTATCCAGGTATCCCTGTTGCAAATTATATATATAGATAATTATATATGTATATATGTATATATATGTATATATATATATAATTATCTCTCTCTCTATATATAATTATCTATCTATATATATAGTTATATATATAAATACACACACACACACACACACACACACATATACACACACACACACACACACAGCATTGAAATAACTTTCCTGGGCACTGGTTTTTGACATCTTAGTCACCTTCCCTTCTGGAACACTCCACATAATGAACAGATACAGTGATGTGTCAGTGTATCATCAGACTACAGACTCTACTCAGGTTCAACTGTGTTTTCTAAGGGTTCTGTCATCTGCTGAGGAAATTCCCCTTCAAGGACATATTCTCCTCCGTCAGCCTCATCAACTCCACCGATGTATCACACTCAACATTCCATGATTAGGCAATATCCTCAGTGGTTAAGAAGCAACATTATACCAGGCTTCACCAGACAACGTTGACCTCAGGATGAATAGCAGAAGCAATCTACTAAGTGGCTGAAGGTAGTTAAAAGGAGGAACAATAGGCAGTGATTCAGAAACACTGTGAAGCTGTACTTTAGCGCATCTTTACAGGACTGAAGGTAAATGGGGGAAGTTGTAAATAGTAGTGATATTACTCTCTCTCCCATTCTAACCTCTTTTTTTTTCCTTCCCCTCCCCCATGAGAGCCAAAGCATAAGAGACTGTTAAAAACTGAGAACAAACTGAGGGTTGATGGGGGTGGGAGGGAGGAGAGGGTGGGTGATGGGTATTGAGGAGGGCACCTTTTGGGATGAGCACTGGGTGTTGTATGGAAACCAATTTGTCAATAAATTTCATAAAAAAAAGGAAAAGCAGCATAAAAAAATAGTAGTGATATTATCCAGCAATGGCAAGAAAGAACAGGGAGCTGCTATATGTATATATTAACTGGTGGTACTCAAAACTTAGCGTGCATCAGAATTACTTAGAGATCCTCTTAAAAGTGAATCCTCATGGGGTGCCTGGGTGGCTCATTCAGTTAAGCATCTGACTCCAGCTCAGGTCGTGATCTCAGGGTTTCTGAGTTTCAGCTCACATCAGGCTCTGTGCTGACAGCTCAGAGTCTGGAGCCTGCTTCAGATTCTGTGCCTCCCTCTCTCTGCTCCTCTCCCGCTTGTGCTTTCTCTCTCTCTCTCTCTCTCTCTCTCTCTCTCTCTCTCTCTCTCTCTCTCTTTCTCTCAAAAATAATAAACTTAAAAAAATTAATCCTCAGACTTTCCCCAGAGATTCTGATTTAGTAGGTCTTGGGTACAGCCCATGAATCTCCTTTTCAATCAAACATTTCAATGATTCTAATGCAGGACTTCTCTGGACCACACCATGAGAAACACTGCATTAATCTGCTCAAACACTCTCACCCTGTAAGTAACACAGCCTCCAGGAAGACATTTCCCCAGCTTATTAAAAACTAGCCGCGACTCACACCTTTCACAAATTCGTCATGGTTAAGAATAGATAGGCGCTCCATCAGTTTCTCAAACTTCTCTACAAAGTTTGTTCTTCTACCAGAAGTAAGATATTTTTAAATCGTTTGTGAACAGATACACGTTTCCATTCCATGTTGTCAAAGTATTGTTTGATGACTCATTCTCTGAATCCATCGCAAGTTTCTTTCACCAGGGAGCTTCAGATGCCACGTAAATGGAGAGAGGATGATAAACCTTTTCACGCTTCTCTGCGTTGCTACGTATCCTAGTTCCTTTCTTCAATCTACCCCTAAACATCCCTCTTTTAGCTCCAAATGCAGGCACCTAAGTGAGGGACAAGACTGAGACACAGTCATCTTAATAACCCAGCAAAGTGAAATAAATAGCAATTGATGGATGCCGATGTTCAGAAGCGTGAAGCTGATTTAGATAAAGTAGATATTTTAGTTGGAAATCTAATAAAAAAACAAAACAGCAGCCACATGGAGCCTCTTCCCATAACTCCACTGTGGATAATCTTTATCTAGATCAATACTGTAAAGTAACAAAAGACACAAACTTGTCTGATGCTTAACTCATTTATTAAGAAATTATCTAAGTCTCAGATAATTGAAACAGGATTATTTATGTGATCATTAAACCCGGGGCAATTTCTACAGATTTTAGCCCTGCTTAACGGAAATCTTAGCGGAGATATATATTTAGCCAGATTTCATTCCAAATATTATTCCTTCCAACAAATTATTCCTCATTGCAGTTGATATGTTGTATTTCTTCACAGTAATAGAGTATAAAAATGGTTTGTCATTTTCTTTCTCTGCACCAAAGAAATAAAAATATGAAAAATAATACACAACAATTTCCTTGACAATTATTCATGTTACTTTTATGTTGTAGTTTAATTACTAAAAACTCCAACTTAATTACTTTTTAATAACCTTGCTTTTAAAAAAGAATATTTCAAATACAATAGCCATAATATTTATATCATGCTAGAACCAAATTTTGCGCAATAATCAAGTGTATATTTCATGTGAAACACACATACAGCCTTGCCATTAGTAGGACCACACTGAAAAGAAAAATTATCATCAACGTAATGGATATATAGCTTCTTAAATAACAAAATGACGCCAAAGAATGAAAGATTAACTTTTATAGATAACTGAATGCACACTATGTTAAACGTATATATAGCCATCAACAGATTAAAACTTTTTTGAAGGGTCATCAAAACAAGTCAGTCAAGGGGTGGGCTCACCCCACCCCACTGGGCCTGAACCCAGGCTCAGTGGGTTAAGCTCTCAAGACTTGATCTCAAGGTCTTAAGATCAAGCCTTTGGGCACTGTGCTGAGCTGCCCCTTCCCAACTTGTACCCCTGCACACGTGTGCATGCATGTGCATACAACCTCTTTCTAAGAAAAAAAAAAGTCAGTCAAGCAATACTTGCTGGTTTTGAGGACAGCACCTCTCTGAACTGTGCCATTAGTACATGCATGTAGTAGGTTTCCACTGCTGAATGGTTAATGATTACAAACTGACTTAGACCAAGACAAATTTATATCTCACAGTTCTATGGATGAAGAGTCTGATCATGGGTTATCTGAGCCCTCTACTCAAGCTTAAATTAAAGTTTAAGCTGAGGCTATGATCATATCTGAGGCTCTGTCGGGATCTGCTTTGAGACCACTGGTTGCTCACAGAATTCATTTCCTTGTGGATGCATGACTGAGGTCCCTGTTTTCTTGCTAGCTGTAGGAAAGGGACCACTCTCAGCCCCCAGACACTGCTTTTGGTTCTTTGCTCTCTCTACAACATGGCAATTTGCTCTGTCACCACTAGTGGGAAAATCTCTCTTATGTTTCAAATCTTGCTGACCTCTTTTCAAGGATTACTCAGTTAGATTAGGCTCACCTGTGATAGTCCCTCTTAGGATGATAAAATTCTCTTAATCCTCTTCCTCTTCTGACCTATCCACAGTCTACATTGTTGTCAGAGTGATAGAAGCATGTTATTCTCTGGCTTCAATTTTCAGTAGTATGTCACTGACTACAGAATGGAATCCCCAAACCATAGCAAGGCCCACAAAGTCCCTCCCAACCTTCTGAGGAGCTCTCCCGCCTCATCTCCAGACATATTTTCTTCACGCTCTGTGTTCAAGTCATGCTGAACTATTGCTGTTGCCAAACTCTCAGGCCGGTTTCTCTAATCCCTCCCTTTTCCTTCGGAGAAATTCTTTTCCATCATTTAAGAATCAGCTTAAATGTTTTCACCTGAGTGGAGTCTCTCACAAGTCCCTTCCTTAACAAGATTGATCCCCTTCTTCTTTCTGCTTTGTACTTAATTATGATCCTTTCAAGGTTTATTAGCTGGTTGACATAACTATCTCCTCTATGAAACTATGAGTGCTTGAGAGGAGGGATCATATCCATCCTTCTGTACTCAGTACTTATTCATGTGCTTGGGATACATTGGTTGATCAGTAAAAGTTATAGCAAAGAAAGGAGGATAGGAGGAGAGGAAGGAAAGAAGGAAGAAACAAATGGTATGCTACCTGTAGGGCAGGATTTAAGCCACACGCATAAGCCTCCAACAAAGAATCACCATATCTAGAACCCCACCGTTAATGATTTACTTTTTTCACATTAAGTATTCCAGGTGTCCTAAAAAGAACTTAAATGGCAGAAAAAAAAATTAATCTCTCACACCTTGGCATGAAAAGAGTTTCATTCATCACATCTGTGCAGGAAAAGTGAGACCACTGGAAACCTGACAACTTGATGCCTGATGACACTAATGCATGAAGAAGGAGATATTTTAAGAACCAGTCTCTTAGCAAGTATGAAGCTCATCCAATGGAATAGCTAGGCAAATTGGAAAATTCTTAGTGATTCTAAAACCATCCGGAGGTTTAAGACAATCACTGATCCACAAAATTGTGCCTTTTCCCCATTTTCTATTAAATTTTTACTGTATTGAACATTCAAATTTGTTTTCTTGAAATAATTATTTACTGGCCACTACCCTCACTTCATTGATGCAGCCTCCCAAACTTTTAAAGCAACTCTATAGTGGTCAGCTTCTGAACTGGGAATGACTAGCTTTCATATATTCCCTTTCTTTAGGACCCCCCCCCCCTGCTTCATGTGGTACTCTCCAGGATAACATCAGTTTGCTCTTGTGATCTGTGCAGGCCTTCACTCTTTGTGGATGGCCAACCATTCTGGAGACACTGGAAAGGTGGCTCAGGCTTCTTGTGGGATGGAAATGTTTCTCATAAGCAAGAAGAAAAATTTGCATCTGGTCTACGTACTGAGTATTCACACTGCTTTTACAATATCTTGAATTTGGTCAAACTCAATTCAGATGCCAACAGTCCCTTTTTCATAATTTTTAAACCCTAATGATTTTAACATAAAATTAATCAACACATTTTTATTAATGAGCATGTGAGTCATTCTGATTATTTAACATATAACCATAAAAATATACTTGCTATTCAGTGACAAAAAACCACTTTTAATCATTTTTATATGACTCTTTTTCCTTTGGAAGGAAAACACACACACACACACACACACACACACACACACACACACACTAATATTCGCGGAAGAAATCAAATAGGAAAATAAATATTTCCATCAACCAGGTTTTTTTTAACAATTAGATAATTTCAACAACCTGAAAAATAAGCAAACATCCATTCTTATTATACATATAAAGTGAAAGCTCTAACTATAAAAGATATCAAGTAAGTGCCAGTATGTGTGAGTATTCACTATCAGGACTTGTGAATCCAATGGCGTCTCTACCCTTCAAAGAAGCCGTGTTGGGAAGTTATGCAGTGCTTCTAATGATGCTGCCCTTGCTCAAATATTTTGGAACTCCCCTTTGGGGAATTCCCTTTAAATTCTGGCTGCCATCAGGCCCAAACCTTTCAATCCTCTGCATCAGTGAAAATGAGAACAGATGGCATTTTTAGAGCCATATCTTATTAGCAAGCTTTTCTGTAAATGGCGGGTGGCTCCCATGGTGGATGCCTGTGGGCCTTGGAGATGTGATGAGCATCTTGGCAGCTGCTTGAGCTTCACATGGTAGCTTCTTTGTCTCACCTCGCCATGAACATCATATGTGGCTACCATCAACCATGGGCTCCTGAAGCTTGCTGTGGTTGGCCAAGTTTCCACCTGCAGATTGTTTCTGTTTGTGTTTAATCAATAGAACCTGGAGTCTTCCTGAACCTTACATGTATCCTCACTGCCATCAGTATGAAAAATAACTCAAGCTTTATCCAACTCACAGGAAGGCATAGCCTCTTTTCATAACATTTTGACTACTTTATGTCTTATAAACAGCATCACCAAAAAGGAAGATACGCAAGAGACGTAAAAGGACACAGAGGGCAACTTGGCTATTTTTCATTGGCTTACACAAATGTTTTCTAGGAAAGAAGGTTGAAATGCATGGTTAGAAGCCTTTTGTGTTATCATTGAACTTCAATTATGTACTACCCATGCCTACATTACCTGGGGTAATTAGAAGTTCACAGCATCATTGTGAGTCAGGGTGATCCTAATAATTTCTTGCTACCCAGGGTAGAAATGAACCTCTACAATTCTATTCTACTTGGAAAAGGCATCTTACATTCATCATTCACTTAAGCTCCTGACTTTGAAAGTTTGAAATGGGATTTTGAAAAGGTCATTTTTCTATATATTTTATCAGTTATTTGCTTTTATATTTCTTGAGACTTATGCATTGTGTATCAAAGTACTTTGTTACTGTTGTAGCACCAAATAGTGGAAGAAAAAAAAATGACACATTCTTCTGTGACTTTTTTTCTTTCTAAAACCCTGTTACTTTTGTACTGCTCCCTGATATGTGTCCTTAGTAACTGCAAGTTTATACATGAACTTGGGATTCATTTTCTGAAAGAGCCTGGGCATAAAGAGGAGCTTATTTTTCTCTTCATGTAGATAATCCTGTAATTTTATAAGGTTAGCAAAAAACCTTCACAAGGTTATATTTTTCCTGGACATCAGAAATATGAAGAGTCATTCAATCAGGAATTGTTTAGGAAAAAATATATATATACACATGTATACATATATATATATATATATATATACATGTATATACATATACATGTATACGTGTGTATATATATATATATGTATATATATATATACATACATACATACATACATACATACATATGCTTTCAGAGCAAAGCCCACTTCAGATCCTGTCTACCCCTCTCTCTGCCCCTCATGTTCTCTCACTCTCTCTTTCTCAAAAATAAGTAAATGTTAAAAAAAATGAACTCTGAAATATTATGAATTTGATAATGGCTGTGCACACCTGGGAAGAATGAGGCACAACTCCAAGTAGATGGCATACCAGAGCAATTTGAAGACAGAATTGATAAGTCAGAAAAAAACTTCAGTAAAATACATTCACAGAGGTACATATTCTAATGCGGTACTCAGGGCCTGCTCTATTCACAGGCAAAAGGAGGAAAATCAAAACAAAAGTCTAAGGGTCCAAGGCCGACTGGCTTCCCAGGATCTACCAGGCACTGTTCATTCTTTGCACTTTCGGACTGGCTTCCGTTATAGCTTTGATCTCCTGGTTCTATTTGCATGTAGCTGCATCAGTCATAGGTGAAGTAAAGGGGGATACAAGGTGCAGAAAGCCAACAGACCGATGTAGGATATAGTGTGGAATGAGCCTTGTCTGAAGCCACACCGTGATTTCATGATACAGTTGTAACTAGTTTTTCTCTTATATCTAAATCCACTGTTTACCTCTAATACCTGCCTCTCAATTACCAGATTTTTCTTTCTGTTTAGGAAATCCCCAAATGCTGACTGCCTCCCTGGATCTCTGGAGATTGCCTTCTCCTCAATGCCCCACTGTGGTATTCCAGCTATTTACCCAATAATGAGCCTCATGACCTCTTACAAAATTTGCTTGAATCACCTAGTAACCTGTTAATTATCAGTGCACAGGAGACAGTCATGTCCCCATCAAGGCGAACTCTTTAATGTCCATGGTGAAGTCAGACAAGCACTGTCTTCTACCATTTACCTAGGCATAACCAGATACACATAGGCACACAAATATCAGTTAAAAGTCTGTGTCACAGCCATCCACCCAGTTCCAATGGAAAAAATAACACTTTTGAGTGTTGCTTTTTTCAAGAATGATTGTGTCATATTAATGGATAGCAAAATCAACTTAATGAGTTCATGATCCTCAATTTAGAATTGAGTACACTAGGAAAGAAAATGGAATCCTTGTCTTAGATAGGATACATAAATCTTCAGAAGTAGAATGGGTCAGTAGTATCTTGTGAAATTCTTTTCTAATTGTTTTCATGTGTGTGTTCTGGGTCATGCTAAAAAATACACTTCTTATTGTAGTTCATGATCAAATAGTTCTATAAGCCATATATTAAAGCTCTTGGAGAGCAAGGCACTGTATCTACAAAACACCTTAATGAAATTACAAATTTGTGACCTGAGATGCATCACACATTAAACCAGTCCTTCCTTATAGACACAGTGACAAATGCAATTTCATCTGATAAGCTTGTTATTTTCAAGAAAGCAGATAAGCAGAACTCCAAAGGAATGGGAATCTAAATGAGTACATTTTGATGTCAAGATAAAGAAATAATAAAGCCTGTGTATGAACAGTACACTGGGCTAGTTTCAGCCTGGAGGTGCCTAAGTAGGCAGGGGCTAACATAATTAGGGCACCTGGAGCCTGGAGGAATGACATGCTGAGACCAGAGGGAGGGACTTGGCAAAGGGTGCTGAGCATGTGCAATGACTCCACTGTTAATGAGTCACGTTCAACAGCACTGGTAAAGAACAATGATCACAGTACCTTATATCTGTCCATATGCTCACATTTTTCAGAGCATTGTCACACATGTTATTTTATTCTCATGAGAAGGACTGGAACTTGGATGAAATAAATGAGGTGCACTTTCAGGGGGTACTCATTCTTCAGGGTCCTGCAAGTGCTCTACGCACTTTGCTCACCTCACACTGGTCCAGGATCTTTTCATGAGAACAAACATTATTAATTCTGTGTTAGATATTAGGAACTCTAGTCACACAGAATTTAAGTGCACGTGTCACAAACAGCATTGAATCTGGGTTTAAACCCTTGTCCCCCTGCCTCCTGGGAAAAGGTGCATTTTTTTAATCTACTTAAGACAACCTCAGTAAAGACTTTTCTGCATGAATTTGCAAAGCAATCAATTGGCAAGATGAAGAACCATACTATACTTGTTTGTCATGAAATGTTTGTTCAGAGGAAAAGAAATGGCAAAATTCAGCCAGTGAGGTTTCAGCCCCAACTGGAGTCCTGTGTTAAATTTGAGGCATTTCCATTCCAGAAAGGTGAAGACAAATTGGAAACCATTTAGGGAATAATAAAAGTAAAAAAAAAAAAGATTAGGGAAAAGAAAGGTTTGATTTATGAGGCCAGATTAAAGGAGATACATGCATATTATTTGGCTAACTGACAACCAGTGGATAGGATAAGAATCTACAAATATTGGGAGGATAAAAATATGGGTGATACAAAGGACTTCTAAGTACATACTAGGCAGAACTAGCAGGAATGGACAGGAAGAAAATGTGAAACTGTAGACAATAAGAGGGGTTTTTGCAAAAGGGTTCATTAAGTTAAGGAGTAAAACATAAAGGAGGGAGGAGAAGGGAAGAAGAATAAAAACAGCACAGGAGTATGAGGAAGAAGAAAAAACAAGGGATAAAGGAGGAAGGAGGCAAGGAAGGAAGAAGGGAGTGAAAGAAGTAGGGTAAGAGAAGGAAACGAGGAGGGATGGATGGATGGATGGATGGATGGATGGATGGATGGATGAATGGATGGATGATGGCTGGAAGAAAGTAATGAAGGATTGAATGGAGGAAGGAAGGAAGGAAGGAATGATGGATAGATGAATGATGTTTGGAAGGAAGAAATGAAGAACTGGAATGGAGAAATGGAGAAATGGAGAAAGGAAGGAAGGAAGAAATGAAGGGTAGAAGGAAGGATAGAAGGAATAAAGGAAGGATAGCAAGAAATTTCAAATCCGCCCTTGTATGTATTTCTCTATAAAATACACCCGCAATATTGATAATTGTTTTTTGGGTAGACTTTTTTTAATACAAAACTCAGTCATGGAATAATTTTAATATATAAATGTGTAGTGGTGATTTTCCACATATAGAATGCATACAGTGTAAGGAAAGCTTCTGTAAAACAGCTCTGTTTGGTGTGAGTGAGAAAGGGTACCAAAAAAAGAAGAAAGAAAAAGAGAAAGAAAGAAGGAACTATGTCTTATTCCACCATATCTAATAACAGGAAATTAAAAAATAGATTCCTGGCAGGTCTCAGGCAGAATGAACATCTCCCCAGAAACCTGAGCCAGTTGAGAAGATGGCATCAGTACTCTACCTCAGGGGAGAAGGCTGCCACTAAATCAAAAGGAGACAGTAATGGGGAGTTAAAGTCGCTGTGCAAAGCCATTACTGCTATTAAATTCAGGGCCTGGGCACAGGGAACTTGGCAACCTTTGGCTAGCTTGCTACACATAACAGTTACCGTAATTGAAATTGAATTATAACACTACCCTGGCACATATCCTCCTTTAAAAATCCAACACATAATAATGCTACTAAAATAAAGACCTCTGGAAACAACCTATAGTCCAATTGCCTCTTTGTAGCTGGCACCTGCCTTCTTATGGAGTCCTTCAGGCTTCCTCCCTCTACTGTAGACTGGTCAAAGTCTGGTGAAAAAGGTGAATCACAAGGTTCACATGTGGCAGTTGTGTGCCAAACACTGTGCCAGCCCTACCCCCTTTATAACCTCCTATGAGGTAGAGACTCATACCCTCCGTGTCACAGATTAAAATATTCTGAGGTCAAAGAGGTGAAGTCATGTTGTCTAAATCAATTAGATAAAGTATGAGAAACAGCCAAGAATAAATATAATTCCAGTCAGCTTATACTCAGTGTTTCCATCATACCTAACACTCAGCAAGTTGCCTGATGCATAACCCATAGTATGCACTCAATTAAGATGTGCTAAATTGAACTGGAGGGAATTGATGGTATAATTGAGATCAGGAAAGCATCTCCAACAACTTTGGCCATGAGTTGTTGAAATGCTGCCAGATTTTCACCAACTATTGAATTAGGTCGGAGCCAATTATGTCCGTATCTATAAAATGGCCTTTTTTGAGAACAAAAATCTTTTGCCTTCTTTGTTACTTCCGTTATCCCAAAATATGCTAGATTTCCTCTGTGTCATATAAAGTGGGTCTAATATTTGGATAATTTCAAGAGATGCTGAACTTTTGTAAAACAATCCACATAATCACTTCATGTCTTGTACGATATTGTGCTAAGAAATAAGACTGACAATCAATATCCAGTATATTTGATTTCATAAATATAAAAATGCTGTTTATGTGCTCCTAAGAGAATACTTATACTTGGAAATAGGAGACTCCGTCTCTATACTTACAGAGCTTATAAGTCCACTGGGAGACAAAACATAAATGCATGGGAAGGTAAATAAAATTGAAACAGCCATTTGAGATTTTTCTTTCCAATAGATTTCATTCAACTAATATTTATGGAATGCCTTCTATGTGCCAGAACTTGGACAAAGCATTTCTAATAAAAAATATTAGTTGGGATCATCTCTCAAGAACCCCACAGGCTAGTGAGGGAGAAAATTTGCTAACACACAGTTATAAAACAACATTAGTGATTTAGAGAAAGCATATGACTCTAAAGAATGCAGAAGAGGAAAGATTTGAATCAGCTGATAGCAAGCCTGAAGGTTTTATCAAGGAAGACTTCCTAAAGGAGACGAGGCCCACAATAGTTCTTGAGCAATGGATAAGAGTTTTCCAGAAGAAAGAACATTATATGCCAGTCAACGCAGGTATAAAGATAATAGATAACAGAAGAGTATGGCAGATTGTGGTAAGAAAGTATTATTCGCAAAATTACTCATATTTGATCAGGAGGATGCATAAATACTACCTAAAATTTTTCAATTTTGGATTTTTTTCAAGTCTACTTCAATATCAATAAATACTGTGATGAGTTCAAGGCCATCTCAAGCAGAATGTTAACATCCCAACCAAATATATTGCAAATTTCCTTTCTTCACTGTAGGAGAACTTATTAAAAGCAATGTATTCAAACTACATAATCTAAAACATGCCTTCTGTTTAGGTTAGCATATCTAATATATGAGGGCCATTATTAACATTTTATAAACCATCTATTATGTAATCTGAGTGTTCAGTAGTGTTCAAGAGCATACCAATTTCTTGCAAACTAACTGTAATTGCTGCAGAGGCATCATGGGACATTTGATTAATACAAATCTAAGAAGTAAAAATCATTCCTTTTAAGTAAACAATTATAAAAGTGTATAAATTGATCAGCCTGGATATATTACAGAAATTTCTGAATCTGAGTAAGTCATAGAATCTCAGGAATACTGCTGTGAAGTATTCTTTTGATGTACTGCCTGTAAGAGATACAATAGAATCAAAGTTAAGGAACCACAGACAATAATATTTGTGACTAGAGAATTCTGATTATAAGAATTCCAGGAATTAAACAGTGACACTATCCACCTTCGTACAAAAATCAACTAGAAAACTGAGCGATGGCATTCATTTTGTCAATTTATAAGGTCAAGGAGGGCTTTAGGTATTAATTCTCTTGAAGTGAAAACAAGGAATAATTTCACCTTCAATCCTAAACAAATTTAACTGAAACCTCATAGAACATACCACATGAATGATTTTCCACAAAAATGTGATGTCCTTAAAGAATAACCACCTCTCTACCTTGCTCTTCCAACATAATCATTGTTGTCATTGAACTTGGTCACTCCTACTTCCAATTACCTTTTGCAAATGAATTTTAGCAGAATCTCCCTACTCCATCTTCAGCAGTGTCCTTACTTATCCCTATTTCTTTCATTGCTTTTTGAAAAGAGGCTTTTTTTTTTCTGAGCTGCCCCTTGCCCACCACTTCTGGAAGAGTTCAGTTGTCAGACACCAAAATGGCTAGTTCAGAAAACTAAGACTTGTCTCCTCAAAGTCAAACCTGAATCAGGCACTATACTTAAACTGGGTTAACTCTTGACATGTTCCATGGGCCACTCTCCTGTTGACTTCCCTGTTTCCTGAGTTCCTCATAATCTGGCCTGGCTCCTCTGTAAAGCTGTATCCTGTTCCTCCTTGGTAGACAGAGGCTCTCAGTTTGATTCCCTAACACATACTTTGACTGTAGTCTTACTGCTTCTGGCTCCTTCAGCTAAAACCAATATTTAGGCAGGCTTTTCTCTTCCTGAACTCAGTAGTTCATGGTTTTGACTTCACGAGTTCTTCCCAGTGCCATCTTAGAGCAATTTCCTCTAGTGCTCATTTCCCACAAGATGCTTTTTTAAAGTGATTTTTTATTTTCCATTCCTTCCTTTTTTTCTCTCTCTTTCCCTGCTCTCTCTCTCTCTCTCCTGAACACACAAACATATGCACATTTACCACACTATTAAATATCTATTTATATTGTCTTTAGGAATTTCATATGTAATTACATAGTTTGTATCTCATAACACTATATAAAATCTATACACAAGGAATCTTCCTATTTCCTTTTCCTAGACATTGGAGGCTAATATTGACTGAGTAAAATCTGGGGGCTCATTCACCCATTTATTTATTCAACAGATATTTATTGAGTGCCTGATATGTCCTGAGCCTTCTATTAAGTACTACACTCAACATTCGATTTAGCCACATGATCTATTTCTGTTTCACCTTTTCTGCCATGCACATACCTCTTTCATGGAATACCCTCTATCTTGTTTTCCTAGAAATCTCTATTCATCCTTCATGATTCAACATAAATATCAGGTTTTCCATGGAATATTTTCTAACCTTTAGAAGATAACCAGTTTCTTCTCCTTAATATCACCTCCAGAATATGGCACTTACCACATTTCATAGTAATTACTTGCTCACCTATCTGTCTTCTCCCAATGAGACTCACTCAGTGAGATGAGATGTGATTTCTACCTTCCTAGTACTTTTAACAATGCACTGCACACAGTAGGTCCTCAACCAACAGTAAGTATGATAATAACCTTGAGGATCTGCATGTATAGGATTTAGTATAAAATCAACATCCTGCAGTTTAGCATTGCTATCCATAAGCAAGCCCAAATCAAGTGATTCCAGGGATCTCTCAACATTTTAAAAGCGATATAGCATTAGTCCAGACCAGTTTAAAGAAGAACGGAATCATAAATAATACATTTGATTGTCCCATCTCCTAAAATGCAACATACTGTAAAACCCATTGGGGACTTATATGATGTCCTCTGTTGCCACAAGACATAGTAGATATTATAAGTTAATTAAGATGGTACACTCCAAGGAGCTGAATCCAAGGATTCTGATTGTTTATTGTTAGCGCTATTTACCTAGTCCCACTTAATTACCTACAACCATTCAACTTTACCACTTGTATGGTAATGGCTCCTATTCTATAACTCCAGCTCAGAAGTCCGTGCACTCCAAGTTTCTTCTCCATCTCTGTACAAGTCATCTCCATTGGGATGTCTCAGAGACACCTCAACCATGACAGGTCCAAAAGGGAACTCTGTTTTACTCTTAAGTCTCCCCATCACTATGATGGCTCCATCCACTATCTCACATCAGAAACCCAGGCACAGTAACCTTGATGTGATCTTGACTCTGCCTTTCTTTCCACTTTCGTCCAACCCTTAATAAGCCCCGCTGAGTCTTCACCCAAAATAAATCAAACCCTTCTATCCATCCATTGTAATGAATTGCATTAGTAACGATTCCTATTACTTCTTCTCTTTAGTACTGAAACAACTTCCTATCTGCCCTCCTGTTTTCTTCTCTTACTCCTTCCAATCTGACGGGATTTCTTGAAATATATATTGCATCATCCTACTCCTTAAAAGAATTC
Organism: Prionailurus bengalensis; assembly: GCF_016509475.1. Classification (NCBI taxonomy): domain Eukaryota; kingdom Metazoa; phylum Chordata; class Mammalia; order Carnivora; family Felidae; genus Prionailurus; species Prionailurus bengalensis. The sequence continues at coordinate 189,557,057 of NC_057344.1, read as the reverse complement.
AGTGTTTTTTAATTTTATTTAGAATAAAATTCCAAATCCTTTTATGGCTTATCAAGTACTGACAAGCCCTCCTTTCTAGTTCCTACAATGTGCCAGACTCCGTGATCTTTGAGCTCCCTTAGCGGAAGTTCTTTACCTGCTCAGAGCCTTTGCACATGTTTCTTCCTGAAATGCTCTTCACTCTGACTCTTTCCATTGCTGGTTTCTTCTCAGAATTGTGTTCTCTGTTCAAATAATATTTCAAATAATATCTCCTCAGAGAGAACCTCTCTAACCGTGCTATTTAAATAGCCATTCCCTCAACCTTGCAGAAACACAGAATTCTTCAGTTTTTATCTTATTTGATTCTTAACTGTTAACACAATAATACTTCTCTTTTGGGGGGTCATACTTACCTTCCTCCCTAAAATATAAACTTAAAAAAAATTTTTTAGTGCTTATTTATTATTGAGACCCAGAGAGAGACCCAGTACGAGCATGGAAGGGGCAGAGAAAGGAGGAGACACAGAATCTAAAGCAGGCTCCAGGCTCTGGGCTCTGGGCCGTCAGCACAGAGCCCTACGCGGGGCTCAAACTCACAAACTGCGAGATCATGACCTGAGCCGATATCCAACGCTTAACCGACTGAGCCACCCAGGCACCCCTAAAATATAAACTGTTTTTAAGGTAAAGACTCTTGATTCTCTTGCCTGCCACTGTATCCCCAGGAACCGGTATGGAGCAAAACACTTAAAATATTATGTGTTAAACAGCAAATACATTAATAATTAAAAATAGATAAACTCAGGGGCGCCTGGGTGGCGCAGTCGGTTAAGCCTCCAACTTCAGCCAGGTCACGATCTCGCGGTCCGTGAGTTCGAGCCCCGCGTCAGGCTCTGGGCTGATGGCTCAGAGCCTGGAGCCTGTTTCCGATTCTGTGTCTCCCTCTCTCTCTGCCCCTCCCCCGTTCATGCTCTGTCTCTCTCTGTCCCAAAAATAAATAAACGTTGAAAAAAAAATTTAAAAAAAAATAGATAAACTCAACGGGCCCTAACTGAGCATCCACTCTTGGCACAGAGGTATATCCACACATTCACACACCACTGATATTCACGATAGCACTGTAAGGCACATAATCTTATTCTTATTTAACCAACAAGGAAAGTTAACTTTCTCAAAGTGCTTGTAACCATCTTCAGGTATTAACCTAAGTCCCTTAATCCAATTCCAGCAATTTGCTTTGTTTATACTATGTCTCATCAAAATCATTGTTTAATTTAAAAACTAGTTTCTACCTCCCGCTGACATTTCACCATAAAATTTTGTTCTCCCAGGTAAATGTATATATATTTTTTTAATTGAGGAAACAAACAAAAAAACATGATAGCATACACTGTCATTGTCTCTTGGAAAACAAACAAAACAAAAACCTCATGGCTAGTAATCTCCCATGTAAGCCCGCAATAGTAAATTGAAGATGTGTTAGAGAAAATGGATCCTTCCAGTCATAAGACTAATGGCCGGTGGCCAAAAGAGAAAGGCAATCACCTGCTTATTCTTTAGTAATTCAGTCCAAAAACCTTGAACATTTTTATACTACTACTTTATCATTTCCCTTTAGAAATAAACTTCAGGAAATAATAAGGCATTATATTCCTAAATGTACCAAGACTGTGACAGAAAGGATTCGTAATACAGCTGCCCACTGTCTGGAGCAAAGCCAGTTCAGGAAAGCAGCCACGTAAACTCACCTTTCTGTCATCCAACAAACATTCATAGATCATCTGGATGGCATTGTGGCAAGCAGTGGCATTGTGGTTGAGAGTCTAGGCTCTGGAAATCAAGAGTTCAAGTCTCTCCTCAGCTTTGTATGAGCTGTATGACATTGACAAATGGCTCAGTTTCTCATCCTTGAAATAGGGCTGACATTATGACAATCTCATGAGGTTGTGATGAGGAATAAAAGACAAAACGAGTGAAATGCCAACGGTGTAGGAAAGATCTCAAGAAATGTTAGTTTTTGTCGCAGAATAATGTGTCCAATGGGGCAAAAGTTAAAGGCATCCTGAATCTTGAGAATATAAGTTTTAGCGGGGGTGGAGAGGGGTAATAGGGAGTGAGTGGAATGAATGGAGTTAAGTAATATTTTTTTTCAGGAGAAAGTGTGCTCCTTCCACATTTTGTAAAACAACTTTATCGAGGTGTAATTTGCATAATATAATTTATGCGCACCTTGAATGACTTTTAGCAAATTTACAGAATTGCACAACCATTGCCAAAATCCAACATTAGAAAATTCTCATCATCCCTAAAAGATCTCTCATGCCCATTTGTAGTCATTACCCTTCACACTCTCAGCCCCAGGCAACCACTAGCCTATTTTCTGTCTCTGTAGATTTGACTGTTCTGGATAGTTCATATAAATTGACTTATACAATATTAGCCTTTTGTGTCTGGCTTTTTCATATCACATAAGGTGGAGGTTCAGCTCTATGATATCATGCATCAGTACTTACTTCCTTTTTACTGCTAACTGGTATTCAATTCTATCAATATATTGCATTTTATTGTTCTATCCCCTAGTTGACTGACATTTGAGTTGTTTCCACTTTTTGACTTTCACATAATGCTACTGTAAGCGTTTGCATACAAGTCCTTTTTTTTTTTTTTTTACATTTATCTATTGCTGAGAGAGTGTGAGCAGGGGAGGGACAGAGAGAGAAGGAGACACAGAATCTGAAGTAGGCTCCAGGCTCTGAGCTGTCAGCACAGAGCCCAATGCAGGGCTTGAACCCACAAAATGTGAGAACATGACCTGAGCCAAAGTCAGACAGTTAAGTGACTGAGCCACACAGACGCCCCACATACAATCTTTTTCTAGACACGTTTTCATTTCTTTTGAGTAGATTCCTATGACTTCCCCTTCTCCACTTTAAGTAAAGGATCTGCCCCTGACAGGATTCCAGTGCAACTAGTTAGGGAGAGGAGAAGAGTTCGAATTCCATCACTAATGATTATTGAATGGTCAGCTCATACAATGAAGTGGAAAAAAGCATGTCAATTTTTGTCTGTTCTTTCTTTTCCTGAGTCTCTTTGTGACCTTGGGAGTGAAATATAACTTTTAATACCTAGGTGTCTCCATTTGTGAACCAAACACAGCAAATAGATGTTCTTTAAACCGTCTTTTACCTTAAAAGCATATAATACTTTCAGTTACTAGAGAATTTAAAACCAATGCAAAAAAAAATACACTCAATAAATCATCTCCCCTGCCTCTGGCATATTCTAGGGCCGGGCACTATGTGGGAGGCCAGCAATAGTTACAAAAAAGTGATACAGAAAGTGAAGGATAAAGTATTTGCTTACTATTTTTGCATATAGGATCCAGGATTCACAAGTTGATACTATAAATATGCCTCTTCTGCTTTTGAGGTTCTCATGCATATTGCTATATTTCTCTGGCCATATTTTGTTAAGGCAGTTATTTCATTCAAAGTTAACTGGCCATAAAACAAACATCGTTACAACAGAATAGGGTAGATTATTTAATCAAACATTTAAAATTATATGAATCTAAGTAACACGCATTACCTTCCAAACACTCATCTCAGTGACTATACACTTTTTTTCATTTATTCTGACATTGCTCAGAGCTAGTATCTAGGATATTTCACTTTGGAATTGTCCTCTAAACTAATGGATTAGGCTTTTTTTTTTCAAATTCACTTTAAGCCTTATTATTAAATACTTAACATATAGCAAAAAGTATAAAGAATAATAAAATGAACATGCATGCACCAATCACAAAGCTTTAAAATAAATGAGTGCCAGTGCTTTGGAACATACTTATCCCCATGCATATATTTATCCTTCCCTCTCTATATATGTTGTACTAAGTAATATATGGCAATGTCTTTTTTCAGATATACATATATACATATATGATATTGTGATCAAGGTATTCTTTAACAACCTGCTGTTTTCACTCAGTATTATGTTATTTACCCACAGTAACATGAATTCTACTTCATCAATATTCACACCGTAGGGCATTACATTAAAAAAAAAAAAACAAAGCTCAACGATTTATCCTATTTCCTACTGATGCATATTTAGGTGATAGCCAATATTTTGCTACCACAAACACTTTACCTATAAATATGTTTATGTCTATCACCTTTGTGCACATCGGAGGGTTTGTCCAGCTTATTTCCTAGGGATAGATTTTCCATATTATGGCAAATTGACATTTTCATCTGTACTATTTATTATTAAGTTTTCTCCTAAATGTTTACACCAACATTCATCCTACCTATGAGGGTATAAAATTCTCATTGCTCCACACTCCCCCAAAACTTAGTGTTGTTAAACATTTTAAATTTTGCTGATCACTAACTTGATTTTTAAAAATCAAATTTAATAATCTTTGAGTGTCTCCTCTGGATGCATCACTGTGCTTGGCTCAGTATGGAATGCAGAGCAACAGGTGACAAAATTACACTGAAACTGGAGGAACCCACCATTGAGGCCTCATTCCTCAATGAAAACCTGGGCAAGACCCTTAATCTCTTCTAGCCTCAGTTTCCTCTTTTGTAATATTAAGGACCAGACAAGAGCATGTCCCAGGCCTCTTCGCCTCTGATCGTGTCTCTATGATGCCGGTGGGAGCTTACAAGCAAGTAGGAGAAACGACACGCACATAAGTAACTTTAACACCTGCAAAATACACAAATAAGGTACTAGGAAAGTATAGATGATGGAATCCAAGTAGGAAAGAGAGAAGAATTGGAAATATCTTCTCCAGGAGGTTCAGAGGAGCTGTATCCAGAATGGTGTGGATGATACTCTGAGCACTGGATGGTGGTAAGGAAATTTGGGAAGAGGAAAGAGCCTGGGTGGAGTTCGTTGTTTTTGTTTGTTTGTTTGTTTTTGTTTGTTTTTGTTTTTTAGAACTTTTTTAAATGTTTATTTAATTATTTTGAGAGAGAGAAAGGCAGAAAGAGAGAATCCCAGGCAGGCTCTGACCTGACAGCACAAAGCCCTACAGGGGGCTTGAACTCCCCACCTGAACCCATGAACCATGAGATCATGACCTGAACAGAAATCAAGAGTCAGATGCTTAACTGACTGAGGCACTCAGAAGCCCGCTGGGTGGAGTTCTACAGGCAGGAGGGGGAAGTCAACAAAGGTACTTGTGGCGAAAGCACAAGTGTTAGGGTAAGTGCTGGGCTGTGAGGCCAGCTCTGTAGTGTTTTTTATGTCAAAGTGTAATAAATCTTCATCATTTTGTTGATGATTTGATTTTTAAAACCTCCCAAAGCAATTTGGAATCAAATTTGTATCCAAGGCAGATGGTCATTTATTTGATTTTCATTTTAAAAATGAAGCCATAAAACTAATTTCTGTGAGGCTTGCAGACTGACTGGATTGTCACTTCTCAAACAGGATTGCCCAGGGGTTTTGAGAAGTAGGAGGACACATTGCAGAAATAAGACTGTAGCCTCTGAAGGTGACTACTTTGAATAAACACACTCCTTTGATTTTTGAATTCCAGTAGGTTGGTTTAAAAGAGTTCATGGTTTTACAGTTATACCTGGTAATAGAAAACTCAGAACCTAATGGAATTCTTAGTATTCCCAGAAAAAAATTTAAATTGAATATTCAAAATAAACATTATTTCTGGAAGGGAAAAAAATGCCTTCTAAGAAGCTCTTTTTTTTTCAGAATGGCTAAAATGGCTGAGAACTGCACTTCGAAAAATAATTAATGTGTCTGATTTTGAAAAAAACTAAGTTAGTGTTGGTTAAGTACACAGACCTGGCAGGCAATATACATGGGTTCAAATCTTGACAACCCCATTATAAACTAGAACATTCAAGTAAAGTACTGAAGCTCAGTTTTCTAGTATTAGAATTGCATTTGGCTACATGTGGCCAGATTCCTAAATTAATCCCTATGTGATTAAGTCTCTTATTTTCCCCATATTGTAATAAATCAGAGACAGGCAGCTCAAGGCTGGTACTGTGGTTCCACGTAGACACCAATGTTTATTCATTCAGCTGCTGAGGGACATCTCAGTTTTTTCTGAGTTTGGCCAATTATAAATCAAGCAGGTAATAACATTTGTGTGAGGTTTTTGTGCGGACGTAAGTGTTCAGTTCCTTTGGGTAAATGCTGAGGGGCACAAATGCTGTACTGTATGGTAATAGTACATTCAGTTTGGAAGAAATTGCCAAACTGTCTTCCAAAGTGGCTGTGCCATCTTGCATTGCCACCTGGTGTGTTAGAGTCCCCATGGCTGCACGTTCAACACTCGGTGTTGTCAGAATGCTAGATTTTGGTCATTCTAATAGGCACGTAGTGGTATCTCATTGCTGATTTAATTTCCATTTCCCTGATGACTATGATGTGGATTCTTTTCATATCTGTTTGCCATCTGTTTATCTGTGTGTGTGTGTGTGTGTGTATATGTGTGTGTGTGTGAATAATAGTTATACTTTCTTAAGCAAATTAAGAAAAAAATTTTTAACGTTTATTTATTTTTGAGACAGAGAGAGAGAGCATGAACAGGGAAGGGTCAGAGAAAGAGGGAGACACAGAATCTGAAACAGGCTCCAGGCTCTGAGCTGTCAGCCCAGAGCCCGACATGGGGCTCAAACCCAAGGACCACGAGATCATAACCTGAGCCAAAGTCAGACGCTTAACCGACTGAACCACCCAGGCACCCCTCTTAAGCAAATCTCAATAAAGTATTATGTCATACAGAATATGGCATTATCATCTATAGTCACTGTTATATATGAGATCCACAGACCTTATTCATTTCACAGTTGAAAGTCTGTAACCTTTTACCAGCCTCTCCCAGCTTCCCTCACTCCTCTAGACCCTGGCAACCACCATTCTATTCTCTGTTCCTATGAGTTCAACTTTTTTTGTTTTGTTTTATTTTTTAAGTTTCCACTTCTAAGTGATACCATGCAATATTTGTTTTTGTTTTTCTCTGTTTGGCCTATTTCACTTAGCAAAATGCTCTCCAGTTTCATCCATGGATAACATGATATCCTTTAAGGCTAAATAATATTCTATTATATACCACATCATCTTTTATCTATTCATCCACTGATGGACATTTAGGCTGTTTCTGTACCTTGGCTACTGTGTATAACGCTTCAATGAACATAAGAATAAAGATATCTCTTCAAAATAATGTTTTAATTTTCTGTGGATGGATTATATATCCAGAAGTGGGATTACTAGATCATATGGAAGTTTTACTTTTAATTTCTTGAAGATCTTCTATACTGTTTTCCATAGTGAAAATGCCAGTTTTCATTCCCACCAGTAGTGCACAAGGGTCCCCTTTTCTCTTCCCCAGAATTTGTTACCTCTTATCTTTTTGATAGAAAGCATCCTAAGAGATGTGAGATGATATATCATTGTGGTTTGGATTTGCATTTGCCTCATGATTCCTGATGTTAAACACCTTTTCATGTACCTGTTGGCCACTTACCTGTTTTCCCTGGAAAAATGTCTATAGCAAAAATAAATAAATGTGACTATATCAAACTCAAAAGCTTCTTCGCAGCAAAGGAAATCATTGACAAAATTAAAAGAGTGACCTGTGGAATGGGAGAAAATATTTGCAAACTATAGATCCAATAGGGGGTTAATATCCAAAATATACAAAAAAAAACCCATGCAACTCAATAGCAAAACAAACAAAAAACAAACAAACAAACCCACAAAACAAAACAAAACAAACAAATTGAACAACCTAATTAAAAATGGGCAAAGGAACTGAACAGACATTTTTCACTATTCTCAATCAATATGTAACTCCTGTCCTTGGTTTTAAGATCACTCCTTTACGACTGAGCATTGCTTCTGAGTTTGAGGCAGAAACAAAAAGGAAAGGGTCCAGAATCTTTCCCTTTGTAAGACTTTACAATTTTATTCAGAAGGACATTGTACCCCAGAAACTATCACTTAGGTCCCTTGGCCAAAACTAAGAAAGATGATTATACCTTGTTCCATGGGAAACTGAAAGACCAAAGATTTTTTGCTAAGTATATTGCTTTCCCCGACAAAATCAGGGTTCTCTTAGCAAGAAAGATGTCAAAATGAATAGAGGATAGGTAACTAACAGCGCCTACTATATATTATCATTAAAGAGTTACTTTGAAATTTAAAAAGAAAATTAATGGAAGTCTTAGCATACAATTAACTGTTTGATAACTCTTACCTCAAAATAATTATATTGATGTATGATTAATAAAGTTATGTCTATTCCTTCAAGGATATGTTAAGCCTTCACAGCCCAAATCAAATGCCATACCTATTAAGATCCTTCTCTGATTCTGCTACTTAGACCTTATTCATTATATTTGATGAAACACAATCTGACAAACAAGCAGAAAAGGATACAGAATTGCAGAATTGAGAAGAGAGCCAGAGAGTTAGCCTCTGCAAAACACAGAAACGTAAAGAAGTTTCATGAGAATAAACATCAAGGGCGTGTTTTGTGCTCTGCTAGCTACTAAAACAGAGAGTAGCTTCCCACCCTGCCTTCTACTGAGATCCACAAAGGGATTGACCCTATACAGGTGAGGTGTTTTGCTGCTAGATAGATAAAGCATGATTGGTTTTGACTACAGGGTCAGAATCACATAAGTAGTTAACTTTGGCCAAATGACAATATGATAGCTCAGTGTTACCTAATTACAGAAATAGCTATTTTTTCACCTTAATGTTGCTGAGTATGTACCGTGTAAGAGTAAGAAGGAAATTATTTCAGAGTAAATGGTGTGAATCAATATAAAAGCAGTAATGCATAGTTTTAATTCATAGAATGACAGGTAGTATGCTTTAGTTTGAACACAGGATATGGAAAAGCAATTCCTAGCAGCTTAAAAAGCAGAAAAATTAAGCAATTTTATCAAGAAATTGAATATATTTCAGTAATCACATGACAAAGTCAGAACCAGGCTTTGGAGGTTTCATCTGGTATGCTGAATGAAAAGGAAAGCAGAAAAAATGATGTCCTGAATATAGGTAATAGATCTAAAAATGGGAACCAAAGTGGAGATGGACAGAAAGGGAATAGGTAAGAGAATTAGAAAGGAATGGTAGAGAGGAAATGTCAATTAAAGATTATTTTTAGTAAGCAAAGATGGAAGCTTTCAAGATCCCCTATGATTTCAACCTTGGCTAAATTGTTGTCATGAAAAGTAATGAGCTAACATGAAACAAAACAGCCACCGGAAGGAAGATAAGAAGTTGCATCATCTATATGTTGAGTATGATATGCCAGGAGAATATCTCTCAGAATACATACAGAATTTGGAATGGCATAACTGGTACCAATGTGAGAACAGAGTTGACAGTATAGAAAGTCCTTTGCCATTTTTCATAATGTTCAATATTTTCCTCTAGTCTTGCTATATCCTCATGTTCATCAATGACTCAATTTCTTTGTATACATCTGATTCTGCAAACGTTCAACTTCTTTTTGTATAATGCTGTTTCACATGACCCCTCCAACCAGTAATCACTGTACAATGCAGGCAGTATTTTTTCCCATTTAAAAAAAATGAAACAGTCTCAGAGAGAGCCTACATTCTTTCCTATTGTTTTCTCCTTAGTGATGATTCAAAAGGAAATGTTAATCAACTTTTTTCCCTCCCCTAGTCAATGAGCAAAATCATTAAAAAAAAATAACTGTAATTCTTCTTTACAGATTTATGACCTGCTAAAACTTTCTAAGATCTATTATTTCACCTATTGAGAGTTTTTTTTAATTAATTCCTTCTCATTTAAAAACAGTCCATTTACATTTCAAAAATCTTATCAGTATTAACCAGATTATTCTTTCTAATTATTCTTGTAGGCCTGATCTCAGAAAACTATTTGAAGCCATCTGTTATTTAAATTCAAATTTGATGCACATGAAAGATCAGAACTTGATTTATATTATCTCTGGTTAGTTCTAGTATGTATAGAATAATAACTTGGCAGGATCTCACAGCAGCTATAGCATGGTGCAAATCTACGAAATAACTGTCACTAAGATTCATGATCACACACATCTACTAAGGGCATCTAAAGGGCACAAAAATTTTAGAATTCTGTCTATAATCAGTACTTACCCCACTGACACACAACCAGAAAAACATTCTTAGAAAAAAAATATATCTGTGTTTTTATGCAATATCTCAAGTACACAAAATTCCAGTCCATTATGAGATTCAACAGCCAAATCTGTGGGAACTGAATCTTCTGTAGAAAGAAGCATTAAGTGGATTAATCAGGTTTGCCTCAATATGGGCAGCTCTATACATTACATTGTGTATATTTAAGGGACATACGGCAGATAAAAAGCTATGCACTATGTTGAATAGCATCTCTCAAAATTCATGTCTGCCTAGAACCTTTTTGGTGTGACCTTTTTGGAAGCATGGTGTTTGCAGATGAAATTAGTTGAGATGAGATGAAGTCATACTGGATTAGACTGAGCCCCACATGGCTGACATCCACGGGCTGGAATCCTTATAAGAAGATTGTGTGGGAAGACACAGGGGGAAGAGGGCTATATAACAATAGAAGCAGAGTTTGGAGCAATGCAGTTTCAAGCCAAGGAACATCAGGGATTACTAGCAACTACTAGAGGCTGGGAAGGAATAAGCAAGGATTCTTCCCTAGAGCCTTCAGAGGGAACATGTCCCCACAGGCACCTTGATTTCAGACTTTTAGCCTCCAGCACTGAGAGAGAATAAATCCCTGTTGTTTGAAGCCACCCAGTTTGTTAGGGCAATCTGGGAAACTAATGCAGGCTCTACATGACAAATTGACAACTCTAAATTTATTTGCTTCCCTTACAAAGTCAGAGGCAGATTCAGAGTGATACCACCTCCACACTCACCCTCCTCCTATATACTTGATAAGTGGTTGTGCAAACGCATTGATAAAATACATGTGTTTTGATGCCTTCAGTCAAAAATGTTTTAAAATCAAAACAATTTGGGGGAAATGCTAATCAACTTTAAAATGCCATTATTAATAGTTTCTTTTAGTTACCAATTCCTATTGCATCCCTAGATACACAAATTATTGGCCCCCAAGGGACAAATAAGAAGAGGAAGACATGTTGGTCCTATTTCCTTCTTGAAACAATTAAGTAATAACCAGTATCCTCTCCTTCTTCCTGACCATTCCTCTTCCTCAGTGCTTCTGGTTCCTATAATCTCTCTTTTTTTTAGTTCTTGGCCTTCAGCCTCATGGGCCTTCCAGGGTGGGCTTGTCTGCCCTCTGGCTCTTCTGCTATCACCACAATTCTGATGGCACCAGATCCATAATTCTCTTTGATCACTGACCTAATCATTGGTCTGATGTCTTCCCCTGCTTTCAGTTGTAGTTGACTTCAAATTTGATATGGTGAGGAATGAAAGATCTTTACTCAACAAGATGCTATTGGGTAGTATTGATCAGATTGTCTTCATTGTGTTTTTCTTCCCTGACACTTAATATTCAAGGGCCGCCCCACACCAATCAGAATGAAGAATTTAGAGAAGCCACCTAGGTGAAGTCTTGCAGACATGCTGGCAGAGATGACTTTTTCCCCTGAAAAAAATTAGGAAGGACTACATAGGGAGAAAGAGGAAATGAAGCAAAAGTAGTGACTTAAAAGCATAGAAGAAGGATCCAGAAAGGGACAGACCTAGGCAGGTGAAGTCCCAGCAAGTTATGAGAAGATGCTCTTTCTCAAGGGCAAGGGAATAGGATGGGAGAGAGTCAGGGGACTGACTGACTCATCACTTAGTGATAAAGGAATTGAATGTTTTGCATTTTTTCCATATATAGGAATATAGTATTATTTTAGAGTATACAAAGCAGTCTTCACATTGTTTCATTTAATCCTTTAAATAGCCCATGAATGAAAAGAAAGAAAAAAAAATAAATAGCCCATGAATCAAGCATTGCCACTATTCCTCATTTGAGGAAATTAAAGGCTTAAATAACATGCCCAAGGACACACGACTATTAACTGCTAACATTAGACCTAGAACACACTTCTACTGACTATAAATCCATTGTCCTCTTTCTAGTTTATTGTCATAAAAGACCCTTGATTTATCTTTTTACTACCATGTGAGTACCTGATGAGTAAAATTATAAATGCTTTACCCAACCATTCAAGTATCTTTATAATATGACCTAAAAACTCTATTCCCTCCTTATTCTCTACTCATGTCATCTATAAAACATTTCATTATGTTGCTAGGCTCAGCAGTTGCTACATCCTCTTGTAGAAAAAAAAAATCCTGCCACAAACGCATGGGTACTTTGTTCCTCCCTCTGGAATGTCCCTTTCCTGATCCAAGTCCTCCCTAAATGTCAAGGTTCAAACACATCTTGTTCATCTGCTTAGCACAGAGGAAATAGGCAATGGCGTTTTGAGCCTAGAGATAGTGGTGGTGGGTAGCTTGATAGATTCTGAGGAAAAAAAAAAAACTGCTCATCTTTTCTGAGTCTTGAATTTTCCTTGTAAAGTCTACCTCTTGCCATCCACTTCCGTAAGGTGGTGCTTCAGCCTGCTTAGAAGCAGCAATATGTGAACAGAGAAAGAAAGAGTTTTTGAAAGATGGACCCAATTACAGCAGTCTGCATTTTCTTATAATACTGGTGACAGCAAGGAAGTTGAGAAGCTGCTTTTATGTCTATGATAAATAGAAGGAGTTCTGCAGATCCAAAGTCAATAAAAATGTACATAATGTACTTGGAGCTAAGGTGATAAACGAGGTCACAAATTCCCTGAAAGCAAAAGTATCGAAAAGTAAAGGATATATTTAGGTAGATAACTCCTTAGAAAAAGTGGAAAGAGAGGACAGAGTATAATCAGAAAGAAAGAAATCTATGTACTTTGGTAAACCTCTACTTTGGACAGGAAAGTTAGCTCTTTGGGGAGTTATACATCCCGTTCTTCCAAGTGTATTATCTCTCTTTAGTCAGTAAAATGGCTTATATCGTGATGAGCTTGTTCTTTATTGACTGGGACCATTCAACCCATAAAATAAAAAGGGTACTTTTATATGAATCTGTTTACCAGGACCCATGAGCCCAGGTCATTTCCCAAGGAGCAATAATTTTCAAACTTTACTGTCCCTGAGAATAACCAAAGGAGCACAAAATGCACACTCTCCAACTCTGTTCCCAAAGCGTTTCCTAGGAGAAGTTTCAAACATGCCCATTTTAAAAGCCCTCCTGCTAATTCTGATTCAGACCAGTCCTACTTGCCACACCTGAAACATACAAAGAGGAGGAAACTGGAGGTTTTAAATCATTAAATTTTCACAAAGATACTCCAAGAAAGAAACTATGAACTCCCTTTTACCGATGGGAATACTGGTTAAAGTCACAGTTAGTAAATGACCAGGATTTAAGTATCTGGTCTATCTACCCATTGTCATACCCTTTCTGCTTCATCATGTAGGTATACAGATGCCTAGTAAGATAAGTGAGCAGAAAAGAACATAGGAAGCGTACAATTATTTGAGAAGACATGTACTGACAAAGGATCAAGAAGAATTGGCCAAGTTCAGCCAATAAGAATGAGATAACTTTCTAACCATAGAACCTGGTAAGTCTAGAGGACCAATCTTCAAAGGGCAGTTGGATGATAGGTGAAGGGCGTAATTATTAGTCTCCATCTAATATGGACTATGAAAAGAACATTAAGTTGTCAAAGAGAATAAGGGCTTGATGTGGCTTTTTCAATATGGAAAATACAAAGTCAAGAGAATTGTGTCAGAGGCTAAGGAATAAATAATCCCAGAGGCTATCTGTGAATATGGCATTAGATTCATAAATACATTCCTTAGTTGTATTTTTAATAGCCAAAGAGCTTGTAGACGAAATTGTGGAGATTAAGAGATTGTGGAGATTAATCTCCAATTGTGGAGACTAAAAACAGTGGGACAGAACAATGGGGACAATAGAAACATCAGTCATTGGGAGGGTAGGAAAGAATAGACAGAGCACAGAGAATTTTTAGGGCAGTGAAATACTCTGTATGATGTTATAATGGTGGATACATGCATTATACATTTGTCCAAACCCACATAGTGTACAGACCAACAGTAAACCCTCAGATACACTATGAACTTTGGGTGATGATACATCAGCATAGGTTCATCCTTGATAACAAAATTTAGGCACCATTCTGATGTTATGCATGTGTGGAGGCAGGGCATATATGGGAAATCTCTGTACCTTCCTCTCAATTTTGCTTTGACCTTAAATTTCTCTAAAAAGTAATCTTTGAAAACAAGAAACACAACAGAGGGATGGATAAGTTTTATTTGTTGAATCTAAAAGGAACAACCACTAAACCAAAAGAGAAAAGAGAATTTACTAAGAGGTAGATAGGATCAAGAAGGAGAGTAGATGGAACAAACCAGGCCAGGTGATTAAGCTCTTTTGGATAGTTGAGGTCCATAGAGGACTGTCCTAGAACAAGGTATATGCACGATTAAGCACTATTATGTCTTATGTAATATATAAACTACTGTACATGCTTAATATTCATGGGGACTAGCGATTATATATACAGCGACTATACTGTACATGCTTATATAAACTGCTGTACATACGCAGCAGAATGCTAGCCTGGCATATTCCAAAGTATTTTCAAACCCATTGTCTCATCACAGCATCACACTATTCCTGATATTTTTTTTTTTTAATTTATTTTTGGGACAGAGAGAGACAGAGCATGAACGGGGGAGGGGCAGAGAGAGAGGGAGACACAGAATCGGAAACAGGCTCCAGGCTCTGAGCCATCAGCCCAGAGCCCGACACGGGGCTCGAACTCACGGACCTCGAGATCGTGACCTGGCTGAAGTCGGACGCTTAACCGACTGCGCCACCCAGGCGCCCCTATTCCTGATATTTAGGTAGAATAAGCATCAATATTCCCAATTTCCAGAAAGGAAAATAAAAGCAACATCTCCGCCCAACTTCAAAAAACATTCAGGTAATTCTTGGGACCACATTGCCAGTAAATGTAGGATCTGGGACTAACAACAGGTCTCCAGACTCCTATGTTAGTGCCCTCTTCAAATAGTGACATACCCAGGGGCAGAAACACAAAAGAATTGAAGTCTGACAGAGAGTTCTGGTGTCACTGCACCAACTTATTATGTAGGCGTCTTGTTTTTAGAAATACGTCCCCACACATTTTTTTTATATTCCTCTCCTTCAAAGGTGGAGCTTAATTCACTTCCCCTTGAGTGTAGGCTGGACTTAGCAACTTGCTTCTAGAAAGAAGAACAATGTGGATGTGATGTCACTTCTAAGACTAGGTTATTAAAGACCTGGGCTTCCTGGGTGGTAGCACTCTCTCATACTTTCTCCCTCTTGAATCTGTGCTTTTAAGGGCAGCATGTCACACAGCAGCCCTGGAGAGTGGAAACAAGATACCATGTATGAGGACACCCAGGCAGCCTCTGGAGAAGCCCATGTGGTGGGGAACTGAGACATGCCAACAGATTAGGGTGAAGTACTGAATTGACTGTTGTCTCCGCCAGTGACATTGCAACTTCATGAGAGACTCTGAATCTGATCCATCCAAATAATTCACAAAATCTGTGAGAAAATAAATGTTTTTTTAAACCACTCGATTTGGGGTAATTTCTCATGTAGGAGTGACAATATAGTAGGGAACCAATCAATTTTTATATTACAGGTAATCCTGATTATAAGCAAAGCACATATTCAAACAGGAATTTTTGCTCTATTCCAATGGAACCTCTGCAAAAAGACAAAGAGTGGCAACGACGTGAAAGCTGTTTGAAGGAAAGAAGCGGTGATCATCGAGGAGAGCAAACTGCAGCGGGCTCCAGTGTGCCCCCCAGGAATAGCTGGCCTCCTCACCAGGTCGCTTCCCAGCTGATGAACTTGTTCCTCATTCCTTTTTTTATACTAGGTGAAACTCCACAAATTAAACATTTCATTGAGCCCAGAACCGTCTTGTTACAAATTGAAGTCTTCTGAGGGTTTAAATGGTTAACTAACCATTCATCAGTTTGAATTAAAATTCACTAACTTCCATAACTCTTTGCAAAAATGACCAATGCTGAGGGGCGCCTGGGTGGCGCAGTCGGTTAAGCGTCCGACTTCAGCCAGGTCACGATCCCGCGGTCCGTGAGTTCGAGCCCCGCGTCGGGCTCTGGGCTGATGGCTCAGAGCCTGGAGCCTGTTTCCGATTCTGTGTCTCCCTCTCTCTCTGCCCCGCCCCTGTTCATGCTCTGTCTCTCTCTGTCCCAAAAATAAAATAAATGTTAAAAAAAAAAATGACCAATGCTGAGAAATGCAGGGTTTGATGAAAGTGGCATGGTGTTAGCTCATTTTGGAGTACTTGGGGGACATGGTGGTCCTGGGAAAGGGTCCACAGTGGGCTGATCCTCGGGAAAGGGGTGATAAAGTGGGAGAGACTTTCCCCAAGTGAAGCAGCATCATGTCAGTGTAACTCTGAGAATGTAAAAACAACAACAAAGTGACTCTCACCAGCTTCATATCTGAGAAAAGAGAAGAGGCATTTTTCTTCTACTTTGAAATTAATCTGGTGCTCATCACATCATAATTTAGCCTAAGTTCTAATGGGCTAGCCTGTAAACCTAATCAAGATCCAGAACATAATTTTTGTGAGGAAATGAATTCTACAATTGTACCAACAAACAGGATTTTGAACATCACCCATTTGTAAGCAGAGGAAAAGGCTGAAACACGGTGGCTGTTAAATTTGGGAAACCAGGAACTCACAAACAAGCTTTTGGATGGTGTTTTCCTTTCAATTTTAAGGATGCTTTTGCTTTATTCTTTACTCAAATCATATTATTTTAGCACAGTGTGCCTCAAACTTTACTGTGTATACAAATCACCTAGAGATCTTGTTAAAATAGTTTGTGATGTGACCAGGGGTTCTGCAGTTCTAGAAAATATCCCGGGTGATATTAATCCTGCTGGAACTCCAGGCCACACTTTAAGTAGCAAAACTTTAATCTACACAATTTACGAGAGCAACTGTGCATTTTCTATGATGCAGAAGATGACTCAACACTGTGCCTCATGGCTTTAGGTTTTAGCTACAACCAAACTTCACCAAATCAAGATGATATTTAATAGTAAAATTCACAAATCTAGGCATAAAATTAAATGTTATTTTACCGATTTTTAAATTTAATTTCCAGAACATAAGTAATAGTGGCTAAGAATCCAGGCCTGAAGTTAGATGTGCATGGATTAGAATTCTGGCTTTGCAATATTCTAGCTATGTGACCTGGTGCCAGGGAATCAGAGCCCAAGAAAGAACAAAAACCACTTTAGGTATTTTAATCCAAAGAGATTCAATATAGGGAATTTATGACTCAGGTAATGGTAATGTTTAGAAGCCAGTGAACAAAGGGGACAGAGAGGATAACAATAGCGAGATAGAAGAAACCATGATGTTTCCTATGCCTGGAGGGACAGAAGGAGCACTAGATGTTGCAGGAGCCTGGCAGAAGCTGGCACCCGAGGGCAAGGGACTGTCCAGGGAAGCTGGAGCCACAGAGTAGATGCCAGGGATACTACTGAGGCAGGAGTAGAGAGATACCCAGGCTACTCCCACCCACCTTTCAATCGCTTCTGGAATATTCCATGGGCTGAACTTAGTAGCATTCAAGCTGTCAGCAAGAGAGCCTGAAACATAGTTCCTTGTGATATAGATCAGTGCTAGGGAAGACAGAAAGTGGATCTGAGAGCAAAGTGGCAAAAGACCGGCACAGAAAGTTACTGACACTCTAACTCTCCACCTAATATGTGCACACACATGTGTAAAATGTGGGGGTTATGTTACAGAAATGAAATGTTTTACATAGAATGCCCTTAATAGGTGGCTTAGTATATTACTTTTGTCATCATCACCATCGTCATCTTTTTGTGGTACGACAACCTTGTCTCTCATCCCATTCTCTCCTATCACCAATCTTCCTTCTGGTACATGGAGTCTTAGGGAGATTAGATACAGATTATTATTAATATAATAATGCATTAAAATGATGCTGTGAGAAATTGTATTAAGAGGGGAAATATCTGCTTGTTTCATCCATAAAACTGAATCAGAGAGGCTTAAAGTTTTCTACTAGGCACACTGTAAGAACCTACAGCTTCTCAATGAGGTGCACTCAGAGCAACACTCAAAGCTGGAGACTTTGTGAGGACTCTATTTTGGATTGTGCTCAAGACAAGGGGTGTGAAGAAATGAAGGGCTTAGGGGAGAAAAGACAGAGGGAAGGAGGCAAAGGGGAAAGGTACTCTCCTTCACCCATTAAGGTTAACTGCATGGACTGATCCAGTGCAATGTACCAATATACATGCTATCTTGTTCTGAACTTCAGGAGTGTTGAGATTGGCTGGTAATTTGATCGTTTTCTCTCTTGACTAGGACCAGGCCTGCATGCCTTTCCAGATGTTGTGGCCAAAACTGAGAAGCTACACTATTTGATAAAAACACTGTAGCACTAACAATCCTCAGTGATGAAAAGAACAGTTGTCCTCAGTAGATTTGTTCCCCAAGTTAAGTCATCAAAAGCCTACAAAATAGACACAGATGTCTCTGCTAGGTTATACTGCAAAGAAATCGAAGTGCTAGCATATAGCTCCTATGTGGAAGAAAATATAACCAAGCCCATTTATATTCTGGCCTGTGTTCATACAGCAGAGAAAAATGCAGCATTCTGTCTAATGGTTCCATCCTGGCTCATCTTGTTTGGGAGTCAGCAAGCAAAACCCATACTGAATACAACAGGCTCTCCCTGACAATGACTGTCACTGCTTTAGCTAACTCATTCTAGTCTTAAACCAACTCATCTGAATATAGACCTGTTAGAACAGCAAAGAGTATGTGAGACAGAGCATTGAGGTATTAGTAAGCGAGAAGCCAAAATGGAGTTCCAAGAGACTTCAGAGCCTCATTGTAATAATTTATTTACTCATTACACATTCATTGAGTTAAAAAATAATACAAAGCAACAATCCTAGAGACTTTACCATCTGGCATATGCTGGGAGACAAAAAAAATATTGGTGCAGAAAATGAGCATAGTGAGTTCTGAAGAAAGAGAGTTAATGGCATGTTGGATGACTCATGAGTCTCCATGGAGGGTGGGGATCAAGTTGGGTTTTGATGGGCCACTTGGGGCTAGCCAAGGTGGCATGAGCAGCAAGGGTGCACCTGGATGGGAGACAGGCTTGCACAAAGGCTTGCTGTGGTAATGGAAGAGTTGGCTGATCAGCAAGAGACTCACTACAAGGCGGGATCCAAGAGCCTGAACTCCACAGCCAGTCTGGCCAAGTTAGAACCTTGGCTTTGACACACAGTAAGTTAATAAATCATGTGGACCAAGTCACTTAACCAGTTTCTCCAAGTGCAAAATAGGAATAATTCTAATAGCTGACTCATGGGATTATTGTTAAGTATCAAAGAAACATAGAAACCTCCTAACATATTATAAACATTAGTCAATATTTAGTTATTGTTATTTTATCACTCAAGTACAGAGTGTATTTCTTCCTCCAATAGACATTTGTTGAGTACTTGCCATATGGAAGACAGAAGAGCAACCGAGTCGGAATATTAAATGCCTTGACCATAGGCCAGATTCCAGACACTCCCCTGCTGAAACAGGTATTATTGGAGGCACTGGGGTTGAGCAGGGGCACAATGAGGAGTATTTTTAAGGATGAATCTAGAAGTATAGTGCATGCACCATGTCATTCAGCAACTTCTTTTATAAACCTTTGATGAAGCAGTAGAGAACATTGAGATGAGGAATCTCTTGGCACAAAAATGCATTTAATCACACAGCAATAAATCTGGGGTCCCTTACAAGTACTGGAGACTCTCACTGGTACCTGACTTCACTCTGTAGAATGTATGGATTGCTAACACGGCAAGCCACCGGAGACCTGAGAACTTCTGCGTTCTTAAGGGGGGAGTGTGCAGAAACAGGTTTTCCAGTCCTTCCTTGACTCAAAATGGGGGAAGGGTAAAAAAACTGCCATGACAAGGGGCTGATAATGGAGATGTTTCTGGTAGTCCTCCAGGGCAATAAAGCATGGGGGAAGCAAATCCAAGGGATAGCATTCTCAAGGACATTAACTTTGCTCTAAAGAGCAGCAGCAGTTCTCAACCTTATGTTTCTGTGCTGATTTACATAATGAAGAGTTTCTAGTCTAGGAAACACTCCTGTGGGTACACCAATATTATGTTCAACCTACTGAATGTAATTTATAACTCCACGTCCTTCTCTGTCTCTCTCACTCAATAACATGCATCAAAATGAAAGTGTATTATAATTAGAGGAATAACGACTCTAAATTTATTTCAAATAAATTATTCATCAATTCTGGTACCTTATCATTAGTAAAAATCATTTGGAAAACCTCAGAAAAGTGATATGGACATGCCAGTTATCACTAACATTTTCATTAAGAACTTTAAGTCCAAAGACTGCTGTGTCCTCCTCCATAATTTCTTCCCACTTATCCACACTCCATTTTCTGCAGATTTCCTTGTCTCGCACTCCCAGCAGCAGTTTTTCTGGTAAAGCAGAAGTCATGAAACAGACTTTTATAATCTGTCCTCCACGAACACTACAAATATGAATGGCGAATGTCACTTAAAGCATCAGGGAAGTCCTGAGTTGTAGATCTGATTATTATAACCTGCATAGACAAGAAAGCTCTAACCCACTGGTGGAGGCAGGGCATCCCATGGCCCTGCATAACAACCTTGGTCAGTTACTTTTCCTGGGGGGAAGGGACTGAAGTCCTTTCTGTGAGATAAGGATCTCCATATCCTCCTGCTCAAGCCGCATTACTCATCATCACAATACTCACCTCTCAATGTGTATAACCCTGGAAGAGGGAACTTGCTTTTCTCTGTCAGTCTCAGTTCCCACATGCCTTTAAGAATGAGAGCATATTGGGGTGCCTGGGTGGCTCAGTCAGTTAAGTGTCCAACTTTGGCTCAGGTCATGATCTCACCATTCGTGATTTCAAGTCCAGCGTCAGGCTCTGTGCTGACAGCTCAGAGCCTGGAGCCTGCTTTGGATTCTGTATCTCCCTCGCTCTCTGCCCCTCCCCTACTCGTGCTCTGTCTCCCTCTGTCTCTCAAGAATAAATAAACATTAAAAAATATAAAAAAAAGAATGAGAGCATATTGCCAGACTGCATATATGTCTAGTGTTTAACAATATGCATTTTAATTTAATATGACTGAAGGGAAGAAATGGTATCTGACAATGAAAGAAAACCTGGCTGGGGAGGAGTTACTGAGAAATAGTGCATCTACCCTATGCTTTTAGTGGTGATTGTGAAGAAGATTCAAAGATTATCTTGACTATAGGCAAAATAACCGTGTAATTTATCGTACCAATTGGAAAGCTTTTGAGTAGGACAGGAAATTGATGATAATTATACTGAGACAACAGGTGTCAAAAAAAGACTCTCTTGGCAAATCAAAATATACTGTCATTCTAACTGTTATAAGTTGAGTTTTCTCCACCCTCAAAATCATGTGTGAAAGTCCTAATTCCAGGCACCTCAGAATGTGACTGTATTTGGAGACAGGGCCTTTAAAGAAGTAATTTTACCTTTGTTAAATGAGGTCATATGGGTGGACCTTCATCCAGGATGACTAATGTCCTTATATGAAGAGGGGATTTAGGACACAGACACACACAGGCATGTGGGAAAGACCGTGTGAGGACATCATCTGCAATCTCTCAGGAGAAACCAACCTGCCCATACCTTGATATTGCGCTTCTAGCCTCCAAAATTGTGATAAAGTGTTCAAGCCACCCTGCTAGTGGCATCTGTTATGTCAGCCTTAGCAAAATAATATAACTAATTACAGTGATTTTCTTTTAAATATCAGCCTTGAACCTAATCCCATTATGAAATGCTTTCTGGCATAGAATTGGTGAGTTTTGAGGCTGCTTGGTTGAAGACTTGATGAACTGCTTGAGGCTGTGGCTTGGAATAGCCCTGTCCATAAAGCACAGGGCATATAGTCTTTTTACTCCCTTCACTAAACTGCCTAACAGCAGCTAACAATAATCCTTAAACAAAATTAAGGCCAGTTCAGGTCCTGTCTCTGACACTTGTTAGTTAACAACATGCTGAGTTGAGCTGAATCAAATGAATCTTCTGAACGTCATTTGATTCAAGAAGACCATTGAGTAATACTTGAGTAATTAATGAGTAATAGTTGGCCTGCTTCATTGAGTTACTGTGTACCTCACATGAGATCAAAACAGAGATATGCAAACTACAAAGCATTCAATGCTGATTGGTATTATTTTTTTGAAAAAAGGCTTCTTTTAGGGAAGTCATTCAAGTAACTAACTACATGTCTGAATAGAGTATAGGAGAAGAAGCAGCATCAGACATGACACCCTAGAATCATCAAGAAAGGTAACTCTTGGGGCGCCTGGGTGGCGCAGTCGGTTAAGCGTCCGACTTCAGCCAGGTCACGATCTCGCGGTCCGTGAGTTCGAGCCCCGCGTCGGGCTCTGGGCTGATGGCTCGGAGCCTGGAGCCTGTTTCCGATTCTGTGTCTCCCTCTCTCTCTGCCCCTCCCCCATTCATGCTCTGTCTCTCTCTGTCCCAAAAATAAATAAAAAACGTTGAAAAAAAAAAAAAGAAAGGTAACTCCTGCCCTCACATATTCATTCATTCATTCATTCATTCATTCATTCATTCATTCTCAACTTCATTATTATTGCTAGGAAGTATTTCTGCAGACATATGCATAACCTTTATATCATCAACAGATCTTCTATTCAATGATTTCTCTTAAAATTTCTCTGTCAGGTATTGACTCAGGTTTTTCCTTATGATTAATATATTTTAATTTTAATACCACTAAAATGAAGCTCAGACTAGAAAATGTTTTTTTTGTATTCACAGCAGTTTTATCATCTTAAAGGTGAGCCTGACCTTGTTTTTGCATTTTTTTTTTCCAGTCCACTCATCATTTGACAGAGAAATTATTTCAGCTAAAATCAAGAGCAAGCACTAAACATTGGTTCTCTGATAATATTCCAGGTAATATTCCTGCATGTGAGTTACAAAATTCTTGAAATAGCCTAACCATTGAAGAGCCATGCTCTTTCTGGCTAGGTTTTTGTGGCATCTGGGAACCACATACTTGGTGAAGGATATCTTCCTATTACAAATGTTCTGTGTGTGTCTTTGTGTGTGAGTATACTTTAAAATATAGTCTATGGTGTGCTCCTTCTCCAATACTGATTGAGAGTCTTGTTGAGAATGAAAAAGGCCCTCCACATCTCAACTGACTAACGATGGTGCATAACAACAATCCTCCTTTTGTGGGAAGGCCACATACTAGATGGGTTTCCATTTCCTTCCATCCTTTAAGGAGGAAAATCACTCGTGAACAAATCAGTTAACTTTTCTTATTAGTTTGTTCAACAGATACTTAGTTGAGTGTGTACTTGGTGACAGGCTCTGTTCCAGATATTGGAGATATAATAGTGAATACATATATAAAAAGCCTAGCCCATATAGGCTTCACAATCTGTAAAGGCAGAGTAGAGTGAAAGCACATAGATTTTTAGCCTGGATTTGAATGTTGGCCCCACTATTTACTAGTGGGCATTCTTGCCCTAATTATTTGATCTCTCCAAACTTCGCATTCCTTATTTGTTGAAATAGCAAATGACACCTACCTCACTAGATGGTCAAGGGATTGAAAAAAATATAATATATAAATGCCTGGATTATGGTAAGCCCTGTTTTATTTGTTTTGTTTTGTTTGTTTTATGTGTGTGTGTGTGTGCACGTGTGTGTGTGCGCTATATGATATCCTAAGAGATTTCTCTCTTAAGGATGTAAATGGGTTGAATTTTTGTCTTCTTAAAAGAAGATATATTTGGAGTCCCAACCTCTAGTCCTTCAGAATGTGAATTTATTTGGAGATAGGATCTGTACAGAAGTAAGAAGTTAAAATGAAGTCATTAGGGTTAGCTCTAATCCAAAATGACTGCTGCCCTAATGAAATGGGGAAATTTGGACACAGACACACACAGAATGCCATGTGAAAGCAAAGGCAGAGACAGTGCTGATGCTTCTAGAAGCCAAGGAATGTCAAAGATTGCCAGCAAAGCACCAGAATGTGGGAGATGGGCATGGACCCCATTCACTCTCACTGCCCTCAGAAGGATCCAACCTTGTCAAAACCTTGGTCTGAGACTTCTAGGCTCCAGAACTGTGAGACAATAAATTTCTTTTTTTAAGCCACACAGTTTGTGGTACTTTGTTATGGCAACACTAGCAAACTAATAGAAAGGGTTTTATCTTTAAGGCTGAGTTTGAAGAGCATTCTTTACTCTGGTTTCTTAAGGATGAACACATGATATTCTTCCTAATCACAATAGACACAATGAACCAAATGAAGGTCGGAGAAGTCATAGGTATTTATACAGGCATTTTACGGGATAGTTATCACGCCCTGGTTCTCTCTTTGGATGTTAAAAAATGAATTAGGAAAGCATATACTGTTACACTCTAAACATTCAAGACCAGTTATTTTACTTTTTAAAATACTTATTACTGAGAGAGAGAGAGAGAGAGAGAGAGAGAGAGAGAGAGAGAGCATGAGCAGGGGAGAGGAAGAGAGAGGGAGACAGAGGATCTGAGTGGGTTCTGTGCTGGCAGCAGAGAGCCCTATGCGGGTTTGAACTCACAAACCATGAGATCATGACCTAGACCCAAATCAGACTCTTAACTGACGGAGCCACCCAGGTGCCCCTAAACATTCAACACCATTTAAAGTGCTTCAAGACCATTGTCTTGAAGGAGATTGACCTTTAAAATGCCTGCAGTGACTATTTACAGTAGTGTGAGTTTCTTGTGACTTTTAACCACTTAATCAGCTCATGACAGAGTTGTAACCACACTATGACATAGTGTTCCTGGCAATCAGACCAGTCTTGGGTTTCCAAACAGTTCCTAGAGGGCACCATGAAGAAATCAGATGAATGAATTATTTTCATTCTGTATTTATTGCAATTTACATTAGGTAAAGAGATAACATTTGGAAAATTAGTCATTATACTACCAGTTACCAATATTGAGTATCAAGAAAATAAAGGGAAAAATTTAAATTTGAAAAGGAAATTCTATGCAGGAATAAGAATTTGCAAATAGTTTGCATTACAGATCCATTTACTCACTTAACTCAGTCATCTATCCATTCATCCAAAACACTTAATTGATCCCTACTACAGGTAACGCTGTCTCAAAATTTAAACTGTTTTTTTTAACTTTGTTTTCTTTTATTTTTCAGAATTTAGAAGTAAGGTATCTAATCTCATACTGATTGATTGACATGACTTTACATTTATTTCAATCTAGTAGAAAAATGTGAATCAAAATAATCGGGAATCATTATGAATCATTGGTTCCACTTATTTGGGTAAGAAAAATAATTTTGATAAATTATCCATTAAATTCTATTTATGAATATATTAGAAAGTTAAAACATTTTCATAATAAATGTTATTTGCATCTCACCTAGTTCCAAAAAAGAATATGAAGAGGCTTGCTTATCCATTCAAGTAAAAGTCATTCAGAGCTTTAAAAGAGAATGTTGATTTTGGTTTTGGTTTCTTGGTGCCTTCTTTTTGAAGAATTGACATGCTGTGAAAAAAACCTTTTTGCGCTTAATTGGTTTTTTTGTTGTTTCTTATTTTTTTTGTCCAGGAAGTATTCCTCGCCAGTGCATCATTATCTTTCAAAAGTACAAGAATACAATGTAAATTAATGAATTTCTTTAACAATGAACCTTCTCCGTGTACTTTATTGTATTTTCCATAACAGCCTTTAATGGAAAGTGGATACTGTGTTTCTAAAAACTCCTCACAGTTGTACCACCATTTAAAAAAAATGTTTAAAAAATATATTCCAGGGGCACCTGGGTGGCTCAGTCGGTTAGACCTAAGTTCAGCTTAGGTCATGATCTCACCGCTCATGAGTTTGAGACCCGCATCGGGCTCTGTGCTGACAGCTCAGGGCCTGGAGCCTGCTTCTGATTCTGTGTCTCCCTCTGTCTCTGCCCCTCTCCACTCATGCTCTGTGTCTTTCTGTCAAAAATAAATAAATGCTAAAAAAATTTTTTTTTAAATATATATGTGCATTCAAAATAATGTTAATTGCATAAATGTAGGTGAAGCAGTCTAAAACTCCATCAGAATTTTGGGAC
This sequence comes from Prionailurus bengalensis, assembly GCF_016509475.1. Classification (NCBI taxonomy): domain Eukaryota; kingdom Metazoa; phylum Chordata; class Mammalia; order Carnivora; family Felidae; genus Prionailurus; species Prionailurus bengalensis. Next base: position 189,530,756 of record NC_057344.1, on the reverse strand, counting down.
TGAATGTATGACTCTCTGCTTATAAGGTCAGAGTTAGACAAAAGAGCAATTATCCTTCAATTCTCTCTGTCAAGGGCCAAGTATCAATATCTCCAGAATCATTGTCACGTTTCAACTCCATAAATCTCTTTAATTCAGCTTTAAGTCAGCCTCCTGCTGAAACTGAAAGCCCAGAGGTAGAAACTGGCCCAAAGAGGTAGGGTTTTTATTTGGCAAACACATTTTTCACTGTCATTGTCATTGTCATCCTTGTCACTTTATTTACATGCTTTGGGTACATGTCTAGTTTCTACTACCTGAATTACTTATGACTGGCTTATTCCTGGATACTTGGAAGGGAACAGAAGGGAATAAAGCTGAGTGCTATAGACAGAAACTCTTGGGTCAGATGCCTTAGTTTACAAGTTTGGTCCAACACTGCTTAGCTGTTTAATTCTCTTTTAATGCTTTAATTTCCCCATCTATAAAATCAGTAGAATAGTCCTGCCTTTAGTTTTATGTAGTGAGGACTAATTGTGATACTACCTACACGTGCCTCAAACACTATCTTGCACACAGAAATGCTTATGACATGTTAGCCATTGCTGTTGTCTGTTCCCTGAAATATGCATTTAAAACCCCTCTATTATGGACTTTACCTAGAGAAGGACATTATCTGGCATACAATTAATACTTAAAAGAATGTTAACTGTTTTTATGGTCTGGCTCCCAAAAGGATTTGAGTTGCAATCACTGCCTAAATTGACTTTGCCTAGAGAACTAAGTACAACTTTTACACTGGCTATGATCTCAACCCCTGAGGTCTTTCAAATTGGTTTTTACTTTTCTGTTCCTTTTTTTTGGCATTTGCAACTGAGTCAGTTTCCAAAAATCACAAAAGGAATAAAGAATGAGCTACATGAAAGCTGAGTGTTGTAATCATATAAAATTTACAAGCTACAATATTTAATAATATGAATATTCTGTGTTGCACTTTGCATAACTATAAATAGTTCATATTTATAACTAAAACTAGTATTACCTTATACTTACCCTCCAGGAGTAAAAGAAACAATGAGCCCCCAAACTCTCCCTTCTCTTCTCAATTCACCTGTTCTCCCTCCCTTCACACAGCAAAGCCCAAGAAGGAAGCATGCTTCATAGCTCATGAATCAAATATTTGTTGGGGTCAACAAGAGTACTCATGCGAAAGTGAAGAGGGAAGGGGTTAAAACTGGAAGAGAAGATGCTAACATGCATGACTCAGAGAAAACAGACTTGTACATTCAACTGCTGTTCTGTCTTCTTGAAACAGCATACATCAAATTCAACCTGAGACATCTTGAGTTCCAGACTACAAACAACTATGTAATGCAGCCACAGTGGTATAAATTATCAGGAATGTATGCAGATGAGACACCACGTAATAAAAGAAGGAGCCACAGAATAGCCCAGAGCCAGGATCCAGATGGAGATGGACCTTATCGTGGAAAAGCAATGAACCTCCTCTCCTGACCCAAAACTTGCAATTCTAGAAACTGCTGTTGGTAAGAATTGAGGATAAGAAGAAATAACCACGGAAAATCACTAACTATCCCAAAGTGATGATATTACAAGAAGCATGGGCTTTGGGATCTAATGCACTTTGTGTGAATTCTGGATCTGCCATGTAAACTCCTAGCTAGGTAATCTTGAGTAGATTATTTCATATCTCAGCCTCAGTTTTGTTACCTGGAAAATGAGATTATTAATACCTATTTCTTAGGTTGAGATAAAGATTTGGTAAAAGACTTCAAACCCCAAGTCATACACATTCAGTTTTTATTCTAATCTATATGCCACAGCCCCTCTTTTACAAAAATAATCTCAATGAGTCAGGAACAAAACATGCTAGACAACCAAATCCCTCTGGAAACAATGCAAATCTCCCCGCTGCACATAAACAGCAAGAAATGTTTCCATGGATTGTTTCACTAATGGGTGTGAAGGGTAGCATCATATGCTACCCCAAGGTGTACCACTTTGACAGAAGGATTGTTTTTCAGCTGAAGGCAAGTGAAAGGAAGCAGATACTAAAAAAAACAAAAACAAAAACAAAAACAAAAAACCTTCCTGCCCTCTTTTAATTTTCCAGATTTGTAAAGGTATCCCCATCCTCCCCTCTCTACCAGAAAGGACAGAAGTTAATCACTGTTGACAACTCTTAGGTCCTCATCAGCCCAGACACTAACCAGAGGAATGCATATAACAAACCTTGCTAAAGCTAGCCTTTACCTACACTGTTTGCTTTCCTGTAATTTGCCACTCCTAGGAGCTCAAAGTTTTTCTTTATCTTGCCACTTCTCTATAAAAATACAGTTCTTCTGTTAAAATGCTATGTAAACCCAAAATTACCCCCTTGAGTTACTGTCTCTGAATGTTCCCAAGCGTATGTATGGACAATGCACACGTTAATAAACTTGTTTGTTTCTCTCTTGTTAATCTGTCTTTTGTTCATCTAATTTATGGTGCCCCAACTAATGAGCCTAAAACACCTCCTCTACACATGAAATTGAAGTTAAAAACTACAGACTGGGTTGCTCTTATCTAGTCATTTATTTTGGCCCCACCTGTCCATAGAACACATCTCAGAGATGCAATGGGGCATAACAAAGAATTTTTCATTCTTGTATCTGCTATTCTTGTATCTGGCTGAATATAATAATACAACTCACCTATTGTATTATAATTAATGATGACGGCGATAACAGCTAACATTTATTGAACTGAAGTGTAAACACTTTATACTTAAAATCTCATTGAATTGATACAGTTGCTTTCGAGGAGTGTTTATAACCAAACTCAAGGGGTTTGCCACTTGGGGTGCATCTAAATGAACATAACCCAAGGAATGCTGCAAACACCATTTTTTTTATTACCTATTACAAGTAAGGAGACAGAGAGATAGTGCTAAAGTATTGTTTCCCTGTGGGGCTAGCACAGTAAGCTTTTATTCAGTGGATTAGGGGGCTGGAACAAAGAACTCACATAGGCACTTTTGGCTCCACTGCACATGCCTCATATGTTTTTCTGCTCGTGCATACATGGTATGTTCAAAACACTGGCAGAAAACTCTGCCCATAGGAGGAGATCTTAGTGTTGTAACGGGCTAACAGCAACTTCAGGACTACTCAGAGGGGGCTTCTGCTCAGGTCCTCAGCTCCAATCTGGCTCAAACTGTCTCACGTAGGGGCTATCAGGGAAGACACATCTAGCAAAGGGCTTTCAGGTGAAACATCTAGTTGGGTGTCTCCTTGGCTGGAAGTTCTGCAAAACAAAACACATCCCTTCCATGCTTTGATCCCTTGCCCCTCCTCTCTTCCAATGATAGCTTCTTATTTTAATTACTTCCCATTGCAGTCTAGGGAACAGGTTTTCTTTTTCATCTCCTGACTTCAAATGAGCAGAGACTCAGAGAGGTTAAATAACCTGCTGTATACCACACAGTAGCTACTCGCTACATGGGTCATGATTTAGATGCTTACTTATCTAAGTCTATGTTCTCTTCTCCTCATCTTTCCGGCCTCTCTGATCCTTGGGCCTTGCACTCTGATGAGCCCTGCTTGATCCAATTACACAGCTGGATATGCTTCCCAAATTGTAGCTCTGAGTTTCTCTTTGGAACATTATTCCAGGCTTCCTTTCCAGTTCCAAGCCCCCACCCATGACTACGGATAAAAGATGTTTTCCAAACCTTGCCCTAGCCTTGTGGGGCTTGTCTTTCTAGCTAGCGTGCATGTATCTACATAAAACAGTGAACCAGGAGTGTTTGCCACCTGCTTTTATTACCAACTGTACCAGCATTAGGGAAATCACCAGGTGCCCACATTTTTCATCTGTAAAATGAAAATCTGCAGTACGCTTACAAGTTATATAGCTCTTCTGGAAATGAGAAAATTGAACTTTTCAAATTCTTAGTTGCAAGCTGTGCTGTAAAATATCATTACTGATTTTTTTGATATGCACTTTCTGGTCTTTGCAATTCAAAGATGATGGTTTTGACTATCATCACTATCAATGTGAACAGCAGGAGCACAAAGAGAGCCCAAAGCTGAAGGTAGCCCCTTCTATCACCTGAGGGGCTGAGGTAAAATGTATTCTTCGGGATTTGAAGAGCATATTAGGAATCAGCTCCCTTCCTTTTCTGCAACCCCTAGAAATGTATATGGATCCAGCACCATACTGCCTAAATGCTGGTAAACTAATTTCCTAAATCGGAAAGTATATAGTTGGTGCAGGAAGAGCTCTCTTGTTGGCTATCATTTTGAGTCCAGAGGCTAGATGCCATATAAAATATGAGTGTTTTGGTTGTGGTGGCAGGGAGGGTGGAGCGGGGCTATGCTAGTAGGGCAGCAGTTACTTATCTATCTCTAGATCAGGAAAATAGGAGCCCCAATTAGATCTCTACATTTTAATGATCCTTCTTTGGTACTTTTCATTGTCAACACTTCATTTAGTAATGTTATATCAAAAATAGTATATCCTCAATTGGACTTTTTGCCTCCAAATATAGTATGCCCACAGTAACCATGTTACTGAAGAAAATTTCCTTTTTCTTGAATTCATTCATGCCTTCGTTCTTGTACTTATCCATGCATCCAACCAAATGTTTATTGAAAAGACATTTATTGAGAGCCTATTAAGTGCTAGGGGCTGGGAGTTTAAAACTAAATTACACAGTCGCTACAAGAGGGATATGTTAGGATTTCTGGAAGGCAGTATATTATTGTGTGTGATAAGATCTATAAGAGTAGTGTGTAGAAATTGTTATGGGAAAAAAGATTTGGACTAAGTATATATATAGGAGACATCAATAATATGTGTTGGAGGAAAGAATATATAACCTATCGGTTGTAGATGGAATCTTAATTAAGATAGCATCTCATTATAAACTGAAGTTTTACAATATAACATACTTATTTTATATGATAGGAATGAATGAAGCCATGAAGGACAAGCAAATACATCTACATGATGGGAAGGGTAGCAACAAAGAAAGATTAGGAGAATCTCAAGAAGCAGATAAGCAAGTAGATCTTGAGGAGACACAAACCAAATTAACTATAATAAAAGATAACATGAGATAAGAACAATGAGAAAGGTATAAATAAAAATTGAGATGACTTCATCACATCAAGAGTACTACTTGTCAGGGGAATCCATCTTGGAAGGAAAAGTACATGAGTTGGAATTTGCAGGCTGGCAGGGGAACTTTAGTAAAGGCACAAAATCTGGAAAAAACACTGGGGGTGGATGTGAAATAGGAGAGAAAGGAAAGAAAGTGGGAATTATGGAATAATTTCCACCTGACAGGAATGCCACAGTGGAAGGGAAAACTGGAAAGATCGGTTTGTACTAAGTGAGAGGTGTTTTCTCCTAAGGGTTTGGACTTTTTGGTGGGGAACTGAGAGATGCTAAAGTGTTTCTGGCCAAGGACCACTGTGATTCCCTGAAGCTCAAACATGCGGTTAATACTACCTTTCCTTTCCAGTTTATATTGAAAAGAATCAAACCTTTTCCATATCTAAAACAGTTGTATTTTCTCTATTGTATTTACATGTGATTGATTTGAAATCAGCTGCAATTTGTTTCTTATTCTATGTTGTTTTCTCACCCAATAGCTATTCATTCGGTTTATGTTGTCATGATTAACCTTGGCAGCGAACATTTATCTAAAACGCCTCCGGAATAGAAATGATTCAGATTAGCAATAACTTGAAACCTGAGATCTGAATAATATATTTGTGTCCATTACAGAAACATTCAAACCTCAGTTATAACTAGCTCACATCCATCTACCAAACTCAAGAATACTTACATTCTGAAATACCTAAAATTGCAAAGGTTAATTTTTATTCTGCTATTATTTTTCTCACGCCGACCTTTCTGGCTGAGCCTAGACCAGAAACAGGTGACTGTCTGGTGTAAAATGTCTAACCACGTTTATGTTCATAAAGCAGTCTTCTGATAAAAGCATTAAAGACTTCAGTATTGCATTTTCCATACATATCTTTAAACACAGCCACTATTTCCTTAATGATCAGCTGTGCCCTCAAATACAAAAGGTTTGTTTGCTTTTGGTGAATACATGAAACTCAGCCAGCTACCCCAGGGATGACGGAGAAGAAACTATCACCTGGTTGGTTTGGCAAACAAGGAGCCACCCTCTTTTTTTTTTTTTTTAATTTTTTTTTTCAACGTTTATTTTATTTTTGGGACAGAGAGAGACAGAGCATGAACGGGGGAGGGGCAGAGAGAGAGGGAGACACAGAATCCGAAACAGGCTCCAGGCTCTGAGCCATCAGCCAAGAGCCCGACGCGGGGCTCGAACTCCAGGACCGTGAGATCGTGACCTGGCTGAAGTCGGACGCTTAACCGACTGCGCCACCCAGGCGCCCCAAGGAGCCACCCTCTTTTTAAACATTTTAAAACACATCTGACCTTTGAACTACACAGGCTTGAATTGTGCAGACCCACTTATGCACAGGTTTTCTTTCACAGTACTGTAAATGTATTTTCCTTTTCTTATGATTTTCTTAATAACATTTTCTTTTCTGTAGCTTACTTTATTGCAAGAATACTTTATTTAGTACATATGACAGATAAAATATATGTTAATGGACTGTTTCTGTTATCAGTAAGGCTTCTAGTCAACAGTAGGCTATTAGTAGTTAAGTTTTTAAGGAGTCAAAAGTTATACGTGGATTTTCAAGTGCACGGGGTCCAATGCTCCTAACTCCCATGTTGTTCAAGAGTCACCTGTACTCTAGCCCACAACCTCCATGGGATGCTGCATTGCAATGCAGTTATCATGAATCCTTCTAAAATTTTAGCCATTCAAGCAATCGTGTCTTCCTCATATGGAAATCTCCCTCATAGCCTTGTGTTCAAAAGAAAAGCAAAGCTGGAGGGAAAACAAGAAGGAACTTCCAGAGGTTTGGGGGTTCAAGATTCTTGCTTTAGTGCTTCTAGGGCCACCATCAGGGATGAAAGGCAGAACACTAAAGTTGAGAATGTAGCAAGTCTTGTGTTGGCTAGCGCAAGACAGGGAAGAAAGCAAGTTACACAGCCCACCCTTGAGCTGTGAAAGGCAGCTTTATCCTTGGGTTGAGGAAAATCTCCCTTTCACCCTTCAAAATCTCTAAGCCTTAAGGCTAGAGAGAAGGAGGAGGAAAAAAAAAGAATCTTGACCCTATGGTCTCTGATCTTTACCCAGGAAAATAAAAGATTAGAAGAGAAAGACAGAGGGAGAGAAGGAGGGAGGGAAAGAAGAAACACAAACATACACACACACACACACACACACACACACACACACACATATGCATGCACACGGGAGGAGGAAGGGATGGTTCCAGTTCACTGCATCTCAGTCATACCTCAAACAAACAATATGGCAACTACATGGCATCTTACATTTGTCCAAATTACCTAAAATGGATGGGGAAGGAGATTCATCACCTGGCTTCTTATATCTGTTTTGTCCTTCTTATACTTTTTATAGCCACACTGTCTGATCCTTTCTTGTTTTATTTTGCTTACTTTATTTGTCCATCTTTTATTCTCTTTATCAGGACCCTAGCCAAGCATCATTATGCATGCTAGAGACCCCACAAAATTGGATACATTCATTGCCTTTCAAAAGCTTAAAAGATGGTGATGATAAAAGGTGGTGGTGATCAAAACCAAGACTGGCCAGGTTATTCATTCTATAGTCAGAAGCATTTCACAACTTGAATATTCACTGTTCCTAAAAGGCTTTGATAAGAATTTCTCCCAGCCAGTGCAGCTGTATCAAAACCCAGACACATGATGGAAATCTGTGGCTCCACAGGGAGCTTCAAATAGTGGAAATGTAGAAATGCATCTGTGTAGGAAGTCCTATTAAAAGGAAGACACATAGCTACATTTTACCCTTCAGGGATTTTTTTAAGTCTACATATGCAAAGTCAAGGCTGTTACTGCTTGTAAACACAGAGTCCACTGGGAGAATTCACAATCTGACATCCTTCCATGTCTGCAACATTTGATCTGAGATAGTAAAAATGCACGTGATTCCCCAAAGACTCTCTAAACAAGCAGGCTTGTAGCCATTGTTTGTAACTGGCAGAGATTCTGAAATCAAGCACACATATTTTTTTTAACCCTCAAACCCTCCTGGCTAGGTTGAGATGAAATGCCATTTCAAACCAGTCAGCATAGAGCTGTAGAAACAAGGCCAGATTTGGGTTCAGAAAGATGTAAGTTTGAATTCAGGCTCTATCAGTGTCAGTATGAGAATCTGCATGGTACACAGACTTTGACTGGGGTAGTAATACCTGCTGAGGTTGGTGTGATCAATGGAAACAATGTATAAGAGTCCTGTTGAAGTGACTAGAATTTAAGAAGCTTTCTCTAAAGAAAAGCACGGTTAATTATAATGACAATAGTATTGACTGAACAATACATAAGAATAAAGCTCCAATTTGTGGTTTAAGCTTATTTTTCTAGTGGCGCCTAAACTGTGATTAACCAAGGCATGTCTAATACTTGTGCATAAGAGAAACATGCCCAAAGGAAAAGTAGGTAAAATATATGATACGTAATATGTGCTAGATCCTTTTCTAAACAATTTACATGCATTAAATCGGCCATTTATATTAAGTCCAATTGTAATTCAAATATTATCTTCACTTTGCAGTTGTGGTAACTAAGTCCCAGTGAGATTTAAGTAATTTGCCCAAGGTTACACAGATAGTCAGGGGTGTGGCTCAGTGGACTCTGGAAGTCTGGTATAGCCTGTGCATTTATTTATGGAACTATCCTTCCTCTGCCTTTCCTAAATAGTCAACCATCTTTGTTGGATTAAAAGAAGCCCTCTATAGTGTTAATGTAACTAAAGAGCCTTTCCTCAGGGTTTTAAGTTGAAAAGAAAAGTGGACAAAAAACCTGACATACTAATTCTACTCTCTGTGTTGTTAATTACTAAAATACTGCAGCAGAGTCTATATGTGTTCCAAACCATACAGTTGAGAGAATGGGAAGAGAAAGTTAATTTAGAATGACCAAGAACAGTCTTCATTCATTTGTCCATCCATCCATCCATCTATCCATCTACCATCCACCAACTTTCTGGTTGTAGTAAAGTGATGTAGAGCAAAATTGTAGAGTTCGGTAGGCCTCAAGTTTAGTTCTGCGTTTTATCCCTTACTAATACTGTGAACTTGAGGAAGTAAGGTAACCTAATTGAACCTTCTAAAGTATACATTTTTTTAAAGTACTATTTAATGGGGATGTTAAAAGAATTGAATAACATGATGTTTGTAGGCTTCTAAGCACAGTATCTAGCATAAAATTAAACATAAGAAATGATGTCTATCAACAGGCTCTTATATGTCAGGTGCTGAGTTACTTTCTGAACATATAAAGATGGAAAGGACACAGTTCTTGCCCTTTCGGAAACGCAGTGGTCTAATAAGGACATGGCATAAGTATGATAAAGGTGGAATGGTTAATTCTACAAGGTTTAGGTACAGAGAAATCAGGAATGGAATAATAATAATAAATAATAATAATAAATAATAATACATATATTAATTTCCTGGTGTATCAAGCACTAAGATAGACCCCCTACTATCTCATTTAATTCTCATCATGACTCTAAGAATAGATGACTCTATTATTATCTTCATTTTACAAATAAAAAAGTAAGACTTAGAGAAATCATGGTATGTGCCTAGAATCATATACTTAAAAAGGGAAGAGCTGAGACCTTAACCCAATTACTCCTTATGTAAAAAATTAACAAAGCAGGCTTTAAGCTGAGTCTTAAAACATTATGAGGCATTCTTGAGCAGATGGGTAGTGAGGGTATTCAGTACACAGGAAGCGGTAAGAACAATGACAAAAAAAAATCAAACCACGGGACACATTGAAGGAATTTGGGGTGATCGAGTATTGATGCAAGGACTATTTATGAAGGGATTATTATATGCCAGGGGCTGATTTAGATACTAGATGTTGTAAAACATAGACTGAAATTCTTGCCTGTGTGGACCTTATCTATTCTTTAGAATAGAGACACCCAAAGTAACACACACGCGCACACACACACACACACACACCCATTCAAGTAAAACAAGAAGTCCTGAATACAGTAAAAATAAAAACATACACCAAAGTATAAAACCTATATTCTAAGTGCTATTGAGAAAAATGAAGCAGGGAAGAGGTGAATACATTGAGGGCAGAGAAATTTCCCTATTTTAAACAGATAATCAGGGAAGAGATAATCAGGGATGAGATAGCCCAACACAAGATAGAAGAGTCCAGCTCTGAAGGGGGTGAGAGTGAGCCATGTGGAGAATGTCTGCCAAGTGGAAGAGATAGCGTCTGTAAAGCACCAAGGAGGGAGGTGACAGGCATGGCTGAGGAATAGACAGGAGTTGCTGGATTTAGCAACATGGAAGCCCCTCGGTAAACTTGACAGGAGCATTTCAGGGAGATTGGTTTGAGCAAAGCCCAGATAAAAGAAAGCTCAAGAAATAAATGGGGAGATGGGGTGCCTGGGTAGCTCAGTCAGTTAAGCATCCGACTTCAGCTCAGGTCATGATCTCGCGGTCCATGAGTTCGAGCCCCACGTCGGGCTCTGGGCTGATGGCTCAGAGCCTGGAGCCTGCTTCTGATTCTGTGTCTCCCTCTCTCTCTGCACCTCCCCCGTTCATGCTCTGTCTCTCTCTGTCTCAAAAATAAATAAACTTAAAAAAATTTATGAAAATAAAAAGAAAGAAATGGGGAGAAAAACGAGACACTATACTTAGGTAACCCTGTGGAGGAAAGAATGACTTGGGCAGCAAAGTAAAGTGAAGAAAAACTTGCCAGTTGAACATAGAGACAACAAAACAAAACAAAACAAAACAAAAATTTGGTAATTCGGGAGAAAAAGAGGAGAATTCTAGAACAAAATCCTTGAGTAGTGGAAAGGGCAGGCATCTAGTTCCCAAGCATGGCTGGAGTAGAAAATGTGTGCACGGGTAATGGAGCGGGAGTGACAGAGGCCAAATAGGGCAGTCCAGCCTTACATTCAATTAGAGTTTTGTAGGGACCAGGTCATGCCAGGCTCAGATATCTGGACTTCTCTTTTGGAAATGGAGGTCTTTAAAGTATTTTAGGCACAGGAATGAAATGTTCTAATGAGCTTCACCAGGAAGGTAGGACTTGCACTGAACTTTGAGGCATTTATAGGATTTGAATTAATGAGAGGGTAGAGGAGAGAACATTCTAGACAAGAAGGTCAACAATAGTGATGACCTGGAATGAGGATGAATCTGGAGTATAGGAAACCAGTAAATAACATGTCCTTCTGAGAAAAGCCTGGAAAATCAGCATTATATTTGGAAAGCTTTGGAACTTACTAGGTCAAGACTTTAACACAGATTATCCCTGTAACCTTGGGCCTGGTACCTAATTTTTCTTTATCTAATCGCTCCTACACAAATAGGGATAATGAAAGTACTTCCTTTGTGACTGTTATTAAATTAAATAATATGGGTAAAGTATTACTTTTGTACCTAACACTCAGTAAATTCTCACAAAATGTTAGCTGTTATGATATGTTGTGCCTTGGGAGCTGGGAGAGTATATGAGAGATTAGCCCCAGATTCAAGGACCGTAATAGAAGGAAACATGATTGAAGGCACTATAATTTCAGGAGGTTGATTACGTTATATCAATCTAAATATTGATCCTTAATATCCAAATTCATAATTTAAAAGGCCAAGGCTTATAACAGGATTCATCTAGGCTAAACCCTTGAGACAATACAGAGGTCAGAATAGTTCTAAAAAATTAATAATTAGTAAGTCTGAGCTCTGGAAATAGAAGGGTATTTATGAGGAGCTCTTAAAACTTGAAAAAAAAAGGTATGTCATTTAAAATAAACACAACGCCTATCTTCCTACTGCTGCCAAATTTTCAAATTTAATGAACTCAAATGGTCTGGGAACAAAATTCAGTGCTTCAGAAAAATGATTGATGGTCATTTCTCTGTAATAAGACTTATTTGAATATGACAGCTGGTCTCGACACACTGAAGAATTCATAGAGAACATAGCGTTATACTTTACCCTACTTCCGAAATGGTCTTTATATTGACGAGAGCCCCGAATTATAAATTGAATCTTACCTCACCTATCCCAGGAATAGATTGCTACCTACATGTTTCTTAATTTTATCTTCAAATTTCTTTCCTTTAAAGTTAATATATGCTTTATGAATCAACTTGGATAGGGTTCTCTAGTTCTCTTTATAGTTTTCTGGTTCAGTACCAATAGATATTGCCTCTCCCTGAGAAAAAACTTCACTTATCATTCCGTTGCTGTTTTATGTATTAAAGATCACAGCAGGTAGGTTTTTAAAATGTAATCATAAGGTTCTACTTTTTGGGGCTATCAGCTAATATCTGCAACCAAAAGCAGGAAAAGATGCTGATTTGGGTATGCAATAACAGATTTACCTTGTAGCATCGAGAACTGTCATCAAAGATGTGGAACAGTTTAAGTAATTTCATAAAATGTCATCCCTTGATAAAGAAAAACTACAAGGAATATGGAACAAAAAAAAATTCACAAGAGGCCACTGTAGGAACAATTAGATAGTAGTTATCAGGCAGAGGCTTTGTTCTCAGTTCTCAAAATACTGCACATCCCAAAATGTTAAGGAGTGAATACAGTAGTACTAATCCAGTGTGCAAAACAAATTATTTCCAAGTTGACAGGTTGCTAGACGCAGGAGGAAATTTAACTTCTGAAAATGCACTTCATATGACTGTGTTAATAGGATTCAATTGAAATGAATGGAAGCCTACCAGATTTTAAGCAGAAAATAAAATTTAAATATAATTTCTCCATTAATTGGTCATAACGGACTGGATAATATGGCTCATTGTACATATCATATTGAAGAGTTATTTATAACTATTCTTAGTTACAAATAAGTCTATGAGAATATCCTTCAAATACAAAGATGTGATATATGAATTTGTTGGTGAAATTTTAGAAAGTAGAGCTAGAAAGAGTAGTTAGTTGAATACAACTAGCAGCGAAAATGATCTGGGGAACCTAAGGAGGTCTGTATGATGGATATCTAGTGTTTGGTTCTTCTCCGCATCTATTTTAGGTTGGTAACTGGGTTTTCCTTACGGAAACTACCCCTCCCACACTTTGCACTGTCATGTTATTTTGGTATCAGTGTGACTCAAGAGGAAGGTCAAGGGATACAAGACCAGCAGACTGAGCTCATGGCCAGGCTCTGGCCCAGGATAACTCTGGGCAAATCGTGTAAACTTTATGAAGATTTGGCTTCTCATTTTTAGACTAAAACCAATACCAGTACGGACACAAATAAAACCCTAACACAAATATACCTCACAGGGTTATTTTGGGGATTACATAAGTAATTCATGAGAAAGAATTGTTACACAGGTGAGAAGAATACCTAGGGGGTGCCTGCAAATGCAGACCAGCATGACCAACCATGATAGGCAAGTTTTATCTCAAGTGAAAAACAGTGAAGGCAAAGATTGGTGAATTGTATGGTATGTAAGTGATACCTCAACAGATCGTTTAAAAAAATGATGGCGGCTTACTTTGACCAGTGTATGGCCTTTTCATTATTGATGTGAGGACTGTAAATGTATCTTACAAAAAAGGAGGGATCAGATTAATGCCCATTTGACATTCCCTTTGAACCAGGCTTGGGTAGAGAGTCCTAGGCCCACTCACCATTCATGTCTAGTAGGCACTGATATGGAAAGCATTTCTTGGGAGTTATTTTTACCATTGAGGGTAATTTTGTTTTCCTTTTGTAAATGAGATAAAACCACTTGCCCAAAGCATGTTTACCTCAGGATTGTGCACTGCCCTAATGACAGAAGAAATACAGCTTATTTGGAATTTATATTTTTTTAAGTAACCTCAAATATCATATACACAGAAGAAGTGATACAGAATTCGGAGGTAATGAGGAGCAAAAAGCACTTAGTGTGTTAATTTAAGGAGTGTGTGTTACAGATTTAAATTTCCCAACAGCTTGCAAATGGGTTACTCTAGTATTCAAAAGCAGATGTTTCTGGAGGTACATTAGTCATAAAGACCACAGGATGTAGCTTTTTATGTTTATTGTTTTCTTTTACATTCTTTCCAATCCTGAGTCATACTAACAGAATGGTGCACATGTACTCAACTACCTCGAAGAATATCTGTGGAAGCCAAGTTCTTCCACAGTGGAATAAGAATAAGGGCTTTGAAGTAAAAATAACCTGGATTCAAATACCAGGTTTACCTCTTCTCAGCTAGGGTGGCCCACTGATCTTGAGCCATTTACTTCTATTTTCGGAGCCTCAGTTCCTTCAACCATAAACTGAGGGGCAATGAGCTCGCAGCATAATGGGGGAGGTGACATGGATAATGTATGTAAAGTGCTTAAGTCCAGTACAGTGCATCTTATTAAGAGTGTAGTAAATCATTATATTATCATCAGCCTTTAAGGAGAGAGAGCGTGCAAGCAGAAGAGAGGGGCAGAGGGAAAGAGAGAGAATCTTGGGCAGGTTCCAAGCTCAGTGCTGAGTGAACACAGGGCTAGATCCCACAACCCTGGGATCCTGAGCTGAGCTGAAAATAAGAGTCAGATGCTCAACTGACTGAGCCATCCAGGTGCCTCATCATTAGCTTTGTCAACAGAGTTTGGGCAAGTGAAAAAGTCCCATGTTCAAAAAGGTACTTGCCATGTATTAATGTCCTCCTTGAGGGAGGAGGGTTCCAAAAACAAATAGGCACACACATTCCACAGGGTCTCTAAGTTCCTGGAAATCAGTCTCATCCTTTGGCTTTTAGTTTCTACTCGGCAATATCTAAAGCCCCAGGGAAAATTTTTGTGTTCTCACTAAAAGTACAAATATGTCTTCTGCCAAAATTAATATTGTGCAATTTATTTTTCCCCATATCTTGAAACCTTTGCTGTGGATTAAAAATGTAAGTTAAAAGGACTTTAAAAATAATAACATTACCAAAAACTGGCCACTTGCAAGATTTTGCTAAAACCTGGGGTGTCTGGGTGCCTCAAGTTCGTTGGGCATCAGACTCTTGATTTCGGCTCAGATCATGACCACAGGGTCTTATAAGCCCTGGGAGGATGGGCTCCTGTGCAGAGCGGGGGCCTGCTTAAGATTCTCTCTCTCCCTCTGCCCCTCCCATGCATGAGCACACACACTCTCTTTCACTCTCTCTCTCTCATTTTTGTTTTGTTTTGTTTTTGCTAAAACCAGTATACTCTATTCCACATGATGACACGTTACTCTTTCTTAAAGTAGAAATGTTCCCAGGGCTCCTGGGTGTCTTAGTCCATTGGGCATTGGACTTGGGGCTCAGGTCATGATCTCAGGGTTCGTGAGTTCAAGCCCTGTATAGGGCTCTCTGCTCTCAGAGTTGAGCCTGTTCCAACTTCAGATCCTCTGTCCCCCTCTCTCTTTGTCCCTCCCCCACATGCACTCTCCATCTCAAATATAAATAAATATTAAAAAAAAAAAGTTTCCCAATCACTGCCTTCAAAGTAAAACAGAATCTGAGGACAATAGGCAACTTTCATGATCTGTGCCCAACTTCCGGTGCCAGACCCTAGGATGCATTTCTCCAGTCCTGACCACGTATTTGCAGTTCCTCAAACACAGCCGGGTCTTTCAGTAATCTGTGTCTTTTCATGTACTTGTTCTCCTGGTCATTTGTCCTTCCCCCACCTGATCAAGCTATGCAGTTGCTGCCTGTCCTTCAAAATTCATACAAAGGACTCCGTCCTTAGAAAAGCATGTCTTACATGTCCCCATCCCCCACATCTTCCTCTGTTTAGTTAAACCATTCCCTGCAGACCTGCTCCACGAAGTTTATTATTCTGTTAGATTTGCCTGTGTGACTGTCTCCCCAACTCATGCCTCGAGAACAAGATGTGTGTGGGCCATGCACACAGTGGGGACCCAACAATGATTCCCATTTGCCCCTGTGCATTGTGCCCAACATGAAGCTGTTGTAGGCAACCTTGACACTAAGAAATGCCAGAGAGTAACTGAATAAATGTGTATAGCAGATTATTCTATCTACAGCAGAAGAGGTTATTTTAAGAACTGCTGCTTGTTTTGTGTCTGAGTAAAGATAGAATATCAAACATAATTTCTTTACAATCAAAGAAAGCTTACTTCCAAGATAGGAGGGCCTTTTTCTTTTTTTAAGTGAGGAATTAAATTAGAAGAATCATTTGCATTTTCACATTAGTCTTCTCTGAATATGCATGGCTGGTTGAATTCTGTCTGACACCTTCACAGAACTCGCTCAAGTCAGCTTTCCATTACTAAATAAATTGCATCCATTCTAATTAAAGATACACAGAGAGTACTACCAGGACAAGAGAAGTAAGGTGCTATGAGGAGCTAAGGCTTCCATGGTAACCCTGCCAGGGACGATGTAATTGATTCATATGGTCCCTTCTGCCATGTATTGATTCCACGCCAACAAGCCTTAAAAACTGTCCATCATGTCACAGAGCTATTTATAGATCAAGTCCAGCTGTGACAAATAAGTGGTGATAGGGCATAGAGAGACGATTACGAAAAATAATAAGAGACTCCTGCTTTTGCTCACTTGACCATTTATTATCAACAAGGCTTAAATAATAATAGAGTGAATATATGGGTAATTTACCAAAACACAATATTTGTATCAAATCTTTTTGTGCAAGGCTCTGCTGAAGGAGAAAAAAATGAAAAACTCAAGTCTGATCTTATAGGCACCGTATCACTGCACAATATCGGTACCTCATTCTGCCTCATTGCTGGTTGTTAGCATCCAAGTTTATCAGGCAATTTGTCAGCATATTAAGCACACAGAAAAGGAAGTGGTAAATTAATGCCACATGAAAATAAAGATTCAGAACCTGAGACAAAGCTTGGGTAGCATGATCATTTTTCATGCCCCTTAGAGCTTATTACATACTATAACTGCTCTGGTTGGGATGCTGGTGAGAAAGAGAAGTGAGTTGCACATCCGTCCACTGATTTCACTAAACCAAACTACTAAACCATAGCACCTCATGTTCTTGACCTTCAGTTTGAATGAAGTGCCAGCAGAAACCAAGGTTGATGAGTTGGTGTTTCCCTGGGAGATGATTATTTGTATGAGGTGGTAGTGATGATGGCAATGCTGGGGGATTGCTGTTTAGGCAGGAGACCATTCATATCAACATTCTGACTTATCCAGCGTGTTCAAACATTCACTTCACTCCAAGTATTTCACATGCTTTAAACTTGCTCCTGAACTACCCTTTGGGTTACAATTAATAGCCTGTAGATCTAGAAACCAATCTCTTGGATGACTATCAAATGATTAGGTAATTATTTTAGATTAAACCTAGTGGAACATTCAGATTGAGCTCCTTCCACTCATTTTTGCTTTTTAAAATCTCAAGATTTCAAACTTCCACATATTTTATTTCTTGGTTAATAAAACACTAGCACTGCCTACTTTTAATGCCTTTTTCTAGCATCTTTTGGATCCTGCACAGAACCTTCTTTTACTCCGAGGTGGGAGTTTCTCTAAGGAAATTCCTATCAATGAAATTCCATTTCTTAGACACCAAATCATACAGTATTTTAAATTTTACTGAATCCTTCCATATTACTTTCTCAAGTGATTATACCAGTTTATGATCACACCAGTAATGTGTAGACCAATTGTATGTCTTTGGAGCATGCTGGCATATGGCTTTGGAGACAATAGATGGTAAATAATTATTTATTTAACTCCTCATCTTCCAAGAAACAGTCCTTCCATCCCCAACCCAGCTTAGCTCCTCTTATATATCCCATCCAGTAAGATCTGTGCTTGCTCTTTCACTGTGGGCATTGTAAATACTTTTATTATTGCACCTGTAGTTCATATTATAATTATGTATTTTTGTGCACCCCCTCACCCTTGCAACACACCCCCGGAACTACTTGACCTCAGGACTGGGTCTTCAATTACATCCTACTGTGTAAGAAGGTAAAATGAAAATTCTCTAATTTGAGATAATCCATGATCAAGCACAGGGCAATTTTCTTACCCATGCAGTCTATTTACATTTGCTATTGGTGAGGTGACTCCCACTTTCCAGATGAAAAAAATGAGAGCCATGATTACAGAAGTAGGAAAAGGCAGTGTTTGTGGTATAAAAAGGCCAGATGCTAAAACCTCACCTCAAGTTACCACGTTCTTCTATCTCCTTGTCTGCTGCACAGGAGGTGCTTCCTGAATAACCTCCTTAGATGATGCTATGCAAACATTGCTAGATTCTATTCTGTTTAGCCAATATCAACTTTTGTTAATGTTTTCTTTGATCAGAATTTTAAGTAGAGGTGGACTTAACAACTGGAATAAAAACACAGCTCATCTGTCCTTCACTCTTAAGTAGCATGAGAGAGAGAAAGAGGAGGAGAGGGAAAGAGGAAGACAGGAAGGGAGGGAGATTGAAAGATGGTATATATTGCTCCCAGTCCCAACATAAAGTACAGATCACCTATAATGTATGGAGTTTTGATGATTATTGATGAATTAGCCTCCAGAAATGAATCACTGAAATATTGAGAAAGATGGTATATCTTTTTTTTAAACCTCTTTAAAAAATGTTTATTTATATTGGGGCACCTGGGTGGCTCAGTCAGTTAAGCATCCGACTTGGACTTAGGTCATGATCTCATGGTTTGTGAGTTTGAGCCTCACATCAGGCTTGGTGCTGACAGCTCAGAGCCTGGAGCCTGCTTCAGATTCTGTGTCTTCCTCTCTTTCTGCCCCTCCCTTACTCACACTCTGTCTCTGTCTCTGTCTCTCTCAAAAATAAATAAACATTAAAAATGTTTTAAATGTTGGGGCGCCTGGGTGGCGCAGTCGGTTAAGCGTCCGACTTCAGCCAGGTCACGATCTCGCGGTCCATGAGTTCGAGCCCCGCGTCGGGCTCTGAGCTGATGGCTCAGAGCCTGGAGCCTGTTTCCGATTCTGTGTCTCCCTCTCTCTCTGCCCCTCGCCTGTTCATGCTCTGTCTCTCTCTGTCCCAAAAATAAATAAACGTTAAAAAAAAATTTAAAAAAAATGTTTTAAATGTTTATTTATTTTGAAAGAGAGAGAGAGAGAGAGAGAGAGAGAGAGAGAGTGTGTGTGTGTGTGTGTGTGTGTGTGTGTGGCCTGTACTTACAAGATGGGGAGGGGCAGAGAGAGACAATCCCAAGCAGGCTTCGGGCTGTTAGCACAGAGCCTGATGCAGGGCACAATCCCACAAATTGTGAGATCATGACCTGAGCTGAAATCAAGAGTCAGACACAATTTACTGAGCTACCCAGATGCCTTAAAATGTACTCCAACCCAGGGGTTGTGAGTGAAGAAAGACATATTCAAGTTGAATCAATAATCACATGTTTAGGTATAGATTGCTGTTTACCTTACTGGACAGATCTACTTTCTTCATACATAGTCTCCAAAGGTCCTCTTCGTACCTTTCCCCCCACTGATAGTTACACAGTATTTCCATGGGTGTCACTGACACACAGACATACTGATTGACTTGAGGAACAGCCCACTGACTTTCACAACACAGAAAGAGGTACTTGATGAGCTCTGTGAAGGTGCAGGTTCTCAGCTCAGCCCCGTTAAACCTGCAATGCAGACCTGAGTGTGTTTGCTTTTTTGCTTTTTGAATCTGAAGGGTCAGAGCTCTTGTTTACAGATAGTGAAAGGCAGCTATGGTTGAGATCCGCAGTGTCAATGTCTACAGATTTGGCAATAGTGTTAAGTAAACAACTAAGAGGTGTTCTGAACCTTCATTAATAACTAAATGTCAGCTGGAGAGAAGGTACAAGGTGTCATTTCTTCCAGTTATCCTCTGGCTTTATTGAAAACTCAGCTTTAAAACTATAGTTCTTTGCTTTTCCACTGTCACCCAATTAAGCTTGAAGCTTTTATTTTGCTTTAAGATCTTTGTATCCCTTCAGGAGGAAAGTCACAGGAAATGGATAGTTTTCACAGCATTGCAGGCAGATAGTAGATTTGTAATGATTAGCAATGACACGTGCTATTTTGGGGCTGGATTTATCATTCATATGATTCCACACTCTGATTAACATTTTTTACTTAGCTTTTAAAAGTACTTGGCATTCTTGAGTGACTCATGTATGTAGAAATAATACAGCATTGTTCCCACCAAAATCTTGGTGAGTGTTGCCACTGAAATTACCGAGGGTGAGAATTTTAATTCTATTAATCTTGTTTCTTTCTCCCCCAAGATAAAGATAAAAGGTAAAATGTGAACTTTGGGAAAAATCATGTGTCATGTGTAATAGAGTTCTCCTGCTAAGCCAATGATCAGTGTAGGTGAATTAAAATTTGAATTCACTACAGTTGATTTATTTTCAGTTTTAAACTCTAGCTTGGGTTTCATACTGTCCCAAAGATGATCTATTTATAACCATGTTGGAGGGTGCAATGGAACTGGGGGCTTGGAATTTCAGTCTTCTCACCACTTTGGAATAACCAAGGAGTAAATTAATGTTTCCATGACAGCCAGCTTTATTTTCTGTCAACAGCTATTCACAGAGCACCAGGTATTAAATAGATAAGCCCTGGAGAGACAGCAGAGAACAAAGAGAGACCCAGTAACTCCCACAGGGTTCTGACTGTCTAGCGTGAAGGTATGCATTAGTCAAACACATGCATATTTAAATAAGTAACTGAAGGTATCAAAGTGCTATGAAGGTGGCTAGAGAATTAAGAGGAGCTAAGGCCGCCTAGACCAAATGGAACATTATCTACCTGGTTGAGGGAAGGGGAGACATCTCAAAAAGTGGTCATAAGGAAACATAATGTAACTGAAAATGAATGTAGGATGAAAACTGACAGAAGGACAGATTTTCTGACAGAGATAACAGCACATACTAACGTCTGTAACACTTGAATGATCTAGGGACAGAGAAGTCTGCCAAGGCCAGAGTTTATATTAGGAGAGAGGATGGTGGGCCAAGAGCCCAATGAGGTAAAAGAAAGTATTCAGTGCATCTAGACTATGGTGATGACAGTTTTATTCATAGAGAAATGGGAAACATAGGTGAATTTTAAGCAAAGCACTGATCTGACCAGGTTTATGTCTGAAAGAGTTCACTTAAAATTGAATACAATTATGGATGGTATTGATAGCTTCAAAGAATCACTATAATGATTAAAGAGAGTCATACAAATAAATTCAAAGTAAAAATTAAAATTATTAGGTCTCCATTTGAGTTAATGAAAACACTCTCAGGGTATAAATGAGAGAATCTGGTTTAGTCTATTATCCAAAAACACACACTGATGCTGAAACTTTAGAATGCTGATCTAAAAGTGGGACATTAGTATAAGGCTCCATAATGTAGGAACAGCCTCACCTGCAATGATCTATGAATCTTGGTAATAAAGAAGACTATTACCACTTAATTGTTTTATTTATTGGAAAGCAAGCTGTATCCAGGCCTCAAACCCTTGGTCACCCCCAAATCAAAATACCTGAAGTTGTAAATGAGACATCACCATACACCCTTTAATATAATTATTAAGACATTATAAAATATATTTTATCAACACATATTTATTGAAAGCTTACAATGTTCCAGATATCATGTATACAACAGTGACTATTATGGATTGAGCTGTATCTCCCCCAAAGTCAAATATTGAAATCCCAACTCCCCATGCCTCAGACTGTGACTGCATTTGGAGATAGAGCCTTTGAGGAGGTGGTCAAGATAATCTGAGTTCACATAGGTAGCCCCTAATCCAATGACTGAAGTCCTTATAAGAAGAGATAATTCAGACACATAAGAGATACCAAGGATGTGTGTGACATTGAAATAACCACTTGAGGACACACTGAGAAGGTGGCCATCTGCAAGCCAAGGACAGAGATCTCAGAAGGAACCCACGCTGCTAACCCCTTTATCCCAGATTTCCAGAACCATAATGAAATAAATTTTGTTGTTTAAACCATCTGGTCCATGGTATCCTGCTATGCAGCCCTAGCTAACTAATACAGTGTCAAAATTGTAGAACCTTCTTCAAGCAGATTATAGTCCAAATGGGAACAGACAGAAGCAAAGATACAAAGAGAAGATAAATTCCATGATAAGGGGAATTGAGGGTGCAATGGGGTAACTAATCTTAATTCAGGGGTCATGGAAGGCTCCCTAGAGAGACTGAAATCTAGGTTGAAGCCTAAGTAGGAGTAGCAAGGCAACAAAACGGGTAGAGTTTCACAAGAATGTGTGCAAGCATGTGTGGAAAAGCCCAGAAAACAGTGTGACAATTGGAAGAACCTGACCACCTGGCATAGATGAGTCACTCAATGATGTGTGTTTGCTGACTCTTTTATGGGCTTATCTATTAAACGTGGTTAAAATTGCCTCAGATTTCATTTGGACTAATGCAAATACCTCCGGATTGATTTCCCTGCTTTTATTCTTGTTCTTTACTCCCCTGCGTTTCTACAACAGCTGGGAGAGTCTTTAAAAAACCTGAATTAGGTAATGTCACTGCCCTTCTTAAAGAGCCTCAGAGACTTTTCACACTATTTACAATTAAGCAAATAAATAAAGATATACATAAATAATCTTTACCTGCAAAAGTCAATGTGATCTATCACACGCTGACCTTTCACACCTCCTTCAATTCCTTTCTCCATCGCCTGACCTCACTCATCCCCAGCCACGCAGGCTCCCTTCTGCTCCACAAGAGAAAGCCAAATCCACTCCGGCCTCAGGGTCTTTGCACTTGCTATTTCTTCTGTCTAGAAGTCTTCTACCAGGTTTTAGTGTATCCATCTCCTTCTTACCTTCTACATCTCACCTGAAATATCACCTCCTCAGAAGAGTCCTCTCTAACTTATCTAAATGAACCTTCCTCTACTCCTTCATGGTTATATCTATTCTATTACTCTAGTTTTTTTTTTTTCATAGCACTTATCCTATTTTTTAAAAACACATTACTCAGTGCTCATCATGATAAGTATACTTCTAAATCCCCATTACTTATTTCACCCATCTGCCTTCTCCCCTGGTAACCATTAATTTGTTCTCTATAATTAAGTCTGTTTCTTGGTTTGACTCTCTGTGTCCCCTTTGTTTTTTTTGCTTCTTAAGTTCCACATATGAGTGAAATCATATGGCATTTGTCTTTCTCTGACTGATTTATCTCACTTATCATAATACTCTAGCTCCATCATTGTCATAAAGACTTCATTCTTCTTTATAGCTGAAAAATATTCCATTATTTATTTATGCACCATCTTCTTTATCCACTCATCTATCAATAGACACTTGGGCTGCTTCCACAATAGGGGTATTGTAAATAATACTGCTATAAACATAGCATTTGTCCCTTTAAATTAGTGTCTTTATATTTTCAGTACCCTATATTAGTGCAATTACAGCTTTACAGGGAAATTTTATCTTTAATTTTCTGAGGAACCCCTGTACTATTTTCCACAGAGCCATACCAATTTGCATTCTTACCAACAGTGCAGGAGGATTCCTTTTCTCCATATCCTTACCAACACTTGTTGTTTCTTGTGTTTATAATTTTAGCCATTATGACAGGTGTAAGGTGATATCTTATTGTCGCTTTGATTTGCACCTCCCTGATGGTAAGTGATGTTGAGCATCTTTTCATGTGTCTCTTTGCCACCTGGATGTCTTCTTTGGAGAAATGTTCATTCATGTGTTCTGCCTATTTTTTAACTAGATTATTTGGTTTTGGGGTGCACTTATCCTATTTTAAACCACAGTGTTTACTTAAGTGCTTCCCTTAGCATCCCTCTTTTCCCCCACACTATAATTTAAGCCCTGTGGAAATAGAAGACTCATCTATTTGCTCACTTCTTTTGCTACCAGTGACTGACACACTGGAAATATGATATAAGCATGTGTTAAATTAATAATGTTAAATCATCCAAACTGACTCCGATTGTAAATTCACATCATCCATCTTGAACATGATACAGTAAACAGTGGGATGATTATTCATTTTTTAATTTTATTTTTTAATTTATAATTTATCTTCAAGTTAGGTAACATACAGTGTAGTATTGCCTTCAGGAGTAGAACCCAGTGATTCATCACTTCCCTATATTTTGAACTCCTAGAGAACAGAAACAAATTTAACCCCGTGGTACAAGAAAATAAAGGTAGCAGTAAAATCTTATCCCAGATAGTTGTGGAATAACATGTGGCACGTTATGAAGCCCAGCAGAATATATTACACATTTCATGTGTGCCCACAAATCACAGTGATTCAAAAGGGACAGAAGTGATCCAAAGGATTTGCCAACTGGCATTGTCATCTGACTCTGAATAAGACACTTAACAATATAAAGTGTTCTGTAAATTATGGGTGACAATACTGTTTCTTATGGCATAGAAATAGTTCAGGAGGTAATGGAATTTTTGTTTTCAGTAGCTGAGCTCCCTGGGGATAAAATTGGGAATGGCAATGCAATAGATTACAGCTAAATATCATCAACTCTGTATTTGCAACATGATTTACTGAGTTAGTCCTGGAACTGGGAGGGCTGATTTGGCTCTTTCCTGAAGATAATCTCCATCTATATAACTTCTATGCTGTAATGAGGCAAGGCTTACTGGGACTTCATTGATAGAGACCTTCAAGGTTGAAAGATAGAACTAGGAGCAACTGGACAAAGATGGGATAGGACTTAAGCAACATGCTCCATATGAGTGTCTGTCACTCCCTGAAGGATACTGGTCTTGCAAGAAATAAGAGCATCAGAATGAAGATCAAATAGTGCAATGGTTAGGAATGTGAGCTCCTGTACCAAAATGCTTGCATTTGAATTTCCATGTCCTGGTGGGGTGACCTCAAGCAACTGACTTTACTTCTTTGAGATTCAGTTTCTTCATCTCCATAAGGGAGCAATGCCAGAACCTATAGAATGATCATGAAGGGTAAAATGATTCAGATATTTAAAGCATCTAGGTAAGTTTCAACCTCATAATAAGTGCTTAGGATATGTTGTTTTTCATTATCATCACCACTACCACCATCAGAGTCAACATCACCATCATCAAAGTATTGAATTGAAACTGTGAAGCTTAGAGAGGATGGTGCTTAGTTGGGTCAAGTGCTGGATGGAGTCAACCACAAATGTAAATCCAGTGCCACGAGATTTAGTTATGGAATGCCAGATTAAAACAACTACTGGTGAAATGACTACATCCTGAGTACCGCTAAGTAATTGTGTCCAGTTTCTCCACCATTTTGTTGAACACATCAAAAGTGGATCACACAAGGGATTGATGGATACAACTTTGAGAGAACTAGAATAAACCATGCCATGGGAATTTGATGATTTAATACTCATCCACCGAGGGAAGAATATTACTCTAAACTCTTTCTAAAGCTATATTTTAGTCTGTAGTTGATGATATAAATTCTGGGGAACGACTTTTTAATAGAAGATACTCTGGGGCACCTAGCAGGATAGTTGGTTAAGAGTCTGGCTCTTGATTCTGGCTCAGGTCCTGATATCACAATTGGTGGTACCAAGGCCTGCATCAGGCTCTACACTTATAAGTCTCTCTCTGCCTTCCCTTGAACTCTCTCTTTCAATCTCTCTCTCAAAATAAATTTAAAGAAACACTAATAAAAAATTAGCAGATACTCTAAAAACAATAAAGAAGTTGACAATTGTTTTTCAGAACCTGGTGGTTTATACGTAATTGCATTTTTCATGTATGTTCTCGATTTCTCACTTTTTCTTGAAGCAGAATTGATTTATCTCTTAGACAATGATGAAAGTGAACAGCTGCTGTAACAACAAATTTCCCCAAATAATAGACATCAAGCTCCTCAAAGAGTACATGGGACAGATGATCTCTATTCCACTCTGTTTTCCCTCAACCACCTGGCCTTTAAATTGATCTACAGCTCAAGCTGCAATTTGACTGTTGTTTATATTTCAACCAGATATAAGTAGATTTAAGAGACTGCCTTTAAAAACTTTGGGGAAATTACTCTCCACATTCTCTACACCACCAACTATCAAACCACACAATTTCCCCCCAATGAGAAACACCTTGACAAAGAAACTTATTAATTTATTCCTTAATCCGTAAAATATTCCTAGGGGTTAGTATTAGCTGCACACCGTTAAGGGATGCCATGGCTACAACGAACAGGGAAATTTTGTCCCTACCTTCATGAATCCTACTTTTTTAGTAGCTGCCACAAACACGGAGTACTGAGTTCCAAGTACTTAATCTTTAATCCCTCAAGTGAGGAAAGGAAAGTTATTTCTTAAGTACTTATGTGCCAGGCACCATGCTAGATGCTGTGCAAATATTCAGAAGGCTAGGAAACCAGCCTATTCTCGCGGTATACCCAGGCTAGTTAGCTCACCATGTAGCTGCCTATTATCTGGCCTTATTGTCTTTGAGGAAATAATTTCCACAAACTCTAACCTTTGTGGAAAGTTCATTTCCTAGACACTATCCCTCCTCTTGCACAGCCTAAACTTTTAGTTCTCATTTTTGTGGATGACCCCAAAGAAGTAACTCCCGTGTGGTATGAGATGCAGGAGGTGAAGATAGAAACTTCGTTTTGGAGGCAAGCACCTCAGGATAGATTAATTTCATGCCAAGCTCTGGAAAGTGTTACCTTGAAATAGAGCAGGCAGGAGACGAAGAGTAGAAATATCAATTGATGCCCTTGCTTTCAGATGTCCTTTATGGACAGCTCAGTAGGAACTAAATAATTGGTAATAGCTATTGTGTTTTTCTGTATCACTACACCAGAAGTGAGTGTTCATGAAAATGTCACTCTATAGCCAAAAGAAAAAATGAGGAACAATGATAAGTTTGACATTTTAAATAGAAGACATGTTTTTCTTTGGTTCAATATAAAAGTTTCTATGCAACATGTAATTACATTGTACACCAGATTTCAGGTGTGCTAATTAATGGATCAACCTTTTGGTGGATGTCACCGAAAATACACTCGGTTACTATTCTGAGAATGTCTTCAGCTTCCCTTCATGAAGCCTGGTGATCCAATCAATGAGTGATATGTCATCAAAAATAACTTGTAAAATAGGGTGAGAATTAGAAATTACACTTTAAAATTGTTCCATGTTTAGAAAAAAGAGCAGTACACACCGTCAAATTCCCGTTTCAGAAAGCCAATCAATATAAATCCTTTCTTGAGGCTGATCAACCATTTTGGTTTGCCAGGCACTAAGGGGGGCCAGGGACATGGGATTTTCAGTGCTAAAAGAGGAAAGTCCCCAGAAAATGAGGATGTATTGGTCACTTCACCTCTCTTTTCGCAGATGTGTTATGATGATTGAATGAAAGAATGCTTCTCAAAAGCATATCATAGTAATGCTTGATACTTAGAAACATTAAAAAATGTCAACTGCTGTTAAATTGCTTACTAATGACAGGTGTTGTGCTAAGCAGAACTTTTTCCATGGACCTTCTCTGCTCCTGACTATCTTGGCTTGCATAACAGATATCAGGGGCAGCTCGGAATGGTGAATAGGGAGAAAGCCAGATACATCCTTTGCTCTGGGATGAGCTCAGAGGCATTTATACACAAAACTGCAATGGTTGGGAGAGCTGGAGAGGGCCACTGTTGCCCGAGAATATGCTCCTGACCAGGAATGAGGGAAGCTAGTAAATTAGCTACAGGTAAGTAAACTATACTGTTTACCACTATTTTAAAAATGAACCTATTTTCATAGTATAATATTTTCTATATATGCAGTGTATGTATAGAATACATATCATATGTAATAACATGTTATACATATTTAATATAATGAATAAAATCCCCAACTATCCCACTCACAAACTGGACCTGTAAGTTTCAATTTTCTTGCCTGTAAAGTGGAATTTAAAAATGTCCCTATTTTCATAAAAAGGGCTGCTTCCATGAATAAATGAGGTAATTTATGTATATCACTTTTCATATATCTTATAAGTACTCAGTGCATGAATTATTACTTTTTCACTTTTTTTGTCTCAGCTTTATTGAAATATAATCCACGTACCAAATAATTCACTCGTTAAATTGTACTGAGTGAACACAGTGGTGTGCATTACATTCACAAGTATACAACAACTACCCCAATCAGTTTTAGAACATCTTTCTTCCTTCCCCGCACCAAAAAAACAATCCCTTGTACTTACCCCTTAGCAGTCACCCTCTACTTTTCCCCAACACCCCATACCTGGACGACCACTCTCTAAAATTGCCTGTCCTGGATATTTCATATGAATTTCATTGAAATAGAATCATACAATATGTGGTCTGTGTGACTGGTTTTATTCACCTTTCACAATATTTTCAAGGTTCATCCATGTTGTGTCATCATCACCCCTTTTTATTGTTGAATAATATTCCATGATACGTAATACGATTTATTTATCTATTCATCATTTGAACCAGCATTTGGGTTTTCTACTTTCAGGCTATTATCGACAATGCTATGAACATTCTCGTGAGAGTTGTGTGGGGAAATCTTTTCTCATTTTTCTTGGGTATATTCCCAGGAGAGGAATTGCTAGGTCATATGGGAACTCAATATTTAACCTTCTGAGGAACTGCCAGACTTTTTTCTAAAGTGATCGAACCTTTTGCATTCTGCAACAGTTCACGAAGGCTATAAAATCTCTACTTCCTTGCCAACATCTGTTTGTGATCTGTATTGATTTTATTTTTATTATAGCCATCCTAGTGGGTGTAAAGTGCTATACAAATGGCGTTTTGATTTTCATCTTCTGGATAGCTAGTGATGTTGAATTTTTTTCATGCACATCTTGCCATTTTTAAAATCTTCTTCAGAGAAATGTCAATTTGGATCCTTTGCCCTCTTTTAATTGGATTATTTGGGTATCAAATATTATTACTATGGAGTCATTTCTATGCCTTCTCAGTATTTAAAGAGCACTTACTATGTTCCAAGTCCTTTATATTTATAATATCAAATATTTAAATAGTAATTACTCAAATTGGTATTACAACTCCCACTTTTTAGATTAGAGCACTAAAGAGCAGAGAATGGAGCACTTTGTCCAGCTGAACATGTGGCAGATTGAGATTTAGCTAACACCACAGGATGCATGGTGGTTTTTCAGATGCTAGCTGACCACCTGAGTGTAGTGGAGTACATGAGCTCATCCTCTGTGGGCTACCTTCTCTGATCCTGCAACTTCTATCAGGAATGTTCCCTGAATGCACCTCTTTGATGGCTCCTCCAACACAGAGAATAGCATTCAACCTCAGCCTGCCACTCAAAGCCTTCCCATTCTTGGTTCATCCCACCATCCTAGCCTCATTCTATGTCATTCCCTTACCCTGCACTTCATGCATCTGGAAAACCACAAGTTTCCCAGTTTCGTAAAGGAAATTTGCACTCTTCTGTCTCCCGGAGAATTCTGCTGATTCTACAGGCCATCTGCTCAAAAGTTGTCATTCTCTTTACCCCCTTGCAGTTACATTCCTTTCTCTACTCTGTGCATATACTTCTTCTTAATCCAGCCAGCAATACTCGTGTAGCCATTATGTTCCCGATGCGTGCAAAGCGGAGGAGATATAATAGTAGACAATGTCCAATCCCTTGCCCTAAAGAGTTCAAAGTCTAGTTTGTGTCTGTTTTCACCACTATCCTGCAGATACTCTTAGCCCAAGGATCATATCATTAAACTCACTACCAAGCACAGTCTCTGGAAAAATCTGGGATTTAAGGAAAGCAATTCTGACATTTTACTGGGACTACTGATCTTTCTACATTCCATAGAAGATAGATTATTGATAATAACAATAAATGGAAAGAGACCCCAGCAATATACTGCTGAGAATTGCATGTTAGTACTTCTAAGCTATCTGCCATATGAGTTTCAAGATAAAACAATGTAACCCAGATATGAAGGTGTAAGTGCACAATGAATATGCAAAGCTGTAAGCTAAATGATAATTTTTGTCTTGATTTTGTGAGCTAACTCTTAAGAAGATTATAATTAAGGGTGCATTTCTTATAGTACCAACAAGCATTTTAATCAACCTCTATAGCATTAACTTCAATTACCATTAGTAAACTACAAGGATTCTGTTTTAAATTGCAATAAGTCAATACATTCAAGATGCCATTTTGGGAGTACATATTAACAGGACCTTATCATTTTCCCAAGTCGTCACTTAAGCGACGGATGGGGGCTGCATCGAGGCAGAAGCAATATTGGGATATTTGAAGAGCTGCTACATGTCACACATGGTATTTGTATTCTGATGTGAAACATAAAATTATCCTAAAGAACTTTTAATAATTATTTGATTGATGAATTTGAGCTTTATAGCTTTAAAAAAAGACATTTTGTTTAGATGAACAAACAGACTAACAAACTCAAAATACAGGCTGATAAACAGGGTACTTTGAAGCTCTCATTACTAACTTACAATATTTGCATAAGTTTGAACAAAGATGGATGGCTTTAAATGACTGTCACTAATTAAGAGACTGAAACAAACAAAAGACTAATAAAACATTATGTACAAAGATAGGCACATTAGCATATTCTATCCCATATCTCCGTTGCAATGACATGAAGACAAATATTCCTGATTATACCTGAAGCAATAATGTAACTAAGGCAATAAATCATTTGAAGAAACCTAAGGGGGCTTCTTTTTAAACACATTGATTTAGGTATTAGGCCTGTCATTGAAAAATAAACATAAAAATGGAATCAAATTTGTTGCAATGATGCACTGTTCAAAGATTGGTCTCTCTCTCCTGAAAAAATGTAATCAGTAGGCGGACATGAAAGTGTATCCTGAGATATATTTGTTAGAAAGGACTGTCAGATCATTATTAGAAAACTTCTTTCAAATGTCCACCAGGATAGATATTTATCCTTAGCGAGGCATACCATGTGACCTAAAAGTCAAGTCAAAGATAGTTTAATGCTTGAGAGTTGCATTTTTTCTTTCTTTCTTTTTTTTCCTTAGAAGAAGATCTAGAAGATATTTTTCCAATTAATTTAACTCTGACATCTTATCTTCAAAATTTGCAACAAAGTTCACAGTATGGAAAAAGATTCGACTACAGAGAAGCAAAGGAAGGAAGGGACACCATTGGGCACAGTTACCAATAACTGTACAGGGGTGACTGTTTATAGAAAGTCTATCATAAAGAGTAAGGAAGAAGGCTCTTTGCCCAATGAGTGACTGGAAATGTATGCTGCACGTTATTCAATATCCCAGGCCTGATATCATTAGTTCATTGGTCCACAAACAAAGCTGTCCTACAGCCCAATGGAAACAAACTATGGATTTGAACCCCAAGAAGTTCAAGTTATGAAGAACTTATATTTTTATCAAAAACTTATCTTAATTTTCTAACTATTTGAACCATTTTGTGATGCCATTTTTAGAATGTTACATGATTTTCTTCTCTAGTTGCAATTATTTGGTTCCCTACTGCCATAACTGAAATTTTCCACTGATCTACTACATAAACCATTTTATACTTAGGTACCTAAGTTTTAAGACACCTTAATAAAGTGCTGATTACAGTCCAATAGTTAATCATATAGATACTCAGAACCTACACAAATCTACATGAAGATTTAAGGTCCCAAATCCACTGATCAAAATGTCTAGATGATCTATGTAATTACAAGTATTAATTGAATTCCCACCAGCCTGCTTTGCAAAGTATCATTTATTTCCCTTAAAACAAATTTGTGCTTTATGTTTATCAACTGAATAGCAGTTAGGGGAATATTATGAACCTATAGAAAGTTTCAGATTATTTGAGCAAATTTAGGAAAAGAAAATAAAAACCCACGGTTCCATAATGGCAATGAATTATTTCAGTGTTTACACAGAAGCAAGGTTTCTTTTACTAAATCAAAAGGAAATATATATATATATATATATATATATATATATATATATAGTGGACATTTTATTTTTAAGGAATCTCTAAAAACCACCATGGGACTTAAACTCAAACCCTGAGATCAAGAATCACATACTCTACCAACTGAGCCAGCCAGGCACCCCTACAAAAAAATATATTTAAAATTTAAAAAAATCACTACTTCTTAACTCTTATAATAGATCATAGTACCAAGTGTGTGGCAGTCTTTTTTATTTCCCTTTTCTTCTCTAGACAGTCCTATCTGTATTTCTTCAACTTCTCCCTACCTCTGACACACACAACTACATAGTCATGTGATCCAGAAATGACCAGACGATTCTATCTTCCTGGGATCAGTGATTAATCAGAGAAAGAAAAATTCATGTTCAATCAGTGTTCTCCTCTGGCATTATTCATAGGCGCCCCGGAGGGAATATGTTCTCTGATCCTGCAAGGTTGCTAACCTGGGAATATGAGACCCCTTTGTTCCTTGCTACTTAAGAATACTCATTACAGCAGGCTAGAACAACACTAACATATACATTAATTCCCCCCTCATTGAGTTTTTACTTTTTGTGGTTTCAGTAACCTGTGGTCAACCTAGGTCTAAAGTGGATGATTCTCCTTATGACAGATCATTAGACTGTCAATAGTAGCCTAATGCTAAGTCACAAGGCCTATGTCATTCACCTCACTTCATTGTATCACATAAGCATTTTCTCATTTCATACCATCACAAGAGAAAGCATGAGTACAGCCCAATAGGATATTTAGAGAGAGAGAGAGACAGAGAAAGAGAGAGAGAAACCATATTCACATAACTTTTATTACAGTATATTGTTACAATTGTTCAATTTTCTTATATGTTTTTATTATTTATCTCTTACTGTGCCTAATTTATAAATTAAACTTTATTGTAGGCAGATATGTATATGAAAAAACATAGCACATATAAGGTTTGGCACTCTCTATAGTTTCAGGCATCCACTGGGGGCTTTGGAACATACACCCCATGGATAAGGGGGATCTATTGTAAGGGGCAGCAGAGAAAACAAAAGATAAGAGATTGATAGAGTCCTGCTAATTTGAGTTCCAATTATAATCTACAGATTCCTAATTTCTATAGATCATTCTTTGATTTAAACCAGCCACAATGTACTTCCTAGTAATATATGCTAATAAATTCCCTTTTTGATTCAGTTATGTTTTTCCCTATAATTGAGTCTTGGCTGACACTTGTCCTTTAATGTTGTTGAATAAATTGGTTTGCATGCTTTGGCACTTTTTTATTGAATTCACATTTATTAAACATCTGTGCCAAGCACAAGGCTCACAAAAAAAATAAGCTACAATCTTTATATTAGGAAGCTAATCATCATCATCAAATTATCGAAGCACTTCCTTGTAAATGACACAGTGGAAAGTAACCTTCAAAGAAACTATAATGAATCCTAATTTGATACTTCAAGTTATTTCAAAGTTTTAAAGCACCTATTTGGCCTAAAATAAAATTTATTCTGCATATACTTTCACTTCAGTTCCATCTCATCCAAGAACTTCTCAGTATGGAAACATGCTTTTTTTTTTGACTTTTCGCTTTACATAGATGACTGATATATAGTATTTCACATGTCCTTCATGGTAAAAAACTGGTTCTGAAGACCATACATATATATAATCTCATTTAATTCTTCCCCAAGCCATATGAGGTGGCCATTCTTCTTATCTTATTTTTAAAATGAGGATTCTGACACTGACAATTGAGTAGGTGAACTATCAAAAGTTACATTGATGATAAATGGTGGAGCCAGGTCATGTCAAAGTTACCAACAACTCTGTGTAGATTATCTAAGTGGGCTCAAGGGAATCACAACGATTCTTACAAGAGAGAGGCAGGCTGGTCAGGGACAGAGAAGGAGCTGGAACATTGGAAGCAGGTGCTATGGCAGAGCTGAGAGATGTGGGAGGCCTTTAGAAACTCACAAAAGGCAAGGTAACAGATTCTAGCCTGCAGGTCCCAGAAAGAACCCAGCCCGCTGACAACTGATTTTAGTCTAGTTCTAGTGACACTAATTCTAACTTCTGATGTGCAGAACTATAAAGAATAAACTTGTGCTGTTTCAAGCCACTTGGTGTCTGGTAATTTATTACCACTACAATAGAAAACTAATTCAAGGTGCAACTGGGTGGCTCAGTTGGTTGAGTGTCCAATTTCTGTTCAGGTCATGATATCAGTTTAGTGAGTTCAAGCCCCACAATCTCTGCTGTCAGTGCAGTGCCCACTTTAGATCCTCTGTCCTCCTCTCTCTCTGCCCCTGCTTGTACTCTCTCTCAAAAAGAAATATTAAAAAAAAGAAAATGAATACAATTTCACATGTTTTCCCAGGGAGGATAATAAAAGACAGTATTTACATGGCATCTGCCTCTTCAACTGGGGGTATTTCTTTTGAACCTTTAACTGAGGTGAAAAGATAAAAAAAATACAACAACAACAAAAAAGAATATGGAAGACAAAACCACATGTTAATATTCAGAGTTCTTAAAAATTAAACCTGAAACAAAAGAAACTCAATACCTAAGGGTTAATAAATTATGTCCAAATTGCTAGGGGACAACTTTTGTAAAACATCAACATGTCTGGCTCTGTAGTTTCAAGCCTATTTCAAATCTTCCCTAGGCATTTAAGTTATTTCAAAGGATCATGAGTATACCTGGAATGAGAAAAACCTTGAGATTCATACTTTCACCCATGAAACCATACTGTCACACGTATCAATAACACCCTAAATCATTTTTTCATTATTCCTCAAAGTAAGATATTAAAGAGGATTTAATTAATATTCAGTGCTAATAAATAGTTTAATTATTTTTTCAAATATCATGTTGCCTCTGTCTTACCCAATGACCTAGAATTAGTTTAATGAATTTGATGATCTTGTCAAAAAACTAAATATGGCAGATTGGTGATCACTTTTGTTGTTGTTGTTGTTTTAATGTTTATTTTTGAGAGAGAGAGAGAGAGAGAGAGAGAGAGAGAGAGAGAGCACGCGTATGAGCAGGGCAAGGGCAGAGAGAGAGGGAGACACAGGTTCTGTAGCAGGCTCCAGGCTCTGAGCTGACAGCACGGAGCCTGACATGGGGCTCGAACTCACTGACTAGAAGATCATGACCTGAGCCAAAGTCGGATGCTTAGCTCACTGAGCCACCCAGGAGCCTCCACTTTTGCTCTTAAAGTATGTGAGCTGGACATGAAAATGGAAGTGGGAATTCATGTCTCTCGTAGCTCTCTGCCCTTGGGTATGTCATTCTTCCCTAAATGGTTCTCTGCTTTGCACCTACAAATTGAAGGGGATGATGGATTAAACATCATAAAAATGACATGTCATTCCAAGATGGCAGTCTACAGAAAGCTCCGCATCAGCACTTACTTAAACTATTTTTCAAAACTTGGAGGCAAGCACAATAATACACACCATGGGTCACTCCCCACAGGGATGATTTGGGGAGATGGCTGCAGGAGGCTGAAAAACCAGACCTCACAAGTTTATTACAAACAGTTGCAATTTTAACCAAGGCCTGGGCTGTTGGACTCAATTTTTTTTCTTTTTCCTTTTTTTTTTTTTTCTTGTCAAGGTTAAGTCTGGCCAAGTCTCTTCAGGTCTGTTTTCCCAGAGTTGAAGCCGAAATGATGAAAACTGCCTTTGAACTTAAAGGCTCTGTGGTAAGAGAACAAATTTAAAAACTATCTGAAGGAAGGAGGAAGGGAAAAATGACTTTCTTCTTCATTTGAATGTTCAGGAAACCCCATAATTAGATGTGTTATTTTCAAATTGAAGTTAATTCCTTTAATCTGAACATTTCAAAGGGCTTTCAAAAGCTCACAAATTACTATTAATCCCATGACACAAAGATGATCTATGTCATTTTAATGGTAGCTATGTTGAAATAAAATCACAAGAGTTTGATCATTCCTCTGAGATTTCAGTTTCTTTTTCCTCTCTAATAAATTAATTTGGAGAGAAAAACCAATTTGGTGTCAGTGATTGAACAGTAATTTTAATGCATACACACACACACACACACACACACACACACACACACAAACATTTGCCTAGAGTTACATTTATTTTTTAAGTATTCAAAAAAGAAGCCACAAAAACAGAGACCTAACCATACTGAATAACTATAAATAAAACTCATTCCATTTATATTAAGACTATATCTTTTTAGGACCTGCATTTGGATCCTAAACATATCAGACACACTAGAATTCTCTATATTTTTCTTATATTCTCTCTCTGCTACTATTCACAGTACTGAGAAGTATTAGACTAGTAAGGACTTCAGAAACCACCTACCACTTAGTTCTTCCTTTTACATGTGTGGGTATTAATCCACAAAGTTAAAGCAACTTGAACAGGTTTGTAGTCATCAGAATTACTGCCCAGAACTTCTGATGCCATCTCTTCTATCAAAATCTCTTTAAAAAATAATTACGAGGTGTAGGAACCCATAGTGTAGTTAGCAGGTTTTCTTTTCTGTTTTTTCCCCCTTTTACATATGCCACCCAGCATCCATTTTTCGTCTGAGAAAATGTGGACACCCCAATTTAGTCTGTAAGGAATTACTCCTCTCCCACGGTGAGTCCACGTACCTGCAGAGGGGCTTAAGGGTGGGACATGGGGCTCAGGTCTGATCAGGCAGAGCATGGTGTTGCCCTGGCCAGGATGTAAGTACAGCTTTGGGAGTGTAGCCCAGGGACATGTGCTTCAGGCAGCTTCTGCTGGAGCTGCTGGGTGGGAAGCAGTGGCTCATACCCACTGCGATTGTGAGATTGACCGTGGTAGGATATGAGGCAGGCATTGTCTGCAATCACCTAGCACCACGGGACACCAGAAAATCACGCCATTAAGGTAGAAGCCAGAGCTGAGAGATTAAATGGATTCTTAATGACCTATTAAATGAAGTCCCACCTGAAGCCCAGAATTACCACCTGGGCTTTTCAGTTATGTGGACCAATAAATTCTTGTTGTGTTGTTGTTGTTGTTGTTGTTGTTGTTGTTGTTGTTGTCGTTGTTGTTGTTGTTGAAGCCAGTTTGAGCTGGGTTGCAAGCCACTTGAGTCCTGTCTAGGGTTACTAGGTAAAATACAAGATGTCTGGTTGAATCTGAATTTCAGACAAAAGCAAACAGCTTTTCAGTATAAGTATGTCACATGCTGTCCCAGACTTATTTGGGAAGTCTGACAACCCTGATCCTTACTCCTACAGGAAGCTATTTCCACATGCTGAGCAAGGCCAGTGGACAAAGAAAGGAGGCTGTGACCACTGCAGAGACAAATAAATCATGGGATGTAGTGAGGTGTTCTATCCACTTCTATTGGAGGAATAAAGGCTAGTTCTCACGCATAATAGGGAAAAGAGAAGGTTTGGTATTTATCATACTTGTGTCCCAAATTCCCTTCTTTTCCCCCTGTTCCTACATTGACTTTAAACCCAAGGTCCTGGGATTCATCCATCAGAGAAGGTAGTAGTAACAGCCTTTATATTAAGTGTGACTTTCTTGGGGTTCACTTTAATTCATTTTCTCTCCCCAGGCAGGCGTTCACAGGAGGCTGCCTCTGCCTCAGACACTATGGAGAGCATCGTCGGGAAACATGGGCAAGGGGGTCCCAATTCCTCCACTTCAAAGGCCTCGGTCTTTCCAGAGGGACAAATATAGGCAAAAAGAAGAGGATGATAACACCTATTATATTGACACAGAGAAGACAAGAATGCCACTCCTGGAGGAGATGGAATCCGAGTGGGACTTTGGTGTGGAGGTATGGCATGCAGGAGGGTGGGCTGGAGTGCTCATCTTGAACAAATTGGTAAGAGATTACCAATTCCTGTTTTCTTCTTCCTCCTTCTCTTCTCTTTCCCCTTTGCTCTTCCTTTCTTCCCTCTGTCCCCCTGCTTTTCTAATAATCATGATGTACTTTCTTTTTTTTTTTCCAACGTTTATTTATTTTTTGGACAGAGCATGAACGGGGGAGGGGCAGAGAGAGAGGGAGACACAGAATCGGAAACAGGCTCCAGGCTCTGAGTCATCAGCCCAGAGCCCGACGCGGGGCTCGAACTCACGGACCGCGAGATCGTGACCTGGCTGAAGTCGGACGCTTAACCGACTGCGCCACCCAGGCGCCCCTGTAATCATGATGTACTTTCAAGGGCAAAGCCAACAGTGGGCGTGAAGTTGAGTGGAGTCGAGTGGTGCTGGTTTGCTTAGGATTCATGAATACAGAATTCAAATTCTATGAGATCCGCACTCAGCAAATGTGTAGGACTTCAGAGTTGGAACCCCTGATTGTACAGGTGAGACAGCGATGGGAGATCAGGTCACTGATGCCAGCTGCAGATCTGGGGCTAGAGCTCAGTGTGGTTATTCTAGAATCTCTTGTTGGGCCTTACTTGAGGGCATTTAACCAGCAGGCTTTTTATGTCCCAATTCTTCTCCCCCTTTGACGATTATCTTGTGAAGATATACAGCTGAGTTTCATTTTATTCCCCAGTAGCCTAGAATGATCTTTTAGACTTTTCTCAAATAAGGAAAAACATGGACTTTCTCTTTAAGGAATGACGATGAGTGAGGACTGTCCCATTTTACAAATCTCCTATGCCCCTGCTCAGAGGGAAACCCAAGGGGCTCCCCAAACACTTCTATTTGTCTTTTTCTGGGGCAGACCTATTAAGGTGCCACTGTTCGAAAAAGTCAGCAGCAAGTGGGAAGCTTGTTGGACTGGGTCTGCCAAACTGGAGGTTAGTCGACATTTCCCTATTTCAGACGTGAATGTAGCAAAAAAACGAAGTCACTCAGCTTCTTACAAAACCTGGACTAATTTGCTTAAGAAAGGCTGGCAACAGCAAATTAAAGAGCACAGGATGCCTTCTGATTTTACTTATAGCAATGC
The DNA here is from genome assembly GCF_016509475.1 of Prionailurus bengalensis. NCBI lineage: Eukaryota > Metazoa > Chordata > Mammalia > Carnivora > Felidae > Prionailurus > Prionailurus bengalensis. Next base: position 189,491,780 of record NC_057344.1, on the reverse strand, counting down.
AATGCACACTGTAAAATCAGGTTACCAGTGAAAATGAGACTGATGTGCTAATTCATGGCTCATTCTTTATCCTTATGTCATGGGCACATTATATAATCTAGCAAGATTCTGGGGCCTTTCTCTAGGGAGGGCGAGTTCTAGAAAACAGAGGTGCTAGAGAAGCATGAGGGTAGTCCTTTGATGAGGAGAGAATTTGGGTCTCTGTGTTTCAGAAGCCCCTACTATTTTAATAATAAAAGAATGGTGCTCATTTTTACTTCTCCCAGAAGCACATACTTTCCCATGCATGGAAAGGATCCTTCAGCATGTCATAGATGAAAAAGAAAGTCATGGTCTATTAATTTAAAATGAAGCATTAAAGGGTCTTTGATCTAAATCCATTTTTCAAAAGCATATACTTTATCCTCCAGGTTACTTAGAGTGAACACATTCTTAACTGCTCTGAAATGCAGAGTGAAGCGGGGAGAAAGACTTGTCTTCTTCAGATTCGCTGGCTAAATGGATTCTCTGGATGTACTTCAATTTCCCCAAATATGAATACTACATTTGTTAAGAAAGCAGTTATTCAAAAAAGATAGCCTTGTCATGGTTGCAAGTTTAAATTTCTTCAATGGAGGCATAAATGGCTATTTCTTTCTTGAAGAGCAAATGAATCACAGCAAATTTCCCTCCACTGCCCTGTCTCTTCATATTACCATAATAATCATGGATATGATATGGTCACACTGACTACGACTGTCTCCTCGTGGAATTGTGTTCATAGAGAAAGACAAAGCATTAAGTGGCCAATAGGCCTCATCAATCACTCAGTGATTCCTTGTAGGGTAGGATGACTCCATTCTTACACTGGTTTCCTAAAAGGCATAGACAAGATGAAAACTCTTCCTCTTCCCTTCACCCTTTACTGCTCTTTCTAAGTCTTCAGCCCTACAATGGAAACTTCAGGAGGGAATGTCCACGCCATCCCACCACAAAATCTCTCACCTGCACCTGCTGGTACGGAGTGCTCCCTCCCATTAATAATGTACAGCCAGGCTTGGAGCTTGGGCCGACTCTTGTCCTCCTGCTCCGGATCCCATTTTCTCTCTGGGATGCACCTATTCTCCCTTACACCATCGCTCTTCCCTCATCACTGGATTATTAGCATACAGGCATTCTACAATAAATCCCACTTTTTACAAAGCCTTCCTTACACCCCCCTCCCCTTCTAGACAGAGATTTCATGTCTCCCTTTGCAATTAACCCCCTTGCTTCCACATCACCTCCTACTCATGCAAGATCCCATTGGCTCACTCCCAGTCAGAATTTAGTCTTTAATACCCTATTGTCATGATCACTCAATAAACCTCTTTGTCAAATCCAGTGGTATATCCCAGTTTTCATGTTATTGGACAGGGCAGCAGCATTTGGCACAGCTAAAAGCTCTCTCCTCCTGGAAACATTTCTCCCCCGTTGGCTTCAGTAAGCTATTGGCTCTCTTTTCACCTCTAGGCTATTCCTTCTCACCTCTATTTTTTATTAACTATCAGTTTATTGATCTTTTACATACTAGAAGGCCCCAGGTGCTGTCCTCAAACCTCTGTTATTGTCTATGCACACTCACACCCAAGTTATGTTATGCATTTAAAATATATCCAGAAGCTGAGCCCCAAGATTCCCACTGCTATCATTTTAGTCCGTATCGTCATCTTCTCACATCTGTACAATCATAATGGCCTCCTTAGAAGTGGCCTAGCTGCCACTTTTGCCTCTTCCAGTCTGTTCTCTGTCCAGTGGCCCCATCAGCCAGTGCCATCCTTTTAAAATATGTCAGGTCAGGTACTCTTGTGCTCAAAACCCAGTGGACATGCATCAGTCTACTTTTCATTTAGAATAAAATTTAAATTTCAACATGATCCCCTCCGCCTCATCTCTTAGACCTGACAGAATGACTCCCTGTACTTCACTCAGTCCTCAGCAACTGCAATGGGTTTCTTCCCGTTCCCTGCATATGCTAAGGACACTTTGATCTGTGGTCCTTGCTCTCACACAGTCCTCTGTGTGGAGAGCTCTCCTGGCAGGTATCTGTGCAGCTTGCTCCTTCGAAAATCCCAGATATCATGCAAGAAGTTGTGCCTCCTAGTCCTAACACTCTACATTCCCCTCAACCTGCTTCATTACACTTATTACAATAGCACTTATTACAATAACACTTATTATAATAGCACTTATTATAATAGCACTTATTACAATAACAACAGTTACTTATTAGTGTTTTTCTGCCTCCTTTAGGCTACAAGCTCCATGGCAGCAGGGACTTGTTTTACTCTCTTCTGTTCCTTCAAAGGCTAGAATAGTGCTAGTCACATAGAAAATACCTGTAGTTGAATGAATCTCCATCTCTGTGATAAACATCATGTGTATCTGTCTTCCTGTCTCAAGATACCACTGAACTTCACTTAGATTTTGAGTACTTCTTCTGTTTCCAAGTATCCCAATCTTATACACACACATAAATGTAAGTTTATATCCACACAGAGATGTACACACGCATCACATCTACTGTGAAAAGTTGTCATTTTACGGTACGATAGACATACCTAAGAATGTTAAAGCAATTACTAGCTGTTGTTATATGAACCAGATTATAAGTGAATTATATACATGGTTTTAATGAGAAAGGATTCTAGATTGAGGGTAAAATATTAGCCTGGAACTGGCGATTGCAGTCGATTAGCCGTGCACCAAAGAGAGAAACTGATAACTAACCTATGTCATAGCTCTAAGATACCTAAGTCTTTTGTAATAATTTCATAACTCAAAACAAAAACTTCTGATAGTATACCCTCTACACCAGAACCCTTCAGGAAGACACCCCAGCAGATGTTGCCTTCAACCATAGGAGCCCAAGGTATTTGCCCAGGAAGTGCAAAAAGTGAAGTGAAGAGTTCAGTCTGTGAAGTCACACAGATGTGAACTTGAGTCTTTACTCAACTACCTACTGGCTCAGCACCTTACATCCTTTCTCACTTCAAAAGAATTAAAATGAAATAATGTCTATAACATACCACACATCATGCCTAACACATGAAAGGACTCAACAAATGTCAGCCATTGTCATTACTATTGTTACCACTATTAACTCAAGTATCAGCTACAAATATGTAAATGGCTGAAGGTTTGTTGGCCTGCATGAGATCCTTCCCTCTTGTCAATAGGGAGGTCTCAGTCCATTGTGGCTTGTCATCTTTCAGACCTTAAAGACATAAGGCCTTATTCTTCACCTGGAAGTTGACATTTCTCAACCTCTCTTGCAAATAAGTGGCTGGTGGACAAAGGCTTGGCTGAGAGATGGAAACTTAGAGGACTTTCTGAAAACATATTTGGGTTAAAAAAAAAACAACAAAACCCAAAAATTTCCTTAAAAAGGGACACTGAGGGTTGCCTGGGTGGCTCAGTCAGTTAAGCGTCCAGCTTTGGCCCAGGTCATGATCTCACGGTTTATGAGTTCGAGACCCGCATTGGGCTCTGTGTTGACAGCTTGGAGCCTGGAGCCTGTTTAGGATTCTGTGTCTCCCTCTCTCTGCCCCTCCTCTGTTCATGCTCTGTCTCTCTCTTTCTCAAAAATAAATAAATATTAAAAAAATTTTTACTAAAAAAAAATAAAAAGGGACATTGAGATCCTCTTCTGCATTTTCCTCTTAATCCCTCTTAATGCTTCTTTCTTTCTTTCTTTCTTTCTTTCTTTCTTTCTTTCTTTACGCATTTTCCTCCTAATCTAAAAGTCCAGAGGATGTAAACAGTAGCATCAACAAGATAGAAATGTTTTCATAATTATACTACATGTTATTTGCTTTTTTTCACCGGACTGATATTTACACCAATCGCACAAAATCAGAGGTGGGTGAAACTGCTAGTTTCTTTGCTGTGGCACCAAACAGCATTAATGTTCATTGTGTTCTTTACCATCACACACGGGCAGAAACCAACTAGGCCAGTTTCAGTGCTGAATGTACTTAATAAGCAATAAAATTATTACTTTTATTAAGTCTCAAGTCTTGAGGCCATGTTTTTTGATATTCCTTGTGACATAATAGGTATATAGAAGTACTTCTATTGCCTACATAAGTACATTTGTCTCAGTGAATGGCACTTGTGTAACTGAGTGGTGAGTTGAATTAGTCACCTTTTTTTACTTGCGAGAATGACGAACTACAGTCATGTAGACTTGGGTATTTGGCAGACATCTTCTTGAAAATGAACAGTGAGCCTGTTCCTTCAAGGAAACAACTGACAGAATTGGTGGCTAATGATAAAATTTGAGCTTTCAAATAAAAATTAGAATTTTAAAAACTCTAATCTGCTACTATGAACTTGGTAGTTTTGCAATAGTTCAAACCTTTACTGATGAAATTGGTGATGATATTAATGAATGTGATTTTTTAATGCTTTATAACAAAATTTGATAACTTTTGGAAAACATGCATAACTTAGCGAATCCATATTTTCCCAATGACCAATACATGGTGCCACAATATCATGTATGGGTAAAAAGATCCAACATCCTAGATGAAATGAATAGATTTCCAAAGTAACTACACTTCTCCATGGTTGTGACAAGTGACTCTTGTCACCTTCTCTTTGTTCAATGTCTTCCAACAAGACTGGATTCCTTATGTTTTGTTTTGGTTAACATGCCTCTGGACGTTGCTCATGCTATTCCTTCTAAGGAACACAGAACTACACAGCAGGTTCCTGACTTCATTCAGATCTCTATAAATATTCCCTTCATAGAGAAATTGCCCCTGAGAGCGCCATCCAAAGCAGCTTCTCTCCAAATCTTCAATTTTCCCCATTGTGCTTATAATTTGGGGTCATTCCCTAACACATTTATTAAGTGTTGCTGGGTTTTCCCAAAGAGATGTCACCTCTGTGATGCAGGAAATTTGTTTATTTTATCTCTTTTGTTTCCTAGTGTTTGCCAGAGCCCTGAACAATGCCTGGGGTATACTACATACTCAATAAATATGTGTTGAATGAACAGATCAATGAAACATTTAAAATTTTAGTATACTCAGGGTCGGAGGAGCTAAACACCTTGAGCAAACTTACCGAGTTTCTTGTTGGCAAAACTGGAATTGATAACTGTTTAGTGCCAACATCCAAACTCTTAGCTAACTTACTAGTCTACATTTCAAACTCTCTAAAATGTTGGAAGTACTCATTTCCCCATTTCCCTTGCCAACTTTTATTTCAGGCCATATATTTATAACTTAAGTTTAAAAGTTTTGCTTTTGTTTTTGTTGTTAGATAAGTTGTCTTCCACTCCAAATATTTTAAGGAAAGAAAGAGTCTAGTCATTTGTAAGGAGACTTATAAACTGCACAAACATAGGCCATCAGGAATGCTGAAATAAATTTGCTCATTAGATGCAAAATTGGCCAAACTGATCAATATTCACAGGGCAAAAGAACAACAGAATCTCCACAGGACACAATTTTGAATTTCTATGAATAATTTAGCTCAAAACACACAGAGACCCAATAGAATCAGAAAACCAAGACAAATGCCTGCAGACACTGAAGATGCCCAAGCTATCTTTCTGATCCATTTCAAAATCTTGTACTATCATTTTTATACAGATTTTTTAACCAGAGAACAATGGGTGTCTTTCAGTCCTAAAAACAACCACAAGTTAAGATTCATCCTTTATATTAATATAAGAATACAAAAACATTGGCATTCAGAGACTTCCCAGATCTTTTGTCCTAATTTTCTGCTCCCCCAAGGAGAATTCAATGTTGGTCTGCTCAGGTTTTGGGGGACAGCCAGTTTTGCTAATCAGAGAACGTGTAAAGAGACAAAGTACAAGAAAGGAATATAAGTTGACTTACACAATAAGCTTTTGGAAGGGAGCATAGAGGAAGAGGAGAAGCCAGAAAAGCATAGGCTCAGGATTTCTGAGGAGAGTTTGAGGGGACAAAAAGGAGATACACTTGGGTTTGGGGAGAAAGGGCTTAAAGAGTATGTGGGAGGTGTTTGTGTTCATTGCAACGTGATATTCTGAGCAATAACATGAAAGAAAAATTACTTTGCTATGCTAGGTCGCACTTGGAATTTTACTTATTTTATTTTATTTTAATTTTATTTTGTTTTATTTTTTAAGGTTTATTTGTTTATTTTTGATAGACAGAAAGGGGGCGTGCAGAGAAAGAAGGAGACACAGTATCTGAAGCAGGCTCCAGGTTCTGAGCTGTCAGCACAGAGCCCGATGCCGGGCTTGAACCCACGGACCAGGAGATCATGACCTGATCTGAAGTCAGATGCTTAGCCCATTGAACCACCCAGGCACCCCACTTTTCTAAATTATAGATGCAATCACCAATATATGGATCCTTGTCATAAAAAGGCCCAATATAACTCTTATTACAGTGGTTTTCCAACAAAATTTCATTTGTGAAGTTTGAAATACATAGCATTGACACAAGCTACATTTTCTTCCACTCGTATTAGCATTCCTTTTAGTAAAGGTTAGTTTACAACTCAGTGACACCCAAATATGTTTCTTAGTTCTGTGATTTTAGAGTTAAATTATCCAATATGGTAACCACCAGTCACATATTGTTATTGAGCACTTTAAATGTGGCTAGTGACTCTAAAATACATAACTTTTATGTTATTTCATTTAAGTGTAAAAATTTAGTTATTGGAAAACTCAATTTAGTTATTGGAAAACTTTTTTTTTAATGTTTGTTTATTTTTGAGAGAGAGAGAGACAGAGTGGGTGGAGAAAGGACAGAGAGAGAGGGAGACACAGAATCCAAAGCAGGCTCCAGGCTCTGAGATATTAGCACAGAGCCCGATGCAGGGCTTGAACTCACGAACCGTGAGATCATGACCTGAGCCAAAGTCAGATGCATAACCGACTGAGCCATCCAGGTGCCCCAGTTATTGGAAAACTTCTAAGTACTTTGTGGCAACATGTATATAAATCCACTTTTTTAAGTTATGTTTTATGAAATCTAAATAAATGAAAATTTAGCACACAAATTGAGATATGTAGAAGATACATCAAATTTTGAAAACTCAGTACAAAAAAGTAAAATATTTTATTAATAATTTTTATACTGATTACATGTTGAAACAGAATATTTTTGATACATGGATTAAATTCAATCTTTTAATCTAATATTCATTCAACAAACAATGTGTACTTGCTATGTTATAGGTACAAATATGGATAAGATCATGTTGAACTGGATACACTCAGGTAAAGACATGTATGAGTACATATGAACTGTCAGAACTTGGGGGACTGTGCATGGCAAAGACAGTGGTCAACTCTTCATCGAAAGGTGAGACTTGAATTTGCCTGTCATAGGTGCCAAGGGTTTAAAAGGCAGAACAGAGGAATGAGAAATGGTCTCAGTAAAGCTATAGAGGCAGTGATAAAAACATAGGAACTGGAGGAGTAGAGCCAGCCTTTCATGATGGACTACACCTTAGAAAAGTCAAAGAAAAAGCAAATAAACACATTTTGTAATAAATGCAGCTGATATGACTCCTTCTATAGGAGTACAACAAATACACTACAGAGTATCCGAAAGCCTGGAAACACAGGGGAAATGGTACAGTTACTATACTTTGTTCAGATTAAGAGTGAGACTTACTCCTTTAAATTTCGAGTTATTGTTCCCTGAGAGGTGCTGGAGATTGAAGAAAATTGTACTGAGCATATTCCTGGAAAATGTAATTAAGGTTACAGTGGTTTTAAAATAGGTCTGCAAATTCTTTGGCAGTTCTCTCTTCCAAAGGATATGCCTAATTTTCTCCCCAGGAATGTGGGTTGGAATTTAATGATTCCCTTCTAACCAGAGAATGTAGCAGAAGTGACTCGCTATGTGACTAGCAAAGTCATCAAAGGGATATAGCCTCTGCTTGGCTCTCTTGCAACCACCTCTCAGGGGGAAGCCAGCTTTCATGTTGTGAAGACATTCAAGCAATCCCACAGGGAAGCCCACATCGAGAGGGACTGAGGCCTCCTGACATAACCCAGCACCACCTTTCCAGGCACATAAGTGAAGTGGCCCATCCAGCCACATTTAGACCTTTGGGTGGCAGAAGCCTGAACCAACCTTTTGACTACAACACTACAAAAGATAGAGCCACAACCACCCAGTCAAGTTGCTTCCAGTTTCCAGAACCATGGGAAACTCTGGATTATAATTAATGTTGATAATTTTATACAAATTAGTTGTGTGGTACTTATTCAGCCATCAATAAATAACTAATGGAAACATACTCTTTAAAAATAAATTTACCCTATGTGTTTTAACCTTTCAGACACCCTTTAAATAATTGAAATGTCACCATGATGGTGCCAATGTGGCAGTTATAGTCTGGCAACACTGAGAAAGGAATCAGATGGCCAGGAGACAGATGATACTGAAAGGTGACTGGGTCTATTTTAGTCTCCCAGAGTAGAGGTGACCTGGAGAAGGACAATGGGAGAGGAGACAGAAAAATAAAAGATGAAACTTACAAATGTCAGGAATTATTTACTCAAGGATGACATTACGTTTTTGAACTAGAGTGTCTTAGCGGTTGATACTGCCTCAGGTAAAAATTCTTAGGTGCTTAGGAAGAGGGGTTTGGTTTTGGATAGAGTAAAATTTAGGATCCTTGAGGATGGAGAAGGGGTAAAGAGTCTATGTTAGTGAAGAATGAACTTTAATGTAATTGTCAATTTTTTTACACTAAAAAAATTAGTGCAAGATAGTGGATAGTGAAGAACGCTGATCAATATTTAGCCAGATTTGGTTCTCTTATGCCATGTTCAGGTCAATCATGATGGGAATCTATCAATAAACTTTTTTCTGATTGTTCTTAGCGATGTCACCAACAGTAAATGAAGATCACCACCACTGATATCGTCAAAGAACAGTGAAAGCCAAAGAAATGCCTTCCTTCACTTTTTGTCAATGGAAAGTCAGGATTTTCTGACCATTTTCTCTGCCTTTTCTATTTTGTTCTTATGAAGTAGTTACAATCTGGCCTTCCATTCATCATCATCACGAGCCTCCTATTCCTTATCCTCTTCATCAGAGGAGAAAAGAAAAGGTACATGTATTGATCACAAATTATCTCCATGTATGGAGTGCTAGCCATACTCAATTTCTCTTCACTCCTAAGTGTACTACCATTAATAAAGAGACGCTTGTCCTCATGTATAAATGAGAAAATTGAGTGTAAGAGAAACAAATTAATTGTCCAGAGCTTGGGCTAAAGACTAAAGTCTGACCTTTTGTTTTTAACATCCCAGGATTCTTTGATGGCTGCTCATTATATATACACAACCAGTCACCATTCTCCTCTTTGTTCCTGTTCGTACAATGTTCCTACCTAACCTTTCACCTGATCATATGCTGATTCCCTCTCCTGAAGAAATCTTTCTGCTCTTTTCCACTTATTCCACTCCACATGGATTCAATTTCCAAGGTTTCTCCAGGTTCTTTCCTCTTCCTTGAAGTCTTCCTCTAGCCACCAGTTCTCCAACCTCTAACTTAGAGTTATGGACACACAGCTTGATGATGAAACCCTTTGGATTGGTACTTTAGTTAACCAACTTGACTGTCTCCATAGCCTTTGGAGAACAGGGACCATAACTTCTGCTTCTATGACTTCCTCTATACTTTGCTGATATAGGCAATCTTTTTTTTGAAATATATGTTTATTTTATTTCATAATACCAAACCTTTAAGTTATTCTCAGAATCATCCCACTTCTTGGAATGTAGGAGTCATTCCAATCTGTCTATAGCCTACATTTGGGTTTTATTTCTAGACAGTCCATTTGCCCCTGTGTCCAACGCAATTTTCCCAAAATAGGGCATGCCATTTTATATTTTATGATTTTTCATCTGGGATTCCTTCTCCTTCCAACATTACTTTTCTCCATCATCTCTTTGAAAGTGCTTACTCATCCCTTAAGATTGTAGGGCATATCGAAGTTGCTCTTCAAGAATTCACATCCTTTCCCATTTGTCTAACTACTCTGTGGTTGTGTACGAGCAACCACAACATATTCCTTCAAAGGTGGACCATCACTGCTGCAAGCCAGAGCCCCTAGTTCCATTCCCCTTGCTCCTGTGTTGGGTGTAGGCCTGGCAGGTAACACAGCTACATGTCAATTAGCCCCCGGCATTTGCTGGCCACAACTGGTTAAAGAGAGGGCAGTAACCTTAGGTGGTTCAGCTAGATTAACCACTGTGTTTTTATTCAATATTTGGGGGACACTCATCTCTTGATATGGACGGGATGGCAGTAGGGTAGACTAATATGAGATGTGGCACTGATGGGACCACTTCCACATTTGAGAGAAGCCAGCGTGAAGATGCAGCTGTCACATGGAAGAGATCAGACCTGAGAAACTCACAGAGATGTGGCTATGCAGCTTTGATTTCTAGCCCTGCATTCCCCTCTACCTCTGAGTGTTCCCAACTACTTGAGCTAATACATTTCCTTCATTGCTTAAGCCTAATTGAGCTGAGTTTTTCATTATTTGTAATTGAAAGTGTCTTAAACAAAAATCCAGATAAAATTTAATTTCCTTTGTAATGCCTTCCTAAATCCCCACAGACAGGTCAGCTCACTGACCCTTTCTTTGTCCCCCAGAATTTTGCTTAATAGCACTCATACCAACCACTGAAAGCGTTGTGTTATAATGAACCGTTGTTACCTGTTTCCCCAGTACCTATGAACGCAGTAAGGACAGAGGCTAGGTCTTGTTCAGCATTATATCCCTAGAGCCTAACACAGTGCCCGGTTTTCTGAGAAGCCACCAATATATGAACAAATGAACCTTTGGTTCCTTCACCGTCTTCCTTACTTCATCCCTTGACAAAAACTGTTATGTCCAATAGATGGGGAAAGTTAGAGTTTAAGTAAAGTGTCTGGATTGGTATAATGTAGTCTGCAGTGTCTCAACCTATTTATAACAGGATTATTAGTCTCTGCCCCCAAGTAACCTTTCTACCAATTCCATTACACTCAATTTCCTTTTGAAATTACTTATAGCTTCTGCACAACAGACTGCTTTTACTCTCATTCATTCATTTACTCAGCAGTATTTACCAAATGCCTGCTTTGTGTTAGTCATCGGTCTGGGGATAAGACAGTGAACAGAAGTCTTTCCCTTATGTCCTTGCAGAGGGAGTCAAATTATAAACACAATGATTAGTAAAATATAGAGTATGTTAGATGGTGATAAGCCCTATGAAGAAAAAACAAGGAACTAGGGCAGGGAGTGCTGGAGGTGGTCAGAACACAATTTTAAATAGAGTGACAGGGAAAGCCTCACCGACATGGTGACAACCAGAAGAGGTGAGGGAGATATGTGCACATCCTAGAAAAAAGTGTTCAGGGAGAGGGAACATAAGTGCAAAGACTCTGATGTGAAAGCACCTGGTGTGTGAAAGGGAAAATCAGGAGGCCAGGGTTGTTGGAACAGAATGAGCGAGGAGGGGGTGATCAAGGAAGGCAGGGGATGATGTTATCAAGAGAAATAATGCAGATCGGTAAGGCACTGAACTTGTCTGACTTTGGCTTTTTAATCAGAGAAAACTGAGAAGCTTCTGGGGTGCCTGGGTGGCTCAGTCAGTTCAACGTCCGACTGTTGATTTCAGCTCAGGTCATGATCTCAGAGTTCGTGGGTTTGAGCCCTGGGTTGGGCTCTGCGCTGACAATTCAGAGCCTGCTTGGGATTCTATCTCTCTCCTCCCTCTTTGCCCCTCCCCTGCTCGTATCCCCCCCCACCCTCAAAATAAATAAATGAACTTAAAAGAAAAAAGGAAATTGAGAAGCTTCTGGAAGGATTTAACAAACAACACAGGATGACAGTCTCACTATTGGAGGGTGGGAAGGCACAGCCACATGCATTATTCTGCAGCTAAGAAAATCAGTTGCTTAGCTCCACAGAGGGAGGCTTTATTTAATTAGTATTTGGGTCTCATATCAAGTTGCTCTGTTTCCTTCTAACAAAGCTCAATGCATTTAATTCTTATGAAATATTTTAGCTCACATGTCAGTCACCTACTTTTTAATATAAGGTTGGTGGCATACAAGTGGAAATGGAAAACACAGAGTTTCGAATGATGTGTAACTTGGTAGAGGGATTAGAAGCCGTCTTGTAAAGATATGGAGTGTCTAATGTTTCACTTTGTTTTTCCGGAGAGGGGACTCCATAATAGAACCACTTTTTTTTTGCTCTCTCTCTCTCTCTCCCTCTCCTCTTGCAGACCTGCTGCCTGTGATTGATAGCTATTAAATTAGGTTTTACCTCCCCAGTTTGGTCTAGATTAAATACATTTATAGCACAGCAAGCCACAGAGAGACAAAGGGACAAGTGGCAATTACTTTGTCTATTTTGGTCTTCTTCATAGTTAACCATCATTTAAACATACAAAAGAGAAACGTCTGAAGCTAGGAAGAAAGGAAACGGAACAAAGCACATGGAACATCAAACACATTGAAAGCTGCCCAAATTCACAAACATAAGCTAGCACACACCCATATTTCTTTAAGGAACTGATTTCAACTGCAGAAGCAAAGGAGGAATCCTATGGAATATGTAGGCTCGCCGAGAGGGATTTGTACTCTAGTTCCATCTCCCACTGTGACAGGGGAATACCTGTCAGTCACGGCTGAGTAGAACTGAATTTGAGAAGAATTCCACTTGTCTAGTGTACTCAGCCAGGGGCCAGAGTCATGTGTTCCTGAAACAGGGAAGCCAAGGTTATTACCTGAAATGAGTAGGGTCAATGTCATGCTAATAGGAGGAAGATGCTTTCCCTGTGTGAAACTGTGTTCCTTCAGAAAGAAAAAAAAATAAAAAAGAAACATCTTTGCTGCAGCAAAGTATGTGTGCCTTGGTGTTTTATAAGGAAACTGAGGGCAGTCTCCACTCTTTGAAAGTCTGAACAGGAACTGTATACTCATCGCCATTCTCTCCTATCAGGCTCCCAACTCCCTCTCACCCTCTGAGGACAGCAAAGTCTAGAGGCGGGAAGGCACATTTTTCATGCTGCCCAAACATCAGGAGAGCATAATGGCAAAGCACAAGAAAGGTGAGAGACTCAGGGCCTGCATTCCCAATACCTGTTAAAGCACCCTGAAAGGTAGCCGGAGGGAGGGGACACCAGACAAGGGGCTCGTGAAAAGATAAGAAAAAAACAAGAAGGGAAACTCCATGGAGGATAATCTCTAAGGGTCTAAAATGATATTCTTCCTAGTTTTGTGGCATTAAGGAATAAGTTGGTGAAATATGGTGGCATTTCCAAGTCCTTCTCTGTTCTGTTTTGAAAAGGAGACAGAGAAGAGCTCATGATCCCCTGGAGGGACTCAGTCAGAGCTGAATCTGGTTGAAGGTCACTCTGACCCAGGTCATGTGACCTGCGACAAGAGAGGGTGCTCCGGAAAAGTTTTCCCTTAGCGCGAGAGATCATAAGTAATTGTCTGAGTTTTCTTCTTTCTTTGGAGAACGAAGTAGGGCCTTCCTACACCTATTGACAGATAATAGCAGGGTCATATACAACAATAAAGAATTCCACTTTTACTGTAGACCGCTGGTTTGAGTTGAGGCCATTGGGCCAGGGGATGCCTTTCTGAGATGGCCCCTCCTTCCCAGAAATCTGCTCCTCAGTGTGACTTAAGGTAGACATGATGGCAGCTAAACAGAAGTGAGTATTTAAAAGGAAGTAGAGGCAGGAACCAACACTCTTGAACTGTGCCTTTGGGACGTCCCTACAGAAACTGAAAAAATAGAACAAAAGAATTACTTGACAAAACCGTAAAGAGAATATGTTTCTCGCCTCGGTTTCATTATAGGGATGATAAGTTTGAAACTGTGAATCGTCTGTGATTGATCTATATCTACAAATAGACATGTATGTACACACACACACACACACACACACACACACTAACACAAACACAAGACTTTTGGATCAGCGATCAGAGTGTTTATTCACTCACAGAGCAGCTTATGTGAGTTCTTCACTCCGAACATGATACAGTGAGAGTCTGGTGTGCCCTGTGTATACACTGGGGTTTGTATCATAGGAAAGGATGGCCAGAGTTATGAAACTTGGACCTTACGCAGGATGGCTTTCCCATATGTTCCTCTGTCCTTTTGAAGAGATCAAAACGGACATTTGCTCCATGATATAAAAGCTTCCATTTGGGGAGTGGAGGGGGGTGCTATATATTAACATCCTGGGATGTAATCAAATGTCTCCAGGGCAGATCAGAGTTTCTCTCTCTCTGAGCTCTCTACCTTGAGAGTTGCTACTCAATCATCTTTCAACCCAAGTGCCAGTGTTCTTTGCTCAGAAAGCCCCAACCACGCAGACACATGAGACTATTCATGGAGAGCTATTTCTCCACAAGAGTAGGGATAATAGTAATTCTTTTCCTCATAGTATGGTTGGAAGCTAGAATGAGATTGCTCAGAGATAGAGAGAAAGAAGCAAAGGCAAACAAGGCCAAGACAGGAAAGAGAGCAAGCCAGGGCTCACTCGCCTCAACTCCTCGGAGGGCTACAGGGTCTCCCGCCAGGGAGTTTTCACCTGCCCTCCAGCATGCACTATTCCCAGAATTTGAATCCAGGCTCGCGTATCCTTCTGATGAACTTGTCATTCCACCTGTTTTCCCCAGTAGGAGACAGAAACTTACTCACAATTGCATTCTCAGCAGTAGCACCAAGCACAGTATCTGGAATGTGAAATGTGTGGAAAAATTGATCGAGCATATTATCTCCTTCCATTCCAAGAAATAGCTTCCTAGACACTTTCATAGAGCGTATTCCTGATTTCCAGCGTGTAACACATACACAAAGGCGATGATGATGATGATGATGATGATGATGATGATGATGATTTGGGTGGAACAAAATGGAGAGTATAAGAGCACAACCAGATGGTTATATTGAGTCAGAGAGGCTTGAATCTAATACCATCTTTGTCATGAAGTTATTTGATTTTAGAGGTCTGTTTTTGCTCGCCTAAGTAGTAGAAATAATAATAATAATATCTATTGTATCTAATAAAATAATAACTATCTCGGAATAACTAAATACAATCACGTGTGCACAATACGTAGCATAGTGTCTAGCACCTAGCAGGGCTTAAAAATGATTAGCTATTGTTATTTATCATGACTGTCCTTTAAAAAGGATATAAAACATAAGAGGACAAGCAAGCAAAGGAAGGGGAAAAATTGAATTTTTAAATTTTATTCTATTTGGCTTTGCTTCTCGCCAAGTTGCCATTATCACCAATCCAGGAAGAGATGAGATGCGCAGAAGAGATTTAGGAAAAGCTTATGACACCAAGTCCCCCAAATGAATCCTAGTAGATGCAGAAATCGCACTGCCTCGCTGTTAGATTTGGGCAGAGATGGTTGGATAATTACAGAGGAGCTGTAACTTTGATTTTCCTTCTGCATTTGCACAGAGGTCATTCCAACATCAAAAATAATTACAAGCACAGAAGTTTCACTTGTAGCTTTGACACTGCGCAGGAGCTGGGTCAGACCTGTCGCTGGTCCTGTAGCCTCACTTTTGTCTATTTGTAAGAGTGACCCTATGTGACCCCAAGAAGCAGACAGACAATGTATACCTAATTGTCAGGGCCCCAAGTTCCATCGAGAGAAACATAACAAAATATTATCATAATCAAGGAACACATTGTACCAGATATCTGGGGATTTATTTTTTCAATTTAACTGTAAAAATGAAATTAAATGGGCTAAATGTATCTTATTTAAATCTTTTATCTCTATATTTCCACCCTTCCCTAGGCCACCATGCCATCATCATCATCATCATCATCCTGCTCCATATAGATTTTCCTCGTTATGGTCTTGTTCTAGTCCATGCCTCTAAGAGGTCTGTTCTACGAAGGAATCTGTGGCATATACATCAGTGAAAGTCAGTATCTTATTGAAAAGCCTTCAATACCTCCCATTATGGAGGTCCAAAATCCTTTATACGCCTTAGGAGGTCTTACAGTTCCTGGCCTGGTTTCTCTTTAGTATCCTTTATTCTTCCCTGACACTCTACCCTCTAACTATCACACACATCTTTCATTTTTCCTTGTTTCCCCTCTGGAATATGTAATTCCTCTTTCAGTGGAATGACTACTATTCAACATGAAGACTTTAACTTAGAGCTTAGGTGTCTTTTTCTCTGAGAAGACATTCTTCATTCTAGAGCAATGCAGGACCTACCCAAACTGCTACTCCTTCTGGTGGAATCTATATCCCCTCTATCATATTTCCCTTTACATGACATCACTTACATAGCATCTGGAGTCTCTAACAGACTGTGTGACAGTATCAATTCTTTTGCACTTCACTTCCCCTCTATTTAACGAGAGGTATCCTTTTGCTATAGGTAAGATTAGAAGGAATGACAGGAAAAAGGAAACATGTTTAGTTTTTGGCTTCCTATGAGCTATGAAGTTCAGAGCCTGAACATAATCACAAAAGTCAAAGCATTGAAATTATGGGAAGGGATTCTTTTTAATTCTAAAGTATCTGTAGTCTACTTTTACAATAGTGTTTTATTACATAAATAAAAAGTTAGACAGGGGCGCCTGGGTGGCGCAGTCGGTTAAGCGTCCGACTTCAGCCAGGTCACGATCTTGCGGTCCATGAGTTCGAGCCCCGCATCAGGCTCTGGGCTGATGTCTCAGAGCCTGGAGCCTGTTTCCGATTCTGTGTCTCCCTCTCTCTCTGCCTCTCCCCCGTTCATGCTCTGTCTCTCTCTGTCCCAAAAATAAATAAAAACGTTGAAAAAAATTTAATTAAAAAAAATAAATAAAAAGTTAGACAGACATACCCTGACTTATTTAAGAGAAGGTCCCATAAGTCGACAAGAGGACTTAGACAGCCTTCTGCTATCAAGAGAAAGATACATGTAAGAGAGATGGGAGGTTAGATGTTCACTCTGCCCTCTTGGGGGGTGATGCTCTAAGTGAGAACAATGTAAGTTCACTTAGCTAAGATGCAGTTTCTAAATTTTCACTTTGCTCTACTTACAGAAACCGTGTCCTTATAGCTCATTTTTGTGTATGTAATACAGAAAAAGATGCCCTGTAAACATGTTGAATGAAAAGGTAAAGAAAAAATGCTAATTAGGAAAGAGCAATTTAGTGATTAATTTCTAACATGTTTCCTATTTCCCACAATCGCTATTTCAGCCCCTCCTATCTCTGTATGCTGAGTCCGGGACACATTCTTCAACCTAGTTGATTTTTTATTTTTTGTAATTTTACAGAGTTGTTGATGTCAGAGATGATGTGTTTCCACCAAAATCTATGGGGAGAAAAGCACCCTAACAGCAAGGGTACTTCATGGGAATGTACACCATCCTGTATTTGAGCCATGTTATCTATGAGATGTCTTTTTTTCACTCAGTGATGAAAGGTAAAAGGATGGAGCAGTGGCAAAGGGAAGTGAAAAAGCATATTTAACTTTTTACCACTAAATGAACAAGGTCTCTACATTTGGACTCTATAGTGTATTATAACACATATTTAGTGAAAATAGCGAAGGAAGTTTCCTTTTTCTTTAGAACCATTTTACAACACTCCTACTAAATATATACCTAAGATTCTTAAAATTTAAGAGAGAGGCAAATTCAAGCAGTAAAAAGTAGAACTTAGGATATCACAGGAAGTTCTTCATGTCTCCTCTGATGTATCATATCAAATTAGTAAACATTAATCAAATGTCTTACAGATAGAATATGCTCAGTGCCACATACTGGGAGAGGGATAGACGTCTGGGTAGAACAGATTCTGCCCCCAAATGTACATAGATTAATTTACTTTTTGTTTTATAATGACTTTTCACAAATCCCCTGCCCCTCACCACAAAGTTCTTTTTGGAAAAAGGAAAGGGAAGAAATTTATTGAGTGAGACAGATGAATAATAAAAAGATGGAGGAGGAGATATTGGAAGTGAGGTGTGAAAACCCAGGAAGGCTGAAGGAAACAGAATGTTCTTCAAAAATCTATTTTTGCTTGACCTTTGAAAAACTCTGGTTGTATCTAGTCTTTTTTCCTTTTTGCTTTACCCCTTTTCAATTATTAATGAAATAAAATAATGAGGCATAAAATACTATCTTTCTCTAACATAACTTAAAGTTCAATATTGTAGAATTAACAAATAGCTAATTTTCCCAAGTAATTTTATCTCACGTACTTTCCACTAAATATTTTGACTTGTCAAGAGACAATTAAAAACAGTCTGTGATACTAACACTATAGTCTCTCATTTTTCTTAACATGAGTTGGAAAACATTACAACTTAACTCCCCCTCATCTTTTTACACTTCATATCTGAAATGAAATATTTGTTAAGTGTGTATGCAAATTAAGTGCGAAGAATTTAACTAAAGGTAATATTTTAAAGAATGAATTATGAATGAATAAAATAAACATTTGGAATATTTTTCTGTATATTCAGATTATACATACAATATGACATTTATATATTATATTTTATATTATATATCATTAATAATTTTTTCAGACGTTATGATAACATACATTACTTAAAAAAAAAGAAATTCTTCAGAGTTTTAAACACGTTTGCTTTCAATGCTGCATTACATGCTAGCAGATATTAGAAAGCAATCTGTGGGAATATTATTCAACAATAAAAGGAACAAAACATTAATATGGGCTATAGCATGGAAGAACCTCAAAAGCATCACACTAAGTAAAATAAGCAGACACAGAAGATGATGTATTGCGTGTTCTAATGTATATGGAATCTCTACAACAGGAAAAGACATAGACACAGAAAGTATTTTAGTGACTGCCAATGCCCAAGTTTGGAGATAAGAGGGACAGCAAATGGGCAGGAGGGATCTTTGGGGTGTGATGGAAACATTCTAAAATCAGATGGTTGTAATGGACGCACACCTCTGTAAATTTAATGAAAATCATTGAAGTGTATACGTAAAATGAGTTTTTTTTATAATTTGTAAGTTGCACTTTAATAAGCTATTTTAAAAATCCGTACTTTCACTCTTCGATGAAGAAACATTTAGACTACACAGAAAGAAGAAGAATATAAAATAACAGGATTTTGGAAATCTGGAAACATTCATTCTTACGCTGTTATTCCTCTAGAACACATTTTTTTTTAATCTGAATTTCCCATGAACAGTTAAACATGTAACTCTCTTTGGTTAACATGTAGAAAAACATCCTTTGATAAAGAGAAGGAATCAACACTAAATATGCCTTACGGCATGAATTAGGTTTATTTTCTTCAAAATCCAAACTGCTTTTAAAGAAACATTTTAATTAAGCATGATACACTATATCAAATCACACCCCCAATACCTTTCACACCAATCATTATCTTTCTGTTCTCACAAAATGCATTTAAGTGAGTCTGAAGGCAGATCAACTAAAAAATGCTTATTAATTAATTAATTTATTTTTCCCCTGCAGTTTTGGAAAACGCTTATTTAGGAGTCTAAACAAGAAAAGTGGGCCTCAACATAGGAACTTTAGGCTAGGAAACGAGTATGTCTATGAGGAAACTTTAGGTAAAGTTATAATTTATTTTCTTTAGGAATAGTCATACTTAGCATGTATTTAACAAATATTTATTGAGCATCTACTATGGGCTATGTAATGGTTTAAGGAAAAAACACTAAATCTTGGGATAAAACTGAAAAAAAAATCAATTTTAAGACTTTCATTTTCAATCCAATACTTCCAAATCTTTATTCGGGTAATGTTTCATAGTTTTTTACATTGTGTTATAGGTGATTTAAAAATGGATGGTGCCCACGCCTTGGAAAGGCTAATGAAGACAAGCACAGCCTTCCTTACACTGTGCCTCCTCTATGGTGAGCTCAAAAGTAGAGGGAACTATAAAGTGATCATAATAGTTAGGACTTCTAGGGGATTCACTGCAGGGAAACAGGCTTAGTCTTTAGCTGAGGCCTAAACTTTGAGAGTAACTCAGAGTGGTCTGACTGAGAAGAATTGGTTCTCAGATCCGGGGTTCATAAAACCTACCTGCAGACTCATTCAAGTGAAGATTCTCAGGCCTAAAAATCCTGAGGCATGTGATTGGAGGAATAGGAGTAGTACTCTAGGATTATAAGGAACTGGAAGAAATTGAATCTCCTAGGAGTGGATGGGAGCTAGGTTTTAACATTATATCTATGGATAAAAATTATCCAGGTACTGCAGAAACTAGAGAACACTTTTTTTTTTTAATGTTTATTTATTTATCTGAGAGAGAGACAGAGAGCACAAGCAAGGGAGGAGCAGAGAGAGACAGATAGGGAGACAGAATCCTAAACTGGCTCTGAGCTGTCAGTGCAGGAGCCCAATGCGGGACTTGATCCCATGAAGCGCGAGATCATGACCTGAGTTGAAATCAAGAATCAGATGTAGGACAGCATTTTCAATAAAGAATTAGCTTGTCCTCTTTTTCAAAGTTCTTAAGGAAACTTATTGGCAGGCATTAACTGGCAGTCAACATGAATTCTCCTTCTAACAGAAACATAAAACAAGGTAAGGACTGACTGCTGTCTTTGTTTCCAGGGAAAATGAGGCAACATGTTTGAGCAACAATGGATATGGTAACCCAGAAGGAGGAACCGGTGCTGGGATGTATCTGAGAGGGCCTTTATACAGGTAGGGGTCAGACAAATGGATGGCAAATGGAACTATTATTACAAGTGAAGAGCTGACTCTATTATTTTCTCATGCTGCTAGCTGTGGATCAGACAAGCACATTATATTGTCATTTTTAAAGGAAACACACTGAAGGGTTCCGAGCTTATTTGTATACTCTCCCTTGGAAATGTAATATCCTACATTGCCAGCAACATAATTGTACAAATGTAGACATCAGGCCTGACACTGATGAGAAGCCACAGTGAGAGGAGCCAGAAAAATCAACCAAAATAAAAGAAAAGCTGATATTTTTCCATAAGAAGAATTCATATAACTTGTGTGTACTTTGACCAGCATTAAAATCAGTCTTTATCCTCAAAAACCACTACAGCTGACATGAAAACATGTGGCCCACAGTCATGCTTGGTGGAGAGGAGGAAGCTTTCATGGAATCCACAATAGTTTTTAGACTACAAATGGGAGCCCCATAGAAATAACTCAAATTGACCAGTGGTATGCTTTCTGGCTAATTTGCCAAGATGAAAGGTGACACCCTATGGTAGAAATGGTCAGAAATAGGCGCATATTTTTCGGGTATAAATTTAAGCTCAGTTAAATCTCTAAAACAAGGAGAGTAGACTAGAATCATCTCTGAGATCTCTTTAATTTGGGCCATCTATAATTCTAGAAGTTTATTTTCTTAACTCCCAAACTGAAAAGTGTAATATTTTTAAAACCCCCATCCCTTATTATCTGATCATCTACTCTTACTGAAACAATGCTTCTAACTTTTCCAATCCAGCTGCCTCCAAAGTAACATTAGCTATGCCTTTTTCAGCTCCAATCTGTCCTTCAATCCGGTATATATTCTGCATCCGTTATCAGTCCCTGTGAGGATGAGAAAGGAACTTCCATTGGAAGGAGAATTTCCACTGAGAAAATCGTCATTCCTGACAGACTTAAAATGGTTTGGTATCCCTGACAATCCTAAAACAGTATCTTGCACATAATATGTTCTCATAAGCATTTTAGAATCGATGCTCTTTTCTCTTCTGCATTTTTGTCCGTTTGCTTTTTCAATTTAGTACAATTTATTTCCCTGTTGACATATCTTTTATCCTAAGAAGCTGAAATTAAAATGGCTCCACAGTGGTCTATGCTGACATCATGTTCCATAATTACTAGCACATATTTTAATGATTTGAACAAATATTTCAAAGCGATAAAGGCTCTCTGGAATAGCTTTCCTTCAAAGGAAAGGTAAACAGAAGAGGAAAAGTGCTCAGAAACATTCTACTATGAAAAAGGAAGAGATGAGCCCAATATGAGGGAGGTGGTACAATCACCTTCAGGGAAGCATTGCCACATACCCATTATCAACACAGCGCGATGGCGTCGAAGAAAGTGAAGAAGCCTCAGTGAAATCAATCTATTCAACATTAATTCTCAAAGTAATTTTCTGAATATCCCTCAAGTGGATGTCAGCATCATTTTGCCACCACCTATGGAAAGTATACTATGTGCCAGATATTCTTTCTTTATCTATCCTCAAAATAGCCTGTGAGGGTTAAAGGCATTACAGGTGATAACAGAAGAGTAATAGGTGAGAAATCTGAGTCTCAGAGAGGATTAGTAATTCACCCAAGGTCACCTAGCCAGTTAAGTGGCTGACCTAGGATTCAAAACCTCAGGCTGAGTAAATCCAGCTCTTTACACACGATTCTACTGCTTCTAAATTGGATCATGAAATATAAGTGTGGAGCCAAAGATAAAAATAGTCACGCATTCCAAACAGATTCAAAGACTTTCAAAAGAAAGGCACTGATTTAAGATATTATGAAACGCAAACAAAGCATCTACGTAATGTAAAACATAGAATGTGATGTGCTTCTGCTGCACATTTCTTGCAAGAACAACCTCATTAGATACAAGGAGATATGAGAGATGAGGCAGATTGCTGTCAACTTGATGTGAGCCTTTCTCCAATAAAATATACTGAATTAAAGAACAGAGGAGAAGGGCCAGGGCATGCAATACATTCAAAGGAATGAAGGATAAAGAATACAGAACTGTGTAAGAAGATACAGAAGAATATAAAAAAGGACGAGGAAAAATTCAGGGAAAAGTTAAGAGTCTGCAGGACAGAAGGAAATGCTAAATTAATGCAAGAAAGTTCTCATTCAGAACATTCCAATCACCAAAAAGTAAAATCAGGAACACATAATAAATATGAAAAGGACGTGGACAAAACACTGATCTTTATAACCATGGAGTACCGTCCACAATTCTCTGGTTTGCTTTGACTTTTTTTTCTTCCCAGACTGAATGCTATGAATGTATACCTACCATATGACAACAATGAAATGCATTCATAAAATGTCAGTAAATGATGTTGAGACATGTATAATAAACTCAAAACTGCTCCCTACCCAAAACTACTCTAAAAGGTAATTTGCTATAGATTATGTGCTGTGTGTTTCTCAGTACCACCCACAGAAGAGTAATTATTACCAGCGAGATCTAGAAAAAGAATCAGCACTAAAATGATAAAGAATGGAAATGTCTGGGAAAGTACAGGGAGGTGACTCAAATAGGGACCATTTCTCAAGATAGATTAAGACATTGTATGAAGATACAGTCACTTGATTAAAATATTAAAGACTGAGCTACAAGCTTCTAGGATAGACTAGTGGCCACGAGCCACCACTTCTCCCATGAAATGAGAAAGACTGATAGGGAAACCTGTAGAAAAAAGAATGTGACATGTGTTTGAAGTCTTGATCATAGTGTCTTGTAAAGTGCACCTAAAACCACAACAATTAACCTTTTAATACAATGTAATTGATAAATATGTCAGGTACTGGGGACACCATGAATAAACGCCCTGTATCTGCCATATCGCTTTCATAATCTTGTTAGGGAACAGAGATAGAATACCGATAATACATGCAAGGTGCCATATATAAAAATTCTTATAGGAGGCACAGACATCTGGAGGCAGGGATGCTATTCTCAATTTCTACTGGAGCAAACCACATTAAGAAGGCATTATGCCAGTAAGATCACATAACTCTAAACAAAGGCAGAAAAACTCCAGATTAGGTTCAAGCTGCTCAATGAATAATGACAGTCATTTCTCTCAAGAGCCAGCAAAAGTTCCCAATAAAACTTAGTCTAAGTTGCTTCTCATTCCTTGGCCATAGGAAGCATCTCAATTTAGCGAAACATAATGGTACCTGCAAAGCACTTAAATTAGAATCGATTCCACATATATTGATTCTGGGGAAGATACTGCAAATGTGTAACAGAAGTTATGATGTTTAACAGCCTTAAAGAATGCATCTATCCATAAGCACAAAACAAGGAGATACAATTTTATTGAGTCTTCACTATCACTATTCAAATTGTCATTTGGGAAAAATCCCAGTACCAATGGTGAAATAACAGACTTTCTGCATTGTGCTTACAAATCCTATCAGGAAATGGAAAATCAAAAGTTAGACATGAAGTCCCTGGAGAAAATAATTTAGGAAGGCAAATAGGTGTGTAATCAATAGCTGCATCAATGTATACCAGCAACCTTGAGAAAAGCAAACAAATGAAACTCCAAGACCAAAGCAAGGCATTTAAGGATGGCATCCCACAAATAGAAGGTTACGTGGGCTACATCAAATAATTGAACCACAGTCATAAACAGGATGATTTTTTCTTTCACTAGGGAAATTTTCGTTCCATTCTGAGTTCATGTCTCACAACCCAAGCCTAAGTTTCAGGTCGCAATTCTGGAACAAGTCTGGACCTTCTGCAAAGGAGGCAGAAGAATCTCTAGATCAATAGCTCCAAGGCTTAGCAGTCTCTAAAGTCTCACTGACACCTCAAATTCAACCTTTGGGTGGGAGACTAACTTACTGATCCCAGTTCTTCATCCCTCTGTAGTAAAACTGTACATCCATATACTGTCTGATGGGGGTTGGAACAGAATTCACTATGCGATGCTATATGATGTGCTTTGGTCAACAGGATATCAGAAGACCTGATATAAGCAAAAGTTTGAAATGTGCATATACAATTGAGATTTCTCTGTTATTTAGTGTTCTGGAAACTGGACTCCAGAACAAAAAATCATGGAACATATCTAAACCAAAATTCCATCTTTAGCTAAGCCTAGCTGACCCACAGCATGAGATATATAGGTGAGCTGTCTTAGATCAGGCAAAATGAGTGTGCAAGAGATGCTCTTATAAGCATTGTACTGTGGAGTTATTTCTTGGCATTACTATGGCAATAGCTGACTGAGACACTTGATTCTGAGTGTTAATAATTGCTCTTTTAATTACCTTCCTCATTTGAATCAAGCCTAGCTTTCTACTCTATCTCCAATAATCAGGTTAAAGCCCTAATTTACACAATTTCCTTTCTACTCTGTGTCCCTTTGGTTGGATTTTGCTATTAGCTGTCATACTCTCTTGATATTCTGCCTAGATGAAATCTCCCATCCACCTGCTTCAATATATAAAAATTATAAAATGATTTACATATGATAGAAATAAATGGCCATCAACACTTTATTTATTAAGAAGAAATTATAGGTCAAGCACCTTTAAATATAGGTTTAATTCTGCAAAATTGCAAAAAAAAAATGTTCCAAGGCAGATTTTATGATTGTAATTTTCTGGTCCCAATTCATTAATTCTTTATTATTGTTTATATTCCAGGCCCTCAGCTCAAAAAAGGTAAGTAACCTGCTTGAGATATTCTAGACAGTTAAATGCTAAAGCCAGGATTCAAACCCAACTGTTGCTCATTAGGCTACTCCATATCAAATATTTAAAATGGAAAGATCATGCAATTCTGAGTAATGAGAGAGACGTCGATGTTACAATTGAATAGTTCCCAAGAGATAAAAGTGTCTACTGTGCACACCTAGGAATACTGATAACATTTCTGGGCTCACCTAAAAGATCATATGCACCATATCACTTGGCAAATATGGTCCGAGAAGCAAGGATGGGTTGGTGATTCTTGTTTAAAAAGTAATATTACTAATTGCATCTACTTTAAGAATAATGGTGAATTTTTAGTGTTTGTACATTTTTCTACTGGGAGATGGTCTTTGCTCTGCTCCTAAGGGAAAGACCCGAATAAGCCTGAACTTAAGAGTTCGACACTGGCCCCTGGGACCACATAGAGCCGAGTTTAAATCCTGATATAACGTTTTCTAGCTTGATGAAGTTACTTCTATTCTTGAAACCTCAATTTCCTCATCTGTAAAATGAGGCTAACAGAAGTAACTACCTCATAGAGCTCTTGAGGGAATTAAATAAGAAGTGTCTTATAGGGGCACCTGGGTGGCTCAGTTGTTTGAGCTTCTGACCTCTTTGGCTCAGGTCATGATCCCGCAGTTGGTGTGCTGAGAGCTCGGACCCTGGAGCCTGCTTTGGATTCTGTGTCTCCCTCTCTCTCTGCCCCTCCCCTGCTCGTGCTCATGCTCTGTCTCTGCCTCTCTCTCTCCCTCTCTCTCTCTCTCTCTCTCAAAAATAAATAAACATTAACAAACTTTAAGTGTCTTATAAAATAATTTAGCACCAGGGTAGATACATTATGGTTACCTAAGAATACATGCCATGAACTTCCATAGCATCATTGAGAATGATTTGAAACCACTCTTGTCTAAAGGAGAATGGGCCTTTCTAAGGTCAGAGAAAGGTAGGCAAACACACACATAAAAGGGGAGAAAGAAAGAGAAAGCCCAAGAAATGTAAACTGTTTCGGTAGTTGGTGTGGAAAAAATGCACACCAGGGTATGATGGAAAATACGTGGATAAGCAAATATATGCATGAGGGGACACAGAAGGTGAAGGTTCTTTGGAAGGTATAACCATGGATTACATTTCATATAAACATCCAGATGCTATTCTAGTCAGTGAGACCAGGAATGCCCTGGTTTAAAGGTGAACAGAAACAATTTAAAATTCAGCTTTTCCACTTTGTACTAGTGAGATTAATCCATGTTTTAAGCTGCTGTTTTCACCTCTTCATTGTTTATCAGGTTTGAGTCTAATTGGGCTTGATTGGAATCGTGGGAAGCCACTAATTAAAATGATTAACAATATCAATAACAGCAAAGGGAATAGAAAAGGAAGCCTCTTATTTTTAATGGGCTGAATGCTGATTCTTGCTGGCTGAATGAATAGAAGTTAATTGAGGAGTGACACTGGATAGCAAATTTCTAAAATGTCTATTTTCATGCTCTTAATAAAGGGCACATTTTCTAGAAGTGAAGAGCTATACCCAAATCACAAATACGGAGACAAGATTTTTCTTTCTTTCTCCCCCACTAGTGGAATTAAAGCCAATTCCTCACCTCCCATGTTTGCGGGGACCTTGTTATTAAGAATGTCTCTAGTAGAAGCTGTGCTTAACGCTGGTTATATTTCAGCTTTGCCATTGACCTTTAAGTTACTATAATCTGCTTTTACTTACAAATGTGGTTTCTGCAAATAGAGGTTCTGAGAGAACAGATTTTAGACACAATAGCAGGACACAATCCAGGCTCCGACAGGAAAAGGAAATGTATACACCTTGAGCTTTCCTTATTATTTATTTCGACAATGCCAGAGTTGATTAATTCTGAGACACATGTGAAATTGTATGGACAGTAGATTTCTCCACTTAAAATGTTCACCCTCTAGCTCAAAGAGGATTTCTTTCTTCATTACTGATGCCCAAACCAAGTCCTTTCTTGGAGTAGATCAACTCAATACCACGAAAATCAAATGTATCTACATTTGGATGGTCTTGTAGGTTGCTGAGAATGATACATACATAGTCAGGGCCTGGGAAATATCTGGTCCTTACTGATATTTAACCCACCATGGAGTCTGAAACAGGCACAGGAATAATTTATAAAGTATTATTTATATCTTAGAAATCTGAGGTAGTTCCTCTTGACTCTTCCGTATTTAACTTACAACTTTACATATTATTGGACATTTCTAATTGTGATTTATATAACTTTTATTTATCTCTTCTGGTTTAACAATAACCAACACTTACACAGAACACCATTGTTTCCAAAACACTTTCACAAAACCACTACCTATTTCCCTTTTCCATATCTCCTTGATTCAGGGAAAGCAAAAAAATTAAATTATTTAGACTACAGGATCTGGCATTATGAGAACTATGCTCAGAGACATCTCTGCACTTGCTAGCAATGTGAGTTGGGGAAAATTATACCTGATCAATGCCTCATTTCCATACCTATGAAACCAGAATACGCGTGTTGTGTAACTAGTGGGATTGCCACGAAGACTTTAAAAGTAATTCTTGTAAAAATACTTAGGACATTACATGACCCAGAACAATTATGGAACTCATTAGCCACTTTACTATTCAGATGAATACACTATCTGTAAGTTCTTTCAGGGCCTGGCAGCAGGTCACATTTATGTCTGGGTCCTCAGCACCTGGCGCAGTGCCTGGTACACAGGTACTTTGCAAAGAACTGTGCCACTGTTTTATAAACTGGTGAGTCCAAGTTCTAAGCAGACCAATAGCTGTGGCCTTTGACTCCAGGTGGGATCAAGTCAGGAAACCGAATTTTCTAATTTAAGTGCAGTGTTCTTCCTACCATAGCTATATCCCCCCAACACGTTACTCTGTTTGTCTTATCCTCTGAGCGCATTAGAGCGGTAGGCAGTGGAAATTTCTCTTTGGATGCCGTTTTCTTGTGTCGGAAAAGAAAGCACGGGTTCACAGGAGGTTCCATTGGGTCTTGTTCAGGCCTTCTTTTCTTCTTTCCTGCATCTGTATTCCCTTGGCACAACTAATTTTTCAACAGCAACAACAAAAATTTAAAGCAAGACAAACTTTCTTCAAACAAAATCTTTTATGGAAGCCCACAACTAAAAAATGGTTCTAGGATTTCTCCAGGGATTTCAAAAGCAAGAACCTACCAAGCAGCTACTTTCCTTTCTCCTAAGATCCAGAGGAAGTTTTGCTGAACTTTGAGGATTCTGGTGAGCATTTGTATTTTATTTTATTTTATTTTATTTTATTTTATTTTATTTTATTTTATTTTATTTTATTTTATTTATTTTTGAAAGACAGAGACAGACAGTGAACAGGGGAGGGGCAGAGAGACAGGGAGACACAGAATCTGAAGCAGGCTCCAGGCTCTGAGCTATCATTCCAGAGCTTGAAGAGGGGCTAGAACTCACAGACTGTGAGATCATGACCTGAGCCCAAGTTGGACACTTAACCCACTGAGCCACCCAGGCGCCCCCCTGGTGAGCATTTTAAATCCACTGTCTTGGGGCCAATAATTCTGGGTGCCCCAACTTCCAGTAACTTAACTTCCTGCCATGTGCTAGAGAATTGAGTCCAGTTTTCAAAGAAGGGAAATTGAAATGCATAAATAAAGGAAGTACTGTGGATCTTCTAAACTAGTTTAACCAAATACTGATAGGGTTCCTAAGCAAGACAACAACAACAACAAAAAAAAAAACAAAACAAAAGCAAAAAACTAACTCCTTTTGAAACAAAAAGGGCTGATACAGCTTTTGTTACTTTTAATCTTCTTCTAATTAAAGCTGTGTGACTAAAGTGATTAGTCAACATGAAGTCAATGGGACTTAAGCTTCTATGGCTTCTTATTTTACACATGGCCCACTGTGTGTGTGTGTGTTTTCTTGATTACTAGTCTGAAGGAGAGCACGGATTTTTATGTGCTTGTTAACTTAGCTCGTACTAGTTAACTCAGTTTTCCAGTAATGAATTTCTCGAATCTTGTTATGATGATGAAACATTTTGCTTTTGGGATTATTAGACGGTGTTCCTTGCCAGATATTTTCAAAGCATGAGTTCATCTAAAAGTGATGTTTCTCAATCTTACACATCCATTTGTGTAAGGAGACATGATAAGCCTGTGATGGTGCTGTGATGGTAATATTTTTCTAGAGTGAAAGTTCTCTGAGGATTCTGAATGCAATTGTACCCAATTTGCTGTTTGATATATGTACATAGAGTTAGACATCTTTATGCAATATGTTACGTAGAGATATATGATCTTTTAAAAGCTTAGGTTAAGGTCAGAATTTTATCATTTCTACAAAATATTTAGCATACTATGTGTTATAGTAATTTTTTTTCTGTGCAAAAATATGACTCGAATGTGCCTTTTTAGGGCTTTTTTTTTTTTCTAGAATGGGTAGTTATCGTAAATGTGAGTGGTCAATGCACAATTGAGATACCAATGTTGTACAGTAAATACATAAAATCAGAATAAGATTTTGATAAAAGACCTAGATGATTATATAAAAAAACTTAGAAATTTAATCACAAAGTGTGAATGAAATACCATAAAGTAGGTATTTAAATAGTATGCACATAAAAATAAAATTAATTGACATTGAAATAGAGTTACATAATATTTTACCAATTATAGGTGTTTCACATGGTTATGCTAATCTAAATATGCAGTTGAGGCTATAATTTAGAGAACATTGTTTTGTTTTTGTTTTGTTTTGTTTTGTTTTACATGGTTTTAGGAGAATTCCAGGGATAAAGCCAAATTATGTTAACAAATACTAGAAGTGATCAAAAAGTAGAGAAAGGAGCCAATAAGACGGAAGTCTACATCCTGACCTGACCTCAACTTGCCAGTGTATCTTGTATCTTGTGGGAATGCAGGTGAATAATTCAAACCCAGGTTTATACATGTCCCACTGGACGTGAAACCTGAACATCTACATTAGAAAATCCCTTACAGTGGATTCTTACATAGAATTAACTATAGCAAAACAAATGAAACCCTGGGAATGGGTTCCATATTATTCAGATTGTGGCAGATATGGCTGGCTAACTAATTAATGCGATGTTCACTCTCAACTCTCTTCCTGGCCTGACTCTGCTAGAGAGACTATAAAACTACACATCTTCCCAGATTGCCTTGCAAGTTGGGATGGTCATGTGGTACAGTCCTGGCCAATGGGATGCAAACAGAAGTCTGCTGGATTGCAAATATAGTGCTTTGTGATAAAGGGGACTGACACGGTCAAACCTGACACTTCCTTTCTCTCTTCTTCCTGCCTTGACTTTTGATATTATGCCTGAAATTCGGGCAGTCATTTGTGAGCATGAGTGAAAGATGCTCACAAGAGATACCAAACCATGGCTAGGATGGGATTGATTCACAAAACCAAAATAAAATTACTCTCAAACTTCTTGGTATGTGAGAAACTTAAGCTCTACCTGTTTAAGGCCATGCTAATTTGGTTTTCTGTTATACATGAAGTACCTATCTAATATACTTGGTAACAGAGTATTCAATCCACAATCCACCGATTTCACTTATAAGCAAATAGCTGAATACTTTTTATTTAAAAAAAAATTTAACATTCATTCATTTTTGAGAGACAGAGAGAGATAGAGTGTGGGTGGGGAAAAGGCAGAGAGAGATGGAGACACAGAATCTGAAGCAGGCTCCAAGTTCTGAGCTGTCAGCACAGAGTCCGATGTGGGGCTAGAACTCATGGAGTGCAAGATCATGACCTGAACGGAAGTCAGAAGCTTAACAGACTGAGCCACCCAGGTGCCCCTGTGATTACTTCTAACTCTAAGATACATAACCTTAGAAAATCACAGTCCATGTTCAGACTTCTCAAACACTCAAGCTAAAAAATCCAGTGAACTTGCTTATTCTCTGCCCCAATTACAAAGGAAAAATAAAAGCATTAAATTCAGAACTCTAGTTGAGACAACTAGAAGGAAATAAAGCTTCTAAATTCACTAATATCCTGCATAATAACATTGCAATAGTTAATAGTACAATAGAACAGTACAAGCAATAAAAGCTCATATCTAGGTAAGACATTTGGATCATAAATCTGAAATAGTAAAAGATGTGTATTGGTAAGTACAGCATTTATGTGTGTTCACTACAATTAGAACAACCTTCTCTCAGGTAACCTACTGAATAAAAGTACAGATCAATACTCCTAATGCAGAAACCACTTCAGGAAATATCAGAAGCTATCAATTGTCAACTAATTGGGAGACTGTTTTTCTAAGTGAATGGCTATAAAATTCCAATGATTCAAATCACTGTAATCATTTTATTTGTCCTATTCTCTAGAGGACTTTTAAACAAAGCCTTCAGTGATTGCTTTGTTATTTCAGATCTGCCTAGTAATTTTCCGGTGTATTGAAAGACATTCAGTGTTGACACTGGTAGGGGAAAAATTGGGCATCTGCCTGATGGAACTGCTCATTTTCAGTCTACATAATTACTCTGTATTAACACATTTGCTATTTAAACAATATCATACTTTCATTTTCTTTTGCTAATAATTAACTTGATGGGATCATACATCTCTATTCAGCTTGAATAAATATCAGAATCATTTCTATATTGTGAAAATTGTGCTAAGCCAAATGAAATGATTGGGTTTGAGCTATTTAGTGCTGTCGCATAACTCAATTGCATGACCTCCTTAAACGAAGCAAAACAAATCAAAACAAAGAGCCTAATTCCTAGAATGTATGGTAATTTATGTAATACTGGAAAAACACACACAAAAAAATCAACAGATATAAGATATTTTTTTCCCAAGACCTCAAGCACTGTTTTATATTATGAAATGTCCAATCAGTACCAAAGGCTGTCAACATAATCTTCCTTGCCCATAGTTTTGACCACATTCTTTCCTTTCTCAATCCTCCAGGGCTGCCTATCACCTTCTGTATCAAATTTAAATTATTCTCACCGCTTCAGGGCCTTCCATCTGCCCTTGTTTACAATGCCTTTCTCAATTTCCCTTCCCCTATTGTCCATTCACTGGAGTTCATCTAATTCACAGGACTTTTCATACCAAAATAGAATTGACTGAAAGAAGGATGAACTAAGAGTCAGAAAGCACAGTACTTGAGCAAATTATGTAACCTTCCTGAACCTTTTTTTTCTCCCCACCCCCAATGAAAAAAGATCAAGGGCTACTCAGAGACTTTTTCTCCCACTATATCTTTTTGTTATAACCACTCATCCTTCTATGATTACTTTCAAATCTACTGCAATTCCTCTTCATTTCAAATACTTTGTCTGATATACTAGAGACAAAGGATCTGAGGGAGAACAGCAAGGTTGGTTTCGGGATTCTGGAAAAAGATCTAATATTTATTGAATATCAAATCTACTGACTTTATGTCATTACTTCATTTAAAAAGTACCTGCAAATACCTATTGAAAAAGGTAAGATACTCAAGACTGGTCCCCTTTTTCTTTCTTCTCCTTCTCCTTCTTATTTTTATTTTAGACAGAAAGAGAGAGAGCGTGAGTGTGGGAGAGGGCCAGTGAGAGAGAAAGAGAATCATGAACAGGGCCCACACTGAGCAGAGGCTCGATGCCACCACCCTGGGATCATGACCTGAGCCAAAATCGAGAGTTGGACACTCAACCGGTGGAGCCACCCAGGCGCCCCAAGACCATCCTACTTTCTGTTGCTTACCAACTTATGTTTTATTTTTATTTCCTATATCTTTGTGCTCTTTGTCTTTAGTTTTTAAACTTTAAACCTCCCTCAAACTTTTGAATTATTGCTGAAATCAGGAAATTTCTCTCCAATAATACTTCAACTCCAGGCCCTGCCAGTGAGAGATCATACCTGACAAATTGCATTAGAAGCTACCATGGACACCTTCTTCTCCAGAGCCCGCAGAGATCCCCAGGAGTCCCTGGATACGTCTCCCTCATTAGAACTTATAGTTTATGATATCACCATTGATATCAAAAGCGCTGAGTGGCTCTTATGTCCATGTTGACATAAGAATCAACTATGCTTCAAGAATGGGGACCCATAGTCTCTGTCCTTTGTTTTTCAATAAGGCTGTTTATATTTACTGTGTCTAATTCCTTGCTTCTTGTCCTGTCTCATATTTTTATTCCAGTCTGAAACTTCTCTTAGTGACGTTGACAGTTATTGCTATGTTGCCAAATACAAGAATTAATTTCAGTTATTATCTTATTTGGCATATCAGGAACATTAACCCATTATGACCTTCTTTCCATAGAAATCTTTGCTTATTTATCTTCCGGGAAACAACTACTTACTTTCTTCCATTCTTACTGAAAGTTCCTCTTATTCTTCCTTGCTGATTCTTTGTCATTTCCCCACCCCTGAATTTTGGAGTACCCCCGGTTTTCTTTCATAACTCATTCTTTTTCTATCCTGGCATATTCTCGTGGTGGTCTTATCCAGACCCATAGCTTTAAGTCCATTGGTATTCTAACAACTTCCTCTCCATGTCCTGGACATTTCAGGATTCGTATCAAACTCCTCTCACATATTTAATAGGGACTACAACTTAACATGGCCACTGCTAAATTCTTGATGTTTTCCTTTAAATTAGTTTCCATTCGGTCTTCCCAATCTGAAACCTGATAATAGTTCAGTGGATTTGGATGTTACTTCTCATGTCTGTGCCTCCATTTACCATCGACAGAACGAATCGTATATGTCCTTGGCCTATTTGTAGGAGTATTGTAAGGATCAAATAAAAGCATGTGAAGACACTGACATTTTAATTGCTTTACAAATCTAAGTTACTGTTCATGAAGATATTTTATTGAGATTCTACCATGTGCCAATCACTATTCACAGTTATTTCAAAATCATGGAATACTTTGAGATTTGTAAAAGTGAGCATTCAGCACATATGCTGCTTACAGATATGAAGACAAATGGGTGGTTTTAGACACAGAGCAAAAATAACATAACAGTGATTGTAAATGGCACAAGAGAGGTGTTTCATCAAATTAAAAGAATATTCAAACATTTTGGGGATAAGGGAAATTCAAAGTCCTAATCGCAAGGAAACGGGCGAATGTTCTTAGACCTGTAATAACAGCAAGTGGTTCTTTGTCGTCTGAAGCTAGTTTTCATTCCATAGTTATTGCTTTTCCTGAGTAATGAGTAACAAGATTGCTTTCCCATCTGGCATTTTGTAGCTGAGAATAACACTAGCAGAAGGTGAAATGTCAATTGTAAGAAACAGTGGTTTATGCCATTTGTAAACTCTGATCACAGACTCAAACATCCATGCTGGCATAATATCCCAGAAAACATTCTAATGCAAGTGAATCCAACTCCATGGAGTAAAGAGATTAAATCAGAAAAAAAAATGGTGTTTTTTTAATTTTTAGTTTTAAATTAATTTTAATTTAATTTTTAATTTTTAATTTAATTTTAAATTTAAATGTTTATTTATTTTTGAGACAAAAGAGACAGAGTACTAGTGGAGGAAGGGCAGAGAGAGAGCGAGACACAGAATCTGAAGCAGGCTCCAGGCTCTGAGCTGTGAGCACAGATGTGGGGCTCGAACTCATGAACAACGAGATCATGAGTTGGGCTGAAGTCTGATGCCCAACTGACTGAGTTACCCAGGTGTCCCGAAAAAAATGGTTTTGAATTCTGGTTTCACTTATAGACATATGGCATTTATCTTCTTGGTTCCTGATTTTCCTTATTTACATAATAACAACTATAATAACCCCTCTTCTGCAAAGTTGTTTGAAGAATCAGAAACATCTGAATGTCCTTTCAGTTTTAGCATACTGTAAGAAATTAGTGGTTACTGCTGTTTTTGTGGCAGGGGAGATAACTCAACAATGATCATCTTCCCCCCTCCACAATGACAAATGAAAGATTCCTTAATGAAACCACACTGCACACTGGCAAGTGTTACCAAATACATCAGTGGTGTGGTAACAGTAATCAAAAATACTAAAGGTGATCAAGGTAATTTTTACAAAAGGACATGTGAGAAAATACTGTGAAAACATCTTTGCTGGTAACAATGTACCAAGTAGCTTTCAAGGCCACTTTCAGACCCAAAGTCAAGTGAGGATTGAAGGAAAAGAAAATCATAAGAGAGCAATTCTTAGAGCATATGACTAAACTAACATTCAAGATGGTTGAGGATTCTTAGTCATTTACAAGAGTATCATTTCTGGGGAGCTTGGGTGGCTCAGTCACTTCAGTGTCTGACTTTGGCTCAGGTCATGATCTCATGGCTAGTGAGTTCGAGCCCCATGTCGGTCTCTGTACTGACAACTCAGAGCCTTGTACCTGCTTCAGATTCTGTGTCTCCCTCTCTCTCTCTCTGCCCCTCCCCTGCTCATGCTCTGTCTCTCTCACTCTCTCTCTCTCTTAAAAATCAATAAAAAATATTGAAAAGAATATCATTTCTTATTGGAACTATTGTTTGCCTCCCTAACCATTTGGTTTGAACCTTAGGGGATTTAGGCACTGAGAGAATCTGTGATCATTGCACATGTTGGAAAGAAAACAGAAAATTTAAAATTTTAACAATTTAAAAGAAGAAAATTTAAAAAAAAGTAGAATTCTACCAAATGATGCCACTGCAATGAAAATTCAATATTTTAAATTCTGGTGTGCAGCTGAGACTCCTTACATCCAAGAGCCAGAGTACATGGAAGTGGGGAAAAGGAAGTCAGAAGCTGCCGGAAGAGGAGACTCCTAGAGACGAAATGGTAGAAATTGCTGGAAAGGGATGTATCTCTCTTACCCAAGTTGGCATTGCTTGGTGGTTGGGAGTTGGGTTCTGTCATCACACTGTCCAGTTCCTATCCTGGCTTCCATACAAATGGTCTTGGGCAACTTACTTAACCTGAATGGGGGTAACAATAACAATACTCTCCTCACAGTTTGAACAGATGCCTGAAGCAAAAAGTGCTCAAAATGTCACCTGGCATGAAATAAATACATGAAATACCAGGTACCATTATCACAACCATGTCGACACTGCTGTAATTATCATCCTCATGGTCATCATCAGTAGTATTATTTGTCCTGTATGTGGAATTGTTCCTTCAGAGGAAGAAAGCCAAAGCTGTTATCTCTAAGAAAAAAAAATCCTTTTTTGTGAAGTCTTTTAAAATAGTTAATACTATGAAAGTTCCCAGTGTGAAGAGAGGCTGTATCCCTTAATGAAGGGAATGCACACTTTTCGTTCTTGTTTTAATTAATACTAATAAACCTGCCTCATTCTGGGTATGGGCTTATTCAAGAGGAAAAATCATTTTCATAGATGAGACACTGGGGGCTACCCATAGTTTAGGTAACTTTTAGCCATCAATAAATTAGTTTCTAATGCCTTGGGGAAGTCCCTTGAGAACCACAGATTCAAAGAGAAAGGTCCTCTTGTTTAGGAAGCAGAGGTTCATTGCTTTGTAATGTGTGAGTCAGTTGTCTCATAGAGTGTGAAGGCTTGAGGGTGAAAAGTTGGGAGAAAAATTTTACAACTTCTAAAATCTCTTCCAATGCTGAGACTTCATAATTATCTGGCAGAGGATAATGGCTTAAAATTCAGGGTGAAAACTATTACAATAGGAAAACATAAGTAATAACCATTTATTGAATCTTTTATATGGAACTGGTAGATAGGTACCTAATGAACATGTCTCATTGAAATCCTCCGACAATACTAGAAGATTTCTTTTTAAACCTCATTTTACAGGTGAGGAAACTAAAGCACAGTTCAGTGACATTTTTGCACAGGAAAAAATGATGAGCAGAACTGAGGGTCCCATCCCGGATTCTCAACCTCACTCTTCCCACATTGTGAAACATTGTGAGCCCCATGTCCACACCTGTCCTGCCCTCTCCCTGCCCTTTGCTCAGGCAGCCCACTCCAGCCTCACAAAGACACCATGAGCTGAGGTATGTCATCCACATGTCACAGGTGAGGCCACTGAGTCCATGCAGAATCCCCAGAAACCATATTTGGCATTCATTATTAGCAACACAATAAACACTGCCTTACAGCTTTTGATTTTCAGGCCACAAGGAATGTCTTCCCTAAGTGATACTTGAACATGGTACCCATCTCCTTCCAGCTGGCAAACCTTCTGCCTTTGAAGCAAGGCCCTATTTATTACTCATCTGTTGGTGAGCTTGAGAACCTTCTTTTTGTGAATGCTTCCATTTCCTCATCTGAAAAAAATGACCTCTAAGTGTTGTCATGAGGATCCACTGAGTTAAGTCATGTTAAAGTATTAGGATAATGCCTGGGACATAATTAGGACTCAAAAACATTAACTGTCATTGTCACTGCTGGGTCAGAGGATACTAGAATATATTTTCTCAACATGTGGTCCTTAAAACATTGCCTCAGAATCTCCTAGGACAGCACACCTCAAGCATTATGCTCTTTAGTGGGTCTAGGGTGGGCCTGAGATTTTACTTTTCTCCCAGTCTCACAGTTGGAGCCTGGACCAGAGCACATGTTGAGTAGCAATGAACTAGAGTGTTTTATTAACAGCAGATTCAGGGGCCCTGCCTCACACTCTAGGAAGGAGGCCCAAGAGACTAAATGTTTAACTCACTCTCAAAGAGATTCTAAGGCACAGTAAAGCTTGAGAAAGCCGTGAGAGAAGCTTTAGTTGGTTCTATTAACATTATTTGACAGTGCAATTCACTGGAGACACAGCCTGATCGAATTCCTGATTCATCATCATGACTTCAGGGTAAAATGCTTCTGATGCTAAGACACCCTCATCCCTTTCTGTAGCAGAGGTAATGAGTCAATTTTCCAAACAGAGTAAGTAGATAATCCTTCTCAATTTACTAACATAATTCACTGAATATTAAGGAGATTAGAAAAGGCATCCTTTTTGCAAACTCAACTAAGCAGTAGTTTTCTAGCACAAATATTACGGGCAATAAAGAATTCCATTCAAGGTTGACAGCTTGAGTTAACAGTTTCCATTTTATATCGATGTTCTTTTCTTCTTCCTGGTCTTTCAGTATTTTTTTTTTTTTTTTTTTTTGCATACAGCACTATGCTTTTTTAAGATTCTTTTGATTCATGGGACACCTGGGTGGCTCAGTCAGTTAACTTCCAACTTTGGCTCAGGTCATGGTCTTGCAGTCCATGAGTTCAAGTCCCATGTCGGGCTCTGTGCTGACAGCTCAGAGCCTGGAGCCTGCTTCAGATTCTGTGTCTCCCTCTCTCTCTGCCCCTCCCCTGCTCATGCTCTGTCTTGCTCTCTCAAAAATAAATAAATGTTTTTAAAAAAAGATTCTTTTGATTTAATTCTGGATAGTTTAAGCTTAAAAATTTAGTTTATTGAAAAGATACAGAGGCAGGAATCCATACAAGATCTGAATAATTGGTCTCTGATTAGGACAGTGACTAGGACAGTTCATAGGGTGACCAACCACCCTAGTTTACTGGGGATTGTCCCACTTTTAGTTTTGGGGAAATTCCTCAGTCCCAGGCAAACAGGGAGAGTTGATCACCCTAGCAGAGACCTTGCAGTAGGGTTTTTATGTATCAATCAAGGTGAGTCTGATTCAATTGCTCCCATTCTTTGTCTTTCTCCAAATTGGAATGGCTTGGGTCAGGCGTGTCTATTCCTGGCCCAGTCAACAACAGGCAAGGAACAAATTGTGTCATCACCACCCCCACTCAGTGGTAAGTGCCCACTCCTGTGAAATAGAGATCAATTCCCAGAGAAGACAGGATCCAAGCAATGACCCCAAAGGGTATCTATTGTAATCTCTCAGAAAGTGTCTCTGACTGCCTTATAAATTCAACTTTGCTTTGCTTTTACAAATGTACTAGGGAGGCACGATCCACTCAAATCAGCCATGCTCCCCTAGATCACAGGACAGAGCTTAATTGTGATAGAAACAACTAAAATGTGACTGAAATCCACTGAGCACTTACCCTGTGAAACTAATTGATAGGTGGATAGATAGGTAGGTAGATAATTTATCAAAGAACCCACTGATGGAGGTTCTATTGCATTTATTTAATGTTTAAGGAAGCTTATATTTCCTTCCTCTTCAAGTGGACAAATGAATCAAGATTTTTGAGCTCTAAGACAACTATCTGTCCACAATAGCCTTTTCTTTCTTATCCTCCCATCCTCCCCTTTTCCCTCGTGCTCTCTGCCTCTCTCTCCATATATAGCCATATGTATATGATAGTCTTATAGACATCATCTTATAGATAGACTCCTGTTGGGGTAATTGTGTACCCTTCCCACTTGGATTTTCTATATAAGGTTCATAGAAAATAAATGAATGGCTAAGTTGCACATTTATTAAGTGAAAAATTTTTGACTCTGCAGACTAAACCCAAATCTTTTGTTTATACATCTTTTCCTCTGTCATATCACTCCATCTGACTTGAACGCTTTATTATCTGCTGGTTAACACAGAGAGAAGAAACTGACCTTGTTTTTATATCTGCAATAATGGTGATAGAATTTCTTTAGTGCTTTCTCTGGGTAAGGCATTTGCTGAGCACTTTGTATGGTATTACAGTGAAATAAAGTAACTTAATCACAAGGACATTAAGTAGTTTCCCTAAACCCATTCAGGAAAAAAAAAAAGCAAAAAAAGGCCGGGGGTGGGGGTGGGGGGGTGGGGGATGGGTAGCAGAGCCAACATTTGAATCTAGATCCATCTGCCCCCCCAAAATTTCATCTTTCCAGTTTGCCAAACTATCTCTTTGCAGTAGAATCAAGATTTGCTTACATATCCTCTGAGTCTGAGCAAGTCTGGATGATGGCACATTATTTCTCTATATTGAAATAACTTTTCTTTGTTATGCTGTTACTCATATTTATAAGTACAATTATGCCATACACCTTGGCTCAATCGTTATATCAATCTACTACTCACTTGTATAGGTTTTTTTTTTAATTTTATATTTCTTTAAATCAACTCACTCTTGACAATTACATCTTGTCCTAGTAATAATATCCATAAAACCATAGATGTGATGCACTTGTGACATAGTTTCTAAAACACATTAAAATAAATACAGGTTCAGATTGCTAAACATTATAAAAAAATGGTCATTTTCCTACTATACAGTTTTCTCTATCAACTTTGCTAAAAGTTGATTTCTTCTTTTCTGTAATGTCACTTTGTAAATCCAAATAAATTTAAAGAAGGGAGTTCAGTAGACTCTTGGTCTGGGGAAATGCTACATTCGCTACTTTCATTTCGTGAGTCATTCTTAGGATGTGTTTGAATCAACTTCCAAGAGAAGCAGATAAGCTCAGTGAGCCTTTTTGTGGGGTAAGCTAGCCCCATCCAGCCCCTCCAGCTCCATGTAAATTTGCTCCTCTTTGATTATTGCCAGGTAGCTCTCCTTATGCCCACACACCCGGAGCTGTTTTTCCATTAGAGTCATATTTAGTTCACTTTACAGGACGAAGTATAGACTACGATGCTATTTGTGAATTTGCAGATCCCCAAAGATCTCAAGATGTGCTGTTCAAGAACTCCAAGGAATACCTCTTCATAATACACCCCTTGCTCACTCAGGATCTGAGCTGTCTTGAGCTTTTTTCAACATCTTCTCCTCTGCTGGAACACTTCAAATGAGTCAAATTCTGAATCTGGTGATTTTTCGTGGCCTTGGCACGTACCCTCTTCAGCTGTGTGAAAAACCATCCTATGTATTGTATCTAAATTGCATTCTTGCTCTCCTTCCATTTTACTATGTCTGCTTTCTAAAAGACATCTTTAATTTAGCGGAGGCTAGGCTCCTTTCTTTGCTTCCATCTTCATTTCCCATTGAATGAATCAGGACTCAGCTTATGATCCCTTGTTATGTGGTGCCGCTTCTCCTGGACCGCCCCTAGCAGCCTCACAGAGCTCTGGGCTGTATTCCATGATCTCTTTTAATTCCTTGTTGGCAGCTTGCTGGCCCTTTCTCTTTACCTTCCTGCCAGGCTTACTGCCTTTTAGCAGGCCAGCTATGTTTTTTTTTTTTTTTTTTTCAGAATTTTTCCAAAACGAGATACGAAAAAAAAAAAAAAAAATCAAATCTCCAGCTCCCAATTCTCAATGAGAAATTTTCTCAGATAATCCTTCACCATCATTTACTATCTCAATTCCTCATCTTCTGAGCTTCTCCCTCCATAAAAAGAACTCCCTAAGACAGTAAAAAATGGCTTCATCTTATAAGAAAGTTCTTCTGGTCTTGGGGAGCCATGGGGCTAAAAAAAAACAGTGGCGTGTAACAATGCAAAACGAGTTCATTCATGCAAACAAAATCACACTACCTGGCCAGCATAGCTCCTTCCTGTAAACCTGCCTCTTGTAGAGAGTAAAGGCAGATGGAAATGCTGGGGTATGCAGAGCTGGCATATGGCAGCCCCAGAATAAGGTTAATCAAAAGCAAATACCAAAATCATCTGCTATAGAGGCTTGGTGGGCATATGCTTCTTCACTGCTATCTGGAAAAAGAGGATATCTTCTTAAATATGACAATCTCTGAACCACATATAGACCCAAAAATGAAAGAATCAATATGCAGGTTGTCAATTCTTGCTTAACTGTCTCAGTAGGCTTTTCCCTAAGTTCTGTCCTCTATCTTATTTCCATGAATCCATCCTACATGCTGAGGCCACAGTGATCCTCTATGTAAATCTGACCACGTCTATGTCCTGCCTAAAACCTTCCTTCCACCTATGATCTAGAACAGTGGGTACTTTACAAAAGTTTCAGCTTATTGGCAAGAAGTGTTACATGAAAAAGGGAAGTGTGTGTGCTTCAATCACATGGCCATGCCGACATGCCTCACAGTAAGTCCATGATCACTTCTAAGAGAGCCCTCAGTGCTGCCTGGCCACCAAGCACATTATTCACATTCACCACCACCCCCCCAACTCCCTGGCCAACTGGCTCATGTTAACTCTCATTTCAGGTTTCTTATACTTGTCCTTTTCTCCTTCTCAGCTTAAACTCTCCTGAGAAAAGAGAAGCAATCAAAAAGGAAGCCCCTCTGGCTTCCGCCACCACAGCTGTTCACCTACCTTCATCTATGCTCAGATTCCTCTCTCCTTTCCGAAACTGCTCTTAGTAAGACCAGTCTCTACAGCTATGTACAAGACTCTATTTCCTCTCACCCACTTGATGGTGTTCCTCTCTCCCCCCACCGAAAGCATTACATTTTTCATCAACATACAAACATGCAAACATACAAACTCTTCTCATAACCACCAACCACCACCACCATCATCGATTACCATCATCATCACCATCATCACTTCACTTATTCTCATGTCCCCTCCAGCTACTGCTCCAAACTCCTCAAAAGAGTTTTTGTGGTCTCTCTCTTTGATTCCATTACTCCATATCCCTCTTAAACATACTTCGACCAGGCTTTCACCTCCACCGTCACTAAAACTTTTCTTGTTAAAGTCACCAGTGATGTTCTCTTTGCTAAATCCCAGCAGTGTTTCTCAATCTTATGCTTACTTGACCATCAGCAGTATTTAATAAGGTTGAACACCCTGTCCTCCTAGCAATACATCCCTTACTTGATTTCCATGACACCAAACTATATTAGTTTTCCTGTTTCCTCTGCAGATGATCTTCCTGTCTTATTTGGTCTTTCTTCTTATCCGTACAAGCTCTGTGCCCCAGGGATCAGACTTTGGACTTCTTTGTCTACATTCACTGCCTTAGGGGTCTTATCTAGTTTGTTGGCTTTAAATACCCTGTAAGTGCTGATAACTCCCCAAGGTAGATCTTCACCTCTTGCTCCCCAGTCTCACATATCCAATCCAACCACCTACTTGGCATCTCTGCCAGAATGTCTACTAGGCATCTCAAACTCATCACGTTCAAAACTGAACTCCTGATACTCACACTCCCAAATCTCCTCCTCCTTGAGCTTTCTCCCATTTCAGTATAGGTGAATTCTAATTGCTGAGGTCAACCACTTTAG
Organism: Prionailurus bengalensis; assembly: GCF_016509475.1. Lineage (NCBI taxonomy): Eukaryota > Metazoa > Chordata > Mammalia > Carnivora > Felidae > Prionailurus > Prionailurus bengalensis. Next base: position 189,448,315 of record NC_057344.1, on the reverse strand, counting down.
TAGCATCATTTCCCTGTCTTCTTACATGCTCCACATCCAGTCTATGAGCTAATCCTGTCAGAAGTACCGGAAAAGTACATTCAGAATCTAACTACTTTCGCCACCCCAGTACTTTCACTTGATTCTGAGCCTTGTCCACTGCAAGCTTGAATTACTGAAATAACTTTTCCTGCTGGTCTCCCTGATTAAAGCTGTGTCTCCTTTAATCTCTTCTCTGAAGCAGAGCCAGGGTGGTCCAGTGCAAACACAAGTCCGATGATACAAGTCCTCTGATCCAATCCTCCAATGGCTTTTGATGCTATTCAGGGTAAAAGCCAAAACCTGACAAAGATCTACCAGGCTTTGCACAGTCTGGTTCCCTCCTACCTCTCTTTCTTTCTTATTTCTCTTCTCTCCACTCATTCCGTTCTAGCTCTCACTCACATTTACAGGCATCCTCCTGCCTCAGGGGACTTGCATATATCACTCTCTCTGGCTGATCACTCTTCCTCCCAGCCCACATCTGCATGGTTTGCTGTCTCACCTTTGTTTTTTACCTAAATAACATCTTTTCAGTGAAAACCTTTAACTCCTATATCCCTTGTTGGACCTCACTGGTCACCCCAGCACTTACCAGTATGTAATTAGCTCGAATCTTCCTGAGTTATTCAGTTTTTTGTCAGTCTCCTCCTCTGAGACACAAGGTAAATGAGAACAGGGACTTTTGTCTGTATCCTCAGTGCATGGAACATTGCTGGGCAAACAGTAGGCGCTCAACAAACATTTGATCAATGAAAGATGAAATGAACGCATTCATGAATAAAGAAAGGAACATTTTGTAAATTTAGGCCAGTTTAAGCAAATTTATTTACTGCAAGATTTTCTTAAGGCTCTTTAATTTTATAGTGCAGGTTACACATCTCCTGGGGGAGGATGAGGGAGATAAAATACCCAATGTACCCCATACACATTTGGTCACTGTGATGTGAGGGCATTTTCTGAAATGTGTTGTTTATACCTCTGATACTCAAAATGTAGTCTGTGAAGCAGGACTAGTTCACAAATCATTTATTACTTGTCTGCAATGAGAAAAATACAGAAATTGAGACTAAATATTTAGAAAATTTTACAGCAGCTTGATGCTGCTGCCAAGAGCCACTCTCAGCGGGCTTGTGTTTTACTTTTTTCTCATTTCATCTTTCTAGTAATTCATTATTATGTTTTTAAAAGGTATCAGTTCATGACTGATTAAAATTAATCAGTATTAAAATCAATAATAAAAAATCCTGTCCTTACCCCCAGATAGTTCAAGAAACAACTCCTTGAAGAACATTTTGGTTGGAGAACGTGCGTCGAAATCCAAAAGTATAAAAGAGCACTGCCTCACTTCTAGGCCACTAAACTGCCATTTCTCCAGTTGCGACCTGTAATGTCAACAGAGTCAGCTTGCTCGTCTGTGTGTAACGTCAATCCACGCTGTTCAACTGCCTGATAAGCCTTTGTCCGCCGCACCTGCTGGTGCACTTTAATTTATCCTCCAAAGTTCAGTTCCTAAGGGTCAGGGTTCAGTGCAGAAACCTCAGATTCCTCTCTACAGACTTGGGTTGTCTCCCTGTACTCCCACAGCAATCTGGTAGGCTTGTCCCAAAACTGATGCCTCTCTCTTTACCACAAACATGTATTGACCACTGATAGTATGTGAAGACCTATAGTCTCACTGGCAGATGTGAATAAGTCCAAATTCTTGCCCTTGGGAGTTCACTTTCTAGCGAACACGACACCTACTAAATAATTATTTGGAATGTATTTTTTAAACAGATTTATTAAGATATAATTCACATACCATATAATTCACCTGTGCAATTAAGTGGCTTTTAATGTGCTCACAGAGTTGTGTAACCATCATCACAATCAATTTTAGAGCATTTTCATTATCTCCCTAAATCCTATACCCACTACCAATAGCTTTCCTTTCCCGCTCACCTCACACTTGTCCCTGGGGAACCACTGGTATATTCTGTCTCTATTATAGAGAAGCCTGTTCTTGATATTCCTATAAATTGAAATGTACAATATGTGATCTTCGCTGCTTGGCTTCTTCCACCTGGAATAATGTTTTTTCAAGTTTCAACCACCCTGTAGCATTTACTTTTTATTCCTTTTTATTGTCAACTAATAATCGATTGAATGGGTATGCCATATTTTACTTATTCATTCATCAGATGACCAATATTTAGTTTGTTTCCATGTTTTGGCTATTAGAAACAATACCGATATAAACATTTATATACAAGTTTCTGCACCATAATATACTCTCATTTCTCTTGAGCATGTATCTAGGAGGGAAGTGCTGAGTCATACAATGTCATCAGTTGAACTATGGCCCCCAAAATATATGTCTATGTCTAAGTTCCAGAATCTATAAGGTATTATTGCACATGTAATTAAGTTAAAAATCTGGAGATGGTATCTTGAATTACCTGTATGGGCTTTAAATCCAAAAACAAGTGTCCTCGTAAGAGACAGAAAAAGATAAAACAGAGGAAAAGGCCAAGTGAACATGAAAGCAAAGTTTGGATTTATGCAGCCATAAGTCAAGGCACACATGGAGCTACCGGAAACTTAGAGACAAAGAAGGAGCCTCAGGTAGATAATTCAGAGGAAGTGAAATCCTCTTGATACCTTTGTTCTAGACTTCTGGCCTCCAGAATGGTGTAAGAATATATTTCTGTTGCTTTAGACTACAGAATTTGTGGACATCTATTATGGCAGCCCTAGGAAACTAACACATATGGTAAGGATATGTTGAATGTTTTCAGGACCTCTTAGTCTATACTCTAAAGCAGTTTGCGCCATTTAACATCCCCACTGGCAATACAGGAGAGTTTCACTTCCCCCATATCCTTGCCGACATTTGTCATTTTCTGTCTTTTCAGATTACAGCCATGTTAGTGAGTGTACAATTATTTCAATTTGGTTTTGATTTGAATTTCCTTGATGGACAATCAGCGTTAGCATCTTTTCATGTGTTTGTTGACCATTTTTATATATTTTTCTTGGAGTATGTCTATTCTGATCTTTTGCTCATTTTAAAATTAGATTAGTCACTTTTATTTATTTTTAAGACTTCTTTATGTTATCTAGATACTCACAATCTTATGCGTGATTTGTAAATATTTTTCCCAAATATATGGGCTGCATTTTGACTTTATTGGTGATGTTTTTTGAAGAAAAAAAAACATTTAATTTTAAGGCCAACTAATTAATTAATTAACCAATTTATTTATTTATTATTAATTATTATTATTTTGGTCACTTGAGCTTTTAGTGTCTTTTTTTTTCTTTTTTTTTTCTTTTTTTTTTTTGAGACGGAGAGAGACAGAGCATGAACGAGGGAGGGTCAGAGAGAGGGAGACACAGAATCCGAAACAGGCTCCAGGCTCTGAGCTGTCAGCACAGAGCCCGACGAGGGGCTTGAACTCACGGACCGCGAGATCATGACCTGAGCTGAAGTCGGCCACCCAACCGACTGAGCCACCCAGGCACCCCTAGTGTCTTTTTTTTTTTTGAGAGAGAGAGAGCGAGCAGGGAGAGAGGGCCAGAGGGAGAGAAAATTCCAAGCAGTTTCCATGCCCAGCATGGAGCCCGATTCAGCGCTCCATCCCATGACCCTGGGATCAAGAAGCTGAGCCATAGTAAAGAGTCAGCCACTCAACTGACTGAGCCACCCAGGCACCACTTAGTGTCATTTCTAAAAACACTTTGCCTAACCAAGGTAATGAAGATGCACTCCTATAGTTTCCCATAAGAATCTTGTATTTAGGAAGCTGGTCCATTTGAGTTTATCTGAGTGTGTTGTAAGGAATGAATCCAATTTCATTATTTTTCATGTGGATACCAAATTGTCCAGCATCATTTGTTGAAAATACTATCCTTTCCCCTTTTAACTGTTTCAGCACCTTTGTTGAAAATCATTGACCATTAATGTGAAGGTCTGTCACTGGACTTTCAATTCTATTCCAGTTATCTATATATTTTTCCTTATCTTAGCTGCATACTTTATTGCATGCTTTTGTTTTTTTTTTAATTTTACTTATTTATTTTTAGAGAGAGAGCCTGAGGGCAGAGGGCAGAGAGAGAGGGCAGAGAGAGAGAGAGAGAGAGAGAGAGAGAGAATACCAAGCAGGCTCTGTGCTGCAGCACAGAGCATCATGTAGGGCTTAAACCCACAAACAGTAAGATCTGAGACCTGAGGTGAAATCAAGTGTCAGATGCTTAACGGACTGAGCCACCCAGGTGCCCCCCCCTTTAAGTTTTGTTTTTCTTTTCTTTTTTTTATTGCATGCTTTCTTGATTACTGTAGCTTTTTAGTAAGTTTTAAAATGCAGGATCTCTCTAACTTTGTTCTTTGTTAAGATTGCTTTAGCTATTCTTAGTCTCTTAAATTTTCATATGAATTTTAAGGTCATCTTGTCAATTACTGCAAAAAAATGCCAGCTGGGGTTTTGATAGGAGTTGTGGTAAATGTATATATTAATTTGAGAAGTATACCATCTTTATAATATTATCTTCTGATCCAAGAACATAGGGTGTCTTTCAATTTGTTTAAATCTTCTTTACTTATTTTCAATAATTTTTTTAGTTTGAGTGTAAGTTGTGTTTTACCCTTCTTTTGTTAAGCCAATTACTAAGCATTTCATGCTGTCATAAATGAATCGTTCAATAAAAATACAAATGATTTTTGTATATTGACATTGTATACTGCAACTTTTCTGAACTTATTTACTCTAATATTGTGTGTGTGTGTGTGTGTGTGTGTGTGTGTGTATTCCTCAAGAGTTTCAAAAATACAGGATGATGTCATCTGCAAATAGAGATTTTACTTCCTTCTGCCCAAACTGAATATATTCTTTTTTCCTTACCTAATTGTCCTCACTAGAATTTGTATAAAAGGTCATGTATAACTGGCAACAGTAGATGTTCTTGTTTTTGTTTTTTTTATTAACCTAGAGGTAAAACATTATGTCTTTCACCATTAAGTATGATGTTAGTTGTGGGTTTTTTTTATAGATGTCCCCTATCAGGTTGAGGAAGTTCCTTCTACTCCTAGTAAGAGTAGGATGTTGGATTATGTCAAATGCCTTTTCTACATTTATTGAAATGAACATGTGGTTTTTATCCTTTATTCTATTAATATGTTATTACATTAATTGATTTTTGTGTGTTAAACTAACATTGCATTGCTAGAAAAATCCCATTTGTCCCTGATGTATAATCATTTCATATGCTATTGATTGAATCTATCAATACTTTCTTGAAGATTTTGCATCTCTTTAGAAGAGATACTGGTCTCTAGTTTTCTTTTCTTTTGTTGTCTTCATCAGATTTTGGTATTAGGATAATTCTGGCCTCCCAGAATCGGTTGGAGCTTATTCCCACATCTGTTTTCTTTGGAAGAATTTGTAAAGAATTGTAACTAATTCCTTTTTACATGTTGGTAGAATTCATCAATGAAGCCATTTGGGTCTGAGTTTTAATTTAGTAATTGAATCTTACCAATTTTAATAAGTTATTGAATTATGAATTCAATCTCATTACTTGATATGGAGGTAGTTTTTATTTCACTTTGAGTCAGTATTGGTAGTTTGTGTCTTTCTAAGAATTTGTTATATCCTCCAGGTTACCAATTTTTTTGGCATACAAATGTTCGCAGCATTCCTTTATGATAGTTTTTATTTCCATAAGGTAAGGAGTAATATTTTTCCTCTCACTCTTCATTTTATTAACTTGAGGCTTTTTTTCCTGCTAAATCTAGATAAATGTTTGCCAGTTTTGTTGATTTTTTTCCCAGAACCAACCAGGTTTTATTGATTTTCTTTATTGCTTTTATTTTCTAGTTTCTTTTAAACTTATTTGTGTTATAAATTTCTTTTTTCACTTTCTTCTTCTTTTTTGGGGTTAAGTTTCCACTTGTAGTTTTCTTTGTAAGTTGACAGTTTATTGATTTGAGATTCTTCTTTTTATAATATAGGCATTTATAGTTATGTTTCCCTCTAAGCGCTGCTATAGCTGCATCTGGTAAATTTTGCTGTGTATTTCTTCTTTTGCATTTATCTCAAAGTATTTTCTAATTTCACTTGTGATTTTTTTTGGGGGGGGATCCACTGATTATTTAGAAATGTGGTGCTTGAGGTACCTGGCTGGCTCAGTTGGTGGCGCATGAAGCTTTTGATCTAGGGGTTGTGAGTTAGATTACTTAAAAAAAAAATCTTTAAAAAAAAAAGTTGCTGATTTCTAATTTCATTCCATGGTCATCCAAGAAGATATTTTGTATGAGTTCAATGCTTTGAATTTTTTTAATGTTTATTTCTGAGGAAGAGAGACAAAGTGTGATGTGGGGAGGGGGGCAGGGAGGGGGAGAAAGAGAGAACGAGAGAGAGAGAGAGAGAGAGAGAGAGAGAGAGAGAGAGAATCCGAAGCAGGCTCCAGGCTCTGAACTGTCAGCGCAGAGCCCCAGGCGGCACTCAAACTCAAGAACCGTGAGATCATGACCTGAGCTGAAGTCAGAAACTTAACTGACTGAGCCACCCAGGTGCCCCCAGTTCAATCCTTTTAAATTCACTGTGGCCTATTTTATGTCCTAGAAAATGGTCTACCCTGCAGAATGTTTCATGAACATGTGAAAAGAATGTGTATTCTCCTGTTTTGGGATGCAGTGTCCTTATCAAGACATTGTTTCTCATCAGTTAAGGTGTCGTTCAAGTCTTCTAGTTTCTTGCTGATCTTCTCTTTCAGTATTTATTTTTACTTTTAATTTAATATATCTTTAAAAGCATTCGTCTTATTTTTTCTGTTTCTCATAAAAGTAGTATGAGCAATACCCTTTTACCACCAGGAAAAAAGTCTCTAACATGGATACCAATAACTGAAGATGTTGTGATAGAATGTGAAAGCCCCAAATGCCTTCACTTAAGGACTCTCTGAAGGTTTGCTTCAGTAGAATTATTTGGGGGTTGCTCGTACAAGGATAGACTGCCAGCCCGTCTCCTGCTTTAAGCAGAGCTGCACTTGGGAACACACATAAGTGGAGTGCCACACTGCCTTTGCTAGTTTGGAAAATGAACACATTTATTTAGTCATTCATGAGGAATGAATTCAACGTCTAGTGTGAGCCAGGTATTCAGAATACTCACAGCAGGTTTTATACTTGGTTTTACTATTATATAAAACAAACCAAAAAGAAATCTGAGGTTGTTCCCACAGAAAAAAGCTAAGAGTAATAATCCGGCATGATCAGCAGGTGTAGGAGCTTTCTCTTTCCAGATAAAGCTAGGGATATGGCTGCTTTCTGCCTACAAGATTAACCACATCCCGTTTCTTCCAAGTCAGTTGGAAGTAGAACCAGGTTTACTTAACTCTTGTCAATTGTCCGGGATAATGGGCCCTGTTCTTTCCCCCAATCACCTCCAAAATGCAACCTTCCCTCTCATCCCCATTGAATTATCTTGCTTGCTGCCTTAAAGCAGAAAGATCTAGGGGCGCCTGGGTGGCGCAGTCGGTTGAGCGTCTGACTTCAGCCAGGTCACGGTCTCGCGGTCCGGGAGTTCGAGCCCCGCGTCAGGCTCTGGGCTGATGGCTCGGAGCCTGGAGCCTGTTTCGGATTCTGTGTCTCCCTCTCTCTCTGCCCCTCCCCCGTTCATGCTCTGTCTCTCTCTGTCCCAAAAATAAATAAACGTTGGAAAAAAAATTTAAAAAAGTAGAAAGATCTCTGGATATAGACAGATCAATCTATAAAACCTGACTCTGGAACTTACGAGATACAGGACATCGAGCAATTTGCCTAAATTCTGTGGTCTTCTAATCTGCATGTCAGATATGAAAACACCTATTTCACAAAATTGTAGTAAGTATTTTAAAATATGATAATGACACTATAGTACCTGGCACATAATAGGCACTCTCTACAAATGGTAGCTTAAAACATACCAATAACAATTCTTAGCTTCTCACTCTGTTTTCTGGCCAACAATCAAACTCTAAGCTGGTTGAGTTCATTCTGAAGTCAAGACCGCTGACCTGTTCTTTTTGTCCTATCCAGCACCTGCAAAAAAACTGATGTTTTTCATGTTGGATGTAGGGGGGGGGTTGGGGAGTGGGGCAAGGATGGGTAAGAGTAAAGTGTCCCCTCTTCCTATCTGTCTGGCTGTCATCTGGAATTCTGTTGTGAATGAATTGGTCACCTGGTCCCAAGCTGCTGCTGGACATCAGCAACTTGCTCCCACAACACTCAAGTTCACCATGTTGCTCTATAATCCGGGCACATCCCCCTGCATGTACTGCTCCCTGAATCCGGGCTCACTGTTCTGCTTACTTTTTCTGTTTCTTCCTCTTCTCCCCATTCGTTCAGGTTTCTGAAATACTCAAACTCCTTTTGAACTCAGGGCCAGTCAAAATGGACAGCAAAATCTGAACTCCAGGATCATATCCACAATGTTCATAGATGCAGTGGATGCATTTGGCCTGTACTGAGACACTTCAGGGAACTTACAGTGACTCAACACTGACCCAGACAGTCCTTTAATCTAGGCCAGATGGCAAATGGATCATTATCCTCATTCTGATGGACTTGTTTTTCCCCAAGATGAGCTATTATAATTAATTATCTGCTATCTGGCATTTTCTCAACAAATACCATCCATTAACTAACATTTCACTGCCAGTTCAATGATAATTAATTGTCACAGTGATAACCTGTGGTACTAAAAGATTCCGAAATCACTTCAGAATACAGAGAGAGACAAAAAGTGAAACTAAGAGAGAACGAAAGACCGTGAAATTGAGAGGGCAAATCATGCTGAGCATAGTTACAAGATTAAAGGCACAAAGAGCATCATTTTTGTGATATCCTAGAGACACCATCCCACCTATAGAAACACCCCACATAACATTTCCTAATGGGGCTCCCATATAATATCATGAAAACCAACATACTTCGGGTTGGGTGGATCTTTTCCAAGAAGGTGTGATCCTATCTGTATCCTAAAGTCATAGTGTACCCATCTTGGGCAGTGGTCAGTAGACATGGAGCAAAGTCCCCTAAGAAATAGCACATCGGTCACTGTTATTTTAATGACCATCCTACACTTAAAAAGAAACAAACTTCCTTTTCCCTGGCCATAAGGCTTTTCAGAATAATTAGAAATGTTATGCAATATAGCATTGCAAGAACCTACACGGAAAAAAAATCCTGGTATAATAACTTTCCTTCTCGGTTTCACATTATTTTTATTTTTATTGCTTAAAGATGATTAATTCCACAACATGTTGAGTAGCCTCTTGGGTAGATGGGAGGCATGCAGGGCATTTTGGGTTAAGAAGACTAAGTGAGGAAATGTGATAAACGCATGAGTGAAATGTTTTTCCAACTTGTAAACTTTATCTGCATTTTGATTTGCTGTGGGAGGTGTATACAGCCTGCTATTTGTTCATGGACACTATGCTTCACCTTGTGCAGGTACCCCTGGGCACTGGCACCCCCTTCTCAGTGAAGATGGAGCCACCTGCGAGCTACTGGGTTAGAAAGAACAGTCTGCCCTCAACACCCAGGCCATTTTCCTCTCCAGAATTATGAGTGGAAAAAAGCAACAGGAGGTGGGTATCTTCATGAACACATGCTTAGATACAGCACCTCACAGAATTCACTGAAGACACACATGCTCAAGGAGGATATATGAATACATGAAAATCATTTTTGAATTGGGGTTTTGAGACTCTTGGAATTCTGCTTTGTCATACTGACTGTGACTTTTCAACTAAGGGAGTATGACATTTCTTGAAAGGTTGAAGGCCATCAGGACTTCTTTTTGGAGTTTCTGAGGTCCTTTCCCACTTTATTATGTCAAATGGTCATGCTACATTGGTTAAGTGAAATTCTTAAAACCAGCTGGCTCAGGGTCATGGAGAATATGACTACATTGAAAAATAAGAACCACGAAGCTTTAGCAGATGTCGTGATAGCTCGTCTGTGTGGACAGAGAGCCTTGGGTAGCATCAGCACACCCTGAATGACCCTGCTATATGGAAAGCTGGTAGTGATGGTGACAGAAGATCTGCCCCAGAAGGTCTTCTGTGAGAGTTACAAGCAAGATGGAGTGACCCCCATCCAATACATTTACTGGAGAAAATATAGGGCTATCCAATCACACACCTCGTTTCTCACAAGCCAGGTTATAAGGGGTTGAGAAGATATATTCCCAGATAAAAAGTCAAAAGAAAGAAGAAAGCCAGAAGATGAGGATGAAGGGAAATGATCAAAGGGTTACTAAAAGAATTAAAATCTGAAGGAAGGACAATAGACATCTCAAAGGAGGAAGAAAGACCTGAGCTCTCAACTCTTGCAGAGCAGTGGAAAAGAATTTGCACAAGGCAGGCAGGGAAGCTTCTATGGCAAGGTGTGAACTATGGGCTTCTACTGCAAAAGTAGCAGCAGGTGGGTTATTCATCCTTGGGTGGCTCAGTGGGTTAATCATCTGGCTCTTGGTTTTAGCTCAGGCCATGATCTCACAATTCGTGAGTTCAAGCCCCTCATCCAGCCTGCATGACAGTGCAGAGCCTGCTTGGGATTCTGTCTTGTGCTCCTTCTCTCTGCCTGTCCTTTGCTCATGCTCTCTTTCTCAAAATAAATAAATAAAACTTAAAAAAAAAGGAAATGTGTGTGTGTGTGTGTGTGTATATATATATATATAAAGAGAGAGAGAGAGAGAGAAGCAGCTGTGAGCAGCCCCCCATCTGTCACTAGTGCAAAGCAGGTAGGCAGGACCCAATCCCCAAAGGAAACATTTCAGACCAAGAGAAAGCTGAATAAGCTTGTTTTTTTTTTTTTTTGATCACTCATACTATGCAGTGCACCCTATTGTCTTGCATTGTAGACTTGCAATAAATCATAAATAGAATGGTCTAGGTGGTGTAGATGGCACTTCAACCCTAACAGTATTCTACTTGATGGGGACTGGAATGAATCATCATGGTGGCTATGTGCCTATGGATTTGGGGTCACCCAGAGAACAAGAGGAAATCCAGGACGAGCATTTCTCATTGTAGCCTTTAGTAAGATCTCAGAAACTGCTTTCTGAATAATTTTCTTCTAAATAGTATGATGGCTAAATTCAGATGCAAGTCTTACTAGCTAACAAAATCTAATTTAGAAGGATCCCCAAAAGTAAGTCCTGTTTCATATTTTCATTTGTTGGCTTTTAAATTCTTAAATCAAAAACAGGTTTCTCACTACCTTTGGAAGTTAGTATTTTTTTTTACAAGTTTATATGCCTCAAACTGTCAACATTATCTATTTACTGTTTACAAAGCCAGTCTTCCAAAACGTTTTGTCTTTCTAAATACGTAATGCAAAACCACATAAATGGAATAAAAAATACTTAAAACCTACATTAGTTTTTTATAGCCAATAATTCCCTTTTTAAAATTTATTTTGGATTTCCTCATGTTAATAATCAGCAGAAGGTAAATTTTTTCACAGGAAAATGTGCTTATATATGAAATATACCAGGATATACTTTATTCATTTTTTAAAAATGTATTTACATGTGAGAATCCTTACTTTCCTTCCAAAGAGAAAGCTTTGCAGAAAAACTTGGGAAAGAAAAATGTGTTTCCTGGTTAAAGAGGGTTTTCAGACAGCTCCTCTACTGCCCTCTACAGACCAAGAACAGCATAACAGCTCTACTTTGTGGAAAGTAATTTAGTCCACTGAAATACCAGAATTATGGAGACCAAAGGAGAATCAGAGTTCTTAGTTTCCGGTCCTACCTCAGTGTGTTAAAACACAACTGCTCCACTGTAAGGGAAAAATTTAAGACTAGACTTGACACAGAATAAAGAACTTTAAAGATAGGTGTTGATCTTATCCCCAATGCCAGAGTTATTAAGTTGTATTATTCACATTTTAACACATGACCTAACATACAAGTAGCCGGACTTTTGAGTTTTGAAATTATTCAGTCCTTTTCGGATGCTCATATATTGTGTTTTTGTGTTTTAACATTTACCTATGCCATAATTATGACAGAGATATATTATACAGAAAAAATTATAGGTAATAATGAGAATGTTAAGAAATAATACATAAAACTACATTTAAGAATTATGCTGCTTTATGATATCATTTTAATAATGTACAATGGAACAGAGTAAGATCCTAGAGCTTTACATTTGGTTGGATTTCTAGAACCTGAGGATAAAAAGCATGTTCCAGAGAAGGAAAACAAGATATTGGCAAAAAGCAGGCCTCGTGGAACATTTGGCTGAGGTAGGAAATGGGGAGAGATGATCTCTTATCTGTTCTTTACATTGAAGGCAAGGCAGGGAATGAAGGAAAAAAACAACAGAATGGAAGACAAAAGGAAAATGAGGAAACAAGAAAGCAGACAAGAAAAGGCAATATAGAATATTTTTGAGCCCTTACTTTGCACTAAGTACTTTTATTTGTTCACATAAACAGATGAGAACATTGAACTTCAGAAAAAATTATAGTTTGCCTTAGTCATATAGGTGGTAAGTGGTAGAGCCAAGCACAAAAAAAGGAAGGGCAACTGAACTAGGTGCTTACCTTGCACCTCTCAATACTTTGACCAAACAACCTTCTGGGTCCCAGTCAGGGAGAGAGCAGGAGACGCTTATGAGGAACAAAGTTCCTTGGCCAAATTGCTGATGCAAGTCCAGGTGTTAATAACAATAATAATAATAATAATAATAATAATAATAATAATAAATTTGTCGGCTCTGGAAGCCTATAATCATTAGGGCAGTACTTTTAACTCGAGATGTACATCAGAGGCGACTGGGATGAGCAGCCAGGGCGGAGTACCAAGGCTTTCAGCTCAGTGGTTCTCACAACGTGGTCCCCGGACCAGGAGCATCAGTATCACCTTGGAATTGTTATAAATGTAAATCCTCCGTATTCTCCACCCCAGACCCATTAAATAAGAATCTCTGAGGGCAGTGCCCAGAAATCTGCGTTTAGTAAGCTCTGGAGGGGATTCAGAAGCATGCTCAAGTTTGAAAAGCAAGTTCAGATAAGTCCTTTCATTTGTTTAGTACATGCTCGAGGTTCCTGTTATTGACCTGTGTGTCTGAGGGGCCCGCTTTAGGTATTAAGGGGAAACTTTTACCATAGACCTAATAAAATATGCTCCTTTCCCCTAGAGCTGGGCCTAGTAATTCATATTCTCTTCTCTCATTTCAGCTGTAGATGGATTGAAATTAGGACAGTAGACTACCAATTCCCGGAGTGCTAGCAGGCTTGATTTCCTAACTCTGAGTAGAGTGAAAGAACTGCGCAAGTTAGGGACTAAGGGAATTAGGGAGGAATAATGAACAAATTACTGATGATCTTTCTCTCTACATTTCAATTCTATAAGGTGAGCATTTTACCTTTTGCCATGATTATGTAAATGGAACTCAATGGGTTTCCTTAAATTTGCATTTTGTGTTCAGAAGCCAGGCTCTGCCAATATTCACACATGCTAGTTCTTATGGCTTGTGGAAGGGAAAGTGAGAAAATAAGCAGTACCTTAATGCCCTTCTTCATGAGAGTTTATAATCCTTTTCTAATTTTAACCCTACCAGACAGGTATATTATTTTTTAAATTATTTTTAAGTTTATTTTATTTTATTTTGAGAGGGAGATAGAGCAGGGGAGGGGCAGAGAGAGGGGGGGTGGAAGAGAGAATCCCAAGCAGGTTCTGCGCTGTCACAGAGGAGCCCGATGAGCACTCGAACTCACGAACCGTGAGATCATGACCTGAGCCAAAACCAAGAATTGGGTGCTTTACTAACTGAGCCACCCAGGCACGCCCAGACAGGTATATTGTTATTATTTCCATTTCACAAGTGAGATACAGTTTCTTCCAGCTACTTGCTCAGCTGTGGATGAGATTCAAACAGAATTCCTTCTGTCCTTGGATTTGACATTCAACTGGGAGAAGCCCGTGGTGTCCCTTTGAGGGAAGAAAACGTTATCATTCTTGATTTTATATCCCTAACACTATCCAGTAAAACATCTGAAGGTAATTTAATAGATTTCTTAGCAAAAGCATGTTATATTTCATTTTATTGATTGCACTTAGAAAAAGGAAACAAAGAAACAAATACTTCATGGACTGAAATAGATTTATATCTCTCCAGGGAACTAATTCGTGTTCTAGTTTGTATCATCATAAAACACGACAATGTTCTATGTGGCATAAGTGCCTCTAACTTCACCAAAATTTCATGAATACTCTTCCATAATAAAGAGTTGTTATAGGCAGTGGCTGCCCAGTCAGGATCTACATTTCCCAGCCATCCTTGCAACTCAGTGGAGCCACACTACTAATTCTTCCTATCAGAATGGGAGTAGAAGTAATGTGTGTCACATCTAGGGTGAGGGAGATGAGAAACATGTGCGCCTTCACCTTCTATTTCCCCATCCACCGAGTGCAGAGGATCCTAAACTCCTAGGAGATGGAGAAACAACAAGGTAGACACAACCTTCATTCCTGAACCAGGAGGAAGAAGAAAGCCTCCAGGTCACCAGGGGGGCTCACACTAGGGAGCTACGTGAGGAAGAAAACCAATTTCATGGTGTGGATTTGCTGAGATTTGAAGGTTTGCATCTTACTACAAGTACCAACAACACCCTACTTAATGCGCTTCATTTCCTCTCTTAGATGATAAGTTTTATTGTAGGGTACTTCCATGTTTGGAAAAGTGTGAGTCATAGAGTTTCATGAGCCAGGTTCTTGGCTCAGATTTTGAGGAGCCTGATGGGTTGCCCCCCCCCCAATTTCTTTATCTCTCTTCAAAAAGAATGCTGATTACAGTGAATGCACTATTTGAGGTACAGCTCAGACAGATATGGATCTAGTTCTAGACTCTTCCATTTCCAGGTGTGTGAGCACAGGCAAACAGATGAGCTTCTTTCCTCTTCTACAAAATAAAGGTTAAAAGTCCCCATCCTCTAACATTATTATCAAGATTAGAATATTCGTAAATGCCTAGTACAGTGCCTAGCTCATAGATCATACTAGAAGTTGGTGATAGTTTTTCAAAAATATTTGCTGATACTTCCCAGGGGAGAATTATACTTTCTTTATTACCCCATTATCATTGGGTTTGGTTATGTGAGTTGCTTTGGTTAATGAAATATAAGTGAAAAAGATTTCTCACTTGCAAGTTGCAGCCTGATCTCTTTTATTTCTCATACGATGGCCGACAGTATTTTTTTCCAGTGTAATTAACATACAGTGTCATATTAGTTTCAGGTGCACAGTTAGTGATTCAACAATTCTACACATTACTAAGTGCTCACAATGATAAGTGTACTCTTAATCCATTTCACCTATTCCACCCATCCTGCCGCCCACCTTCCCTCCAGTTTGCTCTCTAATATTTATAGATTTATATATTACTCTCTAACATATTTGTTTGTCTTATTTTCTTTGCTTCTTAAAGACCACATATGAGTAAAATCATATGGCATTTATCTTTCTCTGGCTGACTTATTTCACTTAGCATCAGACCCTCCAGATCCACTCATGGATCGTCTAGATCATTCCATCGTATATACATATACCACATCTTTATCCATTCATCTATCAATGGACACTTGGGTTGCTCCCATATAATGGGTATTGTAAATAATGCTACAATAAACAGAGAGGTGTACACATCGTTTCAAATTGGTGTTTTTGTGTACTTTAGGTAAATAGCCAATAGCAGAATTACTAAATCATATGGCATTTCTAGTTTTAATATTTTGAGGAACCCCTGTACTGTTTTCCACAGTGGCTGCATCAATTTGCATTCTCATCAACAGCACAAGGGTTCCTTTTCTCAACATCCTTGCCAAAATCAGTTGTTTCTTGTGTTTTTGAGTTCAGTCATTCTGACAGGTGTGAGGTGGTTATTTCACTGTGGTTTTGATTTGCATTTCCCTGATGATTAGTGATGTTGAGCATCTTTTTATGTGTCTGTTGGCTATCTATTATGTCTTCTTTGGAAAAAAAATATATGTTCATATCTTTTTTGGCCATTTATTTAATTGGATTACTTGTGTGTTGAATTATATAAGTTATTTATATGTATTGGACATTAAACCCTTATTGGAAATGTCATTTGCAAATACCTTCTTTCATTCAGTAGGCTGTCTCTTTTGTTTTATTGATTGTTTCTTTTGCTGTGCAGAAGATTTTTATTTTGCTGAGTCCCAATAATTTGTTTATGTTTTTGTTTCCCTTTCCTCAGGAGGTAGATCTAGAAAAATGTCATTGCAACTAATGTCAGAGAAATTGCTGCCTGTGTTTCTTCTAGGATTTTTTATGGTTTCAGGACTCACATTTACATCCTTAATACAGTTTGAGTTTATTATTGTGTATCATGTAAGAAAACGGTCCAGTTCCATCTTTTGCATGTAGCTGTCCAGTTATCCCAACACCATTTTTGGAAAAGGCTGTCTTTTTCCCATTGCATATTTGTGTCTCCTTTGTTGAAGGTCAATTTACCATAAAATTGTGGGTTTATTTATGGGCTCTCTATTCTGTTCTATTAATCTATGTGTCTATTTTTGTGCCTGTACCATAGTGTTTTGATTATAATAGCTTTGTCACATATCTCAAAGTCTTAAATTGTGATACTTCTAGTTTTGTTCTTCTTGAAGATTGCTCTGGCTACTTGAGGTCTTTGGTGTTTCCATACAAACTAGCATTATTTGTTCCAGTTTTGTGAAAATGCTATTGGTATTTTGATAAGAACTGCACTAAATCTGTAGATTGCTTTGGGGAGTGTGGCCATTTTTTTTTTCAACGTTTTTTTTTTATTTATTTTTGGGACAGAGAGAGACAGAGCATGAACAGGGGAGGGGCAGAGAGAGAGGGAGACACAGAATCGGAAACAGGCTCCAGGCTCTGAGCCATCAGCCCAGAGCCTGACATGGGGCTTGAACTCACGGACCGCGAGATCGTGACCTGGCTGAAGTCGGACGCTTAACCGACTGCGCCACCCAGGCGCCCCCGGGGAGTGTGGCCATTTTAACTCTACCCAATTCACGAACATGTGATATCCTTCCATGTGTTTGTGTCATATTTAGTTTGTTTCCTCAGTGTCTTATAGTGTTCAGAGTACAGGTCTTTCTCTTCCTTGGTTAAGTGTATCCCTTTCCTTGGTATTTTATTATTTTGGGTGCATTTATAAATGGGATCGTTTTCTTAATTTCTCTTTCTGTTACTTCATTATTAATATATAGAAATGTAATTAATTTCTGTATATTAATTTTGTTTTTGTTTTTAATTTTGTTTTTAATTTTTTTTTTCAACGTTTATTTATTTTTGGGACAGAGAGAGACAGAGCATGAACGGGGGAGGGGCAGAGAGAGAGGGAGACACAGAATCGGAAACAGGCTCCAGGCTCCGAGCCATCAGCCCAGAGCCTGACGTGGGGCTCGAACTCACGGACCGCGAGATCGTGACCTGGCTGAAGTCGGACGCTTAACCGACTGCGCCACCCAGGCGCCCCTGTTTTTAATTTTTTTAAATATTTGTTTATTTTTGAGAGAGAGTGACAGAGAGCAAGTGAGCGCAGGTGGGGGGGGGGGGCAGAGAGACAAGGAGACACAGAATCCAAAGCAGGCTCCAGGCTCTGAGCTGTCAGCACAGAACCTGACACAGGGCTTGAACTTGGAAACCATGAGATCATTACCCGAGCCCAACTCCAACACTTAACTGACTGAGCTACCCAGGTGCCTTCTGTATATTAATTCTGTATTCTACAACCCTACTAAATTCATTTATCAGTTCTAGTGGGTTTCTTTTAATGTTTATTTATTTTTGAGAGAGGGTGAGAACATGCTTGTGTGAGTGGTAGAGGGAGGCAAAGGATCCTACTCAGGCTCCATGCTCTCAGCACAGAGCCAGATGCAGGGTTCAAAATCATGAATCATGAGATCACGACCTGACCAAAGTCAGATACTTAACCGACTGTGCAACCCAGGCACCTCATATTCTTGTAGTTTTTTGATGGAGTCTTTATAGAGTTTTCTATATATAGTATCATGTCATCTGCAAATAGTGAAAGTTTTACTTCTTCCTGACCAATTTGGATGCCTTTTATTTATTTTTCTTGTCTGATTGCTGTGATTAGGACTTCCAGTACTGTGTTGAATAAAAGGGGTAAGAGTGGACTTCCTCATATTGTTCCTGACCTTAGGGGAAAACTCTCAGGTTTTCCTCATTGGGTTTTTCATATATGGACTTTGTTTGTTGAGGTATATTTCCTCTAAACCTACTTTGTTGAAGGTATTTTTTTTATCATGGATAGATGTGACACTTTGTTAAAAGCTTTTCTGCATCTATTGAAATGATCATATGTTTTTATCTTTTCTCTTGTTGATATGATGTATCATATTGACTGATTTGCAAACAATGAACCACCCTTGTATCCTAGGAATAAACCCCACTTGATCGTGGTGAGTGATTTTTTTAAATGTATTGTTGTATTTGGTTTGCTAATATTTTGTTGAGGATTTCTATGTCTATGTGCATCAGAGATGTTGGCCTGCAGTTCTCATTTTTAGTGGAACCTTTATCTGGATTTGGTATCAGGGTATCAAATTCAGAATGAACTTGAATAGGCATTAACTCTTCTTCAAATGTTTGGTAGGCTTTGTCTGTGAAGCCATCTGGACCTGGACCTTTATTGGGAGGTTTTGATTACTGTTTTAATTTTATTGCTGGTAACTGGTATGTTCAAAGTTTCTATTTTTTCCTGATTCAGTTTTGGGAGGCTATACGTTTCTAGCAATTTATCCATTTCTTGTAGGTTGTCCAATTTGTTGGCATATACTTTTTGATAATATTCTCTTACAATATTTTGTATTTCTGTGGTGTCAGTTGCTATTTCTCCACTTTTATTTCTGATTTTGTTACTTGAATCCCCCTTCCCCATTTTTTTTCTTTATGATTCTGGCTAAAGGTTTATAAATTTTCTTGATCTTTTCAAAGAACCAGCTCATGGTTTCCTTGATCTGTTCTATTGTTGTCTTAGTTCCTATTGTATTTATTTCTGCTCAAATCGTTCTTATGTCCTTCCTTCTACTGTTATTGGGTTTTGTTTGTTCTTCTTTTACTAGCTCTATTAGGTGTAAGGTTAGGTTGTTTATTTGAGATTTTTCTTGTTTTTTGAGGTGGACCAGAATTGCTATAAATTTCCCTCTTAGAACAGCTTTTGTTGTATTCCAAAATTTTGTACTATTGTGTTTTTATTTTCATTTGTCTCCATGTACTTTTTGACTTCCTCTTTGATTTCTGGGTTGACCAATTCATTGTTTAATAGCATGTTATTTAACCTGTATAAATAGCATGTATTTGTGTTCTTTCCAGACTCTGTGTGTGTGTGTGTGTGTGTGTGTGTGTGTGTGTGTGTGTGTGTGGTTGATTTCTAGTTTTGTACCATTGTGGTCAGAAAAGATACATGGTGTGACTTTGATCTTTGGACTTTGTTGAGACATGTTTTGTGGCCTAACATGTCATCTATTCTGGAGAACATTCCATGTGCATTTGAAAAGAATGTGCATTTCACTGTTTTAGGATGGAATGTTTTGAATATATCTGTTAGATCCATCTCGTCCAATATGTCATTCAAAGCCATTGTGTAGTTTGTCTATATGATCTGTTCATTGATGTAAGCAGGGTGTTAAAGTTCCCTACTATTTTTGTATTACTAGTAATTATTTCCTTTACCTTTGTTATTAGCTGCTTTATATATCTGGGTGATTTCATGTCTGGTACATACTTATTTACAATTATTGTATCTTCTTCTTACTTACTTTTATGATTATGTCATGTCCTTCTTTGTTTCTTGTTACAGTTTTTGTTTTAAAGTCTATTTTGTCCAATATAAGTACTGTTACCCTGGCTTTCTTTTTGCAAATGCTTTCCCATCCCTTCATTTTCAGTATGTGTGTATCTTTAGATACAAAATGAATTTCTTTAAGGCAGCATATGAATGGGTCTGCTGCTTAAACCATTCCACCACTCTATGTCTTTTGATTGGAGTATTGACTCCATTTATTTTCAAAGTAATTATTTATAGGTATGTCCTTATTTCCGTTTTCTTACTTGTTTTATGGCTGTTTGTATAGTTCTTTTCTATTCCTCTCTTCTTCTCTTCTTTTGCTCTCTTCTCTCATGGTTTGCTAACTTTCTTTAGTGATATAGTTAGATTCCTCTCTCCCTCTCTCTCTCTTTGAATATCTATTACCGATTTTTGATTTGTGGTTACCATTATGTTTATATATAACATCTTATGCATATGCATATAGAACTCTATATTAAATTAATGGTTACTTAAGTTGAACTCATTTTAAAAGCACTAAAATTTTACTCCTCTCACCCTCCTTGGTTTTAGGTCTACTGTATCATACTTTACATCCTTTTATTTTGTGCATTTCTTGACTGATTTTTATGGATATACTTAATTTTACTGCTTTTGTGCTTCCTCCTTTTCTTACTCCTGCTTATGGTCTTTCTTTTCCAAAGAGTTTCCTTTAACATTTCTTGTAAGACTGGTTTAGTGGTTACAGATTCCTTTAACTTTTGTTTGTCTGCAAAACTCTTTATCTCCCTCCCACCCAACCTTCTATTCTGAATGATAGCCTTTCTGGATAAAGTATTCTTGAGTTCAGCTTTTTTCTTTCAGCACTTTGTATATATCATGCCATTCACTTCTGGCCTGCAAAGTTTCTGCTGAAAATCAGCTGATAAAACAGCTGACAGTGTTCTAACTAGAAATCACTCCATAACTCTGGATCCTAAAAGTAGATGACGTACAGCAAAGCCACAATTGGCCCACAATGGCACAGATGACACATTTTTTGGTCATAACACATGGAGATTTGGGGGCCATTTGTTACTGCAGCTCAACACAGGTTTTCTGACAAATGGATTAAATATATATTCCTCAATCAGAGAATATGGGAAACTCCTTAAATTGTTAAACTTGTCACCAAGAACCAGAAGTCTAGCACTTTCCTTGTTCTTCCTTCCTTGCCTCCTGTGAATGACCACTAATAAAAAAACAATGTAAGCTCTGCCCTACCTCACTTTCAGAAGAAATTGTGATACAGAGAATGAAGTATTTTCTGATGGTAGTCAAAAAGGGTTAAAACAAAAACAAAAACAAAAACACCTGGAGATCTGATTCCCATGCTGTCCTTTGGAAGTTCATATTTAATACATAGAAATTAGGGCTTTGTGGAAATTCAACTTACAGCATTTTATTAGACTATCTAACTTCAGTGAGCAGTAAGGAAAGGTTGGATAAGAACTTCATACTTTACAATGAGGCAAAGTCAGCACTTGGAGAAGTCATATGGAGGTAGTGTAGAAGGGTCAGAATTTTTAACAGGGCTGCGGAATACCAGAACTTGATAGAAAATTGAACCTCTGCAGAACAATTCTAAATTTCTCAGAAAAACGGCAGAAAGAAGCCAAGATAAAAACAGTACCTTTAATGATGATTAAAGTGATGATTCACTTTTTTGAATTATAATCATGAGAAATATTTAGCTGAATTTCCACTGAAGGATAAGCAAGATGAAAAAAATGTCACTGAAGCTTTTGCCAATTACTCAAATTTTCCCATTATTATTACTCTTTTTTGGGGGGGAGGGAGGACTGCCACACTTAACCAAGCATTTTACTACTACAGAATCATATTAACTCAGAGTCTATAGATAAAAAAAGGAATGTTCTCATTCTAATTTTACTATAATCACAGTGAATCAAAGAAGATAAATTCATTGAACTCCCAGTATGCGAGCAATGCATGCCACAGGCTATTTTCTTACTTTATGGATATTCTTTGCAAAACCACAGAGTTACTTTAACAATATATGTTATGGTAGTCTCCCTCTCCTCCCTCCCACAGTTGCTAAGATTGCTTGAAAAGAATGCCTTTTCCCAAAAACATCATCTAGAATGATCAGACCTTTGTGCACAGGCTGGCCTGGGTCAGATCATGGCAGTGGCAGTGCAGGAAAAGGGGCAAAGCCTTTGTGTGAGGAGGAAGAAAGCACATTTTTTAAAAAAAGCTCTGCTCTATGCTTTCTTCCTTATGTTTATCACAGCTTTCCTTATGCACTGTGTATTTTACTGGGAGGCTTAACAGACACCATACCAATCTATTCTTTCTAAAATGCTGTTAAAAGGCACACTTTGGAGAATACATCCTTCTGTATTTTTATTTAAACATGCTTTATAATTTGCCAAGTGTTTACACATTAGAAATATACTTAACTCCCAAAGCAACACTGAGTTGCATTAAGATTGACGCTTATCTTCATCTTACAAAAAAAAAAAAATGCTCGGAAAAGACACGACAGAAGTAAGGTGCAACTCAGGCCACCACGTCCATAGCCCATATGGCACGGGAAACACCATCACCTACCCATGGAACCAATATTGAGAACCTGATGAGTTTCAATTCTCTTTTAACTGGCATTTCCTACCAAATGCAAGTAAAGGTTTAAAATGGGATCATTGAAAAACATGATTTAACTAATTGTCCAGTGATCAGGAAACATTCCAACCATATATTTAATACTGCCCAGCCTTGGTACACTTTTCAAAGACCCTTTTTGGGTAATGAAAAACAAGTTCTCCATTTCAAATTCAAATTTGTGCTCCAGGATGTTTCTTGAAATGCAAAATTCAGCTATATTGAAGCGGCAGAGATGTAAGCTTTGTGAAACTCTGATATTAAAGCTAAAAAACTATTCATCTCCATTGCACTGGCAATTTCTAATTTTGACAAGTAAAAAATTACATTCATATTTTTTACCCAGTTCTAGAAGATTAAAAATATTCTAGGTGGTGTAGCCATGTTATTTAATTTTTAATTTCCACAAACCTCACTTTAAAATGCATAAACCATTTTATCATGAAAAGCATCTTTCTCCTCAGTGCTATGCCATTAAATTCTTATTCCTGCAGTGCCTTCATACAGATAAGTTCTCTAAAGGGAAAAATATATATTCTCCCATTGCTTTTCATATGAAGACCCAGCATTCTGCCTTCTAGATTAATGGAGTTTAGTTCAAATCTGTTACTTAATAAACATTTCCAACCCAAAAGGAAAAGGAAGGGTTGGCTGGAGGTTCGCTTTCTTTCTTTCTTTCTTTCTTTCTTTCTTTCTTTCTTTCTTTCTTCTTTTTCTCTTCTCTTCCCTTTTCTTTTCTTTTCTTTTCTTTTCTTTTCTTTTCTATGTTTATTTTTAAGAGAGAGACAGAGTGCAAGCAGGGCAGGGGCAGAGAGAGAGGGAGACAGAATCCGAAGTAGGCTCAAAGCTCTGAGCTGTCAGCACAGAGCCCAACGCAAGGCTCAAACTCATGAACAGTGAGATGGTGACCTGAGCTAAAGTGGGATGCCCAAAAGACTGAGCCACCCAGGTACCCCACTGGAGGTGTTTATATCTTCCTTTGAGAGTCAACTAAATTCTATATTTTACAGAGGGAATGCGAAGAAAAGTAATGTTTATCTACCTGTCTGTCTATCCATCCATCTGTCCATCTATCCATCCAATGCTACTCAAGCTTCTCATAGCATTGATGAAAGTAGCATTTATTAGCCTTATTTTAAATGCGAGGACTCTAAAACACAGAGATGAGTTTTTTGTGGCCCATGCGCTATAACCTACAGAAGGTGAAAGTCAAACTTGAGTTGCATTTTCCTTTAGACTCTAGGAGGAAGTGTGTGTCTGCCCCTCTCCCTGAGGGTACTCTGTCCTTAGAGTGTGGGGCACTTTTGCTCTTTGTGTTCTTGCCCATCCTACCCCCTCCTTTAATGAAGGGTCCAAGCAGGACTCTACACCAGGTACTGCTCCAGGTGCTGAGGGTAGAACAGCACCCTGAATACAGTCCCTGTCCCCAGAGGAGGAACTAGCTGAGGGTGTGTCACCAGCACCTTCTCACTTGAAAAAATATTTTTGAATAATTAAAAAAAATTTTTTTAATGTTTATTTATTCTTGAGACAGAGACAGAGCGTGAACAGGGGAGGGGCAGAGAGAGAGGGAGACACAGAATCTGAAACAGGCTCCAGGCTCTGAGCTGTCAGCACAGAGCCTGACAAGGGGCTCGAAACCACGAACTGTGAGATCATAACCTGAGCTGAAGTCGGACACTTAACTGACTGAGCCACCCAGGTGCTCCATTTTTGAATAATTAAAAAAAAATCATCTGTGTTTTGAAAAGTTCAGTACCATAGCTCTGACCCATGGTTGGGATATAATGACGAGTACCCTATAATTTTTTTTGGCCATATTTCTAGAGCCAATTATTCTTCAGTTCATCTATTCAATTTTTTTTTCTTTTGCAAACAACTGTCTTTACTAAATATTCTGCAGCTCCTGAGGGCAACTTTGCATTGCCAAGCTATTTCTCAGGATTGTGCTCGATACCCCTAGCTCAGTGTCAGAAGCAAATTTAATGAGCTCATTTTAGAGTTTCTCCTCTAGATCTTGATGAAAATATTAAATCCAGTGACCCAAACTAATTCCCACTGAATGCTATTGACTTTTCTTGAATTCTGAAGTTAAAAATAGCCCCTTTCTGGGTAGAACATCCCCGTCAACAGTGTATCAACCAACCCATGTATCACGGGGGCCACGATTCCAAAGTTTACTGAAGCATGTCATGATGGCAAAACCAGTAGCCTTGCTGTGGATGAATGTGAGCATTGATGGCTCTCCCTGACCCTCCAAACTTGCTCATTTATGACAGAAACAAGAAGCTGTGCTACTTTAAAAAATCATTACCTTAGTTCTCATGATGTTCTCTCAAGAATATTAGTCGAAGTATGTTATAATTAATTTCCTATATGTGCACTGTATTAAAAAAAGGTGTGTAAGACCCACTAGAAACTCATTCTCCTGGCTCCAAGCTGCTCTGATATGTCCCCTAAGTGTTACAGGGACAAAAGAGTATTTTAGCCCAAGGAATATAAACCTAAAGGTATTTTCTTGCATGAGTTATTATGACCTTCACTCACAATTTATTTTCTTTTTTTTTTTTCCTTTAAAAATTTTTAAATATTTATTTATTTTTGAGAGACAGAAAGAGAGCACTCGTGGGGTAGGGGCAGAGAGAGAGGGAAACACAGAATCCAAAGCAGGCTCCAGGCTCTGAGCTGTCACCACAAAGCCCAATGGGGGGTTCAAAATCATGAACCGTGAGATCATGACCTGAGCCATAGTTGGACACTTAACCGACTGTGCCACTCAGGTGCCCCCCTTATTTTTTCCTTTTTGAAATGTTGTTATAAAACAAACTGATTAATCCAAGTCTGCCTTCAATGTCTCTGACTGTTTACTATCAAACTGTCAACATATCTTGGTGTTATTCAACAAATACCCCATTCTTATTTCTTAGAAAAACTTTTGCCCTTCTCATTTTTTAAGGGTGGCATTTTATGTATTTTTTTTTTATTGTTGCTACTGGTCAACGTGTCTTATTGTTGTTCCATAATCTAGAATTAACTTTCTACTTTTTAAACATTTCAAAATAACATTGAAAGACTGAAGGTCCTAAGTTGTTTTTATTGTCTATTTGTTTGATTCTCTGTTATTTCCTACACAACGTTTGTCTCAATAAAGATCTCACGTCCTTTTTCCACGTAGGACTTGGTCTCAAACTTCAAAGGCTGTCCTCCTATTGACAGATCTTAGTCTAGCACATGCACTTTTGCTTCACCTTCCCAAGGAAGACCTAAATAACTACTTCCTGTTTGCTGCTAAATGAGGAAATAGGGTGATAAAGGGGCACCTGAGTGGCTCAGTCGGTTAAGCACTCAACTCTTGATCTTGGCTCAGGTCATGATCTCATGGTTCATGAGTTTAAGCCCCGTGTTGAGCTTTGCAATGACAGTGTGGAGCCTGTTTGAGATTCTCTGTATCCTTCTCTCTATGCCCCTCCCACATGCATTCTCTCTCTCTCTCAAAATAAATAGACTTAAAAAAATAGGGTGATAAAGTCAGATTCTCTAATGCCTAAAAGTACAATTTCCTTTATGCCTTCTATGGCAGTAGTACCAAAAAATCTATATTGTATAGAAAAACAATTATCTTTAGGCAGCAAGGTTTTCCTTGACAGTAGGGAAACTAACAAAGCAAAATAAAACAAAAACACATCAACAGTTTAGCAATCAAAGGATGTTTTCCAAATTGTTGATGAAGGGAGGAGAAAAAGATCAGGTTACCCCCCAAGTGGTTACCATTCAGATTCCAAATGGCACAGTTATTTTGGCCCCTATGATACTGCTCTTTCCTTGATGCAGGGAATGGCCTTGATTCTGGTCATCTCTCATTTTCTCTCAGGATCGGAATGTCCAAGAGAAAGTGAGACAGTAGGGCAATAATGATAAGCATTGTGGTTTTCAGGAGAGAATTCAGATTTTTCTAGTTTGATCACAGGGTTTATAGATTCAATGTAAATCCCTTACATTCCTGAAGAACCTTTAGTAGGTTCAGCAAAATTAGGTTACTTGAATGTCAATATCATATCATGGATTTCAGAGTTAGGTAACTTGAGTTCAAGTTTTGACATTTGTGCTTATTTTGCTCAGCTTTCTAACTTTCAAGTAGAAGGCAGAGGGCCCACCTATTATGTCATTATTTCCACAAATACATAAGGACAACAATATGCCAGTTACATCATGCCGTAGATGATCTTTTATGCCTCTTAGCACTCACCTTTGAAGAGTTTGAACTAGAACTGAGTCTTTCTGTAAGCCTCTGTGATGTAGAAGGAACAGAAATGTGGATAAACCCAGGATGTGTAGGACACCATTCAGATAGAAGACACTCAACTCTTACCAACTCCTTATCTTTTCATTATTCGGTCTTACCCTGCTGCTGCCCCAGAAGGACAACAGATTGAAGCAAAATAGAAAATATATATAGATAAGGCTCATATGACAGAACAGAGCAGACAATGACAATAAATTAAAAACAATTTGCTAAGCATGGGCCATGTGCTTAACTCTGTGGGAAGGCAGATGTGTCTCGCATGGTCTTGTTCTCAAACGGCAAGACTCACATGCAATCAGTAATGCACATTAAAGCGGACATGTGATTGAGTGTTGTGGAATCAAGCCCCTCATCGGGCTCTGTTGTGACAGCTCAGAGCCTGCTTGGGATTCTCTCTCTCCCTCTCTCTCCGTCCCTCCCCACTCATGCTCTCTCTTTCTCTCAAAATAAATAAACAAACTCAAAAAGCAAACAAACAACTGGAAATGTAACACTTTGAATTTGGCACTGGTGGGCTTTTGGGCTAAAGGGTCCCAGACTGCTATGAAAAAGTGAACAACTCGGGGCCAATATATAGGGGTCATCTTTGGCTCAGATATATAACAGATCATAACCTCACTTTTTCCATGTACCACATATGAATGCACACATCTCAGGTCAGATAAAAATATTATTATAAGTATAGGAAAATAAGTGTGTAATATCAGGGTGGATAAAGCCTAAACCTAAAGCCATATATTTAAAAATGGTTGAATTTGACCGTATAAAATGTTTCAAGTTCTGTGTGTGAATTAATGATAATAACTGATGTTTATATGGTACTTATAATAATGGTTATGTATATTGACTTATTCAATCCTCACTCCAATTTACAAGCTAGGTACTCTTATTCCCATTTCACAGTTAATTACATAACTAATTGCACAATGTGCTTACATTAAGTTGATTTGTAGGACAGCCATATAAAGTTGTATAGCTTGTGCACTGCACAGTTCCACTGATTATGTGCACTGGGGGAGAGGTGGCATTCTCATAGACATTGACGTGAGTTATGTCCCCCAGGGTGTTACTGCACACAAGTTATACAACTGAACTCAGCAGGCTTCTAGAGTTCCTTAAACTCATTAAGGTGTTCCCCACCTCCGTTCCCCACCTCCCCCAGCTACCTTGTGAACATGGATTTAGCATTCAAGACTCAATCCAAAGCCCCTTCCTCTGAAAGGTCTTTCCTGGCCCACTCCTGGCCCATACAACAAGCTACAAGTGACTGCTTTCTTCTCCATCCTGCCATTGTCGCATCCATAACCTACTCTCATACAACATTAACATCGCCTCTTGCTTCTTGATTCACTCATCTGGCTCCTCTATCAGATTACAAGCTGCTTGAGCTCAGAAAGTCTTAATCATTTTTGCATAAATGGTTCCTGGCATAGGGTCTGATACGTAGTAGGTATTTAATAACACTGGTTGAATAAATGAATAAGAAGGCCCAGAGAGAGACTCTGCTGGTTGGCAACACACAAGATAGGATTTTCTTTGCTCCCATTTGGCGATATTATCAAACATTTACTGGAGGGCATAGAAGAATCGAAAGCATTTGCAGCTGTCTTTTCACACATTAATTAGCAAGGAGACAGTTCTCAGCTATAAAATCTTTACAGTTAGTAAAACACCCCTATCAGCCCTCACTATTAGACATCATGGATAAATACTGCAACATTAAGTTTTGTGGCACTGCAAATAAAAGTGTTAGCAAGTAATACAATTATATCACTGTGTTCTTTTAAATTATTAAAACACCTACTTCATTTGTAACCATTCAATTACTCCTCACTGCCTAATGTCCAAAATTCTCAGTGAGGCCTAGAATGCTACTGATAATTTGATCCTTGTCTATCTAAGTTCATCCGCCAGCCCCTCGTATTCCCCCTCCCACGCATGCCAGGTCAGACATACACCGAATACTCAGACACTCTGCAAACTGAAATTGCAGTGCAGCTGCCCTGATCCAATCGTATTTCCTGGGATCATCTCACAACTTCAGGTTTTCGCACATTCTGTCACTCAGCCGAGAATGTCCTTCCTACTTTCATCGACTTGAAATGGTTATTCATACTTTTAGTCTCAGCTTAAAAGCCACTTCGCATCCTCTGTGACAACTCCTTCCCTAACCCCAGCGGAATCATGGGCTCCTTGTCTGCAACCGTTATGGTCCCGGGCGTACAACTCAACGGTATGTATCACAATGTTTGTAACTATTTGTCACAGGACCTGTCCACCTTTCACCCCTTTGAAAGAAATGGCTGAGTTTCGCTTATTCGTGAATCCCCAGGATCCAAGACAGATAACCTTGGCAGGCACCTAATAGCCACTTAACCAGTGAGAGGTGACGGGCAAACAGGACGGTCTGGTTCAGGCTGTTCCCAATCACTAGTTTTGAGAAAAGTTCCCCTTGGAAAAACCTCACTGCTGCCTTCCACTGCTGGGCACGGCCTGGGATTTGGTTTTTACCTTATTATTTTTGCCTTGTGGCATAAGAAGGAAACTCACGGAAAGAATTCCAGGAAGATCTAGCCCTCTGTTTTCTCTGTGACTATGCTTTATAACTGCTGGTCAGTTTAGGGCAGCTTCCTGGAAACTTAGCAAAAATGAACTGAATCTACTTTTTTTTTTTTTTATTAGCTTTGGTGTTTTTGATCATGACAAAGAATCTGCTGGACAGTATGACAGTGCAATGACCCAATGTGTCTCTTCTTTCTTACAGCGGATTACTCACTTCCTCTCGCAATGCTGTGAGTGGAAGCTGCAGGCGGTTCAGGGGCTCAGAAGTATGCTTTGGGCTTGGATTAGGACACAGACTTACTAATTCCACAACTCAAAAGCAACCTCCAAGATAAAAGCTGACTTTGTAAGTTGAGAGATGCTCTGAACATAGGAGATAAGAAATAAGAAATGTATTTTAGGTGGTTTTAGAATTTTAGCGCTCTATCCCCCAAGATCAAAGGAAATGGGGAGACTCATTTCAAGAACCATCAGTGGAACTGTGAGTTCTGCTCATGTTTGTATTTTGTGTAATTCCAGTTCTACCTCATTTATCGACTAAATACTTAAAATTCTTAAGAGAGCAGGGCACCTGGGTGACTCAGGTCATGATCTCAGGATTCATGAGTTCGAACCCAGCATCAGCTGAGCTCCAGCCCTGCTTCGGGCTCTTCACTGACAGTGCAGCGCCTGCGTGGGATTCTCTCCCTTTCCCTCTCTTTCCCTCTCTCTCTGCCCCTCCTGAGATCTCTCTCCCTCTGTCTCTGTGCCTTGCTCACTCGCGCCCTCTCCCTCTCAAAAATAGTGAACTGCAGTAATTTAAAAAAATATAAAAATTATTAAGAGAAAATAAAGGCCCTTTTTTCTCTTCTAGAATCTCTGCTGCTGAGGACAATATCTCTCAATTACATCATTGTAAATCTTCTCCCCCAGATTTTTCCTTCCTCCCATTATGTCGTTTCCTATCAACTAGACTATATTCTAATTTTCAAATAAAGTTTTTTAAAATTTAGAACATTTTTGTATATAACTAAAACATTTTGAAGTTAGTACAGAGAGTTCCCATATGTAGTACACCCAGTTTCCCCTGTTATTAATACCTCCTATTACTTTGGCACATTTATTACCATACTGATGCATATTTATTACGTAAAGTCCATACTTCATTCAGACTTTTCTACTTCTTCTCCAGAGCCCTTTTCCGTTACAGGATCCCACTGAGGATAGCAAATTACATTTGCTTAGGCTTAAGCAGACATGACAAGAGGAGCCCTCTTGGCTGTGACAGTTTCTCAAACTTTCCTTGTTTTTGTTACCTTGTCTATTTTTGAGAACTGGTCAGGCATTTTGCACAATGCCTCTCAACTGGGATTTGTCATGTAGTTTTCTCCCGATTAGACCAGGATTATATATTTTCCTCTGCAGGAAGACCACAGAGGTAAAGTGCTATTTTCATCATATCATATCAAGGATGCATGCTGTATCAAATGACCTATCACTGCTGATGATAACTCTGATCACCTGGCTAAGGTAGTGTTTGGCAGGCTTCTCTGGTGTGAAGTTATTCTCTTTTTCTCCTTTTCCATACTGTGCTCTTTAGAAGGAAGTCACTATATGCAGTCCATCTCCACGACAGCAAAGTTACCTACAAAAATTATTTGGGAGGTGCCTAGGTGGCTCAGTTGGTTGGGCGTCCAACTTCGGCTCAGGTCATGATCTCACAGCTCATGGGTTTGAGCCCCCCATCAGGCTCTGTGCTAACAGCACAGAGCCTGGAGCCTGCTTCGGATTCTGTGTCTCCCTCTCTCTCTACCTCTCCCTGCTCACATTCTGTCTCTCTCTCTCAAAAATAAATAAACATTAAAAAATTTTTAAAAACTATTTGGAATTTTTCCGCATGGACATTTGCCTGTCATCCTTTATTAATTTATTCAATCATTGACTTCAGCATGAACTCATGGATATTTATTTTATATTTTGAATTGTAATAAAACTACCACCTTTTTTCTCTGGTCAAATAATTCCAGCTTTGGCCAGCGGAAGTTAACTCAGTTGGTTTCTGTGTCCCTTGGACATACTGTGTTTTTAATTTAGTGTTTTGGCTTGTGTTTTTAATTTAGCATTTCCTTACTTTCAAACTCATCTTATGTATATTCTGTCTTAGTCCTAGGATCAACTATTTCTCCAAGGAGCCCTGGTTCCTTTTATTGAAGAATGGTATTAATTACCAAACTCTAGGTACTAGGTGTGCTCATTGCTACTGGGGTGTTTGTTGATTTTAGGACCTCTTGGCTGATGTGTCTGGTACTAAGCTGTGTGTACACCCATATATATGGCTATTTCTACATTTAACTACCTGTATCTATATTGAGCTAAACATGAGTTTCTATTGATATGTCCAGCTCTAATCCATCACCACATAAATTAGTCTAGTCTCCTCACTTTGCTTATTTATAACTTCTCCCTCAAAAGTAAGTAACTTGGCTCTCCCAGCCACCATCTGTTTATGTAACGGTTAAATTCCAGTATATATGTATAGCAGTACTAGGAATTAAGAAATACACAAAAAGCCTGAGTGTTGGCAGTGGGTAAATAAACCCATACCAGGAGAATACAGATTCCAGATAGCAGAGAAAAGCGAAAAAAAAAAAGGGTAACAACCAGCTAAACAGAGCTTTGGAGAGGTAACCAAAATAAAGTGGGAAGGGCCAAAAGGTTGGGATCTCAGAATCTATATCTATGACAGGGAAAGAGTTGATGCTCTCTAGGTACAAGGTCTCATAGTGCTTTATCCTAGGGATTTCACATAGATTCTGTGAAGAAAAGTCTAAATATTAATTAAAATCAACAAGAAATTAAGAGCATTTGGCTAATCTTAAGCATTGAGTAATGTCCTTCAGGATCCAACACAAAGCTCTTTCCCAAGAAGCCGCTGAGGCCCTAGATTGGGGTTCCTCATCCAAATCTCACAGATTGTTCTCACCACTATTGTAATTATTTGTTTATATGTTTGCAAGCAAGACAGTGAGGTCTCTAAGGACAAGGCCCATGACAAGTTCCTTTTGATCAACACTCGGCACTGTGCTTGGCAATAAGCAGTAACCGAGTACATGCTGAATAAATACAACAAAGGAAAAGAGAGAATCCCGGACACAGGGTTTATAAACAGAGTTTAAAAAAGAAGAAGAAGAAAAAAAAACACCCTCCCTCCAGCACTAAAGCAATGCCCTTCCAGGTGATTAAGAAGGTGGGCCTTCGGTATATTCATTTTTCCAATGATTTTTTTTTCAGACCTTAATTGCTGCAATCATAACTAATCCAGTAATCTATCTGCAAGGACTAAAATCGATGATTAAAAAATAAATTATATTAGGGCATTTAATTAATCCTATTATCCTACAATCCCATTAACAAGTAGTTCACTAGCATCTTACATCTTTATTTTCCAGAGACCTATAGGTAAGGAATTATATTATTAAGCGTTTCTGTTTTACTCTAATTTCTGCATGATGTATCATGAGCACATTTAACGGCATTGTACTTCTCTGCAGACAATTCCATCTTTAGAAATTGCTTTGGTGATGCAAAGGACTGGAGGGTAGATATCCTGAGTTTGTCCTCTAATTAAAAGATGTCACTAGCTTTCTGTACACTCAGAACATGGGCAACTTTTATCACCAGGAGTTTTTATTCCCAAACTGTTCATAGAATGAGCCAAACTGTATAAACAATGAGATTGTGACACATTCTTCCAGACTGGATGAAAAAAGATGTGACATCCCAAAGTTCTCTGATTGGGAGAAAAAATGAACTTGGATAAGTTTAGTGAGATTTTAAATTTATTGGCTGACTATGGTTTATTTTTTGAAAAATTAATTTAAGTTTTGCCTAATTCTTTTTTTTAATGTGTGTTTATTTTTGAGAGAGAGAGAGAGAGACAGACAGACAGACAAGAGTGAGCAGGGGAGGGGCAGAAAGAGAAGCAGACACAGAATCTGAAGCAGGATCCATTGGACACAGCAGCCAGCGGCTCCCTCCAGAACCCTTTGGGGCTTTGTTAATAGGGGGTACTAGAGAGGCATTCTAGGAGAAAGGAGTTTCCTTCCTGGTTCTGGGGTGCTTACTGAACAGAAATACACAGTGCACATGATTTCTGCAGCACGATGCTCCCATTGGACACAGCAGCCAGACGCTCCCTCCAGAGCCCTTCTTGGGCAGTTCTTTAGTAGAAAGCCCCTATGGGAACACTTCATGAGTTGCTTTTCCTAGAGGTACTACCAGGTCATTTTCAACAAGGTCAGGATCTCAACACTGGGAGACAGTTCGATTCACAAGCGTCCCAAAGCACCTGAGGTTTTGTGGAAGGAAAAGGGGACAAGATTTGAAAGCAGAAATCACGGTGAAGGAAAACACCTTAACTGGTTCTGTGGTATTGGCGAGGGAGGAGTAGAGAACAGCACCATTTTCACAAGACTGAAAGAGAAGTGGAAGAACATTGTGAACTGAAGGGATCTTGCCAAAGACACACTCTGCAATCCAGCGGACATAGTGGAAGACTACGTGAGGTTGGAAGAGGGCAGAAAATTGGATCAAACCAGAATATGGAAACAAGCTTAGAGTGAGAAGATGCCAAATGATGATGGACGACGGGTAGCTTTAGCATTCTGTGATGATTATTATGAGAAGTAACATTGTTAAACACGGACTTTTTTTTCTTTCACTTTTTCTAATGCAGACTGGTTCCCTGCACAATTCAGAAGTCAAGATCTCCCAAGGGCCTGTCTTTGAGAGACACTTCTAAGATAAATTAATGCTTTTGTATATTACAAGCCAAAACGAAAGGATTAAAAAAATTATCAAGACATAACTAAAAATGAGTAAGAAAAGACGCCTCTTATATCACCATGATATCTAAGAACTTTGGATTCAATTGAAATGGAAGTTTACACCTATAGAAGGAACTCAAGAGACTAGGAAAGGGAACTACAGGGAATCAGAGAAAAAGAGAAGGGATGTCCTGCTGCTGGAGATGGGCTGACCTATGTTGCTGGGAATCAGCAAAGAAAAACCTGAAACCAAAGCAGGGGCTTGTGACAGGAGTGATTCAGCTACTTCCTGTTCTTGTTGCCAGGTTCAGTGGGATAAGTCTGCCTAGGGACACAGAGCATGTGGCTTCTCCAGCACTGAAGAGAGAAAGGGGCCCAGCCCAACTCTAGAAATAAGGAAGAACCCAGTCTTCTCCAAACACAGCTGCCATTTTGATCTTGGTTTGGGCTATATCAGCTCTTGACTGATCCAGAGTGACTGGTTTTCCTGCCTCCAGGCTCAACCTCCTTCAGTCTTCTCAACACAGTGTGGTCAGATTGATTTTCTCAGTGCCAAACTGATTATTATAGTCCTGTCTCATAATATTTCAGTAGTGTCCCACTGCCCAGAGGATAATGTCCACTCTTCCTCTAAAGGCCATGTGGAATAGGTTACTTCTCATTTATCTACAGTAGACTAGTCAGGTTCAAATCTAGCCTTTTTACTCACAACAGTGTGATACTGGTCAAGTTATTGAACTTCCTGGTGCTAAAGTTTTCTCATTTATAAAATAGACACATGAAATTCTATGGGGCACCATTCACTTGAGCAATGAAATAAAAAGCATCTCCTGGATCAGAGCAAGGAAGCAGCCTGACGATCCATACCTCATGTGATTGTCAAGAAGGTTCAATAGTTTAGTGCATAGGAAATATGTACAATAGTACCTGGCACACAGTTAGCTCTCAGTAAGAGCTGACTGTGATCATTGTTATCCCTCTGTCATTTCTCTATGTGACTCTTATTCTCCATCCTTATCAAGTTATGTGTGGTTTTTAAATGATGCTGTTTCCTACCTCAGGCTTCAGCACCAAGATCTTTCAGTCCAAATGTACCTCCCTTCTCCAAGGAATGAACTCCTACTTACCCCTCAAGCTATGGCTCAGATGTTTCCTCCCTGTGGTTTTCCCTGACTCCACCCAATTTTATACCCACCCTTTCATTAAAGCTACCTTAAGTCCAAGACTCTATTGTTACAGTAAACCATCTCTACTGATACTAATCTTTTAGTTTACAGTCTCCTATGAGACAAGTGTGTCCCAAACTATGCCATTATTTGTACACCTTCAAAATTGATGATGTATCCTCATAGACCTTTACCATAATTGAAAATTTTTCCTGAAATCAACTCTCAATTTTGCTTATTTAAATTCATTTCAAAGGGAACTTTGTATAACTATTATAAATCATCAAGTTAGTTCACACTACACTAAAAATAAATAATAACTATGATACAACAACAACAACAACAACAAAAATCCTTGTTCATCTACCAGTTAATTCATTTGTGACCTGCACTCTGGTGGGAAATTCTGCACTGATATATAAAAGTTATTCAGGTATGGGAAAATCTGTAATAATATCCTCAGCACCTATGATAATGTTGGGCTTTATGACGTTGGCCATTTCAGCAAATGATTCTTAAATTGCCACAATCTTTCAGAAAGCCCTGAATTCAAACCTTGACTTTAAAGGGGAGAAGGAAACTATAGATCTTTACAAATTTAAGTGACTAGCAGAGTGAGAGTTCACAGGAAATAAAAAGCTCACCTGAGTATCGTTTGTCTATGGAAGCCGAATTTTCAAATTTTCAAATTTCAAACAGAACTGAAGTTTACAGGCCGGAACGAAGGTAGTGTGAAAGATATTCTTTAAATTAACAATTCGGGAAAAAGTTGATTACCCCCCTCCCAAAGAACTACTACTTTTTTCTATTGGATATTAAGAACTATGAAATTGTCTTTGGTCAGTAGATGTATCAGAGACAAATATGTGCCTCAGCCCTTAGAACAGCTCAAGTCCTTACACTGTGCTATCTGTCCATTCCTTTACAGTTATAGTGTTGCCTTGCTTTTGAATTTCCTCTTGTCCCTTCTCTAGGTTATACCTTATTATTTTAATTTCTGGGTTTTTAAAAATAATTTATCTAAAATTTCTATTGACCCAGATATATAAATAATTATGTTACTAAACAACCAAATAAATCACGAATGGATGGATAAATAAGCCAGGTCATGATCAGTACTGTGATATGCTGATCCATTTAGGCAGTTTGGCTGGGTGGAAATTAGGTAACCGGAAATTGGGCAAGCCCCTCAATGGGTAGTACTTTTTCACTTCTCAATCTCTTATGACAACAGTTTGAAGGCACAGCAACTGACAGCAAAACCGGTTTGATCAATACTTGGGTTTGGCTTCTCCGGAATAGCGACTGTGCACACAAGTGACAGAAGCTGGAGCTGGGGGGTGGCTGTGCTGCTAACGTGAATCACACACCTGTGTCTCACAAGGCAGTGCACCGTGCTGTGAAAGGGGAAATAAAACAGGCTCACTTACGTTGAGGGGTTTTAAAATGCAGTTGGGAAGCCATTCAGGAGGAAGGCATCTCCTCCCCAGGTGGAGCCATGAACTCTTGAACCTGAACGGGGCCAAACCACAAATACTCCAAGGACTCTGTAGGAGCACTTGCAATGAGCTACAGTAGCAGACTTTTGCTTAGTGACAACCCCAACAACCAATTACATTTAGCCAAGAATAGTTTTCTGGCCACCAACACCCATCAGAGTCTTTGTCAACAACTTCTACAAGCATTCCCTGTTGTCTTTAAAAAGCCCTGACTTTTGCTCCCTAATGGGACACTATTTGGGTTGCTACCCAAATCTGTGTGCCCCAAGTTGCAATTATTTGATCCCAAATAAATACTTCTGTTTAATTATTGTCTCTTGACAATTTGAGGCTGACAGCATATTAAATGACAGGGAAGCCAACAGTGACTCTGACGCACAAGAAAACAGATTCCAAAACCAAAATGTCAAACTCAAAACCAAGAAAGCCGCAATTAATTTCCATTACTACCAAAGCAATGAAGTCACTGCTTCTATGAAGGCGGGAGGGCTGGCTTACTTATAAGGCTACATAATATCATAATTTTCTTTATTAAACTTTCTTTTGCATATATTATTTAAAAGTCTTGGAAATACTACATAAGTACTGATAATTCAAAGCCAATAAAACTGTGTAATAGCACAAGTGATGTGAAGATCAAATCATTGAGAAAAATGAACTCGAATAAAGTACTTTCCTTTTTTTCCTTCACAGAAATATCTTAGTATTACATTTATTTGACAAATACATGAGATAGAAGTTTATATAAGGTGGAAAATAACTTAGGTATGGTATAAGGAATCTTACATCTTTGAGTATAGAGGGCTTCTAGGAGCATATGGGCAGTGTAACAGAGCTATTTCATTTTCAGAAAGCTTATTAAAATTGATGATTATACAGTTACTTTGAGATAGAACATAATAATGCAGAACCACTTTGATTTCAGAGTTTATAACTGTAACCACTACTTTTAAAAGCTGATTTATCTTCCAAGTTCCAATTTCTTTCTATCTCATGTGTGCAAACACACACACACACACACACACACACACACACACACACACACATACACAAATAAATATTCACAAAACAGATCCTGGTCTCAAATTTTTGGAAAACAAAGTATCCAGGAACATAGACAGTAGTTTACAAGTTAGTAACATTTGAGATAATCAGAACTTCAGGTTCATATACAAGGTCACTAATATTGGGTTCTTTTATGAACACCAACATGCAAGAATCAAACCACAAAAGCTACAACAACTACAACAGCAAATAAAACCAACCAATAGGTATTTCAGTGTTTAATTTCTATGCTACCAATGTTTCTAAAGAGTGTATGTCTTTGTGTTCATCTTAGAAACATGTGCTTCTAGGAGACCATCATGGGAACTACCAAGAGAAAATTTCACTTAACTTATAACTTTTATCACCTTCATCTGACATGTGTATAGGAGAGAAAACTGGTTGGGGAGTCAAATGGCTTAGTCAAATTGGTTTCTGAAATGTACCATTCATTAGTTTATTTGATGTTTGGCAACTTCATCTTAGAGTACTTCCCTGAGCCTTAGTTACTCAGTTACCTGGAGAGACAGAGACATGCCTCTTGAAGGCTGTTACCCTCACCTCTCCTAGAGAGGGGCTCCTGTGTGTAATTCCTTCGACTGGGCTGCCCAGACACAGACTCACAATCCTCAGTATGCTTTAAGAGTCAAATGCCTTAAAGAAGATATTCAACCCTATTGTCAAGAGGACCATCTAACATGAAGGAGAGAGGAAGATCAACACACCTTTCTTAACTCACAGGCAAAGTAGTGTCTGCTACTCTGTTGAATAGAGACTGTCTGGAAGTTCTCTTGCAGCACATCCGCTCAGGGTCATCAAGAGACCTACCTGTTGCTGATCTCACCTAATCTCCCACACCTTTTCAAGAAGTGGCCAGAATTCACAAGCCAAGGAGAGCAGCTCAGTGAGCAAAAGGATTGTAACCTGGGATGTGATTTATGTTTTACCAAAACCCCTTAGTCCCACTGATTTGCCCAGATGTGCATTTTCAAAATATACAAGGCAATAAACTGAACATTTCACATTCATTGCGGCACCTGAGTGGCTCAGCTGATTAGGTGTCTGACTTCGGCTCTGGTCATGATCTCACGGCTCGTGAGTTTGAGCCCTGCATTGGGCTCTGTGCTGACAGCTCGGAGCCTGGAGCCTGCTTCAGATTCTGAATCTCCCTCTCTCTGCTCCTCCCCTGCTCACACTCTGTCTCTGTTGCTCTCTCTCTCTCAAAAAAATAAACACTAAAAAAAAATTCGCAAACATTCCTTAAACAAAAAACACAACAAACAAAAACATTAGCCACTCTCCTTGCTCCAAAGGGATTAAACTAAACACAGTATATGGGGCAGATAAAAAATTCAATCGTTACTCTTTAGTTACTGCAAAGTGCATACAAGTATAAGGGCACTGAGTTAGTAGAGATTTATAAGTTTATCACAGTATTAAATCCTGTCTTAATGTATGGAGAAAAAATCTAGGAAATAAAGAGTGTGTTACTGTTTCTTTTATCTCAACAGTAAAATTACTATCATGAATCCTTTTTAAAATGCCTGTAAGCCTTCATCTGAGCTGAATATCTGGGCTTCGAATTTCACTTGAGACCTTGTCAAAATTAAAACCTGTTAAGTCCACAGAATCCAGGTTAAAACTGCTGACTATGGAAAGTCGAAAATTATATCATGACTCCCAAATGATGATGACACTAGTCACATCTTTGGCCCTGTTGTCAACATGCATGATGATTCTCATTTCTCTTAGCTTCATCTTCTTCATTCTAGTGTCCGAAGCTTTGTTTGTATCATTCCAAGTAAAGAAGAGTTTTTCAGGCACATGAATACAAATGAGAGCATAACATTTAGGTAACACCTCTCGTCTCTAACTTCTGCATTTCTTACATTCAATGTATTTTTGCATTCCTTACATTCTTGCCACATAATCTCATGTTCTCGTGTCTTCCCAAGATGTTAGAATTCTACAGTTAATCATTAAATTCTGAGTCAGTGACAGTATTTAAGTATGAAAGCTATTTAGTTTGACAACGGCCTCACTACTTTTCATCACTCTCAGTGGACTAATTTATTCTTAGATCCCTCTTGCTCTGGTGCATACACATACACACACACACACACACACACACACACACACACACACATCCTTGCCCTAACTTGTGCACATCTCAGTTTAAACAATCTGCAAACAAATAGCCTTTCATGGCTTTGCACCTGTAAGAACAAAGCTATAGAATCCCATTTGGGAATGGACACCATACCCTTACCTTGAGTTTGTCTCCTTGGTTTTATTTGAATGAAAACCTTCACCATCACATTCGCCATCTTCTCATTCATGTCCCAGATGTCTCAATTTTTCCGTTCATGAACCTGACATGTTAAACTTTCTCTAATTTCCCATTTAGAAAAGAAGCAGGTGGCGGGAAACCATTCTGGTGAAATGAACAAAGTTTTCAGTCATCCTCCCAGCCTGGATGACAATGATCTTCAACTTTGTTTCAGTTAAGTTTAAGTGCTGTGACCCTCAAATCTCACATTTTGCAAATGCACAAATGTGCTTTCCTAGGAGAGGAGGTCTACATCCAATACCATGTAGACCTTTTGTCTATGAACATCTAGATTAAATAAGCCTAAATATCGCTACCAGCATTATTCCAGAATTTGCAGTGCACCCCCTTTCTCATATACTAGGTTCAACTTCTCACTTGCTGAAAATTAAAAAAAAACCTTGCCTTTCTGTCTCTCTCTGGTACTCTGTCTCTCTAGATAGATGAGAGAATTTTATATAATACACACACACACACACACACACACACACACACTGCAGCCTACGGCAGAAGGCTTGCTGACGATTCTAAGTATGGAATCTACCCAATTCTCCCTGGATCTCTAAACTAAGGTTCAAAATTATGAAAGCAGCATAAAGGACATATTCTCCGTATGAAAATTATAATGCTGTAGTAGCTCAAATCCCTTCACTATCAAGATGAAGCTGAAAACAGGGCACACTCATCTCTATTTCAAGGTCTGATACATGTTGACAATGGAAATCAGCATTTTCCCCTAATTAATAGCACCGTTTAGAGTGAGAAAACTGGAGTGAGGGGGGAGCCCTCTTTTTATGAAAGAATTAATCATCAGACACAAAAATCGGTTAGATCTTACCTAAATTAATTGAAACTGCACAATTATAAAAGAAATTATCAAACAATTCTTTGTCATTGTCAGGCTTTTTCCTAAGAATATACAAACGGGGTCTCGGTTTTTGAGTGGGAAGAAAGTTTTTTTTCAAGGTTTATAACTTTTTTTCCATTCAGATCTTCTGATTTAACCAAGATTGTTTCTTCAGTGTCCCCTGAATCCATCATACTCCTTCCTTTCTCTAAAACTTTCGCTACAAAATTCTCTCTCATTGAAATGTCACTACTTCTATTCTCCAGTATTGTCTCTTTCTGGAATAAATTATAAAATCAGAAATTTGAGTTTTACCTTTAATAAGGGAAGTTGTTTTTCTATGAAAAGGCTTTGAAAGCTGGCATAATTTAGACTAAGATGTACAAACCCGACTGCATTTTGCACATAGTATGGGACTTACTGTAACCCTTAACTTTACCTAAGAGGTCCTCGGGTACCCATGTAAAAGCACATAGTGGCTGATGCATTCTAATTTTTTGTAAAAAAAATATATACCTGTAATTTGTGGAATCCGTATTTACCAGTTCTTCTGAATAAGCATCTTTTATCATTGGAAGTGATTTCATAATCACATATACCAGTGGCAAGGGATGAATATGGTCAAGAGAACTCGGGCTTACTTAATGTGATAAAATTCCAGTCCACTGTCTTAATTTGGGTTTAATCTGACATTTGAAAAAAAAAGTATGCTGTATCTGTATCTCATTTCTTTAAAGAGGATTATATTGGGGCGCCTGGGTGGCGCAGTCGGTTGAGCGTCCGACTTCAGCCAGGTCACGATCTCGCGGTCCGTGAGTTCGAGCCCCGCGTCGGGCTCTGGGCTGATGGCTCAGAGCCTGGAGCCTGTTTCCGATTCTGTGTCTCCCTCTCTCTCTGCCCCTCCCCCGTTCATGCTCTGTCTCTCTCTGTCCCAAAAATAAACGTTGGAAAAAAATTTAAATAAATAAATAAATAAATAAATAAATAAAGAGGATTATATTTTATGGGAAATAAGATTAAGGCAAAATGTAAACTGAATTGTAATTTATACCCACCATTTTTCTCAACAAGTGATCTTTCTAATATTTCTTGTCGCAAATCTTGGCTCCTTTAACCACATTCTCCTTAATATTCCTTTCCCTCTGTATAAACCAGTCATAACAATTAGCTTTTTGGGGTGGGGGCGGAGAGAGATTCAAAACAAACATACATGTTGTATCACCTGTAATTCTTTGAGGTAAATATGCAAATAAAACTGTCATCATACACCTCAATCATCCTAATTAATCATGAATTGTATAATAGCAATTATTTTTATGATAAGAAACATAATCTGGTGTACTTCACACTGGAAGTATCAGGCATGCAGAATGGATCCATTCACTTACTGGTAAACTGGAAAGTTACATGAATTATTCATTTCAAATCATGTGCTGAAATAATATTTTTTTTCCTTTCCAGAATATATACTAAGTGACTTTCGGAATTTCTCCATGGAAGAAAAGAAAGCCTCTTTTTCTTTGTTTTTTTTCTTCCTTTCCCGCCCCCCCCCCCCCCCCGAGATATGCTTGACGTGTTACAGTAGTTTTGGTATATAACATAATTATTATGTATATATAGAATTATATATATATATATATAAAATTGTGAAATTATCACAAAATAATTATACACACACACAATTGTCAAATGATCACTGAAATAAATCTAGATAACATCTTTCACCACACATAGTTATATTTTTTTTTCTTGTGATGAGAAATTTTAAGGTATACTCTCTTACCACTTTTCTCTTTTTTTGTGGCAAAGAAGTGACTGATGAAAAGACTTGCCAAATGGTCATGGAGCAAGTCAGCAGGGAGACGATTCAGTTTAATTCCCTAGGATACCGAGACAAGATGAAATCAGAACAGCATTGACTGAGCTATGCTTCAAATTTCGTGCCAGAGAGTTTGCTAAGGGAGAAGCTATATTAGCCACGGCTCTCAGCTCTTGATTTCTGGAAAAGTAGTTAGTGAGAATCCCATAGAACAGTGACTGATAATCAATTGAACTGACTGTCTGTAAACCACAATCTGATCCTAAGCCTCTCAAACTTGCAAACAGATTCAAATCATCAAAGATGTTTGGTAAAAATACCAGTCCTCGTGCCCCACCTCCACATACTCTCCTTATCTGCCTCTATGGGACTCAAAGATGTGCATTTTAAACATCCCTGGGGTGACTTAATCCAGTCACCATCAGACATTGCACCTGTCTGTACACAGCTCCGGGGCAACACTGCTGTGAGGATGGAATTAGAGACCTGTGTCTCTGGGTTGCTGGTCTCGATTGGAGGTCTCTCTTTAGAGAGGCTAATTGACCTTTAACTCAGTCTGAGGGCATTCTATGCTGAGTCTTTCTCATTTCTCAACAGAGATTAAAAGGACCAGGGAGTCTCATGGGATATTATCAGACAAAACCTATGTATATTTAGTAAGTTCTTTTAAAAGAGTCATGAAAAAGACCAGCCTGTGATTACTTTTCAATTAGTCTTAGTCTGTGTACATATGTATGCATTTGG
This sequence comes from Prionailurus bengalensis, assembly GCF_016509475.1. NCBI lineage: Eukaryota > Metazoa > Chordata > Mammalia > Carnivora > Felidae > Prionailurus > Prionailurus bengalensis. The sequence continues at coordinate 189,404,673 of NC_057344.1, read as the reverse complement.
ATCACTTTACCAAATTTTCCATTCATCTTAATCAAAAGCAATGTACTGGTCTATTGTGGCCTAAAATATCCTCATGGAAAATGAACCATCACCTGTGTTGTCACACAGCCAATAAAACTTTTAAAAATATTCACTATAGTAACAACGAATAAAAAGGGCATCCAAAAGGTTTTTTTTTCTTTTTTAAATTTTAAATAACTGTGCTCTAGACCTTTAAATGACCTGATTGATTTAGCCCCAAGCTGACTACAATCGTACACTACATGGCACTGGGCTATTTTCAAAGCAGTGTCATACATATGGATTCATTTGATCTTCACAAGACCCATAGAGCATTCAAAGTTTAGAGAGACAAGTTCTTGAACTACTTCTGTGACGGTGGTTTCATAGATTTCCTTCCCCAGGGCATCTATCTCATCACATAAAATTGCAACATTAAAGCAAAAAATGAGAAATAGATCAAACCAAACCCAGAACCTATCATCTCCCATTCAAAATCATTTTCTCTTACTCAGGTCATCATGCCGGCACATTTTTGAGTTCAGTATGGGGGTGTAAAAGACCTTCATGACTGTCCCATTAGACTAACTCCCTTACTTCTCCCCACAATATTAAACTCAAGCGATACTGCACTGTTCCTACCATTCTGCATGTGCCATGCTGTTTCATGATTATATAACTTTACCTAGATTGTCCGTTCCCAGTTTTTCCTATTTCTGCCTGACAAATCCTATTTTTCCTCCAAACTTCTGGTTAAATGCCATCTCCTCCAAGAGCCATCCTTCTGCATATTTCATATGTATATATTATCTGTTTATAGATCCAATTCCTGGATATCTGGAAGGAAAATCATGTGTCTGACTTATCTTGGAACCCTCATGGTGTCTCCTCACTGCAAAGGATGCTAAATGGTCAACCTGAAGCATAGTATTTAAATATGACCACATTACTATCTAAACGCATTTGAATTTTATTGATAAGAATGCGATAGCTAAAAATTTAGCAACAATCTGTGACTACTTTCTAATTTCAAGGGTAGACATACTGAAAATGGTTTTTCTATGCCCAGTGTGGTTTTTATTTTTCATCCGCATTTTCTCTTCAGTAGGAGGACAACAATGCAGTCTCTTCAAATCCTGGCTTTGTCTATTGGTAGTCACGTGACCTTGGACAAGACCAGTTCTATGGGCCTCACTCTGTTTTGTATGAAATTAAGAAAATAACAGTAATTGTCTCCCAGAATATTTTTGTGGGAATTGAGTGAATAAATGTGCACAGAGTTCTTTAAAAAATGCCTGGCACCTAGTGAATTCACAATATAGGTACTTTATTAGGAAATAAATCTGCAAACATTATTAATTCTTTGTGATCATGAACTTAGATAGAAAAGAAAAAAAACTGAGTATATTCACTCTAGCCACCTCTACTTATGATCCAATATGTTCTTTTGAACAAATTTAAATGGTTTACATCAACTTCTTTACCCACACACTTCTACCAAATGACCTACCTGGACAAAACTACCCAAATGAGTCTCTAAGTTAGCACTGTCTTCTAGGAATATGATACCAAGTAGGTATATAGTTTAAGTTTTTTTCTAATAGTCAAACTAAAAATAATTTTAAAGATATTACATGAAATGAATTTGAATATATTTATTGTAACCAAATATATCTAAATATTAGCATGTTAATATGCAACTGATATAAAAATTATTAATGGCATCCAATGTGCATTTTATTCACAGCAAATCTCAGTTAGAACTAGCCACATTTACAAGCACTCACTGGCTGCCCATGGCCAAGAGCCTGTATAGTAGACAATGGCTTCATAAGATGAGGACGCCATCCCAACTCAATAACGTGCAATTTTTAGATTTGTCACTGGGTGGTGCTGGAACCAAATACTGTTCTTAAATAAAAGTTGTTACACTGATCTTGTTGAGTCTTAGAGTACACTGTCTCTTTGCTATGCTGATTCCAAGTTCTACAAAAACAATTATAATTAATCAATGGGATAAAAAGCACCATCTTAAGAAGCTAACAACAACAAAAATCAGGCAAATCTCAATTCTCCTCGAAAAAGATATTCTGAAGTTTGCCACACCCATTTTATGTGCAAGGCTATGAGGTTTTCAGATTTCTCAGAAACTCCTTTCTATAATGAGTTGAATTTCACCAGATAGGTTGTGTCTCATGAAATCTCTTTTTATCCCTATAAGCTTAGGGTGTTTAAATCATTTGCTTAGAAATATAGTTTCCTTAGCCAATTTTCTTTTTTAGTTACAGTCTTGAACAACACTGAACACAGAATCAAAACTATGACAAATGTCCTAGAGAGTCAGAGTAGATAGCACTTATTTTGCCAGAAAAAAAAAAAAAAACAACTTGGATTAGGAAAAATGTGATATTTTCACTTAAGGATATAGCACATGACAAGTCACATATTATTTTTCCATCAATTATGAGAGAAATAATTTATAAGGGAACTGATACTTAAAGCAAATTCCTCACTCCATTTCTTTAATTCAAAATTCAATCTCCATCTATTCTTTTTTTTTCCAACGTTTATTTATTTTTGGGGGGACAGAGAGAGACAGAGCATGAACGGGGGAGGGGCAGAGAGAGAGGGAGACACAGAATCGGAAGCAGGCTCCAGGCTCTGAGCCATCAGCCCAGAGCCTGACGCGGGGCTCGAACTCACGGACCGCGAGATCGTGACCTGGCTGAAGTCGGACGCTTAACCGACTGCGCCACCCAGGCACCCCAATCTCCATCTATTCTATATGTTCTTTGTCTCTCAGCCTAAAAACACATACACAAACAACTCAAGGTTCCAACCTCATTGGAAATGCCATCATGTTTACTATGTTGGAGTTCCTATACCTTTAATTGGGAATGGTCCCTTCCCCACCAGCTCTAAGAACTGCATTGTGGCAGGGACTGCTAGCTGTGCCATTATTCCTACCCATTCTTCCCATATTCCTTGGTGTGTTTGTGGGTTTTTTTTTTAATTTTAATTTTTATTTTTTTATGAATTTTAATTTTCTTTTTTATTTTGTTTTAATTTACATCCAAATTAGTTAGCATATAGTGCAACAATGATTTCAGGAGTAGATTCCTTAATACCCCTTACCCCTTTAGCCCGTCCCCTGTCCCACAACCCCTCCAGCAACCCTCAGTTTGTTCTCCATATTTATGAGTCTCTTCTGTTTTTTCCCCCTCCCTGTTTTTATATTATTTTTGTTTCCATTCCCTTATGTTCATCTTTTTTGTCTCTTAAGGTCCTCATATGAGTGAATTCATATGATTTTTGTCTTTCTCCTACTAATTTCACTTAGCATAATACCCTCTAGTTCCATCCACGTAGTTGCAAATGGCAAGATTTCATTCTTTTTGATTGCCAAGTAATACTCCATTGTATATATATATATACCACATCTTCTTTATCCATTCATCCATCGATGGACATTTGGGCTCTTTCCATACTTTGGCTATTGTTGATAGTGCTGCTATAAACATGGGGGTGCATGTGTCCCTTCGAATCAGCACACCTGTATCCCATGGATAAATGCCTAGTAGTGCAATTGCTGGGTCGTAACGTAGTTCTATTTTTAGTTTTTAGATGAACCTCCATACTGTTTTCCAGAGTGGCTGCACCAGCTTGCATTGCCACCAACAATGCAAAAGAGATCTTCTTTCTCCACATCCTCGCCAATGTCCGTTGTTTGCCTGAGTTGTTAATGTTAGCCATTCTGACAGGTGTAAGGTGGTATCTCATTGTGATTTTGATTTGTATTTCCCTGATGAGGAGTGACGTTGAGCATTTTTTCATATGTCGGTTGGCCATCTGGATGTCTTCCTTGGAGAAGTATCTATTCGTGTCTTTTGCCCATTTATTCACTGGATTATTTGTTTTTTGGGTGTTGAGTTTGATAAGTTCTTTATAGATTTTGGATGCTAACCCTTTATCTGATATGTCATTTGCAAATATCTTCTCCCATTCTGTCGGTTGCCTTTTAGTTTTGCTGATTGTTTCCTTCGCTGTGAAGAAGCTTTTTATTTTGATGAGATCCCAGTAGTTCACTTTTGCTTTTGTTTTCCTTGACCCCAGAGACGCGTTGAGTAAGAAATTGAAGCAGGCAAGATCAAAGAGGTTTTTGCCTGCTTTCTCCTCGAGGATTTTGATGGCCTCCTGTCTTACACTGAGGTCTTTCATCCGTTTCGAGTTTATTTTTGTGTCTGGTGTAAGAAAGTTGTCCAGGTTCATTCTTCTTCATGTCGCTGTCCAGTTTTCCCAGCACCACTTGCTGAAGAGACTGTCTTTATTCCATTGGATATTCTTTCCTGCTTTGTCAAAGATTAGTTGGTCATAAGTTTGTGGGTCCATTTCTGGGTTCTCTATTCTGTTCCATTCATCTGAGTGTCTGTTCTTGTGCCAGTACCATACTGTCTTGATGATTACAGCTTTGTAGTATAGCTTGAAGTCTGGGATTGTGATGCCTCCTACTTTGGTTTTCTTTTTCAAGATTGCTTTGGCTATTTGGGGTCTTTTCTGGTTCCATACAAATTTTAGGGTTATTTGTTCTAGCTCTGTGAAGAATGCTGGTGTTACTTTGATAGGGATTGCACTGAATACATAGATTGCTTTGGGTAATATCGAAATTTTAACAATATCTGTTCTTCCTATCCAGGAGCATGGAATCTTTTTTTCCATGTTTTTGTGTCTTCTTCAATTTCTTTCATCCATATTCCTTGTTAATGAAGCTTAGATTTTGCTCAGACTTCACATGTACCTAATTAAATATTCATTTGCCCAGCGTTGGTTGCAGCCAGAAATAGCCATCTGACATCATCTGGCCTTTGAGATATCATAAGTTTGCCAGGGGATCTTGGTAAAGCATTTGCTCTGTTTGTAAGGGACAGAAATTGCTGGTACCATTCTTTTGCCCTTCCTCCTGCCTTAAACATGGACAATGCAGCTGTGGCAGCCATGTGCTGCCACAAGGTAGCAAGTATGGGATGGAAACGATAAGCAGTGGAAAACAGAGATCCTGGGGGCTCAGACAGCACTGCTACGAGCTGATCCAAGACTAGGAAACCATCATCCCATAATCGTGTTAAAAAATAAAGCATTAGCTCATAAATTGACGTCACTGTTAGTTGAACACTACGTTACTCGTCGCTAAATAGATTCCTAACATATGCACCTGCCCTGCTTCTGTTCCCTAGCTGCCATTTTACTTCCCTCGGTTCACTGTGAATCTGTATGTGCTCCCCTCAGAGTTCTGTGTTATCAACTGGCGAACTCAGAGATGTTTCCCCCTCATAGTTCGGTATTCATGGCAGAGAGCTAGAAGAGTAAATCCCAGCTAATGAACATATTTATATTATTGTTATATTATTAAGATTATTATTCCTGATCACTGATGAATTAATCTGACTCACTAATGAATTTAAAGATGAGATCCCTATGAAAACTAGGAAGAAAGAGATAATGATGACAACCAGCATTTGAGTACATTTTACAAAGGCCTTTCACAAAGATCCTTTCATCTGACCCCACAACACCTTTGCACAGTAGGTATTTAATATTCCCTTTTTACAAGTCAAGAATTGAATGTTAGTAAAATTAAGTCAGTCTAGAATGTCATGCACCCATTATGATATAAACCTGCTTCTGGAGACCTGATATGGTGATAAGGTAACTTGGGTTATGTCTGCTTAATTCTATTGCCTGTAGGGATAATAAAAGTTAACATTTATCAACCAGGTATAATGCTATGTGCTATGTGCTATTTGCATTTGCTGAATCAAGATTCTTACATGCATTACTCTGTTCAATCTTCACAGTAATCCTATGGCTTAATACCACTATTACCCCATTACAGATGTGGAAAGTGAAGTTCAGTCCATGGGCAGCATGCCAGCCTCATCCACCGATCAAGCTGTTCCCTCCTTAGCAACCTGCATTGCATATTCCTACCTTTGCTCCTAGGAGGCCAGATTTTTGTCCTTGAGCCCAAATCAAGCTGCCAAAACAGACTCTACCCACCTTCTACTTTTCGTTTGTTTTTTTCCATTGCTACTGGACTATAAATCTCCCCTGGATTTATGAACGGCAACCATCTGTTTCACATCATAAAAAGACTCAGCATTAAACTATTTGACTTGATTTTCCCGTCAAATTGATGTTAATGAATTTTGGCTCTGAAAACCTGCACTTCAAAAGAACTCAGATTCCTGACTTTTAAATTAGTTTACAGTTTTCTTTTACCTCCAAGAAGAAGGCTTAATTTAAAATGTCCTTAATAAAAAAAAAATGTGCACTTCAAAGATAAGCAAATACATTTTCATGTGATTTAAAACAACATCTTTGTATTTATCTTCCTGATACCACTGATACCATCTTCCTCTTAAAAACTAAACTCAGACAAATTTAAATAATGTACATTTCCATTTGGATGTAGATATATAAATGCTTCCTTTCATCCTTGCGCAAGGGGCCATGCTAATCTTCTCTGTATCGTTCCAAGTTTAGTATATGTGCTGCCAAAGCGAGCACTAAATGCTTCCTTTCAGATGGTGGAATTGACATTACGGGTCTGGTTTCACCCAAGTCCTGCCACGTACTAGTTATGAGACCTTGAACATGTTGCTTTTCCTCTTAAAGCCTTAGTTTCCTCATCTCAGAAATAGAGCTAATACACTGACCTTTTTTTTTTAATTTTTTTGAGGTGCTAACAGATATAAATTGTCTGACACATGCCTGTGAATAATATACACTCAAAAAATAATAATTTGCATCCTTCCCTTATTGAATCTCCTCAACTAACATGAACATTTTAATCTTGATTCCCAGGTTTGCTAAGCCTTGAAATAGATATGGGTATTTCTAGGCTCTTGACGCTGGGAAACAGTATATTAAAGAAAAATAAATAAAGCTCATTTTTAGGAAATAGCTACCACTTTTATGGCTTAAAGGAATAGTAGAGGTTGAATATTACAATGTCATTTTGTAGGCTCTTTGAAGCAATACTAAGCATTCTATTTTTTAAACCCTAGTGGATATCCTCATTCTAGGTGTTCCTGCTTAGAAATGCTTGAAAGCAGATGAGGAATACCAGTATTGCATTATATCCATGATGAAATATATGTGATTAAAAAGCAGCATATTTCTAAGGAGATTGAAAAGATCTCCACCTTTTTATCTATAGCTCTTTCAACTACTTTGAAATGCACTGATTATATTGAAGGGGTCTGTTTAACAATCACTTTCCTTAATCCCCATATATTCCAATTGCCTTCAACCGAAGATGACAACAATCGGTCTCATTGTAAGTAAGGTAACTTGAGCTCATGCCATTTGCAGATAATAGCTGTCACAGTCATTGGATGATGGGATTTCTGACTCAGAAAAGAAAGTATCAAAATTTGCTGCCAATAATTCAAATTGTGGCTTTGGAAGCTGTTTTTTCATAGTCCCATGATATCTTGTGCAGAATTCTCTCAAGCTTGCTTTATATTCTAATTTTCATTTGATATACCTTTATGACTAAAAAGCATCTCTTTTGAGATTCAGAGACATAGCCTAATTTGAGTTTGTGTTAGTACCATTCAGCATAATGGCTGGCACAGGGTAGTAGGTACTCAATAAATTTTAGTGGGAGAAGAAAGGAAAAGAGGAATGGAAAAAAGAAAACTAAAAAGCAAGGAAGTGAGGAAGGAGGTCTGTCTCTTTGATATAGTAAGAATTGAAGCTTATATTTGTTTCATTATACCAGGCTTCCTCTCTTAAAGTGACCACATTTTGAATTGAACTCATTACCCAAGGAGTCAATAAAGTAACCCTATTAATAATAGTACCATCACTGCCTCAATTTGTAATGACTTCACTTAACATAATCCTTTGTCTGAATGCTTTTTACTTTAATGTCACTTGGTTTTTAATTGAATTTGAGGTACTGTAAGTGACAATTGCTCCATAATACAAAGATGAAAAAAATATCTAAGAAGCTAATGTTTTATTTTGTGTTTCCCCACAGTGTGGCAGCAGAGACTTAAAAAGTTGGAAAAGCCACAAGCTGGGGAGGGTTCAACTCAAAGGTCTGATTCAGGGAGACCAGAATATTGAGATACCTATTCTCATGAAGGATATTATGGGAATCAAATGGCAATCAATTTTTCTGTGCTAAAAACTCTGACAAAAGAAATATTGGTTAATGAGTTTTTTATGATCACTGTAAGATACTCACTGACATTACTAATGGCTAACGTTCCCTCTCAGCTTTGCAAATCTGTTGATAATATGCAAATCTGTTGATAATGCTAAAATTTATGTTGGAATGAATAAAGATAAACACAGTAAACCGACTTCCATGATACGAATCTATTGAAAGAATGCCCAATTAGTTGTAACAACCCTTCATTAAACAAAGAAAACAATCTCTCTCAATGACAGATCTGTGAAATGAAAATAGAAGCAATCCCATATGCTTGTTATAAAGCGTGGATGAAATCACTCACCAGAAAGTACATAGCAGGACATCTGGCAAGGGGGGAGTGAGCAGCAGATAAAAGCTATTATAGCATTACCATACATGCTACCTTCACCAACCCTTCTCTACTACTAGGGTACTACTCTGTTCCAGGTGGAGACATACAAGTCATTTGTGGAGAAACACAAATGATTAGCAGGATGGCTCTGTTATGGAAGAGTTCATTCTCCAGCAGTAGAGACAAGAATAAAATTAAATACCCTTCTCACTATGAGCTATGAGAACAAAGCCATCTACCTCCACATGCAAGATGAACCCTGACAATGGAAACTACTTATTTCCCACCCCTAACACGCTGTCTACATCCACAGGAATTTACTATGCTGCTGTCTCTGTTAGCATATCTTTGTGTTCCAGGAGATTCTTGTCCAAGCAAGTGACTTGATAGTTCATTAAAGGAACCTCCCGAAAGATCCATCAACTCTTCCCCAGGAGGCATCGGTCAACAGCTTATACCCTGAGACCATACAAAACCTTCAGCTCAAAATCCTGCTTTGCTGTTTCTACCAATCTTGGTTGGTTGTATCATGATCCTTACTCAATCCTAATCAAGGCTCTTCATTGAAAGACCAGTCTTAAGCCAAATTTGAAATTCTTAATAAAATCTGACCTTGAGGCCCTCTTCAGAGACATCGCCAAACCTCTCCCTAGGCAGTGTTCTTCCATACCAGGGCACGTAACAAACTCACGTTTGCCTCATCAACATTTTATATTGGTGACATTTAGGGAGTAGACATGGAACAGAGAAGTTCTACAAAGCAACATATATAAAAGGAGGATGAATTAATTTTCCTTGAAATATCCATATTTTCAGATATATGGAGGCATTTTTATATTTTGGGCCTTTCTCATTAGAACAAGTATCTCATACTCAAGTCCTGTAATAAGACAAATGATATCACATTGAAGACATCATTATGAGACCAATTCTGTAGTTTACTTTGTAATTACAAGAGTAATCAACCTCATACTAATGAAACAAATTGTTGTATAAATATACCTAATGACTAATAAGGTTATTTTTTAAAGAGTGATTTATTACCAAAAGAGACTTTCAAGCCCTTAAAGCTTTCGGATGAGGAAGTGAGATTCAGGGAGTGTTTGCAATATCTACTATCACATAGCAAGTAAGAGAAAGATTGGTGCAACAATTATTTGTTAGAAGTAATATACTTACTTCTTTGTAAGAAGTAGTATAGCATAGGGGTGCTTGGGGGGCACAGTTGGTTAAGTGTCTGACTCTTGATCTCAGCTCAGGTCATGATCTCATGGTTCATGACTTCGAGCCCCACATCAGCCTGTGCACTGATGGACCAAACCTGCTTGGGATTCTGTCTCTCCCTCTCCCTGCCCTTCCCCAACTTATGTCCTCTCTCTCTCTCTCTCTCTCTCTCTCTCTCTCTCTCTCTGTCAAAACAAATAAATAAACTTAAAAAAAAGCAGTATAGCATAATGCATTTTTTCAAACTTAAGTAACATATAAACCTGTTTTAAATTAAAAAAAATATATTCAGGGGTCCATGTAATACACATATGAATCTTTTAATGCTGGTATAATTGAATCAGAGAAACAAGTGTTAGAATCCTGGATCTTTCTCTTAATATCTGTGGGATTTTATTCAATTTATTAAGCAGTTCTGAACATATTTCTTCATCCACCAACAGTCTTTTCCCAGGGGCTTGTTGTGAACATTAAATTTGGGCTTTTTACATGACATATACTAAATGGCCAATACATTTTTTATTATCATGTTCGTTACTCCCTGATAGCTACTTTTTCAACTTTGCCACCTGGCTGTTTTTAGTTAGATCTCATTTAGATAACCATAAAAGAGATGAAAAGAAACCACATCTTTGGCTTGAACAATAGTATAGAAAAACCTTAGCCCATGTTGCCAACTCTATCTATCTGTGAGACCCGGAGGTAGGAGAAAGATTTAGGAGAGCTTGATTTATGAATAAGTTTAATGGAGATGCAAATGGGGCACCTCAGCTACAAGAAAACAGGCTAAAAATTGTAAACACATCCAAGTCTGGTTTTCTTTCCTGAAATAGATGTAGGTCCTCTCAACAAAGGTGCTTCGTAAATCACGGGGAATAAGAAAGCCCCTGTGAAAAGTGAAGATGTTAGCCTTGTGTAGTCACCTAATATTTCTAAGATGGGACTGTCAGAGCCCTGAAATGAAAGAAATCTTAACTGTAAGCTACATCCTGACCCTTTAGAGACAAGGCAGCTTCCCTGATAGAGCCTCAGAAATAAGGCATTGGAGTGATTTGCATGTACTGATGTTGTTTCTAAGTTGTATTTATGCCTTCAAAAATGGCACAGTGACATGATGTCTTCAGTTATATTTCCCAAGGTGAAAACATTTTCAGTTCAGTAGAGAAAAGCCTGTTGTCACTAATTCAAGGCAATTGGATCGCTACAAGCCTAATGTTTTTCTCCATGGTACACAGAGGAAAAGGGCAGATATTTTAGAAAAGACATCATCAGATTATTGGTATCCACACAATAAAATATAACCACTTCAAACAGAGTGTATGTTTCCACAGAGAACATGGAGCCTACAAAGACAGCGCTAATGGGGAAAACAGTAAATATATGACGATAACTTTTCTTTCCTCAAAAGAATTAAAAGTATATTGATAGATAAGCAAACCTAATTAGCACAGGGTCACTGGAGGGTTAGAGAAGAGATGGGACACAAGGAAAAAGAGAAAAAAATATTAAAGTAAAAGGAGGGATAGAAATAGAAAGGGGCTATTAAATTATAGCTGAAAAGGCCCTGGTGAAAGAAAGGCTGTCTCCCCATCAGAGACTTTTCATTTCTTTATTCCCAAATGTCTACCCTCACACCCCTCAGGAAAAATGGTGAAGGATGTAGGCTGGTCACTTCTTCTCATTGAAAGCATCATTATGCTTTCAATCATTATGCATAGGTAAATCTGACCTATCTGTCCATCCTTTTCAGGGGAGATGTGCGCCTGAAAGAAGAGTATTCATTCAACTCTCATTCATTTGCTCATTCATCCACTCCGACCTCCATTCTAAACATGACCTATAAAGTCTGTTTGATTTAGCCTCTACTTATTTTCCAATATTACCTAACACAGCTCATTCTTTACCTTACAACCATTCTAAATTTCTTTCAGTGACTTGAAGAAGCCCCTTCTTTGATCTAGAAACTATTGCTACCTTCTCTGCCTCACTAGTTTCTATGTTACCATCAGGTTCTTGCTTAACCATCTCTTCCCTAAGGAAGTTTTCCAGAGGCTCCTTGACCAGGCTGGGTCTCAGGGACAAGTGCTTCTGCTCTGTAAGTACTTCCTACTTCTCAAGGATCATATTCATTGCACTTGTAAGTGCCTCCTTCAATGGGCTTTATCTGTCCTCTCTTTTGTGTGTTATCATCTTCTTGTAGACCAGTTGCATCGAGTAGTAGCTTGATACATGATTGCTGCATATGAGAATAAAGACACATATGAAAAGACTGGTCAATGAATGGAAAACATCAAACAAAAAATCTACAACAAGCTTTAACTTTGAGCAAGGTGCTGTGTGAAACAAGGGAGTAAGAGAGGGACTGAGGAGCCTTCCTAAATATTTTCAGAAAACTTATTAGTCATTGCCCCTCTTCATTGCCATAAAAAAAAAGATACTTGTATCTGTTCTCTGATGTCGAGAGGTTTTCTTGTAGGTGCTAAATAATTCAACTTTAATGAGTCACCTATAACTAAGGTTAGATACCATCACATGGGCATACCAAAAGAACAAAATAGGTCTTGTAAACTACAATTCCTCCTTCCCTTCGACCCACTGAAAACTAAAGAAGGGACTTGTGGAAAAAAAGACAGCAGAGACAAGACTGATAGAATTTCCTGCTCTTCTCTCATAGCCCCTCAAACTAAACTGGTTGATGACACCCATGACTCACTGGTCAATATCTGGGGTGCCTATCCAGGTTTATATCTATTTATTCTGCTACAGGCTGCTTAGCTGCAGAACACACAGGTCTACCTTAGTACAACCAGCAAGTCGGAGAAGAGCCTGGTGAGTTATGCCTGTGAAGACGTGGAGTTTAGGAACATGCATGATAATGGAGCCTGATGCCTGGCTATAGTCTGCGGAATACCCAAGATTGAAGAATTGGAAGAGGAGCCCATACCTGCAGAGAATATGGGGTTGTGTGCCTGGGAAAAATGGCTACAACTTATTCCAAGTCCATAGGACACTCAGAGAATGTTACAGAAGACCTCAGTCATGTTCACACCTTCATGTGAAGGATCATGGAGGTTCTGGGGCAGCCTAAAGAGCTGATAAGTCCAATGTAGATAAGGGTTCTAAATTAAGGCAGGACCATGGAAGCTGAATATCAACACCCAGGAAAACCATGAGCACCACACACTGAGAAACAACTACATTAGAGGGGGACTTTCTTCCCATTAACAACCATAAACACAGAAATGAAGTATATTTCTCTCTCCTTCACTCTGCCTCATATACTAAAGGATCTAGGTCACAAACCAAAGGAGCTAGGTCACAAACAAAACACACACACACACACACACACACACACACACAAGGAGGGGAGGTAGAGTATTTTGAATAAAAAAGGTGATAAGGAGTTTCAAAGTACTCATGTGTAATATCTGACATTGGTCAGAAAGTTCTAGAAGATTCCTGAGATGTCATTAAGGAACAGGAAGAAGGCGGGGAGGGCACATATTACAAATGAGGCAGTTATGGAGAGACATAAAATCATTTCATTGTTACGCCCCAGTGAGTTGAGGTTTTTCAATAAATTTTACGTTTCTATTTATCATTGATTTTTATCTTACCCATTGTGAGTTAATGTGTTCCTATTCTCCTTCAGGGCAAAGGATTTTGTCTTAAGAATTTCTTCACAGTACTTAACCCTGTTGCTGACATATTGATTGAAATTAAGCAAGCACTTGTTGAGATGAAGAACACTGCACATAATTCAAATTTACCTTAACTGAAGGCTGAGGAAACATCAAGTCATGCAAATACAATGCCACCACTATTGTATGTCACTTCACAATGACATACTCCATTCATTCCCATTTAATCCACATAAAACTCTATGACCTGGAATTACTATTTCCAACTCACACATAGGAAAACTACAACTTTGAGAACTTAGGAGCCTGGCCCAACGCCACACATCTTACAAGATATGAACATAGGATTTCCCACCCCAGGTCTTTTTGATTCCAAATCCTGTGCCTATTGCCACTTTCCCACATTTTCCACAGTGCCTTTTCTCTGAATTTTGAATATAATCAAACAGAATACACCCACTCATTCCATCAAACATTCCTTGTCTTTCCATGGAACCAAGCAACTGGCTTGGGTAAATGCATTAACAAGTGTGAATATTCAGGACTCAAATCCAATCTCACTCTGAAGAGTTAAAGGAAAATGCCATCCCCCATTTATCTATTTTTTTTCCCTCAGGAATCAGTTCTAAGACACCCAAAGTAAAGTATTGCATTTTATTTTCATTGGGAGGGGAATTTAACCCTCCCTAATCATCAAGGGTACACGTAGAGGGGGAACAGCAGCCATCAGATGGGAGGCACAATAGAGCAGTGGCAGCAAATAACGGTGACCAGAAGAGCACAGAGCGAAGGAATCACTTCCTGAACCCTGAAGCTTGCAGTTCAAGTTCAGTTCTCAATCTGTCCACTCAGTGAGGCCTCCTGATAAGACTCAAAAGATGAGCCCTCACTAGGGAAGGTGGAAAGTCCTACCTATGGGGGGAGAAGACAGGCCATAAAAGGAACCTACAGAATAGCATTTCCAATGGAACCACCAATAGTGTACTTGGCCTGGCTCTCTAATGCTCAGCAGTGGTCCTATTTCTTATGAGACTGACACTATTTCATTTGCTAGAACACAGGTCCTTAGGAACAAAGTTTGGCAAAGTACCAGGATGTACAGCTAAAGACAGCACTTCTTTAGCCCCAAGAAGGATTCTCAGGATCTGCAAAGATTTTGTAGTGCAGAAGTTGTAGTGGTCTTATGTCTAGGTCAGAAATTAGGCTTGAATCTGAAAGTACAAGTAGAATCCCTTGTAAATTGTCATGTGTTCAGAGAAGGCCAGCCAATTCCAAGAGGCCTATCTGCCACTTGGGGGCATGTTTGGGGACACTAAAACAGATACCAAACAACCCTCTAATTTTCCTAGTGCCCAAGAAAAGAGATATGAATCCTGTCCCAAATAAGGTTTAGATTTAGTAGCAGCTGAGAATTTTTGAGTGCCTCTTATGGACTGTTCAAAGCACTTTTCATACTTATTAATTCACATAATACACAAGCCTATGAGGAAATGCCATTATGACATTCTTTTAACCAATTGAGCAGACTGAAGAACAAGAAGGTTGAAGAATGTGTCTAAGGCCACACAGCTATGTATTAGTAGAACTGAGATTTGAACCCAGGGTCCTCAATCCCTCGCTTCTAACCATCATATTACACTGAAGAGTACAAGGTCTCTGCTCTCATGGATCCTATTTAGAATTCACAGAATCTTTACCTTCGTGGGGTTATCTATTAAGAGGTGAACTCAACTCTTGGCATGATGTCTCAGCACGGTTCTTGGCACTCCATAGATAATACGTTAAGAAAGAAGTCAAAATTTTACAAGACAACTTTGTTCACACTTTTCCTTTTAACTCGGTTCATTTTTAAATGAAAAAAAAAATGCCATATGCCTACTTGAGAAAACTTAAGCAAATATTTCCACCAGCTTTGTTTCAATATAGTTGAACCTTAATGTGTGATATTTATAGACTGCTTCCATTTGGGTAAGAAAGATTTCTGGGTTGACTTTTATGAGGGGAATATGTATGCTCTTAAGGCATACAGAGATACTGGAGCATTCTTAATTTATTCCATTATCTTTTAATTAAATTGCCCTCTATTATCATTTTGTGAAGTAGAATCGTGAACTTGTTGGAGCATAGAATTTGTCAGCCAGTGCTTTTTGTAATAATTGCAGCATCTCCTTTAATTCATTTGTCCTCCAGAGTGTTAGCTATTCTGTGCCTCTAATTACCATCTAATTCTGTACCCAGGTTCAAAATACAGCACTTTTTCAACAATCCGGCATCCAGCAGGGGCATCGGAGAGCATCCAAAATATTATCAGTGAGTATTCCAAGCAAGAAACTTAATGGATACACTTTAATGAGTATTTTCTTAGTCCCTGACACTGATCTGTATACTTCAACCTAGAGGGTCTCATTTTTATGTACAACTGTCTCTATATGTAAAATGGGTATGACAATAGTCCTGCTGATGACCACATATGATTGCTGTAAGGGTTCAATGAAGTCATGATATAAACTGTGAAAACAGACCTAGAACACAGTGTAGTCCATGCAGTGTTAGCTTTATTATTCTTTTACTTTGAGTTCTTTACTTTGAGGTCTCACAAGAATCTCAAAATTAACATGTGGAAATCATCCCATTTCCCCAAGATCATCTGTCAGGCCACCCACTCCTGTCTTCACTTACTCAGGAATGGCATCATCATCATCATCATCATCATCATCTACCTCATATCCTGAACCTGAGAGAAGGGATTCCTCTAATTCTTCCTTTTTTGCATCGCCCAATCTATCAGCAAGTCTCAGAATGCTGATCTCAACTGTATCTTGGCTCTATTCACTATCTTAGGCACCACAATCTCTAGTCCAGACCCCTGAGAGTGCTTACGAAATGCTCTCTCCACTTCCATTCTTAACCATCTTCCACCTTTCTTCTCCCCAGCAGCCAGAGTAGTTCTATCATGAAACATATGGAAATTGTTTCAATGATGTGTCTTTTTCAGAAGCTCCAGGCAATCTGGAAAACATGTGCAAATTGAAAAACCACACTCACCTGTGATGAACATTATTTAAAAAAAAAACAGACAAACACCTGGCCCATTTAAATACTTCTTAGAAGCCCACTGTCTTTCAAGATACTGCATCAATATGTCTACCTCCTCTCGGGGATGATGGGAATGTAACACACTTTTGAGAGACATTTTAAACACTAATGACTTCAACCTGTGCCTATCATAGTTAACACTGAATTAATAGAAGTAAATGAGTTGACAGGTGATTGCAAAATAAAAGACTATTTTAATATAATATGCATTAGGGTATTTTACTTCAGTCTACACATTATCATGTTCTAATCCAACTGACTAAGGAATTGCACTTAACCCTTCAGAGACTCCAGGAAAGAACAACAGTAGCCACTGCAATTTTAAACCTCTTTATGAATGCTTTTCAAAGCAATAATATTGTAATATGTTTTTAAGCAGTTATGAGTCAAGTAAAATAGATTTTCACCCATCACAGCATATTTGGGGTATGACTAATTCTCTCTACTCAAAGCAGTGAAACAGAACGTAAGACAAAGAAAATGCAAACCGGTCCCTAAATTCTCCTCCCCCTACCCCATGCATCTGTAAGAGAGGCCTTAAAATCAATTCCTACCTATACGAGTTAGTTCCTGTTTGACCTCAGGCTATACTCTCAAATATTATAATGTTTGATATCTCTAACTATAAAGCCGGGATAAAAAAATCATAACTCCTAACTCATTAGGTTATTAAGTGCATTAAATGAGTTAATATTTGTAAAGCACCCAGAACACTTCCTAGCACATAGTAAATGATGTTTGCTTTTTATTTTATCTCTGCTATAGTAAATATGAAATTGCATTGATAATGGTGATTTGATATGATTTAGTTTTAAATAATATTCATAATCTTTCTATGTAGTTATTTATATTAAGCCCTTAAGGTACTTTATTTATATGTAATGACTTACAGGATCATGTACATTCCTTACTACCTTAAAGTGGATTTCCGACAACAGCCAAAGTGTATAATACCCGCCATGTTCTTTGCCGTCATGAGGTTCCCTGCTTATGAAGGACTGAGGTTCGGTGTGACCTTGGTTTTCCCCTGCTCCTTAATTTGTTACACCCTGAGGAAGGTGATGATACATATCTGACTGGCAAGTGAGAGAACAGGTTGGCATGCTCTGCTGTGCTTGATGCCCTTTACACCTGTCCCTCAGCTGGGTGGCCTTGGTGCAATCCTTCTTATAAACAGGCTGGCAGTACCTATCATTCTTGTGTTCCGGGGGTGGGCCCATTTGGCTCTCACACCAAGCAGATGTTTTGGCTTCTATATTCACCCTAGCATTGTCTCACTTTGTCCATACTGAGATAGGGATGAGGTGCTATTAATTGAGTAGCCCCTTGGAGTGCCCCCGCCCAAATAGTTCACATGGTTGTGAAATGCAACATCTTGCACTTAACTGTTCCTCAAACTTTGTCTCATGCCCCTTTCTGATATATGGTACAGCCACTATGACTTTTCTTCTCCCCCTCCTCCTTCTCCCCCTCCCAACATTGTGAACAATTCAAATTCTGTTCCACTTCTAGCTTTTACAACTTCTATTCCTCTGTCTTCCCATTCTTCACATACTTAAAAATTTTTCATTTAGGTTTTATTTCAAATATCAACTCTTTAGAGAAACCTTCTAAGTAAGCCTCCTATTATTCTCTTTCATAGCATCTCATCTTTTCCTATCACTTATTTTTGAATCACTTGTTCCATCACCAGATTGTCAGCTCCATAAAAGTTAAGACACTGTTGGTTTGTTGGCCCAAACTAGTACCATGCACAGTGTCTGACACTTAATGAAGTCAATACTTGTTGGATCCATGAATGACTTCTCTCCTTTTTAAAATTTCATTTATTTATTTATTTATTTATTTATTTATTTATTTATTTATTATTTTAGAGAGAGCAAGTGCAAGTGAGGGGGGGGCAGACAGAGAGAGGGAGAGAGAATCCCAAGCATGCTCTGCACCATCAGCACAGAGCCTGATGCAGAGCTTGAACTCACGAACTGTAAGATCATGACCTGAGTCGAAACCAAGAGTCAGATGCTTAGCTGACTGAGGTACACAGGTGCCCCCTGATGACTTTCGTCTTAACTGAACTAAACCACCATCATTTTATCATATACTATGCATGAAGAAGGTACTTTGCTAAGAAAGTCATGTGCCCTTACCCTCTGGAAGACTGTTTTCCAATATACCCAGTAGCAACCCAGCTTGGAACCATCAGATATTCATTTTCTCCTCTCACTAGCTTTATAAATTCCCATGCTGCATCTGACAAATAACTAGCAAAGAGACTATCTATAAAGAACTATTGATTTTAAAAAAGGAGCAATATAACCCAAAATATTTCAAAAGGAAATTTCTATGCCAAATCTTATAGCTATGTGTAAATCTGACATAATATATGAAAAAAAAAACACTTCATGCCATTATACTGTCTTGTGTATTCCGTCTTTTCAGTGATACAAAAAGATTCTGAAGGTCAAAAGTTCTAACTTCAGCTCTGTATTCTTTTTTTTTTCCAAAAATTTTTTTAGTATTTATTTATTTTGGAGCGAAACAGAGTGCAAGCTGGGGGCGGGGAAGCAGAAAGAGGGAGACACAGAATCTGAGGCAGGCTTCAGGCTCTGAGCTGTCAGCACAGAGCTGTAGGTGGGGCTTGAACTCACCAACTGCAAGATCATGACCTGAACCAAAGTCGGACACTTAACTGACTGAGCCACCCAGGCGCCCCAAGCTCTGTATTCTTTAAAATGCCTAGTAATAGTTAGGTGCTTTATAGATAATTCATAAAAACATGCTGAATTAACTTTGAGCTTTTATATTCCAGATAATATTACCTTAGATACTGGATATAATACAAATGAAGTAAACTATGCATGTTGTGGCACTTATAAACTCAAATGTGAAAGGAGAGTAGAGAGGCTTACATTTTTAACTTCAGGGAATATACCCAACCACTTCCTATATCCCCATAAACATAGGAAAATGAAAGATGCCTCACCAAATAACCAGTATCTTAGATAGTCAGTCAAAGAGACACCTCATTTCCTAAAACCTGAAAGGCATTTTTTTTCCCTTTCTTTAAGCAATAAATACAAATACACCAGTGTTATCCCCAGTGAAATGTGTATTTCTGTGTTTGTGGTCACCCTAAATTGAGGATTGACAAATGTAGCAAGGAATCACAGAACATGATTCTTTCCTTCTTAAGTGGGGAAAACTTGCTATACAATTTAATTAATTAATAGCAATTCAATCCTCAAGTTATTGTGACATATTTTAGTAAATCAGCAGTAATTATTTCCCATCTAATCCTTATAATCATTAGTGATTGGGAAAGAGTTGTTCTTGATTCGAAAATTAAATTATATTAATCTTATAAATGATATTTGTACAAAGAAAAATAAAGCAATTTTCATATTACCAAAGCAAGAAATTAGCCAGGATTTTTTTTCTTTTTTACTGGCATATTTCTCGACAGATGAATATATGGGTAGATAAATAAATGTACGGAAGGAAGAATATGTAGACAAATATATAAGCAGGCATCTAATATTCTCATCTGCATGTAGGAAAATTGAAGTGATGTGCCTTTCCTTGATTGGTCACATGATCTGAGTTCATGTTAACAGTCCTGAATTATCCAATACCCCAAACATCATGCCACATGAGTTGGAAATAAGAGTAAGACTTCTATGAGATCTGGGGGCTCAGATTCTAGCAAAATTGAGGTGATATTTATAGAAAGTAAGCTTACAGCCTGTTTTTTAACTCTATGGATTTTCCACAAACAAAAAAAAGTAAACATCAATAATTTCCAGACATGTTCCTGAAGGACGCAAAGAGAGCTCCATGCTGCCAATAAAATGTTAGTAAGTCACTCTTCCACTATAAGATGTGTTTCAGAGAAATGCTTGAGCAATTTGGGGAGATGCTTTTTCCTTATTGATATAATCCATTACAAATCACAAAGGTTTGTTTTGTTTTGCTTTTTTTTTTTTTTTTTTTTTTTTTTTTTAAGAGAGAGAGAGTGTGTGGGTGTGGAAGGGCAGAGGGAGGACAGAGAATCCCAAGCAGTCTCCATGCTCAGCACAGAACCTGAGACAGGGCTCGAGCCCAAGACCCTGGGATCAGAACATGAGCTGAAATTGAAAGTCAGACATTCAACCAACTGAGCCACCCAGCGCCCAAAGAGGTTCTTTTCAATAGTGTTTTCAGGGGACAGAACTAACGTTGCACTTAAGCTGATGATGTCACTTAGGCTTTTCTTACATATATCTGTGTACATAAGAGAACAGAATTTGATCTACAGCATTTTGAGCCTCATTTAGTAGGACATCATTCTTTTGAGGGTTGTGATATTCAGAAAATGCTTAGGCTGCAGTTTCTTTCCAAGGAAAATTCCCGTCAATGGTAGTAAATGAATGTACATTTCCCAAGTTAATGATGAGTGTGTTTAAGTTGATATATGGAGCATAGTAAAAATAAATACAAAGCTGAAAATAACTTTCTAAGATAGTCCCTCAGTTACTGATATTCCTCTATCCTTACCTCCTCATCCTAATATATATATATTTAAATAAACAATGAGAGACAGACAAAAGAGGCAATCCTTCCTACTATAAAGAGCTGTGGAGTCCTGGGCATACACTACACCTTAGCTCATACAAGGAAGTGCAGCATTCTGGAGAAGGTACGAGTTTGGAAAGCAGAAGAAATTCATTCAAATCCTGGCCCTGATATTTCTAGTAGTATTACCCTATGATGTTCTGTCTTTCAATTGATGAGACTGAGATAAAACATACAGTACGTGCTCACAAATACTGAGTTACATCTACATCATAGCAGTTTTATTTTTTTATTATTTTTTAAAATTTTATTTATTTTTCAGAGAGAGAGAGAGAGAGAGAGAGAGAGAGAGCGAGCGAGCAGGAGGTGGGGAGGGGCAGAGAAGGAGACACAGAATCCGAAGGAGGCTCCAGGCTCCAAGCTCTCAACACTGAGTCCAATGGGGGGCTCAAACTCGGTGAGATCATGACCTGAGCCGAAGTCAGCACTTAACCAACTGAACCACACAAGTGCTCCTCACATGTGCTTTAAAGGAAGAGTGGACATTTTCCTCTGGGCAGTGGGACACTACTGAAATTTATGAGACAGGAACTACAATAATCAGTTTGGCACTTAGAAAACCAATCTGGCCACACTGTGTTGAGAAGACTGAAGGAGGTTGAGCCTGGAGGCAGGAAAACCAGTCACTCTGGATCAGTCAAGAGCTGATATAGCCCAAACCAAGATCAAAATGGCAGCTCTGGTTTGGAGAAGGCTGGGTTCTGCATTATTTCCAGAGTTGGAAATTCTCTCCTCAGTGATGGAGAAGTCACATGCTCTGTGTCCCTAGGCAGACCAGTCCCACTGAAGCTGGCAACAAGAACAGAAAGGATTCTGTCACAAGCCCCTGCTTTGGTTTCAGGTTTTTCTTTGTTGATTCTCAGCAACATAGGTCATCCCATCTCCAGCAGCAGGACATCCCTTCCCTTTTTCTCTGACTACCTGTAGTTCATATTCCTAGTTTCCTGAGCTCCTCCTATAGGTGTAAATGTCCATTTCAGTTGAATCCAAAGTTAGATGCCATGGTGATATAAAAGGCATCTTTTCTTACTTACTCATTTTTAGTTATGTCTTGATAATTTTTTTAATCCTTTTGTTTTAGCTTGTACATACAAAAGCATTAAATTATCTTAGAAGTGGGGGCGCCTGGGTGGCGCAGTCGGTTAAGCGTCCGACTTCAGCCAGGTCACGATCTCGCGGTCCGTGAGTTCGAGCCCCGCGTCAGGCTCTGGGCTGATGGCTCAGAGCCTGGAGCCTGTTTCCGATTCTGTGTCTCCCTCTCTCTCTGCCCCTCCCCCGTTCATGCTCTGTCTCTCTCGGTCCCAAAAATAAATAAACGTTGAAAAAAAAAATTTTTTTTTAAATAAAAATAAAAAAAAATAAATTATCTTAGAAGTGTCTCTCAAAGACTGGCCTTGAGCCAGTCATATTAGTTGTACAAGAAAATTGTAATGGATAAAATGAAAATTTTTACTACATAAGATCCTAAAACTATATTTGTATAATCATAAAATGTAGCAGCAGGACACTCATATTAGCCATTATACAATCAGACTTCTCACAGTCAATCTGCATTTCTCTCTAATTAGTCAAAATTAGTGAGGATACACTGCATCTTTTAACCCCTATACCACAGGGTCCAGCCACTGCCTGCTTCTATTTATGTTTTCTGTTTCCTCCAAGGAAAAGGTGTCCTCCCAGGTACTCCCACATCAAGAGGGTAAAAATATTGCCTAAATAAAACCTTTTTTTTTTTTTAACTTTCTGAAGAAATTGCTATTGGGTCAGCCCCAATCAGCACTCAATTTTAATACATTTGTCATCAAGTACTAAGGATTTTTTAAATAATTAATGAAAGTATTTAATTGAATGGCACCCTCTGCTGTCCCTAGCTATTAGAGATCATTGCTTTCACTGATCCCAGATCAGTGATTCTTTAGATTAAATAGTTGGCTGTGCCTCTCTGCATTGCTTTAATCCAAGGCTTCCTTTAGTAAGTCATCTGTGGCTCAAACAAAATAATTTGGTTTTATTTATTTATTATTTAATGTTTATTTTCTGGAGAGATAGATATAGAAAGAAAGCAGAGGAGGGGCAGAGAGAGAAAGAGAGACAGAGACAGAGACAGAGAATCCCAAGGAGGCTCCACACTTTCAGCATAGAGCCTGACACAGGGCTTGAACCCATGAACTATGAGAGCATGACCTGAGCCGAAATCAAGAGTGGGATGCTTAATCAACTGAGGCACCCAGGTGCCCCTGGTTTTATTTTGTTAATGATTATACACTCCTTATTGACTACTCAAAATCCACTTTTTGCTTCCCTCCATGGAAACAAGATCTCAATTTTGGGGTGTGTGGCAAAGATGCCCAGCTACACTACGTGTTTGTCGCAGCTGCCCTTGCAAGTGGCCATGTGACACTGCTCTAGCCAATGAGAAATAGAAGCCTGTGGAGGGTTTCTGTAAAAGCTGTGCTGTCCTTTCCTAAGCTTGGCACCTTCCTCCATATTGCTTTTGTTCCTCCCTCCTGCCTGGACCCTGGAAAGCAGGGTACAGGGCAACAACTCGCTTGGAATTGTGAGGATGGAAACTGAAGTCTGGGACAGAAGGCAAACTGTGCCAGAGCCCCACACTCTTTGTTTGCTGAACCCACTCTAGACAAATGAGTTAGGTTCCGGTCATAATCTGTCCCAGAATGGGAAGAACAATGATCTTCAGAAACTGAGCAAACACAGTGGAGGGGAATAAGGTGCAAAAGTACATGAAAGCTTCCTAGAACCCCAGCATCCACAGCTCACCCAGAGATGGGGCAAAGAGCAGCAAGGATATAAGTTCAAGACAGGGGTTCAAGCATACTTCCTCAGATTAGTTCAGGAACTGGAAAAGTTCCACAGCTGAGAGAACTTTGTTTTGACAAGAGAGGGGTGACTGAAAGCCAGGACTACTGGAATGCATTATAGAATTTTACAGGAATCAATCTCTCTGGTCTTCTCATCTCCTATTTTCTCTCAAAGAAGGTTTATTACAATGAAATATTTTCAGGCCTCCTTCCAGGCTCATGACACTTTTTAATGTCACTTTGTCAGTAATAAATCCTGAGATTGCTCTGCAGGGTGTTAAGTGGAAAGAGATGGGAATGACCATCAAGAGAGGCATTACCATCAACATTATGGCCTCTGATGCATGATCCCAGGTATTAGGAGATACAAGACAAGAGGGTGGCTGCTCTGTGAATCTGAGGATGTCTGGTCTTACGACATGCTAAATGCCTCATGATGTGTCCTGGAAACTTGCACTTTGATTGTGCCGAGTGAACAGAGACGACTGAGCTTTTACTCAGCCTCACTCTTGCAATTTACAACTGTCAGGAAACTCAGAAGTCTTCTCTTCTAGTTATCAATCCACCAAGTAATAATTAATAGCCAGCACACACTGATCACGGCCTAGGTATCTGGCGCCACGTGAGGCACTGCCTACACTTGGACTCATTTAATCCTTGCAATTCCAATATGAGGAGTCATTACCACATTCGTCTTTCAAACAGAATCTTAAGTGGCAAAGGACAAGTTCCTTGACCTCCCTAAGACTCCGTTTGGATGAGGCACTGATATATCTCAAAGAATATTCTGGAGCCAGCATTTTTCTCACTGTGATTTTGGTAGGAAAAAAAATCTGCTGGCGAATATATAATATACCTTGGGCACTGGGGTCATGCAGTCCTATGTGCAGCTCTGAGTCCTACACAAACCTGAAAGTAAGAGTAACTAAATGTCACAAACACGACTGCAATGTTCTTTAGAATACTTTATTTACAATTCAGTTTTAGTTAGGAACTATTTTTAGAACTTCTATTCCTTAAATATTTGTCTTATCTTTATATGTTGTGACAGATCTATGGGGTTAGTAACCACAGTCTGGATAAACACAGCATAGCTTATCACAATATTTAAAGTACTAACAATAATTCTGCTGACAATCTGGTTAAATAATTTTTGATATTATAATAAATCAATGCATAGGGGAGGGAGTAATAGAACACAAGATCTCTCAACTCTGTAAATGTCTTAAAAGATTCACAGGACTCATTGTATACTAATTCTAGATCACTGAATAAAGGGTTATCAGAAGCCTCTAAGGTAATGAAACTATCACAATATTTGAGTAGATTCAACAATTTGTTTATTCACTCAATTTTTTAACAACCATTCTAAACAGGACAGACAACAAGTCTGTTTTCTTGGTGCTTGCGTATCAGCAGGAAGCCGTGTCCACATTCAGCATATTGAAGACAACAGAGGGTTACGCTCACAGGGAAGAAACTGGGCTATTTGGGCTGGATGTATGCAAGACTCCAGAGATAGTTTCTCAGAGGCTACGAGGCAGGTGTGCATTCAGGCCCAAAGTTTATAGGCTGGGATTGAAATCCTTGAAAACTATGATTCAAGGACTCATGTCAAAGCACAGTGCTCTGAGTCATGATAAGAACCATGACCGTGAGCAGAAGAGGAGGGCTGGTCATATGGTTTTGACAGAGTCAGGAGCCTCCACCTGCTCTTTGAACTTGTTATCCGAGGCTTCCAAGTGAACATCCACCTGCTTGTCTTGCCTCATCGAGAATTAGAGGAGAAAGAGGGGAAATTGGAAAGTGGTTTTGAAAACTGCAGTTCCTTTCACTTGTCATTACTGTCAGGTTAGGAGGCAGCAGGATTCTTGCCTTTGAAAAAATAATAATAGCAAATGTGCAAAACATGAAAGAAACGGTTACGATGGGGGGGGGATTTTTGCTGGTCTCCTATTTTCTAAATGTTATACCAAAAATACTTTATTTAAAATATGTCATTTTGTGCTATTTCAGGTAGATATGCATCATGTAGTCAATGGTCAGTAACAATATAATGTGCGAGTCAAAGTAAAACAACTTCCTGTTCTTTCAAACATTGATGTGGCAAAGGATGACAGGACGTGAGTTAATAATGACATGGGTAGAAACTGGGGTGCACTGCTATTTTCAGTAACACTATTCAGTGTATGGCAAATATTTTCTGAATATTTTCAGAAATTTATTTCTAATGTGCTGTTATACTGGCACATTGCTGGCACATTCAACTATAATATGAAATCACTGTCATACTGATATAGGAATACGTGTACAAAAATACACAGATAGCAAAAGAATTCAAAAATTGAAAAAAAATAATTGAGTCTTTTTTTGAGGCTAATAATTATTATATGAAGATTAATGACTATATGTATTTCTTGGCATTGAACAACAAAGTAGAAGATGGTGTTTAATGCAACTGCATTTCAAATGCAAATCCATGTATGCAATTATCCCATTTTGAGGTGAGGTTCATAGGCTTTTACAATGATAGAATTTTCTCCCATAGTTAACATTCTTACCTTTCTATTATGGTAAAGCACTCTTTTGATTAAAACATCAAGTTATTTCAGAACGCATGGGGTGATTTTCCCTCCCTTAATGTGCATGCTAAAAGATGAAGCAGGAAATATGTAGGGTGGGGGGGAATTTATTAGAAATATAAACGGGATATCAATTATATTGCCAACACAAGCTAGCATACACTTTCCTCCAGTAAAATTTATCAATGCTTAATATAATTGTCTTTTTGGAAAATCTCTAAATCTGAGGAGGGTAAAATCAATCTATGTGTATCAACTTACTGATGAGCTAATTTAGCACTTTGCCTTTAAGGGTATTTTTTCTGCCTTTTTTTTTTTTTTCTTTCTCTCTCTCTCTCTCTTTTTTTTTTTTTTTTTTTTTTTTTTTTTTTGCAGCTGCTGATGGGCAATCAGCAATGTTAAGTCTGCTGACTAATTGAAACGTTTTCCAAATTATATGGCTCTCTGGAAAAGATGCATTCTATTTAACTTGGCATTTGTTCTAAATTACAGGAATCTACTATATTATATTATCCAAGATTTTAAAATCGTCTTTCATTTCTTTCCTAATTTGCATCTCAAGTTTGTTAGATTTCCCGTTGGAGGCTACTGAAGTAAAACAAACAAACAAACAAAAAAAGTACCCTCTTCTACACATGCCTGATACAACAATATTACTGTTTATAACAATGTCATACCTTCTTCCAAAGCAGCTGAAAATCCCTTTTAGATGACCAATCATAAATGTTTACAGTGTCTGTAAATCAGCGAGGTGGTAAGACATCTAAATATTAAAATGGAAGCTATGGAAGTAATGGCCTGTGGGTTCCTTCACTTCAACTGATTGCTAGAATGTTCTTTGAGAAAACTCCTGGGCAGTTGTAGCAGACACTGGTGGCCTCTGCCCAGATCCTCTTCACAGGCTGGCACACCCATTCTCTAGTATATAGTGCATTGCTGTGCCCCCTTCCTGAGAATTTCCCTTGGTTAAAGATATCCTACTGGGGTAGCTTACAGCCAATGATGAATGATGTGGGGATACAAATGGCCAGCCCTTTTGTCACAAAGTAGGACGATTCTGTGGTACCATTCACAAGCCAGAATTTTCCATAGGAGCAGGCTGAGGTGGAACTTAGCTGGACTTCCACCTTTGCCTAGCCCTATCCTCCACAGCCTCCCTCCCTCCCTGATGTGTTCGCCTCAACCCACAATAAATCACTGCACAAGAATCCCCACCTCAGGCTTTGATTTTGCAGTACCTAACCTAGAACAGAAGGTTTCCATGCCAAAATAATTAATATGATACTTAGAATTGCTTAAAGCCCAGTTTACAGGCATTTCACGTTGTCATCTCACTAAATCCACATATCAGTTTTGCAAGATCACCAACCATCTCCATTTGTCTGACACTGAGGTGTTTCCCAGTGAGTAGGGTGTCCCCTGGTAAAACCAGCAATATCATACTGAGCAAACCAGGACATACTGATGATCACCCTACCCTGTCTTCCATACCCCACCTCACCCCTTTTCTGATGAACTGGAGCTAGCAACCAAGAATAACTTGTGCAAAGTCTCAAAGCAGCAAAGAAGAGATCCAAGGATCCAAACTCAAATGCGCCTGACTCCAAAGTTATGCTTGCTTGTCCTATTAGATCACGTGGCTGTCTAACACTTACACTATTCACTCCTGTCCTGTTTGTTACTCTAATTCTTCCTCTTTTACTAAAGTATTACTAATAGGAGTGAAAGCAAATGGCTTGTTTACTTGATGGTTTGACTAATTTTTATTTTTTGATATGTGTTCATTTTGATGGCAGGGGGTGGGGGAGAAAGAGCGAGCACACGCATGGGCAGAGGAGGGGTATAGACAGAGAATCCAAAGCAGGCTCCATGCTATCAGCACAGAGACTGATGAAGGGCTCCAACTCCCCAACTGTGAGATCATGACCCAAGCCGAAATCAAGAGTTGGATGCTTAACCGACTGACCACCCAGGCACCCCACAATTGACTAACTTTTTTTAAAGAATATGAAAGGTAAATTGAGGATGACATCAAGAAGTGGTCTAGGACTAGGAGCACCTGGATGGCTCAGTTGGTAAAGCGTCCAACTTTGGCTCAGATCATGATCTCATGTTTGGTGAATTCAAGCCCTGTGTAGGGCTCTGTGCTGACAGATCAGAGCCTGGAGCCTGCTTCGGATTCTGTGTCTCCCTCTCTCTCTGCCCTTCCCCTATTCGCACTCAGCCTCTCTCTATCAAAAATAAGTAAACATTAAAAAAAAAAGGAAAGAAGTGGTCCAGGACCAATAGCTTGTCTAGCCTGCTAACCAGCTTAATAGTCCTACCTCATTTGAGACCATTTTCATCTGTTATATCCAAGCACACATTTAATATCCAATGGGAAGATAAATAATCAATAATGACTTTCTGGAGAACAGAAAATCATGTTGATTTTAAATTGACTAAAATTGATTTGGAGTTTAGTAGGGATGAATAGTAAGGAGAAAGCAGAAAAACATCTTGATACGTGCCTCATTGATTACAGGCATGTATTAGCTAGGTATTGCATTTACTCCTCAGGGAATCCTATAAAACCCATTCACTTAAGCAATTGAAGCTGGGAAGACAAAAGTGATGCAAAAGAAATGAAAGTCGGAACAAATTTTACAAAGCATTAGGAAATTACAAGAAAAAAAACCCTCATAATAAAGCAAATTCTCTGAGTAGCCATGAAGCTTTGTGAAGTCATGGAAGCAGATCGAGCAGAGGACGGATGACCCTGGTAGCAAACTTCATGGAAACTGAAATGATCATGACAGTGGTACAGAAGAGTAGTTGGGTATGAGCTTAGAGTCTAGACTGAATTTATGAATTATGGCTTTGCTATGTACTAAATATGTGACTCTGGGCAAGGTGTCTACCATCTGTGCATGGAGTTTCCTCTCTATAAAATGGGAATAGGACCCACTGCATAGAATCTGTGACAACTTAATGACTAAGTACACATAAAGTACTTAACACAGTCCTGTGTTTACAATAATCATGTAGATAATGCTAGCGCTACTGATTTATGTGAAGACAGCCTGCTTGTGGTTTTGTGGTGCAAGACATAGAGAGAGTTCTATGTTGTCTTTAGAAACACCAGTGTGCATTGAAATGTCCTATTAGTGGCATCTTGTCCTTTAAATAATTACTAACATTAATATAGCATTAACCATGAACAAGGATTATGCTAAGGGCATTACATAGATTTTATTTTAATTTCATTTAAACATTTTTGATGTAGATACTCTTATCTCCATCTTACAGGTGAGGAAATAAATGTTGAGTAAACTCTAATAACTTGCCTGAGTTTACAGCTATTGTGGTAGAGTCTACAAGGAAAACCGTATTGTCTGATAAGCCCACACTCCTGACTACTACATTCATCCGGAGTTGATCAACGTCAAAACTCTAACACATCCAATACTATATGCCAGTCCACTTACTCTATTCTGTTCTATTCCACTTTCTTCCATTCCATATTCCATCCAGTTCATCCTTTTCCATTTCATTCTATTCCATTCCATTCCACACACCATCCATTCCATTCCACATTCCATCCATTCCATATTCCATTCATTTCAACCTTTTCCTTCCCATTCCATTGTATTCTTTTATATTCCAGTCCGTTTCACAACCCTCCACTATATCCCCATCCATTCTATTCAAACTTACTGACTACTTATCTCAAGTGAATCTCTAAGAAGCAACTTCTGTTACAAAGAAGAATAAAACAAGAATTTGCTCTCAAGGAACTCTCAGGCTGACCAAGCTTCATTTAATCAATAGGTTTACCAAGCCAAAAACTAATTTAGTAATTTACAACATATTTCAATTTGTGAAATGGAACACATTGGAAAATAATTTAAATACTCCTTGCTCTAGAACCAGATTTACTCACAGCATTCTTCCTATTAGTAGGTAAATCTACTTAAAAGGCTTCATTATTTGGGGACTTCACTCATGAGGAAAAATAAGATGTTTTCAGGGTGTATTTCCAATGAACCATGAAAACTAGAGGGGGTATTTTGCTATGCTGATGATACCTCCAAACTAAGACCAAGAGTCTATAATTTCAAATCAGGGTTCTCTTTTCTCCTGAAGGTGCTACACCATCACTGCTAGATTTTTTTATGAATCATGTTTTCCTGTAATTTTTGCCAATCCCTCCTTTCTGTAAAGTACAAAGACCTCAGTTACTTAGGACAAATGGAGTTCAAACACCATCATTTCATTTGTAAGCATTCTCTATTCTTCTGAAACATCCTGTTTGATGTTAATAGAGGTTCGAGAAGCCCCATTAATTTTATTGACCCTACATTTACAAACCATACTTCCATATGAATTGACTGAAGAAACAAAATGAACTCAATGTTTTATGTTGTTCCTTACTTTGGGGGATGTATTTCAATCTCGGGGTCCCTCACTGCTCTGACTACATATTATCTTTGCTTCTTCTAGAGTTTTTCAAAGATAGGTCTGTATATTATCTAAATCAGCAATCCCTGGGGTGCTTTGTAAATGTCTGTTCATGGATTCTACCCCATTCCTGAAAACCTAAATCTTTGGAGCCAGTAGCTCAGTCTGGAAAATAATCTCTCTTAGTGAATCTCACCCTCCAGCCTTTGCAATCCACCACAGCAGTGATTAAATTCAGGGATGGTGCTATGAGCTTTCTTTAACCTGCCTGACAGATATCTTGGCACTCTCACCTAAATACACTCTCACGAATTAGGCACTGTGAGGCAAGGAAGGCCCAGGTGCAGAAGAGTCATTGACTGGTAAATGCTTCATTAATTCCAGAAAGTCAAGAAGAAAAAACTCCGTCCAACAGAACATAAATGCTAACACCCAAGAGCCTGGTTGGTGTCCTGCTGAGGCTGGGCATTTGAGATTTTGCAAGCTAGGGATGGTTATAAATTAACGTGTTATGTAGACTCTGACACCAAAAAAGGAAATTGCCATTCAGTACTGCATCTCTGCATTTGCTAATTCTGTTTTCTTAGTATCGTTTTGTTTGTTTTACTTTGTATCTTAAATTTGACTTCAACAAGTGACAACCCTTAAGTGAAAGATGGAAAAAGACACTCTATGCATCTACCACAATTACATTTATTACCTCATTTAATCAGCACAGCTTCTCTGAGAAGAGGATATTGTTAATTTCTATATTTAAAAAGAAAACAAAGCCCCCCCCCTCAAAAAAAAAAACTAATTTATTCAAAGTCAGTAAATCTCGGCAGTGGATATTGAGCCCTATTACACCCAAGGCAAAAAATAAAAAAAATAAAATTAAAATAAACCTCTTCATTTTTCCTGTTACACCACGCTGCTTCCATTTCTTCCCCTCAACTACTTAGCACTTGAAAACAACTACAAAATTACACTGAGGCCACATAGTAATGACAGAGAATTCCTCCAAAGCCACACAACAGTCCCATTTCTCCATGGTCACAGTGCATATGTATTCAGTGAAGGATCTGGGTCTGCTCTGAGCACCACACATTGAGGATTAAATTGGCACAGATATTTCAGGTAATCTTTGGTTCCCCAAACTTTAGTCAATTGCGGTTCTGGCTCCTGTAAAAGCTACTCAACATTTTCTTGTCACTTCCCAACTTCTATTCTGAACATCAAAGTTCATTGGACGGGATACTGTGGAAGGTTGCCTTTAACATGTTATTAAACAGCAGTTTATGAATAGTGGTACCACAGCACATTGCTGCACATGATTAAGTACTGTTTATGCATTAAAGTTCATGGTACTAAAAGGGCAGTAGGATACTTTTAAACTTTATATCCTAAAGTCCAGAAGCTTATCAACTTGTGTGCGTTTTGGCATAGCTCTTGGCATACTGCAGAAACAAACTAACAAATAAAACCCTCTGTACTGGGTTGGATAGTGCCCCCTAAAAGTTCATGTCCACTCAGAACCTGTGAATACAACCTTATTTGGAAATAGGGTCAGATGTGATCCAGTTAAGGTGAGGTCATACTGGATAGAGTGGGCTCCAAATCCAATATGATTGGAGTCTTTATAGGAACAGGAACATGTGAACACTGAAAGAGAGACACAGAAAAGAAGGCCATGAGAAGACAAAGGTAGAGACCTGAGTGATGCATTTCCAAGCCAAAGAATGCCAAGGTTTTCCAGAATCCACTAGAAGCTAGAAGAGGCATCTTCCATGGAGACTTCAGAGGCTGTATGGCCCTGACAACACCTTGACTCTGGACTTCTAGCTTCCTGTTGTTTTGAGCCACCCCGATTGTGGTACTTTGTAATATCACCCTAAGAAACTAAGACATCTTCCATAAATATCACCTGTGATATGCAGGGTGCCGAGTTCAATTTTGAGAATACAGAAGAGTAGAATTAAGCCTGGCTTCTGTGGTCCATATCAGGTCCATGAGCCTGTAGGTGTAGGGAGGAAGCTCAAAAGTGTTCCTCTCCCTTTCAGTTCTAGCCTTTTACTTCCAAAGTGCCACAAGCCATTATTCCTTTCCTTTCTCTTCCTTATTATTCCTTGGCTCCTCTGCTACAGCTTATTATATAGTGGAGTTCCTAGGATTTCCTTCTGTTTCCAATATTTTATGCCTTATAACTGTGTTTTCCCTCAATATAGTAAAATGGCACTAGGTGGAAACACGTGCTGCACATAGAGCACATATGACCTCCCGGTTTTATCGAGGCTTGTGTCCCAGGACCTGAGTTACGTGAGATCTCATTCAAGCTCCTGTAATGCAGGCATGTGCCCCGCATGACTGTGGTGAGATGAAGGACACAAAACTATTATCAAAAACAAGAACAACAACAACAAAAACCATTAAGTACGTAGTAAAACAAATAGCTCTTAAAATCATCCAATGCATAAAAACAACATTCAGATATGCCTTCCATGTTTTCCGGTTTTCCCAGTTCCATCACAACAGCTAAAGTGTTTTTTCCTCCCAAACTCTGGGATTACTTTTTTATAGGAGCTAGCAGCTTCTAAAATTAAAAGAACCACCAGAACATACCCCATTTAGAGGAAGGAAGGAAGGAAGGAAGGAAGGAAGGAAGGAAGGAAGGAAAGAGGGAAGGAGGGGGAGGATGGAAGAAGGGAAGGTTGAAAGGGAAAAGAAAGAAAACATTGATAATGGGTGAATTTCAAGGATTCTTCAAATTCTTTTTTTTTTTTTAATTTTTTTTTTTCCAACGTTTATTTATTTTTGGGACAGAGAGAGAGACAGAGCATGAACGGGGGAGGGGCAGAGAGAGAGGGAGACACAGAATCAGAAACAGGCTCCAGGCTCTGAGCCATCAGCCCAGAGCCCGACGCGGGGCTCGAACTCACGGGCCGCGAGATCGTGACCTGGCTGAAGTCGGACGCTTAACCGACTGCGCCACCCAGGCGCCCCAAGGATTCTTCAAATTCTTAACATTGGTTTCCTTGGTGCTATAAATTAAGGAAACATTTTAATTGTGTATAATATCCAATGACTGTGTTTAGAGATTTATATCAGACCTCACAGAAAATTACAAGACCACTGAAACACTCATGTTTGGATTGAGCTAACATTCGTGAGTGTCTCTTCCATTTCAGACACTGCTCCAGAATCCCTTGTATTTGCTTTACGAGAATCTCATTGCCAATTTTGCCCAATTACACAGGATAAATTCGAGGTGTACAACAAAGCATCAATAATTTGTATATAGCCATACACTATTATAATACATAGAGGTGCTGGGCCTTGAACTTAATTGGATCTTCAGATTTGAAAATCTAAATGTTCTTTCCACTAAACCATGTGCCCTCCCCAAATGCATTTTCACACATATCCCAGGGCACGTGTTATCATGAGAGAATACAGAACGGGCACATGGCCAAATAAAGAAGAAAATAAGTCTTATGGTTTATGGTATAAAATCACACTGCCACCTGACAACCTTTTACAACAAAAATAGACAACTTCACACATACACAGCATTTAAATAGCATTTTCCAACAATGAGCCATGGCTAAAATTGTGAGTACTGGTACTTTGACATCAAGGCTCACATCAGGTGATTATGTGCAAGGGGGAGGTCGCTGGCTCATTAGGGATAATCAGAAACTCAAAGTATGGAAAGAAGCTATAGCATGTCAGGGGCCTCCTCTAGAAATCAAGGATTTTCTGATGTAAATGTGATGTAAACAATAATTCAACATCAAAAGAATACCTTGGAACACAGGAATCAGAAAACTTGGAGACGGTGGAGCTAGTGTGTTCCAGAACAGGATACATGAGAGGTATCTGGACGGTGAAAGCATGACAGCCACAGACCTGCCTAACCCAAAGAGTGCTACAAGAAAATCCAGGGTGTCTAAGTCTTAATAAGCTCATGTTGCATATCTGACTCCCCACAAAATTACTGTGGTCAAATAAATTTTAGAAACTGCATATTCTATCACTCTGCAGTAAATTTATGATGTGCTTTGGCACATTAAAGACTCTGAAAAGCTCTGCATTAAAGGAAACTGTTAAACCCAGGGTTTCCAAAAGTAATCCAGTCAAAGACTCTGAGATTTTGTTTCTTTGTTTTGTTTTGTTTTGTTTTTCCAGTTTAACACTCATTAACATCTCTGGTGAAAAGAGACACTTGAGTACAGAGTTACATTTGGGTAACACTGACCTTAGATAAAACCGTCTATTAATGAAGAACACTGAAAAGTTCTGCCCATAGTGACAAGCTTAGCTCAGAGTAATACTTCTCCTCCAGGTTATGAAGAAAATGTTTTTTACACATTTGAATCACCGAACTTCCAAAATTATTTCCATGTGGGTCCAAAATATACTTTGTCGAGGGAACAAAAGAGGATTTTAAGTAATGCTGTCTCCAATCTTTGTTAAAGCGCCTACTTCATAATTAACATTGCTAAAATGTCTACGTTACCCAAAGCAACCTACAGATTCAATGCAATCCCTAACACAATACCAATAACATTTTTTCACAAAACTAGAACAAATAATATCAAAGTCTGCATGGAGTCACAAAAGACCCTGGATAGTCAGAGCAATCTTGAGAAAGAAAACCAAAGTTGGAGGTATCACAATGCCAGATTTTAAGATATGCAGTAAAACTTTGGATTGTGAGTAATTTCTTCTGTGAGTGTTCCACAAGATGAGCAAATATTTCTAATAAATTTTAACTTGACAAATGAGTGATATCTTGCAATACGAGTAGTACATGATGCCGAATGTCACATGATCACAACTGAGCCAATGGCTCGCCTCTCTCTCTCTCTCTCTCTCTCTCTCTCTCTAATTCTCACTGTGGTATTGTGGGTGGATGGATGCTTAGTCTCAGGCCGTGGTGTTTGGCAGAAATCAGTAATTTTTCAGAACATTGGAAGGTGCCCACAACTGGCACTAGTGTATTTTTTTTGTCACTTCAAAGCAACTATGGACAGTCCTTTGCTTTTCCATCCAAGAGTAAGTGCAGGAATGCTTTGTTTCATTCTAGTCTAGTCTGCCTGCAGATATAGACTCTTTCCTCTGCTGCCTATTGCCAATTTCATTAAATACAGTGTATGACAAGAGTTTATTAATACTGTACTGTGGTCAACACTGGTGTGAGCGTATACAATGATCCCCATGCAGAAAAAGGTCGAAAGGAAAGGTATTAAGAAGAAGGAGATGATTATGGTGGAAGTTAAGAAGGAAGTCATCAAGAAGTACCAACAAGGTAAGCAAGTGGCTGAAATTGCAACATTTTATAAGAAGTCTACATCGAACATTTGCACAATATTAAACAAGAAAGAAGAAATAAGGGGGCTAAATGCAGCAAAATCATTTCTCATGACAATATCAAAGCAAAAGCCATGTGTGTTCTGGAAGATGTAGAAAAGTCGCTTCTGGTTTGGATAAATGAGAACCAACTAGTAGGTGATACCATGACCAAGAACTCTACCTGCAAGAAAGCAAAGGCCTTGTATACCAACCTCCTAAGTAAACTGTCAGGTACATCAACAGAAAACAAAGAAGGTTTCAAGGCAAGCGGAGGATGATTTGATAACTTTAAGAGGAGAAGTAGCGTCCATAGTGTTGTGAGGCATGGAGAGGCTGCAAGTTTGGACAGTAAGGCAGCTAAGACATTCACTACTGAGTTCCATAAGCTCATGGCTTCTGAGTCCTACCTGCTGGAGCCAGTGTTTAACTGCGATGAGACAGGGCTTTTTAGGGAAAAGATGCCAAAGAGGACTTACATTACATAAGAAGAGAATGCAAGGTGATAATAAACCATCTCACCCTCTTATTTTGTGTTAATGCAAGCAGGGATTTCAAAGTCAAGCTCCTGCTCCTGTATCATTCCGAGAATCCAGGAGCCTTCAGGAAATGCAAAGTTCAGAAGAGCCAGTGAAATGCTAGATTTGGGTCACTCATATCCTGTTTATTGAGCGGATCAATGAGGCCTTCAGTCCTGCAGTGAAGAAATAGCTTTTAATTTTTTTTAATGTTTGTTTATTTTTGAAAGAGAGAGAGAGAGACTGAGAGATGGAGTGTGAGCAGGGAAGGGGCACAGAGAGAGGGAGACACAGAATCCAAATCAGGCCCCAGGCTGTGAGCTGTCAGCACAGAGCCCAATGTGGGGCCTGAACTCACAAACCAGGAGATCATGACCTGAGCCAAAGTCAGACGCTTAACTGACTGAGCCACTCAGGCACCCCAAGAAATAGCTTTTAGGAAAGAATTTTACCCTCAAATCCTTTCTGTTTATGGATAATACTCCTGCTCATCCTCCAGGCTTTGAAGACAACTTACCCAAGGAATTCGAGTTCATTAAGGTTAAGTTCCTCCCTCCCAACACCACGCCAATCCTCCAGCCCATGGATCAGCAGGTCATTTTGAACTTTAAAAACCTTTATACCAAAGCACTATTTTAGTGATGCTTCGAGGTGCCCAAAGGAACCAACCTTACTCTCCAAAAGTTTTGGAAAAACCATTTCTACATCATGAACTGCCTCAAGATCATTGACAAAACACAGGATGGGGTCACCAAGAGAACCCTCAATTCTGCTTGGAGAACACTCTGGCCTCATGACATTCTTGGACATGACTTAGAGAGGCTTGCTCACGAACAAGAGCTGCCAGTTGTCAAGGAAATTGTGTCCTTGGGGAAGACCAGGGGACTGGAGGTGATTGAGGATGACATTCAAAGCTGGTGGAGGAACAGGGCCGAGAGCTGACCACTGAACAACTGATGAACCTGCATCACAAGCAACAGCAAGAGGTTATGGAGGAGATCTTTCCTGCAGAGAAGGAGGAGAAAAAGGCAGAGGAATCCCTCACTTCAAAGGGGATTAGTAAGATGTGTAAAATGTGGGAAACAGTGCAAAACTTTGTAGAAAGCACCAAATAAGGCTGTAGCAGTGGATCTGTTCAATGACAATGCAATGTCACATTTCCACATCATCCTCAAAAGGAGGCAAAACCAAGTGTCATTGGATAGGTTCCTTTTTGAAGTTTCACGAAAAGAAAAAGATTCCATTGAGCCAATCGACAGGTCGATTTCTGTGGTTCCTTATCATACTTTATGTGTAGCCAAGTTACAGAAGATTGTCCTAGGATAGGAGAGGCTTCCTCAAAGTTGACTACAACCTAATGTGTGAACTTCCCTGGTGTCTTGATATAAAGGTTACCCAAAGGTGATATGAACGCCTCTGGCAGTCCCCAGCAATGAAAGTACATGAATACTGGATGGACTCTCATTACAAAACTGTTCAAGGCTCGCAACTTACAACTTGGGGTTAAAGATATTTTAGGCATCAAAAATATATCTCTATTTTTTAAATGTCTATTTGGGGTGTGTGTGTGTGTGTGTGTGTGAGAGAGAGAGAGAGAGAGAGAGACAGAGAGAGAGAGAGACAGAGAGACAGAGAGAGACAGAGAGAGACAGAGAGGGAGAGAATGAGTGGGGGAGGGACAGAGAAAGAGGGAGACAGAGAATCCCACACAGGCTCTATGCTGTCAGCACTGGGCCCAAAGCAGGGCAAAATGATGACCTGACCCAAAATCAAGAGGTAGATGCTTAACCAACTAAGCCAACCAGGCTCTCCAAAAATATATCTCTATAGACTTTCAAGAAAAACTTAAAAAGGAAAAGCTTGTAAAATATTCGAAAGCTTGAGAGCTCAAATATGCCATTTTAGTTGCAATTTGAAAACATGTTGTAGCACATTTCAATAAAACAGCGAGAAATTATAGATCTTGATTAGTATGTATGTGAAATTACCTTTATTGTCATTTATAGAATGGCATATTAAAGTAATGGAATAAAATTTAGATAATAATGATAAAATATTGTGGATGTTCAATATATTTATTGGGGTATATTTCACAATATACATACTTATCAACTCATGATACTGTACACCTAAGACAATACAATGTTATTTGCCAATCATATCTCAATAAAAAATAAAGGAAGGCAAAAATAATACACAGTAATAATAGTGATAAAAGTGAAAAGTGAAATTACCAATTTAGAAATTGTGTTGACATGAAGAAAATACCAAAAAAAAAAAAAAAAACAAATTAGTTTGCATAAAAGGAATGGTCATAAGCAGAAGAGATATATTTTGGCCAGAAGTAATGTATGAGCTCTTGGATTGATAATTCAAGTAATGAAGAGAAACAAATAATGTATCAAATGAATATATTGGATAAAATACTCAATTTCACATTAAAATAACACAAATTACTGATACTGAGAAAATAACTCTTAATATACTACTAACACAAGAACACCTATGAGAAACTGGTGTTTCAATTTAAAGATGATTTTCTATTAATGCACAACAAAGTTTGAGATATGAAAGAAAATCAAAAGACATTGTCTCATATTTGACAATAATTAAAAAAATATATATATTATTACAAATAATAGGTTGGGAAATTCTCTTATTTGTAATTTAAAATGAATTTCTATTAACTCTGCTATAAATCTGAGCTACTTTTATATTCTCTGTGCAAGAAATATTGCAAAATTATCTAATACTATGTAAGTATGAATTAAGAAAAAAATTACACAGTTCAATAAAGCAGGTAACATTTATTTAAAATATGCTACTGTTTTAGTTTTTTATGTTTATGTAACTTATCAACTTTCTAAAATTTATAATTTTGAAATTTATAATATCTCATCCTAAATAAACTTTCTTCAACTTTACACTTAATTTTATATTTTATTCATGTAATTTTTTTCTTAAAGGGAGACCTAAAATTATATGTTTCAAACCCCACAAAATCTAAATCTGCTTCTTTACAAGGGCAAGATTAAATGACTTAAGTAAACTCCAAGGCCAATCTAAAAATAGCAAAGTCTATGTAATTTGATTTGTCAGAGCCAATGTGTCATCTTTAACATATCAGGAGGGTAACATTGACACTGATAAACAGAAACACACAGGTATAAAAGTTTTAAGATACAGTATTCATTTTACACCTCTGCATAATAAGATACCAAAAATTTAGCAGCTGAAAACATTATTCATTTATTGTTCATATTATTCATCCTTCGTTTTCTACTGAGGATCCCAGAAGGCTGAACTCCAAGTATCAGCTGGCTGTGTGCTTATCTAGAAATTCCAGCAACTAATCCACATCCAAGCTCATTCGGGTTACTGGAAGAATCCAGTACCTTGTGGTGACAGGTCCTTGGTCCCCATTTGTTCGTTGTCTGTCTCTTCTCAGGGTGGCTCTGATGCGTTGGCTGTCTGTCCTCCATTCCTTTCCACGTGGCCTTCTTAATCCTCCAACTGTCAACAGTACACTGAGTCATTTTCATGCTTTGAAGCTCTCTGGCCTGTTCTTTTGCCACCAGTTGGGGAAAGCTCTACCCTTTCAAAGAATCGTGTGATTATATTAGGTCCACACAGATAATCTCCCTACTTTAAGGTCAGCTCTGACATGCAATATAATCACAGGAATGTTAACTCATCATATTCAAAGATGCCATCCACACTCAAAGAGGAGGGGATTGTACAAGGGTGATGGGTCACTGAGGGCCATTGTGTCTATCACAGACATTCTATTGGGGTTACATGATTTCCTCTTGTATGCACAGCATATGTCAAGGGGTAGCAAAGTTAACTGTTTTGCTGGGAGCTTGAACCCTCGTATATATAAAGTTAAATAAATAAGTCAGAGAGAACAAGAGCCAAGAAAATAGGTAATTTGATCAAGTGAAGAAGAATGAAACAGACCTGTCATGACCTGCAATACTGTGTACTTTTTTTCTTCTCTGATTTGCTAACTAATGCTCTCTCGAAGAAGACATAAAACATTCCAAAATGCTTGTTTTTCTTAAAACTCATTTGCATCTCCTAATTGGTGTGTCATTTCATAATTCCACTCTGGTACCAAATCTGAAGTTTTCAGCCATTCTTATGTCTTCCTTTCCTATTAAGCTGTTTATGCTGTGGAATGTCTGAGTCTGTAATTAAATTATTGTCTCAAACAAATTAACCACATCCACGCATACATTAACATAGCATTACCAATGAGGAAAAACATAGATGTGTGCTATAGAATGTCAAGCTAAATGATATGGCACAGATCTGGGCTTGCTTTTCTGATAACTGGCCTCAAATCTTAGGGTAGGAAGAGGCAGAGAACATAACCCCAGGAAACAGAGAAAATTTACCATGACCTGAAACAAGAAGTTGATCATTGGAAATAGTTTTGAACAAATATGTGTTCAAATCCCCCTTTCTTTCTCACTGTGGGAAAAATATTTTTCTCAGTCCACTGACATTGGACTTGGCCATGTGTCTTGCGTTGGTCAACAGAACCTTAGAGACTAGGATCTGAAAAGAGGCCTTAAATATATTTGTGAGGTTTGACTTGGCTTTTGTGCTCTAGCTTATCCACTGTGATAAAACCAATCTGTCTCAAACTGCACACTAGGACACATAGATACGGACACCTGACAAGCCTGAGCCTCCCAGCTGAACCTGGTCTATATCCGCTGAACCAGAGTCACCTGCAGAAATGTGAATTGGAGGATAAATATTTACTGTTGCAAGCCCACTGAGTTTGGGATAGTTTGTTACACAGCATTATTGCAACCTAGTTGACTAACATAAAAGAGAAAGTAAGGGAAAAAATCTAGAGATGCATCTTTAGATTTAAATCTAGTTCAGCTTAATATATACATATTTATATCTCACATTTACACACTGTATCTATGATATAGCATATATGTGTATGTGTGTGAGTAGTGTTTTCTTAAAAGTGTATCACACTTATAAAAGTGCTCCCTTTGGGAGAGCTTGTGATGCTAAAATTTATATTTAAAGAGGTCTCTATATGATACTGTTGCTCACAATAAAATGTATCACAAGGCAGCTGGAACTGTCAGCTCTCCCTGTTGGGCTATCAGCCACTATATTCTCCTGGTTATTCACAATTTTAAAGGGATCTTATAACTCTATAAACATAGGCATTACAGGAAACTGCTTTTTGAAAAGGCTATAACCTTCTACATGATCTCAGGTATATATTACATCTAATTTTGTGAGATTTGATGTTTCATTTTTACAAATAAGAGAAAAATACTTGCAGGTTACATCAAGGTCACAACTGTCCCCTTGCACCAATACAGCATTAAAAAAAAAGAATACTGGGGCAGGGAGAAACTTTAAAAACAGTATTGAAATAAATGTCAATGGTTGGGAAAGCCTTCTTCTATTTCAACAGTTGTAAAAGGACATCACCATCTATTAAGACTTCTGGCCCTAAGATTTATTTTTCTATTTCAACATGAAATCAAAAACAATGCATAGCAACACTTTACATAATCCAAGTGAATAACAAATATACATAGTACTAAAATGTATACCTTCTTGCAAACTTATGTGTCAAGAAAAAAACTTGGATCATCTGAAATTGCTGAGATCATAACAACTAATTGCTGGAGAAGAATGAAGGGTGTTGACATTGTGGAAATACATCTTACGTACAGGCTTTAAAAGTAGGGAGAATTCACTATAAGATGTTCAGCAACACAGCTCTTTATGAGAGATGTTCAGCCACGTTTCTGGCTTCTACCAATAGATGGCAGAGCACCCTCTGACCTTGAGCTAAGACAACCAAAAACATTTCCAAATGTCCCCTGGTGGTAAATCTCCCCAAGTTGAGAACCAATGATCGATCTAGAGAAACACAATGCAATTCTCTCTTTCTTCTAACACTAGACGCTAAGAACAAGCACAAAAATAGCCACAATATGATGTTTACTATTTGTCAGACACATTGCAACTCGTTTTACTCCTCATAAAGTTACTTGCCTTATATACTAATATTACTTGTACATTATGGATGAGAAATTGAAATACAGACAGAGGTTGCTCAGGTAGTAAGTAGAGCCAAGATTTGAACACAGGGCAGTGGGACTTATGGAGAGAAAGTCTCAAATGGAATGGGCTTTGAGACATCAGGATTCCAGCTGGGCCTTGCACACTTGAGCAGTATCTCTTAAGAGCTCTCTTTGCTCATCTGCTAAATCTAGAAACTGAGCTACGTGACCTCAGAGGACCCTTCCACTGCTAACAATTTGTGAGCACCTAAATCACAGTGAAATCTATGTTGTTACATTCATTTCAATAAAGGCAAGCGGACCACACATCAGACAATGTCCAGCTACAGCAGCTGAGTTCCCAATGGCAGCCATCCATCTTCCCCGATTTAAATTCTTGGTGTTTTAGGACATATATCCCCTTAAAACCTGTTTGCTATGAGAAAATTTGGCAGGGAGGAGAGGCTGCTTGTAAA
Source organism: Prionailurus bengalensis (assembly GCF_016509475.1). Classification (NCBI taxonomy): domain Eukaryota; kingdom Metazoa; phylum Chordata; class Mammalia; order Carnivora; family Felidae; genus Prionailurus; species Prionailurus bengalensis. Next base: position 189,361,330 of record NC_057344.1, on the reverse strand, counting down.
ACAGTTTTACAAATTTCTCCATGTATCTCATCTCAAGGTTTTCAAAGTCATGGCCAATCACAGACAAGGTTGCAGAGAATACACGTAAGTTTTCCCTTCCTGCATAGCCGGTAGGAGAAAAGGGTTACCTGCTGGCCAGATGACCGTGAAAATCAACACTGAAGTAAGTACCAAAAGACTTGATCAGTCAAAGGGTGTTAATTAAATTAATAATGAACACTGGAAGAAGGGGGGCAGTTTCCTCACCTAAATTGACTATTGTAACCCCCATGCTCACAACAAATTAGAAGATTACAGTGCACAAGAATATGCTAAGTTCCATTCCATAAACTCACCAAAAATTTCTCTTTACGAGTTTGTCTCTAGCCTCTGTCCTCCCTCAAGAAATCATTTCAGCTGCTGCTCTAGCCAGATCTTTTTGTTTTAGTTACTGCTCACGTCACACAATTCCTTATGGTTCATCACCACATCTGTCCCTGATGGGTCAAAATTCCTGACCACATAACGTCCCTACCCACAGACATGATCCCACACATTGATTCTCATAAATCTGAAAGGAAAAACAAAGTTCTATATGATTACTTACATAGTAAACTATCTTTTATGTAATAGGGCATTCCAGGAGAACTACGTCCTGAATTTACTAAATATAATTTTTGACAGAGAAATTTTGCAAAAGTAGGCTATAAACATAAATTTTTAACATCTTAAAAGGAAAATGGAGTTCTCAATCTTTCTCAGCCAGAAACTCCACACTGCTATGTCTCATCCCAAAGACCCCCTCCTCTGTCCTCTGTCACACCTAGATGCATTACCACACATTAAAATGCTTCAGAGGGTCACTCATGGTCACTTACTGCGTATTCAGATAATTTATAACCCAAGTACATTCTTGAAGATTTAAAAGACTAGAAATAAAAAAAAACAGGCAAACATGAGACACAGTTATATGTATATATTATATACATATATATAATATATATGTATATAATATATATATATTTATACACACACATATACAAGTGATAGCTATGTGTTAAGTCACAAAAATGTGATATATATATATATATTTGTTAATAATTGCTGCATATAAAATATATCCTTTAAGTGATATATAAAACTGTAAAATAAATGCTTTTTCACATCTTCACTTCAAACTCTGAAATATTTGTAATAAATGTTTAATAAGGTGCTGAATATATTTGTAAAATGTATAAACATAGATTATTCAAGAGGAATGCAATGAAGCAAATAATGGAGTTGACAGATGTCTAACTGAAACTCTTTGGTTCCTCCAGCTTTTAATGATACATTTTCCCTTGGTGAGGAACTGTGATTTCTACCTGTGCCCAATCCATAGCCAGGCTCACATCTCCTTGTCATTAATATACTAGGAACTTTCCCTGCTGAATTATTCAGTGATCTTTGGAGTTGGCTACAGTTTATAGAAATGTGACAGTCCTACGCGTCTTAGTGCTGTGAACTGTTACCAAAAGACTAAACATCCTTGACAGGCTGATAAAAAATTAATTATTATTCTTTCAATGGAAAGGATACAACCCTGCCAAAAGCTGTTAAGTGTGGAGATTTTAGAATTCTCCCTTTCTCTCTTGGAGAGGGCACACTAGGATTTTTCATGAGGAGGAAATAGCATCCACAAAATAGCTAGCCTGGCCTAGCACACACTGGGCCTTTATACCTTCCTTCCTGTCATTGGCCCTAGAATTTTTTGTCTTCTTTCCTCTCTAAATGTGAACACATCTCTAAAGACCAGAGCTAGCAGTGCAAAATGGAAGGATGGAAGAAATGCTGATTGTAAGAAAAGATTCCAGTTAAGAGATTCTCACTGTAGGTAAATATTCAGATACTCCGAGCAAGTTCCTTCCTTGGCTGAGTCTGTCTGCTTGTTTGTAAAAGTGGCTTAATCCTGTCTGGTTCTATATGTTTACTGGGTTATTCTGTAGGTTGAAAGACAGGGGAAACTTTTTTTTTTAAGCCTATACATGTTACAAACCATTAAGTATTCTTATTTTTACAACTAATAGGTATGCAATTAGTGTAAAATTGTGTTAATGAATTGTGTGATTAGGAACGGTCAATTCAATGACTGATTACCCAAATTCCACTTATTTGGAGACAAGCTGCTGACCTTACCATTTAGTGATACTGCCTTCAAACCACAAACATAAGATCCTGGAGTAAAGGTATCAATTAATTAATTCAGAAATGATGTTATCAGATATAACAGAAATACCAGTAAAAGACTAATATGAAAAAAAATAATGAAAGACATTAGTCTTTTTCCTTTAAAATTAACCCAGTAGGTTGAGGCAGTTTACCAATTTTACATTAGAGGAAGCATTTTATGCATCTAAAAATGAATCAACTGAAGACGGCATGAACTCTGTACAGGGAGCACTGGGATCCTTTCTCCTGTTATTACAAAGCATGAATAGTCCCTGCCTATGGACTATTTCTTGCACCTACCCTAATCAAATATAACCATGGAGTCATAAAGTCTCTAGAACTGGGAACACTTTTAGTTTCAAAGAAGACAGAGGTTGAGGAGGATGTGAAGGACACGGTGTTATCTGCACTCACCACAGCAAAGCATACTTTATTAATACCTAGTTTCCAGGCTTTTCTTGGGAGACTGACCTTTCCTTAGGGCGGCTTATCTTTCTGCAGAGCTCTATTCTCAGGCCTCCTGGGGTTCCCAAAGCAATGAAAAAGCAGTGTCAGAAAATAAAGGGGATGTGGGGGCAAAAAATATATAAGCAAAATAAAGTTTCAGCTGAGGGAGACTGAGTGTAGAGGAGACACTAAAACCCCGGATGTGGCTTTACAACTTTTGACTCACATCCTACTTAGCTGTCCAAGGAAAAGAAAGCAGCAAGAATCTCAGGCTCCTGGTGGTGACTGATGGGAAAAACAAAACCCTTCTTATAAGGAGCGAGAGAGGAAGGATGGAAAAGGGTGGTGAGTGCAGCATAGTGGTAGAACTCTGAGAAACTGCACCTGAAAGCTCAAACTGAGGCACAAAAGAGTCAGCATAAACTCACTGGTGGCCCAGGTGCGCAAAGTCTGAAACCTGTCTGTGGTGGAAAGATCAGGAACTTTTGGATCAACCAAGCAGACTTTACAGTCCCTCCATCTCTCTTCAGCTCTGTGCTAATATCCATTTTCATGCCTGTAAATTGAAGCCAATACTGGCAGCCTCACAGAAACGTCAGGAAGACTGATGAGGGAGAAAATACCTACTACAATATTTGCATATCATACAGTCCCGATGGAGGTTTCTCTTCCCTACTACTAATGCCAAGGCTAGAAAGCACAGATCTACAAGGAGCACAGAGTTGGAGCCGGGCCACACCACTCTCGAGGCCTACAGAGATGCAGGTGTCCCATCTGAGACCCTGTTCCACTTGATGAGGCGTCTTAGTAGCAGCTATGTGATCTCAGGTCATGTCATTGAGATTTTTGTGAGCTTCAATTCGGTTAGTTCCAAAGTGAGACTGTAATAATTCACCATCTCATGTGATTGGTAGGAACATTAAAAAGAAAACAAAAGCAAATCTCTTCATATGTTAATATTAGCTCTTATCTTTATCATCACCGTCCTTAGTATAGGGCAAGAGAGTCAAGAGCTTTATCTTCTCCTTTTCTCTTCTCAACACTCTTGTCCTTGGATTCAGGGCCCACCCTAAATCCAGGATGACTTCATCCCCAGGTCCTAACCTTCATTACATCTACAAAGACCCTTTTTCCAAATAAAGTCACATTCATAAGTTCCCCAGTTAGGAAATGGGTATCTTTTGGAGGATCACAGTTCAATCCACTACAGGAAGTTAGAGGCTAAGCATATAACTTGATGCATTACAGAATGTCAAGGAGTGATAAGTGCTCTAAAGAAAAAAGGGATAAAGGAGGAGATGCTCTTTGGAGAGAGTAGTCAGTAAAGGTCTCTCGAGGCTGACATCTGAGCCAAGAGCTGAATAATACTGGAGACAGCAAGACATGCAAATAAACGGGACATATGTTCTAGGCTGAGGGAGCAGTAAAAGCAAAGACCTACGACAGGAAAATCAGGAAAGTCAGGGTGGCCGGAAGCACAGCAGAAAGCAGTGCAGTAAATGGGGAAGAGATGAAGGCGTTGTCAGGGCCTCAATGCATGTGTCCCCCCAAAATCATATGTTGAAATCCTAACTCCCAATGTAGCATTAGAAGGCAGGGCCTTTGGGGGATAATTTAGGCTCCATACTTAGGAGTGGGATTAGTGCCTTGTAAGAGACCTGCGAGCTTGCTTCCTGCCTCTGTCCCGGCCATGGAAGGATACAGAGACAGGGCCATCTGTGACCTGGAAGTATCTCACCAGAACCTGACCATGCCGGCTCCCTGATCTTGGGACTTCCAGCCCCCCGAACTCTGAGAAATAAGTTTCTGTTGCTGATAAGCCACCCAATCTATGGCATTCCATTCTAGCGGCCTGAGCTAAGGCAGGAGCATGGAGGTCACAGGGAGGATTATGTATTTTATTCCGAGTTTGACGTGGAGCCACAGCAAGGCTGAGAGCCGCAGTCATCTGCATCTTCTGGGCAGACCTTCTATTTCCAACCAAACCTCAGACACAGACTGAACCATTTAAAATATTACATTCTCAAATAATTGGCTCTAAGAATGAGACAAAGCTCCAAGAGCACTCCTTTGCCAATATTGAAACCAAATTCCATTTTCCCTACCATTTCTTTTCATCATCTTGTGCTTCGCTGAACACCTCATGGGTTTGCATAAGTGATTCCTTCTGCCTGCCTGCCCTTCCCCTGTCTGCTATTGCCCGTCCTCTGTCTCAACTCCCCAGCAAAGCCCACCCACCCTTCCTCCGTGCCCCAGAGCACGTATTCCCCTGAGCATTTCCTTCACTGTACTTTCACCATCTGTCTACCGGACTGCCACCCCTACTGGACTATATCATTCTCTATGGTCACATCTATGCCTTATTCATCCGGATACTCCTGGAAACTAGCACGTGCTACAATAGGCACTGAATAAATGGTCACGAAACATGTAAATGAATCTTGGTCTTGGTGTGATTTTGCCTGGCTTTATTTATTCCATCCCACTATTTAATGAAACATAGACCCTCTTCTGGTAGCTAATGAATTTGTTAGTACCAGAATACAATCTAGACATTTTTCTAACTGTTCACTAGAATTGCTCTCAAGTATTGGCCTATTGTCCTTGGCTTGCAAATGCCTCAAGAAGCAAAGGAGGGTGTTTTCCCTGTGTTACCTGTGATAACAGAGACAGAGGGAGGGGCATTAACCTGTCCACCAAATCACTGCACCAGAACAGTGATTCAGGGGGCTTCTTTTCTTCCATCCCTGTCCTGCACTGAGTTCACTGAGCTGTGCTGCCTTTGTCATGCACGAGTTCTGAACCATCAATAAAATCTGTGGACCATACCTCACACACATACACACAGAAGCAGTGAAAAGTGTCTGCTTCCTTCAATTATGCCAGCATGAATGGATTTAACAGCTGTGGCCTTCGGTGAGATTTCTAGGGCAATGGGGTCTTTAACAATATTCAATTTTTTGATGTGTCTAATGCTCCCAATTGGACTTTTTCTAACGGAAACCTCAAAGCTGAGTGATGCAATTGTGGCAAAGCGTGATAGTCAAGGAAACAAGAACACAGAACCAAATCAGGTGCAGACCACAACAGGGAAACTTGAACCATTTAGACAACATATATTCTCAAATATGGGTAGGCATAAGAAACATGTCAGAAGGACTTCTCTGTCATGTTTGGAAAATACTTTCCTTTAAATAAATGTTGAATATATCCAGTTAGCATAAGCATCTAAAACAGAGAGGCCTCCATTATATATTTGGACAAAAATAGGATCACTTGGACCTGTTATTCCACAGTTGTCAGAGTTCATATCTCAATTCCAGATCGAGTTAACTGGTCCATCAGAGGCTGGAAGCTCACTGGGCCAGGTGTGTCTGTGGACCCAGCTGTATGCTATATAAAAATGCATGCTTAGCTAACCCAGGAATGACTTCAGATCCCAAATATTACAAGGCAAAGAGTATCTTTTGGTTTGTTGTGTCTCGATAAACAATTGAGTTAAGTAAATTTTGTTCGGCAAATCTGGAAACCCAACACATTATTTTAAGGGATGAGAAATGTATGAAAATGACACATGAATGAAAATGGATGTTTGAGAAAAATGTGAAATGTTCACAGATTATTGGCTTTCAAGTCGGAGAGCCTTTAAAGGATAATTACAATGATGTTGATCCAATGGCAATTCTTTTTTACATAGTTCTTTCATTTTATGAAGTGTTTTATCAACAAATAGGTACATGGTTCAGCTATCACTATATCCAACTTAAAGACCAGGACAATCCGGTCTAGAGAAGACCTGCCCCGGTTCCCATAATTGATAACTGAGTGTCAGAGATGGGACACAGACTCAAGTCTTTGGTCTCCTGGTTTACATGGGAATAAAAAGTCAAACCTCCCAAGACAGGTGAGCCTCCTCAAGGACGAGATGGCACGCATTCTTTCTCCCAGAAGATCTCAGAAATGGTTACCATTTCTGCTCTCTCAAACTGCCAGGCATGTTGAAATAACTCTATAGATAAGTTTACCACCAAGGATCTTCCACGGAATACTACTTCTACAATATGTTAGTAGACATTACTCAAAACAATATTAAAAAATCGTCCAGGAAAATCCTGGTTTCAGCAATGGGAAACATATTTCTTTCCTGTAGCACTTACCACCATTTTAAAGATAAATATATTCATTGCATACGTTCTACTAGTGGCGAGAGTACACAGCACTTTAAGTATGTTTGACCACATGACTGTTCTTATTTTTATCCTAGATAAATATTTGGGAATGCTTTGCTAATGGAAATTTTAGTGCTCTATAGCAATAGACCTTTCTACATTTAATACACATGACAGGAAATGTATACAAATGTACAGCAAATTATACTGTGACAACATCAATGTAATTACCTTGGCTAGTTTCACCGTGGATTTTACCAGAATCGCATTATTTCACACTCATTGAGATGTCAAGAAAGATCAGGACAGTCAAATGCAATGTTGGGGAAAAAAAAAACAGAAATAAAATTGAAAATTGTCTCCATATCTATTTAGTCTTTAAGGTGGTTATAGGAAAATGTCCTGTATAGGAATGTCTGGCTGGTTTAGTCCATAGAGGGTGCGACTCTCTTGAGCTTAGGGTTGTGACCTTGAGCCCCACGTTGGGTGTAGAGATAAACTCTTAAAAAGAAAGAAAGAAAGAAAGAAAGAAAGAAAGAAAGAAAGAAAGAAAGAAAGAAAGAAAGAAAGAAAAGAAAGAAAAACGTCCCACAAAAAAACTTATATTATGACTCCAATAATATTTAATAGCCAGTGATTTTATGAAAAATTCTCTTTGAAGCTACCCGATAATCAATGGTTTGCATCTTAAAATCAGAAAACTAGAGGCAACAATGTATACTGGTGTCATGGAATGGAGAATAGGAAACTGGTTCCAAGTTTCAAATCCACCACTCACATCCCAGTAGCACCAGTCCCTGGCTGACTATATATACTACTTGGTTGTGTTCGGAGTATGTCCTTGAGACAGTGGAATATCCTGGGCATCTTTGTTCTCATTTCCAATTTAGAATCCAGAGTCAAATGCTTACCAAATGACTTAAATTGACACATTTAGGACATGGTGAGTTCAATTTCCCTTCTGGGTTTTTTAACTCTAGAAGCACAAGGTAGGGAGGTGGGGAAGTGGGGGAGATGATGAAGGTGATCACAAGGTACAAACATCCAGTTCTAAGATAAGTTCTGGGGAGGAGGATGTAATGTACAGCATGGTATAGTTCACAATACTGTATTGTATATTTGAAAGTTGCTAAGAGAGTAAATCTTAGAAGTCCCCATTCCCCCCTAAAAAAAGGAACTTTGTAACTATGTGATGGATGTTAACTAAACTTCTTGTGATTATTTCTCATTATATACACATATCAAATCATTATGCTGTACACCTTAAACTAATGCAATGTCATACATCAGTTATATCTCAAGAAAACCAGAGAAGATGCAGAGAATGGTAAGGTGCAAAGGAAGGAGTGGAGATTCTTCTACCACAAGTGATCAGGTATTGGACCAGCAATGGAGAGGTGCACCTCGGAATTAGGGATGAGGAGAAAGAGGACAGAATGTTGAACGGTGATGCTGAGGTTCCTGGCTGAGAGTCTGAAAAGAAGCTACTGGGGACGGAAAGTGGTTCTGATGCCATCTGATTTTAAAAGGTAGCTAGAGAGGTACGCTGTGGCCGGAAGTGTCTATGGCCAGGAATTTCCCGTGAACCAGAGTGCCCTGCATCCAAGGGCAGTTCTACAAATCAGCTTTATCTGGACACTTGCAGGCATCATGCTTGTTACCATAAATGAGACACAGTCTGCATTTTACAGGACTCAGATTTAGCAAAGAACTACAAGCCACGCATCGTTAGCCTCATTAGGGAGTGCCACCTTATTAGGTGATATTAAAAAGAAGTATCTAGGTACAAAGACAAAGGACATCAATGCCATATATTTAGATGCCACAATCAAAAGTGAGGATTGAAGGGAAACAATGATCTCTTGCCTTTTCAGAGCCATGCCATTATAATAAATAAATTGGAATGTGAAGCGAAGATCATGTAGATTGTGCTTTTCTGTTGTGATGCTAAAACTACGGTTATAAAATTTATGCTAAGTGAAATTAGTCAGTCAGAGAAAGACAAAAATCATATGACTTCACTCATATGAGGACTTTAAGAGACAAAATAGGTGAACATAAGGGAAGGGAAACAAAAATAATATAAAAACAGGGAGGGGGACAAAACGGAAGAGAATCATAAATATGGAGAACAAACTGAAGGTTACTGGAGGAGTTGTGGGAGGGGGAGGGGCTAAATGGGTAAGGGGCATTAAGGAATCTACTCCTGAAATCATTGTTTCACTATATGCTAATTTGGATGTAAATTTAAAAAAATAAAAAAATAAAATTAAAAAAAGAAGTGAGCAGTTTGTGAGTGGTATAAGCAGCTTTTACTTTGGCCATTTATTCTTTGATGATGTGATTTCCTAATAAACCCTTGCCATTCTATGCAATGTATCTCATCAAGTCAATAAAATTACTTTGAACCCACATGCATAAGGGTTTTTCTCTGCATCTTTTCACCTACCAGAGGAGAACATGGGCTTTGGAATCTGGGGGGGCCTTAATTTACATATAAGCTCTACCATCTGCTGTGAATAAGACAATCAAGTTTTCCAAACCTCGGCTTTCTCATCTATAAAAAGTGGGATAATAAAAGCTACCTCAACAGGTCTATTTATGGCTAAATGGAATGACTATAAAGCTTTAGAACACTATGTGGTACAGAATCAACAGCAAATAAATGATGATAAATAATTATAATAATAATTGCCTACTTTTAAGAGTGCTAGTAGGGAACTCAGAGTTTGTTCAATCCAAATGTTTCACAGTTTGAATGAGGACATTGCATTGCTTAGTTCTAAACACTTTCAAAGCACTTTTAAAAAGGTATTCAACAATATATTGCAGACCCACCTTTTGTCAAGCTCTGGGGTGGGCAGTGGCAGTTCAAAGTATATACATTCTCCATGAAGGTAAAATATACCTCTTACCATGAAGGTAACATACACTAGCTATTCATACTCAGATTTATTTTAGAACCAATGACATATGTCCCTTGAGTTCAGAGGATACAGTAGGGGAATGGCCCAAATGATGCATCCCATAATGCACTGGAGGTATCAACAGTGTTGACGGAGAAGAAACAATGGTTCTAAAATGAAAGTCACTTCACAGAAAAGGTGGTGACTTATTGGGTATTTAAGGAAGAGAAGGAGCAAGGTGGACCATATTCTTGCAGGACAAGCAGAGGTAGTGTGGATTCCATATTACTCATGAGAAAACCAGGAAATTGAAAAAATATATATATCAGTTGACCAAGGTCCCATAACAAATCAGGGGCAAAGTTGGGACTAAACCTCTATTCCTATGACCCATATCTACTAATATGTCTACTCTTTAAATGCCCCTTTTTTTTTTTTTAAGTTTTATCTAAATTCCAGTTAGTTAACATTCAGTGTAATGTTAGTTTCAGGTGTACAATTCAGTGATTCGACACTTCCATACATCACCTGGTGCTCATCACAACAAGTGCCCTCCTCAGTCCCCATCACCTATCTCACCCATCCCCCCACCCATCTCCCCTCTGGTAACCAGTGAAAAGTACCACTCTTTCTTTCATTCTCCCAAACAAGTAGTATGTATGTTGCAGAAATAACCAGCAGTTTTCTACCACGGGGGACAAATTTTTATTTAGTTTCTTCATTTTTTTAATGGATTTTTTTTCTCTTACTTGGTTTATGCGTTTATTTGTAGATTTGATGTTCTTTTGACTTTTCCCTTCTTAATCGGGTGATGCTCCTTTGAGAATATTTCATTCTCTCTTTGTACATAGCAATTTGTTTTTCCTCCCTGGAGAGCTAATTTATGTATATTCTAAAAACAAGCAAATAATGTAAATGCAAATGGGCTTCCAAGGATACCTCACAGGGGTCTTAATTGACCTTTATTTCACTTGGTGTTGCCTATGCACAATGTCCTGACCTTAAGGTCACACCCCATTGGGCTATTCTAATTGTAAAATGAACTCTGCATCTGATTTTCAGATTATTGGACCTCCATGTTTATCATAACTCTGATTAAAGGCCCTTGCAGCAAATGGACCATAGCTGGGTTTTTTTTGCAATTGAGCCTTATTAAAATTTAAAGTGTATTCATAAATACATAAGTGCCTATTATAGATCAAAGTTCTGAAAGTAAAATATTCACAAATACAGCTCATTTTACAAAATCAGAGACTCAAAATTACTAAGAGCCAACTAATCTTAGTACCTAATAACCTTAGTTATTTCATCAGTGTGCACGCTGTGTTAATGTTAAGCAACTTCTTTTGCTTTATTTTATTTGGGCAACTCACAAAATACAGTTCTCTGTGGTAATGTTAATGTCTAGACAATGGTAAGGTACCACCTAATATCACTTTTATTTGAATGCATCAGCAAGTATACCATTCTGGGTTTATGTACTTCACTGATTGACTTGATTCTCATCATGTTAGAAGGTTAACACATTTGGGCATATTTCTTTTTATGATAATTCACAGAGAAAGCAAGCTTTAATTTCTGTAATCCTCTGTAAAGGTTCAGCCAACAAGCACAAAGCTGCACGTAGCAGTGAACATTTACATGGATGCCTCCACAAACGAACAATGAGGACTTGTTCTTATTGACACTAAATAGATTATACTACATAATTAAGAGGGGGGAAAGTGGATGCTGGAAAACAACACAAGAGATACAATTAGAACTACATTTTGATTTGTCTTAGAAACATTTTTTTGTATTAAAGTTACTGGTCTATTAAATTGCACAGTGGAAAAATAATAGAACTCATTACATGGAGCGTGCTACTTTGCCACAGCTAGAGTCTGGATTGCACCCTTAATAGTTACGTGAACTGGAGCAAGTTGAGGAAATACAGATTAGTAAGGAAATAACCTTTCCCATTAGGGGATCTTCAATATCCTCAGGACCTTTTAGAAGATTGGTGGGTACATAAAGAAGAGCAAAGTGTCTGTTTGCCAGCCATTGCCCACTGTGGACAGTAAGCACTAGAAAAAGATGGTTTCTGTTTCAGCATCTTTCCTTAATAGGAAGGAAAAGAAAAAGGGAGTTACAGAGAGCATCTATTAAAGACTGGAAAACAGAGGAGATAGACACCACTAAGATGGGAAAGTCTGTTTAATAGTTTCCTAACACCAAACGCTAAAAGAAACTTCTGGAATTTGTTTAATGTTCCTCTAGCCCTCAAAAATAATCTCAGGAACAACTCATAAAACTTTCCTTTTCAGTTAGGTCATTTAAACTCTATGAACGGCAGTGGTCCCACTAGTATTGGGGACTGAGCCAGTTTGAAGCACACTAGGTGTTCTGCCAGAAAAATCAGACCAAAATCATTAAAAAAAACAAATATTAAGGTAATTAAATTATATACTATCATCACCAAGAAAATCATTATAATAGCTGTCATGAATGGGGCAGTTATTATTCACTAAGAGTGGTACGAAGAGCTTCACGTACATTATAACATTTAATCCTTTGTGTCAGCCTCCCTCAAATCATTTGTTCGTTTGTTTGTTTGTTTTGTTTCATTTTGTTTTGGTTTTAATAAAAGAATTCATCCTTGCTTGTTGGAACATCACACTGCCTACTATACTGTTTATGAGGAAGACCCATCCCTTGGCTGAAGGGTGAACATATGACCCAAGAATGGTAAATAAGAACCCTAGGATAATGATTAGTTCAGAAATGAGCATGTGGTTATAGCCTGGCCAGTGTGACAGAATCCTGGGACTTCGCCTGAAACTGCTCAACTGTGTGACAATCCTCTGGTCATCTGTGGATCTATGACGAGTAAAGTATTTCCTTCCTCTCTCTTGTCAGCCCCTTTAGTCATACTAGCATCTAGCTTATTCACCATGAAAACAACTATGGATGAATCATTTTTATATGCAAATGAAATAAATTGAAGCTTTAATGTACTTAGTTTGAAAAGGTGCTGAGCCCTGGGCTACATAAGGCTATAGAAGTATTATAAAAGCATATATGCAATTCTAGAAGAGTCACAATGAATGATGAGAGTTTAAGTGGCTATTATTAACATTTAATTTACAGAGTTGGATAAGCCATTTACCACTGATATTAAAGAGTTATTACTAAGAATGAACATATGTGCATATTATATCTAAATGGCTCCTTACGTCGCTTTGGAGAGCTTCTAGAAACCACTTCTCCCCTAAAAGAGTGTTAATTGTCTTATCTCCAATAACCATTCATGCTGAAATTCCTCCAATCAAATGACATGTAATATTTGGGGGGGTTAATAATGGTTTGCTGACTCTTTTTATTCTCAATTTAGCTAACATATAGTATAGTCTTGGCTTCAGGAGTACATTCCAGTGATTCACCACTTACATATAACACCCAGTGCTCATCACAAGTGCCCTCCTCAAAGCCCATCCCCATTCTCCCAACCCCTCCACCCACCTCCCCTCCATCAACCCTGTTTTTTCTCTATATTTAAGAGCCTTTTATGCTTTGCTTCCCTCTCTGTTTTTTTATCTTATTTTTCCTACCCTTCCCTATATATGTGTGTGTGTGTATATATATGTGTATATATATGTATATATTTATTTACATATATATACATATATATGCATATATATACATGTATATATGTGTGTATACATATATATATACATATATACATATATACATATACATATATACATGTATATATACATATACATATATGTGTATATATACATGTATATATGTACATATACATATATATGCATATATATACATATATATGTACATATACATATATATGCATATATACATGTATATATGTATATATATGCATATATATATGCATGTATATATGTGTGTATACATATATACATATATACATATATATACATATATACATATAGTATATGTATACACACACACACACACACACACACATACACACACCACATCTTCTTAATCCATTCATCAGTTGATGGACATTTGGGCTCTTTCCATAATTTGGCTATTGTTGATAGCGCTGCTATAAACACTGGGGTGCACGTGCCCCTTTGAATCAGCAGTCCTGTATCCTTTGTATAAATTCCTTATAGTACAATTGCTGGGTCATAGGGTAATTCTATTTTTAATTTTTTGAGGAACCTCTACACTGCTTTCCAGAGCGGCTGCACCAGTTTGCATTCCCACCAACAGTGCAAGTGGGTTCTCCTTTCTCCACATCCTGGCCACATCTGTTGCTTCCTGAGTTGTTAATTTTAGCCACTCTGACCACTGTAAGGTGGTACCTCAATGCAGTTTTGAATTGTATTTCCCTGATGATGAATGACGTTGAGCATCTTTTCATGTGTCTGTTACCCATCTGGATGTCTTCTTTGGAAAAGTGTCTATTCATGTCTTCTGCCCATTTCTTCACTGGATTGCTTATTTTGGGGGGTTCTGAGTTTGGCAAGTTCTTTATAGATTTTTGCTTCTAACCCTTTATCCCATATGCCATTTGCAAGTATCTTCTCCCATCCCATCAGTTGCCTTTTAGTTTTGTTGATCATTTCTGATGTACAGAAGCTTTTCATCTTAATGAGGTCCCAATAGTTCGTTTTTGCTTTTACTTCTCTTACCTTCGGAGACGTATCAAGTAAGAAGTTGCTGAGGCTGAGGTCAAAGAGGTTGCTGCCTGTTTTCTTCTGTAGGATTCTGATGGTTTCCTATCTCACATTTAGGTCTTTCATCTATTTTGAATTTATTTTTGTGTATGGTGTAAAAAAGTGCTCCAATTTTTGATGACTTTTAGTATCAGAAGCAAATAATGAATCACGTGTTTATGTGCATCAGGAAGAAAAGAGAAAAATTTCCTAATCAACACAAAAGGAAAATAAAATAAAATAAATCATACAGTAAACTTTATGTTTTATAGAAGACCAACAACAACAAACCTCTCTCTAGTCAGCATTTTGTTTTAAAATTCGAGAATGTGTGCACATACAGAGAGAAGATTGCATCAACAAATTTCAGATTTTGACTTAGTATGAAAAAAATGTTGTGGTCTAAAAATTATTTTGAGCTCAAGATACCAAAGTGAACAAAAATACTTTCGCATTTATATTCCACCTCTCAACACTTGCGCAAATACACAGAACCCAAAATATCTTTTGCAATTATCTTAATTACTGTTACCTTTGATTTATCTTACAAGGGTAATGCATTTGAAATTGTAATTTCTCATTAATGTCAGCTAGATTTTATGAGATTTTAAAAAACATTACTTCTTTGTTGGTTGGTCTGATATTTTAAATATGTGTGATTCATTGAATAAGAGATGTTAAAATAACCAGTTTTCACCTCAAAGATATTTCTGTAAGTCCATGATTGTGCAATGCTATTATTAAATTATTTTTTAACCTTTTAAAGTATATTTATTTATTTTGAGAAAGGCAGAGACAGCATGAGCAGGGGAGGGGCAGAGGTAGAGGCAGAGAGAGAGAATCCAAAGCAGTCTCTGCACCATCAGCACAGACCTCGACATGGGGCTTAAACTCATGAGAAACCATGAGATCATGACCTGAGCCAAAACCAAGAGTCAGACACTTAACTGACTGAGCCACCCAGGTGCCCCATTATTAAGTTATTTTAAATATAGATGTATTTTCTCTCAAGGGTTAATACCTTGAGGGTATATATTGTTAGGGTAATCAGTATACTAAACATTGATCTAAACTCAAGGTGACTTTTCTCAACTTAATGCATTGTACTTTCTACGTGTTCAAAGTATTTCTCCAGATGGGACAGATATGATAATGGAATGTGCACTGGAAAGAGAATATGGAAAAATCTAATTTTTATTTAAGGTCTATAACTACACTACTGTGTGAATTTTGGCATACTGCTTGACCTCTCTGGTTCTTACTATCTCCAAATTGAGAATGCTTTTACTTCCATTACAGATATCCCTATGATATGAGAACCAAAGGGAATAATAAATATGAAAGGCAGTAAAAATTACAAAATGCTAAATTAATGGGTAGCCCTGTTCTTCATTTAGTACTTAAATATTTAGTGAGAAAGTACTAAATACAGAGATGATTCAGAAAAAATACTAAAATTTGGCAGTGGGAGAAGTACCTAAAATATACCAACTCCTATAAGAACAGTTTAGCTCAATTGTTATGGGAATTTAAGGGAGGGAAAAGATAATTTTGACTAGGGAAAAATAAGACCAGAAGAACGAAGCAAGACAACCTAGAATGGGTCTTGGTAAGTAGTAGGACCTAGATTTCAGATGAGAAGACATAGCAGATTGGGGAGGAGGTTACGGATTTGTGGAGATAGGAAGGTCATACCACATGCATTTCACCTCTTTAGTTGACTGAGGGAAATCACCTAAAGCTTCTGAAAGAAAAGCAGAAAAGGAAAAAAGAGAATAAGAAATAGGATGATCAAATACCCTTTACTGAACAATTAATATACCTAAGATCTTAAGTGTTGTTATCTAGTACCTCAACTTTATTAAGTATTATTATTATGTTTATCTATGGATTAAAAACTTGAAAGTGTACCAAGAATTACCTGAATCTAAGATCATGCCCCTCTACTCCATATTACCCCATTATACACTTTTGCAAGTAGATTGTGGTTATTTTATTTCCTGCAACACTTTTTACTTTGTTGTGTTATGTGGTTGACAGATGATCACAGAGATATGCTCAAATGAAAAGTAGCAAGCTAACCAGAGAGGTCTTTCTTCAGTAGACTTAGGCATGAATCAGAGTTCAGAAATAAGCATTCACATGCACCTGCTAGGCCCTCCAACCACCCACTCCTCAAAGGACTGAATCGTTGATTTAGAAGGAGAAGCCCTTGCATCTTGAAGAAGGATGAGTATGTGACTCCCCTTCCATGCTCCCCTAGAATCAGAGTAATTCGAGAAGCCCTCCACCTGCCCTTCTCATACTCAGGTTCCTGCTCATTCCCATACCTGCCCATGGTCCTATAAGTGAGGCACCAGAGTATATTCATGAGGAGCATAAGCTTTAATTTAAACAAATGTGAAAGAAAGTCATAATTCTACTTACTAGCTGTATGACCTGAGGCATGATACATAAGATGAAGATAAAAATTCCATAGGATCATTTGCAGCTTTCCTAAATATGAATATGTGCACTGCTTAGCCTTAAGCCTTGCATATGAGTACTCCAAAGTGGCAACTATTTGTGTTGTATGGCTCTTTGTGTTTTATATCCACATCGCTACCATCTCCTACAATATGCACCTGAAGCAATTGATTTGTATATCAATGACATCCATTGCAGTCTCAAACCTATTGAATAATCATTTACAAAGGACCTATGTGTGAGGCACTATATCGGGTACTCACGAGAGGAGAAAGAATATAACGAGATAAGGAACATAAAGTCCCTACCCTTGAGAAGTTCACAGGATGGTGAAGAGTAGCCAGTACTCTACAGAAATTACTGGAATATAAAATGGGATAATAACATGGAGGAAACTTGTGTCTGATTTCTGTTTGAGAAAGTTAATAAAATCTTCAGCGAGGAGTGACATTTCAGGTGAATCTAGAATTCCTTTACTAGCTAGAACAAAGGGGGTAGGATTCTCAAGGTAGAAAAAAAATAGTCTCTATTAAGAAAAGATGTGGGAACAAGCTAAGAATTTCAGGGAAACTCAAAAGACATTCGTAATCACTGGAGCAGCAGTCACATATTGGGAAGGGAAAATAAATAAGAAGGTAATTACAGTCAAGCTCTGGGTTGTAAAGAGTCCTCTTGTGCCACAATAAACATATGAGGTAAAACCAAAAGTATTTTTAAGTTAATGTTGGCCACAGTGTGAAGGTGGGGCTGGGGAGAGACTGGCATCAAGGAGACTAATTAGAGAAAACTGATGGATTCAAGACAGTAGTGGAAACAAGAATGAGTAACAATGGGAGGTATTTAGGGATAGAATCAATATAGGCTCATGACTGGATATGAGGCAAGAGAAAGAAGAAAATGTTAACATTTTTAGTCTTAGAAACTATACACATGATGAAATAAAGGATAGAACCAAAAATATATATAAAGGAGGATTAATTATTTGGAGTACTGTTAGCCTTCCTCCCACTTTTTCCTGGCGCCTAGCCCAATTCATGTTAATAAGAAGGAACTGGACTTCTTGTCATAGATTTCTCGGGTGAAAATCATGCCTAACTTAAGCTAGTAGGGTTCTAAGTTACATTAAATTTTAAATAATGTCCCACAATTAAATATGTGATAGCTCTTATTATTAGACTATAGATTTAACTAGCTCTGCAAGAACACTGGCTTTAATTAATGTTTAGCAAGATTCGTATAACTTGTCCAAAAAAGATCCTGAATCCTTTTTCTGTGGTTCCTCCAAATGGCCCAGTGAGCTGGATCAATGGACCTAAAACCCCCATTTGAGGGCAGATTAAGAGATTAAGTTCTGCAGGAAAAAAAAAAAACAGAAAGACATTTGCTGCTGGGGTAGAGTCAGACTTTCTGAATGGATCATCAAGGAGCCCACAAATGTAGCCTCACAGACATACAGGACTTGGAGACAAATCGCAAAGACACTGCATCAACCTATCTCCATATTGTGTCAGGTCAGATTTGTGCAAATCAGTAAGGAATGCCAGTCTCACCAACCACCTCCACAATGAATACCATGATAACCGTCCATCCAGGAAGGTGATATTCCCTGTTACATTTTTAAAAGTCGTATCAACAGAATTCAGTTATGGACAATGAACATTTATTAATTACCTCTTATAATCACTATGGCAGAAATAGCTAGTTACCAATCTGGTATCTATTCTTGCTTCTGCTTTAAGAGCAGAATGCTGATTTGTTAAGACCCGCAAGACGCTCAATTTTGTTTTTCCATTCTCTAAGGAAGCTAGGTGTGGCAAATGAAATATAAAAGGAGCATCTGGGGCATCTGGGGAAACTTGTTAGAGGGGCTAGACTTCTGTGGAAATGGGGCCCTTTTGCCCTCCGCCCACGCCTCTTTCCTGTTTCTTAGGCTCTATGTGTAAGGGTCAGAGCTCAAGAATGGAAATACACAGGGGCGCCTGGGTGGCTCAGTCGGTTAAGCGTCTAATTTCGGCTCAGGTCATATCTCACGGTTTGTGAGTTCGAGCCCCAGGTCAGGCTCTGTACTGACAGCTCAGAGCCTGGAGCCTGCTGCGGATTTTGTATCTCCCTCTCTGTCTCCATCCCTCCCCTGCTTATACTCTGTCTCTTTCTCAAAACTAAATGTTAAAAAAAAATTTTAAAGATTTGAAATACACACTAATCCTTGCAGAGCAAAAAGAAAGGAACCCAAGTCCTCGATAACAGCCTGTTCCAGCCTACTGCTGACCTTAATAGACATGATAAAAAGATATAGCACTAATTCATATAAGCTAATGTTATTTGGAGTTTCTCATGTGTGCAAACAATAGTAATTAATATGTGATAGAGCCAGCCATATGCTTAGAGCTAAGGAAAGGAAAGATAACTAAAATTTATAAATGGTATGAGAGATCACAGGAGAGAGGGCAGAATTCTAAAAGCAGTACTTTTTAAAATTTCCCCCAAATAGTCTAATATAACCGAAAAAATGGATGAGGGAAGAAGTTTTATTTGTAGTTACAACAATGCTAAGTATTATAAGGAATGAGCACACTATCCCATAAACTTGAGTGATCAGTCTCAGGGTATCTTAAAGTCCTATATTTTTCTAGGTATCAGTGTGGAAGAAACACATGATCCTTACTCCCAAACACTTTATAAACAGAAAGGGAGACAGACTAGTACTTGACAATAAATGGCATATATTACAGCCATTACAAGTGTCACTATGCAGCTTTCAAGTTAACAAATATTCTCCTTTAATGAGGTGCCCTGGTGAGAGAGAAATGGGTGAGAAACAATACTACAGTACTTTAAAACCTAGGTTCCTAAGAAGAAAGATATAATACAAGTGGTATTGGAATATAAGTAGACTTGCATGAATTCAATACCTACGGCCTCCACTTTTTACAAGTAACTTCATTATGGGTAGAATTGGATCTCCCAAAATTCATATGCTGATCTTATGAATTGATCTTATTTGAATATGATCTTATCTGAAAACAGGGCTGTTGCAGATATGATGAGTTAAGATGAGGTAATACTGTAGCAGAGTGAGTTCCTAATCCAAGATGGCTGCCGTCTTTGTAAAAAAGGAAAATGTGGACATATCACACATACAGGGGGAACATCGTGGGAAGACGAAGGTGATGCTTCTACATCCCTTGATATGCCCAAGGTTGCAAGCAAACTACCAGAAGCTAAGATAGAGGCATGGAGCAGACTCTTCTCACAGTCCTCAGAAGAAACCAAACTACTGACACCTCAATAACCTCAGACTTTCAGCCTCCCAAACTGTGAGTCAATACATTTTCTGTCATTTAAGATCGTCATTTTGTGGTACTTTGTTGTGGCAACCTTAGCAGACTAAGACAAACTTCAGTGGAATCTGTTTGCTAACAAACCACATGCATTAATGACTTATGTCCTCAACAACTTGGCTAGTGAGTAAATTCAAATTTTTCTATTTCAACATAATAACACTTGGTAGTAAAAGGCTGGGGAACTTCGCTGTTTGAAAAGGAAACAACCCGCCTCAAAATTGACAACAATGAGTGCTACTGCAAGAGCTCAATAGAAAGCATAGAAGTTTAAAGAGCTGGTGATATCATATAAACTTGAGGATTCATGAAGTTCTTAGGATACGTTTTCAAAGACTAAGAAAGAGCTTTGTGTGTGTGTGTGTGTGTGTGTGTGTGTAAAGCAAAGGAGATAAAATTCAGTAAATGATGTAACAATAAGAACTAGATGGGGTTAAAGGAGGGTAAGAATCCATTGTGGGGTCAGTAAAGGAGGTGGCATTTGAGAACAGCTCTGAAAGATGTTCCATCAGTCAGGGTCCAGCCAGGAAAACAGAAACTGTGACAGGTGCCTCAGACAGAGGGGATTCGCTCCTGGGCATTGGTTATCCGGGTTCTGAGAGCTAAATAAGACCATGAGGTCTTCTCCACCATGCTGATATACCTCAGAGGTCAAAAGCTTTAGGAAGCAGTCACCATTACCCGGGCTGATAGAGAAGAGAGAGAGACAGAGACAGAGACAGAGCGACAGGGAGACAGAGAGACAGAGAGAGAAAATTCAGATGGCGGGCCTCCCTGCAATTGGTGGTCAGATCTGTCACAGAGGGGGCCATGCACTGCAGGTACTGGACCACAGTGGGGCTGGGCCATATTTTCAGACCACCCAGAGGGGCATGGCTGAGTGCTGGGAGGACTGATACTCCTCCCACCTCAGGTGGAATAAAGCCGAGTCAGTAAATTTCCACAGAAGTTGGGGGCTGAAGCTAAAGTTCTCTGCCTCTTATGGAGAGTGAAACTCAACCTGGAGGCGATAAAAAAGTCCAGCCTCCCAACCTGCCTCCTTCCAATCCCTTGTCAATGTTCCCTCATGGCAAACCCTACCTAGAAATTGGCTGGCAATGGATTCTGGGAAATGTATTTTTCGGAGTCTCAATCTGAGCTTCTCAGAAAAAAAAAAAAACTAGATTAGGTGTGTGTGTGTGTGTGTGTGTGTGTGTGTGTGTGGTGGGAGGTGGTGCTTGGAGTTAAGGTGAAATAGGTGAAAGAGGAAAAGATGCAAACATCTTGGTTAAAAGAAAGAAGTCAGTCAGAAAAAGACAAATGCCATCTGATTTCACTCATATGTGAAATTAAGCAACAAACGAACAAAGGCAGAACAAGAGACAAACCCCAAAACAGACTCTTAACTACAGAGAACTGAGGGTTACCAGAGGGGAGGTGGGTGGGGGGGTGGGGGAAAAGGGAGTGGAGATCAAGTGAATACTTACCATGAGGAGCACTGAGTAATGTACGGAACTGTTGAGTCACTATATGGTATCCCTGAAATTAATAGAACACCGTATGTCAACTACACTAGAATAAAAAAAAAGAAAGAAGGTAGAAAGTGGTATTTGAAGTCTCTGCACTCTGAGGTGTCTGCACATAGGCAAAGCATCTGGAATATATGCAAAGTCAGTCAAATATGCTGATTCCCCGACGCATGTCAGGAATGAGTCTAGATGCTGGAGATATTAAGGTGAACAAAGCAGACAACAGAGATTCGTGGATTCTTTAATTCACCTTGAGCGTTGAATGTGTGGTAGGGAAGTAACACTAAAACAAGAGAAGAAAAACCTAGACCGTATTCTGGATAGCCTGGGACATCCTAAGGGAGAAGGACATATAAGTCAGTAAATTATGGTTAACTTCAGTGGTTTGTGTCTGTCCGTGAGTTAGCAGCATTAATTTAGGGTAAAAAAGATTCACATTTTCCTAATATTATGTATTATGTATTGTATGTATTGTATGTATTGTATGTATGTATTATGTATTATGTCAAATGTATTATTTTATCATCACCATCATCACTATTTTATTATTTATCCAGCACTTACTTTGTGATAGGAATTGAGCACTTTGTTTCCATCAAATCAGTCCCCCCCTGACAGCACTTACAGAGTAGGTTTTAGGACTCCTGTTTTACATGGAAAAAAAGTGAAGATGAGAGAACATAAATTATTTGGTCAAAGTCATGTTGATTATAAGCCGCTGAACCTAGATTCCAATCCACGTCAGACTCCAAACCCCTCTCTCTTAAGCACTGTAACTCTACCTTGTCTCAGAAAAGTCATCCACACTCCACATTCTTTCTAAATGTTCTAGCCATAAAGGTTACTTCAAGAGTCAAGTACATCCTAGAAGCTTGAGCCACCTCTGCACACTCTTAGCTCAGCTCATATATAGGTCATATATAATCTCCTCTAAGTATCCCCTCTCCTTCTCACTTTTTAAGGTTTGTCACAGTCTTCAGAGATGACAGTTAAACAACAGTGAGGAGAATGTGATAACATAGGGGCACCTGGGTGGTTCAGTCAGTTAACTGCCCAACTCTTAATTTTGGCTCAGGTCATGGATCGTGGGATGGAGACCCATGTCAGACTCTGTGCTGACAGCACAGAGCCTGCTTGGGATTCTCTCTCTCTCTCTCTCTCTCTCTCTCTCTCTCTGTCTCTCTCCCTCCCTCCCTCCCTGCCCCTCCCCTCTCCTCTATCTCAAAATAAATAAATAAACACTTAAAAACAAGAATGAGGTAATATAAAGTTCATAAGGATGAGAGGTTGCCAGCAGTGGGCACAAACAGGTTCACAGAAGATGCATCTGGGAGAGAGCAGCCCCAGCTGTTTCAACATATGTGAAAATTACCAGTGTGCCCGCACACCCATGCATACCTGATCACAGTTGTTCAGAAGAAAGCACAATTAAACTCAGAAATGCAGACATACGGGCTATAGTTGTTCTTTTTCCCAAGCCTTAATGGCTTGGCTCTTTATCTTACACACATAAGCACACTAGACAAAACCTCCAAATAAATAAGCGGCAGGTGCACTGGTATTAGCTTGCCAAGATATTATGCAAGTGCTAAACCGAGCAGAAGCACACATCCATCGGTTCCATGGCAGAACGTGGGAGGAGGAAGGTAATGTTGAGCAGGCGGGTTAAATTCAAACTCATCCGGCTTTCAGAAGGGCCACTTATTACCCAGAGTTGGAAGGAGCCCAGGCGCACAAGGGGTGCAACTGCCCTGAAAGAAGATCCAGAGATTGTGAACTCTGGAAAGTTTAAGATTTAATGGGGAGTGCTCAAACAAATGCAAAATGATTTAGCGAAAAGGTAAACAGTTGTGATAATCCTAATAACTTCCAGCAAGCACTGGGCTGAGTGTTTTGCTTATATTAACACCTGATTATCACATCAAACTCATAGGGTATGTATACATATAGCATACAATTTTACTGACACAGAACCTTAATTTAGAGATATAAAGTACCTTTCCTAACATATATTTTAGAAACATATAGATATTATATATAAGGAAAATTAGATTTAAAAAGAGAATTTGAATCTAGAACTAAGTTGGTAATTCGTATAACAAACCGCCATATCTCAGGTCTTGATCGCTGGAGTTCTCTCCACCTGAAATAGCTAGATTACTTATAAGCATAAACCGGTGTACGAAACCACCTCCACCTACTTCTGAAAGAGCCCGCTATCTGTCAACGATTCTGGAAAATATGTGCTTTGGTGGTGCATATGTTATGACCACTTTGAAGTTCTTCTTTCAACAAAATTTGCTATTTTTTTTAACTATGAAATGTATTGTTCAATTGGTTTCCATACAACACCCAGTGATCATCCCAACAGGTGCCCTCCTCAATGCCCATCACTCACCCACCCACCCCACCCTCCCACCCCCCATCAACCCTCAGTTTGTTCTCAGTTTTTAAGAGTCTCTTATGCTTTGGCTCACTCCCTCTCTAACTTCTTTTTTCCTTTCCCTCCCCATGGTCTTCTGTTAAGTTTCCCAGGATCCACATAAGAGTGAAGACATATGGTATCTGTCTTTCTCTGCATGACTTATTTCACTTAGCATAACACTCTCCAGCTCCATCCATGTTGCTACAAAATGTCATATTTCATTCTTTCTCATTGCCACGTAGTATTCCATTGTGTATATAAACCACAATTTCTTTATCCATTCATCACTTGATGGACATTTAGGCTCTTTCCATAATTTGGCTGTTGTTGAGAGTGCTGCTATAAACATTGGGGTACAAGTGCCCCTATGCATCAGCACTCCTGTATCCCTTGGGTAAATTCCTAGCAGTGCTATTGCTGGATCATAGGGTAGATCTATTTTTAATTTTTTGAGGAACCTCCACACTGTTTTCCAGAGTGGCTGCACCAATTTGCATTCCCACCAACAGTGCAAGAGGGTTCCCGTTTCTCCACATCCTTGCCAGCATCTATAGTCTCCTGATTTGTTCATTTTAGCCACTCTGACCGATGTGAGGTGGTATCTCACTGTGGTTTTAATTGGTATTTCCCTGATGACGAGTGACGTTGAGCACCGTTTCATGTGCCTATTGGCCATCTGGATGTTTTCTTTAGACAAGTGTCTGTTCGTGTATTCTGCCCATTTCTTCACTGGATTATTTGTTTTTTGGTTGTGGGGTTTGGTGAGTTCTTTGTAGGTTTTGGATACTAGCCCTTTGTCTGATATGTCATTTGCAAATATCTTTTCCCTTTCCGTCGGTTGCCTTTTAGTTTTGTTGATTGTTTCCTTTGCAGTGCAGAATCTTTTTATTTTCATGAGGTCCCAATAGTTCGTTTTTGCTTGTAATTCCCTTGTCTTCGGAGATGGGTCAAGTAAGAAATTGCTACGGCTAAGGTCAGAGAGTTTTTTTTTTCTTGCTTTCTCCTCTAGGGTTTTGCTGCTTATTTTTTTTTAGATACCCTCGGCTTGTTCTGCCTGAAGAGTTTCAAATACATTTACTATAGCCTCTTCTTCCATCCTGTAGTGCATTCAAACTCTAGGGTGAAAGAAATTTAAAGCACATACCCAGGGCATATGCCATTTTAAAATTGCGTATGAGATGTCACGCAGATAGGCCAATAAAAACCACAATAAAACAAATTTGCCAAAATGGGTCTTCATGTCTTAATATATGAATCCTGATTTGTGCAATCACTTCATTTCTTGTCTTCTTCCTTTTAACCTCTGTGCATATGTTATATAGTAACAGTATTGAAAGATGTATGGGTCCACTGTGATCTCTCATCTTTCTGTGCATTCTGTTCTCTCATTACCTTTTCCCCATTTCCTAATTGGACTCCAAATTGTTTGATTTTCATCTTTTCAGCAACCCTTCTCTGACTTCTCCATCCCAGATGTTCCAAGAGCATCCTGGACAAGTTAGTATCATCAGCACTGTTTGGTTGAACAATAATGGTAAGAATAGTCAGTAATAGAACAAGTATTACAGTGGTAGAACTCATAAAGCAGACTCGGGTCTCGATTCCACAACCCTGGTTATACTGGCCTTTGGCTTTCCAGCTTTGCTTTTAATTTGTGGCTTTATTATATAGGGACCAGCGAATATTGTCTACATTATATATTTAAAAAATCTACTGAAATGTGTGTCTGTGTGTGTATGTGTGTGTGGCTCTAAAAGTAGCCAGTTTTGTCAAGGTTACACGGGCATTTGAAAAGAAGGTGGTTTCCAACTTTTGAGGGAACAGAATCCTTATATACATTTAGGAGACCCTCGCTAGTCTTTAAATGGGACAATAAATAAAATAAAATTCCGTAATCCTAGGAGAAGATGAAAAAATTAGAGAAAGAGAAAACGAGATTTGAAGGAGACTGATTGTCTTTAGTTGTTGAAAGTGAACACTCAAGCCAGGAATCTAAGGCAGAATATCAACTTGAGGAAGTGAAAGAAATACATGGAGAATAACAGAAGACTGGATTTGAGGATGGAATCAAAAGGAAGTATCTCTAAAACAGAACAAACCCTTATGTCCAGTCATTCTACTCTATTCCTGTGTCTGCCTTACTTCAGCATTTCCATTATTGTTGCCTTAGATTTTTGTCATTTGAGTATCTGATAATTACATCTACAATTTTTAACCTAACAACTTTCTTGAAATCAGTTTCATATCAATTCACTCTTTACATAGCATTGCTTTAAGTAACATTATCCATCAAATAATGGAATGATATGGTGTATATACATGCCATTAAATATGATTGTTAAGAAAAAGCTTGTGTATATATCTCTTCTAAATTTACCCTTTGTACATAAGCCTTTTATAAACACTGCATAATCAGGAAATGTTTTAGTCTGGCACCTGTGGTAGATGGGGTATCGCCCTGAGGCTGACTGCAGGGAGGTGAGTCATGAAGGTGACTGAGCCATGGGGCTTGAATTATAAGCCACCTGAAATAAGTAGAAATAAGTAGATGAGAAGCTAGGGAATCTAGTGCTTGTTGAACTAAGAGTTCAAGATGATTTGGAAGTCTTCTTGAGACAGAAAAGTTTAGGGGAAAAATCACTTATTCTGTTTTGAATTGAAGTCAACACTTTCTACATTAGAGGCCATATTTTTAAGAATTTAAGAAAGAAAATATTTCTCTCTATAGGTTCTTATATCCAAGAACAATCTAGCTATTAAAAGAGATTAATGTCCAATAATGTGCTTCCTTATTTTTCCTCCATTGATTATTTATTAGCAGCTATTCAGGCATGAGTTGAGTTTTTTATTATGTACACAATTTGTCACCTCCACAAGGGACTACATTTATACAGTCTCTAGATCTATTGCCCTATACTGATACTTGTCAAATCATGTTGTTTTTTAATTTTTTTGTAGGTAAACTCTATCCCCAATATGGGGCTCGAACTCATGACCCCAAGATCAAGAGTTGCATGTTCTACCAACTAAGCCAGCTAGGCACCCCAAAGCACATTTTATATTACAATCTTCATGTCACAGTTTATAGCAAGCCAACTTTATTTCATTAGTTAATAATAGAATAGGTACACGGGGCCTGGATAGTGTGAAAAATATCACAAATTATATGATTGGAAAAAATAAATGCTAGTTTTCAATTATTGAGCATTTTGTGCCAGGAAAAATGAAAACGGAATGTGAAAATTCTAAGTTTGTCAACAAAAATATTAAAACTTAAATAGGTTAATATGCTGAATGTCACACAAATAGGAAACAGCAGAGCTGCATTGCAAATGAAGACAGTTGATTTTCCAAAGCCCACGCTGCTACTAGACGCCAAGATGAAATGATCTGACAAACCGTAAACTGGATTCTTGTCTTTAAGTGTTGCAATAAGTGCCATAAAACAGTTTCTTGAGATGTCGCTTATTTTATTGCTATGCACTGAAGATTGGATGAGGGAACATGCCTGTTGCCCCACATGGCATGTGTAGATTCCATGCACTCGAATTCCAGAATGAGTAGCTGGTGCAGACAAGCTCTTCACCACCCCTGCCTTTTCCTCCTTCTGTGCATGGAATTGGAGTACATCTACCAGACTTCTAGGAGTGGCCGCATTACTGAATTCCAGCCAAGGGAATGTGAGCAGATACGATGTATTCCACTTTCAAACAGTCCCATAAAAATCTCCTGCATGTGATTTTCCAATACAGATGACGTCTAGAGTGGCAACTGTCACTTAATGAACATGGTGGAGCCCCAAGATAGAAGGAGCTGAGGTCTCTGAGCCACCACTTGGAGGACAGCCGTTCAACTGAGTATAATTTTGGACTTTAGACAAGTGAAATAAATAATAATAAATTTCTATTTGGTTAAACTACTGAAATTTCTGAGTTTGTCTCTCACAGAAACAGACCTATTGATTTAGGTTATGAATCCTTTCTGGCTGAAAATAATCCAAAACCCTTGAAAAACTTGGATACCAAAGTAGAAACATTAGACCCGTCTTGCACACTGACTAAAAACCGAAGTCCTAAAATTACTTAATGGACTCAAAATTATTTGAAATGCTGCCCAAAGCTGTTTCTGGAAATATATCTCAGGGGTGAATTATAAGTCTCTGATTAGTAATTTGTCAAAATTTTTAAACTTTTGGAAGATTTCAAAGTTATTTATTTAATTTTGATTATTCATTTTATCAAATTACTACTTTCTTTAATAATAACATTGTTCTCTAACCCCTGAGTCCATAACATTTAAAGTGCTATGATGATAATTATCTCATATTAATATGTTAATTTCTTTAGTGATTATATTCAACTGAAACACTTAGAAGTTTTAACCACTGTAGGCTTAATTAGGTTAATTAAAATACTATTGTATTATATTTTTACTTTATGATTACCCCATTATTATTTGATGGTTTTGATAATAGTAATAGAATTTATTATTTATAGAGCATGCTTTTTTTTCTAAAACATTAGTTTTATGGTTACCTTCATTAAAAACAATCAATCAGCTGTTTACCCAGTGAGGTTTTGCCTGTTTTTTTCTTTAGTTTGATAAATTCTGCTCTTCAAACTAATGTCAAGCTATTCTTCCCATCATAGCCTGCATTATGCACTAACAAATCTCTTTAGCTGAAAGGAGTTTACCTGTACCCTACATGTTCTTTGCTGGATGCTTATCCTGTGACTTTAGTCAAGCATTTTGGCATGTCTGACAAACCCTGGACTCTTACAAGGAAAGTAATAATAATCTCTGTCAAATGTCAATTTCTCAAGACTGCAGATTTCAAGACTCTTCATGATCTGGTCTGGCTTAACTCCTCTGCCCCCTATTACTTTCAGAATTGGATTCCATAAATACACTCTATTCCCTGGCCTCTATGCCTTTGCACATACTTCTTCCTCTGCCATAGTTGCCATTATGTGCCTTGGCCACCTTTTTAGCTCCTTTCCATCTTTGGAAACTGTTCAGAAGGTACTTTCCATGGAAGAATTTCTCGTTCTTTTCTTGGTACGATTCTTTTGGACCCTACTTGCTTCTAACATCGTATGCTACATATTGTATATGCAAACACAAAACTAGAGGTTTAAGTATATGCAAGAGAATTCTTCCAGAAAACTCCTAAGTTTAACGTGGTTATCATATTTTAGAGGCAAGAAAAGTTAACCTATTTGTTCTACTAGCTTCTTAGAGCTCATGTTAGATAAACATGAATACCTCTTGATTCTACACAAGTTCTGTCTGCTTCTAAACCCCAGAATCTTTTATGTTAAGGTAAACAAACATGCAAATAAACACATCTTTGCTTGTTTCCATGTATGTGACTGAGAGAGGGAATCAAGTAGGGAGGAGAGACAGAAAGTAAGAGATTGAGAAGAAAGGATTTAAATATGGCGGATTCTTTAACACGTCATTCTAGTCACTCAGGTGAATGACCAAGGGTGGGTGAGCCTGAGAGAGGAAGGTCACTCTGCTGCTCACCCATGTCATGTCAGCTTCTGGGACCTCACACAATATGAACATCTTCTAGTCCTAAGTATAACTGTTCTATCTTTTAAAAGCGATGTTTTAAATGTTGATTTACTTTTGAGAGAGAAATAGAGTGCAAGTGCAAGGCAGAGGGAGACACCGAATCTGAAGCAGGCTCCAGTCTCTGAGCTGTCAGCACAGAGCCCAAAGCGGGGCTCAAACTAATGAACCATGAGATCATGACCTGAGCTGAAGTTGGACGCTCAACCGACTGAGCCACCCAGGCACCCCAGTATAATTCTACTTTTAAATCATGTGAATTTTTTCCACCTCTTGGAAAACCCAATGACTTCATCTTGTATTCGACCAAAGAAAATGATGGTCTTTTTTCCAGAATGGAGATGATACATCCCAAGCTGGAATAATTCAGAGGCAGTCTCTCTGTCTGTGACGTCACACCTTTCTGAAGTTTAAGTTCTGACTTCAGAATCCTACTCTTTTGCATAGTGCACGTTCTCAGTAAAGATCTATAGAATGGTGTAGTCAATAAATAAATGCTACTACTCATCAATGTTTGCTTCTGCTCATGCAAGCCTCCATTTCTTAGTTTTTCTTCCTTCCCTAACTTAAACAACCCTACACCAAAGATTCTAAGGGATCAACTGATTTAAAGCTGTTTCATATAAAGTATCTTTTATGTGGTAGAAACCCAAGAAGCATGAAAATCTGGTGCTTTGCTTTGCTGCTTATGATGGCTTGCCTACGCATATCGTAAGCCAAGGTCACATCAGCACTAAGCCAGAACACAGTTGTGTTGTATCTTCTGATAATACAGAAAAACACACTTAAAGCCATAGTGCTGTCTGAACATAACACAAGTACAAGATGAACCTGCAAATGTGTCTGAAGGAAAGAAAACTACTTTGGAGAAAAGTTGTCACATTAAATTTATTTCATGCAAGAAAAACACATTAAGAATATAATTTGCATCCTTCGCATGCCTTGCTTCTATTCAGATTCTTTCATGCCATGTTAAATATTGATTTAATCTTACTTATTTATATCTTATTTGTAAATTGCTTGCTATGCAGCTTATTAATGTATTTCAATTGAATTACATATATTCGTTTAAGTATTTGTTTATCCTTCCATGGATAAATTTTGAGCATCACTCCACATTTAGAATTCTGGATGTAGTGGCCCACTAGGATCAACTCCCCTCAACCACCCGGCTTTTCCTGTCTGAAAACTCATCCTCTATGGAGGGTAAACCCTACTGATACTCTGTATATCTTCAAAGTCAATGGATAATTCAGTACATGTTGAATGCAATGACATTCTAGTTATTCTCTATAAACCTGCTTTCAGCAAAGAGATAAAAACTTACTTTAACTAAATGTTTCCATCTTATCCTGACTCATGTAGCAGAACAAGAATATATAACACAGTAAAAATTACTGTTGAAAAATAATTTTTTTTAGCTAACTTGGACACTATTCAATAGAGCTCACTCTCTGATGCAAGAACTCTTAAATAAGGGGAAGTCTATTACATTTTACAAGAATCATCAGCCAAACCCAACTAAAACTAAATGTGTCAATTCCAATTATAATAATAATAGTGTAAGTCTATGCTATAATAAAATATCTCTATTTATGTGGTTAATGTGACAATATCTATTTACCACTAAATTTTATCTGGGTAACTTTCAAATTACAGGAGTTCTAAGTATATGCGTTCACGATGTTTGCCAATAAAAAGGAATGAATCTTTATTCAGCCTTGACCTTGAGTCAGGAACTCTTTTAGGCTTTATTTATCTCACTTAATATCTACAGTACTCCCTTTGAGTATTACTGCCCTCTCTTCCTCATAAAGACACTTCAGTGCAGAAAGTTTAAACACCTTGTCCAAGGTTACCCCATTAACAGGTGATAGAAACTACATTTAACCCTAGATATGTCTTATTTTAAAACTAGCCTTCCTTGTATAAGAAAGTTCTGATCAAGATTTTTTTTAAATAGCTTCCTACAAAATGAAGAATTACATCTTTATGAGATTAATACTATTAGGATAGACTAATAAAAACTATTAAATGAAAACTATATTTACCCTAGGGTAGTACTGAATAGATATTCTACTCTTTGCAATTGTGTAAAAGGTTTCATGCAAGGTAATCAAATGCTTAAAAGTTCTCCCAAGCTCATCGTCTTACAGTTGCGAAGTACTCGTTTAAAGAATATTCTTACATTAAAGATAGTGAACTCCCAATTCAGCCACCGTGTCAACAAGTACTTTCTACAGTATCAGGCAGGGCCACGCAAGAGGGTTATAAAGAAATTGGATTTCCTTTCTTGAGCATAACAGTGAAGAATGAAAGAGAAAAGGCAAGCCGGTAACATTGGTGCTTTTATAAGGACATTATCAGCCCATTCAGGGATCGAATGACCAACTTCAATGTGTGTGCAGAGAGTTTATGCATGAGAAATGACACCCAACCTGAGCTCAAGTTATGAACTCTAGTGCACATTCAACTTATTTTATCTTCTGCATTCACCCTGTCACCCTGCATGCTGACATTAAGTAGAGACCTGTAGGGAAATAATATCTGTTTGTGAAATGTTTTCATGAAACACTATTATATTTCTAAACAAATGAAAACGCACACCTTGTTGGAGAGATGACACAATAATAGACCTGCGGGAGGTTTATTTTGTGATTTTAAAGGGAACTGACAACTTGAATAATTCACAATTCTAAATTCAAACTGTCTTTCTTGTTAGAAAGATTCCATGGCTGCCTCTCCTGAGAAATCTGGAAGGGAGTGCAAACATTTCCTTGGCCGTGTGTTACTGATCCATAACAAAATGTGCTGACCTCTGCACGATAAAAGATAGCCTATTTTTGAGATGGAAGGGAGATAGGAATGAAATAGATGAGAGTTTGGGCTCCAGTAATGAAAGTCTGGGTTCTAAGCCTGGCCTTTCCAGTTATAAGCAATGTGAAGGTAGGAAAAGTGTTTTCAAAGCTTCAGCTTTTATGACTACGAACCAGTGATAATAAATAACACCTATTACATGTAGATGGTTGTGAAAGGGTTTAAATGATAGAATGCACTCAAAGCAAAGTTTTTCATAGGGCATTCAAGATGAAATTGTTCAATTCTCATTCTTCGTATTGGTTGGTTCAGACCCACATCATCTCTCTTGGAGAACTGCCTCTTTCAGTCTGTCCATCCTAAACACAGGCCAAACTTTTGTTATGTCTTCCTCTTGTTCATTCACCTCTTACAATTACCTACTATTACATATACACACTCTAGGTAATGGTCCACTAATGGGTCAAGAAATCAATTTAATGGTGACTAAAGCTCAGACTTCAAAATAAAAGAAGAAAGAATGGAATTAGAATGTGACAGAATGGAATAGACTAGGCACTATCAGAGCACATCACGCACAGTAAAGGTGAAGATTATTGTTGAAACTTCTTACTACAGTTAGTGAGTACATGTACGTGTGTGCCTGTGTGTGTGCATGCTGAATTGTAATCTAAAATATATTTTATTACTAGGTGATAGTCAAAAACATCTGAGAAGCACTGGACAGGATGATACCCAAATTTTGGAGCTCTACTATCCACATGGCAATTAGTCTTGTCTACTCTACGCTCACGACCCACAGAATAGGAAGTGAATACCAAGCATTTTCCTCCCTTTGACTTCTACGCAGGATAAGTCATTTAGTATGATAGGAATTAGAGTATAATAAGACATGACTGTATAAGTTGGTGATTTTATTAACTAAATTTACTGGTTCATTAATGGAAATGTATATAATTTAGAGTTCAAATGTTAGTAGTACCATATCATGGCCCTTCCCACTCCATCCCCACAGAAAAATGAATATAATCATTGCTGAACATATTGTGTGCCAAGAATAGCACAAAAGTAGCAGTTTAAAAATTTCAGTGACCTGGAATTTTTATTTGTAATTTTAGAATAATGACTTCACATCTGTTGGATGAAAATATTTATCTACAGAGATGCATTTTCAAAGGAAAACACTCCCAACACAAATCTATATCCACCTTGTAAACAAACCATGAACACATGATACAAAGAATGTAAACAGGGCATCTGGTATAAAAATATAATTCCCGCTAAGATAACCAAGAAGTTTCTTTTGCATATTTAGATAGTCACTCAAGCATGATACGAATAGTCTTTGGGGAAGGATGAGAAGAAAGAGGATCAAATGTATTAAAATTAATGTGTATATCCTTCCCAGATCACAGTATTCTTAGTTTCAAATATCCTCATTGTCTTTCTTTCTCCGTAATTTCAGAGAAATCAGGGTAGCTTTGAGGAATATTCATAACACTAGGAATTGTCTCAAAGCAGGCCCTTAGCTAAAAATCTGTAACTGCCATAACTAGTAAGAGAGAACCCAACTGCAAAATAAATCCCCTGTACATGCTTGAAGTATTTTCCCCCTTTGAAGATATTTCCCTTTGAGAAAAAACTGCCCTTAGAAAAACCAAAAGTGAATTTTAATGCATATCCATCATTCTTAAAAGCTGAGCTTACAAATCAAGCACTGTGAACAATTTATAAGCCTGTTAGTTATAAGACTGTATAGCAGATTTCCTCTCTCTTTAAACAGACTCTTCAACAGAGAGAATAAACTGATGGTTACCAGAGGGGAAGTGGGTAGGGAGATGGGTTAAACAGGAGATGGGCATGCCCCAGGAGATGGGCATGAACGAGGGCACTTGTCCTGAGGAGCACTGGGTATTGTATGGAAGTGTTGAATCACTAAATTGTACACCTGAAACTAACATACAGTGCATGTTAACTACCTGGCATTTAAATAAAAACTTAAAGACTGCATATCAGATTTAAGGGACAACGATTTTAGAATTCGATAAATCTAAAGTTAAAAAGTCTGTGTTCAAATGCCAACTCAATTATTTTTCAGCTTTGTGACTCTGGGAAATTACTTAGGCTTTCTGTGCCTCAGCATCCTCATGGGTAAAATTAGGATAGCAATATTTACTTCATAGAGTAGAAGTGATGCTTAAATAAAACTATATCTATATATATGTGTGTGTGTATATATATATGTATACATATATGTGTGTATATATATATATATATATATATATATATATAACAGTTGTGTCAGGACATGATATATAATAAGTGCTCAATAACTGGTAGCTATTAACTGTGAGAATAATCATAAACAAATCCTAGGAACTAGCTACTTGGTAGAATGCCAAGATTATATACTTAGCCTTTTACAAAATAACTTATATTAGTCAAAACATTTTAACATCAGCATTTAAAATCATGATGTATTATTTTCAACGTTTATTTATTTTTGGGACAGAGAGAGACAGAGCATGAACGGGGGAGGAGCAGAGAGAGAGGGAGACACAGAATCGGAAACAGGCTCCAGGCTCCAAGCCATCAGCCCAGAGCCCGACGCGGGGCTCGAACTCACGGACCACGAGATCGTGACCTGGCTGAAGTCGGATGCTTAACCGACTGCGCCACCCAGGCGCCCCATGATGTATTATTTTAATGCAATTGTAATATGGATTTATGTTGGAAGGACAAATGTTCATGGCTGAAATACTGACCAAAGCCCATTGCAAAAATGCTTTTATTTTACCCATTCTTTCTGAGCTCTGTGCAGGAGAGAAATGATGAAGAAACACGATGAGTAGATGATGTGATTTCATGAACTTCTGAGAAACTAAGATTGTGCTATCATGACACAGGAAGAGGTCCCTACACATAAAATCAACACCAGCTCATGGAATGAAGACTCCAGATAAGTATTTCATCGTAAGATTATTTTTGTGTAGTTAAATTTCTATTCGTTCCCTGCACTTGTCCACTTCAAAGGCAAACTATGCCTCACTCATCCTCATATCCCCGGGGTCTCCACAATGCCTGGCAGATAGCTGGCACTCACTGGAGTGAGAGATAAATGACATTAATATATGATATATAGAAATAATTACACCAGGACGTACTGCTGGACCATCTGCCTACCCCGTGGTTAGCGGGCAGCTAGAGGGTAAATAACTACTCTCATTTTTATTTTCTTTTCCCTCATTATCTACCAACCTTTAGTGAAGATAAAGTTCAATGAGTATATGTTTCTTCCCAGGGTGTTTAGATATTAGGCCCAAAAGGTCTATTTCTCTTTTAAAACATAAAATCGAGGGGCGCCTGGGTGGCCCAGTCAGTTGAGCGTCCGACTTCGGCTCAGGTCATGATCTCACAGTCCATGAGTTCGAGTCCCGCATCAGGCTCTGTTCTGACAACTCAGAGCCTGGAGCCTGTTTCAGATTGTGTCTCCCTCTATCTCTGACCGCCCCCCCGCATTCATGCTCTGTCTCTCTCTGTCTCAAAAATAAATAAACGTTAAAAAAAAAATAAAACCGATTTTGAAAGATGTAATCAAGTTTTAAATTTTGTTTAATTCACAGAGGGCTGCCCCATACCACCCTGAATTACCCTGTGTATTTACCCAAAATTATTCTAGTGATCATGAATTTACATGCTGTAACAGAATCTGCCTTCAAGAAACCCAAAATCCAAATCCATACATACAAACTAAAAGATTTTAGTAAAATGACTAGGCAGAGTATAATCAAATGGCAATTTGGATAATGTAGACAGTAAATTGCCTGGATTAATAATAAATACCAAGTACTGACCTAAATACCTACCATTTTTACTGACCCTTAAAGTAACTAATTAGCAGGCCTTCTCTCCAAAAATGAGAGAGAGCAAGTCTCAAGGTTGGAGACTTTGCCTTGCTCCAGATCACAGAACCAAGGAGGGGCATATCCTAAATTCAATCCTAGGTCTGCCAGCCTTCAAAGCTTGATTTCTTTCCACTATACTTCACTGCTGGAATAAGACGTTGGAAGAAATAAACCAAAAAAAATCCAAAAAACAAAAAAAAAGGGGGGGGTAGGGAGGGAGGGGGGGAGGGAGGGAGGAAGGAAGGGAAAGAAAGAAAGAGAAAGAAAGAAAAAGAAAGAAAGAAAGAAAGAAAGAAAGAAAGAAAGAAAGAAAGAAAGAAAGAAAATTGATTATTAGTGATGAGAGAAACAGGAATTTGAAGGAAAGATAAAGGAATGAATTGAAGGGGTTTAAACTTTTACAGAAGAGCACAATCTATTACCTTCTCCAAGCAAGCCTGACCATTTCCTATGACTGACTGAGTTTCATTTTATTTCATTTTTAAGAAGAAAACAAACATGCTGAAGAAGGCAAGTGGCCCAAAGGCAGAAATAGCCATTGAACAAAAGATTAACATAGTAAATCCTTATACTTAGCACAGGACTTGGCAAATGTAAGTGCTTAATAAATATTCCTGGGATATACAACAGCAGTAGCAAGTAAGCTTTGAGTTCTTAGTATGTACCAGGCACCGGCTAAGTATTCTGCATGTATTAATGGACATGTTCCTCATGACAATGCTGCAAGGGAGATGCTATTCTTACCTCCATTTTCCATGAGAAATGAGGAGACACATTCAGAAAGCATATGCAACATGCTCGTGTCCCAGAACCTACTCATGCAGAACCTGGCCTGACCCAGGAACTCAGGCTTCACATCCCCAGTTACTACCCACCAGGCTTCACTGAATGAATGGAATAATCACAACTTACTTAGCTTATTCCAATTACTCCTAAAACAAGTTTTTGTTTTAAAAATTTACTATCAGGGCACCTGGGTGGCTCAGTCAGTTAAGCGTCCAACTTGGGCTCAGGTCATGATCTCAAGGTCCATGAGTTCAAGCCCCACTCCGGGCTCTGTGCTGACATCTCAGAGCCTGGAGCCTGCTTCCAATTCTGTGTCTCCCTTTTTCTCTGTGCCCCTCCCCTTCTCCTGCTCTGTCTGTCTCTCAAAAATGAATAAATGTTAAAAAGAATTTTTTTTAAGTTTATTATCAAAGATACATTTCTTTTACCACTTACACAATTGAAATGAAGTGGAAACAAAGGAAGGGAATTGCAACATATTTCATGGTATCATGAGACTGACGACCACTGGGGCTGGCAGATGTGAAGCTTCCTCTTTGCTCTTTAAACAGCACCCTGAGGGGCTGTCAGGAAAAATGGAAAATACGCTTGAAAGTTCATCAGTTCACATATATTCCAGGAAGCATTTGCCATAAAAACAGCTGTGCTTGAATATATAGTAAAAGTATGAGTGTATAAAACCCATTATTCCAGAAATCATAAAAGGAACTTCCAAGAAGCTTAATTTATTGACTGTTATTTTTTATAAAATGAGGGTATTGAAAGGAAAGCAAAACTTTGAGATAATGGAATGGAGACACATAAGAAAGAAATACCGGTAATGAATGTCAGTTTGAAAGACTGCAATGGACCATGATGAACATTAAATCAAATCATTGCCAATGAATGCTCACTGATAGAAGGGACATTTAACTAAAAAGAGGGTCTCCAGACCTTGGGAAGAAGAAAAACTACTTTTTAATTTATGAATAATAATATCATTGATTAAAGATAATGCACATTTTTGACACGGTACCAAGCATTCACCTACATTGTGTCAGTTAATTTTCTCAGCAATGAGGTAAGTACCAAAGTGTCCAGTATATAAACCAAGATGAAGAAATTAAGAATTTGACTTATTGTAGCAAAATCATGCAGGTTTCAATAGCTCATCTAACTCAATTAAAGGTCTGCATAATCAATATTTGAACATCTCCAAGTATGGGGGAACTTACGATTTTGTGGACCAGCTGCATTTAATTTTTCTTATGCGTTTGACTATTAAAATGTCATTTTTGTATTTTCTTGAAATCTAGCTTCCTGTTGGTTCTATCTATTGGTCTTAGTTGTACTTTTTGAGGTCCAGTTGTACAAATCAAACAACTATTCCCTGTGATGCCCTTTAAATATTTAAAATATCCACCATTTATTAGCTAGTTCTTTTCCTCATTAAAACAACCAAAATAACTATCAACATTATTTCTCTTTTCATATATACAAAAAAAGAAGTAAAATAAATTTTATGTAGATAATTGCTAGTCTCTGCCAATGAAATAAAAATTATTTAATGAGCATCTATTTAATTTTACTGAAAATTAGAACCTTGTCTATACAATGAACTCTCAAATAGCTGTATTTATTGGCCATATGTATCTACCATGCTGTGGGTGATAGGCAATTGTTATATCGAAGGCTGTTATAGTGAGGGAAAGTCATAAAAAACATCTTATTCTCAATAAATTGCCCTTGATGTGCCCTTCTCACCTCATCAAAGCCACCCTCAACCCAAAGAGGAAAGAGGAAAGATTCTGATGCTGATTAGGAATTAAAACTTTACCTCCTTTTCTGATATTCCATGGTATATAACACCATCTCAGATGGGCCAAGATTAGAACCTTAAGTATCCCAAGTCCTGTATCAGACACTATATTACCTAGATTTGAAATATCATATGCAGGATATTTCTATCTTCTAAATCTTTACCTCCAGGGAGCTGTGATCCTAAGCCCAACCAAAGGGGCCTTCTACCTTAACAGAGGTACTCTAAAACATTTAGCTGATAATAAGATAAATAATAAAAACCTAATATGCAATAGTTGTCATTGAAATATACCTTGTTTTTTTTTGTTTTTTTTTTAATTTTTTTTTTTCAACGTTTATTTATTTTTGGACAGAGAAAGACAGAGCATGAACGGGGGAGGGGCAGAGAGAGAGGGAGACAGAATCAGAAACAGGCTCCAGGCTCTGAGCCATCAGCCCAGAGCCTGACGCAGGGCTCGAACTCACGGACCGCGAGATCGTGACCTGGCTGAAGCTGGACGCTTAACCGACTGCGCCACCCAGGCACCCCAAAATATACCTTGTTTTTAGGAAATATTGTCAGATACCTAGTCAAGAATGAGATTTTCTGTTTATGTGAATATTCCTATTTTTTGTTTGTATATTACAATATTTACAATTGCATCCTATACATCAGGATTCTGCAATCATATTTGGAATATTCCCCAACATTTAAATTCAGAAGCATGGCAGACTTAGTAAAACTAATCATTTTTCCATCCCTTCAAAAGCTATTGAGCATCTCCTTCTATGAGCCTGGAGCTAAGCTAAGCACTGAGAGAAAAAATAAATGATGGTCTCCAATAGAATGAATGCACAAAGGAGATATATATATATATATATATATATATATATATATATATATATATATAATTATACTGCATTATGGGGTTGGGAGAAAAGGGCAGTTAGGCAATGGTTCCAAAGAAGGTAATAGCTGGGTTGAGTCTTGAAGGACAAAAAAGCACATGAGGCATCGTCTAGACCACAGTCTAATTGAGGAAACAAGAAATAAAATATTAATGAAAGGGTTGAGTTGGATAAGCAGATTGTAAATACTGTAAGCAAGGGAGGTAAGTAACAAGAAGTTACATGTGAAAGGTAGCCATTCACCTGGTTTTTCAACTAAGTATGAGGTTTGAATAGTCAGGGGACAGAGGCAAATTATGTTCCCTTTAATTGTCTCCCATAATTACTAATTATCTCCTTTCATGAGATTCTTAACAAATAGGTAATTACTTGTTAACTGTCTCTATCCCCTTTTAAGCTGTAAATTACATGAGGGCAAAAGCCAACTCTGTTTTGTTCTCCTTTGCTTTGCTGCCATTATTAGCATAGTACTTGTCAAGGAATGTGTGTCTGCTAAATTTTGTTAAATAGTTGAATGATTGAATTAATGAACTGATTAGCTAGAGATGCTAAAAAAATGTGAGACATTTTGTAACCTATTCATGTGTCAGTGAATTGATAATACTATGCATATTAAAAATAAAACTTGGGGAAACAGCAGGAATTAAGAAAGGATTAAGAAGATGAGAGACTACTGTTTGTAGATCAGGCAGAATTTAGACCTGACATTGTGGAGATTTTTTAGTGTACATGTGATGTGATGAAAAAGGTAAATTATGAGTTTCATCGGGTCCTGTTTGCCAAATGAAGTAAAGAGGGAGTCTTTGGAGTCCAGTAAATAGCCAGCTAGCTGTTGTCTCACTCAATCTAGTTGGAAAGGAATGAAGCCTTATCCTAAAGTGTTTTTGCTGAGGGGTGGGGACGGAGGAAAGGAAGGACTACCAAGAAAACAACTGTTTGTGAATAGGATAGCTTACACTTGATTTGGTGAACGGGAATAGCTACAGAATTTGCTAGGCACATATCAAAACAAATCTCAAAGTACCTTGTTTGAAAAGTATTCGTCATTTCAAGAGAGTGATGGTAGAGCATTAAAATAAGCACCAGCCCTTCACTCCTCAGCGCAGGCTGAACACCCATTAAGCTGGTCCTGCTGGCAAACATTCCATATTAAGAAAGAGAAGAAGGGGGCGCCTGGGTGCCTCAGTTAGTTGAGCGACTTCGGCTCAGGTCATGATCTTGTGGTCTGTGAGTTCGAACGCTGCGTCGGGCTCTGTGCTAACTGCTCAGAACCTGAAGCCCGCTTCAGATTCTGTGTCTCCCTCTTTCTCTGCCCCTCCCCTGCTCATGCTCTCTCTCTCTGTCAAAAATAAATAAACATCTAAAAGAAAATAAAAAAAAGAAAGAGAAGAAGGAAGGAAGGGAAGAAAGCAGCAAAAAGAAAAAGTTTAGGGATTTTATTTGACCATAAACTCAAAATGCATGACACGGATACATGTAATTTTAAAATAACCCTAAATCACATGGTCTGGCATAATTTTCAAGTTTCACTAATACATAATTCTAATAGGTTACTGCTGTCTTTGATGCACACTATTATTAGTTTCTTGTTTTATAGAGAAGAGAACTACACGTGTTTGGACTAGTATATCAGTAAGGCTACCCTTAGAAAATTGGTCCCCAGCCTCACCTCCAAATCAGGTGACAATATATACAGCTACATAAATACCAACAGTATCCAATAAAGGTCTCACTCTCCCACGGAATATCGCTCATCTCAGAACTATGGTGATGTACTGATAAGTATTCTACTATAAAACACATTGACTTGTCCTTTAATTTCTCATTTTATTCTCAATAGTTCTCCTCAGACCCAGAGAGAGAATGATTGATCGATTGATTGACTGGAGTTTTAAAAGGCCCACATAGCTTAGTTAGGGTCAATAATCACTCTTAGGTAGAAAGAAGAACTTTGGTATTTTGACTTCTTTTGAATGGATCTCTCAATACTTCTGTTCAAGGTTGTTTGTATTCTAGGAATTCTTGAATCCAACCTCATGCTTGAATTCATCCTCTTTGTAAGGCACACACTTAGAAAACAAAGCTGTACCTTCAATCTTCAATCTCACTGAGAAAGACATGATTCTAATGCTTCTAACAAAGCAAACATGCAGGCCGAATTAATAATTTTCATTTCTGTTTAGAGATTTAGCAAGAAAGAAATTAATGAAAGAGATGGCAAACACCTAAGAGGAAATTTCCGAGTAATCTTTTGGTGTTTGGGATGGGCAGAGAAGAAACAACAATCTGTAGTTAGGAAGCCATTTACTTTCTCCTCCGAGACACAATCTCATGGTTACATGAGACAGCAACTAAAGCAAGAGAACTAGGAAGGAAAAACACATGAGTTTACTGACATCATCATATTATATAAGGTTTCTGAGCAGTAATATACAATCATTCTCCAAATCCTTTTGATCTCATCTAAAATGCTGCATTGTATATATTCATCTTGCAATTTAAGTTATGTTTGCTCTTTTTACAACGTGAAAAACAAACAAACAACAACAACAAAAAGACACTGCTACTCCACAGGTAGTGGGGCAAGGAACAGAGTGTTTGTGTAAACACATCGAAACTGTAAAATCAAGAATGGAATCTTTAACTTATGTGGCTACTACTGGGCTAAATGCCCATGCTGGTTATCTTTACCCTCAAATTGCAGGAATTAAATACACGATGCGTTTATTATCTACCAACAGCAAAGACAGAGTGGGAGCCACCAGCGGCTTTGTGGTCTGGGCACTGGGCTCGGGTGCTGACAATCTGTCAGTGGCCCGTGTCTTTCTCGACCTTAATTAGAATTCTCAATTCGGGGCTTGCTGTCTGAACTATGATGGTCTCCAGAATTGGCATAAACATGGCTCACCCCTTGCTCATAGAATGATCCACTGCATTCCCCCGCTGTCACCCATTAGCACTGCAGCCTTTGTAGCCATCTCCAGGCCAGGTCATAGTTCCAGTTGTCCCCCGCGCCTCACAGCACACTCAAACCAGCTGGTGCAAGTTTCCAAACCTTGCTTCAGAGGGCTTTTTTTTATTTTTATTTTTTTGACACATACATGCCTGAAGCTGAGCTATGCCAAGACCTGAAACAGGGCATTTTGTGCAACTCTGCTAGTCATGGAGATGTGGAAAACTCTTCTTCCAGAGCAGCATTAATGCTGTGTCCATAAACAAGAAATAAAGCAAGGAATTGTCACAGAGTGCGTCATTACTAAGGCAGTTCTTCCGAGCCGAAGAATCCATTTCTAGTGGTTTCAAAGTGAAATAGGAAGCATCTGTGTTCAAAATAGCTTTTAAAAATCTATCACTGAATAATATGCTTATTGAGTAGGATCTTGGGGGCCTATATGTGTGTGCTTGGCCTGAGGATGGAAAATGAGGTTTGTGGAACAGCTGGAGGAAGACAGCTCAAGCGACTTGAGAGATATGACACCAAGTCTCTTGCGATTGAAAGTAACTCGACAGGAACAATGTGAAAAAAGAAAGGGAGTTGTATTTGTTTTGTGAAAGAAGCTGTATTCTGTGCTTTAAATGCACTGCCTCGTAGAATTCTGGGCTACACCTCATTGGTAGGTTATAGTACTATTCTAGAGATGTGGAAATAAACGATTCCAATTTTTTTAATGAGCTATGAGTCAAGATTGCAAGATAATTCAGTGAACAACAAAACAACAAATAGCAAGAAAAGACAGCATAATAGTTAGGAGCAAAGGCTTTGGGTGAGAAATATATGATTAATTACTTCATGACCTTGAGCAAGATTTAACCTTTATGTAAACAACAATAGTATCAACCTGCAAGATTGATGGGTAGGCCGTTTAAGATGCAAAATGCTTACGGCAATATTTGGCAGTAAGTAAGTCCTTAGTAAATGGAAAACAGCATTAGAAACTCTAACAATGAGGATAGGAGAATGCAGGAGGAAAAAGGGAGACAGTAAAATGCAATCAGTCAATCAAACAGAACAGAACAAAATATGGGTGATTATTTGATCTCAGGAAGGAAAAATGCTGCCTAAGCTTAAAATTAATGGAATAAATCACAAGTGATTTAAAAGTAAATCAATGAAAGTGTCCACATAAAAATTTAAAATTTCTGCACATAAGAAATAACCATTAACAGAATTAAAAGCCAAGTCAATTTCAATTATCGGTACCAATTATTTGGAGCAGAGGAAACAAGAGTAATCAGAACATGTGAGTGTACCATTATTCTTCCCATGGTGCTTAGCATTTAATCGGAAATTCGGACCACATTAACATAAGATAGCTTATAATTATAGAATATCAGAAATATGCAAATATTAGAAGGAATTAACTATGTACATAAGTCTGACTGGATATTGGTAAAGAAACAAACTACCAGATGGGACCAAGGCTAGGTAGCTTCCGGGTTTTGAGTGTATCACATATGGCAACCAAAATGACCTGACCCATGTGTATTGCACAAAATTCTTCTTTGTCCTACCTGACTGGGCTTTATGAGCTACAGTAAGGTCTCACATTTGGAGACGTCTCACATTCTCTCTCTCTTCTATTCAGAGTTTGGCTAGTCACTTTCCAAATATTATGAAAGATGTCCCTACATCTTTCGAGAATTTGGGTTTGAAAATGAATAAGGTTACAGGCCTACAGCTACACCTGGTCTCTTTATCTCCTTTAGAGGCCGAAATGCATCACAACACAAAGGCCCAATTCCAAGTGTCTCTAGGGCAAGACAATATTTATACCAAATGGATTGTTTTCATGATACATTCTAAACATTTTTCAATGCATTTTACCTACATACATTTTGTGCATTTTAAATTAGGTCCCTAAATTTACAGTTGGATCTCCCTGACAGTTCCTTATAAATGGTAAACAACTTATAGTCTTCTGGTTCCTTGTTGGAATTACATTCATATTTAGACATTCATTACCTTCCCATCCCAAATTTGGTTTTTCTCCCCAGTTCTGACTTACGAAGCAAGCTTTCATATTTGGACAGGTTTACTATTCTAAGAATATATATGTTCATTGCTCAATGCCTCAGCTTAATTAAGA
This sequence comes from Prionailurus bengalensis, assembly GCF_016509475.1. NCBI lineage: Eukaryota > Metazoa > Chordata > Mammalia > Carnivora > Felidae > Prionailurus > Prionailurus bengalensis. The sequence goes on along the minus strand of NC_057344.1, from coordinate 189,316,336 downwards.
GAATTTTGTTACTAGTAACATTCACACTTAAACATTCTGCAGCCTGTGAGCTTCCATGTCAGTATACCTCTCAGTATGAACTACAAGTACAGTTTCAGAGTAAGAATACACATGCTCATGAACCTGCCATAAGGCTGATTGGTTTCCTTGAGATCAGCCAGTGAGTGGTAAGACATCATCTTGATCTTGATCTGAAGCATAAATCATATTTGCAAAAAGTTTCACATAATATAACGACTACACTGATAACGCTGAAAATCATTTGGTAAAACCAACAGGAAATATTCAAAAATTTGGACTAGTGCTACAGATACAGTGCCCAGAGATTGGTGGTGCTCAATGCTGGATGCTGCTAGCATCCCCTGGGGGACTCTGAAAACAATGCCAAACATCCTGGCCATACACCATTTCTAACAGTGTCTAACGCTGAGGATCACTAACCTGATGTATGAGAGGAGAAGAGCCAATCGGAGGCGGTAAATGCACCACATCCTTAACACTCAGACTTAATCACTACCCATGAATGGCTTTATCACGATTTGTATGGCAAAAGCCAGGAGATTCTCTCACTGAAAAGAAGTTGTAAAAGAAACTCTGAATTCACTTCCTTGTAAACTGTGGAATTCTGGGTCCAGATGGTCATATCGACAAAATCATTTTGCACAATATCACCATCACTATGTCAACACTTCGTTCCCAACTGAGGTATCCAATACACTCGGCACACTGTTTACTATTAAGAAAGAAGCTCACTCTTCTGTTTCCATCAGCTCACCTGGCAAATGGAATATGGAGTCTTTGGGGAACTCAGATGGGGTACAGGTTGAGCTTTGAGGAAAATGAAAAGGTGCTTCTTGACTTCCTCCTTTCAGAGTAACAACAAATGTCCTCCTCTGAAAGTTCTTTCCCACCTCCTCCCAGTTTCTCCTTGGAGTATCTCATCACTGGAGCCTCACTGACTCAGAATAATTTGATATGCCCTGTTCTGTAATGAGTTGGCTGCTACCATGATAGCCACTGCGTAAATACCTAATGAAATGAGAACTGTCTGTCTCCTCAATCCCCAGCCAGGCTCACTGCCTCTTAGCCAAGAGAATATCCTGAAGGAAGCTGCCTAGACGGAGTGTCTTCTGCAATAGTTCATGTTAATAAAATTTTAAACTAAGGATACTTTTTCATAGTCTCAGGAACTATGGCAATAGCAAGGGTGCTTGTTTTTGTCTAGTATTCTACTAATGAAACACTCATTAATTATCTCCTTCAGGGCTTACCACTTTTAAGACCATCTAACCAATGGGGCAACTAGAATAAAATCAGAGTCTAAATGCAGAAAAATATCTCTATAATAAAGCAGGAATTCAAGTCCACTTTGTCTGGTCAAGAGCTCCATTTACAATATTTTTTCTATTCAGTGCAGCAACTGTCAGATTTCTTCTAAGAGTCTAGTTCTCCTCTAAAATACAGGAAAGTTGAAATGTGGTATTTCACGTGCACTTTACCAGATGGCTTTAGTTGCACACCATAGAAAGAGGCTGGATACCTTAAATAGAAAAGAAATTGTGGGAGCGCCTGGGTGGCTCAGTCCATTAAGCCTCCTACTCTTGATTTCAGCTCAGGTCATGATCTCATGGTTCATGAGTTTGAGCCCCACATCAGGCTCTGCACTGTCAGTGCAGAGATTCTCTGCACTGCAGTGCTTGAGATTCTCGTTCTCCCTCTGTCTCTGCCCCTCCTCTGCTCGCTATCTCTCTCCCTCTCTCTCAAAAAAAATAAACTAAAAAAATTTTTTAAATAAAAAAATAGTAAAGAAACTGACTGGATTTGTGTAGTACATTGGTTTGATGGGAACACCAACTTCTAAACAAAAGGTAAGAATCGAGGCAATGATGGGGATGCTTGGGTGGCTCAGGAGGTTGAGTGTCCAACTTCAGCTCAGGTCATGATCTCACCATTCGTGAGTTCGAGTCCCCCGTCTGGCTCTGTGCTGACAGCTCAAAGTCTGAAACTGTTTCAGATTCTGTGTCTCCCTCTCTCTGCCCTCCCCCTCTTGTGCTCTATCTCCCTCTCTCTCAAAAATATATAAACATTAAAAAAAAGAATCAAGGCAATAATGAAAGTTCAAGTATCATAAACCACTTAATGAACATGTCAGAATGCCACAGCTGGAATAAATGAGCTCCAGATATTTTCCCCTTCACCTCTTGGTGGCAAGTTGACTGCTCTAGCTCTGCTCTGTGACATCGTGATTTATAATAAATATACATATTTGGTCTCAGTCTTCTTCCAGGTACACAGCTCCTAAAAACCTTGGAATTTCCTATGATAAGAGCAATAAAAGTGTCTTTTGTTATGTTAGTGAAGTGATTTTTGAAAAGTTCTCAGGGAACCTATGGTTGGTGGCTTGTCCTCAGGGGAACCACCTGCTTAGAGGGTCAGGATTTTAGTCACCGCCCTCTCTCCAGGGAGAGGAGAGGGGCTAGAGGTTGAATCAATCACCAGTGGCCGAAGATTCAATCTGTTATGCCTATGTAATGAAGCTTCCAGAAAAACCCAAGGACAGGGTTAGGAGGGCTTCTATATGAATAACACATGATTTGGAGTGGAGAAATGTTCGTAGCAACAGCAAAGAAGATCCACACTCCTTCCCCATACCTTGCCCTGTGCACCTCTTGCATCCGGCTGTTCCTGAGTTACATCCTTTGATAATAAAACTGGTGAACTAGTAAATACAATGTTTCTTTGAGTTCAGTGAGTCACTTCAGCAAATTAATCAAACCTGAGGAAGAGATTTTTGGAATTTCTGATTTACAGCTAGAAGGGAGAAGTACAGGTGAGAACCTGAACTTGTGATTGACATCTGAAGCCCAAGGAGGAAGTGATGGGAACACCCAGTCTGTAGCCAGCTGGCCTGAAGCACAGGTAACATCTTGGGCTTGGGACTGGCATCTGAAGGGAGAGAGAGAAAAGGAGTCTTGTAGGACTGAACTCTAAACTTATGGGATCTGATGCCATCTCCAGGTAGACAGTGTCAGAAATGAGTTAACTTGTAGGAAACCTATCTGGGGTCCAGAGAATTGCTTGGTAGTATGGAGCAAAGCCACCCTCCACACATTAGAAACTGAGTCTCAGGACACCAAAATAAGCTCTAACTTTATATACATTGAAGTTCAGCAGGAAAGAGAACCTGTTACTTTCCTGACAATGTCAATGTAAATTTCATCCTGTGTCACCAGCTGCAAGAATCAAGTGCCTATCCCTGAAGCAATCATAGCCACCAGAGAACTCAATTCTCTGACTGGCCAGGCCTGACTTCTGTATTCATTCTTGCAATAAGGAAAGAAACATAGTCAACTCCAGTTGAAACTTAGACTCTAAGAGTTGAGACGAGATGGCTCCCCAAGGAAGTTTCCACAGTACTGTCATAAAAGAAATGCAAGGAAGCCAAAAAGACATGTGCACTGTCCCACAAAGGTTTAGAAGTATAATACAAAGATAACAAAAGGCAAATGAGCACATTAAAAGATGTTTGATATCATCATATGTTATTCTGGAATTACTAACTAAAACAAAAGAGTGATACCACCACACCCCAATTAGAATGGCCAAAATCCAAAGCACTGACAACACCAGATATTAGCAAGAAAGTGTAGCAACAGGAACTCACATTCATTGCTAACATGAATGCAAAGTGGTGCAGCCACTTTAGAAGAGGGTTTGGCAGTTTCTTCCAAAACTAAACATACTCTTAACCACACAATCCAGTGAAGTGAAAACTTAAGTCTGCACGTGAACATTCATAGCAGCTTTATTCACAGATGTCCAAATTTGGAAGCAACCAAGATGTCCTTCAGGAGGGGAATGGATAAATAAAGTGTGGTCCTTCCAGACAATGGAATACTAAGAAGTGCTAGAAGAGAGCAGATATGCCGTGAAAAGACATGAAGGAATCTTAAATGCATATTACTAAGTGAAAGAAACCAATTTGAAAAGGCTACTATTTGCATGATTTCAACCTATATGACATTTTGGAAAAGGTAAAATTATGGAGACAGTAAAAAGATCATCCATCTCCTGGAGTTGGTGGTAGAGAAAGGGAGGTATGAATACATGCAACACAGAGAATTTTTAGGGTGGTGAAAATATTCTGCATGATACCATAATGACAAATACGTGTCATTATACTTTCTCCAAATCCATAGAGTATACAACACCAAGGATGAGCCATTGTGTAAACTATGTCCTTTGGGTGATTATGATGTGTCAATGCGGGTACATCAATTGTAACAAATGCACCACTGTGGTGTGGGATGTTGACAGTGGGGGGGTTGGTGCACGTGTGCGGGTAAACGATATATGGGAACCCTCTGTAGCCGCTCTCAACTTTGCCACAAACCAAAATTTGCTGTAAAAAGTAACACTGATTTAAATTTTTTTTTCAACGTTTATTTATTTTTGGGACAGAGAGAGACAGAGCATGAACGGGGGAGGGGCAGAGAGAGAGGGAGACACAGAATCCGAAACAGGCTCCAGGCTCTGAGCCATCAGCCCAGAGCCTGACGCGGGGCTTGAACTCATGGACCGCGAGATCGTGACCTGGCTGAAGTCGGACGCTTAACCGGCTGTGCCACCCAGGCGCCCCAAAAGTAACACTGATTTAAACAAATAATAACAAATAAATAATAACAGTCTCAGAAGCCAATTATCCTGACTTTCTCCTTGCCCTTCTCATTAGGACCAAGGTCCCTGATAAACCATAAAAAGCCAAGGCTTTGGATTAATGTTAGGTTTTAATTCTCCCAGCCAATTTTCTTAGCAGTATGACCTTGAGTAAAATGCCTAACCTCCAAAATCTGGGATAAAATGAGATAATCTGTGTAGACTACATAGTGAAGCATCCAGTAGTCACAACAAACACTTACTGAGCTTTAATTATGTACCAGACAGAAATAGGCTCTTTATTTGCAAATACTCATTTACCAGTCACTGAGCCCTATACAGTAGGTACTACTGTTCCTATCTCACAGAGAAATAAACTAAGGCGAAAAGAGTTTAAGCAAGTTATATTAGGCCACATGGCTGATAAACACGAAACCTGGAATATGAACCCAGATAATCTGGATCTGGAAACTTTGTTTTTCCCAATGTGTTAAACTGCCTTTATGCCCACATTCATACAGATTAGAGTTTACAACTCCTAATTTCCTTTTTGCCTTCCATTTGTTCCATTGGATAACAGGTGTTCCAGCAACTGTGGTAGTTTATCAGGTTTACAAGTAAATAAATGGGACAAACTAAGGTAGTATTAGAGATTCTAGATTCCCAAAGGCTTTGTTTGATTGGGTTGTAACTTTGAACAGATTTTAGTTTGTGAGCAAAATGATGCGTAACTCAGCTGGCATATATTAGATCTGATCCTGGGCCAGTCTTTCAACTCCTACCAAATTCTTCCTATTGCCACCTTTCTATCCATCTTTCCTTTCAGAAGTAAGTAGGGAAGAGTAAAAAATCATTTCTAATTCAGGCTTTTGATATGAGACAATTCTGGTCTTTGAAGGGAAATCCATTTATGGAACAAAAGAGTCAAGTGAAATGGAACAGGAACAGAAAGAGAAATAACACTTAACATTAATCTGGAAGTGATGAATATTCAGAAAAGGAACTTTAGCTTCAGGTACAGACAAAAACACCACTGCTCCTGTCTTCTGTTCATAGATGCTGGCTTATGCAACAGATTTATTCCTACGTCAAGTATATCGCATGTTGGTCAACAATATTCAGTCTCAGAGTTTTCTGTGTAGGTAAAGTAAAATCATTTTTTAAAAGCAGTTAATTATTTTCTAAGACCCACAGTTTGTGCTGTTGTTGTTTTGTTTGTTTTTCCATTTTCTGACTCTTACATATGCCCTCCTCCAATGGCTGCGTTCAATAAGATAAAGCACACCTTCTTCTTTTCTTCCGTCCTCCTTTCTCCCACAAGCATTTATTGAGCGTTCATACTATTATGAACAGTATTTAGGCCTTGTGGGAGATATAAAGATAAGATATGGGTTCTGAAAAGATCGGAAATATAGCCAAACTCAACACACAAGAGTTTACTCACTGGAGCAGTGACATTAACCAACCTGCTCAATGAATATTACTAAGATTACCCTTTACAACCAGGTGAGGTCATTCACCTAACTCTGGCCATCATGCTGTGAGTAGAAGTAAAACCTGTCACTTACAGGCCAAAGAATTTAAATGTTGATGCAAGACTTTGCAGCAAATTCTTTTTTGTCTGGATAACTAAAGAAGTCCCATGTTCTAGATTGTCCAGTTTCAAAATGGGGAAGGAGTGATCACAGTGAGTTGACAAGAGATTGTGTGGAATGCAGCTCCCCCAATGGTCAGTGATGGATTTGGTCATGAATGTGCATTGAACCCTTGTGCTTTATCAAACTGAAACTTCAGGGTTGATTTGGGGCACAACATGGCCTATTCTATTCTGACTAATACATTCATAATGTGAATTAGAACACCAGAAATAATAACCATTTATGAAGACTTTACTATGGGTCCAGAACTATTTTAAGCTACTGCCACATATCATCCTATTTCATCCTTACAACAACCCAATGAAATATATACTATTATTATTATTCCCATTTCACAGATGTATAAACTGAGACACAAGCAGGTCATCGACTTGCTCACAAATATTTAACTGAGACGGTAGACCTGGGAGTTAAACCTAAGTCATCTGACCCTAAGACTCATGATTTTAGCAATACAATAAGGAAAAAAAAGGTGTGCAATTGTACAATGGGACAGACTGTCTTGAGGTTTCAATTGGAATATCTGTGTTATCTATTCCCTTGAAAAATATTTGAGAACCTACTGTATGCTGGTCACTGTGTTCAGTGATGATTCTCAGTCCTCTCCATGGTGCTACAAAACAGAATCCTCAGGAGCCCATGGGGATGCACCAGAGCAGCTGCAGGGGCCCCTGAATCCAGTTTGCAGAGAAGGTTGTGCTGAGGCACTAAGAGGTTCACCCCATATTGCTGGCTCAATAAATCCCCAAATATTCAATTGTTATTAGGACTGATTTGTCCTTTGGCACTAAGGACATGTTGTTCCATGGCTTAGCTCTCCTCATTGTCCAATGCTCACTCCAGCTCCTTGTGTAACACGATGGTCCACACCTCATGGAGTTTCAAACGAAGACAGATAGTTGGGCCATACTGTAAATTGGTTTATAATCACACTAATCCAATCCATATTTACATTTTGCAATTTTACACTAAAAGTTTTCAACTGGATTAATTCTAATGGGCAGATATTTAAATAAGCCATAACTGTCTTTCAAAAGCAACATCATTCATGCTTCGTTTATAAACACAAGAGGTCTCCGGACTCAATAAATGGTGACAACTGTTACAATTGCATTTATTTTCCTATTGCTGCTTTTGGGAATTGCCCTGCCTTCCTGGGATAAAGATGGCCCCATTTAACTCAGAATGTTGCTAAAGTCATTACCGTATCAAATTACGTGCGCAATGTTCTGATATCCTCCTTGCCCCATCTACTCTTCTGGGAAGAAAAATTTTTAAAAATTTAAAAACAGAAAGAAGAAAGAAAAACAAAGCTGCCTTCACCCTGGCTTTGAGCCATGGAAGAACAAAGCTTTTGTTATTGCTGCTATTTCTATCCCTGAATCACTCTGTTAAAAGATGGGGCCTAGCCAGGGGTGGCCTTCTGCTTGCTTAGAACAAACCACATCTTCCCCTCAATAAAAGCCTTACCTAAAATAATACTAAAGAGGGACAGGAGGTGCCAGGTATGGAGCTAGAAGCTGAGAAAGAACCAAGTTATTGTGAAGAAGGTATGGAAAGCCAGTTCCAGGCAGATTTGGGAGCAGGGAACCTGAAGGTGAGGGGGGTGGAGGGATGGAGGGTGGGGAAGGCACCTGTGGGATTGTGAGAGGAAAAGAGGTGCCTAATGTGATTTCATCAAGCAATGAATGATGGGGGTGGGTGGGCGGTAGGGAATATGAAACCATCCTACCTACAGTATCTCTGATACAATACTGCTCATAAATACTTGGGTACAACTTTCTAGGAAGAGGGTCGGCTTTAAGATTAGCACAGGATGAAAGCCAGGCTTCCCTCCGAAAACTGAGGGGAAGGCCACAAAGCCTGCCATTGAAGGGCAACGCCCGTCAGTCCACAGACTTTATTAAAGTATAAAAAAGACTTTTCTTTTGATTGGTCCCTTCATTATCCACACCTCACTGGGGACTCTGTCCCAGGCTACTGTGTGCATCCACTTAGAGTTTCCTTCTCCTGGCAGACCAGGGGTGACCAAAAATAAAATGCTGAAGGAGTTTTCTAAGAAAGAAACAAGCAAACAGGCAAACCCCTTATCCTTCCCAAACTGCTTCAACAGCAAGGTGCCCAGACATCACAGGCTTTCATGATGCTGTCTTTCAGCAGAAATGAATTAGATTCCCTGTGGTAAATATAAAAATAAAGAGGGTTTATTTGATTTATAGAGAAACAAACATTTTGCTGAAAAGGAAAGAAAAAGAAGACAAAGAGAAAAGGAAAAAAAATGCATCTTGAATCAGGATCGTCATAAATAATTATAAACTCCTGATTCAGTTAGAAGAGTAAATTATTTCTGTTATGTCTGAAAATTTAGAAAGCTATAAAATCACCAGTTAACATGTCACCAACTATTCTGGATAAAAGCAGCACCTGCCACCATTAAGTGAAGGGAGAAGAGGCAGAAGAATAAAATATTATGTTTTACCCACAAGCCATACTCCAAGTACCAGGTTACAATATGCAAAGATCATGATGTAAGATTGGCATCATTATATCCATTCTAACACTGAGAAAAACTGAATCTCAGGGGAGATTATGTATGATCTCCCAAAGTATATAGCAAGTATACTTTTCAAGTCCACTTAAGAGTTTTCTTTCCTTATTTTTTTAATATGAAATTTACTGTCAAATTGGTTTCCATACAACACCCAGTGCTCATCCCAGCAGGTGCCCTCCTCAATGCCCATCACCCACTTTCCCCTCCCTCCCACTCCCCATCAACCCTCAGTTTGTTAAGAGTTTTCAAAGTCCTGGGGCACCTGGGTGGTTCAGTCAGTTGAGCGTCCGACTCTTGATTTCGGCTCAGGTCATGATCTCACAGTTCATGAGTTTGAGCCCTGCATCTGGCTCCACTCACTGACGGTGTGGAGTCTGCTTGGGGTTCTTTCTCTCCCTCTCTCTCTCTCTTTCTGCCCCCTCCCCCATGCACACTCCCTCTCTTAAAATAAGTAAATATGGGGCGCCTGGGTGGCGCAGTCGGTTAAGCGTCCGACCTCAGCCAGGTCACGATCTCGCGGTCCAGGAGGTCGGGTGCTGGGCTGATGGCTCGGAGCCTGGAGCCTGTTTCCGATTCTGTGTCTCCCTCTCTCTCTGCCCCTCCCCCGTTCGTGCTCTGTCTTTCTCTGTCCCAAAAATAAATAAACGTTGAAAAAAAAATTTTAAAAAATAAGTAAATAAACTTTAAAAAAAAACAAGAGTTTTTGAACTTTTAACTCTACGCCAGGCTGTATATATAAAATCACGCTCTTGGCACTTTTACTGTAAAGTGCCCGATGGTAAGTATTTGAAGCTCTGTTGGTCATCCTTCCTTGTGGTAACTACTCAACTCTGCAGTTGCAGCACGAAAGCAGCCACAAGTAATGTGTAAGAATGAGAGTAATTGCGGTGTGCCAATAAAACTTTATTCACAAAAGCAGGCAGCAGACTTAATGTGACTTGTACTGGATGATGCGACATGATGGTGACAAAGTCCCCCACCTCACTAACACATCGCAGGGCCTCTAATTCTGAAGGCCTTGTTTTATCCCTTTTGTTTAGACAATACCTCCCCACAAAAAGGACAGATTTGAGGCTGTTTTAGTTGAAGAGGTTTAACTGAGTGAATGAAGTATTTGCAAATCTTCGCATCTGTGCCCTGGTTCTTTCTCATTCATGCACCCGTGGGACTTCATAACTCAACTAATTATGGATTTTCAGTCTGTCTCCATTTCTTGTCACAGTTTCTGAATCCAAGTGCAAACATCCTCCGAGCTGATTTTCTATTAAACAGAGCCACATTATGGTTCCTGGAAGGCATATTAGGTTGGTTTATTAGACTTCACTTCAGGGGACAGGGCTCTCAGAACACATCAGAGTTTATAAAGCTGGTACATTTGATTAACTGCGTTGTCCCTGCAGCCCTCCACCTGGATTATCATTTCACTGCCAGTATTCTTCAAATCATGATTTCAGCATCCCTGTTATCTATTTGCCCCTCTTTTTACTCAGCTCCTATGTGGGGACAGGGACCCCTTAGAAACTGTTCTGGTATCTCCCATATCCTGCTTTGAGTACTCATCCCATCCCCTAACCACATGTTAAAACAACACATTTTGAAATTACTACACATTTTTGAAAATTATGTTTTAGTTCCATGCGATCTTTTAGTCATCTATACTTTCCTTTCTTAGATAGGGAAAATTAATCAAGAGGGGCTTTTATATGGTTTCTGTTATAATTATGATTTGTTATTTGTATAGTACTTTACTTCCAGAAATTTCTTAACCTGCTTTCCAAGTTCACAACTTCCACTGAGAAAAAAAATTCAAATAATAATAAGAAGAAAGAAGAAATGATAGAAGCTACCATGTATTAAGTATTAATAGATGCCATAGACTATATTTAGCTCCATAAATACATTGATTTTTTTATATGCAAACAAAAGCAGGGGAAACCCCATGAGCAAAATACAATCACACCGAGCAGCTCAGATGGCAGATCTGTAAGTGGGCATGGCTCAAACTGTTCTGCCTGTTGCTTCTTCTATCAAATGATACCTAGTGTTTGTACTTTACTAGTGCAGTTCTGATTTTTTAATGTGAGTTAATTAACTATTTTGAGCAGACTTGCTCTGACCAAGCTGCCTACCAACTTCACTTACCTTGTTTACCTACCAAAGGTGAATTGTTCCAGGTGCTAGGGGACTTGACTTTAAGAGATCAGGATTTTGAACTAACCTATAAAAATGAGGGGCAGACTCAAAGAAGGTTCTAGGGAATACTAAATATATGAGTTGATTACAAAGAAGCTGTATGCTCATTCCTAGAGATGTTGATTAAGTAGATCTCAGTAGTATTAAGGATTGTACTTTTTTTTTTCTTTTTTTAACAGAAATTGCTAGTGATTTGGTTTTAGGAGGTCTTGAGATCACATTAAAAAAAAATATGGATCTAAATAGAACTGTCTGAAACTGCCCATCTCTCGGCATTTTTTTTCTCCCTGCTCACCAGGTCCTCCCATTCAGTCCACTAGGAGGGCCTGGCCTCGATCACACTGAGGTATCGCTTTCTCCCTAAAGCAGACAACAATGCAAAGCGTGCAGGCTGAGCCAAGGAGTTGGCTCAATACGAGCTTATGAGAACTGTTTGTGTTTTGTACGTAGATCCTTGATCCAGAACAATCTAATTTTTAAGCAATGCTCCCCAAACTTTCTGAATTACTGACTTTTAAGGTTCATCTTATTTTCTAGCTTTGCCTAGATTCTTGACCAAGTACTAGACAAACAGCTATGTCCATCCCTTTGTCTCTAGGCCCTATACTATCTGACTCCTACCTACTCTCTGCCCACTTCTATCCATTCTCCTGCTCATTCAAATCACTCCAACCAAACTGACTTCCTTTCTGAACATGAAATGAGCCAAGCTAATTTCTTCTCTAGGAACTCTACACTTGGAATCCTCCTGTAGCTTTCCCCCCATGAACCACAGGTGTGGTTTCTACTCATTCAGGTCTCAATTGCTAACTCATCAGAAAAGTGCTCCCTGACTACACCCAGCAAATGCCAGCTGCCCCTCTCCCACCACCCAGTAACTCTGCGTTACATTACTCTTTTATTTTCTTTACAGTGTTTCCTATTATGCAGAATCGCCATCAATTAATTAGCTTACTAATATATTTATGCCCCTCCCCTATTCAATCATAAGCTTACCAAGGCTCAAAACACCAGCTCAAAAATCCTTTGTTGAATGTCAATGGCTTTGTATAGGTTATTCCTTCTGCTTGAAATATGGGTTTCCCACCTGGTCACTGATTACTTGCTCGGTTCTTGACTGCACTTCAACCCTTTGTTCAAACAGCTCTTATGCATGGAAATCTAATGTTCACAAATTCAGGTGGTCACATGCAGCTCTTGCTTTGATATGTAAGGCCCATGCCTCTATTACACCATCCAAATGTTTCAGAACTATTTCTTTGCATGCCCTTCACCCTAACTAGGACTCCCTGGAATAGGGACTTATTCATCGTAGTATCCTCTGCATAGCACAATAAATTTGCTGCCATTATTTATACCATGGTGTAGATAAGACAGGGTCACAACTGTTATGGTCAAAGTGTTATAGCCCTAAAACTAATAAATAAGCTGAACTTCAAGCCTCTCTCTGTATATATGTGTTAGTGTATTTCTTTTTTTTTTTTTTTTAGCATTGATTCATTTTTGAGAGGCAGAGACAGCGCATGAGAGGGGGAGGCAGAGAGAGAGGGAGACACAGAATCCGAAGCAGGCTCCAGGCTCCACCTGTCAGCACAGAGCCCGACGTGGGGTTCCAACTCATGGACCATGAGATCATGACCTGAGCTGAAGACAGATGTTTAACCGACTGAGGCACCCAGGCGCCCCTACTTTCAATATATATTAAAGATACACAGGTATTAAAACATGGATAATCCTCAAGTACAACTATCTGAGAAATTATATATTATTAATCCCCATATTATATAGAATATATTTCTAAATATATTTGATCAGTTACTGCTGAGTCTACAATAAGTTGTGGCTATAGATATTCATCTTGTTGATTTACAGATATAAATACTTTTCTAAAATGATAGGTTTAGAATGAAGAGGGAAGAGTAAGAATCAATTATAATACATAGTCCATCAGAAGTGCTTAAAAATGCTTCTTAATTGAATAAATAAATGAAAACATTCTGTTGGGAACTAATTATTGGATTTAAATTCTTCCATTTTAAATTTTATGAATCCCATTAATGGATACAAAATAATGCCCATGTCTATTTGCATTCTTATGAATGTTAAATGTATGCTTGCATCTACAAACATATTCAGTTTCAATTATCTTTTCTTTTTGGCATTTGCATTCTATATATTTATTTTCGGGGCGGGGGAAAGAATACGACTTTAACAATCCTCAAGAGAGACTCATGATCCTCTCTCCTCTGTTGCTACTGCCAAGAGCTTTAAGACATTTTCTATCACTCCTTCATTACATGGATGGATAAGCTCATTTGGGCATTTATATACTAACTTTTACAGTCTCTCTCTAGCTTTCTAAATTCTATGTTTTGAATCACTCTGCTGTGTCAGCGAGATGACTTTTGGTGTGGAGTTGTATCGCCAAGTTGGATAAAATCATAGAGATAATAGGAATTATTCAGGTATTTTGAATACACGTAAGCATGTGTGGGAGGAGGAAGGCAGGAAGGGAGGGAGGGAGGGAGGAAGGGAATAAAGGAGGAAACAAGGAAGGGAAGAAAGAAAGAACAAGGTAAAAATGCAAGACCCTGAATACCAAGAAAGAAGGAAATGCAAAATCCAATCAAGTGATTTACTTGGTTAGGAGAAGAGCACAGACAGAGAGTTACATTAAGTGAATAAGAGGGCAAGTCCTTTGGAGCCCATGACACCTGCGAGTCCATGTACCCTATCAGCTGAGATGAAATCACTGGATCCAAACCTCAGTCATTTGGGCAGGCATGCCCTGAGTGGCCTACTCATCGTCTAACCCTAAGAGAATCAGAATTAAGTAGCAACGATTGAAAATAACCTCACTGAGTAAAGTACAGAATGTTGAAATGTTATCTTGGATGCTTGAAACTAATATTATATTGTAAGTCAATTTTGTATGTCAACATACAATGTCCACATTGTATGTCATTAATGTCAATTACTTCAATAATAATTTAAAAATAATAATAATAACCCCTGAGTGCAGGAATGGTAATGGCCTACCTGACTAGGAATGTATCTTTCATCCCAGAGAAGATATAAAATCAAGAGTAAAAAGATTTAACAAAGTTAAACTTATAATATATAAAGTTACAGAATTGACTTCTCATGTCAACAAATTTGCACCTTCAGGCAAAGCACATCCCTAAAATGGTGAAAAAAAAATTGATCTATTGGAGTGATAGTACTGTATTACAATTCAAAACATGAAATTAAGTAATAGACACAGATATGTGATTATTGTGTTGAAATTTTAGTGGACTTATGTGTTGTAATCCGAGATTGAAGAAAATTTTTTAATTCATTGATTGTTAAGTGGTTACTTTTGGGGGGTTTTACAATAATTATTTAGTGCACAGGAAAGTTTAAGTCAGTTATCTAAAAATGAAGTAAAATATATTACTTTTATAAATATAGATATATTACTACACATATTGGTTCTAATTGAATATCAGAATCTTTTGCTGTAGTATGGAAATTGTCTTTCTTTGCCTCAAGCCAAATAAGTGCCCAGAAACTCTAGAGTGCCAAGTAAATCCGTACTCTTGGTATTTTATTAACTATATCGACGATAACCATGGCCACCCTTACTCTCTGCTAGACAGTCCTTTAAGGGCTATTCCTTTATTGTTCTAGGAGATTGTTGTTCTTACTGTCTCCATTTATAAATGAACAAACTAGAGAACAAGTAGTTTACTTGCTCACGTTTACACACCTAAGTATTTTGGGAATCAAACTTTTTACTCAGAGTTGTGTAATCTCAGAGTAAAGTGCTCAAATACCGCAATCCAGCGATAAATGTAATGCCACCTCTATTTTATTAAACACAAAAGTCATTCTCCTCAAGTGTCAGACATAAATGGAACTTTAGCAAATCAAAGTAAATTGTGGGTCCTTTTGCTATTTGACTTTTTCCAATAGTGAGCAATGACTGTCATTGATCTTTTTATTTGAACACATATTTTCATACACTGGCACTATTTAAAGTAAACGCAACTTTTCCAAGGACTACTGAAAAACAGAAATTGGATGCTATTTTGTCTCCAGGAATTATTATTTTTTGTTTGTTTTTTCAATATATGAAATTTATTGTCAAATTGGTTTCCATACAACACCTAGTGCTCATCCCAAAAGGTGCCCTCCTCAGTACACATCACCCACCCTCCCGTCCCTCCCACCCCCCATCAACCCTCAGTTTGTTCTCAGGTTTTAAGAGTCTTTTATGCTTTGGCTCTCTCCCACTCTAACCTCTTTTTTTTTTCCTTACCCTCCCCCATGGGTTTCTGTTAAGTTTCTCAGGATCCACATAAGAGTGAAAACATATGGTATCTGTCTTTCTCTGTATGGCTTATTTCACTAAGCATCACACTCTCCAGGTCCTTCCACGTTGCTACAAAGGGCCATATTTCGTTCTTTCTCATTGCCACCTAGTACTCCATTGTGTATATAAACCACAATTTCTTTATCTATTCATCAGTTGATGGACATTTAGGCTCTTTCCATAATTTGGCTATTGTTGAGAGTGCTTCTATAAACATTGGGATACAAGTGCCCCTATGTATCAGTACTCCTGTATCCCTTGGGTAAATTCCTAGCAGTGGTATTGCTGGGTCATCGGGTAGATCTATTTTTAATTTTCTGAGGAACCTCCACACTGTTTTCCAGAGTGGCTGCACCAATTTGCATTCCCACCAACGGTACGAGAGGGTTCCCGTTTCTCCACATCCTCTCCAGCATCTATAGTCTCCTGATTTGTTCATTTTGGCCACTCTGACTGGCGTGAGGTGATATCTGAGTGTGGTTTTGATTTGTATTTCCCTGATGAGGAGCGATGTTGAGCATCTTTTCATGTGCCTGTTGGCCATCCGGATGTCTTCTTTAGAGAAGTGTCTATTCATGTTTTCTGCCCATTTCTTCACTGGGTTATTTGTTTTTCGGGTGTGGAGTTTGGTGAGCTCTTTATAGATTTTGGATACTAGCCCTTTGTCAGATATGTCATTTGCAAATATCTTTTCCCATTCCGTCAGTTGCCTTTTAGTTTTGTTGGTTGTTTCCTTTGCTGTGCAGAAGCTTTTTATCTTCATAAGGTCCCAGTAATTCATTTTTGCTTTTAATTCCCTTGCCTTTGGGGATGTATCGAGTAAGAAATTGCTACAGCTGAGGTCAGAGAGGTCTTTTCCTGCTTTATCCTCTAGGGTTTTGATGGTTTCCTGTCTCACATTCAGGTCCTTTATCCATTTTGAGTTTATTTTTGTGAATGGTGTGAAAAAGTGGTCTAGTTTCAATCTTCTGCATGTTGCAGCCCAGTTCTCCCAGCACCATTTGTTAAAGAGACTATCTTTTTTCCATTGGATGTTCTTTCCTAATCTTTGTCAAAGATTAGGTGGCCATACATTTGTGGGTCTAGTTCTGGGGTTTCTATTATATTCCATTGGTCTATGTGCCTGTTTGTGTGCCAATACCATGCTGTCTTGATGATGACAGCTTTGTAGTAGAGGCTAAAGTCTGGGATTGTGATGCCTCCTGCTTTGGTCTTCCTCTTCAAAATTACTTTGGCTATTCGGGGCCTTTTGTGGTTCCATATGAATTTTAGGATTGCTTGTTCTAGTTTCGAGAAGAATGCTGGTGCAATTTTGATTGGGATTGCATTGAATGTGTAGATAGCTTTGGGTAGTGTTGACATTTTGACAATATTTATTCTTCCAATCCATGAGCAGGGAATGTCTTTCCATTTCTTTATATCTTCTTCAATTACCTTCATAAGCTTTCTATAGTTTTCAGCATACAGATCTTTTACATCTTTGGTTAGATTTATTCCTAGGTACTTTATGCTTCTTGGTGCAATTGTGAATGGGATCAGTTTCTTTATTTGTCTTTCTGTTGCTTCATTATTAGTGTATAAGAATGCAACTGATTTCTGTACATTGATTTTGTATCCTGCAACTTTGCTAAATTCGTGTATCAGTTCTAGCAGACTTTTGGTGGAGTCTATCGGGTTTTCCATGTATAATATCATGTCATCTGCAAAAAGTGAAAGCTTGACTTCATCTTTGCCAATTTTGATGCCTTTGATCTCCTTTTGTTGTCTGATTGCTGATGCTAGAACTTCCAACACTATGTTAAACAACAGCAGTGAGAGTGGACATCCCTGCCATGTTCCTGATCTCAGGGAAAAAGCTCTAAGTTTTTCCCCATTGAGGATGATGTTAGCTGAGGGCTTTTCATAAATGGCTTTGATGATGTTTAAGTATGTTCCTTCTATCCCGACTTTCTCGAGGGTTTTTATTAAGAAAGCGTGCTGAATTTTGTCAAATGTCTTTCTGCATCGATTGACAGGATCATATGGTTCTTCTCTTTTCTTTTATCAACGTGATGTATCACGTTGATTGATTTGCGAATGTTGAACCAGCCCTGCATCCCAGGAATGAATCCCACTTGATCATGGTGAATAATTCTTTTTATATGCTGTTGAATTCGATTTGCTAGTATCTTATTGAGAATTTTTGCATCCATATTAATCAGGGATATTGGCCTGTAGTTCTCTTTTTTTAATGGGTCTCTGTCTGGTTTAGGAATCAAAGTAATACTGGCTTCATAGAATGAGTCTGGAAGTTTTCCTTCCCTTTCTGTTTTTTGGAATAGCTTAAGAAGAATAGGTATTATCTCGCTTTAAATGTCTGGTAGAACTCCCCTGGGAAGCCATCTGGTCCTGGACTCTTATTTGTTGGGAGATTTTTGATAACTGATTCAATTTCTTTGCTGGTTATGGGTCTGTTCAAACTTTCTGTTTCCTCCTGATTGAGTTTTGGAAGTGTGTGGGAGTTTAGGAATTTTTCCATTTCTTCCAGGTTGTCCAGTTTGTTGGCATATAATTTTTCATAGTATTCCCTGATAATTGCTTGTATCTCTGAGGGATTGGTTGTAATAATTCCATTTTCATTCATGATTTTATCTATTTGGGTCATCTCCCTTTTCTTTTTGAGAAGCCTGGCTAGAGGTTTATCAATTTTGTTTATTTTTCAAAAAACCAACTCTTGGTTTCGTTGATCTGCTCTACAGTTTTTTTAGATTCTATTTTGTTTATTTCTGCTCTGATCTTTATTATTTCTCTTCTTCTGCTGGGTTTAGGCTGTCTTTGCTGTTCTGCTTCTATTTCCTTTAGGTGTGCTGTTAGATTTTGTATTTGGGATTTTTCTTGTTTCTTGAGATAGGCCTGGATTGCAATGTATTTTCCTCTCAGGACTGCCTTCGCTGCATCCCAAAGTGTTTGGATTGTTGTATTTTCATTTTCGTTTGTTTCCATATATTTTTTAATTTCTTCTCTAATTGCCTGGTTGACCCACTCATTCTTTAGTAGGGTGTTCTCTAACCTCCATGCTTTTGGAGGTTTTCCAGACTTTTTCCTGTGGTTGATTTCAAGTTTCATAGCATTGTGGTCTGAAAGTATGCATGGTATAATTTCAATTCTTGTACACTTATGAAGGGCTGTTTTGTGACCCAGTAAGTGATCTATCTTGAGGAATGTTCCATGTGCACTCGAGAAGAAAGTATATTCTGTTGCTTTGGGATCCAGAGTTCTAAATATATCTGTCAAGTCCATCTGATCCAATGTATCATTCAGGGCCCTTGTTTCTTTATTGACTGTGTGTCTAGATGATCTATCCATTTCTGTAAGTGGAGTGTTAAAGTCCCCTGCAATTACCACATTCTTCTCAATAAGGTTGCTTATGTTTGTGAGTAATTGTTTTATATATTTGGGGGCTCCTGTATTCGGCACATAGACATTTATAATTGTTAGCTCTTCCTGATGGATAGACCCTGTGATTATTATATAATGCCCTTCTTCATCTCTTGTTACAGCCTTTAATTTAAAGTCTAGTTTGTCTGATATAAGTATGGCTACTCCAGGTTTCTTTTGACATCCAGTGGCATGATAAATAGTTCTCCATCCCCTCACTTTCACTCTGAAGGTGTCCTCAGGTCTAAAATGAGTCACTTGTAGACAGCAAATAGATGCGTCTTGTTTTTTTATCCATTCTGATACCCTATGTTTTTTGGTTGGCACATTTAGTCCATTTACATTCAGTGTTATTATAGAAAGATATGGGTTTAGAGTCATTGTGATGTCTGTAGGTTTCATGCTTGTAGCAATGTCTCTGGTACTTTGTCTCACAGAATCCCCCTTAGGATGTCTTGTAGGGCTGGTTTAGTGGTGATGAATTCCTTCAGTTTTTGTTTGTTTGGGAAGACCTTTATCTCTCCTTCTATTCTAAATGACAGACTTGCTGGATAAATGATTTTCGGCTGCATATTTTTTCTGTTCATCACATTGAAGATCTCCTGCCATTCCTTTCTGGCCTGCCAAGTTTCAGTAGAGAGATCGGTCCCGAGTCTTATAGGTCTCCCTTTATATGTTAGAGCATGTTTATCCCTAGCTGCTTTCAGAATTTTCTCTTTATCCTTGTATTTTGCCAGTTTCACTATGATATGTCATGCAGAAGATCGATTCAAGTTACGTCTGAAGGGAGCTCTCTGTGCCTCTTGGATTTCAATGCCTTTTTCCTTCCCCAGATCAGGGAAGTTCTCAGCTATTATTTCTTCAAATATACCTTCAGCGCCTTTCCCTCTCTCTTCCTCCTCTGGAATACCAATTATGTGTAGATTATTTCTCTTTAGTGCATCACTTAGTTCTCTAATTTTCCCCTCATACTCCTGGATTTTTTATCTTTTTTTTTCTCAGCTTCTTCTTTTTCCATAATTTTATCTTCTAGTTCACCTATTCTCTCCTCTGCCTCTTCAATCCGAGCTGTGGTCGCCTCCATTTTATTTTTCAGCTCATTAATAGCATTTTTCAGCTCCTCCTGGCTGTTCCTGAGTCCCTTGATCTCTGTAGCAATAGATTCTCTACTGTTCTTTATACTCTTTTCAAGCCCAGTGATTAATTTTATGACTATTATTCTAAATTCACTTTCTGTATATTGTTTAAATCGTTTTTGATCAGTTCATTAGCTGTTGTTATTTCCTAGACGTTTTTTGAGGGGAATTCTTCCGTTTCGTCATTTTGGATAGTCCCTGGAGTGGTGCGGGACTTCGGAGCACTTCCCCTGTGCTGTCTTGAATAACTTGCATTGGTGGGCGGGGCGGCAGTCAGACCTGATGTCTGCCCCCAGTCCACTGCTGGGGCCACAATCAGACTGGTGTGTGCTTTCTCTTCCCCTCTCCTAGGGGTGGGATTCACTGTGGGGTGGCATGGCCCATCTGGGCTACTTGCACGCTGCCAGTCTCGTGGTGCTGGGGATCTGGCGTATTAGCTGGGGTGGATCGGCAAGGTGCACAGGGGCGGGAGGGGCAGACTCAGCTAGCTCTTGTCTCCAGGAATTAAGATGAGTTTTGATATTCCTCTTAGCACACTGAATTTAGACAAATCCAAGCAATTCCTTTTAAAGTCACCATGGGACAGAGATTGAAAGATAAACTCAGAAAAAGGATCAGAGTAGAAACAGCTTTCACTTTGATCAATTATTTCAAAAGCCTCAAAGTTGTCAAATAACTTCCCACTATATCTGCAACTATATTAGAACACTTCCAGTATAAACAAGTATTATAACCCAGGTAGCTTAGTCTATGGGTTATGCCTTTAATATTCTCTAAATTTTAAAAGAGTGTTTCTGGGCGCAGAATATCAGGCCTTCTTTGGTGGATTTTATGGGAGATGGGTACTGGAAGGCAAATTTTGCCCTGATTGAAATGAGCCCTGCCTAGGGCTCAGAAGCTAAGAGACCAGGTATGTCACAAACATGAACACCAGCTCCTCCAGGGGACAGTGCCATCTGGTTTGCTATAGACACACCTGTCAGAAGCAACAGACTCCTGAGGTCCTCATTCATTCTGTTAGTCTGGGTTGTTTAAAGTGGCATATTAAGAAAGGCCAGCAATATGGCTCAGAGGTGAATAAGGTTTCCTTGGAGGTGACAAGCTCTTCCCTGAGCAAAATGCAGTAAGAGGCAAGTGAATTTTAGAAATGAATCCTTATGAAATATCTTTGAATGATTCAGTCCAATGCCAGGCTCTACCACAGGTCAAGGCCAAAAGCTTCCCAGGTATGATTAATATGCTCAGTATCAAAACATTGTAGTTTTAATCTTCTCTTTTAAAATGCTTACTTTACTGGGGCGCTTGGGTGGCTCGGTCGGTTAAGCATGCGACCTCAGCTCAGGTCATGACCTTGCAGTTTGTGGGTTCGAGCCCCATGTCAACATGGCTCTGTGCTGACAGCTTGGAGTCTGGAGCTTGTTTGTGCCCCCCTCTCTCTCTGCCCCCTCCCTTGCTTGTGCTCTGTCTCTCTCACTCTCAAAAACAAATAAACATTAAAATAATAAAATAAATAAAACGCTTACTTTACTGACTTTAAGAACGATTACAACTTAGTTTTCATATGACAACAAAGAGAGTTACCCACTTCCCCACCAGAAAAGTGAATTTGTTTTTGTGTATAAAGATAGGTTATCTACCTTCCCACCACCAACAAAGAAAGAAAGAAGGAAAGAAAGAAAGAAAGAAAGAAAGAAAGAAAGAAAGAAAGAAAAGGAAGAAAAGAAAAAGAAAAAGAAAGGAAAAGAAGAAAAGAAAGAAAAAAGGGAAAAAAGAGAAAGAGAAAGAAAGAAAGAAAGAAAGAAAGAAAGAAAGAAAGAAGAAAAGAAAAAGAAAAAGAAAGGAAAAGAAGAAAAGAAAGAAAAAAAGGGAAAAAAGAGAAAGAGAAAGAAAGAAAGAAAGAAAGAAAGAAAGAAAGAAAGAAAGAAAGAAAGAAAGAGAAAGAATAAAACAAAAGGTAAAAGGAAAGAATAAAAAGGAAGGGACAGATGGCAGCAACGAGTGAAGCCGAGTCTCTTCCAAGCTGGAGAAAGCCACTGCTCTGCTGTCCTAGAAATGCTGCCCAATAAATTTCTTTCCTTCTACTATCTTGTGTTGGAAGTGTGAGGGGATATGTAGAAAGTATACAATATTTCTTAAACATTAAAACCAGCACTTTGGACAAGTTTATGGGAGAGATAAAACCTTGCATGGATAGCCAAAGAGAATATTTGGAGGATGGGCTGGGGTGGTGGTCATACAGATATGGTAACTCAGAGAAAGGATATCCCCAGATAAAGCAGCTTCATAATGTCTAAATAGTGATCATTTGACTGGGGACTAGAGTAAGTTATTAATCTTGAGACTCCATATATGAGGTAAGCACTTTTAGCAAAGCCTTGAGAATGGTAGAGATGAGGGAAGTTTCCTTTCTGAGAAAGGAGCATACCCTGAGAACAGTAGTTGGCAGATATATTAGTCTGCTATTTCTGCTTTACCAAATGACCACAAAACGCATGCCTTCATCAGGACGGATTTGTTATCTTACACTTCCATTGGTCAGAAGTCTAATGTGTGTCTCACTGGAGGTGTTGGCAGAGCTCTGTTCCTTTCTGGAGGCTCTGGGGAGAATCCCTTTCTTTGGTTATTTAGCTAACCACCTCCTTGCATCTGCAAAGCCCGAGATGGCCACATCACATCACATCATTCCAGCTTTCTCCACTATCTTCCCTTTCCACGTCTTAGGACTCTTGTGGTTATATTGGATCCACACAGGTTATACTCTCTATTTTAAGGTCAATCTTAATTCTTTTTTTGCCATGCACTGTAACATATTCATGGGTTCCAGAGACTGGCATATGGACATCTTTGGGTTTCTCTATTCTGTCCACCATTGCAGCATGAGATGCATGATGTCTGAAGTCATGTTGTCTGCATTCAACCCCAGTGCCACCACATACTAGCTGGGCAACTGTGGGTTAATGATATGATCTCTCCATGCCTCAGTTCCCTTATTTGTAAAATGTGGCTTTAAAAGTGCCTATCTCAGCGGGTTCTTATAAGGATTCAATGAGTATTGGAAATGTAATGCTTAGGACATTACAAAGTGCTTGATTAAACTCTACAGTTCTGATGTCCATCTGCTTTTTCAAGATAAAATGCAAAAATCATTAAATGTATAGTGAGTATCTGAAGGATTCTGACCCAGAAAGGGGGATTTGATTGCAGGTGTAGAGAACAGACATTTACAGGGCTTGCTCATATGTCAACACTCCATTGCCCATGGACATAATTAGCAAAGACCTAATTTGTGCCCAGAATCTCCAAAGCCATTCGTTCATTCTGGGAATCTTGGAACATGGAGGATGGCTCACATGTAAGCAGTGCCTCCATGCAGTTCTGCTGGTATTCTTAGTCCTTCTCCATTGATGGTTGCCTCACAGCTGTCCACAGGGTGCCACTCAAGCCACTGCCCATGGTACTGCTAGCCTCTCAACCACACTTCAGCCTGCCCTTCTTCTAAGCCACTGGAAAACCTGTGCTTACCGAGGAGTTTTCAAAAGCATTCCCACAGCAGAGCGGATGTGCTCCCTGGTTATATAATGATTTCCACTGTCCCACAACTGTCTTCTTCACATGCTAACTAGGCTTCTGAGAATTGGGGAACAGAGATGCTTCAGGTGATGGTCATAAACAGTTATGCAAGGTGCCTAAAACCACTGCCAGGTTCTAATTCCAACCTGGATGCTTAGTCTAGTCTACCATGCCAGACTTTACATTCATGGTACTTTCCTTTTTAAGGTCTTCAGTATATTTTTTTTTCCACAATGGTCTTTATTACGGACTTTTCCCTCTATATTCCTATATTAGTTTTCTATTGCTGCCATTACAAACTACCATAAGTTTAGCAGGATAAAGAATCACTAATTTATTGTCTCATATTTTCCACAGGTCAGAAGAGTCTAGTAGGCTCAGCTAATAAGTGTCTATTTAGAATCTCACAAGGCTTGGGGAGGCACCTCGGTGGCTCAGTCAGTTAAGCAACTGACTTTGGCTCAGGTCATGATCTCTCAGTTTGTGGGTTTGGGCCCCACATCAGGCTCTGTGCTGACAGCTCGGAGCTTGGAGCTTGCTTCAGATTCTGTGTCTCCCTGTCTCTCAGCCCCTCCCCTGCTCATGCTCTGTCTCTGTCTCCCAATAATAAATAAATGTTAAAAAAAAAAAAAGAATCTCACAAGGCTGAAATCAACGTGTTGCCAGGGCTGTCTAGGGGAATGTTGTTTTCCTTGATCATTCAGACTGCTAGCTGAATTCAGTTCCTTGTTGTGGTAAGACTGAAGTCCATGTGTCCTCGCCGGCTGTCAGCTGAAGGCCACCCTCAGATTCCCAAAAATGCCTTCATTTCTTGGCTTGTGGATCCTTCTTCCATATTCAAAGGCAGCAATGGTAGGTTGCTTCCTTCTTACATCATCTTTCTCAGACTAATTATTTTGCCTTTCTCTAGTACTTTTAAAGATTCATGCAATCACATTGGATCCACCAGGAGAATCTCTTTATATCATGTTCCATAACCTTACTTACATTTGCAAAGTCCTCTGCATGTGTAATGTAATATATTCACAGGATCTAGAGATTAAAGCATCTTTGGGGGCCATTATGCAGTCAAGCACCTGCCCTGCCCCTGCTAGTCCAATAGGTATACATATGTCTCAACTCCCTGGCTCTAGTTCTTTCCCACAGAGTCTCTCTCTCTATGAAAATCTAGGCATATGGCTGAGCATCCTTTAGCATCCCTGAACAGTGTGTGACAGCTAAGATGACAGCGAAGAATGTAGCAACTGAAGTCAGTTCATTGCAGAGCACATGCGCTGGGGGTGGGTGGCTCTTTCCAACAGCCAAAACTTGGCCTCACCACACACCTGGCCAAAAGCCATAGCTTTACCCACATTACGAGATACACAAAGTACTGTGAGAACTGATGAGAGATAAACTGGCTTTCCTGAGTGAATTAAAGAAAAGGCTTCTGGGAGATTACATTTAATTTGAGTTTTGAAGTATGAACAAAGTTTAGTAGGATGAAGGGGAATGGACAGGAGAAATCATTGTAAGTAAACAGAAGAGGAAATACATGGTCATGGATGTTGAGAAAAATAAATTTTGGAGAAAAATAAATTTTGGAGAAAAATATACTCATGTTTAAATCAGGCATATGAATATTTTCAGTTGATTGACAGGGTAAAATAGGTATTTCTTTCACATAGAGTTACACGTAAATCCTCTCTTTGTACAACCGGAACTATATTAACTGAAAGGCATTCATATTGGCCAATTTCTCATGAGTTTCTGTTACTATAGTTCAGTCCTTATAGTTTAAAATAAGGATTACCTGTTTGTCTACTTTCAGTCAAAGATTAGGATAACAATTAGAGGATATACCCATTAATTTAGAGTTCCCTGAAGATAGGAAAACTTAACTACTGCTAAATAAAACAGGACTAGATTTGAAAGTGACCTTGAAAAACTACAGCAATATGTAACCAAAAGGAAGATGATTTTCTTAACAAGATGTCCCCAGGGTAAAATAGAGAAAAAGAATAGTATCTAATCAAAATATGAACAATGACTGGTTAGAGACAGGAGTTATAGAAAAATAATCTGAGTTATACTGGCCTGCAAACTAAAGCAAGAACAAGGAAGACATGTAATGAACGCCATACTATGTGCCAAAGTTGAAATAATTGAAGTAGCCTAGTGGTTATTATATTTAATGCTTGAAAAATCTCTACAAGATAGGTTTTATTATTCCCTTTGTATATATGAAGAAATTGAGATTTAGAAGAGTGAGGTAAACATCTTGGTGCCTCTAGAGGTGAACATTGAACTAAAACTATCTGACTTGAAACATAATCCCATTTCTACTATCCTATTTCTACTATCCCTCATGTCATGCCAAGAATATTGGCATGCATGGTGTGTGATGTGCATGAACTATCTAGAAACTGTTACAACCTTTCAGATAAAATATATTGAGTAGATACCACCATTGCCACACTATGGATCTCCTTTAGATTCTAAAATCATTTTGACTACACACTACTTTTTTTTATGTTTATTTATGAGAGAGACAGAGGGTGAATGAGGGAGGAGAGAGAGAGAGGGAGACACTGAATCTGAAACAGGATCCAGGCTCCGAGCCATCAGCACAGAGCCTGATGCAGGACTTGAATCCATGAACTGTAAGATCATGACCTGAGCTGAAATTAAATGCTTAACTGACTGAGCTACCCAGGCACCCCTACAAACCACTGTTATGTTGCAGGTTATGATAGGTCATAGTCTAAAGGTCATTTGCAAGTTTTTGGAGAATGGGGTTCCCTGTCTCAACACAGCAGATACAAAGATGGCAAAAGAATGAGATAAAGATTGGTAAAGGATGTTTGTATAAGAGGAGAAATGAATCAGAAAAATGCATTATTTCCACTCTGAGAGAGTGAAGAGATGTAAAAGCGCAGTATATTAAATTAGTTTGCTAGGACTCCATAACAAATTGGTGGCTTAACCAACAGAAATTTATTTTCTCACAGTTCTGGAGGCTAAAAACCCAAGACCAAGGTCCCAGTAGGGTTAGTTCCTTTTGAAGGCCATGAGGGAAAACGTTCTGTACAGATCCTTCTTTGGTTTGTAGACGGCCATGTTCTCTTTACATCATAATATTGTCTTCCCTCTGTACATATTTGTGTCCAAATTTCCTCTCCTTATAAGGACATAAGTGGTACTGGATTAAAGCCCACCCTACTGACCTAATTTTAACTTAATAATATCTGTAAAGATCTATTTCCAAATATGGTCACAATTTGCAGTACTGCGGGTTAGGATGTTATGAATTTTGGAGGGGAACACAATTCAACCTATAACATAAAGGAAGAAATAATCACATTAGGAGTTTTATCTCTATGAAATCAAAATGTATATTAGAATTCAAGAAATACCAATAGAAACATAGAGTCATTTACGTAGATAAGCAATCAAGGAATTAACAGGGTCCAGCTGTGGCCTATTAACATTACTGATGAAGACAGATATATAGCCATTAATATCGTCTCTCTATATCTTCAAATGGTTTAAGCTATTTTTTTTCCATATCAAGAAATGCTCTCTTGATTCTATAAACCTAAGAACAGCTAAATAGAAGTATCAAATATATTTCTTGAGAAATGATATTCTTCAGTGTCATTGGGCTTTTCTTGGGTCAATTCATGCCCAGAGGTACATTCAGGGAGAGGCGATCAAAAAGGGAAGACTCTAATGCCTCCAAATATTACATATAGGATAAAGATCTGTATCATTGTTTGCAGTCTTAGTAAAATAAACTCAGATCAAGTGCATGATTTCACTGTTTTCAATGCTCTAACCTTTCATTAGATAACCTTCAGAATATCCAACTAGGAGAGTGATGACATTATTGCATTTTAAATAACAACTTTTCAAAATGTGGGATACAGACCTGTCAACTCAGAGTGGGGGTGAACATTCCACTTTCATTCTATTTATTTTGTTAGAAAAAAAGACAGTTTTCTTTTTTTAAACCAGCAGGCTTTTCTGTTTTATTTTATTTTAGGCTGAAGTTGGCTTTCAGGATTGGACTTAGTTGAAAAATTATGTGAACTGAATGAATGGAACTGGGTTCTATCACACTGTATGTCCCAAAGTGAAAACAAAACAGCATTTTTGTACCGAAAACTACCATATTGATAACACTGCACTGAGTTGGGCTAAACACTCAAACCACTAAATCATAGAATGTCAATGCCGGAGGCTGACTTTTTAGGTTGTCTCTGGTGGGCGCTTAATTTAACTCAATGAGATAGAATATATTTGATAAAAACAGTTAAGCCATATCAGCATATTTTAGACTGGCACCGAATACATTATGGCCATTTAATGAAAACCTTGGTTATTATGTTTGGCAGATCAATTATTAATCATATAGATGGGGCAGAAAGGGACATGCAACATCAAAGCTGATTAACTCAGCCAAGTCTTCAATAATATTGTCACTTTTTATCAAAGCCAATGGCTTGAAGAACAGTGGCTTGATGGAAGAAAGAGTGACCACAATATAAGTCATGATAAATGGCTAGTGCAAATCATGGGAAGCACTGTGTAAAGGATCTTATGAAAAACGGAGGAGGTATATCTTGCCTTGATATCAGAAAAGTCTTTCTCCTTGTAGAGGTAATGGTGTTCTTAGTTTAAGAGATGGCAAGCAAATAATACATAAGTAGAGTGTTAGGGGAGGGGGAAATGCCCATTTTAGTGTTCCTAGGTCTTGTTTTTGTCAGTCTAATCTTTTTTTTCCTTTTTTTAAATGTTTATTTATTTTGAGAGAAAGAGAGCACAAGAGGGAGAAGGGCAGAGAGAGAGAGAGAGAGAGAGAGAGAGAGAGAGAGAGAGAGAATCCTAAGCAGGCTCCATGCTGTCAGCCCAACGTGGGGCTCAAAATCATGAATTGTAAGATCATGACCTGAGCTAAAATCAAGAGTTGGCACTCAACCAACTGAGCCACCCAGGTGCCCCATCAATCTAATCTTGAGTACCTGCTGCCTCAGAGACAACTCCACAGAGCTGTAAATGGAGAGCTAATTAGTACCTCTTCCTCAATCCAGGATATCCTACATTCATTATGATGGACTGCTATCCCATCAGGGACCACAGTGAGTCAACATCACAGTTTCTATTCTCATGAACAGACATCTGCCACACCAAATAGGGCTGATGTATGCTAACCAATAGGATATTATAGAAATGAGTGTGTGGCATGACAGGCTAGGTCATACAAGACATTGCAGTCTCTTTCTAAGTAAAGCTGGCCACCATGCATGAGGACATTCAAATAGCCCTATGGACAACTTCACATGGAGAGGAACCGGGGTCTCTGGGCAAGAGCCAGCACCAAGTTACTGACCAAAAAAACAAACTACCTTGACAGACAATGCTCCAGATAATCAAGCCTTGAGAGGACTGTAATCTCAGGAGAGGCCCCAGGCCAGAAGAACACAGCTAAATTCCTGGATCCTGAACTGCAGAAGCAAAAAGATAATAAATGCTTATGTTGTTTTGAGCCACTAAATCTTGAGGTAATTTATCATGTGGCAATAGGTAACTAATACACTAATATACTCTAACTCTGAAATAATCTCTTCAAATCCCTCAGTGTTGCCCAAGCACTGCCATTAAATATGACCTATTTCCATAAACGTATGTGGTAAGGAATGTTCCGTACACATATTTACATTTGTCTCTGGAAGAATTTCTATGGGGAAGCAGTTCATCCATTTCTCAATGGATCCAGGTAGGGCTGCATCAACACTTTCATTTCTCCTGCTGTTCAGAGAAAATTAATTCAGCCTTGAGCTGAATAGAATAAATGCAAACTAAAATGATTATTAGAGTGTGACTTTGGATTTATGCAGACAACACTCTCCTTGACATGAGGGATGCAAGTGTTAAGGCATATGATATACAACCTGCCAGTGCATAAAAGCATGCCAGAAAAGCATATTCTGGTCAGGCAAGCTCACCCGCTCTTTTACAGTTGATAGAAAATGGATGTACTCCTGCTTTCATTAGTGACTATCCCCCCGCCCCCGATAGAAAGGAAAAGAAGAAAAGACAAAAATCTTGATTATGCGAAATCGAAATATCTCAAAAACATACATTAATAACACCCATTGGAAAAGCTAACAAGGAATTAATTTCAAGATTCCTATGGGCATTTTCTGGGAAAGGAGTCTTAATCATTGACTTTTGATTTCTTAATCATTAAGAAACCCCATGGTGCCAGGGCGCCTGGGTGGCTCAGTCGGTTAAATGTCCAATTTCAGCTCAGGTCATGATCTCACAGTTGGTGAGTTCAAGCCCCACGTTGGGCTCTGTGCTGACAGCTCAGAGCCTGGAGCCTGCTTCAGATTCTGTGTCCCCTTCTCTCTCTGCCTCCCCCGTCCCCCGCCCCCGACTGTGCTCACGTTCTGTCTCTCTCTCTCTCTCTCTCTCAAAAATAAATAAACATTGAAAATTTTTAAAAAAGAAACTCCATGGTGCCAAATGGTTTTAAGTAAATACAACCACTGGTCTTACTACACGGAAGGAATACTGAAGCCACAGCCAGTCCACATCTCTCTGAGGGAGAGCACATCTGTGTGGTTCCTGGAAATAAAGAATTAGGCTGTCCCTTTCGGAGTGTGGCCACCTCCATGGGATGGGTTCCCTGATTAAAAACTAGTTTGTTAAAAACTAGGATGTTAAGAGTAATACAAGTAGAATGAAAGAATGAAAGAAAGCAGAGGGAAAAGAGGAAGGAAAATCTTTGGAAATGGACGTTATAAAATAGAAAAAAAGGAAATAAAAAAGAAAAAGAAGATTAGTAATCAGAGGAAAATAAAGCAAAAATAATAACGTTAAAAATAGACATCTTACAAACAGAGCAAATATTTCCTAACTTTTTCCATGAGGCCAACATTACCCTAAGACAAGGGCATTACAAGAAAAGAGAACTACAGACCAATCTTCCATACATATGAGTGCAAAAACCCTCAATAAAATATTAGGATATTGAATCCAAAAATATATGAAAATCATTATATACAAAATTCAAGTGGGATTTTTTTCCAGGTAAACATGGCTGGTTCAAAATACAAAAATCAATTAATACCATTGATCGCATCAACACATTAAAAAAGAAAAATCACATAATCATATCAATAGATGCAGAAAAAAGCATTTGATAAAATCATACACCCGTTCATGATAAAACTCTCAGTAAACTAGGAATAGAAAGAACTTCCTCAACTTAAAAAAGGTTATCTACAAAAAACACATACAGCTAATGTCATCCTTAATGTTAAGAAGCTTAAAACTTTCCCTCTAAGGTCAGGTACAAGGTAAGGATGTCCCCTCTCACCACTTCTCAACATCATACTGAAAATTCTAACTAATGCAGCAAGATAAGAATTGGAAATTACACACACACACACACACACACACACACACACACACAAAGATAGAGTGTATATATATTATATATATATATAGAGAGAGAATGTATGTAATACATGGGGGGATTGGGAATGAAGAAATAAAGCTAACTTTGTTCACATGATGTGTCAATGTAAGTTCATTAATCATAACAAATCTAGCATTCTGTTTGGGGGTTTTGATAATGGTGGAGGCTATGCATGTGTGGGGATAGGGGACATATAGGAACTCTGTGCCTTCCTCCCAATTTTTCTGTGAACCTAAAACTGCTCTAAAAATTAAGGTCTTAATAAATTTTTAGAAAGAGTTATTATGTGAAAGCAATAAACCTAGATACCAAAAAATGAAACTGATGATGTCATTATCAAAAAACAAAGGAACAAAAATAAAAGGCATTGGGAAAGGAAGCATATAAAGTGTATCTCCAAAACAGAAGATGTCCTTTGCATTCCACCCCTCAATCTGCCCCCACATTTGAGATGACAATTCCATTCCTCTAGAGATCAAAACTTCAGGAGTCATCCCTCACACCAGGAGGGATTTGCCAGGAGATCTTGTTGGCTCTTTCTAGAATCTGACCACTCTTCATGCCTTCACTGTCTCCACCTTGGTCTAAGCATTATCTCTTGCCTGAATTGTAGAAATAGCCCATGAATTGGTCCTTTGACTCTATCCTGTCCCATTACAGTTGATTACAAGTGTAATTGAGTTACAAGTGTTAATTCTTTAAAAAAAGTCGGTCAGACCATGCATCCATTTTAATCTCCAATGGATCCGTAATTCATTTGACATAAAATCACGCAAAGCCCTGGAAGATCTGGTTCCCCAGTCACCACCCTAACCTCAGCTTCTTTTACTCCCCCTCTTGCTCACTTGGGCCATCACGAACTCTGGCCTCCCCGAAAGACTGGGCGTGTTCCAGCTTTAAGCTTTGTACTAGGGGCTTCTTGCTCCCTGGTACATTCTTCCTATCCCTATTTTAATAAGGCTAATACCTTCACCATCTTCACATTTTGCTTAAATGTCAGCTGTATCTGGCCACACTTTTCAATACTACTATTCTGCACCTTCCACCTCTATTCTGCAATACTGATTCTCTTTATTATCATCTCACATATACTCCCATTTACTTATTGTTTTTACTCCCTTTTAAGAATCTAAACACCACCAGTGCAAAAATCTTCTCCATATTTTTTACTGATGTATCTCAAATGTCTAAAATAGTTCCAGGGCATATTGTTGGTGCCTATATTCATTTCCTAGGGCTGTCACAACAAATTACCACAAACCAGGTGATTTAAAAGAATGGAAATATGGCCTCATACTTCCAGAGGCTAGGTGTCTGAAATCGGGGTGTCAGCAGGAACGTGCTCCCTCTGAAGCCTATGGGAAGAATCTTTTTTGTCTCTTCTTTGCTTCCAGTTGTTTGTGGGAACAATCTTTTTTTTTTAATTTTTTTTTCAACGTTTATTTATTTTTGGGACAGAGAGAGACAGAGAATGAATGGGGGAGGGGCAGAGAGAGAGGGAGACACAGAATCGGAAACAGGCTCCAGGCTCTGAGCCATCAGCCCAGAGCCCGACGCGGGGCTCGAACTCACGGACCGCGAGATCGTGACCTGGCTGAAGTCGGACGCTTAACCGACTGCGCCACCCAGGCGCCCTGGAACAATCTTTATTGTTCCTTAGTTTGAAGCACTTCATTCTCTCCACCATCACGTGATGCCCTCCCTGGTTGTCTCTGTCTGTGTCTCTTCTCTTACCAGGACAGCAGTCACACTCATTAAGGGCTCACCCTACTTCAGCATGACCTCATCTTAACCACTGCTTTAGTTATATCTATTTTTTCATATAATTAATGACTCTATTTTCATTTTTAAATATAATTTGTCAATTTGGCTTCCATACAACATCCAGTGCTATCCCAACAAGTGCCCTCCTCAATGCCCATTACCCACTTTCCCCTCTCCCTCACCCCGCATCAACCCTCAGTTTGTTCTCTGTATTTAAGTCTCTTATGGATTCTCTCCCTCACTCTCTGTTTATAACTTTTATCCCCCCTTCCTCTCCCCCATGGTCTTCTGTTAAGTTTCTCAAGATCAACATATGAGTGAAAACATATGGTATCTGTCTTTCTCTGCCTGAATTATTTCACTTAGCATAATACCCTCCAGTTCCATCCACATTGCTACAAATGGCAAGATTTCATTATTTCTCATTGCCAAGTAGTATTCCATTGTATATATAAGCCACAGCTTCTTTATCCATTTCTCAGTTTATGGACATTTAGGTTCTTTCCATAATTTTACTGTTGTTGAAAGTGCAGGTATAAATATTAGGGTACATGTGCCCATATGCATTAGCACTCCTATATCCCTTGGGTAAATTCCTAGCAGTTCTATTGCAGGGTAGTTCTATTCTTAATTTTTTGAGGAACCTCCACACTGTTTTCCAGAGTGGCTGCCCCAGTTTGCATTCCCACCAACAGTGCAAGAGGGTTCCCGTTTCTCCACATCCTCTCCAGCATCTATAGTCCCCTGATTTGTTCATTTTAGCCATCCTGACAGGTGAGAGGTGGTATCTCACTGTGGCTTTGATTTGTATTTCTCTGATGATGAGTGATGTTGAGCATCTTTTCATGTGTCTGTTGGCCATCCAGGTATCTTCTTTGGAGAAGTGTCTATTCATGTCTTCTACCCACTTCTTCACTGAATTATTTGTTTTTCAGGTGTGAAGTTTGGTGAGTTCTTTATAGATTTTGGATACTAGCCCTTTATCTGGTATGTCACTTGCAAATATCTCTTCTCATTCCGTTGGTTGCCTTTTAGTTTTGTTGATTGTTTCCTTTGCAGTACAGAAGATTTTCATCTTGATGAGGTCCCAATAGTTCATTTTTGTTTTTAATTCCCTTGCCTTTGGAGATGTGTCAAGTAAGAAATTACTGCAGCTGAAGTCATAGAGGTTTTTGCCTGCTTTCTCCTCTAGGGTTTTGATGGTTTCCTGTCTCACATTCAGGTCCTTGATCCATTTTGAGTTTATTTTTGTTAATGGTGTAAGAAAGTGGTCTAGTTTCATTCTTTTGCATGTTGCTGTCCAGTTCTCCCAGCACCATTTGTTAAACAGACTGTCTTTTTTCCATTGGATACTCTTATCTGCTTTGTCAAAGACTAGTTGGCCATACATTTGTGAGTCTAATTCTGGAGTCTCTATTCTATTCCATTGGTCTATGTGTCTGTTTGGGTGCCAATACCATAGTGACTTAATGATTACAGCTTTGTAGTAGAGGCTAAAGTCTGGGATTGTGATGCCTCCCACTTTGGTTTTCTTCAATATTACTTTGGCTATTTGGGGTCTTTTGTGGTTCCATACAATTTTAGGATTTTTGCTCTAGCTTTGAGAAGAATGCCAGTGCAATTTTAATTGGGACTGCATTGAAGGTAGATTGCTTTGGGTAGTATTGACATTTTAACAATATTTATTTTCCAATCCATGAGCATGGAATGTTTTTCCATTTCTTTTCCATTTACAATTGCACCAAGAACCATAAAATACCGAGGAATAAACCTAGCCAAAGATGTAAAAGATCTGAAAACTGCTGAAAACTATACAAAGCTTATGAAGTAAATTGAAGAACACACAAAGAAATGGAAATGACCCTATTTTCAAATAAGGTGACATGGAGGTACTGGCAGTCAGGACTTCAGCATATCTTTTGCAGGGACAAAATCCATCCCATAGAAATGGCCAAAATATTCTTTTTCCAAAAGTATTTTTTAATGAATCAATGGACATATGATAGTGACACAGGTTGTTAGAAATATTCTTTGGCTAATGATGATGTGGAAGGAAGGTCCTTTCCTATGGCTTAAGTAAATCCAAGTGAACAGATCAACTAAAAAGGCAAACAAGGGGTGCCTGAATGGCTCAGCTGGTTGAGCCTCTTACTCTTTGTTTTGGCTCAGGTCATGATCTCACAGTTGTGATATCAAGCCCCACCTCAGGCTCTGTGCTGGGCGGTGGAACCTGATTGGGATTCTCTCTCTCCCTCTTCCTCTCTTCCTTCCCTGCTTGCAGGTGTGTGCACATGCTCTCTTTCTCCGTCTCTCAAAAAAATAAAATAAAAAGGCAAACAAAGTTGCCTCAGTAGTTACTTTTGAGTTCAAAGGTATTTTACCACATGTCCTTTTTTTTTTTTTTTTTTAAAGTTTCTTTTTTTTTTTTTTTCAACGTTTATTTATTTTTGGGACAGAGACAGAGCATGAACGGGGGATGGGCAGAGAGAGAGGGAGACACAGAGTCGGAAACAGGCTCCAGGCTCCGAGCCATCAGCCCAGAGCCTGACGCGGGGCTCGAACTCACAGACCGCGAGATCGTGACCTGGCTGAAGTCGGACGCTTAACCGACTGCGCCACCCAGGCGCCCCAACATGTCCTTTTTTAATAAACAAAGAGACATTGTGTATTATTCCTTCTTTTAATATCGCTTTTACATTACAAAACAGGAATCATGATTTTTAATGTAAATTTCAATTACAATATTGAATATATTTTACAAAACATACCACCACCCTGTATTCCATCTGCTATGAAAATCTGAAAATGGGCTTCAGTTTCAGAAAATAAGATGGCAACCACAGTGATTTTAAACTTCAAGTCAATGAGTGAAAACCCCAGCATGCTTTAATGACAATTATTGCTGTATTTTTTCATTGGCAGAAATACACTTTCTTCTTATATCCCTAACTGGCAGTAGCTTTACTTCTAAATCACATGCCACCATAATTTCTTTTTGGAATACTAAATAATAAATCATTATTGCCTCATAAATAAAAAAAATTATAGCATAATTATTCTCCAAATCCCATGATGATTTCCCTGCTTTTTTACTTTAATGTCTCCTATTCCTCCTTAATTCAATATTGATATTTATGACAGACACCAGTTTTCAGCAAAAAAAAGAAGAGTTTCTGTGGAGTTAGGACTAGAGAATACTTTTTCTATCCTCCATAGTCTGAATAAAAATGTTCAAAAGGTAATCTCCTCCTCTTCCTATATCCAAATTCCTACAGGCAAGAAGAGCTCCCACCTTGACTTCTGATTATTTGTATTAACTTTTGACATTAGGAAAGTTGTACAGGGAATCCGAAAGGTTTTCTCTTCCTTCAGGCCTCTGTGAGTATGAATTACCTGACAGCTAATAAGAAGATATCATTTTTTTTTTGAACAACAAAACTTTTATAGAAGTTAAAATGCTAATGGCAGAAGAAACTTCAGAAGAGACAACTTGTCCAGAATGTTCCACATTATGATGGGTCGGGTGCCAATGATGGCACACAGGATGCTTTTGAGGTAGTAACACCCTATTTAAAAGTTGATTTTGGCCCAGTCAGTTGAGTGTCCAACTTCAGCTCAGCTCATGGTCCCATGGTTCGTGGGTTCGAGCCCTGCATCAGGCTTGCTGCTGTCAGTGAAGAGCCTGGTTCAGACCCTCTGTCCCCCTCTGTCTCTGCCCCTCCCCTGCTTGCACTCTCTCTCCAAATATAAGTAAG
Organism: Prionailurus bengalensis; assembly: GCF_016509475.1. Classification (NCBI taxonomy): domain Eukaryota; kingdom Metazoa; phylum Chordata; class Mammalia; order Carnivora; family Felidae; genus Prionailurus; species Prionailurus bengalensis. The sequence continues at coordinate 189,279,811 of NC_057344.1, read as the reverse complement.
TAGTTTTATAAAGTTGATTTTAATAAGAATGTATTTGTTTTACATGGGTATTAATTCATTTTGCCTAGGTAACCAAATATTCAAAAAGTTAGTCTGTAGAGCTCCTGGTTTGGGTGGGGTGTTTTACCAAATTCAATACAAATGTATAAGAAAGAAGTATTTCTTCCAGTCTGTGATTTCACAGATGCTAAGACAATGCCACTTAAAAAAAAAGTGAATCGATTTCATGTCTGCTGAAAAGAAACAGATAGTATAAAAGCAACACTTAGATCCATCAAATATATGAAAATGGTACCAAAAATTGCTGAAGTTTAGGAAACATTGATCTGGCAGGTAAGCTGACTTTAGAATGAGGTAAGTGACTCCCCAGCTCAAGTTACTGCTGCAGCTGGAAAGTCAGTCCATCATTCTTTCCTCGTGGTTCTTTCATCTTCTCTCTTCTTTCTTTCTTCCCCTCCTTATCCCTCTCCCTCTTTACACACACACACACACACACACACACACACACACACACATATATGTATTAATATATTCTATATTATTACCATCTGTTCACTTATTCCTTCTACTAATCTGGATGTTACTTGACGATGCCAAGATCTCATTTATCTGTGTGTAATCACTTAAATTGATATGATGCCCAGAATATAATAGGGGTTCAGTACATGTTTGCTGAATGACTAAATAAGAGCAGAGGTGAGGCTCAGTTTCCAAGCCTCTGACCTCTCTCTCCCTGCCCCTCACCAACTTAGTCCAGAACTAGTTTCACTGTACCATGTATCCTACATTTAAAGCTTAGATGTTGATTTCCAAATTCAGAAGTTAAACGAGTCATAATGATGCCTCCTACATTAAAAAAGAAAAAAAGAAACAAGAGAAAAAGATCACATATGATTATCCATCTAAAATGTTTTAATGTAGAAACAACTTAAAAAAAATTAGTGCTTGTTTCAGCAAATATTAAACAGGGCAGTCAAGCTGACTTAGAGCAGAATAAGAAAAATGATCAACAGTATTTATTATTCACATATGCTTTGTTCATATCCTAGTTGTTAACTTGTATTACAAGACATGTAATCACACAGTCCAAATTCTAATTTCAGTTTGGTGCCATTCAGATTATTAATACCTTTCAAGCCCAAGAGAAGTAACAATTCTAGGTGAACGGCACCTGAAATAAACCAAATATTAGGCCTGGGTCCCATGGCCAGGCTCCTTCTGTGAATTGTATTTATCAAATACATAGATTGCTATCAAATCTTGCATTTCATCGTCTACTCAGTAATTAACCCCCTACTTATGAACCAGGGCTCTGCTCGGTATAGAGGATATGAAAATGAGGAAGGCTGTCTTCAAGTTTTTCAGTCTGATAGAGGATACAGCACACAGTAAGGCAGAGATAGTGAAGAGTGCCATGACATACAAACTCTAATACTTTAGGAATTCAGAATGATTACTTTGGTCTTGAAAAGACTGCATAGGATTAGGATGCAGCTCATTAGAAAGTCCCGAAGTACCCCAAGCTAGATGAAAGTCCAAATTAGAAGGTGTGACACCTTAGTCTCTTCAGAGTTATAAAATTTATTTATAAAACGTAAGAGTATATTGTAGGTTTACAATTAAAGTTCTCTAAGACTTCCTCTTGCCATCTGTAAAATGGGTACAAGAATACCTCCTTCCCAAGATTGTGGCAGGAATGAAATGAAGCAATGTAAAGAGTTCAGGGCTCAGTGTTTTCCTATGAAACTACAGGTAGGCAGAACGCATCAGGCATTCTGGCCTAAAGCGGCATCGGGCCTGGGCACCTCAGTAATCAACTCTGGAGATCCAAGAAAGAGATCTGTAATAGAAATTAGAATGTGAGTTTAAAAAAAACAAACAAACAAACAAAAGAAGTTAAAAATAGTGAAGATGAAAAGGAAAGAAATCTTAAGTAACTAAAGGACAGGTAAATGAATAATATGGTAGATGGTGGAAAAAGTTCTTAAGACTTCTGCTCTTGTTTCTAAAACTGTCCTCAAATGCTGTTACTTGAATAGGAAAGAAAGAAAGAAAGAAAGAAAGAAAGAAAGAAAGAAAGAAAGAAAGAAAGAAAGAAAGAAAGAAAGAAAGAAAGAAAGAAAGAAAGAAACAACAAAAACGGGGGGGGGAAGCATTAATGATTAATAGTTTAAAAAAATTTTTGCTTAGTTAACTACCTAGCTCTAAACAGATGTCCCAGCTAGTCCCAAAGTGTCTTGTGATTCACCTTAAATCTGAGAAGGGAACCCAGGGGAACCCTACTTTTCTTGCTCTGGTTCATACATCTCTTGTGCATGCTCTGCCCATGGTTTGGGGTTCTGGTCACCCCTCGTCTTTCAGGGCTGGCTTCTAATCAGTCCTCCCCACACCTCTCTTGGTACTCTACCAGCTATCTACCTGGTTGCAGACCATGACTCCAGTGGTTTAACAAACAAACGTCCTACTTCTTCCCATCAATGCAGATATTCCAGGATCTGGAAAGAAAATCTTGCCAAGACTCACAGTATAAAACTGGGAACACAGACAAATGCCTACAGAGGATGTGAAGTGGGCCAAGGAAAAAGCAACAGACAGGAAGTTTCAGGGTGGTGGCAAAGAGTAGCCATGTTCCACCCAAAGATATTCAGATTCAGTGTAAAAAGGCAAAACGGCATTCCAGCCAAACTACACATGTCCCCAAGCCTGGAGGCTCAGTCTGCAACCCTTGGATAAACACTTAAGGCTGCCTGGATCTCTCCAGTTGAATCTGCAGCTGCCTCTGACCAAAGAGGGTGCTTTTCATATGAAAAGGTCCCATCTGGGGTGCTTAGGTGGCTCAGTCAGTTAAGCATCCGAACTTTTTGATTTCGGCTCAGGTCATGATCTTATGGATTGTGAGTTCAAGCCCCACATTCGGCTCTGCGCTAAAAGCACGGAACCTGCTTGGGATTCTCTCTCTGCCCCTTCCCCTCTCACTTGCATGCTCTCTCTTAAAATAAATTCATATTTTTTTTAAAAAAAGAAAGAAAATGTGCTATCTTATTATTATTATGTTTTTTTTAACAGACTAGAAGACTTAAACTGGTTTTCACAATAGACTGTAAGACCTAAGCTGGTTTTCTTAAGATCCAGGGACCTCCGGCATAGATGCCTGAAGCTGGCCCACTAGGGTTACATCACACAAAGGAAATAGCTATTTTGCTCACTACTGTTGACACTCTGAAATGTTCTGAGGTTGGTGCCAGTACTTTTCTTCTACTGGACAAGCAGGCATAACAATTAGTTAGAAGGACCTAAGAGGGCATAACCCTCCTACACGCATAAGAATGGCAAATGGCACACATCTAAGAAGACCCTGAAGGTATTGTCATCCTAATTAGGGGCAGCCATTGGCAACGGGGTACCCCATCAGGAAATCTTGCCCCTCAATTTTGAGCACTGGTTCCTTCCTTGCTCTCTGTCACTCTCTTCATGCAGCTGAAGTGTGTGTCTTTTCCTGTTATTAAAGATGTGTCCTTTGCCTGGAAACATGGGCAGCTTCCTGTCAATCACTGTCACCTAGGTAGCAATTGCCAGGTAATTATTCACAGATGTACAAATGGTGTATAATTAAAAACTGCTTGTTACTCATTTTTTAATGACTTTAACTCATTTTATCTCTGAGGTAAGAAAAAAACACCTTACAAACATACTAATTGAGGCCATAATTGGCTGATATTTATAATCAGTTCTTCCATGACTTTCTCAACCTTTTGCTGCTCTAACCCATAATGCCTCCCCAATTAAAAACCAAGTTTATTAAATATATGTGTTCTTTTTTACTAGTAAAATCTGAGTCCCCGGAGTGCTATAGAAAAGGGAACACAGGGCGCCTGGGTGGCGCAGTCGGTTAAGCGTCCGACTTCAGCCAGGTCACGATCTCGCGGTCCGTGAGTTCGAGCCCCGCGTCAGGCTCTGGGCTGATGGCTCAGAGCCTGGAGCCTGTTTCCGATTCTGTGTCTCCCTCTCTCTCTGCCCCTCCCCCGTTCATGCTCTGTCTCTCTCTGTCCCAAAAATAAATAAATGTTGAAAAAAAATTTAAAAAAAAAAAAAAAAAAAAAAAAAAAGAAAAGGGAACACATCCCTGATTTTCCAGATGTTAGGGGGAGATATGCCTGTGAGTCATTGGGCAGAGCTTTGTATGAAATCAAAATAATGTATTCACGATAACTGTTAATTTAACATGTTTATTTATATCACTGGAGCATGAATCCTGCATATAAAGGAAGACAGGGCAAAAAAAACTGATTCAAAACAATTTATGAAGCTGCATAATTCTTCACTTTTACCATTTTTAAGATACCAAAACCTAAAAAAAAAGGCATCAACTTTAGAAAATAGCTTGAAAATAATTTGTGCTAAGGAATGGGTCACCTGGATGTCACAACTTGAAACTTGCAGAGCTATACCTGAATTGTTAGGGTAAGTTCTAATTAGAATATTCAAATCAATTTCTGAACTTGACTTGTATTTTTATATTTCTACCATCTCCACTCAGACTTAACACCTAAGGGGTGCCTGAGTGGCTCAGTTGGTTAAGTGTCTGACTCTTGGTTTTGGCTCAGTTAATGATCTTATGTTTTCATGGGTTCAAGCCCCATGTCAGGCTCTGCACTGACAGCATGAAGCATGCTTGGGATTCTCTGTCTCCCTCTCTCTCTACCCCTCCCTCACTCATGTTGTCTGTCTGTCTGTCTGTCTCTTTCAAAATACATTAACTTAAAAAAAAAAGAACTAAATACTTGAGAAAACTTTCAAATAGAATTGATGAAAATACTTAATCATTCACATTTTTGTATAAATATTTAACATTCAATATCATAAGCCTTTTATAATTACTTAAATGGAATTAAACAGGTTTCAATTTAGCCAAATACAGTACTAACAGTAAATGATTCCTGATGTTCTGTGCAATACTATAGTTTCCAAGATAAGGTCAGCTAGAGTGTGGGTCTCTGTTTTAAAGATTAGGAAATCAGATTTAGAAATTGTGAATGGCTTATAGATGTTGAATTGTATCATATACCAAGTCAAGTCTGAATACTAAACAAGTATGAATAGACCAGAAACGGAATGGCATCATTCTACTAGCTAGAAAAAGTATTAAATGTAAGACATGCATTATGTGAAAGTAGATCCTAATTTTGAGGGCAGAAATAATGCCTTATTCATCTTTTCTGTTTGTATCCTACAAAGCCCAGCTCATTATTTTGCAAATGGTAAATAACAAATGTTGAATGGAATGGCACCTTAAATGGATTCTAATATAACTCAGCTCTCTCTCTCTCTCTCTCTCTCTCTCTCTCTCATTCTTAGTTCTTCAGCATATTCTCAAACTTTAGTTTTTAGTTTCACTTTAGCATCACCTGGGAGTTTATATTCTGCCAACCTCTACTCTCAAAATTCTTTTCAATTGGTACTGGAGAGGCTCAAGGAGCAGTAGCCCATCTGCCACAGTTGAGCAATACTGTCTTAGGAATTACCAACAGTTCTTCCTTTTTGGAGTAGTGGTCAGAACCATTCATAATGAGTCAGAGCAGAGTTTGAAAGACAGTCAGCTTCTTTGCTCCGTTCTAGTGAGGGTGGAGGGATGATCACAGGTGAATGCATACAAACATAAGATCTATGTAGAAATGACATTTCTCCTGGACCATTCATTCCAGGCAGCTATCAACCTTTCTTTTCTGCCAGAGAGGTGATGCATTATGGTAGATAAGACCATGGCCATAGGACGAGACAAACCAAAGGAACTTGAAATCTTGCCTCCTACACCTACCAGGAATGAATTTGTGTGAGTGATTTAAATTTCAAGTCAGTTTCCTAACACACAAAACAGGGAAAGTAACAAGTAGCTCCTAGGTGGTGGTGGTGGTGGTGGTGATTTTTATGGGGGATGACATCAGTTATTTTTCATACCAGATGTTTCAGAACTGTAGATACTACTTTTTTTTTTCCATCTAAAGACCCTAAGTTAAAGAAACAATCACTGTATTATGAACTACATATGCTTGTACCCTAAGTGAAAATGTTACCGTGACACTAAAAAGTGAGCGAATATCAAATGTATGACCTTTAGCTTTCATTCTTAAACTGGGATTGAACGACTCTAAGATTCACAAGGATTTATTTACTGTGAAAGATGGGATGTTTGTGTCCTCTCTGCCAAAACACATATATTGAAACCTAACCCTCAATGTGATGTGTTTGGAGGTACTGCCCTTGGGGTGTGATTAGGTCATATGGGTGGAACGTTGGGATTGGGATTAGTGCCCCTAGAAAAGAGAACCTGGAGAGCTCTCCTGCCTTTTCTACCATGCGAGAACATGTTGGGAAAATACGACCACCTATCAACCAGAAAGCTGGCTCTTACCTGATGCTCAATCTACCAACACCTGATCTTGGACTTTCCATCCCCTAGAACCGTGAGAAATAAACATATGTCATTTAAGCCATCCAGGCTGTGGTATTTTTGTTATAGCAACCTAGCTATAAATTGCTACAGAATTTTGCTAAATATTGTCAGTTGAACATAAATCAACTTGGTGTGGCCAAATACTTGTCACATTTCGCCTTTCAATAGATATAAGATTTGACTCTTAAAATGTCAGTGCAAAATCTCTGGAAATAATATTTTTTGCTGGAGTCTTAGAAAATAACGAATAGCTCTTTCCGTTTTTCATACATAAAAGAGAAAGTATAAAATGTGAAAACGAGTGAGGAGAAACACTAAAGTAGAAGATTCTTTGACACTGGAAATGGAATGTCAACTTTCTTATTTATCTCATATTCTTCCCACCTTCCAACTTCTAGGCTTTGAATGCTCCAACCTGCCAATGACTTCATAAAAACCTGAATATACTGAAATTGACTGAGACTAGTTTCCCTCCAGCTAGTTCAAAAGTTGCCTAACTTTGTGACAAAGTTACTGACAGAATGTGGCAATTAAGCCATGCTTTACATATACATATGTACATATGTTATATATATGTATGTGTGTGTGTATATATATACATACATATATATATATACATATTTTAACCTGAACGATTTGAGGTTCCAAATGATTAAGCAGCAAACCAACAGTATTTTCAGGAACAAATTTAATGTTTAAATAATCAATCATGGTTTTTGGTTCTTCTTTTCAAAGCACTAAAGTCATGATGATGATGATTATAAAAATAATAATACACATTAAACAATCTCTGTGTACCTACAAGACTACTTAACTGCTCTGCACCTCCAGTCCACATATATAAAATTCAGATAATAGTACCCACCTCCACATTGTATATCGAACATTAAGTTAACAAATCCCCCAAGTCTGGCACACATTAGGGGACATCAGGATGTCTGCTGTTACTATCATCCCATCAATAAAACCTGGGGCAATGGGTGTATTGGTATCCGAGTCGGAGGGCTGTGAAAGCTGAATTTGACAAGGTTGATAATTCTTGAAGTCCACGCAAGAAGACATGTATGAAGTTCCACTCAGGAACCTGAATGTAAATCCCAGTCCTCTGATTCCATGTGTTCTTGCCCTAATTCAAAGCCTTATCTTGGAGAAATTCTGGAAGCTGGCTGAGCCACCCACCTACAGAATGAACTATCAATGACCTTAACACAACGGGTCTTCAGGGCACCTGAGTGGCTCAGAGGGTTAAGTGTCCACTTCATCTCAGGTCAAGATCTCATGGTTCATGAATCGAGGCACACATTGGGCTCTCTGCTGTAAGCACGGAGCCTGCTTCAGATCTTCTCCCCACCCCCTTCTCTACCCCTTCCTTCCTCTCTCTCTCTCTCTCTCTCTCTCTCTCTCTCTCTCTCACTCTCACTCTCTCTGTCTCTCCTTCCCTCCCTCCTTCAAACATAAATAAACATTTTTAAAAAATACGCACAGAGGAAGTCTTAACCAAATGTTTGGCCCTCCACTCTCCTTAAGTCAGTTTTAAGTATAAGACAGAGAGAAATAATTCTGCTTTTCAGTTAAATGTATTTAAAGCAAACTCCTCAAGCATTCCAAAGACTAAATGAGAGAAGAAATAATGGGCACCGTCAATAGTCAATACCTGAGACTGAAAAATTACTGTCTCTCTGACAGCAAACCATTGCAATATCCAAATACCAATCTATAAATCTGGAGTGATCATAGCTGTCATGGTTGTGCATCTAAACCTTTTCTCAGTCTGGATGAATAATTGGTTAGTTAGTCCAGCAAAAGCCTTTGACCAACAAATGAGGAGATAAAATTGCCAAATTTAGCAAACAAAAATACAGGCTGCCCAATGAAATTTGAATTCCAGATAAGTGACAAATACTTTTGTACTTTAAAACATTATTTGCTTTTTACCTGATATTCAAATTTAACTGGCTGTTCAGGATTTTACCCAGCAGTGGTCTACTTTTGAAATTTCCTTTTCAGGGATGATTACCCAAGGAAGAAAGTTGTTATGAACTAAATATTTCTGCCCCTCACAAATTCACATGTCAAAGCTTTAAGCACCAATATGCTATTTGGAGATGGGAGCCTTTGGGAGATGAGTAGGGTTAGGTGAGATCATGAGGGTGAGACCTTCATAGTGGGATCAGCATCTTGTAAGAAGAGACACCAGAGAGCTTACTCACTCTCTCTCTGCACAAAGAGGTCAGGTGAGCACACAGTGAAAGGGTGGCTGGTCTCTAACCAGGAGAAGAGGCTTCAAGAGAAGAAACCTATCTTGCCAGCACCCTAATCTTCAGCTTCCAAAATTCCAGAGTTGTGAGGAGTAAACTTCTGTTGTTTAAGTCACCGGTTTGCAGTATTTTGTGCCAGCAGCCTGACCACACCAAGATGGAAGTACTGAGTACCGCGACTCACGTCAGGAGCAGCTACATCCCGGTCTCACGCAAGACTTCCACCAACGGTGAAAACCACACTGTGCAGATAGCCCTTCTCTGCCCAAATTTCTTGGGTCTCCAGGATGTCCAACCCCTAGCAGAACTACTGTCTGCAGAAGAGGAGTGACACAGCTTTCCTCTCCGTGTCTCACTTCTAAGTGTTTCCATGTGATTGGCTGCCCTCGGCTTCCATGTTTTTATTGTGCATTTCCAAAACTGGGTTTCATTTTACTTTTCCCTAGACCACATCTTTCCAGGTTCTAGACACTGTTGTATAGCCTTATAAGCTGCCTTCATTTTTAAATCCCACCAATAATGGATTACATACACAGGTCCCTTGCCTATCAATTATGGCCCCTTTCTCTATGGCCCCTTGAATGTTTTCACCTGACAGTGAGTTCAGTGGATTCAGGCAAGACTGAAAGCAATTACCTTGGGATTCTGATTGAATGTTGAATTCCATTTTTTTTTCTCCTTCAAAAAATTTTTGTTCTAGAACTGCTGGAAAACTGAAGCCTGGATTTCCAAATTCCTCAGCACATTTCATGTACACCTCTACCTTGTTAAAATAAACTTTTCCAGGGCGCCTGGGTGGCTCAGTCGGTTGAGCGCCGACTTCGGCTCAGGTCACGATCTCGCGGTCCGTGAGTTCGAGCCCCGCATCACGCCCCTATGCTGACAGCTCAGAGCCCGGAACCTGTTTCAGATTCTGTATCTCCCTCTCTCTGACCCTCCCCCATTCATGCTCTGTCTCTCTCTGTCTCAAAAATAAATAAACGTTAAAAAAAATTAAAAAAGTAAACAAAAAAATAAATTTTTCCAATTACTTATACACACACACACACACACACACACACACACAGTGACCCTTGTAGAATTTCTACAATTCAATCTCCACTAGTCAGTTAAATTCTTGACTATAAACCGAAGTTTTATTTTTGTCTCATTCCTGACCTTTTTTTTTCTGATTACCAAACTCACTCTCTTTCACACACACACAATAAGCACTAACTCTTACTTTTCAGTTGCCTTAAAGCATAATTAGGAAGTGCTAAACATGTAGCAGATATTCTCTACATCAGCAGTCGCTTGTTTTCTGACATTAACCTGAGATATACTCAATTATTTCCGATTTGTGAAATTATTTCTGAGTTTTACCCTCTTATTAATCTAAGATGAAAACAAGAGAAAGAGTTTGCCTGGAAAAAAATATATAAAATTAGCTTGAAGTCATTTCCCAGAAAATACTTGCAAAAACATATTCTAGAAAGAATTGTGTTTTATGAAATTTACTTTAGGCCTCCTATGTTGATCTTTTCACTCCAAAGCTGATTTCATTTTGGCCCTCAGCTTATACGCAGAGAATAAATTCACTTGCTTGGATGGTTGCTGAGTCTAATAAGTGTTGATCATTAATGAAACCTTTCAAAACATGATAATGGCTTAGGCAAAGCACATTTATATAGTAAAAGTTGAAGGGAAATGATTCTTGAGAGGAAAAGCTTTCAGAATTACGCAAAGAATGACATTTACTCAACTTTTACAGATCCAATGGGAGAGAATATGTATGCGCTTATGCTTGTTTAACTGACTCTGGTTGAGTTCTTCCACCCAAAATAGATACATTTTACATAAGAATAGTATGTATTGGTTTATTATAAGTTACAGGAGCCTGGTTTCCTCCTTAAGCATTGCTTACTTTACTTAATTTAATTCATTATTGAATACATGGCTCCTTTGCACTTTTTTAGGAAAAGATATTTCCCCAACGAGTGCATTTTACTTTCCTTCAGCCTGTTTCTTCACCTCCTCTAAAATTCTAAATTCTGACTATCAAACAGGATTTAACATGTTCCTCAGCTGTGATCACCCCATACCCTGTGCATCCCTCTGTCCTGCTGTTTTGCAATCACCACGTTGCTCGGTTGTATCCCCATGCTAACCCAGGAGTTTCTCAAAAGCAAGGTGTGGTTGTTATTCTTCAAAAGCATGAGTCCCAGCTCATGGCTGGTACTTGATATGTCCAATGTGCAAACAAACAAATAAATAGGGACTCTACAGTGAGCACAATGACCCAGGCACTCAGAATACCATAGGCAGTAAGTGGCTGAGAGCAAAACCATTTCTGTAGACTGGGGTCTTGGGCTTAAATTCCCGTCCAAAACATTCCATCTAAAGGAATATCACCTTTGCAAAGTTGTGTTACCTTCTGACATTTCTATATCCTTTTAAGCTGGCCATAATTACATTTATCCTTTTAACTAATATCCACTGTGCTCCAAAGTTTAAGGTAATCTCTATGACAACAGAACAGAAACAAATGTCTCACTACCAAAATAATGAGTCACACAAGAGTTAACATTTAAAAAAATTTTTTTAATGTTTTTACTTTTTAGAGAGAGAGAGAGAGAGAGGCAGAATCCGAAGCAGGCTCCAAGCTCTGACCTGTCAGCACAGAACTCGATGCGGGGTTCAAACTCACGAATCATGAGATCATGACCTGAGCTGAAGTCGGATGCCTAACTGACTGAGCCACCCAGGTGCCTCCACAAGACTAACATTTCTAAGTAAATAGAAAGTAGTGCTAATATCACCATTGAAACTTGATGCCATATAATTACCTGACTACCTACTTGCATTTGATTAGCACCTGCAAGTTTACAGTGCATTTTCATATGAAATACTTTATTTAAAATGATACTTAGTTTTTAATTATACAAACATTGTAGGAATATGTAGGTTTTGAGAAAATCTGAAGTATAGAATCAAATAAATTAAAAAGGAAGAGTTCCAATTGACCTGAGATAATAAAATTTCATTTCTTCAATGCCCCCCCCCCCAACACACACCATGGGGTTATGTCATGGTGTTAACACCAATTGGTGTTAAAACTGCAGAAGAGCAGCCTGGGCTGGAAATAGAGAAGTTAAAGGAAGGCAGACTGTCAACAGTTGTCACAATGAGACTTGGGAGTTTAAGCACCCCGAAAGAATAATAAATCAGTGATCAACTTTATCAATGTAACTGATTATATTGCATCACTAAGGCTAATGTACAAGAAAATTATCTTGGGGAATTAACGAGTCTACTTTTACGGCCCCTTAAGGAAGCAATAATATTACTGTCAAAGCAACAAGAAGGCTGTCAGCTGTAGGCACTTTGATGTGAAACGCCCTTATCCAATGCCCTCCTAGAGTCCAATTCACTGCTAGTGTTCTTAGCTTGAATATGCCATGGACACTATTGGGTTTTGCCATCATATCTTAATTAGGGGAAAATGCTAAGACGTCCTTTAATGAGACATCAAAAATGAGTGTGATTGATGACATCATGAGTGACTTTTCAAAAAATAAAAAAAAAAAACATCCTTTAAATTTGGAAACAACTGGACATCTACAGAGAAATTAGAGAACATTTCTGTTCTGGGTTATGTTTGGCACAGCATACACCATCCTCCTGGGAAGTTCCAATGTGAGAGTTACTAACATTCTGACGTGAGCAAAATAGGTTTTTCTTTCAAACACCTTTCGAGCTCACCTCTTCTTTACCATCACCATCTTCATATTGGCCAGATCTTCATCATAACTTCTATGGATTTCTTTCTCTATGCCAAGCACTGAACTCATCTCTCCATCCCCTGACTCTGTAGTTTTTTTTTTTTCCAATCCTCAAGTGCCCCATTTATTTCAACCATTTCCTTATCGCTGTCTCTCAAACCTCTCTCCTCACTGCAGACAGAATGATTAAAAAGCAAACAAATAAGCAAACATGATTCTAACCCTTTCCTATTTAAAATATTTCAATTATGTCCTCTTCATTCATCCAATAAACATTTGCTTCCTTACTAGGCTCCATGAACTCTCAAGGAAGAATCTAAACTTCTTGGCATGACATGAAAGGTGTGTCCAGTTTCTATCTAATGCACTGAGTATCATCTTCTGCTATGCTCCTGACACTGTCCTTTCAGAAATAACACATCCCCTGTGAACAATATGCTTTATCACACTCCCGTGTCTTTTTTGCATGTAACCTGCTCATTCTTTTGTCCCTAGCTCATCTGGCACTTCCTGCTCAGCCTTCAAAGCATGCTGTAATACTACCCTGTGAAGCCTGCCCTGCTATCTTCAAGAAGGTAAATATACTACTTCTGTATCTTGGCAAATTCTTGCTTGATTGCTTATATCCCAAGTTACATATTCATTTGTCATATATATATTTCACCTGCCAAAACATGAGACTCTCAAAGGCATGAGCTTTGTTGCATTTATCTTCCTATTTCTAGAATCCAGGATAAAACCTGTGTCATAGTAAACACTCAATAAGTATTTGTAGATTGAACCAATGTACTTAAGAGAAAAAGTTAACACAAATACAGGCCATGTTTTTATTTGATTATGGATATTTTTAACAACAGCAAAAAAAAACCTCACAAAAATATTCGATTGAGCCGTAACTACAGGCTGCTATAATGCCCTTTAATTATATGCAGTAGAATCCCCCAATTCACTTTTCTAAACACCTCTGAGAGCAGTATCTGCCTAATTCTGTTTATTTAAATAGCACACTTTTACTAAAAATAGTAGTTATGTAAACATTAAGTAAAAAGATGACCTATTGAACAGTCACTTTGCAAATAAATTATTTTCTTCTTAATATAAAAAGTAAATCAATAGTAACTTAGCATTACAGATAGAAACGTGGACAGGTCCACATCATCATAGCCAGGACTCCAATTGGAAAACTGGCTTCAGTATATTATACAAACACTTCATAAACAACTTCTATTCTTCTAATATTAGTGTCTCTTTGACCAATTTCCACAATTCTCCTCTATGCAAAACCCCCTACCACTTCCTCTCATACCACCTACTCAGGGCAGGACAGCCCTATTCCACTCTGTTTCTGTGTGCCCACCTTCTGGGCCAACTGAGTTGCTTCATGTAGAATCAAGCCCTCCAAAGATCCTAACTCCTGAGTAACCATGCTCAATCTGCTCACCATGAAGTAAGAGTTGATTTTCCTCTAACACCTTGTGCCTTGAGGATCAATTAACTAAATGAAAGATGGTTTTCCATCATCTGTACATCTCTACCCACCATCTGCTCATTCAAAAAGCATTTGAGGTGCTACTTTCAAACTACTATCCCATTATGATTTGTCAATAGGGTTGATACCATCTTATATCAGCCTTGCTCCATTTTTTCCTGTCACTAGAAACTCCCTCAACCTTTAATGACCTTAGGATATATCACTTTTCCTTTCTTTCCCATTCTTTCTAACGGCCTTGGTTGGTTCACAGTGATGACTCATTTAACATGGAGATTCTGTGTGTCTTGACATCCTGCATTATTGCTATACTTTAGTTACCTACCAGCCTGTACTTTAAACTTCACAGATTCTCTTTAATCACAAACTCTTAATTTCCCCATTTCTCCTCTTTGCTTTTCATGCAATTTCTCTCTTTTTTCATGTTTATTTATTTATTTTGAGAGAGAGAGAGAGAAAAGAGAGAGAGAGCAAGTAGGCGAGAGACACAGCAGAGAGAGAGGGAGGGAGACAGAGTCTCGAGCAGGCTCCATGCTGTCAGCACAGAGACCGATGTGGGGCTCAAACTCACGAACTATGAGATCATGACCTGAGCTCAAATCAAGAGTCAGATGCTTAACTGACTGAGCTACTCAGGCGCTCCCCATGCAATTTCTCTTAATGAAACTAACTTATCTATTTAATAAATATCTACCTCAGGGCTCACAATGGGCCAGGCACCATGCTAAGTTCAAGACATACAAAGTACAATAAGATAAAAATCCTGTTCCGATGGCCATAATAAGAGCTAAAAGCTAATGAAGGAAGCAGATAAGAAAATTCACATTACATGAAGGTCAGATAAGTGCCACGAGAAGGGTATCTAGAAGGGATGATGGAATTCCAGAGCAAAGAACCATCAATTTGATATTTTGGGAAGACCCTTCAAGAACTTCCAATTCAAGAGCTTCCATGAAAGCACTCACTAAAAACTGCCTCATCTTTCTGGATGCACCCAGTTTACAGTCTTTATTGCCTATAGGACGCATGTTCTTACAGTATAGTTATTACAAGTTTATATCTATTTCTAAATATCAAATCCCTCTAGCAGGTTGATTTTAACGTTATTTGGGTCATGGACTTACACAGTTACTTGATAAATATTTACCTAGCCATTTTTAAGCACTTTGGCACAGGCTCCCTCACAAAAACCTTCTAAAGTTGGGAGCTTTTATAGTATTTATTATACCTATTTTATACATGAGAAAACTAAAAGTTAATAGCTCTGCAATTGGTCTGTGTTTACCTAAAAATTAGTTATTATGTGGTTGGCCCATGTTTACTAACTTGTACATAGCAGACCTAGATAAAAATTGAGGTATGAGGGAGACTGCTAGCTATTCCTGATTATGACTTTTTTTCTCTTCCTGGACATATAGCTGAGCTACATTCAATGCAGTTGGCTTAGGCCATGAAACAGTTCTAGCCAGTGCAATGTGAATGAACATGATGAGTGATACTTCTTGGGTGCTGTAACAATTAACC
The DNA here is from genome assembly GCF_016509475.1 of Prionailurus bengalensis. Taxonomy (NCBI): domain Eukaryota; kingdom Metazoa; phylum Chordata; class Mammalia; order Carnivora; family Felidae; genus Prionailurus; species Prionailurus bengalensis. The sequence goes on along the minus strand of NC_057344.1, from coordinate 189,264,328 downwards.
ATTTCTTCTCCTCTGTGCTCATTCCCTTCTCCAGATGACTGAGATGTCAGCTTCAGAACAAATTTGAAGGTCAAGGTTGAACATGGCAAAGCCACACCATGAACTTGGATCCCCGGATTACCATGTGCTCAGAAGTTACTCTGCTAACTGAACACCTACTTAGATAACTAGGTGAGAGAGACATAAACCTCTTTGTATAAAGTTACTAGCAAGGTAGGCTTAGTTTACTACTAGATTAACCTACCTTAATGAAGGCTGGTTAGCATTTCTCAAACATTTTAGTTTCGTGAGCCCTTGACCCTCTTAAAAATTACTAAGGACTCCAAAGAGTTTCTGTTTCTGTGGATTTTATCTGTCGATATGTAGCAGATTAGAATTTAAAATGAGAAAAATTTTTAAACATATTTATTAATTTCAAAATAATCATTTTTATATGCTCATTTCCAAAACAAAAGTTAGTGAAAAGAATGACACTGCTTTACATTTTGCAACTATCTTTAATGTCTGTCTGGTTTAATAAAAGATAACTGAATTCTCACATCTACTTCTGCATTTAATCTGTTACGATATCATACATCATGGAGTTTCTGAAAAACCCTACTGTGCATTCATTAGTGAATGGAAATGAAAAGGGAAAATATCATCTTAGTGTTACTATGAAAATATATTTCATTTCTTGAACTGCCTGAAAGTGTCTAAGCCCCTAACCCTTTACTGATCATAATTTAAGACCTACTATACTAGATTTCTGAAAAAAGAGCATCTAGTTTTATTTATTATGTAGTACTCAAAATTCTTATGAGAGCTACAAATCCTTTTCTCCAAAACTGAACACAAGAAAACATTTTATACATAATTTTAATGACTCCATGAATCCCATGTGCTATAGATTCAATGTGTCCCCCTCAAATTTGTACGTAGAAACCTATTCCCCCCACGGTGATATTTGGAGATAGGGCTTTTGCAAGGGGTAATTAGGTTATGAGAGTAAAGTTCTTATGAGTGGAATTAGTGCCCTCAGAAAAGAGAGCCCTCCAGAGGGATCCCTTACCTCTTGGCCATATCAGGTCATAGCAAGAAGACAGTTGTCTATGAACCAGGAAGCAGACTTTCACCAGACAGAGACACTGCTGGCACTTTGATCTTGGATTACCAGCCTCCAGAACTTTGGGAAATAAATTTGTTTTTTTAAAAGTCAACCAGTCTATGGTATTCTTATAGCAGCTCAGACGGACTGAGACCACAAGTGTGATTCAGTGGAAGCCAAAAACTATTTCTAGGGAAGATTCCATGTATTGTTGACTTTGTATCTCCTATATTACTGAGAACCACACAACTTATACTTTATCTGATTTCAGTAAGTGTACACTAGAAACAAAAGATTAGAACTGGAAGGATCTTTAGAGACCATATTGTTTAAATTTCTCATTTTTACATTCAGATGGCACAAACTCGGGGAAGGTAAGGGACTTCTACAAGGCCACCATGAATGTGATAAGTAAACAATGTAGAAATGTAAATGGAGTCTGCAAAGTTATCACACATCATTCATTAATGTGACACTTAGTTTAAAACTTCAAGGGATATAAATCTATACCCTCAAGGATATAAAAAATTGATTTTTAGAAGTTTAAAATGTAAGGAGATATGAGTTCATCTACCTAATTATCTTATTCGTAGGAAAAAGCTACAGGGTCTCAGAGAGATAAAATCACTTGTCTAAATTCACAAAACAGTAAAGACCTGATTTATCAATGCTGAATCAAGTGTGATTCCCAGTAAATCGTATTGCCTTGGAAATAACTCAAATTTTTGTAGCAAATTGATAATTCCCATTTTGAAGCAAATTAGTAAGAATAGAAACTGCTGGGTGCTATATCCAAAAATAAACGCAAAGCTTCAGGACAGTCCATAATAATCGAAGTTACAAATCTTACTCACTTTCATTTAGCTTCTTGAAACCTACAACCTAAGAGATCTGAAGCTGGGAAAATCAGTAATCTGAAATTTCATCTTCTTTTGTCACAACAATATAACACATATATAAAGTTATTTTAAAATAACTTGTTCTGGCAAATTGGCTCCTTGACCCAACAAGCAGGTCATGAAACCCAGTGCCTTTCCATACTTCATAGAAACTTATTCAAATCACTGTAATAGACTTTCTGCTCTTGGGAAATGAGCACATAAATGGCAGCATCCTTTCTAATGGCAATTTTTGACATACTTATTAAAGTTCTGTGTTAAGTGCCCAGATACATTAAATCAATCCATTGTTTTCCATCCACACAGACAGCCCAGAGTCCTGGAGAGGAAAGGAGGCTGCAAGGAAATCAATCATCAGAATTTGCTTCTTTTAACACATTATGCTGTTGGTTAATTGGGTTTTAAAATAATCTGATGTAAATTTGGGTTTGAATTCAAAGTCCTTGACAGAACTCTTGCCAAGAAATGAGAAAGTAATATTTTTTTCTAAAACTATTACTTGAAAATCTTCAAAGAAATGACTTATCCATAAAGATTTAATATTTTCTTCTTATTTAAAATGCTGCAAGTACCCAGGCAGCACCAGGAAATGAAACCTTTATGTTCTACGTTGTACTTAGACACCTGATGTTGGGTCCACAATTTTTCCTGCTGAGCAGCAGACAATAAGATGTAATATTGACATTCTCTTTGAAACGCTCCAGGGTCTACTAAAGCCCTCCCTCTGTAGAGGTAGAAAGTTCACCAAAGAACCTTGAAAGGGCATATAACCTCAGTCAAGACTTTAGATCATATTTTACTTTTTATTCTAGGAGAAGTTGGACAGCAAAGAGAACAAAAATTGATTTTTTCATCATGGGCGAGTAAGAAATAATTTAACGGAAACCATTGCACATGGGTTCAAGGCAAAAGATACAAATTACTTAATACAAAGCCACAGAACCCAGAAATTTTACAAAACTGTGAATCATGCCACTGACTTGTATTATTTTACAACAAGCACAATGGTGTCTGTCTTTATATAGGATATACAGTGACTGACAACTTTCGAAGCATTTAAATAGTGGTTGTTGCTATTGTTGTTCTGTTGTTACTGTGACAGGCAGTGAAGAGGGGTATTAACTAGTATATACTGATCAACTACTAAATGTCAAATACTTGGAACCTTCTACCAGTTTTGATTCTCAAGGATTCTCTAGATGGGGCATCATTATCTTCATTTTACTTTTTTAAAAAAATTTTTAATGTTCATTTATTTTTGAGAAAGTGAGAGAGACAGAGCACAAGGAAGGAAGGGACAGAAAGAAAGAGGGAGACATAGAATCCCAAGAAGGTTCCATGCTCCGAGCTGTCAGCACAGAGCCTGATGCGGGGCTCGAACTCACGAACGCAAGATCATGACCTGAGCCGAAGCTGAACGCTCAACCGACTCGGCCACCCAGACGCTCCATTATCTTCATTTTAAAGATAAGCAAACAGGTAAAAGAGTAAATACTTTGGGGAAGGTCACCCAGCTAGTATTTGCTGGGACTGGGGCTCCAACAGCATAATTAATTGCTCCCGTGGATTTATGACACGCCAAGTGCCGAGCCAAGCAACTTCCATGGACCGTCTCATTAAATCTGCCCCATAATGACACAAAATAGGTCTGGACATTTTACTCACTTAAAAGATGAGAAAACAAAAATTTAGATTTATTTAAAAACCTGTCATCACATAGATAATAAGGAGTTGAACAATGATTCAAACTGAGGCAGGCTGACACCAGAACTCCAAGCCTCTAAGTACCATTCCATAGTGCCCGGTAATTTGAATGCCCATGCTCTTGCCTCTACATAACTCAGGGACAAAATAAAAACACTGAAATTCAAAACAACAGCCACAGTAAAATACACACTTCCATTATTCCTCCTCCACTCATCCAATTCTCCAAATGGTATAATGATATAACATATTAACGCCTTGGGAGGTTCAAAAGATGCTCATAATTTAGCCGAACTAAAAGGTCCATTTCAAAAGCCAAAAGAAATGCTTTCTGGAAGAATGAAAGAGCTTTCAGACAGCAGAACTGCATCCATCCTGATAGATCCTTATGTAATAAATTCCCCAGTCAGGATCATATCAAGACCAATGATAATTCATCAGCAACTCAAGACACAGTCAGTGTGGAGTCAAAGGCAATTTAAAGCAGTGCAACATGTCTTCTAGATTCGGGTCTGTTTCAGATGGCATTCAACACACAGTCCAGGTTCAAAGATTTTTTTTTCTGACTGCACTTACTTTGTTAGGCATCCTTTGGAAATAGAAAATTGTATAACCCTAATAAAAAAGAGTGCAGTGACATCCTGCCACATCTAATGTTTCCATATTTTTATTACAGTAGTAAAAGCTCTACCCTTACAACGCAAATTCTAATATGATTTTGGCAACCTCTCCTGCAAATACACACACAGTCCCAGAAAAGTGACATTCGGCACCAGAGATTTCAATTTCTGCACTTTGGATTTTGGAAGCTCTGTTCTAGTTTGTTGTAATTGAGGCTTTGACAGCCAAATAGATCAGCTGGAAGGAATTCTGTATATTTCATAAAAAAAAACTCTCCATCTAAACGCACATATTTTTTTCTGTTATGGCCCAGGACGTCTGATTGTGTGAAATCACGAGACAGGCATTTTTGCCACTTTTTAAAAAAATTTTTAATGTTTATTTATTTTTGAGAGGCAGAGAGAGACAGAGAGTAAGCAGGGGAAGGTCAGAGAAAGAGAGGGAGACACAGAATCTGAAGCAGGCTCCAGGTTCTGAGTTGTCAGCAGAGCCTGATGCAGGACCCAAACTCATGAACTGTGAGATCACGACCTGAGCTGAAGTTGGACGTTTAACCGACTGAGCCACCCAAGCACCCCAAAAATTTCACCAGTCTTGAAAGAAGGATCCTCGAGTGAGAGACTTTTTGGCACAAGGAAAACAAGTCACTTGTGATAGCATAGCAAACCAAGCAAGAGCTTCTGAGGTATTATGCACATGTTCTCATAACATTTTTTTTCTTAAATTAACCTAAATTCACTTATACACTGGTTAAGTGAAGGATTATCTTTTTAAGAGACAAAAAAGGGAAAAAATAATTTTATGGGGTTTGTTAGGCCACTAATATAAATTATTCTGCTGATTAATTGGGTAAAAACATGATATAAATTAGGACTTGAATTTGAAGTCCTTGATAGAAATATTGCCAAGAAATGAGAACGTAAGAAAATTTAGACGCTGAGATTTTCCAGGATATGAAATGATGATTTGAATTCTTTCCTCAACTTCATTGGTTTCTATTTCTCTACATTGCCAATCAAATGAAGGCAGCAGGAAATGCAATCCATTAGACTTAATCATATTAAGTTCAAATCACATTTAACTATTCAACTGAAGAAAAATACCAGCAAAACTAATTACAGAACTGTAAAATGGCAATGATAAAATTGAAGCACAACAATAGGACAGGAAACTCCTAAGAAATTGAGAATCAACAAATATATATAATTGTCAGTGAAAAGAGGCAATCTGTGTCATTAACTAATTTGGGAAGAATTAATTACCTTTCCATCAAATACTTGTTAATTATATGTCAAAACTCTAGAGTTCTCCTTCATTAACCAGACAAAACTTTAAATGAGAAAACATCAATCTGACAAGAATATTGATAAACTGCAAATAAAATTTCTTCTTCTTTCAAAGATAATATAACCAAATTTTAGAAAATGTTGTAATGAATTCCAGAATTTAAAATACTTCAAAATATGGGGCACCTGGGTGGCTCAGTCAGTTAAGTGTCCAACTTCAGCTCAGGTCATGATCTTGCAGTTCATGGGCTCAAACCCTACATAGGGCTCTGTGCTGACAGCTCAGAGCCTGGAGCCTGTTTCAGAATCTGTGTCTCCCTCTCTCTGCCCCCCATCCTGTCCTCTCTCTCTCTCTCTCTCTCTCTCGAAAACATTAAAAAAAAACTTCAAAATATTATATACCCCATTGTACACAGATGAGAAAATGCTTCATTCTTAAATTCATGGGTTCTTTGAGGGTTAAGCAGAGGGTTAAATTCTTATTCAATTTGGGCACTCGGCCAGTTGCTAAGTATGCCTGTTCTAATTGTGTATTTTGGACCTAGAGAAATAACCACAAGAGGGGTTCCAGGATCCTTGTACCCACTGTGAGACAGACACGAGTGAAAACTATATTCATCATCTGATCTTCATAAGCCCCTACTCTGGTGGACCACAGTGACATTTTGGGCCTCCTGGAATTAGCGGCAATTCAGAGCCAGTGTCCAATAATCCCTGAAAGGCCTGAATATTTCCTTCACTCCAATGCTCACTTACTGTGGTAAAAGGTCAAAGGTCACTTTGGGAAAGGATGAGAAAAGATTAACAAAACAAATTTTTGCTAATATGGCAAGGTCCTTTCACAAGGGGACCGCTTCACCTTCATTCAAGGGGCTCTGAGCATGAAAACCGGCTCACATCTGAGGATTGACCATGACTGTTCGTATGATTCGAGTTAGACTTTGGTTCACTTGGCCTAAAAATCTTTTCTTTATACAGATCAAGTAAGAATTTAGTAGGCATCCCATATTTTAATTTTTAGAAACACCATGATCAATGAGCCAATGCCAGAGGTCTCTGTGAACCAGACTACTCTGATTGCTACATGACTCTACCTATCCTTACGGAAACCACACCCATCTTGCCTTGGGCCATTGAGTGCCTCCACTTTGTTCTTGCCACCCCAGGATCCAATTACCCCCACTTTATTTTGGTTTCCTAATTCAGTAAGAGCAGTTCCCATTGTGTTTTCTGCCCTATGGAGAAAAGTGATCAGAAAGCTCTTCAAGGTTGTAGGGTGGGCTAGCAGATATTAATTGACAAATCCATTACAACATGTCAAGCTTCCTAAACCTTTGAATCCCTTCTGTTGTCTACCAGAGCAGCTCTATCTAGCATTTTAAGTTAATTTACTATGGGCCACCTTTTGGTCCATGTTTCAACAAACCAACCAAACTATTACAGATCAAATTTCCTGAACTGTAACAATGAGTCTATAATGTCTATCTGGTGGACCTCTGGGTTTTGGAGGCAGCGTGTTCCTGATTTGCAGGTGTTACTCTGGCTTGTTTACTGAATGACCCAAACGCTGTAAGTTTTCAGTGGGGCCCAGAACAAAAGAAGGTTGTCCCAGGTTCAAGCTTCGGTACCAGCTGCTCTGCTACTTGTGCGATATGACCCAGCAGATTCAATGATGTTTGAAGTATCAGCAGCAGAGAGGGATGCTGTTTGGAGTTGTTGGCAGGCCCTATAGGTAAACTGTAACACAGGCCATTGGGATTTTGGATCAAAACCCTGCTATCCTTTGCAGATAATTGCTTCTCCTTTGGATAAACAGCTTCTGGCTTGCTACTGGACCTTACTAGAGATTCAACACTTATCCATGGGCCACCAACTTACCATGATACCTGGACTTCTTGTCATCATCTGGGTGTAATCTGGGTCAATGACACCCCTAAAAGTGAGCCACAAAGTTGGGCAGGCACAGCAGCACATGAGCATTCAATAAAAGCAATGTATGTGCAATCAGGCTTAAGCAGGGCCTGAAGATACAAGCAAGTTATGTGAATAAGTGACCCAAATTGCCCATGGTCCCCATGCCTGCTATACCACCTTGTTTCTCCCAGGCTTCACGTGTAACCTTAACAGGAGTCTTGTGACCAGTTCACAGAGAAAACTTAAGCCTGGTGTACAGGTGATTCTGCACAATATGTAGCAACCATCCAAGAGTGGATGGCTGCACAACCCTTTTGGGGGACATCCATGAATAACAGGGGTGAGGGAAGCCTTTCCAACAAGCAGAACTTGGAGCAGTGCACCTGGTTATTCATTTTTCCTGGAAGAAGCAATGGCCAGATGTGTAACTATACACTGATTCATGGCTTGTGACTAATAGTTTGGCTAGATGATCAGGGACTTAAAGGCACATGATTGGAATATTGATGACAAAGAGTCAGGGGATGAGCTATGTGGATTAGACTTCTATGAGTGGGTAAGAAGTATGAAAATATTTGTGTCTGATGTGAATGTTCACCAAAGGGTGAGGGAAGAAGGCAGATTTTAATCATCAAATGTATGGGATGACCCAATCTGTGGCTCCCAGTCATACTCTCCCCACTGACCCTTATCATGGCCCATAGGATTCATGAACAAATCTGGCTATGGAGACAGTGATTACGGTTTTGCAAGGGTGTAGCAACACGAGCCTCCAATCACAAGGCCTATCTTGCTATGGCCACTGCTATATGCCCAATCTGCTAGCAGTAGAGACTGTCCTGAGTCCCCAGTATGGCACCATTCCTTAAGGTGATCAATCAGCTACCTGGGGGCAGACTGATTATAATGGACCACTTCCATCATGAAAAAACAGCATTTTGTTCCTACTGGAATAGACACTCTGGCTAGGATTTGCCTCCCCTGCATAGGGTGTTTCTACCCAAACTACCGTCCATGGTATTATATAATGCCTTATCCACCATCATGGTATTCCACATGGCACTATGTCTCATCACAGAACCCACTTCACAGCAAATGAAGTATGGCAGGGGGGCCATGCTTCTCTGGAGAACCCTGACTAATACATGTCTCCCAATTCTCAATGGTTTACTCATTAAGTCTTAGATGTTTTTTTCTTTTCTTCTTTTTTTTTTTTTTTCTAATTCTATACAGTTGATCCTAGAACAACATGGGTTTGAACTCTGCAGGTCTAATTACACACAGACTTTTTTTTCAATAAATACACTACAGTTCTGTAAATGTATCTTCTCTTCCTTATGATTTTCTTAATAACATTTTCTCTTTAGTTTACTTTATTATAAGAATACAGAAGATATATATATATATATATATATATATATATATATAATCAACTGTTTATATTATCAGTAAGCCTTCTAGTCAACAGTAGGCTATTAGTAGTTAAGGTGTTTGTTTGTTCTTTTTTTTTTTTTTCAGGTGCATAATATAGTGATTCAACAATTGTATACATTATTCAGTGCTCATCATGATAAGTATACTGTTAATCCCCTTAACCTATTTCACTCATCCCCCCTTCCACCTCCCCTGGTAACCACCCATTTATTCTCTATAGTTAAGAGTCTGTTTTTCAGTTTTTCCCTTTTTTTCTTTGTTCATTTGTTTTGTTTCTTAAATTATACCTACATGACGTACACATGGAATATTATTCAGGTATAAATATGAATGAGATTTTTTCATTTGCAATGACATGGATGGATCTAGAGGGTATAAGGCTAAGTGAAATAAGTCAGAGAAAGACAAATACCACATGATTTCACTCATGTGGAAGTTAAGTAGTTAAGTTTTTGGAGACTCCGAAGCTGTATGTTGATTTTCCACTGCAAAGGAGTTTGGTGCCCCAATGCCCATATTGTTCAAAGGTCAAATGTATGTCAGAAAAGAGACTTCTAAGCTGTCACCACAGGGACTCTTTCCTGGTTTTTTAATTTAATTTTATTTTTTAATCTTTTTTTTAAGTTTACTTATTTTGAGAGAGAGAGAGCATATGCACAGGTGGGAGGGGCAGAGTGAGAGAGAGAGAGAGAGAGAGAGAGAGAGAGAGAAACCCAAGCAGGCTCCTCACTGACAGGGTGGAGCTAGATACTGGGCTCAAACTCTCAAACTTCGAGATCACGACCTGAGCTAAAATCAAGAGTCAGATGCTCAACCACTGAGCCACCCAGCTACCTCTTCTTTCCTGGTGTTTTAAAATCAAACCAAATCTCGCAAGAATTATTGAATGTTCCAATCTTTCCATTTCCAGCATCTCCATGAACTGAATGAACATATGCAATGCAATTACTATCTACATATGTCCAGGGTCACTTTGGATTCTAGAACAACAAATACATAACGAGGATAAACTTCCACCTGATAAATGACAAATCAAATCTAATATTACTTTCAGAGAGAAAGAATTAGGGAATTCTAACGGGACAAATTTATACAACTCTTGACCAACCCATGCTATTGAACGGCACTATGGACTAACTGCTGAAGAAACTAGATCGATGGCTGGCACGGTGTGGTTTAGTGGGCAGGGAAGCATACTGGGAGGAGCAAGGCCTGGATTTAAGCAGGGCTGAATCACAGAAAATTTTATGACCTTAAGACTTCCCGTTTCTTTTTCTTTTTAATTTTTTAATGTCTATATTTATTTTTGAGACAGAGAGAGACAGAACATGAGTGGGGAAGGGGCAGAGAGAAAGGGAGACACAGAATGTGAAGTGGGCTCCAGGCTCTGAGCCGTCAGCACAGAGCCCAACATGGGGCTGGAACTCACAAACTGTGAGATCATGACCTGAGCCAAAGTCGGACACTCAATCGACTGAGCCACCCAGGCACCCAAGACTTCCTATTTCTAAGCTCTGATTTTCTCATCTGAAAGCTGAGGGAGTTACTGTGGGTAACATCAGGAGACACTGAAGAAGTTACACCCACATTCAAAACTCCCCTGATCCTGACACCATCTCTGCTATGTGGCTACTGAAGTAAGGCCTCAGCTTCCTGTGGGCATTTCAGTGTCCTCTGAAATCCTGGGTTGATCTTATAAATTTTCTCACACTTGTCTTGGTAGGTTTAGTAATCTATCTGGGTCTTAGGTCTTATGTTCTTAGCTTTATTTCATTCTGGTCCTTAAAATGTCATAATTACTTTGTAGAAGACTTTACTTTGATTTTTGATTTACAGTTCCTTAAAACATCTTAAGATTCCTGAAATAAAAATACTGTGATCAGATGTAAATTCACCTAGATAATTAATTTTGCTAACAATCTTAATTTGCAATCATTTACTAATAGTTTCCTGAAACTGGACTCAGAGAATATTTGAGTTAAATAATAAAATTATCCCAGAGTACCAGAGCTAATTGCTGGGTTTTTTTTAATGTTTATTCATTTTTGAGAGAGAGACAAAGTGTTAGTGGGGTAGGGGCACAGAGAGAGGGAGACAAAGAATCGGAAGCAGGCTCCAGGCTCTGAGCTGTCAGCACAGAGCCCAATGTGGGGCTCAAACCTACAAACTGTGAGATCATGACCTGAGCCGAAGTCGGATGCTCAACCGACTGAGCCACCCAGGGGCCCCATACCAGAGCTAATTCTTATTGAATGTTACTATATGACAGATATTGTATTATCTTTTTTACTTTAAAGTCATAATAATTAGTAATTATGAGATATTTTATTTTTTACAAAGTAAACACTCATATGATGTTTCCTATAAACCAGGAAGTGTTTTAAGTTTATTAAAAATAATAATTCATGGGGCTCCTGGGTGGCTCAGTCGGTTAAGCGGCCGACTTCGGCTCAGGTCATGATCTCGCGGTCTGTGAGTTCGAGCCCCGCGTCAGGCTCTGCGCTGACAGCTCAGAGCCTGGAGCCTGTTTCCGATTCTGTGTCTCCCTCTCTCTCTGACCCTCCCCCATTCATGCTCTGTCTCTCTCTGTCTGAAAAATAAATAAATGTTAAAAAAATTAAAAAAAATAATAATAATTCATTTAATCCTCAAGATAACGCCATAAGGTTGTACCATTATTGATCCTATTTTGCAGATAAGTAAGCTGAGGCAGAGAAGTTAAACAAATTGCCAAAGGTCCACCTTAATAAGCAGTAGAAGTGAAATTCAAACCAGTAACTAGTTCCTAAGTCTGTGTCCCTCATCACCGAATTAAGTAATAAAAAGTTTCTTTAATAGGTATACATAGTTATTATCCTCTCTTAAGAAATGAACAATTTGACCAGCAAATCCAATGCCAACGTTGTATATATTCTAAAAAGTAGAAGCCAAATGAAAAAATACTTGATCATGTTACTCAACAAAAAGAGAATATCTAGCATCTGAGATACTTTGCTCTTGTTACAAAACCCCCAAAATGCCAACGTGGCCACAGAAAGCTAGTTAGAATCAAGACAGAGCCCAACAGCTCCCTGGCTGGGATCAGCAGACCTATTCTAGCTAGGGTTTTATTTGGGACAGCTTGTGTTCTGAGACCTCATATGTGCCTTTTACCCCGTGCTGTCCTCAGTTCATGAACAAAGCCCCACCCAGGGCCTGTTCATTAGCACTTCACTTCTGCTCAGGATGCTCTGCTCAGTTGAGACCTATCAGGCCTTCTTCAAAAGCAGAGACTGCCTCCTCCTGCCATGGGTAGTAAAGGCCACAACCAGTAAGTCTTTGTACCACTGAGTACTAAAGGAAGAGCAGATGACTATGTGATTAGATGACTAACTCCAATAATCTGATCACACATTTTGCATTAAAACACTTCTGTGTCTTTGCTGTCAATGTCCACACTACCTCAGATGCACTTTCTTATTTGTCCCCATATCACCCAGTCTCCAGGAATGTGCCAAGGCTCACCCACTCCATGAAACCTTTTCTCATTCCTATAACCAAATCACCTAATTTGCACTGTAATGAGCAATTTTCACATCACTATGTTTATCACCCTAATCTGCTTTTTGTCTTGATTTCTCCATCCAGATGATAATCTCTTACAGAGTAAAGACTACATTAGAATCCCCCACTGGGCTTTGTGCATAGTAGACTGTAAATACACCGTGGACTCTACAATGCTGTCCATACTGAATTGACTCCAATTTCAGTAAGTGGCCTAAATAGCTCCCACTGCCCACACCAGCATCTTACCCAATCCCACTACTTTCTTTCTGTCCTACTAAATGCACTTCCCTACTCCAGCTAAGCCTAGTTCCTCTCTGGCCCTGTCCATCTCATTAATGACTTGAGGCTGTTGTCCTGGTTGGCACAAGTAAGGAGAAGAAGCACAAGTAAATCTGTAGGATGACTACAGTAGAGATAGCAAATCCCTGTATTGAATAACTGTAGGAAAAATCCCCAAGCATAAATTTAGGTTGGTGATCAGATGTTCTTCTCTACACTACTTAAAAGAAATAAATAGTTCTCAAACATTGCTATACCAACATTTGCAATCCGACAGCCATTGAAGAACCCAGGTATACAGCCCTGGGCCGGATAACAGAGTAAATACAAGAACGTGGATACAATGCATGACAATGTGACACGTGATGTGCTCTCCAGCACCCAGCCATGGTGGCCCCCACTCGCTTTGTACAGTACTCCCTCTGGCACTGGATAGGACATTATGGTTTTTTTTGGTTGTTGTTTTTTTTTTAATGTTTATTTGAGACAGAGAGAGACAGAGCATGAACGGGGGAGGGGCAGAGAGAGAGGGAGACACAGAATCAGAAACAGGCTCCAGGCTCTGAGCCATCAACCCAGAGCCCGACACGGGGCTTGAACTCATGGACCGCGAGATCGTGACCTGAGCTGAAGTTGGATGCTTAACCGACTGAGCCACCCAGGCGCCCCTGGATAGGACATTATATAACACATGTCATGGGTTAAAATTATGATAAATCAATCGCCATTCTATTACCCACTGCATTAATCATGAACAACTTTATTCTCTCACTGAATGGCAAACTGAAGAATCATTCTTCAGAAGGCACAGTCTCACATGACAAGATAAAGGTCAGATCTGAAATTTTATTTTCTTCTGATTCCTTTCTCCCATTCCTATTTCTTTAGAATCAAAAGAGCTTGGAAGTTTTGGGGAAAAATAAACAAGACAAAACAAGCTGATTTCAAAATGAATTGTGAATTATATTCTAAAACAAAAATTAAATTTCACATTTTTAATATACATTTAATATTAACACTTTCAATCTCATTCTCTTTAAGCCACTATTTATCTCATGTCTTAATTATTTGCAACAACATGGACAGAACTAGAAGGTATTATGCTATGTGAAATAAGTCAGAGAAAGACACATATCATATGATTTCATTCATATGTGGAATTCGAGAAATTCAACGGATGAACACAGGGGAAAGAAAGGAAATATAACATAAAAGCAGACAGGGAGGCAATCCATAAGAGACTCCTAAATACAGAGAATAAAACTGAGGGTTGTTGGAGGGGGTGGGGAGAATGGGTTAATGGGTGATAGGCATTAAGGAAGGCACTTTTTGGGATGAGCACTGGGTGTGATATGTAAGAGATGATCACTGGGTTCTACCCCTGAAGCCAAGACTACATTGTATGGTAACTAACTTGAATTTAAATTTAAAAAAATTATATCTTAGTTAGTCATAATGTCATATTTGTTAACCTTACTGGAGAACATAATACACACATACTTTTTTTTTTCAGAATGATAATACACACAAATGTTTCCAGAGAAATTGTTTCACCTAATTTTTTTTCTAAAAATAAGTTTATCATAAATCATATTTTTAATCTTTTTTTCCTGTTCTGATCCAAACTGAGACCAATATGATTGATTATGATGAGGGGTAAGTTTGGGCACCTTCCATGGACCTTTATTCTCTGCCTATATTTGATCATAATCCTCATTTTATTCTATTTTTCTAGAAGATCTAGTCTTTACAGGTCACTCTTAAGAAGTGGACAGTTGGCTGAAAAATTTACCAAGAGAGGAAAAATGAGCTCACAGTGCACATCGCAGAAAAGATTTGTCAAATACTTCTCTGAGATTTCAATTTCAGTCCTGAGTTTCCCAAATCTTCCTCCCAGGTTTTCATCTTACCTCCCATCTTCCCCTACACAAAGTTTAGACTAAAAATCTCTTTTTCTCAACCTTTCAGCCCAAGCTCTAGGTCTGTGTATCCACTCATTAATTTATGTACCATGTGCCATCAAATTATTATGTAAAATGAACATTTAAATATGCAGAGAAGTGGAAAGATCTTGCATAAATATGCTACATTTCCAAGAGCTAAGATTCTGAAATTGTGTGCGGCTCTTGAGAAACTGTGTAAGACTCAGATATCACCTCACGCCACTCAGAGTGGCCAAAATGAACAAATCAGGAGACTATAGATGCTGGAGAGAATGTGGAGAAACGGGAACCCTTTTGCACTGTCGGTGGGAATGCAAATTGGTGCAGCCACTCTGGAAAACAGTGTGGAGGTTCCTCAAAAAGTTAAAAATAGACCTACCCTATGACCCAGCAGTAGCACTGCTAGGAATTTACCCAAGGGATACAGGAGTACTGATGCATAGGGGCACTTGTACCCCAATGTTTATAGCAGCACTCTCAACAATAGCCAAATTATGGAAAGAGCCTAAATGTCCATCAACTGATGAATGGATAAAGAAATTGTGGTTTATATACACAAAAGAATACTACTTGACAATGAGAAAGAATGAAATACGGCCCTTTGTAGCAACGTGGATGGAACTGGAGAGTGTGATGCTAAGTGAAATAAGCCATACAGAGAAAGACAGATACCATATGTTTTCACTCTTATGTGGATCCTGAGAAACTTAACAGAAACCCATGGGGGAGGGGAAGGAAGAGAAAAAGCGGCTAGAGTGGGAGAGAGCCAAAGCATAAGAGACTCTTAAAAACTGAGAACAAACTGAGGGTTGATGGGGGGTGGGAGGGAGGGGAGGGTGGGTGATAGGTATCGAAGAGGGCATCTTTTGGGATGAGCACTGGGTGTTGTATGGAAACCAGTTTGACAATAAATTTCATATATTAAAAAAAAGAAAGAGAAACTGTGTAAGAAAACCTCTACTGTTATAAATTACGGGAGATGAAGTAGGCAAACATGGTCATACCTTGCCACAAGTGGAAAGAACCATCAGACACACCTTCCATATTCCCAACTTCTGAAAGACACCTGTGTTCGGCCAGGAGTTCACATCAATTTTAAACATGAAAGGTAGCGATTAGAGACAAATCCAACAGACAACAGAAACTGGCTGAAAAATTGTTTGTCAACACTGTGGTTGACATAGAGACCATTTCTAAAGGAAATCATGGTAATCATGCGTTGTCCTGACTGCAGTAGCAAAGTAAGGTCATCTAGAGAGGGGAACTGTCATATTACCCACATTTATTTTCCATGTACATCGGTGAGAACAGAGCCTGCACATCACAGAAAGTCAAATATTTATTCATTTGATTATGATGTTATTCTAAATTCTCTTGTGTTTGCTCAATGGCATACCCTTCCTTCCCCCTGATTAAACACTTTATGGAATGTTACTTTTGTTGTAATTAATATACTCTAGCTTTTGTTCAGTATTGACTTGATAATAGCTTAACATTCTCAACCGATTTAAATGAAAGATAAAGAAGAACAGGAGGTTGAAGCCTCCTTCCTGCCCCTCCTGACTTTATGTCTTACATTTAAGTCTGAAGCACTTTTGCTTCTAGGTGACCAGATACTTTAACTCACATTTATTTTTGAATGGCCTTCAGGTATACCAGAGACATAATTGTCAAGTGGTATGTGAATGGTCTGGAGGAAAAGCATCAGAAAAAAAAAGATCATACAAAGAATATTAGCCATGTGCACAGCGCTATTTTTTCACTATCTTTTTTATAGTCGTGTGAATGGTAAATAGACAGTATCTAGAATTGTCACCATTGGAGCCAGAATTGAATAGAAATTTGCATTCAGCAAAAATATCTACAAACATTCAGTGTATTTTACTACATACTGAGAACATGAGGAAGAGATGAAAATCAGAAAGAAATATAACTAAGTATCACAACTGCAATGTAACATATGTTCAAAGTAAGCATCTGTCTTGGGTGGTAAAAGGATCATGAAAAGAATGGAATGTCTTATAAGCTAGTTTCCCTACATTCAGGATGTTTTCAATCATATGTTATAGGACTATTTCCTCATCAGTAGTGCAAAGGGGATTCCTATGCTGTGTAGGATGTAACAAGTCCTTTCCAGGCAAAGAACTTATGATTACTGATTGCCTATTTTTGTCTTGTTCCTGTGATCCTTTCACAGGCCTTTATGGAAATGCCTACGTTTCTCCAAAGATAAGATAAAGGTAGCCCTTCTTATTTGGACCCTTGTAATGTGACATTTTTCTCCAACTGCAGTTGGTGAATTTTTTTATACCACTCTGAACTAGAGAGTTAAATCAATTGTGGGGAATGTGCTCAATGTCCATCCATAAAGGGAAACAAGATTAATGACCTCTAAATGTGAATGGGCAAGAGCAATTTACAAGAGTGAGGGAGGGTCATATTTTATCACAGGCAGGTGCCTTATTCCAACTTCACAAACAGTTACAAAAAATGCATACAACCACAGATCTTTGGCCTTACTAGCCCCATGCAGAACCACTGTGTATTCTGGACAAATGATGCCTACTATGTTTTAACCCTGAACTCAATCTTCATATGTTAATGAAAACTAAAAGGATTGCTAGAGTACTCCATGAATCGGAAACCAATAGAAAAAGTATTTTCTTTCCCAGCCCAATCCACAGGGACTCTACTTCACTCAGCAAGAAAAGGGCATCAAATTGTGTTTCTCACTATGCAGAAAACTCTTAGTGCTTGGTCTACTAATTTTGTTTTTTTTTTTTTTTTATTTTCTTTCACCTTGGACTTTGTCCTTGTTCCACTGAACTGTGACTTCTAATCAGTGTATCCTATGGTGTTTATTTTTATCTTTGCGGTACTAACAGTAGGGGGTGTTAAGAGGTATGCACATGAGAGGACATGGGTAAAATCTTTCCAGTACACACTGTAAAGTAACAAAAGTCAGCACACTTATTCCAATTATATTGGGTCACCTATTCCTCACCATGATGGTAATGCCTCTAGTACAGTTTGAGCAAAACCCATTCTAGTACCCACTAAATGAACTGCGTGACTTTACCTATGCACATTTGAAGTCAAGAAAGAAGTGTTAGATACTTGGAATCAATGCCAAGGTGTATTAGTCATCTATGGATGCATAATAAATTCTCTAAAACTTAGTAGCTTAAAACACCATGGAGTTATCATCTCTGTTTCCACTGGTCAGGAATACAGGGACAGAATAACTGAGTTCTCTGCTGACAGTCTCATGGGGCCAACATTACAGAGCCAACTAGGCTCTCTTCTCATCTGGAACTTAGGATCCTTATGCGACTCATTTGTTCACAGCAGAATTTAATTCCTTGAAGTCTTAAGACTCAGGTCCCTATTCCTTTACTGGTTGTCAGCATGGGACCACTCCCAGCTCCTTTAAGCCATCCACAGCCATTTCCTCGTGTCCCCTCATTTATCTTCAAAGCTGCCAATAGAGACCCTCCCTTCTGCTAAATTCCTTTCTCATTTTGAACCTCTGTTGCCAGGAAGAACCTTGCCCTTTTAAGGGTTGGTCTGATTAGGTCAGGTCTACTGAGCATAATCTCCTTTCTTAAGGTTAACTGTTCCAAGTAACAAAACCTAATTATGGGAGTGATACTGTGATATGACATTGTCATCACAGATCCCTCCCAGATTCAGTGGGAGGGTGTTATACAAGGATTTGGGTCTCTGGGGGCGGGGAGGGGTCATATTAGAATTCTGTCTACCACATAAGGTACTGAAGAGAACATAAAAAATCCAGAGCCTGAGCCAAGACAGGTAAGCCATTATCTCCTGGAGGGCTGTCCATAACAAGCAGCAAGACAGCATCTCTGGAAATACAGATGACTACAGATGAATGATGACTAAATCTTAAGTTTAGGGGTTAAAATGGGATATTTTGAAAAAGGAATGACAGTGAAAAGTATTCTATTTCATAATATTTACAGAAATATGAATATTTGTCACTTACCATTCCCTAACTGAAAAGATTATAGCACAGTGACTTTCTGTGCTATTGGGTGACCAAGCTAAAATCTGCCAATCCTTGATAATCCAATTTATGAAATACGATGAATGCTGAATAAGTCAAGGGTTCTATACCATTGGCAACATCCAAAGAAATTTCTGTATTAATGTTTATTATTTATTTTTGAGAGAGAGAGACAGAGCACGATCAGGGGAGGGGCAGAGAGAGAGAGGGAGATACAGCATCTGAAGCAAGCTCTGGGCTCTGAGCTGTCAGCATAGAGCCTGACACGGCGCTCAAACCCACGAACCATGAGATCACAACCTGAGCCAAAGTCGGACACGTAACTGACTGAGCCATTCAGGCACCCCTCTGGATTATTTTTTAAAGAAAACAACAACAAAACAAATAGCCAAATGAAGTGTTCGCAGCATCCTCGGTATTGAGTGCAAATTAAAAGGACTACGGTGGTAGAGTGACTTTCAATTCCAGTTCTTGAATTTACTTGGCTATTTGACCTTGGAAAAGTTATCCCACTTAATTGTGCCTCACATAACTTGGCTGTAAATAGGGAGACAGAAAGATCAGGTTGGTGTGATTAAAAGATATGTGTTTAAAATGCCTGACCTAGTTAATATGCAAGAAAAACCAGTCATTATTACTACCATTAGTTGTTCATATTCCTCTTCATACTACCCAGAACTAAAGTTTGTACATCTCGGCCTTACCACTGATATCTCAAAACTCCAATAGGTATGTCTCTATCATAGCACCTTGTAGTTATTTTCTTGCCTATCCATCTAATCTTCTGGGTGGTAAGTTTTCTTTCTTTTCTTTCATTTTTTAATTTAATTTTATTTAATTTTATTTTATTTTTATTTTTATTTATTTATTTTGTATTTTTGAAGTAATCAATACGTCCAGTGTGGAGCTCGAACTCACAGTCCCAAGATCAAGAGTTGCATGTTCTACTGACTGAGCCAGTCAGGTGCACTAGGGCAGCAGGCTTTCATAAGGAAAGAAAGTCGTACTTCTCACTGATCTATAAACCTCTAGACCCATAGGGGACATTTTGGACAAATAAGTTGCTTAAATATCACATCTGCCTGAACAGTAAATCACTTCTGCAGTATGAGTTTTCAGTTATGGCAGTCACTGTCAACTGCCTAATTCACACTGACGCTTCTTACTAACAGGATATGGATTTTGTTTGGGGGTGCAGGGTGCCAGGCCCCTTGATCCACCGTCCCTTGTGGTACAATCCTGTCCAAAAGATACAGGGGGAAATACCTGGCATTTTGCCGACTGGAATGAAGTTGTGAGTTAGGAGATGGAGCAGCTTTTCTGTGGCTTGGAGGTATACACTAGAAAAGACATAAACAAAGGATGGCCGTGTAGAAAGACATAAGGAACCTGGGACACTGAGGACTTGAGAATCACTGCACTAATGTTTGACAGGGTGTCCCTATACTTCCTGATGTGTGAGGAACATAAATGCCTATTGGGTTAAGCTACAATAGTCATATTTCTGCTAAGTGCATCCAGGCACACATTTTAACTGATACACCATTTTATTCAGCATTGAAGGCCAAAGATCACCAAAGAGCTTGCAGAAAACAGTTAATTCATATTAATGTCATCCTTCTGCCACTCGATGATACGTAATTGGATACACAGCCACTGTACAAATAACTTGAGTGGGGAGAGAGGAAGCAAACAAGGAGAATAATGCCTAAGGATGTGTTTAAGCATAACTTCAAGCAATGTGGAACAGTCATCCATTGCTGGGCAACAGAGAGAAGTTCAGTTGAGTATCTCATCGTGCATATGATGTGCTTATTTTTATTTTTTTTAATTAATTAATTTATTTTTATATATATTTTTTAATTTACATCCAAATTAGTTAGCATATAGTGCAACAGTGACTTCAGGACATGCTTCTAATTCAATCAGCCTGCTGTGGAAAAGGGAACCACAAATAGAAAAGTGTAAGCATGGCTACAGACCTCAGGAGAAGAATCGGGAAAGAAATATTCTACCAAGTCTTCACGCACTAGGCAACATTAGCCTGTTTATCGCTAAAATTCAGAATATCATTGATGTTGAAAACACAAAGCTGGGCAGATTGCCTGAGTTGAAATTCCGCGTCTGAAGATCAAGAGCTATGTGTGCTCATCTTGAGGCCTCAGTGTTTCATCTGCAAAATGGTGATAATAGAATCGATCCACAGGATTATTATAAGGATGCTGTGAGGTCTTACTAGGGAGTCCATAGGACAGAGCTTGGCAGTCACATGTGTTAGCCAATGTTATTTTCACAATGCCACAGAAGTAAATATGCTCTCAATTGTGCACGTACAAAACAATGGCTTTGGAGACACATCTCTCTCTCTCTAGGTAAACGGAAAACCAACTGTCCTGATCAATGCTAGTTTACATGTTGCAGATCCTTATGAATTTTATAAAGCACCAGCAGCATAACTACAAAAGCGCCCACGTATTGAATATTTACTAGGGGCTGGGCTGTGGTTAATGCTTTACTTACATTACTCTTTTTAATCCTTACAGTGACCAAATAATGAAGTATTATTATGAGCCCTATTAAACATTAGTAACTTGCCCTCGGTAACAAAACGAGTAGGTGGAATAACTGGAATTAGATTTCAAATCCAATTCTTTCAATCTCCAGAGACTAAATGTTTCTGCTTGTTCTGTTATTTTTACCTTTGCGCTATTTATTAACTGAGGCGACATGTCATATCTGAAAAGATATGCCTCATTTAGAAGTCTCAAACACGTTTCTATTAATACAAGATGATACACTTGAGCTCATTTCTACAACGCAATCTCTTATTCGCCATTAATCTCTTCTCTTTAGATCCTAGAATAGTCATGTTTGCCAAAGTCTTAGAACAAAGGATGGCTAGAGTTAAAAGGTAAAACCTCAGGTATTGGCTCGAATGCTGCATAAACCATTACTTTTTGCCTATTCACATAAGAAACGGTCAATGTATAGTTTAAGGGTACAGAATAAAATTTAACAAACTTCTCTGGGATACACACACCCCTTCCAAACCCAGCCGCCCTCAGGCCATTAGAATTAGCCACTGTGTTTGTTATCTGCTGAGTATGCTCTTTACTAATTGTCCATTTAATTGCCTTAATCGTATGCCTGGTGCAAAGGCACTTAGTCAAAAGGGTGTAATCTGAAATCCATTTCATAGTCCACTCCCAGTGGTGGGTGTCCTGAGACACAGCCACATCATCCAGGAGAAAGGGGCATGTTTTTTCTGATAGGCATGAAGGGGTGATTCTCCTAACAAACACCTTGCATCCACAGCTGTACCATCTGGATCACCCTCACCCCAAGGTGGTGCCTAGCGGGTCCTAAATAAATATCTGATGACCACTGGATGTTGTACAGAAGCCAATGTGACAATAAATTATACTAAAAAAATAAAATGAAATGAAATAAAAATAAAAACAATACAAAACAAAACAATGGTCTGCAAAGAGAAGAAAGAGAAAATTACTCTTTTCCCTTCTATCCTTTCCTGCACCTTCCACAGCTTAGAGATGATGCTACTTCCTATGATGCCCTCACCAAGAATATCTATGCAATGTCATAAAATGGAAGGCCTGGGGCCTAATGTACTATTCCATTCAGAATGCACAAGTAGACGTCTGCAGCATGATAACGAGATTAGACCCCATGTGGGCTCTCTTTTGCATAATAAAATCCCACATGTTAAAATGCAGATTTATTTTAAGCCCTGGAAGTGCTGACCATATGCCTCAGTGGCTGAGGAGATGGCTACTTAATAGATAATCTGCAATGCAAGCCAAAGAACTAATCATGGCCATCTGATCATCACGCCCCATCAAAAGCCAGCAATGAGGAGCTGGGGAACGGAGCCAGAAACTGCCAACGCATCTCGCAGGCATGGAGAAAGCAGGAGCCCAAAGGAACAGGAGGGCAAAATGAACATCTCCCCACCCTAACGAAAATGATAAAATAACAACAACAATAATGGTACAGTTCCATTACAGTGTGCTTGCGAGGAAACATGCTATCTACTGAATATGTTACCACTATAATTTTATTTATCCCTTCTCACTGGGGGAGTTGATGAGGACAATGATGCCTCACGAGGGCAGGATATTTTCCAAAATCTACATCCTAAGTTGTGGAGTCCCTACTCTTAGCTGACAATTCAAACCTTTGACCACCACCCTACTGAACATAGCATATCACAGACGCTAAATACTTGTTTGCTGAATAACCATATAACACAATGAAATGAATTTTTGGTCATTAAGTGAATTTAGCAAATCATGGTGCATAACTTTTAGTCCTGGGTGTTTTGTTTTTTTTTAATATGTTTATTATTGTGAATGGAATAGCTTTCAAATGTTCTGGCCATCTCTCTGCCATCTCACTAGTTTTGAGAGGGCAGTTGGCCCTTTATTAATGACTGAGAGTTATGAGCCGATGTGTGTTCCTTGCTACTCCTTAGTCTCTGTATTGGTTTGATGGGGCTACTGGAACCAATGGAGTGGCTTACACAACAGAAATTTCTAGACTCACAGTTCTGGAGGTTAGAGGTCCAAGATCAAGACATCAGCAGGGTTGAATCCTTCTGAGGGCTGTGAGGGAGAATCTGTTCCAAGCTTCTCCTCTACCTTCTGGTGGTTTGCTGGCAATCTCTGGTGTTCCCTGGCTTATGGATGCCTCACATCACCCCTCTGTCTATATCCATCTTCACATGTTGCTCTCTTTGTGTGTGTGTCTGTGTCTCAAGGTCCCCCCTTCCAGAAGGACACCAGTCATATTAGATTAGGGGCCCACCCTACCTCGTCTTAACTAATTATATCTGCAACAACTTTATTTCCAAATAAGGGCACATTCTGATCTTACAACTTCAACATATAATTTGTGGGACACATGAACCCACACAGTCTCATACCTGTGCCTTTATTCAATTTGTTCTCCACACTTAGAACACTTGCCCACCATCGTCTCCCTCTCTCCCAAGCTCTTTTCAATTGACTAATTAATCATTTGGGTCATTGTTACTAGTTCTCTTCAACAAGTAGCATTCCTTGGCCCAGCTCAACAAATGTCAGCTAATATTATGAAAAATAATACAAATAGGGGCACCTGGGTGGCTCAGTTGGTTAAGCATCCAACGCTTGGCTTTAGCTCAGGTCATGATCTCACAGTTCAGGAGATGGAGCCCCACATGGGGGCTCTGTGCCGACAGCATGGAGCCTGCTTGGGATTTTCTCTCTCACTGCCCTCCTTTGCTCACTCTTCCGCTCTCACCCTCTCCCTCTCTTTCTCTGGACCAAGTAGCAGTGGTAGAAAGCACTATTGAGTCTTTCCAACCCTGTTCTGCAATCATTTGCTTTTTATTTGCTTTTTATTTGTCTTACAACATTTTTATTTTTTTTAATTAAAGAAAATAAAGGCTGCTCCTGAGCATTAGGGTGTTACCTCTGTTGGTTTATTATTTTCTGGGTGCATATTTGGTCACAACAATAGATCTATAGGTTTGATATCATCCTAATGAGTCACATTCTACATTCTACCCTTTGTGATGGATCCCAGGCAAGACAAAACATATCTAATCCTTATTTCTTCACGTCTAAAATCAGGATACAGGTGCACCTGGGTGGGTCAGTCAGTTAAGCATCTGACTCTTGATTTCAGCTTAGGTCATGATCCCAGATCATGGGTCAAGCCCCGCATCAGGCTCTGCACTGACAGTGTGGAGACTGCTTGGGCTTCTCTTCTCTTCTCTTTTCTCTCTCTCTCCCTCTCTCTCTCTCTCTCTCCCTCTCTCTCCCTCTGCCCCCTGTCCCATGCACACTCCCGCTCTTGAAAATTATACAATCCTCAGGTTGTACAGTTGATGTGAGAGTTACATATACCCCTAGGATAATTCCTGATTCGTGACAAGTACTCAGGAACTCATTATTTAATAATTATTTTAATTAGGATTAGCATTATTGTATAAAACTAATATTATTACTGTTTCTTTTAGTCTACAATGTTTCCCCTAGTCTGCAGCACCAAAAGGAAAAAAGCATATCTCTTAGACCTATCTGTAACGTGAGAATAACTGGACTCTGAGGCTCTCTCTGTGAGTCAATACGCGAGCTTTTGTGCACAAGCCTGTGAAACCCACTGGCACCCCTTCGAATCTCTTTTGGCTTGCCTTTGCCCATGATTTGATGTTTGAATCTGTAGCACAGTGTTGTTAATACATTATCAAATATCTTTAAGCACAGTCTTACTTAAGATGCATGAGCATACAGATAAATATTGAAAACAAGGAAAATCCTGTAACTATCAAATAAACTTTCCAGAAGCAAACATTGGAAGATTTTATTAAACACAGTGTCACTTTACTTCTAGGGAAGGTAAGCTGGTTGCTTATTTAACTTGAAGAACCCATCATTTTATCTTAAGTAATGTGACCTGTGCTATACTACATACAGGAGGACATAATAAAGTTCAAGTCTATAAAGAAAGTATCCACAGAATGCATATTCTTTCATACAACATACTTTGGTCTCAGTGGGCAGGCTTGGGGGCAGCAGAGTGTCCTGAGCACCAGGTTGGGGGAAAGAGGCCTAAATTTTCTCAGTGTATTGACACATGACCTCTGTCTCTCTGGTGAAATGACAGAGTTGGTCTAAATCCTCTCTTGTGCTTTAGGGCTTTAATGATTCGATAAGTGTTCTCCAATAAGCGGTTGGTAATGCAAAAGAATTACAACAGTTTGCAAATGTATCTTACTTTCAAAACTGAACTACTGAATAGACCAAAGTCTTCCAAAATAATATGTATAATTTTCATGCAGCAGCTCACAAAGTAGTCCATTGATTATTAGATTAGCCTCACAAATATCACCTGAAAATCTATTTGAAAAAGAATTTAGCTTTAGCCGCTTTGCAATCAATTGGGTGGTTTACTATAATGAAGAGTGAGTATAAGAAATGGAATAGAGCCTATATACCAAACTCTTCATTTCAGCACAAAAAAAGGAACTAAGACATTATAGAAAATGTTTTAGATGCTGTATTTTAATATGAAAGCAAGTAAAAAGGAAATTAATGAGCTAGACACTGTGGCGTAGATTGACATATATGGCAAATTACTTCTTAAAATAGTTTAAAAATACTGCTGACTTAATGTTAAGTCAAATTTAACATTCCTTGAAGCTTGAAGATTTCATCAGCATGGTACACACTAGAAGCTCATTATTAACATTTGTTATAAAAATACATTCTTTTTAAACCTACCATTGGGCCTTTTATGAATCCATTTAATTGGTATTTGATAACTAAAGGCATATAAAATGGACTTATTTAAAATATAATTCAGGTGCCTAGGTGGCTCAGTTGGTTAAATATTTGACTCTTGATTTTGGCTCAGGTCATAATCTCATGAGTCATGAATTCGAGTGGGATTCTCTCTCTCTCTCTGCCCCACCTTCAGTCTCTCTCTCTCTCTCTCTCTCTCTCTCTCTCTCTCTCAAAAAGTAAATAAACTTAAAAACAATAAAACATACTTCTCATAAACAGGGAAGATAATGACATATTTATGTTCCGAGGTGTGATGATACCTCATTTTCCTGAGTTGACAATACCATTGAGAAGAGAACATGACTATTCAGCAAAAGACAATCACCAGAACCAGGGACTGATTGAATGAGTCACTGACTGATTGACTGTTTCACTCACTCATTGATTTATTCAATCAACAACTTTTATTGAAAGCCTGCTATATGCCTGACATTAAAAACTATATATATGGATATTATAAAACAAACTTCTGGGAATGCTGAGATCTTACATCCTTAGGAAGCCAGGTATCTTATCACATTTTATACTCAGCAGAGAAATTTACATGCCATTGACACTCAAAAAACTGGTTATGGAGAAGATAAGTAACATATATTCTTTAAAAACTGGTAATGTGTATATGATTGGCATTTCAGTGCACATATTTAGCCTAATGGAGCATCTCATTACCTAATCACGTAAGAGAGAAGATAAGAATGCAAGACTAGTTTATATTTTAATTTAGACCTATTAAGTTTAAAAATAACTTTAAAATATATTTAAAACCTGAATCCTGAGGATGAAATTTGGTTCCCAACATTTTGGACCATCACTTTTTTTTTTCCCGTTCCCTTTTAATTAGAACTTATTTTTTTTAGAGCAGCTTTAGGTTCACAACAAAATTGAGGGGAAAGTACAGAGATTTCCCACAAACACTCCTGCCTCCCCTCTCCATCCCAGCCTTCACCATTATCAACATCCCCCCCCCACCAGAGTGGTACATAAACTTGCTATAACTAATGAATCTCCACTGGCAAATCATAATCACCCAATGCTCACAGTTTACATTACAGTTCACTGTTGTGTTGTACATTCTACGGGTTTGGATGACATAATGAGATATACCCATCATTATAGTATCATACAGAGAATTTTTACTGCCCTAAAAATCTTCTGTGCTCTGCTGGTTCATCCCACTCCTGTCCCCCGTCCCACCCCCCCACCCCCCACCCCCCGCCAAATCCCTTGTAACCACTGATCTTTTTATTGTCTCCATATTTTTGCATTTTCTAAAATGTCATAGAGTTGTAATCATTCAATATCTAATGTTTTGTAAATTGGCTTCTTCCAGTTAATAATACGCATTTAAGTTCCCTCCATGTCTTTTCACAGGTTTAATAGCTCATTTCTTTTTAACACTGAATAATATTCTACTGTCTGACTGTACCATAGTCTATTTATCCTTTTACCTACCAAATGACATCTTGGTTACTTCTAAGTTTGGGCATTTATGAATAAAGCTGCTAGAAACATTAAGGTGATTTTTTTTTCACAGATATAAAATTTTAACTCCTTTGGGCAAATACCAAGGAACATGATTGCTGGATCATATGGCAAATGTATGTTTACAGTTTTGTAAAAAACTGCCAAACTGTCTTCCCATCTTTTAAAATCAGGTTTTTTCTGTCCTTATTCTTGAGTTTTAAGAGCTCTCTGCCTATTCGGGATATTAATCCATTTTTAAAATCTTACTAAGGATCTCTTACCTCTTTATTTGGTCCTGATAGAACCAACAGATGAGTCTTCAAGAATGACTCTGATCTTGCTTTCTTTGGACTAATACATTTAATGATCACTGTATTAGTTTTCATATGAAATAAAGACTCCTCTGCCAGTTTTCAAGCCCATCCCTTTTCTCTCCTCATTTTTCCTTCTCCCTCTTAACTTCTGTTACTTTTATACATCAAATAAACATGAGCAAGTTTCTTCATCTGGTTATGTGTATAATAATTGCTATATTTTAGGTCCTTCTGAGGATTACAGAAAAAAAAATTATGGCACACAGTAGGTACTCAATAAATCACAATTATTTATTATCGTTATTGTTGGGTCCCAGTGCTAGAAAGAGTATAGTTACTATAACACAAGCAAACCCGGATTCAAATCCTAAATGTTTACGTGCCAGCTTTCTGTTTTCAGACAGGTTAATTAATCTTTTTAGGCTCTGATTTATCTGTAAAGTGGTGAGCATAGATGATGGGCTGATAAAAGGATGAAATTAGATTAACTAATTGATGAGAGTAATTTAGTTAAAAGCACCAAGGAGAGTTTGTTTCCTTTCTCTTTCATGCTGTATGCACTCTATACTCTAGCTCCAAGCTAATCACCATTTGTTTACTGTATCTGTTCCTTTCCTGCCATCAAAATTCTTCTCAGACTAATCCTTCAACTAGCACTCCCATAGTTCTATCTATGGATACTTGACCCATCATACAAGGTTCAGCTCAAATGTTTGCCTCATTGCAAGTCCTAGGATTTTCCCAAGAAATATCTTTGTTGTCTCTGTGTCTCCCAGTATCATACCAAATATAACACTTGCATATATTCTCCATGTTTATATATACCTCTTCCCTTATCTACACTGAAAACTGTAAGAGGCAGGGATCTGTTATTCCCCTTCACGTCTCTTAAATTAACTACCCCAGTGCCTTGCACAGAAGAACCATTCAATAAACTTCAGTTAGCTGTATTATGATTTTTCTATACATTCTAGACTCTATTATATAAGCCCTTTCTTCCCATCTAAAGTAATTTCTACTTTTAGGACCATCTCACAGCAGGTGGAATATATAACATATTTAACTTTCTGCTATTGATCAACCCACACATCTTTTTAAATTTTCTCTGAAGATGTGGGAACATGGGTGGCACAGATTACAGTGGGAGATCGGAGTAAGTGTAGCTGAGGGAATTTTAAGAGCAGACTGATATGCTCCACTCCTGGCACTAAACAAACAAACAAACAAACAAAAACAAAATCACAGAAGTAAAAAGACAGCACTGTCAACTTGGACATGGAGGTCAGAGTTGACTCACAGGGTGTGGGTGTCATCATCCATCACTTTTTTTTTTTTAAATTTTTTTTTCAATATTTATTTATTTTTGGGACAGAGAGAGACAGAGCATGAACGGGGGAGGGGCAGAGAGAGAGGGAGACACAGAATCGGAAACAGGCTCCAGGCTCTGAGCCATCAGCCCAGAGCCCGACGCGGGGCTCGAACTCACGGACTGTGAGATCGTGACCTGGCTGAAGTCGGACGCTTAACCGACTGCGCCATCCAGGCGCCCCTCATCATCCATCACTTTTAACTTGACAATCCTGTCCCTAACCAGAGGTTCAAAGGTCTATTCTTGAAACCTAGTTCCATTTCCCAGTATTGGCTGCAGTGATGAAACATAATGATACTTATCATTCCCATTGGTGTACCATTTTCACTTTCCCATTTGCATTGCAATTCCATTCTGTGTGGTAGTGGTTAATAAATCTGTCTTGCCTATTAAGACCCTGCGACTAACCAAATTAAAAGTTACTAATACAGCCACAGGATAAAAGATTCCAGACAAAAACGCTTTTCCTGACTCCCAATTCCCACCCTCCTTCTGCTATACCACACGCAAAAGATTCTTCATATCGTCAATATTACAATGGGCATACCTGAATTATTGAGAGGTGACAAAATAAAAAACATTAAATAGCGGATCTGTAATAATCTTAGACCACTGCCCAAAAAACAAAGGGAAAAAATATCAACCAATTTTTGTGTGATAAATTACTAAAAGCCTTTATTTCCCAAGGGACAAAGAACATCTTAGGTCTAAACTGAGCAAGGACAGTTGTCCAGCTGTGAAGGAGAATTCTCAGCTCCTGGTAAGGGGTGATACAATGCAATCCAAGTAGTTTGCAGGCGCTTCAAAAGAAGGGTTGAGTCCAAAGCACCTCTTCAGAAATGTCTTAGGGCTTCCTCTCCCCGCTTGGACCAATGGCTATTAGCTGGAGTGCAACTCTTTCTGGTATTTGAAACATACTGTCACCTTCATCCTGAAGTTTAAAGAACGGAAACCAGAGTTGGGAATGCCTTGAGGGATTTCTGACTTACAGGCCTCTTAAGCTTGTAGAGATATTGACATTCGTTGTATTTTTGTTAAAAACCTTTTCCAGTAATGGAAAATATGGCCTCTCTTTATTTCTACATAGTCATTTTTCATTTTGCCCACAAAAAATTTCCAGAGTTACACGGTTTACTATCTGAATACAGATTTCTCTTCCCACAGTCCACAAAGAGATATTCTTCCCTACCCACCAACTCCACAGAATAAAATAAAAGTTGCCCACTGGCCTGAAAGATGGGATGTCATCACATCTGCCTACAAATTGATTTGCTAAACAGCGTTAGGAACTTGTCTCCTGTTATAAATGTAACATTATGTAATCCACCCAGAATAATGATAATAGCACAAAGGCAGCATTAATTAGGACCCTATTTCTTTCTCCTTAGGCCTCCTACGTAACATTTCATGTAATTTTGGTCTGTGGTCTAAAATAATTGTTTCTATATAAAAATGATTGTAACAGTTTTGCAATTACATATGTTCACTCTAAAAACCCACAGATCCTATACAAAGAACTAACAGAAGGACTAAAATGTTAACCAAGGAAAACACTCAGGCTGGTATTGCACAGATAAATGTTTATTACATCTGAAAAGAGCCAGGAGGAATAGGAGAAAGGTTATACCAACATCCTCTGTGCTTTCTCTTTTCTAATAGGAAACTTAAACAGTAACTTTAATAATTTGTTCCTAGGGCTCAAAAAAGAAAATCAAACATAAAGTCAATACATTCTGCATTGGTAATTTAAGCCCCATGAAAGATAAGGGATGTTGACTATATTTTAAAATGTTGTTATAATAGCTATCTAGGCAGAAAATGTTTCCAAACAGTCTTCTTTGGGGCAGACAAGTGAGAGAAGGTTAAGATGCCAGAGTGAAGGCTATTTTAGAATTATCAGGGAAAAAGAAAAAGCTATTAGTGTCAACAAGATATAAAAAATAATTGAAAATCAGGTATCAAACTGTTAGCATAGCCCTTGTCAGTACTGGTTTCTAACTTACTTTCGGTCTTGATGCTTCTGAGAAAAGAAAGTACACGCAGATGACATTAAAGTGCACACCGAGCTGACTGCCACCTTCTTTTTTAAAAAACCCTTTTTTGCAAAGTGTACAGATGGAGTTTTGATAATAGTCTCCTGACTATGAAAAGCTGACCCTGGCACACAACGGGGATGTGAGGGAAAGGGAGGTACAAGAGTTGGGGAGCACTGTGATGGTGAATGCCTCTGTCTGTTCAGAGGCCAGCGAGATTAAATAAAGGCTATTTTACCTGTGTTCTGCATGCCTTCAAAGGCAGAGGAATGGTCTTATAACTAGCTTCCGGGTGTTGCAAATTGACCCACATGGGTCTTGAACCTATGATCACGATCTTGCTTGTTCTAAGGCCTAACACCTTTGCGTTGGGTATAACATTGCGTAATTTCTAAAAGTGAAAGTTCCTTTAGAACCTACTAACCTCCCTCCAGGTACTTCTGCACATACTTTGTGATCACCTCTAAGCAAATCTATTCTAGAAAAGCCTGACATCTAATATATTGAAGTCCCTTTGTAAGACACGCTTCGATAGCTTCTGAAATGTTGTTCCCACACCACCACTACTTTGTAGGTAAGAAATCCAAGGCACGGGAATCAGAGCCAGGATTCAAACCCAGGTATTCCAAGTTCACATCCATTCCTAGTAGTTCGGAAGTGCACTATGATTCTGTGTGCTGGTTACATTTAAGCTCCTCTATGAACACTCTTCAGCAGGTATATCTGTCAATAAAAACAGAAGCACCCAAAAGAAATACTCCATAACCTAGTACCTAAACAGGGATAAAGCTGGTAGGAAACAGAGAAAGTATTTATTGTGAAAATATAGTTAAGCCAAATAAATATTTCTATTTATCTTGTTATTCGAAAGTTGGAAATTGCTTATGGTAAGTAAAAAAATTTGGGATGCATGTCTACCTAGGGAAATAGCCTAACAGAGTCATTAAAAGCATCAAACTCTAGGGTCAGAACCCTCAGTTCATTTTTTAGCTTTGTTATTTACTAGCTATATGGCCGCAGGCAGGTTACTTAATCCCCCTCTGTTTCCAATGCTTCCCAGAGATACACACAAGAGACTAAAAAATGACATTCATCATACAAATGTAAGTCTGGCTCCTTTATCTAACCATGCCATCTTTAATACACTCTGGATTAATTTTTTTTTAATTTATCATACATTCTGTACATTAGACTTTATAGCACTGTTCTTGTGTAAAAAGTTTTTTATCACACATATAATTTTAAAATCATCACAATAATTTTTGTGACCTTATTTGGTATTATTTGATTTTTAATATCCCAAAATTCTGAAGCTAGAGGGAGGAAAAAAAGGACTTTCCTTAGCATTCAAGGCCTTGGAAAGCCTTGACTTAAATTCACTGCTGCTTATTTTCTTGATCTATTATATGGCTGGCTATTAATGCATACCATACAGTATTTTTTGTAAAGATTACATAAAATAGCATATATGAAGGACCAGCACAGTGCCTGACACATCGTGGGCCCTCAATCAATTACTGCTGTTGTCTTTTTACAGAAAGTAAATTTTGTTTTGTTTTGTTCTTGTCTGTTTGTTTGTTTTTTTAAGATTTACTACTGGTTCTCCTATTAGCCAGCATACTGCCAAAGATCAGGAAAGGGATAGTAAGTGAAAATTGTATAAGCTTCTGTAGACCTATCCCATGCCTACAACCTCTCTGGATATGATGGAGGAAGATTTATTCTTGTTAACTCATCTTTCTCTTTAATACTTGGGGATAGTGGGCAGAGAAGCCATAAAAGACAGAAATGGACATTTAAAGATACAATGTGTGGGACTGAAAATATGATAGTAAGTGGTACATAGTTATAAACCTAACTCCAAAATACAACTGCAAACTTGGAAAGAAGCCAGGAAAAGCTACCCTTTTCATCAAAGAACCCTCAACACCATATTTTAAGTAAACATACCCAGGTTCTTTATAGAGGCTAATCGACATGAATGTCAAAAATGTAAGTCATGGTTCTAAGAAAATTGCAGAGGAAAAGTTAAGATGGAGTATCCACATGATAAGTAGGCACATAGCCGGATGGCCTGGCACACGATGGAATTTCTTTTACAAGCAATACGCAGTGCTACTTGCAATAGAGAGGAAGGTAAATCATAAAGGCAGATCAGCCATTGTGCAGAACTTGTGTGGTTACTCCAAACTATGCTGGAAGCAGAAGACCCTCCTTATCCAGGTCTGCATTTTCCATGTGCACCCTCAGCTGCAACCAAGTGCGTATCACCCTGAAGTTGTCATTCTGCCCCTGACAATACCTGGAGCCCCTTTGGGTCTTTTGTCATTTTGAATTATTATGGATGGAGGAAGGTAAAAACTAATTTTAACATAGTAAAACATGGTAAAAGATACATATATTAAAAATTTACATTGTAGGGGTTCCTGGGTGGCTCAGTCGGTTCAGCGTTGGACTCCCGATTTTAGCTCTGGTCATGATGATCTCATGGTTCATGAGTTCAAGCCCCACATCAGGCTCCTCACTGACAGCAGTGAGCCTGCTTGGAATTCTTTCTCCCTTTGTCTCTGCCCTTCCCCTGCTTATGAGCACATGTGCTCTTTTCTCTCCCTCTCTCAAAATAAACTTAAAAAAAAAATTACGTAATAAAAGATAGATTTAAGGGCACCTGGGTGGCTCGGTTGGTTAAGTGGCTGACTTCAGCTCAGGTCATGATCTTACGGGTTCAAGCCCCGTGTTGGGCTCTGTGCTGACAGCTCACAGCCTGGAGCCTGCTTCAGATTCTCTCTGTCTCTCTCTACCCGTTCCCTGGTTGTACTGTGTCTCTGTCTCTCAAATATAAGTGAACATGAAAAAAATGTAAATAATATATTTTTTAAAAGATGGATTTAGTAATATCAAAAACATCACTGACTAAATCCTCTGTATTTTCTTTGGCCGCCATGTTGCTACAAGCATTTCTCTGACTCTACATATACAGCTGTTGTCCCTGCTTATAGAAGAATATTACATTCCTTTCAAACATTCTCTCAAAATAAAAGATAACCTTTGAAAGGGAATACATAAAAATAAAATTGGGATGTCTCAGCTTTGTTACTTTTTTAAGATGAGAGCATAATGCACTTACTGAGGTAACATTCTCTGATTTAGAGAAACAGCTTGATGATAAAATATACAGTACTTTGTCCATAATAACTTGTTTTTTGGCTTTTTTTTTTTTTAGTAATCAATTGAGCTTGATCTTTACCTCATTAGAGGCTTTCCAAGTGCATCATTGCAACAGATCATCTCTCCACATTACTGTATCCATTATCTATAGAGGAAGTTCATCCAATTTCCCTAGCAGTTTATGAGAAAAAAACAAATAAAAAAGGCCTACTTCCCCATACATCAGTGTGATTTATGCCGGTGTTAAAGCCCGAGTATTTGTATTTTCTCCGGCTCTTCTATTTGCTTAACATATGAAGTAGCAAACTTAATACGCCTCGGAAAAACTCTGCTCTGGTCTCTACTGATTTGAACATAAAGTTCAAAAGGAGATTGTATCTTATAAAGACTCGAAGCTTATTGCATTAAATTAACAATACTAATCTCTGTGTTTCACATGGTACTTACTCAGA
The DNA here is from genome assembly GCF_016509475.1 of Prionailurus bengalensis. Taxonomy (NCBI): domain Eukaryota; kingdom Metazoa; phylum Chordata; class Mammalia; order Carnivora; family Felidae; genus Prionailurus; species Prionailurus bengalensis. Next base: position 189,229,439 of record NC_057344.1, on the reverse strand, counting down.
GCAGTTTTACAGACATTAAGTGAAAATGCCAAAGCTGTCTTTTAGATAAAAGGCATTAATGGAAACTCCTCTAGACATTCCTTCAGGTCTTTTTAAAGGATATACTTCAGCTAGGGGGAGTGAATAGGTTTTTCTTCTTCCTTTACTTTCTCAGCTCCAGACTTTTCTAAACCCCACTAGCCAGGGAGACATAAAAAGGGAAGGAAAGAGAATGACAAGAAGAAGAAGGAAAACTGGACAACCACTCATCAATGTAAAACAACAAAATTAAACAATCAAACAAACAAACAAACATCATCATCATGCCAAAAATTCTGGGAGGAAAACAAGACAACTACATCATTACAGAATCCAGTGACACTCCCCCTGCTGTACCCACCCCCCCAAGGAAGCAATTGAAGAGGAGAGAGACAAAGCCAACCCCAAACCCAACAACTGTGGGATGAATTGATGGTAAGACAAGAAAGGGGAAAGCTGCAGAAAGCTTCCATGATCCTACAGCCCTGTCTTAGTCTGTTTGGGCTGCTATAACAAAATACCACAGAGTGGGAGCCTTATAAACACAAACATTTATTCCCCCACAGTTCTGTGAAGTCCAAGGCCATGGTGCCAGCAGACTGGGTGCAGCACCTACTGAGAGCTCACTTCCTGGTGCCTCCTGAGAGAGGAGCTAGGGACCTCTCTAGGATCTCTTTTATAAAGAGCATTAATATAAAGAGGCTCCACCCTCATGACCTAAACACAGCCCAAAGTCCCCACCTCCTAATACCATCATACCAGGTATTAGGATTTCAACATGCATTTGGACAGGGGGTGGAGGGATGGGGCCATGGACACAAACAGCCAGACCCTAACATTTCCTGCCCATCTCATGTTAGCTTTCAAATTCTCTTTTACACACTTGACTACAGGATAACATGTATTCCTCTGTAGCCCCAACCACCTCTAGTCTCTTTTTCATGTATTTTATTTTATTTTATTTTATTTTATTTTATTTTATTTTATTTTATTTTATTTTTTTGAGAGAAGGAGAAAGACAGCATGAGCAGGAGAGCAGCAGAGAGGGAGACAGGGACACAGGATCCGAAGCAGGCTCCAGGCTCTGAGCTGTTAGCAGACAGCCTGGCGCAGGATTTGAACTCACAAACAGTGAGACCATGACCTGAGCTGAGGTCAGATGCTTAACCAACTGAGCCACCCAGGCGCCCCCATTTCACATATTCTTTAATCCAAAAACCTTCCATTGAAAATCTACACTATGCTCAGCTAAGATTAAAGACACAGTACATAAACAATGTAATCACTAACTTATTGGGCTCACAGTCTTGGGGCTGGGAAGAGTGGGTTAGGACACCGGAGAAAGGGTAAGGATAGAATATCACAGTAGTACTATGATAGGAGTTTGCCCAAAATGCTCTGCAAATCTACTCAATTAACAATGCACCCAGACATGATCTTATGGTTTTGTATTAAAATTTCAAATCCATGAAGATTGGTATGTGCAATGGCACAGATAAGCCTTTTTCCACAAAAAAGATGAGATAATTATCATTTCCTTATTCCATAAAGTGATGATCTCCACAGTGGGTATGGAATAAAATACGGGAAGAAAATATTCCAAAATATTATGAACAATGCTTTTATTTTTTTTAATTTTTTTTCAATGTTTTTATTTTTGGGACAGAGAGAGACAGAGCATGAACGGGGGAGGGGCAGAGAGAGAGGGAGACACAGAATCGGAAGCAGGCTCCAGGCTCCGAGCCATCAGCCCAGAGCCTGACGCGGGGCTCGAACTCATGGACCGCGAGATCGTGACCTGGCTGAAGTCGGACGCTTAACCGACTGCGCCACCCAGGCGCCCCTAATGCTTTTATTTTTTAGAGAGAATTAAGTTGTACTAACTCTTAACACATTGATTCTATGTCACTAAAGTAAAAGAAGTATTCAATGGAAGGAGAGAAATTCTTAGTATGGTCCAGGCTAAACACAGTGAGACACTAACACACATTAGTTCACACCCAACATACTGCAACATCAGAACTAGTGTGCGTCTGGTTAGGTAGATTTATAGAACACACTGTTTAGGGTTATTCCATTCTGACTCACTCTCACAAAAGAGACGACAGAAGCAGATGATTCATTAAAAGAAATCTTGGATTGCAAACAATGTTCACAGTGCATGCCCAGGACATGAACACGGCAGAGGGGGTGCTTCTGCTCCCTGGCAGGCCTCATTGTCAGTCAAATGGCAGGCAAAGAAGTGACAATGTATTCAGGTCAGATGTGAATGAGCCTCTGATAATGTGAAATTATGAAGATGCCATCAGATATCAGTTACCTTTTACATCTTAAAAATGAACTTCATCCTGTGTAAATTGTGTGGACCTTTAACAACTGCTGTATCAAAGCATGGATTGGAGGGAAAATATATATTATGACTCCGTAAGCAGGAGGTACTATGTGCTTCTTCTTTGTTGATATACATGCTTATGTAATAACTTTTCCAACCATTGAAAGTAAACATTCCTTAATATGTGAACTAAGCTTGGAACTGAAGTATGAAAAAGAAGAAAAAGTAAAATTGAGATTTTCAAAAATAACTGAGAAAAGATAATGATTTTTCTCACTAAACTTATTATATACATTGTTATTATACACAAGTAGAAATAACATAATTTAATATATATCATTCTTACATTTCAGTTAAAAAAGTTTGATATTTGTTAGTTAATAAAAATGTTTATTTTATATCTATCACACTATTTTACATTTTACTGTTTATATGTTTATATAATTTCTATGATATTTTAGTAGAGTATGGGTGTAATTTATAAATAACACAAATTAAGGAGTATTGATATCTGTCTATATCTATTTCCTTTTTGAAATATCGACTGATTGATTGTGATAGAGAGAGAGTGCGAGGGAGAGAAGAAGAGCGGGGAGAGAATCCCAAGCAGGCTCTGCGCTGCTAAACACAGTGTTACCTTCTATATCTTAGAGCCAGATGCAGGGCTTGATCTCACGAACCAACTGTGAGATCATGACCTGAGCCAAAATCAAGAGTCAGATACTTAACTGACTGAGCTGCCCAGGTGCATCTGTCTATATCTATATCTATATCTATATCTATATCTATATCTATATCTATATCTATATCTATATCTATATCTATATCTATATCATTTATATCTATATCGAGAGAGAGATGGCAGATAACCAACAGTATGATATCCATGGTCACTGATCAGAGTGAACCACTTCAGGCAGATGTCAAATCTGTGTTCTACTGTTTCCATATGAGATTGAAGAAAGGGCCTGGGAAAATGCATTCATAAAGAACCTACTTGCAAGAGGTTGAGTGGTTACATAGTCATTTGTCAAAATATATCTTCAATTATTCAAAGGACAATGCAACTAAAGAAGATACTACCTTTCAAAATAAGCCATGGTAGTTCTAAAATATTAAGTAGAAGCATGGTCTAAATAACAGTAACCTTTTTTTGAGTAATCTGCCTCAGTCAACCAATCTCTAAGAGCTGAAGAAGAACATGTTTTTCTAATTGAGAGATCACAGAGGGAAGGCTATAAGGTCTGCTAATCTGCTTGGATTTGAGAGCTAATGTCAAGTTTGGAACAAATAAACTATTTCCTACACACATGTATACATGAGATCTCTATCTCTAAACAACAAGAAAGATAAGATTCCATTTATTACTTGGTAGAAAAATAATACCCTCACTTAGGATTTGCGACCTATTTGAACAAGGCACACATCTGAAATGGGATGAGAATCAACACATCAAATGTGTTTCTGAATGCTCAATTGTAACATGTCATTAGATTTAGAGAATACAGTCTATCATAGGTAACTTACATTTTGCACCCCAACTCCATCTGATAAAATATGTACACAGAATCTTGTGAATGAAAAGTTTTTAAACATTTTAGTAGCTTGTTATGTTTTCCACTGGTTTAGTCATTCTTTTTTCTTTTAATAAAAATGATGTAAAAATGGCTTACTCAGTGTCATTTGGTTTTTACTCTGTTTCTTACAGGTCATATTCAGAACTGACTGAGCACCATAAGTGTTCAACAGACTTTGATTTTATTTTTATCCCATGCCTCATAAAACTGATTTAGAAACCTAAAAATGTGTCACTAAAATATTGAATTATGAACAGTCAGGGCTTATTGAATTCCAAAAATCTAACAAGCATGGTTAGCTATGAAAGCAAACAAATATTTTTCAAATGTACCCAGCCACAGTTAAGGAATTCTTACAGGGATCTAGAAGATTCTGAATTGCCATGATAGAGACCACACCAATATTTCAGAAGCCAGTAGCCTGTTTTTGGAAGACTCTTCCTTCTGCATGCTGTCTGATATAATTCCCATCACAAAGCGATTTGAATCTACTTTAGAATTGTAATGGAGGCCAAATAAATGTGGAGAAAATCCCCACCACTGGCACATGTAGAATGGTTTTCTACATAGACATCCTTCCTACGTTATCTCTGCTTCACAGAATCTTCATCACATTTCAAGTGTCAGCAGAATCCAGTTCTTCTCTTGGCTATACCTCACCATTTTATCTATTAATGGATCTTTATGATTTATGGGTCCCCTTCTGCAACCATTACTCAGAAGCTCGGGTGTTATGATGTTTTGAGCTCCACACCAGAGGACCAGCCTGAAATCTATGCTGCAGTGCACAGAACCCGATTGGCTTGCAAGAATAAATATTCATTGTAAAGGTCTAATGGTTCCCAAGAAGAAAATTAGATACCTTCACAATTGAATTATACCCCAGCAATGCCCCTTTGACTCAAATATCTTACTTCAAGAAAATACATCCCTCTGGAGCCTAGTCCTGAAGCCTCAAGTAAAGGAAACAAATTCTCCTAAATATAAAGCTTTGTGCAGTAAAGCTGTGTACTTCACAGACATTCTCTTAGAGGTTGATTGATACTTACTTAATACACAAAGCAGGATACGACTGATCTCATTTAAGATACTGGCTCTGTAACACATCTGCCCTGTGATCATTCCTTAACCTCTGTCAATTTTGGTTTCTTCTCTTGAGAAGGGGGAAAGAAACACCCATTCCCAGAGCTGCTGGGAACTTTAACTGAGGTAATAATCTTCTGATCAAAATTTACTTATCACTTGGGGGGAAAAAGGGTCAGTGCATATTTAATACATGTTTTGTTTTTATCAGTCTAGCATATATTTATGAGTAGTTTTGGTTTTTTTGTTTTTTGTTTTTTAATCTGTTCTGTCTAGCTCAGATACCATGAAAGGACCATAGGCTTTTTATAAGGGATAGTGGGAGGGGAAGGTGACTTTTGGGATAACAACAACACTGTCCTAGTTATCTGTTGCTGTATAACAAGTTATCCTCAAATTTAATGGATTAAAACAGTAACCATTTGGTGCTCTTAGTGCCTCAGTTAGTTAAGCGTCCAACTTTTTTGACTTTAGCTCAGGTCATGATCCCCGAGTCTTGGGATCTCTATCTCTAAAAAACACCAAGAAAAAAAAAACAAACCAAACCAAAACAAAACAAAACAAAAAAGTGGTAACCACTTATCTCACAGTGTCTGGTGGGTCATAACTTTGGAAGTGGTTTAGCAGGGTGGTTTGGGTGCAGGGTTCTTCATGAGAGAGCAGTCAAGAGGCCAGGGCTTCAGGCATCAGAATGTCTGACTGGGCTGGAGGATCTGCTTCCAAGAAGGTGCATTTACATGGCCATTGACAGGGGCCTCGCTTCCTCACCACTGGCTTCCCCAAAGTGATCAACGGACACTGAGAGTGATTACAATGAAAACCACAGTACCTTTCACAACTTCATTTTGGAAGTGACACATCATCATGTCTGCTACATTCGAATAGTCACACAGATCAATCCTGGTACAACATGGGCAGTGATGCCAAATGTGTGTGAGTACCAGGAGGTGGGAATCACTGGAGGCCAGAGCATTTATCTAGCATCTCTCAGGTTATAAAGCACTTTTCACAAATAAACAATTCTATGAAGAAATCAGAGAGTTTAAATTACTTGCCCATGGCTGCAATTACAAGAGTGTGTCCTCAAAACGATTCAGAAGTGCATGTTAACTTCACATTATTTTCTTTACATCCTCTTCCTTCTCTTAGTTGATCAAAATATACCATCTTCTATCCTGACACTACCTAGCTTAATTTTGACCGAATTACAATAGCCACAGGATTGACTTTTAATAACAAAAATATAAATAAAATGTAATGCTTAGTTAAGGCAGAAAATTAATTCAAAATATCAGAATAAGAAGAAAACTTTTATTAAAAATGGAAGATCCAAAAAAAGAGAAATTTTAGTTAATAATATATTATTGTATCTTATTCCAAATCTCAGGTTCTAAAAATTTAAGTTTTGCCTCTGGCAAAATTTTTAAAAAATAAATTGAAAACAAGTGGGACTGTAGTGTCATTGAATTTACTATCTGTAAAACTATCATTCTAATCTTGAGCCAGGTATTCTAATGTACTGTACCTAATTAATGAGCTGATGATAAATGAATAATGAACTATTCTCCTATGCTCTTCCAAGTAAAAAGCCAATTTTAAAGAGCTTTTCTTTTCTACCTAAACATCTGATTTCAGCAAAAGTTTTAAACATTATGAAATCATTACTTGGCCTATCATATCTACCTGAGTTGTAGTCAATGTTACTAAAGAATTAAAGTTTACATGAAGTTGATTGGCAAGTTATTGTACACAAGCTTTTTCATACTTGGTTTTAAACATCCCAACTCATTTTTTTTAGACTAAAAGACACCAGAACCTATTCTTATGCCCCGTAGGGAGTATTTAAAAACAGAAAGGAAAGTATTTAAATACTTAAGCATTAGAAATTCTAACAAATTGGATTTAGAATGGAGAATATTAATGACTTATCAGCTGAATTAAAGTAATAGAGCTTTTTGCTGCATTTATTGAGTTCGATCCTTAGCTATATCTCTTCTTAGAGTAATAACCAGAAACTTGGCTCTGACAGACGTGGAAGTTCACATAACAAGCAGGAGTTAACAGGTGCACGCATGTATCTATGGATACACAAGCATGTACCTTTCTACCTCTTCTACAGGATCCTGGGTGTGGGCTTTCTCTACAAGTAATTCAAATAAGCTTTCTGCTGGGTGAAATTGATTTGTATGCTTCCGGGTAAAAGTAACTTTGAAGAGGTAATAGCCTATGGTGATTACTGGGGCAATTTAGCCCCTAATGGTTATGATGAGTGGGTAATGTTCCTTAATTGTTTAGAATATTACATCTTGGAGACTACAGTGTTCTCACTTTTGTAAAGTTACCTCACAATGCCGAGCTGCAGTACATCAACTGTTTCCAACTGTAATCTTTCTCATTGTACTTTTGACACACGAAGCTTGGATGGAGTATCCTCACCCAACAAATCAAAAACCAGAATTTGTGGGGCGCCTGGGTGGCTCAGTCGGTTAAGTGTCCGACTTCAGCTCAGATCACGATCTCATGGTCCGTGAGTTCGAGTCCCATGTCGGGCTCTATGCTGACAGCTCAGAGCCTGGAGCCTGCTTCGGATTCTGTGTCTCCCTCTCTCTCTCTGCTCCTCCCCCATCCATGCTCTGTCTCAAAAATAAATAAACATTAAAAAAAACAGAATTTGTCCTCTTGCTTTTATTCCATGGGTTTTCACCATATTCTCTGCTGCTCATATCCCCAGATATGGCAGCCATGGTTGTGCCTGGGTAAATGTCTTCAAAGCTCAGTCATCTGTGGACCCTGTTCATGGTTGTGCAGTATCTGTGTTACACCCAGTACTTATTTAACCAGTTGTACTATACCCATGTAACCTCTGGATCTATGTTTTTAAAATGAATCAGTTTTAGTTAAATAAAGGTATTATAAAATAAAAAATGTGCATTCTCTCATGAAAAGAAAATTACTTAGCCATAAATGGAATAAATCCATAGAAAATACTTCTAAACCAAACGTGGGTATGTTCTCAAAGTTTAGGTTATTTCTCTTGCCCTCCTGAAGACTGAACCTCAGATCTGCTCTGCTGTTAAAAACAGAGTCACAAGTTTTTGAGTGGTGATAAAGATATATTTGCAGGAGCTCAAGGTGTCCACTGATTCTATCAAAAGAATGGAAGAAATTATGAAAGGGCTACTTTCTTATTATATGACCCAACTGCTGTTTCATGCCAAGTCTAAGTGCCATGGAAAATCAGCTTACTTATACCAATGTCGGCATCAGACACCAGGAAGAATTATAATCTGGACTCTAGCAGAAAGAGAAAGGGGTTCTTAGCTAGAGAAAGGGGTTCTTGGCAAAACATGGCCTCTGGATTTTTAGGTAAATCCAGCCCAACCACAAATATATACTGAAACAACAATGCCTAGCTAAAGGGCAGTCGATGAACTTGGCTTTCTGGGGTTTTGGGTTCCTCTGAAAAATGACAGGAATGGATTCAAGAGTCACTGCCACCCACTACTATACTTTGGAGTTCATTGTCTTCACCAGCTCTATTTGTGAAACTTGGGTCTTTTACTTCTCAGAGTCTGAAAGACTCCCCTTTTAAGAAAAATAAATAATGAGAACTCCCCTTTTAAGAAAAATAAACCAGAAGATAGGAAATGAATTTTACCATCTTCCTAACTCAATTACCTGCATATAAACTTGAGTGACATTTCTGAAGTTAAATCATAATCTGGGTAAGTCACCCTCAAATCTTGTCCACAAATGATTTTTCCCTTGGAAATTCTAGTGAGGATACTCAATCACCTCTCCATTCTTGGTAAAGAATGATTATTTTTAGATGAACAGGAGATCCTACTTTTCTCTCCTCATTGCAGCAGAGATATTTCATGCTTCTTTTAACTAGTCCAAATTCAGAATATAGCTATGTCTGAAAGATCCTGTCAACAGAAATATATTCATTCAAGGAACGCTGTACTCCTTCATATATGAATAAATCAATTCTGGGTTCGAAGTCTATTTTATGCTATATAACTCTTTCTTTCGTAAAGATTTATAAGATTTTAGCCCACTCTGTTCTTCCTATATCTTGACTGCTTTGTGTTTTAGCCTTGCTTATCATCACCTGAATTGGAAAGATGGACAAAATCAAGATTGGAAAATATATGTCACAAAGTAAACTTGGATACCTTTGGACATAATATATGAAACGCTGAGCATTGCTTTAACTATATCAGTTAAGATTATAGAATTAATATTATAACCACCTTTTATCATGATAAAGAGTTATTTTAAGGAAGAGGCAAATCTCTATGTGAAAAATATAATTGAGATTATTTAAGGAACACATAAAGTTGAATTAAGTGTCTTTTCACCCATCAATCTTCCCAGTATATATTGGAAAGAACATGACTCAGGTATCTTAGCAAAGATAACGGACATCTAGAGAAGTACTTTAAAACTAAGGCTGAAGACCTAAATTATAAAAGTAGCTCATACAACAAAATAGAAATGCAAAGTTCAAGAATTTTACTTTTGACCAAAAAATGCTAATTAATCAGATGGAAATCCAGATTGAGAGTTCCTCTGACCACTTATGGATTACTGATGGTTCTTTTTTTTTCTTTTTTTTTTTCCTGATGCTCTTCTTTTGAGTTCATATTTTCAATATTACACATCCAAAGCCCTAAATTGTAAAAGGCATCCGGCCTGATTCACTTGAAGAACTCTATTTTAACTCAAAGGGTATATAATTAGAATACTAGTATTCTAGCACTTCAAGATATTTTTAGAGTTGTTGCAAAACTGCTATATTATCACAGAAGGTTCCTTACTGGCACAGAAAATGGAAAAGCTGCTTGATGTGTTCAGGGGACTCTTGAATCTACCTTTTGCTCATCCTCATCTTTCCATTTCCAGGCCACGGACATACCTATTGACTTGACCTTTGCTGTCAGCCCCTCATGGACTTCAGCTGCCAATCAGTCTTCTTAAAGCAAAACTGGAGTAATGGCGGCACATCTGTGTTCAAAGGCCTGCAGGATAGCTGCTTAACTGCAGTGCATCCAAGTCCACAACCTCTCCCCAATCCACATTCCCCATCATTTCACCCAAACACACTGCCTCAGTAGCAATACTGTCCAACCCCCACTAAGGCCTCCACTGCTACAGTCCTGATCAGAGCCACCAGTCTCCCCACTGTTCGATCCTCGACCCTCTGCATTGGGGTCAGAGAACTTACCCTGAAAGACTCAGATGGAAAATACTGTAGGCTTTGCAGGCCAAGCAGGTGGCCTTATAACTACTCAACTCTGCCACTGTAACACAAAAGCAGCCATAGGTAACATGTCACCAAATGAGTAGAGTCCAGCTGAAACTTCATTTCTGGGTGCTAAATTTGAATTTCATACAATTATCCTGTGTCATGAAATCTTCTTTTGATGTTTTATCAATCACTTATCAATGTAGAAATAATTCTTAGCTAATGGACCATACAAAACCCAGCAATGGGCTGGATTTGGCCCATGGGCTATAGTCAGGTGACTCCTACTCTATTGTGCATCTCAAAAGAGCAGCCCTCTAGATTAGCATGATTGAATTTGACTCCTGCTCAGAGTCCTGCAGTGGCTGTCAGTGCCACTCAGAGCAAATGCCCAGGTTCTCACCATGCCCTGTAAAGCCTTATATATTCTGGTCTCCTTTGTTTGTCTGCCTTTATCTCCAATTACCCTCGTTGGTTTTTCTCTGCCCCAGCTAACTGACCTCCTTTCTGTTCTTTAAACACACTGAACGCAAGCCTGTCTTAGGGCCTTTGCACTGGAAGTTTCTCTGCCTGGAATCTGTTTCTCCATACATCTCTATGGCTCTCTTGCTTGCTTCAGGATTTTGACCTAACCACTTTATCCTGACCACTCTATTTAAACTGTCATCATTCTGTTATGAGCTGATTGTGTTCCCCTAAATTTCATATATTGAAGCCCTAACCCCCTAACCTCACAACGTAACTGAATTTGCAGATCAGGTCTTTAAAGAGGTGATTCTGTCAAATAAGGTCATTAGAGTGGGCCCTCATCCAATCTGACTCGTATCCTTATAAGAAAAGGAAATCTGGATACACAGGAAGATGTCAGAGCCATGCCGTCACAGAGGAACTGCCGTGTGAGGACACACTGAGAACAAGACCATGTGCAAGCCAAAGAGAAAGGCCTCAGAAGAAACCAAACCTGCCAACACCTTGATCTTGGACTTTGGGACAATAAATTGTTATTGTTTAAGCCACCAAATCTGCAGTATTTTGTTATAGCAGCCGAAGCAAACTAACACCTGCCCCAACTTCCACATTCCTCCCAAACCCATTTACCCTGTTCTGCTGTTCTGCAGAGTAACTATCACCCACTGACATGCTATTTAATCAACTCAGTATGATTATTATTTATTTCCCTGCTCCATGACAGCAATAAATCATTGTTTACTGATGTATGTTTTCTAAGTTCCCAGAATAGTGCCTAGAAGAGAGTAGGTACATAACAATTATCTGCTGGATGAATGAAACCTAGCAATATATTTCTGTCTATATCTCCCCTTCCTCTGTTTCTCTGCTTTTCCTGGGAAGTCCAATCACTAGCTCAGTGTCTCCAAACCCATAGCTCCTAAAACCTATCTCACATGTTATTACCCCTAAAACGACTCTCTTGCCAAAACATGAAGGAAATCCTTTCTTTGGATTCTAGTAACACACTGTCTGAACCTCTCTCCTGGCACTTCACTTATTAAAGTCTGTATTCACATTTTTTATGTATTTTCTAATTCCTCTAGTAAATGTTAAGCTTCTTTATGGTAGGGCTGGTGTCTCATGAATGTTCATATGCCTCACCATGCCCGTTAGTGTATCACACATGCTAGAAGCCAATAAACATCTGATGAACTTATACACATTATTATAACATCATGTCACTGAACAATTACCTTGTGTCAGACTCTATCTTAAGTCTGCATATTATCTGCATGTTTGGCAAAATCTTTTTGAAGGTGGCCCTGTCATTATCCCCTTTTACAGATGAGGTCATTGAGTCTGAGTGAGGTAAACAAAATTGCCAAGATCATACTGCTAATGACTGGTGAAGACAGATTTCAAGCACAAGACTGTCCTTATGTAGAGGTCAGTATCTGGAGTAAGTAAAAAAGAAAAAAAAAGTGCTTACTTCAAAATAAAAATTTTAGTATGTTAAATGGAACAAAAACAAAGGAAGAAGTATCATTTACCTAAATTTCTAGAAGCTTGAATGGGCTGACTTCACATTTCTAGCGACTGCTTTTCTTGTTCTGAACCCTAAGAGTATAGCCCTTGTGTATCCTTTAAATTTATATATAGACTCTGAGATTTTAAAATTTCATTATTTCATAATAAAGTACTTTCCAAGATTAATCTTATTTTATCATTCATAATTGAAGCCTTAAAACATAAATGAATCGTATTAAATAAATTTGGTTTTCCTAAAGAGAGGATTTTAGTATCAATGTACACCTCCTATCCCCTTATAATACTTCATAAGGAATTTAAGAAATCATCAGGTTCATAATACTGACTTCTGAAAGAGATAATTTCTACTTCCCATTATTTTTTAATTCTATTACATTTTGTATCCCAGGAAATAGGCAGGATAGGTACAGTTCCTAATTTTATCCATTGATGAAGAAAAAAGCTTTATTAACTAACTTAAAAAAATTCAGAAAAAAAAAAAAAAAACAAAAAAAAAAAAAAATAAATAAAAAAAAAAAAAAAAAAAAAAAAAATTCAGTACTTCATACTCATGAATTTTTAGCACAAACATACATGTTGCACATATTGTAGAAATATACAAGTTGCCTGCAATTTTTATTTTAGGCCGGAGAGGATTTTTGGTGAGAGTAGTAAAGCATCACTGAGTATAACCCTTTAAGTATACAGATTTTACACTGTATCATTTTTGAAGGAGATCTTTAAGTTAGGTATTCTATTTACTTCTTGAAAATTTTAAATCGATATAAACCAAACACACTTTGGCCAAAACAACTGAACGACTTAGCTGCTAAGTTTCACGTGATTTATCAGTATCCAAAACAGGGCTTCAGACTGTTTGAATGAATACTGATCCCCAACTATTGCCCTTAAAAATGCTGACTTCAAAAAGTCCCTGGTGGCAGCTTGAAGTGGGATCCCTTAATTTTTCTGATGAGGAAACAGACATCACGGGATATCTGAATATAAACTTGCCTGAGGTCTCCTACTAACACCGACGGTGCTAAGACTTCAGTTCAGAACTTCTTGGCCACCAAGACCAGGCATTTCTCTCAGACCAAGCCATTACCACAGGCTCTTATCACAATGTAAAGCTGACAGAACTATGTGCTTCTGGAATGATGGTGTAATGGACTGACTAGTATTAAGACTAACTGGTCTCATGACCTTGGAAAAATCACTCCAGTAACTCGGCCGCCAATATTCTCTTCTGAAAAGAAGTTAGACCAATGGAGAGTTTATGGCCCATTGAGAGCTCACATACCTGTGAGCCAATAACATATTCCACACAACTATTTCTACAAGTAGTATGACATACATAACAATATCTTTATTAATGCCATTGTGCTGTGCACTTTCACTGATTGAGCTCCAACAAATTTCTTAACCTTCAGAGATCATAGACTATGCTTCTGCTTGGAGACACGCTAGGAAGGGCTGACTGGAAGGCACAATTGCATGTATTTGGGTAAATGCCCAGCAGTTGGCTGTATAGTTTCCCTTGGGGGACTTTAGTAGACACAGCATAAAACTGATCTTTAAAAGTTCTAAAAGCTTTTTATAGACCTGGCTTCATAGCCCTTTGACGCCTTTTGACTTGTTTGGCTCAGGGAATTATAAGACGGTAGAAAACTCTTCTATGTATACCCCATAATAAAACAGGCTCTATGTATCCTAACAATGTATTATAGAAGAGGAACTTGACTGATTTGGCAGGCGTTAAGCCTCTTGTCCTAACCTGGTGACCTTGCACAACAGAAATCTTCCCATTGTAGAGGTGATAATACTGAGCTAGGGGAACTTACAATTTTCTCAAAGTAATAAGGCAGCTGAAGAGAAAACTGTAGATAAAAAAACAGAAAACTGAAATCATGATAATACATATTTTTCTAATACTCTTAAATTTATAGTACATCCAAGGTGGCATATTTTCATCTCTAGCAGGTTTACTGTAGCTGAAGACCGGAAGAACTTATAAATTTCTACTTTATTACCTGACAAATATTCAAATGCAATCATTATACATATAATATGTTCACTGTAGAAAAATGAGAAAATACATAGACATGTATACATAAACCACTCATGGGATACGTGACTTCTGAAGCAAATAGACAAGTAAACAGCACCTACCCCTATTTTTAAATGGGTAGTTATACCTCTTCTGTGTACAATTAGAGAGAATTCAGACTTACAGGGCTCTGGATTACCTGTAACAGTTTCTATAATGGGAAGAAGAACTGGGCAGAGATAAGAAAAAGCGGAACAACAGCAGAGATTAGAATGGGGAGCTGACACGACCCAGATCACAAGAAGTGATAGAGGCAAACAATAACAATCTTGTCAAACAGGGAGAAAACATGCAGTAAAACAGAAGCAGAAGATGTAGCCTTGGTCCCTAGAAAGCACTGGTGTGCAATGCAGTCATGTATCTGATGACTACTTACTGAGCATTTATTATGTGCTGGGCATGGTCTAGGCACTGGATTACAATAGTGAACAAAACAAACATGGTCCTAAAAAGGAATTCACATTCCAATTTTGCAGACACTTGTAAATAATCACAATTTTTTTTGATGGTGGACATTTCTCCGGGGAAGGTGACCAAATATCCCAGTTTGTCTGGGACAGGCTTGCATTTGTGCTGTGTTTAGGAATGCCTCTTTTTTACTCTGAAAAGTGCCTCAGTTTTGGTCACCCTATCTACCTAATAAATTTCAAAAAGATGATATACAAGAAAGTCATTAGAGGTGATGAGGGGAGGGCTGCTTTGGACTGGAAATGGCTCATTAAGGTGGTATCTGACCTGAGAATTAAAATCATCATAGAGCATTTCAGAGTGAGTTTGAGTTTGAGTAAGGAGAACAGTGTGTTGAAACAAAGGTAGAGTTTGGATTCTAAAAAATCTAGTTTTATACCTTAGCCCCACCACTTCTTGGATGTGGCACTTTGGGATAAGTTCTCTGTGGGAAAGGAACACGTTAAATTATATGAGGAAACATTTATTTATGATACCCTCCCTTAAAACTACATTTTTAAGCAAATACCATAGAGTGGACAGTGTTAGGGGAGAGCTGGAGAATTAATTTTTTAAATGTCTTTTAGAAGATTCAGATCTACTTGAGCTGTGACTCTAACACCTGAATCTCTTAAATAATACAGGGTTGATGAGAGTTCAAAAAGTACGGAAGTCAGTGCACATCAGTGAAGACAGATCCCAGGGGAAGGTCAGAAATGCAAGATTCACTATTGCTCAATAAGCCACAGAAGTATTTATCTGGAAAAGGAATAGAACCTTCTAGTGGTCTTTGCTGGTTTCTGCAGCGATCCCGCCACCTTTTAGCAAAACTTCCTCCTTCTACAAATAACCCCACTGATCCTCTCCCTCCCCGCTGCTTCCTCACCTTTCTTGCTTGGCTCCTCCCTTACCAGCCTCTCCTTCTAATTCCTTCAGAGGAACGTGTCTTAAAGACTTATCGTCTCTCTTAGGTTGCCCACTGTGCTTGCCTCTTCTTGGCTAAAACTACATAGGACAGCTCCCCTCTGTTTCTGGAAATATTAGTGCACATTGGTTTCTTGAGTTAATTGCCCTGCATTTATTGGTTCTACTGGCAGGGTAACATAGGGAAGGAAAGAATTGTGAAGAAATAGTTTATAAAACCACAAGGCTCAGTCCTTAACAAGCACTTAATAAATGTTAGTTGAATGAATAAGAGGCAATTATAGTTACTAAAAACTAATAAAAGCAAAAGCAAAAGAGTTTAAAAATTGCAGTAATTTATACAGGTTGCTTCCTCTTTATTTCTAATTACCAGGCAGCACAAGGATGACTAGGTATCCAATTACCTTTGGGGAAAATTTAATTTGAAATGAACAACAACAAAAAAATGAAAACAAAAACAGAACATCCTACAGATACCAGATCAGTAATAATGACACAAGTTACCATTTGCTAAATGCCTCATAATAACAGAAATATAGGTAGGGATATTCCCACTTGACAGATGAATTGACCCAACTCAGAGCAGCTGGGTGACTTAACAACTGTAGGATGAGGGATGGGGCTGAAATTCCAACATGAGGTTCCCATCTCCTCCTCTGTGCATGCCACTGCCTTCCAGAAGCACAGCCGGGCGCTGGGCAGGGAGAACAGCTCTCCTGGAACACGTTCTCAGAAGTCTTTTTTTTTTCATTTTTAATGTAATATATTTATGTTACGGTCATGAAGACCGTTGATGAAAAGACATTAGGGGAAGCACAACAGAGCCAGACAGTGAGCCCGACACGAGACACATAAAGGAGGCTGTCAAATGATGGAATGCTTTTTACAGAGTTTATTCCTCCAACCAAACTTGGTACAGTTCTTCCACCCTGGCTACCCACTCAGTTCTCTCTGATTATTATCATGATTACTGCCCCTTCTCAGCCATTCCGAGATGTTATCCTGCTGCACGGTCCTAAGCAACCACCTTTAAAAACTTAAAGTAAACATAGGCCTCAAATAGAAAACATTTTGAGACATTCTGGTGTTACTGTGGTATCTCAATCAGACAGAAGAAATGGACAATGTTAGGCATGGGGCCACCCATTGCAGAGGCTTGATAAAAACTAGTTGGTTTATCAAATTGCTTGGCGGATACTGTCAAAACTATATCGGTGCTGATGTCTATCACGGCCAGCTGGAATTTGCTTTCTTCCACAAGTTAGGGCAGGCAGTTCCTGAGATCTTTGCCTCTCACCACCAACCAACCCATGATTATATCTCAAAGCTGGAAAACGGAGCGTGGAGAGGAAATATACTTTATCTCATAAAATCCACCATCATACCTAGCATACACAATCCATAGCCACATCGTACTGGTTACAATACTGTCTTCTCATGTAACAAACATTTCATTGTTTTCTTGTGCCATTTAATTTGACTGAGGACAGTGGCATCTCCTCGGAAAACAATTGGTTTGAAGGTATACGTTTGTTTTACTTATAAAGTTTAAGAAACACACAGAGAAACTTTGGACAGAAGCTGTGGGGTCAAAATGAAAGATAAACAAGGATGGCGAAAGATGTGATAGAATGACAGAAACCTTAGGAGTCATCCAGGGAGAGGACTAGCTTGCTCAGGCCACTTTCAGTATCTTCTGAGGGGAAGCGACACAATCCATTTAGTAATTGTAAACAAAGGAAGTCTTGCCAGTGGTCATACCTGTGGTGGGTTAAAATAAACTAATAAATACAGCCATGAGCATATTTCCCCTACTTGGAGTGGTTTTCTCACTAGCTTCTAGAATAGGGTCAGCCAGTGGATGCAGTAGCAATAAATCTGAAGGTAGGAAGAAAGAGAAGCAACATATATATATATATATATATACATATATATATATATATATATATATTGCCCTTGGAACTCCCTTCCTCTCAGGTCTCCAGGAGTTGGCAGTGTCCCTGGACTAAAGGCCACATCTCCTATCAAGCAGCCCCCTGCAAACAGTTTCCCTCTCCAGGCTTCAGAGAGGGCTCCTCTCCCTTGGCCCTTCAGCGCTCTGCTGTTGCTAGCTTCAGAGCACACATTACCCCTGTTGATTCCCTTATACCCTACCCACATACACAGTCCCTTTATCAAATCCTTTTCTTGAGTATGATATCTCTTTCCTGCCAGGAAACATAACTCTTAACATATCACAATCAACATATCATATCCTCAACAGTCTTGGTCCTATGATGTAAAGCTTCAATATTTCTTCCAGAACTTCAACGAAGTGCTGATGTCTAATTGCTGAAGTTTCTGGTAAGAAAGCTCTGATTACCCTAACCAAGAGTGGCAAAAACAGCTGCTTCTATGAATATTAGCTCTTCCTTTTAGACTGCATGTTACATATTGATTCATTTTGCCCATCAGTCAACAAGTGAGTTTGAAGAGTTTAGCATATCTAAGACTGGGATGGGATCATGGACTAGTTTGGAGTTCTCACAATGATTAAACAGTCTTCTTTTATAGAGTCTTCAAGCCCTACAAGTTTACCTCATAGACTAACTATATGGTAAGGAACATAAAATACAAGGTTATTAAACATTTGCATGCAGATTTTCTTCTGAAATGAAAAGGGTAGTCAGTATATGTCTTCATATATAGGTGTTTTTTCCCACTGAGTTCAGGGATCCTATAACTAGATTTGGCTGTGATGGCAGAATTTGAGGATCCTGAATGGAAAGTCCAACTCGTTAATAGAGGACAAAATAATTCTTCTGATAGAGTTTCAAATATATACTCTGCTGGGAAAAGCAACACAATGACATTTTTTTCCTAGGAAGTCAACTGTAAACATCATCATCCTTCTCTGCTCTCTTCTCACCTGAGGGGAGGTTTCAATAGAAGCAGCACAAAAAAACGGAGTAGATCATGGCGGCACTTGATGTGCATTTCAGTAACGCAAGTGTCACATAGTCTATAAGGAGTGCGATCTCACTTTGTAACAAAATTTGAATGAATTAAAAAATAAAAATTTAATCGTGAACAGCATAATTTCAGAGTCGGCAGGCCAAGCAAATAGAAACTGCTTATTCCATCATCACATGTCAGAGCCATGTGAACTGGGAAACAGAAACACCTGTCACCTTTTGCCAGAATTAAACTTGCGTTTTGTGGATTTTTATATACATGAGGTCTTCAGGAACATATCCTTTGCAAGAGATGTGTCTGCCCGTGTTCAAACGTGGCAGTGATGAGGACAGAAGAGAGGGTCAGAGGTGACTGAAGACTCGATCCTGTAACTTGTAACCATGAGGAAGAAAGAGGGGAAAGCAAAAGAAAGTAGATATAGCTAGAAACAGGCACTCTTAATTCTCCAATTTTTCTACAGCTCACCCTTTATTTTCACTTCACACTTACAAAATGTAACATAAAAATATCTCAATCTTTATATCACTAGCCCTGTGGATGGCTTGATTCACAGTAACTTCAACACTGAATGTAAGGCTGGAAACCACGCAAACTTGGGAAATAAATGTGCTTGCTTGCACACCCTCTCTCTCTCAATTTGAAATTTTCTACTTGATGAAATGATGAATGTTTACTTCATGTTTTTAATAATACAACTTCATTAAATTTGAAATACTTTAACCCACAAGTTAAATAGTAATTCAATGCTTAACAGGATATTTTGGTTTAAATTGCTTTTGGTTCCCTTGGGTGGAGAGTCAAACTTGGCCACACCTGTAACTTGCTGTCTTGAAGCCTGAAAAAGAGCCCCAGACAATATCCACCTAAGATATATGTTTGGGGTATACTTGCTAATAAGAAAGTGACTTCAGATCTTGACTTTTCAAGAAAACTATAGAGAATTGATAAATGTCCAAACAACCCCCAAATTAGTTCCATAAAACATTCCAATAGTAAATTTCACACATCAAGAAGAAACAGTTCAAAATCTGGTGCTTGTGATATCATTCTCCCTTTCTTAATAGGTCAGCATTTATGTGAGAGGGTGTTTTAGATGTTCCTATGGTACACAAATTGCCTATCGAAGCGCCCATTCAAATTACCAGTGTCATATTACAATTGTCATATTACAATTCTCATAAATCACCTTGATTTATTTACATGTGTGAGAATATATTGGTTATTATGAGCCCGTCTAGAATTGGGTATAGAATGGTACATGAAGATGCAGGTCTCAAATCAAAAAGGAATTAGGATAGTTAATCCTGTATTTCACTACACTACACTGACATGCCATTAACAGGTAGTATTTGCTTATGGATCTCTGACAAGTATTATATATAACAAAGGATCCTTAAAAACGCTTCTATTTTCATAAGTAAAGCCAATTTTTGTGTCTGTAAAATCTATTCTTTGAAAAATGATTTGCCATGATAAAAATATGTAAAATGTTTCTGGTAAAATAAAATAATATTACCTGGACAAATCTTTACCATTTTATATTCTCTTTGGCAAAGATTATTTTATATGAATTACTAATTACTTATTTATAAGCAATCCTAGGCATTGCCAAAACTTACATGAAAAGCTCTCAGAAAATAAAAATAGCTGCTTTCCTCTAACTTGTTATAACACCAATAAAACACATCAAAGTGGAGTTTGTATCCATGAAAATTTCTTTTTACTTCAAATTTTCTGTGTTTGTATAAAGGCATGTGTATTCTGGATATCAATGAAAGGCAACTCCCAACAATACAGGTTATGTATTTCAGAATTAACCTGTTTTCAAATGTAAAACAAAATCACTATTTCCTCAGATCACATCTTTAACAGAAAAAGCGAGAATAAAGACCTTGTTGGTAAAATGAAGAAAAAAAAATCATCCGAGACATATTGGTATTGTTTTAAAATTTTGATAACTACAAAGACATATGCTGATTGTTCAGGATACAATTAACAAATGCTTGCATATCCAACCTTAAAGCAAAATTTTTAAACTAATTCAACTCTGCTTCCTACTTCTTCATTAATTACAAGCCAAGGGACTTGAAAGTGTTCTAATGAATTTTACATTAGATTCTGCAATATGAACAGTGTATATTATCACAGCATCTAGTAAATGCATAAATTGGCTTTTCCAAGTTTCATTCTGAGTGGTTGTAAAGATTCTGGCTAGATTTTACAATGTTTAGTATTAGAGCCTGAGTTGAAAAGATTTTTACAAGAAAGAAGTTGCTATAATCACATTTCTGAGGTCATAAATCTATCTTACTACTGTATAATGATCTGTCCTGTTTCTCAGTTCTTTTTTTTTTTTCTGTTGTGGCTCAGAAAGGAGTCCCGCCTATACTGATTTCTAAATATGCATTAAATAAGTCTGGAAAAATTGCTGCTATACCAGCTTCCCATAAATTTCATATTATAAATTACCATCCAGGTATTGGATAACCACTGTAATTTAGATTCAATATTTATGGTTTACGACTTCGCAACCACTCACCATCTTCATAAAATCCTTTGAAAATGAAAGTTTAAGGAAACTATACATGGACCGAGCAAAAGGCAGAGCAATCCACCTAAATCCAGTAAGAAACAGGTAAAACCTTAAAATTGCTTTATCAAAGAGGAAAATACAGACTAACATGGAAACCTCTTAGAAAGCTTTCTTTTATAAAATATTTCTCTAATTTTAGAGCAAGATAAAAGACCACATATTGAGCACTGTCCAATGAGACACAATATCACAAATGGCACACCATCTTGAACGGAAAACTTAAAGCAAATATATTAGTATCATCGAGCAAGTGAAGTCATATTGATGGGACTATGTATTGGTAACAGAAATATAAAAACTGGGTGGAAAATACAACAGAACTCAAAGTTAACAAAAGTCAGGTACAGACTGTCAGTGATTACTCTTCAAAGCATCAGAAGTCAGCACGATCGGCGCTGCTTGAAGATTAGCATCTGATAACAATTCTATTGATGTTTATTAATACTTGATTCTCCAAGAAATGGATTGATTTTCACAGCTATTCTCTCAAAAGTGTTCTTCCTTATCGGATTATTGACAGAATCATATATGTAATTCTGTTGTTAACACTAAAGAGTTTATTTCCTAGAGCAAATGTTGCTCAAGTTCATCCCTCAACCTCTGCATCATAATGTATAGGTTTACTTGCTAGCCCTTCTTTCTAGTTATTTAAAGAAAACAAATTTAAGCTGAAAAAATAAAGCTACCAATACTTCTTCATGGGCAGAATCAAACTATAGTATGCTACTGAGTAAGCTTCGCCTCTCAGAAGTTTGATGGCCCATTAAAAATATCTATTGTCACAGTGGACGTAGTTTGGGTCCCACCTGTCAGTATCTTAATAACGGCATTGCCTAGGAACCTCATGGGTAGCAAAACTGCTAGTTTAGGCTCACAGTTTTGGAACATCTTAAAAATATTTTCTTGCTATCAACACTTAGATTTAAATAGAGTTTCTATTTCAATAGTGCAAATTTTTGACTATCGAAATAACTGCAATGAAACAAATATCAAACCTCTCATGGACATTTTACTCTTTAGCTGTTTTCACATTTTGCTCACATTTTGCAAGCAACTGAGAAATCCAAAAGGAATAGCCTTAACTCTTTCACTGCCTAGTTCAGGGATCAAATACTAGAAATAATCTATGGCTTATAATGATCAAAGAGTTCTAGAGAATTTCTAAATACATGCAAGAAGAAAACAGATAAGTGATTTTCCACCAAACTGCAGCAAGCAGGAGAGAGGGAGAAACCCCTCACGCAAGCATGCATTAAAAAAAAAAAAATCTACTCTGCAGACACTGCTTCCTCAGATTGAGGCACATTTAACAGCAACACTGCCAAAAAGACATAAAAGATACATCCATAGCATCCAGTTCTACCCCAAAATTAGAGCTGCACTGCACACATTTTTAGAAACGTGAGTCTCAGCAAACACTCACAATTGTATTTTATTGACAACATTAAAAATAAACACAACACAGAAATAGTGAGCCTTTCCTAGTCCGTTTCAACTTCATTACCATACTCTATCAGCCTCTATTATTAAAAAAAAAAAGTCATTACCTGTATGAAGAGAACCTGTTAATAGTCTGAGAAGGTACTGGGCAAATTTCAGTATTTCACGTTTACACCGTTTTCTACAGCCACTCATCTTAAGCAACAAGGTATTCCTCTGATGAGAGCCAGAAGTCTTTGCCAATAAAAAAAAAAAAAAAAAAAGACAGTCTCTGAGGGGAAACTTCTGTCTCAGTTTATGTCACAGGCTGCCTTACAACTCCTGTGGAATTAGCTGTTAGTGCCTGAATCAGAAATTCCTTTAAAAAGCTAGAGCAGCCGGATACGGATAGAACAGTAACAGGGTGGTGAAAAGGGGCTGCTTCCCAGTATGGTCACCAAGTTCTTCTGTGGCAACAGATAGGCTGCTGGCTCCCACTTGTAGTACCCCACTGTGGCTCAGCTCAGCATCCCCTCTCCAGGAGCAATTGCAACCTCACAGACCATTCACGGGGAGGCGGGGACTGTGATGCCAGCTCATCAATGAATCAGCATGTAAGCAGGTGAGGGGACAGATGACAGGTCACTGGGGCTGAAACCCTTCGGGTACCAATAAAAAAATTTTTTTTAAAAAGTCTGTTAATGAAATCAAGCCTGCTGGGGGAGAATCTCGGTGTCTAAAGCTGTACAAAATGACTCCCCCCTCCCACCCGCCAAAAAAAAAAGGAAGTAGAAAAGCATGCTGCTCAAGGTCAGACATCAGACAATTCCCTGATACAGTGTTAATCAGATTCAGAAAGCCTAAACAGCAAAAAGGTACATTTGAGGAGCTGACCCTGATTCTAAACAAACGAAGTTAAACATTTACCACCAAATGGAGGCAAGGCTGTTTTGTCACAGATAAATATATTCCACTTCATGGGCAAAGAGGTGGAAAAGAAGCTGTTACCTAAATTTGGTTGTGTTTTCGGCACCATCCAGGCTCAAGTATTTGGAAATTTAAAAATTAAATAAATAAAATAAAAAAAAATCAGTCTCTTTTTAAAAACACAGCAGTCTGGAAACCAGAACTCTTAAGCCCCTGTACTTTGCCTCTAGGCAACAGAGCTCCAAAACTAATTTATTGCATTATCCTAACAGAAAGAACAGACTCAGTTTCTCCATATTTCTAAGAGGCCAAAATGCCACTTGCTAGCTCTCTACCAACTGACTTATTTTGAATAGTGAGAACAAGTGTGAGAGTTCGCAATTTTCACAAAGTACTTTTCTATTAAAGACAGTCGTAGAGGTAGGCAGTTGCTATGAAAGCCAGAAAACTACATGCCTGCCTTCTTAGAAGGTGCTATTGTTGTTTTTTATTCTTGAGTGCTTTGGGTGGTTTCTAGGATTTGTCTACACTCTAACTTGTATTCCCAGGGTGCATATTTGTTTCTGCTTATTTTGTATAAATATAAGTATTATCTCCATGAGATTTAGTATACACAGAATGCACATCCCTCATATTTAAATACCTAGATAACGGGCACCTGCGTGGCTCGGTCAGTTCAGCATCCGACTTCGTCTCAGGTCATGATTTCACAGTTGATGAGTTCAAGTCCTGGGACGGGCTCTGTGCTGACAGCTCAGAGCCTGGAGCCTGCTTCAGATTCTGTGTCTCCCTCTCTCTCTGCCCCTCTCTCACTCATGTACTGTCTGTCTGTCTCTCTCTCTCTCCTTCTCTCTCTCTCAGACATTAAAAAAAGTTTTTTTAAATACCTAGATAAGACTTTTTTTTCTCCTTGACAGTTGTAACAATCCTAGTTGGAACTAATATTTCCCAACAATATGATGCATGAAATGATGTTCTTTTTACAGTAAGCAAAGAAGCACTCCAAGAATCATAAACAGATTTAGGGGTAACAACTCTTTCTGGAACTCTCCCACATGCCCAGAAACAGTGGTATAATCATCTGAATGCGATAATGAAACGTGCTTTCCAGGAATTTTCAGAACCTCAGTTCAAGGTGTCTGAGATAGAAACAATTTCATACACAAAGTTTAGCAACATACATTTTGAAGTTCTTGCTCACATATATCTGCCATGAGTAACGGCATCAAGTTTGAAACAGGCAGAAGAACTATACTATTATAGTTCCATAGTTGGGCTCATTATTCTAAAGCCTCATTCTCTTATCTATAAAATGTGGATCTGGGTATTCTGTTCATTTCTTAAAAAGTAAAACAAGATATGGTAGAGATGACATTAAATACAACACTTTCATTCATTTACGTAGAAATTATGTACTGAACACTTGTTACATTCCATACGTGATTCTAGTGCTGGAGATACAACAGTAAGGGAGAAAGACAAAACACTGGCATTGGAACCACATATGGAACATAACAAGCACTCAGTACATAATTTCTACATAAATTACATGGTATTCATGGAGCTTACACCTCAGTACAGAAAACAAATTAGCAAAAAATAAAGAAAATATCACATGTGGATAAGTGCTATGGAGACTATGAAACCAGGTTGGTAGAATAGAAAGTGAGTAGTCAGGGAAGACATCTCTAGGAAAAGACAACTAAGCTGAGATATAAAATTATAATGAGGAGCTAATGGTCAGCCATGAAATGTTTAAGACAAAAAACATGTCAAATGGTGTGAAAAGATTATACAAATACTCCAAGCTGAGTAAGAGTTCTGGATCCTAAAGGAACAGAAAGAAGGGTATGGCCGCTGAAGCATACTGAGCCAGAAGAGACTTACAGGAGATGATTTCATGGAGACACATGGGGCTTCTAGCCAGAGCCTACGTGCAGGGCCATACAGCCCAGGGTAAGGAGTTTGGATCTAGTCTGTATGTGCTGGAAAGTCATTCCTGGGAATAGGGAAACTATAGACCCATCTGCTATCTAAAGGATGAATGAGGGCAGTAAGAGTGGAAGAAGAGACACCTATGAGGGCCATCATGACGGTGGCATGGCCTGGAGTGGAAATGAGAGAAAATTCCAAGAAATCTAAAACAACAACAACAGCAACAGCGACAGCAAAACTAGAATTAGTTAGTTCAACAAGGCCACAGGATACTAGCTGAACACTGAATTGTACTACCGAGAAATCAATTGTATTAGAAATAAACGTACGGATGCTGAAATTTAAAATACAATCACTTACAACTGCTCCAAAAAATGAAAATTTAGGTGTAAATCTAACAAAACATGAGTAAAACTTGTGTTCTGAAAATTATAAAAACTGATGAAAGAAATAAAAGAATATTTAAATAAATGGAGAGACACAGCATGTTCACGTACTGGGAGACTCAACATAGTAAAGATGTCAATTCTCTGATATACAGGCTTAACATAATGTCAAAAATTCCAATCTCAAAATTGCATTAAGATTTTTTTAATATAGACAAGATTATTTTAAATATATACTGGAAAGGACAAAGGAGCCAGAATAGCTAAAACGACTTTGAAAAGAAGAGTAAGTCTCGAAATCATTCTACCTGATTTCAAGAGGTAGATAGCTACAGTAATGAAGACAGTGCTAATTGTAGACAGATGGACACACAGTTCAGTGGAACAGAACACAAAGTCTAGAAACAGATCCATACAAGATGCACAACTGATTTTTGACAAAAATGCCAAGAGCAAGTCAATGAAGGGAAACATCCCTTCAACAAGTGGAACCAGAACAAATTAAACATCTATAGGCAAAAGCTGAACTTTGACCAATACATCATACGTTATACAAATATTACCTCACAATGAGCTACAGACTTAAATGTAAAACTATAAGGAAAACATAGCAGAAAAATCTTCAAATGTAAAACTATAAGGAAAAATTAGGAGAAAAATCTTCAAAATCTTGGGCTAGGCAAAGATTTCTAAGACATCCCACAAAAAAACATTAGTTATAAAGCAGAAAATGATGAATTGAATGTCATCAAATTTAAAAACTCACCCATCAAAGACCATGTTCAGATAATGAAAAGACAAGCTACGGAGTAGGTGAAAATATTTGTGAGCCACATATCTGACAAAGGACTAACATCCAGAATATAGAAAGAACTTTCAAAACTCGACAGTACAAGGCATACAATGCAACTAGAACATGAACAAAAGACAAGCAGAGACATTTCACTGAAAAAAAGATACACGGATGGTCCCCGGATTACAATTCTTTGAGTTTACAATGGTGCAAAGGTGATATGCATTCAGCAAAAATTGTACTTCAGATTTTGACTTGGATCCCTTTCCAGGCTAGTGACACACAGTACAATACTCTCTTGTGATACTGGGCAGCCATAGCTTCCAGTCAGCCACGCAGTCACTGGAGTAGGTAACCAATATGGTTACAACCATCCCACACCCACATGAACATTTGGTTTTCCAGGTTCAAGACAGCATCCAATAAATTACATGACATATTCAACATTTTATTTTTAAAAAATTGTTATTGTTTTATTTATTTTTGAGAGAGAGACAGAGACAGAGTGTGAGTGGGGGAAAGGCAGAGAGAGAGAGGCAGACATAATCTGAAGCAGGCTCCAGCTCTGAGCTGTCAGCACAACGCCTGACGCAGGACTCCAACTCACAGACCACGAGATCACGACCTGAGCTGAAGTGAGACGCTTAACCAACCGAGTCACCCAGGAGACCCTCAACATTTTATTTTAAGACAGTCTTTAAGTTAGATGATTTTACCCAACTGTAGGCTAATACAAAGGTTCTGAGCAAGTTTAAGGTAGACTAGGCTAAGCTATCACGTTCAGTAGGTTAGGTGTATTAACTGCATTTTTGACTTAACCATATTTTCAACCTATGATGGAACACAGCCCATCACAAGTTGAAGAAGATCCATACAGAGGTCAAATAAGCATACACAAAGATTTTCAATCTCATTAGTCATTAGTGACATGCAAAATAAAACTACAATGACGGATCACTGCACATCTACCATAATGAGTAAAATGAAAAAAGAAAATAGCGATAAGACCAAAGGCTGGCAAAGATGCAGAGAAACTGGGACTTTCATACATCGCTTGTGCAAATGAAAAATGGTACAGCCACTCTGAAGAACAGTCTGATAGTTCTTTAAAATTCTAAAAATACATCAACCATATAACCCAGCAATTGCACTCCTGAGCATTTATCCCAGGGAAATGAAAATCTATATTCAGACAAGAACTTTGACATAAATTCTTACAGAATTCTTGTTTTTAATACCCCAAACTGGAAACAACCTAGATGTCCTTCAAGAGGGGAATGGTGCTACAAACTATGAGGCTACCATACTACGGAATACTACCCAGCAGTACGATGAACCATTGATATACACAACTTGGATGAACTCAAGGGAATTATGTTTAGTGGAAAAAGCCTACTTCAAAAGGTTACATACTGCATGATTCCATTATGTAACATCCTTGAAATGACAAAACTATAAAAATAGAAGCCAGATTAGTGTATGCCAAAGATTAAGAAAATGGTAAGGGACACAGGGAAGGGGATGTAGCTATAAAAGTGCAACACGAGGAAACTGTTCTGACTGCTATCAATGCCAGTATCCTGGCTGTGATATTCTACTATGGTTTTGCAAGATATTACCACTGGGAGAAACTGGATACTTTATCATGGGATCTCTGCATAATTTCTTACAATTGCACGTCAACCTACAATTATCTCAAAAGTTTACTCAAAATGTAAATAAATATTTAAAAATACCTTTCTAGTACCTAGGGTGCATTACTGTTTTAGGTTCTGAATATACACAAATAAACCAAACAGACAAAACCGGTGATTTACAGAACTTACATCACAATAGGGAGAAAGAGTAAAATACAGCAAGAATGGAATATGCTGAATGAGGGAGGGGACAGCAGTGGAGGTAAATTGGGGTGATCCGGAAACTCTTTGCTGAGCTGTCATTTAAGCAAAAATTTGAAGGAGATGCAAGCATGAGCCGTGTAGATACCTACAGTACATGTATGCATGGGAATCTTCTCTGGATATGCATCTTTCTGTAGCTTCCAGACATTCCACCAATATCCTGCCATTCATTCTGTTGAGGAACTTTCTTGAAATCAGCCCTTTGTAAAGGCTCAATTTTGCTTAGTTTTTTAGTTTTATTTGATTATATGTGTGTGTGTATTATATATATTATATATATATAATATATATATTATATATATAATATATATATTATATATATATAATTTTTGGTTGTGTTTTTAGAGACAGGGAGAGCACACACAAATGGAGGAGAAAAGCAGAAGGACAGAGAGATAGAGTCTTCAGCAGGCTGCATACCCAGTGTGGAGCCCTACGTGGGGCTACATGGGATCATGACCTGAGCCAAAATCAAGAATCAGACCCTCAACTGACTGAGCCACCCAGGCGCTCCAGGCTCAATTTTGATGCAGTAGCCCAGAGCACCAGTCTAGTCAATCTTTTCTCTAGGGAAAGCAATCACAATGGCAGATTTTGTTGGGGAACCCACTGCCTATATCTATTTATTACTGGGAGGTGTGTAGGAGAAACATTGTTGTTTAATGCTATCCTTAGGAGAACACAGTACAAAATTAAGACAATAAATACAAAAATGCTACAGAGTATTTGAAAATAAAAAAGAAAAATATTCTTAATTATCAGCTAATTTGACTAATATAACCATTACCTCCAACAATATCAGTAGTCAAAGTGGCATGTTCAAAAATAACAGGTGTCCTGAATGTTTCAGAAATGCTTGTGCAAAGCCATGGTCACTCATGGAGAAATGTGAGTGAACTTCCCAACAGCTCACAAAGCCCAAAGGTTTTACAGATGAGCAAATCACTTAGCACCTTTCCCGCACGTGGTATAGAGGCTGCTAACATTTCCTGGGGTCAAGTCACTGCTACATTTAATTTAAAGACAAACTGGCATGCAGTGTGGTACAAACCAAAGCTCCTGTGAGGGAGGATTCCTCAAGCAACCACTACAACCACTAGTCTTGGTAAGTTACAGAAGAACACAAACACACAGGCTCATTTCAAGATGTATTTCTCCTCATTGCATTCTGGATGAAAAAAAAATTTTTTTTTTTTGATCAGATCTTTTTGAGACGTCCGAGCCCAAGAAAAGCAATTCTTAAATACACTTGGGTCACCTTTTGCTCCTTAGAATGGAATAATAAACATGACTGATTGATTAAGGGAAGTGGGTTGGCTTTCCTTCAAGAAAGAGAGTACCCAGTGATTGCAGAGAAGACTTGCCACCATGGAGTTCTCCCCCCGCAAGTCTGCTCCTCCCAATGCATTTTGGTGTATTCTGTGTGTCTCAGTGGGAACAGACACTGTTATGCTTTTCAAATTGTCACAAGTTGCAAAATCAAACATGTGCAGCTTAAAAATAGCTCACCATGGGGCTGCAGAGAGAAGCGGAGCAGAGCCTCCCGGCAAAGTCACAGGTTTTGAAAGTGGGTCTTGATAAAATTTCAGACTAGCTAGTGTCCATTAGAGAGGAATGTCCCAATGCCAGGTCCATTATTATTCCAGAAACATCACTATTCACCTACTTCAATAAATAAGGAGCATGCCAACATATTCTTCTGCAGCAAGTTTGGAAACAGCTTTGTGAATACAAAGCAAGTCAAAATTGAACTTACTGGCATGAGAAGTTCCTCTCTCATGTGCCTAGGTCTAAACCAACCAAAAACCATCTAATTACTACTCTAGATTAATACCTAGATAATGCAAGTTTTCAGGTATTCTACCGTAATTTAATGGTCTTATACAATGAGACCAAAACTATTAATACAAAAATTATGTATACTTAATACAGGCAAATATTTACATGTAAATAGGTCCATGAATACAAATTAGGAGAGTCTTTTAAAAAGTGGGGAGCTGAAGAAGTGAAATTTTTTTCCAGAAGATGATACTCTCGCTCTTTTGTTTTAAGAGGGAGAATTTTTCCTTCATGAGTGTTCAGAGAGAAGTAAAAAATGTTTGTGTCATAAGCGTATATTTTAGGGAAACGATCCATTGGAAATAGGTACTAGCTGGAACTGAGGGCTCCTTCAGTGGGGTTCCACCCACCTGGAGCCCTGTGTGAAAGCCTTATTGTTATTGTTATGGGATCTGGGAACAGATGCGTTTCACTGATGAAAAGCCTCGAGAGTCAGAATAAGATGAATGCGTACTACTTAAAAGAAAATAAAAATATATTGGAGAGTCCCGGCAAGCAGAGATATGGCTGAGATCGTGGGCGTGGAAATGTGCTCTGTGTCAGCATGCGCATTTGAAGGACGGTAGAAGAGGGCCATCAGGAGGAAAGGTGCCATGTTCCCAGGCACAGATTTATGCCCAGATTATAAAAAAAGGAATTGCCAGGTCCCGAGGCCCATTCTTCCACGAAATTAGGTTGAAAACTGTGTCCTGAAAGAATTTATATTAGCTTATTTTCTTTATGATTTATTATTAGTTTTTGCCACTTTCTGATGAGGCATATATAGCAAGGAACTGGCATTCTAATTTACACTGGAATTAAATATCAAGTTATTTACTCAGACTCATTTTGCTCAGCTATGAAAGAGCCTTGTAATCTCCCTCCTAAAAAAAATGTGGTTATTGGGCGTATTAAAACAATATCCTATAATTATATAGTAATTTTAAAGTTTTCACATTTTTTTTTCTTTATTGAGATCTCTAGAACTTATCCACATCAATTTTAACCACACTCCTCCTAGTTTTCCTCAAAGTATGGTTTGGGGCCTATTTGCATCAGACCCACCCAGGTTACCTGTTTAAAATCCAGATTTTGTGGCCCCCACCTTCAATCTGCAAACATAGAATCCTTGAGCATGGGGCAAGGAATCTTAGAAATTTAGTATTTCCTGGGTTCTCAAAAACAAAGAATTTTGATCTAAGCAACCTAAGTCAACTACCTTCTTGGAATGCAAAGTCAAAGAAGAAGTAAATTGAAATTTAAAGATGATAAAATTACCGATCAATAAAAGTTCTGATAATCTATCAGAGAGCTCAGCCCAAAGTCACCTGAAGTCGCTGTGAGGTTGGGATGTGGTCTTGGTAATGCATATTTCAAAAGGAAGCACAAGTGTCAAGGAAGCTGCATTTTCAATTCTATCAAAGGCAATCAATAGGCAGGTTCAAAACAATCAGATTGCTCATTTGGCTTCAGCAAAAGCCATCAACCATAAGCAGTCCTGTGGTGTCTGAATCTAATGGACGCATGTAGGCTTGGTGACACAGCCTTTTTCTACCATTTTAACAGAATGGCCCATGTATTTAAAAACAGGCCACATACATGATTCAAACCATATGTTACTTCTCTTCCCTCCTCTATTACACTTTTTGGAAGACTAGCCTTTCTTTCTTTTTCAATTATCATGCTATACCTACACAATTTGGTTAATATAATTATAACTGAGCTGAACTCCAGCCAGTGTGGTAAGTTTGTTTTTGTTTGTTTTGTTTTGTTAGGCACAGGCACTTTCTGCCTCATTCTCTTGTGAGTTGAGATGTCAGAAAAAGACAATTTGGAGTCTGGGGTAACCAAATGAAGGGCGGTATAGAATTGTTAAAAAATTGAAAGAAGCAATAAATATGTTGGCTTTCCCCTAACTCCTACCTAATGTAAATGAATGATGTGTTGATTTAGGGAATTTTTACTGGGTTTCTCTCACTTACCAGGCTGATGTCAGGAATCAAGTTTCAGATGATGTTAAGGTATATACTGGACATTCTAAAATTCCGATCTAGCATCCAGAACAAAGGTCAAGGTTGGAGGCCACATTTAGAAGCCATCCATGTAGAAGTGACAGTTAAAGCTGAATATAGATGGAATGAACCCCTGACAGAGACAGAGGTGACCTACAAGGCTCATGTCACACAGTCTCAGTTATAAATGGCTTTGCCCTACTTTTCATTCAAGACTGAACTGCCTTATACTGCTTATCACAAAACAGGTAATTTTTTTTTAAAGATGCAAATTCTGAAAAATCAGAGAAGAGCTTAAAATCAAAAACAAAAACAAAAATAAAAAAAGAACTAGTCTATAAGACTGTAAGAGAGAACGGTGATATTAAAATGGAAATATTCTCAATTTGTTCAACAGAAAAGGATTTTCTCACTTATGTAAACAGAAATATTAGACGCAATGTCATTAGATGATCAGAGGAGCAAAGTTACTCTGTCATATACCAGGTTATGATTCTCTTTAGTGTGAGTAATCGCTTTCACAAAGTTCCTGCTAAAGTTTCCGCTGATGCTCTTATAACCACACTAACACCATGACCAGATGCTTAAACAGCAGCACATATCCTAGCCCTGCAGATAATAATTACCTACGTCACACCAGAGCTGCGGGAAGAGGCAAGTCTCAGATTAAATGAGTATGCCATTATGGAAAACAAAGCGCTATAACAACGACGAAACACAACTGCTGTCATTATCCCAAAACTATACGTTCTTGTCTTGACTTACATAAAGCAAAATATTAGATCACGCTGAAAATACTTCTTCCAGTCTTCGTCTTCCAATTCTAAATTCAATTTTGACTAGCTAAAGGAAAAGAATGTCTCAGAATCCACTGTGCCTTTTGAATGTCCTTGAGTGTGCCCTAAGGATTCATTTCCAAACTGCAGTCTGAGGACGGGCTCACCGCTCACGCTCCCCTGGAACTGCTTGCCATACCCCCCCCCACCCGCCTCCCTTCTCAGCAGAGCAACGTGATTAAATATTCAGAATCCTGCCATGGTGGTGCAGAGCAAAGTAATGCAGGGCTCTGACCTGCTCCAGGAAAATCAGTCAGAGAACAAATGCGTGACAACGGGTGACACTAACCATGTGTTGTAACCGAAAACCACCGAATGCAGTTTTCGTGTTGCATGGTCTCCAGCACAGGAAATGCGCTATTAAACTCTCCCTGTAGAAGTCATCCTAAAAGCCTTCCTGGGGCGCCTGGGTGGCTCAGTCGGTTAGGCGTCCGGCTTCGGCTCAGGTCATGATCTCGCAGTCTGTGAGTTTGAGCCCCGGGTCGGGCTCTGGGCTGACAGCTCAGAGCCTGGAGCCTGTTTCCGATTCTGTGTCTCCCTCTCTCTGACCCTCCCCCGTTCATGCTCTGTCTCTGTCTCATAAATAAATAAACATTAAAAAAAATTAAAAAAAAAGCCTTCCTAATGCATGCTGCAAATGCATATTCAGATCCCTCCACAGCTGGCCCTCTGTGCCATGTGAACTCTGTAGGTGACATGCCACGAGTGGGGGTGGGGGTGGGGGGGGCGGCCACAGAATGAGCGACGGACTAAGCCAGGCCTGCATTCTGGATCTTTCAAGGGCCAAAGATGGTTCAGTTGCCCCAGGTCCCAATTTCCCTGTCTGCAAAATGAGAGCATTGGGGTGGGGGCGGGGTGTTGAGAGGGGACGCCTGGCTGGCTCAGTTGGTTAAGCATCTAACTCTTGATTTCAGCTCAGGTCATGATCGCAGGGTTCGTGGGACTGAGCCCCATGCCAAGCTCTGTGCTCACAGTGCTGAGCCTCCTTGGAAATCTCTCTCTCTCTCACACTTGAAAGAAAGAAAGAGGGGCGCCTGGGTGGCGCAGTCGGTTAAGCGTCCGACTTCAGCCAGGTCACGATCTCGAGGTCCGTGGGTTCGAGCCCCACGTCAGGCTCTGGGCTGATGGCTCAGAGCCTGGAGCCAGTTTCCGATTCTGTGTCTCCCTCTCTCTCTGCCCCTCCCCCGTTCGTGCTCTGTCTCTCTCTGTCCCAAAAATAAATAAAAGTTGAAAAAAAAATTAAAAAAAAAAAAAGAAAGAGAGAGAGAGAGAAGAAAGAAAGAAAGAAAGAAAGAAAGAAAATAAGGGCAATGGATTCAATAACTCCTGCCTTCTTTTCCCATTCAAAATAAATACATAAATATCTCCAAAAGGAGTTCTCTCTATATATTTTAAATAGCCACATAATGTTCCACAGTATGGACTTCCTTCAGTCCATTCCCCAGGCCTGCACCCCCAGATATTTAGGGGGCTTTCAGTTGTCTGGGTGCCAAAGACCATACTGTCATTTACTGATATTTCTATAGGTCTGTGTCATTCACTTGGGGCATGCCTACCACACACTGGTTTAAGTGAGGAAGTAAATTACAAAAACATGTATATAATATAATCCTAATGTTGTGAAATAAAACCACATTCTCTACATATGCATATCTCCTTTGCAAAGAATGACAACCTACTTCACTGGGGGGGAGGGGGAGAGTTAATGGTCTAAGAAAAGTAAACTTCAGCAAAACATAAGCTCTCATGATAGCATGCTAACACCTAAGATATAAAGCTATGAAGTTTATGAAAATTCTATTTCTATGAGAAATATGTACAAATTAAAGGAAAACATTAATCTCATTAAGCGATGATTAATTTAGGCAATTTTTCACTTGAATTCCTTGGAGTATTTTTATACTGCTTTTGCAAAAAGGTAACATATAGACAAAAGGAAAAATAATGAGTCTGTGCTACGAACTCCCCTTAGAGGTTCTATGCCTGAAAAATACCAATGGTATTTATATACCAAATATGCTTTATGGGCAGGGCACCATTCTGAAAAACTTTGTTGAGTTATCTAATCTCTGGGAGAGATTTTTTAGGTAGATCTTCTTATGCCCCAAAAAGGACAGAGAAATTGAGGCTGAGAAAGATTACCTCTCCTAAATTCATTGTGAATGTGATAACTCACCTCACTGCTCCCTGTGAAGCCTGAACGATCCACATGAGATAATCATTTCGGTTAGAATTCTGAATCCCCCCTTTTCTATTTATGGGAGTCATTAAATCTGTAACAGATAAGCCCTAAATTTTAAAAGTGTTCAAAGCAAAAGTTAATATAATTTCTTACAAAAATAATAACAAATATTATTGAATAATACCATCCTTTTCTAAAACATTTTTCATAGATAAAATAATTTATATAGGGGCCTAGGTATCATCCATAATTTAAGAATTTTAGAAGACATAGCTTAAACATACTGAGCAGGATTTATGTATTTCATCGGGTTAAGTCTACTATCAATGGTTCTATAAAATAACTCCTGTGTGTCAGTGAAACTGGAAATGGTCCATTCCCCCAATCTTTCATCAGTCTAAGAAGTATGTTTTCCACATTTTTTATAACTTTGCCTTTAACAAAAAACTTACTATTTCATGAGTTTTGGGGCACATTTTGAAGATTCACCCACAGTCTCTGAGCACAGATTGGTTTTTCTTATACTATCGTTCCTGAGACCTCTCTCCTGGAGCCTACTCCCCAGATAAACTCTCCATACCTTTCTCCTGAGGGGAACCTAGAATCTCCATTTCATTTTGTTGCTGAAACACAGATTTGTTTCCACAAGTGTTTGCTCTGGAACTCACAAATAGCCGTGGACTGCAGTCACTGTATGGAAGTTAAGAGCAATTCTTTTTTCATTTAGAGACTTAGAAAACTCTGGCAATAACATCAATTTGCCAAATTCCTCTTCATTTTCCTCCTATTTCTTAGCATTCTTGATTCTGTAGCTAAGGTTGCATGATTATTCCTTCAATCACTGGACACCTTAGAAAGAGCAAAGACCGAAGACACGGGCCACGTGACCTTCCTATGCCAGCTCTTTCCCTTACAGCCCATGATTTTGGCCAGATCACTGAAAAGTGTCTAAGCCTCAATTTAATCATGTGTGTGATGTGAACTAATAATGTCCATAATAGTCCTACCCAATATAATTCTTATGAGAATTAAATAAGGTGATGTGCACAAAACACATTGGAAAATATCTGGTATCTAGGAGATAGTTCATCAATGGCGGATGCTGTGGCTACTGTTAACCACTAGATCCAAAAGAGAGAAGGAAATCTTTCTAAAGCAAATAGAGTCAGGAGAAAGCTCTAAAGTCCCTCTAAGTACCTAGGGGGATCTTCTTGAATGCTGGTGAGGTTGTTATGTGGATAATAGTAGTACCATTTGGATTAATTAACATTTTGTAGGCAATGGAAGATGATATGAGGATTCTTTATTTTATCATGTAAACATTGGTTATATAGTCAATGGGGAAAAAATTATCAGAACAAGTGTACATTTTAGTACAAAAGCATGGATAGAAGCATGAGTAGCCTTCAAAAGATGATAAAATTGGGGGTCCCTGGGTGGCTCAGTCCATTAAGCTTCTGACTCAGTTTCAGCTCAGGTCATGATCTCAGAATTCACTGGTTCGATCCCCACATTGGGCTCTGTGCTGAGCATTGAGCCCGCTTATGATTCTCTCTCTCTTTCTCTCCTTCTGCCCCTCTCCCCTGGTCACACTGTCTCTCTTTCAAAATAAATAAACTTTAAAAAAGATTATAAAATTGAATGAAAATTGTATGAGTATGTATGCATTTTTGATAAAAGAGTTCAGAGCTTTCATTCAAATTTGAAAAGTTTCTAATAGGAAATAATATATGATTCCATACTAGATATACTGGGGTAAATAATTTATGTCATCAGCTTTTTTTACCTAGACACCTGAGGAATATATCAAATTTATGCCCTAAAGAATATAGTCTAGTGCCATATTTTGTCATCTTTTGAGGTGACTGTCCCCTTTGATAATTGTATAAAAACTATTGAAAAAAAATCATAAGTGGCAATCTCTTACTCATAGAGGCTGGAAATGGTCCATTTCTGTCTTTCTGGGCATACTGACTATTTTACAATCTCCCCTAGCATTTATCTATCCAACAACCTCCCTCGTTCTTTGTGAGAAGGTCATAACATCAAGCCTTTCTTTACTCCTGGAAATCTAGGACATAGACAAATAAGAAAAAAGAGAACAAGAGAGGGATGGGAGGAAGAGGAAAAGATTATAGAGTCATGCACAGAGATGGAGAAGACAGGAGAAGAAGGAAGGGGGTGAGAACGAGACGGAAGGAAAGAGAGAGAAAAAGAAGAGAGATTGTAACATGGTAGCTTTCAGCATGTTAATATGTAGATAGCTGAGAGATGTCTCTCCCAAACTTCTCTCTCAACTTCCTTACTCATTCAGCACATTTTCTCTGAGAAAAAGAATGGAGAGTATCCTGGTCCACAGCTTTTAAAATTACTTAGAAATGATATTTTATAATTACCTATAAATGATATAGCATGTTTTAGTGATTTCTTTTTAAAGTATTACATTCTATAGTAGCAAGTTACCGTACACGGGTGTGTGCAGCTTCTTTATCTATTGCCAA
The DNA here is from genome assembly GCF_016509475.1 of Prionailurus bengalensis. Lineage (NCBI taxonomy): Eukaryota > Metazoa > Chordata > Mammalia > Carnivora > Felidae > Prionailurus > Prionailurus bengalensis. Next base: position 189,191,462 of record NC_057344.1, on the reverse strand, counting down.
CCTTTTTTTTTTTTTTTTTTTTTTTTGGACAATGGATGAGACAACATCTTCCCCCTAGTGAACCGAAACAAAATCCCTTCTATTAGATTTTTGCTTTTTTGTCTTGATACGATGTTAGATGGCGTACCTTTGCTATTTCTGCTATAAGATAAATTAGTTTCAATTCAGTTTAACAAATGTGGGTTGGGTGTTATGGCTTTCCTCTATCAAGCCCAAGAAGTAGAAGAACTATATCTGCTCTAAAGTTGTTTAGCACTACAAATGTCAGGGGTGAGATGCACCAGTCATAAAAGTACTAACTGGGAAAAGTTATTTTATAAAAATTAATTTGCTTTTCTCTTGAAAAGACCTACACTTTTCAGAATATGGTTTTCAATTTTTTCTCTGTGCTTCTGGTAACATAACTGCAAAATATTTCACTTGACTCTTACATTATTCATTCACTCATTCATTCACACATTTATTAAAGAAGGAACTGTAAAATCAGGTTGCTTTGATACAACTTCTCTGATTTCTTTAAGATCAGCATTAAAGTGGAGACACCTGGGATCTATCTAACCGGAGGGAATTAGTGTTTGAAATTTATTAATATGGCCATGTGCAAAGCCTCTTCTGTAATGATCTCAATTTTATAGGGAGCAGCTAAGGCTAAGAAAGAGACAAATGACTCTTGGTCAGCTCTAATGGTCACATAGTTGACTAGGAGGCCCAACTCTGTTAGCCAAAATGGCTCATTGCACACATGGGAGCAATATAAATCAGTCTTGAGTTTCTGAGAAGGGGCAGAAACTTCTGATTCTTTGAAATCCCATAATAAGGAGTCGCTATGAGATAAAATTAGGGAAAATAATTATAAGATGGTCCGATGGACACGTTAACCCCAATAAGTGAGTCAGTTGGGATCCCATTGTCTGTCTTCCAGTCTGATTTAACCCATTCAAATTTCCTCACCTCCAATGCTGGTTCTGACTCATTCCTGACATCTTAATGGCTTTGTTGATAGGAGCAAAGGGTGCCTGGCATCCCTCCTTCTTGACAAGTAAGAGCTCATTTACAAATGTATATGTGTAAGTATATTTACAAATACCTTCTGAGAATTTACTTGTTTCCAAACACGGTGAAGCAAGTTCTTATGCTGGGTCACTGTGCCTACTGTCCTTCCAGAAGTAAAACCAGCACACCAGAGTTCCTTAGTTTATATCCCCCTGTACTTCAAAAACCATGAAGCCTTACAGGCTTCATTCAGAGAACGCTTGCAGATCCACTTTCCTTTCTTATACTCACAATTTCCCTAAGCCAGTGTTTCTCAACCTAGACACCATTGTGGGTCAGATAGATTCCTCATTGTTGGGGGATTCCCTGTGGACATCCCTGGCCTCTACCTACTAAATGTGAGAAGTTCTCTCTGAGTTGTGACAACCAAAGATGTCTTCAGATATTTTCTAATGTTCTCCTAGGGGAAACACCCCCCTACACACACACACACACACACACACACACACACACACACATTGATAACCACTGTTTTAAGACCATGAATTTCATTGATGAGATACCTGTGGATTCTTGCCTAGAGCCCCTACTGACTCGGATTTTATATGTAATTTTGGCAATATTAATTACATAATTTACCATATATTAATAACATAACTCCCTAGAATCCAGTGAATTATAAGCAGTAAATCAAATGCACTGAGTATTCTAGGACCCTCTAGAAAGGTGAGCCTTTGTCTTAGCAAGCCTTTGTCTTATGCCAGAACCAATGGGACTCTCTTTTCCCAATGGAAAACCTACCTTGCAAGTTCTTGGCCACCTAGACTCAATCAGAAGCCTATGATTGGGAAAAGAGGCAATAGCCAGCAGTGTATAATTTTACTCTTGCTAGTGTATTTTTAACTGGGTTGAATTGAGTAGAATTTGCACACATAAACTCATTAACCTGATTTTTTTATTCCCTTTGATTTCTGACTTCAAGACCCTTAATCACTTTTCAGTTCCATTGGTCCACTATTCCTGTTTAGAGCTTGTTCCTTAATACAGTACCCACTCCAAGTTCTGCTTTATATTCTGCATCTATGATTATCAACTTGTTTCTTTGTCTTATGTCATCAGCATTACTTGGGCTCAGTTCACTAGTTTCCTAGTCGTGACATCTTCTTTCCTCTTTTGTTACGAATGTGTTCATAGTGCAGCAAGATAGAAACACTCAGCACATAAAGAAGAGAGAGCAGTTCACCAGTGGGACAAAAGGAGAAAAACCATAAAAACCAAGCACACATCCACAGAAATACCCTTGCAGGCTTCATAGCTTTTGAGAATATCACATAACTGTACCAGAATACTTGTTGTAATGACTCTGTGCCTTTAATAAAGGAGTATGTAAGGGCACCTGGGTGGCTCCATTGGTTAAGCGTCCAACTCTTGATTCCAGCTCAGGTCATGATCTCATGGTTCGTGAGTTTGAGCCCTGTGTTGGGCTCCATGTGGATAGCAGAGAGACTCCTTTGGATTCTCTCTCTCCCTCTCTCTGCCCCTCCCCTGCTCATGCTCTGTCTCTCTCTCAAAATAAATAAATAAAACATAGAAAAGTAAAGGAGTATGTATACTCTACTTGAGAAGAGAGGAAAACAGGTACAATTGCTCAGGAAGAATTCCATCTTAAATGGTTCATATAGAACTTCTAAAACTTGAACGGATAAGCTCTGGCTACCTGAAAAATACACCTATTTAAAACATCACCTTCCCTAAAAAAAAGCATTTATTAACCTATTTGTATTTGTAACTATTAGGTTGGATCATACAAAATTGCTATTTTGGGGGGTGACTGGGTGGTTCAGTCGGTTAAGCCTGTGACTGCAGTTCGGGTCATGAACCTCGTGAGTTCGAGCCCCATGTCAGGCTCTGGGTTGACAGCTCAGAGCCTGGAGCCTGCTTTGGATTCTGTGTCTTCCTCTCTATTTCTTCCCCTCTCCCGCTGGCACTCTGTCTCCGTCTCTCTCTCAAAAAATAAACAAACATTAAAAAAAATCTCAAACTGCTATTTCTTACATGCAAATACTGCCAATTACATATTCAACTCAAACAACACTAAGAAGTTCCTAAACACAAGAAAACACTTATTATAAACTAGCAGGGTCTCCTTCAGAAGCAAGCATACTTAAAATTTCATAAAAAGAATTCATTTCTACTTTACTAATATTTGATGAATCCCTTCTTCTTACATGGATATCTTCATGATCATAGGAATCCAAGAAGATTAACTCTAAACAGTAACCAAAACAGTATGCAGAATCACTCTACAAGACTGTATAACCAAGACTAGACAATTAAGAAAACTGATTATTTTAATGAGCAAACCTCCTTGCAAAGGACCCAGCCTGGCTCCTCAGATTTCTATTTTTGCCAGGGTTAGTGCATTTTAATTTTAGATGTCCAAATCTGCACTTTTCAGATTCGAATCTCTTGTGCCATAATAAAGCACATGTGTTGCATTTGTCTTGTTTAAGATAACAGCACTCAGCACCAAGAACCCAACAGACAAAATGATACAGAGACATATATTAAACTTCACAACAAAACTTCTACCCTGATAAGTATCAATAAAGAAGTAATCTTTTCTGCAGTGAAACCCCCATGGTTGTTAATCATTGGAGGTACCTAATGTTGGGAATGAATAAGAGATACGCATCTTCAATACATGATATGTAATATAAGGGAGAAATCAGAGAGGAGAAGGAAAGAGAGACAGAGAGAAACCTAATTATATTAGATACACAGGAACTCTAAAATGAACTCCATTCATCTCAGAGAAACGTAAAGAAATATAAGAGAGTCAATTTAAATTTATTATCTGCCTGCTGCTGCTTCAGCTGCTGCTAAGAGACACCCCATAGAGAATCTATGGGGAGAAAAACATTTTGTGTGTTCTCTTCATCTGAACCCAGGGTGATGGTGTTGAGAATAAACATAAATGGGAAAAGATGGTGCTTCATTCATCAGGACCAAGTTTTATGTTACCAGCTCAGTGGAGCCAGGCAGAGCAAAAGTTCAACAAACATTTGTCGAATTTGTTTATGGGACTATTCCTGAACCTTGTAAAAATCTGAGGTGCAATAGACCATGACCTCTCAACAGGAGTGGAAAAAAGAAGCTTTTATTTCAAGTAGAAGAAACAACAGTGGGAGGTCCCTTTACTTGATACCTTTCCTACATCTGTTAACACCAGTTTATCCACCAGCTGGTGATGAGAATTCCCTTTTAATCTTCAGGGCTCCATTCAGACATGACTCTATCTCTCTCTTATGCTCAGGAAATGTGCATTAGACCAGCTGCATTTAATAGCACAGAAGTATTTTCCACGATAAGTACATTTTTTTTTTGAATTTTTCCACAGAGAAAGTAGAGGAAAAGGATTAAGAGAACAAAAGATAATATTCAGACTTCCCAAGACAAAGGAAGCCATATAGCTAATGGATGTCAAGAAAATTTAAGCTAGACTCTACAGCCAATTTTCATATCCAAATTCTGGAAAGTTTGTTGTTGTCGTTGTTGTTGTTTTGTTTGGAGAATCTATCTATGATTACCAAGCTGTTCTCACAGACTTAAATGGCCATGCTTCACAGTAAAAGGAAATGATTCAAAGCTGTTATGTAACTTTAGAGCTTTACTGCAAAGTTTTCTTAAACCATTTCCAATGTTTATGTACAAAGTAATTTTTCAGTGAAGGCAGTGTAGTGTCATGATTTAAAGTATGGATGCCTGAGTTTGCATCTTAGCTCTGCCATTATTAGATGTGTAGCACTGGCCAAGTCACTTAACTTCTCTGCACTAAAAGATCATGCACGATTATTTCTACAGTTGGGGGATCCATCGTAATTTATGTTTCCTTTCTTCATGTTTTTGTTTCCCAGTTTTCTAATATTCTAACAATGAACAAATTTTTGAAAAGAGAGAAACCCTAAGTGGTGATAAGTTATCCAGTAAAAAGGAAGCATTAGACTAGGCACCACCTGTAGTGTTATACTTGACAAAGTTCAATGTCTGTTACGATCAACATAGCTTCCAGCCTTTAACCAGTTAACAGAAAGCATACACAAGCTACCCAGGTTTTGCGAATAAGTGATTTCTGGAAGGGGGGAGGGGGGCAAGTATGCATCAGAGTTGAAGTTTTCAATCAACTGACTAAAAATATCACATAAAAATGCACCCACCCTCTCATTCTCAAACAGTTTTTGGTTTTCATCATTACGATGTTAAGCTCTAGCGAACAGATAAGACTCTAATACGTCCAGTAACACTTTTGCTGCCACATCAATAAAGCATGGCTGTAAACTCAGTACTTAGTATTCATACTGTCTACACAATTCTTTCCTTCTTCCATAATAACAAACCAACATTAAATCACCCTCATGACCATATTAAAGTTAATTTCCTCCAAATTGCATGTCATATTTGTAAGGCATGACTCTGCATTTAGACAGCGCTTATCTCCTGAGGTGCTCTAAGCGCCGCCTATGTATTTCATTTATGGGAATACATGGCTGATGTAAAAAGAGACAGATTATTTTATTTCAAAGGTATCCATTTTCTGATTTGCACTAAAAACTTAGAGTCCTCAGTATCATAAATGTCATATTCAGTCAAATTACTATTCCATAGAGCTCATTATTCAGTCTTTCACCAATAAAAACAAGAAATATTTTATGAAAAACCATTCATTTATTCGATCTACTGCTAGGTGCTGAAGAAAGCTGTAAAAATGCATCCAAGCCAGCCCCGAATTTTTGGCTTCCGCAGCCCAGTTACGAAGAGAGATATAGGAAAGCAATCACAGTATATCACAGGGCTGTTACAGCCACGCTTTGGGCACGCTAGTGGGGATGGATGAGGAGAAGAGAAAAATGTGTTCAGGGTAGGCAATACTAAAAGGAGTTTGCCATGAGTTTTAGCAAGCTGGTAGGTCTTTTGCAAGTGGGCTAGGAGAGAAAACAAGGAAGTCTCACACTCTCAGGAAAGAGAGAGCAGCACCTGAAGAATTCTGAATCAGGCAGGGGCCTGGAGAGGGAAGGAAACCATGACAAGCACCCCCTCCAGGCCCCACATGTCCTTATTTTAAGTTAGTATATGCAGATGGAATTCAACGCAACCATTTGGGCAAACACCAGAATTTTCGATTGAGAAGAGAGAACTCCCAAGTCAATTCAAATTATAAAAGCAAATTTGGCAAGACCACACGGGTGCTGCCGTGCTGTTTCCCCGACGAGAGAGAACGATGGACGTCTGGCTCCGTTACCACCAGCACCCCACGCAGCCCGCTCGAGCTGAGAAGCCTCGCTGATGTGTCAGCTTTGCCAATTGACCGCGCACATGACATCTTAGATTTCCGCATACCGTGGAACTATTTTTGTGCCACTCTATGATTCCACATAATTTTAAGTAGTGTGACTAGATACATGTTGGCAGCCAGTATGTCTAGTGCTCAAGAGAGCAAGCTGTCAAAGGATTCCCAGTGTTAGCAACACGGTGAGGAAAAGTGCCGTCTTCAAGCGAAAAACAAACCCACAGAAATTCCACAGGACTGTGACTATCTATCTGTAGATCTACATATCTACCCATCCACTTACCCACCTACCTACCAACATATTTATGTTTCATAGATTTCGTCTAAGAAAAGTAAACAATAAAGAAAAACCTAATGGGTCACTTGCTGCCTTAGTCCCCAATCCCGTTTATTTCCCATGGGACAGGACTTCACAATAATGGTGCATGCTGACTCAGGCCTCACTTACTGAAAAGCAGACAACAACAACAAAATTTTTTTTCAAACCTGTGATGCTAAAATGCGTGTGTTTCCCAAATTTGAAGACCCTCCTCCAAGTTAACAGGATTCACAATAGGGACACTAGTGTAAGGGACACTAGAAAAGGTTGTGCTAATGATCACTGGTGCTTCTCTGTTTCTGTGCAGTAAAAGGGACAACTTTTGACAAGTTTTTGAATCTGTGGCTCGTTAAATCAGATGTTAGGTTTTTACCTGGTATGTTTCTGCATTATCTCTTTCCAATATTGCATAACCTACCCAAAATGGTGTAGAGAAGAAATGTTGAGGTTAACATGGCTGCCGAAGAGGTGTGATGAAAAATGGAGGAGACAAGGTTAACAATAACAACAAACACAAAGACTCACAGCACATGGCTCAGGAAGGAAAGTTTGGTGCCCTACAGGAGTCCAGTCATACACAATTGGAGAATGTACACATGTAAATTGTTGGCCATACACACAATCTATCCTCTAAAATTAATTGCAAATCTTTCCTCCTAACTTTTACACCAAATTTCATATAATATATTCCTCCAGGAAATTATTTGGTTGTGGTTCTTCTAACATAAATGAGTTTGAACTATGAAAACTATAGTTTTCTTTGAGTTTCCTTTGTTTGGGGCCTTTTTTCTATAAGAGTGTTAAGGCCTCAATAGCCCATGATCATGTTGTGATCTTGAGGAAAAGAGCCAATGACATCCCCCAACCACTTTTAAAAATATGCATGCATTACACCCAAAGAGCTGAATAATGGTGCAATTTGAATAGGAACCAGGGCAGATTATCAAGAGACAGGAGTGCTCTCTGGGTTAGAGAAGGCTCTTTGGAAGTCCTGAATTGGGATAGAACCTACACGAATGATGGTACTTGGTGAAGGATTTGAGAATTGGGGATCCCTCTCTCTTTGGTCAGGCATAACTGAATGGACATCACAGAGCCCAGGTAATAACGGACATCCAATAAACGGTTGTTGAGAGCCAATGGGATGCAAAAATATTGAATGGATTGTGGAGTCACGTGAGCCAAAATTTGAATTCCAGCTTCCCAATTTACTAATTATTCACCCGCAGAACATTTTCTTGGCCTTTGTCAGTCTTAGGATCATCTATACAACCTTAAAGTGTTGTGAAAAGAGTTATAAATAATGCATGTGAGATATTCAGCACATTCTTGACATTCAACATGCATGAATTATCATTACACAAACAGCATCGAAGAATTTCCGTAAATTGTATGTACAAAATTAAATGCTGTATTTCTGAGTACAATATGTGGAACTCAGCACTTCCTGGTGCCTCCTCTACATAAACTCTGTGAGGACCTTTTTAGGTCTTCAGTTGTCTTCAAACCTTTAGAGTCCTAGGAAAAAATATAGTTTCCTTCTGTTAGCCTGAAAACGACTAAATTCTTGGATTTAGCACAGAAGTTCATTTTTATTTAGTAAATCTGTGTACTTTACACATAACATTTCATATCATTTTTACTCCAGAGTAATGAGGGAAGAGACTTTAAGGTGTCCATGAAATACCTGCTCCTCTGGGCTCCTGGCTGGCTCAGCCAGCGAGCATGTGACCCTTGATCTTGATGTTGTGAGTTCCAGCCCCATGTTGGATGTAGAGATTACTTAAAAATAAAGTCTTAAAAAAGATATCTGCTGCTCAATGACGAATAAGTTAGCAAGGAATCCACGTTTAAGAGATCCAAGGAGTGCATAACACAGCCTGCTACACAAGAGACCTCAGCATACAGACCATATCAGAACAAGAAGGTCTTTAGATTTCTGGCCTGATACTCTTTTCTCCATATTATCTTTCAAGTTTCCTCTATTCAGTCCTTACTCCGCTCTTTCTGGAGTTGCTTTATAAACATTTTAACTTTGCAAAGATTCCTGTGAGGTGTCAAAATAGTCAAGCTCTGTCCTTACTCAACCCGATTTGGCATATCTAAACCTGGTATATCTTGGCTACCCTTTGTTTGACAACTCTGCCTTCAGTATCCTCTGATTCCTAATGTTATAGTTAAGGAACTGCAGGTTTCTGTTAAGGCAATGATTCCTCATCAAAACACAAATTCAGAAAATCAGACTTCTTAGTAAATATTTATAGCTGTATCTAGAAAAAAAAAACAGTTCTCTTTTGCTCTTAGATTCCCTGTCACAATATTCACACCATTTATGAATAATAATCTGGAGCTGGTATTTTGGAGTATGGCTGAAAAACTGGATACCTCAAATTCATACTCAGAAGTCATCCATAAAATACTCAATGTAAAAAGGCAAGAAAAAAAATCAGCTACAAAGCCAGAAAAATGAAAGCAGGCCACTATCAGTGGACAGCTTGACAGACAGAAGACATCTCTGACATGCCTCCTTCTGGCAAAGTGATAGACAGCCTTGAACTCACTGAGACATGTGGAGGATTACCACTTTGGAAAGGGGCCAAGTAATGACTGCATAATCAGAAACAGATAGATTATATGTATACCTGAAACAAACCACCTTACCATTTTAATATTCTACCTCATCGCTTCTAACCAAGAGTAAAGGAAACCAAAACAACTTTCTTTTGCAATGTTTTTCTTACTCATAAGGGCCTAAGACTGTTCAATATTCATCATTAAATGCTGACAAAGCCCGTGACATTGCTAACTCCCTGATTTCCCGTTACTGGCAAAGCACCAGGCATATAGCAGGTATATCATAAATTATACGAAATTAGTTTCCTAATTAATCAGACCTCTTTCATACTAAAAGGTAGACTGCATTTAAAAGGGAGGAAAATAAATTCTAGTCTGAACACTCTGGAAAGAATGAAATGAAAGGAAACCTGCCACTGACCTGTACTGCTTTGGCAACGTGTGTTTTCTTAATTTGGTGAAAAAAAAAATTGCTATGTAGGTTAAAAGTACACATATTGAAATTGCTTGATTCCTATGAAGTTTCTTTATGAAAGTTCATTTTCATAAAATCTGCAAACTATACAATAGGAAGTCTACGGATGACAATGTTATGTCTCATAACTTCATTAATTCTGATGCTTAGTTCCAAAGCAGCTAGAACCATTAGCCTGAAGATATTTACTTCTCCTTGCAGACTCCTCATGGATATATAACAGAACGGCACTGGTGAAATGACTTGCTTCTGGGGGAAGCAGTGAAGTACTTGTTCCCTCAGCAGCCAGACTCAACAGCCTTTACATTCTCTCAAAGAAGCAGAAAACTATATTTTAAGGAGCTAAAAAAAAAAAAAAAAAAACAACAGCATGTGAAACACTAACCATAAAAGTGTCTAGGCATAAGGATGAGTCTCATGTAACAGAAGAGGCTGAGTAATATTTTCTCCAAAGTATGGAATAGCTTAAACGCCTATGTTAGGAAGACAGATCATCCTGAGATAGGAGCTCAGCATCCAGGAATGTACAAGTGATCCCAGGGAGTACTGACATTTAATGCCGATACTGGAGTGCTGATTCTGTAAAGCTTTTGCTTAGACCCGAAGTTCCATATCCCTGATATGCACTGTCAATTCTCTATGCTTTCTCAAATAAGTCACTTATGCTACACTGTGACTGCTTCTTCAATTGTCTGTTTCCCTCCTCATATGCTGGCTCACTAGGAAGTTATCCTGTTCACCACTGTTCATGTGGTGCTAGCACAGTGCCTGATGCAAAGCAGATAATCAATAGATACTTGTTCAATCAATGAGAAACTCGCTCTTGATTTGTGTCAACCATACATTAGAACACTGCTATTAAATTCTAAATTCTCTTCTATAAGGTCAGGGGAAAGTCCTTTCTTTCATTACCTAGAAGTAAAATCTAATAATTCCCTCAAGCTGTTGTCTTAATGTAAGGAAGGGGAACTATATTTTTTTAATTTATATTATACAAATTATATAATATATATGATATATTAAAATACATATTTCCCTTTCCTTACATTAAGATGTATATATTCCTTATATTATATATATAATATATATATAGTAATGTATATTATATATATATTTATTAGTTTTTCTTATATATAATATGCACATATATTTACCCACATACATATATATGTTGTGTTTGGTGCTACACAGTACAACGAATATTATAAACTGACAAAAACTTACTTCTTGAGTTTATTGTTAGTCAATACTCTCTACTATCGGAGTACATAAAATGAGTCACATGCTATATTAAAAATGGTCATGTGCCAGGGAGCCTGGGTGGCTCAGTCAGTCAAATGTCTGACTCTTGATTAGGGCTCAGATCATGATCTCAGGGTTTGTGAGTTGGAGCCCTGCATTGGACTCTGTGCTGATAGTACGGAGCCTGCTTGGGATCCTTTATCTCTCCTTCTCTCTCTGTTCCTCCCCTGCTCATGTTTTCAATCTCTCTCTCTCTCTCTCTCGATAAATTAATAAACTTATTTTTTTATGGTCATTTACCTTTGTTCAGCAGACTTTGCAGAATGGCACCCGACAGAAAGCTATACCCTGGAACATAACCAGTGAAGAGACTGGGCAGTTCACTCACAGTGCTTCACTCAGTGTCTGTGACACTACTTTCTTCTGCTTTTGCTCCCACTCAGTGGCCACACTCCTCAGTTTTCCAGATTCTTGTCTTTCAAGTCCCAGTCCAGCCCTCCTCTCCTCTGTCCTACACTCACTTTGCAGGTAATCATATCCCAGCAATGGCAACAACTTCCAAATATAAATCCTCAATTTGAGTCTTTTCCGTGAACTTTAGACTCCTATATCAACATAGTTAATTGGATGTAACCGGCATCTCAAAAGTAACTAAAACCAAACTACAAATCTCCTCTTGCCTCAAAGCTTTTCCAGAGCCTTTCCTGTCTCTCCAGATGGCAACACCATTCTTCTAGGTGCAGGTTAAAACAAAACCAAACGTTATCCCTCCCTCTCCATATCCAATCCTTCAGCAAATCATGTTGGATCAATGTTCAAAATCAAAGAAGTTCCTACTCCTTCCCTCCACATCCTCGGTCCAAGCTGCTATGATTTATTGCCTATTAATCACAGTAACTTAACTGGCATGTCTGTGTCTATGTCCATGATGCCTATAGTCTATTCTTAACTCAACTGCCAGAGTGATCTTTTTAAAACAAGCCCAGATCATGACATATCTTTGCTCAAGTCTCTCCAATGACTAACCACCCCATCCAGAGGAAAATCTTGAAACTACCCATGTCATTGGTCTCCCTGATTCCTCTCTGCCCTCATCCCACCTACTGACCCCTGATCACTCAAGTTCACACAGATCTAATGCTCCTTTAAAAAACTGACATGTTTGCCTCAAGGATTTTGGCCTTGCTGTTCCCTCTGCCTGGAATCCCTTAAGGACATGTCTATGTCTCATTGTCTTACCTTCCTTAGATCTCTGTTCCAGAGTTAACTTTTCAATGATGCTTTCCCAGACTATCCTATTAAAAATTAATTCCTTATGTTGCCAGTCCCTATCTCCTCTGCTGCTTTATTTTATTCCATGGATTACTGAAATATGAAACCACACACACGTGTTGCATGCTTCTTTCTTGCATTGGTTTGTTTGCTGTCTGTCTCTCCCCTCTAGAACCTATGATCTATGAGTGCACACACTTTGACCTTTATGCTGAGAGGTACATGTTGGGCATTTCATACAGTGCCAGGCCTATACTTTTAAAAATACTTTTAAAATAAATAAATAATTGTAGAGCTACATCTGGATAGAAATCATTTGTGATCTCGATTGCCTTTTGTCTAGTCATATACGTTCAACTAATAGCATCCTAATAACACACAATCTTTTTTTCTTTTTAATTTCATTATTAGAAACACTCTCACATTTAATTTGTCAGGCTTAACCTAAATTAAAAAGAAATATGCCAGTGACTACTTAGAAGAGATACTTTCATAAATCTTTTGATCCCAGTGCTAATCTAGGGAATATAATTTGTTGGAAGTATATTATTCCACAAGCAATACTCAGAGGCAAAATACAAGACTTTTTTGATAAGAATTTCACAATGCCCCTTCACATTAACAAGGAGTAAAGATTTTTATGTTCTATGAAGCCACAAGAGCAGCTTTACATAAGTAAATTAATTAATTTAATTATTTTAACGAATGAATTAAATAAACATCAGTACTGCTGTGAATGAAAATAATTAATTAAACAATTTTTAAAGCAAAGGTATGGCTACAGCTCGTTCCACTGAAAATTGCCTAGAAGTACACAGGGAAATCAAAAGGCTTAGCAAACTTTGATCTTAACCAAGAAACTGCTTTAAACAGCAGATGTATTAACAAATGAAATCTCAGGGTGCCTTGGGTGACTCAGTCGGTTGAGCATCCAACTCTTGATCTTGACTCAGGTCATGATCTCACAGTTTGTGGGTTCAAGCCCCACGCGGGGTGTGCACTGATGGTGTGGAGACTGCTTGGGATTCTGTCTCTCCTTCTCTCTGCTGTCCCCTGATTGTGCTCTCTCTCTCTCTCTAAAATAAATAAACTTAAAAATAATTTTAAAAAGTGAAATCTCTAGTTCACATGCTAATAATTTTCTACTTTCATTTGAACCTTTTACAAAATGCTGTTAATAGGGAAACATATATGCATACTCTGGCATATTATAAAAGTATTATTTGAAAAGTATTTAATGTAGAAAGTTTAATGAATCATAAATCAGAGACCGTGTAAGGCTCATTAATATCACTGTTTCAGAAAGCTCCCTGAAGCAGTGTTAGCTTGCTCCCCTTCCCACAGGATCACTGCCCTTCACTGCCTCATACCCAATGTTTTGAAAACAGTTATTTTATGTTTTTTGCTTGTATTTTATTTGTTTCAAGTAGGAGGTCAATCTAGCACATTACTCTGTCTTTACTGGAAGCAGATGTCAAAACTATTCAATTTCATAATATGAGCATAAGACTATTTAGAAAGAGATACCATAAGCGCTTTGCTGATCACCTAGCTAGATCACCTAGCTACTAGCTGAGGAAGGTGCATTCAAATCTCAGTCCCAAGCCCTGAACATCATGCTACTCTGCTTCTTCTTAACTCTTCATCAACATCTGCCACTTAGTATTACAATTTGTCAACTTAAAACCTTTTCTGAGGGGGATCTCCTTGAAAGAAAGAATTGCACCTTGGCCTTCTTTCACACCATGGCCAAGCAGCACAGTGTTGGCACGTGGTTGATGTTCCACGCGCACTTAGGACTGAAGGAATGTAAGTGAATAAGTGGCTTACGGAGCCGGTTAGAGTAAAACACTGAACCATGCAGGTGACAGCAAAACAGGATATTTCTCAGTGCTTGGGGTCTTTTCACAGACGGTTATGAGGCTTAGAAATATTAAGATCCCAGGGCACCTGGGTGGCTCAGTCAGTTGAGCATTCAACTTCGGGTCAGGTCATGATCTCAAGGTTCATGAGTCTGAGCCCCCCATCGGGCTGGGGCTCGCTACCGTCAGCACAGAGCCTGCTTCGGATCCTCTGTCCCCATCTCTCTCTCACACACGTGCTCCACTAGCTCTCGCTCTCTCTCCCTCTGTTTCTCAAAAGTAAATAAACATTTTTAAAAAGAATTATTAAGATCCCCCAAGGAAAATAAGTTTCATTAAAAAAATAGGGCACATGGGCAAAGACAGTGTAAGAGCATCAAAACTGCCAAGAACTTTGTCTAGTTACCTGCTCAGCTGAAATTTTATTTTGATTCTAATTTGCTCTGAAATGAGCATCTGTTGGAAATCACATAAGGTGGGAGGCATGACATAGGTCACATGGGTCTTGCTCCTGTTCAGTTTAGGAATCCATTGCGATGATGGCCATCAAACTCATGACTGAGTCATAAAACTGGCAGAAGCCCATTATCGGTGAGGCAGGTGTCTCACTGTTAGGCAATATTGTTACAAATCCTCTTTCTAGTATAATCCAGCCTCTTCACATGTGAAGAGAAAGCATAAATGTACACACACGTGCACATGCACATGCACAGCTATACAGAAGAGATACAGCAGATCCCTGTCAGTATTTTTAGACATAGAAATATGCTTTCAACATGGTAGAGGAGGAGGGCAGAGGTGGAGGAGAGAAAGTGAAGAGCTGAATGTAAAATGTTTACATGAAGAATAATTTAAGGCTAACCACACAGTATTTTAGATGAGCTAGCAAGGTCAAGGATTATATGGCAAAAATATGTGCCACAAATTCCATCCCCATTTTCATCTCGTTATTCTTGAATCAAGACATTTTTGATCACCCCCCCCCCAGTGCCTTACCCTGACATCCTAAAGGCTAAAAAAACAAAATTAGATATTCAAAATCTGAAAGTGTGCACTAATTAGGCCTTCATGGGAACAAGTCTCTAACTATAACATTTTCCATAGTCTTCTGATACCCAGGTCACAAGTCATGATCAATTTAATGATGCAATTATCTATACAATACTATCACAATAGTATCATCTTATTCTGTCCAAAAATGAAATGTGTCTCTTTTTTTTACATTCTAGAAGTGTTCAAAGAACCAGACAATCTTTCTGGATAGATATGAATATCCATAAAAATCAGAACAGACTCATGCTGGTGCACTTTAGAGGCAGGGCAGACCCAGGTACTCAATAAGAAACCCCAAAATTAGGAGCTAATAGTATTCTTTATTTTATATATATACATATGTATATATATGTATAATATATATATATATATATATATATATACACATACACACACATACACACACACATACACATATATATATTCCCATTATTTCAATAATTCTGATTATTCCTTTCATACATACATTTAACTGAATAACCTTGGTTTTATAATCTTGACTTGTTCTTAGTTACCATATACATTGACCACTTACTTCTTTGGTTTGCCATTTTGTAAAATATGTAAAATGGGTGTAATATACCAGAAAGTGAGATTTCTTGGAAAACTGACTAGCAAAAGCAGGTATTCTACCTTAACTCTGCTCCTTTCATAAATCATTCTAGATTATGCTTGAAGACCTTTCCAGCACCACATTCTAGATTAAATGATATTTATTAGGCAAAATATTTTTAATAACTATCAAAACAAAACCCACAGACCTAAAAGTACATTTCAAAGCATACTAAGTGATCAGTCTGTCTCTCCTTAATTGTGAAACTAAGCTCCAGAGAAGTGAGAAAGAGAAGAAGTAATACTGTCACCTACTGTGTTCTTTCTGGCTACTCTGAAGGTCCATATTTTTTACCTTATCACTCACAATAACTCTAAAATATCTAAACTTGCCCAAAGCAACATAGCTATTTAGCAGCAGGAAGGGGTCTATGGCAGGACTGCACTGGACATGGACTTGGCATCCTCCTCCCAGCCAGTGGAGCCCCTCAGAGCTCCCTCCTCCAATCTCCTGGTCTCCCAGCAGCCCTGATCTGGGGCCTTGAGTTCTTACCTTAGCAATTACCTCTTCAATGTAGTAGTCATCTCTCAAGGTGGTGTCAGGGGAAGGGGGACACCAGTGTTGAAAAGTGATAGTCTGTCCATTGGTGTCTGCTCGGACTCAGGGTCCAAATCATAGGACACCAAACAGGAGAAAAGAAATGGAAACAAAAAGGTTTAAACCTACTGCTATCTCAAAATATTGCTTTTCTATGTCTGTTCTGTTCCTGTACAATTCTACTTACCCCAAAATACTAAAAAGTTAAGTCATATGAAAGATGACCTATTTCAGGGCACCTGGGAGGCTCAGCTGGTTGGGTGTCTGGCTTTGGCTCAGGTCATGATCTTGTGGCTCATGAGTTTGAGCCCTGCATCAGGCTCTGTGCTGACAGTTCAGAGCCTGGAGCCTGCTTCAGATTCTGTGTCTCCCTCTCTCTCTGCCTGTCCCCTGCTCACACTCTCTCTCTCCTTCAAAAATAAACATTAAAAAAGTTTTTTTAGAAAAAGATGACACGTTTCAATCACAAATGTTCAACTTTTGGGGTGTCTGGGTGGCTTAGTCAGTTAAGTATCTGACTCTTGATTTTGGCTCCAGCCACGATCTCACGGTTCATGAGATGTCGGGCTCTGTACTGACAGCACAGAGCCTACTTGGGATTCTCCTTCTCTCTGTCTCTCTCTGCCCCTCCCCTGCTCATCTTCTCTCTGTCTCAAAATAAATAAATAAACATTTTAAAAAATTGGTTAACTTTCAACAACTGTGCCTTTTCCAATGAGATTTGGATTGTGGTGCCGTGAGGGAGGATGAGGCCTTCCTTGGGTGCTCTCATCCCTAGACAATGGAAGCTTCTAATGTCTGCAATGTCTATGTTCTTTTTACTTCCCTATTTTTTCACAAGCCAGTCCAAATTTTATTGCAATCTTGTCATAATAAATAATTCTTTAAAATTCCCTCATTCAAATTACTGTGTAGTTTCTGTCTCCTGAGTGTACCTAGACCGATATGCACAGTGAACTTAATTGGGAAACAGTGGACTGAATAAACATACACAAATGCACTCACACATTTTACTGAACGATTTCTCAGAGGCTCCATAGTATATTACCATGTGAAATTTGTATATGCAGAATTTCATAAGGCTTTATTCTTACAGATACTCTCCCCAACACACACACATACCACAACACAAAATTAGTGTTCTGTGGTGCATCTATGGAGACCTAGATGTTTTAATCTATAGTATGGCTGAATTCTACCTGGTAGGAATCTGAAACCAATGCATGTTCATGGGGAATAACCAGTACAAACTCCGCGAGTCAATGATTTTTACTTTTATTCTTTTGATAAAAGGAGGAATGGAATAATGTTTTCACCATTTCCTTGTCCTTAAGTATCTGAGACAACACCTGCTCATGAATAACCATGGATTTCAAGAGCAAGGAGAGTACAAATTCTCAGTTGGGAGAGGGGAAGAGGGACGACTTTCACAGGGAATGTAACAGTATCTTGAGAGGAGCAGATAGGTGGAAAAAGTCCCCTCCACACTTCTCGAGAGTTTGTTTCATTTTCTCCATGTGTTAATTCCTGATTCAGAACATTTGGGCTTTCCCATAAATGTGTGTGACATCCATGGAAAGTTGCAGACATAATTGGATTTTCGACTGCAGCTTGAGACAGTATCATTTGGGAAAAGACCTTGCAGAGACCTCTGCTTTTAGAAATATATGACTTAAGTAATAAGTGTCAGACACTATCAGAATCTAGAGCTGTGACATGCTACAGGACAGAGCACTGGGGGAAGCTATTATTACCTTTTATGTACATTCACCAAAATGTTGTTAAGGAAATGTAATTACCAATGGGGAGGCTCATTTATCCAAATTATTCTGGGCTAGCAAAGAAACCTGACATGTAAACAATTTAGATAAGGATTCTAATAAGCTAGCTATACCAAGTACCTGCAATTTGTCACACGGTACACTCTTATTCTTACATAGACCAGTTTGTTGTCCTTGAAGTGCTATTTCAGCTGAATGTACATTAGGAAGACAGCTTTAAGTCAGTGTCAAGATAGAGTTTTAATTAAACAACAACGACAAAAACCCCACAATACAATGAAATTTTCATCTATTTTCAAAGTAGAATGCAGTGACATTCTAATAATAAAGATCCAGCTAACTCATTAAATAGAAATTATAAAAGATATATAAGAAGCTTTGGAAAATAAGCTTGGATTTATTATACCTGGTATTTAGGCAAAAAGTAAAACAGTCAAATCTTAAATGCTCTGAGTCACTTTGTCATGACCAGTAGTGTGTGTGATAAAAGGTATATGAATAAAGCATAAGACACGATTGCTGTCTTGAATAACGTATCTCATTTAGGAGATAAAAAGTTTTAAAAGTGGTTATATTTAGAATATTTGCAAGAAGAAAATCTAATGATAAAACTCCAATGAATGTCAGAATTTTCTAATGCTACAGTCTAGGTCTTGAATACACATTGACCGTGGGATGTTTTCTAGAGAAATTGGCACTGATCCAAGGAACAAAGCCAGGCACTACAAAATATATATATTTTTTTAAACAGATGATTATTTGCAGGTAGGGAGAGTTTAACCTAAGAGCAATTGTGTGAAGTGCCTCTTTTATAATGAAATGGGATGAGTTTGCCTCTGCAAATAAGGATCAGAGGGAAGAAAACCCACTTATTTGCCTATTTCATGAAAAAAACACCTTTCATTAATTCATCATCTCAACTGACATTTGCTGAGTTGCTTCTGTCATCCTTGCACCATGTTAAGCACTGAAGAATTCAACAGTGAGATAATGCCCTTTTCCTCGAGGAGTTCATTGTCCAGTGGAGAAAACAGAAAGGCAAATGAATAATTAAAATAAAGTCTAATCAGAGCTATAATGGGAACAGAGTGTTGTTGGGGTGCAGAGAAAGAGGCGGCCCTGGGACGGGGCTGGAGCCAGCCTGTAGAGCCAACTGCTATACTGACGAATTCTGTAAGCCAGCCATTGAATAGAGCCATTATTAAAAATTAAGTTAGACAAAGTTTCAATTAAGTAAATTAGATTTACACCAAGGTTATAAATACTTGAAGCTCCATCACTTCCTAATT
This sequence comes from Prionailurus bengalensis, assembly GCF_016509475.1. Taxonomy (NCBI): domain Eukaryota; kingdom Metazoa; phylum Chordata; class Mammalia; order Carnivora; family Felidae; genus Prionailurus; species Prionailurus bengalensis. Next base: position 189,172,105 of record NC_057344.1, on the reverse strand, counting down.
ATTTTTATTACATTTCACTATTATCTATGCCCTTGAGGTCATTCAGTTCTATTGTACAATGCTATATGATGGTGTATTACCGTGCTTCTGTTACCAACTTTGTTCAGTGGCATTACGTTAGTAGCTTGAAATCTGCCATGATGGGAGCATTCACACAAGGGTGTTCAAAAAATTCTACCAAACAGAGTTCTTTGTCTTTTTTTTTCCCATGGAAAACCAACTGTTAAACATGTATCAGCATACCACTGAGAGCATCTCACCTAGGTCCATACCTAGTAATGGTCAGGAGGAACTTCCTAGAAGAAGATGAACTAAGATATCATCTTAATTAAAATCAGAGTCAAAGTCCTCCAAGTTCATTCATGTTGTCACAAAATACAAGATTTGCTTATTTTTTATAAAGCTGCATAATATCTCATTGTGTGTATATTCCACACTTTATCCATTGAGGTTGCTTCCACATCTTGGTTATTGTGAATAGTGCTAAATGAACACAGGAATGCTATTTATTATCTCTTCAAGAAAGGAAACAATCAACAGAATGAAAAGGCAACCTATGGAATGGGAAAATGTTTGCAAACCATGTATCTGGTTAGGAATTAATTTCCAAAATAGATAAGGTGCTCCTAACAACTCAATCCTAACAGCAACGAAATCTCAATTAAAATAATAACCCATTGACTTCATATTACCCAATTAACTGACCAATTAAAATTAATTAAACCCGGTTAAAAATGGGTTAAGAACTTAAATAGATATTTCTCTAAAGAAGATATACAAAAAGTCAATAGGTATGAAAAGACATTCACTAATCATCAGGGAATTGCAAATCAAAACCACAATGAGATAACACCTGACACCTGTTAGGATGGCTATTGTCAAAAAAGAAAACAAGATAAATATTGGCCAGTTTATGGAGAAACTGGAACACTTGCCCACCCATACCTTATGGCCAGTTAAATCCAATATACGTGTCATGACACTTCTCCAAATGTCGGGGTCTACCCTTTAGTCTGGGAATTTCTACTGTCTTCCTTCCCCCCACCTTTATTTCCAGGAGCATGCACTGCCTAAGTTTATTAATTGGTATATTGACATGTAGTCAACAGCATTAGATATGTGGACATACATAATGATTTGTCACTAAACAAAAGAAAGGACACATGGAAAGGTTTGGAGAATGTAAATATCATGTTACCTTGGGGTTACTGGACAACATTATTAAAAGGTGCAAATATCTTGATTCAGCTTTGATTAAAATCATAGTGAAATCACAGGCTACACATTTCAATGATAAAGATTAATGAGTAAAAGCCTAGTGACCCTGGTACTTTAGATAACACAGAGCACTACACTGGCCACTCTTTTGCTCAGAAAGAGAAGGAAAGGTAAAAGTATGCACATAGAGTTATCATAAAAAATTTGTTCATCATAAAAATTTGAATGTCTAAGTCTATTTTCTAAACTGAGAAGAGGAAGTGTTTCCCATAATATTCAAAATCTTGTTTTAATAAATATCTTCCAATAACTATTGATGTATAACCTAAAAACCCTGAATCTTTCCTATAGTAAAATACAAAAATTAATGTTTGTTTCAAAGAACTGTGCCAATTCACTTCAAATTATAGATTGTGTTTGCCATAAGAGGATCAATTTTCTCACTAATTTGTGATAATTGCTCTTTGATAATTATCTTTTTCATCACCATCTGATTATATCTGGTATATGTAAAATGTGCATTCTCTTAGTATTTTCGGGATTTCGTGGAATTATGAAATAAAAGCAGTTACCTGTGTCAAAGAAAACAGCACTAGTACATGGAAGATCAAAGACTTGAACCCATAGTAGTCTGGGTCAAAATAGTGTTTTACACACACACACACACACACACACACACACACACACACACACAGATGCACACAATGCAATATTACTTACCCATGAAAAGGATAAAATCTTGCATCTGTGACAACACGAATGGACCTAGAGGGTATTATGCTAAGTGAAGTAAGTCAGAAAAGAAAGATAAATGCTACATAATTTCACTCATGTGGAATCTAAAACACAAATAAGTAAACAAACAAACAAAAAGCAGAACCAGACCTATAAATTCAGAGGACAAACTCTGATGGTTGCCAGAAGAGAACAGTGTAAGGGAGATGGGAAAAAGGATGAAGGCAACTGGGAGATACGGCTTCCAGTTATGGAATGAGTAGATCCCAGAGGTAGAAAAGGTGCTGTAACAGTGTTGTATGGCAACAGATGGTAACTACACTTGTGGTGAGCACAGCAAATGAATGGAGTTTTCGAATCAGTATTTTTACAGCTAAAACTAATATAACATTGTGTGTCAACTATACTAAAAAATTCTTTCTGTTCTCGTTTTTTAGGTTTTTTTTAAGTTTATTTTCCCATTTTGAGAGAGAGAGAGCAGAACAGGGACAAAGATACAGAGTCAACTATACTAAAAAATTCTTTTTGTTCTTTTTTTTAAATTTTTTAAAGTATATTTACCCATTTTGGGAGAGAGAGAGCAGGAGATGTGCAAAGATACAGGGAGAGAGCGAATCCCAAGCAGGCACCACACTGTCAGTACGGAGCCCCACATGGGACTCAATCTCACAAACCGTGAGATCATGACCTGAGCCGAAATTAAGGGTCGGAGGCTTAACCGACTGAGTCACTCAGGCACCCCTTTAATTGTGTTCTTAATCAATATACTACTTCTCTCCTGGGTTTGAAATATTTTTTTTTACTTGCTCTTGATTCAACAAACTTTTAATTTGCTCTAAAATTCATTTTAAATATATATTGTGGTAAGAAAATGTGTGTGACTACCTTTAAAGGAAAATATAAACACTAAAATTTCTCTTCAAGTTTTGAAAAAAAATCAATGTTTTAAAAAGGACAATCTTCAAGCTTACACCTCTTAACTGCTTCATCTCTATTCTTCTCAAAATAATTTAGGCAGATGTATTTACAGAAAGGTTGAAAAATGACTGCTTTTGAAGAAATATCAGGAAAATTTATATGGAAAAGTTTGCTTTGCCAAAGACATATATGACAGCTTTTAATTGTTTCAAATGAATTTCTATGTCATAAAAGAACTATTGTTTTCATGAAATAAATGAATTACATCTGCATAGAAAACTCCTAAAGCTATTCACATCACTATAGTATGGGACAAAATTATACTTGTTAAAACATAGTTGTGTCCAAAAATATTTCCCTGGTTGTCTTGAATAGCTCCTTTGAAGTAGATCCTTTATGTCAAAGCCAATTTTCTGTTTCTCTCACAAAATCTAACTAGCATCATGACAAAGAAGAAAAAATGAATAAACAAAATGCTCTAACAAAAGTATCCAATGGCTGATTCATAGCAAAACCAAAAAATGGTATTTACAAGGAAGCAAGGATTTCTGACTTAATTTGCTTTCATGTTCATTCAGTCATTAAAGTAAATGGTTCTAATCGCTGTATATGGACCTGGCCCAAAAGTATTTTTAAAATGTGGATGACATTGTATGCACTTAAGCAACCACTGTCAAGCATACATTTCCACACATATAAAGCTACATACATAAAAAGCTGTACATACGTAGCCTTAAGTATTTGAAAACTTGCCTGATGGTAGTTACACAAGTACATGCAAAGTCATGGATATTTTTATATCATCCATATTATATATATACAAACACACATACACACACACACACATACACACACACACACATATACACAGTCATGCCTTTCAATAACTACATATATATATATATATATATATATATATATATATATATATATAAAATACCTATGAGTATATATGCACACACACTCTAAGCAAGTATGTGAATTCATTATATTCTATATAATGAGATGCTTCAACTACCTGAAGCAAAGCAGTGTTTTCACAGAACTACCTTCCTTCCTTGCCATCTTCCCTCACTCTATTTTCCATCAATTTCTTCTTTCTTTCTTTCCACAAATAATTGTTAACCATATCATATATGCTGGCAAGTGGTTGTTATTGAAAGTCTAATGGTGAAATACTAAAGAAGGACCCTACGTTCATGGGGCTTTAATTGTACTGGATGTAAATTTGTTGAAAGATGAAATTCAAAAGATTTTAAATCAGACAGACCCTCATTCAAATTATGATGATGTCACTGATGCCTTTGGGAAATTACTTAACTTTGCTGAACTTCCATTTTCTCAAAAGGAAATGGTAATAATTTTAATCAGATCATATATCTCGTATATTAAATCATGAATGAAAAAAGATGAGTGGGGAATCTGACATAGTGTCGATGCTCAATAAATGCTACATACCTATTCTCCCCATATACATTTAAACAGCAATTTGCCATCAAACCCAACTTTCACTGTTGCAAGTTTAGATAGCCATGAAAAGAAAATATGTCCAGGGTTTTACACAGTTCTAAAATAAAGAGTTTACTCAGAAGTGGTGTTTAGTTGGAAATATGTTGGCTACTGCCAAAGAGAAACAGAAAATTTAAGAGGCAGTGACACAGAGAGTGTGGAAAAATAAATAAACCCATGGTAGACATCAATATAGTAGTTTAAAAGATAAATGGCATACCCTTTCTTGTTCACACAGTGGCAACGTTTTGTAATATTGGCTTACATTTCCCATCCCAATAATATTTCTCTGCTCTTACATAGATGCTTTAATTCACTGGGAGGGGAGTTAGGGCAAGCAGGACTCCAGCCATGGGGCCAATATTCTATACTTCCATGAAATAAGTTGCTACATGAAAAAATAGATGAGCTGGAGAGAGAAGGTAGAGTCTTGGGTACTAAAAGAGAGTGGTGGAAATGACTAACAGAATGGATGTTCTTTTGTTTCTTGGGAGGTGTTTGATAACTGATTATAAACTCCTTACTTAGTAATCGGTCTGTTCCGATTTTATATTTCATCATGATTCAGTCTTGGTAGGTAATATGTTTCTAGGAATTGATTCATTTTTTCTAGGTTTTCCAATTTTTTGGCATATAATTGCTCGTATTAGTCTCTTATGATCCTTTGCATTTCTGTGATACTAGCTTTAACATCTCTTTCACATCTGAGCTTAATTGGAGTCTTCTCCCTCTTTCTCTGGGTGAGTATAGTTATAGGTTTGTCAATTCCATCTTTTCAGAGAACTAGCTTTTTGTTTCACTGATCTTATCTTTTTAGTCTCTATTTCATTTCTTTCCATTCTAATATTTGTTACTTCCTTCTTTTTACTAGCTTTGGGCTTTGTTTTCCTTTTTTTTAATTTTCCTAGTTCCTTGAAGTATAAAGTTAGGTGATTTATTTGAAACTTTTCTTATTTCTTGTATGTTATTTATAATAAAAACATTGAAGAGTTTTCTAGGAGCACCTGGGTGGCTCAGTCGGTTAAGTGTCCAACTTCAGCTCAGGTCATGATCTCATGGTCCGTGAGTTTGAGCCCCACGTTGGGCTCTGTGCTGTCAGTTCAGAGCCTGGAGGCTGCTTCGGATTCTGTGTCTCCCTCTCTCTCTGCCCCTGCCCCACTCATGCTCTGTCTCTCTCTGTCTCTCAAAAAATGAATAAATGTTAAAAAAATGTAAAAATAAAGCGTTTTCTGTAGAGTATAAATGATCATCATAGACTGTAGCAGGAGTAAGGGCTATATCAGGATTTACTCTGGGCCTATAGAGACACAATCAGTAGTTATCAATTAACTTTTCAATTACATGAAAAGTACTTATATTAGTTTCCTATTAGTACTGTAACAAATTACCACAAATTTGGTGGCTTAAAACAATCCAATTTATTATATCACAGGTCCAGAGGCCAAGAGTCCACAAAAGGTCTCATTGTGATAAAATCAAAGTGTTTGAGGGACACCTGGCTGACTCAGTCAGCAGAACATGAGACTCTTGATCTTAAGGTCATGAGTTTGAGACCCACACTGGGTGTACAGACTACTTGACAAAATAAAATAAAATAAAATAAAATCCTTAAAGAAAAAAGAAAGTGTTTGAAGGCTGCATTCTGTCTGGAGGCTCTTGGAAATTCATTTCCTTGTCTTTTTCAGCTTCTAGAGGTCCCCTGCATTCCATGGTCCATGGTCCTTTTTCATCTTCAAACCCAACAATGGTGGGTAGAATCTTCCTCATACTGTATTACTTTGACATTGACACTCTTGTGTTCCTATTTCCCTTAAAGGAATCTTGTTATTACATTAGGCCCACATAGATAATCTAGGAAAATATTCCTAAATCAGGATCCTTAACTTAAATCACATTTTCAAAGTTTCTTTAGTCATGTAAGAGAACACATTCATAGGTTTTGGGTATTAGCATGTAAACATCTTTATTGGGAGCAATCATTTTGCCTACCACAGGAATATTAAGAATAACGATTTTGGGGCGCCTGGGTGGCGCAGTCGGTTAAGCGTCCGACTTCAGCCAGGTCACGATCTCGCGGTCCGTGAGTTCGAGCCCCGCGTCGGGCTCTGGGCTGATGGCTCGGAGCCCGGAGCCTGTTTCCGATTCTGTGTCTCCCTCCCTCTCTCTCTGCCCCTCCCCCGTTCATGCTCTGTCTCTCTCTGTCCCAAAAATAAATAAACGTTGAAAAAAAAAAAAAAAAAAAAAAAAAAGAATAACGATTTTGCCTACCACAGTAATATTAAGAATAACCACATTCTTCAACACAGCTCCATTTTTTGGGAAAATGTACACTTTCTTTATGCCCCATCTCTTTTTTTAAATATACAATTCAGTGGAGTGTTCTAAGAAAATAAGTAATGCCAAATTTGTACTTTACCACCAAAATGACAAGAGGGCAGAGACAGAGGTTATTCTGTGTGAAAAGTACAGCTTTCTTCTTGGCTACAGCAACACCCTTGATGAAAAATGATGCCCTTCATTCATAGTTGATGGCATGCTGAAAATGTGATGGGGCACAGCCATGGAAATTCATGTCACAAGCTTATGCTTTTCTTGATTAGCCCAGGAGTTAAATGTGACTGAAGCTATAGTAGAAATAAATCCTGGGGAACAGAATATCTAGATAACAACCTTCTTGAAAACCAAACGTGGGAGAAGACTTCTCTTAGTCAACCATCAACCTCAACTGCTGTTAATGAGATACTACTGTAACCTCAAACAGTGTGACTTAAGTGGCTTAATGCACATTTTATAGACCCATCCACATTCAAGTTGATAATAAATCTAATGATGACTATAATTTACAAAATTAAGACTCAGTCTTTGCTCTTTACTCACCCTCTGCCTACAACCCCTTGAGAAACACTTGTTCATCTTCCAAAACTTAGCAAGGTCACCTACCCCTTGAAGTCTTGTGCTCACTGTGTTCCCAACCTTCATTCTCAAATAGCAGTGACCTTTGCTTTCTTTAGGATTCTGCTGGAAGTATTTCTGTGATGACATTCATGACTTCCTTCTGTACCTGGCTGGCTTCCCACACTTACCCATCAATACTCAGAGATGAGGACCTGTTTGATTCATTTTCATTAAATCTGAAAGGTAGCAATGATATAGTTACCAGAGAGGAGCGGAGTGGCAGTTGGGCTAAATAGGTGATGGGGGTTAAGGAGTGTGCTTCTTGTGATGAGCACCGGGTGGTGCATCAAAGTGTTGAATCACTATATTGTACACCTGAAACTAAGGTAACACTGTATGTGAACTAACTGGAATTAAAATAAAAACTAAAAAATAAAGGTAACAATGAAACCAGGGATAGGTTTACAGTCTTATATGACTTTACTACATGTTAAAATATGGAAACACTTCAATGAACAGCTGCTTCCCCAAGCCTTCCCTTGGGACTCAATCCAGCAACTAAAACTCCAGCCATGAGTCTCTGGGACTCTGATCCAGAATGACAGCAGGGCCTTTTCTGATTGGCCATTATCCATGCTCTACAAATTCTAGATGCAATTCCCAAACTTCAGAATAGTGCCTGGCATATAATGTGTGCTCAGTAAATGTATGTTGACTGAATAAATCTTACCAATATACCTTTATCTCAGCAGACTTCGCTAAATTTTTTTTTTTTTTTAAGGAAAGGTAAGTGTTTGCAAGGATGTGCAGAAAAGGGAAGCCTTGGTGGCTCAATTGGTTAAGTGTCCGACTTCAGCTCAGGTCATGATCTCACAGTTTGTGGGTTCAAGCCCCGTGTTGGGGTCTGTGCTGACAGCTGAGAGCCTGGAGCCTGCTTCGGATTCTGTGTCTCATTCTCTCTCTTCCCCTCCCCAACTTGTGCTCTGTCTCTCTCTGTCTCTCAAAAATAAATAAAAATATTAAAAAAAAAAAAGAGGGGCGCCTGGGTGGCGCAGTCGGTTGAGCGTCCGACTTCAGCCAGGTCACGATCTCGCGGTCCGTGAGTTCGAGCCCCGCGTCGGGCTCTGGGCTGATGGCTCAGAGCCTGGAGCCTGTTTCCGATTCTGTGTCTCCCTCTCTCTCTGCCCCTCCCCGGTTCATGCTCTGTCTCTCTCTGTCCCAAAAATAGATAAATGTTGAAAAAAAAATTTAAAAAAAAAAAGAAAGAAAGAAAAAAGAAAAGGGAACCCTTGTGTACTTGTGTAAGATTGTAAAATGGTACAAACTCTATGGAAAACAGTATGAAAGTTTTTCAAAAAATGAAGAGAAGAACTACCATAGGAGCCAGCAATACCACTTCTGGGTATATATCCAAATGAAATGGAAACAGGTTATCAAAGAGATATACACATACCCATGTTTACCGCAGCATTACTCACAATAGTCAAGATATGGAAACAATGTAGGTGTCCACCAATGGATGAATGTATAAAAAAGATGTGGTATGTGTGTGTGCATGTGCACGTGTGTGTATATATACATACACACATATACACAAATGGAATACTATTCAGCCATGAGAAAAAAAAGGAATTCTGCCATTTGCAACCACATGGATGGACCTTAAAAACATTATTCTAAGTGAGATAACTTAGAGAAAGACAAATACTATATCTCCTATATGTGGAATCTTAAAAATTCAGACTCACAGAAATGGAGAACAAAATGGTAGTTACCAGGAGTTGGGGAGTAGGGGAAGAGTAGAGATTTTAAGGGTACATACTGACAACTAGCAGATAAATAAATTCTGGAGACCTAATACATAGCACAGTGATTAGAGACAAAAAAATCTGTATTATAACCGTTAAACTTGCTAAGAGACTAGATCTTAATTGCTCCCAACACTCGAAGAAGTGATGATTACATAACTAGATCAAGGTATTGGCTAAGGTTGCAGTATACTGTATACCTTAAACGTATATAATTTTATATGTCAAATATATCTCAAGTATAAAAATAAAAGGAAATATACTTGGTCACTTCTTCAGAGAAGGTCATTCAAATCTTCATTTAAAATAATTTTACAGATAACACTTTCTACTATTTAGTACTGATACAACGTGTTTCAACTCAGGAGAAATGACACAATGAACAGATAATTTTATCTCACAAGTGAAGACAGTTTTATATTTTCAGCTGAACATCACCAACAAAAAAGTGAACTATGTCTTTTAGTGATGGCCTTTTGATGGACCTGAGTGCAAAACTAAATGAAATAAACACAGGGCTGTAAAAGAGAGTCATTGCAAAATAAATTCTAAAAAAAAATCCCCAAATAAAAAATAGAAACTTTGGATAAAATAATTTATAGAAGACTTGAAATTTTTTCTTAGCACAAGACTCACAAGTGAAAACAAGGAAAAACAGAGGGGAATGTTTCTTTCATCGTGGAAGACAACATGTCCTTCAACTGAAATAAGATTCCAATAGAATTTCAAAGACATTTAACAAGTTTCAAAAGGCTCAAGCTATTCTCTACCCTCAGATTCTTTGTCTTTATAACTGTTACAGTAATAAAATTAGAGATTTTAAAAATGAGGTTGTTTCATTTTGAAAATGCAGGTTTCAAAAATGAAGGAATAGCCACTGAAAATAGCTGTTATCTTAAATGAGTCACTGCAAATAAATAGACTTGGTATTGGTCAGGACATAAAAACCTTAAAGAGAGCTTTGCTCTGTAAATTTGAAATTCACCTACTTTCATGAGTCCACATTCTCAAACCGTGGAGAATAGTTATATTGTACAGGTCAACATCAAACCACAGAAAAACTAACAGAAAATAGAACTGACAGTGTGTCAAATCTCTTAAAGGAGGACTTTCTAAGCTTTGAAGTACTGGGGGAAAAAGTACAAAGGAAAAGATGAATAGTATTAGGAAAAAATAGTAAATATATATACATGTTGCCAGCTATAAAATAAACATGAAAAAGGCAAATAATCATTTTGCGACAAACACAAAAAGGAAATAAATGTTTAACATTAAAAAAAAGACTTGTACAAATTACTAATAAAATCTCTGACATAATACATAAATTGTCAAGGGACATTGTATTATTTTGCTGGAGCTGACATAACAAATTACAGACTGAGTGGTTTAAGCAAGAGAACTTTATTTTCTCACAGTGAGGGAAGGTAGAAGGTGCTGGAGGTTTGGCTTCTTCTGAAGTCTCTCCTCTGCTTGCAGATGGCCGCCTTCTCATCATGTCCTCATTAGGTTGTCTCTTGGTCATTGTGTTGTTGGTGCCCTAATCTCCTCTTAGGGGCATCAGTCATACTGGATTAGATCTATTCACATGACCTCATTTTACCTTGGTAGCTTGTTAAAGGCCCTGGCTTCAGGTATAGTCATATCCCGAGGTACTGGAGGTAAGGCCATCAACATAGGAATTTGGGGGGACACAATCCAGCTCATGACAGAGATACACAAATCAAAAAAGAATTCTAAACATACACATTAAAATGTTACCTTTGCTAATAAGTAAGGCTAATTAAAAGTAAAATATCTTTACTCTTTTATTTATCAAGCTATTCATGATGAAAAGTCATTTTAATGCTGGCAAGGATTCAGTTCTGTGTGTGAAATGAATTCTACTGGCTGCAGTGTAAACTGGCAAACATTTTGGAAGGTAAACTTGCAATACAGATCAGGATTATAAAAGATATTAAACTCTCCATAGAGATAAATATCATTGAGAAAAATTATAATAAAAACATATCTAGAGACTAGGATTTTTTTTTCTGGGGAGAGATCATTACTGAAATAGTATGTATTCGGGTATTATTTATAATGCCAAAATTATTTGGAACAATTTAAGTGACCACAGTGGGGAAACTCTTACATATTCTCTATACCTGATGAGCTATTATGCAACCACAGAAATGATATTTATAACGACTAAAAAAAACATAAAGTATGTAGAATTTTATTTCAAAAAAGTCAAGAAAGGTGCAAAGCTGTGTTAAAAGGTGCATAGAATGGGGGGGGGGGGACAGAGAACAAACATACTCTCTACTTGAAGCCAATAGAGCTGAGGGTTTGTTCTTTCTGGTATTACATATTTTCAATTTCGAAAAAGCAATACATATTGGTTTTCATAATTTAAAATAATCATTTCAACTTCAGTAAGATTGGAATGGATTTGCAGAAGTTTAGTTTGAATTCAGTAAGCTTAGGTTACCATGTCAGCTGCTCACTTAGAAGCTCTGTTTCTATCCTACCTGAACCAACCATTGTGTTGAGTGCCACTTTCACTCAACACCGTGGCCCATCCCACCTTCCTTCCATCCCAGTCACTGCAGACATAATAAAAATGAAAGGAGATCACTCCATGGAAATGCTATGAGATTCCCATCACAAATATTTGACAATCAAGAGTTGATTAAGCTCACCTTCCAAGGGAGCCCTGAGGAGACCACTCCCTACTAAGTCTGTCAAACTAAGACTATCCATTGTACAGGCATGAAGGGCAGAGCCATGTTTTACAAGCTCTGTCGACATCTTCTTAACTGCAGGAGAACCTAAATGCCTGCTGTCTTTTTCTATGACTGCAAGGGAAACATACAGAAGGTATGGTGAGTTCTAGCATATGGACACCATTCTTACTAAATGCAGACTGGAGAATATCTCATCATCAGAACCGGTGAAATGCTATGTTTTACTCTTTGGTAAAATACAGAGATTCAAAGTACGCACCATCCTGGAGTTCATGAAGGGCTGCAAATTGTAAATCTGGCACAATCAACTGCTTATCAAAAATATCAGAACTCAAATCATGTTCATTAATTCAATATTAACATTAACCAGCACTCTCATTTCCCAACTAGAACAGAAATAAGAAACGTAGTTGTAATGTTTTGAATAGTATCCTCCCAAAATCCACATCCACTTCAGACCTTAGAACATGACTTATTTGGAAATAGACATAATTAAGGTAAAGATAAAGATGGCATCACGCTGGGGCGCCCGGGTGGCTCAGTAGGTTGGACGTCCGACTTCGGCTCAGGTCATGATCTCACGGCTTGTGAGTTCAAGCCCGGCGTTGGGCTCTGTGCTGACAGCTCGGAGCCTGGAGCCTGGTTCAGATTCTGTGTCTCCCTTTCTCTCAGTCCCTCCCCCACTCATCCCTGTCTGTCTGTCTCCATCTGTCTGTCTGTCTCTCTCTCTCTCAAAAAAAAAAAAAAAAAAAAAAAAATATATATATATATATATATATATACATTTAAAAAAATATATGGGATTGTACTGAATTAGGGTGGGCCCTAAATCCAATGAGAGTGTCTTTGTAAGAGACGGGATGGGACAAACAGGCACACAGAAATAAGTCATGTGAAGACAGAAGTGAGTTAGAATGGCACTACTAAATCAAGGAATACCAGAAGCTACTAGAAGCTGGAGGAAGGGAGAAAAAATTCTCCCCTAGAGCATTCAGAGGAACCTTGAGCCTACTAATACTTTAATTTTGAACTTCTAGCCTGCAGAACTGAAATAGAATAAATTTCTGTTGTTTTACATCACCTAGTTTGTGGTAATTGTTATGGAAGCCCTAAGAAATGAATACAGTGGTGTTCAAAGAGAATAATGTCACATTTCACTAAAATCATCCCTTTAAATATTGGAAGCAGAATGGTGTGAAAGAAAGAGCTGGAGACAAAGGTTACTGGTTCCATTCTGAAACTTTCCATTGGGCAAGCCAGTTATTCTCTCCAAGTTCCCATTTAACCATCTCCAGAAGATATACATGATTAGAATATCAATCGCACAGGATTGTTGGCAAGATTAAATGAGATGATGTATGTAATAGGCATTAAAAAGCTATAAAGTGAACAGAAATGCTGATTATTTTTATTGTTGTCAATGATTCAGAGTAGATACCAACTGTATACTAGATATATATTTATTATATATAAAAACTGAAAATATGAAAGAAATTTACACAAGTACACGTTTGGTTTGCCTCTCAATTCTTTCTCCATTACAGACTCTTTTTGCTAAAAGGGTAGGTTTATATCCTGAAGGCTGACTTTGAATCCCGATATGAGTCATTTATCACATAGACAGGTGAATTATTAGGGACATTTCAGAAGGGGAGTGACCCAGGGCTGAGTTATTTTTAGCATTGTTGTGCTGCCATTAATAATCATTTGCTGTACTTTTAGTCATCCTGTGATAAGGACAAAAAATAAGATGGTTAGACAGTTTTAGTGTTGCTGAATGCCAAAATAAAAATTAATGGACAAAGAATCTAGCTGTTAATGTCCATATCTTGAGTTTTTATGGCATTCTTCATATCTGAGAAAAGCAGCAGATAGAAGGTACCAAAGACAAGAAAACCGATTGTAGTCATTTCAGTGACAACCACAGTTCAATAATGCTTTTAAAAAATTCAAGACTGTAATAACTACCAGAATAAATTACCCAATTCTTAAAGTAGTAGTTTAGGTGTACCATTCAAAAGATTGAATTTATAACTCTTGATTGTAAATCTTTTTATGCAATAAAAATATTATCAATATTTGATAATGATTTCAAACCCTGTTTCACAAAATCAATGTCATCCAAACAAGTTTTCAAAATTAAAAGGAAGATACGGCCACGGCTCTTGGCATTACTTGTTTTCTTCTTTAGCAGAGCAGAAAGCAAGACTCATTCCTCTATGCACATTCTCAATGGGTAATGGATGGTGAACCTAACTGATGATGGGGAATCAATGGTGTCCCTATCAAAACAATCAGACAGTAAATGGTTTCCCCAAAGACTCCCTCATCAAAGAGCATTTTATTAAGATTGGGTCATCAGCTCTGTGATCATGGCTGACTTTCGGTGGAATCACCATCTTGATGGCTGTCATTGTTCCCCAGTTCTCTTTGATGTTCAAACAGAGAATCCAAGCACAAGTGCCATTACCTCTGGACTTTGACCTTATTACCCTTTCCCACTCAATAGCACCCACTAAACATGCAAGTGGCAATTATGATGGAAAAGAACTTGAGCACTCCCAGAATTTCTCTCTATCCCCACCAATTATTTCAAGTCTTCACCCACTCTTAGGTAAGTCATTGCCATATTCACCTAATGAGGGTCTTCCTTCATTGTCTGACTTCTGTTTACCTCTGTAACCACATCTCCCACACTGCCCTCTATGCTGCAGTCACAATGAGGTCCCAAGGCCCTCACACCCTCCAGGGCTTCTGAGTATAATAGCAGGGCTTGCCTGCATGGAGCATGTATAGTTAAGATTCTTCCTGAACACCACTCCATGTTGAATTTCCTGTTCTTTTCTATGTACCCTTAGATTATGCCTCTCAACACTATATTTCCTACTTCATGTTTTATGCAAATAAACTTTTATTTCTGTTCTTCAAAAAAACAAAAGGGGGGGATGTTAGTGGGGTCTAAGTTTCCTAAGACTGGGACACTTTATTCCACCCTGACACCCCTATTTAAGCATAAAACCAACACAAATTAAGTATCTGAAACAGCTTTAAATAAGCCAGTGGAATTAAAACCTGACTTAACTGTTTCCGATTCTGTGTCTCCCTCTCTCTCTGCCCCTCCCCCGTTCATGCTCTGTCTCTTTCTGTCCCAAAAATAAATAAAAAACGTTGAAAAAAAATTAAAAAAAAAACAAAACAAAAACCTGACTTAATTTCCTATTCCCCAATTTAAACAAGTTATCTAAATTCTCCATGCTTCATTGTTTATTGGTTATAAAATTGTTTAAAACAGAAGGATTAAATGATATAGAGTATATGAATATGTTTCATAAACTCTTAAGTATCTTATAAATGAAATGGTGATCATTTTCATTTAAAGAAATTCTAGTGACTCACCAAAGTACCCCAATTTATTGATACTTTATGGGAGTAGACACAGAAATCACCTTACAGGGTGTGTTCCATAGAATTTTACTTTAAGAATATTCCAGGGCTGCATGATCCAATCTAACCAAGGAAATGAGGAGGGTAAGAAGCCGAAATAAAGAGGTATGACGCTAATATCCTACGAATGATTTCAGAGCCCAAAGGTTTCCAACACCACACTGAGTACCAGCACTTCTGGTTCCCTCAGATGCCACTTCTTACCCCTAGATCTCAGGCTGTACTGGGAATCAGGATGCTATGCTTCAGCCTGATGATGATTTTACGATCAATTAAGGAAGGCATTTGAATCCCTTGAGAAAAGTGGCTACTTATAAATACATTTCCAAAATGCATGTCACCATTTACTCAGCATTCACTAGGACCAAGTCTTAAGTCAGCTAAAATGTGTCATACACTTCGTTCCTGTCTAATCTTGTGTACCTGTGAGGTGTAAGATTGAGTCAGAAACATGTGGTTGCCCTGAGGACAGTAATCTAACTGTCCTCTTCAAGCTATGTTTTCCAAATGCTCATTACTGATTTGTAGTTGAAATTGTGGGCTGTTTTGCAGAAGAACAGAAAAGGCAGACAGCTGATGTTAGCATCTCAAATTTACAATCCCACTTGTTCAGTAGACTCAGTTAGGTGGGGTCCCCACCTAACTCCTAGTTACATAAGACTTCACTTTTCTGTTAACTTAAGACTACCCCTTTGTAGGGGGCACAGGGTCCTATCCTGTGGCAAAGCGAATCACAGCACTCTCCTGGATGGCAGTTCTGGGGAACACACTGCATTCATTTGCCTGACATTCTGCTACTAACTGGTTGATTACCCCAAGCCTTGCAGAACAGAACCTGATCTGAGCCTCTACAGGGCAGGACAGACAGAGGGGATGTGAGAGCAGACACCATGAGGAAGCCCTCAGCCAAACCCTGGGTACAAGACACCATACAGAACAAACACCCTGTTTCTCAAAAAATTCAGTGGCCTGAATAAAAAGGAAAAATAAGCATGTGTGACACTCAGAGACTGGGAAAACAGCAGCCAAGTGCAATAAAAGGACTGGGTCTAGCTTCTGTTGACAACTAACACACTATTAAAAGAATTCTTGAGATGACTTGAGGAAATGTAAATAGGAAAATAAAGATTGAGTAATAATTTTTTAAAAAGTATTATTAATTGTGCTAAGTGTGACAGTGGCATGAGCTTTAAGTATAAACCTGTTCTTATCAGCTGGAGATACAGTGAGAATTTGCAGGACATAAGCATTAAGTCTGGCATTTATTTCAAAATGCGATAGTCCCCCTGATAAATTAACAGATGAACCAAGTTTGGCAAATTGTTGATAACTGTCACAGCTAGGTAAAGTTACATGAGGTTTGTCATATGGTTCACTTCTGTTTGTGTTTCCAACTTTCAAAATCAAAAGCTTTAAGAAAAGTAAATGAATTGATTCTTTTTATTTCATAAAGGGTCACTTGCACCTGCCAGGTAATGTGTCCAAGTTTTGTAAATGTGTTTGCACTGTCCACATCAACTTAGATTCATATGAAACCATAACCGGGGTGAACATGGGAATAGAAAACACAAGTAGAGTCAGGAGAAGGACCCGGAGGGAGGGAGAGTATTAACAGAACATCAGATGGAGCATTGATAATTACGCACATAGTCACAATATGAAAGATGTTAGCGAACTCCAAGTAAGAGAAAGTCAAGGAAAACATGACAAAACTACTAAGAGAAAATAACACTCTGGTGGCATAATCCCCTTCTTCCTTCAAGATCCGTCTCAAAAGTTACAGATCTGTGAGGCTTTTTCTAAACTCCCCAACGCTGTAAGCTGCTTCCTGTCTGAGATTTCACAAAGCTTTATTCATACTCAGAAAAGTATGCTTTTCTCCGCTTTACAAAGGAAGAGATATTGACTAGCACTAGCTTTGGGATGTGGTACAGGATATGTTTAAGGAATATTAGCATGTGTGTGAGTGTTTCTCATGATTTTCTGCAAACAAGATCATGTTTTCTGCAAACATTTATTTCTGGTCTTCCAAAAAAAAAAAGAAAGGAAAGGAAATGTTAGTGGAAGGAATACATGGATGGATGGATGAGTAATGGAAAAGGAGGCAGAAAGGAAGGGAGGGAACAAAGAAAGAAATGCTATTCCCTCCTAAGGAGAAAAATCACTGGTGTCAGAATGTGGAGACCCATGTTTAAGAGAAAACTTCATTTAAATAATCCCAAACCAATCACAGTCAGATGCATGACTTTCCTTAGGAGCCACTGTCAGGAAGTTGTTTGCTTTGTTTGGTTTTACCTAGACTAAATCCACGCATTCACTTTGTGTAAGCAATTCATCAAATATGCCAAGCAAGAAACAGCTGAGACTTTTTTTTTCCTCTCTCTCTCTCTCTGAGAAAAGAAACTTTACATTAAGCTATCACATGCACAGTTATTTTTATTTGACTCTCAGTTGAAATGCCCCTGCTGTACAGCATATTGAATACTTTATTGACCATAAAATGTGCTGCCGCAATTAGAGGTTTTTATTTTTTTCAAAGCATTTTGCCTTTCTGGAGGCATTTGGAGCTCATTCCTGTTTATCAGTTTTTCTAGGATGTTTACAATTTAGCAAAACTGAACTAGAGATTTAGTTAAATGTCTGGCATCTTTGAGGGAGGGTTTCCAAGATCTGCAATTAAACAGAGCAGGGTAAAGTATGGTGAGGTTCCTGATATTTAATAATCTACAAAGGTCTTTCGCACTAGCTAAGACACTAAAATCCTACAAAATGTACATTATATAAATCAGAAACAAATCCACTTAAGAGACTGCTTTAGAAATCATTGAGCTCTGTCGAACTGTGGCCGGGTACACAGGATGCTAGTTATCCTCAAGTTATTTTAGATGTGAGCACTTCTACTTGGCATCACCAGAGAAAACAGCACAGACCTCATGGCAGAAACCAGGTTTAAACAGCATGAACTTTCAGATCTCATCCCTTAAACACAGAGTTCAGAACTAGGAACTGAGGACGGACACACACACACACACACACACACACACACACACACTGTATTTTGCAATTCAAAGGGCTAAACCCATGCATCACCAATAAAAAGGAAGAAGAACCTTTCTGGTCTCCGGGAATATGGCTAGCCTGTTCTCAGCAAGTCAACAACAAATCAGGATAGAACATCTGTGCGAGGACAGAGCTGGAACCAATGCCTTTTGTATCTCCTCTGTACACTTCCCTTCCTGTGTCCCCCACCCAGGTTAGCGAGGGGACCAGAGCTTGTCTTCAGGTCTCTGGATTGACCCAGGCTGTTTTCTATAGATGACACAGCTTCTTTTAAGGAGACTTCATTTTGGATCATTATGTCTTTTCTACAACCAGAGACAAGCTCACGCCCAGAGCCTTTGGAAGTTTTTCGGGATGACATTTGCACTTTGGGTCTGTACCTCTGCTGACATTCTAACGAAATGGAACAGGTGTGGCAGGGACAGCCCAGCAGTCAGGCTTCCGAATCCACACTCAGTCTATTCCTTACATCTTCTGACGCCCTCATTCTGCCATGGTTATTGGGAAAATGGGAAGAGACTCAACACCCTACTGCTCAGTCACACTGAAAACCTACCCAGATGTGCGCACTGGCGATATTGCAAGGAACAAAACTATTCCAGTGCCTTACAATGAGCATCGGTGGATATACAGTTTCAATTATGCAAGGTTCATAAGTTATACATATCTGCTATACAACACAGTTACCTATAGTTAACGATACTGTACTGCACACTCGAAAATTTGTTGAAGGTGGATCTCGTGTTAAGCGTACTTATCACAATTAAAATACAAACCGTACATACAGACACATACACAGACACATGTGGAAATACATACCTATACACAAACACACAATTAAATGAGCATGCATTAGGGCTTGCATTTTCCCCACAGCAGTAATCCTGCAAAGTACTCTATACGTAATTTTGTTTTTCCTGATTCTCTCAAAAATATTTCTTTCAAGGTTCCATGCAACTGATACCTAATAAGGGAAGCTTCCCCTACTCACCTTATGAAAAATAGCCCTCCCTGCCTCCTCGTTCTTCTACTCCTCCACTATCTCTATTATTCTTACCCTGCTTTCTTTTTCGACAACGCCCTGGCCACTATGTGATATAAGTTTACTTACTTATTAGCATACCGTCTGTCTTCCCTTGCTAGAACACAAACTCTCAGGGCAGGAAACTTAGTCAACTTGCTTCTGAGTATCTGGCACACATTATAAGGCCCAATAAATATTTGTCTGATGAGAGCATGAATAACCATGAGCATTGGTAAGACCTTTTTTCCAATTTTACAGACAGGGAAGCCAACACTTACTGAGGATACGACATTTGCCCAACAGTATTCTGTTATAAATCCTGAAGCCAGGGTTCAGACCCGGTCTTGCAGAGTAGAAAACCTCGTCCTCCTGACCATTGCTCCCAATCACCATGTTTCACATAACCATTTCCTTTGCACGCCTAATAACTGAAGTGTCCTGAAGCCTCAGCTCCCCAGGATGAGATGAAGGCACTAAAGAGAAGAAAGACCACTAAACGATGCACGGCGAGGGCAACAACAACAGTGCAAATGTCATCCCGAAATGCTTCTGAAGAAAACGTGAGACACTATCATCCTCTACAGAGTTAACATAAAAGAAGTGCTATTGAAGAAAAGGGGAAAAACCAAAAGTTTGTAAGAGTCAAGCATGGATATTAACCTGCTCACTTTCTCACCCTCAGCTTTCCTCTATACAGTGAGAATAATGTCTACCTCCCCCCACCCCAAGGCTGTCGGCAGAAGGAGGCGAGATAATGAATGAAAAGCTTCCAGCACAAGTGTAAGCAGAATGAGGGCCTCATTTACTCACGTTATTTAAATAAGTCATCAGTAGACAGGAGGAAATGAAATTCAGTTTTAGTTTTTCATCTATTAATGACTCGCATCAAAATAGCAAAGAGAAACAGTGTTGAGCATCTCAAAGGAATAGACAGCCCTTCTCCAGAGCCCCTAAAACTGGAGGACAAGGGGCGTGTGACCATCCCAAGCACTGGTCTCTAAGTCCTGCAGGAGATGACCCAAACTGCAGCTTATCTGCTGAAATCAATTAATCAGGCAGGTGTAGTAGCAACCAAATGTTTATTTGGATATAACTAATGAACTCCTCAAACATTCTTAGGGAAATCACCTAATCACCTACTGCTCAAATATCTGGTTGAAACATGTGGAGTTAATGAAGGATCTTTAATAAAAGTATGGGTAACATTCTGTACATATTCACCAGAAACTCTGCATTGTAATTTGCATTAATACAATTCTGAGGGGGGAAAGATGCTAATGCTCTAGCTCTGATGTGGTCTTACAAATTTATTTTCTCACAATTTCTATGGTTGTTCATAGCCGAGTAATGATCTTATTTATGGTTGAATTGATACAATAAATTGTATTTTTTCCACAGATTGTATTAGAAGCTATAAATGGCTCGATCACCTCTAAAACAGCCTTGGGAATACAATACATTTTTTTTAAATTTTATGGGCCTCTCTTTTTTGAATCAGATTATTGGCTTGACAACCTAAAAATTCTATCTATCTTAAAGGAATATCCTCTACATATTATAGCTAAAAACATGGATTTGTTTCTATTTCTTTCTCAATTCCCAGAGAAATGAAGAAATACTTCTCCTTCTTCTATTTGCTCTGTTTGGAATCTCTGGATTGTTGGTTTTAGTTTTTACTTGTTTTATGTTTTTTAACACTTCCAGGTAGATAGCATTTAAAATAGTTGAACTAAGTATTATAAGCATTCTTTCAATTTTGCATTCTCTTTCTCACTTGCAGGAAGCCCAAAAGCATATTTATTAGTTCTGTAATTATCTGACCACTTTAAGAGGGACACAAATATGCTTTGGTTTTTCTGAATTACTCCTGAACTATGCCTTACGCTGAAACCAAATCAAGAAGAGCTCCATAAATTTATCAACTGCCATTTAGGGATATTGAAAAGCAAATGTGCACTCATCTTGGGAGGAAGGAAATTACAAGAAAATCGTCCAGGACACCTCTTGTGTAGGTTAAATCTTTTCAAGAAAGAAAGAAAGAAAGAAATCAAGGAAAGAAAGAAAGAAAGAAAGAAAGAAAGAAAGAAAGAAAGAAAGAAAGAAAGAAAGAAAGAAAGAAAGAAAATCAGCTCATGTATGGATTTGAAGTGCATAACAGTCAAGAACCTATATTCAAATATTATCTTCCCCAAGAGAGCACTTTCAATGGAATCACAATATCTACCATGACATAAATCTTCCCCTCTCTATAATTTGAATACAATGGTTAGGAAGTGCATGGCTTTTCCCTTTAGTGGAGGAGACTCAGCTATTTTATAACAGAATAGGCAGAAGACTGAGAACCAACAGTCGTGGGTTTGTATTCTGCCTTTATCAATTGCCAGCGATACCCATACCTTGTATCTGAACTTCCCTTTTTGCCTTGTAAAGTGAGACTAATGATCTTTGTCACATAACCCATCACTGTATTCAATAAATGTTAGTTGAACTTAAATCAAGTCTACAAGTGAAACCACACAAATGGCTTCTTAGGAAAACCGACCAAGGAGGAGATCAAACTGTTCAGGACTTTTTCTAAGCACAGGTGAGGTCAGTATTGGGATGGTCTCTGTGGGTTGGCTTCGGGCTCCTAACTACTAAGTGTATGTCTTTACACAATTTGACTCTAGTGTGCTATATTTTCCTTCTCTGCAAAACTAGGCTAACAGGACTAACTCCCTAATTCTACTATTAGAAATAAACTCAAAACACGTGTACTTAACACAAAGCAAGGCATATAGGAAACCAATTAATAAGAATTTGCTGCTATTGATATCTTAAACAGAAGAATAAGCAAAATTCGTTCAGTAAAAATTTTAGGATGTACTTTGGGTCCCAGATACCGTCCCAGGAGCTAGGGATACAATGGTCAATAAAACCAGGAAGTTCTCTGCTCTCATGAAACTATTTCCCAGCAAAGAATGATAGGATGATGTCACTAATGACAATGTCAATAGTACTCTGAAGACTATAAAACAAAGCAATGTGAACAGAAATTAACTGTGAAAGTGTGTATGCGTGGTTATATGGGACAGTGTATGTTCAGGAGGTACTTTAAAAATAGGGTAATTATAGAATGTCTAAGTAAGGTCTGAGCCCTCACCTATAGGCCAAGTAGACAGCTATATACACCATGCCAATGTCTGCAGGACCCTGGCATGTGATTATTCAAGATGCATTTTCAGACCTTTTACAATCTATCAGTTCCGTAAATCCTACTACAAAATAGGATCTGGATTTCAACATATGTACTTTGTTCACTTTTCTCTAGCAGAAGGAATATCCACAGCTTCATAATAATCTACAAAAGGAGGCCTTTAACATGGTGAACCCTCATGTTCTTGGGAATTACAGGATACCAGCTACTAGACTAATCAGCCACGTAACAGTGGACTCGTTACCTAAGCAAACTGAGTCTCAGTTATTTCATCTATAAAACAGTCCTAAGACAAAATCATTTATGGAATGGTTCTGGCAAAGTACCTGGTGTAGAGGAGGCCCTCAAAATGGTAATTATATCACTTTCTAGTGAAGAACTACAGCCTACTAGCAATGTAATCATGGGTGAGCTGTGTGATTGCTCTGTGCCTCAGTTTCCTAATTTGTAAGATGAGGTAGATGATGATAATAACAATACCCACTTCTTAGGCTTGAGTGACAAATGAATAGAGTTGTGTACTTTTAATGGGTCCTGCCACAGGGTAAAACTCAGGAAAGTGCTCTTTATTACTGTCACCCATGACTTTGACTATAATCATTGACTCCCAGTCCACTGTGAAAGAAAGATCGCTGCTATTCACTTAAAAAATATGATGGGGTCAGTTGTCCGTGTGCAAATTTCACCAATACGAACAACAATCCCTTGCACCATTCTTGCATTTTCTAGAGATTTTAAAAATTTAAATTTCTTACCACAATGATGTGGGCAGTGATAAAAACTCTTGCTTTAGATAATTTTTCCCTTTCTGGTGCACCTATACATTGCCCTAAGATGGAGTCCTATTATCACCAAACAGCTCTTCCATCAACATTGGCTGCATTTTATGTGCTGTGATTTTAAACAGCGATGTGTTTTTAATGGAAGCATTCAACTGAATATTCTTATTTTTACATTTTCAAGGTGCACAACTCCTCCACAAAGAATTACAGAACATTTAGTTTAGAAGACCAACGGGCATGGAGAGGTGCCACGTACTACTTTTCACAGGTATCAGTAATTGACCAGGATACTTTATCCCTGGGCCGACTCTGAGTGTGGCTTCAACGCTGAGTTCCAGAAAGTCATTCCTAAGCCAAAACTGTAGAAGAGGAGACCCACTGACCAGCCCTCATCTGGGCTCAGCCTCTCATGTTAGAGTTGACTTCTGAGAAGTCTGAAGTCCCAGAGATGAACTTACTTCCAGAGGTCACACAGCAGTAGACCTGGAAGGACAACCCAAGTTTCCAGAATCTTCCTGCCCATGTTCTTGCTTCCACTCCTTGTGCCCTGCGGTTATTACATGCTTGCCTGGACAGGGCTGTGGACGCTGGAGGAATGGAATTATAATTCACGTTCACATCCTCATCCTTCATCTCCATTTGACTTTAAAATCCTGTTCCTCAGGTTTCCTGTTCTTCATTCTTTCCTTTCCTTTCTAACTATGCTCATCAACATAAATACCTTGTTACATCCAACCTGAAAAAGGAAGGACTACATTCAGGCTTTAAACTAACCTACTCAGCTGCCCTCAGACTCAAGAACAGCCTCCCACCAGCTGCTGTGCTGAATAACAGCATCATGAAGATGCCCTCAGCCCTCTCTTTGCTCCTCATCTCCATTACTCATCGTTTTCTCCACTGAAAATGTAGCTCACTTGCCCCCCTGCCCCCAAGCTTCCTTTCTTAATATTTCACTTGCAAAGCCCAAAACAACTTCACCAATGTCAGTGACTAGAACCTCGTGGCTCAGTGAAGATCTTTAGTGTTCTGCCAATGCTCATAATAAAGGATGGCAGCACGAGAAAAATTCTAGTAGTGACTGTCCTATTCAAATGGGTGAAAACATACCACACCTACACACTAATGTTACAGATTATTAACAATGGAAGAAACTGGCTTAATTTCAAGCTTCAATTAAATATGTGTCTTTATTAAAGGAATACTCTAAAGTTGTTAAGTAGGAAAATGGTAGTTCTTGGAGGTTGACTTTATTAATATATGTAGGTCTTGCTGGCAGCATGGTAAAGACAAAGAAGTAGGAGGAGGGGTCTTAACTATTGTATTTTTTTAAGGTTTATTTGTTTATTTTGAGAGAGAGAGGGAGCACATGTGTGTGTAAGCAGGGGAAGGACAGAGAGTGAGGGAGAAAGAGAGAGTCCCAAGCAGGGTCTATGCTGGGCACAAACCCAACACAGGGCTTAATCTCATGACCATGAGATCATGACCTGGGCCAAAATCAAGAGTTGAATGCTTAACGAACTGAGCACCGAGGTGCCCTGTGCACTTTTCTTAAATGCCCATTTGAAGCTTGTTCAGTAAACAAATGAAAATAATCTAAATTTGGGGGGTGGGAAGATATGCATTATTTGTAATTGTTGAAAACTGGATTTTGGCTATAGAACACTGTAAAGCCACTACAACAATCTCTTTCTTTATGTAGTAAGCTTATAATAAAATGGAACACAAAGTTCTTATGTTCAAACAAAAAAGAACAGGAAAATGTATACATTTATATACATAAGATATATTAAAATAAACTTGCATAAAAGCCAAAAAAAACCACAAAACAATTATATACACACACAGAAATATATTAAAAGTCAATACATCCTATAATGAGATTGTATGATTTTTAAATTTTTTTAAGGTTTATTTATTTATTTTGAGAGACAGAGACAGTGCAAGTTTGAGAAGGACAAAGAGAGAGGGAGAGAGAGAAAATCCCAAGGAGGCTCTGCACTGCCAGCACAGAGCCCGATATGCGGCTCAAACCCATGAAGCAGTGAGATCATGACCTGAGACAAAACTAAGAGTCAGACACTTAACCAACTAAGCCACCCAGGTACCCTGAGACTATATAATTTTTAACTATTTTTTTCAGATTTATCTTTCCCAAATTTACTCCTAAGGGGGAAGTGGAGAAGAAAATAGTTAAAAACAAATTCATTAAAAAAAAATACCATATTTTCTGAACAGGAAGTGAACCAAATGGCTAAATGGAGAACATGATGTTGTGGTTATACATACATATGGCTATTCGTATGATGAATAATTATGACGCTATTTAAAAGTCATGGTTCGAGAAAAATGTTTAAGGATGTAATCTTAAATGTAAAAAGTAGATTATAAATCTTTATATACAATAATTCTCAAAATGACTGCTGGAAATACACTGGAGCCACACGAACAGAGCCATAATATGTACCACATAGGTCATTTTAAGTCTTCCACTAGCCACACTTTTACAAGTAAAAAGAAACAGATGATATTAATTTTAATATTGTTTTATTTATCCCAGTGTACTCAGAATATTATGTCAACATGTAATCAATAGGAGAAAATTATTGGTGAAATATATCACATTTTTTCTAAACAGTCTTTAAAATCGGTACATGTGTATTTCACAGTTATTAGCACATCCCAATTCAGACCAACTACATTTCAAGGGCTCATTAGCCACATGGACTCTACTGTACATCACCACATCAGAGTGAATCAGAGAGTGTGAGAAATTGCTAGCGTTTTGGGAGCACCTGTGTGGCTCAATTGGTTAAGTGTCCAACTCGTGATTTCAGCTCAGGTCATGATCCCATGGTTCATGAGTTTGAGGCCCCCGTAGGGCTCCACACTGACAGCATAGAGACTGCTTGGAATTCTCACTCTCCCTCTCTCTCTGCTGCTCCCTCACTCATGCACTCTCTCCCTCTCTCAAAATAAATAAGTAAATAAACTTAAAAAAATTGTTAGCTTCTCTTATTAAATTTAACCTACAGGCATGTGCTTGGTGTTTCCTCAAACCTTTATCCATTTACTCAGAAGAATATTTAATCAATCTATCTACCTTTCTAAATAAACTAACAAAATATTTATTTTATATTATTTATATTTACATAGAAAAATAGTATCTGTACATAACCATACAATCTTTACACCATGTGGCCCATTTTTTATGTACTGTTTTACTTGTGTTATGCCCCCAAGAGGCTGGTATAGCACTAGACTGAGCAAATCTTGCCCAGCCTCGACTTTGAGACTAACGTAAATTAATTTTGAACAGAACCGTTTGCTCTTGGTGAGATGAGTCTCAGTGTAGAGCCAAGCATACAGTTCTTCGACCACAAACAGAACGCAAGGAAGCAAGGACACCACTATGAAGTGGTAAAGTCTACCAAAAGATGGCACCCAAGGGCCAACATCGAAACATTTGGTCAGAGTTATTAGTGGGCTGCGCAATGAGATTCTTCTACCAGTAATCAAAACTCCCTCCCAGTCATGATTCCTCTTCCTTAGAATGAATGCTCACAGAGTCTTTTTAAGACTGAGATGGGGGTAAGAGCACATTGTATATACACTGTATGTTAGCTAACTTGACAATAAATTACATAATGTAAATAGAAAAAATCCTTAAAGGAATACAAAAATAAAAAACAAAAAACCATATTAAAAAAGAAAGAAAAGAAAGAGTGAGATGGAGAAGAGGGCCTCAGAAGGCAAAGGAGGAGTTCAGAGAGAGAAATGGCATTAGAAGGGGAGCATTCACAGAATGATTTGAGATGTGCTCTGGCATTCAAAGTCTATTATCTCCAGATGATTGACTGAATAGAAGTCTTCCTGTCTAGGATAGTGGTTGGAACACAGTGAGTGCCTAATAAGTGCTTCTAGAATGAATGGACGGATGCCCCATTGATCTAATTCCCTTACTCAGAAATGCATCCCTAACAAAAAACAGGTTCACCTGTTGACAATTCCTGAACTATGGTTGAGTTCCTACAAGTAAAATGAGAAGAACGTTGCCCAAATTATATATTTCAATTTTCATTTTAACTATGGTTGTTGACTGTGTATCATGATGAACAAAGCCCATCGCTGTGTAGCTCTCTAACACAATAGCACACGCCATCCGGTGATTAGACACAAGGTGCTGGAGGTTATGGTCCCACACGGAGCCAAAATGGACTGCTTGGTCAGCCTAGTTGTAACTAGAAAATGCCTTTGCTCTCTTCCTGCAATGAAGGTTTAGAATTCTTCTTCTTTTTTTTTTCTTTTATTAAATAAAAAGAGCTGGTTTAAATTTCAGACTCCTGCCACTGAGCATATTCTATTGGCTACTAAAAGCAACAGTCCATTCAGGACTTTGGACCAAATGGCTGGGGTAGTCTCAAAAACTAAGTTCAGCATTATTTAAAGTGTCTCCTCACAGCCAGAGTATTAGTTGGCTGTGGTAGGTACTAAAAGGCTTGGGTCTATCCCCTGAGCTGATTAATCTCAGCAAGTTATTTCTCTTCTCTGAATTTCAATTTTCTCAGCAAAAGGGAATAATGAACACTAAACTCACAGTTGGTTACTTTGAGGATTAAATAACATAAGTCTGGTGCTTTTTGTTGAAAAACGAAGGCGGCAAAAAGGAAGAAAAACAATCTCTGCTTTATCTCAAATTGTAAAAATTCTCAAGTTTGTTTTTTATGGTTTGAAAAAAGAACCTGGAGCCAACACACAGAATTTGGAAGCAGCCTGTGAGTATAATAGGTTTGCTAGGAAATGGATTGAGTGCCAGGAACTCTGGATCAGAAGAAAATTTATGCAATTAGATCATTTGGTCTAAATGAGATTATACATTTTAGTAATGAACAGTAAGATTCTTTAGGTAGAGCCAGGGTAGTGGGGGAAAACAGGAAGGAGAGATTTGATTTGTGATAGAAATTTCACAGCCCGGCAAGGAATGGAAATCCTACATGTATGATAAGCAGGCATATTCCATAATGGCTGCAGATAACTAGTAAATTATTTCAGACAATTGTGTGGATAATAGAGAAGGCACAGACTGGCAATTTTAGGAACATGGATATAATACTGGCCTGGAAGACAACCTTGAGGTTCAGAAGAGAAAAGGCAAAGATGTTAAGAGATGGCAATACTGAGTGAGTGCCAATTAATGTGCTAAGTTTGCAACTCAGAAGAGGAATAAGAAAAGTCCAACAGAAAGTTCATAAACGAGCTAGTCTGATTTGGAGAGAAAGTGGAAGAAGGGCCTTGGGCTATATCATGACACTAAGGCTTCTGTTTCCAGTGATTTATTTATATAAAAATGAAATAAAGTGTGTCATATTTGTACCCATCGATGGTGATGATTAATTATACCTGGCCAGGATCAGAACCGTGAACGCATCAACCAGGGCCAACTCCTGCCGCGGCTCCCAGAAGACACTAGAAGATGGCTGAATTTGCTCTTTAAAAGGAGCAAAGGCTGTCACTCCACACCCCTGACTTGACTGAGCCAAATAAACCACAGCTCTCTTTTCCAACCAAAGCTTCAATGACCAGGAGACCAAGAGACCTGTTGTTCTTCATGCTTCTTAGAACTGGAAACAGCCCAGGCCTCCCTTAACCAGTCAGCCTCACTGGAAGGGGACAGGTGGAGAGCACAGGCAGGGCAGAGAGGCGTTCGTGATAGCCTGGGAAGAGCTTTCATAAATAACCCTTTTGCTCCTATCATGCAAAGTTTTGTACTGAAACAGTGACTCTAGGAGATCCACATCACAGCTGTGCCTACTTGTGACACAGTCTAGTGTTTCTCCCCCAAATTAATCAAGGGATCAAGGCATATCAAGCGTACTATCAAGGGATATATGCTATCATTAGGACAGTCAACATAATAACAATATTAATCGCAACTTAAGATGGGGCATGTCGTTGCTTCTGTTCTTTTACTATCAAGGGAATCTAATCTCTTTTGCCTTATAAAGTCACTTGAGGGGCCTTATTGGTTATGCAAAAGAACGCCCACTGCTCTGGGAAAAATGCAGTAAGTGACTGTGTGTGTATGAGTGTGCATTCTGTGTGTGTGTGTGTGTGTGTGTGTGTGAAACTGTGTGTGCTCACAAGCATGCTTGCATTGCTCAACAAAAGTATTTGATCCCCTTGTTCTGCAGAGTTGATCGATCCCTGTGGAAAAGGTGGGCAACTCCTGAGGGGCTGATGGACAGAGAAATTACTCCCCAAGATGGGTGGCTGTCAGGATGGTGCAGGCTGTTGACTCAGAGACTTTTGCCCCGTGTGTGTGTGAGGACAGAGCTGGCTCCCCACAGCGCAAGCACTGTGGTGCTGCTTCTAGGAGCTGGCTGCTTAGGAAAACGCACAAAGTAAACAAGCGGCTGGAGGGCTACCAAGGAGCTGTTTGCAGCAGCGCCGCCATGTGGCAACGATAGGTGAAGACAGCAGCGGACTAGGATTGTCTCCAATGGTTTTGCCTGGGGACTAACCTGCTGTGGGTGAGGGTTCTTGACCGGGACAGGAATGAGAGGAGCAAGTGGAAGGACACAAAACCCCAGACGTCTTCCTGCTAACAGGGCGGGTGGGGGTCTGAACCATACATACTGTAAACACTGAGAGAATGTGATCATTGTGTGGTGCCAGGTTTGTTCCAGGCCATTCCGCTTGCAACAAAAATCAAGTACTGTGTTTGGCAGGCATCAATTCCACTTGCTATCTCCATAATAATCCTCAAGGCGGTTTCAGTTGCACTATTTTATGTAAGAAAAACTGAGGCCCAGAGAGTTTGAAGAATTTACCCAAAAGTTGCCTAAGGTTGCAAGAGGCTAGTTTACTTGTCTTCAAAATCCTGGGCCTCCGATCCCTGTTCTCGTCCTCTCCGCAGCCTGAATGCAAATGTCTCCAGGTTTGCCTCTCCTGCCATCACTGCTAGTGGAAAGTAAATGAGCCAAAGTGGTAAGTTAAAATTGCAAATAATAAATACTATTTTGCTTATTTTCTCACAGTACAATGAGATTGTATGAAAAAAGAAAAACTTCCTTTTTGATCTTCCTGTAGCGTAATAGGTTGGATAAGGTAAAAACTGTTCTGATCTCATTTTATAAGTGAGGAACAGAGGCAGAGAGTGATGCTCCCTGACTGGCCCTACTGCAAAGTGCTCACAAGGGCCACCACTTCCTGTATTCATCCAAAGTCCCATATTCCTAGACAAAAATTTCATTTCACCCCTTAGTAAACCAATCTGTGGGCTAGTGGCCTAAAAGTAAGAAAGTATAGGGTTTTTTTTTTTTTAGTTTTAAATTTTTTTAATGCTTATTTTTTTTGAGAGAGACAGAGAAAGACAAACACACACACACACACACACACACACAAACACACACACACACACACACACACACAGCACAAGCAGGGAAGGGGCAGAGAGAGCAGGGAGACAGAATCTGAAGCAGGCTCCAAGCTCTGAGCTGTCAGCACAGAGCCCAGTGCAGGCCTCGAACTCATGAACTGCAAGATCATGACCTCGGCCGAAGCTGGACGTTTAACCAACTGAGGCACCCAGATGCCCCAGAATATGCAGGTTTTATTTACTCATTCATTTCACTTATGTAAAAAAAAAAAAAAATTCAAGGACCTCCTGCCACTTACTGGGCTTTATTCTGGTTGCTGAGAGACAGCAGTGAGCCAAACAAAGAGCCTGTCCTCTTGGGGACTGAATTTTAGTGAAAATACACAATGACACAAATTCGGGGATCAAGTATCAGGTAGTAACCATTGTGATAAAGAAAAACAAAGCCAAGTAAATAGATGAAGAGCACGGGGCGGGGGGCAGGGGATCTCTGTCCACAGAGAGACACCCGAGAAAAGTAGGAAGTGGATCAGGGAGAAGACTCTACTGGGGGCGTGCTTTATGACAGAACTGACAGAGCAAGGAGGCCAGTGTGACCACAGCTAAGCGAGCAAGCTGACACGACCCTGGAGCAGGGAGTGGAGCCAGATCACACAAGGCTTGACATGCCCCAGGGAGAAGGCTGCATGTATGTTCCAGGAATGGTTGGGAGCCACCGGGTGGGTTTGGAGAGGGGTGTGGTGAGAGGATCTACATTTTAAAGGATGGTCCTTTGGCTGCACAGGGATTAGAGACAGCTATGGGGTGGGAAGCAGTGCCAGGGAGAAATTAGGGAAATGGGATTAGGAAGCAGACAGCCATTCAGGTGACAGACATAGATGTCTCAGAATAGGGTGGTATCTATAGCTGAGTTTGTTCCCAACTTTTCAATCCTTGTAAGGTCTGTGACCTAGAGCTTAATGAACCCCTGAGTCTCAGTTTATTTTTTACTTCAAAATATAATTATTAAAGACCTCACAAGCCTGGACTGAGAGCAAGCCTGCAAAGTAAAATGATACATCCCCAGATATATATTCATCATCGTTTTTCCCCTGCCATAGAATAAACATATATAGAGGGAGCTAAATACAGAATTAGATTTAGAAAGTGATCTGAAATATATTCATGATTTAATAAAAGCACACACCAACTTACTGTAAGCACCAAAGCAGGCAAATTTATCATGGACTTATGAATTTTACTTGGTACAGAGCTCTAGGTTCAGGTCAAGAAGTGAAAAGTGATCACTGAAAAAGACAAAAGTTCCAAGAATTTGCTGTTGTGATATATACACCTGATTCCTGAAGGTAAATTGGAAGAAATGGCATCATACAGGAAATCAATCCTAGTTACACAATTCACTGCCTACAAACCTCCCAGCGAACACCTTTGGGGGCCCTCATCATAAGGACATAATCACTGACCGAATTAGAAACAGAATATAAAATAATAGTAATTCTACGTGGAAGTGTGTATTTCTTAGTATTCTCTAAAAGCTTCAGGATTAAAAAACAAACAAACAAAAAAAAACAATTGTTAGGGGCTTCTAGATTTTATGACCTGAGATTAAAAAGAACACTGAAGGGGCGCCTGGGTGGCGCAGTCGGTTAAGCGTCCGACTTCAGCCAGGTCACGATCTCGCGGTCCGTGAGTTCGAGCCCTGCGTCGGGCTCTGGGCTGATGGCTCGGAGCCTGGAGCCTGTTTCCGATTCTGTGTCTCCCTCTCTCTCTGCCCCTCCCCCGTTCATGATCTGTCTCTCTCTGTCCCAAAAATAAATAAACGTTGAAAAAAAAATTAAAAAAAAAAAAAACAACACTTAAGTAAAATAACTTGACTTTAAGGTATATTTTAGACAGCTTCTAAGACCTAGGATTTTTTTAATCCAGTTTTCATTCTTAATACAAAAGTAACGTACTATATGTTGACAAGTAACCATAATACAATAAGTACATAAGCATGTAAAGTATAGATTATGTTCTCTGAATAGCGCTAGAAATTTCTCCACGGGTGTTTTAACTATTTAGATCCCTACGTACAATTGTATTTAAATATAAATTCTGATTTAAGTACATAAGTGCTTATAAAAGAGTATCACCATGGTTTTCTGACTACAGTTCTGAATATCTAGGAAAAAAAGAGAAAGAAATCCTTCAATCCTAAATCTTGCCCTCATCTATGACTTACTTCTTGTTTGCCATTGCCACCTGCTGGCAAAGCACTGACACTTCTCAGGGAGCACGCTACACATTCCTAAGTTTTTGGAAAGTTTATGGCATATTCGAAATTATGTAGTAACACACATCTCATTATAAAATGTACATATATTCACTAAAATATATAAAAAACACAAATAAGGAAAGAGTTCCTGCATTCCTACCTCCCAAAGATAGTATCTGGTATACAGTCTTCAAAAACTTATAATCTTATAATCTTATGTTCTTCAACTAAAATAGGTTGTCATAAATTTGATCATTTAATACTATTATAATGACTATGTTGCATTTATTCATATAATACATATTTGAATATTTCTTTTCTTCAATTTTGTTTATATATGTATGTGTGTGTATATATATATGTGTGTGTATGTATATGCACTGATATATATAGATACACATCTAGGTATATCCATATCTTGATATCAAAATATGTATATATATTTTTTTAGTAGAGGAATATCCTGGCTTAAAAATTTGGACTCAGCTCTATTTTTTATATAAAATATTACTGGAAGTATAGTTCCTTTCAAAGGATATCAAAATATGAAGACATATATATATATATATGTGTGTGTGTGTGTGTGTGTGTGTGTGTGTGTGTGTGTAAGCCCATCTCCAGAAGTCTACACCAATTTGCACTCCTAAGAAAATTCTACTCTCCATATTCCCATCAACACTTACTTTTATATACTTGCAAAAACTACTCCAACAGTATTATAAAGGAAGCCAGAATGTGGTCATTATTTGCATTCATCCATTTAGTGAACATTTTATTTTCACATGCCCACTGGCCATTTCTATTTCCTCATTTCTAAAATGCCTTAGGCTTCCATGCCAGGTCTTCTGTTTTAGTGTTTGTATCATACTAAAAAAGAAATTAACGAAACTAACACCTCTTCATGTATATTCCAAATATGTTCCCCTGTCATATACCACTTGATTTTATCCATGGCAGTTTTTAATATGTATGTATTTAAATTTTTTGAAGTTTATTTATTTACTTAGAGAGAGAGGAGAGAGCAAGCAAGCTGGGGAGGGGCAGAGGGAAGGAGAGAGAATGAATCCCAAGCAGGCTCCGCACTGCCAGCATAGAGCCCAATGCAAGGGCTCGAACTCACGAACCATGAAATCATGAGCTGAGCTGAAATCTAGAGTCAGATGCTTAACCAACTGAGCCACCCAGTTGCCCCTAATTTGTAGATATATTAAATTTTTATTTAGTCAAATATATGTCTTCTCCTTCATGTTTTTATCCCTGTGGTTTTACGCTTGGGAATTACTTCTCTGCTCTTAAAATTCATCATTATTTTACTTCGAAGAAAATTGTTCACATTTCCTTTTCTATGCAAGAAAGTTGTATCTAGGCAGTTTTCCTGTGAATGTTCATAAAGTTACCTGGCATGAGAAGGAAGGCGAAGCTACAAATCATTTTCACATCATGGTACCTGTCTTTTCTGCACCTACATGAGTTAGGACACTCGTGTGAAAAATATTTTGAGGACATTATAAGAAACCTTTGTTCCATAGGTGTCCACATTCATGCTCATAAGCTATGTTCAACTGTCAACATAAAATCATATTTTATATCAAATAAAAACCCAAAAATTCAACCACAAACAAATAAAGGGTTTTCTTATTGTGAGGTTAATGAAATGAGAAAGGCACTAGGCAGAGAACAGACTGGCTAGTTGCCAGTCACTTCATACTTCAAGAATTTGCTTTAACACGCATCTGGCATTATGGGGTGCTCCTACATTGACCACATGGTGAAGTATAAAGTGTAGTGAACAAAAAAAAACAAAAATTCACAAATTGAGGCTCTACCAACACTGTGACCTACAAAAAAAATCATCTAAGTTACCGTCCCTAAGTCTCTTCCTTCTGACATAAAATGAAGAAATTCAAATTAATGACTTCAAATTTGTCTTCACTCTCTAACTCACCATGAATTTATATTTTTCAGACACACTTTGATAATATCTCATCCAGCTTAATAACCGCAACCAATAATCAATTATCACTATAATAATACACAACAATCACTTAAGTGCCCTTATACTCCACAAAGCATACCATTTTGAGGAAATCAAAAATGCAAATTTTTATATTATACGTAATATGACTTATGACTTACTTTTCTACACTAGCATGCAATGCAATGTTGGATAACCGACATCATCAAACACGACAATGAACGGGACTAAAATACCTGTTACCTCTGATCAAATTTACATGCATATAGACACTCACAATCTTACATATGTCAAGATTCATATTATGAACTCTGCCACTAACCAATGACTGATAATCTATAGGCAAGAAAACATGTACTCTGTCACTCAGGTATCTTAAAGAGTCCATGACAAATGCAGAACTTTCTTGGCTTACGTATTTTTAACATTCCAACTCTTTTCTTCTTGAATAAATAATTTTTATGATT
The DNA here is from genome assembly GCF_016509475.1 of Prionailurus bengalensis. Lineage (NCBI taxonomy): Eukaryota > Metazoa > Chordata > Mammalia > Carnivora > Felidae > Prionailurus > Prionailurus bengalensis. The sequence goes on along the minus strand of NC_057344.1, from coordinate 189,136,716 downwards.
TTCTGTTTTCATACAGCGCTGCAGACTAGATGTTTGTGCTCCCACCCCCAAGCTCATATGTGAAATCCTCATCTCCAGTGTGATGGTGGTAGAAGGAAGGGCTTTGGGGAGGTGATCAATTTGTGAGGATGGAGTTCTCATGAATGGGATTAGTGTCGCTGGAAGAAGAGACCCCGGAGAGGTCCATCCCTACTCCACCATGTGAGGACACAGCAAGACGATGGCCATCCATAAGTCAGGAAGCAAACTCTCACCAGGTACCAAATCTGCCAGTGACCTTGATCTTGGACTCCTCAACCCCCGGAACCCTAAGAAATGAATTCTGTTGTTTATAAGCCACCCGGCCTATGGTATTTTCTTATAACCATTTGAATGGACTAAGACATATACCCATTAATAGAAATTGAAGTTTTTCTTTAAGTGTTCAAACCCGGGGAAAGATCTGCCTCTAAAATTTGTAGTTTAAGACTATAATCATGGTTAGACTACAACCCTCATTTGGGAAAGATAAATGGTAGTTTGATTATTATGAATACACACAGTCTCTCAAAGACAAGTGCAGGACAACTACCCTGGCTTTACCAGGTTGACCTACCTGTTCTTACTCTGAGACCAAGCTTCAGGGCAGAAAAGAGACGTGCAACTTCTGTAACTCTTACGGTCAAAAAAAAAAGCCACACAGAAACTCCTCAAAGTGAAGGATATTTATATGGTTTTAGCTGTGTGTCTTTCTTGAAACTCAAGTCTAAAAATTACTTTATAGATTCTGCAACATGGATTCTGTAACAGAAAATATTACCAACAGCATTTTTGGAGCAAATATAGGCACACATTTCACATAACTCTAGAAGTAACCTTTGAGGAAAAAAATAAGGAATAATGTAAAAATAATAAGATTTTTTGAGGAGGTAAGCTAATACGATCCAAACATACTCAAACGCATATTCAGTAGAATCAGTAGTGACATCAATGAAACGGATTGGCTTCTTACTCTGTGCCAGCTGCCCCGTAGTCAGGCCACCAGGTGTTCAAATACCAGCTGAGTCACTTTCTGGCTGTATGACGTTGGGCTAATTCTTTAGCTGTTTTTGACTAGTTTTTCTCATCCGTACAGTTGAGAAGGTGTGAATGGCAACCACCTCACGGGAGATTAAGTTCTGTGCATTTATCTTGCGTGTGTCAGACACTAGAGCCTGCTGTTATTATACAATTGACACTGCCTCTTCCATATTTTCTGTCCTGTTAATTTCTCCACAGTAAGGGTTCCTACCACGATGAAAAACAAAATGTGGCAGCTCCCCAGAAAGATATTTAAGTGTTTATAAGCATTCTGCTTTCATCTTTATATTTATGGTTCTTTTAAGGGTATTACAAACCTGCAGTGGTAATGCTGAAGTGTAACGCATATCTAGGGTCACAAAACATAGCAAACAAGGATACTAATTCTATTAGCATTTCAAAAGCACAGAAATACTTTGAGCCCAGATCTTCCTGCCACCGTAACTGTAAAGCCCGAAGAATATAAATATAAAAAGATGGAAGATATTCTTGAAAAGTAAAGTCTGCAAGGAAGTGCATGTCACAATTGCTGAAAGACATAGTGATTGCAGAAGAACTGCATACTTAGTAAACATTATGAAAACAAATCTGAGATTCTAGTTAGAGATACTGGGCCAAATACATGCATTCCCTTGACAAACAACCACTGAAATGAAAGCATAGAAGTTTTGAAATAGTATGCTCAGAGAATGACATAGAAGAGGAGAGAATAACATTTTTGAAGCTAAAAATGTGAAGATGTGTGGAATCTGATTTTTGTCACTTGAGGAAATTGAATCTTAAGCAAGCAGTGCAACATGATTTGCCTGCTCAACTCCCAAAGGGTTCAGTAATTCCCCTCCTCACCTGGAAGTGGCAGTAAAAAGGAAATTAAAAAATTAGGGCACATGGGTGGCTTAGTTGGTTGAGCATCTGACTCTAGATTTTGGCTCAGGCCATGATCCTAGGGTCATGAGATCAAGTCCCACATCAAGCTCCACACTGAGCATGGAACCTGCTTAAAATTGTCTCTCCCTCTCTGCCATCTCCCCTGCTCGCACTCTTACTCTCTAAAATATCAATCAATCAATCAATCAGTGAGACCTTCCCCCAGACTCTCCTCATGCTCTTAACAGCTGGGCAACCCACCATCTCTATCACCCTCAACTGCCAAAGACTGGCCACTTTTTTGGGTAGGGTGAAACTGGGGGATTTGTCACTAGATGAAACCACATGATTTAGGATGACGGTACCATATTAAACACAGGAGAGATTCATAGGAAGAGTTTATAATGAATACTGAGACTCCCCAGCCTCCCCACCACCAACCCACAGGACCTAGCAGTCAACCTGATAACATGTGGTCCTAAGACAAGAAGATGCTTCACTCAGAAACATACTACCCGATACTAGATTTCCTAGGACTGCCATAACATCGTACCATGCACTGGTGTGTTCGAATAACACAAATTCATTCTCTCACAGTTCTGGAGACCAGAAGTCCAAAATTAAGAAGTGGGAAGGGTTGGTTCCTTCAGAGAGCTTTGAGGGAGAACCCTTCCCATTTCTGCCTCCCAGCTTCTAGTGGCTGGTTACTCACAATCCTTGGAATTCCTTAGCTAGTGGTTGCTCTCCAGCCTTTGCCTCCACCTTCACATGCCACTTTTCTTCTGTGTGTGTCTCTATGTCGTCTCCTTTTCTGTGTCTTATAAAGACGATCTCATTGAATTTAGGACCCACCCTAATCCACAATGACCTTATCTCTACCTTTACCTTAAATACATCTGCCAAGATCCTCAACCCCCCAAAAAAGTCATTATTCAGAGGTTCCAAGTATACATGAAGTTTGAGGAGACATTATTCAACCCACAACATACCCCCAAGAGAAAAAGCCCAAATTGGAGCTATTGGGGCTTCCCCAATTAAATGGCACTGCCATATTCCCTCTACAGTGAAACTCAGAGTCTTTAATCTCCCCCCACCACAGACCCAGAGCTCCAATTTGTTGATTAGTGACCCACTCGTAAATAGAAGCGATCTCTTGAATAGAAATTATGCAGAGATAAAATCTACAAAAATATTCATGAAATAAGAGAAAATACTACATTTTTGAAACAAGAACATGATACTATAAAAAGGGACAATCATAAGATAAAATTCACTTAAAATTATGACTACAGAAGTAGAAGAAACACTCAGTGGACGTTTTAGGAGACAGAACTGAAGAAATCTCTTGGAAAGTGAACAGAGCACAAAGAGATGAAGAGTAAGGTCCAAAGAAAGATAAAAAGATTAAAGGCCAGACCAAGACATATAGTATTTGAGTAGGAGTTCCAGAAACAAGAAAAAAGATAAAAATAAATAAGTCAAGAATTAATTCAATAGAATATCCCAAGATATAAAGGATATGAATTCCTACGTTCAAAGCACAGCAAAGTACAACCAACTGATGAAATTGGACCTCCTTTGAGAAACATGGTCATGAAATGTCAAAACACAGGAAATAAAAGAAGACCGTCAGAAAGGGGGAAAATATTGTTGCATACAAACAAGTAAGCATCAGAATGCAAATGGACTTCACTGAAGCTAGAAAACAGAATTTAAAATCTCTTTAAATTTCTAAGGGACGGGATTTCTACATAAGCCAGGAAAAATCAAGGTTTTATGAGGCTCTGAAGCTTACATAATTTGGGAGGTCCTCTTTAAGAAAAATAATTCAATATTACAAATACAAAGTTAGACATAAGCCTCTTGAAAGTGACCCATGACAATGAAACATCCCAAAGCATACACTTCTTTAATTTCTCAGTGTACCTGTTTCAGATCCAGAATTCTATAAACATTCAGAATCTCAAAAAGTGAGAGAGTAGAAAGTCTAAAAATTAGTAATACTAAGTCCCATGCCCCCTTTCACAGAAAACTACTGGAGGAAATCCTTCACTCAATGTCCTAGAGTCTAGAAGACTTCCACTTTTAGAAAGATGAATTAAGCACCCATTTCCCTATTCTTCCTGCTCAGTACAATTAAGAACTCTGGACATTATGCATGTAACGAACATAAGGAGATTCTGAAAGGTGGAAAGAAAAAGACAGATTGGCCAGGAACCTACAGACCCAGAAAATGACATGGTGGTGAGTTAATGGGGGTTCCTTCTTGCCTCGAGTATCCCAGACTGAGTGAGGGAGAAGCAAACACGCTAGGAATGATGGAAGGCACAAACGAAACAAGTCCTAAGAAAATCTTGCTCTTTTAAGCTGAACGAACAGGGAAGGGGAAGGCTAGCAAGACACCAACTTTTAGACACTCCTGCTGAACTCCTCAGAGGGGAAAAAAGTCCACCTCTACCCTGAGCAGTAGTAGTAAGGAGGCCCTCTTCTCCTAGCTGAGTGGAGAACCTGGGCTTCTGGCTCCTCTCTTCACCCACAAGAATAGTGTCCAAAAAAGTCTGCTGAGATACAACTTTTAAATAAGATCTAGGGTCTCATAACATCGTACCTCTAATGTCCAGATTTCAATCAATATCTCACCTTGAATGAAAAAAGGCAATCAACAGATTTCAACACCGAGGTGTTAGATATGTTAGAATTATCTGACGAGGGTTCTTTAAGCAGTCATCATAAGCACTGGGGTTTCTATGTGAGGAATCACTTTATTCTACTCTTGAAACCATTATTACACTATATGTTAATTAACATGGATTTTTAAAAAAGGTTAGAAAAGCAAAAACAAATTTTTTTTAATAAATTTGAAAAAGAATGAAGGTACTAGAATACTAGTAGCTGATAAGAATTTCATAGCCCATTTAAATATTTTAAAACTTTTGTTGGGGCACCTGGGTGGCTCAATTAAGTATCCAACTCCTGATTTTGGCCCAGGACATGATCTCATAGTTCATAAGTTTGAGCCCCACATCAGGTTCACACTTACAGTGTGGAGCCTGCTTGGTATTCTCTCTCTCTGACCCTCCCTTCCACCTGCCCACACTCCCCCACCCCTGCTCAAAATAAATAAACTTAAAGAAAAACTTTTATTAAAAAAATTTAACATAAAATTTCCAACTAGAGGAATAATATAATGAACATCAAGCACTCATAAATCAACTTCAATAATAATCAACACATTTCAGATCTTGCTGGGATTATGTTATCACTCCAGATTATTTTGAAGAAAATCCCTACATCATACCATTTTGTCTGAGTCCAAATATTCAGAAAAAAAACAGTGAATTCTAATGTATTTCCAAATGGGGTTCAAACTAAAAAAAAATTGTACTTATTAATCATTAGTCACTTGAACCAATAAAAACCAATAAAAAATTGGTAATAAATAAAACAAGCATAAAATATGTTGATGAATACTTACATATGCGCTTGAAACAAATGAAAATCTCAGCAAAGAAACTGAACACAGCCAAGAAAATGGCTACGAAAAAACAAATTTTAGAACTAAAAAATACACACTGAAATTAAAAAAATAAAATAAACGGTCACAACAACAGAACTAATATGACAGAGCAAATAATCAATGAAGTTGAAGCTAGAACAACAGAAATTACACAATCCAAGCAAAATGAAGAAAATAGGCTAACAAATGAACAGAGCCTCTAAGACTTACAAGGAGTATAAGGAAATCAAAAATCAAAGGAGTAACAAAAGATCTCATTTTTTTTTTCAACGTTTATTTATTTTTGGGACAGAGAGAGACAGAGCATGAACAGGGGAGGGGCAGAGAGAGAGGGAGACACAGAATCGGAAACAGGCTCCAGGCTCTGAGCCATCAGCCCAGAGCCCGACGCGGGGCTTGAACTCACGGACCGCGAGATCGTGACCTGGCTGAAGGCGGACGCTTAACCGACTGCGCCACCCAGGCGCCCCACAAACGATCTCATTTTTATATGATCACAATCACAGCGGGAGAAAGAGGACAGGACTAAAAACCTATTGGAAGAAGTAATGGCTCAACTTCTCAGATTTGGCAAAAGACATAAATCCTGTGGATCCAAAAGTCCAAGTGAATGCCACAGAGGATAAACCCCAAAAAATACCCATGAAGACACATCATAACTAAATTTCTGAAAAATAAAAACAACCACCCCCACAATACTGAGAACAACAGAAGACACCTGTGGGGCAGGGGAGGGGAGAGGAATAATAATTCAAATGGTAACAGATTTCTTATCACAATTCCCAGTCAGAAGAAAGTGGCACAATATTTTTTGCAAGTGCTAGAAGAAAAGAACTGACAATCTAGAATTCTACATCCAGAAAAAAATATTATTCTGGAATAGAGGAGGAATCAAGACCATGTTAATTTTCCAGGGTTGCCAAAACAAATTACTGCAAACTCTGTGACTTGAAACATCAGAAAATTTATTCTTTCACAGTTCTAAGAGTGGGAAGTCTGAAATTAAGGTGGTGACTTGGCCATGCTCCCTCCAAATCCTTTGGAGGAAATCCTTCTTACCTTTTCTAGATTCTGGAAACCCTAGGCCAGCTCTTAGCTTGTGGCAACATAATTCCAATCACTGCTTTTGATCTCACATGGCCTTCTTCCTGTGTGTCTGAGTCTGTGGCTTTTCTTACAACGACAATAGTCATATTGGATTAAGGGCCCACCCTACTCCAGTATAACCTCATCATAATTAATTACATATTCAATTACCCTATTTCTGAATCAGGTCACATTTTGGAAGGATTAAGAACACCAATTTCATACCTTTTGAAGGAAGCTAATTCAACCTATAAGAAGGACATTCTACTCAGATGAAGGAAAACTAGGAGAATTTGTCACCAGAACACCTATCCCAAAAGAATGAAAGAAGTTATCTAAACAGAAAGGAAATGATGAACAAAATAATTTAGAACACGAGGAAGGAAGAAATAAAAATGGAAAAAGTATAAGCAAAGGAAAAAGACATTTCTTCTCTTTGTGGGTTTTTAAATTATGTTTGATGAGTGAAACAAAAATTACTGTCTGAAGTAATTATCAATATATACAGAGGAAATATTTAAGACAATTATAGGTACTATATATATAAATAATGGAGAGAGAGTAAAGGGGTTTAAAGAAAAGTAAAGTTCTTATACTTTACTTCCACTGGTAAAATGCTGATACCAATAGACTCACTCAAGTAATGTACACGTAGTATAATAGCCAGAGAAACCACTAAAAGAGCTATAGAAAAGAGAAAAACAAAGATATACAGATAAATCAAAATGGAATTCTAAAAAAATGTTCAAGCAACTCAAAGGAAGACAGGAAATTATAGAGGAATAAAAATAAAAGAAAAAAGAAAACAAAAATAAAATGGCAGACTTAAACCCTAATATATTAATAATTTAATTAATTACAAATACATTAAATACAAATTGTCTAAAAACATGAAGACAAAAGAGAGATTGGTAGAGTGAATTAAAATAGCATGGCCCAAATACAGGCTATGTATAAGAAACTCACTTAATGATACAGGTAGGCTGAAAGTTAAAGGATGGAAACAGATATACTATAGGAACTGTAAATAAGAAGAAAGCAGGTGTGGCTATATTTTTATAAGAAATTAAGCATTTATTTACCAAATGACCCAGCAAGCACACTGCTAAGCATTTATACCAAATAAATGAAAATTTGTGTTTACACTAAAATCTATATGCAGTTGCTCATAACAGCTTCAATTGTAGGAGTTAAAAACTTAGAAAAAAATAAAATGCCCTAAAATAAGTGAGTAAACTGTGGTACATCCCTACCATGGAACACAATTCAGTGACTTCAAAAAGAACAAACAATTGATACAAGCAGCAACTCATATAGATCTCAAGGGCATTTTGTCTACTGATAAAAACCAATCTTATATATGGTATGATTCTATTTGCATAACATTCTCAAAATGGAAAAATTATAGAGATGCACAACAGATCAGTGGTTGCCAAGAATGAGGGATGGTGGAAGACAGGAAAATGGATATGAGTATAGAAGTGAAGACTTTTGTTGGGATGGAATCATTAGGCATCTGGATTATGGTGATGGTTACGTGAATCTACACCTGTAATAAAATGACCCGGAACTATGCTTACCCAGTATAACAATGTCAGTTTCCTGGTTTAGATATTTTGCTGTAGTTATATAAGATATAACAACTAAGGGAAAGCATAAAGGGTCTCCTCAGCCCTGTCTCTGAAACTGTTAAATTATAATTGATTCAAATTAAAGGATAAAACAATTATTAAAAGATCTTGGGGTGCCTGGGTGGCTCAGTCGGTTGGGTGTCTGACTTAGGCTCAGGTCATGATCTTGTGGTTTGTGGGTTTGAGCCCCAAGTCGGGTTCTGTGCTGACAGCTCAGAGCCTGGGGCCTGCTTTGGATTCTGTGTCTCCCCCTCTCCCTGCCCCTCTCCTGCTCATGCCCTGTCTCTCTGTCTGTCAATAATAAATAAACGTTAAAAACATTTTTTAAGGGGCGCCTGGGTGGCGCAGTCGGTTGAGCGTCCGCCTTCAGCCAGGTCACGATCTCGTGGTCCGCGAGTTCGAGCCCCGCGTCGGGCTCTGGGCTGATGGCTCAGAGCCTGGAGCCTGTTTCCGATTCTGTGTCTCCCTCTCTCTCTGCCCCTCCCCTGTTCATGCTCTGTCTCTCTCTGTCCCAAAAATAAATAAACGTTGAAAAGAAAATTAAAAAAAAAAAAAACGTTTTTTAAAAAAGAAAAGATCCTTAACAAGGGGAAGAAAGGGATCCAAGAAATAGGGAATCCAACACAAGAGAGAGGTAAAGGGAAATCCTATGATCAACCTTTACAACAAGTCTAAATATGAATAAATGTGGATGAAAAGTTCCTTAGGAAGTATCTCCAGAAAGATAAAATTGATAGGAAAAAAATAAAGTGTTTGATCACATTGAAAAGATGGTTAGAAAACTGGCAGGGAGTTTAAACATAAATTAATAATAAATACATATAAAGCTAAAACAAACCAAACAAGGAGACATCATCTCCAGACAAAAGGGAAGGATGTAAAGGAAGGAAACAAACATAAGGACAATCATGTAGGTCTTCAGACATTATTAGTGTTTACAGCCATAATAATATAAACACGGACCATTTATTTATCCAAAACAATAGAATTATAGTAGAAAGATGGAAGTATAAATGTGCATATTGGAGAAGTAAAGAGCTAAATCTCCATCTTCCACTGTGCTAAGTCAAGAGATAACATCTAAGACCTAAAGATCAGGAAGTAAAAGCATAACTCTATTATGTAACCAAAGAAACAGTATGTTGAAAGAACTGGGGAAAGAGGCTGCTGCTTTTCATAACAAACTCTGTAGACATATTTATTTAGCCAAAGCTCTATATGCATATAAGAAAAATAAACATACAATAGCTCCAACAAATTCTGTGCCTTACCATTGTATGTAGAATAGCAATTTAAAAACCTTTCAAATGGCCAAACAAAAACCTTCCCGCCCACGTGTTCTTAAAGTTATAGAAAACTTTCTGATTTTGAAAAACTGTTTATATTTTAAATAAAAACTAAGAGTTATTTTAAATATGCTCTGCGAGTCAGGGGTGTCATTTTTGGTTTACCCTATTCTAATATGTCAACCTGCCGACCACAGAAACATTTGCACAGGATGTCTTCTTGAAACCAGAAAAAAGGACCTATTTTGAATGTGAAAAACAAATTTTAAGTAGTTGTCAAAAACCTCAAGAATGTTACCATCAAGATCCCCAAAGATACATTTTTATTCAGAACAATCTGATGAAAATCCAACTATGTCAAGTAGAAATGGAGAATTTATCACCCACAAGTACAACTGCTCTTTCCCACATTTTCATTTATCTTACCGTGATCTTGTCCTAAATTTAGTTTCTTTTTACTGTTTACCAGAGTAAATTTGATCAACTATCTTTTAGTCAATATTGAGTTGGCATTTAATCGAATATTTCCAAAACCTTCATGACCAAGGGTCATTTCTTGCATCCAAATGGTCTTTTAAGCTAAATTAGCTGATGTAAAGCAGGAATAAATTTGTTCTGGAACTATTAAAATCTATTATTGACTGCCCTCACCCCACCCCTCCCAAACAACAGGTCATTGAAACTTTTATGTACATACAACAGCGGAGATGGATTAGTTTAGTCCATCTAAACTAGCAGTGTTCAACCCTTACCATGTTTCCAAATCAGTTGGAGAGCTTAAAAGAAAAAAAAAAAAAAAAGAAAGAAAGAAAAAGTAAAGCCATAGATGCTCAGAGCACTTATCCAGGGACTGATGTTGCTGTCATTTTTGTTGCTAACGGCTTTATTGGAATATAGTTCATATGCCATGCAATTCAACATCCAATTCACTGGATTTTAATATATTCACAGGGCTGTGTAACACTCACCATAATTTTAAAATATTTTTCTCCAAAAAAAAAAAAACATACAGGGACACTCGAGTGGCTCAGTCAGTTAAGCATCCAGCTTTGGCTCAGGTCATGATCTCGCAGTTCATGAATTCGAGCCCCATGTCAGGCTCTGTGCTAACAGCTCAGAGCCTGGAGCTTGCTTTGGATTCTGTGTCTCCCTCTCTCCCTCTGCCCTTCCCCTGCTTGCTCTCTGTCTCTCTCTAAAAGAATAAAAAATAATTTAAAAAATTAAAAAAAAAACCCATACCAATTAGCTATAATCCCCAACCTTCCTTCCCCAAGCCCTAAGTAACCACTAATCTACTTTTTATCTCTATGTTTTTGCTTATTTTGGACAATTTATAGGCATGGAATGAAACAATATGTAGCCTTTTTGTGTCTAGATCCTTTTATTTAGCACAAGGTTCATCCATGTTGTAGAATACATCGGTAATTCATTCCTTTTTATTGCCAAAGGATATTTAATCATACAGATATACTACATTTTATTTATCTATTCATCAATTAATAGACATTGGGTTATTTCTACTTTTTGGTAATTATGAACAATACTGCCATTACTACTCATGCATGAGTTTTTGTGTGGACATATGTTTTCATTTCTCTTGAGTATATACCTAGGATTGAAACCTCCGGGTCATATGGTAACTCGATGTTTAACCTTTTTAGGAAAAGCAAGACTGCACTACATTACTTTATGATCTCACCAGCAGTGTAGGGGAAGGGTTCCAATTTCTCATCCTCACCAGTACTTATCGCCTGACCTGTTATTTTATTATAGCCATACAAGTGAGTTCCCCCAAAGAGTTTCATTCAATCCGTAGAGCTGGTGTGTCCACGCACTGCAGGTTTTTTGTTCGGCTCCGGCTTGAAATATTTAAAACCAGGATTGAAAGTCACTATTCCAGCCTCTAACAAAGAGTCCATATGCAGGCAACAATGGCTATATAAAAATAAGGGTTATATCTCTAGACTTAGAACTTGAAAAGCCACATTTACCAAGTGGAGGTAAATCAAACATGTCAGTGACCAGATGATCAATATATATACGGACCAATAATTTCTACATTCCTTTGCTTGCCACAGAAGACTTCAGCCTCACCCTTTACCACTCCCAACTCACCTCCAAATCTTAAACCTTACCAAATGACTAATCCCCCCAATCAGGAAATGCTTATTGATGTTACTACACACACACACACACACACACACACACATTAGTTCTTCCTGCTCTATATTCTCCTCCACCATTTCATCCCACCATCAAACAAACCTCAACTAAAACATCTTCACTTCTAGGAAGCCTGGCCTCACTATTGAGAGTTAGATGCTTTCTCATGCATGCTCCCATGGGGAAACTAAGTATTTTCCATGTACTATAATGAGTGCTCTACATTTCCTTTGTCATTTATTTCTCACAATTCTATGTAGAAGGTGTTTTTAACCCAATTTTACAGCTGTGAAGTTGAGGATCTAAACAGTTAACCTGTGCATGATCCTTGCACAAGATCTGTTCCTAAAACTATTTGACTCCCAAATTGTTGATCTTCTCATTAATTCTAATTCTCTTGCCTTCCCATTATAACACTTCATACAGAGCTGAAACTATACTGGAGAGGTATTATACTTTAAAATCTGAAAGAAAATTTGCATTTTTACATCTACCACTAATTGTTCACTTTTTCTTTATGTATTTATTCATTCAATATTGAATATTGATTCGACTCTGTGCCAAGCACCACACTAAGCAGTGGTCATATGACTCTAGACCTGTTTTCCTAGAGCTGATATTCTGGTAGAGGAAGCAGATATTAACGTAATCATCTCAAATAGAAATTCATATATACAAACTCTAATAAAAAAATCTTGTGCCAATTAGAGTACCAGGGATTCTAATTTGAGCAGACATTTACCTGTATACCATCATTTCCACTGGGTATTATCCCTCCCCCTCTGGTGATATCTGGGAAGAGCAGGCCAATCACAGTATCCCAAATCTGGCCAAAGTATTGGTATCCTGACTCAGCTTGGTTAGTCAGTATAACACATACCTGGCCATAGTCAATATAACAGAAGACAGGCATAAGACCTGAGCTGCATAGACCAGTATCCTTCCCTAGTCTACTACTAGTCAGGAAAGGCTAGGCTATGTTGTGGTAACAACCAACCAAAAAGTCACAGCAGCTTAAAACAGGAAAGTATGGTTTTCCTTCAAATGACACCTCCATCATGAGTCAAAATAAATACTCATGAGAGCTGTGAGAGCCACTGGCCAGCTGGAACCCTGGACTTTCTTGTTGAAGAAGACAAGAGTGTCAGTAACATCTCTTTTTTTCTCTTAAACCAGTTAGAAACAGGCTTCCATTACTTGTAACCAACATTCTCACGTTAAGCTTGTCTGGAGGGTCAGAACATGACATACTGTGAACTAAGACACCAAAGATGATATAGGATAATCAAGTGACTGTATGAGTGTCAGACTGAATCACTCTAACTTCCACATCTGCACAAAAGGATTATGACATCTACCTTGTAAGTTCTTATGAGGATAAAAAGTGTTCATGCATTAAGCAATCCCAGTCACCATCTGCCACCTAGCAGGTGTTCATTAAAATGGAAGTCTCTGTTCCTTCCTTCTTTGCCTTATTCCTTCCTCCTGCCTTCCTAAGGGAAAAACGACAAAGTATTTCATCTTCACGTTGCTGTCCCTCAACCGTATTCCCCGGGTTTAAAAAATACCCATGGAATGAATAAATGAGGGTGAGTAGGATGGAGTGGGCTGAGGGCAGAAATATTCTAAGCACAAGGAGAATCTAAATAAACTGAAGCCTTGGCTTTGACCCCTGAGTTCAAAGCCGCAAGCGGTTAGGGTACATCACACATAAGATCCTTTCGGCATTCACTAACCTGGGGATATGACATCCCTGCCCCACTGCACACCTCACTTCCCCATAACAATAAACACTGGATAATTTTTGGTATCTCTGCAAATACTTGTACATTTGTCCAGGATAATTACAACACTCAGGCCAAAGGCAGAATAGAGCATGGGACTGGAAAATCTAGCACCAACTTCAACGCATCATTGTCTTTCACTGCCTTTTTGTTTGTTTTTAACTTTGTACATTAACCGCCACATAAGTGACATAATTCAGAACGAAGACGCACCAGTCAGTGTCAAATCCATCTTTAGGTGCCCTGAGATGACTCCAGTTCAGCAAGAAGTGACAAAGAACAACTAAACATTTGGTCAGCATTAAGACTAAAAATCAAAAACACCATAAATGGGACTACTTCCTCTACAACAACAGATTGTGGCTCTCTGTTTTATAAGCATGTATATGAACCTTCATACTCATGTTGAAGCTTCTCATCTATTACTAAAATTGTTTTCCATTCATCTTAAGAAGGCCAAATTATTGTATACTTTTTTGCCCATCTCAAAGCTTAAAACAAAGAAAGGGACTCTGTTTTATACATTGATTTATGTGTGTGTTTGTTGACTTATTTATTTAGTGAAGTGTTGTACAAAAAATAATAGGTTTACTCTGTAAACATGCATTTTTATGTATATTGATTCAATTTGCACACTGCAGAGGACTAAGAATAATAGTAATAAATGGTTATATTTCATAACATGCTATAAATTTAGAAAACATTGGAACAGATGTGTTTTCTTTCTTATAGACAGCTTCTGAAGAGAACAGAACAAGTAAGATCACCAATTTATAAAGGAGGAAACCAAGACCTGGCTTTGTCAAGTCAGTTAGTCGGCAACAGCTTAGGAAGTATCCCTGCTAAGTCCCTGGGTCTTTGAGGTGGCCATCACCATTGTGGAGAATACAGAGCCAGACTGGACTTGAATCCTGGTGCTACTTCTTGCTAACATGTAATCTGGGCTAAGCCATATCCCCCGCCCCACCCCCACTCCTGTGCTTAGGTTTCCTCATCCCTAAAATGAGGATAATAATCGTGATACCCTATAAGCATTAAACAAGCATTCAGACATGGTAAGCTCTGAGTACTCTCTCTACCTGTTCAGAACCCTTCTCACTACACCATAGGGCCTCATGAGCCAGGTGATTTATTTTCAAATATTTTATAGATTTGATATATAAGTAAACCTAGATTTGAATTTTGTCTTTTTTCTTAATTTTTTAATGTTTATTGATTTTTGAGAGAGAGAGAGAGAGAGAAAGCAGGGAAAGGGCAGAGAGAGGGAGACACAGAATCTGAAGCAGGCTCCGGGCTCTGAGCTGACAGCATAGAGCCCAATGCAGGGCTTGAACTCCCACGCTGTGAGATCATGACCTGAGCCGAAGTTGGACGCTTAACTGACTGAGCCACCCAAGCACCCCATTTTGTCTTTGATACTTATCATCATGTGATTTGGGACAATTTATGTAAGCTCATTGGACCCATTGCCTCGTCAATAAATAATCATCTCTTCATGCAACTGCTGTTTCTATTAAATAAGGTAATGCTCTAAGTTACTTAGCATGTGCTCAGTGTGGTGTAAGCACATTATTAATGGGAGTTATCAACAAACAATAAGCAATAATTCCATAGCTGGAGCTCTCATCTGTAGGTACAGGGCCTCTAACCTCATGAAAAGCCAGTCCTCTAGGAGGACTCCTTGAAAACGCCAAGGGGTGTTGAATATGGCAAGTTGTCTCATCAATCCCACAGCCTCTACTTCAGTCTTTTTCCCCCCTCCAGTGGCAGCCATCTTGGGTAATAAAGGAATTCGGTGAAAGACGCTTCATGGAGAGTCAGAGGACAAGAAATCATTTTACTGGACATTCAGTGTGGATCAAACAACCATGACCATAAAACTAAAAGAAGGAAGGAAACCTCTGATCATCACTAATAATATGGCTCTCAATACAAATACGAATGCTACTACTACCAATATGGATGCCACTATGGCATTTACTGAATGCCCACTAATGCCAAGTTCTGCTCTCAGGGAACAACAACTTTAGAATGTAGGTAATCTGACCATTTCCATGAGATGAGGTAGGGTAGGTTAAGCAGCTGTCCAAGCTGAGGAGTAGCAGTATTGGAATTTAAACCTAGAAAGCCTGATCACAGGAATGCAAGCTTAATGATTAACATCACTTTCTGCTCTACAGCTAACTCTTCCCTTCTCAATTTCTTTAGCAGAGCTACATTCTCTGGACGACTTCAAAGCCTCAGCAAATCAGTTTCTAACACGCCGTGCTTTGGTAAGGCGATTTATTCATAGGTGTCAGAAACGCAAGACACTTGTATCCTGAGTCTTTGCAGCCTCTGATACTCCAAAGCATTTACAATAAGAAATCCAAGTCCAAAATATTAAAGGCCAGACTCGGAGTTTACAGTATCCATTTCCCACGGAGTCAGCAAATAACCAGAGGTAAACCTGAGAAGCCCTAGGCAACCTGGAAAGGCACGTCTTTTAAAGTGACAGAAAAGAAATGAGTAATGATGAGGTGTCCTTGTGGAACAATATCCCAGCTATCCAGTGCAACACGCAGACTGTCAGGAGGTAGGGTTTCTGCTGCCAATAATCCCAAGCTGAGCCACAAACTTCTACACAATTCCCCCACCTCTTCATTTTTATATTGAATTTTAGAATAAATGGGCCACTTCCAAAGACACAGAGGGATTCCCTCAACAACCGTGCCATGGGAACTTCCTTCTGATCATGTCTCGTGCTCCAGGTGGGACAGCAAATGAACAAGGGAGGAAACAAATCTATGGGTTTGAAGGCAGTCCATCTACAGACTTCCCCAAAAGAAAGTTAGGGCCAAGCCCCAGAAGTCAACAGCAAGGCCTTATTAGTCTCTTTTCCACCTGGAGACATTCATCCTTTTGCAAATAAACCACAACGGAAATATCAAAATTTGGGAACTAAAGCATAAGAAAGAAAACCTGTATTAGATTTCACTAATGAATTTGTAATCAATTTAAGAGTAATGCTATTAGTGATGATTAAGCACTTGACTATATAAACAAGGAGATGAAATTTTATGAGAAATGGAGAAAAAAAAAACAAATAGGACTGCTGTTGAATACAGGCTGAAGTGGGACTTGGTTAATTAGCTGAATGACATTGTGGACAGAGCACAGTTTTTGGCACATCAATCAAAGATGCACCATTTGCGTGCTAATCAACTATTTTAATCTCTGTGCCAAGAACTGTGAGGAATACAAAGTAGTCTCAGCCCCAGCCCCTAATCTCTGGAAACCACAGCATAGTGTGCAAGATGGAACTAGATGCATTCATTCTACAAGCACCTACCCTGTGCCATGCACATTACTAGTCACCTAGTATACAAACATTACTAAGGCGGCTTTTTCCCTCAACAAATTTACAACTGATTTGAGGGAAAATCTCTACAAGTACTGATGTTTTAGGTCTTTAATAAGAGTTAATGACTCCAAATTTTGGTTCAGGTCATGATTCCAGGGTCATGGGATTGAGCTCTGCATCGGGCTCCATGCTGAGCATGTTGCCTGCTTAAGATTCCCTCTCCCTCCCTTCACCCCTCTGCCCTGCTCATATGCTCTTCTCTCCCTCTCTCTCTAAAAAAAGAGTGAATGCAGTTAACTACAAAAATAGTTACCATTCGTGTAAGCCCCTCCCAACCTCACGCAAGCCCTTTCCATATTTATAACAACCTATTAAAGTAGATAAGGTCAGGGGCTCCAGGATGGCTCAGTCGGTTAAGCATCTGACTTCAGCCCAGGTCATGATCTCACAGCTCGTGAGTTCGAGCCCCACATCGGCTCTGTGCTGACAGCTCAGAGCCTAGAGCCTGCTTCGGATTCTGTCTCTCCCTTTCTCTAACCCTCCCCAGCTCACAGTCTGTCTCTCTCTCTCTTTCAAAAATAAATAAACATTTAAAAAAAATTAAAGTGGATAAGGTCATGTCTTCATCGTTGTTAACAATCAGAGTAGCTAAAGTTCAGAGAAGTTATATGCCTTGCCTTGGGTCACACAGCTAGGGCAGACATTACCACCCAGACCCACTGGTTACAAAGCTCAGAGTTTTCTCTCAGGCATGCCACCCCCAAAGGAATCACATACAATGGCAGCCAAGAACAAGAAATGACTGACTGTGCTGGAGGAATCAGAAAAGTTTCACAGAGGGGCATCTCGGTGGCTCAGTGAGTTAAACATTTGCTTCTTGATTTCTGCTCAAGTCCTGATCTCTGGTTCATGAGATGAAGCCTCGCAGAGCCTGCTTGGAATTCTCTCTCTCCCTCTCTCTCTGCCCCTCCCCCCTTCCCCATGCACGCGTGTGCGCACGCTCTCTCTCTCAAAAATAAACTTAAGGAAAAAAAGGTGTCACAGAGGAAGTGACTCAAAGAGATACAATTAATAAAATAATGCAGTACTATTAGAAATTTTAATCAATTCCGTATAAATTCTCATTTACTTTTTGAATGAATGTATCTCTTAAACTTTAATTTAAAAAAAAAACAAATTACATTTGCAACATTTCATCTGAGCTAACAATTTATCTTAGGAAATAATGATGAAAAGAGCTACTCCTCACTGAAGAATGGTAACGTCCTGTTTTGCGCTCATCCCTTGCACATGACCACTAGATGGGGATAGTTACCCATTCTGAAGCCAGCCTGAGACATGGTCACTATTTCAGCAGCTTGTGTCACAAAAAAGACTACTTTTAAAAATCTAAATTTCCATATTATTATTAGGCACAGCAAGTGGGTCACAGAGAGATGGATATTTAAGACTATGTAATGTCTTTGCTATATCTGTGCTAAGAACTGGATGTGCCTTTCACAGATAGCTCACATCTTCACAAGTTAAAAAGTTGTGTCTATAGTTTTCTGAAAAAATGCGCAAGTCAAAAGACTTAATTCCGCCTGTGTAGATCACTGCTTTTATGTGCAAACTGGTATACGATATTTGTGCTTACTTTTTCTTTTAAATCAGGGGTGAGGAAGAATAACATTATGGGAGACTTATGCTGTTACTCCTATTTAAATAAATATAATTTCTTTTTTTTTATTTTTTTTCAATGTTTATTTTTTGGGGACAGAGAGAGACAGAGCATGAACGGGGGAAGGGCAGAGAGAGAGGGAGACACAGAATCGGAAACAGGCTCCAGGCTCTGAGCCATCAGCCCAGAGCCGGACGCGGGGCTCGAACTCACGGACCGTGAGATCGTGACCTGGCTGAAGTCGGACGCTTAACCGACTGCGCCACCCAGGCGCCCCTAAATAAATATAATTTCTAAGGCAATCTGCCCAAATTTGGATTTTCAACAGTCACTTGTGAAAATGAACATCCGATTCGGTTTGTGTTCGGTCTAAAGAAAGGCGGTTTGAATGCGAGCCCAGCACCGAAATTTGATCTCTTCACATTTTCAGTCTTGATTTCCATTCGACACTGGAAGAGCATGGAAATGTCACTTTGGTGATGAAACCACCATGAAAAGAGGCTCAGCACGTCATTTCATGGAAAGGGCTCCAGGCGAAGCCATTATGTGCAGGGGCAAATGGAAGAAGCCTCGACAGCCTGTGTGTGTGCTAGGTTTAAGTCACAGGAAGAGAAGATGAGAGAGAGGCTTCAGTGAAACAGGAGGGTGCTCCAAAGTAAGCACCATGCTCATTTTCTCAGGAAGCAATCTTGCCGAACAACCATTTCCCGAGAAGCCAGGCAATCCTGAAGACATTTGCAAAATTACTTTTATTAAAGACATTTCACCAAAGCTGGAAGTATGTGTAAGCAAGCACATTAATATCAAGACTTTCTACACATAGACTCACCTTATGTTTTTAGAGCACTTTGCAGGGGACACTCCAATTTCAGAGAGGAATTTGGGAGATTTTAGGAGAGAAATTCACCTTATCAAAACACTGTGATAATTTATGTTCTTCCAATCAACTTAAAATTTTTAAAATCTGATTTCCAGAGTAAGTTTTGTATTATATTTTCTCATGAATAGAACACAGAAAACATACGAAGGAAAGAAAAGTACTTTTAATTGCCAGAAGAGGGCGCTGTCCTCAAACTTAAAACTCCTATGCGCCGCTGATAAAGTACCTTTGCTATCCCGAATGATGCTTTAGCATAATCTGGTTTAAGGGTTGTGTTACAGTCTTAAAAAGAACCTAACTGTGTCTTTAAAGGGTGCAATTACTGCCCTGCAGGATGTCCTCATTTACAACACAGACTAGCCATTATTTACCTAAGTTAATGACAAGAAGCTAAAAGGATGCCATTCTATAGCATTACAAATTTCATAATTCATAACTTTAAGGTTTAGCGCTTGCTCCCTCCAACTGAAATGTGTGATTCCTTTATTTTTCTTGTGTATTCCACAAACATATCCCTTTTGGAATGCATTATTTTATGAGGACTGCTATTTTTCTTGCTGAACTGGGAAATAAGACAGACACATGAGAGACTGAAGAAGAATAAAAGGCAAAAGAATGCAAAGTGTTACAAATACATCTTTTAGAAATTTTGGCTCATTCCAGAAAGTGAGACAAAAGCAAGAATTTCTTTGGCCAAAGACAATCTGTGCAGCATGTTATTCTCTAAGGTGGATGGGATGCCCATGTCCACACAGCAGCTAGTAGAAATCAAGTAACAATGGCACTTATGGCAGAGTCTCTCTTTATCCCTGTATCCTCTATCCTCTTTATTTTTTAAGGCACTTACTATCTTCTGATTTGGGGGGAGGGGTGCTCAGTTATTTAATGTGTATTAAATACATGTTTCAAGGTATATTAAGTATACTTTGTTTCTCTCCCTCAACAGGTCATAAGCTGCACGGCACACAGACCTTATTTATCGCGGCTTTTACATTATCCCTAGTATCTGGAACATGGTAGGCTCCCAACGCATGCTAACTGAAGGACCCAGTAAGGAGCTGTTTGTTGTAAACCTATACAAGATACTAACCCGGAGCTTGGTACACAGTAAGCCCTAAGAATTTCTGTAAAGCCTCATTTTCATCATATTAATTTTTGTATTTACTTTCCACTAATGGTTCAATAATATAGATTTTTAAATGTGTGCTAGTGAGATAAAGTTGCCTTCACAAATAAACATATTAAGTCAAAGCTTAATGATTTAAAGAAAACGATTAAGTAAATTATAGTATGGGTGGTGTGTGCAAATGGCAATCATGGAAGTAGTCACAGATAACCGAAGTTTGGGAGACCACTACATGGAGAATACGCATGATAGGAGATCGGGGTCAAGAGAGAGGATGCAGGCCTGGGGGGCGGGTAGTCATGAAGGTCTTAATTCTAAAGTTGGGCTGAGGCCAGCAGAGGGAAGAGGAAGAAATCTCTACTTAGGGGAACCCATGACTTAACATGGAGGCAGACAGAGTTATACCCAAAGGCACAAAACTATCACTCTAGGTTCACAGAGATGAATCCCTGAGTGTGGAGGGCCAGGATCTAAAATTATCTATTGGCTTTTATCCTGTGAAAACAGAAGCATCCACAGTTTCTGATTTCTTTATAAACTACAAACCTAGAAAACTGGACATGATGGTGAGGGGCATTATTCTAAATGCTAAAAGTATGGGAAAGGAATTTCAAATGAATCCTTTGGCTCAGGGTCAACAGATGAGAGAAGACAAGCTACTACTGTCTTAAGTGCTTGGGAGCAGAAATTTTCCATTCCTGAGAAGCACAGTGAAGTCAGGATGGACAATGGCGTTTGCAATCCCAGGCTTTGCTGGATCTTTATACGTAACAAGCATAAAATGGGTTCCCGAAAAAAAAAAAAGTCTACACCAAATGTAAATGGAAATCTGTAAATCCAGTATATATAAAATAATACCCATTCTCCTGCAGAAAATATTTTGGCAATTTTCCAACAATATTCCAGTTCATCAAAAAAGACAAGTGGGTGTGCAATAGAAATAAATAAATAAAATTTCTAACTTATAATTCAAGAGATTGGAGAAGAACAAACATGATTTGAATCCTTCCTTTATGTGGCAATATTTACTTTCATTTAATCATATAAAATCTCCATATACAAATTGTCTTCCAGGCCTGACCCAATCTCTACTTGAGAAAAAACATGAAAAGATACCAGAATGGAACACGGAATTTATTGGCTCCCCTTAGACGATACTTAATTCTATCCTATGTCAAGAGGTACATAGTCATAAATTGTTGGAATGGTTCACTTTTAAGTTGCTTTTTTGTTTTTTGTTATGAAAATATATGCCCAGTAAACACTGTGCATTGGCAACTTCTTGACAGCATCTGAGTAAAATTATAATTACCACAGGAGGGATGCTGGAAATACAGAAGGCTGTCATCTGAGACTTTTAACCTTAAACTCAAGGGGGGAGGTTCAGAGAGTATGAGATGCTGGCTTAAAAAAACTTGCTAACACCTGAAGTTCCCTTTATTCTTCCAAACTCATAATTACCCTCAAATACTCTAAGCAAAATGTGCTTCGGCTCTTATTATGAACTGAATCATGCCCCGCCCCCAAATTCAAATGTTGAAGCTCTACCCCACAGCATTTCAGGAAGTGACTATATTTGGAGACAGAGCCTTTCAAGAGGTGATTAAATAGGAGGCATGAGGATTCAGGTGGGCCCTAAACCAATCTGATTGGCATCCTTCTATGTAATGAGAACACACAGAGAAGACACCAAGGATGTGCACGGAGGAAAGCCATGTGAAGACACAGCAAGAAGGTGGCCATCTGTGAGCCACGGAGAGAACCCTCAGAAGAAATCATCTTGTCTGGCGTTTTGATCTTGGACGTCTAGCCTTTAGAATGGTGAGACAACAAATTTCTGGTCCTTAAGCCACATAGTTTGGTACTGTTATGGTAGCCCCAGCAGACGAATACAGTTCTCAATAAAAAAAAATTCCCTTTGATCTATTCTGTGTAAGATTCCTGAAGTAAAATGATGTTTACTATCCATCAGTTTTCAGGATGGAACAATTTAAAAACAAATAGGTTACTTAAAATTTAACCAAAATAAATGAAAATTCCAAATAAGCTTTATTCTCCCTATTTGAATTGCTTAAAGTTATTGTGGATGCCATTTATAAATGTACAGTTCATATAATATACTTTATGTTGCTTCCTGTTTCCCTTAAAAATAGATTAATAAAAGAGATCCAAACATATATTATACAATCCCTGGTAAAAATCTGCGACACGCCCTCTCCCTGAAAAACGTTTAAATTCTAATAAACATGGGGATCACTGTGGTTTAGTCCTTACGCAGTATAACATCAAAATATCTTAAAGCAAGTTTTTTTCTTCATTCCTGTTTCTCATAGGATGTTAAAGGATTTGGTGCATATCACCTGAAACACGGTCCAAGCCCATTTTTCTCCTTCTCAATGATCTGCAGCTCAGGCTCTCACAGTCTTTCATTCTCCATGAAACGGGTAAATTATATACCTGAGAAATGTACTCTTACAGATATTTTAAAAGGTCTTTTAAAAACTTTTCCTCCCAGTTTCTGAAAGGAAATAACCATCTTTAAGCAATTGGCTATGTGTGTGCTACTCTTATTTTTTAAATAATATATCCACATATTGTTGAATGATGAAGATGGTTTTTAAAATAACATATCTGTATATTATTTAACAACAATGTGGGTTGGAAATTTCATTTTTATGTCTGAATAATAAGCATTCAGAGTGTGAATATGGGAATGATGTAACTAGCAATGATTTAAATCCGTGGTTTGCAAGTGGCAAGACTATATATTCTAAAAAGCCCAAAGTTTGTGGACATGGTCCCTTTTAAGTGATTGGGTGCTCTACTGTAAAATGATAGGCATCACCAGTTTATATCTATAATCTCCCTTTAGATTGAACTCTTTTGACATTGGCAAAGATGCCACGGATTCTGAGCAAGGGGCTCCAGTTTTCTCTTGCATGATTGTGTTGGTTTTCCTACAGTCTCTGGTCGCAAAGACCGTTCAGCTTTCCCATCTTCTCGGCAGCCCTCTTTGATCCCCACAACCCAGAATGATATTAACATCCCATCTTGGCCTGCCTGCTTTACTCATTTTCTCAGAAC
The DNA here is from genome assembly GCF_016509475.1 of Prionailurus bengalensis. Taxonomy (NCBI): domain Eukaryota; kingdom Metazoa; phylum Chordata; class Mammalia; order Carnivora; family Felidae; genus Prionailurus; species Prionailurus bengalensis. Next base: position 189,113,230 of record NC_057344.1, on the reverse strand, counting down.
AGTTTGTTCACTCAACTTAGTCTGTTTGTGTTTCTTGGCCAATGGTTTTATCAATGTAGTCTTAGTGTTTGCTTGAGAATGCCACATTTGAATGTTTTCTCTCTTCTTTGTAGCCCTATCAGGGTTTCATCATGGTGTTGGTTTATTGTATTTCATTATTCATTTTATTTAGTTTTTATTGGGTTATATTCTTCATATTATGGTTATTTATCCCAGGCACAATGAATTTTGCCTGGTCCTCCTATGTTATACCAGGAAAAATATGTAATTTTAAGATATATTGACTTCTGACCTTAGAGAAAGGATTGAGACTCAAAAACAAAAACAAAAACAAAAAACTAACACCAAATGGTTCAGAATAATTACTAGCTTTATATGACACTCAGTGAGTTTCCCACATGCATTCCCCAACATCACCATTATGTGTAAGAGACCAATGGAGATGAAGAAATGGTATAAGAGAAAAGGCAATGCCAGTATACAAAGCAGACTTAGGACATGAGATTATAAAGCTTTTCCGGAGGAGTGATACTTAATCGATTCTCCTCCACTCCTATCCCACCAAAAACTATCTGGTGATTGCAATTATCCTTTCCTTATTTCCCGCCTTTTAAGATTTAGCACTTGAATACATAAAATATGGAAACATTATACATCCATATTAACATCTAATTCTAAAAGATTGGTGACAGACTTATAGATACATGCCAGATGTATATGTATATATGATTTGGATACATGTGGAGTGCACATTGAAGATTATAAATGAAAACTCAAAGAGCCATTCTTTTAAGATATCAGTGAAAGGGAAAAAACATTCTTAGGCTCTTTGGAGGCCATTTAGTTTGAAAGTAAGAAAAAATCTATTTTCAATGGTCACTGAATTTCATATCATAAAAATTTGTTTTAGTTGGTATATTCCTCAAAAACTAATTGAGTGCCCTGTATTACTAAAATAAAATACAAACAAATATAAATATAAAATATAAAACAAACTAATATAAAACATAACTAAGGATGGATAAAAACTACCCTGTTTAAAAATAATCACTTCTTTAATCAGGTAAAGGTCTACTAATATATTTGACTTAATTATTTGGCTCATCAATACTTTTTACCCACAAACAAAATTCTGTTCCAATCTTTGACAACATTATCATAAATTTAAAAAAATGTTAATGTTTATTTTGAGAGACAAAGCATGTGCATGAGTGGACAGGGAGAGAGAGGGAATCTCAAGCAGGCTCCATGCTGTCAGCACAGAACCTGATGCAGGGCTTGATCCTATGAATCAGGAGATCATAGTCTGAGCCAAAATCAAGAGTTGGACGCTTAACCAACTGAGCCACCCAGGGGCCCAAAATTTTTAGTTAGTTCATTCTAAGCTGACATTTTCCTGGGAGATTGATTTTATACAACAATCTCTCCAATAAGAAAAAAAAACAATAATAATTTCAAATTGTTATATTCGTGAAAGCATGAACATACCAAGGATAGTCCATTCAGTACTTTAATGATATGCCATTGGCAATGATAATAGGTGAAATTTACTGAGTCTTCCTATATACCAGGCACTGTGCTAAACACTTTCTAAGAATGATGTTTTTTTAATATTCACAACAATCAAATGAGCACCATATTGACTCTCTAAAGCAGATGAAGTAACTGAGCTATAGAGCAGTGAAGTAACTTAAACAAGCTCTTATTTCTATTAAGTGGCAGAGCCAAGAATTAAATACAAGTATGTGCTCCAAACTCCACACCCTTAAAGATTTTTCTAGATTACCAAAATTGCAAAATACTTCTCCAAGTACTAATCAGGGCTTGCTTTGTTTTGATAATCTTCGATGATAATCCTGTTTAAAAGCATTGTTGCTAAGGCGCCTGATGGTTAAACAATGGACTTCCGGCTCAGGTTGTGATCTCCCGGGTCTGTGAGTTTGAGCCCCGCATTGGGCTCTGAGCTGACAGCTTGGAGCCTGCTTTGGATTCTGTGTCTTCCTCTCTCTCTACCCCTCCCCAACTAGCACTCTATCTCTCTCTCTTTAAAATAAATACACATTAAAAAAATAAAAGTATTGTTCCTAAAAAGGTATTGAGTACCTGATCGTAGGAGGTGAGCAGAGGTAGTGGCTAACAGCATCAGAGTACCCACTTGAATATTAACTCTCCAATTGCTTAGCCATCTCCTGGTTAAAAAAAAAGAAGAAAAAAAAAAGACCTTGTCTTGAACTTTTTAAAAATAGGAAAGTAAATGTTTGCTGGATGATACGGGCTTAATGCAAGAATGGTGGAGGACTGGAAAATATATAAGGTACAACTCAATGTCCAGGTCTTCAGAACACAATGGAAGAAAAACTTCTGAACTCTGGAATTGTGCCTATGACTTGTGTGTCATATATCTACCATGTAGCAGAAGTGAGTGGGTGCCCTCATTTCCTCCTTTTCTTATATTTATTGTTGAGAGAGAGAGAGAGAGAGAGCAGTTTCCATGCTCAGCACGGAGCTGGATGCAGGGCTAGATCCCAGGACCCTGGGATCACAACATGAGCCAAAATCAAGTCAGAAGCTCAACTGACTGAGCCACCCAGGTGCCCCTCTCCCTTCCCTGTTTCTATAGCAAATTAGGAAATATAATTTATGGGTTAATTCCATACGCTGATTCTTTTTGTAAATAAATTTTATTGGAATATAGCCACACCCACTCATTTACGCATTGTCTATGGTTGCTTTCATTCTACCAAGACAGTTGTGACAGAGACTATATGATCACAAAATTGAAAATTTTTACCATGTAGCCCATGACAAAAAAATCTGCTGACCCCTAAGTTTTATTACATTGCACAAATAAATATCTACCTAAGTGAATGAACATGAGTCCAAAGCCTAATACACAGGGAGACAAGGCTTCTCCAAAGACACAATCCCATTCTTTCCCTGGCTGCATTTTTCCTCTCCTTTCTGTTCCTAAATATTGTTAAGAGTAATACATATTAATTTCTTTATTAAAACACACACACACAAAAAAACACATACACATACATCCCAAACAAGATCTCAGAATACAAAGATGAATTGAGTACATACCATTGAGAAACATCCTGTGAGGAAATACAAACATTTTAGAAAATAATGAAAATGTAATTCTAAATGCTGTAAGAGATGTCAGAACAAATTTCTAAGGGAACTTGTGCCAGGGTTGGAAAACCTGTCTCCAAGTCTGAGGTGTCATTTACCGTGTGATAGCCTTCCTCTCTCAGTGAAGAAAATTCTACTTGATGTGTGGTAACTTTGAAAATCTGATACCAGGGGCGCCTGGGTGGCTCAGTCGGCTAAGCTTCCGACTTCAGCTCAGGTCACGATCTCGCAGTTCGTGGGTTCGAGCCCCGCGTTTGGCTCTGTGCTGACAGCTCAGAACCTGGAGCCTGTTTCAGATTCTGTGTCTCCCCCTCTCTCTGACCCTCCCCCGTTCATGCTCTATCTCTCTCTGTCTCAAAAATAAATAAACGTTAATTTTTTTTTTTAAAGAAAATCTGATACCAAAAGGCTTGGATCAGGTCATCCCAAGATACTGATGATGTAAAGTTATAAGGAAAAGGAACTTCAGTATGGGATATTCTTTAAGGTTTTTCTGTCCTAAGTCATGGAAAATTTTGCACGTTTGCTACTTCGTAATATATATTTAAGTAACACACACACATGTAATATTTACATGTCACACACACACACACACCTTCTTAGTACTCCAAATGAGAAAAAGTTGTAATTGTAGGCCAATTTGTCAAACATTTAGGTATAGAATAAATGAAGGAAGCAGATCTTCTCATCTCAGGAAAGCAGTGACCTTGTAGTGTCCATGGACTTTGACGATACACCAACTTCTCTCTGACTTCACTTCCTAAGACAAGGATAAGCAAACTATAGTGTGTGCCCAATCTAGCCCATGGACTGTTTTTGTATGGACCATCAGCTAAGAATGGCTTTAACTTTTGTAACTTTACTAATTGGTAAATATAATTGTAAGTGTTTAAAGTGTACAATATGATGATTTGATATACATGTACATTATAGAAGGGGTTTTAAGAGAAAACTAAGAAGAGCATGTGATAGATATTATATGTCTATGCCTAAAATATTTACAGAAAATGTTGCAAACCTCTACCAAAGTTAGGGAGATCTATACTATTTAGACTTTGAAATAATTACAGAAAAGAGTCAAAAAAATGACTATGAAATAAATGGAGGTAATAATTAATACTATTATTGTCAAGTAAAAACCAGAAGAAAGTGTGTTGATAATCCCTTTGACTTATGTCTATCTCTTGTAATTCAGAATCTATTTACTGCTTCATAAAAATAACCAATAATTTCGAATTTGATAAGAAAAGGAGACCACCCCTTCTTTTCAAATGTAGATACTCCCTATTTCAATAGACATGTTTAGATTCTCTTACTCTATCCCTGCATCTCTTGTCTTGCAGGTTTTTCATTCTGTTGTCTTTCTGTGCTGGTCTGGATAACTTCCTAAATTTGTAACATCCAGATTGTTAATACTCTCTTTAATTGTATCTAATCTACAGTATAAATTCAACTTTACACTTTTTAATTTCAATTATTATATATTTTATTTCCAGAAATTCTTTTTACTCATTAAAAAATATTTATTGAAAATCTCCTATGTACCAGGTACTATTCTAAACACCAGTGATAAAGCAATGAAGGAAAGACTACAGGAAAGGAACAGCCCTTTCAGTAGGGATAACATAAAAATACATTAACAAAGTGTATATCAGATTGTATTAAGTGGGCTGTTGAGCAAAATAAAACAGAGAGAAAAGGAGAGAGTGCTGTAAGGAAAAACAACTCTGCCCATGAATTGTAAATTGGATGATGAATGACCTGGGACATCTGAGTTGCCATGGGCCAGCCTTAAACACAATAAAGTCCACAATAAGTTCTCATCATTCCTGCCAGAGACAATAAGGAGACCAGGAACAGGCAGTCTTATCTGGTACACTTACTGTCCCCTGGGCTCCCTGGGCTTTTTGATGATGGTTGCATTTCTGTAAGTATCTTGAGGACATATTTAAAATAAATATCAGGCTTGGATATTTTAGGACCCACAATTAGTATAAACTTGACCTACTAAAACCATCAGAGGGCTGAATTATGGTTACAAATTCCAAAGGGAAATTTTACTTTTTCCCTTTATGCATTGCCAAGTTTTAAGACAAATAACTTCTCTTGCAGCCTGTTCTCTGCACACCTTGTGGGTCCCACATTTATGTGCATGTGTGTGAAGGGGATGTTGTCATATTCCCCACCTAACATAGACTCTAAGTTTTTCTCTTTTTCTTCCATGCCCCTATTTCCATCAAAACAGAAGATCACAGATATCCTTGATTAGAAGATATAGTGAGATAGACAGCAGCTTTAGTACTGTGTTCTTTCATCTCTGGATTTTGGCTTCCTTTTCACTTTTGGCCTCTGAGAATCTCCCCCTGCATACTTGCCAAGTCTAAGCAATGCATTTCAAAATGTGTTTTACATATATTATCCAGTGTTTTTAACTGCTTTTTGGTTTTTAAAAATCTGTATGGAATACAGTCTATCTTGCTCTTTTCTCTACTTAATTTGGACAAAAATTCTCCTTAAAGATAGTCTCTACATAAAGCAAAAAAATTAGACAGCTGAGTTTAGAAAAAACTCCTGACCTTTGTCTAGTCCCATCACTAGAAATGAGTTCCTTCCCCTAAAAGTGTTCATTTCTACAAGCTCCTTAAAAATTAAAAAATCAAAGATGAGATTAATTTAATCACGATGGTTACTATACTAATTCACGACCAGTAGAAATTTTGGCTAAGCTGTAAGATTCTAATTAGCAGTTTTCATTGGGTTTTTTATTTGTTTGCTTGTTTTGTGTGTGTGTGTGTGTTTACTATTTCCAATCATGAGAGAGAGTTGCTGGCAACTTATTTCTTATATATAATCTTCACTTTACTATTGTTAGATTTGTTTTACCAATGTTTATCAAATGGGCTTTTACTACCATTTCTTTCCCTCTTTGGCCAGAGAAGGGATTATATGACAAACCAGATTAGCTCAATTAACATTGTGAAGTTATCATTTCTGAAGAGACTCACACACATCCACACACCCACATCCAATAAAACAGTCACTCCCAAGGCAACACACATTCGAATAAAATAGAAGTTTACAGTCACAAGGAGTAAATGAATTATTTGCCTTGAGACAACAACCCACTCCCCAAACATCTGCATTCTATTCTCGAAAAATGGTTCTTACTCTCATCACTGTTCACATGATGATCTAAAAAAAAATGAGTAAGCCAATAATAAAACAGGGCCTAGAGGAATTGAGGAAAAAATTCAATATTGCTTACTTTAATATAGAACTCCTCGTACAAACTCTTTCCCAAAATGAATTGAAGATATAGCAGAAAGCAATAAACAGCCAAACATAACATGCAATAGTATGATGGAAAACACAAACCTTCCCTAATGCCTCAAGTAATCAAGCATCCTACAGCTTCTGAAAGGAATTCCAGTAATAGCATGCACCAGCATTTCTCATGAGAAAGCTCGCCCACTTTCTTTAGTCAACCTGGAGCAAGACTTTCACTGTATTCAGTCTCTGAATCAGGAACTTTGCAAGGCACCATGTAAGATCCTTTAGAGGACATCCCTCTCGTGAATTTCTCAAAGAAATCCACTGAATCAGTATGTCCATTATGCAGGAAGCTGAGGTCAGACAACTTTACATATTTTCCTCATATGATTTTACTAGTAAGTGGAAGAAACTATATTCTACCAGTTCTAATAATTACAGCATCATGTCCAAGGCACTTTTACCATTATGTCAATAGTAGAAGGTATTTTGATATGTCAACATTTTTTTAATTTTTGAAAAAATGAATATATGTTGTGAAGTGGAAAAAAACTCTAAAATAGGTAGATAAATGTGCAATGGTAGATACGTACTAGATAAGTAGTAACAGGTCAGCAGTAGGCAAGACCATTGGTTTTTAAACTGACTTCCAAGTGAGAGCGGTGACCACCTACTATTCTCCAAAAGAGTCTGCTTTGCATTTTACACCTAGAGTAAGAGAGGGAAGGGGCAAGCTATCAAACTGGTGGTTGTAGAAATTGTACCACGGAATGGTATAGGCCACTATAAAGAGATTTGTGGCCAAAGTAATACTAGCTTGGAACACAAGAGATCAAGCACCTCTGCCTAAAATAAGCACTGCTTGGAAGGTGGTGATAATTAGCACATGAAATTTTGTTTGAGTTTTCCTGTCTTGTTTTTATTAGCTGCATGACATCGGGATATAGATGCTGAACCAGGAAAAAGCACTCTCAGAGACAGCAGTGATGAGACACCACTTTTTAAAAGCTATACAGACAGAAATTTAAAAAGAAAAAAAAAGCGGGATGAAAAGAATAGAGAACATAAGCAGAATTGAAGCGATTAAAAAATTTATTTTAGGGGCACTTGGGTGGCTCAGTAGGTCGAACATCCAACTTCGGCTCAGGTCATGGTCTCACAGCTTGTGAGTTTGAGCCCCGCGTCAGGCTCTGTGCTGACAGCTCAGTGCCTGGAGCTTGCTTTAGATTCTGTGTCCCTCTCTTGCTCTGCTCCTCCTCCGCTCATGTTCTGTCTCTCTCTCTCTGTCTCTCAAGAATAAATAAAATATTAAAAATTTTATTTAAAAAATTTATTTTAGACGGGGCAGGTAGGATACAGAAGAGGTTGAAGTCCTGAAGCTTTTCCTGGGAGAGAGAATGTTTAATCAAAGTGAGCATTACTATTACTGTAATTTTTCTTAATCCCATGCTATTAAGACTTAAGGATACCTGTCTTTCAAATCAAAATTATATTTGTCCATTGAATAAAAAATGCTAAAACTATGACTTGCTTCAATAATAAATAATTTAGTTTTTACTGTTTTAATACTAAGTATCACTAGTATTTATTATTTGCAATGTTTAGTATTTTGTAGTGTGTTAAATGCCTTCTCTCATTTATCTATCCTTAAGCCTTATGCAAACAGTAATATATTCTCCATTTTATAAGAAATCAAAGCTCATAGGATATTACTGTCTTCCTGATGTTACCCCATTAGTTTGGGCATCTCTTTTTTTTGTTTTCATTTTCCCAAATAAAGGTTGGTACCTATGAAGTAAGCCAGATACGATTTTTTTATTTCCATATTGCCAATAAGATGAAGAATAAATCATTTAAGGAAACCTACATAAAAATAGAAACAGAGCTAGGACGGAAACTACATTTCCTGACCCCTGGACCATATTCTGCATTATATAACAATTACTCATTGTTGTTTATCTTCAAGTTCTAAAGAGTACATGAGAATTAATCACTCTCTGAAAATGTTTTGGATGGAGATAATGGTTGAGTGACATATGGATGAATGACCCATTAATAAAAAGAAAAAAAATAGAGATCTAATTCTAATGAAACCTAAGATAAACAAGGTTTTGATGCATATAATCATATTCCCTCATCCTCACTGTCTCCCCAACATCCTACTCCTACCTCCACTCCCAGAAAAAAACCTCTCTGTTTTAGGAAAATCTGAGTCGGCTTTGAGACGACTGATCTTGGAACTTAAAAACAGCTTCCAAAATGATCGATTATTACAACATGATGCTACCCTTGCAGGTGGGGTCTCTGCTTGCTGCACTCCCGTCCCTGGATCTAGTCTTCCAAAATGCTTCTAGCTCCATGTCTTTCCTCATGCTTCATTTTATAATACACACAAGGGGTGAATTTACAGAAAACAGAAGATGTGAGTTATAGATCCAATATTCAATAGTTTTGTGCCTTCGCTGAAGTCAGTAGACACAGCACATGTATCAAGCCAATGAATGACACTACCATCTCTTGAGTTGCCTGAGCCACACCCCCCTCTCCTATTACCATGCCCCTATTCTCTTACCCCATCCACTTAGTTTCACAACAAAATGTATCCCAAAGGATACATCTCTCCACCTCTACTTCCTCTGCTCTAAGCCATGCTTTCATCATTACCTACCTGAATAAGCCTCCTAAATGGTTTCCCCCACATCCACTGTGACTCCTCACCAAGATCTGCTTCAAGCAACATCCAAAAATCTTTCCACAATACACCATGATACAGTAACATCATTATCCTCCTTAAGACCCTCAATGGTTCTCTTCTACTCTTTGGAAAAAAGGTGAAAATATTCAACATCCAGGAACCCTAACAACTGATCTCAACCCCCAAGATTCCTCCCTGTCCTCCATTCCTCTTGGTCTTCTCTCAGGTTCTCCAGAGCACAATACTTTATCCAGTCTCAGGTCCTTCCCCTTGGCCCTTCACACCCTTCCCTTATTTATTCTTCTCACCTCTCAGCTCAAAAGACATTTCCTCAATGAAACTTCCAGACTCCTGCTGCACATACTCACAGCCAAATTCCTTTCCACAAAGCATTGATTCCACTGGCAGTTATCCACTAACTAGCAAATTATGTCATTAATGTCTGTTTCTCTGACAAGAATGAAAACTCAATCTGAGCTGAGACACTATCTGTTTTACCTCCAGCATAAATGTAGACACCCTCCAGCCAAAAACTGTTGGGACAGATCAGCAGTCCGGCAAGGTAGAGCTTATTAGCTAGCTTACTGCAACAAAGGGGACAGCAACCAGGTAGAAGTGTTGGGGTGGGCATCTCACGGGCGGTGTTAAGAGGGACTTGTGATAGGATTTGGACTTGCGTTAGATACTTTCATGGAAGGGTCCAGAGAATATGATTTTACTCTGGATTGGCACTGTCAGAAAGTAAGGGCAATTCTATGATGGGATATATTCATTGTTTTTACTTAGGAGGCAAGGATGTCAATGTGAAGCTGAAACTATCACTGGGGAAGAAGACACATCACACATGTTCGCTGGGAGGGAAGCAAGCTTGATCATTCTGTGGTTTGGGTTCTGCTTTTATTTTGTCCATGCTCAGACAAGATTATGGACTAGTCATGCATTTATCTTCATCATGATCACACAGGGACCTTGTGTCATGTACACATTCTGTGAAACTGCATATATTCAATGGGTGAACACCGTGGGTTTACAGTTAGAGCCCAGGCAGCTCAGGGGACAGCAGTGGGGGGAAGGGGGGCTGCTTTTGCTTTTCTTTTCGAATCCTAACAACTAACCCTGTGATTTGGATGTAGAATTTATTTAACAAATATTTGGTGAAAAAGTAAATGAATAAATTTAGCCTCTCTGAACTTCAAGAGAAGTTATTATTAAAGACTAATATTTCAGAATCCCAAAACAGATGAGAGGATTTATTTAGTCTGCTTTAGGGGCACCTGGGTGGCTCAGTCGGTTAAGTGCCTGACTTAGGCTCAGGTCATGATCTCCCAGTTTGTGAGTTCAAGCCCCACATCGGGCTCTGTGCTGCTAACAGCTCGGAGCCTGAATCCTGCTTCGGATTCTGTGTCTCCCTCTCTCTGACCCATCCTCCATTCATGCTATGTGTCTCTCTCTCAAAAATAAATAAACATTAAATTTATTTTTTACTTTAGTCTGCTTTAAAATCTATGATTTTAAAGACTTTTAAAATATATTTTCATATACCCTTTTAACAACATATAAAATCACCCAGGTTTTATAAGATAGCTAAATTATAGAATTGTGTGATTTGATAAAGACTTTAATCTTCTCTCACCGAACTTGCACTTACTTTCCCAAACATACAACCATTCTTGTCCATTCTATCCCTGTTCTGTGCAGAAATAATCTATCGAAAACTGAAATATAGAAAGCTAAGAACAAATTGAGAATTTGTACTTGAAAACAGAGGAATGAATGTAATTTAATGGAGAAGTTAAAAAGGACAAACTGAAAATATTCTCTCACTGGCTTAAATGGCAGAGATTAAAATCTCACTTTGAGGATCTCCCCTACCTCAGCGTAGTGGGCTGAATAAGGGAAGGACACAGTCTTTTGAACTTCCGCATCTGTAAATGGTGGTATTACTCTATAAACCTTTTAAGAATCATTTGAATCATATACTTGTGATGGGTGAATTTTATGGTATGTAAATATACCTCAATAAAGCTATTAAAAACAAAAGTTGGCAGAACCATATCTAAATCTGTGATTTACCCAATGAGGATCCAAGATTTTTTACCCTATATCCTTCATCTTGCTACTTAAAAACCTTTACCTATGACATCTCTACACTATCTGCCACCACAAGGCTTCCACCTGTAAGGAGGATTTTTTAAGGTAATGGGAAGCAGAAAACTCCTCCTTCCGCTTCCACACTGATCCTGAGCCCTGACAATTTAGGAAGCACATCCCAGTGAGGAAGCACATCAAGACTGTGGACTTGGGTGTCCAAAGGACATGGGCTTGATTCCAACTCTAGCATTTACTAGCTGAACTAATGACTCACCTCTGACATTCATCTGTAAAATAGTATGGTGACATCACAACCTCCTGGGACATTCTGAGCTTATCCTCAATACATAGAAAGGGCATGATCCAAAGTATGGCACATTTTAAATACGCCATAACTAGTGGTAGTAGCATTAAGTATAAATAAATGAATGTCTTGAGAATTTAGGTTATGAATGGAATCACTTTCCTTCCAGGTAGGACATTCTCCTTTTTTTGATAAATACATCAGGCTACACCTTGGTTTTCTTCTGATAAACAGAATAAGAGACAAACGATACAGTTGGCCAAGAAAAGAACATGACAAAAGAGATATTTTCCCCCGCTTTTCTTATGCTTAAAAGTTACCAAAACATCATACTCTGGACCTTTCCAAATGAAGCTGCAACAGGTGAGTATTTTCTTAGGCAGGGACCCACAAAATTTGGGGTGGCAAAACAAAATATATGTATCACATTGCGAAACCTCACAGAGTGTCAGGTGGAGCTTTTTCAACCTTATTCAGTATAAGACAATACTTCACTGAGCACTTTATATACAACTCGCCTGAAAATAATTTGTGTCCTTCGGGTTTGCCAGTTACCACTTTGAATTTCAACAGCAATATGCAGTTATTCTATTAATGCTACTCATGTGTTCAGAAATACCGAAAAGTGAGATAATGGTAGTTAAAACTTGTCCGCAGGGCCAGCCACAACTACTTTTGCAACAACTACTTTTAGGTAGCAGAATCTTCTATAACACATGTAAATGAGGAAGATGATTCAGTTCTATTTATTTGAGTCCTATTCATCTATTTTTTTTAACTTTTTAATGTTTATTTATTTTTGAGAGAGAGAGAGAGAGAAAGAGCATAAGTGTGGGAGGGGCAGACAGAGAGGGAGACACAGAATTGGAAGCAGGCTCCAGGCTCTGAGCTGTCATCACAGAGCCCCAAGAAGGGCTCGAACCCTTGAGCTGTGAGATCATGACCTAAGCTGGAGTCAGATACTTAACCAACGAAGCCACCCAGGTGTCCCTAGTCATATTTATTTATTGAATATGCATTGACTACCTATAATATCTCAGGCATTTTACTTAGCACTGGGACACACTTAAAAATAAATACAAAATGGTACCTTCCCTTGTGAAGTTCATGACCTAATGGGATAGACAGACACTTAACAAATAACTATTTTTAAAAGTCAGAATTGGGGGCACCTGGCTGGCTCAGCTGGTAAAGCATGTAACTCTTGATCTCAGGGTTGTGAGTTCAAGCCACACATTGGGCATGGAGTCCACTTAAAAAAATAAAATAAAAAAAATAAAAACCAGAATTGGAATCTGAAAGAAAAAAGCGTGAAAAGTATCAAGTATACAGGATTAAAGTATTTTTCTACAAAGCAGAATAGAAATATACAGACATTTAAAAAGCTGCTTATTCAGAAACTGATAACCTATACATCTCCATGAAAGTTACGACTTACTTTATAGCTGATATCTTGGTATGTGGCCATCTGATACGTGAGTCCATGAGAAGGATAACAAGTCATTAATTCTAAGGCAGCTTGCCATGTATATCAACAAATCATATTAAGATCAACTATATAATTAATACAAGTTGGTTACAAATCAATTCATCAAAAACTTATTCTTTCAAGTTCTAAAAATACGTGGGAGATTTCCAGAAAATGTGAATAAACCACTGTTCCAGGTTGATAAGAATATTAAGCAATGTGTCATGTCATAATTAGATTTGTGCCAAGTTTCCTCCATTGGTCAACTAGGGTAAAAATTCTCCATTATTCGGGGCACCTGGGTAGCTCAGTTGGTTAAGTGTCTGACTTCGTCTCAGGTTATGATATTGCTGTTCATGAGTTGAAGCCCCGTTTCAGGCTCTGTGCTGATAGCTCAGAGCCTGGAGCCTGCTTTGGATTCTGTGTCTCCCTTTCTCTCCCTGTCTCCCTCAAAAATAAATAAACATTTAAAAAAATTAAAATGATCCATTATTCAGTGGTCAACTTAATGGGACAAAATTTCTGAACTTTCTAATACTCATTACACATACAACTAATTGCATCTATGAGCTGCTCATTGAAATGAAAATTGGCTTCTGGGGCACCCTCAATCAAGGGCAAATATAGCAAATTGGAGCTTTGACTCAACGTTACTTCTATAAGTTATTTGTGTATAGAACTTTACATAAAATTTAGGATAGAAAAAAAAACCTGACAGGATAAAGTATTGCATTGCTCTGAAAGCTAGGTTTAAATTGAATATGATTGTCCAAAATGCTTTTGTAAGATAAAAATAAAAAATTCTAGTAAAGTCCACATACATGTATTTATTCGATCACAGTGAAAATAACACACTTACAATGTATACATTTTTTTAATGTTTTTTATTTATTTTTGAGACAGAGAGTGACAGAGCATGAGCAAGGGAGGGGTAGAGAGAGAGGGAGACACAGAATCCGAAGCAGGCTCCAGGCTCTGAGCTGTCAGCACAGAAGCTGACGTGGGGCTCGAACTCACGGACCATGAGATCATGACCTGAGCTGAAGTAGGACACTTAACCAACTGAGCCACCCAGGTGCCCCTACAATGTATATTTTGGCATATATATATCATGGAGTAGAAGGGATGATAATCAATGGTTTCAGGGTCTGAGGTATGGTTTTGATGTTGTCATACCCAACATGGAATAGGACTTGCCTTCACTGTTCATCTTCCCTAGGTCATGGAGAGTTAATATGGGAAATGGATGGCCAGCCTTAAATGATCTGTAAGGTCCATTTTAAGGAAAATATTGAAATTCTAGAATTCCCTCTAGATTCTATTCTCTTTCACAAACATGATTCCATTAGCTCCAAATCTGTAATTTTGGGGATGGCTCCCTGGACTGACCTTCACTCAATCCCAGAACAGAGGAGCCACAAAAGCCCTGGTGGAGCTTCTCAAGGGAAGAGCCCGGAGAAGAAACTCTATGATAGAGAATTCCTGACATACCAAGTTGGGCTTCACAGCTCAAAGATTTCAAGAAATATATTCCTCAGTGGAGCAATAAGACCCAAGATAAATGCCTCTGGATAAGAAATTATAGGTTCACCTAACACAATTTTTAATTCAGGGCTCTGACCTTCCTGAGGACTCCTGGGTATTCACCTAGTATATCATAGGGTACACGGAATTCATGGAGTTGTGTTGTATTTTCCTAAGAGGTTTACAGCACCTACAATTAGTTAATTAAATCACAGGAATTTTCCAATCCTTTCATCTCACAGACTAAGTATCACTGCATGCCACCTTAAAGATCTGCACCTTCAGCCATGAGTTTAATTTGTAGAGCACCTCTGATGGGTCAGACATTGTGTTATGCTTTTGAGATTTGAAAGGGAAATGATTAATGAGAACCCAGACCCTTCCTGTTGAGGGCTGGCATCCCAGAGAGAAATGAGGCATTCGTCAAAGAACCATGTGGACCACGTAACTTCCTACGATGCTTAGAACTTGTGCCCTTTTGTCAAGGTAACATAGATGGTAGCGACATTTTACAATTCGGTGGAGCACTCCCAGAGCGTCCATTTAGACAGCTTGCTGGGAGGACAGGACAAGTTGACCCAGTGGGCAGAGACACCACGAAGGGTACCCTGAGGGGATCAGCAAATGGAGACTGTGGGGCACAGGTAGGAAAAAACTTCTGGGGAAAGAGGATGAAGATGAGAGAAAAAATAATAATAAAACTACCATTGATTTAACACCGATGTACCCTACATATCTTATGTACGTGATCTCTTGTCATCCTGACAAGACGACATAAAACAGACTCCTTCATTTCATAAATGAGGCAGTGGCACACAGAAAGACTAACTTGCACAAGATCACAAAGCAGGTATGAGAACTCCTAGGAGTGTGTTCTCTCTCAATCTTTATCCACTCCTTCCCCCACTCCCTCCACCCATTCTTCCCCCAAAGTTCACATACATCAGAGAATTCTCACTGGCACTAACAGACTTTTGAGAAAAAGGACTGTTAGTGAAAATCGTTGGCCAATAGCTACACCAGGTGAATTCCCGACAGAGAGGGGACATACTCCATTATATTTCAAACGCCAAAGCAATAAGAAACCATTGAGGAAGATTTGGAGTGAGGAAAACAAATTCAGAAAACTGTGATTGTGGCAAAACGGGGAAGGGCAATCAAGGCTTTGCCATCATCCAAAACCAATCTGTGTGAGTTTAACATTAAAATATGGTGCTCCTGGGGGGCTCAGCCGGCTAAGCGACTGACTTCGGCTCAGGTCATGATCTCATGGTTCGTGAGTTCAAGCCCCACATCAGGCTTGCTGCTGTCAGCACAGAGCCCGCGTCAGATCCTCTGCCCCCCTCTCTCCCTGCCCCTCCCCCACTTGTATTCTCTCCCAAAATAAATAAACTATATATATCTCCAGTATATTCCATTCCCACTTTGCTCTTAGGGTATAGAACAGGGTAGGGGAATAGAGAGGAGGATGTGTTAGCACCATTTGTATTAACCAGAGAAGGATATTTATTCACATGCTTAACCTGAGCCCTGTGGCTCAAAAACATGTAGACAAAAGTAACATAGAATGTGAGAGCTGGGAATTCCTTAATGAATAGCAACAAATTTCACATTTCTAATAGTTTAACAACTGAAGCTCTGACAGGCCATTTTATCCTACCCAGGTAAGTTGCCTGAGTTTCCGAAGTTAGAGAAGGACAGTGAAGAGTAAAACCCGCATCTGATTATTGTCTGAACCCTCCCTCTACTGCTCACCACAGGGTATATGGTACCTTAAGACTAAGGATGTGGGTGAAATAGTCAAGGGGTATTTGAGACCAATTAAAGCACAGTTCACACCTTAAAGAAAGCTCCTAGACAAATTAATGAAATGGATAATAAAATGCTATCCAGGTGCTTTCATTAAAACCTTTCCTCTTACGATCCTGCTTCAGAACTGGTGTTAAGTATCCCTGTAGCAAAACTGGGGGAAGTGGGTGGGATTCACTGGGCCTTTCACTCGGGTGGGGTTGGGAGAGCTCCTGGCACTTGCCCACTGGATTCCAAATAGAAAAGCTGTAGAGAGATTAAAGCAGCTTTGGGGACAGGTCTGAGTGGTATTTTTTTTTTCCTCTAAGACTGAATAAATCTAGTGTGCATGATTTGACCCAGAAAAGGAGTGTGTGATGTGGCCAGACAAGGATACAAGAAGCATGAAGCTTGGAGATATTTTAAATAGGCACATTCAAGGGTGTTCCAAGAAAGCAGCAGAATGTGTCTCAGGCAACACAAGCAAGGCTTCGGGGCGGGGGCCCTTGTCGTAATTGCAAAGGAGACGAAATGACCATTATTAGTGGAGACTGTCCAGAAATTTCTTATACATGCAAACATTCTTAGTGTTTGATATGAGTTCTGCCAATTTTTCAGTTAAGCCATCATCAGGAAATAAAGTAGGCCAAAATACTTATAAACAATGATGTGAATGGTAATTGTACATTGTTGGGCTCAATAAAGTAAATACCCCTATGTATCCCATACACCAAACAAATTCACGTATTCATAAACCGTAATCCAGACCATAATCTAGCTGTGCTTAGTTAGCATAGATGTTATGCAGCTGGACACATTTTAAAAAGTTCTCATCCCTTTTTATTTTTCTTAGAGAAAAAAATGTATACATATCTAGAAAAGAGCCTGATTTACTTCAGATTATCCTTATCCTTTGTTTCTTAATTATTCCCCTCAGGATGAGGGGGATCACAGTCTTCTGAGAGTCCAGGAAAATATGCAATTGTATCAGGGATAAACATTTCTCCTTTCTAATACTCTCTGGAACAAGTATAATGGTAAGTATCAAGCACAGATGTCTAAAGTAATATCCCAGATGCTGGAGAAGATGCAAAGAAATAAACACAAGGTCTCTGTACTGAAGGGACCCACATCCTAGCTCAGAAAACAAGACAAACAATGAAAAACAATACTGTAAGACAACACTCTGAGCTATCGGCTGTCAAAAAGTGGGGCTTGTTATTAAATATCAGGATCCATACGAGTTGTTTAGGTAAACATCGTACTTGGCCACACCAGAAACTGTAGAGAAATTAATCTCAGTCCATAAATCCAAACTCCAATAGAAAGATGTCAATTTTTTTTATTTTCTTAAATCAGTACAAATCCAACTCTGTGCTAAAATAGATCATATGATAGAAAATAAACCACCAGATCATAGAAAAATCATACAAAGATTTCAGGCTCTCTTACATAATGCCAAGGAATTGAGTACCTCTCCCCTTCAGTAAAGCCATTGTTCCAAACCACTGGTTCACTCATTTGTCTCAGCCAACATAAGCCCCTTCTCAGCCATAAGCTCTGCTTCTGTGTCATGCTTGGGATATAGGATCCTAGGTTTGGGCATTTGCATCAACCTGGAAATCTGTGTGATGTTGTTCCTGGGTCCAGCCACCCTAGGTGCCCTAAGAAGCTACCTCCTCCAATGTTTTACCACCTCTCCAGATGCTACCATCATTTGCAAAGGTTCCTGATATTCACAGAACCCTAAAACATCTGAATTCTTCTAAATCTGGAAGGCAAAAAATCCCTCTCACTTCTCTCTTCCCCTTTTAGAGGAACTCACATCACCTCCACAACAAATGTAAGTGTTTATAGAAGAAAGCAAGAGTTTCCAGCTTCAAGCAGATTTATTTTCTGCCTTGCAAAATCCCCAAAGTGAGACCTGAACTACGTAGTTAAAACGGGAAACGATACACTGTAAGAAGAACAGTGTTAAAAACACAAAATTAAAATTTGCCACAGATTTCCTACTACAAAATAAATATTAACAGAGAAATACTATTTAATAATTTCTAAAACAACTGGAGAAATATTGGGCTAAGACAGAATCACTCTTCTCTCAATAAGAAATTGTTATCATCAGACTTAGATCAGGCTGCTATACCAAAATACCATAGACTGGGCGGTTTGAATAAGTAATATTTGTTTCTTACATTCTGAAAGTTGGGAAGTCCAACATCAAGATGCTGGCAGATTTACTATCTGATTTGCAGATGACTATATTCTCCCTTGATCTCCCACGATGACGAGCAGAAAGATGTTCTCCGATGTCTCCTCTTTTGAGTAATCTCATCATGAAAGTTCTACCCTCATGACCTAATCACCTTTCGAAGAACCCATCTCCAAATACCATCCCATCAGGGCTTAGGGGTTCCACGAATGAATTTTGAAGGGACACGAACATTCAATTCATAGCATCATCCTGTAGAAAAACTTTCAAGAAACCTGCCCAATGGTCACAAACTTTGACACTTAATATAAATATAGCAATTCAAGGCCACATATCCAGTTATCACTGATACAAACCATAAATAAACATAAGTAGAGTCCGGAGGAGATAAACAGGCAGACTAATGCAAATATATTATTTTTGTTGCATGTGAAAACCCTTTAAAATAAGAACTACATTTCGAAAATGTCAAAAATATCATTACAGCATATACTTTCCCCATCAAATGCAGTAAAGTATAATTGAAGGAAGAAGTGCCCCCTTCAGACCCTTGTCATTTATCCTTCGCTTGATGAGCAATTATTGGAGACAGAAATATTCCCTGAAAGAATTTCATAAATAACTTTTGCTCGTTTCTGTATAAAGATAGAGTCATTCATGTCCTAGATCTGAGCCACCATTGAATTAAATATAATATGAAAAATGATTCTCCAAATGTATTCAGTGCCTCTCATGTGCCAGACATAGCGCTATGTGCTTTATATACATCATTTCATGTAATAGCCAGAGAAATTCTTCTATGTCAGTATTTCTATTATCTTCCTGCAGGTGAGGAAAGCGAGGTTCAGAGAAGATAATCCAGGTACTTAAGGCTGCACTAGGAATCATAGATGTATAGCTCACATCCTTCTAATTTAATCTTTCCCATCCTAAGACTCTGTGATATACCATGGAGCCTTAATCAAAGGTTGACTAAACTTAAAAGTTAAGTAAAATCTGATACATGCTGTAGGTATCAGAGGAGGTGAATGAGCCCCCCAAAAAGCAAAAGACTGAAGAGCAGCCTTTTCAGGTTCACACACCTCTAAGGAGGGAAGGAAACTGAAGCTCCATTTACCCAAACTTCAAAAATCCTATCACTACCTTCAAACTAATAACACATGTAATGTCTCCTCCAGGAAGATGGTGTCCTTAATGACTGTCTCAGTGTTCCACACCACAGGATATAATGTCCTGGTCCAGCAGAGACAATTAAAATAGACATGGAACTTGTTGCCATAAAATGATAAAATGAGGTGGGAGTCCTAGTTCTAGCAAAGGTCATTTGGTGCCAACTTTGGCCAAGCCATGTGCTCTTTCTTGAATCCATTTTTCACCAACTTTATGGAGTTTGGTGAATCAAATAATATAAGCAATAGGACTAAAGCAGCACCTGGGTGGCTCAGTCGGTGAAGTGTCTGACTTTGGCTCAGGTCAGGATCTCGCGGTCCATGGGTTCAAGCCCCACATTGGGCTCTGTGCTGACAGCTCAGAGCCTGGAGCCTGCTTCAGATTCTGTTCCCTCTCTCTCTCTCTACCCCTCCCTTGCTTGTGCTCTGTCTCTCTCTCTCTCCCCAAAAAGAAACATTTAAAAAAATGTTCTTAAGTACTTGGTAAAATATTATACAAATTATGCCTGTTATTAAGTCACTTAATCATTCATCATAAATGCTATAATCACAGTGCACACTTGATTAAAGATACGGACTCAAGAACAATCGGCTGGTTGAATCTTGTCTCAACTGCTGTCTGACAATATGATTTGGGGCAGGTGTGTAAAGTTTCCTTATCTGTAGCTTTTCTAAGAATTAAACATGCTAGTGTAAAATGAGAATAATAATGTAAAATATGGGAAACAACAGGATTGCTGTGAGGAATAAATATGTTAATACTTGTAAAAGCTTTTGTAATTTTAGCATAAGCTAGGTATCATTGCTAATGAAAGCTAATGAAACCACTGGCACCAACACCACTGACAACATCATCAGAAGATCTAATCAGAAGAATCATCATCACTAAAGATCTAACAGTTCTTTAAGTGATGGAATCCTCAGATTTCAAGTAAAGTAAAAGGGAAAAAGAGGGTTTCCTGCACACTCATCAGATGCATATTAATGAGTGTGCAAGGAACCCTCTTGCCTTG
Organism: Prionailurus bengalensis; assembly: GCF_016509475.1. NCBI lineage: Eukaryota > Metazoa > Chordata > Mammalia > Carnivora > Felidae > Prionailurus > Prionailurus bengalensis. Next base: position 189,092,558 of record NC_057344.1, on the reverse strand, counting down.
GGGCGCCTGGGTGGCTCAGTTGGTTGGGCATCCGACTTTGGCTCAGGTCATGATCTCACGGCTTGTGAGTTCGAGTCCCGTGTCAGACTCTGTGCTGACAGCTCAGAGCCTGGAGCCTGCTTAGGATTCTGTCTAACTCTCTCTCTCTGCCCCTCTCCCACTCATGCTCTGCCTCTCAGTCTCTCAAAAATAAATAAATGTTAAAAAAAAAGAAAAAGAAAAAGAAACCCTCTTGCCTCAGCAGATCCTAATGGTAATTAGATACATTTATTTACTCTCTCAGAGCACAACACAGAGGAACCAGGAGGGGTATTCGGAGCCAGGTGAAGGCATGGACATTTTTTCAAAATATGGGAAAAAAAAAAAGACCTGACTACAAGCCCACTCTCTTTAACACACATAGAAAAATTATTTTCTGTGTCTATGTAGACATACATCTGCAAATATGCATTGAGACAAAATTTTTTCTACATTTTATCATTTGATAAAAACTGAATATAATACCTCTCATAAAAGAACCGCTTGTGAAAATATTAAATTACTTTTTAAATGAAAAAGAGAGTTCATAAAGTCTCTTATTCAGATCTCTCCAAGCCAACACATCATCTTCCCCATCCCCCCCCCCCCACCATTGAAGAGCTGTGGGCCATCTGTCCCATCTAAGCTACCAGCTGGTATGGTCTCCAGAAATATCTCTTCAATTGTAGGTACTAATTAGGTTTTTCCATGTGAACAAATTGTAGATTAACTATTTACAAATACAAATTTTTAAATCCAGTTTCGTCTTTGTGGTAGGTGATGTGATTTCAATAATGAAAATGAATCTCACAGGTAGGTCCTTTGGGAGGTTGACCTATTTCTATTGTTAAAGCTACTCCTGGTGGGAATAATGGTGTGCTTTTGCTCTCATCCAACATCAATCTTGGAATTATGGTCTCATTTTAAAAAGCCATTGTAACAGAAACCAACTGTGGGTTCAGCAGGAGTTACAAAGAAATCGCCAGATAAATGGGCACAACAAAATGAACCGCAACATAGCATGTGTGATGATGTCATACAAAACATCCATCAGGCAATTAACTATTTCCAGCTAGTACTGAATACAACTCTGAATATCCATGGGCATTTAATCAAGGCTTAAGAATTCCACTAAGCTAAGCTATAACACAACTCACCTTGGTAAGGGAAACAGTCACAAAGAACAGGAAGAAATTAAGGAACCGAAAAGCTGAAAGAACACCCTCTTCCCATCAAATAAAGTGTCTTTAGGAAAAAAAGGCTTAGAAGGAAGAGAACATTCAAAAGCCAACTCAAAGAGCCTTAGGCTTTTGGGAGTCTTTAGATTCATTAATCACATCCCCTCCATGACACCCTCCCCTACCCTATCTCCCCAAAATACACAGTCCCTTCTTTGTTCTCCCCTTAACCTTTAACCTGAAAGTCCCTTACTATTTTCTCTTCCACCTGCTATCTTCTCAATAGGATTTCTTACAAGGACCTGCATCTAACCATCTGCTCTCCACATGCTATCCCTTTAACTCTTACTCGATCTTCAAGCTTCCACCTGGGACAACTCTGTGCCTGATTCTCAGATTTCTTTAGCTCAGATCTTGGTTTTGTCACTACCAGCTTGACCTTGGGAAATTCACTTGACCTTGTCACCCTCGGCTTCCTTATCTGTAATTTGAAGATAATGATATGGCATTTAACCTTAGAAAACTATTGTGAGAATGAATTAATTAATGCATGTAAAGCTCTTAGAAAAATGTCTCATAATAAGTACTTGATAGACGTTAGCTATTATTACCACTATTATCATGATGATAGCCGTATCTCTGATGCAGACTCTTTGTTCTCCTCTCCTGTTGGTTACTGTGCTCTTAATGTTTTTCACTCCAATCCCACATGTTAACAACCTTGCCATTCCTTCAAGGCTCAAGGATGATTCTTTCACCATCTTCCCTCAGTTTCTTACTCCGAGTATCATTCTTCAGAAACCTCTAGTGGTTTACCCAAAACTCTACCACGTGCTTCTCATTTTCTGTGCTAAATTCTAGAGATTCACATGTACATCTTACCATATTTATATGTCTGTGCATTCTCGGAGAGTAGGTTCTATAGACTTCCCACTGGCCTGCACGAATTGAGAACCCCTGGTAAGTACACAATAGGTTTGAGTTCCATACAGTAGCCACATGCAGTTTTTAAATTTTAAATTCATTAAAATAAAAAGAATAATTCAGCTGTTCAGTCACATTAGCCAAATTCTAAATATTCAATAGCCACATGTGCGATCTGGCTCCTGTATTGGACAGCACAGATACGGAACATTCCCACCATCACAGAAACTTCCACTGGACACTGTTGCAATAGGTAGTACTTGAATAAATGCCTGTTTTATGATTTTTAGAGTGAGCCCCATTGGATTTTTTTCTCCTAAGTTTCTATTCAAATTCCAGCCAGCCAACACCCAGTGCAATATCAGCTCCACGTGCACAACATAGTGACCCCAAACCCCCACACAACATGCAGCACCTACCACAAGAGCACCCCTCAATCCCCATCACCCATCTAACCCATTCGCCCACCCATCTCCCCTCTGGCAACCACCAGTCTGCTCTCCACAGTCAAGTATCTGTCTCTTCCCTCCTTTCCCTATGCTCACTGCTTTGCCCTCCAAACCCCACAATGGGGGAAATCACATGGCATCATTTATCCCCCTCTGACTTATTTCACTTAGCATAATACTCTCTAGCTTCATTCACATCATTGTAAATGGCAAGATTTCAAAATCTTGAAGTGAAGGAAACAATCAACAAAATTAAAAGGCAACCTACAGAATGGGGGGAAGGTATTTGCAAATGACATATCCAAAAAAGAAAATTAGTGTCCAATATATATAACTTATAAAGCTCAACACCCTAAAAATAAATAATCCAACTGAAAAATAGGAAGACATAAACCGACATTTTTCCAAAGAAGACATACAGATGGCCTGAACAGACACATGAAAAAATGCTCAACATCACTTATCATCAGGGAAATACAATTCAAAACCACAATGAGATAATATTTTTAAAATCTAGAGGGGTAAGATTTCATTCTTTTCTATGGCTGAAAAATATTCCCTTTTATATATACTTCACCTCTTCTTTATCTGTTCATCAGTCAATAAACACTTGGGTTGTTTCCATAGTTTGGGTATTGTAGATAATGCTGCTATAAACATCAGAATGCATGCACCCCTTTGAATTAGTTTTTTGTATTCTTTGGGTGAATACTTGGTATTTCAGTTGTTGGATCCTAGAGTAGTTCTATTTTTAATTTGGGGGGGAACCTCCATACTTTTTTTTCTGAGTGGCTGCACCAGTTTGCATTCTAACCAACAGTGCAAGGGTTCCTCTTTCTTACATCCTTGCCAACATTTGTTGTTTCCTATGTTGTTGATTTTAGTCATTGTGAAAGTGTGAGGTGATATCTCATCATAGTTTTGATTTGCATTTCCCTGATGATCAGTGATATTGAGCAAAAATATCATTCTTTTAGAAACTATCGCACCATAAGCTTTTATAAAACAAATGTTCAAAATGAAAATAAGATTTACATCATGAAGACAATTTATTCTGTTGGACTAGTGAGAAATGCATTTCTGTGTAAGTATTAATGAGGATGGAGCCATTTTCTCATCACAAAACAGCATTGCAACATAGGACACACTTGGCCCTCTCCCTCTTCCAAAATGATGGGAAACCCACCTTCTCTGTGGTTCTAGTGTGACCAGTCTTTTACACAATAGCTAATCCATACAAAATTCATGCCCAGATTTCTAAATTTTTTTCATTAAGTTTCAAATAGAGATTTTTGAGGAAATAAAAGGAAACTGCAGGGGATCCTGGGTATCTCAGTCAGTTAAGCATCTGACTCTTGACTTCATCTCAGGTCATGATCTCGTGGCTCGTGAGTTGGAGCCCCAGGTTGGGCTCCACACTAGTGCAGAGCCAGCTTGGGGTTCTCTTTCTTCTCTCTCTCTGGCCCTCCCCTGCTCTCCCTCTCAAACAAATAAACTTAAAAAAAGGAAACTATATACTTATCTTTGCACTAATACTAGGCACGACTACAAAATCCAAGCTTCTCTGAATGTTCTGGAAGTACCTGTCTGCTTACACTTCCTCTGTTTGCACACTCTCCATTAACTGCTGGCCTCCAGCCACACTAGCCTTCCTTCAGTTCACGGCAACAGTCAGGTTTCCACCTTCCTCACCAACACACAGCTTACAACACAATGCACCCCACACACTACAAGGCTCATGTCTTGAGTCCCTATTTTGATTTTCACTTCTTCAAAGCTGTCTTACATGATCAGTCAATACAAAATAGTTCCTTCTTAAATTTCCTTATAGTACCTCACCATTTCCTTTCACTTATATTTTGATATTTGTTTGTTAACTTGTCTATTGTCTCTCTCCTGCAACAGACATCACATTTGGTGAATGCCAGGGCCCTGATGTTTCATTTCCTACTGTCTATCCAGCATCTTATGATGTGGTAGCTACATAGTTAAGAAATACGTATTAAATGAGGAAACAGAATTTCATATGCCTACATAATAATTTTTATTTCAAAGAAAAGAGTTTGTGATGCCTCTGTGTGTGATGTCTGTGTGTGTGAGAGAGACAGACAGGAAGACAGACAGACACTTGGAGAGGAAAGCAGAGAGATATTTTGAATTTTCAAAATATCAACATAAAATTGTAAAAACTATATTTTATTCAAACCTCTAAGGTCTGAGAGATGTCAATGTATTATTAGAGACAAAATTATGAGGTAGTCATTTTTGATATGCAATATGGTATTTGGTCACTTTTAGGGACACTGTGAACTAGGACTTAATCCTCAATGCTCATTATATTTAGTGGCTTAAAATACTGGAGTGATGCCCAGAAAAAAAGTGGCAAGATATTTAACACTGATATTGCTTACTAAATTCCCTCTGAATAATAATAATAATAATAATAATAATAATAGTAATAATAAATATTTCCATTAAAAGCAATGAATTGTTTCACTCTATTAGTTTGGATGGATTTGAAAGTTAAAAGATTAAAGTAAAATAGATAATGCTAAAAATAATACCGGATGATCAAAAAAAAATTACATATCACTTTGGACTTCATTTTTCTCTTGTTCAGCTCACATCAAATGTCTATAAAATACACAATATGCTGTACAAGAAAGCATTTTATTTTATTTATTTATTTATTTATTTACTTATTTATTTACTTTTTTTTCAATATATGAAATTTATTGTCAAATTGGTTTCCATACAACACCCAGTGCTCATCCCAAAAGGTGCCCTCCTCAATACACATCACCCACCCTCCCATCCCTCCCACCCCCCATCAACCCTCAGTTTGTTCTCAGGTTTTAAGAGTCTTTTATGCTTTGGCTCTCTCCCACTCTAACCTCTTTTTTTTTTTCCTTACCCTCCCCCATGGGTTTCTGTTAAGTTTCTCAGGATCCACATAAGAGTGAAAACATATGGTATCTGTCTTTCTCTGTATGGCTTATTTCACTTAGCATCATACTCTCCAGTTCCATCCACGTTGCTACAAAGGGCCATGTTTCGTTCTTTCTCATTGCCACCTAGTACTCCATTGTGTATATAAACCACAATTTCTTTATCTATTCACCAGTTGATGGACATTTAGGTTCTTTCCATAATTTGGCTATTGTTGAGAGTACTGCTATAAACATTGGGGTACAAGTGCCCCGCCCCTATGTATCAGTACTCCTGTATCCCTTGGGTAAATTCCTAGCAGTGGTATTGCTGGGTCATCGGGTAGATCTATTTTTAATTTTCTGAGGAACCTCCACAATGTTTTCCAGAGTGCATTCCCACCAACGGTACATGAGGGTTCCCGTTTCTCCACATTCTCTCCAGCATCTATAGTCTCCTGATTTGTTCATTTTGGCCACTCTGACTGGCGTGAGGTGGTATCTGAGTGTGGTTTTGATTTGTATTTCCCTGATGAGGAGCGATGTTGAGCATCTTTTCATGTGCCTGTTGGCCATCCGGATGTCTTCTTTAGAGAAGTGTCTATTCATGTTTTCTGCCCATTTCTTCACGGGATTATTTGTTTTTCGGGTGTGGAGTTTGGTGAGCTCTTTATAGATTTTGGATACTAGCCCTTTGTCTGATATGTCATTTGCAAATATCTTTTCCCATTCTGTTGGTTGCCTTTCAGTTTTGTTTGTTGTTTCCTTTGCTGTGCAGAAGCTTTTTATCTTCAGGAGGTCCCAGTAATTCATTTTTGCTTTTAATTCCCTTGCCTTTGGGGATGTGTCGAGTAAGAGATTGCTACGGCTGAGGTCAGAGAGGTCTTTTCCTGCTTTGTCCTCTAGGGTTTTGATGGTTTCCTGTCTCACATTCAGGTCCGTTATCCATTTTGAGTTTATTTTTGTGAATGGTGTGAGAAAGTGGTCTAGTTTCAACCTTCTGCATGTTGCAGCCCAGTTCTCCCAGCACCATTTGTTAAAGAGACTGTCTTTTTTCCATTGGATGTTCTTTCCTGCTTTGTCAAAGATTAGCTGGCCATACATTTGTGGGTCTAGTTCTGGGGTTTCTATTCTATTCCATTGGTCTATGTGTCTGTTTTTGTGCCAATACCATGCTGTCTTGATGATGACAGCTTTGTAGTAGAGGCTAAAGTCTGGGATTGTGATGCCTCCTGCTTTGGTCTTCTTCTTCAAAATTACTTTGGCTATTCGGGGCCTTTTGTGGTTCCATATGAATTTTAGGATTGCTTGTTCTAGTTTTGAGAAGAATGCTGGTGCAATTTTGATTGGGATTGCATTGAATGTGTAGATAGCTTTGGGTAGTATTGACATTTTGACAATATTTATTCTTCCAATCCATGAGCAGGGAATGTCTTTCCATTTCTTTATATCTTCTTCAATTACCTTCATAAGCTTTCTATAGTTTTCAGCATACAGATCTTTTAAATCTTTGCTTAGATTTATTTCTAGGTATTTTATGCTTCTTGGTGCAATTGTGAATGGGATCAGTTTCTTTGTCTTTCTGTTGCTTCATTGTTAGTGTATAAGAATGCAACTGATTTCTGTACATTGATTTTGTATCCTGCAACTTTGCTGAATTCATGTATCAGTTCTAGCAGACTTTTGGTGGAGTCTATCGGATTTTCCATGTATAGTATCATGTCATTCTCTTCCGTGGGCCTCTTGTCTGTGCTTGGCTCCAGAGACTCTGTTCTGCTAGTCTTCTGGTGGTTTTCTGGGTTATTTAGGCAGGTGTAGGTGGAATCTAAGTGATCAGTAGGACGCGCGGTGAGCCCAGCGTCCTCCTATGCCGCCATCTTCTGCCGGTCCCCAAGAAAGCATTTTAAATGACTTTGAATTGCATACATACACACACACACACAGAGGAAACCTTGATTTCTTATATTTGTTGATCACACACAGAACTACTTTATCTACAGCCAGAGAACACTTTTTGGAACGGAGCCAAATGGATCGACATACATTTGGAGAAGCATTTAGGGCCATATAAAACCATCCGAGTCCTCGGCACGGAATTCAGCTGATCAAGAGAAACAAATTACCATCAGAGTAGCACCTAATTCTATATTCCTCTTTCATTTTAATTCATAAAGTCAAGTTATTATCTTAATCTAATGCAATTTTAGAACTGGAATGGGCTTCGGAAAGGTTCAGATGCTTTATTTTGTTGTGCCGATAATTTCACATTTGCATCATAATTGGATTTCTCTAAGTTCACTGACATTTCAGTGGGTTTCAGTGATCATGAAAGGTTTTTCTGCTTTAATCTAAATTTGGGTCAGGCTCATAGAGCTTCTCTAATGCAAACAAGCCCATAACAAAACAGCTGATCTCCACATTATGGGGCCATTCTACTCTGAGACCCTCAGGTTGCAAAACCATTGTCAATGTTAACTGAATGGCATACAACTGATAACTGACCATCAGGCATATTCATTTTAACCAAAGACACTGAAATAGATTTTCAGCTGTGATATGTAATTCATGTTGCTACTTGAGAAATCGACTGCCTTAATTTGCAACGCCTAATCATAAAATGTTGGTGTCAACATCAGCCATGGTTAGTTTGGGCAATCTTGCTATTGTTTAACTTCTACATAGCATGATTAGAAGCCACTGTTATTCAGGTGCTCAGATACCCAGGTGGATAACCTGACCTTCTCACAGTTGTATGTCTTGAGCCACCTGTGAATTACGAGTTTCAAGTCAATTTTGTTGAAGACCCCTATCCGTTCTAATCTCTGACTCTAAGTAGGACATAAACATCATGCTGAAGGTGTCACTGAGGCCTGAATAATCCCCAAGAACTATACTTTTAAGGTTACTGAATTTCCCACCAGGTAATAATAAAAAGTATACATTTTCTTGGGGGAAAAATAAATCAGAGACATTCTGCTTCAAAAGAAATAAAACATTTTAAAATTGTACCTACAGTTGAAATTGCACGGCAAAAGTTTTCAACAGTGGATGGAACTTAATGTTGGGCTTTGAAATTTTTCAGAAAAATTAAAAAACATGAGAATGCGCAAAAGCAAATATTTTAACTTCCTGAATAAACCCTTGAATGTAGGGTGGAATACGTGGTTATGTAAATTGAAATGTTTTTGTTTCAGAATTCCTTGTGAATAATCATAGCCTATTACCTAGGACATTGCAGGTTTTCAGTAACGATGAGATGGTTGAATGAATGAGTGAAAAGGTCTTTGAAGAGTCAGCAGTTGCTCTCACAGCTGTTATATATAAGTAAACTTCTTATTTAAAATATTTAAATTAAAAGTTTTAAACCTTATTTATTAAACCTCTTGTTTTCAAATATCACAATGGGAGGGGGCGCCTGGGTGGCGCAGTCGGTTAAGCGTCCGACTTCAGCCAGGTCACGATCTCACGATCTCGCGGTCCGTGAGTTCGAGCCCCGCGTCAGGCTCTGGGCTGATGGCTCAGAGCCTGGAGCCAGTTTCCGATTCTGTGTCTCCCTCTCTCTCTGCCCCTCCCCCGTTCATGCTCTGTCTCTCTCTGTCCCAAAAATAAATAAACGTTGAAAAAAAATTAAAAAAAAAATCACAATGGGAGAATTTTACTTAAACAAGGAAGCCGCTATTTCTCACATGGACTCTGAATTTCTTCTGTACTAACAAATAAGCAAAGCACCCAATAGCATGTTTCTTAATCCACATCTTTACAGTGACTTCCCTGAAAGGAAGCACATTTAACCCACGCATCTTGAAATAAAAAGTAGCTCAAGATATAACTCCGAAGGTAATGATTACCGAATGAAACACAGGGGGAAAGAAGTGGTCCCATCTTATTCTGGAAGCAAAATCTACCATCAGGGAGATAAAGCAGGCATTGGCTTTGCACCAGGATTATAAATGAATTCTTCAGAATTTCTACCTAGCATCTGAGCAGATGATTTACCAAGAGACCTAGGAAACACTGATACTATCTTCACAGGACATAAGACCGAATGATATTTTCAATTTTCATCATGCTTTCAGAAAATGAAATGGCAAATAGCATAGGGAGACTCTTTCACAAGATGATAATAAAACTGTTTAATTAAGTCAGTCTCCACAGGCAGAACCCTTCTCCAGAAGTCTTACGATTTCCTTCAACTGGTTGCAAGGAAGAGAGATTCTTTCCTCTGGGATTTTATTAAAGACAAATTCAGAGTCCCAACCCAATAATCAAAACAAGCAGAGACAGCTACAGGGTACTAAACTCAATGTGTCACCCAAGCCTCTTTGATAATATTATTCAAAAACAAATGTTTTTACACGTAAATTTGTGGCTTGCTATTTGCTAACTGTGCACACATCTTACGTTTTGGACCACGGTAAACTGATAGTTTTTGTAGTGTACCAATGAGTGGATTACAAAGTGAGAGCGATTATTTTCCTAGAAGATGGCTTATCTTTTCTTTTTTCTTTGGTTTATCTATATTTGACTGACATAAATCAAATGTGCAAGGTAAAATACAAGGTTATTACCAGCACGAAATACTTTATTAAAATATTTTCCAATTGTTTTCACATAAGATATTTAGCCAAAGTTAGAGCTTAAATATAACTTTCCTGATTTATTATTTAGAAATAGCACAAATAGGCCTTGGAAAAAATCTGCAATTTCCTTTCTCTTGCAGCTGCTCTATTTTTCTTAAATCCACAAAATCCAAAATCAGGGAGAAAGATCTTTTTAGACAAGTATTTCATACGAAAGCTGACTTTGCATAACATGCATTATCAATTATAATAACATTTTATATTTCTTTATATCTACTTTCTTTCACATTAGTTAGGTCTATTTACATGAAACAAAATTCATCACATGAATAAACAGGAATTTAACTAGCAAAGTTTACCTTGAGTTTTGCTACGTGTTAAAGAAAACTATTATAGGATTTAATTCTTTCAGATAAAACATGTATTTCAAAGAAATGACAGCTTTTAAGAGATTGCCTCATACTTCTCATCCAGACATAAGAATAAATACCATTTCTATTCTGTCCTCGGAAGATAGGGTCCTTCTAGATCTCCTACACCACAATACATTGGTAAGCTTAAAGAAAGATTCTTGGACCTCACCCCCAAATATACTGGATCAGAGTGGTGTAAGGGAAGGATGCTAGAATCTGAACATCAGTGGGCATATAAGATATTCCCTACACAGATCAAATGTGAGAACTACTACTTACTTGGTAATTAAGACTAAGAAATTAGAAAAGGGGCACCTGGGTGGCTCAGTCAGTTGAACGTCTGACTTCTGCTCAGGTCATGATCTCCCAGTTTGTGAGTTTGAGCCCTACATCAGGCTCTGTGCTGACAGCTCAGAGCCTGGAGTCTGCTTCGGATTCTGTGTCTCATTATCTCTCTGCCCCTCCCCCACTTGTGCTCTGTCTCTCAAAAATACATAAAAATGTAAAAAAAAAAAAAAAAGAAATTAGAAAAGCATTCAGCAACTCAACTTTAAACTTTCTTATCTAGGACGCTTGGATGGCTCAGTTGGTTAAGCATCCAACTTGATTTCAGCTCAGGTCATGATCTCAAGGTTCATGAGTTTAAGCCCCATGTGGGGCTCTGCACTGACAGCAGAGAGCCTGCTTAGGATTCTTTCTCTCCCTCCATCTCTCTTTCTGCCCCTCCCTGCTCAAATGTTCTTTCGTTTTCTCTCTCTCTCTCTCTCTCTCTCTCTCTCTCTCACACACACAAAATAAAATAAACATTAAAAAAGATAAAATTTCTTTTATGAGATTTTGATTTCAAAAGATGACTTTTAGGAACTCCATCTAGTAAATCACAAAAAACCCACCAAGGATTCCTCCCATCGCAACGCATATAGCTCTCTACAATGTGACCTTGAAGCTCCTTCCATTAAGAGGTGGGACATACAACTCTACCACTTGGTATCTGGTCTTGGCCACGTGACAGACTTTAGCCAATAGGACATTAGCCAATGTGACAGAAGAAAAGACTTAGTAATTAGTATTTGTGCAATGGTGCTTGCTACCATGTGAAGAAATGTGGGCAGCCTGCTAGAAGCCAGAGACATACGGCACAGCTGCCTCTATCACTGTGGCCAACAGCCAGACGTGGGAGGCAGGCCATCCAGTACCAACGCATCCCTAACCATCTGCCAGTGGACGGCAGTTGTGAACGTGAGCCCAGGAGCCACCTGGAGAAGACCTACCCAGCTGCACTCCGCCTGCATTGCCAACCCACTGTCTTTCAAGCTCATAAATGATTGTTGTCTTAAGCCACAAACACTGTGGGTGGTTTACTCTGCAGCAAAAGCTAACTGAAACACCCCTCCTCACAAAAAGGAAAATGAATGGAAGATGAAGTTTTTGGAGTCAATTTTGGTCATGGTCACACTTTATCATACTCTTACATTATTTCACATTTTTCATTTCAGGACTTGACACAAACGGCAAACATATTTGTAAACAGTTAATGGGATTCCAGAAGCTTCATCCTACCTAATCAAGTGCCACCAAGAGATGTAACCCATTCAGGAAGAAAAAGAATCAAGCGAACAAAATATTTTCTAGAAACGAACATTAAACCCACACAACTGAAAAAAAACTAGCCGTAACATTTAGTTTTGGCTTTTACAAAGTTTTTATTGAAAACTCTAAGTTTATTATGGTCACTGCTCCCTTCATCACATATCACTTTTATTCCCAACAAAAGTATTTGCAGAGGATGAAGTGCTATAATGAACATGGTATTTTTCATCATAATGTTGATGGTGTCTTGAAAATCCTATCATCAGGCTGTTTTCACACACAACTTTCATTATTACACACGATGATTAGTATGGTTCTCATGAGATTGAAGATCATGATGAAAAGGTGTGAATATGCTTCCAGAACTATCAGGAACCATAGAATACCAGCTATTATCATAACAACTATATTATATTGAGGAGTACCTACTCTATGCCAGACACATGGTTAAGTATCAGGGATACAACACTTTAGCAGGGAGAACAAGACAATTCCTAGTATTAATAAGTTCTGTGAAGAAAACAAAAGGGGAAAATGCGAAAGATCATGGCAGATAATTCAGAATGAGGTATCAGGGTCCTCTTGGGAAAGTGACATTTAAGATGAGACCTGAATGGACAGGAGGAGCCAGTCAAGCAAATTTTAAAGAGAGAAGAGTGCAAGTTCAAAGAGCCTAAAGGGGGAATGAATTTGGCCTTTTTGGATTCAAAAAGACGGCTAGCGTGGCTGAAACCGGGTGAGCCAGAAAGAAAGAGCCATGGAATAAGATTAAAAAGATGCACAGTGGTTGGGCATGCAGTCTTATTCCCCATCAGAAGCCATCCCAATCTTTTTTTTTCTTTTAGTTTTTATTTAAATTCCAGTTAATTAACATAGAATGTAATATTAATTTCAGGGGTAGAATTCAGCGATTCAAAAAAACTGTTGGTTACCGGAGCTAAGGTGGGTGAAAGGATGGGTTAAATAGGTGAAGACGTCATTGAGATCTTATCCTTAATGTCTACGTATAGCTGAAATGTAAATAGACATTTTTGATAGAGGCCTATGGGCATTTTTTTTTTTTTTTGGCCAACAGGACTATTTGAATTTCAAAATCTACCATAAGTATACAAGAAGCACGGGTGGTTAATTGAAGTAACACAGCAAATTCATAACAGACTACTATATGAGTAAGAATCCAAAAATATTTGGAAAAGCAGAATATTTCATAAAAGACTTACCATCCTAGTTAAAATGTCCTTTAAGTATTTCAGAGACTCTTCCACGTGGGTATCTTGGTCTTAGCATATCAATGTATGAATAGAACAACAACAATAACAAAGAATACAGAACTAGTCAATCGAGTGTTTTGTTTGTTGTGTTTTTTTATTAAAGAGCTTAGTCAAACTAGTCTAGGAGGAAAGCTATAGGATTTAATTAAAATGAAAAGAAATGGTCACTGAAATAGGACTGTTCTAGTAAATTAGTGTTTAAGCATATTAAAGATATCATCATATTTGGAAAAAAAATAAGGATAAATAAAAACTAGCAAGTCATCTAAAATCCAATGACTCTACTACAAAACAAGGAATTGTAAATCAGAGAAAGCGTTTTGCCAAAAATATAATTTTTCCCCTAAGTTAACTGTACGAATTATATCATTTATATAGGAGAACTGAGTGAACGAGTAGAAATGGTTATGTTCTATTTGAAAAGAGTTTGAGATTTAAAGTAAATACTAAAAGCCTAGAAATGATGGCTGAAGGAGACTTAAAATAATTTTTCAAGTCTGAATAATAGAAACGTTTAAAATACACAGAACCAGGGGTGTGTGGGTGGCTCAGTCAGTTAAACATCGGACTTCGGCTCAGGTCAGGATCTCATGGCTTGTGAGCCCCTTAAGGGGCTCTCTGCTGTTAGTATAGAGCCTGCTTCCAATCCTCTGTCTCCCTTTCTCTCTCCTCCTCATGCATGCTTTCTCTCTCTCTCTCTCTCTCTCAAAAATAAATAAACAGTAAAAAATATATATACAGAACTGAATATAGGAAATAAGTTATAATGGAAATGAACTTGAATAAACTGATCTATAGTGTTATTGCTTGTTTACTTGCAATATTTTGGTAGTGTAATGGATTCTCTCACAAAGTAAACTCAAGACTATATCATAAAATAATAACCCAACTGGTCAATAACATGAATGTATATAAGCAATGAATGTGTCTTTAAAATTTAAAGACACAAAATAAGTTCCATTTGTTTTAAATATTTTACACTAAATAGGTGCTCAATAAAATCTACATTACACTGTAAAGAAAAATGGCTCACTTTATTCATCTCAAATTCCTTCTTAGTAAAAATTCATAAAACTGAATTTAACGCCTATTACCAAGTAGTAAAAAAAAATAATAATAAGGAAGCAACAGGGGAGACTTAGAAACAAAGGAAAGGAAATGGAATTGAAAACACACTTCTTGTGCAACTTAAATGTCCAACAGTGGAGAAGACACAATCATAATGCTTAATAAGGTATTTAAAAAATTTTCTAGGGGCGCCTGGGTGGCGCAGTCGGTTAAGCGTCCAACTTCAGCTCAGGTCACCATCTCGCGGTCCGTGAGTTTGAGCCCCGCGTCAGGCTCTGGGCTGATGGCTCAGAGCCAGGAGCCTGTTTCCGATTCTGTGTCTCCCTCTCTCTCTGCCCCTCCCCCGTTCATGCTCTGTCTCTCTCTGTGCCAAAAATAAATAAACGTTGAAAAATAAAAATTTTTAAAAAAACTTAAAAAAAAAATTTTCTAATGAACTAATGAGTTGAATCAAAGAAAAGAATTTTGGAGAGGCCAAAAACAAAGTTCAGCAGAAATTAATAGATAATCAAGCACCAAAGTTTGCTTTTATCCTGAAGATATAGAACAAATTCCAGAAAATGCTTTTCAATTCTTCTTTGAAAGATGTTCAAAGCATAGAGGACAGGAAATCTCCACATAAATACAGAACCACAAAGTTGGAGAAAAAAATAATCTTGTCACACAAAAAAAGGATAACGAGGAAACATGCCTGTTTTGAATTTGTCACTGGGTCGAGGGAAAAATAAATAAATAAACTCTCTTGAGAATTCATAACCACAAGCTGGACCTCATATGGACTCACGGTCTAAATTTATTCTACTGGGCCATAAAAACAAAGCAGCAAGCCGAGGATTAAGTATTCCTGGTGTGGTGATGCTGATGTCTGAAATAACAAATGAAAGCTTTCTCTAGAAGAAAACTCCTTCGACTGAGGGCTCAAAGAATTCCCATACATGAAGTTTTAAGTCAAATGAGCAGCTCTAAATCAAAAACAAGGAAAAAGTCACCACTAATGAGAGTCAGGGGGGTGGGGAGAGAAAAGGCAGTAGAAGCAGATCCACAAGTAATTCGCTTATTGGAACTATCTCCACAGGCTGTTGAAGGTATAAACTGTCAGAAAGGAAAATATAATTATGAAATACGGCACAGGAGAAAGAGGCTTGTTTTTACAAATAACTAAGTATATTTAAAAATCTAATATACTTTATATAAATAACACATAACAAGTGAAGTTAATACTCAAAAAAAGTACTAAATAGAATATTAGAATTGGTAAACTGGTGAATACTTTCAAAGAATTCAGCCTAAATAAAGCAAAAGGAGAAAAAAAAAGATATGAGAAATGAGAAAAACACGTAAGACACACCAAGGCAGCATAAGAAGATCAAACACACATAAATAAATTCCCAGAAGATAATAAAGAGAATGGAGAAGAAACAATATTCAAAGAGATAACAGAAAATTCTAAAACTGTTGAATGACATGAATCCTAAACTCTAGGAAAAAATGGAAACTGAAAAAAATATGAATAAAAAGAAACTCATTCTCAGACACATATGATGAACCTATGTAACACCAAAGACAATAACAAGATCTTAAAGCAAACAAAAGAAAGAAAAGTCAGATCACTTAGGGTTGGGTAACAATTAGAATCAAGACTGACTTCCTAATAATAATAATAATAAAAGCAGCATGAAAAAAATATTTTCGAAATGATGACAAAAATAAAATTATATACTCAACCACTGTCCAAAACTAAAACTGAATCAATGAAATTTCAGACAAAAGCCAAAATAGAGAGTTTACTAGAAATGTACACTAAAATAATTACAGATATACTTAAGACTGAAGGAAAATGATACCAGATGGGAGCTTTGAAAAGCAATAAGAAATGATGAGAAATGTGTTGGTTAATATTTTGGTAACTCTGCAAAAATACATATGGGAGAAAAGCAAGATGAAATGAAAATAGAGGAAAAAATAGCACTGAGATTGCAAGACAGTGATGGCCATTGAAGTGTCCTTAGATCCTTGTGTAGATCTAAAGGATGGGTACATGTATTTAATAATCTTAGATTTTATTAATTAGGAATGATAAGGTTTAAAAGTAACTACTAGGAAAATGAAAATTTCCAAACAGAGGAACGAAATTTAAATGAAAAAAAGAAGAAAAATCTAAAAGAAAGCAATGAAGAGGGAAAAAAAAGAAAAGGAATAGGAAAATAGGACCAAGAGAAATCATAAAAAAATATAGAAACAAATCCAAATATTTCAGCAATCAAAATGAATGGAAATGGAAAAAAGAACCCCAGCTATACATAGCTTACTATATAAGACACAACTGAAACATAACATCGAATGACCGAAAGTAAATATTTGGAAAAGAAATACGTCAAGCAAAACAAAAACCACAAGAAAACTGGCATAGTGATATTATTAGGAAACAAAATAGACTTTAAGGAATGGAAAAAACTACTAGAGATAAAGTGAAAGACAATGCAATAATAAAATGTTTCATTGACCAGGAAAACATAACAATTCTGAACACGCATCATGCTGATAATACAACCCCATAACGTATAAAGCAAAAATTAATGGAATTACATGGTAACACTGAAAGCATCAACAGAGCCTTAGAAATTTAAAGATCAGAGAGAAATTGCTAAAGCTACAGAAAATATACACAACACAACAAACAAGCTTGCTGAAAGGAACCAACTTTAAATTTCTAAGGCGCTGTTAATTTTTTCACTGTTACCAAGTAAATCTAACAAAAGATATTTAAGTCTTAATGGGGAAATTAAAACTTTGTTGAAGGATAACGAAGACCAAAAACGGGGACTGAAGACTCCATGACCGTGTATAAGGAGAGTTGACAAATCTCAATACTGTTTTCCAAGGAACTTAACAAACCTCTTCTAAAACTTATCCAGAAAAGAAACAAGACAAGACTAGTCAAGACATACTTGAGAGAAAGAACAAAGTAGAAAACTTGCATGGCCATAAAGATTTTTTTATAAAGGTATGTTTATTGGTGCATTGTGGCACTGACTAAAGATGGACAGAATGGCCTGGGAGCCCAGAGACAGAGCCAGCACTATGTAGAGACAAGGTGGGATTTGTGGATTGGAGAACGACTAACGAATTATAACAACTAATTATCTATATAGGGAAAACATGAATTTGATAGACCCTCTCAGTTCAAAACAATTTCTAGATTAATCAAATTTATAAATATGAAAGGGAAATTTCTAAACTTTTAGAGAAAACACAGAAAAATATTACCTTGGCCTTAATTTTTTTTTTAATACAGAAGTTTAAGCCATAAAAGTCAATGGCAAATTTTACTATATAACAGTTTAAAAAGAATGAAAAGAGGGGTGCCTGGGGGGCTCAGTCAGTTGACTGTCCAACATTGGCTTAGGTGAGTTTCAGTCCAGCGTCAGGCTCTATGCTGACAGCTTAGAGCCTGGAGCCTGCTTTAGATTCTGTCTCCCTCTCTCCCTGCCCCTCCCCTGCTCACACTCTGTTTTCTCTCTCAGAAATGAATAAAGGTTAAAAAAAAAAAAAAACTGCGGTGCCTGGGTGGCTCAGTCAGTTGGGCATCCAACTTCAGCTCAAGTCACCATCTCGCAGTTCATGAGTTTGAGCCCTGCATCAGACTCTGTGCTGACAGCTCAGAGCCTGGAGCCTGCTTCAGATTCTGTCTCCCTCTTTCTCTGTCCTTCCCCCACTCATACTCTGTTTTCTCTGTCTCTCAGACATAAACATTAAAAAAAAAAATTTTAAGAATGAAAAGACAAATCAGAGACTACAAAAGTCTCCTTATGCCAATATTTGACTAATGTGACAAACTAAATAATTAATAAATGAAAAACAAACCCACACAAAAAAATAGATTATCTCAATAGGCCTATATCTATTAGAGAAATTGAATCAATAATTAACAACATGTGAAAACAGAAAGCACCAGGCTCAGATGGATTCACTAGAATTTAAGGAAGAAATTATACCAATTCTCTCTAATGCTTTTAAGAGGTTAGAAGCATAGAGGATAGTTTCTAACTCATTCTATGAGGCCAGCATTACCCTAATAACCAGACAAAGACATTAAAGGAAACTACAGACCAATATCTCTCATGAACAGGATGCAAAACTCCTCAACGAAATATCAATATTTGCAAATTGAATCTTAAAGTATAAAGATTCTTAAATAACCTTAAATAAGTATATACTTTATAAAGTATAAAGAATCTTAAAGTATAAAGTACTTTACATAACAACCAAGTGGGATTTACCCCAGGTATGTAAGCCTTATTCAAAATTAGAAAATCAATTAATGTAATCCATCATATCAACCCACTGAAAAGAAAAAAATCATATGATTGTATCAACAAATGCAAAAAAACATTTGATGAAATCCAGCACTCATTCATGATAAAAACGCTTCAGCAAACCAGGAATGGAAAGAAACTTTCTCAGCTTGATAAACTCTATCTACAAAAAAACTATAGCTAACATCATACTTAATGATGAGAAACTTAAAACTTTCCCACTAAAATCAGGTACAAGGAAAGGATGCTCCCTCTCACCACTACTTTTTAGTATCTTACTAGAAGTCTTTGCTAATGTAGTAAGTCAAGAAAAGGAAATTAAAGGTATCCAAAATGGGAAAGAAGACATAAAACTGTTTGAAGACAACATGATCATTTATGTATAAAATCCTAAAGAATCCAAATAAACAAACATCTGGAACTCATAAGTGATAGTAGCAAGGTTGCAGGATACAAGACCAATATACACAAATCAATTGTTTTCCTACATACCAACAATGAACAAGTGGAATCCGAAATTAAAAACAATACCATTGACATTAGCACTCAAAAAAGTGAAACACTTCAATATAAATCTATAAAATATGCACAAGATCTATAAGAGGAAAACTACAAAAGTGTGATGAATGAAATCAAAGAAGAATCACATACATGAAGGGATATTCCATGCTCATGGATAGGAAGGCTCAATATACCCAAGATGTCAGTTCTTCCCAATCTGATCTATGGATTCAATGCAATTTCAATCAAAATCCCAGCAAGTTATTTTATAGATATTGACAAACTGATTCTAAAGTTTATATGGAGAGGCAAAATAGTAGCTAACACAATATTGAAGGAAAAAAAAAGTTAATATACCAATGCTATCCACTTTAAGACTTACTTATCACACTTGCATTGTAGACAATGTGGTATTGGCAAAAGAACAGACAAATACATCATTAGAACCAATAGCAAGCCCAGAAATAGACCCTCATGATACAATCAATTAATCTTTGACAAAGGAGCAAAGGCAATATAATGCAGCAAAGATAATCTCTTCAATTAAGCATGCTGAAACAAGCAGACATCCACATACCGGGGGAAAAAAAAAACGCAAATCCAGGTGCAGACCTTATATGTTTCATAAAATAAAATCAAAATGGATCACTGAACTCAAAACAGAGTTCACAGACCTACATGTAAAAAACAATGCTACAGAAGTCCAAGCTGGTCACGCCAGAGAAAACATAGATGACTTTGGAGCACCTGTGTGACTTAGTTAAGCAACCGACTCTTGGTTTTGGCTCAGGGGATGATCTCGCAGTTTGTGAGTTCAAGCCCATACCAGGCTTTCCAGCTGGCAGTGTGGCACCTGCTTGGGATTCTGTCTCTCCCTCTCTCTGCCCCTCCCTGTTCACACTGTCTCTGTCTCTATCAAAAATAAATAAATAAACCTAAAAAAAAAGGAAACCTAGATGATTCTGGGTGTGTGTATATGTATGTATGTATGCATGATATATGTGTGTGTATGTGTGCGTGTGTGTGTGTGTCTCTCTCTCTCTCTATATATATATATACATGTGTATATATATGTATATGTTGACATATACATATATATACACATGTGTATATATATATATACACACACACACACACACACACACACATACACACACACACACACATACATGATGGACATGGACATGATCCATGAAAGAAATACTTGATAAGCTGGACTTCTTTAAAATTAAAAACTCCTGTCTCATAAGAGACAATGTCAAGAGATTGACAGGCAAGTCACAGACTGGTAGAAAAATGTTTGCAGAGACACATTTGAAAAAGGACTGTTATCAAAAATATATAAAGATTTTAAACTTCAAAAAGAAAACAACCTGACTAAAAAATGGGCCAAAGATCTCAATAGACATTTCACCAGAAAAAAAAGACAGAGGGTAAATAAGGATATGAAACATGCTCCACATCACACATCATCAGGGAAATGCAACTTCAGATGAGATACCACCTCGGGGCACCTGGGTGGCTCAGTCGGTTAAGCGGCCGACTTCGGCTCAGGTCATGATCTCGCGGTCCGTGAGTTCGAGCCCGGCGTCGGGCTCTGTGCTGACAGCTCAGAGCCTGGAGCCTGTTTCAGATTCTGTGTCTCCCTCTCTCTGACCCTCCCCCGTTCATGCTCTGTCTCTCTCTGTCTCAAAAATAAATAAATGTTAAAAAAAGAAGAAAAAAAAAGATGAGATACCACCTCACACCTAACAGAATGGTCACATCCTGGAACACTGACAACACCAAATGCTGCCACAGATGGGGAGCAACAGGAACTCTCACACACTGCTGGTGGGAATGGAAAATGGCGGAACCACTTTGGAAGACATTTGGGCAGTTTCTTACGACACTGAACATACTCTTACCAAACTATTTAGAAGTCACACTCCTTGGTATTTATCCAAAAGAGCTGAAAACGTATCCACACAAAAACATACATAGGGAAATTTAAAACAGCTTTACTCATAATTGTCAAAACTTAGACGCAACCAAGAGCCTTTCAGTAGGTGAACAGATAAATGAACTGTGGTAGATCTAGACAGCAGAATATTATTCAGTGCTAAAAGGAAATGAGCTATTAAGCCATGAAAAGACAGAGAGAAAACTTAAATACATATTACTAAGTGAAAGAAACCAATCTGAGAGGGCTACATATTGTATGATTCCAACTATATGACATTCTGGAAAAGGCCAAATCATGGCATCAATAAAAAGGTCAGTGGTTACTGGAGGTAGGAGAGGTGAGAGACAAATAGGGAGACACAGAGGATTTTTAGGGCAGTGAAAATACTCTGTACAATACATAATGAGGGATATATGTCAGTATATATATTTGCCAAAACTCATAAAGTGTATAACACTAAGGGTGAACTTTAAGATAAACTATGGAATCTAGGTGATAATGTGTCAATGCAGATTCATCTTTAATCAGAAAAAAAAGCACCATTTTGTTGAGTGATGTTGATAATGGGGGAGGAGGCTAAGTATGTGCAGTCACACAAAGAATATGGGAAATCTCTGTCCCTCCTCCCCAATTCCGGGAAACCTAAAACTGCTCTGAAAAAAATAGAAAAAAATCAATAGAAGATTTTAAATGGCCTATCAAAACTTTAAAAAAAGATGGTCACTACCTCATTAGTGATTTAGTAAGTGCAATTTAACTATGAATTACCACTGTATAATTACTAACCACTTCAAAAGCTCTGAATTGTCCAGTAGTACACACAAATGACCATGTGAATCAATTCAAGTTTTCAACAATTATTGGGGGGGGGGTGGGGAACAGCAAAATGATACAACAACTTTGGAAAACACTTCAGCATTGTAACAGTTCTATAAAGAAACCCCTGCACACACGTGCGTCAGAAAGCACGCAGGACAATGATCTCTGCTGTCTATAGTGTAAAAGACCAGAAGCGAACAAAATTTCAGTGAAAGATAGAATGGATAAATGAAATGAGGTATATTCATCCCATTCAATACTCAAAATGAATGAACCCCAGGTAAGAGCTTCAATATGAATTGACCTCAAAAATACATTGAGCAAATGTAACCATCATATAGAATACATATAGTATAACTCAATACAATTCAATTCTATTCAAAACTAAAAATATATTTCTTATAGAAAGAGGCAAAGGTAGTAAAACCATCAGGAAAACAAGGCAGAATTCAGGGTGGTTGTTACTTTTGGGGGGGGGTACTGCTTGTGAAGGCAAAGTGGGGCAAACAGAGGGCCCCTAAATTACCTGCTGTGTTTTACTTTTGAGTTGGAAATTGGGTACATGCGTTTTCGTTTGGTGATCTGTAACTCACACATTTATATATTATATACTTTACAACAAAGTTTTTTTTTGAACTATAGAGAAAAATGAATATGAAAGACTCAGCTGTATTTCTTGATGACATGCCCTTTCTTCTTTAGACATCCTGGGAAACCCAATTATTGTACATCAACACCTTTTCCTGAAAGTAGAAAGAGTAGAAAGGAGATAATTACCTCACCTTTGTCTGTGATTTGTATGCGATAGCCCACTGGGAAAACCTCGGTGTCCAGCGATTCCCAGAGACGTCCTAATTTTCCAAGTTTGAACACCAGAGAATAGTGTTACACTTCATTTTATACTACATTGGGCGTACATTTTCATAAAAAATTTTTTTGAAAAAAATCACAAAGCATGGCTGTTAGTAAATTTGAAGTTAATGAGATTTCTAATTTGATATTTTAATATGGTATTTATTTCACATTGTAAAAGGAACTGTTCCCTAAAGAGGAACAGTTATAGGAAGGAGGAATAGGAAGTCCCTTGTCACCATCTTATAAAAGCAAAGGAACAACTTTTAGAGGCCCCCAGCACTTATTTTCTGGGTTCAACTAGTTCTGGGGTCCGGAAAACAACTCTGGAGTCAGAGCCTGGGATATATTGATGGTCTTCATCCAGGAGCTGGATGGATTTACTTTTTCCCCAAGTACAAAGGTTTTGTAAGGAAGATTTGAAAGCTCAAACTCAAGCTGTGATAAATACCAAGAGGCATGGTCAGAGATAGCAAACAGACCAAAAATTCAATAACCACACACTTTGAGGATTTCCATAGGTTTTCCCTTCTCCCCTACAGCTCATAGGCATAACTAAGTATTTGACACATCCATAGAAGTTGTTCATTTAAATTGATTTAATTGAGATAGCACACTAAGGCAGAAAATCTTACAGATTGGATTTTTGGACTCTGAATTATACAAAGTTGGTTATCTGCCATTGCGAGTGAATAGTCTTTTCTTAGAAATCCCATCAATATTTCTATCAAAAGAACGTCTTAAATTCTTTTGGGCAGCCCTGGGCCAATTATCTTCCAGCACATTTTTCTCCCTATGCCTGTCATTTTGTGAAATTACATTAAATTTTGTTAAAAGCACTCTGTAAATAATGAATTAGGACAAAAATAATTCATTACTCACTTATGTGCCATAAACTATTAAATACAAAATTTAAGGATGAAAAAGCAATTTCTAACTCACATACTTTATACCAGATAATAAGGCCTGCATCTTCTGCTATACTCCAAAAAAGGAAATATTCCATTTGATTATTTCCTTTCAGACTCCAGAGGGCAAAAAGAGGAGGGAAAATCCTTTTTATCCTCAGATGCTGGGACCAGCAGTAACTAAGAAGAACCTATAAAAGTGGAATGAAAAAAATCAAGAGACCAAGGTGCCTAGTCTTCTATCAGCCTAACTATTTCTGAAGTCTTGGGGAAAAAAATCACTCAAATTCATATACTGTAAAGGTGAGGCTATTGCCATGCATGATCACTAAGGCCCCATTCTGGGCTAGCAACACGTGGGGCTACATGACTCTCCCGTTGGCCAGACAGTATGGACTCACAGAGAACCTTCTCAGCTCAGCCAAGAGTGAAATTCCTTCCTTAATAAATTTCTACAATGTATTCAGGTTATCTGCAGGTCTCTCATTTTACCTCTACAAGTATGTAATAATATGATCACACAACCCTTTAATGAATTAAGACCCTATATTAAGTGTTGATATCACTTAAAACAGACTTTACCATCAATATCAAGCTCTGTGCTGAACCTCCCACTACTTCCCTTGGGCTAGTGTAAAGAGATATACTGCCCATATTACAGTCGATCAATCAAAGTAATGAAATAAATTTACTCCTGAGTGTCTTATGTTCCTATTATTTATGATAGTTATATATTTGCTGCTGTAGATGATTTTCTGTGAATCCACTCAAACAGTTCAATTACTTAAAATAGAGTAAGCAAGAGAATAAGTTTTTAACAACACAATCAGGTTCCTTGAATTACGTTAAAATTATCCTTTACCAGGCAATATGCCTCTAACATTTGTGATGAAGATAAAATGTTCAGTTTCTTTGAAGTGTATATTCTTTCAACACTTAGTTTCATTCAATTTAAAAGTTACTCAGCATACATTAAAGGCCTAGATATTGTAGCATTTACATTCACATGGAAGACATAATTGAGTAACAAATCAAAATTAAAGTCTTAATAAATAACATTATATTCTGTTAGAATTCACAGGTTATTATTTAAATTAGATAATAATTTGTTTAGATTAAAGTTCATGTGATACAATCAGAGTATAATAAAATTCTGAAGTTAGAGATCTCTGAGTCTTCTAGAGGAATTTTTTTTCAAATGTCAAACAGAAATATACATAAGTGAGGTGATTCACTTCCTCCCTCTTTTCTACAAAAGAGAGAATACCCATACTCTTGTACAAGTACATTCTTTTTAGAAAAACGTGAAACAAAAATGAGCAGAGAATTGAATTTGGTATGGGACAAGAACAGCTGTAGGATAAAGAGCTGTCATGTGGGTTATTGTGCAAAGGAAGATGCTGTAAATCTGCATCTCAAATGATGGGGGTTTTAAAGGACCTGTCCCAACCCTGCATCCTGCCACACCCAGGAATTTTCAAGACAGCTTAGTTTCCTGGTTAGGAGCTCGCCTCCCCAAATCCCCATAAGGCTTTTTTGGAGGCCCGTTCCGTTATTACTATACTTCACTCCATGTTATTCTTTGCCATTCTAAGGAATCAAGAACATAGGATCATACACAGTGGATTTGTAAGGCAAGTTTAGGGTAACAGATATGGGTATGGTAAGTGCAAACAACGACTTAACATGGATTATCAGATATGACTGGGCTAAAACTCCATCAACCATCCCCATCAACCATGAGGAATATCATGTTGGCTCTGGCCCTCCACAGAGGCCAGACATTCCACATTAGTGGGGCTCTCCCATTTCTTCTCTTCACTGTAGACAACTCTAAGCAAGCAGCTCTCTGAATTTCCAAATGCCTTTACTTTATATGCAGAATAATTTGCCACTCCATATTGTGCTCTGCTCTTCTAGACCACACATTTTAAGGAGGAGGGTGGGCGCTGTTGAGAGAGGCTTAGAGGAGTTAAGAATTCACGTCTCAAACCAAAGTGGCTCATTACGGTGCACATCTGTGTTTTCTTCTGTCTAGCTTACATTCCTCCTTATCATAATGGCACCTCAAGTTTGCTTTGGAAAGCTATCTCCTCCTCCCCCTCCACTGAATAATATGTTGGTGAGGTTGTGAATCAAGAATTGTTTTTTCCCATGGCCATGGAGTGAGCATATGACCCAAACCACGCTGTGAAATTATATTCTTTTTTTTTTTTTTAATTTTTTTTTTCAACGTTTATTTATTTTTGGGACAGAGAGAGACAGAGCATGAACAGGGGAGGGGCAGAGAGAGAGGGAGACACAGAATCGGAAACAGGCTCCAGGCTCTGAGCCATCAGCCCAGAGCCCGACGCGGGGCTTGAACTCACGGACCGCGAGATCGTGACCTGGCTGAAGTCGGACACTTAACCGACTGCGCCACCCAGGCGTCCCATATATTCTTTTAATACCTTTTCACTAGAATTTGTGTCTCGAGCATAGTGACAGAAAGACCTAAAAATGGCCAGCACTCATTCCCCTGATGAGTGCTCTAGGATGGCACCCAAGAGACGCTACACATGAATTCCTCATTCCCAGACCTTCACAGGTGCTTTGGTTCATGTGGTTTCCAAAGCTAATGTCTCAGAATTTTCAAATCTGTGAGCTTCCCTGTCTAAATCCCTTCACTGCTTATATCATACACCACCAGGTTCCATTGCTTACAACCAACTCCCACCAACTGATATTATTGAGACATTATCTTAATAGAAATCCATCTGCTCTGAATGTGAATTTTTTTTTGCTTTCCAAATACTTATTTCAAAAAAATTTTTTTTAAATAACTACAACAATTTTTTTTTCTGCTACAGCTATCCTTGAGAATTTTTAGAAAGAGCTCCATTTGCTTAATTCTTATAATGCTCATAAACTAAAGCAGTGATGCTCAGGATCTTTACAGCTGAACCATTCTATCACTTTGCTTTCTTAGACAATTGCATTTAAAAAGGTCCATACAGACCATTTAATCCAAACTCAGCAACTCAGAAGAAATTCTTTCCACACCAAACCTGATAGGGGCGCCTGGGTGGCGCAGTCGGTTAAGCGTCCGACTTCAGCCAGGTCATGATCTCGCAATCCGTGAGTTCGAGCCCCGTGTCAGGCTCTGGGCTGATGGCTCAGAGCCTGGAGCCTGTTTCCGATTCTGTGTCTCCCTCTCTCTCTGCCCCTCCCCCGTTCATGCTCTGTCTCTCTCTGTCCCAAAAATAAATAAACGTTGAAAAAAAAAATTAAAAAAAAAAACCTGATAGATGGCAAATTGGTCTCTTTTAAAATACTCCTTAATGTCTTTGATGAACCCATTCCATTTTAATGGGACTTATCATTAGAAAGCTCTTCCTTACATTGAGACAGAACTTGATTCGCCATTTTCCCCCCACCCCCTCTTTTTCTCTTCATACTCACCCAGAAATTTCTGCCTCTAGATTCTATTTCTACATGAGCAATGACTTCCATCTGCCCATTTTCAAAGATTTCAAGAAGGCTATTTTATGGAACATATCCCTGTGTTCCTAAAAGTATTCGATGCATATGACTGAACCATATGAAATCTACAGATAAAATGGTTGTTTTAAAATTTTCTGAAGAGTCCTTAAAATAAATGGCTATCCACATTGTCAAAAAGTCTAGGACTAAGATTTTTAAAAATAAGCTCTGAGATAAAAAAAAGGATTAATTGTATATAAAATGCTATAGTGGTTCCTTCTTTTAAAAAAAGAGTCCAGGCACACCTGCGTGGCTCAGTTGGTTGGGCAACCGACTTCGGCTCAGGTCATGATCTCACAGTTTCTGGGTTTGAGCCCCGCATCAGACTCTGTGTTGACAGCTCAGAGCCTGGAGCCTACTTCAGATTCTGTGTCTCCCCCTCTCTCTGCCCCTCCTCTGCTCATGCTCTGTGTCTCTCTGTTTCTCAATAATAAACATTAAAAAATTTTTAAATAAAAAAATAAAAATAAAAAAGAGTCTATTTCTTGAGCAAAAGACATGAATAGACACTTTTCCAAAGAAGACATCCAGATAGCTAACAGACGCATGAAATGATGCTCAACATCGCTCATCATTAGAGAAATACAAATCAAAACCACAATCAATACAAATCAAGTACCACCTCACACACCTGTCAGAATGGCTAAAATTAACAACTCAGGCAACAGATTTTAGTGAGAATGCAGAGAAAGAGGAATCCTTTTGCACTACTGGTGGGAATGCAAACTGGTGCAACCACTCCGGAAAACAATATGGAGGTTCCTCAAAAAATTAAAAATAGAGCTACCCTATGACCCAGCAATTGCACTACTAGGTATTTATTCAAAGGATACAAAAATGCTGATTCCAACGGGCACATGCACCCCAATGTTTACAACAGTACTATCGACAATAGCCAACGTATGGAAAGACCCCAAATGTCCACTGACTGAAGAATGAATAAAGAAGATGTGGTAAATGTATGTATATATGTATGTATGTATATACATATATGTATATATATATGTGTATATATATACATATATATGTGTATGTATATGTGTGTATGTGTATATTCCATACAATGGAATACAACACAGCAATCAAAAAGAATGAAATCTTGCCATTTGCAACAACGTCGATGGAACTAGTGTATTATGCTAAGCGAAATAAGTCAGTCAGAGAAAGACAAATATCATATGATTTCACTCATATATGGAATTTAAGAAACACAACAGATGAACATAGGGGAAGGGAAGGAAAAATAAGATAAAAGCAGAGAGGGAGATAAACCGTAAGAGACTCTTAAATACAGAGAACAAACATAGGGTTTTTGGGTGGGGGGAAAGGGCTAAATGGGCAAGGGGCATTGAGGAGGCACTTGGGATGAGCACTGGGGGTTATACGGAAGTGATGAATTACTAAATTCTATTCCTGAAATTATTACACTATATGTTAACTAACTTGGATTTATTTTTTTAAGAGTCTATTTCTACTGTGCTTAACATTATTTAAAAACAAAGTATTGTTATAACTTACGGCTGTCAAAAATTATTTATTTTATGCAACAGTAAATTGAAGATGGCCCCTTTCAGCAGCAAGATCTGTGTTGTTAGAGACACGGAAATTTTCCTCCCTCTTAGGAATCCCTCTCAAAAATTGAAAGCAATTATAAGACTATAAGACACCACATACCTTGGAAGAAGCTGCATATACTGAGAAAATAAAGAGCTTTGAAACTTTCTGGGAGAAATTATTCATCAATAAAATGAGTTATCTGATCATTCAAACCCTCCAAATATGGAGTGCCTGGGTGGCTTAGTCAGTTAAGGGTCTGACTTCAGCTCAGATCATGATCCTGTGGTCCGTCTGTGCTGACATCTCAGAGCCTGGAGCCTACTTCAGATTCTGTGGCTCCATTTGTCTCTCTGCTCCTACCCTGCTTGCACTTTGTCTCTCTCTCTTTCAAAAATAAACGTTACAAATATTTTTTAAAACCCTCCAAATAAATCTCCATACCTCGATAATGTCCAAAAAATAACTAAAATTTTCTAAAATGTCTACCATGTATGTATGTCCTCTGACAAGAGGTTTCTCATAAATTATCTCATTAGAAATTCCTCCTACATTTTTAAAGTACAAATACTTCTATACTACATTTTGGAGCCCCACTGAGATGCTTTTATTTTTTCTGAACATTCTATGTTTCAAATTCCATCGGTATGTATTTTTACCTAATACAAATTTCTGACAAGTAATATTCGCCCTTGAATAGGACCCATTACTCCAAGTGTATAACACCCTCCTATTAAGTTAGCATCATATTATGGTTACAAGTCCAGGGTTAAGAGTAAAAAGTTTAGGTGTCCATCCAGGATCTCCATTTCTATTCATCTCTATATCCCAATTTTCTCATCTATATGTGAAGATGGTCATTGTGATGAGGGACAGAAGCAGGAAGATGTCTACCCTTATACCGAAGGCTGACCTACAGCCTGCATAGTTTTAATAAGGGTCAAACACATGCTGACTGCTACTTCCTTTAAGAGTCTCATGACAGCCGGCAAAGGCAAGGGAATTAAAAGCAAAAATGAACTACTGGGACCTCATGAAGATAAAAAGCTTCTGCACAGCAAAGGAAACAACCAACAAAACTAAAAGGCAACCAACAGAAGGGGAAAAGATATTTGCAAATGACATATCGGACAAAGGGCTAGTATCCAAAATCTATAAAGAACTCACCAAACTCCACACCCGAAAAACAAATAATCCCGTGAAGAAATGGGCAGAAAACATGAATAGACACTTCTCTAAAGAAGACATCCTGATGGCCAACAGGCACATGAAAAGATGCTCAACGTCGCTCCTCATCAGGGAAATACAAATCAAAACCACACTCAGATATCACCTCACGCCAGTCAGAGTGGCTAAAATGAACAAATCAGGAGACTATAGACGCTGGAGAGGATGTGGAGAAAAACGGGAACCCTCTTGCACTGTTGGTGGGAATGCAAATTGGTGCAGCCACTCTGGAAAACAGTGTGGAAGTTCCTCAGAAAATTAAAAATAGACCTACCTATGACCCAGCAATAGCACTGCTAGGAATTTACCCAAGGGATACAGGAGTACTGATGCATAGGGGCACTTGTACCCCAATGTTTATAGCAGCACTCTCAACAATAGCCAAATTATGGAAAGAGCCTAAATGTCCATCAACTGATGAATGGATAAAGAAATTGTGGTTTATATATGCAATGGAGTACTACGTGGCAACGAGAAAGAACGAAACATGGCCCTTTGTAGCAACGTGGATGGAGCTGGAGAGTGTGATGCTAAGTGAAATAAGCCATACAGAGAAAGACAGATACCGTATGTTTTCACTCTTATGTGGATCCTGAGAAACTTAACAGAAACCCATGGGGGAGGGGAAGGGAAAAAAAAAAGAGGTTAGAGTGGGAGAGAGCCAAAGCATAAGAGACTCTTAAAAACTGAGAACAAACTGAGGGTTGATGGGGGGGGGGGGATGGAGGGGAGGGTAGGTGATGGATATTGAGGAGGGCACCTTTTGGGATGAGCACTGGGTGTTGTATGGAAAACAATTTGACAATAAATTTCAAAAAAAATTTTTTTAATAAAAAAAAGAGTCTCATGACAGCTGGAATATGTCACCAATAGTTAATATCGAACTGAATGATAAGCACTAGGGGAATTTAGCAAAAGTAGTTTTACTAGTAGAAATTCAAAGAATCTTTTGTAATCTGTATGTCCCCTTCCCTTTGATTACTAAGTATATAACCACCAGCCTATGCTGTAAAAAATGCAGCTCTTTCTACCCACGGGCCCTGTCCTTGTGCTATTATAACTAAACTTACTAAGCTGTACCAGGAACATCCTAAGAATTCTTTCTTGACCATGTGCTAGATGACACTGCATCAATTATATCAACTTCAGCGCGTTGTTGTGAAGATTTGGGGTTGATTGTGAACTACTCAGAACAATCCCTGGCATGTAATTAGTGCTTTATAAAAGTTAGTGCTTCATACCCCTGTCTCAATAGTACGAAATTTTTTTTAATCTGGAAAGAGGAATTTTTTGTTTTTATATTGTTTCATAGTGGATGTTACCAAAAATCTCCTAACAGTAAGCTGTAAGTCCCAAATTCTGCAAATGTTATTAATACAGTCTCATAAGTCATAAAATTAGACCAATTAATTTTATAAAATATTACCTTGTCAATTAGCATCTTTGGAAAGTCAAATTAACACTTCATAAGCACTATTACTATTATTATGAGTATGTAAAGAATACTACCCAACTCTTAATACAAACTAACATTTCTCAACACATTCCATCTCCCAGGTACCTCATCAAGTGCTTCCTACTATGTTTCACTTAATCTTCCCATGAACATTTAGGAGACTGAAATTTCTATTTCTACTCTACAGATAAGGAAACCAAGGGATAGACAACACAGCTAATAAGGAACAGAATGAGGATCTGAACCTGATCTAATATCAGAGCTCATGTTCCTCACTAAAAGGTATAAATCCAAAACCTTGCAATAGTCTAACCTTCATTATAGAGGCACCAACATGTGTTGATGACATTAATTTACTGGGAGACTACCTTTAAGATTATCTTCCAAATAATACTCTCTCTGTATCAAGTAAATAATTATATTTACAACATGGAAATGCATACTGGTTATTTAACTTAACTATTTACATATTACCTACAGTTTGAGTTGACTGGCTACCCAACAGATTTTATTTAAATAATAGGTATATGTCTGATAGTACCTAATATCCTAATACCTAGATCCTTGTGTATCACTTTCTCTATATTTTTCATAAAATACTGATTCCCCACAGTTCTGAATTCAAAATTATTTATGTTCAAGTAAGAATTTCTGTAAGTCATTTCACTTTGTAGGCAAAAGAGTTTATGATTAAAGCATTTGATCAAAAGGCTTAATGTACCAGGAAAAGGACACTTATCATTGAACCAAGTCTCAAGCTTCCTCTATTCATTCATTAATTTGTCTGGTCTTGAAAAACAAAAATACTCTTGAATAACAGTGTAACAGTAAAGGTAGCATAACATATTATTTATGAGGCAGTCAGATTCTAGCCCTTTTTCCTGTTTAGAACAGCCAGAAATTAGAACTTAAAAAAAAAAATAGCCTCCCAAAGCAAGCACTGTAGAAATAGCTAAGGTAAGTGGAGATGTTCAGATCGAACATTCTTTATTTGTTTGAAGTTAATGGCCAATCTTGGGAGAAAGAATTTTTTACTGGCTGATAAAGCCAGATCCAGTAGTGTGGACATGTCATAAGGAAAACAGGGTAAAGGCTTAAAATTAAGGAGATGGGCTAGACAGTGGAAAAGAGAAAAGTCCAGCCTAGAGATAAAGCACCCAATGACATGAGCCATAGGGATGCTCTGAAACATGTAATGAGAACAGCAAAAAGACCAGCTTAATAGGATGGATAGAAGCAGCTGGAGGCAGAAGGAATATGATCAATTTATTATGGGCAATGGGGGATTTTCAATAAATGGACAAGGTAGCCTTGAACATTCCAAATACCTCAAAGGATACTGCTTTACTATATTTAGCACTTTGGTGAAAATGTCCAAACAACTCCTAATGTAGCACAGTGTCAGTACACAAACATACAGAAGTGCACTTGAAGTTAAAAAAAAAAAAAAATAGGACTTTCATTCAATTCAATTCCAACATTTGCTAATTGCCTATTCTAGGGCCCTAAGCTCCAAGAAACAGATTATGAAAGATTTCTCTCCATAGCGAGCTTGCAGTAACTTCTCTCATTAATTCCACACTCACATATTTAAGTACTTATTTTGTTAAAGGGAATGTCCTGGGTATGGGGGCTGGGAGTAGTAGGCAGGAAGAGAGAGTGAGTGAAAGATGATGCCTTGAAGAAACCCACAGCATTTCAGAGGAATATAGCACGTATACACACAAGCAACTATAAGATAGAAAAAAAATATCCCCTAAGAACACAGAGGGAAAAGCGACAGAGGTAGTACATGGATACACAGACGATTTTGTTATCATTCTTCAACCTGCACAATTAGATATACATTCTGTATGTACAGTATGCTTCAAATACTTTTAAAAAATAAATTAAATGTTGAAAAATAAAATAGGTGCAGAGAATTTGTGAATGCAGAGGTAAGAAAAATGAGCTGGTTGATAAATAATGACAGACAGCAACAGCATTATTCTGGCGGTCAACTGCCAAGTGTGGAGTGACTGTGCTTTTTACTGAGTATTCTTTTCTTTACCTATCATATACCCACACCATTCTAACTGCAATTTCTATATCGCAGGACAATGGGTAACAGGAATCATTATCTTTCTGCTAGTTAACATGCATTATTTTTTACCCTACTTGGTTTACCAAATCCACTGATGGGGTAAAAGAAATCCAAGAATTGCTTGTGTCATGAACTAACTTAGGGATTTGAAGAAAACCTCATTCCAAACCCTAAATGTTTTCCTTCTTTATCTTCATGAGACTATACATTTCAACAAGACACAGGTTTCATAAAGTCTTTCTATTATTTTTTTTAATTTTTTTTAATGTTTATTTATTTTTGAGACAGAGAGAGAAAGAGCATGAATGAGGGAGGGTCAGAGAGAGAGGGAGACACAGAATCCGAAGCAGGCTCCAGGCTCTGAGCTGTCAGCACAGAGCCCGACGTGGGGCTCGAACTCATGGACTGTGAGATCATGACCTGAGCCGAAGTCGGCCGCTTAACCGACTGAGCCACCCAGGCACCCCAAGTCTTTCTATTATTAAGTAAAATATGGGTGTTTTTTGTTATAATGAAATTGATAGCCCACTATATCACTTGTCAGAGGATTGTGTAATGTGCCATAAAAAACATTTCTAAACTATCACTGCATATTTTGATTCAACCATGGTTTATGATTTTAATCTAGGAAGTAATATTAACAGGCAGGATGTCACACACACACACACACACACACACACACACACACCACATTTATCTGTTCGTCTGTTTCTAGGCACTTACTCTGTTTCTTAATGGTGAAGTGCTTCCCTGTATCCCAGTTTTATTACCCTAAGACAGGGTCAACAAACTGTTCCTATAAAGGGCCAAATATTAAGTATTTTAGGCTTTGCCGGTCACACAGTCCCCATCACAATTAGCCAATTCTGCTGACACAGCACAAAAAGCCACAGGCAACACATAAATTAATGACTGTGGCTATATTCTGATTAACCTTATTTATGAACACTGAAACTTGAATTTAATATAATTTTTACAAGTCATTGAATATTCTTATTTTATTTTTCAACTATTTAAAATACTAAAAATCTTCCTAGTATACCAGCCCTTACAAGAACAGGTGAAAGGCTGGATTTGTCTCATTTGCCCACCTCTTTCCTAAGACACAATCATGACTCAAAGGCAACTCTTCTCAAAAGGCATAAGAACAGATTTTTCAAAAGTTTCCACTTCTGTTTTTGCATTTTTCTCACATGGTACAATAGGAAGTTATAGGACCTTAACACTTTGTAAAATAACAAAATTTAGTTTTCATGTCCTGTATCAGTGGTGCACGGTGAGAAAGTTAGCCCTTTCAATTTTACATACTTTGGCAAAGGATTCACTAACTATCACTTGGAGTTGGCAATCCCTGCAAACAGACTCAGGTTTATCAACACAAAGAAGCCCAGGGTCCGGATGGTGCTTCAAGAAGATTCTTCTGAAATATTGAGAACATTATTCTGCAGCTTCCCCAATAGTTTTTTGTTTGTTTGTTTGTTTGTTTGTTTGTTTTCTAGATTTATGACAATATCCCTAAGCTTGCCATGCCCCAGGACTTAGCTTGGTTAAATATTCTGGCTCAAAATATATTTTAGTTTTCAGTATCTGTTTAGAGATTCCTTCCCACTGTGATATTTCCCTCAATAATAATCATATAAAATGTTTTCTAGTCCCTATACCACCTTTCTAGGTTGTTTTTGTTTTTTTATTTCTAAAAAAGATCTAACCAGTTAACGGGCTGCTCTTTCAGAAACTTAATGTCATACAGAATGAATGCTTCAACATTACACTCATTCATTTTAATTTTCGAATTTATATCATATTTATACCCTTTTCAAAACACTCATAAATCTATGGTTTCTGGTTCAACTTTAGTAGTAATTTCTATTCTTATCCATGACCCTGGGATAAAATTTAAAATATTCCTTTTCATGCACATAACCGACATTAATCTAATTTGTAACATTAATTTCATTCTTCCTGAGAATTCTCACATTACAGAGGTAACATATACACATAAAGTGTATATATGTGTATAAACACTTACACATTTATATCTACATATCTACATATATATGTATATATACATATCTACATATCTGTATCTATGTATCTATCTATCTGTACATATATAGAGAGAGATGAAGAGAAACATATACATACATCTCTCCCTCTCCTAGTTCAAATACCAGCTCTTCTTCTCCCTGTCTCTGTGGTCTGGGGCAAGACACCTAACTTCTCTATGCCTTAGCTTCTTCTGTAAAATGGAAATAATAATGGCATACACTTCATAGGACTACTGTGAGGACTGAACGATTAATGAATGAAAGTTCTTAGAATAATGCTTCATAGTATATGATGCATTCAGTAAGTGTTGGCTATTATTATGCACCACCCACCTGTATTT
The DNA here is from genome assembly GCF_016509475.1 of Prionailurus bengalensis. Taxonomy (NCBI): domain Eukaryota; kingdom Metazoa; phylum Chordata; class Mammalia; order Carnivora; family Felidae; genus Prionailurus; species Prionailurus bengalensis. The sequence goes on along the minus strand of NC_057344.1, from coordinate 189,056,568 downwards.
GTATGTGACTCTGATTTGCAGAGTGACTAAATCTCAACTCATCCTCACTTGAGCATGTATTTGTTACCTCAGGTGGGAAGTTCAACGACACAGCCGATTCTCTCTTCTGGAGGCTCCATGAGTGGGACCGAGGGCTCTGGCTGTTCTGAGTTTTCTGTCAGGTCTCCCTCCAGGAGGTGGATAAGATGGCAGCTAGCAACCCCAGACCCAGACCCCTGGATCAACATCTATGGAAAGCAACAGTCTTTTCCTACTTTTCTACTCTGGCAGAAAGTAACCAAGGAAGACACTGACTGGCCCACTGAGGGGCATATGCCAATCCCTGTTGCTTGAGGGTAGAGGTAGGATGATGGGTCAGTCCCACCTAATGTGCTCACCATCGAGAAGATGAAAAGGGAAAGAGATTCTGAGAAAACAGGACCAGATGACCACTGTAGTTCATATTCTCTTTGTAAAAGCCTCAGGTGAGTGAATCTGGCCTCTTGTGTCTATTGCAAAGGCCACTGACCCTGAGTTTTCGGGTCACCACCCTCTATGACCGTCCAAATCATACCTATGCTCAACTTGACCCCTATACTATAATGTAAGTGCTCTAACCAGCTCAGCTTAGCAAAATGCAACCGGTGAAGGACACTTGGCGCCATAATCTTTACATACTTTTATCTCTATGACTATTTCAAACTTAAAGGACCAGACTAGTCCAGGGACTACATGCCTCGGAGCATATGTGGCAAAACCACCCTATGCTAGATGTACTTTTAACATTACACGGTGATGCCCAGCAGTCCACCCTGAGAGACAGCTAGACAGGACCAGAACACACATTTTGTTTTCTCTGCACCATGTATTCAAGAAAGTAGGTAAGTCCTTTAGCCTCTCAGACACAAGACTTCCACATTTCTGAAGCAGAGACTGAAGGGTCTACTTAACCTACTACACAGAATTGTTTTCAGGATTAAATGAAATACCAAATGCAAAAATAATTAGTAAATATAATTTTTAAAAATCAGCATTATCTCTAGTAATTAAATTGTTCTTGGTGCCCTAATCCTCTTAAACACAGAAATGATTTGTTTCCTTAGTCTTAGATATCTTTTCTGCTCTTAGAATAGCTGTCATTTGACACCCTTATGTCACTCCTTATATAAAGTACCTCACCTCCCTTTTTTTTTTTCCTGTCACAGCCATCCACATACTCTATTTGTCATCCTTGTCTCCATTTTTCCTTCTAAGATTTCTTCTTTCCTTTGTCTCTCTTTGTTAATTTTTTTTTTAAGTTGGTCATTATCCCTTCCCTGGTGATAAAAGCCAGTCACCTTTCCCTTCTCATCCTCAATGCAACCATTGCAGCATACTGGCTGGAATGCTCAGATCCTGACTTCATCTTGCTATTTTATTTCATTCTGTCTATTCACAATCACTGCTTTATCTATAAGAGCCTGATTCCTCCAACAGAGGCTCTTTCTGGGTTTCACTTCTGAGTCCGGCACCTTGTAAAGATTTAACATTGTGGGATGTCTCACTCCAAATATTTTTTAATACATTTGTCTTTTATTTTTTTTAAATATGAAATTTATTGTCAAATTGGTTTCCATACAACACCCAGTGCTCATCCCACAGGTTCCCTCCTCAATGCCCATCACCCGCCCTCCCCTCCCTCCTACCCCCCATCAACCTTCAGTTTGTTCTCAGTTTTTTTTTTTATTTTTTTTAACATTTATTTATTTTTGAGACACAGAGAGACAGAGCATGAACGGGGGAGGGGCAGAGAGAGAGGGAGACACAGAATCGGAAGCAGGCTCCAGGCTCTGAGCCATCAGCCCAGAGCCCGACGCGGGGCTCAAACTGACGGACCGTGAGATCGTGACCTGAGCTGAAGTCGGACGCTTAACCAACTGAGCCACCCAGGTGCCCCTGTTCTCAGTTTTTAAGAGTCTCTTATGTTTTGGCACCCTCCCTCTCTAACCTTTTTTTTTTTCCTTCCCCTCCCTCATGGTCTTCTGTTAAGTTTCTCAGGATCCACATAAGAGTGAAAACATATGGTATCTGTCTTTCTCTGTATGACTTATTTCACTTAGCATAACACTCTCCACTCCAAATAATGTAAAAAGTTGCACTGCCCCAGTAGCTCAGGTGTTGGGGTAGCTTCTTAAATTCCACTTACTGGATTAATTCTCTGTGCTGCTTGAACAACAGAAGCACTGGTCCTACATGAAAAGCCCATGAGGCCACCAGCCTTCAGTGTAAGGATTCAGCAAGTACGTGTGTTTGGGAAGACTTGGTTGGATGGACGCTGGAATGGGAAATAACAGGCAACCACAAGCATAAAGTCAGGAGACCACACTGGCAATCAGACAGTAGTGAGTCCGCATTCCGGCTCTGTCTCTTACCAGTTGTGCGACCTTCAGCAAGTTATTTAAGTGTTGTGAGTGTCAGATTACTCTTTCATCAAATGGACACACTAACACCTTTTTCACAGGACTTTGTGAGAACAGAAAACACTTGGAAAACAGAATCTATCATCATCTTCCTTATCATTTTTGTTAGTAATAAACTCTTAAATTTGCTCTTAAGTATCCATAATATCCACATTAGGGCCTGATTCCTCCAACAGAGGTTCCTGCTCATGGCTAAAGGTAAATGTTGTATTGTTGGATTTTAGATGGCACCCACCACATGAGCACCCTACTGTACTCGGTCCTGAAATTCTTTCTGGCTAATGTGAGTGTTACCCAGGTTGTGACTGAGAAAACATTTCCACTCTGGCAGCAAATATATCAGAGTGAGAAGAACATACATGGGTTCTAAGAATGAGGAGAACCAAAAACAAAAACAAAACAAAGAATGAGGGGAACCTACAAAGATAACACCACAAGAGAAAAAGGGTTTCTTTGTGAAGCATATATATGTTTCTTTTAAAAACGTACAGTAATCTAAATAACTGATTGGTACATGCCAAACCTTTGTTGAGTTTTTACCATCTATTGGAACCATGCCTTGGGAGAAACAAAGACCTAGCTCAGCCTATTCTAATCTGCCCTATTCTCTTAGCTGTGCAAAAAGAAATGGGAGCGCCTTATGGTAATATCAATTATGCACATCCTGAAAAGTGGTAAAGAGAAAACACTGAGGTGAATTGCATTATTAGCACATATTTCCTGTCGTAAGTGGGTTTTTTCTCTAATCTAACCATGTCTCTTTCTGTTACAACAGTGTACCTTCAAAACTCTACCCACAAATCAATGTGGACGTCAGAGAAGAAACATCAAAAGAAAGCAATTATTGAAATTGTGTTTCATCCAGTCTGATCAGCAATAAAAATCAGCTTGATAAGTATACACTCACACTATCCCAGCAGGAAGAATCAATCGGAAACATTGATCATCACATTTTACTCTGCTGTCAGAGACAAATTAATCAGTATTACACATGACAGAACCTATATACAATGACAGCAATGTTTACCAAAATTTATATTCAATTTAGATCATTAATATAATTATTTCAACCATATAGGAAAAAAAAAAACATTTGATGGGAAAAATTCCAAGAAGGTAGATGCTTGTGCACAGCAAACATATTCAATATTCCCAAAGTACTGAATCATAGTATTACATTTGTGAAGAAAGGGAGAGGTGACAGTAAGAAACATTTCTGTGTTAACTACACAAATAAAACTCAGGCTCAGATGGGGTGCGGGGTTGGCTCAGTCGGTGAAGGATGCAACTCCTTAATCTAGGGGTTGTAAATTCAAATCCCACATTGGCTGTAGAGATTACTTAAAAAATAAAATCTTATGGGGGCACCTGGGTGGCTCAGTCAGTTAAGCATCCGACTTCGGCTCTCACAGTTCATGGGTTCAAGCCCCACGTCGGGCTCTGTGCTGACAGCTCGGAGCCTGGATCCTGCTACGGATTCTGTGTCTCCCTTTCTCTCTGCCCCTCTCCTGTTTGTGTTTTGTCTCGCTCTCTCTCAAAAATAAATAAACATTAAAAAAATAAAAAATAAATATAATCTTACAAAAAAACAACTTAGGCTCAGAGAGGTTAAGCACGTTAACTATGAAGACAAAACACACTGGTGGTGGAAGTGGGTCTAGAAGTTATATATTCTGAATCTTAATCCGGTATAGCTACACCACATTTAAAGTGGCAGAAATAAGAAATTCAAGACAGGGCAACTGAAACCATCATTTTGTGAAATAAACAGCAAAGTCTACAAACCTCAAGTATTTTCAAAACCTGAAATCCTTGTCTCTGGCCACTATCCAACACAGCTCTTCAGGACTTACAAAATAATATCTCCTCAATCAATAACGAACTCCAAAGTTCCAATGCAAGGTCGTCTTACCCTAGCAACTCAGAGAACACTATTGAAAAGTTTTAATTGGTTGCCAATCTGGGTGATATAGCTATCTTGTTGTGGGATTCATTTACTTTCAATTTTAGGGCCTTTCCATTTTTTTTTTTCATTTGAAAATGAGATAAGATTGTTTCATTTCAGTTTAAATCAAGGTAAGATGATCTCGAAACACAGTGGCCCTGTTTGTCTCAGCTCATAGATTCCAAAGTCAGGCATGCTCTGGCATTCACGATTTTTCACCCACACACTATATATCCCTTCATTAATTGTGCACTCAACATTTATGCAATACTCAAAAGTGATTGATATGCATGCACAAATAAGCAGATAAAAAACCACCAATCACTGTGAAGCTCATAGCCCCACAAGGGAGACTAATGACTACGACAGAATTACACACACGAACACACACCGAGTGCTACGAAAGTAAACAATGGGACAACCTAGCTTCCAAGAAGGAAGGCATGATACCTATGTTAAGAGAAAAAAGAAGAAGGTAAAAATAGGCATCAACTATGCTGATCTTTTTAACCTTGAATCTTGCCAGAAGAGGGAGGAGAGAGCTGTAGCACTGAGTCAGAGACATGGTCAAGTTGCAATTACACACACAAGAAGCTCAGAAAGGCTTCCTGAAGGTCACACTCAGAATTCAAACTCAGGCTCCTGGGATTCCAGGACACATTCGTTTACCCTGAAGCGAGCAGGCACCTTAAAATAGTACCCTATACATTGAAGGGTGCTAATTCTGGGAAACTAGCCACATAGACTATCTCTGACCACACTGTCAAAAGGCCACGCCATGTAGACTAATAGTAAAAATGTGGCCAATTTGAACTTCCAAGTCTTTTTTCTTTTTTTTTAATTGTCAGATTGATGCGTGAGTGAAGGGGGAGGGAAACACTGACCCGGTTGTCAAGATACCAGAATCCTTATCTCAGTTCTGCCTTAATTAATAAGCTTCCTGATTTTGAGTCAATCATTTCATGTATTTCATGTCTATATGCCATGTACAGTGCTGTCTTGGTATAAAGAGGCTAGACGTTAAATAACTCTACAATTAAATGGATATACTAGATGTAATGGGGTGCATGTGAGTGTGTGAGTGTGTATGTGTGTGCATGCTTCAAATAGACTTCTACATAGTCAAAAACCTTTGGAAAATTCAATGAAAACATGGCCCTGAGTTTCTATTGGGTCACAACAGACCCATATGAGCATTTGGATTATTTTATCTCCCATGATGACATCGCTTATTAACATAGCTTTGAGATGAGCTTACTTTTCTTTATGAAGGAGTCCAACTTTAAGAAATATTTTGTTTCAGACTCTTAACTATAGAGAACAAACTGATGGTTACCAGAAGGGAGGTAGATCGGGGGGGAGTGAGTGAAATAGGTGATGGGGATTAAAGAGTACACTTATCATGATGAGCACTGACTAATGTATAGAATTGTACACCTGAAATGAATATAACACTGCATGTAAACTCTCCTGGAATTAAATTCAGAAATCTTAAAAATAAATATTTTGTTTCAAAGATCCAAAAATTTTAATGTAATCAGCAATGCCTTTCCCGAGGTCAGGTTGGAGAGCACAATTAGGAAAATAAATGAATCTAGCTAAATATACTTTCTTTTAATTTAACAAATATATACTCAGCACCTATAATGTTCTGGGTATTATCTTCAATCTTAAAGCCCTTAAAAGCTGGGGGAGGCTGGGGGAAAATTAACCAGCAAGTAAGGTACGACAAGTGCTAAATTAAAGATGTCATGAAACATACAAGATGCTCCTCTCTCTGCAAGGGATGCTTCCTTCAACATCACGACAATGTTGATGATAGCAATATTAATCTCAGCTAACAGCTGCTGAGTAACTGCTATGGGCTAAACACGGTCTTAATTGTTTTACACACATTATTTATTTAAACATCATGGAGAGAAGGAAGTATAGAATAGTGGTTAAGATGTTGTGGGAGTAATCCTGTCTGTATTCAAATATATCACCATTAAAATTCTTGAAAAGGCAAGTAGAGTCATGTACAAAAGGTAAATGAGCACAAATTTCTGAACACGTTTCTCTCCCACCTCCTCTAGACACAAAGATTTTGGAGCATTTGTGTGTTTACTTTTCAGAATAAACTGCTCACATTATGAGGGCCCTATGATCTCTGTGATTGTATTTGGAGACTACCACAGCGACACAGGAACCTTGAATTGTTAGGAGTTACGGTGATGTTTGCTGGTGAAATGGAAAGTCTTAGGTAGGCTGGCAGATTTGTACGGTCCACTGATAATACTTTGATACAAAATTCATATCTGAAAATATTGTCATTGTTCCTAATAGGCAAAACAATACATTTATATACCAAAATTACAAAGTCTTGCTTTCCAGAAGTGTAGCTAAAACATGAGAAGCAAGTGGTCTTGTACACAAACATCAAGAGCTTTATACAGGGTTCTAACTCCCATCGACCATGTCTCCCCCACTCCATGTCTCTCTTCTCCTCCCGCCAATCCTGCAACTCATCTGCACTGTGGAATCCAACTCTGTACATCTGAGGCATCCCCAGTGCAGAGAGCACAGTTTTTAAACCTCAATTCTTTGGCTCTCTCCCCATCAACCCCTTGGAATTATTTAATTTCTAATGTATGAGGGAGAGTTGCTCAGTCTACGGTTCATTCCATACCATGAAAACATTTTAGTTACTTTTTTTCTGCATGCTCCTCAAAAAGCAGTCTTAAGTTTCTAAATTAAGACTTCCTTCGTTAGAAGATGAAATGTGTTTTACAAAGTATTTTATCTTTCTTAAAAAAAATGACTACTGAAGCCTCAGGTTCTTTCCTGTTACATGATAAAGATAATAGTCTCTACACCACAAGGCTGGCAGCATGCAGAAAGTGCCCATGGTGGTGTTTTGGGAACAGTTAAGTGTTCCGTAACTGTTAACTATTATTATAATAACCCATGAGGCAGATATTTGAGATTTTACAAATGAAGCAAATGAGTCTTGGTGAGATTTAGTTAACTTGCCCAAGGCCATAAAATGGACTAACTCCAGAACTTTAACACTGAACTAATTGAGCCGAGTCCTGATGCTGTTTCTGCAATTTTAAATTTTATAATATGTTGAGGAAAACAAGAGGCTCAGAGTAAGAAAATAGCATCTATTCTTATATTCAGCTTTATTTGCTATTCTGTATATATTATAATCTATTACATACTATTTATAGTATGCTATATATTTACATATGATTTCTATTATATTTTATTTACAGCATCTTACAGTTTATTATTTACAACTATTTATAGTACATTGTTTTATTTATGTTATATTCAATATGTAGTGACAGTACTTTGTGGTCAGTTAATAGCTTTATGCTCTTTTTATTAAATAATCAGATATTAACTTCATGAGTTGGGGGGGGGAATGGTACCAGGAATTTATTCTTTAATTCTCTTATTCAATAAATATGCATTAGTCATCACTAGGTAATGATATGGAGGCAACAGAGATTCACAATTGACAAAAGCATCAATATAAAAGGTGCCTGGCTTCTGGGAGAAAAACCTTCTTGTAGGAAAGGAACATACGAACCGCTCATTACAACGTAGTAAGACTACTGCCAAGGTGACCGTGTAAGGCCCTGCAAAGAAGCACCCCTCCGCGCACCCACCATAAGCACAAACAGTTGGCCAGAAGGAAGACATCTAGACTGTACCTCACTGGTTTATTCAGCCAGTGGTTACAGGGTTCTCATTATAAGCCCCATCGTGGTTAAGGTCCTGGAGCTGAGTACTGCAAACAAAGCCCGGTGCTGGCCTTAAATTAGCCAACTCACAATCCCAGTGAAGCCCCAGAAAAGAGTTATTCAGGGGCTAGTTAGTAAAGATTCCAGAGGAACTGAAAATGTCTGCCTCATCTCATTCACATTTAATTTAATCCAAAAATAGGCTCGGTCGAACTTCAGTAGAGCAAAGCAGCAAAACAACCAGGGAAACTTTGTTAATTGGGTTGATTTAGGCCATGTTTTCTAGCACAGTAAACATAAGCCAAAATGCTCCCTGATGAGGAAGAGTGTGAAGCCCACAGAGAATACCAAGTTCTCCTCCAAGTCCTAGGGGAACCCAGCCTTCAGGAGGCAGCTCGTCACACCAGTGATGTAGCCTCACACCTAAGCACTGGAGCTCACTCTGTGGGCAGCCAATTTGGAGACGTTCTTTTTCTGCATTCTTGTTTGTACCTTCAAATAGAATTCTGAAAGTTTTATCACATCCCTTGGCTTTAGCCCCCTCTGTACATGATTCCAAAATTCTTCACCTTTCTAGCTAAATAAACGAAGAACTGTGATTTTCCTCAGTGTAAGAATCCCCACAAAGGGCAAATGTAAACCCGGGTATTATTACTTGTGTAATAAGTAACTTGGAAACAGCTTTGTAACATAAAATCCCAAGTCCTTCCTTAAAGATGTCTTTGCCAACAGAGCTTTGCCTTGCTGAATTAGGCAGGGGGGAAAGCATTTGCTTTTCAAGGGCAGTATTAAGATTGAACAGGTATCGGGGCGCCTGGGTGGCACAGTCGGTTAAGCGTCCGACTTCAGCCAGGTCACGATCTCGCGGTCCGGGAGTTCGAGCCCCGCGTCGGGCTCTGGGCTGATGGCTCGGAGCCTGGAGCCTGTTTCCGATTCTGTGTCTCCCTCTCTCTCTGCCCCTCCCCCGTTCATGCTCTGTCTCTCTCTGTCCCAAAAATAAATACACATTGAAAAAAAAAATTAAAAAAAAAAAAGAAAAAGAAAAAAGATTGAACAGGTTTCTTCATGTTCTCTGTATTTGAGAAAATTGAACCACTTCAGTCCCAAGTCTCTTACATTCTGAGTTTTGATTGCCTCATTTGTACAGCAGTTCAGCTGCCTTGCCAGCTTCAGAGGTAGTCGTGGAGGGTCCCATAACTTAAGACAGCATTTGGAAAACTACAATATAAAATATAAATCATAATGATGTCACTTTACATCTTAGGTTGCTAATATTTTGCCACCTGTCACTTTCAAAGCAGTGGGGCATAGTAGGAGAAATATTGGTTGGGTAATTCTAAGACTGAAGAGAACTGAGTTTTACTTCGGGTTTATCACTATGGATTGACCTGAGCGCAAGTCCCGTAATGCTCTCTTTCGTTCTCCCTAATTCTGCGAGGGCCTGACTATACTCTTTCCAAGTCTCTCTTCATTGGCAGTATAGTTTTTCAATTTGTAAACTCAGTTAACATTTGCTGAGCATTGAGTGTGCCCAACACAGTGTCTGTCACTGTGGGTCAGGATACGAAAAGGTAAACAAACAAACCAACAAACAAAATGACATAAAATCTGACCAACGAAGTAAGAGTATACTGTTAGTCAACTTGGCTATTAAGCACATGGTGACATCTGAGAAAAGATTTCAGGCTGGAATGTCAATGTGAAAACAAGATTAGTCACGAAGCAAACAGACTTGCAGAGTAGAATTAGCTGTGTATCTGTATGCAAGTCATTTTACCTCACTTATAAAATAAAGAGCCTAGGGTCATGTAATAATCTTCACGGCCCTTTCTATGACATCTAAGGCACTAAAGCAGTCACTGAATGCTACTCTGTACCCCTTAAAGTGATTAAAAACAAAACAAAACATTAGGAAAATAAGTCTGGTGACCACACAGCCTCTGTTGCTCAGGACAGTCCCCTTGTATGCCTGTTGTCCCTCAGTAATTATTAACAGCACCAAGAGCACATTCCCTCTCCCAGTTTGCCTCTCCAAAGGTTTCCAATTTGAATGACCCACTTATAGTCATCATCCCCATAATCAGGCATATATGCACAAGCTGATGAAACAAGATCATAAAAGAGGAGGGATCAAGGAAGGGATAGACAGAAGTATTCTAGGACCTCCAAAGTCGAAGAATTAACAACCAGTTTGCTTGATGACTGTGGACAGCATTTTAACCTAGAAGACTAGATAGCAGAGGGGAGAGAATTTAGTATAACCTGTATAATTATGTTGAATATCAAATACTAAAGTGTGGGTCATCCCCACACTTTAATTACAGAGTAGTGGTTGGACTTCTTTTGCCCTCAATGTCATATTTAACTTCATCATCTCCAAACTTACACTTGTCTTCTCTTCTTTCAAGTGTCAGTTAGTTAAATGCCCTCAATGTACAGGTCAAGAAGGACAAAGGTATTGCCTATCAAGAGATAGGGCCTATCAGATTTCAAGTCTGGGCCTATCAAATCTGCGCCTATCAGATTTCAAGAATCTTGTTCTGGCCTCCACCCTTAGCATACCATTCTTTTCGCTTTACTTTTTCTCTTTGGGGAATGTCAGTCATCTCTAAACTTTGCCAGAATGGACTCTGAAACTGTATTCCGAGCAATTGTGTTGAGGCATGACATCTCTTGGAAATCAGGCCCTTTTTTCCAAAAACTGGACACTGCCACTTGGATACCTATCACCTGCACACTAAAGCTCAATTTCTCTAAAATGCCGACTACAAAATTTGTTCTATCCTACTTATTGCTCATTTAAATGTTTTTTCTGTCTTGAGAGCGTAGCCTGTGTCTTAATGGATATTGGGTCATCAAGGCCTTGTTTTTATCTGACAGTACCCAATAAATACTGTCGAATTGACACGGCTGTGGCTTTTTATTCCCATTCTAACATTTGCCCCCTGCCAACTCTTCTTATTTTGGTCTCTGAATAGAGATGATAGGTACCTCCAGGATTTCAAAGGTAATTTAAACTTTGTCTTTATGCAATATACAGAACATTCCCTCTATAGGGAGCTCAACAGAGAACCATCAGTTGTTCAATTTTCAGTATAAAGCTAACACAGAATGAGGAGTTTCACAGCTGTATCTCCCTTTCCTGTTTTTCTAGCACCAGAGTCTACATAAGAGATTTTAGTTCCTAACTTTGCCTTTCTCTTTCTTCTCTCCTGACAGTGATTGTAGACTGACCCCTGTTTGCTTTTCTCCCATCTGTTTTACAAAATCACTCTGCTTCTATTTTCATCTTTGCTTTCCAGCATCTAAACCACTGAAGCCATGACCTTTCAAGCAAATGTAGCAATGGTATCGGTGCATCCTCTGATTGAAAAATCAAACCGAGCCCATACACGGTATAATTACTCTGTGTGCACAGGAGTAGTGTCTGCACTTGTGGAAGACAGATAATTGGATTTCAGATTACTGATAAAAATATGCACATTCCACCTGAGCCCCTGCAGCTTTGTTTTTCCTTCCCCCCTGGGATCCCATAGAAACTTGAAACTTCAATTCTTCTGTGGACTCTCATCCCTACACACTTGGCCTCTAGATCCCACCATTTCTATCTCCTGAAGATCTTTAGCACACCTCTTCATGCTTTCTCCAGAACTCCTTGCACTGATCCAGTACTGACCACCATTGGTATTCATCTGGCCACTTGGTCTTAACTACCTTCCTGCCTCCAATCTTGCCCCCCCCCACCATCTTCCACACATAGTTACCAGAGTTACCATAAAACTAGCTGAATTTTCCTTTCAAACATTGTCAAGGGGTTTCCTAGTCTAAATGATTTCTCTTAAAATGTATTTACCAACATTAGAAAATCAGAAAATTTTCCATTAAAAGGGGATGTCCTAGGTAACAGGTTGGGCAATACTAGGTAGGTCATAACTCCCACATGGCCACAATCCACTGGAGCTGAGCAGTGGCTCCCCATTAAGAAAGGACAGGAGCTGTCCCATTTGCCATAGTCTTCTCCACTCAGCATTGCTTTGATGTCACCTGAGGTGGCATTTATCACATGCTGATATACCACCGGAAACACTTCACTCATTTACACAGCCCAGCTGGTTCCTGGGGACAATGGTAATTGAGACTCAGACACTAGGATTCTTACCAGATAGAAAGAGGGCCAAATAATGATGAGTAAACACTTAAAATTATATTGGAGAGATAATTCCCAAAAGGGCTTACATTTATCTGGGGGTTCCTATGGAGGACATAAAGTTATGGGTGGCTGCCTTTATAGACATTTTAGTTAACATCTTAAGTTTTATCATAGTATCACATCTATAATTGGATATTTGGAGTGTAAAGGGAGAAGAAAGAAGAAAAATGGCTGGGAAGAAGGTTTAACTTCTTGATAACTCTATGAACCACGTTTCTTGTCATTTTCTGGATGGATTACTAGCACAAGAGGAAAAAATAAAAGTATCTCAGATTTCTCTAAAATGGAATTTAACTTAAAACTCTAGTGTCCCAATCCTGCCTCATTTTATTCCCTCTCAGTAGAATTTAAGTAGAAATTATGGTTATGCAATGAAGGACTCAATATATAATATTACAATGAAAATTAATTTTAGAAGCATATTGGCATTTTTAATACACATTCTAGTGTATACTAAAATGATATCATTAAAATAAAGTTAAAAGAAAGATTAACTTGCTGTCACCACCAACTGCATGTACTTCTGCTGTTAAAATTCTTTTTAAACAAGTTTTTAATACAACTTCCAATTTTTCCTCATAAATCAGAAATAGTTTTTCTTCCTCTGATATTGTTTGTAATATCCTATCGATCATAGTTGTTTTTTTTTTAATTTTTTTTTCAACGTTTATTTATTTTTTTGGGACAGAGAGAGACAGAGCATGAACGGGGGAGGGGCAGAGAGAGAGGGAGACACAGAATCGGAAACAGGCTCCAGGCTCTGAGCCATCAGCCCAGAGCCTGACGCGGGGCTCGAACTCGCCGACCGCGAGATCGTGACCTGGCTGAAGTCGGACGCTTAACCGACTGCGCCACCCAGGCTCCCCTCGATCATAGTTTTAAGACAATATATCTGCCTAAAGTTACTAAAGCTACAACTGAAGCTAGAATATTGTAAGAGCATTGCCATATTCTTATAAGGTATTTATTTATAGTTCCTAGGACTTCAATTAGAAAACACCGGGAACTTAGAAAAACAAGCATTATATTATAAGCCAAGTGTAGTAGAGTTGAGGAATAGAAATAGGATTACATAGGGTTATCCAGCTTCTGGTAGAGAGTCCTCCAGTAACACCAGACAGAAGGAACTTCCTGGAAATCACTGTTCTTGGAAAACAGAAACTTGTCAGACACAGAAGACCACAATGATTGTGTGAGTAACAGGCCGTAGGCAAATCACTACTAAAATAGTTATCCCCATGCACATCTGGCAAAGGACAGGAAATCTCATGATTTTTTGTGCAAGCAGGCAGAAAGGTCAAGAAAAAGAGACATTTAACTCACCTTTACCACTGGCCTGTAGTCCCTTTGAGGACTATTTTTCCTCATTTAACTGGCCTTTAATGTACTATTTACCTACCTCGAATAGTACTTCCTTCACCTACCTCGAATAATGCTTTGTTTATATAAAGAACTTTACTTTTTGCAACCAGAGAGTTCAGCTGTCAACTTGTATCTCTAGGGAGTTTAAGCAATTGATTCAAAAGGGTGATGCATCAAACATAATTTTAAAAAATCATATATTTAAGATCAAAGATAGCTTTATCAAGAATTTAGAAGGGTTTAAGATGTTTCAAATTGAAGATAACTATAACTTTAAATAAGTTATGGGACTTTTTTCCCATTCTTTGCTAAAAGAGCATAATTAACTTTTTTCACCTAAATATGTTTTAAGAGGAGTTTGGAACTTCAACAGTGGAATTTGAATTCTATGAGGATCTCTCAGCCACATTTAAGACAGCTGGTTACCATATATACTCTTGGATTTCTACTGACAATCAAAAAATAATCAGATAAAATCTTTTGTTCTTAGAAGTTCAGAGGCACCTGGGTGGCTCAATCAGTTGAATGTACAACTCCTGATTTCAGCTCAGGTCATGATCCCAGGGTCTCAGGATTAAGCCCCTCATCAGGCTCAGAGCTCAGCATGGAGGCTGCTTAAGATTCTCTCTCTTTCTCTCTCTCTCTCTACCCCTCTCCTGCACTCACTCTCTCTCTTCCTCAAATAAAAAACAAATTTAAAAAATGAAAAAAAGGAAGTGTGGACCCCAGATCTCAAGACGGATGCCCACACGGACACCTGAAGTCACACGCATTTCCTATGTAGACACAAGGATATAGACACAGACATGGTTCTGCGACTCCGGTGTCACAGTCTTTTAATCATTCCTTTATTTTTCCATATCTTGAAACTGATTCAATTCTTTTCCATATGGAGAATTCGGGTAGTCTGCCTTCCTAACCCCGAAGCTGCCTATTCCTCCCACCTAGTCAACTGCTACCTCCTTCTACAGCTCTTGGTGCTACAAATGACAAGTACATTTTCCAGCCCCAAACAAGCCACTCAAGAACATCAAGGGGCACCTGGGTGGCACAGTCAACTAAGCATCAGACTGTGGCTCAGGTCATGATCTCATAGCTCATGAGTTCGAGTCCTGCAGTGGGTGAGCTTGAGCCCCCCGCCCCAACCGGTGAGCTTGAACCCTGCATCAGGTAAGCACAAGTCTTGCTTCAGATAAGCTCTGCTTCTCTCTCTCTCTCTCTCTCTCTCTCTCTCTCTCTCTCTCTCTCTCTCCCCCTCTCTGCCCCTTGCTCACTTGTGCCTTCTCTCTCAAAAACAAAAAACAAAAAAACAAAAAAACAAAAAATCAAAATTAAGGTGGATGTTAGCTGCACTTATATATTAAAGGTTGAGCATTTTGTCATCAATTATGCAAATTTTAAGCCCTAGAATTTATCTTCTCTCCTCAACAGTTACACATGCTCATTTTAACTATGTTTTTCTTATTTTAAATATTACAAAGTAGAACTTATTTCTTCAATGATTTTTTCAAGTATAACTATATAATAGACTTTAACTTAAAATTCATTGTTTTTTTTTAAATTTTTTTAATGTTTTATTTTATTTTTGAGAGAGAGACAGAGTACAAGCAGGGAAGGGGCAAAGAAGGGGGAGACCCAGAAGCCGAAGCAGGCTCCAGGCTCTGAACCGTCAGCACAGAGCCCGGCGCCTGGCTCGAACTCACAAACTGTGAGCTCATGACCTGAGCCAAAGTCGGATGCTTCACCGACTGGCCATTCAGGTGCCCCAACACTCATTGGTCTTAAGGGTTAGCAAACTTAGAGGAATTTATACAACATTCAAATTAAAAAGCTAAAGTAAACCTTAAAGTGTTCTTTAACCTCTCTTTTTATTTCACATCCAATCCACTGGCAAATTTCTTTGATTCAACCTTTGAAATATGCCCAGAATCTACTTGTGTGACTTACACTGCTATTATCTCAAAGCCCCGTCTTCCACCAGACTCACCCTTATAGCCTCCAACTGACCTCCCTTCTTCCCCTCTTGACTGATGAACAATAGCCTAAGCTATCTTTAGAAAACACAAGCAGGATCATGTCACCTTTCTGCTCAAAAATGCCCATTCCACTATCACTTCCATCCTATCACTTCTCACCCTACTGCAAATAAAATCCCACCTTAACCACGGCATGCTTGACCTGGCCCCAGGCTATTTCTTCTGCTTCCCTCTCTCCTCTGCTCACACTAGCCTCACTGAACATCTTGCTGTTCCTTGACCAGACCATACACAGTCCCTCTGAGTTCTTTTCATCTGCTGCTCTGCTGCAGTCTCCTTGCCCAGATATTGGCCTGGATTGCACACTCATTGTAATTTGAGTCCAGATGTCACCTCATCTGCAAGGCCTTTCTGACCACCTAATCCATATTAGCATCTGCACTGTCACCTTCTGTTAATTCAGGCGGCTTTATTCTGTTTCTTAGAAAGAGTCTGGCCCATAGAATAATTAGCATGCTTCGTGTCCACCTATAAGGACAGAGACAGAACAGAGACTGTAGCCAAGACCTCATGGATTCATTCGACAAAATATTTACTGCCCCTTTGTGCCAGACACAGCCTTAGATGCTGATATAATTAATGATAAAATAAGTAAAAATATCTGGCTAAGGGAGCTTCAATTCTAATCGAGAGAGACAGATAAGAATAAACGAGTAAAATACAATCAGATGGTGGCAACTGCTAAGGAGACAAAAAGGAGGCCAGAGGAGTGGGCAATGTGGATGGGATAAGGCAGAACAGAGGGCTTCCAGTTGTCTGTGGAGTAGGCAGGAAAGGCTTTGGTGAGAAGGTGACATCTGAGAAGGACTGTATTTGTCTTGATCACTTGCAATTCCACTCTGATGGCAGCTGTGCAATAAATATTTGTTGAATAAATGAACTAATACAATTAAGGCAGAATTCCCAAACACACAGCCTAAGTGGTTGTTTTCCTCCTTGGTATTGCTGAGATCACAACCACCACACTACCACCATCAACAATAATAAGAGCAAAAAATGAAGTGTCTCTATGGCTGTTTTTGACAGAATCGCCAAAAAAAAATGGTCCTCTATGAAGAAA
This sequence comes from Prionailurus bengalensis, assembly GCF_016509475.1. Lineage (NCBI taxonomy): Eukaryota > Metazoa > Chordata > Mammalia > Carnivora > Felidae > Prionailurus > Prionailurus bengalensis. Next base: position 189,039,786 of record NC_057344.1, on the reverse strand, counting down.
AGTTGTCATTCTTTAGCCAAAGCAACCCAGAGTCAATTTCATATAAATTCCTAGGAAGCTTTTATGAAGTATGCTATCCATATGTAAGGCATATGAACCACAGAGATTAAATCCTTTCAGTTTCACAAATGGTTTCTCTCAGAACCTGACGGAAAAACTATTTTAAATATTCCCGAATGAAGTAGATAGTAGCAACCTTCCACTTCCTGCCTGTGGGAGTGAACGTGTGACATATACCTGGTGAACGAGGTATATGTATGTACCATCCCCTCTCTGGGTGTCCATAGGGGGGTATGCCTATTACCCAAGCAAGGATAATCAGTTCCCGATCATTATTTTTGATAGATGGTAGTGTCGCTTTTCCTTCTTTAATAGGGAAGAAAGGAATGATCAACTTGAGAGTGCTAAAATCCATCTCACCCAGCATGTAGACAGAGCAAGGCTAGTCCCTAAGCAGAGCAGCAGCATGCAGGAAGGTCAGCAAGGAAAAGAAAGGGAGAGAAGCCTAGGGCAAGAAGAAAAAGAGAGAGAATCTTCGTGGCTGAGCTATTAGATCAACCATACCTCAAACTATACCCGCATGTCCACTTGCTCATTTCAGCTATGGAAGGTGAAATTGGTCTCTGAGAGTTGTGCCAACAGGGGACTTATGAACTCATTTACAAAATACTCAATTATTAAAGATGTCTCAGTTTTGCTTGGCAAGTGCAAATATTAAAAAAAAATACATTCCTCCTGTGCTTTAAATGCAAAGGCAATTAGACTTTGATTTTGCTGTACTCTATGTGCAGTATGTAATTTTCCCCACAGTTAGAAGTGTAGTAATTCTGTGAAACTTAGACTAATAGGGACTTTGTTACATAATTCACATCAGATGAATACTTACATCCTGCCATGGACTCACACTATGGGTGTGTAATAATCCAGAGATGGGTTAAAGTCTGCAACACACCTCCTCACTCTGAGATATGACTAAGCTGTTTGAATTCCACTTATGCTGTTTCTTACTTAACTCCCATGCATAATACTGCTATCTACCTTACACAAAACCAAAACGTTCTCCTGTATTTGTAAGCAAGGCACACACAATATGTAATAAAGAATTATTTTGTTTATTATCAAGAATATTCAACAGAGTCACTCCATTTTATTTTTGACACCTAGCCATGCAAACATGCCTTTTCCAAATAACCATGTTTCTTAAAGCAAACTTATTTTTGCACGTATGCTTTAAGAAAGACTACCACAGACATGATAATGCCCCATATGAACATACAACAAGAAAGTATCTATTTATGTGTCTCATATCGACACTGGCAGACTGGAACACCCAGGATTTCTCCAGTTACTAGACATGTGTCACACATGTTCATGGTTGGGTTGGCAGAAAATAGAAATATTAGAAAAAGAGATATGTTTTTCTTCTTTTTTTTTTCATTGCTTACATACAACACCCAGTGCTCATCCCAACAAGTGCCCTCCTCAATGCTCATCACCCATTTTCCTCTTCCCCCCATCCACCCTCAGTTTGTTCTCTGTATTTAAGAGTCTCTTATGGTTTGCCTCCCTCCCTCTCTGTTCGTAACTTTTTTCTTCCCCTTCCCTTCCCCCATGGTCTTCTGTTAAGCTTCTCAAGATCCACATATGAGTGAAAACATGGCATTTGTCCTTCTCTGACTGACTTATTCACTCAGCATAATACCTTCCAGTTCCATCCATGTTGCTGCAAATGGCATGATTTCATTCTTTCTCATTGCCAAGTAGTATTCCATTGTATATATAAACCACATCTTTATCCATTTGTCAGTTGATGGACATTTTGGCTCGTTCCATAGTTTGGCTATTGTTGAAAGTGCTGCTATAAACATCGGGGTACATGTGCCCCTATGCATCAGCACTCCTATATCCCTTGTATAAATTCCTAGTAGGGCTATTCCTGGGTCATAGGGCAGTTCTATTTTTAATTAAAAGAGATATGTTTTTCAACAGATGAGGGACTAGGAAATCTTTCTTTCCCACTCTCATATGTCAACTTTTATCCACATATCTGATGTTGGGAAAAGGATGTCATGGATAGACTTCAGATTTGTCAGAAAGAAGGAGCCTCCTAAAATGTTTCAGGCTGAGCAAGAAGTCTTTAGAGCAAAGATCCAAAGCCCCAACAAGATGAGTTCACAAAAGCAATTTTAATTACTTTCCAGTGAGAGAAAACACAGAGAAAAAGCTAGTAGGCATAAATTCAGAAGTTCACTTCTCTGACAGATGTATGCAGAGCACTGAGCAGCTCAGTTTGGCACATCCTACTTGCCGGTGATTTGGACTTTCATAAAGTGATGCCAAAAGAAACTAACTGGAGTCTATCCACCAAAAGTCTCCTAGAACTGATACATGAATTCAGCAAAGTCACAAGATACAAAATCAATGTACAGAAATCAGTTGCATTCTTCTACACTAATAATCAAGCAACAGAAAGACAAATAAAAAAACTGATTCCAGGGGCGCCTGGGTGGCGCAGTCGGTTAAGCGTCCGACTTCAGCCAGGTCACGATCTCGCGGTCCGTGAGTTCGAGCCCCGCGTCGGGCTCTGGGCTGATGGCTCAGAGCCTGGAGCCTGTTTCCGATTCTGTGTCTCCCTCTCTCTCTGCCCCTCCCCCGTTCATGCTCTGTCTCTCTCTGTCCCAAAAATAAATAAACGTTGGAAAAAAAAACTGATTCCATTCACAATTGCAACAAGAAGCATAAAATACTTAAGAATAAACCTAACCAAAGATGTAAAAAGATCTGCATGCTGAAAACTATACAAAGCTTATGAAGGTAATTGAAGAAGATATAAAGAAATGGAAAAACGTTCCATGCTCATGGATTGGAAGAATAAATATCATTACAATGCCAATACTACCCAAAGCTATCTATGCATTCAATGGAATCCCAATCAAAATTGCACCAGCATTCTTCTTAAAGCTAGAACAAGCAATCCTAAAATTTGTATGGAACCACAAAAGACCCCGAATAGCCAAAGCAATATTGAAAAAGAAGGCCAAAGTGGGAGGCATCACAATCCCAGACTTTAGCCTCTACTACAAAGCTGTAATCATCAAGACAGCATGGTATTGGCACACAAACAGACACATAGACCAATGGAATAGAATAGAGACTCCAGAATTAGACACACAAAAGTATGGCCAACTAATCTTTGACAAAGCAGGAAAGAATATCCAATGGAAAAAAGACAGTCTCTTTAACAAATGGTGCTGAGAGAACTCGACAGCAACATGCAGAAGAATGAAACTAGACCACTTTCTCACACCATGCACAAAAATAAACTCAAAATGGATGAAGGACCTGAATGCGAGACAGGAAACCATCAAAACCCTAGAGGAGAAAGCAGGAAAAAACCTTTCTGACCTCAGCCACAGTAATTTCTTACTTGACACATCTCCAAAGGCAAGGGAATTAAAATCAAAATTGAACTATTGGGACCTCATCAAGATAAAAAGATTCTGCACTGCAAAGGAAGCAATCAACAAAACTAAAAGGCAACCAACAGAATGGGAAAAGATATTTGCAAATGACATATCGGACAAGGGGCTAGTATCCAAAATCTATAAAGAACTCACCAAACTTCACACCCAAAAAACAAATAAACCAGTGAAGAAATGGGCAGAAAACATGAATAGACACTTCTCTAAAGAAGACATCTGGATGGCCAACAGGCACATGAAAAGATGCTCAACGTCGCTCCTTATCAGGAAAATACAAATCAAAACCACACTCAGATATCACCTCACGCCAGTCAGACTGGCTAAAATGAACAAACCAGGAGACTATAGATACTGGCAAGGATGTAGAGAAACGGGAACCCTCTTGCACTGTTGGTGGGAATGCAAACTGGTGCAGCCACTCTGGAAAACAGTGTGGAGGTTCCTCAAAAAATTAAAAATAGATCTACCCTATGACCCAGCAATAGCACTGCTAGGAATTTACCCAAGGGATACAGGAGTGCTGATGCATAGGGGCACTTGTACCCCAATGTTTATAGCAGCACTTTCAACAACAGCCAAATTATGGAAAGAGCCTAAATGTCCATCAACTGATGAATGGATAAAGAAATTGTGATTTATATACACGATGGAATACTATGGGGCAATGAGAAAGAATGAAATATGGCCTTTTGTGGCAACATGGATGGAACTGGAAAGCGTTATGCTAAGTGAAATAAGTCATACAGAGAAATACAGATACCACATGTTTTCATTCTCATGTGGATCCTGAGAAACGTAACAGAAGACCATGGGGGAGGGGAAGGGGAAAAAAAAGTTAGAGAGGGAAGGAGGCAAACCATAAGAAACTCTTAAAAACTGAGAACAAACTGAGGGTTGACGGGGGTGGGAGGGAGGGGAGGGTGGGTGATGGGTATTGAGGAGGGCACCTGCTGGGATGGAAACCAATTTGACAATAAATTTCATATTTAAAAAAAAGAAACTAACTGAATGACTAAAATAAAGTTTGTTTTTTTTTAAATCAGCACTTAGTGATGGATCCACATGCCTTATCCAAAGGAGTTATAAATGGAAATTGATTGGTTTTTTTTCCTGCAGTCTCACATTTCAACAATTTAAGTAAACATACATCAAAGAAGCACTCATTCATGAGAAGTGAGAAAAAATCCCAAATAACTAATGAATTTCTTTTCAGATGATTCATCTGTTTGACTTCTGAAAGGTGGATCCTCACAAGAAACAATAGATGATTCAATCATCTCTTAACCTACTGAGGCTCAATCACTCACTATTCCTGATCATTTCCATCATCAACAAAAACAAAGGGGGGCACCTGGGTGGCTCAGCTGGTTGAATGTCCAGATTTGGCTCAGGTCATGATCTCATGGTTTGTGAGTTCAAATCCTGCATCAAGCTCTGTGCTGACAGCTCAGAGCCTAAAGCCTGCTTCAGATCCTGTGTCTCCCTCTCTCTCTCTCTCTGCCCCTCCCCCACTCATACTTGCGCTCTTTCTGTCTCTCTCTCTAAAAATAAATAAATAAAAATTAAAAAATTTAAAAAAAGAAGGGAAGATTAAAAAAAGGAAGGGAGAGTGGGAGGGAAGGGGGAAGGAGGAAGGAGACGGAAGAGGGGACAGGAGAGAAGAGGAAAGAAAAGAAAACAGAAAAGGCCCAATGAAAAAGAGATCGACCTCAAACCCATGACTCTTTGTATTGATTTCCAAATTTCACATCAACATATAAGAAATAACACTATTTTTTAAGTTTATTTATTTATTTTTGAGACAGGGAGGAACACAGCAGGGGAAGGGCAGAGAGTGAGAATCCCAAGCAGGATCCGCACAGTCAGCCCAGAGCCCAATGTGGGGCTCGAACTAATGAACTGCAACATCACAACCTGAGCTGAAATCAAGAGTCAGATGCTTAACTGCCTGGGCCACCCAGGTGCCCCACAAATAACACTATTTTATAACCACTAGAAAGGTTTTAATCACAAACTCACAAAAAAATACCTCTCTCTATAAAGTGACTTCGACAAACTTAAGAAAAAATAAATCTCACACCCAAAAACAAATGACATGAAACTAGAATTGTTTCTGAAATGCTTGCCACAGCTGCATTGTGGTTTTAAATAAAGCTTGCAGAGTTGCATTCCTGAGGCTTGGTAATTGAAATAATTTGCTTTTCTGCATGTATAAATACATAGTGTTAATCAGCAGCTTAAATTGAAATTGGTACAAATATCATGAACTGAGACTGTTTGCAAATCATCTCTGGATTCAGGCAATTCACAGCAAGTCTTCTCCATTAGCACCACTAATTGAAATTTGTTACGTAAAATTGCTTTCTCCCTAATTCCCTAAGGGGGACTCAGGTCAAACCAGATGCTGTGTGTTTATCCAGGAGCAGAAGCAGGAAGCTGTTCCACTACCATAGAGAAGTTTGTTGTTCTCTGCCATAGTATCAGTGGGGAGCTACTACTCCCATATTAAACACAGAGGCCCCCCAGAGGAAAGTAATGTGGCTGTGGGAAGCCAAAGGTATTAATGTCCTCTAGTTTAGGGGTTCAAAACTAAAGGCTAAGAATGCTTAATACCTAAAAGGAGGGCTCAGAGAAATAGAAAAAGAAGGTATAGAATATGCTGCCTCTACCCATGGGCAACAGTCACTACAAATGTCCATTGTCCAGAAACACAGGTCAAACTATATTTCTGCTTCAGAAAGAGCAAAACTCCCAATCGAATACCACCTCCATCTATAGTTCAGCCTAGAATCCTTTATTACATTGCTTTCAACTTTATTATAGTGCTAACGTGTAAAAAAAATTATGTATGTGTCTTTCTTTCTCACTAGATTATGCTAGAAATTGTAAATCACAGTCTGCCATGATATACTGCGAACAACAGAGATGTAATAAATTGTTGAATTGAATGTAATGGATTTAGTGCCACAAATTGAGGAAAGGGCACATTTACATAACCCATCCAATGTGGAAGTAGGCATGGGTCTCATCTTTTATAAAAAAAAAAAAAGTTTCACCAAGAATGAGGGGTTGGAGAGAGCAGGCATACTACCTTTGATCTCAAATTCTTGATATAAATCACTAGTACCAGACCTAATTTGCAAATTCCCTACCATTATGTTCTTTGTCTCTAGGATCCTAAATGCGCACATGAGGGTGACATGATTTCTACAGCAGACCCATGCTATTCTTCCAGTTGTTTACACAAGACCACGCCACTGACGAGGTCAACACTGGCCAATCCAGGGCAATGATTCTGAAGCAGCTGAGATTGCTTGAGACCAAGAAAGTGGAGGTGCTGGAGGGTCACATAGCACAAGCCACAACCAGGCCCAAACTCCCACGTTGAAAAATGGCTCTCACCAAATCAACCTAAATAAGTAAAGATTCCCTCAACAGCAGAAACCACAGTTCTAGAATTACTCAAATTTCATGGTATTGTCAGTCTAAAATCAATCTTCTTACCCAGATTACTCTTTTTTCTTTTTTTAATATAATTCATTGTCAAATTGGCTAACATACAGTGTGTGTAGTGTGCTCTTAGTTTTGGGGGTCGCAGATCACTGTTCTTGACTTTTTACAGCCATGATTTCTTCATAGTGAATGAAGAAAAGAAAAGCATACTTGTATCCTTATATAATGATGGTACACATTTTCAAGTGTTCCAATGATCTTCAAAAAGCCTTTCAGATCATTATCTCTAGTAAGTGCACCTGCTTATATTTTTGCCTATTACCTTAGTTTTTAAATCATCTTTCACTCTTCATCAAAGCAGGAGAATCCTGTATCTAGCCAAAAAGTTTTCCTACCTAGAAGTCTTGAACTGTTCTGGGGATAATTAGAGGGGAAGGGAAAATGAGCCTTTCTGGCCTGTGAATTCCTGTAGGTAATACTACCATGTGTATTCCCCAACTTAAGTTCCCAAAGACTGACATTCGAATGCATTCATTCCTAACTACCATCTAACAAAGCAGCAAAGGTGCTTCCTTAAAAGTTTAAGGCCAGAACACAAGAAGTGAGACTATCAAAACTGTACCATTTCCATTAACCCAACCTCATTTTATCACGAGGCTGTGTATAGGCTTGGAGTAGAATCTGATCACCTGGTTTTATGCCCTAATTCTGCTACTGATCGCGGCTATGACATCGCAGTCAAAAGAAATCACTTGTCCACCCCTCAGTTTCTTTACCATCAAAATGGAAATAAGAACTGCAAGGTTAGAGATTTGATGGTTAACACCAAGGCACTGGGAACAGTGCCTGGCTCACCCTCAGTGAAGTGGTAATCATTAGTACTGACTTTAGTTCTATGTCCTCAAGAAAACACAAATGTGCTGAGATCTTTAAAAGAACAGGTAATTGGCTGCTGATTGAGGGATAATCAGAATCCATCTTGAAACACATTCGGAAGAGCTTAGTCTGGAAAATATCCGCCAGAGCAGAGTGGTATAAAGCATAAGGTGATCTCATATCACACCCCAGAACACAGTGCCATGAAGAAAAATGATCAAAGCCAACTGGACCCAATCTTTCCTTGCCCATACATTTATACAACAGGTTGACAGCAAAGGGTGTTTATAAAATATGTTGACAGCAAAAGGAGTATTTGTTAAAATGTTCTAATGGGGAGAAAGAGTAGGAGTTCCCAAAAGGATCTGAGGAGAAGCAACTCTTCGCTTCCTTCAGCCACTGAAAAGCCTGCAAAATAAGTGCCCCCATGTATTCCAATCTTCTGGGGTCACAGTTTTCTTTAATATCCAAGCAACATGACTCCAGTCTCCGTTTGCTTGGGGAAATCCAGCGTTACTGCTGTTAGTTCTAAGCATTGCGGTGGGAGGTAACCTACATTTTCTCGTTATTTCTAACCCCGTTTTGTCTCCCAGCTAGATCCGCAGTGACCCTGCCCTCCATCCTCCCTTCCTGTGAAGCTGGGCCCAGCCCACATGCTGGGTGGAGGGCCCTTCCTTTCTCCACAGTGAGTCAGACCCCAGCAGTCCCTGGGAGCTGGAAAGGACACAGGGAGGCAGAATCCAACACACACACACACACACACACACACACACACACACACAAAACCAATCTAAATTCTATTCTCTGACCCACTCAAGTCTCCCTGAGATTTCTCTCTCCCAGCCCATTCCCCTCAGTATACCTCAGCCTGCTGCCTTGGGTCATTATCCTCCCCAAAACCCTCCCAATCCTGTATTTCCTTTCAAATTTAGGAGGCCCAGACTTCTCAAACTACCAGAGGTCAATCCAAATTAACTGCCACTTTATTATGCAAAATAATTCAACTCTTGCCCTCTAATCCTCTCCCTTTGGGAATTTACCTTTCAGGATTTACCTTTGTATAATCTGGGAGCCCTTTAAGGTATTTCAGGAGTAAAAGAATACTTCTTTCCATGAACAAATTATGTTTTTCTTGTAGGGCATGAAATATGAATTCAAATGCCTATAGGGTATTTGGATCTCTCTATAGATATATAGATATGGACATATATAGACACATATAGACATCACACACACACACACACACACACACACACACACACACCATACATGGTTTAAGGCAACAGGCACGATTCCAGAGAGAACAAGCCATCCGAAAGGTTGTTAGAAGAGAAACTGAAGCATATTAAAAATTCTAAGACTTTGAGCAAAACCTCGATTCAAATCAGTGCCAAAGCATCCGTGGTTAAGAACACCTACTGGTAGGGTCTGGGCAGAGAGGCTTTCATAGAGAAAAGGCAGAAGCAAAGCAAGGAAATTATTAACTGTCTATAGTTTAAAACCTAGTTGGCTGTTAGTGACTGGTTGTCTTTAGGTTTTGTTTTTGTAACCCTGAGGCATTCAGACCTGCGGTTTGCTGACATTAATTGAAGCTCAGTCTAATGGCCTTCTTGTTTAATTCATTTAACAAGGCGTTTAAATTTAAAGGATAAAATGCTCTGGACACACTGGCAGGTAAATATGTGGACTTCTTTGTCAGCCAGATCTGGGTACACATTCTAGGACTACAATGTACCTACTATGTGTCCTCAGACAAGTCAAAATCTTAGAAACCTTTCTTGAACTCATTTTCTCATCTGTAAGAGAGGTAACCACATTTGAAATTCATCGGTAGGATAAAATGAGATGATGTCTGTAATTAGTATGCAGTACGGATCAGAGTTCTGATCAGAGTTCTGCTCGAACTCATCAACTGGGAGATCATGACCTGAGCTGAAGTCGGACACTCAACCGACTGAGCCACCCAGGCGCCCCAAAGTTTCATTACTTCTAACTGAGGGGCAAATATATATATCATCAACCTTTTCTGTGAAGCCAGTACAGAGCACATCCAGTAAATGTAACCTACTCTTCAATTTATAATTGTTTCTCACATTCCACTTGGAAGTAGTTCGGAGCTTGATCTCAGTCATTTGTGATTTTAAATATACTCCATTAGTTTCAATATTCATATACAGATCCACAGATACCATCAGTGACAATCTCCAGAAATGTGAGGCACAGAAAGGCATCCACCATTTTACATGTGACTTTTCACTACCATTGTGCAAAATATGATAAAAGTAGGAAGAAGAGAGAAGGACACCTTATCCTCAAGAAGGCTAATTCCTTTGAGTACTTAAGTCCTTACATTAATTTATTCAACCAGGATTTTGAGAGCCTTCTGGGTGGGAAGTAATACATACTTGACGTGAACCTGCCTGTTACTACGAAGGCTTCTTCTCACTGAAAAGAAGTGGTACGACAGCTAAAAGACATAACGGCCAAGCAGGTGAGCTAAAAGTATCACTGCCTCATGTCCAATCCTGTCACTGGTCTCATCAGTAACATAGCTCTTTTCCGCTGAGCCTAAGCAAGGCCTGGGAATCTATCTCAAGAGAACAATGCAAAGAGAGTATTATCAATCTACTAGAATTAAAAGCAGCTACCTCTTAGAGCTAGCTAATGCATCTTTAATAACACAGTGCCTGGCACAAAACAGTCACTGAGAAAATGTCTGGTAAGTAAAGGATTCACTGAATGGCTGCTGAAAGTCTGAATTATTCTATTGTGCACAGTGGTAAGCGCAGGCATTTGGGACAATCTCTTCCAACATATAAACAGCCTTACCAACCACAAAAAAAATTATAAATCAGACCCAAAGGAATCCCTTGTTGATACATCCTTGTCACAAAAAGAAGTCCTGAAGTGAATTCTGTAAACAGATCAATAGAAAGTTTCGAATGAATAGGTCTTGTAGGAGTAATCAATGGCAGCTGAGTGAGAGATTTTGAGCAGGCTCCAGAACAGAGAGAGCTTATCTTTGAGCAGATTACCTGGCCGTTTAAGAAGAGGGAAAAAAACAAGGCTGAGAACTATTGTCAAGTTAGTTGAAATTTCTACCTCCTTATGCATTAGTTCAGTCTGTTCACGCAAGGTAATTTGCTTGCTAAACTCTCTCTACATCTCCTGAGCATTTTGCAAGGCAAAACTCCTGGGCTTTTGTGAAACTGTATCACGTTCGCGAGGACTAAGGAGTTCAGCCACAAGAAGAAACGGCACCATTATTTCAGGGGGGCCTTCCAACCATATAATTTGGTAGAATTGTTATAGCTGAATGGTTGTGTCACACTTAATTCAAAAGTACTCACGTGTATGTCTAAAGCAGAAATTATTTATAGGAGCCAGCTTTCACTGTCAGCTTCCTGTGATTATACTAAATCCTTATGGTACTCTCCTCTGAATTCCTAAATGCCTCTAACAGTATTTTGCTGACTAATCTCTATGGGATTGTCCAATCCAATCCCAATCCTTTTCCATCCTGTTCCCCCAAGCTGACCATATAGACTGCTTTACCTGGGTTCATGAGCCCTCTGACTTCTGGCGCCTTTTTGGTTGGGTGGAGACAGAGGTTAGGATACAGGTTTCCTGGGCTTCCTCCCTGGGAACAAGGAGAGGAGCTGTGCTCCTCCAGACAAGGCTAGAACTCCTATCAGGAGGCACTCTCCCACAGTGCCACCATAGCCCTCTCTCTCTCCAGGTTCTGGAAATGGCTTCCTGTCCTGGTTTCATGGGGCAGTGATGGCTCTTCAAGTTGTGCTACTCTTTCAGTAAGGCACCATTCTGTGGCAAACTTATCCACATATTTGTAAATGGTCTTTTCATTTAACTGTGTTCTGTTTTATGCCAGGGTTCCAAATGATCTAAATAAATACCACAACATATAGCATTTGTTTCTACTGCCCTTTGGTATTTTCCATTTGACTCGTGTGTGTGTGTGTGTGTGTGTGTGTGTGTGTGTGTATTTTTTTGTTGAACTTAATTGTATTTCCCCAAGAGGCATCATAAGAGTTAATCTGAGTTCAGGATTTGACATAATTCTTGAATTCTGATCACTAGGAAGGGAGCATATTGAACAGTTTTGACAACAAATCACAACAATTAGAATTTGTTAAGCACTATGTGGCAGACAACTGTGGCAGGTAATTTCCATATAACTCTTAATTCCCGTAACTACCTTGCAAATCAGACTCTATTACTCTTATTTTAAAGAAAAGGAATCTAGGCTAAGATGCATCTTTAAAAAGGTCACACAACTAGGAAGCTATAGAGCCAGGATGCCTACTTGGGTCCATCTGACACCCAACTTCAGGCCTTTTATTGCGATTTGACATCAACCCTCACAATGGAAATGGGAGACTCTTGCTCTGATTAACCAATCACTGCAAACAGAGCTAGCTGCCTCCTCATTAGGTACAGAGTCACTAAGAGCCAACAGCAAGTCAGGCTTTAATTCTGGAATTCAACTCACGACAAATAAATATGCAAAAATAAGTGTTTCTGTGTGTGATTTTTTTTCTTTGTCTATTTTCTGACATAGTGTTTTTCAACCTTAAAATAGTCTATGGTGATTTGGGCATGTTGCATTTAGTACTCTCTATCTGTATGTTGAATTAAACATTCATATACCAATAACAATGAATATTATTTGCACAGTGTCTAGTGTATTATAAGCACCTAATAAATATTTTAATCAATTAAGTTGTTACAGAGACTTTTTGTCATAGAAAATCAATGTCTGTATTCAGAATGTGGAGAAAGAACATCTTATCATCACAGCCAAATAAGAGTTTTGATTATTTGATGCTGAAAAGGGAAACACAGCAAATTTTCAGATGAGTGTAATTGCACACTGGTAATTACACAGGTCTGATTTCATTATAGTAAATGCTAATTTAATGTCTGATTCACTTTTCTAACTGGCACTAAAAATGCTTTTACTTCACATGCAATATTAGATCATAGGATTTTGAAAAAAATACAAGCTTGTTGATTTAGGGAGCATTTCAGGATAAGCAAAGGACATTCAAACTATGGTTTATGTAGAAAAAGGAGACTTCAGAAAAAGCAATTTAAATTCTCAATAGTTTCTGAACCATGGCCTCCTTTTGCAGTTTTATGAAGCATATGGACCCCCTTCTCAGAACAGCAGGTTTAAATAAATAAAATACATAGCATTATAAAGGGAACTAATTATATTGGGGAAAGCTATCAAAACATTACAAGAATATTTCTGTGACACAGAAATACACTTCGCTGTAAAAATATCAACTATGAATATGTAGAAATGTGTCCAATAACTACTGGAACTATTAATCAAACATGCAAAAATGACAATGTGATGTTATGATTATGACCTACCTATGATTTATCTACAGTAATGGAGTTGCACACAATTTCTATGGCTTATATCCATAACGGAAGGACTTGCTAAGTTGCAGTTAGCTGGAAGTTGGTAAAACATAGGTGTCATTTTTACTCTTACGTAGGTTTACTGAAACCCTGAACCCTGTTGGGGGATCCAGGTGAAGAAATCCTGACATGGCAGAGCTTTAAAAGAGGAAATGCAGTAACCAGAAATAGCGGAAGGAAGACAAGCCTTCCTTTCTCCAAAACCAAGTGGAGAGAAAGTAAGAACTGTTCAAGCAGAATTACTTGTAGAGCCAAATATACCCTTGCTCCACAGAATAAAATAAAATGCTATTTTTAAAAAATAAAGTTAAAATAGATTTGAAGCAGACTGCCTCAAGAAATTCTTTGAAAAAGGAACGTACTGGATTTTTAAGTGATTGACAGCATGGAGCCACTTTTAATTTTTCTAATGTATATTTCATCATAAAAAGTGAGTGAAAGTTCAAAGGAAAAAAATGGTAGGACTACTCATTTATTTGATATTCATGATAAAAGCAAATATCTTCTGTCTACTGGGAGCCTGAATCTGGATTCTTAGCATTTGAACACTCCCAAATTTGTAGTAATATAACAGGCCACGTGCAGACCAGACCATCTTTTAGAGGCCAGTCAACCTCAGACATCATTCATTTGCTAGATTTGAATCAAAACCATTAATGGTCAGCAAAAACACACTGACTAGGATCAAAATCAGCACACTGAAAAGGAACTCCATTAAAAGCAAATGCTAAGTTACCATTCTAATTCAATGTGTAACTAAGTCACATGGGATCTCCCTGGAAGGTATCAGAGGGACCTATAAAAAAAAAAAACCCACAGGTCCCAAATGGTGTGGCTTATGCTTGGTCCCATGCCACCAAAATGAGACTTAACTTCCAGTGTCAGCTCTCTCACAGAAATGGAATCTCATACCAGTCAATGGGGAATCACCTGCTCACCACTAGTTACGTAATCTGCCTGGCAGACCCCTGCTCTTTCCTAAAGGGAAGTGGCCTTGCCATAACCAACCTGCTTTTTGGTCTAGTATAACTTCCTTGCTCCTGCTCTCTTCTTCCCATAAAAGTCTTTCATTTGGCACAGCTCCTTGGAGCTCCTTTCTAGATAGGATGCTGCCCAATTTGAATCCAATTTTGCTCAAATAAACTCTTTAAAAATTTTAGGGGCGCCTGGGTGGCACAGTCTGTTAAGCGTCCGACTTCAGCCAGGTCACGATCTCGCGGTCCGTGAGTTCGAGCCCCGTGTCAGGCTCTGGGCTGATGGCTCGGAGCCCGGAGCCTGCTTCCGATTCTGTGTCTCCCTCTCTCTCTGCCCCTCCCCCGTTCATGCTCTGTCTCTCTCTGTCCCAAAAAATAAATAAACATTGAAAAAAAAAATTTTTTTTTAAATTTTAATCTACTTCAGGTTACCTTTTAACATTCCCTAGTACCCTAGTGGTTCGTGTCTTGGATTTATTCTCCTAATTTCCCCACGTTTCAATGTCAAACTGAACTAAAGTTCAACTGTCAAACAAGAACTTTTGGGATTCTTGACCTAAAGTAGAGCATTTTTAATACAAATCACCATTCCCCCTGGGTCACCAGAAGTTCTCTGACCCTGGTTCTATTTAATCCCCTTCTCTTTTTAAAAGAATAGCTCTTAGGCAGGAGATCTTAGCCCAGCAAAGAGATGTAAGGTCTACAGATGTATCTCCAAGTCATTCAATCTCAGAGTAGACACTGAGGAATGTTCTGGGGTTACAGGCAAAGAATCGGACTCAGAACAGTTAGGATGTGGTAGGAGAGCATTGAGAGAGACTCCCTAACAGAGTTAGGGTAAGAGCCTCTCACAGACTCTCAGATGGGGACATGAGGGCCATAGAAGCTTGTGTCTCTGTCTAGAAGGTCACCATGTTCCCTGCTCAAAGCTCTCTGTCAACAGAAGAGTTTGTGCAACTTCTACCCATATTAGTTAAGCTTGTATCATTCCCCACCATTGGTCAGCATCTTTTCATCTACCATGGTCCCCCTTGTAAGAAGCATAGACCTTTCCTGTAGATTCAGGCTCCTGGTCTCTCCTAGCTAACCCTAGCAATACCCAAAATGACAATGAGCAATGTTTTAAACATTTAACAAAATTACCATTTATTTAATAAAATTACTATGTTAAACCTTAGCTCATTCCTTAAGCAATTTCTATATTTAAATCAATTCTTTGGTTTTCTTTTTGTTCAGGACACTATGAACACAAATATGAGGACTTTGCAGAAAGTACAATAAAATCTGGTCAGACCTATCCAATGCTCCTCTTAAACCACCTTGACCTCAGTGCCTTCATTTCTACAAAAGGCACAGCGATCATTGTTCAAATGAAGTGAGGAGGCTATAGGGGAGTTAGCCAAATATCAGTTAGTGGTTCCTTAAGTGGGAATCCCCGGACCCATGATGGTCCACTGTGAATGTTTTCATGTATCTATTACAAAATTAAAAGAAACATATAATGAGGTTTTCACAGGGCATAATGTATCCGATTAAAATACTGTCTCATTCTCAGATTATGATGTATTGCCTACATTTTGCGGTAGAGCTCTTTCTTTTATAAAATCGTTATGATTATAGATGGTAGTTTTTTTTTTCTTTACTCCCAATATACTCTGTATTGCAAAATGAAAACAGGAGCTCATGCCATGCTATGACTCTCCACTTTTTTAAAAAATTGTACATCTCAGGAGCACCCGGGTGGTTCAGTCAGAAGAGCACATGATTCTTAATCTCAGGGTCATGAGTTTGAGCCCCACATTGGATGTAGAGATTACTAAAAAAAATAAATAAACTTAAAAAAAAACTGCACACCTACAAGGAGTAGAAAAGTCTAAAACTCCCAGCTCTTAGTTGTGAGGCACAACAGTTTCTGGGCATAGGTGAACTCTGAGTTTATTTTGCAGCCCAGAGGAATCATGGTTAAACTAAGCAAACACTATATGTTAGGAATGTTTGTCAGCTCTTCTCCTCCGTACCCCTCAGCAGCCTCTCCCTGGCAGAGGGCTCCAGCCTGGGAGCTGCCCTTCCAGGACCAGGAGCTGATGTGACCATCCTGTCTTTTGCCTTCAGGGGGCTTGGCTGTAGAATGAGAGGTTCCCCCTGCACTTAGATTTCTTGACCAGATTTCTTCAACTCAATGGATTGACTTCATCTGTTCCTTGATTTTTTTCCTGAATATTTAATTATTCTATGCACATTGCAAAGGACTTGGAAAACATAGAAGAGTATAAAGAAGAAAACAGAAATCATCTCTAATTCCACCATGGAAAGTCAGTGCTGCCATCTGAGTCTTTTTTCCTGCCTTTGATAATGCATATATTCTTTTCGGGGGCATAACTGAGAACATACTCTAGGCATAGCTGACTACCTCACCTTTTTTGCAAGGGATATGGCCTTAAGAGACTTCTCATGTTATTAAGCATTCTCTTTAAATCATTGTGCTTCATGGCCACAAGATGTTTCACTGTATAATATTTTTCTATTATTTAAAAACAGGCTAATGGAAGGGTGCCTGGGTGGCTCATTTGGTTGAATGTCCAACTCTTGATTTTGGCTCAAGTCATGATCCTAGGGTCATGGGATCAAATTTCGTGTCAGGCTCTGCAGTGAGTGTGAAGCCTGCTTACGATTCTCCTCTCTCTTTCTCCCTCTGCCCCTCTCCTCCACTTGTGCTCTCTCTAAAAAAGATAAGTAAAATAAGATAAAATAATAATAATAATAAAACAAAACATTTAAAACCAGCCTAATGGAAATCTCCATTTATGAAGCCTTGTAAGAAAATACAAATATCTCTGTAAGCAAATTAATAGGATTACTAAGGCAGGGGTGCCTGGCTGGCTCAGTGGGTTGAGCGTCCGACTTCAGCTCAGGTCGTGATCTCGCAGTTGACGAGTTCAAGCCCCGCATTGGGCTCTGTGCTGACAGCTCAGAGCCTGCAGCCGGCTTCTGATTCTGTGTCTCCCTCTCTCTCAACCTCTCCCCCGTTCATGCTCTGTCTCTCTCCGTCTCAAAACTAAAGATAAACATTAAATTTTTTTAAATAGAATTACTAAGGCAAAAGGAATGGAATTTTAAGATGCTCCATGCCGCCCATGTACTCTGTCCTCCCAAATTTGCATCTTACTATCAATGTAAGAACACCAGTGTCTCCAATATCTGTTCTTATTCTTAACCCCAGTCAATTTGAAAACTGGAAAGTCAGCATCCAGTTATTTTTATGTCTTCATCTTAAAAACCGACTGAGGTTGGACATTTCTGGCTTATGAATCATGCCTGTAGTTTGGCTACTGTTCTGTAGTTGACTTAACTTTTCTCAGCAAAATGATTCCCTTTCTATTTGTAAGGGGGGAAAAGGGAGGAGGATAAGCCAACCCGAAGGACTTCCTCTATGGAAAGTACATGCTTCTTCCAGTATGGAAATAGGTAGTAGTGCCGATAATGATGCTATTAGACAACGATCTAGGTTGCTCAGTAAACAGACATGCTGGAATTCAAACTCAGGTGTGTTTTTTGTCTCCAAAACCTTGAGCTTTTCCATATGGTGCAGTTCAGGGAGGCTGTCAGCTTGTACAACTTCACAACGACTCTATAGTTTTAACCTCTTGCTCCTTAAATCCCCAAAGACCAAAGTAAGCCAGAAGTGGCAAAAAAAGAAGGATAAAATCCTTGCTCACTAGTAGTCTCCCACTTCTTCCTTTTTCAAGGATGCCTGCCTCTTTGTGGAAAGCTGTCTGATGTTAAATTGTTAAATTTAACACTTTCTTTAGGAAAGTGGTTAACTTTTTAACCACCATTGCATATTGTACTTCAAAAGTCTCCCGGTTCTTAATTCCCTAGGTTTCTTCTGAAAGAAATTCCTTTATTTCACATTAGAGAAACCTTGCTGCCCTCTTTTGACTAGTATTTGTTTTACAAATATATTAGCTATTTGTTTTTCACGGAAGACATTATTCAAAGAGAAATTAACTTATCATATCAAAATAATGCAAAAGAATAAAAGTACTGTCATAATTGAGCCAATATAAAGCAGCCAATCATTTTTTTCTAGTATAAACATAGTCAATTGTATGTAAAGTTCAGGAAACGAATAGGAGGGCAATGAAAGAGAGATGGTACTTCAAGCAAAAGGAATATTATTTTCAATTAATAAAATGATAATGAAGAACTAAAACATGGCCTCAAATCTGTTTAAGAAAATATCCCATAATAACTAGATCACCGTCTTTGGGTTTACAAGGGCTTCTGACCCTTGTACTAGAAATAGTATTAAATCATCAGATTAATGTCTAATATATGTAAAGTTACAAAGCAGCATAATATTTGCATTTGTGCAAGGTGCCTGAAGAGAAGTACAAATTTAAGTTCATTTATATATCTTAAATTTTCTAAACATTGTTTTTAGGTGAGTTTCAGATGGCCACCGTTTGTGACACTTTCCAGAGAACATCACCATTCGGCTTTAAAACCTTTGACGAGGCTAACTTGCCTTGGCCCAAACTTGTATTTTCCTGCCGCTTCATATAAAACAAATAATGCTCATAGAGATCCCGGAACCTGCCACTTCTCTGGCCGCAATCCCACACCCCATGAGCACACAAAGCCTTGTGTAAAACACAGAAGAGGCTCTTCCCACAGGTCTGCACACTCATGGAAAAGAACTGATGCTGATTCCCACTGACGCAGATTTGAATCTACTAACAGACTAACATTTATTAAACAGAAATTGCATCTACTACTTTCACAGTTCAGGGTCCTTGTTTGTATACAAACTACTAACCGCTATTAAGTACATATTAGTACATATCTGAAATGTTAGCTTCTTCTTCAGAATTATTATATAATTAATAGACATCGGGGTGGGGGGAAGCATCGTACTCAGTACATAAACAACATCAGCTTATTTAATGCTCAACTGCCCCATTAAATGGGTATTACTGTCTTGCCTTCGTGCATGAGAAAATAGAGGCTCAGAGAGAGTCATTAATTTGCTTAATGTCACACAACACTCAGATCTGGAAGGTATGGCTTCAGCAGCCACTCCAAAAGATATAAAAGACAGTGAAAGGAGTGGCTTCACACAAATACACAGAGTTTCAGCAATTCTTGAGACTTATTTGATCTCTAATGTTTTAGGGGAAGGTTTAGAAGTTCAAGAATGTGTGTGCATTTCCAGGAGAAGGGGAAGAGAGGAGCTTGTAGAATCAGGATGTGGAGACACAAGTAGATGGGCAGAGGAAAAGCCTGCAGAGGAAGAAGGGGAAGCGTGTAGGAGAGTAGGCAGAATTAAAATAGAAACTGAGAAATTGCGCCAAAAGGCAGCCTGGAGCAGTCCCTTTCAAATGGCTGAGTCCCTGGCTCCTGCAGGAAGAGAGCAGAGGGTGTCTGAACTAGTGTGGACTTTGGGAAGCTTTCACCTTTGCTTCGGTACCTGGGGAGATCCGGAGCAAAACTGGAACAGGAAGCCTCCTCGTGGGAGGCTCTCCTAAATAAGGGTCGCAGGGACTTCGCACCAGGGACAAGCAGATGCTGCGCATGTCCTGAGACGCCGCCTCTCATTGATAAAGATGAGATTTAAAAAGCTTGACAAAACTTTTGAGTATTTGATGTTTTCCCTGAAATTCATTTAATGTAGTTATTTAGAAACTCGAAAGAGGGGCACCTGGGTGGCTCAGTGGGTTAAGCTTCCAACTTTGGCTCAGGTCACGATCTCACCGTTCATGAGTTCGAGCCGTCTGTCAGGCTCTGTGCTGACAGCCCAGGCCCTGGAGCCTGCTTTGGATTCTGTGTCTCCCTCTCTCTCTGCCATTCCTTCCCCGCTCGTGCTTTCCCTCCCTCCCTGTCTCTCTCTTTCCCCTGCCCTCCCTCTCTCAAAAATAAACATTTAAAAATTAAAATAAGAAACTTGAAAATAAGAGCAGACTCATCATACACCTTCTAAGTTATCTAGTTTCAAGGAATAACATTTGAAGGCCACTGAGTGGACATCAAAGCAAAGGACCTTGAATAGACAAAACTACAAACAATCTGTAGAGGTGAAGGGTATTAGACTCGCCTGCCAGAGGTTTTTAGTATGTTTTCTAAAATCGCAGATACACAAGCCAAGTGCGAGGGACTACTGTTCCTGTTTTCGTTTCGATCTAAAGCAGAGAACTCACCTTTTTCTGTCTACCACTCTGGCAGACAAATGAACCTAATTAACTCGGTACATATTTTCATTATAGCAAGTGTCATTCTACAATGCCATCAACTATCTACATTTTGTATCCTTTCTTGGATTATAAGTGTAAAGAAAATAGGGCGCAGATCATTCCATAATGTCTTTGTCTTTGTGTCCCTGGCTAACAAACCCCTTGCCACATAGTAAGCGCTCAATACCTCATTAAACAACCTCCCAACTGACCGATCAAGGAAGGA
This sequence comes from Prionailurus bengalensis, assembly GCF_016509475.1. Classification (NCBI taxonomy): domain Eukaryota; kingdom Metazoa; phylum Chordata; class Mammalia; order Carnivora; family Felidae; genus Prionailurus; species Prionailurus bengalensis. The sequence goes on along the minus strand of NC_057344.1, from coordinate 189,019,094 downwards.
GGTGAATGGAGGACAGATAGGTAACGAAATTAATGGCTAAACAGAAACTCCTTTGTTTGGACTAAGCTCCCCAGGAATTAAATAGTTCGATGGTTAGACGTATCTCAGGATGGGTCACATCGCCATTTGCCGGGAACAGGGCAGAAGGAACTCAAAAGTGGGTGAATGATAAACTAAGCCTGCTTTGTAGACTTCTGGCAAGCTGAGAGCCCCTCATTCTACTTGCTATTTGTGGCATGAAAGGATATAGCCTATCTGTGGGAGATGCAGGGAGATATATTTTAGGATGACAATAAGACCCATAACAATAACAGGTCATTTTTTCCACAGGTAAAGCATCTGTGCTTTCATTTGCTGATAGCATGCTGGCCAGTTCTTGAGGACAAGCTACTGTGCAACATAATACTCCGTTTCAAAAGAAGGTGATGGTGAATAGCAGTCCCAGAAAGGTTGCGCTTTAGAGCTCAGTTCTAAATGCTACAGTGCCCCTCGGCCTTGGAAACAGCACTGCCAGAGCAGGAAAGTAAAGCTAGAGATCTCCCTGACCTGTATCTTCCTGCCCCACAGTCAGGGGCAAGGTCAGTTCCGCCAGTCTGGCCCGTTACCTATAGAAAACTCAAAAGGGAACACATATAACTGATTTTTTTAAATAATTCTCCCCCAGGGTGACCAGCTGGGGCTCTGGATTTTGATATTCTGAACAGGCAAATACATGGGAAGGAAGAGAAGAGAGAGAGAGAGACAGAGGGGGGAAGGAGGGTGGGAGAGAGAAGACAATTCTTCAATCTTCTTTCACACACAACAGACTCAAAAGTAGGTTGTATCACTTCCGCATGCAATCTAACAGATCTGAAATTTTGTGAAACCTATGTCTTGACATATTTGCCTCCCTTCCCAAATATTAATCATTGTCTGTATAAGACTTTCTTCACATATCCAAATGCGCAAACAGCATACCTACCACACTAATCGACATCAAAAGAACGAATGGTTTCGATTTTCACTCTAGAGGCAAAGATGCATTTTGAAGCTCCAGACAGAAGTATGTGGGGAGACAGGTCCGCATTCTTTCCTTCTGCCTAACCCAACATACCCACACACCCACCACAATGCAAACGGTTCCCAGGATTGGCTCGAGTTTATGGCCAGACTGCCAGCACTTGAATCCTGAGCCTCATGGGCTCTATGACCTCCAGTTCCTTTCCCTCTCTAAGATAGCACTGCCTCCTTTGTAAGTGGAGATAAACCCTGCTCTGTAGGGATAGTCATTCATGTAAAAGTACCCAGCTAATACCGGCCAATACTATATGCTCAATAAATTATATCATCATCATTTTTAGCAAGTCTTGAGTTTCTGAGGCTTTCTGTGTTGCCTGTCTCACAATGAATAGAATAGAAGAAACTGCCTGTAGGAATAACTTGGAGTCAGAGTGATGCAAGGGCTACACTGGAACTAATCCAAGGGCCCGTGTACTTCAGGCCCTTGACTTCTGGCACGCTCTTCTCACTTTAAGATGTCATTTGAAGTGGCCCCTCCACACCAATCCTCTATCATATTACTCTCTTTGAAGTCTCTGCATGGCAATTTCCATTGACTCGTATTTTGCTTCTTTATCATCTGCCTTTGCCTCCTTTCCCCCGACCTCAGCCTTGCCTGTCTTTTGGTCTCCTGTTTCCCTAGGGCCCCAAACAGTATCTGGCCTTGGTAAATGCTAGAAAAATCCCTGTTGACTGAATAAGTGCTTACACAAGTGCACGGTGAATGTGGACACTAGGTTGGCTTGTTAGCAAGGGTGGATAGCAATATCACGATGGTCTAGACAGAAAACCACCCAGCAGGGGAACTAAAGCAGGTAACCTAGGACAAGACCCTAAACCACGGTCTTGAAATTTGTTTTGAGGGACAACCAACAGAAAAGAAATGCTCCTGTCTGATTTCTCATTACTTTCTAGGCATACCACTCCTCCTCCAGATCTGAAAGCTAATGTCATCACCACAGCCACTGCTACTGCTTTTTTCCAGAACTTGGTTCCATCAAGCCCTCAACGACTGCTGTTCCAGCCCATCACTCAAGTATCCATCTAAGAGACGCTCTGCTGACCACAGAACCATATCCCCCCAACCACTCGTGTTATTTTCCAACGTAGCTCCTTCATTGGTTCTTTCACAGCACTTGTCGTGATCTGTAATTATTCAACCTGTTTACTTTCTTTGATTCAATTTTAGCCATCAGAATATATGCTCCAAGAGAGCAAGCCCGGTAACCTTACATAATTCCTCATACATAACTTGAGCTTGATAAATAAATATAAATGGAAGAGAGAAGAAAGGGAAGCAGGATCTGGAGGAAGAAATAGTTGGAGCAATCTACCATGTTTTAGAAAAGTCCTCCCTAACTCCATTCGATATTCATTTACTGAGCAGCTATCGTTGACCACAGGAAGGGAAGCCACTGTGTCGTGTGGAGCTAAGCACCATTCTGTCCATGAAGAAAAATATAGACACCATACTTGGCACAGGTTTAGCATTGTGCTTCATTGTTCTAGCAAAATCCTAAAAGAAATAGCCACAACTTCATTTATTGACCCCTGATCCACAGTTCTTTGTCCTTCAGCCCAGGAACTACAGGAAATGGCAATGAATCACCTTCCCACCAACTTCTACTTGTCATTTTCTTGCCACTGGCTCTATTCACCCACTTGAAGAGTCTTGAGTCAATCAAACTTTCATAACCAAATCTCCCTAACAAATGCAAAACTCACTTCCCACCAAACAACCCTAATTTAGCACAAACTTTAAATTTCAAAGGAAATTTGAACGTGCTTTGCTTTAAATGTCAGGACTGGATATTCAGATGGAATAATTAAGGGGGAGGAAACATTTCCTTCCAATAAAAAAAGATTGCTAGTTTGTACAAAGTACTAAGAATATTACGTTTTAAATATGTCTGCTTCCATCCACATACTACTAATGGGCATCCTGAGCATCCACATACAACATGTGTCTTTGTCCTGGCACCGATGTTGGAACAGGCATCACCCCTTGAAGATCCATTAGCCTGTGCCTCCTTACATGCCTGCAGTTTTCCATTTTCATTACTCACTTTCACAACAATCTAGAATCTCTTTCTCATGTGCACGATGCCAATGGATTCAGATTTCTCTTACTATTATAAAAGGAAGCAGTTTTCAAGTACACCCCAATTTTGTATTAGTTAGAAACGACTAAGATTCAGGCACTTTTAAAAACAGCATTTTTATCAACAGCTTGGAAATTCTACTAACACTGATTATAATTGCCCAGGTTTGATGTTGATAGTCGTGTCTGCAAAAAGCTATGTTATATATATTGGTGAACAGAGTAAAATCTTCCAATTCGCTGAAGGTAAGCTCTAAAGATGCCAGAAAAACAAACAAAAAGGAGATCTTCAGAAATTATTTGTTCACAACACAAAATTTTTCACAGACCATCCCACTGTCTCAACAAGGCTGCCTTCCAAAACATCCTTCAATTTCTCTAACATCAGAGAAGACTCCTCAGTTACAAAAATCTACTTAAAGTGCCTCTTCCACACTTAATCCTAATGTATTCTTACAAAGAAAGTAAGCCATGGGTTTGCTGCCAGAGTCAGAGACACATAACCAACTCCCATGGGTGTGGGAGACAGGGTCTAACTAAAGCTTAGATCAAAACTATGAATGCTGAATCGGTGAATCCAAAGATTTTCCGCAGGGAAAAATTTCATCATGGTTTTTGTGTCTTATCAGGACACGTGATACTTACGAACTTCAAATGCCTCTAAAGACTTCCTGAACTATCAGTGATACACAAAGTGAAGTAACGTACTCCACACCTGTGCCAGTCAATTAGGACACAGAAAGGGATGTTACATTTAGCCATTTCCTGTTATCCTTTTTATTTTTCTTTTTTTCATATTTATAATGTTCATTATGTTAGGAAAGTAAGATAAATGTAAATAAGTGTTTTTACTTTAATTTTTTTATGTTTATTCATTTTTGAGAGAGAGACAAGAGTGCAAGCGGGGGAGGGGCAGAGAGAGAGAAAGGGAGACACAGAATCCGAAGCAGGCTCCAGGCTCTGAGCTGTCAGCACAGAGCCTGATGGGGGGCTGGAACTCAGGAACTGTGAGGTCATGACCTGAGCCTGAGCCTGAGCCAAAGTCAGGCACTTAAGTGACTGAGCCACCCAGGAGCCCCTAAGTGTTTTTGCTTTATAGAGTATGAGTGCTCAAATGATTATTGTGTGGAGATGCATAATCAGAACAGTTGAAGATGGGGTGCCCAGGTGGCTCAGCTGGCTAAATGCCGGACTCTTGGTTTTGGCTAGGACATGATCCCAGGGTCATGGGATCAAGCCCCACAAGGGGTTGAACGCTGAATGCAGAGCCTACTTAAGATTTTCTCTCTCACTCTCCTTCTGCCCTTCCCCTACTTGTGTGCATGGTTCTCTCTCTCTCTCTCAAAATACAGACAAACAAACAGTTGAAGACATTCAAAAAACTGAAGTCACACAATAAGGAAAATATGCTGAAAGCCCTGATCTTAAACACGTCCCAAGTAACAAGCTACTAACATAATTGCTAGTCTCAGGACAAAGCCAAAGTAAAACATTTAAAAAAAAAATAGAAAACTGGCTTTCCTGTGTAAAAAATACTGACTCTAGAGATAAAATACATATCAATGCTATGTTAAGGGTAGATGATAATTGCTGGGGACAGAGAATTTCACTTCATAAAGGTGCCACAGAGAGATTTTAAATGGTGGATAGGCCCCTCCGCCCATTTACGTAGCTAAATTGTTTCAGACACAGACTTATGAAAAAAATGAATATTCTCCTTTTACTGATTACCATGTTTAAGGAAATTATGCTAAATTCATTTGCATGTAGATGATTCAGTCCTTTGAATAATGATTTCCTTAACCAACACGGTTATTATTATAGATGAGGTTATATAATAGAAAAGCTTAAAAGAGGCTGGAACCACCTTTGATATATTCTAATCCGTAAAGAAAACATAGCTGATGATCAAAACCAGTTGATTTGGTGGAATATGTGCTGAGCTTATAGAACAGTCTTTGCAATTACTTTTGGACTTTCCAATTTAAACCTTGGACAAGTACAAAAACTTAAAATTCCCCCTCTAGTGTTTTTAGTTGTTCGATCACGATAGCTCATATTTCAACAGTCCTTAATATGTGCCAAGCACTGCTCTAATTGGTCTGTGTTCCTTATTTCATTTGATTGCCATAACAACTCTGTGGCTTATGTACTATTAAGTATGATTATTATCACCACTTTGCAGAGTGGTGATAACTGAAATAAGGCAGAGAGAAGCTAAGTGACTTACCCAAGTTCTCAATCATAGCATAACCTGGAGCTGGGATTCAAAGCTAAATCATCTGGCTCCATGATCTTTGCTCCTAATGCCACTACACCAAACTGACTGTGAATAAGGCTAAATTAAAGATGAGTTTAATGCTCTGACTCATACACAGAACAAGTTAAAGAAAAGAGGGAAGAAACTGGGCCAGAATAATTACTTAGGAATATTCTCTGTGCAACTTTATGCAAAGTGTGTTGGATAATTTTTATCTTTTAACAAAACAACAACAAAAATAGAACTGTTGACTAAATCCTGACTCCCCTTGCCTAGACTCATAGGAATTAGTTGCAGTAAAGATGGGTGAAACTTCAAGTCCATATTTCCATGATAACTTTGTATCCAAAGCCTGTGAGACCGAGGAGGAACAGGAGATAAAAGGAAATCAGAAAGATACACGAGACTCTGAAAGGGCCGGGACACGTAATGGTGATTAAGAGCCACTCTCATCAACAAAGACTGTTTTTACCCTCAGTTATAATCATGCCAGAAGTAGTTAATTATATACCTTTCCCTTTGCTATTTTCATATTTTGTACACTCTGTTCCACCTCACTAACCATACTATTATACCTATCCATCACCTTCTAAAGGGCTTGTGTTCCAGCCTCCAAATGGGTCTAAAGCTTCACTCTCTGTGGCTCATATAAATGCTCCAAGGCTTTCTTCCTAATCTCTGACCTGAAGCATCTCTCTTCAGTGGGGTCCTTCTAGTCTCCTGGGCTTTAGTTTTCCATCCAGTTTGGTTTTTCATTTTCAGTCCAATGGATCACCAGTGCAGTTTTATTCTTATACAAAAAGTAACAATGGCTGCCTGCAACCTTCATGCTAGGCACTCAACACTCATTTCCTCAAATACTGATCAAGCAGGAAAAGTAAGAGCAGTTATCCCTACTGTCCTAATGTAGAGAAGAAGCTAGACAAGATTTCTCTTGGGAAGGGACATTTAAACTAAGAGCTTAGACCTAAGAAGGGTTTCAACCCCTAAGGATCAGAGACAAAACTACTCCAGGCAGAGGGGTCAGAATATGCAAACACTTTTAAGTATAAAAAACCCTGGTACTTGGAACAAGCTAGTGTGGCTGAAGAAAATAAATAAATAAAATAAAAATTTTTTAAAAGTGTGAGGGGCAGAGTACGTGTCTCAAGATGAAGGCCACCTGGGGACATGTAGGATTGAATAATGCCAACTTTATGATATATTTTCCTTCACTAAACTATGTAGTCAGTAAACTCATGAACCGTGTTTGGTTTGTGTGGACTCTGAGAGCCTAGCATATTTTTTGAGGCCTAGTGTCAGTTTGAATATTCATTTTGGAATGGCTGGTGACATTGGTGACGGAGTTGCCAGTAATACTGGAATTGGGGGTGGTATTCATGGTAGAATTATTGGTATTTTGGTGGCAGAATTGCTGGTGGTATTTAAACTCGTAGTAATAGAAGCACAGTCTACTGATGGTCACTTCCTAAATGAAAGCCGACATCCATTTTCCAGATGTGACCATTCATACCAATCAGAAGAAAACTAATACCTAACACTGAAGCCCAGACATGGAGGTAAAAAGCAATTAAAATAGTTCTGCTGGTTTTATTAACATGCTTGACCAGAGGTAAACCTGAGGATTTGGACAAATCTGAATTTAAATAATATCTGCTCCTAATGATGACATCCTTAACATCATTTTTCTATACTTCCAAAATAACACTCTGACTCTCAGGCAAATACAGCCTAACTCAACCCGAATCCCCTAGCTGTGATGTTGTTACCTGGGAGTGTTCTTCTTATAGGGAATAGATTTGGAGAGTTTAAAGATATTGTAGTTTTGTTAGTAATTCAGTATTCATCCAGAAAGGCAAAGACGACAGGGAAAACTAGCAGCTTCCTCTTTTCATGAGAATGTTACCCGCCAGCCAGCAGGACTTAGGTATCACAACACCACTAAGAAATTTACCAGTGCCACTAATATAACCCTGTATGTTAACTCACGAGAATTAAAATAAAAACTTTTTTAAAAATTTACTGGTGCCGGGGCGCCTGGGTGGCTCAGTCGGTTGAGCGTCTGACTTCAGCTCAGGTCATGATCTCGCAGTTCATGAGTTCCAGCCCCATGTCGGGTTCTGTGCTGATAGCTCGGAGCCTGGAGTCTGCTTTGGATTCTGTGTCTCCTTCTCTCTACCCCTTCCTCGTTCATGCTCTGTCTCTCTCTCTCTGTCTCTCAAAGATGAATAAACATTAAAAAAAATTAAAAAACAAATTTACTGGTGCCCTCCTACCAGATACTATTATAAGAATAAATAAGATATAGTCCTCAGCCTCTAGCAGCAAATAATGATATCATTTATTCAGTACCAGAAACTTGTATTAGGCTCATACTTGTTTTAGACTCATAATTATCTATTACTTAATCTCATGGAAATGTTATTATTCCAACTTTATACTCCAGAAAACTGAGGCCTAGTTTTTTTTTCCCCCCTGTTGGAAAACCCATGCACTTGCCATTAATCAATCACACTTTCCCCCCTGGTTCCTTAGGGGCACCAGGAAATATTCAATATGACTTATGATATCAATGAACCTTAAAGGATCTAAGGTCCATGCAAGAGAATCCATAGGAAAGGTCCATAGCACCCCTCGGATCCACTGGTAAGGACTCAGGGGCAATCAAACACCTGAAGGATGGATACTGCTGATATAACTGAAGCCAAACGAACATACTGTCCGAGCAGGCTGACATACTCTGATCAGTGTTACTTGGCAGAATGGACCTGGACCTAGAGGCATTCTGTCTAAGTATACATGGTCAAACGATGATTACTCAGTCAGTAGCCAATAAATTACTCTGTATTTCCTCATAAAATCGTGTCCCAAGGGGCTCAAAACCAAACTCTATGCCAAAATAAGAGAAAACAATTTGCTTAGTTCTGCCTAGAATTCTCCTATGCCCTAAAATTCCACAATCAGAAAGTTGTCCTTTTAAATCAAGCCAGTGTCCTTTTAAATCAAGCCTTGGAATAGATTAGGCATTACTAGACATGCTATATCTTGGAGTAAGTTAATTTGCCTTTTCCTTTTTTCAAGGAGGTTTTCATTAATAAAGTTGGGAGTGCTGGTGAGAATTATAATAAAGAAGAGGAAGGTTTGGAAGGGAAAATCTAGAAGTGATGTCTGCCAATTTACACCTTCAAAATTATAATTTCACAGGCTCAGGATTTTTCAAGAAATATACCCAATAGAAATAAGTGCATGTTCACCAAAGACATGCACTAGAATGTTGAGAGAGTGCTGTTGGCAATGGATAAAACCTGGAACTATGGAAATTTTCATCAGTAGTAGACTGGATAATGATTGTCATATATTCACACAAGGAAATATAATAAGTAATAAGGGCAAATCAATTATTGCTGCACAAAACAAGTTGGATGAATTTCACAGATATAATGATCATTGAAAGAAGCCATAGACAAAAGAGTTCATATTAGGTAATTCTATTTATCTAAATACAAAACAAAAAGGTGAATCTATGCAATGCAGGTACAAGCAGGATAGTGATTACTCTCATGAGGGCAGGGCAGTCACTGACTGGATGGGAACCACAGGAGGGCATTTGTGGGACTGGCTACATGAATGTATTCAGTTCATAAGAATTCACTGGGCTATACAAAATGACAGAGCCATTTTTTTCCGTATGTATATTATGGCCAAAAAAAAAAAAAAAACTAGTGAAAAGTGGGGGAAGAGCCAGCATCTCTGCATCAGAAGTCTAGATTTAAAGTCAGGTCCCTGGGGCTCCTTGGTGGTTAAGTTGGTTACGTGTCTGACTTTTCATTAGAGCTTAGGTATTGATTTCAAGGTTGGTGAGTTTGAGCCCCACGTCAGGCTCTGCACTAGCTAACTATTAGTGCAGAGCCTGCTTGGGATTCTCTCTCTCTGTCCCTTCTTCCACTTGCACTGTCTCTCTCAAAATAAACAAACAAAAATTAAATTAAAAAAAATTTTAAAAAGTCAGGTCCCTAACAGTGAAAAGAAAAATAATAATCCTAGGTAATCATTTCACTTCTCTTAAATTTTGAGTTCTTAGTCTATAAAATAGATTAAAAATTGTGACCCACTTTATAAATTATAAAGTTATGCACAACTATTAATTATTTAGACTAGTGGTTTGCAAAGCTAGCTGTGAGTGAGATTCACCTGAGAAGATTAACGATGACAACTAAATAGATGGCCTAGTCCTACCATCCTAGACCTTTTGATTCCCCAGGTCTGGGGAGGGGCCAGCCTGTCTCTAGTTTCAGGAGCTCCACAGGTGATCCTGTCACAGTCTTGGACCACTGACTTAGAAAATACCTGCTTATTTCAAAAGTCAATATGCCATTTCAGGCTCATTTCTGGGATCCGTGCCATGCACCTACATTTTACCAATCACAAGTTACCCAGACACAAAGGATGTTCAGAAAGTCTCATGCAGTTGAAGTAACAAACACCTGGAGAGTGAGCAAGAGCACTTATGAGCAAAAAGGGATCTCATATTAAACCAGGCACCTGGAGGCAAATATTTTTTTTTATTTGTGCAAAACTCACAAATGAATTACAAGAGCAGAACATCTTCATAGTAATATCCAAAGTCTAAATATATGCCACTGCATATCCATGCCAGGAATCACAATCCAATTTATGCTTCGGTTTTGTTTTTCCTCCACTTATGAAACGAACACCAGATGTCAGAACAGTTTTCGATAACATTTCTTTTGACATGCTTTTTTTTTGTTTTTAATAGTATGTTGTTTCAACATCGAGGCTCTTTAGACTTACAAAATCGCTAGACTTCAAGAAGTACATCAATTGCCACCAATAAGTAAAACGCAAAAAATCAGAATGGTCTGAAGTTTTTCTTTGAATTCTTATGACATTCAAATTACTTCTTTTCTCATCCCCTCATTTCTAATTTTCTCCTTAGATAAATTCATTACACACAAGAAAGCACTCATGGCAAGGCAATCCAACATTTGCATGTTGCGAGTTAGACGTTCCAACAGTAGGTATTGAATAAATAATTGCTGAATTTAACAGATTAGTCATTTGGAGAACAGATCATATTCTATAGCCAAAGATAAGACCATAGACTTTATGTGGTCTGGTTGTTAAAATGCAGTTAAAACTAACAACTCTTCCTTGAATCCATAAAGCTATATTTGCGTGAGACTTTTATTGGCCAACATATAGTGCTGTAGCGGGTTACATTTGAACTGAATTTTTCATGCTGCTGTGTGCCTGTTAAGGGTTGCCTTTATTTCCTGTTTTAGGATCCTGGTTAGCGTTATTCATAGCCTAAAAGAATCTATTCTAGTAGCATCCTACACTTCTATCATATATATGTCTGGAAGAGTTGTCAACTAGATGACAATTTGAATAAAAAAATAAAAACAATGAAAAGCCACTTATTAATGCAATGTCTTAGAAATTTGCTTAAATTTTCTTAGAAACTTGCTTACATTTAATTAGTTATAGCTCATCAATTCCCAACTATCTCAAATGAAGCACCACAAAAATAACAGGTACATCATTTGTGACTAAGACTATCTAAAAAAAAAAAAAAAACAACAAATTACAAGGAAGTAACTGAATAAAAATATCAGGATAATATGGAATTTTCCATTTTCAGCAGACCATGTCATCAAAGACATAATGCAGAGAATTATAGAATATTCAACAGCAAACATTAAAAATTCATACTCTGATTAGTGTTATTTTACCACTTATAAATAATTTAAATAAAAGTTTGGTACTGCCCTGTTATTTGACATTGTGAAGGTGTGAGCTCTGCCAACCAAGGTGGTAGTTTTTTGTTTGTTTGTTTTTAATTTTCAAGGAAAACTTTAACTTTTTCCTCTCACACTTTACGGCTGAAATCCTTTGACAGTTTACTATAGAGAACTTGCTGAGTTAAACGTCTTGATCCTTTAGGATTCAACCTCTTCCCTGTTGCTCCTTAAAGCCACCAAAGGTCCTCTACCTTGCTCTCCTCCATGATTTATTTCTGCAGCTGTCTCTCACTGTGCCCTGTCCCTCAAAGCCATGTTTTCTTAGGTCTTCTCTCTTCTGTCCCTGACATTCTCCTATTGTTTTCTACTGTAAACCACTACCTTTTTTCCCCAGTTCTAATCTAGAAAATGAGTGGGTTGAAGAATTTAGTGGAAGGTCTTTGGTATAGACACCCTGCTAACCTGAATAGTCCTCCTCCACCCCCTCTATTTTTTCCCCTTTGTTTTAGTGAAAAATTAATCTTGATTGAGCAAAGATCCAGGAAGATGAAGGCACTTTTGGTCAAATAGGGACAACTGATTCACCATTTCTTTTTCTCTTGATATGTGATAAGGAGAGAGGATAAAACTCTCAAATGGCTGTTGGAATCCAGATTTCACAGTGTTATGAACAACAGGTTGCTTTTAGAACCATTTCTTCAGCCCAGCACAGTGGTGAAAGCATGAGCCGCTAAGAGTTACACTTTCTAAATTCAAACCTCAGCTCCACCATTTATTAGCTGTGTAACCAGGGCAACCACTCTAATGTCATGGGATTAGGAACAGTAATAATCCTGTTTCATAGAATCACTCTGAGAATTAAATAAGTCCATACATTTAAGATACTTAGATTAGGGCCCAGCATAACAAAGGTGCTCAAATGTTGTTATTAATACCTTTTGGATTTCATTAGGCAAGAGTCAGAGAGTGAGAATCACAATAACAGGAATATGACCAAACTAACTAGGCTTTTCAGAAGCAAAAAGGTCTCAGGAAGTGGCCTATAACATCTGCCTTCAGATCAGAATGGGAACAGACCTCTCCCTGTACTCCTCCACATGGTGGCCATCTAACAACATTCAATAAAGCTCAGATGGATTGATCCATATCTCCCATCTTGGTATCCAAGTGCCTTAACTTTGCTTACTAATAAATTCTATGGTGTCCTCTCTGAATCACCCAGGCATCCTTAGAGAAACAGTGAACAGGTAGACAGGAAGACTGTCCAGCGTGTACTGGTGAAGCTTTGCCAACTCCACCAATAATCCAGGGCTCCAGGTGTCTTAAAACAAGTCCATTTGCGGGCTGCCTGGGTGGCTCAATTGGTTAAGCGTCTGACTCTCGGCTTTGGTTTCAGGTCATGACTTCACAGTTTGTGAGTTCAAGCCCCACATTGGGCTCTATGCTGACAGCCACAGAGGCTGCTTGGGATTCTCTCTCTCCTTCTCTCTCTGCCCCTCCCCCACTCATGCTCTCTCTCTCCGTCTCTCTGCCTCTCAAAATAAATAAACTTAAAAAAAAAGTCTGTTTGCCGTAATCTACACTAAGCCCTTTCAGCAGCTGTCTCACGTGCTCCTTACGACTTTCCCATACACCAGAGTCTACACTTTCCTCCATTCTACATATGAGGATTTACTATTTGCTGGCATTTAAAACTGAAGATTAAAATACGATCCAGACAGACATAATGACTATTCTAGAGTTTACATTCTCAGGGAGAAGAAAGGCATTTTTAACTCTAGTAACAAAATGATTTACTCACAATTGTGACACATACTTGAAGAAACAGTGTGAGGTGTTGTAAGATCATATCTCAGGGGATCTGGTTCTAGGGAACCAGACAAAAACAAGTGTAGGCACACACACAGGTGGTGGCCAGGGAAGGGGTGGGAGGCTCCGGGAAAAGAACTTGTGTTTGCAGTGAACTTGGGGTAAGAGGTAACATGGCCCGTTCTAGGATATAAAAGAAGATCTGGTTGGCTGGAACTCATAGAGAGAGGAGAGGAGAGTGGCAGAGGTTAATGTGAGTGAGGCCAGTTGGGGATGTGTAATACAGGGCCTCATGACCATGTTAACTATTTGGGGCTTGATTCATAAAATCATGGAGAGTCACTGAATTTTTTTAATCTTGGGAATGACATGCCAATATTTATTTATACCCTGGCTACAGTATACAGATTGGATTGTGCCTCTTTCTCTATTATATTTAACTCTCCAGCCTATCTTGTGTGATAGTTCATGTGAAACTCTAGATAAAAGATTTTTTCAATATATGCTTTACTTTTAAAATAATGGAACAATATGCCTTTCAGCCACATTTCGTTTCTTAAAAGTATATTTACAATCCTCAAAATGACAATAAGGGCATTAGCTACAGAAATAGGGATTTGAGGAATAAGAAGATTATTTTTCCCTTTGGCCAACATTCTAGTATTTTGGGAATTTTGATAAGACAGCAAAAGGATAGCCTACCTTTAAAAGCAAAGTTCTAATTTACATTCCAACTTAATTGGCCATGAGATCTTCAACTTCACTTTCTTCTAGCCCAAGTGTCAAAGTTTTTTTTTTCCCCCTGCTGTAAAAATCCTCAAAGAGTAAAAGATTTATATAACACAAAGAAGTTCTTAAAACTTTATCCTAGTCATAATTCAGTGTTAACTCATTTATAAATAAGTCCTAGGCAACACGCGGCAGTGTGAAATAGGAAAGTGAAAAGACACATTTTCTGTCTTTTAGAGTTTGGAGGGCAAGAAAATTATAAACCAAAAAAAAAAAAAAAAGCACAAGAGAGAAACTGTTGAAAACTTCTTAGAATGTAGACTTTCAGTAATCTGGCTAAAACACTTAGAATTCTTTTGAGGCCAGGAACATATATTTCATCATTATTTTGCCCCATAAACCACAACACAGGTATTAAATCAATATTTAATCATGAATTCTTCAGTTGTTTTTCTAATAGCAACAGCTTTTTTATTAATTTTTTAAAATGTTTGTTTACTTTTGAGAAACAAAGTATGTTGGGGAGGGGCAGAGAGAGAGGCAGACAGAATCCAAAGCAGGCTCCAGGGTCCAAGCTGTTAGCACAGAACCTGACACTAGGCTCAAACTCATGAACCATGAGATCATGACCTGAGCAGAAGTCAGATGCTGAATGGACTGAGTCACCCAGGCACCCCTAATAGCAACAACTTTGTTAAGTGATGGGGGGAAAAACGAAGCCGATATTTCAAATGTGAAAAAGTATCAGTAATTCTTATCATTTCTGAAACTCTGGATTCAAAAAATTCACACTAAGGAAATTTGCTGATGGGTCATGGAAATACATCGGAATGAAAAATAATTGGAAAAAGTTGAGGCATCTCAAAAGAAAAAAAAGAAAAGCACTAGTGTGAACAGGTAACCACAGTGTCCTCATAAGGCTGATGTAAGCCTCCTACAAGTGGTTGAGCTGCTTGGTTGCCTGATTCATTTCCTGAATGAGTAACCATCACCTTTGCCTTCACATTAGCTGAGGTCGAGGTGTTCATGCCTGGTAAGGGAGAAAGCGGTACCGATCCGCAAAGTTAGAGCAGATTTGATGCCTCGCACTGAAACTGCCAGTTTTTTTTGAGCAGGATCACGACCGCCATCAAGAGACTGAGAACGGGAATTTTGCACATTTCACTCATTAACTGCATTATTTAAAAGTCATTATTAAAACTTCTCCATACCTATACCTTCTATGTACTATCCTTATAATAATCGCATGTTAAGTTTTTATTTCTGATGCTGTGTTTAGTTCCTAGAAATGCTGAAAAAACTGATACACTAGCAAAAATCTGCACCTTTCTAGTATTCCACTATTACACTTCTCAGTGAAAATATACATTTTTTCTGCCAAGTTTCTGTTTTAGGGTGTTCCCCATTGCACATACTTCTGATCAGTTAGTAGATGCTTCATGCTTAGATCCACTTCAAAAAAAAATACTGAATTTTCCATACATCATTTTAAAAGGCTGCATAAATGTCATTTTAACGTCTGCATAAGAGTCTACCTTATGAGGATGACTGAGTCCACACCACCATCATGATTAAGTAGCTTATTTCTCCAGTGTTCAACATTTAAGTTATGTGTACACTTTTGCTGTAAATAATGCTGGGATAAACATCATTTCCCATAAATTTTCATCTGCATTTCATGCTACCTTTCAGGTAGAATCCCAAAAGAGAGATTGAAAGATCAGGAATACTTTCAAGGTTATTGAAATACACTGCCAAATGCTTTCACCAAAAGATGTAAAAGTATTTAGCAGAAAACTGCTTTCGACAAAGTATTGGGACTTTGTCCATGGGGACATTGTCCATTGGGACCATGGGACGCCTGGGTGGCTCAGGTGGTTGAGCATCTGACTCTTGATTTTGGTGCAGGTCATGATCCCAGGGTTGTGGGATCAAGCCCCATATCAGACTCCCCACTGAGCATAGAGCCTGCTTAAGATTCTCTCTCTCTCCCTCTGCCCCTCTCCCCTGCTCACATGCTCTCTCTCTCGCTCTCTCTCTCTCTCTCTAATAAAAAGAAAGAAAAGAAAAAGAAAAAGAAAAAGAAAAAGAAAAAGAAAAAGAAAAAGAAAGAAGAAAACGCTTGAGATGAAGTTTAGCATACCGTGTGCTCTTTCCCCTTGGTATCAGGTGAGGATATGGAAGTGAGTCTGGCTACAAGGGAACTATTTTATCACTGCCACTGTTTAGAATTGCCCAAGCATAGTGATAACAAAATGCAGACCCATTTTTCTTGGTATTATTATTATCACTGAACTCTCTACAGACAATGCACCACCTCCTGCTGCCTACACCTTAGGCAGTCCACCGGTCTTAATTATCTACATTCACATACATAAAGAAGTATATATCAAATTGTTGACATGTGCAATGTACAGGTTCTTTATTCAACATTTATTGTGTACTTGTCACATGCCCACACCACACTAAGTGCCAGAGAGAGAATGCTGAGCAAGATAAAGTTCATGCTCTCAGAGGTAATATGGGGGCTGATGTGATGGGTGATTTTTCATTCTCTTCTACATACTTAACAGTGCTCAAATTTGGAAAATGAAACAAATTGCCTTTATTATCAAAATGATGATAAATGTGTTTATTACTAGAAGTTGCAATTGGTAAAATGAAATCTAGTGATACTCATGCTTTAATCTTGCAAACTTGATCCAATATTCCCTCAACAAAATTGTTTTCCTAAAGGGAGCCATTTGAAGGCTCAAAGAGAGAACACGTGGGGGTGCCTGGGTGCCTCAGTCGGTTAAGCATCCGACTTCAGCTCAGGTCATGATCTCACGGTCCA
Source organism: Prionailurus bengalensis (assembly GCF_016509475.1). Lineage (NCBI taxonomy): Eukaryota > Metazoa > Chordata > Mammalia > Carnivora > Felidae > Prionailurus > Prionailurus bengalensis. The sequence continues at coordinate 189,002,559 of NC_057344.1, read as the reverse complement.
TGAATTCGAGCCCCACGTTGGGCTCTGTGCCGACAGCTCAGAGCCTGGAGCCTGTTTCGGATTCTGTGTCTCCCTCTCTCTCTGACCCTCCCCCGTTCATGCTCTGTCTCTCTCTGTCTCAAAAATAAATAAACGTTAAAAAAAAAAAAAAAGAGAGAGAACACATGAAAAACACAAATTAAAGAATATGGGTTGACAAATCCTGGAAGTTTCTATGTCCAAAACAAGCTCTCTTCCCATTCCCTTCCTAGAGCCCGGCGATCTACCTAAGGACACACATCAAAAAAGTCTCATGGAATGCCTTAGATACAACTAACCATAGCTAATTTACAAATTCGATAGAACCACAATTATAACAGGATTCTGGGTGACATTTCAATTTGTATTGGGTCATCGATAAGTCAGCAGATATACTACTTTAAGCTCTTGAAATGCTTGAAAAGTATGTGCTTTCACCAGAGCCTACATGAAGGAGTGGGATGAGGGGGCACCTGGGTGCCTCAGTCGGTCAAGTGTCTTACTCTTGATTTCAGCTCCGGTCATGATCTCAAGGATTTGTGAGATCGAGTCCCATGTTGGGCTCTGCACTGACAGTGCAGAGTCTGCTAGGGATTATTTCTCTCCCTCTCCTTCTCCCTCCCTCTCTCTGTCTCTCCTGTGCACATGTGCACACACGCTCTCTCTCAAAATAAACAAAATTTTTTTTTTAAAAAAAGGAGTGGGATGAGGACTCTCTGAAAATTTTAAGCAAAGAAGGAAGGAACTAGAAGAAATTATAGCAGCTCAGGTGGTATCATTTAAGATCTGGGGCTGGGCCTTCAGGAATACGGGGAATTTCCTCCCATCATACAGAGGACACCATCCATCAGCCATTTACTTATTTTGCAAATGCTTTTCAGTGTACTTAGTTATGAACACAGAATAATTTTGGCTATATAGAAGTGAGTTAAGTAGACAAAGTTTTCCCCTCATGGCCCTTATAGCTTAGTAAAGTCCAATAAAACAAGGAAACAAAGTAAAAATGACGTATTTTCAAATATGTTGTAATATAAAAGAGCAGGGTGGTCTGAGAGAAGGATAAGGTACCCCTGTGTATACACAGAAAGCCTGTCTAGAAAGGTGGCATTCAAACTGAATCCCAGAAGATACAGAGCCAGAGACAGAGTGAAAGGAAGAGATTTCAGACTAAGGAAATGGCAAGTAAGAGGCCAATAAGAAAGACCGGTAGCAAGTGAAGCCCTGTGAGACCAGTTGGCTGTAATGAAGTGGACAAATAGGAGAACAGTGTAAGATGAAGTTGGAAAGGTGGGCAGGAAAAAAGTTACCAAATGGAGAGCTGTCTGGAAACCAGGACACAGAATAACATAGTTGAAGCTTAGAAGGATTTGAGGAAGGTTAGATTGGAAGAGACTTAATAGAAGTAAGATAACTGTGAAGTCAGACACATATGGGAAGCCACTAGATGTTCTCTTGCATGGGAAGGATAAAAAGAGGTTATTTCACATGGAAACCATAACATCACTGCTGCAGTGCATCCTTAGTATGTCCCAAGTACCAGGAATTCGGGGGAGAAGTACCAACTGGACTCCTACCCATCATGTCTAATGGCTAAGCAAAATGGCGGCACATGGTTACCATGTAAACCAGAATGACAATTTTTCTTTCAGGGTCTACTTTATCACATAGCTACTGGTGCTAACAATTGGTGCTAACACCCTTCAGGGCGGAAAGAAGTAAATTAAACATACCATTTCTAATCTATGATTATGTCTGTAACACGCACAGTGTGTTTAAACCTGATAGAACTGTGGACAGAAAGACTGTCATTTCTTTACTCCTCCCAAAGTCATCTACTTCTCAAAAGAGGATTGTTTTGATATAGGGAATCCAGGTCATAGAAGGAACACACCCCTCACCTTTAGATATACTGGGTCTGGAAGTAAAATAATAAACAAGTAAAATAATAAACAACTGAGATTCAAGACCATCTCAAGCAAAAAGTAATATAATATTACTAATCACATGCAAAAAAAAATGCTTTCATTGCTACATGAATCGTATTACCAATAAGATTAGTACACAAAGGACTGAATGTTGCCACTTCAATATTAATTGGTCTTTCAAAGCTCAAACAGAAATGGGTATTTAGAATAAGTTTAGGAAGAATGCAGATACTTTTTAAAAATAGTGCCATGAAAAGGGAAAAAAATAAGTGCTAAGAGGCTTGAGGACATTATTAAACTCATTTATTATTCTTTTTTTTAATATAGAGTAAATTACAGAAATCTTACCAAATCAACAGAGAGAAAGATAATAGGCCATAATGAAATATGCAATTTATTTTTTAAATGGGAGAAGAACTATTGAATCATAAATGGCAGACCCATTAGGAAGTTATGTAAACGCTTCCCTTTCAAGTAATATGAATTCCATATCACCCTAATGCCTATGCCCCAATAGTTTTACTCATTATCATAAATTTCAGAAGTCTCATTCTTTCACAATATATTTCAAACAAAGACATTTTATTTCATTTTAACAATTAAACAATTTTATTGTCTCCTATCTTCAAAATACATTCTGCAGTTTGTTCAAATAAATGTGACTTGCTTAAAGTCACTCGCTTAAAACGGAAAATGAGTTTTCTCCAAACCTTGCTTTGCTGTCATTGCTATCTTGTACCTTAAGGAATTACAACGTGTGGGGCTGGAAACAGAGAAGTCCAAGAATGGTCCACAATTTCAGACATCTGGTACACTGCTTAAAACAATCCTGTCATAAGGACTCCGCACTAAGAATGAAGAGGAATAAAAAATTACTCAATTCCCTCTAGCCTCAGCTCTCAATAAGAGAACAGATTTGTGCCAAACAAGCGACTAGGTTCTAAAATCAGACATATCTAATTCAAATTCTTGCTCCACTTACAACAATGCACTTGAATAAGTAAACCGTCTCTGGACCTCGGCTTTCTATTCTGGAAAATGGACACAGTAATACTGCAAAGGAACCACTCACGATGTATATAGCAGGATCCAGTATCATGCTTAACATAAATTAGATGCTCCATTAACATTTATTTTGCTTTCCTTAGAAGTCAGTTGGCATACGTTTTCAAAAACTGGCTCACTGAACCTATGTCTCAGCAAATATCTTTTAGGTTGAGCAATGTCTTGGTCTGTTCAGGAGGCTATAATAAAATACTACAGAAATTATAAACAGAAATTCACACTTCTGAAGGCTGAAAGTCCAAGATCAGGGCGTCAGTATAATCAGGTGATGGCCCTCTTCCTGGTTCCTAGAAAGAGCCTTCTCACTGTGTCCTCTTGTGGTGGGAGGGAGCACTCATCCCGTTCATGATGCTCCCTTCTCATGAGCTGATCACTTCCCAAAGGCCTCTCCTTCTAGCACCATCATGTTGGGGATCAGGATTTCAACATGTGAATTTTGCGGGGGACACAAATATCCAGACCTAGACAAGCAATGCACTATAAAAACTAAGAGTCAAAATAGTAATCAGACTGAATTTTCTTGAACATAAACTTTTTAAGCCTGTGTCCTCATCAATTATACAGGGACACAGTGTATTTCACTGGGTGACAGTAAAGATGCTCAGTCTTAGCACAATACACATTTGGTTCAGGTCAGTGTTTGTTGTAGGGGGCTGTCCTATGTGTTCTAGGTGTTTTAGTACCATGATTGTCCTCTACCCAGCAGATGCCATGAGTAGCCCCACAGCCCCCAACCCCCAAACTAGAGCAACCACAAAATGTCTCCAGATATTGCCAAATGTCCTTTGGGGAATAAATATGCACCGTCCCTCCCACTGAAAACCACTAAAGTATGCACAAGTAAGTAACTTGCAAGTTATTTAACATGGTATGTGGGGCACGGTTATGCTCAGTAAATGTTAGCTATTAATTTTTACCTAGAAATGCTATCTAGGACTGCATTTCTGATCACTATTTTACATCTCCAATATTATGCATAAGCATTGGTCACAATGAAGAAACCGAAGCTACATATTTCCACAGTGGCCCCAAAGCTGCCAGGAATGAAAGGATTCGACAGGATTCCTTTCAGGCCAATATTCACTGGGACCTTGCATTTAGAACAATGCTGGCATCCCGCTTTGCCTGAACTCTCTCTAGGGGGTCATCCTGTCTCCCCTGGTTGGTGCCCTGACATGCTACCCAGGAAGCAGGAGCCCAGAAACAGGGATAACTCTCAACTGTGCGTTGAGATGACATCAGTCTCTGGCTCCATGTGTGTCAGATGAAGGCTTATACCTGATTGCAGTTTCCTTTAGGTTCTTTCAAAAAGTCTTCTGCCAAATTTACTGTATCACCACAATCTTGCACATCTTCCATATGTGCTTCAAAGGTGCAACTGTCACAAAGTAATGATTTCAACATTTGGGATGGTGTTGGTAGATTCTTGAAAGACCTTCCCAGAAAACTTGAAATGTATTATGACATATTTGTGTGTGTATGTGGTTTCATCAGTCCCCTCCCATTGGCGTTAGAGAATAGGTTTGATAATGAACCATCAATCCTATCCCAGTAGGTGCCACACACCCACCATATACGGTACTCATTTGCACAGATCACCGGGCTTACAAACTTCAGTACCACACACAGTCAACTGCAATCCCTCACGTCTTTTGTAAATAAAGTTTTATTGCAACATAGCTAGCTCATTCGTTTTTTTAAAAAATCACTTACAGCTTTCAGGCTACAACAGCAGCGTTGTTAATCCTAAAATATCTGCTCTCTGACTGTAGCAGTCTGCTAATGACTCCCAGAGACAGAGCCATGTCCTGACCTGTGAATATGACCTTATTGGGGAAAAAAAAGTCTTTGCATATGTCATTAAGAATCTTAAAATGAGGACATTGTCCTGGCTTTTCTGAGTGGGGCATAGAGGATATCCTGAGTGTCCTCATGTGAGGGAGGCAGAGGACGGTTACACACCTACAGAGGAGGAGAAGGTGGTATGGAGACAGAGGCAGAGACTGGAATCATGCAACCATAAACCAAGGGATGCCAAAGAATGATGGCAGGCATCAGGAGTTGGAAGAGGCAATGAAACATCCTCCCCCAGAACCTCTGGAGGGAGCATTACCCGGTCGATACCTTGATTTTGGACTTCTGGCCCCAAGACCTATGAGAGAATACGGTTTTGGTTTTTTTTGTTTGTTTTTTTTGTTTTGTTTTTAAAAATTTTTTTTTTCAACGTTTATTTATTTTTGGGACAGAGAGAGAGAGAGCATGAACGGGGGAGGGGCAGAGAGAGAGGAAGACACAGAATCGGAAACAGGCTCCAGGCTCTGAGCCATCAGCCCAGAGCCTGACACGGGGCTCGAACTCCCGGACCGCGAGATCGTGACCTGGCTGAAGTCGGACGCTTAACCGACTGCGCCACCCAGGCGCCCCTACGGTTTTGTTTTTTAAAGCCACCAGCTTTGTGGTACTTTATGACAGTGATTCTAGAAAACTAATCCACTTGGCCTTATACAGAAAAAATCCTTTGACTCCTGGCAACCTTGATGTACTAGCGCCCCCTAGAACTGTGCAGCACAGCGGAGCTACAGCTCTAAGCTAAAGGCGTAAAGGTCAGGGTGGATGCCTCCCAGCTGAAACCTGCATCAATGTTCCCAGATATTTGTGTGTCCCCAAAATGTGTATGTTGAAATCCGAACTCCTAATTGTGACAATATTGAGACGGGGCCTTTAGGTGGTGATCAGGTCAGGAGGGTGAGAAGACTACTGTCTATGAATCTGTACGTGGGTTCTCACCAGACCCCAAGTCCACCAACCACTTGATCTAAGACTTACAGCCTCCAGAACTGTGAGAAGTAAGTGTCTGTTGTGTAAATCACCTGGTCTATGGTATTTTTGTTATAGCAGCCCGAGCGGCCTAGGCAGGATTATTCTATTACTTTTGAAAAGTTTAGAAAAATACTGTATATAGATTGTGACAATGATTTTATCTATTTTTTATTTTATGTTTGCAAAACTGCATACATGTGTACATACACATGCACACCCAAATAAGAATATATTTGTATCTAGCTCCCAACTTAAGAAAAATAAAAAAATATTATACATATTATGAAAGCCATACCCATACCTTTCCCTGAGAGTGACTAAATGTGACATATACCAAACCCATGCACCTCTTTTCACATTTATCAGTAATGCAAGTATCCCAAAACAATAACATGGTCTTATTTACAAAACAATTTTACATGCTACATAAAAGGTATGCTTTTCCATGCCCTGAAACTTGCTTTTTGTAGCTCAATCAACATGGTATTTTTAAGGTTGACCCACTTTGCCACAGGAAGCTCTAGTTCCTTCTGGTGTTTTCACGTACCACTGCGCCTGCATCCACTCCCCTGATGGTGGGACACAGAAGCCGTTTGTCAGTTTCCATCATGACAAACAGCACCGCCATGAGTGGCTTAAACACGTCTCTTGCACACAATCGCAAGAGCAGCTCCAGGGTTGTTACTCAAGAATGGACCTTCTTGGACTCAGAGCCCGGGAGTCTTCAGCTGTATCCTCTGGAGTCAAATCGCTTTCGAAAGGGATATAATAGCTTACGCTGCAAACGGTAGTGTGTAAGTGTTCCTATTTCGCCAATCCTCACCAAAACCTGACAGAAACAGGCTTTTAATAGTTGCTGATTTCATGCGGATGAAGTGAACATTTTCTCTTTACTGTAAAGCCCTCCTCAGACAAGAGCAGTATTTTTCCATGTAACTCCCCAACCTCAGACTCAAAATAGAAGTAACGGAGGGAGTCTGCCATGACAGAAACAATGAAACGGAAAATGATGAAAAAGAAAAGAAACTTTCTAAAATATAAACGTGTTTTAAATTGTCTCCAGTGTATGTTTGGAGAACTGGGAAAACACTGGGTTAACTGAGTGTGACGTTAGGTATCATTTCAACTCGAGTGAAAAAGTTTTCTTGCCCATTAAACAGGCAGCTAAATTACACTCTCTGTGGCTCTTCCTTGCTCCAAAAGTCTCTCCTCATATTAAGAAACAAAAAGAAACCCAGGCAAGGTTGACAATTCTATTACTTTAATGCCTCTTTTCTTCAGAACATGTGAAAGCCTGCACAAAACAGTCATGTGTCCCTGGGGTGACTTTCTACTGCATCTGTCTATAGCAGCTCTATAAAACTGGCTCTAGTCCAGCCTTCCCACCTTCCCTCCAAGTCCCAGCTGCCCTATTTCAGTCCCTCTTGACACAGGGCTCCCCACATACTGATCCCCATGCCTGGAACACTCTTCCCTCCTGTCTGGGCCTAGCTAATGCTGACCCTCCCTTCCGGTCTCAGTTCAGGTGTCACCTCATTTAAGGAGTTGTGCCCCGAGCTCCCCAACAAGATCATGGCTTCCTGGTCAACATGTCTGTCCTTTCAGTGGTCAAGTCTCCATCATTATGTAATAAATGAGGTTCAACACTCAATCCTATAAAATGTGGGGTCATGTTCATATGAAGTCGGTCAAAAAAAATAATCCTTTTCAGTTTCTGTCTGCAGTCACAGAATGCAAAAACTTAAACAGTGAGAGGTGCACAGTATCCAACAGACTGAACTGAGGGTCCCCAACAGTCATAAGGTGGTCGCATCCTAATGAGGTTCCCTCTAAGAAAGGAACACAGAAGCTGAGCAAAGACGTGTAGTCAGCTGTGCTACACCAGAGTCTGAGGTGCTGTCATATTTGTTTACTGTGAGATGGGTTTTCTTGGGTTTTAGTCCGGATAAACTTGAATTTATGTGCTATTAGACTGCTGTCCATCTCCCACCTGGAGGGTAAACCGCATGAGGGAAGAATTCTATGTAATACAGGGTAAATGCTCAGTAGTTGTTTGTTGAAAGGAAATGAAAAAAAGTACCACTAAAGTGCTTTATGAGAGACTATAGACATGGTTTCTCACTAAATTTAGAATAAGCTCCAAAGTCCTTGCTAAGCCTTCTAAGGCACTGATGATACTTAACCCTCTTGAACCTTGCATTACCCCACCCCTCACTCGCCTTCCTCCAGATAAATTTCTCTGAGTTCCTAAGCCACACCAAACTTCTCCTTTCACCTATAATTTTCTTCCCCAGGTCTTTACTTGAATGGCTCCCTCCCATCTTTCTGGCCTTGGATGCACATCATGTCCTGAGAGAAATTCCACCTGAAAACCCATTAGAAGTCAATCCCATCCCCCTCCAATCCAGCTACTTTCTGTCCAGTCCTCATCCCAGGCTGAAAATGTGTGGTTTATTAATTTACTTTGTATTTACTCTTGTCCTGACCTTTTTCTCTGTAATAGCTGCATGCAGGGTTAACCTATTTGTATCCCCAACCCCTGTGACCATGTCTGGCCCAGAGCACATACTCATTTGGGAAATAAGGAAATGAAGATTACTCTGAAGGCATAGGGCTGGGGGCAAGTGGAAGGCACAAAGCCTAGAGGAGAACTCAGAGGAAGCACAATGATCCCCTCTAGTACAGCACTCAATGACCCACCCTCCCCAGGAGGAGGAGACGAAGGTGAGATAAGGGTCCTATCTTCCCTTCTGACCCTCAGAGCAGACAGTTCTGGTCCTCCACATCTATCCAGATACACTGCCTGTAGGTCTAAATGACATCAGCTTATTATCAAACTAAAACTCAAAAAATAACTTTTAAAGAAAAAAACACACACACAAGCAACATCCATGAGAGTGTTTTTATTTCAAGCGGCTTCAATGATTTCTCGTGAAAATCTGGATCTCTTTAAGATACTCCAAAAATAAAGCCCAGGCAGACTAGATGCTTCTACAAATCAAGTCTCCTGGTTTCATCATAGAATTAAATGTGTCTTATTTAGGAGCAGTTTGTGAAGCCCCAGAGATTCCCCAAAATTCATTCTGAAATTACAGATTTTATTTCCAAAAACAACCATGATTAAGCATGACATTTACAGATGCCTGCTCTTCAGTAAAGCTGCAATTTGGGAAAAATCAAAGCCATAAGGAACTAAATTACATAAGGGAGGCTTTTCATTACTCTCAATCTAGCTCACTCTGGGTTAAAAGCAAATGGAACTTGATTATTCGGCCAGTTACTTTACAGCTCCTGTGTTTAATTTGCTTTTCCTCGGATTAAGAAAGTCATATGAACTATTATTACATGTAGGTTTGAACTTTTTCTAAAGCTCATTTCGTGATTAGTGTCTTTGACGAGCAAAAGCCCTTCATTTGCTATGATTTACCCTAGCTCAACCAATAAAATGCCTTAATTAAAACCTAGCTGAAATCAGCTATCCATTTTATTAAAAAGCAATTCAAAATAAAAATGAAAAGAAACCTTATTATGTATTGACAATTTAAAGTTTTCTTAGTGCATTCAATGAGCTGACAGTCTGAACAAAGAACTGATATATTTTTTAAGTCAATTTTGGGAACTTCATATTGAAAAGGCTTCTTTTAAAAAGTATCTCAAAATACAGTCTCTGCTAAGATGTTGTTGCCTTTTAAATTAAGATTTAAAATAAGGCAGGCTTATAAAAAGACAGCCAACCCCTAACATCTTCTGCAAATGCTCATGCACTTGTCAATTAGACGAGATGCTAGTTTTCTGTACATAGGGTGGCATCTATTTATACAATCTGCAAAAAGTTTCAGTGGCTTAAAGGAGAACCAGAAAGGTGGTTATTATATTCTCTCACTTTAACTGACCAGTACCTTCAAACATTTCTACACATGCAATGAAACCACCTGACCTCTCATATGTGCATCTTGAGAAACTTAACAGAAGACCATGGGTGAATGGAAGGCAGGTGGGGGGACAATAGTTACAAACAGAGAGGGAGGGAGGCAAACTATAAGAGACTCTTAAACACAGAGAACAAACAGGGTTGATGGGGGGGGATGGGTGATGGGCATTGAGGAGGGCACTTGTTGGGATGAGCACTGGGTGTTGTGCGTAAGTATCCCAAAACCAAGAGCACACTTTATACACCGTATATTAGCCAATTTGACAATAAATCATTTTAAAAAATAAAATAAAATAAAATGATAAAACAAAATAATAAAGTGAGTAGTATGATCTAAAATAATAATAATAATAATAATAAAAAAAAGCACCTGAGCCTTAATGTAAAAAGAGAATGGATATTTTTTATACCTTCAGTCCTGAGATGCACCTAGTTGACTTTTTGTGATGGACTTTCTAAAAGTCTTCCTAAGTTCTGAAAGCCGCTAGAAGTGTGTCTGCAAACGCACGTAACTACCCAGACACATCTTGAGTCTGGGATTTGTAGCACATCTCTACCTTCCAGAACCCTCATACCATAAGCAACACTGGGGTCCCTTAGAACGAGGTGCTGGGTTCCATCTTTTAATTCAACTGTTATTAGCATTTTCATGGTTCCCAATTCAGTCACAGCCTGCCAGTCTCCTTCAGAACAGACTGGGACTTTTCACTGTCATCGCTCATTTGATGCAAATGCCCTCTTTTTAATTCTTGCTCTTCTACAGAAAGACACTCTTTCCATCTGCAGGTGCATGCCTTCCTCTCAAAACTCCACATCCTCTGCAAAGCACCAATTCACCCACAAAGATCTCCTTACTGTATAAAAACAGCGTGGTGACATTTCTTTATCACTTCTCCATCTAGCCACCAATCTGTGCTGTTAAGTACAATTGCAGTCTTTTCTTATTGCTCATCACACACATGGCTGGTTTTTCAACATGGTCATGTTTTTATGATCATACTGAATATTTATCAAGTCCCTACTATGTGCTAAATATTGTTATGGGCACAGGGGACAAGAAATGACTATGTTATTGTCCCTACAGTCCTCATGTTTACTATGTCATTGGGGTAATGGAGAATCCCACTGTTGTTTACAGTAGTGTGTGAGCAATTCCATTCATTCATTCATTCAACAAACATTTGAGCACTTCCTCTGCATCAGTCACTGTGCCAAGTATTGGCTATGCAACAGTGAAGAAATCAGTTCTGGTTTTTGTCCACATGCTCCTGGCGTTTATAATCTGGTAGTAGGAAACAGACAATAAGCATGCAAGTAAACACAGTTTTTAAAGTCAAACAGGAGAGCTGTGAATGAAATAAAGAAAATGAAGGACTAGAATGTACTGGGAGGAACAGGGGTCCACAGAAAGGGGGATCTAAGAAAGTGGCATTAAAGTGGACAGTGGAGCACAGAAGGAGTCGGCCCTGGCAAGACCAGCGATGCACAGGCCAAAGGAGCTACGTGTGCAAAGATCCTGAGGCCAAAAGGAGCCAGGCACAGCCAAGTCACATGGGCTGTGTGACTAGAGCTTAGCAGAGAAAGCAGAGAATGGAAGACGATGAAGTGGAGACGTATTCCGACAGACCATCACAAAGATGATTTTAGAAAAATATGTGTACATGATACCATGTTGTATGTATTGTATATTACTACATTATGACATAACATATATACCCTCCATTCCCATAAGAAACACTGACTTCTTTCAGGCTGTCGACGATCTCACATATCTTCTATGTATATTTTTAATTCTCCTCTGAATATCACATAGGAAGTAGACTGGAGAAGACAGAGTGGGGGGTATGCAGTAGTCCAGGAAGATGATGGTGGCTTAGACTATTCACTCATTTAGCAAAAAAAAATACGGAGGTATATATTCCACAAAGTACTGTGCCAGAGATGCAGCAGTAAAGGAAGCAAAGGCCTTGCTATCAGAGAGTCCTCATTCTAGGAAGAGAAATGAAAGATAACAAAAGTTATCAGAGAAACATAATAGGTCATGTGGCCATAAGGGCTACAAAGAAAATCAAGGCAGGTGAGGGATCAGAATGGTCAGCAATGTGGATGGGAGGATTCTCAGAAAACACTTGAGCGAAAACTGAAATGTGAGTAGGAATTGGACAAATAATATTAAGAGGGGGAGAAAGATGGGTGGGGGGATGGAGGTAAGCAGATGGAGGGAAAGGTTGATGGAACTAGAACCTGAGAGCTTCAGAGAAGGAAGACAAGACCAGAGACGGCAGAGGTCAGAGCGTGAAGCAAAGGTCTGTGCAAAGCTAACCATCTGGGACGAATCCAAAAGTCATGGGAAGGGTTTTAAGCAGGGGAATGAATTACAACTATCACGCACTCAGCACTGCAGAGGATGGTTGGGAGAGAGGCCAGCCAGTGAGACGGTGATGGCTGACGGTGATGGCTGTGAAGATGGTTGGTAAAAAAGTGTGGACCTGGCAGGTATCAGGGACATAGAATGGACAGAACTTGATCACTGCCTAGATGTGTGCACAGGGATGGGGGGAGAACAGTTCAGTAGGCTCCATCATGATATGCAAAATTCTTTGAAACATGCCCCTTTTATACCCTCTGACCTCAACTTTATGAGCACCCACATACTGTGGCACTGCTGGATTTCTTTAAGCCTTTGAACATGCCAAGCTCCTTCTCAGGGCCAGGTCTCTGCCCCCCACTGCTCCCGGTGCCAGGAATGCTCCCTTGCTCTTAGCTGGGCTGTCCCTTCGTTTATTCATTCAGTCTGTTCACAGGTCATTGAAGGAGGGCTCCCCTGACCTTCCCCCAGCCCATCTTGATTCCATGTATTCATTACACCCTTCCTTGTCTTTAAAACCACATACTTTTCGGGGCGCCTGGGTGGCGCAGTCGGTTAAGCGTCCGACTTCGGCCAGGTCACGATCTCGCGGTCCGTGAGTTCGAGCCCCGCGTCGGGCTCTGGGCTGATGGCTGGGAGCCTGGAGCCTGTTTCTGATTCTGTGTCTCCCTCTCTCTCTGACCCTCCCCCATTCATGCTCTGTCTCTCTCTGTCCCAAAAATAAATAAACGTTGAAAAAAAAAACCCACATACTTTTCAATATTCATGTGTTAATTTTCTCAGAGGTTGTTTATCCACACTTCTGTTGACGTGTTATTTATATATATGGGCAGGGTCCCTGCTGAACTCCAGGACAGCAGTGGCTTTACTTTCTTTCTTCAGCAATTTGTCCCCAGCCCTTTGAGAGCACTCAATACCTATTCTCTAGGAAAGAAGGACTGGAGGGATGAAAGGAGGGAGGAAAGGAGGGAGGGAGGAGGGAAGGAAGGAGGAAGCGATAACAAACTGTACAGAGCTTAAAGCTGTACAGAGTAAAGTTGCCAAAAATAAAAGGTTCTTTCTTTGGGAGACAAAATACACGTTTAAAAACAATACACAGAAGAAGAGGAAGAAAATAAGCCCAGTTTAATCTTGATACCTATTAAAACGTTGGCTTTAGGGGCGCCTGGGTGGCGCAGTCAGTTAAGCGTCCGACTTCAGCCAGGTCACGATCTCGCGGTCCGGGAGTTCGAGCCCCGCGTCAGGCTCTGGTCTGATGGCTCAGAGCCTGGAGCCAGTTTCCGATTCTGTGTCTCCCTCTCTCTCTGCCCCTCCCTCCGTTCATGCTCTTTCTCTCTCTGTCCCAAAAATAAAAAAAAAAAAAAAAAAAACGTTGGCTTTAAACTAGGGATCAGCAAAATTTTCCTGTTAAGGACCAGAGAGTAAATATTTTAGGTTTGGCAGGTTGTAAGGACACTGTTACAACTGCTCACCTCTGTCCTTGTCATGTAAAAACAGTATTTCCATAGGCAATACATAAACACACACTTATGTATTATGTAAATACATAACATAAAATTTTATTTAGAAAAGCAGGCCGAAATTGGCCAGAGAGGTTGCTGACTCCTACTTTAGACTAATTCAGTAAAGGTAATGACGGGACACACAACTGAAACATATAAGGAAGGGGAACTAACTTTTACTGAAAATCAGACTTTGCACAAGATACTTTGCATACATATTTCATCCAATCTTTTTAACAATTCTGGTAGGTACGCATTATTACACCTATTTGGCAATGCTTATCAATTCAAAGAGGAGATATTACCTGCTCAGATCATACAGTTAAGGAGCCGGAATTTAAATCCAGGAAGTCCTTCTGACTCTCAGCCTTCTTGTTGATCATTTACCCTTTTCATTGACTTTCCTCCTATAGCCACAAACCACTTTCCTACTCCAGTTTCAGAAAGAGGTACAAACATTTATGCACATAACATAAATACACTGATTTCAATTCCACACACATTTATCGAGTACATACTTTGTGCCAGGCATTGTGAAAGGGGCTGACGACTTAAAATTTACAGACCATCTTTCTCTACAATTTGTCTAAATTGCAGCTTGTGAATATGGGATACTGAATTTCAAAGGCTACCATTTGGCACTCCTGCATTAAGTCCTTTATTTTCCTAAACTTGCTAATGGTGTTTTCCACCATATTAGTGATGTTTTTCCATGGTCCTGCCTGCCCTCTGTAAATAACCACAGGTGTGGATTTTGTTGTGCTGGTGTGCAAGGCCTGGTGCTGTCCCCTTGCAGAGAAGATTCCCCATCAGACTGCGCCCCACAGCCCCAGCTGCTCTATACAGCCAATTCCCAGCTACACAGCTCCCCATTGCCAGTTGATTCAGTGTGATTCACTGTGTCTCTGCAACACTGATTCCCTATGCTTGGGTAAAATACCCTTCCACCCTCCTAGGGTCAACCTAATAACAAGGGGGCTATTTCTGTGTTTTGGGATGGATTTAAGAGTAAAAAGGTGAATATCTATCTACCACTACTGTCTAATTCTGAAAATATCTGCTTCCCCCAGCACTGTCCTGTGCGGCTTCCAGGTGAACCAATAAAAATCTCCTGTATCCCTTATCTAGTGACGAAAATTATATCTTGGAAAAAAATGTTACCACCTAGTTTTCGTTTTTCCAATTACCTTCTATGTAATAGCATCAATATTGGAGAAAAATGTTTGAAGAAAAGGAAAAAAAAATCCCACTGTTTTAAGCAATCTCGGGCTGCATTTCCCTTGAACCATTGGCTTTATTTACTTGGAAGACTGTACTTATTCAATTTAGGGTGCGGGTTCATTCAGCAGAGATTCTCGATGAGCACGTTTCCCTAAGCCATTACAGTTGTTGTGTTTTTTTTTTTAACAGAAACAATCAATATTTTACATCATCTGTGTACTGGCCATCAACACTCTATTCTACCTGTAAAAGGAAAAATTCATTTATGAAATATTTAGTCTGTTATTTTCAAAGAACTACCACCTTTAGTGGTAGTTAGCATTGATCACAGTGTTAGAAATCAAAGGAAATGCTATGCCAGGGAAAAGCTGGGCTTTGAGACTCCACAAATAACAACCCAAATGACCTACTTGTTACCCAGTTTGTCTTGGCCAGAGTTCTGTCTTGAGCAGAATTGGGACCAATCAGGAATGAGGATTTTCTTTCTTGTTGTCAATATCAAAGCTTTTTCCTCCGTTTCATCTTCTGAGTCAAAACAGTCAACTGAATACTGTAGATTCTCTTCTCTGCAACCTAAATTGTTCTTATGCCATCTCCTCTCCTTTCTGCTCTCGACCAGGTCTTTGATATTTCTCAGCTACGTGGAAGCAAGAGACACTTCATATGGCTTCTTTCCTTCAGGCTTGCTCCCCTTAGGCCCCTCGCCTACATGCATGCTAGAGGGGTCCAGCCATTCATAATAGTAACAACTATGATTTATTGGTACTTTATGCATATTACTTATTTAGGTAAAACAGGCACAGACACACACACACAGGCCCCAAACCACTATCACTCCCATTTTCCACATGAGAAAATCAACCTTTCGTGAAGTTAAAAATTCAACCAACCCCATAGAGCTAGTAAGCTACAGAGCTAGGATTCAAATGTGCACTTTTTTAACACACAGATTTTGATGTGTCATTCTATTCCAAACTCCTTTTCTGTAGATGCAACATCTTTTGGAATAACTTAGGTCAGATGCCACCTTTTTCCAGGGAAGATGAAGTATCTCGAGGGATAGTTTTATGAACACTACATCCAGTAAGAGAGAGAGAGAGCGCGCGCCAAATAAAATGAGGCTGCGATAGCTTCTCTTTATGGTCAACTACAAAACTCACCCAGGAATGACCTCAAATTCTGTTATCAGACAGATATAGCACACACTATTCCTTGCAGGTAAAAATATCACTAACTTTTAAAGAATTTGGTTCTTAGAGGTACTAAAATGTGGATTAGCTGAATGAAGTTAGTTGGTTTAATAACAGGGGAGACCCAAGTGGTCCAGGCTCAGACATTCAACACCCTTATCAGATGGGGGCAAAATATTTGGCCGAACTCTCACCTAATTTACCTTTGCTTACAGACTGTAAGCCCACTGAGGTGGTAGTTTTAGGAAAAATAAGTATGTTGGCTACATCTTTCCATCTTCGGAAATGTCCTACAGGAGAAATGAACCTACATCAGAGTAGAAAAACTAAAAATCAAGGAAATACACCTATGATAAAGGAAGCACTTTGGGTGCTGTGAGTCCCATAATTTGGAGTGTTGTTGGATGGGCAAAGTGTACTTTTATACCTCATGCTAAACTGAGAGATTAAGGGAAACTGGCACTTAGCAGGAAGTAAGACTGATAAGATTTGGGAACCGCCCCTTTCTCATGCACTTCATGTGGATCTCCATCAGCAAAAACAGAAATAATAGTAATATTAAGTTTCACTTTCTTGGGGCAGAAGCCATTAAACTAAGCAATAGAAACCTTTGACTTTAAGACTGTGTCCAAGCAAGATAACTGCCTGTGTAATCAGAGCATGAAATTTTCAGGAAACAAAATAGACTGGAGGCCTACTATCTAAGGGAAAAGTATTTCCAAGGAAACCTAAAATCTAGCCACCCATCTCTAAGCCAATCCTGTGGTCTTGCAACTTCACTACCTGGGACCTCTGCCATTACATCTATGCAGCCACATGAAGGGCATCCCTACCCATAATTTACTCAGTTGTTGACCCTGAAGAAATACAGATAACATCTTATAAAGCAGGATCAGCAGCTAAGGGAAATTTGGACATGAAAGATCCTCCCAGAGAGCAAATCACCAAGACTGTCCAATGGCTGGCTAAAGAACTTAGTCTACTGTTGCAGTAGAGAATTTTGTCTTAATAGTCCCATTCTTGTCCAGCAAGGTGTGCGTTCTGTAGACTGTAGACTACTATGTTCTTCCCACTCTCTCCTTTTCCAAATGGGAGTCCGATAGCAGTTCACAACTGTATTCAGGATACTGGGGGCCTGTTAAAGTTTAACTAGGTTACTCAATTATAAAAATCTACATTCACATATGATTGAGGTGACTGACCATCAGTCACCCAGAGATCTTATTAACAGATGGATGAATAAACTCATGAAACTTGGGGTGGTAACTCCCAAGGAGAGGGTGAAAACATTCCACACAGGTCGAGCAATTTTAAAGATGCCTGGAAAGAACAGCCAAACGGGTGAAGAATGGAAGTCTGTATTATAGAGTACCCAACAGCCAATCCCCTTCCTTTTGGTGCTTGCTAACAGAAATATAATTATGTATTAAATGGCAATATTCCTAGAGCGCCTGGGTGGCTCAGTTGGTTCAACATCCAACTCCTGATTTTGGCTCAGGTCATGATCTCATGGTTTGTGAGACTGAGCCCCACATCAGCCTCTGTGCTGACAGTGCAGAGCCTGCTTAGGATTCTCTCTCTCTCTCTCTCTCTCTCTCTCTCTCTCTCCCTTTCTCTGCTCACACACACTTTCTCTCTAAACAAACAAATAAACATTTAAAAAATTAAAATGGCAATATTCCTGGTTCCTAGAATGAATCATGATTGGTTTATCTAGATAAATCATGGCATTCCTATCTATAGCCCTTGGGCAATCATCCCAATCATCCTTGCAATTTCAGTTAACCAAATTAGACCTAAGGAGTGAGTTCACTAACTATAAATGGGAATTTATACTTTGACAAAAGTAAATACTTTGTTTCTTTCTATTTGGAAAAACGTGGAAGTCATTTTGTAACCATGCACCAATGAATGCAAGGATAAATACTTGCATGCTGGAGATTGTAGAAGAGGATGGGAAAATCTGGGGCCATATTTCTTGTTATGAAAACAAATCAACTTCATAATTGATGCTATAGTGGAGATTTCTGTTACAGTTCAAAACATGTCAAATTCATAAACTGACCATACACTGTGTGAAGAATGTGGAAGAGAGACCCTTGTGAGGAACAGAAGGAAGTGATGAAGATAAATTATCACTGAGTCATAACTTCTTTAAAGACTATCTATCCTTCTTGAAATGGTTACTTTGGTGAAGTATTTTTTTAACTGACTCTCAATTTGTGTGGTACGTAGAACTGTTAATGAACATACAAATGTCCAAAACCATACCAAAACAGACAAAACACAATAATGGTGCTAAATACAAATGAATATTTGCTGAACAATTATCAATGGATTGTAAACACACTGAGACACCAATAAAAAATTACAGGTGAAAATCTACCAAGCAGTTTACTGTCCCTTTTCTCTCATTCACTTAAATGCACCTTCCTAGAGGTTAATTCTACCCCATGTTAACTTTTTCACTTCCCTCAGTCTTATAAACTTAGAGTTTAGGGGCGCCTGGGTGGCTTGCTCGGTTAAGCATCCGACTTCGGCTCAGGTCATGATCTCACAGTCCGTGAGTTCGAGCCCCCCGTCGGGCTCTGTGCTGACAGCTCAGAGCCTGGAGCCTGTTTCGGACTCTGTGTCTCCCTCTCTCTCTGCCCCTCCCCTGTTCATGCTCTGTCTCTCTCTGTCTCAAAAATAAATAAACGTTAAAAAAAAGAAAAAAAAAGAAATCATATTAAACTTAGAGTTTATACCCTGATAAGTGTCGTCCTCTATCAGTGGACTTCCAATTTTAAGGCCAGTTTTAGAAGACATTTTTGTATTACATGTTCAGCCTCTTTGATGTTACTTCCTTTATTCTTCTTAATACTATACTTACTTTTATTCCATCTTTTATTCTGCAGATTATTTGTTACTTCTCTAATTCAAATTCTCAGCAGCGCTGACCTGAACACTGCCTCCTTCTTGGCATCTGTGACGTCACACTCTACTTATTTGTATTCTCTCTGACCTACTACCTTTAATGTTTGCTGTGCCCTTCCTTGCCTCACCTCTCAATATTAAGGAGAACCAGGATATAGTCTTAAAATCCTATCCGTGATCTTGCCATGAATGATGTCATTCAATCCCAATTTTACATAAAATACGTACAACTCAAACATTTCTATCTTCAGCCCTAACATCCACCAACTCCCTACCTGAAATCTCCATTCAGATATCTAGGACATGATAACACTAATACAGTTATATCCAAAACTGAACTCATTTTTCAATCCCTTCCTCAGTTTTCCTCATGTCCAGAAGATGGTACCACACATGCGGGAGCTAAAGTCAAATGCCTAGAAGTCATCCCTACCTTCTCTCTGTCTATTCCCTACAGCCAACTCATTAGCACATCTGGTCAACCCCATCTGCATGGTACATCTTGAATCCATCTACTACTCTCCATTGACATTCCAAACTCAATACATCTCCTGACTGGGATATGACAATAACCTCATAACTCATATCACTGCTTCCATTCTTTCCACTTCATCATGCATTTCCCATAAGCTGGCTAGAATGCTTTTGAATGTAAATTATATCCTGTCACTTCTCTGCATAAAGCTCTCATAACAGTGTCCTATCACATTTAGAGCCAAATCCAAACACCTTCTTCTAGCCTCCAAGGTCCTCAGCATGATCTACTTCTCTGACTCCCCTCAAACCTCCCCGCTTCTCTCCCTACGCTGCAACCTCCCTGTCCTTGTTTCTGACCTTTGTACAATCCCAACTTATTTTGTTTTGGGGTCTTTGCCAAAGCTGTGTCTTCTGTGTGGAAAGCTCTTCCTCTAGATAGTCACACAAATGACAATTTCTTATCATCCAGGCCTCTATTCATATCTCATCTCTTCAGAGAAGTCTTCTCTGGCCAACAAGGCCATATTCTCAGTTCATCTAAGAACCTCTTTTCTTTCTTCACAGCAAGAATTGCTAGCCAGTATCTTCTTGTCCATTTATCACCTGCCTTCCTCCAAAAGCATCTATATTCTTGGAGATCAGGGACCCTTCCTGACTCACTGCTGTGTCCCTATTTCCTACACATTCCACAGATGATCAATAAATATTTGAATTGGTAAAGACTTTTGGGTTCCTAGGCACTAAGGAAATTCTTCCTTTGCCTTTAAAAAGGGATTTTCTGGGGGCACCAGGGTGGCTCAGTGGGTTATGCATCTGACTTCAGCTCAGGCCATAGTCTCACAGTCCATGAGTTTGAGCCCTGTGTCAGACTCTGTGCCGACAGCTCAGAGCCTGGAACCTGCTTCAGATTCTGTGTCTCCCTCTTTCTGCCCCTCCCCCGCTTACACTCTGTTTCTCTCTTTTAAAAATAAAAACATTAAAAAGATGTTTAAAATAAGTAAATAAAAAGGGTTTTTCTGTTATATGCTTCATGGTTTTATGTTTAATCAGGAAATATTTGAGTCAATTCTCCTTTCATTCAATCAAGACATATTTACTGTGCCAAGCATTTTGCTATGCAAAGAAAAATGATACAGCAGATTCATCATGTAGTGGTAAAGAATGACATGGAAATGAATATAATATAAATTGAGGTAAATCAAACTACTAAGAAATCCACTAATGTTGCCTTGTGCAAAAGGGGTCAGGAGTGGAGACAAAAAATCAGTTACAAGTACAGAGGGAAAATGACACTTGCTACATACCAATGATTCAGTAGTTGAGTTCTATAAATGAAAAGAGGAAAATACTGCATTGGTTGCATTTCTCAATCCCATATAACGATGCTCCCAAACATGACAATGACGGCAGAAGAGACTGGTTTTTTCGTACAATGTTTTTACAACCCGAAAGTCAAGTTTTAACTAAATTCAAGGACACTACTTCCAAATGCCTTGTGTGATTCAATCGCAGGCACTTCTATTTTAGCATTATTTAAGGTGAAGATCAAGTAGGACTGTAATGAAATAGACGCTCTCTCAAGTTCCCCTCCCTCTCACAGCTGCCACACTCCTCTCTGCCAGTCCCCACCACCACCCACTGCCTGTGGCCCATGACTTTGCATTACTCTCTGATCTCTGATACAAAGAAAATTCTACTAATCCTCCAGCAATGCCATGGCCTGCTCACTGGCCCTCAAATGTGCCTTACTCCATCCCACCTTCTCAACCCACCTACCTACGTGAAATACCGCTCCCTCTGGCTTATGTTCTCCAAATGCTGCCAGTTCTCAAACTCAAGAGGCCCATCTCTTCCAGGAAACCTTCCTCTTCAGCCTCCAGCCACTATGAGCTCCTGCTTCTCAGACTATGTGCAGCATGCATTGCCTTTGATGGCTATCTGAAGATTTAAAAACACCTCCTGAAATCGCTGTTTAGCCTTTCATTTACCTGGGTTTTAACAACTTCCTAACCAAATGATTGAAGTTTTCAATACAGTGGTTCGGTCTCCCATTCCTTGTCTCACCCATACTCATAGATAACAATGGCACTGCCAGAGGAACTGAGTAGTCCTGCAACTCCAGCATTTTGCCTGCAAGGAATCACTTATTCCTAGAGTGCTACAGGAGCGGGCCAGGCATGGGTATAACTGACCACCAGGTCATCCACCAGGGCAATGCAGATTCTTCTATGTCAGACCAACAACTTAAGGTGTCAGCATGTCACATGCTAAGAAAATCAGTAGATACAAGTGTACTCCAAGATGAATCAGCTTTTGTTAAGAAAAAAAAAAAAGACGTTCTTCTGACTAAATAGCTATCTAACTACAAATAATTTTTGTAGATAAGGAGGACAATTTCTATTTCTATCTGTTTACTTCTAAACAAGTCAGCCAAGCGGTACTTGGATGAGGTCTTTGGTTTAAAAACAAGCAAAAATGGTTTTTCCTCTTGTCTGAAGGAAGCGCTGTGCCCTCCTCTGTATCAATTTCATAAAGGTCAGTGTTGACTGGGGTACATCAGTTGTAATTTAACACTATTACCTCTGTACTCACAACAGAAAGAGTTCTTCAGGACACTGGCCCAGGGATTTCTCTCTATTCCCTCACCTCTGCTCTTCCCTCCATGACTCCTCTTTAATCTGCCCCCCCCCCAGTTATATTTTTAAATAAGAATCAGATCATGCTCCCCATTGGTAGCTTCTGCTGCCTCTTAAGAAATGTCATGAGTCCTTAAGATGGTGGTCAATGATCTTTAGGATGCCTTTTTCTTGCATCATCTCTCATCCTTCTCCCTTTTAATCACTCTACTCTGGCCATATGGGATTTCTTTCAACTCCTCAAAGATGGCATTTCATTTCCAGCCTTCAGGCTTTCACTCATGGGATTCCCACTGCATGGAACTCCTTTTTCCCATCTTCTACAGCCAACCTAACTCTTACTTCTTCTTCCAGTTAAATGTTATTTCTTCAGGAATGTCTCTAGGAAGGTTTAGTGTCCCTGATATAGTTTCTAATGACCATCATGAACTCTCATTGGTAATACTCATGAAAATAATTTGTTTTAATATCCAGAGGCCTGCTATGTTTAAAGGTGCCATAGTAACACCTGGGTGGCTCAGTCAGTTGAGCATCTGACTTCAGCTCAGGTCATGATCTCACAGTTTGTGAGTTCAAGCCCCACGTCAGGCTCTGTGCTGACAGCTCAGAGTCTGGAGCCTGCTTCGGATTCTGTGTCTCCCTCTCTCTCTGCCCCTCCCACACTCACACTCTGTCTGTATCAAA
The DNA here is from genome assembly GCF_016509475.1 of Prionailurus bengalensis. Classification (NCBI taxonomy): domain Eukaryota; kingdom Metazoa; phylum Chordata; class Mammalia; order Carnivora; family Felidae; genus Prionailurus; species Prionailurus bengalensis. The sequence goes on along the minus strand of NC_057344.1, from coordinate 188,979,806 downwards.
AATAAATAAACATTAAAAAATAAATAAAAGGTGCCATAATAAGAAGAGAGGCTGTCAACCTCAGTGACTGCTGCATTCCAGCAAACTGCATAGTGCCTTGGTACATAGGTCATGTTCAAGACGTTTGTTGGATTAATAAGAACAAAGACACTGGAGCTAAAAGACCCAGGTTAGAGCCCATTTGTGCTGTGACCTTGGGCAAATAACTTCAGCTCATTCATCCTCAATTTCCTAATCTTTAAAAGAGTTTTATCACCACGAAACCCTAGGATAGTGAAGACACCAAATGGTAAATGGTCAACCAAAGATGTTATAAGTTGGAAAAGATTTATATAAATTAATTCTTATACACAGCGAGCCAAAGAATGTATACATCGAAAATGATTTATAGAAATTATTACTTTTGATTTAATAAAGATACTACCTAAGTTCCTTGATATATATATATAGCCAATACTTACTGGATAATTGCTATAGCTAAAAGCTTACATGCATTACCTCATACAATTCTAACTTATACAATACTTCCAGAAGATCGCATTATTATCATTAACCCATTTAACAGGTAAGGACAATAAAGTCACAAGTAATAAGTGATGGAACTGGCATTCAAACAAGGCAGCCTCACTCCAGGGTTTGAGAGTGATTATCAGGGAGGCCTGCTTCCCATTATGATAGAGTTCTCTATTTCTTGTAGGAAGAGAGCTTAGCTTTGATGGGAGACAAATTATACCTTTGCCCCGGAGCCCAGTCATGGATTCTAATAAAGGAGGTGTTTTTGCTATTCAAATAATTGATAGGAATTCAACACTTTAGAACATCTTCATTGTCACTCTGACCATTTGTTTATACAGCCAATGTGTGCCAGGCACCAGGATAAGCACTTTCTAGTTACTAATGCTCAATAACCCTCATTTTAACAACAAAGTGAGACTCAGGAAGGATAAATCAAACAATTTGTGTTCCTAGAACTTTATTTTCAAGGCCAGGATTGAGCATGCTTCCATCTAACCAAAGCTGTGTGCATTAACCTACTAGAGTCTACTGACTAAGAGCCTATGCTGAAAAGCTTTATGAAAACATATATCCTTGGCAAGGCTCTTTCTCTAAGTTTGTTGTTTATATTATTATAGGGTATTAGTGAAATAATAAGATAACCATATGAACAAGTATATTCAGTGTCTATCACTGCTATAACAAATGAGCACACACTTGTGGCTTAAAAAAGCACAAAGTTATTATCTTGCAGTCGGCTGGGTCAGAAGTAGGACATTGGACAAAGGTGTTGGTAGAGCTAGAGTCATTTCTGGAGGCTCTATGGAAGATCTCCTTTGCCTTTTCTGGCCTCTAGAGGCCACCGACATACTTCAGCCCACAGCCCCCGTCTTCCATCTTCAAAGTATCTTCAACTTTGTATCTCTCACACCATTCTTCCTTAGCAAAACCTTTCTGCAACAGCGCCACGAAAGGATCTCCACCTTTAAGGACTCCAGTGATTGTGTTCGGCCCACTTGATAATCCCAGAAGATCTTCCCAGATCAAGGTCCTTAACTTGGTCACATAAGCAAAATCCTCTTTGCCACGGGGACCCGATGGAAGCATCAGAACAAAGAAGAGGTCTGGGTATTAGGAAGAAAGCAAAAGCAGGAGCTCCTGGAGATGAGTGCCACAAGTCCCACTCTAGAGCTGGGACATCCCACCAAGATCTGAAGACAGTGTGTTTGCAATTCTGTAGTTAGAGAAGAAGTTACGCATCAGCAATTTCCCTTTTTTTTATTTTCATGTTTAATGTTCAACTCACATGATCTTGTTTCTAGTTAATACAGTAGACCTATTAGTCATCTTTATAAATTTGGGAAACCGACGTGAAGAGCAGAAAGAACAAAGGCTTTGGAGGTGGACGGACAGGGACTGAAATCTATCATATGTATGCTCTGACATTTGTGTTACTTGCAGCAGGTTGCTTAATCTTTTACAGCCTCAATCCCTGTATCTGTAGGATAGGAACAATTCTACTTAGGCATGCAGGATTATGGACGTGAGGCTCTAACGCAGTTCTACAGGTACACTCTAAAACTGAGCCCTCACACCTACTGGGGCAAAAGCATCATGAAGCCCTCTCCAACCAGTCTGCCCATGTAGGTTGCAAGTATAATGAACAGAGCAAGAATATGATCTTCATTTTTGGATTCTTTTCCACTCGCCCACTCAGCACCTGGAAGAATGCCTAGTCCAGAGTAGACATCCAATATATATTAGTTGAACTATATTAAAGTTTGCTTTTCCCTTTGAATCTTGAGAATAAACCTATGGTTTGGATCAGTGATGCATGACATAGTCAGGTTGGCCTAGAAAGACCTAAGCCCCCGAAACGTGTTTTGGAGCCCTTGGACACTTCTGGAAGGCCACACAATATTCAGACACAGACTGTGAACTTAAAAATGGCCTTGCATGTAAGCCATGGTGGATTATTAAGATACAAAAGAGATTAAACCACATAAAATGGCTCACTTCGTCACATCCAGCATAAAACATATCTGTAGTAAGAGTCCAAGTGACAAGTAGATGAATGCTTTCCAAAACCTTAAGACTGATTTAAATCACGAAATACTGTATAACGAATGAACCATCTCCACCCAATGCTAAAGGAACATATAAATTAGGAAAGAGGGATTTGGGCAAAAAAAAATCAGTATTTCAGAAGTTAAATAGTGTTTTCTAGCTCTGGTCATTCATAAATCCAAAACGAAGAGTCTAAAGTCTGTAACTCTTATAGAAATAGTAACTGCGTGGGATAATCTTCTCCCCGATTAAGTTAAAAGTTATAAATCTAGGCGCGCCTAGGTGGCTTAGTTAGTTAAGTGTCTGACTTCAGTCTAGGTCATGATCTCACCATTCCCGAGTTCAAGCCCCGTGTCAGGCCCTGTGCTGACAACTCAGAGCCTGGAGCCTGTTTCAGATTCCATATCTCCCTCTCTCTCTGGCCCTCCCCTGCTCATGCTCGCTCGCTCTCTCTCTCTCTCTCTCTCTCTCTCTCTCTTTCTCTCTCAAAAATAAATAAGCATTAAAAAAATTAAAAAATAAATAAAGTTATAAATCTACACCATGATGCTCAAACTCTTATCCCCCCACCCTCTTCTCAGAAAATGACATTCTGTTTCACAGACTATGATCATGTTGAGCATGACGTCTCCTCAAAACCTAATTTGTTCCCTGCTGTTGCACAGAAGAGACTCATTACCTTTCCCATACTTCTTCCCAAGTTCCACCTGTGTACCTGCCTACTTATTCATTTAGTCAATAAATATCTGGGCATTGATGATACAAATATGAACAACCAACCATCCCTGGACCAAGACTACTCAGTCCCTTAGGGGAAACCAACAGGCAATCAAATATTGCACAAACAATATTCAGCACTTTGGAAGAGTGACCTATATCAATATAGCTAGATCTCTAAGACATAGTATTAAGTGAAAAATCTTAAGACACACCATTTGTATAAATTTCCAAATGCATACATTGCTACAGTCTGAAGTCTGTGTCCCCCAAAATTAATATGTTGAAATCCTAGCCCCCAAAGGTGATGGTTCTAGAAAGTGAGGTCCTTGAGAAGTGATTAGGTCATGAGAGTGGAGTCTGCATGAGTGGGATGAATACTTTTATAGGAGAGACCCCAGAGAGCTCCCCAGCCACTTCCACCAAGAGAGCACACAATGAGAGTCCGTGACTCAGGTGAGGGGCCCTCACCTAACATGCTGGTTGGGGCACCTGGGTGGCTCAGTCGGTTAAGTGTCCAACTTCAGCTCAGGTCATGATCTCATGGTTCATGGGTTCGAGGCCCACATTGGGCTCTGTGCTGACAGCTCAGAGCCTGGAGCCTGCTTCAGATCCTGTGTGTCCCTCTCTCTCTGCCCCTTCCCTGTTGGCACTCTATGTCTCTCAAAAAGAAACATGTGTTAAAAAACAAAGCAAAACATGCTGCCACTCTGATCTTGGACTTCCTGCCTCCAGAAGTGTGAGCAATAAATTCCTGTTTTTTATAGGTGACCCAGTCTGGGGCATTTTCTTATGGCAGGCTGAGTAGACTACGGCATGCATAAAACATATGACATACTCTTCATGCATATCCACCTGTGCAGATAGAAGGATGTTGAAATGAATTGAAAGGATACACCCCAAATTCATAGTAGTTGTTGTTAAAGCAGGGGAAAAGAGATAGGAAAGGGAACATGGAAGGTGGCAAAATGGATGCCAACCCTATTGTTAGCATTTTATTGCTTTTATGTAAAAAAAAAGGTTGGAAGCAAATGCTTTGTAAAATTATCAACTCTCAATTTGGGGTAGAAAATCCTCCGGTGCTTATGATTCTCTATACTCTTCCATATTTTTATAAGTAGTATAAGTATATTTTTATAAGTCTATTCAAATTTAAATAGACAATTGCATTGCAGCACAGGAAGTGTTTTACATGGTATATACAAATACAATGGTGATAAACAGAAAAACGATTCTCCCTGGTGTTTTCAGAGGATTGCTTGCTCTCCACTCCCCAAGGTCCATGCCCAGTGTCTTCTGTTTGACAGAAGTTAGTCCCTCCAGCAACTACCCTATCCACCCCCTTTCCTTCACAACTCAACTTCGTGCAAGAGTTGCTTGTGTTTCCTCACTCACACCCCAACCCATGGCAGTCTGGCTTCAGCCCCATGAAATCGCTCCAACCTCCTAATCACCAAATCTTTTCAGTTCTCATTTTACTTAACCATGCAAAGCACTTAAGGTAATTGACCAAGTGCTGGAAAAGTTTCCTTCCCTTGGCATCCACAGTACTACTCTTGGCTGTCATTCCTTTTACCTTCCCACGTGGTCCACCTTTGACCCCTTCACTTGTGCCTTCTCCCTGGTGCAGCCCCTTAACGATAGTGTGCCTCCTAGGATTCCATTCTGAGCTCTGCTCTCCCCCTAAGTGACCTCCCTTGTTCTCATGACTTTACCTGAAACGCACTGGCTTCTAAATCTGTACGCTAGTCCCTCCTGAGATCTTGATGCACACCTTCAGCTGCCAGCTAGCTTTTTCCTACATTCCTCACCAGTACCTCACCCTCAGGTCCCAAAGCAGCCGTATCGCCCAGAATTCTCACTGAAGGGTACAGCTAGACACGTGGACCTTTTTTCAAGCACCTCTTTTCCTGCCTCATTCCAGTGCTTAGTGACTTGTCAATGTTAACTGCCATACATCTCTTAAGCCTAATGCCTCCCCTACACTTGTCACACTGCTTTCATTCAGATCTCTCATGCCACATCGTCTGCACTACTTTTCCAAGTAGTCCCCTTGACTTCTATGAATTACCTCCATCATTTCCTTCTGAAACACAATTAATTGCCATTCCCTTGCTCAACATCCTTCAATGGCTCCCCACTACCCGCAGATTTTAATTTAAACTCTTCAGTCATATGCACAGGCATCTGAAACAATCTACCACCATCTACCCTCCCAGACTTACTTGTGGACACATCTCCCCACACTGCCAATATGCAGTCCACATGGACTTTCTCACTGTTCCCTGAATGTGGGTTGAGTTTTCACATAAATCTGAGCCTTGGCACAGGCTGTTTCTACGACCTTGGAATCCTGTTCTCTCTCATCCGCTGAATAAACCTCGACACACTTCAACATCTCATTGAGATGCTATTTTCCTTAAGGGTTCCTTAATTTCTCTTGGCAGGTAGCTATTCCTACAACTTTTCTTCCCCAGGACTTTGTGCCTCTATTTTAGCACTAAAATCACAGTGATCTGAGCGCGACATGCTCCCCTCTCCCAGCGGACAGCAAGCAGGAGACAGGCTTTTGTGATGGCTTATTCATTCAGCAAATATTGGAGAGCTCTGCTATTGGAAGGCTCTGTTCAAGGTATGTGGGATACACAGCGAACAAGACAACATCTATGTTGATGGAGTCTAAATTCCAGAGGACAGGGCTGCCATCCATATATTTTAAGGTGTGACTTGGAAAGATTTCTTTAAAACCTGTTTTTTAATTTTTTTTTTCAGAGAGCACATGGGGATAGGGGCAGAGAGAAGGGGACCAAGGATCTGAAGCAGGCTCTGTGCTGACAGCAGCGAACCCGACGCGGGGCTCAAACTCATGACCCGCGAGATCATGACCTGAGCCGAAGTCAGACGCTCAACTGACTGAGCCACCCAGGCGCCCCGGAGAGGTTTGTTTCACTCATCAGTAAGGCCATCATGAAATCAGAACGTTAACACATATTACCACAGTGGCTTTTGTGTGTCATCCTAGCTCATCACCTCAAGGCGAGCTCTTCCTTCACTCCACTGCGATTCCCTAAGTGCCAGGCACTGAAATATGCACAAACTATAGGATCTTTAAATACTTGAGCCTCAGTCTTTTTTGATAAAACTATCCCTTCTCATGAAGGCTGGCAGGAACCTTTCCACAAGAGGGTATGTGATTACGCATCACAGTTAGGTAGACAATGTCGACGCAGGTTCCCCACAAATCAGCAGGAGTCAGACCCACACCACATGGGTTCACGAAATAGAAGGAACAACAGATGAGCTCTCTGTGGCTGTGAAGAGAACGCCCAGACATTAGTGCTGCTCGCCTATACTGCATACCTTTTTAAGTTTATGGGGCACTAGCTCACGTATGTCTCATGTACGTATTTGAGTATTTGTATACAGAGACTGGGGTTTCTCTGGAATTGATACATCTATCATGCATGAAGCTCAGAATGCAGAATGAGTATGCCAGAGACCAATCAAGAGAGAGACTGAAGAATGCAAAGAACTCTAAGTTGTGATGGGAACAGACGCAAATGGCCTGGAACAATGAGGAAAGATGAATCGTGAATAACAGCATGGCAAGCATCATTTAACACTTGGTATTTCTAGAAGTGAACACACAACTATATAGAAGCTAACTGTTGATAAAACTGCACCGTGCACATTGCCACGTGACAGTTATTTGCCATGCACTGCTTTGTTCTAGGCTCTAGAATCTAGTATGTTAGACTTCCCTCTTTACACTGGTCAAAGATGAATAGAAATGCTTGCACAAGAGGTCATGGGGATCCAACCTTTTGAATTTCATATTACTTTGTAGCATGATTATCGAAGAAAGCATTTAAGCTGTACTAATAATAAGGACACACACCTCTAAAGTACATGTGTATAATTTATAATTAGATCGATACAAATGGAGGTGTACATTCAAAATATTTTACAGATGGGGATACAAGGCAAAACACTTTGGAGACTGCCACGTTCTAGACACCAAAAGGCTAGCAAGGAGTTTTAAATAACAGACCAAAGTCATATTTGCGAGGTTAGGCAATGCGGACAAGGAAAGGTAAATGAGAAAAAAAAAAAAGTACAGAAGAAAATAATTCCAGATCCCACAAAAGCAAGCAGTTCAAAGGCCATGACCAATGGTTTGGTGGTAATTAGCATAACTGCCCTATGCTTTTTGCTGAGTGTAGGGACCACAGCCAGATATGATGTGGCTATTTGGTTAACTTGTTCCCCTGCTTAAAACCTCCAATTACTTCTCATTGCCGTAGGATAAAGTTCAAATCCTTAATAAAAACCTCAAATTCTCAACCATCTGGCCCCGTCTGCCTCTTCAGCACTATCTTTTGCCCTTTTCTATTTTCAGATTTTCTTCGGGTCTTCAAGAATATTCTTGACTCCTGCGTCTGTCTGTCTTTAGGTGTCATTCAGATGTCAGATTAATTTCTACTTTTTGAAGGAGTTATTTTCTGACTCCTAAAACACATTCAATTTTTCCCCATATGTTCCTATAGCATTCTTTGCTCATTGTTCTAATATTCTCAGCATGCTGCTAATGTACTGTTGAAGGTCTTTCTTCCTTGCTAGCCATCTGTGAGGACAGAGAAGGCACTTGTATCCCCCAAGCACCCAGAACAATGTTTGATTTATAATACATATTCAATAAATGTGTTGACTGGAGTGAAGTTGAGTGAAATGTACCTTGAGACCCAGAGAAAAAGACTTTCTTTGAATTCCCTAAGCATTTGCTTATGGCATTCCACGATGGCAGAATTATAAGGCTTACCTAATAGTTACAACAATACAACAATATTTGACCGTTTCATTTATAAATTTAAAGACATTTCGCCATCCATTGGTCAACAAATATTTGAGCGTCCCTGTGGGTCCTGAAATTGTGCATGGTCTCCTTACTCTGGGTTGGCAGACACCAAACAATTAACGAAAACTGCATTCATTAAGGAACAGTATTAAAAGGGTTCACGACTTATTCTGACAGGAAGGAGGATGGCTGGAGTTCACTGCTTGCAGTAATGTTATATATTCTCAGTTGGTTAGTCTCAGCAAGGCTGCCTGTGCCCTGTGTCAACAGACTGGGTTGGATGATGTGGATGCAGGACCAAGCAGTGGCAGAAGGGGAAGGAATGCAGTGAGGCAAGGAGAACGCTCTGAATCAAAATCATGTCTTTGCAATAATATACATCCTTCAATGAAGGCTCCCCTGTGCGCTCGCTGCACTTTCAATCCTCATCTTCCCCAGACCCTTACCTGGAGCCAGCTTGCCTACGTGAGTCACTTCCGCCAGCCCTTCAGCTCAGGCTCATAGAGGCCCTGCAGGTTACTTTCATCGACGTTCAAACTCCTCAAGTACCAATGGTTCTTTTTCCCAACCCACAAGGTCGGCTATCAAGGCTCCCTCTTCCCATACAGGACCACCAGGACTGGGCACTGGCTTTGGATCTTTACCTTGCATAGGATCTAGAAATCCGCAGGGAGATTTTTCAGGTCATCTGTCCTTTACCCCATTTACCATCTAACTGGATAACAGGCAGAGTTTCTGCTGAGCTGAGCCCAGCCCTCCTAGGACCATATCAGGTCAACCCAGAGTGCCCTGCCCAGGCAGGAGAGAGAAAAGAGTATAGAGTACAGGCTGTGTATCAATTAATATCGCCTTGGTAATATCTCCACTATCCTGATCACTAGCTGTGTGACTTTGGGCAAGTTGCTTAACCCCTTTGAGCTTGAATGTACTTATCAATAAAAAGGATTTTTAAAACTATCTGGTATCCGTCTTACCAGGATATCCCTCCAGAACCCCAAATAAGTTGAACTTTTGACCCTACATACAAACACTTTCCTCCCTCCCACTCTCTCTCTCTTTCTCCTTCTTCTTCTGTCTTCTGGATAATGACTTCCTAGCACCATAAGCAAAGGCCTTTATTCAGTCACCAAAGTTTGAGTATACAGCCTGCTTAGGAGTACATGCCTGACTCCGCTTTTCCTTCTCTGATCTCCCACCTAACTTCGTGCCCCCATTCAATCAAAGACCATCAGAGACCAATCAAAGATCAGACAGAACTAAAGATGGTTCAAGGACCATCCAGGATGCCCCAAGAATCTGTGAAACTCATTTTCTTCTCTGTCAACACTTCTACAAAATTGGCCAATCCTACTAAAGTCTGGGCAAATGCAAGATTTCCTCAACTGACCGTTCAACCTGAACACTCCCCCTTCCTTAATCTTTCCTGTAGAGCAGGGCAAGACAAATCTTCCTAGGGTGTCACTTTCACTGTGCCATCTTTTGGCGAAATCTTGAATTCTTGCCTGCTGAATCAAATTCACATTTCTGAGACTCTCCCTAATCTCATTTCTCAGCCTTGGCACTTCTCAGACAACCATCTACTCCAGTCAAACTGCTGTCCCCACAAATCCCTTCCTGCCACCTACCAAATGTTCCCTGGCAACCTAAGCCTCACTGGTCATCCAATGCCCAGCTCACAGCACAGCCCCTCTGTAGGGTGTTCCCCAGCAGATCACGCCAGTGTGGCCTCCCCTGCCTCCTGCACCAGAGGACAAGATTACCCCTTCCAGAGAGCAAGTGCTCCATGTTCAAAACCCACTCCTTCCAGAACTTCCCATGTGTTCCTGGTCTCACCACCCTCCTGACTTCCCATCCTCAAGATTAAAATAGCTTTTTCTCGAGCTAAAATAATTAAATAAGCCCATATGATCAGGCTCTATTTTTCAGGCACTGCACTGAGTCCTTTATACACATTAGTTCAGTTCATCCCTAGTACAATCTGTCAAATTGGATTCTCTTCATTGATTTACCACTCAGCACACATTTCAGTGAATTTTAATAAGGAAATAGTAAAAACTAAATATATACAAGATATAGATACATATGCACACAGTATAATATATAAGCAATATTCTAGTACAGGAGCCTAGTCCATACATTTTTTTCTTTGAGGGATTATATAAAAGCTATGAATGAAAGTAAAAGAAGGTAAGGGCTAAGGAGATACAGGTGAGCTGTTACATTAGATGAAGTCATCAGAGAAGTAATATTTTAATGGAGATCTGAATAAGTGAAGATGAAAGCCAGTGGAGTAAATGGGGCAAGAATATTCCAGGTACATATAAAGAAACTAAGTTACAGAGAGGCCGTGTGGCTTCCTAAGGTCACACGGGAACAGACACGGCATCTGAATCCTACTTCTGACTCCAGAATCTAATTCTGAGACCCCATTCTTCATCCACCATTTATGTTCTGTAACAGTTCACTCTGTAAACTAGCTGTGGCTTTTTGAAATTCTTGTATTCCCCATTTGTTGGCAAGCATGGACCATCTATGTGCCAGCCACTGACCTCCATGACATTCTCCTCTCCCATTTCTTCTCCAGCTGGGACACAGTTCCCGGGTTTTACATCCATCTCTCACCCATATTCCTCATGGTACTAATCCTAGACTCTGCCTCGTATCCAGGGTCACATCTTCAATTACCTTTGCTCTCTGCAATGGACTCCTGCACATGAGTCCCAAGCTTAGTTTTCTGGCCAGCTTCTTGGAAGTAGGGCCATGCCTCATTCATCTCTCTATTCCAAATACCCATCATAGCACTAGATGCTCAATAAATGCATGCTTCTCTGAAATCAATTAAACTTGAACGCCACATTTCCAACTGCCTTTGGGACAGTTGGCCCGGATTCTTTCCCAGTTGATATCAATATTTCTAAAAGTGAACATGTTATCTTCCCTCCAAAACCTGTTTTTCTCCTGTGTTCCTTCTCATCATGGCACCACGAGGTACCCATCCCCATCTATCTCCTTCCCATTTCCTTAAGTTTGTGCAACTCTTCCACATTCCCACTTCAAGTTTGTGCAAATGTTTTCTCTTTCCTGGACTAATGCAACAGCCTCCTAATGACATCCTTGTCGATGAGGCATCCTACACAGCTATGCAAAATTAATGTGCTTCATTCTGTCGCTCCTCACTAAATTCAACTGGTTCCCCACTGTCTGCATAGTCCCATCTCACTCTCATGTTCCAGAACCAGATAGCCCAGCAACTACTGGACATCTCCATTTTGAAGGAGGAAGTCATCCTTAAAGGCGGCCTTAAATTTCATAGTCCCCAAACTGATTTCACTTCCTTTCAAACAAAGCCTCCCCTGTATCTCTCATCTTGGTAAATATATGCCACCCACCAGCTACCCAACCCAGAAATCTAGCTCTCCCGAGCTCCTCTTTCTCCTCCAATCCCAATTCCCACCTGTCATCAGCTCCTGCTGGTCTTGTCCTCTATTTTACTCACAGGTACCTTCCAGTCCTCACCGGATCACACTGCTGCTTTACTATGTTCAAGACGCCTCAGCTGCTATCCCACCTTAGCCAGAATGCTTGACTGCCCTTCCACCCAGTTGTGGCCGTTTGTCAACCACTGCAGTTATCTTCCCAACGTGCGACTGAGATCACCCTGTGCTCTTGACTGGAATTTATCAGTAGTCCCCGCTGCCTTCATGTCCTGACCCTTCCTCCTTCTCCAGCTTCCATTTCACTGTTCTCTTCTTCTCCCCAGCTTAACTGCAACCCACAGAACTTCTCTCTGTTCCCTGACTGTAGCACATGTTCTCTTAGGACCAGCCTTAGAATGAGAGCTCTCCCCACCCAAAGCATCCATCACTCCACTTGCTGCCTTTCCCTGGAAAACTCATTCTCATCCTTCTGCCCCATCCAGGCTAGGGAACATTCTTTAATCCTTCCCAGCCTGCATGAGTGACTCATATCTGTGTTTCCAAAGCACTCAATACTGGATGCTATCACAGGACTTGCCACATGCTAATTACCATCCTACATGTCAGGCTCTTGGACTCAGCATTCCCCATGGGATGTTTTAATCTCTGTATTCTAGCACTTTGAACAATACTGGACAAATAATAGATGTTAATATATGTTTCTAATACTCAGAACAATGCTTGACAAATAATAGATGCCGGTATATGTTTTACAAAAGAATAAATTGCCTCACATTTGGAGAATCCCCTACTGATACAGAGAGTAGTGATATTACCCAGTCTATGGGTTAATGCTGTTTTTCTGTGTAATGCTTATTCTGTATTTCAAGTGCCTCTGAAACCAATATCACTTAATAACAAATCCTGTGATCATGGAAGGTCTACTCTGTGCTCCTTCAGCTTATTGTTTCATAATAGACAAGGACATGCCAATATCCTCCATCAAGGACATACACTGGGGTCCTGTGAAGGTATTTAGCAAGTGCCTTTGACAATGAGGTAACCTAATGTGCTCTACCCAATCATTACACCGTTCAGCTCAAGTAGAATTCTAGGGCAGAGACAGAAGATAGGATTTAAACGCTTAATTCCTGTACCTTCAACAGCTAATATGCCTTCTTATATTCTGAAATATTTACCAGCAGTGTCTCTCCTACAGTAGGTAACTGTTAAACATGTTTTAGATGGATGATTGTTGAATAACATCCTAAAAACTATTTATAAAACTATCAAAACAAATTGCATTAAGACTGAAGTTATAACTGTCACCGCTTGAGATCTGAAATTCAATTCTAATATATTTATGAAAAGCCACAATCTCATGCTCATGCTCAGGGATCCAAAAATAAATGTAACTGTGTTTTAAATTGCAATGTTTCTGACAAATTACATCTGTATGTCGTTCAACCTTCCCCAGTTAGTGTTTGTAGTTTCTGCACTGTTGGTACGTATCCTGCGAGCTGAACAATTTTGGAAGTTATTTTAATGACTAATTTTCACTTGGCATCTACATCCACAACTTTAACCAGGAAGGTTTTATAGGGTTCAGCTGCAAATCTGGCACTTCAATCACATCAGAAGGGCCAGTAGTACTTGTCAGCTTTGCAGTTTAGACTTTTTGCCTTCTTAAAAGTATCTAACAATACCTCCATCAAAAACGGAGTTTATTCTATCAAGACATGGCAGAAGTATTCGCTCACTCTGTGCCCCTGTGTACTGCTGTATTCTGCAGGGTCCATCTTTCTTTTGCCGTGTTTCTCAATACCTGGTTCTGAATGCTCAGGATTTCATACTTGTTCCCCAAGGTTCCCTCCTCACCACCTTCAAATTAATGTAAGGCACCTGTGTTTCAGAGCCTGCACTAACCCTCTGATCACAGCTTCGGCAGGAAACAATGATGAAACTGGACCTTGAGAGCAGAGGGAACGGGGAACAGATTGCAATAACACTGTGCATCTCAGTGGGGAGAGATGTGGTTTCCAATTAAAGGGAGTTTGGGGAAATAGAGTATGGAAAGAGTGATTAAAGAATCACTGGACAAAATGGAAGAAAGGTCTAGCAGATCAGACTTTCACAAGTACTCACAATATTAGGTCAGGTACAATATGCTTATGATAAATGATTGATGTTACAGAATTACATTTAAAAATTAGAGTGACAGTCTCCTTGATTTTAAAAATTTGACACTAATTTGAAATGCCTCTGCCGTTACCAGGACATTATCTAAACTGGCAATCAGAGAGCTGGAAATTTTCAATTCCTTTATGACCATCTTTAAACAGAAGTTATTACTCATTTTGTACTCACCAAGCTTCAAAATCATATTTGTATTATAACAAAAAGTACACTTCTTCATAGACTCCCAACATCACACCTTTTAAAAACCTTTAAAGTGGCTTAGGTATCATGTCTTTAAGTGGTTGACAAACCCATATTACAGATGGAAAACAGAAGACAGGAAGAAGCCGGGCAACAGAATGAATACAGAATTTTGAGCCCCATTCTTTTAATAGCTTTATTCTGTAAGACCTCAGAGAAAGAAAGGTCAAGTTCAAAATCACTGTTTGCCTTCACTGTATCCACATGAAAGGAATGGCATCTATGCCAACTGGATGGAATCTTGCTTTTCAACACCCATCTCACTTCATCCTTACTTCTGTTATAGCATTGAACATTTTAAAATACACATGTTTAGTCATTTCTTTTCTCCCTTACTCAGCTATACACACCTGGTACCTACTCCGTAAATATCTCTTGAATAAACAGTAACCTTTCTGAAGGCCAACTCCACATCTGATTAATCCCTGCACCAAGAAGTTTCTTTGTAAATATTTGCTGAATTAAACTCATGTCATCATTACAGAATCCATTCCTGTAGTCTAGGAGTGGAAATGATTACCAGTATTTCATAAATGGAGAAAGAGGAACAATGACATTATACTCAATGGCTATTTTACATGCTCTTACCTTTCCAAATTAAATTAAAATTTTTCTCAATTAAGCCACCCTCCAAGTTAAATTTGTTCTTGGGACTGGCTTTGCAGGGTTATTTCTGAAATGTCTGTTAGTTCTACATTATTTTGTTTTGTGTCAAATTCTCTGCAAACGCAACAAGTCCTGAGAACCCTCTTCCACTGGGATGAGATGCTGGGTACACGAGTTTACTTCCACCTTAAGTATGAACACAAAAGAAGATACTTTTTTCATGAAACACTTCTCTTGGAGCATGTACCATATACAAAACATGGATAAATGGTCTGGCAAGACCATTTTTTGTAAGTAGTTTCTTATGGTAGCCTAATGGAACAAAGTACAAAAAGTTACAACTGAAAATAAAGCCCCTGGCAGAATACCCATTCTGGGAAGTCGATCAGTTTAATAGTTACATGTGTTCTTTTCAGCCAATTTTATTATGAAACTCATGAAGGCGTTTGGAAGTCCTATGGTCTCTTATTAAAAAATAATAAGCATATTGGGGGGACATTCCTGGGGACACCTCAGCATCTGTAATACAATGCACAGACAATATCATGATGAAGATGTGAGAGGGGGTGCATAGTCATAAATATTGTGGTATTACTATATCAGTCAAAACGGATTCTGATTCCCATTTGGGCTGCAGATAATGTCATTTTTAAATATACTGCTCTGCTCAAAAGATCCTTCAAAATATTAACTGTTGATGTCTAAAGATGAAAATCTATTTTTCCTCCAAAACCTTTTTAAAGACCTATAAAAAATGCCAGTTCTAATTCCCTAAAGACTTTTCATTCACTATTCATGAGAAGATTCTGCCTGAGTACATGAAGGGACCTTTCCCTAAGCCAATCCAAATTTCAGGAAACCAAAAAGTTACAGACTGTTGTTGCAAAATGGGTTGACTACTTGTTTTTACCTAAATAAGTAATTGGGGAAGAAAAGTTTCTAAAAGGTCAATAATATATCCAAAGGGTATTTAAATATATCCAAAAGGGCATTTCCAATGGGAGAGCCATTCAGCCACACTGGCTGTGTTTGTTCAGAAGGAAAAAATCAGCCCATAACATGAGCATGAAGGCCAATTGCTCAATACGGCAAATTCTGTACTTGTATCTCTGTTCAAATTATTCCTTCGATTGGCAGAGCATGTGGAGAACTTCTGTGATTAAACAGTGTGTGCCTCTTTTTTCAGAATTCCTAATGCCATGTACATATACACACATCTAGAGCTGCCCACAGTGCACTGACTGAACAAAGAGAGGGAGACATCCACAGAGGGGAGAGGAAAAGGGCTGAACCCCGTCTCTTTTCAGCCCTGCCATGGGATACACTTCCAGTGCAGCCTGATTCTCTCTGTGAAATCTGATATGAAAGAAAATGCACCTGACGAAATGGACATGTAGACATTGAATGATATTTCTGTTTTTGTTTTTTTATTTTTATAGCACAGTCACTGCTATAATGAAAAGATTCACCACCTGATGAGGATGATAGCCAAGAGGATAATGATGTTGGTAGATGTGGTGGTATAGCCATTCAGGCTCTGGGGCCTGGAACCTTTAGGAAGGGCCGCTCTCTGGAGCATGAACTCAGACTATAGACTGTTACAATCATGATTCAAAGGGAATACTTAATTCACGATCTTAGCTCTTACTTGTAGGGGAACCAAAGAAGTGATAACCACTCACTGGGGGCCCCTCGGACTACTGATCCTAGAAGTGGTAGGCCTGGAAGGTATAAAGGGTAAAAGAGAGTCACGGCAACAACATCCAAAGACAACACTGACTATTGCTCTAAATACACAGAAAACACTGAGTATTTATTAAGCCCTTCTTTGGAAACACAAACTCTCATAGCAATGCATTACGGATGCAAGAGCATGCACAGTGCAGACAGGTACTATTTTGGTGCCCTATAACTATCTGTAGAGACCTGGCCCAATGAATGGAAAAGACAGACAACCCAAAAAGAATGTCACTTTCCAGTAGACAGCTTAACAAGCAATCGATAATTTGGGGTCTTTACTGGATCTATCACCGGGCAACACAGTTTAAATCCAGTAACTGTGCCTTAAGCAACTTTTGTGAATCGCTGTGCCAGTACTTACTAGGTGCACAAAAATGGGTAGTTCTTGTAGGATATTCACCATCAAGGGTTTACCATATAATAGCTGCAAATGAGACATATATGCATAGTTTATTCTGCTTGTCATTCAGATATAGGTCAAAATAAAGGAAAAATGATGTAGGAAAATTCAAAGCAGAATTCTTTGAGGAAGAGGCAGGGAGAAATTCAGTAAGGCTGCACAAGGAAGACACTGCATTTGCAACGTGTCTTGAAGGATGCGTTTAGTGTTAAACACATAACAATGTTCAGTGGGCAATGTTCAGGCAGAAAGTTCATTCTAAACAGTAGGTACAACTTGAGATATGTGTGGGGGCTAGTGATTAGTCCAGTTTAGCAGGTCAAGGTAGAGTCATGGAAGACAGTGTTGGGATGGAAGACTGTCAACATACTGGGGGAGCCGGGACTACTAAGCTAGAAAAAGTATTTTTAGTTCTATAAGTCATGGGAAGACATTAAAAGATTTTGCACGGGTGAATGATCTGACTCAAGTCAGTTTTTAGTGAATATGGTTGGTTTCGAGTGGGGAGGCACTTAGTACAAATAGGCGGCAACCATAATAGTCTGGGAAATGATGAGCACATAACCTTGTGTGTGTGATGGGAACTGGAGAGGGAGCTAGACATAAAGCTAGAAAAGCATCAATAAGGCTTGGTGACTGATTCCACATGGAAAGGAGGGGGAGGAAATGATTAAGTACCATAGACAATTCAATGCTTTGGTTTTTTTTATAAACTGTAGGTTTCAAAAAATGATGCTAACGTTAACAAAATTTTGAAAACCAACTGTTCTTTGAAGAGACAATAGGTCTTTTCTAACATACTGACTTTGAGGTGCTGGTGAAATTTGCTAATAGCTCTGACCAGCAGAGCATGGAAATGAACTGGAAAGGGATCAGGCCAGAACCACAGATTAAGGAGACTTCAGTATCAGAGATGCACCAAAACCACAGTTTGTTTCAGCAGAGAATGTAGACAGAGAAGATAGCTGAGACAGAAGTGTGTGAAAAGTTGCATAAAATGTACAAAGAAAGAAAAGGGGTCAGAAAAAGAGATCTGAGAGGAGTAGGAGGAACCAGAATAACACAGTCACCAAATCCAAGGGAGACTTCATTCAACAAATATCTGTTGTTGAGCAAATCTAACACGTCAGGCTTTGTGCTAGATTCTGGGGATACACAGTGGGCAGAACACAACAGCTCTGCTCTCACGAAGTTCATGGTTTTTTAAGGAGTGTTGATAAATAGCATGAAGCATCACTGTGAGTTTGGAGTGATGTAAATTAAGACCATCAGGACCTTTAACCAAATGAACAGTTGTCTTTTTTTTTTAATACAGAAGTGATTCAACACCCAAGGGTGAATAAATTTGTAGTGACAGGTGTACTTATATAACCTTAAAACACTTTTAAGGATGGTATGGACCCACTGAACAAAATGTACACATTCTCCCATCCTTATTCCTTCCCTCCCTCCTCTCTCTCTCTCTCTCTGTCTCTCCCTCCCCCTCCCCCCCCCCCACACTTTAGTCTGCTTGGAATAAGAAGGGAGGCTATTAAGTAAACAAGCACACTCTGCTATTAAATATTGAAAAGCAATATTATCCACATGTTCTAGAAAACCAGTGAGGAAAAGGAAAACAAATAAAAGGACCAAAAAAAAAAAGAGTAAGAAGGACCATATACTTTAAGCCCAGAAATATATCTTCAAAAAAGATTCAACCACTATGTAGTCTACAATTCTGCAGAAATCGTGCACACACATTTTATATTAAATGGCTCATTAATTTCCAAACCACCCATAGCCTTATTTTATGAAACTTTGCATAGGCGTTGGTCAGAAAAAAAAGCGCAGTAAAGGGAGGGGGTGAGGGTGTTGAATTTTAACACTCCATCATGTCATTTGCTTAGTACCTTCTGAGATTTAACGACATGAAGAAAACAGGATAATGCCTATGTAATGAAGAGCTTTTCTTGGGCTACTCAGAATCCACAGACTTTTCACTAGTAACTGTGTGGAATCACTAATCTGGATTTGCCTTATGCTTAATAACACACAACTTGAGCCGAAGCCATCATTCAACCATTAAACAGCAATACAAAATCGCAGGGATTTTTCACTCCAGTATTGCTGGTTTGCAAACTCAGGACCTTCCTGGGTGAAATCTGAAACTGGTCCCCATACACGGAGGACAGGGAAGAAAGAGGCAGACGACTCCAGATTGGAAGGTAGCAGATGCAATAAACAAGGGAATTTACATATGAGGTTTGCCTTGAGGGCTGCAAGACAAGTAGATCTCCACCCCTACCCTCTAGAAACTTAAAAGTTGATAGAGAAGCCCTGCCAGGGCTCATTCATGTACACCATCCAGATGGCCTAAACAACACCTTTCTCACTCAAGGCTATGTCCTTGAAAACAGCTCCTGCTACAGGAAAGACAGGCAGAACACACATTCTAAGGGCAGGGAGGGAGTAAGGAGCCTTCAACTGCCCAGGTCCAGCTGGTGGATCAAACAAGTAGTCACAGTCACGTCCTCTGGATGACCTCTTCCAACAACAATTGAAACGTACATGCATATCCCTCCCCACTTTTAGCTGTAGACGCCTTCACACAACATATGCCATCCCTAAGTTAGATGGCACAAATTGAGGACACCGATGAAAAATCTTATAGGGTTTTTTTTTTTTTAACTCTGACCTTATCTCTGATTCTCTTTCAAATATACTGTTGAATTATCATCTCCATCTGTGTCTCCACTGGTAGCAGGATTATGTTTGATTTCATAGCCAGGGAGCTAAATAATAATAGTCAATTTCATGAAAACTATATTCTGGGCAGGCTTTTGATTTAACGTGGAAGCTGATGAGAGGCAGGCTAAAAGTGAGCACTACAGTTTGTAAGAAACCTTTTCTACTTGTATGTACTTATTTACAAAGAGTCCATTTTCTGTCCTCTGTAGCATGAACAGTGTTTTAACCACAGGAACTCAGAAGTGGTCATCAGCATATTAAATGCATTACCTGCTGAAAGAAAGCAGGGAATAAACTTTTTTAGCTACAGGACTATAAAGTTTTAACAGCCCAATTCAACCCTGCTCCCATCCTTCCTACATTTCCTTTCATGTGGTTTTCTCCCTTGTCTCTCAGCAAAACTGGTTTTCATAGTATTCTGGCCCTAGAGTCAGGTCATAAAGTACACACATGCCCAGTGCGTGCAACACACATACACACACACACACACACACACACACACACACTCTTCTCTAATTCCTCATTTCCCTCTCATCTTCATACATTCCTATCAGTCTAATCCTCCAGTTAAAATGTCCAAATTCTGATTAAATCATTTTATGAACCTCTGTCCAAGAGGCATACATTCAAGGGAAAACCATCATGGTCACCTCAGAAGTTATGCAAATGTCTCACTTATTGGAAAGGAAACAAGAGATCACAATCTATTGTTTTAAAAAGAATGGAAGGCAAAGTCGAAACCTTTACAAATGACAATCTTTTCTTATCCCAGGATTATTAAAGAGCATCCTATGTCTGAGCTTCAGCATCTATTTGCTGGAAATAATCGAGACTCCACATTCAGTGGATCATTCTCAAATATTAACCTTGAAACAGTAACAACAAGAACAGAAGGATGTGTCACAGTCTTTATTCTCCTCCTACGACAATTAACTAAAAACGTGTGAACACAATTCAAGAAACAGGTGTCAAATCCATTCAAGCCAGAAAACTCTTCACTTTTGGTCTCACCTTAACCAAGATATAAACCAGCATCTTCCTATTCTCCAAGTGAACAATGAACACATGCTGATTTTAAAGATAGTACTAAGTTTTTTTTAATGTATCATACTCCCCAGATGTGACTTCATCTTTTTTTTTTCCATTTTATCTAACACACAGAGATTATGGACACCTGTGGCACTGTGAATAGACTGCACACGCTCATTCAATCCCCATCCGGCCAATTAAAGATTAGGTCCAGTCAAAAAGCTGTTATCACTGAGGAGCTGAATAATGTAAGCCACCCAGTTTCCCAGACTTTCTCTTCCTGATCTATCTTCAAGTCCCCACCACTGTGTTATGCATGAGTACAGTTCCTAAAAGGACAGCTAACTCTCTACCCTCTTCTTAGGTCTCTGCAAAGACAGGGAACCTATAAACTTAACAATTTACTCAGCCCTTTCCACTTAAAATGCCATTCTGGAAAACAAATCAATTTCTTAACGATTATCAGTATCCCTCATAAAATGTATCCTAGACATTCTTGGTTCATAATCGGTGAACTCTTGCCATAAGTGAAACAGGAACTAAACAACAGGACAGGTCAAAGTTGGGAGTTTAAAAGGTAATGGTCATATTTTTTTTTTCCAGCCTATAAACGACCAAGACTTTTTCTCTTTGAAATTTCACGCTCAAGTAAGACTAGTGTCCTCCCAGTTACAATGCCCTTAACTACCAGAAGGGAGGCAAGAGAGGCAAAATGTCCATTTCTCAGTGTCCGAATTGGAGTGACAGACTCAAGTTGTCCAAAGTGATTCTATTTGCCTGGATATAAACGGGTAGAATGTGGATCTCTTCCCTTGCAACCTCAAACCCAAGTTTTTCATCCTCTAAATCCAAACTGTGCCATAGCCTTATGTGCGACCCCTCATCTTCTATCATCTGGGAAATAGCCAGCTCTTTATTAGTCTCAGCTTCCTGCAGCCACCTTCATTCTATTTTTGGCTCCTCTAAAAACTGTAGACATCGAAGCCACCTAAAAACAAACCGATTCAACCAAAGGTGCTTGGGATGGGAGATGTCTCATCCCCTGCTTCACGATGGATCCCACTAAACTCCTTTCCTGGCTTTTGCAGAACACACCATACTCTGAAAAGCAAACACCTTGCACAAGAGTGCCCGGTACCTTTCCAAGGCTGTACCGTATATAAATTATTTCCAGGTGTCACTGAAGACCATTTTCTCTGAACACACTAAACTGAGGCTGGCAATAAAACAAGGCGCACGCTCCTCCTGAAGAATCTGACCCAAGAAACATTCCGCCTGTATGTTACCAGCGAACAAAAATACAGAGTTTTAATGAGGAAATGTTAGGGAGCATTTAGGAAAAGTGGAGGGAGAGATCAATACTGTTTCAGCTCTGTTATCCCCAGGTGTTAGGGGAAGGAAGTGTGTGTGGTCTGCAGTCATCTGGCAGATGCATAAACAACATCGGAAATTTTCAGAGAAGGCAAAAGTAGGCACAGGATCGCAGGGGACCCCGCCACCGGCGAGTTTCACACGCACTTCAAACAGCTCTTCTTCCCGACCTGGACCTCGCGTGCACCCCCTCTCCTTGGCACCCCCATTCCCGCCGCTCCCACCCCCCCCCCCTTCCCAGTCCCGCCTGCGTGGCTGTCTCTCATGCAGCAAAGGCAACAAGCGTCCCCAGCCCAGGAAGGGGTCCCCGTCTCAGCTTGCGAGGAAAGGAGGGGAAGAGGGGCGCCCGCTCGCATGCTCAATGCATCCTACCGCCTGTGGAGCTCGCCTCCTCCAGCTGAGCCGAGATGCTTTCCACCCTCCTCACATTCATCTTCGGGGACGCAGGGTGCAGGAGCGGGACTCGAGAGTCGGCGGCCCAGGGACGTGTGTCGACGGGTCTGCCACCGGAGCGCACTCGCCGCTCGGCCCGGGGCTTCCGCGGCGCTGGGAGCGCGAGGCGGCGGCGGCGGCGGGCAGGGCGCGCGGAGCGGGCTGCAGGTGCGGCGGAGGCCGGCGGGGGGCGCCGGGGGCGCTGCGCGGCGCTGGGCGGCGGGGGCGCGCGGGCAGCCTGGGAGCGGGCGCCGTTCACCGCGAGCCAGAGAGCGAGGCGCCCCCTCCCCTCGCGCGCTCCGGAGCCGCCCCTGCCACCTGCTGCCCAGTCAGCTGGGGGGGGGGGGTGGTGGAGGGAGGGGGAGGGGGGTGCTGGCGCGGTGGCTCCAGCGACGGAGCAGCCAGACCTGAGACTAGAGGGGATAACGGGTTAGGAGAGGCGCCTCCGGGACCCCTTTTTGCTGCGCGCGGCGCCTAGCGAAGAACGCGCATGTGGATTCTCGGAGGGTTCAACTCCGACAGCTAGGCTGGAGATGGGGCACAAAGTTAGGCCGAGTGCGAAGGACACCAGCAGGGAGGCACAAGGAGATGCCCTTCTCCAGAACCGGGCAGAGCGCCAGGAACTCCTAGAACTCCTAGACAGGAAACTTTCCCAGTTGAAGCTAGAACCAGTCATGCGACTTGGCTAGCTGTTAGGAAAATCTGGCTCTGCACACCAAGGTGTGTGGGGACAAGGCCCACATTCTATATGAAGAATATAACCTTGTGGGAGCAGGGGGATGGGGGTATTGGAAGGAAACTGGGAGGCATTTCGGACAAGCTTCCATGGGGAGGTTTCATTTGAGGACCCCCAGGCAGCAGTACTGGAGGTATCCCTCACCACCCCCATGGGCATTCATCAAGTAGGTCACCTGCTCTCTTAAGCAAATCAAGGCCTGCTGGCAATGTTTGGGAAGATGAAGACAAACCAATAAACCTCTTGTGGCCATGGTTACATCCTGGGAAAAAACACACACACACAATTAAAATGCTGATTTCTGTGTTGCCAAGAGTCAAGTGCGTGAATCCTCTTTTAAGAAAAAAGGTCAGGTTGACCAGTTCTCTGGGCAAAACGAATTCAAATTCCCTCCCACGCTCAAATGCTCATCATTTGGCCATTACTTGGGTTGAAGCCATTTCTAAATATTTGCAAAACCGTCCACTCTCCCTATACACCACACCCCACCCCCATACACACAATGTCACCAGCTGAAATCCAGCCCCTTACTCCAAGGTCTCCAATGACATTCCCTTGCCCTTTCCCCACCCCCAATCCCCACAAGTGACTCACTCCCTCTATTGTGAGGCCTCTCACTTTTCGTTTGGTTCATGGTTAAGGGGATTGATGCTAACATGGTTACAGAGAAGAGATTCATGTGCTAGATCATATGGTGCCAGCCCATTGCTCCTTTTTAGAAGCTACAGCAAGCCCAGCCCCTACCCCACCCCAGACCCCCCCCAAAGTCATATGCACAAAGATTCCCATATTTTCTGTAAATAAACTTAGGCCACTCTTCATGGAACATGGATACAAGTTGTTCCCTCAAAGAACCATATTTTTAAAAATGCAGAAAATAGTAAACTCACTATGTGCCAGCTTTTAATCTCAGATTTTATGAACATCATTTCATTTAAGCTTTGCAAACCACTACAGAGCAAGCACAGTTATTATTCCTATTTAGTGGAGGACCCTGCCAATGCTTGGGTTCAAATGCTAGTTCCACTATTTACCAATTTGGTGACTTGTTGCAAATCAGCTACAACAATGGGATAAAGATGGTGCCTATTTGACTGGCTTGTTGTGAAGATTTAAGGTAATTGAGAGTTGTAAAGGGCTTAGTGCTGTGCCTGGCACACAGGAATCTCTAATTCAATGGCAACTCTTTCCAGAAAACACTCTCACAACTTCTACTGTTGGATAATCACTAACACCTGCCCAGTTCTAAGTTCCATCATTTTTTTTTTTTTATCATATGACATTTAACATAGCCTTTGTGTATCGATTGGGGTCCAGAGGCCTGGGTGGGAATCTCAGTTCTAACTGTTACTGGCTGTGTGTCCAAGAGCTCATAACTTAACCCGCCTTTCTCATCAATAGAATGTAAAAAAATAATGTCTACTTCAGTTAACTGTTGGGATTGATTAAACGAAGCAACATATGTAAAGTGTTTAGAATGGTTCCTGGCACACAAGAAAAACTCAGGAAGAGTTACCATCACTATCATCAACATCGTGGTAGTTAGCAGTCATCATTATATTTAGTTTTGATGACTCAAAGGAAAAAAAAATGCCGGCACTACATTTTCTAGGACAGGTCTACGAAACCTTCCTTTGTAATGAAGAGGAAGTAATATACAATTTGTCTTCCATCTACAAAATATACAGAACATTTTGTTGGGCCAACTCTCTTCTCAAATCTTTTCCAACGAGCATCTGTCTGTTTTGATACAACCAAGTGTCTGTCCCCGGATGAGTTGTAAAGAAGGCAACAAAATCAGGTAAAGTGCACACTGTGCTCAATAAGTTTGTAATATATTGTTTCCGAAATATTGTGTGGGAACTTGGCTACCATGAAATTCATTTCCAGAACCCCCTTACAGAAATCCTCAGTCATTGCCAAGTATCACAGGGAACGTCATCTTTCTGTTGCCACTTTTATGGTCATCTCTGATATTTGGGACTAAAGGGCCAGGATGACTGTCTTGCTTGTACTGTCTCCTTACTGGCACTTCAGATGTCCCACATGGTTATAGAGAAGAGATTCATATGCCAGATCATGTGTTGCCAGCCCATTGCTCCTTTTTAGAAGCTATAGCAAGCCCAGTCCCTACCCCACCCCAGCCCCCCAAGTCATACGCACAAAGATTCCCTTGTTTTCTGCAAATAAACTTAGGCTACTCTTCAAGGAACATGGATACAAGTTGTTGCCTCAAAGAAACATATTTTTTTTAATGCAGAAAATAGTAAACACACTATGTGCCAGCTTTTAATCTCAGATTTTATGAACATCATTTCACTTAAGCTTTGCAAAAGACTACAGAGTAAGGACAGTTATTATTCCTATTTAACTAGTGGAGAAATTATGACTCAGAGAGGTGAACTGGTTTGCCAATTTTACACCAGTAGCAATCGGTAACTCTGGGATTTGAACCCTCCAGTCGAATTCAAGAGTCCTCAAACTTAATTACTACACCATACGACCACCATGAACTAGGATTTAGATGCTCTGGGCTCTGACATTTCCCAGCTCTGTGTCCTTCAGAAAATCACTGATCATTTCTAAGCTTCAGTTCCTCATCTGTTAAAAGGGGAATTTCTGCTTCACAAGGTCATTGTCAGGATCAAGTCAGGTAACGAAAGTGAAAGCTACATATAAACCTTGAAATGTTGTGGAAGTATCTAGGATTACTTTTATTATTGCCCTGATCTTTTATTGCCTATGTTATTGCCTGGTCTTTTCTGAAAGCCCCAGTAACAAATAAGAATAATAGCAAAATTTCTCCCCGTGAATGTTTATTGAAGTGTTAACTATGAATGTTCTGTGTTTAAAACTCTACATCATGATATCACTTAATATGCGGAGAAGTTATGTGAGCTATTTTTGTCTTTTTTTTAAGTAAGACTGAGACTGAAAGAGGGTAAGTAGCCCAAGATCAGTCAGCTGTGAAGAGGTGCTGCTGAGATGTGAAACCACATCACTTGATAAGACTGGAGCTTTAAGTTTCTACCTGATGGTTCTCAAACTTTATCATACACAAAAATCACCTAAAAGGTTGGTTTGAAAGCATCCATGCTCCAACCTCCATGATGGATTCACTGAGTTTGGGAGAGAGGCCTTGGAATATAATTTTTGTTTAATTAATAGACTATATTTTACTATTCTCCTTTTCCAATCCCTCTCCCCCCCCCCACCGCCACCCAGTTTCCCCTATTTTAACATCTTACATTAAGGTGGTAGCTTTGTTACAGGTGATGGACCAACATTGTATTATTATCAACTAAAGTCCATAATTCAGATAGGATTGATGGCCTTATAAGAAGAAGAGAGAGAGATCACTCAGAGGAAAGGCCATGTGAGGACAAAGCAAACATTTACAAGCCAGTAAGAGAGAATTCTCACCAGAAATCAAATCCTACTGGAAACTTGATCTTGAACTTGTTAGCCTCCAGAACTGTGAGAACATAAACTTCCACTGCTAAGCCACGCAGTCTATGTTGTGTTGTTGTGACAGCCCAAGCCGACTAATACACACTTGAAGACCACACTCTGAGAAATCACCAGTCTACATCAGAGGTATGTGTTCTGTCACCCAGCAGCATCTGCATCATATAGGAGCTCATCAGAAATTCAGAAATTCAGCCCTGCCCCAGACCTCCTGAATCCGCATCCTCATTTTAAAACATCCTCAAGTGGTTCCAGGTATGCACATTAAACTGTGAGATGCTCTCCTCAATAAGACACTGCTGTAGTTTACTTGGGCAGCTTGGAGGCAATAGGAGCTCATTGGGCACTAGAGGAGGCTAGTGTGAAAATCACAACCAATTCGCTGCGTCTCCCACCCCCACCAAGGAGGCAACCCTGTTTTACTTTCTGCCAGTCCCTACCCATACGGATAGAATTGTTTATTGCCTAATTAGGTTTCAAGCAGCAAACATTCTCAACCTTAGTCATCTGACTACACCTGCAAATTTCTTTGTAATTCTTGATCTCTCAGTATTATAACAATCAAGGAAAATAACCTACTCTGAGATCTTCACGTTCAAAGAAATATTAACAACATGCCGTGCTAAGACAAAAATGAGGTAAACGTTTTAGGGCAAGAAGGCTAATTCTGACGTTCCTGTAGAACTTCTACATTCACTAGCTGATTTGGTCTTTACACTCTGCAAAGTAGGCAAGCCAGATTTCATCACCTCCATTTTGCAGATGAAGAAACTCAAGCCAATGGAAAGTAAGAGACTTACTCGAATTTTCACAAGGAGCATGGGATGCAGCCAGGACACAAACTTTCATCATCTGACATCTTTTAGCACTTGGTGCTGTAAGCTTTGCCAAGTTTATATAAGCTGGACAGCTTCCAAACTAACTACAGTTCTCTAAGCGCCAAAATTCAGATTTGCCTTGCAACTTCGTCATGCAGGATAAGTCCGTATTATAAATGTAAAGTTATTATATCATTTAGGCACATCTCCCCGGACTTGTGGACTTCAGGAAATCCACTGGTTCCATTCTCTCTGTGGCAGGAGGCATGATTAAGGGATTTGCTTTGGAACAGAGATTTAGTTTAACCAGAGAGCTCTGGAACTTACAGTGTCATTTATAAAGTTAATTCTGGAAAGGTTTTACCTACATTCCATATCTCTAGGTTCTATATTTGAACTGTATGTTCTAATTGGGTGAGAGGTTTGTTAAATTCCAAGCCACTTTATACCTTTTATCCTTGTATTTTCTTTAATTGCTTACTGTACAGCCTTTACACTAAAAATAGGTCTGTGGGAAATAAGAATCTGCTAGTTTATCTATTAGAACAGGTTGAATGAAACTGTCCAAAAATGACTTTATTGTAACTGAATTAATGTGTTTCTAGCATGTTCTTTTTAATCAAAAGTTGGTCAGAGCTGAAAACTAAATTTCATTCTAAATCGCTTTTCTACAAATATTTGATTCAAATGGATCAAGTTCTTTAAAAAAAAAGCAGGATAAATTTGCATTTCTTTGTTTATGTGTGCATACACAAAGTAGTGTCTTATATTACTGACAAGGAAGTTATTTAACTAGCATATTTAAGATTATTCGATAAATTAACATTTGGGGGAAATGTGTTAAATTCATTTTGTTTTAAAATGTGTTCATAAAAGTAAAGTTCTTTGTATAAATTAGAAAGGTTGTAGGGAAAACAGGAAGCTTTTTTTTTCACATTAAGGTAAAAAAAAAATTGTCACAGTGCTGAGCCTGGATAATTCAAATCTAGGTTGACAACATGTCAGAACCTAATAGTGAAAGTGCCACACACACACTTGTCAACGTAGATGAAGTATTTGATGTTCAAGTTCAGGAGTTAGTTAACCTGTCAACAAATGGACAAAAGGGAGGAAAAAAGACAGACCTTCAAAGTCTCAGCCACTGGATTTTCAGAAGTCCAGAATCTTTCAGATGGTGATGATAACAAATGGTAGCAAAGAATTAAAATCCAATTATGTTGGGATGGTGAGTGCTCACAGAACATGCACTTTCCGATTTGGGGAGAGTTTGGGGAAATCCAATGAAAGGTACATCCTTGGTCATAGAAGCAGACTCAGCTGTCAATGAGAATTTGGGGTATGGGTAGAGGATGCGGGGGTAAAGATGTAAGATCATCTGGCGGCTAGATTATTGAATTAAAAAGTAGTCTGATATGACAAGTCATTTTTATTTCCCTTATTGGGTTTTGGCAAGTATGTAAATTTTATCCACAGTGATTGGAACACCTACTGAAATATTCTCTTTCATTCATTCATATGTAACCGAAGTTTGCTACAACAAAATACATAAATTATTTCAAAGATCTTTTTCTGCCGCTTAGGAAAAGGAATACTTGGATAAGTGAGACAGCACGACTGCGTATATAGCAACAGGATTATACTGGGAAAGTGTCGGTAGTAAATTAATTTTGATATTATCAAATCTAGTGTTCTTTGTAGATAAAAGTTTGGCATAATAAAATAATATAGAGTGGTCACGCTGGGGGAGATGCACAAGTGAATGCGCGTATTTCATTATGTGTGAACCTTGATTTCTTCATGTATAAGCAGGACCTGTGCTTATAAACTAGATCTCAGGAATGTGTATTCATCATTCAACATGTATCAAGCCAGGCACTGTGTGATATAGAGGATGTAATGAAGGAAAAACAGAATTCCTGCATTCAAGGAGCTGGCAGTCTAGGGGTGAATCCACACAGGCAAGTAAGCAGCTGTAGTAAGAAGTGCGAATGCTTATATAGCACTGACTGTGAGCTTTGTACATTAGCGTTAACTTATCCAATCCTCATAGCCCCATAAGAGCATATATGTTAGTTTTGCCATATAAAATTGTGCCCCAAACTTAGCAGCTTACCATAACAATCATTTGGTTAGCCACAGTTCTGTGGTCTGCCAATATAGCAGCACATGCTCGGCTGGGCATACCCAGGCATCTGTGGTCAGCTGGCAGTGATATGATTATCTCACATGTCATGCAGTTGGAGTAGTGGGGACAACAGGATCATGTCTCCCTCATCATCCAGCAGACTGGCCCAAACTTCTTCATTTGGTGATAGTTGCAGAGTTGTTATGAGCAGCAACAGAAAACAGGGGACACCGCACAGCACTTCTCAAACCTCTGCTTGGTACCCATGTGCTACTGTCTTGTCGGCTTGAGCAAGTTGCGAGGCCAGCCCAGATTCAAGGGGGCAGAAAGAATTTACCTTTGAAGGAGGAAATTATAAAGTCAAATTACAAAAGACCGTATACAGGGAGAGGAAGAATTTGTGGCCAATTTCTCAACCAACTCTAGGGAGGTACTATTAATATTTCTGGGAGGCACAGAGAGTTTAAGTGATCCAAGCTCCTCAAGCCACAAAAGGGCCAGGATTCGAACCAGGCAGTCTGGCTCCATAGCCAGTAAGCTTATCCCCTATGCTATAGTACAAGTGCCACACGGAGCTGATTCATGTGGTGTGGAAAGATTTAGGAAGAGCCCCTAACTTGATCTTGAGTGTTAGGGAAGCGTTCACGGAAGAACTAACATCAAATCCAAATCCTAATGAGCAAGGATGAATTAACTACTTGAAAAGGAAGAAAGGACAGGAATGTTCCCTCGGAAAGAGACCACATATGCAAAGTACTAGGGATTGAGACAGGCAATAGTGCATCCAGAGAACTGTGAGCTGTTGCCTGGGCTGGGGTATGGGGAACCAAGTTCTGTGGCAGGAGAGGTGAACTTTGGCCATTTATGTAAATATCTTAAAACCAAGGGTTTAGGCTTTAGTCAGAGACATTAGCAGCTCCTTGAAAGGTTCAATCTAGGGATTAATATGTTCAGATTCTGGCTTTAGATTCCTCACTATGGCACCTATGAAGAGTAAGGATCAGAATCAGGTAACATTGCATGCAGGGAAATCATGTGCAAGGGTCTTGCAGTGCTCAAACTGTAAATGATGATGGCCTGAACTAAGCGAGAGGCAGTGGGGATGAAAAAAAAGGCACACTGGAAAGATATTTAAAAGACTAGACACGATGACCAGTAAATGTGATGATGAAGGGGTCATGATGATGCCCAGGTTTTGGCTTGCATGCTGCTTGGATGATGGTACCATGACGTGAACTGGGGAAGTCACAAAGTAAAGGCATTTCAGGGAAAGAAATGATGTCTTTTGATTTGCATGTGGTGAGTTTGAGACATCTCCAGGGCTACATCCAGATGAATATATCCAACTGTGAGGTGGGAATGAGAAGGACTGGGTTGGAGCAATCAATATAAAGGTCATCTATAAATGGAAGAGATTGTCCAGGGAGCATATGTGGAAGACTACTATTAACACATAGCATTTGTTAGGTATTTGTTCTGTACTGGGAACAGTTTTAAGACATTACATTACTTAACAAATTTAATTCCCACAGCAATCCTATGAGGTAATACTGTTATTACACCCATTTTACAGATGAGGAAATTAAGACACACAGTTGCAGTGATTAGAGTCAGCATTTGAATCTGAGCAATCTGGCTGGAGGGCCCATGCTGCTAATCTTGTACTCCTTCTCCATCCAAAGTGAGGGAATATTCTAGTGCAGAATCCTGCACAATACAAATACTGTTAAACCCTGGCTCAACATGGTGAATGAGGTACAAAAATCCAACCTTGAAATAAGGAGGTTCATTGTAACTGTAGAGTCATGTCATTACGAGGTAGAGGGGAAAAATAAATGTCTCAATTGTATGCACAATCAACACACACACACAAAAGTACACTACTAAAGAGTGATTATTATATCAACTGATCATACAGGAAATTGAAAGAGTCCCCCAAAATCACAAGGTGCGGGCTAGGGGAGGGGGCATTTGCTAATTCCATCTTACCTTACCTCATAGCTCCTCCTGTAGAAGATAATCACAGTAGTCTGTCCTGTTGAAGAACCAGAACTCAGCACAGGATTGGAGCCAGTTTTCAAATGCATTCTGTCAGAATTCTGGCCTGTCTTGAGCCATGGAAACCAAGAAAAGAGAATTTTCCAGGGAGACAGTGGCTACAGCAACAAGAGGTAACGAGATGTCAAGTACACAGAGGCCTAAAATAATTTACCCATTATATTTAGGAGCAAAGAGGTCATGAGCAACCTTCTTATAAAGGTTAACAAGCAACTCTGTTCACATATTTAAGATTTATCTTTGAACATTTACATCGTTTATTTTTCAGACTATAGTTATGTATGCTTGGTATTTCCAGATAATAAGAAGAGGTATCATTTTTGAGCACCTCTCATATGCCAAGCTATGTAATTGGCACTTTTTATTACATTTAACAACCACATACAAGGTAGTAGATTTCCCTGTAACAAGCGAAGATACCCACCTTTACAGCAGTGCCCTGAGATCGCAAGTCTGATCGTTGGCAAAGCCAACATGCAGAGTCAGAAGTCACCAAATTCACAGACCTTCCTTTTTTCCTCTATGCATGCAGTGTCCGTTGAGTTCCTAGGACAAAAGTGGGTAGGAATGTCA
Source organism: Prionailurus bengalensis (assembly GCF_016509475.1). Taxonomy (NCBI): domain Eukaryota; kingdom Metazoa; phylum Chordata; class Mammalia; order Carnivora; family Felidae; genus Prionailurus; species Prionailurus bengalensis. The sequence goes on along the minus strand of NC_057344.1, from coordinate 188,947,734 downwards.
TAAATACCTGCTAATTCAAACATCTCCTTTTAATCAATTGTTCCAACTTGGCCTTTACCATTTTGGCTAGCATTTCTAAAACATAGCAATTTAAACATCCACTGGCATCACTTGGAGAGATGTTTTAATAAATAATAAAAGGGTCAGAAGCTGAAGACAAGTTGAGGAGAAAGAAGGGGTATTTTTGTCTTATCCCTTTTTTTTTTTTTCTGGAAAAGCGGGGGTTGGGTGGTGGGAGGTAGTGTCCCTGCCTATGACTTCCGAGCCAGGGCACTTACTGAAACCAGCATTTGATGATGGGGAGAGTTCAGCAGTCCAAATCCAGTCTCTATCTGAACTATTCAGAGTCGTTCTGAAGGTAAATCAGGGACTGAGGGAACCCTCCAAAGAAGAGTTTCAACACAGACTTTGGCAAGTGGAATCTGGAGTTTTTTCAGATGTCAAGATCCCATGACTCAGCTCCTTCTTATCCAGTTCATACACTTTTAGGATTGGGTGTTTTAATGACATTTAAGGGGTGAGGGATCTATACTGAATAAGAGATAGCCCATAATGTGTAGCATTCTTTCTTGAATATCAGCATCTTTTATCCTATTTAGACATTGCAAAGCCATGTTTGGCTTTGTAATATTGAGAGATGAAGATTAAAAGCTAAACTAGCCTTTGCTGAACACTTATTATGCAGAACTTTTGAAAACATCTTAAATATATATCATATATGATATATATTATATGAATTATCTCATTTAGTACTTACATGAGGAAGGTGCTACCAAGTGCCCATTTTACAGAAGAAAACAGTGAGGTAAAGAGAGATGAAGTATCTTACCAATGCAACTGGCTCCATTGAGCAGTTCATAATCTGGAATCACCAGCTAAACTGATAAAGGGAAATGAGTCCAAAAAGAGGATAATCAAAGTGTGAAAGTTAACTGGTCTTTAAAATAAACCTGCATAGGAAGCAGAGAAAGTGGAACCAAAAGGTAAGCCATCACTGACCCGAGGGCTGGGCGAGCTGGGTTTTTACATTTGCCAGAGATATTTGTCTTTCAGTTGATATTTAACTTCTTCGACCATTAGTTTTCTCTTCTGTAAGATGGGAGTAGCAAGTCTTCTATGCAAAGAAATGAGGTTTAAATGTGATGGTGTGTGAAAAAGACCTTAGTAATTTGCATATCTTTATATGTTAGATCTTAGAACAATTTAAAATGATCCATCTGTCCAATGAATTAAAGGCCCATGGGGCTTACAGTAAGTTTCATCAAAAGAATAAGGCTGATGAGACCATTTGTGATGCTAGGTGGGCAGGAGAACATTATTTTTTTAATTAATAGAAATTTAGCAAATGGCACATCATCAAGGATCAATAACTAAGCAGATGGTAAGAGTAAAACGTAATCATTGTTTTTGGTAACCAATGAAAATGCAATGGTTTTAGATTGTTAGAAATGAGTGCAAACCATGCTTGGGATTAAAGGTCATTTTTAACTAACGAACAGCAGTGCATAAAATTATAATAGAGCCAAGAAGCACAATGTGAACATTCTAACAGGAAAAGATGCTTCGTGAGTGCAAAGATCCTGACTGCCCAGTGGAAGGTTAGACCACTCTCTCTTTTGCCCCCATTGTCTTTTCTCTCAAAGCATTTTGTTCCTTTTCTACTCAGGATTCATCACAAACTGTAAATATTGTGTGTGTATTTGTTTAATGACCATGTCCCAAAACACACACACACACACACACACACACACATACACACACACACACACACACCTGGAGTCTCCAAGAGGACTGGAATCAAATTTGGTTTTCGGACAAATGGATATCCAATGCCAGCCTCCATGCCTAGAGAAAAACAGGACTTAATATAAAATCTGTTGAATAAAAAGGACAAATGGTTCTCTGTCGTTCCTGGGTTGTCCTCTCTTCTACTCCTGAAGGCACAACACACAGACCAGAACACTTTGCTATTTTCACACAGTAAAAGGGCTCCACTTTGCAAGCTTTACCTGGAGTATTACTGAGTCTGATCAGCACACTACCTGTGTGTGTAGCAAGAAGAGGGTTTGTGGAAAGCTATTTGAAGCTATTCAGGGGAGAGCAAGAAGCCTTATCAGAGGCATCCAAACCCCACTGCTCCTGTTGAGGCATGCTCAGCTCAACCTCTGTGCAGATGGCTCTCCCAGCACCCCACTGAGTTTCAGGGTTCCCCTTGCTCTTACTGCAGACTGCCCTCTCTGAGTAGCCCTTGATGGTCCCTCTCTTTCCTGAGGGGCTGCCCCGTTGGTTTAGATGCAGACAGTAAAAGATGCCAGTCACAGGCTTAGATGGATAAAGTCCTAAAGGTGGATCTGGCCTTGAATGCCCACAGCAAACCCTCTCGGTCCACCGGATATGCACCGGTACGCAGCACTGCCTTCAGACTACTTTCCAGGACCTTGTTTATTAAAAGTCTCCTTCCATAGTCTCTTCCTCCCAGGCCCCAACCCAGGATATATCTTATATCCCTGCCCTTATTATCATTTCGTCTCTAACTTTGAAATTTGATGGATGATCAGGAAGGTTCTGATCACACCTGGCCCAGATTATGAGCAGCAGAAATATTAGAACCCTCCCTGTTCCTCAGGGAAAGAAAAGACTGTTTTCTTCCGAAGTACAGCTATGTTCTCAGTGTTCCCTGTAACTGGATGATAATGAACAAATGTTTGCAGTATCTACTGGGGAAGGTCAATGCCCCATCCTCCTCCCACTAGGGCACATGACTCCATGATGGACTAAAGAAAAAGCCAGCTGCAAATTCTAACATGTTTCCCACATTTCCATCTACCTCTCAGATGAGGAAACAATCAATAGAACTCTCACGAAAGTATATAAAAAGATCAGATTATCCTCGGGGTTAAACGCAACTGTATTTCTCGGGAGGCAGTCCCATCTCAGAAATACTTGGAAAAAGGGAAAGAATGAGCAATTAATACCCAGACTATGATTTACCAGATCTTACTCTATACATGTCGTCGTGTATCAATCCATTTTAAAGACTCTTTCTGGTATGCCTAACTCAAGACCCAGCTTCCCTGAGTCCCATAAGATGTGGTCGTGTGGATCTTCTGACAACTTTCTTGGGGACCCGAGCTGAAGCTCTGTTTGCTGAAGCACAAACTTGCCTCATCCTGGCTTTTCTTCCTTCTTCGCTGGTTCTGCACTTATTGTGGATAAGTTCATCTGGGTTGTGACAACTAGTTTTTAAAATCTAGGAAAATGTCATCAAAAAATAAATTAGATTAATAGTTATCAAGCAGGATGATCAAACTTTGAGACATCAAAATCTAACATCTAGTTGCAACTTTAAAATAGCAACATGAGGTCTTTGTAATTTTTTTAGTCCTAGCTCTTATTAAAAATAAACCAACCTCCATGTTACATATGGACAATATATATTAATATTATATAAATATATATTAAATATTAATATAAATATATACACAGAGAGATTCTATACATATAATATTAAAGAAATTGCCTTCATTAACATTCATTTGCTCTTATACATCTAATATATTTACTTTTAATTTTACTCACAATACTGTTTTCCTCCCCAGAAGCATATTTATTTGCAATTAAGAAATTATACTAAGAAAGTTAACATTTCAGCAAATAAAACTGTAAAGACAAAGAAAGCCAAATGGCAACTAAGACTTTAGACATTAGCCGCAGAGGGCTGTACCTCGCCTAAGTCACCTCGTATCCATTTAACGAGATCTTTCTTTAGCTTGACAAGAACACAAGTGAGGACTGCTACAGAAATGCTATTCTTAATTTCCCCATACGTGGCAATCATTTAACAATGAACAACAAGAACAAAGGCTCCATTTCAAAGGTTGCTTCAAGCAGAAGTTAGCCACAGAGGCAGCTGGACGTTGTTCCCTCCTGCCACGTGATGATGGGCATGAAAATGGGGCAAGACAAATTGGAATGTCAAAGATTAACTTTAGATCCTGACATTCCTGTCTGAATAATCTCAAGCTAAATTCTCCCTCTTTATGTCAAGGAACACACACTCTCTAGGCATTTCAGTTAGCAGTCTCTCCACCCACCATCCAGATTCTCTTTTTCTGGGATGTGTTTAGGTGTTGGAGAGAATCACATGGTTTTCTCCAGAAATCATCCTCTGCTGTATCTAGTTATTTTAAATCCTCTGCCCACAGCAGACACTGCAGGAAATTTACAGAGTGTGTCAAGTCCACACTGACCGGGTCCTCCCAGCTCTTCACCTTCTCCACTCTGAAAACAAGATTTGGGAAGGGAAGCTGAGCCCCAGAGTGTCCACGGACGTCCGGCCAAACCCTCCCCATACTCTCACAAGTGTGGCATAACCAAGGTGATCGTATCTAGCCTGTGGGCAGGAAGCTTAAGAAGTCAGAAGCAACATCTTGAGGTCTTAGGGTAGGTTTGTGATATTCAGAAGCTGCGCTGAGCTTCTCAGTGATCCCTTAAAAGTGGTCTGTGGGTGGTGGTATTTGGGGACTCTTCCTACCGAGCAGCCTACGGAGCCACAAGAGCACAACAGAAGTAACAGCCTCTCCCAGAGAGCAGATGCTGATGCATTTCACTGTTCATGCTCCTCCTGGCACACCGCATAAATTAGGTCCTCAACAAATATTTGCTAAAACCTGAGGCTTTTTCAATAATCTAAACAGACATTCCCTTTATCATTTTACTCTTTATGTGACGATGGAATCAATTAATCATTCTTTTGCTTTTGATTTGGGGTATTAGAGAACACCAAGTTTAATCAATTCCTTTTACAAAGTACCACAAGTCCAGAAATTTTGAGCAACCTGACCACGATTGCCCATTGAGTTCCAGTTGTAATCAAGACTATAGGAGACTGTGGGAACTTGACCGTCCTGGCCTCCTTAAGGTCTGTGCCCCCAGTCCCTGACTTATTCAAGCTCAAGGGCCTTCTTTTCAATTGTGGACCTTCCACACAATATTCCTTCTGTTGGGAAAGTTCTGCTTTCTATCGCTGAGTTGTCCCTTCCCAACCTCAGGTTTCTCTGCAAATATCACTTCCTCAGAAAGTTCCTGAGTGCCCAGGCTAAAGGACACATCCCCATCTTCCTATTCCTTTCCCTCTCTCTCTCTCAAAGTCCCCTGTTCCTTTCTTTCCCAGCATTTGCCATGAGCTGTAAATATATATTATTTGCAAGTAATTGCTTATTTAATATCCATCTCCACAGACACACACACACACACACACACACACACACTAGTGTCCTAGAGGACTAGAATCACATTTGGCTTTTTCACCAGTAGACACCCAGTGCCAGGCTTGGTGCCTAGCACAAAATAGCACCTCACTAAAAATCTATTGAGTGAAAGGATGAAAAATTCTCTTGTTTCTGGGGTCACCTTTTCTTCTACACCACAATGCACACTTCTCTCCCTTCAGTAAAAAAGATAACTGATGGTGCAGCCAGCCTGTGAGATGATTCTCCTGGATTATTTCGGCACTCCACAGAGGGTAGTTAGCTTCCAGACTCCTCTTCTAGGTATGACCTCTAATCATCAAAAGGGAGCAATGAAAGAGAAAATAAAAATGCCACTGCATTGTATCTGGTTCTATATTAGGATGATGCTTTCTCTAAGGCACATAAATAAGGGAGCAAAGTATCAAAATGATGCAAACGAACATTTGAGTACATACTCCAGAAAACAGCAGAAGACGAAACTTGGAATTAAGAAATGGGGTGAGGTTTATTATTCAGATCACAACTCCAAAAGAAATAATGATCTATTTTTGGTACATTAAATGAAGAAACTTAAATTTCTTCACTCTCAATGGTTTCTTCTCATTTGTGGATTGTCATCTTCTTCATTCATCATGAAAGCCCTTCAAGGATTCCTTGGTGCCTTGAGGATAAAGCCCACCTTCCTCTGAAGGATGTGTCTGTCATTCCATAATCTCTTCCCTGCTCTTGGTTTTTGATCACATCCTAACACTCACTTACTTGCCACTGTGCTCTAAACATTCAGAAGTGCCACGGTTCCCACCAGCCACAGTGTCTCACAACCCCATGTACTTGTGGGGCTAAAGAGCCCCACTCAGGAGGAACAGCTCTTTAGTTCTGTATTGACTTTCTACTGCTGCTGAGATGAATCACCATAAATGCGTGGCTTAACCAAATGCAACTGTATCACCTTGCAGTTCTGGGGTCCTAAGTCTGAAATCAGTTTTATGGGGCTAAAATCAAGGTGTTGGAGTGTGGCATTTCTTTCTGAAGGCTCTAGGAAAGAATTCATTTTCTTGCCTTTTCCAGCTTCTAGAGCCCTTCTGTTTTCCTTGGCTTGTGGCCGGCTTCCTTCCATCCAATGCCAGCAATGTCTGGTGGAATCTTTCCCACACTATATCACTCTGACACTGACTCTTCTGCCTCCTGTGTGTTTAAGGATTCTTGTGATTACATTGGGCTCTCCCAGATAATCCTGCATAATCTCCCTATTTTTATGTCAGTGATTAACAACTTTAATTCTGTCTACAATCATAAATCTCTTTTACCATATAAAGGAACACATTTGTAGAATCTAGGGAGCAAGGCCTGGGTGGCCATTATTCTGCCTACCACAAATTCCAAGTACACCCGATGTGGCATATCTCACTTGGTGCCATTTCCCTCGTGAGTGACACAGTTAGGTGTTCCTCCTCTCATCATTTATCTCCAATTTGCTCTGCTACAATACACAGTAGGGCTTATTATTTTGTGTTAAAATCACTTATATATTATGTACATCTTCTTCGTGTGACTATTTCAAGATTGCATCCTAATTAAAAATCAGTTTGCCGGTGCGTCAGGTACCGTACTATATATTTTGTACCGTTTGGTTTTTACATTAATACTACGAGAGAGAAAGTGCATCCATTAAATAGACTGAAAACTTAAGTGTCACAGTGGTTAAATTGTTCACTCAGTCATGCCCCTTGCAAGCCAGGGCTGGGATTTGAACTCATGTCTGTCTGGTTCCCGTGTAGTCAATTTACTGCTAAAGTACACTCTCTCATCTTGAGGTCCCCTATGACTCACACTGAGGTTCCAGCACCCACTAGATTTTCACTAAAGATTTGTTCATTTTTAAGTGAGTCAAAGAATCTCTTTTCCTGTTACTATTTCACTCTCCACCTTGGTGATGAAGTCAATCTCTTCAGTACATCACAAATCTTTATTCTGCTTCTCATCTCAAAGACAGACTTTTTGCCAAATTTGAACATTTTTTTCTCAATTGACAGAATGACTATCCATTGTTTTAATTCTTCATGTATTTTTTAGTTCTTTAACTGATAGAGAGATTATCATTATCCAAAGACAATGAAAGCTGCTTAATAATGAAACTGTATCTTGTCTTGAAATATCAGTGCCCGTAAGCTTTTCATCTGCTCTTCTGGAGGAAAAGCTTCAAATAAGTGGTTTCCAGCTCCAAGACTTCAAAAGATCTAAACTGGGACTGGAGCATCTCGTGTGTGAATATCTTCCCCATCAAGTCTGATGATCAGCTGGGTTTGCAGATCAGAGTTCTAAAAGACATTGAATAATATTCTTTAGTCTGCATCACCTTATTGTGGGGTCCTCATAAAAAAATTTCTCTGCACATTGTAGAAATTCAGGAAAGTTTGATAATAAATGAGTCAATCACTGTAACTTAGTTGATAGCATCACATGTTGTAGATAAACAGGTACAGGAAGGACTTAACCATAATGAAGAAAATTCTCACAATTTGGCATCATAATTTATCCAGTTTACTCTAAGGCACACCTTCTCATTAACAAAATGCCCCATTATACACAAATACTTTTTCCTTTGTAACAGTAACACAGGAAAGCAAATAAATCAGTATTCCTTTGGTTACTAATGTGTGCACTTTCTTTTTCTGGTTCACATAGAACTGTTATCTTTACTAAACACTGTTTGTGCTCAAACAATAAATCTATTTACCAATACATAGGTTGACCCACATGTCTACTCAGCTGGAAGAAAACAAAGTCTATTATATTTTAAAAATATGGAGAGATACAAAACTTTTTTTCTGGTTGTTTGGGGTTTTTTTCTGGTTGCTTGTGACTATAATTGAGATTTTGTACCAAGCATCTATGATGTGCAGTACACTCAATCAGGAACTGGCCCTGTATAGGCACTAACCCAAAGAAGCATGGTTTACCTTTCATGTGTCCTGTGGACCCAAGCAAAACATACGCTTTTACAACCACAGAGTTAGAGAAAATCAGGTATGGCAGAGCATGCACTTTCCTTAATATCTCTTTCCATAATTTATATATGTCCCTTCTGTTCATATCTCATTCACCAAAGCAAGTCACATGACAACAGAGGTAGGTAGAGCGGATATTCACAGAGAGAAGGACTCCAAGCAGAAAGAAGGGCACCAGCAGAGTCTCGGAAATGGTCTGTTGAGGTTAGTGGGTTGTTTGGTTAGGATTTAAGCATTAAGTGGTAGGAATGAGGATGATAATGACAAAAGATGACAGTAAGGGCACTAACCTAAGGACACATGAAACTCCTTATAAACCCTATCAGAGAGTTTATATTTTATCTTGAAAGCAATAAAAAATAGGTTAAAGATTTAAATAGGAAAGTGGCACGATCCAAACTGTATTATAGATTGATACCTCTGGCTATTGCATAGAGGCTTTATTTTCATACATCTTGAATTACCAGAAGAATGTCCAAGTGGTGATATCTAGAAAACACTTGTATACACAGGACTGGAAGGAATCATTAGCACATAGACTTTAGAAGTTTCAAACGTATAGTGTTAGATGAGATGGGGCCCTTAGACCTGATTTGTTTGCCTCCAGATGCATGAAAGGAATTGAATTTGAAGGTCTTCTGATAGGACATGGGCTCTTTAGTTGACCCTAATCCCCATCATTATTTTTCTTATACTTTTTATTAACTAACTGGCTCCTGAAGACATTTGAGTTTGTGACTTCTGATACAGTTAGGGCTGCCAGATAAAATATATGATGCACAATTAAATTGGGATTTCAGATAAACAATGAATAATTTTTTATTATGAATCATATTTTTATTTGCTATATCTGGCAACACTTGGCACAGATGATAATTTAAGTGATGGAAATGGATGGCATTAGTAGGGACAGTGTCCAGAGAAAGAAGTGAAGCAGGTGTTAGACAGTGCCTGGCATACAGAAGAGAGTCAGTATTTACCATTAACGAATAAAAGTCAAGGGCACAGAAAGACAAACAGCAACATTTAGAGAGTATTTAAGGGGAAGGAGACAGAGAAAAGTAGAAAGGAAATCCAAGAGTGCAAAGTAAGGAAAACCAAGGCCAAAATGCCTCAGAAGAGGTCAACAATGTCACATGCTGCATGGAAATCAAGCAAGATAACAACTGAAATTTTTCCACTGGATCTGTGACAAGGTCATCATTGGTATCCTTGGAAAAACATTTTACTAGAGTGGCTGGAGGAAAATCAGTTACCTTCAATTGAGGAAAAGATAGAAGAGAGAGAATATACAACTCGTCAAAGACTCTTGGCTGTGTTAGCAGTGAATACAGGAATTATAACTAAAGTAGGCATGGAGTCCAAAATCATTGCCTTTTTTTGTGGCTAAGAAGAAATTGAGTGGTAGGAATTTCTAATGTTGTTAAGAAGAAACTAGTACAGAAGAATAAGTCAAAGATAGTTAAAGGAAGAGAAAGAAATAATCACTGTGGAAATTTTCTTAAAGAAGCAGACCAACATATGATCCATAAAGCTGTTACAAAGATGTCTTTTAAGAAAAAGGCCACAATTGTAGCAGAGGGGATGAGAAGCATGGGTGTCCATGCAATGAGTTTTGGCAATAAGAATTTCAAAGGATTTCTATATGAGGGCTTCTACTTTTTCCCCCCGGGGATGAACTCTTCTGTTGACTTAGGTATGTCAGGAGCTAGAGAATGTATAGTGGTAAGAAAAAGTTTCCAATAGTCTGAAGAAGTTTTCAATGGCCATGTGAATCTCAGGAAAGAGAGTTCAATTGGGAAATATATGAGAGTAGTGAGTAGAGTTGAATACTCTGTTGGGTTGAAAACTACATTCAACTTCAGAGTCTCTACAGGAGTCCCAACAATGTGTGGGGCTCTTGGTCTCCCTCTCCATGGGGACTCAAGCTTTCTCTTCGGGTTTTATTTTAATATGAAGGGAATCTAGATCCATATGCTGTGCCCCTGAATTAATTCCAGAATATTAAGTAGCCAAGTGGTGCTATGAAAAGAAAGAAATTAGCAGCCCAAGAAGGAAAGAAGGGGATAAAATCAGGGATAGCTGTGACTCTTGAGACTTTGCTGCCTAGGCTCATCTCCTTATGTAACTTAGAGATGATACATTTGTGTTCAATTAATTAAAATATTCTCTATCTTTGAATTTTTTTCTAGAACATTTTTAGTCATTATAAATTTGAAGACAAATTTACTACTTAATAACATAACCTAAACTTTCACATATTTCATATTTTTTGAAAATGTTCATATTTTTAGATGATCCTGTAGTCATATTCATTTCAACAAATAGTTGTGAATGCCTTCATATGTCAAGTGCTCATATTGGTAGGATAAACAGAGTACCTGATCTCAGAAAGTTTTAAAAAATCCAATTATAAGGTAATCTATACCTTGCAGTTTTTTCTATAGGAAAAACTAGGTCATAAAATATGACTTCAAAATCCAGTGCAAAAGCCAAAAACTAAATAAATACTAAATAAATAAATAAATAAGTTAATGGTTAGTCCTCTTATAAATGGATTTACCATAGGTTCCTTTAAACAACAAATGCTCCTGGGACATTGGAAATATAATTTGATTCAAAGACCCTTGGTGTATCTACAAAGACATCGACTACATTGAATGAGATGTGTCTGTACCCGCCAGGTCACCTCCATGATTCATACCTTTATTTTTGTGCACTCATTATAATCTACTTGTATTTCCCTCCCTTCAAGAGCCTGGGGAAGATAGGAGGAAATTGCATGGGTGCTTAACTGGAGAGCATCTCAGTGCTGGTGAACACTCTCTCCTGTTCAATTTTCCCTTGTTCTTCTCTTATTTACTCTATCAAAAGCTACCTTGGGGACATGTTTTATTTGGTGCTTATACTGTACCCTGGGAATGATATTAGCCAATGAAGAATTATTGCCAAGATCACAAACTCCATGAGTGTAGAAACTGTCTCTCTTGGTCAATATTTTGTCTTATTTTATTTATATTTTACAAACAGAGTTTATTATGTTACAGGCACTGTTCAGAAATATTTACAAATATGGCATCATTCTATCCCCATAGCAACCCTATGAAGTAGGTGCAACCAGTTTTACAAGAGAGGAAATTGAAAACTGAGGCCACAGAGTTAATGAATGAAAATGTCTATATTTGAACCTAAGCTGGCTCCAAATCTTGTACCTGTAAGCACTATGCTGAGCTATTGCCTCACGACCATGATGTCACCATTGAATTTTCAGCACCAAGCACAGTATCTATATTTTGTAGGTCCTCAGTAAATACATAACTAAGTGATACAGGAAAACTAATGGGTTACATTTCCATTCTCTTTTTACTAAACCACAGTTCTGTAAGATCAACGCCTCACCAACCTCAACCCCACTCCCCACCTCAGAATAAAGGACCAGAATCTACTTAGTGTTTCCATCCATTGAACACATAATTATTAAGTGCTGTTAAAAAGCAAAAATCAACTTCACTAAATGTCAAAGATCTTACTGACTTTATTCAACAATTCATAAGTCAGGCAACATCCCATCTAGGAGGTAGGAAGGAGTTCCAAGGAGCTATACAAAGTGAAGGAGTTTTATAGGCAGAAAGGAAAGAGAACAGGGAAGTATAACAGGCAAAAAAATAGATTGATTACGGCAAGGTCACTTTCCTTTTCTGGGAGAGGCCAAAACTGTAATTAAATTGCAGTTTGGTGACATGGTGCTTTGCATTAGTGACTTCGCTTTGGGCCTGTTGTCTTGTTTTAACAGTGTCTGTCCTGAGAAATTCACAGGTGATATACAGTTGACCCTTGAACAACATGGGGGTTAGGGACACTGGCCCCTCTGCAATCAAAAAGCTGCATGTAACTTTTGATTCCCCAAAACCTTACCTATTAGTATCCTACTATTGACCAGAAACCTTAACCAATAATATGAACAGCCCATTAATACATATTCTGTATGTTATATGTATCACAGACTGTATTATTACAACAAAGTAAACTAGACAAAAGAAAACGTTATTAAGAAAATCATAAGGAAGAGAAAATACATTTACTGCACTGTAAAAAATCCAAGGACAAGCAGAGCTGTGCAGTTCACACTGATGTTCAAGGGTCGACTTATATTTATCAATTGACCTGCCAAATAGTAAGGGTGAAATCTCACTGAGTTGAGTGGGATTAGGGTTCTGCCCTACGTGTGCCAGCTAAGTGTGTGGCTGCTGAGACCAGCCATCGTTTACCTTGGGGAGCACAATTGCCTACAACCAAGTAACTACTAGAATATTCTGCGATTGAATTACACTAAAAGCAGCCAACATAACAATGCCACAGCTACACATCTGCACCTTTTCAATGATTGTTGTCAACTACTAAAAGCTTAGAACACCATCTGAATATTATTACCGCTTCTCATGAATGAAGAGACATTTTCATCTAGAGATCAGGCACCATGAAACTGCTACACAAAAACCTCAGTAGGTAGGTACTGGGGAAATCACAAAGAAAGGAGGATAAAGGTAGCAGTAGTAATTGCCTGCTCAGCAAAGAGAGACAAATCAAGAAAGCTTCTGTTTTAAAAATTTTTATAGAGGGGAGTATTTCCATGACAACTAAGTACTTATTCTAATTGCGAGAGAAACAAAGCATCTGAAAAGTCTGGAAATTTGTTCCAGGCACACAGAATAAATCCCAGCAAAACAAGAAACATTGATGTCTCATTAAAAGCAGTGAAAATTCACCACTAATTCAATATTTTAAAAATTGACTATATTTCCTGAAATTATCTACATTTCAGACAAAATATTAGCTCTTCAAATTGGCTTGAGGTACATGTAATGCTACACATTGATAATCTTTTGATTTTTTACCTTAATTTTCGAAGATCAAATTGATTGAAGAAAGTAGAGTATGTTACCAAACTGAACCTTATAAGTAGTGACAAAACCATGGACTTTAATTTAAATTGATGTTAATTGAATGGTCTGATTTATCAGAAGAGCTGTCTCCCTCTATATGCACAAAGGATATTACAAACAAAATCTTATTTCAGTTTATGTTAAGATTTGTTTTGAGATATATACTGGTTAAAGTAATCAAAGACACAGCAAGTGGACCTAAATCAATAAGACTGGTCTAAATTTATCTGAAATATGCAAGACAGAAAAAAAGGATTCCTTTTAGTACAAAATCATTCTCATCCAAATGGACCATTATCCCTTTGAGGAATTCTATTGTGGTTCAGATCTTTGCCTCAAAAGGCAATGGACTTCCTTTCTCATTCTCTTGAAATATATTTCTCCTGACCCTTTCAGGAATTCTTCCCTGGGAGTTGAGAGTGTATCCTATTGGCAATCAATGTATACAATAGAAGTGGTAATGAATGCATTGTCTTTAGAGTTGGATGACTGGTTCAAGCCCTGCCCTTGTGGCTTCCTAGTTATCAATAAAGAGAAAATCATTTGATTTCTCTGAGCCTCAGTTTTCTCATTTGTTTATAAAAAAATAAAAAGTATATCAATCTAAGATGATCGCTTGACAAATATTATTGTGCATCAGGCAAGAGATTAGGCACTGGAGATAAAAATAAGTCATGTCACTGTTTTTGAGAAATATCTAATAAAGAACATATTTTTAAATTAAATGTACTTGGAATACTACATGATCAATTATATTATGAAGATATAAACTGAACATTCCTTGAGCTTAAAGGATGAGGAGATAGCTTTTCCTGAAGACGAAAACAATTACTCAGAGGTAATGATACTTGAGCTATCTTACAAAAAGTATGCTGAATGGAGGGAAGCAGGGGAGAGAGTGAAAGAAGGAGGCTGGATGAAAGAATAATGTGTGTCAGGTCTCGAAGGAGAATGCCTTAAAGTTCCGCAGGTTTGGAGTATCTTAAGGAGTGTGTGGTTGGGGTTGGTGGGGGTCGTGTGGGAAGGGAGGGAAGGACAAAGAAGAAGTCCTAGGCCAGATGGTGAGGTACTTGATATGCCATGTTGACAAACTGAGAATTGGAATTTTCCCAGAGAAAAATGAGAAGATGATGTAAGTTATGGCAACTAGGAGTAACACTTTTTTCCCCCTTAAAGATAATAAAGGCTCTTGTCACCCAACTTAATCTGAAGCGAAGACTGATTTAACTAGTTCTAGATCATGACTTGACTCAAATTCCCCAGGCTGTATTCAGAAGATGGTTGAAAGTAAGGTGACCAACTCATTTTCCAGGACTTTCTCAGCTTTCTAATGAAAACTCCCACCTCCTGGGAAACTCCTCACTCCTTATCAAACTGTGATTTAATGATTTAATAATGATAAATCCATCTTGAGACCCATTCAAAAGTAATTTGATACCAAAACACCAAAAGAACTTCAATTCAAGATGGTTTACAAGTCCCCCAGGTGGCTTAGTTGGTTAAGTGTCTGACTCTTGATTTTGGCTCAGTTCATGATTTACAGTTGGTGAGTTCAAGTCCCGCATCAGGTTCTCTCCATGATGTTTCAGATTCTCTCTCTCTCCCTCTCTCTTCCTCTCCCCTGCTTGTGCTCTTTTGCTCTCTTTCAAAATAAATAAACTTAAAAAATTTTTTTCCAAAAAGATGGTTTCCCCATAAAGATGGTCCAGCTGCATAAACCACCAAAATTGTATTTCAAATGGTCCCCAATGTGTTTACAATGTTCAAAGAAAATGGAAAGTATAGAATATGAAATCCGTTTGTTTGGGGGCACTTATATAATACCTTTCCTCCAAAGAAAGAGCAAGAACATTTTCATACCATCAGCAAAGTGTGGCTTCCAAGTTGGGTTTTTAATTTACCACCTTGATTAAATAAATAAGTAAATAAACACCAGAATGATTAGAAAAGCTAATAGTTAAATTTCCAAAGCACTTGTTTTTTATTGTTTCCTAGGGAATTTGTTTAACTTTAGAGGCATTCAGTTGTCTGCACTTTAAACTGAGATGCAGAAGACCTTCATGGTTTGTTTGGGTTTTTTTCGTAAAGCTTTGTTGGTATATTTTGTTTTATTAAGGGTAGTATTTCCCTTTAGCGTCTTACTAACTTAAGTGTTCCACTAATTCATAATGAAAGTATGTAAGTGTGTGTGTGTAAAACTTTTAAATTATTGGGGCACCTGGGTGACTCAGTTGGTTGAGGGAGCAACTTCAGCTCAGGTCATGATCTCCCAGTTTGTGAGTTCCAGCTCCACATTGGGCTCTGTGCTGACAGCTCAGAGCCTGGAGCCTGCCTCGGATTCTGTGTCTCCGCCTCTCTCTGCCCCTCCCCTGCTCATGCTGTGTGTGTGTGTGTGTGTGTGTGTCTCTCAATAATAAATAAACATTAAAAAAAATTAAAAAGAAAGCTTTTAAATTATTCACATAAAAAGTCTATATTAAGGAATTATATAATTATGTTTAAAAAGCACAAACAGAAAGAACTATTAAATATTATTATATCTCAAATGTAATAAGCAGTAAAAAGAATAATATACTGCCATAATATCATTACAGTTGGTGTTAAAATTATGCCAAGAATTAACAGTACTAAGCAAATTGGAAAATAATAAAAAGAAAAAATTTATATAATATGTAGTGAAGTATTATATCTAGAAAATATTAAATATATGAATTCAGTGTTTACAAAGTACCATAAAAGTATTTTGACCAGTAAAACTAATCTTAACCCCTTTTTGTACATCCAGGAAATTCATGTAGAATATATTTTTCTGGGGAATAAACAAATTAGGATAGTAATATAGTATAGAATTTCTAATATTAGTTTGTTTTTTTTAAGTAATCTCTACACCTAACATGGGGCTCAAACTCACTACACCAAGATCAAGAGTCACCTGCTCTACCACATGAGCCAGCCAGGTGCTCCTAACTCTAGTTTTAAAGGACCCTTTGTCACATGATCTGATGGGGAGATCAGAAATTCTGAGGAACATGGAATATCATAATATCCTTTTTTTCCCCAAGGAATATCTACTAATATCTTTTTTTATTTGTTATCTTTTTATTTTATTTTTCATTTTTTTTAATTTACATCCAAATTAGCATATAGTGCAATGATGATTTCAAGAGTAGATTCCTTAGTTCCCCTTACCCACTTAGCCCATGCCCCCTCCCACAACCCCTCCAGCAACCCTGTTTGTTCTCCATATTTATGAGTCTCTTCTGTTTTGTCCCCCTCCCTGTTTTTATATTATTTTTGTTGCCCTTCCCTTATGTTCATCTGTTTTGTCTCTTGAAGTCCTCATAAGAGTGAAGTCATCTGATTTTTGTCTTTCTCTGACTAACTTCACTTAGCATAATACCCTCCAGTTCTATCCACGTAGTTGCAAATGGCAAGATTTCATTCTTTTTGATTGCCGAGTAATACTCCAGGGTATATATACCATATCATCTTTATCCATTCATCCATCGATGGACATTTGAGCTCTTTCCATACTTTGGCTATTGTTGATAGTGCTGCTATAAACATGGGGGTGCATGTGTCCCTTTGAAACAGCACACCTGTATCCTGTGGATAAATGCCTAGTAGTGTAATTGCTGGGTCGTAGGATAGTTCTATTTTTAGTTTTTTGAGGAAACTCCATACTGTTTTCCAGAGTGGCTATACCAGTTTGCATTCCCATCTATTAATATCTTGAAAGCCACTTGTGTATCATTGTTAAAGGAGGTCATCAAGAGGACATGACCACTGGTTGATCCACCAGCTGGACCTGGGCAATAGGAAGCCTCGCCCTCTCTCCTGTCTTAGGAATGTATGTTCTGCTCACTGTGCCCACACTAGGAGCTGGTTCAAGGATGCAGCCTTGAGAGAATTAGGTGTTGCTGAGACCATCTGGACAGTACATGTGACAGAACCCAGTTAAGGCCACTACATAAACTTCTAAGATCCTGGCAGGTGAGTGTGGAGATCTACTCATCTTGTGGCTGCCCAAGGCAAGCCTCTTATGTAAGTCCCTTTATTAAACCTGTCACCTACCAACCTGCAGTGGTCTGCCTCTTTCTTCAGTCTCTCCTTGGCCTCTGTGTATCTGGGCCAATTCGCAAACCAACAAGCGTGGAATGCAATTTGGCAAATTCTAGTTAAATTATGACAAAAATCCCCATAAAGTGTATTTTTAAAATGAAATTTAGAATACAAGGCCAATTTGCCAGATGCCTTTGCCCCACGAAATCAATAAATCATCTAATCAATTTTAATGCCTACTTACACGTTTGAATGATACATAAATTAATATTTTGATTATGTGGAAAAGGACTTGTATGTGAAAATGTCCACATGATCTTTCAGTTTGGATTCATTGTAAGTACCCACCTTAGGGCCCATGGAAGGTATTAGAAAATCCAAGGATGTGTTCAGGAATTGAAGCTGACCTGTGCGTGGCTTTGGTAAAGGCCATTCTGCCAAATGTTGCACCTTTACAAACCAGGAGCCCCACACCTTCTTCCCTCAGGTTCTAAATGAATTCAATCCTTGAATGGACTGAGGGCTAATTTCTCCTCTATTTTCCAGTGAAATAAACATTGCAAAATCATTTGGAATGTTTAGCTTGAAGAAGGCAGGGACAATGTTACAATTTTCAACTTGTTAAGGCAGTGTCAAACAGAAGTAAGGCTAGATAGATTGTTTTTCCAGAATCAGAAGAATGGGCAGATCAGTGAAGGGGTGGCAACATTCTCTAAGCATAGGTAAGAATCCCAGCAGGTGTTCTTGGTGCTGTAGCCATCTCCCCGTCGCCTAAGTTCTCAACAAGAGCGCAAATAGGAATGTCTGAAATCTCTATGGCCCCAACCACCACCTAGTGTTTTGAAACATTTGACAGGGGCACCTGGGTGGCTCAGTTGGCTAAGTGGCCGGCCAACTTCAGCTCAGGTCATGATCTTTCAGTTCGTGGGTTCGAGCCCCGCGTCGGGCTCTGTGCTGACAGCTCAGAGCCTGGAGCCTGCTTCGGATTCTTTGTCTCCTTCTCTCTCTGCTCTTCCCCCACTCACGCTCTGTCTCTCAAAAATAAATAAACATTTTTTTTAATTTGACATATTTTGAACCCTTCAAGGAGTATTAAAGGGACATGCTATGTAGGTGTATGTGCCTAGTTGTCATGTGTCCCTGGCATCAATTACAGGAGGAAGAAAAATCACTGAACGAAGCCTAGTACTGAGCTGCTCTGAAGTCACGTGGTCTACCACCATTTTGCCCAAGCCACCTTTTCTGACCATCTTTGTTGGATTTTGTGCTAACATTCTGTCCAAAAGTTATTATTTCTATATACTGTTTCTCAGCAACTACCATATCATTCTCCAGATGGGATGTGGCTACATTTCTGGGTAAGGAACACTGATTCCTATTTTATATTAAACATAATTATGCCTTTGACAACTACCTGGGCCAAATAAGGTCACATTATGTGGAGGGACACCTGCAGGCTATTGGTGAGCTATTTTCCTGCCTTAAAATTCCCTAATAGTAGTTTTGGATAGATTCTGTGAAATTAGAACAGGGCTCAGATCAAATTTTGTCTCTGTGCCAGGGAAAAGGATGTTTCCCATGTCTGGGGTGAATAGGGATGGTGGAGAATGAAAAAATCTTCCTCTCTTTCCCCACATGTGGGTTCTAGTACACCTATAGTAATAAGAAGAAGAAAAAATAGCCAATATTTGGTCTGTAATTATTATGTGGCAAATACAGTACAGAGCACTGTTGTCCATTCAGATGTTCATTCAACAATATTTCTTGATTGCCTTTCTGTGCCTGACAAATGTCTTCAGCACTGGAGAGTCAGTGGTGAATAGAACACAAATAATTCTTGCCCTCATGGAGCAGGTGGACTGGGGGAGAAGTAGAATAAATCACAAACCAAAGAAATAACATGAGGTTGGGAAAAGTGCTATGAGTTAGGTAAACTGGGTGCTATGTGATAGAAAAAATGAAGGGGAAAATGAATGGTCAGGAGAAACTATCCGAGGTGATATAGGATGTAGGATGAAGAGTCACCTATGTCAAGAACCTTGCAGACATAGGAGAGAGCAAATGCCAAGGTCCTGAGCAGCAAAGAAGGCATCAAAACTGTGCGTGCATCATTTGCCCATTTATTCCCCCACGCAACCTTGATATGATGGCATCATTAGCCCCATTGAATGGATGACAAAACTGATGTAACTTCCCCAAGTTTTCACTGATAAGTACTAAAGCTGGTATTTCAACTCCTGTCTATTAATTATTCCATTTCAATACAAGCATACCGCCCACATTTTCCTAATATTGTTTCTTTTTTCATAATACTAATGCTGTTTTTTTACTAATACTGTTTCTTTTTCCACTTGACAATGTATCCTAAAGATCCCACAAATGGAGATAGTTAAACTTTACCTCTTTTTCCCCTAATGTCTTTTGGACGGATATACCCCTGTATTGGTTTCCTAAGGCTGCTATAAAAACATGTCCCAAACTGAGTGCCTTAAATAACAGAGCTTTTTGTGTCATGGCTGGGGAGGCTAGCAGTCTGAAAGCAGGGGACTGGCGGTGCTGGATGCTTCAAGAGCTCTGAGGGAAGGACCTGAAGCAGGCCTCTGTCATAGCTCCTTTGGCCTCGGGCAGTCCACAGCCTGTAGACGGCCGACTTCTCCCTAGGTCTTCTCATATCGTCTTTTTTGTGCCCAAATTTTCTGCTTTTTATAACACCTGTCATACTGGAGTAGGGCCCACCCTGATGACTTCACTTTAACTTGATTATCCCTTACTTTAACTTGATGGGAAAAGCCTTATCCCCAAATAAGCTAGCATTCTTCGGTATAGGACGTTAGGACTCCAACATATCATTTTTGGAAGACACGATCCAGCCCATAATAACCCATGTATATTATCTTACAAAAGTGGGGCACATGCTGGGGTACTTTTGTTTCTTAGTATCTAATGTTCTTTTTTTTTAAGTTTTTTTTTTAATGTTTATTTATTTTTGAGAGAGAGACAGAAACAAAGTGCAAGCAGGGGAGGAGCGGAGAGAGAGGGAGACACAGAGTCCAAAGCAGGCTCTGGGCTCTGAGCTGTGAGCACGGAGCCTGATGCAGGACTCAAACTCATGAACCGTGAGATCATGACCTGAGCCGAAGTCGGACGCTTAACCGACCGAGCCACCCAGGTGCCCCTAATGTTCTCTTATTTTTCATTCTATTTCCTCTTCCAACTACATTCTGTACCATGACCACCATACCATCATGCTAGGGTAACTCAGGTTAACACCTGGTTTATAATTTTCTTACTTATCACACACACACACACACAAATATACATGTATAGGGAGATGTCTCTCTGCTTTATAAACTATGAAATACATTATAAACACTGTTTTTTTATCTTACCTTTCTCATTTAACAATACCAGTCATAGAGGCTTATTCAAATTAACTGGTATAACTTGATTATTTATTTTAACAGCACTAGAATATTCTATAGTGTATAGGGACCATAATTCATTCTACCCGTCTTCATTGGTTAGGCTTTCTCAAGGACTCTGCCATACTTTTTCTCTCAGTCTGAGCTTTGTATGGTGTATAGCTCCCAAAGTGATAAGCAGATTGGATGTGTTACTAGGTGAAAGCCTGTGTAACCCATCATCAGGAATTAGCCATCCCTGTCCTCAATCAAGCTCCGCACAACACTCATCTTTAAATGTAGCCATTCACTATATGGTCGACTAATCTTCCACAAAGTAGGAAAGAATATCCAATGGAAAAAAGACGGTGTCTTCAGCACATGGTGTTGGGAAAACTGGATAGCAACATGCAGAAGAATGAAAGTGGGCCACTTTCTTATACCATACACAAAAATAAATTCAAAATGGATGAAAGACCTAAATGCAAGACAGGAAACCATTAAAATCGTAGAGGAGAACACAGGCAGCAACCTCTGACATCGGCTGTAACAACTTCTTACTAGACACATCTCTGGAGGCAAGGGAAAAGCAAAAGTGAACCTTTGGGACTTTATCAAGATAAAGGGGCCTTGGGAATCAGGCTTTCTCCCTGTCTAATTGGTTCATGAAATCATTCAGAATAGAGATTTAGTCTTTGTCGTGGTTATCCTCAGTTTCCTCATCTTTAAAATGCAGGTCAAGATGACGGCTACCTCCAAGGATTATTAAAAGAACTGACTTCAGGAAACTTTTTCCATAGTCAGCATGATGAGTCAATAATAAGCATTCCATAACTATGATCCCTTTTGTTGTCATTATGCATATTATCTCTTGCTTATTTTGATGAGTTTCATAATCCCATTGACTATTTATAATTACCAGTGGTATTGTAAGGGCACAACATAATAGTTTCCTCATTGCCAATATATTATCTGAGTGCCAGTATATTATCTGAGCTGCTGAATTTCATCATGGAGAAGTTTCCTGTGAAGAGAGGCAGAGAAGTTGAGAAAGATGGCAAAGTACACAACAACTGAAGATGTTCCAATGACAAGTGCCATCAACATGTGGATAAAAACTGTGGTTGAAAACATTGGAAAAAGAATTAAAGTATTTAATGATGACTGAACTAAAAGTTTTTAGATCACTATATTGCTTTTTCTGTGTTATATGATTACAAAAAATACCTTGACTTAAGAGCATCAAGGAATATAACAAAGACCTCTAGAGCTTTAAAAAAAAAAAAAGGTCTTTGTCAAGCAAGAGAACATTATTGAACACATTCACTGTGCAGTCTGTCAGGAAAAAACTGGGGTTTTAAGAATTAGGGTTTCATGGAAAACTAGGGTTTCATGGTGGTTATGTTTATCAGGCACTGAAAACATGTGACTGGTCCCTTTAGAAACTTCCCCTTGACTTTATCTCCCCTACCTCCCAAGTATATAATCAATCACTCTTTACAATCCTGAGGCAGCTCTTTCTGCCCATGGGTCCTGTCCCCATGCTTTAATAAAATCATCTTTTTGCACACATGAGAGAGAGAGAAGAAAGAAAGAAAGAAAGAAAGAGAGAAAGAAAGCAATTGAATGGCACAGAATAAGTCTATGTTTGACTAAGTAATTTTCATTGTGTATTGTGTAAGAAAGGATCTTCAATTTGGCCTAGTAAGAGTCTGGTATACATGGACTTTTAAAATGCATGGTAAGGGGCACATGGGTGGTTCAGTGGGTCAAGCATCCAACTTCAGCTCAGGTCATGACCTCACAGCTCGTAAGTTGGAGCCTGACGTTGGGCTTTGTGCTGACAGCTCAGAGCACAGGGCCTGCTTTGGATTCTGTGTTTCCTCTCTTTCTGACCCTCAACCACTCATGCTCTGTCTCTCTCTAAAAAATAAACATTAAAAAATAAAAATAATTTAAAAATAAACTTCACGATAGTTTATTAGCTCAGGTGATCAGGGTTCATTGTGACATAATGCAATATCCTTTTTTGTTACCATTTTAGCAAGTATCCCTGTACCTGGAAGATACTCATTTTTCAGGAGAAACAGAGTCCAGTTTCTAAATGTTTATTGGGTCTATTAACATGCCAACCCTACTTTTAGATCAGTGATAAAAATGTTAAACTATTTAAAATAAAAAATTACTTATGGATTCAAACCTATATCTGGGATTTTTTAAATGTCCAAATTATTTTGAGTAGAAATGATAGTTATAGATTTCTATTTTAACATTCTAACCCATGATAGGTATTAAGAAATGCAATGAGAAACATTACTTTCAGTGTTTTTGACACTTTTGAAAAGATATTCCATATAAGTAACTCATAAGGAAGCCAAAGTTATAGAGCTATGTAATTCAGGATCCCTGACAGGCAGTAGATTAGGGTAACTTCCTGTGACATGCTTAGTCAAAAGGAAACGGGTATAAAATGTGGATGTCTGTGAGTAGGAAAATGAATGTAAAGAAAAAAAGCTCAAGTTTTATAAGCTAAAAGGCTTGCAAAACCTGCACTGTAATACATGTGAGAAATAATCTCTGGAGATGAAACAGTGAAGCATTCATAGCAGAAGCAACTTCTGTATATTTAAACATGTTATCGGCAACAGTAACTCCCTTAAACTTACATTACTGTATTTTTCATTCAACTATGTATCTTCCTGGTCTTTGTGTCTCACTAATCAAATACAGCCTTTCATGGGGGATAATATCTTTCCTTCGCCAACTTAGGGTACTCAATGCCAAATGAGAACTTAACTGAGGGAGTCATTTCATGCAGGCCTTAGGATAGTAATGCTATTTTGGTCTCCAGAAAAATCAGCTAAAGATAGTCTCAGATTTTAGAAACAACATCATGAGCTTATGTTTTCCCAGTCTTCATTTAGAAATAGAACATTCTAATATTTCATTCTCTTTTGCATTATTATATATGCCAAGATCTATGAATATAGAATGAACAGTATATCCATAATAACAATGACCAAATACAAATACGCTTAGCTTTGACTTTCAGTTTTTGATATTTCCTAGAGAACACAGTCAATAGAAGCATCTTCATTTCTTGGAAGGGTTCTTCTCAATGAATGGGAGTGGTGGGTGCCAATATGGCTCAGGGGACTCCTGCCATAGGGAAAGCCACAGCTCAAGAGGAATTCCAACAGACAACCCCTTAATATTTCATTCACAAAGAGAAATGACTTTTTTGGCTGTTGTTCCCATATTTAAGCATATTTTACCACCAAGGAGGAGAGGGGATAGATTTTTTTGTGAGGCATCTACACGGACTTAAGAATTGGCTGTAAGTTTGTTTCCATATATCTCCAGGTCTCTGCTGAGGCTCGGATAGAGACTCTCCCTTCTCCAACATGTGCTGGGTTAAAGGGATTCTTCAACAACACTTCAAAATCACAGTCTTTGAGGCAAGAGGTTGTCACTCTTAATTTTTAGAAATTCAGGAAGTTTGCAAAGGAGTCAATGGATGATAGGGAAGAAGATGATATGCACAATGTCTTAAACTAAGGTGTCAGTATCTAAAAGCAGCAGGGGATTGCTACAATCCACTGGAGAAGGCTCACAGAAAATGGACAAAGGAAACAGACATGCAGTGTACAGAAGGAGGAACCCCACATGCTCAAAAGAGTTTCAAAAAACATTCAAAATTACTGGTGACCAGAAAAAGGTAAAAGAAAGACACCAATAAGATATCACATTAAAGCTTTAAGTTGGCAATCATTAGAAAGTTGGATATTGCCCAGTGCTCATAAGGATATGGAGACCCTCACCTTATGAACTGCTAATGAGAGTGAAGACAACTGGGACAGAAATTCTGGAAAGAAATCCAACACTATCTGACTATATTTATGTATATAATATATAAATATAATGATATATTTACATGTGTAAATGCATACATTTGTATATGTATTTGCATATTACATTTTAAAAAATATTTTTACATACCACAGTATACCAGTCTGTGATGTATATCCCCAGAAAATTCTTATATACTCCATATAGATTGGTTCAAAGCATTATTTGAGTTCGTAAACATTTGGAGGTAACCTGAGTGTCCATCATGGGGAGAGAAGAAAGACAAAAATGGTGTTGCATATCACAGAGAATTATTCAGTAATTAGAAGGTAAAAATTTGTTATAAACTTGGCAATATAGATTGATCTTAAAAACTTAGTGTATACTGGAAAAAAAGGAAGACACAATATGAATCCTACATTATATCATTTATGTAAATTTAATATACCTGTATACAACACTTGAGAAAAACACATGCATATTAAAAGATATCCTTTAAATACTTTAAAATCACTGTTAAAGGAGTATGAGATTTTTTCAAATGCAGTCTTTATAGTGAAATAAGATGTATCAACAATCGAAAGATAGATGTCAGGCCCAGAATACTATAACACTTTGAAATATTTCACACTCTTCTCTAAAATCTACCTCTTTTCCCTATTTCTCTAACTGCAACAGTTTTATTTAAAAAAAAAGGTGCTTGCAGATTGGGGGTGGGGGTGGAAGAAGCAGAGAATGTGTGTCTGCCATGGGGATGTTCATGGAGATAGATTAGGAAGAAAACCAAGGACCATCATCATCAAATCATCATAAAATTCCATGTGTCTTCCTAGGACAATCCCAATGCTTATAATGAAACTTGGATTAGTTGGTTATTTCCCCTTAAATAATGAAACTTACCATCATTATCACTATGCATATTAGCGCGTATTCCTTACTTGTGATTTGAGTAATCAACAAAATAGGATTTAAACAAATCAGGACTTCTGCAAACTTGTTTCTCATTTATTTACATGCCTTTTACTCCTTAATTTAGGCCTTTTTCCCCCCTTTCAAGTCTAGTTCTAGTTTCACAAAATGGTCACCATCTCTGCCGAAATAGATTCTCTCAGATCAGTCATCCTCGGGTGTGTAGGTGAGAGTGTGAGTGTGTGTGTGATGGAATAATTTCACACACACATACACACACTCACTCACTAAATATTCCTGTCCACGGAACAATACTAAATCTTCATCAGCCTTTGAGGGTCTAAATAGGACTGATAAAACAGGACCCAGGAAATACAGTCCAGCAGCAAACTATTTTACTCTTCCAACCCCAGCAGTTTTGGAGGGAACATGTTTATGCACGAGTGAGAAACTGTATGTGGTATGCGTGTGTGTATGTGTGTAGGCATGTGCGTGTGTCGTGTGTGCACAAAGTGTGCACAAGGCGCTGACAGCTCAGAGCCTGGAACCTGCTTCGGGTTCTGTGTCTCATTATCTCTCTGCCCCTCCCCTGCTCGCGCTCTCTCAAAAATAAATAAAACATTAAAAAATTAAAAAAAGAAAAAATGTATTTGCATATTTTCAGGGAAGCATACATTCTCCACTTGAAACAGCCCCTGTCCCTCCCTTTAGCTCATTTACAAAGCTTCACCCTTTGTATCACCTGCCCAAAAGGCATTAATTAGACTTCGTACCTCCACCGTCCTGCTCTGCGGTGGTCTCCCGGATACTTTGAGCACATGTGAATATCTGAGGGGAGGCCACCTGAAGGGCATGAGCCTGAGCGCGTGGGACAAGATGGCAGCCATCAGTCCACGTGAGGATTAGACTAATAAGAAAGACACAGTTCTTGAAGGAGCTCTAATTCTGCACATTACAAGTTTCAGAAACAAACATATGTTACATGGTTTGCATCATATTTCGCTTGCTTCAAGAGCATGGCAGAAGAAACAGAAGAGCAAAAGGGCAGAACCTATGATCTTTTTTTGCTTCACTTTGGGCCATTTGCAAAATGACACATCACAAGAAGATAGGAGCCAATTTTCAAATCTGGATCCCTCAGTCAGCTCTCCATACACAGTCCGCAGAAAGCCAGCAGTCCCTTCCTGCCAGCTTTAAGGGATTTAGTCTGCTGGTGAAACCTTTCCAAAGGGACAGATGTGCGAGCTGATACTAAAATCAAAAATCCGCCTGCAAAGTCAAAAGCAATGAAATTGTGTTACAAATGCTGATGAGGGTGCAGAGTGCAGGCGGCCATGGAGGATTTGTCCAAATGGCACCATTCGATAGGTTTCTCTGCAAATGCAGATATCTGCTTTGTCAGCAGAGACCCTGTGGATCTGTACAACGTCATGTTGTACACCATCTTATTTTTGTGTAGGGAGAAGTTTACACATACACAGTGTGGCACGAGGTGTTGGGCAAATTTACCTGAGCAGAATCAAATCCAGTATTATCATATTTCTCTTAGTGTCCAGTTCTCAATTTAGCAAAGGAATAGGAGAAAGTCGCAAAGGATTCATGATAAAATAACCCAATTTTAAGAACTATAATTAGAAGAGAGCTTTCAAAGTTATATATTTAAGTAGATAAATGCTAATGTTTAAACACATCATTGCCTTTAAAACCAGCCATTTGCAGGGGAGTCTGGGGGGCTCAGTTGGCTAAGAATCCAACTTCAGCTCAGGTGATGATCTCATGGTTCATGAGTTCAAGCCCTGAATGGGTCTCTGTGCTGACGGCTCAGAACCTGAGCCTGCTTCAAATTCTGTGTCTAGCTCTCTCTCTGCCCCTCCTTCTCTCTCTCTCTCTCTCTCAAATAAACATTAAAGAAATAATAAAATAAAATTGCCTATTTGTAATCTGTATAGGTCCATCCATTCAATTAACATTTATTAAGTGCCTACTGCAAACAGCATTAAATTTGGGAGTATATTACACCATCTTACTATTTTTTAATCAGTCACAGTTTATCTAGAAGTAACTACACCTAAGTGTATACACACGGAAAAGAATCAAATGTTCCCACACAATGTGTAAGAGTGCTAATAATAGGCCCAACTGATAATATTAGAATGGATAAATAAATTATGGTTTATTTTTAAAGGAAATAGTAGGGACACCTGGGTGGCTCAGTCAGTTGAGCATCTGACTCTTGATGGCCACTTGATGATCTCATGGTCATGGGATTGGGTCCTGTGTCATTCTGTGGGATTCTTTCTCTCTCTCTCTCTCCTCTTGCCCTTCTGCTCCTCTCACGTTCTCTGTCTATATAATGAAATGAAATGAATGAGATACTATACAACAATAAAAATGAGCACGCCAGGTACATGCAATACTATAGATGAACTTTATAGAAACAATATTGAGTGAAAGGATATGATAAGTGCTATATGCTTCCATTTATACAAAGTTCAAATACAGCCAAAATTAATCAGGAGAGGTATAAGCCAGAGTAGTGGTTTACCAGGGCTGTGTCTGGTGCCTGGAATGGACACTAGGGTAGAATCTGGAGTGCTGGTGATGTTATGATTCTTGACCTGGGTGCAGGTTATGTGGATGTTTACTTTGTGAAAATTTGAGCTGTACCTTTCTCTGTGCATTTAAAAATTTTTTTTAATGTTTATTTATTTTTGAGACAGAGAGAGACAGAGCATGAATGGGGAGGGTCAGAGAGAGAGGGAGACACAGAATCCAAAGCAGGCTCTAGGCTTCAAGCTGTCAGCATGAGGGGCTCAAACTCACGGACCGTGAGATCATGACCCGAGCCGAAGTCAGACGCTCAACCAACTGAGCCACCCAGGCGCCCCTCTCTGTGCATTTTTTACTTCAATTAAAAGTTTATGTACATAAAAGGAATCATATATATAATATTAGTGGTGAGAAGTATTTGCTGTATAATATTCACTTTAAAAATGTGAACATCTTACGGTATGATTACCAGTTGGTAAACGTATCACTGTGTACTGGCAGAGAACACAGAAAAAGAAAGTGATAAGAATATGTTAAGCTATTGAAATTAATATCAGTTGTATTTCTTTGTGAACTTCTTTTGACATTGGCATAACCTTACAAAATTACTTTTTATTTTTTCTTTTTTTTTCAACATTTTATTTTTATTTTTGGGACAGAGAGAGACAGAGCATGAATGGGGGAGGGGCAGAGAGAGAGGGAGACACAGAATCGGAAACAGGCTCCAGGCTCTGAGCCATCAGCCCAGAGCCTGACGTGGGGCTCGAACTCACGGACCGCGAGATCGTGACCTGGCTGAAGTCGGATGCTCAACCGACTGCGCCACCCAGGCGCCCCAAAATTACTTTTTAAAAGGTAAAAACAATATGCCATACGTAACACTCCTCCCACTTGTCCACTATTAAACTCCCTAAAACTAAAGTTATCTTGTAGCTGACACGAATGTGCCCTGAAGAGACATAACTGCTCCATAAATCAGTTTTCCTTTATACTTGCACAGTACACATTTATCATCAATGTTGTTTCCAGATCATATAAAATATCAGTAATGTTCCGTGATGTGGTTATTCACATGACAACGGTGAGACAATGGTGTCTCAAGTCCAAGAATTGGGGTCAATGACTCCTTTTCTGGCACTAGGTATGAAAAAAGGATGAAAACATGCATGTTCATATGTACACAAGATACAACAGTTTACATCCCTCATGGAATAAGGTGGGACTTTCACAGGAGAAGCAAAATCTATAATGCGCATGGAAGTTTTTGTACTCTAACTTCCCCCAAAAGAGACAAATCATGCTATTTCAAACTCTAAACTGAAAATGAAAGTTGTGTCAAGTTCCAGGCATGAGCACAAAGCAGTAATCTGAACACCAGGTGGCAATTTGGTATCATAACAGTAGTGCATAGGAAGAGTGAGTAAATTCTCCAGTTACCACTCAAAGTGAACACTCATGGGCATATGAGGCAGGCCAGGGAGAAGATCTTGTTTTTCATCCCCTTTTGTTTTCTATCCCTTCTTCTAATTTATGTTCAGAGAAAGCAGAGTTCGAGCAGACTGTGAAATTGAGCAGGACATCATCATAAATATGGGGACCTACTGATGCTATATGACATTCCTGTTCCTTTTCCTTCCCCTAATTCTAAGTGGACTAAGCCCTACATTTTATGCATAAAAATGTTCTAAAGATGTCCCTAGTAAACTACCCCCATCTATTTTATTCCAATCATGCTTTCCCCTTGACTTCTTTCCCATAAAGGTAGTAAGTAAAAGAAACCTACTACCCTGGTTTAAGCAAAACTTAAGAATTTGTTGGTGAGCTAAGGAGATGTCCTATGGAAAGAAGAGCAGTAATTTAAGGAAAAGCGGAGACAGTCACATGAGAGTCTGGACCAAGGGCTGAGTCTCTCCCTTATGAACCTTTGTATCTGCTTTGCTCTATGCATTTCATTCTTCCTCTTTCCTTTCTCCCCCCTCACCATCCTCTCCCACCTCTTCTCCCTTCTCCCCTCCTCTTTCTTCTTCTTCCTCCTCCTCCTCTTCCCTTCTCCTCCTCCCCTTCCCCTTCTTCATCTTCTTCTTTGTCTCTCTGACTCTCTCATTCTTTGAAATGGTATGCATATGAACCTAAGGCTGCCACCATGACTTTAGCTTCATACTTGCAGCCAGTTGGCTACAAGCCCTGGATCCCAATTCCAAGTTAATGTTAAAGGTAATCCTATTGGTCCTATTTGGTTCTCGTGTCTTGGAGTTGTGGAAGATGCCTTTTTGGGAGAGAGTACGATGGATGCTAAGACCATGAAGTTTCCATGTTCTTAAACAGTAGACCAGGAACACCACTCTAAAACACCCCTCCAATTCTTCAAGGAAAAGGAGAGAGAAAAACCAGATTGAACCTGATGGAATTCTCCCGTGAAGGTCCAGGACAGTGTGACCACCATGGGCGTGACCGGAATCCTGAATACAATGGCAGAAGAATCAGTACTGAGAACACACATCACACTGGAATTTTATCAGGTTACGATCCTGTCTGAACGTCCTCATGGCCCCAGAATGAATTCCACATGCCGCCAAGTCCTGAACTCTTGGTGCTCTGTGGAGTCCTGCCTGCCCTTCCATCTCTTCCTGTGACTCTCTTTGCTTGTTCACTGTGATTCTCTCCACCGACCTTTATGTACTTCAAACATGCCAAGATCGTCCCTATCTTAAAGACTCTGCTTCTGCTGTTCCTTAGGCCTCAGAATGTCTCCCCACAACCTTTTCTTCACATACTTGACTTTCTCCCACCCTTCCAGTCACCTTTCCAGAGTCACTTCAGACAGGTGTTCATCAGCCACCCTGTCCACCATAGTGTCTTACTAAGGTACTCTCTATCACATCACTTTTTAATATGACACTAACCTCAACCTAACTTGACTTGTTTTTAAAATTTTTGTTTATTTTCTGCCTCATATACTGAACTATAAGCTCCACAATTATAGAATTTATTCCTTTTGTTCACTTATTTGTTTTTCCTCATTGCTATAGAATGTGTGCCACGGGAGGTGGACAATAAATGTCACATGAATGTAAATTGCCAACTAAAAGGTTAAAATCCTTAATGCAAAATTACACTACCTTAGTCTCAAATAGCAGTATCAAAATGCCCACCAGTTCAGAAATGACAGATTTTCAAAATAGCCTACTGTTCCCCAACTTTCTTTGTGAACTAGGTCTGGACATACGGAGGAGAGAGGGAGACTTTGAGGTCCATGGCTTTGGTATGCTCTTTCAGGGCCCATACTGACAGAGTCAGAAGAGTAAAGGGGAGGGCATTATGCCACCTTCACAGGAATAAACACGAAGGAATTCAGAAAATGGTGCAGCTCCTCCTGTGGAAAACAGTTCAGCAGTTCCTTAAAAAGCTAAACATAGAATTATCATGACTCAGCAATTCCACTCCTAATTATACAATCAAAAAAATTAAAAAGAGGGACATGAAGAGAAACTTACACATTCATCACAGCATGGTTCCAATAGTCAAAAGGTGGAAGCAACCTAAATGTCCATCTAAAGACAAACAGGTAACAAAATGATATATGTACATGCAATGGAATATTAGCCTTGAAAAGGAATGATGTTATAACACCTGCTTGAGAACATCACCATAGATTAAACAAACCAGACACACAGGGGTACATGTTATATGAATCCATTTATACAAAACACCTAGAATAGGAAAATTAATACAAACAGAAAGTAGATTGGAGGTCACCAGGGGCTAGGGAGTTTTGGTTAATAATTACAGATTCCCTATTTATGGGTAAAGAAGACACTACATGTCCCAAGCCTAGGGGACAAGGAGAAATACTTGCAAAACACATACTTGATAAAAATCTGCTAGTCAAGTATATAAAGAACCCTTAAGATTTCCGAGTAAGAAAACAAACTCTATTAAAAAGTGGGAAAAAGATCTAAACACAGGCATCTCAACAAAGAAGACATACAGATGGCAAATAAGCACAGGAAAAGATGTTCAACATCATATATCATCAGACAACTGTAAATTATAACAACTATACACCTATTAGAATTGCCAAAATCCACCCATTAGAATAGCTAAAATCCATAACACTGACAACATCAAATGCTGGCAGATATGTGGAGCTCCAGGAATTCTCATTTACTGTTGGTGGGAATGCAACATGGTATAGCCATTTTGGCAGGCAGTTTACCAATTTCTTACAAAACTAAACATACTATATAATCCAGCAATTGTACTCCTTGGCATTTATCCAAATGAGTTGAAAATATGTCCACAGAAAAACCTACAGATGGACGTTTATAGAGGCTTTATTTATAATTGCCAACACTTGGAAGCCACCACAAAGTCCTTCAGTAGGTGAATGGAAAAATGAACTGCAGCTCAGTCAGTTGGGCATCCGACCCTGGATGCTTGGGTCATGATCTCCTGGTTTGTGGGTTCGAGCCCAGCGTCAGGCTCTGCACTGGCAGTGTGGAGCCTGTTTAGGATTCTCTCTCTCTCCCTCTCTCTGCCTCTTCCCAGCCCACTCTCTCTCTCTCTCTCTCAAAGTAAATAAATAAACTTAAAAAAATTGAACTGCAATACATTCATGCAATGGCATATTAGTGCAAAAAAGGTATGAGCTACAAGGCACAAACAACCTGGAAGAACCTAACTACACATTACTAAGTGAAAAGAACCCATCTGAAAAGGTTACATACTATGTGACAAACTATATAATATTCTGGAAAAGGCAAAATTATGGAAGCATTAAATATATCAGTGGTTGACAGGAGCGTGTGGAGAAGGGAGGGATAAAGAAATGGCAGACGGAGGGTTTTTAGGACAGTGAAAGTACTCTGTATGACACTATAAGAGGTGGATACATATTATTACACATTTTTCAGAGCCCACAGACCATCCACCAAGAGTGAAACCTAACTTAAACTCAGGACTTTGGGTGATAAGGATGTGTCGATGTTGGTTTATAGATTGTAACAAATGTACCACTCTGGTATAGGATTTTGATGGTAGAGGAGGCCATGTATGTGCTGGGGAAGAAAACGTATGGGAACTTTCTATACTTCCTATTCAGTTTTGTTGTGAACCTAAAACTGCTTGGAAAAAATAAAGTTTATTAAAATTAATTAATTAATTACTTAATTCGTTTTAAATACCCAAAGTTTTGGAAGTAGTGGTGATGTTTGCACAACCCTGTGAGAGACACGACTATATTGCGTACTTCATAATGCTTGAAACGATAAATTCAGCGCCATTGGGTAGATTTGCAGCATTCAGAGCTCTGGAATTCAGCATCTTAGATAGGCCGTGTGTTTCTCTTTGGAGGGCCGGAGCACTAGAACGTGAAAAATCTGTTAGTGACCACATGATCTTGTGGATGTGAAGAAATAACTGGAGGAGACATGGGGGCTGGTGCTGCCATTCTGGTCGTGACTATTAATATGACCTAATTTATTCCCATATGCAGGACACCTGCAGTAAGGTGAGCTGCAGAAACATACCAGAAGGGACAAACAATAGGTTATCGTCCTTTCTACAAACGCTACTTGACTCCCTTATTTTTATTAATAGCCCTACAACGTTTATGGGCCCTCAAGTTCAGAACCTTAGAAAAAAAACCGAATTCTCCTCTCCCTCACTCCTCAGCTCTCATATCCTGTCAGTTCCTGAGTTCTGCAGATTCTTCTTTCTCAATGTCACTCACATTCAACTCCATTTCTCCTTGAACGTCTGCTTCCAGGCCTTCAGTACACCCTCTTTGTCTATAGCAAAGTTTTTTACCTGTCTCTATTCCAGTTTCTTCTCCTTTACTCTCTTCTCCACGTACTCTTGCTGAATTTGTTTTCTTAAAATACATCTCCAGGCATATCACTTGACTTCAAGATAGACTCGAATCATTCCTGATTGTCTGTAGAATGAGAAAGGAATACCTGCCTCACTCTGGAATTCCAGATCCTCCGAGCATAGGTATCAATTCACAAGACATTTATTAGGGACCAACACCTGTATCCTGAAGGGTGGGGCAGGGGAAGAAGTCAAATGAATGCCAGCCTCACAAAGCTTTGGCTGTCTTCACAGAACACTCAAAAGGCATCTTGCCACCACTCAGAATGTCCCTCATCAAGTTTAAAAGATCTTGCCTTTGTACTCCTCCCCCCACCCGCCTCCCGCAGGGTATGAGTGGGACCTTGGGCAAGGCCATTCTCTGCAATGTGGCAGCCCTTAAAGGCGCTGACAGGTGAAGGCTGTCTTTTGGCGAAATTCCTCACAGCTGGACACGTGGGTGGGATGTAGGTGGAGAATCTCCTTATCTATTCACTCCATTCTTCTCCAGACTTTCTCACCTCTGGGTGTACATAAGTAACTCTTCTAAAATCTTTCTCTCTTGTGTTTCTACTTTTTTTTCCTTTTTTTTTAAGTTCATTTATTTATTTGGAGGGAGGGAGGGAGAGAGAGAGAGGGAGAATATGAATGTGAGAACAAGCCAGGGAGGGACAGAGAGAGAGGGGAACAGAGGATCCTAAATGATAGGGCTCCATGCCGACAGCAGTGAGCCTGATGCCTGAGGTGGGGTGGGGGGTTCCAACTCATCACACACCATGAGATTATGACTTGAGCTGAAGTCGGATGTTTAACCGACCGAGCCACCCAGGCAACTATCTGCCTTTTTTTTTCTTATACAATTTCCTTTGCTCATTACAAATCCCACTAGCTCCCTTCCTTTCAATGACTTACCATCAATGAGTGCCCATATCAAATACCGCTTCTAACAGCAAACTTTTCTTTAGCTTATCAGTTGCATACGGTCTCACACCTCTTGCACCTCAGATTTCTTTGCTCGGGCTGCCAATAGCACCACTTCCTAGCATTCCTTTTCCTTTTTATTCTCTTCCATGAACCAACATAAGTGCTTTGCATATACTGTGTTAAATTCACTCTTGTAAGTTTTTGAAGAATCTGGAATAGTACCTTAGGATTGATAGGACTTCAATAAATAATTTGTGAGTTGAACATATGCACCCACATGAATACTGTCCACTCAAAGCAGAGAAGGACACAACGCAGGACATAGAGAAGAGAAATTAAAAACAAAGCTGAAGTTTGGTTCCTTGCTTTACCATTCAAATGCCATTGAAAACTTGTGAAGTGCCAGGTTCAACGTTCAAGGTGGGGTTTCAGATAAAAATTCAATTTTTCATACTATCTCCACTCCAGAGTGCTACAACTAAGTGGAGACCAAAACATCAGCTTTACTAGTGTCGACGGTGGATTATAGAGTGCTACCTGAGTCTAAAAGGGGCCTTGGTCTTTCCTGATTAAATTATCCAACTAGGTTCAAGCTAACATGCTAGAACTGAGAGGTGGGCAAGAACCTGAGCTGGCCTAGCAAAAGAGTAAGGGAGGACATGAGTAGAAAGATCAGAAATTTGTATTTCAATAAGACTCCCTCATTAGAAACATGAGAAGCCAGAGGAAAAGTCAGGGGCCAGTGTGTGACTTTTAAATAAGGGAAATAGCTTTCTTACCTGGTTTATGAACTGACCCCCAAAGCAATTCCAAGTGAGAAATGTTCCAGAGATTTTGAGCATGGAATCATTACTAGACGAAGTATAAAGGTTTAGGGGCACCCGGGTGACTCAGTTGGTTAAATGTCCAACTTTGGTTCAGGTCATGATCTTATGGTTCGTCAGTTCAAGCTCTGCATGGGGGCTTTGCACTGACAGTGCTGAGCCTACCTGGGATTCTCTC
Source organism: Prionailurus bengalensis (assembly GCF_016509475.1). Classification (NCBI taxonomy): domain Eukaryota; kingdom Metazoa; phylum Chordata; class Mammalia; order Carnivora; family Felidae; genus Prionailurus; species Prionailurus bengalensis. The sequence continues at coordinate 188,911,984 of NC_057344.1, read as the reverse complement.
CCTCTTTCTGCCCCTCTCCAACTTGTGCGCATGGGCACACTCTCTCTCTCTCTCAAAATAATAAAATAAAACTTAAAAAGAAGTGTAAAGTCTTAAAGACATTCATTTGGATGTCTACAATATGATATCTTTATTTGAAAAATACCGTCATTCCTTTAGGAGAGTGTTTCTCATAGTGTGGTCCCTGGACCAATAACATCAGAATCACTTGAGAGATTGCTAAAAGTGAAATTTATCAGGCTTAACCCTATACCTAATAAATTAGAAACCGAATATTTAAACAAACCTTCTAGGTGATTCTGATGCACACTAAGGTTGGAAACTACAGCTTTAGAGCCACATATTTTTCTGCAGGATATTCCTGGACTGTATAATTATCTCATCTATATCTAACATGTTTCAGTAAAGCTGGTTTAAAATTAGGAAATAACATGAATCCTTGTGCTAATCTTTTTTTAAAAGTATGCAAAGCATTCTTTTTTAATGGGGGAAAAAACATTAATTACCATCCTATAGAAACAGCTGTCTATTGCCCAGGGAGACTTCTATTTAGGAAAGGAAAATCCCATAACAGAACAAGTACATTGTTTATGCAAAGATGAGCACAGGAATCATTTGCTGGTGCATTTCTACATAAATTACATTTGTTTATAATATTAATCAATCTACAGCGTTAAATATTTCACTTTCCTGGGAACGCTAGAAAAAAAAAAACACTCCATCAAAGACAAAAGTTATGTAAGGACAGAAACGTTGGAAAATTACACACAGTACTCAAACTGATGAAATTTCTAAATATTTTAACATGGAAAGATGTATAAGTCAATGTACACTATCTATGTTGACTATAAGTCAGGATACCCTGCGGGTCTCGATACTCGCAGGCATGTTTCATTCTGCTATTTAATAGGCACAACTTTCATCTAAACCTGGGATATTATTTGGTTTCATAAATTAAGTGGGCTACGGCTGGTAAAATACTCAAACATATGCCTCTTTGGTGATCCAGTTCATCTTTATCTTTTTCTCTTTCATTTTTAAGACATAGCCTATTATATTGGGGCATCTGGATGGCTCAGTTTGTTGAGCGTCCGACTTCAGCTCAGGTCATGATCTCACAGCTTGTGAGTTCCAGCCCCACATCAGGCTCTGTGCTGACAGCTCGGAGCCTGGAGCCTGCTTCAGATTCTGTGTCTCCCTCTCTGCCCCAACCCACTTGCATTCTGTCTGTGTCTGTCTCAAAAATAAATAAACATTAAAAAAATTTTTTTTAAAAAGACATAGCCTGTTATAGCTCTGGAGATGCCTAGGGAGCTGTGTATTAATTGTTTAAAAAAATGATGCCCTTAGATTTCCATTAAGCTTAAAAGTCTACTTCAGTGTTGCTTGCAAAAATGAACCATATTCTCTTGCATTTATATATTTATATTCTTTTCATTCAAAACTAATTTTATACATTTATCCATGCATATCTACTCAATCCCATTAAGGTAAAACATGATGATTGAAAAAAGGCAAATATTAGTAATAGATAGCATAAGATACTCAGAAGTATCTGGGTTTAATACTGACTCTGACACATTTTTTTAATCTTATGACCTTAGTCAGTTTACTTAACCTCTTTGGGCCCAAGACTCTCATTTCTAAAATGAAAATTTTGCATATATAAAACTTACAGGACTGTTGTGAGTACATCTCTCTATGTGACCCATCTCAATGACACTCCTCTCCCCATATACAAATAGTCACAGGGGCAGCTGGGTGGCTCAGTTGGTTGAGCGACCTACTTCGGCTCAGGTCATGATCTTGTGGTTGGTGAGTTTGAGCCCCGCCTCGGGTTCTGTGCTGACAGCTCAGAGCCTGGAGTCTGCTTTGGATTCTGTGTCTCCCTCTCTCTCTCTCTCTCTCTGCGCCCCTCCCCCACTCATGCTCTTGCTCTGTCTCTGTCTCAGAAATAAATAAACATTTTTTAAAAATTTAAAAAAAAACAGTCACAAAACGCTTGCATGGCTTTCTTTTGGAACAAAGGAAGGAAACGGACTTTTCATATGTGTGCTCTCTGGACAAAGAACAGAACCAGCAGTACAGGACTACCGAGAGAAACATGAAGGTGTCAACTATAAGAAATCCTAGAAAGTGTAGGGAAATCGTGTCTGCTGTCAGGCCACATACGTTATAGTTGAAAGCAAATTTAGCCAACTCTCTGAGGGGCCTGGGAAGTGCCAACTGCCATCTGAGTCACATATGATAATACACTGCGGTCTCTGCCCTCCTGAGTACCAATACCAAATTCTAGCCTCCCATCCCCGTTAGCAGCTAAAGTTAAGAAACACTGACTCAGAGCTATGGAGCTTTTTCTTGTCTAAGTTCAGAGTTTCTACTAGAGCCTGGGACTGGGCTGAACTGTCAGCCGCATGCCAAGGGCTCCAGGTGTGGGGAGGCTGTGCAGGCTGGTGTTGAGGGAGGGCTGGACATCCCCAGGTCACGTAGACATTCTCCAACATTGAATCTCATGACTCTACTCCAGGATTCAACCAGTTCCAACAGAGCTCTCTTTTCAGTAACCGAATGTTTCCTGGCCTCAAATTCAGAAACCGAGCATAGATATATCTGGCACCTATTATGTCAAAAATAAATAAGCCCTTATGAGTATAGGATGTTGGAAGGTTACATAGCTCAGAATAAAACAAACAAACAAAACAGATAGCAAAAATACTTCCTTAATCCTTTTGGATTGATCCTTTTGGAGCAATAATCACTTTCACTTTGGACAACATTGCCAATAGTCCAGTTTTTTAAAGTATACATTTTCCAAAAGAAAATTATTGGTCTTTTCCAGGACGGGAACATCTGACATCCAAGAGAGCACATGTGTCAGCTTATGACTTCTGTATTTTTAAATATAAGCATAAATAAATAAATATCTACATATTTAAAAATACACATATAGATATGTACATACATACGCAGGGAAGCAGCCATTATTCCATTTTACTCCATAGCACAGGTTGAAGAATAAGTGTTTTGAGCCTAGAGTCAATTACAGTAGTAAATAAATTGACCAAAAATGTATGTGAATGTAATGGCAAAAGGTTCTGACAGATAAAAACTGTGACCATTTGGCTGACTCTTTGGGAGTATGACTGCTCGGACTTAAAGCAAAACAAGCAAGTAAGTCACAAACCACATTTAAATCATCTTACACATTTTAACTCAATGACGGGCTTTAAGCAAGAAACATTTACTAATAAAAAAGGAGGGAATTATATCATATTATGACCACAGGTAGTTTTATAGAATGGTTTTGGGAGATCTTTGACGTTGAGAAATACGCTGCTCAATAGCCATTTGAAAATCAATTACCTATCACAGGAGAGGGCTACAAAGGGAGTCAGAATCCAAATAAAATAGTGAGGAAACCTTTGCACTAAATGACAATGGGTTAATTGCCTTACTATTTAAAGAATCCTATTAATATGAAAATGGCTAGACTTGGTAGCAAAACAGACAAAGGATGAGTGGAGTATACAAAAAATGCAATTATTTTTATTTTTGTTTTTTAATTCCAGTATAATTAACATACAGTGTTCTATTAGTTTTTAGTGTACAATACAGTATCTCAGCACTCCCGTATATTACTCAGTGTTGATCATGATAAACGTACTCTTAATCCCCTTTACCGATTTCCCCCATTGGCCACCCATCTTCCCTCCGGTAACCATCAGTTTATTCTCTATAGTTAAGACTGTTTTTCTTTCTTTTCTTTTCTTTTCTTTCTTTCTTTCTTTCTTTCTTTCTTTCTTTCTTTCTTTCTTTCTTTCCTAATTTCACATTTGAGTGAAATCATCTGGTATTTGTCTTTCTTTGACTTATTTCACATAAAACTGCAATAGTTTACTAACAGATACACATCATAAAAGAAATGTAAATTAAAACAAGAATAAAGTAGCACTTTTCTCTTATCATATTAGCAAAGATTAAAAAGTCTTAGCCAGAACTTGAGAAAATAAGCCCCCTGCTACTGCCTAAGGAGGGGTATCTAAATTATCAAGAAATTTGTCAATATAATCAAAATTAATATGCACATCAACTTTGACTCAGCAATTCCAATTCTGGAAATTTCCCCTACATGCAAACATGCACAAATGCTTTTAAAATAATGTCTTTTCTAGCACTGTTATTCAAAATTAAAAAGACCAAGGGTTGCCTGGCTGGCTCAGTTAGTGGAACATGTGACTCTTGATTTTGGGGTCGCGGTTCAAGCCCCATCTTGGGTGTAAAGCTTACTTTTAAAAAGTTAAGTTAATTTAATTTAAAAGACCAGAAATGGGGCACCTGGGTGGCTCAGTTGGTTAGGCATCTGACTTTAGCTCAGGTCATGATCTCACAGTTTGTGAGTTCGAGCCCTGCATCAGGCTCTGTGCTGATAGCTCAGAGCCTGGAGCTTTCTTTGGATTCTGTGTCTCCCTCTCTCTGAACCTCTCCTGGTCATGCTCTGCCTCTCTCTCTCTCATATAAATAAACCAGAAATAACCTGAATATTCAACAATAGTAGACCAATTAAATAAATTATGGCCTATAGTGCAATTGAATACTATATTGACATAAAGATAAATGATATGCTGAAATAAAATGCTAAGTTAAAAAATTATCCAAGATGACGTCCCAATAGTTCATTTTTGCTTTTGTTTCCCTTGCCTCCAGAGACATGTGTCGTAAGAAGTTCCTGTGGTCAAGGTCAAAGAGATTGCTGCCTGTTTTCTCCTGTAGGATTTTGATGGTTTCCTGTTTCACATTTAGGTCTTTCATCATTTTGAGTTTATTTTTGTGTATGGTGTAAGAAAGTGGTCCAGGTTCATTCTTCTGCATGTCGCTGCCCAGTTTTCCTAGCACCATTTGCTGAAAAGACTGTCTATTTTCTTAAGTGTTTATTTATCTATTTTGAGGGAGAGAGAGCGAGTGTGAGTGGGGGAGGAGCAGAGAGAGAGAGAGAGAGAGAGAATCCCAAGCAGGCTCTGCGATGTCAGCACAGACACCCACATGGGGCTTGATCTCAGGAACCAACCATGAGATCATGACCTGAGCTGAAATCAAGAGTCAGATGCTTAACTGACTGAGCCACCCTGAGACTTTTTTTTCCATTGGATATTCTTTCCTGCTTTGTCGAAGATTAGTTTGCCATACATTTCTGGGTCCAAGAGATGTGTGTAATATACTGAAATCTGTGTTAAATTTTTATAACATCAACATGTAACATTAGTATCAAGATATGTTCACATCATGTACTGCTGATATGAAACAGACATGCTATTCTTGACAAAATATATAAATACAATCTAATCATGAGAAACATCAGATGAACTCAAATTGAGAAACATTCTCTAAAATAACTGACCAGTTCTCATAAAAAATATGAAGCAATAAAAGAAAAGACTGAGGAACTGTCCCAGATTAGAGAAAAGTAAGGAGACATGACCACTAAAAGCATTATGGGATTCTAGATTGTATCTTAGAACAGAAAAAAAGACACTGGGGGCAGGGATCACTGAAATTTAAATATATCATTTAGTTATTATTATTGACCTGCTGTTAATTTTTTGGTTGTGATAATTGTACCATTTTTCCACAAGTTGTCAGCATGAGAGAAAATTTGTAAAAGATATGCATGAACATTCTGTACTATTTTTGCAACTTTTCAGTAAATCTAAAATTATTTCAAACTTTAAAAAGGCATTGCATATATTATATATGTTTTTATATGCATAGAATATTTCTGGAGGCACAATTAACTATTGACAGTGATGGCCTCTGGGAAGCAGACAGACCTTAGGGTTCTGGGGGGGGGGGGGAATGGATATCTCCTTCTCATTGTTTATCTTTTCTTCTCTTCCTCATTTTTTTCCATGTGTATTTATCCTCTTTTGAATAAAATCTAGCTAATCAAAAGTAAAAAAGCAATGATTTAGTATATCAACATTACTTCTGCAATTTCTTAATTTTTATTATTTATTTATTTTTTATTTGGGGAGGGGGCAGAAGGAGAATCTTACGCAGGCTCCACGAGCCCAACATGGGGCTCTGCCTCATGACCATGAGATCATGACCTAAGCCAAAATCAAGAGTAGGACGCTTAACTGACTGAGCCACCCAGGTGCCCCTTAAATTTTTTAAAAATCAGCTCTGATAATATTTTAAGTTTGGTCATCAATGATTATTGCAATACCTTTGTAAAAAAAAAATCAATGGAATCATATAAACATATAAACACACATTTTTCCGTGTGTACATGAGTGTGGAAAAAGGCAAAAAGATGAAAAGGTTATAATAAAAGAACCTTAAAAACAATATTGTTTAAATACACTTGTAAAATGTGAACAAATGTATGAACCTCTAATTTTTTTTTATAATATCTTAAATAAAACTCAAAAGGAATGCTAGTAGATGTGACACAGCAAAGTGACAAACTCTACCTATTTGAGCTGAAACTACTGTTTTTTGAGCCATTTTGAATCCTAGTTCTCTGACTATGGGCATGAAACCAGAGTAGGCAGGCCATAAGAATTCATGCCCCAGGGAGGATCTGGTCCTGTGGCAATTAGGGTTTTCATTTTCGAATCCTCCTTATGTAGAATTTAATACACTGCCCTGTTACAAATGTTTGTTGAACAAATACCATAATATAGTAATATCTTGTGCATTTAAAATATTTGTCTCCTTTTTAACTTCCAGTTTCAATAAAACCAATCAGTGCATTGGGGTGTATAGGTTTACACAGCAGAGAAAACCCTACAAAGACCACTTCTGTAGTGGAGAAGATAGTGAAAGGTATGAAACAATGTAGAGATCTCCCTTTCACCGCATATACTTCCTGTGTTCATTGAGACCTTTAAGGCTGACTGACACCATTGAATACAATGGGAAATGCTAAGTGTTTTGTCTTTATTAGCATATGCAATGCTTCAGTTTGCTGAAAATGTGGTTAATATGCATTGCACAGAGTCTTCCTTTCAAAAATATGTTATCATTACATTTTCCAATACTAGAAAGACAGTGGTGTTTTGTCTGATGAATCATAAGTTGTTCCCAGTATTGTTCTACTCTAGCAATTGATTTTCTAAAGAAAAAAAAAACATTTTCATGAGGTGTTTTGTTTTGTGCTTAAGATAAAATCCAAGAGTGTTTTCATATTCTAGGCCACTTGTTAAACTGGGCTGAAGCAGTACTTAATAATAAGGAATAAATGAAGACAAGGAGGGAAGGACAACACCCCACTTGGGATGCTTAGTCGATTACCTATTTTCACATGTCTTATCTTGAGAAATAAAATCCTGCTACCTCTGTCCATACCATAAGAACTCTACAGGCTTATTGTAAGCTTTTGGAATGTAAGTACCAGGAAACCACACAGGAAACAACAGTAATGAAGTCACCTGCAAAAATTGACTTCACCTGAAATTTTGGCTGTGACTTCCTTTCTCCAGGCTTACTTTTTATTGCACTGTGTTTGGGTATGAAATATATGATAATTTCTTTTATTTTTGTGCTTGACATTTATAAAGTGATCAGAAATAGATGCTAAACTACTTTCAAAGCAGAAAAGCTTATTTGACATTCAGAAAATTTGCTTTTGCTCACATGCCCATTTCAAATGTTAAAAGTGAGTTTGTTCTTTCCAGAAGATCACTGGGGCCAAAGGTGTATTTGCGACTGCAACATGTTATAGTCAAGTGATGTGTGGCCTGTCAGAAAAAAATAAAATGAAACTTCCTATCAACTCATCATGGAGAGTTCTCTCCCTGTATATGTGTTTTTCCTATGTTTCCCACAAACATTTTAAGGAAGCATCAATTTTGGGCTTCCTTTACCTATCCACTTGGGAATAAATGATTATTTTGATGACTTCAGATCACATGTTTCAGTGTTACACTCAATTATAGAATAAGCTGCCTCTTCCATTCCAGGACTGTTTGTTTTGCTTTGAGCAGAAAGAGACCTTTTGTTTCTTGAGTCAAGGATTCTGTCTAAAAACCTTTTCTATATGACCTCATCTGTATTCATGAATTCAAATACCATCTTGATGTTGATGACACCCATATTTATATCGATACACAGACGGCTGCTACAACAAAATGCCATAGGCTGGGTAGCTTATAAACAACAGAAATTTTTTCTCACAGTTCTGGAAGCTGGAAGTCTGAGATCTAACAACATGTTTGAGTTTTGGGGAGGACTCTATTCTAGGTTGCAGAAGATGGCCATGTGTGTCCTCACATGGCAGAAAAAGTTTGAGAGAGCTAAGGATCCTAATCCCATTCATGACAGCTCCACCATTATTCCCTAATTACCCCCCAAAGACCCCACCTTTTCTAATACTATCACATTGGGAATTAGGATTTCAACATAGGAATTTGAAGGGAGGGCACCAACATTTGGTTCATTGCACACATTTGACTTCAATCATTCCTGGGTTCTATACTTCATAAGGCCAGAGCCTACATATATTTTCACTGCTATATCTCCACTGCCACACCCCTGTCTGCTATATAGTTTGTGCAAACATTTGTAAAATAAATTAGTTAATGCTCATGCATTTGTGAGTACTTGGAGTTAAGCCAACTGTGAGGTTGAGGGCATAATTCTCCAGACTACCAAATGTGCCAGGACTTTTAAGTCAAATATAAGGAATTGGGATCCAACCACAAAGTTAGAGGGGGAAATTCACACAAGTCAATCCTCACCTCTGATACCAATTACAAATTCAGGAGCTTTCCCAAATCAACCTGTTTTCATGATTCACTAGAAAGCCTCAAAGAACTCATGGAGAGTGATGATACTCAAATATATGGTTTATTACAGAGAAAGGATACAAATTAGAAACAGCCAAAGGAGGGATGCATAAGGTCGAGTATAGAAGGGTTACATGTGAAGCTTCTCAACAGAAGCTGTCCTCAATCTACTTTACCCTCTGCCACTCATAGGTGACAATATAAGCAGAGTATTAACAATCTTGGAAGATCACATGAGGTTCTGTGCTCCTTTTTTTTTTTTAAATTAGGGCTTTATTATGTATACCTGATTGATTGGTATACCCTATGTTCCAAGGGGTCCACCAAGAGTCACTTCCTTAGTATAAACTATAAGATGTGCTCTCAGGGACCTGCCATGAATAACAAAGACATTCCATTACTTGGGGAATTCCAAACGTTTAAAGGTTGCCTCTCAGAAGCCAGAAACAAAGGGCAGACCCCTCCTGGGGCAAAGGCAATTTTTTTTTTTACTGCACAGTGAGTTTATTCATTTTAGAGATTAAATGAAAATATCATACCCAGATCTTCCTTGACTCACAATGGGGTTATGTCCCAGTAAATCCATTGTAAGTTGAAAATTTCATAAGTCAAGGGGCACATGGTTGGCTCAGTCAGTTAAGCATCTGAATTTGACTCAGGTCATGATCTCACGGTTCGTGGGAATGAGACCCACGTTGGACTTTGTGTTGACAGTGCAGAGCCTGCTTGGGAATCTCTCTCTCCCCCTCTCTTTCTGCCCCTCCCCTGCTTGTTCTCTCTCTCTCAAAAAATAAACCTTTAAAAAAAGGAAAATTTCATAAGTCAAAAATGCATGTAATACACCTAACTTACCAAACATCATAGCTTAGCCTCGCCTACCTTACACATGTTCAGAATACTTATATTTGCCCATAGTTGGGCAAAATCATCTAATGCAAAGCCTATCATATAATGAAGTGTTGAATATCTCATATAATTTATTGAATACTATACTGAAAGTAAAAATTAGAATGCTTTTATGGGCACAGAATGGTTATCAGTGGGTCCATTGCTGACCATCATGATTGCTGGGTGATTGGGAGTTGTGGCTATCCAGTATCACCAGAGGGTTATGGTACTGCACGTCCCTAGCCTGGGAAAAGATCCAAATTCAAAACTCATACTAGAGTTTCTACTGAATGCATATTGCTTTCACACCATCATAAAATCAAAAAATTGTGTGTCAAACCATCATTGTTGGGAACCATCAGTACAACAGTTGGAAAAACTAGAGTGGGGACATAGGACTATTTGTCCCTGAAGTTTAACTTGTATCTAAAATGGAAATTCTCTCCCCGTCTTGCTAAGCAGTTCCACCTCATGAATTTTTTATCTTGATTAGTAGCACCTCCATTTTTCTAATTTCCCAATGTACAAATGTTGATGTCATCCTCCTCTCCTACATCTACTTCATTCCCATGATCCAAATGATTGCTGAGTCACATCACTTCTTTTTGTTTCAGAAATCCCTCTTAAATCTGGCTCTTTTTCTTCACTCTTTACTGCTAATATATTAGTTTCAGGGTTTCATCATTTCTGACTTAAAATTGTGCATGTGGCTTTATTCAGTCTTCTGTCTGCATTATCTACCTACTCATTATTTACTAATTGGTCATCAGATTTATCTACCAAAGAAGCAGAGGTGTCCACATCACTATCCCTTTTAAAAATCTGAATTGGATCCCTAATGCTTGTACCTAAAATTCAAACTCCTTGGGATGTTTTACCAAGCTTGGAATAATCTAAACCTAATAAACTATATTCCAACCTCCTCTCCTAACGTTCTCTTTCATATACCCTCTGATCCTGCCCCTATGGGATTTAATCATCAGATGATCATATCTCTAAGTTTCCTTCATGGGGTTTTGCAAGAATTGTGCTTGTCTCCTTTTCCAGCTATAATGTTTTTAATAACGTTTAAAAACGTCTAGTTCAAACGTTTCTCATCTCCAGGCAGAATTACTTGCTCCCTCTTCAGAGCTGCCACCATTTACTGTTCCTATTTCTGGGACAGTGTCCAAAATACTGGTTTTTTTATTTTATTTTAGAGAGAGATAGAGAGCACACAAGCAGGAGAGAGGGGCAGAAGGGGGGAGAGAGAGAGAGAGAGAGAGAGAGAGAGAGAGAGAGAGAGAGAATCTTAAGCAGGTTCCATGCTCAGCATGTAGCCCCACATGGAGCTTGATTCCATGACTCTGGGATCATGACCTGAGCCAAAATCAAGAATTGGACACTCAACCAACTAAGCCACCCAGGCATCTCTATATTTTAATTTTTTGATATACATATCTCTTTAGTGACACTATATACACTTCATGATGGGAGGAACTCTGTCTAGCAAATGACTAGAGAGGGCACTACACTTGATAGATGGTCATGACATAGTTTCTGAATAAATATAAGCCCTTTGGATGAGGCATTATGCCTTGTTTTCCATCATATCTGTCATGGCTACCACATAGTAAGAACATAATAATTTCTTGCTTAAAAACTAAACTTAATGAAGGAATACAAATGAGTGAGTGAATAAACAAATACTCTGTCTCTAGTAAAATCATCAAATTTGGCATTAAATCACCCAGGTCACTGGGTTTAATAGTCTCGATTATATTTTTTAGGGGTCAAGATAAAAATAGCTAACTTAAAGCAAAAGTAGGTTTTTAAGATTAATTTCTGAGAGATAATTCCATGAGGTTTAACAAAATCATATTTAATTCATTTCAATGTAATAAGTATTTATGTGGGACATATAATATGTGCAGAACATTTACTTAGGCACTAAGTGATTTTCAAAGATAAACAGCACACAGAGCTCCCCCCTTTAGAAAGCTCAGAGTATAATAGTGGTGACATAATTAGAAGAATTAATTAGAAGAACATTGGAGGAACAAAGTAGAATTATAACACAAGATGTTCAAAACAGTGTCAGGACTCAGAGTGGGAGTAATCCAACCCATTTTGAGGGTCAGTCAATGCATTATGCCTTGGAGAGGATAAGACCACATTGAAAAAGGCAGAAGTGAGAGAAAAGAGTATTCCTAAATGAAGGTATTCCCCAATGTGGAAGTGAGAACTGCATGGAGATAAGTAGGCAGCTTGATAGTTACACCCAACATGCATATACAAAGCAATGCTTCTCAAACTGTGGTCTGTGAGACCACCCACAGTCCCTGAAGCTCTCTGTCAGAGAATTCAGGAGGTGAAAACCATTAATCTAAGCATTTTCTTGGCACTTTTTCTAATACAAAAGCAATGGTGAGTAAAACTTTTGGCTCCCTTGCAGAAATTAATGCCAAATCACCAAATTCTAATAAAATTTATTATTAGTTTACCTAACAGCTAGGAATTATGTTCTTTACTGCCATACACTCGCAAGAAGAAGAAAAAAAGAATTAGTTTCAGTTAAGAATGTCCCTGAAGTAGTTAAATTTTTAAATTTTATCAAATCTTGATCCCTCAGTACATGTCCTTTGAATCTTCTATTTGACAAAATGGGAAATATGCATGAAGTATTTCTCCCATCTACTGAATGAAGCAGTTATCTCCGGGAAAAGTACTTGTGGGGTTATTTGAGTGAGAGCTGAAGTAGCTTTTTTAACTTTTTAACCCAGAGCACATTTTTACTTGAAAAAAATGACTGACAAACTATGATTATTCAGACTTCTCAGTAGGTGGCAGATATTGTCTCAAAATGAATGAAATGAGCCTCTTACCTCAAAGAAGGCAACTGATAATGATTGCTGCCAATGATATATCTTGAGCTTCCAAATGAAAATTAGAATTTTTGAAATTCATACCTGACATAGTATCTAAGCTTCATCACGTCCCAATATTTTCTGATGAAATTGGTTGTTACCTTAATTAATGCATGTTTTACACTGTAAAATGAAATGTATCAATGTTTCGGAGATCTTCGTAATTTGATGAATTAAGTTTTTCCAGATATCCAATGCATGGAGAAAAGATCCATCCAAACCACAAAATAGATGCACAGATATTAAAGTAACAGAGTATGAAGATGTAATTGATATGTTTTCCAACTGCATATTATAATTAACCTTTAAAAAAATGACTACTCGTCAAGTTTTAAAGTAATATCAAACAATAATATCTACCATTTTCTGAAGAGGCTATTAAAATGCTCTTCCCTTTTGCAACTAAATGTCTGTGCAAGATCAACTTTTCTTTATATATTTAAACCAAAATAACATATTGCAACATACTGCATGCATAAGCAGATGGAAGAACCCAGATGTCTTCTACTAAACTGGACACTAATAAGATTTCCAAAGAGTTAAACAATGCTATTATTCTCATGAAATTTCTTGACAATATAGTTAGTTTCACAAAAATACATAATTTATGTTAACAGAATAGGTTTATTATTTTTAAGTGAACTCATAAAGGTATTTAAATTTTTTGCTTTAATATCTAATATGGAAATTGTTAGTTGATATGACTAAACAAGTTCTTTGGAAACTTCAGTGATTTTTAATAGTATAAAAGGATCTGAGACCCAAAAGTTAGAGAACTATAGGGATAAAGGAATGCCACAAACATTTTTAAGTCATTCTATATATAGAATATTCTCTGTCTGCCGGGCACCATGGCAGATGTTCTGCTTATATCGGGAAAATAAAAAGCAAACCTAATCTTTGTCCTCATGAAGTTCAGGTCTAGTGAAATATGATGACAGTAATCTATCACAAAATTGAATCTGCAATTACTACTAACTGTCATAGTGCAAAACGTCTTTGAATACAATGTCTGGAGGAGGAGAAAGAGAAAAAAAAAGAAAAAACTCCATACAAATGCTTCTAGAAGCAATAGGAAAATGCTGAAATATCTTTTTATTCATTCAATTTTCAAGAAATATATTCAGCATTCTTTAAATCCTTCTGCAATTTTTTTAGGTACATTTATTGTAAATGGCACATGGTTGCTTCTATTATCCAGTAATACACTAATTTTTAAAGTGCAGAGTCTGTCCATCTATATTTAGTGCAATTACTGATAGAATTGATAATAATTTAACATCATCTGATTTAATTTTTACTTGTCCCACCTGATCTTTCTTCCTTTTTTTCTACTTTTTCTTGTCCCCATGTGAATTTATTATTTTTATCACCTTTGCTTTCTCCACTAGCCTGAGTGTCATGCTTTGACTCTATCCTTTGGTAATAAGGGTTTCTCAACATCAGCACTATTGACAGTTTGGATCAGGTAATCTTCTTTTATGAGAGAGGCTTTCCTGAGCATTGTAGGATTTTAGCAGCATCCCTGGCTTCTACAGGTTGAAAGCCAGCCACATCCTCTGAGTTGTGACCATCAAAAATGTGTCTAGATATTGCCAATATTGCTTGGAAGACAAAATCACCCTTGGTTGAGACCCACTGTGCCAGACTTTTCAGATTTTAATGTAAATAAGTACAGTTTTTCTTTTTCTGGACATGCAAAGACCTTTTAACCTTTATATCTATTTATCCCTCCTCTCAACTGTTAAAACATGCCTATTGCTATTTCAATTCTCTATGTATTTCAAGCCCCATAAGAAATTGTATCAGTTTACACCCTTAACATTCATTTAGACTCATCCACATGTTTACATTTATATTTCTTTTCATGTCTTCCTGCAACTCTGAGCTCCTAACCATGAATATTTTCCTTTTGCCTGCAGAATATTCTTGTATTCTCTGGGGTCACAGGCTGGTGATAAATTCTCCCATTTTTTGATTATCTGACCATTCCCTTACTTCGCTATTATTTTTGAAGAATGTTTCCACTGAGTATAGAACTACTGGTTGATATTTTTTTTAACAATTTGAAATTTCATCTCATTCACTTTCTTCATACCTTACTTCTGTGGAGAAATCTGCTTAGTCAAACTGTTGCTCTTGGAAGGTAACATTCTTTTTTACCAGATACTTTGAAGATTTTCTTTTTTTGGCTTTCAGCAATTTGACTGTGATACACCTCGGTGTGGTGTCTTTGTATTTATCTCGCTTAAGATTCATGGAGCTTCTTGAATCCATGGCTTGCAACCTTTTTGTCAATTTGGAAAAATTCTCCCCCATTTTCTCTTCAAATATTACTCAGCCTCATCGTCTCTCCCTTCTCCTTCTGAGACTCCAGTGCCATGTACACAGATGTTTGCACTGTATCTCAGGTGTTTTTACATTTTGTGTGGTGTATTTTCTACCAGTGTCGTCTCTCCCTGTTGCTGCATTCTGTATGCTTTCCTCTGAGCCAATTCCTGCTTCACGAATTTTCTTTCCAAGCTGAGTCCAATCTGCTGACAAATCCATTTACTGAATTCTTGATACAGTTGTTGCATTTTTCAGTTGTATAATTTCCATTTGGTACTTATATAAAATATGTTTCAGTTTTCTGACAAAATTCCCAATTTTATCTTATTTCTAGAATATCTGAAGCATAGCCATTTTTAAATTCCATAACTGAGGAACCCATTATCTGGATTATCAGTAAGTCTATTTATATTGTCTAATCCTTATTCTGACCATTAGTCACATTGTCGGTTCCTCAAATGTCTGTGTAATATCTTGGGGGTTCCAGACCCCACATACAAAAATGACTAGGATCATTCGAGGTCTTACATTATGCTATCTTCTTCCACATTTGGGCTGAATAATTCTTTCCTGTCTTTGTAGCTTTCTGATGTTTTCAAACAATTTTTTTGGCACAATTGTTCTTTTCAAACTATCTGGCAGAAGAAACCAGTTTTCTTTTCTTTTCTTTTCTTTTCTTTTCTTTTCTTTTCTTTTCTTTTCTTTTTTCTTTTCCTTTTTTAATCCATTACAAATGATACGTGGTCCAACATTCTGATAGCACAGTGCGGTCTACTGTGCTGTATTTGAATGCAGTTGTGGCAAAAGTGATTCATGACACAAGTTCAAAACACCTCACTAGTCTATACCATGTTCAACAAGATGAATCCCTTGAGTTGGTATTCAGATATTACAAAAAATATTTAATTGCTATAAAAGTTTCTAAATACTCTCCACTTCTGCATTTGGTTTCTTGCTTTCTTGTAGTAGTTGAGGGACTGTGCGTTAAAGACACTATTAGAGGCCACACTGAGAGATACACGTTTCCAAGAGACAGAAAGGAAATCTGCAGGTAAAGGAAGAGGTCTAAAACGAGCAAGACCTACTTTGTCTTGAGTAAAAAAGTCTATGATTCAAACTAGATTCATGTGATTTCAATAAATAAATGGGCTAATCTTTCAAGGTTTTGCTCCACTCAAACATTTGCACAACTCTACCAGTAGTAAAGGAAACACTATGCCTTGAGGATTATTTAAAGCAAACTCGATAATGTCATCTGCATATGTACTAACACCTCATTAAGTCAGAATCTGTAATAATTTGGCCATGTAAATTAACAGTGTAAGAAGAATTGCTCTAAAGTGCTTAAAACCACTTAAAGAACTCCATTTTCAATCATTCCCCAATACTTTAGAAGCATTTTTTCTCTTACACAGATAAAGCATATGTTAATTACAAACTCTTGCCATGTATTCTTTACAGCAATTAGCCTTAAGGAAATGGAAGCAAAGCTTAGGAAATTTGTTCTGTTACATACCCACATGAAATTCATTTAAAAGAAACAGAAACTTCTTTGAAATGTTACTACAAATGTAGCCAAAATTTCTACCTCCCAGTTAGTCCAAATTAGAAGCTTTAACTAGAATATTACTATATAAAGTATAAAGCTTTTTCCTTAAGTATCTGGGACATCTGTTGCTTTTGTTTGACCAGCATCCTCTATTCCTCTTTTTAGTAATACAAATCCAACTTTCCTTGGGACTTTCTGTAAGGTCAAGTGATTTGCGTGGTTTGGACCTCATTACTGAATCCAGAGGTGATGTCTAGCCAGCAATGGACAGTCAGAGATCCCCATCTCTCTGTTACAATCACACATTCAAAGATAGGCATGGGACCCACAGTGGGCCAACAAAAGACATACACTGAACTTTTGTTGGAACCCCGTCAGGAAAGAAACTTTTCTCTGCAGACACTTACAATGCAGCAGATTGTAAGCCTGAGACGACCACACAGAAACAAATTTCTACCATCTTTTGGCAAAAAAAGAGCTGAAAATGAAGCTAGCACTGAGGAAAAGAGGAAAAGAGTGCCAGGAGGAGGAAAGAGATCAATGTCCAATATTTATTGAAAGCCAGACCCTGAACTAAATTTGTACTGACTTGTTTCTATGAGTCAATAAAATAAATCTACATTGTCATTAAAATCGGTTGGGTCACTCACGTGTAAGAGTCTTGACTAATTTCGCTGCTTATTTTGTTATGTGTAATGGGCCACGGTAAGTACTAAGAATAAAAAAGAAGCTCAGAATAGGAAGTGAGTGTTGAAGAAATTATAGTATTGTTAGACAGAAAGGATATTAGTAGTCAAGTCCTTAAAGGCAAGAACTTTTGCTCTTGTCATGTAAATTACATTATCCTGAGTACCCAGCAGAGTAGGCACTCAATCAACATTAGTTGAATGAGTGGTTGAATGCATTTGCATGTGTGTACTCATTCATTCAACAGATATTTATTGAGAGCCTACTATGCATCAGGCACAATTCCAGCAGCTAAGGGTACAGCACTGAACCAGTTTCCTCCTCAAAGATTGGCAATTTGAGCTCATATAAATATTTTCCAGTTTCTGACTCTCATTCATTCTTCACTCTTTTTTTTTGTTCTTAGCACTTAATTGCTTTCTAAATTACAATGGATTTTGTTTATTTATCCTGTTTATTTTAAGCATCCTCCATTAAAGTATAAACTCTTTTGTTTTATTTGATTTTATATGATATAGTGTTGAAGCAAGACCCTGGAGAATGGAAGACAATTTATTATTTTTTTGGTTCAATTTACATTTCTAATGCTAAGACATGCACCAAATATCAGGGCCTTTTCAAGAAACAGCACATTCGAACTGGCTAATCATGACACATTTAATAAAGGGACAATTTGTAACCATGCAGGAAGTTAAAGGGAAAAGATTCTGGGCTACTGCACTGGAGAGACATTCTCACTGTCAAGCCTGAAAGTACACAAGTTGGGGATAACACCAGAACTCAGAGATAACAGCTGCCATTGTAGAAGTCTGCTCAGTAAGAGCTGTGGCCACCAGAACGCAGCAGTCCCCCAAGGAGAAAGCCAGAGGCCAAAAACCAACCCTACCCCACTTTCTTTCCTCTATTCCATGTAGAACTGCTTCCTTCCATTGACAAACCAGCTGGAAGCCAAAAAATAGAGAAGGATGGATTGTAACATATACCTAGCACACAGGGACTTAAACCAGTTGTTGAATGAAACTGTATACATATATGAAACATATAGTATTAGCTGGTGAACTTGAGCAAAAGGATTTCACTGCATAACTGAGTGACTGGGAAAGATTTCCTGGATGAGGCATATATGACTTAGCTGGATCTGATTTGGTTTCCAAATAAACTTCTAGAAAGGCCTGTGTAGGAAGAGAGTGTTCCAGACATGGTGGAGAGGTAGAACCAAGGTCACAAAGGCATGTGCTAATTTGTATTGATCATGAAGTCAATACAGTTGACAGAGACTTTATAAAGTCACTACTTCAATTATTCAGGAGTGATGTGATGAATACCAGAAGTAAGATAGTGGCATTAAGAATGGAGACCAAGGAGGCACTTGGGTGGCTCAGTCAGTTAACCATCTGACTCTTGATTTCAGCACAGACCATGATCCCCAGGTTGTGGGATTGATGTCAAGCTTGGTGCTGAGCATGAAGCCTGCTTAAGATTCTCTCTCTCTCTCTCTCTCTCTCTCTCTCTCTCTCTCTCTCCCCACCCCCCACCCCCCGCACTTTCTCTGTCTCTAAAACTAAAAAAAAAAAAAAAAATGGAAAACAGGGGTATGCATGGGAGTGAGACAAGGGAATAGCTAACAGGGTCAAGTTTAAGTCCCCAAATCTATAATTTTCTCACCCTACTTCCCCAGGGTATTGGCCAATAATATATCGTATAAAATCACACAAAGCAAAGGATCAGCTCTATTTCTGACTCTCTAGAAAAGACTACATTAGAAAATAGTAGCATCTTCTACCTGTCATTTCTGGAATTGTCCAATAATGACTTCTCCACTCAAATGAAAGTAGTAGAAAACAAACCAAACACACACACACAAACACACACAATCTCTGACACTATGCAAGAAGAGAATCGGCCAGGCTTGTCAGAAGCAAGACTTTCTGAATTTATTTGCAGTTGGGAGACCAGGGGTACAAGCCAGTGCTATGTCTCAACACCAGCATGTCCAAAATGCCAAGGAGGACCTGGAAGGATATCCTGCTTTTGTTTTCTTAGATTCTGTATTTGTCTACCTGTCATCCATTCAACACAGGGCTAATTATATTAACTATATTTTCTTATTTTCTATATTCTTGATGCTGTGGCATTTGGAGCCTTACAGACCCAGGGAGAGACTTCCCTTCCCAGGGCTAAAGACAGTATCTTACCTAGGAGCACACCTTTCTTTGCAAACCAATCAGTTCTGGATCTATGGCCACTTCCTAATCTGACTCTTACCAAGCCAACATTTCCCCTGCCCTAAATCATCCCAGAGCCAAATACCAGGCAACTAGGACCATCGTATAGCCAAAGCCTACTGGAATTATTCAAACTGGCCAAGCCTATACTGTGGACTCTGCCCGACCTTGTCTTTCCCGCAGAAACTCCAACAAAGGCTCTGGCCAATGTTCCCCTCCCTCCAGGTCTTCTGGACTCTGACTACCCTGATGCTTCTCTGTGGCCCTGCGTGACAGGGTTCCTCATCTGAGGAAATGTAAGTGATAAATGCTTCTTTCAGTGGCATTGGCCTCTCCATGTCACCCCTCAGTCATATTTCTATAAATTAAATCTGGATATAATTTTAAAACAAATAATGGATGTTAGCTTTTGAGGAACACATCAGAGGCAATAGGTAATAGCTCTTCTCACCTAACAGTTGGACATAAACCTCCTTTTCCCTTTATGAGAAACAGGGGAAGGAGTGGAGAGAGAGACAAGAATGACTTGCTCTAATATTGCCTTTGTGCACTGGTCAGAGAACAAACACTAGCCATCCAGATGTGATTTGTGGTTTATCTAGAGGAAAGAGGAGCTCCAGGTTGATTGCAAAATATTCCTGTGCTTCTGGAATGAACCAATGAGGGAAAATATTACTTTAATTTAGCAAACATTATGCAGCTCCTAATATGACAAAAATGCTATTCTAGACCTAGAAATGCTGAAGTGAATGGAACATGCCCCTCAACCAGAAGAAAGTTATCAATGTTTGTAACCATCTAACGGCAAGTCAAACTGAGCTCAATGCTATCTGGAAGTATAATCTTCCATGTAAGGAAAAGGCTAGCATAGGTATGGATGGAAAAGTCAGAGGATGTAAAACCTGACACCTGAATTTAGAGACCCTGACCTATTATTTAGAAGTGCCTTATCTAGAAGTATAATGATCACAGTTGTATATCAATGAGTTGCAGCGATCACATGAGATCACATATATTTTATCTTGTGTGATTACAAAGCTCTACATAAAAGCCAAGTACATCACCTAGCACATGGCAGGCATGCACTATCTGTGGAAGGAAGGAAGCAAAGGGAGAAGTAGGGTGAGGAGGTGGGGGGGGGGGGGGATGCAGACAGGGAGGGAGGGATGAAAGCTCAGTAGAAAGAGATAAATTTAAAGATGCTACACTCCAGGCTGTGAAGATGGGGTGAGGGGCCGTGAGCCATGGAACACAAGGAATGCAGCTCTAGAAGCAGGAAAAGCACAGAAATTTCCCTTCTAGAGCCTCTGGAGGGAGTGTAACCTTGCTGACACCATGCTTTTGGCTCAGTGAAACTGATTTGGGGCTTCTGGCCTCCAGAACTGTAAGAGATTGTGCCAAGGCACCAAGCTTGTGGTCATTTGTTTCAGGAAACTAACACAGAGAGGAAAGAAAGAAGGAAGGAACGTAGCTACCTCTGGGCCTTCTTACAACTGGGGAAGCACCATTTCACATTCCATATCCTGGCTGACAAACTATATCCAAGCACTCGGTGAAGAACAAAGGAAATAGTTGGTGCAAAGGTGCTGACCCCTTCTGAGGTAAGAGGTCCCCAAATTCTAATCTGTCATTTCAGGTCACTTATGGTCATTAAATATTTAATGAAGGTTCAACTATTATTTGGGGGGGGGGGCATATGGGCATTTTCTCTGCTAAGAGAGGTTAATCATATCCTATATTTTAGTTGATTTAGGCTTTTTATAATTTCAAGATTTCTGAGGAGTTAAAATAATATGCTTCTCTGCTCTGTTTTGGCTGCTAATATAAGAATGGCAATCTCTTGTGAATTTTACATCCTAATTATAAGTCTCTATATGACATACCTTTTTTCTGCTTATGACAATAAGTTAACAAATACTTATGTCAAGAAAAATTGGAAAATTTTTTCCAAAACTATGAAATATACCACGCTACAGATAGAAGTTCTGAAAGACTAAAGCAGGGTAATTACAATAAAACCCTTATCTAGACACGTAGAGCAAAACTGCTGAAAATAACAAAGTAAAAGGAAAAATGTAAAAGCATCAGAGGCAGTCAATACATAGTCCCTGGAAAGCAACAAAATTAAGACTGACATCTATCTTCTTATTAGCAATCATGAAAGTCAGAGGTTGATGGATACAAATACTTAAAAAGCTGAAAGAAATAACTGTCAAGGCAGAATAATAGACTTCAAAAAAAATAGGGTAAAATATAAGCATTTTCAGATAAACAAAATTGAGAGAATTAATTAAGAACAGACCCACATTAAAGGAAATATTGGGGAAGTACTTCAGGTAGAATAAAAATGAGCTTATATGGATTTTTTAATGGAACAAGGAATAAAGAATAACAGAAAACTATATATGAAATTACATAAAAATCAAAAGTGAATATATAAAAGTTAATAATAATTACGTCTTTTGGAGGTTAAACCATATATTGAATTCAATTTCGAAGAAACCCCAGAATGGGAGGAAGGTCCTTGTGGTAGACTGAAAAAACACTCCTATGATATTTTGTTGTTCCTTCCATGAAATGGTAGTGTGTCTCTGGCCAGCCTCAAATCTGAAGTGGCCTTTTGACTTGATGTGACAGTAGAATCTCGAAAAATCAAACCTGTACCAGTTCTGGCACCAAGGCTTCAAGAGATCTGGAAGTTTTCCCCTTCATTTTCTTGGGACATTCCTTGAAAAGTGGAAATGAGCTTATCTTAGACTATGGAGCAAGAAGAGACTGCCTAGAAAAAAAGTTCTAGTCAACACATAACACCAAGTACTTAGACATTGAATGAAGCCATCCCAGACCTACTGTCTACAGGCCTCATTCGTGGCCAGGCAAGAACAGCATGATTTCCATCCATCCATGCTTCTCAAATTACAGACCTATGAGCAAATAAATCATTGTTATTTTAAGCCATTATGTTTTAGGGCAACTTATTACGCAGCAATTGATAACCAAAGTAATACATTAAATAACGGTAGGATCAATTAATTTTAAAGTGTGGTTTAACTCCTAAAAATTTAGAATTTGTAGCAAATTATTTAATTTTTAATTAAGTAATTATCATTTACTTAGTATTTTAGGAAATTGGGCCATTGTTTCAGTAACATTCTTCAAGAGGATTGAAGATATTTGGAGCCCATTCAACCTAGAGCAGGAACTAATTTCTAAACCCATGTGTACCCTTAGAAAAAAAGTTTAGGGGCGCCTGGGTGGCGCAGTCGGCTAAGCGTCCGACTTCGGCCAGGTCATGATCTCGCGGTCCGTGAGTTCGAGCCCCGCGTCAGGCTCTGGGCTGATGGCTCAGAGCCTGGAGCCTGTTTCCGATTCTGTGTCTCCCTCTCTCTCTGCCCCTCCCCCGTTCATGCTCTGTCTCTCTCTGTCCCAAAAATAAATAAACGTTAAAAAAAATTTTTTTTAAAAAGAAAAAAAAGTTTAAAGGGAATAAACTCTGCCCATAAAAGAGAAACTAATGCAGAACCTTCCTTGTTTTGAAGAAAAGTAAGATACCACACCACCAGAGTGAAGAAAAGGTAGTTATTTATTTTGTTTCATTTAATCTTTCTCGAGTCCCAATCCAAGAGTAGAAGGAAATAAAACTTCAAATTTTATTCCGTCAGGATATAATGGAATAATTTAAGGCATCTCTTAAGGTAACCCATCTCTTTTAAATGACTCCATTTTGTTCAGGTTTGGTCCCTTGTCCAGTCACTCCTCTTCAAAATGGCAGTCACGTGTTACTATGGGGCTTAAAAAAAAATCCCATTCTAATTTTCTTAATTAAAAAATTAGCAGGGGCACCTGGATGGCTCCGTCAGTTAAGCGTCCTACTCTTGATTTTGGTTCAGGTCATGATCTCAGGGTTTGTAAAGTCAAGTTTCCCATTAGGCTTTGCACTGACAGTGTGGAACCTGCTTGGGATTCTCTAAATAAATAAATAAATAAATAAGCATTTTTTTAAAAATTAGCAAAAGTGGGGATTCGCTGGTGCTTTGCTGGTCCCCAGTTGCACTCCTGAGGTGTACACGCTCTGATCTTCTCTGTAGATGTGCGGGGGGATTTTTGACTAAAGTCTGAAGTTTGTGTACCTCTTGCTCACTGTTGTTTAGCTTGATCAAGACCTGAGGGTCCCTGCTGCTGATGCCTCCTTTCCATTCTCCTTGGTCCTACAGAACACCTGTCACTGCCACTTTGACCCCGACATGGGCGGTCCACCTGCAGTGGTGGCTTTGACTAAAGGGTCACCCATCTAGTAATCACTATTGCCAAGCCTTCTGCAGCCTCAGTGTGAACTTTAGGGGAGCTTGTGGGAACTTCAGGGATCTTTCCATGGTTTAGGAACACAAAGGCAGTTTCTCCCACTCTGTGTTTCTTCCAACTTTGTCTCCTTCATCTCTCCATAATTTCCCAGAGAGACTGGAGCTACACCTTCCTTTCCCTCTTCTTCCTTCTATATGGACAGGAGAGCTCCCTGTATGATAACTTCTTAGACCTACTCCCTCCCCTTTCCCCTAAGGACATAAGGTTAGACATGGTGCAGGGACAAAGAAATGGGTATCATGATTAGGGACGAAAATTGAGAGGACACTTCAAAACTTGCTCCTTACATTTATATTTTCATAAGCAGGTTTGTTGTGTAGAGCCTACCTGCCAAAAACTTGGGAGCTTTGAACCAAATAACCTATAATCAAATTTCTCTCATCCCATTCTTATCCATGTGACTTTGGGCAAATTCCTAACCTCCACACATCTCAGTTTCCTCATCTTTATAATGCACATAATTATAGTATCTACCTCATGGGATTGTTGTAAGAATTAAATGAGTTAGTTGAGGTAACTAAATGTTACCCAAACAAAATGTTTGGAAATGGGTCTACTACTTTGTGAACTCTTCTTAATTACTATATAATGATTGCTACAGGTATGTAACAGATATGCCTCCAAATTAACATCAAACAGTAATTTGAGAGTTGAAGTGATAATAATATTTCAGACACTATTTCTGCCATTGGCACGTACAGTTGTTATTGGAGCTTGTGAGAGAGGGAGTTATTTGTTTTTTAGTTGTTTTTTTTTCCCCCAAGGTTTTGACCTTCCGATCACTGGGGTTTGAAATGAATCTGCAGTGAGTTTTATTATTTGCTCTGACTCAGTGTGGGATAATTGTTATTTAAATAGGACTGTAGGTATGTGCTGGAAGATGCTAGGTGAAACACTAGAGGAAACCAAAGAGAACAAATAACTCTGCCCTTGAATTGTTTACTGTTCTATTATGGAAGACATAGAAAAAAACAGACTAAAAATGAGTCAGTTCCAAGAGGTAAGTGGCCATTTACAATTTCACTGAACAGATGCAGTTCAATCCAAAGGAGAATTTGCCAATTAAATCTGAGACGAGATGATAGTATACTGGGCTTTCTGCTTCTCATTGCCTCCATCTAAAATAAACAACATAGGACTCAACTAAGTGCTATCCCAGTGGTAGAAAAAAAAAGTAATATAGCTCTCTCGGTACCTAACTTAATTATAGAAGCACGGAGTGTTGAAGAAAGGCCCTGGAGAGAAATAAGCTCGTAAAAGGTGTGCGCGCGTGTGATGGCTCTGTTGAATAGGGGTTATCACTGTAGCCCAGCCTAGGCATGAGGTGCCCAGGCAGATCTGCCATGGCCCCTGGTGGAGACTGCCCAGCAGGTGAATTAAAGCAGCATCTCTGTGGATCCCTGCCAGCCTGCCGCTTCATGCTCTGCAAAGCGACTCCCAAGGATGACCCACTCTACAGAATTTTATAAAGACCAATTTCATTCTTTTCAATTCAGGTACACTTAGTGAGTGCCTTTTGAAATGATAAATAAATAAATAAATAAATAAAGCCAATCATTAGACTAATTCTGTTTTTCAAGGCCATGTATATGCATTTCCCTTTAATAAGTATCCCCATGTTAATAGAGTGTCAAGAAATGAGAGGAAACAACCCACAAGATTATGTATCAGTGAAACAACCCAAGAGACAGTCAACAAAACTATCCCCATTTTACAGATGATGAAACTGAAAAGCAAAAAGAGGCGACTGGAAGACAAAGAGTCTAAACTTAAATTAGTTGTAAGTAATTTTTTTTCTCATTAAAATTCAACACCATTTTATCATAGGTGTGAGATAAAGCAGAATGTTGGGGGGATACTCGGGAGCAGAAGTATTTATGTTTTATTATCTACTCTAATGTTTCTTTTTTATGATTTCATTTTTACATAGGGTTTCTGGAAGATGTTTGCCTTTTCTAGAGAGCGATTTTCTGAGGTGTGTGATGATTTAAGGTGTTTACAACTCTGATTACTCGTTATGGCATCTTCTTAAAGTAGTTTTATTCATGTAGGTCATTGCACAACTGAGACCAAAAAAAAGGAAATGGTCTGCTGGTCTGTCACAACAATAAAAGAACATTTAAATTAGGAGTGTGGTAAAATGCTTTGAAATTGAGTTGGAAAATCAGTGCAATTCACTTACCTATTGATAAAATGAAATAGGTTCTAAAAATAAATAGCTTGGAGCCACCAAAAAATATATAGAAAGAGTTTGTGGCTTGCTTTTTTTTTCCTCATGCAGCAATAACCATATGTGCAGCCAAGAGAAAGAACTATAAAAGATAAAGAAAAGGAAAAAAACAACAGCCTCATTTACTTAAGGGTAGATTTGTTCAGACGCACAGGATGGAGGGAAGATGTGATGAGCAGACCACTTGAACTGTTAGTTTCAGAGACAGAGACTGGGAACGCTATTCATCTATCTTCACAAGGACAAAATTGGACCAGGCATCAAGTTTAGGTCAGTATTACAAGCTGCTCTTCCTGGTGGGAATATTTCCAGAAGGGAAGCTCCTTCTAAATGAAATGGAATCGGTAGTAAACAATTTGTGGGAGATTAAGTACAAAAAGGGTTTTCAATCCTACTTTCAGTCAAGCAAATGGGTTCAGAATGTTTCTGTTTTACTTATCTATTCATTCCTCATAGAATTCTTCTATAGGGTACTCATCCTAGTCACTTTCTGGAATGTTCACTTTCCTAAATTCAGTTAAATTAAAAAATTATCTTTGAGGGTATTTTATGTGCCAGACACTCATATGGTGGAGTAGGAACATAAAGGTGAAATAACACGTGCTTCTGACCTTCAGTAGACTTTCCCCACACTGAACTTTCATTCTGCATAAGTCACACCTCAATTGCAAACTCTTTCATGAAGGTTTTTAACTATTCCATCATACTGAGAACTTCCCATTTGAAATCCATTTGACCCTGTAGTTTAGCATTTGTTTTTTCTGTGTTTTTTTCTTTCCTGATCCATTTGGTTATCCATTTATTCAGTAAATAGTGATCGTCTAATACCCATTTTCATGTTGTAAGAGACTGGGACACAGCAATGAAAAAGACAAGGACTCTCCCATCAAGATGCCTATATTCCAGCATACAAAGGAAGACAAGAAGGAAACAAATAAGAAAAAAATGAACAATTGATAGGAACTATGAAATAAAAGTTGTAGGACTGAGTGATGGGAAGGGGGGATAATTTAAGTAAAGATACTAACACTCATACAGCACTTATTATGTGAAGCACAATTGATCTCTTAATGAAGACACTTATTGGATTTAGAGCCCTTCTAACACAGATCTCGTCACAGATTCTTAACTTCCTTACATTTGCCAAGACCCTATTTCCAAATATGGTTAAATTCACAGGTTCCCAATGGACAATACTTTTTGTTGGGGTCTACTATTCAATGCACTATAAGTCTTAAACCAAGCTTCTGAACTAGATATTATTGTCATCTTCTTACAGGTATAGATACTCCATTACAGATAGAGTAAGTATGTGTTGTGGTCACTTGGCCAGTATGTGATGGAGCTGGGATTTGCATTGAGATGCTGGCTTCATGGTCAGGGTACTTGACTACTATTCTACTGGTGTCAGGTCAGCATTTGTGTTGAGTCTCAGATGCTGAGAGGGCATTCCAAGTAGGAGGACTTACAACTGCAAAAAAAGGAGCTCTGACTTCTCGACCAGATGGTATGAAAGTTTTGATACATGGCCCCAAAATTCTTAGACACTCTTCCTATCAAGCCCGAAGCCTATATGCCTCCCCTTGTATCTTGATGGCCATCTGACAATAATTGACTAACGGAGTTCAGTGGAAGTGACCCCATATGACTTCTGAGGCTGGATTGTAAAAGGAGATACAGCTTCCATCTTGTTTTCTTGCTTACACTTGGAGCCCTGAGCCACCATGTGAGAAGTCTAACTGCTCTGAGGCTGACATACTGTGAGGAAGCCAAGCCACGTGGTGAGAACACATGTGCACACTCTAGTCCACAATAGTGCAGAAATTACATACTATATAGTAATAGATATCAAGTCCTCTCAGCCCAAGTGCCAGACACATGAATGAATAATCCTTCAGATGATCTCAGTAACCAGCTATGGGGTTCCCTCCAAATTATGCATCTTCCCAGATAGGCCACGATGTGATGTAGCAGAAACAAGCCAGGGTGTTGTGGCATGCCAAAATTCTTGGCCCATGGAATTTGTGAGCATAATAAAGTGGTCGTTGTTGAATGCCACTAAATTTGGGGTGCTCTGCTATATAGCAAGTGGTTACCAGATATAGCTAAGACTTTTCTTCTACTTGGTCTCCTAAATCACGTCCCACAGAGCTAACACAGAACAGGCGTAGAGTGGTTGAGTGGAGAAACAAGAAAAAATAGGTATTTATCAGCTGTTGCTCAGGAGATCAAAAATCACTCTAGCTATTTTAAGTAGGAAGAGAAGTAAGGCAGTTAATTAAATGCTTACAAACTTTTGGGAAGATTGGAGGGTAAAAGGTCAAGAAACTACAGCTGATATTTAGGAACTCACAAAGAACAGGAAAGTTGACACCAATGGACTACACTGCCTGCAGCACTGAAGCAGGTGTTCTGCAGGAGTCCACCAGGAAGCCACTGCAAATTTCACGTCTGCTATCTGCCCATGTGTCTGCCAGGAGCTGCTGCCAGAGAATAATGGTTTATCTTTCCCTCTCACCTTCCAAATCTTGGATGAATGCCAGTCACTGGCAAAGCTATTCTATAAACCAGATCCTGGATATGGGGGAGGGTCTAAATGGGCAGGAATGGTGCAGAGATTCAACAATATATGTACTGTTTGCCTTGGATACTCAGGGTCCGTATATAATGTTATTCACATATTTAAACTTTAGAAAAATGAGACTACATCATTCTTCTGTGGAATATGATCCAATTATTCCTCATACAAATAATGATATGTCTATCCTCTCTCCAAATAAGGAAACCCAAAGTCTTATTAGTAACTGCATCCATCTTTGGATGATGTTTATTTCTCTTGTAGGTTCGTTACAATCTCCTTCTTTAAAGACTACATTATAAGCTAACTAGCACCAGCACCCTTAACACAATGAGGAAGGGGGAAAAAGAAATTGGTAAATATTTAGGCAAAACACGCAAGAAAGAAAATGCATGGCTACCATGGTCCTCTATTCTCTAACTCGTGGCTCCATGCTCCCTATGCACTCAGTGAAATTCTCAGATACTAATGGTTCTTTACTTAACAGAATAACTCAAACTTTCATTCCTGAGGGAATGAAACATTAGTGGTCTTGACTGTATGAGTTGCTGCAGCTTTCCATTAACCATGACATTTAGACATTGAAATACTAAAAGGGGTTCCTATAAAATTCCCTGGGTTCTTAAAATTTTTCTTTTGACTCTATTGTGTAACAGCTACCTGATTTGTCCTTGATAATCAGGATCAATCACTCCAGACAAAAAAGTAACTCCCTTTCTTGACTGTCATTTCACTTGTATGAAGAACCCAAATGACTAGCTGACATCCCACAGCTTCTAGGCAATGTAACCCTTAGTGTATACCTGGTAGACCCTTTCTCCTTGAAGAACTAAGACCTGAAATCAGCAGATCCAAGCATTGCAGGAGTAGGAAGCACAGTTTTATCAGCAGATCATTAGGGATAATAATGACAAGAAGGTATTTTCTTTCTACCCTTTTAATTCCAAGGTCTTTATATTCTGGATTTAAGAGAATCATAAACTGGTCAGAAGCTCCAAAAATATATCTCATTGGATTGGACACAAGCCAAGTATGAAGGTATTATCAATTATTTCAATACTCCATTCCACTAATCAATATGCTTAGTTGCTTCTGGGTGAATGGATACATGGCAAGGCAGTGAATTCCAAAGATAAGAGCCAATGCTTCATTTCTTAACCTGTAACACAAAAGTAATGTTGTATGGGACATCATGATAGTAAGTGAGGCATTCAATATATCCATATATCCACATCCTCACTAATACTTGTTTACTTTCTTCTTTTTGAAAATAGCCATTCAAACAGGTGTGAGGTGGTCGCTCATTGTGGTTTTGATTTGTATTTCCCTGGTGATTAGTGATGGAGCATCTTTCCATATATCTGTTGGGGATTTGTACATCTTCTTTTGAGAATTTCCTATTCAGGTTCTTTACCCATTTTATAATCAGGTTATTTGTTTTCTTGCTATTATGTTCCTTATGTATTTTGGATATTAATCCCTTATCAGATGTATGGTTTACAAATATTTTCCCATTCTGTAGGTTGTCTCTTCACTTTGTTGATTTTTTTTCCTTTGCTGAGCAGAAGCTGTTTAGTTTGATGCAATCCATTTTGTGCATTTTTTTCCTTTTTTTTTTTTTTTGAGAGAGAGAGTGCACATGTACACATGTGCATGCATGCAAGTGGGAGAGGGACAGTGGGAGAAGGAGAGAAAGAATTTTAAGTAGGTTCCACACCCAGCACAGAGGCCAACACATGGCTCAGTCCCAGATCCATGACATCATGACCTAAGCTAAAATCAAGTATAAGACACTGAACTGACTGGGCTACCCAAGTGCCTCCTTTTGCTTTTGTTTCCTATTCTTTGGGAGTCTTATCCAAAAAGTCATTGCCCAGACCAGTGTCAAGAAGATGCTTCCCTATATTTTCTTCTAAGAGTTTTATAACTTTAGGTCTTTTTTTAAAAAAAAATTAATGTTTATTTACTTTTGAGAGGGAGAAACACAGAGTGTGAGCAGGAGATGGTCAGAGAGAAAGAGAGACACAGAATCCAAAACAGGCTTCAGGCTCTGTGCCTGTTGCAAGTGCCTGATGCAAGGCTCAGCACAGTGCCTGATGCAAGGCTCAAATTCACAAACTGTGAGATCAGACCTGAGCTGAAGTCGACGGTCAACCGACTGAGCCACCCAGGTGCCCTTATAACTTTGTCTTATATTTAAGTCTTCAATTAGTTTTGAGTTGATTTTTTTACATGGAGTGAGAAAAGTGTCCAATTTCATTCCCATGCATGTGGGAAACCAGTTTTCCCATCACCATTTGTTGAAAAGACTGTCCCTTCCCCTTCCGTGTTCTTGACACTTTTGTTGAAAATCAGTTGACCACAAACATGTAGACTTATTTCTGTGCTCTCCATTTCGTTCCATTGGTCTTTATGTCTGTTTTAATGCCAGTACCATGGTGGCATTGATTACTATAAAACTACAGTACCATTGATTATTATAGCTTTGTAGTATATTTTGAAATCAGGTAGTATGATGACTCCAACTAAGTTCTTCTTGCTCAATATTCCTTCAGTAATTCGTGGTCTCTTGTGGTACGATAAGAATTTTAGTATTTTTTTCTGTGTAAAATACCATTGGAATTTTGATAGGGATTGCATTGAATCTGTAGCTCATTTTGGGTAGTATGGACATTTTTGTAATGTAATTCTTCCAATCCACGTACACTATCTTTCCATTAATTCATGTCTTTTTAAGTATATTTCATTAATGTTTTACAATTTTCACTTTACAGATCTTTCAACTCCTTGGTTAAAATTTATTCCTAAGTATTTTTGAGGCTATTGTAAATGGGATTATTTTCTTAATTTATTTTTGGATTGTTCATTGTTAGTATACAGAAATGCAACTGACTTTTATATGTTGACTATGCAACCTGAAACTTTACTACATTTGTTTATTAGTTCTAACAGGTTTTTTGGTTTGGTATTTAGGGCCTTCTATATACAAGGACATTTTATCTGAAAATAGAGACAATTTTAATTCTTCCTTTCTGATTTAGATGCTTTTATTTCTTTTTCTTACCTAATTGCTCTGGCGAGGGCCTCCAGTACTATATTGAACGGAAATGGTGAGAGTGGACATCCTTGTTTTATTCCTGATCTTAGAGAAAAAGCTCTCAGCTTTTCACAGTTGAGTATGTTAGCTGTGGAGTTGTTACATATGGCCTTTATTGAGTTACTTCCTTCTACATCTAATTTGTTGGGTTTTAATCCAAAAGCTCTTTTCCAAACATGGCTCTAAAATCCCTTTTATTTGACTTATCACTCCCTGCCTCTTTCTTGGCAGAATGGCTTTTGCTTTGAGGCTATCAGGTTAAAATGGGCCACATCCTTAACCTGTTCTTTGCCCCAGGGTAGATCTTAATGGAATTTAATTGCTCAAAGTATTTCTCAAATGTGTCATCTGTGGCATGGGAAAAAAAAAAGGGGGGGGTTTCCAACCTTAAAGGTTTCATATTTCTGGACTCTTTTTTATATCTTTTCATTTCTGCTGGCAAACTGGCAAATTCCCGTCTCTAGTAACTTCTAGATTAACACTTAAGTTCTTTTCAATCACTTTCCCTAGAGCTGCTGGCATAGGAGGTATATTGTCTATCTTCCACATTATTATATGAAACAGTTTTATCAGATGTTTTTGCCACTGTATAACATGGTCACCATCTTTCCACCTCTGTTCTGAGTTTCTTGTCACTTGTTTCCAGAGCACTAAGTCAAATAGGACTCTTGCAACTGTCTTATGACAGCACTCTACTTCTAGGATCCATTTCTCCCTTAGTCAGGAGAAATAAAACCAGCTGGTAAAATAATGAACTTCAACACCTCAGTAGCTGAAATTTATTGTTCAATGCAAAAGTCTATTACTTAATCATTCCTTGTCCACTAAGGTTAGAGGAGCACTCTTCCTTCATCACATCATTCAGACACTCAAGCTCTTTTCCATTTGATGATGCTGTCGTTCAACTCATGGCTTCTGGGTTCACCATGAGGGAAGAAAGAGAATCATAGAGAACTGCACGTGGAATATTTTTATGGACCAGGCACACATCACTTCTGCCCCATTCCACTGGCCAAAATTTGGTCACAGAGATAAATCCAGTGAAAAGAAGCTGGCAAATGCAGTTTATCTATGTGCCCAGGAGGAAAATGAAATGAGTACAATGAACACATAATATTGCCTCTGATGTGCAGTTGGTTCATTCCCAATTATACCATTTACTAGTTCTGCACCTCTCTGAAGGTGTTTCTTCATCTGTGAAATGATATATATACCACAAAATTGTTTTCTTGTAGAGAATTCTAAACCCAGCCAAACTATTAACTAGATAAGGGTAAAATAAAGATATTTTCAGATTTGTAAGATGTGATAGAGATCATTTTTCCTTTTATTCCTTAAAATTAAGAATGTTATGTGAATAATCCTGGCCATTAGAATATGAGAAGAAGTAAAGTCTACAAGATTTGAACCAAGATAGTGAAAATTGCCCTGCTTCCCAATCTCTCAGCTCCCTTGACCTTAGAATATAATTATTGTGCCAATAAAAGATGAGATCGTGTCTGTCACCCTGGGTTCCTGAATAGTTATATAAATTAATATGAAGAACAGAGTGCTGTGCCAACCCACATGGCACATATACCATGAACAAGCCACAAACATTTGTTCATTAAGCAACTGAGGTTTGGAGATGAATATGTTTAGAGAGCCCAGTGTTTCTCAACCACCGGGGAGTTGACATTGATTCCCATGGGATGTTTAGCAGTGGTATCTAGGTAGCAGGGATGACATTAAACATTCTGCGATGAATAGGACAGCCTCCCTCAACAAAGAATCATCTGGCTCCCATGTCAATAGTGCTGAGGTTGAGAAACCATGATAGCCTAGCCTGCCTGATAAACAATACCTCAAAAATTTTTCCTGAAGTCCTTCTCAAGGAGCCACCAAAGAATGTACCACCACAAAGCAGAGATATGAATCAGAAAATAGGATTCAGGAACCAAAGGAACCCACGAAGAAGAGAGGGAGTTCTCAGGAAAAGTGATGGAATGATCCCAGATGCAGGAGGCCAACACATCAGTCAGTCGAAAGTGGAAAAAAAGACACTGAGGAATGATTTCTTTTGGGAAAAGACGATATGCTACTTGATGAGTTTGAACATATTAAAAATAACTTTCAAGTTTTGTGGAATTAATTAGTGACAGATACAGAGAAAATAAAGTAATTAAAAAATAAGACAATTATTTACTCCAAGCAGAGTTGTGCAAGAGAGGGAAAAATACGTGATAAGATCCATGGTATAATTAATCACATGGGAAAACTGTGAATTATATTTAAATTTCATAGTAAGGAAACAAAGATATTGATCTAACCAAAAGCTGTAACCTAACTGTATTGCCAGCCTAGGGGGAAGGGAAGTGTTAATTGAGGGTGTGTATGTACATGTATAGGAGGAAGGAAAAGGGAGGAAGTTAAAAAGTTAAAGCTTCTGATGCCTGGGTGGCTCAGTCTGTTGAGCTTCCGACTTAGGCTCAGGTCCTGATCTTGTGGTTCATGGGTTCGAGCCCCACAAAGGTGTGCTGACAGCTCAGAGCCTGAAGCCTGTTTTGGATTCTGTCTCCCTTTCTCTCTGCCTCTTTCCTGCTCATGCTGTCTCTCTTTCTCACAAAAATAAACAAACATTAAAAAAAGTAAAAACAAAAGTTAAAGCCTCCTCTTCTCTAATAAGAAGCTAAAGGATAATATTTAAAATGGAAAAAAAAATAGCAACGTAAGCATACTACTTAGCTATATGAGGGTAAATACCAGAAGACGCAGATAAAAATAAAACTAATTACTTCTGGGGGCACCTGGGTGACTCGGTTAAGCCTCCAACTTCGGCTCAGGTCATGATCTCATGGTTCATGAGTTCGAGCCCCTCATCGGGCTCTGTGCTGACAACTCAGAGCCTGGAGCCCGTTTCAGATTCTGTGTCTCTCTCTCTCTCTGCTCCTTCCCCACTTGCATTCTCTCTCTCTCTCTCTCTCTCTCTCTCAAAAATAAAAAAATATTAAAAAAAAAATTAGTTATCTCTGTAGAGGTGGAAACCGGAAGGAGGGAGCAACTCGGTGAGGAGACACTTGTTTTTCATTATCAACTACTACCTAATAGGACCACTGAATTTTTTACACTGTGAACATATATTACTTTGAGCAAAAGCAAAATCGTTTTTATAAAAGTATGGGTCAAATAAACGAATTCCAAGGCATTAAAATGATATAATACCTGGGGATTATGTGAATGCTCTTCATGGTAATCATCATACCTGATGCTGAAGATATTGTTAGTCATTGAGGCCAGGCCTCAGCACAGGTGCAATCACATATCCGCCCATCAGCTGGTCATCTGCAGCAGGAAGCAAGCGCCGCTGTCGTCACCTAATCACTTATGAGGAAGGAAGATGCGGCTCCTGTCAATCCTCCAACAAACCTCTACTCAGTGTCTTCCTACCTTGTGGTAGGCATGAACCCCGCCTCTGTCCATGTGGCATGGTGGGGCTGTTTGACCGTGACCACAGGGTCTGACCTTGATTTAGGATACCTGACGTCCAGGAGGTATTCGCCATCGGGCCCACGTCTGAAACTCCTTTTTATTAGGAGCTTGTTACAATTTGTAACACCAGAAGTATCCCCAGATTCCTCTTCTACCACTCAGAGCCTCCTGCCAACCCTCGACCTTTCCAAAATCACACTCTTATTTGGCACTTTATTCCTTTTTATTTGTAGTCAGGTCTGCTGGTGTCTTCACCGGCCCCTCAGCATTGATGCAATCCATATTGTAACACAACACAGCTAAGAACAGAGTCACTGCAAAGAGAAGATGTGAGTCTGAATTCTGGCTCTGCTACTTTCTAAAGCGTAACCGCGGGGAAATTATTTCATCTCTCTGTGCCTCATTTTCTTCACCTCTGAAATGGGGATAATAAGAATACTTCATCTCCTAAGCTTGATGTAAGGACTAAAAGAGTTAGTGAACATAATACTGAGAACTGTTTCTGGCACGTAGTAAAGCTACATAGAATATCAAGAAACATTATGCCACACGGCAAAACCATGTAATTTTTAGGTACTGTTGTTACTGTTAATATCATTCTTGTCAGTGCTTGAGCAGCATCAGGCACATAACAGGCACTGGAAAACACTCCTAGGTATGGCTGAGTTAGAGGACACACTCACCAGGTCTGAATCAACTCCTCTGTGCCCCCACTCCTGCCATATGGACTATATAATAAAATGCAGTTAGAGAAACGCAATGGGCACATTCCAGAAATAGATGGCTCCATTCTCTATCCTAGTGTTTCTCAGCACAGCATTTGACAGTTTTACCTCTGGAAGCTTCTAAAAAGATCTGCCCCAGAGAACCTACCACGCACTGTATAGCAGAGCCATACTGACCTCCCCGCAAATTTCCAAGAGGCCCCAGGGCCTCGTGTGTGGCGCCTCCCTCTTCTGGCTGCCTCATGCTGAGTGTAGCTAACGCTTGTCAGCTTAAAACCATAAATATCTACTTCTCAGAAATCTCAGCATGTTCGTTACACCACCTATAAGTGGTGTCATTCTTTTTATATTCATCACCTTCATCCACCGCTATAATAAACAACATGTATTTGTGTGTGTGCGTGAAACCTGTTATGCATACACTCTCTGATGGGAAGTGCTCTTGCTTTCCCCTCTACGTGCAGAATCCACTTTGGTTCTGGGCACATATCGCAGAGTTTTACAAAAATGACACTTCTTTCAAATGAGGAAATTACAGTCAGTTTCATAAAGGAGGTGATTTGTGGGCTAGACTTACACACTTTTTAATGTCATAATTTTTCTAGAGTAGCATGAGATTGAATAATATTTGCACATGATTAAAATATGCTCGTGTTTTGATTTTCAATCTAGTCTGAGTTATAGGATTCCATTAAAAGTGGAATTGAGATTACTGAAACATAAAAAAAAATATTTCCCCTGCATACTATGAAATATCCAAGCAAGCAGACTGAAAAATATTTTCCTTATTTCTTGAGTAATCAATGTTTTAAAAAATGCAAAAGAGCTCAAGTAACAATGACAAGTCTGCATTGGCTAGTTTTCTAACATGAACACAACTTAAATACAGTTCCATGTCTGCAGAACATCATATTTAAAGTAAAATAACTGCTTCGTAGTAGAGGCTGAAGTCTGGGAGTGTGATGCCTCCCATTTTGGTTTTCTTCTTCACTATTACTTCGGCTATTTGGGGTCTTTTGTGGTTCCATACAAATTTTAGGATTGTTTGTTCTAGCTTCGAGAAGAATGCTGGTGCAATTTTGATTGGGATTGCATTGAATGTGTAGATTGCTTTGGATAGTATTGACATGAGCACGGAATGTTTTTCCATTTCTTTGTATCTTCTTCAATTTCCTTCATAAGCTTTCTATCGTTTTCAGCACAACAACAGATACATAGACCAATGGAATAAAATAGAGAACCCAGAATTGGACCCACAAATGTATGGCCAACTCATCTTTGACAAAGCAGGAAAGAGTATCCAATGGAAAAAAGACAGTCTAACAAATGGTGCTGGGAGAACTGGACAGGAACATGCAAAAGAATGAAACTAGACCACTTTCTTACAGCATACACAAAAATAAACTCAAAATGGATGAAGGACCTGAATGTGAGACAGGAAACCATCAAAACCCTAGAGGAGAAAGCAGGAAAAAACCTCTCTGACCTCAGCCACAGCAATTTCTTACTTGACACTTCTCTAAAGGCAAGGGAATTAAAAGCAAAAATGAACTATTGGGACCTCATCAAGATAAAAAGCTTCTGTACTGCAAAAGAAACAATCAACAAAACTAAAAGGCAACCGACAGAATGGGAAAAGATATTTACAAATGACATATCGGACAAAGGACTAGGATCCAATATCTATAAAGAACTCGCCAAACTCCACACCCGAAAAATAATTAATTATTTGCCTGTCTATGAACACAAGGCAGGTGTGCCCTGTATTATATCCTATTTGGCTTATGGGCAAGGGGAAACAAAAACCTATCTCATATGGGCAACAGTCATGTCATGTCAGGTACAAAGGCCCTACGGAGAGCATGAGACTCACCAGGTATTTCACAAGCTGAAACCATTAAGAGCTTTGCTTAATCTACTAAATGTGCACAGTAATATCCATTATCCAAGAAATATAAAAGCATTTAAAGATAAGGAAGATCCATTATAATTTAGTATACTTATCTTATTTTTATAGATGTATGTACTATAGAAAATTTGTAAGATGTAAAAATATAGCTAATAAAATTATCGTCAATCTTATTAGCTAACTCATACCTAATGAATATTTAACTGTATTAATGTCCATATATATGTATATATATTCATTTGTTCAGCAAATATTTATTGTATGCCTACTATGTTCCAAGCACTGTTTAAATTCTTGGGACATAACTCAGAGAAGTCACATTCCAGTGAAGGCAGGGATGGTACAGGGTAGTGGGCAGAGGATGGGAAGACAAGCAATAAAAAATTAAGTATATCATACACTATATTAGGTGATATTATTAAAAGATGAGGTGCCATGGATAAAAGCTACAAAAGGGAACCTATTATAGCTTATTTACGTGGAGCTAAGGAGCTAAGGATAATAATTTTGTGAGACTGGTATCCAGTTTCTATAGGAATCCTTCACAGAAGATCCCTTAAGTCCCAACTAAAGAAGACAATAGAATTTACACATATTTCTGGGTGCATCCAAAACTTGTATGTACCTAGGGTACGAGTCACATGGAGAGCCCATATGCCACATGTCTCAATTTAAAAAGTATAAATCAAGGGCCTCCTGGGTGGCTCAGTCACCTGACTCTTGAAAGCACCTGACTCTTGATTTTAGCACAGGTCATGATCTCATGGTTTATGGGCTTGAATTCCACTCTTAGTGCAGAGCCTGCTTGGAATTCTCTCTCTCTCTCTCTCTCTCTCTCTCTCTCTCTCTCTCTCAATCTCTCTCTTTCTGCCCCTCCCCCTCTCTCAAAATAAATAAATAAACATGAAAAAAATTTAAGTATAAATCAAACCAAAAACAGTTAAAATATGTCCTATTTTCCTACTTTGACAAATGTACAACCTGCAAGGCCAGGGTTGAATTTAGCATATGGACTCCTTAAAGTTCTGTCCCAGACAGAATGGAGAAGGGAGAGCAGGCCATGTCCTAATCCATGGCCTGCCCCATTCTTGTGCCACTCCTTCTCCATTCTGTACTGTGAGGGACTTCATTAACAAGTAGATGGATACCCTCACGTCCATGCTCCATCTACACAGACATCCTAACATTGCAAAGAGCCCCACTTATGGTTAAAGCTCAGCCCTCTGGATGCTCACACAGCTATCCTGGCCCATTCTGACAGAAGAGACCCATGTGAGTCCTGGAACACTAGAACAGCTTGAGAAACAGGTCTAACAGACCCCACAGGTTTAAGGGCTCAATCTCATAAGACTGTCTCCACTTCAGATGCCAGCCATAAAAGGGGCACCCAGGCTACTCACATCTCTGCCCAGCAGACTACAAACTCAGGGGTTCCCCCACAGCCCTCCTCAGGTTTGATAATTTGCTAGAATGAGTCACAGGACTCAGGAAACACTTTATTTACTGTTACCTTTTTTTATTATAAAGGGTACAACTGGGAAACAGTCAAATGGTAGACATGCATTGAAGAAGGTATGGAAAACTGGGCACAGAGTTTCCATGCCCTTACACCACCTCAAAGTGTTCACTGCCCTCAAAGTTCTCTGAATCCTTATCATTTAGGTGTTTTTTATGGAGGTTTCATTAGTAGGAATGATTGACTGGATCATTGACCATTGGTGATTGAACTCAATCTCTACCCACCTTTCCCTGGGGAAGCATTAGGAGCTAAAAATTCCAACTCTGTAATTGGCCTTGGTCTATCTGGTGACCAGTGCCCACTCTGACACTATCTAGGGACCCCAATTAGTTCTCTTGTTAGCATATGTAAGATAATCATGACTTCAGGGATTCCAAGGGTTTTAGGAGCTATGTGACCAAAACTTGAAAAAATACCAGACATTTACTTTCTATTATACCATTTTTATTATTCTGAGAAGCACAGTACAGGTCCTGAGAGAATGAGCCAATCCTAATCTCCCTCAAATGCAGAAAAGCCAGGGACAGATGGTGAACACCCTGCCATATAAGGCTATGATCCTTTTCTCCTAATCCATTATCTCCCTAAATGTACCTTGCCAGGTCAGGAGCCCAGCAATGAGAAGGCAAAGATCTAATCAAAGATGGCAGAAGCCAATCACATTCCTTTTCCCCAGAGAGGCTTCCAGATCTGAAGCAGTGCAAGGTGGTAGGAGGTGAATAACTCTGCATGTGTTACCTGATCAGAGTTTTGATCATTATACTGTTGACTGGGCATTTTAATTGCCAAATGAGACGGTTGTTAGAAGTAAGGATGATGAAAAAGATATGGTACAAATCTAAGTTTTCATATAGAGGCAGAGAAAGAAATGGCCCATAGTGCCATTTCTGAAGGAACAATGTGAGAAAAAATTAAATTACTCTGTTGGCCTCTTATCACATTCATCTAAGTCGCTGAAAAGTTGATATTACCATTTGGTTGTTGAACCTGGTTTCTTTCTTGTGATTCTGTACATTGAGCCATGTGGGGTGCGAAGATTTATTTGTGTTATATTCTTTCTAGGACCAGATCTGTTTTCCTTCTGAAAAAAAAAGGGAAAATTTGATGGAAAATGTTAGAAAAAATGTATTGTTTTAACGTATCTTCTTTAATAGCACCCACAAAATCTTCTCTGGGATGAATATTATCCTGAGAGCTTTCCTTTAGGTGATTATCCTTGGTTATACACTTTATTTGCATAAAGAGTATTCTTGGCACTGAGTTCCATGTAATGCTTCCCTTCAGTGACATGGTCATTAGGAGGTTTGACTGATGGTTCTCAGCCCAGGGCCATGGCCTACTTCTTGGAGTGATCAGTGACTTGAGCAGCTTCCAAGAGTCAACTATAGGAAAAATTCAACCTTTGGTGTCATTCAGGTTTGTCTCCTGCAGTTTAGTTGATTGATTTTTCCATCTTCCCATTTGGGCGAGAGGCTTCAAAAGAGGAAAATGTTAGCAGTTATAACAGCAGTTTTTAAAAGAAGCTCCTTTTGGATCTCATACCCTTGGTTCTTGGGGAACTTCATCAGCTCATGGGTGATCATGTTTCCTATTTATACTTTCAGCTAGTCACTGTTCTCTTGATGAGGCACTCTTGAAAAATGGCATCTCTCCATGATTGACTGGGACTGTTGGCAAATAGGTCACCTTGTTTTCAAGTATCTATTTTTGTGGGGTTTTTTAAACAAAATACTTCAAGAATTTGGGCTTTGTTTGCTGAAAATTAAAATTCATTCCATTAAGTGTATGTTCTTTCTAAAACAGTTCATCCAACTCTAGGATTTTGAATAGACTTAATCAACACTTCCATGGAGAGACTGCCTTTACATTATAGTTGACCTCTGAGGCCCACCTCCTTCTGTTATTCTTCTTCTCCACATACCACTTCCTTCCTGTTTCCTAGTTTCCTGAGACTATTTCTATTTCCTCATATTGGTTAGGATTTTTCAGATCATTATTCCTGATTATATGATCAAACAATGTCTTTCTCATCTCCCTATATACCTCTTCTTGTCTCCTTTGCTTTAAAGAAGGTCCTTATAATTAGCTTTGCTCCTTCTTACTCTCTGCCTCTTCCTAAAGTGTTTATAAATCCTCAAATTACAGAAGTTATGCCTTGCCCTAATTAATCAAAACATTGGGAAGAAGTTTTCTGGACATTAAAGTTTTAACAAGAAAGACAAAAACATATGTCATGTTTTAGGACTTAGCATGAATCCAAGCTAAGTGTTAAGTGGGATTAAAGCATATCTGGGCATCTTCAAGTGAACAGAATTATAAACTCCAGAGGGATAGGAATTTTATCTGTGCTGTTCTTCAGTTTATCCCCAGAATCTATTACAGTGCTTGATACATAATCTTGATCCAATAACCATGTGTTAAATAAATGACTGCATGAATGAAAGAAGATAGAAAGAAGAAAAGTAGCTAAAAAGGAAATAAAATTCTATTTTTGTCTGAATAAAAAGGGAACTATTTAAGCTGATCCCTGGAGAGAGGTCAAGATAGGAAGGCAGCATGAAAATTGAGACTGAAACCAGATATTAGTATGAAGACCAGCACCACGGACACATCCCCAAGATGGATGGAGAAAGGAGCTTCAGGTAAGGATAAAAAGCTGCTCTGTGGGGGAACTTGGTGAGACACGAGGATACTTTGTGAAAAAAAAATTTGATGTGGTTTATCTTTATTTCCACAATGGCCAAGGGGAGCAAAAAGAGACTCTCTCCACTTGCACAACAGACATGGCATGCCTTCAGCACTGTGAGTATCCTCAGAAAAACAGCCCTATGTTACTATTTGGGACGTTTGTGACTTTGAGGGGAAGTGAAAAACACGCCTTTAACTTGAACATCAGGTTGAGTTAATGTAGGGCTGGTGAAGAAAAATAAGATTAAGAAGTTTATAAGGAACACCTCGAGGAACACGGGGTTTGAATTTGAAAGGAGCTGGAATTCTTATATTTTGTGGAAAAGAATGAGTCAGTAAGATTTGCTTTGTCACCATTACTGTGGCAGTATTATTATCATTAATAAAGTAATTAATCCCATTGCTATTTTCTTTTTTTTTTTAACGTTTATTTATTTTTGAGACAGAGAGAGACAGAGCATGAACGGGGGAGGGGCAGAGAGAGAGGGAGACACAGAATCGGAAACAGGCTCCAGGCTCCGAGCCATCAGCCCAGAGCCCGACGCGGGGCTGCTCGAACTCGCGGACCCCGAGATCGTGACCTGAGCTGAAGTCGGACGCTTAGCCGACTGAGCCACCCAGGCGCCCCTCCCATTGCTATTTTCTAATGACTGCTGTGGCCCAGACGTTGCACTAGGAGCTGCAAGTAGTGTTATCAGGGCAGGATCTCTGTCCTAAAGGATCATCCAGCAGGTTCCACGTATGAGAAAAAAGCCATTGCTAGAAGGTGTGATGTACACAGCAGTATGTGCTGGTTGCTGAGCATTGCGGTAACCCTTAGAGAGGCACGTGCCTGAGAGGCTTTTGGAAATGCAGAGAGAAAAAGTTTTAAAATTCGCAAGGATTCAAATGAAGACCAAGCCCTTGGTCACTGAGCCTATGTCTGAAGTTTCCTTTTCTGAACATAAAATAACCCGCATCGACAGGAGTAATTCCTTAAATGTGCTACGTTAACCTAGACATTTTTAAGGCACCTCTGCTTTATTAAAATCCTCTTCAAATTAAGTCCCCAATTGGAGGCTCACCTGCTGCAGTAAATTGAATATAACATTGACCTTCCTTCTCCCCCAAATAGTTCATTTATTATATCATAAGCCAGAATGGTAGGAGACAAATTATTAAGCAAATACCAGCTACAATTAACCTTGACCTGATGCAAATCTTTCTTTCTTTTTCTACCTTGAAAGTATATTCTGTGGAGCTAGTTATCAAGGTCAAACAATTCAACACTTTTGAGCCAAAACATGGCTGTGATTAAAAGAGAAACCTCTCACCCTGGCAGTGCTGAAATCAGAGTAAAACCATTGCAAACACAGTCTTCTCAGTACCAGAGAGCACGTTCATTATACTTGTTGAGCACATGACATCTGTCAAACAGGATGAGTTAAACATTTCTACAAGTCACTCATCAAATAGTGAGATTTTTAAGACATTCAGGAGATGCACAAAAGGAGAATGTTTCCTTTTAATAATTGATTTGTTCAGCCATGAATAGCCAGCGTGGTAGCAGAGA
This sequence comes from Prionailurus bengalensis, assembly GCF_016509475.1. Lineage (NCBI taxonomy): Eukaryota > Metazoa > Chordata > Mammalia > Carnivora > Felidae > Prionailurus > Prionailurus bengalensis. The sequence continues at coordinate 188,868,484 of NC_057344.1, read as the reverse complement.
AAATAGTGAGCACTCTGGTGCAGAGAAAATAATTAAAAGAAGACTAACACCATAAGTGCTCAGAGAAACATCAATGGATGGGGTCTCACATAATTTGCACATGTCATTATTTCAGATTAAGCAATTACTGTAAAATAATGACATCTAATGAAATATGGGAATGCAGATACTCTGTGAGATTCATAAAGGAACTACAACAAACCATTTATTTTGCCATTTAATAACCCACAGGCCACTGCTGATTTACTGAAGATAATTAAGATTCAGAAACAACAGACTCAAGATCAAAGAAGTTACCTATATTTACCTAAGTCAAGGTTGTCCATTTTTTCATTTCAATTGAGCTTTAAAATAAGCAGGGACCCATATGCCTAGAGTCATCAGAGTGTCTAACAATATCCAATAAAAATACTTCCTCTTAGGTCAGAGATTGGCACTAAATAAAATAAAGTTAAAGGAAACATAAAGCCTACTCTTATTTATTAATAAGCATCTCCAAGTATCTTCATTCATTCATGTCCAATAAAATACATACTCTTCACTAGGTACCACACGTTCTCCAAGACACTGAGGATACACAAATACAAACAGTGACATGGTGGCTCTCTTCCTCAAGGAGCTGATTATACTTTGTAGGAGAGAGAGCAGTACAGAATGACGAAAACACCAAAGGATAAGTGTTATGACAGAGGAGGCAAAAGAACAGAGAGGCTAGGAGAAATTAGGTAAGGCTTCATAGAAGAGATAATAATTAAACTTGACCTCAATAGGCAGAGAATCTGAGGAAGGACACTCCAGAAGAGAGGAGCCTGAGCAAAGACACTAAGTAGAAAAATTCTGGGTGACTTGTCCAGTTCACCTGGGAAAAAAGAATGACATAAAGGTCAAGAGCAGAAGTTCAGGGGACAGACAGTCCAGGTGTAAATCCCAGCCTGTCACTTACTCTCTGTGCACAGTTGGATACCTCACTTCATCTCTCTGTGCCTCAGTTTCCTGTAAAATGGAGACAGTAGTCGTAGATTGGGGATAGATTTGCTCTGAGCATTGAGGGAGTTGATGCATGTAAACCACTTCCAATAGTGCTGCGGACATGGTAAGTGCTGTGTAAGAGTTGTCTCTGTCATTGGGAGCAGAATAATTTCTTTCCCTCCTCCTTTCCTGCCCATTTCCTAATGTTTTAGTTTAGAGAAAGTCAGGGGGGATTTATTTCAAGCTGAGTGGTCTTAGCCAAATGACTTGAAGAACCATGAGGGGAATAACTGATCGGGACAGAAAAGATACCCATGATTTAAAAGAGGATGCTATCCAATGTGGTCCAAGGCAAGAAAAATCTGGGCCATCCTCGTGAATCCAATTACTATTTTTTGTACAATATCTACAAAGGCTATTCTGCGTTATATTGGAGCAGAGTCTGCAAAACATAGGCAGCTAGTACTGAAAGGCTTTCTTTTTCCCTCAGCCAAGTGGGATCCATTCTCCCCAGTGTTTTATAGGGTTGGGTGAAGAGACATCTCAAAAGCTCAAAGCTGAGGTGTAACGGTGATTAAATTCAACTCACCCACGATGTGTCCTTGAGGGTTCATTACTGGCTTTGGTGATCAGCACGGTCCCCAAATTTCTGTGATATAATGAGGATGACAGTTTCTCCTCTTAGAGCCAGTTTTCAGGGAACATATTGTGTTTCAACAGCTCTAATCCCTCTAGAGAGATGGGAGCGCGTGACAAATGCCACGCCGACCCCACTCTGGTGCGGCGACTGTTCTGCGCAGACTCGCGGCAGAGGCTTCATCCTCAATATGCACGTTCAGGGGTGTCTTGCTCAGACGCCATTTCCGACCCATGCAGCTGCTCTCGGACCACCTGACCAACCAGAGTCACAAGAACCAGCCAACGTCCTGTGCCCTAAAAGGATACAACATTCTTGACCTGCTCTTTAAAGTGCGCTATTGCCATTTCTTAATTTACATTCAGATTCAGAGTTGCAGTACCAAGTATCTGCAGAAGTCAAACAAGCAACGCAATATATAAAAATGTAAATAATAAGCCATAGGTGCTAATCTGTTTATATTGCAATCAAACATCTGCCAAATTATGCTTCCAATGATTGTACAGATCAAATGAAGTTGTCAAACAAAGAAATACAGCTGGTTCTTGGGCCGCCTGTTTTCAATTCCCATAATATTCCCTACCTTGATCTTGTTTTCTTAATATATTTATTCAACGATCTCTTGCTTGATTCTCCTGAACCTCTACTTCCCTCCCATAAATTGACCAGGGGCCAATCATTTGCCTTCACAAGGAGTGGAGTGATTGTGGTCCTAAACCCATACAGAAACAAAGAGTGAACTGTAGAAAGGTAAGCCTTGAGGTGGATTAAGAAGAGCCCCAACTACCTATGTACCTTAAGCAAGTCACTTGACCTTATCTCCTCCACCATTCCTTCATCTGTAAAATGGGAATAATATTATGTGACCTGACTCCTACCAAGGATTTTTTCAGGGAAAATAGAAATTAATGGACATACGTTAATTATCACTATGATGCCCCAGGACAGAGAGAAAGAGAGAGTGAGAGAGGAAGCAGTTCAATTTACTGCACAAACAGCCACAATGGCAGCTGTAAGACTGAGGCAGGTGTAAAGCAATCTTTTTGCCTCCGAGGACCTGATAAATTCTCTTATATCTTTTCTCATCCCATCAGCAAGTGCTGTAGTTTCACAAAGTCCAGATAGTTAATGACCATATCATCTAGTCAAATTCACCCACCCTTTAACCAAAGCCCAGCGAGCAAGGAAAGTCATCTCTTCTTTATTCCACACACACATACATAGCTCTCCAAGAATACTTCCGGTTTGTTTTTGCATGCATGTTGGGAAATTTAAAAAATGTGTTTAGTCAGCAACTATCTCTCTTTGGCTTCTCCAAACACATTGTTTTTCAGACACTTTATTTATAAATCTTCTTTTGGTGTTCTTTTGCCCACTGTGGAATACTACATTTATTTATATTGTATATATTCTCAGCAGACGTTGCCTACTGTTGAGACCCACATGTAACAATTTTGACCAAGTTGAAGAGAGTACATTTCATGGTAGTTTTAGACAGATGTATCCTTTTTTCAACCTTCTAATGCAGTCAAATAAACACAGAAATTAAAAACAACACATCATATTGGACGCTAGGTTTTACGATCAAATGAGACCATTAAGAACACCTGTTATCGATAAAAGTCCATTATAAGATGCTAAAATTGGGCCATAATATATTACTACTGTAAACATAGATACCAATCTTGTTAGTTTTATGGTGTAAGAAAAACTAATTTCTAGGTCATAGAGTCATAAGCTCAGATGACACCTCAAATGGTCATTCTGCCTTCAGGTGTGACTATGCCAAAACCATCAAGGAACATTAGTCTAATTAACTCAGAGATAATTAACAACTACTGGGGCCCTCCTTTGAACCCAAGATTTTACTAGACACTCCCACATGAATAACTGGAACATTAATGGCCCCAGGTTGTTGTTTTTGTTTTTGTTTCTTATATTTTCCTGTATCCTTGCCTTGTGGTAACCTACTTCCTCATTGACGAGGCTATGTGACTTGTAGTAGACAATGAGACATTAATGAATGATGCACAAAGAATGTCAAAAAAGTGCCTTCATACTTCTCCTCTCTTGAACCTTTCCTCGTCCTTGAGAAGAAGTCCGTGTTAGCCTGTGGGGGATCCCGTGGAACAGAACTGAATCATCTCAGCATAGAAATCCCTAGACTAGCCATTTTCCCAATAAACCCGTGGGCTCCTTGCAGACACATAAGCAAGCCAATAAGCGGGCCTGATCCAGACCTGTAGACTGTGAGAGACAACAAATTACTATTTTACTAGTAGATAGCTAATTACTAAAAAATTAGCTATTCCTATAGCTAACTGCTATAATCAACTTATTTAATTTCTTAAAAATAAGAATTATAGAATCTTCATTAGCAGAATAGTCCAATATTTGACTTTCTGTGCTGTTAAGGAGTTCTTTCTTATCAAAACCTTGATCTTTAATTTGAGTGTCTTCTTTTATCCTCAGTGGAGATAGGGATCAGCATTTGCCTTACAGAAGCCCTTCAGCAGCCAAGGGCACGATTTAGAAACGTCAGTAAGGGTACTTGAATACTGAGTCATGCTTGGAACTTCTCTTCATTGGAACAGATCATTGTTACCTGTGTAGCTTCCTTTATATTTTATTTTGTTTTAAATTCCTTTAAAAATTGTTTTTCTTTGTACCTCTCTACTAAAAGTTACTTCATTTCTCTCCATCAGTCTTCACTAAAACAAAAATCTCAAAACCCTTAATGAAGTGCTTAATGGCTTACGAGGTTACTTTGTATTTGGCATAGCTCATTCAAAACTTTGTAATCTATTTATTGTGAATAAAGACTCAGAAGATTTATTCATCAGATGTACAAAGTTAAGAGTAGGGACCCCTAAATCAGGTACAGACTCAGGATTCCAAAAGCTAAAAACTTCAGCAGGACAGAAGGACCAAAACTTTTAAAAAACATACTTAATTTTTCCTTTAGGCCAAGGAAAAAAAGTTATACATTTTACAAACAAAAGAAGGAACTTATAACTTAGGTTGTTTTCCTTGTTTGGTAGGTATAATGATACCTATGAGAAACGCTAAGTCAGTTTACACTTTGCTAGTGGTACACATTACGTCTTCTTCCCTACTGCTAAAAACCAAAAATACTTGAGCATTCAAAATTTACCTGTGTCTATTTGTAATACTTATTAGCGATATTGTATATTTTATACTCTGTGATGCACAAATCCTTATATCAAGGAAATAATTATGAATGCTCCATAAATTTGGCTAACACACAGTCTGATGCAATACTGTTAAGTTCACAATAAATCTGAAATAATCTACATTTCTAATAAATGATGACTAGTTAAGTAGGTTATGTTAAATTATGATATACGTGCATAGTAAAATATTATATGGTCTTATTAAGAATATTTTCTGCTAAGGGACCACACATTAAAAATAATTCAGGTTAAAATATGTAAAATTATCTAATTTTAGTAATACATATATGAATGACAGTCTAGAAAACTATATACTAAAATTCTGTGTAGAAACAAGAAAATTTCAGTAGGTTTTTGCTTACCTATATTGCCTAATTATTTGCAATAAATATGCTATTTTTTAATTAGAAAAACAAGTTCTTGCCAGCGAAAAATGGGAAAAGACTTAATCTGACAGCATTTCATGAGAAAGGTTCTAGAAGCTGTAGTTGATCACATGCCCAATTTTCATTTAGCCCACAAATATTTATTGGTTGTCTTCTATATTCCACGTACCAGAGAGATCCAGCAGAGAACAGTCCTTTGACTCCTGGAGCATGCATTTTGTGAAGGAGGCAGACCACACACACACAAAATAATTACATATCAGGTGATGATAGTCCCATGAGAAAATAATAAAGCCAAGCAGGGGGCAAGAGAGTGAAGGGGGAACCCTACTTCCATGGGGGTGACTGAGGAGGTGACTCATGGACAGAATTAAGTGAGGAGGAAACCACATGACTATCTGAGGAAAGCCCTCCTGACTGAGAAAGAGTGAATGCAAAGGCTGTAAGACAAGAGTGTTCCTTATTACAAACTGGAGATATGGCTGTCAGATTTTTTTTTTAAAGGATGTTTTAGATTTTACTCATAGAACAGTAAAGAATTCATATTGCCTTATAATTATTCCTGGACAGATTTCTTTTAGGATACTGTGCTAAATTCAGTTCTTGGTACCACATTTTAACTAGGAATACTGAAGAATTGGAGTGAGTCAAGAAGAAAGTGCTCAGGATAATGAGAGGATCTGGAAATGGTGTTACTTGAAGAACAACAGGAAATCCAGTTGCTTAATTGAAGAAAAAGAAGACCTGATACAGACAGGAGAGAGCTATCTTTTTTTTTTCTTTTAAAGCAGGCTCCACACCCAACATGGAGCCCAACTTGGGGATTGGGCTCAAACTCACAATCATGAGATGATGACCAGAGCTGAAATCAAGAGTAGGATGCTTAACCTACTGAGCCACCCAGGCTCCCCAAACGCTATCTTTTAGTCATGATGATGAACTTATTCTCTTTGGTTTCGGAGAACAAAATCAGGATGAACATGACAAGCAGACCTTAGCCAAGTATAAGAAAGCAGGTATTCATTATTACAGATCTTCTAAAAATGAATATTAGTATAGGGTGTTCTAGTCATGGACTAGTCAGGGGTTGAGCACCACTTGTAATGAGATTCTGTGAAGTTGGTCCCTTTCATCAGTATGACCTACTGATCCAGATTTTCACTCTATTGTGCAGATGACATAGTGTTCAGCCTGGGTGATGAAGGCCTACCCTCGAAGTATGGCATCACCCCTCACAGGCATCATTCTGATGGGTGTAACCATTACAGGATCTTTTACCTGATGCATGGAACCAACCACTGAAATACCACAGGCCACTCTAGAGAAAACTCCTCAATCTGTAGAATCCTAGAACCTTAGGCTGGTTTACCAGCCTGAGACATTCTATAGGCAAAGGCCATTCCTGGCTTGGGGCGGAAGAGGGAGGTGTCAACTGCCCTCTCAGCACGTGCAGAGATAGAGGCATCTGGCTTCTAATTCAGTAGCAGATTGAGTTATTTAACAAATGCTTAAGTGAGCAAATGATGGTTCTATTTTGATAGGTGTTAATCAAAGCTATTGTCACAGAAGCAGAGTCTTTCGCTACAATCTGTTCTTTGATAAATGTGCAAAATACATCATGGGGACCTTTCTTCTCGTAATAACATTGCCTGAAATATGAGATGTGAATAAAAGGTATTAAGAGAATGGATCTTTAAAATATTTTAGCAAAAACATCACACCTACACACTGCAACAATAACTGTTCCTTTACTATTATTTTCCAAGTAATGTGGAGAGTTTACATCCTGAGACACAAGACTCTCCATTTGGTTCTTGCCAAATTACATCCCATCGCTCTATCCCCATCCCTGAGCACAGGGCCTAAGATAAAGTTAAGTCCTCAATAAGTGATGGTTGAATGAAAAAATTATTGAGAAATTTACTGTACTCAACAGACCACGCATGATTCCAGCAACACTGAAGTTGCTCAGGTCATTTTAGACTTCTGCTTTAGAATTGGACTCCAATATTTTTCATTTTAACTTTCTTAATGGTTGTGAATTTTTATCCTTGTATGTTCTCTTTGCAAATAGTCAAATAGATGGTCAAGTCAGCAACCGTGCTTTAAAATTTAAAAAGGAACGAATGTAAAATAATGGACATGGGATTCTTACTGCCTTTTAGAATGGCAGAGGGGTGTCTATCCTTGAAACACACCATACCAGAGCCTCTATCTCATCCACACCCACCCCATCCCCCTGCTCTGGGGCCAGTTGTCTTCATCCCCTGCCTGAAAAGTTGCAATTTCCCCTTAAAACATCTTGTTTCTAGTCTTTTCTAGAAGCTCCATAGGTTCGGAGCTTAGGAGAAAAAACCTTTATGTCCTGGTTCTGACATTCACTCATTTAATGACCCTAAAACAACTACTTAGCCTTTCTAAGTTTCAGTTTCATACCTTGTAAAATGGGGATAACATTAGAGACACCAGCTCAATGTCATTTCATGAGGATTCATTGAAAACCTAGCAGATATGCTCAAACGCTGACCATTAGTATTAGATCATTGCCATACTTATATTTCCTGAGCCGCTTCCTTACCTATGGTTAAAACTTAAACTTTTTGACATGCACTTCAACACTTCTCATGGCTTGAACCTCAGTTTCCATCCCATTTTGACTCATTCCTCCATCTTCCTGCCGTCTCCCCACTCACCTCACAAGTGCTAGCACAACAGATAACTCATGCCCCTGCTCATAAATTGCCCTGGTGCTTACTGACTTGCCATTTCTTCTGAATTTCTTCCTCCTAGAATAGCCTTATCTCATTTCTTTACCTGATGAATGTCTGCTCATCCATCCAGTATCGACTCAAATGCAATGGCTTCCTGGTGCCTCCATTTTATGCTAATTCCTTATTTACATGTTAGTTATCTCCCTAGACCCAGCAGCTCAGGCAGTCATAGATCTTGTTTCTCTCCGTATTCCCAGTACTTCGCTCACTCCCTGGATATAATAGGCTTGCCAAATAAATTTAAAGATTATTCCAAAAGAATGAGCTACAGAACTCGTTTCTGAAATGGCACATTGCAGATACTAGAGTCTGTTTAGCCTCCAGGGCTGACTGACTTTTTAAAGGGGATGACTCTGATGAAAATGATTTGTTTTAAGCTAGCACATGCACATTACTGGTTGGCATGTCTAAGATGTAGACGTTTGAGTTCACTCTGGTTAGGAAATTAGACCACATACATGCCTACTGAGTTCTGGACAGGATGAAAGGTAGAAGAATCAATGAATGGATGTGCTCTTCCTCTCTCATGGAACCTATTACAGTGGACAGCATCCATGCATCCACAGGTATGTATCTCCTCCTGTCTATGAGCCCTGTGAGAGCTGGGACTATCTCACAGACTTGGTGTGATTTGCATGCTTGACACACAGTAGGTGCTTAATACACTCATGTTCACTCGACTGGATTGAAAAATGGACAGCATTCCCTCCGGAATGATAAAAATCACAATAAAGGCATATAAATTGTGAGATGAACATGAACACAGCACTCTTTCAGACTGAGGGCTGTTAAGAATAGTCGATAGACTTGTTACCAGTGCCAGGGCTGAGCAAGCTTATTTTCTTGGCATCGTGACTGAGGATGCTGACCAGAGTAATGGGAAATGTTCATCAGACCCTTGCTGTGCTCCTTCTGCTATCGCATATTTCTGTTCCAAAACAGATCTTCAGGTTTCTCCCGTCACTACCCACTAACACATTAGGGGAAGCTCTTCTGTCTACTTCTCAATGCACCTGTTTCCACACCAGTCAAAACTGTCATGATCTTGGAAATCGTCATTCCAGTGACTAAATCAGAGGTTTGGGTTTCATCCTATGTGCCAGTGCTGGTGGGTTGGTTGTGCAATCCAGCCGTGTGTTGGGAAGGGCTCAAGGCTTCATCTAGGCTCACTGGAAAAGAGAATCATTATCATTTATGAAAGAAAAACTGGTGGCATATCTGCCATGTATTTACAGTTCTTGGACATAAGTAGTTGAAACAAATAAACTGGCAGAAAATAACTTAAAGAAGTCACTTTGCCAGTTTTAATTATAACAGCAAACAACGTCCATATTTCTAGTAGCAATGAGTTTGGCAACTAGATACAGGGAGAAGAACTAGCCCATGTGTCTTTATAAAGAAGAAAAGGAATTAGTATAGTTTCTATTAAGTTTGTTGTCAAATTGGTTTCCATACAACACCCAGTGCTCATCCCAACAAGGGCCCTCCTCAGTGCCCATCACCCACTTTCCCCTGCCTCCCACCCCCATCAATCCTCAGTTTATTCTCAGTTTTTAAGAGTCTCTTATGGTTTGCCTCCTTCCCTCTCTGTAACTTTTTTTTTTAAGGAATTAGTATTTTTGTAACTTCCTGTCTCAGAAAGAACAAGGAAGTTTCCCAAGGTCACACAGTTATAAGTGGAGTATTGTTAGGGTCTGTTTGCTGACTAACGGCCATGCTCCTTCCACAATGCGGTGTCAGACCCCTTTACACATACACACATATAAGCACGCACACACCTTTCTGTATGTCATGCAAAGGTGTGTGTTTGGCACATACAATGTGAACTTCACATATCAAGAATGTGATTTTGAAAACTCAAGAAGTAAATAGCAAAGTTCTCACAGACAATGGCTAAACATTCTAAATCTCTTTCCTTATTGTCAGGTCCCTTGGATCTTAATTCATATCCTCTTGATTTCTTTCTTTCTTTCTTTCTTTCTTTCTTTCTTTCTTTCTTTCTTCTTTCCTTTTTAAAATTTTTTAATGTTTATTTATTTTTGAGAGAGAGAGAGACAAGGCGTAATGGGGGAGGGGCAGAGAGAGAGAGAGACACACACACGGAATCTGAAGCAGGCTCTAGGCTCTGAGCTGTCAGCTCAGAGCCCAACATGGGGCTCAAACCCATGAACTGTGAGATCATGACCTGAGCCGAGGTCAGATGCTTAACCAACTGAGCCACCCAGGCACCCCATATCCTATTGACTCTTAATTAACATGCCATCCTAACAACTTATTCATCTGACCCTTTCTTAAGTATAGGAAACTAAGTAGAAAAGTTTACACATGCAGAAAAAGAGCTGATAATCAGCAATAAAGGTAGAAGAAAAGCATGCCAATTATGATGAATGTGAATATAAGAATAATGATTGGTTATTGAGGAAAGATTAACTTGTATTCAATGCAATCTTCCCAATGAGGCAAAACTGCACTTGATGAATTTTTAAAAGATTTACATGAGATATCATTTTTTAACTGAAACACAATATATTTCCCAGTTATCTAGGAAATAGATTTGATAGAAATTTGCCATTTATTGTGTTGCTAGGTCAAGCACAAAATTTAAATAAGACATTACTATGTAAAACATTTGAGGAATTTTTCTAGTGATAAAATACAAGTATTTTGTAAACTTAACAAAACATGGACAAGCTTTTTTAGTATTTGGGTCCAGTACAAAAGGCTGCTCTTTTCAACATGGCTTTCATTTCCTTTGTTCATACTGAAATACAAACTTAAGCCTACAGATAGCCAGAACACCAGCCAGTTCCATAAACTTGCTCACTCTCTCACTCTGTGTCTGAGATGAAAGGGGAAGTTTCTTTTTCATTTGTTTCTTTCTTTTCTGGCTTACTAACACCGTAAAGTTTTACATAAGTTTGAATGCCTCGGTCAATGCTGCTCAGTAGATGGCTCAGTTCCCATGCACCTATGGTATGAAGAATCATCTTGACAGGAACAAGGTAAGTAAGTAATGAAGGTTACAATCTCAAGGGATGGGAAAGGCATTTCCTGGAGAGGAGAAGTATCTGGCTCAGTCACACCATTGGGAACAGACCATATGTCTCCCTGTGGCTTCAGTTTGTGCATCTATTTTGTCTCTACCCTATCTCTTTTGTTCACCTTACACAAGTCACCCTGAGAGTCACAATGAGTGGTCTAAAAGTGGAGAAATCACAAGACTCCCAACCATGGAAGTAAAAATCAAACCACAAACCTGATAATTCTGAGACACAAAAGAAAGAGCAAATGACTCACCACAAACTGCATAATTAGAAGATTGCTTGAAAAAGAAAGCACTCCCAGGCCTGCACTCCATTCATCCTCCATTGGAATTCCCACCCCTAACCCCATCCCACCCAAGTTTAAAGTTCCCTCTCCATTTCCATGGGGCCACACATGAAATTTCCTCCCATCCAAATTTAAATGGACTTAATTCTAACAAACAGCCCCATCTCAGCCTGCTGAGCTGCCTTACTTTTTCCCAGCGTGACTGGGAATAGCCTGCTTCAAAGAGACACAACCTGGAAATTAAGGATGAGAACATTCTGCCCTCTTTCTGTGTGGATACAAATACCCTCAAAGAGCCACCCTACTGTTAACTCTTCTCTCTTCTCTTCCAGGCATACAGCTTCACACTCACTAAATATAATGCTTTACATTTTCAGTGGTGATGACCATTTGTATATATTGTTACCTTTCTCTGGTCATATAATATCTCTCCTTCTGGGTCCTAGAAAAATGACCTTTGAGTCTGTTTCCTTTTGTTCCTGGCCCATCTCTTAGCCTGTTTGATGAGTAAAAGATGAAATAACTTACAGAAGGATACACAGCATGACCGGGAAAGTGACTCATCTGGCCAAATAATCTGTCCCCTGGAAAATTACTGAGTCTTGCCAATGTATATAGACATTTATGCCTAAAATACAGCAGCAAAAATTAGGGGCTTTTCAGGCTCTTGTATCTGAAATGTTTCCACATTATCTTAATCATGAGTTCTAAGTTTTCACCCCAAGAATTGGACAGATTTTAAAGTCTTATGAGCTCTTTTATATTACATGCCGAGTTCACGTGCATATTTCTGTTCCTTTTTCTGGTGAGGAATACATAGCTTTTCCAACTATCATGGGGTTCTGTCCATCAACTTTCTATTTATTCACTGATTTTATTAATATTAATTGAGTATTTTCTATGTACTATATCTCATGATAGCCACTGGGGTATGGTAAGAAATAAATCAGACATAATTGCTGACCTCATAGAACTGAGAGATCAGCAGAAAAAGCCATTAAATAAGAGACACATTAAGTAAGAAAGGCATTCAATAGTGCCATCATTCAATAATGATGACAGGAAACTACATAGTACTTTGATCACATGTAACATGAAGACCTTTCAAAAAAATAAATCCACATTATCAGCCATACTAGCAGCTGACAATGTATATCACTGTCGGGGACTACTAGACTTAGTCTGCAATGTTCTCAGTAATGGTGCATACCAAACTACCACAAAATGCAGAAGCTTATAACAACAAACATTTATTTCTCCCTCATACATCTGCCCGTCAGCTGAGCTGGTCCCATGACATCTGAGAGTCAGCAGGTCAGCTGGAGCCACTAAGCTGGGAGTTGGGGGAAAGCTTTCTGCAACACATTCTTCTTATGGCACCAGAAGCCCAAGAGGGTAAGCCAACTACACAAAAGACCTCCAGATCCTGATTGTACCAGCATCCCTGGGGTCATGCTTGAAGTCAAAGTTGGGGAAACACGTTTCACTTACCATGAGGCTGAGAACACCATGGATGTCCAGCACTTGCTATTACACTCAGGGAGGGGGAAATCAGGCCCAATCATTCCATCTACTGCATTCGGTTCAGAAAACCCTGATGGCACAATGTACTAACTTCACTGTTGTGATCAAAGAAGAGTTAACACTCTTCTGAGTAAATGTGTATAAGCTTGATTTTTGGTTCCAAGGAATGCAAGTTTGTCAGGGAGATAAAAGGTAACATGGAGCAGGGATGCCTGGCTGGCTCAGTTGGTAGAACATGTTGACTCTTGATCTCAGGGTTGGAAGTTCAAGCCCCACGTTGGATGTACAGATTACTTAAAAATAAAATCTTAAAAAAAAAATGTACATAGGACAGAGTAGGGAGGACACAGCTCTTACCCGGGTCAGGTCTTCAGGATTCGTGAAAATATTCTCTGTTGTCATATTTGCATGAACGTGTTTAATCCCACAGAGGAACTCCAAGGCATGCCACTGGGGGTGGGGTGAAGGGAAGCATCTCTTTATCAAGGTAAGAAGGGATGAAAGGCACTAGAAGAACACAAATAAGGAGCTATGCAGACAGAGCACTTCAGACTGGAGGACAGCACTGTGGGAAGTTCATGGAGAACAGAGCTGAACCTTGAAGCTTGGCTTCTTGTTGGACATATGAAGATGGGAAACAAAGACATTCAGGATCCTCCATCATTGTCTAACCAAATTCCCTCTACCCAGAATGTGCAGTAGAGGAAAGGAAATAGAATCCTGCCTCACCTGAAGAAAACACTTCCAATTTAATTAGAGAAAATCAAAAACAAATGCACAAACTCCAACAGCATGTCAATACGGGCAGGTTCACAGCCTCTGGTTTCCCAGAAGGGAATCTATGTTCTTGATAACGGAGTTTCTACTAGCCCACATGGAACTGGACGAAGCGTGTCCCAAACAGTAAAAACCTACTTCCCGGCTTTCAGCTATGAGGTCTCCGAGGTTGGGCCTGTGTTTCCCTAAATCTTACATCACTGCCAATACTGAGAATCTTAATTTGTATAAAACAAGTGTAAATAACAAAGCCTTTCTGATGTTGACTTGAATGCGGGAGGACATTATAATCCTAGGGAGAGAAATTTATCACCTTTGGGAGGGAGGACCTCAGAGTTACGAGTGGAAGAGGAGCTAACCTTTGTCTGTCTTTTAAAAATTGTTTTATGACCTCATTCCAAAGGATTTGAAGGAGCTGATCATCGTTGAGTGTGAAATACATGGTAATTGGTACCAGACACTGTGCTATGAACTTTACATACCTTACCTCACTTGGTCTTCTCAGATTCCCTAATTTATAGGTATTGATCATCCCCTATCATATGCAGGGAAACTAACTATGAAAGCTTTTTAGTGGGTCATACAAAGAGTGACTGTCTAACCTCTGGAGAAAGCTAGAGATGATCCTGACCCCTCCGTGTAGGTAAGGTTACCCATAATGGAGGATCATAGTTTTCCATTCCAGAGAGCAACTGCAGACTTGCTTCTACTCGCTGCTGAAACTCTACCATAACAACAGGAAAGAAAACCTTGTTTAACACCTAAGTCTCCATGGATGAGAAGAGCAGGGCAAGAAAACACAACACTCACAAACAACCCAAAGGTAGTATCGACTACCTCTCAATATGAGGGTGGATCATGGGAAGCAAAAAAGAACGGATTGAAAGTGAGTTTATGAACTTATCATCAGCTCTCTTTCCCCAGAATGTCCTCCTAGGTGTCTTCCTTCCCCTACCTCAGCAAAGTCTGGAGTTTTAATTTTTGGGAGATGATAAAACAAAGGATCTCTGGACTGGAAGATACCAGATATAAAAGGCAGTTGTGTAAGGGTTAAATTGTAGTGTCGAGCTGACCTGTAGCTTGAGAGATAGCAGCTTTGTGTTGACACTGTAGCTTGAGAAATAACAGCTTTGTTTTCACACTGAAGGCTAAGAGATAACAGCCTTGCTTTACTCTTGTAAATTACGCTTCATATTCTTGTAAATTAGGCTTCACCAATTAAGGAAACAAAAGTTCAAAGAAAAGAGCATCAGAGGCAGGGTCAAGGAGATCAACTGGTTGTGACTTAATGGCAGAAAGTCTAAAATAATCACCCCATCTGGGAACTGTTTCTAACTCATCTGGGAACTATTTCTTTGTTCTGTTCCCAGGTGATGATAAAACGATGTGATCGGCTATAAAAACTCTGTACCTGGCTTTTGAGTCCGCACTCTGATCAAAAGTGTTGGTCCCGATGGGTCAGCCTTGCCTCTCATTGCAATAAACTTTGTTGTGACTGTCACTGGTGCCCGTAGCATTCTGTTTCCGGAGTCGTGTGGATGCAACAGTTGGAGCCACCACGGTGAAAATGGGAGAATTGTGTGTACTTGTGCACGGTGGACACTGGACCCCTTTCTCCCACTCAGCTCTGAGAATGCTGGCAGTCAAGGTATCACCCCCCAAGGGGGTCTTTGATGAATGTGGCCATGTGGGATTCCACCAGTCCCTAAAGAAAGAATTGTAACCAGGAATCAAGAACAGAATTGAACGAAACAAAAAGCAACAGAGGCCAAAATGAGCACTTAGAAACTTAAGGTATTATAAGTTCAATATACAACATTTAAAAAGATTTTCAAGGGGCACCTGAGTGGCTCAGTCGGTTAAGCAACTGACTTCGGCTCAGGTCATGATTTCATGGTTCTTGGTTTCAAGCCCCACATTGGGCTCTGTACTAACAGCTCAGAGCCTGGAGCCTGCATCAGATTCTGTGTCTCCCTCCCTCTCTTCACCCCTCCCCTACTTGTGCTCTCTCCCTGTCTCAAAAACATTCAAAATATATATATAAAATAAAAAGATTTTCAATATAAAATTGAGAGACACTTCCAGAAAACAAGCAAAAACAAAACAAAACAAAATCAGAAAAATAGAAGTCTAGTTTAAGTGCCCCAATATCTGAGTAATAGGAGTTCCAGAAAGAGAGAAGAGAGGAGAAGGAAAGAAAATGATTACAGTAAATATGTACCTGCATGTAATTACATGCATACAAACATCTTTTAGGTGGACAAGATGGAAGTTATGCCCAATCACTTCTATTCACCACTGGTGACCATACTGAATGGTGTCCCCCCCTGCCCCAAAATTCATATGTTGAAATTCTAACCTCCAGTACCTCAGTATGTGACTTTAAATTAAAATTAAGTCATATGGGTGGGCCCTACTCCAATACAACTGGTAACCATACAAGGAAGAAGATGTGAGGACACAGGGAGAAGGCAGCATCTTCCAGCCAAGGAGAGAGGCCTTTTTTTTTTTTTGAAACGTTTATTTATTTTTGAGACAGAGAGAGACAGAGCATGAACGAGGGAGGGGCAGAGAGAGAGGGAGACACAGAATCGGAAACAGGCTCCAGGCTCTGAGCCGTCAGCCCAGAGTCCGACACGGGGCTCGAACTCACGGACCACGAGGTCATGACCTGAGCCGAAGTCGGACGCTAAACCGACTGAGCCACCCAGGCGCTCTGCGAGAGGCCTCTTAAGAAACCAACCCTGTCAGCACCTTGATCTTGGACTTCTAGACTTCAGAATTGTAAGGAAATAAATGTCTGTTGTTGAAGGCATCCACTCTGTGGTGTTTTGGGATGGGAGCCCTAGCAAACTAATACAATGAGAACAGCGGTCACAGGCCCTTCATAATGTACCACTCTGGGCTGTGTGCCCAGGAAGAAGGGCAAACATACAAGGGGGCAAACACACGCCTCCATCCACCACACAGGATAGTTTGCTTCAGGTCATGTAACTTTAGCAGAGCAAACTACACAAATCTAGCTAGGGCTTCTAGCTTAATTTCCAGTACCTCTTTCCTCCCACCAGCACTGCACTAAAACACTGGCTCTGGTCTTTATAGCCTAAACACAAAGTGAAAATGATTCTGAAAAAAAATATAAAAAGCTAATGGCAAAAAACTATTTAGGAACCTTAAAAATCACCATATGCAAGTATCTTTCTCCTCTGCCTCCAGGAATGATACATTTGTTGTGGGGCAATGGATTTTGTCATGCTTTCGCATACCCCAGCCTGCTATAGAAAACTTTCTAAAAATACATCTCTGTCGAAGGTAAATTCTCTTCTGTGTTCTCGGCAGTTTCCCTCTGAACTGTGCCTTTCCCTTTGTGCCATGGTTAGAAGCCTTTTCAAGTTTATTGCTGCTGTGATCTTGTGTGCAACTCTATTTTAAGCTGCCTACGACAGAATGAACTCCTAAGGTACTACTCCAACCGAAAACAAAGGAAAGATATAATACCGTATCAGTATTGAGCCTGGAATTAGAGAATCTCTGATATTTGGAGATGGGAAAAGTAAAGACAAATCTGGCAAGCATGAACAACAATACTTAATTTCTGAAATAAATCAAAGTCCATCTAAGCATGACTGTGTGTGTGGATAATATTCTGTGTCTTCATCAACATAAACTAGTTATTCTAGATCTCCGTGGTGAGAGGAGCCTTTTCAATGCAATCGCAACAACCAGAATAATTAAATTATGCCGGGAGATTATGTAATATGTTGCCTTTCTTGCTATATTATCTAAGAGATGGCTCTGAAACCTGACTCCTTACAAGAATCTTAGTAGTTAACATATAGTCATGAAACAGGCTTTAAGTTCAAGTTCAAGTTCATATATATGTATGTGTATATATATACATGTATATGTTTATGTATACACATACATATATATGAACTTGAACTTGAACAGAGTTTAATATATATTAAACATATATATGTATATGTGTATACACATATATGTGTATATACACATATATATATATATGTGTATACACATATACATATATATGTTTAATATATATGAGCATATATATATATATATATGTGTGTGTGTCTGTGTGTGTGTGTGTGTATTTATTCAGTAGGCATTTATTACGTACTGTGTGCCATCTACCATTCCAGGTAATGAAGGTCAAGTTCTTTCCCCCATGGAGTTTACAAATGATATGAAAAAGTACTAAATAAGTAAAGATATGGTGTGAAGTCAGTTATTTATGTGCCATAAGGGTTTAATAAAAGCGGAATAAAGAAATAATTGTGACCATTGTGGAGGACATTAAATAGGAGACAAGGGAATTCTTCTCTGAGATGACATTTGAGCAGACATATGAATGGCGTGCAGGAGCACATTTCTGGGGGAACAACATTCAAGAAGAGAGATAAACAAGTGCAAGGACGCTGAGTGATGCACATTCCAGACATGCTCAAAACAATACTAAGAGGTCAGTGTGAGGTAAAAGTAGTAGGACCTGGCATTGGAAGAGGTAAGTGAGGCAAGACCCTTGTGGCTTAGAGGTGTGTTAAAGGTTTTGATTTTACTTTACTTAAGACTGAAAACCTCTCAGGGGTTTTCAGTCAGGGAGGGACATGATCAGATTTACATTTAAAATTTTGGTTCTGGTGCAAGAAGAGAGACCAGGGCAGAGCCTGCTAATGTAGTAGTCTACTGGCTAGGATGAGGGTGGTAACGGTCAACAAAAGGATAGAGTTCATGATATATGTTGAAGATAGACACTAGACTATCTCCTAGATAATGGATGAAGAGTGAGAGAAGGAGAAAGGTGCCAAGGAAGATTCCGATCCTTGGGGTTTGAGCACCTGGATGAATGGTGGTGTCTTTCATATAGAATGAGTATGGAACCTGGCAAATCAGAGTGCACAACTCATCTGGAGGGCGTGCAGTTACTAATTCAGAAAATTGAAGGCCATTTTCTCTACATGGTAAGAGTTTTCCTGGCTCTTTCAAGGATATTTGAAAACCCAATTCTTCTGTCTCTACTGAATGAGCTCCAATTTGGTGGTTGTAAGACCACAACTTATTTAAGAAAATTTTCAGTCAAATACCAGTCATTGGTATCACATCTGACTGACTGAAAAGGAGTATGTTTTTCTCTATACCATTCCATACATTGACAGGTGAAGAATGACTGCCACTGGGATATAGATACCTTTACATACTCAGTCTCCCACCTCCTTCTCTCAGGTCTACTCTCAATGCCTTAATCCTTTTGTTGATTCGACTCTAAGCCTCTGATTCTTTGTGCTGAACCCAGAAGAGAACTGGCAGATCATCTAGCCTTTTTCTCTGGTGCCTGTGCCCATGGCAGTCTCTAGAAAAACATTTTAGGGTACAGGTTGGGAGTTGTGAGACCAGGAATATTAGAACTGTTCTCAGTGGAATTTAACTGGCAGATCATCTAGCCTTTTTCTCTGGTGCCTGTGCCCATGGCAGTCTCTAGAAAAACATTTTAGGGTACAGGTTGGGAGTTGTGAGACCAGGAATATTAGAACTGTTCTCAGTGGAATTTAACCACGCAGTTGGGGGTGCATTTGCTACAAATTTTTTTTCTCCCCCAACCTACCCACCCCAACATTTATTCTTTTCTGTACTGGCTAATGGCTCCATAAAGGACCATTTTTGTTTACTCCAGAACTTCAGCTAGAAATTGACAGCATAGCCTCAGAGATAGTACCCCATGCAGTTATAGTAAATCTTGAGATCAATATATCAATAGCATACTTTTCACAACATGATTACAATTTTGCTAAGCTTATCCTGATGGAAACATAGAAGACCTGACATGAACTAATTTTTTCTTATAAGTTTACTTTTATTTGTTTTGACAGAGAGAGAGAGAGAGAGAGAGAGAGAGAGAGCAAGTGGGGGTGGGGAGAAAGAGAAGGAGACAGAATCCCAAGCTGCTCTATGCTGGTAGTGACTTGAACTCACAAACCCTGAGACCATGACTTGAGTCAAAGAAGTCTGGAGTTGGACGCTTGACCTAGTGAGCCCTGAAATGAACTAATTTCAAGGAGGCCTTGGTACTGAGAGCTAAACTAGTCTACTTCCTTATATCTTTCATTGAAATGATAATTAAAGCATCACTACTCTTAAGTGATTGAACCCATGCTGATTTTAGTGTATGTAGTGGAAATAAAATCAACCAAAAAAACAAAAAAACAATGTATGGCTGTTAACTCTATCTACACAACTTTGCCACCCCAATTAAACATATGCAAATGTGCAAAAGGAGTAGTCAAAATGCTCCAAATGAAAAACTGCAAATTGTGAGTTATGAGACTGATCACAGTAATATTACAAAATTGATTTTTCTTCTTCATAAAGCTTACTTTTACATGACCCAATTCCAGAGAGCACCCGAATTTATGGTTCAATTTGATTTGACTTAGCTATGGTCATTAAAAGAGCCACAAATTTGCTATTAATCATTGATTATATTCAATCAGCTCTCAAGGTGACTTATGTTTTCTCACTACTTGCAACAGTACAATCTGCCAAACAGCCTTTCTGGCATGAAATGGAACATTTCTCTGTAAGTAGTTAGAGGGTTCAGTTCAAATTGTATAAAGTACTTATTGATTACCCTTTCTAATACTTTTGCTTTTAAAGACCCAGAGCCTCAATGGCCACAGATGTGTTTAAATCTCTGATTCTTGAAGAAGAGTTTTCTTCGACAGAATGGTAAATTCTACAAAAGACCCCCCACACCGGTTTCTTTGTTTCTTTGTTTCTCATTGCCTATAAAGAAAGCTTTGAAATTTCTAAAGAAAGCTTTTAAATTTCTACCCGGAGGTAGCACAACATTCTTTCAAACTAGCTTTTCTTGTGTTGACAAAGAGAATAGCCTGAAGGCATCACTGGTCCTCCTATCTGCTGTACTATGTGCCTGATTACATAAAAGCCACTTCCTCTTGTGTAATAAAGGGATTTTGTATGTTGGGTGAGTGAGATATCACGTATTGAGCCTTAGCATCATTTCCACCCCTACTGTTGTTCTTCCCATACAATATTGGATGGGATGGAAAGCTAAAAACAATATATTACAGACTCCTCTGTGGGTATAGCCGTGAATACAGAATATTGGCGGTTCTGCCAATATGATAGAAATGCAAGACTTGGAAGGTGGAAGGGGAACAAGAAGCCTTTCTTCTTGCATGGTGGCCACATGAGGAAGGTCCACGGAAGGACGCTATACAGACGTGACTATGTATGGCAGCTGAGTTCTATTCCCTGTGTTCCAGTGTCTAATCTTGAGAATACAGCAGCAATTGCCTGTCAATCACAGATATGGAGGCATCGCCAAAACCCCAAAGTCTTAAGTTTTGCTCTTCCATCTTTCTAATGTTTTTTATGATTCTTGGTATGAAATCTTTCCCTGGGTCCCCTGCTAAATGACAAGGTGCTCATACTCTTTTCTCCCTGCGAAGTCCTCCACAGAGCTTTTCCATGGAAAACATATTTTTCCCTTCGTGATCCAGCCCTTATATCTTTCTATGATACAGTGTTTAGACTCTTCCTCCACCTACCTCATCCAGGATATATCACGCCTATATAATATAAGATAATATTATATTTTAATGTGGGTTTTTTTTTTATTTGCATGTTTGGTTCCCCTGACAACCTGTAAACTTTTCTAAGTCATGGAAAACATCTCGCTTATGTTTGTATTCTCGACATCTAATAAAGTCACTAGCTTATAATATGTAAAAACAGCTATTTATTAACTTGAATTTGAAGTGTACAGGCTCTACCTCTTATTTACTTTGTGCCTTTTACAATGTTTGACACTCAACAAATAGTCAATACACATTTATTGTATCAAATTATTAAATAATCCCATTATTCTCTTCAGTGAGAATCATTTGGATCCATTCAACATTTGGATGTTGAAAAGCCCATATTCATTTAAGCTGGGTTCTGAACTTGTCAAAGATATTCCAAGGCAAGGAAATAGCATGGGTAAAGGTGGGAGGTGTGAGGAATACCACAGCATCCAAAGAGCCCCACTTATCTGGCACAGCTGGTGTGCTAAGGTGAGGAAAGGATAGTGTATGACTTGGGATTTGCTCACCAGTCCTGAGCTACTTTAATCCACCGTAAGCAATGCGATGAGCAATGACTCCAATTGTGCTAATTACTATTCTGCCCAGTGATCAATGTATGGGTTCAAGAGTTCAGTGCAAGAGCTATTTCTTCACCAGGATGGCTGCCAGGGTAATTTGCTTATCTTGGCTCTTCTCTAGTATACCATTAAGTGATATCTTTATTGTATGAAAAAAGGTCTCAGAAGCTGATATTAAGTTAGATAGGGTCCACTGATGCCCAAGATTCCCTATAATTTAGCATTGATAACATCATGTTTAAGGCCAAGTTTTAAACAGGTAGACACCAAATCCATGGGAAAAACATGACACATCTTCCTGGATCATCCACTATACTCAACACTAAGAAATTTAAAATATGATTTTTTACTTTTAAACAAACAGTTACACTATGGAGTAAAATGCTAAACAAAGCGAATTTTTTAAAAAAAATTCTTTTTTACATTTTATTTATTTTTGATAGACAGAGAGACAGAGCACAAGTAGGGGAGGGGCAGAGAGAGCTGGAGACACAGAATCCGAAGCAGGATCCAGGCTCCGAGCTGTCAGCGCAGAGCCCGACCCGGGGCACGAACTCACAAACCGTGAGATCATGACCTGAGCCAAAGTCGGACACTTAACCGACTGAGCCACCCAGACACCCCCAAAGTGAATTTTTAAAACAAGACATGAGATTTGAAGGCAATTTCCTTCCCTTTCGTCCCCATATGCACAGAAAATAGGCAGTCAGGAATTCTTCAGAGTTCTTTGGGGAGCTGCAAAGGAAGATTTGGCTCTTTTGTCTCAAGGATTGAGAGAAGCAGTTTCACCAAGAAGCCTGACCTTTGGGACCCTCAGTCTCTTCATTATAAAATGAGAAACACTGGTATATTTCTATACACCTCCCTGAACTGTTTCAAAATAGCATATGCAACAGATAAGCTATAGCAAATGATTAAGAATGTGGCTTCTGAAACGCCAACAGTCAGAATTCAAATCCCAGCTCTGTCATTTCTTAGCTGTGGACCTTTGGGAAAGCTATTCTCTTTTGGCCTCAACTTTTTTATCTTAAAAATGGGCATGTTTATAAATAGCCATACCCACCTATCAGGTTATTAAGGGAGTGGTATGATTTAATGCAAATAGAAGATTTTAGAACCACACTTGCCACATGAGAGGCCATTATTTGTTATTATGATAAGATAGGGCCATTTTAAGTGGACATCTTTTCCATTAATAATGTTGATATCAGGGGCGCCTGGGTGGCTCAGTCAGTTGAGCGTCTGATTTCAGCTCAGGTCATGATCTCTCGGTTCATGGGTTTGAGCCCCGCATCAAGCTCTGTACTGATGGCTCAGAGATTGGAGCTTGCTTTGGATTCTGTGTCTCCCTCTCTCTCTCTTTCTCTCTCTCTCTCTCTCTCTGCCCCTCCCCCACTTGTGCTCTTCTCTCTCTGTCTCTCAAAAATAAATAAATGTAAAAAAAATTTTCTTTTAAATAAAAAATAATGTTGATATCAAACATGTATAAATGCTTCTTATGTACTAGACATTTGAAATGCATTACCTCATATAAAACAACCTTAAACACCAGATGCTATTATCATCAGTAGTTTACAAATAAGAAATCAGGGTCTCAAAAGAGGTTAAAGAAAACTTGCTCCAGGTTGAAAGACTTAGTAAACAGTGGACACGGAACTTAAAGTTTGGACTCCACCTTTGGAATGTGTGTTCTCATATGACTATGAATCTCAGATGTTCCTTAGTACCAGCAAGTGGACAGTGATGAGGAAAGGAGAGATCACACCTAGATCAAGAAATGAATATATATATATCAGACACCAGCCTGGGCTATTATATATCCCACCCCACTTAACTCTTAATAATCATGAAAGGTCAGGATTCTTACATGTTTTTTAGAGATGAGGAAATAATAAAATGTGGAATAGGATTTAAACCCATATCCTCTATCTTCAAAGCGCCTGCTTTCTCTGCTCCCATGGTCCCATCAATTACAATGCATGAGGTCACGAAGGTAGCTAGTCAGAAACCTGAACATTCAGTTACCTATCTCACATGAATCCCCAACAAATAACCCCAGAGTACAAGGGGCAAACGCACACATACTGCACAAATTGCAGATGGGGAATAAGCCAGAAAATGCTATTAGAAAATGTCTTGTTTTGACTTTTGAAAAAAGTAGAAAGAACTTAATAATTTTTAAATGTACGTCTTATATATAAGGTCACACCCCCTTATTGTATGACTCAGTGTAAGACTGCACTGAATTTGTATTACCACTGCTGTGAAGTTAAATATGACGCAAAGCTGTAAATGCACTCTATAGTCTTCTGGACTTAAAGACTGACTCATCATTTGCTTATGTTTGTTGAATCAAATAAAACTGGGCTAAATTCATCCCACTGTCTTCTTCCAACCTGCTAGTACGGCTTTATCTGGCTACTAAAAGGAGATGAATGGGCAGAGGCTAACAGCATCCAGTAAATGTTCAAAAGACAGGGATATCAATTGCTTTCCCTCACCAATAAGGACACAATAAGAAGTGACCTGGTCAAGGCAAAGAGGCCTGAAAATGCTTTCTCTCCTGATGTCTCTCTATTTCAAGAGACTGGGTGATGTTGCTTCTATTTATAAACTCATCTGGAAATGCATGAGCTTTGCAAGGTCCTTTTTTCCTCTGTAGCTATATCTTGAAGGGGCATATATTAGAATAACAACATCAAGTAATCTAATACCTTGGAGTCAACAAAGGCAGTTTATATTAACCTGAATTTATGATCAAGCAGTAAAGAAAAACAAATAAAAGAAACAATGGGGATCTTGATTTTCAGAGGCTGTGAAGGCACTCTGACTAAGCAGAAATGTGTAAGTGGGTAATTAATCGGTAATAAATGATGTTAGTAGGTGGAGGAGGCTGGGCTTTGGAGGCTGCTGGACGGCCACTGGTTGTGTCACTCTGTGAAAGCTACTAGCTTCTTCAATTTCATTGTTCTCACCCATGAAATTGGGATAATGCCTCCCAGGATTGTTGTGAAGACTAAATCATTCAACACAGTTAATCATCTAGTATATTAGTGTCGAACAAATGGTAGGGACTTATTAAATAGTAGCTACTGGTATTATTATCTTCCGCCTCCTCTTCCTCATCATCACCATAAGCAAGAGATCAAAAACAACTGCCACCAAAGTCTGTTTATATTAGCTTGTCCAAGTCTATGCCACAGGCAAGGCATCTTCAATGCTTTTTGGTGTCTGATTCTTTTTAAAGTCTTATGCAAAGCCTCCATATATAAACCATGTGACTTAGCTTTAAAGACTGGGCATCGAAGGAGACAGAAAGGGAATGGGAAAACCTACTCTTACAGCGATTCTGATCTTGCTTTCCTTGCTCCTCTTATGTGAAAGCAGATCTGGACTTCCTTCGCTCTTAGAATCCACACAGACGAAGAACCACCTGAGGTCACCCTGTAAACAGCAATCAGAAGCTTAGCTACAGCTCAGGACTCCCTTCAAAAGGCCTGAGCTTAAACTAAGCCTCATCCAAAATGAAGACAGGAGGAAGCAGACACTGGGAAAAGCTACGTTTTCCTGCTTCTCACTGCAAGGCATGATGGGCTTCCTTTCTAAATTTCAAGAAAAAAAAATCAAGCCAAGAAACATCAGTGTTAACAGAAGGAAAATAGTTAATATTGGGTAAAAATTAAAGCTGACTTACTAGATTTTAATTACAGCACATTCCCATCTCCTAATAAACTATTGCTACAGTTTTAAATGTTTTTCATGTTTGTTTGTTTGTTTGTTTTGAGAGAGAAAGAGAGAGAGAGAGAATAGAGGAGGAGCAGAGGGGGGAGGGGGTAGAGAGAGAATCCCAAGCAGGCTCCACGCTATCAGCGCAGAGCCCAAGGTGGGGCTTGAACCCACGCACTGTGAGATCATGACCTGAGCCAAAACCGAGAGTCAGATGCTTAACCAACTGAGATACCCAGGTTCCCCTATTGCTACATTTTTTTAAATTAAGTCTAACAATAGTTAGAGGGTCCTTACAGAGCATTCAGCACTTGTCAAGCATGGCTCTTAGTGCCTTATGTATATTAGCAAAATATAAGATTCATAATGATCCTATGAGGTAGGTGCTATGAGTATCCCCACTCCCTTCCTTTTTTTTCCCCCAGAAAAGGCATCGAGAGATTGAGTACTTTGCCTAAGATCACACAGCTAAAAAATAGCAGAGTCAGTATCTGAACCGAGACCAATAGATTGCAGTCTGTGCTGTTTGTCTTTCCGGGCTGCCTCACTGGGAAAGGGACCTACGTGTCAAGACTGAAGCTCTGAGATTTCCCTGTGGACCATTTCAGACTGAGCAGCACAGATTTTAGTCTTTTTATTCATCTTGTTTCACTTATTCAATATTACATTATTAGACAAAACTCCTTGAGATATTTTTAAATCGCAGCTAATGATGTCACTCTACTCCCCACTCTGTCCCCTTACAAATGTGTTTAAAGATACATGCTCACGGATCTGTGAGAAAATCTTCCAATACTGTTTAGGATTGTTCTTTTGGTTGAAGATACTTCGAAAATTACTGTGTTTGTTTTAGGAAACAAGCAACTGATAATCAGTTTTCAAGATGTCTTCAAACTCCAGGGCCTCTATCATTTCAATTTGCAACAATAAGCCTCTGTTTTAATTAGCTATTGATTAGGAAAGAAGGTAATATGATCCAGTAAAACACGCTGAGAAAAGTATTTAGCAATCCCACATTGTCAGTCAAGAAAATATTTTCTGATCAGGAGGTATTTAGTTCTTAAGACACAAGAAGAAATTGAATGATTTTTGTTCATTTTGCCTTCTCTTATGACCCAGAAAAAGATATATGGAAGGCATAGGGTTGGAGGGAAAAAGCAGACTGGAATCTGGAACTACCTTTCCAAACTGCCATTCCAATGGGAAATGAACAAGGGCCAAAGGAATAAGGATGCCTCCTGACAACTGTAATTTCCACAGACTTGCTGGAGCAAAAGGCTTTCTAACACTGAGAAGAAAAATTGAGTGTCTAGATTCTTTTGATGGCTGCAGAAGTCTTGTTTTGCTGACTGTTTTTTCTTAAGTTAGAGCTTATTTAAAGACAGAAGATTATAGGACCAGTCAGAGGAGACTCAAAGATAGCAGATTAAGGTGTTAGCTTTTTGGATTTAGCTATCCACCAGCTAGAGGAACTGAGAAAGCACAGGGTGGTGAACCTTTGACAAATATAAGTCAAAGTTCATTTTTATCCCAAGACTCAAGTAGGCTGTGTTGAATACAGTTCTGTTAGAACATTCATAAATGTTCTTCTTTGTACCCAGGCAATGATATCTCTTTGAATTCTAACCTATATTTTTAGTTATCTATTTACTTGCATTATGAAGAATATTTACTACATACGGAGCCCATACGGAGTCCAAATTTTGAGTGTATTCAAGTATGTGGAAATGAGATCCAGAGCAATATTCACTGATTCCAAAGTTCTGTCAGGAGGTTTGAGATTTAAAGTGAAGCAATCAACTGTGCTGTCTGAATCGAAGTCTGTTCTAGGGAAGGAAGCTACCATAGGGCTGTGGCTCTAGCTTTATTATTGAATAAAGTACAAACAAATAAGTAAAAAATAGAGAGGACAAAAAATTACAAATGTTATCAACCAGAAAAAAAGTGTTCAACATATTGAGGCACTATGAAAAACAAAAAAAGGAACCAAACTTGCTGACCTTTTACTTCCTATCCTTATGAATCAGACAGAAGGAGAGATAATATCAAATGGCATGAAGAAAATTGAAGTTATGACCTTGTAAAAATCAGGAGTAACAAAAAGATCTCCAACTCAGATTTTAGGTGTCTAATAGAGTGTGTGAATTTTCATCTAAAGACATGTGGATGGGGCACCTGGGTGGCTCAGTAGGTTAAGTGTCGGACTTTGGCTCAGGTCAACTGTGATCTCACAGTCCATGGGTCTAAGTCCCCCATTGGGCTCTGTGCTGACAGCTCAGAGCCTGGAGACTGCTTTGGATTCTGTGTGTGTGTGTCTCTCTCTGTTCCTTGCCCACTTGTACTCTTTGTCTCTCTCTCAAAATAAATAAAACAAACATAAAAAAAAACCTTTAAAAACATGTAGACAATACTGGGTCAGACCAAATAAAATTGCCATTCATTTCATTTCTTTATACACAGGCTATATCGCCAACCATCTTCTCATTTTTACCTTTGAATATTTCCTGGCATTGACCAGACTACAGGTGTTCATTCCCTCAAATCCTAAGCCATCTGTCTTTAAACATATCGGCTGCTGACAACCCAAAGCCAGGCTCCTGTCGGCTTTGAGGAGTTTAGCAGAATTGAGCAGGGAGAGATCTCTTCAAGAAGAGCCAAAGAGTGGAGGAGACGAGGTCGGCAGTTTGAGACGACACTGTGCTGGCAGATGTGCTAGCCTGGTTTGGCCCCAGAACTAGCCAGAGGGTTGAAAAACTACAGCAAGAATTCCATTATCAACCTATGGTTTAGGCCTGATTCCAAATCTTATAATTCACTCTTCCTAAATTCTCTACATGTTCGAAGAATTAGGAAGAATGTAGAGCAGCATTAGACATAATGACTTTGCCACTCTCCTACAGCTGATGCCAATTCTAACCACCTACTTCTGTCTCCTTCCCATCCTCACCCATCCTAGCAGCCCTAAAGAATGATATCACAACAGCAACTAAGGATTATTACTGCAAGCTCTCAAGTATTATGTATGTATGAGAAGGGAATTGCCTACTGCATATTTTATCTGCGTGAGATTTTTGGAACTAGCACAGGTAATATTTTTGAAATTATTTACACAGTAAGTCCCATCCTAAATCTTTCCTTGTTCTGAAGGTCCCCGCTAGAGACAAGCCTCTGTGGCCTCTGGAAACACAATCTGTGTCTTCTTTGTATCCCAGCATCTAGCATGGTGCCTACATACATCCACCAGGCATTCATTCATTAAACAAATATTTTTGTGCCTCCAAATAGTGTTCTCGACACTAGAAGTGGTGAACAAGGTAGAAAAAGGTTCTGCTTTCATGGAGCTCACATTCTAGCTTCTATAGCAGATATTCAGATACACAGTAAATGGTTTTTGAATAAATGGATGGTTGAATAAACAAAAGAATGTATGAATGGATAGATAAGTTTTTTCTGGGGTAAAGAATCTAAACTTAAATACAGAGTTAACTTTGGTCTTTTTTCTACCCATCCAAGTCAACCAAGTCATGAATTGGAGAGGAAGAATGATAAATGCACACATGTACAGTGTGTGTGTGTGTGTGTGTGTGTGTGTGTGTGTGTGTGTGTGTGCCTGTGTTATATTTCATTCTGAAGAGTGGTTGAAATGATAAAATACTTTCTAGGTACTGACACTACTAAAGAGTAGTCACCCTAGTAATTTATTTATAAATTAACATTTGCCAATGAATGATGTATAGAATCTAATTCTACATATTGTTATTTGGTGTTATGCCAAAATTTCTGTGGTATGATAAAGAGGTGGAACACTTTAGTTTTACAAGTTTCTTTTCTTGTAGGTCTTAACAGAACTTCTGGCGTGATATGGTGTATGATTCTCTAGGACAACATGTTTATCAATTTATCTTAACAGAAAATTCATGTGTGACGACCACTTTATAAAGTACACTTTGCTTAATACGGATTGAATAAGTACAGTGAACACTATGTGCTCCTTGTGGATCCCCCTTCAGAGCCAGTGCACTCATCCCCTGCTGCCAAAACTATCAGTGGCTGAAGGCTCATTGCTGTGCTGCTCACTAGGCATTGCGTTCAGCATCAGGGAACTGCCCCTCAGATGTTGACCTGTGGCCAGTTACTGGCTGATGACAATGTAAAGGCTCATCCCTCTTGTCTCATTGTGAGCCCAATCTTAAGGACCATCTAAACTCCAGAACTCCCTGTAGAATCTCAGCTAAAAACTTCGCTGCATCTACAAGCAGGTCCATTTGTCCCATCTTGACTTCCCCACTTCCTACTTCCTTTCAGGTATCTCTCTTCCAAAGCATGCCCAAATAAAATTTTGCTATACAATTCTTCATCATGGAGTCTGCTTCTCAGTAACCCAGGCTAAGACATTATGCATTACTTCAACAGATACTTCAGATGAACTTTTGATCCACTCACTTTTGTGTCTCCAAAAGTATGTTCCTCTTCCAGTGGAAGGAGAACTTTCGATTCAAAAATTAGCGAATCTTGATCTATGTTCCAAATATATAAGAACCCCTCATTGTGAATCCCTCTTTTTCTGAAAATCCTTCCTAAATTTTTTCATTCTGTAAAATCATTTGAGAGATAACCCTGTGTGGCATGTGTCATAATTTCTTTTTTATTTTAAAGTTTTAAGTCTTATTTATTTAATTTGAGAGAGAGTGGGAGGGGCAGAAGTTGGGTGGAGAGAATCCCAAGCAGGCTCCACTCTGTCAGTGCGGAGTCCAACATGGGGCTCAGACTCATGACCTGTTGAGATTATGACCTGAGCCAAAATCGAGAGTTAAACACTTAACCAACTGAGCCACCCAGGCACCCCATGTGCCATCATTTCTAACATAGCATTGAACTTTAATCTAAATTCAAAATGAAGTCTCTTATCTTGATTGACTCAAGTCAGCAGTTGCAGAGCTCAATTTCAGCTCATTTTGTCTTACTTCAATGGCATGCCTCTTTTTACAGTGTTTGGCCCTAGAATTTTCTGACAAATTTGTGAATAGAGAGGGAAACCAAATGTCATTTTCTTAATTTCAACAAATTGTGTTGTTGAAATATATGTAATGTGAACTGCTAGCTTTATGAAAAAAAAAATGGCCCTGCCTTTAAGCAAATCTGATATGTAACAATATATGTTTATATACATACACACACATATACATACACACACACAATTACATTTAAGAGCTGGAGGGAATCTAGAATCATCCTGGCCAACCTTCTCAGTATTAGAGCGGAAGAAATGGAGGTCCAGATTGAAGGAATGATTTGCCTAAGATCCCATAGATAATGGTAGAACTCAATCAGACCTCAGACTTCTAAAACCAAACTTAAAATAATTCAGCCTGTCATTCAGACTCATGATGGGGAGTGGAAGGGAAGGCAGGGAGAGTATTAGCTTTACATACAAAACTACACAGAATTGTTTTAGATAGCCAGATGTCTCATTTGATATCTAAAAATTTGATTACACACTTTTTTTTCAAAGACATAGCACAGGCATAAAAGCTAAGAATATTATGATTTGATAAATCATTAGTAACAGCTTCAATCAACCTTATAGCAGTCTAAAAATCTACAATTTTAAGAAACATTAAATAATGGAATATGGACTGAAACAAACAACACAGATTGGCATTGCCTTAACAATTTCATCAGAAAATGGTTTTTATAAACATATTTTTCTGTGCTCATCTTTTTATAGATTCAATCAGCACTACCTTCACTGAAATCATGCACAGAGATGCCATGGCAACCGCTGCATTCTGCACAGGCACACACATGAAATCAACATGCTTAAATAACTGGAACTCATGCCCACTTAAGTCCATTAGATTTGGATTCCAGATACAAAAATAGCAACAATGATTTTTTTTTTTTGCCAACTATGGGCTCTATTTTTAATGGTTTTAGGTGTTGTTAACAATATGCTAGTGGAAAGTGCAAAAGGAAAACCCCATAGGAAGGAATAAATAGTACAACCCAAATCTAGATCCATTCACTGTCAACTGATTCTTTCAGGTTCTTATTGTAAGTGAACCTCACCTCAGCCTGTGCTACTCAAACAAGGCCTTTACTGGCAATAAAACAGAATGGCAGAACTTGGGATCTGTGGTTTTCTAACAAAAAAGTAAATGACTGCATCAAATTTTCAATCTTTTTCTCCATTAAAAACAATATGGTTTTGAAAACCAATTTCAAGAGACAAATGTCTTCATTTGAGCAATTGTTCAAGAGTCATGTTTCAAGGTAAACTTCGTTTTCTTCTTGAGCACTTGAGAGACATGGATACGGAGTAAGTCTAAGATTATACCCACGTAATGTCAGCCACTTAAATGGAGTAAAGAGTCCGGGCACCTGGGTGTCTCAGTTGGTTAAGTGTCTGACTTCGGCTCAGGTCACGATCTCACAGTTTGTGGGTTTGAGACCCGCATCGGGCAGCTTGGAGCCTGCTTCATTTTCTGTGTCTCCCTCCCTCTCTGCTCCTCCCATATTTGCCCTCTGTCTCTCTCAAAAATAAATAAACGTTAAATAAATAAATAAATAAATAAATGGAGTAAAGAGTTGTAGACACTATGACACTATGATAGGGACAAAGGATACCAAAAAAAAAAAAAAAAGACACAATAGTTAATGGTAGCATTCTGCTGAGTTTGACAGCACTGAGCAGTGACAATGAGATTACCCCCTAGTGTTAAAAATGCTGTTTCCTGGGTCTTGCTCCAGTTCCACTGAATCAGAATCTAAGGTGTTTTACTACTTATGAAGAAAGTGGTCCTTTGGAAAAATACCAATAGAGTGTTTTTTCCATATGGAAAGTGTATAGGACCCATCAACCACCAGGAGCCAATGTGAGCTCATAAAGTAGTACCATCTGGACATTCCCTAAGCGGAGTAGCGACATGCAGCCATTGTGGTTTGTTAAATGACTCATTCTGGAGAAATGTGGTACACATGGAGAAGTTCTTGGAGACTAAAAACAATAATCAGGGAAGTAAGCAGAGTCAGGAGATAGAAAACAGCTACTCTGTAAGTACATGTAATTGTGCTCCTACTTGACTACCTGAATGGGTTTCACCTGGATCATTTGTCTTAGCAACAGTAACCATACAGTGAAAGAACCCCCAGTAATTATAATCTATTTTTATAACTGTTTACTCTTTTCAATGCTCATGTTATAATGCACATGGAAATGGGCATGGAATGGTTAAAGACCACATTCATAGAAAGTTGAGGGAGATGGCTTTGCCTTCATCTACTGAGCTTGACTATAAACACCATGAGATCTTCAAGTCTCCACCTCCCAGAACAGTCCTTGGTTTCTATGAAGTGCCCAATAAATGTTTGTTGAATGATTAATAAGTGAATGAACAGTACAGGGGATAACTAAAGAAATAAGTTGGAGGGAATGAGGGAAGACATTTTCTTAGATAATATCTGACAGTATGTTGCCCCCTTATCTACAAAAGTCAAGCACCTGGCGAGCCTGGGTGGTTCAGTCCATTAAGTGACTGACTTTGGCTCAGGTCATGATCTCACAGTTTGTGAGTTTGAGCCCTGCGTCGGGCTCCGTGCTGACAGCCCAGAGCCTGGAGCCTGCCTTAGATTCTGTCTCCCTCTCTCTGTGCCCTTCCCTGCTCATGCTCTGTCTCTCTGTCTCTCAAAAATAAATAAACATTAAAAAAAAAAATTCAAGCACCTGAAAAGAACACAGCATAGACAACAGTGGAAATCATAGGGATGGGGAAGGTTAGGGGGATTGCTGGGAAGCTCTAAGAGGGTCTGATGACCAGTTTTTTTTTAAATCTTTTTAATGTTTATTTATTTTTGAGAGAGACAGAGTGTGAGCCGGGGAAGGGCAGAGAGAGAGGGAGACACAGAATCTGAAGCAGGCTCCAGGCTCTGAGCTGTCAGCACAGAGTCTGGTGCAGAGCTCAAACGCACGAACCACAAGATCATGACCTGAGCTGCAGTCAGATGCTTAACCAACTGAGCCACCCAGGCGCCCCCGATGACCACTTTTTAAAGTGGAGAGTCACAGCTACTGGAATTGGTGTGTTTGCATGGAGTTTTTCAGTAATAAATAGGAAAATAATTACCTAGAGTTGTAGAAATGCAGTTGCGAGAAGTTGCTAGAAGGAAGGCAGTCCAGGGTAAGGTGATATGAAACAGCCTAGGCCATTAAAGAGAGTAGCAATACTACCTTTGACCTCTGATGTCTAAGGACCTGGCTGGTTCTTTAATGGAGAGTAGTTTGTTTCCAGCACCAGTTTTCTCTTTATACCTGCATTTAATGTAGTTTGGGGTGTGTGTATGTGACTGTGTGTGAAAGAGAGTCTACAACAGTTATTTGGCTAATCGGTTTCTGGTGATTCTAACTACTTCCAATAGTGTTGAAGCTGAATCTATGGAGAGTTCGGTGCCCAGAGTATACAGAGCATTTGAGCATCTCTCCCCATCTTCCTGTCTCAGACATGCAGACACCCAACAGGGCCCAACATCACTTACACAGTTATCTTTTCTGAATGTCACAGGACCTCGCTGTAAGGTTAACTCATTTTCATTCTCTAAAAGAGGCAATTGAAATACAAGAATACAGAAAGTTCGTGAAGCTAATTACAAGTAGAGCAGGCCTCAACCTTTGTCTTCTGATTCAAAAATCACTTTTTAAAAAATACAAAATTGGATAATAGAAAGAGCTTATCTCTCTTAATATGGAATTATGTATTTTTGCAAATAAATTCTTTAACATGTCATGCTGTCAAATCTGTAGTTTGGCAGAGATTCATCATGAAAAGTCTAAATAACATTTTAACATTCTTGGTAAAGAAAGAAATGTGAAGTCAGAGATGAACACCAACCACCCTGAGTTCTGATCCTATACATTTTGATGAGTTTTAAAAAAAAAAAAAGAAAGAAAGAAAGGAAAGAAAAATGCAGGATTTTTATTTGTAAAGGAAAATTATGTTAATAAACAACCCAAAATAATCCATCTTTTCGTTGGAGAAACCTGGTGGAGAGCACCTTAACAAATCGATCAAAGTTAACCTCACAGTAATGAGACAAATTGATATCAGATACCTCCTCATAGGCTATTCTGAGGTTACAACATCTTCTGTGACATTCTGTCCAAATATATAAAACCTGAATTTGATCATGAAGAAGGATCACCCAACCCAGACAACAAAATAACTGGTGTGTACTGTTAAAAAAAAAAAAAGTTCATGACATTTTATTTATTTATGGTGAGAGAGTGCATATGCAAGTGGGGGAGGGGGAAGGAGGGCATGGAGGCAGAAGGGGGGAGAGAGAGAGAGATAGAATCCCAAGCAGGTTCCATGCTCAGTGTGGAGCCCAACGGGGGGGTGGGGGTGGGGGGCTCCATCCCACAACCCTGGGGTCATGGTCAGAGCTGAAATCAAGAGTCAGACCCTTAACTGACTGAACCACTTAGACACCCCAAATTCATGACATTTTTAAAGATGGTAAGGCAGGCTTTATTCAGGAACATAGCAATAGGAATAGAGACTACCACAGTGCGATTTTGTAGAAAAGTGGAGAGGGATGGATTCATCTCCCAGCACTGCATGGACAACTGGGAATTTATAGCCGAGGAGCAGGGCAGGGAGTCTGTGAATGGAAAACTGCTAAGAGGAAACATCAGAGGTAAGAGGGGATTCTGGCTCAACTGACCTAAAAGGGTTTTTGCTGAAGACAAGCCGTGGTGATCAGACATCACCTGGAGAATGGCGGGGGTGAAGAACCTGATCAGATATAGAGGGTGACCAGGTATTGAAGGTGGGGGTTCTGGTTAAACGGACTTAGTAGAGTTCTCACTGAAACTGGATTTCATAAGGAACGAAGGGACTGGGAGAAAGTTCAGAAAGCCCGACTAAAGTTTGGTCAAGCAAAAAGTCTTTGTCAGTATTCTTCTAAAGTCTTTGTCAATACCATAAAGAAAAAAGACATAGGAATTGTTCTCAGTGTTTAAAAGATTTAGGAACTGTTCTGGTTAAAGAGACATGATAACTAAATATAAAAAGAGATTAGATTGGCTCATGGGCCAGGGGAAAAAAAGGTCTTAATGGGATAATTGGAAAATTTTTTTTTAATTTTTATTAATGTTTATTTATTTTTGGCAGAGAGAGAGAGACAGAGCATGAGCATGGGAGGGGCAGAGAGAGAAGGAGACACAGAATCCGAAGCAGGCTCCAGAGTCTGAGCTGTCAGCACAGAGCCCGATGTGGGGCTCGAACCCACAGACCACGAGATCATGACCTGAGCTGAAGTCGGATGCTCAACCGACTGAGCCACGCAGGCACCCCGATAATTGGAATTTACTAAGGTCTCTGGATTAGATGACAGTATTGTATCAATGTTAATTTCCTGAGTTTTACAAATATACTCTGTCATGTAAGATATTAACATTTGGTGAAGCTAAATGAAGAGGATATAAAAATTCATTCTGCAAGGCCTGAAATTATCTCAAAATGAGAGTTAAAAAATAAAAACTTTAAAATCTGTTAAGGTAGATCTCATAGAAGTGTTCTTTTTTTAATTTAAAAGATAAATAATTGTAGTGCTAAAGGGATCTGATAACTAAATGTTAAAGCTGTAACAAGTAGCATGACCTGTCCAAAGTTGCAGTCAGCAAACACTAGCATTCTCTCTTTTATTCTTCATCCTACTTCACCTCAGTTCTCGAAATACCTGGGACTACTTCCACAAGCCAGCTCTTCACATTTCACATCTTTTTCAGAGACAAGGGAGGAAGGGGATGACAACATACATTAAGCACGTCCATGAAAGAGATCAACACTTTGCCCTGTGAAACTGAATAAAGGAAACCTCATTTAAAATGGGGTTGGGAGCCCTGAAGGCGGAGCTATCATGCAGACCCTAATAGGAATAAGCCTACTTTACCCTCCCAGCAGGAAGAAGCATTTCTCCTCACCTAGCAACAGCTCAGCCAATGAGAAACTGCCACAATTTAGCCAATAAGAAATCCTCACCATATGGCGCTCTCACTTGCCTCCAGTGGACTTTTTCACTCACAGCTGCCTCTCCCGACTTCCTCCCTTTTCTCCATAAAGTAGTGTTACTCTGCTTTGTTCTCTGGACTTGCCTATGGTTTTGCCATAACCTGCTCCTGAATTGCACTTCCTCTGTCATTCCCCAAGAAACGCATTTTGCTGTCAGAATAACTGGCTGCTTTATTTTCAAGGCTGACCCTGAAAAACACGTGTTAATACCCATTTAAGAATAAACATCCAGGGGCACCTGGATGGCTCAGTCGGTGAAGCGACCGACTGCAGCTCAGGTCATGATCCACAGTTTTTGGGTTCGGGCTCTGTGCTGACGGGGATCTGTGCTGACTGCCCGGAGCCTGGAGCTTGCTTCGGATTCTGTCTCCCTCTCTCTGCCCCTCCCTCGCTCGCACTCTCTTTCTCTCTCTCAAAAATAAATAAACATTAAAAATATTAAAAAAAAAAAAAGAATAAAACACCCTAAGAAGTGGTTATGTGTGATGGCTTATTATTGATTGGAGAATACAAATCACAGTCCAAAAGAAAAATCCAGGAACAATTAAAATTCATGGTGTAAATTGCAAATGCATGAGTAAATGAGGGAATTATGACTGTAGAAGAATAATCATGGACGACGGCTTAAATCAGTGGTCTTTAAACCTTTTTTTTCCATAAAAAAGATTTATGAAAAATCTGTGCATCTATAAACTGACAACTAAAATTCCATCATTAATTTATAATCAATTGCAAAAGGTATAATTTCTGGCAAATTACAAATACTGTCACTTTTTAATTAACCTGTCAGAGTGCTCTGTAAAATCTATCCAAAGTAAGTTGAGAACCACAATCATTCATTTAATAAATAAAAGTGCACTCTTCTTTTGCAGTCAAAACTTTCACATCATTCTTCCCTTTACGTTCATGAGCAGTTCCATTCTAACTCCTCCACAGAATTTCATCCAAATATATATACATATATATATAAACATTAAAAATATTTTTTAGGGGCGCCTGGGTGGCGCAGTCGGTTAAGCGTCCGACTTCAGCCAGGTCACGATCTCGCGGTCCGGGAGTTCGAGCCCCGCGTCGGGCTCTGGGCTGATGGCTCAGAGCCTGGAGCCTGTTTCCGATTCTGTGTCTCCCTCTCTCTCTGCCCCTCCCCCGTTCATGCTCTGTCTCTCTCTCTATCCCAAAAATAAATAAATGTTGAAAAAAAAAATTTTTTTTAAATATATTTTTTAAAAAAAGAATAAAACACCCTAAGAAGTGGTTATGTATGATGGCTTATTATTGATTGGAGAATACAAATCATATATATATATATATATATATATATATATATATGTTTTGTGCTTGGAAGTCTTTAATGATCCCCTGAATCATACTTCAGTGCAACAAAAATCTGTATGTAAATTGAAAAGTAAGTTATTTTTAAAAATCCAGTGACCATAAAGCTTTAAGTATTAAATATTATTTTTGTGTTGAGCTATGATTATAAATATTATTGTGCTCATTTTAAAGAACATACATAATTACTAACACAGAAGTGAAATATTACTGGTAATAATTTCTTAATTAAATGGATGAGGCCAGGGCTTTTTCCCTATGTGGTTCTTATATCCAACAATGAAGACTATACATTATCATTACTCTAAATATCACTATATTAATTAGATAAGGTTTGGCACTAACTCTATCCCTACTTTTTATCTTCTACAGACTTTAGCACAGCAAAAAACTGTCCATCTAATGGAAATGGAAGAAGTTTGATTTCAGAAGACCATTTAATTCTTCAACTCTGTCCATGTATTTTCTAAAAATGTCACAGAGCAATCACATCAAAAATTATTTTTGATGATCTATCAGACAATTAGTCAATTAAGTACTCCTGCAATATTGTTGAATTGAAAACATCTGCCTTGCAAAAAAAAAAAAAAAAAAAAACTTACCCAGACATTACAGTCATTCCCTTCTCAACAATGTCACCAACTTTTCCATTTGTCTTTTTCTTTTGGTGTGGAGTCAGGTTTCCACCCCTTGGCAATGCACTAGGGAGAGAATCTAGATGGTTTAGAGTCAGGATTTTTTCTGTAATGTAAGAGAGGGCCTGTCATGAAAAGAAAGTGGGATTTCTCAAAACCAAGCTCATTCTCTCCAAGATCACTTTGTGGGAAAATAGAAATCATATGTGGAAATTGAGGACCTGGAAAATGATTCCCTTAAAACTATCCATTTTCTCAGGTACTTCTTAGAAAATCTGCGTATCTCAGGAATATGAACACCCCTGGATCATCTTAGATTATTCCAAACACACACATTATTCCAAACCCAAGGAATTTCCGTCAAGAAAATGCACAAAATTTAACCCACATGGAGGAGGATTTTGATAACACACTTTCATTGTATTTAATACATCTCAAATTATGGAATATTTCCCGAAGTGTCTTTGAAGGAAATAAAGTCTTTGGAATTATTCCATACAAAGTAACTTTAAATGGTTCATCACCTTTGGAAAGCATTGTGTTATATGTTCCCCTGAGAAGGATTACAATCCATATTAGCATACTCCAGGCCTGAGTATATACAGTTTACCTTAATTCAAATTTTCACAGATATATTTGCCTGTGTATGTCTCTTGGTTAATATCTTTCTGAACACACTTTCTGAATTGCTAAATTTTGACTTTATTGAATGTAGGGGTTGTGTGTCATATTTCTCCTAATGAAATCCATGGACAATTGCCATGTCCTTGATAGATGTTTAATAAATATCTGTGAACTGATTTACTGATTCATATACAAAGGAAATGAGGTTGAAAAGAGAAGAAAACCAAATAGAAATTGGTTAGCAGGAATTGTATCATAAAGGAAACCTTTAAACAAAGCCCCTCTAATTTATCACATAGAATCAGGTATAATAAGGTAAACAAGAACCAAAGCTGTCACCCTAGAAGTCACCTCAAGCTCTAAGCACCATTGCTTTCCCCAGGGGAGCCTGGCTCAGGGGGAGTACATCATGTAAGAACTTTCAATGTGCAGTCACTGCTACAAGATCACAGAGGATTAAGCCTCAGAAAGCAGTGACAGACACATAATCCTGTCATCACAAGCATTCATTGGAAGATCCTTCACTTGGAGAGAGAGAGAAAAAAAAGTCATTGCTTTTTATCCTCATACAATGTGAATCTAAGAGTAGAGTTGACGCGTCTTTAGCAGTCTCTCTGCAATAGCGAGATAGCAGAGGTAACATGCTCCACAAATAACTAGGTCAGTCACGGTACACCAAAAAGAGAGCTAGACTGGAAGCCAAAAAAAGACAAGGGTCTTTGTCTTTTCCTATTACCAGCTGGGTAAACTTGAGTATTCCCTCAATTTCTCTGGGCCTCCATTTCTCCACCTGTCAAAGTCTTGTCAACCTAAACATATCCGTGGATTATATGATCCTTCATCCTAACTGTGGAAAGAAAAAAAAATCTTTTAGGACTTCAACATTTCCTTGCCTTCGATGCAAGAAGATAATGTCCCAGCGAGTATCTGCTTTAATTGACTTAGTTGCCTAACTAGTTCTGACATCTGCCTTGAGAACACTACTTTTAAGTAAACAATCAGAATGCTTCTGGGGGGAAAAAAAACAATTTTATTCCTTCAGTATAAAAAGATGATAAGGACCCCGGAGAGTGGTTATCCTGCATTAGAGAAACAAGGTCAACTTTTATACTGTTTGACAGTCTATTATATCATTGAAGAAAAAGTGCCTCATATTACAGCACTCTCTATCCTAATTTATTGCAGCCAAGCAGAAAGATGTTAGGGATTAAGAAAATCACTTTTTTTTAATTTAAATATAAGTTTGAGCATATTATTATTGCTGATATCAAAAATCTCACACCGTTGGGAAAAAGGATTTTAGTAATAGCCATAATGAACAATTACATAATCAAAATTAATAGAGAAAAGTATTCCTTTAGTGCTCAGTGGATAAAGAATAAGTTTAATTAACACAGTAAATGTGCTTCTCCTCCCATCCTCTCTCTAGAAGGGATGACAAGAGGAGGAAGACAGAATTAGGTCAATCCTTCTTGATGGCAGGACTCTTAACAAGTGACAAAGTTAGTGACAAAATAAGCTGATTTTACAAAGGAAGGAAGTACAAATTTTCCGTGGCTATTTTCTAATTTTTGACGACTTTCTATTGCAATATTACTTAATCCCCTCCAAGGCCTAAACTTCTTTTTGTGTGGTATTTGTAAATTGTAAATGACGGACTAACCACAATTGAGGGTTTCGTTTTTCAGTATGTGTTTGCATCAGGTCAAATGCTCTCACATGATATATTCCAAGGAAAAACTTGTGCCTCTGTTGTGTTTTTATTTATCATACTATCTTGGATCATTTCAAAGCAGTACCCCAAGCCCCAGCTAGAGATGTTCTATATATAACTGAAATGCCATAGCCTGATATGCAATAGCCAACACAGAATAAGTTAGCAATTAAAAAACCCATCTTGTCCAGGTCTTTAGGCTCACCTAAATTCTCTTACTGCACATGGCACGGAGGAGAAAGAACTCACAATTACAGAGTGGACTCTCAGGTATAAATGGGATGCTCCCCAAGGATTCTCAAGTCCTCATTCAGAGGAACATGCCAGAAAGATCTTTTCACTGTGTTGTTCTTAAAGTGTCTCTAAGTCTTCACCCAAATGAGAATAGATCCTCATCATGATAAGAATAGAATTCAATGGACAAAGGACGTTGTTATTTGGCCAAACATATCATCACATGTCCAGCATAAGTTAATGCCATTTATACCAAGAGTACCGAGAATACAATGCCATAAGATTGCAGTGTTATGCTGAACCATGTTAAATGTTGCTGGCGGTCAGATGTGGAGAAATTTCAATAATGTAAAACACTTCAGCCTAATTATTGAGGAAAGCAAAATGGGTAAAAGCAAGATTTGCCAATGCTTATTTAGCATTACTTCTGGGAGAACATGCAGTGATTCTACATTACTATGGTTTTATGAGCAAATTGTTTTTATTTTTTCTACTTTTAAGATTTCATATACTTCCCACTTAGCACAGTTTAAAATTTAGGATCTGGGTTGAAGTTACCTGGATCCTATCTTAATGTTATCTCCATCATTTATGGAGTGTATGATATCAGATAAGTGGCTGGACTTTCCACCTCAATTTCTTTTCATCTAAAAAAAAGCAGATATTAAAACTGTCTCCTTCTTAAGGTTGTTGTAAGGACAATGTAAGATGATGCATAAAAAGCACATACATCAGTTCTTCGAAACTGTGGAGTCTCTCTAATTCCTTGGGCTCCTTCGTCTTTTGTCGCCTTCTTCCTGATTATTCTGTCCTACCTACCCTGGACCTGTTAATTATCTCATTAGCACAGCCAATGGCATTATTTTATTATGATCCACCCAGTAAATTCCTAAGATTGGGTC
Organism: Prionailurus bengalensis; assembly: GCF_016509475.1. NCBI lineage: Eukaryota > Metazoa > Chordata > Mammalia > Carnivora > Felidae > Prionailurus > Prionailurus bengalensis. Next base: position 188,826,478 of record NC_057344.1, on the reverse strand, counting down.
AATGTTAAAATCCGTCCAATTTCTTGGTTTCTAAGACTCTGTAGCTGAACATTGAATAAAATCATACAGTCATGCACATGGATGCTACAATGAAGTATTGTCTCAAACATCATCTGAGACTTCAAATATGCTCAATGGGATTTCATTATATCATTGGCCAATTCTTATCTTCTTCAGCAACTATTTCAAATTATCTTCTCATTCTTTATGGTTCAGCTCAGATGTTACCTTCTCCAAGGAGCTTTCTCTGTCCTCTCCATAAGGTGCTTTAAAAGTTGATTTCCATGATAGCTAGTACATATTTGGTCCTGATGCCTGGCTCATAGATAATACCACATAGATACTACTTGTCACAAGGATAAATGAATAAATATTGTTTGCACTTGCCTAGGCCTATTGTATCATTATGATCTGTTCCAGGTATCATTATGATCTTACTGCACCTCTCCATTTCCTGGATCACAAAGTTTTTCAGTCAGGATTCTATCTTATCCATTTTCATACCCCTACCACTGCCTCCATGATGTGTACTGGATGCTAAATCATTTTTCTTGACTGAATTTATCAACACATTGAAATTGATAAGATTGAAATAATCAGTTTGTTCATTCAGCAATTATTTAATAAATGCCTGTTAGCATCCCTACTATGCTAGGTACTAGAAATACACAGATTAAGAGACCTGGTTCTCCTTCTTATGGACTATGCTGACAAACTGGGCAGGAGAAACACAAACATGCATCTACTATATGATACAAAAATCACTCTGGGGAAAGTTGTACCAAGGACTGTAGACACACAAGACAAAGCGCCTCACGCGTAGGTATCAGCTGAAGAGGCTTCTCAAACAAGGCAGTCTTTGTGGTGATGCCTCAAGTGCCTCCCTTTTTATTATTACCTGTTCATCAAGTACATTTCATAGTCCTCTTTTACTTTTCTGAATTAACCGACTCTACTAGCAGTGTTCTCAGTTTGCAGGTCAAAGGTTAACAGTTAATCAAGGAGACAGAAAAGGCCTGTGCTGGGTTGACTCCTTTGTGCAGAGGAGGACAAAGCACCTTGACTGACAGTCCTATGAAAATTGCATGCAATGTAGGAGAATCCCCAAAGTAAAATGAAAGTCTGTTATCAGAAAAGGGGGAATGGATGTTGGGAATACAAAGTAACCAAACAATGCACGAATTCTCCCATGGATGTAACTGGCTTTGTTCTCAAGTCAGCTATGTTTCCTAATGTAAAAATTTTAAATGTGCTTTCTGGTTATATCCATTTGAAATATTTCAGTTGCAAGTAAGAGAAACCTGATGCACCGAGGCTGCAACAAATAGGGGTGTATTTTTCTCACTACATGAGAATTCTGGAAGTACCAGTCTAAGACGGATGAATTAATCACTTGCATCTTGGGACAGTGATTACAAAGTATGGCTCCAGGGTTGCTGGTGCCAGTTCATGAACAGGTTATTACTGGTCTGTGATGATGTTTCAGACTGACTTGTGTCCCCCCAATATTCATATATCTAAGCTCTAACTCTCAATGTAACTATATTTGAAGATAGAGCCTTTGAAGGGGTAATTAAGGTTAAAGGAAGTCATAACAGTGGGGCCTTAATTTAATAGGATTATCGATTTCTTCTTATGAGGAAGAGACACAGAGAAAAGCTCATGTGAAACAACAGAGAGAAGGCTGCCGTCTTCAAGCCAAAGAGAAAGTCTTCAGGAGAAACCTTTTTAGATGGGCAACATCATGGCCACAAGACAGCTGCTATGCCTCCAAGTGTCATATCCTCATTCCAAACAAGCAATAAGAAAGAAAGATAAGGAATGAAAGGCAATAGGGATGCCTGTTGAATCTGTCTCTGTTAATTGAGAAAGCAAAAACTTCCTGGAAACCCTATGCTAGATGATTCTGCTCATATCTATTAGTCAGAATGGTGACAATGGCCATCCTTACTGGAAGGGTGGCTAGGGAGAAGGGTGGCTATTGAGTCAGCCAACCAACAGTGAATGCCAAACCAGTTTTACACCAATCTCTTAAGAGCTTAGTTACTGTAAATCAGTGTCCTGGACCCATTTTAGATACATGAGAGCCATAGCAAGCAAGCAAGCAAGCAAGATCACACTGACCTAAGGTAGTTCCACCAAGATTAGACTCAGTTGGGAGGCCATGCATATAGTAACCAGTCGGCCTTCTTTTCTACTCGCTAAAGCAGCATTGATTTAGTCTGATATATATATTTGTGTGTGTGTGTGTTTCACACACACACACACACACATATATATGAAAGAACTCACATTCACACACACACACACACACACACACTATATATATATATATACACACACACATATGTATATGTATATGTTTCACACACACACACACACACATATATGAAAGAACTCACATTCACAGACACACTATATATATATATATGCATACACACACATATGTATATGTATTTAGTCTGATATATATATTTAGTCTGAGATATATATATCTTATGTATACATATCTTATATATCTATATATCATATATATAGATATATATATATATCTCCTATGAAAATAAATACATATATGTCACTGATTAAAAGAACCAACTCCCAAGCATCATCCCATGTATGAGTCTTCATATTAACTGAGATTCTTCAGTAACTAGGCATTGGTTTAGCAATTGGTTTAGCCCACCATTAAAGCTTTTGGTCTGGCATCACATTTTATACTGTTATTGGCTCTATTTGAAGGATAAGAGACAGATACCGAATAATTAAGACCTAAACCAGCATTAGGCATCCACAGAGCCAGTACTAGTATCCATGCCTCCTGAATTATATGCCTCATTGTTCCCCAACTTTTCCTAACAGGACCAATCAAAATGGGCCCGCAGATGTCCCAAAGAAACTCTCCATTCCAGTTCTACTGATGTCTCTGTTCTGCTCACTACAAAGTCTTTCTATCTCCAGGATATTCAGATGCTAAACTACTTATAAGACGGTCCCCACCTCGAGCCACTGGAGCTAGGTACTATTCCGTGTTTTTATTCTTTCACTCATTTGATGAGTGGGGACACAACAAAAAACAAAACAGACATGGAATTTACTGGGAAACCAACATTTGCCTCAGTGATAAATAAAGTCAATTGAAAAATGATTACAAAGGAACCCAGAGCACTTTTTGCCTAGGGTAAGCTCTCCTTCTTGATGCTTTATACTGTTCAACAGCTATTATGTCAGCTTCCTCTGCCATCAGATACAATAATAAAAAGCCATCTCTGAGAATGGGAACAGCCAACAAAGTGGAAAAGTGACACTGTATCTATTTCAGAATCTCCCTAACCAAACACTCTGACCCTAAAGACATTACTTTGTAGCCTTCCCCTTAGTAAAAGCATATGTTAAAGGGTCTGACCTCAAAGTGGTAGACTTTCTTAGTTTTGACTCCTTAAATGGATTCAGTTACTTTTTAGGTGATACAATACTCCCGCACCTAAACAGTTTGTTTTATGGCTCTTTTGAATGCTGTCCCAACATCAAATATCCAACCCATTATGCCAGTAATAATTATGATTATTAAACGTAACTGAGATGTGTTTGGTTTGCCCCCTCCTAGATATCTGTATATGGAAAGGAAACAAAATAATCAAGATTATGATACATTGGAATATAATTCATGGCCCAAATCAGAGAAAATAAGACATGTATCAGACAATGCTTTGTAACAGAAAGAATTCTGAAAAGCACATTTTAAACCTGCTTGAACAACTGTCTCAGCTGTGCATCAATAGTTAAATCACTTAAACTGTCTGGGCCCCAGCTTTCTCATATATTTACCGCTTAGGTTGAACTTTATGATCTGTAAATTCCCTTAAACTTTACGGTTTATGAGGAAAGGTAGAAATTGGAAGCCCACTGATTCAATTCAGACATATATTTGTGTGTTTTTATTTGTTGTTGGTACAAAACACTGTAAAATGGTTGTAGAGTGGAAGGTTTCTCTCAACAATATGGATTTTCAGTTTCTCATGGACAAAAAAAAAAAAAAAATCTCCAAATATCCATCAGCACTAGGCTCCTCTTTCTGACAGCTCCTTCAGATGGGACCTGGGTTTTCCAAGCCATTGGAATTCTCATGACACCATATTGCTTTATCACTTAGGTTATTGGTCTTGCCCCTACTGTCCTTTGGTCTTACAATCCCTAACATCAAACCTTTATATCTTCAGTTCCTTCTGCATAGAATAACACACCTCCAGATATTCACTTAATCCTATTTTATTTTCATCTTAACAATTATCAGTACCCTGAAATGCATTTTGTTTGCTCATATTTTTGCTGTTTGTCCCCATACTAATTAAAAACTTTTAGAAGAGGGATGCCTGGATTGATCAGTCAGTTAAGCATTGGACTCTTGATTTCGGCTCAGGTCATGATCTCATGGTTTGTGAGTTTAAGCCCCGCATCCGGCTCTGTGCTGCCAGCACAGAGCCTGCCTGGGATTCTCTCTCTCCCTCTCCCTGCTTCTCTCTCTCAAAATTTTTTTTAAAAAATAAAAACTTTTAGAAGGATGGGACTTGGTCTTGTTCACCAGGGTATTTGCAGCACATAAAATAAGGTCTGGTATATGGTAGGCATCAAATAACTGTCTATTCATTGATTTGTTCACTGTAAATCCCTGTCCTTTTGGAATTCATATTCTTCTGTCTGCCAAGCAAAGGGCTTTCAGGAACCACTTTATTATAGAAAAACTGAAAATATAATCCATCACTATGAACATATTTAAAAATAAATGGCATTGCCTTTCTCTCAATTGTTAAACACATGATCATTGGAGAACAATTAGAACATTTAAAAACTCATTCAACTGAGATACTGACTTCAAAATGTCGGTGACTTTCCACTTCAGGACTTTTCCCCAGAAATTACACATTCATTCTCTATGTTTATACTTTTTCACATACACGAAGAGAACCAGTCTCTCCTTCTCCTGCAGCAACTCATGCAATGATAAATTTTCCCACACCTCCATCTTCTCAAAGAAGCTTTGGAGGGAAGTAGTTCTTGCCATTTCTATGCACATACTTGTGCCTCTCATGAGAGGAGATGGATTTATTCGATTGCTAATGAGACCCTGATATTCATTCTCTTTTTGAAAGTTTGTTTGTTTGTTTGTTTGTTTAGAGTGAGAGAGGGAGCAGAGGGAGGGGCAGAGAGAGAGGAGGGAGAGATTCCCAAGCAGGCTCTGCGCTGTCACTGCAGACCCCAATGTGGGACTTGAACTCACAAACCGTGAGATCATGACCCGAGCTGAAATCAAGAGTCGGACACTTAACTGACCGCACAGGCGCTTCTGATATTCATTCTTTCATGCTTCTCCATGGGGCAGGATTCACGTTCTTACAAGTTGTCATCGAGAAGTGAGCCCTTACCCTTTGTTCTCAGACTCAAGAATGCCCAAGGGAGCATGATCTAACACTGTGGTCTAATTTAGGAGCTCTTGCACACGCTCATTCATCCCCAGTTGAGTCTCAAAGTCTAGAGTTGTAGGAGGTTATAGGAGACCCCCACAAAAGTTGACTTCTCCAAATCCAAAAGGTGACTTCTCAAGAATAAGGAAATATTGCACTTTACATCTTACCTGGCTACTGTGTCTATTTCTCCACACGGTCAGAATGTAGAAGAAAGAACAGAGCTTCGCATTCTGTAAACCCTACCAATGCTAAATATTCCATTCTGTAGCCCAGTTTTCCTACTGAAACATCTTTCATTATTTTTTGGATGCCATATTTGAGACATTTCCCTTATCACAGGTGGGTCACTCCATCAATGAGTGCTGCTCCCACCATTAGCTCTATTTATGAAAAATGCTTTATGAAAAATGCTGTATTGGTAGTTCAGTAGCTGCAGTAATACTGGATAGAAAGAGGATATGTTGTTCTTTGCTTTCTCCCCCATTCTACCAACACAGCCATGCTGGTTTTATCCATATGAAGACTAACAGTCTCATAAATTATGTTTGAACACAACCGCCCCTGGCTATGTAATCAGTTTTAGTGTTTTTTATTCCTATTTCTGGTTACTGCAATTATAATCTCACTACTGTTACATTTAGTTTTACTTCTGCTTAAGGATGTGTTAGCATTAGGCCTGAAGCGCAGATAATACTGATTAATTGACTTTATTGATTCAGTTCTTCCTCCCAAACCAAGTGGCTTAATTTAAAATAACCCGAGGATGAGAAACATGACTTAATCTTGCATGGTTTCAGAGTGCCTCATAAAAACCAGTGGATGCCTTCTTCCTGGAGGTTATGGGTAACAAATGATTAGAACGAAAATCAGAAATAAAACATGTGCTCTCTGATCTAGGTTACATTCTCTTGGTTTCCTATAATACTCTGTATTTTCTCAAAGTGACCTTTCATTACACTTCACTATTATCACTTGATGATTACTATTCTTTCTTCCTGAACCATAAACTTTGTGAAGGCAGAAAATTTGTTTGTTTTGCTTATGACCAGTGTTACAGGGCCTGCAGTTTTAAAAATGGCTTTAAAAATATCTGTTGAGTGAATGAATGAATGCTAGGTGTAAGATACCAGGAAACCTAAGATTTACCGCAGAAAACAGATGAATCAAGCTTCAGAAACTAAGCAGGACAAGACTGGAAAGACTGACATAGTATCTTCTCTGACCCTTCACCCTCCTAAGAGCTCCTTCCCCCAATCACAAACACCTATGAGTGGGGACAAGAAAAGGGACACTTGAGACTAGAACAGATACTACTTGCAGTTAGGTAGAGAAAAGGAAGTCAAACCAGTTTATTTTTTTAAAAGGGCAAAAGTACTGGGGCGCCTGGGTGGTTCAGTCAACTGAACGTCTGACTTGGGCTCAGGTCATGATCTCGCGGTTCATGAGTTCAAGGCCCATATTGGGCTCCCTGCTGTCAGCTGTCAGTGCAGAACCCGCTTCAGATCCTCTGTCCTCTTCTCTCTGCCCCTCCCCCACTTGCACTTTCTCAAAAGTACTGAAGGAATAAACACATCCAATAATGTTTTTTGACAAAACTAAGAAAATCTAATAAATAGTAAATAACAAATAATCCAATAAAAGAAAATGCAAAATGCAGGAAACTAGGGAAGAGAAACGAGCCAAACCATTGATACAGGGACTTTTTCCTAATTGTTAAGCACAGAAATAATGCCCCGTGCTAATGAAATTAACTATACAATGAAATGAATGACTTTGTGTGTTTGTCACAGGAAACATGAGATGGTGAAAAACAATAAAAACTCATGAAGCAGGAAACCTTAAAAGATGAATAACAATGGAATACATTGACAAAAGTTAGAGATTTTCTTCCAAAAGCATATGTAAGGTTATATAATGAGTTTCCAAATATTCAAGGAATGATATATCAATGATATATAAATTATTTCAGACCATGAATTCAGTGGAAAGATTCTATATTGATTTCTGTAGAGAGTATAATGCTGATATGAAAACATGGCAGTTAAAGATCAATATCACTTTTGAATACTTATGACAAAATTATAAATGAAGTAATACCAAATGACAATTTATAATAATATGTACTCAAAAAGAGTTCATCTGAAGAATTTGAATCAAATTGAGATAAAATCACAGCATTACATGCCAAAAAGATTTTTTTTAATTCATCACGCAGCTATGATTAAAAAAAACCTTTTGTCAACAATTTTCAAAGACTTAATTTTTATTATGATGAAAAGTACCTATCTCAAATGCTGAATCACTAAATAAATTGCCATTCGATTGGGAATAAGTTAAGTGTTATATCATATAAGCAAATAGTGAACATTCATTACCTCTAATATAATTAATATAAGTATAGAGGGGTTTTTTTGTTGGTTTTTTTTTTTAATTTTTTTTTTCAACGTTTATTTATTTTTGGGACAGAGAGAGACAGAGCATGAACGCAGGAGGGGCAGAGAGAGAGGGAGACACAGAATCGGAAGCAGGCTCCAGGCTCTGAGCCATCAGCCCAGAGGCTGACGCGGGGCTCGAACTCACGGACCGCGAGATCGTGACCTGGCTGAAGTCGGACGCTTAACCGACTGCGCCACCCAGGCGCCCCAGTATAGAGGTTTTAACACTGCATTAAGATGTACAATTTTAAAATTATATAATTGAAGAGGAAGAAACAAAATTATAATTATTTTCAGATAACATGATTTGCCTACTTCAAAAAAAAAGATAATCAACTTAAGTATCACAGAAATAGGCTACTGGAAATAAATTTAAGTGACATAATCAGATCAAAATGGACAAACAAAATCCAATGACTCTAATGACATCAAAATGGCTAAAATTAGACTGAACATACCAAGTGTCACCAAAAACGTGAAGCAACTCAAATTTTTATGTATTACTGATAGGAATATAAAATGGCACAGTTTGGAAATAATTTGGCAGATTCTTAAACGTCAGACTTACATTAGCAAACAATTCATACATACTGTTTATTTATCCAAGAACACATCAAAATATATGTTCTTACAAATCCTTCTGCATGCATGTTCATAGTAGCATTATTCATAATAGTAAAAAATGAGAAACAACAAAAAGGCCATCAACAAGTAAATGAAAAAATGTGGAATATCCGTAGAGTGGAAAATTATTCAGTCATTCAGAGGAATGAACTCAATAAATGCAACAACATGGATGCATCTCAAAATAATTATGCTAAAGGAAAGGAGCCAGGGGCGCCTGGGTGGCTCAGTCGGTTAAGCGTCCGACTTCAGCTCAGGTCATGATCTTGCGGTCCGCGAGTTCGAGCCCCACGTCAGGTTCTGGGCTAATGGCTCAGAGCCTGGAGCCTGCTTCCAATTCTGTGTCTCCCTCTCTCTCTGCCCCTCCCCCATTCATGCTGTGTCTCTCTCTGTCTCAAAAATAAATAAACATTAAAAAAATTAAAAAAAAAAAAAAAAAAAAAGGAAAGGAGCCAGACACAAAAGAGTAGATCCCAAATGATTCCATTTATACAAAAATCTAGAAATGCAAATGAACATAGAGTGAAAGAAAGCAGATTAGTGGTTGTCCAAAGCAGGAGTGGGGAATGGGATGGGTTACAAAGAGGCAGGAGGAACTTGAGGGGGATGATGGCAATATTGGTGTCTTGATTTTAGTAGTAGTTTCATGAGTATAATATGACTTTCAAAACTCAAACTACACATGTTAAATGAAGGTGGGTTATTACACATAAATTACATATCAATGAAGTTACAATTTAAAAATATAATAGACCCTTCTAGAAAAGAAAATCCAAAGATCAAGAGACTCACTGTAGCATATACCCAAAACTAAATTGTCCAAAGTCCTTCAACTCCTCTCCTCAAAATGTTTTGTTGGCTCTTACTTGCTTGCAGATTGTCTCATTACAGTAATTAATCAACAAAATGTAAAGATATGAAGATACAGATATTTATGTGACAGTATGAAAGACCTTATTAATTTATCATCCATTTCTCAGAGAGAGAGAGAGAGAGAGAGAGAGACCGAGAGCAAGCAAAGGCAAAGGAAAAAGATTGAGATTAATTTTACTGAGATGGCCATGCCTACCTAAAAATTTCATTTCCTTGACTTCCTTCAGGGGTAACCACATACCATACAATTAATTGGAAGGTGAGAGTAAAAGTCTTATAGTTGGAGCTTCTAGGAAAACTACTTTTTTTCTAGTAAAAGGGGACATGCTCAGTCGACATAAATTTTGCCCTTCACCCTTTCCCTTTCTTTTTGACTACAGAGCATGAATGAATAGCTTAGAAGCTCAGCAGCCATCTTGTGACTGAGAAGGAGAAAACCAAATGCTTAAGATGATAGAGCAAAAGGAGAAGAGGTATCTGAACCAGCCCTGGAACACCTCACTACCTTTTTTCCCTTGCTCCATGAGAACGATCAATCCCTTACAAGTTTCATGCAGCTATACAAAATTCTACTAACTCCAGTATTTGTGGAGGGAAAAATAAGAATTTTATCACCAAACCAACCACATACTGGTAGCTCTGAAATGGGACTTAAAAATTAAGTCATCAAGTCTCTCATTATACAGTGGATGAAACAGGTCCAAAAAATATAAGAGACTTTCCCAAGATGACACAACTAACAGAGCCAAAGCAAGAACCCAAGCCTCTTGGTTTTCAATCCAGTACCATTTCTACTGTACCTGCTGTCACACTAAGGAAAATTACTTACTGACAGCCTATTCTTTGCCAGGTACTGTGCTTGGTGATATACAGAGGCAAGAATGTACAAGACCATATTCCTTTCTTATCAGACAAATGCAATTTAGATGAAGTAAGACTTCATTAGCCTATGAAATAGCAAGAGTGGCTTTAAAATAGAGTTAGGGGAATCAGTCCCATTACAATATGGTCCACAGTCTCTAGACAAAAAAAGAAAGACAACAGTGTAAACGAGTATCATACATAGTAAGTGACAAAGTGTTCGCATCATGTTCGGGAAAAATCACTTTGGGTAGGAAAAATCAGAGACATGTTGTATGAAGAAATAAAGTGTTCTCTTCCTGGAAGGAAAGATGGAGTTAAGGGAGGCAGAAGACAATGGGAGGACATTCCTAGAAAATATAAGGCCTTTGGCAAAAGGCATGGTGAGAATGACCAAAAAACATCTTGGGGAAAATGGTTTGACTACAATGGAAGGTTTTGTTAGGGTCCTTATGGAAAATGTGGCATAAAAGATAGATTAGAACCAGAAGCATTTTAAATGACAGACTGAATAATTATAACTTGATCCTTCAAGTTATAAAGGAGCCAGTGTTGGTTTTTAATCATGGAAATGACTTGGCAAAATTGGTGTTTAAGAAGATGAACCTGGTGTCTATGAATTGAGAATAGGAAATAAAACACAGAAGATTAAACAACATATTTAACAAAAGTTATAAGCAATATGTGGCTCAGTATGTATGCATATATACAGTATGTATACGCACACACACACATACACACACACACATATATATATACACATACATACATATATGTAGTTTTTATATAATATATGCATAATTATAAATCACAAGGAAATGAGCAATAAAATATGTTAAAGTTTTTTAATTTCAATGTCTAATATAGTGCTTAGACCATAATAGATGCTCAATAAATGTATGAATAATTAATTCACAATGTAAAGGTATATTAATGTCCAAACCAAAGATTACTGCAGACTCTCTGTAGCCAGAGATATTAAAGCATCTTTATAAATCCTCCAACTGTAATAATGCTTTCCTCTTCCCAGATAAAAATGTGAGTTTTAAGGGTCACTGAGAACTGGTGAGTTACCTAGGTAACCCATTAAGTAAAATACATGAGAATTGAGTTCTGATTAAAAGTATTTCCTCTACTGCCTGCCTTTTGAAAAGAAGTAACAGATACAGCTTCAAAGCTCCACTTAACAAGCAGATAAAAAAGAACAGATGGCTTGATTCTGATATAACTAAGTATCTACCTATGATTTCAGTCACCTTCCTTTGAAGCTTTGGTTATTTTTAGAATCACCTTCCAACAATGGCCAAATAAGTTCACAGAATTAAGAACTCAGGTGAGAGCCATACAACTGCTGTCATTTGAGTATTTCAGCCTAAGAAAGAATTTTAAGATTTTCTGAATGACCTAGATAATTAGATTAAAAAATGAGTACTAACCTGCACTGTCTACTAAAACATACCTGCGAAAATGTTTAGATAATAGCCAACATTTGCCACTCTCTGTATATTTGATGTTCAGGGTAACTACTTAAAGAAGATACTTCTTGGAAAGATGGCCTCACTACCCAATCAGCGAAACAGCAGGATGAACATTGGAAAATCTCAATTAATCATCTAGTTGTGCTGCTTGATTTACAATAAATGTGGCTGATTCTGTTGCTTTCACTTGGCATCTTGTGGATAAGTGTGATTATAGGGTGAGATACCAAAAAAGACAATGTCTTCCAGGTGCCAAAGCTCCTAGCTAAAAGGAGGATAATATGTTTCCCTAGATCCTGAGAAATAAGGTTGAGTTATCCGATGTTCCTCTTAATCAGAATCCTTTGTGTTGATAAAGACAAGTGTGTTAACATTTTTGAATTTCAGAAACCACAGCTATTCAATTAAGAGACTACATTATCAAAGTCCAAGAAGTCAGCCCTGTATGTGAGGTTCATTCTACAGAATTAGCACACGGTAATGACAGATGCAATGTTATCATGGGCTACATTTGGTTCCTCCTGTGAGATGGAATCCACTGAGGGTTTGAGGTTGTAACTTGTTTTGCAACTAATTGAGAGACAAGGCAACAGTCAGGCAGACAGAGACTGGAAGTGTGAATTATTGCCTTTAACAGAGCTCAAGTTGATATTGAAAAACATCAGGGCATAGAGAGGTTTTATTGGATTGCTAATAGTAAGCCCTACACCCTAGAGGTAAACCTACTCACCCTTCACAAGCAGAACTGAAAACCCAACCCTATTCACAAGGGCAGGGATTTTAAGCCTAAAATTACCAGATGGGTGACACTAGATGAGGAAGGATACATCCCTTCGGCCAGCAGGCAGTTCCCAAAACAGAAGAGGGCTATAAATTGGGCTCAATATTTACTCCCCTAACTCACTAGTCATGGAGGCCCCTCCTCTGCCTTGGAGAAGAACAGTGAGAGTCTGAGGGTCAGGGCAGGAGATCAAGAGTATTAACCTAATAGGATCCCTTCAAATGGGAAGAAGACTCAGAGGAGAAATGTTCCAATCTCTTCCAACAGGGGACAGCATTCACGTCGTAGCCCTTTTCATATCCAGTATCAAAAGCCGTGCCCTGATCATTAAGTATTTGTTAATACAAGTTAACTGTGAGTGTGATGACCTCCAAAGAGAGAGTCCACTTTTGGGAGTAAGGCTTGAATACTGCTTCTGAACCTCTCTGACTATACACCTGTAGGCAAGTCATTGAACCTCTTTAATTCCATCAACTGTAAAATCCAGATGGTAAATACTTAGTGCACAGGAGTTTCTTGAAGATTAAATATCCAGTAGCTTATCTGAATGCTGGTAGGGCAGAGAGACACTCAAAATTTTGAACTCCCGTCTTCTTTCCCCCTAAAAAAAAACTTGCTCTCAGAAAAAAAAAAAATCTGATACAAGGCATCATTTATGCTCCCATCAATGAGCCTTCCTTTCCCAGAGCCATTTTTCTGTTTAAGCCTTTTCCCTCAGTGTAAGAAAAGGCTAATTCAGTCCCTCGTGGTTGAAGAGCTGAGAAGAGGGATTTAGGAAGAGAACACCATTCTGGAAATCAGAAGGTCTCTGGATTATTCTGTCGTCGTTATTTTCTGTACCACCTCCACCCTTAAGACCTTTGTATCACCCTAATCTTTTTTTTTTTTCCTGAAGAATGGTCACAGGAGCCTATTTCCTTTGAATGGCAAGGGGATATGAAAGGTAATGAGGAACAGAAAAAGAAAGAAGAAAAATCCATGCCCTGATTGCCTTGCCACTAAAAACAAATGAAATGGGAATCAAGACCTGTGCCTTGGCACCGCAATGTTTAGAGAATTGAAACCTACTGTGATTGCTTTAATTGTTCCTTAATGGCACATGGAATTACAAGACATTAGGTCACTTTAGAGGAGCCTCAGTGGCATTGCTGTATCTGAGTAAAGTCACCTTTCGTTTTTTTAAGTTGGCCATTAGGCAACCTAAATGCTAGAAGATGCCATAATTATTTGTTTTGCCAGAAGCACTCTGGAAAATATCCTCAAGCCGTTAGACCCCACCCATAGCCCGATGTCATAAGAAAAATGAATGACTAAATAGTACAAGTGCCATTTTGCCTGAAACACAGTCTGTGTCAACTTAACTGTAAAAGAATCATTGCAAGAGAAATTGGAGATGCAAAAGGGACAGGGAAGCCTGGTAGAAGCAGTTTGCATCGTGGAAATAACAGACTTTGGGAACAGGCGGGGTTGAATTTAAATCCCAATTCTGCTTCCTTGCTGAGGGACCTTGGGCAAATACTCTTTCCATTAAGTGAAACTAATAGCACTGACATAGTTCATGGCTTCTGTGGGGATCGAATGAGCTATTTCCTGGGAGGCCATAAAACAGAGGAGGAAAGTGACAGGTTTCTGAGTTAGAGAGCCTAGTTTTGCATTTTGTCTGCAGGACAACTAGCAGGGTAACCTCACTTACAGAGTCTCTCAGTTTTTTTGTTCACAAATAAGACTACTTACACTACGTACTCTATGGAGTTGTTACGAGAATTAATGTAGCTAACACACACATTAAGTGTGTGGCCCTTAAGAAGGACTCCATTGTCAAATACTGTGGAGGTTCCTCAAAAAATTAAAAATAGATCTTCCCTATGACCCAGCAATAGCACTGCTAGGAATTTACCCAAGGGATACAGGAGTGCTGATGCATAGGGGCACTTGTACCCCAGTGTTTATAGCAGCACTTTCAACAATAGCCAAACTATGGAAAGAGCCAAAATGTCCATCAACTGACAAATGGATAAAGACGTGGTTTATATATACAATGGAATGCTACTTGGCAATGAGAAAGAATGAAATCTGGCCATTTGTAGCAACGTGGATGGAATTGGAGAGTGTTATGCTAAGTGAAATAAGTCAGGCAGAGAAAGACAGATACCAATATGTTTTCATTCATATGTGGATCCTGAGAAACTTACCAGAAGACCAGGGGGGAGGGGAAAGGGGAAAAAAAAGTTACAGAGAGGTAAGGAGGTAAACCATAAGAGACTCTTAAATACTGAGAACAAACTGAGGGTTGATGGGGGGTGGGAGGGAGGGGAAAGTGGGTGATGGGCATTGAGGAGGGCACCTGTTGGGATGAGCACTGGGTGTTGTATGGAAACCAATTTGACAATAAATTACATATAAATTATAAATAAATAAATAAATAAATAAATAAATAAATAAATATAAAAAAAAAGAAGGACTCCATTGCTGTTAAGTGTTACATAACATGGCTGCCACATGGAGGTTGGATTCCTTCTTCTATTCCCTGTAATCGTACTTCCCTGGGCAAAGTTTTCTCAGGAGTTTACATGATTTGAACAACACTATGAACTTTTCCTCCAAAACGATTTTCCTAAATCTAAAACATCCATCATTAATAATGAGTTATGTTGAAGGCATTGCCTCTCTCCTATTACAATAGAACTAACATCATCTAGGGGTGCCTGGGTGGCTCAGTCGGTTAGGCTTCCAACTCTTGATTTCAGCTCAGGTCATGATCCCAAGGTCATGGGATTGAGTTCCACGTTGGGCTCCACGCTGAGCATGGAGCCTGCTTAAGATTTTCATTCTCTCTCCATCTGTCTGTCTCTCTGTCTCTCCCCAACCCCTCTCTCCCTCTGCCCCACTCCCCTACTCATGCTCTCTCTCTCTAAAATAAAAAATATAAATAAAATAACATCATCTGGATGTCACATTATCATACTATTTTTACATTATGTTTAGATATTATCAACTTCTTGTACATTAATTCCATCAAAAGAGTTCCGACTGCTTGAAAAGTCTAGGAATTGAGAGAAGACCTTTGGTAGGTAAGTTTTGAGGAGACAATAAACAGGAACAGATACATGCACTAGTTTAGGAGAAAACTGGGCTGAATATGACAAGTAGAGGAACCCATGCACCAATCATGGGCAACTGGGGAGGTGAAAAATATATGTGGGATAGGGGAAAGAAACTGAAACTCACAGCTTTCTCCACTTTTCCTGGTCTGTCATGCCAATCCCATGTCTAATGGAGCTTAGGTTATATTGGAAAGATTTAAATTCTATTTATTTAAAAATCATCTCACACATTTCATCTGTAACATTCATTTACAATTTTCTATGAAATGTCTTGCAAGAGATTATAACCAAAAATAAGATAAAGGGAATTAAAAAAAATTCTCAAAGGACAAGAATAAACTAATGAAATAAAGCAAGGTTTTCAGAATGATAGTGTCATCCTAACATTTGGATAATGAAGTTTAGGGTAGATGTTTAGATGGAGTCTCAGAGAATGAGGAATCACATTGTTTCAGAATAATGGCTAATCCTTAAATTTAACATATTTAAACTAAAATTAGAGAATGCCTCCACCACCAGCTCTTGGCTCTTTCTTTAGAAAGGTCATGCACCTGTGTCCCTCATTCTTGGAGAGGATGTGTGAGCTCTTTGCAGCATTTCTGCCGAGAGCAGAGTGGACCAATTGTTACTTTTGTTAGGAGTGAATATGTGCATGCCTGTGTGTGTGTGTGTGTGTTTTCCTATACACTAACATACACCTTTCTCATTTCCTTTTCAGGGAGAACCTTAGTTATGCTTTACTTTTATCCCCATCTTACATGGGAGAAAATAGAGACTTGAGAAAAAATTAGGCCAAGATCACATAGCAAATAAAGATAACTAATGTTTATTGAAATCTTACTAGGTCCAGATACTATTCTAAGCACTTTACATGTAGTAGTTCCTTTAGTCCTGTGAGGTACTACTCCTATTTTATGGTAAAGAAAATTAAGGCAAAGAGAAATTAAGCTTGCTCGAGTTCCCATAGGTAAAAAATGAATGAGCAAGGAGTACAAACCAGACATTCTGGTTTCACCACACCGTGCTACACTGCCTCTTTGCTAATGCATAGAAAACACTGGACAATCCATTTTCTCCCAATTTAACCAAACTGCCTCTCTTTCTTATGCTTTGAGATAATTTCAGATCTAATCTCGTGTAAGAACATCGGTTTAGTCAACAATCTCTTCTACAGCCATGGCCTTGAATGCACAGGACTCTGACACACCCAGTTAAAAAAAAATGGAAAGAGAACTCAGCACTTTGAATACTTTTGTCCAATTGCTAATTATCTGCCTCATTTTCTTCTTACTGAGTTGAGGGTTCAACATAAGTTTTTAAATGATTGGGTCGGTGCTGAATTACCTCAGCTTGAGACCACGTGCACAGCTGATGCCTGTACCGTAGTTTCTCAGAGCCAGTCAACATGACTTTCTGATTACCCCATCCCTAAATAATCTACTCCATGTATGTCACTGAAAGTGACATTACAATGAATCTGTCAGTTCAAGCAATACCAGTAGGAAAAAAATAATTAATTAATTAAAAAACACAACCCATGTCTACCTGGAGGGTGTTTGTGTTTCTCAAGTAATCTCTTTTCTTAATTAATCGTAAGTGCTGTCTGGTGTTAATTAAATTTTCATAGGATAATAAATAGATAGCATAGGACTGATTAGATTTTTGGAGCCACACAATGAAAACCGAGTCATATAAAGCTAATAGTATTAGCTAATATGTATTGAGTACTTATTACAGGTTGGGAACTGAACAGTATGTACTTCATAGACATTATCTTATTTACCTCCTCAACCCTAAGAAGTAGGTACTATTTAGATATTCACTTTGTAAGTATGGGATACTGAGGCTCAGAGGAATGAAATTACTTTCCCAAGATGAGATAGTACCTGATGGAACCAGAATCTAAGCCAGGTGTGCTTTGCTTCGGACTGAAAGCTCTTAGATTTAGTGTTTTGCTGTCTTTTTAATTATTGGTAGCATGATCGTGAGGATTTTCTATATCTCACACTTCTGCCTCAAGATGACTCAGTGTAATTCTCTGATTGAGAATTAATTATGATGATTATAAATCTGTTACTTTCTGCAAGGGGCCAAGGAGCAGAATCATAAAGTGATGCGTGATGCTAAAGTAAGTGTTTCCCAGAGAGGGCGACATGGTATTTGTTCTATGTACTACTCATGTTCTTCCATCAGCCTCCTGTCCACACATTAAATATCTATTTACTTTTCAAGATTAAGGTCAAAATAATCAACAACCTCTTTGATGTCTGTCCTAATGCCTCATTTTTTCTTTTTAGTAGAAAGGGTCCTATTTCTGTTGCAAACCCATGTGTGCATATTGTATAAGCCCCATGTATACTGGCCAATTTTTGCACTGATAACTCTTATTACACTTCTTTGTGTTATCTACCCTTGTGTCCAGACAACATATCCCCATAGGAAATACGTGTCTCATTCTTAGACAATAATAATCTAGAACAATAATAATCATATATTAGCAATGTCTTACTGTTTGTTGAATCAATTTAGCAATAAACTTCTAGGGGGAAAATAAACTACAGCAATGACATGTGGATCCTCTGGCTCTAAAGGAGTGAATTCAGTGTGTTGTTGTAAATACCTGCTAATCTGATGGTCATGGTGCTTGAAAAATAAAATCCCTGACCCTTAGGTCAGGCTTGAGAGGAGAAAGCTTGCACACCAAAAGATACCACTTTAATTTTTGTTTTTCATTAAGTTTTTTTAAATCAATTTTTCTTATTTCATAAGGAAAATGTTTACTATTGAGAATTAAGAGATCTAAATAGGCAAAAGATATTATATGTTTGACACCATTACACCCAGAGTTAATTGTCACGAACATTTGTATGTGTGCCTTGGAGAGCTTTTCTATGAAAATATATTTGTAACTTACTCGGCGTATATAACTTTCTGAAATCTAGTAACCTGGATTCTGCATGTGGGTTTGGTTTCACATGAGATTTCAAAGGTGAAAGAAAGTAAAGTGAGGTACTGTTGATGGGAGGAGAGACTAGGTTTTCTTTCAAATATAATGGCAAGAAGTACTTGATACTTTGGGGTCAGCAAAACCGGAGGTTCTAGCATCTAGCCCATGACAGTACAGGTGTAGAGTTAAGGTCACTGGCAGCAGTGAGATTCCTGCTGAGACAGTCTGTTGTGTCATGGATGTTTCCTTGCTGTGTTTTTTTTTCTGGTAATGACTCATCTGCATTTTGTTCCCTATGTTCTCCAGTGCCACCTCCACAGAAAAACAATTCTGAAGCTACCTATTTGTAATAGCATCACCAGTTTTTTTTTAAATCCTATCTACTTAAACTACTAAGAGTGAAATATATTATTTCTAGGTAAATATCCTGACAAATAGGATAACTATTGACAGAAGTGGTTGCAGGTGACAGACACTCAAAGAAATGGAGATCTCAACTGGTACTGACCTGAGTTTGAAGGCAGTTGACTATTCATTGTCATTAGAGAATGCAACACGAGTCACTCATTGCAAAAAGTGGCAAAACAGCGAGTTGGAATTTTCTGTGGTTTCCTGGATAGCAGTGTCTATTGAGGATAAAGCTTTGGCAGAAGGGATGCCAAGAAACATCATCATGAAGTCTGAGAAATAGGTTGGTTACTTCTAATTGCATGGGACAACTTTAAAAATTAAATCACAAACTCATGGTTTTTTATTCTTGACTAAAGACACAGGCAGGGAACCAAGGAGTTTTTATAACTATCCTAATATATATTACCTCTTCCCACTGCTGGGATGATAAAGCCTATCATCAGACCAAAAATTTGATCAGCAGGTTACTGAAATGCCATGTAGGTTAAATTCTTAGCCTTGTCTAGGTCTCTTACACAAGAACTGGGGTATTGACTGGGAGAGAATGAGACTCTGAAAACATCTACAATGATTTGGACATCTTAAACCTCCAAATTCTGCTAAACCTCCTTTGCCAGCAGAAGCATCTCCTCTCCGCCCACCCCCCCAATGAAGCTGATTCCTGTAATTAATTCCTGTCTCAAACCTACCAACTCTCATGGCCTCGTAGTCTAAAACTAGAAGCAGGTTCCAGCATTCCCAGGAGTAGGAAGTCGAAGACTAAGGTCAGGCTTGAGAGGAGAAAGCTTGCACCAATATATGGCACAAAAGCCTGGAGGATTATGTAGGGCTAGATTCTAAGGAAGGTAGAGTTGGGAATTTAGATTGGGCTGAATTTACTTATGTGGGTATTGTTGCCCCAAATTCTGTGTTCTTTGTGCCAAGTGGAATAGCTAATGGTGGTTCTGGTTGATTGTTGTTTGGCTAAAATCTGTATTCAACTATAGACTGCACTAAATGAAATTGAGACATCAGGACTTCTGTAATAATGTAAAAAAGAAATTATAGACTTAATGACAGTGAATGTGTATAGTGACTCTATCATGAGTAAGCCACTTACCCCTTCCCTGTATTCCCCAAGAGTCCTGAGAGAACATTCTCTTCACTGCATTGAGAAGTAAATGGTCAGCAGAACACCATCCTCCTGGAGAAATGAATGTTCTTGGGATAAAAGGAGGAGGCAAAGGATAAAGGTAGGAGGCACTGCCACTGAATGGACCCCCTTATTACAGTGAAAATGATGAGATCCCATGGTGGCACCTAGCCACCAGAGACAAGATGGCACGGTTTGCAATAATTCGTAGCAGGACTAGAATGGAAAAGATGATAGCTTGGCCCAAAGAGATCTTGGGCTGATACAGTGCATTTTATCAGGGGAATAGTATCCCCTCAAGTTGTACACAAGATGGCCTCATCCTTAGAAATAATAGATATGGTAACCCACTAAGATCCTAGTTCATTTGTATGACCCAAACAAAGAAACTAACCCAAACAAATAAAAAATACCCAAACTCTAGTATGCTAAAGAGATGATTAAGATTTACATCTAATTCCCATATCCTAGTTCATAAACAGTGGTCTAAATTATGACAGCACACCCTCTCCAAATTGAAAGAAAAGTTGTTATATTTCACACTTTCTAACCACTAAAAAATGCAATATTTAGTAGCCTTTCAATTTTGGAAACATAACACATCTCGGGTGGATGTACTGTTCCCACTTACTGAATTACCAATACAGCTACCAGGTTCAAGAGGGACTTGAGAACTCCAATTCAAGCCACTCTGCCATTTTACCCCTATTACATGGTAGATCCAGTGGTGCCTAAAATGTCTGTGGCTGACAATGATGCTCCATGAAGCCAATTACCAGGTTTAGAAAGAGAATCATGGTAGGTTGGGGAGCAGATCCACCACACTTTGGGCAAGTTACTATTCTTTTGAAAAGTAGTTCTTGGCTTGCTACTGGATCTCTGTAGAGACTGAACAGCTAACCATGAAAGGGTATATAACTGTGCACCCTGAAAGAAACTATATCCAGGTATTCCCAGCAGCATCCATGATCTAGTGAAGCTGTATATACAAGACCAAATACAAGGGGATCTTCGGACGCGCAAGTAATTTGCAGAATTCGCTCTCACTACCAATGTGCTTACTTCTAACATGCTATCACATATTGGTCAATCTATATCTCTGTCCTCATAAAAATGTTCCAATGACTGACTAAGGGAAACAAATGACTTACAGAAGATTCTGCACAATATGGTGAGGTGGGAGTGGAATGATATCATCACCTCATTTGGTTGAAGCCAGGTGCTCCTAGTTGGTAAAACTACAAGCAGTACATCACATGGTCCCTTGTGAAGGAAGTAAGGGCTGAGATGAGTCTCTACACCAATTCCTGGATAATGGCTAAATGAATTGGCTGACAGCAGAATATTAGGAAAAAAAAAAGCTTGAACATTTGGTAATAAGACTTGTGAAAGAATATATGGATAAACCACTCTTAACAAGTTCAGGGTATGAGTACACGTGGCCATATAAATGGTTATCACAGAACCCCCGTGGTGGGGGAGGAGAAAGGGAACAGAGGAGACTTACTGATATGGTTTAAAAAATGGTCTCTTCCATGGGGGTCATTTAACCCGTTTTTCTAGCCATGACAATTTGAGTAGTTGCTCAAAGTATTCATAAACAAAATGGCCAAGGTGACAAGAACATAAAATGTTTATGTGTAAAACATGAACTTCTCCTCACTACATCTGGCCTGGCCATTAAAAGAGCAAAGTTTCACTCTTGTCAACAGCAATGTCAATTTCTAAACTTGACATACTGTCACATCTTAGGATGATGAGCCTGCTACCCAGTAGTAGACTGAGAGCATGGGGAATGTAGATTGGTTTTTCCTTAGTCACACTTCTATTAGCAATAGCTTTGGATTCACTAAGAAAGAGTAAACCTTAAAGAATGATGCAGTGGCCTATGGAAGACTTAGAGAAATACCAGCTTGGAAGTGTCACTTTGAGAATCTGAGGATACAAGTATGCTTTGAACAAGCAATCAACACACCATGCTGTTTCTCTCATAGTCAAAACAGGGGGGTGAGGCATAGCACCTTGCACTGTTTCACTTATTGACCTACTTACAAAAAAAATTTTTTAATGGTCTCTAGGACTTCAAGCTCTGCTAATTATAGGTCTGAGTGCCCAAGAGAGCAATTCTTCCACTGCACTTAAAGTTAAAACTGCCATATGGCCATTTTGGGATCCATAGGTTACTGGATAGACAGCGTTATTAACCATAATAACCAATGGAAAATTGCTCCTCTAGAGTAAGGGCAAAGAGGAGCATTCTAGATCACTGGGGATCATTCTGAGTACCTTCTAATGTTTCCAAGTCCATTATAAAATGTTAATGTAAGACCAAAGCAACCCATATAGGAAAGTCCATCAAAGACTCAAATACCTCAGAGCGGCAAGCTTTGTTTATTCCTCTAGGTGAAAAACCCAAACCAGCCAAGGTGGTTTTTTTTTAATATATGAAATTTATTGACAAATTGGTTTCCATACAACACCCAGTGCTCATCCCAAAAGGTGCCCTCCTCAATACCCATCACCCACCCTCCCCTTCCCACCCCTCATCAATCCTCAGTTTGTTCTCAGTTTTTAACAGTCTCGTACGCTTTCAGCCAAGGTGTTTTTGAAGAAAAATGAAACATGAAATACACAGTAGATAGAGGAAGAGAATTATAAATACAAACAGCCCATGACAAACCGCAGAACTGCGTTTCTTGTTGGCTGTGTTTGGGAGTATGCTACTGGTGGGTTAGATACATTACTTAGTCCGTAGGTCATAAAATACCAAGGTGCGATTGTCATTCAGCTAAGGTAAGAAAAAAACACCCAGAGTTGTGGTTGTAGTAACTGGCAAGACTTTGCATCTCCCCTTTGGATAACATACAGTGAATCCAATTTTGTTTTTGTAAAAGCAAATGTTTTTACATATGTTATATGTGAACTCATGTGCTACTCCTATTGTTTAAGTTTTTGCACAGAAAAAAAGAATGTGTACAAAGCATTTGAACTCAATTAGCTCAATCATCACCCACTCCCATTCCCTTTGGGACTGAACCATATCTTCCTGTTCAGAAACCAGATATTTCCCAGGTCTTTCGCCGTGAGGGTCTCACTCAGCAGATTGCACTACATACATCTTGCAAGAGGGAAGTGAACAGTGTGAGATGGCAGCTTCACACAGGAAAACCAAATCTCCTGGAATCTATAGTGGGGGAGACATCTGGCTGCCTAGGGTAGCTTTAATGCAGGTTCTACCCTGCCCTCAGATGTGCCAGGCAGCAGGTGGCCCCGGCAGTGGAATTTCACCTAGAACAGTCCCGTGTGTGGCTCGGTGCTTCTCTTTTTCGTTCTTGACTGTGTGGCATGCAAGCCTCAGTCCCTGACCTTCCCCAAGAGCTGGCATGAGACTAAATATTTTTATTTTTTATTTTTATTTTTATTTTTTTAATATGAAATTTATTGTCAAGTTGGTTTCCATATAACACCCAGTGCTCATCCCAACCAGTTGCCCTCCTCAATACCCATCATCCACCCTCCTCTCCCTCCCACCCCCCATCAACCCTCAGTTTTTTTCTCAGTTTTTAAGAGTCTCTTATGGTTTGGCCCCCTCCCTAACTTTTTTTTCCTCCTTCCCCTCCCCCATGGTCTTCTGTTAAGTTGCTCAGGATCCACATGAGAGTGAAAACATATGGTATCTGTCTTTCTCTCTATGACTTATTTCACTTAGCATAACACTCTCCAGTTCCAACCACATTGCTACAAAAGGCCATATTTCATTCTTTCTCATTGCCAAGTAGTATTCCATTGTGTATATATACTAAATATTTTTAAAGAAATTGTTTGTTTTTTTAATCATAAATCCTGACCAATAAAATACTTGTCTACATAAAGGGATTATTTTAAATTTATAAATTTTACAAGTTTTGCTTAATAATATGTCACTAACAGAACTATATAATTAAATTCTTTTGTAAAAAAAAGTTGAAATGTAATTTCCATTTAGTGAAATGCAAAAACATTGGCCGAATGGTTCTGTGAGTTTTGACAAACGGCAACCATATAACTCACATTGGTATTCAGATATAGAATATTTCTTACTTATGGCAAATTCCCATGTGCCCCGTCAAAGTAAACCCTCCCCCTTTAGAGGATGCCCTTATTCTGGTTCTTACTGCAATACACCAGCTGTGCCTGTTCTAAACCTTCTCATAAATGGCATTATACAGTAAGCGCACATTTGTGTCTGGCTCCTGTCACTCAGCATAATGTTTTTGAGATACTCCATGTTACTGAGCATATCGGTAGTGTATTCAGTTTTATTGCTGAACTGTGTGAATATGCCACAACTTGCTGATCCATTCGCCTGTTGGTGGATACTAGAGCCGTTTCCGCTTCTCGACTATTATGATGAAAGCTGCTATAAATATTTTTGTACAAGTCTTTCCATTGACATGAACTTTGGCTTCTCTCAGCTAAATTGCTGGGACAATAGAGTAGCTAAATGCTTAAGCTTGGAAGAAACTTACAAACCATTTCCTAAGATGGTTGCATTATTTTACAGTTACACTAACAACGTTTGTAAGTTCCGGCTGCTCCATATACTCATGAATATTTGCTATTCTCAGCCAAATTATAGCCATTTTAGTGGGAGTATGGTGATATGTCACTGCAGTTTTAATTTGCATTTCCTCGATAACTACAATGTTGACCACATTTTAATAGATTTATTTGCCATTTGTATTTCTTCCTTTATGAAGAATCTGTTCAAGTATGTTCTGTATTTTTTAATTGGGTTGTTCATAAGAACTTTATGGTCCGGATGTAAGTCCTTTGATATATGTATTGCAAACATTTTTCTCTCAGTGACTTGCATATTCATTTTCTTAAGAGTGCATTTTTATAAATGGAAGTTTTAAATTTTCATAAAGTTCAATTTGTCATTTAGCAGAAACTTACTAATTTCAATTTTCCTGTCTAAAGATTGTTTGGCTACTCCAAGGTCACAAATACATTCCTCTGTTTTTTTTCCCTAGGACCTTAAAGGCTCTAGCTTTTATGTTTATGTATGTGACTCAAATTGAGTTCATTTTTGTGTAAGACATGTGGTAGGAGTCCACGTTCATTTTCCTTTATGTGGATATCCAATTGTCACAGCACTGTTTGGTAAACAGACTTTCTTTCCCCATTGAACTGCTTTGGCACCTTCATAGTAAATCAAGTGATCTGTATGCATGAGTCTATTTCTAGTCTCTATTATTTATTGATCTTTTTGTCTACACCTATGCCAGAACTACACTTTGTAGATTACTGTATCTTTGTAGTAAGTCTGGACATTAGGTAGTGTAAGGCATCCAATTTCATTCTGTTTCAAAATTGTCATGGTAACTCTAGGTCCTTTGCACTTCCATATAATTTCTTAGAATCACTTTGTCAATTTCTATCAAAAAGCTTGCAAAGAGTTTGATTGAGGTTGCATTGAATTTATAGAACATTTTAGGGATAATGATATCTTAACACTGAATCTTCCAATCTAATAGCATGATGTGTCTCTTCCCTTTTTTAGGTTTTCATTGTCCAGAATTATCTTCAAGTTTTCAGTTTACAAGGCTTTCACATCTACTCATTACATTTATTTATAAATAGTTTATATTCTCATATTATTGAAAATGGTATTTTAAGTTTTATTTTCCAATTATTCACTGGTCATAAATAGAAATACAATTAATTTCTATGTACTGGCACATTACTGAATCCACTTACTATTTGTGTGTGTGTGTGTGTGTGTGTGTGTGTGTGTGTGTGGTTTATTTGTAGACTCCATGGGATTTTCTACTTAGAAAATTATGTCTGTTGAAGATGAAGACAATTTCATTTTTCTTTTTCTAATCTGTATGCATTTGTGGTCATTTCCTTCCTTACATTGGCTAGGACTTGAAGTACAATATTCAATAGAACTAGTGAGATGTCCTTGCCTCATTCTAAAATATAGGACCAAGGGATTTCTGGTTTCGCTGTTAAGTATCACGTCAGCTGAGATTTTTTTGAAGACATCCTTTATCAGATTGAAGAAGTTCTCCCTAATTCCTAGTTCACTGACAGCTTGCTATTATGAATGTGTGTTGAACTTTTTCAAACGTTTTCCTACATCTACTAAAATGATTACATGATTTTTAGCCTCTATTCTGTTATTCAGTTAAATTACTTTAATTTTTGGATATTGAAACAATCTTATATTCTTGGAATAGATTCCACATGGTCATGCTGTATTATGCTTTTTACATATTGCTGAAATCATTTGCTAATATTCTGTCTATATACTTTCATGAGGAATGTTGGTATTTCATGGACATAAACATTCTTTTTTTAAGTTTACTTATTTATTTTGAGAGAGAGAGAGAGAGCAGGGGAGGGGCAGAGAGAAAGGGAAAGAGAGAATACCAAGTAGACTCCATGCTATCAACTTTGAGCCCAGCCCAAGGCTTGATCTCACAAACAGATCATGATCTGAGCTGAAATCAAGAGTCAGTTGCTTTTTTCTTTTAATTTTTTTTAATGTTTATTTATTTTTGAGACAGAGAGAGACAGAGCATGAACAGGGGAGGGGCAGAGAGAGAGGGAGATACAGAAGACAAAGCAGGCTCCAGGCTCTGAGCTGTCAGCACAGAGCCTGACATGGGGCTCGAACCCATGGACCGTGAGATCATGACCTGAGCTGAAGTAGGATGGTCAACCAACTGAGCCACCCAGGCACCCCAAGAGTCAGTCGCTTAACCAACTGAGCCACCAATGATAAACATTCTTATGAAGTATGGTCAGGTTGGTATTGCTTTATTATTTTCTGAAAGAGTCTATGGAATATTAATATTTTTTCCTCCTTATATGTTTGGTTAAATTCACCAATATAGCTATCTAGATATGGTATTTTCCTTCTGAGAAGGCTTTTAAATTGTGAATTCAATTTATTTAACAAATACAGGGCTATTCGGATTTTCTATTTTTTTATCCTTGTGTCTATTAAAATATGTTCACTCAAGGAATTGGTTAATTTAACTTAAATAACCAAATTTAGTGTCAGAGTGTTATTTATATTATTCATATTATTCCTCTATTATCCTTTAAACCCCTGTAAGGATTTATAGTGATACCCATCATTATTGATATTGATAAATATTTCTCTTTTATATCTTGATCAGTTCACCTAAAGATTTTTTAATTTTATTATACTTTTCAAAGAAATTACTTTGAATTTTATTAATTATCTTCATTTTTACTCATTTCATTGATCTCTAGTCATGTTTTTCCTCCTTTCAATTTATTTTGGGTTTAATTGGCTCATTTTTTCTAATTTCTCAGAGTGGGTTAATTTCTAACTTTTTTTAATTTTCTTATATAAGCATTTAAAATTTTAACAATGCTATAGCTGTATTCACAAATATTGATAGTGTTTTCTTTACCAGTCAGTTTGAAATGTTTTCTACATATTC
This sequence comes from Prionailurus bengalensis, assembly GCF_016509475.1. Taxonomy (NCBI): domain Eukaryota; kingdom Metazoa; phylum Chordata; class Mammalia; order Carnivora; family Felidae; genus Prionailurus; species Prionailurus bengalensis. The sequence goes on along the minus strand of NC_057344.1, from coordinate 188,798,901 downwards.
CTGTGATTTCTTCTGATACATAGTTTACTTAGGAGTATGTTGCTTAAGTTCCAAGTAGTTGAGAATTTTCTAGATATCTACTTTATTAATTTCTAATTTTTATCAGAAAATGTAAGTTCTTTGAAATTTTCTTAGACTTTTTTATAGCCCAGCATATGATCTATCTTTATAAATGTTCCATATGCACTTGAAAATAATTTTTTTCTGCAATTTTGGGGAGCAGTGTTCCACATATATAAGGTTAAAATAGTTGATAGAATTGTTTCTTTTCTATTCTTACTAAATTTTTTGTCTGCTTGTTTTATCAATTAGTGAGAGGAATGTTAAAATCACAAATTATAACTGTGGATATGTCTATTTTAAGCTCTTTTTAGGTGCATACATACTTTTTTTTTATTGCTTAACAACATAACCAGACGTACTGTGGTGTTTTTATTCTCTGGTTGTTGTTCAGTCTGAACACATTGGAAGTATATGGTTAGCAACAGTTTAATGAAGCTACAGCATTTACAGGATGCTCAAATGGGTTCAGTATAAGTGGTTATAAAAATTCATTAAAGATACAAGGTAGAACACTTTTTAATACTGACACAATGGCAGGGAACTTGGGTGACTTGGTCACTTAAGCATCTGACTCTTGATTTCAGATCAGGTCATGATCTCACTGTTCATAAGATTGAGCCCTGCATGAGGCTCTGCACTGACAGCATGGAGCCTGCATGGGATTCTCTCTCCCTTTCTCTGCCCTTCCCCCACTAGTGTGCACTCTCTCTCTCTCTCTCTCTCTCTCTCTCTCAAAATAAATAAATAAACATTTAAAAAATGGTACACTGGCAATTGATATATTCTGGCACAATGGCAATATCAGCTTTACAAATGTTTATAGGATCTCTATAACATTTTTATAAATATTTGTACCACAAGAATGATCAAATAATCATTTAAATTAAAAGGTACACACACACTTTTAGAATTATTATATCCTCATGATGAATTGACACTTTAATCATTTTAAAATATCTCTCTGTATCCATTGTCATACTCGATATCCTGACATCAATTTTGTCTGATATTGATATAATCATTCTGAGTATCTTTTGTGTAGTATTTGCATGGCATTACCTTTTCCTATTCTTTTACTTTTAGCCAATCTGTTCTTCATGTTTAAAATGCATCTCTTGTAATAGTATGCAATTAGATTTCGCTTTTAATTCCCAATTGTCAATCTCTTCCAATTAATTGGAGTGTTTACTCCATTGACACCTAATGTAATTATTGATATGCTTGAATATTTTAAGCTGTCATCTTGCTATTAGTTTCCTATTTCTCCCATCTGCTCTTTGCTCATTTTATTTTCCTATGCTATGTTTATTTGGGTAAATCAGTCCTTCTTACCTAAGTATTTCTTTTTAACACCACTGTTAGCTTTTTAGTCTTGTGTCTTATTTTTTTATTAGGACTGGAGTTTATTATTGCTTTAGGGATTATAATACACATCCTTAATTTATCAGATCTTTCATAAAGTAATGTCTTAAAAGTAATGTTATGCTACTTTATGTGTAATGTAAGATTCTTGCCAAGTGTACTTTCTCTTATTCACCTCCTTTTCTTGGTCCATTGTCATAGGTTTTACTTCTACGTATGCTATAATTTCCAAAGTCTATTATTATTAATTTGCTCTGAATAATAAAGTGGCTCTTCTATAAGTTAAGAGAAGAAAAAACACAGCTTCATATATCCACGTATTTACTATTGCTCGTGGCATTTTTTATGTGTTTATTTGTGTTTCCATGTAGTATCATTGCTCTTTGGTACAAAAAACTTCCTTTGATATTTATTATGAACTAGTCTTTGTTGATAGAATTGCTCTACTTATATTCATTTGAAAATGTTTTAACATCACCCTAGTTTTTGAATATTAGGAAAATAGACCAGGAATTTAGTATTTAATAAGACAAGAATCAACATGGAGGAGGAATTAGAAAGTTGTGGGAATGCATGTAAAAGACACTTCACCCAGGCTTGAAAAGGTTTTCAGTATAAATAATATTGCACCTATTTGAAAGGTAAAAAGGAAAGAGGTAGGCAGACTGATGAGTGAGAAGAGCAGAGATCAATCAAGTTCTTTGAGGTCACTCAAGCTCTTTTCAAGCAAAGGAAAATATAAGTTACTTTACCAAAATCCTATAATTCATTTAGATTGCTTCCTTTATTCCCTCCTCCTTGCTTTTCTTTTAATTGGTTATTTCCTATTATAAACACCAGTGAATATCTTTGAACATTTTATCTGTATGTACTTGCATGATTTGCTCATAAGAAAACTCCCAGAATTAAACATTAGAGGTGGAAGGTAGGTACTTTTTTTATCTTTTAATACATACTACAGGGTGAAATTCCCCCTAGAATGATTATATCAATTTGCATTCCTACCAGCAGCCTAGGAGAGTAATAGGCTTTATATTCCTGGAGCTTAGAGCATAATTGTTCCTCATTAATCCTTCCTTCTCTAGCATTGTTGAGACAACCTGCAGATCCATCATACCCAATTCCTAGACCTTAGATAGAGACTTCCAGGACTCCTTCAGTCTACCATTCCTGATCTCCAAGATACATAACCTTTCATGCCAGGCCACCTCCATCATATGCCTTATATACGCCTGAGCTCTGACCCATATGCACTCTTGGTCTCTGCTCTAATAGATTGCTTGGGATCTCAGTTTCCTACAAAATGAGACTCCTGACTTACTATTAAATTTTCCCTCCTAGGAGCTGAAGACTTTCATTCCTATATCTAGATACACTCTGAAAATGGTGGACAAAACCTTCAGATGCCAATTGTTTCTCTGTACTTCTTAAGGTCACCCACCCTGAAATGAATGTCACTGTGCTTCATTTAATTATAAGAAGACTCCCAACAGGCCACCTTGAAGTACCTTGATTACATTCACACTTTTAAAAAAAAGTACTTTTCTATCATAAAAATCTTCAAAGCAATATCCAAAATTCATTTTTACAACCTCAATCACATCAGAGACATTCATGCATATTGAACACAGAATAAATAATTTGCAAGAAAGAATAACCTTAATCTGAACACAGTTTGAAACTCTTCATTGTTGCAAGGAAGAATATCTTTGCTTGCTGCAAGTGAGCTATCAGAAAACGAGAACCTCTTTTACTGAAATTTTTGAACTTACATTTTATAAAAACCTAATCTACTCCAGGTAAGAAAAAATCCTTTAATAGGAATATATTAAAAAGAGGTTATATTTTAATTGGTTCTGCATATTTTGTGAATAAATGCATACATTTGCATTTTATTTTTTACTTTAATGGTACCATATTTATAGTGTTGTATCATAAATTAATAAAGATGTATGCCTTTATTGGGTCTGCCCATTAATAGAGTTTTGTGTGGAATATAGCTACTGGATACATGGTATATATATCTCATAATATGTAATGAGATGTCCAGGGAGAGGATAAGCCGTATGTACACACATTAATATTAGCTAACTCTATGCAACATTCTTATCTTAGAATTTGATTATCTTCTTGTGATGTGCAGATACTAATCCCAGTTTCCTCTTATTCCCATACCTTGCCTCAGAGCAGTATGGAAATTCTAGAAAAGTCAGTAAGGAAATAATGGAAAAACACAACATATTTTATATTTTCGTACCATCATCACCTCACTCATATACACAGAAAAAAACCTATAAGCAGGGTCATTAATTTGTTCTTACAACATAGGCAACAGGCAGAGAGAGTACATTCATGGGATGGAAGCATGCCAGTGCTCCCTCCCTCACGATCAAGTGATCTTCTTTAGCCAGACAAGAGGATATGGAACAGAAATCTCAAGTGAGGAGTTAGTTGGTTTTCTTCCTTGCCTGCCATGAATGGCAACCTGAAATGTGAAGTGGACACCTGCATTGACTTGTCAGTCCAGGGAGCATGAAAACTGATGCTGTTCATTTTATTCCCTTGACTGTGGCCTCATATCCCAGCCATTCTTGCAAGTCTCATCTCCAATGTTGCCTCCTTCATGGAAGTGTTTTCTGATCTCAGAACAAATGCGAGGACTCTTTCAATCTTCCTACCACCATTTGTTTTCTGAAGGTGTTTTCATAAACTTTAATGTAAAACCAGCCTATGTGGAGGAGTTGGAAAGGCTTATGGGGTAAGATAAAAGAGGCACATCACCCAGAGGAAGTCAGGGAAGGTGTAGGATGTAAGAGGTATATAAAGTAACATCTCAAAGACAAAAACAGGCAGACTGGCAAGTTGTTTCCAAACATCATTTACCTAAATTTCTTAATTGAGTGCCTACTGTGCACCAAAGAATGTGCTAAGCGCTTTCAATGCTTTCACATGCTTTCTCTGCTTTATAAATTTCATTTCTTCAGCATAAAGCTATGGGGCTGTCCTTGACTTGTGTCTTCTCTCATAACCCACCTATAAGCCATCAGAAAATTTTGTTGACTCTTCTGTTAAAATAAATCCAGAATCTAACCCTTTCCTACCACCTCCTTTCCCTTGACTGAAAGACTGCAATAGCCTCCTGATCCTTCTCCCTTTTTTATAGTTGCCCACACTCCTGCTCCTCCCGTACTTTTACGATTGTACTTTCAACCTAAGTCAGATTATGTCACTCCTTAATAAAACTCTATAACGCCCCCACCCCCTTATCCTCACAAAAAAAATCCCAAATTCCTACAATGGCTAAAAGGTCCGACACAAACTAATCTTTCCCTCTCATTGCCTATCTGACCTCATTTCCTAAAACTATTCCCAAGACTTACTCTGCTCCAGTCACACTGGCCTTTTTGCTCTTCCTTCAACATGTCATACTTGCTCCTGCCTCGGAGCACTGCCTTGGCTGTGTTCTGTCCCTGAGCTGATCCTAAGCTATATGCTGGCAACCTTTCTCACTTCATTTCCTCAAACCTCCATGAAGCCTATCATATTTAATACTGTAGCCCCCTCCCTAGTCCCTATTCCCAGATTCCTTCTATCCTGTTCTACTCTCCTTTTCCTCCCATACCATTTATCAACTTGTCACATATTATACGACCTACTTCCTTATTACATCTCTCATTTAGTTTCAGTCTCCTCCCCCAGAAGCTGAGCCAAATGAGGACAGATATCTTTGTTTTGTTCACCAAGATATACCAAGCTCTATTACAGTCTTTGATGTAGAGTAGGCAATCAATAAATATTGGTCCATTAAATCAGTTAAATTATTTATTTCAATGAGTCTATGAGGGAGGAAATTTCTTACACTTTTCTAAGGAGATAATTAACTGCATTATCTATTCACAGCTAGTTAATGTCAAAGTAGATTCAAATATACTCCAGAGGTCAAACCCTTAGTCCTGACTCCCAGACTCTTATACATCTGTAGTACTATTCTATGATCTCCTTGAGGACAGAACTGGTATGGATTTGATATATCTTGATATTGTATCAGTGATACATACAGCACCCTGCACACAGTAGGTGCTCAATAAACATTTATGTAATTGTGCTTGGCCAACTTTTCCCAAGCAAGACAACCTTGTTTGCTACAGCAGTCTTTCTGTGTTGGCTCTTAAAACACTTCCTTGGGGCACCTGGGTGGCTCAGTCAGTTAAGCATCCGACTTCAGCTCAGGTCACGATCTCACGGTCTGTGAGTTCGAGCCCCGAGTCGGGCTCTGGGCTAATGGCTCAGAGCCTGGAGCCTGCTTCCGATTCTGTGTCTCCCTCTCTCTCTGCCCCTCCCCCGTTCATGCTCTGTCTCTCTCTGTCTCAAAAATAAAGAAACGTTTAAAAAAAAATTAAAAAAAAAAAACACTTCCTTAAGGTCATGTGCTTAACCCAGGAGTCATGGAAATTATCTGAGTAAACCAAGGTTCAACCTGGCCCAGTGGCTTAATCAATGCCACATGGCTGCTTAGAGAAAAAGTCAACACTAGGTCCCAAATCTTCAGACTCTGCAGTCATTTTTCCTTTTGTGGTTTTAATTTTTAAATGGAGACATGTCCATACCGTTAGAGTGTAGGTATATGAAGGCAGGAATTGTGTTTGTCTCTTCCATGTGCCCTACAAAGGATGTATGCCAGTGGTAGATCCCCAGAGGGTATTCAATAAATACTTGTTTATTTCCAACATGGCCCAAGTGGACTGCACAGTCCAACCAATATAATTTACCTGGATGTTCAAGCAGAGATAATGAAGGCAAGTAAGAAATGAAATAGCCCCACAAAAAACATCTAATAAGCCATCAATTTTACCTTTAAAAGTGATCACAGTTTCTGAGATGGGGTTGGGAATTAAATAGAATCTGGAAGATTTTCAATCAATATTCTTCATGGTTTTCATTTTAATTTAAGGGGGAAAAACAGCAAGGCCTTGAGCAAGACTGATAGATTGCTACTTGATCAATTCTTTCCTTGTCCCAGTTGTAAAAACAAAGCCATAAATTATACTAATTCTTATTTTGGCTAAATAGCTTATTTCGGCAGCATAGGTGGATGGTGACAGCCCAAGTCATCATGGATTCATCATTACACAAAGCCAAGAATTTGAGTGTTGGAGCTGTTCTCCCTTCTGGGGCGTTGTCAAAAAACTGTGGTCCTCTCAGAGTCAAACTGAAAGCCTGTTAAATAATTTAAATTTTTCATTTGTATTCAAATAACTTTTTCTTCCTTTCTGTAGCAGTTTGAGAATAATAGCATTAATTCTCATGATTGATAAGACCTGACCCAATACTATGTCACTTTTTAGTTTAATTTTTCTTACTAATGTATGATTTTTAACTTACGCAAAACTAATAAATTTGCTTTGGGCGTATGTTAATCTCAAAGGCCTTTCTGACAGTGCCTGTAACTATAGGCAGATGATCCTTGTCTAATAGGAAAATGTTACACAATTCTGTAGCATGAGCAAGAAAATTAAATGAAATCTAAAAAAAAAAAAAAAAGGAGGGGGTGGACATAGAAAAAAAGCATTAAAAGAGAAATTGATACGAACCTGAACCCATCTCAGCCCTGCCACTCCTTTGAGCTGGCATGCCTTGCAAGAGGAAGCCATTTTCCATGAATTAAATCCACAAGTGACCCTCAAATGCTAAGGACTTCTGATTGAAACTAATATGAAAATTTGGATTTGCATCATACCGAGTCCTCCTAATCATCTTCTTGCCCTGCCTTAAACCTATCTATCCGCTCCATCCTTGCCTTAGAGAGAAATTGGTAAGGAATTGGCTCACATGATTTCTGGGGGCAGACAAACCTAAATCTGTAGGGTAGGTTGGCAGTTTAGAAACTCCTGGGCAGGAGCAGGGTGATTTCTATGTCCACTCACAATCTATTTACCTATTACAGTCTTGAGGTAAAATTTCTTCTTTTTCATGAAAATCTCAGTTTTGCTGTTAAAGCCTGTAAACTGATTATATGAGGCCCACTCACATTGAGGGCCATCTCCTTTACTTAAAACTGATTATAGATGTTAACCATAACCACATAGTCCCTTCAGGACAACACCTAGGTTAGTCCTCAATAACCAAGGACTATTGTCTAGCCAAATTGACCCATCAAACCAGCCATCATAGGAAGCTTACAGTTTAGTGGGAGAGATAGACATTGAACAGATAACTACACATCAGAAGAATCACAACTGTGTTGTGAGGAACACAGAAGAATTGGGCTAGTCTAAGGATCACCAAAGGCTTCCCTGGAAAAGTAACATTCAAGCAGAGACCAAATAAATAAACAGGAGTTGGCCAGGACAAAAAGGAAGGGCTGCCTTTCAGGCATTCTGTATGGGCTTATACAAAAGCTGAGTCAAGAATGAACCGTCTGTGTGGACTTATACAAAAGCTGAGTCAAGAATGAACCTGGCACATTTGAGAAATGAAAAAGGGACCAAGGTAGCTGGAGCCTAATAAGCCTTGCACTCATTGTCCTTAGTGGACAAAGCAGAGTTACTGGACAAAACCAAAAGCTTTAGTTTCCATTGGATCCAAGCACCAAGACTAGATACACTTAAGATATCTTTGGGGGAAATAGAATTTTTCTTAATCCATTGATCTATGATTAAAATCTTCTCACATGTAGAATAAATACTTTGTCTTCTGAAAGTTCTTAGAATCAGGTCCTGCCTTATTATCTTGCTAGTAACTGCTCCCACTTGCCTTCCTTACTACTGTGTATCTCTCATGCCTTCAATCTCAAAGTTGCCAATACTGATCTCATCTCAAGGCCCTTGAGCTTGCTCTTTCTTCTGCTCTCATCACCATTCCCTAAGATTTTACAGAGCAGAACCCTTCTCAGCTTGAAGATCTTAGCTCTAAATTCCAATCCTAACCTTCCCAATTTCACCATCACCCTCTGACTCTATCTTCTGTCCTTAATTTCTATCTTCATTCACTAGCATAGAAAATCCATAATAGCAGAGACTTGATAGTAAGCATTTCATATGTATTTTTTGAAAATATGGATTTAAATCTTTTGGTAAATAATCTTTGAGTTTAATTTTATTCATCTCTAGAATGAGACTAATACTGCATATTTTCTCTGTCAATATGACTGTGAGGCTATGCAATGGAACGTGTACTTAACACAATTGTAAAATTGTAAAGGGCTGCAACGGTGATTCTCTTATGTACAACCAGAGACTAAACTTTTTCTGGCTGACTTTGAGATCTTTTTGTATTTTTGGTTTTTTCTTGGCTTCTTTGCCAACAAATCCATGCCTCTCAAATAATAAAAGAGCTAGAAGGGGTCATGATTTAAACAATGTCCCAGATAAGCCATCCCAAGGTAATGAAAGATGAAGAAAAACTGTTATAAGAATGTCTGATTGTGAAGTAGCAGAAATGTTCTAGACTTATGCCCATTTTTTAGTTGAAAAGAAATGTCACAAAGTATGCTGGATGAGTAAGAAGAACACAAATTATAGAGTAAGATAAATGATGGTCTAAATCTTAGCTACTTGCTCAATTTTTATAAAATGATAAAAGTACTTAGCAAAAAAAGGTTGTCATGAGGACAAACTGAAGCATATATAAAAGCATATATCACTAAGCCTGGCACATCATAGGTGCTTAAAAAAATTATTATTACTGCTGCCAAAATAACATTCAGAGGGTGAGCATAGTACCATGTCATCCATATTGATGGACTGTGGGTGATCAGTTCAGATTATGCTAGAAGAAGTCTGGGAAGGGACTACTGAGTTATAGACACCAACATAATGAGGGCCCTCTAATGACTTTTAGTCACCAAATAAGAGCATTTCAGATGTTCCCAGACTCAATAGCTTTGGGCAGTGGCTCCAGAACTCAGAATTCCTCCGTATCTCCTGATGTTGTTTTCATCTCAGTAGAAAAGGCACTGGCAGAGAAAATGTGGAATCTGAGCTGAGAGTTGCCCAGCCAAGAATGATAATATCTACTATCTTTAAAAAGAAGCCAATTCTTCCTGTTTCTTGTGGATGGCTGCTGTATCAAACGGTATAGCACTTTCAAGGCATTTTTCTTCACTTGATGAAAATTTGATTCCTTGGTTCCCTCCTCCTTATTGATTTTCTTTCTGTACTCCTCTTGAAGTCTGCCTCTTAAAAAAAAAGTTAGTCTATATGCAAGACCACAGAACAAGGACACTTGGAAAAAGAGGGGAGTACTGACCTGGCTCCCTCACCTTCCCCAGAGCCTCTAGTATGTCCTCAAGGAGGTCAGCTCAACCACTCTTCCAACTACTCTTAGAATTGATTGTTATCCAATCAAAAATGGAGAAACCACTGCCTTGTGATCACACAGCAACTGTTTTATTGGTCTGTATGGTTGGTTGACTATTCGTAGACCATAATTTTAGTGTTTATGTAAAAAAAATAAGGCAATGCTCCTTTTAGTAGAAAGCTATGGCATCTTGTTAAATGTCTAAAATGTTTGGGAAGGCAGATTTTCTATAACTAGAACTGTTCTAGAAGATGGGATACAACAAAACATAAAACACAGATCCTGCTTTTAGAAAATCCTGTCTTTTAGGGATGACAGACCACAAAGCAGGCAATTTCTTTACAGGGCAAGTTATGAGAACATTGAGTGATGGAAACAAAAAGGCACATAATCTAGATAACCAGCTGGGGAGGAGAGGGCTACAGATGGCTTCCTAGAGGAATGAAGAAATACAACCCAGGATTCAGAAACCCTCCCTTCACATACAATGTCTGAGGACACCTGAAAATAAGATCAAAGGCCAGACACAAGGATGCTGAACTGCAGACAATATCTGAGTCACGGGGTCACATGGAAAAAAGTATGGACTGGAACCAGGTTTCTAGATAAGAGGCAAATTCTCATTGTTTTTTCATCTTTGTTTCGATTTTGAGGAAAACGTGATCAAAAGAAGGGTGATAGAAAGATGGTGCAAGTAGTCCCATTACCTGAGATGGCAGAGTCGGCATCTAATGAAATCCACTGCCTGCGGGAACAGACGGTGTGGGACTTTGCAACAGAAGTCAGAATTGCTGAGTCTTTGCTCCCAAGACTCAAAGAGCCAGAAAAAGTGCTCAAGGCCATGTGCCACCAAAGCTTCAAGCACCAGCAGAAGCTCTTTAAATCATGTTGTGTATCTGACTCTGAAGATACAAAAACAGGAAGAATTATACAAGACTAGTGAAAAAAAAATTGAATAGCAGAAAGAAGTCTTGGGGTCTATTATTATGTTGAACATTCCTTCTTGCTTTATATTAACATTTTGTCATAGATTATATTATTTCCTTTACTAGAATATACTTAATAGTGTTTACCAACTGGTTTCAATGAAAGATGTTTTATTTAGAGAGCATTTTGCTTTAAAGGTGGTCATAGCAAGATCACTGGATCTGTGTCTGGAGAGACCTGTGCTCTCAGTTAGGCTCAAGAGGCTCCTGGTCAGCCCTGAGACCATCTCCTTGTAATTAACTCTGATCTGCAGAGGCGAGGCCACCTGGATGCTTTCAAGATGATAAACCAATTTTACACGGTAAATGTGGCTAGGAATCTTTGGCCTAGAGAAAGAAGACCAGTATAAAATGCAGTGAAGGAAATTACATATACATGTATAGATACATATTTACACACACACACACATACATACGTACGTATACATATACATGCATCTGTAGACAAATACACACACGTTTGTATGTGTATAGCATACAATTTTCTGTATCAGCTTGATTATTTTCTCTCTAAAACTTTTCTCTCTAAACCTTAGTAAAATGGGCAAAGTTCATGCTTCTGTGTAGGTCTCCCTTTAAAAAAAAAAAAGAGGACACTTTTGATCTACGGGGATGGGGATAGTAATCAATTAGTCAGTAATTAAAATTCTCAAAATGTTCCGACACTTTTTTTTTAACCTCTGAGGATCTTGGCTGATTCTTAAGACACTCCAAATTCATTTCCAGTCCAGGAAATTCCTTCAAAGTGTAAAAAATCAATCAATTTGGAATTTTGTCCCTAAGCTTTCTGTTGTGGTTGTTCCTTTCCTTTGTTTCAGCATTATTCGATGACGGTGTTTGGGGGCAGGAAAGGAGCTCTGGTAATCAGAAAAATGTACTGTCAGGCAGTTAGAGAGCTGTAATAACCAGGCCTGCCATCGGATACAAAAGTAATCATGCCACCCTCAGTCTTTCTTCTAGACTTTTTGGAAAATGGAGAGTATTAGACTTGTTATATAATTGCCTAGAAAAGTTTAAGGAATTAAAAATAAAAAGATTTAACTACAGGGTCTTAATTTCTTTTGAGTTTCTCCTGATTGATAAGTTACCCTTCCACCTTACTTCTCCCATATTCCCCATATGTCTTCTGAGCCTCCTAATAATGCAATTTGATGTTCAACAATTGAATAAAACATAATTTGAGTGGGAATTCCTATTAACATCCAATATTCATTTACAGAGTCTGTTTTCCATTATCTTGCTATTCCCCTCATGTACAGTGCTGATAATGTAGTACAAAATCTGCAATTATAAGTGTCCTTGGTGAATACTACATTTGATGCTCAATAGAATATTCCTGGGGAAGTCTGCACATGGCAGTCTGGCCAACCGAGGTTTCCATTTGTCTTAGAAGCATATGGAAAATATGATCTTAAAAATCTGATTTTATATTTTCACGACTTATCCCCATACCCTCCCCTTTCACCCTTTTTAAGAAACTTCTTTGTAGTAAAGACAAGAGGGCAATTGCATCCCAAGGGAAGAAGCTCATTACAAAGTCTTGCATACTCAAGCATCATGGATTCACCCACTTAGAGGTGAGAACAGCTCTTTGAGCTTCACCCCACTTGAGTAAAATATCCCTAATTACAGTTAAATTACTTAAAATTCTATAAAGAAAGCACCAAATCTAGTTATACTGGTAGAAGAAAACTTTTTAATGGTATTCAAACTTCGGTTTTAAGTGCTTCTTTCCACTAAAAGGATGAACCAGAATGAAGATCAGTTTAAAATCAAGGGAGAGAAAGTATCCTCTTAGGGAAAAGGTGGCCTTGTCTACTCCCTGCATCATTGAGAGCTGCCCACTGGCTAAGCCACTGTTTCAAGCATTACTCTCTGGGGAAAGACACTGGAGAGAGAGCCAAGTGAATAATTGTTTCTGACGGAATTTATAGTGATCTAGAAATGTCAGGCTGGTTACCAGGTTCAAATTATCATGATAGATAAGCAAAGCTCTATGGGGATTTCCCTGCAGAAAAAAAAGAAAAAGTGACCTCATATGTCCTGAAAATTCTGGCTCTTTAAATCAGCAGACATTTGTTGAGCACATACTCTGTGCTAGACCCAGAGGGAAACAGAAGAATGAAACCTGTATCTATGGCTCCCACTACTACAGAGACTGCCTAATACTTTAAATATTCTTTACTTTTAGAATAAAACTTCAAAAATTTGATAGATCCAACACACGCGCGTGCGCGCGCACACACACACACACACACACACACACACACACACACAATATACATAAATCCCATCTCTATCATCATTCCCTAACCTCAACCAGGGATAAGTAGTCCATACAAAATATTTTCCCAGCTTCTTTCTAAGATCTAGACACAGGCTTCAGATACAGATTTAAGCACTTGAATGCTCTCAGCATGAAGCAGTGGCTAAAAGAAACTGAGGATGTGTTAAATAGATCATAAGACAATATGCTCACAGGGTTAGAGAGAATTAAGGAGTTACTTAACAATCATATATAAAGTAAGATAAAGGGCATGCCTTAGCCAAAATGAATCAGATCATCAGGACATTTAGAACCTCTACTTCTAAGCAACTATAACAAAATATATTCATCACCTACTAGTTAATTAAATGGAAATCAAATGAACAAATACTTTGCTGCCAGAAGACTGGAATACTTGGCAGTGGTTATCTGTATTGATCATGGTCCTTTTCATTAGATCTTCCTGGAAGAGATGATTACAAGTAGTTTATGGAGACAAAACGCACAGACATGGGTGGATGTTTGCAGTGGGGAGAAAAGCATGTATCAGCACCTCCTCCCAACTCCTAGGCCAGGCTGTCCTAAATCTCCCAAGATCAAGAGTAGATTTAGGCTCCTCTGTATTCATTGCTCAGATTTCCTGTTCCAATGGTTTCTCAATATCTGCCTTGTACCACCTCTTTTGAACCCCATCTTTTTATTTTCACCATTATCTTACCGCTTTGCCCCACACTGAACAGGCTAAGGTTCCTTCATTCTGCCAAAATAAACACTATCCCAATACTTCGGAGTGTAGCAGCCTTTTGATTAAAGTTGGGGGTGACAGAGAAAGAAGTGAAAGCAAAGCATAGAAATGATCAATGCAAGTTTAAACACTAGACTTCACTCCCCTAAAATTTCAAATCCATTCCCACCATGGAGAAAAATTTTGTTGGTCATGCCCTCCTTGAGGATCCTATTTCCTGCCAGTTTCTCAAGATCCTCTCCAGATTCCTGGTGTTTCTCCTCTTTTTCACCCTTCCCAAGCCTTCTTTCAGTGCTACCCCCACTTCAGTAGAGCTGTTATGAGTAACAACGAATTTTCTGAGACTGGTTATGCAGAGAATAACTTTCAAACCACACCCAAGAGGAAAGACAACTCTTTCCATTATCAAAAACCGCCATTATGGTCTTTTTCTAACAAAAAACAAGCCATCCTTCTTTTTTTTTTAAGATTTTTTTATTTGTAAGTAATCTCTATACCCAACATGGGGCTCAAATTCACAACCCCAAGATCAACAGTCACATGCTCTACCAACTCAGCCAGCCAGGCATCCCATGACAAGGCATCCTTCTTAACAGGAGTTTTTACTTCCTTTGACATCAAGAGTCTCATCTTGTGGCATTCTTTTCAAAATAATATATTTTCTCTCCTTTTTTTTCATCCAGCCACTCTTTCAATAAAGAGTTTTTCAGTACCTACTATGTAAGCCACTATGCTGAACTTTGGGAAAAATGAAATTGCTTCAAATAAATAACTCAATTAAGCATTATCAGATCAAATACTTAAATTTATTTTTCTTCATCTCTACAATGGTTATGAACATCCCAATGAATGGCTCAATTAATTTAGAGTCTTCTTATTTTGGATAATGACTAGTTGGAAGCTGATTATTTGAATTTAACAGCTTCATTTTCAAAATAATGAATCCTATGCTTTCAACGAGCTGTTTTTAAATTTCTCAAAATGCCAGGCATAGCTTTAACAAGTCTGAAAAACATGATCCTATCATAACATACGCTCGTGTCTATATGACAACACAAAACGATTTCCTGAATTTAACACTGTCAACACAATAAAGCTTTCTGGCCATGTTCTTCTGTTTTATACAGAACTTTATTAGTCTCGATTCAAATCATTTAATTTTCAAGTGTTTTGATACCAATTCCAAACACCCTTTAGAGAGGAGATACATGGTAAGGAATGTGAAGAACCAATTTAATATGTTATTACCTAGGGATTATGTATGCAATACTTAAGTATTCCTACTTGAAGGTGTGACAGTGAGCTTTGTTTGTTTGTTTGTTTGTTTGTTTGTTTTGGTAAATGTATCATGCCAAATGTACCCTTTATGATGATAACAACCTTGGGTGTTTGTTTGGAGGAACAGCAAAATAACTGTTTCAATTCATTGTGTGTGTTAGTCATGACCCAAGTGAAGGAAATGTGGTAGGTTTGTGTCAGCTGAGTCAGAGTGAACACCACAGCCTGGGAAAATTATACTTTGTCATAATGATAACTGAACTAAACTTTCCAGGTATCCACGCTAAATGGAGTGAGTCACTGCTTGGGCAGTGCATTCACAAGGTCCTAAATACCCATTTCTAACTACAATATAAAACCTACCTCATTTCCAGAAATGATCAGGTTTTACGTCATCCTATTATCTTCCATTTCTTCTATCACATATCAGATTAATCTCCTCACAGAAGGTGCTCTCCCTCCTGGAATTATTTCATATATTGTTGTTCCAAGGAGATCAGGAAAAAGAAAAGCATTTGAATGTAAAACTGCGTTGGAAATGATTGCAAGGGGGGAAATGGTTTGTAATAGCAAAAAGGAAGCCTTGGCTCAGGCCACTGAGAATAGTAGCTCTTTCTGACTCATTTTTCTTGATTGGCCTTTTCTCAAAATGAAATCAAGGGTAGTGCGTTTCTTGGCTTAGTAGTGTTCCAAGTTCCAATGTGCTTTACTGTGGGATTTTTGGAGCAGAGTTGGTCTTAGTAAATTGTGGTACGGGTTTTTTATGGATTCCCCTCCTTGCTCCGAGTTTCCTCACCATCCTTTTCTCTTAAAATGTCATTCCCTAAAAGCCTTCATAAGCCAAAAGAAATCTAATGGTGGATTTTTCAGATACTCTGACATTGTAGATTATGGACTTTCTAAGGAGAAGATAAATCATATTCAATAGAATATAGTTGTAACTATACAAAGGATGGCCACATTTGGAAGAGCCATGCATTTTCACACTGCTTTTTCAACCCATTCCCTCCATGTTTTTTTTTCCAATTTGTATTTCCTTTATTAATGAACATTTAAGTTGAACATGGTGATCTAACTTTGTGAGTGTCTGCTATGAGCCAGGCACAATTTTTTTCTACATACACAATCCATTTAATCTTCCCAGCAATCCTGCAAGGTAGGCATTATCATGCCTGTGTTACATATCAGGAAATTGAAGTCCAGACAGATTAAGTAAATGACACAAGGAGCTGAAAGTGTTGGTCTTGACTCAAACTCAAGCCTTTCTGTCTCCAAAGCTATGTGTTTTTCAATATGTCACTTTACTTCTCATGTAGCTGTGGGGATTACTCAGGACAGACAAGATAGAGCCAAAAGACTTTGTGTTACTCTGAGTTCCACAGAATTCAGATAATTTTCTCTTCATATTTACTTAGGATACTTAAGTACAGATTCAGTATTTCTTACACCACACAACTCATTTTAATCTCATAGATGCCTTTTTTGTCCATAAATTCTTTCATTCTTTCTTCCTTTAAAAGGAAATGTAGGTTTGTGTCAGCTGAGTTGGGTCTTGTCTCCTCAAATCTTATTTGATTTGTAGAGAAGGAATGTTAAGAGCAGAAATCAAAACAAATACCTTGATACCCCATTCTGTGGAAAACTTTCACTAAAATACTCACTATAGGCCATGATAGCAAATGCACACTCCATTACTATAAAAACAAACCCAGAGAAAGAGAACTGTGGCCTGAACTTTCCTGCAGAAAGAAGGAAAAAGATTGGATTGGGCTGTATGCAAAACAGACCTTAGTCTATAACCACATTTGCCACTTTCTGACTAGGGACCTTGAGCCAATTACTACTCAGGCTTTCTCAACCATGGCAGTACTCAGTCCTTGTTTTTATCTGCAAAATAAGCTTAGAACCCCCTTCATTTATAAGAAAGGTTAAATGAAATAATTTATGTCCAGCATCTAGCTAGCTAGTTAGATAGGCCTCCAATATGTTCCTTCCTCTTCTACTCTTTCTGCCAACCTCTCCTCCCCCAAACTTGCAATCACCCTGCCTGTAAAAGTTTATCTTCTAAGTAACATAAATTTTGATGGATTGAAATGCTTCTTGTGTCTTCTCTCATTGAAGAGGTAAAATAGCAGCCATGATGTATAGGATCAACGTAATTGAATTATTTGGAACTATTTTGGTCCCGGAAGAGGCCATCTCAGATGGACAAGTACAATGTTTGAGCTGAATTTCACCAGAAGTCAGAAACCATTAATTTAACATGACTCCTCTTCCCTCTCCTCCACTCCTGTTTTGCTTATTGATTAAAAGGGGGGAAAAGAGTCTGTTGTAGTTGTACAACAAAACAGAATCATGATAAACGCTGCCGAGTTAACAAGTTCCCCGTGGCATCACATCAAGCTGGACATGAAAAATAAGAAAATAGGAGACTGATATCACTTAAGGTCTTGAAATCAACTTCATATGAGACATTTCATTGTTTCTGGTTACCCTGCTGTGTTTTTGAAGGCCTGAAGCATGGTAATAAATTTGATAACCCTACCAAATTTACCAAATCCTAGCAAAAGACTAGAATATAAAATCTATCTAAGCTGATAGGTGAGATATTTAGCAAACTTTCTCAGTGAAATAAGATGTGTCTGGGATTTTTTAAATGCTTATTTATTTGGAGAACAGGGAGATGGTGAAGAGAAAGAGGGAATGAGAGAATCCCATGCAGGCTCCATGCTCAGTGCAGAGCCTGATGCAGGGGTCAATCCCACAACCATAAGTTCACAACCTGAGCTGAAATCGAGTCAGGTGCTTAACCAGCTGAGCTACCCAGGCACTCCAATGTGTCTGGGCTTTGAATTATGATAAAGATAAAGACATTTAACTCCTATGGGACCTTACTATTTTATTAACTCTGAGTTTGGGGGCCTAAAAACTTGGCAACATGGAAGATTTTGGTTTGGGAGCACATAAGAGCTAGGAAATGATCTTGATTGTTTTATGAATTTGACTCACTTGACAGAATTGTTATTTCAATTTCTTCTGAAATAACATTTGCCATCATGGCATCAGAAATTCCAACATCAATCACTCTGACCTTTAGTACCCCACTCTTACCCTGGTCTGGGGTACAAATTGGCAAATTTCATATTTTAACATATATATATATATATATATATATATATGTTATATATGTATATACATATATGCATATATATATATATGTTATATATGTATATACATATATACATATATATGCATATATATATAACTTTACAAAGTTAATTACCTCATCTTCATATGACCAGATGACCCTGAAATTTCTTAAAGTTTGCTTAGAGGCCTACCCTGCTCAATAATTCTTCAGTGAAGGAAAACTGGCTGATATGATGCACCCACTGGAAGCCCCCATTTCCTATGTGTTGCTTTGTTGGGGATTGGCTATACATAAACTGCATTGCCTGGTGCCATCCCTCTCCACTGTGGTGGTGGGAACTGGCAGTGGTAACTTAAGGTTTACTAGAGGAGAAAGAAAAATACTTCTACCCAGTGTTAAGCTCAGTCAAGGCCATTTTATGCCATCTGGAACCAGAGCATCTGATGTTTTATCTCTTTAACCCCTGCTGTTGCTCTAGATCTCCATGCAGCTCCTAGGATTTCCTGAAAGAACACAATCTCATTCCTTCAGCACACTTTATACTCAACCAAGGGTGTTCAAGCTTGGACTTCCCTAAGGTCAAGTCTTGAACTTACATTCATACATTACATTATTTTCACTGAGCACTGTCTTAGCTCAGGCTGCTGCAACAAAATACCATAGCCTGGGTGGCTGATGAACATCAGAAATCTGTTTCCCACAGCTCTGGAGACTGGAAGCTGCAGGTCAAGGAGGCAGCAGGACTGGGTTCTGGGAGGGCTCTCTCTCGGGTTGTTGAAAATTGCCTTCTCCTTATACTCGCATGTGACTGAGAGAGGCCAAAAGAGCTCTCTGGACACTAATCTCATTCATGAGGGCTCTACCTTCAGGACCTAGGTCTAATTACTTTCCTAATACATCACATTGGGAGCTAGGATTTCCATGTGTGAATCCAGGGCTTGGAGGGCCATACAAACATTGAGTCAATTGCAAGCCATCAATCATAAGGAAAACTTAGTTTCAGCTGTTGATAATCCAATCATGAACTAGGTACAACCATTTGCCCTCCTGTAGTTTACTTTGTTTCTGTTAAAGCACGCCATTCATCCCAGAGTGTCTGATTTGGGAAGGGCATTAATGTCCATCCATTTGCTGAGCCATAACCAGTGCCCAACCCCCAACTCCCAGTGACCTAAGCCCATGCACTGAATTCAGGCAAATTTCCTCAAGTCCCCTGAGGACCTATTGTCTTTTTCTGACAGCAAACTCCATTAGTAAACAGATCACTGGATTCAGATCCTAAGTCCATACCTGCCAACAAGTTACTTAAATTCTCTCTGTTTCCTTATCTATAAAATGGGACTAACAGCACCTACCTCACAGAGTTCTTATGAAAGTACCTGTTCCATACAAAGTGTTACACAAATGTTGATTAACTAACTACCATAACAAGTGAAGCTTTATGTGCTAATCATTATGTGCTCATTATTCTTTTAAATAGTTCAGACATATTAACTTATTTAATTTCAAAACACTCTATGAGGCAAATTCTTATATTAGAGATGAGGAAACAGGCCAAGAAAATTCAAATAATTTGCAAAGGCCATACAGTTGTTAGGTTGTGACTCTAGGATTCAAATGCAGACATTCTGGATCCAAAATCAGAATTTCTCAAAACAGGGATTTTTTTTAGAGCAACATGTTCAGGAACTTGACATACTCTTTTTTTCTAAGTTGAGCAGGCTCTTATGTAAATTCTCCAGGCAGCCAAGACACAAATACAATCTTTTCCAATGTGACCCACTCTCTTCCAATTGGTAGTCTCTATTACTGAACAAGATTTTAGTTTCCTTCTACCCACACTCTTTGGAAGGAAGAATTCTAAGATGGTCTCTAAGTATAGGTAAGTATGTACTCTGATGTATATGCCTGTATAATGACCTCCACGTGGTTATAAGCAGGACCTGTGAATATAATGATGTACGTCGTTATGCAGCAGAAAGGATTTTGCAGATGTAATTAAAATCCCTAAACAGTTGACTATGAGCTAACCAAAAAAGAAATTTCACTTGATGGACTTCACTTATTTCAGATGAGCCCTTAAAAGATGTCAGAGTTTGGGGCGCCTGGCTGGCTCAGTTGGGAGAGCATGTGACTCTTGATCTCAGGGGTTGTGAGTTCAAGCCCTACACTGGGTATAGAGATTACTCTAAAAAATAAAATTTAAACATATCAACGAAGATTTTTTTAAAGATGTTGGAGCTATGCAAAGTTAGCCAATTCTACTAGTGGACTTAAAGGAGCAAATTGTCATGTTGCCGAGGGAGCCATGTGGCAGTCAACACAGGTGGCCTTCAGGAGCAGAGAGTAGCCCCAGTTGAGAGCCAGCCAGAAAGTGGAAACCTCACTCATAAAACCACAAGACATTAAATTCTGTCAACATAAGGGAGCTTGAAAGAAGACTCTTAACCCCAGAAGAGAGCCCAGTCTGCCTTCTGAGATATTCAGAAGAGAACCCAAGAGATCCCTACGCAGACTTCTGTCCTAAGAAAGGAATGTTGTTTTGAGCAGTGATTGTCTGAATATGACACACAAAGTACAAATAACAAAAGCAAAAATCAATAAATAGGACTCCATCAAACTTAAAAGCTTCTGCACTGCAAAAGAAATAACCAAATGCATAGGCAACCTATAGAATGGAGAACATTTTTGCAATCCATATATCAGATAAGGGGTTAATGTCTAAAATATATAAAGCACTCATACAATTACTAACAGCAAAACATCCAACTGAAAAATGAGCAGAAGAATTGAATAGAAATTTTTCCAAAGAAAACATTCAAATGGTCAACAGGTACATGAAAAGATGGCCAACATCTAATATAATCATCAGGGAAATGCAAATCCAAACTACCTCACCCTGTTAGAATGATTATCGTCAAGAAGACAAGAGATGACAAATGTTGGATGTAAATAAAAGGAAAGCCTTATACACTGTTGGTGGGAATATAAATTGGTTCAACCACTATTAAAAAAACAATATGGACGTTCCACAAAAAATTAAAAATAGATCTACTCTATGACTCAGCAATGCCATTTCTGATTATGTACTCAAACGAAATGAAGACAGGATAACAAAGAGATAAGTATACTTTCAAGTTTATTGCATCATTATTCATAACAGCCAAGATATGGAAACAACCTAAGTGCCCATCAACAGATAAAGGGATAAAGTTGTGATAAATATATATACAACGGAATATTATTCAGCCATGAGAAATAAGGACATTCTGCCATTTGCAACAACATGGATGGAGACCATATCACGATAAATGAGATAAGTCAAAGACAAGCAATATATGATATCACTTATATGTGGGATCTAAAAATGCCAAACTCATAAAAGTAGAAAATCAAATGGTTATCAGGGGATGAGAGTGTAGGGACAGGGCAGATGTTGTTTAAGGGTACAAAGTAATAATGAGTAGTAATAAGCCCTGGAGATTTAGTGCATAGTATAGTGAATATTGACAACAATATTTTGTTACAATCATCAAACTTTCAAAGAGACTAGAACTTAATGATTTAAGAAAGTACCATTATGTAGCATGATAGAGGTGCTAATTGCCATGATAATGGCAATCCTACTACGATATATAAATGTATCAAATTAATATATTATACACCTAAATTTGCACAATGCTATATGTCAAACATATTTTAATTAACAAAAAGAAAAGAAGTGGACATTGTTATAATCCACTACTTTCGTGCTAATTCATTATTCAGCAATAGGAAATGAAGACAAAGGGGCGCCTGGTTGGCTCAGTCAGTTAAGTGTCCAACTTCAGCTCAGGTCATGATCTTGTGGTTTGTGGGTTCGAGCCCCACATCAGGCTCTGTGCCGACAGCTCAGAGCCTGGAGCCTGCTTCAGATTCTGTGTCTCCCCTTCTCTCTGCCCCTCCTTCACTTGCTCTTTGTTTCTCCTCATTGCTTTGTATACTGACACAGAGAAGAGTGACTCAGTGTGATAATTCAATTGCATAAGAAGATTTTCGAAACTCGACAGAAGCATCTGATTCAGTCTGTTTACTATTCAAGTGAAGAAACAAAACTAGAGGGGAAAAAGCTCTTCGCAAAATTTATACTAGCATCTATGTTACTCAAATTCGGTTTCATGCCTGACGTAGAGCATCCTAAATGTATAACTGAGACTTGGAGCCAGGAACGTGCCTGTCTCCATCCAGTGTGCTCTTCTCGGAACATGAACCCTTCCTGCTGAATTGCTACCAGCGATGAGAACTGTAATTGTGGCCAGAGGAAGACGTGGAAGAACCCTTCTTTATGGTTACACTATGGGACTGGCTGAGTGACTGACTTCCTGTGTAGAAGGGTTCCATGAGTGCAAAGATAAATAGGAAATAATTAACTTTTATATGTGAGTTGGATTTCAGTTTTGCCCTAGAACATATTCAGCTAACATCCAAGGCCATTTGCAGGCTCAACAGAGTGAGAAATGAAAGGTTAGAGTATATAAAAGGAGCTTTCCAATAGTTTAGTTTTCAATTAGTGGCCAACATTATACCCAACCCCCATTTTATATTAAGAGGCTCATGCTGTGGTTGGTTACAGGCAGGGACCTGACTCTGCATCCTGGCTCGTAACTTGAATCTAACTTTGAACCACCTTCTAGGTGTATAACCTTAACTCGTATGTTTCAGTTTTCTCATTTCCAAAATTGAGATAATAAGTATAAGTATCTCATAAGGTTTGTGTGTATTAAAGAAGTCAATATAAGTCCAGAAACAATGCCTGAGATTATGGTCAGCACTCATAAATGTGAGCCAGGATTTCTTATGTTTCAGTCCCTAAATCCTTGGTTTGAAAAACAAATACCCAGACACATCAATTTTCCAGGTGCTGTTATTGGGATTTTAACACATAAATTCAATGAGGGTATGTTTTCCTTCAGTTACATACCATTTAAAAAAAAATTTTTTTTAATGTTCATTTATTTTTGAAGGAGAGAGGGACATAGTGAGAGTGGGGGAGGGTCAGAGAGAGAGGGAGACACAGAATCCGAAGCAGGCTCCAGGCTCTCAGCTGTCAGCAGCACAGAGCCCGACGTGGGGCTGGAACTCAAGAATCTCCAGATCATGACCTGAGCCGAAGTCAGACGCTCAACCGACTGAGCCACCCAGGAGCCCCTACATACCATTTTAAATGTCAAAAGAGGTGTTGTTTCACAAGTGACTGTTTTGCTTAATTCAGAAAAAGAACTATACTTGAATAAAGCCATTCAGTGAGTTCAGACACCACTCAAAGTGGATTAATAGAAAATTCCATGCCAACATTTTAAACCAGAATATACCTTGTTAAAGAACATTAGTGCATTACCCTTTGTTTGATTAAGTGTTGAGGGCAGGTGATGCCACGATGATCAACAGAAGAATCACTAATCATTTCCCCCCAAAACTGCGTGTTCTAAAGTTCCCTAAAATTGGACGAATGAGATTCTTAACTTTTTGGAAACACAAAATTTACCTATATGGACTAAATGAACTTGTGATCATTTGTAGGAAGTTGATAGTGTGTTCATAGAGCTACAATATTACCTAGGGACCTATTCAAAATACTTAACTTCCAAGATAGTACAAGGCTTTTTGTAAAGACCTACCAGTGCTTACTGGTAGAATAGCACTCCTATCTGTTAAAGCAAAACACTCTACCCCAATTCGAATTCCACTATTGTGGCTGGGGTTTGATGGGGACTTGGGGTGGAATTTATGCTAAATCATGGAAAATCTATTTATCAAGACATGAACTGGGATGAAGGATGAGGGATCAGGGTGCATTTCCCCGAAGGGATTTTGACAAGAAATATCACAAGTGGCCATTATGAGGGAGCTAATTAAATTCCAAATTTGAAGTCTGAGATGATGGTTTTGAACGTTTCCAAATCCTTCCGCGTTTTGGGGAAGGCCTATGTGTGTCCTTACAAATAGACCTGAACATTCTGCATCTCGATCACTATGAACTATGCAAAGTACACGAAATTCAGTCTCTCCCAGAGAATCCCAGAGTCACTGCCTCTCTGTTATCACAGCGCATAATTTCTTGCTCTGTGTGTGACAGGTGACACAGAGAAAGTGGTAGTATGCTGTTGCCAAAGTAACAATGTCTATTTGCGACTCTGCCTGTCAATTATCCAACTGCTTTCTTCTGAAATTGAGATGTGTCTAGTCTACACAGAATGAGCTCATCAGTGACTTAGGTTTCGGATGATCACAAGTTATTTGCGAGTTTATGTTCATTGTTGTGTGTGTGCTGATAGGCAGAAACAAAGACAATGTTTCAATCTTAAACGCTGCTGAATTTCTGCCTGCAATTCAGTGGGAAAAACTTCCTCAGGTTAGGGGAAGCACAGCAGTTAAAAGTAGATTGCAGTTGTTATAAAAATACTGTAGGAGAAAAAAAATACTATCGGAGAAACAAGAAAGACACTTAAATCTGGATTTTCAAAATACTAGATGTTATCTCCCTTCGCATTCCTTTGTCAAGAAGGAGTGGCTTTGCCAGTAATGAACCCTCAGTCATATTTAGCATGATGCAAATTTTATGAGACAAAAATTATGTACTCCTAACCCAAACAAGTACCTCATCCCCACATGTTAACGCTAAACTCAAAACTAGACATGTCTAATATTTGGCCTTGTAGCAAACATATTTTTTTATCTGACCTCCATAAAATGATTCTTACAAAGAAGTTGCTTATTATGAAGTCAACAAGTTTTAGTTTGTGCAAAGTTATTCCTGAGGGAAAAATTTAAAGCCTTACCCACAGGCTGCAGGAAATAACGTCAGGGTTCTGAATGATCTGGCAAAACCCAGAGGAACACTGAAAACATCTGCTGTTCCATTCGGACCAGGCAGCATGAAAACACGTTCTCCTACTACATCTCAGAGTTTCAGAATCCCAGCATTAATTATTTGTTCACACTAGAACTTAAGGTCCACAGACATACTTTGGCTATCTTGGTCATTCGTAATAGCTCAGGGCTTAAAACAGGATCTGGCATATGATCAATTGACACTGAATTCAACTAACACTGAAATTCAATTAACACTGAAACTTACTTCATAACAGGTACTTTTAAAGGCAACTTACATGTACTTGCTCATTTAATTCCTTCAACCACCCAATAAGTAGATGCCAGTCTTATTCTCATTTTATGGACAGGGAAACAGAGGCACAGACCATTTTCATACTGTCTCCAACATAAAGCAAGTAGAAAGTAAAGAGTTGGGTGTAGAGGGGCGCCTGGGTGGCGCAGTCGGTTAAGCGTCCGACTTCAGCCAGGTCACGATCTCGCGGTCCGTGAGTTCGAGCCCCGCGTCGGGCTCTGGGCTGATGGCTCAGAGCCTGGAGCCTGTTTCCGATTCTGTGTCTCCCTCTCTCTGCCCCTCCCCCGTTCATGCTCTGTCTCTCTCTGTCCCAAAAATAAATAAACGTTAAAAAAAAAAAAAGAGTTGGGTGTAGAAATAATGTAAGGAGAAAGTACCAGAGGGGAGTTGGGTGGAGTGATGGGTGGAATAGATGATGGGGATTAAAGAGTACACTTATCATGATGAAATATAAAATAAAAGAATAGAATAAAAGAATAAAATAAAATAAATAAAATAAAATAAAATAAAATAAAATAAAATAAAATAAAAACAAAAGCAAAGAAAGCCTGGTTTCCAAGTTAGCCATACTGGCCCCAGAACTTCTACCCTGATCACTGCATGCTGATTAAATCAATCAGAGAGAAAAGATTCATTGGAAAACATGGGTATTTACAAGAATTCTATCTAGGGTCTGAAATCACAAATTACCCCAGCTATTTCAACCCTCTCTATAAAATGGAAGAAGTGGGACACAGAGCACCAAAGTTTATCACCAGAATCATCAAAATCACCACAGGGTCCCTAGCGGCACTACAGTGCTGACAGCAAACCAAATACTTAGTTCCTGACCATCCTATATCACTTCTAACAGAGTCTTTAAAATTTTTTTAATGCTTATTTATATTTGAGAGAGAGAGAGAGAGAGAAGAGAGCATGAGCATGAGCGGGGGAGGGGCAGAGAGAGACTGAGACAGAATCCAAAGCAGGCTCCAGGGCTCTGAGTTGTCAGCACAGAACCCAATGCAGGGCTTGAACTCAGGAGCCAAGAGATCATGACCTGAGCTGAAGTCGGATGCTTAACTGACCGAGCCACCCAGGCAGCCACTTCTTTTTTTAAAATTTTTTTTTCAACGTTTTTTATTTATTTTTGGGACAGAGAGAGACAGAGCATGAATGGGGGAGGGGCAGAGAGAGAGGGAGACACAGAATCGGAAACAGGCTCCAGGCTCCGAGCCATCAGCCCAGAGCCCGACGCGGGGCTCGAACTCACAGACCGCGAGATCGAGACCTGGCTGAAGTCGGACGCTTAACCGACTGCGCCACCCAGGCGCCCCCAGGCAGCCACTTCTAACAGATTCTTGTTCACATGTGGCATAGAAGACAAGACACTGAACCCAGGAACTAGGAAATGACAATGACTATCATTGATTAAACATGAACTTGAAGCCAGCCCTTGTCTGGACACAAACGTTGTTACACTATCTTATTTAATCTTCATACAACTCTATGGGATATATATTTTTACTCCATTTGAAGGTAATGAGGTTAAAGAATTTCATCATATGGTAGAAAAAGGATTTGGCCCTGTCATAGGTCATCGTTTCTCAGTGGTTGTTGAGCTCAAGCCCCAACCTCTGCCTTTGGTCTGCAGCCCAGCAGTGTGATTTTGATAAAGTCCGTTAGCAGCTCTCTGACTTATGCGTGGTCAGCTATGAACGTGGCAAGGATAAACAATAACAACAACAATAGCGTTTTATTATTCAGCCTATCCAGCTATTCTCAAGGTTGTTATAAGAAAAATATATTTTAAAAAAGAAAAAAATATATAAAGTGACCA
Organism: Prionailurus bengalensis; assembly: GCF_016509475.1. Taxonomy (NCBI): domain Eukaryota; kingdom Metazoa; phylum Chordata; class Mammalia; order Carnivora; family Felidae; genus Prionailurus; species Prionailurus bengalensis. The sequence goes on along the minus strand of NC_057344.1, from coordinate 188,771,768 downwards.
GATTAGACACTTTAAAATTCATAGTGTCAGGGCACCTGGGTGGCTCAGTCAGTTAAGCATCTGACTCTTGATTTCAGCTCAGGTCATGATCTCATGGTTCATGAGTTCAAGCCCCACATCAGGCTCTGCACTGATGGTGCAGAACCTGCTTGGGATTTTCTCCCCCCATCCTCTGTCCCTGCCCTGCTTGTGCTCTCTCTCTCTCTCTCTCAAAATAAGTAAATTAAAAAAAAAATTTTTAAATTTATAGTGTCTCTCCCGCTCAGCTACTTCTCATCCTACATGTTCTACAAAATGAAATCAATACAAACTACGAAACCCAAAACTTAAATAAAATCTGCAACTAAGGGACACCTGGGTGGCTCAATCAGTTTAGTGTGGGACTCTTCATTTGGGCTCCAATCATGATCCTGCAGTCGTGATTGAGCCCCATGACGGTTCCCTGATGGGAACAGAGCCTGCTTAAGAGACTCTTTTCCTCTTCCTCCGCCCCTCCCCTCCCTCAAAAAAATCTGCAATTAAAATAGACATCACGTTGATTTTCTTGTGGCAAAATTGTTGGTAAATTTGCTGAAGCTGGACTGTGCTCATTTCCTCAGACCCCACATTGGCTGTTGGCCTATTTGATAATCCTGCATTTGGAGGCAGGTTTATAAAACGTGAAATGCTCTGTGAAGGCAAGAATTCACCTTTGGCGTGACTGTTACTATTATTTTACAACTAGCTGTCGTCCCGCCTAGCTCAAGAGCTCACTGCCGTGCATCTTTCTAGCTCCACGCAGAGTCCACGCCTAGACACGCGCGCCGAGGGAAGCTTTCCCTGATGCACCGAGGCTGGACGAGGTGCGTCTCCTCCACCTTCCCATAGCGCTCAGCCCTTACCCCTGTCACAGCCCATTCTAAGACTTTGGGCTTACGAAGTAGACAGCAAAAGGAGAGAATACCCCCCTGCTAATCCACACCAGAGTTTGATGTTTGAAGCATTGGATCAGATTCAGTATTCCAGAACGTGGAAGAAGAATGGCCGAAAGCCCCTGCCTGCACCCATTCCCGTTGCCTCTATCCCAGTAGCCACAGCCGCACTGCGGTGATAATGACCTCCACAGGAGTTTGCCGACTTCCCTCCTGGGAGTGAATTCAAAAGAGGAACTCGGTGAGCAGTGTTTGCTTAACAGCCTGGCCCTCCAGAATTCATGCAGAAATCAATGACACACAAGGCGCCTTAGCACATCCTAATGGGATGAAGCCTCACTAAAAAGGCCAAATGAGCAAAAGGACGATTCAATTTCCAGGGCAGAGACCAGGCTGAGACAGAACACAGGCGAGAAAACCTCCCAAGGTGCGCTAAGACCGAGGCTGACTAGACAGGAGGTCTATAGCTTTCAAACCGCTACAAACTGGAGAAGAGGAAAAATCATTAGTGAGACCTGCCGGCGACCCCAGTCTGAGCGCTGAGCGCCGGCCAGGGGCTGGCTGGGAAATTCTAGAGAGGGAAAGGGAAGAGATAGAAAGCCATGTCTATGTAAGCCCCTTTCCCTAGGAGCTCTCCTGATACACAGAGGAAGGAGGGGGTGAGGCACCCGGAGAAAAGGAGCGGTACCCCCAAATCGGTGGTGGGAACTTGTGGGGTCCCCCCCCCCGCCGACACTAGCAGTGAGAAGGTGAATGCCCCAGGGTCTCCAGGGTTCCAAGGAAAGGGTTGCACAAGGAGGAGGAAGAGGGGGTGAGGCTCTGCAACATTCATAAAGTCTGAGTTCTGGGAATTTACCCTCATTTTTTATCAGAGCATAATTCTAAGAGTCAAAGGGTATGACTCTGGTTTAACCAAAAAAACAAAAAATGAAAAACAAACAAACAAACAAACAAAAAAAACAGAAAGAAAAAGGCAGTCCCCTTCTCCCGTTCTTCCCCACCCTCACTTCCTAACCTCTAGAGTCACCACCTTCAATTCTTCAGCTGTTTCTTCTGATACTTGCCACCTCATTTCAACATAAGAAACCTATTTTGCTCTCTCCTGATTTTGTGGTTATAGACCTGCCCTTAATCTTTTCCTCCTAAGGGAGACCAGGGTTGGGTTTGCTCAACGCCCTCTGTGTCGATCGTTGCTGCATTCTCAAACTCTGTCAGAGCTCCAAAACACTTCTCAGTAAGGTCACGCATGCTGAAACCTGATCCCCTTTTTTCCTTGGGGACATGTCTGTGGGGCTGGTCACCCACAGGGAACAGGGTCCCCCCCCCTGGCTGGCTGCATTGCAGACATAATGGGCCTCCTCTTCTTTTACACCCCTCTCTACTCTCAGGGACCCTCTGTTTTCTGGATGTCATGCTTTTTGGTTTATTCTCTCATCTGCCCCTATGCACCTAGTGAGAGGCCACGGTAATGAATCCACCGACGTCTCTTTGCATGCCAGAAAACGTTATTCCACGCTCAGACTTGATTTATGGTTTGGTTGAGAATGTGGTTCCAGTTAGAATTCATTCTCCTCAGGACTTTGAAGCATTTCTCTGTTGTCTTCCAAATGAGAGTGTTGTTACTGAGAAGCTTGATGCCATTATAATTCCTGATCATATGTGACTGGCAATTTTTATTCCTGTCTGGAAGCTTTTAGAATTCTCCCTTTAGTGCTAATGTTCTGCATTTTCTTGATGATAGGCCTAGGTGTGGGTGCTTTTTCTTCATTCTGCTGGGCATGAAGTGGGATTTATTAATCTGGAAACTTATGACCTTCAATTAAGGGAAATAATTTGTTCTATAAGGTATTAAAGGGAAAATGTTAAAAATTCTAGATTCCAATTAAAATCTTTTGGAACCTAATCTCAGGACTGATGTCCCATCTATTGGCCATATTCTATTTGTTAGAGGCTGGTCAGCAAATTCAAGAGGGGATTACACAAGCATGCACGGACCAGGAAGGGGATCATTGGGAGCCATCTTGAAGGCTGCCTACCTCACCTTGCTTAAAAACTGACAAGAATCATAATCTCTTCACTTGATCTGCTTCTCCTGAGAATGAACCTATGTTTTCTGATGGCAGTTTGAGGCCTAAGATCTGATGGAGGGGATTTTCCTGAGATCTCCTACAGGGAGGAGAATTTTTGGGGGGAGAATATTTGATTTTCTTTTCCATAGATAAAAGTTTAAAACACTATTATTTGTTTTTGGTCAAGGAATGGAGAGTCAAACACTGCATGAGTAAATATGGTGAAAATAGTTTGTATTGCTGTGGAAGACTTTTTCCCCCCAGAAGAGCAACTACAATAAATCTAAGAGATGACCTTATCCTACTAAGAATATTAACAAGAAAAATTACTAATAGGAAAATTAAGGTGAAGATTAGGATAATTAATCATTCAATTAATTTGAACAAAATATTCATTTGTCTTAATAATTGAGGTGTATAAGGATAAAATATTACTTCTCCAAACCTATACAAATCAATGTATCAAAATTTATTTTCACTTCGCCAACAGAGACATTCATTACAAAAGTGATTATTCAAACTCAAATACAGTTATCTCATTTCTCAAAGAGAAGCCCAAAAATCCAGTAAATTAAAATTTGAGTTTTGAGGCTGTTTCCATAACTCCATCACTTCCAGTGGGGAAAATACCAGGCATTGAACACAATCTTGTTGGTTAAGTTTTTCTCACTTCTTGCATTGATCGTTGGAACTACAGCACAGCTAGCTTTCCTTTCCCTATTTGCTGTAAGATAGACTAATTATTAAAATTTCCCAAACTCTGGGGAAAATGGATTATAGACTTTGGATTCAAATGTACAATTGAACACCTGTTCTCCCCTCTAATTCTGTGTGTGTGCACGCATGTGTGTGCATGCGTGCACGCACATGGGGTGCCATAAATGGGCTGAACTTTATATTATTCCTCTCACACACATAAAAATATCATAAGTTAGCACTGATTGTCAGTTAGGTGCAATATATGAGCTATTTTGAGTTCAGTCAAAGGTGACCAAATGTGACATTTTATTTAAGTGAGTTAGAAATTGGATGGGCATTGTGTGACACCTTCTCTCTCCGTGCCAATAGCTTACTTCCTATTATCAAATTCCACTCAAACTTAAACCTGCGGAAATTGACCAGCCCTGGAAGCAGTTATACGGTACAAGAAATGTTGGCCATGCTATTAAACTAAACTTTCCTTATATGCTGGTGGAGTAGCTTATCATTTATTTGTGTGTTTTCAAACCAATGCTGAAATATTATTCTAAAATACATTGTAGTTAAAATAATAAAGTTTGTGGCAAACCATAAGAGACTCTTAAATACAGAGAACAAACTGAGGGTGATGGGGAGGGCAGGGGAGAAGGGAAAAAGGCTAATGGGCATTGAGGAGAGCAGTTGTTGGGATGAGGATTGGGTGTTGTATGTAAGCAATGAATCATGGGAATATGCTCCCAAAGCCAAGAACACACTGTATACACTGTATGCTAGCTAACTTGACAATAAATTATATTTTTAAAAATAATAATAAAATTTTCATGTTTTAAAAAAAACAGGCATTTTTTAAAGCTCCTGTTATGTGTCTACCACCAAACTAGGCATAATGGGACTGAAGGAGTAATAGAAATTATAATCCAACAATTTGCTGGTAAAACATAGCACATACAAGAGAATTTCACAATAGAAGTTATTCTATTCTATTTCCCACACATTCCTTTGGACTATGAAACTTGGAAGCACAATTCATATTCTATTCAGTATATCACCAGTGTCTAACATAGTGACTGGAACAAAAAAAAAAAAAAAGATGCTTAAAAGATGGCTAATGGATGATGAATGAATCAATAAGAAAATCAATAATTAAATATGTAAATGAACCAGATGCATGATACAGAGTCCTATGGGAGTCAAACAGAGGAATATATTCCTGTAGGCTAGTGACCTAAGGAAATTATATAGGTAAGAGATGGGGTACCATAGATTGAATGTGCCGCCCTAAAATTCATACGTTGAAACCTAACCTCCAATACAATGGTATTAAGAGTAGGGCCTCTGAGAATTGGTTAGATCATAAGGCACGGCCATCATGAATATGATTAGTGCCCTTATAAAAGAGACCCCAGAGAACTCTCTCCTCACTTCCACCATGTAAAGACACAGGGGAAGAACAGAGGTCTACGAACTTGAAGCAGGCACTCACCAGACACCAAGTGAGCCAGCACCTTAATCTTAGACTTCAAAGCCTTCAGAACTGTGAGAAAGAAATATGTGTTTCTTATAAACCACCCAATCTATGGTATTATTACTGTGTCAGCCTGAATGGACTAAGACATGGAATTTACTCAACTATTGGAAAATTAGGAATATTTTGGTAGGATAGAAAGAAGACACGACTGATGTTGAAGTTGTTTTCCTGAGAAAATACCTTTCACCACGTTTTCCAAACACTCAGACACTAAGAGGTGGTTTCATAAAGACTACCTGGGCTGGGTTGAGATCCTTTCTCATTTCCTACCTGTGGCAGTGTAGCACACTGATTTAATTTCTCTACCTCAATTTGTCATAAACATTCTAGGAAAACTAACCAAACTGAACGAACTGCAATGATTAAATGGCATATGAAACCAAAGGGCTTAGAGCAGTACTCAGCACACCGTGAGTATTCAATTGGTGGTAGCTATTTTTTCAGAGACCAGCCAGCCCCCCACCAAATTCTGTCACCTCTTTCCCTTTCTACAGTGTTGTGACTGGAAAGAGGCTGTGCAGTCAAAGACATTCCCAGCCTTTCTGCACATAGGTGTGAGTGACCGAGTGTCTAGTTCTCACCCATAGAATGTGAGAAATGATATGGCCCCTTCCAGAACCTTCTTTGGGAAGCATATGTGTCTTCTCTGGGGCCCTTTTTATTCCTTCTTCTCTCAAATGATTGGGCTCTGTAACAATTCACTAAACCATTCATTATGTAATGAGGCCTAGAATAATTTACTACTGAGAAAATTACTGAAAACATACCTTGCCATTATAATTAGAGACTCTTTGAGTTTCATCAGGATTACCTTACCTTCAATTGGAAATAGCCAGTAGGATAAAGCTTAGGTATCTTTTGACTTTGCTTTCTTCCTGAGCAAGATGGGACACAAAGGCCACAGGGTTCATTTATGTGGGTGTGTCCTGAAGTCAACATAATTACAGAAATACGTTCAGTGATCATCATGTCAAGACAGCAGGAATTATAGATCGTTTCAATGAGAAGAAGCCCCACTTTGAAAAGACTAACTTTAATAAAACTTGGCTTTGCTCTAACCAAAACATCTAATTTTGAAGCATCTTCTAAGAATGCTTATCACATTGCCAATCAAAAAAAAAAAGCATCACATGATTGGTAAGATCTTAGAGAATCCATGTGTATTAGTTTGCTGGGGCTGCCATAATAAAGTGCCAGACTAGGTGGCTTAAACGATAGAAATTTATTTTCTAACAACTCTGGGGACTGGAAATTCAAGATTAAAGTGTCAGCAGGGTTGGTTTCATACTGAAACCTGTCTCCTTGGCTTATGGATGGCTGTCTTCTCCTTGTGTGCTCCCTCTGTAAATGTCTGTGTCCTCATATTCATTCAAAAAAATTGTAATGCCTAGTTATTTTTAAGAGAGAGCGAGAGAGAGCACGAGCAGGGTGGGGTAGAGAGAGAGGGAGACACAGCTCTGCCCAATGCAGAGCTCGAACTCACAAACTGTGAGATCGTGACCCGAGCCAAAGTTGGACACTTAACTGACTGAGCCACTCAGGTACCCCTGTGTCCTCATATTCTTACAAGGACACCAGTCCTATTGGATTAGGACTCACCCTAATGACCCTATTTTACCTTAATTATACCCTTAAAGACCCTATCTCCAAATACAGTCACATTCTGAGACACTTGGGGTTAGAACTTCAACATATGAATTTTGGTGGCACACACTTCAGTCCATAAAACCATGTGATCCAGAAATGGCCAAATTCAAAAAATTGCAGTGCTGCCTCTATCAAAAATATCATCCTCCCCCAAACTGCCGGTATCCCTTCTAATATGTTTCAGATAGTAACGCGCCACATTTTTCTCCTTTAGCATTAACTGGATGGAACTACCACAGCCTCCCAGTGGTTCCAGTATCTAAACTTCTTTTCTACCTAATACATCTACGAAAAGTGTCTTTTTAAGAAGCCTTTTTTGGAAACCAGGGATACAACCGATAACCTCAAAGAGTGAAGTGTTTATTTGCCAGGCACACAAATTCGTGGTGCTTTCTACAGATGTGTCACATGTCACACATGATGTTCATTTATGTTTCTGCTTTCATGAAGGAGGGAGCTCTATACATCATAGGGTGTCCTTGCTTTGTCCTGAAATCCCAGACAACCTCCGGCCCTGGGCTCGTTGTCTGCTGCCCTGAAACTGGACTCTTTCATCGGAGCTAGGTTTTGAATCACAGCCTCTTCATGTGGTTTTGGTCAGGAGGAGACTGAATACAAAGACATCTTCTACACAGATGCTCCCTGGTGTAAAAGACGATGAGTTTTGAAGGACTTGATTGAAATTTGGACAGAAGTTACATGTTTTATGAGAAAAGTAAATCATCTTCCCAGAACAGTTGGAAGGGGTGGAGTTCATTTATGTCTTGGCTCAGCTGGCAGCTATCTGGGCACTTAAGAATGAAGTAAATCATTTAATTGGAAACTCTGCAGTCACCTTTATGAATGCTGCTGCTGGACAACTGTGGATTCCACTGGCCAGCTTGCCACATTGGAGGAAGAGATTAGAATCACAAATTTGTGAAAACTTTCCAATGCTGGAGGAAGCATTTCAGCAGACTAATGTTGAAATGATAATATCTAGTCAATTTGTCAGAAGTCTGTAGACACTCAAAAATACTACAAAAGTCTGCTGAAAATTACTTCTGTTGATATGGAAAAAGGATTCATAAGTCTTTTTCTTGCAAACACACATAGCATCAATGATGAAACTTCTGGAAAGATACCCTTTGATTTGAGGACAAAGGAAATGAAATCATAAATTCAAGCCCAAAAGAAAGAGTCTTGGAAATATCATAGTGTTTCATAAGTGGTGTTTCAAACCACTCTCACATAACAAAGTGCATAATGAAGCATAATGAAAATGAATAAATACTCGGTTTGCCTCTTATTCCTTTATAATTCAAGGTTTTCAATGCTATTCCTGTGAAAATAAAAGTCAAAATCAAATGGATATCAAAGATACCTGTACATCGGTACTTCAATGTGCTCTCTACAATCTTACCACCTCATTATAACCTAACCAAACTGATATTAGGACAGTTTAGATCTTTCAACATTTTTTCAGAAAGTAGGGATAATTTTTATATGAAAAAATATTATTTCTATTCTTCATTATGAAATAAATTCCCAATCAATTGTTTTCATTGCAGTAATATAAGTTTTGTTTTAGGAAGCAAAATCAGGTCCTAACCAAACTGAGGGTTCACATCCATCTGGATTTCAGAGCTAACCCATGACTGCTATATGCCTCTCACCTCCCCCTTTTTGGAACTAGACTGTTTACCACAGCCGTCCTATCTCTATACCAGCATTGTATCTTGGGTGTGTTAGGAGCAGACAACTTGCCCTTAGTTCCAAGATTTTTAGCTTAATAGAAACTATAATCAAGAAACCAAATCCATGGAGTCACATGGATTTAAATGATAAAGCTCACTTAAATGATAAGCTCCTTGACTCAGAGCCTGAACCTCAGGCCCCAGTGTAAAGACTTAGGGGGAAGTTTGGGAAGGAGAAAGCATATTTTATCAGTGGAGTGGTAAAAATAATTTGTGGCTAAAGGGAAGAATGGGGTCGTTTCAAAACATACCAACATTTGTGGACCTTATTCCCATAGTGGGAATCCATGCCTGGTTTTCTAGGGACATTCTGGGGGATGTCCAGCTGGGGACATCCAGCTACCATGTAAAAGTCCAATTTCCCTGGGACTGATTGTAAACACCAAAGGTAGTCATTCTGGAGGGCAACATTGCTGAACTCTCCGTCAACAGCCAGCAAAAATGACCAGTCATGTAAATGAGTCATCGTGGAAATCCGACCTTGTTAGGTATTCCAATGTCTGATGGGTGACTGCAACCACATGAAAGACTCCAAGTAAAAATGGCCCAGCTGAGCCATCCTCAAATTCCTGACCCCTCCAAATCATGAATTAAATGATTATTTTCAGCCACTTAATTTGTGGATGATTTTAAACAAAGCAGTAGAAACTTAGAACAGCAAACAGAGTATGTCTTGGGCTAATTTCAGAGTAACTTTATTGGATCAATAAATGTGGCTCATGGAGTCAAAGAGGCAGAAGCCAAGGCATATTCTTGGATGCAGATATCAGAAACTACTTAACAATCTCATCTGAGTCCTTCAACTAGAATGAGTGTGTTTAGCTCAGATTGCTATAACAAAATACTGTAGACCCAAACTACCATAGACTGGATGGCTCAAACAATAAACATTCATTTCTCACTGTTCTGGAGACTAGAAATTCAAAGTCAGTATGCCAACACGGCCAGGTTCTGGTGACGGCCTGGGTCATATCTGATAGACTAGCACCTTTTCATTGTTTCTCACATGAAGGAGAACAAAAAGAAAAACAAGCACTCTAGTATCTCTTCTTATAAGGCACTAACCTCATCGTGAGGACTCTACCCTCATGACTTAATTACCTTTCATTAGCCCCATTTTCAAATACTATCACTTTGGGGAATAGAATTTCAACACATGAATTTGAGGAGGGGACAAAAACATACATTCTGTATAAGAATGATTACAAAAAAAATTTTTTTTCCATTTTTCCTCACCCAGACTCAAGTCCTTGATTGGGTTAGCTTTTGGCCATTATCAACAATTTGGACAGAACAGAGGCATAGTATTTACATTTGTAATTAATGCTATATCATAATGATAATAAGCAATCCTGAGTCTCAGTGGCATATACCAAGAAGTGTTGATTACACAAGCATCTAGTGTTAGCTCAGGGTCAGCTAGGAAGCTCTTCTTATTGGCTGAAATTGCTCACATATCTACTATTAGCTTACTGTTGGGTGAAGTCCAATGGCCTCAGCTTTATGTGCCTCTTTTCTACATGTCTCTCATTTTCCACCAGGCTAGCCCAAACGTTTTCTCATGTTTACAGAGACACAAGAGAACATGAGAAACACTCAAGGTCTCTATATGCCAAGGCCAGAACTGGCCTACCTTCACCTCCACCACATATCAGAGGACAAACTTATATTTAAGGGATAGGGAAAATATACTCCCTTTTTTTGTGTGACAGGAACTGCTAAGTCACATGTCACATGGCAAAGGCCATGGATACAGGGAGGGGTAAAATGCTGGGCCCATCAAAGCAACCCTTACAAAGGCTACACATAGTTGGTGGGAAAGCACTTATCAGAAGGAATCCACGCTGCCAAAAGAGGTTTAGGTTAAATCTGAGAAGCCAATTATAACCATAAAGTAAATTGTGTATAAAAGATTGTATGCATGTGTGAGTGTGTTTAGATTTCCTTCACTAAGTGGTCTAAAGTTTTCCTCAGATTCTCACACCAGTTTTAGAATCAAAACAACAACATTCACATAATCAGAATACATTGTGGCACTTCAGTCCCAATACGTTAGCTATAAAAGTTTGACACAGCTCTGCACTACCTGGGCCTTAAACTCTGTCTGTAAGCTGAAGGTGTTGCTTAGCTACTTAGCATTTATTAAGCAGAGTTTCCTATTATTCTTCCATTTTTCAAAAACCTCTGTGGACATACAATTTATTGAGATAGTAGTTTGTGTTTAGTCGTCATATATTCAATAACTCAGAGTAGCAAGAATAAAAGGGTAGACACTGAAACCAGGCAATGAAAACCTGTCCCAAATGTTTACTAGCTGTGAGAATTGGGCAATTTACTGAACCTCTTTGTGCTACAGTTTCCCCTTTCTATAAAATGGAAACAATCACAGTAGTATCTACCCCTCAGGTTGTAAAAAGGCAGAAATCATAGCCACTGCTGGAACTTTTTGTTCTAGCAACATACTATGGCTGTAATCCAAAGATAGGTTGCCAGCACTGAAACCCTAGGATCTTGTTCATGCCCCAATCCCTGGCTCTCATCACCCCTCCAATGCTGTTGGCTCTGTATCAGAACACCGCTATGTGAAAACCAATACCATGGCTATGCTTGACAACAGAAAATAGCAGCCATGGAAAGATCACCTGTGCCTCACTCTATCTTTCAAATCTCAGGTGAGTATATCATATTGGTAGAAATAAATTATATTCACAACTGCAGCTGCAAAGGAGCTTACAAAATGCAAGGTTCTTTTCTGCCTCTCCATCTCCTGCAGTAAACCAAGGCAGGAACCCCTGGAAGACACCATGCTCATTTTATCAGATCTCTCAAGGGAAGAGGAGGGAGGAAGAATCTTATTTCCCTTAGGGTGAAGATTGTGGAAGCCATGGAGGCAAGGGGAGGGCAAAATCTCCCAAGAGGAGAGGATGGCTTTCTGTGGCTTCCACACAGAAACAACAGAACCATAACCACCACTTTGGAAACGAGTCGGAGCACACTCGTGTAGACCTCACCTCATCTCTGAGAGACACTAAGCCTATTTAACCTCAGCACTAACCTGCTACTAAAATCCTAGTATCATCCTCAAAGACACTGGTGAGAAATTAATGAGATGATGAATAGGAAAGCAGTTATTGCAATAATGACAAAGCTACTGAATTCCATGGAGGGTCCCTCTGAATCTCCAAGGGCAGGGAATGTGCCCTGTTCTCTACTATTCACATGCATGGTGCCTGACCCAGAATTAGATGTCAGTACATATTTATAGATTGTACCAACCAGAATGTACAATTCTACTGCTAATGATGATGCATAGAAATCTGGGGGTTAAGGAAGGGAATAAAGAGAAGAAATTCCTTTACAAAAATCATGGCAGAGAGGATATCTACTTTGCCTCTATGGAGAACAGGATTTTATCTTAACTAGAAGAAAAATTAAGCAATCATTCCAATGAAGAGTGAGTTCTAAAGAAGCAAGATATTATTGCCTTTTCATATTAAATCACTATGCAAAGCACTTAGACTTCTTATTCTATGTTTCCTTATGCACTCACTTATTTCATAAATTTCTGAACCTCATCTTCATAACTGGCAACCTTCAGAATTAACAGGACAGGTAAATTGGGTTCATTTGCTGCTTTGAAAACTATTATTTTACTACTTCTGAAATATACAAAAGAATATTAGGAGAATCAAGGCAATTCCCCTGTTTTCATGCATTTTTTTCTAAAATCAAACAGTGTGCCAAGTACAGGACAGTCAATCGAGTATAGCCAACAATTCCTGAACCTCTACTCTGCCACTTACTCTGCTGGGCTGCATACATAAGACATCTTTAAAAAGACAGAGGCTCTACATCAACTGACCTGTGTTCGTGCCACACTATCACAATGACCACTGTCACTTATCTTCTTTGAGCTGCTGTGTTCATAATTCTAAAAGGGTAAAGCCCCTGAACCCTTCCATAGGGCTGTAGATAATATCTACAAAAGCAAAATGTGAAAAATGTAAAATACTTACCACATTAAGAGGTTATTAGCACTGAGCAATTTGTAGAGTTTTAATTATTGAACTAGTCAGTTGATGTACTAAGACACAAATATTTCTAAAATACAAATTTGAATACCTGAAAATGACTTGCAGTTTGATGAATTTTCAAAAATTTAGCATGGGAAATATCAGTGACAGCTCACAAATTAATATGAGAAAAAGTAAAATTAAAAATTAGAAACCTTTCTAGAATTTATACTTTTAGTCTAACAGTCATGCTACAACTACCTTTTAAAATTAACAACTTCCTAACATTCTTTAAAAGTAAAGGATTCTTCATAATAACTTTTATGGAAATTTGGACTTTGCTTAGGCTGATAAAGACTCATATCAGATAGATAAAATATCTCTAGAGAAAGAAAATCAAATTACATGCATTATAAACTTCAGACTTGCAGACAGCAAATCAAATCTGGCTTGTCTATAACAATTACAAATCATGGAGTTGAATTTTGAATTACCAAAGTTTTGACTTTAGTGTCTCCTTAAAGTCCTGCTGAAAGAAAGAAAGAAAGAAAGAAAGAAAGAAGAAATCCAACAGTTTTAGCAATAAATGATTTTGCAAAATATAACCTGTCAATCTCTGAATGCCAGACTCCATATTGATTTTATCCAGCAAATCTGTAAGATGCTTGTAGAGGAATGAATATCATTCACATTGTCCAGGTAGGTGTTCTTTTAGATGCAAAACCAATGACTTTAATATGAAAGAGAAACAAAGAGGTTGGCTTTTCATATCTCTAAAAACAACTGGTGATGGAGAAGCAAATGATTATTTTAGTGAGAACTTCTAATCAAGGTCTAAAATATCAGAAAGGAAAGCTAAACTTAAGAATTAATACTGTACTGTTGGTGGGAATGCAAACTGGTGCAGCCACTCGAGAAAACAGTGTGGAGATTCCTCAAAAAAAATTAAAAACAGAATTACCCAATGACCCAGCAATAGCACTACTAGGAATGTATCCAAAGGATACAGGAGTGCTTATGCATAGAGGCACATGTATCCCAATATTTGTGCTATCAAATATATCAACGATAGATAGATAGATAGGTAGATAGATAGATAGATAGATAGATAGATAGATAGAGATAGATATAAAATATATCAACAATTTGTGCTATCAAATATATCAACAATAGCCAAATTATGGAAAGAGCCCAGATGTCCATCAACCGATGAATGGATAAAGAAGACGTGGTTTATATATACAATAGAATACTACTTGGCAATGAGAAAGAATGAAATCCTGCCGTTTGCAGCAACATGGATGGAACTGGAGGGTATTATGCTAAGTGAAACAAGTCAGAGAAAGACAGATATCATATGTTCTCACTCATATGTGGAATTTGAGAAACTTAACAGATGACCATGGGGGAAGGGAAGGAAAAAAAAATACTTACAAACTGAGAGGGACTCAAACCATAAGAGACTCTTAAATACAGAGAACAAACTGAGGGTTGATGGAGGGAGGGCAGGGAGAGGGGAAAATGGGTGATGCGCATCGAGGAGGGCACTGGTTGGGATGAGCACTGGGTGTTGTATGTAAGCAATGAATCATGGGAATCTACTGCCAAAGCCAAGAGCACACTGTGTATTCTGTATGTTAGCTAACTTGACAATAAATTATATTTAAAAATATATCTATTCACCTAATAAATGGAAAGAATATTAGAGCTCATCTTGCTATTTGCAAGTAAAATTACAGTGAATCAAGAAAATAAATAAAAACAATTAAAAAATAACTAGTGCTGTAGGTTACTGCTTCACCTCTATTTTATTTTCATTTTGTCATAATTAATTCCTCATGATTGCCTATTCTCTCTCCCCTTAAAGTCTTCCTTTGCCAGTTCCAGCAGGTGGGATTTTTCTCCCCCAAGAGTGTTGGTGAAACAGAATGGTCTTCTTAGGTCTCCCTCTCTTGCTGGCTCTTTGTTTAAAGCATCTACCACCACAAGGACAATTAAAATCCACATGGGGATATTACAAAGCTTTAAAGTCTGTCATCCCAGTTGCCACTGAGCAGATGGCTTAGCTCTTCTCTTCATCCCTCCAACCCTGGGCTTGGTAGCAGCTTCCCACAATTGAAATTCTTGAGGTTCCCTTGTCTTCTGGTTGCACTTCCTAATGTCTTCATAAACACATGTAATAGATTCCTTTTATTAAATTAGCTAACATGGTTTCTGCTGGCAGGCCAAATCCTCTCTGATAAAGGAGGATATGCTGGTGATTCTTTCTTCATCAAAGGCCTCACACAAAGTCATTTAACTACCTGGTAGCAACATTTTCCATGCCTCCAGTTCTGGTGAAAGAGTCATGGCAAATTTCAGCAAAACTCTAAGAAAGTCAGTGAGGTGGTTACTTCTAGGAAGATCAAAAGACCTCAACAAGAGGGAGTTTCAAACTTCCCACTGGGCTGGGCTGGTGTCAAAGAATTGCTTAGCTAACCAAACTCTCCAATAACATTTTACTTTACAATTTGTACAGGTTTTTGTTCTTTATTATTAATTATTATTATTTACTTATTTTGAGATAGAGAGGGCTGAGGGGCAGAGAGAGAGGCAGAAAGAGAGAATCCCAAGCAGGCTCTGCACTGTCAGTGTAGAGCTTGACATGGGGCTCAAACTTACTAACCATGAGATCATGACCTGAGCCAAAATCAAGAGTTGGACACTTAACTAGCTGAGCCACCCAGGTACCCCTCCACAGTTGTCTTAATTTCATGTAAGGTGATAAGAAAAGTAGTTCCAAGCTTCACGTCCATCTCTAGAGTGGGTGGGCATGGTCTCTGAATTCTTCCTATATAGCAATTCTGGAGAACCCTCCACATTTATATATATAAATGGTGAGCAAGGTAACTGTCACTGTTTCAGGAGCTTTAGATTTATCCTTTTCCCAACACCTGTTCCTTCTGGAATTTTCTATTGAAGTCTACAGCAACTCAATTCTATTTGTTCCTCAGTTCCAAATCCCTAGTATCATCTGTAATGCTCTCTTTCTGTTATACCCTACATCTAACCCATCAGCAAGTTCTCTTGACAAGACTTCTCATCCCTTCTGTCCCAGCATATCCCAAGCCACCATCATCTTCTGCCAGGATGGTTGCAATGGACTCCAAAGTGATCTCTTTGCTTTTGTTCTTGCACTCCTATAATCCCTTCTCAACACGGCAGCTAGAAAGACCCTTCAAAAAATGTCAACCTCATTACATTATCCCTCTACCTAAAACCCTCAGATGGCTCTCCAACATGCTCAGAGAAAACCCAAAGTCTTTATTATAAGATATAGAATATCTTATAAGATCTTGAACAGTACATAATCTGGACCCCCCTTCTCCTTTCTATCCTTATCTCCTACCCACTATCCCTCTTTCCAAGTCCATTACAGCAGCATGGGTACCTTCACTGACCCTCAAATATGCATGTAAGCTCCATGCTCCCATAATTATTACAAGAGCACTTCCCAAATACAAATTTTAAAAAAGAATCAAGACATAAAGGAATGTAATTACTCATTAGAACATACAAGTTACATGGGGAGAAAATTTCCAAATGTCCTTGATAGCTCTCTATCCCCAGCTTTGGAAAAGCTCAAATGCCTATAAAAAGTGGTCACTGTTGAGTACAAGTGTTTCAAGGTTTCTGCCCAAGATCTGCCTCCTGTCCTGGTGCTGTATCTGAATCTCTCAGTTTTCATCACTCACTCAAGCTAGTGTTCATTCCCTGTCTGTCTGAATCTCACCTTGGTCTCTAGATGCTGTTTTTCATATCTCCCTTTGCTCCACCATAATTTGCTTCCAGAGGGCAGATCACACTTCCAGCCCCATGCCCAATTCCAGCCCTGTAAATAATAGATTTTAAATTGTAGTTTAAGCTTCCAATTTTTGAACAGAGATGACTCTGCCATTGAATAGCCAAATAAAGATTACAGAGAAAAATACCAATACAGACCCATATTTGAAGTCATTGTAGGATTGTGTTTCAGATTTCAGGATTGGCTTAAATTAAGCTCCATGGAAGCACAGCATTATATGCTCCTAACCCATGTTTTAAAAATGGTTTCCTGAAGTCACTGGAATAGTGATAACATTTGAGCCCTCTTGGCTGAAAGAAAATGAAGAGAAGCCAGGGAAATCAGAATGACATGGAAGTATTTATCTATTGCCTATAAGACACAAGAACTTATAAACATAGATGGCATGGAGAAAAATGAGTAAGATGTGTATTTGGGATATTTGAACTTCTAGAAAAGAGTCACACAAAAGATGAGAAGCTCTTTTCACATCCTCCTCTCCTAGACTGTTAGTAAGCAAGCCAAAGTATGAACAGCTAGTATCCCCATCCCTGTTTCTCTTGTTCTTTCCCTGATAGATGCTGTAGTAATCTTAGTTACGTTGGGGAAATGGTATAAAGTCTCGGTCTCTCCCTCTTATTAAAGGAGTAAATACTCCTGAATGTAAGGCATGATGTGGTACATTTAACAAAATCTCAGGAGAGAAAACAGAACTGGGTTCATAGACAGTTGGGTTTTCCACTCTCTCCAAATGCTTGAGACTCAAGTAAATAAGCCTTCTCAAAGGAGAAGGTTAATAGGGTCAGAGTAGGTAAATGGAGTCAAGGAAACTTGCTTCATCATTTATCAGTATAGAAGCCTGGATAGAATCTCCATATTTAGCATAAACAGTCATAGGAGGAAAAAAAAGGATAATGAAGAGCAAATAGAAGGTGAAGGAAAGGAAAAATAATAATGGAGGGAGACACTGAGGATGAAACACACAGCAAAGATTTGGGAGAACTTTTTATGCCATAGACCCATTGTAGAATAGACTCAGAATGATATTTTTAAATTCATGAAATGACATACATAAGGTTGTAAAAGGATCTAGTTACATTGTAAATACAGTTAGCAAATATTAAAGCAACAAATTTGTGATACAAAATATCTGTGCTTATTATTCTATTAAATAGCAATATACAATGGTAGCTATGAAACTACCATAGTTTCAAAGTGGTGATAGACAAAGTATTACAGGACCTCCATAGTTGTAATGTAATGTAAAAGTAGCTGTAATTTCTGTTGATGACAAGGTCATAGTACAGCTAATGTGACTGACGGATGTGGCCAAAATTCATAATGAAAGACCTGTTTGATTTTAGCTAGAGATCAATGAAATTAAAAATGCAGTATTTCCCCATCCAAGTTCATAGTACTCAAGGATCCTTTGGGAGTCTATAGACCCCATACTCAGAGTCCCTGTAAAACACATATAAACCAAGGAACAAAAGAAAATTTCTTTGGAATGCCTCACACTGAAACTAACTGGGAAAAAATACCGATGAAGACTTTTGCTTCAAAAGTTTTTGTTTGTTTGTTTGTTGTTGTTTATGTGACTATACCCAATGTTCAAAAACTTCACTCTTCCTTAAAAAAGAAAGAAATACAACTTAATGGACAACTCAGTTCAGTTTACTTTGAGGATTAAGTAAAGAAATACAACTTTGCTACTTAATGGACAACTCAGTTCGGTTTGAGGATTAAGTAAAGAAATACAACTTTGCTACTTGGACAACTCAGTTCAGTTTGAGGATTGCTTCCGCAAGGCGAAGTTATAGATTTCATTACACAGCACATGTTGCTGTTTTGAGCATTTTAGGTTTGGTTTTTATTTGTTCGCTATAATCTATAGAATGGGAACAAGATACCTGTTTCACAAGGGGGGTTACTGCTCCAGATACACATTAAATGAATCCTCAAGGGAAGTTCTCTTCCCTTTTCATTCTTTGAACACCAGTGAGATCTTTGCACCAGCCAGGTTCCTGACAAAATGTAGCCCCTAGTCATAGGACAGAAATGTGAGAATTGATTGAAATAGATCCACCTTCAGCACTTAAAAAAAAAAAAAATTAAAGCATAAGGCTTTAACAGTCTCAGATAGCACCGGACGTTTAATTCCTAAATGCTGACATCTTATCTTTTAGGAGAAGTGAATTTTTATAGGGTTCATTTTTTTCTGAATAGAAAATTATGTTTGGATTTTTAATAGGAATTACTTGTATCCAAAGAGATCTTTTAAAATGCTGACAAGAGCTTCTAGAAACACTTTAATTCCAAGGCTGAACCAGTTCCAGCATGCATTAAAACAATGGTGGAAGGAGATGAACTGAAAGGGCTACTTTCTTCTGTCTGGACTTGTGCACAATGCTTTTAGTCAGGAGTGGGGCATAAGCTCAGGGGATTAAGGATAATTCTCAATTTGGCAAGGGAATTTCCTTGAGGCAGGAAACACTAGCCCGAAGTGTATTAATGTACTTATGAAAGTGGTTACATCATTGTGGTTTGGGGAGTGATTTTTAAAGCTTAGCAAAATACAAAATTAATTTTTTATTTCTTTGTTCCAGATTTCTCTTCAAATCCCTACTGTGATAATTTTTAAAAAATCTGCACTTTTGCTGGAAGCATATCCTTTTCCCAAATTTTGTCATTTGTTCAAATTTAAATTCATTCTTCCAAATATTTATCAAGTCTCTCATGTGTCAGATGCTGTGCTAGGAACCTGTCATACAAAGTGGAGTAAGAGACGGTCATTCCTATCAATGGACTTAATACGGCAGATGGTCCACATCCAAATTAATTGCAACAGGTCCCTCGATGTATCAAAGAAATCACTGCACTCTCATGTTGATCTAGCATGACTCATAATAGCCAAGACCTGAAAACACCCTAAGTGCCCGTCAACAAATGGATAACGATGTGGTATAGACACACACACACACACACACTCGTAAAGTGGAATGTTAGTCATGAGAAAGGAGAAAATCCTGTCCTTTGCAACATCATAGATGGACCTCGAGGGCAGAGAGGTCAGAAAAAGACACTGTATTATATCACTTAAATTTGTAATCTAAAAAAGCCAAATGTATGAGATCCTAGAGTAGAATGGTGATACCAGAGATTGTGGATTAGGGGAACTGGAGATCCGTTATAAACCTGCAAGGGTACCACCTTGCAACTGGTAGATAAGTAAGTCCTAGGGATCTCATTCACAGATAGTGATTGTAGTTAAAAATACTGCATTATAAACTTCAGAGCTGCTAAGAGACTACCAGATCTTTTTTTTTAATGTTTTATTTATTTTTGAGAGAGAGACAGAACACAAGCAGGGGAGGGGCAGAGAGAGAGAGAGGGAGACACAGAATCCGAAGCAGGCTGCAGACTCTGCGTTGTCAGCACAAAACCCAACACAGGGCTCAAACTCATGAACCGTGAGATCATGACCTGAGCCAAAGTCGGACACTTAACCAACGGAGCCCCAGGCCCCTGAGACTACTAGATCTTAATAGTTCTCATCACAAAAAAAAGAAAGACTAATTATGTGACAGAAGTGTTAGCCAATGCTACAGTGGTAACATTTTGCAATATATAAATGTATCAAACCAACCAGTTTTATTCCTTAAACTTACATGTTACACATACGCTTAAATGTTGTATGTCAATTCTATCTCAATAAATAAAAGTCAATTATTAACAAAAGTGTTTACCTAAAAAAAATAAATCCATGGACTGGTGAACGGATAAAGAAAATATGATATATACATACAACAAAACATTATTCAGCCTTAAAAAGAAGAAAATCCTGTCATATGTTACAATACGAATGACCCTTGAGGACATTATGTAAGTGAAATAAGCCAGTCACAGAATGACAAATACTCAAATACTGTAGGTTTCCACTTATATGAAGTGTCCGAACCAGACTGATAGAAATAGAAAAGAGAAAGGTAGTTGCCCAGGGCTGGGGGAAAGGGAGGTAGGGAGTTGCTGTTCAATGGGTGTAGAGTTTCACTTATGCAGGACGGAAGGGTTCTGAGGACCTGTTGTCCAACAACGTACATGTGGCTGATGATACTGTACTGCACACATGGAAATGGTTTGGGTGATTTTATGTGGGGTGTTTTTTTTTTTTTTTGTACAATAAAAAATAAGAATTGCAGTAGAGAAGGTAGCACTGCTAGAGAAGTACTGAAGATGTAGACTGGAATGTCAGCACGGTGGAGGGAACATGAGGTGCTATCTGGGAAATCAATCTGGGATGGCTTCCCAGAAGATGAGCAGCTTAGGATGAGATGTGACTGAGCACAAGTTTACCAGGCATGAGGCAGTGAGGACCTTGGGGACCCTACAAGGAGTTCCAAAGGGCTAGTGCAGAGTACCAGGTGCTGCTAAAGAGGGGTCTACCAAGTTGGAGAGGAGGCAGGCGTGGGGCCAGGTGCACTGAGCTAAGACATTCTAATTGGAAAGAATGTTACGCATGAGAGAGAGCTCAAATCTTGGTGTCTTAGCTTATGTTGCTATAACAAAATACCATAGACCAGGCGGCTTACACAATAGACATTTGTTTTTCATAGTTCTGGAGGCCGGGAAGTCTAACATCAAGGTGTCAGCAGATTGAGTTCCTGCTGAGGTCCCTCTTCCTGGCTTGCAGATGGCTGCCTTCTCCCCGTGTGCTCACATGGCAGAGAGAATGGGGTTGTGTTTCTCTCTTCCTCTTCTTCTAAGGACACTAATCCCATCCTGAGGGTCTCACCCTCATGACCTCAAGTAAACCTGACTACCTCCCAAAGCCCCCACCTCCAAAGGTACCACATTGAGGGTCAGGGCTTCAACATTTGAATTGTGGGGCAGCGGGACATTCATTCTGCAATCCTTGGCTTCACGGACAGCAGACAGCTGGTATGGTAAATCTAGAAGAAAGACCACTAACTACAAACTTGAGAAAAGCAGCAGAGCATTACTCCCAGATCTGTGGACAAATAATGCAGATCTGAAAGGGTACCTGAGGTGCTAGCTCGGACCTCAGGCTCTAGATTCTGACTGAGATGGGGTCATATTCTGGCTCTCTGCTTCCTGGCAGTCGTGTGGCCTTAAGAAATCCATGTGGGGGCACCTGGGTGGCTCAGTCGGTGCAGCTTCCAACTCTTAGTTTCAGCTCAGGTCATGATCTCATGGTTTGTGAGTTCAAGCCCTGCATCAGGCTCCATGCTGACAGTGCGGGGCCTACTTGGGATTCTTTCTCACCCCCTCACTCTGCCCCTCCTCTCTCGCTCTGTCTCTCTCTCAAAAATTAACTTAATTTTTTAAAATGCATAAAAAAAGAAATTCATGTAATGCCTCTGACCCTCAGGTTCCTCATCTGTGAAATGGCGGTGAAAATAATAATACCTACCCCATAAGCAGTCTTGGAATACCTAAATAAAGGACGTTTAGTGTGATATCTGGTGGAAAATAAACATTCAATAATAATCCCCATGGTTGTTTTTATTATAATCTGACCCCAAAACTGCAAGCCACTCAAGAAAAAGCAGAACTAAAGAAGTTTAGATCACAGACTGATCTTTTAAGTATGCTACTTGGTAACAATCATTTTTTTAATGTTTATTTATTTTTGAGAGAGAGAGTCCACAAGCAAGGTAGGAGCAGAGAGAGAAGGGGACAGAAGATTTGACGTGGGCTCTGCACTTACAGAAGTCAGCCCAACATGGGGCTCATATCAAGAACCTCGAGATCATGACCTGAGCTGAAGTTGGCCATTCGACTGAGTCACCCACCTGCCCCACCAATGTTTTGAAGCTATCAATGACGAAAACCCAGACACAGCATTTGCACACACACGTACACCTTAAACCTCTGAGTAGAAAAATGCAGCAAATCTACCTTAGTGTGAACTGCACTTAATAATGTGCTTATTTGCATAAACTCCCACACATTAATGTTAACAGATGTACTGAAGAAGATATCCAATAAAATGCTAAGACAAAACAAAAAATAAGTGTCATCATTGTTTAGATCTTTTAAATATTTAGTAGTTCATTTTCATTTGTTTTTTTAACTGGCACAATTCTATTTTTACCTCCTTACGTAAAACATATCCAAGAAATGCATTATCCAAAGTAATTTCATTACTGGAAGAATATTCATTAAAATGTTCGTGAAGTCACGTGGTTTTGTATAATTTGCACTTTGTTCCGAACCTTTCAGGACTAAAGCATCTCGAATTTCAGAGTAGTAAACACCCTAAAACCTGTTCCCCACCTGCACTTCTTTTGGATGAATACTTTTCAATGGGCAAGAAGTCTACGATCCCAATCTAATGTTAGACCCAGACAAGCTGGATTCACTCAAAGTATTGTCGAAACCCAACCCCGGGACTTTGAAGCCAAAATAGAACACAAAGAGAGTTTGGGACAAGGAAAAACAATAGCTTTATTGCTTTGCTGGGCAAAGGAGGCTAGAGAGGCTGCGGCCTTCAAAGCACTGCAAGCCCCCTCCAGCCCTCCCTCCCCCCAGGAAGGGGCTGAGGAATTTTATAGGAAAATACAGGTTGGCTGGTTTTGACAGGATTGTGTACTTGTTGCCAGGCTCCCTTGTCCTGTCTTTAGGGTGGTCCTGGGTTCCTGAAATAAAAGGCTGAGGAAGGAGGAGAGGAGGTTTGCAGAAGAGAGGGGAAAGGTTACTTTAAAATAGAGCTTCACTAAAGCATCAATGCAGCCATTTTGATTTTTGTTCAACCTCACGTTTTTAAATGGTTTCAGTTCCCCCGCTGTCATTGTATGCTTTCCAGTACTACGGAAGAGGGGCGTCCTCTACTCATCTGGCTGCTTCCTGCTGGTCAGGGGCCATGTCAGGGGATTTTTACTACAGGAGGCTTTTCTACAGGAGTGTTTTTCCCAGTCACCTTTTTCTTCCTCTTAACATAGATAGGGTGTGTTTACAGACATAAAGAGACAATAAAAGATGACCTTTAGCAGTGCATATAGACTTGAGACCAGAAATAAAAGAGTTAGAAGAAAACAAAACAAAACAAAAATGTTTGAGAAGATGGATTTAGGCCCATCTGGGATCCATGAGAAAAGAGCTAAGAACAAGTTGGTCAGTAGGACCTGCACCCATTCCCTCCAAAAGAGAAGGGTGATGAGGTAGAGATTATTGTAACCAGGTGGCCTGTTGCCAAATTCGTTCCACAATAGTCTCAGCTTGGGAAGAAGTATTTATGTATGCACATCAGGATGTATCTGCAATGGCATAGACACTCCCTTGCTCGGCCAACTTATAATCTAAGGCCATGTGATTCCAAATTGCTTTTATGAATATAATGGATTATTATGGCCCTATACATCACCACTTGGGATTGGGAAACCTTATCAGTAGTCCAGTGTCCATTAGAGAGTCAGATACAGTTCTTTACTGCATGTATGAATGAGTCACAGTGATCCATTGTTGACTCTGTTCTTGGAAGGCAAATCCAGCACTCAACAGCCTGTGCAGATGAGGCCCATGTCTGAGCAATGTGAACTAGAGAATTATTTCTCGACCCTGCAGAGAAGGCAAGTAGAAGGCAAAGTGTAAATAACATTACACACCTATTTTTTTCTTAGATAAGTATCTCAAATCTCCCAAGGGTTGATTTTCCCACTGGGATTGGTTGTCTGACTTAATATATGGTGTAGATCACTTGTTTAACTCAAGTTATTCCTGCCAATTTGAGGGATGTATGGGTCATCAAGAGACATTGTAGGATCCTTTCCACTTCTCTTCCAACTGATGGTCTGGGCCCTGTTCTTTCCAACTTTTGAGTAGCGCCTGGTCACCAGCCTTAAAAGGGTACAGTGATGCTTCCATTTGTGCAAAGTTAATAACTGATTCAACTATTGGACGGTTTTAGTTTTGTTTCCTGAACCAAATGCATACCCTCCCTGCTATCTTGGGGAGTTAGGAATGGTCTACCATACAAAATTTCATAGGGGCTTAATTGGAGCCCACTTCTGGGGGGGGGGTCACCTAGATGCAGAGAAGAGCAATTGGTCTGATCCGATATCAGGTGTGTTGCCTAGCACAGCTTTCCAATGGTCCTTTTTAAAGTACGATTCATTGTTTTCTGTTTTTCCCATAGACTGGGGCCTCCACGATGCATATAATTTCCATTTAATGCCCAAGACCTTACTTATGGAATTGCTGCTGCAATGGAAGATGATCCATTTTCACTTTGGATAGAAGTAGGGAATCCACATCTTGGTAGTACTTCCTTGAGGGCTAATAATTTGGCCTTTCATAATGACGTGGCCAAGAGAAGCGCTCTTGCTTCCATAACGCGCTAGCCACTCATCACATCATATCCTGCTCGGCGTTGTCTGTGATCAAGAAGACTAGTGCCATCGGTGAACAAGTCCCAATCAGTCTGCGTCAATGGCTGGTCAGATAACTCAAGCGTGCTGGAGTACACAATTGCAAGAACTTCCAAAAAATTACAGAGAGAGACTGGTTCAAAGGAGAAGGCAGCACAGTGGCTAGATTTCAAGAGCTCTCGGTATTGAAAGTGACATTTGGGTTATCCAAAAGAAAATGCTTGCTATTTTCCCATTCGGCCTGCAGTCAACCAACAGCACTCTCCCCCTTTTGTTCTCATAATACTAACACTTGGTGGGGCACATGTATAACAATGGGCTGACCTAACATGAATTTCTGAAGCCCTGAGGGAGCACACCCCAACAATGTTGGATTCTTACCTGCACCTCTGGGTCTTGCCATTCAAAAGCCAATGCAATTGAGACTCACCTTCCAAAGGAATACAAAGGAAGGCATCTTTGAAGTCCAACACCATAAACCATCCATAGTCTCCTGGCGGTACACTCAACACACCGCACGGATTGGGTACTGTAGGATGGATATCCTGAACTATTTCACTGATAAACCCTTAAGCCTTAAACAAAGTGATATTCCTCTGAATGGGGCTTCCTCGCCAGTAGAATGGGAGTGTTGCAGGGAGACTGACAAGGGCTAATCAGTCCATGTTGTAAAAACCAACGGAGACTCAGTTGTATGGCTTTTAATGTTTCCTCCTTTAAAGGATTCTGTTTAACACAAGGACATTTGACTCCTTTTAATGATACTACTGTCAGAGTGGCTGACTTAGCTCACCCGGATATTCCCATGTGCCCAAACAGTGGTGTGCACTTGTTCATAGATATCAGATGGTTCTGGGCCTTCTTCCTTGTCTTCTTGGGTTATCAGCAGGAGCTGGAGCTTTAAGGCATTTTCAGGTGGAACTTGTAACCACAAATGGCATTTCCCAGGTGAGAAAGCTATCTGAGCATTTAATTTGCATAAAAGGTCTTGCCCGAAAAGAGGAATTGGATAGTCAGGCTTGTATAAAAAGCCATGTCTCAACTTCTGTTCACCTAATTTACATTCCAGTGGTTGTAACAGAGACTGCTGTTGTGCCTGTCCAGTGATGCCCATCATGGACATAGAAGGGCTTAATGAAGCCAGTTTACTACTTTTTATTTAAAAAAAAATTTTTAATGTTTATCTATTTTTAAGATACAGAGAGACAGAGTGCAAGCATGGAGGGGGCAGAGAGAGAGAGGGAGACATAGAATCTGAAGCAGGCTCCAGGCTCTGAGCTGTCAGCACAGAATCTGACGCGGGGCTCGAACCCACCAGCCATGAGATCATGACCTGAGCCAAAGTCGGATACTTAACCGACTGAGCCACCCAGGTGCCCTGCCAGTTTACTATTTTAAGACCATACAGATTACTCCAGTATCCACCAAGATGTCTATCAACTGGGACCCGCTGTTAATTGCAGCCAGGACTCCTGTAGGGCTATTCTAATAGGGACCAGAAGCCCCAGGTCCCTTCATTCACTATCCCTGTCCAATCCTTTACTGCGAGTGACCATCTGTTTCCCAGACCTTTAAGTCTGGCCTTCCTTTCCCAGTCTATAAAACTGCACAATCTCACTTCCAATGCCTTTCTTCTTTACAATATGCACATTGGTCTTTGCTTAACCTGAGATGTCCTGACTTGCCCATTTTGTTTGTGTCCCTTTTACCAGGTGCTGACAGCAAAACTCAAATCAGCCTTGCCTTTTGTTTTTCCCTAGCATTATAAGTCTTGTAAGCCATCACCACCAAATGGGCCAGCCCCAGAGTCATGGCACCCTCAACTTATTTAGCTTTTGCCTGATGTCAGCCTGATTGACCAGCTATGTATTCTCGGGGGCCTTGGGATCTAAATTGGCATATCAGGCTATAAGGTTTTTTAGGATCATCTTGACATGAAGGGTTTTGAGATTTCCAATTTAACAAATCCGAGGTAGAGAATGGACTGTGGGTCCAGTAATAAGTAGTCAGTTGGCCTTGCCCATTCACTCCAACAGGTAGTTGGTGCAACAGAAATTGTCCTGCCCCCACATCAGATGGCCCTGTCCAAATTGGATGCCCTGTTGGGTCTTTAAGGGAAAGACCATACCCATTCCCAGGTCATAGTATGGGGGTCCCTCTTGTTTGCACCCTCTTTCCGCCCTTCCACCTAGTAATGAAGGACAGAGGTGTGGAGAAACAGCCTCAACTCTAGTTCTTTCTTCCTGTGACCGCAAAGGGGCTGCTGAGGGTGGTGGTGCAAGGGGCTGACTGACCATAATTTGGATTAAAAGGATTCATTACACTCGAAATTAACAAGTCCTCTTTTATTTTGTATTCTGGGATTCAAGAATCGTCAAACACGGAAGGTTGCAATTTGCTTTGCACTGTCAACTTACTGCTGGTTGTACACCATCTTTGTTCTGCAATTGCAGAAATGCCTGTACGTATGGAATCGCTTTCCCATTCCTTTGACAAAAGAACTCCAACTATAATAACAGTATAATAATTCCAGCTTCCATTCAGTGGCCACCTTTCCTCACTTTCCAAAACATACATGGGCCAGGCAGCATTACGGTAAAACACCAATCTCTTTTTTGACATAGAATCATAGCTATAGGTCCACCCATCAGCTAAGATTCTCCCTAGGGGTATGCTTAGGTGAAACAGAAGTAGCACCTCCCACATCATGTCACATACAAAAACCATGCATGCTGTTCATAAAAATCAAGGCCCAAAGCTCAGCCGTCTGACGCCAAGCTGGTATTCCGGTCCCCTCCCCAAAAGTCAGAGTTCCACGGGCTCAATCAAATGGCTACCTAGATACACTGAGAGCACCAAATCAAAACCCCCTATCTGGAGGCAATCAAATGGGAGGAAGAAATCTCCAGCTTCCTCTGTCCCACGAAGCCTGTGGCCAACAGCTGTATGGCACCTGCAACCTGAGAACCTCCATTTTCTCCTAAACTACAGGCAAGATTCAAGGGGCCTTAGTGTGCACACTGGGGGACTTACCCCCAATTACAGCCAAGGAGTGGCTATGTTTCCCTTTCCCTACGTGCCTTCTTCTCCCCAAAGAAATTTCCTGCTACTGGGAATTTTGGCAGCCACGAGCAGGGCTGGCACAGGAAGGTCCCCAGAGTGAAACGGATTTGGTGGCTGTTGAGGCAGTCCCGGAATCTGCTCCCCATGGGCTCCTCAAAGTACTCGTTTGGGCTTTTAGGACAGAGTTGGAACCAGGGAGCAATCCGCCTGACAGAAAACGAAGTCCTCAGTGGTCTGGCCTCCACAGGGCGTTTCTAGCTCTCTGCTCCTCCTGAGGGCAAGCTGGTGCAGAAATGGATCAAACCACACAGTGTCCCTTCGTGGTCACCAAATTTGTCAAAAACTGACCTCTGTGCTTAGGAGCCAAAATATGAAGTTTGGGATAAAGAGGAACAATAGTTTTATTGCCTTGCTGGACAAAGGAGGGTACAGAGGCTATGGCCTTCTAAACTGCAAGCTCCCTCACACCCCACAAGGAACAGGCTGAGGGGTTTTATAGGGAAATACAGGATCTGGCTGGTTTTGACAGGATTGTGTACTTGTTGCCAGGCTCCCTTGTCCTGTCTTTAGGGTGGTCCTGGGTGCTTGAAACAAAAGGCTGAGAAGGAGGAGAGGAGCTTTGCAGAAGAGAGGGAAACATTACTTAAAGATAGAGCTTCAGGGAGCCTGGGTGGCTCAGTTAAGTGTCTGGCTCTTGGTTTCAGCTCAGGTCATAGTCTAGTGGTTTAGGGAGTTTGAGCCCTGCATGGGGCTCTGCTCAGGCAGTGCGGAGCCTGCTTGGGGTTCTGTCTCCCCCTCTTTCTTTGCTCCACTCCCACTTGCATTGTCTCTGTCTCTCTCGAAATAAATAAATAAAACTTAATTTTTTTTAAAAAAATCGAGCTTCACTGAAGCATTAGTGCAGCCATTTTGATTTTTGTTCAACTTCAGGTTTTCAAGCAGTTTCAAAACCAAATACACTGAGAAGCTGCTCCCAAGATAGGTGTCTTGAGGAAGGCTGCATCTCTCCCCTATTCCCTACTGTCTGCGTAATCCTGGGATATGAGACACCAGAGTTGAAAGAGGCTTTACAAACCCCTCTAACCAAAGAGTGGGGGAATGAGAAGGCAGCCACAGGAAGTGACTGCCCAAAGGCACATAACTTCTGCAGCAGCCAGGATGAGTCCCAGAGACCTGCCCCCTCTATTCCACAACTCTATCACCCACACCTTCTCCCCATCAGTAAAGCAAAACTGCCTCTTCATATTGCTTCTTTATAGACCAACACTACAGGAAGTACTGTTCCTTCCAACATCACACAGCACCTTGCACCGAGTTGGGAATAAACCAGGGTGGGGGAGGGGCTAGCCCCGACCTGCCAGGGCAGCCAGGCTTCGAGGGGCAGGATTCGAGGGTGGTTGACAGCCCAGGCTCCACAGCCTATTGCCCACTTCCAAATTCCTAGCTTCTGACCTGGTCTTCCCCTTCTGAGAAAGAAGCGTGGGACACTAGTTTCTTGACAGAAATGCTGTAAGGTTTTAATATTGCACATAAAACACTTTTCACATGGGCTGACGTAAGTGTCACCAACTCTACCCAGTGAACGGCTGCTGGCAGCAGAAGCAGTTACTGTAACAGGGTTTGTGCTGGTGGTAGTAATCACGTGGTAGAGACAGCAGTAGTCACTCATGGAAGAAATGGTGGCCATCGTGATAATAACAGCAATAGCAGCAGCCAGCGCTGGAGTAAGGTAGTTATCACTACTGACGGTGTCATTGATGCAATGGTTAAGAACCCTGGCTTACGGTGCCTGGGTGACTCAGCTGGTTAAGCGTCCGACTTCAGCTCAGGTCACGATCTCACTGTCTGTGAGTTTGAGCCCCACATTGGGCTCTGTACTGACAGCTCAGAGCCTAGAGCCTGCTTCAGATTCTCTCTCTCTCTCTCTCTCTCTCTCTCTCTCTCTCTGCCCCTCCCCTGCTCATGCTCTGTCTCTCACTCTCTCAAAAATAAACATAAAAAAAAAAAAAGAAGCCTGGCTTTGGGGGAGGCATCTGGGTAGCTCAGTCAGTTAAGCATCTGACCCTTGATCTCAGGTCATGATCTCACAATTTGTGAGGTTGAGCCCCACTGATGGCACAGAGACTGCTTGGGATTCAGTCTTTCCTTCTCTCTATCTGCCTCCCACCCCCAGCTTGTGCTTGCTTTCTCTCCCTCCCTCCCTCTCTCTCCCTCTCTCAAAATAAATTAAAAAATTAAAAAAAAAAAAAAAAGATCCCTGGCTTTGGAGCTGGAGGAGCTCCACCCAAACGAGAAGGGGGTAAGATCTCTGTACCATGCTCATACAAAGCTCACACAACTGCCCACAGATTGACTGGTGGTAAAGGCAACGAGGTAGCAACGGGGTCCAAGAGCCGCTCCCAACAATGGCCCGCCCTCTACAGGAAGGTTGAAGAAACCTCATCCTTACAGGCCTGGTGCCGTGGCACTCCGCCAAATTAGCCATTTTTAGAAGCACGCTGACCTCTGATTTGCAAACTTCCTTCCCAGTGTCTGGGCTGACAAATTGTTCCGCGCTTCAAAACAGACCTGCACTTCCTGACGGCAGCTATTGGTGCTCTGCAGGAGGCAAGCAAGGCCCATCTGGTGAGCCTTTCTGAAGATGATGTTAGCTAGAACCCAATGGGTCGTCACCGGGATAAGAGGGCTACAAGCTACTAGCAGAGGGAAAGAGGGGGAAGGAACTAAAGCAGGGAAAGAACATCCGTTTCCCGGAACAAGCAGCTCCTACCAACAAGATATATGGCTACCACAAAATACCCCCTTGGGCAAGCAGGTTTGAGCTGACTGGAGCTGAACACCTGTGCAAAAGCCCCTCGAGTTGCCCTAAAGTTACCCTTAGCTCATTCTGATACCAAGATCCCCTCCTTGGGGCGCCTGGGTGGCTCAGTCGGTTAGGCATCCGACTTCAGCTCAGGTCACGATCTTGTGGTGCCTGAGTTTAAGCTCCACGACCGGCTCTGTGCTGACAGCTCAGAGCCTGGAGCCTCCTTCAGATCCTGTGTCTCCCTCCCTCTCTCTGCCCCTTACCCGCTCATGTCTATCTCAAAAATAAACATTAAAAAAATAAAAAATTAAAAAATTAAAAAAAAACCTTTGCTTTCAACACTTCCTTGTGTTGTGTTCAATTTAATGCATCCCACACGGTGAACCCTTGAGTTCAGTTATACAATTTGTAACCATTCATGCTAAACGTGTAACATTTATGCCAAAAGACATCAGCTAGCCTGCCCCATATATGGAGAACATACTTAAGAATCCACTATGATTGGAAACATTTCATTCTGTTAAAAAACATTATCTTTGGGGTGCCCGGCTGGCTCAGTCAGTTGAGCATCTGACTTCAGTTCAGGTCATGATCTCACAGTTCATGAGTTCAAGCCCCGCGTCTGGCTGTGCTGACAGCTCGGAGCCTGGAGCCTGCATCAGATTCTGTTTCCCTCACTCTGCCCCTCCCCCGCTTATGCTCTGTCCCTCTCTCTCTCCCAAATGAATAAATGTTAAATAAAAAAAAATTGTTTTTAATTATCTTCTTCATATTTTTGGTAGTTCTGAATATTAAATATTTTTCCATGGGTTCAAAAGTACCTACATATATGACTGCAAGTGGAAAAATAGGGGATAGAAATCATGTATTGGTAGTTTTTCCATTTTCATTTGTGTCTGAACTTTTAATATACATGCAGAGACATCAAGCATTAATGCAAGTCAAATGTTTCAGTAAACAGGTTCCACGGTTCAACTTTATAACACTTATAAATAAACCTGTTAGATTTTTCTGGACAATGCCAGCATTTGGATTTTTTAAAAAGAGGTCAATTTCTTATTGACAGTAAACAAACAAAACAAAAACAAAAACACTGGCTTTGGTACCAGAGTGTCTGGATTTGATGCATACTTCTGCTGCATACTGGCTAGACCAGTTTTGACTAATTATTCAATTTCCCCAAGTTTTCTTTCCTTCATCTGTAATATGGTAATAAGAAAAGTCGCATTTTTTAACTGGCAACAAATCATTTGACACATCTCCTATCAGCTGGTGGAGTCCATGTTCCTTCCCTTGGAGTCTGGGAGGGCTGATGTCTGCTTCTACCCCTAGAGTCCCATGGAAGGGACACCATGTGTTTTTCCTGTCATAAAAGGCTATGCAGTTTCCACCTTCTTCCCTGGATCACCAAGTGCCATAAGAGAAGTTACAACTTCCCCTAGGTGTCCATGTGGGAGAGGCTTGGTAGAAGAAGCACTTTGCATGACAGGCCTAGCTATGCCCAGACTTCAAGCCAACCATCCATCCCTGTCAAGGAACCAAATGTATGAGTGAAGAAGCCATTTTGGAAACGGATCCTCGAGTCTCAGCCCTTTCCGCCCCCAGATATTTGAGTCTTAGCTGAGGCTCCAGCCATTGCAGGTGGATAAAAGCTGTGTTTACTGTGACCTGTCTGAATTCCTGACTCCCAGAACCTGTGAGCATAATAAGAGGGCTATTAGTTCACACCACTCAAATTGGGGAAGGTTTGTTAGGTAACATTAGTAAGAGGGACAAATAGCACCTACAATTATTTGGTGCATTAAAGGTGTTAAAATTGGTAACACACTCAGAATAGTGCCTGGAGCATTGCAACCCCTCAATAATATAAAATTATAGTATTATCGATACTTTTTTTTTCTCTCAGCTCTCCTTTTTTGCCTTTTTCTCCTTGTCCTGGGTCTCACAGTTCCCTGCCTCCAATTTTAAATTGCTACCACCAGCATCTGTGGGATGTCTTTTCCCTCAAAATTGGCTGCAGAGTTGGATACAGTACCTCTCTACTTTCCTGCCACCCCAATTTCCTTCTCAAAGCAAGGACGTGTGTCTTTCTGACTGGATGTTTTTATTACTAATCACTATGAGGAACATACAAAGGAAAACCAAAATGAAAAAAATGCAAAAAGGTACAATGTGTTCTGAATTTCATAAAGATTTGAAAGCTATGGTCTCCTCTAGAGACTTGGGCCTCGTTCGGAGATCATCAGTAGGAGTTTGGTCCCCTTTCTGCTCTCTGTCCTCATTCTTAAAGTAAAATCAGGACATCCCCATCCCCTGACCTCAGAGGAAGAACATAGTGACTCATCCATTCCTCCTTGAAGGTCTTTGTGCCAGCACTATACCTGAAGGATATTTGGTGGAATTTTGGAAGAAAGATGGACAGTCAAATAAGCCTGAGAATTTTTAGAGAAGTGTGATAGTAACCTTAAAGGACTTCTAAGATTGGAATGGTCACATTCCACCATTCTTCAAGCGAACATCTGTTCTTTACCTAATTTACCCACTGTTTCTCCTTTAAGCACTGTAATTCCTCTTCAGACTTCCATCTTCTCCCCCTCTTTTTCTCCTTCACACAAGTTCAGTCCAGCCCATTCTGCTCTGGGGGTGAGTCACTTAATCTCATTTCCTCCATCAAAAACAAACTCTCAACGCAAGCAAAATCAAAGGGCTCCTTTGCCTTTTTGTCCAGTGGGCTTCTCCAGACAGGATGGAGTAGGTGGAAGTCTGTTGAAGGCCAGATGGCCTCCAGTCATGTGAAAGCATTTCTGAGGGGGAGAGGTGCCCAACCCAGTTAAGGAAACGAAGAGAGCGCCAGCCCCGCCCGGGGACAGAGGAGAGCAGGAGTCGCCTCAGGCGAGTTGCTGGAAAGCATATCTTCTCAGCTTTGTCAAGTGCTATTTGTACCTGAAGGTAAGGGAAGGAAACAGATCTCTCTGCTGCATTTGATGACATGGATTCCATCCTTGAAACTCCACTTCTTGTCTTCCGTGGCCTTCTCTTCCCGTTCTTCCCGGCCCCACACCCTTCCTTCTCTTCCTTATTTGTGGTTCTCCTTCTGCCCACCCTCAACATCTTGAGGCTTCAGAACTTTACTCTCACCCTGGCTCTTCATCTCACATCTCCTCTGGGTGATACCATTCATTCCATGGTTTTCAATTTCTGTTACAGAAGACCCCCAAACGTCTGTCTGTGCCATGTCTATCTGGCATAGCTGACCTGTGGGAGATGGTCTATCATCAAGTAACAAGCTACTGCTGTCTCTGTATTTACACAATGGCATACATACCCACAGAAAACGGTCTTTAAACAAAATAAGACACAGAAGACAAAGACACTTATAAAGCATACTGTTAAGAACACAAACTCTAGAGCCAGAGTGCTGGTCTCTGCTCAGTTCTCCCACTAATCTTGAGACCACGAGATCATCCGGGGAATTCTCCGCATCTCAGTTCTCTCATAAACTGGTGATGCTAATTGCAGTTTTCTCATGGAATTGTTGTGAATATCAAATGAGTGACTATATACAAAGTTCTGAGAAGTGTCTCTAGCACCTAGTAAGCATTTACTAGATTGTTACTATTATCATTAATTATTTTTACAATAATTATTTTTTTTACTGTTTACTATTTTATAATAATAATTATTACTCATTTTTTACTTTCTCTTTCCCCAGCCTCTGTAAATATCTTTTGGAAAAGGATACTCTTTGATCAGTCTTTTATTCTTCAGGAACTAGGACAGAGGTAGGCTTCATTGTAGATAGTCGATGATATTTAATGAGTGAAATAGCAAATGGATGTAAAAAAAAAAAAAAAGTAAAAGAACTAGAAGGTTGAGGTGGGTGACTGAAAAGAAGTGGAAGGACAGAAGAAAAAAGGACAAGATTTGGATTAAGAGAAATGAGTCTTATAGGCCAGCAAATTCTGACAGGAAGATAATTTGAATGAAAAATTACTAGAAGGGAATCATGCTTCAGAATTATTGTGTCCTGTGGCATGGCATTTGATGAGAAATTCCCTTTTGCACTTAAATCTCCAAAGAAATTTCATCCGGCCCTCATGAATCAGTTTCAAAGTCAGGCTGAAGCACGAGTTTGGCCGTTGCCAAAGAGCAGAGGGCCGTCTTTCTCCAACCATTGGAGAGAGCGTGGCCTTTTTCTCACCGGGCTGTCCTCTTGGCCTCTAAGAAGGCCTCAGCGTCCTACTTGTCAGAGAACCCTCCGGATCCCTGCCCGCGGGTGGAATGAGCAACAGCGGGAGATGAAGTTTTGACACATGATAACTTCACCCACTCAAATGGAAAGCAGGGAGCGATCTGAGGGCAGAGGAGACAATTCCTGTGAAAACGTTCTGAGAGCTTCCTAAGGATGAAGCTCTCTTGTTGTGAAATCTTGTTTTCATTTCTTGTTAGAGAAGCTTCTTTCCAAAGTTCTTTCCAGCTGCTTTAGGATTAAAATTAGCATGGACTAATGAGAAAGCATGTAATATGCCCCTCCTCAAAGGAAGATGAAAGAAATGAAAAAATAATTTAAAAACGTGCCTAGCAAGGACCCATTCACAGCTCCTCTCTTCAAGTTATGATTTCCCTTGCCCAACCCCCACTTCATCATCTGTAATTTAGAGCCATTGTGCTTTGACCTGAATTTGAGACCTGAGCAGGTCGCTTCCTTATTTAAAACCCTTGGTCCTGCTTGGCCCAACCTACTTGGTCCAGACTACCTCTCTCAAAACTCTTGTCTCCAACTCTGGACTCTACGCTTACCCAAACACTTGCAACCCTCCTGCAGAGCACCCTCCATGTTTGCTAGATTTAAGAAGGAAAAACTACTGGATACCTATTTAAATCTGAATTTTCAATAAAATTTTTAGAAGTATGCCCTATGTAATATTTTTAGGACCTATCTATACTAAAAAATTACCCATTGTATATATAAGGTTCAAATTTAACGGGACATCCTCTATTTTCCCTGGCAGCCTTGGCCGCATTCTACCCCACAGCCCAACCTTCAGGACACAACTTCCTGAACACATCTTCCTGCTTCCCCCAACCACCTAAGTCTGAGCTGTGTGGCTTCTCCCATGCTTACCCTTTTTATAGAACTGACTACACTCTTTACAATTGTCTGTTTACTTCTAAACCTCCGTTATTAGATTATAAATTCTACAAGGTCAGGACTTATGTCACATTGATCACTCTATCCCCAAAGCCCAAAAGTGCCCACAGTATAACAGTTATTCAATATTTACTTATTAAATGAACAGAAATTCACTGTTTACAAAGCACCTTCACAACTCAGCAAATTATTTATTTCTATAGTTTATAAATGGAAACTTGTTTTCTGCCCCAGAGTAATCCAAGGGGATCGTTTTATGTATCTGTCAGAGCACTGTATACTTTTGATCAAATCTTCCAATAACCTTTTACCATCATTAGAATAACCCCCCAAGTTCTCTATGGTTCACAAGTCCCTGTGTGATCTAACACCTGGCTGTTACCTCCAGCTCTCTGATATCAGTCTTCTCCTTGCTCACTTGTCACCAAGCACTGGTGTCCTCGATGTCCTTGTCTTTGATGCTTCCAACCAAAGTTCTACCTCAGGGCCTCTGTGCTTGCATGTCTCTCTGCCTGGAATCCTTTCCTCAGGTATATGCAGGGTTCCCTGCCTCACTTCCTCCAGACTGGAGAGTCTCCCCTAGTGAAAGCCTTCCCTGGCTACCCTCTCTAAAATAGGCCTCTTGTCACTCTCCAGGTCTTCAGCCCACATAAGTTTTCTTCAAAGCACTCGTCATTTCAGAAGTAAAATATTCAAAGATGGCAGAGGAAGTGCTTGCTACCTAAGGGCTGGGTTACAGAGTAATCCAGGAGGGATAAAAACCACAAACAGAAGAAAACGTTGAAGTAAGTGACTGATTAAGAGAGAAACCATGGCTCCTGCGAAGGTTAGTTCAACTTTGTCCTTTTGGTCCCTGTGATACCTCCAACCTCCATCACCAACGTGGCAATAGACATGTTTAATTGCCTATTCAACATCCATTCCCACTTTCTCCCTTGCTAACAAAACCCATTTTTGTTTGGAACAACTGATTTCAGTTGTATTTCAGTGGATGGATCATTACCTGATCTAAGCCAGGAGGTGGTAATTTTTTTTCTGAAGGACCCAATGATAAATAGATTAAGATTTATAGACTGTATGGTTGCCATCACAATGTGCCGTTATAGTGTGAATGCATCCATAGAAAATATGTTAATCAATGGGTGTGGTTGTGTCCCAATAAAACTTTATTTACAAAAACAGGCAACAGACAGATTTGGGCTAGGAACCACAGCTTCCCAATTCTTGATCTAAGCTATCCTGTTCCCTATATTCCCAGTCTGCCACATAACTAGAAACAGGTGATTCTTTTTTTTTTTTTAATTTTTTTTTTCAACGTTTTTTATTTATTTTTGGGACAGAGACAGAGCATGAATGGGGGAGGGGCAGAGAGAGAGGGAGACACAGAATCGGAAACAGGCTCCAGGCTCCGAGCCATCAGCCCAGAGCCCGACGCGGGGCTCGAACTCACAGACCGCGAGATCGTGACCTGGCTGAAGTCGGACGCTTAACCGACTGCGCCACCCAGGTGCCCCAAGAAACAGGTGATTCTTTAACAAACATGAGATGAGGGCTCTAAAGGCTGGCTGCGGGGTAGGGCACAGGATGGTTGCAGGACTAGCTTTCACTTTCCTGACAAAAGAAGAGGGATGACAGCTCTTTCTTTTTCTTCTTTCTTGGGTTACCACTAATATGGCTAGAGCTGCAGCAGCCGTTGTGAAACCATAATGGATAGGACAGGAGAATTGCTGAGTCTTAGCCCTGGCACCACTAAATCCTTGATCAATAGCAGCCTACCTCCAGAGTTCCTGAAATGTGAGAAAAGGAAACACTTGCTTACTAAATCTGCCCTAGTTTGGTTTTCTGTTGCTACCAGCCATATGCATTCTTAATTGACTCAAAATACACATGCATGTGCACAGCCATGCACATACACAGAGAGATACACACTGGTACACAACAGGCATAAGAGTGAGTTCACCAAAGTGTTAACAGTAAACATCTCTTTCCCAAGTATCTGGTGGCCTCTCCTTTATACTTTTCTGTTCTGCATTATTGTTATAATCACAAATAACTTAGCATCTTTTTTTCATTTTAGGAAGAAAGAACAACTTTTCATTGTTTGGGCTCTCTCTGCTGATTCATTCACAAGAACCACTAACTTATTCCCTAAAAGTCCCTTACCTGTGCAGGAAAAAACAAGCAAACTTAAAGATCTGGCAAAGGAAGAGGAGGAACCAGGCAGATGGCCAATCACTGACTCAACATAGCAATGGCAGTTCTGTTGGGAAGCTGCTCACTCAGACCCTCTTAACAGAAGAGTCAGAACCTTCTTCCACTTGGTCCATCTCCATCCCTATTCTTTTTTGAGAAGACATTTGGGACTTGTTTCAAGGGTTGATTTTTGCATATTACCATCTTTTATGGTTTAAATTGTGCTTCTAACCACCCCCCACCATGCCCACCAAAGATAGGTTGAAGTACTAATCCCCAGAACTTCACAACATCAACTTATTTGGAAATAGGGTTATTGCAGACTTATTATCTAAGTTGAGATCACTCTAGAGCAAGGTGGCCTCCAATCCCAAACAGCTGGTATCCTTATAAGAAGACAACCTTACATGAAGACACAAAGACACACAGGGAAAATGCCACATTAACCACGAAGGCAAAGATTGGAGTGATGTGTCCCAAGCCAAGGAAGGCCCTGGATTGCCCATAAACCACCAGAAGCTAAGAGGAGTCAAAAAGGATTCCCCTACAGGCTTCAAAGGGAACACGGCCTCACCAATACCTTGCTGGCCCTCTGAACCATGAGACAATAAATTTCTATTATTTAAAACCACCCAGGTTGTGGCAGCCTTAAGAAACTAATAGAGCGTTTTTGTTTTTGCTTCTGTCTTCAAAGATAAAAACAATTGCTAAGCAACTTTTGAAAACACAAATATCCAGAAATGTACTTCACTTCCCAAACAACCTTGTGGAATAGGTGAAACTCTGTGTGGGTGTTACACATATGTTTTTTAATGAGAAAATTAAAGATAAAAGGTTCTTTTTTAAAAAAAAAAAAAAAGTTGTTTATTTTGGGGGCAGCAAGAGGGTGGGGGAGGGGCAGAAAGAGCGAGACAAAGGATTATTGGATAATTGGAAATAATTGTCTTCCAATTGGAAATAATTGTCTGGAAAGACTGTGGTCTTTAAATTCCTCACCACCACCACCCCCCCGCCAAAAAAACAAAGGATTCTCGGGGAAATGTACAACCAATGTAATGCCTGGGGCATGAAATACACAACATCAACATTGGATAATTTGTGGTGGCAGAAAGAATGCTGTCATAAATAATAAGGCGTTGACAAAAAGACACAGGATTAAACTTGAAAGGCTTTCCGTGGGCCACCGATGGGACCGTTTAAGTACCAAAAAGAAATTAATGACAGCAATGTGGTCAAAACACACAAATAAATAACACTTCATGAATTCATAATAATACCAATGACAACAACAACCAAGAAAACCCTAATTGGTCACCTTAAATTGTAGCAAAACCACCATCCCCATATTCTGAAGCCTAATGAAGAGAAAAAACTCAGGCATTTATCCTGCTTTTTGTATACCAAATGTTTTCAGGGAAACTAAATTATTGATAAAGTTCTTCCTTAGAGAAGAATTCCAGCTAATGAATGCAGAAGGAATGATTAAAAAAACAAAAAATACCAGCATTTTGTAACCGCAAATGACAACAGATCTGAACAACAATTATCAACAGCTGCTGAAACCACTAGGCGCGAGTCCCTGAGAACATTATGGGTCCCACTCACAACACCTGCATCCGCTTGTATTAGTGATCTATCCCTGTCCTAATACCACACATTTAGCAGCTTAAAACAACACACATTTTGTACCTCACCATTCTGTGGGTGAAGAGTCCAGGTGGGCTTGGCTGGTCTCCCGGCTGCAGATTTTAGAAGACCAGAACCAAGGTGTCAGCTGGCCTGGGCTATAACTGGGAGACTCTGGAAAGACCCAGCTTCCTAGTTCATTCAAGCTGTTGGCCACATAAGCTTTGGATTTGGTGCCGCCCTTGGCTCCAGAAGCCTTGCTCAGGACCCCATGGGTCACAGCCAGCGAGGGCACACCACACCTCTCATGCCCTCAGTCTCTCTCGCTTCCCCCCTACCTCATTCTGCATCTGTCTCCTGATTCTTCTGACTTCGGCTGGGAAGGTTTCCTGCCTTTAAAGCACCTGTGACTCAACTGAACCCACCTGGACAATCCTGGTTCCTCCTATTGGAAGGTCTGTAACCTTAGTTACAACTACAAACTGCCCTTTGCCAGGTAGCATGACAGATTTACACATTCCAGGAGTAGGGTGCAGACATCGTTGGAAAGTGGGGGAATACTTGGCCTACTACACCACTGACCAAGTTTAACCTCACTAAGGTGAGGCTGTTCAACCTCACTAAGGTGACCATCATATAACCGCCATGCTGTGAAAGGATTTCATTCTCAAATGGAACCGGAGGATAGAAAATGGAGAATTTCTTGCATGTGTCCTCAGGAAAATGAAACTTAACAGACTGACAGACTGGTTTCCCCCTAATTCCTGATTTATAGAAAACCAAAACATCCCTCAGCCAATGAACACCACCAAGAACCTCCACCCACCCCCAAGCCAATAAACTTGCTGCTCGAACTCTAGCTAAACTCCCCTCTCTTTGCACTCCCTGACCATAAAAACACCTGACCCTAAACCCTCAAAGACACACCTGTAGCTTGCCATAGTTTGTGTGACCTGGACTGCAATTCCTCTGCTATCCCGAATAAACTCAATTTCTGGTCATTCAAACTTGCCTCAGTTTACCTCTTTATTTAGGTTGACAGTGCAATGATATAGATAGGACATGGTGTCGTCTATGAATTATTCTAGCCGCTAGAGCTAGCTAACAGTTTTACAGTAAGTTAGGAGGATAAAGAAACATTTTTCAAATGCCACCTGGTGCTATCAGCCAAACTGAGTTATATGGGAAATTCTATAGAGCAAATGACTCAGGATTCTCAACAACAACAGCAAAATGGCAGAGATAAATAAAAGGATGACTAAAATTCAGAACACTGACAACATCAAATACCCATGAGAATGTCAACAACAGGCATTCTCCCTCATTTATTGCTAGTGGGAATTCAAAATGGTACAGCTACTTTGGAAGACAGTTTGGCAATTTCTCAAAAGTAGATATCCTCTTACCATATGGTGAGCAATCATACACACTGGTATTTACCCAAAGGAGCTGCAAACTTATGTCCATAAAAAACCTGCATATGGGCATTTAGAGTAGCTTTATTCATAAATGCCAAAACTTGGAAACAACCAAGATGTCCTTCTGTAGGTGAATGGATTAAATAAGCTGTGGCACATGCACACAGCAGAATATTTTTCAGCACTAAAAATATGTGATCTATCAAGCCATGAAAAGACACGGAGGAAACTTATATACACATGGCTAAGTGAAAGAAGCCAATCTGAAAAGGCTACACACATAATTGCAACTATATGACATTCTGGAAAAGGCAAAACTATGGAGATGGTAAAAAAGATCAGTGCTTGCAAGAGGTTGGGGTAGTGGAGAGGGATGAATAGGGCACGGAGGAATTTTAAGGCAGTGAAAATACACCATATGGAACCATAATGATGGATACATGTCATTATACATTTGATCAAACTAATAGACAGTACAATACCAAGAGTGAACCCTAAGGTAAAGTAAGTACTTTGAGTGATTATGATATGTCAATGCAGGTTCATGAGCTGTAACAAACGCACCACTGCTGGAGGACGTGGATAACAGAGGCGGCTGTGCATTGTGTCGGGCACAGGGGGTATATGAGAAATCTCTGCATCTTCTCAATTTCACTAGAAGCCTAAAATTGCCATTAAAAGTACAGTCTTATAATAAAACCATAAAATAAAATAAAAAATGTTAAATATAACTACATGAAAGGTTGGGAGGAGGCAGGCAGTTATAGATTAGAGAGATGTATGAGGCACATTAACCAAATGCAATGGGTGGGCCTCCTCTGGATCCTGATTTGATCAAACTAACTCTAAAAATACATTTTTGAAAAATGTTAGTAAAACTTGAAGACACATTGATTTTAGACCGTAATAAATAATTATTAGTGGGGCGCCTGGGGGGCTCAGTCAGTTAAGTGTCTGACTCTTGATTTCTGCTCAGGTCACGATCTCACAGTTTCATGAGTTCGAGCCCCACATGGGGCTCTGCACTGGCAGCATGGGGCCTGCTTGGGATTCTCTCTTTCCCTCTGTCTCTGCTCCTCCCCTGCTTGCACGCTATCTCTGTCTCTTTCAAAATAAATAAATAAATAAACTTAAAAAAATAATAATTATTGTCTACTTTGTTAGGTGAATATTGTGGGTTCTCATGTGTGATATTGTGGGGTTTTGTGTTTTTATTTTTGTCTTTTTTTAAGTTCTGATTTGTTGGAGACACATACCAAAGTATTGATGGGTAAAATGATGTGATGTCTAGGGTTTGTTTGAATATCTAGGAAGAGAAAAAAAAAAGAGTTGTAGGAAGACACAAGCAAAACACGATGGGCAAAATCTTTTTTATTATTATCACTGAGGTATAATTGACATATTATATTAGTTTCAGGTGTACAACATAATGATTTGATATTTATATACACTGTAAAATGATCATCACCATAAATCTAGTTACTACATGTCACCATACAAATTACAAAAAAATTTTTCTTTTCTTGTGAGGGAAACTTTTAGGATTTATTCCCTTGGTGACTTTCAAGTATGCACTACAATATTATTGACTATAGCCACCATGCTATACATTACATCCCCTGGCTTATTTATTTTATAACTGGAAGTTTGTACCTCTTGACCTCTTTCACCCATCTCACCCATGACCAAATCTTAATAATTGTAAAATCTGAGTGGTGTATACAGAGTTCACTTCACTCTTCACTTTACCTTTGTGTATGTTTGAAAATCTTCTATGGGGCGCCTGGGTGGCTCGGTCGGTTAAGCGTCCGACTTCGGCTCAGGTCATGATCTCACGGTCCGTGAGTTCGAGCCCCGCATCAGGCTCTGTGCTGACAGCTCAGAGCCCGGAGCCTGTTTCCGATTCTGTGTCTCCCTCTCTCTCTGCCCCTCCCCTGTTCATGCTCTGTCTCTGTCTCAAAAATAAATAAACGTTAAAAAAAAAAAATTAAAAAAAAAAAAAAAGAAAATCTTCTTTAAAAAATGCCCTCTATGTGACTGGAGTTCTACAGCAGGAAAGCCAGGTCAAATCCTTTGGCTCTGCCTTCATAAAATATCTCAAATAAAACCATTTCTCACCGCAGCCATGTACATCCTAAATTACTGTAATAGTCATCTGATTTCCCCATTTCTCCCCTTACTCTTCGCCGTTTTCCACAGAACAGCTTGAGTGATCTTTCTAAAACATAAATCATATCGTGTCATCCCTCTGCTCAAGCCCTCCAATAGGTGCCTACTACACATCAGTAAAAGTGAAAGTCTTGCCAAGGTCTATAAGGCCCCATGTAATGTAGCCTCTAGCTTTGTGTCAAATTTATTTATCTATCATCCCTGCTATCTTGGCTTAATCCTCTTTAACTACCTGGCCTCCTTATTAGCTCCTCAAATGAAGTACACTCCTGGCTCAGGATCTTTGCACGTACGATTCTCTCTCTCCCAGGAGCACTCTTCCCCAAAATTCATGTCTTGTTCTCTCACTTCCTTCAAGACTTTTTTCAAATATTAACCCCTGAGAGAGTTCTTCTTTGACCACTCCCTC
Source organism: Prionailurus bengalensis (assembly GCF_016509475.1). Classification (NCBI taxonomy): domain Eukaryota; kingdom Metazoa; phylum Chordata; class Mammalia; order Carnivora; family Felidae; genus Prionailurus; species Prionailurus bengalensis. Next base: position 188,728,119 of record NC_057344.1, on the reverse strand, counting down.
TAAAAGAACACTCAACACCCTTCATTTTTTTAATTTTTATTTTTTAAGTAGGTTCCAAACCCAATGCAGAGCTCAACACAGGACTTGAATGCACGACCCTGAGATCAAGACCTGAACTGAGATCAAGAGTTGGCAACTTAACCAACTGAGCCACCTAGGTGGCCCTCTTAATCTTTCTGCCCTATTTTTCATCGTAATTATCACCATTTATGTGACATTATTATGTGTCTCCCTCACATGATAAATATAAGCTTCGTGAAGGTAAGAACAATATTTGGTTCAAAACTCTATCCCTGGCACCTAGGATGGAGCCCAATGCTCAAATATTTACTCTTTGAATGATATTGACTGAATGCAAATTTGAAGGTAGGTCTTTTTATTCACAGCCACAGTACCTGGTCATTTGTGTTCTTCATTTCTTTAGTCTTTCATTTTCTGATATTAAAAGAACCTAGCAAATTCTAGGTGTCTGAAAGCAAAGGCTACCATGTTATGACACACACAACCTCCTGAGTGAACTTAATATCCTTCTAGAGCTACAGAACCAGAGAATATAATTCATCACCTGGAAAATTCTCAAAAGATGATTTTCTTGTGGATATGCTTTTGAATTCTTTGGCTAGAGCATGAAATTGCAGAAATTCAAGTTTCCCTTCTTATTGTGAGGCCAAGCACCCAAGGTTCACTTAACTGGGGTATTACAGTCAGATACAATTTTAAGGGTTAATCACGTGGATAAGGAAGCAGCACTTTGTCCCCTTGGTTTATAACCTTAGGCAAAGTCCCGACTTGCCTTAAAGTGCATGAACTGCTCATGCTTCAGTCTTGACTTCCATGTCCCTGAGCTTTTGTTCTTGCTTTGTACTTTCCCTTTGTATCAACCCTCTGTTTATTTTTATCCACAAGCTAGTTACCCAGCTTTTACCTTTTAGCTGAGACAATTTAAGGTAAACCTGAAATTAAACTGTACATTGGCAGAGAATTTGGCAGACGTGAGAAACAAATAGCAGTATCCCAGATTTTTTTAATGCTTTCATTTTTACTTCTCTTCAAGATAAACAATGTGAGCATATATATTCTAATGCTCATGCATGTATTTTAATTAGTTTAGTGTAGCCCATGACTGACCATTACTGAATGGCAAGGAAGCACCTAAATTAAATCCTATGTTAAAGCAAAGGTTGCTGGAGAAACAGTAGGTTTTACAGAGATACTAGCTGGAGTAGTGTTACCACAGGCCTGTAAAGTTTACAAAATATTTTCCTTCTGGTCTATTATTTCCTTCTTCCCTTACCTCAACCTTCCAAGGAAAATTATTCTTATTTCACAGATGAAGAGGCTAGAGTTTAGAGAGAAATGACCTACTTCATGTTGGAGGAGATCATTGAGAGGATATGACCGCTGGTTGACCCACCAGCTAGACCTGGGTAATGAGTGGCTCTTCAACCCCATCCCCTGTCCTTAGAAGGTAATTTCTGCCCACCATTCCCACAGTAGAAGCTGTTTCAGGGGCACAGCCTTGAGACAATAAGGTGGTATTGAGAACATCTGGACTGTGTACGTACAGTTAAGGCCTCTATAAATTTTAGAAATTTAGGTGGGTGGGTACAGAATCTATTCATGTTGCATCCATCCAAGACAAGCCTTGTATATAAGTAATCTTGTTTATTAAGCCTCCCTCTTACAATGTGCCATTCTAGGTATTTTCTACGGGATTTACCCTACTCTCCATTCTACCAAAGCCCAAGGGTTAGGGGAATATGACCTTGGCCAGCTACTGAGCACTCTCCATTCTCTTGACCATAGTGATTAGTTTGGGGACCCAAATTTGGTGGGTTTTGTGGAAACATAGTCTCTTTCTCTGTGATCACAAGTTTTAGGAAAAACTAAGCCAAAATTAACTCTGGCAAATCTCCTGGGTCAAATTTAGACAATATCTTCAACATGAGAAAGCTGGCCAACAGAACCAGTGTCAGAGGGAGAAAGAGATTGCATTTATTGGCTGACACAAACTTGAGCTGAACTTCCGGCCAAAGTGTTAGTCCAGAGTATAGCGAGACTAGACTCAAATCCAGGTACTACAATGGCCAATTCTCTCTTTTCATTACACCCAAGCAGTCCTAGCCTAGTAGTATCATAAGAGTCCATGTAACAAGCTTTTTGTCACTCAAAGGTTTTACCTCTATACTTTGGTGTCACAATAGCTGCTTTGGGGGCATCTAGGTTGCTCAATGGTTAAGCAACTGGCTCTTGATATCAGTCAGATCATGATGTCATGGTCATGAGATAGAGCCCTGGGTTGAGCTTCATGCTGAGCATATAGCCTGCTTGGGATTCTCTCTCCCTCTTTCTCTGCCTCTCTCTCTCTCTCTCTCTCTCTCTCTCTCTCTCTCTCTCTCTCAAAATAAATAAACATTAAAAAAAAATAGCTGGTTTCAAGGCCTGCTGCATCACTTACCAGTTCTGTGATCTGGGGCAATTTACTTGACCCAAGACTCAAAAGCATCATCACTATAATGGGAATATATATCATGGGAGGACCTGTCTCATAAAGTTGTTACTGTCTGTCAAGTATTTAACTGGCACATAGTGGGGCGCCTGGGTGGCGCAGTCGGTTAAGCGTCCGACTTCAGCCAGGTCACGATCTCGCCGTCCGTGAGTTCGAGCCCCGCGTCAGGCTCTGGGCTGATGGCTCAGAGCCTGGAGCCTGTTTCCGATTCTGTGTCTCCCTCTCTCTCTGCCCCTCCCCTGTTCATGCTCTGTCTCTCTCTGTCCCCAAAAAAATAAATAAACGTTGAAAAAAAAAATTTTTTTTAAATAACTGGCACATAGTAAACACCAAGGAAATTATAGTTTCCACTGTCATTATTCACTACTGAATGAGAGAACTTTAATACAATAAACCAGAGAAACATGAATCTTTCAGAGACTCATGTACCAATACATAAAAATCATTCAGTAGAATACATAGCAGACCTTATAGCAGTGTTTGGTGCATGGATTCCCAGGAAATGGGATGGGAGAGGGGAAGGAGAAGGCCAGGAATTCTGGGTTTTGTTGAAAAGCCTATTCAGTGCTCCTGATACTAACAACTTCTTATACTGAAGAAAAGTTATTTAATGATGGATAACAAAAGAAAATTGGTATTTACTGAGTATCAGCCAAGTGTCAAGCATAAATAATACATCATTTATTCCCTACAAACACCCTATAAGGAGGTAGGCGTTATTACACCCATTTTATGGATCCAACAACTAAAGTTCTGAATGTAATGAATGGAAACACACTACTAGCAGGTAGAGCTAGGATTTAAAAGCAGTAATATCTGGTCTCAGACCCATTCTCTCTTTCCATAGTGGCCCATTTCAAATGGACCAGTATAGCAACCTCTACGTATTTGGAAAACACCTAAGTTCTCCCATAGATGTGGAGAGATAACTATTACTCCCAGATCATAAACTCCTACAGGTATGTCTAGTGTCTCACTTCTGAGAGAAGGGGACCCAACACCTTAAATCATGGAACCAAGAGAATCTTATGCCAATTGTATCCCTCATTCCAGACACCCCATCTTCTCCCCTTCGATTCCTTCATGATTCTGAACCCTCAGTGAGTTGAATCATTATCTACTAGAGCCCCAATAGAGTTACCATCAAAATACCCGGATTGTGTTTCCAAACTTCACTTACTACCTGTGTGATTAAGAATTTTCTCTACCTCTCTATGAAATAGGAATAATAATATTTGCATATTATTATTGCATAATATTGCATAATATTATTTCATGTTTATTAAGGTAATGTTAGTAAAAACTCCCAAGAGAGAACCAACCATAGAACAAAATGAAAACCACTTCATACATGTTTACTTGTTTCACTCCATTGTATTTGTTGTCTTTTCCTTCTTTGTTTCAACATAAATTCCTAGGGAAGCAAACTATATTTCTCATTTTTCAATTCCAATGCCTGACCCCATGCTGTATGCACAACCGGAAACTATTGATTTATGAACCTTTCACTAAACCCTAGAATACTACTTCTTTCCAGTTCCTTGGTCTCCAAACCAACCTCCTAAGATTGGGGTAGCAGTTATAAATGAGGCTTTGTAACAACTGAAAAATAACTTCACAGCATCCACAAAGAGACTCTTCGCCAGTTACCACATTTTCTGCCGCCCTTCCAATGTGCAGAAATGACCATATCAAAAAGCTCCATAGTGAAAGGTTGTGGATGTGATGAATCGCACAGTATTTTTAGCACGTGTCCTGTTCCAACTGCAAAATATCTTCAAATGTTCATGTAATTTGTAGCTGTCTTGGAAGGGACTGTATCATCAAGGAGAGTTTGCTTTTATTATTCTTACTGTAGTTCCCCTCCAAACGTTCAGCATTTTCACCATCAAAGATAGTCTTGGTTTTAGCTATTCTCAAGCACAGTAAAATAAAAACTACAGCTTTCTCTGTTTATTAAATACTCCAGGACATTGTTTTTGGACCTATGCCCCAAAACATAAAAATAAAAGCAAAACCACAAACATGTAAGGTGGTCAAATAAATTTTAGAAATGTTGCCCATTTAAGAACCTTCTTGGAAATGGGGCACCTGGGTGGCTCAGTCGGTTGAGCGCCCGACTTCGGCTCAGGTCATGATCTCACAGGTCATGAGTTCGGGCCCACATCAGGCTCTGTGCTGACAGCTCAGAGTCTGGAGCCTGCTTCGGATTCTGTGTCTCCCTCTTCCTCTGCCCCCCGCCGCCACTCACACTCTGTCTCTGCCTCTCAAAAATAAAGTAATAATAATTAATAAAGAACCTTCTTGGAAAGTCACAATGCTCATTTGCATATTTAAAATTCATAATAAACCTGCTCTAAAGGAGTCTTTTAACTTAACATAATTCTTCCCTTCATGGACCTTGTTTAGGCAATACTAGATAACAGTAAAGAATCACTGTTAATTTTGGTAGGCATAACAATGCCTGTAGTGGGTGCTACATGGGCCACCTTGATCCACCATCGGAAGTTAAAGATTATTCTCTATGCTGCTGGGAGTACTGCCAGCTAATGGCCCCCTGCTATGTGCCCTCTCCAGAAACTGCCCTCAAATTGCTATTGGCTGAAGGGAGACACCTACTTCAAGGTTATACCTGCTTCCTAGGAACAGCACAGTCAATATGGGAGCATCATAGGAGTATAAAGGCCCAACTTCCTCCCCTAGACTCCAGACAACGGCGAAGTCCTCAGCTTTGTAGCTTTCCATGGGGGCCAGCTGAGTCCTTTATAGAGCCTGCCTACCAGCTCAATCTTGTTTCCTTTCCTTCCCTCCTATGGATTCTAATCCTGAAAAGCCTAATAAGCTTTCTGCCTGCTACTCCTCATCTGAGTTTGCTTTACAGGGAACCCAACTTGCAACAATAGCATGGGGGAATGTTTTTACCTATTGGAGATAACCCTTGAAGAATTTAAGGATGAGATGATATGATGTCTCACAATTGCAAAGGGAAAAATAAATGTGTGGAAATAGAAGAAAAAAGATTGGCAAAATGCTAGTAATTGTTGAGACTGAGCAAAGAGTGCATAGAGGTTCTTTGTAACATTAGTCTTTTGTATGTGTTTGAAATTCTCCATTTTAAAGTGTTTTTAAGATATTATTCCCGAAGCTTCCAAAGAATCCTCTTTTCAAGGAATACTGTCATCTTGGGACATATTTGATGCTCCTTTTGTCTTAAGGAGATAAATCAACCCTGGAAGTTTCCCAACCACTTCCTAGGGCACAGACTAATTTTCACTGACTCTGGATCTGAGTTCTTCAGATGGACCTCATTAATGCTCACGAAAATGCCACAGATGCTAATGAACAGCCAGCTCCCTACAACCAGCTGAGGTGGCTGGAGAGGCTTGGAAATCAGTTGTTGCCTGATGATAGACCCACCCTTCAAAGTGACCTAAAAGTGCAGAGCTTGCTGGACTGAAAACTCCTTCGGATGTAGGAGAGGGAGTGGAATGATGTAGAAAAAGCCTCAGGAAACGAAACCAAGACAGCAGAGCCAATCGACCATCGGAACTGCTACTTGGACAGTTGGAAACCAAGAGCTGTAATTACTTCTCATCTGGAACATTAGCCTTTCCTTGAAATCCTGGGAAATGACCTGGGGGAAGCTCCAGGGGACTTTGTAAATAAGACGCAGAACAGGGTTCTTTGCCTCTCAGACCTGAGTAGCCCAGGATGGATCCGTTAGCAACTCAGAAATGGTAGAATAAAACAATTAATAATGGAAGGCAAACTGGTTGGCTATTGGGCTTTTTCCCCCTTAATTAAGAGGCCCTTTCTTGGAGTAGCCTCAAGTGTTGAGGTCCTATTCATCGAGCCATCTGCTCTGCCTGCAGTTCCTCTCCCCACATTTCCTCCCAGAGGAGTCTTTTGAGCTTCAAGACGGGAGGGACCTGCCTGGAGCTGAATTGCATCTCTAACTGAATCTATTTCAAGGTTCCTTTTGTGAACCTAATGGCGATCTCCTGTCATTTCCCACTTTCCATGACTGATGGTGTCTCCTCTGAAGACTGGGGAGAGCCCATTTCTCCCCCAGGGTTTCTGTTTGACATAGACAGACACTCACCACTGCAGAAACGTCTGGCATGGCAACGTGTGACAACACATTCACCTTCATCCTTCAGGGTCAGAGAAACAGATTGCCCCAGAACTTTCTCTGTTCCTCATTCTCACAGACAAGTGCCTCATTCAAGAGCGCCTTTGAGCCAAGAGCTGGGTAGTCTCCCCCTAGTCCAAAGTGCTCCTCTGATTTATCAGACTCTTTGTGACCCACGGCCTTCATACTTCTTGAACCTTCACTTCACCTTTTAGCTCTAGCCATGCTGGCTTCCTTCCAGGTCCTAAACATGCCAATCACATCGCCTCTCTACTTTGCACTTTGCACTTATGTTCCCTTCCCCGAAATGTTCTTCTCCTGGTCACTGTTGCATGGTTGGCTCCTTCTTGTCATTTACATCTCAGCCTGAATGTCACCTCCTCACAGAAACTTTCCCTGACTACCCAGACTGGAGTGGCTCCCTCGTCACCCTCTATCACATCACTCCACTGCAATTGTCTGCACAGCACTGATACTTTCATTTGTTTCTTTCCTGTCTCCCTCCCCCTCACCCAGTACGACAGCTCCACAGGACCACAGACTTTCTTCTGCTGGTTCACTGCTTGCCCACAATGCCTGGAACTGTATCTGGCATATCATGAGTGCTTAATAAATCATTGTTGAGTTAATTAGTGATTAATTGATCCTGTTTTCCATTGCATCTTCCTAACAATGCCAAAGGTACACATGACTATTCCTTTTTAACAAAGGAGTAAAGGGAGGTTTAAAAATTAAGTAAGACGTACAAGGTCACTCAGATTTAGGGAGGAACAGGTTCAGGATTCCAATCAATGGCTGATGCTACCTTCTTGGAAGTCAGGTCTGTGAGACCTCAGGTGCGATGTGAGAACAGGCCAATCCAATGTGTGTCTGCAACATCTACAGATGTAATTTTGCTTTGTACCTGGGATGTGTGGCCCATAATGCACATCAGGGACTATCTCATTTTATGTCACCCATTGTGCTAGGGAACATGCCAACCTGCCAAGGGAGAATGACCGGACCAAGGCAAACACATAACATCCAAAAGTGACCTTCAAACTGAGTTCCCCTGACTCCTCATTCCATGCCACACCATATATGGCAGCACAGGTCCTACCTTCCTGGAGGTGATGGAAGGAAGGCCGGGCAGAGGCCAGACTCCAGGGGCCCTCCATGCCAAGTGCCCATATGGGCCCGTATGTGCCTCAGAAGAGGGCGCCATATTCCATTTTACACATTATTAAACAGTCTGCCCTCTCTTAATTTACTTGCTTCCTCAGAGAATTCAGATGTCTGGAAGTAAACTCCTTTCAGCCTATTGGACACTAGAAGTTTTTGGAAAAGTAGCTGAAGGCACTAAAAACCTATTCATCTCAGAGGGGTGAGTTGTTAGCTCTTGATCAGTTGCTGACTCATCACTTCCCTTCCTAATTAATAGATGAATCTAAATGCGCAGTATTGTAACTAAGTCCCAGTCTGGGAGTTCACAAAGATGAAATATTATTACACTGAGGGCTTTTGCATCTTGTGCGTCCAGCGTTTTTCCCCCTTTCTCTCTCTTTCCCTTAGAACATTCATACTTCAAAATAAAATGCCCCAGGATGCCTGGGTGGCTCAGGCGGTTGAGCGCCAACTTCGAATCGGGTCATGATCTCCGGGTTGGTGAGCCTGTGCTGACAGCTCAGAGCCCGAATCCTGTTTCAGATCCTGTGTCTCCCACTCTCTCTGCTCTCTCCCCCACTCATGCTCTCTCTCTCTCTCTCAAAAGCAAAATATACAACATTAAAACAACTTTAAATAAAATAAAATAAAATCTCCCTTGGGAATCCACAATATTTGATGAGTAAGATATAATGAGCATAAGCCAGGAATCTTTCCATTCTAAAGCATGTTAAACATTGTCTAGAAGGAGATGTACCAACATGTTTACAGTGTTTGTCTCTGGGGGTGGGACTTGGGATGAATTATTTTCCCTCTGCATATTTCTGTAGTGATGTCCTACAGGAAGCATGTATTACCTTTACAGTGAAGGAGAAAACACTGGATCTTGGAAAAGTCAGTGAAACCGGAAGGTAAAGCTGTAGCTAACAGCTCCAGGCTGGGTTAGGGAGCCACACGCAGAGTTGGCTTCAGCCAGCCGAGCAGGAAAAGGTACTACCATTTAAAGTTTTTGCCATTCAAAGCAGGAATAAAACCATGGTTCCTTCCCTCATGACAGCAGAAAGACAGCAGGACCTGGAGCTGGGAGAGGTTAAAAAAAACAAAAAAACAGACCCAAAAGAGGGAATTCTTTTTATAAGCACCTTTGATTTGGATAGCAGGCACATGGCTCTGTTTTTAAGGAAGTGTTGCTGGGCTCAGCCTCACCGCCTTCCAGCAGGTGGCCAAAACCAGCAGGCTTCTCACAAGCCACTCAGTGCTGTTTGTTTCCTTCGTGCTGACTTTTCCTGCCTCCTATAAAATAGTTAGCACGGGAAGGAGCCTCAGGAAGCATTCAGAGATGAGCACTGAAGAAAAGAGTGTGTCAAAATGAAACAATAAAGCCTAGGAAAACCCAGGCAAGAGAGGAGAGAAAAATCTTCTCTGTGCTCTTAAACAACTAGGAAAAGCAATAGTTGAAAGAAAGGCGCAGCAACCCTTTGGCTTTTCTATTTGTAAATATTTTCTTCCCCTATGCCATACTCCCACCTCCCTCCAAGAAAGTCTAAAAACAGAACTTTTCCCGAGCTGTGTCCAAGGCCTGCTCCAACTGCTCCTAAGCCCCCACCGTGGCTGGGGGTGGAGGTAAGAGGAGGTCAGCCAACTTGGGTTTTATGGCCCCTGCAATGCAGTCTCAGACCCAGGGATTTCCTGGGGCAACCTGCAACAGAGAAAGCACATAGGTTTGTTTATGAAGGCATGCTAAGGCTATTGGAGAGAAGGCAGCTCAGGGCCAGAATTCTCAATAAAAACATAAGCCCACAGCTAGAAGTGAGAAGCAAAAGAAAAGAAACCAGGACTTTCCCTTGGAACAGGATGCAGTTACACAGTGCTGCCTCAACCAGGGTGGTGGCGCTGTGATGTGTGGTTGGCTTTGTGGGGGTTGAAAACTGGTCCAGGGACTGATTCAGAGTTGGCAACTTTGGCAGGATGCTCACGTGAGTTTTACAGACCTCAGCAAAGGGACCCTACTAGAGGGGACGACAGCCAGGCCCAAAGAGAATGTAAGGCTTTCTGAGACTCATTTATTCATTTCCTTTGACAGGTTGTACATATGAACTTGGGACGTTGGGCCAGGCACTAGGAATACAACAAGGATCAGAAGCACATGTGTGCTCACCCCTTCATTCCCCATGAAACTTATTAACTAATTAGGAAGACAGATATTAACCATATACAAATCATAGACAAAAAAGTCATAATTAAAACTACAGTTAAATGATATGAAGCATTGTGGCTTTGGAAGGCTAATCTCACTGCGTGAATTATGAATCTTCGAAAGATACAGAGGGTTCAGGCAGATAGAGGCTGATAAAAAGCTGGTCTGCAGTGCAGGGTTAGGTGTGCGGCAACGGTGGGCCACCTGACTACAGCTTTGCTGAGGTTTGAGCTGCAGGAAAGACACGCTTACCTAGCAAGACTGTGTCGAGCAGATGTGGAAACAGGGTCTAAAAAGGTTATACCAGTAATGATCAGACACCGACCAGGCAACGCACCCCACTGCCTGAGGCGATCAGGGCAAGGCTAGAAGCCAGGACTGTTTAAGGAAAATTCCTCCTCTTGGACTGCACGAGTAGGAATAAGAATCCCTCCCCCACATTCCCTGTATTTGTTCTCTCAACCCATTGGGTTTAGCCATGAAGTCTATGGTCAGTCAGGGTCGTGTGGTCACGTAACTGGGGAAGGCTCAGCAGACTGTGTCAATTAGCTCTGACCTTCATAAGTCCAGAACACAACACCATTTCTGGTTATCGGAGTATCTTCCTGGGCATTTTTAGGACACTTTGCCCCCACAAGGTCTTTAGATAGATCTGAAGAATATAGTAATAAAACTACACCCACTTTCTATTCTATTTTTCATCCCAAACTGTATCAGCTATTAACAAATATATGACCTCTTGAGGGTGAAGCCACTATTTGGGAGTTGCAATACAAGACTTTGGCCATGACCAATGCAGTGGACAGAGAAAAGCCAAACTCAGATCGCATGATAGGGAGTGACCCCTAAGATGTTGTGGATAAGTCTCATTATCCACGTGGATCATCACAAATCCAAGAGTAATGGTTTCTTAATTTGTTCCTCAATGCTATTCTAAATAACAGCCTCACCTAGGCCAAACTTAGATGATTTAAAACTAGAAGCTCTCTCTAGGGACACCTGGGTGGCTCAGTCAGTTAAGCATCTGACTCTTGATTTCGGCTCAGGTCGTGATCTCAGGGTTTGTGAGATGAGCCCTGTGCCAGGCTCTGCACTGACAGTGTGGAGCCTGTTTGGGATTCTCTCTCTCTTCCTCTCTCTCTCTGCCCCTGCCTCAGTCATGCTCTCTCTCTCTCTTTCCCTCTCAAAATAAATAAATAAACATTTTTAAAAATAAATACATAAAACTAGGAGTTCTCACACCAGAACTTTCTGGTAGAAGCATACATGGTGCTTAGTTGTATCTTGAACTCCTGACTTACAGACTTGGCAGAAAACCATGTAAATGCTAAAAATAACTTCTGTCCACTAGACTCTTAGAAGTATGAACTTGGATGGTGTTGAGAAAACTGGACAGTGACATGCACAATACACAAAAATAAATTCAAAATGGATTAAAAACTTAACTGTGAGACAGAAAGCCATTAAAATCCTAGAGGAGAACACAGGCAGTAACCTCTTTGACATTAGCCATAGCAACTTCTTACTAGATATGTCTCCTGAGGCAAGGGAAACAAAAGCAAAAATAAACTATTGGGACCTCATCAAAAAAAAAAGTTTCTGCACAGTGAAGGAAACAATCAACAAAACTAAGAGGCACGTGACAGAATGGGAGAAGATATTTGCAAATGACATATCTGATAAAGAGTTAGTATGCAAAATATATAAAGAACTTATAAAACTCAACACCCAAAAAACAATCCAGTTAAAAAATGGGCAGAAGACATGAATAGACATTTTTCATGGCCAATAGATACATGAAAAGATGCTCAACATCACTCATCATTAGGGAAATACGAATCAAAACTACAATGAGATATCACCTCACACTAGTCAGGATGATTACAACTAACAACACAGGAAACAACAGGTGTTGGCGAGGATGCAGAGAAAGGGGAATGTTCTTACACTGTTGATGGGAATGCAAACCCGTGCAGCCAGTCTGGAAAACAGTATGGAGGGTCCTCGAAAAAAGTTAAAAATAGAACTACCCGATGACCCAGCAATTGCACTGGTAGGTATTTACCCAAAAGATTCAAAAACCACTAATTTGAAGGGATACATGCACCCTGATGTTTATAGCAACATTATCTACAATAGCCAAGCTATGGAAACAGCCCAACTATCTACTGACTGATGAATGGATAAATAAGATGTGGTACATATACAATGGATTGTTACTCAGCCATAAAAAAGAATGAAATCTTGCCATTTGCAACAGCATGGATGGAGCTGGAGAGTATTATGCTAAGTGAAATAAGTCAGTCAGAGAAAGACAAATACCATATGATTTCACTCATATGTGGAATTTAACAAAGAAAACAAACATGGGGTGGGGGGAAGAGAGGAAAACCAAGAAACACACTCTTAAGTATAGAGAACAAACTGATGGATACCAGAGGGGAGGTATGTGGTTAAAAAGGTGATGGGGATTAAGGAGTGCACTTGTGATGAGCACTGGGTATTATATGGAAGTGCTGAGTCACTAAATTGTACACCTAAAACTAATATTACACTATATGTTAACTAACTGGAATTTAAATAAAAACTCGGAGGAAAAAAAAAGAAGTATGAATTTGGAAAGGTTCTCTTTTTCTTATTATCAATTTTTTAAAGAGCTGTGTTTGCTCTTGAGTCCTGCACGTATAGAATAGTGCCAAACCCAACATCACTGAACTATGTGCTGCGTGGATCACCACACAACGTAACAGTGTGAACTGCACGCAGTGTGAACTAACACCCAGCGTAGAACCATGAACTGCATGTGGTGTGAGTTAATGCCCAGTGTGGTAATGTGAAATACATAGGGCGTGAACTAATACACACAGTGCGAACTAATACACTGTGGAGCGGTGTGAACTGCTAAGCAGTGTGAACAAATGTGAACTCCAGTAGTGTTAACTAATACACAGTATCGTTGACCCTTGAGCAACATGGAGATTAGGGGCATCATACCCTGCACAATCAAAAACCCATGTATAACGTTGGACTTTCCAAAAACTTAACAATTAATGGATTACTATTAACTGGAATCCTTAGAGATAACAGAGTCAATTAATACATATTTTGAATATGTATTATGTAGTGTATTGATACAACAAACTAAGCTAGGGAAAATATTATTAGGGGAATCATAAGAAAAAAATACATTCACTGTACTATATTTATAAAAAAAAAAAACCCACGTATTAGTGGACCCATGCAGTTCAAACCTGTATTACTCAAGGGTCATCTGTATAGTAGTGTAAACCTTTAGTGTGGACTAATACACAGAGTACTGACATGAACGGATTAACCATGTAAACAACCACACAGTGTAACTGTGTATACACTGCAGCCTGAACCACCACATCATGCAGTAATAGGAACCATCATATACATAATAATATTCATAATAATGGGACGCTTGGGTGGCTCAGTCCGTTGAGCGTCTAATTCTTGATCTCAGCTCAGGTCACGGTCATGGGATTAAACCCTGCAGTGGGCTCTGTGCTGAGTGTGGAGCCTGCTTGGGATTCTCTCTCTCCCTTTCTCTCTGCACCTCCTCTGTGCACGTGCTCGCTCTTTCTCTTTCTCTCTCTAAACAAAATGTTTAAATAATAATAATAATAATGTTCAGTACCACAGTGTTAACCATCACACAAGTTTTTTTCTGTGCAGGTCATACAATCTTTGAAACTTTTCCATAAACCCAGAATGACTCCAAAATAAAAGTTATGCTCAAGAAAGATTTCACTAAGTTGTATTGTCTTCAGTTTTCAAACATCCTCCTGTTCCAGCAGCCTATTACAATATCACAACCTAAATATGTCAAAATAATTATTGTAGTTAAGTTGAAATTTGATTCTGAGCTTTCTTACTAAAAATTGTGAAACAAGCAATTACAGAATTCCTAGTATTAGAAAGAATGAAACTTACTAGTTCCTTAGCACAAGCATAAGCTTTTCCCGGAAAATCATCTCAAGTGAGACTTTATTAATGGGACACCAAGTGCTATGGACGGCAATGTTCTCAGAGGCAAGTGCAATGATAAATTTCAAAAGGTCTTTGAAGTGACTTTCCATGGAAGTTAAAGGTAAAGCTGCACAATAATTCCAGGAAAGCAATTCCCAAAAGGCTAAATAAGCTAATGCTAGATGTTTAACAGCCTGGTGGCACAGCGTGATAAGGTTACAATGCAGATCTCCTAGGAAGGAGACAGAAGGCATGCTCCGTTCACCATTCCCCACAATTTCATCTTCCTTCGGGAGGGCTTCTGTTTGGAGCTGGGAAGCAGAGAGCTCAAAGTGGGCTCTAATCTGACCTAGAATACAAAGATTCTGAGTAGCTAACCGGAGATAATACCTATGAAATGAAGAGACAGGGTTACAGGATTGCATATAAGAAGGGAAAACTTCTTGAATTTACACTTAATTGATAAAACAATGGACACATTACTCAGTCTCTTTCAACAGTGGATAATGATAACTGCCTTGCAGAACTGTCGTAAGCACCTAGAAATCCACCTGGCCGATAATGATTACTGACGGTAAGAACACTTACAGACAACAACAATACTAGCTGTCATGTGGAGTGCTTGCTCAAGTCATGCTCACATGTACATACTAAACCCTTTAGAGCTATCATCTTCCTTAATCTTCATTATTACCCAATATTGTTGGTATTTTCTCATTTCTTCAGAAGAAGAAACAGACCTAGAAAGTTAAAACAACTTACTGAGGGCACAAAGCTAGTATTTGTCACAGCCAAATCTGAATTCAAAGGTCAGCTTCAAAATTGACTAGCTAAGTCACCTTGGGTAAGTTATTCAACTTCTATATGCCTTAGTTTCTATATCTGTGAAATGGGATAATAACAATACTTCCTTCATGGGGTTGTTGCAGGATTACATGAAACAAGAAATATAACATGTTTAACACACAGTAAATCTTCAATGAATGACAGGTTTTTATATTATGTAAACATCAGATGCGAGGAGTTAAGGCTAACACTTTGTAAAAATGGAGGCAAGCACTTAACCAAACTTTCACGTGGATCAAAGGCTACCAGAGCTCTCGCTGGGAAGCAAATTGTAGTAAAACTAGACTTTTCCTCAGAAAGCAGCAATATATCTGATGTAACATATGGACAGCATTTAATGTAGTCTTCAAGGTTTTATGAATCATAACCACCATTACCAACATACCGTTTTTGTCCCTAATTGAATATACATCAAGGAACTTCAGACCACAGAAAGAGGTACAACACCAAGGGTCCTCCATTTGCAAGATTAATGTCCCTGATTAAGTTTCCATTGCTCTTTAAATATTATAAGAATGCTCATGTCCTATTTCCATTATTTCTGCCATATATTCATGTAACAGATTTTAATATTATAAATTTTCTTTAAGTTGAATCACTTTTTGATTAATTCAGGCTCTACTGAACTACTAAAAAAAAGTACCATCCATAATTAATATCTGTGTATGTGGATCATGACCTTAAGAAAATTGAGATGATACTAAAATAAATTGAGAGTTTAAGAAAAACCAAGCAGCAGGCTTACGTTTTAAAGACACCACTGAACTAGGCATTGAAATGGATTTGGATGCCAAACGCTGTTGGAATCTCTTCTATACTTACCTTCAAGTGATCAGCTTTAACGTCTACTGGAACAGAGAAAAATATGACCTCCCACAACCAATCATTTTATCTTTGTATTCAGGTTCACCATGAAACCAAAAGTGTGCCACCTCCATGTAATAGCCTCAGTGTGTCTGACTCAGGGCAATTTTCTTGCCTCATACTTACAAAACCTAAGTTGTTATTATATACACTTCTTTTTGAAATGGGACAAGATTCTTTTAGTTTTCAGGAAAATATAAATTAAAACTACAAGACAGAATTACTATACACTCAACACAATGGCTAAATTTTAAGAAGACAGACAATATCAAATGCTGGTAAAATATGGAGAACAACTGAATTGTCCTAACTGCCATTGGAAAAGTAAGTTTGTACAAATACCCTGTACAAAACTTTGGCAATATCTGTCAAGCTAAACCCATGTCTATCACATGACCTGGCAAATCCATTCCTACTTAAACACCCAACACAGTTGGGTTTTTGTGTTCACACAAATGAAAACAACCTAAGTATTTATGAAAGGTAGATAATGCATGTAATGCATAATTAAACTGTAGTATATTCACACCAGGAAAGCTACACAGCTGTGAGTGATCAATCTACAAATGCCCATAGCAGGATAGATGCAGACATAATACTGAAGGAGAGTAGCTGTGATCTTTCCTCTTTCATCTTTGATTTTATCTATTTGGGTCCTCTTTTTCAGAAGTCTGGCTAGGGGGTTATCAATTTTGTTTATTCTTTCAAAAAACCAGGTCTTAGTTTCATTGATCTGTTCTACTGGTTTTTTTGTTTTGTTTTTGCGTGTGTGTGTGTGTGTTGTGTTGTTTTGTTTTGTTTTTAGATTCTATATTGTTTATTTCTGCTCTAATCTTTATTATTTCCCTTCTTCAGCTGGCTTTGGCCTTTCTTTGCTGCTGTGTTTCTAGTTCCTTTAGGTGTAAGGTTAGGTTCTTTATTTGGGACCTTTCTTGCTTCTTGAGATAGGCTTAATTTGCAATGTATTTTCTTCTTAAGACTGCCTTTGCTACATGTTTTCATTTTCATTTGTTTCCATGTATTTGAAAATGTCTTCTTCAATTTCCTGGTTAACCCATTTATTCCTTAGTAGGATGTCTTTAACCTCCACATATTGAGGGCTTTCCAAATTTTTTCTTATACTTGATTTCAAATTTCGTACTATTGATTTCAATTTTCATCTGAAAATATGCATGGTATGAGATCTCAGTCTTTTTATACCTGTTGAGGGCTGATTTGTGACCCAATATGTGATCTATTCTGGAGAACGTTCCATGTGCACTTGAGATGAATGTGTATTTTGTTGCTTTAGGATAACATGTTCTGAAAATATCTGTTAAATCCATAGGGTCCAGTATGTCATTCAGAGCCATTGTTTCCTGGTTGATTTTCTGCTGAGATTATCTGTCCATTCTGTAAGGGAAGTATTAAAGTCTCCTATATTTACGGTATGAGAGTGGCAACACAAATGGGTTTCTACTCTTTAATTCCACTTACCTAAATTTCACATTTTTCACATGTATAATTCCATAAAAAATTCTAGCAGGCACAAAGAATATCTCTGCTTATGAGATTGCATATTTACCACCTTATTTGAGAGGGTCCTGACCCTGATGATTTTCTATAAATATATTATTTAATTTGTTCAGATTTGACACAAATTGAATCATAATTTAATTGAATTTAAAGTGAAGGGTACTGGTTGAAATTTGTAAGTAAAACAATTAATTATTTTTTTATTTTTATTTGAGAGAGAGAGAGAGCGTGAGACTGGCAGGGGCAAAGAGAGAGGGAGACACAGAATCTGAAGCAGGCTCCAGGCTCCACGCTATCCGCACAGAGCCCAATATAGGGCTCGAACCCACAAACTGTGAGATCATGACCTGAGCCGAAGTCAGACACTTAACCAACTGAGCCACCCAGGCACCCCAAATAAAACAATTAAACCTTTCTCTAAGTTACATACTGTATATATTTTTTTGATATTCATATCTCCAGTTTTTCTTTGGACAGAATCCCACCGGTCTCAAATTTCAAGTATGTTCTGTTATTTAAAAAGTAGTTTTATTGGAAATATTTAATTTAGTGTAGATGGAAAATATGGAGTACAGAAACCACCACCCTCCACTGGAATGCTCACAGAGGATATGACAAATCAGCCACATATTCTATTCCATTCTGTTGGGAGTCTCCATCTTCCAGTCAAACAGCAGTTCAGAAAGACAGGAGGTATAAAACAGAGTTAATAGAAGATATGGCGATACTTTTCGTTTAACCCAAATTAGTCTTTATGCTGCATAGTCGCCCTCCTGTTCTGCTGCTCCAACCAGACTAGTCCAATCTGTTAGCACAGGGGGCAATCCACGCTGCCGGGTGGGGGGGCAGATGCACCTTTTATAGCTCAGGGTTCCCTCCAAGCAGCATTGCCAAAGAGGGCCAGGAAATAGAACATGGATGGGCCACGGCTGTATTTATTTCCTACAAGGGCTCCAATCAAGGTCAGCAGGGGAGTAGTGGAAGGTCATCTATACTCAGGGCACTCCCCAGAACGCGGCACCAAAACATCCTTTTAATACAATCCCAAATTCTTCTCCTTTCTCTGATTGTGAGAAATCCCTTTTATTTATTTTTAAGTTATATTTATTTATTTTAACTTTTATTTTTTTTTTGAGAGAGAGCGAGCGAGCGTGAGAGCATGGGGGAGGGGCAGAGAGGATCCAAAGAGGGCTCTGTACTGACATCAGAGAGACCAACCAGGGCTCCAACCCATGCCCTGAGATCATGACGGGAGACGAAGTCAGACTTCCAATCATCTAAGCCACCCAGGCGCCCTGAGAAAGGCCTTTTAAACTCTTCCAGACCTCCTGTGGTGGAAGACTAATAAGACCACACGTGGACCTACCTCTCATCACTCCTCACTTCTCTGGCTGATGTTCTTTCTCATTATAATGCTATTATAATCGGCTGATATCTCTTAAAACCAGGGCACCAGAGGGGCTTTGGCCCAGCCTTTCACTTGCTTTAGTCATATTCTTTCTATGCTCTCAGCTGCTCTCAGCTGCACGCTCAAAATATGCAAACTATTCCTAGTCAGCATGTTTTCTTTTCTTCTCTTTGCAAGGTCTAACCTGAACATTTGCTACAAAACAAAGCACGCCTCTGAGCAAGACATCCCACTCATCACGAAGAGCCGGCCCAGTAAGAAGCTGCCAGTCCCTCACCCAGCTCACCACCGGCATTCGAAAGCCATTCCCCTTGTGACGCCCTCACTTCCTGCTTCCTTCCCATGCTTCACCTCTTCACTCCTGCCCACCTGTCTGGCTTCACGTTCACCCATCAGATCACCAAATCTGATTTTGCTCCTGTAGTACCAATCATGCCTCGCTTCCGAGACAACAGCATTTGCCCACAGGCCCGTGCAGATGCGTGGTTTCTCGGGATAATAACTGCAGAAGGAATAATACAGAAAAAGAAACACTGCGAGCATGAGACAAAGATGCCTGTTTTTTAAGCCGGGGGTGGCTGAGCTTAGAAAGCCCTAAAACCGGACCTTAGAAAGCCCTAAAACATCTTATCACCTACTAACTAGCTCCTCCTGGCTCACTCAGCTCCAGCCACAAGAGCCTCATCAAAGCTTCCAGAACATGTTAGCCCCTCTGGGCTTTTGTACTTGCAATTCCTGCAGCCTGGACTGCTTCTCCCTCAGGCATCTGCCTGGCTCGCTCCAGTGCTCCTTCATGTCTTTATTCAAACATGCCCTTCTCAGTGAGGTGGTCTCTGATGACCCCAGCTAAAATATAACATTCCATTCCCCCCGTGTCCCATCCCCCTTTCCCGCTTTACTTTCCTCCCTAGCATTTATCAACTATTTGTAATAGAAGGTATTTTAGGAAGACTTATTGATTTTGCTTGTCCAACTGTTTCCGCTTTTGGAATGTAAGCCCCGTGAGCAGAAGGATTTTGCCTCCTTCACCTGCTGTGTGCCCTAGAGCAGAGCCTGACACATGTTAGGTACTCAATACATATTTGTTGGCTCAATAAATCAATGACCTGGTAATAAAGTGTTAAAACAGGAAGTAGAAACCTATTAGAATGTATTTTAGTCAGCTTGGGCTGCTGCTATAACATAATACCTTAGACAGGTGGCTTAAATAGCAGACATTTATTTCTCACAGTTCTGGAGGCTGGGAAGTCCAAGATCAAGGTGCTGGCAGATTCAGTTCCTGGTGAGGGTCTATTTCCTGGTTCATCGGCAGCTGTCCTCTTGCTGTGGCTCATATTGCCTTTCCTTTGTGAGTATAAGTGAAGAGATCTCTCTTCTTTCTTCTTCTTGTAGGGTAGTAACCCCATCATGTGAACCCCACCCTCATGATTTCATCTAAACCTAATTACATCCCACTGGCCCCACCATTAAATACTATTACACTGGGGTTTGGGGTTTCAATATAGGAATGGGAGTAGGAAGGGATGCCTGAGTATCTCAGTCTGTTAAACATTCAATTCAATTTCAACTCAGGTCACGATCTCAGGATTCATGAGTTCAAGCCCTGCATCAGGCTCCTAGTTGGCAGTGGGGAGCCTGCTTGCGATTCTCTCTCTTTCCCTCTCTCTCTGCCCCTCCCCTGCTTGCTCTCTCTCAAAACAAATAAATAAACTTTTAAAAACAAGGAATGGGGATGGAGTGATAAAAAAAATCAGTATGGGGTGCCTGGGTGGCTCAGTCAGTTAAGCGTCCGACTTCAGCTCAGGTCATGATCTCACAGTTTGGGGGTTTGAGCACCATGTCAGGCTCTGTGCTGACAGCTTATATCCTGGAACCTGCTTCAGATTCTATGTCTCCCTCTCTCTCTGCCCCTCCCCTGTTTGCACTCTGTCTCTCTCTCTCAAAAATAAACATTAAAAAAATTAAACATTCAGTCAGTAACAGAATATAAGCTTGATAGCAGGAATTTTTGTCTCTTTTTGTTTACTGATGTAGTCCTTACATCTAGAATAGTGCCTGACATATAATAATCACTCAGGAAATATTTATTAAATAAGAACAGGAGAAATTGTAATGTAATTGTCGAGCTAAAATACAAGGGCCATCATCAAATCACAGAAGAAACAGTAATATATACGATGCAATTTTTGGTCTCTAAACATAGGGATTTCATCAAGACTATTAGTTAGGATGTTGGTTTTTATGCTGCTAGAGGAGACCCAAGTAAACTGTGGTTTAAGCTGGGGAGCCAAATATCATGAACTAGATAGATGTTTATTTCTCTCTTATGTAACAATCCAACCTGATAGAGCAGTTCAATTCTGCCAAGTCCTCAGATGTCAGAATGCTTACTATTTTGCTACTCTCCCATCTTTAAGGTGTGGCCTGCATCTCTGGTACAAGACGGCTTCCTTTCCTTGTCTGCAAAACAGACACCTGGAGGGGAAGACGGTAGGAGATACCTTGCATTACAGGGCACTCCTGGAAGTTACGCCCAGTGATACCATCCAGGACATATCTACAAGTTTTGCTCATATTGCGTTGACTAGAAATGAATCATGTGGTCACATCAAGCTATAACCTAGAAAGGAAAATTTAATCTCTATTTTGAACTATAAATCCAGGCTTTTATTATGATAGAAGCAGAGGTGAGTAGATCTGGGGGAGAAGCAGCAGTCTATGCCATGGCATACAATTTAAAATGACTATGTAGAATTAAGACATACTTTGTATAATTAGTTATTGAAGCTGGATCCAACGCAGAGTTTCATTGCACGATTTTCTCTAACCAATGTCTGTTTGAAAATTTCATGGGTAAGAGTTCTAAAAATTAATTGCCTCAGCACATATTGTGGGATTTGATGGTGTTTGAGTTAAAAGGAGGATTTGTCAACTTCAGTGAGAACACAGTAAGCAAACAAAGGTTTAAGTGCTTGCTTGTCAGGACTTTCCTTCTCTTGTTGCAGTTGAAGACATGGGGAGGAACCTGAACTAGGCTGCTGAAGGGTGAGAGTCCATACTGTTAACCTTAAAAATAAAACTGTCAGTTATTTTACCAGCAAAAATCGGTTCATCCAGGAATAGCAGAGAATTGCAACACAAAAGAAGCAAGCTATGGGAAATCCAGCAAAGGAGAGGAATAGTATTTTATGGAGAAGAAGGAGGAAATTGGGCGAGGCTGTTTGAACAAAAGCCCCTTGGAAAAAAGCAAGAATTTAAGATGATGGTTTTTCATTGGCTGAGTTGCAAGGGTGGTCCATTTCTTGTAGGAGATGCAATGTGTACCTTTTCCCTGTCCAGGCCTGTAATTGACAATTCTTCCTGCAATTGACAAGTTGTATGGCTCCCCTTCCAGCTTCCCAACTCCACTTTAATGTGGTTTCCCATTATTAATTTCCACAATATGGAGGAAGATGGGAGATACCTCAGCTGACAGCTTGCCTCCCACCAGATATGTGAGTGAAGTCATTCTGGATCATCCAGCTGAATCCACAACACTAGCCAATCAGAGACCTATGACAGACATCAGCAGAGAGAAGCTAGATAACTAGATGTCATCCAAGGATAGAAAGTGGTCGGGATAGATGGGGCTTTGCAAGACTCCTGAGGAGATGGGCAACCTATGTGGTGCTGACAAAGCTTCACCTGAGCCAGCCACCATCAAAAAGCAGAAACAAACAAAAACTTGACCTGATAATTCTTTGAAATTCCTCAATCTCTAGGTTATTCTGGTGTCCTCCCCAGAGGACAAGTACCTGGAATAAGGATTCTGTTTCTAAGAGACAATTTTTGATTCAGGCTCTTCCAAGCAATGCCTGTCCCACCCCGATTGTGCTCTAGGGGCCTTCCAGGGGGCCCCCCACACACCTGCTGCTCCCACTGGTTCTGCTCCAATGTACAGAAAAGGAAAGTGGGCGCTTTTGGTTATTCTTTTTTTTTTTAATTTTTTTTTAACATTTATTTATTTTTGAGACAGAGAGAGACAAAGCATGAACGGGGGAGGGTCAGAGAGAGAGGGAGACACAGAAGCAGAAGCAGGCCCCAGGCTCTGAGCTGTCAGCACAGAGCCCGACGCGGGGCTCGAACTCACGGACCGCGAGATCATGACCTGAGCCGAAGTCGGCCGCTTAACCGACTGAGCCACCCAGGCGCCCCTTGGTTATTCTTTTTAAAGAACTTGGGATACAGCTTAATAAATCTGGAATTTGATTTTGTAAATATCCCTTTCTTGTTGCAATGTTTGTTCATCCCTAACCTAAAGCCTAAAACAGAGTACCTGCCCTCTTGCAAATGAGATTTTTGCATTTAGGACTCTAAAGGGTTTACTGGAACATCACTTCTCAGAGAACAACTCACTAGCTCTGCAGGCTAATGCAAATTCTCCCATTCATAAATTTTGGCACCTTAGCAACTTGAGGAAACTGAAGCCCATTTCCTTCATATATGCAGTGAGGATAATAAGGCCTCTAAAACCAGCCCTAGTGAAAAATGCATCAAAACATAAGTGAAAGTGATCTTTAACTATACACATAAGGGTTTTTTTTTTCAAGTTTCTATTTCTCCTTAAAATTAATGTTTGTAGGGATTGAGGGACAATATTCCTTAAGTTCTAGAAAGTTCTCCCTTGGCTTCAACCCTACTGGTGATAAAATGAGGCTTGCATTCAGAGTTTTACACTGTGTTCTTCTGACTCTGCATCCACCCATGATTGTAAGACCACCAGTTCCCCTTATTGAATATTGTATCCTTATAAACTCCTGGGGCTCCTCAGAGGTATTTCCTGAGTGCTTAGCATTTTAGTCCTTTCAAATACAAGGTGGCTTATGCCATGGTTATTCTTGCTCCTTCCCTCTCTAATAATCTGCAAGGCCTCAGAGTCTCACAAAGCAGTCACCACAGTCCAGGACATCTCTCTAAGAGAACTACAGCGGCTCAAGTCAAACATGGAAGATGTTGATGTGCAATTTCTGTTCTTGCCTTTTGGTTCTTGCTTCCACCTTCTTGTTGTCAGCCCGACATTGCCTCTGTTTGGAAATTAGTCCCATTTTTTTTCTTTTAACTTAGTTCTTTTAACTTGTCTGTCCCAAGACATCAGTCTTAGCTGGGAGTGCTGTCAGATGTCATCTCCATAATGAAGGGAAGACAGGCTCTCACCACCTTCATATTACACTCAGTTCCATGGGTCTTGGTGCCCGGCTTCTGGTGCTCCCACTTCTTAGTGAGAATTTGATGAGCCTGCCCTTCTTTTTATACATATATATATATAAAAATTTTAGAGAGGGAGGGAGTGAGGCAAGGGAGAGAGAGAATCTTAAGTAGGCTCCACGTCCTGGCACAGAGCTTGACATAGGGCTGGATCTTGCCATTGTGACATCATGATGTGAGCTAAAATCAAGAATCAGATACTTAACCAATTGAGCCACATAGGTGCCTTCTGATTCATTTTATCCCTTTCTTCAGTATACTCAGCCACGAGTGCATGACACTGAGCTGGAATGTAATTTACAACAAGGACATTGTACCCCAAATCTCCTTCCTCTCTGATCTGAGGCATGTTATTGAATTAAGCTAGTATTTTTCATTTCTTCCTTCCCTCATCAAAATTCTACATACGGATGTGCTTTTGCCCTTCATGCATATGGACTCGCACCATCACTCCCTGTGCCCAGGCACTTATAAATTCTAGGAAGGACACAGCCCTGGCCAAATCTAAAACAGCCACCACTCTTCTTTTTGAGTTGTAGAAGTAGCAATATCTTTTCACAACCTTACACGAGAAATGAAATTCCATGGATTTGTGAGCTAGTTAAACTATTTAGGTCACTCAAGTTTGTCATTTGCCAATACCTATGGATTACTACTAGGTATGGAGAGAGCATAATTGGGATTTGTTACAAGTACCATGTAAACTCTGAACTTGATAAATGTCACCATGTAATCATCTTTCGTGGGAGAGAAAATTGGAATATTGTGATTAGCTGCATGTTCTCCCTTCTCATAATATTTCTTGCTTCTTTTCTTCCTGATTTTTGGTCTTATTTCTGGATCTTAATAAACTCAAAATAGATTGTTTACTGCTTAAAATTTGTTTTATGCTTTGAGGTATACCAAGATAAAAAAAAATTACCAGTCAATCAAACATACCAAGTCTTTGCTATAAAAAGAGAGAAAAATATTCAGGATATTCTAGACATAAAACTAGTCCAATTTTTAATCCTGTTTTACAGAAATTGGAGACTTGGCTCTAAATTTAGCTGGCTCTGACCTGCTTCACCTAGACTCACTTACCATTAACAATGAGAAAGAATTTTAAAACTCCCCAATTCCTGTCAGTTCGTGTTATTAATAAAAAGCATTTCCTTAATCCTTCACCTAAAAGCAGTTTCATTATAGTTTCAAAGTTCATGGGGAGAATTCTGCTCCAAATGTTATCATTTTTTAAAGAAAACTTTATTTCAAAAGAAATGGAAATTAAGCAACTTGATAACACTATGTTTATAAACTATTCACTTTTTAAAAAGGAAATTCAAAGGGACAGTAGGTTCATCTCATGAATTTGTCCTAAAAATTGCAACTGTTTCTTTCAAGACTTGTGGAACAGCAGGTGGCCAAGGGGTCATCTTTATTAAAATGAAAGCTTTTGACCCTGAGTCACCAGCCTTTGAATTTTCGTCTGGAGGGGGAAAGAGTTAATTTATATTTTTTTCCGTTTTTTTCCCATGAAGAAAAGGCCCGAGGCTCTGAATTACTGAGCTTAATGCCAAGACTGCAAAAAAATAATGAGAACCTAATTATAGATTATTTCATCAACATCTCAAAGGGCTTCATACCTGTTAAAGTACCACTGTACCCTTCCTGTGTAGATAAGCCTGTGGTTTGGTGTGAGAGCAAGAAACTAAATCTCTTTGCAAACACCTTTTCCTATTTGTTTAACTGTCTTAATTTCTTTGCATTCCATTCAGTACCACAAATTAAGAGGCTGGCACTTAGCCACTCTGGCCATGCCACTCCAAATAGAGCTTCTTGACACGCCAGCTAAAGAAAAAGCCCCCAGGAGCAGCTTACAGGTCTGTCTCCCATGACCCCCTTTTGACCAAGAATGTGGTCCTCAGGCAGTATGTATTTCAGTCCTATCACTTTGATATAAGTAAATCTTCATCCTTTGAAGGGAGAGGCTGAGCAGAGGGAATGGGGCGAATTCAACCTGAACTAAGGCTGATGATGCAGGGTACTTTTGGTAATAGAACTACATTGGAAAGAGCTGGTTCCAAAGAGATATCTGTGTTGGGGAAATATTATTGGCAATAAGTCCAATTCCTATAGTCACCACTAAAAAAGGATAACGTATTTGGAGATACACGTTATAATACTTTTTTCAGCCTTTCTGTTTTATAATCATAACTCCATATTTGAAACCAGAGAGTTTTCCAGAGGTCTGTATCTAGGCATCTCAAGGCCAACTTTCATTCTAAACCTAATAATTATTATGAGATCATATGAAGTATGAATCTTAGCCCTAAGTGTAATCTCCCTATCTCTGAGTCTACCCAAATATTCATTTTAACCTTTACTATTATATTTTTATTTGCTTTGAATGATCTCAGAATGAGGGAAGTTGGCATATACCTAAAGAAAGAGAACATAGCTGAATAAACAAACTAAATGAGTCAGACACTTCAAAAGGAGTAGGGGCCACAAAGAATAATGGGACACTGTTCCTGTTCTTGAAGAATTTACAGACTAATGAAAGAAAAACAGTAACAGAGAAACATGATTTCACCATAATATGACAAGTACTATAGAAAGATATGCCCTGGATGCAATGAGGGCTCAAAATCAGGGTATTTAGTCCATCCTAGAAGTTCAGGATAGACTTCTTGAAAAAGATAATGTCTAAGCTAAGCCTTAAAATCATAAGTAGGGGAGGGGCCCCTGGGTGGCTCATTCAGCTGAGTGTCCGACTTTGGCTCAGGTCATGATCTCACAGTCTGTGAGTTCGAGCCCCGTGTTGGGCTCTGTGCTGACAGCTCGGAGCCCAGAGCCTGCTTCAGATTCTGTGTCTCCTTCTCTCTCTGCCCTTCCCCAGTTCATGTTCTGTCTCTCTCTCTGTCAAAAATAAATAAACATTTTTTTTTTTAATTTTTAAATCATAAGTAGGGGAGAAACACTTCCACTGCAGAGTAAGGACCTCCAAAACTCCATTTCTCCATAAGAGCAATGAGAAAACTGACAAACTATTTTTAAAAGCAACTTTTCAGAACCCTGGGTATTAACTAAAGGCTTATCACAATATTAGGAGTGTTTATTAAGTAAAAACAGCTAAATCATGGTAAGAAAGGTGAGTTTACTGTGCTTTAACCTCGTTCCCGTGCTCCTCTTTCCAGCTCTTCAGTAGTCTTGGAAACTAGCATTCTCACAACTATGATAGCTGTGAAAAAACAGCAGTCTAAGAGACACAGGATGGGGCAGAATGGATTTGAAGCACTGCAAAAAAACCCATCCCCACAGAATTGTCACTATTTAACCTTTCTGATGCTCCCTTGTAAAAGCCCCAGTCACAGGGTTTGTCCTCAGGTAACCTGACTCAGCTATGACTCCTTGGGAAAATTTCTTTTTTTTTCTTTTTTCTTTTTTCTTTTTTTTTTTTTTACTGTTTATTTATCATTGGGAGACTGAGAGACACAGAGCGTAAAGGGGAGGGGCAGAGACAGGGGGAGACACAGAATCCGAAGCAGGCTCCAGGCTCCGAGCTGTCAGCACAGAGCCCAACACAGGGCTCGAACCTACAAACCGCGAGATCATGACCCGAGCCAAAGTAGGACACTCAACCAACTGAGCCACCCAGGCACCCCATCCTTGGGAAAATTTCTAATCCCGGGGCATTTGTCAGAAGTAATCAGCAGCAATTGTTAACATCATAGCTGCCTAAGCTGGGGATACAAATTGGGACTTAAAAGGCCTCCCAAAAACTGAAACAAAAATTCTAGGGAATGAAATGTCTATAGAGGGTTTTGAAAATTTCTGGCATATTCCTGGGGATCTAGAAGGCCATGTCCCTGCCAAGAAAGATCTGGGAAAATGCTAAGCTTCCACCCCTGACTAACCTTGAGGCTCTTTGCAAGTAGTAAGGGAAAGATAAGGTGGAGTTATAAGTTGCCAAAGTGTTGAAGGCATGACACAACAAACTATACAGAGTCCCTTGGCAAAGAGTGACAACGAATTCCTGATAGGATTTAAGGAAATTTCTGTCCAATCATTAGTTGATCACTAAGCTAACTGAGCAGAGACTATAGCGATCATGTACAACACAGCATACAGATATTACAAAATTAGTTCAGAAAGTCATTAAACAAACAACAAACAGCAAAACAACAGACTCTAGGTAGTGGGGGAGGATTTGGTTTCCAAAGTTGCTGTTCCAAAATATATGAGAAAAACCACAAGAAAATTAAAGTGGAACAATAGAAAATATCTGTTTAACACAATAGAAGATAGTAATGGAGAAATAGAGAAAGAAAACAAACCATACAGGAAAGAAATAGCAAAACAATAGATATAAATCCTATCTTATCAGGAACCACATTAAATGTAAATAGAATAAACACTCTAATCAAAAGGCAAACTTTGGAAGAATAGATACAAAAACATGATCCAACTATTGACTGTCTACAAGAGACACACTTTAGATTCAAAGACACGAATAGGTTGAAAGTCAAAGAACAGGGGCGCCGGGGTGGCTCAGTCAGTTAAGCATCCGACTTCCGCTCAGGTCATGATCTCACGGTTCATGGGTTCAAGCTCTGCGTCAGGCTCTGTGCTGACAGCTCAGAGCCTGGAGTCTGCTTCGGATTCTGTGTCTCCCTCTCTCTGCCCCTCCCCTGCTCATTCTCTGTCTCTTTCTCTCAAAAATAAGTAAGCATTAAAAAAAGTAATAAAAAAAAAAAAAGAAAGCAAAAGAACAGCAAGCAAATAATAACCAAAAGAGAGTCAAGTGACAATGCTGATATTGGACAAAATAGACTTTAAGATAAAAATTGTTTCTAGAGACATAGAATAGGTTATAATGATAAAAGGATCAATCCTTCAGAAAGCTATCATAACATATAACTTTTGTTCCCTCTTCTTTCAGTCCCATAGGAGAAAACAAAGATATATAAAGGAAAAGATATACACATACACCCCAAATGTATTCCAAGTCTGATTAAAAAGCGTTATTGGTGGAGGGTAGGAGGACTGGTTTACTACCTTGGGCTTGTCCTTATATACTCTGAAATTCTGAATAATCATGCTTTGGCTAGAGATTTCACTTATTCACCCTTGAAGGGAGGAGGAAACACACACAAACACACAAACAGGAACACAGACAGCACATATGCACACACACAGACATGACTAGATCAGAGTCCAAATTCTTACTTTATGCTTATCAAGTGTCCATAGAATTAACTGAACCTTTCAACCTTCAGGCAAGCTCAGGCTCTTACTCCCTGCAGAGGATGTTTAGCAGCGCTGTGCTGACCTTCAGAGAAAAAGCCTAGAAGGAGGTCCATGGGAAGCAACATCAGAAAACCATGTCATTTCACAAATGCTTTGATGTATGTTTTATGTATGTATTGTGTAAGAAATCCTTACATATTCATAAATTCTAGTTAATTCAATGTACGTATATAATTTTACATGATTTTACAATGAACACAAGGGTGATTGATTCGTAATTTTATTTTTCGATAAAATTTGTTTCTGTGAAAAAATAA
Organism: Prionailurus bengalensis; assembly: GCF_016509475.1. Taxonomy (NCBI): domain Eukaryota; kingdom Metazoa; phylum Chordata; class Mammalia; order Carnivora; family Felidae; genus Prionailurus; species Prionailurus bengalensis. The sequence goes on along the minus strand of NC_057344.1, from coordinate 188,698,719 downwards.
AACTGATGGAATGAAATCTTGTCAAGAAAATTACTAATATTTCTTGTTTTGCTGTTAATTTTAATTATCCTAATTAATCTGGACTCTCCTGGTCTTGTCTTCTGGCTCAGACATTAATCAGTGACTTAACCTTATACAAGTCATTTTTTCTCTTTACCTACCTAGTGATGAAGTTGCACTAGAAAGTCTTCAAAAGTTTCCTTTCAGCTCCACTAATATTGCATTTCTGAAGTATAGATTAAAATTTTGTCATAATCTAATTACATATTAAATTCCCCTTGCCCCACCATACAAGCTACAGTAAGAAAATCACTAATAAACTAAACATCAGAGAAAATGTCTCAGTTTAGCTCAGGAAGGGAGGTAAATGGGGAATTAATCTCTTAGTTGATTAAGCGTGGACTTCACAATTGCTTATTTTTCTATAATTCCCAAAAAGTCCAAAGCATAGTGCCGAGTTATAGCCAGATCGCATACAAGACGACTTTTGGAATTTTAGAAGGTTTAGAAGTACTTAACTATCCCATTTTTAAACTGCTTGCTTCAGAAATTTTTATAGAGTAACTAATAGAAATGTGTTTTCAAAGAAATGTACGTATTTCTATAAATGTAAAACTGCTCAGCATCTATTTCTTCGGCCTGCATAGCCCATGGAAATGTATGCCATGATGGTAGAAGAGTCTCCTAGATTATATAGCACTGTTTCTGAGCACAACTACAACATGGTAAATATTCTGTAATAGATGTGTGACAAATGTTGTTATTATCTCCATTAAGTTATTCTGTTAGAGGTTATACTTTCATTGCTATGCAAATATGTTTAAACAATGACCTATATGCAAATATGTACGTCTACAGCAACAAGAGTAGATAATACCAATATTACATTTCCTCTGACTTCAGCCAAGCATAAATGCAACAAATGGGTTTATTGCTCCACTGTGTTGAGCTCAAATGGGGAGATTTAAATTTGAATAGTCCTAAATGGCTCTCTACACTTAGGTAGCACTCCCTTGACCATCTGCCAATATGCACGTTTCCTAATATAGAACACTGTTCCTGCGGGCAAATTCATCTCCTCAATTTTCTAGAAGCTACAGAAAAGCTCAGCATAGGCACAGGCTCAAATCTTCCCTTAGAAATGGTAAACACCTCAAACAATGGAAATCATCCATTTCCTTGAAAAATTAAAATACAATTTGGCATACATACTTTCTCTGGGCATGACCTACCCTTAGTAATGCTCAGTGGTTGACTAGATATTTATTTGAATCATTTAGGAGCTATTTGGAGACAGATGACTTTAAATCACATCTTTAAACAAAGCAAAATACATTTAGACTTCCACAAACATCTGTTAATTTTTCATACACACTGAATCCATTAAGATAATTCACCTTATGGAATATCTTACAACGAGGAGCTCCTTTCATAACACTGAAGAAGGGAAAATTCAGTTATGCAAATGATTTCCATTCAAACTGTGCCCAGTGAATAACAGAAAGGGTAAGTGATTCAAACTGTATGCTAATCACCTTCACTTCTACAGAGCTCTAGGAAAGCCAAAGCCAACAAGGTCAAATTTACAGTAAGATTTTAGAATGACAGTATCCTGAGGGTGGAAGTCCTTTCAGATCTTCCATATAATGGAGAACAAATCTGGACTGCTAGGAGTTTTCTCTACTTGTATCTACTTCATGGATGACATTTTCCTCTGCTAACATATTAGAATGATTTGTGGAATGAAACAATACCTGATGATCTTCCTCAAACTATTCAACTTGGACCAAATTAAAAAGTGGTTGTAATTATCCTGCAGCTGTGCCTAAAACCACCCATGGTCCTTGGCAACTGAGGGGGAGATAATGGCTGCCACTACTTGGTCACAGCCCCAGGAAATTCTGAGTAGAGAAAGATCAGTCCTAACTTCTTGTGAGACTTGAGATTCCATTGAGGATGACCAAGAAGAAGATTCTGTGGCTGAAAACCTTGGCCAGGGGTCACATGGTATTTGGGACATCTGCAAGGTTCTGGTGTGTTTAGAGTAGCAAATGTTGGTACAGAGGTGTCTTTCAGATATCTCCCACACTAGTTTTAATGTAGTTACAAAAAAGAAGATAATTCTACCATTCCTTCAGTTTCCCAGGGGCTTTCTATTTTGAGTAGTTTTTAAGTATTGAGAACTTACTTCTGGAACAGTGTACTAAACAGTATGTAATTTTATTTAATCTTCAGGACAATAATATAAAATAAAAAATGTTACATTCATTCTGCATTTGAGGAATCTTTAGGTCAGGAAGCTTAAGTAAGTTATTTACACCAAAAGCAAGGACAGAACTAGGATTTGAAACCTAGTCTGAATGACTTCCAAAGGCCATGCTTTTAGACAGACGCTCTTAGACAGAAATTAACTAAGGTGTTCATATTCATGCACTCATTTAGCTACAGGTAGTTATGTGGAAGACAGAAGGTGAGTATCAATGGAATGTTTCTCAAAAGGATAAAGATGGGGTGCCTGGGTGGCTCAGTTGGTTAAGCATCCAACTCTTGATTTTGGCTCAGGCCATGATCTGAGATCACAGTTTATGCAATCGAGTCCCACAGCAGGCGTTGTGCTGACAGCACGTGCTGACAGAATGTGGGATTCTCTCCCTCTCTCTCTCTCTCTCTGTCCCTCCCCTGTTCATACCTTCTCTTGCTCTCTCTCAAAATAAATAAATAGGTTGCGGCAAGATGGCGGCTTAGGAGGACGCTGGGCTCACCGCACGTCCTGCTGATCACTTAGATTCCATCTACACCTGCCTAAATAACCCAGAAAACCGCCAGAGGATTAGCAGAACAGAGTCGCCGGAGCCAAACGCAGACGAGAGGCCCACGGAAGAGGGTAGGAAGGGCGGCGAGGCGGTGCGCGCTCCACGGACTGGCGGGAGGGAGCCGGGGCGGAGGGGCGGCTCGCCGGCCAAGCAGAGCCCCCGAGTCGGGCTTGCAAAAGCGGAGGGGCCGGGCGGACTGTGTTCCGACAGCAAGCGCGACTTAGCGTCTGGGAGGTCAGAAATTAACAGCTCTGCTCGGAAAGCGGGAAGGCTGGAGGACAAAGGGAGGGAGAGCTGCTGAGCCCCCTGACAACAGAGCTCAGTTTGGTGGGGAACAAAGGCGCTTGCCAGCGCCATTTCCCCTGCCCATCCCCCAGCCGAAATCCCAAAGGGAACCGGTTCCTGCCAGGGAACTTGCTCGCTCCGCGCAAACACCCAACTCTGCGCTTCTGCGGAGCCAAACCTCCGGCAGCGGATCTGACTCCCTCCCGCTGCCACAGGGCCCCTCCTGAAGTGGATCACCTAAGGAGAAGCGATCTAAGCCTGCCCCTCCTGCCCCCGAGCACCTTGCCTACCCGCCCCAGCTAATACGCCAGATCCCCAGCATCACAAGCCTGGCAGGGTGCAAGTAGCCCAGACGAGCCACACCACCCCACAGTGAATCCCACCCCTAGGAGAGGGGAAGAGAAGGCACACACCAGTCTGACTGTGGCCCCAGCGGTGGGCTGGGGGCAGACATCAGGTCTGACTGCGGCCCCGCCCACCAACTCCAGGTATACACCACAGCACAGGGGAAGTGCCCTGCAGGTCCTCACCACGCCAGGGACTATCCAAAATGACCAAGCGGAAGAACTCCCCTCAGAAGAATCTCCAGGAAATAACAACAGCTAATGAGCTGATCAAAAAGGATTTAAATAATATAACAGAAAGTGAATTTAGAATAATAGTCATAAAATTAATCGCTGGGCTTGAAAACAGTATACAGGACAGCAGAGAATCTCTTGCTACAGAGATCAAGGGACTAAGGAACAGTCACGAGGAGCTGAAAAACGCTTTAAACGAAATGCATAACAAAATGGAAACCACCACAGCTCGGCTTGAAGAGGCAGAGGAGAGAATAGGTGAACTAGAAGATAAAGTTATGGAAAAAGAGGAAGCTGAGAAAAAGAGAGATAAAAAAATCCAGGAGTATGAGGGGAAAATTAGAGAATTAAGTGATACACTAAAAAGAAATAATATACGCATAATTGGTATCCCAGAGGAGGAAGAGAGAGGGAAAGGTGCTGAAGGGGTACTTGAAGAAATCATAGCTGAGAACTTCCCTGAACTGGGGAAGGAAAAAGGCATTGAAATCCAAGAGGCACAGAGAACTCCCTTCAGACGTAACTTGAATCGATCTTCTGCACGACATATCATAGTGAAACTGGCAAAATACAAGGATAAAGAGAAAATTCTGAAAGCAGCAAGGGGTAAACGTGCCCTCACATATAAAGGGAGACCTATAAGACTCGTGACTGATCTCTCTTTTGAAACTTGGCAGGCCAGAAAGAATTGGCACGAGATTTTCAGGGTGCTAGACAGAAAAAATATGCAGCCAAGAATCCTTTATCCAGCAAGTCTGTCATTTAGAATAGAAGGAGAGATAAAGGTCTTCCCAAACAAACAAAAACTGAAGGAATTTGTCACCACTAAACCAGCCCTACAAGAGATCCTAAGGGGGACCCTGTGAGACAAAGTCCCAGAGACATCACTATAAGCATAAAACATACAGACATCACAATGACTCTAAACCCGTATCTTTCTATAATAACACTGAATGTAAATGGATTAAATGCGCCAACCAAAAGACATAGGGTATCAGAATGGATAAAAAAACAAGACCCATCTATTTGCTGTCTACAAGAGACTCATTTTAGACCTGAGGACACCTTTAGATTGAGAGTGAGGGGATGGAGAACTATTTATCATGCGACTGGAAGCCAAAAGAAAGCTGGAGTAGCCATACTTATATCAGACAAACTAGACTTTAAATTAAAGGCTGTAACAAGAGATGAAGAAGGACATTATATAATAGTTACAGGGTCTATCCATCAGGAAGAGCTAACAATTATCAATGTCTATGCACCGAATACCGGAGCCCCCAAATATATAAAACAATTACTCATAAACATAAGCAACCTTATTGATAAGAATGTGGTAATTGCAGGGGACTTTAATACACCACTTACAGAAATGGATAGATCATCTAGACACACGGTCAATAAAGAAACAAGGGCCCTGAATGAGACATTGGATGAGATGGACTTGACAGATATATTTAGAACTCTGCATCCCAAAGCAACAGAATATACTTTCTTCTCGAGTGCACATGGAACATTCTCCAAGATAGATCATATACTGGGTCACAAAACAGCCCTTCATAAGTTTACAAGAATTGAAATTATACCATGCTTACTTTCAGACCACAATGCCATGAAGCTTGAAATCAACCACAGGAAAAAGTCTGGAAAACCTCCAAAAGCATGGAGGTTAAAGAACACCCTACTAACGAATGAGTGGGTCAACCAGGCAATTAGAGAAGAAATTAAAAAATATATGGAAACAAACGAAAATGAAAATACAACAATCCAAACGCTTTGGGACGCAGCAAAGGCAGTCCTGAGAGGAAAATACATTGCAATCCAGGCCTATCTCAAGAAACAAGAAAAATCCCAAATACAAAATCTAACAGCACACCTAAAGGAACTAGAAGCAGAACAGCAAAGGCAGCCTAAACCCAGCAGAAGAAGAGAAATAATAAAGATCAGAGCAGAAATAAACAATATAGAAACTAAAAAAACTGTAGAGCAGATCAACGAAACCAAGAGTTGGTTTTTTGAAAAAATAAACAAAATTGACAAACCTCTAGCCAGGCTTCTCAAAAAGAAAAGGGAGATGACCCAAATAGATAAAATCATGAATGAAAATGGAATTATTACAACCAATCCCTCAGAGATACAAACAATTATCAGGGAATACTATGAAAACTTATATGCCAACAAATTGGACAACCTGGAAGAAATGGACAAATTCCTGAACACCCACACGCTTCCAAAACTCAATCAGGAGGAAATAGAAAGCTTGAACAGACCCATAACCAGCGAAGAAATTGAATCGGTTATCAAAAATCTCCCAACAAATAAGAGTCCAGGACCAGATGGCTTCCCAGGGGAGTTCTACCAGACGTTTAAAGCAGAGATAATACCTATCCTTCTCAAGCTATTCCAAGAAATAGAAAGGGAAGGAAAACTTCCAGACTCATTCTATGAAGCCAGTATTACTTTGATTCCTAAACCAGACAGAGACCCAGTAAAAAAAGAGAACTACAGGCCAATATCCCTGATGAATATGGATGCAAAAATTCTCAATAAGATACTAGCAAATCGAATTCAACGGCATATAAAAAGAATTATTCACCATGATCAAGTGGGATTCATTCCTGGGATGCAGGGCTGGTTCAACATTCGCAAATCAATCAACGTGATACATCACATTAACAAAAAAAGAGAGAAGAACCATATGATCCTGTCAATCGATGCAGAAAAGGCCTTCGACAAAATCCAGCACCCTTTCTTAATAAAAACCCTTGAGAAAGTCGGGATAGAAGGAACATACTTAAAGATCATAAAAGCCATTTATGAAAAGCCCACAGCTAACATCATCCTCAACGGGGAAAAACTGAAAGCTTTTTCCCTGAGATCAGGAACACGACAAGGATGCCCACTCTCACCGCTGCTGTTTAACATAGTGCTGGAAGTTCTAGCATCAGCAATCAGACAACAAAAGGAAATCAAAGGCATCAAAATTGGCAAAGATGAAGTCAAGCTTTCGCTTTTTGCAGATGACATGATATTATACATGGAAAATCCGATAGACTCCACCAAAAGTCTGCTAGAACTGATACAGGAATTCAGCAAAGTTGCAGGATACAAAATCAATGTACAGAAATCAGTTGCATTCTTATACACTAACAATGAAGCAACAGAAAGACAAATAAAGAAACTGATCCCATTCACAATTGCACCAAGAAGCATAAAATACCTAGGAATAAATCTAACCAAAGATGTAAAGGATCTGTATGCTGAAAACTATAGAAAGCTTCTGAAGGAAATTGAAGAAGATTTAAAGAAATGGAAAGACATTCCCTGCTCATGGATTGGAAAAATAAATATTGTCAAAATGTCAATACTACCCAAAGCTATCTACACATTCAATGCAATCCCAATCAAAATTGCACCAGCATTCTTCTCGAAACTAGAACAAGCAATCCTAAAATTCATATGGAACCACAAAAGGCCCCGAATAGCCAAAGGAATTTTGAAGAAGAAGACCAAAGCAGGAGGCATCACAATCCCAGACTTTAGCCTCTACTACAAAGCTGTCATCATCAAGACAGCATGGTATTGGCACCAAAACAGACACATAGACCAATGGAATAGAATAGAAACCCCAGAACTAGACCCACAAACGTATGGCCAACTCATCTTTGACAAAGCAGGAAAGAACATCCAATGGAAAAAAGACAGCCTCTTTAACAAATGGTGCTGGGAGAACTGGACAGCAACATGCAGAAGGTTGAAACTAGACCACTTTCTCACACCATTCACAAAAATAAACTCAAAATGGATAAAGGACCTCAATGTGAGACAGGAAACCATCAAAACCTTAGAGGAGAAAGCAGGAAAAGACCTCTCTGACCTCAGCCGTAGCAATCTCTTACTCGACACATCCCCAAAGGCAAGGGAATTAAAAGCAAAAGTGAATTACTGGGACCTTATGAAGATAAAAAGCTTCTGCACAGCAAAGGAAACAACCAACAAAACTAAAAGGCAACCAACGGAATGGGAAAAGATATTCGCAAATGACATATCGGACAAAGGGCTAGTATCCAAAATCTATAAAGAGCTCACCAAACTCCACACCCGAAAAACAAATAACCCAGTGAAGAAATGGGCAGAAAACATGAATAGACACTTCTCTAAAGAAGACATCCGGATGGCCAACAGGCACATGAAAAGATGTTCAGCGTCGCTCCTTATCAGGGAAATACAAATCAAAACCACACTCAGGTATCACCTCACGCCAGTCAGAGTGGCCAAAATGAACAAATCAGGAGACTATAGATGCTGGAGAGGATGTGGAGAAACGGGAACCCTCTTGCACTGTTGGTGGGAATGCAAATTGGTGCAGCCGCTCTGGAAAGCAGTGTGGAGGTTCCTCAGAAAATTAAAAATAGACCTACCCTATGACCCAGCAATAGCACTGCTAGGAATTTATCCAAGGGATACAGGAGCACTGATGCATAGGGCCACTTGTACACCAATGTTCATAGCAGCACTCTCAACAATAGCCAAATTATGGAAAGAGCCTAAATGTCCATCAACTGATGAATGGATAAAGAAATTGTGGTTTATATACACAATGGAATATTACGTGGCAATGAGAAAAAATGAAATATGGCCTTTTGTAGCAACGTGGATGGAACTGGAGAGTGTGATGCTAAGTGAAATAAGCCATACAGAGAAAGACAGATACCATATGGTCTCGCTCTTATGTGGATCCTGAGAAACATAACAGGAACCCATGGGGGAGGGGAAGGAAAAAAAAAAAAAAAAGAGGTTAGAATGGGAGAGAGCCAAAGCATAAGAGACTGTTAAAAACTGAGAACAAACTGAGGGTTGATGGGGGGTGGGAGGGAGGAGAGGGTGGGTGATGGGTATTGAGGAGGGCACCTTTTGGGATGAGCACTGGGTGTTGTATGGAAACCAATTTGTCAATAAATTTCAGAAAAAAATAAAAATAAAAATAAAAAATAAATAAATAAATAAATAAATAAATAAATAAATAAACATTTTTTAAAGGCTAAATATCTTTTATGGGATGAACTATACCCCACCACCTATTCATATATTGGAGTCCTAATCCCAGAACTTTAGAATGTGACTGTTTGAAGATAGGGTCTTTACAGAGGTAATTAAGTTAAAATGAGGTCATTAGGATAGACCCTAATGCAATATTACTGGAGATTTGGACACAGACATGTACTGAGGGGAGACAATGTAAAGACACAGGGAGAAGATGGCCATCTATAAGTCAAAGAGAGCATCTTAGGAGAGACCTTCCCCCATGGGCCTGAGAAGAAACCATCTCAGTCTCTGATTTAAGACTTTCAGCTTCCAGAACTGTAAGAAAATTAATTTCTGTTGTTTAAGCCACCCAGTCTGTGGTACTTTGTTATGACGGCCTCACAAATTAATACAGACCTCCTTCTCCAGAATAGGAGGAATTTTTCCCTTCAGATGGGTGTGTTTATTATTCAAATTTAAATTTCATTCTTATAAGATTTTGATCTATTCCAAAAGATGGGATAAGTGCTAATTCAGATTAGGTCTCCCAGGACTTTTGCCAAGTGGGTTGGTCAAGTAGGAAGAAGTCCAAAAGCACACTATTTCTCCAGGAGGTATATGGACCAATTGAAGCTCAGTTGACATCTTCAAAAGCATCCTCACCAACACAGGATTGCCACATTTTCTCATGAATGGCTTTAATGGCAGGAATTAAGATTCTTGGAAAGGAGTACAGAATAGTCCTCTGGTAAACTACCAAGCACACTTTAATTCCCCTTACCATCATGAGGTCCCAAGTCTTCTGGTTGGGGGCAACATGCTAAAAGTCAGTTCATCTATGGGTTTAACCTCCAGACTGTGTGCTCAGTAGGAGCTGCCCAGGAATCATAAACAAGAATAACAGGTGACAGTGTTATAACAAGAGGAGATTGGTGACTAGACTATTCTTTTACCCTTAGAATTTCCTGGCCAGCCAGAGAAAACTGGGGCTGAGAAAACTGAGCCATGTGTTCACCAGGATTGGAGGGATAAAAGCAGGAACAGGAACATGAGTAAGAGATGACAATAGTTGGGTGCTAAGGATCAGCAGAGGGAAGTGAGGACTGAAGTCAGACCTAAAATCTCCACTGCAGAAGGTCGGCATGGCTATCTCTTTAAAGGATGATGGGGCGCCTGGTGGCGCAGTCGGTTAAGCGTCCGACTTCAGCCAGGTCACGATCTCGCGGTCCGTGAGTTCAAGCCCCGCGTCGGGCTCTGGGCTGATGGCTCAGAGCCTGGAGCCTGTTTCCGATTCTGTGTCTCCCTCTCTCTCTGCCCCTCCCCTGTTCATGCTCTGTCTCTCTGTGTCCCAAAAATAAATAAACGTTGAAAAAAAATTAAAAAAAAAAAAAAAGGATGAGAAGGCACACTCTATTGCATGGAGGATGAGTGTTTAAAAAGGGTGAACTACCCATGAAAATAGATATGTTGGAGGGCAAAGACTTGACTGCAAGTGAATGAAAGTGGTACCTAAGCAACTAGGAAGAAAAAAGAAACATTTTCACCAAGAACAAGATGCTCTAGCAGGCGATGTTGCCATGGCATTTCAAAGTGCTAGTTGCACCAGAATCTTGGCTGTAAATTGAAATGGAGCCATAATCAGGTTGCATTCAAACGCGGGCATATTATAATTAAGTAATTTTTTGAACCAATGTTTTTTATTAAGTTTCTCTCCACAAAAGTCAGCACTTCTCTTCAATTCCTGTCACATTCATGTTATCTAGCTCCTGCTCAAGATTTCTTGGTAGAAAGGCTAAATATCCAGCTTCCTTATTTATAAATAATAACACAATGATTTAAGCTAAAATATTGGAAGTGTATCGCTTATTAAGATATAGTCAAACCTCTTTAGAGCAAATTGGTCACACGTAAGGAAAAATTATAATTTCAGAACCAAATACATGCTATGAAGACAATATTGGTTAAGGGGATGGAAAATAACTCAGGAATTATTTATTTGCTTCTCTGAGACAAGGATATTTGAACAGAGACCAGAGTGATGAAAAGAAAGCAGGTGTGAAAAGATCTGAAAGGAAATCCTACTAGAGGAATGGAAGTGCAAAGGCCCTACGGTAGGACTGAACCTGACACGATTGAGTGACAATAATAAGAACAGTAAGACTAAAATGTAGTGTGTGAGGGGGCAAATGGGAGAGATGAGTTTGGAGACTCAATAGGGGACAGATTGTGGAAGACACTGTCGGGTAAACTAAGGAATCTGGATTTTATTCTAAGTGCAATCAGAGACTCCTAAAGACTTTTAGCAGAAAAGTGATATTATCTGATTTATCTTTTCCAAAGATCCCAGCAGCTTTTCTGAGGAGACTGAAAAGAAAACAAGACAATCCAGGAGGCAATTTCAAACCAAACGATGAAGGTGGCTTGAAGTACAGTTTGGTTAGTGGTGATGAGGTAAATGGTCGATTGACTGAAAGCTGTGAGGAAAGAATGAATCACAGAAGAGTCGAAGAGGAATCTTAGGTTTAGGGCCTGAGGACAGTGATACCATTTATAGAGATAGGAAACCTTGGGGAAGAATAAATATGCTCAGAGGGACTATCAATAGTTCTGCTTTGTTCATGTTAAGTTTGGGATACCAAGTAGGCCTCTGCACAGAGACAACGAGTAGCAGTTAAATATATGAACCTTGGGCTCAGATTAGCATGTTGCAATAAACCTATGGATTTGGGTTCCATATTCATAAATCTGGTACACTTTAGCAGCATAAGGTAGATAAGATTATGTAGGGTGTGATTTAGGGAGCTGAGAGAAGAACTTCTGGGTCACTCCCATATTTTGAGATCTGGTGAAGGGATGAAGCCAGTAAGGAAGGTAGAGAAAAAAATGACCAATACAGGAGGAAGAAAACCAAAGTAAAAGGGCATAGTCCACCATCACAAATGCTGCCGGGAATTCAAATTTAAAAATAACAAAGAATTGACCATCGGGTTTAGAATTAATGGGAGTGAAAGGGGGTGGACACTTTGAATAAAGCAGACTCATGAAGTTGTTCTTTGAATAGAGAACAGTGAGATGGACTGGAGGAGGTTCTGAGGCCAAGAGAAAGATATTTTCTAGTAGGACAATGTGTATGAATATATGGTAAGCCCAGTAAGAATAATCCAATGGAGAGAAGTTGATTGATTATAATAATTAGGCTAGGCTAAGTTGTTCTGCAATTAGAAATGAAAAACAAAATCTCATTTGAACACAATAAAATTGTATTGCTCACTTTCAACCATAGTTACTGGTGTAGGGAGAGCTGGGTTGAGGGTGCAGTTCTCTGTTTTGGTTTCCACAGTCATTCAAAGGGGCTCCTCCCACTTCAATACAAACCCTCTAAATTCCTTTAAGGGAGAGAGAGGTTTACAGGGGTGGGGGGGTGGAGGGGATGTTTGATGGAAAGGTCTACAAGTGGTTTAGTATATGTTACTTTTCATCCACATCCTATTGGCCAGAATTCCAGTCATATGGATCCACTAACACAATGGGAGAATGACCAAAATGGTCTTCCAATGTAGTCAGCAGGAAAACCAGGTTTGATAGATACCTATCATTGTCACAGCAAATGTCCCTACTTATGGTTTCCAAATATGTAATTCATTCTTTTTCACTCACACAGAACATGCTCACCCTTCCCCAAGGAGGCAACCCAGAGATCCAATCTGCAGTGAAACTAACTCCAAGTCCAGGATTTCTGGGTGACCTCTCCATTTCTGAATGTAGCTCTCATTATACTAGCATTTGTGAACTAAAGATAGTTACCTTCCTCCACTTCGGCATATAATGTGCAATGGTGGGACAGGGACAGAATAACTATGTAGACACTTCCAATCATAAAAAGGAAGATTGGAAGGCGCTTAGTAGCACTGGTCTGTACCAATTCTGAAATACCACTGGGTCAACTTTGTGAAGGTCTTCTACCACAGAAGAGGTGAAGCTCCTTGAAAGACCCCAATTCTGCTCTCTTTAGGAGAAACTCACTTGCCCTTTGTTCTTCATAATTCTTGATTTGAATCTAGGATCTTCTGTTTTTTTAATCCATGTTGGCCACATCTAATGTGGGTGTTGGACAGCATGTCTTCGTTGAGAACTGCAAAGCTCGTATGGTCCACTTCCTGCATGAGGGCTGTTTTGAGATTCCCTGAACAGTGAGGTTATCTTTTAGGCAAGGCTCAAGAATCCTTTAGCAGCAAACTCTCTCAAAGAATTACTATGCTTCTGATTTACTTGTCTCTAGTGAGATCCAGGAGCTGTTTACTATATTTAAGGTTATTTTATAGATTTGGATCACAGATTTATTTCTTTAGTTCTTCACCACAGACCTGCCTCTCTCTTTAACTTGAGGTGTAAAGCGTAGTAGACAGGCCATTTCTTCTACTCAAAGTTGATCTCTGCCTTAAAGCTGAGTCACTCCATTCAACTAAGAAGTCACATTGGGTCTTTGTCTCTCAAAACCTTTTGAAACAACATCTCTTCCTTTGAGTCCAGTGGTAATTGACTTTTCCAGTTCTGCAGGACCTTGGCTTTGTAGATCTTATTCCTTTTCATTTTTGCATATAACTGCCTATTTTTTCCTTAGCTCATCTCTTTTTTGCACCATATTTTATTGATTATAAGATGCCCATTTGTTTCTCATTTTAATATCTTTGACACTGGGCTGCATTTCATAACTGATGCAATAAAAAGTCATTATGGGAGAGCTTAATTGAGTTTTCTCTTCCTTTCTGAGTAGTACATAAAATAAAGGTGTGTCTTACAATCTATAACATAACATAGTCTATGAACTATAGAAATAACTTGCAAAATGTAATTAATAATAAGCAATATAAATCTATTAACATTACTGTTAAATCCCTTCCTTAAGAACTATAAGCTTGGGGCGCCTGGGTGGCGCAGTCGGTTAAGCGTCCGACTTCAGCCAGGTCACGATCTCACGGTCCGTGAGTTCGAGCCCCGCGTCGGGCTCTGGGCTGATGGCTCAGAGCCTGGAGCCTGTTTCCGATTCTGTGTCTCCCTCTCTCTCTGCCCCTCCCCCGTTCATGCTCTGTCTCTCTCTGTCCCAAAAATAAATAAAAAACGTTGAAAAAAAAAAATCTAAATTTAAAAAAAAAAAAAAAAGAACTATAAGCTCAGGGGCAACTGGGTGGCTCAGTCAGTTGAGCATCTGACTCTTGATTTCAGCTCAGGTCATGATCCCAGGGTCGTGGTATCAAGCCCCACATTGGGCTCCATACTGAACATGGAGCCTGCTTGAGATTCTCTCTCTCTCTCTCTCTCTCTCTCTCTCTCTCTCTCTATTCCCCTTGCCTGCTCATGCTTGCTCTCTCTCTCTCTCTCTCTCTCTCTCTCTCTCTCTTCCCCTTGCCTGCTCATGCTTTCTCTCTCTCTCTCTGCCTGCTCATGCTTGCTCTCTCTCTCTCTCTCTCTCCTCCTCAAAAAAAATCTTATATAAAAAAAAGAACTGTAAGCTCAGTATGTAGATGTCTTTCCAAGTGACCACAGGTGTCAGTTTTATGAGTTTTGCCACCACATATGTGGATCTTCCATTATCTAGATTTCTATTCTTGTTTTCTCAACACTTGCCACTCAACTGCTAATCAAATATCATGATACCCTAGGCAGGCACAGTAGTTTTCCCTGCCACCTCTAAGAAGATGCTATATACACATGCTTGCACAGTTTGGTTTGGTCTTTTGCTCCTCCCTTCCTGTGAGAACAGTATACCTCAAGTAAATCTGACCCTTCAGTCTAAGTCCCAAGATAAGACCTACAGGGCAGAGCTGAACAAATGAGAAACACCATGAAATCCAAAACATACTATGTTTACGTGATTTTAGAGATGATTTCTATTAACCATTCAAGGAATAAATAATCCTTGTTTCATGTAAATTGCATCACAGAATATTAAAAAAAGAAATATACTAACTCATTCTATGAGGTTACTGTAACATTGGTATTAAAACTAGAACAGAACAGCACAAGAAAGAAATATTTAAGCCAATCTTATTTAAAAATATAAAAGCAAGGGGTGCCCGGATGGCTCAGTTGAGCATCTGACTCTTGACTTCGGCTCAGGTCACAATCTCAGGATTTGTGGGTTCGAGCTCTGCCTCAGGCATAGAGCCTGCTTGGGATTGTCTCTCTCTGCTACTGCTATTTCTTGTGTGTGCGCTCTCTCAAAAATAATTTTAAAAAAATAACCACTTAAAAAATATAGAGGCAAAATTTTAAACATATACAAGTCTAACAAAAGTAATGGTGTGTTAAAAATATAACTAAAATGGGTTAATCCCAGGAGAGCAAAGAAAATCTATTACTATAGTACCAGAAGAACATACTAAAGGAAAAACATAATTATCTCAGCCAGTGAAGAATCACTAAATTCTACTCCTGAAGCCAATATTACCCTATATGTTAACTAACTAGAATTAAATAAAACCTTTAAAAAAATCACCTAAAAAAATAATACCATGAAGAAAACCTCTATGCAAACTAAAAAATAAGGAAAATATTTACCTTAATAAAAGTTACATATTAAAAAGAACCACACTATATTTCTTTCCTTACAACCAAACATTAAAGGGATTTCTTAGAACAAAAGTACAAAACAAGTATACAACTAAGATCAGTTACATTCAGCAATGTACAAAGCCCTAGCCAAGATAAAGAAATAAGATGTAAGAACTGAGGGGCTCCTGGGTCAGTCAGTTAAGCATCTGACCCTTGATATCAGCTCAGGTTATGATCTTGAGGTCATGAGATGGAGCCCTGAGTAGGGTTCCAAGCTGGTTGTGGAACTTACTTGGGATTCTCTCTCTCCCTCTCTCTCTCTCTCTGATCCTCCTCAACTCGCACACCCACTCTTTCTCTCTCAAAATAAACTTTAAAAATGTAATAATTGAGAAATAATAGAAATTATTTCCAGATTTGTAAACAATATAATTATAATAATTCCCAGATGATCTGCCAACAAACTATCAGAACTAAGATAATTCAGCAAGGTTTCTAGATGAAATTGACCAAAAAAAAAAAATTGAGCAGCCTTCCTTATATGGCTAATAATCAATTAGAAAATAAATGGAGACAGAATTCAGCAGGTACACAACATGGAGAGCTGAACTCAGGGAACAAGAAGCCACAAAAGGTGGGGAACCACTTTTGTGGGAGGAGAGAGGACAGAGATTGGGGGGGGGGGGGTAAGAATATGGGACAAGCATCCTTCCCCAAAAGCAGCTGGAGAGAAAGTGGAAAGTTGGAAACAGGCACAGGGACTAAACTCCAAAAGGGAGAAAGGAGAAAGGACAAAGGAGAGGGTTTAAATTCCAGTAAGACTATAAACAAGGGGAGCACAAAGGCTGCAACTCCACAGCTCGATACCTGGCGGTACTCTGGTGGGAAGGGCGAATCCCCAGGAACAGACTGGGGTCCGGGAGGTTCTCGGGCCACATGGGGAAAAGCAGTTCCACTGATGGAAGGCCATTTGGTACAGACTGTTGAAGCCACCTGGTCCCAGCAGACCCCAGAAGGCGGCCACATTCGCTGGTGCTGGGGCAAGGTCATTGAGGGTGAAGCCTGGTGCCAGATGTGTGTTGTGATTTTCCATAACCCCTGAAAAGCTGCTGCTACACTGTCTCGCGAACATTTTCTCGGATGGGCTGGCACCTGATCGCAGTCTCGGGGCACAGGCAACAACAGGGTCCCATGGGTGTACCTGGGTGCAGCCGACATTTGGCCATTGCTCATTTGGCCATTGCTTGATGAGACCTCCCATGGAAGGGCAGAGCGTCAAAGTCGCAGTCCTTTGGAAGTAAGGGGATGGGAAAAACAGCCACATCTGAGACAAAACTCAGGAGAGAGGTACTGCCTGGGACCTGGTCACGGAGAGTGAAGAAGCGCGGAGTGGACGAGAGCTGAAGACAGAGGACGGGTGCGCAATTGCTGATCCAGGAGAATAGACTGGGTAGCTGGGTGGCGCCATTTTCACTGCTCCCTTGCATGCGCATACGCACCTAGGAGCACTGCAACAATCCACCCAAGTAAGCTATCAGCGCCACCTAGTGGAGAGCAGAGCTGTTACACTTAGCGCCGCCCAACTGGGCCAACCTCACTCTTCAAGAACACAAGTCTCACCGCCTGGTTAGTTTATGAACTATAAAGCGCATCATAGTCTGACTTCTAGGGGAAAATGAAGCAATTTCAGTCCTACTTCAATCTGTTACCAGCTTCATCTATTCAATTTTCTTTCTTTTTTTTTCTGTTTTCTGTTTCTCTTTTATAATTCTTTTCTTTTTCTGGAATACAGAAAGAGAAAAAAATTCATTTTTACTTTGAATTTTTATTAAAAATATTTAATTTTTATTACTATATTTTTTACTTTTGTGTAAACTTTTTCAAATTTTACTTTACTTCCATCATTTTATTTTAGTCTACTTCAGTGTATTTACCTTTTCAAATTTTCAAACAATTTCTTTTTTTTTCTTTTTCTTTTTTCTCTTTTTCATTTCTTTTCTTTTTCTTTAATGCAGAAAGAGAAAAACTTCATTTCTACTTTCAATTTCTATTAAAAATATTTTTATTTAATTTTTATAACTATATTTTTTGCTTTTATGTAATTTTTTTTCAAATTCTATTTTAGTTCCATCATTTTATTTTAGTCTACTACAGTGTATTCGCTTTTTCAAATTTTCAAACGATTTTTTTTCTTTTTTTATCTTTTTTCTCTTTTTTATTTCTTTCCTTTTTTCTTAAATACACAAAATGAAAAAAAATTCATATTTATTTTTAATTTTTATTAAAAATATTTTCCTTAATTTTTTTTCTACTATATTCTTCACTTTTGTGTAGTTTTTTTCAAATTCTATTTTACACCCATCATGTCATTTTAGTCTACTTCAGTGTATTCATTTCTTCAAATTCTCAAACGATTTCCTTTCTTCTCCCCCCCTTTTTTTCCCTCTAATCTGTCAAACCACTTTCAATACCCAGACCAAAACACCTAGGATCTAGCATTATCTATTTGATTTTTGTGAGTATGTGTTTTTAATTTTTAATTTTAATATTTTTTTAATTTCAATTTTTTCTTAATTTCAATTTTTCTACCTCATTAATTCCTTTTCTCCCTCCAAAATGACAAAATTAATGAATTCATCCCAAAAGAAAGAACACAAAGAAACAACAGCCAGGGATTTAACCAACACAGATACAAGCAAGATGTCCGAACCAGAATTTAGAATCATGATAATAAGAATCTAGCTGGAGTTGAAAATAGATTAGAATCCCTTTCTGCAGAAATAAAAGAAGTAAAAAATAGCCAGAATAAAATTAAAAATGCTATAACTAAGCTGCAATCATGGATGGATGAAGCGGAGGCAAGGATGGAGGAGGCAGAACAGAGAATCAGCGATCTAGAGGACAAACTTATAGAGAATAATGAAGCAGAAAAAAAGAGGGAGATTAAGGCAAAAAAGCATGATTTAAGAATTAGAGAAATCAGTGACTCATTAAAAAGGAACAACATCAGAATCATAGGGGTCCCAGAAGGGGAACAAAGAGAAATAGGGGTAGAAGGGTTATGTGAGCAAATCATAGCGGAAAACTTTCCTAACCTGGGGAAAGACACAGACATCAAAATCCAGGAAGCACAGAGGACCCCCATTAGATTCAACAAAAACTGACCATCAACAAGGCATATCATAGTCAAATTCACAAAATACTCAGGCAAGGAGAGAATCACGAAAGCAACACGGGAAAAAAGTCCCTAACAAACAAGAGAAGACAGATCAGGCTTGCAGCAGACCTATCCACAGAAACTTGGCAGGCCAGAAAGAATGGCAGGATATATTCAGTGTGCTGAATCAGAAAAATATGCAGCCAAGAATTCTTTACCCAGCAAGGCTGTCATTCAAAATAGAAGGAGAGATAAAAAGTTTCCCAGACAAACAACAATTAAGGGAGTTTGTGACCACTAAACCGCCCTTTAAGAAATTTTATGAGGGACTTTCTGAGGGGAGAAAAGATGAAAATATATACATATAAATAAATAAATACCAAAGGCAAAAAGATTAGAAAAGACCAGAGAACACCACCAGAAACTCCAACTCTACAAGCATCATAATGGCAATAAATTCATATCTTTCAGTACTCACTCTAAACGTCAATGGACTCAATGCTCCAATCAAAAGACGTAGGGTAACAGAATAGATAAGAAAACAAGATCCATCTATATGCTGTTTACAAGAGACCCACTTTAGACCTAAAGACACCTTCAGATTGAAAATAAGGGGATGGAGAACCATCTATCATGGTAATGGTCAACAAAAGAAAGCCGAAGTAGCCAAACATATCAGACAATCTAGACTCTAAAATAAAGACTGTATCAAGAGATCACAAGGGCATTATATCATAATCAAGGGGTCTACAGACCAAGAAGACCTAACAATTATAAACATTTATGCCCCAAATGTGAGAGCACCCAAATATATAAAACAATTAATCACAAACATAAAGAAACTCATCGATAGTAATACCATAATAGTAGGAGACTTCAACACCCCACTCACAGCAATGGACAGATCATCTAATCAAAAAATCAACAAGGAAACAATGGCTGTGAATGACACACTGGACCAGATGGACTTAACAGATATATTCAGAACATTTTATCCTAAAGCAGCAGACTATACATCCTTCTCCAGTACACATGGAATGTTCTCCAGAATAGACCACATACTGGGACACAAATCAGCCCTAAGTAAGTACAAAAAAATTGAGATCACACCGTGCATAATTTCAGACCACAATGCTATGAAACTCAAAATCAACCACAAGAAAA
The DNA here is from genome assembly GCF_016509475.1 of Prionailurus bengalensis. Lineage (NCBI taxonomy): Eukaryota > Metazoa > Chordata > Mammalia > Carnivora > Felidae > Prionailurus > Prionailurus bengalensis. Next base: position 188,679,148 of record NC_057344.1, on the reverse strand, counting down.
AATTTGGAAAGGTAACAAATACTTGAAGACTGAAGAACATCCTACTAAATAATGAATGGGCTAACCAAGCACTTAAAGAGGAAATTAAAAAGTATATGGAAGTCAATGAAAATGATAACACCACAACCCAAAACTTCTGGGACGCAACAAAGGCGGTCATAAGAGGAAAGTACATTGCAATCCAGGTCTTCCTAAAGAAGGAAGAAAGATCTCAGATACACAGCCTAACCTTACGGTTTAAGGAGCTAGAAAAAGAACAGCAAATAAAACACAAAACCAGCAGAAGACAGGAAATAATAAAGATTAGAGCAGAAATTAATGCTATCGAAACCAAAAAAACAATAGAACAGATCAATGAAACTAGAAGCTGGTTCTTTGAAAGAATTCACAAAATTTGTAAACCACTAGCCAGTCTGATCAAGAAGAAAAAGGAAAGGACCCAAATAAATAAAACAAAGAATGAAAGAGGAGAGATCACAACCAACACAACAGAAATAAAAGCAATAATAACAGAATATTATGAGCAATTATACGTCAATAAAATGGGTAATCTGGAAGAAATGGACAAATTCCTAGAAACATATACACTACCAAAACTGAAACAGGAAGATATAGAAAATTTGAACAGACCCATAACCAGTAAGGAAATCGAATTAGTAATCAAAAATCTGCCAAAAAACAAGAGTCCAGGGCCAGATGGCTTTCCAGGGGAATTCTACCAAACATTTAAGGAAGAGTTAACACCTATTTTCTTGCAGCTGTTCAAAACATAGAAATGGAAGGAAAACTTCCAAACTCTTTCTATGAAGCCAGCATTACCTTGATTCCAAAACCAGGCAGAGACCCACTAAAAAGAAGAACTATAGACCAATTTCCCTGATGAACATGGATGCAAAAATCCTCAACAAGATATTAGCCAACCAGATCCAACAATACATTAAAAAAATTATTCACCACAACCAAGTGGGATTTATACCTGGGATGCAGGGCTGGTTCAATATCTGCAAAACAATTAACGTGATTCATCACATCAGTAAAAGAAAGGACAAGTACGATATGATCCTCTCAATAGATGCAGAGAAAGCATTTGACAAAATACAGCATCCTTTCTTGATAAAAACCCTCAAGAAAGTAGGGTTAAAAGGAGTATACCTCGAGATCATAAAAGCCATATATGAACAACCCAATGCTAATATCATCCTCAATGGGGAAAAACTGAGAGCTTCCCCCTAAGGTCAGGAACAAGACAGGGATGTCCACTCTCACCACTGTTACTCAACATAGTATTGGAAGTCTTAGCCTCTGCAATCAGACAACACAAAGAAATAAAAGGTATCCAAATCGTCCAGGAGGAGGTCAAACTTTCAGTTTTCACAGATGACATGATAGTCTATATGGAAAACCCAAAAGATTCCACCCAAAATCTGCTAGAATTGATTCATGAATTCAACAAAGTTGCAGGATGTGAAATCAATGCACAGAAATTGGTTGCATTCCTATATACCAACAATGAAGTGACAGAAAGAGAAATCAAGGAATCGATCCCATTTATAGTTGCACAAAAACCATAAAATACCTAGGAATAAATATAAGCAAAGAGGTGAAAAATCTATATACTGAAAACTATAGAAAGCTTATGAAAGAAATTGAATAAGACGCAAAAAATGGAAAAAGATTCCATGCTCCTGGATAGGAAGAACAAATATTGTTAAAATGTCGATACTACCCAAAGCAATCTACATATTCAATGCAATCTCTATCAAAGTGACACCAGAATTCTTCACAGAGCTAGAACAAATAATCCTAAAATTTGTATGGAACCAGAAAAGACCCCGAATAGCAAAAGCAATCTTGAAAAAGAAAACCAAAGCAGGAGGTATCACAATCCCAGACTTCAAGCTATACAACAAAGCTATAATCATCAAGACAGTATGGTTCTGGCACAAGAACAGACATTCAGATCAATGGAACAGAATAGAGAACCCAGAAATGGACCCACAAACATATGGCCAACTAACCTTTGACAAAGCAGGAAAGAATATCCAATGGAATAAAGACAGTCTCTTCAGCAAGTGGTGCTGGGAAAACTGGACAGCGACATGCAAAAGAATGAACCTGGACCATTTTCTTACATTATACACAAAAATAAACTCAAAATGGATGAAAGACCTCAATGTATTACAGGAAGCCATCAAAATCCTTGAGGAGAAAGCAGGCAAAAACCTCTTTGATCTTGGCCGCAGCAACTTCTTACTCAACACGTCTCCGGAGGCAAGGGAAACAAAAGCAAAAATGAACTACTGGGACCTCATCAAAATAAAAATCTTCTGCACAGCAAAGGAAACAATCAGCAAAACTAAAAGGCAACTGACAGAATGGGAGAAGATATTTGCAAAGGACATATCAGATAAAGGGTTAGTATCCAAAATCTATAAAGAACTTATCAAACTCAACACCCAAAAAACAAATAATCCAATGAAGAAATGGGCAAAAGACATGAATAGACACTTCTCCAAGGAAGACATCCAGACGGCCAACCGACACATGAAAAAATGCTCCACATCACTCCTCATCAGGGAAATACAAATCAAAACCACAATGAGATACCACCTTACACCTGTCAGAATGGCTAGCATTAATAACCCAAGCAACAATATATGTTTGCTAGGATGCAGAGAAAGAGGATCTCTTTTGCATTACTGGTGGCAATGCAAGCTGGTGCAGCCACTCTGGAAAACAGTATGGAGGTTCCTTAAAAAACTAAAAATAGATATCTTAAAATGTCAGTTTAGGCCAAATCACTTGTTGAATACAATGCAGTTTCAATCAAAATTTCACAGGGCTTTGATTTGTTGCTCTGTAGTATTATGCCTTGTGGAATGACAAGCCAAGTGTAAATTTCATTATGGAAGACAAAAGATTTTAGAAGAAGGTAAGAGAGTTGCCCTATCTGAAATCAAGAATCATCACCAAGTTGCAGTAACTGACACAATCTAGTATCAGCACAGGAATGGAAGGAAAGACAACTGGAAAGGAATAAAAAAAAAAAAAAAAAAAAAAAAAAAAAAAAACCAGAAACAAACCCTTCTCTATATGGCCCAGACAGGGTATCAGTTTTCTATCACTGCTATAACAAATTACCACAAACTCGATGGTTTAATGACACAAATGTATTTACATTACATCTCAATAATTTAGAAATCCAACATGGGTCTTATCGAACCAATATAAATGAATAAGCAGTACTATGCTTGTTTCTAGCATCTCTAAGTGTGAATCAATTTGTCTTTTCCCACTTCTAGAAGCCACTTACATTCCTTGACTTGTCACCTCATCTTCAGCTTCAAAGCCAGCAATGTTGTCTCTCACCATTCTGTGGAGTCATATCGCCTTCTGCCTTCTGCTCTTCTTCTGTCTTCCTTGTCTACTTTTAAGGATCCTGGTGGTTACACTGGGTCCACCTGGGTAATCAAGGATACTCTCCATATCATAAAGTCAGCTGATTAGCAACCCTAATTCCATCTGCAACACCAATTCCCTTTTTCCATGTAACCTCACATATTTATTTACAAGTCCTGATGATTATGATGCAGACCTCTTTGAAGGGCTGTTACTCTGCCTACCACAAGACAGCATTAAAAAAAAAATCCTTGGGCACCAAAGGCATCCAGGCTTAGCGAAGGCTGAAGTTTATACAATTTAGAACAGCTGCTCTCTTTAAGAAAAAGAATACAAAAATATTTTTGGAAGATTTATAGAAATATATGACTGTGTGATCACAGTGCAAAAACTCTTTCTGCGGTCTTAGAAGGGTCTACTAAAAGTGAGGATACTTGAAACTTGTAGTAATTCTGCCCCTGAGCAAAAGATAGACTAATATAAGTAAGCTGGAATCATTTGTCAGCTATATGGATAAAGATAAAAATAAATACCTACATCACCTCTACAAAAAAAAAAGATAATCAGTAGATTACAAACATAAATACAAAACAAAGCTTCAAAACATTTAGATGAAAATAGAGAAAAATATTTTTATAACCTTGAGATAAATAGGGATTTTTAAAGTATTTATCCTAAGGACAAAATGGAGATTTTAACCACATGAAAATTTAAATCTTTTATTAAAACTTTAAACTCTCCAGTTTCCTTTAGACTCCCACTCTGCTGTGTCTGCATTCAGTCCTTGCCCCTCGTATTCTGGCTTCTTAGTTGCTGCAGGAGGGGAAAGATTATGTGGCATGCTGTCCAAGGAAGTAATAATTTCAGGGTTGGCTGTACGACAAAGACAGATGGTCCCTTGCATAGGAGATGGACAGCATGCAGTTCCAGTGTCACACTGTCCAACACCCTCTCTGATGGAAGGAACTCAAAATCTGTATAATCATTGAGTGTTCAAGACTGCTGGAAAATGTCTGCTCCATGTAGCATATTATCCATGAAAGAATTGCCTTGGCTAGTCTTGTAATAATCTTCCTGACTATGGTATTTTTCCTTCAGGAAGAAAGGGGCTTGGATGAGTACTAGAAAGCAGGAATATTTGGAATTAGAGGGAAAAATCAGCATGGAAGGAAAGACACCCATCGTCGTCAGTCTTTCCCACCAGGCTGCTCTACACTAAACTAAGAGTTTCCAACGATCACCTCATGTTCAAATGTAAGCTCCTGTTTATAAACAAAAATGAATTTAAAATCTAAAAAACATCATCTAAAGATTCATACATTTAAAATCTTGTAAGAAATGCTGGAGCCAGATTTCAAGCCTGGGGAGGCTCTTGAGTGCTCATGTTTAACGAAGTCCTGCTTCCTCGTCTTTGGATCTTCTGCCACAGGTAGAAGTGCTTAACTAAAACACACAGCCACCTTTTCATTCATGCCTGTGCTGCTCTAAATCCTGAGATTGCACAGAGAAAAAGCAATGAAGTCTGGTCCCCAATGTTCCTTTGACTGCCATTGCTTCCAAGTGCCAAAGGGAGCCAGGGAGCTTGAAGGTTGTCACAGACACTCTCTTGAAAAGAAATAGCATGTCAGATGCCTCAAATATCTCCTGATTTCAGCCAATTCCTTTGGCAGCTGGCACAAGTGCTGCTGTCTCTTGAATTTCTCTGACGGAAGCAAGGAAGGGGCCAACTAGGTTTTCTTGAATCCGTGTCTTGCACAAACACCTGCCACTTCTCCATGCTTCTGCCATTGGGTCTGATGGCTGCTCAAGCTACAACAGCCAGCCCCAATTTTTGTTAGGTTGTTTTTGCCATTCCTGTCATTACCACAACATGGGGAGGAGGTAGGAGTTAAGGAGGAAATGACATGCATCTAGTATATTCTGCTACTTTTTTCTTTTCTCCAAGACTTTCTTCTCTCTCTTGGTTTAGGAAACCAATGCTAAAAACAGCAGGAAGTGTATCTGCATCTCGGCAGCAGCAGCGCCCACCATTTTCTTTTCATGCCAATGAAACTATGTGCTGAGACCAGTTATCTCAATTCCCCCCTCGTGTTCCCTTTCTTATAGTGTGTAAGTCCCACATCATTCATCCAACAAATATATCTTAAGCAACCTGCCAGGGCTGTGCACTCTCTCCTAGAGATATAAAGGTGGATGGAATATGGTTTCCTGCCAATTCATGAGCAGGACAGTGTAGAAATGCTAACAATATAATGCTACCTAGGCTGTGTGTGGGAGCACAGAGGTGGGGCCCCCAGCCCAGCCTGGAGGGATCAGAAAGAGCTTCCTGGAGGAAGCAACACCGCTGCTAGGTCTTACATGAGTAGGACACATCCAGCTAAGGAACAAACCAGGCAGAGGGAATGATAAGCACTAATGCAGGACTTCTCAGTCTTGGAACTCCCAGCATTTTGTGCCAGATAATTCTTTACTGCAGGGGAGGAGGGCTGTCCTATACATTGCACAACGCTTAGCAGCATCCCTGGCTTTTTTTAAATGTTTATTTATTTTGAGAGAGAGCAAGAGCACACATGAGTGGGGGAGGGGCAGAGAGAGAGGGAGAGAATCCCAGGCAGGCTCAGGGGCTCAATCTCACGAACTGTGAGGTCATGACCTGAACCAAAATCAACAGTCAGACATTTAACAGACTAAGCCACCCAGGCACCCCAACAGCATCCCTGGCTTCTGTTCCTTAGATGACAGTAGCATCCTCTTCCTCAGTTGTGGTAATCATAAACGTCTCTGCACATTGTCAAATTTTACCCCTAGGGACAAAACTGTCACTCTTTGAGAACCACTGCACTAAGCATGGAAAAGCTAGAAGCAGCTTGGCATAGCTGGAGTATAAATCACGAGACTGAGAGCAACTAGCATTGGAGGTGGAGAAATAAGCAAAAGCCAGATCTCCAAAGGCTTCTCAACTTTAGGAAAAAGTGTTCTCTTTTTGAAAAAATGGGAATAGTGATACGTTTCCCAGAGGAAGGTGGTAAGGGCTAAGTGAGATCATATATGTAAGGAACATAGCACAGGGCTTGTCACACATGAGAAGAGATTTTTTCCCTGTCTCCTGCTCAGTCCCACCATCCAGCATGGGAGTTAGGGGGCTGCACAAGGAGGGAAGTGAGTGGTGGGCAGGGCCTCAGAGGCAGGAACAATGAAGCCACAGGCAGAGTTGTCAAATGTGGAGTTGGACCTGCCCCCACAGGCTAATGGAAGCTTGAAGTCCCTCCATCCCCATGACGTTGACTTTACCCACTTCTGAGCTTATCTTTCCAGAACACCTGGCTCACATGTGTTAGTTAGTCAGACACACTTCTTTGTGTAATGTTAATCTCAACCCAGCAAACAGCCACACTGTTCCTTATATAGACATACTAGGTCATGGAAAAGAGGGAGTCGACATGATAATAAATAGAAAACCCTTCAGGACCTCCATATCTAGGGTGGGGAAAATAGCAGCCCTGCTCCTCCTGTCAGAAAAAAACTACGCTGTCTCTAAGCCAACAAGGTCAGACCCCAGTCAGGCATCAGTGTCTCTCAGAAGCCAGTGCTGGTGGCCTGTCCCCATCAGGCCTTGAGCTTCACTTCTCCAAGCGACTCACAGCACTCATTCTATCGCAGCCATCTAATTGATTTGTTGTTTGGTTTTTTCACTAACCAATGACTTAAGTAACTCAAAGGCAAGCATCCTGTGCTTCTCTGATCCTCGTTGAATTAATGTGCCCAGACACACAGCCCCAGTACAGAATTTCAAACGGCCTATTGAATGCGAGCAAGCAAAGATTTTAAAACTAGGGCATGCTTGCCCTCTCCACATGGCACAGGTGCATCACACTGTAGCTGGCACTCAGTGTGCTTTCAGTTCCTTATCTCAGAGTTTTTGAGGTCCTATGTTGGTTTCCTAGGGCTGCCGTTAACATTCCATAAAATTAAAACAACTCTGATGACTTAAATCAACAGAGATTTATTCTCTCACAACTCCAGAGGCCAGAAGTCTGAAATCAGCATCACAGGGCCAAAATCAAACTGCTGGTTGGGCCATGATCCATTCAGAGGCTCTATAGGAAATTCAGATCCTTGCCTCTTCCAGATTCTGAGGGCTGTGGGCATTTCTGGGCATTTTGTGACCTCAATCTCCACCTCCATGACCACACTGTTTCTTCTTCTTCTGTGTCTCTCCTCTGTGTGTCTATTATAAGGACACTTCTCATTAGACTTAAGACCTGGATGTTCTAGGATGATCCCTTGATCTCAAGATCCTTAACTTAATTACATCTACAAAGTCTTCTTTTCCAAAAAAGTCACATGTGTGTGTTCTGGGGATCAGTCAAGGACATTTCTTTTTGGAGGTCACCAGTCAAGCCACTATCCCATACTTCAACCAAAATGCATTGTTTAGAAACCCAGTTGGGTATGGCTACTTCCTCTAAGATTTTAGCCTGTTGGAATCCAGCTTTATATATTTAGAATTAAATAGAGAATGTGGGTTCTTTTGAGCTCTACATAGCTATATTATGTAACATGTGCTGTTTAGAAAAATTTTTCTTTCCTCCAGCATGTTGTAGCAGAAAGACCAGTGTGCTCGTAGTTAAGCATATGAATGGAGTCCCAGGTTTGCACCTTGAAAACAAATCAGCTACACGTTCCTTATTTGTAAATCAAGGGCCTTGGACAAGTTCACGGGTTTCTTTACCTCATTACCCATATCTTCTTTCATTTACTCTTCATAAAAAGCCTTCAAGGTGGTAACTATGACAATACTGATTCTTATAAATCAGGAAACTGTGGTTTAACCTGATTAAGCAATTTTCCCATTATCACAACGCAGGTCAGTCTAAGACATGGTCTGGTGTACAAGCCCAATCTTTGCTAGGCTCCAAACTCTCCCCTTTCCATTAAACCATGCTACCATGTCTTCAACCATATCTGAGAAGGAAGCTCTCCATTTTACCCTAAATTACTCAAATATAGGATTTGATCAAAGATCCATATTCAAAATACTACACACACACACACACACACACACACACACACACACACGCACATGCACATTCTCTATTCACAAAAGATTCTATAAATAATTGAAGATCTGTTTCCATCTGCCTTGTACTAAGTGCTGACAGGGCCCTGAACAGAGGCCTGTGTCAGCATTCTTTAGAGGCTTTGCGGGTATTTGATAACTATTCGCAGTGAAACAAACTCACTGTCAAGTAGGCTAGTTTTGGTATGAAAGTTTCTGCAAAGCAAAAAAATCTCTTCTCCTGGATTATCAACCCAACCTCAAAAAGGTAGTGATCCTGTTATGACTATTTTCTTGTCATTGCTGGCTTTCATCCTAATTTTGTAGTCCAGCAGACAAATAGCCAACTCTAGCTGAAGGCCAAACTTGAAGTAAGATAAGAAAGGGAAGAGCAATAAAAAACTGTCAACTGTCACCTCATCTGGTGAACAGGTATTTCCTCCAAGGAATCTATATTTTGAAATATTTAGTCCTCCATATTGCATTTGCAAAGTAATAATCCATCTTATATTTTTTGAATTGCAGACCCAGGTAAATGCCAATCAGAGATTCTGCTGAGAGGTTCATTAGCATTTCCATTCTGAGTGAATGTACTTCTATGAAAAACTCCAGCTCGAAGCACCAAGATCTAATACTATCCTAGGTCTTAACATCTCACGTGAGATGTTAAGGATGAGAAAGTCAGAATACTGGGGAGTCGCAAGGGGTTGGTGAGGTGGAGAAGGGGTAGGAAGACAGTACCTTGAGTTGCCGCTAGAGGCTGGAGTACTGACCCCCCACATTTGGGGATCTGAGATGGAAAACCACCATGTTAGGCAGAGTGAGTGTCATCCTGGAGCAGGGCCCATCCTGATGGCTCATGCTGACTGCAGAGTTTATGAGCTTGCGACCACCTGAAAGCAAAGCTAGTCTGTCACTGAGAAATGACACCTTCAGTTTTCTCAAGAGTCTTATGAGGCCAAGGTTTTGAGACCAAACTGCACATACAACATTTAGCTCTGACTTCACCCATGAGCACAGGTTCACCCTTAGTCTCCTGACTAGGCAGGATGACCGAGTTTCCTGGACACAATGAACATCATTGCACCTAAACACACATGCCACACTCCCTTCCTCCTTCAAATCTTTGCTTAATGAACATCATCTCAACAACACATATGACAATCACTCTATTTTAAATAACCCTCCCCCTGACCAAGGCACACCTGATGCTTCTTATTCATCTTTTCCTTGTAGCTATAGTAATGGCCAGCTTTTAATAAACCCTCTTATTATATGTTCTAGTTCTTTTCTACTTTCTATCTCCCCTGGTGGAATATAAGATTTGTAAGATCCATGACGACAGGAATCTTTGTCAGTTTCATTCATGATGGAATCCAAGCACTTACAACAGTATCTGACACATTGTGAGCTCTCAACAAAATATTTAATGAATAAATGAATGCAAACATCAGCACAAAATGGCAAGTAGAGAAGATCTTAACATAGAGAGATGGTGAATGGTAGAATTATGTTTGGAGGATGATCTTTTTTGTTTGTTGAGGGTAAAATATATTTTATTTGTTTACTTACTATCATAGAAATGACCACCAGTAATGCTGGGGAACCACATATATGTGGTAGAAAATATCAGGAAATGCTTCCTGGCAATGCCGAGGTACATCCCACTTCTAGAGACTCCTTATTTAGAGCCCAAACCTTGGAGTCAGCTTCCAAAGGCTCAAGCTCTGAGTCTACCACTTTCTTTACCTTGTGCATGATAACTAAACTCTCTAGATCTCAGTAAACTGGAATATGAAGGTAGTAATAATACCAGGGTTAAGTAAGATAATCCATGGAAAAACCTAGAACTTTGTCTAATAATTTCCACTATTATTATATATTTAAATTAAATCCTAAAATACTTTTAGTTCATCTTGACTTGATAAACTTTCAGCTGATAGAACATAACCATGTATAAATCAATAAATAAAACCAACCACAAACACCCAACCATGCTTAGAGTGATTTCCTAGAACCTTACTAAAGTATAGTCAATCTGTTTCAGAAAATCTGTCCCACCAAGGTCCCAGTTCATAAATCTGTTTTTTTTTAAGGTTTATTTATTTTTGAGAGAGAGAGAGTGCACAAGAGAGTGCACAAGTGGGAGAGGGGCAGAGAAAGAGAAAGGGAGACACAGAATCTAAAGCAGTCTCCAGGCTCTGAGTTGTCAGTGCAGAGCCTGGCGCGGGGCTGGAACCCACAAGCTGTGAGATCATGACCTGAGCAGAAGTTGGACGCTTAACCGACTGAGCCACCCAGGTGCCCCACCCCGCTCCATCACCCCAGTTCACAAATCTTATTTTATATTGCTGATCTCATTCTATCACTTTGGCTTCCCTAGCTCCTAATGCTGCTTCAAGAAATCTAACTCAGATTAACTCCATCAGCTCTTCCAACTTCAATCAAGTAAGTAGGCTACGAAACCAAAATAGTACATCAGGATCTGAAGTTGTGAGCTGCTGCCTAACCAACCCAACTGATTCTTCTTGACCAAAGGCCTTAAACATTCTCAGGCAGAAAACTTGAATCCACGACTTATTTTCTTTTATGTTATACGAGATATTTACTCATTCATTCATATGTTCAGTGTTCACTGAGCATTGGTCTATGTGTTTATGTACTTACATTAATGCCAGGATAAAATAATTTAATATACAAAAACAAAATATACTGTGTAAATTATCCCCAAGACTTGCAATATATTCAATGACATGTAATACATTTTCTAGCCTAGTCAATAGAAACTGGGTGACTGTACATCTTGCTACCTGTGAATCACAGTAATAAACTATCAAGGCAAAAGGCAGATAGACCAATTCAGATCAATAGAGCTTAATGTTGCTGCAAACTTATTAAATGCCATGCCACCACTGCCTCTCTCATGAAGGATGAACTGCCTAAGGAATATTAATAAATTTCCAAAATGAAAAATCTTATATAAGACCATATCTAACCGAGACATACATCATTCCTTTTACAATTCAGACTTTCACATCCATAAATGGGACAATAAATTTTGGGGAAAGCTATTCAACAGGCAGTGGCTTCTGTTCTTGCTCCTGGCATTCTCTGTTAGTGATAGTATCATCGGGAGTCCAAAGAATTGAGCTCTGTTTTGATCCTGGGAAAATCCAATTCTGACGCCACAAAAATGAACTACTCTTTTCTTTTACCATTACCATTACCATCTGATCACGGTAAATGCTATCTCTCTGGTTTGATGTGATTAAATTACAATCCCTTGTATTGTTATTACCCTCGCTCCTCTCCAGTTGGATTTTTCTAAAGGAGTCACTCTTTGTGGGATGCTAGCCACAGTGACGTAGCATGGTGCACAGAGAGCCTTATGAAAGTTGTGCCTTTCAGCACTCGGATGACATATGGTGGCACGGACAAGATTGCAGAGGCAAATGACAAAGTCTGCAGGCTTGGAGTTGAAGGAATTTAATTATAGTTATAGCTCAGAGTCTGAATTTCTTGGGGCACATCCAAGGTCTCTACCTCAGTGTGGGCATCTATAAAATAGGTAAAGCACGGTTCATCATCTGGCTTCTCACAAGAAAATTATCACCCACAACAATTCCTATTCAGGAGCTCTGGCTCTGCAAGGCTAGTTAGATGGGAACAACAATCTTTAAAACACAGGTGGAGATCTGCTGGTGAAATTGGGCAAATTAAACCATCATAATTATTAAATATAGAGGTAAGGCAATAGAATTAAGACAAGAATAGTAACGAGCACCATTTCTTGAGCACATGGCAGATGCCAGCCATTCTGCAGGCTGCCCTACGAACTTCCTTGTGAATCCTCACTGCCACCTTGTGAAATAAGTACTTATCCTTTTATTTTTCTTTATTTTTTTTTAATGTTTATTTATTTTTGACAGAGAGAGACAGACAGACAGAGCATGAGTGGGTAAAGGGAAGAGAGAGAGGAAGACACAGAATCCGAAGCAGGCTCCAGGCTCCGAGCTGTCAGCACGGAGCCTGATGCGGGGCTCAAACTCAGAGACCTCGAGATCGCGACCTGAGCTGAAGTCGGACGCTCAACCGGCTCAGCCACCCAGGCTCCCCAAGTACCTATTCTTACTCCCATCTTTTCAGACAAATGAACCAAATGAGACTTATAGACCTCAAATAGCTTGGCCATGTGCCCATATCTAAGTAGCAGAGCCTGCAGTTAAATCCAGCTTCCCCTCTGATGCCTATATACAAGCTGTAGCTATGTAATTGTCATGAGATTTAGAAGAATTCAGGAGGAAGAGGTGAGCTTCCATTCGTTTTACAGATATCTCAACATCTCCAGTGATTAGAAGTGTGTGTCCATCTGTCGGTTTGTAAAACACCAACTCACGTGCTCCTTTCTTCTCCTTTGTTAGTCATTTCCTAAATTACAGCTAATCTGCAGCCGTCTTTGGGATTTTCCACAAAACAATGCGATTTCAGCGCACCAGCTTCAGTGTGTCACTCCTGGTAACAGCTCATGTATGTGCAACAGGGATTTTCACTACTCTTTTCTGTCACGATTCTAGAGTCTCTGGTAGCCATCAGTCTTCCAAAGCGATGGAAATTCCCATGTTTAAGGCTCTTGTGTCCACATCTGATTTTTTTTTTTTTACTTCTAGTGAGAATTTACCATTGGAGAATGAACAATCTGGTGGCTACACCACCTGTCCACTCCACACACTCCCTTTGCTACCTCTAGGTCTTGGTCCATGCTGTTTTTCTCTACCTGAGAAAGGTCTTTCCCTTCTATATCTGGCACAGTTGTATTGATTGTGTTCATCCTTCATGGCCCAGGTCAAATAACACAGCTTCTAGAAAGCTTTCTCTAAACACCCAGATAAAACTAATCTCTTTTCTGTGTTTCTATGAGTATTTTATACTTTATTATGAACATTAGCATAGAAAAAGCTGTGTTCATCTCCCCTGTTGTACCTCATTCCCTGCACCTAATACAGGGTTTGGAACAAAACACATTCATGGGATTGCACTGACAAATTACCCCCGACTTGCAAATTTTGAGGAATTGGAAAGATGGTGTGTCAAGGATCATTCTGGATACACTGCAAAGACTACCTTGGGAAGTAAATACTACATTATATTTAACTTTAAACTTCTATGTAAGGATTTTATGGAGATAAAATTCATTCCGAAAGGATTGAAGAAAGAGAAACAGAAGATTGGGCTGGCTGGGGGCACAAGCATAGGGAAGGCAGTGAGGCAAACATGGAAGCCCCCATGGAAGCACATTTGCTCGGCCTCACAGTTCTTATCCGTAGCCTTCACTACACATTTGTGAAGTGCTGGGCAGCTCCCCAAAATATCTATTACAAGAATCATCTAATGCAAGAAGTGTGAACCCCTCTTTGCTAACAAAAATAACTGAATTTCAGAAAATTGCCTAAAGGTCACATTGGAGATCATACAATTGTAGGCTGAGATAACACTAGGACCTAGGTGGGGCTGGTGGGGGGGCGGGGAGTTGTTTTGTTTAGTTTTGTTTTATTCCACTCTGTGCTCTTTGCCTTGCAGCATATACGGTGTCAATAATTTTCAACTGGCAGTTGTCCTCAGCTCACTCTTCTCCTTCATTATCCTTTTTTATCACTTTTTCCAAATCCCTTCACTTTTCTCCCTGAAATCCCTGCACAGACTCTTGTATATTGTCACTGTGAAGAAAGAGCCCTGTAAACAATGCCAGGTGCTCTGTCTTGCCTTAAATCATTAAACCCCGAGTCTGCAGCAGGAAAGTGACTATTGGCAGCAAATTGGTCTTTTCAGATACACCTGTTCATACAGAGAACTGTCACTCCTGGGAGAACCATCCTAAAATATTGACTGTTCTACTTTCAGAGTTCTCCAAGGTACTGCCATTTAATGCACTTGGGGGGGAAAAGTGCTGTTTGCTAATAGTATTTCATGTCTACTGCTCTATAGCTGCACAAATTTCAAGTCAACAAAAGTATATTGAGCATCTAATACGGGTCATGCCCTGTTCTGAACACTGAAGATTCTCTAAGTTAAATGAAATATGGTCCCTGCCATCACTGTGGTCTTAAGAATAGTGAGTTATAATACAATAACGGGGTGTAACACAATAGGGTGGAGTTATGCATCATGAACTGAGCAGAATGGTACCACTACCAGTTTATGCCTTCCTTCAGCTTTTTCAAAGCCACTAACCCGTCCAGCCGACACACTGCCTCTTCCCAGGCGACACTCCTTTCTATTGTCTGCAACAGTTCATACCCTCACCACCCCTCACCTCTCTCCCACCTAACACTCGATCCTTATGCTTAGCCAAAACTTTGTCTGTTACCTGTTAGAAAAAACTTAAGAAGTCATTAATCTTCTGAGCACTGCTGCCCCATCCAGTGTGTCAGTACAGACTTATTGCACCTGCTTCCCTCTTTGTCCCTTGCTCTCCCATCTTGTAGATGTGATGCTTCTATTTGCACTGGTACCCCGTATCCTCTTGCCTCTCCAAAGACCTCACAATACCAAACAGCCTCTACGCGTGCTTTCTAGCCAACATTTTCCACCATCCCTGGTCCTTTGCTCTTACCAGACAGATATACAAGTCCCTCCCATCCTCCTAGCGTCCAAGTCAGAAACCTAAGAGTCCTCCTTGACTCTTCTCCCTTCCTCTGCATCTAATCAGTCACCACACATATAGATTCAAACTCCTAAAGACCTCTTATATCCACCCCGTCTGCACTCAGTACCACTGCCTCAGTCCGAGCCACAATCCTTTCTCACAATGGTCATTCCAGTAGTCTGACTAGTTCTCTCTTGCTCCATTTTGTTCTCTCCAATCTAATGGACAACACGCTTCCAGAGAGCTTTCTAAAATCTGCAAATAACCATGCTACTACTCCGTTTAACATCTTTTCATGGCTCCCTTTTGCCTGTGGAATAAAATTAGACTCACTTACATAATGCACGAAACTTTCCCAGATCTGCCTCCTACCTACCTGGCCAGCCATTCTGCCTCTCCCACTGGCATTCCAAACTTCTTAAACTGGTTTCCTCCCACATCTTTATTCCTTTGTTCATGCTCCCCCTCTACCTAAAACACATTGCCTCTTCCATATTCTAGCCTTGACAAGTCCTTTTCTTTCACGAATCCAGAAAGATTTCCCTGACTTCTGTTAGGTGCCTCCCCTGTGCTCACATGCACCGACAGTGTGGTCTGTAACGTCAGATGCTTAGAGAAACCAGAAAAGGAAAGTAATTTCCCCCGTCAAAGTATTGTCTGTCTTGGGGACTTTATCCAAACAGTCCATGTCTTATTTGGGGCTCTGCTTCTTTGAAAATCTAGTGCTATATTATCGTGACCTCACTCATTTCCCTTTTTGCTATGAAACTTTTGTTTGTATAGAACCTAATTTTCATGTCAGGGGGAATTGCTTCAGAAATTCCAGTTGCAAAGCACAGCAGATGCAGACGGCTCTGGGACAAGAACAGTCAAAGGCAGTTAATCACGAGCCCCTGCTTTTCAGTGAGCAAAGCCAGATGCTACCGTCGTAGGTCAGTGACAGGTAAACTGCAAATAAAGTAAATTATCACAGAGGCCATTTCAGGTGCCGAAGCCTTTATTGGCGTTCTTCATTCTTCAGGAGAAAACACGCACTTGTTTTCCATCAGAAGTGAATAAAGACATCGCTCCTCTGTCTGGATCATAAAAAGATCGCCCGGTTATATATAATCAGTCCACTGGTAGCCCCTGTCCTCAGGATAGGTTCTGACCGTTACAGAGGTGAGCCAACAATGGTGCACTGCCTAGGTTGGCCTTGGGAATCCTTTTGCCTGGGTTTAAACCCTGGCTTGGCCACCTACTGGCTGCACGGCCTGAGCGTGACCTTGACCTCTCAGTGTTCCAGTCTGCTCCTCTACAAGAGGAGATTAATAAAGACAATAAAAGTTACCTCACAGGATTGCTGCAAAGATTAAATGACATCCGCAAAATACCCAACACAAGGTAAATGTGCAGTAAGTGGTCTATCGTTGTCTCAGTGCTAAATGGCAAATTCTAATGGAATCCATTAAGAGGCAAGCGCTCTTCCTACACAAATTTTGCTCACATTTCACCCCCTCTCCTAAGCTTTACCTCTAACCATTGTTCTCTTGATAGCACAGTGCAGCTTCATCTGGGACCATGGTTGAAAAGAGGTTTGGACCGATGCAATTTTACCGCAAAGATCTTTTTTTTTTTTTAATTCCAACATTTTTTCAATAATTTTAATTCCAGGAGGGAAATCTGGAGTCCCTGACTCTATATTTCAGGAAAAGATCCCTGCCCAAGATTCAGTTTGATCCCTCCGTTTTCCTATGAGGTCACTCAGAAGCCCCCACACTCAGATATTTTTTACTCAGTGGGTTTTAATTCATTACTGTCACTATTCATCCTGATGTTCAACTTGTCACATATTTGGCCAGTAGCATGTCTTTTGACCTATGTCTTGTGTCCTTCATGGTATGTTTCTTTCATTTTTCATATATTTCTTTACTTTTTACCTTCTGCTTTAAGATATTGTAGGCTCATCTTGTACACTCCTTGTCCCAGAGCTGGAATCAGTTATTTTTCCAAGGATTCCTGGTTCTTTTTAGTGGGGAATGCTATTTGAGAAACCAGCAACTTATAGCCATTATTACTTCTGGACCCCGTAGCTCTGCGTCCAGGTCCAGTCATCTGATAAAGGGGTCAGTGACATGGTAGCAATGCTCAAAGCTCAGAGCACCCCACTCCTTGATCTGCCTAGGGATGAGGCCTCTAGTTATGTTGACTTTTACCATCTTCTCTTAATGAATTCAACAGCAGGAAGCTGTAGAAGGATCTTCAGGACCCTTGAGTGTTCCACCTTCCTATTAGAAGGTCAAGAGTGCACAGATGTTTCATGCCATCATACTGGGCACGTGGGGCACAGAAGGATCCCTCCACGAAGATTAATGTTGCCCAGACTGTGAATAAAGAAAAATGCCCAACACCTGCCAGATGTAGAGGTCAGCAGAACTTACTTTGGTGCTTTCTTTAAAAACTTGATTATGGCCCTTAGTACCTAAAGCAAAATTTTAAGTTCATCAAAACTGCAGAAGATATTCCAAAGTAAAAGGAAAAACCTATTCTGGTATTTATTTTGATCTGATCACTTCAATAAAGGAAGGAAAGAAGGAAGTGGGGGGAGGGAGGAAGGAAGGAAAGGAGGGAGGAAGGAAGGCGGAGAAGGGAGATGATTTCAACTTTTTGTTTTATGAAATCTCACTTTTTACTTATTTATATATCAATGCAAAAAATCTATCATTAATTAAAATATATGGACAACTATGGACAGATGCAGTCTGAGCTATGGATGAAGAGACAGATATAGATATATATTGTACACACACATACACACACACACACACACACAAAGTATTTAGGATGGGTCGAAATCAGAGGAAACATTTTCTAGTTTCTTTTTCCAAGGATTTGAATCTTTTTTGAGCATGTACAATCCATTCTGTTACATTGTGCTCTGTCTTGCTTTTTCGTTTTTCTCAAATTTGTTTCATCATATTCCCTTAAGAAAGAGTAGCCTATAGGGGCGCCTGGGTGGCGCAGTCGGTTAAGCGTCTGACTTCAGCCAGGTCACGATCTCGCGGTCCGTGAGTTCGAGCCCCGCGTCAGGCTCTGGGCTGATGGCTCAGAGCCTGGAGCCTGTTTCTGATTCTGTGTCTCCCTCTCTCTCTCTGCCCCTCCCCCGTTCATGCTCTGTCTCTCTCTGTCCCAAAAATAAATAAAACGTTGAAAAAAAATTTAAAAAAAAAAAAAAAGAAAGAGTAGCCTATAAGTTCATTGAATTAAAAGAAAATTGTCAAAGGATAAGCAATTTCCTGTGTAGGAACCAGGGACTGGGTCCAATGATTCACAGATGCAACCCCAATTGGTACCAATGTAAGGAGATTCTGCTGTTGTCCCCATTTCACAGATGCAAATGAAAAGAGACAGCTAGGCATGGGCACTTTTCACTTCACAGAACTGCCTCATCCTGCAACATTCTTAGCTCTAAATTTTGCAATGTCAACTCTTATTTTTTTTTTCTTAGCACTTATTTTCCATTCTCTTAATGGGTCTGAAGGTTCTTCTGAGATCTTCCTGGAGTCTTCAGGTCTATCCTGTGGGTCTATTTTTGTGTCTCTCGCATGCATGAGTGCACACACATACACACATGCTTGTGCTTGTTTCACCACAGACCTAGATTTCCTCATTCACTCAACAAATATATATGGAACACCTGCTCTGCTCCAGGCTCCATTCTACACATGAAGGATACAAGAAGCCTATGTGAAGCTTGCACTTCGCACCTGTCGCAGATATTAAAGAAATGTATCAAACAAAAAATCATTTATTACAGTTGTAATAAAATGCCATAGTAGATGTAGAGTATGGAATGACAGCTCCTAACTTGGGGACCTAACCCAAAATTGAGGGGAAAAAACATCA
The DNA here is from genome assembly GCF_016509475.1 of Prionailurus bengalensis. Lineage (NCBI taxonomy): Eukaryota > Metazoa > Chordata > Mammalia > Carnivora > Felidae > Prionailurus > Prionailurus bengalensis. The sequence goes on along the minus strand of NC_057344.1, from coordinate 188,660,162 downwards.
TTTTTATTAAGGACATATTGCACTGATCCCTCCGCGGGCACATCCACCTGCTTCCTGATGGTGTGAACCAGTTCCACTCCTCCCCCTTGCTTTCTCACTGCTTGAAGCAACTGTACATCTTTGCTCCATGATACCTTGTCCCTATATCAGACCAAAGGTTGCAGAAATCTCAAAGCTTTTGAGGGTTCAACAGATGCCTGCATTCTGATTGTCATGATTCATTCTCCTATGCTAGTTGTTTAACATATACATGCCATAGCTTCTATCTTTAACCTATGGATATGTGTCTTTGGATTTGACATTCTGCCTCAGGTATCCTTTCTCCTGATTGCTCTTACCTGTTAAATGCATGCTATAAAAATTGACACAGGAGGGTTTTTACTGCACTTAGCTCTTCTTACTCATTCCCTCAATCACAAAATGTATACTGGACACTTACCATGTGCCAGGCATTGTGTTACCTACTGAATACATAACCCGGGAACAGAGAAGGCATGACCCCAGCCCTCATGGAAGATTCTCTGTTGCTATATGATTCCTCAAATACTTACTAAAAAATTTTTTTAAAGGCTTAGCACTGTCATAGATGCGATGCAGCAGAAAATAACACCTCTGACCCTGCAAGAATTTAAGTTTTTATGAAGGAGACAACCCCAGCACACAAAACAATACATGAGAGTACCCTGTTGACAAAGGAAGGTGGAGAGGGATTTGAGTGTCCAGGGGAGATTTATTTGAGGAGATGAAGTTTCAAAAGTGCTTTGAAGAAAAAAATAATCTTGATAACTGATGAGAAGAGAGAAGGCCATGGACAGAAATAATAGAGGACCACCTAAAAAAGGCTGGAGAGAAGACAGCAAAGAGACAGGATTATCCAGATTGCAAGCTCACAAAAAGGAAAAAAAAAAGTGGGGCATTAAGTGGTAAGTTATTGAGGATTGTTTTTTTTTTAATTTTTTAAGTGGTTTTTTTTTTTTTTTTTTTGAGAGAGAGAGAAAGCTTGAGCTGGGGAGGGGCAGAGAGAGAAGGAGACACAGAATCCGAAGCAGGCTCCAGGCTCTGAGCTGTCAGCACAGAGCCCGATGCTGGGCTCGAACCCACGAACTGTGAGATCATGACCTGAGCTGAAGTAGGACGCGTAACCGACTGAGCCACCCAGGTGACCCGAGAATTGTTATCATAGATGATGTGAAACTAATCTTCTCATGGTAAGTGAAGAGTTCATGGATCCCTTTCTAGTCATGGTTACGCTGCGAAAATTGTCTTTGAAAACGTATCTGGGTATGAGGAACAAAGAAATAAGAGGCAGGGAGACAGATGAGAACATTGTTGATTTGATTCAGGTATGATGAAATGTGTACAAGTGCGTATCCAATGGGACTAGCAGCAAGGAATCCAAGAGATATATATAAGCCTGTGCTGCAGTCTGAATGGAAGGGATGAGGGAACGGTGGATAGGCATACCGGAGAGAGAATGTGGGAGATGCAGGGGTGAAAGATAGACCAAATGGATAGCAGAAGAATCTTGGTTAAGTTGGGGTTTGTTGTGGGGCGCCTGGGTGGCGCAGTCGGTTAAGCGTCCGACTTCAGCCAGGTCACGATCTCGCGGTCCGTGAGTTCGAGCCCCGCGTTGGGCTCTGGGCTGATGGCTCAGGGCCTGGAACCTGTTTCCGATTCTGTGTCTCCCTCTCTCTCTGCCCCTCTCCTGTTCATGCTCTGTCTCTCTCTGTCCCCAAAATAAATAAATAAACGTTGAAAAAAAAATTAAAAAAAAAAAAAAAGTTGGGGTTTGTTGTATTTTATTTGGTGGTGGATCTTTTGCATGAAAATGTCCTATGGTCACTTGAAACCATGGGCCCAATGCCTGGGTAAGAAGTCTAGCCTGGAAATCAGGATATCATTGAGGCAGAAGGGATGTCCAACTCTGAAAACAGATGAGCTCTGTGGATAGAGGGGATGCAGAGATCAATTCAAACCTTCAGAAGCCAGAACAAGTTAGCAGTGACTATCTATTAGAAATAAGAAAACAGAATAATTAGACTTCAGATGATAAGAATGTCTGTGCCATTGACACCAGACATTTATTATGCTTATACATTTCTTGGGAAAATGTAAATGCTAATTTGAAAAAAAAAAAAAAAAAAAGAAAAAAACCTCTTCATTAAGTTGTCCACGTTCTAATTTTGTGGTTTCTAGAGAGGTCAACACTGTTGGTTTATAAGAGGCCAGCTTCCATAATTACCTGACAAATGTTCATGATGGGTGGGAAAATGGTGAACTCCCCATAAAGACAATGAGAAGATGGAAGCTGATTTATTTCCAGTTCCTCCATAAATCATAAGAAAACTTGAAAGTTTCAATTAAGAACAAAAATGGCCTCCAGACAATTTAGTAAAGGTAGGGATTGTTTTCCCCCAGGTTCTCGTCACTGTTGGTTTAAGGCCTATGTTAAAAAGCTTCGGTGATGGGTAACAAGCTTCTATTTCCAAGACTCTTGTAAACAATGTGCGATCTTGTCATGGAGTATGTTCCACATATATCAACGTATTTGTCAGTGCACTCTCATGACCCCTCTTCCCAATCATATACAAAAGAAGCATTTAAATTTTAAATTGCCATTTCACTTTTAAAATACCAGACAGTGAAGATATAATTGGAAAGATATAATCCATGAGATTTATTTCTGAATGCAGACACCAGTTCCAATAGTCAAAACTTTTAAAAAATCAAAACATGTTCCAAGCGTTAGTATTCAGTCTTAGTCTGGCTCTGCCTTAAGTGAAGCATATTTCAATCCATATACTATGCCTGCGTTCAGGAAGTTGTTCCCAACTGGAATATTAACCATGGTGTTGCTAGTTCCTTGCCTTTAAGTGTCTCTCTCACTAGGCAATAGCTGATAGTTTTAGAATCTCACTCCATCATCTTGGTCTGATGAGATCTTACCTAGTTCCAATGTCATTTTCCCTCTGAAATCATTCGTTCATGCATTCAACAAACGGTAAGTGCTGGGTGGATACATACAAAGAAGACAGAAGAGATCCTTGATCTTACAAAGCTTTCATCTGTGAGTTTGTATGTGTGTGTGGAGGGCCAGAGTGGGGAGGGATTGGGAAGAAAAGAGAAACAAATGAGAGGCCAGCACAATTTCAGAGGTAAGTGCTGTGAAGAAGGAAATAAAGAGTGAATTGAGCCAGGGTGGGGAGGGGACTCCTGAGCTCAGGTCTCCAAGAAAACAAGGAGCCATCCATGAGCATATCTGGGGAGAGCGAGTTCCATGCAGCAGGTCTGAGGCGACAGCAAGTTAGACCTATGTAGAAATGGAAAGAAGGTTGAGATACTTGCAGCACTAAGATGGCACACCGATTGTACATGTCACAGCTGTTATGACTTGGAGCCGAGAGGAAAGTGGAGAGAGATGAGGACGGCATGGGACAGCTCATGTTGAGTCTTAGAAGTCTTGGCTGGGGGCTGGGTTTTATTTTAAGCATAACAGGAAGCCACTGAAGAGCTCGAGACAGTAGAACATGATTTGGTTTGTAGTTTTTATTTTTATTTATTATTTTTAATTTTTATTTTTGAGAGAGCATGAGTAGGGGAGGGGGGAGGGAGAGGAGACACAGAATCCAAAGCAGCAGGCTCCAGGCTCTGAGCTGTCAGCACAGAGCCTGACATGGGGCTCCAACTCACTAACCGTGAGATCATGACCTGAGCCAAAGTCGGACGCTTAACCGACTGAGCCACCCACACACCCCTGGTTTGTATGTTTTTAAAATGCTACTTACTGCTGTGCAGAGAAAGCACTGTAGGGTGGCAAGAATGGAAGAAAGGAGACCAGGGGAACCGGTTACTGGAGAGGACCCGAGGAAAGTGCACAACAGCTTGAATTTGGGAGAAAAGCGGGAATGGAGGTGAACTGGCAGGTTCAAAATTTAGGGGAAGGGTGTGGCTGGACCAGCTGATGGACTGAATGAGGGAGATCAAGGAAAGGGCCAGTTCATGGATGATGACCTCTAGGTTTTTGGCTTCATCAGCTGGGAGATGTGGAGGGCCAGAGATTATTTGGAGAGTTGGAGCAGGAAATTAAGGGATCACCCCCCAACTCTTACCAATAACTTCTTACTAGTAACCTCCTTAACACTTTAAATACATCTTGTCCCGGTGTGTGCCATGTTTTATTGCAACTTGCATTTTAATAGATTTTGAGTCCCTAGAAAGGATCCTGTTTTATTCATATCCCAGATACTACCAAAGTGTCTGGCACATAGTAGGTGCTCCAAATATACTTACTCAATAACACATGAATTGAAGTAAAACATTTCAAGTCCAGTTGCTTGTCTTTTTGGAAAAGTCGTGTTTGCGTAATTGAATATAACCTTTTACTTTGATTTATAAACTATGTTATTCACACTGGGAAATAAATACCATAAATTAAAAAAAGAGCTATAATTGTGATTTAGATGTATTATAATTAAAAGAAGCCTCTATTTACATGTAAAACAGGTGATATATTATGTAGAGAAGAAACCACAGAAGTTGTTTATAAACAAGAAATCTTTGGAGTCCCTACAGGGCTTGGATTAGTCCCTCTGAATTTAGTAGGGTTTCCATACATATTTATTTAATAAATGGAATTGAAAGTGATGGAGTATTTTACCTAAAAGCCTTCACTGGTCTATAAAAATTATATACAAGCAGAGTACTTCAAAATAAACTATTAAAATCTAGGAAGGATTTAAATTTGCTCTCTTGGAAAAGAGAACCATTGATATTTAAAGGCCCTCGTAAGGTATCAAACAGTCAACTTTTCATGTGAATTGACCCCTGGAGATTATACTTTCTGGGGCTGCACAGCATTTTCTATTTCGGTACAGTGTTCATTGCATGTAACTTACTGTTTTTGTTGTGGCTGCTTCACTATATCTCATACTTATAGGAAAATGAAATGTTTAAACCACAGAATCCCAGGTGGTTCAGCCGACAGGTGTAAAAGCAATGTGATACAGAAATAAAACATTGTCAGTTTTTGATTACTGGGAGGAGAAGTTTTGACGCAGCATGCGGGCTTGAGTTTTTTTTTTTCCTTTTCTAAGCCAGAGTGTTCTATAAAATCCCCACCTACACAACCACTAACAAAAAGCACAGAGAAAAATCATCCCTGGGTGCGGTAAGGAACAAATTGGAAGAAAGGCTGGTCTTCCTTCCATGTAGCTAATATACAAGAAATTACAGAAACACACGAGCTCAAATGGAGAAATAGGATGGATGAGGACTCTGTGGTTTATGGCTGAAAACTGAAGCCACTGCAAGCCAGGAATCCTGCATTTCCTGTCTATCAGGACCTGACCAGTCAGTCATGGGGTAAGGTGGGACACAGAAGAGGATGGATGCTAATGAATGAAGAGCCAACAACAATAAACAGAAGCATTACCCACTGGACCTCTTAGTAAACAAGCCCTGTGCCACACACACGGCCATAAGCTTTGTGTTTGTTGTCACTAAGTCCACAATCATGGCAAAAGAAACGGCAATTTAAAAACATTGAGAAACGTATTCAAAACTATATTTCTTAGGGCACCTGGGTGGCTCAGTCGGTTAAGCATCTGATTCTTGATTTCAGCTCAGGTCATGATCGAGTTTGTAAGATTGAGCCCCACGTCAGGCTCTGTGCTGACGGCGTGGAGCCTGCTTGGGATTCTCTCTCCCTCTCTCTCTGCCCCTCCTCCACTCACGCTCTTTCTCTCTCTCAAAATAAATAAATAAATAAATAAATAAATAAATAAATAAATAAATATTAAAACAAACAAACAAACAAACAAACAAACAAACATAAAACTATGTTTCTAGTAAGAGGCAGGCCAGAATCCAAACCCAGGTACACTGGATCTAAAACACTGCCTTGAACTAGTGAGTGATGCAGGCTGGTCTCGCCTTATCTACCAGGGACTTCAACAGGAGGTTTGGGGGAAAGGTTTAGCACTGCAGTCTCCTAAGCAGCTTCCTTAGAACCACCTGTGAACCTTTTTTTTCCCATTTGGGGTGCAGAACTCTACTGTACCTCAACTTCCCTCTCTGGCACTCAGGAGTTCGGAGTCCGTGTTCGGAGGTACCACAAGCGAAACTCATAGTACCTCTTTTGCCACAACATGTAAGCGTCACCAGCTCTCCAGCCCACGTGTCTGTGTCTGTGCCACTTACCACCCAATGGCTAAGCCAATATCACATGTTTAGGTGAAGTTCAGGAACACAATTGAAAGGGTGAAAGTCTAAATGAGAAGTATGTTGCACGGGGTGGGGGGGGAAGTACGATGGGAATCAATCAGATCAAGTTTCTTACCTCAAATCTGTCATAAAGCATTGGGAATAATCTAAATTTAAAGTGCTTTATGCAATCTAGTCCTTGAGAGCAATGAGAAATACAATTCAGCATGTTTTTTCAAGATCTTCCAACATTATATCATATTATCAAAAGTCTTTCCAGACATTTCATATGTTTTCCCCAAACTGCTTTAGATTGCAAACACCAAGTTCTTTTCCTGCTAACATCTCACAAAAGCCCCTGGAGGAGGAAGCTGTGATATGTCTTCATTCCAGGGTGCTGTCCTCACTCCCAGTGTTCACTGCTCCAATGCCGGCTCTCCTGCAATGCCCCTCATGCCCTCCGGTTAACCTGTACTGGAAGCCTTGAGTTTAAAGCTAAATTAGTTAAAACTCTTAACTTTTCACTTGGGCCCTGAGAGTGACTTTGGGTCTTTATGAATGTGTGTGCGTTCCTCTGATTCTAATAGAAAGTAAAAATGTGTGTATGTGTGTCTGTGTATTTCTTGGCAAAATGAATAAATCTCTTATCTCTTTCTTTTTTTAATGGTTATTTATTTTTGAGAGAGAGAGAGAGAGAGAGGAATCGAGAGAGAAACAGAGGATCCAAAGCAGGCTCTGTGCTGACAGCAGAGAGACCAATGCGGGACTTGAACTCATGAACTGTGAGATCATGACCTAAGCCACAGTCAAACACTAAACCAACTGAGCCACCCAGGTGCCCCTGAACCTCTAATCTCTTAATTACAGTCTGAATGCCAAAAGAACAGATTTTAGGATTCGACCTATTTCCTTTCCTTCCAGACAATGTGGATTGACTTTTCCTTTTCACGGGCAGGTAAGTAGATAGATGGATAACCGATAGATGGAATTGATAGATAAATGGATGGATGAGAAAGAGAGGTGGGGGGTGGGGTGACGGCAGACTCTAAATTTTTTATTAATGTTTATTTATTTTTGAGAGAGAGAGCGGAGGAGGGGCAGAGAGAGAGGGGGAGACACAGAATCCAAAGTAGGCTCCAGGCTCTGAGTTATAACACAGAGCCCAATGCAGGGCTCAAACCCACGAACCGTGAGGTCATGAAGTCAGACACGTAACTGACTTAGCCACTCAGCACCCTGACAGACTCTAAATCTAGGTTTGGGTCATCCTGAATGAAAACCTGTTTCGGTGCTCATAAGGCTCCTGAGAATGATCCTTCTGTCACCTCTCGCTCTCTTTGAGCCGTGTACTCTGGTCTGCTTTCTTCCTTCCATTTCAAAGCAGTAGGTAGCTGAAGCAGTTCCCCTGGAAATCTTGGCCTGCTGTTTCATAGACTCATTTATCCTGTCTTCTGCTTTTGACCCCAGCTGCTTCCCCCACCTCGTGCACTCCGACTCACTGGCCATAACAGCAAAGGCCCAGGGCGTTCCGTGAAGTTTTCTTTCAGAAGGCCATGCCGGGCTTCTAAGTTCACCAAAGGGGTGTCCTCAGCTTGGCGAGTGCTGCAGACAGCAAACCACCAGCACCAGCTGACACGTGAGGTTTCTGTGCAAAGCCTGCCCTATGTGGCCCTTCCTGCCAACAAACGTGCTCCATCAAAGAAACACCAGGCAGAGGTCCTGATGCTCTTGAGCCTATGGATTCCAGAGTCAGCAAAAGGAAAATATGGTGAACAACCAGTTAAGGTCCCCTGACCCCAGAGCCAGCTCCCAGGTGAAGGCAACAGTTCCAGAACTCTGTTCCTCCCAGTGTGTGATGCTACATCAGTTAAAAATTTATTCTTATTGACAAGCACCTCAGTGAGAACTAAATTAGACTGGTTTTTTTTCGAATATGTAGCCATTCTCATCTTCACAGAAGCAAGAAGTATTATTAAAGAGGGAGAGGAAAAAATAACGGGGCGGTACAGGGCATGTGAGGAAGAAACTAGAGAAGTCCTAGGTAAGACTAGCAAAGTGCCCTATTGGGGGATGCGGGCAATAGGAGCCTAGACCATTTTAGTCTTGGTGTGAAGGCTCTAAGCCTTGGAGAGGGTGATGGGGGGCGGGAGGGATCGTGTCCTTTCACTACCCGTAAAGTGGTGGGAGGGGTGGTTCAAAATCGAGTAAACCTCATTTCTCATTTCTCATTACTTCTATTCAGGTTCTCCTTCACACCCCACTCAGGCCCCTCCGGCCCCTTCTGACAGTCTTCTACCATCCCAGACATGTCACCCAGAATTTTCCCTAAGCCCTTTCCTAACTTACTTTCTATCACTTCCTGCCCTCTAGCATGTTTTACACATTTTGCTGACATATAAACAGACTTCCATCTGCGTTGTTCCCCCACCGTAGCTCCACTGCAGCTAGAGAAGGGCCTGGCCAGAGCAGACCCCCACTAAGCATATGTTGACACTTTGCATGAATGAATGAGCAAAGGACAGCATGGCCACCCACAGAACCCGTTTCAAGATCTGACCTCTTCTCTCCTCCTTCAGACACCGTGGTTTGACTTTTCTTGTTTATGTTCATCAGAGCAGAAGTTGACATCCTGATCACCTACTACTAAGACAAAAGAAGGGGTCACGTTCACGAGAATCTCAAAGTTATATAAGCCACACCAAGTGAAGGTGAGGCCATAGATGGGAGTTTGTCAGTCTGGGCATGCGTTAGATTCCACAAACTAGCATGGTTGAGGCTTTCAACCACCTGCATGCTGGACTTCAGATGCCAGAGGGTGCCTGGTGCTCCTGCGGCACAGGTGAGATCAGGTGAGCAGGACGAGAACAGGGACTGAATGACCGTGTTGCTGCCTGGTAACATGGCTGTGTAACACCATCACATGTGAGGCTGCTGCACCTGACCCAAACCTACCTGCCGGGATTTCCATGGTCCTTTCTGGAAAATGATTAGGGCCGATTTCAATACCCAGATAGGACTGAGATCCAGTGGTTTAGGGAAACCACTTACCTTGCCTGCAATCCCTCCTCAGTATTTCTGTAGCGCAAGAAACAGCCTATTTCCCTATGGGCCATGTCGCACAAGGGTAGGTGTGTTACAGCATATAAAGCAAACCTGTGAGTGTTGCAGGGAAGCTGCTAAGTATAAATGTCAGGCTTCCAAAATCTGGCTGTGAACCCAGTGCCCAGGAAAGTGGGTTATACCACTTACACCATTCTTTTCATGTGAAAAGACATTCTCATTTCCCAACCATAAGGTCACCAAATAAATTCTGAAGCGAAATTGGTTTATAATTTGGGACCTGCCTAGAATACTGCAGATTTAAAATCTGTAACACAAGGCAGATAAATCACAGATCACACTGGCAAAGACACATCCTGACAAGTATACTGGGCAATTTATGAACTGTTTACACTGGTTTTATTGAAATCTGGGCAGAAGCTGTGGCCAATGGCTTGTGTTACCCAATGCATAGTAAGAGCTCAAGCGATAGTAGCTGTATTTTAAGAACGACAAAGGCCAAAGACTATGGTTAATATCTGATGTGGAAACTCTAAGACACCGCAGTGGTGGTTTTAGAAGATGCTGTTTGTAAAGATTTTGGATTATTGCCCCTTTTAGTTACTTAGGTGTAAGAAGGTATTTTTCTTCTAGGCTTCCAATGTCTTTTTTGGGCCCTAAATCCAATCACCTGTGAATCTATGCACACTTCTGAAGGAGCTCTGTGTTAAGGGACTCTGGGGATGCCTATACCTTCTTTCCAGGTGTGCTAGTTGCATTAAAGGGCAGTTGTCTCCCCAACAGTCTTCACACCTTCCTCCACAATAAACGTATCAGGTATTGCCTTTGCAGCCCAATCCTGGAGGCCAACACACTCACACTGGGGAATGAGCAGGCGCAGAATCACTGAACAAGAATCAGCAGCATGGGAGCACCTGAGTGGCTCAGTTGGTTGAGTGTCTGACTTCGGCTCAGGTCGTGATCTCATGGTTCGTGAGTTCGAACCCTCGCATCAGGTTCACCACTGTCAGCACAGAGCCTGCTTCGGATCCTCTGTCCGCCTCTCTCTCTGCCCCTCCCCCCACTTGTGCTCTCTCAAAATTAAATAAAAACGTTTAAAAAACAGAATCAGTAGTATGGCTATGAGCTGACCTCCTTTCCTACTCCTACAAATACACAGTCTTACTTTATTAGTTTCCACTCAATAATATCACTTTCAAGATGTACACAGGTGCTGTATGATTATTGCTTCTTCATCCTAGATAACAGGTTTTTGGGTGCCCTTGTCTCATTTACTTACTCTTTCCTCAGCCATGGTTTCCTCCAGCTTCTCGCTACCACAAACTGTGATGCAAACAGGGATCCTTAGACGTGTTGAAGAGAAGTCTATAACCAAGAACAGGGTTGTGGGAGTGTTAGGAGATACACATATATAATTTCATTAGTACTGCCAGATTTCTCTCCCGCAGGTTTCTACCAGTTTATACTTTCTCCAGAATATGAGAATTCCCATTTCATTCCCATCACCAGTGCTTGCTATTTTCCTAATTATCAATCTCAGAAGTATAAAAAATTGTCTCAGCCTTGTATTATCCATCTGAGGAGTATAAAGGATTATATCTTTACTGTTTTAATTTATAATTCTCTGATTATTTGTAAGCATAAGAATCTCTGATACTTAAAAGCACTTAGGTTCCCCCTGCTTGTGAATTACCAATTCATGTCTGTTCATTATTTTCTACTTTGTTTTATTTTAACTGCACATCAACAGACACTTCTATTATGTTCTAGGTAATAATCCCCGTGGTTTTTAATGTTGCAAATAATAGTTCCTGGTTCCCAATTGGTAAGTTGTTTTGTTACCTTCACTGACAAAAAAAAATCCTTCATTTTCTTGTAGTCTTAATCCAACAACCCACTCTTTTTTTTGAGATCTTAAAAAAATTTTTTTTTACATGTATACATTTACTTCAAAGAAGCATGTCCACAACATACTGTTAAAAGAAAAACAATGAGTTCTAAACCAGCATGTATACTATGATCCTACTTATGTATAATTATTCACAAGTAATAAGTATGCCCCCTTCATTGGTTTGGGTATAAAATAAAGTCATATTTCTTTTACTATCCAAATTATACTATCACCAATCCTATTCTGCTCAGTTTAACAGAAAATATCACTTTTCCTTCTTGGCTCTCCTTGCCCAAGATTCCTCAAAGTTAGTTTTGTTGATCTTTTCACAGAACTAACTCTTGGTTTTGTTGATTTGTTCCTACTGTTTTTCTAGTCTTTATTTCATTTATATCTGCTTTACTCTTTATCATTTTCTTCCTTCTGCTAACTGTGCTCAACCCACTTTTAACTTTTAGGGTATGTGCTTCAGTGTTTTATTTAGAAAGTCACATTTTGAAGTGTAGCTTTCTAAAAACATCAATTTTAACTTTTTTCACATGAAAAGCAAATTTCTTCAATGATATCAACTAAAACGTCCTTCTTTGTGGTGTAATTTGTATTATTTAATAAGGACTAGATTCTGAGATCTTCTTTATATTTTATCAGCCCTCTTTGGATTCATTTATTCTTTTATCCATTAATTCACTTAACAAATATTTATTGAGCTCCTGCTATAACTGAGACATTATTTTATGTGCTGGGAAAACAGACAAAAGTTCCTGATTACCACAGAGCTTATCTTGGGGTAGCTAGGAAGTGTAGAGCCCTAAAGGTCATTTTAAGCATTTTGGTGTTTGGGGTGCCTGGGTGGCTCCGTCAGTGAAGCGTCTGACAGGTCATGATCTTAGCCCCATGTCGGGCTCTGTGCTGACAGCTTGGAGCCTGGAGCCTGCTTCAGATTCTATGTCTCCCTCTCTCTCTGCCCCTTCCTCGCCCATTCTCTGTCCCTGTCTCAAAAATAAATAAAACATTTAAAAAATTAAGAATTTTGGAGTTTACCAAAATAACAATAACAATAAAATAACAGCTGATACACATATTGCATTACCATATGCCAGGCACTGTTCCAAGGCCGTTATACATATTAATTTACCTAATCCTCTCGACAACCCCACCTGAATGATGAGGAAGCCACAGCACAAATAGCTTAAGTAACTTGCCCAAGATCAGGTAGCTGGGTCACATGACTGATTAGGTCTGATTCTAGAGCCTGTGCTCTTACACACTGCCTTGCACAGTCTCTGACTGGGATGGGAAACCACTGTATGAATACCATAACTGACCTAGATGTTAGGTTTACTTAGGCTACTATGTTGACACCAGGCTGTATGTGGGGCAAGAGTAGAAAACGAAGACCAGTTAGGGACTATTTCAAGAGGCACAACAAGAGATGATGGTGATTTGGACTAATTAGCAATGGAGGAGGTATGAGGAGTCACATTCTGGATTTGTTGACAACTGGGCAGTGGAGTATTGAAGAGAGAGGAGTCACTGATGATTTCAAGGTTTTCAAAGATGCAGTTGTCATTTTACTAAATGGGGAAGAGTTCCTAAAGAACAAATAAAGGGAAGAGAACTCCCTTAATCTTTTAGATGCCATTATATAAGGGGATCAGTAAGATCCCTTTTAGATGTCATCAGACACTCAAGTGAGATTTGAATACACTGTTGTATATGTGAGTCTGGAGTTGAGAGTCCAGATCTGTCCAAGAGATAAAACTTGTAACATTGCCATATCAACTTAAAAAACTAGAAGATATCACCAAGGAAGAGAGAATAGGTCAAAAAGGTCCAAGGACTGATCTTGGTGTATTCCAGCATTAAGAAGGCACAGAGACGCAGAGGAAATGAAAAAAGAAAATTAAGATGAGCAGCCAGTGAAGGTGGTGTAAAACTAGGAGGCTGCAGTTCTATAGAAGCCAAGTGAATCGAGTGTTTGGAGGAGAAAGTAATCTACTTTATCAAATACCAACAACAGGTGACATTGAGTACCACTATTTTTCTAAACTGATGCTTCAGCAACACTGCCACAAGGTCTTATTAGTCATAATCATTTAGTGGTTTTCTTTTATTTCTTGTTGGTTTATGTAAAAACTCATAAATCTACAAGGAGATAGTTTTGTTTCCTTTCCTCATTTCCTATGAACTTGCCTCTGTGGTAGTTGTTAGAAATGTCCACCGATATTTCCGTATCTTCCCCTTTCTAGGTCCATTAATAGGATTCCACTTCCTGCCTTGCCAGTGGGTGGGGCCATGTGGCTATTTCTGGCCAACTGAGTTTTGAGCAAGTGACATTGTTGCTTTGGAACCACAGCATTTAATTGTGGATGCCAGACCTTCCCAAGTTGTCATCTTCCCTTAGACGTAATGACTGGCAATGTTTAAGATGATGGCTTTTCCATCAGCCTCCCTCTGCGAGGGACAACGAGCCCGACCCCTCTGCCAACCCATAAGGAACGTTTAGTGTGAGCAAGAAATAAACTTGTGGAGGCGAAGCCGTGGTGGCCGCTGTCCTGCCCTCAGCTGTCTCGTGGGACAGCGATCACAGGCAAGTTCTCAGCTCCCTCCTGCCTTGGGTTCCGGCCGGTGCTCTTGCCAAAACGGCGGTATCTCCCCCGTGGGCCCAACCAAAATCACCTTCCAAGTGTCTTCACAAAGATTTTTGGCCAAGGAGACCTTGCACCTGCCTCCACGACGGCATCCTCAGCCTGGGGCGCCGGAGCTCAGGCGGCCCCGCGCAGCCCCCCAGCGGAGCGCGCTCCAGGAGCCCCGCGCAGCCGCGGCCGCCACTCGGGCTGCGGTGGGGAAGCCCTGCCAACACCCACCCCGCCCGGCCCGCCTCCTCGCCCGCGCCCCGGCTGCGGCGACCGCGGCTGCGAGGACCCAACCCCCGGCCCTGCCGGAGCGAGGGTGGCCGTGACCCCAAGGGCAACGTACAGCGCCATCTTTCCCGTCTTCAGCCGCATCTCCCGGGAAGTGGGCCCGGAGGCCGTCGACCACGGATACGCGATACGCGCCCACCGCGCTGGGGGCGCTGCCTACACCTAGGAGACGCTCGGGCCGCGCAGAGTTCAGGGGCCGCCCGCAGCCCCGCCCCCCGGGCCTGCGCCCGCCCCGTCCTTCCTCCCGCCGGCCTCCTGGCGCCCTCTGGACGCCCAGCGGTGGCTCAGGCGGACGGCCGGGGTCTCGGCACACCTGCCCGCCTCCATCGCCTGCCGCCCGTGGGGGAGGAGGGCGCCGTGCGTGGGCCCAGCAACTGGCTCAAGGGCCTGACCGCCGTGGGCGTCAACTTCTCCACCTTCGACCTCCTGCAGCTGGTGCTGAGGCATCTGCAGACCGGCCGCTATTGACACAGGAGCTGAGCTTCGCCGTGCGGGGGACCACTGACCCTTTTGTGTCTGAGCACGTGGGGCCAGGGTGCGCTTGGTTCCACCCTGGGAACCACCTCGGAGCACGCTGTAGAACAAGCTGGGCGCCTGTACTCTGTCCCAGAGTAAAGCCAGCGGCTCCTGAAATGCCACGTTGGGACTGGTGGGCGGGGGCTCCCAGAGTCTCCCCCTCCCCGCTTCCCAGGGCTAGCGCTGTCTCCTGGAGGCTTTGCCTTAAATGCCCAGAGCTGGGAGTGACCAGCGCCACCTCCTGGCACTCTGTGACCTTAGACATGCTCCTAGTTGTACTGACCACCTGCCCAGGGGGCTGAGAGCCAGACTCCACCTGCACAACGGGAGGAAACTCCACAGAGTGTAAGGAGAGGCCTGGCCTGCGGGCCCTAGTGAGGTGGGGCCAACCTCCTGCTCAGCTGGAGCTATAAATGCAGCCTTGCCCAGCCCTGCCCCTCCCTACCTGTGCTGCCTTTCCCAGATGACCGGACGCCTCTGTCACCAGAGGAGAGAACAGGCTTCTTCCAAGAGAAGGACCCTGGACTCGACAGCCGAAGTAGGGCCCCAGGAGTGGGTCTTCCTCTCTGTTGCCCACTCACCCAGTTTGTGATGGTCCCGGGAGGGTCTTACCTCCTTCGGGCAGCAGGATTTGAAGAGTTGACATGGATTTGGGTCTGAGTCCTAATCTGGTGGCATCTGTTGAAAACTGGGCGCCCAGGTCGCCTCCTCTGGGTCCCTCTCCCACAAGTCACATCAATGAAGCCCGGCCTCAGGCCCTGACCCTCTGTCTGTGGCACAGCAGCTCCTGGGGGGACTTGTGGCAGCTGTCACCACCCTGGCTCCCCCCTGAGTGGACACTTGGCCAAGAACAGGGTGATTTAAGGCCCACAGTGTTTTCTGATTTCCATAAACAGAGTGCAGAGAGGCAGCTAGCAGCCTGATCTTCCAAAGTGGGAGCTCCTGAGACAGCGTGTGGCCTAGGTGTGGCAGCTCGCAGGGGTTGAGGTGCCTCAGGGAAGAGGTCTCATGGAGAAGTCCACCGGGGCCTGCTAGGTATCGCAGGGATACAGAAACACTCATTTCCGAGTGATGTTTGGAGTTTCTTGATTCCCTTTGGTTTTGGTTTTCAGTCTGGCTGACCCCACACCTGAGCTGTGCGGTCTGGTTCCAGGCAGAGGGTGACCAGAGGGCCATTTTTCATAGATGGCTCCACAGCCACCGTGTGTGAAAGGGTCTGAGAGGGCGTGTTTGCTTCCTGAACATTTCCAGTGGTGACTTTCGTGTCTCTTCTTTCTTCTGTCACCTTTCTGTTCTTGCCTTTGACGTGTGGGTATGAAGACCCCATCGGGCAGCCTGAGACTCTTCCCCCAGGGTCCCAGGCAGCCTGCGATGACTGTCCTGTTGGGTGGGCTTCCCTGCTCCTCTCCTGGCCTTGCCCGGTGCCCAGGCTGGGAAGGAGAAGCAGACCCGTTTCAGGGAGATGAGGTGGGGACCCAAGGGTCCTCAGGTGAGAGAAAGCAGCAGGGGCCAGGGGTCCACTCCAGGCAAGTGACACCAAATGAATGGTCTGAGCCGCAGGCTGGGCAGCAGAGGAGAGGGTTCCAGGTCCTGCTGGCGGGGGTGTTCCTCCCCAAGGTGGCTCCCAGCCAAGTGGGCCTCCAGAGCACTCCCATCCTCAGCCCTGCACACAGTGGGGCTGTGACCTCTGCAGTCACACGCCTCCCACTGGTGTCCCTCCTGATCTGGAGTAACATTTTGATGCCATGAAGACACTTTGTTTATATACTTTAAAGACTGTTTCTAAGAGAGTATTATTTAATATGAAAATGACCAAAAAGAAACCAAAGAAAGAAAGAAACTCTTGGGGTTTTTAAGCAACTAAAAACATTTAGGTTTTATGGAGTGTAGCATCCTGATTTGGTCTCTTGCTCTCTGTCTCTCTCTCTCTCTCTCTTAATCTCTTTGAACTAGTCAGGACCATGATGAAGAGTAATGATGGGAGTAGGTATCCTCATATTATCAAATGGCATTACATAATGTTTGTAGTAGGCTTTAATCAAGTTAAGTAATTTCCAGTTATTTCTAGTTGTCCAGATTTTTTTTTCAATCATAAATAGGAATTGGATGCTATCAAATGCACTTTCAGCATCTATTTCGTTAACATGTGATTTTTCTTCTTTAATCCATTTGGTGGAGTGAATCTCAGTTATAAACCATACTTGGATTCCTGAGATAAACCCTACTTAATCATGATACATTGAAACATCGTAGGATTAATATCTCATTTGCATTTAGGCACTTCTATTTGCAAGTGAAAAGGGTCTATAATTTTCTTTCTCATTTCTTCATGTTTGGAAGAATGGTTTTTCTAGTCTCATAAAATGAATTGGGTCTAAACAAAACCATCATTCTATACACCTTAAACCTACACAGTGATGTTTGTCAACTATTTCTTAATAAAACTGGAAATAAATGAATTGGACATGTCTTTCCATTTTCCGGAAATAAATCACTAGGATAGGAATTATCTGTTCCTTGGTAATTTGCTGAAAGGCAATGCAAAAATTAAAAGATCTTATTTATTTTAACATTTTTAAATAAACCATTTTAGTTTTTGGTTTGATTAATATTCTTTAATACTTTGACTCAGTGATCTCTGCATGTATCTTTATTATTGTGGATCAAGTGAGTTAAGCATCAATAACAATGCCTGGGTCAATAAATGTTGTAATATAAATGTTAACTTATTGTCATAATTTTTGTTTTATTTCCTATCTGGGTCTAACATTGCACATCACTAATTCTTTTTTAGTTGAACAATCAGTTTACTTGACTTCAGTTTTTACTATGGTAAAGATCTTTAAAGCTATACATTTTCCACTGAACACTGCCTTAGCTATATTCCATAAATTCTGTCATATAATAATTTGGTAAATCCATTCTAGTTATTTTATCAATTTATCATTATTTGTCCTTTCCCCCAAGGGTTAATATTATGATTTTAGTTTCCAAATCTGTGCCAGCTTTCCAGCTTTCCTTTTGTTATTGATTTCTAATGTGATTGAGTTTTCCTGTTAAGTTGATTCTTTTATTGGTTCAAACTTCTTTATCACATAGCTTTTTTATGGCTTATGACTGTTTGATGAGCACTCAGCAATGCTAAAAAATTTCTGTGTATGTTTCAATTTATATTTCTGTATAAGTCTATTATCAAGGACATATTAATTATGTTACTCAAATCTTCTAGTACACTTAATTTTTTGTCTATTTGGTCAGTAAGTTTCCAAGAAATGTGCCAAAACACTACCCCACTGTCTTCTTATAGAGAGTGTAATTGGATTCAGCGCCTTTGCCTGCTCCTAAAGTTCAGTGCTCCCCAACAAGCTAAATGTTAGCACCACTTAACATTACTCCACAAAGCCTGGCCAAGGCTGAGCTGAATCTGTGGGTTTGGGGCCTCACCGTGACTCAGGCATAGACAACAGACCACCAAGGAAAAGTGAGTACAAATTAAAAAGATTCCCCATGCACGGTACTCTGTACTCTTCCTTAG
Organism: Prionailurus bengalensis; assembly: GCF_016509475.1. NCBI lineage: Eukaryota > Metazoa > Chordata > Mammalia > Carnivora > Felidae > Prionailurus > Prionailurus bengalensis. The sequence goes on along the minus strand of NC_057344.1, from coordinate 188,642,035 downwards.
ATCTCCCGGGAGATTCTTACAATTTGACAGGAGCTTCCCAGTTCCCAGTACAACCTGTGTTCCACAGGCGCTAGTGTTCAGCGGGTCACAGTTACATCCCAATAAGCATAGAAAGGCCTAAACGGTGATTGAACAAAGAACTGAATACATTCCTCCAGTACGTACTCACCTCTGTAGCATCCCCAGATCTGAGATCAGGTTAAGAAGCTACCGGCGCAGGTAGGGTTGACGTTTTGTCAGCTATGACACTTTGTAAGTCTTTGCTCCTTTTCCCCCGTTTTGGTGTAACAGGTGTCTCTGCTGAGATACCATGATGCTTCTCCGCTCTGGGCCTTTGCTCCAATACTTAGCCCCTTTGGTTTTCTTTGTATCATAATTTTCTCTGCTGGCTTCATCTCTTCAGCCTAAAAGCATGTTCAGTATCCTTCTACCAACCTTTTTGTTTCTTTCCTTTCCTTTCCTCTGGGACTTCACTAACTTGTTTTTGAAACACTGACTCTACCATATCACTCCTAGCACCTTGTATTTGGACTAGAGCCACAGATGGGGCAAAGACAAAAAAAGGGGGAATCACTTTGGAATATGGTATTTCAATGGTCCAGGGGGGAATGGAAGCACCTTTGCACAGGGATGGGGCAGTGAGAGTTGAGAAAGACTGGAAAGGCAGGAGAAAGAGAGTCTAGACAAGGCAGAAAATGTATAAAATACTTATTCCAGAGAGTTAGTTATTAAAGAAAGCAGTGCTGTGTATCCATTTGAGTTTGACGAACAGGATCTATCAATATAGCAATCTGCCCCACCGTGTGATTTCCTCTAACAAATCTCAGATGTGTGGATACCGCCTATCAGAAAACTAGTAAATGATCTGTGGATTCCTGATGTGCTACCAACTCTCTAGATTAATCTTCTGAAATCAGTGTCAGGTTTACTTTACTTCTCTGAGGAAATATGTACAGTGGCTATCCATTGCCTACATAATAAAATTTAAAGGGGCACCGGGGGGTCAGTCAGTTAAGCATCTGACTTCAGCTCAGGTCATGATCTCACGGTTCATGAGCTCGAGCCCTACACTGGGCTCATGTGCTGACAGTGCAGAGCCTGCTCGGGATTCTCTGTCTCCTTCTTTCTCTGTCCCTCCCTGGCTCATGCACAAACTCTCATTCTCTCTCTCCTAAAATAAACATTTAAAAAATTTTAAATATTTCTCAGGCCGGCATTCAAGGTCTCTCCATAATCTGGCTAAAATCAAACTTGTAAGATTTACCGACTCTATTCCATTTTCTTCCTGTAATATTGAACATTTGCCCTTCTCAGAACACATTTTGTTTTGCTTTATATGGCTTTAGTATCATCTTTCCATACACCAAGAAGACTTCTGTCTTCTCTGTTTCCCAGCCTTACCTCTCAAATGTATCTTTAAAATCGAACTGTAGGGGCGCCTGGGTGGCGCAGTCGGTTAAGCGTCCGACTTCAGCCAGGTCACGATCTCACGGTCCGTGAGTTCGAGCCCCGTGTCAGGCTCTGGGCTGATGGCTCAGAGCCTGGAGCCTGTTTCCGATTCTGTGTCTCCCTCTCTCTCTGCCCCTCCCCCGTTCATGCTCTGTCTCTCTCTGTCCCAAAAATAAATAAACGTTGAAAAAAAAAAATTTTAAATCGAACTCTAATCCCAATTTCTCCATCAAGGACTCCTTCTCTGACTGCCCAACTGGTTTTCACATCTTCACATGTTTCTTTTTTTCTAGTTGTCTGGGTACTTGGCTTGGTTAGTCAACATATCACCTGGTAATACAGGGGCAAGAGACCTAATGTTTTGCCCTCTTTTCTCCTAGAGGCCATCATCTCCCCTCTCTCTGGCAACTGCATTTAGATGTTCCTTTGGAAAACCACCTCTCCTATACACTTAATCCATATAATTTTGGGAGGCACACCCTTGGGCAAGGGATGCGTAAATAACCCAGGCCCACACGCAGTGACTGGCTCAGGAAGCAGATACATCACTGAATCCATGGAAATTCAAACCTGAGACCATCCTGGAACTGGTTCTAGAAACATGGAGGTAGAAGAGCTCATTACTGGGGGTATAAAGCTGGCAGAATGGAGAAGCCAGTAGGGGCAACCTGGCTTGCATGAAGAGAACTTTGCTGAGAATTACGCTGACAGAAGAAAGGAAACCCAGAAGGAAAGACAGATACTGTTGATATCATCATTTGCACCTTGGGATGCACGCATGCCAGATGCACTCCTAGATTTTTCAGTTAGGTCACCAATGAATGCCTCTTGTTCCCAGAAGTTTGAGCTTGAGTTTTGAATCTTTCATTTCCTATCACCTCTCCAAATAGCCACATACAAGCTTCTCTCCCAGCTCCAGGCCCCTGAGTCATCTACTATGTAGAACACTAATTCAATATTTAGGACAAAGTGAGTTATATGGTCATTTACACGGTTAATGCATTTCCTACCTCTCCAACCAACAGCAGATTATTTGAGGGCAGTTTTGTGCAGACCCTGAAGCCAGACTTCCTGGGCCTTGGATGCTGGTTCTACCACTCACCTGCTGAGTGACACTGAGCAAAGCATTTCACCTTCTTGTGCTTCAGATTCACCATCCACAAGATGGGCATTAAAATGGTAACAACTGCGGGGCGCCCGGGTGGCGCAGTCGGTTAAGCATCCGACTTCAGCCAGGTCACGATCTTGCGGTCCGTGAATTCGAGCCCCGCGTCAGGCTCTGGGCTGATGGCTCGGAGCCTGGAGCCTGTTTCCGATTCTGTGTCTCCCTCTCTCTCTGCCCCTCCCCCGTTCATGCTCTGTCTCTCTCTGTCCCCAAAATAAATAAAAAACGTTGAAAAAAAATTTTTTTAAATAAAATGGTAACAACTGAGAAACAAAAATAAACAAAAACAGTGGTTACACCTCAAAGAGTTGTAAGGAGTTAATATACGTGAAGCCCTTAGAAAAGTATCTGGAACATAACATACACCATACGAGTAAGCCCTATGTAAGTGTAAGCTATTTTTATTACTGTTATTATCACAATGATGCTGATTATCATTATTATTATTTGTAACCTCATTGCCTACTGCAGTGCCCCTCAATTATAAAGAGTGAATCACTCTTAACTATTATGTAAGAGGATTTTAATATAGTACTTGTTTGCCTGGTCCCACAGTTTTAACACAGATCAAAACACCAAGGCATCGAAAGGAAGCCCTTGCCAGCTCAGCTCAGAATACTGCAAAAGTCCCACATCTTCCTGCCTCATTTCTGTCCCTGTCTCACCTTCCCTTTCACCCCTGCCTGTGCTCATGTCCTGCCCTATCAGTTTCATCTCTCATGCCTGGCATCCAACAGGCCCTAGAAACTGACAGTTTTCTCCTTGTTCATTTTTGGGTATCAACTCTCTTCCCTTATCCTGCCTCTCCATCCTACAGTGGTTTCTCTGCGTTAGCACACACTGGGCCTTCGATACAGGGGTCATCAGCTAACACTTTGTATAACAGCATCCATTCTACTGTAAGACTTTATTGTATGTAACCTCCAAGATACAGGAAATAACTGATACTATGTATTTTGAAAGGACTAAGAAAGAAAATACATCTTTTCTTCCACTAAAATCCCCCAGCCTCTGCCATGTCTGTTTTCCCTCCAAGTTCAAGGAGAATTTCTAGGTTAGGTAACTCTATCCCAAGTTAGTCGCCTAAGCAGGACTTGGATGTTGATGGGGCCACATTAATCACATACAATGTAGTAATTTACAGTCTAAGGCTGGAAGGGAGAGGAGCCAGTTAGTTTGCAAATCATGAGCACTACTGAGCTCTATTTAAAGTGTATTTATTATGACCTGGCCATTTTGAGAGCCGAACATCATCACCAGTCTGGAGGCACAAGAAACTGCTAGCATTCAGAATGTTACCTGAAGCAAAGCGGGAGATAAAGTTAGCAAAAGGCACACAAGCCATAAAAACATCTATGATTTAAACATGAGACATTTCCAATGTGCTAAATTTGGAATGATTTGCTTATCCATGGTCCTGCTGGAAGAAATAAAATGCGCAGCTTGGGAAATGAAGGAAGAAAACATATCAATGTTTTGCTCATAATGCTGGAAGAAACAGAATTATCTGAACCATGTGAATTCAAAATGTACCCATTTTTAAAAAGCACATTGGCTATATTTGGAATACAACTTAAGAACTTAGATTTTCAAACTCCTAAAAATTCAATAGTGGAATTTTTAAGGCAACTTCTAGTTTCCATTCAACAAACACACATAAGCTGCACTTTTGCACATGAACACACTCAGCAGAAAACTTTTCTGCATTGTTTGCTACAAAAAGTACCAAAGGTCAAATAAAATCTCAGAAAAAGTCACATGATAAGGGAAGGCATCCTAACAAATCACTGCATGTGATGTTGGTCACTGATTCTTACAAAGACATACACACCATGTTAAACAATGAAAAGAAAGAGGAAAAAAATAAGCAGACTTATTAGATTTTAACGTACAATTTTCCCAGGTCAACTTCCCCAGAAGGCAGATCCTGAGATGAAGGTTCACCTGCAAGGGATTCATCAAGGGGAAAAACAACAACAAAAAAAGGCTGAAGGAAAAAGGACAGAGAGGGGGAGGAAGACAAATAAGGGTCTGATCTCAAGCAAAATCACACAGCCTAGCCCCACAGAGAACTCTGAAGAAAAAAATTATCCCTGAAAGTTTTCCTGGGTCAAGAAAGCAGGACTTTAAAACTCCATTGGTATTAGGTATTGCAAAATGGTCAACCCGGCGGTGGGGGGGGGGGGGGGGGGGGGGCTACGTTCCCACGTGTTCAAAGAAGTGTCCAGTAGACCGAAGAAAATCCTCCCCCTAATTGCTATAGCTTAGGAATGATGGGAATAAGAGCACACTGAAGTCTGGAGACACACAGAAACAGTGAAAAGGGAATTGTGGGATCTGGGTAGAGCACTGACATTATTTACTATCTGGTTCTTTCATGATGTTCATTCATATAAGTAATACTTCCTACCACTATTAACTTTATTATTTGAAAATATTAGATAGACACACGTGTACAACTCAGACACAGGATATATCTTCCCAATATGAATGAATATGTTTACTGCCTATACAAATCAAATCAAATCAAAACAATTTATTTTGTGACCCACCATTTTTATTTATCCAGTCGTTCAAAAGTATGTGTTGATTGGCCACCATGGAAAGTCCATTTAACAATGTTGTTAATAACTTTGGAGTCACAAAGAACTTATTTTGAATCCTGGTTCCACTGGTTACCAACCATATGATTTGGAGCAAAGGACTAAGTTCTCTAATTCCCTGTTTACACAAGGGGGACAGTCACAAGGATTCAATGAGATAGTACATATCATTGACTGTGCATTAGTGTCTAACATATAACTGCTCAATCAATGTTAGTTAATAACAATGAAAATTATGATAATGTTCAAGGCAGGGTGATAACTTCTGTGTATGTGATAGTATGCTTGAAAGAAAAACAAGATGTGTCCCCTGTCTTAAATAGTTTATCTTGGAATCCAAGGAATAAATATTTAGCACAGAAGAGATACATAATCCAAGAGGGCAATGTATGATCGATGCTGAATGAGATACACAAGAAAATAAACAGATATCCCACCACCAACCTCTTCTACCCACGAACGTGTTTTCCACACTGACACTAGAGCTCTTTTTCTAAAACATAACTCTAATAGTGACATTCTCATGTCCCTAAATTGTGATTGCTCCTTTACACTATCTACATAAGCCAGTTCAGGTTCCGTAGCATTCACCCATGGTCTATGTGCCCCCTGTCCTCACCAATCTACTGTAGTTCATATCTTCCATTTCATCCCCGTGATAGTTCAACCCAGAACAGTTAAGAACATATAACATCTTCTACTTGTGGGTCACTGCTCAAGCAGTTCTATCCATGTGGAATCTTTTCTCCACTTCTTGCCAGTGAAATTTCTCCATTCTTAGATCTCCATCCCAAGTGTCATCTCCTGTATAAAGCTTCCCCATCTCCTCCATTCAAATTACTTCTCCTCTGTCCATGCTCTTATAGTACATTTCTTTACTGCTTAATGGGTACTGCTGGGATTTACACTTATTTACTAATGGATGTGTAGAAGGAAATGGCTGGGGAGAAGTGGTCTATGCACTGAGATTGGGCCAGCTACTTAGCAATGTCTGCCAAAATGTTGGGCTTGGCACTAGACTGTAAGTTTCTTGAGGCCAAGGATGACCCCTAAAATATCATAGATGAATTATAAAGAAGGGAAATTAGCATGCTGAAATATTATGGAAAAACTTTTTAAGTTTATTTCTTTATTTTGAGAGAGAGAGAGCGGGGCGGCGGGGGGGTGCAGATTGAGAATCCCAAGCCCCAAGCCTGACGTCAGGCTCGAACTCACAAACCATGAGATCATGATCTGAGCTGAAATAAAGAGCTGGATCCTTAACTGATTCAGATACCCTGCAATATTGTAGAAATTAAGGAAATATAATTTCAAGAAAGTAGACAAGGGATTTGTTGTCAAATACTTCTGAGAAGTCAAGGAAAACAATGGATGAGACTTGTGCAGATAAGGTCATCAGTAATTTTGGAAAATGCAAATAAAAGTTATGAGACATGGTAACTGGTGGTGGGAGGTTGAAGAGATTTATGTCATGAGAAAGTAATTTGTAGGAATTTTTTAAAAACTGTTTTTGTTAAAGGATAAAAGAAAATGATTCATTTAAGAGGGACATTAAAAATTCGTGAGAGAAGAATTACTTGAGAAGGAACTGATATTTTAAACCATACTCAAAACTTTGCTCTATAATTAAATAATGTGGTTGTGTAATTCCTATAATTCCAGAATGTGGACATTAATACCACCCAAACTCTACATTGACCTTTTTCCAATTTAGAATGTTCCTATTATGTAGAAAGATTCACATATTTGAATCACAACAGCCATTGTATGCCTACTGCTCCATTCCTAGGGAAGTTCCCCACTGATTCTACACACTTCTACCTTGTCTGCAAGTTTGACATTCTCCCTTCAAGGTCCCAAACTCACTTAGGATGACCAGATTCCCCAGCCTGTGAGCAGAAGCTTCCAGGTGCTCAGGACTGCTGGAGAGTAGCTTCTCTGTCTTGGGAGGTCCACTGATGGGTGAACACACTGGATGGTGTGCTTATCACGGGTCATTTCCAGATGAAGGGCCTTTTCGTTCCCTCCCTTCTTCCAGCTCTTTCCCTCCAGAGTCACCATCCTGCCTTTCCTTTCCTCTTTCACAGCCGCAAGCCCTCAACCTTATGATCTATGAGGAAAAGAAGACAAAAACAAAAACAAAACACAGACCCAAGAATCTTTGTTTAGCATTTAAGTCAATAGTTAGCTTGAATCTTTTTTTTTTGGGGGGGGGGGCATTGTGTGGGATGAGGGAGGAAAGATGAACCCTCAAGAGATCCTGAGAACTTGGGTGCCTGGGTGGCTTAGTTGGTTAAGAATCTGACCCTTGATGTGGACGAAGATGGCAGCGTAGGAGGATGCTGGGCTCACCGCGTCCTGCTGATCACTTAGATTCCACCCACACCTGCCTAAATAATCCAGAAAACCACCAGAAGACTAGCAGAACAGATTCTCTGGAGCCAAGCATAGACGAGAGGTCCACGGAAGAGGGCGGAGAGGCGGTGCATGCTACACGGACTGGCGGGAGGGAGCCAGGGCAGAGGGGCAGCCCGCTGGCCAAGCAGAGCCCCCGAGTCTGGCTTGCAAAAGCGGAGGGGCTGGACGGAGTGTGTTCGGACAGCAAGCGGGACTTGACATCTGGAAGGTTATAAGCTAACAGCTCTGCTCAGAAAGTGGGAGGGCTGGAGGACAACGGGAGGGAGAGTTGTTGAGTCCCGGACGACAAAGCTAGCTTGGCAGGAAACAAAGGCACTCGCCAGTGCCATCACCCTTGCCCATCCCCCAGCCAAAATCCCAAAGGGAACCAGTTCCTTCCAGGGAACTTGCTTGCACCCAAAAACCCAACGCTGTGCTTCTGCAGATCCACCCCTCCCTCCCTCCTCCAGTGCCGCAGGGCCCCTCCCAATGCGGATCAGCAAAGGAAAAGCGAGCTGAGACTACCCCTCCCGCCCCCGTGCACCTTCCCGATCTACCCCAGCTAATACACCATATCCCCAGCACCACAAGCCTGGCAGTGTGCAAGTAGCCCAGATGGGCCACGCAGCCCCACAGTGAATCCTGCCCCTAGGAGAGGGGAAGAGAAGGCACACACCAGTCTGACTGTGGCCCCATGGGTGGGCTGGGGGCAGACATCAGGTCTGACTGTGGCCCCACCCACCAACGCAAGTTATTCAAGACAGCACAGGGGAAGTGCCCCGCAGTTCCGCACCACTCCAGGGACTATCCAAAATGACCAAACGGAAGACTTCCCCTCAAAAAAACATCCAGGAAATAATAACAGCTAACGAACTGATCAAAAACGATTTAAACAATATAACAGAAAGTGAATTTAGCATAATAGTCATAAAATTAATCACTGGGCTTGAAAACAGTATAGAGGACAGCAGAGAATCTATTGCTACAGAGATCAAGGGACTAAGGAACAGCCAGGAGGAGCTAAAAAATGCTATTAATGAGCTGTAAAATAAAATGGAGGCAACCACAGCTCGAATTAAAGAGGCAGAGGAGGGGCGCCTGGGTGGCGCAGTCGGTTAAGCGTCTGACTTCAGCCAGGTCACGATCTTGCGGTCCGGGAGTTCGAGCCCCGCGTCAGGCTCTGGGCTGATGGCTCAGAGCCTGGAGCCTGTTTCCGATTCTGTGTCTCCCTCTCTCTCTGCCCCTCCCCCGTTCATGCTCTGTCTCTCTCTGTCCCAAAAATAAATAAACGTTGAAAAAAAACATTTAAAGAGGCAGAGAAGACAGTAGGTGAACTAGAAGATAAAATTATGGAAAAAGAAGAAGCTGAGAAAAAGATAAAAAAAAATCCAGGATTATGAGGGGAAAATTAGAGAACTAAGTGATGCACTAAAGAGAAATAATCTACGTATAATTCGTATTCCAGAGGAGGAGGAGAAAGGGAAAGGAGCTGAAGGTGTACTTGAAGAAATAATAGCTGAGAACTTCCCTTATTGGGGAAGGAAAAAGGCATTGAAATCCAAGAGGCACAGAGAACTCCCTTCAGACGTAACTTGAATCGATCCTCTGCATGACATATCATAGTGAAACTGGCAAAATACAAGGATAAAGAGAAAATTCTGAAAGCAGCTAGGGATAAACATGCTCTAACATATAAAGCGAGACCAATAAGACTCGTGACAGATCTCTCTACTGAAACTTGGCAGGCCAGAAAGGAATGGCAGGAAATCTTCAATGTGATGAACAGAAAAAATATGCAGCCGAGAATCCTTTATCCAGCAAATCTGTCATTTAGAATAGAAGGAGAGATAAAGGTCTTCCCAAACAAACAAAAACTGAAGGAATTCATCACCACTAAACCAGCCCTACAAGAGATCCTAAGGGGGATCCTGTGAGACAGAGTACCAGAGACATCGCTACAAGCATGAAACCTACAGACATCACAATGACTCTAAACCCATATCTTTCTATAATAACACTGAACATAAATGGACTAAATGCGCCAACCAAAAGACATAGGGTATCAGAATGGATAAAAAAAAACAAGACCCATCTATTTGCTGTCTATGAGAGACTCATTTTAGACCTGAGGACACCTTCAGATTGAAAGTGAGGGGATGGAGAACTATTTATCATGCCACTGGAAGTCAAATGAAAGCTGGGGTAGCCATACTTATATCAGACAAACTAGACTTTAAATTAAAGGCTGTAACAAGAGATGAAGAAGGGCATTATATTATAATTACAGGGCCTATCCATCAGGAAGAGCTAACAATTATAAATGTCTATGCACCAAATACGGAAGCCCCCAAATATATAAAACAATTATTCACAAACATAAGCAACCTTATTTATAAGAATGTGGTAATTGCAGGGGACTTTAATACCCCACTTACAACAATGGATAGATCATCTAGACACCCGGTCAATAAAGAAACAAGGGCCCTGAATGATACATTGGATCAGATGGACTTGACAGATATATTTAGAACTCTGCATCCCAAAGCAACAGAATATACTTTCTTCTCGAGTGCACATGGAACATTCTCCAAGATAGATCACATACTGGGTCACAAAACAGCCCTTCATAAGTTTACAAGAATTAAGATCATACCATGCATACTTTCATACCACAATGCTATGAAGCTTGAAATCAACCACAGGAAAAAGTCCGGAAAACCTCCAAAAGCATGGAGGGTAAAGAACACCCTACTAAAGAATGAATGGGTCAACCAGGCAGTTAGAGAAGAAATTAAAAAATATATGGAAACAAACGAAAATGAAAATACAACAATCCAAACGCTTTGGGATGCAGTGAAGGCAGTCCTGAGAGAAAAATACATTGCAATCCAGACCTATCTCAAGAAACAAGAAAAATCCCAAATACAAAATCTAACAGCACACCTAAATGAAATAGAAGCAGAACAGCAAAGACACCCTAAACCCAGCAGAAGAAGAGAAATAATAAATATCAGAGCAGAAATAAATAATATAGAATCTAAAAAAAACTGTAGAGCAGATCAACGAAACCAAGAGTTGGTTTTTTGAAAAAATAAACAAAATTGATAAACCTCTAGCGAGGCTTCTCAAAAAGAAAAGGGACATGACCCAAATAGATAAAATCATGAATGAAAATGGAATTACAACCAATCCCTCAGAAATACAAGAAATTATCAGGGAATACTATGAAAAATTAATATGCCAACAAACTGGACAACCTGGAAGAAATGGACAAATTCCTAAACACCCACACACTTCCAAAACTCAATCAGGAGGAAATAGAAAGCTTGAACAGACCCAAATCCAGCAAAGAAATTGAATCAGTTATCAAAAATCTCCCAACAAATAAGAGTCCAGGACCAGATGGCTTCCCAGGGGAGTTCTACCAGACGTTTAAAGCAGAGATAATACCTATCCTTCTCAAGCTCTTCCAAAAAATAGAAAGGGAAGGAAAACTTCCAGACTCATTATATGAAGCTAGTATTACTTTGATTCCTAAACCAGACAGAGACCCAGTAAAAAAAAAAAGAGAACTACAGGCCAATATCCCTGATGAATATGGATGCAAAAATTCTCAATAAGATACTAGCAAATCGAATTCAACAGCATATAAAAAGAATTATTCACCATGATCAAGTGGGATTCATTCCTGGGATGCAGGGCTGGTTCAACATTCACAAATCAATCAACATGATACATCACATTAATAAAAGAAAAGATAAGAACCATATGATCCTGTCAATCGATGAAGAAAAAGCATTTGACAAAATTCAGCACTCTTTCTGAATAAAAACCCTTGAGAAAGTCGGGATAGAAGGAACATACTTAAACATCATAAAAGCCATTTATGGAAATCCCACAGCTAACATCATCCTCAATGGGGAAAAACTGAGAGCTTTTTCCCTGAGATCAGGACCACGACAGGGATGTCCACTCTCACCGCTGTTGTTTAACATAGTGTTGGAAGTTCTAGCATCAGCAATCAGACAACACAAGGAAATCAAAGGCATCAAAATTGGCAAAGATGAAGTTAAGCTTTCACTTTTTGCAGATGACATGATATTTATTATACACGGAAAATCTGATAGACTCCACCAAAAGTCTGCTAGAACTGATACATGAATTCAGCAAAGTTGCAGGATACAAAATCAATGTACAGAAATCAGTTGCATTCTTATACACTAATAATGAAGCAACAGAAAGACAAATAAAGAAACTGATCCCATTCACAATTGCACCAAGAAGCATAAAATACCTAGGAATAAATCTAACCAAAGATGTAAAAGATATGTATGCTGAAAACTATAGAAAGCTTATGAAGGAAATTGAAGAAGATATAAAGAAATGGAAAAACATTCCATGCTCATGGGTTGGAAGAATAAATATTGTCGAAATATCAATACTACCCAAAGCTATCTACACATTCAATGCAATCCCAATCAAAATTGCACCAGCATTCTTCTCGAAGCTAGAACAAGCAATCCTAAAATTCATATGGAACCACAAAAGGCCCCGAATAGCCAAAGTAATTTTGAAGACCAAAGTGGGAGGCGTCACAATCCCAGACCTTAGCCTCTACTACAAAGCTGTAATCATCAAGACAGCATGGTATTAGCACAAAAACAGACACATAGACCAATGGAATAGAATAGAAACCCCAGAACTAGACCCAGAAAAGTATGGCCAACTAATCTTTGACAAAGCAGGAAAGAACATCCGATGGAAAAAAAGTCTCTTTAACAAATGGTGCTGGGAGAACTGGACAGCAACATGCAGAAGGTTGAAACTAAACCACTTTCTCACACCATTCACAAAAATAAACTCAAAATGGATAAAGGACCTGAATGTGAGACAGGAAACCATCAAAACCCTAAAGGAGAAAGCAGGAAAAGACCTCTCTGACCTCAGCCATAGCAATTTCTTACTTGACACATCCCCAAAGACAAGGGAATTAAAAGCAAAAATGAACTACTGGGACCTCATGAAGATAAAAAGCTTCTGCACAGCAAAGGAGACAATCAACAAAACTACAAGGCAACCAACGGAATGGGAAAAGATATTTTCAAATGACCTATTGGACAAAGGGCTAGTATCCAAAATCTATAAAGAGCTCACCAAACTCCACGCCCGAAAAACAAATAACCCAGTGAAGAAATGGGCAGAAAACATGAGTAGACACTTCTCTAAAGAAGACATCCAGATGGCCAACAGGCACATGAAAAGATGCTCAACGTTGCTCCTCATCAGGGAAATACAAATCAAAACCACACTCAGATATCACCTCATGCCAGTCAGAATGGTCAAAATGAACAAATCAGGAGACTATAGATGCTGGCGAAGATGTGGAGAAATGGGAACCCTCTTGCACTGTTGGTGGGAATGCAAACAGGTGCAGCCACTCTGGAAAAAGTGTGGAGGTTCCTCAAAAAATTAAAAGTAAACCTACCCTATGACCCAGCAATAGCACTGCTAGGAATTTGCCCAAGGGATACGGGAGTACTGATGCATAGGGGCACTTGTACCCCAATGTTTATAGCAGCACTCTCAACAATAGCCAAACTATGGAAAGAACCTAAATGTCCATCAACTGATGAACAGATAAAGAACTTGTGGTTTATATACACAATGGAATACTACGTGGCAATGAGAAAGAATGAAATATGGCCTTTTGTAGCAACGTGGATGGAACTGGAGTGTTATGCTAAGTGAAATAAGTCATACGGAGAAAGACAGATACCATATGTTTTCACTCTTATGTGGATCCTGAGAAACCTAACAGAAGTCCATGGGGGAGGGGAAGGAAGAAAAAAAGAGGTTAGAGGGGGAGAGAGCCAAAGCATAAGAGACTCTTAAAACTGAGGACAAACTGAGGGTTGATGGGGGGTGGGAGGGAGGGGTGGGTGGGTGATGGGTATTGAAGAGGGCATCTTTTGGGATGAGCACTGGGTGTTGTATGGAAACCAATTTGACAATAAATTTCATATATTAAAAAAAAAAAAAAAAGAATCTGACCCTTGATCTCAGCTCAAGTCTTGATTTCAGGGTTGAGAGTTCAAGCCCTGTGTTGGGCTCTGGGCATGGAGCCTACTTAATAATAATAATAATAATAATAATAATAATAATAATAATAAATTTTAAAAAAGAAAGATACAAATATGGATGGTTACTAGAGGTGGGTGGTATAAAGTGGGAAAAATGGGTCAAGGGGTCAATAGGTATACATTTCCAATTACAAAATGAGTAAGTCATGGGGAGGTACCATACAGCACAGTGACTATAGTTAATAATATGATACTACATTTTTGAAAGTAGCTGGGAAAGTGGATCTTGAAACAAGTTCTCATGATTTTCAAGACTGGCAAAAAATTGTAACTATGTATGGTGATAGATGTTAACTGGACTTACTGTCGGGATCCTTTTGGGCTGTATACAAATACCAAATTATGTTGTACACCTGAAACTAATATAATGTTATAACAATTATAGCTCAATTAAAAAAAAAAAAGAACCCTCAAGTTACTGGTGAGAGCAAAAAGGAGTACCAAAAGCAGATGAATGACCTGGGACACAATTCTGGCATGTTATCAAATAGATTAATAATAATAACGGCTGGGGTGCTTGCCAGCTCAGTCACCTGAATATCAGACTCTTAATTTCGGCTCAGGTCATGATCCCAAGGTCATGGGATTGAGCCCTGTATCACGCTCTGCATTGAGTGTGGAGCCTGCTTAAGATTCTCTCTCTCCCTTCCTCTGCCCCTCCCCTGCTTATGCTCTCTGTATTAAAAAATAAAAAGTAAAATAATAATAATAATATGGCTAACTTCGAGCGTGTTATTATGTACCAGACATTGGTCTCAGCCTTTACATATATAACTTACGTAATCATCCCACAAACCAATGAGAGAGGTGCAATTATTTTGCCATTCTACACATAAGAAAACTGAAGCACAGAGCAGTTAAATATTTTGTCAAAGGTCACTCGGCTAAGAAATGGTAGAACTGGAGTGGAGTGTGGACTGTCCAGTTCCAGAGTCTACACTTGTAATCATCACACCATACTCCTGGGATATAATGTTCTTAGCTTTCTTAGTTTAGCTTAGCTTTTTTAGTTTCTCTAAAATAAAACACCACCACTTTTAGATAAGATTTCAAAAATAGATCTTGTTTTTATATTATTACCCTGTAGAGATTCTTTCATGCAAGTCAGGGAATTAAACAATTAACACTCTTTGGTTCCTATGTTGGCCCAGCTATAAAGGCATAGAGCATAACTGTCGGTGTCTAGTGATTGCAATACTGAGAATATTATCTGTTAGATACTTAGACACTGTCAGTGTCTAAGTAGAGTGACAGTAACTGGTTACATTTATTACTCTAATTTACACTGATGGTTTAAAAAACCGCATATAATTTGCCATGAGAGTATGTAGGTGGTTGTTAGATATGTAGAGAAATGTGGGAATTGACAAAATAGATATGTCTCGGTTGTACGATTCCAGTTAAGTTTTCATATAACTACTTTACGCATTGCTTGAGCAATTTGAAAATCATCTGCAGATATACAGTATGGTCATGTCATATGGGTCCTCAGGTAGGTAATTACAATGATCTCCATAAACATACTATAAATAATCTCAACACTCAAAAAAGCCTTCCTAAGAATCACCTATAGACACAAATAGAAGCATTACTAAGGAAACATTAAAAACCGGTAATTATCTTTTGGTTTCCTATAAAATTTCTATATAGAATTCATTCCCATTAATGTTAATGTCTAAGACAGTAGTTTTCACTCATTCAAAGTGGCTAATTGTGTCTTTAAAATGTAGATTCCTGGACATCCCCAGAAATTCTGATTCATTAAATCTGGACATGGCCCCAGAATCCGTGTTTTAAACTCTGGTGGGAGTTCTGATACAGATGATCAGCCTACCACACTTTAAAAAACACAGATCGGAGACAAACGAAGTCGGGGCAATGTCAGGCTATGTCCCAAAGACATGTATGTATGCTTTGCTCAGGTAGCACCTGGAGTGAAGGCCATTCACCTGGTCTGATCCATAGCCATTGGCTGAATGGTCAGTTTGTATCTACACAGTTGAGATACTGCCTTTGACCACTGTCGAGGAATTCAATGACTTGGGATTTCAAAAACTACTACAAGGATGAGTTGAAACTGAACCTGGTATAGAATGAACTATCTGCTACTTACTCAATAGTTAATGTCAAGTTACTATTTGCATTATGTAAACATAAATACAGTAAATTGTTAGGGGAGTTTATTAATATCTAATCCCTCCTCATCTAAGGACTAATAAAAATTATATCTAGGTGAGGTTAGAGGTAATGTTTTTGTCCTGTTAATGCACAAATCATCCCTTTTCATTGTCTTCATTTAATGGAATCTGCTGCTTGCCTTCTTGTCTCTTAGTTAATGCTGATTCTTCCACCTACCTATTTAAAAATATTTTTATATTATCTGTAATCACTCATTAAGGCCTTCACCAATTACACATCTATAATTGTGATTATTCCTTCTTAGCTACTGCACAGATCTGTGTAGAATTAAAATCTGTTTCTCCTCTGACTTAGTGCACATGTTCCCATGTCCAGTTATGACAGTATGGGGACAGATACCATCTTTGTTGTGACAAAGTGAAAATAACAAAGACAGCCTCACCCTTTCACAAGATAAGAAGGGCTGCCAAACTGAGAAATGTCCAAAACAGTTTCCTACAATGGGCAGAAGGTTTTACTTTTTCAGTATGTGTTACGTAATCCAACGCCCAAATGGATGCTGCTATTTAAACATACCATTTCCTCCTCTGTGTGGGTTTTACGAGCTTAGTTTATGTTACCATGTTGGTTCTTTTGTGACACAGAGTTGCATCAAAATCTACTTGTTGGGGTTGCAGTTTGTAGTGGAAAATACATTTTTAGTATCTTTGGAAAACTTGGAATTTTACCGAGTAGTTGGGGTTTTTTTAAGTGGGTTTAGGAAAAAGGATAGGTCTTCAACATGCCGAGACCTAAGAGAAACAGTTGATAATTTTTTTCAATTAATTTGTCTAGTGATCATTTCCTAGGAAAACAAATGAACCTCAGGATAAAATCTTTCTTTATATACTTCCTTGTATAGTTTTTAATTCTAAAAATTCTTAATTTGTAAAGACTATGAAAGGAAGAGTCAGGAAGTTACTCATGTGCTTCTGCACCAGGCACCTTTTTTAAAAAAGTGGGGGAAGGAACACCTAAGGGGCTCAGTCAGTTAACCATCAGACACTTGATTTCAGCTCAGGTCATGATCTCATGGTTTGTGAGTTTGAACCCCACACTGGGGCCTGAGCTGACAACCCAGAGCCTGCTTGGGATTGTCTCCCCCCAATCTCTCTCTGCCTCTCCCCTGTTTGCTCTTTAGCTCTCTCTCTCAAAAATAAAAATAAACTTAAAAAAAAAGTGGGGGAAGAAATCATGTTATCCTTAGTACAAAGAAAGCAAAGTAAAATCTGTCTTTCCCATTATGTTTTTAAACCAAAACAAACATTCTGCTCTAACCTTAAATTCATTCTAGTCACATTCTGACTGATAACAGAGTTTCAGAAGCAGCTGTCTTGTTTTTATCCCCTCAGACACATACTGTATTCCTTAAATTCTACACTACGTACTATTTTGAGGTATCTGCCCATTCTCAAGATTCTATAGCTTTTGTTCTGCCCACTTGTATGAAATCTGGGGAGTAAATTTCTGCTTTAGCCTTGAAATTTCTTTGCTCAGTTGAAAGTTTCAGAGCCAACATTTGTATTTTTGACAGTTATTTTCAGAGCAAAGAAACACTTCAGTTTGATTAAAGACAAAATAAAATTGCAATTTTTTCTAAAAAACAAAAAAAGTGTTCAAAAGATCAATGGAATATTGGTTCATTAGTTATGACAAATATACCATAGTAATGTAAGATATTAATATGAAGGAAAACTGGCTGTAGGTTTAATGAAACTATGTGTACTATCCTTGCAACTTTTCTATAAATCTAAACTTATTCCAGAACAACAATCTTTTTCAAAAAGCTCAGTGGGTACAGAGAGCAGAGATAAGTGAGGTAGGAATTGTGTGAGACTTTAAAGATTATCTAGGCTACCAACTGCTGAGCATTGAAGTCTAAATTCCATTTCACTTTAATTACCTGTTTAAAGGCCTTATTTCCAAATATAGTCAGATCGGGGGGTGGTTAGGGCTTTGACATGTGAATGGGGTGTGGGGATGGTGGGGCACAATTCAGTCCATAATATCCCTTTTAAACACTAAAGCCCTTCACATAGTGGAAAACTGTAGTGAGATTTTACAGTACACGTTAGGAGTGTGGACCTGGGATTAGTCCTGGGTTCAAATCCCAGCTCAGGCACCAGTTAGGAACATGTCTAAGTGCAGCTGTTTAACCTTATGGAGTCTTCATCGTCTCCTATGGAACATGAGGAGAATAAGGGTAATTACTCGATATGGCACCGTGAGACTTTAATTCATAATTCATGTAAAGCACTTAACATGATATCTAGCATATAGTATAGGGCTTTATGAATAATCCATTGATTAATCCTTGATTCTCCTCTAGCCTAAGAAACCCTTACTTTTTAACGTGCTTCCCGTCTCCTGAATCTAAACTGTCTTCAAAGTGACTGTTCAGGTGTAACATGAGTTACACTAAACATATCACTATCCATGGGGTTGGAAACATACATCCTAATGCTAGAAGCAACCGGCCTACGTACTGTTCTGACTCTCAGATCACCATACATTCACACTAAGCTATCCAGGAAAACCCTCCGGTCTTTTTGACTCACCAGTGTTTTTCTTTGGAGAGTTCTGCTAAGCCAGGTCCCACTCTCACCGAACTGGAAGGCCAGTTTCCTAGAACAGAAGTCATGATGACACATTCATTTATATCAAATTTGACCTTGTCAGCATCACATCTTCAACTCATTCTCTCTTTAGATGTTCACAGAACATCTTAGTTTTCTCATCAATGATCTGTTTAAGAGTTTTGTTTAGATCCACCCAAGTTTGCCGATTCACACAGGGGAACAGCTCCCCCGCCTGGTGACCCTGCAGGCATCCGGATAAACAAAGCCCGAGCTGCAGCTTGTTTGAGTCCTGGCAGGACACCATCCTGAAGCGCAGAGAGGCTGGGCGGCCTCTAAGGAGCTGGTAGGCAGTCATCTCTCACCCACCTCTCTGTCTCCCTGCACGGATGTTACGAGACAGTGTCTCATCATCTCCTGGGTTCTGATGGACAGGCAGCTCCGGGCAGGGCACCCGCAACTAATCCTGCAATCATTGTCTCTTGTTTAGGTGTCGTCCTTTTTGGTGAATAGAACAAGGAGCCAGCCCCTCTGACTTCTTCCTGTGGTTTATAACGAACTGTCTAAACCTAAAAGTGGCTCATTGTATCTCAACTGGTTGACCAGTCAAGATTTGGCTTATCTTCTAAGGGTGGGTATGCCTCACAGTATATGGAGGCTTCTCATTCTTTTTTATTTTTTGTTGTTATTATTAAATAATTTATTGTCAAGTTAGGTAACATATAGTGTAGGCAGTATAGTCTCAGCTTTGGGAGTAGATCCCCATGATTCATCACTTACATACAACACCCAGTACTCATCCCAACAAGTGCCCCCCTCAATGCCCATCACCCATTTTCCCCACCCCCACCTCCCACCCCTACCCCCACCTCCTACCCCCACCCCCACCAACCTTCAGTTTGTTCTCTGTATTTAAGAGTCTGTTATGGTTTGCCTCCCTCTCTGTTTGAAACTTATTTTTCCTTCCCTTCCCCTATGGTCTTCTGTTAAGTTTTTCAAATTCCACATATGAGTGAAAACATATGATATCTATCTTTTTCTACCTTATTTCACTTAGCATAATACCCTCCAGTTCCATCCATGTTGTTGTAAATGGAAAAATGTCATTCTTTTTTGTCACCGAGTAGCATTCCATTATGTGTGTGTGTGTGTGTGTGTGTGTGTGTGTACACACCATCTTCTTTCTCCATTCATCAGCTGATGGGCATTTGGGCTTTTTCCATAATTTGGCTAACATTGATAGTGCTACTATAAATACTGGGGCACATTTGCTCCTACAAATCAGCATTCCTGCATCCTTCGGATAAATTCCTATTAGTGCTATTGCTGGGTCATAGGGTAATTCTATTTTTAATTTTTTGAGGAACCTCCACACTGTTTCCAGACTGGCTGCACCAGTTTGCATTCCCACCAACAGTGCAAGAGAGTTCCCCTTTCTCCTCATCTTCACCAACATCTGCTGTTTCCTGAAAATTTACCCAACTCTGATTCTCCCAGAGTTTTCTATTCCTCAGAATTGAGGACAGAAGTTACTGCAGACAACAGGCTATAACTTATAGCAGCTGTTTGTTGCTTGTTGTCTTATTATCTTTTCATCCATTTGAACTTCCCTTTCACTCTTATCTGAGTTCATGTTATATTTGTTTTTGTTGTTTTTTAATCTGGAACAATATGGGCTCCTTTAACTCTAAAGATTCTTCCTGTTTGTCCAAAAAGCTCTAGCCTTCTATATTTTTACTTATGAGGGGTCCACTATTGCCAAACTCCATGAAAACAGGATTTCTATACTAAATATGAAAAGAAACATAATTTCTAGCAGGCTCTTTGATTTCTCTAAATAAGTGAATTAATTCCAAATCAATGTCCCCTCAGGGTCTTTAAACAAAGCTAAAGAAAGAAGAGAAAAGAAATCTGTACCACTTCAAATTATAAAAATTGATCCAGAAAACTACAGGTTTCTAAAAGCTGTGTAAACCAAGAATTAATAGTTCTACAAAATATAATCAAGTTCAGCCTTTTGAAAATGATGAAAATCAGTGACATTATTACAAGGTATATGGACAATGAAAAAAAAAGTTCTGTCAAATTCAGAAGAGAACAAAATTGCAGAGATGCACAACAATGCTTCCTCAACCGATCTAATGGTCTTAATTATATGGTTTTGTCTCTTTAACTGAGAAACATGCTTAATAGCTACTAACAGCTCCATTTCTACCTTAAGAGCTGTAGCTTTATCACAATCAGCTCTTCTAATTTTCCAAAGAGTTGATAAAATTTGCATTTCATGAATAGAAAATATATTTTGAGCAAACAGTTTAATATACCTTGGCTATGTCTAGAGGGACTTAACAAACAACATTATCAGCTGTCTTAAAAACTAATGGAGTAGAGGGCTTCCCTTCCAGCAACACTAGAGTAACAGATCAGATTTGTCTACCCACCATAAAGAAGTAGGGACATGGACAAAACATGTGAAACTGTTTATGGACATTATAGAACATGCAGCCAAGGACTACAATCTCTAAAGGAAGAGAAACATCTAGAAGGGTGATACAGTCACCACAGCTTTCTGCCTGGAGGCACTTCATAGATTATGCTGGAAAAGAGAACCCCAAGCAGAACACAGGTGTGCCACTGAGTTCATGAAGACTGGAAGTCAGCAAAGCCATGTGGTTGCATTTGTATAAAAGAACCAGAGATGAGAGAAGCATACAAAGAAAGAGCTCCAGGAATCTGCATGGGGATCTGCTCCAAACTATAACTGAACACTAACTTATGTATGCATAAGGTTAAATTTCACAGTCAGAAAAGACCAATTGAGAAACTTTAAGACCCCTTAAAAAAAATATTTTATTTATTTTGAGAAAGAGCACACAAGTGAGGGGAGGAGCAGAGAGACAGAATCCCAAGCAGGCTCTGCACTGTCAGTGCCAAACCAGACATGGGGCTCAAACCCATGAACCATGAGATCATGACCTGAGCTCAATTCAAGAGTCAGATGCTGAACCCACTGAGCCACCCAGGTGCCCCTGTAGGAGCTCTTACACAGACCTGAGAGATGTTTGAGTTTTAACCAGGCACAGCAGGGAGGTCTCAATACCCACCAAGACTAGAGACCTGAGAGTTATCACTAAATGGTAGGGGTAAGCCAGGCTTACAGTGAAGTCTGTGCAAGCCCTTAAATGCCAGCTTTTAAGTACCAAGAAAATCCACATGTATCTAACCGTCTGCTAGAAAAAAAACTCCAGTGCTCCTTAAGACAACAAAATCTAACACTCAACAACAAAGAATCACCATGTACAGCCTTCAATTAAAATCAACAGACTGAGAAGCCAGAAAATGCCACCCAGGAATGAGGGGGTAAAAATCAGTCAATAATAGAGAATACTTAGAAATGACATAGGATGGTACTATCAGACAAGGACTTAAAAGAGGTACTGTAAATATGCTCAATATTTTATTTTAAAGGAAAACATACACACAATAAAAAATATAAAGAAAGACTAAATTAAGTCCTGGAGATGAAATATACAATATCT
This sequence comes from Prionailurus bengalensis, assembly GCF_016509475.1. Classification (NCBI taxonomy): domain Eukaryota; kingdom Metazoa; phylum Chordata; class Mammalia; order Carnivora; family Felidae; genus Prionailurus; species Prionailurus bengalensis. Next base: position 188,619,988 of record NC_057344.1, on the reverse strand, counting down.
GAAGTGAAAAACTTGATGGGGTTAATAGAGATAAGACTCTTTAGAAGAAAAGATTAGTGAACTTGAAGACATAGAATTAGAAACTATCCAAACTGAAGAGCAGATAGAAAAACAGGCAAAAAATGAACAGAACTTCAGTGATTTTTAGACAACATTGTTCTAACTTACGTGTAAGAAAAAGATAAATCAAAGGAATAGCCTGCAGATTTCACAAATTTTATTGATAAAAACAATAAACACATAGATCCAAGAAATATATACACAAGGAAAAGCATAACACATAATGAAATTGTTGAAAACCAATGATAGAAATCTTAAAAGTAGTCAGACAGAAAGACAAAACTTTTATAATAAAATTATCAAGTCATCAACAGACACAACAGTCCTAAGTTTATATGCTTAGTTACATAGTTTCAAATACATGAAGACTATAATGAGAAAACAGAAAGTAGACAAGTTCAATATTATCACTGGAAATTTCAACATCCCTTTCTGAACAAGTAATAGATCAAGTAGAGAGAAATCAATAAGAATACAGACATCCTAAAAATCTGTCAATCTAACTACTCTAACTTACATGTATAGAACATTCTACCCAACAGCATTAAAATGTGCATTTGTTACACACGGTCATCAAACATTCAATAAGAGAGATCACATGCTAAACAAAACAACAAATAATTGATAAGGCCTGAAGACTTACAAAGCATGTTCTCTAATGACAAAGGAATTGAATTAGGAATCAATAATAATAGTCATATCTGGAAAAATCTTCCAACATACTTTCCAAACACCACATGGGACAAAAAAGAAATGAAGAAAATTAGAAAATATTTCAAAAGGACTTAAAAGAAAAAAAATTTAGGGGATCCATGTAATGCAGAAGTTTGAAGATGAATTTATAGCTCTAAATGCTTACAGTAGGAAAGAAGAAGTGAAATTTCCATTTAAGAATGGAAAGGAATAACCATGGTGAGATATCACCTCACACCTGTCAGAATGGCTAAAATTAACAACACAAGAAACAACAGGTGTTGGCAAGGATGCAGAGAAAGGGGAACCCTCTTGCACTATTGGTGTAAATGCAAACTGGGTCAGCCACTCTGGAGAACAGTATGGAAGTTCCTCAAAAAACTAAAATAGAACTACCCTACGATCCAGCAATTGCACTACTATAGATGTACCCAAAGGATACAAAAATACAGATTCAAAGGGGTACATGCACCCTGATGTTTATTACAGTGTTATTGATAATAACCAAATTATGGAGAGAGCCTGAGTGTCCATCAAGTGATGAAAGGGTAAACAAGATGTGGTATATATACACAATGGAATATTACCCGTCAAAAAGAATGAAATCTTGCCATTTTCAATGACGTGGATGGAGCTAGAATGTATTATGCTAAGTGAAATAAGTTAATCAGAAAGACAAATATATGATTTCACTCATATGTGGAATTTAAGAAACAAAACAGATAAACACATGGGAAAGGGTGGGGGGAGAGAAGAGAGGAAAACAAACCACAAGAGACTCTTAATGACAGAGAACAAACCGGGGGGTTTTATGGAGGGAGGAGGGTAGGGGATGGGCTAAATGGTTGATGGATATTAAAGAGAACACATGTTGTGATGAGCACTGGGTGTTGTATGTAAGTGATGAATATTGCACTGTATGTTAACTAAAATTTAAAAAGATGAATAAAAATAAAATAAAATAAAATAAAATAAAATAAAATAAAATAAAATAAAATAAAATAAAAGGGATTGGCCCATAATATATGTAGTAAGCTACTGGTCTTTACACATACCACGTCATTTCAAAGTATATCTTTATCTCATTTTGACAAGGTAGATTCGGGCTAATCTCCTGACAATTTTGTTAAATAGTTCTCTGAATGTGGGAATTAAATTTGCATGCCTGTGATTCCAATTATGAGTCCCTTGTAATAAATGTATCCTATACTGAATTTTCAATAGAAAAAAGAAAAAAGAAAAAAGAAAGGAACAACTTAGCGTTACTAAAAGGCATCCAAAAAAAAAAAAAACCCTACACCTAACGCCTATTTAATGGTGAAAGAATAAATGCTTTTCCATTAAAATAGGAAATGATATCAAGAAAAAGAAAACACATACAGATTAGAAAGAATTAAAACTGTCTTTATTTGCAGGTAACAGGATCACATATACAGAAAATCCTAACAAATTGGGACACCTGGGTGGCTTAGTCGGTGAATCGTCAATGGTTTGTGAGTTCGAGCTCCGCATGGGCTCTCTGCTGTCAGCACAGAGCCACTTCAGATCCTCTGTCCCCTTCTCTCTGCCCTTCCCCCACTGGTGCACACACATGCTCTCTGTCTCTCAAAAATAAATAAACATTCATACAAAAAAGAAAATCCTAAAGAAGCTACAAGAAAGTTACCATAATCGTCAGGTGAATTTAGCACATTTGCAAGATCAATCCATAAAAATGTATTGTTTTCTATATGCCATCAATAAACAATTAGAAACTGTTACTTCTTTCCCTTCCTGTTAATCCTGTTTTGCTTTGTTCCATTACCAATTTCCAACTGTTAATTTGTTATCTGGCCTTTTCAAATGTACTACATTCAAAACAAAGCCCTCAGTTAATCGTATCTTGGGAAGAGCCACACATTACCTGTAGATTGCATAAATGGCCACAAAACCTCTTCCCTCAGGAAGAGTCATACTCCTTTGAAGTATGACTCTGTGTCCCTTACCATCAGGAGAAAGAGTCCATTCTCCAGGTGCCTGCAGTTGGGCTTGCCCATGTGACTTTATTTTATCAAAAAAAATTTTTTTTAATGTTTATTTGTTTTTGAGACAGCGTGAGTAGGGGAGAGGCAGAGAGAGAGGGAGACAGAATCAAAAGCAGGTTCCAGGCTCTGAGCTATCAGCACAGATCCCAATGTTGGGCTTGAACCCACAAACCACGAGATCATGACCTGAGCCGAAGTCATACGCTTAACCGACTGAGCCACCCAGATGCTCCCCATGTGACTTACTTTAATGAACATCTTAGTAAATGCATCAGAAGCAAAGGCATGAAAAGTGCTTGGGCACTGAAGTTTACGCTCTGCTTTCGAGTTCTCTGGAACTGTGGGACGACTGTCTGAGGAATCCAGAGCTAGCCTGCTGATAGATGAGAGAACACGTGACATAAAGAGGTGATGCCAACTGAAGGCCTCTTGTGCCATCCAGCCGCAACCATGCCCATCCAACCCCCAGAATCATGAGAAATAATGCTTGCATTATAGCCACTAAGTTTTGGAGTGGTTTGTTACACAGTAATAGCTAACTGGTATGGGTTACTTCTGTTCTCATTTTGGCAGTGAAAGCAAATCACATGCCCACAACTCAAATCAATGTCCAGCGTACCTAGAAGGTGCGCGAAGTCCTCTCCTCATGAACAGTGATGCTCTGTGCCCCGGTGGTTAGGCTGTGTGTCATCTTTGTTCTTTACAGACATATACGGATATATTTAGAGATAAGAGTGACATGATGTCCAATTTTAATGTAAAATAATCCTTAACGGAAAAGGGGGAAAGGAGGAAGAAGGAAGAGGAACAGATGAAGGAGGCACGACATAATGGTGACATTTGCTGAACATGGGGGATGGACAGACAGTGCATTCATCTGCTTGGGCTGTCATAATAAAATACCACAGACAAGTGGCTTCAACAACAGCTATTTATTTTCTCACCGTTCTGGAGGCTGGAAGTCTGAGATGAAGGTGCCAGCATGGTTGATTTCTGGTGAGAGTCCTCTTCCTGGCTTGCAGGTGGCCACCTTCTGTGTCCTCACATGGCCTTCCTGTGTGCATGCATGTGGCGAGAGATCTCTCTGTTCATCTTCGTACGATCCTAAGGGAACAGGACTCTATCCTCATGACCTCATTTCACCTTAGTTACCTCCAAAAAGTTCTATTTCTAAATACAGTCACACTGAAGGTTACAGCTTCAATATAGATGAATTTGGGGAGGAGGGAAGACATAATTCAATCCATAACAGGGGGGTTCACTATAATATTATTTCTAATTTTTTCCATGTTTGAAAATGTCCATAAGATTTAGAAGATGTAAGTGTATTTTGGCGCCTGTGTGTTTATACTTTATTTAGTGAGAAACAGAAAGTGCTGGAAGGTTCTATGGTCCCCTTTATACTCTTAAAATCTCTTGAGTAGGTACTTAGAAATTGCGGCTCAAGGTAACAAAGCTGTGACTTTGCTTTAATGTCCAATCTTCTGCTTTCTTCCAGGTTGCTGGTATTACTGTAGGTCCAAGTCTGCAGACAGAAAGAAATGGTAGCCAGCTTCTCCATCGCCGCATCTCATCTCCCCCATTTATCTAGAAGTGGCTTTCACTTCAGTCAGAACTGACGTGCTGGGGGAAGGGCTTATAAAAGGTTTCACGTGATTTGGAACTGTCCTTTGTTGGCCTTGAGCTCTCTGGGCCTAACGCTGCTGCAGCTTCCTTGACACAGACGCATGCATATGGTCACTTGGAATTCCTTCCTTGACAACAGAAAGTCTATGGCCTACTTCCAGACTCTTCTGGTTGAGACTCCCTACTCCCACAGAGGGCAGTATTGGACAGGCCTCACAGAAACCTCTTGCCAGCAAGGTCTACTCTGAGGTCTGTATCCAATGCACAGAAAATACTTACCCATCTTTCCCCCCGAGTCTGTGCCTCTCAACGTCTATCACAACAGCAGCACTCAGCTCTGTCACCCAAGCAGCAATCTGTATATTGGTTTCCTATTTCACAGTAACAAATTATCACAAATGATTATTATTTTACAGTTCAGGAGAGGAGATATTCAAAATCAGTTTCACTGGGCTAAAAATTAAAGAGACAGAAGGGGTGCATTACTTCTAAGGGCTCTGAAGAAACAGAGAAAACCCATTTCTTGCCTCTTCTACCTTCTAGAAGCTATCTGTATTCCTTGGCTCATGCCACACTGGTCTGACCTCTACTTCCATCGTCACATCACCTCTGGCTGACCATTGTGCCTCCTTTTCAAAAGGATCCTTGGGATGCCACTGGGCCCACCTGGATCATCCAGGATAATTTCACCACCTCAGTCCTGTTTGCCAAATGGGGCAACATATTCACTAGTTCCAGAGATTAAGATGTAGACACCTATGGGGCACCTGGGTGGCTCGGTCGGTTAAGTGCCTGCCTTGACCTTGGCTCAGGTCATGATCTCACGGTTCATGGGTTCAAGTCTTGCATCGGGCTCTGTGCTGATGGTGCGAAGCTTGCTTGGGATTCTCTCTCTCCTTCTCTCTGCCCCTACCCTGCTTTCTATCTCTCTTAAATAAATAATCTTAAAAAATTTTTTTTAATAAAAAAAAAAGATGTGAACATCTTTGGGGGAATACATAGTAGCCTTCCCTGTTTCCTCACGGAAGTCTCTCTCACCAGGCCCGAGGTAAAGAAGGTAGCACTCTACTAGAGAGTAAATTCCATCCCTCCAGGGATGGCAAGAGGCCTCCAAAGAATTCTGGAGAATTCTCTTCTCCAGGCCCCACACAAAGAGCTATCAGACCTCTTCTTTGATCCTTAGTCTGTCAGACAGATACAGAGTTGTGGAACAGGTGCCTTTACATTTCTTTTACAGAGTTTGCATGCACTGCTTTCTCCCCGTTCAGTATCTTGATATTCACAGAATCATCACCTTAGTTGAAACCGAGGCATGGAGAGTTCCATTCTAACATCCTGTACATAACTATTTCCCTAAAGCAGAAACATGAAATTATAAATAGATCCTCATGAATTGTTAAATTCTTAAAGCTTGTCTTCTATTTGGTGACAGAATGTATTTAATAAGTCAAAAGGAATTTCAATATTCAAAGGTGAATATTAAATGAATAACATTCTATAGAACACAAAAATATTTTTAGGAGAGTATTTTTGCTTCTGAAAAGCTTTTCAGTCAGTTTTACTGTGCCTTCTTGAATGAAGAACTATCACTCAACCAATCTTCTGTTCGTATGAAAAAGAGTAATTTTAGCTGGAGCACAAACGTCACCTGCAGAATAGTAAATGTGATAGGTGATGTTGGCATACTCTATTTTGCCTAAAGAAATGTATTTTCTCATCCTTCAACTTCTCCCTCATAGTGTAATAGCTAAAGGCATTTATAAAATCCACAATATAATGGTGCCATAATTTATGTAAATACATTATTAGGCATTTCTACCCAAATAAGGAGAATGAATCAGAGTGTTTACACAAAAATGAAACTGTAGCATTTGATTGTCAGATCTGGAATATCTCTTCCATCAAACATTCCATCAAAACAGAGATGTGTAATCCCTGAGAGCCCACAAAAAAATGAGGTGGGGGCTCTATTGGTATATCAGTTTGAACTCTTCTGGGATGAACTATAACCTCAGCCAAAGTCGAGGTAGGGGGAGAAGGTAGTGGGGGACGAGGGAGATCTAATGATAGAATGTATGGCACAGAACTCACAGGTAGGGAATGAGGCTAAACTTGAAATTTCTAAACCCAGGCACTCACAGAAGCCTTTGGGACTCTGCTTCTTGTCTCCTCCCCCCTGTTTTTCTGCATTGTTCTCTCTGGCTGCAGGGTTACATGAATGAATATGTAACAACCAAAGGATCCTGAGTCTTTACATTACCAATCAAGTGACTAGAAGAGATTTCTCTTTAGTTCAAATTCCCCAAGAGACGGCCTGCTTTGGCTTGGGCCATGTACCCATTCCTGGAGTAATTAACTACGGCCAGGAGATCACACTACATGAGGATGGTACCCACTGTAGACGAGAGTGAGACGGAGGGGTGCAAAAACACAACTATAGCAGGTCATCCCAAAGTGTTGGGAGAGCACAGTGCTGAATACCTAAGAGACGGTTGACATCTGGACTCCTAAATCCTATAGGTCATTGAGAATGTGTACTTTCAGGCATGTATTATGTTAGCTTCTTCCATCCACTGGAGTGGCATCTAGCAAGGCCACATTTATTTTACCATCTCTGGCTGAGGATATTCATAGAAGGATGCAGGCAGTAAAGATTTAAATACCAACCCATGTGGTTATACACTCGCAGAGGAGATAAACCAGAGCCCAGGCCATGACTGATAAACTCCCCTGCTTTCTATCTCTAAAAGTTGGTAGATTTCTTCCTGTGGATATCGCCCTGGGGGACTCAGTTTTGTGTGGTAATCTTGGCTGCAAATTCCTGTCTCTGTAGGCACCAAGGCCCTCTGTCAATAAAACCAACCAAACCTTCCAGGCCTGCCATGGTGTCAGCTTGCAAATGAAACCCTGAAGTCAGTACAATGTATGAAGTCTCGTAAAACACCACTTCTCAAACATAGTCTGCATTCAGTGTTAAGAGCTTTTAAGTTATAATGAAAAATCTGCAGTGCCTGGGTGGCTCAGGAGGTTAAGCGACTGGCTCTTGACTTGGGCTCAGGTCATTATCTCACAGTTCATGAGTTCAAGCCCCACATCTGGCTCCATGCTAATGGTGCAGAGCCTGCTTGGGAGTCTCTCTATGCCCCTCCATGCTCGCTCTCTCTCTCTCAAAATAAGGAAAATAAACTTTAAAAAAATCTGACTCAAACCACTCCCTCTTTTAAAGTTTCTGGGTTTTCTTTCCCTATAATAATTCTAAAGCTACAATGTTTTCTTCACTTTTTCATAAAACTGAACTATTTCAGGGGATATTTTATGAGAGAAAATCATCTGCACGTTGCCTGAATCATAGTTAGAATTGTGCTAGGGCAAGATACTCTTGTAGGGTTTTGCCTACACTGAAGAGTCTCTCAGGCAATGTATCCTCATACGGAAGCACATTTAGACATTTAACCCCATGGAATTCACCCCATAAATGTCTACTGGCAATGAAAAAGAAGAAAAAACTGACAAAATGAGAAGTTATGAAACTTCAGCAGGTAAGAAGATACTTAGTGGAAGGGTTAAAAACAGAAATAATGAAGAAACTTTAAACATCAGTTGCTCACTAGACTCTAGGGTAAACAGAAGTTGCCTATAATTTTATTTAAAATAAGCAAAAAAGAAAAAATAAAGGTATTTATACAAAGTTTTGGTTCTCATTATTTCCAAACATTCACAGAGAACTACATAGCTCTACGTGTAGATTTTTTTTAAATGTTTATTTATTTTGAGAGAGAGAGAGAGAGAGAGCGAGAACGCACGAGCAGGGGAGAGGCAGAAAGGCAGAAAGAGAAGGAGGGACTCTTGCCAGCACAGATTCCAACACAGGGCTCGAACCCACCAACCGTGAGCCTGAGCCAAAACCAACAGTTGCACATTTAACCAACTGAGTCATCCAGGCGCCCTTCTAATAGCATATTTTTTAAAAAGCGAAGGTTAGGAACCTGTTTTAAAAAGTCAGAGAAAGAACAGAACCGTAAATCACAAAAACATGAGAAGATATAATGAAGAACAAAGGCAATAGCAGTAGGAAGCAAACAAAACAGACAAAATGAGCGACACCAGAGTTGGTTTTCTGAAAAGGTTAGCACAAGTGACAAACCTCGAAGACGACACAATCTTTTAAATGGAGAAAATACAAAGTAGCATTATCAGGAATGAAATAGGTGAGATTAGTATAATATACTTTACGGGATGATGGATATTAGAAAGATAAGATCTTTAGGACAATAAATTTGTCAACTCTGATGCAGTGGCCAGACTCTTTCAGAAAATAATACATCTTACACAACAAGAAAATAGAGACAAATTTTAATAGTTCAAGATCTTTCAGAAAACTGAATCTGTAACTAAGAACTACCCATGAAAGAAAACTTGAGACCAGGATAATAACTTCACCCCAAAATTTTTCAAATATTTAAGAAAAGACTAACCAATCTTACAAAAACTCCAAAAATTTCAGAGAATGACTGAAGTATCACAATTTGTTTTAAGTGGCCAGGATAATTAATATACATCTAAAACCCTATAAGGAAAAATCTAGACCAATTTCTCTAGTAAATGTAGATGAAAAACCCAAAAAGTACATATGCACATAAAATGCAGTTTTATATAAAATACATAAAATGCAGATATTATATGACCAAATAGCATTTACTCAGGAATGTAAAGTTAGTTTAACATTCAAAATTCTGTCAATGTACTTGACTATAGTAATGGAATAAAGGAGAAATCCATGCATTTAAATACAACAAAAAGCACTTTATAAAATCCAAATCTCATTCATGGTAAAAACTCAGCTAACTTTGTTTAATTAAAAACTTTCTTTATCAAACTCAACACCCAAAAAACAAATAATCCAGTGAAGAAATGGGCAAAAGACATGAATAAACCCTTCACCAAAGAAGACATCCAGATGGCCAACCGACACATGCAAAAATGTTCAACATCACTCATCATCAGGGAAATACAAATAAACACCACAATGAGATACCACCTTACACCTGTCAGAATGGCTAACATGAACAACTCAGGCAGCAACAGATGTTGGCAAGGATGTGGAGAAAGAGGATCTCTTTTGCACTGCTGGTGGGAATGCAAGCTGGTACAGCCACTCTGGAAAACAGCATGGAGGTTCCTCAGAAAACTAAAAATAGAACTACCCTATGACCCAGCAATTGCACTACTAGATATTTATACAAGGGATACAGGTGTGCTGTTTCAAAGGTACATGCACCCCAATGTTTATAGCAGCACTGTCGACAATAGCCAAAGTATGGAAAGAGCTCAAATGTCCACTGATGGATGAATGGATACAGAAGATATGGTATGTGTATACACACACACACACACACACACACACACACACAATGGAGTATTACTTGGCAATAAAAAATAATGAAATCTTGCCATTTGCAACTACGTGGATGGAACTAGAAGGTATTATATTATTCTAAGCAAAATTAGTCAGAGGAAGACAAATATATGATTTCACTCTTATGAGGAATTTAAGATACAAAATAGATGAACGTAAGGGAAGGGAAGCAAGAATAATATAAAGACAGGGAGGGGGACAAAACATAAGACACTCTTAAATATAGAGAACAAACAGAGGGTTGCTGGAGAGGTTGTAGGAGGAAGGATGGGCTAATGGGTAAGGGCCATTAAAGAATCTACTCCTGAAATCATGTTTACACTATATGCTAACTAACTTGGATGTAAATTAAAAAATAAATTAATTAAAATGTTAAAAAAAACCCTTTCTTAATATCACAGAGAGTATCTACAAAACACCTATTCCAATATCATTATTAAAAGGTGGAAGACTGTATGAGTATCAGTGCAAAAATACTTAACACAATACCAGCAACAAAAACTCAACAAAGAATTGAAAGGATTCTACACCATGACCAAGTGAGATTTATTCCTGGAATGAAAGAGTGATTCAACATACAAAAAACCAGTGTCAATATACCACATTGACAGAATGAAGGGGGCGGGCGGGGGGGAGACATGATCACTTCAATTGATGCAGAAAATGCATTTGACAAAATTAAGTATGTTTTCTAACAAAAAAATGTAAAAAAGAACTAGTAACAGGGGCGCCTAGGTGGCTCAGTCGGTTGAGTGTCCAACTTCAGCTCAGGTCATAATCTCACGGCTCTGTGCTGACAGCTCAGAGCCGGGAGCCTGCTTCAGATTCTGTGTCTCCCTCTCTCTCTCTCTCTCTCTCTGCCCCTCTCCCACTCACTCTCTCTCTCTCAAAAAATAAATAAAAACATTAACAAAATAATAATAATAATAAAAAGAACTAGGAACAGAAGGAAATTACCTCAACATAATCAAGGCCATCTACGAAAAGCCCACAGCTAATATCCCACCCAAAGGTGAATAAAAATGGAAAAGTTTTTCCTTTAAGATCAGAAACAAAACAGAGATGCTAACTTTTATCACTTCTATTTGACATAGCACTAGAAATCCTAGCCAAAAGCAATTAGACAAAAAACAGAAACAAAAAGGCACCCAAATCTGTGCTCTGGATGACATAATATATATACATATGTATATATATTTGTCATATATATACATATGTATATATGTATATATATTTGTCACATATATATATTTGTCATATATATATATATTTGTCACATATATATTTGTCATATATATATATATGACAAAACCCTAAAGATTTGAGGGAAAAAAATAAAAAAACCCTGGTAGAATAAACAAATTCAGCAGAGTTGCAGGATACAATAATATCAGACACAAAAATCAGTTGTTTCTATACACTAACAATGAACAATCCAAAAATAAAATTATGAAGATAATCTCACTTATGATAGCATCAAAAAGAATAAAAATACTTAGGAATATATTTAACCAAGGAAGTGAAAGACTTATACACTGAAAACTAAAAAACACTGCCAAAAGAAATTTTTAGAAAGACACAAATCAATGGAAAGATACTGTGTTCATGGATTGGAAGGCTTGGTATTGTTAGGATGTCAATATCATTCAAAATGATCTACAGACTTAATGCAATCCCTATCAAAATCCTAAAAGTATTTTCTGCAGAAATAGAAGAATCCACCCTAAAATTCATATGGAATCTCAACGGGTCCCAAATAGTCAAAGTAATTGTTATCTGCTGAATTACGTACCCTCCCAAATTCATGTTAAAGTTCTACCCTCCCCCCCCCCCACATCCCTTCCAATATAGCTCAGAAAATAACTATATTTGGAGAGAGGACCATTAAAGAGGTGATTAAGCTAAAATGAGGCCTTTGGGTGGGCTCAAATCCAATCTGACCAATGTCCTCGTAAGAAGAAATTTGAGTACATACAGAGACACCAGAGATGTGCATACTGAGAGGAAAGGCCATGTGAGAACAGAGCAAGAAGATCATTTGAAAGCCAAGAAGAAAGGCCACTTAAGAAACAAAACCTGCACACACATTGATCTTAAACTTTTAGCCTTCAGAACTACAAATAAAAGTCTGCTGTTTAAGCCACCCAGTCTGTGGTATTTTGTTATGGTAGCCCTAGCTAACTAACAGAGTAATGTCAAAAAAAGAACAAACCCAGGGGCACCTGGGTGGCTCAGTAGGTTGGGCGTACCACTTTGGCTCAGGTCATGATCTTGTGGTCTGTGAGTTTGAGCCCCACGTCAGGTTCTGTGCTGACAGCTCGGAGCCTGGAACCTGCTTCAGATTCTGTGTCTCCCTCTCTCTGTGTCTTTCAACCGTTCATGCTCTGTCTCTCAAAAACAAACAAACAAACAAACAAACCTGGAGGTCTCACACTTTCTGATTTCAAAACTTTTTACAAAGGACAGTAATCAAAAGAGTACGGTACTAGCATGAAGATAAGAGATATAGACCAATGGAGTGGAACAGACAGACCAGAAGTAAACCCTCAGATTCAGGGTCAAATGACTTTCAACAAGGGTGCTAAGACATCCAATGGGGAAAGGACTGTCTCCTCAACAAATGGTGCTGGGAAAACTGGATATCCACAAGCCAAAGAAATAAAGTTGGATCCTTACAAACCACACAAAAATGGCTCTTTCATCTGGGCTGCCAGACTGTGGAAGATCTGGAAACCGGCAGGCCGTGCAAGTCAAGGCCACGGGCTGCCCATCAGCAAACACCAGAAGCACTCAGGAGGCCAGGGTAATGCATCACTATAGGATGAACTTTGACAAATATCATCTGGGTTACTGTGGAAAAGTTGGTATGAGGCATTACCACTTAGAGAGAGATCAGAGCTTCTGCCCAACTGTCAACCTTGATAAACTGTGGACCTCGGTCAGCGAGCAGACACATGTAAATGCTGCCAGAAAGAAGACCAGCGCTGCTCCTCTTGTTGATCTCGTGCAATCGGACTACTACAAAGTTTTGGGGAAGGGACAGCTCCCAAAACAGCCTGTCATCATGAAGGCCAAATTCTTCAGTACAAGAGCTGGAGAGAAAATTAAACATTTGGCGGGGGGGGGGGGGGGGGGTAGGGAAAGGTAGGAGGGGGGGTTGCTGCTGTGTCCTGGTAGCTTGAAGCCACAATAGATGGAGGTTCATTAAATGCTAACAGATGAAAAAGAAATACAAAACTGAACTCAAAATGGATCAAAGATCTGAATGAAAGATTTTGTTTTATTTATTTATTTTTTTATGAAATTTATTGTCAAATTGGTTTCCGTACAACAGCCAGTACTCATCCCAACAGGTACCCTCCTCAATGCCCATCACCCACTTTCCCCGACCTCCCACTCCCCATCAACTCTCAGTTTATTCTCAGTTTTTAAGAGTCTCTTATGGTTTGGCTCCTTCCCTCTCTAACTTATTTTTCCCTCCCCTTCCCCATGGTCTTCTGTTAAGTTTCTCAGGATCCACGTAAGAGTGAAAATACATGGTATCTTTCTCTATATGACTTATTTCACTTAGCGTAACACTCTCCAGTTCCATCCAGGTTACTACAAAAGGCCATATTTCATTCGTTCTCATTGCCAAGTGGTATTCCATTGTGTATATAAACCACAATTTCTTTATCCATTCATCAGTTGATGGACATTTAGGCTCTTCCCATAGTTTGGCTATTGTTGAAAGTGCTGCTATAAACATTGGGGTATAAGTGCCCCTATGCATCAGCACTCCTCTATCCCTTGGGTAAATTCCTAGCAGTGCTATTGCTGGGTTATAGGATAGATCTATTTTTAATTTTTGGAGGAACCTCCACACTGTTTTCTAGAGCGGCTGCACCTGTTTGCATTCCCACCAACAGTGCAAGAGGGTTCCCGTTTCTCCACATCCTCGCCAGCATCTATAGTCTCCTGATTTGTTCATTTTAGCCACTCTGACTGGCGTGAGGTGGTATCTCAGTGTGGTTTTGATTTGTATTTCCCTGATGATCGCATTCACAATTGCACCAAGAATCATAAAATACCTAGGAATAAACCTAATCAAAGTTGTAAAAGATCTGTATGCTGAAAACTATAGAAAGCTTATGAAGGAAATTAAAGAAGGTACAAAGAAATGGAAAGACATTCCATGCTCATGGATTGGAATAATAAATATTGTTAAAATGTCAATACTACCCAAAGCTATCTGCACATTCAATGCAATCCCAATCAAAATGGCACCAGCATTCTTCTCGAAACTAGAACAAGCAATCCTAAAATTCATATGGAACCACAAAAGGCCCAGAATAGCCAAAGTAATTTTGAAGAAGAAGACCAAAGCAGGAGGCATCACAATCCCAGACTTTAGCCTCTACTACAAAGCTGTCATCATCAAGACAGCATGGTATTGGCACAAAAACAGACACATAGACCAATGGAATAGAATAGAAACCCCAGAACTAGACCCACAAACGTATGGCCAACTCATCTTTGACAAAGCAGGAAAGAACATCCAATGGAAAAAAGACAGTCTCTTTAACAAATGGTGCTGGGAGAACTGGACAGCAACATGCAGAAGGTTGAAACTAGACCACTTTCTTACATCACTCACAAAAATAAACTCAAAATGGATGAAGGTCCTAAATGTGAGACAGGAAACCATCAAAACCCTAGAGGAGAAAGCAGGAAAAGACCTCTCTGACCTCAGCCACAGCAATTTCTTACTTGACACATCCCCAAAGGCAAGGGAATTAAAGGCAAAAATGAACTACTGGGACCTCATGAAGATAAAATCTTCTGCATTGCAAAGGAAACAATCAACAAAACTACAAGGCAACCAACAGAATGGGAAAAGATATTTGCAAATGACCTATTGGACAAAGGGGTTGTATCCAAAATCTATAAAGAACTCACCAAACTCCACGCCCGAAAAACAAATAATCCAGTGAAGAAATGGGCAGAAAACATGAATAGACACTTCTCTAAAGAAGACATCCAATGGCCAACAGGCACATGAAAAGATGAATGTAAGACTTTATAAAACACTTAGAAGAAAAAAACTTCATCACATTAGGTTGGTACGTATAATACCAAAAGCATAAGGAACACAAATCAAAATTGATCAATAGGACATCAAATTACAAACTTCTGTGTGTCAAAGGACACAATCAACATATTGAAAAGTCAGCCTACAGCATGGAAGAAAATATTTGTAAATCATACATTGTATAAAGGTTCACCATCGAACATATAAAGCACCTCCACTTCCACAACAAAAAAACCTAGTAACGCAATGAAAACATAGACCAAGGACCTCCATATTTCCCCACCGACACATAAATGGTCAACAAAAACATGAAAAGATGCTCAATATCACTTATCATTAGCAAAATGTAAATCAAAACTCAAATGAGATATCACCTCACATCCTTTAGGAAGGCTACTAAGAAACAAAAATAGAAGTAAAAAAGTTTTTTTTTTTTTTAATTTTTTTTTTTCAACGTTTATTTATTTTTGGGACAGAGAGAGACAGAGCATGAACGGGGGAGGGGCAGAGAGAGAGGGAGACACAGAATCGGAAACAGGCTCCAGGCTCCGAGCCATCAGCCCAGAGCCTGACGCGGGGCTCGAACTCACGGACCGCGAGATCGTGACCTGGCTGAAGTCGGACGCTTAACCGACTGCGCCACCCAGGCGCCCCAGAAGTAAAAAAGTTTTGATGAGGATATGGAGAAACCGAAATCCTTGTGCAACTGGGGACAATGTAAAATGGTACAGGCTTCAGGAAAAAACATTATGGTGGTTTCTTACAAAATTAAAAATAGAATTGCCGTATGATCCAGCAATTCCACTTCTGGATACAAATCCGAAAGAATTGGAAACAAGGCCTCAAATATCTATGTGTAGTATACTGGTCTTCATAGCAGCATCATTCACAAAAGCCAAAAGATGGAAGCAATGCAAACAAATGCCCATCGGCAGACACACACAGGTAAAGAAAATGTGGAACATACATACAATGGAATGTATACACATGTATACACACAGCATACAGCCTTAGAAAGGAAGGAATTCTGACGCATGCTACAACATGGATGGATCTTGAGGGCGTTATGCTAAGTGAAATAAGCCAGTCACAAAAAGACAAATACTGTATGATCCCACTTACATGAGGTACCTAGAAAAATCAAATTTAGAGGAACAGAGTAGAATGGTAGCTGCCAAAACCGGGCAGAAGGTAAAATGGAGAGTTGTTTACTGGGTGTAGAATTTCAGTTCTGCAAGACCAGAAAGTTCTGGGGATTGATTACATAACAACTGTAAATATAGTTCAATTTCGGCAGAAGCGCCTTGCAATATAATCATTGTTAAATAAGAATATGAAGGACGCAGATCAGAAAGGATACTGAACTTCCCCCTATTTACTGAATTCTTTTAAAAATGTTGGCCATTCCTTTTGTAGCAACGTGGATGGAACTGGAGAGTATTATGCTAAGTGAAATAAGTCATACAGAGAAAGACAGATACCATATGTTTTCACTCTTATGCAGATCCTGAGAAACTTAACAGAAGTCCGTGGGGGAGGGGAAGAAAAAAAAAGAGATTAGAGAGGGAGGGAGCCAAAGCATAAGAGACTCCTTAAAAACTGAGAATAAACTGAGGGTTGGTGGGCAGTGGGAGGGAGGGGAGGGTGGGTGATGGGTATTGAGGAGGGCACCTTTTGGGATGAGCACTGGGTGTTGTACGGAAACCAATTTGACAATAAATTCATATTTAAAAAAACATTAAAAAATAAATAAAAAATAAATAAGCATTCACTAAAAAAAAAAAATGTTGGCCATTAAAGTCCCCATATGAGTGAAGTCATATGATTGAGGGGTTGTGGGAGGGGGGAGGGGCTAAATGGGTAAGGGGCACTAAGGAATCTCCTCCTGAAATCATTGTTGCACTATATGGGGGGGGGGGGGCGCTAAATGGTATGCTAACTAATTTTGATGTAAATTCAAAAAAAAAAATTGTTGGCCATTACGTAATTTACAAACTGATGTAAAATCTAACATTTTTGTTTGGAACTCATAATGGATCAGTGCTTTTATAAAAGTAAGATTTTCAACAGGTAGGAAGACAGGTGGGATAAAAGTTCACTGGTGTACATCCTGGGAATCTATTCCTGTGGCTGTCTGGTTATTTGTTCACCAAACCATCTCCCCTTCCTTCTTGGGCACAAGCTCGACTTCATTTCCCAGCTTACTCTGCAGTTAGGTGTGGCCACAACTGCACTCTGGCCAGTGGGCTGGGGCAGAAATGACATATGCCATCTCCTGGGCCTGATTCATAAAACCCTCCCCGGTGCTACCAACCATTCTCTGAGGAAGGACTTGGAGCGGGCAGAGCTTGGGTAAGAACCCCTGAGGAGTGCTGCCAGGCTAGTAACATACATACCAGACCACTGCTTCAGCAAGAAAGCCTTACAGTGTTAAGGTACTAAAATGTACATTCTTAAAATACAAAATTTAAAAGGAAATACTTAACTAAGCAGTAAAAATTGTTAATCATGGTTGCCCACTAAACATTTTTACTCAGTCTTATATAGGAATGGATACCAGTAACAAAACAAACCTGCTTAGTAGTGGAAATTCATTACTTTCGTGTAGAGTATCTTCCTAGACCCAATCTTCTTTGACTCATGACTCAAAGTCCCCATGACTCAAAGTCCCTGTGACTCAAAGTCCCCATGACTTTGGGAACTCATGACTACTCCTGGCTTTGTGACCAATCATATTCTGCATATATATTGGTTCATACGAACACTCTGATTAGCTGGATTCTTTACACAGTGAATGTGTCTCAAGAACCCTCTAGAAGCATTTTGAACTTTTAAAAACATGCCTGAAATATTCTTTTAAAAAAATATTTATTTGAGAGAGAAAGAGTGCGCACACATATGCATGTGACAAGGGAGGAGGGGCAGAGAGAGAAGGAGAGAGAGAATCCCAAGCAGGCTCCGTGCTGTCAGCAGGGAGCCCAACACGAGGCTTGATCTCACAAACTGTGAGATCATAACCTGAGGCCAAATCAGGAGTCGGACGCTCAACCAATTGAGCCACCCGGGGTCCCCAAAATGCCTGGAATATTCTGATAAGAATTGTCATCAGTACCTTCTCAAACTGGATAATGGCAGCAGTAATGGATTAAACACATACACTCACACACACTTTTCTTCCACTGTTCTGTAGATATAACAATTAGAAGGACAATACATATTTCAAACAATATAAAGCTTGCTGAAAAAGTTTGCTGAAAAAAATCTAATGAGATTATGGCTAGGAATTAATTCTGAGCATCCAACTCTAAAAGCGTAGGTAATGGTCTGTCACTGACTATAACGGGGGTCCTGTAAGTTCACACTTGGTATCCACCTTTGAGCCACTGGCATCCCCAGTGAAAAGAAGCTGAAGGAAAGCTACGTCCAAGGGCTTCTGGGGGTTTCATCACGTGCAGCACCAGGTTCACCAAGAAGGTGGAAAGACAGGGCGAGTCAGTCTACAGTAACTAAGTGAACACACAGAACGGACACTTACACATTTCTCCTTGAGGAGCTGGCTTCATTTAGCCAAAAAAATGTACTGGATTTACTGTTACTTGTATTTCATTGAAAAATAGGTGAGTTGACCCATAGGACAGTATTACTATACATATTAGGAAGATATGACAAAATCTTGGCAAGAATGATGGAACGGCCCAAGTTTGGGAAACACTATCATAAGTAGCTATAAATAATCAAATCGCCTCTCAGATGAAAGCACTGGAATGAATATTAAAATAATTAGATGATTCTGGGAATATGAAAAGAAAAAGACAATTAACATTTGCTTTACATTTTGGATTGCTGTTGTAGGACTCACTTTTCTTGATGGTTTAGTTTAACTCCTAGCTGAAATGCTTTCTGTTAATTTGTTTACTTCCTCATTTTTTATGGTCTCAACCAACTTCAGCTTAGGCATTCTGATCTCAATGCCTGAAACACATAGGTTTAAATGTTTTAACTTTCTTACTTTTCAATAATGAGCAAAATCTAAGCCTAAGCATCTATATATAAGTTGCCATCTGTTTGTAACATTCTATCTATTTATAGAAATATATTGAACATGGATACAAAGTTACATTAAGTTGCATGTGCAAGAATTCCTGTTATCTAGAAATTAATTAGTTGCCACGGATTACAAGCTGAAATATTAATATATGTTTATACATGTATATAAATCTAGTCACACAAATACTCAAACACAAACCTGATTTCGAACTGTTACCTAAAATCAGAGGTTGGTGTTTAATACTAGCAAATAACATCATGTTATTATATTACGCAGTGTGTGACAACATGATTAAAAACCTTCCGTGGAATAAAAGAGTAAATCAGGTGTGTTTCCTTAATCAGAACATGACCAGTTATACCTTATTATGAAATTAAAACGCAAACAAAAGAACTGGGATGAGAATAAAGTTTGGGGAAACTACAGATCATAAGCACCGTGAGGGCATGAGTGATTGTCTCCAGAGAAGCTACGCGATGTGTTGCAAAGCATGGTGGCTGCAGCATGAGGAAACAGGTCATGCTCCTAGACGTGGCGCAACCCGCCAGCATGTTCAGCATGGCAGAAATTCTTTGAGCCTCACTTGCCAACATTTTTGAATCGGGAAAATGAATGAGCCAATTCTCTGAGAAAACTGAAACCTCTCTTAACAGTTTTATGCTCCTGTGAAAAATAAAGAAACCTCCACCAGCCACAAGCCATAAATCAAAAAGGACAAAGGTAAGGGGATACAATGTGTTCTTCATTTCCTACACGCAAACATCAAACGTTAACTCAGTCAAATACTAGGGAGTATAATGCACAAAGTCATTGCTCATCACTTTCTACGCTTGGAATATCAACACATTCCAAATATTTTTAGTATAATCTTCATTTTATTCCAAGTATTTGATGTTTTCTGTCTTCCACCCCTCCCCTAGGCCCAGCCTTCTTGTCTTCTGTTATCTACACAAAGTTATATTTAAATTAACAGATGCTTACTGAATGGTGAACGTTTCCAGGAGGGGAAATTCCTCCCTTCCTGTAAGGCAGGAAAAAGCAGAGGAACAAAGTTCTTTTCCCGATGTGGAGTCAACCTATGGGTCAGAGAGAGACGTTACGCATTGTTGATGCTTTACAAAATACAAGAGCAAAATTAAAATAGCAATAAAGAAGTAGGCATTATCACTCCATTCACTCCTTTTTAGTTTATCTTTACCATTTCTACACGTCATCCTACATACATACATCAACTTACCAGGAGACCCTGGGCCAGGCAGTGGTCCAACGTGCAAGTGTTGAATCCATCCATTTGGTCAGGATCTATCCACTGGTTTGCTTCCCCCACCAAAAGAATGTCTCTAAAACTGACATTTGACAAAGGCTTAAATAGAACTTCCAGTTTTATTATTGCAAAGCAAAATAATTTATTTCTAATGCGGTAATCCAATGACAAGTGAACACTTACCCTCTAATAAGTGATCTTGTGGTGTCCCTGATATTTACTCTATAGAAGTTAAGTGGTACATCTCTCAGATTTGGGGTTTATCAAGGTAAACCTGAGTCAGTATTTCTTGAATGTACACTTTGAATCTGATCTGACTCAAACCTTTAGGCAGCTGTCACAAACAGATCTGAGCTGTGCCTCACTTCTCAAGCATTGTCTCACCTATCAGAGGGACCGGATGCACAGAGTCAGGGCAGACCCTATCTGACCTTCAAAACAGTTCCAGAAATGAACTTTCATGGAAGATGGTGGAGTAGGAGGGCCCTAAGACCACCTCATCCCCCGGATACAGCCACATCAGTGTAAATAACCCAGAAAAGGACCTGAAGGCTGACAGAACAGACTCTCCACAGCCAAATGTAGAGAAGAGGCAACAATCAAAGAGGGTAGGAGGGCAGAGACAAGGTCAGGAGCTAAATACACCCACAGGACTGTCCACAGGAGGGGGGGACACCACAGGTGTAGAGAGGGGCAAAGAAACACTCTCATACCAAGGAGCTTGCCTGGGAAAGATGAATCCCCATTTTTGGCTTTGAACACCAAGAGGCCAAATTTGTTGAGTTCTTACAACCAGCAGGGCTTAACACTCAGAACTTTAAAAATCAGCAGTCTGGGCTCTATGAGAGCACAGGATAGAATCACCACCCTTAAGAAGACAGAACTGAAAACAGCCCTACTGAGATACAGCACAGAGGCAGTAGTCTGAAAAATTCCTGGGGCATACGGGAGAGATTTGCTTACTAATCTCAGAGCATGACCAATCACAGAGGAGCAGGGATCTTTGGGAGACTTTCCCAGGAACAAAGAAGCTGGCAGGTGCCATTTCCCTGCCCTGCACCCCAGTCTAGATACATGGACACCTGTGAGAATCAGCAGTGTCAACACTCACTATCTAACTTGCTAACACCATGCCCCACCCAGTGTTTTTCCCTGTGGACACACCCCCTGCAGCCAGGCCTGGAATGGGTCCTCTCCTCCAGCAGACCCACACAAGGCTTGCCTATCAGCACAAAGCCCACCCTCTGCTCCACCCCACCCCTCACCTTGTACTTCTGCAGATCCACTCCCCCCACCTGACCTGCCTCGATCCTTTCTCACAGGAGACCAGGGCAGACCTAATGGGCACCATGTGCCCCACCACCATGTTCTTCTGCAGATCAATCCCCTCCACTTCACTCTTGTCTGGAGTTCATCCAAAGCCATGCCACAAGCCTGCCAATGGGCAAGCAGCTCTGAAAGGGGCCAGCACCACTCCAAAGTGACTCCCACCCAAGGGAGAGAAGATAACCACACACTAGTCTGAATACAGCCCCAGAGGTGAAGGCAGACATTTGGACCTGTTCTGTTGAACTGTGGGCCCTATTCAACAAGGAGAACTTCTCAGGAGATAAGACCGAGAAAGCACCCAGCAATTCAGTGCTATTGCATCTCTGGCAAATACTTGGTCCAACTTAAGCCCAAGGTTGCACCACACTGGCCCACTAACAATACAGGGACCAAAACCTGCCCACAACAGGCAAAGAGAACCATCGCAGATGACTGAAGGAAAAAGTGGCTCAGCCACAACATTGTGTGCGCATGCAACACAAACAGGAGACACCATTGAAGTGCCAGGTTCTGGAGACTGCACTGCAGGACACTATAGGCCCTCTTCTCCATAAAGCCACTACTTTCAAGAGCAGAAGACAAAGCTGACTTTCCTAACACATAGAAACAGACAGAATTGAATTGGACAAAACAAGGAGACAGAGGAATATGTCCCAAATGAAAAAAAAAAGGGACAAAATCACAGCAAGAGAGCTAAATGAAATGGAGGAAGTAATATGCTTAACAGAGAATTTAAAGTAAGGGTCATAAAGATACTCACTAGACTTAAGAGTGGAGGACCTCAGTGACACCCTTGACAAAGAGAGAAAACATAAAGAACCAATCAGAGATGAAGAACTCAGTAGCTCAAATTAATAATACACTAGAGGAAATTAATGTAGACTAGAAGAAGCAGAACAGACTAATAGCCTGGTGGAAAGAATAATGGAAAGCAAATAAGATGAACAGAAAACAGAAAAAGTAACAAAAAATGAAAATAGACTTAGGAAACTCAGTGACACCATCAATAATAATGACATTTGCACTATAGGTATTTCAGAAGGAGTAAAGAGGGCAGAAAATGTATTTGAAGGACTAGTATCTGAAAACTTCCTGAATCTGGGGAATAAAACAGAAATCCAGATCCAGGAGGCACAGAGAGCACCCAAAAAATGAAGGTCCACACCAAGACACATAGTAATTAAAATGACCCAAAGTAGGGATGCCTGGGTGGCTCAGTTGGTTGAGGGTCCAATTCTTGATCTTGGTTCAGGTTGTAATCTTACTTACAGCTCAGGAGATCAAGCCTTGCATCAGGCTCTGTGCTGACCACTCACCACAATCCCTGACTAGGATTTTCTCTCTTCCTCTTTGTCTCTCCCTCTCTCTTTCTTTTCCTTGCTCTATCTAATAACCATTTAAAAATAAATAAATAAAATAAAATGGCCAAAAGTAGTGATAAAGAGAAAAATTTTAAAGCAGCCAGAGAAAAGAAAGCAGTTACATACAAGGGAAACCCCATAAAGCTATCAGCTGATTTTTCAGCAGAAATTTTACAGGCCAGAAGGGAGTAGTAGCATGATATACTCAAAGTGCTGAAAGTAAAAAAAAAAACTACAGCCAAGAATACTGTACCCAGTAAGGTTATCATTCAGAATAGGAGGAGATCAAGTTTCCCAAACAAAAGTTAAAGGAATTCATCACCACTAACCCAGCTCTATAAGAAATGTTAAGGGAGACTCTTCGTGTGAAATGGAAAGACCATAAGTAATAGTAAGAATAGGGTGCACAAAAGCAGTAAAAATAAGTATATCTACAAAAGTAAGTCAAGGGATTCACAAAATAAAAGGATGTAAAGTAAGACATCAAATACCTAAAATGTGGGAGGGGAGAGAAGTTAGAAAAAAATGGGTTCAAACTTAAGCAATCAACTTAATATAGACTGCTACATGCATATTATATACAAACCTAATGGTAATCACGAATCAAAAACTAGTAATAAGAGCAACAAAATAACAACAAACTAAACAACAGGAGACAAAGAGAGAAAGGAATCCAAGTCAATCACTAATAAAGCCAGCAAACCATGACAGAAGAGTGCAAGACAACAAAGGAACAGAGAAAACTACAAAAGCAACCATAAAACAAATAACGAAATGGCAGTAAGCACATACCTATCAATAATTATTTTGAATGTAAATGGACTAAATGCTCCGATCAAAAGACCTAAGGTGAAGGGATGGATAAAAAAAAATAATAATAATAATAAGTCCATCTATATGCTGCCTACAAGAGACAGGTCAGACCTAAAGACACCTGCAGACTGAAAGTAAAGAGATGGAGAAACATTTATCATGTAACCGCATGTGAAAAGAAAGCCAGGGTAGCCATACTTATATGAGACAAAACTGACTTTAAAACAAAGTAACGAGGGGTGCCTGGGTGGCTCAGTCAGTTAAGCGTCCGGCTTCAGCTCAGGTCACGATCTCGCTGTCTGTGAGTTCGAGCCCCGCGTCGGGCTCTGTGCTGACAGCTCAGAGCCTGGAGCCTGCTTCACACATTCTGTGTCTCCCTCTCTCTCTGCCCCTCCCCTGCTCATGCTCTGTGTCTCTCTGTCTCAAAAATAAATAAAAACATTTTTAAAAATTTTTAAAAAAAGTAATGAGACAAAGAAGAGCACCGTATTATAAGGGGACAAATCCAATTTACGATTGGATATATCAATTGTAAATATTTATGTACCCTACACGGAGCACCCAAATACAAGAAGCAGCTATTACAGACATAAAGTAATAGATGGCAATACAGTAATAGTAGGCGACTTTACCACCACACTCACATCAATGGACAGATCATCCGAACAGAAAACCAACAAGGAAACAATGGTTCTGAGTGACACACTGGACCAGATGGATCTAACAGATATATTCAGAACATTCCATCCGAAAACAACAGAATACACATTTTTTTCAAGTGCACATGAGACAGTCTCCAGAATGGATCACATATTAGGAACCCAAACAAGTCTCAACAAATTCAAAAAGAATGCAAGTCATACCATGCATCTTTTCTGACCACAACGCTAAGAAACTAAAAATTAACCACACGGAAAAATCTAGAAAGGACACATATATATGGAGGTTAAATAACACACTACTAAACAATGAATGGGCCAACTGAGAAATCAAAAAGAAACCAAAACATACGTGGACACAAGTTAAAATGAAACTATAACAGCCCCAAATCCTTGGGATCAGCAAAAGCTGTTCTAAGAGAGAAGTTTATAGCAACAGAGAAAAGTTTACAGGCCTACATCAAGAAGAAAAACCTCAAACAACCTAACCTTACACCTAAAGGAGCTAGGAAAGAACAAACAAAAACCCAAACCAGTAGAAGGAAGGAAATAATAAATATTAGAGCAGAAATAAACTAAAAATAAGACAAGTATATTATTTAGATATTAGACAAATATATATAATATCTAAAAAACAAAACAATAGGGCAATGAAACAAGCTGGTACTTTGAAAAGATCAACAAAATTGATACACCTTTAGCCAGAATCATAAAAACAGAAAAGGATTCAAATGAACAAAATCAGAAATGAAAGAGGACAAATAATAAACAGCACCATAGAAATATAATTATAAGAGAATATTATGAAAAATTATATGCCAACAAATTAGACAACCTAGAAGAAATGGATAAATTCCTGGAAATATAATCTACCAAAACTAAACCAAGAAGAAATACAAAATTTGAACAGACCAATTACCAGCAATGATATTGAATCAGTAATCAAAAAACTCCCAACGAAGAAAAGTCCAGGACCAGTTTCACAAGTAAATTCTAACAAACATTTAAAGAAGAGTTAATAGCTATTCTGCTCAAACTTTTCCAAACATAGAAGAGAAGGGAAAGCTTCCAACTCATTCTATGAGGCCAGTATCACCCTACCAAAACCAGATAAAGACACTACATAAAAAGAGAACTATGGATCACTATCTCTGATGAGCAAAGATGCAAAAAGCCTCAACAAAGCAAACCAAATTGAAGAATACATGAAAGAAATCATCTTCCATGATCAAGTGGGATTCATTCCTGAGATGTAAGCATGGTTAAATATTTGCAAATCAATCAACATGCTACATCACATCAACAAGAGAAAGGATAAAAAAAACATGATCATTACAATGGATAGCATAACATCAATTCAGGATAAAAACCCTCAAAACCAAGTAGGTTTACAGGAAACACACCTCAACATAACAAAGGCCATATATGAAAAACAAACATCATACTCAGTGGGTAAAAATGGAGAGCTTTTCCCCTAAAGTCAGGAAGAAGACAAGGATGTCCACTCTCACCACTTTTATTCGACATAGTACTGGAAGTCCTAGGCACAGCAATCAGACAACAGAAAGAAATAATAGCCTTCCAAATTGGTAAGGAAGAATAAACCTTTCACTATTTGCAGATGCCATGATACTATATACAGAAAATCTGAAAGATTCCACCAAAAAACTACCAGAACTGACACATGAATTCAGTAAGGTCACAGGACACAAAATTAACTTATACACTGCATTTCTATACACTAAAAGTGAAGTAGCAGAAAGAGAAATTAAGAAAACAATCCCACTTATAATTGCATCAAAAATAATAAAATACCTAGGCATATACTTAAGTAAGGAGGTGAAAGATCTAGTCTGAAAACTATAAAACACTGACAAAGGAAACTTGAAGATAACACAAATGGAAAGATATTCCATGCTCATGGACTGAAAGAATAGAGTTAAAATTTTCACACTACCCAGAGCAAGCTGTAGATTTAATGCAACCCTTATCGAAGTAACAACAGCATTTTTCACAGAACTAGAAGAAATAATCCTAAAATTTGTATGGAACCACAAAAGATCCCAAATAGCCAAAGCAATCCAGGAAAGGAAGAACAAAACTGGAGGTATCACAGTCCCAGATTTGAAGATACACCACAAAGCTGTAGTAATCAAAACAGTATGACCCTGGCATAAAAACAGAAATAAATGGGGCGCCTGGGTGGCGCAGTCGGTTAAGCGTCCGACTTCAGCCAGGTCACGATCTCGCGGTCCATGAGTTCGAGCCCTGCGTCAGGCTCTGGGCTGATGGCTCAGAGCCTGGAGCCTGTTTCCGATTCTGTGTCTCCCTCTCTCTCTGCCCCTCTCCCGTTCATGCTCTGTTTCTGTCCCAAAAATAAATAAACGTTGAGAAATAAGCATCAATAGAAGAGAATAGAGAGGCCAGAAATAAACCCACAATTATATGGCTGATTCATCTTCCACAAAGGAGGCAAGAATATACAATGGGAAAAAGAAGTTTCTTCAATAAATGGTGTTCAGAAAACTGGACAGCCACATGCATAAGAATGAAACTGGACCACTTTCTTACACTATACTCAAAAATAAACTCAAAATTGATTAAAAACCTAAATGTAGGACCTGAAACCTTAAAAATCCTAGAAGCAGAGGCAGTAATTTCTCTGACATCGGCCACAGCAACATTTTTCTAGGTATCTCTCCTGAGGCAAGAAAAACAAAAGCAAAAATAAACTACAGAGACTACATCAAAATAAAAAGCTCCCACACAGGGGTGCCTGGGTGGCTCAGTGGGTTAAGTGACTCTTGAATTCAGCTTGCGTCATGATCTCAGAGTTGTGAGATCAAGCCCTGCAATCAGGCTCTGCACTGGGCATGGAGCTTACCTAAGATGGCCTTTCTCTCTCTCCCTCTGCCCCTGTCACTGCTCCATCACACCTTCTCTTGAAAGAAAAAAAGAAAGAAAGAAAGAAAGAAAGAAAGAAAGAAAGAAAGAAAGAGCACAGCAAAGGAAAAAAATCAACAAAACTAAAAGACAACCCACTGAATAGGAGATATTTGCAAATGATAAATCAAATAAAGGGTAGTATCCAAAATATATAAAGAACAGATACAACTCAACACCAAATAAAACCCAAAAAAACAAAAAACCTCCAATTAAAAAATGGACAGAAGACATGAATAGACATTTCTCCAAAGAAGACATCCAGAGATGTGAAAAGATGCTCAACATCACTTATCAGGGAAATGCAGATCAAAACCACAATGAGGTATCACCTCACATCTGTCAGAATGGCTAAAATCAGAAACACAAGAAACAATCAGTATCGGCAAGGATGTAGAAAAAGGAACACTTGTGGATTGTTGGTAGGAAGGCAAACTGGTGCAGCCACTGTAGAAAACAGTATGGAGGTTCCTCAAAAAATTAAAAATAGGATGATCATATGATCCAGTAATTCTACCACGGAGGTATTCACCCAAAGAATATGAATACACGAATTCAAAAAGCTATATATGCCTCTATGTTTATTAGAGCATTATTTACAATAGCCAGATTATGGAAGCAGCCCAGGTGTCCGTTAATAGGTGAATGGATAAAGAAGATGTGGTAGGAATGTGTGTACATGTATATATATCACATTATATACACACAGCTCAGGTTATGATCTCACGGCATTTGAGTTCAAGCCCTGCGTTGGGCTCTGTGATTATATTATACACGTATAATTTGATACTAGTTAGCCATGAAACAGAATGAGATCTTGCCATTTGCAACAACATGGAAAGAGCTACAGAGTATAATGCTAAGTGAAATAGTCAGAGAAATGACTATGGTTACCAGAGGGGAGGTTGGTGGGGGGATGGTTAAAGTAGGTGAAGGGGAGTAAGAACACACTTATCATTATGAGCACTGAGTAACGTATACTAATGTAAACTAATACAACACCGCACATGAACTATGCTGAAATTAACATTCTTTAAAATAATGCAACACATTAAATAACTTAAAAAAAAAAAAAAAAAGAGTTCCAGGAATGGACTCCATTGAGACTAAGGACCAGAGATGGTTAAGGACCACAGTGCATCAATGACCAAGGGGGACATTTGGATCAGAGCAGCTTTTGCCCTCAGAATGTAATTTAAAGATCAGTACCTGAGGAACTTTATCTGAGAACAAAGTAACAGCCAACAGAACAGCCAATAGGGAAGAACTCAGAGTAAGTGAATGTGAACCTGACTTATATGGTTGTACTTCATTTACATTCAAGGATAATGTATGTGCTGGGGGGTGGGGGGGAAGGAATGATTAAGAAAATTAAACCCAAATATAAATCACTGAAAAGCCACAAAAGTGACAAAACAATATTAAGAGGACCAAAGTGATAAGGCAAAGTAATTCAATTTAGAGAGAGCTTTTGAGGCATTTCCATTTCAAAAAAAAAAAAAAATTCCGTGAGATCTTTTTACAAACTTGTAGCATTTAAAACTGTATTTATAAAATACATCAATCCAAACAAGCTTTGATTTATATGTCATAATCAGTGGAGTTAATTATGTAAGAGTCTGCTAATTGATTTACATAGAATTCTCATTAAAATATCCCCATGTATAAACACAATTAAAATAGAACTACATGCTTCTATTATAAAATACAAAAATGTATGGGGCACATGGGTGGCTCAGTTGGTTAAGCATCTGACTTCAGCTCAGGTCATGATCTCACGGTCTAGGAGTTTGAGCCCAAGTCGGGCTCTGTGCTGACTGCTCAGAGCCTGGAGCCTGCTTCGGATTCTGTGTCTCCCTCCCTTTCTGCCCCTCCCCCACTTGTGCGCACACGTGCTCTCTCTCTCTCTCTCTCTCTCTCTCTCTCTCAAAAACAAACAGTAAAAAAAAAAAAATGTGAGACTGAAACAATGACAAACACCTATTTATTATATTAAATACAAGCCTGAAATGTTAAGTAGATACACAGATTCCAAGAAATTACATTTCAGATGCTCAAAGTCCTGCTGGTGCTTTGACAATGAAAACGATGCTTTAGAGGGTTTTTCTTTTTAATTCATAAAAAAAGCAACAATCGGGGGATATAACGTAAGACCCCAAACTTCAAAGTTTATTCAAAATTGTTTTGAATCCCTAAGGTGGCTGCAAACAGTCTGTTTTTACATAGTCCTGGCTTCAAGGAATGTGGACAACACGGTCTGTAGGGATTTGTGCCCAGGAAGCCCACCGCCGCTACCCTACACAGTAGTCTCGTGTTTCCATAGCCCAGTCCTGACGTTGCCGGTGCTATCTGTACCCAGCAAGGGGCCCTCCTGCCCACTGCTTTTGATTGGTCCATTCTGGATGGCCAAGTTGAGTCCATAAGACTTCTGCTGACTTTCAAGCTCAACTACAATTGGCTTCCTTAAGGCATCTTTTTTACTACTATTTGAAATAGGCTTTTCAAAATTTCTGCTGCTCTTGGGAAGCGTGCTACAGCCGTCGCTGCTATCGGGTTGGGGCGGGTTGTACTGTCTCTCTCTGTAGGCTAAATAAGCCCTTCGACTCCTCGAGTGTCCTTCATTGTTGCCCGGCCGGCTTTTAGGTAAGCCATTCTGCACGCTGCCTTCCACGCTGGTTGGGACGTCATAGGCATACTCTCTTAGGACGGTGAGTCTGCTTGCCCGGTGTCCTTTACTTCTGTTTTTATGATGGCGGCTTGGATGCACATTTGTTCGACACTGAACTTCTAAAGGTGCCACATGCATTTTGATATCATTGTCCATTGAATGTTCCGTCAGACTATTATCAAGCTGAGGCGTGGAGTTCAAAGGCAGGGAATTGGTATGGCACTGAGCCGCCGCAGCCTGCAAGTTGGTTAACTTGCAGCCCTGGGAAGAATTTTTGAAGCTCGATGTACTCTTGTTTGTGCATGAAGATTCTGCACTACTGTTGGTGCACTTAGGCGCCTCTCCGTTCGCGCCACTGGAGCTGGGGGGCTGTACATTAACCTGCACGGAGTACGAGCTCCGGCCGGGGCAGCAGGTCATGATCCACGCAAGTCTAACATCCTCCCTATTGACGCAGTGGTGAACCACGATGAATGCGCTGAGACTCAAACACGTGGCTCCAAAAAAGAAGCTGAACACCAAGTCCAAAGGGTAATACAAGGAAACAGCCAAGGCCCCAAACATCCACAGGGCGACATATAAGAGCAAGGTAAGACTGGCCCCCAAAAGTTGAGAATGAAAAGTGTGCTCATTTTCCAACGCTGACGTCGAAATCAGAGACAGAGACAGGGAATCCTGATGGTTGACTTCGCCATTTTCATTGGCCGCCAGCCTCTGCTGCTCCTCCGTGGGCTCCTTCAGCTCATATTTGCGCTCAGGGTGTCTTTTCAACTGAATAAATATGCTCAGGAAGTACATACAGTTCACAAACGTGATGAAGCTGGCAGGCCCGTAGAAGGCTCCCAAGGAGGGTTCCCACGCCATCCAGCAACTAGGAAAGAAAATGGGAAACCAGTTCAGATGCTGCATGGCAACCAACTGTTCCAGGAACTACAACAGAGTCAGGGCCTGGGAAAGCATTAAAAGAGAAGCAACTGGGGTCAGGTACGCAGAGAACACAAAACACTCACTAGGGTGCATGTGGCCGACTGCCGTAATTCTTGATGTTCGCGGCCGCTGTTATACCACAAACTATGATGGGTATGCCACCGCCGATCAGGTAGAATCTGGAAGGAGGGACAACGTGAATGTCAGCTCATCATTCCCATTGATTAAGGTGCACACATCCCAGTATCTCGGTACTGCAATAGTCCTTCCTCAATGATTAATTATTATTCCTATCCCAATAATAAACTGGAGGTTAACTTTTGGAGGTTGCTTTAACAAAATTTTTAAAAAATTTTTAAATTTTTGTTTGGATAGCTTTTTTAGAGTAGGCTACCACGTTTCCACTTGAGGAAAGCTGATCAGCTTCTGCCACCCTGTGGACAGGAAGAGATACTGCAGGTAGGGCTTCAATCTTTCCACGGGAATTCAGCAGGCAAACCAGTAAGTTAGTCCATTACAAAATGGACTTCAAGGTCTCACTGTGCCATACAGTTCACACAAAATATGTAATAATATTAACTACTGATTAATGTCTGCCTATGCCTGCGTGTTGCAGGCCACCTCACTGCTGTGTATGCTTATCCCTAGTCACTGAGGCAAGGAAGGTGCCCCATCTCAGCCTCACACAGTGCCCAGGCCCTTCCTGACCTCCTTCCCATGGACTCACTGGGGACAGCAAGAAAAAGGATCGTGCAGTAGGAACTGAGGGAGACAGAGTGGTGGTGAGTCCTACCAAGAGAAACTTCTTTTCTTGACCAGAGCTTCTTTGAGCTCCCTGATTAGAGAAAATAGGAACTTTGTGCCCTGGCCGCATCCTGCTGGGTACAGTCAGAATCTTAACTCTGCATCTGCCAATTCTAGAGACACAGCCCCATTCCTGAGCTGGCTGGATAAAGGCAGTGCAGTAA
This sequence comes from Prionailurus bengalensis, assembly GCF_016509475.1. Lineage (NCBI taxonomy): Eukaryota > Metazoa > Chordata > Mammalia > Carnivora > Felidae > Prionailurus > Prionailurus bengalensis. The sequence goes on along the minus strand of NC_057344.1, from coordinate 188,588,118 downwards.
AGCCTTGGATTGTGAGTAACCTGCTCTGTGAGTGTTCCACAAGACGAGTAAACATTTCTAATAAATTTTAAATTGATAAACGAGTGATGTCTTGCAATACGAGTAGTCTTGTGATGCCGAATGTCACATGATCACAAATGAGCCAATGGTTCTCTCTCTCTTGCTGGGGGATTGTGGGTGATCATCTCCCATGCTCAGATGCTCGGTCTCAGGCTGCTGTGTTTGGCAGAGATCAGTGATTTTGCAGAACATCAGAAAGTACCCACAACAGGCCCAGTGTATTTTTTTGTCATTTCAAAGCACTTACGGACAGGCCTTTGCTTTTCCATACAAGAGTAAACTTAGGAATACTTTGCTTCGTTCTAAGTCAGGCTGCTTGCAGATATAGACCACTTCCTCTGCTGCCTTATTGCCAGTTACATTAAATACAGTACATGACAAAAGTTTATTAATACTGTACTGTAGTCATCACCCGTTACTGATAGTGAAAGTCGTCTGACACAATAACCCTCCTCTGGCTGGTCTCCCTCACACCAGTCACGAAAGTTCAGGTTATTTTATTTTTCTTTATATTTTGTATTTTATTATTTTGGATTATATTGCAGTAATGTAATCACTTTTATATGACTATTTTTGGGTTGTGGAACAAATCATCTGAGTTTCCATTATTTCTTATGGGGAAATTCACTTTGATATACAAATGCTTTGGATTACAAGCATGCTTCCATAACGAATTATGCTCGCAAACCAAGGTTTTACTGTATTCAAAACTTTTACTTAACGCTTGGGGTTATTATTTATTTTCCCAGAACCTAACAATAGGAAGGAATAGCTCTGAAGGATGGGATCCCTAAATCTCTTAATCAAACACCATCTCTCAAGCTCTTTTAACCCAAGTGACAGAGGGGCGCCTGGGTGGCACAGTTGGTTAAGCGTCCGACTTCAGCCAGGTCACGATCTCGTGGTCCGGGAGCTCGAGCCCCGCGTCAGGCTCTGGGCTGATGGCTCAGAGCCTGGAGCCTGTTTCCGATTCTGTGTCTCCCTCTCTCTCTGCCCCTCCCCTGTTCATGCTCTGTCTCTCTCTGTCCCAAAAATAAATAAACATTGAAAAAAAAATGTATTTTAACCCAAGTGACAGAGGTGCCAACTCGCATCCTGTAACCTGACTCTGGTCAAGCACTCCTGTTTGTCCCTTAATCGTCCAGGGAACCATTCACTCCCTGAATCTTTTATGTTCTCAGGCATTCTCTTTCAGTTCTTCCCTTTACTTGCTATGGCCCATTTATTAAATATCAACATGGCCCTTGGGGCGCCTGGGTGGCTCAGTCGGTTGAGCGTCTGACTTTAACTCAGGTCATGATCTCACGGTCTGTGAGTTCGAGCCCCACATAAGGCTCTGTGCTGACAGCTCACAGCCTGGAACCTGCTTCCGATTCTGTGCCTCCCTCTCTCTCTGCTCCTCCCCTGCTCACACTCTGTCTCTCTCTCAAAAATAAATAAAGGTTAAGGGGCGCCTGGGTGGCGCAGTCGGTTAAGCGTCCGACTTCAGCCAGGTCACGATCTCGCAGTCCGTGAGTTCGAGCCCCGCGTCGGGCTCTGTGCTGACCACTCAGAGCCTGGAGCCTGTTTCTGATTCTGTGTCTCCCTCTCTCTCTGCCCCTCGCCCGTTCATGCTCTGTCTCTCTCTGTCCCAAAAATAAATAAATGTTTGAAAAAAAAAATTAAAAAAAAAAATTAAAAAAAAAAAATCAACATGGCCCCAGGACCATTTTTTAACCAACTTCTCTCTGGGGGATTTGGTTCATTATCCTTCTCTTCAATCACCACACATGGAAAATGTCTCCTGTCCTGTCTGTAAAATGCCTAGCATGTCTTCCCTACTGAGTACCAGGTTTCCAAAAATGTACACTTCTCACAAAAAGTACTAGTGAGCCTGCCTCCCCGTGCTTACCTGCCCCGCCCCCATTCTACATTTCCTATATTATTTTCTCAGTTGACAGAAGCACCATGTGCCAAACTAAACTAGAGCAATTTGTAACCATCTTGGAATTCTCTCCCTCCCACACATTTTAAATCCAGTTGGCCATCAACCCTAGAGAAGTTGCCTCAACTGTCTTCAACACACACACCCTCTCGTCTCCATGATGCTGTTTTGGTTTCAGTCCTCATGGGGACCACCCTAATGACCTCAGCAGAATTCCTTACTCTCAGGCTCTCCAATTTTTACTCTATATTAATGCAAAGCTGTCCTTCTAAAAAGATAACTAGTCAGGCCACTCCCTTAGGTAAGTCTTCAATGGCTGCCCACATTTTAACATGGCTTCCAAAGGCCTGAAACGGAACTTTCACTCGGAATTCTGGCAACTCTCCACCACATACTGTAGGTTCCCACCAAACTGCATTTCTTGAAATTTCCTCAGCTCACTCACCACATAATCCTGTATCTGGAGTGTCCCCTCTCCCCTTTGCTCTAATCCCTAATGAAGGATCATCACTAATGGTCAATACTTCCTAACACCATCCCCCCAAATTAATGGTGCCTTTGTTTGCACTTTCAAAAGACCATATCTCCACTGTGTAATGTCCTTACACAGCCTGCAGCTGGTTCTTTACGGTCTCCTCACACAGACTGTAAACCCCTCAAAGGCAGGACAGCTTAAGTCTCTGGTCCCGTGCCAAGTACACAGCCAGCATTCAGTAAACTCAATCACCATTGGTCAATTTTTACTCATCCAGCACGATAATCCATTATTTTCTTCTTATAATTGTGAAGAAAGGTGTAACTCCAAAACTATGTTGTCCTTTGTAGGGAATCATTAAATTGAAACACACTTAAGTAGGTTAAAAATCTCTGACATGGCCTCAAGGAGATAAAAACTGTTAACATTTTCTTAGAGCCAATTAGATGCGCTTCACACATTACGGCACTTATTTATTCCACTTTGTAGATGAGAGAGGAAGGCACGGAGAGGGTACAACCTCACGAAGGGCTTCCAGCTGGACGGCTGTGCAGCCAGTGCCCAAACCCAGGAAGCCCGGCTTCCAAGTCCATTAGGTACTCCCCAAAACTTACTCAGAATTGTTTTGTTATGATGAAGCTTCAGCTAAACTGATGTTTCATGAACATTTACTACAAAACAGTGAACAAAGATACCAAATACCTGAGCATTGGTCTTGGTGGGGGTGGTAGTTCATCAGGATCCTGGCATCTTTTAGCCTTTCTAGTGACTTGTTTGTAGATATTTCGAGCCGTCACTCCCACCCATAGTACTGTAGCAAGAGTGGAATAATGAAGAATTATTCCAATCTAGAAAGAAAATTGAAGACTATATGTAAGCTAAAAGGAAAAAAAAAAAATTCCCCAGTAGTAGCTGCCACCAAGGTGTACCAAAAATAACTGGTAAGTAACTTCCAAAAATATGATTCAAAACCAGTATGACAGTATCTTCTAAAGATCAGTTCCTCTACCCACGAATCAAACAGGGGACCCTAACAGACATGTGACAGAGGGTTATGTCCCCTAACAGACAAACCAACACTTGGATCTCGGAGGCTCACACACTACGTACAATTTATACCCAAGAAAACCCTTCATACACCACAGAATTGGCTTTTCAGTATCTTTAAACCAAAGGTGTGTGTGTCAGGGATGCAATGTCATAAATTAGAGTTCAGTTTCGAAGGCCCGTTTTAAGGAAGAATGTAGAAGGCAAGGGTAACCAGAGAGTGAAAGCCACAAAACACAGAGAATAAGCTTTAGTGTGACAGAATGGAGTTGTTCTAATTCAGAAGTATTTACTATATACGGTGACAGTAAGACAGCAAGGTAATACACTGGTGGTTAAGAGGGTGAGGTCTAGAATCAACAACTTCTGCCTGGTTTTAAAACCAGGAGCCACTCCTTACCTGCTATGATACCTTAGCAGAGTCACATAACATCTCAAACATTGGTTTCTTCATTGGTAAACGGACAGAGATATGAAAGTAGTGGGAGACTAACTAAGAGAGCCTACGTAAAGCATTTTGCACATTGCCTGGCATATGGTAAGTGATCAAGAAAAATGGTATCTGTATTTTAATTATGACTATTAAGAGTGTGCTTTTAAGTAAATAATGTCACCTCTCTAAATTAATTTTCCTCATTTGAAGAGTGGGAAAATTATCAATAACCATCTCTAGCAATTTTGTGGGGACTATATGGTTTCAATATTTAAGACACAATAGGTACCCATTTAAGAGCAGGTAACTGTAGCACATGTAATGGTCACACTAATTAAGTTTCTTCCCTCAGAGGGGTGATGGAGGGTATGTTTACCATGTGACTTGAGGGTGAAGCAACTCTAGTTGAAGATCAAATTCTAGGTGAGGCTATGTACTGGGGCTAAGACAGGCTTAAAATCCATTTTAAGAAAAATAAGTGTGTCACTGGGGCATCAAGGACATAATTCAGCTTTCTTGTCTAACTACCATATTTTAATGTTTCCTTTTTAAACAATTATCACAGGTAACATCCTATTAATGAAAATCTTCAAGAAAAATTTTTTCTTTCTAAAAAGATGGCTCTCCGATCTCAAGAGAATCGATCTGACTGCCATCACCAAACCTGCGTCAATAATACATGCATTTAGATTGTTGCCCAGAAATTTTAATGAGAACCAGTGAGCGCCAAAATCTGGTAAATGAAAACCCAAGTCTTATTGTGCAGGACAAAAACCAGGGTAGTCACTGTCCAGCCTGAACCTTACACTGACTTGGGACGGGCCGGCAGGCTGGATCCAGCTTGGCCAAATGAGAAAACTCAGATTGATTTTCTTTGTAAGGAGAAGAGTGGCTCCTTGGCTTCCATTAGTTTTACTGACTGTACTGTAAAAGCAAAATTTACAGAGGAAAGTGGAACAAAAAGCAGAAAATAAACCTTAAGCTATCTGGAGTCGCACCAAATACTAGAAGTAAAAATAGTGTAAATGAATTTGGTACACAGACGCCAAAACATTCAAGACAAATCACAATGGTAGGCTTTACGAGTGATGCTGAGGTCAGAAGAATGAGACTGAGCTGTGAAGTAAGTTTAAAAAATGGGAGTAAAAATGTTTTCAACATAGGAAGTGTAGGATGGAGCATTTTCTTGTTTTAGATCCAAGAGGGAAGACTCAACCTTTAGATTTTGAAGTGTTTTCTACGGCATTTCAAAATTTCCAGAAGTACTCATGCTTGAAATTACGGAAGCCTTCAGTCAAATGTTACCAATAGCAGAATTTTAGGAGCCTGATGTTTCCTAGTAACCATCATGGAAGCAAATCTCCTGATATTCCACAAGAACTGGAATAAAGGAGAGACTGAGAACTGGCAGAGAGGGTATTCCTAGCTTTTGGAATGGGGTACTTCCTACTGTACTCTCTATCAGACCCTTGAAATACAATCTCACTGTCAAATTTCTTCCACATGCGTTAGAAATGCATGTGGAGGGGCACCTGGCTTGCTTAGTTGCTTGAATGTCCAACTTCGGCTCAGATCATGATCTTGTGGTTCATGAGTTCGAGCCCCATGTCTGGCTCTGTGCTAACAGCTCAGACCCTGGAGCCTGCTCCAGATTCTGTCTCGCTCTCTCTCTGCCCTCCCCCAGCTCACTCTCTCTCTCTCTCAAAACTAAATAAGCATTAAAAAAAAATTAGAAATACAAGGGGAAAGTCTGTAAAGTTTGGGAATAAGTAATCTAATTTATAGGGCACGCAAATGATTAGTGAGGTCACCTGATCTCAGGATATCAATTTCCAAAGCTGTAAAATGGATATAAAATAATCATCCTAAAGAGTTGCCCTTTAGGGGAACCTGTGTGGCTCAGTCGGTTAAGTGTCCGACTCCTGATTTCAGCTAGGTCATGATCTCACAGTTTGTGAGTTCGAGCCCCGTGTCAGGCTCTGTGCTGACACTGCAGAGCCTGCTTGGGATCCTCTCTCTTTTCCTCTCTCAAAATAAATAAAAAAACAAAAACTTGAAAAGAAAGAAAAGAGTTGCACTTTATATATAGGCTACCTAACCACACTCACAAACTAGAGACCAAACATTATAACAACCATATTTTTAACCACCAATAAACCTAAGATATCACAGCATGTACAGCAAGTGTGCAAAAAAATTATCTTTAATATTTATAATAATGTATGAATACATACGAAATAATAATAGTTTCCACTACTGAATGCCTGCTATGTGCCAAAAAACGTATTTAGACAATTTGTACGTGCTTCCATTTATCCTCCTAATGTCCCAACCACACCCGTTGGCTTCCAAATCCCATGCCCCTTCTATTGTGCTGTGTGTCTTCACTGAACAGTAAAGCACAGTGGTGAGGGGGGAGGGCCACCCGAGTCAGAGAGACTGGCATCTGAATCACACCTCTGCCACCTAACAGCCCTTGATTTGGGGCAAGCTGTTTCAAATCCCTACGACTCAATTTCTGTATTGATAAAATAGACGAGTAAGAAGTACCTCCCAGGGTTAACATGAAAGTTAAGATAACACATTTGCAGTAGTTGGCAAGTCGACTCTCTTAATATTCACTGATTAAATTTCCCCAATGCATTTCACGTGTCATTGCAGAAGAACTCTAGATAAGAGATACAAAAGGACACCAGAGAAGGTCAGCCAGCACTGTGCTTAATAGATTAAATCATGGATGGAATGGTAGAGGAACAAGGGGACTTAGGTAACATCCAGCCAAATCTTTTCTAAGGAAAACCAGGGAAACCAAGGACAGAAGATTAATTATCAAACAATTATCCAGCAGTGCATCATGACCCAGAACCCAGAACCTTTCCAACTGGCAGTCAACAGCCCTGGCTCCTCTGTCACTCAGCTTCTTATTCTCCTTCGACTCCTTCTGCCAAAGAGAGTAAAAGGCTGTAGAATGTACCCACGGTACCACCTGGAACAGAGTGGAAAAGACCTGGCTGGTGCCTAGTGGCACCCTGAATAACCTCAACCAATCACTGTGGGGTGGAACCTATATTAGAACCTGTTCTTGCCGCTCATAAAATACATGAGCACTAAAAAGGGAGATAAGAAACATAAAAGTACATTGATCGGGTACACATATCAAACTGCATGTAAGATACGTACACCTTAGGGTTCCGTTTTAGAACCTTAGGGTTTCCGCTGGAGGAACCTTAATGATCATTTAAGTTAATTAGCCCAACCCATTATTGTACAGAAGAAGCATTAAGTCCCTATCAGGTTAAGCGGGTAGTCATACTAGTCATTCTGGCAGACACCGAATTTGAACCTACCTACTAGTGTCCAGAACCCCAGGCCAGTCCTGCACGCCTTCTACCAACCCCCCTGCTCAGCTGGCTCCTAACTGAACTATAGCAACAGCAAAGCAAAACCAGGCATGTCTGAGTCAGAAGCAGCAAGAATGTCTTTCATAGAAGAAGGGGAGAACGTTGTAAAAACAGAAGAACACGACATACGAAAACATCTAAAGACTTGCCTTTCCCTTTTTAAAAAATAAATAATTACGTAATGGACCTTCAGTGTAGAGGCCCCGGATACTCCATGCAAATTCGTCTCCTTTTCTTTCTAGAAATGGTATAAAATGTCATTCAGGGCAACGAAAGGCAGTCATCTTCACAAAGACCTCTTTCTATTCATCTCCTCAGAGAAATAAATGTGTCTGCTTTGTGAAAACAATGAATATTTTTAGACAAAAGTGAGACCACCACTACCACCGTGTGCTGGGCACGCTCCTAACAGCCCGCTCCTAACAGCCCGTGCTCAGGATGGCCCCAGGGTTGAATGTTTTCTACTATTTGTAAACAAAGGCCTTTTTCTGTTCGTTCACCCAGTAAGTACTTGCTAAGCATCTAGTATCACCTACTCTGGGTCAGGTCCTGGGCTGATCCCTGGATAAACACGGGTGAATCAAATCCAGGGGATTCCTGCCCCTGCAGAGCATCAAATCCAGAGTCAGTAAACAGGTAAACACCAGTCGACTGCAAAGTTTCTGAGGCATCATGGAAATGTAATAAGTACCGTATGATAATGAGGGGAGGGGAGGGACGGTATCTCTCAAACAGTAACAGTAAAACTGAGGCCCCCAAACAAGATGAAGAGAAATCAGAAGCGGGGAAGGACTGAGAAAACAGGAGACTATCTTCTGTGCATGGACTCAGTTGACCCAAGTCCCATTATCTGACCTGTCGTAAGCTCCAATCGGGTTTGTTTCCCAATGTATACTAATGGCCTACAACAGAAACATTCTGCACAGCTGAGAGGTGATTTTGTCACTAGTGACAGCAGTAATAATAGCTACTATCTACGAGCACCTTCTGTATACCAGGTATTCCTGAGTTCCTTAATCCTCTCCATGATTCTTATACACACTCCTATTGTCAGTTAGAGGTCAGCTCTACAATACTAGATTAATTGCCAGCCTTAGGTTCAAGACACATTCTAATGACGAGACCAAGCATGGCCTGCTTTTATTTAATTAGTTACTGTTTGCAAGCATCTCGGAATCTTGATCAAAAGGTGAGACCTTGGGGCGCCTGGGTGGCACAGTCGGTTAAGCGTCCGACTTCAGCCAGGTCACGATCTCGCGGTCCGGGAGTTCGAGCCCCGCGTCAGGCTCTGGGCTGATGGCTCAGAGCCTGGAGCCTGTTTCTGATTCTGTGTCTCCCTCTCTCTCTGACCCTCCCCCGTTCATGCTCTGTCTCTCTCTGTCTCAAAAATAAATAAAACATTGAAAAAAAAAATTAAAAAAAAAAAAAAAAAAAAACAAAACAAAAAAAAACACAAAAGGTGAGACCTTGATCAAAACCTGTATCAAATAATATAATCCCCTTCACCCCAGGTAACCACCCTATACCTTATGTTTACCATCTCTTTGCCTTCCTTCCTCAGCTTTACCACATCTACACATTTCCATTAAAAGCGAGCTGTTCCCATATTACTTTTTTCTTTACAAAAAAAGACGGCGGGGTGGATGTAATTTATGGGACTTAATTTTTTCACGTATGTTCCTAAGACCTACCCATATTGTTACACATTGTTGTAATTCATTAGTTCTGACTGCTGCATGATATCACAGTTTATTCATCCGCTCTCTCACCGATGGGCATTTGGGTTGCGCCCAGGCTTTTTCTATTGTGCGCAGTGCTGCTATGAATATTCATGTGCATGCGTATACTCCTACACATGTACGTACACACACGCACATGCGCCTGTTGCCTACGGGCAAGCTCACTCTCTGATTCCAGGAGTGGGGCTGCTGGGTCTCAAGGTGTGTGCATGTTTAACTTCAGATGGCAAAGCCTCCCCAAATCATCCACTTACATTCCCACCCACTATGTATAAAACATGTGGACCCACATGTTCTTCATGACCCGGCAGTGTCAGGCTTGATTTCTGCTGATGGAAAAGGCATAAATATTACCACATTGTCTTAATTTGCATCGCCATGACCACCCATGCTGCTGAGTACCTCTTCCCGTGTATATGGACTCCCTCAGTGTATACATTCTCCTCTATGAAAAGCCTGTCCACTCTCACCACTTTTTCTACTGGGTCAGTTGGGACATTCTCATTGATTACAGTTTTTAATGTATTTTTTATCCTAATGTCCTTTCGGTGGTATGTATTAAGAAGAATGTCTTCCAGGTCTCCTAGGATTTCACTCATCTGGAATTTGAGAAACTCACCAGATGATCATAGATGAAGGGAGGGAAAAATAAGATAAAAACAGAGAGGGAGGCAAACCATAAGAGACTCTTAAATAGAACAAACTGAGGGTTGATGGGGGGGGGGGGGTGGAGGCCAGGGGAGAGGGGAAAATGGGAAAAATAAGATAAAAACAGAGAGGGAGGCAGACCATAAGAGACTCTTAAATAGAACAAACTGAGGGTTGATGGGGGGGGGGGTGGACGCCAGGGGAGAGGGGAAAATGGGTGATGGGCATTAAAGAAAGCACTTGTTGGGATGAGCACTGGGTGTTGTATGTAAGTGATGAATCACGGGAATCTACTCCTGAGGTCAAGACTAGACTGTATGTTAACCGAATTGAGAGTAAAAAATAAATAAATAAAAAGAACAAACAAACAAAAAAAGGAACAGCGTCTTCCAATTTGTTAGCTTGTCCTTCCACTTTCATTAAGGAATCTTAATTGACAAAAGCTCTTATTTTTAATTCAGTTACAATTATCTCTCTTCTAGTCAATGCCTTTTAGTGTCATAATTAAGAAATCCCTTATCCCAAGAATGGTGATATTTCCCACTATGAATTTTAGCATTTTGGCTTGGCCATGTTAGTTTTTAATCCACCCAGAATTGACATTTTTTTTTATAAGGCACAACTGTAATGTTTTTCCACCAGCTCCTCTTTATTTTACTGCAGAGAGGTCTCTCTTTCCCTAACTGATGAGGCGTGCAGCCTCAGTCTCACACCAAAGTTCCACACGGGTCTGCCTTGGGGTCTCCCTTCTGCTTGCACTGGTCTGTGTCCTTCTCCCCACACCAAATGCCTCGGCGTTCATGACAAGAGCCTCACAAGCTCTGATGATCAGAAGGGCAGTCTACTCTTCCCGTGCAGAAAAGTCCTGGCTCTCTTTATCTTCGGTCCTTTGCTTTTAATGTAGATTTAAAAACCATCTTACTGAGTTTCGTAAAAAGAAAAATTATTTAATGTATATATTAATTTCAGAGGAACCACCACTTTTCTGATATTAAAACTTCCTCTCCTTCAGCCTAGTATATCTTTCCATTTACTTAGGTCTTCTTTTAATACTTTATTACAATTTTGCCTGTAAATCACAAACATCTTTTATTATTTCTTGGTACCTGATGTTCTCTGATGCCACATAAATGGCACCTTCACATTAATTATGTTTTCTCAGAGTTCTATTTCTGCAAGCTAGCATCAAACTCCTGTATGTTCCCCTTTGGCTAAACCTTCCCATTACTTCCAATAATTTATCTGTGAATTACTGTAGGATTTTTCGTATATAAATAATCACATAATCTGATAACTCAATTATTATCCCCAATTTATGGGTGAGAAAACTGACACACAGAAAAGCTAAACACTGAAGTCACAGGATCTTAAAGAGACATCTGCACCCCCCATGTTCACTGTAACATTATTCACAACAGCCAAGAGATGGAAATAACTTACATGTCCATCAACTGGTAAATGGATAAAGAAAATGTGGTGCGTCCATACAATGGAATACTATTCAGCCATAAAAAGGAAGGAAATCCTATCCCATGCTACAACATGCATGAACCTCACTGAAGGACTTTACACGAAGTGAAATGAGCCAGTCAGTTGCAGAAGGATAAATACTGCATGAGTCCCTTTGGATGAGGTATCTAAGTGGTCAAGCTCATAAGAGGCAGAAAGTGAAACAGAGGTGGCCCAGAGCTGGGAGGAGAGGGGAGCAGGAAGTTGCTGTTTAACAGATGCAGCATTTTAGTCATGCTAAAACAGGTTTCAGTCATGCAAGGTGAAAAAGTTGTAGAAATCTGCTATACAACATTGTACTTATATTTAAACTGACACTTAAAAGTTTATGAAGAGGGTGTATCTTTTTGTTATATGTTTTTTGCACTTAACAGACAAAGTTAGGGGTGCCTGGGTGGCTTGGTCTGTTAAGCGTCCAACTTTGGCTCAGGTCATGATCTCACAATTTGTGAGTTCAAGCCCCACATCGGGCTCTCTGCTGTCAGGATGGAGCCCACTTCCGATCCTCTGTCCCTTTCTCTCTCTGCCCCTCCCCTGCTTTTGCTCTGTCTCTTTCAAAATAAATAAATAAACTTAAAAAAACAAACGTTAAATAAACTGTCCATCAAAACAGTAAACAGTAAACCTGAGATCCAAATCCAGGCAGTCTGGACTCTTAATTACGATATGGCACCACTTGCTATCATGCATACAGAAAAAAATATGCAAATGTAGGAAATACGGAGAATTTTATGTCTATTCATATGTTGAATAATTTTGGTTTTTTTTTATACTTATCCTACAAGAATACTGTACTAAGCTTACATATAATAATTTACTTATTTGAAGTTACAAGTTGCATATTTTTAAACATGCTTTTTTAATGTTTATTTATATTTGAGAGAGAGGGGGTGGTGCAGAGAGAGACAGAGACTGAATCTGAAGCAGGCTCCGGGCTGTGAGCTGATGATCCAGCACACAGCCCGATGGGGGGCTCGAACCCACGAGCCGCGAGATCATGGCCTGAGCCAAAATCGGACACCTGACTGACTCAGCCACCCGGGAGCCCCTAAAGTTGAACATTTTTAAATTTTTCATATTTACCACACCTCACAAGTTTCTGATTTTTATATCTTCCAGTTAAATCTTTTTGAAGTTCCTATTTTTGTCATAAATAGGTGAAATAATTTTTAAAACTCTGTCAGAAAACACACTTTTCTCTTAGCTGAAGTCAGGGTCTTATAATTTTTTTAATAGATGTCTGCTACCACAACAGACATAACAAGTAGCAATGAATTCCCAAGTATAAAGAGACAAGCTCCCTAAGTCATGTGTTCAACTGTGAACTAAGAGTTCAAAACCTGAAACCTGGTAAGTGACACTTGGCTTAACTTTCGTTAAAGAAAAAACAACCTGAAGAAGCATTTTTTCCTTTTACAGTTAATAAAACATGAAATTACTTTCTAATACCAGTATTTTTTCCCCATTCCAGTTTTTCATTGACTTACCGCTTGGCAGATACTGGCATTTCTGGTTTGGGTCACTCCTCCCACAAAGACCACACAGGTCAGGAAAATATGAAAGCACAAGTTCACAAGCATATGCCAGCCCTTGAGACTGATCCTAATCAGACTGTTAAAAGAAAGAAACATTAATATTCAGGCTAGTCTATGTGAAGCAGGATACTATGATATTCATCCACAAGTTAGCAATTCCAGCAGCACAAAAGGGCAAATGTAAATGTTTCATGCTTAAACATTTTACTTAGAATACATACACTATCACACACACACACAGGATTTGAGACATTTAAGTCAATACAGTGTCTTAACATTCAACTTTATGACCAAAAGAGACAAGTCGTTTATGGAACTACTGTACCCACGAAAGGCTAAACAAATTCTCCATAATAAGAAATATCTGGGCTTCTGTTAGTTATGATGTCTTCTGACGGCGGGATTACTTGTTTGCTTCCTAGAGGTTTCTGCAAGGTGCCAATCTCTACTTTTTCTGACCTACTAGGATAACGCGTCTAAATGCCCAGTGCATTTCTTCCTGGCCTTTCATAACAAAATGCTGAAATCTTTCTTTTTTTAACATCAAAATCTCCTTTTGTTTCTTAACTAAATGTCAAGAAATGCCATATATGTCCAGCTTAAAAAGGAAAATACATTCTGGCAAAACCTCTTGTGAAGTGAATTTCTGCTTCGCAAATCCCTCTAGTTCCTACCATAAAATAAAACTTTCTGTAGCTCTGCCTCCAATTAACAGAAACCATATCCCACACTGAAATGCCACAAACTTTTCTTACAAATGCCATCTTTAAAATAAAGAATATCGCAACCTGCAAAAAGTCATAAAACAGACATACCATCACAGTCTGGAGCTGGACGACACGGCTACGGGTAAGAGGCCTCCGGCTCACCTCACCCACGGTTGTCCCCAAGCCTCACCTCCCCGCCTCCAACACATCCCTCCCATGTTCTTTCCCAGATACAAACAGACTGGATGCTATAAAAGATGAATTTACCACCGCATGGACTAATTACTTATGTCTCAAACTGCATGAAATGAAGGAGGCTTGATGCGTTCTCAAGGAACTGCTCTTACTTTGGAAGGATAGCACGGTGTTGAAACTCGGCTTTATCCTCATTCAAGGTGAAAAACACCCTCCAAGTCACAGTCCTCCATTCACCAAGTTCCCCTTCTTACCTGCGATGGTATATGTAACTGACGATGACCGCCAAGAGGCTCAAGAGAAGGATGACAGCGGTGGTATAAACCACGGGGTGCAGAAGACTGGCTGCCTGGGTGTAGAGTTCAGATCCCGTCAAATCCTGGGGGGAGAAAAGGAAGGACCATTCTGGGAGCACTGTTCTGGACACACGGAGATGTTCTCCAGAGACTAAAACACTCTGACCTTTATGACGTCTTCATTTTATTCGAGGACCAATGTTTCATGCTGTTCTCCTCACACCTTACTCTGCCTTTCTGACTCCCACCATGTAAACTACTACGGTGTGTGTACTTAGGCTGTGTGTGTTCGTGTATGTGTGTATGTGTATACACACACATGCATACATACATACACGCACACACGTACCTTGTTCTACGTCGGCTTTGCAAATCTGCATACTGACTTTGCTACAAGGGTGACAGACAGCAGCGGCCCTGTGATAAGGCACAGCCCAGCAGCACCTCCGAGACAGCCAAGCCCAGACAGACGTTCCCAACCATGTGCAGGCAAGCTTAGCTCCAAGGCCAGCAAACACAAGTGGACTAAACCCCGTGTAAGGCGCTGGGGACACAGGGGTCAGACATGGGTCCTGCCCGTGAAGAAATGCAAGTCACAGGGGAGAGGGATGCACGATCAGATCACAACAACGTCTGAGGACGGTGAAGGCAACACGGTTTTGGGAGCGAAGCGCTCAAAAATCAATACCGTAAAATAACAGCAAATCACTCATTAGGCTTTTATGATAATCCAGGCACTAGGCCAGCACTCCACACCAAGTTAAGTCTATGAGGTACACAAATCACGGGCCCCATTTTATAGTTTGAACAACTGAGGAGCAGAGAGGTTAAGTTCCGTGCGGATTAGGTCCAAGAGAACGTGGTTGCCAAGTCTGTGTTCTCCAACACGATGCAGACAGTGCCCCCACTACAATGCAAACAGTAGACACATAAGGCTTCTTCCTCGTCAGGGACCAAAACAGGCTGGGAACGCGGCTTCCGCGCCGGCCACAGCCACCATGCCAGACAATAAGGGTTGTAGAAGCCCAAGCTGTAGAGTCGCCAGATCCCGTCACCACATGATCCTTCTAGACAGACTCTGGAGGCTACAAAATGACAGCTGGATGCAGGAAGTAGTTCACAGGAAACACATCTTTAATCCGAAGGTGCCGGACACATCCAGAAAAGCTAGATGGAAAAGGGGGCAAATTTTCCCACAGAAGAATGGGAAGCCGACACAATACAATTATGGATCTAAAAAGATCTCAGAACACCTTAACAAGCCCCTCACCGTAACAAATGATGAACAGAGGCTCACGGAGCCTGACAAAAATCACGGTTAATAGGAAACTGGAGATGCAACAAGGGAAATTGAATTCCAGTCTGAGTGTTCCACTACGCTGTGATGAGTCTCAAACCTGCAATTCATCTATTTATTTGACAAACGTTAATTGGGTACCCGCCACGGCCAGGAGCTGTGCCAAACCCCGGGTATTCAGCGAACCGCGGAACACAGTCCCAGCCCTCGAGAGCTGACAGGCTGTAAACTAAGTACCAAAAAGAGAAAATACAAGAGAAAAGTCCTATGGCCACAAAGTCTGAGCAACCAGCCCTTGTGAGATGCCCACGAGATTAGTCAAGAGCACAGGGCCTCAGTGTGTTCACATTTTGCCACAAGTCCAGAATATCAATGGGAAAACTCAAAAACACACTGGGGCAACAAGAGCCAGTTAGATGCTAGTAAAAGCACACACGTTTCTTCTTCATTTCTACAGGAAACTACTATTGCAGGGCACTATTTCAGTAGCCAGGGTTTGGTCTTCAGACTCCTTCCGTGCACCACTCATTGTACGTTCCTCTAGGAAACGTTCAGTAACACGTCCCCACTTATGTGCTGGCTACGTGATTCCGGAAGAGTTACCCCACTATACAGTGAAGACACCACCAATCACCTGGCAAGGTCTGGGTAGGAGCCGGTGGGGGGCATGCAAACGTGCCATCCATGGGTCTTGTTGAGAGTAACAACACAGGTGGCTGCATAATAGCTAATGAAACTTTGGGGAGCCTGGGTGGCTCAGTCGGTTGGGCGTCCGACTTCAGCTCAGGTCATGATCTCACAGTCCATGAATTCGAGCCCCGCGTCAGGCTCTGTGCTGACAGCTCGGAGCCTGGAGCCTGCTTCAGATTCTGTGTCTCCCTCTCTCTCTGCCCCTCCCCTGCTCATGCTCTGTCTCTCTCTGTCTCAAAAATAAATAAAAAAATTAAAAAAAAAATTTCTTTTTTTAAAAATAGCTAATGAAACTTCAAACTTCCAATTCAGTTCTCAAAATATACCGTGTAAAGTAATTACATTCAAAAGCCAGCACCGCGGAGCCTGGGTGGCTTGCTCGGTTAAGCGTCTGACTCTTGATTTTGGCTCAGGTCACAATCTCACGGTTTGTGAAATCAAGCCCTGCGTCGGGCTCTGTGCTGACAGCATAGAGCCTGGTTGGGAGTCTCTCTCTCTGCCCCTCCCCCTCTCTCTCCTCAAATAAACAAACAATATTTTAAATAAAATTTAAAAAATAAAAGCAATTAGTATTTTCAAAAGCCAAGTAAATAAAACACAGTAGATGGATGAAACTAGAGGCTGAAATAAAGGGCAAAGACTCTTCTAATTCCAAGTTATAGCTAGAGAAAGGCACAGGTGCTACTGTCACTGGTTTCACAGGGCACTGTTTCTATTGGGGCATATTTACGCATCTTGAGAGACAGAGAGCCGGAGTTGGGGGTGTGACCAGAAAGAAAGGGAAAAAGAGAATCCCAAGCAGGCCCCGCACATCAGCACCGAGCCCGACACAGGGCTCAAACTCACAAACTGTGAGATTGAGATCTGATCTTACAACTTAACCGACTGAATACCCAGAGGTGCCCTACTGGGGCATTTTTGATGGTCACAATGAACTGACCTGCCCAAATGGAAAAGAACTCCTGCTGAGACACTGACCAAGGAAAGGGGTAAAGTGCCAGGCAGTAAACAGTTAACTTTAGGCTTTGAGGGCCAAGGGAGAAATTGAGGCTATTCTGCAGGTACTTATGAACCACTTAGTATATAACCATTTAAAAAAAGCAGCTGACTGCTCTGGGCCACCATGATTTACAGATGTCAGGTATAAAGGAAAGAAAATAAGGTAAGAAATCCTCCTATCTTGATGGCATTAAAATACAAGAATATAAGACTACTGAGACAACTGAGGAGATTAGGATAGTATAGAAGTTAAATATCTAAAGCAACAAAATACAAATCTGAATTAAAATTATTTTCAGTTATATACATAAGCTTTGTGATACAATAGCACAAAGATCACTAATACACCGCCCAAATATGAGCACCAGGAGGTACCTGTGAGGAGAGAAAAACTCAACATTTGCAAGTGTACATAACAGACCATCAGAGTGATACTGTTCACTCTTTACGGTACAAATTTTAAGAAAATAATGGAGAAAGGAAGTGAAAAGTATAGTTTTTCATAGAAGCAAACTTTGCCAGAGCAGGCACAAGGTATCCAAACACCTGAAGCTATTCCAAAAAAACAAAACAAAACAAAACAACAAAAAACCCCCAAAGATGATGATTAAGGACCCAAATAAAGGGAAGAAGAAGAGTTTTTGAAAATCTTTGTTAACTTGATAAAAATAGATTCATACATTTGCATGTTACTTCTAGCCCAAGACTTACTAAATATAAAATTAGTGGCAGTTTTAAATAATCCATTGTCATTATATTAATAATAAGAGTAATTATAGGGGCACCTGGGTGGCTCAGACAATTAAGCATCTGACTCTTGGTTTCGGCTCAAGTCATGATCTTTTTGTGAGTTCCAGCCCCACATCAGGCTCTGTGCTGGCAGGGTGGAGCCTGCTTGGAATTCTCTCTCCCTGTCTGCCCCTCCCCCACTTGTGTTCTCCCTGTCTCCCTCATATAAAAAATAAAAAAGTATAAGATTAACTATCAATCCGTAATTATGTAAACTCACCATGATCTGAACAATGGAATCAAGTTCAAAGAAAATACCACAGGGTATCCCATTTGTCAGACTACAAAGAAGTATTAAAAAGCTCACCAAAAATAAAATTTAAAAGCAGCTCTAAAATAAAAAATGAAAAATTAATAAAGGATATGACTTCTATGCTGCTTTTAATCTTCCCCCTACAGAACAAAAAGGAATGTTACGATTTTGCTCCCCCTACCTCACACCATATACAAAGGTCAATGTCAGTCGAAATCATGGACCTATATGTAAAAGATAAAAAACATTAAAGCTTCTTAAAGAAAACAAAGAGTATCTTCATAATCTTGAGATGGGAAGAGTTTTTTAAAAGAGGAAATAAAAAGCACTAACTATAAAAAGCAAAACTTTAGAAAAATTAAGAAACTCTGTACGTAAAAAGACAACATTAAAAGAAAAAGGAAAAAGTCGCTTTTAAAGACTGAATGCTTGCACCCCTCCCAAATCTATATGTTGAAATCCTAATTCCCAATTTGATGGTATTAGGAGGTGGGGTCTTTGGGAGGTGATTAGGACAGGATCGTGGCCTCATGACTGAGATTAGCACCTTTATAAAAGAGACCACAGACAGCTTCCTTGCCCTTTCCACCATGTGAGACACCACCTATGAACCAACAAGCAGGCCCTCACCAAACACTGAATCTGCTTGCACCTTGATCTTGGCCTTGTCGCCTCCAGAACTGTGAGAAATCTGTTGTTTATATAAACAGTACTCTGTTACAACAGCCCAAACTCATTAAGGCATGCATGCCCTGGGAGAAAATACTTTTTTTTAAAATTGTATTTATTTGAGAGAAAGAGCCCATGCACAAGGAGGGGGGGAGCAGAAAGAGAGGGAGAGAGAGAGAGAATCCCAAGCAGGCTCTGTGCTGACAGCGCAGAGCCTGACACAGGGGTCGATATCACAAACCATGAGGTCATGACCTGAGCCGAAATGAAGAGCTGGACGCTCAACCGACTGAGCCACCCAGGAGCCCCTGGGAGAAGACATTTTAAACACATAAATCCAACAAAGAGCTCCTATTCACAATTCATATCAGCAATTCCTATAAATCATAAGAAAAAAACAGATACCAAACTAAAAATAGGCAAGATTTATACGTAGAATCTTAAAAACAAACAAAGCAATATAAATGAACAAAATACAAACCAACCAACCTCACAGAGAGAGATCATTTTTGTGGTTACTGGAGGCAGAGCATGGAAGGAGGGAGGACAGCTGAAGATGGTTAAAAGGTACAAACGTCCAGTTATAAGATAACACTACTGAACAGTATATTTGAAAGCTGCTGAGAGAGTAGAGCTTCAAACTTTCCTTTCTTTCTTTTTTTAGTATCTATATGAGATAACAGATGCTCATTAAGCTTACTGTGGTGATCATTTCATAATATATGGAAGTCTAGTCATGCTGTACACCTTACACAGTGTTGCATGTCAATTATATCTCAATAAAACTGAATGAGAAAAATAAAAACCAAAGATAATGAAAACAAAGAGGCAAGATTTGAGCAAGAACTTCACAATAAGGGGATACCCAAACTCACAACAAGAAAATGGAGAGGTACTCAGCATCACTAGTCAACAGAGAACGACAAATTAAAACCACAACGATATATCATAATACCCCCACCAAAGGCTAAAATTAAAGACTTAACACTAGCAACCACTGGCAAGGATGTGGAGCAACGAAAACTCTCATTACTGGTGAGACTATAAACCAAAATAACCACTCTGGTCAACTGTATGGCATTAGCTACCAAAGCTAAATATACGGGTACATACAATCCAGTAATCCCACTCCTGAGTGCCTCTGTCTGCCAAAAACCAAGTATGTGAATACTCGTAGCAGCTTGCTTTGATTGCCCGAACCTAGCAACAGCTCAAATGCCCATAAAGAGTAGAACATCCAAGTTTTGGTATTTTCCTCCAAAGAACTATGTAGCATGAAAAAGAATACGCTGCTGCCCTATGTAAAAACAGAGATTCATTTCATAGATGTAATGATGGGAAAGGCATCAGATATAAATGAGTACGTGCTATAAAATTCCCATTTTATGAAGCTGAAAAGCAGGCAAAACTGATCTATGGTGATAGACATAAGGGGGTGGGGGGATATCTCTTGAGATGATGGTGGGATTAACTAAAAAGAAGCATAGAAGAGCTAACAAGTGCTCGAGCAAAAATCTTGATCTTGATGGTAGCCAAATGTGCATATTCACATAAAAATGTCATTAAGCCAGACACTTCAGGTCTATCTGTGCACTCCGCCCAATACCTCCACGGAACACAACTGGTCCCCTTTGATTACCAATCCCACTTTAGAAAATTTATCCTGCAGACTTTCTATTAAATGTGCAAAACAATATCGTGCACGGCAATTACTAGAAAGAAACAAAAGAGAGGAATACCTAAATAAATCATGGTAGGGGCATAAATAATATTCAACAGTAAAAAAGAATGAGGAAGATATAGAAAGATTTCTGAAAGGAGATTTAGTAGAGTGATTAAGAACACAGATTTCTGGACTCTGAATTCAAACCTCAATTGCGACACTAACTTTATCAAGTTGGGCGGTGCTTAACCTCGCTATGCCTCAGGTTCTCCGTCTGTCAACTGGGGGTAATGATAATAGTATTAGACCTTGTGAGGTAGCTCTGATGACCAAATAAATTGATGCATGTAAAGACTTCAGAAGAATGCCCAATACATGAGCACTTAATGAAAATTAGCCACCAGAATCTTACCATCCTAAAGTATCATCATAAAGATATCTTTATTATAAGATGAATTGTTCCATGGACATCATCATCATCATCATCATCATTAGATACACAGAAAAAAAGCATGGCCTGAAACAACATCTGCAGCATGCAGCCTTCATGTAAAAATGGAAGAAAAGAGGACTACCTATTCATTTTGTTTCAACATACATGAACATCTCTTCAACAATAGGAAAGAAACTTTTATTAGTGACAGGTTACCTACTTTGTGCAGAATGACTGTGATGGGGGAGAGGGGTGGAGGTCAAGTTTTCACTCTACGTTAATGTGCAGAAATAATCAATACATTTGATCTGTGTGAATGTAGAACCTATTTAAGAATTATAAAGAAAAAAAACCCAACGGTGCCAACATTCACGTTCAGTTATAGAGTAGACAAAGCTGTAGTTTGCTTTCATTCAGCAAGTTTTATACAAACAAAGATTCAAACCTGCACTAGAAAGACGTAAAAACAAATGAGTACTCTTTAGTTTCGTGTATTTGTGTGAATACGGTAACAAAAAGGAGTCAAGGCACTGAGGTTATTACACATCTTTGTGCCTATCACCGACTAAAGTATTAAGTGCTATGTAAATTGTCTGACCCTACTCATCACCTCCTGGCTATTCAGGTTTTTTTGTCTCCTACTCACCCCAACTTCTAGGAATCTTCCTGCCTCAATTCCTATTTTTCAGATCATATAATTCCAACAAACCCAATTTCTATGTAAGTTTTTTCTCTCCCATCAAGACTGAGGATAGACACGACTGGTTACCACAGGACATCTACTAAATCAAACTACGGTATCTATTCCAGATTTGCAAACCAATATATTCTTTCTGTCTCATTTTTTTAAATACAAAATTATTTAAAACCAGATCAGGAAAAAGATTTTTAATGCCGAATTAGGAATTTAGATTTTCTATATAAAGCCATGTATTTTAAGACAGTTTTCAAGAAAAATAGGATTTTTATCTATTATTCTAAATAGTGTCAGGTAAGGAAAAAAGATGTTGCCTTCCATTATTCTGGAGACACCACTTTTATCTTAGACATATATTTACTTAAGAATAGGTATAATTTAATTAGCTCTGCCTTTATGTTTAATTAGCAACTCTAAAAATCCCATATACTAACTTTATTATAATTTTGTCAATAATTTCAGATACATTTCACTTTGCAGCCTCTAGATGGCACAGTTATATTTTTAAAAAGCAAAAGAAAGGGATATTCTGTGAAAATACAAAAATATCTCAATACTGTATTTTAGCTTTAAATAAGAACTGTGTATTACATTTTTTAAAAGATGAAAAGCATGAAAGATAAAATAGCTTATTCTTTCTAGAAAAGGATTATACCAATTTAAATAGTTTAGAAGAACAACTAAGGAAGTTAAAAATAGATGCTTTAAACTAGTATTAAGTAAAAGTAAAAGTTTCACACGTGCAGTATCATGTCATTAACAGTGAAGCTTATAAAATGCCTTTTGTGTGTTTTGTTTCATTTATTTTACCCAACTTTTTCTGATTATTATATAAAGTTCAGACAATGCTGTATCTCTAGTATTTTTCCTCCAGTACTTTCTAGTTTCATGTTATTTTATAATCAAAACCTGAATGACAACACTTTCAAAGTGAAAGAAAATGCTTCATACGTTAATTAATGCTTCATGCTTTAATGTGAAAGGTTACTACAAAATAATAAAATGTGAACTTACAGACACCAGACTTACAGACATCAAACATCTTCTATTTGTCAGAAGCCTAAACTTATCAACATGAACCATGCACAAGAAAAGGATCAATGACTTAAACAAATATGGCTGAGTCTGACTAGTGTAGACTCTATCCACCGTCAGCCAAGCTAAATAACCCACATATTAATGGAGGTCACTGAAAGACCATCTTGACGCCCTGCTGAACAATATAGTCACTCCTCTATGTGTCTGACCAGCTGCTGGGTAAGTATATGCTTAGCAGAGGTACAAAGAAAAAAATAAAAAAGGAGTTCAGGAAAATTTATCCTACTTCAAGCTTGCTTCAAGATCACTTCTAGTGGTAAATGCACATTTGTTAAGAAAAGAAGAATTTACAAAAATTAAGATATATCATGTTTCAGCGTGCCTGGGTGGCTCAGTCGGTTAAGCATCCGACTTCAGCTCAGGTCATGGTCTCACGGCTCATGAGTTCAAGCCCCGTGTTGGGCTCTGTGCTGACAGCTCAGAGCCTGGAGCCTGTTTCAGATTCTGTGTCTCCCTCTCTCTCTCTGTCCTCCCCTGCTCGTGCTTTGTCTCTGTCTCAAAAATAAATAAACATTAAAAAAAATTTTTTTTTTAAGATATATCATGTTTCGAGATCACTCAGCTTTGATAAAATATGGTCTAGATAACAGATTCAGAGCTGGGGGCAGGAACATAAACATAAGCTTCCTCACTCCCAGGCTGGTCCTGTATGACTTCCTGGAAATGCCTTTCAGATTCGTAAGCAATTCCTTCTACTGTTCTCCAAATCCATGTGTACTCCTCCATTTATATACTGTAATATAAAAAATATAAATAGCATGGCTAATTTCATAATTATCAGCTCAGGAATCCGACTCACTTAGGTAAGTCACTAATAATAAGACCTGTTCCTACACATTCATATACACATTGATATACATCCATACATTTTAGTTTCTCTGAGACTAAAGAAACTGGCTACCAAAGACTGACAGGTAGGAACAGTGGTAAGTAACAGAAAACAACAGCAGCTTGATTAGCATTAAAAGTGAAAAGGCCTTAACTGTGTCAATACCGTCAGTTACAGTAACTGAACAGAAACTGCCACTGTTACTCTAAATTGAAGAGTCTAAAAATTATGATGTATGGTGGAAGAAGGTATGAGATGGCAAAAAAGGAAAATCCCTCACTATCCACTGTGTATCTCTGGGCAAATGAGTCACTCTTTCCTGGTGAAGAGTTAGACTGTATAGACCCAAATGTCTCCAAATTTTCAGGAGGTCAAAGTTTAGTTGAACTGTCTCACTTATAAAGTTTACTGAAAATCCCTGTAACCAAATTCAATCCCACACACTGCATTTCGTAGTAACTTAATTTCCCTTTAAACTCAGAATTACACCAAGTATCACCCCTTAACTATAGGTAACAATTTATGTTAAAAGTTCTTTTTAAAAAATCTTCATTTAACTACGCATAGGGAAAAAAATGAAGAAATTTAGTGTTTATGTGCATAAAGTTAACAACTGCCGTACCATTAAAACTGCATAGTTACTAAGGGAGTTGCACTGCATGGTGGTGATATTTTCATCCGAGTAGAGTATATAGCACCCATCTGACTTCCAGCCTCCTTGTCCATTCAGCAAATCGAAATCCCACTGGGCGGCCACAGCATCTGCTCCGTGCGCGATTCGACGCAGTGTCACATTAACAGGGATGTGGTGGGTATCTACATTCACACCATCTGGAGGAAACGGGAAATAACAATATTTCTGAAACAAACTTCATAAACAATAAAATGTCAACTTACACTCTAATGGGTACTCTGCAGTGTCTTTTTTCACTAGTGACTCATTAAAATGAGAAGGAACAGAATTAAGCACTTTTAGGTACAGTATATCATTAAAGTCACATTGTCCAGCAACTCCAGGGTAACATATGCCTACGTAACAAACCTATTTTGGTGAGGATCACTGGGGTAACCACCGTACGCCGTTTTCCATCATCAGCCAAATTTGTTGAATTCCCAGTGGCTGGGAAAAGCTTTCCGTTGCGGAACGCGAGGAGTTGAAGCTTGTAGAGAGAGTCATCAGTTGGTCTGACCTCCCTTTTTTGCTTTGGTGAGAAAAGGGAAGGAGGAAGCTGAATGGAAGCTTCCACGATAGTATTCTGAATACACACAAAAACAAAAGCAAAGAAAGGTTGCCACATTAGCACGCAGAAACCAGGAAGAATATTTTAGACAGCTACGAATGTTTCCTATTTGTATACGAACCGTTTCTTAAAATGTATACATATGAAATTTAATAGTTAAAACAACTTATTGGTTAAGTGAAGTATCTGAACACCACACAAAAGCACAGAGGAAAAGAAGCATAGAAGAAAGAGAAATGGGAACTATAGTTCAAAGAGTTGAAGTAGTAAATAAGGAATTATTTCCAACTACAAAGTGAATTTTCCCATGGTAACACATACTGCTGAAGTCGATGCATCAAACCGATCAGGGATCTCAGTGATCACTCTTTGCATCAATTTTATAATGATCAATTACAGAAATAAGCACCAATGCAGCATATCACAAATCTGAGTTTAATTAATTTGGACTTACGGAGCTCTAAAGGTGATTTATGACGGATTCGAACTGTCAAACAACAACAAAAAAAGAAATTCTACAGACTTAATAGAAATAGATTCAAACAAACTCTCATTTTAGCAGAAGTATCCCTGAGACTAAGAAACACATCCTGTTGGAAAAAACACAGTAACAAATAGAAGAGCTAGTAATGCTGTCTGATTGTGGAGTGTTTTATAGGATTTTTAAATTATAAATTACTCGGCATTCAATAAAAAATAAATTCATATGCCAGGCAGACAAATAATTAACCATCTGAAAAAAATCCCTATTTTAAGAATTTATCACAAAGTTTTTCTCTTGGCATCAATCTCTCTCCAATCCAATGTCCACACTATCAACAGAATTTCCTCTTAAGAAATACATCTCAGGGGGCGCCTGGGTGGCTCAGTCGGTTAAGCGGCCAACTTCGGCTCAGGTCATGATCTCGCGGTCCGTGAGTTCGAGCCCCGTGTTGGGCTCTGTGCTGACAGCTCAGAGCCTAGAGCCTGTTTCAGATTCTGTGTCTCCCTCTCTCTGACCCTCCCCCGTTCATGCTCTGTCTCTCTCTGTCTCAAAAATAATAAATAAACATTAAAAAAAATTAAAAAAAAAAAAAAGAAAAAGAAATACATCTCAGGGGAGCCTGGGTGGCTCAGTTGGTTACGTGTTGGCCTCGGCTCGGGTCATGATCTCATGGTTCACGAGTTCAAGCCCTCTCTCTCTGTCTCTCCCCCGCTCACACTCTCTCTCTCAAAAATAAATAACATTAAAAATTAAAAAATATATATACATCTGACCTTGTTATTTTATTTTTTTATTTTTTTTTTAAATTTTTTTTCAACTTTTTAAATTTATTTTTGGGACAGAGAGAGACAGAGCATGAACGGGGGAGGGGCAGAGAGAGAGGGAGACACAGAATCGGAAACAGGCTCCAGGCTCTGAGCCATCAGCCCAGAGCCCGACGCGGGGCTCGAACTCCCGGTCCGCGAGCTGGTGACCTGGCTGAAGTCGGATGCTTAACCGACTGCGCCACCCAGGCGCCCCTGACCTTGTTATTTTAAAGAACACCTTGGCTGTCCAACGTTTAGGGAACACTGCCCCCAATTGTAAGTACATCATATAATTTGGCTAAAATCTACATCTCTAATTCATCTTCTAAAATCCCCTATATCTCCACCTTGAATTTTTTGATCTTCAAGATTTCATATGTGTTTCACGCCACTGTGTGTGCTGTATGTGCCTGGACCCCTTGTTGAAATGCTCTACCATTTTTTGTCTGGCCAGCTCTTGAACTGGGCAAATCTGATTTCTAGCAAGATCAAAGATGGGTCAAGGTTAAGAGTGGTTGACAGCCAGGAGAAAGACATCCTTAAAACGGGGCTTTTTTGGATGATTAATTACAGGACTCCCTATCACAGTGCTTTTCCAGTTAGCTGCTCCCTCTTGTGGCCTCAGGCGGGATTCTGCACACACATCTCATTGCTAATATGTGCACTTTTCACAGTGTAACTCACTGTCTGCCCCTTTAACGAGAGTAGCAGGATTTTTGAGTACAGATAATCTCCCTTATGTTTCTGGACCCTCTACACTAATAATAGTTCCTGGCACTTGTATTGGTAAAAGTAACCCATCGTTTGTAAAACTAACGAAAGTCTGCGTGGCATGATTGTATTTTTAAAAAAGGATCTATTTAAATAAGCAAGTGATTAAAATTAGTTTTTAACTGCTGTGCTTAGAACAATCTTGGAGCACACTGGACACACACAAATGTCTGCTGAATAAAGTATTTTGAAAAGTTTGAATACTGGAAGTTTGAATATTTCTTTTGAATGGAAGATGCCAAGAAGGTATTTGGTAGAAATACTCTAAGAGGGGCACCCGGGTGGCACAGTCGGTTAAGCGGCCGACTTAGGCTCAGGTCATGATCTCACAGTTCATGAGTTCAGGCCCCGTGTCGGGCTCTGTGCTGACAGCCTGGAGCCTGTTTCAGATTCTGTGTCTCCCTCTCTCTGTTCCTCCCCTGCTCATGCTCTGTCCTCTCTCTCTCTCTCAAAAATAAACAAACATTAAAAAAAAAAGAAATATTTTGCCTAAGAAAAATACACAAAAAGGTTTCTACTGTTCTCACTTAAAAATATAACCTGATAGAGAAACAAAGTTTCTTATAAATTCACTCGCTAATCTAGTAAATTTCTACTATGTATGTAACTTTATCTTAAATAGGTGTGCAGAAAAAAAGGGAAATACATCAACAGATCGATTAGTTAAAAGGTCAAATTCCTGATAAAGCGTTACATACTGGACATTTATTAAAACTTGAGAACTATAAAATTCAATAATATAGGTTTGTTGTGAACACAAAATGACTCAAAAAGCACAGGTCTCTGGGTAAGCATTACTTATGGTATATCAAATTAATTTTAAAAAGAAGACATACTGACATTTTCTGAAAGAGCTGAAAAAAAGGAAATGACATCTATAATTTCTAGCAGTGAGAAAATGTTTTCTATCCAAGTTTAAACTTGCAAAACCATCCAAACAACAACAAATAATAAAAACTCAGAGGAGTAAGAACAGATCGTTGACAGATGAAAGCTACATATTCAAGGCTGTATATACCGTAGCTTCTGAAATATCCTTTAAAGTCCAATAAGGAATATTGTTAAATATTATTACAGGTGACCTGGGATGGAGAGGGGACGGTTAGGGGTGCCCGAAAAGCTGTATCAAAATGTCTGGATTTTTATAGGAAGAATATAATATTTGTATATTTAATTTCCTTAAAAGAAGTGATCACTTATTATGGCAAAGCTGTAAATCTAATGAAAACAATCACTGAGAAACACTCATTTGTTACATTTACCATGATTTTTACCTTTTGCCGCTGTCATTCCATTTAACCCTCTGTTCA
This sequence comes from Prionailurus bengalensis, assembly GCF_016509475.1. Taxonomy (NCBI): domain Eukaryota; kingdom Metazoa; phylum Chordata; class Mammalia; order Carnivora; family Felidae; genus Prionailurus; species Prionailurus bengalensis. Next base: position 188,560,120 of record NC_057344.1, on the reverse strand, counting down.
TTTTTAAATGTATGGAATGCAGCAATAGAAAGACATACACATGGGCAATTAGAGCTAATAAATTAAAAAAACCTCTCTTAAAACCCTTTGGGAAATACCGTATATGTTGTTGGCGTCTAATTTTTATTACTGCGGATCATATGCCAACCCTGGGGAAAAGAACATAGGATCTGAAATAAGAAACCAGGATACGGGTCCCAGCCTCACCACTTAGTGGCCACTTAACACTGCACAATTTTGTTTATACTCTCTGGGTCTCATCTGTCACAGGCAGCTAATGATCTTTCTAACAAACGGTTGTAAGGACCGCATGGGATCATGACCATGACAAGCATAAGAGGCCACATCACTGTGGGTGGTATTTTTATTACTCTTACTACCGCAGTGTGGCGAATGGTTATCTGGAGTCTGGGGAAACAGAAAATGTCTTCAAGTAACTGACTTCCCAGCAATAATCTAGAACCTCATCATATTTTGACTTCTACAATTCACTTTTAGCATTAATTTCAATACTAAAAATCGACCAAATATGAACACACATAAAATTAATGTTATCACAGAGCTCTTACTATTGTATTGGCAAAATTCATGTATATTTCCCCATTTACAAGATATTAAGTCAAGAAGAACGTTAAGTATCATAAAGGATGTCAACTCCAATACTTCCATTGGATCTTAACCTCTTTCCTTATGAAACAACCTGAACGTCTGCCACTGTGTAATTAGCAAGTTAAAATTTTCTGAAATCCTAACTTTGTTCAATTCTGCGGAATTCTAACACAAATCTGAATAAGTCAGAGAGGCACCACCTGCCTTCAAACAAGAAAATACTAATTGATTCATACTGTCTTAACTATCTACTCCCTTGATTTTAAAGATAGATATGATACACTCCAATTTTTTTGTGAATAATTAGTTATTAACTGCATACCACTTTTTGATTATCTCACTGCTAAAGATTAACAGGAATTACGTTTGACTTCAGAATGAAGTTTTTATTAACTGACTTTCCTTGCTAATTAAGCTTTGGCTGTTAAATTTTATTCAACAGTATTTATTGGATATTTTGTTACTCTGTATTGGGCACTGTGCAGGATCTGCAGATAAACAATGAATAAGCCACGGACACTAACTCAAATATTGATAATCGAACAGGGGAGAGATAACAACAATAAAACAATAATGAGAACTAACATTTATTAAGGGCTTATTCTGTGCTGGACACTACTATAAATGTCTACATATTTGCCTCCTTAATCCTCCAAGTAATCCTTTGACTTAGCTACTGTTTCCTGACGCCTATGTAACAAATGAGGAACTGACATTCAGAGAGGTGAAGGTGCTTGCTCAAGTTTGCACAGCTCTTAAGTTAGGGAGCAGAAAGACAATGTCTGGCTGCAGAGACCAAATTCTTTGTCACCATATCCCATGGCTTCTCAGTCTAACTCAGCTCACCATAGTATCAGCTTTGAATTATTCTGGAGAACAGACGAAGCACTATGGAACAAACAGGCGGTGATGAATTCTCAGGAAGAGAAGGAAGATACAATTCGCATGGAGTCTTAGAAACAGAGTAGCAAGGCTTTCACCAGGCAGAAGTGGGAAAGAGGGTGGGGTGGGAAAGGGGGCAGAAAGGAGGGCAGGGGGCCCGAAGACATACACCACTGGTGTGGAAAGTTAGAGAACTTCAGTTGGGGTCTCGGACGAGGGAAATATGGGATGTGCAAGAGAAACTGATTTCTAAATTCCAATCAAGCAAAGTTTAAAGAACCAATTCTTCCAGACTACATTACAACTGAATTCAAAACGCCAGCAATTTCTAAAAGCTCTTAGCAGATTATCGAAAAACAGATACTGTTGGGTGAGCTAATATAATCTGTTATGGCACCGACAGGAGAAGGAAGCATTTGGTTAAGAAAAAAGAACAGATGTGGTACTGTAAGAGTCCAAGGACAGCTAATTCAGTCTCCACCTGGCCGGCCCGCATTGGTGCTCACTGGTGACTCAAGCACTCTGCCCTCAAGCAAGCCTCAGCCTCCCGTGTAGGAGGTGAGAAAACCATTTGGCCCCTGTGTGTAACATGCAATGACAAAGAGATGCACAGAGTGCGACAAAGTATGGAGGAGAAATAAAGGAGATAAGGGTGGGAGAGGACAGACAGGACGGTATTAGGGAAGATTTCTTGAAGGCAATATTTCTTTTTTTTTTTTAATATTTTTTTTCAACGTTTTTTATTTATTTTTGGGACAGAAAGAGACAGAGCATGAACGGGGGAGGGGCAGAGAGAGAGGGAGACACAGAATCGGAAACAGGCTCCAGGCTCCGAGCCATCAGCCCAGAGCCCGACGCGGGGCTCGAACTCACGGACCGCGAGATCGTGACCTGGCTGAAGTCGGACGCTTAACCGACTGCGCCACCCAGGCGCCCCGCTTGAAGGCAATATTTCTGCATGCACAACCAAATTGCTGAGAAGGGGAAGGAGAGGAGCCAGGAATCCTAGCAAAAGAATTAGCATGAGACTGGCCTAATAGGCTGGGAGAGGAACCATGGGGGGTTGGTTGTTAGTGGACAGAAGAAAGGAGGCAGGAAGAAAGATGGGGCAGGAGGGCAGATAAATGCCAGAGGATGAAGCTCCCTGGCAGCCAGCCTCCAGAGAGACATGAAGAGTATTTATCAGAGGATACGCGAGGTCAATTTCCATGTTGGGTAGATCCAGGGATAATGCTAGTAACAACATTAACCGCGTGAAATGACACGGACACGGACAACTTGAACAGCCTCTGCAAACAGGAAGACTCCTGGAGACCCTCTGCTCTGCGGCCCTGGAACTTGTTACTAAAGGGTGGACAGACTAGGAGGTGTTCCCAGAAGGCCCAGCAGGGCTGAGGAGCCGCTCAGGGAACTGGCACGACAGCTCTCTGGTAGAGGGTAGGAAAGTATTTCAGTACTTTACTGTCATGGTTGAATTGCTACATGCTGGCTGAATGCCAGCCCTAGGGAGACAACCTATATAAGGAGGATGGATTTTTAAGGAAGAGCCGGTTGACCCAAAGACTAAAGAGGAAGCCACAACGGTTTGGGTAATCTAGAAGTCCAAACCAGGCTGTGATGGTAGTAAAGAAAGAAGGACAGCGATTGAAGAAATACATAAAAAGCAATTCAAGAAGCTCCTATTGCTAACGGAAAACTTCCTTGTTATAGGTTTAACTTTGTATGGTAGCATACTCTCCCATTCAAAGGTATATACATGGTATCTAGTTCGTATATGCAAGGCTTTAAAAAAAAAAGAAAAAGACATGCGTAAAGAGTAAAAACCTCCCTAGTGTAAAGTTACAAATGTAAAGTTAGTTTCCTGTTAAAGTCTAAAGCATTTGCTCTGTTGACGTTACAATTTTTAACTAATTTTGTGTCACGAAGGGGAGACTCCCTTTTCACTCGGTTTAATCATGTCCACCAAAGAAGCATGAATAATAGTGCAATGTGTCCTTGGTTTCTGGCCACAGATGATCTTAAAAGGATAGGAATAGTATGAAATTGACAAATCTGAGTGTGTTCATTTAAAGCTTTCGACTTTGGCAGGTAGAAACTCTCCTTACCCAGAGGGGTAGCTTGTGAAATTGATGAAATGTAGGGTTTCATCATTTGTAATCCCTTTCTACCAGCTCTGATCATCTAAGATAGAAGGGTTCATCAATTTTAAGTGCTCCTCAAAGGCACATGCCTTTCTCTCTCGGGTGTGTGTGAGATGCTGTTTCTCTGCCTTCTGTGGTATGTTTTACCAATGAAAAACACAACAAGGAAAGAACAGGTCTGCAGAAGAAATGCTGGGTGCATTGAGTACCCTCACAGAACCAAGAGTAACAAATAAATCTTGCCAATTTTCCTCTGAGTATATTATATCAAGTAAATATATTATCATTAGACATTCTGGCCTGGTTGAGATTGTCCTGGGAAGTGGGGGAAGTTGGACTGCTTCTAAATTCAGCAAGCTGGCTCTCCTTATGGAGGTCACCAATAGCAAGGTGTAACAAAATACATTAATTTTCTTTCTTTTTTCTTCTTTTCTTTGTTTTCTCTTCTTTTCTTTCTTTCATTCAATATTTACTGAGTGCCCATATTCATTCATTCATTCATTCATTCATTCATTCATTCATTCAATGTTTGCTGAGTGCCCATATTCATTCATTCATTATTTACTGAGTGCCCATATTCATTCATTCATTCATTCAATATTTGCTGAGTGCCCATATTCATTCATTCAATATTTACTGAGCGCCCATATTCATTCATTCATTCATTCATTCAATATTTGCTGAGGGCCCGTATTCACTCATTCATTCATTCATTCATTCAATATTTACTGAGTGCCCATATTCATTCATTCATTCAATATTTGCTGAGTGCCCGTATTCATTCATTCGTTCATTCATTAATTCAATATTTATTGAATGCCCACAATGTACCAGGACACCTAACACCTATTTGATCAATTACTATGCAGTCATTAAAGTGAATGGAATATTGTTTGTGATATAATTCAGGGACAAGCCAGAAACAAAGTCCTGTGTCATTAAAATCCACAGACAACACAGCTACATGTGGCCATGCAAAGCTAAATGAAAAAAATGTGGGTTCATTAGGGTGTTAGACTTGGACCTCCACTATTTGCTTCAATGTAGTCTTAATGAAACACATCTAAACCCCAAATTTTAAAACTCAATAAAAATGCTTTTCATTTTGCTTGCTGCAATAAAACACACATTTTCTGAAGACAGATCACATGTTTGCACTTCTTTGCCAAAACTCTTGATATACAGCTTGCCTGATTAAATGCCCAATCTCAAGGCTGGCTTTTCCATTAGGTCCAAGAGGCACAGAGCCAAGGACACACAATACTTTCAGGAGGTCTACGAAATGTTCTCATGTCTTTAAAATCAGGAGCATAAAAATGAACTTTCAGGTCAAAGAAAATGTCCTAATATGTATTAATATATTCATCTTTTTACCAGTGCAGTCATAAAATATAATTTTGATATTTTTGTATGGAGACGGGGTCCAAAGGGCAAAAGTGCCTAGGCCCATGAGAGGCATTACATGTCCCTTCCTGGTCTGAGTTTCTTTCAAAACAACAGCAAAAAACAATACCAATACCTACCCCACCCCCAAAATAACTTCTAATTAGGTGATTCTTCAAAGCAAACCATTTTGAGTATTCTAACCTAACAATAAAGAGTCTTAAATGCTTATAGAATGTAACATACCTTTAGGGCCAGACTTGAAAACGTATTTGACACATTGCACTTAAAGCTCAGTTGCTTATCCAGGTTTCCATCTGGATCCCGCCTTCCATACTCAGAGAGGCCTGTCCGGTCAGAGGCTGCTACCTTCTGGAACACGGTACACGTCATCCCAGTGAAGCCAGCAGCCTTGATGACATAAGCTTCCAGAGCAATATTGGGTGAATACTTCAAAAGTCAAAGAGGAGTTATGAAAGATTTACAGCATGAGGGAAAAGCACTTTCAAAGAGTCTTCAAACACAAAACACTGTACATAAGCTAGAGGCAAAAAGCTCAAGTTCTTACGTAACAAAGACACTGTGTAGGTAACTGGCACATAAAAAAAGATGCTGGAAACAAAAGGATATCCTAATCTAGAAAAATACCAACTGAGGAACATGCTTTGTGGGATGGAGCCCCACATCGGGCTCTGCACTGACAGTGTGGAAGCCTGCTTGGGATTCTCTCTCTTCCTCTTTCTCTGCCCCTCCCCTGCTCGTGCTCACTGTCTCAAAATAAATAAACTTTTAAAGAAAAGAATTAAAATAATAAATAAAATAGGGACACCTGGGTGGCTCAGTTGGTTAAGTGTCTGACTTCAGCTCAGGTCATGATCTTGCGATTTGTGGGCTCGAGCCCCATGTCAGGCTCTGTGCTGACAGCTCGGAGCCTGGAGCCTGCTTCAGATTCTGTGTCTCCCTCTCTCTCTGTCCCGCCCCGGTTCACACTCTGTCTCTCTCAAAAATAAACATTAAAAAAAATGTTTAAAAAATAAAATAAAATAATAAATAAATAAACTTTAAAGAAAAGTGTGTCTTATAAAAAAATCAGCTAGAGAAATCAGTGGACTCGCTTAGTAACACAAGAGTTACTGGGGTTTGGGAAATACACTTTCAAAAGCTGCCTTGTTCTAAGGCACCTGGCTGTCTCTGTCGGTAGAGCATGTGACTCTTGATCTTGAGATCATGAGTCTGAACCCCAAATTGAGTGCAGAGATTACTTAAAAAGAAACTTAAGGGGCGCCTGGGTGGCTTGGTTGGTTAAGCGTCCGACTTTGGCTCAGGTCATGATCTCGCGGTCCAGGAGTTCGAGCCCCGCGTCAGGCTCTGGGCTGATGGCTCAGAGCCTGGAGCCTGTTTCAGATTCTGTGTCTCCCTCTCTCTCTGCCCCTCCCCTGTTCATGCTCTGTCTCTCTCTGTCTCAAAAATAAATAAACGTTAAAAAAAAAAAATTAAAAAAAAAAGAAAGAAACTTAAAAAAAAAAGGCAAGGTCCCATTTTAAGTCCTATGTATGGACAAAGTCCTCTTTTGCAATTTTTTTTAAGCGTAAAACTTATGTGCAAGGTGTGTAAAATCTATCAAGAAGATAAAATACAAATTAAAAAATATAAAAGGCAAAGTAGAATGTGCCAAGCACCATATGTATGGAAGAAAAGAATTGGTGCTCCCTCAAATATTCAAGACTAACAAATTTTTGCATTAGCTTTTGCAACCCAGATGTCACATTGTGAAAACTCTTACTAAATTCGATTGCATTTTTTTAAGCTTATTTATTTTTGAGAGAGAGAGAGCAGGGGAGGGGCAGAGTGAGGCACAGAATCCCAAGCAGGCTCCGCAATGTCAGCGTAGAGCCCAACGTGGGGCTTGAACCCACAAACCGTGACATCATGACCTGAGCTTAAATCAAAAGTTGGATGTTTAATCGACTGAGCCACCCAGGTGCCCCCAACTGTGTTTGTTAACGAAGTATGTTCCATTTTTTTATTGACCAAAGACACAAATAATTAAGACAAATATGTGAAACCTCAGTTGAAAGGAAGAAAACAGCCATTTTTGAGGTGCCCTGTAAGCTGTATCATTTGATAAGTAGATGCACAATTTCTAGGAACCTTTCCTACCCTTTGAAATGGAGGACAGGCCGCCTGGGGGTGGTGCTCAGGTGGTTGAGCGTCCAACTTCAGCTCAGGTCATGATCTCAAGGTTCATGAGTTCAAGCCCCACATCAGCTCTATGCTGACAGCTCAGCTCAGAGCCTGGAGCCTGCTTCGAATTCTGTGTGTCCCTCTCTCTCTCTGCCCTTCCTGCACTTGTGCTCTGTATCTCTCTCTCAAAAATAAATAAAAAGCATTAATGTAAAACTAAAAAATAAAATAAAATAAAATAAAATAAAATAAAATAAAATAAAATAAAACAAAACAAAAATAAAATAAAATAAAATAAAATAAAATAAAATAAAATAAAATAAAATAAAATAAAATAAAAGGAGGGCAAATGCACTATGCACCTTTATTATATCCTTGAGTTCTCCAAAGAACCAATGAAGTTTAGAGAAAGGAAAAAGTTCTTTGAGCTTAGTAAGGCTCAGGCAAGGAATTTAAAATAGATCTAAATGACCAGGGAAGACCAAATGTGGTCATCGAAAATGGTGTGGGGCACCTGGGTGGCTCAGTGGGTTGAGCATCTGAGCAGCTCAGGTCATGATCTCATGGCCTGTGAGTTAGAGCCCCACGTCAAGCTCTGTGCTGACAGCTTGGAGCCCAGAGCCTGCTTGGGATTCTGTGTCTTCCTCTCTTTCTGCCCCTAACCCACTTGCATTCTGTCTCTGTCTCTCTCAAAAATAAATAAATATTAAAAAAAATTTTTTTTTTTAAATATGGCGAGCCAGTTTCCAGTAAGGTCATGTGTCTGAGAGAGAAATTACCCTGAAGTATGTTGTCAGGTCAGTAGCCATGGTAGGCCCACCATTTTATTTACTATTCAAGAAAGTAATCCTAAACTTAATTGAGCAAAAGGAACAATAAAACACAGTATCATCAAAAACATCCCATCAACCTCTGGAAAAACAGTAACCCTGAATTGTATAAAATCCTAGGAGGAAGTAGAGAGTATTCTATGAACCGACTTAAAATCATTAGGAAATGAGAACCGTGGACCAGAGATCAGAATATGAGTAGTAAGGGAATGACAGAGTATTTATCATATTTACCACATTTGTAGAAAAAGTCAGCAGTACACCAAGAAATTTAGAGCTGCTCAATTTAGCACAAATAAAATTTAATATGATGAGTGATTATTAAATATAAATACTCACTATTCCAAGAGTGAGACTTACTGGAAATGTCAACAGTGCACAAAGGTTAGAGGGCCTCCTTGTTCTCTCTCTTTTTCTGTTTCAATTTTTTTTTTTTTAGTAGTGTTTATTTATTTTTTGAGAGAGACAGACAGACAGACAGAGTGTGAGCAGGGGAGGGGCACAGAGAGAGAGAGACAGAATCCAAAGCAGATTCCAGGCTCTGAGCTGTCAGCCCAGAGCCCAACGTGGGGCTTGAACTCACAAACAGTGAGATCATGACCTGAGCTGAAGTGAGACGTTTAACCGACTGAGCCACCCAGGCGCTCCCCAGTTCTCTTTTGAAATTGGAACCTGGGCAAACAATCTGACACTTTCTCAGAACATCCTTCAGGGCCCAGAACAGAGTATCAGCTGGGAGGTGCATGTGACAGTTACAGTAATCCTACAGTGTGCTTATTTGTCTTTCAAATTAAATGGCGATAACCATTCAAACTGCAAATTAAGAAAGTATTTTCTAATTACCAAGAAAACAGATTACTCAAAAGTGAAATGAGCTTTTAAAATGTTAGAGAACTGGAAATTCTGTAATAATCAGCAGGAACAGAAAATACCCACATCATGAGGAAAAAAACCAAAACTATCTTTTATAAGTTCAAGTTGCTTTCAGTGAATTTCTTTTCTTAGAATTCTAGGACAATGTTACACTTACTGTTGAATAAACGTGAGCTCCGTTTGCTAATCGGTACGTAGCAATGCGCTGTAGACACTGAACAATTCGACTGCAGGCCTTAGCTTCCCTCTGTGCCAGCCACAGAACACGCTCGTCAGCCAACATGATGTTGCTTGCAATGTCAACCATCACATCACCTAGCTAGCAGGTGTGCAGGAGAGAAGAGGAAGACCTTTAAAACCAATACAGGCTGTTTTACATAATCAAAATCACAATGAGACACCAAGATTGGCCTTCTGTCTAAATGTTCACCTGAAAACCCAACAGGCACTTATTTTTTCTGACTGAAGCATTTTCAGATATGAATAGCACATTCAGTTATGACCAGCGGGTAACATTTAGCTCAGGGGCGCCTGGGTGGCTCAGTCAGTTAAAGCATCCGACTTCAGCTCATGATCTCACGGCTCATGGGTTCGAGCCCCGGGTCAGGCTCTGTGCTGACAGCTCGGAGCCCAGAGACTGCTTCAGATTCTGTGTTTCTGTCTCTCTCTCTCTCTCTCTCTGTCTCTCTCTCTCCCCCTTCCCCTGCTCACATTCTGCCTCTCGCTCTCTCTCTTAAAAAAAACACATTTAGCTCAAAACAGTATACTTGAATAACTACCAACTCATTGGTAAAGAATGACATGTGGTACTCATTTTCATAAGGGGGGAAAAAGGCAGTTAAGTTAATCAAGGAGAAGAGAAAGATATCACACGATTCCCAGAACAAAAAGATCTCAACTCTTTGGAAAAACATTTATAAAGACCTCTTTTTGTATGTTAGCTCAGTATTATTAGTAAGAAATACACACGGCTACCTCTTTAGTATCCTGTCATGTCCAAAACCCTAGGAATGTCCAGCTATCATGAGTTCCCCGCATATGCCAGGCCACTAGATGGGTCTTTGCACATGCGGTTTCCATGACCTCGAATGAACCTCTTCGGTTCCTCCCAGTTCAATGAATGCTTTACGATCCAGTGCCATGAAATACATGGATCCTAAGAGGTACTTTTCCACCACTTGTTTTATTTATTGAATTCCTTTTATTAAGTTCAGTCCATGACTTACAGATGTAAACATCTGTCAGGCAATGCCACCAAAATTGTCCATTAACTATTATCGACACTGACTTGTATGTCCCATGTCAGAGAAATGCATTGAATAGCCCGGGCTAATGAGACATACTGGTGTCGAGGGGGTTTGCTATCAAGCAAAATGTTCCTGAGAGGGAGATCTATGGCAGAAACAACTACAAAAACATTCCAGAGGTAGGATCACAGGATTTACAAGCTGGCTGGGCCTCTAATCAAGAAACAAACAGCAAAGGTGTTAAGCCCCAAAGCCAAGCGAGAAAGTGAAGGCTATTTTAGCAAATGTCTTTTCGTCATCCCAGAAGATCCCCGATGAGCTGTTCAACCCTGCTCTGCATCCGATACTCTTCCCAAGATGTACAATTATGAGACTGAGGTGGGACTAGAAAATGTTCAGTCCATCCCACCCACAGTTCACTTCACAAGGAAGACAAGCCTGTGGAAATGCACTGGATCCCAGCGCTGGAGCACGATGGGCGAGGCAAGTGAGTGAGTACAGGGGTCAAGAGTAGGACTTCCAGTCCTGACCTCTAGCTGAGCTGGACACTTACCCTCTTATGCCTTCCTTTAATTGTAAAAGGCAGATAATAACAATCCTGTCTTTTCTGAATGTTGTGGAGATTAAGTTCCTATCATAAATACAAGGCTCCTAAAACCATGCCTGGTCAGCTGTCCTCATTATTGTATTTTATCGCTCCATTATTTGTTTAACATTTCAATTCCAGCATAGGCCCCTCTTTCAAGATAGCTCTAGGAGCGTTAAAGAGGAAGGGTGTATTTATATGCAAAACTATGTAAGAACTCATATAACTCAATAGCAAAAAAAAAAAAAAAAAAAATCTGATTAAAAATTCGGAAGAAGATCTGAATAGACATTTTTCCAAAGAAGACATACAGACTGACCAACAGGTACATGTAACGGTGCTCAACATCGCTCGTCATCCAGGAAATGCTAATCAAAGCCACGATGAGATGTCACCTCACACCTGTGAAAATGGCTACCACAGGGACAGCTGACGAGGATGTGGAGACAAGGGAAGTCTTGTGCGCTGCTGGTGGGAACGTAAATTGGCACAGCCACTTACTTCTAGAAAGCAGTATGGAGGTCTCTTGAAGAATTAAAAATAGGGTCTAGCAACTCCACTTTACCTGAAGAAAATGAAAATGCTAACTCATAAGATTCTCGCGCCCCTACATTCACTGTAACGTTACTTACAGTAGCCGAGACATGGAAGCAAGTCAAATGTACATCGATGGACGAATGATAAAGAGAACGTGGTGTCCACACACATGTGCACGCGCACACACACTCTCTGGAATTTTACACAGCCGTAAAAAAGAAGGGTATCTTGCCATTTGTGACAACGTGGTTGGAACTTAAGTTGAGGTATTATGCTAAGTGAAACAGGGCAGACACAGGAACACAAATACCATAGGATCTCACTTCTATGTGGAACCTTAAAACTGCCAAGAAGACAGACAGGGAGTTGCCAGAGGAGGGAGTAGGGGGTGGGCGAAATAGGTGAAGGAAGCCAAAAGGTACAAACTTCCGGTTACAAATAAGTCATGGGACGTAGCATGGGGGCTGTAGTTAAAAATACTTATTGCGGGGCGCCTGGGTGGCGCAGTCGGTTAAGCGGCCGACTTCAGCCAGGTCACGATCTCGCGGTCCGTGAGTTCAAGCCCCGCGTCGGGCTCTGGGCTGATGGCTCGGAGCCTGGAGCCGGTTTCCAATTCTGTGTCTCCCTCTCTCTCTGCCCCTCCCCCGTTCATGCTCTGTCTCTCTCTGTCCCAAAAATAAATAAACGTTGAAAAAAAATTAAAAAAAAAAATACTTATTGCATATGTGAAAGTTGCTAAAAGAGCAGATCCTTCTCATGACAAGAAAAAAATTTTGTAACTGTTCAGTGATGGATATGAACTAGACTTACTTTGGTGATCGACTCACAATATATACAAATACTGAATCATTGTGTTGTACACCTAAAAATAATACAATGTTTCGTATCAATTACACCCCAACAAAAAACAAAAATTTAATTTAATTTAACTTAAAAAGAGGAGTGCCTTTTTAAAGTCTATGTTCAGGGCAGCCTGGATGGCTCAGCCAGTTAAACATTTTTTTAATATTTATTTATTTTTGAGAGAGAGAGAGAGACAGAGTACAAACAGGGGAGGGGCAGAAAGAGAGGGAGACACGGAATCCAAAGCAGGCTCCAGGCTCTGAGCTGTCGGCACAGAGCCCGACGTAAGGCTCAAAATCACGAGCCGCAAGATCACGACCTGAGCCGAAGTCAGATGCTTAACCGACTGGGCCACCCAGGCGCCCCTAAAAATAACTTAAGTCTATGTTCATCTGTAAATAGGACAATGCATCCAGCAAAACTGTCTCTCTCTACTCTCTAAAGAACTGCTACCTCATCCAATTAAAAATAGTTTATGGGCTTCTTAATGCCTCTAACATACTATATCGCAACTCTTTCCTTATTTTCTTTCCAATGTAAACATCTTAAGGGCAGAGACAACACAATGTCTTACTTATATTTATACCCTTATTCACTAGAACTCTTGGTATAAAAGCCAATAGCTACACAGTTCCATTTACTCACTGACTAAATATTTATTGAGAACCAAGGTGAGCCAGACACTGTCCAGAGCAATGGAGACACAGCAGTAAGAGAAACATACAAGGTCTATTAGGGGGCTTGTAATCTCTGAGGAAAATCCAGAACAAGTAAACGCATGTTTTAAAAGTGACTAAGTTGTGATAACTGCAAAACTACCAGAGTGATATATAATGAAGAGAAGGGAATTTAATCCAAACACTCTATTTTAATGGACTCAGACATTCCCAAAGAGCATTTCCCTCCAAACCCAACACATTAACAAGATCAACTGAGAACCAGAAAGGCCTAGGCCTATAATCAACCCCAATGCGACCCAGAGCCTATTCATTTTATACAATTCATGGAACATTAGCATCCTAGTATATAGTCTATATATTCCTAATAACAAACAGGTGAGGGGGGTGGATTTTATTCTAACAGAAGCTCTTGTTTCTGGAGCTATAAAGAAGGCAGTGGGGGGCGGGGGTGCCTCGGTGGCTCAGCCAGTTAGGCGTCCAACTCTTGATTTCGGCTCAGGTCATTGACGATCTCATGGTTCATGAGATCGAGTCCTGTGCCAGACTCCACACTGACAGCACAGAGCCTGCTTGGGATTCTCTCTCTCTCCCTGCCCTTCCCCTTCTCAAAATAAATAAAATAAACTTAAAAAAAAAAAAAAAAAAGGACAATGACTCCGATATGCCAATTACTGAACATGTCAATCAGCTATTTATACAGACAATTGGTATAGTAACTGCCAATTTTTAACAGGAATTCAGAGTAGCCTGAATAAATTGGCTAGGTTTGTGTCTCTTATTCTTACCTACTGTGGATTTTAAAAGATGCTCTATGGCTATCAAAAAATTCCCACTGGCTGCAAACACCTAAAAGATAATATGTAAGAAAACACAGACTCTAAGGTACTACAGAAATAAATATGGAGTATTCATAGATTAGCACCATTACAATTCAACTTGTCTTATACTTTTTTTTTTAAGTTTTAAACACATAGACTTTACGAAGATCCAACAGGAGACCTGACAGATACATCATCTCCACTGAGAAACTTTAATCATTGCATGATCAAAAAGCTACTTACTGCTATGGCCACCAGATAATGCCAGTAATGGAATTTAGTGTGTTCTAATAAGTGTAAAGAAAAGAAGTATCTTTAAGAAGGTATACAGCTAGCAAGAATGATTGCTTTAGCTGAGAATAAGCTATCTTTCTCATTACTTCATTCCAAATGGCTAAGAACTCAGGAAAGGGATTTGTTGCCAAAATACTCCCCAGAGCAGGTGATCATAAAATGCTGTAAACTTCTGTAGCTTGGTTACGGAAGCAGTTCTGAATCCGTCACAGTGGCAAAAAGAAGGACACAAAAAGGGTAACAGTGCATGAAAAATTAGATTGGATTAAAAGAGTATTCCTAAAATCTGACACACCAAGACAGTCTGGCAACTGTAACGAGCGTTAAAAAGCGTTGGATCTCTCCTTGACCTCATTTCCTAAAGGCCACTCCAGCCACAAAAGGGTCAGAAGCAATCACACACCTGCTCTCCCACCTGTCACAGTGAATGGTTGAAGCTCAAATAAAAACACGTGTGAACGCGCATTATCAAAGATTAAAAAGGGTAAAGAAATGGAAATGCCACATTAATAACAAAGAAAGCATCAAATGTCAATGGTCATAAGAATATTTCCTGTTCTCAATCTATGTGTTTGGAATTCTGACCAGAATCAGATCAAATCACCTGTAAATTTCATGAATGTCTGATGCGTTAGCATGGGAAACACACGAGATGATGCATAACCTAAACTTGGTATTTAATTGTAATGTGGGAGGATAGCAGGACAATGAAGACAGAGTATTTATGTGCCTTCGAGTTACACACTCCTGGGTTGAGACTTCAAGTCTGTCACCTGCCAGTTAAATGCCCGCGAGTCAGTTACTGAGCCTGCCCAACACTCAGTTTCCTCACTTGTAAAATGAGACCAAGAATTCCATGAGAAGGCTCAGAAGGGTTCATGCCGTAGGAAATTAAGAAAACAAAAGTTATCTTCAATAAGCAACTCACGTCATTTCTGAGAAAAGCCAAGGGATGTAGCCCTCCCCACCCCAGTTTGCATTTCCAAGCACAAGGAAGCAGGGGGTACCCGTTAAACCTAATAACCAGAAAATCAAGAATTACAGGCTCATGTGTGGGACGGGGCAGCAAGCCGGGCAGTTGTTTGGGGACAGCTAAGATGGTGACAGGTTGTAAAGGGATGACGTGCCGTCCAAACGTGACTAGGTAATAACAGGAATAAGGGCAGCAGCTGGTATTATTACTAAGTTCAAGAAGTCCTCATGATTCTCTCCTAGTTACACATTACGTATAATACTGAGATCACACCTATCTCAAACTGTGTTACTGCCCTGCATATTTTTTTTTTTACATGTTTTTAAATTTATTTTTGAGACAGAGAAAGAGCATGAACGGGGGAGGGTCAGAGAGAGGGAGACACAGAATCCGAAACAGGCTCCAGGCTCCGAGCTGTCAGCACAGACACAGGGCTCGAACTCACGGACCGCGAGATCATGACCTGAGCCGAAGTCGGGCCACCCAGGCGCCCTGAGCACCCAGGCGCACCTGAGCCACCCAGGCGCCCCTGCCCTGCATACTTTTAACAAAGGGATTACTCCACTGTGAAAGCCAAGTTTTAAAGGTGTATTTATGTCCCTCTTAACTAGCTTAGGTGTCCTGAGTGCCTGAGTGCCTCGGGATTCCACTGCAGGCTTCTCAGTTTGCTTGGTAAAGCAGTCAATATTCAGTGAGAGTCTCACTGTGATAATCATCAGCGCCTGTGGCAAAGATTAAAGATCTGATTTTATTGTGGTAAAGGAGCGAAGAAGATAATGAAGAGGAGGACGATGACTATGGGGGATCCCGGGGAAACAGGTGAGAAGTGGGGGAGGGGAGAGGCTGAGAATAATGTTATGTGGAATAAATGTCCCATTTACTCTCTTTCCTTACAAAACAGATTTGAGGTAGTTTAGCAAAATAAAAAGGATTATTCTTTTAAATTAAGAAAGCAGGGGCGCCTGGGTGGCTCAGTCGGTTGGGCGACCGACTTCGGCTCAGGTCATGATCTCGCGGTCCATGAGTTCGAGCCCCGCGTCGGGCTCTGTGCTGACAGCTCGGAGCCTGGAGCCTGTTTCGGATTCTGTGTCTCCCTCTCTCTCTGACCTTCCCCCATTCATGCTCTGTCTCTCTCTGTCTCAAAAATGAATAAACATTAAAAAAAATGAAAAATAAAGAAAGAAAGCAAGTAAAGAGTGGGAAATATAGACGTTTCAGAAAAAGATACACAAGTAAAAACTATGCATCAGTGCACAGCTTCTATCACACGGGAAAAAATGGTATGTTTCTAGGCGAGGCGGTGAAGACCATACCACAATAATCAACACAAAGGGAGAACGCTCCCTCCAGGTCAGCAAAGCTGCTTTTATGAGGAACACTACTCGAGACGTGGACCTCGATCGGCGGCCCCCTCAGCCATACCTTCACAACAAACGGAAGAGCCTAACTCCTCAGAGTCCTTCAATTCTCCCGAGGGAAGCTCATTTTGTTTTTTTCTGATTACACAAACCTCTGTGCATCTCCCATTGGGGGAGCATGGAGAACTAGGTACTCAGGAAGATTCCCCTACTAACAGTGAAAACTGCTGAGCGAAAACTCGTCAACAGGAAAGAAAGAAAGGCACCACTGACCAGTCAGACAATAAAGACTGTTCCAGAGGCCCACAGCAAAACAGCAGCAGGAATCCAAGAAGCTCTGAGGTTGAACTCTGATGGCCGTGGCTTATGTTTTGATTTCCAGGCAGGCCTACAAGGAGATCACTGCATTAAGCTGATAACATAAAGGGGACACCTCCAGGGTCAGGGCGAACCAGCAAGCAAAATTGAAACTGTCTTGACCTTGGCACAAAGTAGGAGGTGAAAAATCTCTTCCCTGGCAATTCGTAAACACAGCTGATCACACAGGACTAAGGTCAGGCATCACATTATTCCTGAGGTCTAAAAAACCTCAAGCTGAGAACTAATTTCAAAGCAAGCCCCTTACCTTGGTATTGCCCCTAGGCACTTAACAGAAGCAAACAAATATCACACTTCATAAGCATACATTAGACTATTCCCATGAAGACTCCTCATCATCAATATTAATCAACATTGTTCTGGAGGTTCTCACTAACAGACAACCAGAAAGGGAAAAAATTTAAAAAAGGATACAATTTAAACAGGAACAGATAAACCAACTGTATTCACTGGTGACCTATGTCTAGAAAATCCCACATAACCAACTGCAAAATTATGTGAACGAATTCCTTAAGGTAACCAGACACAAGATGCACATTTTTAAAAACCATAATTAGGGAAAATTGAACAAGGACTAGATATTTGATGGTGTTAAGGTCTCAGAGCTCATTTGGGTAACACATAACAGTATCACGGTTCTACTTTATCTTTTGGAATGTTTATTTATTCTGAGAGACAGAGACAAAGACAGAGACAGAGCCAGAGACAGACACAGAGAGAGAGAAAGGGAGAGACCGTGCATGTGAGTGCAGGTGGAGGGGGGCAGAGAGAAAGGGCGAGAGAGAATCCCAAGCAGGCTCCACACTGTCCACATGGAGCCCAACTCCCGGCTCGATCTTACGAACTGTGAGAGCATGACCTGAGCCAAAATCAACAGCTGAGCGTTTAACCCATGAGCCACCCAGGAGCCCCTCATAGTTCTATTTTAAAGTTCCTTTTATTTCAGGAAAATTATGGATGAGGTAGGACATCTAGAATTTGCTATTCAATGTTCCAGCACTGAAGAAGGAAAACAAGAAAGAAAGAAGAAAAAGATAAAGGAAAAGAAAGAGTGGGGGAGTGGGGACAAAAGAAGAGGATAGATGAAACAAAACTGGTCAAAACCGAAAAATGCTGAAGCCCAGTGGAAGGTAAAACACGGGTATTAATGATAACATTCTCTCTCCTACACTTTTAGAATTTTCCAAAAAAAAAAGTTTCTGAAAAGTTTTTACGAAGACTAAAGTATACATTTTTTTTTTTTTAAAGCAAGACAGGGATAGAAAAGGAAGATACTATAGTGCTTCTCAAAGCTTGTGCCAAAGACAGGACACTGGGCACAGTGTAGAAATGCAAATTTTCAGACCTCCTCATTGACAGACTGAATCAGAAACTGAGGGGGCAGGGCCACTGCTCTATTTCACAAACCTTCCAGGGATTGAGATATATACTCAAGTTTCAGAAACAATGTAACAAAGCCAGGGTAGCCATCTCTGAAAAGCTTAACAGTAAAGTCTGACAAAAATCAAGGAAAAAACATTAGTAATACTGAAAACAAAACAAAATGGTTAATACATAAGTGATTATATTTTAAGATAAGGAAGTGAAAGAACTTTACATTTTTAAAGATCTGGCCATAAAAATGTGCCAAATGAACTTTGTAGTAAACTAGCATTAGGGTGCATGCCTCGCTCAGACATTTAAAACTAGCTCACTGGGGCGCCTTGGGTGGCTCAGTCCGTTAAGCGACCGACTTCAGCTCAGGTCATGATCTCATGGTTTGTGAGTTCAAGTCCCACATCAGGCTCAGTGCTGACCGCTCAGAGCCTGAAGCCCATTTCAGATTCTGTGTCTCCCTCTCTCTCTGCCCCTCCCCCGCCCATGCTCTGTCTCTCTTTCCTTCAAAAATAAATAAACATTAAAAAAATTTCTTTAAACTAGAGCACCCTAAAAAATTAAAAATTTTAGGTATATATACATACATACATATATATAATTTTAAATATATAATTAATTACAATTTAAAACCAGAGCAGTAAAAGGACTATTATGCATAACCAAATCTGATCTTTATACATTCTCCTCTTCTGAAATGCACATATGTTTTCATAAGAGACATCACTAGTGTAAATACGGAACAGACACTTAAATTGCCTGACAGACAACCTTAAGCTGTTTTAAAAAAACCCCACCAAAAGGGCGTCTGGGTGACTCAGTCAGTTAAGCATCCGACTTCATTTCAGGTCATGATCTCACAGTTCGTGAGTTCCAGGCCTGCATCAGGCTCTGTGTTCATAGCACAGAGACCGCGTGGGATCCTGTGTCTCCCTCTCTCTGCCCCTTATGTGCTCTCTCTGTTTCTCAAAAATGAAACAAATATTAAAACAAAAAAGAGTCCACTAAATACACCATTTGGATCTGACGGCTGGGAAGCTTTCAGCACCCACCTTAAGATCACAGAGCACCAGCCTGAGCTGCCTAGACTCAATCATAGGTTAAAAAGCAATTGCTTCACAATATTTCCCTTATGAATTATTCATAACAGAGTAACTTTTTGGATATAATGCAAAAAATCAATTTAATTATTTGTCCAACTAAGCCATATGCATTTCAGGATACCTTAGAATAATTTCATGGTAATTAACATAAAACAAAGTCCTTAAACATCATGATTTCTTTTTACTGTTCTAATAAATGGCGACAGCTATGGCCTATACTTTAACTTTCCAGAGAATCTGATAGGATGCCTGTCACGACCACAGGTGATGATAGTACATTTATACCTCAATTATTCAATCCTAAATATTTTTCTTCTGTTTCCCCTATTTATACTTAATAATTTGCCATCATTTGTTTCCAAAGTTAATTCACACTTTACCTCTAATGTCACCAGTGAAAGTGACAGTTAAGTAATTAAAGCACTCTGGTGATTTTTTTTTTTTTAATAACCTACTTCTCGGCTTCGGAGATAAGAATGTTAAATTTCCTAACCTTATGAAAGTATAACATAGCTTTCAATGATTCCGCAAAAACAGTTTCGCCTCTATTTTCTCACTTGTGCACACAAACACTGCAAGTTAAGGAGGGCAAATATCATCCCATTTCAAAAATAAAGAAAGGGCCTCAGGTTAATAAGTAACTCATGAAACCCTACGCACTTCCTGTCCTCAACAAGATGCATCTACCTGACAGCACACCAAAGTGGAGACGGTTCACCGCATGCAGTGGGGGAACGCACACCTCTGGGCACCATGTGACTCCTCATGAGTTGAGATGCGCACAAAGCTTCTTCAGGCAAAACAAGGACAGCATGTGAATAAACAGGGCAGCGTGGGAATAAACAGGCAGCGTGGGAATAAACAGGCAGCATGGGAATAAACAGGGCAGTGAGGGAATAAACAGGGCAGTGAGGGAATAAACAGGCAGCGTGGGAATAAACAGGGCAGCACGGGAATAAACAGGCAACGTGGGAATAAACAGGGCAGCACGGGAATAAACAGGCAGCGTGGGAACAAACAGGGCAGTGAGGGAATAAACAGGCAGCGTGGGAACAAACAGGGCAGTGAGGGAATAAACAGGCAGCGTGGGAACAAACAGGGCAGTGAGGGAATAAACAGGCAGCGTGGGAATAAACAGGGCAGCGTGGGAATAAACAGGGCAGCGTGGGAATAAACAGGGCAGCGTGGGAATAAACAGGCATTATATATTGGCAAAATATTTCTCAGTGTCCACATTCCAGAAGATATGCCACTTATTCCCGGGACTCAAACCATTCCCTCATCATGTAGCAGCCAACCTGTGATTATCATCAAAATGGAAAGCAGCACTACCACAGAGCCAGAATCCAGACAGCTTCTCCCACCACTGGGAAAATTTACCACCGGAAGTAGGCTGTGGCCCAGAGAGACCATCAAGTAGCAAGACAGCTCTTAAGAAAACTGTGGTCTGAAGTGCAGACAGCAACACTAAAATGTTACCTCATCATCAAGTGGTCCCTTGACCTGAGTCTCATTTAAATACATGTAACTTTTTTGGGGGGCGCCTGGGTGGCTCAGTCGGTTGAGCGTCCGACTTCAGTTCAGGTCACGATCTCACGGACTGTGAGTTCGAGCCCCGCGTCGGGCTCTGGGCTGATGGCTCAGAGCCTGGAGCCTGCTTCCGGTTCTGTGTCTCCCTCTCTTTCTGCCCCTCCCCCGTTCATGCTCTGTCTCTCTCTGTCTCAAAAATAAATAAACGTTAAAAAAAATTAAAAAATAAAAAAAATAAATAAATACATACATGTAACTGTTTTTCTTCCTTTAGTAACTACATCCTACCAAATAAAGCACGTACGGTACTGGGGCTGTAGTTCCAAGTTCCAAAATTTATCACCAAAATGCAAGATATTAATAAGCAGTGTACTAAAAAGGGAAAAAAAAAAAGTTCCTTGGTTTAAATGATGTAGAAGAACTAGGGATGGTATTTACCTTTGAACATTATTAATGAATCTGGGAGGTCCTACATCAAGAAATGCATTAGACTTTGTTCAGGCCAGTGTTTCCACACAGCTGTGTGCTGTGTACTTTGGAAAACCACACAGGGCAACACTACTAGAAAGTAAACATGAGGGGTGCCTGGGTGGCTCAGTCGGTTAAGCATCTGTTTCTTGATTTTGGCTCAGGTCAAGATCTCACCGTTCATGAGTCCAAACACCACATCGGGCTCCAAGCTGACAGTGTGCTGACGGAGCGGAACCTTTTTGTGTAACTGACTCTATCACATAAGAGCCACTAGTTCTCAAGTAGCTTGAAACTTAACGTTTAAGAATACATTAATCTGCATCTAAAAACTTACTTGAAACATTATTTTCTGCTCATTCATTCTGAAAATGGTGGTTGTCAATGTTTTCACATAAAGGATACCATGTTGACAAGCACAGTTTTAAGAACATGGCCATATTAAAATATACCTGTTTTCTTTTCTTTTCTTTTTTAATATTTTGTTAATGGTTATTTATTTTTGAGAGACAGAGCATGAGCAGGGGAGAAGCAAAGAGAGAGGGAAGCACAGAACCTGAATCAGGCTCCAGGCTCTGAGCCGTCATCACAGAGCCCAACACAGGGCTTGAACTCACAAACCATGGGATCATGACCTGAGCCTAAGCTGGATACTTAACCAATTGAGCCACCCAGGTACCCCAAAATGTGCTCATTTTCAAAGTCACCAAATTTTCCTAACTTGCATATTACAATTACTAGGAATTTCAAAAAAGTTCCGAAAATAGTCTCCTTTTCCAGGATATTACGAAAGAAATTAAGCAATATAACAAGATCTGGGTGACTAAAATTCACAATAAGGATGGCTCTCCCTGGAGGGAAGCTAACCCATGGCCCCACCTACCCCGGAATATGGTATCCAGTCCAGACCATATCTAGTAAGTCTGACCGGAGAATTCACGCAACCACAAAGCCTCAGCAGGGTAGGCAACCAAGCCAGGAGCACAAGTCCCTGTACCCATTCTCAGAGCTCTAAGAGCCGCCTGGCCCAAAAGAAGATGATAATAGCAGGTCCCACTTGCCCAAGACCATTACCAGCAGACACACCCAGAAACCCAAACAGAGCTAACCAGTGAAAAAACAAAACTGGTAAGTCTAGAGGAGAAGCCCCATTACTCAAATAAGGAATCAAGGATCACAAAAAGTCACGTAAATATGACACCACCAAAGGAAACTCATCGAGTTCCAATAATGGAGGATCCAAGAACTGTCAGACAAAGAATTTAAAATACTCCTCTTAAGGAAATTCAGTGAGCTACAAGAAAAGAGAGACACCACTAAATAAAACTTGGGAAACAATACATGAATAAAATAAGAAGTCTGACAAGAAAACAGCAACCATCAAAAAACAAACAAACTGAAATCCGAGAGTTGAAGAATATAATGACTAAAGAATTCAACAGAGCTTCAAAGGTTGCTTCAGCCATGCAGAAAAAAGAATCAACAACTAGAGAGAATAGGACACTGGAAATTCCAGAGTCAGAGGAGCAAAAATGTTCTGAAACAGAGTGAAAAAAGCCTACAGGAATTATGGTACACAATGGGGGGGGAAAAAAACAACAAAGCAAAACAATATTCACATTTTGGGAATTCCAAAAGGAGAAAAGAAAGAGAAAGAAAGAGAAAGTATATTTAAAGCAATAATGGCTGGGGCAGCTGGGTGGTTCAGTGAGTAAAGCATCTGACTTTTGATTTTGGCTCAGGTCATGATTTCACGGTTCAAAGGACAGAGACAGCATTGGGCTCTGCACTCACAGTGCAGAGTCTGCTTAGGATTCTCTCTCCCCTCTCTTTCTCTGCTCCTCCCTAATTCTCCCTCAAATAAACATTTTTATTTTTTTTTTAAAAAAGGTAGTGTAAATCTTACTGGTAATAGCAAATACATGGGCATTTTCTATTCTGCAATATGGTAATAGTGGGGCATAAGTTACTTAAAACTAGTTTAAAAGTTAGAAGAATATACTTAAAACAACCATAATGACAACAATCTGTTATAATTTACATTAAAAAAATTTTTTTTTACAGTACACCCTATGCCACACATGGGACTTCAACTCACGACCCCAAGGTCAAGAATCACATGCTCTAGTAACCGAGGCAGACAGGCATCCCTATGTGTTTTTTTGTACTGTATAAATAGTAACAGAAGTAACCTAAAATGTGAGGGAGAGGAGAAGTAAAACTGCAAAGTTTACAAACTCTACTTAAGTTGCCATCAGTTTAAAATAGAGTGTGATAAGTTTAAGATATTTTACGTGAGCCTCATAGCAACCAGTCAGAAAAATCTTATACTAATTACGCCAAAAAATACAACAAAGAAGTCAAAACAGTATATACTGATACCAAGAGATATCAAAACAACAAAAAGGACAGCAAGATAAGAATCATGGAATAAGGGATCTACAAAACAACCAGGAAACAATTAACAAAATGACAATAGTAAGTCCTTACCTATCAATAATTACTTTAAATGTTAAGAAGATTAAATTGTCCAGGGCACCTGGGTGGTTCAGTCGGTTAAGCATCCGACTTCCTCTCAGGTCAAGATCCTGCGGTTCGTGGGATCAAGCCCCGCGCCCGCACGTCGGGCTCTGTGCTGACAGCTCAGAGCCTAGAGCCTGGAGCCTGCTTTGGACTCTGTCTCCCTTTCTCTCTGCCTCTATCCCACTCATGCTCTGTCTCTTTCTGTCTCTCAGAAATAAACATAAAAAAATTTTTTTTTAAGATTAAATTGTCCAATTAAAAGAAAGAAAATGCCTCAGTAGATTAAAAAAAAAGAAAAGATCCAACAATATGCTGACTTACTTTAGCCTTAAAGACAAACCTACGCTGAGAGAAAAGGATGGAAAAAGACATTTTAAGCAAATGGTAACCAAAAACAAAACAGACTTTAAAAGTGTTAAAAGGACACAGAGATCATTATAAAATGATAAAGTGGTCAATATAAAAAGATCTAACAACTGTAAATACTCATTCACCCAACATTGGAATACCTAAATATAGAAAGCAGAAACTAACAGAAAAGGAGACAAACAGTAAAACAATAGTACTTGCAGACTTTGATACTTGACTCTCAACAATGGACAGATCACCCAGACAGAATCAAAAGGAAACAGTATATGTGAACAACATTAGAGATTAAATGGGCCTAACAGACATATACAGAACATTCTACCCAACAACAGAAGAATACACATTTCTCTCAAGTACACACAGAACAATTTCTAGAATGGACCTTATATCAGGCCACAAAACAAGTCTTAACAAATTCAGGAAGACTGAGATCAGACCAAGTATCTTTTCTGATACAATGGCATGAAATCAAAAATCAGTAGCAAGAGGGAAACTGTAAAATCCATGAACATATGGAAATCAACACTCTACTCAATAATCAGTAGATCAAAGAAGAAATTAAAGGAAATTTAAAAACAGTTTTTGAGGGGCATCTGGCTGGCTGGCTCAGTCGGTAGAGCATGTGACTCTTGATCTCAGGGTTCTAAGTTCGAGTCCCACATGTGGTATAGAGATTATTTAAAAATAAAATCTTAAAAAAAAAAAAAGATTCTTGAGACAAACAAAAATGAAAACACAACAAACATACCAGAACTTGGGAGATGCAGCAAAAAAAAAAAAAAACAAACAAAAAAAAACCCACAAAAACATTCTTGAGACAAACGAAAATGGAAACACAACAAACAAACATAGCTGAACTTGGGAGATGCAGCAAAAGTAGTTCTAAAAGCAAAGTTAAGGGCAATAAGCACCTACATTAAGAACAAGAAAAATCCCAAATAGCCTAATTCTATACCTTCTGGATCTAGAAAAAGAAGAGCAAAGTGAGCTCAATGGTGGCAGAAGAAAAAATGTATATAATGATGATTAAAGAAGAAATAAATGAAATAGAGAACAAAAAAACAATAGAAAGATTAACCAAAACAGAGTCATGTCTTTGAAAAGAAATCAAAACTGATAAACCCTTACACCAACCAAGAAAAAAAGAAAACTCAAATCATCAAAATTATACACGAAAAAGGAGACATTACAACCGATACCACAGAAATTCAAAGGATCTGGAGAAAACAATGAAAAACTATACGCCAACAAACTAGACAACCTAGATGAAAAAATTCTTAGAAACATAAAACTTACCAAGACTAAATCAGATAAAAGTAGAAAATCTGAATGGACCAATTACTAGTAGGAAGAATCAATCAGTAATCTAAAATATTCCAGGGCCCCTGGGTGGCTCAGTTAGTTAAGTGTCCAACTTTGGCTCAGGTCATGATCTCACAGTTCATGGGTTCAAGCTCCACATCAGGCTCTGTGCTGACAGCTCAGAGCCTAAAGCCTGCTTCAGATCCTGTGTCTCCCTTCTCTCTCTGCCCCTCCCTCACTCACACTGTCTCTCTCAAAAATGAATAAATGTTTAAGAATGAAATATATATATATATATATATATATATAATATATATATAATTTGTGTGTGTATATGTATATACACGTATAAGTATATATATGTGTGTGTGCGAATATATATATAAGTATACATATGTGGGTGTGTATATATATATGTGTGTGTGTATATATATATTCCAATGAAAAAAAGCCCAGGATGAGATGGTCTCACTGGTGAATTTTACCAAATATTTGAAGAATTAAAACCAATCACATGCAAACTCCTCCAAAATACTGAAGAGTTCCCTCCTCTTCTTAAACTCATTTTACAAAGTCAGCATGATCCTGATATACCAAA
Source organism: Prionailurus bengalensis (assembly GCF_016509475.1). Classification (NCBI taxonomy): domain Eukaryota; kingdom Metazoa; phylum Chordata; class Mammalia; order Carnivora; family Felidae; genus Prionailurus; species Prionailurus bengalensis. The sequence goes on along the minus strand of NC_057344.1, from coordinate 188,534,237 downwards.
CCAGAAAATGACACTCCTAGAAAAGAAAACTACACACCTATATCCTTGATAAATGTAGATGCAAAGCTTCTCAATAAAATGCTAGTAAGTCAAATACAGCAGTACATTAAAAAGATCCCACCATTATCAAGTGGGATTTATCTCTGATCTCTGGGATGCAAGGATGGTTCAACATATATAAATCAATCAATATGATATGTCAAATGAACGGAATAAAAACAAACCATACGATCATCTCAATAGATGCAGAAAAAGCACTGGACAAAATTCAACATCTATTCATGATAAAAACTCCCAACAAATTAGGCATAGAAGGAATGTATCTCAACATAATAAAGGCTACAGATGACAAGCCCACAGCTAACCTCATACTCAATAGTGAAAGATTCAAAGCTTTTCCTCTAAGATTATAAATAAGACAAAAGGACCCACTTTTACCACACTTATTCAATATAGTACAAGAAGTCCTACCTACAAAAACCAAGCTAGAAAAAAATTAAAAGGTATCACAATTGGAAACAAAGAAGTAAACTGTCTCTATTTACAGAGGACATAATTTTATATACAGAAAATCCTAAAGACTCAACAACAAAAAGAAACTGTTAGATTTATCAGGGAATTCAGTAAAGTTGCAGGACACAAAATTAACATTAAAACTCAGTAGTATTTCTACACACTAACAATGAATTTTATAAAAATGAAATAAATCAATCCCAGGGCACCTGGATGGCTCAGTCAGTTGAGTGTCCAACTTTTAGTTTCAGCTCAGGTCATGATCTCACAATTTGTAAATTTGAGCCTGTCATCGGGCTCTGGGGTGACAGCACAGAACCTGCTTGGGATTCTCTCTTTCTGCCCCTCCCCTGTTCACTGTCTGTCTGTCTCTCTCTCTCTCCCTCTCTCAAAATAAATAAATAAACTTAAAAAATGTTTTAATTAAAAAAAATTTTTTAAAGAAATCATTTCCATTTACGATAACTTCAAAAACAATAAAATACTTAGGAATATATTTAATGAAGTGAAAGTTCTCTCTCTACCTTGAAAACTACAAGACACCAATGAAAGAAGTCAAAGAAAATACAAATAGATGGAAAGGTATCTCATGTGCGTAGACTATAAGAATATTGTTAAAATGTCAACACTACCAAAAGATATCTATAGATTCAATGCCATCCCTATCAAGATTCCCAAGGCAGTTTTTACAGAAGTAGAAAAAAATACTCCTAAAATTTACATGGAAACACAAACGACCCTGAATAGCCAAGAGAATATTGAGAAAAAACAAAGAAGGAGGCATCACACTTGCAGATCTCAAGCTATACTATAAAAGCTATAGTCATCAAAACAGTATGGTATTGGCATAAATACAGACAAACAGACCAATGGAACAGAAACAAGAGCCCAGCTTATACAGTCGACTAATATTTGACAAGGGAGCCACAATACTCAATGAAGAAAAGACAGTCTCTTCACAATGCATGGTGTTGTGATAACTGTATATTAAAATGGAAAAGAAAGAAACTGAACCCCTATCTCACATTCCTCACAAAAATTAAGTGAAAATGGATTAAAGACTTAAATGAAAACCTGAAACCATGAAACTCCAAGACAGAAATAAAGCTCCTTGACATAGGTCTTAGTAACGATTTTTGGATATGACATCTAAAGCACAAACAACAAAATCAAAAATAAACAAATGGGACTGCATCAAACTAAAAGGCTTCTGCATAGCAACAGAAACCATCCACAAAGTGAAAAGACAACCTAGTTGCTTACAGAATGGGAAAAAATATGTGCAAACCATTTATCTGGTAAGGGGTTAATATGCAAAATATATAAAGAACTTCCATAACTCAATAGCAAAAAAAAAAAAAAAAACCCACAATTAAATAATAAGCAAAGGACCTAACAGACATTTCTCCAAAGAAGATATATGAAAGGCCAAGAGGTACATGAAAAGGTCTTCAACATCACTAGTCATCAGGGAAATGTAAATTAAAAGCACAATGAGGTACCACTTCAGACTTGTTAGAATGGCTACCACCAAAAAGACAAGAAAACACTGGCAAAAATATGGAGAAGGGGAACCTTTGTGCACTTGGTAGGAATGTAAATTTGTACAGTCACTATGCAAAACAATATGGAGGACCCTAAAAAATTTAATAACAGAACTACCACATGATCCCAAAATTCCACTTCCAGAAATATATCCAAAGGAAACTAAAACCCTAGCTTGAAGATGGCTCTGCACCCCCACGTCCATAGCAGCATTATTTATAATAACACAACCTATGATCCATTGAGGATGAAAGGATAAAGAAGTTGTGATATATACATACACAAAGGAATCATATTCAGCCATTTAAAAAATGAGGAAATCCTATCATTTATTCCAACATGGAGGGATCTTGAAGCCATTATGCTAAGTGAAATAAATCCGAGAAAGACAAATACTGCCTGATTTCATTTACATATGGACAAAAAGAAACCTCACAGAAAAAGAACAAACCTGTGGTTACCAGAGGCAGAGGGTTGGGAGGGCAGGGGGCGGAACTGGAGGAAGGTGGTCAGAAGGTATAAATTTCCAGTTATAAGTACCAAGGATGCAGCACACAAATGAAAACAGCTAACAGTGTCGCATGGTATATAGGAAAGTTATTAGAGTAAATTCCAACAGTTCCCATCACGTGAAGAAATTTGTTTTCTTCTTTTTTCTTTTTCTCTTTCTTTTCTTTCTATTGTATCTATATGGGAAGATGGATGTTAGCCTAATCTATCATGATGGTATTTTGCAATACATGTAAGTTAAAGCATCATGGTGTACACCTTAAACTTACATACTGATGAGTGTCTATTGTCTCTCAATAAAACTGGGTGGGGCGGGGGGGAAGAGAAAGAGAAGGATAAACACATGCCTCTGTAGACAGGAGAAATCCCAGAATGCCGGGGAATAGTTCTAGCCAACCCACAATGTGGAGGCAGGAAGTTGCTCTCTCACAGGCTGGCTCTGCTCTATCACGATACCTTAATTCCCAAGAACGGATTGTTCACCTCTGTTCTAACAACAGATTACTATAGTAAATGCAGCATACATTTCTCAATACTTTGGAAATTAAAAGGTACACTTAATTAAAATAGAGCAAACATAAAGATGCTTTAGAAATACAGATTCAGGGGCGCCTGGGTGGTTCAGCTGGTTAAGTGTCCAACTCTTGGTTTCGGCTCAGGGTCATCATCTCAGTTTGTGGGTTTGAGCCCCGCATCGGGTTCCACACTGACAGTATGGAGCCTGCTTGGGATTCTCTCTCTCGCTCTCTCTGCCCCTCCCCTGCTTGCTCTCTCTCTCTCTCAAAATAAGTAAACTTTTCTTTAAAAACTAGATTCAGGGGCGCCTGGGTGGCTCAGTCGGTTAAGCGTCCGACTTCAGCTCAGGTCACGATCTCACCGTTCTTGAGTTCGAGCCCCGCGTCAGGTTCTGAGCTGAGAGCTCGGAGCCTGAAGCCTGCTTCAGATTCTGTATCTCCCTTTCTCTCTGCTCTTCTCCCATTCATGCTCTGTCTCTCTCTGTCTCTCAAAACTGAATAAAAGAGTTAAAAAAAATTTTTTTTAATAAATACAAACTACAGATTCAACTCTACCACATGACTATTTGTTGACATGCTATATGCTACAAATGTGAACCAGAAAAATACCTCTTTGGACTTCTCCTCTTTGGTAAATCTTCCAAACTTTTCTATCATCTCAGCCACAAATATAACATCCATCTTGTCAGAAAAATTGGCAGCTTCCACAGTGTAAGCCAGTAACTGTCGGGCTGTGGCCACAGCATTAGTAAGATTGAGAGGCATCTGTATTTAAAAAGGCAAAAAATCTGGCGTTTTATCTTTGCATTCAAAACATGGCAATGAATTCAAAGTCTTTATCATTTATCACCAGGACCTTCTTAAAATGCTTTTTCAAAGCTGAGAAAACTGGAATTATAATGGTAACCAACCTAAAGGCAAATTTTTTTTTTTAACTTTAAATGAAACATAGTAATACATGAAAACACCTCTGGTAAACACACAACACCATCTCTTCTTCTCTGCTTATCCAAATTCTACACATACTCGATTCCAATTGCTTAGTAAAGCCTTTCCTGAGTATTCCAACTGGGAGGGATCAATAACTCCCCTGGAGCCCCAATGCACGAGAGTATGAAGCACTTACTGAACATGTATCTATACTGCCATGCTCTGCCGGTAATGTTTTACATTTGCTTATTTATTGACTTAAACACAACTCAGCACCAACCATTACACCAAGGGTATAACAGCTACCAAGGAGCACAAGAAAATGTGTCACAGGGAGGCCATGTTCCCGCTGCTTACAACGTGGTCAGGTTTAAAAGGATGCACAGGAGAGAATACAAGAAAAGACATACGAGTATAAGTATAACAAGGGATCACTCGTGACAAAGAGATTATAAAAGGAACCCAACAGGTGGCTTCCCAGATGGATTTGAAGGATGGCTGGGAATTCGGTCTAGTGAATATAGATGATAAAGATATTCAAACAAAGGCACCGAGTCAGGCAGTGACTGGAAAGGAAAATCGACACCACAGAGGGCCTTGAATACCGGTTGAGGTGACAAAGCCTAATCCCCAAGACAGAGCAACTGAATGGAAACACCAAATCCTTGTGCTTTACTCATATTTAAAACACACACAAACACACACCTGGCATTTCAACGAAAATAAATTAACCACCTCAGTCAACGTGAAGACTCTCTAGTTACCTGATTAAACATATAAAGAACTCTAGTGACATCATTTGCATACTGGCAGCGAGAATAATCATCATCCGCCCAGAAGCCGCCTCTGTCACATCTGCGCCAAGCCTTTCTCTCATCCTGCGGGTTTCCAGGGTAGATCCCACTGCCGTGGATGTTCCGAGTACACTGAAGGTACGCAGTGATGCCTGCCAACGTTCTGGGCCATCTAGAGAGACGAAGACAAAACTATATGAAAACACTCACGTGGAACACAACTAATAGGGGAAGAAAATCAAGGATGACAACAGGTCATGTATAATCAGAGAGAAAAATCAAGAAGAAACAAATTCCTCTCGGAACAAAGACTTTACAAAAAAGGTTAGCATGAACCGAACTGTTTTAAACCATCAGCCACATATATTTTAATACCATAGCATACTTCCTTAAAATTTTCTAAATATTGCTATAAACACACAGGAAAACTGTCTTAAAAAAGAAAATCCCACATACGGCACAGAGTCAGCAGATGTGCAGACAAGAGTCACCACAGCAGGGCCAGGATGGCTCTCCTTAGAAAGGCCTGCTGAGACAACTGGGGACTTGGGAGTATTTGGGACTTGCAGTATTCCCACGAACAGTGAACTGGAGGGCTGTTCACCGTGCCTAGGCTGTTGGGACACACCGCAGGGATTATGCTGAAACTTGCTTTCTTCCTGGGAGTCTGAAATTTTGGTACATGCCAGGCAGAGGGTGCCTACACGGCCAGCAATAAGAACTCGGTGTGCTGAGTTTCCCACGGGCTTCCCTGAGCAACAATGCTGCATAGAGGCTGCTGCCTTTTCATGGCTGAAGGAGGAGCATGCTGTGTGTGATCTTCATGGGAGGGAAAGAGCAGGAAGAAGCCTGCACGTGCATCTCTCCAGAATGCACCTAGGTCCGTCCCCTGGTTATCCTGCTATGTGTCTTACTACATCACTATAATGCATCTTAGCTGTGACCGCAATGACAAGCTGAGTCCACGCGAGTCCTCCTAGCAAACTTCTGCACTTGGGGGTGGCCCAGCAGACCTCCAACACGACACACGAATGAATTTATCTGGGAGAAACTGCTCCCTATGCAAGTGGCATGGATTGCCACTAACAGCTGGGAGAAATCTTTGTCATTTGAGCTCCATTTCTCCAAAAGTGGGACTGAAGTGAATGTATTTAATAAAAGTTACAGCTGACCTGTAACACAGGAACTGATAAATTACAGCATCAGTCATGCCGAAATATAATTCATCACCGAAATCTGCATAAACAGACTAAGCAACACTAAACTAAATCTTACTAATGCAGTGAAAGTCCAATCGTGTAATATACTAAGGAGTGTCGAAAGCTAATTCATTAATCAGTTAAATAATTAGATTCTTCTATTTTTAAATTTGTAAAATACTCCAATTAGATTCTCCTATTTTTAAATTTGTAAAATACTCCAATTATGAGTAGGAAGAGAAAATCCACCATAAATAGAAAACATCATGAGCACGTAATAAAAAATGCAGAATAGAACAAAATTCCCAAATGTTGTCTATTTTGCTTTAAAGTATACAGTGTAAATATTATCTGTTAACAGTTAATCTACATAAAGGACTTAGCTCTTGGCAATAATAAAATGCTAATTTCCATATACTCAGGTCAGAGAGATTTTTTTTAAAGGACAAAAAGTTTTTTAAAAAAGCCATGAAGAAGCAGCTGAGCTAAAGACGTTGCATTGCTTCTTCACCTTGGGTTTAAAAGACTAATATCCAAGGGTTTTCTTTCCCTTAAAAGTTGGGCAAAAGGAGCACCAATCAAAGACAGTGCAAACTGGGTATTCAACACACTATTTATGCTGCTTTCAAGAGCAGACATATTTCCCTACATTTACATCAACTATAAAGTCATTATTAAATTCCTAAACATAAAGAACATTAAATAAATAATATAAAGATGCTTTTTAAAAACCTTGAAAAGTTAAGGAGAGTCTAAGGTAAAAGTTGTTACCTCCCACAAATTCTAAATTTTCTATTTAAAAAAACTGTAATACTTAACTCCTTCTGCTTATCTCAACACAGAGTCCACCACCAGTGGCTCCGAAAGTTTCAGGCCATCTGAAAAGCTTTCATTCCCCAATGTCCTTCTGGCTTAATTGTCAGAAAAACCAAATTGGGGAGGAAAAAGGGACATGGGTTTCTCCTAATTCTCATGTCTACTAAACTGCCAATAGGTAAAAGTAACTTAGCAATATGAAGCAAAGTTCATCCATAAAAGAGCCCCTGAAAAAAACAGGACATACCATTAGCCTGTCTGGATTTCACAGTTTTAGTAGAATTTCCAAAACGTTTCCCTAAAGTAGTGGTCCTTAACTTTTACAACAAACTATTAAACATGAAACACTCTGCCTGCAGAGGCTGTTAAATCCACATATCTGAGATAAAATGCAGGCACCTTTTTTTCTTAATCTTCATAAATGAGTCTGGAATCACTGTTCTAAAGGGTAGTCCTTAGATACGTAAGGATATGTATATGAACATGCATGTATTTCTCAAATTTTATTCTTCAGAACAGGAGACCATGATGCACCTTTAGGAATAAACACAGATGTGGGCAAATCACTTTTCCAGCACTTTCCATGTCACTGACCTGAAATCACCTTTATTGTTTACCACCCTCTCGGGAGGACAGTACTGTGCAGAGCTTTCTAATACCACAATATCGACGGTTCTCGTATTGTTCCCGCGTTTGGTCTGGACATGACAGCCCCAATTTCCAGTCGATCCAGCCTGAATGTTAGAAATGGTGAGGGCACTGCATGAAGAAAGATTTTAAAAATGAGAGAAAATATGGTTTAGACCAAAAAAGGGAGACAATCAGGCTTCTATCATTCACTTAGCAAATACGTCTGAATACACACTGTGGGCAAAGCACTTGCCAGATTAAAAACAAATTTAAAATGATCCCTCCAGGGGCGCCTGGGTAGCTCAACTGGTTAAGCACCCGACTTTGGCTCAGGTCACGATCTCGTGGTTTGTGAGTTCAAGCCCCGCCGTTGGGCTCTCTGCTGTCAGCACACAGCCTGCTTCAGATCCTCTGTCTCCCTCCCTCCCTCTCTCTCCCTCACATGCCCCTCTCACCATGCTAGGATAAATGTTAAATATTTATATATATATATATAGACATACATATATATGTATATATGTACATATATATGTACATATGTAAAATATATATATAAATGATCCCTCCATTTAAGTATTTCAGCAGCAACTCAAGATGAACAGATAAAAAGCTCCTGAAAACACTAGGGTTAGAGCTGTACCAGAAATATGAACAGGGTGCCTGGGTGGCTCCGTCAGGTAAGCAACCAACTCGACCTCAGCTCAGGTCATGATCTCACAGTAGTGAGAGAGAGTGCTGACAGCACGGAGCCTGTTTAGGATTCTCTCTCTCTCTCTCTCTCTCTCTCTCTCTGCCCCTCCTCGTTCTCTTTCTCTCAAACAAACATTAAAAAAAAAAAAAGGTACGAACAAAGCGACAGTGAGATGGGACATCATGCCTGACACTTCTCCCACCAGAAAGAGGAAACCAGGATGCAGCCAGGCAGGGCAACAGCCTAAGTGCAAAGGCAGAAACATGGCGGCACATTCTTCGGCAAAACTAATGGAAACGTTTCCAGGTTACGCGTACCTTTCCACTGATTTGAAGGAAAATAGTCAAGCATGAAGGAAGGAGATTAATATTATGAAGTGAACAATTAAGAAAGTATTTAAGGTAAAATACTTTGTGGGAAGAATTCATTAAGTCTCTACAAAGATTTAATAAATTACCAACTAATGCTTTCACAAAAGGAGGTTTCCATGTAAAGGTATACTTCAATTTATGAAACAGCTATATTTCTAAATAGCTGTCAGTAAATTCAATTTTCAAGATGAAATCATAATTCTCTAATATAAAACCTATTAATTAAAGAGCAAATGTCAGAACCTTCAATTAGCCTTTCTCCCCACCATATGACCCACTATGCTATGCTTTTATGTAAATAGAAAATTAAGCGATAATTAGACATAAAGGATGTATCATTTTAATTAACTGACAAAATTATGTCTTGAAGTTAATACACGTTTTTCCAGTCTCCTAAATCATTAATGGCTATACAACATCATATGTTCTAATAAAGACTTTGAGGCACTGTTACTCTGAATCAAAGAAAATGTTTATCATCTTTGTTAATTAAGTCAGTGAACAAACCAACACACTGTAATAAATATATTCCAAATAAAGTACTAAAAGTACTAAATATACTCCAAATAAAGTCCACAAAAAGTACCTTACATTAAATTTAAATAACCAAATTCTAAAATAACCAATCACTCTCTAATCCAGAGGTTCCCAAACTTTCTTGGTTCACAGCACCTTCACTGACAAGAAAATGTTACGCAGAGCCCTAAACCCAAAAGAAATACCTACAATGGTCCAATTACTAAATTAAATCTCAGAATTGTGTATCGATGTCCTAATATCTTAAGAGCCATTTGAAAAAATAATGCACAACAATCCGAGGTAAATATTTCATTCTTCAACGACAATTACTTCCTGATGGGTTGTGTCTGTCTTTTGAGCACTCCAAAATTAACCAAATGTCAGATACAGATCAAACAATACCCTTATTTCATGTTCCACAATGACTTTCACACAGTACCTGCTTTGCACCATATTAATCACACAAAACTCGGTACCCTTAAAGTATGGCGCCACAGAAAGGAATCCAGCATGATCGAATGATACTGTAACTGCCTCAAGTTGGTCCAACAAATGTCAAGTATCCCCACGCTTCTTTGAAACCTTAAAACAGGGGCGCCTGGGTGGCTCAGTCGGTTAAGAACCTGACTCTGGGTTTCGCTCAGGACATGATCTCACGGTTCATGAGTCTGAGCCCCATGTTGGGCTCTGTGCTGACAGCGTGGAGCCTGCTTGGGATTCTCTGTCTCCCTCTCTCTCTGCCCCTCCCTGACTGTCTCTCAAACACAGATAAATAAAGTTTAAAAAAAGAAAAAACTTACAACACCCCACAGCACCTCTGTAAACTCACTGTGATGTCCCAGGGCACTTCAGCACGCCCGCTGGGAGCGAAGGTCCTAACACATTCTGCCAACATGCTTTTAAAGATAACCTTTAGCAACACCTTCAATGCTTTAAACCAATTATCAGAATAAACTTTTCGGGAATCCTCAAGGCAGCATATTTGGAAATTTAAGGATGAAGAAGCAGCTTCAATTTTATCTTTGAGGAAAAGTGAAAACTCTGATTCTTACCAAGGGAGAATGGATAACATGAGAAAAACCACTGAAGAACAAACAAGTATCTCAGGTTAACCAAATTGATAACCATCATTTCCTTTTCCTGCAACTCCTTTACTATTCGGAGGCAAATTTTGGGTAAAGGACTTCATATGAAAGATTTTCACATTAGTCAAGTGTCCCTCCCAAAAAAAATATTAGGCAAGGATGCTGACCTTAGAATTAATTTTTTGTCCTGCTTACAAAGAATTTAAAGTATGACCTGCAGAAATAAATGTATAAAGTTAATCTAGTTACTTTATAATTGCAAAATGTAAAGAGTACTAAATGATTGAGAGCCTTTTTGTTTAAAAAAAGGTTCTATATATTTTAATATGTTATTGTTGCTATATCATATCTCAATTATTGTCTATTCATATAATAAACTGCTTAAAGCACATAACTCCATGAGTTTTAACATACGTACAATGCTTGTGAAATTATCACAACACAAGTGAGGTAACAATTAGAGTCTTCTCACTGGGACCTAACAAACTGTTTCTAACAATCTCACTCCCAAATTAAAAACAAAAAACAAAAAACAAAAAACCTCTGATTCTGGGAAGAGCAGGGCAGCTCCTATGAAACTACCCTCCTTGCAGTTAACAATTATACACTCTGGACAAACTACAACATGACGCCTATCTCAACACACGGTCAGTGATCCAAGGCAAGCAGAAACCGGAGAGAAGCTGACACCTGGAAGAAGGGATCAGCACCGGGGAGTAAGACCAGGAAAGTGTTTTCAATGGCTTTTACCCAAGGACAGGCCCCACTCAAATAGAAATTCACAGTCTTACTTGTTGAAAAATCAGAGGACAGAGGTAGACAGGAACCTGGCTGGAAGCCCAAACTTCTGCATAGAACATCTACCCGGATCTCTAACTGGCCCCTAACAGAGTGGGCACCAAGCAGACTTCAGATGCTGCCCAGCACAGAAAAGACCGAAGTAGGAGTTTGAGTTTAGCCAAACTAAATGCCTGAGGGAACAAAAACCAGCTGACTTCAAGCAAATGGAATAGAACCCAGAGTCAGGGGTTTGTAAACTTTTTCTTCAAAGGCCAGACAGTAATTATTTCAGGCTTTGCTGGCCAAGAAGCAACATTGAAAATATTATATTGGTACTTATGTAACTATTCCCAAACGTTAAAAATATTCTTAGCCCACAGGCCCATCAGGCCAGGTGTGGACCATAGGCTGTACTTTGCCAGCTTCTCTGTAGTGAATCATTCACACTGTCCAGGATAGAATCCAACATTATTAGACACACGAACAATATTTTTTTCTTATTTATTTATCTTGAGAGAGATGGTGCAAGTGGGGGAGGGGCAGAGAGCAAGAGGGAGAGAGAGAATCCCAAGCAGGTTCCCCATGCCATCAGCACAGAGTCCAACCCAACAAGGGCTTGAACCCACAAACCATGAGATCACGACCCAAGCCAAAGTCAGATGCTTAACCAACTGAGCCACCCAGGCACCTCAACATTTTTTAAATAATAAAATATAAAACATATTCAAAAGCAAAGAAGACAGTGGTGATGATTCCAAGATAACCTAGATATTGGAAATAGCAGGGAAGAATTTAAAAGCATCTATTATAAATATGTTAGAAGACACAAAGAAAAATATGCTTCTAATAAACAGACAGGATATCTCAGGAGGGAAACAAAAATTGTAAAATAGAATATTCTATCCCTGAAATTCTCAGACAGGATTCTCAAGTCAGAATGCCTTTATTTTCTTGATAATTTTTTTTAATGGCACCTCTTTGAATCTGCAATGATATTACCCTAAGTTGCTGTAAAAGAGTTTGGAAACTACAGACCTATTCTTAAATAGATAGAAGTAGGAAGAATAAATAGTAAGAAGGGTGGCTCAGTCACTTAAGCATCTGACTCTTGATTTCGGCTCAGGTCATGATCTCTCACAGTTGTGAGACTGAGCCCCACGATGCACTCTGCATTGGGCGTGGAACCTGCTAAAATTCTCTCTCCCTCTCACTCTGCCTCTCCCCCCACTCACACCTGTGCACACACACTCTCTCTCAAAAAAAAAAAAAAAAAAAGTACGAAATTGGTACGAAAGAAAAAAAGAGAGAGACACAAGAGAGAAGAAAAAAGAAAATTCAATGCCTACAGGTTAAGATTTTACCAAAATAAAATATAGTGATAATATCATATATTTTCACTCTGTTTTTTTATACTTTATAACGCTCATTCAAATCAATGATTTTGGTGATCATACCAGTCATTGGGTTAACAGGACAGGTGTTAAATCTTTTATACTGATGGAGTAGAGAAAGGAAATACAGTATCTTAAACTGTAGCATTAACCTACGGTGAAAATTAGGTGATCGCTAAATGTGAAAATCTGAGTTTAGCAGCAGTAAATGGTTAGAAATTAAGTTTGGTACAAAAATTTTACATTTTTCCTCCTAAAACTTTTAACAAAAACAGTCTCCAGCTTTTTAACAGTGTTCCCCTTTCTTCCTATACTTTTCTGCTCCACAACTGGATAACAAAGGTAGCTATTTAATTTCCGGAAATGAGTAACAATCAGGAAAAGGAAAACCAAATGTTTGTATTTTTAAATGCAAGAAGATAAAATATTAGTTCAAATTCTAACACTTCAATTCTGAAACACAGAAAATCCACGGAGACGATTCCTCATCTAAAAAAGTTTACCTGGCAATCAACGAGCAGTTGTGAATCATGTTCTTTTCCACAAAGATACCTTGAGATTCATCAGTTTCAACTATGCGTCCATCCTGATACCACAACACTTGCATGTCCTGATCAATATATGAAGCCATACACTGGAAGGGAAGGCTGTCTCCTTCAAACACAACTTGACGATGAGAAGGAGTCATGTAGAAAGATGGTAATTCAAGGGGTGGATCTACAGACCATAAAACAAAGACTCAGGAAACAGATACCACACTATATTCACTCTCCAGAGTTAAAAGCTATTGAAACTCTTTTCTGGGGGTGCCGCTGGGGTGGCGCAGCCAGTTAACCATCCAACTTTGGCTCCGGTCATTCATGATCTCACGGTTCATGAGTTTGAGCCCCGTATCGGGCAATGTGCTGACAGCTCAGAGCCTGGAGCCTGCTTCAGATTCCGCGTGTGTCTCTCTCTCTTTCTCAAAAATAAATATACACAGAAAGAAAAAACTCTATTATGAAAATAAAATTTTTTAATTTATTTTTAACGTTTACTTATGTTAAAGACAGAGAGAGAGAGAGAGAGAGAGAGAGAGAGAGAGAGAGAGAGAGAGCGCGCAAGCGTGTGCATAAGCGGGAGAGGGATAAAGAGAGAGGGAGACACAGAATCCAAAGCAAGCTCTAGGCTCTGAGCTTGTCAGCACAGAGCCTAACACAGGGCTCCAGCTCCAATTCACAAGCTGTGAGATCCCAACCTGATTTGAAGTTGGATGCTTAACCAACTAAGCCACCCAGGTACCCCCAAAGCGATAGAAATTCTAATTAAAATGTTTTAAATGAAAAAAACAAATTTTCCCCAGTGACCAGCATTTTCATGCTAGCACCAACAAGGCTCCTACTGAGATAAGTGGCTCCTAAATGAAAACAAAATTAGTAAAATTAAAATGAAACCATTTCATAATCAGTTCTGACATTTAAAGTTGTTCCTGTTTTGTGGTATCTAAGCAATTACTAAGAAAACAAATTGTAAAATAATACTTAAATCTGGAGAATGGAGCTGGTGATAAGTAAATACTGATAGACATACAATTTTAGAATACATTTAGAAGACAGCATTACCTTTGATTAAACCACTGCTTTCTGCTTACATAAGTGATGAATACTCACTGAGAAAACTTAGAACATTTAAAGAAAAGGGAAAGAAAAATCTTTTAAGATCCCACATATCATCATCATTTTAACAAGCTGATATGGGGTGCCTGGGTGGCTCAGGTAGTTCAGCGTCCAACTCTTGGTTCTAGTTCAGGTCATGACCTCATGGTTTGTGAGTTCGAGCCCCATGTCGGGCTCTACATTATCAGCATGGAGCCTGCTTGGGACTCTCTCTCTCCCTGCCCCTTTGCTGCTCATGTGCACTCTCTCTCTCTCAAAATAAATAAACTTAAAAAAAAAAAAAGATTAATTAAAAAAATAAAAGCTGATATATTTCCTTCCAGTTAGAAAAATAACAGGGAGGAATTCTAAATATATGTGCAAAACTATACACAAATACCATGGGCTCATTAAAGGCCTTTAGAATACTTAGTCCACTGTCTACTACTTTTGCCTGTATGTACTCTATCCTCTCTTTTATTTTTATTTATTTTTTAAGTTTATTTATTTATTTTGAGAGAAAGAGAGAGAGAGGAGAGAACACAAGGAGGGGAGGGCGGAGAGAGATGGAGAAAGAGAATCCCAAGCAGGCTCCGCACAGCATGGAGCCCAATGTGGGGCTCAAACCACGAACCACGAGATCATGACCCGAGCTAAAGTCAGATGCTTAACCAACTGAGCCACCAGGTGTCCAAGTTGTGGTCTATCCTAAAGAGTAACAGCACATATGCAAACACGCATACAAAGAAATGAATCCTTGGAAATTATTAACAAACTAAATAGGCAGTAATAAGGAAGCGGTCAAGTTACAGCTACATCTGTATCATGTACTGGTATGCATCTCTTTTATATGATGAGGAAATGGGTTTACATCATCTCCAGTTTTAAAAAGTTACAAAATATTATTAGCGTATGATGAGGGTTTGGTCAAAACACAGGAAAAGGATGAAGAAAATATACTGAGTTATCTTTGACAACAGCTACCTTTGGGAATGCAAGCATGGGCTTTTTTGGGTTTGTTTGTTTTTAATTTTTTTAGTGTTTATTTATTTTTGAGAGACAGAGCACAAGCAGGGGAGAGGAAGAGAAAGAGGGAGACACAGAATCCAAAGGAGGCTCCAGTCTCCACACTATTAGCACACAGCTCGTTGTGGGGCTTGAACTCATGAACCATGAGATCATGACCTGAGCCGAAGTTGGATGCTTAACCAACTGAGCCACCCAGGCACCCCATAGGTTTGCTTCTTTTAGTGTCTTTTCTCTTCCAGCTTTATTGAGGTATAACTGACAGAACTATAATATATTTTTCTGTTTATTTTATTCTTCCCGCCTGTGTTTAAAATTGTAAGATACTTAAAGTGTACATCATGATGATTTGATATATGTATATGTTATTTCTTTTCACAAATCTTAATTTTCATCTAATGAGCATATTTTACTTGTGAAACTACAACAATAAAGATAATAAAGAAAAAATGTAAACAAGTATAGAACTGCTTATTTCCAGACACAAAGTCTGGAATCTCCTCTTATCATTTTAAGGAATATTTTTGGTTTATGTGTATTTTTTTTCTTTTTCTTTTAATAAATATGTTGTATTTCCCTCAAGTCTTCAAATACTCTTCAAAATTATGAATTTTAATAGCTGCATTATTATAAATACATGTGTCACAAGTAATTCAGTCAATCCCCTATTTTTGAGGATTGAAGATATGCTTATACTTAAATACAGACTAACATAGCTGATCATTTCCTAAGAATTACACCCTCCTACAGAATCACTGGATTAAATTGTATCAAATTTTTGAGAACACTGATACATACTGCCAAAGTATGTGTCAAAAAGGCTCTATTAATTCACACTCCTACCAACATGTAGTATGATTGCAACCTCAGATTTTTTTTTACTATCAAATCCTGATTTGCCAACTGATAGAAAATTTGAAGACTGTCTGAACTTGCTTTTCGTACAGAAAGCCGTTCAAAACCTAAGAACTTTAAACACCCATCCAAAACTGTTTTATCCAGTTGACTTAACTATTCACATACACTAAATATGTATTATCAGATCCATGAAGAGTAACGGTCGTAATCAGTTCCATCACAGTGTGAAGAGAACTTCACAGTTTGTCAAGAAAAAGACAGTAGCAAGTAAAATATGGCAAACACTTTCTCTCTTTCTCTTTCTCTCTTACCACACGTCAACAACTCCTGCTTCACACCCGTGACTGGCTGGGCCTGAAGAGACTTAGGATAAACACACCGCGTGTCCCGGACAGTGATGTTTCTCTCCTTTACCCAGCGATGCATCCACAGTATGTTACAATCACACAGAAGATACTCAGTCTGAAACTCTCTGTAACATACAAAATTCAAATTAGTGATTACAGTGAATGTAAAAAAATGGCATGTTTGCTTTATACTGCTGGCTTCTGCTTTGACAAGCACACCAGTGCTCGCCCTGGGATGCCTGGGGCACAAACCACCCACCGGTTGTGTTCTCCTTGCTAATGAGAGGACAGGAGGAATGGCTGGCCCCAGCCCTCCCCCCCTGCTAATCCTGAGACTGACCGCTTCAGATCAAAGCTGGTATGCAAACAAAATCTACACATCATCCCTCTTCTATGTAACAGGCTCCTGAATCTCAGGGTCTAGAATAGCAAACCTCCACCCACCTTCTGGGCCTATCAAACTTCTACCCATTCATCAAAAAGCATGGGGACACGAACACATTATGTAATAGGGGGACAAAACATAGATACAACTAACACAGAACCTAACACATCCTGCACAAATAAATCAAAGTGCAAAGAACAAATATAACATGTGTGTTCCTAGCACGGACCGTGCATCAGCACAGGCTTCATCTCATTAATTCTGGAAAAAAAAAAAAAAAAAAGGAGGTGGGATGAGTGATACACAAAAGAGAAAGTAAATTTTAGAAAACACTACAGAAGGACGACTGGACTGACTTCTAACCCCTAAGCACCACTTTCTGGTTGGTTTCCAGCATGCGGAGGTAAAAACACTAGCCATTTTTCCCAATTTTTGGATAAAAATACCTCCTACATTCCTACTGCCCAAGGTCTCAAAAGCCAGATTACTCTCCGTAGTCCT
This sequence comes from Prionailurus bengalensis, assembly GCF_016509475.1. NCBI lineage: Eukaryota > Metazoa > Chordata > Mammalia > Carnivora > Felidae > Prionailurus > Prionailurus bengalensis. The sequence continues at coordinate 188,517,197 of NC_057344.1, read as the reverse complement.
TATTTTCTAAACTTACAGAAATGGTTGACCTGAGCCTACTACATATGCCAAATAGAGATGTTTTCATTCACTAAACAATGGTAATGGCAACAAAAAGAAAGACGAGACAGACTTTGATCCACCGTGGCTCTTCAAGTGGATACATGTGTCCATATCTACAATGGTGAGGAGCCAGACGAAAGCCTAAGTAGTATTAGCTACATCTCAGTGAAAACTGCTAAATAGTACACCTAGAAAATTAAAGGAGAAGGGCAGAGAAGAGACAGAGAAGGAAAGGTTAAAAAAAAAAAAAAATGGAGAAGACAAGGCACAGTAGGGAAGAAGACAGCATACACCAGATAGCGTCTGCAAGAGAAGACATTTTTCCCTGGAAAAATAATCAACCCCATAAATTATACACAATAAAGATTTGAAAAACATTATATTTAACTGTATCTCCAATAGAAATTAGTATAACTTACAGTTTGAAATATATTATGGTTTAATGTGGAAATACAATTACCGTCAAAAGGAACTCCCATACAATCTCAGTTAATAAAACTGTTTTGGGAGGAAAAAAAAAAGATCAGCCAATTCTAAAGCTACAGAGAGCTATGTCAGTATGATCTTACGTTGGTTTCCTAAAGCAGGCATTCTACATAAACAATCCTAGAAATTTCAGTAATTAGTTGTGAATTCAGTTTGGGGAAAGGGTTACAAGATAAAAGTAAAACCCTAAAGTATAAAATATTCTTCACAATAGACTTTCATAGGGAAGGATATTTTATACTTTGAGGATTCAACTAGTCAAACAATCTTTTCTAATTTGAAAATAAAGTGAAAGAGAATGAATTGCCCATTTATTTACTCTAAATATAGAGACAGTATTCTAAGGAGAAAATGGCTGTCCCAGTCTGAAACACATTACTCTGGTTTATAGTATGCTTTTCAATGAGAATTCATGCTCTCAACTGAGAATCTAACTTTTGCAAAATTTCACATTTTCCCCATGAAGTCTCTTAAACCAAATAATAACTGTTTTTAATTCTTAAAAAATCAAGATTTATTTTTCAAAACAGGAAAAAAAAATTTTTCTTACTTACAATGACCGTAATGAACCAAGATAATCAAAAGTTCCTTGAGATAATGAAGAAAACAAATTCCCTGAAAGGTTTCTGGGAAATAAAAAAGAAAAAAAAAAAAAGGAAATAATTTCATATAAAAAATACAATTATGTATCATTTTACACAATTTTCTAAAGTGTCCTATAATCACTGAGTAATGTTATAAAGAATTTATGAAAGTGGTTTTAAATCTTATAAAAAGGAGCAAGTAGTAAATACTTTATCCAAGGATGAATAACTTTGTTCTCAGCCTATCTCAAGTAATAAAATTAAAGTTATTACTATCACATAGGATTTTCTACCAAATACCAGGCGAATCTAAAAGCTACCTTACTAATAAGGTAGAGCCTTAGTCATGCTCTCATTTTAAGTAAATCAGTCTTAGTATGTTAACTCCGCATCATGTAAGAAAGCAGAAATTTAAAAACCAGAAAAGGACAAGGACAAGGATGATCTGAATAATTATCAGCAGCAACCCACAGGAAGTGGATAAAAAATGTGAACAGAGTGGAAAGAGTCCAGGGTTTAAGACGGACATAATTCAGTGTGGGCCTTGGGCAAATTACTTAACCTATTTTATTTCCTCCCCTTGTATCTGATGACTTTAATAAATACCTAACCCTTGCTGAGTTTTGTATGAATTAAACCCAGAACGTCCCATGCTACAATCTGAGTGGTTTGGTAAACCCAGAAGTATTCCGCGCTTGACCATAAGCTCCGGGAGCAGCAGGACTTGTGCGTCTTATTTATCAGGGTACCTCTGGCAGCTAGTAACAAGCTGTGGTACACAGTAGGTGCTCCGTGGTGGCGGCTGACTATTCGGGATGTGGACTCCACCTCAGGAGGCTCTGAATACTAAATCAGGACTGAGGGCACCGGAAAAAATGGCAGGAAGGTCAACCCCCACAAGATCTGAAGATCTGTTCTCTGTCTATAGTACTATCAAGAATAGATACAATTTAGACCTAGAATTCTCAAAGGAGATGCCCTGAGACTTGGGAAAAAGCCTGCCTCTCACTGGGGTCTGGACTGAATCCCTCCTGTGTGGACAATCAGGTAGATGGATTCCCTGGTGGGGAGAGGGGACAGAACTGATCCGGGAAAGGTCAGCCATTCCTGTGACATCTGCAGTCGTGTATTCCTGGATGGGAAGACTTAATATGACACAAATGCCAATCCTTCACAAATTAATATACAATGAAATTCAGTAACAAAAAAAAAAAAAAAAAAAAAAAAGACCTCCCTGGATTGGCTTTTAAATATAATATACGAATTTTTGATAGAAAAGGGCTGGATAAAAAGGGTTCAGATTCTCATAGGAGAGCTGCCTAGGAATGTAAACAAACAAAAAAGGAGATTTGCCATTAAAAGAATGATGAAAGAGATGCCCTTCTCTTTTTTGGCCTATCAGAAGCGATACTGAATGTGGATTTTGAAAAGGGTATTACAGATGGAAGTCTAAATCATTATTATACTTTTAAAAAGTAACCTAGGGGCACCTGAGTGGCTCAGTGGGTTTAGCATCCCATTCTTGATTTTGGCTCAAGCCATGATGTCACAGTCCTGGGATCGAGCCCCACACAGGGGTCTGCACTGGGTGTGGAGCCTGCTTAGGATTCTCTCCCCCCCCCCGCCCCTCCCCCACCCGCATGTCTGTGCTCACTCCATTGCGCCGCTCTTTCTCTCTCTCCTCTTGAAATTAACTTAAAAAAAAAAAAAAGTAACGGGGCGCCTGGGTGGCTCAGTCGGTTGAGCGCCCGACTTTGGCTCAGGTCATGAGCTCACAGCTCGTGAGTTGGGCCCCGCGTCGGGCTCTGTGCTGACAGCTCAGAGCCTGGAGCCTGCTTTGGATTCTGTGCCTCCCTCTCTCTCTGCCCCTAACTTCCTTGCATTCTGTCTCTGTCTCTGTCAAAAATAAATAAACATTAAAAAAAAAAAAATTAAAAAAAAAAAGTAACCTACATGCAATTAAAATGAACAACAGTACCTGTATGAAGCTATCCTACGTGGAGTTACATGATTACTTGGATCTGTTTAAACCAATGTAGGCAGGAAGGCAAAAGAGATGGGAGGCATAACTAAAACAAGACTGGTTATGAAGTTGCTAAGTGTTAAAACAGGAGGAAGGCTACATGGAAATTCCTTATATAATTGTCTCTAATTTTTTTTTACAAGCTTGAAAAATTCCTTAATAGTAAGTTGGAAATAAAGCTCTATCCTATACATACAGGATTTAAGTATAAACAAAATAAAAGCACCTTACAGGGATCATTAGATTCTAATTATTAGGTAATTTTATTCTAATTATTAGTTATTATTAGCGATTTCCTCTTGGAAATCACAGAGGAAGGAATCACACTGGGGTGAGACATGCCATCCTTCCAGGAAATCCCAACACAAACCAATTTTTCCTCCAGCGTTCAAACAGACTGGCTGAACGCCAAACAGAGTGACTGGCTTTGGTTTGGGGACCATAAAAACTTACGCGTGTTTTAAAACAGTACAATCACACTCCAGCTCTGAGAGGCTTACACAGAAAAAGCAAAAGGGAACTGAGAATGACAAGGGCACAGCAAAGTCATTGCTCCCCAGTCTATCAGCTCCCTGAATGGAACAGCAGGTGACTTATCCATCCATCCCCCACTCTCACCCTTGCACTGTTTCTTAATGTCTTAATTTTTATTTACTTACTTTTTGCTAAACAGATACATCTGAATTCCTATAAGTTAAGTATATACATCACCTGTGTATATACAGGGATATTTACCAGGGCCAATGGATTAAAGGAAGGGAAAATGCAATCACATAGAATCTCCTTCAACAGAAGAACAATTGACTAAATTATAATCAGGTCTACACTAGGGATATTCTATAACTATTAACAAACAAGGACTACGACAACACGTACCCCCTTGAAAACAGATTAATGATATATGGGTACTTTTTTTAAGTAAACTGCTGAGTACAGCACACATTTAAAGCCCTATATGCATGCCCGTACATTTGTGGGAGCAACAGAAAATATGAAAATAAGACAGCCACATAGTGAGTACAGGCGACCTCACAGTGGTATGTCTGAGGTGACGGAAGGAGGCTTAACTTTTCCTTCAGGTCTCTAAATGGTTTTATTACTTAATGACATCATTATCTGTTCAGTTGTATAAAGGAAGTTTTCATAAACACCACTAACCAATTATTTCTGATAGAAAAATATTAAATGTGTAATTCTTAGGAAAAAAAATACCAGATTTAAATTGATCAAAATTCATAAGAAAGAAAAAAGGAGAAAGCTTTTGATTTGCTGATCTCCTAACAATTTCTCTGGAAATTAACCTCCTAAATGAAGGAGAGAGACTTATAATGAAAATATACAATGCAATTCAGAGGGGGAAAAAAAAATCTCTGGTTTGGCTTTTAAATATGGTGTCCACGGTGCATCTGGGTGGCTCAGTTGGTTGACTGTCAGACTTCAGCTCAGGTCATGATCTCACAGCTCGTGAGTTCAAGCCCCAGGTTGGGCTCTGTGCTGACAGCTCAGAGCCTGGAGCCTGCTTCAGATTCTGTGTCTCCCTCTCTCTCTGCCCCTTCCCCAGCTCACGCTGTCTCTCTGGCCTTCAAAAATAAATAAACATTAAAAAAAAATTTAAATATAGTATCCATTTTCAGCTCCTCATCTTCGGTTTGCCGGTTATTTCCACTGTTGAGTGGGATAGGGTGGGAACCTCTGGGAAGTTAAGCCCTCACTTCTCTGAGACGGTTCTCCCCAGAAATTCTCCATCGACAAAGGCTGAGATCCACAGATAGAATTAATCAATTTTACCTTCCACATCCATGTCCACTGAAGCCTCAGACTACTTAAAGTTATTTTTGAATTCTTAACCTAAGCCTCTAAAGCCACAGCTTGTTTCAAAACAATGAGAAGCCAGGGCAAGAAGGCTACAGTCTGTGTGCCAAGGTCTCATCCGGCCTCCCTGGCAAAAGGCCTCCATTCCAGCCTCCTTGGCTAAGAAGCCCAGCCAGTCCCAGATGCCAAGTTCCAGGGCAACCCAGAGAGTTCCCTGAAGCAGCAGCAGAGGAAATATCTACAAGAGTGATCCACTGTGGATTCCCTTCTTCTGTATACCTGGTCTTTTGGGGGGGAGACAGATCGTATGTAAGAAATGCACTATGTGCCCCATTGCTAATCAAATTTTTTTTCCACTTGTTACACTAAGAAAATACTATTTTGGGGTGCCTGGGTGGCTCAGCCAGTTAAGCGTCCAACTCTCAGGTCAGGATCTCTTGACAACGCAGAGCCTGCATAGGGTTGTCTTTCTCTCCTCTCTCTCTCTGCCTCTCCCCAGGCTGGCGTGCTCTCTCTCTCTCAAAATAAATAAACATTTTTTTTTTAATATGTTTTTCAGGTGCCTGGGTGGCTCAGTCGTTTAAGTGTCCGACTTTGGCTCAGGTCATGATCTCATAGCTCATGGGTTCAAGTCCAGCATCAGGCTCTGTGTCAGGTTCTGTGCTGACAGCTCAGAGCCTAGAGTCTGGAGCCTGCTTCGGATTTTGTATCTCCCTCTCTCTGTCCCTCCCTTGTTAGCGCATTCTCTCTCTCTCAAAAATAAACATTAGAAAAAAAAATTTTTTAAGTATGTTTTTCTTCCCAGGGGGAAACACGAATTTTTAGCCTTCACAACCAGCACACAGGGTGGCTCAGCCTAGAAACTGGGAAATTGCTGTTGCCCATATAGAATACTTGTCCAAAGTTTCTTGATCCACAGCTCTAGACCTAGGTCAACCCAAATTATTATAGGCATCTCCATTACAATGCATTTCTGAACATTAAGAAGCTACCTCAATTGCCAATTTTTCTTAGAACAGTATTTAAAGGATGTTAAGTCAGGTTTACTTCTGTATGTGCCATCAACTGTTGCATTTAAAAAAGCCACAAAGACCTATTACTACATGGGCTACAAAATTATCTCAATCAAATCTCAAAGTAGGAGACCTGGTAGCACTATTCTTGTTTGAATAATTCACCTGAATAAATGTCCTGTAAATTCTCACAACAGGTATCAAAGAATTAATTAAAAATGTAAGAGATGTACCCGAGCTTTAAAACTTCAGCTTTTGAGGCAGAGGACAGGACAGGACAGGACAGGACAGGACAGGACAGGAAAGGAAAGGAAAGGAAAGGAAAGGAAAGGAAAGGAAGAAAAGAAAGGAAGAAGGAGAGAAAATGAAAAAAAGGAAGGAAATAAATAAATAAATAAATAAATAAATAAATAAATAAATAGAAAAGGAAAGAGAAAGAAAGAAAGAAAGAAGAGAGAGAGAGAAAAAGAGAGAAAGAAAGAAAGAAAGAAAGAAAGAAAGAAAGAAACAAACAAACAAACAAACAAACAGTAAGGAAATAGTAAGGAAACGCCCTAACATAAAGACTGCCCCTTCTAGTTCTTTTGACGAAGCTATAAATCCATCTGGAACCAAAGTCAATGAAAACAGTAGACTCCAGACTCTTTTTTGTTACTTGAGTCATAGCTATCCAAAAATATAACAGATTTTTCTCCATAAATGCCTCATTTTGCCAATTCCTGTGCAGTCCTCAAAAACCAAAAATACAAAACCCTCAAGAAGAGATAATAAAAGCACTGAAATAAAATTGCTGTGATACAGCCTCAAAAAAAGAAAAAAATGCAATTGGTTTCATTGATTTCCAGTTATGAGTAAAGCTGTACACCAAATCAGTCTTCTATTTCAACACAGGAATCTTGGCCATATACCTCTCCCCCTAAATTAAAGGGCTCACTGAAAAGTATTATGAGTTTGCTAATAAACAGGAATCCTCTGTGGTATTCTAACAGGTGATCCTAAGTCCCCTCCCTTCCTGCTAGGGTGAACTCATCTCCCTGGTTAAGCCCCCTAACAGCTTTTTCAAAGTTAACATGAATGAAGTTGAAGAAACATTCCGAAAAGCTACAAAGAGACAGAACCAGACACAGACAACCCTCGTAACTAGACCTTCTACTGTAAATCCCGAATTTCATCCTGCACCCTATTCCCAGATTACTACTCTCTAAAATAGGATTTTATGCCATCTTCCCAGATAAATGTCCTTCAGTGGATTCCTATTGTTAAATCGGATCTAAGCCTCTATCTTCTTCTCATACGCTCCCATATAAAGTTCTATTATAAGGGCGCCTGGGTGGCTCAGTTGGTTAAGCACGTGACTTGGGCTCAGATCATGATCTCGCATTCATGGGTTCAAGCCCTGCACTGGGCTCTGTGCAGACAGCTCAGAGCCTGAAGCCTGCTTCAGATTTGGTGTCTCCTTCTCTCTCTGCCCCTCCCCTGCTTGCACTCTATCTCTGACTCTCAAAAAATAAAATAAAATAAGCGTTAAGAAAAAATTAAAGTTCTATTATTATCGGCCTTACTTCTAGTTACTCCCAAACAGAGCCTCTTCTTCATTTTAAAAAATAAAAATTAAAATTAAAAAAAAATGCATTTGGTGGCTTATACAAAGTTCTTCTGCATTTATATCATATGTAAATTTTGAGATAGATACAGACAATTCAAATTTTAATTCATCTTTGTAATAACCTTGAGGTATATTAACCTATATTAACAGATGAAAAATAATCGAAAAGCTCACAAAAGTTAACTCACCCCAAATCACAAAGTCAGAGGCATCACAATTCAAATGGCTATTTTATTCTTCACACCAGTGGCCTTCCCCTTGACAATGGCTTTGCTCCTATTTCCACTTTCATGCATCATTTGTTCCGCTTCTTTTCCTTTCTAACTAACCAAATCTTTACAATCTCTGGACCATCAGCTCAAGTTTTACCTCTTCGAGGAAATTTATCCAGACTGGCAAAGCTTCCGACCATCTCTCTCCACACGAACATGTCCTCTGAGGCACATACCACATTGTGTGGTTCTGTGTGTACATGTGTGCGTGCGCACAGTAACAGAGTATTAAGTTCTGAGGACAATATGTCTCCAGGATTGAATTTCCAGCTATCTGCTTCTCCTTCTATAATCCCAACAGTTGCTACTTTACCATTAAACATGTCACGGGTATCTATAAATATCTGAGCAATAGTTCACATGCTTTCTTACATTTTAATAGAAAAGCGTACTTACAGCCTAACCAGATTGGTGAGTCCTCGAAATATGTCTGCATTCAGACATCCTATTCGATTATTTGTCAGATCCCTAAGGAGAAAGGGGAAAGAAAAAATATCTTCAATGTGTTCTCTTGGTTAATGAAGATTTCATACATTCAATATTCAGGAACAGCACCCAGGTAACATACAAGATCTTTTCAGCATCTCTGAGAAGTTTACCTACCTCAAGTGAGTTAAGGATAGCACTGAGAAAAATGAAGTCTTGCTTTCACTTATTTCTGGCATTTACAGACTACACGCTGTCTAATTATAGGTGCCCTCTGTATTTCAAGCATTTACTCCTATAATTTTTTTTTTAACGTTTATTTATTTTTGAGACAGAGAGAGACAGAGCATGAACAGGGGAGGGGCAGAGAGAGAGGGAGACACAGAATCTGAAACAGGCTCCAGGCTCTGAGCTGTCAGCACAGAGCCCGACGCGGGGCTCGAACTCACAGACCATGAGATCATGACCTGAGCCGAAGTCGGACACCTAACCGACCGAGCCACCCAGGCACCCCCATTTACTCCTATAAAATGACTCAAGATAAAACTGGAGTGGTAAAAAGGAGACTCCATCTACCTTACTGTCTGTGATAGAATTCCTTAGATGGCCTACACAGTTCACGACGCTGGAGAAGTTAGGGACAGAGCTCAGTCTCAGCGAACATCTAACAGACAATAAAGGGGCAAATAACCAAAATATTTGAACTTTTATTTCCTCAAGAATACCTGAAACTTACTGCTTTCTAATGTCATTCCTTAAACAGTCAGAAGTTTTGAGTGTATTGAGAAAACGGAATTAGCTCTTACTTCACAGATCTATCATTCAGTCTCTAAGCCAAATTACTTCAGCAATAGCTAGGTAACAGCCTAGTTATTTTTTCCCTTCACTATTAACTAATAGTTACGGTCGAATACTACTTTCTAAATATGTTTTTCTCCTCAGTCCATGAAACGTTTTCTTTTTTATCTACGTAAAATGTTTAGTAGATATTGTTTTCTTCTGCACTGTGTTCTTTCCTCACACCACAGTGAATGCAATTTTACATTTTAATCAGATTACATTTAAAAAAAATTATTTTTAACGTTCATTTTTAATTTTTTTTAATGTTTATTTATTCTTGAGAAATATAGAGACAGAGTGTGAGCGGGACAGGGCAGAGAAAGAGGGAGACACAGAATCTGAAGCAGGCTCCAGGATCCGTGCTACCAGCACAGAGCCCCGTATGGGACTCAAACTCACAAGCCTTGAGATCATGACCTGAGCCAAAGTGGGATGCTTAACTGACTGAGCCACCCAGACACCCCAAGCATTTATTTATTTTTGAGAGAGAGAGAGAGAGAGAGAGAGAGAGACAGACAGACAGACAGACAGACAAAGCACAAGCAGGGGAAGAGCAGAGAGAGAGGAGACACAGAATCTGAAGCAGTCTCCAGGCTCCAAGCTGTCAGCACAGAGCCCGATGTGGGCCTCGAACTCACAAACTGTGAGATCATGACTTGAGCCAAAGTCAGATGCTGAAAAGGCAACTGAGCCACCCAGGCACCCCTGGGAAACCGCATTTTAATTGGGAGATAATAATTGACAATTTCTGTAACCTTCAAATAACATAGCATGGCTTTCAGCATTTTTTCCATCACAAGACTTAGTAAACTATATACAAGAAAACCCTAAAACAATGAAACTTAATTTTTATCAGTTCTTAGATTTGGAACCATTCACCCCTTGGATGTTGACAAAAGGGTTTGAACAAGGTTCTAAACCAAACTTCCAGAAATATTTTTAACACATTTTCTTCAATGTCTGTCTTATTCTTTGTAATGGAAAAGTACCTATGCTTTGAGCCACACTCTAAGCTACTCTTTAGAGAAGGAATCTGTACCAGCCGTTTCTAAACTAAAACTGTTGGATTCTCAACCGTATGCTTGGTAACAGCAGAAACTTTATTAGCCAGACTAGAAATTAGAAATGGTAAGGATCTAGCATCTGAACCAGGTACTTACTCGCCAAGTGTCTCCCTTAGATAGTCCAAAAGCTAGCTTAGGTAATCCTGAGGTTCCCTGACTTTACAGCTTTGCCTTCTCTATCTTACAGCAACTTTTGATAAAAGAATCTTAAGCAATTCAAAACTGAAACTTTATCTACGCCTGCTGGGCTCCAGGACCCTGCTCCTCACAATGTTAAAGTGAAGTATTTAATCCTGTGGGACTTTTTTTTTATTCCAGCCGATTTTCCTTTTATTTCTGGGTTTTACTGTTTAAGAAAATTAGGCATCATTTTGTGAATTGTTGCTTAAGCAAGCATTTCTGGGCTCTATTCATTATCTTGTCTCTCTTCTGAGCTTTAACTGGTGTAATTACCACTGATTCTTTGGGAAACAATTTCATTATAGCTATACCTATTTAAAATGGTATTTAGGTATTGATAATGGGTTTCCATTTAGATGGAGAATCAGCCTGAATGTGTTGATAAAGCAAAAGACAAACTGAATGGGTCTGGGTTTTACCTACTTTTGGTAGTTTATTCTTCAGAAAGCCACTTAATCTTCCTGATTCAAATTATCTATAAAATAAAGGCAAAGGCACGGTACACTTACAAAACCACTTTATGTGTGGCTGTCGAGGGAGATGCACAATTGAAATGAATGATTTAGGGCCTCATAAGAAGCAGCTCCTGTATCCATAAGCAACTAGCAAACATTACTAACACAGAATATGTTTGTTTCTCATTGAGTTTGCATACAGGATGCTCTCAGCCAGCAAACCGTATACTGTAAGTTCCATTACAAGTCAGCTGTTTGAAATTAAGAATGTATCTTCTAGTGGGAAGATTATTATAAATGGCAAATACCTTCCTGGGCAAGAACACAAGAGACTACTTAATGTGTAATGCAATAAAGAAATGCTCAGGCAATGCAGGGGACAATATTAGTAATTAAATGCTACCAATCAAGAAACTTATTTATTTATTTTGGACGGAAGTACTTGAGAAATTATTTACTAAAGGATAAAGAACTAGACAGAGAATCTAAGATACTCTGCATTATCCTTAAAACAGCCTGATGAAACTGCTTTTTTATTCACAGTCAAGTTCCCTTCAATTCCCATCTCTACATGAAGATATTATTAGCATTTATCTTCCTAAAAAAGAGCTTCCCTCCCAAAAGGCTGGGATCCAGTGGTGTCAATCACAGAGGGAGAGAAGTTGTCTTATCTGGCAGTATGAGGTCACACCCCACCCGCAGAGAGAAAAAAAAAAAGCTGGAGGGAAAGCTATTCTAGAAGTTCCCCAACTTTAGCATCAGAATCGCCAGGAGGGAAAAATAAAACAAAGATGGTTCAGCCTCCGCCCCAATTTCTGATAAGGTGAGTCTAATACCAGCTCTCTTGCTTCCTACTTGAGGACTCCCGTTCCTACACCTGGATTCAAACTGACCCATCCAAACATGGTGTCCGTGTGCACCTGGTAAGAAGCACAAAGAAAGTGCCTCGGTAATAAAACAAGCGTATTAAGCTGCTGCTCCTCTCCCCAGTGACCGGTTTAGAGGTGCCTGCAGCCCTTCAATGGCCAAGTTCCACACCCTCGTCTGGGTCTGAATGGCTGAGTCCTAGAAGCTCTTAGAGCTACACTGTAGCTACTGCTCCAGCTCTCTGTAAGAAGATCCCAAGCCCACATCCAGGCTCCTGGTCGGTGTATATGATTCCACTAGTCTGCCAACCCCTCTAGGGATTCCTGAGTTACCTGTGTATCTTGGAGCTGGGCTCACTGTTGAGCACCCACAACAGACTCCATTTTTGTTTAACGGAACTGATGGTGGTCTCTGTCTCACCACCTGACCCACTGCTGTGCTCAGTTACTACTTTTCCTGGGCTGGAAACCTAACTCTACACCTTCATCCTCTGCAACTCTGATGCCCCACGTAATGCCCCTCCCCTCCAATGCTTATCTTCCTTATCCAGAACTCCAGTCTCCATTAACACCACTGACCTACCCCAGAAGGGCCAGTTTTTCTGACTTGTCTTGTTAAAAAGCCTTAACTGGAAAATAATGGAGAGCAAAGTGCACGAGGAAGAAAACTGATCAGGGGCAAGACCTCCTCCAGACATCCCTGGGCGTCCTGAGTGCACGCATGGCTGATAAAAACAATGAGCCACCATCTAGGGCCCTCAACGAAAACCATGGTAATAAAATTTCCTCCTACAGAGCCTGACTGAGATTTCAAACAATTTTACAGAATGAAGAAAGAGAGAATCCTTTAACTCCTACTATGCTTCATCTTCCAGAATTCTGAACACTAAGAAACCCAAGAGAGGAGACTGAGAGGAAGGGTTTCAGAGGAGACGTTTTAGATGAAAAAAACATTTATTTGTAGAAGTAATTTTTTTAAATATGCAAAAGTAGCATGGCCAACTCTTACAACTGGATCTGACTGTAAAAAGGAACGAGTTTTGAATGAGAGAATGATAGATACCGAATGTCAAAAATATTGGGAGGGAAGGTCACTGTCAGCATTTAAGTCGTGACATGATTCAACTAAGAACAAACAGAGCTGATTTTACTATACAAATAATATGGAAAACAAAGACATAAAAAAAAATGAGCAGGCACCCTCAATACCTTAAAAATGTTAAATAATAAAAGAGTATGATAGGGGTACCTGGCTGGCTCAGCCCGTAGAGGATGCAACTCTTGATCTCAGGGTTGTGAGTTCAAGACCCACATTTGGTATAGAGATAACTTAAAAATTAAATCTTAAAAAAAAATAAAAGCGTATAAAACCAAAAAAAAAAAAAAAGAGAGAGAGAGAGAGAGAGAGAGAGACAGAGGGAGGAATGAAAGCAGGTCCCATCCCCAATATCCTTTGTCCCCAGCACTCTGTGCTTAACTGGCTTCTCCTTCCTGCCATCAGAAATATGATGTCAACTCTGTATTCAAAAAGTCCTCCCAGCCCCACACTTTTTTTTAATGTTTATTTTTATTCTGAGAGATAGAGAAAGTGCAGCAGGGGAGGACAGACAAGAGAGGGAGAGAGAGAGAATCCCAAGCAGGCTCTGTGCTGTCAGTGTAGAGCCCCACACTGGGCGCGATCTCAACCGTGATGAGCCAAAACCAAAGTCAGACCGAGCCACCCAGGCACTCCTAGCCCGCCCTGTCTGAAGAGATTCAGAGTTCTTTAATGTGGCAGGTCATCAAAAGCCTGCCAAACTTAATCCCTCCATGACCAGCCCAACTTCCATAACTCGTCTTTTCCTGCTATACTTCATGCTCTGGCCAAAGAACTCAACCCCAAGAGATATATTCTCCCACACTGTCCATTCTGCTTAGAACACCCGTTTTGTTATTCCTCAGTATGTATTATTCATCCCTCAGGAGCCAGGTCAAATCTGAAGGTCAACTGCTCCTGTGACAGGCCATTCCCCTCCCAGGTGGCTGCTCCTGTCATTGGTGGATTATTATTGCTATAACTTTATCTGTGACAGCTCACATGTGCCTGTGTTAGGGTATATTTTCATTGTCTAGTTGCCCCCAAGAGTCTGTGAGCTCTTCCCAGGAAGTCAGACCATGGTAAGCAGCCAGTACTGAATAATAATTAAGCTCACATGCTCAAATATGAGCTCACAGGGCAGCTGTGAAAACAGCAAAATAAGGGGTGAGTGGAGTTATTTAGCCTCAAAAGTACTAAAAACCTGCTCTGTAGGTTTTGAAATAATAATATACAGATAAAATATACATGCTAATAGTAAGACTTTGAATCATTAATAGAAGGGGGCCTCAACTGATATGCATATATGATGGAGCTTGAATGCAGTTATAACTTAAAATCCTTCCTTTATATATTACATATTATGATCATTGGCAAAGCCAGTAATCATTTTATTAGCATATGAAGGACACAACCATCTCCCATGAAACAAATCAAATTACTGTACAAATTAACCACTTTTTACACGACTTCTATTACTCTCTTCTCCCCCACCCCCCCGCATCACGGTCCTGGCTAGTTAACTAAAAATTGTTAAAAACCCACCTTTTTTTAATCATGGTAAAGCTTAAAGTAGGTTAACAGTTACTTTAAAAAGAATTTAAATTCACAGGCAAACAATTCAAATACTTACAATCTTTTTAGTGATGATAGTCCCCAAAAGGCACCTGGATCTATGCTACTTATAAGATTGTTTCGGAGGTCCCTGTTAGAAATAAAAGTTATTCATATATCAGCACTGCAACAAATAGTTAGGCAAACTACACTTACCTGCTATACAGAAAACAACAATGGGAGGAAATTAAGGCCAGAAAGGTTAACCCCAGCAGTAAGGAGTAGAGCCAGAATTCAAATTCAAGAAATCTGCTTCCAAAATCACTTTTTTGGTGAATACAATAAAGGCACATGTCAAAAAAAGATATGTATGTCCTTATTACTATTCACATTCAAAGTTATGGCTAAGCTACAATCCTATACATTATTTCTACAATTTCTTCCTTAGTATGCTATACTTCAGTTATTGAAAGAAATCAGAGATTATATGTGGGAACATAATTAAACTTAATTTTTATTTTTTTTTTAATTTTTTTTTTCAACGTTTATTTATTTTTTTGGGGACAGAGAGAGACAGAGCATGAACGGGGGAGGGGCAGAGAGAGAGGGAGACACAGAATCGGAAACAGGCTCCAGGCTCTGAGCCATCAGCCCAGAGCCTGACGCGGGGCTCGAACTCACGGACCGCGAGATCGTGACCTGGCTGAAGTCGGACGCTTAACCGACTGCGCCACCCAGGCGCCCCAAAACTTAATTTTTAAAAACCATTTTCAAAAATACATGCTCTAACGTTCATGTCATTTGGTTTTTCAGAGTTTTCCCTCCCTGAGCTTCTATGGTTAGGATTCCTGTAAAATAAAAATGTGGTAATTCACAATATATATCTCAAAGCAAAGATCCACTAGCCCCCAAGGCAATGAATGGCAGCTGATGGCATGCACAATTTACTCCCAGGGTCAAGTGCACAGCCACGCCATGCCAGCGCATCGCCACTGGGGGCCAGTGGTGAACGCCACAGCCACATCCCTCCACCCGTGGGGATCTGAGCCACCTGCTAATAAGGCTGCTGCTCTCCAGTGGGTGCCTGGGCCCAGCTGGGGACTCAAGTTGCCCCCTACAGATGTTCACACAGACCTCAGAGACAGCTGACAGTCAACTACAGGAGGACTTAGAAAAGCAGAAGAGCAGCCCATTTTTCCTGACTACATTCCTGCCAGTGGGCTGGCCCACACTTGAGCTTTGCCAGACCCTCGAGCCAGACTCACTCATAACCTTGCCCACTGAAGTCCCAAGTGGTTTCTAGTCATCTCTCAGGGCACCGGATGTCAGACAAAGGACAGAAACTCTCTGCAACTTCTCCCGCCATTCCCTTCTTCCCCTAACAATGGCAACACTGCCCTTTGCACATGTGACATATTTATACGTGGCACAGGGATGCACACAGAGTTAGGGAAACAAGACAGAAATGCAGAGCAACACCAACATAAAACCTAGCAGGGCAGGTGCCACCTCAAAGGATCCTTCAGTCCCTTACTTACTGGAGATTTAAAAGGCCTTCCTGGAAGTAGATCTTGGACCACTGGTGCCACCTGTTATCATGACACTGAGGTGACAGGCCTCTGGGATCTTTATGACTATTGCTCCATCATGGGATTTTAGCCTGAGCCCAGGCAGTCTATAAATTAGAGGAGAACCCTATGTTTGACTTTTCAAACTCCTCTAACTCAGAAAGCGTGTGACTTCCCTTGCCTAGTTGTGTTTAAGAAAAGACCCCCGTGGAAGTCTTATGTATGTAGTGAACGCTGAGCCACAGATTTTCTTCCATCCAGTGAAGGAAGGCACATTCAATTTCACTGTCCCATCAGCTAATGAAAACTGGGATCTGGCCTGCTTCATAACATGCTGTTTTTTTTTTTTTTCCAACAGCTCATTCGAACTATTGCCATATACCAGTTACAAGCTGGGGTTAGTTTCTGAACAGGTTTTCGGGAAATTTCACAAAAACATCCTGATAAGACTGGCCCTATGCACAACATGGTAGTAGTCATTCACTTACTCTAAGCCCGCCATTCTTTTTTTTTTTTTTTAAATGTTTATTTTTGAGAGAGACAGAGTGTAAGCCAGGGAGGGGTAGAGAGAGGGGGAGACAGAATCCAAAGCAGGCTCCAGGCTCCGAGCTGTCAGCACAGAGCCCAATGCAGGGCTCGAAC
This sequence comes from Prionailurus bengalensis, assembly GCF_016509475.1. Taxonomy (NCBI): domain Eukaryota; kingdom Metazoa; phylum Chordata; class Mammalia; order Carnivora; family Felidae; genus Prionailurus; species Prionailurus bengalensis. Next base: position 188,500,689 of record NC_057344.1, on the reverse strand, counting down.
TCACAAGCCGTGAGATCATGACCTGAGCTGAAGTCAGATGCTTAACCGACTGAGCCACCCACTGGCCCCAAAGTCCGCCATTCTTGATACGTCGCTGACACTGGCCTCCCACACTCTCCATGCTGTTTAATATGGGGTGACAGACACTGACCAGAAACTCTCAGTAACGCTTCTCTGGAAATGCAGTCTGTGAATTCTGGGAGCAGCATGCTCTCCAGCAAATCCTGTTCTGCCTTTCTTGGGTCTTAATTCCCATTGTAACACATCAGGTACTCTTCTGGAGGAACAGTTTCAATTCTACCCTCCTCCCCAAATCAGAGCCAGGTTTTTCTAACTAAAACTGAACCACCAGCACCACTCCAGTAATCCGCAATCCTTTTTATTTTTTTTTAAATCTATTCATTTGAGAGAGACAGAGTGCAAGCAGGAGAGGGGCAGAGAGGGAGGGAGACACACAATCCAAAGCAGGCTCTGAGCACTGAGCTGTCAGCACAGAGTATAATGCAGGGCTCGAACTCCTGAACTGTGAGATCATGACCTGAGCCGAAGCTGGATGCTTAACTGACTGAGCCACCCAGGCACCCCTGCAATCCCTTTTTAAAAAATAACTATTACACATAAAATCTATGCTTGGATTACCATTACTAAGTAAGAGTATTTCATTAATCAGAGCTCAGACGTTATATTCCACAAGAAAACTGCTTTGCCAAAGCAGGCAGCTGACCTTTTTGGTTTTTTGCACCATAGCCTCGAAGATATTTTTTTTGTAAATAAAGTAACCCAAAGTATCTGAAAAGGCCAGGTAGCTTCACAAAATGTAATTGGATGATAATAAAAGTTTCAAAAGATATTCAGGTCAATTCACGAATCCTACCCTTTTCTGGAACTTCCAGCCAGCTTTTCGGTCCTCTAAACTAGGAGTGAAAAAGAGGTCTTTGGTGCAACGATTTCCACAGAAAATCAGGGAGAGAATAAGTTCCAACTACAAACGCCATGCCCCCAGCATCCCTTATCCCCAAATTCCTGCCCAGGGCAGACGGATACTAAGGCAGATTGTGACAGCAGGGTCCAGACCTGTACCTCCCCCCACATGCCTCTCTGCCCTGTGGGCTCTCTCCTGGCTAGCTCCTAAGGGCCACTCCAGGGAAGTCAGAAGTGAAGGGTGTGACTGGCCCGAGAAGAGCTCCTGCCCCATGAGAGAGGCGAGTGGGAGAATCCTCTGCCTCCAGGGGGATGAGGGTAATGTGTGCCCGTGCAGCTCCCAGCGGTCCAGGTCCAGGCTCAGTTCCCTGCAACAAAGCTGCTCACAAAGGCACCAGGCGTTGGCTTCCTCCCTTCCCTCCCTACTTTGTGAGCTTTCTGGGACCACCTCTCAAATAAACCACCTGAACTCAAACTTCATCTCAGGACCAGCTTCTGAGGAAACTCAGGTTAAGATACTGGCCCAATGGGAGCACCAGGGAGGCTGAGTCAGTTAAGTGTCTGACTTGATCTCAGCTCAGGTTATGATCTCATGGTTTGTGGGTTCGAGCCCCCCCATCGGGCTCTGTACTGATGACACAGAGCCTGCTTGGGATCTGTCTCTCCCTCTCCCTCACTGCTCCTCCCCAGCTTGTGCTCTTTCTCTCTCTTCTCTCTCTGAAAATAAATTAATTGACTAAAAAAAAAAAAAAAAAAAAGATACTGGCCCAGTAATGTGAAACCCACCAGCACTCAGCCAAGTGTTAACATCAGTGCAGAAACCTAAGGAGACACTCTACCCATCTGCTCCATTTTGAGGGCACACAGCAGAAAAGGAAAGGCTTAGTCATTCAAAAATTCAAAAACTTAAGTTAAAAGAAAAAAATAAAATTCATTCCTAAGGAAAAAGGAATTCAAAAACTTTGGAGTAGATGGAGGTGAGAAAGGAGAGCTAGCATGAAAGGTTCCAGAATTTAACAATGAGAACTCAAACTATGACTGCTATCAATCATTTAATGTTTTAGTCACTGTGCTAAACATTTTTTTGGTTTTTGGTTTTTTGGGTTTTTTTTTTTAGTTTTGGTTTTTTGGGGTGTTTTGTTTTGTTTTGTTTTGGCCGCCTTCTTCCTTGCTCTTCTCACAGACCTACTTCTTTCCCACACCATATAGGACGGACAGTGCCCCAGAGCCCCCAATACCACCCTTCCAGGTATGGCACTTGATCAACCTCCATCCAGATTCTTCAAACACTGTGGTCTCAGTAAATGGTATGATTACATGACCCTGGTCCAACTAAACCTAGGGCCTGGGGTAGGGAGGAAGAGACAGACGGGGACAGGGAATGGCTATTTCCAGTGGTTTGATTAGAGGTCAAGAGGTAACCTTAGAGCCCTCTTGCTTCTATGATATAAGAGCCTGGCTAGGGGGAGCCTGGCTGACTCAGTCAACAGAGCACCCAACTCTTGATCTCAGTGTCATAAGTTCAAGCCCCATTTGGGCATTGAGACTATTTAAAAAAAAAAAGGAAATAAGAGCCTGTCTAATGAAGCCAAAAGATAGGAAAAAAGAATTAATGCTGAGCCCCTAGATCCAGTTAAGCCTGAAGTCCAGCTCTAACTCTCTGGGCTCCTCAGTTACACAAGTCACTAATTTCAGCAAGTTGTTGTCTGTCACCTGTCATCCCATTAAGAATTCACAACCATTTCTAGGACACACGACTGTTGCTACAGATGAAGACACTCATATGCAAAAAAGATGATGAAATCAGGCCAAGTTCTTGGTGTTAATAAGTGGCCAAGCCAGAATTGAGGATTTAAACCCATCTTTCTCATTGATACAGTGGAGATTTTCTGAAGGAACTGAGTTAATTTACACCTAGAGCAAGAGGGAGACATATAAAGCAAACATGCCAAGAAGTTGATAATGGTTAAATCAAGGTGCTGGACATAATGTTCCTTCAAATTCTGTGTTTGATAAATTTTATAATACGAAAAAAAGTTATCAGATGTGCTATCGTCCAGCCTTCCAATGACGCACAGAGCCATGCACCTCTCTCTCCTCCTCTCCATTGTGACCCCCACACAGTTCCGGCTGGTGCCCTGGTTTCTCTCATCCACTCTCCATTTAAAGTGATCTTCCTAAGCATAAACCTGAATGTGTCTCTGTGCTGGAGAAAACATCTGAAAGCTCTATTTCCCTCAGAATGAAGTCCAAACTCTTTAACTTCCAAGGTCCTCCATGGCCCTGGCCCTCTTTCTTTCCTACCCTAACTCTGACTTCCCATGCTGTCCCAGACCTTGCTTTCACCCTCATCTGGCCTCTCTCTCTTCATATTACTAGTCATATTTCAAGATGTTTCTATGAAGAGTCCTATTTCTCTCACCTCTAGACCTTGGCAGGTGGTTGCTCTGTCACTGATACACATCTCAATAGCCCCCAACATCTACCCTTACCTCCATCCTGGTTTTCTTGCATAACTCCTACTCATTCTTTACACCTTGAACAGCATTCCTGTTCCAGAGATAAAAAAATATCTCTGAACAACAGTGCCCTTTACTTGCCCTGATGTGGCCCTCAGGTCTCTCTACCGATTGCTTAAACCACCTTCACTGAGAGACCAGAAGTTCCACAAGGGCAGAGTCCATGTCTGTCTATTCGGTGAGAGGGACAGACACACAATATAGAGTATAGATGGAATTGATATGGTCTGAATGTTTGTGTCCTCCAAAAATTCATATTGAAATCCTAACTCCCAAAGTGATGGAATTAGGAAGTGTGGCCTCTGAGAGGTGATTAGGTCATGAGGGCACAGACCTAATGAATGAGATTGATGCCCTTATAAAAGAGACCCCAGAGAGCTTCCTCCTCCCGTTCCACCAAGTGAGGTGACAGTCAACCAAGAAGCTGTCTCACTAAACAATAAATCTGCAGGCACCTTGATCTTGCACCTCCCGGCCAGCCTCCAAAACTAAATGTTTGTTGAAAAATAAATCTGTGTTGTTTGCAAGCTACCCAGTTTGTGGTATTTTGTGATAGCAGCCAAAATGGACAAAGACAGATGATAAATGGATAAGAAAAAAATTTTTTTAAAAAGCAAACCATAGCTGAGAGATAGAATTCCATTAGCTGACCTTCACTATAAAAATCTTTTTGGTAAATTACAGTTAGCTACAGAATCATTATGATATTCATAAACTCAGGCAACAGAGAGACGGCTGCATCGCATTCATAACCACTTACATTTCTTAATACAGACAGAGGGTCATGATGCCTGCAATTGACCTTCAAGTAATTCAGCAAACATGTCTATGTGTACACATGTTCCAGTATAAAGAAAAAAAAAAAAATGACAGCAAATCATTACTTCTTGCATGCAGGTTAAGTGACTTGGTGATATGGGAGATTACTACATGATTCTTTAAATTTTTCTGTATGATTATAAATTTTCATTATAAAAATCATTTTTTATCCCCAGAAAATACAATTAATCATTAGGCCCAACTTTTTAGTCCCTATCTCCCCCTAGCCCAACTGTCCACAATCCTACACCTCAAAGAGAAACAATATTTCGGGAGAAAATTCAATCGGCATGTTTTTGTGTTTTTTTAAGTGTTTATTTATTTTGAAAGAGAGAGAGAAAGAGAGAGCACTTGTGCAGGATAGGGGCAGAGAGAAAGGGAGAGAGAGAATTCCAAGCAGGCTTTGCACTGTCAGCACAGACCCCCAACACAGGGCTCGAACCCACAAATAGTGAGATCAAGACCTGGGCCAGAATCAAGAGTCAAACACTTAACACACTGAGCCACCCAAGCGCCCCCCAATTGGAGCTAAAAAGCTCTGCAAACAAATATATGTCAGTTTCATTTTTTAAAAACATAGGTTTCCCTTTTCATATTTTAAACCGCATCTACAACAAGTACTGATTTAGCTACCGCAGTACATAAATTTGTGGTCAATGATGTACTACATGTGTTTCTACATTATACCTCTCATGAATAACGGAGTACTGTAATATGATTTAAAGATACACTTTTCCTTTAATAATAAACACGCCTTGACATATTATATAATACTTACTAATAGTCGTATTAATCAGGCATTGCCAAACAATATTTATAGTCAGATTCCCTCGTTTAACATCTCTCCTCTTTCTTAGCAAACACAGCTTCCCTAGGGAACAGGAGTCTAACTTTAGGGTCTATAGCTAAATCCAAATATGTTGGGTCATTAAAAAATAAATGAAAAAGTGCACAAGAATTGCTTTGACAAAATCAAAGGAGTATTTTAACAGTGCTTGGAAAAAGAACACACTCCTTTAGGAAAGAATGCCAAGCGTATCAGAAAAGATGCTTTTTAACTGAAGTATCTGAAATTTCTACTCAAAAAGGCCTCAGCAATAAAGGAAATTCTCTGGCATTAAGGGAAATCAAGACACAGGACAGGCTAAGTGGTCAGTTCCAACCATCTCTGGAGTCTGCCCTTCTCAGAATGTCAACTTGGCCTTCGGGCTGACCCTCAACCATGATAGGATATCCCAAGGTCCACAAATTATCTCCAAGCACAAAGTCATGAAAAAGAGTGAATTATTTCCTCCTGTAATTCCTTAGGAGCCATACCTCTTTCTCACAGCTAAATACCCCTCATCACTCTTACTGGCTCAGGCTAGCTCTAGCAATAGCTACAAAGAGATGCCATCATGACCTGGACCCATCTTTTGGGTGGAATGGAAAGTGGGGAATTAAACACATTCCCTGGTATGCAATTTTAGTGTCAGTAATTAGACTATAGAGGAGTGTCACTAAATAGTGGCAAATAAGAAGAATCACAATACTCTAAAATGAATATGTGTACCCAAGCCAGTTTTAATATATCAGAAAGAGAGAGAGAGAGAGAGAGAGAGAGAGAGAGAGAGAGAATTAATCCTCTTAAGAAGCTATTCTTCAAACAGGGGCGCCTGGGTGGCTCAGTTGGTTAAGTGTCCAACTTTGCCTGAGGTCACGATCTCACAGGGTTCGAGCCCCACATCAGGCTCTGTGCTGACAGCTGGGAGCCGGGAGCCTGGAGCCTGCTTCGGATTCTGTGTCTCCCTCTCTCTCTCTCTCTCTGCCCCTCCCCTACTCACCCTCTGTCTCTCTCTGTCTCTCTCTCAAAAATAAACAAACAAGGGGCGCCTGGGTGGCTCAGTCAGTTAAGCGTCTGACTTCGGCTCAGGTCATGATCTCGCGGTCCGTGAGTTCGAGCCCCGTGTCGGGCTCTGGGCTGACAGCTCAGAGCCTGGAGCCTGTTTCAGATTCTGTGTCTCCCTCCCTCCCTCTCTCTCTCTCTCTCTCTCTCTCTCTCTCTCTCTCTCTGCCCCTCCCCTACTAATGCTCTGTCTCTCTCTGTCTCAAAAATAAATGGTAAAAAAAATTTTTTAAATAAATAAATAAAATAAACATTAAAAAAAAAAAAGCTATGCTTCGAAAGAACTGCCAGGGACAGCTTGGCCTGTAGGTTTCCTCAACCTCTGGGGCATATCTGCCAGTCAATTCAACCCAGCCAGCCCTTAATGAGAAGGAAGCCAATACAAGGGGCACTGGTGAGGAGATCTCCCCTGGGGCACAGCAGAGAGCATCACCCCTTCTGAGAGGGGAGGTGGTCAGGTGGTTACCCACCATCCACTCTCGGTCACTGGTTGAGGGTCCCTGGGGCAGTGGCTTTCCTTCCAGTGCTGGCGCACAAAAGGCTCTCAGGTTCACAGGGGGAAGACACAAGGAGAGATGCACCAGGGATGACCAGTGAAGGAATAAAATCAGCTACACTGTATTTTCGAGTAACTCTGAAAATTTTGAAAATGATGTCATTCATAAAGACCTTAAGTCACTTACGTGGCTAGCTATGTCTTAGGCTGAGTTCCCCAGAAGTAGCCCAGATCCTTCTACCTTCTTTTAGAACAACCCATCCCTGTGTTCAGCAAGGGCCATTCTGCTGTCCCCTGGGAAACTCTAACAGAATGACCTAGCCCATGTGCCTCAATGGCTGTGTGACCAGTTCTGCTCCTAGATCACACTGGGTCCTGGGAAATTTGGGGGTTTGCTTCCTCTCCAGGAAAGAGGACTCAGAGGCTCTTTGCCCTTAGATTCAGAACCATCCATTTGTTTTATATGGTCATTTTCCCTGTCCTTCCCCTAAACCTGGTAGGGGTGGGGAAGCAAAGACAGAGACCCTTCTTCAGGACCCGCCAGCATAAACACTCTTTCTACATTCCCTCTAACTCTCCACTGAGCCCACAGAATGTGTATCTAGGAAAGGAGGAAATTTCTCTTATGTTATCTTTTCCCAAATCTCTTTTCTATACTGGACTAGGACTTCTGAAACTCAACAGCCAAACACTGAATCCTTTTTTCTGTTTTGTCATTCCTTCCAAGGCAGAGTAATTAGCAAACAGGCAGGGAAAACACACATAAGTAAACTTACAAAAATGCTACATCATTGTCACAGGATGAATCGTGTCCTCCAAAATTCCTATGCTGAAGTCGTAACCCCTCTTATCTCAAAATGGGACTTGGGATTTGGAGATGGGTTCTTTAAAAAGGTCATCAACAGGGGCGCCTGGGTGGCGCAGTCGGTTAAGCGTCCGACTTCAGCCAGGTCACGATCTCGCGGTCCGGGAGTTCGAGCCCCGCGTCAGGCTCTGGGCTGATGGCTCGGAGCCTGGAGCCTGTTTCCGATTCTGTGTCTCCCTCTCTCTCTGCCCCTCCCCTGTTCATGCTCTGTCTCTCTCTGTCCCAAAAATAAATAAAACGTTGAAAAAAAATTAAAAAAAAAAAAAAAAGGTCATCGACTTAAAATGAGGTCACTGGCATAGGCCCTAATCCAATATGACTAGTGTCCTCGTAAGAAGAGGAAATGTGGACACACACAAAGAGGAAAGACCATGGGAAGACACAGGGAGAACACAGCCATCTACAAGCCAACAAGAGAGGCCTGGAACAGATCCTTCCCTTAAGGCCCTAGGAGAAATCAACCCTGCCAGCACCTTGATCTTGAACTTCTAGCCTCCAGATCTGGGAAGAAATAAATTTCTGTTGTTTAAGCCACCTAGTCTACAGCATTTTGTTATGGCAGCCCAAAGACAACCACTGCATTCACACAGCTTGTGTGTGAGGCACCGAGAGCCCAAGACAAAGTCCCAAAGTCTCTGCAGAGTCTGAGAAGAGAAGCTACCTAGATACTTCACAGACAGCATGAGGAGAACCCAAAGCAAACCAGAGTCCATGAGGAGAATCTTACAGTGAAGAAAACCACAGAAGAATACAAGGTAGAGTTGACAGACATAAAGGAAGGGCAAGATATTGTTTGGATTCCATCACAAGGAGGGGGCAGTGACACACAGAGACAGAGGACATTAGTTAGGTGTCCAGAGTCAGTTAGGTGACCTGGTAGAGAGGGAAAATGAGAAGAGCTCTGAAAACGGTAGAAAGCAAGAATCAAGAGATTATTCAAGGAGTTGCTATGGAAATTACAAAAACTATAGAGGTTTTAGCTTTGAAATCAGTGAATCAGGGCACCTGGGTGGCTCAGTCAGTTAAGCATCTGACTTCGGCTCAGGTCATGATCTTGCAGTTGGTAAGTTCAAGATCTAGCTCACGGCTGTCAGCCTGTCAGCACAGAGCCCGCTTCAGATCCTCTGTCTCCCTCTCTCTGCCCCTACTCCACTTGTGCTCTTCCCAAAAATAAATATTAAAAAAAAAAAAAGACACATGATGAATGAAAAGAACAGACACTTTTAAAAGGATAAATAAAAACTCTAGGTATATGCGTAAATAACACATCAGTGATCAGAACAATAAACGTCCTGTGGACGTTCGACTGTAGAAGCTACTAGGTAAAACGGTCAAGAAAGACCACACAGAAATAGAGAAAGTAAAGCAAAGAGAACTAAGAAAATAAGGAAAAGTCTATTATTCAACAGAAGTGGAGAGGTTCACGGTCCAGCTTCCTTATAGATCTATGCCTTATATTCATCTGAAAAAATGTTATCCCAGGAGTGCCTGGCAAGCTCAGTAGGTAGAACACTGGACTCTTGATCTCAGGGTCGTGAGTTCAAGACCCACGCTGGACATGAAGCGTACTCAAAAAAAAAAAAAAATGTCTTGAGATGTTATCCTAAATGTATGAGTAATAAGGGAATTTGAAACAAGAACCAGAAATATTATTCATAATACACACAAATTAAATATTCACTGTGCAAACTCCAAGGCAAAAAAAAAAAAAAAAATTAGTGCTACTTATATCTGATCATAAGCAAAACTAGACTTAATTTCTAAGCAAAACAAAATTACCACATTCAATAAAATATCAAAATTTATCCAAAAGTTACCCCCCTTGATGTATTTTTTAATTTCTACTTATTTTATAAGACATACACGTCATGAAAGAATTTCAAAATAGCATCTATGCTCCAAAAACCAGGGATCAGCAAACCATGACCTCAGCCTGCGTTGCAAATAATTTCGCCTCCACAATGATTCATGTATTTATTGTCCCTTGTTGCTTTCCCACTACGATGGCAGAAAACGAGGCACTGTGACAGAGACCATATGGCCCACAAAGCCTAAATTATTTACTATCTGGCCCTTTTTCGGCAAGTTTGCCAACATCTAATTAACGAATTGTTTTCTGACATTAAATTCTTGAAATTTTTTGAAATAAAATGTCGGGAAAACTCAAGTTTTTAGTAACAGTCTTATAATGAAAATGCACTTAGTATTATCTTTCACTCAAGTAAAGCTCATAATAAACAGCAAAAAAAAATGCAGTAAGTGAAATAACAATAAGAGATAATAAACAATACTCACAATCTTTCAAGGAGACTTAACCCAGAAAATGAGCCATTCTTCAGCTCAGATATTTTATTGTTACTCAGAATCCTAAAAATGACAGGGAAAAAACAAAAGACAAAAAAAACGTAAGTTGTGGAATATACATACACCAATAATATCAAAATAATTTAGTTCCCTATGTTTAAACCTGTGAGAAATTCTAGAAAGTCATTTATTACCCAAATAATCTTTGAGATGCCTGAAAAAAACAGGATCTTCTTTCTCTCTGAGAAACTGCCTAAAATAACTTGCGCACACGTCTTGTTGCCTCTTAAATTGTCCCCATCATTTTAAAGTAAAAAGGGAGAGAAGTGAACACAAAATAGCTCTAAAGTTCAATATGAGAAGAACAGCACATACGTTTATATAATTAAACCAATTTATGTAAGTTGAAGGCTTATTTAAAAACTAGAAACTTAATAGAAAAACGTGTAACACTCTATAAAATACTGATCTTACAAAGAAATAAAGCAACCTCTAGATATTATTTCAACGCTGAATATTATTTGTAATTTAACGGTATGCAAATGTACTGCACCTCCGTGTGTGAAAATAAGCTTTCTGCACATCCTCACGTACAGAGGGCACAGGCACCTGTATCACAGTATTCTATGTCACGTATCAGGTACAACGTTCATAAAAATACAACCTAAAAACAAGAACTTATTGCAAGAAGTCAGTCAAGCCACCCCCACAGTAGGACTTGCCCAAGAAGGCACTTGGGTGTACACGATCTTGCTTCCTCTCCAGGCATTGTAACTGTGCACCGTTGGCAGCTAAAATACCAATAAATATTTTCCATAAAGTGAAAATGCTAAAGCTACTTGATTTGGAGGAATGGGGACATCAAATAATAAAGTGAGAAAACCAAGGTAGAGACAAATTAGTTAGGTTAATGGCCCAAAGTTACACCAGCAAATGCCAGAATCAGATCACAAACCCAGAAAATCTCTACTCTACACCCCACATTCAACACACACCAACATAGGTCAAGAAAGTCACTCTTGGCCTCATGGACAAGAAAGTTCTCCATCACACACTTCACGTCACACACCTCACACACATGCCGCACTTCAGGGATGTTCTTCACAATGGGCACAAGGTTGAGCAGTGGCCCCTCCCTCCTGGAAAGAGCAACACAGCAATTCTGTGTATATACAAATAACAGAATGCCTCTGGGTCATACGATTTCAGGCATTCATTTTTATTTTATCTACTTTTATTATTCTAAATGAAGAATTTTTTTTTTTTTTTTTTTTTTTTTTTTAGGCAGGCTTTCCCCTGCATGGAGCCCAGCATGGAGACCAATGCAGGGCTTGAAATCATGACCCTGAGATCAAGACCTGAGCTGAGATTAAGAGTTGGACGCTTAACCCACTAAGCCACACAGGTGCCCCTAAAAGAAGAAGCTTTGATTATTTGTCTTAAAACAAACAAAAATAGCCATTTGACATCTGAATTTCTTTTGATGTAGGTGGAATTAAAAAAAAAAAAAAAAAAGCCCTGTTCATGCAGATTCATATTTCAGAGCCTTTTTTGGGAATGATTATTAGGAGCCTCTCAAGTCAAGGATACCCGTGTTTAAAACTCAGCTCTACTGCTTTCAAGTTACATTGATCTTGGGTAAGTCAGTCCACATCTCACACATAAAACAGGAAGAATAATATCTACTCATAAACACCAGAAGGAAATCAGAAAATGCACGACACACTCAACGAGCATTCATCAAATTTCAGATTCTGTTCCCTGCGTCTAAGTCACACATCCTCCTTCATTTTTTTGTTTCTGGTTGTTGTTTTTTTTTTTAAAGAGAGAGTGCAAGCTGAGGAGACAGGTTGTAATTTAACGGTATGCAAAGAGAAGACAGAGGGAGAGAGAGAGGGAAAGAGAGGGGGGGAGGGGGGGAGAGAGAGAGAGAGAGAGAGAGAGAGAGAGAGAGAGAGAGAATCTTAAGCAGGCTCTATGCTCAGCGTGGAGCCCAACGTGGAGCTCGATCCCATGACCCTGGGATCATGACCTGAGCTGAAATCAAGAAACGGACGTTCAACTGACTGCACCCCCCAGGCAGCCCCTTCCACCATCGTTCCAATATTTCTTGCAATCCAAGTGTATTACCATGTAACCTCTTGCTTCTCAAGGCTGTTCCTAAAGCAAAGACAAGGCATCGACCATCGGGACCCAGAAAACATGGTGGTCAAATAAACTGCCATTAAAATACAATACCATTTTCTCCAATCAAAATTCCAAGTGAGGTGGTTGGCTCGAGCAAAAGCAAACTAAGTCTTGCCCACCTTTGGCCACAAAGGTCACTGAAACCAGCTTTCTCAAGCAGCCTGGCGGTGCACCTTGCTCTCCAAAACATCACTCCTAAACATGTCACCAAATCCGACAAGGGGGATATCCATCCAGCGACCTCATGTCAACATTATGTAAGAGGAAGAGTTAAATGATGGCACATCCAAACAAAATTTCATGCATCCATTAAAAAAGAATTCTTTCAAAGGAAACTTGATAAAAAGGAAAATGCTTACACTCAGTTCAGAAGCAAACACCAAAAGTGATATCGCTGACTGAAAAGAATCTATACAGAGATCAAAAAGAAGAAAAAAAAAGACTGGGAAGAAACACATCCTAATGGATCACTACCTTAGTGATGAGGCTTCTATTAGTTTCTCTCTTATTCCCTATAATTGTAGTTTTTTTGAAACATCTAGCAGACTCTTATTTTTTAAATATTTTTTCTCCTGATGATAAACATAAGAATCTTCATAAGCAGGTATAGCTTGAAATTGCGTTAATTTTGCATAGAATTATATCTTAGAAATAAAAACCGAAGGAATACTTGAAGCTTTGAGATTAAAGACTCATGCTCATTTATTTATATTCAAGAAATGTTTACGTAGTGAGAGTTTGCAACTTAGCAGGCACTATAAATAGGCGCTAAAAGTAGACCAATGAACAATGGTGCGGAGATCCAGAGCCCGGAGTTTTAACAGAGACCTCACCAGCAATAAATGATTTAGTTCACTTCTCTAGTTAGACTTCAATTTCATCACCTTTAAGACGGAAAAAAAATCAGACCAGAGTGACCACCCAGATCCTTTTCTAGCCCCTTTTAAATTTCTGTATCCATGTTTCAATGAGCAAAACTGACGAACTTTACAGTGTCTGAGAATTTATAACCGATAAACCAAAAGTTAAAGAAACAAAGGAAAATGACACAATCTAACAGGTAACAGGCTTGGTGACATCAGTACCCTGTGTCTGAGTGAAGAATGAAACCCAAATATGGAAGTAGCTTGTGAAAAACATCCAGGGCTCTGGCTGAATTACATTCACTGCAATCCAGTATTGCTTCAGCGAAAGGACTGTCATTTTGCTCAGTCATAAAGGCTTTTAGTACAATAAATGATAGATTTTATTGAGAAGAGTAAAAAGGAAGACATTTTATCACACTTAAAAAGTTATAACTGTAACCTTAAAAATACAGTTTACAACCTCATGTTAATATATTCAGTCTATACATAACTTGATGTGTTTAAGGATTTTGTGTAAGAAAACAGGATCAGTGTGAATAAATTTACTCTGCAGACAGTTTTTATACTCAATTTTGAGACTGGGGACTGTGAAGTTAGCAAAGGCATAATATCATGTATCATTATAAACCTAAAACCCATTCTAATCAATATTTTTGCTGACATCTCTGAAACTTCAAACTTTCCAGGAGGTAACTAAATAAAAAGTATAAAACTTGACCAAGGTTATAAAGCTTATGTATACCCATTTCTGTTCTATACTAACGATATTATAACACTACCATATCTACAGACAATGCTTAGGAGCGCTATTCTGGGCTCATGCCTCTTGAATTTAACACTGCGGGAAGCCTTGGATGCCCGTTATCATTGAACACAGTAGCAAGTTAGTTCAATATACCATTTATGCTGAAACATGAAAAAAGGAGTAAGACTTAACGTAGACATGTTTAAAAAAAAAAAATCAAAAGTTTATGGAGTAGAAAAAAATAAAAATTAAGTATTACACGTTCTCAGCCACTTGCTATTCCAAGTCCCAGAATGGAATGCTATGCTATTCATAGCACCTGCACCCTGTATGGCAGAAGGCACAGAATAATTTTCCTTCTGAGAAGAACTGAAAATATATTTCAAGAGCTTTAACTATTCAGATCAAACGTCAGGAATCGAATTCTTGAAGTCAACACTGGAGGGGAAAAATATCAGAAAAACAATCAAATGGAGTTCTTGTAGTGGGTTGAACAGTGGCTCTCCAAAAGATATGTCCACCCAAAACCTAGGAACGTGACCTTAAAAAGAAAAGGATGTTTGCAGATGTAATGAAGTTCAAAGTTTTGAGATGAGATCATCCTTAATTAGTTTGGGTCCTAAATCCAATGACAAGTATCCTTAGGAAAGAAAGGGAGGGGTGCCTGGGTGGCTCAGTCGGTTAAGCGTCCAACTTCAGCTCAGGTCATGATGTCACAGCTCATGGTTCAAGCCCCGCATGGGGCTCTGTCCTGGCAGCTCAGAGCCCAGAGCCTGTTTTGGATTCTGTCTCCCTCTCTCTCTGCCCTTCTCCTACTCATGCTCTCTTTCTCTCTCAAAAATAAATAAACATTAAAAAAAAAAAAAAAAGGGAGAAGACTAAGAGAATGTCATAGTTAAAACAAAGGCAGTCTCATAAAGACAAAAAAAGGGGGGGGGGGGCAGACAGATTTACAAGTCATAATAATTAAAGATTTTAAAGAACTAAGAAAAGGAGTAAACAGGGCTACATTTTTTAAACGTTGGTACTTTTAAAATCATAAGCAAAGTTAAAAGATATACAATACTTGGGACTACCACCAAAAACAAAGGACTAATTCCTCAAACATATAAAAAGCACTTAAAAAAAAAAAAATCCCCAATAGAAAAACTAGCAAAGGCCATAAAAAGACAGTTCAAGGAAAATAAATACAAATGGATCATAATCATATGAAGGGATATACAACCACAATCATGACAGAAATGCAAATTAAAACTAAAACAAGATACCATAATTCACTTAATGAGCAAAAACAAAAATGTGACAACACACTTTATATTCAGAGGGAAACAGCCACTCAAATTTGGTATCAATCAATACAATCACACTATGCAAGGCAAAAGTTCAAATGCATATACAGTATTTGATCCATTAATTCCACTTCTGGAAATTTACCTTAAAGACATACTTGTAGTTGTGCAATATACATTTCATGTTATATGTTAAATTATGCAATTGCATATTTATAGAACAAAAGTATTCATTGCACTATATTCATAAAACTTAACGACTGGATATTTAGGTTGGTTCCAGTAATACAGGATTGGTTAGTTATCCCCAAAATGGGATACCACGCAGAGGAGGGAGAGAGAGAGCTTTTCAGGTATTCATACAGAAAGATCAAAGACATACAGAGGGCCGAAGGTATGCATTTTAAATATGTGTACTAAAATTTTCCATCCCTTGACATTTCTGATTTGCTCAAGCAATACAAACTGGTAACACAAACTGATTCTGCATTAGATTTATTATGTAGAGTAATACTTGTTATTGCTACATCTTTATCAAATACAAGAAAAACAGACAATATGGCTAGGCTAAGCTTCTGAGTCACTAACCTCAATTGGCAAATGTCCTAAAAATTTAGGAGCACCTGCAAAAAACTAAAATCAGAAATGCTAACTCCTCAAAAGTGAATTTTAGTGCTCTGCTTCATCTATCCCACTAATGAAATCCGGTTACTCCTACGTTCTTCAAAGTTCTAGTCCACAGGGTGGCCAAATCCAACCCACCACCTGTTTGGACAGCCGGGAGGCTCCAAGAATGGATTTTATATATTTTTAATGGTTGAAAGAAAATCAAAAGAATGGTATTTTTGCGACACATGAAAATCCTATGGAACATAAATTTCAATCTTTTCAAAATTTTATCGGAACACAACCAGGCCCATTTGTTCACATGTCGTCTGCGGCAGCTTTCATGCCAGGACGGCGCAGGTGAGTGGTGTCAGCAGAGACTGTGGCGGCCAGGCAAGCCTAAAATATTTACTATCTGGTCCTTTACAGAAAAAGAGAAAGTCTGTCAACCCCCGTTTTAGCACAGTCTGTCCCAGTTTATCCTTTGGTTTCCCAGCAAATGAAACATCGAGTGCTCGTTTCGAAATTAATTCTTCCCAGCAAGTTAAGAATAAGTATCTACTACACTGCAAAACTCATCAATCTGAGTCCCCTTTACATTGAAATCACACCTAAGTCGGCATGCCAGAGGCGCTGTGCACATTTTGTCCGAAGTATCATTAGTCTGTTCGCCAATGTGTCCTCCGAACCCTGCACACTCGTTCATTCAATTCTGCAGAAAACATTCCGCGTGGTAGGCTTCACAGCTCCGGTGCGTGAAAAAACGTTTTGCGCGCAACACTGCCGCATCACCTGGTTTTAATGAGCAGCTCTCATGCCGGGAGACTACCGTTCAGGTATCTGTGCGTTTACCGTGTCTGCCATGACCGGGTGAAACCCGCACAGGGACCTTCTCGAACCTGACCATCACCGCGTCCCCACAGGAAACAGACCAGAACGCCGAACGTGTGAGTGAGACCACTGTGCGGTGAGACTTCGCGAAAACCCTACGATATCGGCATTATTTTCTCCAAAGCTAAAATCTGCAAGTTAGGCGACTGGTCCAGGTTCCGATTCAAACCAAGGGCAGAGTTAACATTACAGCTCCTGGTACGCGGCAAGGGGGCTCTCCTGGCTGTGGAGACGCACTCCTCAGACCATCCTCTAAGAGAGACCCTGCACAGGAGGCCAGTGAGCAGAGAGACTCCAGCTGCCGCTGTGCAGAGGACCCGCCTCAGTTTCTAAGCAGAGGCCGCCACTTTGTAGGCAATGCCAGCCAAGGACAAAGCACAGCGGGGCCGAGAGGGCTCTCCATTCCCGGCCAGCACAGACTCACCAGTGGGCAATCTCTACACCAGGGCGGGCCCAGACTGCCGTACAACTGCACCGTAGTCTACGCAGTCGCCCTCCCTTTCCCCTCTCCCTTCACAGAGACCACACCTGCATCCCAGTCTGAAGGATCCCCAGGCCCACTTCTGCTTCGTTTCCCTTCATGTACTGTATTTCCATCGGTAAAAATCTTCTACTTCTAACCCCGTCTAAGCACTTGGCATGTGCTTCCCAGAGGACCCAACTGGCAAGATGCCCAGAATACCTGTTCAATAAATGAATAAAATAAAAATATGGTTGGGTTTAAGGATCGGCAAAGATCCTTCTTAAGGAATTCACCCGCACCTACAATGTACCAGCTTCCAGTGTTACAGATGAGGAGTAAAAACCTCAATGCTGTTCTCATTACTTCTCTCTGAGGCTTATGTAATTTAGGGGGCAGAAGGGAATCCAAAATTCTACCAGAATACATCTCGCTTTCTTCTTTTAATATTGCAATAGAAGTGTCCTAAGATACTGTTTTCCACATTTTCACCCTTCTAAAGTTAGGACCATCTTCAAATTGGTATCAAAAGAAATTTCCAGCTGCTAGGAAAAGAAATTAAGAATTTATCAGTAGCTGTCATTGCTGGCATACACACAAACTGGGGTTGAATTTTAAGTCTGGATCCTTAATCGCGGCTTAATGTTTACACATTAAGGTTTCACTATGATACAGCACTGAAAAAAAAAGTGTGTAATAGACGATTGCATATTATACAGCAGTCAGAGTAATTAAAGGCAGCAGAAATGCTAAACCTCTCAGAATTTAACATTTAGGAGAGGTTGGTGGGATTCACTCAGGTGTCATGGAGAACTATCACTCAAGCAGCCGACAGATCTCATAAGCTGCCAGCTCATTTATAAGGGAAGCAGTTAAACTTCCAGAGATACATGATTAAACTAAAATTGGGCAGGGGGAGCTTTTTAAATTAACCAAGTAAAAAGTACAAACAAAAACTGATCTTCGTAGATACCCAAATTATATTATCAAGACTAAAGATGAAAAAAAGTCAAAATCACCCATATAAAAAGATCAGTGGGTTATGATATAGGCACCATACTGTCAAATGGTCAGATTTAAAATACATTCATCACACACAGAAAAAGCAACTGATGAAGGGGTAAAATGTTATTAACAGCAAAAGCTCCAGGTCAAGCTGGGTCACTTCATGCCTCTGCATTTGAAACTCATAAGCAAAAGTAACCTCGTTCCCCAAAACTGACATGAGGTAACCACTAACCAATTCCTTTACATTTAAGAAAATTCTATTACTATAACCAATCACTGTAAAGAACACTCACTGCCCTCATGCGATATAAGCCACCTTGGAGCCTTATTCCATGTTTTGGTTTGAGTGCTCATGGTTGGCAAACAGCCTTTTGGTGTGTGCACAGTAAAGTTCTACTGATTACTACTTTGGTGATTCACTGGGTTTTTGTTTCTTATCAATTTTGACACAGGTCATTAGAAGCAGACTTCTGGATTGTTCCCTTGTTCTCTCTGGCCACTGGGTCCTTCTGGAGTGGTCATGGTTTCCCTTTTTCTTGCCATGGCCCACTTCATAGTTGTGCTCAGCTCAAACCCCTCACTGTTCTTGGGACAGCTTGAACTTGCGAGTGGCGGGAGGGCTCAACAGTGGTCTCTTGCAGGCTGGTGACAGAGGCACTAGCGAACCTCGCCTGAACAGTCAAATGTCAGACCCCCATGTCCAAAAAACTGAATTAACAGATTTATATGGTTGGGGAAGACAAAATTTATTTGACCTCTGAATTTAGGAAGTAGGTAACTTGCCAGGAGATTGACAGAGTCAGTGTCTCCTAAGAGACAGGCATGATTTTCGGAGAAGAGGGTAAGGGCCAAAGTTAAGGGCGCTGATAAAGGAACTCTTTGGACGTGACTCCTATCACCAAACCAATTTTATTACTCTGAAGAAGTTCTTGCTGTACCATGGTGGAGTTAAAAGGAGAAAGAGTACCTCTGGTATCTACCAGCACAGTGCAGATTTCTCATTTATTTCAAGTTTCATTTCACCCTGATGAGTTATAGGAATTACTGGGAGTGGCTTACCAGATGATTCCTCAGCCCCATCAGTGTTATCTTGAGAATCTGAAGGTGGAGTGTTTCCTCTTCTTGGATAATCAGGTTGTTTGAGGGCAAAGTCCTTTATCCAATGTCCCTTTGCTTATAGTCTTGACAAGTATCTCCTCAACAGAGGCAGGTGCAAAGTTAGTTCTAAAGTTTGGTCAAGGCCCCTGTAGTTGTTGTAATTGTAGGGCCATGAGTTTATTTGCTGGATAACCCCTTTCTCTGTTCTAATATTCTTTCAAAATGCTCAGCAAGATGTTGGGAGCTCAGAAAGGGGAGTGATCTCCCGTCTTATTTTATGTTTCTTTAATAAATCATTAAGCTCAGGGAGAAGCCCATTAACAAAATGAGCAGACAAGGCAATATTAGCTTCACAGTCCCTGAGACCAAAATGCTGTCTAAGTATTTCTTCTAAGCAAATTCGAAAGTCTGCAACTGATTCATCCCTTTTTTGTTTACAAGACTGTATTATGGTCCAATCAACTCTCACAGAAGCCCTGGGTATAGCTTCAACCACTGACTGACCTACTTTTCTCACTTTTTTATGGTTGTTCTTCTTTTGAGACATGCTTGGTGGGGTCCTCAAAGTCTTTTAAAATTTTTCATGTTTATTTTTGAGAGAGAGAGCATGAGTGGGGGAGGAGCAGAGAGAGAGGAGGATAGAGAACCCAGAGCAGGCTCCAAGCTGTTAGCTCAGAGCTCGATTCGGGGCTCAAACTCACAGACGGCAAGATCACGACCTGAGCCGAAGTCGGACGCTTAACCAACGGAGCTACCCAGGCACCTCACCTTGACTTACTTTTAATGCACAATCCTAGCCTTGTTATTACTGAGCTGTAACATACATATAATAAAATGTACGCAAGTATTCAGTTTGATGCTTTTTGAGTTTTATACACCCTTATATACAATCACCACCCAAACAAGACAGAGAACACTGCCATCCTCTCAGAAAATTCCTTCCTGCCCTCTACCCTGTTGAAATCACTTTCTGACTTCCACCACCATCGATTAAGTTGGTCTTTTGGGAATGCTTATCACAGTTTGTGTCTTCAACATAATTATTTCAGATTCATCTACACTGCTGTATAATTTCTCCCTTATTTCTGAGTAGGAGTCTGCCATGCAAATACACACACCTTCATTGGTTTACTATCCCTGTTGACCAGTATCTGGGCTTCCAGTTCCTCACTAAGTGATGAAGACCACGTACGTACTTTTTGTGGACGTAAGTTTTCTTCTCTTAATTAAATATCTAGGATTGGAATTCCTGGGTCACAGGGTTTAGGCATTAATAAATTCAAAGTGGTTGTAGCCTTTTACAGCCCCACTTAGTTCCAGTTGTTCCACACCCTCTAAGTTTGATATTGTCATTTTGATTTGGGCCTTTCTAGTAGGTATGATGACGTATCTCTTTTGTAATTTTGTTAGTATAAATGTCGAGCTTCTCTTTATATGCTTATTTGTCATTGATAAATATCCTTTGGTAAAGTGTCCATTTAAATTGCTTGTTCATTTTCTGAGTTTGGAAAAGGTAAACACATAAGTAACCAAATAAAAGGCAACCTAGTGCAAAGGCTTTCCAGCACCCAAAATGCTATTCCATATGTGTGGTGGGTAGGCAAACCAGGAGAGCTACAAGAAAGATGATTTCTAACCCTTGGGAGTATTATAGGTGATAACTCATCATCACAGCCCCCGCCTTTTTTTAAACATATTGGGACATTCATCTGTGTTGCACATGTCAGTAGTTTGTTCCTTTTTTCTTGCTGAGTAACAGTCCATGGTAGAGACGGACCACAGTTTATCATTTACCAAGCTGAAGGACATTTGAGAAACTTTCAGATTTCGGTGATAGGACTACAGCTGCTACAAATATCC
Source organism: Prionailurus bengalensis (assembly GCF_016509475.1). Taxonomy (NCBI): domain Eukaryota; kingdom Metazoa; phylum Chordata; class Mammalia; order Carnivora; family Felidae; genus Prionailurus; species Prionailurus bengalensis. Next base: position 188,479,870 of record NC_057344.1, on the reverse strand, counting down.
GAAGACAGGTTTTTGTGTGAACATATTTCTTTTAGTAACTGACTCTCTGGAAGTGTGATCGCTGGTTCGTGCATGTTTAACTTCATAAAAAACTTACCAAATCATTTTCCCAGAGCAACTGCACCATACTGCACCCCCACTGGCATTGTGTGAGGGCTGTGGCACAGTCTCCCCACCGGTGGGGCTGTCAGAATTTTATTTTTATTTTTTTTAATATCTATTCATTTCTGAGAGAGAGCACAAGCAGGGGAGGGGCAGAGAGAGAGGGAGACACAGAATCCGAAACAGGCTCCAAGCTCTGAGCTGTCAGCACAGAGCCCGATGCGGGGCTCAAATCCACAGGCCACGAGATCATGACCTGAGCCAAAGTCGGACGCTGAGCCACCCAGGAGCGCCCAGAATATTTTTTATTTACACCATTCTAGCGCAGTGGTAACTAAATGTGGCTTTAATATACATTTCCTAATGAATAGTGATGTTGATTACTCTTTAATGCCCATCACCTATTTCCCACCCCCCCATCACCACCCATCTCCCCTCTGGTAACCCATCAGTTTGTTCTCTACAGTTATGAGTCTGTTTCTCAGTTTGTCTTTTTCTCTCTCCCCCTTCGCTCATTTGTTTCTTAAATTCCACATATGAGTGAGATCATATAGCTTGACTTTTTAAATTCAGCAAATACAAATCAAGACAGACACCAGTGGGAGGCATATCATGAAATCTGGAGTATTTGTAAGTAATACAGATTCCAGAGGGTAAAAAAAGGAACAGGTAGTGGGGGCACCTGGCTGGCTCAGTCGGTGTGAAGCATGCAACTCGATGCTGGGGTTGTGAGTTTGAGCCCCATGTCAGATGTAGAGATTGAAAATAAAACTAAAAAAAAAAAAAAAAAAAAAAGGAACAGGTATAAAAATGACTACAATTAAGTAAAAGGAAAGATCTCTGCAGAAAGTAGTACAGAGGTTATCAGGGTGCAGGGGAAGGGGGGTTTAGGGAGTTATCATGCAGTGGGTACAGGGTTTACACTGGAAAGGATGAAAATGCTGCAGGTATAGTAACAGTGGTTATCAACACTGCAAATGTCTTTAACGCCACTGAATTATACTCTTACAAATGGTTAGAGATGTTATGAGTATTTTACCACAATAAAAAAGTAATGTCTAATAAAGATATATATATAAACCCCTCAAAAAGGGCGGGGGGGGGATATCTCCAGTTTGAAGACTTATAAAAAACTAACCACATGCCAGGCAAATCAATTTTAAACACACACACACACACACACACACACACACAGCCAGGCGTATTCTAATAAAATTTGTGAATTCCATGATAAAGAAAAAAAAACCCTGTAAGTTTCCAAACAGACATGAAAACGTGGATGTTTTTATCATTCAGTTTTAATATCGCTTCCACAGATTTGGCGAGTCCGGGAGGAAGTTCAGGACAGTCTGCCTGCCTTCTTGAAACCGGATGCTGTACAACTTCCAACTTCAATCTCTGGGAGGTGAATAATTATTAAAAGGAGACAGCAAGTCAAAGACATCAACCGCTAACATACTATTACAGGGTCACAATATAATTTATCATCAAACAGACACTTGAGAATAAAACAAGGTGCCATTAATAATTACAGTAAGACAACAGGTGTCATCTTGGGCATATGGTCATGCTTAACTATTCAAATGGTTCGTTAAATAACCTTTCAAGTTTCCACTCATTCTTAATCAAAGACCTGACATTTTTTCAGGCCTGTTCCTTCTTATAATTGTTTCAGATTCTTTATTCAGCAGTTTCATAAACAAAAAGGAAATCATCTATTTTTATGCTTTAGCATTAAGCAGGAAGTCTACATGTATTTAAATAGCAGTTGGTTAAGAAAAACTAAACGGTTTTTTATGCCATTCGAGATATACGTCTAAAATGCCCAAAAATGAAAAACCGTTTATTAAAGAACACTTCATCTTATCTCATGAACACACCAGCTCCGGGAGAAAAGGGAGCCCATTTTTCAAGGTGTCTATACATCATAAAGAACACTGGACATTTAATATTTATGAATACAATAAAAGCAAGTTATTTGGCATTTTAATCAAATAGAGAGCTCTCTCCTGGGACCATACTGAGGTCCTTTCAGAATTCTGAATCTTCGATTTTTAAGTTAAAATTCCTGACAGACCTACTACACATTACTTGAGAATATATCTGAGCACCTACTCTGTGCTAGGAGGGACACCAAGGATACACAGCTAGACTCATGTGTAGAAATAATCCTTGTGGTCTAAATGTAAAGTGCTACGAAAAGGGTGCACGACTGATCCAAACACAACGCAGTTTAAATGTTGCTGAAGTGCAGAATGATCAAGCGTTTCTGAACTTTGCGTAAAAAAAACAAAAACAAAAAAAAAAACTGGGTGGCTCAGTCGGTGAAGTGCCTGACTCTTGGTTTCAGCTCAAGTCACGATCACACAGTTCAACAATTCGAGTCCCACATCGGGCTCTATGCTGACAGCGCAGTGCCTGCTTGGGATTCTCTTCCTCCTCTCTCTGCCCCTCCCCTGCTCTCACTCTCACAAGCTCTCTCTCTCTCTCTCTCAAAATAAATATTTTTTTTTTAAAGGGAGGAGAAATTCAAAGGGCAGACAGGAAGGGAAAAATCCTTTCAAACAGAGACAACCCCTCAAAGTTCTGTATTAGTTTCCTACTGCTGCACAACAAATTTTACAAACTGAGTGCTTTAAATCAACACCGGGAAGTTGGCACACAGGTCAGAAGTCCAGGCACAGGGTGGGCGGGTCCTCCGCTCAGGTGGCACTGGGCTGCAGAACACCTGAGCTCCAAGAGCAGCGAGGCCACAGTGAGCAGACGTGGGTGGAGGGAAGGAGGGATTTAAGTCTACACGTCAGCTATGAAGTAGTTCCTACCAAAGTCACACTTGAATCTAAGTAGTGAAAAGTGGTACCTCAAAATTCTAATTTGCATTTCCGACTGAGAATCTGTTTCCTTCCCTTGAAGGTCTGGAAATGCCCCTTGACCATTACAACACACGGGTTACAAACATGAGCTCTAGGGGCGCCTGGGTGGCGCAGTCGGTTAAGCGTCCGACTTCAGTCAGGTCACGATCTCACGGTCCGTGAGTTCGAGCCCCGCGTCAGGCTCTGGGCTAATGGCTCGGAGCCTGGAGCCTGTTTCGGATTCTGTGTCTCCCTCTCTCTGACCCTCCCCCGTTCATGCTCTCTCTCTGTCCCAAAAATAAATAAAAACATTGAAGGAAAAAAAAAATTAAAAAAAAAAACAAAAAAAACATGAGCTCTAGAGTCAGGCTGTCTGGGCTCACGTCCCGGTTCCATCACTTACTGGCCAGTGACCTCAGGGAAATCAATAAGCCTCCATGCCCCACATCCTCAGACACAAAAGAGGGATCAGAATAATGATATCATCAGGGAACTGTATGAATTAATACAACACTCAAATCACACAGGACAGGATCTGGCACGCTCCATAGACATTGCCTGTTATTACTGCCCCGTATTTCTAATAGATCATGTCTGTTTTCACTAATTTGTAGTTCTTAATATATGGGAACCAGCATTTTCCTCCAATACAATCTCCCAAAGATCCTTAGACTGCTGGTCCAAATGCTAGGAGCCACTCTATTAGAAGACATTTGGAAAGTACATTTTAGAAACTATCACTGAGGAGTGAAATCAATATTTTTGACAAGGAGAGAGCTTACTACTAAGTATAGAATCTAAATAATTCTTCCAGTAAGAAATCTCCTGAGACCTTTTATAAATGTATGCCAAGCCACTCTTAAAGTAGCTGTTGAAAACGCTCTCAAACAGTAAAGAACGTGGATATGCACAAAAAGCCGTATGATCCTAAGATTATTAAAAAAAAGAAATGATTAAGAGTCTTGGGCTTCCGGGGCGACTGGCAAACAATGGCATGTGTGCTGTCACCTCCCCATCCCGGGGCAGCTCATTAGTGGTCCCCATCCCAGGCCCGCGGCAGCCCATGAGTGAGTCCTAGCTCTTTCCTGATACACGACACTCCTGATGGCTATTCCCAATTCACCAGTGCAGACACTCAAGAAATCTGTCATACTGGCTCCAGTGCAGAAGTAGATCATAGACAACTATGACCCCAAATGTAGTTTTATAATTGGTGGAGGGATCATGACCAGAAGCCGGCCTACCCACTTAGAGAGAAGTTAGGTATACAGAGTCAGTGGGGACTGCCGTGAAACAGCATCAGCCAGAACACTGGCATTGAAAGATCTGTATTAAATATGTGGTGGAGCACCTGGGTGGCTCAGTCAATCGAGCGTCTGACTTTAGCTCAGGTCATGATCTTGCAGTTCGTGGGTTCCAGCCCTGCATCGGGCTCTATGCTGACAGCTCAGAGCCTGGAGTCTGCTTTGGGTTCTCTATCTCCCTCTCTCCCCCTCCCCTGCTTGCACTCTGTCTCTCTCTCTCAAAAATAAACATTAAAAAAAAATTTTAATAAAAAAATATGTGGTAATATAGGCAAAGCCGTAAAGGGTAGGAAAGCATGCCAGCAAGAAAATAATTGTGTGGCACACACTCTGTAAGATGCATAAAGTCTGGGGGCACCTGGGTGGCTCAGTCAGTTAAGCGTCAGATTCTTGGTCTCGGCTCAGGTCATGATCTTGCAGTTCATGAGTTTGAGCCCCACACTGGGCTCTGCACTGATAGTGCAGGAGCCTGCTTGGGATTCGGTCTCTCCTTCTCTCTGTCCCTCCCCTGCTTCTGCTTGCACACTCTCTCACTCTCAAAATAAATAAACATTAAAAAAATTTTTTTTAAAGATGCACTAAGTCTGGAGATAAAAGGAAAAAATATGTGACTGTGTGTATGATGTCATGAAGGGTATCTTCACTATGCTAAAAAGAAAGTCTAGGGGCACCTGGGTGGCTCAGTCAGCTAAGCATCTGACTTCGGCTCAGGTCATGATCTTGGGGTTCGTGGGTTCAAGCCCCACGTCGGGCTCTGTGCTGACAGCTCAGAACATGGAGCCTGCTTCGGATTCTGTGTCTCCCCTACTCGGGCTCTTTCTCTCTAATATACGAAAGAAAGAGAAAGAAAGAGAAAGAAAGAGAAAGAAAGGAAAGGAAAGGAAAGGAAAGGAAAGGAAAGGAAAGAAGGAAGAAAGAAAGAAGAAGAGAAAAGAAAAGAAAAGAAAAGAAAAGAAAAGAAAAGAAAAGAAAAGAAAAGAAAAGAAAAGAAAAAAGAAAGTAAGATGAGGTTTCCAAACATTATGGACACCCCGTCAATTCCTTTGAGACTCAAAAATTCAGACAAGCAAGCTGGCCGATTCATTGAGCTGGGAAGTTAAAAATCTATATTCCTGTAACAGAGGAAGGAATAGGGTTACACAAAGAGACAACCGGAGTTCAGATGCTAACAAAGTCTACCAAGATGTTAAAGATGGGAACTAAGAGTCAAGAAAGAAATCCAATTAACAGAAAGGGAGTGCACGGTCCCAAGGCTGGCAGTAGCCCTAGGGAGAGGGCAGGTCTCAGCCGGTGAGTGGCAACTAGGCCCAGGAGTGGTAAGAAAACACCCAGGTGGGGCGCCTGAGTGGCTCAGTCGGTTGAGCGTCTGACTTAGGCTCAGGTCATGATCTCGCAGTTCGTGAGTTCGAGCCCGGTGTCGAGCTCTGTGCTGACAGCTCAGAGCCTGGAGCCTGCTTCGAATTCTGTGTCTCCCTCTCTCTCTGCCCCTTCCCCACTCATGCTCTCTCTGTCTCTCAAAAATGAATAAACATTAAAAAAAAAAAAAAGAAAGAAAGAAAGAAAGAAAGAAAAGAAAAAGAAAACGCCCAGGAGCTCAGGAACCACACAGACCAGACTCAGGACTTGAACAGACCCAATACTACACCCCCTCCCCCAAGAAAACAGCTGCTGCACCTATTATAATGCAATGAATCAATACTAATAAAACAATTTGAGCTTCATTCAACGTGCATGGATTTTTAAATCTACCTCGTGATTTTATCAGGTTTGGTCTGCTTTAGTGGGATATATAAAATCATGCAACTTTAACAGTTCAAGAGCCCTTCAAAACCCCATTTTACTATTCAAGAAAGGGAGGGCCAGAAAAGTGAGGACTGGCTACGGGTCACCATTCTGCTTGGTATCAAAGCTACTGTGAGGCCACCCACGCAGCCATCCGGTCTCATTGCTATTTCTTCTGTACCCTCCTTCTGGTCGTCCTTATCAAATAGGGAATAAGAATGCCAGTGCCCTGCTTACCCAGCGCGACTGTGACACGTAGGTGTGGACCCTCCCTAAAAGTGGAAACCTACCCAAATGCAGCTACTTCCCTTCGCTATCACTCCTTTCATCTGAACGTGGCAGCCAGGCTTGAGACAGGGTCAATTAGCATTCCAGGGTACAATTCCAACCTCAAGAATGCAGACAAGAAAAGGACTGATTATTTAATCATCAATACTACTCCACGGCCGTCCTAAGTGCCACCACCCTAGTCACCCCCCAAAACCACTCGATGATAGGAAAACAGGACATTAAAATTCTTTCCTTCAACAGTTAGTTCCTTGGACAGAATATGCACCAGGTGAGAATTCTCAGTTACCTTGTTATCTCATCAGCCAGCCACTGCTAAAGAAATGGTTCAAAGTAAAGAAGTCCCATATCTTTTGTTCGACAAAGACTTAACCCCCAAGGGCGCCTGGGTGGCTTAGTCGGTTGAGCATCTGACTCTTGATTTTGGCTAGGGTCATGATTTCTCAGTTCGTGAGATCAAGTCCCACATTGGGCTCTGCGCTGACAGTGCACAGCCTGCTTGGGATTCTCTCTCTCTCCCTCCCTCTCTGCCCCTCCCCTGCTCTCTAAAAATAAGTAAATTTCAAAAATTAAAAAAAAAAAAAAAAAAAAGATTTAACCCCAATCCCACTGCCTAAGTGAGCACCTAAGTTGTCTGTTTTATCTTTTATGGACATGATACTGAGAATTACAGGCCCAGAGGACACAGACACCAGAAACCTACAAAGCCTGTAACTTGAGAGGATCGATTTACCTGTCCACACTTCAGCTGGCACACCTGTCAGATGTTGGGGAAGGGCGGGACCACAGCAACCTCATGAACTGGTTTTCATGATTGAGCTGTGGTATGTGAAACATTTTGCACAGTACCCGGTACATGAGAAACATCTGAATGCTGGCCGTCATTACAACTCATAACTCAGTGAAAGGTTCTTGTATATAAAGGTAGTTCGGAAGGCTGAAAGGCTCTATAGACAGATTAAGGTTCTCCGGTTCTCCAGTATTTCCTGGTAATTACCAAACCGGTTTTGGGAGAAAGTTAAACCAGCAACAGAAAGAAACAGTTTGTAACCATGTAACTCAATCATAAATCTTTAGGCGACATCCAAACTGGAAGCAGCAGGTCTATCAAATTAATTTCATCAGAAGGCTTGGTAGTGTTTTCCAATTCCCATGCTCTTGAAAGACAACAAGACGACCAGAATCTCTAGATTGACTTTACTATCCCGCCACCTCCCAACAGAAAAATAAATGCATTCCTAAAAATAACCAAACCTAAGCTAAACTAAAACTAATCCCTCAGGGTCAGAATAAAATATAACCACTAAGGCTCAGTTTCATAGATTAGCAAAACAAAGAAGTTTAAAAGAGAGGGAACCTGACTGGGCCAGATTAGGTTCACCTCCCAGATATGTCTTCCAGGCACAACAGGGACCTGGTACTCCCGGACTGCACGACCCCTACACCTTCCGTTTGAAAGGCGCCACCATCCAGTACTACTCAACGTACCAGGACCACGTAGAAGGCCTCCATAATCCCCCCTCACCTTTGCGCACGCAGTGCCAACAAGACACCCACAATTTAAAAGGTTTAAAAAATCACTCAAATGGGAAAAGATGGAAACGTTAACTCAAGTACCTGAGAACGTCACAAAGCTTAAACGAGGGAAAGTCTGACCAAGTTTTTATGCTCAGGGTCCCGGTCTGTGGTTGCTAACTTCTAGCTGAGCTGATGCATAAGTGTTTCAACTTTACCCCTGCAGGAACTCCAATAATTTTATTTAAGTAAGCAACCCTGAAAACTCCGGTCACACAGGTACCTAGGGTGCTTTAAAATGGCAGTAATCTCAAGTGGACAATCTCTATTTCTCATGGGTTCAGATCAGATGACACCCATTCTCAGCACTTCAAAAAGCATTATTTAGGACATAAGGCTCTCCGTGGTCTATCTTGACAGAGAAACCACACAGCCAAGCTAACCATTTCTTCCTAAGAGCTTCATGGCGCAAACTTTGTGAACTGCCAAGATCCAATCATTAGGTGAGCCTGATAACAGGTGGTGGCCATCAAAGAACCAGAAGTCAACACACATGGTGGTGAATGGAAAATGTCTACATCTAGACGGACTCAGGCTGGGCTCCGTACAGACACGAGACAGTAATGGGTTGAAACTGAAATGAAGAGTAAGGAGATGAAGACAAGGGATTCAAGCCCCTTTTCGAGAAGCTGTATTGTGAAGGAAGAGAGTGACCCCTCCAACATGGTGCTACAAGGGGGTGTTTGGGGAGAGGAGAAAAGGACATGGTGGTGTATGCCTAGGAGAAACGTCACAAAGTAGGAGACAAACTCAAAACACAGGAAAGGTAAGTGATGGGCTTCTCAAGAGGTAGTGGGGAGTGGGATCAAGAAGGGAAGCGGACAAACTAATCTGGGAAGACATTTTTCACTAGCAAATGAAGAGTGGGAGTCTAAGCCCTAATCTTGTAGGTTGGGCATTCTGCTTTCAAGAACCTGAAGCTTATCCATGATAGATTCATCCCTCTTAAGGATGATGCAACATTCTGTTCCCAGTCCTACTTAAGGAAAAAAAAAAAAAAATACTGGGGAAGGGGCGCCCAGGGGACTCAGTCAGTTAAGCCTCTGACTTCCACCATGATCTCATTGTTCAGGAGTTCGAACTCCATATCGGGCTCTCTGGTGTCAGCACAGAACCTACGTCAGATCCTCTGTATCCCCCCCCTCTGTCTCTCCCCCACACTCTCTCTCTCAAAAATAGAAACATTTTTAAAACTTAATTTAAAAACCAGTGGGGGGAAATGAGAGTTCTTTATACAAAGATTTACTGAGCGCTTACGGGGGAGACATTGAAGATACAGAGATAAAGGAAAAAAAAAAAAAAAAAAAGAGGTTAGAATGGGAGAGAGCCAAAGCATAAGAGACTGTTAAAAACTGAGAACAAACTGAGGGTTGATGGGGGGTGGGAGGGAGGAGAGGGTGGGTGATGGGTATTGAGGAGGGCACCTTTTGGGATGAGCACTGGGTGTTGTATGGAAACCAATTTGTCAATAAATTTCATAAAAAAAAAAAAAAAGAAGATACAGAGATAAGTATCACCATCAAGAGTTCACAATTTGGTAAGACAGTGAGGATTATAAATAGTTCCACACAGTATGATGCCTGCCTTAATGCAAGCAAACGAGAGGCGGGACCCAGTCACAAGGAACGAAGGAGCAGCCTGGCATTGTGAAGGTGAACTGCAGGCCCACAGTACTGTAATGACTTTAGAATTCTAGTCGAGTCTTGGGCATTAAGGGAGAGTTTATGCTTGGTCTTGTTTAAAAAGAAAAAAAAGGCAGGTTAAAAAAAAAAAAAAAAGATTAATCTAATAGAAAGCACATCTGTCTTAAACATGGTCCTGGAGATGAATACAACACTCGTCAATTTCTCTTTGCCTCTTCGTGAGAAAAAAGCTGGGAAGCATTGCACAATAAAACAAAGGATGCTTTTAAGTCTTATCTTGATGGGAAATGAATCAATTTAATTAGACTTAGATTCAAACAGACTTAAAAAAAAAAAAAAACTTTAACAGTTGCATTAAAGAATCTCTATCACACTTACACCTCTGAGGCCACTCTAAGTTCCCTTCGATTAAATTTAAGGAGGGTTTAGACTGAGGGCCGTCCCAAACACAATCTACAACGCCCTGTTGGTCCAGCCCACACTAAGAGGCCATCACAGAAGTGCATGTGCAATACAAGTCCGTACTCCAGGTGCTACAATTGAAGCAAGGAGCAAAACAAGGGTCTGTGACCTCAAAAGAACAGACCTTCTAGACCTTCTATGAGGCCAGGTCACATATTCGGAACTAGGTATTGTAATTCCGAAATGTCCTCATATGGGGAGTGAATTTAATTCACAATCACAGCCTGTGCATTATTCCCTGTACTAGGGATGTGGGAAGTGGGAGGCAGGGGGCTTGGGGAGCTTCGATTACGCCAGGGCTCCTCTACTTCCCCCCAGCCTCAGTAGGCAGCGTGCTTATTCCTCTTTTACAGGGACATCTCGACTGCAAAGACCATTCTTAAATAGGGAGGAAGCAGCGCTTTTTCACGTAGAGCTAGCAATTATGCCAAAAGATTTCCTTTATGCTCATGGCACTGTCATCTAAAAAGGTTGAGCAAGAACTCTAAGATTCTAAGGGTCTGGATAATTTAGCTTTCTTTGTATAGAATATAGAATTCTGTAGACCTGCCCCACTCCCACAGGGGCAGGTTGGACCAACCAACCAAAAAAAAAAAAAAAAAAAAAAGATTTCAAATATGCCCAATTCAAACACTATGTAATTTAAACTTAAGGCAAAATATCGGGGTGGCGGAGAAAGGGGGGGGGGGGTCAAAAGATGTATATATTTTATTTAAACTAAGAACAGGAAGGTCAGTCATCTGAATTGATAAAGAGCTAAAAGCAACTACCAAGTGCCTCCTATAAGAGCCGGTTCAGGCTCACAGCCTAGGATACAGAAAATCTCTTGTCCTGGTCTGCCTAACATGCCTGTCACTTATAAAGTCAAGAATATGACAAGGATGCCCATCGTCCAGCCTCCATTGTCCCACCCAATCGGCAAGAAAATAATTTTTAAAATGTTATCAGATGAGGGCAGCCTGGGTGGCTCAGTCGGTTAAGCGTCCAATTCTTGATTTCGGCTCAGGTCATGATCCATCACACGGTTTGTGAGATGGAGTCCCGCAAGGGGCTGTGCGCTGATCACTGATGGCACAGAGCCTGCCGGGGATTCTGTCTCTCCTCGTTGCCCCTCCCCCACATGCACACACATGTTCTCTCTCCCCCTCAAAATAAACTTAAAAAAATTTTTTTTAACTTAAAATGTTATCAGATGATTAGAAGGTCTCTAAAAATCTCAAGGGTATCAAGTGGGGAAAATGGTATTAGAAAATAAAAGTGTACAGAGAAGGTGGTTGAACACAAATGAGTTTCGTAAACACATCAGATTTATAATTTTTTTTAATGTTTATTTATTTTTGAGAGAGAGACAGAGAGGGAGAGAGGGGGAGAGAGGGGGGGGGGAGAGAGGGAGGGAGGGGGAGAGTGCAAGAGACACAATACCTGAAGCAGGCTCCAGGCTCCGAACTGTCAGCACAGGACCTGACATGGGGCTCGAACTCACACACCACAAGATCATGATCTGAGCCCAAGTCGGATACTTAACTGACTAAGCCACCCTGGCACCCCAACATGTCAGATTATATTAAACTTCACTAATAATCACAATGCAAAGTAAAATAAGACTTTTGTTGTTGTTGTTAACTAGTAACACCTCCCTCCCACCAAAATTCCCAGAGCAGGTATATACCTGGGAAACTGGGCCTCTCCTCATTCCTCCATCATTTTATGTTAATAATGCATTACGACCAGATTTAAATCTCTACTTTAAATCTAAAATAATGGGTTTAAGGTACACTCAGGCAGGGGGCTCCACCAGAGTACCAGGCCCTTAAATACTGGTTTGGACAAACGCTCACTGCTGTTAGGCCCTTTCGGCTCACTTGGTGCCACAACATACTGCTACAACCTAACTGTCCTTAACCCACGACCTGACATTAAATCCAACTGCAGCACATCACTCCCTACCTTACAAATGGTCACTTGTCTTGTCTCCTGTGAATAAGGCCCCCTAAAGCTCTCAGCTACCTAAATGTCTCCTCATTTTCATCCATCTTTGCTCCACTTAAAACACTCCCTCCCTCCCACGTGAGGCAGCTGTCCCCAATGTGTCCCTCTATTCTTTTCTCTACTTTTGTGGCAGTGGATGACAGCTGGTCAAGATGGTTAACCCTCAGGTCGCTAGGCTACTAGACAACAAGTTCTCAACCCAGGTGACATCAGACTTGCCTGCAGAGGTGTGAAAAATACCAACATCTAGGCCTCATTCTGGAACAATTCAATCAGAGCAGAGGTCTGTGGCCCAGGCATCTGAACTTGTAATGCTCCCAGGTGACTCAATGCAAGGTTGAAAAACCTCAACAAAAAAATCCACCGACCAGATCGCAGGAAAGCTGAGAGAACTGCTCCCCTCAACCCCTGGGGCTGGGATGCAGAGCCTGGGGCATCATTCACACAAACATCATCGCTACCTATACAGGTCATGGCATGAAAGTTCTTGGAAAGAATCGCTATAAATAATGGAAGTGATTATGTACCACAAGAGATCTGAGACACACTAGGTTTGGAAAGGTTTTGCGCCTGGCAGGTGGACGTGAGGGAAAACAATGGTGGTCACTGAACAAAAAGTTCTATGAGCCCCTCTCACAAGGTTTTCCTAAGCCAGTCTTACAAATTTCCCTTAGAAATGCCTGTAAAAATTCCTACAAATCCACCTGTTACCCCCCACTCCCGCCTTCCACCCCTGCCATCTCTAGCTCTCTTAGCAGAGCACAGCAATGGAGGGAGATGCAAGTTAAATCACATCACAAAGAGCCAGTGGTCAAGTCTGGTAGGAGAGATACTGGACAGCTTAAGGGCAAGAAATGGAGTTCCAGAAAGGGATACAAGCATACAGGACTAGGATAAAACTGGTCTGATGGCCAAAGAAAAAGTCATGCCCAGAGATAAAGAGTCACAGAAACCCACCTAAGTCTACAACAAACAGAGTAGGCAGTGAATAACTTTGTTGAATGAATGCAAAAGCAAGCCATTTTTAAAAACAGGATGGGAATCATCAGAAATGCCACTAGAACTAAACCACATGCTATTAAATAACCAATGCGTCAAAGAAATCAAAGACGAAATCCAAGAAGAGTTGGAGACAAATGAAGGCGGCAACACAATGATCCACCGAAATCTTCGGGACATAGCAAAAGCAGTCTAATAGGGGAGCTTACAGGGATACAGGTCCACCTCAAGAAACAGGAAAAAATCTCAAATAAATCCAAACTTGCACCTAAAGGAACTAGAGAGGGAAAAAAAAAGAAGCCCAAAGTTAGAAGAAAGGAAGTAATAAAGACCAGACCAGAAATAAAGGATTCCAAAAGCAACAATAGAAAAGATCAATGAAACCAAAATCCTAGTTCTGTGAAAAGATAAAATTGATAAACCTTTAGCAAGACTCGTCAAGAAAAAAAGAGGACATAAATAATAAAATCAGATATCAAAGAGAAGTAACAACTGACATCATAGAAATATAAAGAACTGTAAGAGATGACTACAAAAACATTAAATGCCAAACTGGACAACCTAGGAGAAATGGATAAATTCCTAGAAACATACAATCTTCTAACACGGAGTCCGAAAAATACAGAAAATCTAAACAGAGTACTAGTAACAAAATTGAATATATAATTAAAAAAACTCCCAATAAACATTCAGGATCAAACAGCTTCACAGGTGAATGCTACCAAACATTTAAAGAGTTAACAACTATCCTTCCCACACTATTCCTAAAATTAGAAGAGTAAGGAAAGCTTCCAAATGCATTCTTCAAGTTCAGCATTATCCTGGTACCAAAACCAAAGAAAGACATTACAAAAAAGAGAAAAGAAAAGTAAAGTACAGGCCAAAATTCTTGATGAACATATGTGCAAAAATCAACAAAATACCAGCAAACTGAATTCAACAATACATTAAAAGGATCATTCACCACAATCCGGTGGGATATATTCCAGGAATGCAAGGATGGTTCAATATCCACAAGATCAACATGATACACATTAACAAAATGAATGACAAAAATCAAAACATCTCAGTGGATGCAGAAAAAGCATTTGACAAAGTACAATATCCATTCATGATAAAAACTCTTAATAAAGTGGGTTTACAGGGAACATCCCTCAATATAATAGAGGCCCACAGCCCTATTTTATTTATACATAGGGGTGTGTGTGTGTGTATATATAATACAGCTATATAATAAATATTAATATAATGACAAACCCACAATGATGAACAGAAAGCTTTGCCTCTAAAATCAGGAACAAGACACTGAGGTGACTCTTACAATTTTATTCAACATAATGCTGGAAGTCTTATCCACAGAAATCAGATAAGACATAAAAGGCATCCAAATTGGTAGGGAAAAAATAAAACTGTCATTATTTGCAGATGACATATTATATAGAAAAAGTCCCAAAGACTTTACCAATAGTAAACTGGAACTAATAAATTCAGTAAAGTTGCAGAATACAAAATTATCATACAGGTATCTGTTACATTTCTATACACTAATGATGAAGTAACAGAGAAGAGAAATAAAGAAATCCTTTTTACAACTGCAGCAAAAAGAATTCCAAAGAATAAATTTAACCAAGGGGATAAAACTTCTGTAATCTGAAAACTGTAAGACATCGATGAAGAGGACACAAATGGGAAGATAATTCCACATTCACAGATTGGAAGAATTAATATTGTTAGATGTTCATACAGTCCAAAGCAATCTACAGTTTCAAAGCAATCCCTATCAAAATACCAACAGGGGGCACCAGGGTGGTTCAGTCAGTTAAGCATCTGACTCTTGGTTTCAGCTCAGGTCCTGATCTCATGGCTTCATGAATTCCAGCCCCGCATCAGGCTCTGTGCCAGCAGCATGGAACCTGTTTGGGATTCTCTCTCTCCCTCTCTCCCTGCCCCTTCCCCACTCATGCTGTCTCTGTGTCTCTCAAAATAAACAGACGTAAAAAATATATATATATACCAATAGTATTTTTCACACAACTAGAATAATCATAAAATTTGTACAAAACCATAAAATACCCCAGATAACCAAAGCATCTTGAGAAAAAAAAGGACAAAGATGTAGGCAATCACATACCAGATTGAGAATGATTTTAAAACGATTTTAAAACGATTTTTTTTATGTTTATTTTTGAGACAGAGAGAGACAGAGCATGAATGGGGGAGGGTCAGAGAGAGGGAGACACAGAATCTGAAACAGGCTCCAGGCTCTGAGCGGTCAGCACAGAGCCTGACGCGGGGCTTGAACTCAGGGACCGCGAGATCATGACCTGAGCCGAAGTCGGCACTCAACCGACAGAGCCACCCAGGCGCCCCTTAAAACGATTTTAAAACTACACTTACCGTGATGAGCCCTTAGTAATGTGCAGAATTGTTGATTCACTATACTGAACACCTGAAACTAATATAATACTATATTTTAATTACACTAGAATGTTTTTTAGAAAAAGTATACTACAAAGCTATGGTAATAAAAACAGTAGGATACTAACACAAAAATACACATAGATCAATGGAACAGAAAAGAGAACTCAGAAATAAACCCATGTTTATATGCTCAATTGATCTACAACAAAGGGGGCAAAAATATACAATGGGGAGAAGACTTTTCAATAAATGTTGAGGAAACTGGACAGATACATGTGAAAGAATTAAACTGGGCCACTTTCTTACACCAAATGCAAAATTAACTCAAAATGGATTAAAGATCTAAATGTAAGACCTGAAAGCATAAAATTCCTAAAAGAAACCATGGGCCATAATCTCTTGGACAATGGCCTTAGTAATGTCTTTCTGGATATGTCTCTTCAGGCAAGGGAAATAAAAGCAAAAATAGGGGCTCCTGGGTGGCGCAGTCGGTTAAGCCTCCGACTTCAGCCAGGTCACGATCTCGCGGCCCGTGAGTTCGAGCCCCGCGTCAGGCTCTGGGCTGATGGCTCAGAGCCTGGAGCCTGTTTCCGATTCTGTGTCTCCCTCTCTCTCTGCCCCTCCCCCGTTCATGCTCTGTCTCTCTCTGTCCCAAAAATAAATAAAAACGTTAAAAAAAAAAAATTTAAAAGCAAAAATAAACCATTGGGACTACATCAAATTAAAAAGCTTTTGTACAGCAAAGGAGACCATCTACAAAGTGAAAAGGTAACCTAATGAATGAGAGGAATATTTGCCAATTATATATCCAATAAGGGGTTAATATCCAAAATGTATAACGAACTCACACAACTCAATACCAAAAACAAAAACAAAAAAACCTAATAATTTGATTAAAAATGGACAGAGAACCTGAACAGACCAACACACAAGAAGATGCTCCACATCACTAGTCCTCAAAGAAATGCAGTCAAAACCACGATGAGATGTCACCTCACACCTGTCAGAATGGCTAGTATCAAAAGACAAGAAACAGTGAGTGCTGGCAAGGAAGGGGAGAAAAGAGAATCCTTTTCCACTATTGGTAGGAATGTAAACTGGTGCAGCCACTATGGAAAGCACTAGGAGGCTCCTCAAAAAATTAAAACTAGAAATTCCATATGATCCAGTAATTCCACTGCTGGGTATCTACCCAAAGAAAACAAAAACACTAATTCAAAAAGATATATGTACCTCTATATTTACTGTAGCATTATTTACAATAGCCAAGACATGGAAACAACTTAAGCGTCCACCAACAAATGAATGGATAAAGAAGATGTGGTATAAACCATAAAGTATTACCCAGCCATAGAAAGAATAACATTTTGCCATTTGCAACAACATGGATGGATCTAGAGGGTATTATGCTAAGGGGGATAAGACAGAGAAAGACAAATACTATATGATTTCACTTCTATGTGGTATCTAAAGAAAGAAATGAACAAAACACAGAAACAAACTCATAAATACAGAGAACTAGTGGTTGCCAAAGGAAGGAGGGGCAGAACAGGTGAGAAGGATTCAGAAGTACATACTTCCGGGTATAAAATGTTACATGGGTAAAAAGTACAGCATAGGGAATATAATCAATAATATTGTAATAAGTTTGAATGGTGACAGATGGTGACTGTGTAATGTATAGAATTGTCTAATCACTATGTTGTACACCTGAAACTGATAACATTGTATAGAAACTATACATCAATTAAAAAAAATACATTACTTCTGCAAATATCAAATCCCATTTTAGGTCTCTTCAAAACAAGATCATGTCATCTGAAAGACTGTTTTTCCTTTTCTTTCCCAGTTTTGATCTCAAGGAACTTTTTTTTAACCTTCCCTTTTATTAAAGATTTATAAGATTACAGTTCACTAGGGAACATAATTTCTTCCTATATACAATTTACATAGTTTTCTTTGTATTTTTTAAACCAACGAAATGAATAATGAAACCCAAATATTCACTGCCATAAGAAAATGTGGTCAAGAGGCACCTGGGTGGCTAGTCAATAGAGCATCCAACTCTTGATTACGGCTCAGGTCATGATCCCAGGGTTGTGGGATTGAGCCCCACATTAGGCTCCGTGCTCAGCATGGAGCCTGCTTAAGATTCTCTCCCCCTCTCTGTCCCTCTCCCTACTTGTGCTCGCTCGCTCTCTCTCTCACTCTCTCTCTCTCTCTCAAAATAAACAAACATGTTCAAAAAAAAGAAAGAATATGTGGTAAATTTATTAAAGTTGGATACTAGAATCAACTTAAAAAAAAAATGCCAGTACAGAACAGTAAACATCAAAAGTAGATTTGGGTCTTTGGACAGACCCCGCTGTATGGGGAAATGCACAGATTTAAGCCTGGGCTTGCAACTTACAGAAAGGAAAAAGAAGACCAGAGCACTGGGGGGAGGGGTTGTTCTGCAGACTTCTTACACCAATCCCTAAACTTTCCTTTTGTTCCCTTCAGACCCTGAGCAGGAGGGAACTGAGGACAAGAAATGCTTCCCTGGGTGAACAGCCCAATATCTGCCATGTACTCAGCATGCTACTGAAAAGTGGCCTTCTGTGAGATGCCCACTCCATCTCTGTTCACCCCACACCAACACGCAGGATATTCCCCTACCAGAAATTTCTGAAAAGTTTAGTCATGAAAAGAAAAAAAAAAAAAAAAAAAACCTTGGGAGAAGATGCTTACTTTCTCTAAAACTCTCTCCTCAGACTAAAATTGCACAGGAACATTAATGCAAGCTAAACCACAAAGCATGGAAATTACATTAAGTTTTAAAATAAATTTAGTCTGGCAACAATTAAAAACTCATTGAGCAAGCCTGCATCTATAGCTTCCCTACCTTTGCAAAAACTGACTTAACAAGCTACTAAAATGTAAAAGAGCTCCGTATCCTAATTTTTGCCTATTTACAAGGAAAATGTTCACCCAACAATAAATTAGCTGTGTCTTCTGGATTGAAGACCCCTCCACAGCAATGCAGCCAATACAGAAAACAATGGCTTTCAGACAGGCAGCTAAATAGCAAAGAATAATAGTAATAAATCACTGATTACATACACTAAAACTTCACACTGTCATTTTCTGACTTTCCGAGAGCTTTTACTTCTGGGGTTTTTTTTGGGGGGGGGGGGTTGTTTTGTTTTGTTTTTTGGTGTGTTTTGTTTTTGTTTTTGTTTTTGTCTGTTTTTTAAAACCATCTTTACAGGCTCCTGGGAAAAGTGGATGAACTGGGACAAGGATCTCCAAACATTCCTGTGCTCTTTTGTTCCTGGTATTTTAATTTCTGGTTTGTTGCCAAACCCACCAACCTCTCTCACACACTCCTGATGCTGGAGCGCTCCAAGCAGGCAAGAAGCAACAAGATTCAGAGTCTGGATCACGTAAAAGCTTCCCATCCTATTGGAAAAAAACTTAAGGTTTGCGTTCATGGACCAAACGCCTAAGTCTGCCCAAAATTCTGCACTATTTCTGAGCAACTTGCCACCACACTGCCTTATGTGTGCAGTCACCAGACACATAAGATCACTTATGTCAAATGTAACTGTAAACAAATTTCACATACCCTTCTTGAACTGGGGATCCTACGGCCATGAAACGCGGACCTAAGTAAATAAGTGTTCTCAGGGCCCCTGGGTGGCTGCGTTGGTTAAGCGTCTGACTTTGGTTCAGGCCATGATCTCACAGTTCGTGGGTTTGGGCCCAGCGTTGGGCTCTGTGCTGACAGCTGGGAGCCTGGAGCCTGCTTCGGATTCTGTGTCTCCCTCTCTCTCTGCCCCTCCCCCACTCACGCTCTGTCCCTCAAAAATAAATAAAACATTAAAAAAAAAACTAAAAATAAATAAATAAGTGTTCTCATTTGCTATAATAGGGTGAAAATCTGAATTCACATCCCTCTTCCATCCCTCCACTGTCCTTTTGTCGTACCACATATACAGTATTATCTTTGCCAGTATGACTCATGCCCATTAAGAACAATTCGCACCCCACAGTCCAGGCACGGTATTAAGACAGGTTTCCCAGTCCTTCCCTTCAAGGGTACGTGCTTTACGAGAGCAAGTGTCATATAAAGTGTCACAGAGCGATATGGGAGCACAGTTAGTTAAGCACTACCTTGCTTCAGAGAAGGGACGGATCCAAAGCCAGAAGGGTGACAAAAAAGCTCACAGCAGCTGAGCTGGATTGTGAAGGACCCAGCATTTACCAGAATAGGATTTCCAGGCAAGAGCGACAGACTTACCCTTGATGCACAGGAAACCAAGTCAGGGGACAATGAGAGGCACACTTGGGTTACGCACAGACTTTGCACATAGCACTGATCCTTAGACGAAAGAATCACGTCTTACGTTATCCCTGAACACCCCTAGCACCCAGCCGAGTGCCTACAGTATTAACAGTGCCTCAACTGATATGCATGTGAAGAAAATATAATTGGTGCCAAGTATTGGGAAATAAGGCTACAAGAGGTTTGGATGGCTTCGAATTCAAAGATAAAAACCTAACCCTTGACACACAGAACTTCAGGCCACAGCCTATGCCTCTCTCACTCTGTGGCACTGCCCTGGCAAGAAGCAGCCGAGCCAATCCCAACTATTTACACCTCTGGGCTGAATGCGACTAGAGAAAGAACTGTGGTCATCTATGTGCCTTCGAATTTGATCACAAGGCAGAAAAGGACACAACTCCACTCTGCTAACTTTTCTACAATCCCCAGCGAGCGAGAGAGCTCTCCCAGCTTCCAAAGGCCAGCCTCCTGTTTCTCCTTCCTCCCTCACCCTGCCTCCACGTCTATGGGAACATAAAAGAACCCCCACTTCAACCCACCTGCACTCCCAAAGCCCTCCTGCCTCACCACCGCCTTCTTCGAGAACAAACAGTGCCTGTTGCCAGCAAAACCCTGTGCCTACGCTTAGCTCATCTCATCTTCCATCCACCGTGTGCCCCACACCCAAGTTACTGTCCAGCTTACTCCGATGTGCTCTCATGGTCCTTTGCTCCTAAGAAACCTTCCTTTTCACCGAAATTCTTCCTCGTCTAGATGCTACCACCACCATCCTCACTCACCCCCTTCTCCCTTGAAGCCGCCCCAACCTCCCTTCGTGGCCTCCGACCCCCAGAGGGCACCAAAGCGCCAAGCAGGCCAATCCAGTGCTCAGCCCGTTGGCCTTCCTGGTCCTGATTCCCCAGCATCTCTCAACACGGGCACCCATTCCTTCCTTCAAACCTGAACGTGCCTTGGCTTCTACGACCGCATGCTCCCCCCTCTGCGTCCCCCACTTCACCAGGCTCCGCCACTGCTCCAGGGAGCTTCTGCCTGGGCCACAGCCCCGCCTCCTCCTCCCCACCTGCACATGCTCCCCTACTCTAACTTGACCTCCACCACACCTGGGTATTACATACCTGGTACAGACCAGTGGTTCTGAAAACCACCTCCCTGCTTCAGTAGAACCACTCCGTCCCCACCCCTGTCAGTAACTCCCCGATGCCCGCACAAAATCCAATCTTTCCCTTCCCTCAGGCCTTGCTCAAGTCCAAACTTCTCCAGGAAAACAGAAAATCTCCCAGGGCGTCCGCAGCCCCAACTGATCTCCAATCTTTTCAGACTTCCTAAAGCATTTAAACAGTTGGCAGTACAGGATTTATTACTTAATTACAGACAGTCTGCAATTGTTCCCTAAATGCTGCTTTTGTGCAAATCCTTTCTTCCAACCAGGTTTAGGTTTCAAAACAATACAGCATTCCTTTTTGTCTCCCTGACACTGAGCTGGGCACACTGGTTGATGTCTGTAATCAGGTCTTTGATAGCAAAAAACAAACATTTTGTAAACTAAAAACCAAACCTTCTGCATTATCTGATTGTTTTAAAAAGTCTGAGAAACATCTAGACATTGTCCCTAAGGTACGATTCATGACAAATCATAAATTAAAAAAAAAAAAAAAATTACCTAGAATCTCCATGTAGCATTATGGGAAAAAAAATCTGAAAAGCAAGGTAAATTTGTAAAACTTTCTATAACTGAAGTCCTCATTATTTTTAAAACTTAAAATATCAAATAAGACAGGAATAAAGTTAATAACTTATATTTCAGGGCACCTGGGTGGCTCAGTTGGTTGAACATCCAACTTTTAGGTCAGGTCATGATCTCCAGGTTAGGGAGCTGGAGCCCCACATCGGGCTTGCAGCTGCCAGCCTGTCAATGCAGAGCCAGCTTCAGAACGATCTTCTGTCCTCCTCTCTCCGTCCCTCTCCCCCTTGCAGTCTCTCAAAACTAAACAAACATTTTTTAAAAATAGTAATATATATTTCCAACAAAAACATTAAAAGTCAAATTTTAATTCAATCTGGCTGTAAATAATAAATGCAATTTACTCCATTAATACAAAAGACTACACGACACATGAAACAAGTGTGGTCACGCGCAGGGTTTCTGCTGGACCTCTCCATAACCAAGGCTATGAAAATAGATGTTGTTCACGAAGATAGCAGAAGGGTCTGAGCTCTTGGCTATGGTGAAGCCTAGTTCATTCCCCAAGGCAGAAATTACCTTATTTTTCATTATTTAAAAAAAGAAAAAAATTCTATCCTATCCTTGCTATCCTTGCAAGCCCCATCAAATTTCCTTGCAGCAGCTGAAAATGGTTGGCCACACCTAAGGAATTAAAACTCAAACCAGAACCAGAAAGCCGGTCTGTCCTTGACCAGGCACATTCGGGCTCCCCTTGGACCACTCCAGGGAGTAGACACTTGCCCTTGACATCCAGCAATATAAACTGCACCGCATAGCAAGCCAACACTGCACCCTCCAAGCCCATGGGCATGGGGTGGGAAGTAGGGAGTCTACCACAGACCAACCCCGCATTTCTTCCCCCTCATCTCATCACCTTTTTCATTCACAGGTATCCATCTCATCCTTCTTGAATTGGCTCAGGATCCTCAGATCCTGGATCCCACCAACTATGTCCCAAGGGGGCTTTGGTTGCCCTCCTCTGGGTTCCTTTTGCTATATGTACACTCCAGGATTAGAGCATTTACCATACTGTTGTGAATTCATGAATATTTCTCTCCTACTGCCTGTGTGTTCCTAAAGAAACACCATGCTTTATTTATATTCTGTAGTGAGTTCAATAGTATGCCCTCAAAAGAGGTCCAAAGCTCTAAACCCCTGGTACCCCTGAAAGTGATCTTATTTGAAAAGAGGGTCTTTGCAATGTAATTAAGTTCCATATCCTTGGATGAGATCATCCTGGACTTAGGGTGGACCCTAAATTCAATGACTGGTGTCCTTACAAGAGAAGGGGCAGTATGTGAAACACAGAGACACCCCGGAAAGAAGCGACATGAAGACAGGGGCAGAGATTGGCACTGGGGTGGCACAATCCAAGAAAAGTCAGAAGACCCTTCCGGAGAAGACATAGCTCTACTGACTCCTTGACTTGCAACTTCCAGCTCCCAGAATTGTAAGAAAAGAAATTTGTTGGTTTTATGCCACCCAATGTGCGGTAATTTGCCACACCCGGAGGAAATTAACACCTAGTCTAAACCTCAACATGCTGCCACTACCTAGGAAACACTCAAAAACAACAAAACACACACACACACACACACACACACACACACACACACACCCCTGTTGAACTAATAAGATGATGAAAGCCTGGGGGGGGGGGGGGGGCAATTAAGAAAGCATCTGAACTGCACATCAGGAATCTGGGACATTGACCCTGATGCTCAATCACTATGGAACTTGGGCAAGTCACTTATCCCTCCAGGACTCTCTGATGTATTCCCTAGCAAAATAAGGGAATTGGTCCGATATAACTTGAACCAACGTAATCCACAACATTAGCTGATTTTTAAGTGAATTATAATTTCTCCCCATTCACTACATTCTATTATTTTCATCTAAAGAGGTTTCAGGTGCAAAAAATATTGGATTAATAGGACATTGTAGGGGCGCCTGGGTGGCTCAGTTGGTTAATCGTCCGACTTCAGCTCAGGCCATGATCTCACAGTTTGCGAGTTGGAGCCCCACATCAGGCTCTTTCCTGCACGCATGGGAGCCCGCTTTGGATCCTCTGTCTCCCTCTCTCTCTGCCCCTCCCCCACTAGGGCTCATGCTCTCTCTCTCAAAACTAAATAAACGTTTTAAAAAATTATGACATTTTAAAGGCACTAAGAATTCTTTGAAACAGCTTAACTGATAATGTGCTGAAAAGTCATTTTCTATGACACCATCTTTTTTTTTCTGCAAAACGAAAACAACTTACAAATAGCTGACTTAATACAGCTGAAACTGTTGACATTCTGAAAAACTCGACCTAAACTTGAATCAGCTGGAGCACCACCGATTCAGAACCCAAATGTATGATGACTTATTTCCGCAAAGTTATAAAGGGATATCTCCAACATGGGGTTTTCGCTGCTTGACTCAAGGCTGTAATTAAAGGTCCCATCCCAAAATTTCCACTTCAAAGAATCTGGGTAAGAAATAAATAAATACAGCTGCTGCCACTACCAAACGGTCAGTAAACGAGTCAAAGAAAACTATTTTATCCATTTTCATGCCTCCATAGACAAAAACACATTTTCCCTGTGTTAAGCCTTTCTTAATTCAAACAAATGGAAATGGAAGAACAAAGGTTTTAGTAATGAGGTTTATACTTCTCTTACCCCTAGCCTCCTGCTTAATTTGGGTTAAATTAAAAATCGTACTTCAAGCTTTTCATAAATCATGCTATTCCCCCTGCCTTCCTGTTTTTACAGTGGTAGCCTTGATTCTTTTTTAGGAAACGAACCAAAAGAACGGAGAGGAACACGGGACAGAGAAGCTCACGTTTCAGTTCGACAAAATATCCCTTAGAAATACTTGAACTTTTCCAAGCCAATTCATCGTTCAGAAAATCAAGTCAAGATTCCAACTGTCCAGCTAGCATGGGCAGAACCACGCCTGCAAAACTGGGACCGTGTATCTGAGCACAAATGGAGTCCTGAGACCAAAAACTCCTCCTTTCAGGTCGGAAACTCAACTCAAATATCAAGTGCCTCGACATGGGAGGCTCAACAAACCCAGTTTTCAATTCCAAAATTCTCGGGTTTTTAAGTATGAGCGCGCAAACACATGAAACCCGGGCTGGAAGGTGCACGGTTCGTCTCAAATGTATTTCACGCCCTTAATAACAAACAACTCCATTTCAAAAGGTGTTCTTTTACTGTGTGATAAAACTAAGGGAGCGAAAGGCAAGGAAACAGTCTGGGGGTTAGGGGATTGTACACACAGGCGTTCAAAGTCCTAGTGTTGTTTTGGTATTCTGCAAACTATTCATGCAAACCGCATGGAAGTGTAAGTTAATGTGCAGAAAAGCTGAAGGACCGGCCCTTCTACGGAGCACCGTGTTTTCTGGAAGCCCAAGCAAAGGATGGGCCATCTACAACTTCGCCGACTGCATGTTTACTTGCATCCTCACGTGGCACCGCGCAGCCACAGAAGCGCTGCGCCGGGACAGCGCGGGGAGCGCCAGGGAACCCGAAAACTTTTACTTTGCAAACTAGCGGAACTGGAAAGCGGCTCCGGGGAGGATTCACTTGCCTTCTCCGAAACGCGCCCCTGCCAAGCCAACCCCCCCACCGCCATCCCTGCCTGCAGCTTCATTCACACAAAGGCGCGTGGGTGCCGGCAGCACCCCTCTCCAAAGTTGCGCAGAGAGAGGCGGCCCAACGAGAAAGCGCCCCAGGGAGGGGACCCGAGGCGAGGGCTACTCACAGGGTGACCGTGCGGTTGGGCAGCGTGTCGGGGGGCAAGACCTGCGCGAGCTCCAGGCTGCTGCACACCACCTTGCCCTCGGCGGCGCCCGCCGCCCTGCCGGCCCCTCGGGGCCGCCCGTCGTGCTTGCAGCCGGGGGGCAGCGCCGCGGCGCAGCCGCCGCCTCCCAGCAGCGCGAGCAGCGCGAACGGCAGCAGCAGCGGCGGCGGCGGCGCGCGGCCCCGCCGGCGCCCGGGCGGCTCCATGCTGCGCGCCGGGGCCTGCGGGCCGAGCGGCGGCGGGCTGGCCTAGCGGGCCGGCCCGGCGCCCGGGCGGGCGGGGGCGCGGCGCGGGCCCGGCGGCGCCCGGAGCCTCATGGCGGCCGGAGGACGGGCCCTCCTCGGCGCCAACATGCTCCTTTGTCCGCTGCGGCCGCGCTCGGCGTCCGGGGAACCGCGGGGTCACGGCCGCGCGGGTCCCAGCGCTGCTCTCTGGCCCGGCCGGAGCGCCGCCTCCTCCTCCTCCCTCGCTGCCGCCGCCGCCTCCCCCGGCCACTGCCCGCGGCGGCTCCTCCCCGCCCGCGGCCGCCGCCACCGCCCCTTCCCCTCCTCCCGTCCTCCTCCCCCTCCTTCCCTCCACCTCCTCCTCGCGCCTCCCGCCGCTTGCGGCTCGGGTTAGGAAGAGCGTGCTCCGGGATCTGCGCCGCCCGCCCTGGTCCGGGACCCGACCCCCGACCCGGTGCACGCCCGGCCCCCGGCCTCGGCCTCCGGGCAGCAGTTGTGAGCGCCCCGCGAGAGTCCGGTAACTCGTGGAGAGGGCGGAAGAAAGTTCTCGTCCAAACTCCAGGCACGGTAGCCACTCTCTTGCTGGATTCCCTCGGCCGCCCTGCAGACAAAGCCGCCCTGTGCGCCCCTGGAGGCCGCCCATTCCGCCCGAGGAGCCCCGGCCGGGAACGTGGAGCGAGGGAGACGAGAAGCGCTGTATTTCCTCCGAAAAAGAAAGGAAAGGGCAAGGGCCCCCAAACCGAGTATACGTTCCCACCTCATCCCCGCCCCCCCCCAAGGGATTTCACGCCTTCTCTTGGCACACGGTAGCCTCATTTGTCCCAAATGCCCCAGAGCAAGAAACAGGCTCCCCTCCTGGTCCGGGGACTCTCAGAAGCTGTTTCTGGCCTTCAGCAACTCCAGCTGTGAACCCTGGAAAGGATGCATCGGGGTCCCGCCTGACCAAAAGCCTTTTGAAAGAAATTTTCCACTTACAGCAACCAGTTAGATGTAACCAGTTAGAGCAATAGTGACCAAACTAGTCAAGAAACCCCAGCTGAATCCATCACTCTACGATGTGGGGCTGCCAACCCCACCCTAATATTTGCAAGGGCTAACATACTCTATGTTTAAATACTCTATGTTTAAATATTTACAAGAAATATGTCAAGCTAACTAAATATAATCTATTCTCTTACCTTGAGAAACATACCTTAATAACAACCCACAAGGCCAGGTGTGTGTACAGAGATCTCAGAGGCCTTCAGTTCCACCCTGAAACATGGCGGGTAGGAAAGAGCCAGACCCCCAGCCCTTGGCCTACGCACTTCCACACCCTTTGCTTCCTGTGCCAGCTCCATTCATAAACAAGCGGGCTTTCTGCACGTGTATGGATACCGGAGCCCATTCAACCAAGCTCTGTCCACACCCTCAAACAGCCACCCCTTGGCGTAGCAGTGCCCACATCAGTTGTTTGGTCTTCCCTTGGGAGGACAATTCTGGAGAGAGCCTGCTGAGCACCTGGAAGTAGCCTTGGGAATTTTTGATCAGTGAATTGAAGGATTCTGGGTACCTTGGACAAGGTCTACAATCAGGAAGGGGACACAGGCTCTTGGGGAACACATCCGTTGGTCTTGGGGAATTTTTCCCTTTGGGGAGGTGAGCTAAAACGGTGGCCTCTAAAATGCAGAACCCGGGGCTTTTCTTGTCTGGGTCTGGGGCCCCTGCAGAGTTTATCCCAGGGACCAATTCCCAGAAATCTATGGCTAGAACTTTCTCATTGGAAATAAATGATATAACATACAGTCTTGCAGTCGTGTTTGAATAGCACTTCATCTGACCAACATTTTTTGAGATTCAACCATATAAACCCAACAGTATCCATTGCTACTAGTACATTATGTGATAGAAATATTCTAGGTCTGTGTTGTCCAATATGGCAGCTGCAAGTGGGTGTTTAACACGTGATATGGAGCCTGTGTGGGGTAAGATAATTTTTCATTTTGTTTAATTTTAATTAATTTAAATTTGAGTTTAAATAGCCCAAGGTGCCGAATGGCTACTCCATTGAACAATGCAGATCTCCACACTGATGACTACAAAAAGTGGCAGGTGACATTGAACAATGCAGATCTCCACACTGATGGCTACAAAAAGTGGCAGCTCATCATCAGCATGAAGTAGCTTTCAATCTGTAAATCAGCTAGAAGGCAAAGAAAAAAAAAAAAAGCCTCTGTGTTAAGTAGGCAAAATTGTTTACATTTCTTTTGAATTTACATAAAGAACTATTATCCAGTAACAAAGATATTATCATCATCATCCCTTTTCTTTATAAAAGTAAAAACTTCTTAGGGCACCTGGGTGACTCAATCAGGTAAACATCTGAATCTCGATTTCAGCTCAGGTCATGATCTCAAGGTTTGTGGGGTCGACAGCAACAGCACACAGCCTGCTTGGGATTCTCTCTCTCTCTCTTTCTCTCTCTCAAAAATAAATAAATAAACATAAAAAAATTAAATACTTCTTACTGTGGCAAAATGGAAGTTTTTAATAGTCATGTTACTATTGTCATAGCTACAAATTGTCATTTGAACTTAGAATCTGTGCATATTTTCACATACTTTATGTCAGTCTATAGTTGAAATAAATGTGCAAGTCTATTTTGAAATTTGCCACAAGCACTAACATCAATTTGGTACATAGTCTCTGTTCACTGCAGTTGAAAAAGTTATATAAAGTATAGAATTTAAGAAAAAGAATCTCAAGTGGGGGGTACCTGGGTGTCTCAGTCAGTTAAGTATCTGACTCTAGATTTCAGCTCAGGTCATAATCTCACAGTTCATGAGCTCGAGCCCCGAGTTGGGCTCTGAGTTGGCAGCGTGGAGCCTGCTTGGGATTCTCTTTCTCCCTCTCTCTACCCCTTACCAGCTCGCTCTCTTTCTCTCTCTCTCTCTCTCTCTCTCTCTCTCTCTGTAAATAAACAAACTTAAAAAAAAAAAAAAAACTCAAGTAGTATCACTCATCCAAGGAGAAATACAGAGGAAATGAAATGTTTTACTATATGGACAACTTCAGCCATTCTTGTACAGGAATAACTCATACTATCTCTGAAAATTAAAAATCATTATAGATCACAAGCTAGTAATGTATTAAGGCTGGCAAGAACTTTAGAAAAAATATCTCTCAACGCTGTAGTCCTTTGAACCACAGGACCCCTTGTTATTATCATTTCTGTACCAGTATGGGTTTGTAAGGAAATGGCAAGAAGTCCCTTCCACATGTACAAAAATAGAGGATGATACTGTCTGAAACTTACCATCACTTACTGTGCTTTAATTATGCTACCCTAGGCCCGACAGCCTCTTGCCAGACAGGTCTATCTACTGCTGATCCCCCCTCAGGCATCATGAGCATCATAGGATTTGAAGTTGTAGGACTTAAGAGATCCTTTCAAAGTTTTCACTGTGTTTGTGATTTCCCACTTTAGAACATCCTATAGAAACTGAGAAATTGCTCATTAACCATATTCATGTACCCACAGTCCAGTAGTAAAGCTATGTTGCACCAACTGTTGCTTTAAGGATGGTAGGTGGACCACATTCCAAAGCTTCTATGCTACCAAGCTTGTCTTGCTATATTATGTAAGGCTTGTGGGAGACACCAGAGAAACACTCCAAAATACTTTGTTTCTCCTCCTAATAGGGACAGTGTATAACTATGTATGTGTGAATATGTAATAAATATGTGTGTATATACACAGATGCCACCCTGTTTATTGTTAACAATTTATTTTACATGCTTTGTCTTCTTCCTCCTCTACCAAACTATTAGCTCCTAGAGGCTTTTCCAACCGCCTTCTTAAATTACGCCCACCTCTAATCACTCCCTATTAAGTTACTCTGAAATCTGGACCAATCATCTAAACGGAGTCTAGATAACATGGCTTGTTCAAACCTGAAGATAGCTACCTTTTAAAATTTATTTGTTTACATTTTTCTGTCCTTAGTCTCCCACATGACACCAGCTCTATGACACTGTCTTATCTCCTTTTTATCACAGACACTTGCTTCTTCCAAGCATCCATTCCCAAATCTTTTCTCCCTTAGAGACTGAAAAAGCTAATTTTCCCAGCCTCCCTTGCCCAAACTTTTGGTGACCTCATTCTAGCCAAAAAGAATCAGAAGTTATGCTGTCCAATATGGTAGACATTAGATACATGTGAGTATTTAAATTTAAATTAATTACAATTAAACTAAAAATTCAGTTCCTTCAACATGCTAGCCACAACCCAAGTGCCCACTACCTATATGTGGCTGGTGAATACCATTTTGGACAGCACAGACTATAGAACAGTTTCAACATCACAGAAAGTTCTCCTCGTCAACACCAATCTGAGGGGATGTCTACAGAGAAGGCTCAGGACGGGAATTGTCTGTGTGACAGACTTTTTCTTTCTTTTTCTTTTTCTTTTTCTTTTTCTTTTTCTTTTTCTTTTTCTTTTTCTTTTTCTTTTTCTTTTTCTTTTTCTTTCTTTCTTTCTTTCTTTCTTTCTTTCTTTCTTTCTTTCTTTCTTGTTTTCTTGCTTTCTTGCTTTCTTTCTTGCTTTGAGACAAAGAGGGTGCAAATGAGTAAGGGGCAGAGAGAGAGAGAATCCCATGAGGGACAGAGAGGGAGGGAGAGAGAGGGAGAGAAAGAAGCAGGGCTCACCCCAAGTGGGGCTTGTGTTCACCCCAAGCAGGGCTCAAGTTCACCCCATGCAGGGCCTCAACTCATGAATTGTGACATCATGACCTGAGCTGAGGTCCAATGCTTAACCCAGTGAGCCACCAAGGCAGGGGCCCTGTGTGATACTTATAAGAGAATATCTCTCCCACCACCCTCATTCTCCCTGCTTTAGAGATCATATTGTGGGGACAGGAGACCTGGAGCTGAAGCACGTATTTTGTGACCACTAGGCAAGAAGCCTGAAGGAAAATTCCAAAATAATAGGAGGAATCGGAAAGAGAAAACCACCATTTGGGTCATTGAGATCATACTTGGGCTGGCAATCAAGCCTTATTTTTATTGGTAATGAATATTCTCTGGCTTAATGCATGGTTACTGTGGTTTTCTAGTTCCTAGAACAGTGTCTGGAAGGAAATCCAAAGTGTTTGTTGATTCAATAGCTTAAATTTTGGTCATTTTCATGTCCCAAACATCCAATACGGTTCTTCATATGCATTAGCTGGTGAGTAAAAGCTTTTGTGAATTAAATATTTTTGATAACTGGGCAAGAATGTCCAGCTAAAATCAACTAACTTGAGGCTGACTAAAGTTCGGTCTTCTAGAATCAAAGGGCAATGTGTAATGTCATGATTAAGTTGACAGCATTTGGGAAAGAAGAGCAAGTTTTGGGACTTGAAATGTCTCAGTGACACCTCTATAAACCCTGTTAGTAAACAGACATTCTCTGTATATTTTTGCATTATTTAGTGTTAATCTATTGGAGCTCCTGGGAGGCTCCGTCGGTCAAGCGTCTGACTTTGGCTCAGGTCATGATCTCACGGTTCGTGGGTTCGAGCCCCAAGTCGGACTCTGTGCTGACAGCTCGGAGCCTGCAGCCTGCTTCGGATTCTGTGTTTCCCTCGCTCTCTGCCCCTCCCCCACTCACACTCTGTCTCTCTCTCTCTCTCAAAAATAAACATTAAAAAAACACACATAATGTTAATCCATTAAACTCACAGCTGTAGTTTATATTTTTAGTCATTACATAACTTGTGCTGGAACGCATGCTCAGTCATTACCCAGGACCCAGATAGGAACAGCAATAGTGTCTCAAATCACCCCCTAGCCTCTTTAGACAGCATTGGCTCCTGTTCTGGCTTACTAGTTACTAGAAATAGTGACCTTCGACAAGTCACTAAATCTCATCTTTTGAAATGAGTTTGAACTAGAACCAGCTTTTAAGCACTATGATTTTATCCTGCTGAACCATGAATTCTTTTCTTGTTTGTCTGCTGCAGCCAGACTATTATTGGAATGTATCACTGTGACAGTTAAATGCTCTCTTTAGATGACCAAATATCTTTCTGAAATAGTATATTCTTTGCCCACTCCAGTGTAATTACCATCAGTTGTAAATACAAAGAAGAAATATGAGGCAAAAATTGGCCAGCCGTGCCATGTGAGGAATTACCTAGTAGTCTCCAAACACACGATGAGGTCAGTTACACAGAGTTTTGTGGAAGGCCCACCATTCAGCTAAAGACACTCAAATCACGCAGTTGATTACATTCATTTAAAGCACTTGGTGAGAGGGGCACCTGAGTGGCTCAGTCGGTTGAGTGTCTGACTCTTGGTTTCCCAGGGTCGTGGGATCAAGCCCTGCGTTGAGCTCCCTGCTGAGTGTGGAGCCAGCTTGGGATTCTCTCTCCCTCTACCCTCTCCCCCTGTCTCTATCTCTCTCAAAAAAAAAAAAAAAATAGAAAGAAATATAATAAAGCACTTGGTGAGAAGCAGGGGAAAGAGGTGGGGTTGGTCAACCCACATAGAATAAAATGTGACAGATGGAACACCCCCTGGACCCTGGGCCACATGGTGTTCATTTGAACTGTTGGAGTCCGTCTATCCGTCTGTCTGTTTTCTAACTCAGACAAATCAATCTTCCCACTGCTGGTATAGTTATAGTTACAAGGAGCAGAGCTGAAGTTTGAGCAAAGATATCCAACAGACGGAACGTATCTGGGGCCAGCATCTCCCTTGTTCTATTAGAGGGATGTGGGGACAATTGTGCCTGAGCACAGTTATGACTTGTCTGCTAAGCAGCTGTGGGTCTTATCTGTGCTGCTTGGACAGAGGACACGCAGGGTCAGATTGGGTATCGCCAGTGGGTAGCTGGTTCTCAACCCGATAAATATTGAGTGCCTTATATGCCACCCCTGTTTACTGAACCATAAATATTTGGTGCATCCTCAGTTCTTCAATCCTTTTCTGCCTAGAAGTCATTTTCTCATTTGTCCCATAATTTTTATCTGTTTTCTGCTCATGTTCTCTCCTTTCCTTTCCTGAATCTATCATGTCTCATAAGAGATTTGCTTCTCTACCTAGTGTCATCTACTCTCCTTTTTTTTTCCTCTCTGTTTTTACGGCAGAATTAAATGTTTTAAAATAACACAGAAAACACATTACATGACAGATGAAACAACAGACTTTGGGGAAATTTAGAAATATAGCTCACCCCAGAGATGTGGCTAGCTTCTTCAAAAAGCAGTATTGCCTGAGACCTACCTCCCAAAGACGATGTAAATAACCTGCCTTGTTATATCACCTATATATGTTATTACAAGTTTTAGTCCTGTGTGCCAACTATAATGGTCAAAACCTATCCACCAATTACTAACTATTAATCATAGACATAGTAGGAGATAGGTCAGTCATAAATTTCCATCTATATTTTTAAGAACCCAGTAGCTTCCTTCTTCCTTAGTGTTAGTTAACATGTCAAAATCCATTTGTTGAGCTGTACAGAATGGGAAGATATAGTTGAAGTTATACATTTCTCAACAAAATAATCATTACTTTGAATCAACCTCTGAATCAGTATATCGATAACACATTGAACATTGTGGTATTTGGATTTCTGTAACGTGCTTTTTTTTTTTGTAACACATTTCTAAACACCCTCCTATGTCACCCAAAAGCCTCAAACATTGCTAAATCATAAAATTAGGTTATATAAACTTAGTCAAATTTTTAACTTTTAATTCAGATATATTAGTTATTGCTCTCCTTACGTTACCTGCATTTGGGGTAACAGGACTGTTTTAGTTTATATGTCAATGAGTCAAAATGCATGTATAGTTTGTGTAACTCTATAGCATGCTAAAATACAGAAGAAAAGTGAAAATACGGAGGAAAAAGTGAAGTCAGGAAGTCTGGATTAATATACCGACTCTATCCTTAGCTGGGTTAACTTAGGCAACTTAACTAACATCTTGGTGCCTGAATTTCTTCATCCATTGCAAGATTTAATATAAATTTAATTTAATTAAGTATGACAACACTGAAGGCACCTGGCACATGAGTTGCACGATAGGTGCCTATTGAACCTACTGAACCTGAATCTAGCCCATTGCCTCATATTCCAGATGGAGAAGCTGAAACCTACAGGCTGTACAGAGGTATCTCAGGTCATACCTTTGGTTCAAATAAAACCCAGAACAGAAGAACTGGAAAGACGGCAGGTATGGTTCGTTTCCCTTATAAGCCTATAATGAGACTTTCTTATAATCTGGTCACAAGTTATGATTTAAATAAGTCACGCACTTAATGTCTCAGTTTCTCTACCTGCAGAATCGAGGGACTAATAATTACCTCCTATATTCTAGGAATATTGGACAGGCATAGAAGTAATGCCTGGAAGAAATCACTGGGAAAAACTCTCTATGTAACCATAACATATCATTATAAACATTGGAAGCTGCAAAAGCATCTCATTGTTAATAACACCACATTACAATTACATATATACAGCTTCTTTCATCTCTGGATCTCTAGATTCCAGCAAAATTAGTGCAGTGGACATTCTTAGACAGTGATTCTACTAGGAAGGCAAAATGGAGAATTGGGGGAATCATACAGAAAATTCAGGAAAAAGCAAGCCTGTGTTCTCCACACGGACTGAGTTTTACAGTTCTATTTGTCCAGGTAATTACCTCAATTGTCCTCATCTCTCTGCAAGTGAACACTCCTCATCATACAGATATATGTATCTTCTCTCTCTCTCTCTGTCTCTCTCTCTCTCTGTTTTAGAGAGAGAAAGGAATGTGAGAGAGTGGGGAGAGTGGCGATGGGGGGGGGTGGAGAGAGAGAGAGAGAGAGAGAGAGAGAGAGAGAGAGAGAGAATCACAGGCAGGCTCCATGCTCAGCATGGAGTCCAACACAGTTCAGGATCATGACCCAAGATGAAATACAGAGTCAGACACTCAACGAGCCACCCAGGTGCCCAGATGTATGTACATTCCAAGTTAAGTTCAATATAACTGAGATGCTTCTGAATGTCTGTTCCAAGAAAGAAAAGCCTTTGTCTTCTGTATTACTGTAAGCCCAGCACCTGAACAATGCCTAGTATTCCATAGGCACTCCATAAATATTTGTTGAATGAATTGATGAATGAAAAAATAAGCCAAAGAATGGATAACATTTCTCCATTCATGAATTTGTCTTTCATGACGATCAAATAACTGCAACTGAGTTGCCGTATGGAAACTTAAGGAAAACTTTTATTTATGAACTCCACTCTCAGCTCAGTTGACTGTGCGTTGAAATTTCTCATACTTGCACTTACTTCTTAAAACTATATGAACATATCATGCTATCATTGCTAGATTATAAATGATAAAATTCCAGCAGTATGACTCCTGTCTGTCCCTATCAGGAAAAGTTGCTCATCTATTTGGAGCCTGTTTGGCTGTAAAACCTCTGTATATTAAATTCTAAATCCACTTAATTAGCTTCTCTAATCTTCATTATATAAAACTCAGTCCCATCTGATGGGAATATAAAATAAAAACAACCTCTCTGACAGCTAATATTGCAATATAGAGAGTCTCAAGGGAAGAGAGAGATTCTGTCTAGGGCACTGTCCAGTACTGTGACTCACTTTTACCTGATCCCCTCGGGAATTATTCATTACCCAGTGAGCTAAAAATATTTTCTGATTTTATTCTTCTTTTCTTTGTGTATTCATATCCCTAACCTCCTCCCTCCAGAACTCTGAAAGGAGGAAGTCAGGAATCAGGTATTTGTAGGTCCCTGCCCATAGCACCATGAAATTCTATCGAAACTACCCCTATTTTAGTTACAATTATGTCAGGTGAAAGTGACAGAAACACAACTCCAACTAGGTGAAACCAAAAAGGAACATATTGGTTCACATAAATAGGAAGTTGTTTCAGGCATAGCTGGATCTAGGTTCTGAAGCAATGTTCCCAGGTCTCTCTCTCCATCTCTTTGCACTCTGTGGGCTTTGTTCTTTGGGCAGGAACTATTCACCCTGCAGTTGGAGAGCCACCAACAGCTCCACCTTCGTATCAACCTCACATTACTGTAAAATCCCAGTAAAAAATAAAAATAGCAACAAAACAATCCCCTTTCCCAGCATTCCCAGGAGAGGGACTAACTAACCTAGTCTGGGTTGAAAATACACTTACCTCACCTAAAACTAATGTAATGTGTGTCAGTTGTACTTTGATAAGGAAGGAAGGAAGGAAGGAAGGAAGGAAGGAAGGAAGGAAAGAAACCGAGTTTTAGAACAACTCATTAAAAGAAAAAAAGAGAGGTGCCTGGGTGACCCACTCGATTAAGCAACCAACTCTTGATAACAGTTCAGTTCACGATCTCACAGTCATGAGATCGAGCCCTGAGGGGGGCTCCAAACTGAACATGGAGCCTGCTTCGGATTCTCTCTCTCCCTTTCTCTCTGCCCCTCCCCTGCGCGCGCGCTCTCTCTCACACATACACAAAATAAACTTTAAAACAAATAAAAAAAAAATAAACTTTAAAAAAAGAAAAAGAAAACACACATACGGAACAAGTGTGGGATAAGGTGAGTTCCCCAAATACATACTTGATGGCAGAAAAAACAAAACTGTCTGCTATGCTATCTTTACCCCAATAGTATATGACATAGACAAAATGATAGTCGGAGGACAACTCGCTGAATGTTAGTCACAGTTATTTCTGGATGGCTTGCAAGCAAATTTGAACATCTTCTTTATGTTTCTCTTTATACTGTTGTTATTTTCCATGTTTTATAATGTATATGAGTTACTAACATAAGTTTAAAATTAAGTGCTATTTTAGGAATGTATTCATTTTATCAAATAAATGAATGAATATAATTCCTGAGTCTGCTGCGTGTAAAGCACTTTTCTGAATGCTAAGGGCAAATTAAATGAATAAAATAGGCTTGGCCACTACCACCAAGGAATTTGTTGTTAGATGGGGAGGACAAACACATACTCACTTAATCACTGTTGTAAACTCCTTAAATTCCTTTGGTAAAAGGATAATTGCTATTTAAAACTTACCAGCTATCATTACTCACTGCTTATCACCAAATCCCTCTCTTTCATAAAAGAGACATCAAAGATTTAAATATAAAAATATAATCATGGGGCCCCCGGGTGGCTCAGTTGCTTAGGCGTCTGATTCTTGATTTCGGCTCCAGTCATGATCTCACGGTTTATGAGGTCTAGCCCCGCACGGGGCTCCAAGCTGACAGCACGAGCTACTTGGGATTCTCCCTCTACCCCCTCCCCCTCTCACGCTCACACTTCCTCTCTTTCAAATTAAAAGATAAACTTAAAATATATATAATCATAAAACACATTTAAAAATGACATTTATATGCAGGTATATAATCACCTAGGTGTATGTGTGCGCATACACACATACATGGGTTAGAGGGATAATGAAATATAAAAAACTTACAAATTAGTGAGAAAACGTTCAACTACTTAAGAAAAACAGGTGAAATATCTGAATAGTTCAAAAAAGGATAAATATACGGTATGATATGATATGAAAGTATGATATGAAAGAATACTCAGCCTCAGGCGCCTGGGTGGCTCAGTCGGTTAAGCATCCAACTTCCACTCAGGTTTGGGAATTTGAGTTTCTGCTGTCAAGTCAAAAGCCTACTTTGGATCCTCTGTCCCCCTCTCTCACTGCCCCTTCCCCACAAGCGCATGCACACTGTCTCTCTCTCAAAAATAAACATTAAAACAAATGCTCAACCTCACTAATAATTTTTTTTAATGTTTATTTTTAGAGAGAGAGAGAGACACACACAGCCTGAGCAGGAGAGGGGCAGAGAGAGAGGGAGACACAGAAACTGAAGCAGACTCCAGGCTCTGAGCTGTCAGCACAGAACCCAAATCGGGACTCGAACTCATGCTCCACGAGGTCAGGATCTGAGCTGAAGTCCAATGCTGAGCCACCCTGGTGCCCCAGCCTCACTAATAATAAGAAATGCAATCAAAGCAACC
The DNA here is from genome assembly GCF_016509475.1 of Prionailurus bengalensis. Lineage (NCBI taxonomy): Eukaryota > Metazoa > Chordata > Mammalia > Carnivora > Felidae > Prionailurus > Prionailurus bengalensis. The sequence goes on along the minus strand of NC_057344.1, from coordinate 188,442,379 downwards.
TACAAAAAGAAAATATCAAGATACTAATTTTTACCCTTTGAACTGGAAAAAATCAGAGAGTTAGATAATATCCGATGACTTTTGGAGAAGTCAACTGTTCTCCTAAGTGATTAGAGGCACTATCAATTGATACAACAAAAAACCATTTTGCTTCCTGTCCCAGCTTTATTGAGATGTAATTGACACATAACATTGTGTAAGTTTAAGGTGCCAGTATGATAATTTAATGCATTTAAAAATTGCAAAATGCTTATCACCATGGTATTAGCTGCCATCTCCATCCCATCACCTAGAAGACACTTCCTTTCAAGTGGAGTCTTGAAGAAAGGCAATGAGAAAGCCTCTGTGTGCTGATCTCCTAGTTAGGTGAAAAGAGGGATATAGTGGACCGCCATTTCTATAAATAAATGTGTGTGTGTGTGTGTGTGTGTGTGTGTGTGTGTGTGTGTGTTTTATGCTGTGTATACATACAGTATTTCTGGAAGAATATAAAGAAACGGTAAGTAATGAAATCTTACCTCTGGGAGAAGGATCAGCAGTGAAGAAACTTACATTTCATCCTGTAAATTTGTTTATTATTCGATTTTTAAAAATTTTGTACATGCATTTACCTTTTATTAAAAAGGCAGACTAAAAAAAAAAGACTGATTTTAGAAACAGACTGAGCAAAAAACTGTAAATATGTTTTTCAATTTTCTGGCAGCAGTAGACAGCAAAGCATCACAGAATATGTCTTACTTGTTCCAGGAAGGTTGTCTTGAAGGAAGACTCCTAAAGGTGGATGTGTAAAAACTGTAACGGAAGAAGGTACCCAGTCAGGGAAGCCCCACCTCCCCGCCCCATTTTTTTTTTTTAAATGGTTTGAACAAAACTGCTCTTTTTAATATCCCTTCAAATGTAGATCAGTTCTCTGAGGGCAAGGTGGGTAAATTTGCATAGGATCAAAGGAGATTCCTGGGAGTTTAGGGATGGAGACTGAGGACCTGAACCCTTCTGAGGCTCAATGGCTTTATATCTCTGATGGAGTTAGTGGTCTCCAGGCGGTTCTAGCGTGAGTAACGTTGTAGCTGCACTGAGAGCTGTCTGTGGAAGGCTCCTGCAGCCTGAAAGAAAATAGAACATTTGGGAAAATGAGAAAAGACCAATTTTGCAGGGAGTGTAACGGAGGGAAGATTGCCATCCCAAGAGACGTGTGAGGCGGGCAGAGGTCACATCTTGCAGCGCTTGTGGCTTTGGTCATTAGGAATGTCGTTCACCTTAATAACAGTTGGAAGCCATCGAAGGATTTAAAGAAGAGTGAAGACACAATAAAAGTTGCAGTTTTATATGCTTCTTTTGGCTCCTGCACAGGGATTGGAGGGGAATGGAAACAGCATACGAAAAGATTATGGTGTCTAAAGACAAAATTAGGTGTCTGTAGCCAGAGATGAGGGATTATTCTGGTAGCTTTAAACTAGGGAGGATGGGAATGGAGGTAAAGAGAGGTGGGTATCTATGACTGACACCATGCTTAAGAAACTACGAGCCTCATTTTTGCTTATTTGGACGGAGGGAGAGGGGGATGTCAAGGATGAGTCCCAGTTTTTTGGTTTGCCAAGCTGCACAGGGATGACATTTATCAAGACAGGAAGCCCTGGAGGAAGACCGATTTGCATGGGAGGATCAGGAGTGTTTGCTGGACATATTGAGATTGAAGTCTCTTTCAGACATTCAGGTGGCAGTGTTGAGAAGACACTGTTACAGTCTGGAGTTTTCAGCAAGGACTGGAGGTTAATTTTTTTTTAAGTTAGAGCATAAACATTTTATTTGAAGCATAGGTGAAGATGAACTTTCCTAAGTTGAAAAGTTAAAGTGAGAAAGGAAAAGGGATTGGTGAGCATCTATCCCAAAGAAGTCAACTTAAAAAAAATTTTTTAATGTTATTTATTTTTGAGAGAGAGAGAGAGCGTGCGCGCAAGCTCACAAAATGGGGGAGGGGCAGAGAGAGGGGACAGAGGACCCAAAGCAGGCTCCACACTGCCTATAGTGTCTCAAACTCATGAACGAAGAGAAAATGACCTAAGCTGAAGTTGGAGGCTTAACCCACTGAGCCACTCAGGCGCCCCAAGAAGTCAACTTTTAAATGTATGGGAGGAGAGAAGGCAGCAGAGAAAGAAAGACAAGTAGAATAAAGCCTTTCAAAAACGAATAATGTAATAATCGGGATTGCTGATTAGTCCCTATGATCATTTACTTTCTCCTTGTTTTACAAAGTTAATAAGATCACCTAGAGACAGGAAGATTCGTTATTTATCAAGAACAATATCAGGGCGCCTGGGTGGCGCAGTCGGTTAAGCGTCCGACTTCAGCTCAGGTCACGATCTCGCGGTCCGGGAGTTCGAGCCCCGCGTCGGGCTCTGGGCTGATGGCTCAGAGCCTGGAGCCTGTTTCCGATTCTGTGTCTCCCTCTCTCTCTCTGCCCCTCCCCTGTTCATGCTCTGTCTCTCTCTGTCCCAAAAATAAATAAACGTTGAAAAAAAAAAAAGAACAATATCTATTTTAAATTAACCCTTCTTAAATTGCCTTCTAGAACACCAAAGATGCCTAACACCAATTTAAACACCAAAGTTACTACAAGCAGTAACACTAAAAGCACAAAATCACCTGTCCTGCATACCACACCAGCCACATTCTAGCCTCCACCCCGCTGCCCTACTAGTGAGTTAACAGAACCCTTTTCTCCTTTATGGCACAGCTTTTTATGACATTGTCTCTGAGTTTTACTAGAAAGTATGGCAATTCCAACTGACTTCTCTAGAGCTATTGCAGGAATCCAGGAAAATTAGTTTTTTTCTTTTGTGTCACTACTCACTTTTTAGAAGACGGAGCTAAATATTCCATGCTAATGGCACCCGAGGAGGCACTTCTAAGGATTCTGTTGTTACCAAGTCATCGTGGAAGAAGATCTTATCAATCAATCATTGAACTGGGGCCTTTTGCCCATATATGTCTTTTAAAGATAAATAACTAGTCTAGTCCTTTATAGTCTTGAGCAAAATTTTGCCCGTTGGCAAAAATAGGTAAAAATATGGAACTGATTTCCAGAGGGAGTTTTTCTTTGTCTTCAGCATGCTAGAGCAGGGGCCAGCCAATTTTTTCTGTAAAGAATCAAGTGGTAAATATTTCAGCCTTTGCTAGCTAGAGTGTCTGTTACAACTACCATGGTGAAAGTAGCAATAGATAAAACATAAATTCATGAGTGCCACTGTGTTCCAAGTAAACTTGATTTATGGACACTAAAATTGGGATTTCATATAATCTTCATGTGTCATGAAATGCTATTCTTCTTTGGATTTTTTTCTATCCATTTAAAACTGCAAAAATCACCTTAGCTTGTGGACTTCATAAAAATAGATGGTAGACTGACTTGTGCTCTAGGTGAGACCATCATAGCATGTCTTGAATTATCACCACCTCCTTTCCTCTCCCCAGTAATTAATTCAGAAAATTCAATTCCAGTTGTTGAAAATGAAAATGTTAACCCTGGGGCCAAAAAAAAATCTGGGAAACATTGGAGTCCAGTTCTTCCAACATTCTTATTTAAGGCAATCTTAGTAGACTGCACCATCCATCTGGGGATGGCCATTTGCTTCGAGTTGATAAGACATAATGGTGACAGCTCAGATAAGGTTCCCAACTACAAATTCTCACCACTCATGCTGAGGTTGAATCAGAACTATTGTCAGTAAGGATGGTGTCTGTCAATCCATGTGTTGCAAAAACTAGCACAGACCTGATTATTGCAGCAGATGTTTGAAATGTAATTATAAGCACTTAGAGCCATTTTGAGAGAGAGAGTCTAACCCAAGAAGTTCTTTTGGTATCAGACTGCAAAATCAATATGAATTCTTGAAATGCATTTTGAATGCTTCTGGAGCCCTTAGCCTGAAGTGACCTTGGGCCAAAAACATCAAGTAGGCCAGAATGTGGTAGAACCCTTTTACAGTCTTTCATTGTTTGTATTTGTCCCATGCTACCTGACATAAGTTTAAGTAATAAGGTCATGAAAATTTCTTCTAAGTGTTTTATACCCAAGATGATCTGATGGCCCCCTTTCAGAAAGACAATATTACATTTCTACAAAATATATCCTTTATGTCAAACTAACTCATGCTGATGACTTGGGATCAAGCCTTTATTTCATATTCCCACTCTTTACCTAATTTGAGACATAAACCAAATGGGATCCCCTAGAAAGATCATTCTGTAACAGGATCAGCCAAAAGACATAAACATTTAGAGGCCCTCAGACATTGAAGACAAGGACATGATAAAAATCTGTAATTCCCAGGAATTCCAAGAAAAATTCTTAAAATCAAACCTCGGACTGGTAGCCAGACTCCTGAAAGTAAACTCCTTGGTTGACAAATACACTAACACAACTGCTTTCCAAGACCCCTCTTTCTCAACTACCCTCCCTGCCCCTCTTGTTCAATCTCCTTTAGACACAGAAACTCTTAAGGAATTTAAGGCATAGGAACTGGTAGCACCTGAAGTTGAAAAGGCTAATTATAAACAGGGGGGATTTCTATCTTTATTTATTTTTAGCTTTGGAGACACCTGCTTTGGTCTGTCCTCTTCTCTTGCCTGCAATTTAGTCCATAACCTCTGTGAGATTAGACACTATGGCAAAGGAAATAAAGTTCTCCTGCACAAATATTAGTGGGAGTGCACCTGCCTTCATATTGAGTAGGTAACCTCCACTGGCCCAATCTACCAGGAACACAATCCTGGTAAAAATGTAAATGTGGGACAAGGATGAGAGCCAGCTCCTTCTGTCTCATTTCTCCACTGGTAAATGGATCTTATTCAATTATTAATGTTTCATGGATAGGAATATGTTCTAAACCATAGTCTGTATGTTTTCAGGATGGTTGGAAGCTTTTCCTTGAAAATAGGCACTGCCACCATTGTAGCTAAGAATAACCACTTGGGCAGTCCCTTGGTTCCCCTCTAGTAATAGAGGCACTCAACTCACTAATGTTCAACAAATACTTCTACTCTCACAAAACTGCATCCTTCTTACCATTCTCTGGAAAAAGGAATGGGCCAAAACAACCAAATTCCCCGAGGAACTCGCGTTTGCCTGGGTTCAAAGTCATGCCTTTATCTCTCATCATTATTTGCTCCTCCCACTTCAGCCCTTATGAAATAGTTACAGTCAGGGCAGGGAAGATCTACTATCCCTCTTGGACCTTGGGAGATCTAATATGATTCAATCCAATAACCTTAAATACTGCCCACGTCTTATTAAATACACTCATACTTATGACTAGCAGGTCAATTCTGTTTTCGCCCAGAGTTCCCACCTCAGCCCTTACATGATTTTCAGGTCAGATACCTAGTTCTCTGGGAAAGACAGGTCTGAAAAACTGATCCTGAATCCAAGTAGAAGGGACCTAACTCTGTCCTCCTAACCACCAGTATTGCTGCAAATCTACAAGGAATACAACCTTGAGCTCATGTTGCACAATTAAGGAAGACGGCAGCCTCACCTAAATAGAAATCTGATCCAACAGAAGACCTTAAACCAAGGCTCTTTCAAGAGCTCCGAGAAGCAGAGAATAGCATGAAGTACCCTGCTTTCCCAAGCCCCACCAAACAGGCACAGAGCATCAAAAAGTGGTCAGCTTCAACCCCAGATTCCAAAACAAGATCCTCCAGGGGTTCCCTGCTTAATCCCTGCCTTCTTTGTCTACTCTTCATCAAACTGTTTCTTCTATATCCATCAATCTTGGAACCAATGCTCCCCTTATTACACAATACCTTGAAATGATTTTGCCCCTCTTTGTTCTGTCCTGTCCTGTCTCACCATATAAACAAAAAGAGAACAAAGCTCTCTCATTCAATTTGTTCTGTTTTTTTTTTTTCAACTGTCCCTACAGTCTCAACCCATCCCTCACCTGACCACTGGGGTGGACACTCCATTGCCTTCAACACATCCCAGGGAGACTTTCTCCTTAATGGTCTATATGGGTAATTCAACCACTTCCACTTCATCAACCCCAACTTCTCAGCAATTCCCAACATAATCAAGATGTCTCTTAAAATCTCCAAAACTCTAGGCACCTAGGTGGCTCCGTCGGTTAAGCATCTGACTATAGCTGAGGTCATGATCTCACAGTGCATGAGTTCAAGCCCCACGTTGTGCTCTGTGATGACAGTTGAGGGCCTGGAGCCTGCTTTGGATTCTGTGTCTCCCTCTCTCTCTGACCCTCCCTCACTCATACTCTGTGTCTCAAAAATGAATAAATGTTAACAAAATTTTTTAAAAAATCTCCAAAACTCATGATTCTACTTTCCCCATAACAGGTATATGAAAAAAAAAACACATCAGCACTTTCATTTCTGATAACCATCTTCTCCTTCACTACTTTTCAACTAACCTTGCAAACTTTGTTGAATTCTAAGTAATGACTATGGCCTCCTGCCAGATCTACCCAATGGTGAACTACAACTATTATTATTAATTACTACACCCCCCAAAGTGCCTGTGTCCCCCTGCCAAGTATATTACATTTTATGTGGTAGCAAGTCTACACCTGCCTTCCCCACAACATTTTTTCCCCTACATCTTCAGAAACCTTATCTGGGACTTCCAATTATTTAAAATCACTAGTCTACCTGTTGGCCATGTGTCCATCTGGAGATTTAAATGGTCACTTCAAAATGAGGCAAATATAAGTTATTCAGGAGAGTTCATAGAGGGGTCATTAATTCTCCCTTTATGTGTGCTGTGGAGGCTATTATATCCACTATGGAAATTATAAATTGGAAAAAATAGAAAGGTCTCCAAATGCATGCAGAAGTAATAAATGATACAATTTCTGCCATAGAAACACAACAAATAAGCTTAAACTCACTGGCTCATGTTGTTATAGACAATCATATAGCTCTCAACCTCTTCCCAGATGGTCAGGGAGGCGTCTGCTCCATAGCCAAAACATCTTGTTGCACTTGGATTAACATCACACACCAAGTAGAATAGTCAACCACTAAACTCAAGGAAAAGGCTATTTGGCTCTCTAAAAGTTGATCCAAATGGCCTATCAGACATGTTGTTCTGGATGGGAAATGGAAATCTAGGATCCTGGATTTGGGGTATATTGCAAGAATTACTCACCCTTCTTGTAATCTTATGCCTTACAGTTAAATGATGCATCCTGTGCATCCTGTCCACAGTCTTAAATGCTACTATGTAGTTATTGTCTCAAAATATGATTCAAAAATGTGTATGATCCATCAGACTCCAAAACAACTCCACTTCCAACTAACTTCTCACTCAGAGGCTGAATTTGAGCTTTAAGTACCAAGATCAAATCTGGAATGACAAAGGTGTAGATCTGTACATTCCCCATCGCTTTGTTTCCCTTGCAGTTATTTAAGGACAACCTTATGGTTGTCTTCAATAAGAGGAAAGGTGATGTGACAAGGTCAAACACATCGCTTTTCTCTATTGCCTGAACCTACTAACAAGGCCAGACAGAGACCTTTCCCCTTTTGCCCCTAGTCAATTTCTAATTCTTCGTCTCATGAGTGATTAGCTAACATTAAAAGTATGTGTCTTCTGGGGTGCTTGGCTGGCTCAGTTGGAAGAACATGTGACTCGATCTCAAGGGTCATGAGTTTGAACCCTCTGTTAGGTATAGAGATTACTTAAATAAATAAAAATTTAAAAAAAAAGTATGTCCTCTGAAGCTAGCTAGACATAGACATAAACATTTCCTGTTGAGATGACTGACACTTTGTCTGATTGCAAAACAATTCCAACAGCAAATCACCCCATCTGTCACTTAGCTACTGCTCTCTTTAAAATGTCTAGGGTGAATCCACCCTACTGAGAAACTCATCTTCAGATCTAGATGCTGTCCTTATTGCAATAGTATGAATAAAATCATTCTCCTTAGTTGTTCAGTTTTTGTCTTATTTTTTAAAGTTAATTTATTTAAGCAATGTCTACTCCCAACATGGGGCTCAAACCCATGACCCCAAGATCAAGAGCCGCATATTCTACTGACTAAGCCAGTCAAACACCCTCAGTTTGTGTCTTTAACATGGCTTATGCAGATGGTAAAGAAAATTTTCATCCTCCTTTGGGAAATACATCTGGTCCCCAAAGCATCCAGTCATGCATAGTTTATTTCCAGGTAGTGAGAAGAAAATGGCCTTTGCTCCATTGAGGCAGACCTGGGGCTGGGCAGAGACTAGGAACCAGGCAAAGAGAAATTTCTGCAATAAACACCCAGTAGGAGATAGATAAATAGCATAGTGTAATATTGATTATTTTTTAGCAAGTTACTTCTGTTATTTCTATCACTGTTAGTACCTTCTCACTCTTAGTACTCAGTAAATTATTTTTAAATTTTCAGTCTGGGTGTAGCTGCACTATGGAGAATTAAGGAAAGAATCCTGTGTCCCATCTTGGAAGAAAATGTCAAAGAGCAAGCAGCACCTTTTTTTTTTTTGAAGTAATGTCTGCACTCAATGTGGGGTTCAAACTCACCTCAAGGTCAAGTGTTGCATACTCTACCGACTGAGATAGCCAGGCACCCTGGGAGCAAGACCTTCTTTAAGTAGCAGAGAAAATTAATGAGAAATCTCCAAGAACAAGTCTAAAAGTCTTTGAGACCTGCTTCTCTCCCCATCAGATATTCTTTCTGAGTTGCCAATTTGTGATGAGCTGAGTTTGGATTTTATTGCAAGTAGTTTGCTTACACAAGAAAAGAACAGAGTTGGTGGCCCCTTATATAGAGCATGCACTAATATGAAAGTCAAGAGCCAATCAACAGGGAAATGTTGGCGGTTTGGAAGCAGGCTCTGACTACTAGGGAGAGTGAGAGGTTGTGCAAGATAAATACAGAACAGATGGTCAGATAATTGAGAGTCTATGGTCTATTAGTGGAGGAAGATTGTTAGGGCGAAAAGCTAGATTAGTCAGTGGGGTGAGGCAGCCGAAGGGGCTGCTGTGGAAGATGTTCACATTAACCAGGATCTTACTCCACTGGAGCCTTGAGGGTAAATTGGTTCAGAAATCAGTAAGAGTCTCACCTCAGGAGTTAGTTCTCCTACGATTTAAGAGACCAAATCCTCCAGGTGAATTAGACTCTAAGTAAAACACTAACAACCTAAAGAAAGCTTGGATTTTCTGTTCTTTCAAGGGTAGATGGGAATATATACTACACAATCTCATCTTGAGTATGGGTGAACACTAGCCATATTGATATGATCGCTTAAGGAAATGACGCTGGAAATTTAACTTTTCGGATTTTTCCCACTCATATAACTGCAAGATGATTTCGGACCTCCCAAGGGTTTCTATGATTCATCATCTGTTGATACTGTTGCAGGGTCATCAAGCATGACAGCCAAGAAAGAATTCTTGAGACACTGACAGTACAACTTAGTAAGTTCATTTAAGTAGCACAGAGACAGGACCTGCACTTTTGCTGTATGAAGCTGGTGGTTATGATCAAGGGGGAGGGAATGTGCGGGGAGTATTAGATCATAAATGGCTTCTTCAAATTTCTACTTGTAAAACTACTTTCTCAAGATTTCTTTGGTGCTTATCATTCAGTTCGATATTAACTATTGGTGAGATATACAGGCAGTCATGAAATTCTTTAAGGATGTAGCAACCAGCAGTATTTGATCCTTATCAGAACTATGCAGGGTATAGGTCAGCCTTCTGGGCTAAAGGTGAATATTTTCTGCTTCTATCTCTCAACAATATCAGAAATATGGTGCAGAAATATTGGATTAAAACTGAGAAGTAGAAGCACTAAATTCTAAGCCTTACATTGCAACTCTTGGGTAGGCTTCATTGTGTTAATGGCCATGACATCTCAGAAATACTGCATAACACAGGAATGAAAAAACAAAACAAAACAAAACATTTCTGAGTCCTAAGTAATTAGGGGTAAGCATTAGGGAGAGAGAATTAGATAAAAGACCCAACTTTTAGTACAGTTGATGATGTGTCTGGGTTAACCATCTGAACTTTGAATGATTGCAGGTGCAGTGACCGGAAGTTCTCTACAGTTGCTAAGAAGACTCTAAGGATATTGAAAGTTAAGTAGGGCCACACCTCAGGAGCCACATGAAAGATTGGCTGAACTCCAAAATGAAGAAGAAAAATACATAACGAATCATTTTCAGTCTCTACTGGCATCTTCACCACAAATCTAGTAGACTAATTAAACACTCTATGGATTACGTTCTATTAAAAACATGTATGTATATGGAGAGATTATCTCATATATGGCTTATTTACCTAACCATAGCCTATTTGAAGACAACTTATGAAGATAAAGGTTGAGAACTGAAACTACCGACCCTTACCCACAGTTTGGACACTAAGGAATTAAAATGCCTGTTTTGCCTTCACTACCCACAGATAACCTAAACCCCTACTTTACATGACTTTACTATTCCATTGTCTTCACAGGTGTGACTTTCAAAAGACCCATCAATTCTTCAGTGGAAGACATCAACACACAGTCTGCATCCTAACATTCTTGGAATGTCTTGCCTGAAAAATCCTTGTCTGCTCTTTTTGACAACCCTGGACTATTGTCTCTTAATCTTTACCCAGTTCTCATCAAGCTCCCCAGAGAACTAAATCTCTGATTCTCAATTAATGCTGAATTTGTTCCCCCACAGAGACATTACCAAAGCTTTGCAGAGGTTGTGTTCTTCGTTAATATGTAAGCAATATACTTAACTTTGTCTTATCCACAGGTTGTGTTTGGGGATATTTGAGGAGCCAGCAAACAACAGATCTTTTTTAGTTGTTTTGCATAGAGCAAAATTACACTTCTAGCTTTCAAGAACATCTACAAATGGTTAGTTTGTGCTGGCTTCTTTAAAAGATAGACTATAACTTCTCCCTGCACACTTAAAAGACAGCTTCCAACAGTAACAGCTGTATCATTACTGTAGTCTTGGGAAATGTATAATGGTCTCAGTAACAAACAGATATGGGATCTTTCAAGAATATATGGCAGATGTTATATTTATTATTTTTGTTGGTACATCACGGCCTGGGTAGCTTTCTTTCTTCCCCCATGTTCCTTTATTACTTAGACTCTCATTCTTGACCCCTGGAGCTTCACTGGTAGAGTAATTGAAATCACTTCCTACCACATGATACAAACTGTTATAACAGTTTCTGAACTCTTTTCCTAATGGACTTTTGAACAGTATGTTCTCTTAAACTGACTTTTTTGACGGAAAATGTAGCATACATTGTCATGCCAGAAGCAGAGACCTAGTATAAAACCAGAATTTGAGCAGACTTATAGGTCTGCAGATATTAAGGAGTATATAGTTTTTATTACTGATAACCTATTGGTCTGTGTTGAAAACCACTTTTAGTATTTATGGCTGAAATGATATGATGTCTGCAATGTGTTTTAAATGGCTTGGGGGTGGGGACTGGGGGAAATAAAGTGTATAGATGAGATAAAATTAGCCTCAAAGATAATAATTTTGAACCTAGGTGACGGACGTATGGAATTTGACTTAACTGTTCACTCTATATATTTTGTGTCTATTTGAATTTTTCCTAATATTCAAAAACCCTGAATGTGGTTAGGAATAGTTGTATTGGTTAGGAATTGTCTTAATTCTTCCAAAAGGTCAAATCCGGGACTGTCAAGAGATACCACTTAAGGGATTTACAGTGATTTGAGAACAATGCTGAAACTCCAGGGAGGAAAAAATAGTAAAAAAAAGAACACTATGGGGGCCATTGGGTCATTTATTACATTTTAGTTTCTGAATAAAAGAGTACACCCGAAAGCCCCCCAGCTTTTATCTCATCACCCAGTGTTAAGTGAGGGGCCAGATTTGAGTCATGAGATGGAAATTATGCACGAGATGGAAACTGGCAAGATACTCAATTGAAAGAACATCACAGAATGGTTTCTACTAGAGCAGAGGTTTGCAAACTTTTCCATAAAGACACTGATAATAACTGTTCTCTGCTTTGCAGGCCATGTGCTTTCTGTTACAACTGCTAGACTCTGCCATTGCAGTGCAGAGGCAGCCATGGACAATATGTAAGCAAACATGCATGGCAGTTCCAATAAAGCTTTACTTGTAAAAATAGGCAAGAGGCCGAATTTGGCCTGTGCTATGTAGTCTGCCAAACCCTGGGTCAGCATACGAGCTTTGGAATTACACAGATCTGAGGCTGTATCCTGATTTTCCACTTAACTGTGTGACCTTGGGCAAATCACTTAACCTTTGAGCTCTAGTTTCCTCAATTGTAAAATGGAGAATTTCAGTATCTGCATCCAGTGGCTGTTAGAGAAGAATAAGATGATACACATGAAGCATTTAGCTAAGTATCGAGGGTTCCTTAAGTGCTAAGGAAACATTAAGTATTATTAAATCGAGGCTCTTTTGGTATATAATTTATTACTTATTTAACCACCATACATTTAACCATCTTCTTCAAAAGAATGCAAAGATTTTGTCATTTAAGGAACTGTGATCCAAGTGTAAAATATGTAAGAATTATCCCAATTTACTAATTTTCTCATCATTGTTGTTAATCATCTTTGTTGAGGTTCCAGCTGGCTGACAACACTGTTTTCTTCACCCAAGCCCCCAGTTTTTCCCCCTACTGATAGTGAGACAAAAGTTGGGATGAAGATCAAAGTAGCAACTTTTTTTTTTTAACGTTTATTTATTTTTTGAGAGAGAGACAGAGAGAGAACAAGTTGGAGAAGGGAGATAGAGGATCCTAAGAGGACTCTGTGCTGACAACAGAGAGCCTGACACCGGGCTGCACCTCATAAACATGAGATCATGACCTGAGCCAAAGTTGGAATGCTTAACTGACAGAGCCACCCAGGCGCCCCGAGATCAGAGGATCAGCTTTATTGTTGATAAAACTGAAGAAGGGGGTTCAATCTGTGGCCACTGGGGCTTTCTGATAACCTCTTACAGTAGGTCATTATATAGGCAGTGTTGGGCAATCTTATGCCTCCCCTTTGCATAAGCTGAAACTGCCTGGGTAAGCTTTCTGCTCAGCACAGAAGGCAACCCGAAAGCACACATTCTTTAAATAGGCTAGCTCCAAAAGAGCAAAGGGACCGCACTGAGAAAAAAGGAATATGGAAGTAGAGAAATGGAGAATTTCCACTTACACTTAATACCAAGTCAAGTGTGTGTCAAAAGTTATGCGAGGCACTTCACTCGGATCAGCCTACAAGACCCTTACAACAGCAACTTGAGGCAGTGTTATGAGTAAACAAGACAGGCAGAAAAAGGGAGAGAATTCCCCACAATCTCCCAGGAAGAAAGTGGTAAGGCCAGGATTGAAATCCATATTCAGTTCCCTACCTCCAAAGCTTAGGAGCTCTTTTTAGCAAATCTGGACCTAAAAAGAAAACAAGCAACAAACCCAATCAAAACAAGAATGCAAACGAGTTTAGTTTAGACCTTGTGTTTGTAAGCCTTTATTGGTGCACAACCATCCCTAGATTACTTCCTAGATGTTTGAAATGCATATGCTTAATAAATCCACTCTTAGATTTTGCCTACAATCTAGGTCTGCTACTGAAAACAAAACAAAACACTCCAATATTCCTATTAAAAAGAGGAACATGGAGCCACCTTCAATTTCCTGGCTTCTACTCCTTTCTTCATACCAAATAGTGGTGCTGAGATCCCATCTACAAATTCTTTCAGCTTCTGAAGATGCAATTGGCTTGGTCTTACAGACTTAAATTCACTTAAAGTGGTTATGTGCCCTTTTTTACGATCTTCTCAACTATCTTGGGCTATAATTCCTTTTTTTTAAATTGGACCTTTTCAACTTGAAGGAGACCGAATAGAAATATTTTAGTGTTCTATCACCTGTTAGCATTATATTCTTTAAATGGTAAGCCTATCCCATCATTTTTTTTTCCCTCTAGCTCCAAATAGTTGAAAAATCCCTTTCTGTCATCTCTAATGTCTTTTGATAACCTAATGTACTTAGCTTTTTACTTTCCTGACTGCTTTTAGAGGTTCTTCTTACTCTTTTATATTCATCTTCCGGTCTTAAAACATTATATCGTAGGATTGATGTGATGGTAATTTCACACAGGGCCATATATTGTACCTTTGACCCATTTTCAGTATACAGTTTTTGTACTGAAGGGAGATTTGAGCCAAATTGTTAGATTCCATAAAAAATGAGTAAGGTTTTCTGACATTTTGATAAAATACTGTTCCCTTAAATAGCCATATATTTACACGTTCTATCAAAACAACCAACAAGATTGCCTTGCATGATTTGTTCTTATGCTTTTAATTCGCTTGCTTTCCCAATTGCTGCACTTTCTTTCAATGTTAAATCTGTTGTTTTGCTAGATGATGTTCATTTTAGCAGAGAGGAGTTATCAAAATTTTGGTGCATTTTAGGGAATTTGGTTTGGATTGCCCTTCAAATACAAAATTGATGCTACTGACCCGCCATTAGTAGGACACGAAATTTGAGTTATTTCCCCTGTGTTGGTGATGGATTGTGCTGCCTGAGCTACTGGCACTCCCTTTCACATTATCCATTGTGACTAATCGCATGCATTTGCAAGATGATTAGCCAAGGTTAGGGGTACAGTCTGTGATTATGGAACAGATTTTTTTCTTTATGTGAAAAATTACTAGCTTATAATAGCATTAAATTATAATTTTGCTTCCTATCCTAACCAATGGTAGATTGTTAATAGCAATTCATATTCTTATGGCGTTTTGTGTATTGTTTGCTATATAGTTCCTGAGTAGGGCTCTGTCCCATCCTTGTTTTTCTCCCATTAAACATTTACATCTTTCTTTTTTTTAAAGTTTATTTTTATTTATTTTGAGAGAGAGATAGAGAGCAAGCGGGGGAGGGGCAGAGAGAGAAGGAGATTGAATCTCAAGCAGCCTCTGCTTTGTCAGCACAGAGCCCACTGTGGGGCAGGAACTCACGAGCCATGCAATCATGACCTGAGATGAAGTTAAGAGTCAGATGTTTAATCAAATGAGCCACCCAGGTGCCCAAACATTTACAACTTTGAAATGTACCAACTCCACTGCTAAAGAACCAGAAGTTCACTCATTTGTTCAACAAACTGAGAGCTTACTATGTAGTAAGTTCTGTTCCAGTGCTGGAGATACAACAATGAATAAATCAGTCCTTTTCTTCCTAGAGCTTTTCTTTTAGCAAGGGGAGAAGGACAATACACAAGTATCCAAGAAAAGGTGTAGGTCATATGCTAGGAAAGATAAAGTAAGGAAGGAAGATAGGAAGTATCAGGGAGGGAAGTCATTGATAATTTATAGGGTAATCAGGGAAGGTCTCACTGATAAGGAGACATTTGAGCAGAGGTGAAAAAAAGGAAAGGAACAAACCATGTGGCTACTAGAGAAAAGTCTTCCAAGCAGATGAGCAAGTGTAACTACTCTGAAAAAGGAGCATGCTTGCATGTCCAACAAAAGTCAGGAGGCCATGTGAAGCTATTGTAGGGTTTTTGCTTATACTCCAAGTGAGATTGCAAACTGTTGAAAGATTTTAAGTGGAGGAGTGCCTTGACTTTTAAAAAAAGTCATCTGCTATTTCAGAATTGACTTTGGAGAGAGGTGTTAGCTGTTGCCCTGTAAAAAATTGCCTCAAAACTTAGTGAGCTAAACACATACATTCGGTTTCACATAGTTTCTATGGCTTAAGAATTGAGCCATGGATTAGGTTTCTGCTTTAGGGTCTCACAATGTTACTGTCAAGGTGTTGGCTGGGGTTACAGTAATCTCAAGGTCAAGTGGGGCAGGATCTACCTTCAAACTCACTCAGAGTTGTGAGTGGAGTTCAGTTACTATGGGCTGTTGGACTGAGGGCCTCGGTTCCTTGCTGGCTGATGACCGGAGCTGTCCACAGTGCCATCCCAGGTAGTCCTAGCCATCAGAGCTAGCTAGCATGAAGAACAAAGAGAGAAATCTCAGCACGATGGAAGGCAGAGTCTTGTATCTTAGTCACAGAAGTAATATCCCATCACTTTTACTATGTTTGATTCGTTAAGAGTAAGCCATTAGGTCCAGCCCACATTTAACAGGAGGGGATTACAGGAGGACATGGCTACCAGGAGGGGGAATCAGTGGGAGCCGCGTCAGAAGCATCCTATCAACACAAGATCAGTTAGGATATTACTGGGGTCTTGTTAATGGCTATTGATACTTCTGTGGCTATTTATGGTGTGGGGTGCTAAATAGTTTCAAAAGCCTTGCCTCTTCTACAGATTCTGGATATATATTTAAAAAAAAATTTTTTTTTTAATTTTTTTTTTCGACGTTTATTTATTTTGGGGACAGAGAGAGACAGAGCATGTACGGGGGAGGGGCAGAGAGAGAGGGAGACACAGAATCGGAAACAGGCTCCAGGCTCTGAGCCATCAGCCCAGAGCCTGACGCGGGGCTCGAACTCACGGACCGCGAGATCGTGACCTGGCTGAAGTCGGACGCTTAACCGACTGTGCCACGCAGGCGCCCCTTAAAAAAATTTTTTTTAATGTTTATTTATTTTTGACAGAGAGAGAGAGAGAGAGAGAGAAAGAGACAGAGCATGGGGGGGGGGGTGGGGGCAGAGAGAGAGGGAGACACAGAATCCCAAGCAGACTCCAGGCTCTGAGCTGTCAGCACAGAGTGTAATGCGGGGCTCGAACTCACAGTCCCTGAGATCATGACCTGAGCTGAAGTCAGACGCTCAACCGACTGAGCCACCCAGGAGCCCCTGGATATACATTTTTAATTAAGTTTTTATTTTAATTTCAATAGCGTTAACATATAGTGTTATATTCATTTCGGTTGTATGATATAGCGAATCAACAATTTCATACATTACTCAGTGCTCACTACAAGTACCCTCCTTAATGGATTCTTTTGAAGTTCAAACTAATAATATTCACTGAGGCATTGGATATGGAGCAGGGGAGAAAGACTAGAATCAAGGATGACTCTAACATTTTTGGTCTGCGTCCCTGGAAAGATGGAACTGCCATTTTCTGAGATAGAAACAACTCTGGGAAGAGACAGTTTTGTCGAGGGGGAGGAAATAATCAGGAGTAATGTTTTAGACATGTTGACTTTGAGATGCCTCTTTGACACAAAAGTGGAGGTGTTGATTTGGCAGTAGGATATACGAATCTGGGGCTCAGGGTAAAGGTTTGAGGTGTGAATAAAAATTTGAAAGTCATCATCATCTACATTGTGTTTAAAACCATGATACTAGATATGGTTGCTAAGTAAGAGTATATACCAGAAGTTCCAGAGACTGTGCCATATTGGGAAAAAACATCTTCATGAGAGATATTCATGGATAAAGAAAGCCAGTTAACACTCTATCTCTGTAGTCGCCTTTTAGCCCCTAACAAAGACAGCAATGTTTTTCATTATGCAATTAGTCTAGCTTCTTATGGGCGTAAACTTCCAGAACAGGACTTTGGCTCCACCTTTACATTTTTTTCTAGCCAACGCCAAACTGAAAGGATTTCCCAAAGGCAAAAGCAAGCCTACATTGAGTATACTTATTGTGGTGAGTACTGAGTGATGTACAAAATTGTTAAATCAGGGGTGCCTGGGTGGCTCAGTCGGTTAATCATCCAACTCCCGATTTTGGCTCAGGTCATGATCTGAGCCCTCATTAGGCTGTATGCTGATGGTGCACAGCCTGCTTGGGATTCTGTCTCTTCTCCCTTTCTCTGCCCTGCCCCTGCTCATGCTGTCTCATAAGTTTGTTTATTTATTTATTAAATAAACTTAAAAAAATTTTAAAAACAAAACAAAATTGTTGAATCACTATATTGTATACCCGAAACGAACACAACACTGTATGTTAACTATACTGGAAATAAATAAATACATTTAAAAAAAGCAAGTCTACACTAATACAAAGTGGAAGCTTTGAAATGATAGATGTTTCTCTCTTTTTTTTTTAGATGTTCATTTATTTATTTTTGAGAGAAAGAGAGAGAGAAAGAGAGTGAGAAGGGGGAGAGGACAGAGAGAGAGAGAGAGAGAGAGAGAGAGAGAGGGTACCAAGCAGGCTCTGCTCTGTCAGCACAGAGCCCAATAGGGTCTTGAACCCAAAACCATGAGATCATAACCTGAGCCAAAATCAAGAGTCAATTGCTTAACCAACTGATCCACCCAGGTGCCCCAATGATAGACCCTTCTTAAAAGAACTTCAGAAATAATTCTTTTTTTTTTTTTTTTTTAAGGTAAGGATCAAGGTCACTTAACATGAGTTCAGTTCTTAGAATGCTTTTTCTGGCTCTTCTGTCTTTGACTAATTCCATTCACTATTTTTACTTCAAAAAATCATTTATATACTGACAAGCTCTAAAATCTGTATGTTAAACCATAGACTCTCTTTCCCAAGTTCTTGGTCCATGTTTTCAACTGTCCCCTGGACATCTAGACCTGGAGTCTTATGGAGACTGAAGATGAATTCATGCTTACTTCCAAGAACCTATTCTGTCCCTTGTCTAGTTCATGACACCATCCATGACACCATCCATCTATGTCAAAAACCTAGAAGGAGTTCCAGGATTTCCTTCTCTCTCATACTCTGATTAATCATCATCATCATCATGAATAATCATAAAAAAACTAATGATATGGAGGAGGCTTATAAATATTATATCTAATCATCACAATAACCAATTAGATAGGTATGGTTATACATACCTAATAAATAATAAGAGTAAACTTGGGGCATCTGGGTGACTCCATTGGTTGAGTGTCTAACTTGGGCTCAGGTCATGATCTCGTGGGTTGTGGGTTTGAGCCCCATGTAGGGCTGTCTCCTGTCGGCACAGAGCCCACTTCAGATCCTTTGTCCCCCTCTCTCTCTGCCCCTCCTCTGCTCTCTCTCTCTCTTAAAAATAAACATTAAAAAATAATAATAATGGTAAAATAACTTATGAGATCAGAAAGCAAGTTAATGGCAGGACCTGGCATCTCCCCAACTCTTCCAGGCTGCAAATCTGGTGTTCTTTGTCGTCTTAACTGTTGCTTCTTTACTCATCTACCTAGTCTTTTTCATTGTAAACTCACAAGCGTCTCTGCATTCAAATATCTCCTTTCTGAACTCTCGCCATGGACTTAATCCAGAACTTGATTATCTCTCACCTGGACTTTAAAACCTTATCCTAGCTGGCCTCCATCTTTATAGCCACACTCTACCATGGCCATCCTTCTGAAAAGCAAAACCAATTGCACTACTGCCCTTCTTAAATACTTTATCGACTCTCACTTCATGTAAGATTGAGTCTCAAGCCTTAGCATTTTCAGAATCAGTGTCATTTGCAGACTCCAACATAATTCTGGGTTCAGAGATATCATCCAAGTACCCTTTGCTCCAGAAATTCCACACTTCTTTTTATTAACCTGGGTTTGGCTTTCTTCTTAGAATGCCATGACTTCTCTCTTCTAACTATAAAAGTGTTAGCCATAATTTAAGATCTAGTTCAAGTGTTACCTCCTCTGTGTGCCTTTTATACATTTAGGCAAAGCTAATCCCTCCATCTCCTGGGATCTCGGGGCTAATTTCTGCTTATATCTCTGCCTCGAACAGTAGACTGTGAGATCTTTAAATACAGAGACTGTCTTGTTTGTCTTTATATTCCCAGTGCTACCACATTGAGACATTGTTTAAATATCTGTTTTACAGATGTTAACATCATCCATATATCTGATTCAGATTTTTGAAAATGTACAGATGAACTGTTGCTATAGGAGAAAAGGCCACATCTTGACTGAATTTCATAGATTCCAGGAAGGATCGTATTAATCATCCTTGTTTATGTGCACCTAAGGTATGCTTTGAAACTTTTTGTAAGGTAGAAATCCTTTCTGTTCTTTTCAGTATGAATGAATTAGACAGATAAGAATAATACAATTAAGTTACATATTTTATACCAATGACAATTTAAAATTGGTTAAATGCCATGCCATCAGCACTGACTGGAAGTAGCTAATAAATTCATTTGTTAGATCTTAGATCCATAGAAAGTACTCAGTGTTTAGGGAAGGCTAATAAAGACATTAGGAAGGTCTTGAGGCCGTTCTCTTTGTTGTCATTGCTCCTTTTTTCCCCTTGCCTTTGACATACTGCAAACATATCACCTGCAACTCGTTTTGTCCAAAGATTTGAACAGCTAAACCCACATAAAACTGACACTATCGTTTATTGAGTGTTTCAAGTCACCTCCTGTCACCAACTTATTTTTAGGAATGGAGGCGGCTGAGACACTTTTGAAGTTGCTATAATCTTGTTTAGGTTAATTCACCCAGTAGTACTTTAAAAATTTAAAGTCTTCCCCGCACCCCTGCCCACCACCGACAGTGATTACAGTGATGATGTGTTTTATAATTTGATGGCAAAGCAATTTTTTGTAAAGAAACACTTTAAGTATGGCCCTGAAATAGTGGTTGTGCAAAATGTTGTACTAAGTAAGCAAGCTAGGAGTAGTGACAAAATTTGTGGTTTGTATGTTAATTTCTGGACCAAATAAAAAAGGTACAGTCAATTCTGTATTGCGCAATTTATTTGCCATCTTTTCGTACCTCCCCAGTACCCATTCTCCTCTTCTCAATAGACTCTGACTTCTATTTGGGATATCATGTGGTTTTAGGAGGATGTAACTCCAGCCATCAGCTTAAAGAATACAGCATCTGACCTGGACCAAGCCAGTTGGAACAATAAACTCCTCTAACCACCATGACTGGTTTAAGAGTTGGCCTAATCAGAGAGAGGGAATTTTGAGAAAGCCAAGACCTTCTTTTGCTTCAGATAGGATGACCCACAGATGTGAAGTCTAGAACTCTTGAAGCCATTGTGTTTTATTCACAGAACCTACTTACGGATAAGAAGGGCACACAAAGAAAGAAAGGGGTGAAAAATTGAAAGCAAGACCGAGACACAGACCGGTTACATTGTAACCAAACCGTGCCTAAAGCCTGCCTTATGTCTTGGTCTGTCATTTAGAGTAGCTAGTAAATTCTTCTTCTTATGTTAGTCACTTTGTGTTCAGTTTTCTCTTTCTTGAAATCAAAATCATTCTGATATATCCATTTTCATGTGTGGCAGAGTAAGATTCTTTGACTATGAAAAATAGGTTTTGGTATTTATATTTGAATACAAATGTGTTTGATCCATACATTGCAATAAATAATAAAGCCACATTAGTAAGTCTTAACTCTGTAGACAATGTACTCAGATTTGCCCATCGTACTCTTGCTCAGGATCCATTCTGCCTTGTTAGGAAGACTCACCTTGAGGAACTCAAGAGTAGGGGATTTCAGAGGTGAACTAGTTATATTGCTTGTTATGTTTGATAACCTGGATGCATCAACGGGCGTGGGGGTGGGGCGGGGTGGTATCAGGAGCTCAACTGAGCTGTGAAAAAGAGAGCTGAGAGGCTACGTATCAGAGTAACTGATGAAAGCGACAAGCCAAAAACGAAAGAGTTAAGTTTTTAATCATTTACTGAGATCATGTAAAAGGCTACAACCAGACAAAGTGCCAACTCCTGCTCTTCAATTTTCCCCCACAAAATGGCATACTGGCCCAGGATCTGCTAGGTCACTGTGGTATGGGGTTGTCTCACTGTTGATGGAACTCCGGACAAAAGTGTGTGGTATTTTTACAGACGCCAGGTGGCGGCAGTGGGGGGTGGGGTGGGGTGGGAATATTGAATACTGATAAAGGGGAAGAATATCTTCAAGGTTTGTCCCTTTGCCCAATAAGAAGGACTTGGCAGAGGCGCCTGAAGAGGCCCTCAGCCCAAGGCCTCAGATAAAGACACCTAGGAACACAGAAGCTTGAGCTAGGAATGCAAATAGAGATGTAAGAGCCTGACCAGCCAGGGGAGCCTGGGACCTTGACTGCAAGTCCCTTCAGAGATTGCAACGTACCAACTCTGCATCAAGTCCGGCATGGGGAGGGCGGCTTTCCCTTGTGAGGCCTGGCACGTAGGGTCTTTGTGATTGGCTGCGATCAGGGCTGAAAAATCCCACATTAGTTTTTTAAACCAGGAGCTGGACTCCTCAAGAGGAAAGCCAGATTATTTTTTAACTCTCAGAGCCTGAGACTTTTCATAAAACTATTTAATGTTGTATATAAGTACCCGATGTATTACATGGATCAGAGTTCACTTATCCATTGTTTGAGTCCTTTCGCATTTGTGGGTTTTACTTTTCCTTGTTGGAAAACTTTAGGATCAAAGACTTAAAAAAAAAAAATTTTTTTTAATGTTTACTTATTTGTGAGAGACAGAAAGAGACAGAGCATCGGTGGGGAAGGGGCAGAGAAAGAGGGAGACACACACACAGAATCCAGAGCAGGCTCCAGACTCTGAGCTGTCAGCACAGGGCCCGATGGGGGACTCGGGCCCATGAACCATGAGATCATGACCTGAGCTGAAGTTGGACATTCAACCGACTGAGCCACCTAGGCGCCCCTAGATTCAAAGACTTTTAAGTGTCTTACAATTTACGTGGGAAAGTAAAATTTAACAGGCAATGCTCAAGAGGAAATCAGCTGCTCGGTATAATCAACAAAACTTGGTGTCACATATTCTAAAATTGAGAAATCTTGAAGAACAAAGAGATCCCTAAGTATTTGCTTCTTGGACAATCATGCAACTCCTAGATCATCAATGTTTTATTTCAGTGGGCAAATACTGTAACCTCTTTTATGATCCTGAATGTTTTACTTGATAAGTATTATAAACTCATCTAATATATGACATCAGGGTACCTGGGTTGCTCAGTCAGTTAAGCGTCCGACTTTGGCTCAGGTCAGGATCTCACGGTTCATGAGTTCGAGCCCCACGTCAGGCTCCGTGCTGACAGCTCAGAGACTGGAGCCTGCTTTGGATTCTGTATCTCTCCCTCTTTCTGCCTCTCCCCCACTCACGCTCTGTCTCTGTCTCTCAAAAAATGAATAAATATTAAAAAAAATTTCAATATATTACTTCAAATGGCCTTTTGCTGTTTCCCAACTCAAGACAGTAAGTCCTACTTTCCCTATTCCTTGCTGAATGCCACAATATCTCAACTTTCTTGAGGGTCATGAGGCCACCTCCTATTCTGGTCACAAAGCAAATCTTAAAGGGGGTGGGAGTTCTTGGGTACACTGTGCATAAAAAACAAAAGCATAGGGGCGCCTGGGTGGCGCAGTCGGTTAAGCGTCCGACTTCAGCCAGGTCACGATCTCGCGGTCCGTGAGTTCGAGCCCCGCGGCGGGCTCTGGGCTGATGGCTCAGAGCCTGGAGCCTGCTTCCGATTCTGTGTCTCCCTCTCTCTCTGCCCCTCCCCCGTTCATGCTCTGTCTCTCTCTGTCTGAAAAATAAGTAAACGTTGAAAAAAAAAATTTTTTTTTTAAATTAAAAAAAAACAACAAAAAAAAAACCACAAAAGCATAAAACCAACCAAATAGGGGTAGCAGAGTGGCTCAGTCAGTTAAGAGTCTCACTCTGATTTTGGGTCAGGTCAAGGCACACTTCATGAGATTAAGCCCCGTGTCCGGCCCAGGACAGCATAAAGCCTGCTTGGGATTTTTTTCTTACTCCCTCTCTCTCTGCCCCTCCCCCACCTCAAAAATAAAGAAATAAACTTAAAACAAACAAACAAAAACCTTCTGGCTTTGATGTGTTAAAAAATTGAGATACTCTCTATATGTGAAACAAAAACTGGGATGTGAGATAAACCCAGAATATAGAATGAGTGTACACATGGTAAGAACCTTAATGTTTCTGTATGACACTAAAAAAGTGTAGAAAACAAACTGTTTTTTTGAAACAACATTCTATTTTTCTCGCAGAATTTCAAACTCAAACATGACAAATACAACTTTCAGTGGCTAACAACAAACCATGGACAAATTAATTGATAAAAGAGTCATAAAATGATCCCAGAAAAAAAAGACATTTTAAATTCTTGTATAGGTTAAGGTGGTATGTATTATGTTATGTGTATTTTACCACAATGAAAAAAAAGAAAAAAAATCTTGTATGATAGCAAAAGCTCAGATTTTAGAATGAAGATAACAGAAGGTGAGTAAAAATGGAGAGTTGGATCAAACAAACTTTCCTCCTTTTTTTTTTTTTAAACTTTATTTTTTTATGATTATTTATTTTTGAGAGAGAAAGAGACAGCGTGTGTGCGTGTGCGAGTGGGGAAGGGGCAGAGTGAAGGGGAGAGAGGATCTAAAGCAGGCTCTGAATCTGACAGCAGAGAGACCGATGTGGGGTTCGAACTCATGAACCTGAGAAATCATGACCTGAGCCAAAGTTGGACGCTTAACCCTTAACCAACTGAGCCACCCAGGTGTCCTGAACAAACTTTCTTTTTACTTGACTCATTTTAGAATCTTCTTCCTCACAACAATTACTTCAAATTGAGGTATCCCAAAGATAAATGTTTTATTTTATATTTAATTGTTTTTTTAATGTTTATTTTTGAGAGGGAGAGAAAGAGAGAGACAGAGCGTAAGCTGGGGAGGGTCAGAGAGAGAGGGACACAGAATCCAAAACAGTTTCCAGAATCTGAGCTATCAGCACAGAGCCTGACATGGGGCTCAAACTCACGAATTATGAGATCATGACCTGAGTGATCATGACATGAGTCGCTTAACCGACTGATCCACCCAGGCACCCCAGGATATTTCAAAATCTGATTTTAAAAATTGGCAATTGTATTGTTTCCATGGTGGCAAGAACAGTTATTACAAAATGGGATGTGTATTTTGGGGTATTGTGCATTTGGTTTCATGCAACATTTTAAAATATTGCCCTAAAGTTAATACTGTCTATTAATTTGAGCAAGACCTGGGGGATCTGGAAAAGAATGCATGGGGAAGTTGCCCTTGGCCTTTCTTGGAAGGGTATGTGATTGCTCTGGCTGCCATAACAAACTAAGCTGAGGGGCTTAAACAACAGAACTTTCTCCCAGTTCTGGAAGCTAGATGTGCAAGATCAAGGTGTCAGCAGGGTAGGCTTCTCTCGCTGCCTTTCTCCTTGGCTTGCGGATAAAGGCCTTCTCTCTGTGTCCCCACATGGCCTTTTCTCTGTGCACACACATATCCCTGGTACCTCATGTGTGTGTCTAAATTTCTTCTTCATATAAGAACACCAGTCAGATCGGATTAGGGCCCACCCGTACGACTGTATTAACCTTAATTGCATCTTTAAAGGCCCTATCTCCAAATACAGTAAAACCTTGGTTTGTGAGCATAATTCGTTCCGGAAACATGCTTGTAATGTAAAGCACTTGCATATCAAATCGAATTTCATGAACCATTGGCTCAGTTGCGATCATGTGACGTTCAGCGTCAGGTACCACTCGCATTACAAGACTTCGCTCCTTTATCAAGTTAAAATTTATTAGAAATGTTTGCTCTTCTTGCAGAACGCTTGCAGAACAAGTTACTTGTGATCCAAGGTTTTACTGTACAAATTCTGATGTATAGGGAGTTAGGGCTTCAACCTATAAATTTTAGTGGGTCACAGTTCAGCCCAGCAGTATGGTATAATTGTGTGATATCTCTCATAATTTCCAGTTTTTAAAAGTTCAATTGTATTTTATTTTGAGGTACTGTGGTTAATATTTTAAAACATTCTTAATCATCAAAGATGCATTTGTATAACATGCACATAATATGTGTACATATCCAGTGGCTTCTGAATTCTACATTTGGTTTATTTGTAATTAAAATAAGAATATATATATATATTCATATATATTCATATATATATGTATGTATATATGTACATATATATGTGTATATATATACACACATATATGTGTGTATATATATGTATGTGTATATATATATACACACATATACATATGTGTGTGTGTATATATATATATATATCCATAAAATCTTACAGTTTGATCCTGAGTCAAATAATGTTTCAGGCAAAGTCTCACCAGCCTACATTTACAATGAATTGTTCACTGTTAATTATATGCAATTCTAAGATGCAAGGGGTATCCAGAAAAATGTGGAGATTGCTTCTAGTTATATGAATTATTTATAGTTGCTTAACAAAGAACCCCATACCTTAAGGCTAAAGATGACAAACATATGCTATCTCCCACAGTGTCTGAGAGCCAGAAATCTGGGAGCAATTTAGCTGGGTGGTTCTAGCTCACAGTATCTCACAAAACTGTTGTCAAGGTGTCAGCCCAATCGAGGGTCATCTGCATGTTTGACAGGGGCTCGGGGCTAAAGGATCCACTTTGGAGACAGCTCCTCTCTCAAGGAGCTCTTGGCTGGATGCCTCTTCTTCATTGGCTGGTGGCAAGAGGCCTGAGTTCCTGGCCATGTCACTCTCTCCCTGGCGCTGCTTGAGAGTCATTTCAGCATGTCAGTTAACATCCTCCAGAGTGAGTGATCCAAGACAGAACAGGTAAAAAGCCACATGCCTCTTATGACCTAATCTTTGAAGTAAGAGTGAGGCTCTAAGTCCAGCCTCACTCAAGGGGAAGGAAATTAGGCTTCGGGTTTTAAAGGAAGGAGAATCAAAGACTTTGTGGATATATTTTTAAAACTGCCACATATGGGGCCCCTGGCTGGCTCAGTCAGTGGAGTGAATGACTCTTGATCTTGGAGTCCTGAGTTTGAGCTCCTTGTTGGGTGCATAGAGATTACTTAAAGAAAAAACACACGTTAAAAAAAAAAACCACGTGCACACAAACACACACACACATACACACACATACCTACCACATATTACTGGGTAAAGATAATACTGATTTAGAGGATTACTTGGATTTATGTACTGCAAATCTTGGTATGATAATCCAGGGCATGAATAATTAACATTGTAAGGGTAGTCCCCCAAAAGAGCACTGTTAAATCATTAATAGTGACAACATCAGTTAATTAGGATGGTTACTCTCAACCTTAAGACTTAAAATTTTAAGTCTGGAAAATTTTTTAAATTAAGTGTTAAAACATATAAGAGAATCAGAGCCTTGTGTTAACAGTTTTTATTAAGAAAATGGGAATGTTTGAAATTTCATATACTATAATGTGTAGTAGTGGCTTATTATACTCATAGGTCTTATGAATTTGAAATGTGCATTTAAGAAATAGATTTAGACTTATGATTTTAGGTAAAATCTTACAAGTAATTCTTAGCAATGAAATAGCTAAAAGAATTAGGTTCATTATGGTGAACTCTGAAAAGGTAGGATTAAAAAACTATGATATTAAAATGACTGTGTACCTGTCTCGATTAAAAAATAGTCCCCCTAAATATATCAGAGCCTAATCCTTAGAGCCTGTATATGTTACTTTATATGGCAGAATCTTTGCAGAAATGATTATGTTAAGAATCTTGAAGTGGGGAAAGAATTCTGGGTCATTCAGTGGACCTTAAATGTAAACACACGTATCCCTATAAGAGTGAGGCAGAGGGAGATTTTACTACCCGCAGAAGATAAGGCTGTGTGAAGACAGGGCAGACAGGGAATCAGCTGGCCTTGCCAGAAGTGACCTGGTCATAAGCCAAAGCTTACAGGCAGCTACCAGAAAATGGAAGGAACAATAATGGAGTTTCGCTTTCAGCCACTGGAGAAAGAATGTCCCTGTGGACACTTTGGTTTTGGCTCATTGAAACTGATCTCTGACTTTTGGCCTCCAGAACTGTGAAAGAATAAATTTCTATTGTAGGCCACTATTTGTTGCTAATTTATTACAGTAGCCACAGGAAACTAATACAGTGACTTCGTAACAAAGCAGGTTGGAGAGTCTTGAAGCACTTTCAACTAACTTGGTGAACTTAACATGGCAGTTATAATTCAAAGGACTGTAGGGCTCAGATCATATGAAACTACCACAAGATGGGACTCACTGGTTCCAGCTCATATTTCTATTGTGTCCCTTTGACACCTGGTGGGCAACTTGCTGTTACTGTCAAAAATGGATCGTCATTCCAAGTTCATTTTCAGTGTGAATGTGGATTGGTCAGTACTCGACTTCATATCAGTACATCTCTGCAGCCATGGTCTATATAAAAGAATTCCAGAGATATACTTGCCTGCCTTGCACTGGCTGGCTGGTCCCTATGAACCCCCAGAACCGTATGGTGCAGCAGACCATGACTGTGGATATATAAATCTCACCGCAAATCTGCTCTGTGTAAGAGAGCCATGGAAGACAAGGCAGATTATGTTGCCACCACCATCAAAACAGGGTGCAAACAAAACATGAACTGTAAGATCCCCAAAGTTATAAGGGAACCATCTTGCCGCTAATACTTGTGTAGTCCTGAAGCAGAAGTGCAAATACAGGCCTATTTACCATAGGTCTAAATATTTAAAGGTTATAAATCAAGGCAACAAACTATTATGTAAAACATGTTCTAATTGCCTACCCTGACAAATACATATGTACAATAAACTCAAAAATATGTGCAAAACTATGGTTTTTATATGAATGTTAGCAAAATAGTGAGAACAACTCAATTTAAGCATTAATCATATATGTCTGGGTCTTGCGTTGATGGAATAATGCTGTTTGGAGGACTGATAAAATAAAACTTCATAAATTACTATGTATTTATTCCATTAAATTTATTTTTCTTGCTTCCATTTCAGCAATATCAATAATTATGTTATTATAATATTTTCCCTTGAGTTATGTTCTATTAATAGCAATTATATAAGTGATTAAACAATTCTAGTGTATTCAAAGTGAATACATTTCAATATATTTTCATACAAATAAATAGAAAATGTCAAAAAATTAAAATAAGTTTCCCAAGTTTTCAAAAAGTTTTTATTGTAGATGATTCAAAACTACAAATAACAATAAACTTCAACATTTTCACTCAAAATTATTAAAGTTGAAATTTATTCATTTTTGAAAATATAATTGTCATATTAAATACATGCACAAAAATAAAACTATTCCCATCCTTGAATTCATTGTCTATCAAATCGCTAATATAAAGATTGTCAAGCTTCACACATATTATGTCTTAAATTATGTAATGTAGAGTTAAGTAATATTAATTACTATTATAAAATGTCCATCAATTGCCATGTGCATTGTTGCAAATACTATGCTAATTAATTCATAAGTACTTCCTGAAGCACAGTTTGGAACATTGATAGGAAATGATACTTTCTTATGCAAGTATGTATGGCATTTATGTTGAGAGGAAGGATCTGATAGATTAATTTGTTGGCACTCTTAGAGGAAATCCTTCCTACACTCTGAAGCATTGTCTGTCTTCAACATCTTTAGCTTTATAATCACAATTTTCAACTCTATCCCAACCACCAAGGACACAAAAGAAGAGAGATGGAAAAGCATCCTAGGCCCTGAATAGCCTTATTCACGAGAGAGGCTGTTTAGCATCTGGTCCTAAAAGACACAGAAGCCCACGTGCTCTTTAATGCCATTGGGAGTTGGAGTGTTTTGTGATTTACTGTGACCTTCTAAACCATGAGGCCAAGGGCAAGGGCCCTTACTGCCTGGACCTGAGGGCAGCGCTGGAAGAGAATTCATTGTTTTCACCTCTGCGCAGCACACAGCTCTAGCTCAGAAGAAAGGATGCCCTGTGGTTACTCAAAATTTCAAAGACCTGCATGTTGACATAGCACAAAGAATCTCAGAACTACTCTACACACTAGAAAACCACTATGGATTTCATAACATGTCTTCATCTTGCTTACACTTGTAGTATGCTGGTCTCTACAGAAATACTCTCTCCTACTCCTTCTCACCATGCCTGATTTCTTTAAGTTAAATTGAACACGTTGGTGAGAAACGGTAATCCTCGGAAAGACATGTCTGTAGTTAAAGAATCTATTGTGGGGGAAAAAAGACTATATGTGGATTTGTACATTTCTAGAGGGGAGACTGTCAGGGTTATTAGTTCTTTTATAAACAACAGAATTACAAGTCAAGTATTTTATTTTATTTTTTTTTAATGTTTGTTTATTTTGAGAGAGTGCACATGCACATGAGTGGGAGAGGGGCAGAGAGTGAGGGAAAGAGAGAATCCCAAGCAGGCCCTGTGATGTCAGTGCAGGGGCTCCATCCCACAAATTGTGATATCATGACCTAAGCCGAAATCAACAGTTGGATGCTTAACCGACTGAGCCATCCAGGCACCCCATAGGTCAAAAGTCAAATATTTTAAAAGTTAAAAATCTCAAATAACAAAAAGATTCTTAGTATTTTACTCCCCAGGACGATTTCACACGTATGTTAAAATAACTCTTTGGAGGTTTGATTGTTTTTGATGAGAAGATTAACTTTCCTTCCCTTGATGAGCGTCATGGTGTCTCATTTCTCCTCCTTCAGTGACACAGTGTGGTTAGCACACTACATGACACATCTTGAAGAAGGTCTTGGATATACACTAGCTATAAATAAACATTTATAATTTTGATGCGGTGAGAAGCTAGGAGATGGATCTAGTGAGAGCAATAATCCTTCTTCTCTGCAATGCAGTTCTTGTAATGGGACAAGTCAATTGTAAATGTTTATAAAGTGTAGCCTTTATTTTTAACAGCTTTATTGAAATGTAATTTGCATACCATGCAATTCATTCATTTAAAGTGCAAAAACTAAATGGGCTTTATTATAATCAGAGTTGTGCAACCGTCATCACAGTCAATTCTAGAACATTTTCATCCTCCCAAAAAGAAATCCCCTGTATAGTAGCATCACCCCACTTCCCCACCACCCACCTCAGCCCTTGGCAACCACTAATCCACATTCCATGTATAGATTTGCCTATTCTGGACATTTAGTATACATGCAATAATATAATATCCTCAAATAAGGTCACATTCTGAGGTACTGTGGGTGAGCACTTCAACATACAAATTTTGGGGGGACACAACTGAATCTATAAGAGCTACCTTCTGAGAATTGAGTAAAATTGTTTTTAAAGCCTTCCTGGAAAGCCTTAAAGACGGTCTTAAAATAATAAACTTGAAAATGACATCTCTATATTTTCAGTATTAATTCTTATTCATGAAATAAAGTTGAAGTCTGACTAATTTTTACATATTTGAATTTTCTTGTTTGGTTCTAGAAACAGCCTGGATTGCAACTACCATACACTCCCACCCCATTATTTCCTTCTGTGGCTGGGGCAGATATTTCTATCTATTTTTCCATGAAAGAGAAGCCTTTAATTATGGAATTCTAGGATATCAGGTATTAGGACCTGTGGTTTAATTAAGTAAGCTTTTTTTGGCATTAGGAGAAAAAAAGGAAAAAAGGACAAAAAGAAAGTGGAAAGGTGGAAGGAGAGAAGGAGAAGGGATAAGAATGGCATATAGAGGAGGGAAAGAAGAGGAAGAGACAGTAACTCTGATAGATTAATTCTTTCCTGGTGATATGACTGTCAGAGACAAATGATACAGAATTACCATAGATTTTAAAGTCAGATTCAAGCAAAACTCTAATAAGTCTGTGTTCTGCATGGATAAGGTTTTTGAGATGATATGTGGTGTGTGTGTGTGTGTGTGTTTTCCTTTTTCACTTTTAGGATGCTGTCAAAAAGGAGTCAAATCCTTTATATCTACTTCCAAGATTTACATATTCAACCATACTGACATTTACTGAAATGCATTATCTTCTTCTCTCCCACCCTGATAAACAAATTTATCAGACATTTTGTCTGGAAATTTAAAAATTGAGCAGTAAATTAACATTTTAATTATAAACAATTACATAACTGAGAGCATTTTATTGTTCTAATCATGTATATGTAAACTAATTATATGAGCTAATCTGCTAAATAAGATTAATTGTGATTTATGGAACATTAATTTAAATAATTGTCCAAAGCATGACATTCTCCAAAGAGTCAATTTCCTTATATAACTCTTTTAAGAAATAAAAGTGGTGTTAGACTATGTAAATTTACTTAATTTTAGAATTTTAGTTACTAGCAATTTAAATGACTTCAGAATAATATATTCTAAGCTTTCCTTTTTTTTTTCAAGCTTTCGTTTTATTTATTTATTTATTTATTTATTTATTTATTTATTTTTCTTCTTTTTCAACATTTTTATTTATTTTTTGGGACAGAGAGACAGAGCATGAACGGGGGAGGGGCAGAGAGAGAGGGAGACACAGAATCGGAAACAGGCTCCAGGCTCTGAGCCATCAGCCCGGAGCCCCACGCAGGGCTCGAACTCACGGACCGCGAGATTGTGACCTGGACGAAGTTGGACGCTTAACCGACTGCGCCACCCAGGCGCCCCTCAAGCTTTCATTTTAATAGATACATTAAAAGTCGCTTTTTCCTTGTTATTTTTTGGCAATTGGCACTACTTGTTCATTATAGAAATCATATATTTATTTAAAAGAAAATCTTTATTGAAAATGACATTTTCAGAGGTTCACAAAGATCAGAGTGCTAAGCTCAGCCCTTAGGGCATGCACATTTTGGGAATGTATAAATAACTAATTTGCAAAACAATGGGTAAAGTGAAGAGGTGTACAATACATACATTTTAAAAATTATACATAAAGTAAGGTTGTTTCTGAAAATATCCCTTACACCCCACAGATTTTTAGAAAAATAAAATTTGAGGCTTTAAGGCAATAACTCAAGGCAGTAATAGGGTTATGAACTTTTTTACAATTTTTTTAAGCTTACATTTGAGTCAAATTTTCAGTGCAATATATCTTGTAGACTATGATATTAATTTCTTCTTTTTTTTAAAATTTCTTTAGGTAAGAAAAGAAGGAGTAGAAATTAGTGCTTCTTGCTGGAGGAGTTGCAGAGAGTGGTTTTGGGGGATTTAAGAATTGCAGGTGCTGCAGAAGGGAGGGAGCCCTGATTATGAGGGAGGAGCAAGAAAGAAAGAGAGAGAGTGAAGTCACATGCAGGAGACTGCACAAGAAAAACTCTTCCCTAAAACCATTGACTGAGAAAAGGAGAAGGGCTGAGTACCGCAAGTTTGTATAAGCAGTGGAGCACAAAATCTGAAGTTTTACAAGTCCAAGCCATTGCCAGGGCAGTGCTTGGTGGGTTTAGCAGTGCTCCAATGGGGAAGGAGGACAGAGACCCAGGTGTGGACAGCATGGTCTGAGGATACCCTGGGTGGCACAGGGAGACGTTCCCTTCTTAGAGTCCATTTGGGAGAGGTGGCATGGCCACTCTGGGGACAAAAGAATTGGCGGCGTGAACATGCTGCCCTACTCACTAGCATAGGAACAAAGACCCTGGCTGAAGGCAGCAAACTTTGGTCCTGGCTTTTTGCTGTGCTTTAGCATAAATTCTGAACCACTGTGTAGTCCTGCAACTGTTTTCTGGGACAAACTCGCGCCGGCCACAGTGCAATAAGACCCTCCCCCAGAGGATCAGTGTGGGTCCATGCCATATAGGTCCCTAAAATTTGGAGTTTTGAAACCCAGCCACGTACCTGAGATAAAGCACAGGTACTGTGTTGCCTGGCAGGAAGATAGCGCAGACACAGACAGGTGAAGGCGGGGATCTGACCGAAGCTGGGAGCACAGAAGGGGTGATTGCTTGCTTCTTCTAGAATGGCAGGTACTTATTCCCTGCTCCAAGAATGAGACAATGGAGCAAAGTCATTTCCCCCCCAATCCATCATCACTGACTTCAGGGAGCAAAACAGCACCACACAGTAGATGCCAGAGCCACTTACACCAAGCCCCACCACCCTGAGCCCTGCAGGTGCGTTTCCATGAGGGTAAGTATTCATCTGAGAATCAGTGCAGAAGGCCCCTCTCTCAGAGGACCAGCACAAACCCCTCACAAGCACCAAGTCTACTGATCATAGAGTGCTGCAAAACTTCAGCTCTAAGGGACATAGGATCTAGCTGCTGCTGCTTCTTTTTTCTTCTTCTTCGTCTCCTTCTTTTCTTTTTTATCTAGCTTCTTTTAACAAGCAGACCAAAATACACCTAGTTAAAACTTGCCATACAATGGACAAGGTCCAAATACTCCCTACTGTAGGCAAGCAGAAACTGCAGAAGACTGACCTGAGGGAAGGAGCAGTCAAAACACATCAGCAGAGTGCACACTGTGAAACACTTCCTTAAGCACCAGGCCCAAACAGTATATGACCTGGTTTTTTTCTCTTCGTTTTTTCTTTTGGACCTCTTCTTTCTATTCTATTCTACTCTACTTTATTCTATTCTATTCTGTTCTATTCTATTCTATTCTATTCTATTCTATTTTTTGAGGGAGAGAGAGAGAGCACATGCATGCAAGCAGGGGAGAGGCAGGGGAAGAGGAAGAGAGAGAGAATCTTAAGCAGACTCCAAGCCCAGCACAGAGCCTGACACAGGCTGGATCACATGAACTGTGAGATCATGACCTGAGCTGAAACCAAGGGTTGGACACTTAACTGACTAAGCCACCAAGGTGCCCCAGTGGACTTCTTAATACAGGCATTACTCTTGGAAGCAGGAATATCACAAGCTTTCCTAACAATCACTCAAAAAATAGTGACTTAGACAAAATGACAAGAAAAAGAACTGGAAGAAGTAATGTCCAGGAATTTAATTAATACAGATATAAATAAAATGCCTGAACCAGAATTTAAAACAAGAATTTTAAGGGCACTAGCTGGGCCTGAGAGAAGTATAGAAGACACTAGAGAATCCCTTACTGCAGAGATAAAAGAACTAAAAATTACTCATGTCAAAATAAAAAATGATGTACCTGAGATGCAATGACAAGGATGGATGAAGCAGAAGAACGAATCAGTGATATAGAAGATAAAATTATGGAAAATAATAAGGCTAAAATAATAGAGAAAGAAAGGTATTGGATCACAAATTGAGACTGAGAGAACTCACCAACTCCTTAAAGCATAAAAACATTCATATCTTAGGAGTCTCAGAAGAAGAAGAGAGAAAAAGGGGCAGAAAGTTTATTTGAACAAATTATAGCTAAAAACTTCCCTAATTTGGGGAAGGAAACAGACATCAAAATCCAAGAAACACAGAAAACTCCCATTAAATTCAACAAAAGCTAGCTGTCACCAAGACATATCATAGTCAAATTCACAAAATACACAGACAAGGAAAGCATCCTGAAAGCAGCATGAGGGAAAAAGCCCTTAACCTATAAGGGAAGACAGGTCAGATTCAGAGAAGATCTATCCACAGAAACTTGGCAGACCACAAAGGAATGGCATGATATATTCAATG
Organism: Prionailurus bengalensis; assembly: GCF_016509475.1. Taxonomy (NCBI): domain Eukaryota; kingdom Metazoa; phylum Chordata; class Mammalia; order Carnivora; family Felidae; genus Prionailurus; species Prionailurus bengalensis. The sequence goes on along the minus strand of NC_057344.1, from coordinate 188,407,143 downwards.
TGCTGAATGGGAAAAATATGCAGACAAGAATACTTTTTCTAGCAAGGCAGTAATTTAGAATAGAAGGAGGGATAAAGAGTTTCCCTCACAAACAAAAGCTAAAGGAGTTTGTGATCACTAAACCAGCCCTGCAAAAAATATTAAAGGGGACTCTTCCACTGGGGAAAAAAAGACCAAAAGCAACAAAGACTAGAAAGGACCAGAGAACATCACCAGTAACACCAACTGTGCAAGCAACACAATGGCACTAAATTCATATCTGTCCATAATCACTCTGAATGTAAAGGGACTAAATGCTTCAGTAAAAGATATAGGGGATCAGAATGGATAAAACAAGATCTATCTATATGCTGTCTATAAGAGACTCATTTCAGACCTAAAGACACTTGCAGATTGAAAGTGAGGGGATGGAAAAAGCATCTATCATGTCAATGGGCATCAAAAGAAAGACAGAGTCACCATACATATATCAGACAAACTAGATTTTAAACTAAAGACTATAACAAGAGATGAGGAAGGGCACTGTATCATAATTAAAGAGATCTATACTTCACAAAGATCTAACAATTATAAATAATGTCCCCAAATTGGAGCCCCCAGATATATAAATCAATTAATAAGAAACATAAAGGAACTGATTGATAATGATACAGTAATAGTAGGGGACTTTAACAACCCACGTACCTCAATGGACAGATCATCTAAGCAGAAAATCAACAAGGAAACAATGGCTTTGAATGACACACTGGACCAGATGAACTTAACAGATATATTCAGAACATTTATCCTAAAGCAGCAGAATGCATGTTCTTCTCCAGTGCACATGGAACATTCTCCAGAATAGATCACATATTGGGCCACAAATAAGCCCTCAATAAGTGCAAAAAGACTGAGATCACAACATGCATATTTTCTTTAAAAAAATTTTTTTTTACATTTATTTATTTTTGAGAGACAGAGTGAGACAGAACACAAGTGGCGGAGGGGCAGAGAGAGAAGGAGACACAGAATCCAAAGCAGGCCTCAGGCTCTGAGCTGTCAGCATAGAGCCCAATGCAGGGCTCGAACCCATGAACCACATGACCTGAGCTGAAGTCGGACACTCAACTGATTGGGCCCCTCAGGTGCCCCACAACATGCATATTTCAGACCACAACACTATAAAACTTGAAGTCAACCACAAGAAAAAATTTGGAAAGACCACAAATACATGGAGGTTAAAGAACATCCTAGTAAAGAATGAATGGGTTAACCAGGACATTAAAGAAGAAATAAAAGAATACATAGAGGCAAATGAAAATGAAAACACAACAGTGCAGAACTTTTGGGATGCCCCAAAGGCAGTCCTAAGAGGGAAGTTTATTGTAACACAGGCCTATTCAAGAAGCAAGAAAAGTCTCAGATACACAATCTAACCTTATACCTAAAGGAGCTAGAAGAGTAATAGAAAATAAAGCCTAAAGCTAGTAGAAGAAGGGAAATAATAAAGATTAGAACAGAAATAAACAATATACGAGGACCTGGGGGGCTCAGCCGGTTAAGCGTCTGACTCTTGGTTTCAGCTCAGGTCATGATCTCATGGTTTCGTGGGTTCAAGTCCCACATTGGACTATGTGCTGGCAGTGTGGAGCCTGCTTGGGATTCTCTGTCTCCTCTCTCTGCCCCTCCCCCACTCACGCTATCTCTGTCTCTCTCAAAAGAAATAAACTTAAAAAAAAAGAAAGAAACAATATAGAAATAAGAACAAACAAAATCCCAGTAGAATAGATCAATGAAACTAAAGCTGGTTGCCTGAAAAAAAAAATTAATGAAATTGTAAACCCCCAGCCATACTTATTAAAAAAGGAAAAGAGCTAAATAAATAAAAGCACAAATGAAAGAGGAGAAATCACAACTAACACCAAAGAAATACAAACAATTATAATAGAATACTATAAAAAATTACATGCCAACAAACTAGGTTATCTGGAAGAAATGAACAAATCGTTAGAAACATACAAACTATCAAAATGGAAACAGGAACCAATAGAAAATTGGAACAGACCCACAACGAGCAAAGAAATTGAATCAGCAATCAAAAACCTCCCAGCAAACAAAAGTCCTGGGCCAGATGGCTTCCCAGGGGAATTCTATAAGACATTTAAAGAAGAATTAATACCTATTCGTCTCAAACTTTTTGAAAAAATAGAAGTGGAAAGAAAACTTTCAAATTAATTATACAAGGCTAGAATTACCTTAATTCCAAAATCAGACAAAGACCCCACTAAAAAGGAGAATTATTGGCCAGTATATCTGAGGACCAGGAATGGAAAAATTCTCAAGAAGGTGTTAACAAATCAGATCCAACAGTACATTAAAAGAATTATTCACTACAATCAAGTGGGATTTATTCCTGCACTGCAGGGGTGGTTCAATATTGGCAAATAAATCAACTTTAATCAAATAAAGGAAAGGATAAGAGCCATATGATTCTCTCAATGGATGCAGAAAAAGCATTTGATGGAATATGGCATCTATTCTTGATAAAAAAAAAACCCTCAACAAAGTAGATATAGATGGAACATACCTCAACAACATAAAAGCCCTATATGAAAGGCTCAGAGCTAATATTATCCTCAATGGGGAAAACCTGAGAGCTTTTCCTCTACAGTCAGGAACAAGAGAGGAATGTCCATTCTCATCATTACTATTTAACACAGTACTGGAGGTCTTAGCCCTAGCAATCACACCACAAAAAGAAATAAAAGGCATCCAAATTGGCAAGGAAGAAGTCAAACTTTCACCATTTGCAGATGACGTGATACTTTATTTAGAATACTTGAAAGACTCCACCGAAAAATTGCTAGAACTAATACATGAATTCAGCAAAGTCAGAGGATATAAAATCAACATACAGAAATCTGTTACATTTCTGTACACCAATAATGAAGCAGCAGAAAAAGAAATCAAGGAATCGTTCCCATTTGCAACTGCACCAAAAACAGTAAGATACCTAGGACTAAACCTAACCAAAGAGGTAAAAAAAAAATCTGTACTCTGAAAATTATAGAACACTTATGATGGAGATTGAAAAGAACACAAGGAAATGGACAAACATTCCATGCTCGTGGACTGGAAGAAAAACATTGTTAAAATGTATATACTAACCAAAGGAATCTACTTATTTAATGCAATCTCTATCAAAATAATACCAGTATTTTCACAGAGCTAGAAAAACAATCCTAAAATTTCTATGGAGCCAGAAAAGTTCCTGAATAGACAAAACAATCCTGAAAAAGCAAAGCAAAGCTGGAGCCATCATGGTTCTATGACTCAAGCTATATTACAAAGCTGTAATCATCAACACAGCACGGTACTGGCACAAAAACACATAGATCAATGGAACAGAATAGAAAACCCAGAAATGGACTCACAAACATATGGCGAACTAATCTTTGGCAAAGCAGGAAAGAATATCCAATTGAAAAAAAGACAGTCTCTTCAACAAGTGGTGTTGGAAAAACTGGACAGCAACATGCAGAAGAATGAAACTGGACCACTTTACACAAAAATAAATTCAAAATGGATGAAAGACCTAAATGTGAGATAGGAAACCATCAAAATCCTAGAGGAGAACACAGGCAGCAACCTCTTTGACCTCAGCTGCAGCAACTTCTTACTAGATGCATTGCTGGAGGCAAGGGAAACAAAAACAAAAATGAACTACTGGGAATTTAAGCTTTTGCTTTTTCAAGAAAGCTTCTGCACAGTGAAGGAAACAGTCAACAAAACTAAAATTCAGCCTACAGAACGGGAGAAGGTATTTGCAAGTTACATATCTGATAAAAAGTTAGTATCCAAAATCTATAAAGAACTTATCAAACTCAACACCCAAAGAACAAATAATCCAGTTAAGGGGAGGAAAACATGAACAGACATTTTTCCTAAGAAGACATCCAGATGGCTAACAGACACATGGAAAGATGTTCAACATCACTCATCATCAGGTAAATACAAACCAAAACCATGATGAGATACCACATCACACCTGTCAGAATGCTAAAAATTAATAACACAGGAAACAACAGATGTTGGCAAGGATGTGGAGAAAGGGGAGCCCTCTTACACAGTAGGTGGAAATGCAAACTGGTGCAGCCACTCTTAAAAACAGTATGAAGGTTCCCCAAAAAGGTAAAAATAGAACTACCTTATGACCCAGCAATTGTACTACTTGGTATTTACCCAAAGGGTACAAAAGAACAGATTTGAAGGGGTATATGTACCCTGATGTTTATAGCAGCATTATCAACAATAACGAACCATGGAAAGAGCCAAAATGTCCACTGACTGATGAATGGATAAAGAAGATATGGTACATATATGTATATATGTATATATATGTAGTTACATATATATATACACACACACACACATATATATACACACACACATGTATACATACATATGTATATATATAGGTACATATATATATACATATATACATATATATACACATATACATGTAAAATGGAATATGACTCAGCCACCTAAAAGAATGAAGTATTGCCATTTGCAATGACATGGATGGAGCTAGAGTGTATTATGCTATGCAAAATAAGTCAGTCAGAGAAAGACAAATACCATATGATTTCATTCATGTGAAATTTAAGAAACAAAACAGATGAACTTATGGAAAGGGAAAAATAAGAGAGAGGGAAACAAACCATCTATCGTAATGATAGAGAACAACTTGAGGGTGATGGAGGTAGATGGGTTGGGGATGGGCTAAATGGGTGATGGGTTTTAAGGAGGGCACTTGTTATGATGAGTGCTGGGTATAATATGTAAGTGATGAATCACTAAATTCTACCCTGAAACCAAGATTACACTGTATGTTAACTAACCAGAACTTCAATAAAAATTTGAAAAAAAGTTATATAATTAAAAGAGATTGTCAAAATAGATTAAAAAGCATAATCTAATTGCCTGATGGCGATAAAAACTCAATTTATATATAAGAATGTAGATACATTTAAAGGAAAAGGATGAAAAAAATATTGGTACGCAGACAGTGAGATGAGAAAGTAGGAACAGCTATGTTAGTATCACATAAAATAGACTTCAGATGAAGGAATATTGCCAGGGATAAAGGCTGTTTATCATGATAATAAGGGGTTCTTCCATCTTAAAACACAAAAATCATCAATGATTATATAACAATAACAGAGTTTAAAGGACATATAGCAAAATCTGTTAGAACTTAAAAGAAAAACAAAAAAAATCCACAATTATAGCTGGCGGTTTCCATTATCCTCTCCCATTAGAGTGAGATCAAGTAGTCACAATTGGTAAGGATACAGGAGACCTAAACTATTAGCAACTATTACTCAAATTCACCTAATGGACATTTGTGGAAGGCTTCATCCAAAAAATCAGAACACAAATTGCTTTTAAATCCACACAAAGCATTCACTAAAAGGGGTCACAAACTAGTACATAAAATAAATGTCACCACATTTCCTCTGAGCTTGTAGATATATAATTGACATATAACATTGTGTAATCTTAAGGTGTACAATGTAATGATTTGATATAGGTACCTATTATCAAACGACTTACACAGTAATGTTAGTTACCACATCTATCACCAACATAATTACTTTCAGTGTGTGTGTGTATAGTGAGAATTTTTAACATTTACTCTCTTAGAAACTATCAGGTATACAACACAATATCGTTAAAGTCACCATGCTGTACATTTGATTCCCAGAACGTATTCCTCTTATAACTGGAAGTTGGTACCTTTTGACCACCTTCACCCATTTCCCTAACCCCACCCATTGCCCTTGGCCATCACCAATTTCCTTTCTTTCTATTAGTTTAGCTTTTATTAGATTCCGTGTATAAATGAGATCACATAGAGAAAGTGGTTTCATTTCATTTGGATATATATCTAGATGTGGGATTGCTGGATCATAGGGTAGTTTTATTTGTAATTTTTTAGGAAGCTCTACACTTTTTTTCCATGGTGGCTGTATCAATTTACAATCCCACCAACAGTGCACAGGGTTTTCTTTTCTCCACATCCTTGCCAGCACTTGTTATTTCTTATCTTTTCATAGTAGCCATTCTAATAGATGTGAGGTGATATCTCACTGTGATTTTGATTTTCATTTCCCTGATGATTAGTGATGTTGAGCATCTTTTCATATACTGTTGGCCATTTGTATGCCTTCTTTGGAAAAATGTCTATTTAGGTCTTTTGCCCATTTTTAATCAGATTATTATTATTTTTTCTATTGAGTTGTATGAGTTCAGATATATGATTTGCAAATATTTTGTCACATTCCACAGGTTGCTTTGTCATTTGTTGATCATTTCTTTATTTTATTTTATTTTATTATTTAAAAAAATGTTTATTTTTGAGTGAGAGAGCTAGAATGTGCAAAAGGGGGGGTTGCAGAGAGAAAGCAGACATAGGATCCAAAGTAGGCTCTGCACTGACAACAGAAAGCCTGATGTGGGTCTTGAAGTCACAGACTGTGAGATCATGACCTGAGCTGAAGTCAGATGTTTAACCAACTGAGTCACCCAGGTGCCCCATTTGTTGATCATTTCTTTTGCTGTGCAGAAGGTTTTTGGTTTGATGTAGTCCTACTTGTTTGTTTTTGCTTTTGTTGCCTGTGTTGTCAATACATTTTAATGAGTTGAAATCATATATTGTAATACATTGGAAATATATGTTTAATCTTTGTTCCTGTTCCTGGTACATAACTTCTAAGACTCTTGGAATTTCCAGAATGATAGTGTCTTTTATTTTTAAAAAAAAAATTTTTTTTAACGTTTTTATTTATTTTTGAGACAGAGAGAGACAAAGCATGAACAGGGGAGGGTCAGCAAGAGGGAGACACAGAATCTGAAACAGGCTCCAGGCTCTGAGCTGTCAGCACAGAGCCTGACGTGGGGCTTGAACTCACAGACCACGAGATCATGACCTGATCCGAAGTCCGCCGCTTAACCAACTGAGCCACCCAGGCACCCCGATAGTGTCTTTTATATGTTAATGGGATGACTGGTGGCTAGGGGTCCCTAGATAGCTTCAGGATGGGGGCTGGTTACCAAAAGTACCAAGACATGGTTGGAGGGTTAGAATGTTCAGCTTCACACTCCAACCTTTGGGGAGAGCAGAGGGTCAGGAGATTGAGTTCACTGCCAATGGCCAATGATTTAATTAATATGTCTGCATAATGAAACCTCCACAATAATATCTAAATGTTGGCATTTGGAAAGCTTCCGGCTGGGGAACACACTCGGGTGCTGGGTGTGGGTGCAGCTGGAGAGGGCATAGAAACTTCATGCATCTTTCCCCATATCTTGCTTTATTCATCTCTTTCATGTGGCTCTTCTTGAGTTGTATCCTGTATAATAAATTATTAATAACAAATAAAGTATTTCTCTAGGCCATTACAGAAAATTAGATTTATGGATGATATAAATCTAATTTTAAACTCTGATTTATAGATGATCAGTTATAAGTATAGGAACCTAGGACTTATGATAGGTAAGTGAAGTGTGACAGTCTTGTGGGACTGAACCCTTTATCTGTGGGGTTTGTGTTAATTCTGGGTAGTTAGCATCACAATTGAATTGAATTGTAGGATATCCTATTGGTATCAGTTGGAGAATTGGTTGGTGTGGGAAAACTCCCACACACATTTGGTGTCAGAACTGTGAGTAAAAATAGTTTATACATAATATCTTCTCTAACTTCAACAAAATTCAATTAAAGGACAAAAATAGAAGAAATCTATAAAATCCCCAAATACATGGAAATTCAACCAATGGGTCAAAGAATAAATCACAAAAGAAATTAGAATGGAATGAAAAAGAAAAAAAAAGCATATCAAAATTTGTGGGATGGAACACCTGGGCGGCTCAGTCAGTTGGGCATCTGACTCTTCATCTCAGCTTGGGTCATGGTCCCATGGTTTGTGAGTTCAACCTCCACGTCGAGTTCTGTGTTGATGGCACAGAACCTGCTTGGGATTCTGTCTCTCTCTCTGGCTCTCTATCTCTCAAAATAAATAAATAAACTTAATTTTTTGTGTGTGGGATATAGTTAATATAGTTCTCACAATAACATGTGTAACTATTAGTAAAGTAGGAAAACCTTAAAAATCAATAATTTAAATATCCACCATAATAGCCTAGGAAAAGAAGAACAAATTAAACCAAAACTAAGGAGAAGAAAACACATATATAAAATAAGTAAAAAAATAATTAAAACAAATTCAAAACCCAATGAAACCAAGCTTAGTTCTTTAGGGATAAAAACCTAATAAATTGATAAGTCTCTGGCTAGATAAGAAGACCTCTGGCTAAATCAAGAAAAAAAAAAGATAACATAAAACAGTAATATAAGAATATAGACACTGAAATGAAAATAAAGGAGTATTATGAATAATCTCATGCCAATAAATTGAGCAACCAAAACAAATGGATAAATTCCTTGAATACATGTTACCAAAACTGATTTAAGAAGAAATAGAACATAGGATGGCCCCATATCAATTAAATAAACTAAATTTATCATTAATACCTTTCCACAAAATAATCTACAGAGACAGATTCCTTCACACAATGCCATCAAACATTTAGGAAATAAATAATTCCAATCTTATAGAAAACCTTTTAGGGAGGAGGAGAAGAGAATACTTCCTAACTTATTTCATGAAATCAGCATTACCATGATACCAAAACCTCACAAAATGATTACAAGAAAGAAAAATGGGATGCCTGGGTGGCTCAGTCAGTTAAGCATCTGACTCTTGGTTTTGGCTCAGTTCATGATCTCACAATTTCCAGAGAGAACGAGTGGAAGCAAGAGAGACAGAGAGAGAGAATCCCAAACAGGCTCCACTCTGCCAGCACAGAGCCCAACATAGGGCTCGAACTCATGAAACTGCGAGATCATGACCTGAGTCGAAACCAAGAGTTGAACACTTAATTGACTGAGCCACTTAGGCCTCCCTAAAAAAATATATAATAAATAAAATAAAAATAAATAAATAAATATATATATATATATATATACACACATGTATATATATATTTATGTACAAAAAATAGTAATAAAATAAAACTACATGCCAACATCCAATATGAGCAGAGACAAGAAAATCCTCAACAAGATATTAGCAAATTAAGTCTAGCAATATATGAAAAGTATAATATAGTGTGAGCCAAGAATGTATGGTTGATTTAATATTAACATCTAAAAATCAATCAATTTAATTAGTTATATTAACAAAATAAAAGAGAAAAACTCAAGTGTTTTTAGATGTAGAAAAAAATTTTTGAGGGGCGGCTGGTGGCTCAGTTGGTTAAGTATCTGACTTTGGCTCAGGTCATGATCTCCTGATTTGTGAGTTTGAGTCCCATTTTGGGCTCTGTGCTGACAGCTCAGAGCCAGGAACCTGCTTTGGATTCTGTGTCTCCCTCACTCTCTTCCCCTCCCCTACTTGCATTTTGTTTCTTTCTCTCTCAAAAATAAATAAACATTAAAAAAAAATTAAAAAAATTTTTTTTGACAAAATTCATACCATCATGTAAGAAAAATATCTCAGCTAATTTGGAATAGAAATGAAGTTCCTTAGCCTGATGGAAGGCATCTATAACAAAACCTACTGACATTTTTAATGGTGAAAGGAAACACATTTATAAAAATCTTAAGATTGGGAATAAGGGGGTGCCTGGGTGGCTCAGTCAGTTGAGCATCTGACTTCATCTCAGGTCATGATCTCAGGGCTCATGGGTTTGAGCCCCACATGGGGCTCTGTGCTGACAGCTCAGAGCCTGGAGCCTGCTTCAGATTCTGTGTCTCCCTCTCTCTCTGCCCCTCCCCTGGTTGTGCTCTGTCTCTCTCTGTCTCTCAAAAATAAACAAGCAAAAAAATTTTTTAAAAGATTAGGAATAAGATAAGAATATCCACCCTTAATATTTCAATTCAGTTTTGAACTGTAAGAATTAGTCTGTGAAACAAGGCAAGAAAAATAAACAAAATATATATAAATCAGAAAAGAACTATAATCTTCATGTCATGATCATAAAGCGGGTAGGTTGTAGGTACAAATTCCTAAGGGATCTACCCAAAACTTCTAGAACTAGTAAGCGAATTTAGCAAGTTCTCAGGATACAAGGTTATTTACAAAAACCAATGTTACATTTATATTAATAGAGGACAATTGGAAGTAGAGATATAAATATCATTTGCAAAGGTATCTAAAATCATATAAGACTTGGGCATGCATTTAACAAGGGAGTTTAGCAAATTGGGAGGATATAAGGTCATGAGACAAAAAAAAATTCAATTGTATTTTCAAATACTAGCAATGATCATTTGGAAATATAAATTTTTAAATTACTAGTTTGAATAGGATCCCAAAACATGAAACTTGAACATAAATTTAGTAAACTTCTGCCAGATTTCTGCAATCGAAAATCATTACTGGGGAAAAATAAGGAAGACTCAAGTAATTTGAGAGAGATACTACATTCGGGAGTTGGAAGAGTGAGTACTGTTAAGATGACAATTCTCTCAATTTGACCTTGAGTTTCTTTTTTTTTTTTTTTAATTTGTTTTTAAGGTTTTATTTATTTTTTTTTGAGACAGAGAGAGACAGAGCATGAACAGGGGAGGGGCAGAGAGAGAGGGAGACACAGAATTGGAAGCAGGCTCCAGGCTCCGAGCCATCAGCCCAGAGCCCCACGCGGGGCTTGAACTCACTGACCGTGAGATTGTGACCCGAGCCGAAGTCAGACGCTTAACCGACTGAGCCACCCAGGCGCCCCTGACCTTGAGTTTCAGTGCAATTCCAGACCTCTTTGTAGAAATGGGCAAGTTGATACTAAAGAAGATGGAAAAGAAAAGGAGTTGGAATAGCGAAAACAAAAAGCCTTGGAAAGACAACAATGTCACAAGACTTACATTTCTGATGTGAAGATTTACTATAATTCTACAGTAATCAAGATAGGGGTGTTGACATTAAGATGTAAAAATAGATTAATGGAGTAGAACGGAGAGTTCAGAAATAGGTCCACACAGTCATATGGTCAAATAATTTTCAATTAAGTGCCAAGTAATCAAGGGGAAAGAACAATCTTCTCAATGGTGCTAGAATAACTGGATATGTATAATGGAATAAATAAAATCCAACTTTTATCACACACCATACACAAAAGTTTACTTGAAATGAGACATTAAATACAAAGTTCTAAAGCTAAAATCACAGTCGATGATCCCACAGTAGTGGGATAGATAAAATATTGAGTTAGGTCACAAAAATCATGAAATATAGAAGGAAAAATATGGGATAAATTTGACTTCATAAGAATTTAAACCTTCTGCTATCTATCTATCTATCTATCTATCTATCTATCTATCTATCTAAGAGAGTGCATGTGTATGTGTGCAGGAGAGGCAGAGAGCGAATCTCAAGCAGGCTCCACGCTGGGCATGGAACCTAATACAGAGCCTAACACTGAGCCCCATGGGGTGCTCCATGAGGGGATCCACGTGGGGCTCAATTTCATGATTATGAGATCATGATCCAAGCCGATATCAAGAGTTGGATGCTTAATCGATAAGCCACCCAGGCACCCCAAACTTTTGCTCTTTGAAAGACACTATTAAGAAAATAAAAAGGCAAACCCTGAACTGGGAGAAAATATTTCCAATACATATATCTGATATATGTAGGATGTATATCCAGAATATACAAATGTATAAAGAACAGTAATTCAATAATAAGAACGTAAACAATTAAAGATGCCCAACAAAGAATGGGCAAAGATTGGAACAAACATTTTGCAAAAGAAGTTAGGCCAAAGTCAACAAGTCTATGAAAAGGTCTTCAACATTGTTAGTTGTCAGGGAAATGCTAACTAAAACCACAATGAAAGACAAGTCACTCTACATGCACCAGGACGGCTAAAATTAAGTATACCAACAATAGCAAATATAAGCAAGATTGTGGAACAACAGTAATTCTCACACACTGCTAGACAGGATATAAAATGATGCACTCTGAGAAACTGCCAACCTCTTAAAAATGATGTATATATTTACTGTAGGACCCAGCAATTTTACTCCTGACATGTGTGGCTGAATGTTCTAAGCTTTGAATCAAGATTTGTTCTTTCTGCAGCCTAGCCTCCCATCCTAATGCTATCTAGGGATCCACCAAGAGTTGTCTCATTAGAACAAATCATTTCTATCCCTTCTTTCACTCTTTCAGAACCTGGGGATAAATACCAAACACATATACTATTTCTATAATATTTGAAAAGAGGGGCGCCTGGGTGGCGCAGTCGGTTAAGCGGCCGACTTCAGCCAGGTCACGATCTCACGGACCATGAGTTCGAGCCCCGCGTCAGGCTCTGGGCTGATGGCTCAGAGCCTGGAGCCTGTTTCCGATTCTGTGTCTCCCTCTCTCTCTGCCCCTCCCCCGTTCATGCTTTGTCTCTCTCTGTCCCAAAAATAAATAAACGTTGAAAAAACAAACAAAAAAAAATTTAAAAAAAAAAAAAAAAAAAAAAAAAAAAAAAAAGAAAAGATGATCTATTTCTTTAAAAAATACAGAAATACCAAAAAGATTAGCAAGAATTGTTCTTTTTTAAGTTTACTTATATTTATTTTGAGAGAATGAGAGAAAGAGAGATTGTAGAGAGAGAGGGTGAGACAGAGAATCCCAAGCAGGCTCCACACTACCACTGTGGAGCCCGACACGGGACTTGAACTCAAGCCTGAAAATCATGGCCTGAGCCAAAATCAAGAGCCAGACACTTAAGCAACTGAGCAACCCTGGTGCCCCTAGCAAGAATTGTTTTAATTCATCAAATGTGGCAATAATTTCATTTGACCTGTCAGTAAAAGATGTCAGAAGCATAATTCCTCCAACAAGGAGAATTGTAGCTGGTGAAAGTACTGTACCGTTTTGGTTTCAAAATCTTAAATTCTTTTTCAAAAATCCATGAATCACTTTTCATAATCTCTTGTTCTTTGCACCTGTTTGTGATTCTTTCCTTTCTGTAAGCATATGAAATATTCTTATTTTATATACTCTATCTTGTGATTCAATCATATGAATCCTTTAGGAGCCTAACTGTGCTGTTTTCTACTGTGCTGTTTGTGGTTTGTTGTGGGGTTTCTAGTAGCTCATGGATATGGGCCTTTAGTGTTGTGCTAATGAAGTCACAGAAATAAGATCCAATTGGTGGTGTTTGTCAATTTCTGAGGGGGTAACTACTTCTATCTCAGCCAGTTTCGAACTACCTGTGTGGTGTTGCTGAATGTGGAGTTAGGAAGACGTGTGGACAATGGTTCTTGCAAGTTGGTACAAGTCCGCTCCAGCCTGCTACTTCCCTTATTCGTAAAAATGTGAACTAGATCATGATCAAGCATCTATTCCTTAGAGGCGAACTGCCTTGATTTTTGTTAGATACCTGAAATTGTTCCCAATTTCAGACCACTTTAAGATAATTTCTTAGCTTTTTTGGGAGCGTGCAGGTAATTTTGAATTGCAGCCTCAAATCCATTTGAGGACTGCTTCTATTAACAGATTCTCAGAAGAAATCTCTTTGTCTTTTCCTTCACTGAAGGCCAAAAATAGTTTCCCAGTTATATCCCTTTGCAGAGCTTATATTTTTCTATTCAGTCTCTCATTCAGAGTATAACCGTGTAGGCTCTTGGCTTACTCAGCACCTCCATTCCAATTGTCTATTTTGTGAAGGCCCAAGACTCTCAGCCACTAAAACCCAAGGCTCTCGCTTTTTGGAGCCAATGTCCTTGGACAGCTGCCAGCGTTAGTCCTGCTTACTAGTCCAGATTCATCCTGGCTCCTTCACTTCTGAATACTTTTTTATCCCTAGTGAGCTTAGCTATGCATTTAAAATAATTTTTCAAAAAATGTTTTATCCAGTATTTTAAAGTGTCTTGCAGTGGGTGGTTTTTTCAGGATATGTAGCCTATAATGTTACTGGAAGTACAGTTCAAATTTTAAATACCCAAAACTCGGTCTACTTTTTCTGGTTATCTATATCTGTGTAACAAATATTCCAAACTTAGTTGTTTGTAAAAACAATCAATTTATTGCGCTCATGATTTGTGGGGTCAGGAGCTTGGACAGCACTTTGCTGAGTCAGTCTTCTACTCTTTATGGTACCAACTGGGTTCACCTAGTGGTTTTTGGTGGGAGGCTAGTCTGGTCTGGAGGGTCCAATGAGGGTTTCACTCACATATCTGGTGCCCTAGTGAAGGCAGCTGCAAGTCTGGGCTCAGTTTACTTGTTTTCTCTTTCCACGTAGTCTCAGGGTCTATTTTCAGTGTTTTTCCAGCAGTCATCAGACTTCTGACGGGGTAACTCAGGGATCCACTGGTCCAAGAGGCCAGGGAGTAGCAAATGTCAATCTTTTGGTCTGAGAATTAGCCCATTATCACTAATATCATATTCTATTGGTCAAACAGCCCTTTAGCCCATCCAGACTCAAGAGGAGGAGGCCCTATTGTCTGTGGAGGGGATGTCAAAGAATTAGTGGCCTGATTTAATCAAACCACATTACTGCATTAAATCTTTAAGCCTTCTTTATTTATTCTACTGATTCTACTTATTTATGTTGCTGCAGAAACAGAAATTTGATTAAACTGACATGTTTAGGGCTCTCAGGGAATTGATGTGCTCAATCACCAATTTCCATTGTCATATCACTGCATTCACTGCGTATCACTTTTACTTGGATAATATATTCAGTTTGTTAAATGGTTCACCTAATTTACATGAAAATGATAGGCCATAAAGGTTTTCTAAACAATTGACATTATACTACCCACAGAAAGCCAATTAAAATAAATTATTGTTTTTATCCCACAAAGTTTTAAAATAGTTTTCAGTTTTGTTGGTTTCAATAGGTATGAAAGGAGACCATTTTGTGACAGATGACTGCAGTTGATTTTGAATTTTCACTAAGTTGAAAAAATTTTGAATATTAGATAAGAAACATTCTAAGAAACATTTCAGAAAAGATATATTATGCTTTAATTAAAGAAATATAAATTAATATATGTCAGAAATTTTAACTTGTCTTTATTTTCCTATTATTAGAACAATATTTGGATATATGTTTCTACACTTAAAGAATCATTTATATTAAAATTTAAGAAAAGTAACATAGCAATTTTGATTTTACTGGTAACTGTTTTGAGGCATCAGACCATGACAGAGACTGTTAGCTGTCCACAAAAATCTGTCCTTCTCTTCATTATGGCATGAATTCATGTTAATCTTTCTAATAATATAGACGTCCTATTTAAACTATTTATTACTTTTCTTTCTTCATTCAGCAGACACTTAGATTGTGTTCTTATTTTAGCTATTGCGAGCAATGCAGCGATTAACATAGGAGTACATATATCTATATCATATGTATACAATGGAATATTATTCAGCCTTAAAAAAGAAGGAAATCCTGCGATTTGTGTCAACGTGGATGAATCTGGAGGTTATGTTAAGTGAGTATGACAATTACTGCATGATCCCACTTATATATGCATCTAAAATAGTTTCATAGAAAGTGAGAGTTGAATGGTGGTGACCAGGGGTGGGGTGGAAATGAGGTCAAAGGTTACAAAGTTTAGTTATGCAAGATAAAAGTTCTGGAGATCTAATGCACAGCATAGTGACTAGAGTTATACAATCCAGTTAACAATACTATATAGTATACTTGAAATTTGCTAAGAGGGTAGATCTTATGTATACTCTATTTATCACACAAAAGACAGAAAGAAAAGAAAAAAAAGGAAAGAAAGAAGGAAAGAAAGAAAGAAAGAGAAAGAAAATAGTAACTGTTAAGTAATAGATTTGTTAATCTTCTTGATTGTTGTGCTTATTTCACAGTGTTGTACACCTTAATTATATACAATTTCTATTTATCAATTTCACTTCAATAAAGCTGGAAAAAAAAAAGAATCCATGCCATTCCTTGGGGGAAATACATGATTTTTAGCTCTGTTTAGTGACATGGCCCAGGAGCAAGGTCATTCTGTGATGCACACTAGTGCCAGAAGCAAAGCACCCCTTGGAGAAATAGTTGATTTTTACATCTGTGGTGGAAGATTCGATGTGAGACTGAGCATCTAGTTGTGCCAGAAAGCTTGGGAGCTTCCGAAGATTAATGGTGTTGTGTCAAAAGACCACAGGAACCCATTTAAAGGGTACTTGAAACAATTTAAGCACCAAAAGGAGGATAATGGCTCTGGTCAACTGACACATTTTAAGGCTGGAAACCTGTTAGTATATAATTTTGTGCAAAAGAGAAAAGCTAACTTAAGGTGTTGACTCTTACTACGCAGTCATGTTGGTGTTTGTGACTAATTTATTGTACTGTTAAAGGGTATAGAACAAAAAACATAGATACTTCAGGGAAATGTATTTTCTGATTAAAGGGAATATGAGTAGAATGATACCATACGCTGTGAATTTAAATCAGATACGAAATATTCAAATTAAATTATAGATATACATATATTAGCATATATTAGTAATATAAAATATATAATGATACAATATACAGTTGACCCTTGGAACAACACAAGGGTTAGGGGCACTGACTCCCCCCACACACAGTTGAAAATCTGCATATAACTTTTGACTCCTCAAATATTAACTTCTGATAGCCTACTGCTGACCAGAAGCATACCAATGACATAAAAGGTAAATTAACACACATTTTGCATGTTTATATGCCTCATGTACTGCATTCTTACAATAAAGTCAGCTAGAGAAAAGAAAATGTTATTAAGAAAATTATAAGGATGAATAAATACATTTATGATACTGTACATGTATTAGTATTTTAAGGAATTTATGGTTCCAAGAATGAAAAACATGCAAAAGCCATCAGATCCAAAGAATTTAGTGTTTTACTTCTCAGGATCCCATCAAGTGTGAAGCTTTCTACAGTTAGAAAGAGAAAGACACCAACTTGAGTGACAGAATTGTTAGCAGATTAAAGAATTAGATCACGTAGATAAGTTGAATCCATAAAAGCAATTAGCTGATCCTCTCAGATTATGAAATCATTGATGTAGCGAACAAAAATTGGGTCCAATAAGTCACAGAAGAGTAACAATGTTCTTCTGGCATAAATCTCTTTTAATAATATCAAGAAATGGGTATGATAACTGTTTTCCTTAGTGAATTAATGTTTTTTCAACTTGAGAAGGTTTAGTATTACATCCAGAAAAGTTTAAGAAAGCTACACCTTTAGAATTAGTGTTTTCATGTTATGACCGAAGCTGTGCCTACCTGATACTGTATATGCTAAGAATAAATGGGAGAATTTGGTCTAATGGAATGACAGTCTTTTAACTATTTAAATAATATATTTATCAGGGTACCTGGCTGGCTCAGTTGATAGAGCGTATGACTCTTGATCTTAGAGTTGTGAGTTTGAGCCCCACACTGAGTATAGAGATTACTTAAGAACAAAAATCTTTAAAAAATAATAACTTATATATCTTAGTTATATCTCATCTAAGATATTAGGCTTACATTATTTATAAGCTTTATTTAATTTATAAGAATTATTTAATACCCAAGAAAGCTTTATGTCTTTTTTTTTAATGTTTATTTTTGAGAGAGAGAGAGAGAGAGAGACAGAGCATGAGTGGGGTAGGGGCAGAGAGAGAGGGAGACAGAATCCAAAACAGGCTCCAGGCTCTGAGTTGCCAGCACAGAGTCCAACGTGGGGCTTGAACCCATGAACTGTGAGATCATGATCTGAGCCGAAATCAGATGCTTAACCGACTGAGCCACCCACAAGCCCCTTTATTTCTTGAATTAGCCAATTGTAGTATTTCAAAGGGAAATGCTTGAGGTGATCCAACTGCAAATGTTCTTCCATTCCAGAGTATCATACCACCACAATGTCACTCATATTTTGTCCCCTGACATCTAACTGCTTAACCTACAAATTGGATCCTTAATTCTTAAAAGTCTACCTACACACATAGGTTACTTAGCGCACCCTGTTCACAGGCTTTGGTTGTATGCAGATTAGTTTCCCATGGTCTCATCCTCTGCTCCTTGTTCTAGTCCAGGCTTTCCACTAAGTGACACACTTGGGGGATAACAGAACAACAATAATAACAACAGACTGATTTTCTCAAAAAGCAGGACTTCATTTTGTGCTCTGCTCCATTTTTGCCATTTATATACTTATAAAGCAGGGAGGGGCGCCTGGGTGGCTCAGTCAGTTAGGCACCTGACTCTTGATTTCGGCTCAGGTCATGATCTTATGGTCATGAGATTGAGCCTCGCATTGGGCTCTGTGCCTGATAAATATCCAAGGAAAAAATGATGAGTTTGTTTATGAAGACAGAGAGGGACTCATTATGTGGAACTTGCCCCTTCCACAACCAACAGAAATTCTTGCCACGTTTCAAAGGTTAAAAACAAAATCTCAATTATCAAAGAAATCCTCAATGTTAAACATCTCTGCACAAATGCTATAATCCCTTAGAGAGCCTAAATGTTTTACCAGATAAATAATGCGTACATTATTAATACCACTTTCAAGTAGCCTTTTCTAAGACCTTTCAAAGTCCATGTTTCTCTCCCCTGTTAAACGCCAAAGTGTCTCATCTTCTATGTCTGATTGGCAAGAGGCCCTTTCCTTCCCTGCTGCCACAGGGCAGCCTTGAAGGGGAGGGTATCTCACATGTATCTATATTTAGGTATCAGTGAAAGCCATTTTTTTTTTAATGTGCTGACCCACTGGCATGAGGTGGTCTCCAGCCACAGGGTGGTGAGACTTCTTCTTCCTTCCAACAATGGAATTCTTATAAATAGCCACATCTTGTATATATAAAATTCTGAGTCTGTAGGGTCTTTTTAAATAGCTCTTGTCCCCAACAATAATTAATATCCTCTTTTTTCCATCTCCCATCTATTGTTATCATAGCCCCTCTACTTGTAGATTATGTCTCTCAGATTCTCCCCTCTGCAACTCCTTCTTTATCTATGACTCACAGGACTTTTCCTTCTCCTTCCAGAATCTGTCCTAGCCTTTGGTTATATAAATCACCATTAAGTTGTTTCCCTGCATCTAACACCATTTCAGCCCTTTATGCCCATTCCTAGGTTGTTTTGAAACAAAATTATCTGCTTAAGGTTTTTTGGACCACCCAGTTTCAACCTACATAGGCTGCAGACCTGTGTAAGAACTGGTTACGGTGTAAACTTCTTAGAAGTGTTTTTCCTCTTTGCAAAAGGAACCGACTTCAGGCAGGCACTTTTCCTTGTAGACCTGAGGGTGTGAAATAGAAGTTTTATTTCTAGTTCAACCTTATTTTGAAGATGAGGCCCTTTGGAGTCTCAGCTTTGGGAGAAAGTGTTTCCTATTATTTTTCTTATTTTGGGTGGCCCTGAGCCTAGTTTCCTATACCTGTAAGGCTATGACAAACCAAAGATTAATCTTGTAGGATTCAGTGGATGCCCTCATGTTGAAGGCTAGCTTCAATGTTCTATTGCTCTCTGAGTGTGTCCACATACCTTCAGTCTCTGGTCAGAACATTACTTGTTTTTTGTCTAGCCCTTTGTTGCTTGGAAGATGATTTTTAAAAATCCATTATCTAGAATTTTCAGTTGGTTTCAGGGCAAGTGTCAGTATATAAACCAGTCTGCCATGTTGCCAGAAACTGTTCATTACAAGATTTTCTAAAGTTGAACCAGATGTGTCTCCTATAAGAAACCCACATGCGTCATGATAAATTTTTCTACTTTTTCTATTCTTTCATAGAATTTGTGTAAGAGTGAAATGAAAATTTGATAGATCATGACTGTAAAACTGACACAGAACTTCTTTGTGGAAAGGTTAAAAATGAGTGATTTTTAAAATGGGTTTTAGGATCATTTAGGTTTTCTATTTCTTTTTGAGGCAGCTCTGGTAATGCAGTATTTTTTAAGAGTTTGTTATCTCACTTAAGTTTTAAAATTTATTTGTCAAAAGTTTCTTTTTTTTTTTATTTTTATTTTTTTTTTATTTTTTTTTTTAACGTTTATTTATTTTTGGGACAGAGAGAGACAGAGCATGAACGGGGGAGGGGCAGAGAGAGAGGGAGACACAGAATCGGAAACAGGCTCCAGGCTCTGAGCCATCAGCCCAGAGCCCGACGCGGGGCTCGAACTCCCGGACCGCGAGATCGTGACCTGGCTGAAGTCGGACGCTTAACCGACTGCGCCACCCAGGCGCCCCTGTCAAAAGTTTCTAAAACCTTGTGATATTTTCATCCCTAATGCATCTGTAATTTTATCTCTTTTAAAATTCCTCATATTGTTTATTTTTGCTTTCTCTTTTTGTGATCGATCTTTCTAGCGGCTTGTCATTTTTATTAATTTTTTCCTGTAACATACTTTGGGCTGATTTGAATGCCACTACTATGTATTTGTTTCCTATTTCATAAATTTTTTTCCTATGTTTGCTATGTTATTTTTTCTATCCTTTTGGGTTTATTGCATTCCTTTCCTTATCTTTTTACTTTGGATGTTTAGGGCTTTAAGTTCTGTTTCTCGGGGCACCTGGTTGGCTCAGTCAGAGGAGTGTGGGACTCTTGATCTGGGGGTCGTGAGTTCAAGCCACACTTTGGGTGTACCTAAAATAAATAAATAACTTTTTAAAAAAGGTCTCTGTTTTTCTAATTATATATACATTTGGGCCTATAAATTTCCCTCTAAATACCACTTTAGCTGTATCCTTCAACTTTTGTTATATAATATTTGTGTTTATTCATTTTGATTATGATTTCTTTTTGTTCTTATAGGCTACTTAAAATTTGTTGTCATTGATTTTAATATTAATTAACTTCTGGTCAACTAATGAGGTCTGTATGATATTGATTATTAAAAAAGTGTATTGATACTTGATATTTTCTTTATGATTCAGTACATGTGAAGTTTTATAAACATTCCATGTCTTCTCCAGTTGCTGAGTGCAATGTTTTACATATATTCATTAGGTCAAGTTTGCTAATAACATAATTAGCAAAGTTTTTGTTTGCTTGTTTGTTTTCCTACTTTAAATATTATAGGGGAAGAACAATCTTTTTCCTCTACCCATTTTAGGTTCATTGGCTGGGGCTCTATAAGTTAGACTGACAAAAGACAGATTAAGAAGAGAAAAATGAGCAGAAGTTTAATAGTATGTGCCTTACACATATACCCTGGAAGCATTCAGAGATGAATAACTCAAAGAGTGGTTAGAATTGGAGGTCTACATACCTGAGTACTAGGACTAAGAGAAGGGGAGAAAGGGTACTTATGGGAAAGCAAATGACTTTTTGGAAAGAGAAATGGGTCCTTGGGAAAAAAGATAGGAGATGTGATCATGTGTGACATGTCTGTCAGGGTGTGGATGCCAACTTCTCTCTCCAAGAAGAGAAGATTAGAATTTGGGAGGGGATTTATGGTAATTGAGGTCCTTTGGGAAGCTCTGCTTTTAAGCAGGTAAGGGATTTAAAGAACTCCAATGCCATCAACACAAAATAATTCCTATGTCAAAATGTCATATTTTGGGGTGGCAAATCCTGATCCCCTTCACCATCAATTGTTGAGAGAAGTGTCTTAAAATTGTTTACTGTGATCATGTTCTTGTCAAGTTTGTAAGGCAGGTGTAAATCTTCTTTTATGAGATTTTATAAATCCTTATTTTTTTTCCAGTTACAATAGTAATACATAGTAGTTAAAAAATAACTTCAAACAATACAGAAAAAAAGATTTAGAATGAATATCCCCTGTATATCCACATAATCATTAACAGTTTGGTGTACAACTCTTCCATAATGAGTTTTAGATGTGTGCATGTGTGTGTGTGTGTGTGTGTGTGTGTGCGCGCATTTTCCTGGAAAGTATTATCATTTTTTAAATCAGAAGATTGCATTCAGAAGCTGTTTTAAAAGGAATGGCTATCATACCATTTCATGAAGAAAGGTAATTTTAAAACCAACCAATCAGCCAAGCAAGCAACCAACCAACCAAGCATAATTCATATATCAGCTGGATTCTCTCAGTTCCTTGAGGATTAGATGAACCTAACTTACACTTGCCTTCAAATCCATGTAGAAAACTCTAATACCTTATTCTAGATTTCTTTGAATTTCTAGATGGCTTATGTTCTCATTGCTACTTTTCTCCAAATTGGTACTCTCTTTGTTTTGTTCACAGTCAACCCGAGGTAAAACCTGGCTTCTTCCAAAACAACAGCAAACACTACCACCACCACAATAATCTACTCACACCATTTGAGAGTACAACAGGCAAAATTGAAGGCTGTGACTGGTGTAGGTGGATTGGTTGTAACAGAGAGAGTAGAAGAAAACAAAGGGGTATATATGGCAGATAAGTAAAAATATCATATGGAATACCAGATAGCACAACCCTGAGCAAGTCTTTACTCATTTAAACCACTTATTCCTTCAAACCTTTGTTCATCAAATCTGTATTGAGCACCTCCAATCTGTTGAGTGTAGTTCTTCTACAGGTCTTTGTGAACCCTTAGGATAAGCTATCTATAGAGCTTTGTCAATATTATCACCTTGCACCTCAGAGCATGTGGTACTCTGCTGGAGAAGAATATACCTTTTTGGAAATACAAGACTTTGTCTTGGATAACAGAACCACACCCAGGTAACAGAAATAACATCTGTTTGAGGGAGAGAAGCAAGAAGACAAATATTCCTTTATTTGGGGGATCTTTTAATATTTATACTGTCTGAATTATATTATTTCTGGCTAGTTTGCCATGGACTATATCCCATATGGGTACATACTTGCTGCTAAGGGAAGAGTGAGGACTGATAATGACCATTTTATCGTTTTTGTGGTGCTAGTCATCCATAATTATTTCCCCTTTATTTTGAAATGTTACAGCCCATTTGCCCATAATTGGGAGGGCACTGTGATGTCAATAGAATGGATTTTTCTTTATGTCTTGTGGGTGGAAGATAGTAGAACGAAGTATAGGAGAATTAAAAAAGGAAGAAGTTTTAGGAGAAGTAATAGACTAAGAGAATGTGATAGAGATAATGGAGAAGAGAAAGATAATTAAGAAACTCAAAAGTGAAAGGGCTCTTTCCATTCCATAGTATGCTGCTTCCCATAATGCAGTTCTCCCTCTCTTATCTGGCCCTTCATGCCTGAGGCTGTGCCTTCATCCCCAGGCTATGGTACCCCTAAGCCAACCTCTTTCCTCTCTCCTGGGCTCATGAATTCTACCAATGGCTTACACTGCAGACATATTGTAAAGGGTCTGTTGCCTTCCCTGATAGGTTCTCTTGCATTCTACTTCTGGTACAAACATTTTGGTTTATTTGGCATCTTGGGCTCCTTTGACATCTAAAGTTTTTCTTTACTGAGAGACACTGGGAAATTCAATTTTCCTATTCTTGAAGGACAGAGCATCCCATTCCAATCATGGTCTTATAATGACCTCAACTCTGAATCACAGACCAGTGTGTTCTAGAACCACGTAAGTGTGCTTGCACTTTTTTTTTTTTTTTTAAACTGGTCATTGGCTGTGGATAGCACTCAGCCCTACTAGAGGAAGGTGAGGTTAAAATTGTGCCATTGGAAAGGACTGATGAGGGGTTTTCCCATAAGAATATGTGACATACGAGGCCAGAAAATTATGCTGTATAAGTAAGTAGAGTAACTTTACAGTAAAGATTAGATACTAAGTGTATTTACCTACAGAGTGGTTTCAAGTACATTATCTAATTAAATCCTCCAAACATATGAGTTGTGTTGTGTGGACAATTGGTATAATGTTAATCTTGCTATACTTCTAGAATTTCTGTCTCTAATCAGCATTTCCTTCTGATCCATGCAAGCCACAAGGGACTTTTAAAAAATTATTTTATTTTTAATTGTGGTTATATATATACATTAAATTTAGCATCTTAAGCATTTTTAAGTGTACTATTCAGTGGTGGTAAGTATATTCACACTGTTGTGCAACAGAGCTCTAGAACTTTCTCAGCTTGCAAAATTGATACTGTGCATATTAAATGTTAATTCCCCCTCTCACCTCCCTCAGTCCTCAGAAACTACTTTTTGACTTTCTATTTCTATCAGTTTGATTACTTTAGATACTTCACACAAATGGCATCATATAGTATTCATCCTTTTGGGACTGATCTACTTTACTTGGTATAATGTTCTTGAGGTTCACCCAAGTTGTAGCATGTGCCAGAAACTCCTTTGTGGGGAATAAGCTTAGGAATTTCCTTAGCCTGCATGGATAGGTTAACAAGGCATAAAGAATTAGAAAGTCATAGGATGTACACACCCAAGTTTGGGTAAACAAGATTAAGTAAATAAGATTAGGTAAATGGGGCACAGGCCCCAGTATAGGACTAGCGGGGCAAAGGCCCCCAGTATAGGTAAGTGGGGCAAAAGCCCCTAGGATAGGTAAAGCGGAGCAAAGGTCCCAGTATAGAACAAAGGTATAGCAGTAGGGAATCTCAGGATGAAAACATCCAAGATGAGGTAAACAAGATTAGGTATTCAGGGTGGAAACGCTCCCCCCCCCACCTCAATTTAGCACAATAGCAGAAAGCTGCTTTCACAGGAAGGAAGGACCAAATTAGGAAAACAGGTAAATAGGGCTATAGACCACTGAGGGGGCAAAGTTGCCCAGAGCAGGGCTAATTAGCAAAAGAAAGGTGTCTTTTTGACCCTGAGGTAGCTTGCTCAGTCTTTCTGGTTCCCTAGGTCTATTTAGGTAAACAGAGGTGGTGTCTCACATCTGCTGTAAACAACCTTCCGCTGGGCTCCCAGTTGCCAGGACTTTGTTTTGTATTAACCCTACCCCCTAACACCACATATCTTCAAACCCCCTTTTCCCTCATGCCCATGAGTTAATGTTCATGATTTCACTGTCTTTTTGTGCATGCCCATCACCATGTTGGTAAGCCTTCTGATCTTAATAAAAATGGAGCAAGGACCCTTATTTGGGACTCTTGTCTCCTCCCCGACATTAGCCTTGCTTGCATTTGTAATCCTGCATCCCCTTTCTTGCTGGACAAGAGAGAACTCCACACCCTGAGTCTATGACACTCCTTCTCTAAGGCTGAATAATATTTCACTGTACATATAAGCCACATTTTGTTTATCCATTCATCATCAGTGGATACATGCATTTCTTCCATCTCTTGGCTATTGGGAGTAACACTGAAATGAACATGGGTAGGCAAATATCTCTTTGAGATCCTGCTTTTGATTCCTTTGAATACATACCCATATGGGGGGATTGCTGGATCACATGGTAATTCTGTTTTTATATTTTGAGGAACAGCTATAGTGTTTCCATAGCAGCTGCACCATTTTACTTTTCCACCAATAGTGCACAAGGCTTCTTTAAGCAATGCTTGTTTTCTTTTCTTTTGATTAATGGGTTTGAGGTAATATCTCATTGTGGTTTTGATTTGCCCACAAGAGACTTTTGTATGAACTGGAAGATAAAAGTAAAGTAACATGCATAATCTTTTTAGATTCTGAGGGCCAGAAGAGGTAGGGTTGTCAATAAAATATATGATGCCCAATTAATTTTGAATTTCAGATAAACAAAAATAATTTTTAGTATAAGTATGCCCCAATCCTGCATGAAACATATTTACATTAAAAAGTATTTATATGTAATATTAGGCATACATTTATACCTAAAAAATACTTATCTGAAAGTTAAATTTAGCTAGGCCCTTGGCATTTTGATTTGCTAAATCTGACAACACTAAATGCAAGACACCCAGCACTGTTGTGGCTTGTGCGCATTGCTGAAGATATGTGGGTTCACCCTTTGGTGTAAGAAAGTGGCCAGATCTGTAGCAACTCCAAGCAATTGCTGTGTCTCCTCCTCCAGTCTCACTGATTCCTTGGTCAGGTGTGTGTTTAGTTTAAATGTTCATCGATGGATGAACGGATAAAGAAAATGTACTATATTCACATGGTAAAATATTACACAGCCTTTAAAAAAGTGATGTAGGGAGCAGCTTCCCCAGCAGGATACCCCCATCATTGATGTTGGAGGCTTGGAGACTATGAGAGACCAACAGGAGATCCAGAACATTCTTGTGGATTCTCCTGAGCCTCGAAGTTTCCTATTTGTCCTTAATCCCTACTTCATGTTCATTTCTTCTAGACTGCTGGCCCTGCTGACTTTGGGTTACAGCAGCAGACACCACAGCAACAGCCTCACCTAGATGGTCCAATCAACCCACAATTGTGCAAGATCCAATCTCTGGAATAAATCACATCTGTATCTATATTTGTATCTCTATCTATCTTCCTCCAGTAATTCTGCTTCTTTGAACAAATCTTGACTGATTCAGGCTGAAATATGTTTATATACATTTTTACATGAGGATGCTGGATCTCCCAGATGTTAAGTACTTTGTCCAAGGTTATACAAATAGCAAGTGGCAGAAAGAAGCAATATTTGATCTTAGTATATCTACCCCCCAAAGCCATCATCAGACTAATCTGTCTTAGGGAATCCAATGAGGGAACCACACTTATGCAGAATATTAATTGATTGATGAGTGTCACATTCCAAACAAGCAAGGTAATTAATCTAATTCAGCACAAGTGATTAGGTCTCGTTAATACTATATTTAGCAAGTGAGCATCTAATTTCTTTTAAGAGACATAGATAAATTGGAGGAATTTTTAGAAGACCAACCAACCAAAGAGGGATTTAGAAAGAGGAAATGTTAATGAAATAATACAGGCAATGAAGTATACAACAAAGAATAGAAGTCCTGATTAGAGCATAGGGATATAGCACAGTTCACACTGAGCAGAGAAAATTTTTAAATCTCAGAGTACTAACAAAGGATTTTTAAGAGGAGCAGACCCCTTATACATCATCTATTCCAGAGAACTATAAAAGGTAGTTACAATTCTCAAAATACCAGCTAAATACTCAAGTTCCTTAAATTATTTAAATAAGTAAAAATGCCCAACCCAAAGGCCTGGCTGGTGCCACTTATTTCTTATTGCATCAATTCTAAGATGCATTTCTTCTTCTTCATTTCTAAAAAGTAGAACTGAGGGGCGCCTAGCTGGCTCAGTCTGTAGAGCATGCAACTCTTGATTTCGGGGTCTCTGAGTTCAAGCCCCACGTTGGGCACAGAGCTTACTAAAAAAAAAAAAATAGAACTCTTTTTTTAGAGTAGTTTTAGGTTCACAGAAAAACTGAAGGGAAGGTACAGAGATTTCCTGTATATTCTGTGCCCCCAGCATGCATAGCCTCCCCCATTATCAACATCCCACTCGAATGATATATGTGTTACAACTGATGGGCCTACACTGACGCATCATTATCACCCAAAGTCCATAATTTACATTTTAGGGTTTATTCCTGGTATTACATATTTTGTAGAATAATTTCATTGCCCTTAAAATTCTCTGTGCTCCACCTATGTATCCCTCTCTCCCTCCTACCCCTGGGAACCACCAAAACACAAAACATGCATTTTGTTTCTGTTTTTTTCTTTTTTCTTCTCTTTTCTTTTCTTTTCTCTTTTTTTAGGTAGGCTCCACACCTAATATGGGGCTTGAACTCACAAGCTTGAGACCAAGAGTCACCTGCTCTACCTACTGAGCCAGCCAGGCACCCCTGTTTTTCATATTTTGATATCTCTGAAATTAGGATGCATCTTATAATAAGTTGTACTCTGTCTTTCTCAGTGGTATATAAAACAATGGTGCATCTTATAACTGATAATATAATAAGTAAAATATAGTAGTTTTGTGATCTTAGGCAAATTAATTTATTTCTCTGTGCCTCACTTTCCTTATCTCTAAAGTAGGGTAAGTATAATACCTCTCATATAAGGCTATTGTGAGGAGTAAATGAGAAAATCATATGACATATTTAGAGCAGAGCAACAGTTCTCTATTGCCACAAAAATGTTGTGTAACATTTAACCAATACTTAGTGGCTTATAATAACCCTGAATTATTTCAGCTTCGTGGTTCTGCTCTCTGAGCTGGACCCCGGGGGCCTCACTCGTGTGTCTGTGGCTAGCTGTGGGTCAACGCAGAAGCTTTGCTAATCTTGGCTGGGCTCTCTCACATTTCTGGAGTCACGACCAGGAGAACCGTTTCACATGTTCTTTTATCTTCTGGCCGGATATCCTGAGCTTGTTCTTCGGGGGCAGCAGAGTTCCGAGAACAAGCATGGAGGAATAGGCTCAGAGCTGGCACATCTTTTTGCCTGTAGGATTCTATTGGCCAAGATTTGACACAAGGCAAACACAGATTCAGAGAATAAGGAGAGAGACTCCACATCATGATAGGAAGGGGCTGCAAGGGTACATTACAAAGAGCATAGATACGGGATTGGATTGGAAAATGGGGGCTGTTTTTTACAAGCAACCTACCATAGTCAGTGCCTGGCACGTAGTGAGTGCTCAATAAATCTTACCTGTCATTGTTATCATCATCACCGAAGGCCCTAAGTAATTACAGGTTGAGCTGACTGGTTCAGTCCAATTTAGTTGAAGGAAACGAGCATGGGTTTACTGTATAGTGTTGGATGTAGCCCGTGCTTCTGATGTGCATGCCCGTCAGAGTCTCAGAAGCATGAGGTCTTGGAACATGGAAGATGGAAAAATATTTCAGTCCAACTACTCTCACTCTCTTACTTTACTGGGGAGAAAAATGAGCTTAAGGGAGGTAAAATTACTTGTTCAAGATTACACAGCAGAAGGGCTTGGATGACTGTTCCAATGCCAATACTCTTCCACCATAAAATGCTGCTTCCCTTCCCAGCACGACTTTGAGGGCGAAAAAATCCTATTTCTTTTGAAATCTATGGCAAAGTAAAATTTGAGATGAATACAAAATGTAGCAAAATAAGCTTTTAAGCATACAATCATAAATATATGTTTGCTCTGTGTACTACTTTAAACGTAAGCTATCAGTCTGTTGGAACCTGTGAGTTCTTTTTAATGATGTCTAAATATTGTATAGCATAAAAATAGTCCCTAATTTTAATGACAGCCACCTATTTCCAATTTCAAGTGTGTATACAATAGATAGATTTTTTACAGGACTTCTGTAAAAATAGATATTTTTTACAGGACTTCTGTAAAAATAAGAAGCATGTGAAATTCAGATACATTTTTAAAGGAGCAGGCAAGAATAAATTTTTGTAGATTTAGAGACAATGAAAATCAACCATTTAGTATTTAAGTACTTAGTAACCCTGATTTACTATTTCAAAGAACAAAGTCTGTAAGCCGACTTAGAATTATGGGGCATCAAAGGTACCCTGAAAATATGTTTTATTTAGAAACAAATGAATCTGGGGATGCCTGAGTGGCTCAGTTAAGCTTCTGACTTCAACTCAGGTCATGATCTCACAGTCCTTGAGTTCCAGCCCTGCGTTAGGCTCTTTGCTGACAGGTCAGAACCTGGAGCTTGCTTTAGATTCTGTGTCTCTCTCTCTCTCCGCCCCTCCCCTGCTTGCAAGCTCTCTCTCTTTCTCAAAAAAAAAAAAAAAAATTAAAAAAAATTTTTTTTAAAAGACATGGGTCTTAAATTCACAAATCACTGGTAACATTACAATGTTTAGTAAAATGCATTGATTGCTTTGTTTCCTATGAGCACAACACACGCTAACTATACTTGTATTTGTATGACCGTGTATATGGTGTTTGCTCACATATATTCAAATGTATATTTATTAGAGTTAATGGAGAAAACAGTGGATTTGGATTCAAGAGACTTTGATGTGAATTTGGCAGTTATATAGCATTGGGTAGTCTCGTAAATTCCTCATATGGAAGAGCGCTGTGTTTTAAAGATTTCCATGAAGGGGTATGTGGATACTGACAAACAGAAGTTCCTTCTTTTTCCCCGCAGATTTTTTTTGCCTTAATCTTTTAAAAAGTTTTTTTTTTTTTTCATTATAAAATACACACAACGCAAATTTATCACTGGAACTATTTTTAGGTGTACTATTCAATGACATTAAGTACCTTCACATTGTTGTGCAACCATTCCCACCATGCATTCCCAAAACCCTTTCCTCTTGCAGAACTGAAACTCTGTATCCACATTCCCTCTCCTCCCCATTCCCTCTCCTCCCAGCCCTGGCAACTCCCATCCTACTTCCTTTTTCGGTAAATCTGACTACTCCACGCATCACAAACAAACGGAATCATACAGTGTTTGCCCTTTCTGACTGGCTTATTTCACTTCACAGAATGCCCTCAGGGTTTATCTATGTTGTAGCATGTGCCGGAATGTCCTTCCTCTTTAAGGCTAAATAATATTCCATTGTGTGTACATACACCACATTTTGTTTATTCATTCATGGACCCTAGGTTATTTCCACCTTTTGCTGCAATGAACATGGATGCACTCCACAAAATATTTTTATCTGTGGCATATTAAAAGTTAATACGCTGACATTACTCTTATTCAACATACCCATTTTTCAATTCACTGAGACAAAACTTCTAATTCATTTTAGTAAATCTAAAATGGGGCTTAGATATCACTTGAAATAAATTCTATTGAGGGGGGCATAACACTTTATAGATCACAAACTCAGGTATAAACCTTTTCATTTTTAAACGGGGTAAAAACTACGTGTGAACACTATCCTGAACTGTCATCCTTGAGGAAGAAAACTTCATGTACTTTCCCATCATTGTTGCTATTAACAGTTTAGTACACTCACTCAAGATCTGCCCTTTCCTGATTAAAGGCCCCTTCTGGTTTGAAGTGCTCTGTCATGCATGTCTCTGATCCTCTCAAGATATTGAGACACTTCTGGATTCTTTTTCATGCTCCCTGGAGCTGAAGAAATCCCGGTGAGTGGACTCAGGTTCTCTCTGCCTGGATACACCCTGCCACTATCTCTTTCTTTTATTTTATTTTATTTTATTTTTTAATGTTTACTTTTGAGAGAGAGAGAGAGAGAGAGAGAGAGAGAGAGAGCACAAGCAGGGAGGGGCAGAGAGAGGGGGAGACATAGAATCCGAAGCAGGGTCCAGGCTCTGAGCTGTCAGCACAGAGCCTGATGTGGGGCTCGAACTCATGACCTGAGCTGGTCGGATGCCTTACCAACGGAGCCACTCAGATGTCCCACACAGCCACTATTTCTAATGCTGCCTTACCACACTGGTGCTATTACTGGCTGTCATGGTGAAGTCTTTGGAGGACTGCCCACCAAGTGAGCTTCATTGGTTGCGGTCCCTCTACCTCAGAATTCCCTCTAAATCCACCTGTGGTTTCTGTCATGCCTCCCTTCTGCCTTCCTACTATCATGTGCCACACCTTCTTAGAAACATGTACTAGGAATTGATGCTATTTTCTTCTCTCAGAAGCTAGCTATCCAACTTGTAGTATTCTGATTCCTCAAATACCTGTTTTCCATTCTAGTGTTAGACATTCAATTTGTAACTTCATTCCTGAGGTTTGGCTTTCCATACATAAAACTAAATTTTTGTGTGCAGTTTTTTTTTTTTGAGAGAGAGATAGAGGGGGAAAAATCCTGATATTCATAAATTGAAATAACTTAATTTCAAGGTGATTGTATAGACTATGAAATTCAGGAGTAAATTTTGGAACTCCAAAAAGCCAAGATAACTCTTCGTTCTCTATATTACATGTAACTCTGCCCCGCCCCCTCAGACAGTGCATATGGCTGACTGCATAGGGGCAAGGTTAAAGGGAAAAAGGAAAGGACCCTTGGAGAGGGTCCTACAGGAGAGGAAGACCTACAAAGAGCCACAGAAGGGGGAGGAAGGGAGATGGTGAGAAAGAGTTGATCTGGGTGACTAATTCAATACTCAGGCATAGCAATGATCTCTTCAATGCAATGAGGAAGTAAGTGGGAAGGAGAGCTAGTGGGGTTTTGTGTGTGGGGTGCGGGAGGTGGTTGACTAATATACAACAAACACCAACTACGTCCAGGCACACTGGGTAAGTTATTCAATTAATCTTCCCAACCACGGCAAATAGTACACGAGCTGCAATTCAATTTCAAAATCAGAAAAAAGGAGATTCTTCCCTTCACACTACACATGGTTGTTTGCTTTTTCTCCTCCTGTCCTGCAGGAAGTCATTCTCACAGAGTTATAAAAAATTTCTTTCTGACCTAAATAAATAAATAATAAAAAACATATCTTAGGGTTAGAATCTTAAAGCCCTAATCAAGGATCCTCACCTTTTATTCATTGAAGACAGTTTTAATCCAAGGTTATTAAGAAATGAACCAAGAGGAAAGGTGGATGCTCCTAATTCTTTAAAATGTGTTTCTTGCTTCACTCTTTGCATCTGTATTTCCCCAGAGGATTAACCAAGAGATGGGAGGGGCTGGAGAAGAAGACTTGCAACCTTTCTGTGGGACCACCTGGTGACCACTTGGTGTTAATTGGTGAAGCTGCTGCTCACCATGGGTGACTTAATATTAGAGCCCAAAGCCTGGGCCCTGGGTCCCAGCTCCTGCCCCTGTACTCCGGATGGACTCCCATCTTCCTCCTTCCTCCAGTTTCTTGGTCCTCTGGATCCCTGCTTTGACACAGATGGTTCTTAAGGTTGAAATGATCTTCTGGCTGTTAGCTCAGCAACTAATATATGCTTAATACTTTTAGCTAACATTGTTTTTTTTGGCCATCCTATAAGGCAATTTACAGTAATGAACTTGGAATATTTATACACATAAAACTGTATATTCTTACTTGTGCAAATGTCTTTCTATTTTATAATTTTTACATGCAGTTTGTGCTTGTATTTTCATGTACCCCGAAAAACAAGTATTGTCAGATGGTTGATTTAAAATTGTGGGAGGACATGAGGCACCTGGCTGGCTGAATCGCTGGAACATGTGACTCTTGATCTCGGGGTCGTGAGTTCAAGCCCCATGGTGGGTGTAGAGATTACTTAAAAAAATCTTTAAAAACATTGTGGGAGGAGAGAGGAGAAGAAGAAACAGTAAGGAGTTGGAATAAAATTCCTCCATTAAGAATCTAAGGTCACCAGGTACTTAGTGGTAGAAACTTGGCCTGTGTGTCTACACTGTGCCCAAAGACCATCTGTTCTGATATTAGTCCTGTAATTTCCTAAGACATTCTGTGGCCCTTGAGCAAATTACTTGATCAGAATTTCTTAGTTGGTAAAATGTAGATAAAACAGCAACTAATACATAGAGTTGTTGTGAGATTAAGCAAGAAAGCCTATGTCAAGTGCTAAAAGAGTGCACGGTTTTATAAAGAAGTGGGGAGGTAAGAGTTTGGACTCTGCAACCAGGTTGTATTCAAATTCTGGAAATACAACTTACTCTCTGGGAAGACAACCTCTCATAGGAATTTGTGAGGATTAAATGCATTAATTTGTGTAAAGTACTTAGAAAAATGGGCTGGCCCATAGCAGATGTTCAATACATGTCAGCTACTCCTACTCATACTGTTAGCATTGTGATCTATCCTCAGGATGCTTTTGGATTCTTTTTTAACACCAATAATCTCTATTACGCCATCTACATACCATGCATCAGGTTCCATTACCAAAACCTGCCCTGTGGAGTGAAAAGACAGAATTAGGGAATAAAAAAAAAAAATAATTAGAGGAAGTCCCAGTGTCCTCATAAGTTCATTTCTCTTTATTGAGTTCATTACCTGCAATTAAAAGCATTTTAATCACAAGTCTCTCAGTCTCAAACTTGTCCTTTTGCATTTGGTAAATGTCTGTTATTTCTAATAGATATTTGCATCATTTCATGATTTCCCCCTATTTAATTTATTAATATTCTTCCTGAAATTGGTTCATTTCATAGAGTGCTCCCCAGAGTTTTATTAGTTGATGATTTCTGTTTTTGATAGTTGCTTTTTCATCCTTGGAGAAAGTTTCCTACACTATTAATGGGAGTGTAAATTGATCTTCTAACCTTCCTAGATGCCTAGAAATGAGCTTTTTGTAGAAGGACAGCGATGATAGAATCTTTCTCAATTTTGCCAGTCAGACACCTTGAAGAAATCAATGAGTAGGCAAATTATTAACTAATTGAGCATTTAGAGTGTTCTTACTTTTGAAAAATCAATTAGGCCTTTGCCCTTAGTTTTGCGGGATTACTTCATTATTAATTGTTTTAAACAGCAGTTCATCAGCAGTGGACCCAGATCAGCTGACAGTTGTTTTTTGTTTATATTCTGTGCTTAATTGATTAATACAATGAGCTGAAAACCTTTAACATCATTGATCATGTCACAGAATGCTGAGTAATTGGATGGCAAAATGCGATTTTTTAAAATTAATGATTCAATGGTTCAAAGGTTCAATTCAGCAGCAGATTGCAGTCAGCTAAAAGAGAGGATTTTCAGTATTTCTTCAACATAGATGATCTGAATGATAGTCTCATCTCATTTTTGGAGGCTTTTTCTGTCTTCATTAGAGATAATTTCTTGTTCTATATAAAGCACAGGAGGGTCACATTTACTATCTTAATGACACGATTTTATTACCACTGGGTAAACATGGCTTTCAATTCAAAGTTTGAAGAAATTGCCACTGTTGTCAGAAGTACAAAAAAAAAAAAAAAAGATAAACTTACAGGATGCAATTTCACGCTTTACAAGATCTTCCAGTGGGGACAGTGGTGGAAGTGGCTGCAATGGGAATATCAGCCCAGTCATATAGTCTTCTAGAGTGTCTTTCCCAAAGCTTTGCAAGCTCTGGGTCCTTCTTCTCTGCTCCTGTGGCTGTGTAGACACAGCTTTTCCCCTACAGTTATCACAGTATTGGGCTGTGTGCATGGCTCTCTCACCAATGAGACTGCAGACTCTCAGAGGTCACACACTCCTCTAAGTGCCTTTGTATCGTGTTACACCTGTTTTAGGAATCAAATTGGCACTGAATTGATTGGCCAAGTGAAAAGAGAAACACACACACACACACACATTCAGTTAAGGAAATATATTTCCTTATCGTCTTCATGAAAATATCATCTCTCTTCCCTTGACATATAAACACAAAGTCCCTAGATTTCTAAGCTGCCCATAACAATTGTTAGGCAAAATTCTCTGCATTTTTTTCTGTTGGCAAAACCTCAGAGCTTAGGCAGGGTCTTAGGTCAACCGCTGAAAACCATTTTAATCCCTGCCTTTTCTGTCTTCACACACTTCCTCAGCTGAAATTTTAAACCAGTGTTCTCCAAAGTGTATTTGGTAGGAAGAGCCCCTTGAGGTATTGTTAACAAAAAGCCGACCTATGGACAAATAAATTTGGTGAAACACGGCAATGTCCTGCCTCTTGGGAATGCACAAAGTAGGTCCGAATATTAAAAGTTCTGAGAAGCCCAATCACTACGTTGTCGATTCCAATTTTTTTGACCTTGAAACTTTTTTGTGGAGCATTCACTAACATCTCTGGGAACGGATGGTTAACTTGATCAGAGAATGTGATTTTGGTTGTGCTGGACATATGGGGAAAACATGGTGAGGAAAGTCAGGATCTCAACAGATGCACACAGGTATTCTAGTCCGTTAGTCTGGCAGCTTTCATTGTTTCATTTCCCATTCCTTTGTTGCTTTCTTTTCTAGTAATGGTTGTTTACTGCAGAAAATTCAGAAAGCAGATCAAAGGAAAAAGGGAAAAAAAGTCTTCTATGGCTGTTTTGTTTAAAGGGTTCCATGCTCAAATACATTTATGAAGCTCTGGGTTAAACAAAGGTGAATAGAACTCAGATGGATCAAAGCTAAAAATAAGAAAAATAAAATTAATACGCATCTGGGAAACAATTGCTCAAGCAAACCAATGCACATAGATAATGGATTCTGTCTGAAGCTTCATTTCCCAAACTGAGGAACAATAACATGCGTATTAACCCAGGTGAATGTCTAAACAGATTTTTGGCAGCCCATGATTAGATAAAGGGACTCGTGCATCCTGAGCGCAATTTGTGGAGTTAAAATTAAGCACCATCAAAAAGGGACACATTTAAGTTCAACTGTAACAAATTGTTACTGTCTTGGTATATTTTTCTCCATCCTTTTATTTTTAAGCTGTGTGTGTTTTTATATTTAAAAGTGGGTTTCTTGTAGAAAACATGTAGTTGGGTAGTGTACAAATTGCTAGTTTAAAATTTCCCTTCTCACTTTCTTAATCCTAAGTAACTTGGAAGTTTAAACACAATTTCATTTTCTTTCCAAAATGTTCAACCCTGAGTTTTAACTTAATTGTTGAGTGTTTGGGAGGTTAGGGTAGTGGGTGTTGTTTATTTCTTGGAAACAAAATTGAAGATTTATAAAGAAAATAAAATCAATCTTACGTTTTCAAATCAAGGCTAAGGAAAAAATAGTGTTTTACATGCTGTTGCCGTTTGTAGATACAGCAGCTGCTGATATAATGCAATAAAAGGAAATTCCTTAAGAAAACAATCATGCAAGTGATGAAAATATTTCCTATTTAAAGGAGAGAAACTTGATTTGAAAAAAAAAAAAAAACATTTGGAACAGGGGCACCTGGGTGGCTCAGTTGGTTAAGTGTTTGACTTCAGCTCTGATCATGATCTCATAGTTTGTGAGTTCGAGCCCCGCACTGGGCTATCTGCTGTCGGCACAGAACATATTTCAGATCCTCTGTCCCCCTCTCTCTCTGCTCCTGCCCATCTTACACACACTCTCTCTCTCAAAAGTAAACAGGAATTATTGAAAGGTGATGGTGAACATTTTACGAAGATAACACTGCTATTTATTGTAAGCAAAAGGAGTAGACTAGGAGTTTTACAAAGAAAAGACATCTATAGTTAGGGATGGTGAAAAAAAGTAAGTTTTTGAAATCTGGTCTTCAAACAGGAACTATCATTTGCTAAGCACCCACTATACATCAAGCATCCATCAGTTTATATGAATTATTTCATTGATGTTTGCCATCAACACAGAAAGGAGTATATATATTTTTTCATGCTACTTTAAACCTGAAACACAAGTTAAAGAATGCAGAGCGCAGTAAAGAATCAGGATACAACACGGTCAGTGACTGGCTCTTGGCCATTTTGCAATAAAATGATCAGACCGTTACCATAGCACATCGTATTTATTTATTCTTCTGCCATCAAAGAGCGGATCAAGAAGCTACATTTAATTCTCTTCATGGAAGAATTTTCCTTGCCACTAATGTCATTCAGGAGCTTTAATTTTTCATTTCTTTTTTTTTTTTTTTAAAGGTTTTTTTTCAACGTTTATTTATTTTTGGGACAGAGAGAGACAGAGCATGAATGGGGAAGGGGCAGAGAGGGAGGGAGACACAGAATCAGAAGCAGGCTCCAGGCTCTGAGCCATCAGCCCAGAGCCCGACGCGGGGCTCAAACTCACGGACCGCAAGATCGTGACCTGGTTGAAGTCGGACGCTTAACCGACTGCGCCACCCAGGCGCCCCAATTTTTCATTTCTTAAATAAGATATACTTCATCACTTAGAGTTCCTTTCTTTGTGTCATCAATAAAGAGCTGCATAAATTAAGGCTTTTTAATCATGTGAAATGATAATAATTAAAATCAGAATAATCCTTTCCATCTTTTACTTAATGCAGCCTGGTAAATGAAGCTGAAAAGCATTGTTTTGTGTATAAAATCGCTGTCAGGAATGCTACCTTCCTAGGACATAAATCCATATCACAGGATGGAATGAACCAGGTGCACCAGGCTTCCACCTGCAGTGGTAATGGGCAGATGGGGAAGAGTGAGTATATTTTATTTTTTCTTTCTGATTCTTAAATCAAAAAATTAAAAACAAAAACAAAAGAAACAAAAAATTAAAAACCAAACTAACCCAAGTTTAAAAAGCAAGAACTGTTTATGAAATCATGTTGGTATATCATGTCTTAATATCACTGTAATTTGGGGGCGATTTTTTTCCCCCTGGAACAGGAACCAAAAACTTGTGTGTGTATACAAACATACATTACTGTGAAACTGATTACACAAAAGAACTAGAATATAACTATAGACGCCCTTCTTTTTAATACCCACATTTAATTTTCATGTTTATGCAGGTGAGGTTTAAAAACACAAAAGGTATTCAATTCAGAATTATGGTTTTCACAGAAATTGCAGCATAATTCTATCTCACATTTATTCATATTTTTATAAAACATATGACCATTTCCAAAACCTCTGGGTATCATAACATATTTAAAAATACCAGCAAAATTACCAGACTGAAAGAGAGCACTAACTAAGCATTTTCCCCATAGAAAACCATTTCATACACCTACTCAGAATTGTATATTAAAGCCAAGAATTTAATATTGCAAATACATAAAAGAATGAGTTATCATTTCTTTGGGAGTCATAACTTTGGATTTTAGACTTCCGTCCATTTAATATTTCAGACATGGTACCAATTTGTGTAATTTTGGGGTGGGTATTGAATATATTAGCTTTGATGATAAACTGGTTCACCTTCATTTCTTTGAAACCAACACAGACGTGTACCTATTTTAATATGTGTTGGGCTTTCTGCATACAAATGAAGCATTACAAAACAATTCCAACTGTGTTTTAAAAAATCAGCACAGTTCAATGTTTCCCTAATTCTCTGAGTCTGGGGAACATAAATAATCATTTTAATTCTCTGGTAGACACTGAATTACATAGTAAATTATATCAAGCCTGGGAAAGTTCCATTTTTTAAAACTCACATATTCTTTTTATAGGAAGAATCTGAGATATGAATTAACTCAAAAGGGTATTTAAGGTTTTGACTAAAATTAACTGTAGCACTTAAAATAATTCTTACTATTTTAAAGAAAAAGCTCCTGAGGCCATTTTGGGGGGGAAAAAGGATTATATTGAAGAACAGTAAGGCAGAGAGAAAGATAATTAATAGGATATGCTAGAGTTGAATAACTGAATGAAAATATACAGAACTGCCAGAGCCCAAAGCAGTCAGAATAATATTAATCAAATCTTACTGACTCTTAATTGGAATAATGAGAAAACATTCTTAGCTTGCTTGATCATGTTGGCATTTTAATTAAACTTTCTTGGATCCCAGAGAAAACAATTGTGTGTTTGTGTGTGCGTGCGTGTGTGTGTGTGTGTGTGTATGTGTGTGTTGGAACTCTTTAACTGTTACCAAAAATACTTTTGAAGGCTATAACCGAGTAGTATAATTGGGGTCCTTATGTATAATAACAAGGTAGAACATGTTGCTATAGATTCAAAACTTTAGCTCTTTAAAAAGTTGTCTATAAATCTGCAGCTACAAGAAACCCCCAACAATGAAGTGTGGATTTAATTAGAATAAACTTCCTACATTATCAGAGATAATGTTATGGTTATTCTTCTATAACATGCACCTAATAGAACAGTTCTGGTCTAGTGGAATAAAGATTTTCAATAAATAAATAGCTGACAATTTAATATATACTTATATAGCATACCTTATGCCAAAGGCACCATTCTCAGTGCTTTAGAAATATTAACTCAGTTAATCTTCATAACCACCTTATAACACAGGTATCATTTTTATTCCCATTTTAAGGATGAGGACACGGAAGCATGGAAACAATTTGTCCTGTATTGTTACAGGTAACTAGCTGCCAAGCCAGGATTTAAACGGGGTGATCTGATTTCAGAGTCTGTGTTCTCGGCCCTTACCACCATGCCTCCGACACTTTCCTAAATCCAGCACCCTGACTGGGTGCTACACATATATCATCTCATTTCATCTTCACAATGATTCTGCAAAGTAAGTATTATCCTCCTCAGTTTACAGATGGGGAAAATGAGCCGCAAGGACATTAAGTAACTTGACCAGGTTTAAGCTGCTAGAAGGAAGGATATAAATTCATTTCTGACTCTGAAGTGTATGCTTTTTCTAACCTTTTCCTGATATACTGAAGTGGTATTTAAAGATTCAGGTATTTAATTTGCTATCTTAAATTTTTAATTTTTTAATAAAATTAAGGTGCTGTATCAGATGAATTGAAATTTATCTGATCATGGAAGGTCATTCATTCCTGCACCAAACATTTACTGAACATCCATCTATTAGAGAAATATCTGAGTTTTACGGGGCCAGGACTTTATATAATTTGGAGATCTTCTTTAGGATAAAGCATACACATTCATACATTTAAAATTAGATATGTAACTAACTACTAATTATGAATGAGAAAAAAAATTATGACACCGTCATGCCATGGTGCAATCTCCAGCCCTGACCTTCAGATTATCATGCTGGCTGAGTTTGCACAGTGAACAAAAGAAAGGCTCGTTCACTGGAAAGTTGGCAATGACTTAATTGTAGATGGAGGTGATTGCAAACCACATAACTATATCCCACTAAACATAAACTAGAAGGATCCCAATTCAGGTCTCCCTTAGCATGTTTAAAAAAAAAAGTGCCCATAGTCATTTCAACATCACCTTAATAGAAGTGTACATGCAAAAGGAGAAGTCAAATTGTAGAGAGGTAGTGGCCTCACTTTTGCAAATTTCACAATGCATGACCATGAGACCACATGGGTAGGGCCTTTTCTAAGGCTCTGAATGGATGTGTGCAAGTGAGGAGTCCTAAAGTAAGCTTCTTTAGCTTCTCAGTAGATCCGGCATCTTATGGCTCCCTCTCTTTTCTATGCGATGTACTGCCCACTAAGAAATGGTGAATTTGCTAGTACAAAACAATATTAGGCCAGCAGCATGAATATATGGGGACAGGATATATAATACGTAGGGGTAGGGATATAGACAGCAAGAGAGAGAAACTGTTCCTTATTCTCGATCAGATGACACTATTCTGGAAAAGTGGAGAAAATTCATAATGATTTACACTTAAAATTGAGAAAATAAATCTTGTACTGTTTTTTTTTTCAGGGTTACACAGAATATTGGTAGGTAGAAACCCTGACTAAGAATTTGATATAGGCCAAGATAGAAGAAAAAACAAATTTTCAACTTTCTGTTGAGGCTTTCTAGAAATAAGAATGGTGAGCAAGGGGAGACTGGAAGTCATTGTCAAGGCTCCAATTTCTTAGGCATAGAAAAAAACCCATGTTCAGGTCAGAGAAAGAAGAGGAAGAAATGGGAACTGAAATTCTGTGCAGAATGATGGAAAACATTATCTCCATTGTGGCTGGGAAACCTTTGGAGGTTCACTTGCTCTGTAAGTAATTCTCTTCATATATAATGATTTGTTTACTTGTGCTTCTGGAGTACAGAAAGCCATTAAGTGGGGGGGGGGGAGTTTCCTTCTCTGTAGCCCCATTTCCTTCCCCACTCAGCATGTATTTGTATTGGCCAATAGTTACCCACAGGAAACAAAAAGACCATAGGAAGAATGAAGAGCATTATCTCACCCCATAGTAGTTTAGAGACATCAAAGAGAGCAAGACTTATCCTGTCAAAGCAAACACAAGATTGTCCTACAAAGTCCCAACCAAGTAATTCTTGGCAGTAGAGGAGCAGGTCTCAGGGTTACACACATATGGGAGTGCTTATCTCTTCTCTCCTTACATGAACAGAGCCCCAGGCATAAGTAAAAACTGAGACCCAAATACCATTGTCTAGTTATTTGAAAGGTATAAATCAAATAACAAATCATTAAATAACATATGTAGTATTTTCTACCTTGAAAAAATGTGCCTTCACGATGACAAAATGGAAAAATATGTGTGAGGCTATGAATTTCAGATGACTGCAAGTTGGCAAAATGTGTTACGCATGACTGATTTTATTATTTTTGCACATGGCTGGAGGTTCTGTTGATGAAGCAAAGATTTATGAATAGATAATGAAGACATATTTATTTTATAAAATTTATTTTTCTTGTCTGCATTTCAGCAAATCATGTATTTTTGAAATCAAAATTATACGTAATTTG
Source organism: Prionailurus bengalensis (assembly GCF_016509475.1). Lineage (NCBI taxonomy): Eukaryota > Metazoa > Chordata > Mammalia > Carnivora > Felidae > Prionailurus > Prionailurus bengalensis. The sequence continues at coordinate 188,365,217 of NC_057344.1, read as the reverse complement.
CACTCTCTTGACAGCAGTGATCTAAAGTAACTTTCTCTTACTATGTTAGCTATATATATGCCTTCAGTTTTAACCGTTAGATAAGCCAGTTACTTCTCTGTTGGCTTCTGTATGTACACAAATTTTTATCTCCTATTAACCTCTTGTCGTTAATTTGCAGATCTCACTCTCAAAACCTAAGAGGGTAGAGGAAAAGTTTCTCCTTCCCTACAGAGATAATGCATTGCATTATCAGTGTTAAACACTAGTTCCTGACTGACAGAGGCACTCAGTGTTTTAGGAGAGAAATGTTTTTAATGAGGTGAAATGTGGATTTGGATAACTTTTTCTTATAGATAATATTTTTTAAAATCCCAAACTCATATTTTAAATTGCAGCATAATTTATTGCAATAAAATATACAGATTTTAGGTATAAAAATAGATAATTTTTGACAAATGTATACACTCCTTCAAAGACCACCACATTCAAGATACTGAACATCCCATACTTGTGGAATGTCATTTTTGTCCTTTTCCAGTAAATTCTTACACAAACCAGAGGCAACCACTACTCCAATTTCTTTTTTTAATCATTTTTTTTAATGTTTATTTACCTTTGAGAGAGACAGAGACAGAATGCTAGTGGGTTAGGGGCAGAGAGAGAGGGAGACAAAGATCCAAAGCAGGATCCAGGCTCTGAGCTGTCAGCACAGAGCCCGACGCAGGGCTTGAACTCACGAGCTGTGAGACCATGACCCAAGCTGAAGTCAGCCACTCACCTGACTGAGCCACCCAGACACCCCCCACTACTCCAATTTCTATTGCCATAGGTTCATTTTGCCCATTTTAGGACTTCATATAAATGAAATTGTATGATGCATACTATTTTGTGCCTGACTTCTTTAGCTCCATATAATTTTTTTAATGCTTATTTACTTTTGAGAGAGAGAGAGAGAGAGAGAGAGAGAGAGTGAGGGAGAGAGGCAGAAATGTGGGGGGAGCAGAAGATCCCAAGCAGACTCCATGCTGACAGTAGAGAGCCCAGGGTGGGGCCTGAACTCATAAACTGCAAGATCATGACCTGAGCTGAAGTTGGACATTCAACCGACTGAGCCACCCTGGCACCCCAACTCAATGTAATGTTTTTTATATTAATCCATTATATTTTGTTTTTATAGTTGTTTTTATTGCTGAATATATATTTATGTTTCAAAATATTTGTTATAATATATTTATTTATAATGCTTTCTCTTGTCGATGAATATTTGGTTGTCTCCAGTTGTGGGCTATTGTGAATAAAGTTGCTTACAAGCATCCTTATACAATTCTTTGTACAGACGTATGTTTTCATTTGCCTTTGGTAAATATCGAGTAGTAGAATTGTTGGGTCATAGGTTGCAGTTATGTTTAATTTTATAGGAACTTCCAGTTTCCAAAAGTGGTTGTATCATTTGGTATGAAAGTTCCAATTTCTCCACATCTTTGTCAACACTTGGAATTTAAATCTTTTAAAAATTTGGTCACTCTCAATTTTGGTTTTAATGTTCATTTCCTTAATGATAAATGACATTGAGCACCTTATTATGTGCTTATTGGCCATTCTTATATCTTCTTTTGTGAAGTATTTGTTCATGTCTTTTGCATATGTAAAAATAAGTGAGTTGTCTTTTATTATTTAAAAATTTTTTAATGTTTATTTATTTATTTGAGAGAGAGAGAGAGAGAGAGAGAGAGAGAGAGAGAGAGAGATCATGTGCACAAGCTAGGGAGGGGCAGAGAGAGGGAGAGAGAGAATCCCAAGCAGCCTCCACGATGTCAGCACAGAGCGCAATGCAGGGCTGGAACCCACAAAATGCAAGACATGACCTGAGCCAAAATCAAGAGTTGGACACTCAACTGACTGAGCCATCCAGGTGCCCCTTGTGTTTTATTATTGATCTGTAGGAACTCTTTATGTATCTTGTATAAAAGTCCTTTATCTGATATATGTCTTGTGCATATTCACTCCCAGTCTGATTTTTTTCATTTTCTTAACATCTTATGAGAGAACTTTTTATTTTGGTGACCCATGTGTTGGTTTAGACACTGTTGTGAGGGTAGATTTATGTGTAAGGGCCTCCTTGAAAGCACTGGGCCCTGGATAGAGACCCCCTTTGCTCTGATCTAAGCCTGTACTGGCTCCTTAATTATAGACAATTCTCAAAGGAGACTCATGCTGAAGAGAACTTCTCCAAACCCTCATTCTCGCTGATATCTGCTTTTCACCTTAATAAAGGGGCACATATTATTCGACTTGCACAGAATATGTTCTGATGTCTTCTCATGGGTATCCCATGTGGGGAATCTCTTGCATCTGGAGTATCATTTCTTTAAGACCTGCAGTATGTCTTGGGCACACATACCTGAATCCTTGTAATGGTTTTTCAGCTTCTTGTGGAGCTGTCTCCATGAGGTATAGGCATAAGTCTAAAGGCACAAGTCTAAAGGACCAAGGCCAAGAGTAATTAGAGGCAAATTCTGCACCATCCTCTCTAGTACCTTTTATTCTGATCACGTGGGTCAAATCCTCTAGCACGTTTTTTTTTTTATTTTCATCAAAAAATTTCATGCGAATCGTCTCCTAGAGACATTTGGCCTAAGTTCTTTAGACCAGCCCAGACAAATGTGAGATCCAAAGTTGGGGCCACTTTTGTATCTAAGATCAGTACATATGAGTTGTGAAAATGAAGAGATAAGGATTAAAACAATGAAAACAACAAAATCCATGAAACATCCTTCCACCTGCCTTACATGCTAATCTCATTGGCTTTGTTCCCTATTTCTAGACATGCCATCCTTCATCCCACCTCAAGCCATTTGAGTATTTTTTCCTCCCCCTTCTCTTTACTTGGCTATTTCTAACAATTACTTTGATCTTTATTTTAATTCATGTAAAATTGACATCAGTGTTGAAACAGTGTAGTACAGGCATACCAGTTCCAGACACACCACAATGAAGGGAATATCGCAATGAAGTTAGTCATGTGAAGTTTTTGGTTACCAATGCAAGTGTAAATTTAACTTTCACAATGCATATAAAAGTTAACTTTACACTATATTGTAGTCTATTGAGTATGTGACAGCATTATATCTAAAAAACAATGTATATACTTTAATTAAAATTTTTCTTTTTTTAGAGAGAGAGAGAAAGAGCATGAGCGAGGGAGGGGCAGAGGGAGAGAGAGAGAACCTTAAGCAGGCTCCAAACTCAGCACGGAGCCAGATGCAGGCTTGATCCCAAGACCCTGGCTGGGATCATGACCTGGGCGGAAATCAAAGAGTCAGAGGCTCAAATGACTGAGCTACCCAGGTGCCCCTACATTTCAGTTAAAAAATACTTTATAGCTAAAAAATGCTTACCATCATTTGAGCTTTCAGCGAGTTGTAATCTTTTTGCTGGTGGAGGGTGTTGCCTCAGCGTCGATGGCTGCTGGCTGATCAGGGTGGTAGTTGCTGAAGGCTGGGGTGGCTGTAGCAATTTCTTAAAATAAGACAAGGATAAAGGTTGCTGCATCGATTGACTCTTCCTTTGTCTCAAACACTTAGAGCCCATTGCTGGGTTATTAATTGGCGTAATTTTAGTACCGTTGTGTCTCAGGGCACAGACAGGCCAGAGGAGAGGGAGGGAGACGGAGGAACAGCCTGTCGGCGGAGCAGTCAGAATACACACATTCATCCCTTAAATTCGCCGGGTTGTACGGGCACCAAGTATAAGAAGAATAAAAACGTTCGCAATATGGTGAGAATTAGCAAAATGTGACACAGAGGCTTGAAGTGAGCAGACTGCTGGATGCGGACAGACTTGGGGGACACGGGGCTGCTACAAGCCCTCGCCTTGTAAAATACGCAGTATCTGCGAAGCGCAATAAAATGAAGCAGGCCTGCAGTTAGCCTTATCTGCGGTTTCCCGATCTGCAGTTTCGTGGTCAACCGCGGGCCAAGACAGAGGATCCTCCTTCTGACGAATCATCAGATGGTCAATAGTAGGCTGACTCTACGTCACAGTGCCCGCGTCTTTCACTCGCTTCACCTCATCGAGTAGGTGTTTTATCACCTGCCATCACCACGAGAAGGGTGAGTACCATACTGTAAGGTAGTTTGTGAGAGAAAGACCACGTTCACGTGACGCTTGTTACAGTATATTGTCCTAATTGTCCTATTTTATTATGAGTTATTGTTGTTAATGTCTTGCTGTGGCTGATTTACAAGTAAAACTTTGTCGTGGGTGTGTACGTGCAAGAGGAACACAGAGTGTATACAGGTTCAGTGCTGTTGGTGACTTCAGGCAATCCTGGGTGTCTTGGAACGTATCCCCTGCAGATAAGGGGGGATGACTGTAATGTAGTTTATGAAGACTGGCATTTTCTTGGACTTCATCTTACGGCCCAGTAATTGCCTCTTTACTTGTCTAGCAATCCTGAGAAATCACTTGAGCTCGGACACAGTGTTAATTAATAAATGTCAGGAGCCAGCCCTGTGTTGTGATTGAATAAAGGTCCGGAACTGAACTTCCATGATGACAATGCAAGTCCTTCTTAATGGGCAGCAGGAAAACAAAACAAAACAAAAAACAAACAAAAAAACCCAAAGAAAACAAAAAAAACTCTGGGCAGCGGGGGGAAAAAAACAACAACTCCGCACCATTTCGTATCATCCACTTGGCTGTAATGTTCACCCCTCCACCGAAGCCTATAACGAGGACTAGACTGAGGCCCTAAAAGAGCCTCTTCCAGGAAACCTGAGAATCTCAGTACTTTTTCCATTCCTTAAACATTCGAGGCAATGCTATTCGGAAGGGGAGGGGAGAGTTGGTCGTTGAACAAGGTCTGGGCCGGTCCGTATTAGAATTTATTAATGAGAATAGGGGAGGAGACAATTGATACTAATAGTGCCTCTAGTATCGCTAGCCGCTGTCTAGGGGCGTAACATCACTTTCATTCACGGTAATGCTGATAGGACATTAAGTGTTGACGAGGAGGAAAGAGGTAGCAACGGTGATAATATAAGTAGTGATGAAAAGCATGCACTCTGGGGGCGCCGGGGTCGCTCTGTTGGTTAAGGGGCCGACTTCAGCTCAGGTCATGATCTCGCGGTCCGTGGGTTCGAGCCCCGCGTGGGGCTCTGTGCTGACAGCTCGGAGCCTGGAGCCTGCTAATGTTTCTGTGTCTCCCTCTTTCTCTGCCCCTCCCCCATTCGCGTTCTGTCTCCCTCTGCCTTTCAAAAATGAATAAATGTTAAAAAAAAATTTAAGGGGCGCCTGGGTGGCGCAGTCGGTTAAGCGTCCGACTTCAGCCAGGTCACGATCTCGCGGTCCGTGAGTTCGAGCCCCGCTTCGGGCTCTGGGCTGATGGCTCAGAGCCTGGAGCCTGTTTCCGACTCTGTGTCTCCCTCTCTCTCTGCCCCTCCCCCGTTCATGCTCTGTCTCTCTCTGTCCCAAAAATGAATAAACGTTGAAAAAAAAAATTTTTTAAAAAATTTAAAAAAAGCATGCACTCTGAAGTCAGAAGATCCAGCTTCAAATCTTTGCCCCATACATGAGCTGTAGGAGCCTAGACAAGCTACTTATGTTTAGGCAACACTAAGCCTGAATTTTCTCATCTATACGATGGGAATGATAATAGATGTGCAGTACAGGATTGCTATGTCCCATGTGATTTAAAAGGGCAAAGGACACTGAGAATTGTGCCTGACACTTAGTAAACGTCCCATAAACATCAACTATCATTATTATCATTGGTACTGAGGCTGAGACCTTGGGGCATGAAAGCTCCAGAATTTGGGAGAAAGGAATGCAAGAAAGTGGAAAGATGAGTTGGCCAAGTGAAATTCTCTTGAGTAATTTTATGTCCCCCAAACCCAATCAGTATGCGTTTGTGTTTTGGGGAAAGGTGAAAAGGGCAAGAGGGAAAAAGATGATCTGAACTTTGGGGAAGGAGGGGGCACAGCAAAGAGAGTCAGTCACTTCACATGTCTGGTTCTTTGACCCCTGATCCCTTTCTTGGGCTTTTTAAGGCAAAGATTCAGAAATTAACAAGCAGGAAAGGTTGCTGACACTCATCTTCCTGCTCCACTTTCCTTAGAACTTCCAACAGGCGTTGCCTCTGCCTGCACTCCCCCCACCCCCTTTCTTGGGTGCTATTATGCTGAGAATTACCATGTGTTAGACTCTAGGGGCCTTGTAAACCCTGCTTACATACCTGCATGTTCTGCCAGGACACTAGGTGGTCTTCTTGCGTTTTGCTCCCATGCGCTGCCCAGATTAGCCCGGATTACAAGTAGGGGTGTACTTTCCCTATATCCCCAACTTGGCAGTTGACAGAGCACGAACAGCAGCAGCGTGGGCATTCTGCAACACTGCGCAGAATTATAACACTTTGTCAGGAGGCTAAGGGGCGAAAAGTCTCATATCACAAACCAGAAGAGGCAAAGGTAAAACTCGCCTGCCAAAACTAACGGCGTGTTGTTGCTCATCTAAACATCTTAGATATTTGGGAGAAATGAACACGCGCATGCAGGCTCCCACATGCATAAAAGGAATTCCATTCTTCATTAGTGATGTTTTCTAGCTTTTATCTCCCATTTCACTGCAGATTCTTTAATTCTCATAGCTCTGCTTTCCAGCAACCAATTAATATTTTCTCTGATAAATGTTCCTTTTCGAGAGTAATCTATCTTTGATGTTAAGCTCAACGTTCTTCTTTTAACTTCTGAGAGACTAGAAGATGTAGAAGAGTAAAAAGCTGGGAAGAAAAATACAATGTGTTACCTCCCTGGATCCTGAAATATCAGCTCCAACTCGTTGGATTTAAACACTTCTAATTTTTTCTGTTTTATTCATGATGGTACCTCATAAAGCTAGTCAGAATTTTAATGCATTCCCATATAGGGTAAAACAGAGGGGGCAAAATTTGGAATCCACATTCATGCATGGTTTTGCCTAGAGAGTGATGGACATTTAGCTATGCTGAGTGTCCTCCAAGAAAATTTAAATAACAAATACAAAATGAGACGTGAGAGGGCACTGCATACAGTTTTGTGTTGTGCTGATTAAAAATTAGAGCAGGTTGCAGGGGAAACAGTGGGATATAATAAATCTAGAATTTAAACTAACTTACGATTTTATTAATTTGCAAAGATAGAGCCTAGTATTACCATATTTCAGCTTCTAATTCAGAAAAGAACTATTAAAATAATTTCTAAATTACTTGTGATAGCTTTTGTTCTTTTCATTTTGCAAGCACATGCATTATTTTGTTTGGTTTTCTGTACAAAGCATATACCAACTCTTGTAGCTATTGCACTTGGCTGTATATTGAAGATGTTGGATAAGATGCATAACTTTGTTCTGTTCTCATCATGAGAATTTTAGTGGGTTTCATCATTAGAGAAAATAATGACTGTACCTATTCTACTATATTATAGATTACGGAACAAGGTGGCATTCATTATTTCATTTAATGATATGCTACAGGAGTTATATCATAACCACTTTGTAAAAGCCTATTCTCTTTCTTGCTTTTCATTAATATGCTTCTGGAACTAATTTGCCAGTATATACACACAGTCTGAACTTTGACAACTGTGGAATTAGACATGTTTGCCAGGCTGCAGGATAATCGAGACGTGTTCCGATGATCTTTATACAGATGTGTTTAGTTTTTCCAGGACACTTTTGATCATTTACATTTCATCAGAGACTTGCGATACTTTCTTACAGGTGTTCCCAAAAGATTGAAGATAAAATTCCTACAATAATGACTTGAATAAGGCGAGTCCCCTGTATGATCTTGGAGCTGTGAGGCTATTTACATGCTTTTAAAATTTGTACAGGTGCAGGTGTTTATATCCTTCAGAACTAAAAAGGAAAAATAATCTAGGCCCTCTTAATCTTCTCTTTCATTCCTTTGATTTTCCATTCTGCGAGTCCAAATTAAATTCTGTTTTTACATCTTTAATGATACAAGCATTCAGGGCACAATGAAAAATAAAGGCCTTATTACTTCATAATATGTTTGGAATAGTGCATAATTATGTTTAGTTGATTAGTTGGCTATAGCAATTGCAGAACCATAGAGTGACTGAAATTAGACATGAAAATGACCCATTGGGTATCATTATCCTTCTTTCTGTCAAAGCAAGATTGTTTCCTGACATGCAGTGTGTGTGGGGGGATGGGCTGGGGGGGGGCAGAATTCTCTCTTAGCTGCATAAATACACAACTTGATACACTTGTTTAGCAACATTTTGACAGGAATTAGGCATCAAACTGAATCAGATAGCACTGACGGAACGTCCAGTAAAAGGATACACAATAACTACAGTAGTAATAGCAGCAGGAGTAAATATTTAGATCACCAACTACATACATGCCAGTCACTATAACGTAGCCATCTCCAATATAAACATCAGTTGTTCCAATAAGATATTATCCATTCCCATTTTGCACACGAGGACATGGCACAAATAAGGATAAATGATTTAAACATGGACAGATGATTTACAAAAGATCCTACAACCATAAGTAGTGGAGCCCAGATTCAAACTCTGGTCTTCTTGCCTCCAAGTCCTGGGCTTTCCCTGCACAGTGGAAGTGAGGGGAAGGCGGATGACTTTGGCAGCAATAGCTTCTGGGTAGGCCCGTGATCTAATGCAGAACAGAGAGTGAGAAAAGAGAGTCATGTCCGGTGATGTCACCAAGATGGTAGGTGACACCAGCCTCTATCTCCCCACAAAGAGTAACAGTTAAACAGTTGTTCATTCATGAAAATAGCTTAGTGGGGTAGCTCAGGAGCATACTTAAGAAGCTTCAGCAACACAATTGAGCAAAAAGCCTTGGAATGACTGCAAAATAGGTAGGAAGAGCAGTTTCATTTTGCATGCATCATCCCGGCCTCCAGACTGGCACTGGTCAGTGCCAGGAGGCATTCCCTGGTGAGAGGGATTTCCCCTCACTGGAGTGAGCACCCAGCTTCCCTAGCCTTTTGGACAGGATAACGGATGCGCTTGGTTTCATCTGACTCAGAGAGTGGTGTAGCTGGGGCATATACAGACAGGAGCAAGGAAGAAGGTTGTAGCCATCAGCAGTATCAATCACGGGGTGGGCACGATTTTAGTTCTCAGTAGCCTTACGGGACTTCAGCAGCTTTTGATACTGAGCTCTTCGAGAGCCCTTGTGGATGCTGTGGTCCCTCAGTAGATTTCATCACTGTGGACTCCACTGTGAACCTCAGGGGACGGCTCCACAGAAGCCTCCAGCAGTTTTTGCTCCTGAAGAAACCAATGGCCAGCAAAGCCACCATGGACCCCCTGCGATTTCAGCACTGAATGCTCTGCAAATTTTTTCATTTCCGTATTCCAGCTGCCTGGTTTTCCATCCCCTTTCCCTTTCCATTCCCTTTCCATCCCCACCCCCTGCTAGAATTCCCACAGACACCCTGGGTTCTGAGCTCTGTTATCCACTGTGTTGCAGCAGCCAGCCTCAGCCTCTGTGGCTGTGCATGTTCACGACGCCAGTCCAGGCCCCCACATCCAACCCCCCAACTCCATGTGTGTTCCTGGGGCCAACCCCTACAGCCACACAAATGCACACAAACAGTTCAGGTCCCCATAGCTACTTGTGCACCAGAAGCTGGGCCAAACTCCTGATATAGGCTTCACTGCTGCTCACTTACAGCTAGTGACTGCAGCCAGATTCTTGCACACTCTGACAGCCCAGGCCCTTGTGGGTATTCTGGAGCCCAAATCTGGCCCTGCTTTCTGTCACTAGCCTGTGCTGCCAATAAAACCATTTCTGTTTGTAGATGACAATCTTCTATATGGAAATTCCCAAAGACTCTACCAATAAACTCTTAAAACTAATGGATGCATTGAGTAAAGTTGCAGGATATAAAATCAATATGCAAAAATCAGTTGTGTTTCTAGACACTAACAAACTATCTGGAAAGACAGTAAGAAAACAATCCCATTTACAATAATAATGAAAGAATAAAATACTTAGAAATAAATTTAACCAATGAGGTGAAAGATCTGTGCAGTGAAAACTATAAAACAATGATGAAAGAAATTCTAAAAGATGCAAATAAATGGAAAGATATCCTGTGTTCATGGATTGGAAGACTTAAAATTTTTAAAATTTTTAACGTTTATTTATTTTTGAGACACAGAGAGACAGAGCATGAACAGGGGAGGGGCAGAGAGAGAGGGAGACACAGAATCTGAAACAGGCTCCAGGCTCTGAGCTGTCAGCACAGAGCCCGATGCAGGGCTCAAACTCGTGGACCGTGAGATCATGACCTGAGCTGAAGTCAGACGCTTAACCGACCAAGCCACCCAGGTGCCCCAAAATTTTTAAAAATTTTAAAAAAGTTATCCATTCTATCCAAAGTGATCCATAGATTTAGTGCATTCTCTATGAAAATTACAGCATTTTTCACAGAAAGAAAAATCCTAAAATTTGTATGGGACCAAAAAAGACCCTGAATAGCTAAAACAATCCTGAGAAAGAAGAATAAGCCTAGAGATATCACACTTTCTGATTTCAAATTATATTATTAAGCTATAGTGACCTAAAACAATCTGGTATTCACATAAAAACAGATGATGGAACAGAATTGAGAGCCCAGAAATAAATCCATGCATATTCAATGAGCTAATTTTTGGTAAAGTCACTAATATATAATGAGGAAAGTGTTGTCTTTTCAATTTATGATGTTCAGAGAAATAGATATCTACATGCAAAAGAATGATACTGGACCCTTACCTTATGCCACATGAAAAAGTCATCTCAAAATGGATTAAATACTTACATATAAGACCTGGAACTGTGCAACTATGAGAAGAAAACATACAAGAAAAGCTCCTGGACATTGGTCTTGGCAACAACTTTTTGCAATACCAAAGTACGGGTGACAAAAGCAAAAATAAACAAGTGGGGCTACATCAAACCAAAAAGTTTCTGCACAGCAAGAGAAATAATCCACAAAGTGAAAAGTCATTCTGTGGAATGGGAGAAAATACTTGTAAGTCATTGAGCTGATAAAGGGATTAATATCCAACATATATAAGGAACTAGTACAACTCGATAGCAAAACAAAACAAAACAAAACAAAAACCCCAAAAAACCATGTGATGTAAAAATGAGCGAAGGACCTGAATAGACATTTTTCCAAAGAAAACTTAAAAATGGCCAATAGGTATATGAAAAGATGCTCAACATCACCAATCATCAGGGAAATGCAAATCAGAAGCACAGTGAGTTATCATTTCATACTTATTAGGATAGCTGCTATCAAAAAGAAAAAAGAGAACAAGTGTTGGGGTGGGGATTTAGAGAAAAGGGAATCTTTGTGCTTTGTTGGTGGAGATATAAATTGATGCAGTCACTATGGAAAATAGTATAGATGTTGCCACTGTAGAAAATATAGTATATAGGGCACCTGGGTGGCTCAGTCGGTTAAGCGTCCAACTCTAGATTTTGGCTGAAGTCATGATCCTACAGTTCGTGGGATCAAGTCCTCTTTCAGGCTCCACACTGCACATGGAGCCTGCTTGGGATTCTTTCTCCCTCTGCCCCTCCCCCACTCATGCATGCACTCTCTCTCTTTCAAAATAAATAAATAAACTTAAAAAGAAAATAGGAATGAGGTTCCTCAAAAAATTAAAAATAGAACTACTGTATAGTCCCATTTCTTGGTATAGAGCCAAAGGAAATAAAATCATGAAGAGATATCTACACTCATGTTCGTTGAAGCATTGGTCACAGTAGACAAGATAATGGAAACAACCGAAGTGTCTGCAAACAGATAAATGGATAAAGACAATGTGGAGTATATATATAAATGGCATATTATTCAGTCTTAAGAAAAGAAAGAACCCTTACCATCAACATGAATAAACTTGAAGATATTATGGTAAAGGAAATAAACCAGATACATAAAGACAAATATTGCATGATTTCACTTCTATATGGAATTAAAGTCACATTTGTAGTAACAGAGAGTAGAATGTGGTTCCCAGAGGCTGGGGTTAGGAAATGGGGGAGATGTTGATCAGAGGGTACAAACTTTCAGTCATAAGGTGAATGCATTCTGGAGACCTAATGCACAGCATAATGACTGAAGGGTGAATACTAATGCACTGTGTACTTAAAATTGCTGAGAGTAGATCTCAAGTATTCACATCACACACACATACAAAATGGTAACTATGGAAGGTGAGGAATATGTTAATTAGTTTGTGGCAATTATTTTACAATGCGTACATATACCAAAATATCACATTTTACACTGTGTATATATATGCATACATACGTACATACACACAAACTTGGTCAAAAGTAAAAAGGATAGTGAAGTCCACTTGACAAAGATTCATTCCTTGACAACACCTGAGTCAAGTTCCTTTGTGTCCTCCTTTTGACTAGGCTCTGACCTTGGGATCTGTCCTTGGCCTGCTTAGTCCAGTTTTACCAAGAATTCTCCTGGATTAGTTTAGCAAAAATCTTTCATCCTTGATAGCTGATCAAATTCCTTATCCCCACCCTCAATATCTTATCATCCTAGCTTGCCTTCAACAGGAATCCTGTCTAGTTGGTCTAGCAAGAATCCCCCTAGCCTTGATGTTTTTGTCTTGGTAATTTTCCATCCACTGACTTCCTTTCTGCTCCTTGGCTATAAATCTCCACTTGTCCTTTTTCTGTTTGGATTTGAGTCCAGTTTCTCTCCCCTACTGCTAAACCCCAGTTGCATAGTTTCTCTTGAATAGTTCACCTTGGTGTCTTTAATGAGCGTCTGAATAATTTTTTCTTTAATGCACTTGTGGTCCCGCAGGACTTTGGTGACTGAAACCCCAACTGCACCAAAATGGGCTAATGCTGTGGTTTCATGAGGAAAGCCTTGGCATGCTCAGTGATGAGGAAAGGGTTCAAATGAACATTTGGAGGGGTGGAGTGGAGATGTGAAGGCAACAACCAAAGTGGGAATCTGGAATAGGGAGACAGCCCCACATGTGCAGAGTCGTAGGTGGCCCCCGGCAGGCAGTGTCAGGCAATGCGAGGCACCCTGGTTCTGCTCATAGGGTTAGCTGGACCTGCCTCACACAAGCATGGGGACGACTGTCTGCAGAAGGCGTTGCCCAGGCTCAGGAGCAGTCATTGAGAATTCTGAGACTGTCACAAAAATTCAGATGGATTCCGAAGCACTCTTGGATGCCTAGGTAAAAGATGATTTATTTTCTTTAAGTCAACCTAATTTTGACATCAAGCTCCTATCCCTGTGATCTCATAAAAAAGCCAATCTCCCCTAAGTCTGCTTCAGAGTAGTATAGAAAGAGAACTTTGCATAGACCTGGGGGGAGGGCTCCTGCCCTGGGCCTTGTGCTTTGGAGAGACTGGCTATGGCTCTTCTTTGCTGTTTCCCTGCTCAGAAGACAAGCAGTCATGGGCTGAGGAGATTCCCCCACCTGAGCCCCATATTCTTCCTTTCTGTAAATGTTCCAGACACCTAGGGCCTCAGCATTGTTGGCTTCTGTTTCCAGGGCTTGGTGGATCTCTCCTCCAGGTCAGTCCTGCCTGTGGCCTGGGTGGCCAGTGTGTGTTGCAGAAATAAGTGGAGATCAACCAAACGAGAAGAACAAAGTACACTTATTCTGAACTTACATTAGAAGGGAATCAGCCATCCTCACTTGTGTTTGGCAGGGACTCAAAGGCACACAGAGGAGTGGGAAAGCTTTATAGGAGAGAAAAGGGTAGGTTCTGGGTGTGCCTTGATTGGAGGCTCTTAGCCTTGATTTGAGGCTCATTCATCTCGTAGTATGTAAAACGAATCCATTTCTTTTTATTGCTGACTAGCATTCCATTGTATGGCTATACCACATTTTGTTTATTTACCAGTTGACGGATATTTGGATTGTTTCCAGTTTTGGGCAAGTATGAATAATGTTGCTGTGGTCATTCTCATCTTTGAGTGGACAGAAGTTTTCATTTCTCTTCATTTCATAAGTAAATACCTAAGGATGTGATTGCTGGTTTGTATAGTAAGTTTGTATTTAACTTTTTAAGAAACTGCCACATTGGTTCCCAAAGTTTCCAGACTGTTCTCCCACCAGCAAGATATAGGAGATCCAGTTTTTCTATATCCTAGCTAATAGTTGATGCAGTGTTTTTGAATTTAGCTATTTCTAGTTGCTGCATAGTAGTATCTCATCGTGGTTTCAGTTTGCCTTTTCCCTGATGATTACTGATGTTGAACATCTTTTATGGGCTTATCAAACATGGGTATATTTAACTTTCTAGTCACATTTTTTGTCCATTTTAAAAATTGGATTGACTTTTTATTGAGTTCAAGAATTCCTTTTATATCCTGGATACAAACTGTATCAGATATGGCTTACAAATATTTTATCCCAACTTGTGTTAGCTTTTTATTATTTAACTGTATGCTTTGAAGAGTGATTGTAATTTTGGTAAAATTTATTAAAAATATCCAATTTATCAAATTTTTATTTTACAGATTTTGTTTTTGGTGTCATTATCTAAGTGATGCTTGTTTAATTCGGAGTCACAAAGATTACCTTAGGTGTTTTGTTCTAGAAGTTGTATACTTTTAGCTCTGACATTGAGGTCTGTCTTCTATTTTGAGTTACCTTTTATATGTGGGGTGAAGTGTGAATCGAAGTTCATATTCTTGGCATATGAATATCCAATTTTCTTGGCACTTTCCTTTTTCTGTTGATTTGCCTTGAAATCTTTGCCAAAAATCAATTGACCATCATTGTGAGGGTTTAACTCCTTCTTTGTTACATTTAATCTTTCTCTTACATCAAGAATTCTGATTCTCAAAGACAGAGGATGGCAGAATATCCCGCAATCATGCATGCGTTTTGTTCCACTTTATACACAGTATGCTGTTTCAGAATAGCAACACTAATACTACCAACACAATATGGTTTTCTATCTATTTGGAAAGTAATGCACCGAAAAGCTGACTGGAAGCTCTGGAGGAGGGTGGGGCATCTCAGTTACGGGTTTCACTTTGGTGTGATGTGGCTAGGCTGTTTCACTGAAGGACCCTTCAAAAGCCTTATCTATGGATCTTCCTTCTTCTTTTTCTGTTTCCCTAGAAAGGGATTCTCCAAGCTCCAGCCTGTGGGAAGTTCTGGAAACCAAGAAGAGAAAGGGACTGTACCATGAATGCATTTCCATGTAGCTTCCTTTTTCAGTGATGCACCTTTTCTTTAATTGAGCCTTGGGTCCCTGAGTCCTATGTCTCTCTCTGGATGTCTTCAGAGAATAGGTAGGCATTCCTTAGCTGCAGAAGGAGAAGGATCATTCTTCTACCTCTTAATAGGGTCAGACCAGAGGTGTGATGGAGCGAGCTTGAACCAGTTCTCTATAGTTGAGTGTGCTTATCTTATCCCAATTCTGTGTTCAGTATCGTTATGTTCCTAGTCATGGTGGGGGTATTTATACCACGGAAATTGGCAAAGGGGGCTGTTTGTGATGAGGCAGGTAGGGAGTTGGAGACTATCATACTGTTGGTTCCTGCTGCTTATTAGACAGATTTTCAATAAACTCTCCTGTTTTTAGCCCCATTTACCACCTCATTTTTAGATTTTGGAAGCCCAAGGACCAATTCAGCTTGCTTCTGCGCTTTCATGTTTTTCTCTGTTCTGCTGAGTCTGTTACTACTTGACCATTTGGTTTCTAATTTCTCAAAATTTCTTGCCCTTTTCCCATTCTCTTTGGCCTTGTGACTTTATCCCTACATTTTAATTTTTATAGAATATTAAATTTTTTTAACGTTTATTTATTATTGAGAGACAGAGAGAGACAGAGCGTGAGCATGGGAGGGGCAGAGAGAGGAGGAGACCCAGAATCCAGAGCAGGCTCCAGGCTCTGAGCTATTAGCACAGAGCCCATCGTGGGGCTCGAACTCACAAACCGCAAGATCATGACCTGAACTGAAGTCGGACACTTAACCGACTGAGGCACCCAGGCACCCCGATTAATAGAATATTTAACAGAAGCATGAATTGAGTGCGAAGGAAACAAGTATTCAAGTCACCATATTTAGTTTTAAGTCTCCTTTTTAAGCCATTTTAAACCAGAATGTTCTCTTTGGCTCTCTGTGCACATGCATATATGTGTGGACCACTTGTCCGGTCTTTTTGCTCTTTCAGATCTACTCTGGATATATTAAAAATGGGCTAAAAAAACAGTCATTTCATGTTTTAGTGAAGAACACTGTGAAGGAAGATGTAATGAAATGGGCTTCTTATACTTAAAAGAACAAAATGTAACACACTGACAAGATGTACTCCAAGATGTTAAATCTTAACTACCTCTGTGAGTGGGGTTTTTCTTTTTTTTTCTTTTTGCTTCTCTGTTCTTTCTAACATATATACAATAATTCTTCATTTTCTTAGAAATGAGAGACAGGTGGGGGTGCCTGTCTGGCTCAGTCAGTGGAGCACGTGGCTCTTGATCTTGGGATTGTGGGTTTGAGCCCCATGCTGGGTGTAGAGATTACTTAAAAATAAAATCTTAAAACAAAGAAATGAAAAAGTAAAAGCTATTTAAAGTTGACTAAAACACACACACCACATCACACCACACATACATGCATCCAGAGGAAATAAAAACTGTTAACTTAGAATTATTGGGGGGGTTACCGTGTTCAGAACAGTAGATGTAACATTTGAAGATTCTACTGTCTAATTCTAAGGCATATTATATATTTCTGGTGCATATCCTCACTCGCCAAACATATGCACTCTTTAGGGTTTCTTTTTTCTTAATGTTTATTTATTTTTTGGGGGGGCGGTGCATGGAAGGGCAGAGAGAGAGACACACACACAGAATCAGAAGCAAGCTCCAGGCTGTGAGCTGTCAGCACGGACCCCAACGCAGGGTTCGAACCCACGAACCGTGAGATCATGACCTGAGCTGAAGTCGGATGCTTAACTGACTGAGCCACCAAGGTGCCCCCTCTTTGGGGTTTCTAAAAGCAGAAGGTGATTACATGAATGGGGACAGTATGTGGCGGGTTGCAAACTGTTGTCACTCTCGGGTTCACATTTCTCTGAGTAAATTGAGGAAGACATTATTGCTCTGCTGCACCAAGTGAGCACACACATTGTACAGTAACACAAAAGCTTTCCATTTGTCACTATAAACTCCTAGGGTGACAATGCCATTTTCCCTTTTTCTGTAAAAGTGTGGGACTTTGAAACTCAGGACCTTGTTTCTTTCCCTGAAGTAAAATGAGGAAGAAAAAAAATGAAAAGGACCTTGAAGTTCCCTGGTGATTCCAGTTTCCTAGCTCCTGTCCCTCCCAGGGATGCCCAATGCTTTAATTGAAATAAAGTTTCCTAGGCATTCCTCCCAGCTCTGGTTCTGTGAATAACCAGCCTGACAGCTTTCTCCTTACTTGCTAGTGTTAGAGCACTTGGAGTACACTTGAACTGACCATAGAGTGGGTGGCTAGAGTCCATTTGAATAGCAGCTTCCAAATGCTGCCAAATATATAAAATCCAGACAGAGAAATAGGTAGGCTTTGCAGAGGTTAGAGAGTATGGATCTATATGTCAGCTGTCCCTAAAGGATTCCTTCCTACAGGTTCTCCTTCTGAGATCTCTCCAGGAGATGAGTTGTTGACATCCTTTCTTGACTTCACTCCTGATGCCGAATGCCAGAACATCCACTCCTGGGCAGCACTGGTTGGAAGGGGAGGATGTTTAGAGGAATTGGACAGTTTGCCAAACGGTTCCACGAATTAGGAGCTTGACATATGGTAATATGCTTGGTTAAAAGTAAGTGTATCTTTTGTTTAAATGAGAGGTAGTTGGGGTGATTATTTTTGTCTCAGCAGATCTCTAAGGAGAGAAAAAATTAATTCGCAACATCTAAGGAGGGGAACTAAGTTAAGCTCCATGTGCTATGATTAAGGTCTAAGTCCTGAGTGGTCCAGCAAGAGAAAAGGTAAGCAGGGAGGCTCTGAGCGGAGACCCCAAGCTTATTAGAATCACAGCTAACATGGCTGTGCGTGGCATTGAGTGGAATGACAATGCATGCTTGTGTGGTGATTGCTAACGTAAAAGGTGTCAATATTAAGGCTCTGTGTTACACCAGTGAGCAGCTGTCCTCTGGTATTCCGATATCTGAGGGTTCCTTTAAAGGCTCCTAATCTTAATCTTTTCTTTTTCCTCTGAGCTTTTAATATTCTCAAAAGTCAATCTTAATCGAACTTCTTAATCAGGCTAGCTTCTCTTCTTTGAAATTACTTCCCTTTGACAATATCTTAATAGTAACTAAGGCATCCATGCAGAAAATTAGAAATGCATTACCCGCCCACCTCTCATTTTCATCCCCCATGCAGCAAGTGGGCACTGTTGGCTGGAGCCCAAGGCTTTTGAGAAAAGCAAGGGGGATTCCTTCAAGAAATGAGAAACATTTGTACAGTGGCTATACCATTCTTAGAATCTATCTCCTCTTACTCCTTCCTTCTTTTTCTTCTTCATCCCAAATATATATTAAGAAGCTACTGGGCAAGAGGTCCTATGCTAGGCTTTAGGAAGAGATGCAGATATCAGAGCAAGATATTGTTTCTGTTGTAGAGAAATACTCAATCTGGTTGGGGAGCTGCTAAGACATAGTAATTAAAGATTCAGGATTTGAAATCAGAAGAACTGAGTTCCAATCTTGCTTTTCTGTTTTGGCTATAGGTCCTTGGGCAAATTTTAAATCCTTACTATGTTTTCTCAGCTGTGAGATGGAGTTAATAATACCTTCCCTACATGATTGTTGTGTAGGGACTCAATGACACCGAAGAGGGTCTGACACATCTTAAGCACTTAAAAATATTGGCTGTTTTTAGAGGAGATAAGATAAAGATACAAATCATTTAAATAGCTAAACATAAAGTTAACATGATACAAGGCACATATTAGCATAAATTCTATGAAATTGGTAACTCTTAGAGTTCAACAATTCAAAACTAAGCTAACTGTCCCAAAAGCTCTTCCAACGAGAGTCAAAATTATAATATGGTGCTTCGTTTCTCTGTTGTTCACACTAAAACTCACTGTCCCCTTCAATGTTGCCCTGTTTGAAGTGAGTGAATGAACAAGTGTCCAAGACAACACGCATGCTGCCAAAGACATTAGAATCTGCAAAAAATCTGAAACATATCAGAAACGGACCCTCATGTGGTAAGCAAGAAACAATCAGGAGATGTCTTTCTTGTAAAACTTGGTGTTGAAATTGTAGATGTGATATTGCAGTGTGTAGAATACTGGAATCAGAATCAGAAGATTCTGTTCATAGTGAAAAACAAAGGCCTAGAGTAAGAATATGGCAAGTTTTCAGCCTTAAACCAAGAACCAATGGGTTCTGATTCTAATCAGCAGCTTCTCTTGATTCCTTATTTAATTTAAATATATTAGCTCAGAATACCATGTGCTCTTGGAAGGAAGGGAACATGTCTCTTGTTTTGTCCTCTCTCCATAGAATCCAACAAGATTCTGAGCCCCTTAGCTACTAGGACTAACCTTAGAGAATAACCTTAGTGCAAACAAATCCAGGTTAGTCCAAAAAACCTAGGGGAAAAAATCTCCAGAAGAATTTAAGATGCAGCGTTCTTTGTTTTGACCTGTAGAGAATCTGCCGATAGATAATGTGAGAAATTAACTCTGTGCCTAAAGATAAGGCAATTGGTTTTGATAATCGGTTCAGGTGTATTTTCTAGCCTATTTTATTTATTTTTATTTTTTTTGAAGTTTATTTATTTATTTATTTTGAGACAGAGAGTGCACACAAGCAGGGGAGGGGCAGAGAGAGAGGGGGAGAGAGAGAGAATTCCAAAGTAGGCTCCACACTGTCAGTGCAGAACCTGATGTGGGGCTTGATCTCACAACCATGAGATCATGACCTGAGCTGAAATCAAGAGTTGGACACAACTAACTGAGCTACCCAAGTGCCCCCAGCATGTTTAAAAAGAAAAAAATATGGAATGTCTTTTATCTGTATCCTGGAGCCCAATTCACAGAGACTCAGGTAAATGATGAAATTAAGTTTTCTGCCCGACACAGCTGGGAATGGGATCTCAGAGCTGAAGTAATCTCATCAAGTCAATAGTCATAATAATTACTACTATCTATTTAATACTTTATAAAAGTTTACACGATTCTTCAAAACACATTTATTTTAGCATCTGTTATGCTCTGTATTTAGCTACTGGTGTTACAAATAAATAATAATTTTCATATGTTGACAAGTTCCTGTGTCTTGTATTTTCTTCTGAACTTCCTGTTTATACATACTGGATCCTTACAACAACCCTCCCACATAGCTAATATTACCTGCATATTACAGGAAGTGAAATTGAGGCATAGAGATGAAAGATCTTGCTTAATGCCCCACCACTTTCAAGCAACAGAGCTGATAGTCAAACCCACGTGTTTGTCAGGCTTTGGGATTCTCATGTTCCATAGTGGTTGCTTTTCAGTGGTGCATGGAACAAAGGGAACGTCAATACCCATGCAATTGTGATATATTATGATAGAAGCCAACAGAGAGTTATGTGAAAATATTTCTTATATTTATTCTTTAAATATGAAAGTGTTTTGTTCACAATGCTGCAGAGTCTCAAGACTTTGTAAGCTGTTACAGTAGTTTCTCCTTAATATTCTCTCTGTCTCTCAAACTCTTTCTATTTATTGTAAAGGAACTGGAGTTTAGAGTAGGTGTAACTAACTTAATAAAAATGATCAGAATGATAATGATAAGTGACTGAGCTAGAATTCAAACACAGGGTTGTCAAGTGTCAAAAACTACACCTTCTACTGATTCTTGATGTGCTCAGAGTCTGTTAGGTGCTATGAGATGTTGGGAAGCATTTATTTAACTCTGCCATTATTTAACTCAAGGTAACACTTGGACTATGATTTGCAAGACTGGAAGTCTACTAAGTGAACAAGATGAGGGAGGACATCTCAGATTATAGAGCCAGCATGACAGATTATAGAGCCAGCAGGAGCAAGCACTCCCGGGAGAGAAGAGCAGAGTGGGTCCGGGAAGCACAAGTCATTTGCTATGGCTGTTGACGTGCAATGGCATGTCAGATGAGCCCTGATTTCCCACGACATTATAAATAAAGCACTGGCATAGTTCAGAGAAGGAAGAAAATATAATGTTGACTCTAGGGAAATTAGATAAGATCTCATAGGAATGACACTTGAATCTTGAAGGACGAATGAAAATTGGACAGATGAAGATGGAGAGGGAAAAGCATTCCAAATGGCAGGAATAGCACTAGAGAAGGAATAAATACATATTCAGTCTGTGGACAGGAATCATGAATAATCATTCACTTTGACGAGACTCAGGGAAATAAGATTGGAAAAAGATGCTTTGCCAAATCTGGGAAAGCCTTGACTTCCCGGTGAAGGAATTTTATTTTACTTGTAGGAACCACTGATGGAAAGACATGATCAAAACTGTGTTTAAAAAGTTGCAGATTGATACAGAATTAATTTCTAAGACTTCAATAAAAACTCCTGTCAGATTAATTTTAGTAAAAATCAACACCAAGACAAATAACCAAATTGACTTTTGTATCATGTTTTTCACTTTACAACAGATTTCAGCTAAGGGTTCATTTGATCCTTCAACCAATTCAAGGCAGGCAGATGAGGTACCTTGAGAAACAGAGATTTAAGGAGACTTCCCCAAGTATGCCCTGTCCTTACAGAGTGCATTGAGATCTTCTGACTTCAGGCTCAATATTTTCTGAGTATCCTCACGGTGGGCCCTGGAATTTTACATTACTTTGTTTTCTTCTTTAGACCATCTTGTTCTTCTTCCCACAATGAAACAGATGTCTGTTTCGGCATGAATGTAAAGCTCACATTAATGATTATATATATCGGGCACAGTTCTAAATGTTCCCTGTGAATAAAATAAATTAATAGTAACAATTATCCAAAGTGGGTACTGTTACATTTCAGAAATAAGGAAATCGAGGACTAGTTTGCTTCAAGTTCTTGAAGCTGTAAGTGACAGAGCCTGGATCTGAACTCATGGACTATGGCATGAACATGCAACCATGTAACTACCACACGTCGCTATTTTCCCAGGAGCAAGAGCTGTTTTAGAGTTTGGTTAATGTAGATGCAGAATAAGCAGCCTTATCAAGACAGCAAAATTACTTCTGAGCTTGACCAGATATCTGTAATAATGATTTGTAAAAGCAATCACAATATAGATCTGTATGCAACTTATTTGAAAGTAGCAATTTGGATTTACAGGTTTCCCAGTAGCTGTTAAAGTGATCTCTGTAGCATGCTGATCCTTTTATGAACATCTATAGTTGGCCTAGAGGTAGGTGTACATGGTGATAGCAAGTGGAAGGCAATGAGTTATGAGACCGACTTGCATTGGTTTTAGCAGCTGTCAGCCAGTGTCTTAAATTCCTCATTTATAAAATAAGGCAAACAGAAATAATCTCCAGGAAACTTTCTGATCATAAATAAGAACAAGTATTCTCCCTTTCTTTGCTTTCTCCTTACATCATTACATCAATAGGTACATCCACCCACTGATGCGATACTTGCCAGAGGCATCGGATCCAGCTTGTTGAACCGTTTTCCTAGAGTGACTTATGCACACCATGAACAGATCACAAATCATGAGGTCTTACGGTCTGGTCTTGCCCACCAACAGAAAATTACATTTTGCTGATGGAATATATTTGAGCCATGCCTAAATGACGGTCTGTCTAATTTATGATTTTAAGAAGATAAAGTGAGGCAAGTGGCCAAGATGGTTTATGGAAATGGATTTGAAAAAATGTGTCAGAGCTTGGAAAGCTGGGGAAAGCAGCAGTTTTTGTTTGTTTATTTGTTTGTTTGTGGTTTTCCCTGTTTGTTTTACATTAGCCAAACCTTACCCCTTTCCCTCTAATCCTTTCCCCTCTGCTCGCCAGCTTTATTCAAGAAAACCACCAGAATGCAAGTTGAGATCCTTTGTAGATATCAAAATAGTTACCACAGGCCAGTTTGTACTCAAGAAGCTTAAAATCTACCTGAGAAGAGAGACTGCAAGCCTCTGTTCCACAAGGGAAGCGGTCTCTGGGAGGTAGGGCTTTTTAAAGGAAGGTGTTAATGGCCCAGGAAGTCAGAAGTGAGAGCTCCAAACAAAGATGATCTTAGCAACAGCTGGTGCCCCATAAAAAAAGGGAGGATGGCCTTCTGGGGCTTTTGTCTCTAGTGACTCCTGAACTGTAAATCAGAACAATTCCCACACTCCACATGGCTTTTCTTTCATTTATAAACATGAGTACACAATTCCACCTCAGGGGCTAAGCCTCTTCCTTTCTAGCCATCATTTGTCTGGAAGAGTCTAGATTTTGCCTAAGTGGAAAATGGTGATATTTTAGGAATTCAGTTTCACAGAAAGAATGGGTGTGTCCTCCTCATTTGTCCTCTTGCCCTGGAGTGAAGAGCTAAAATCACACATTGGAGATTTAGGTTAAAGCCAATAGTTTTATTGTCAAATAAATCCCCATGCTGCTCTTCCCCAGCTTTGAATTGAGCAAGTTTCTAAATCTTGATAACCATCCATTTCTAAGTGTTTAAAAAGAGAGTAAGACTTCTTAGCCTTCAAGATTGTTGTGGAGAGGAATTAAGTCAGCTTGGCAAAGTGGATAGGATAATGCCTGGGCTACAGTTGTTGATTCCTTTCAACCCTCTCTCTTTCAACACCACTCCCTCCAAATACCTAGTTTCATCATGAAAAATGGAAGAGCTTTAAGACAAAGTGAAATGGTTAAAGTTGTTGTAGGTCTGAGCGTTGTGAACACAGTCCCACACATACTGCCAACAGTCATTGAAAGAATAACATTATGTGTATGCTTTTTTGACGTTTCTCTCTTCCCTCAAACATCTGTAGTTTATCTATGAACTATTCTCATTTATGTTAGGTGTCTGTGAAGAGAGACAGGAGAAGAGAGATAAATCGTCAATCCTTGCCTTGGAAAACCTACTGCATTCTCTTACCCAAACTGGACCTTGTAGTATGGGTTTCTAGAATCAGGCTGTGCTCTGGAATGTGAAATCTAGACTGACGTAGAAAGCTCAAGTGTTAGAGCTGATTGTTCTGATTTAGGGAAGCATGACTTTTTTCCTTCCTGTCAAAAGCAAGTTACCTTGCTTCAAAAAGTATTATTCTTATCTACATAATTTTTTAACTCAAGTAAGTTCTTTGACACTTTTTATAGAATGATTTAAATTGCAGGAAAGTTTTTTAAAAAGCATTTTGGTGGGCTTTTTTTTTTTTTCCCTTTAAAGCATAGTGTTGATCCAACAAAATGGAGTGCCAGAATTCTGGTAGTATGTTGAACTAGCAAGAGATATTTGTGCAAGATATGGTGATTACTTGAAATAACCTTCCTGGTTTGGAGACCCGATTCAATGTTTTCTAGTCAATGTGCTACCAATTCATTTGGGTGTCCCACAATGTCATGACTTTCTTTTATTCTACTGTGTGAAACCTAGTACCAGGTGTATATGTCAACACGTATTTCTAGGTTTGTCTCTCCCTTTGCAGTTTTTACTTTTATACATAGAAGAGAGAGAAGGAAAGAGTAGAGGGGATTATTAAAAAAACAAACAAACAAACAAAAAAAACATAGAGTGAAGACACATTGGCCTCAAGTGGAATTTTCATGATCTTTTGGTTATTGTTAGATATATGCCTGTTGAAAAGTGGAACTACCAAGTGAAGATATAAGTGCTTATAAAAAGCTAAGAAAAACCAAAGCAATTTTGGGAAAGGCTCCTCTAGTACATGGACTCTGCGGTAGAAATGTGTTCTGCCTTCTATAAGAAGAATTGACTGAGTCTTCCAAGGGGATGAAAATGCTGGAAAGAGACAAGACTTGGAATGGAAAAGCCTGGACTTGAGTTCTGGCTTTGCTGACTTATCACAATGCTTTTCCAGGCAATGCTCTGGCCCTCTTCTTCATTTATAAATGCTGGTGCTTTACCAAATGACCTTTAATATTATTTGTAGCTCAAAAGACTCTATGACCCTAACCAAGGATTCCTCTCCAAGCTCCATGAATAGGGCCTTTTCAGTTCTAGGTTTTATGATTCTGAATGAAGGTCTTACTTCCATTTGACCACTGTGGAAAAAGAGGAGAGAGGTTTGGAAGGGAGCTCTGTGTAGTTCACTGCTCTACCATGTGGCACAAAGAACAGCTGTACTACAAGCAAGTCTGCTTCCTAAAAAAATAAGATGTTCTAAAGTGGACAAAAAAAGACCAAGTAGTGAAAGGGTAAGAGCTGCTGGAATGTTAGCTTTATTTAGCCCCAGATGGCTGGCAGTCAATTGTGACATTATTACTCAATGTGCCTAGGCTGCCATTCAAAACAGTTGTTGCAAGTGCTCCAGAGAGAACAGTAGGCCTGTGTAGTTCTGTTTTCCCTCTTTTCTAGAGGGGGTGGAGTGGAATGTTCACACAGCTGGCTTTGAAGACTGTTGGTGGTTAGAATCAGGGTCTGTTGAGGGTCAGTAGAATTTGTCTACTCCTCATGTGGTCTCATTTTAAGAAAAATGCTTTTGCTTTTCTAATATATCATGTATACTTATTGTAGAACATACCATAACCTCACCACTAAGACATATGCAGATATGTCTTTTTGTACATCAAGAAGAAGCCAGAGAAGCATGGGAGGGAGGAAATCCAGACGTGCACATATGGAAATAGGCCTGGAGAAGCTAAGGAACCTTGCAACATGTACAGATTCTTTGTACTACACCACCCTTCCTCAGGCTCAGCTAAACATTTCAGAAGAGTGAAAGCATTGTTGATATTCAAAAGCTAAAGTAAGGTCTTGGAATAAGGCAATTTTGTTCTGTTTCTGAAGCAAGAAAAGAATCACAGTGCACACCAGGATAATGATTTTGGAAGCTCAGTTAATTGTGAAGGTGAGGCTGATCCAGCTTGTGGCTAGATATAAAGGAAATATTGTTCCCTTCCCATAAATGATTTCCCATATGTAAAGTGGGGCTGAACCTAGCAGGTGACTTCAGAGATGTGGAAACATTTAACCACATATGAATAAATCTTGCAAACACTTTAAAAAAAATGCCAAGTATAACCTTTAAAGTAAAATTGCGGCTGTCACATTTGGAGACTGAAAGCTCTAAAAGCAGAGCTTTTTTATACCAACCACAAAGGCCAGGGACCTGTGGTTTTATTGGATTTCTCATCCCAAGAAAATATTTACACTTGGATGAAATGATGCGTTTTTAACTATAAAAGCCAAACAGAGCATATTTATGAAGAATGTTGCAAATAAAAATGTTTTTTTCCCTTAGCCTGGCAAAAGTGACAGCTCTGGTTAAGGCACCAAAAAACTCCGTAAAATATAGAATCACAGTTCTTTTAAGTGGGTGAAGCTTTTTATTCTTAGTAAGGACGTATCTGAGTGATTGCCATGAAGGAAAAAGGACTTTGGTGAGTGTCCTGCTTTCTACTGCCAAAAAATTCCAGTCACTAGAGTTTTTGGAAGCTTCTATCCATATATATGAGAGGAAGAGAAAAGAACAGCACAAGAGAGAATGAGAAAAAAATAATTAACATAGATATAGCTCAATAGACCAGAGGCAAAATGAAATAAATTAACATTGTAGGGAAATGAAGCCTTTTGGGAAGGAATTTAACAATGTTTGCCATTCAATCATCGACAATCCAATTTTTTTTTTTAAGTTATTGATTTAGGGGTCGATTGGTTTGGGAAAAAACCCAACCCAAACTAAGTGTTTGCTTCATGTATTAGCCATTATGCCATCAAATAAAGTCCTTATTTTTAGCTGACGCCTCCAGGCTTCTGAATAACAGAGGCAGAAATAAAACAAAAGCTGGGGAAAGTGATCCAGAAATGGATGTGTTGACACACGCTGGCATTTTGTCCTAACAAAAGTAATATCCAAATGCACTAAAATAGAAGGGGCCAAATCTCATCCTCAATATTCCCTATTTGTTCTCTCATTTTTACAGTTCTGATTGCCTCTTTAAAGGATATAAGGCCAACCCCAGGAGAAAACTACATAAGGAACTTCTAAAAAAAAAAAAAAGAACTTCTTAAACTGTCTTATTAGACTGAAATTTAATTATAGCAAGTGCAGCAAATATTGCTTAGAATATGGAAATGAGTGACCCCAAGGATTCAGTATTTTTATAAGATTGCACTGATGTGAAGTTATAAGACATATCTATATTGGTCTTTGGCCTCTCTTCCTGACTCAGAGCTCCTAAAATCCTTGTAACTTACTAGATTACAGGAACATCTTTTGCTTTAATGAGGGGACTCTTGGTGGGCTTCTGGACGGGGCCAGTCACAAGAAAGGCCAAGCCATGAAGAGGCTTGGAACTTTCAACCTCACCCCCAATCTCCAGAGAGGGTAGAGGGGCTAGAAGTGGGGTTAATAATTGATCATACTTCCATAAAAATCCTAATTATGGGAGGCTCAAAGAGCTTCTAGGTTGGTGAACACATTCAAGCTGGGACATGTAGCACCCCAACTTCATGGGGACAACAGGTCCCGCACCAGGGATTCTATTAGACCTTTCCCTGTGTATCTCTTCATCTGGCTGTGCCTCTGTGTGCTTTATCACATCCTTTATTATATACCAAACTGATAAACATGAGTGAGTGTTTCCCTGAGTTCTGAATTGTTAGAAGGAGTGTGGGAACCTCAACTTCTAGCTGGTTTGTCAGAAGTATAGGTGACAAACTGGGACTTGCAACTGGCCTCTGAGGTGGTGGCACTCCCTGGGACTGAGCACATAACTTACGGGATCTGATGCAAACTCTAGGTGGAATTGTCCTACTGAATTGTAGGACCCCTGTTGGTGTTGGAGTTGGTCGGTGTGGGAAAAAACCCACATGGCTGGCCTCAGAAGTGTTGTGAGTGCAAGAGGTGCCTGGCTGGCTCAGTCAGTAGAGCATGCAACTCTTGATCTCAGGGTCGTGAGTTTAAATTCCACGTTGGGCATAGAGCTTACTTAAAAAAAAAAAGGAAAGGAAAGATGTGAGTGTGAGAATATGGAAGACTGTATTTTTTTTTTGGATAGCTGAGAGATTTATTTTCACAGTGTTTATTGGACTACATTCGATTGCAATAACAAATGGCAAAAGGCCACAAGTCCAGCAAAAGAGAGGGCACCTAATGCATCACACTGGACAGTGGAAAGAATTAGCAGGGTACATTTTTCCATGCATACATGTGACTTCTGTTCTGGCTCCATTCCTTTGCTGGATTTGTCTAGACAAGAGCAGGTACAGCAATTGTAAAAGTGGGAGAATCCATGTCAGAGGAGCTGTGTCTAAGGAGAGAAGCCATTCACAAGTGTGAGCCTTGGAGAAATATTGCTCCCATACACCCCATAACTGTCTGCTTTCACACGTCCTCTGCCTTCCACCTGTCTCCCTTCCACTGCCAAATTAAACTGACTTAGGGAATTGGCTTCTTTTAGATGTTCTCTGCTGTGAAAAAGAATCCCTGCCCAACCTCACCGCTGTCCTTATGGCCCTCTGAGACTGCTACTTTGAAGAAATAGCATGTCTTACCCATGACTGTTTTTGATGAAGCTTATCAGTGGTGGGCCTGGCACTTTTCACAGAGCTTCACATGTATCATCTCATTGGATCTGCACAACAAGCCCATGAGCTAAGAATGATGATCCCTCCTTGGCAGGGAAAACTGTGGTTCAGAGAGGTCAAGAAATGCATCCAAAGGGGTGCCTGGATGGCTCAGTTGGTGGAGCATGCAACTCTTAATCTTGAGGTTGTGGGTTCGAGTCCCACGCTGGGTACAGAGATTACTTAAAAAATAAAAATAAATAAATAATAAAAAACGCATCCGAGTTTTACATAAGTAAGAAACAGCAAAGTTATCCCTTTCATGGGGCCTGTCATGTGACATCCAAGCCCATAGACCTTGTCCAGTCATTCATTATTCTAGAAAAGAAGTGTCATCTGAGGTTTAAAAATACTGCATATTCAAATTTTCTTCCCAATAAAAAGTGGCAAAGGCAAAGCTAATCAACATCTTCCTTACTGTTAAAATGTACATAAGACAGAGGGGAAATGAGTGGTTGTGCATGGATTTAAAGTGGGTGAAAATAATGGCCTAAAACATTTGGCCATTTGGCCCCAGTTTCAAACATTTGGGTACACTTTTAAAATTTGTGCAATTGGCTTTGTCATACCTTCATTACTACTTACTTTACATTGACTCAACCTTTTTTTTTTTAGCCTAAAAATGGGCTTATAAATATATTTATATCATGGTGGCATATAGAAAACTAGAATCATTTGTTGTAAGTAAAAGGTAACGCATAAATATAATGAGAACATGGCAATTTTACTAAATTTTAGCTTCCTCTGTTTTGGGATTTTACCCCTCAGTTTCCAGCCCCCTCTCCTCCTTCAGACTTCTTTCCCTGTTTGCCTTCAAGCCAGAGGACAGAGGTTTCCTGCTTGAATTCCATGAGGGGTGTCCTCAGGGTAAAAACCTTTAAAAATGGATCACACTCTGCTTCACTTTCCTTCTTTTATGGTTTGTCTCTTCCCCTGTAGCTATCCACATTTACTTTATTTTCAGTTGTCTTTGGTGTTATATTTAGAGTTTACAGTTGGAATTGGTAATTCTGATACAAGCTACTCTGCCATTATCAGAAGCTAAAACTTTTGTTTTTAATCACGTTTATAATTAGATTTTTGTGGGTTTTTTTTTTTTTTGCTTGTGTGTATTAATACCTGTCTCTTCAATGGAACTCTAAGCACATGAAGTGAATGTTCTAAAAAGAGGTTTTCAGGAAAAATTCTCATTTGTCACAAGCTTCTTCATGCTGACCTTAACTGTTTTGGCATATTTTAATGACCTCCCCTTTATTTCAGGAATAATATCAATGTATTGCTCATGCTTTATACATTTTGATTGTTACATGTAAAGATTATAATGCAAAAAATCATTAGAATACAACCACATAGAACTCACACATGAAATGAGAATGTAATAATCTTATATAATTATTGAAAATGAGCAGACCATTTTTTAGCTCTAAATGTTATGAACCAAAGCAGAAGTTGAGGTCTGGTGTTGTATCATGCACCATTGTTCAAAGCAGGGATTCCCAAATAAAGGGAATCTGAGTACAGGAGAGAGCTGCCTATGAAGGACAGTGAGGGGTGCTCCCTGCTTGGTGCAGAGGCAGAGAGATGCCCCATACCATCAGCACACCAAATTGGGCAGGTGGATTTTTAAACCAGCCTCCCTAACACCCAGAAGCATCACAGATAGCTTTTCTGGTGGAGTGTTCGGAGAAGAATCCTTATCATCTGTTCCTTGAGCCTAAATCCTAAATCCACTTCAGGCCATGGTCCCAGAGGGTTTGCTTTCTCTGTTGATGACATCAAATGTACAATAGCATCCTGTAGTTTTTGGTACACTTCCCTCTTCCCTACCTGTCTCCTTTGTCTACTCTGAATCCGTAAACTTGTTGGGAGGAGGAGTGGCCATAATATGCTTAGGAAAATTATTGGTAACTCTTATTCTTTGATTCCTCCCTGAGTAACTTGGGATAAAAATGGGATGCTATTAAACAAAGTTGAGGACCTTTAATTAGTAAATTGGAAGATAATTCAAGCCCTAACACTATGTTCAGGGATTGACTTGGTTGGATCGGTTCACCACTTTTTCCTAGGGTTTAGTATGGTGCCTGGCTCATAACAAATGATCATTACCCATTTGGTGATTAAATTGATGAATTCGGGGAAACCATATACCAAATGAGTCTTTCATTTTTAGCTCTCCTGAGTAAGGTAATCTCTACTTTAGAAGACTTATAAACCGATAGGGAAGTCAGACCACTAAACACATTTTAAAATAAAATGGCATGAGTGTTATGATAAGGGGTGCACAAGGTCCAATGGGAGCTTGGGGCAGTGGGACACCTAACTCTTTCTGGAGAATATGTTCTTAAAAAGGAGACCTTCAGGGGCACCTAGGTGGTTCAGTAAGTTGAGCGTGCGACTTTGGCTCAGGTCATGATCTCGTGGTCTGTGAGTTTGAGCCCACGTTGGAGCTCTGTGCTGACAGCTCAGAGCCTGCAGCCTGCTTCGGGTTCTGTGGCTGCCTCTCTCTCTGCCCCTCCCCTGCTCATGCTCTGTCTCTCTCTGTCAGAAATAAATAAACCTTAAAAGGAAACCTTCAGCTGGCTAATGGAAGAGTGGTGAGAGTTAGCCACAATAAAGGGAGAAAAATATTCCAGGCAGAAGAAGCAGCGTTTGTTAATAATTGTGTTGAAGGGGGTGCCTGGGTGGCTCAGTTGGTTAAGCATCCGACTTCGGCTCAGGTCACGATCTCACTGTCCATGAGTTCGAGCCCCGCGTCGGGCTCTGTGCTGACTGCTCAGAGCCCGGAGCCTGTTTCAGATTCTGTGTCTCGCTCTCTCTCTGACCCTCCCCCGTTCATGCTCTGTCTCTCTCTATCTCAAAAATAAATAAACGTTAAAAAAAATTAAAAAAAAATAATTGTGTTGAAGAAGAGATGGAGCATGGTAGATTTGAAAATCTGAAAAAAGGAGAGCTTGTGAGAGGAACACTGGTGTGGATGTCAATGGAAGGGAGGCAGGAACCAGATCATTGCAGGCTTTATGCAGGTCAAGAAGTTTGAACTTCAGGGGCAAGTGACAATCTGAACTGTGTTTTAGAAAGATGGCTCAGGCTGCTCTAGAGGCTTTTGGATGGGAACACAACTGGAAGTGGGGAGTTAGCACCTTTGGAACTTTGTAGTCTTGAGAGGATTTCTGTGGACTTTGCATTAAGAGGTCACAGAGATGAAGGTGAATGGACATATATAAGACAGGTCAAGGACATATATAAGACGGTATTTGGAGGTGGGCTGCATGTGGTAGAAAAGTGGGAAGAGGACAAGCGAAAGGTTCAGAATGTTGTCTAGACCATCTGGTGCTCTTTGACTAAGGACCCAAGAGACACAGGTCTGGGCAGGTTCTCCTAGGCCATCACATGCTCTATGTCATTGCTTGCTCTTTCCACACAATTCATCTAAATTAATTTTTTTAATGTTTATTTATTTTTGAGAGAGAGACAGAACACGAGTGGGGGAGGGACAGAGAGAAAGGAAGGCACAGAATCCAAAGCAGGCTCCAGGCTCCAGGCTCCAAGCTGTCAGCACAGAGCCCCAAGTGGGGCTTGAGCCCAGGAACCATGAGATCATGACCTGAGTCGATGTCAGACATTCAACCGACTCAGCCACCCAGGCACCCCTAAATTAATTTTATGATCACTGAAATTGTTCCTTTTCACTCTGGTTTTGTATCGTGTTTGGCTTCATTCTAGTCTTTTACACTTCCTTTTCAGATTGTGGGCCTCCAATGCTTTGCTTTATTCACTATGGGAAGAAAATGCTTTTGAAGTTCCAAACCCAATCCCTGAAGCAAGATTAACAATCAAAGATACTTTCAAATGTGCAAATGCTCATGGGACTTAGGTGTATTAGCTACAGTCTAGTCCTGAGGCACATGGCACACCTGTGCATGGCCATGAACAGTTCAGAAGGAAAACCAGTTCCTGGTCTGTAGCAAGGCCTTTGAGCCTGAGGACTCTGTTTCTGCTATTTAACATGAAGACCAGGACTGAGAGTGTACCTCCTTAAATTTTTCTCCTAGGCACCTCACTTGTAACCCTAATTTCAGCTCAGTTTAGCACTTCTCCAGATAGTCCATAGATACACAAATGGAGGTTAAATTACATTGGTGGAAGTTTTTTTAGGAGGATGATCTGAGTAGCTAAATCTTGAGTATGTGGAATAATAGTTCTGGTGAATCTGAATTGTTAATGAGGTGGACAGAGTCACTGCACTATGGATAATGTCCTAAAATGCCTTATTACTAGAATCTGATACTATAGCTGTGGGTATTTGCTGGAAGGCTCCCAAAAGTATTATGAGTTCTCTCTGTCTCTTCGGACTGCCTTTTATTCTTAGAGCTGCTAAGCTCAACAGTTGAACTTTGAGTGGTATAGAGAGGTTTTTGTGATTACTTGTATGCCTTTGTTAGTACCAGCCTGTCAACACCTTAAAGGACAGAGCATCTTTTTGTTTGTTTTGGAAATTACTCAACAGTAATCTTTAATTATATAACAGTATGACTTTTTGAAATGTTGATTGATGCACTGCTGTTGTTTTATATTGCACCCATGCTAAATCTTATGGGGCGTATGGCCTTCAATAAATAAATGCAAATAATGTAATTGAATCCCACTTCAGTGTGCCATTAATTATCTCACATATATCTTCATTGCCTGCCTGGTGACACGAGCCAGCATTCAAGACAGCTAGAAAAAATATCCAGTAAATTTCTTTATTTGGAGGGGATTTATGATGTATAGACACACATATGAATTATGTATATGTACACACATTCACTTTCATATATGTAAGTCCATACTCACTTATATACGTCTATATCTACATCAGACCATATGCATGGCTAAATATGAACACATGCACATACATATTGCACACATATACACATGTACATATATATGTATGTATATGCAGGGACAGATACAGATATAGACACACAACATATATATACTGTATATGAATCTTTTGGTTGCAACTAATAGGAAACCCAATCCAAGTAGGTCTAAATAAAGGCAATTAGAGTTCCTTCCATCTTTCTTCCGTATCCCAAAGGTAGTCCTCTTTATGTTTATGAAATGGCTGCCAAAAACTTCCATATTCGTGTGTAGCAGGAAGAGGATGTCTGTTCAGGTAACTTCTATAGAAGAGTGAAAAAACTTAAAAAAAATTTTTTTTTAATGTTTATTTATTTTGGAGAGAGAGACAGAGCCCAACAGAGCAGGGGAGGGGCAGAGAGAGAGGGAGACACAGAATCCAAAGCAGGCTCCAGACTCCGAGCTGACAGCACAGAGCCCGACGCGGGGCTCGAACTCCCGAACTGTGAGATCGTGACCTGGGCAGAAGTCAGACGCTCAAGCGACTGAGCCACTCAGGCTCCCCGAGTGAAAAAACTTCTTACTCAGAACCCCTAAAAGTACATTTTCTCACATCTTATTGTTTGATTGGGTTTCAAGCCCACCTTTAATCCAATCCCTTAACCAATGAGAGGTGTGAAGATGGCCTAAAATTAATCCCCAGAGCTGGTGGATTATTGGGTGTGGTGCGGTGTCAGCTTTTCTGGAATTATGTGGTCTGCACAGGGGAAAGGCAGAGAGCCAAAGGAAAATCAGATTCTGTTACCAACAGAAGCTTGAGAGTTGATTGAATCCTAGGTGGTCTGGATTAATAAATGCCCCTACCCCTTGTCTCCCACACACGTGAGCGCACACATCATGGTTGTCAGGAATTTCACAATCAAAGATTCCATTTATAATGGATTTACTTTCTGGACTTCATGTTTTAACAGATTCTATCTACTAAGAAACTGAGAGCATTGTTATAAAGAATTCATTTTTGTATTTTCATGCATGAAAAAAACTGGTATTACCACAATGAGTTCTTATAATTCCAGCCTAAAGTAATAAAATTGGAGTTTTAGAAAGCTTAGGAGACCTGAAAGGAAGTGAATGTACAATTGCAATTATAATTATTGAAATATTAAAAATAGCTTGATGGCTCTCAGGAATCAAGGGCTCTGTTTGGGAAGCACTTTTGTAAAATGTGCCTCTTCAACGTCAAGTTTTGACTAGATCTTTCCTGACAAGTACATAAAGTCAAGATGAATAATCCAATGCACAAACAACCTGGGGTAGATTTGCCCTTTGGTTTACCTCATACTAGCCCCACCCCCTTCTCTTTCCCTGTCACTGTCTTTTTTCTCCAGTGATGTGATATGACCAAAGAGTCTCCCTGCTAGGGGGGAAAATACTTTGAAGTAATTAAACTTTTTTCTTAGGCTTCTTTTTTAAAACTCATAGTCATTGTTCAGAAAGCGTGTTTATTGGCAACTCCCCAATCTCAGTGGTTTAGCAAAGTAAACATTTATTTCTCATTCAACCAAAGTGGGTTGCTTATGGAGTGAGCATTTGCCTTGCTCCATGCGGTGATATAGGGAACCAGGCTCCTTCCATCTCAGGATTGCCTAGGGCCTCAGAGATTTCAGTGGAGCCTGTAGCCTGTGTATCCAGTCAGTAGACGAAAGGAGAATGATGGTATTATGCATGAAACACAGGTGATGATGTGGGCAGATCTCAGCAACCTGGCCTGGAAGTGGTGCACACTATTTCTGCCCACATTCCACTGGTCAAGACAGTCCTGTGACCTCGTCTAACTATAAGGGAGCTGACAAATGTGGTTTGATTGTGTGCCCAGCTGGACAAGGTTTTGGCTAATGCAGAGGAGTCTTTGTTGCAGACTGAAAAATGCTTATTTAGAACCTTGCTTTTCTCCTGACACAG
The DNA here is from genome assembly GCF_016509475.1 of Prionailurus bengalensis. Taxonomy (NCBI): domain Eukaryota; kingdom Metazoa; phylum Chordata; class Mammalia; order Carnivora; family Felidae; genus Prionailurus; species Prionailurus bengalensis. The sequence goes on along the minus strand of NC_057344.1, from coordinate 188,329,686 downwards.
GTACACAGGAACATTTTGAAAGCCAGGGCTTTTGACTCTCAGCATTGTAAGTTGGGAGAGTGAAAGTCATAGCTACTGAGCTGAATCCTTGAAGAATGGCTTGTTTTGCAGTTAACAAAGAGAAGAGTTTCTGCAAGACATATTTTTACCTAGAGGTCACTGGATATATAGTATGTTGGGATTCCTAGGACGTCTAGTGAGAGCATACATTCTGATAGCCATTGTGCGAGTAACCATAATGCAAGTACCTTATTTCCCTCCAGTTGGAAGGTGGACACAGGTTGGTGACTCTCATGAATAGCAGGGTCTGGAGTGCTATTCTGAGCCCGTACCCTGGGAAGGTGGCAGGATCTCAAAGGAATTACTGTGTGGTTTTGAGGTGGGAATTGAACCTAAGGTTTCAGATTTATACCCGTTGAGAGGGATTTCTGTGCCTCACGAGCAGAGAGTAAGTGGGCTTGAAGGACCCATGGCAGGCTTGGAAAGTGGACATCTTGGTATTGAGCAAGATGGGCCCAAACTAGGAGATGGGAGAATGAGGACACTAAGCATCTTTAAAATTTGGTCTTCATAAGATCTAAATTTTCTTGAATGGCCCTAAAATGAAGTGGAGGGGACCTACATAATGACAAATTATAGCCAGTTTTGTTAGATAGGGCTATAAAATCAGAATTCTTTTTGTATAAAGAAAGTAAACAAATAAGGTAATTCTTTTTTTTCCCCCAGCATTTATTTATTTTTGAGAGAAAGAGACAGAGCGTGAGCAGGAAAGGGGAAGAGAAAGAGGGAGACAGAATCTGAAGCAGGCTTTAGGCTCTGAGCTGTCAGCACAGAGCCTGACGTGGGGCTTGGACCCACGAGCTGTGTGTGAGATCATGACCGGAGCTGAAGTCGGGTGCTCAACCGACTGAGTCACCCAGGAGCCCCAAATAAGATAATTTTTACTCAGTATTGTGGCTGCATATTTATATGTCATATATCCATTAGGACTTCAGCGCAGGGACTGTTAGTAGTGTGAATTTTCTGTAAGGGCAGAAGAATACAGAAGGATTGTGGATAGCAACGGAAGGTACTGGAAGAGAGGAAGGAAGAGACTACCAGGAAAGCTCAGGTCCTTAAAGTGTGGTCTACGGATCCCTTGGAGTCTCTCAGACTTTTTTTTGGAGATACACAAGGTCAAAACTATTTTCATAAATAGGAAGACATGATTTTCCTTTTTTAGTCTCAGCTGTTTGAGTGTGCAGTAGAGTTTTACACAGGCAACAAATAGAGTAAGAAGCAGCTAGGGGCGCCTGGGTGGCGCAGTCGGTTAAGCGTCCGACTTCAGCCAGGTCACGATCTCGCGGTCTGTGAGTTCGAGCCCCGTGTCGGGCTCTGGGCTGATGGCTCAGAGCCTGGAGCCTGTTTCCGATTCTGTGTCTCCCTCTCTCTCTGCCCCTTCCCCGTTCATGCTCTGTCTCGCTCTGTCCCAAAAATAAATAAAAACGTTGAAAAAAAAATTTAAAAAAAAAAAAAAAAAGAAGCAGCTATGGGCACCCAGCTGTTTTCTCCTAAACCACGTATAAAGGAATTTGCAAAAATGTAAAACACTCTTCCCACTAAATGTTTTTGTTTTGGATCATATGATTACTTTTCATAAAATATGTTATTTCTGTTCCCTGCTTTTTATTGCTATATGTTAAATGAAATCATCGGTAATTTTAAGTCTCAGTTTTAATTTCTAAAATGGTAAATATTGATAAGTATAATCCACATTTTAAAAAGGTTCTTTAATGGCCTCAATTATTTTTAAGAGTGTACGAGGTCCTGATGCCAAATTGCTTGAGAATGCCATAGTAGAGAATCAGATCAGAGGTGAGAGAAATTATATTCTGCCATTTGTGGTCAAGTAACCTCAGAGGCTGTGGAGTGCTAAGAAGGTAGATTGTTCTTTCTGGAGAAAAATCATTAGAAGAACAGTGGCAATTAGCTAGGGGCTGCAGGGGAAGGTGGTCTTTGGTGGGATAACTAAATTTTAGTAACACTTCAAAGGGCAATGTGTAAACCTAAAATAATTGCAATACTGCCATCTAGTGTTTCATAATGAAAATATTCCAATTTTTTTTCATTCAGTTTATGATGATTGCTTCAGAACTGAATGACTCTAGGGCCTAATTTTAATAGTATGCCCTGTATTTTTTGTGTTTATTTCACCAAACATGTACCTTTAAATATTTTAAATGTCTTCTCTCACTTCTTTCTATATTTAACCTCTTCTTTCTTCTTAGGGTTAGGATAACTGGACAGGGTGGGATTTGAAATGAGTTATACCCCATTCCAATCTTGTGTTCCTCTCATTACACAGTGTAGGATGATTTAAAAGCTGATGTAGGGGAACTGAGTAAGTAACTAGCCTCACTTTGATTTTGCCTAACTCCTCTCTCCACAGGCAGTTAAAAAAAATGAACTTTTTATTTTGCCTTTAAAAAGAATGTTTTATTTCTTTAAGTTTTAATTTTATTTTTAGTTACTTAACATACAGTGTTATATCGGTTTCAGGATCAATTTTAGATGTACAGCTAACTTGCAAAGATAGTACAGAGCCTTCTCATGCACCCCTCAGTTTCCCCTCTTGTCCACATTCTGAGTTACTGTGATACATATGCTGCATGCTTGGGACAGTGGAGGAAAAGTCCCACATCGAGGCGCATGACTGTGGGATTTCAGAAACAGAAGCCTGGGAGGCAGGGAAGGGGGGTTGGGTTACAAAACAGGTTATATATAAAAGATTAGGACTTGGGTTGTCATCAGACTTCTCAATAGCCACACCAGAAGCTAGAAGGCCAGGAACCAATGCTTGCAAAAGTTTGAGTGAAAATTACTTCCATCATAGAATCCCATAGTGGTCAAACTACATATCAAGCATGACATTAAAATAAAGATAATTCCAGAACTACAGAGTTTCCAAAAAGTTACTTCTCATGCCTCCTTTGTCAGAAAGTTATTCACGGAGAAAAGACAAAGAGGAAGAAAGCACAGAGAAGAGGTGATGGGGTTGCAGATTACGTAGCTCTGTGGTGGCCTGAACGAAAACCGTGCAGAATGAGCAGGAAAATAGAAGTGTTTGAACATCAGAGATTTATCGTTCTCTCAGAGTGTTTGGGGATGAATTAGTGATAGGTATACAGAAAATTCAATATAAAAACCAGCCAGTTGATTAACCCCAGAGAAAATAAAAGGTTGCACGTAAGCATGGTCTATTATTTCATGGCTCAGCTTTGAACCATACATGGTCATAGTAATGTAAGTATCGAGTATTTATTTAACTTTTTGGAAGTTTGTTTACTTATTTTTGAGAGATGCAGGGGGAGAGAGAGAGAGAAAGAGAGAGAGAGCGAGCAAGGGAGGGGAGGGGCAGAGAGAGAGGTAGACAGAATCTGAAGTGGGCTCCTTGCAGTCAGCTCAGAACTGGATGTGGGGCTCAAACCCACAAACAGTGATAATCATGACCTGAACTGAAGTTGGACACTCAGCTGACTGAACCACCCAGGAGCCCCAATAGCAAGTGTTTATTTAGCATGTTGGAGGAGGAGGAGAGAGAGCCAGAGGGTGGGAGACAGAGTGAGCTTTATCTTCTACCTCTATATCCAGAATTCGATCGTTATTATCTAGAATTGAAAACAAAGAAGCAGTAATCTCAGTTTATTGTTTAAATAACATGGGAGAAAATTCCAGAAGAGACAGTTGCAAACTGTTACTTGTAGGGAGTGGGGCTTAGGAATTGGGAGGAATTGGCTAAGGGAGAATTCTAGTAGGATAATGTGACTTTTAAAAACAATGTCCGTGTTTTTTTAATAAAACGGATAAGATTGGATGAATGGGTGCCCTGCCAAAGCATCCAGGCTGGTCTAACTCTGTTAAAATCAGGGTGTGCCCAGAGAAGAAAGTGGAAATGCTTGCCTTTACAAAGTGTCTTGGATTTGTATCAAGGCCAAGGCCAGTCAAGTGTGATCATTTAATCTGGCTCCCTTCTTGTTTGCATACACATTTGCATTCTGAGACTTTGGTCGGGGTGAGTCCCCACACTGTTTGCACAATTTCTTGGGCTCCTCTGACTAAAGGGCACAGAACTCCCATTTGGCTGAGTGTCTAGCTGGCCCTCTTCTGAAAATATGGCTTTCCCTGCAGGATTTGGATGGGGGGCGTCCACTGCAGCTTATCAAGTGGAAGGTAGGAGAAGCTCCTTCCCCTTCACTAGGGCTGGAATGGAATTACTTCTGGTGGGGTCTATGTGCCTAGGGAAGAGGGTGAGGCTGAGGAGGCAAAAGGAAAAGAAGGAAAGGGATTAGTGAGTCTGTAATCTTAGAAGTGAAACTGTCACTTTTCACACAGAAGAGGCTCACACTCCTTTGTCCCTTTCTTTCGGCAAGGTTGGTGGTAGTGAGGGGTTGGCGACTAAGCTGCACCTGTAATTTCAGTAAGTTCAAGTTTATCTGAGACATCAATTTACCTTGGACTAGCTGCTTTTGTCATTGATTTCTTGAACACTCTTGCCAAAATTGCCCCAACAGCAACAAAAAATTAATTTCCACTGTTGGCTGGAAAAATACTCGGTAAATTTCTTCAAGGAATACAAGAGACTTTATTAGAGGATGTTCATCCATTGGAAGAGGTGTCCGGTTCTATTTTTAGTGCTAAAAAGCAGAGACTAGTCTAGTGTGCCATTCCATCTCTGGGGCAGCTGATAAGTGCAGGGGCCAACCGCAGGGTGTGAGAAAGCACCCTGGATGGAGCTGGAGGTCTAATGGAGTTGGAGCCCTGGTCTCTGTCCTACTACTGATGAGCCTGTGCTCCATATATACATATCTTTTCCATGTGGGAAATTCTGGGCTAAACAAAGCTAAGAGAGTTTCTTGTAGTAGTTTCATAGAACTCCTGTAGCAAATTACCATAAATTGGGGGGTTTATTTTCTCACAGTTCTGGGGGCCAGAACAAGCCACGTGACTCCCCAGACTCTACTTTTTACTAGCTCTGTGTGACTTTGTACAAGTTACTCAATCTCTCTGTGCTTCCAATCTGTAAGATGGGGAAAATTAGGGTATCTATGTTATATCATTGCTGTGAGGTTTAAATAAGATGATGTGGAATTGCCTGAGTGGCTCAGTTGGTTGATCATCTGACTCTTGATTTCAGCTCAGGTCATGATCTTGCATTTGTGGGGGGCTTGGCAGTGAGCGTGGAGCCTGCTTGGGATTCTCTCTCCTCTCTCTCCCTCTGCCCCTCTCCCCAACTCTTTTTCTCTCATATTAAAAACAATCAACAACAACAACAACAAAAATAAGATGACACATGTCAAATGCTTGGTACCTAGTAAGTGCTCAATGCATGGTCTTTATATTGAGGGGGTTACAAAAGGATTTCTGGGGATGACTCTGTGGAACTTAGAAGTTAACTTGGCATAAATCTGCAATCAGTTATACAAGACGATATCATAGATTTCAGCTGCCAGTTTCCAGGTCCTTTTCATGTAGAACCTAGGGATAACCTTACCGGTCTATTCTGAGCTCCTGTCTTCACAGGGCCTCAGGGTTGCCATAGCTCTTCTGTCTTTTGGAGGCAGTTTGTTCATGCCCTTCTGTACTGAGCTTGCTGCAGCCTTGTTTTAGGGTTTTTATTTGTGGCCCCTAACCTCCCACTGTGCTGTTAACTCTCTAGCAGCGTTGAAGTGGGGAGACTTGATCCTACATGACTTCTCTCCTTGTCAACTCACAGAATGATTTTTCTATGTTTGTGGTTTTCCACCTATGCTTCTGTGCTAGGTTTGAATCCTAGCTCAGGCACTTACTAACTGAGTGACCTTGGGCAAATAACTTAAGCCTCAGTTTCCTTATTTATAAAATTAGAAAAGTGGTCATTCCCACTTTGTAGGTTTGTTCTGAGGATTACAGAGTTTAGCTTGTGTAAGGGGAGCACAAGAGAGCCTGGAGCATAAGAGCAGCAACACTAATCCTGTCATGGTGATTCTTTCTCCTGGCTGTGGTCTCTTCCACTCCTTTACTGACGGGAGAGTTACATTGTCTGCTCCACCTAAGGGGAATGGTGATTTCCCCTTTTTCTGCATGTTAGAATACATTCCCTCTTTGCTCATTCCAGACTAGTTCCACCAGCAGTTGCTGGGAGAGTGTAGCTCCCCTTCCACTGTGGTGCAGATCACACATGCGGGATGTCAGTGGCTTTGTCATACGGCATTGTCAAATCAATGTGACCTGGGATTTAAAAGCTGAAGTCGCCTTGTCACTTTTTGATTTTGAGAATCCTTGAACTTTTAGGTTGCCCTGGTTCCGAAAGTCTACAGAACCGTTGGAAGAAGTCACATACCCTCAACAGAACTGAGGATGAAATGTAAATTGTATTTGTTAAAAAAAACAACAAAAAGCTAACGTTTTGGCTATGTGTGATAAAGCATTACCATGTATGTCTTTCCACTGGCTTTCAAAACACAGCTGTCTGTGTAGGTATCTTTGTTTTCACATACCCTCTTGCTAGCCCTGAGAGATAATGAGCATACTCCCCCGCCTCCCCATTGCCCGGCATACCCATGCCTCACCCCCACACAGAAATAGGGTATTTGGGCTCTGTTACTCAGAATAGAAGGCACTGTCAGGGTCTTTGTAGGTGGGTCAGGACAGGACTTTCTGATCACCGGGCCTGCTAATATATTGATTATTTGGTTGCTTATTTCACTTGACCCTTGATTCTTCCTTCTTACTGTCCTTCATATCTCTTCTGCCCCCACTCTGGCTACTTCCCTGTTTATAGCTTTTAAGAAGAGTTTAATGAAATGTTTATTATATAAGAGTTGGCTGTGTGGTGCTTTGAGCCTTTTGGAGGAAAGCACAATATAAATCTAATAAATAAATAATAAACGAGTGATATAAGCAGGAGGAAAATTATGTGTTTTAGGTGAGTTGTAAAGAACGTTGTAAAACCTGTAAAATGTGTTTGTTAGACGAAGAGGCAGGAAAAAAAGGCAGATAATCATTGTTGGTACAGCAGTGAGTCTCCTGCAGTATTTTAATTACAAAAAAACATTTCTCATGAGTTTTAACCCTTTGTGAAGTCACCTCTGCCTCTGTTTTGGCTGGAGGGAATGAGAGGCACAAAACAGCAGGTAGCTTAGTGGCATTTTGTTTACTCCCTCGGTAGGCCACAGAGGAGCTATGAAAATAACATTTAGGACCCAGTTCTCCAGCTCTTACGAGCTTATAACTCCCAGTGATTTCAGGGAAGGCTCTTAAGGGGTGAACAAGATCTGCAGAATCCCACAAATCCTAAGCAAAGTCTAAACTACTCCGTCAACACCTCCTGGTGGGATCTGAGTTTGTGGTTCTTAGGGAGGAAAAGGCCTCAGTTTTATGAATGTCATTATCAACCTTTGATGCTGCACTGGATACCAATATAACGTTTGGATGTTGATTTAGCTTTAACTTTGGCTTTGTGTTGGCAGAACCTGGGGCTGGGCTCAAATTTTGGCCTTCTGTTTGCCTTGGTGTGTCAAAGATGGAATGCTATAGTTAAGAAATTGGAGTTATGTTTGCATTTTAAAAGTGGGAGAATAAACAGGGCAGCTGAATTTTCAAGTTGGTTTTAGATCCCATTTGTGGTGATTTCTATTCAGGCTATTTCCTCTCTAGTCCTTTTTAAAAACTCATCTAGTCTACACAAACCTGAGCCAGAGGCATATGACATCTACACGCTTTAGATGTCAGCACAGGCCCTATATTTCTTTAGACCACTTCCTGTTTATCTTGATTCCTGTTTTCTGCTAAACCCCTTAAACATTCCAGTTTAGGATGACTGCCTGTGGTAGTCTTCTAGGACAGAGTTTACCAGATAGAGTTTACCAGATAGATCTACTCTTTGTCTGGACCACCTAGGAAAGGAGAGAAAAAAGACTTAAAAGCATGGCTGCTTATTTCTTGGTGTGTAAGGAAAAAGGAAGAAGAGAGGGAAGCATTTATCTATGAAATTTCTCATAGCTTAAAGGGTGATATGACAGAAACCACCTTTATTTCTTCCCCGCAGGTTCAAATTTGTGACCCACAAAAATCTCAGTGATCGCCTCCCTTTGTTTAAGTTTTTCTTTAAATTCTGATTAGTTAACATACAGCGCAATATTAGTTTCAGGTGTGAAATATAGTGATTCAACACTTCCATACAACACCCTGTGCTCATCACAACAAGTGCACTCCTTAATCCCCCTCATGTATTTAATCCATCCCTTTTTTTGATTGTACCATGAGAGTATGTAGGCATCATTGAAAGCGTACGGGCTGGGGCAGGGATGATGTTCAAATATTCATCAACTGATTCACTACCCAAGAAGATGATGACTATAAAGAATGGGTATAGACCAGACTGGCACTTGCATTGATTAGTGAGAGTGGATGCCAGCCATAAACAACTGGTATGGGGCAGACTATCATCTTCATTGACCATTAAGAGTGGAGGCCAGCTGTAAACTACTGATATTGATCAGGCTGGCACCTACATGAACCACTCAGAGTGGGGCCACTCTTACAGGTACTGATTGAATTTCAGTCTTGGGCTTATGAGTAAGACACATCTGGAATATGCCTGATTCTATTTGTATACTGCTGGAGAATTAAATGAGTTAACTTCTCTAAGCCTCAGATTTCTCACCTGTAGAATTCCCAATGCTGATCTCTTTTTATTGAAACTTCATGGGGTGAATATGGGAGACATTTTTTCTTACATTTTGTACTTCTCTGGATCTGGGTTGATTCCTCAACTTTTTCTTCCAGATTACTAATTTGGACTTTAGCTTCATTCATTCTGTTTTTCAATTCCTCTTGAATATTTAATTGTGGCAATCATAGTTTTAGGTTTTCAAATTTATTCTTTGATTGCTTCAGTTTTAAGAAGCTGTATTTTGTTTTCTGGATGTAATCACACCTCAAATCTTTTTAAGAATGCTTGTTTAAAAAATTAAGTTCCTTCCTTCCTTCCTTCCTTCCTTCCTTCCTTCCTTCCTCCTTCCTTCCTTCCTTCCCTCTGTATCACTTTAAGATTTTGAGATTTTTTTTGCATATATTTCATACTATTTGTTTTTGTCAAATGTCTGGTGATCCTTGAGAGCCTGTTCATGTTCATGAATGAAAGATTATGTTGATATCAGTGTCTGAGTTAGGTTGTTTTTAAAAGTCAAATAGTTCTATTTAACTAAAACAGGACTGGTTTTATAAGAAGTAGGGTTCTGTATAAGTGGGTGGGAACTATTGACAGTCTTTTCATAAAGGACTATATATGAAGAGAAAGAGACAAGATTTAGATCTCAATAACTTCCAGATAATGAGGATTTTAAAGAATATTTTTGTTTGCTTTTTTTTTAGAATTTTGTATTTTTATGAAGTCAATTTTTTTTTCAATTTTATTGAAATGTAATTGACACACAGTATAAATTTCAGGTGTATAGTATAATGATTTGGCTTAGACATACTGGGAAATGATCATGACGATAAGTCTAGTTAGCATCCATCATCTCATATAGATATCGCCCTCACCAAAAACGTTTTTTTTTTTCCTTGTGATGAGAACTTTTAGGATCTACTCTCTTAGCAACTGGCAAATGTAGCAGGGTTTTAGCTGTAGTCATCGTGTAGTCCATTGTGTCCCCAGTACTTATTTTATGTCATAACTGGAAGTTTGTGCCTCTTGACCACTTTCTCCCATCCCCAAAGCCTCACCTCCTGCCTCTGGTAACCACAAACCTGATCTCTTTTTCTATGAGTTTTGTTTGTTTGTTTGTTTTAAGATTTCACATAAGTGAGATCATACAGTATTTATCTTTCTCTGTCTGATTGTTGTTTATTACTTTCACGCTTCCTGCCCCCACTTCTCTTCAAGTTCATGGTTAATATACTTCTAGTCTTTTTGTATACATTTGTTTATTCATTTATTTTTGAGAGAGAGGACGCGTGTGAGTGGGGGTGGGGCAGAGAGATTGAGAATCCCAAACAGGCTCTGTGCTGCCAGCACAGAGCCCAACTTGGGGCTCAATCTCACGGACTGTGGAGATCATTACCTGGACTGAAGTCAAGAGTCAGAAGCTTAACCAACTGAGCTACCCAGATGCCCCCATCCATAGACTTTTATGCACACATACCCTTTTATATTTTTCACCTGAATATGAGTGTTCTATAAATGGTTTTGGCTTTTTTTATGACACTTAACAACTATCTTGATAAGCTATAATATGTCTGCATCTTTTCTCATCAGCCTGTGCTTTTTCTTTCTTATCTTTCTATAGTGCTCATGGATGTTACATGAAAAACTAAATGTGATTCAATATATTTAACCAGGAAAAACAAGAAAAAATTGCTGTACCTCAATCATTTGTTTGGAGTATGGGTTCTATATATTAGCCTACATAATTGTACATGAGTTTTGTTGTTGTTGTTGTTGTTGTTGTTGTTGTTGTTGTTGTTTTTGTCACCACCAAATTCATCAGTTAAGATGGGACATTTGTTTATTTGGATGAGTATGTGTCAGCATTGTACTGGAAAATAAAAAGCATTACTTGTGCTGTTCCTTCCTGGGCCTGCCCATCTGGTAGGGGTTGCTTTCCAGGTAAGTTCACTGGTGCACAAGGTCAAGTGATTCTTTAAAAATTATTAGGCCATCACAAAGTGCCCACGCCAGCACTCTGGGACTCATGTTAGACTCTTCCTCTTACTCTCTTCTTTATTTAACCAATTATTTTTTATTCTATCTCTTCTTAACCTCTTGGTTACATCCTCTCCTCCATTACTACTCCCTTTTCTTTAGTTCTGGAACTCACTGGTGCTTATCGTCTTGAAATACCCTTCGCTCCTCTACACTCCTGCAGTCTCTCCAGCACAGTGCTTATAGTGTGGTCTGTTCAAATTCTGACCACATCATTCCATTTTGTGAGAGATAACAAGAGCTCCAGAATTAAACTGGCTAGGTTTGAATCTTGACTCCACCAGTCAGGGATCTTGGGAGATACCTGAGCTTTGCAGGCCTCGGTTTCCTGATTTGTAAAATGGGAACAATAATAGTGCCTATCTTGGGGTTGTTGTAAACATTAAATGTGTTTATTAACATCAAATTCTTAGAGCAGTCTTGGGCAACCTGTGTGCGTTTAATAAATTTTAACAATGATTAAAAACATTATTACTGTCTTCTATCTTCTACAGAATAATTTCTGAACTTTTGGCATGGCATAAAGAAAAAACTTTGTAATTTCACCTCTCACTACATCGCCAGCTTCACCTCTTGCTTTTCTTCATTTGTATCTTCTTCCTTGACCAAGATGAAGCACATGCCATTCTTTAAATGTGCCATGACCTTCATGTACTGCTGCACACATTATTCCCTCCGCTTGGGTGCACACCTGACTATTGGCATGAGCAGAGACCAACGGGACAGAGGTCCAGTCTTTCCACCTTCCAAGTTGGAACTTTTCTTACTCCAACATACTGCCTCTTTCATCTCTATCCTTTACACTCTTCTTCTGAGTATGTGACTTTTCTGAGTAAAGGTAGTAAGGGGCAGGGGATGGAGAGGGGCAAAGGGAACCCCTAAAAGAGGTTTTGAGTATACATGAACAATCTGCTCTTGTATTAAATATTTGAAACAACATGCTTTTTTACATGGTGGCATTTGGACATGACTCCATGCATGTAAAGAAGACTACCATCATAAGTGGTGTTGATACGGATATTGTAGCTGTGTGTTGGTATTTTGGATGGCATGGGTGGTCACCATTGGTAATAGCTGGAGCCCTGTTTTTTCCTTCTACTGTGCTACATGAGCCTCTGCCTCGAGGTGCCCTAAACCAGCTGAACACATCTATATTGGCTTTGGATCTTTCTCAAGGTGCCTGATCTTCCTTTCATTAGTGTGGATAATCAGAGTTTGATTGTAAAGTATGCCCGGGCCAAATACAAGGGCTTTTAAAATTGTCTGCTGTTTTAGATTATCCAGGCCACTGATCCCCCTTCCTTAGCATGGATAATTGAGAGTGGACTGGGCTGAAGAATGTTAAGCAGAACCAATTGACAAAATAAATGAGATTTTAAAAATCCTTTACATTTTAATAATAGAAAAAAAACCAAGGTAGGTTTTCTTTTCTTCTTCTTCTTCTTCTTTTAATCTAAAAGGGCCTATTTGATATTTTGAAACTGTAAATTTATTAGGGTTTACCTTGATTAAAGACAGAAAAATATTTTTGTGATGCACCCATTTAAAAACCTATTTAAAATGTATACTAATTATAATAGGCACTTAAAGGAGTTAGGGGAAATATTGGAAATATAGACAAGAGGTTGGACAGTTTCAGAGTCAATGTCAAATCTTCCTATACCTAGGTTTATGTTTCATTTAGGTACCAAGGGGAGGGTGGTAGTCACTTCAGATTCTGAAAATATCTGTCTTGATAGTGGAGGCTATAATTCTTCAACCCTAATGAGCAATAATCATGTAGAGAAGGGCATTTTTTGAATGTATGTATAAGATTAACAGGGTTCTGATCGCTGTCTGAATGTCTGAGCTCATTCACTTCTCATTTTCATCCTCTTGTCTCTTCCTATGTACCCCTGAGTACAGGGAGAAATGTATTTACATGTCACTTGAATAGGAATTTAGAGGACATTTTCTCAAAGGAACAACGTTGTAAATAGGGGTAGGTGTCACTGAATACCCTTCAGGTGTGTAATGAGATAAATAGATTTTGGGGGTTGGCTTGGGAATTTGAATATAATGTAAGAGGCAATGGTGAGTTTCTGGGCAGGTGACTCATAAACAAGGTTTTTGAAACATTACACATTTTTATGTTGGGAATTGCCAAGCTAAGGCTTAAAGTCTCCCACAACACCCATGAATAATCATTTAAATATAGGCTTTGAGACTTGAGGGGAAAAGTGCATTATTTACTCTAAAGACAATAATCTTCCTTTGGAGTCATTGTAGTCTATCATACAGACGCATACTTGGGGATCTTTGAAAGAGCAACATTTTCTCTTGATGGTCCATTACTTCATATATCTTACAAATTATTATCCAGGTCTAGATTGCAGGCACGGATTAGAGATGTGCATCTACCACTTTGTAACATAGTGTGGGAGACTAGGGGTCTTTCACGGGAAGAAATATTACAAAGGGCTTTGACCATTGCCTACTTTGTTTGCATGAAGAACAAGATATGGGGATGGAGGTGATGGAGACTCTAATGTATCCTTTGGTTCCCCACAATGCTAAGAACTTGGCAAATGTTGGTATACAATAAATCTTGTCATCCAACTGATCTAGTGAAGGGAGAACTGAGGCCTTCTCAGCATAGATATTAGACAGCTGAGACAAGCATCTGCCAGGGTCACCCCAGTATACTCTCTGTGGCTTAACTAAAGACAAAATGCAACCACACTAAAACTGTGATATGGTTGGCTTGATGTTGGATGATGACTTTGGAGAGAAATTGTGCCAGAAGAGTCACAAAAGGTCTGTTTCCATGATGTACTGGAGGACCTTGTTCCCTGCATTGAGTTAATAATTAAATTAAGAGTTTTGGAGGTTTACCAATGGCATACCCCTTTGTACTGCCAATTGACATACTGTGGAAACTTTGTAGCTGCCACAATCAGACTTTAACATGGAAAGTCCAGAAAACTCTGTATTCAGGGAGTTGTTTTGAGACATCAGCAGACATCTCCTAAGAATGAAGACTGACCCAGTGATTCCTGGGAGACCTTGAGCAAAGTCAATTCGTTTATGAGTCAAAGAAACCTCAAATTATTCTAAACGGCATTTGCTGCCATCAGAAAGTTCTGTTCTTGAATTAGCAAGCTGCTACAAGTTCCAAGCTGGTGTTCTTTCTCAGAAAGATGCTTATGGGGTATAAATCTTTTTAAGTGCATTTTATTGTACCAATTGTTTCGTTTAGAAAAAGCCCATTAGTTTGTTATTAAGTGGTCTGTTTAATAGTGTCAATAAATTCTAAAATTGGAGACTGGGTATTGTTATTTTGGATGTTTTAATGGTCCCAATTGTTTAAATTACTTGGCCTTGACTCGTTTTCTTGACCTTTGTTTGTTTTAAGGGCTTGGAAAAACTTTCCCAACTACCCAGAGTTGATGCAGTGGCTCTTCATATATGTGATACAAACATGAAAAATATTTGAATAAGTTAGCTTATTGACTTTCATAAGCAATGTGGTCTTGTTTTTGTTTCATAATTTCTTTAAGACTTACTTCTCTCAGGTGGGTAATATCTACCTTTTGGAGGTTATTGGGAATAGTGCATGAAATAACTCAAGTAATCTCTTAGCATGCAGCCTGGCATTAAAAAAACCAAACAAACTCAGTAGATGTTAATCCTTATTATTATTTAGACTACCGTCATGACCACCACCATCATCAACACCATCGTCCTCACCATCGTCTTTGCCATGTCACACTGGCATGTCACACTGGGTCCTCCAGGAAGCAGAGGCCAGGATGGTGTTGACCATGCAAGAAGTTTATTCTCAATGAGAGAGACTGGAGTGGGAAGAGGCTGGGATGCAGGTCTGACAAGTGTAGGAGAGAGGGAAGGAAGAAGGAATTTTGAATGAAGCATTTAGACTGCATGACAGCTCAAGGGAAAGCCCAGCCAGGTCTTCAGGGAGTCCTTGAGCCAAAGTCACCTGTCAGGAAGTCCCCCATCTCCCAGGTACAGGCTTGTCATGGTAGCCTCACCACACTCAGCACTGGCTGAGGTCAGCCCAGGAAAGTGTGGCCTCAGTGCAAAGGCCAGCACTTGGGACAGAGGATTTCAGGGCTCAGACCTGGGGCCCTTGGTCAACTACTCTTCCTGAGGTTAGGAGTCTGTAAATGTGTTATTAACAACAGTCATGGTTGCGAGTGATTTTAAAAATTTTTCAATTTTTTTTTGCCATTTTATTAATCCTCTATACTAAAGCTGCCTTACTTTAACGTAAAGAAGATGTAAAATAATGAATTTAAAGTATTTTCTTTCACTTGCATTCCCTGACGTGTTTGAGACTGGCCCAATCTCGGAGTAATTCCCAGCTTTTCACACTTTGCTTCGGTATTTTGTGTTACAGCCGCACCGTTACTTCAACTGGACCTTTCCACAAAAAGTTTCGCTGTTCTGCTCCAACTTTAATTTCTATTTAGAAACCTGATTTGATTAAAGAGTGAAAGTTTAAGTGTTTGTAGCAGGATTCAATTAAAATAGGTCATTGTTGGGGCTCTGAAAATGGTAACTGGCCGTGGGCAAATTGGAACAAAAGTTGTAAAATTCAGTTGGATGCATCACAACATTTAACATCTTTAAGGAGGACGTTTTGCCTAATAGATTCAATTTAGAAATATTTAGTGTAGGTCATCAGCCTAAGCACCTAAAAAAATGTGTTTGTTTGTTTTCTCTTCCTTTAGTTGTGGCTAGGATCAGGACACCTGGACTCTGATCTACAAAATAAACAATTTGCAGTGGGACCTTGAAGAAAGTCAATTAGTTTCTGTGACTTTACCAGTAGGTTAAAAAGGAGATTGTAATATTGGTGAATAATGTGCTTAGAGATGTTTGCATAAAAGATGCTTTGTCATTGTAAAGTATTATTGAATATTTATGGTCTATCAGACTGAGCCAAATGGCCCAGAGGAAAAAACAGTCAGATTTATGTAAACCTTGTTCAGTGTCCCAGATACTTCAGGATGGGTGCTCTATATATGAATGAATAAATAAATGGTATAAACATTATTTTAAGTTTTGAAGGTACATCAATATCATCTGGGGTGTTAGCCAACGTGCCTGACCTATGACATTGAAAGGAAATGTCTGCCTCCAGGTAACTATTTCAATCTCATAAATATTTTTAAAGCCAGAGGCATTGATGGCACATAATGTTTTCTTAGAGTTTTGTGTCTGCAAATAAAGGTAAATTATATCTTTACCTAAAACCTACAAGAAATTATTGTCTCTCACCCACAGGGTTGCTCTGAGAATTCCCAGACTGAAATTGCGAATCTTATACATACTTCTTTTTTTCCCCTTTCTTTTAAAAAATGTTAACATGTACTGTCTGTACAGTAGTTTTCTATCACTTTATGTGAGAAATCTGAGCCTCAAAGAAATAATAATAAAAAAAACTAGCCGTAAACACTGCCCAAGGACTTAATGGATCTTCCCGAGCCACACAATGCAGATGTATTGGGACATAAATAGGTGATAGGAGATAAGAGGCACAGAAGCAATTTGTTTGGATTGGGTCACTGCTTAATCCAAATGGCTTCCGCACGAGAATTCATGAAACGTGACAGTGGGCCAGGAGGCACTTGCTGTGACATTTCAGATTCCCCTACCTCTTCTAATTAACCATTTCAAGTATATAACAAAACCTAGATCACATAGAGATTTAGTAAGACCCGCCGGTACCGAGGGTAGACCTGTCTGGAGGGGATGTATGGTTCTGTTCTCCCCAGGCAATGGACTATGACTCTATAATACCTCAAGTTGGGCTTTTAATTTCTATGATACATTGGTTCTGAAGAGCATCCTTCTAAAAGACAAAAGCTATAGCAGAGCTGCTTTCCGACATACCCTGTCATTAAATGCATTTGGGTATATTGCATGTGTCTAAATACGCCTTAGCAAGTCTAATGAGATGTTTGAAAACATGAAAGCCACATATAGAAAAAGCTTGCTAACACAGGAGTGACAGGAATAATAACAATAAGGGCTGCCCCCTCCCCTTTTAACAACTATTATTTGCACCACGCCGGACATTTTACACACTTCCTGTGTAATTATTCCCTTTTCACAGATGAAGACACAGACTCAAAGAAGTGAAGTTATCTGGGGTGAATTAGTATGTGGGAGTTCTGGAAAAAAATTTTTAATTACAGAAAAAAACCCTCAAATTCCTATTGAGGCAGGTTGTCAGGAGTTCCTGCCCCATTAGTTAGTGGGCTCACAATTCTTTAGGGTGCAAATATCTGGACATGACCTATCCCTCCTCAAGTCAGTGTCTCCACGTTTACTCACTCCCAGCTCTTCTCACTTCTCTTGGGAAATGGGAACCAGGATTTAAAGTCTGGAGTCATGCTTCCGTATCTGCAGCATTGTGTGATCCATAAATATTTGTTGGTATGATAAAAAGATTCAGCTGACTCTGAAGACTGTGATTTCTATTAGTCAAAAAAAGGATGCCAATAGCCCCTTTGCACAAATGCCAGATTTATAAAGGTATTCTAGAAAACATATATTAACATGGAATTATTTAAAATAAGGCCATTGTATTTAACTGGCAAACAGAGTCCTTTACCTGGTGCAATTCATAGGGTAGATTTAGGAAGTCCCCCCCCCCCCAACCCTCCTTTCTTTGTTTAGTTGTGTTGTACAATGAAAGTCTGATTGGTGATAGGAAAATAATGAAAAGCAAATTATTGCTTATAAAATCTTTGAGTTGATTTGCTACTGGAACCAGGCCAGGCAAATTCCTAGAGGCTGAAGTTTTTTGGGGGTATTTTATATCTGCCATGATGCCACTAGGAAGTTACAGATTAACAGCATGGTGCTGTTTATAATTTTCATGTGGAAGAGGGAGGAAAAAGTTAAAGGATTTAAATGTTGCAAGGGGTATTTCTTCTGAGCAAGAGAGGTTTAAATGTAGGGCACCTTTTGCATTTTAAGCACTTATGGTTGGTCCCTTGTCCCACAGTTATGTAACAAAATAACTTTATTATTATTTTTAAAGGGAAACAGAAAAAAAGGCTACTGAGAAAAATACTTGCCCCTGGGGGATAGCTTTTACAGTACATGCTGTCCAGGAGTCATCTCCTCTTGCCCCCAAAGTTCTAGAACAGGACGAATGCCCTTCTTAGGGTGCTGAGAATCCAGAATGACAACTGAGTGCAGGAAACAGAGGAATTGCAATACTGTGGAGACAGGATACACTGCATGCCCAACAGGCTTGGTGGTCCCTAGCCCGAAGAGCCAGGGCAGCAACACAGTCCGCTAGTCCTGATAAGAGAACCTTGAGGAGGCCAGCAAGACAAGGTGGGCTCCTAAAAAGACTAGCTACTTTGAGATCTCCTCTTAGGAGAGACAGTATAGGCTAGAGTAGTGGGTACGAAAACCGTTTATTACCAACAATTATACGCTACCTCCCAGGGAGCCAGTTCTAAATGCATCAACTCCAACAATACATCTGATAAATTTTCTCAGCAATGCTATGAAGTAGGATGACCCAGGTGTTATTGGCACTCTCATTTTGAAGATAAGGAAACAGAGGCACAGAAAGGTGGGGTGAATTGCTTGAGGTCACAGAGATCGTAAGGCATAGAGATAGATTTCGTATGCTTATAGAAAATGTGAATAAGAACACAGTCTCCGTTCAGTGACACCTGGCTTACAATTTCACTTTCGTCAGTTACCTAAGCTTTCCTCTAAATCCTTAAAATTAAGGAAAACTCAGATTCCTCCAGTTTAAGTGGGGGTTGATATCAGTGGTAGAAAGTTGTGGGATGGAGTTCAGGACATGCTACGGCACCAAAACAGCAGAAGTGGGAAGGTGGTTGTGGCCTCCTGCCACTTCTCCCCTGACAGAGGTCATAAAACGCTCATGTGAGAGGCGCCTTCCCCTATACCTGCAGGAAAGGAGCATCCTTATCTTTGAAGACAGAGGATCACTGAGAAGAATCAGAATAAATAGACCTTGCCGACTCTCCCCCAATTTCCTCCCCTTACCTCATGCTCCGTGACCTATCATATTCCTCCATACCTGTCCACTCTTCATCAAACCTAGCATAAAAATACTCAGGTTTAACTATTTCTTCAGGTCTTCATTTCCTCCGAAGGCTCCCAGGGCATGTAAAACTTAAATACATGCTTTTTGCCTATTAATCTGTCTTTGTCAGTTTAGAGCATAAGTGGTGGAGGGGCAGAGAGAGAGAGAGAGAGAGAGAATCCGAGAGAGAGAGAGAGAGAGAGAGAGAATCTGAAGCAGGCTCCAGGCTCCGAGCTGTCAGCACTGAGCTGGACACAGGGCTCAAACCCATGAACCGTGAGATCATGACCTGAGTCAAAGTTGGACACTTAACCGACTGACCCACCCAGGTGTCCCTCTGTCTTTGTCAGTTTAATTTTCAGACCCAGCCAGGGACCCTAAGAGGGTCGAGGAAAACTTTTTTTCTTTCTCTACAGACGTAGAGTGCTTGCCAAAGTGCCTGTGCCATTGTAAGGCTTAATGAATGATAGCTATTATTATTATCATGATGCTTTTTCCAGTATACTGTTCCATTCTTCCAAGTGGGGCTCAGATTAGCATAGCGGCAATCAGAAGCTGAAGCCGGTTCAGATTACTGCAGTGCTTTGATGGATGAAGAGAAGCGTGGGGGTTTTTCTTCAAAGACAGAGAAAAGTGTCTTTCACTAGATAGCATGTTTCGATGCATCAATGGCTGAATGCAAAGAGACTTAATTGAAAGATAAGAATAATTATAGCAGAATAGCAGAGGCAAAAGCAGTTAAGACAAAAAGCTGCATATGTTAAACAGGACTAAAGTAAATGAAAGGGGAGTGTGAGAAGCCTTTGTAGCTAAAGACATTAGGATCATCAGAAAACAACAACACGACAAGTGCAGAGTTGGAGTTCAAGGGTCAAGTCCCAAAAGGAGGACTGAAATATTTCCTCTCACCATTTATTTCTGGAAGAATTTATCACTTCCCCGAATTACTAAATCAGTACTTAAGTTATATCCACATTCTATTATACATTACACAGTGCAGTCCACATGTAGCACACTCAGGCACATTCTTCTTCTTCTTCTTTTTTTCTTTTCTTTTTCAAGTAGGCTCCATGCCCAATGTGGGGCTTGAACTCATGACTCTGAGGTCAAGAGTCACATGCTCTACTGACTGAGTCAGCCAGGCGCCCCTCAGGGCACACTCTTAAAAATAATTTTGTTTTTTTGGGCTCCTGAGTGGCTGAGTCGGTTAAGCATCCAACTTCATCTCAGGTCATGATCTCACGGTTTGGTTCATGGGTTTGAGCCCCACAGTCAGGCTCTGTGCTGACAGCTCCGAGCCTGGAGCCTGCTTCAGATTCTGTGTCTCCCTCTCTCTCTGCCCTTACCTTCCTTGCACTCTGTCTCTCTCCCTCTCTCTCAAAAATAAAATTTAAAAATATTAAAAATAATATATATATGGTTTTTTTTTTTCCCACTGTCTCTTCACACTTGGTGGGGGTAGCTCTTGTCTTCTCTTTAGAAATAAACACAGGTGGGCTTAGTAATATTAAGGCTTATTGTATGCTGGATATTTTCTGTCTTTACTTAAAAAAATTTGTTTTTAACATTTATTTATTTTTGAGAGAGCACAAGCAGGGGACGGGCAGAGAGAGAGAAACAGAGAGAGAGAGAGAGAGAGAGAGAGAGAGAGAGAGAGAGAGAGAGACAGAGTCTTAAGTAGGCTCCACGCTCAGCATGGAGCCGGATGCAGGGCTCGATCCCACAACCCTGGGATCATGACCTGAGCCGAAATCAAGAGTCGCAAGCTCAACTGACTGAGCCAGCCAGGCACCCCTAAAAAGGAAAATGCTTAAGGCAGTTTCATGACATCTGATTATGGCAGATATTTAGAACGAAGTCTTTTTCTCCTAGACATGCCTATGGCTTCCTCAGGGTCCTGCCCATTGCTGTGGAGTGCCTAGCGTCCTGGGTACAGGTGAAGCTATCTGCTCTGGTTCATCACTTGCTCTCCAGCCATTTGCCTTAGCTTCCATCTGTTGAGGGAAAGTCTGTTCTGAAGCATTTAGCTGTATTAAAGATGTTTGTTTTCAGGTTTCTGCCTTTTCTTAAGATAATGTTAATAACACCTTTTTTCCCCTTAACGATCATTCTGCTTTTATTTTCTGTTTATTGCAAGATTTAGTTAGAATTAAAAAAAATACATTGACTTATTTTTTTCTTGTTAATCTTCCTCTCCCTCCCTCCCTTCCTTTTCTCTTCATTTTTTCCTTTCCTCCTTTTATGTTTAATTGTCAGAGAATGTAGCCTGCATGAATTCTAATATTTGTTAATACTTCAAGGTATTTGAAAAATAATTTTCTGTTTGAGTTGAGTAACAGTCTTTTCTCCCATATGTCTGTATCTTATGTTATATACACATGCATATATATACACCTATGTATATAAAGTCATACAGAGACATCTGTCCGTAAGAGAATAAGCTTATATACTATGTTAATCAAATTCTCTCTTTCTCTGCCATTTTCTGAGAGCATTTCTCCTGTTAGTGGAGTTTTCAGTATATCCCTGTTTTTATCACAGGTTTTTTCTTGTATACTTCAAAACTGTATTGATAGATGCACAAAAGTTCGTGATTACTATATAATTTTGGTGGGCTATAACTTTTATTAATATGAGAATATTACTCTTTGCCCCGTATGATTTTTTATTTATATTCATTTTTTTACATTGTTCTAAGTTTTATTATTTAAGTAATCTCTTCGTCTCACTTGAAGCTTGAACCCATGACTCTGGGACTAAGAGCTGTATGATTTTCTGATGAGCCAGTCAGAATTAATGTATTATTAATTATATAATAACATTAATAATTATAAAATCAATAAATATAATTAATATAATATTAATATTGCAAAATCCACTTTATTTTTATCAATATTTACATGGTAAGTATTTTTCCTCTTCACCTTTATTTTGTTCAAATAGGACTATTTAATGGGTTTATGGTTACCATGGTTTCAACTTTTTTCTGCCATATTATTATTTTATATTTTCTATGTAATGGTTTCCATTTGCTTTCCCCCTCCTCCTTCGACCCCCACCCATTTATTTTTTCTTTACTTTTTCCCTTGAGTGCGGTGTATCCCAGTGGAGGTGCTGTTGGCATTTCTTGGTTTTGTGTGTGGCTTCTCTGCACTGGGCAGGCCTTCATTATTGGCCCTGCCGCTAAGTATAAGTAGCAGCCCAGTCCCTGGGACAATGGACAGCACACTTGGATATTATCACATGCCTCTGGGTGTTCTACCACTCCTAACTTGGAAACAGGGTAGACATAGGCCTCCAATCTCTCTTCTCTTGTAATTCCAAATTTAATGTTTAATTTTGTCTTCATAACATGTACTTAGATTAAAAACTCAGATAGTGCTGTGAGAATTATAACACCCAACAACCAAGAAAGATCTTTTATGTCACTACTCTCAACTTCTTACTTAGTTTCCCTAAAGCCGAGAGAGTCCTATCATCTTGTTCTAGTATTTACTTTTGTGTTTCTAAATAGCATACATAGAGAGTCATTATTTGATATTGTAGTTGAAAATATAACAGTGACTTCCTATTTAAAAAATTTCTTTTTAGGGGCGCCTGGGTGGCACAGTCGGTTAAGCGTCAGACTTCAGCCAGGTTACGATCTCGCGGTCCGTGAGTTCGAGCCCCGCGTCGGGCTCTGGGCTGATGGCTCAGAGCCTGGAGCCTGTTTCCGATTCTGTGTCTCCCTCTCTCCCTGCTTCTCCCCCATTCATGCTCTGTCTCTCTCTCTGTCCCAAAAATAAATAAACGTTGAAAAAAAATTTTTTTTTAAATTTCTTTTTAATATTTGTTTATTTTTGAGAAACAAAGAGAGACAGAACATGAGTAGGGGAGGGGCAGAGAGGAGACACAGAATCCGAAACAGGCTCCAGATTCCGAGCTGTCAGCACAGAGCCTGACACAGGGCTCGAATCCACGAACTCTGAGATCATCACCTGAGATGAAGTCGATGCTTAACCGACTGAGCCACCCAGGTGCCCTGTGACTTCCCATTTTGTAAGATGAGTTATTTTTTCTTTTAAGCTTGCTGTAGCACCATACTCACAAAGCAAACTTTTTCGTCTCCATTTTTCCCCATTTTGTTATATAACACATTTTGTAAATCTTCATTCAGTTTTTACATCACTGTTTTATATAAAAATTGTGCACAAGTGAGCCACTTAACGTCCTCTGGTTGAGTTTCTTTTCGTGTATGGTTTTGTTTTGCCTGAGAGTTAATGATTGGCTGTTGTTGATGGCTTCCTGTTCTGGGGTTCTTTGACTAATTCATCCCCACACTGTTGGCCAAACACATCGGATGCTTTATCAGTTTCTCATTTCTCTCTCTTTTTTTTTTTTTCTTGGAGACAACTTTTCTGGAACCCTCCACCCTCCTGTGACATGATATTGAAATGTATTTCCATAGAGTATAATGTTTTTTCTTGTCACTTTGGGAGCCCTGTCCCTTCTGAAATAGCTTTAGACACCGAATGCTGCGAGTAGATCAGGGAACCTTTGCTCACCACAACTTCAAAGTGCCACATAGAATAGTTATGTTTAATACATTTGAATGTTAATTGCCAAAATAAACATATTTTTGTCTGAAAGTACACCAGGTCCTAACTTATAAATGGCAATTACTTGAATTTTTAATCACATTTCATTTCTCAAATAATTTGCAATAACTTATGAGCATTAAAATAACTTCTGCATATTTCTGTGAAGTGATGAGATAGCAAATATCAATATTTATTTTTAATGCTAAACACACCTCACAGAAGCCATTTTACTTAGCACATACTACAGGTAGCCCCTGCTTTCCGAAAGTTTATGTTATGCCACTGCTCTGCATTAGTATGGTAATGGTGTCATGGTTTTTTTCGTAAAAGTGGAACGTGGTATATGCCAACAGGGGATACTCTTCACTTTATGCCATTTCAGGTTACGAAAGGTTTCCTAGGAACGCTCTACGTTCAGATAGCTGGGAACCTGTATTTCCATATGTCATTTGTGGCACACGAGAGACATAGATAAATGAGTGAAACCTGGGCCCCGCCTTGACAGAGCTCAGAGTGGAAAGGAGACAAAGGTATTTTTAAAGATGACTCAACATAATGTGTTAATTGTACAGAGTGTGCACTGAGGAGGGCGTTGGTCTAATGTGGAGTCAGGGAATACTTCTAAAAAGAGGTGATGTGGCAATGTCAGTTTTGGGTGTTGAAGCAAGAGTACACACACACACACACACACACACACACACACACACGCTCATATGCTCATACACTTACTTATTTTTATCTGACATGGTTTCTTTTCATGCAGAGGACTGAAGTCCAAATAGATCTATGTCCTCTCAGAGGGTATTGTCATGGCAAAAGTGAAAGTGACACGGCCCCACTTGTAATGATGTCTTCCAAATCAGGAAGCCAAGGGTCCCATCGACCTAGTCATGCAAGTATGGACACCAATCTTAATTGCAGGCAAGTTTGCAAATATTTTTAGTTAGAGTAATTCCTTTGTATGTCCTCTGGTATCAAGAGTAGGCCATGGAGAGAAGAAAAAAAGAGCAACTGGTCACTTTTTGTGTAAAGGTAGTTAGTGTTCGCTGCGTTGCATCTAGAAGAGAAGAAAAAGAATATCTGTTGAGCCTGTACCTTCTGCCACGTACCTTGCTGGTAGTGCTTTTGCTTTCGCTGAGTTGATCTCACTAGAACCCCATGAAGTAGATACTATCTTCCCACTTTGTATGTACAGAGCAGTGAAGTAAAGGGTAGAGACAGGATTTAAACTCACCTATGCCTGACTCTAGAATGCTGTTTTCATAATACTTGGAAGCCTTGGAAATCTTTGATTTTAGGTTTGTGGGTGATATCAATATTTTACATTTTTGTGGGAATCCCTTCTATGTCCTAACATGGTGAGGACTTTAGAGACAATTTATTTTCTTCCAAGTAATTAAAAAAAACAGGGGCGCCTGGATGGCTCAGTTGGTTAAGCATCTGACTTCGGCTCAGGTCATGATCTCACAGTCGTGGGTTCGAGACCTGTGTCAGCTCTGTGCTGACAGATAAGAGTCTGAACCCTGCTTTGGATTCTGTGTCTCCCTCTTGCTCTCTGCCTGTTGCCTGCTTGTGCTCTGTCTCTCTCTGTCTCTCAAAAATAAATAAAACTGTTTAAAAAGTTTAAAAGAAAAATAAATAAAAGAAGCTTATAATTTCTTACCAAAAAATATTGCAATGACCTGCTAACTGGGGGGTCTTTGTGTCTCTATTGTGTTCTTTCTGCAGTTCACCCTCAGCATTGCCACTGAATTACGCATTTGCTTTTTCCCTTATCAGGTCCACTGTGAGAACTCTTAACTCATTTTTCAACACTTGCCTTAAGTATTTCTCCTGGGCAAGTCTATCTGACTCCCAATGGCAAAAGTAACTCTTCAGTGCTTTCTTCTTGATTCTCTCATAGTGTTTTTACAATATCTTAATACAACTTTTATCTTGATGTAGTCTAAGAATTTAGTTGTCTGATATCAGCTAGATTGTGAGTTTGAGATGTTTTGGATATCATACAAGTGGAAATGTATCATGGTATGTTTTTTGTAATTTGCTTTTTCCCTCTCAATATCATATCTGGGAGATTTATGCATGCTGATCTGTATACATGTAGTTCATTCACTCCTTACTCCAGTATAATCTTCATCGTATGACTCTTCTATAGTTTATTTATTCATTTATTGATTAATTGTCCTGAAAAGGAAATTTCAGCTGTATCCAGTGTGGGTTTTTGTTGTTGTTTTGTTGCAGTCATGGATATATATGTCTCCTGGTTTGCATTTGTAGTAACAGGATATATGGTGCTATGCGAATTATTAGGTTTTGGTTTATGTGCTTCTTCAACTTTACTAAATATTTCCGTATTGCTCTCTTACCAGCAGTGTATAAACATTGCTGCCATGCAACAATCTCTCTAATGCTGGATATTGCCCAATTTTTAAATTTGTGCCAACTGTGTGGGTGTAGAATGGTATCTCATTGCGGTTTTCATTTGCATTTTCCAGATTTTTAATGATCTCTTACATTTTTTTAAATGTTTACTAGCCATGTGTTTCTCCTTCTGTGAAGGAACTGTTTACATCTTTTGTCCATTTTTCTATAGTCTTGTTGGTCTTTTTAATTGAAATATCCAAATGCAATTGTGGATTTGTCTATATTTTGCAGTTCTGTTAGGTTCTGCTTCATGAGTTTTGGATCTCTGTCAGTAGGTGCATAAACATTTGGGGTTGTAAGTCCTCTTGATAAATTGACCCCTTTAATTTTATGAAATGACTTTTGTTATCCCTCGTAATATTCTTGCTCTGAAATCTACCCTGTTATCATCATAATGACTCTAGTTTTCTTTGGTTAGAATTAGCATGGTATGTCTTTTTTCGCCCTGACACTTTTAACCTTCTTTTGTCTTTATGTTTAAAGTGCGTTTCTTGTAGGCAGTATGTAGCTGAGTCTGGCATTTTTATCCAATCTGATAATCTCTTTCAATTGTTTAGACTCATTTACATTTAATGATATTATTGATGTGGTTGGGTTTAAATCTACCATCTTGCTATTTGTTTTCTATTTCTTCCATCTGTCTTTTATTCTCATTTCCCTCTTTTCCTGCCTTTCTCAGATAACTTATTTTTAATGACTCTATTATATATTATTTCTTGGCTTACTAGCTCTAGCTCCGTGTTTTATTATTTTAGTGTTTCCTGTAGGATTTATAGTATACATCTTTAACTTGCTACAGTCTACCTTCAAGTGGTATTATACCACTTCATGCATAACTAAAGACTTTTACAACAATATCCTTCTATTTTTCCCTCCCTGGCCTTTGTGTACTGTTGCCATACGTTTTATGCCTACATATGTTATAAACTCTATATTACAGTGTGATTATTTTTCTTTACCCAATAAATTATGTATTAAAGAGACTTGAATAGTAGAAGAATCTTATGTATTCGCCCGTGTAATTACCATTTCTGGTGCTCTTCGTTCCATCGTGTAGATCCGTACCTCCATCTGGTATCCATTGCCGTCTGCCTGAAGGACTTGCTTTAATGCATTGAGGGTTTGCTGGTGATGAATCCTTTGAGCCTTTGTATGTCTGGAAAAGTATTTAGCCTTCATTTTTGGAACATATTTTTACTGGAATAAAATTCTAGTTAAATTTTTTTTCCCCTTTCATTATTTTAAAGATGTCACTGCATTGTCTTCTTGCTTGCATGGCTTGTGACAGCAAACTACTGTATTCTTATATTTGTTCCTCTAGACATTACACATCTTTTTCCTCTGGTAGCTTTTAAGATTTTTCTCTTCAGACTGGTTCTGAGCAACGTGATTATGCTTTGGCATAGCTTTCTTTGTTTGTCTTGTGCTTGGGATTCACTGATCTGGGATCTGTAGGTTTATAGTTTTTGTCAAATTTTAAAAAATTCAGTCATTATTTCTTCAAAAATTTTTTTTTGCCCCTTCCTCTTTTTATCCTTTGGAGATTCTGATTACACGTATATTAAGCTAAATGAAGTTGTCCTAGGGGTCGGTGATCCTTTGTTTACATTCAAGTCTTTTTTTCTCCCCTCATGTTTCATTTTAGAGGGTGTCCATTGCTATGTCTTCAAGTACACTGATCTTTTCTTCTACAGTGTTTCATCTGCTATTACTCCTATCTGGTGTATTTTTCATCTTAGCCACTGTAGTTTTTATATCGTGAAATTCAGTTATATCCGTCGGTTGAGCATCTGACTTCGGCTCAAGGTCATGATATCGGGTTTGTGAGTTCGAGCCCACGTCAGGCTGTGTGCTGACAGCTCAGAGCCTGGAGCCTGCTTCAGATTCGGTGTCTCCCTTTCTCTCTGCCCCTCCCCTGCTCATGCTGTGTCTCTCTCTGTCTCAAAAATAAATAAAAACATTAAAAAAATTAAATAAAATAATTTAAAGAGTAAAATAAGACTGAGAAACCATCAATGCCTGGTCCCTTTCCATGTTCCTCTCTCTAGAGGAAGCCCCTTTAACTCTTTCAGGT
This sequence comes from Prionailurus bengalensis, assembly GCF_016509475.1. Classification (NCBI taxonomy): domain Eukaryota; kingdom Metazoa; phylum Chordata; class Mammalia; order Carnivora; family Felidae; genus Prionailurus; species Prionailurus bengalensis. Next base: position 188,301,796 of record NC_057344.1, on the reverse strand, counting down.
GATCCTTTTGGTATTGACTTTTATTTATTTATTTATTTATTTATTTATTTATTTATTTATGTTTATTTTTGAGAGAGAGAGTGCAAGTTGAGGGGGAGGGGGTTAGAGAGAAGGGGGTACAGAAGATCCAAAGCGGGCTCGTGCTGACAGCAGCAAGCTGGGTGTGGGGCTGGAACTCATGAACCATGAGATCATGACCTGAGCTGAAGTTAGATGCTCAACGAACTGACCCACCCAGGCACCCTGACCACTATATTTTAAACATTCTTATATTACCAGTTCTTGATTTTAGTCCTGTTGTAGGCATAATCTATTGACTTCTCAATGTGAAAGGTGAGGATTTACCCATTTGTCCACTTTCTCTCCCTTAGCCCCCTGCTTTTCACTGACCCTACGCATGATTCTAATAGCATAAAAAGTGGGGAGTTACTGCCAACTTGTTATAGAGTTTCTGTTTTACAAGATGAAAAGAGTTCTGGAGATGGATGTGGTAATGGTCCCACAATGGTATGAATGTACTTAATGCCACAGAACTATCCAACAGAACTTTACGTGAAAAAATGGTTAAGGTGGTAAGTGGTTTTATGTGTATTTTACCACAATTAAAAAATATTCTTATCAGAGCATATACTGTAATGTTTACCGATTGAATGGAGGAGTTTGAATGGATACAGATGAAACAAGATTGGCACCATGTTGAAAATGTTAAAGCTGAGCCATGGGTTCATGGGGCCTCGCGGTATTATTCTGTCTACTTTTGTGCATGTTGACAATTCCATAATAAAAATTTATACTTGAAAAAAATCATACTAGATATTCTATGAGTTTAATTTTCTTGGAGAACTTTTTCTTATAGCCTATGACATGCTTACATGACCTGGTTAGTCCCTGGGTTTGCTGCACAGCTGTATCCTTGGAGGTCTCTTTTTACCATTAGCCCAGACATACCCTTTCTTGATCTTTTTCTGCTGAATTCCTTATTTCCTGGATCCTAGAATTTTCTCTCTTGGTATGCATGATTATTCTGGTGAAATTTATCCTCCTGTAATATCCAGTGAGAGGAATTTTTTTTTCAATATCCAATGAGAGCTCATATGTCTGATAGTATCTTTTTTCATTATCACACTTGACTAATGGTTGGAGGGTTGGATTTTGGTGCAGATATTGAGGAGTCATTTCCCCCTTCCACCCAACTTTGTGTCAAGCTAGTTGCTTTGTTGCCTCTTTCTCAGGTAGGGTTTGTTTCTTATTTAGAGTGTGGTGTCCTCCCATTGCCAGCCTTATGTAAACATCTTCATGTGGCTTCCCATCTTTGATAAGATTTAGACTTTGCTCCTTTCTGCCTGGTCCCAGAAGGCCATTAAAATGGCAGCTCACATCATCTGGGATTGGCACATGCTCTCAGGACAAAAGCCTGCCTCGTTATTCATTTGTGCTTCTGAATTGCCTCACTCACTTTATTTTTGAGTTACCTACCATCCCACCAGATCAATGACACATTTAAAAATGTAGTTCCTATATTTCATCCAGAAACTGTAGTTGTCTGAAGGATGTCTCAGGGTATGTAATCCATCTGAAAATGGTAGTCTCATTCCTTATAAAGGACAGTCACACTTTTAGAATATGGACATAATTGCATCTAGAGAAAATCCGTAGTGAACAACTGAGTTATTGATACCACTAATTCAGCAAAATTTACATTAATGTACTGATGAGTCCCACGCACTATATGTTTTTTTTATCAAAATTTCAATTATAATGGTTAATTAAAATTCAAATTTTAGTTTCTCGTGGAAACAATATTGCCTAGATATGCTCTAACTAGTGTACGTGTAGGATGAGCTGCTCCACGTTTTCCTACTAACTGACATTTACCTTTCAAAATTGCCAGAATTTGTTTTATGCACTTTCAATGGAGTATTTTCCAAAAGGTATAATAAATCATGTTATGCACTTCTTAGGCTCTATAAATTGACTAGCACAGGCATCAATTGACTCTTCCTTCATCACTCAGAGTAATTATTACTAAAAGTAGCATATTTCATTGGAAGGACTTAGACTTCAAAATCGGGCAGATCTGGAAATACAACTTGGCTTTGCTACTTACTACCAGTGTGCTCTTAGACAAGCCACTTACCAGTGACTGGGGAAGCCAGCTTGTACTGGTTCACCAGTACCTACTGTTAAGCTTTCAGCAATTTTGTGAGCTGATTCTTAACATATTCATGATTCAAAATTAAATTATAGAAATTTACTAAATTTTATTATTCCCCATGCCCCTGTAAATAACCCAAGGTTACTTAGCTTATTCTTGTATCTGTATAGAAGAAATCCTATATAATGCTGTGCTACCATTCATCTCTTCCCCACCCACCTTCAGTGCTATCTCCTTGGCTGCTTGAATTTGGCCATGGTGGAAGTATTAACACTGTAGGAATTGGCCAAGTGCTGCCAAGTCAGTATTTAATGTATTGTTTTGTTGATTGTCAAGACCTAAGAAAGTGATAGAGACAATCTTAATAATTCAGAGTGAAGTTAAAAGTGTGTCACATCTGTAGCGTTACATTGTAAGTAGGACTGATGTTTGAAGAAATTTTCCAGTGTTGGAAAACATTATCCAATTCAGTGAAGACGTAGCTCATATCACTGATGAACAAGTGAAATTCTGTTGTTTTCCTTTTATCTTGCCTGTTAATTTAAGCAAACATATCAGTTAACGTTCACATGAGAACTACACACATTTGTTAGGTCGCAGCCATAGCTTGGCTACCAATATAAAAATTTGGCAAAAACCTAAGTGAGCGTTCTGTGAGAATCAGTTGGCCATATGGAATTTATAGAAAGAGCATTACATATTATTTGGAAATTGTGTATTACATGGCTTTTGTGTCAATAAAATTTCTAACTAACATATGTACACATACTTTATTTTTATTTATTTTTTTTAAGTAAGCTCTCTCCCTAATGTGGGGCTTGGACTCACAACCCTAGGATCAAGAGTAGCATGCTCTACCAGTTGAGCCAGCCAGGTGCCCCCACAGTTTTAAACGTAGAGCCAGTTGCTAATATTTACTAGAACGCTATTGCTTAAACTCTCTGAGATTAAGTTCTTCATCTGTTAAATCACTTATCCAAAACTAGGAGCACCATATTTGACTAAATTGTATTTTAGTATTCATACCTGTTTCCTTCTAAGATTGGATATCGGTATTTTCCCCCATCCCTCTAAACCTCATATATAGACATAAATTGAGAGCCATTGGAATGTATATAGCTTTTTGCCTCTATATTATGACTCCAGAGTATAGTAATTTTTAATATTCACGATTTCTTTGTATAGATACTTAGTATCCTACTTGATTTCAACTGTCATTTTTGCTCTTGTCAGAGCTCCTCCTTTTATTAGCCTCTCCTGTCTCCCCGTGGTCCCCTCCCATAACTTACAGCCTATGCTGTCCTTGTGTGGGTCCAAAACCTAATACCCAATCCTGTTTGAATTGTATGCACAATATGAGTAAGTAGATGCTAAGTGAGACCTGAAAGACCTTCCCGTAATTGCTTTGGTCTACTCTACTCTATCTGTGACCTCCTTTCTTATATAAAAATTATTATGAGGGGCACCTGGGTGGCTCAGTCTGTTAAAGCATCATACTCTTCATTTTGGCTCAGGTCATGATCTCACAATGCGTGAGTTCGAGCCCTGCATCAGGCTCCATGCTTATAGCGTGGAGCCTGGTCGAGATTCTCTCTCTCCTTCTCTCCCTGCTCCTTACCCGCTCACACATGCGCGCGCACACACATGCACACACTCTCTTGCAAAATAGTAAATAAATACACTTTAAAATAAAATAATTATGAAATATTTTAGACACATTAAAAGGGTTGGGAATAATGTAATAAATACCTACCCATATGCTCCTAACCCAGTTTAAGGAAGGAAACGTAAGAATTGCAGTCACACTCCTCCCAGGTTCCATTACCCTCTCTTTCTCCCCAACGGTAACCACTAGCCTGAATTGACCATTCCCAGGCATGTTATACGTTTACCTTGTATCTATATGTTCAGAAAATACATGGATTGTTTTTACATATTTAAAAATATACAAAACATGATAAATGTATATGTTCTTTTTCTCATATTGTATATATTCTTTAAAAAAATCAGTAGGCTTCATATTTTAGAATGATTTTAAGTTTACAGGAAAATTGGGCAGAAAATCCTGAGAGTTTCCATATACCCCATGCCCCTAGTTGCCTTACTAGTAACATCTTGCATTACTGTGGAACAATTATTACGACTGATGAATGAATATCGATGCAGTATCATTAAATAAAGTTCATAGTTTATGGGTTTTGATAAATATACCCAGAATTACATTATTATGTAGCATACTTACTGCCCTAAAATTCTGAATTCCATCTCTTTATCCCTGGATACATTCTTTTGGATCTCAGTTTTTTTGTTTGTATAACTTCATAGTTTTGAGGCTGAGTCCATTTGGAGTCTAATAACAAAACACCATAAACTGGAAGGCTTATTTCTCACAATTCCAGAGGCTGCAAGTCTGAGGTGAGAGTGGCTGGGCAAGGGCCCTCTTCTGCATCACAGATATCTATGTTTTCACATGGCACAGAGGACTAGGGAACTCTGGGGTCTCTTACAAGGGCACCAACTCATTCATGAGGGCTCCTCCCTCATGTCTGAAGCACCTCCCAAAGATCCCACCTCCTAATACCTTCACATTGGCCATTAGGATTTCAACGTAAGTTTTGGGGGATACAAACATTCAGAGTGTAGCACAGGGTTACTCTCTGATTCATTTCCCTTAACTGCTGATAAGTGTTTCCTCTGTATGCTTATACCTCAAATTAATGATCTGTTCTACTGTTGGTAGAATGTAGGTTGTTTCCAGGATTTTGTTAGTACAGACGTCTCTGCCTCAATGATCTCATATAATCTCTTTGTGAAAATACATGAGCATTTCTCCAGGGTATGTACCTAGAAGTGGAATTAGGGAGTCACGAGATTTTTAAAATTACTCCTTTATACCATAGAATGCATTTTAACTACCATTTTAAACAACATTTCTATGTGTACAGATATTCCAAATCTAATGCAATTTTTACTTTCTGTTCTTCTAATGTGCAACACTCTCTCTTTCCTATGAGGTTTTGGATCTTAGCTGCCCTTTTTTCTATTTTGTATCCACCCCCACTTCCCAGCAATTCATCTTGATGACCCAACTTTTCCTTTAGGTGTCTGTCTAAAAGTCATTTTTCTAAGAGACCCCCGACTCTAGTCCACATCTGGATAAATGCCCCTCCTTGGTTTTCTGGCAAGGCTTTTACCTCAGCTGTTTTGCAGTTGCCCATAGCTAACTTCTCCAAGGACAGGAGGCACAGCAGAGTTCGCCCTGGTATCTCCTGTGCTCAGCATAGAGCCTGACACATAACATTTGTGGAATTAATGGAGGTATGAATGAATGAATGTAGGATGCTAATATCATGTCAACAGCGGCAGAAACTAGTGCCCTCCCCACAATAATTGACTGGACCATTGCAGGCTCCAGTGGTAACTAACAGAAAATAGGGTTCAAGTGTAGAGGGCCAAAGACAAGGTCCTGAGACTCCATCAGGCACAGCAAGGACAAGACATGTCAGTCATGGCCAGGAGGAGATATTTTCAACTCAGACATTCATAAGCTGGGGCCTGCCTCTGTTTACCAGCTGGGAAATCTTCAGAAAATGAACCATGAAAGCCTGTGATGCAGCAGCAGTATGCAATCATTTTTCATTTGCTACCAGTCAGCTTCAGGGATCAAGGACAGCTAAACACATAACTCGCTCATGCATGTTATTTTAAAGGCATATTTTAAAGTTATAAATATGGTACATTGAGTTAATGAGGTATGTTCTTTTGGCGACAAATATTTACATTCCACATATGCCTCTTGATGTCAAGAGTGTAACCGTTTCATTTTCTTCTTTTTCTCAGGAGGCTGGGATGCAGATGGAAAAGGCCCTAGTGTCTGGGACACATTCACCCATCAGGGAGGAGAGAGAGTTTTCCAGAACCAGACTGGCGATGTAGCTTGTGGCAGCTACACTCTGTGGGAGGAAGATTTGAAATGTATCAAACAGCTTGGATTGACTCATTACCGCTTCTCTCTTTCCTGGTCACGTCTGTTACCTGATGGGACGACAGGTTTCATCAACCAGAAAGGCAAGTGTTTCTTAAAAATAGAAGGTTGCAGCTTTAATTCAAGGTTATTGCTGCAGTCTGGCATAATTAATCCAGTGTGCTGTTCTGCAGCCTAGCTTTGAAATTGCAAGCTTTTAGGGTGATTATAGGATAAATTTTTTGAAATAGGTTTGCATTAGCTTTCTTAATAATATTCTGTTTTCCTTTAACTGGAGATATTTGTTGGGAGGGGCGAAATAGATGGGCAGGCAGGGGGTGGGAGTAAGTATTTCATTGATGTAAGATATGGAGTGTTTACCTGAAGGTGAATTTTCCAAAAGGTATGTATTAAACTGTTTTCAGTTGTGTTAGGCTGTGATGAGTTATGAAAAGCCCTGCAGAACTTGAGGAGATTTGGAGCATTTCAGTTGGAGCTGAATTGGTGGAGCTAATTAACTAGCAAAGAGATTAGCACCGAGGCATGTGAAGTTCACTTAATTAGGGATTAAGTGCCAGCTATATCACTTACTATCTATGTAAGCATCTCTTGGGCATTTTTTCATGACTCAGTTTCCCCACAAGTAGAAAGGAATACTATAATAGTTCCTACTTCCAATAGTTGTGGGAAGTTTAAGTGGAATTAACTGTGTAAAGTGCATTATTTACATAGTAGCTTGTATATCATAAAAGCATTCAAATAGTGTTAGCTATTATTCTTATTGAGCTTTGTAATTAAAAAGACTACTGTCCTGAGGTGCTTGGGGGGCTCAGTCAGTTAAGTGTCTGACTCTTGATTTTGGCTTGGGTCATGATTTCACTGTTTGTGAATTCGAGCCCCGCATCGGGTTCTGCGCTGACAGCTCAGAGCCTGCTTGGGATTCTCTCTCTTCCTCTCTCTCTCTCTCTGCCCCTCCCTGACTCATGCTGTCTCTCTCTGTCTCTCAAAATAAGTAAATAAAAACTTTACAAAAAAAAGACTACTGCCCTATTTGAATGCCTGTTATTTATGAGACATTTTAAATACATTTTCTCAAATCCTCACAATCAATGAGGAGAAGGTATAATTAATCACATTTTTTACAGTGGTACATGTCCAAATCCAGATATTTTGTAAATGGTGGGTTTGGAATTTAAACCTAAGGTCTAGCTAGCTCCTTCCACACAACAGTGCTGGCAAACTATAACCTGAGGGCCAAATTTGGCCTGACTCCCATTTTTGTAAATAAAGTTTTATTGCAGCACAGCCATGCCCGTTCGTTACATATAGTCTGTGGTTGTTTTCCCATTACCTTGGTAGAATTGAGTAATTGGTGCAGAGACCATATGGCCTGCAAAGCCTGAAATATTTACTACCTGGTACTTTACAAGAAAAGTTTTGTGACCCCTGTACTACAACATAAAGTCTTCTTAATAAAGAATCTTTATTGCTACTTTGTCCTGGGAAATACTTCACACTACTCCTAGGGTTGGGACTAGGTGAGGCAAGTGATGTGCCCAAGGTGCAAAATCCAAGGAAACATTGACTCTCAGGGTCTTGCAAGTGCAAGGTGGGCACTTGCAGAAACCTGAATGAAGGGCCCTGCTTGCCTCATCCCGCTTCCAGCCTTCAGTGCCTTCACCGATCCTCAGGGGCTCTTTTTTGGGTAAGTTATCTGATTTCCCACATAGTAAGAACCACCTGTGACAACAATTGCTAGGTGGGCATATGTACTTGCAAATGTTGATTTTTATGTAAGGTGGGGGAATCTGTAGGTTGTGAAATGCAGCTGCAACTTCAGATAAGGGACAACACAAGATTAGCAAGTCCATTGCCCAATCTAAAGACATTAACTCCTGTTGGTTGAATGTCTAGTTCCTTGACATCACAGACCAGTTTTTTTTTCCTGCCTTGAACACACATTAACTTGTTCAGTTTAAAAGTGAACTAATAATTTTCTGCCTTCCTCATCCATCATCTATAACCTTCTCTCTTCTCTGGCACCATTATACCCTCAAAAGTCTAAAAACTAAGAGTAATCTCTGAATCTCCTCTTATTTTTCTTTCTACATCTAATTGGTTGCTAAGTATGATCCATTCCACTTATGTCTCTTTAACTTCTCCCTCCTGGCCCTCTTCTCTGCCTCCACCCTGGTTTAGTTCTTTATCATTCCCATCAAGGACTTTTTGATATACCCATGCTGGGTCTAACTACTTTCACACTTTCTCTGCCCTTTAATTCTTTGTACAAAATCTCAAGCCTCGATGTATAGTGCACACTCCTTCATAACACCGTTTCAGGTTTCATTTGACTTAGTCTTAACTCACCTCTGTTGCATTGCAGGCTGAAATTCCCTCATGCATACGACCCATGCAATTGTTCTATGTAATTCCCTAAGCACATAACCCACTACTTATTAAACGTACTATGCAATTTTCCACCCCTGTAGGAATTTTCTTAAACTCTTTTCTCCTGCCTGGAATGGCTATACCCACTGAATATCAACCCTCTTGGTAAGACCAGCATGGATGTTTCTTCTTCTTTACACTCTCCCCTGTTCGAAGACAGAATACATCTTTGTTTTTCTATTCCCATAGCATGTCATAAACCTCTTTGAGTATTTCTCACATTTTTTACTCTTAGCATTATTATATCCCCTGTTAGATTATAAGCACCTTGAGTTTAATTCAATTCAAAAAATGTGTCTTAAGTATCTACTGTGTGTCAGGGACTGTGCTAGGTACTTGTATTGAATTGCCTATAGTGTATGGGCAGATAATTCTGCCTCATTCACCCGCATAACAGTATGGTGTCTTACAAGGAGGAATTCAGTAAACATTTACTGAGTTTAAGTGAATTAGGTCAATAATAATCATAAAAATAACCCTAAAGCTAGTAATGGTTGTGTTTTCTTGAGCACACAGTATGTATAGCTCAGTGTGCCGAACATTGCACCCTGCTTTTGCTGATTTAATGCTCCTAATACCCTTATGGGTGAGGTGCTTCTCTAAACAGGGAATAATGGTGATCTGGGATGGAAGGCTGGGTATAAATTTGCCAAGGTGGCAATTTAGTTAGTGCTGAATTCAACCTAGGTCTGTCTAGTGTCAAACATGTAGTGTCTACTCTAGAACCTTCTTTAGCCTCACTAGACCATTTCTACTCCCTGTGCTACAGTTTCTCTGTTGGTGAAATGAAGCAAAGGCACCGCATCACCAGAACTCTTTCCACTGCTCTAGTCCATGATTCTGGGTGTTTGGAGTTTTCACTGAATTTCCATTTGGATGGTAAACAATGGAAAAACTTGAAAACACACACACACACACACACACACACGCATGCACGCACACGCACACACACACACACACACACACACACACACAGCAAAACAACACCTCCCCGGGCCAACTTGTAATACAGATCCATAACCCCTTATCTGAAATTCTAAAATCCAAAAAGCTCTGAATACTGAATCCTTTTTAGCAAGTTTAATTTTAAAAGTAATTTGGCAACAAAAGCTAACCTGAATTGATGCTTTTTTTTTAATTGAAGAATAATTTATATACAATATTGTATTAGTTTCAGGTATAGAACATAATGATTTAACATTTATATATATTACTAAATGATCACCACAATAAGTCTGGTTACCAGGTGTAATCATACAAAGTTGTTATGATATTATTGACCATATTCCCTATGCTGCACACTATGGCTCCATGACTTACTTATTTTATACTTGGAAGATTATGCCTCTTAATCCCCTTCACCTATTTTGCTCATTCTCCCTCCTCTCTCCCCTGTAGCAACAATCAGTTTGTTCTCAATATCTGAGTTTGATTCTGGTTTGTTTTGTTTGTTCATTTGTTTTTTAGAGTCCATGTATAAGTGAAGTCATATGGAATTTGACTAATTTCACTAGGCATACTACCCTCTAGATCCATCCATTTCACTACAAATGGCAAGATTTCATTCCCTTTTATGGTTGAGTAATATTCCATCACACACACACACACACACACGCACGCACACAGACACACAGACATACATACACAGACACCTCATCTTTATCCATTCACCCATCGATGGATATTTAGGTTGCTTTTATATCTTGGGTATTGTAAGTAATGCAGCAATGAACCCAGCAGGTCATATGTCTTTTCAAATTAGTGTTTTTGTTTTCTTCAGGTAAATATCTAGAAGTAGAATTGCTGGATCATGTGGTAGTTCTATTTTTAACTTTTTAAGGAACCTCCATACTATTTTCCATAGTGGCCACACCAATTTACATTCTTATTAATACTGCGTGAGGGTTTCTGTTTCTCCACATTCTCACTAGCACTTGCTACTTCTTGATACTAGCCATTCTGACAGGTGTAAGGTGTTATCTCATCCTGGTTTTGATTTGCATCTCCTGATGGTTAGTGACATTGAGCATTATTTTCATGTGCCTTTTGGCCATCTGTATGGCTTTTTTGGAAAAGTATCTATTCAGGTTCCCTGCCTATTTTTTAATCAGGTTATTTTTTAAAATATTTATTTATTTATTTTTGAGAGAAAGAGGAAGAGGCAGAGGGAGACAGAGAATCCCAAGCAAGTTCCCTCCTGTCAGTGCAGAACCTGATGTGGGGCTTGAACTCATGAACCGTGAGATCATGACCTGAGCTGAAATCAAGAGTCAGATGCTCAACCAACTGAACCACCCAGGCACCCCAATCAGGTTGTTTTTTGATACTCAGTTTTACGGGTTCCTTATATATTTTGGACGTCCAACCCTTGTGAAAATTTTTTTACAATGTTAGGTGATTTCACTTGGTAAGAATATTTATATAGTTTATTGCAGAAATGTGGGGAATATGCTTAGGAATCCCCCAGGCTTACACCAATGGGTTAACAAGGCATAAGGAAATACAAAGCTATAGAATGCTCATACTCAAGTATGGGTAAACCAGATTGGCACCTCAAAAATAGGGGGTGCAAAGGCACCCAAGAATAGGGAGGCGCAAAGGTGCCAAGAATTGAGAGGTGCACAGGCACCCCAAAATAGAGAGGGGGTGCAGAGCCCCCAGAATAGAGAGGGAGGGGCAAAGTCCCAAAATAGGAACAGGCGCAAAGGTACCCAATACATAGGTATATGAAATAAACAAGATTAGATATTCAGGTGGAAGCACCCCCAATTTAGTACTATAGCAGAAAAGTTGCTTTCACAGGAGGATAGGGCCCAGTTCGGTAAACTGGTGAATTGGACTATGGACCACTGCGCTGCAGGTGATGCAGCTCAGAGAAGAGATGGTTAACAAAAGAAAAGGTGGCTTATTAACCCTGAGGTTATTTCCCCTATCTGTCTCATCCCCTAGGCTAGCTAAGATAAACAAGCACAGCACCTCCTGTCTGCCGTTATCAACCACCTGCCCATCTACCCAGCGCCAAGATTTTGTTTTATATTGACCCAAACCCCAAATACTGTATATTTTCAAATTCCCCCTTTTCCCTCACATCCCCAAGTTAATGTTGACAGTTTCTTTGTCTCTTTGTACATGCCCATCACGTTTGTAAGCCTTCTGATCTTAATAAATACCCAGCAAAGACCCTTATTTGGGGCTCTTGTCTTTTCCCGGACATTAGCCATCTCCCGCTCTAATCCTGCATCTGCTCTTTTGCTGGCCAAAAGAGAACTTTAGACTTAGAGTCTATGACACAGAAATATTAAGTGAGACTGATCCAGACCCACTGAGGGTATTAACTTAGTATATGGTATTTGCTCTGTATTTCCTTTCTAAAAATCCAAAAATTCGGAACACATTTCCCTCCAAGATTTTCAGATAGAGGATTACTGTACCACTATGTCAACATATCAAGCTATTTAAAACAAATATGAGATATATACAGAAGTCCATGGAGCACACTATAGATCAGCCATCCAGGAACAGGGCAGCAGAAAAGCTGGAGGGGGGTGGTGATGAGACTGGAGATACTGGGGCCACTTGCACAATGTGGGAAGATAACTCACGCACATCTCATGTGAGGATCACGTGCCCCAGCACTGAGCTCTTTATGTTTGCCCCCAGCTTTTGTAAAGTCATAGCTGATTAATATTACAGACTTTTCCATGAACAAGAGGGCACAGGAGGTGCTTCCAGTCGGCAGAATTTCAATAAGCGGTTGTTCACTGTTGTGCAGTGATCTGTTGAAGCAACTGGAACTGTTTTAACTCAGAAAGGCCATCATTTGTTTTTTTCTGTTTAAACATTTTCTCAAAGAGCATGTAAAGAATTGGAAAAACCCTTGTCACTATCCTTTACAAGGCACCCCGTTTTTTGTGTTCTAACTCCTATTTTAAAGCTTGATTAGAGGACATTTGGAAACGTGTAAAACCTATGTTCCCAAACTGTAAGAATATTTTACAAAGTGGAATTGTTACACAGCCTTTCTCTTTCAAATGTCAAGTCTTCGAGGTTTAACAAGAAGAGATTGAGCTGGCAAAAGAAATCACATATTTCTGTAGTTCTCAGCTGTTCAAGTTCATTTTCATTTCTGCCACAAATGTAAGTTTCAGATGATTAGTAGGAGACCCAGGTATTGGAAATAAAAAAAAAGGAATGTCTATGCAGAATTCCTTATTCACTTTAGTATTTAAAATATGAGCACAGTTAGCAGGAATGGTAAAGTAAATAACTAAAGAAACATTTATTAATCTGCTACTCCATATCAGGCAATATGTTAGGCTGAATAATGGCCCCCAAAGATGCTCACATCCTAATTCATAGAAACTGTGACTATATTATCTTACATGGTTAAAGGGACTTTACAGTTGTCATTACATTAAAAATCTTGAGATGAGGAGATTATCCTGGATTATCTGGATGGTCCCAGTGTAATCACATGAGGCCTTATAAGAGGGAAGCAAGAGGATCGGAGTCAGAGAGAGAAAATACAGGAACTGAAACAGAGGTCAGAGAGGAGAGAAGATGGTTATACTGTTGGCTTTGAGAATATTAGAGGGGCCACGAGCCGAGGAATGCAGGCCGCCTCTGGAAGCCAGAAGAGGCAAAGAAATGGGTTCTCCTTGAGAGCCTCCAGAAAGAACTTAGCCTTGCTGACATTTTGATTTTAGTTCAGTGAGAATCTTTTTGAGTATCTGATGCCCAGAACTGTAAGATAATAAATTTGTGTTGGTTTAAGCCACTAAGTTTATGGTAATTTTTTATAGCAGCAATAGGAAGCAAATACAGGCACTGTGATAAGAGAACATAGGGCAAGCAAAGAAATTAATTGGTGGTGTGAGTCTAGAAGGGAATGAACCTAGTTTTCATGTGTGATGCATGTTAGGCACTTGAACAAAATTAATTCTACATTAAGATATTTATAGTTTGGCTAGGGGGATTCCAGGTCAGTTATTTTCTGCATTGACACATCATCTTTGCAAGTCCTAGCCACATCCTCTTCTGAGAGAATTTCCCCATTTCTTTGTTCTACATAGACCTGCTCCACTCCTGGCCATAGCTGACTGGACAAGGGAAAGACCTTTTTCCCCTGTGACATAATATGGTATAACCTCATGGAAAAAGAGAATCTTGCCCAGTTGTCTTCCCCTCTCAGAGATGTTTGGAGTTGAGAAGTTGAGAATATGAGTTGGTTGGTGCTGGAACCAGGACTATAAGATAGCTTTGGCAGATGGGATGGCCATTTTGAGACCATAGCAAATTTGGTGCATAAAGAAATCATGTGTTGAGTGAAACTGGATGGGTGAGACCAGTCTTTCTTGAGAGGCAAAGACGTTCTCAGCTCCCAGCTTCAATTCCCTTGAGTTTCAGTTGTAATTTTGTGTGACTGGGAATCTGATAGCTCTCTGTCATATCGAATAATGCCCAGGCTTCCTACACCAAACAGCCACCTGCCCCTCATGCCACCTTTATATTTGAGTTAATCTGAAGTGGGTTGCTTTCCCCTATATCCAAAAGACATTTAACTCAAATTTGCTTTATATTTCCAAAGATCAAATAAGAAGAAATGGGCTTAATTATATCAGAGAAAATGGTAGTTAAGTATGAAAGAAGGCTATGGAAGTTTAAATACTTAAAATAATCAGTTATGTCCTGGGGCGCCTGGGTGGCTCAGTTGGTTAAGCGATCGACTTTGGCTCAGGTCATGATTTCACAGTTTGGTTCATGGGTTCGAGCCCCTCGTTGGGCTCTGTGCTGACAGCTCGGCGCCTGGATCTTGCTTTGAATTCTCTCCTTCTCTCTCTGCCCCTCCCCCACTTGCACTCTGTCTCTCTAAAAAATAAACAGTAGAAAAAAATTATATATTTAAAAAAATTATGTCCTAAATATCCAGGAGCAGAATAGAGTCCAAATAGCCTCTCAAAGTTTCAAGGTCCCTTTATTGGTAACAGATGATCATTTAAAAATACACATTTGTCCAACGACTGAATTTCTTATAAAAGCTAAAGAATCCTTTCATGATTTGGTCTCATTTGATACTCAAAACAGTCATGAGGTGGCACTTATAATATACCATAATATTTTTACAGATGAGGAAACTTGGATGTACATAGGCCAAGTGATTTGTCCATGATTCTTCAGCTCAACTGTTTGACTCTGGAGTTCTGCTCTTACAAACCTCACTTCACTGCCCCATGGGAAAATTGCATTACAGCACCAAACCAAAAGTGCTCTGTATAAACCAAAAGTACTCAATTCTGGGATAAATATTAATTATGAAATGCTTTGTTGCTCTGTCAGGCTGATGAGTGAGAAAAAAAAATCTTATTTAAAATTTTTTAAATCTTCAATTAAACTGAAGATTATCATGTTGTTTGAACTACGTTGATTGCCGTCATTAATGATTGTACCACATCTAATGATACTTACAAGGGTAAATCATTGATTCCTCCAAAAATGAAAAAAATGGATATAATATTATGAATCAGCTCCAAAATAGGTGATTGTGAAGATCAGTAAAGCATTGTCACCATGTTTCTGGTTCTGAAACAGTAAACGTGAGAAACGGAATGTCATGGTAGAACTGGTTCGGTCTTTGTAGTGAGGCAGACTGGGTTTAAATGTCGGCTGTGCCATATGACATTATTACTTAAGTCTGGGACTTGCTGTCTCTGAAGAGAAGAGGTTTCCTTAGATGCTTAATGAGGATAAAAAATATCTACCTCTTGGTGCACCTGGGTGGCTCAGTTGATTAAACGTCTGGCTTTGGCTCAGGTCATGATCTCATGGTTTATGGGTTCAAGCCCCACATCGGGATCCACACTGATAGTGTGGAGCCTGCTTGGGATTCTCTGTCTCTCCTCCTCCCCCTCCTCCTCTACCCACCCCTTCTTCTGCCCCTTCCGTGCTCATGCTTTCTTTCTCTCTCAGAATAAATAAATAAACTTAAAAAAAAAAAAAAAAAGCCCACCTCTTGGGCTTAGGGCTAGGATTAAATGAAATGGCACATATAGTATGAATGCAATAAATGAAAACTGATGTTATTTTTATATTCAGAGCCAATGGAAGGAATTGTCTATGAAAACCTTCACACATATCAATTCCAAACTGATTCCATTATACCATCGTTGGATATTGTGTTTTACAAATGAGGACGTGGGCTTGCAGAGGCCCTGAGATGGGACGGCGGAATGATCTTTCATTGTGAGAGAAAAGAAAAACTTTATAACGTTTGGTGAATGTATTAGTTTTCTATTGCTGCTGCAACAAATTATCACAAGCTTAGCTGCTTAAAAATAGCATAAGTTTTACACTTGAAAATAATATAAAATTGTATATCAAGTATATTTCAATTAAAAAGCACAAATTTATTACTTTAAAGTTATGGAGGTCAGAAGTCTGACATGGGTCTCTGTAGGCTAAAACCAAGGTGCCTACAGGGTTGCATTTCTTTCCAAAGTCTGTTTCTTGGCTTGTTTCAGTTTCTTATGGTAGTAGGACTGAAGGCCTCATTTCCTTGATGATTATCAACTGAGGGCCATTTTCCGTTTCTAGAAGCAACCTGCATTCCTTGGCAGGTGACTCCCTCCTTCCACATTCAAAGCTGACAATAGTGGGTTCAGTGCTTCTTATGCTGCCACCTCTCTGGCCTCTTCTGTTGTTCATCGTTCCGACCCACTCCTCTGCTCTACTCTTTCACTTCTAAGGACTCATGTGGTTAGATTGGGCCCACCTGAACCATCTAGAGAAATCTCCCCATCTCAAGATTTTTAACCTTAATGACATCAGCAAATTCTTTTTTCTATGTAAAGTAACTTATTCACATGTTTCATGGATTAGGGCATGGACATAGGGCATGGATTAGGGCATAGGTTGAGGTATCCTATCTGCCAAGTGAGTAATGGCATATGTAAGGGTCTTCCAAGTATGGAGTTGTTATGCATGATTCACATTATGTTCTGGTTTACAAAACAAGAGAGCTGTTGTTAAAAATATCCACTCTTACAGACAGACAGACAACACATGATCTTGCATTATTTGGCTTGCTTACCTCTCACCATTCTTGTGCTTTCTCTGCTCAGCTATACATTATCATTATCCTGGACTTACAGTTCCCAGAAAGAGCCACACTAGGCTAAAATACAGTTTACAAGTGAAGACTGGCTAGTCCATATATGGTACTAAAACTCGGATCTACAAAAGAAACCCAGGAAGCCAAACACAACCTCTGTAGCAATTGGCCCAGAATAGTCAGAACTAGATCAACATCTGCCAACTTCTCTGGTTTTTTTTTTTTTGTTTTTTTTTTCGTTATGTATGTTTGTTCCCCTTCCCCCTGCTTCCAACTTAGGACCAGCCAGAGAAAGTCACATATGTGTCCCAGACCAATTGCTTAAGATGCCCTGCTTCTATTTAGCCCACCTCCAGCCTCCCTGTGCCAACAATCTCCAATCAGCTTGTAACTGAAGTCTTCTCCTTCCCCTCCTTTTTCTCACTATAAAGCTTCCTCTCTTTCCTGACAGACTTTGAGTATCTGTCAAATGCAAGTGATGATGGCTGATTCCCTCGCTACAGCAAGCTCCGAATAAATAAACTCTTTGTTCATATTTGGTGGTCTTTGTTTATTTCCACACCTCCCTTACTCTTTCACATATTTGTTTCCCTTTTTTCTCTTCTTGGATCACTCATTCTTCCTTGTCTTATATGAATGATTTATATTCATCATTTGAGTATCAACTTAGATGTCACTAGTGACAACAATAACAACAATAATAATTATTAAAATGATGGCTAACTTGTACTGAGCCCCTTACCTTATGCCAAGAACTTTCTAATGATGTTCAATTTATCAACTCATTAAACTCTTGGCAGTAAATTATTGAAGTAGGTTTCTATTATCATCCACATTTTACAGACAGGGAAAGATAATTCAGAGAGATAAGGTAACTTGCCTAAGGTCACTGAAGTAGGTGAAGGAATGGGGTAGAATTTAGGTAGCTGGTTGCCATAGTTCACTTTTGGAATCATAATGTTATATTGCTTTCAAAATAGATTTTCAAATGTCCTTAGTTAGGAATGGGTACTCCTTACCATATACTTAAATAGTATTCCATACTTTATCTTTACCAGTAATACTGCATTATGATTGTTTGTGAATTTATCTGTAGTCCTACTAAAATTGGAGCTTCCTTAGGTCAAGGACAGTATTTATCTTACATATGTTTATAAGTCCAGCATACAGTAGCTTTTCTATACATGTGTATTTGAGGGATGAAGAAATTAATGATTGAATAGAACAAATTCAAAAGCCTAAATTATTTTTTTATGATGCCCACAAAGTTGTTTTAATTTTATTTTTTTTAAATTTACACCCAAATTAGTTAGCATATAGTGCAACAATGATTTCAGGAGTAGATTCCTTAGTGCCCCTTACCCATTTAGCCCATCCCCCCTCCCACAACCCCTCCAGTAAACCTCAGCTTGTTCTCCATATTTATGAGTCTTTTCTGTTTTGTCCCCCTCCCTATTTTTATATTATTTTTGTTTCCCTTCCCTTATGTTCATCTGTTTTGTCTCTTAAAGTCCTCATATGAGTGAAGTCATATGATATTTATCCTTCTCTGACTGACTAATTTCACTTAGCATGATACCCTCCAGTTTCATCCACGTAGTTGCAAATGGCAAGATTTCATTCTTTTTGATTGCCGAATAATACTCCATTGTACATATATACTACATCTTATTTATCCATTCATCCATCGATGGACATTTGGGCTCTTTCCATACTTTGGCTATTGTTGACAGTGCTGCTATAAACATAGGGGTGCATGTGTCCCTTTGAAGTAGCACACCTGTATCCCTTGGGTAAATGCCTAGTAGTGCAATTGCTGGATTGTAGGGTAGTTCTGTTTTTAGTTTTTTGAAGAACCTCCAGAGTGGCTGCACCAGCTTGCATTGCCACCAACAATACAAAAGAGATCCTCTTTCTCTGCATCCTTGCCAACATCTGTTGTTGCCTGAGTTGTTAATGTTAGCCATTCTGACAGGTGTGAGGTGGTATCTCTTTGTGGTTTTGATTTGTATTTCCCTGATGATGAGTGATGTTGAGCATTTTTTCATGTGTCGGTTGGCCGTCTGGATGTCTTCTTTGGAGAAGTGTCTATTCATGTCTTTTGCCCATTTCTTCACTGGATTATTTGTTTTTTGGGTGTCAAGTTTGATAAGTTCTTTATAGATTTTGGATACTAACCCTTTATCTGATATGTCATTTGCTAATATCTTCTCTCATTCCGTCAGTTGCCTTTTAGTTTTGCTGATTGTTTCCTTCGCTGTGCACAAGCTTTTTATTTTGATGAGGTCCCAGTAGTTCATTTTTGCTTTTGTTTCCCTTGCCTCCAAAGATGTGTTGAGTAAGAAGTTGCTGCGGCTAAGGTCAAAGAGGTTTTTGCCTGCTTTCTCCTCAAGGATTTTGATGGCTTTCTGTCTTACATTTAGGTCTTTCATCCATTTTGAGTTTATTTCTGTATATGAAGCCTAAATTATTTTTTAATGTTTATTTATTTTTGAGAGAGAGAGAGAGAGAGAGAGAGAGAGAGAGAGAGAAACAGAATCCAAAGCAGACTCCAGGCTCTGAGCTGTCAGCATGGAGTCCGACATGGGGCTCATACCCATGAACTGTGAGATCCTGACCTGAGCTGAAGTCATTTGTTTAACCAACTGAGCCACCCAGGCACCCTAAAAAGCCTAAATTATTTTTTAATCAGAGGATATGAAGTTAAAAAAAAGAGAAAAAAGGACCCTACTTCTGAACAAACTTTGAGTGCAATACAATTCTACATAGGAATTTAGTTATTATCCAGAAAAGCAGGACAGCTTCTCTCTTCTGAGCTTAGGTTTCTTCCACAATCTTAGACATAAAATAACACGAAGCACTAATATCAGTCTGTCCTAAGAAAGTCTCTTCCAGTTAAGAGTCCTTATTAGGTTGGACGCAACATCTTCTTGGCATTGGTTTCTGAGACAGAGCATCTCCAACTTAATAACATTCTTCTGAACTCTGCCACAATATTAAAAGCTCTCCCCCCTCCACCACATGCAATGCTGGAGAATTAGGTGAGAGCCAGAGGTGGCTAGGTATCTCATGGACTAAGTCAGAATCCTAGAGCAAAGTTCTCAACCATATTCCTTAATATGCCAAGGCTCTGGCTAACTGCCCTTGTAACCCACATTCTGGGACCTCTTTTTCATGTTCAGTGGGTCTCCTTTTTAGATTGATAAGACCGCTGTATCTGGAGAAGAACTGAGACAGTCATCTAGATCAGTTCCTTTACTTTATATTTAATACCATTGAGAACCATTCATTCATTCAACAACTATTTATTGAGCATCTATCTACTGACTTTCTGGTATTGTTCCAGGATTTGGGGGATCCAGAGGTGACTTAGATACGACCCCAGCTATTATGAGGCTTGTATTCTAGTGGGGTTAGAAATCAAGCATGCAAATAGAATAATTTCAATACATGTGATAATAACACAAAGTTATGTGGTAGCAACTTGCCCAAATGTATTCCTTTCAGAACATACATCTTCCACATCTTCCGTCACATCCCCAACCCTCTGCTCAGCCATTCTTCCTTGGAATTCTTCATGTTTCTTCCTCCCAGCCTTTACTGGATTATATGCAGGAAGTAACAAACCTTATTTGGAATAAAAGTTACTTAGGAAATTATTCCCAATCCTCTCCGGATCGCTACTTATGGTCAATGTTCTAAAAATAACTTTACTTCTCATACGTTCTTCTTTTTTCTTTCCTAGGAATAGACTATTACAACAAGATCATTGATGATTTGTTAACTAATGGGGTCATACCCATAGTGACACTCTACCACTTTGACTTGCCTCAGGCCTTAGAAGACAAAGGAGGTTGGTTGTCAGAGGCAATCATCGAATCCTTTGACAAATATGCCCGGTTTTGCTTCAGTACATTTGGAGATCGAGTCAAGCAGTGGATCACCATAAATGAGCCTAATATTCTTGCCATCATGGCGTATGATCTCGGTGTATTTCCTCCTGGTGTACCTCACTTTGGAACTGGAGGTTATCAGGCAGCTCATAATCTGATCAAAGCTCACGCCAGATCCTGGCACAGCTACGATTCTTTATTCCGAAAGGAGCAGAAGGGCATGGTGTCCCTAGGAATTTTTGCTGGCTGGGCGGAACCAGCAGATACCAACTCAGTGTCCGACCAGGAAGCTGCCAAAAGAGCCATTGCTTTCTGCTTGGATTTCTTTGCTAAACCCATATTTATTGACGGTGATTATCCAGAAGTTGTCAAGTCCCAGATTGCCTTCATGAGTAAAAAGCAAGGCTATCCATCATCAAGGCTTCCAGAATTTACAGAAGAAGAGAAGAGAATGATTAAAGGCACAGCTGATTTCTTTGCTGTGCAATATTATACAAGTCGTTTAGTGAAGTACCAGGAGAACAAGAAAGAAGAAGTGGGTTTTCTTCAGGATGTGGAGCTTCAAGTTTTTCCAGACCCATCTTGGAAAAGGTTGGATTGGGTCTATGTGGTGCCATGGGGAATACGTAAACTACTGAAATATATTAAGGTAAAACACGTTTGTCTTCATGTACACCCAAATATGTGGAAACGGAAAGACAGACATATGTGTATATATAAGAACTTGGAAAAAGAATGATTTTAGACAGTAGCTTATATATTGGCTTGGGAAGAGAGATTAGGATTTAAGTTGGTGAGGGATAACTGGCTGATAAGAGGCTTCAAAACAAGGTCAAAGTTGGGATTCTTTGTTAAAGTCAGTTGGGGTCAAAGAAGTTGCTTGGAAATATTTTTCAGGCTGATGTCACAACTGTGATTATCAAAAGGCACATTAAAGGCTGAAATAACTGGATCCTTTTTTGGCCTCCGTTATGCTGGATAGTGTCCAGGTAGCTGAAATTAAAAATTTAAGTTAATGATTTTTAGGACCCTTGCTGTGGGGAGATAGAGAGTGTAGCTGTTGGTGGGACCAAGGGGTTAAGGAGTAGTGACAATCAGCAGATGCTGATGGAAGAAAGATATTTCTGTCTTCTCATTACGATAAGAGTCATTTGACTGTCTTCATGGACATTTGCACAGTTTTGCTTTCCCATTGTTAGTCATAAAAGGTCAGTGCGTGGAAAATTAAGTTAATAGGGTCAGTGCAATTTGATGAAAACTAGTTTTGGGTTGTAGCTTAGAGAAGATAGAGGGTAATGCACCTGATTTTATGAGTCTTTTTTTTTTTTTACATCTGTTTGGAATAAAACTTCTGCTCTCTTGTTCCAGGATACGTATAATAACCCTGTAATTTACATCACTGAGAACGGGTTTCCCCAGGGTGACCCTGCATCTCTTGATGACACTCAGCGCTGGGAGTATTTCAGACAGACCTTTCAGGAACTGTTCAAAGGTACCATTTGAAATGATGAAAGATCAATTGTGCAAACTTAATATAATTTTCCCACGTGCCTATTTGCATTCAGCAAAGACCAATGATTTTGAAAGCCGAAATTCATGTAAATCAGTGTAAAGCCACGTAATTAAGAGAGAGGAGAAAAAGTATTTAGGAAAGAGGAAGGTGAGAATTTTGGCCTAGCTTCAACCTTTCAAAATTTAATCAAGTAAAAGCGACTGTCTTCAGCATTTTGTGACTCCTGGGTGAAGGTGATATGAACAGAGGGGGTGGTGTCTGTTCGAAGAGAACATTAGTTATTACAAAAAGATTAGTACTGACCAACTACAGCATGCCTGTGTGCATATTTCAACATCCTAACTACCAAGAAATGAACTGACGGAATTTGTAAAGGACCAAAATTAAGCATTTATGCAATAAACTTTAGAATGGCCTTCGATGAGTCTTGGTCTAAAATGAGTCTTCCAGCACTGTGTGTTTCATTTGTAACCAAACAGCTCCATTTAGGAACAGGTTTTTGTCATATAGAATCTGTGACTTTTATTTTAAGACAATACTATTATTCTGGCAAATGCTCTTCCCCCCATGGCATTCTTTTCACATTTGAAAACAAATGTGAAGGAATCATCTTTAACTGGTAACACATTTCTACACCAGTTAATTTCCCCACTTCAGCTTCTACTTGGAACATTGTTGCTTTGTAAATTTAATTTCTCCTCCCTATAAAGGAATCATATCACAGAAACAAAATCCAATGTAAAACGAGACTTTCAATTTCCTTTTTTACCATGATAGGTACACTTCTCTCTCATCATTCTATTTGAAAGGTCCTAAAATTATTCTCTCCAAATTAATCAGTAATATACTGGAATCAGCCAGAAGGAATTCTGGAAAGTGACACAAAATGGTCTCTTTCCAAAACCTAAAATATATGGTACTCAATCCCTCACTCTGGCTTGGAATTTATTGGCAGAGGGCAATTGGATTCCTACAGTTTGATCCAAGTGAAATAATTCTTTTGTATTACATGCAAAACAGATTCTTTCTCTAGGTAGGAATTCACTTCCTGATAAAATAAAAAGGAAATGTCCAGTTTTCTGAGATTCCACTCTCTTTCTCCCTGTAAATGACCCTATTCATAGTTAATCCATCGATGTTCCCAGCTTCATCCTAGGAGGAAAGTAAGCTGGTTACCGGCAGGCAGATTTATGGATGATATAAGGACCACAAATGACTTGTCCAAAATTGTTCTGTGTTTCCTGGGAAAAGAGAGAAAAATAGAAATTGGCTTTCTTCATTTTCAGCTTGGTGCTCTGTTTAGTGCTAACATATAAGGACATTTCATTGCTCTTTGAAATAGTTTCAAGTACTTTAATACAGTTAGATCCTTAACACTAAAAATTCGCTGGTAGACCCACAAACAAAGACAACTTAAAGACAGAAAAGTAACTGAAGGTGAGAGTGGAAAATGTGAAGAGATTTGGATTTCTCAGGGGCAAGAGAGGAGAATAGGACTAGAAACAAAATTCTGTTTTTCTACTTGTAGAATTTCAATTGTGTCTTTAAACCTATGGAAAAAATATTATACACTTAAAACATTAACTGTTCACAGTATTATGTTCTTTTCTGATTTTTTAACATTAGATGATCTATATTCATTGTCATTAATACATATTATAATTTTTTGCTTTTAAAAAAATGTGGTCTTTCAAATATGCAGAAATCTACTTACCGACAAAAAAAAGACAAGCGTATTTATTCTGGAGTGAGTATAGTGATAGCTATTTCTTATATATTGTTGTAGTGGACACCGTTTATGTAATCTGTGGAGAAACTCTCTTTTCTAGTAATTAATCCCTTTTCTTCTATGAAATACCCGTCTCCTCTCATCTTCAGGCTTACCCCAGGGATAGCCATATAAGTAGAGTACAATCCTGCTCCTTGTTAATATATAATTGATTGGTCTGAATGCAGGTACATGGCATGAGCTGGGCCAATCCCAGTTCTTCCCTGAGGTTTAGAATTTGGGCCAGTCACCTTGTCTCTTAGCCTAACTTGGCAGGGGGATGTACCTTTGTGGGCTGTTGGCTATGTCCTGCCATGGACGCTAAGCAGTAGTATAAAGGGGGGCTGCAGGGACGTGGAGACAAGAAATAGGGAGGGCTTCAGGGTGGCACTTAGAAATGGAGCCTCTAATTCCAGTTTTTCCTCAGACCCAGCTGCGTGCATGTTCTTGAGAGACATTACTTTTACTTATAATTAAGTGCTCTTTCTGCTTCATCTGAATCTGACTGGGTTTCCATCACTTGGAACAAGAAGAACCTTCGCTGATACCATCGTATTACTTCATTTTCAAAACAGTGAGATGAGGTCATTGCTCCTATTTTACAGATGAGAAAAGTGAGATTCAAAGAGGCTAAGTCATTTGCTCAAGATCACAGTTACTAAGTCATATCTCCTAGAACCAAGCAGAATGTGTGCATTATTATTACCACTACTACTATTTTGGTGTTTGATAAGATCTGTGAGTCCAGGGTTTTCTGACTCAGAGTGATTACTTGTCCTACCACACAGAACCTTTTCCTTACTTTGGTACTCTGGACTTGAATAAATGTGCTTCCTGCTGCGTCTGCAGGGGCCAATTGGTCCTGTGACCTTGGACAAAGCTTCGACACTCCCTAGCCTGCCTCTCCTCAGGGGACTAGAGCCTAATTTACTAATTGATTTCCTGAGACTCCTTTGAGGTGGTGCTGATGATCTTGACTGGCAAGAACTTTACTAGTAAGAACGCCCTGTGAGCAATTAAAACTAATAACAGGCCAAGGAAGACATTCGTGGGAAGCGCTGCAGGTGAGGGCCCGCCAGAACCCGCAGAGTCGGATGGATGATGGCTTTGTGATCCCCACAAACAAAGCCTTCTGTCTAACATCACACATACGGACAGGCACATAATGACACTATAGTTGGATCAATGATATCCGCCTGGAGGTCTTTCTGATCTCTTCAGGTAAAATCCCACAGCAATTAATTGAGCAGTAAAAAGTAAGCTAATGTTTCTGTTTCCTTTTGGGAAAGGGCGGCAGGGGGCGGGGCGGGGGATGTCATTTCAAGAAAAAAAAAGAGAGGGAAATCAGCTAATGCTTTTTTAATCATTGCATTATTTAAATGCCTTTAAATAGATTGTTTTTCATTAACATAGATATAGATAAAAGCAACAGAGTAGAGACACAAAAAACTTGCAATAACCTATAACTAGGCTTACATTTCAGTTCTGCAAATTATTCAGTGAGGGGCCCTTGGCAAATTGTTCAGCCTCCCAAATCCTCAGTTTGTTCACCTATACAAATGGATTAACACTTTCCTTGACCAGGGTTGTTGTAAAGGTTCCATTTAATGAGCTATTGTGTAATCACCCCCAACCACCAACTGCTGGTGCACAGTAGGCTCTCAATCAATGGTAATAATTATTATTATTATTAAAAAATGTGTACTCTTTTTAATTTTTTAAAAATGTTTATTTATTTTTGAGAAAGCACCAGTGGGAGAGGGCCAGAGAGGGGGAAACACAGAATCTGAAGCAGGCTCCAGGCTCTAAGCCCTGAGCTGTCGGCACAGAGCCTGATCCCAGGCTCAAACTCATGAACTGAGAGATCATGACCTGAGCTGAAGTCAGATGTTCAACCCACTGAGCCACCCAGGAGCCCCGAAATATGTACTCTTAAGAATATATTTATCACCCCAAGTTTTTTTAACTTTTTATTTTAAAAATGTCATCCCAAGGCTTTTTTTCAAATTTCCCTCCAAGTAATTAAGTTATAGCAGAATATTCCCCCATGTCTACAGGTTTCTCCGTCATTTTTTGGGGGGAACCTCTGAGTCAGTCTTGTAGCTTTGGGCCTCTGGCTATTTACAGTTGACTCCTGTGGAGTAGAAAGCAGAAACAGCCTCCCTCTATTCATTATTTCCATCAGAGAGGTTGCCAGATTAGGGAAAAACTTAAATCATTGGCAGCAGAAACGACCATCAAGCAACTGGGTTGCTTGATGTTTGTGTAAGTTTGGAAAGCAGTCATCTTCAAGGAGTTAAGCTTTTCTCACATCATATGAATGTCAGTTATATTTGTAAAACGTACACCAGTCCTTGCTGTTCCGGAGCAGGCGAGTTTAAGTTCCTGTGTAAACACACAAATGGATGCCTCAATAATCTGAAAGCCACTGAGGTGAGGGAGAGTGTGAAGCAGGGGAGGTTGGCCCCAGTAAGTAATACTCCAGCCGTGACCTCAGTTCTCCTGAAAGGGGATTTGAGTCTGTGTTCTGCCTGTTCATCACGTGCCTGAGCATGTGCCCAGCATGTGCCTGTCTGCCTCTTGTGTGGCCCGTGATCTTTCCCTCAGCCTGGAATGCCATGGCCTTTGCCTTCTTCTTGGCCCAGATCCTGTTGTTTGGAGCCCATGAACTTGTTGGGACTCAGGCAGGACATGGGTTCGAAGCCTGGTTCTGCCACTCACATGCTCAATCAATAATTCGGGGAAAATTCATAAGCAGACAACACCTCAGCTATCTAATCTTTAAAACGGGGCTAATAAGCACATCTGCAAAATGAACAGGGTAGTGCCTTTAAAGCCTAAATACAGAGTCTGGCCCATTACAAAGGATTCTGTAAATGATGGCTAATTTTTGAAGGGGGCCGTGAACTCCCTGAGACTGGAGCCGTGTCTTTTTCGTGGTTATATCTTCAGCCCTGACAGCCATTTCTGTCATGTAGTAGGTGTTGTATACTTGGTTGAATTTGGTTTTGTCTGTCAGAGAAGAGTTAGCCAATGGGTAATGAGAAATAAATGATTAAATAATTGAGAACTGTATTTTCTTTCCCTAAAGAAATATACCCCATAGAGAGGAAAAAAAAAAAGCAGACTTCTGGAAAGTTTCTGAGCCAGCCCAACTTTCCAGTCGGATCCATGCCTGAGTTAGCACAGCAGTAGATGATTGCAGAGAAGGTTTGTTAATGACCAGCTTTAGGCTTTTAATGACAAAACCCCTCAGCAAGATGTCATCGAAGTTATTGAAGACTTCACTGAAAGTGTTGAAGCTGATGCATTGTAACAAGAAGGTTATAAATCTTGCAGCTTGGGTATACCACCAAGACAAGATGCTGAGCACAGAGTCACCCCGCTGTTGTCTGTCAGCATACTCCCTCCCCTCTCCTCCTCTCCTTCCCACGGAGAGCCAGTAAAGGAGAAATACATCCATTTCCTGAAGTAGTGCAGATCTGGCAGCCACCTGCCTATGTCAATTTCAGATCACAGAGGCCCGTTTAACTGGACAAAATGTGTTAAGCACCTGTGTGTTTCTAAATGTGCATTTAAGAAATCTTAAGAATTAAGGAAAGATCTCAAAGGTTAATACATTGACCTTTTAGCAAAACTAACCAATTAAAAATCCATTGCAAGCTCAGAATAGAAACCCAAGTACCTGCATATAGATTTCCACTCCCTATCTACTGCTTTATTGCTTCTCAAAGTAAACCTTTGGCAATTAGTCCCGATGAAGCAGTTCCTCCTGTCGCTCACAGAGAGCTCACAATTTTGGAAACATGTGTGGTCGGATATCAGATTCGCTTGGTACCGTTGCTCCTGGCTGAACTGGATGACAGCTAGTCAAGGTCAGAATAGAGAAGAAAGAACAGGGGTTGAAGGCTGTGCACAAGAATTGTTAGCGTATGCTAGGGTGCAGACTTGTGGAATATGAAAAGTTACGAAGAAAACAATTTCCAGTACGTTTGTGTTCCATCAGCCTTCATACTCAGACCACATACAAACTCAGACAGCCAGAGTTTACCTGAAACAGAGACATACCAAATGACCTTTCCCTGCTACCTTCTCCCCTACTTCTCTGTAGTGGCACACTTACCTTTGCCTTCTATTCTCCACAGAAAGCATAAGAGAGTAAAAAGTCTGTGCGGGTCTTGGAGAGTAAAGACAGACTAAGTCCTGTGTTCTTGTGGTGTGCCTGCAGCTCAGCTCTGAGTGTCAGCAGGACTCTAAATGTCATCTTTCTCACCTGTTAAATGGGACTGATGCTAATTACTATTCTGCCAACCCAAAGTCAGCTGTGCAATAAAATGAGATGATTTCTGTCTCTGTATGCTTTCAATACCTTAAAATATTAGATATTTTCTCATATTGATATATTTACCTTACTTTTAAGGACATCTGTCACTCTGGCCCCAAATCCATAATCTGGACCTCAGTATTCTCCATTGCAAAGAAACGGGATTGGTGTTCCTTATCCACTTGCTTTCATCTGCAATTCCCAGGTTCTGCAGTTTTATTTTCCTGCACGTTTCTCAACTGCTGTGATGGTGTGATTAGTTTAGGGGTTTTCGAGAACGTGTGCTGTGACCGCAGGACTGGTGTAGAGCTTGGTGATGCTCACAGTCACCCACACTTACACGCACACACACACACATAGGTGGTTGTTACACTACTTCGCCAGGCTTATCTGGGTGCCGCACATGTTGATAGGATTAGAGATCTACACCATGTGGCACACACGCTCTCGTAGAAACATAGAACCTGGTACATCTGCTCCATGGCAGTAGGTTTCTTGGAGTCGCCCATGTGAGAAGCAGCTCAATCACACATCAGAGAATCTGCCCTCGTGCAAAGAATGTGCAAAGTTCTTCTTCACCGTCCCCTTCAGTTGCATTCTGTACGTATGCTGTGCCCCTACAGATGGATATTCCTTTGTGCTCCTTTTTTTTTCCCCTGGAGAGAGAAAGAGAGACAGAACACGAACAGGGGAGAGACAGAGAGAGATGGAGAAACAGAATCCGAAGCAGGCTTCAGGCTCCAAGGTGTCAGCACAGAGCCCCACACGTGGTTCGAACTCACTAGCTGTAAGATCTTGACCTGAGCTAAAGTCAGACGCTTAATTGACTGAGCTACCCAGGCGCCCCTGCACTCCTTTTTAATTCAGTTCTAACTGCTCTGGGGGTATGATTACTTAAGTATCCCCACTACTTAAGGCCAGGTGAATTTTAAGACTTCTATAAAGACTTAAAAAAAAACATTTAAGATGATTTCAAACTTACCCTCTCCATTTTTTTATGTCAACCTGTCCACTAGTTTTTGTGCAAGGTAGCAGCAAACAGAAGCCCAGTTTTATTTTTATGGCTATAAAGGAGACCTGTAAAATAATTGAAGAAAAATCTACCTGGAGAAAATCAGTTTTTCTAATATGAAGAGTAGACTCAATGGAATCTTGAAAAAGGTGAGAAAAAAAGAGGAAGGATTTGATAATGATTTTTATTTTTTATTTATTTATTTTTTAAACGTTTATTTATTTTTGGGACAGAGAGAGACAGAGCATGAACGGGCGAGGGGCAGAGAGAGAGGGAGACACACAATCGGAAACAGGCTCCAGGCTCTGAGCCATCAGCCCAGAGCCCGACGCGGGGCTCGAACTCACGGACCGCGAGATCGTGACCTGGCTGAAGTCGGACGCTTAACCGACTGCGCCACCCAGGCGCCCCGATAATGATTTTTAAATGAAATATATTTGACATATAACATTTTGTAAGTTTAAAGTGTACAACACACTAATTGGATATATTTAAATTTTGCAATAAGATAACCACCATAGTGTTAGCTATTATGTTACATAATTATTATTTCTTTTTTTGTGGTGGGGACAATTAAGATCTAGTTTCTTAGCAGCTTTGAAGTTTATAATACAATATAGTTAACCACAATCACTATGATATGCCTTATTAGCTCTCCAGAATTTATTCATTATTAGTTTCCAGTTTGTACCTTTAAACAACTTATCCCCAATTCCCTCACCGCCCCCTCCCCCCCATCATTCCATTGGTTTTTTATGAGTAGTTATCTTTCTCTGATTGGTTTCACTTAGCATACGGCCCTCAGGTTCCATCCCTGTTGTCGCAGATGGCAAGTTTTGCCTTTTTCTCATGGCAGAATAATATTTCATTGTGTATGCACACTCACACACACACACACACACACACCACAACCTCTTTATGCATTCATCTGTTGGTGGGCACTTAGATTGTGTCCATATCTTTGGTTATTGTGAATAATGCTGCAATAAACATAAGAGTGCATATATCTCTTGGCTATCATCAAGAAGACAAGAGATAAGTGTTGGCAAAGATGTGGAAATAAGGGAACTCTTGTACACTGTTAACAGGAACATAAGTTGGTTCAGCTATTACGGAAAACAGTATGGAGGTACCTCCAAAAATTACGAATAGAGCTACCATATGATAAAGCAATTCTATTTCTACTTTCCTTTTATTATCCAAAAGAAATTAAAACATGGGTTTGAAGAGGTAATGATTTTTTTTAAAACCTGTTTCAGGAGAGAGCGATGCTAGAATATTCAGTTGATGAGAGAGCTTTTGGAATTGAGAGAAGGTGAACTCCTCAAGTTTTCCACTGGGCCATGGTGAAGTGGTCCTCAAGCAGCTGCTTATATTAGCTCTTATTTCCTGATCTCCAAAATAACTTGATTACTACCTGGCCGCTTAGTTATCTAGAGAATGAAAAGGCACTGCTGTGGAACAAGGCTTGTAAAATTTATCTTAGTGGGATTGGCAGGGGTTGCCTGGATAATGGTGTTAATACAGATTCTATTGGACACCTGTGGGCTCATGAAAAGAGTAGGGAGAAGCGGATGGCCAGGTATTAGCCCTTGCTACTCAGGAAACTTTACATGAGTTTCCCAGTGCTTGGAAAAAAAATAGTCCCCATCATAAATTAATACATGGACATTATGTTATGTAGATGAAGGTCTTCAGTGGGGACTGACTCTGGGTGCACTAAAGAAATGAGTGTCTGGATTTGCAGTGTTGGTAATTATACCTTAAGCAGTGCTAAGCTCACCGGTTTTATAGCCTTCCTCTCAGTGGTCTTATCTTACCTACTTATAACTTTGACATGGTATAATGGTCAATTGCTGTATAGTACGATAAATATTGTTTCTGCCCGCTTTCCCAGGTTGGGTGAATAACTGGTTAACTACATCCTATATTATTTTTTCAATAGCAAGTAGAAAAATAGCTGTGTAGAAGAAAATCAGCAATATTATGAACAAAAACATTAAAAATTGGTGCCATAACTGGTTCATGGGCTCCTTACACAACCACAGCCCTTCTTTCAATTAAGCACTTGTTGAATAAGACAGTTGAATACATGGGAGTTGAGAGACACTTTGATTCTTAAAGACAATACCATTATAATCCTTGGAAGTAAGGAAGAAAACCATCTTCAGAAGAAATGAAAGTTATTAAAAGGTACAAGCACTCATAGGCAGGAACAGTGTGTACAAAGATATTATTTACCATTTTTTAATGTCAAAATTCTTACCAGAATTAAATTTTGGAGTTTTGAGTTACATACTTAGCATTCAGTAGCTGGTCAGTAAAAGCATAATGGTTGATTAGGAAATTGAGTCTAGATTAGCAGGAAAACTGAATTATTCCTGCAAATTTTAAGAAAATACTAGATTTATGCCACCAGTTTGCTCTTTTAAAGAGATAGTAGGTTGTTTTTGCTGTTATGAAAATAGTTTCCATGCTTTGGTATATGCATAGGTGTTATTTATTTATACTCTTCTGATATTAAACTTGGTTTTGCTGTGACAATAATTGAAATATATGTTGACAGTTTTTAACATATTTAAATACACTTAACCCCTCTGTGCTTCAATTTCTTCATTAGAAAAAGAAAAGTGTTGGGGTGCCTGGGAGGCACAGTTGGTTAAGCCTCCAACCTCAGCTCAGGTCATGATCTCATGGTTCGTGAGTTTGAGCCCCACGTCGGGCTCTGTGCTGACAGCTCAGAGCCTGGAGCCCGCTTCGGATTCTGTGTCTCCCTCTCTCTCTGCCCCTACCCTGCTCATGCTCTGTCTCTTTCTCAGAAACAATAAACATTTTTTTTTAATTAAAAAAAAAAGAAAAAGTATTGAACTAGCTGTTCTTTTGGGATCCTTCCAGTTTAAGAATTTTGCGACCCTATAAATATCCTTTCTAGGCAGGTATGTCAAGGATCATATTTTATTAGAACTCTTGATAATTTCTTAGGTTATAAAATAAAGTCTAAGGAATTATAATTGATATCTTTTTTTTAAGCTTTCGTCATTCTTCTCATTCAGCTACTTAATTTGCAATGTGAACACCTTTCTTAGCTGGGCATAAAATAACACTTTGATTTTCAATGAACTGTTCCTATTGATATTGACTCAGGTTCCAGGTAACATTTTCTTGACCTTCAATCTGGGTGTTTCCTCTTCTATTCACTCATATCAAAAATGAGCCTCACTTTTCTTCCCCTGAGAAAGTAATCCCTTGGAGTTCAGAGTCAGAAGGGTCACCTCAGATTCAAGTTTAACAGAATTACTGTGGAGAACATAGAATCTCAGGGAGGAAATAGAACGAACGAACAGTCCAAAGACTAAGAGTAAAATCCCCAGCTGAACAAGTCCACGGAAGTTACAATCATGAGTAGTAGAATCACCTTTCAAAATATGATCATGGCAAGCCCCACCTAATCGATCAAGTTTTAAGCCAGTTGAGTACGTTTTCCAAGCTCCACCTTAAATGAAGTTTAATTCAGTTACGAAGTGCAGTGATTTTCACTTTCCTTAGATTTGACTTGAGTGTGACACTTTTGTGTCTGGGCAAGACCCTGAGTTAGAAAGAGGAATCAAGTTGCAGCCTTTTCAGAATTACCTTCCCACCATATTTCTGTGGAGAAGCTTCATATCTGGAAGTCTCTTTCTCTGATTGGAGCGTTTGAGCACAGTCAGGGTTCCTTTTACCCCAAGTTACCGTTAAGGTAGCTTTTTCTTTAATACAATGAAAATATCAGCTTGCTGCTGGAGATGAAAATAGTTCATTTTGGAATAGACAGAAATTCTTAGGGCTTATCTGGAAACACTATGTGCAGAGGAGAGGGAGGGAGGCTTGTCTCCTTGAATAGGGTCATCTCAGCAACAGCAAAGTCTCCTGTGTGTGAGTGAGATTAGCTAATGAAACAGTATCATGGCCTGAGATTATTTTGTACCATTCTAAAGTTCAGCCACATGCCCCCCCCCTTGTTTGTGAAATTCCATTATAGGAATCACTGCCTGCTTTAGAGATAAGTGAAACCATTATGGGTGGAGGAAGAAAAGCCATTTGAACCTTGAAGAATTTTAATTGGCGCTGGTGAGGGAAGGTGAACAGGAAGCCACAAATGTTTCAAGTGAAAACATGAATGAGTTTGGGACTAAACATAGATAATGGGAAGAAGGATGTATCATATCTGTTGATGAAATAACTTTTTTCCTCCCTTAACAGGTAGAACTCATTTCTTTAATGGATTTAAACCCAGCCCAAAGTCAAATAATTTTAAAGAGCCACATTATTTCATGAGTAATTTCAAGTCTAATATGTTTTATAGTTAAAAATAAGCAAAATAAGGGGTGTCTGGGTGGCTTAGTCGGTGAAGTGTCCAGTGCTTCATTTCGGCACAGGTCATGATCTCACCGTTTGTGAGTTCGAGCCCTGCATCGGGCTCTGTGCTGACAGTGCAGAGCCTGCTTGAGATTCTTTCTCTCTCTCTTCCTCCTTCTCTCTTGGCTGTTCTCCTGCTCACGCACTCTCTCTCTCAAAATAAATAAATGAACATTAAAAAAATAAGCAAAATAGCACAAAAATTAAATCGCTGTATAAAATTTGAGTATATGGGTGTATATATTAAGTGTATACACCTTTATTGGTAAATCATTTTGTTTTGTGCTTGAGGCCACACTGGTTTAGTGTCTTAAAACATGTTTCTTCCAAAGATGTTCAGTCTATGTTGTGGATCCTATGAAGGAGCAGTTGGCCATTCATTTAAAAAGAAACTTCAAAAATATTTCATGGCCACAGTTTCCTGCCCTCATGAATACATGATAGGAATCTCAAGACTGGGTAAGAAAAATCCTTCAGCATTCCTGGAAGAATAAACAGCATGACCCATTGTGTGTAAGTTTTGTACAGACAGCACATTCTATGAATAGTTTTACACAACAAGGATTTGCTTGATGTAGTGAACGAACATATTCTTTAAAGACAGATAGTTCTGCATTCAAAGCCCGGCTCTGACACCCGTTTGTGTTGTGTGGCCTTGGACAAGTTATTCTGGACTCTGAATATCAGTTCATCCTTTGTGAAATTTTATTTTTGGTGAGGATTAATGGCATACTTCATATCCTAGCAAAATGCCTAGCACATAAATCCCCCAAATGATAACTGTTGCAGTGAATTCTTTGTTACCCAGCATCTATTAACCAGGATTTTCAAAAAACTGTGACTTCCTGATCAGTCATCAAGCATTGATAATTTATGCTTCTCTGATGACCCTGAAATGCATTCTGAATAATTAGAGAAAGATTAAATTATAATCAGTTTAGTTTCAGTGTTAAGTGTATTTTAATTTATTCTCATTCTTTAAAAATTTGTAATCCTTCTGCATGTGGTAACAATTAACAAAAAATATTTGATTAGCTGAAGCACTCCACTTCCTGACTGTCAGGCTAATAAAGAGTGTATTGTACATTGTTGGAACTCAAATTCTGCCCTACAGATAAACTGGGCATTTGCTGGATGGATTCACTTCACGCTGGTCTTCTATCCATTCTCAGGCCCAATGTGTTGACTTATTACCTGTTGGAAATTCTAGACCTAATCCTTAAATATCCTGAAATGATACTGTATACAAGGCCCTGCTTGCATGCTTTTTTATCACAAGGTCATAATGGTGGTCATCCCATCTGATTTTGTGCAGATGAGTAACTAAATCTAGCCCTGAGGGTTGTCTGTTCTCTTCCTATGGATTGCTAGAGATGGGCATCACAGCTGACATCAGTAATCAATCTATCTTGGTGTTTCATCAACCTTTACTCTTATCCAATCATGTTTTAGACTTATTTTCATTGGGCTTCTTAGGCTATATAACCTTCCTGATGAAAACTTCACCATGCATTTTATCATTTCTGTGGTCCTTTGAACTTCCCACGTTCTCCTCCCCTCATCTCCCCACCCCCCACCCCACATAAGGTCGTGTGCTGCTTTAAAAGATGGCTTGGCAGCTGGCTTGTGTTAAAAGTAGCCTCTTCAAAAAATTATCACTATTCTTGTCCCTTTGTGATCTCAGTTAACAAGGTATTCATTCTCAGGCAAGCAGATTGATTTTAGTCATTTAATTGATCACCATAGGACATAGTAGTATGCCTTGGTTTTCCTCTGGCCCTATTCTGCCTGCCTTTAAATCCCTGCCTTGCCCTGAAATCCCTCTTCTACATGACAGTCTCTCTTCCACAACGCCCTTCACATCCCAGCTGCCATCCTCAGTACTTACTCCTCGAGTGCAACAGTGACAGTAGACGGAGGGGGATTGTTTCCTTTAAAGGGAGAGCAAGGCCAAGGGGAAGCAGGCTGGTGAAGATTTCATGTTGCTTTCCAGGACCACACAGTGCTCGGTCCTGGTGCGAAGGCAGGGTGCCTTGGTGAGGGTGCTCCCGTCGCAATGTAGAAGTCTGCCATGTGATGTCCCGGTGGGCGCTAGCTGAGGAGAGGAAGCCAGGGTGCATTGCCAGACAGCAACAATTAGCATTGTACTCTAATCCTGGGATCTCTCTGAGACTCAGCTCACTAGGTAGCTGTCATTCAGTCCGTAAGGCAAGCTCCATGTTACCACTGTTTCTTCCCAAAGTAGTTTCTATTCTCATTACATAGACATTTTTTAAAAGCCAGCAACTCAATGCTATCACCATCACTGTTTCTTATCTATACCAAACGTGTATCTACTTAGCTACCACAAACATTTTCGTGTTTGACAAACCATATTTGCCTTATAGGGCTATTTTGAATCTTTTGGGAACCGTGAGTTTGAACTTTGGTATCTCAGAATGGTCAATTGGAATGTTTTATTGAATAGGCTACTTTAACAAAATGTGACATTTCCCTAAGTGTAGTAGGAGAAGACCATCTGGCAGAACAAATGGATACATGTTAATATAAATATAACGCGGTGCTTGCTTCACCAGCACATATACTGAAATACAAATATAATGCTAAAGCATAAGAACATTCACAAAATTGGGGTTTAAATATGCTTACTAGTTTTCTGTACTGATGCAACATTAGTCACAGAAATGTCATATTAAATATTTGTGTTGGTCAGTGGTTCAAGGGTGTTTATTTGATGTATCTTATTTTTCTGACTTTTGACATTCCTAATACTGTATTCTCTTATAAACATGTGTAATTGCATTCACCCCAAGTCATTTCTTGCTTTCCTTTTATTTAAGGGAGATTTGCTTCTTGAAAAGAAATTATCTTCTTTTTTGTGTTACTATTTAAAATACACACACACACACACATATTTACTTTAACACAAGCACTGTTAAATCTGTTATTGAGAATAATGGTAGGAAGGACGGTTAAGAAATGCCAGTTTCAACTTGTTGAGAAGTATTAATTTTTATCGATTATTGAAGATTTCAGGCTCTAGATAAAAAAGACATGGTTACCAGCTAGTGAGGCCGAAGAAGGAGGGCAAAGGGAGAATGCAAACATTCTGACCATGGATCGTTGACACAAAGCTTGGAAACTGGCTTGTAGGGTCCAGGAGACCAGGTCCAAAGGGATTCCCCATTAGTTACATCTGTGGTTTGAAATCGAGCTGTGTGGAGCCCCGGGTTGCACAGAGATCTCTTTGGGGACTGTTAGTTTGCATGGAGGTAAGGTGAGGAAGTGGGGCTCCAGGGCACCTCAGCTTTTTATTAGGAACCCGTAAAAATTTTCATTTGAAAGGAAGACTGTTGCTAAAAAAAGAAAAAATTGGAAAGCCGCTGAATAATAAGGATCTCGTTGTCAGAGGGGAA
Source organism: Prionailurus bengalensis (assembly GCF_016509475.1). NCBI lineage: Eukaryota > Metazoa > Chordata > Mammalia > Carnivora > Felidae > Prionailurus > Prionailurus bengalensis. Next base: position 188,264,801 of record NC_057344.1, on the reverse strand, counting down.
GCAACAGAACAGCTCCTCTGGGGAAATGAAGCTTAACCGCATTGCTCTTTCACTTATGTTATTTCAAACATACAGAAAGATACAGGTTCCCGCATAACTGTGACCCAGATTTAACAAATGTTCGTATTTTGCCACATATATTTTACATTAGCAAATAAATAAATAGGTAAATAAATAAGTGAAAGTGACCATGGTGGAATTCCTTTGTACTCTTCCTGTCCAAATCTCCTGTCCAAGGCCCCCTCCCTGACCTGGGGTGATCCTGAACCTGAAGTTGATGTGTGTCCACTTGTGTATTAGATATGCGTCTTGCTACAAATATATGGATCCATAACCTATTTGTATATGTGGTTTTGTGCGTTATAGCATTCACATAAATGGTGTCCCTCTATACATACCCGTTTTCAACGATACATTCTTGCAGACTTACCCATGTTGATACTTTTAGGTTTAATTCATTCTTTTTAATGGCTCTGTGGTATTCGGATATGTGAACACACCACATTTATTTATTCATTTTCCTGCCGACAGACATTCATAGTCCAGATGATGGACATTTTTTCTTTCACTTTTAGAAACAGTGCTGCTCTGAATATCGTTGAGTAGCTCATGTTTGAAAGGCTTTTCTTATATGGGAGATTATGAAGCAGGCCTTCAGCTAACCCACCTGGTGTCTTTGTACCATTTAGAATGAGGCTCCTTATCCTCAAAACACTTTACATTTTCTGGGAAATGGTCACAAAGACTAAGCAAATCTAAAATCACTTTATTTCAAGGGTGTTCTCTATACTTGTGCATAGTAAAACCCGCATAATCATAACAGTCACCCTGTATATTGGGGATGCACAGCACGAAAACCTGCAGACTATAAAGAGTTTGGGTGAATGAGTGTGTTTAACAGGTTAGCAACTGTAATCTAAAATGCGGGATTTGTGCTGAGTATTCACATGAGGTCTTTCTAGCTAAAGGTAAGGGCTGGGAAAAATTGTATCTTCTTCAGAGATATGTTGCAAATGAGGAACACAGGGAAGATGTATAAGGCTTTTTTTTGTTTGTTTGTTTTCTGGTCACAGAGGACCAGGGACAGGTAAAGTGATATTGTATAGAGGTTTTATTTTTCAGTTGCCCCCTTTCCAGAACACTGCCCTCAAGCCCCTTCTTGCAGACATGTATACAGTACGACACAGGCTTCTACCAGGCTTCATCTACTAACTCAACAGTATTGCCTTCTCCAGGAAGGCAAGCTGTCCAGGGACGGCTATGTCTTTGCTCTGGGAAAGGAAGTTTGAATTGTATTGGGCTGAGGTGTCATGCTGTGAGCCTCCCGCTGGGGCTGGTGCTGCAAGTGCCAATACATTGAAATGCGTTCCTGGAAAGTTCCTTTGCTACTCACTAGGTGGCTTTGCTGGAGAGGAAAACAACCCCAGAACAGGCAGCACCATCCTCTCTATTGTTTATGGGAGTGTGGTAGGGAGCAAACTCTGCCCTGCTTTCGAAATCTTGAAAGCCGTATTATTTGCTTTTGCAAAGTCCTTGAAATTAGATGTTGCAAGAGACAGCCTAGCAGGAAACTCTCTTAGGTGCCTAGAGTTCCCTTCTCGACCCTGTCCCGGGCAACATTATTAATCAGTGATTTGGGTGAAGAGTTGAGGGAATGCATCTCCCATTTGCAGATGAGAAAAAGCTCCCTGGGACAGAGCAAAGCCAAGTTTGCTGCTACTTTTATGGTGGTTTGTTCATTTTCATCAAAGAGGTCTTAGCTTAAATTTCACCTCCTGATACAGGCTTTCCCTGAGGAGCTGACTAATACATGACCTTCATTTCCAATCAGTTTTTACCTGTTTTCTTTATCTGAAATTGTATTTCTTAGTTGTTTAATGGTTTTCTGACACATCTCCACAGACTGCAAGCTTGATGAGAGAAGGGACTGTGCTTCCCTGATCATTTCTGGCACCCCAGGACATAGCATAGTTCCTGGCACATAATAGGAACTTAATAAATTTTTGTTGATTGAATGAAAGTCATGGGAATCATTGAAGAATATTAGGCAAGGAAGTGATATGATCGGATTCCTCATTCAGAAATGAAATTTGGAAGGAGTCAACACAAGAAGCCCGGTACGCATTGTTGCATATGCCTCACGGAAGCTAACGTGTGTTTAAAAGTTTGCCGTGCTTGCGTTCACGGCGCGGGATCTGATTATGAGGGATAATAGCATCACTCGCAGTTTTTGTCTGGAATGGTATTTCCCATCCTTGGCACCGCTGAGCACTCACATGAATATTAACATTCTAAATGATGCCCAGAAGGCAATGACTGGGATGATCTCATAACAGGGAGAGGGCTGTTAGTTTTTGCTAAGATCGCTAAAGAACTATCAGATAGAAGACTAAACAGATTCATTTTGTGTTGTTGGAGAGGGCAGAACTCAGGCCAGTGGGGGCCCATTACATGAAAGCGAGTTTCAGTTTGACATAAGACAGAGCTTTCTAACCGTTAGTGGGGCTGAGTAAGGGAGTGAGCGTCCTCAGGAGATCATTAGATACTTGTCAATAGATGGCATGGAAGCAGATGCCAGGTGCCCATCTGTCAACGACGCTGTTGAGAGGATGTCTGCCCCGTGTGGGAGGGTCATTCCACAAGTGTGTGCAACCGTCTGATATTTATTGAGTACACACACTGCACTTGCTTCCATGGAGGATGCAGAAATATAGAAGACACAGCTGCTATCTGGACACGATCACCTTCCAATCCTAAGTTCTGTTAATTTCAGGGAGTTTTAGCCAAGGCCCTGATGTAATTCTCGCATCCTCTACATTAGAACAGTCTGAAGTGATGAAGTCCCAAAACATTGCCAACCTACTGGTAGCACTTAACTTTACGCCCAGCGATACGAGGATGGTGCGGACTGCCACGTCCTAGCCAAGTCCTACTTTTGCCCCCAGCTGAAACTCTGGCTTTGCTTTTGCAACAGAAATGATGATAGCATGTAAAAGTTTTCTTCCTCCGCCTTTTGTTCACTTCTCTTCTGGTTTTGAAAGTTAATATGAATTCTGAGCTCAGGATGGCATGTGTTGGCTTTATTTAATCACACTCTGTTGAGATAAATATTTTTGCATTAGAACTGGATCACTGTGATTCTCACCGATGACAAAAAAACCATGAATTATAGAGACTTTATGAAATTAGAAGTAAGCACACTTAATTCTTTAAAGTCAAATCTGCTCCCATCAATCACAAAGTGTTTGACTTGGAAACCTCCTTCAGCACAGGAGAGAACATTCATAAATAAATGTCTGGATGGAACAGTTTTGGGGGTTACATGTGGATATCATGTTATGAACCTAACATTTTGGTTTGAAGTTTCTGGCCTCTGTCAATGACAGTTGTCAGTGAAGTTGGCCGTCACGTGGATACGGCCTCTCTGTCTTGCACGCATTGCAGAAACAAGTGTGTTGGGACCTCATTAATGTAGGTAATACCTGCTGTAGTCACTGATCCACATGCTATCACAGTGACCTGAGAGATTAACATGTTTCCTTAGGCTACTTAACAGAACACTGGGGGCCACCTTGACCCTGAGTAGATGTGCAGCCCCAGATATTTAATGTTTGCTTTCATACTATATTAGTAAATATACAAGACACTTGAATAGTCTTTAAACATATTCCTTTGCTGTAGAGTCTGGGGACTTAGTTATTCCCTCCATTGGCCAAAGTCTCTTTGTATGTGTTTACTTTTCATTTGTTGACCTTAAAATTAATCTAGTTTAAATTTATGTCCTCCAAATGTAATTCAGATTAATGTGTTCCAATAAGAGATATAGTCCAAAAGGAATGCACAATGGAGACAACTTTCCCAAGCCATTGCTTGGAAGTCACCAAGAATGATTTGCTGGCAGGGCCTGAAGTGTCCATTTAGTATTTTCTGTGAAGATTTTTAAAGGATATTAGCTGGAGAAACAAAAAAGAAAATTGCAAAATTAAAAATGTTAAAATGGAGGTTTGCATATTCTCACCAGGGAGAAAATATTGCTCCTACATTACTCCTTTTTAATACTCTGTTTTTTGCACTCTTTAGAGCAAAGATTTGGAGAACTGCTTCTTAATCTTGCCCGCAACACTGGGGAGATCTAATAAATACTGACACTCGAGGGCACCTGGGTGACTCAGTCAGTTAAGCATCCAACTTGGACTTAGGTCACGATCTCAAGGTTGGTGAGTTCCAGCCCTGTGTGGGGCTAGCTGCTGTCAGCGCAGAGCCCTCTTTGGATCCTCTGCCTCCCTCTCTCTCTGCCCCTCTCCTGCTCTCTCTCAAAAATAAATAATAAAAAATAAAATAAAATAAATACTGACACCTGGATTCCACCCCCAGTGGAAAAAAAAATTTTTTTAATTAACATCCCTCATCTCATATAGTGATTCTAATTTATTTTTTCAAACTTCTTTTGAGATGTAACTAACGGTGTGTGTATATATATATATATATATATATTTTATTTTTTAAATGTTAATTTTTGAGAGAGAGAGAAAGAGAGAGCGAGAGCATGAGCAGGGGAGAGGCAGAGAGAGAGGGAAACACAGAATCTGAACCAGGCTCCAGGCTCCGCGCTGTCAGCACAGAGCCCGAGGCGGGGGCTCGAACTCACGAACCGTAAGATTGTGACTTGAGCCAAAGTCAGAGGCTTAACCGATTGAGCCACCCACGCACCCCAAACAGTGTATAATTGTAAGGTGTACAAGGTGATTAATAGATGTATATGTATATAGTAAGTGATTACCACAATAGGGTTAATTAACACACTCCATCAACTCATGTAATTTTTTTTGTTTTTGAGATGAGAACATTTAAGTTCTACTCTAAGGAACTTTCTTTTTTTTTTTTTAATTTTTTTTAACGTTTATTTATTTGTGAGACAGAGAGAGACAGAGCATGAACGGGGGAGGGGCAGAGAGAGAGGGAGACACAGAATCGGAAGCAGGCTCCAGGCTCTGAGCCATCAGCCCAGAGCCCGACGCGGGGCTCGAACTCACGGACCGTGAGATCGTGACCTGAGCTGAAGTCGGACGCTTAACCGACTGAGCCACCCAGGCGCCCCAGGAACTTTCAAATATGTAATACAATATCGTTTCGTGTGGTCACCATGCTGTGCATTAGAACATAATCATAACTAACTCCAAATTTGGGCCCTCTGTCCAACATTTCCCCATTTCCCTCACCCCACAGGCCCTGGAAACCACCATTCTATTGTTTCTATCAGTTTGGATTTTTTAGATTCCACATATAGTGAGATCATACAATATTTTTTTTTCTGTTTGACTTATCTCACTTAGTATAATGCCCTCAGAGTCCATTCATGTTGTTGGAAGTGGCACAATTTCTTTTTTTTTTAATTAATTAATTTATTTGAGAGAGAGCGAGTGAGCAAGTGTATGCACACATGTGTGGGGAAGGGACAGAGAGAGACAGAGACAATCCCAGGCAGGCTCCGCACTGTCAGCACAAAGCCCAAGGGTGGTCTCATGAACCATGAGATCATGACCTGAGCCGAAATCAATCAAGAGTAGGATGCTTAACTGACTGAACCATGCAGGCACCCCAGAATTTCATTTTTTTCTCATAGCTGAATGGTATTCCATTGTATATGTACACCACATCTTCTTTATCCATTCATCTGTAGATGTACACTTTGGTTGTTTCCATACCTTGACTGTTGTGAACAATGATACAGTGGACAAGAAAATGCAGAACAGAGATTCTAATTTAAGTGTGTGGAGCATGGCCCTGGCATTAGGGATTTTACAAGTTCCCCAAGAGATTGTCATGGACAAATAATGCTGAGAATCATTGATATGTATATTTGAAATATGCTATAGGAATATGAGAATTGGAAGAATTAGATGCTTGTGCTGACACTGACAGCTTGTCTAAAATCGTGATAGGGGTGCCTGAGTGGTTCAGTGGGTTAAGCGTCCGACTTCGGCTCAGGTCATGATTTTGTGGTTTGTGAGTTTGAGCCCTGCATTTGGACTCGTGTGCTGACAGCTCGGAGCCTGGTGCCTGCTTTGGATTCTCTCTCTCTCTCTCTCTCTCTCTGCCCCTCCCCTGCTCACTCTCTGTCTCTGTCTCTCAAAAATAAGTAAATACTAAAAAAAATTTTAAAAATGAAATCATGATCTTTGGAGAATATCTTTAATTTTAATTTAATTTTATTTGTTTATTTTTTGGAGAGTATCTTTTAGATCCAGCTTCCCTTTATGTCCTTAGGATACAGCTCTAGATGGAAAATTACTGGGTCAAAATTATGCACTTTAACATGTATAGCTATATATTTTCAAATTGATTTCTAGCAATTAACTTTTTTCTTAATTCTTGTTAGGTACCTATTTTGCCATGGCTTCACCAATACTGAGTGTTACTGTCAAAACACACACATCAATGCAATACACACACTGATAATTTGGTATGATGTGTGTGTGTGTGTGTGTGTGTTTGTGTGTGTGTGTCTGTATGTATGTTTTTGTTGTTTTCATTTGTATTCCATTTAATTTCAGAGAAGACCAAATGTTTTATTGTCAGTTGTTTGAATTTCTTCTGTGAGGTGTCTGTTCATGTTTTCTGAACATTCTATTGTGGTTTTCATATTTAGGATGTGGTTTAAGAGAATAATAGTGATTATAATAAATGAATGTCATTTCCCTTAGCAACTCCCAGAAAGTATTTAGAAACAATACTGATTCTAATATACTTGGTAAAATCTTCAATTTATTTATATCTTTAAACATTTCACTGATTCATTATAATCTTAGATGCAGTTTTACACATTTTAAAAAGCTTAAAATGAAATTTTAAGGTGCATTACATAATGACATCATATGCAGCCATCTAAAGGAGGATGGAATGAGAGAGACAAAATGAGAGAGCGAGCACTTCCTTCTGGACTGTGACGCTCTGGTTCCATGAAGCATGGCTTCAAAACTAGAGTTTAGAGCTTTCCCTTTACTCTTCACACTAATGGGACACTTTATTATCATTTCCCTGTAACTTCATTTGCCTCCAGTGTCAGCAGATCAAGTGGCATATCCCTTAGCTGCCTACTGGTACAGAGACACATGCATTATGGAAGCCTATTATCAATTTAGTGACGATGATGAAGAAAAACACGCTGCTTGTTACTTCCTTATTAAACCCCAAGTTGTTTTTATGATTCCTTAAATCTACGCCAAATTTTGCTTTAATCTCTCAGACATATCCCAAATTGGAGGCAAACATAAATGTATTGCATTATCTTTTTCCAGCTATACATGATTTATGTCCTCTCTGGGTGAAAATATGTTCACATGATTTTGCTATTGTGATAAATTGAAGGTGTGATATTACAAGCCAGGATTTGGAACAAGAGAGACTATGAAAATTAAAGCTTCTGTTTACATGCAGGATACTTTTTTAGTTGTCACTGAATTTTTTAGTCAGTAATCAAGATGTCTCTGTATAAAGATGTAAACATTCTTCAGTTTTCTGGAACATGGCAATTTCCCAAACCTCCTTTTTATTTTCCTTGCTTATTTTATATAATGCCTTTACTTCCTTGATGTGCCTTTTCCTTTTCTTCATATACTCTTCTGTGTTCACTGCTGTTTTTTTTTTTACCCTTAATGCCCTTTCTATTTCAAAATGGGCAACATAGAAGGTATGGGGCTCAATTCAGCCTGGCTTGGAATAGCTTTGTGTAAATAAGACACTTGTGTTTTATGCTTTTCAAACTTAAGGAGTAAAAATGACTTCACTTTAGTGAAAAGAAGCATTGCCATGTTTTAAAATTACAGGCTTTTAGGGCCGAGAGGAACCATGGAAATCATCGAATCCATCCTTCTTGTTTTATGGATTAAAAGCGATCATGCAGTCATTCTGTCATAGGTAAACCGCTCCCTGTACTCATGGGTATGCTTCATATATCCTGCCCTCCTTGCTTCCTCAGATTAAATTGAGCCAGAGGTAGACTAAACGATACTAGTTAAGTGTAGACATTTGAAGTTAGACAGACATGCCTATCTTTCAGTTCTGAGATCTTGGGCAAATCTTTTTACTTTGCTGAGTTTCAGTAAACTAGGGCTAATTGTATCAACCATATCAAGTCATTAGGAGGACTGAGTTATGTTGTGTTTGTAGAATATTTCCTTCAGTGTCTGAAAAACAGTAAGTGTAAAAGAAATGGAACCTGCTTTTATCAATATCCTTCTTCTTTAATTTTTTTTAATGTTTATTTTATTCATTTCTGAGACAGAGCATTAGTGGGGGAGGGGCAGAGAGAGAGGGAGACACAGAATCAGAAGCAGGCTCTAGGCTCTGAGCTGTCAGCACAGAGCCTGATGCGGGGCTCGAACTCACAAACCGTGAGATCATGACCTGAGCCGAAGTCAGTTGCTCAACCAACTGAGCCACCCAGGCGCCCCTCATTATCCTTCTTGTCCATCTCCTCTTGTAGACTATGAGTTCTCAGAGCTACCATGTCCTGCTTATCCTCTATGCCCTACCCCTTGGCACAGCATCTCATTCCAAGGCATCTCCTTGGATCAGACTTGCAATTCCTTGAGCCCAAAGTCTTGGAGTTAGTTTGTCTTTTCTCTTTTTTTTTGACTCCTCTCTCTCTCTCTTTCATCTACAAATACCTAGGTTTGAGCTGCCACATATTTTCTTGGACTGATGATATAGGCTCTTAACTGGTTTCCCATTTCTCTATCTTATAGCAGCCAAAGTTATCCTCTTAAAATGTAAGTCAGATCATAAAAATATCCTGCCTATAGCTCTTTAATGGCTTTCCATTTCACACAGCATAACAGTGAAACCTTTAACTTCTATTCAAACTCTTGGACCATCTCTATTATTTTTCTCTCTGCCTTATTCCACTCCAGCCACCCTTGCTTTCTTGCTGTTCCTGAACACTCCAGGCACATGATCACCTAGAGGGAAGAGCAGTCATATTTTTAAAGAAAGGTCATTGATAGCCCATCCACATATTTTAGAATATGTCTACTTGCTTTCCTATAGGAATAGAGGTGGCTTCAAGCAAAATTAACATATCCAATTAGATGGATTGGTAACAAAGATGCCTAACTAAAGGAAGATGACTCTTTAGGAACCTAAGGTGGGAAACCAATCAAGACACAAGGTAGATGTAAGAGTGCTTATCCTGAATTCACAGAATTTTTGGCCTTGTTAGCTCCTTTCTTCTTTAGATTTCATTATCTTAGCTAACACGTGCTTCACTCCTATTTTTTTTTTTGTCTGTAGTTTCTCTCTCTAGTCTGATACACTATTTATTCTACTTTTCTGGCTGTTTAACTTTTTTAAGATTTTAGTTAGTTCATCCCAGATGTAGCATAGATTACGTATTACCAGACTCTCCACTCTGCACCATCCTTACATAGTTTCTTCTCAGGTAACTCTGCCTGAATGTAGCTTGAGCCCAGTATGGCTGGCTCAGACCGAAGCATGCGAGTATACCAAAACGCGTCTAGAACAATTCCTGTGATTGAGCATTAGGTTTACTGTTGAGTCGCCCATCAGTTAGGACAAAAAGGGAAAATACTATGGGCTGTATACTTTTCTTTACCCAATAAGAGGATACACGCCAGTTCTTCAAGAAGCAAAACAGTATAATCTCCTGATACTAAAATTAACACTTGAGGGGCCGGGGTGGCTCAGTCAGTTAAGCATCTGACTTCAGATCAGGTCAAGATCTCACAGTTGGTTTGTGGGTTTGAATCCTGAATCAGCTCTGCGCTGACAGTGCGAAGCCTGCTTTGGATCCTCTGTACCCCCCTCTTTCTCCCCCTGCCTCACTCACACTTCCTCTCAAATATAAAAATAAACATTAAAAAAGAGAATATTCTTTAAAATAAAATAAATAAACAAAGCTAACAGTTGACTGTGACATTATCAGGAACTAGCTGTGTGTCATGTAAAAATGAGAACTCATGTTGAGTTGACAACATATTGAAATTAATATTTCCCTTGATCTATATTGAAATTCTATATGAAGTCTTAGCATCATTATAATAAGAAAATGGAAGACGCATCAGGGCAATTATAATGTGATTGCAAATTAGAGCATTTTATCTTTGAAATGCAATAAAAACTTTCTATACTATTTGGTGGATGGAGGACATAGACTAGGATAGGCTATATTTTCAAATTTAATTCACTTAATAATAACTGTGAATGCAAAAGATGGCTTTTTGTGAACATGGTGATAACGTTGATGGTCTTTGGGGACCACTGTGGTGCAGTGAAAATAAACTGAGACTTAAACCAAGAATCCTGGGTCTTGTTTTTGCCAAAAAACATGTGACCATAAACAAGTCACTTGACTTCTTTGAGACTCTTTGGCATCACTTGTGAAGTGAAGACTCACTACAGCTCTCAGATTCTGGGTGGTGTTTTGACTTTTGCCTGCTTTGAATGAAGTGGTCCCAAAATTTCAACATGTAAAGGTCTCTCCTATGCTACTAATTATAGTGGAGGCTAATCCTCTGCAATGAAGTTGACCTTGCTGTCCACCCTGCAATGCTGTTGCAGTTTGAAGGCATGAGCAAAAGGGAAGACACTCAGAGAGTCCAACCAGACAGCTGGGCAAGGCCCTTCAGAGGGCATTCTCCTGGCCAGTGATGGCTCTGCTCTTCAGCTGTGCTTGTTCAGAAAATGAAATGTTGCCAGCATTCCCAGAGCATATCAGTTTCTCACGTAATAGGCACATGTCTAGCAACTTGCAGGACCCCGATATATAAACCCAAATGTCAATTTATTAATTCATGACTTGAAATACAACTGTCCAGGATGTAAGATATTTGTAGCAATCAGTCAACACATCCTCTTTCTGGAAGAAAGTTGTCAGGGAAACAGAAGGAAAGCTCAAAATCTGGCTAGGTGATCAAAGCATGGCTAGGACTAAGAGTATCATCTTTTAGCCTGATGCTCCCCTCTCTCTTATGATGCTATTCCTCCAAGGGAGGCACAAAAAAGTTACACTAGTTGTCTGGGAAATCCAGTCCCTGGATTTGCTGAGCACACATTGTGTCCAGAATTCTGTCCAATCCTTATGTTTCCTTGCTACATCCTGTCTTTAGGTGTAACTACACCTTCCAGTTCTGTACTGGGGGAAACTGTGTTGCTTAAGAGTGTCTCTGCAGTTGTCTGCTGTCACCCCTTTTTATACAGTAATGCTCCTCTATCTCATTGAGCACTGGGCATGCCTTTTGTTCCCCTGTGTTCCACCCACATCATGCTGTATGATTCTCCCTCCTGTGTATTTTGGCAGTAACAAAAGGGATTCTTTCCAGGATCTGCATTCCCATGGTGTGAGCTATGTCCAGGCCTAAATGCTAGGGGAGGGGAGAGGAGGATGAGAAGGAGGCAGAGCAAAGTGTGAGGGGAGTGGCTACTCTCAAAGCCACATCATTTGTCTTTGCTTTGTCCTTGCTGGGTTCCAGCCCTGGAGAATGAATGTTTGGTTTAGCAACGCACAGAGTAGTCGGGGACTCTCATTTTGCAGACCTTGAATATTTACCCCCCTCAGGGAAAACCGAATCCTCAAGAGTAAAATGAATTATCTCCTTGGCTAATTAGCTAGGACATAACAAAATTCTCAGGAGGATCATCCCATCTGAGAATTTCTATAATGTATGCTTGTTTTTGCAGAGTCGATCTCTTCTTATTCTGTAGCCTGTCCGTCCTATAGCTCATTTCCTCACAGAAAAGGCGAAGTTGTCAAGTAGGCAAAATCTCTTCCTCTTTCCTGCACCTTTCTGCCTTCCTCCCCTTTCTCCGCCTCATCACTTCTGATACTCAAGAGTGACCTAAGGCACTCAGTCCCCTCAGGTTGTCCCAGTTCTTCCATATGCCTGCTCTACTAATTCTCGCTTCAGGAGATGAAATGCCACCCCCTGACACCTGCCCACGTTAACATCCTCCGCACACTCTTCTCATTGCCTTGTATTAGGCTGGTTGCCATGCTTGGCACTCAGTGGACGGACCAATATCCTGCTAAAGTATTAAATGGTTTTATACGTTACTCTTTTCTAGTGGACATATGGTAGCTTTTCTAACATCATCCGACATGTCCTTTGAGCCATTCATTTGGTCCCCATTTCGGCCACCTAATTTCAGTAAGCATGGCTCCACCGTTAGCTTCCAAGAGGAGCTCTAATTAGTTCAAATCAATCAGAACAACACTCGACCGGAGCATAGAGATGGGTGTAACCTAAGCAGAGATAAAGAGAGGCAAGAAGACATTTGTTGGCATTTCTACAAAGATTATTTTCCTCTCTTCCATTATAGCTGTGAAAGGGGACCCTTGGTCCTCCTCATGTGGTGCGGGACTCTGGTCACTGTGTTACATTCACAAGGGGGACTGAGGGAATCCTGAGGCTGAAGCAGATATAGAAGTCAGAACAGACAAATGGAGAGACCCTGGATCCTTGGTGAGATCATTTGAGCTGCTGGATCAAACCTTACCTTAAGTCATTATATCTCTCAACTTTTAATTACCTAGGTCTATTAATTCCCTTTATTGTTTAGGTCTGAATCTTTGTTAGTCTCAAAAGAAAGAGTTTTAGAAAATACTCTCTTGTAATTTTAAAAGGTGTAGTGGAATAGAGTAAAGCCATAACTCAAAAGAATTCATTAAAAAAATTTTAGACATTTTTTTAAATGTTTATTTTGAGAGAGAAGGGGGGGAAAGGCAGAGAGAGAGAGAGAGAGAGAGAGAGAGAGAGAAGCAGGCTCCACACTCAGCACAGAGCCTGATGCGGGACTTGATCTCACAGTTGTGAGACCTGAGCTAAAATCAAGAGTCAGACGCTGAACCAACTGAGCCACCCAGGAACCCCAAAGAATTCCTTTTTACTGATGAAATTACATGCATTGTAACAGACTTTATAGGATCCCTCAGCTTATAATATTTAGGTTATGTAAAGCTAAAAAAAGCTAGCTTTGACCACAAGGAATGAACTCTATAAAGCATATGTCCATCAGCCCCTATATAGAAGTAACACCCAAACTATTAATTTCTCTGTTTGAGAAGACCCTAAATCATCTGGGAATGTTGCCTCTAAACCTATTCTTGGTTCACATTTATGTAATATACCTATATTATCCACAGCTATAACTGAACCCAAGTCTGTCTGTCTGACACATGGCAAAGCCAGTCACTGAGAAATCAGAAATGCAGCAAAGAAACTGAGAGGCAGCCAGAGGAGAAGATGGGGGGTGGGCAAGCCTTAATCTCCCCAAAGGAGGAGAGAACAAGTTTTTTTTTTTATAAGTACAGGGGTTGAGATTACATACATCTTGATAAAAGGGTAGGGGAATTTAAGATTATTTATGAGTAAAGTTAGGAGTATGCACATTAAGCAAGGCTTGTATATAACATGCATCCCATATTCACCTTGGGGTGGAGACTTAACATCAGAATGAGGCAAAATTCAGCCCCTGACATCAGGAGGTTATCTTAGGACAAGGACAAGGCACTATCAGCATGTTCCGAGAGCTGGTACAAACTGAATGGGGTCTTGGGCTCCTTATCTCTCGTAAGGAATGCAGGGCCTTGCTGAAACCACATTAGTTGACCTTGAGTCCAGGCTTCTGTGGAGATAGCTAGTGGATTTGTTAGTGGGGACTGAAACGACACAATAACTGATTAGAGGGAAACAGTTCTCTGAAAAACAAGCTTTAAACTTTCTGGGAGTTTCAACCTCATTAGCTCTACAGGGCACAGTTTCACAGCAGATGATTAGCATGGAGTAGTAGAGACATAGATTTGGGAAGAAGATTTGAATTCTCTCATTTGCTGTGTTACCTAATCTCTTCTAAAAAGTTGTCCCTGCATTTGTATAAAGGGAACCATGTCAAAGTCACAAAATTGTTTGGCAATTAAATGAAACAATGTGTAAAAAGTGTGCACTGGCATGGGGTTGTGGGCTGTGCCTGATGCATTGTGCTTACTCTGAAAGCAGTGTTTTCCGTGACAACATTTCCCAGTGTATACCTACATCTTAAAGTTACACAATGTTATATGTCCATTATAGTTCAGTAAAGCTGGGGGAATGTGGCATTTCCTTCTTCCCAAAACAGTGACAGAATCTAGTTGAGTAATTCAGGGTATGGAGTTAGAGAAGGACTGGCTCGCTTCAAACCCTGGTTTCTGCACTTCTGGGATTAATGGGGAAGGGCAAGGTAATTTACACCATCCCTTCCTCAGTTTCTTCATCTATAAAATGGGGGTAGTAATAGCACTTTCTTTCTTCCTGGGACTCCTGAGAGGATCGATAAGGTAGAAGGGGTGTATGGAGGCCAGAGGCATTTGGGGGCAGACTGTGGGGGTGGAGATGAAGGCTGGTTGCAACATAAGTCCCATCAAGTAGGGCTTGTTTGAGGACTGGCTTGGAGGAGATGAGAATGGAACAGTGCAGACATTCAGCAGAAAGCTCTCAGGCAGAGGGAACAGCTAGGATGGAATCTGTGAGTTCGGATCTGGCCTGGCATGGCCCAGCGATAGCAAGGAGGGGCAGCATGGCTGGAAAGGCATGGGTGGGGGAAAAGGCGCCATCGAGGAAGAGAGGGAACCTGTATGAAGAGATCCCATAGGGCAGGACAGGCCTTTAATGACACCGGCTTCTACTTTGACTGCAGTAGGAGTCATTGAAAGGTTTTATGCAGAGGATGGCAGTGTCTGGTGTGTGTTCTCAGTGAACCACTGGATACTCCACTGGGAAGAGATTTAGGTTGTGTGTTCTTAGTCTGTCAGGGCTACCACACCACAGACTGGGTGACGTCAACAGCAGAAATTTATTTTCTTACATTTCTGGAGGCTGATGCCCGAGACCAAGGTGCTAACAGGGTTGATTTCTGGTGTGGCATTTCACCTGGGCTTGTAGACAGCTGCCTTCTTGCTGTGTGCTCAGGTGGCCTTTCCTCTGTGCGCACAGAAAAGAGAGAAAGAGAGAGGTCTCTGGTGTCTCTTCCTCCTTTTATAGGGACACCAGCCTTATAGGATTAGGGTCCCAACCTTATGACCTCATGTAACCTTATGACCTCATGTAATAGAGCCTTGAAGGCTCTAACTCTGAATACAGTCACATTGGAGGTTAGAACTTCAACATAAGAATTTGGCAGGGTACAAAACCTAGCACATAACTACTGTATGATTGTTAATTTTATCTGTTAACTTAGTAGGCTCTGGTGGCCAGCAATTGGATCAAACACCAATCTAGACGTTGCTATGAAAGTATCTTTTAGTTGTGATTAACACAAGTAAACCTTGAGTAAAGCAGGATGCCTTCTATAATGTGGATGGGGCTCACCCAATTACTTGAAAGCATTAAGCAAAAAAGACTGAGGTCCTTCAAAAAAGAAGAAATTCTGCCTCCAGACTCTTTTGGACTTGAGCTGCAATTTTAACTCTTTCCTGGGTTCCTGGACTGGCCTGAAGACTTTGTACTTCCTCGTTCCCATAATCATGCAAGCCAGTTCCTTGAATTCTCTCTCTCTCCCTCCTCCTCCATTGGTTCTATTTCTCTGTTTCATTTGTCACCTGTAATAGAAGTAGAAGGGGTGGGATTAGGGGCATAAGTCAGACAGCCATTGTAGTGGTTAATCTAGGGGTCAAGTGAGATGTCTTAGAACATTATGCTCTTAGACTTAATTTGTATGATTTCCTATGTGTAACAATATACTTGGATTTGTATTACATTGCCATAATTTGTAGTATTGTGGAATTATAATATTGAAGTGTGTATATCATAATATAGCTTAGGTTATTTACATCTTCTCTGTAAGATATTACATGATATTCATACTATATTCTACAAAAGAACTTGGATCCCAACATGAGAGAAACAAAATGGTCCATTTTAACAAGTGTGGCATATGCAGGCTTATTAGAGATTTTGTTTTGAACTTTGTCCCTTTTGGAAAGTTTTAAAGGCATAAAAAATTTAGTGGACTGTACTTATAGCTGATAATTACACACTGAGCTCATAGTAGGTGTTCAATTCATATTACATAATACAAAAACGATGGAAGCAAACACTGGCTAGAAAACAGCTTTGGGGACCCCTCAGGGTAATGAGAGCTGGTATGCTGTTTCTTCTAGGTAGTTGGGGGGAATCTAGTTTGTTTTAAAATTACGAACTCTCCAACATATACCATTCAATCTCTTTCTAGTCCCTATATTCATGATAAGTTTATTCTTCAAGTAATCATGTTTCAAAAGCCTTATAGCTTAGTTTTTTTTTTTTTAAGGAAGAAGACAGAATTCCAGCTCCATTATTCCTTGCAGTGAGAATTTGGACTAGTAGCCACTCCTAAGACCGAATTTCTCATTTTAAAAATGTAGATGCTACAGAGACAGAATGCAGATTGGTGGTGCAGGGGCTGGGAAGAGGGGAGAATGAGGAGCAACTGAATAATGGATGTGGGTTTTCCTTTTAGGCTGATGAAAACATTTTGAAACCAGATAGAGGTAGTGGTTACACAGCGTTGTAAATGTACTAAATGCTCGTTAACTTTAAAATGGTCAAGTCTATGTTATGTCAAGTTCACCTCAACAGAAAAAAGTAGGCATAAAAATAGTACACACTCCACAGGGTAATAATAAGACTTATGGCCATGAAATGCTTAGCACAGTGGTTAATGCTTAGCACATTGCAACCAGTCAAGGAATGCCATTCTCTTCTTCCTTCTTCCTCCTCCTTCTCCTCTTCTCCTCCCCCTCACCCTCCTCCTCTTCCTCCTTCCTCTTCTTCCTCCTCCTCCTCCTCCTTCCTCCTCCTCGTCCTCCTCCTTCTCCCCCTCTTCATCGTTGTTGTTGTTGTTGTTGTTGCTAACATGGGCATAGCCATTCTGGAACCAATTCCTTC
Source organism: Prionailurus bengalensis (assembly GCF_016509475.1). NCBI lineage: Eukaryota > Metazoa > Chordata > Mammalia > Carnivora > Felidae > Prionailurus > Prionailurus bengalensis. The sequence goes on along the minus strand of NC_057344.1, from coordinate 188,247,885 downwards.
TCAGATAAAAATGCTAACCTGTATCAATGTCACCCAAATGGGGGTACTGGGAGATAAGGCTATGAGATTAGGTTGGAACTAGTTTATGCCAAGAGAAAAGATCTAGAATGTATTTAGTAGGCAGCAAAGAGCCCCTGAAGATGCTTGAGCTAGATGGTTAAGTGAATTATACTGCGCTTTGAATCAATTAGGCTAGGAACCATGTGGAGGGGATGAGGTTGAAAGAGGGGGACATAGTTAGCAAGTTACTCTCAACAGGGTCCTTAGATTTCACTTTCTTATTTCCTCCTCAATCACCTTGGATTTGGCTGGCTACATAGCAAACACTTAATAAATACTTGTAGATTAGTTATTTTACACTTCTTTAATGCCTTCCTTTGAAGTACTTCCAGTTGAGATTACTTCTACAAATCACATAATGCAAGATAAAATGCCCTATATATCTGTCAGTTTTCTCTAAGACTGTTTTCTAAGTATTATATGTGCTCGGTTCATGGACTGGGTGTTCAGTTGCTGGAAAAATAGAAATCACCCCATTAGTCATACCTCTGCAAATTTCACATTTTATATTCCAAGTTTTGTGGTGGGTGATATTTAAAGCCTTTTTTTTGCTGGCTATTGTATCACTACAGCTGTATATTGCTCATGGACATTTTGTGATCTCAGATCTAAGGAAAATGATGATGTTCTATTTGTTAGCACTTTGAGGGAAGCACAGAAAGACCTTACAGTGAGAAACACAGCTTAATTAGCACGTTGGTGATTTATATTACCCAGTGTGAAATCTCCACTGGCACCAAAGGAAGGATCAAAACAAAAGGCATATTTTGGATTTCAATTTTTTTTTGGTCTTACTCAGAATTCGCAACCTTATTTCCATGTCTCTAATCTGCAAAACCCACAATATAACATCATTGTCTCAAAGTTACCGCATTTCACAATATCAGGCAAAGGTACACAGTCGCTTACTGATTAATCTGTGTGGACAGATGTCCCTGTACCACTTTGTTCATAGGAGTATACCTTGATTTATGTAATACAAAGTCTCTTAAACATCATAGGACTTTAGAACCTGAAGGGACTGTTGAAATTTTCTAATTGCATCTTTACTATAGGTTGAGAAAATCCTAATAAAAATTAGAAAACTTTTACACTGGTTTACATTTTATTTGGCATATTATTTACATATATTATAGAAATATTTGTATGTCTCTGTATTAGCCTGAATCAGTTATTCAATTTGTAGATCATGTGTATCAGACATATCTCTTTCAGGTACAAAAAATTGACAGAAACTGGCTTTAGTTACAAAAAACATTTGTTATTTGTTCAAATGACTGATCCCAGGACAGTTCTTCAAGTTCATTGGACTTAGTGGTTTAAAGGGACCTATTTTTTCTCCATATCTTGACTCTGCTTTTCTGTAGATTCTCTTCAACCCTCAGACTCTCTCTTTGTGGTGGTTGCTGGCAGATTTAGGTGTATATATTCTAGGTTTATAATCAGAGAGGAGAATAACTTCCTCCCACTTCTCGAGCCAATGCTTGGCTTAGCTCTGATTAGACAACTTGAATCGGGAGTTCATCCTTGAACCCATCACTGTGACTTTAGTTTTGGAAAATACTCATTGACCAGAAATAGTTCTTGTGTCCACACCTGGATTCATGGGATGTGGCCAGTCCCATCACAGCTGGTATATTAAGTGTGAGCAACATTACTTCTCCATAAAAATTGGGGGTGTTCTTACCAGTGGTTGGTGGGAGGCAAATAAATGTGAGGCAGGCAAAAGTAACAGATGCCCATGAGGACTCCACAGGTGGACTCCAGGACATGTCGTAGAAACAAAAGCCTGGGAGGTAGGTGACGTCAGGAGGAACCCCTCCCCAGAGGACTGACTATAAATCCAGAGATTAGGAACACGGTCTACATTCTAGCTCCTCCATGAGTACATCATCTCTAAAAATTAAGTGACTTGTTCGTTGAATCACGGTTAAAAAGTCAGAGGCAGCCTACAACCATTGTAATGCTATTCCTAGAGATGAAGATATTTCTTAGGTTAACCATATAGCTTATTTTTAAACAATAGTCCATTTTTGAAAGTGTTATTTTTGTCTTTTCAAAAGTTTGGAAAACCCCCAACAGCAAGTGAATACAACTTTATGAGAGAACTATTAAAACTTTCTGTTTTGAACTGTTTTTAAATTTAATTCTATAAAAGGTGAATATATATAAGCTTTATGTAATCATTCCCTCATGATACTTTTTTAATGTAGAAAATTTTCACTGGGGTGTTTTCACAAGTTAAACTGTATGCATAGAAAACCATATTTGCAAGCTTCTCGAAGAAATACCCCTAGAATAATATTATTATCACATACAAAGCAATAGTTTTAGGGTAAGGGGCTTTTCAGGATTTCTCAGAGTCCTTTATTTAATCTGCCTTCCTTTATCAGCTGATCGTCACTTTTCTGTATGGCAGGTCACCAAAGAGTTACCTCTTTTTTCTTTTTAACATTTATTTATCTTTGAAAGACAGAGAGACAGAGCACAAGCAGGGGAGGAGCAGAGAGAGAGAGAGAGAGAGAGGGAGACACAATCCAAGCAGGCTCCAGGCTCTGAGCTGTCAGCACAGAGTCTGATGCAAGGCTCGAACTCATGAGCCATGAGATCATGACCTGGACCGAAGATGGACACTTAACTGACTGAACCACCCAGCTGCCCCAAGAGTTACCTCTAATGGGTGCTCATGGGAGAGCTCTCTTCATACTTGCCCTATACAGTATACTGGCCCGGGAGACCTGGCTCAGTCTTGACCTGTGGGCAGAGGCCAGCTTCAGCCCACGCTATGGGCAAGCCACTCACTCTATGGCCTCTTGCTGCAAGCTCCCCTCATTCATTGAGTGACTCTTTTGGAAGTTCTTAAACCCACCTATCTTCTGGCACTGGTTGACCCAGGAGGACTTTCTGTATCTTTGCCCTGGTAACTTGTGTGAGTATAGGCTGCCCCCAACTGCTGCCTGTCATACCTCTGCCATCCTGCCCTTGCCCTTTGTTCCACAGTTGCAACCCTGGGCAATCTGAGGTTCCCATTGCTCAGCACTTCTGGCAAGAAATGGTCACGGTTCTTGACTTAGCAGAGGTGGGGAGGACATTTGGGTCCCTTCAATATTACAGAAAGAGATGATGGAGAGGTCTATTAGAGGATGCTTGCTGCGCTACATGCTCAAAGTGACATCTCTCCCCTCCTGGTTCTGTTCATATCTGCTGGGTTGGGTGGAGGTGTTGGTAGTGGCTATGGTGGTGCGTGATGAACTGAGGGTTTTTAAAGTTTATTTTGAGAGAGAGAGAGTGGAGGAGAGGCAGGGTGAGAACGGGGCGGGGGGAGAGAGAGAATCCCAAAAGTCCCCGTGCCACCAGTGCAGAGCCTGACTCTGGGCTTGAACCCATGAACTGTGAATCATGACCTGAGCTGAAACAAAAGTCAGATGCTTAACTGACTGAGAAGCCCAAGTGCCCTGAACTTGGTTCTTGAATGCAACAAGCTCTATGGGGCAGGGGTTGCTACCAGTTAGTGGCAGTTCTCTGAAATGCCCATTGCTTGCTCCCTAGTGCTCCACTCTTTCCCCATCAGCCAGGTCAGATTCTGCCACTTCTTTGCTCAGAACACTCTAATGGCTTTCCATCTCACTCAGAATGTGGTCCAAAGGCCTCACTGTGGCCCACAAGACCCTACTCGATCTCGTCTCCACATCCCACAAACTACTCTTCTTCTGCTCATTCAAAGCCAGCCTGGTCTTCCTGTACATGTCAAAAATGCTTTCACTGCTTGCTGCTTCCTCTGCCTGGAATACTCCCATTGTATATTCTCAAGATTTGCTCCCTTTTTCTTGTAAACCTTGTCTCAAATGTCACTTTATCAGTGAGGCCTGCCTTGACCATTCTGCATAAAATAGCATCTTCCAACAGTCTGGACTCTTACCCTGCCTTCTCTTTCTTTATATCATGCACCACTACCTGATATATACAAGTCTGTACTTGTTTATTGACCATCCCTTCCCAGGCGCTTTCTCTCCTTGGTTCACTATACCCCTCCAGCCAGGGCCATACTGATAGTTGGTAGCTCTCAGTAAATATTTGTTGACTTAGTAAGTGAATGTCTGATGAATTAATTAGGATGCATATGGTAAAATTAAGGCAAAACAAAGAAACTCACGTTGATGTTTCAGTCGACTGGTTTTAACTAAATGCAAATTTCAGATTCCCAGCTGAAAAGCCAGCCCCTCTCTTAATTTTGACACAATAGTTTTGACTGTTTCCTTTTTCGTGGAGAACAACCAGGTATCTGCACAAACCCTGAGAAGCCCCACAGGCATTTGGCACCATGTGTTCATTTCTTCTTTGCCAGAGGGAAACCTTTTTGCATTCTACATTTCCACTGCCAAACTCTAATGTGATGGAAGCTACAAGACCAGACTAAGTAACTGGTAAGGTCTCTTTTTGCTCTAAAACTGTGCACCCTGTGCATTTCTTTTCCTTCCATTACACTTTGTTTGCACTTTAGAGCAGGCATTGTTCCTTTTTGTCTCATCTGTATTGTTCATTTGCTCATAACTTGTAGATGAGGCTATTGTGGTACATGATTTGGAAGACTGGTCTTGACTATGTCTTTCAAACATGAGCTAATGGCGTCTGCAGAGCCTGCTAACTTGGGAATATGATTCAGGTAATGTGGATGATGCAGTTCTTGTTCAGGTTAGGGCTCTACTTGAGGCTCTCAGCTTTCATCTGTAGAGCTCTGTGGAGTTTAGGGCTCTGAAAGCTATTAAAGACGGCCTCTCTCCCTTTAGTTAAGTACACTTAACTAAGGTGATTTTACAATTAGTCCCCAAAGTGCTGTTGACAGGGAACAAGGGGACAGGGCTTTTTCTATAAACATTTCTCACCAGAATTTTCAGACTCTCATTCTTGGCATAGGATTTTAGTCTCACTTTTGCCTAAAATCGATACAGTTAAATTTGTCTGGGTCTGGTAAGATTATTTGTGTGTGTGTGTGTGTGTGTGTGTGTGTGTGTGTGTGTATTTTTTCTCCTTTTAATTGCTGTTGGGTGGGAGAAAAAGGATTTTGTGGTTAGAGTGACAGAATGTGTTAAGTACATTTCCAGCAAAGAAAAGAACAGAAACAAAAGCCCTACTTGGAAGAAAGTTTGTTTAGAACTAGAATTAACCTGTCTTGAACATGATAAATGCCATACTTTTCAAAGTTTTGTTACAGAATTGATTTCTTTCCATATGTTTCTGGTGGTTTAATTTGATTGGCAGAGCAAAATATTGCTATTTGATGTGGGAAAAGTTATTTTTAATACACAGGACTGTAGGTGTAAATTTTATTTGTGTTAATAATACTGAATAAACTGCATTTATGTGTTGAGTTTATTTCTGGTGACTGTACTACTACATAATTTGATTGTCCAGTGTTCAGACATGGATTTAAATCTTTATGCATCTGGGAATTAGCTAGTCACGTTGTATTTGCTTCTGCTTATGAAATCAGGAAAATGACCATGCTAAAGAAAGGAAGCTATTTCAGGGTTTTCTTCTCTTTTTTTTTAAGTACAAAGTTATTTCCATAGAAACCTGATAATGAAGAGTAATTTAACTCTTTACCTAAGTCTGTTTGAGTGATAGGTCTGCACGTGTATGGTTCTGACTTTTCCATCCAGCTGTTACCAACACTTACCAAAAGATGTTAAATTTGTTTTTTCTTATGTTTCCTTTAAACAAATCAACATATTATTTTTATGCTTTTATTTTATTTTATTTTATTTTAAATTTTTTTCAACGTTTATTTATTTTTTGGGGGACAGAGAGAGACAGAGCATGAACGGGGGAGGGGCAGAGAGAGAGGGAGGCACAGAATCGGAAACAGGCTCCAGACTCTGAGCCATCAGTCCAGAGCCTGACGCGGGGCTCGAACTCACGGACTGCGAGATCGTGACCTGGCTGAAGTCGGACGCTTAACCGACTGCGCCACCCAGGCGCCCCTATTTTTATGCTTTTAAACATTAAATTTTTAAAAGATTAAATAGAATAATGGGCTGTTACCACATTATGAAGTTATTATTTCCAATATTTATCTTGAAAACTAACTTTTAATAAAATCACCATCAGGTACTCAAGCCATAAAATGGCTGCTGAGTTAATGTTGTTTCAATAATACCAAGCACATTATTTTCATGTACACTAAAATATACTTAAAATTTTGCAGACAATAAAATTATTTGATCAAGTTTGCACAACTTCAGTGACAATTATAGTTAGCTTAGGCAGAACTTCAATTTCATTTTCAGAGTCAGTTCCACTTTTTTTTTAATGTTTATTTTTGAGAGAGAGAGAGAGAGAGAGAGAGAGAGAGAAAACACAAGTGGGGGAGGGGCAGAGAAAGAGGGAGACAGAATCCCAAGCCGGTTCCAGGCTCTGAGCTATCATTGCAGAGCCTGATGTGGGGTTCGAGCCCACCAACTGTGAGATCATGACCTTATCTAAAGTCAGATGCTTAACCAACTGAACTACCCAGGCACCCCAAGTCTTTTCTACTTCTTAAGCTAGCTGTTGCCCAGGTCTAGGGGAGTTAAGACCATGAAACCTTTAGTATTCATCTACTTTAACTTTGTGATGAAGTCCTCATAAAATAAACAACTATGATTCATGAGTATTGTAAGTTTTTGCTGTAGCTTATTTTATTACTATTTTGCCCTATGGGTTTGTATGTATGTATGTCTAATTTGACACTAAATCATGAATAGAGATTAAATTCATTGGAAACCTTCAATCCTGAAGTATTAAGTATTATGGGTAGTAACACACCAATATTCATTCCAGCTGATTTTCATCAGGAATGACAATAATTTACTCAATGACATCAATAATGAACAAATATCTAATCTTTGGATGGTAAGGGTGGGTATCAGGCTACAAGGAACCATTCTTCAAGGAGCATAAAACTGAGGGGTGTCTGGGTGGCTCAGTCGGTTAAGCATCTAACTTTGGCTTGGCTAAGGTCATGATCTCATAGCTCATGGGTTTGAGCCCCATGTCAGGGTTTGTGCGGACAACCCGGAGCCTGGAGCCTGCTTTGGATTCTGTGTCTCCCTCTCTCTCTGCCCTTTCCCTGCTTGTGCTCTCTCTCTCAAAAATAAATAAACATCAAAAAAAATTGTTTTAAGGGAGCATGAAATCGAATTGAGGAGATAATTAATGCTTAGGTATATGAAAAGTCACTTAGTGATGTAGTAATGCAAACTAATAATAAAATATATCTTAATTGCCAAATTAGGAGTATAGCAGACATCACAGATAGCCTGTGTAAATATATTTAGTCAAACTTCAGTAATTAAACCTGAGTAAATTTATACTGCTTCCTGTCACTTTAAAAAAAAAATAATGTTTATTTTTGAGAGAGAGAGAGCTTGAGAGGGGAAGGGCCACAGAGAGAGGGGGACACAGAATCTGAAGCAGGCTCCAGGCTCCGAGCTGCCAGCACAGAGCCCGATGCGGGGCTCAAACTCACGAACCGTGAGATCGTGACCTGAGCCGAAGTTGAACGCTTAACCGACTGAGCCACCCAGGCGCCCCTGTCACTTTTTTATATTACATTCTTTGGAATGTAATACAAGCAAGAGCAGTAAACAGTATCACATAACATTTATTGAATAGTTCACATGTGCTGGGCACAGGTGTCTTACGTCATCTGAGCCCCCCAAATCCCATGCTATCGGCCCTATAATCTCACTTCACTGATGAGGAAACTGAGGCCAGAAGAATTTGCTGATGGCCACATAGGTGGGAAGTACCAGTACTGGGGTTTGAATCTAGGCAGTGCAGGCTTAGGGCCTGTGGCCGTACCAAGTCATTCTGCCTCTCCAGGACCCCCGATTCTGGGGTGTGCCAGAGAAAGGAATCTGGCCACAGAGAGCTAGCTTCTTCCTGCAAATTTACTTTTACAGGGCTCCAATTAGTACACAGAAAGAGCTCATTTACTAAACGGGCTCTGAGTAATTGGCTAATGGGCTTTTGGTGAGTAGTGTCCTCTGGAGGGCTGTTTCCACAGCCTGATGCATTGGGCAGTCAAGCCTGAGGTTGTTTATCCCGCTCCAGGACAGCACAGCCCAGCACACATAAGCTGCTAGAAAATGGTTCCCTATTGAAAACTCAAACTGGATCAACAGAGCCTGGCTCTCGCTTTCAGAAGTCAACACTGGCAGCCTAGTAAGGAAGTCCTGGACACCCTCGCCGGTAAACTCAAGGAATTGGAGTTGGGGGAAAATGGTTCTCATCTTTCTTATATGGGTTAAAACAATGAGGGCCTGGGTCTGGATTTTCCCCTAAACCACAGGCTCCGAAAGAAACAAGATGTCTGGTGAAGAACACAAGCCATGAACTGGCGGCTGTGTGGTTCAGTTTGCCATGGTGCTTGGATCCGCCCCACAGGGGAAATGGCAACAAGTATATATCGTGGCTGATGCAGCTTACAGCTGGCACCTCTTCGTGTCCCTTTGCTTCTGTAAAGTGGAGATAACAATACCTACTGCATATGGTTGTGCTGAGGAGTCAATGGGTTGATAAATACAAAGTTCTGAGAAGAGAACCTGGGTATTCAACACACATTAGCTATCATCCTTATTACTCTGCTACTGTTGTTATGTGTCAGATTACATAGTGGAAAATGGCTCTAAATCCCCAAAAGGGAATTTGGAAAGGGTTCAAATTCTAGTTCTTCCCTCTAATACTTGTGGGAGCTTGAACAAGTCCCTTGACCTCTCTGCCCAGGGCTCCCATTTGAGATGAGGATTGCCAACCTCAGAGGGTTGTTTAAAGGAAAAATAAAATCGTATCTGTCCATTTCATTTGTAAAGTTCCTTGTTAATTATCATTCTTAATTCCTCAAACCTGATCCTTCTATTGAATTCTCTCTTTCTCGTTAACCCAACAGACACAGCTATAAAAGTGGGAGCCAGCCATATTAAACCCTTCGTCCCAATTAGTTGGCTGTAAGATTTGATTCTTCTTAATATCTCTAGTATCTGGTTCCTTCTTCTTATCCCACTGCAATTTCCTTAAATATAAGGCTCTAGCAGCCTCCTAGCTGGCCTCCTTGACTCCAGTCTCTAGTCGGCTGGAGGAACAATTGTTCTAACATGCAAATTCAGTCTTCTTTTACTCCTACTTAAACCTCCCTAGTGGTTTTTCATTGCCCATTGCCTTCAGCATCAAATTCCAATTTATTAGCATGGCAAGCAAGGTCTTGAATGGCATGGCTTTTTACACACTATTTACACACTTTTTACACACTTTCCCAGGGTTACTCTTGGCCCTTTGCCTTTTTCAATGCCTTGTGTCACATCCAATTAGATGTAGTTGCCAGAACATGTCCTTGTCTTTTACTTGTGCTTTCTGACCCTTTGTTCCTCATTATCTTCTACTTTCCCTTCAAGGTTATTCTAGCATTATCTAAACCAAAGAATGTCTGATGTCTCCTTTTCCCAATATCCTCACTGAGTAGGAGTTTCTCTTCTGTGCCCCCATGATACCCAGTGTTTGTCCTGATTGCATTGTTTCATAACTACTCCTTTTGTATTTTTTTCTTTGTAAGACAGAGGAACCCTTTGGGATTTTCATCTCATCCTACTTGTTTCTGTATTTTCAGTGGCTTGGGAAAAAAATGTTGATTGAATTAAAGAATAAATATTATATTAAATAAAAATCAGATGATGTAGTTGTCCTTCCAGAATCATTTCCAAGTTGTTAATCCACTCCACTCTACAAGAGGCTTACAAAGGAGACCATACTTGAGATGTATTATCTCATTCATGAGCTTGGGCAAATGATACAGCCTCCCCAAGACTCATTTTTCTCTGCTTTAAGATGAGAATAATAAGAGTATCTATCTTGTTGCTGTAAAGGGCAAATGAAATATGCATATAAAACTCTTAAAACAGTACTTGATATCCAGTCAACACCCAGTAAATTTAAATTACTGCTGTCTTATTAGCTTCAAAATAGAAGTAAATTCACCCCATTCGTCACTGAAGACAGTTGTTTGTGGAAGTGGTCAGTGAAAAGCTGGGTGGGAGAGGTGGTCTGTAGTTTTTTTTGGACCTTAGTGAAGTATCTCATAAAAAAATGGATTTATTAAAATTCAAACAAAGCCAATATTTATCAATAAAAACAATGGAGTTTGGAGAATGTAGAGTTCTACCATAAGCCAGAGAAAACAAAAATCTGTTGATTCCATTTTCTCTGTGAATGATGGTTTTCTCTGCCTATATTTCATAGTAAAACAAAGGTTTTTAATTCTCTCTCTCCCTTTCTGCTGACACCTCTTAGGAACATTTTTGTCTTGTTAATACTCACACCAGAAAAGATTAACTGATATATGACAGACAGTGAGGCCAAATAAAAAGAGACATTGGTTGGACCTGTACCTGTCAGTGACATCCTCAGTGTCAGGTACCTGTCCAGAATTCCTTTGACACTTCGTCTGCTATGGCCACATGTATGGCTGTGATCATCAGTCTTTCAAAGCATAGGTAAAACAGAGACAAAAATGGCTATTCTCCACCTCCTGAGCAGGGGTGTCATGAAGATGAATTAAAAAGAAGACAAGACTCAAGATAGGGTCTTGGAAAGAGCATAGACTTTGGAAGCAGAGAGCTGGGTCTTCATCCTTTCTCTGTTACCTGTTCTCTTGCTCACCTCGAGAGCACTTTCTCTGAAATTTATTTTCTTTATCCGTATAATGGACATAACAGCATCAGTCTTTTTAGGTTTATTTATTTTATTTTGAGAGAAAGAGAGAGAGTGAGCAAGCATGAGTGGGGGAGGGGCAGAGAGGGAGAGAGAATACCAAGCAGGCTCTGTGCTGTTAGCATGGAGCCCCATGTGGGGCTTGATCTCACAAACTACAAGATCATGACCTGAGCGTAAGTCAAGAGTCAGATGCTTAACTGACTGAGCCACCCAGGTGATCCAACAGCATCAGTCTTTAAGGGTTGTTGTGAACAATGTGATTTTTAGCAACAAATCATAGCTGTCCCTTTTTCTGTGTGCCTGGGCAGTATCAGGTGCCACCTTTGGTAATCCTCTGCTGTTCTCCTTGAGGCTAAAAAGCCTTGAAAGGTAATGGCCTGGCTACATATTGTGAATCATTGTTGAGAGCCTGGAGATAAAAAGCTTGGCGACAGTGTTGGTTGTAGGAAGTACGTGTTTCTCTGCTTTCTTCTCTCCCTCCCTCCCTTTTCCCCTCCTTTTCTCCCACCTCCTCTCTCCCTCTCTGCCTTGTCTCTCCTTTATTTCCTCCCTCCCTCCCTCCCTCTCTCCCTTCCTTTCTCTTTTTAATGTCCTCAGTACACTTGTCAAATAACAACCTGTGGTTAAAAAAAAAAAAAAGCTCATCTTGCATATTATTAATGGCATCATCAGTACCTTTAGGAAGAAACAGTTACTTTTTTCATGTCTCTAGGTCTACATGTAATCTCATAATCTCATAGTACATTTCATGTACCATTATTGGTCCTATATTCTTCATTTTAAAGGCTGAGTATGATATAATCCTTCTATGATATAATCCAAAGTCTCTTTTGATGCAAGACTATGGGTTCAAGGGGAATAAGACAGGATCCTAGCAGTAAGACTCAGCTACTCCGTCACACTGCATAACGATTAGGCTAAGCCAACTTATGTAAAATTAACTTCTAAATCCTAAAATATACACTGTACACTGTTTTGGGGTAGAGAAATAAAAGAAGTCTAAGTTTCATGTAGACTCTTAGTTTGGAGAGAACTCTAAAAGGATTCTAATGCCAATAGACCTGTAAAGGTCATCTATTCTAAACCCATCACTGGATCACATGAATAGTCTCAGAGACACATGTCTTGTTAGTGCATAAGCTGATTAGAGGCAAGGATAGAAACAGAACTCATGGCCTCAAACTGTATCACACTGCTATGGCCTTGGGACAGGCCATTAAAATTGGCATGGGCCGAGTTCCAACACTGATATGGCTCATACCTTCCATGAGGTATGGAACCTTCCAAAGGTTCTTCTTGAGTCTTCCCAATGAGACCGTCAACTCCTGAAGGCAGAAACTATGTGCTATGTATCTCTGAATCACCACACCAAGCCTGGTGTCTGGCACATAATTGCTACTCAGTGAATATTTGTTGAGTGAATAACGAACAGATTGTGCTTCTCAAATATTTGGACCGGATGTGGAGTCACAGAGTGCACTAGTGAGAGAAACTGTTCATACCCCCTCTACCCCTTCCATTGCTGATGAATGAAGCCCAGCCTAAATTCATGTCAAATGCTCTCCTGTCTTTGCAGGGCTGCATGATTGAACTGCTGCTTTTCCTTTCAGGCAGACTAGAAGGTTCTATATGCAATAATGTTGGAGTCCCTAAAATTTAGGAGGAGAGATATTTCATGGCCTCATGCTGAGGTCTATAAGGGGTTTTATTTTCTGAATAAGTATTGATCGCAGCTTACAAAATACCACAAACCTATATAATTAAAAAGAATGAGACCAGTCGTTTGTGGGCAGTGCATAGCTAAGTGTAAGAGAAGACAAATTCTTCAGGTGCCTGCGATTTTATAATTGTACTTGCTTGGGAAGCTTATTAAAGCTTTGCAGGTGCAATGTTTCATCACAGAGTAGTGAACCTTTGAAAGATATGCATAATAAACAGAGTTTGAAATATGTTTTTATTCCAGGCCATATGGTCCTGTCTGGAGCTTTCCTGGATCTTTGGGTCAGTTCATTGTTGAAAGATGGGCTTGCAAGGATCCACCTCTCAGAGCAGCTGTCAGAGCCCTATCAGAACGAATCTGCTTTTGCATGATTATTTATTTTATGTGGCTCTGTGAAACGAGCCCAACCTTGCTCAGTAGCTGAAATGTGCTGAGCAAAGTCTCTTCCCTGAACAGCTTGTAGCCACATCACCAAGCAGTGTCCTTCATTGTCCTTAAAAAGCAGACTAGCGAGACTTCTACAGTAGGCCAGAACGGGCAGTCTGGGTAAGGTGTACCCACCTGGGCTTGAACTTGGTGCCAGAAATATGAAAACTTACATGGTAGCATTTTAAAGAGATGCCAGTGTTCTTTCTTCTCAGCTCTCTACTATTCACTTTCCTGTATCTCTTCACTCTAGGCCATTACAGTGGCCACTGTATGCAAGCACCTGAAGTGTGTTTGTGGCGAGGATAATGCTAACACTTGCTGCCTCTCGTGTTGTCATTAGCAAAAGGTGGCATTGACTCCACTGAAAATGACTTTTTAAGGGACATTTAATATAATTTATTCAACATTTATTATATATGTATAGAAATTCCAGTAACTGGCAAGAGGCATGGTGCTTGTGATCACAGAAAGATAGTCTAGAATACAAAATGAGCAGGGAGCTGATCAGATTGGAAGAAGTTATTTCTTTTTCTTTATTTGGACAAGATGAATTTGGAGTTGAATTTTGTTATCATGGTCAAGAAAATAATCTTGCCTTCTTGAGAACTACCTATTATCTATTCTTATATTGGTAACATTATATTCAGTGTTCTATATCCATTTGTAGTCCTTCTTTCATCTAAGCAATATTCATTAAACACCTGTCCTTCCCTAGGATAAGATGTATATGCTTAATGCCCTCACAGAACTTAGACCCTGGGAGTAGAAGACAGAAAATGAACAAATAGTTAATTCCATGTCTTATTCATGTTACAAAAGGGAAGTTAAGGGTGTTTGGTGAATGCACAAATCAGAGAAACTATGTGGGAGCTTTTCTCTTCTACTTGGCTGCTTTACCTTGAGGGTAAATTCTACATCAGATTTTCCCTTCCTCTATGAGAATCGCTCTGCCTAAAACAATAACTTGCATACAGTAGGTGCTTAATAAAGTATATTGTGGACAAAAGGGAGGAATGAAAGAAACTAAGAAGGAAGTATTAATATTAATCTACATGCTCAGAATTTGGTTTGACAAATCACAGTTCTAAAGCCCTAAATCAGTTTTAGAGCAAAACTACATGTTTGTTTTGTTCTCATATGCAGTTATACAATTTTTATTCACCCATAGTGCTTATTTTTGCACTTAGTGAGACTTAGAACCTAGAATTTACCTTTTCACCTGTGTATAGGAAGGTGGGACTCTGATATTTCTCTCTGAGGCACCAGCTGAGGCATCACTTCCTTTGAGGGCTATTCTTACGTGGCTGTCGTTATTAGAGATGGGCTATTTCTAAATACAAGTAGATCAATATTCTTATGGACTGAAAAAATGATGGCTATTCCCAAGTGGGCACCTCAGGCCTATGGATAAGGTTGTATGATGGGGGATGTTTTCTCTTGGGGCTCTACTCTGGTACCCTATGGGATTTCTGGAACCGAGAGCCACCATTCAAGCTTATACTGTGTCCAGGAGAGTGGAATGACATTGCTCAAGAGGATCTCCCAGAGTTCTCAAGAAGGGTAAGCACTCCAGAGGACTATCCCAGAAGTGCAACTAAGGGCCAAATAAAGTGTTCTTTGAGAAATATTGGGAATCAGAGTGGAAGTGTGGTGGCAGAAGCTGAAATAGTGGACAAGCTTTTGGGGAAATGTTGGAGAGTAAGAAGCCAATGGAAAGTGATTAGGAATCTCAGGTCTGAATGGGTGGAGACTTGGAATCGCCAAGTTGGGACTGGAGGCAGAGTTTGGTTTCCATGGAATAGGGATAGCCAGCAGTATGGTAACAGGGATTCAGGTGTTGGGTGTGGATTTGAAATCAATACCCAGTGAAGTCTTGGTTATTCGGCCTGAATATCCTATGATTCTAATATCCAGATGGTAATAGTGAGACCAGAGTCTTATTAAGATCATATTAAGATGACTTTTTTTTTCTTCCTTCCTTCCTCCCTTTTCTTCCTTCCTTCCTTCCTTCCTTCCTTCCTTCCTTCCTTCCTTCCTTCCTTGTTTCCTTCCCTCCCTCCCTCCTTCCTTCCTCTCTTCCTTCCTTCTTTCCTCCTTTCCTTCCAGATCTCCTCCCTCTCTTCTTCATTCCTTTAACAACTATTTATTTAACGTCCACTATGGGCTAAGTACTGTTCTCAGGATTGGGCATACCGAAGACAGTAGACAGATGTCCCTGTTTCTCATGGGATTTTCAGTCTTTCAGGGAAGATAGACAATGAAAAATAAGTAAATACATGAATAAGACATTTTCATTTAATGATAAGGGCCACAGAGAAAATAGTACAGGATAATGAGAGAGAATGGGGTAGTTGAGAATAAAACTTTTAATTGGGCCATCAGAAAAGATAGCTTATGGAGATGAATTTAAGTTAAGAATTGTTGGCAATAAAGACCATAAAGTGAGAACCTAGAGGAGTGATCCTCATAGAAGAAAGTCGGGGCAAAAGTCATAAAATGGAAAAGAGCTCAGCACATTTCAAGAAGAGAAAGAAGCCCGGTGTGTCTGGAGAATGGAGGTGGAAGACAGCAAGGAGAAGGCAGAGGAAAGCCAGGCAGAGGCCAAACCATATGGAGCCTTAAAGGTCGTAAAAAGATGTCAGATTTTCACTAAAATAGGAAACCATTGAGTGGAGGAGTTAAACAGGGAAGGACATAAGCTAAATTGGTTTTTCAAAGATTTACACTTTCTGGCTACATTGTATGCAAGAGTTATGGCAGGCGACCAGTGAGGAAGCTTCTGTGGCCATTTCAGGGGATAGAGAGATGGATGGAAGCAAAACCAGTTACAGATTGGCAATGGGAGAGAATACAGCCAAGAGAGAATCCAACATGACTTCTAGGTGCTTGGTGTGAAGGATTAGAGAGATGGTGCCATTTGCTAGGATTAGAAAAGCTGGCAGAGGGGGGCAGGTTTGAGGAATGGGTTAAAAATCAAGAGTTCTATTTTATACGTGTTAATTTTTTTTCATTAAAAAATTAATTTTAAAATCAACTTTTAAAATTTCAAAATTAAAACACATAAAACCAAAATTTACCATTTTAACCATTTTCAGCTGTACAGGTTAGTGGCATTGAATACATTCATGTACTCACCTCTATCCATGTCTAGAACTTTTTCATCTTCCCTAAATCAAAACTATGCCCATTAAACAGTAACTCCTCATTGCCTCCTCCCCTCCATTTCTGGTAACTACTGTCCTACTTTGACTCTGTGAATTTGACATTCTAGGTACCTCATACAAATGGAATCATATAATATATGACTTCTTTGGCTTACTTCACTAAGCATAATGTCTTCAAAGTTCATCCATATTGTAAAGTGAGTCAGAACTTTATTCTCTTTTTTTTATTTTTTTATTTTATTATTATTTTTTTTATTTTTTTAAATGTTTATTTTTATTTTTGAGACAGAGAGAGACAGAGCATGAATGGTGGAAGGGCAAGGAAAGAGGGAGACACAGAATCGGAAGCAGGCTCCAGGCTCTGAGCCATCAGCCCAGAGCCCGACGCGGGGCTCGAACTCACGGACCGCGAGATCGTGACCTGGCCAATGTCGGACGCTTAACCGACTGCGCCACCCAGGCGCCCCGTATTCTCTTTTTTTTAATACCGAGTAATATTCCATTGTATGTATATACTATGTTTTATTTATCCATTCATCCAGTGATGGACATTTGGGTTGTTTCCATCTTTTGGCTCTTGTGAAAATGCTGCTTTAAACGTTAGTATATAAATATACATGTTAATTTCAAATGTCATTTTGACTGAAAGGGGAGAGGTTAATTATTCAACTATATAGAGATTGGGGGTAAGGGAGATGCCAGAGACAGAAGTATAAATTTTGGAGTCATCATATGATATTTGACCTAAATTGGGTCATGGTTCCCAATTCTCTTCATAAGTTAAGTGAGCTAGGCTGAACCACATGGCATAGTTGTTTGCCCAGAGACAAGTTGGAGTTCTTCTAAAGCCCAGAGTTAAAATAAGCTTAAAGGCCACAGTTTTTCCTAAATTCATCTTAGGATCTTTGAACTGATCCCTTCTAATATGATGAAAACTAACACCACTATATCACACCCTAGGAAATAGGACCAGAGCAACAGATAGCAGGAGAGGGTGCATTTTCTTTCCACCCGCAAAGCCCCCTCCCAAGCCTGCCTGTGTCCTAAGCCTGAGCAAGTCAAGAAGCTCTGAGTCTGTTGCCAGATAGGAAAAAGAGAGACTTTGAACAAAGTATGCACCTTGGCAAAGTGTGCTCCAAGGGGAAAGAATCCATGCCATGTTATCACTCTGACTTCAAGAGTGCATGGGGCTCCTGGGTGGCTAAGTTGGTTAAGTGTCCGACTTTGGTTCAGGTCATAGGCTCACAGTTCATGGGTTTAAGCCCCATGTTGGGTTCTGTGCTGTCAGCTCAGAGCCTGGAGCCTGCTTCAGATTCTGTGTCTCTCTTCTCTCTGCTCTCCCCCATTCATGCTCTGTCCCTGTCTCTCTCTCTCTCTCTCTCTCAAAAAAAAAAAAAAAGAGTGTGTGAAAGAGAGACCCCTACCTATGTAGGTCACAACTTCATAACCTGATCCCCTTTAAAACTATCATCCTAGAAAAATCTGGATCCATTACTGTCCTCTAAATTGAGTGCTACTCTTTCTCACTGGAACAAGTTTTTTGGTTTTGACCCTGAATGTTTCCTGGAGTGTATAAGGGGATTATGAAAGGGGTAGAGAAGCCTTGAGAAAGCACTAGATTTTGGCTCTTAGGGAATAGATGTTGGAGGCCCCTCCCCATCTCCACCCTCTTTATGCTCTTCACACAGCCTGGCTATGTGCTTCCCATAGTGGCTTGACGCTGGCATAGCACCCACAGTCTTAGATTTACAATCTTTCCATGTTATTGCGATGGAAGGGCTATAGGCTTTGGAGTCAAGATAGCCATAGTGTTCATTTCCAAACTCTCCCATTTTAGCTGTGTAACGTTGGTCAATTACATTATCAGGAAGTGTCATCTATGGTTGTATCAGGTAAAGGACATGGAATATTTCTGGCCCTCCTCCTCAGTTTTCCTTGCCAGCTTATTTTTGAGTGTTGGGCTACCATAAGGCTTAAACCAACGTCTTGTTTTCTTATTCTCTAAATTGTGTTCAACAGCCATGGTTTCAATTACCATCTCTACATGATGGCTTCAAAATTTACATTTTCATCTCGGACTCTACCCTGAGCTTTTTCAGCTCTTCATTTGGAGATCAGAAAAAGAAGCCTTGAATCATCATAACCAAAGCGTGATTCATTATCTTCTCTGCCTTTCCTCCAGAACTTGTCCATACCCAGGATTCCCTAACTTCAATGTTATCCATTAAATTGTGTCATCTTTGCTCCTTTATCTCCTCTACCACTGATCTCCAGTGAATTGTTCAATCCAGTTGATTTTATCTGAATATCTATTTAATCCATCTGATTCTCTCTTCTTTTCACTTACACCACCCCAGACCAAGCTCCCGTCATCTCCCTCATGATTTATTACAATCACGCCTAAATACTCTCTTGGATTCCATTCTTGCTGCACTCAAATTTATTCTCCACAGAGGTCATGGTAATCTTCTAAAAATGCAAATTAGCTAAAGTCACTCCCTTGCTTAAACTCCCTCAATGACTTTTAATGTGGTTGGGATAAAGATCAAAATCCTTAAAATCTTTATAAGGACCTGCATGTCCCCTGCCTTATGGCTATCTCTCCACAATTATTTTTTTTTCCTTCAGCTTTTTTGAGATGTAACTAAAATATAACATTGTATAAGTTTAAGGTATACAGTGTGTTGACTTGGTACATTTCTATATTGTAAAATGATTCCCACTGTAGCGTTAGCTAACACCCTCCGTTACTTCCCATAACCATTTCTTTTTCGTGGTGAGACCATTTAAAATCTTAGCAACTTTGAAGTCCATAATACAGTATAATTATCAAACTATTAACTGTATTCACCATACATTTCCTCAAAACTTACTCGTCTTATAACTGAAAGTTTGTACCTTTTGAACAACCCTTCCCCGTATCCCCCTGCCCCAGCCCTTGGTAACCACCATTCTACCCTCTGTTTCTATAAATTCTTGTTAAGTCTTTTTGATCCATTGAATTACCTTCTTGGAGTTCCTTAAATGAGCTGTGAACTTTTCCCATGTCTGATCTTTCACATATGTGGTTCATTTTCCTTGGATTGCTCTTGTCCTTGTTCATCTAGTGAAGTGGGCATCTGTCACATTTTTGGGGTGCCTAGTACTTGTTGAACATTCTTGCTACATTTGAGGGACACCCAGATTCAAGCGTTTTGTCTAACCAAAGTAGAGCATGACATTCCTCAGATTTTGTAGGAGCCAGGGCTCACACATGTGACCTAGTCCCACCAATCAGACTTATCCATCTGGGAATTTGATCTGAAAGCAAACAGCTTGCGGAAGGCAGAACTGATTGTGCTGGTGAGGGTAGCAGCAGAGGCATCTGGCTTCTGAGAATGACAGTGGTTATAAGGTCTAGCTTCTGGTGCAGAAGTAGTGGCTGCTATGCTTGCAGGAAAGTTGGGTCTTGGCAGCAACATGCACCGCAGGACTCAGTGCCTTGGGTCATTAGGGGTTAAAGAAGTTTCTTCCATCCACCAGTTCTGTGTTGTGCTTTTGGGCCCTGGTCCTAGAAGCTTCATTTGAGCCTACTTCTCCAACTTGACCCTTTTATGCTTCATCCATCAACGTCAGTTTCTGTCATTTACAATTAAGAGAGAACCTCGGCTGATGTCAGTAGATAAGTCCAATGAATGCTGAACTCTCAGCTCTAGTTTGCTCCAGGAGACTGCTCCATTCACCCTGTTCTCCCACCCTTGCTGACTAAGCTAGTTCTTCCATTAGAGCATGCGTCAGGACATGGCATGCTGCCTCTGTTGTTATCTTGCTTGGGTTCCAACCCCAACTCTCCCACTTACTTTCTATATGAATTTTGTAAAGGTTACCTCACCTCTCTGTACATCAGTTCCCTTATCTGCAAAATGGGGACAATGATAATATCTAACTCCTAGGTTTACTGTAAAGAGGAACTGATTTAATGCATACATGAAACGCTTGAATCAGTACCTAAATGCTCAATAAATGTGAGCTGATGTGTTGTTCTTTCTCACAGTTCCCATGTCTTTCCTTCCATAATACTCTATACAGAGTGTAATTAAAGGCTCACAGGGTGGTAATTGGATTAAGATATGTCTTCCACATGCGCTGTTAAGCTCTACAAAAAAAAGGGGCTGTTTATTTTGCTCTCCATTATATTCCCAATTCCTAGCATGATATGTATTTATTTAATAAGTGCAGGATGGATGTTGTCGTAGGATCCCAGGAACCTTGAGCGATGTGGTCCTCACCTCCCAGTTCACTGAGACAGGCCGGCTTCAGCAGCACCCGGTCTTCCTGGCAGCCTCACCCCAAGGTCCTTGTCTTTAGTGACTTATTTTTCATGACCCACAACTGACCCTTTCCCGCAGAGCACAAACCCTAGCCCAGATGCTGCTCTTTCCCTTGATGCCCTGATTTCTCTGGTTCTCAGCACTGAGCATTTTCTGCTGACTCCATACCTTCTGAAAGCTGTTTGAAGCCAGATGGGAGGAAGAGAGAAAACAGGTTTCATTCATCACCCTTCCAGACTCTGAAAGAAATAACAACAACAACAACAACAACAACAACAACAACAGTACCATATGTTGAGTGTTTCCTATAAACTTGGCATTTTTCATAGAGCTTCATATGAGTTAATTTATTTAATACTTACCACAATCCTAGGAAAAAGATATTGTTGCCCCCATTTTGCAGAGGGAAACATAAGTCCCCAGAAGGAAAGAAAAAGGGAAGGAAGGAAGAGGGAAGAGCAGGGAAAGGACGAAGGAAGAAAGGTTTTCTGCTAAAGGAGAGTTTCACTTGCTCAGAACACTGGTTTTCATAAGAATTTCTCTATTGCAGCAGAGGTAACTCTGAAAATAATATTGATGGATAAATTATAGAAGGTGATACTGAATGTGTACCTATCCTCAGATCAGTTTTGTAATTAAATAAAAATATAATTTTTTATACCTTTCACCTTCTTACTATTTGCAGGGTTTTTTTCCCCTCCCAAATCTAATGTAAGTAATAGGAACTATACAGACAATTAAGAAATCTTTACAGCTTATTTCTGGTTAATTGGCATTTTCCTATAAAATATTTAAAACTTAGCCTTTGGTTTTCAGACTCTTTTTTCAGAGACTCATATGTTTTGCTACTAGGAGTTACCATGTGCAGGTGGGGCGTCCCGTGTTGGGATTATTTGGGCATTTTCACAGATGCTGTCCCGCCACTGATACTCACCTGGAGTTGGGGGGGGGGGGCTTATTGTGCATTTTCTATGTTTAGATCTTCCTGATGTTGTTCCATTTTATTATTTTTTTCCCAAAGAAAGGGAAAGACAGTGTGCCGGTTCCCTTGCAGGCACTGTTACCCAGCCAAAGCTGTCTTCCCGTTGTAATGCTCTGTGCAATTCAACCAAGCTCGGAGAAACACATTTGCAAGGTTAGCATGTGGGGCAATTGCCAGAAAATGTGCTTCAAACTGTGTCCCAGGAAGGATTTCTCTCTCTCTCTTTGACAGGCCTTGAGAAAAGATTCTCACAAGCCCTCTGCGAAACCAGGTGGGTGGTTTGGGACTTGGAGCCCAGTTGGCAACCACTCTGCATGAGTATGGTGCATGATCTGTGACCGCTGTAACAAATTACTACAAAGTTGGTGGCTTCAGACCACAGAAATTTGTTCTCTCACAGTTCTGGAGGCCAGAAATCTGAAATTGAGGTGCCAGCAGGATCGATTCCTTCTGGGGGTCTGAGAGACAACTTAGGCCATGCATGTCTACCAGCTTCTTGTGGCTGCCTTGGCATCCCTTGGCTTACAGACATATCACTCTAATCTCTGATTCTGGCCTCACATTGCTTTCTTCCCTGTGTGTCTTCCCCCCTTTCTCTTCTCTTCTAAGGACATTGGTCACTGGATTTATGACTCAGCATCATCTAGGATGGTCTCTCATCTTGAGATCCTTAACTGCATTTGCACAGGCCCTTTTTTCAAGTAAGGTCACATTCACAGGTTTTGAATGAACAGATCTATACAGGAGCCATCAAACCCATTACACATGGTGAATTGAGAAGATGTCTCAGGACCCACTGGGGTAAGGCAAGGCTTTCATTAAGCAGCAGATGACAGGCCTTTGGCACCCCTGAGTTTGCAGGATTCCCACCTTTGTCTCTCTGTGGTCCCCTGTTTCTGGAAGGTGGTGTGGTCGGGCCTGCACATCACGTGTCTCTTGGCAAAGAGCTCCTCCAGCTCCGAGTGCTAAGGAGAGGTACTGAGGGAGTTGCCTGCATTTATAACCTCAGGAGGGAAGCCTTGGTGTTCAAAAAGTTATGGTGGACTGTTAGAGCTTATCCTAGGCTTAGGAGTCGAAAACGTGACTAAGTATAAACATCACTCAGGTTGTTTATTAATAACAGAAATTCTCAGATCTGTACCTAGTTTGCTAAGAGCTGCCATAACCAAACACCACAGTCAGGATGGCTTAAACAACAGTGATTTATTTTCTCGCAGTTCTGGAAGCTGGAGGCATATGATTGAGGGGTCAGCAAGTTTGGTTTCTCCTGAGGTTTCTCTTTTTGGGTTTCAGATAACCAGTTTCTCACTGTGTTCTCACTGGTCTTTCTTCTGTGCACACATAACTCTGGTGACTTCCTTCTTTTTCGGGCATGAGTCAGACTGGATCAGGGCATACCGTAACAACTTCATTTTAACTTATTCACCTCTTTAAAGACTTAATGTCCAAATAAGGTCATATGCTGAGGTACCAGGGGTTGGGGCTTCAACACGGGTTTTGGCGGGGACATAATTTAGCTCATAACACAACCCAAGAGATTCTGATTTTAGTACGTCTGGGGTGAGGCTAACAAATTCTTTTTTTTTTTTAGCTATGCCCTAGGTGATTCCAACTGGTTAGAGTGGAGGGAGTTAGAGTCAACCCTTGGAGAAACGATGTCTTGCTGGATTAGTAATCATTTTGATGTTTGCTTTGGCTCTATATCTTTACATCAGCCAGATTCTTCTATATACCACATATTTGGCAACAAGTTAATGAAAATAGAAAATACTCCATGACCCTTTGCAGACATTCCCCAAGACCCTGCCTTTGTCTTTGATCTCTTCTTATTCTATTTCAATGACTTTGAATCTGAGCTTGTTTTGCATCCTGCCTTTTGGACTTCTGACATAGACTTAGCCATGCACTACTTAAGGATTTTGACTCAGACCCATGCTATTAGTTTTTTCCATACCTCCGATCAGATTTGCTGTTCACGAAGTAAGTCCCAGGATGCATCTGCTCAACTAACAACTCTTAAGTTTGAGAGCTTGGACACCTGAAAGTCGGCATTATAGGGGTCTCCAGACTGCTTCTCGAGACTCAGGGAGGCAGGAAGCCAGGCAGTGACTTGGAGATGTCACCCTGGAGAAAAGAAAGGAGTTTGTCAACTGATGTAAAGACCCCTGTCCTCAGATTTATACAGTCTGTCTGTGCCTCTCCCTTAAGTCTTACAGTTTCTGAGACTGAAGTTTGTTCTTGTGACTCCTGTTCCTCTTTTACATTGTCCCAGATGCTCATTTAAACCCAGTTTCTACTTCATCAAAATATCTGCATTGGTGGGGAGAGGGCACACCAAGGTATATGTTTACTTTGGATACTGTATTCTTCTGAGGGGTGGCCAGAGTGGAAAACAACAGAAACCCACATGGGCAATATGTTGTGCTGAGTCCGTGCTGTCTTGTTTAATCTTTACAGCAGCCCCAGGAGTAGATATTAGTGTCTATATTGTACCCATTAAAAACTGGAAGTCCCATGGCTAGTAACTGCTGCATCTGGGATTCAAACCCAAGTGTTACTGTTTCCTTTTCCAAATCTGCCACATCACTTTTTATAGGTCCCTATAAACCTTGAAGATATTTCAAGTTTATCTCTTCAGTATAAACATAGTGAACATCGTTATTTTATAGTGTGACAATGCTAATAAATGAGCTCTTTGTGGGTCTGTTTCTGTTGTCTGTTGATTTTAGTGATTTTCTAATTGTTATTTTCCCATGTCTTTCTGATTATTTGATTATGTGCTGATGATTATACTTAAAAGTATTTGTGATAATAATTGAAGGCTTAGAACATAGATCTCTCCCTTCAGAAAGTATTTGAATATGAATCTTCCAGACACTTGGAGTTACTTCAGTCCGGAATCACTTCCATCCAAGACCCAGACTTGATGTTTTCAGAACCACCAGGTGACTTGAAACTTTCCAGTGACTGGTTTGCTTCTGGCTCATCCTGCCCTTAAGGTATTAGTGTTTTGTCCTTTGGGATCTTAGTTTTCTATGTGTGGGGTCTCAGATTTCCCTCCATGTGTCTCTGGGCTTTGACACCTATCCTCACCCTGGGTAATAGGAAAAGATTCTGATTTCCTAAGAATAGACAATTCCATCAGGTGAAAGTAGCTACCATGCCCATCAATCTCAATTTCTTTGTTCTGCTGTGGCCAGGTAATTCCCTATGAAATTTTCAGCTTTTCATTGTTTTGAAGATTTGGTTTTAAAATTCTATCCGGCATGCTTACTTGTTTCATTAGGAGGGCTTGCTCAAGTAATGTAGTCTGCCATTACC
This sequence comes from Prionailurus bengalensis, assembly GCF_016509475.1. Taxonomy (NCBI): domain Eukaryota; kingdom Metazoa; phylum Chordata; class Mammalia; order Carnivora; family Felidae; genus Prionailurus; species Prionailurus bengalensis. The sequence goes on along the minus strand of NC_057344.1, from coordinate 188,223,153 downwards.
AAAACACGGAAATCTAGAGGCTTGTATTTTTTCTTCTCACTCCTTCCTGGGGCTTTATCTCTGCCATTTTTCTTCTGTGAGGTGGCTGCCTTTTACACTGTACAGATCCCTTCCACTGGTCCTCACCATGGCAGTTTGGGCCTGTGGATTAGTGGTTTGTTTGACAGCTGAACAGTTGTGCTACGTTCGTGGATGTCTTATATAGTCTCAGGCAGTCTTGAAAACGAAGGCTATCTCTGTTTATAAACTGTTAGGAAATAAAACCCACTGAAGCTGAGTGCCCAATTATTAGCCTTTTGTAATGTGACAAACACAGGCATAATCGTGGCACTTCGTAAACCAGTAATTTGAGAAGATTCTGCCCAGGAGCATAAAATAATGAGCTTTTAAAATAGGTATATGTGTGCATGTGTGTGTGTAGTAAAGAATTTGGTTTTGCCCAAATAGCAGGTTGGCCTTTGCCTTCAGCTTTTGGGAGAAAATCTATGTCATACCTGACAGAATGCCCTTGTTTAGGATAGGGGCTAGTAACATCAGAAAGACCAACCATGTGATTGAAGGTGGGGGCTTTGGGTTACACAGTGTCACTTGACCTGGAGTCTGAGTTCATCCACATGGACAGTCAGTTAATCAATCATGCCAGAGTAATGAAGTCACAATAAAAACTCTGGACCTGAAGCTCCAGTGAGTTTCTCTGATTGACTGTGCTTTGTGTGTATGGTCACATGCCCATACTAGGACCCCTAGAGGAGGGGATGATGGAAGCTTCATGTTTGGGGCCCCTCAGTCTCTGACCTGTACATCTCTTCCTTTGACTGATGGTAATTTGTATCCTTTGCCATAATAAACCATAGCTGTGATGCCATAATAAACCATAGCTGTGAGTATAACAGGTTTCACTGAGTTCTGTGAGTTCTAGCAAATTATTGAAACTGAGGGTGATTTGGGGACCCCTTGAACTTGTAAAGAATTAGGGTGGTCTGATAAAGGACCATTCCCCTCAGCCTTCCCACTTTGACTAAAACTGGGCTGTGTGTGTGTGTGTGTGTGTGTGTGTGTGAGTAGGATAACACTGGCACATGGTTCTTATAATTAGAACAGCCTGACTCAGACGTTAATATATTAGCAAGTCTTAGATATTTTTCTCCTTGCATCTTTATGTTCAACTTGCTGACTGTGAGATCTTTTCCTCTGGCCTTTTTGTCTAAAACTAAACTCTGGCTCTGTATGTTTGTTGTTTTTATCCCGTGTGTTTTGTACCCATTCGTAGTCCCTGTCAGTCTGTTTTCTTTGCCTGCAACTCTGGTTAAGGAAAGAAAGTGAACTCACAGAAGTGATTTTTCCCTACTAAGATTTGGGCCCTGCTAAATCACACCGACGAGAAATGTGATGATGGTCTCTCTCTGTTCCAGAGGAGATTGGAAGAGCAGAGGCATCCAGGCTCTAGCATGGTTTCGTAACTTTTCCCTGTGGTAGCACAATGAGAAGGAATCCAGCAGGCTAACTCCTCAGCCCTAAGCAGCCAGGTGATTCTCTATTTGAATGTTCCTGCAGTGAAAATGCAGCTACGCCCACCAGCGTCACTGGGCAGTTTAGTACCTGCAGCTGAACTCCTGGCAGGTAACGATGAAATTGTCAGCATTTCCTTTTTGTTTCCTTTCAAGCAGGCAGGGCATCGTCTTTATCCCTTGGTTGAGCACATGAATCAATCCTTTGTGCACGTTCAGTGGGACTGTGCGTGTTTTCAGAAACTGTCTGGCTTTATATCTGGCAGGCGTTCGTGTTGGGCAGTTGTTCTGCAAATAAGAAAAAAAAAATAATGCAGATTCTTACATGTCTCCGGATTGAATTCTAAGGCAGTCACAGGAGATTTTTGTTTTCTGGCCTGGTATTTGGTTTCAGTTATTTTAATTCTTATATATATGCCATCTAGAACTTAAATTAGTTAAAAAAATGATTTTAAAATATTGGTGTTTTGCAGTTGTGGTTGACAGTGGGGAGGCGACACGAATGGTAATGTGGACAAGTAGAAGAAGGGATATCTGTAAATGTTTTAATGCCTGCAAAACTTGGTGTGCTTCAATCTTATGTATTTCATTTTCCAACCATACTTTATTTAAAAGGAGTCAATCTAGCTTGGCTTAATTCCTGTCTTGAGACCATTCATAAGGCGCTCTCTAAGTACAGCACTTTGCATGCCTCCATGCACAAAGGTGGAGGGGTTATGCATCAATTAACTTCTCAGGAACCTTTTGTCTATGGGGGTGTCCATAGTCAAAAAAAAATTCCAAGGTGATTAGGAGACCAACACATATGCAATAGTTTATGAGTATAGTGCTTCTAAGAGAACCCCCAAACACAGATTTACATCAAAGAAAAAAATAGAGTGGATCTTGCTTTGCCAATGCCAGAAGAGCCATTTTGGTTGAGAGTGATCCCTAATATCATTAAAAATTGGCATGTCATATGAATGTTCCTTTTTACCCAACTTATTTAGGAATATGTCTATCTTATGACGGAAACTTGCCTTTTTATTTAATTTCCGCATTGGGAAATAGATATGAGTGCATCCCATAAATAGAGTTCACTTATCCTGGTTTAAAAAGACATTCAATACAGCAATTCATACAATGCCAGAGTTTTGCCAAACTTAAGATATTAAATTAAAATGCTGATTACTAAATCCTAATGCTAAAATAATACTTATTGAAATACTTAAAATACTAAAAAGTGAGTTAAATTCCCTAACAGGATGGGAATCAGTGTAAAACTACTTTGAAAATTCTCCACGCTTTGGTATCTCACTACAGAGTCCAGGGATGGGCTTTCAGATACCCACAAATGAAATTATATAGAATATTGCATATGTGCACAAGTGTATTTGGGGGAGAGATGGTCCATTATTTTGGCTTTTAGGGGGTTTAAACACCACTGTAAGTTTAGATGTTGGGCAGAGGAGATGCCATCACATTTTTGTACCTACTCAGTCTAAGATATATGTATAACCAGGGAGGTGTGTTGACCCTTTTCATTTTAGAGTCCTGTTTCCAGAATTATAAGACATGTCTCAGTTTGGTCATAGAGACACAAGGGCTAAGGCTTCTTCAGCCCTATTTTTATCATCTCTTCCAACTTACTAGTGGACTTTGTGGATCATCTAGAGATTACACTTGGAAGCTGAGCAGTGTCTTGAATAAATATAATTCTAGGTACTAGAGAGAAACTCTTTGTGTGTGTGTGTGTGTGTGTGTGTGTGTGTGTGTGTGTTTCTCTGTGTCTGAAAAGTAGTAGATATTAAAAAGATATTTATTGACTAAATCAATGGACAAATAAAACACATATCAAAATGAGTGAATAACCAAATAATTAGAATGATATGTAATTTAACTTCTTGAGTGGAGCCCCTACTTGGTTAAAAAAAAAAAAAGAAAATTGGAAAAGAGAATTTAGAAGTTTTTTCTGTGATCTCCTGCAGGAGAAAGATACCATGCTGGTTGTCAATGATTTTGAAGTTCTCAAAAAACTTTCCCAGAGATGACAATTTTCTTTCTTTTTTTCTTCCTTTCTTTTATTTTCTCTCTTGAAACAAAAATCAGCTATCCAGCTTGATGAAGTCAATCTTAAATTATATTGTGCATGGTCTCTTCTGGATAACTTTGAGTGGACCCAAGGGTACAGTAGCCGGTTTGGTCTCTTCCACGTTGATTTTGAGGATCCTGCTAGACCTCGAGTCCCTTACACATCAGCCAAGGAGTATGCCAAGATCATCCGAAATAATGGACTAAAGGAAAGTCTATAAAAGACGGCTGTCCCATGTCTGCTGGAGAAGAGGCCTTTGCTTTTGGAAAGGATGTCTGCTTTGGTGATCCTTCAGACAATCTCAAGTTGCCTTTGTAATCATCTCCTACCAGCTGATCCATGATTATAAAGTCTGAATATGTAATGCCTGGGGATGTATTTAATGATGGCCTTTACTCTATTTGCATGTGGATCAATGAGGCTTTGAAAAAAAATAGAATAGAAAACCACGGAAATTGATTTTTATGTTAAGAAATCAGATAGACTAGGAAACTTCAATTTAAATCCTTAGAATTTTTCTAGAAAAAAACAATGCAAAATTTATAAAGATAGCATGCTCGTGATTTGCAGCTCTAACAGCAAGACCACTTATTATAAGAATACTTGTTTGTGAACCTAGTTTTTCTGGTTATGTCAGTTATTGTTTGCTTTGTAGGTACTTTTTCATGTGGTCCATAATTTTTCTACTGTTTAATCTAGTATAAAAAGTCAAAATTAAAAGTTAGTCACATTATACAGTTATGCATTCTCTTCAACAAAGGGATTAATTGATAACACATTTAATAAAATGGATTTGTTGATGTGTTTGGCACATGTTTTTTTAATGCGTGAACAAGTACATCTTTCTCTTGTCTGATGAATTATCTTCGAAAAATAATAAATTAATAAAACAAATTAGACTGTGAATGGCAGAAAGAGCATTTGAACTGATGTTCAGCAGAAACCGAATTCCTACTCCACAGTGACATCAAATGGAGGGCAAAATAATAAGCAGAGCATATTCTATACTTTTGAGTATTTTTTAAGAATTTAAGATCTATAAGAACATCGATGACATCCATGAAATACACACATAGACTGAATGACCTACACGAGTAGAAGACATGTGTGCACATCTGAGATGTATATGGCATTGGATTGGAATTGGACATTTTGCTGAACTTCCTCAGTTGGGGTCAGTAGTAGATGTAGGGCTTCCTCTGGACGTCATGTGTCCACACCAGCAAACCTTTTCATATTTAATGAATTTGGACTCTCACCTACATATTTAAGTAGTATTTACTCAACATTCATTTGTGATCAAGCTTGAAGCTAACAGGCAAGTATCATCACCCCCATTTGCGGACTGAGAAACTGAGGATGCACTGATGTAGATTTTCCTCAAGTCACATGTATACTTGTTTCCTGGACCCGGCACTTCTTTGGCATTAGCTCTGTGCTCTGTCCAGCACACCACAGGCTCAGGTGTCATAGAAGTCTCCTTTGCATTTTTTTGAATAAAGGGAAAAAGAAACAAAGGTGTGGAGTTGTCTTATGGAGAGGACATGGGGAATGTATTCTTCTGTGTTCTCATTCTGCTTCCCTGAGAAAGCTATACATACTTTGCCATTCCCATAAGGCCTTTGGCCCTGAGCAGACACTATGTCATTTTTAAAAAAGCACTGTGGTCAATTTCTAGATCGTTTTCATGTTCATAATCGGAATTATTTACAAAGAATACTGTCTCGGTAACTTTGGACAGAGTGAGAAAGAAATGGTCGTAGTAGTTCAATAAACGTGGATGCACTGGGGAAAATTATATTAAGATTAAAATGGTATACATAGGAAATTCTATTACATCTTTGCCACTGTTTTGTTATTTTTATTGTTCAATGAGACATTATCTCACAATTTGTGTTCATTTAAAAAGCACATTTCCAAATCTTATTTCATTCCTCTCCTATCCAGACTGTCTTTTTCATTTTTACCATGTATCTTATTTACAATTTATGTGCCCTCCTTATATTATCTTGCAAGACAACTGAGTTTTCCTTTTAATTAGGATGTTGTTTTGAATATTACTTATCCTACAGGGCATATTTACAAGTTTTACAACAATACAAATGAGCTCTGCATTTTCGTTACCAAAACCAGAAAATTAATATTCGTGATGTAAATAAAACGATCTGTCACATTTGGTGTACCAGGTGAAATACGCATTTCAGCTGCAGTGCCCGGGCTTCCTCACAGAGCGGTGGCTTTCTGCAGCTCTCAGCTGGGTTTCAGGGGCCAGCTCTTCGTCCCAGAAATGGATCAAACCAAGGGTGCTTCCTCAATTAGTCCTGTAAATTAGAATTGTCACGAGTTTAGGTAAAGGAAAAAAAAAAAAACTCCACCACCAAAAATCTACAGCCTCTGCAGTATTTTAATTAATGTTATTTTTAATTGCTTGTATTAGCATTTGAAAACGAGATTGATTGGCTTTTGCCTGTCACAGAAACAGAACTTGGATTCTTTAAATGGAAAAACAGGAGTTGTTAATTATTCTTAAAAATCCATAGATACTGTACTTTAGATGTCTTGAAGGTCATCTGAGGCTTGTAAAGTACATGTTTTATGTCTGTTTTATCTAAGGAGAAACTTGGATATCACAATGATGGATTGGATCTACTTGTATTTCTTTCTCCTTCCTTGCTTTTTTTTTTTTTTTTAAGAGAATGTTATTAACATCCTGGGGATCACTTTTCAAGAATTGTCGGATTTTGGGGGATAGTTTTTATTTTAGGGTAAGTTATTTCTGAACTGCTAAAAACATATAGAAAATAACAGTAGCCCATTTTCATTTTGATGTGTAGGGCTTTAGTTTTATAACTCCTGTGAACACCAGGAGGAAATGTCCACCTAAGCCCTTTATTGAATGAGAAGGTACGAGTTCTCATTAAGAAACCCGTAAACTAAGAAGCTGCCAACCTTGGTATTTGGCAGTAGCATGCCAGTCAGGCTTTTGTGCTCTGGGAATTTGTGTTCGGCCGTAGCTTTTAATTATTTTTATGAACGAGGGAATAATGAATACATTTGTAATATATTGAAAAAATTCCCCAACACTGACTGACCAAAAAGTAGATTTATATGATAATCCTTAAACACCAATTCTATTGCTCAGTGCTAGGCAGAGAGAAAATAGAATACTGGGCTTCATTACTGAGAGAGCAGAATAAATCAAAGCTGATGGAATTAATACTGTTTAATTACTAGCAATACACCTTACCTGGAGAACACATATTCATCACCGATGACAATATTTTAGGCTCTAGTTGTCCTGGGAGGGATATAGTACTTAGCACAAAGCATGATGAGCCTTGAAGAATGAAATTAGAAGAAAATTTGACATAGAGGCACTTTATGGTGGCCTTCATGAAGTGAGAATAAACCTTATTAATTGTGGCAGTGGTGAGATGGGGAGATGTTGTAGAAGCACTGGGCTAGGGTCACAGGGAAGAGCGGTCCCCAGTGGTGAGAGTTAATGAGTGTTTCTTGTAGACAGTAAATGTCTGTTGCCCTAGGTTTTCCTGGTATCTGTAAATGTCATCTGACCCATGACTGGCTTATGTGGCCTTGTCTGAGAGGCTATTGGTACCTGGTATGAGGCAAATATAGAGTAATCATTAAGAATGTGGGCTCTGGAGCCCATTCACCTGGATTTACATCTTGGTTCTGACATTTACTAACCAAGCCACTTACTGAACCTCCCCGTGCCTCAGTTTTCCTATCTGGAAAATGGCCTCCTTATAAGGCTTTTGCAAGACATAAGTAATCTGACAGATGTAACCTGTTCAGACAGTTTCCAGAACACGGGAAGGGCAGGGTTAGTGTGCACCATTGTTTGTAACTGTCAGACTTGTTCACACTAATCCCCCAGCAATTTGTCAATTACAGCATAGATGTTTCTAACTCTGGTTCTATGTTCTACCTCCATGTCCTGCACAGGTTTCTGCTCTGGTAAGTGGTGATTCACTGTCACTCTGATTTTCTCTCTCCAATTTTTGTGTTAGTGGTTTTCCTTGTGATCTCACTTCTCTGACCTAAGAAAAATTACTAACTTGGCTTTTATTTTTTGGTTTGTTGTTGTTGTTGTTGTTGTTGTTGTTTTGTTAGGAGGGGTGCAATACCTTCCAAGCTCCTAACATATCAGGCCAGAAATAGGAAATAGCCGTTATTTTTATAATCATTAGAATATAAGGTTCGGGGCGCCTGGGTGGCGCAGTCGGTTAAGCGTCCGACTTCAGCCAGGTCACGATCTCGCGGTCCGTGAGTTCGAGCCCCGGGTCGGGCTCTGGGCTGATGGCTCAGAGCCTGGAGCCTGTTTCCAATTCTGTGTCTCCCTCTCTCTCTGCCCCTCCCCCGTTCATGCTCTGTCTCTCTCTCTCCCAAAAATAAATAAACGTTGAAAAAAAAATTAAAAAAAAAAAAAAGAATATAAGGTTCCCAGCATCCCAATTAGGACATATTTATTAAACTAAACTGTGCAATATATTGTGGACATTCAACGATGCACACAAGACAGCTCTTCTCCAAAGAAGTTCATGGTCTGGTTGCCGAACCAGAAAGAAAAGATAGCAGATGATGCTGGGTGAATTTTCTAGACAGTAGGGGTAGGGTGAGCTCTGCTAAATGGGGTGGGCAAATATGGCTTCATGGGCAAGGGAAATAATATAATATTAAAAACAGTATGATAATATGAGTAATATAGGCAATGATATGGAAGTGGAAAGCATGAAATTTTGGTGTGGGATGCAGCACCCAGGCCAGTTCACCTTGGGGAAGGAGTGGGAAGATTAGAATGTGGAGAGTCTGATGTTCTTGGTCTTGGTTTTCTTGTAGAACAAGTCAAAGATTTTTGAGCAGGATGGTGAAGATTTAAAAGCAATATGTCAAAAGATGGCCAAGAAATTAAGATGTAGGAACCAGTTAGAAAGCTGCTTGTAGCAGAATATAGTTGATGTGTTGAGGGCTCTATTTAAGGTAGGAAGTGCATATATGAAAAGTTAATATATAATTATGATTAATGTATGAAAAGTACACAGGAACTTAAATGCAACATGGTCTCTTGGATCAGATCCTGGAACAGAAAAAGAGATTAGTGGAAACACTGGGAAATCCAAATAAAGTCTTCAGTTTAATTAATGGTGCTTTGCCAATGTGAACTCCTTAGGTTTGCTGAATAAATAAAGCATGGTCATGTAAGAGGTTAACATGAGGGGAAGCTGGGTGACGAAAGTAAGAAATGCTCAGTACTCTTTTTACAACTCTTTTGTAAATCTAAAATTATTCCCCCCAAAAGTTTCTAAAAATGTACATAGAAGAGTTAATAATATATTCTGAGAATATATTGGATATAAGCATATATTATAATCTACATATACTGAGCTAAAACACAGCTGTATTTTATAACCACTGGTAATGTCTTGACATGTCCTTTTATCTCTCTTGGGGTTGTGCTTTAAAGGCTACTTTTTTCTTCTTTATAATTTACTCTTAAGTTGTCATTAGTTAGCTTCTGTTTTATTATTAGAAAATATTTTTATATTTTTTAGATTAAAAAATTTTTTCTTATGTTTTTATTTCATTTTTGAGAGAGAGAGGCAGAGTGCAAGTCGGGGAGAGGCAGAGAGAGAGGGAGACACGGAATCTGAAGCAGGCTCCAGGCTCCAAGCTGTCAGCACAGAGCCTGATGCGGGGCTCAAACTCACGGAGTGTGAGATCATGACCTGAGCCGAAGTCAGACGCTTAACCGAATGAGCCACCCAGGTGCCCTTAGAAAATATTTTTAAAGAAAAACTTCATCTGTCACAGTGATTCATTGCATGTTGAAGTCATGGAGGTAGATAAGTCGCTGATGGCTCTGTAAAGGAACAATGGTACAACTGATGAAAAATGGCAAGCATACACATCACTTCATCTAGGTGATACTTTAAACTCATCATGGCAACAAATATGTCTTAAGTGCTTGTTATGGTTTGAGATATTTAAAAATTAACTGCCACATCTCTTCTGTAATCACCAACATATTATATCTCTGCTGCACATAATGTTTTTATTTGTCTGCCCTTCTAGATGGTGAACAACTTGAGGTCTTATTTATCTTAATATTTCCAGTACCTTTTGCATGATATCTGGCAATTCTAAGCAATTTTTAAATGTGGATTAAATCATTGATGCAGTGGATGTTAGGTAGTCAAATTCTTATTTGCAATGGAAACCTAAGATATGGATTGACTCATTTAGTCCTTACAAGAACCGAATGAGATCAATTGTAGTTATTATCCCTGTTTTATAGATGAGTAAGCTGAGGCGGAGAAAAGGTAAATAACTTGTCTCAACTATAGAGCAGTAAAGCCAGAAATGCAAGCCATACATGTGTTTCCAAACATCAAAAAGCTACTTCATATTCTTTCCTGATAGAGTTGTGTCAGAATCAGTCCTGGCACCCTGGTTATTTTCAATAAGACACCCTGACACATAATTTAACCGAACTGGAACATTTGAATATGAAATCCCCCGTGTCTCTAAAACTTCAGCGGATTTTCCATACTCCACAGCTAGTCATTTCACAAAGTTGTAGATGTGTAGTTTCTTCTTTTTCTAAGACTACCAGCATCTATGCCAAACATTTTCTTTGCTTCTGCACTCATCCAGCCCATTTTCTTTTTGAATCTATCTTCTAATGAGCTGATTACTTTTCCCAGCTATGGCATATACCCAAACAAGACTACTCCCGTAATAAAGGTGCTGCATTTACAATCAAAACCACAATGAGGTATCACCTTACATCTGTCAGAATGGCTAAAATAACAAAGAGAAGAAATAACAAGTGTTGGCGATGATGTGGAGAAAAGAGAACCCTCATACAGTGTTGGTGGGAAATATAAATTGGTACAGCCATTGGGGAAAATAATATGGAGATTCCTCAAAACATTAAAAATAAAGACATCCTAAGATCCAGTAATTCCAGTACTGGGTATTTACCCAAAGAAAACAAAACCCCTAGTTTGAAAAGATATATGCATCCCTATATTTATTGCAGCATTATTTACAATAGTCAAGATATAGAAGCAACCCAAGTGTCCACTGATAGATGAGTGGATAAAGAAATGTGGCATGCATAAATAATGGAATATTACTCAGCCATAAAAAAGAATGAAATCCTGACACTTGTGACATGGTGGATGGACCTAAAAGGTTGTCCTCATCTGTGAAGTGAGAATTAAAATAAAACTAGCTGCTTTCTAGGACTGTAGTGAGCATTAAGAGAGATGACACAGGCAAGATAACTTAAAAACTCCTCCATTAAGTGGTAAGTACAATGTCTTATAAGTGGTAGCTCTTATTTTCTGTTAATAGTGATGTGAAGACTCGAAATTAGGGAAATTATTTCAGGCAATGCATTTTTGCAACGTGCCCATCTCCCTTCCTGGTTTCTTCCATTTGTACTGAAGCAGTGCTTTGGTGATGGGCATCTCTACAGGCAGCTCCGAGCAAGCAGCTCATTCTTCTTGCAGTGGAGGATTATTCTTCCCTGGGATAGAGTCCATTTCACTGTTCAATTCTCCCATTACTTTTCTAGATCCACCCTGAAAAGGGGTGGAGGGTTGCCTTCTCCAAAAATAACAGCCTTCCCAAGGCTGCTGCCTGTGAAGTCATGATTTGGGAACTGTCCTGCAGCAAATGTAAGTCTGTGGTGGCCGCCATGCACCCTTTGTCCTCTCCATGTTGTATAGAACCAAAAATATTTTACTTACTAGTTACATAGCAACAGAGAACTGGCAGAGAGATCACACTACCTTTCCATTCTCCTGTAAATGTCTCTCTCCCTCTCTCTTTTTCCTCCCTGTAAATGATAGTACATGGTTCTTATTACTTTAATAGACTGTGAATTGATTTGCGTGAGAGATAGAACTAGTGAAAGGTTTTGGCTGGGAATGAATTTTTTTCTCTGCTCTGTTTCATTTTTTTTTTTTTACAGTAGAATGCACCCCTGAAACCCTTCCAGATTTTCTACCTTCTGATCATACTGTCTATTATAATTCCGCCCAATGGCAAACTTCTCCTTATTGACTCTAAATTACATTTAATCCTGTTAGGATCACTTTTTATTGAAAGGCATGTGTTGTGATGGTGTTGACGGGAGTCCAGAAGCCGAGATGCCCAGCCAGAGGAAAATAAACTTGTGGAGTTTTGAATGGTTGTCATTTTCATGCTGGGCCCAGCTGTGTAGCCTGTTGGAGGATGTAGAGGATTGGGGTGTTCGGTACAGATAATGGTGGGCTCCCGGGTGGTGTGGAGAGCTCTCCACACAAGAAAATAATCTTTTGAGCCCAGTGGACTAAGAACCAAAGGCCATTTTGAGCTAAGACAGTATAATTCTATTAGTGAAAAGCCCTTGCAGGGGGAAATTGCCTGTGCTAAAATCTGTGCACAAATTAAAATAACAGGGCTAAGGGGGGAAATATCTCTATAAAAGGCTTTATGACTCTAGTGGATAATAATATCCTTGTCACATTAGGATCTGGGGACCTAAAGATATAGAAGCTTTTTTACACAGCATATGGGCCTTCTTTACTCAACTTTAGCCTGTGCAATAAATCCGTTCTTGGGTGCTTATTTGATGAATTTGAATGCTGTGCCAAAGCATACTTTTGTTCTCATCAGGAAAAAGTAGAAAATAGGGTCTGCATATCATTGCTGTGTGTTGACACCTTATAAGATTGCTGTCATCTAAAAGCCCCATTTTGGCTAAATGTATTGCATGTGTAAGTTCTCTGTAATTTGCATGGGATATTGTGGCGACAAGTACTGTTAATATTGCTGTTTTGATATGGCGTGTAAAATTTATTTAAATGCGTAACATGCTTTAGAATAGATTCATTAGAAAGGGGTGAATTGGGAAAGAAAAAAAGCTGTCAGCACAAATGCTGTTCATTTTCCAGGGTGACAGAAATCAAAAAGTCCCAAAGACTGCAACTGTTGAATAGCTAAGTTCATGTATCACAGAGCTATCTGCATGGTGGGCCCTCCTCATTGATTGGACAGCGGCTACAAATTTAAAGCTTATGCTACATTTCCCTAATTCCATGACAAAGACATGAGCAATGGGCTGTCACGTATTTGAAAATTGTGCCGTGTAAGTAAATAAAGACACAGTTCATAATTCTATAAGAGGATGATGGCAACATTTATTCTAGAATTAAGCAGTAATGAAACAGATGATTCTTTGAGCTCTAGCAGTAGGCTAGGGAGTTTAGTACCAGTACATCTCTCTTAAACTATAGCAGAATTAAGATAGTAACGAACTGGATTTATTGTCATCTGCTTTTCTGCCCTCTCTCCCTTCCTGCCTCATCTCTACCCTCACTTTTCCCTCACCTTCCCTCCCTGTCACCTTAGCTTTTCTACCTCACTGCCTTCCTCTTGCTCCATCCATCCACTGATTCACTCACTCACTCACGCTCCTATTCTTTCATCAGACCTTTCTTAAGAGCCTATCTTGGCTCAGACATTGTGCCAGCAGTGGGACTACACTGTGACTAAGACAGATGTAGCTTGATCCTCATGAAATGTACAATTTGGATAGAAATGGGGCTGGCTTACCCAACATGAAGACCCCCATGCTTGGGACACCCACAAAGGAAGAGTCACCCTCCTCCCTAATTTAAAAACTTATGCTCAGTCTACGATATTTGATGTAAAGTATTGAAGTGTCATCATGGGCAATATGAAAACCTGTTGGACACCTTAAACTTATTTGAAAGTTTTGATTTTTTTCCCTAATTTCAAAATCCATATGGTGTTGGAGGAGACACCATTATCGTGTCAGAGCTTAGGGCCTCTAAAAGTCTTAATAGAGAACATGTGGGGAACAAGTAATTAGACAGTGACATTGAACAAGTAATTAGAAATGTGATGAGCACTGTGAAGAAGTACAGATGCTATGGAGCATATGACAGGGGAGCCTCACCTCCCTTCTTTTTTCTCGATGAAATCCAAGACATGCACACTTTAAAATACACTGGAATAAAGCCCTTGAAAGAGTCGGCATTTACAGTGTGCCTGGAGTGGGTGAGTGGTGGGGAGAAGTAGTCACTCTTTTTGGCTGCCCATGAATTGGATAAAACCATTGTCCTGGGCAGACTGAGAAGGAACTGAAGATCCTTGAGAAAGGATTTCCATAGAATAAAGATCTTTTTTTTTTTTTTTTTTACTCTAACAAAATTGAGTAGTTGGATGATCTTGACTTCAAGAAATGAAAACCATTTCCTTTATCTCCAAATGATAGAGATTAGGGGGAGAAAATCTTCCAGTAAAGGCCACAGCACCTGCATTGTATGGTTAAGCTTTAAACATTCTGCTCCCTTCTGGCTTTCAAGTCTTCTGGAAGCTTTAAGAAGGACGACTGATATAAGGTCTGTTTCTGAGATGACTTCATGATACCATAAGTAGGAACTGTATGCCAGTGGTTCTCAAACATTAGCAGCCATCAGCATCACCCGGAGAAGTTGTAGAAACATGGATTGCTGGGCCCTGTCCCAGAATTTCTGATTCAGTGGGTCTGGGGGAGAAACCTGAGAATTTGCATGTCTCATGAGTGGCCAGACACTGCTGCTGACTCTCCTCACGTTGAGAGCCCTTGGTGTATGCCATTGAGTCAACTAACCTTAGTGATGGAGAGCTGGAAGGAGTATTGGCCTAAGAATCAGAAGAGCTAAGTAGATTCCCAGCACCACTGTTTAAATGCCTTGATCATCTTAATCTTGTCATTGAACATCTCCAAATTTCTTCCCTCATTGTAGAATGCATGTTCTCATAACAAAGTTGTTACAAGGATTGAATTGTATATCTGAAAGCATTTTGTAAACTTTTGAGATTTATTGTTTGTTTTAATTTTTAAAAAATGTTTTATTTATTTTTGAGAGAGAGAGAGTGAGCAGGAGCAGAGAGAGGGAGACACAGTACTGGAAGCAGTCTCCAGGCTCCATGCTGTCAGCACAGAGCCCAACACAGGACTCAAACTCACAAACCATGAGATCATGACCTCATCCAAAGTCAATGGCTCAACCGACTGAGCCACCCAGGGACCCCATAAACCCGATGCGATTTAAAAGAATTTCTGAGATTTAAAACTTTTGCTTAATTCTCATGATGATCATTCACCTCTATCTAGTGTCTCTGACAAACAGGGGTGCAAAGATTGAGTAAGATGTCCGAAGCGCATGCGAAGAGCAAACCTCTAACCTCCAACAGCCATGTTTGTGGGAAGAATTCGGTATAGACCAACGATATGCTACAGATCAGACATTACAGAAATGTGGGTGTGACCAATTCTGTGGTGTTTCCAGAAGTTCCTGCCTTTTTTTACAGTTGGAAATCTGTCAATATTTTGGGATTCAGAGTTGCCCCTTTTCTCAGTCAGATTTGATTTTGGGTGAATGAATGAAGTCTGTTGGCCAAGAGTTGTTTAACCTCCTTCAAGAGTGAGGGAGTATTAAGGAGGAATGGTATAATTAAAGTAATGTTGTAAAAACAAAAACAAAAATGAAAATCAGGCAAGAAGCTATTGTGGCTGTGCGAAACCACTTGTCCCTATTGGTTGAGGAATCCCAGTGGTCATTTTTACTTTCTGGCATATTTTACCCATTTTACGTTTCTTTTATTCAAATTTATTAAGGCTTTAAAAAGTCAGACCTTAAATAAAAAACCTTTTTGCTCCCATCAGCTCAAAACAAGGCCCCGTATTTTATTGACTGTCAACTTCCTAAGGTGCTTTATCCTTAGTCTCAGCTGAACCCTGCCAGTGCTGAGCTGTTCCAAGAGAAATAGACAATTCCAAGCCCTGGTGGAAATTTGAACATCGATGTGTCCTCGAAGCATATCTGTGAGATGTACTGGGAGCACAGCAAAATTGAGAATCCCCTCTATGGGGTTATCCAGAAATCCTTTATTTGGCCATTAAACTGTTCATAGAACTTATCACTTTCATGTGGTGACAGAAAATCATTGAGAAAGGTCCCTCCTGTCCAGCAATGACAAAGAAAACATCCCTGAGTATCAGTTGTCCTGGAGGTGGTTGTTCTGAGCTTTGGGTACATGCCAAGTGGCTTTCCAGGTAGCCCCCAAGGTTTGACTTGAAATATGGTTTTCCCTCAAGCTTCAAAGGTACATGTTTACTTGTGTTTTAATAATTACGGCTGGAAGATTTCCCGCAGGAAACTGAATTGTTATTTTGTATCATTTCTAAGGGAGAATAATAGACAAGAGAAGAAAACATTAGCAAGAGTCCAGGACTGAAGGACTAGCAGGAGATCACTGAGGGCAGTCCTTATCTCTCAGAAGAGCAAAACATCAGTGGCTGAAGATACCAAGTTATTACCTGGACTCCAGAGTCAGACAGACAGGGTTGAAGTCTGTTCCACTGTTCTCTAGTTATCTGACCTTGAGATTCAGAACCTCAGTTTCTTCATTTAAAAAATTAGCTTAACATCTGATTCTTGGTTTAGGCTCAGGTCATGATCTCACGGTTTCGTGGGTGTGAGCCCCGCATCGGGCTCTATGTGAAACAGGGTGCTGTCGAGGAAAACCTGCCAGATGCCGAATAGAAAGCGAGGCAAGATTTTATTCATGGCTGGGCCAAACCTGATCTCCTGATCTTAAGGAGAAAAGTGCAGAGAATGGCCCCGAACAAAGGTAGCAGTGAGTTTATATGAATTTTAGCAAGTCAGAGTACCTCATTATTTAGTTAACCAGTTACAATTTATAGCATTTCATGGTGGCCAATTATATTGTGACACACAGACGTTAGTTTTGGCAGGACCCTATCAGTTTAAAGTTCTTTGTCCTAAGAGGGTTTAAAATGACCAATCATAGTTAGACACCTAAGATACCGTGGGGCAGTGAGTTTGTGACTTTTTCCATGTTGGTCTTGCCTAGGCCAGATCTTGGTAGAAGGGGTGGGGGGGCATTTTGCAACCTAAGTAAGTTACCTATTCAGCAAGCAGGCGAAGTTACAGAAGTGAGATAGGGTGGTTAGTAATTTCCGATAATCCTAATAGGGGACTACATAAGCTTTTATCTCAATTATTCACGAAAGGTGAGTTTAAGCCGAACTTATATGCAGTAAGCTTTCTGATATTTTATAAGTTGACCTATTACGTACGCTGACAGCACAGAGCCTGCTGGGGATTCTGTCTCTCCCTCTCTCTCTCTGCCCTCCCCCACTCTTGCTGTTTCTGTCTCTCTCAAAAGTAAATAAATAAACTTAAAACATTTTAAAAATTAGCTTAAAAATATTTCATTTCTCATAGATATAGGGTGAAAATTACATGAAGTAATGCCTATTAATTCCAAGTAGGTTGTATGTTCCTTCATGGGAAGACAGTAAGGTATTTACCATTTATTCAAAAATCTTGTATTGAGCAACTACTATGTGCTAGATACTGGAGATATCTTCCTGCAGTACGTTATCCTATACCACGATGATCAGCTTCATGCTTAGCATGCAGTTAACACTTCAATACACTTGCTGTATTAACTAAATGAAATTTTCCCATTTTTCTTTAAAAAAAAAGATATAGGGTGTCTCAACTCCTTTACTCACCTCTTAGACTGTCCTTAAAATATTCACAATCTTTAATTTGGACCCTCTATTATTCAAAAGATGGAATGGTACAATTTCTTCCTAGATCTTCCATGGCATAGTATTTCCTGGGGACATTCTTGATTAAAACTTGACACAAGGAAAGTTTTATTTTATACAGGATGAAATATATGCAAAGGACCATGACTATGTTACTATCATAGTTTGTATTTTTGAAGTTTGGATCTAATTTTTGATTTAGGCACTTTGCCCCCAATGAAATATTATATGTTATAATGTAGCAGCTAATAAGATCTGATACAGTGACTTTAAATTGAATTTCATTAAAAAAATAAGAGCATAAAATGTCTTCCTAATAGTCTTAATTAGGGAAAATGGAAGATCATAGTATTTCTGTATTAATGCACTAACTTAGATAATTGGGATAATATGAAATGCATAGTGACAAAAATAGGAAGTTCGGAGGCCAAGGGAAAAATAACCCACTACTTTCCAGTTTCTAGTATTTTTTTTTTTTTTTGGGCCAGGGAAGCTTCCCAAATGTGGAGCATAGTGTCTTAAAGTAATTATTCTTTTTCATGTGTACAAGTCAGTATTGTCCTACTACAGCTCTTGTTTTGTAGTGACTACTTCCCGGGGAAAGGCATTGTTCTGAATCTCACTGCTTCTTAACAACTGCCACTTGTCCTCCTGATTAGGGCATTGTATGAAAACAGAGCATTCATTGCAGGGTTCTCACTAATCTCTCTCCTTTCATCCAGAGTCTCCCAGTTTCTCAGAGAGCTCTGCTTTTGCATTTTTAATTGAATGGTCCTAAAAGTTGATATTCATGTATTCTGCTTGCCTGAAATCTCTGTCCATGCCTCACTCTGAAGGTCTTATCTGTCTCTTTTATATTTCAGTCTGGTTGGGGAGTGAAATTAGGCCCAGTTCTCTAATTGGAAGCCACATGGGGCATCTGCAAGATGATAACTGTACCCGGAACTCAATAGCTACCCAGCACTCTGAAACAGAAGGTCGCCATTTTGTAAAGCCATAGAAAATGCTACTGGGCATTTTACAGAATTGTCAATCAGGATAGAATGGACACTAATTGCTTCTCCCACAGCTGTTAACATTCCTCTTCAGTGGCCAAGCAACCCTTAAGACAGGAACAAATTCTCTCAGACATCTGAAATTTTCTACAGACCTAAGTATAGGTTTCCAAGGTGACATCTGTGATGAGTTGTCCACTGATTAGCATGAATGAAGAACTAACATTTCTGAAGAAATAAATTATTTTAGACAGAAAAATCTGATTCTATTGAAAGCATATAGTGATCATACAAATAAAATGTTATGTTTACAACTTTGGGGAGTGCTTGTGTTAGTACGATATTGTATGTTATTCTATCACATTGTTCTTCAAAGTAGATGTGGACACATCAGGGGACGGACAAACCAATCCAGTAGGGTCCATACCCATAAAAGGTTATTAAAAATTCCCTGTATTTTTACTTAAAAATTTTAAAGAATGTAAGCTTTCCTAGTAATTAAAGTCAATTTTATAGGAATGCATGTTTATAATTCATAAGTAAATATACATACATTGGGATAGCACACTGAAAAAAATTTTTTCTGATGGGAATATATGTTACTTATCTATTGCTAGGTAATAATTATCCCAAAACATGACATCTTAAAACACCAAACATTTATTATCTTACAGTGTTTATGGATCAGGAATATGGGTATAATTTAGTTGGCTGCTTCTAGCCCAAGGTCTCTCATGAACTTGAAATAAAGCTGTTGGCCAGTGCTGTAATCATGTTTGAAGGATCAACTGGGGGAGGATGCATTTCAAGTTCAATTACCTGGTCGTAGGTAGAATCCAGTTCCTTGAAGACTAGACTATTGGACTGGAAGCCATAGTTCCTCATTGGTTGTTGGCTGGAGGACTTCCTGCTTTCCTTGCCCTTTTATAGAGTAGGAAATATGGCGGTATTTCACAATATGGCAGCTGGCTTCCCTCAGAGTAGACGAGTGCGAGAGGGCAAGAGAGCACTCAGGTCAGAAGCCAGTCTTTTTATAACTTAATCTTAGAAAAGACATTCCATCACTTTTGCCACATTCTATTCAACACAACAAAATAGAAGCAAGTCTGTTGAATAGAGTGGAATGGAACAGAATAGAATAGAATAAATGTGAATTGCTAAATCCAGCCCATACTCAAGGGGGAGAGATTGTACAAAGACTTGAACACAAGGATGCAGGGATCCTTTGGGACTACTTTTGAGGTTGCTTGCTACAGAGTGCATGTTCAAAGTCTGGAAACTACTACTTTAGGGCACAAGTCTGCAAACTCTTTGGTAAAGGTCCAGATTGTAAATATTTTAAGCTGGGTGGGCCACATGTGATCATTATTGTGTATTCTTCTTTATTTTTTATTTTACAGTCTTTAAAAAATGTACAGCCCATTCTTATCTTGAGAACTTGAGGGCCATGCAAAAGTAAACAATAGGCCAGATTTTTCCTGCAGACCATTGTTTGCTGACACCTGTTCTCAGTGGACTGTGAGGTGATTTCAGCTCAAGTTGCAGAAGATCTCTAATGGGGGGTTAAGGCTGTCCAACTATAGAAACAGTCTGTTCAAAAAGTAGGATGAATCACTTCTTCACAGAATTATTTAAGCAGAGGGACAAAGTTCTTTCTTGCTAGATGAAAGGTGGTTGGGATTAAGGGCTGAAACCAGGAAAATGGACCACTTGATCCTTTTCCAAGGTTAGAACGTTGTCTTCAGGAGATGTGGCTCTGCAAAAGTGCCTCCTGGATGAACACAGTTGGAGATGTTATGTGCTATATCTGATTTTGAGATAAAGACAAAATTCTGGCATGTCAAAGTCTTTGAGAAGAAACTTGCTTGAGTCAGTTTTTTTCCAAACTTAGTTGACGTGAGCAGAGCAGCATTGGTGGCATAGTGGTGGGGCACTGCTGCCTTCCAGACTTACTTGACGAAGGAATCTCCCACCCCCTTTTGTTTTAGTAACATCCATTACTTTTATTCCATGAAACAAACTTAGGAAACATTAGATCCAATGACATATAAGATCTCTTCCAACTTCTTTAGTTCATGGTTGTAGACATGTAAAATATTATTTGATTTTGTATTTGCCTCCCTTAAATGTTCTGTTTGTTTTAATATTCACCAGTGACAAAAATTAGGTCCGGCCCTCTTGCTAGGCATGTGAAAATGATACGGCTCCTGTCCTCAAAAAGTGCGTTAATGTCCTTTAGGCTCTGAACTTTAGCACAATACTTTCTACACAGAAGGTACTTAGGAAAGGTTAGTTGAATGAATGAAGTTTGAAAAAACCGGGCCCTATGGGCCACTTGGGATTATGGACACATAGGAGACCTCAGTAAATAGACACAAAACAAATCAATGAATTCTAGATGAAAAGTAACAACGCATTCAGTTATCCCAGTGTTGTCATAAATCTGGATATATGTTACTGAGCAATCAAACTAAGTTTATCACCATTATAAATTAATAAGCTTAAACTAAAATTGTACTCCTGAAATTCAGACTCATATTAGAGTCTGCCACTTTAAAAATAACCCTTGCAGATTCAAGTTGACATCTTTCGACTAGATGGTTTGATATGACCGTGGCTTTCATCTCTGTATAATGGAGTATTATCTGGTTACAACACATAATTCAATTAACATTATCCTTTAAATTTCCCCATCCTTTGTTGAAATGCTTAAATTTATTCCTCTTTTATCCTTGCCTCTCCTTTTTCAATCTTAGAAACCACTGTCATTAATCTATATCTTTTGAGGTTATGATTTCACTTAGCTAGGAACCATTTCATTCTTATCATCCTCGGTGCATCATCTGGGCTGTTCTCCTCTATATTGTGTGTTGCCATCAATATTCCATCCTTATATATTTTTAATCTCAGCCGAGAATGTTGTATCATCTTCAATTCTGGTCAGATAAAATAAATGTTCCATTGGATATGTAAATGATCCCGTAAGCCAGATGAATTAGGAGGTTTTGCTTTCAGTGTTGAAAAAAAGATCTTTATCCTTAAATCAGACATTATGGAAACAAACGAAATGTTACATGCTGGCATATTTTTAAATGCTAATTTTTTTTTTACCTCCCCATGAAGAAAAAAAAAATGGCATTTGCAACTCAGGATTTGCTCTGGAAAATGAAGTCTTTTCATTTATTTACAAAAAAGGAGGATCAGGAACACTTAGGGCAGCTTTTATTCTTTGTCTATCTCTCCAGCTGTCAGGTTATAATAGCATTGGCCTCTGCTTGCCAGGATGGAAGCAAATGGATGCTCCCAAAAGCAGCCTGGGAAATCAAATTTCAGAATGTTTTAACAGGAGGACATCTAAAATGATAACTGGTCCCACCCTAGTTTTATAGCTGGGGAAACTGGGGCTGAAGGAGATTATATGCATTATTCAAGGCCACCCAGCTCTCAAGACTGTACTGGACTCCTAACTCAGTGCTCCTTCTACTTCATCATATCCTGATACCTTAACTTCTTCAAGTTTTGTTGAATATTCAAGTGAGGATTTCATGAGCAAATCAGAGTACTTAATAATAGATAGCCACTGGGACCCCCCCCCCCCAGGTGAGAATATTAAAGCCAGGTCTTAATATAAAGAAATAAATGGAATTCTGACTTGCAACTAGGTAATCTATGATAAGGCAGAAACACGAGCATTGGAATTATTGGTGGCTGGGACCCTCGTAATGTTGAAGCAGCTATTTGCATCAAGACATAAGGAAGTCCACAGCAAAGGAAAGCATAAATGAAAGAATGTTTGAGAATTTGGGGTCCTTTGATGCTCTTCTCCAGAAGCCAACTCTGTACTCGTTTTAATTGCATATTAGAAGGATATTTAAGATATTTGGGGATGTAGAAAGAAAGAGAGCAAGTGATTTTTATGACTATATACTGGCACAGTACCTTTGTTATCGTTAAATTTATTTATTAAAGATCCAAGAGCAAATTCAGATAATTAATGGAATAAAAAAAAGTATGAAGATCGGCAATAAAAATATCAATGGAAATAATTCGGATGTTAAGTTACAAGTCAGAACCAAAAATTCAGATTATAACAACTGTAGTAACTTCCATTATAATTGGGTTTCCATCAAAACCACATCATCTATGTGTGATTTTAGACCACGGACTAGCAGCTAGTAGTTTTATATTCCAAACCTTGTTTCTTCCCCGAAACCTCCATATTTCCAGTTTTGGGTGCCTTTGCCCATATTGTGATATGGCCTCTGGCCCTGTACCTTCATGTCAGGGAATCAGATTGTTTTGGGTGGGAGGAATTCCTTAAAGCTATCTCTATATTCTGATGGCTATCAATAACTGAGCTATACACAGAAGGGACTGTGGATGGAACCATATCAATCTATTCCTCCAAACCCAGACTAAATGTGTCCCCATACAACTTTCCCAATTAGAAAGAAAAGTAGAGCTTCAGGGAAGATGAACTCCATGCTTTTGCTACCCAGCTAGTCAGTATGGGGCTGAAACTAGAACCCACATCTCTGGCTTTTAGTGTGGTGACCTTTTCTCTTACTTCCTTTTTGGGTGCCCAGGCTTTTTCCAGGCTTTCCACTACACTTGCCTCTGGGAGCTAGGACAAGGAAGACCTTAGGATCCTCCCAGTTTTCCAAGTGAAAGATTCACAACGTTTTTCATCATACTCCTAAAAACCAATTCTTTACCACACTCACTAGATGGAAGATTTTCAGTGGATTCCCCACACTATGTTAGTAAAGTTGCAGGAGGTTTCTTCTTTATGGAAATTTAAGTTTGTAACAGTCTGGACCCTGTCCAACTCGCCAGTCTTCTCTGTTGCCCTTTTCTGTGTGCACTACTGGTTCTCCTTGTTAGGAATTTTTGCAGTCCTCTGTTGTTGTTTTTCTGACTTGCTTTTATAACTGTGTTTTCCTGTGTGCAGTGTCCTTCTGCTTTCTTTTCCTGCTTGGCTAATTATTTCTAGGTTCAGCTTGGGATATCCATGAAAAAGTTGTGTATCCCTCACTAATTTTTCATTTTCTAACAGTCCCTGAAACACATGGTATGCAGCACCATGTACCTACAAAATTGCCTTCAAATATGGCAAATGGTTGCATTAAAATATCACCTCTTAGTCCTAGTGGAGACTGTACAAATATTCCAAAGAGATGGTCTGTAGTTAGTAGGCAATAGAGTGCAAGCCAGCTCTTGTTTTTAAATGTTATGCCCAGAAGAGATCTTTGAAATTTTATAAACAGATGGATTCTTTTTGCTTGATTCACTAATGTTTTACAATTAACTAATTAACAGGTTTATTGCCAAAATTAGCAATAAAAAGTGTTCAGGAGCTTCGACCAAAGCAGTCTTTTGCAATTACATGGATACCAAAACAATCTGCATGATAGTTTGAGGCTAAACGTTGCTCAAATCAGAATTTTACCTGCTGTTTTCAAATAAAAGTTGACAAATACAAAAATGAACCCTGCAGATTTCCACACTACTTTCATAGACATGAGTCTCTGCCTTAATTAATAATAATTACAGGTAACACAAACTATAGTCAGGAGGCCTATATGTACCCAGATTGCTTTCAAGTGTGCAAAACTGCTTAGCAAACACAGTTCTGAAGGCTAGCAGGAGCCTGTTTCTGTCAAGTTCGTTTCTGTTCTCCAGTCAGCAGGACCTTAGATGACCTATTCAACCTTATCTCTGACGGTTCCTGCCATGAGCCAGGTCTGTCTGCTGTCCTGAGAGTCATTATTGCACAATTCCTCGGATTCTACCTCTCACCCCTCTTCACTACCCTAAGCTTCTGCCCTAGTTGGATCCTAGTAGTAGTTCCTGGAATATACCGCACTCTGTAGTTTGCTTTGGTGTGAGCTATTTTTCCACCTGGAGTATCTTCTGGGCCCCTTCATGATTTAGTTTGGGCACCACTTTTTTGGGGATATATTCCCTGGTCAATGCCCTATTCCAGTCTCCAGAAGATGGAATTAGATTTAGGAGGGAAGAAGGGGAGGGTGGGTTTTCTCATTTAGGTGTCCCTTCATGGAACCACAAACAACTTGCAGTGAAGAAATATGTTTTGATTAGAAGAGAAATTCTAGGTTCAGTAAATATCTATTGACAGAAGGAACGAAAGGGGTGGCAGAAGGATGGGAGGCAGGAAGGAAGAAAGAAAAGAGAAAGCCATGGTTCTGCATACTCCTAGGCCCTCTGCCCAGGAATTCCCCTCTGTCTGGAATTCGTTAGTCCAGGTTTCTCCACTCATCTCTCAGAAACGCCATGAAGTTTCGGCTTGCACCAAACTACTTACTCCTACTTTTGTATAAGCCTTGTTTTAGCTTTAGTCTTTTCTGGCATGAAACGTCTGCCTCATCAATTAGGTTATAAGCTTCTTGAGCTAGAAGGTGGAAGAAATGGAACCTCAGTATTGAAAGAGACTCAGGGAAATAGGACCCATTCTAACCCCTTTCCAAGGTGGGAATCTCATTGGATACAATTCTGGCACTCCTGAAGGTTCTCTTGAAGCTTCTCTGATGTGTAGCCCTTGATAAATGTTCACTGTGCATGATTAATCAGTTAAACATTCCTTGTGCTTAAGAAGATTAAATGCTGTTCTTATGATTTTATTCATTTATTACATTAATTACTTTCATATGTGCACTTGCCATGTTCCCCAAAATGCATGCCACTGGATAAGAATCAGTTATGATCTCTTAACATAATGGTTGTGTCCTGAGCAATTTATTAGAGTACATTATTTGCCTTTATTTCCTGATTTCCTAGTCTCACTTTTTCCTAGAAGCCTTCCCTGACTTCTCCACCGTGAAGTAGGTAACCCTCCTGTGTACTTCCAAAGCGCCACTGTGTATATTTTTATCACAACACTGAACCTTCATAGAGCAGTTATCCATCCCCTGATTTTACCTGCCTTTCCCACTAGGTTTCCACCACCTGGACACCTTCCATCACACACAAGTGGTCACTGACTCAGGGCCTACAGCATGGCACACTTCACCCAAGCCATTCTGTTATGCTGCAGGAGCTCTCCTCCTTAGAGAAATAAAACCTGCATGCCTGCTTCCTGCATGCAAACCTCTGAAGGCCTTGTATCTTCTGTAGGAGAAAGTACAAACTACTTTGGAATAGATGCCGTTCATACATGGTCCAATCAACCTCCCAATCTCATCTCCACTCTCAGCCTCTGTTACAGGCACTCGGAATCCTTCAGGGCTTACATGTCCGTCTAGCCCTGTGTTATCTTACATTTTGGAGGGGAAAAAAAAACATCTTTCTTTCCATTGATCTCTGTTAGTGGAATATCTCTCTTCTTGGAAATGTCCTGTCCTTCCTTAAAGATTCAGCTCAAATATTTCCTGCTCCTTGGTATTCTGAAAGCACTTTTACTCAACCTGCTACCCAACCATAAGTTAGCTAACATTTTGAGTAAGCACCTACTAAGATACAGGGAAATGGAAACAAGGGACTCACTTTACCTGTTTGCTTCACTCGCCCAAAGAGGCAGGGATCCTGATTGTTTTATTCTCACATTTCTCTCTGACAAATCACAGGGTCTGGCCAATTATGATAGTTTGGATGAATACACTCCTGGGCATTTCTTGGTTGTTGATTCATTATCAACCTGATGTCAATATTGCATTTTAACAACTAGTCATTTTACGTATCATTTATGAAAATGTAAGTGATGACGGGTAGAACTTCCGTGAATGAATTATTTTTCAGAGTGCTGCATTAGAAAACCCTCTGTGCTGATTCTAGAAGCTGAGGATATCTTCTTGCTACCATCTTTCTAATCTGTTCATTTAGAATTCCATTCTTTCACATTTGTACTTTCCTGTAGTTAGTTTTTATATTAACATTGTGTTTGACATTGCATTAGATATAATGCTTTAATTTTTTAGCATAATGTATGGAGAATTAGGTATACAACTTTTCTACTGATGATGGTAATACTAATAATGGCAGTTTTAATGTTCAAACTCCCTGCATATTTTATTAAAATGTATACCATTATTTTATCCTAGTTTCTTCAGGGAACTGAGCAGACACTATTCAAGCAACTGTAGAAGAAATACAAGCCTTATTAACTATCTTTTTTGTTGTTGTGGTTAACCAATAACCTGTTGCTATACTTTCCGTGGAGGAACAAAAGCTGTATAGAAAGAGATATAGCCCACACATTGCAGTCAGACAAACCCAGACCCAATACTCAAGAGTAGTTTCTGAGTAACCAAACTAGGAGTACTTTTCTTCTCTCCTCTCTTCTCCAGGGAGAGCACATCCAAATAGTTTTATATACCCAGAGTGGAACCACTCTTAATTGATTTCTACTTACTCAAATTGCTGGATTAATGTTTTTCTGGATTGATTGATTGCATTAATTGACACTGTCCATTCCTTCTCTAAAATATATGTGCTGACAACCTATAATGATTAATAGTCATGGGCACTTTGCACACTCAGAATTGGCAAGTCATTTTCATTGTTTATTTGTTCACTTATTTACTTATTGTTTTTTTTTTCAGTTTTTATTGAGGTATAATTGACAAATAAAATTGTAATATATTCAAAGCATACAACGTGATGATTTGATGCTCATATACACTGTGAAATGATTTCAATGATCAAGTTAATTAACACATCCCTCAACTCACATCCTTACCTTTATTTTAGTAGATTTATTTTTTGATGAAATATACATGCAAAAGAGTATTTAAAACATTTTTGATTCCTTTAAAAGATCATAATAAAATAAATACTTGGGTACTCACTGTCTAGCTTTAAGAATAGAAACCTAGGTTCCCCTAATCCTCTCCCACCCTCCCTTTTGCATTCCTTTTGGTGCTCCCCCTCCCTGCATACTCTCCCCAGGGTGACCACTATCCTGAATCTTCTCTAAATTACTGTCTAAATTTCCTTTATGGTTTGATATGTACACCTAAAAATATACTGTTTCATTTTGCTGCTTTCCCGGTCTATATGTTGGTAAAATAATATGATTATATGTATCATCTTTTTCTCATTTCTTTTTTCCTTTTATATGTTTGGATGTTATGTGCTCAATGTATTTTTTTGTTACTCTAACGCCTTTAACAGACTTGTTCAACTACCACGACCACCACCACCACTTTATCATCTTCCCAGACATTCAAGGACCCTAAATACTTAATCACCTTTTCCCCTCAATTTAAGTCTTATTGTTATTCTGTATTTTAACTCTCTTCTAGTTTTTTTCCAACAGTTAAAAATTATTGTAGTTCTTTCGAATTGTCGATGTTGACTTAGATTTGCCCACATATTTCTCAATCTTATTCATTTACTTATGTATTTTTTGCTCACCATTCTATCTCAGATGTTCTGTGATCATTTTCCTTTTGTTTAAAGTGTATCCCTATAGACTGTAATCCAGGCAGGATCTGTGCTAGGTTAGCTACTCACATATTATTTATCTGAAAATGTCTTTATCCTCTTTCTTGAACACTAGTTCAACTATCTTTTTTTCTGATAACATTAGTGGCATTATTCCAATATAATCTGGCTTTGATTATCGCTATTGAGATAAGTCATCAATCAGTCTAATTTCTGTTCCTTTGTGGGCACTCTATCTTTTAAGACCTCTTTTACTTTGGTGTTCTTCAGTATTATGATGATGACTGAGGTGTGGTTTCTTTTTATTTAACACTCTTGGGATTTGTTGTAATTCCTAGTTTTGAGAATTGGTGTCTTTACATAGCTCTGGAAAATTCTCAACCATTCTTGACTTGAACATTACCTTTTCTCCATTCTCTGTTAATCTCTGTGGCAGAGACAATGTTTGAACACTCCAGGCACAGAATAAGAGTAGCTGGTCTAGCCTCTCTTTCAATTAGGTTAGGAGTATGTGACTGAATTATGGACAAAAGAATGTGGGTGGAAGGTTTGGCAGACATATTAGTGGCACACTTGGTCATCAACTTTTGTATTCAGAGGAGTGACTACCTCAGGTTAAAATATATATGGATTCAAGTGCAGATGTGAATATCCTGGACAGTTGGTCAGACATCTGAAATGAGAAAGAGTGAAAGACCAGGAACAGGGTGATCTGGGATAGCAGCATGTGGATGAACATATGGGGGTGGGTGCTAAGGGTAAATATCTTTATTAGGACATATTAATACCCATCAGAGAATATCCTTCATGAAAGAGATACTACACAACCAAGTATTCGAATGACTTTTCTGTCATTGACCTCCTCAGTGCTGGTATGAGGCACACATGATTGAGGTGGTCATGGTAACAGTGATGGAGGCCACGAATGGTGTCAACAACATGAAGGTAAACTTACCAAAGCTGATGGAGCTATTGCCACTGCTAAATGTCCGATTGATCAATAATAGATACCATTGAAGGGCTCCAGATGCAGCACCATTTTTTGAGGAGACCAATGAGTCACCTTAGGGGCAAAGTGACTATATTGGCCACTTTCTTATCATTAAAGGTACAGTGATTAATTCTCACAGGAACAGATACATATTCTGTGTGTGCATTTTCCTGTCTTGCTTTCAGGATCTCAACCAGCACCACTATTGAAGGGTTTATAGATCTTTGATTCACTGGTTTATCCCACGTTGTATTGTGTCAGACCAGGGGGTGCATATACAACAAGGAAATGTGTAAGTGGGTTTACAACCATGTAATCTATTCATTGTATCGTCTAGTGGAGGATGGAGACACTGAATATCAGTTGTGGTCCACAGACCATCTGCAATGGTGGGAGTTGTCTGTTTTTTCCACTCACCTTTTTGTACTAAGTTTTCCCCAGGAAGAGAGACCTACCAGAATTGTTGAAAATCGGCTACTCAACATGCTAAGAAGCATAGTCGAGAAACACAAGAGTGGATGGGGATGGACAAGATATTTTGTCTAGATCTCTCTTCATAGAAGGACTTACTCCTCTGTTTCTGGAAGTTCCATTAACAGGACCCATCAGATAACAGCCTCTTCACAGAATTACTTGGCTGCAGTTAGTCAGCTTTCACAAAGGTGCAACAGTCCAATGACTGATCAGAACAGATGCATAAACATCTAGCCGTTTTAGCCCAGTTTGTGACAATCGTCTTGGACAATTTTAGTGCCCAAGTTCCCTGTGGGGTAGGCTGAAGTTGTCATGGGCCTCCATATCTCAATTTCTCAGTCCTCCTATCTTTTCTTCTCTTTCACAGATGCTGATCCCAAGGTCCTTAACAAATATCCTGTACACTAACCCCAACATCGGCATCTACTTTCTGGAGAACCCAACCTGTGACAATGTTATTAACATGGGATTTGTTCAGGGGTGCCTGGATGGCTCAGTTGGTTTAGTGCCTGTTTCTTGATTTTGACTCAGGTCTTGATCTTATGGTCATGGCATTGAGCCCCACATTGGGCTCTGTGCTGAACATGGAGCCTGCCTTGTATTCTCTCTCTCCCTCTCTCTGCCCCTCCCCTGCTCATGCTTTCTCTCTCCTCTCTATCCCCAAAATAAATTAATAAACATTTTTAAAAAAAATTTTTTTAACGTTTATTTATTTTTGAGACAGAGAGAGACAGAGCATGAACGGGGAAGGGGCAGAGAGAGAGGGAGATACAGAATCGGAAGCAGGCTCCAGGCTCTGAGCCATCAGCCCAGAGCCCGACGCGGGCCTCGAACTCACGGACCGTGAGATCGTGACCTGAGCTGAAGTCGGATGCTCAACTGACTGAGCCACCCAGGCGCCCCAATAAACATTTTTTAAAAAGGGATTTGTTCAAGAGAGATAAGGTCAGTTTGCACAATAATAGGGAATAGAAACTCAGAACCCTATAGAACTGAGAAAGTCAAAAGACCTAAAAATGGCAACTAGCAAAACCTACCGATAGATAAAATGACCCAACTCCCACCTCCACCCCTTTCATTGCTCCAGATAGCCTTAAAGTATCTCCCATTAAATCAAGACAGAGAAGTATGAGGGACAAGAGAATAAAGGAAGAAATCATATCTAAAAATAATGTCTTTAAGAGTACCTCTGGTGTCATTACTGGCACATGTAGCAACTGACTGTAAGCAAATAGTTCAGAAAGTTAATAAGTTTTTAGGAAACCTATAATGACAAAAAAACTCTGAGTCTGGATTTGAAAAAAACAAAACAAAACATATGAATTTTAAGATTTGAAACAGCCATTGGGTTCCAACTTTCAATAAACAGAAAGTCAGTTTTGAAACCTGTGCAGACCACAACAGTGAATGACTCCCAAAGCTCATGTTAGATGTGGTCAAGGATACTAATTAAAAAGGAATAACTTGACAGAGAATGACACCATGGGACATGAAACCAATGGACAAAGATTCCTCCGAAGAGGAGAATCAGAGGTTAATTAAGGAAAATCTCCCTTGAGTAAGGAGCACGCGCAGTGTCTGTCCAGTGGATTTCAGTGAAGGGTATATTATATTATGTGTCTCCCATTCATTTCCTTTTCAAATGGGAATCTTTACCATAACTATTTTGTTCCTGTTTCACAGTCGATTAGGTGAGGTGTGGCATAATGGTGACTTCATAGATCTCATGAGAAGAGAAGCCATGTTTGGAAAGACTAAGTGACTCTCACTCAGAATTCTTGGATTTCAAGCTGAGGGCAATGACAGATGGGGCTTTGGGTTGGGGCTGAGTGTGTTCTGTGTGTGGGTAGAAGAATGGAGTGATTTTATGACTGGAGGGCAAACAGAAACAGATATAATGCTATGTATTCTCGGTATCATTGATGCCTCTTCTGTTAATGTTCAGCTTTGTCTACTCCTTTGGCAGCAAACCACTTATTGAGGTGGAAGATGCATAAGATTCCACTGCTGTGGAGGAGATATTTCCCTGAAAGTTTGCCTGATACACACTGAACTTTATATGAGTGAGAAATACATTTGGTTTGTTAGGCTACTAAAATGTGGGGTTTACTTTTTGTTGTGCCATAGATTAGCCTCTTCTGACTAATACAATCTCTTTCTGGATCACCAATTAAGGTTTATGCCAGATATTTATCCCTCTATCCTTTATGTATCTTACCCTATTTAATGTTTTCAGTCACTTTTCTTTCGAAGATGCATTCTAGATCATTTATTTGGATCTTTCTTTCAATTCACTAAAACTCTTAAGTGTTGTCTCCAATTTCCTATTTACTCATTTTATGTTTAATTTTAATTAATTTATTTTTAATGTATGTGAGTGTAATGTGGGTGTTTCTAAATATACTTAGTTGTTCCTTGTAATTTCTCTTCTCTGACTGTATTTTCAAGCTTCTCTTTTATTTTTTTTTAAACATATTGAATTTGTATATTTTATACTCTGTCTGATTATTGCAATCACTGAAGACTTTCACTTCTGATATTCATCGCTTTGTTCCTGCTGGTGGTCACTTTTTGTGTTTCCTTTTGTGTTTTGTGATTTTAGGCCACAAGCTACTCATTTTAATTGGCACCTTGTGAGAATTTCTTGAGGCCTAGGTTGTAGTTGGATTCCTCCAAAAGACATTTGTATGTATTCATGATATTTGGCAGCTTTAGTAACCCAGGACCACTTTACTTCAGTGTAGATTTTGTTTTTTACTAAAATGAAAGCATGAATTTGAATTGTATACCTCTGCAATGATTGTTTAATGATGGCAAATTCTCAAATGGGATTCTTTTTCTCTTCACTTAGCATAGAATCAATAAATGCAATAAATTGAAAAAACACAATTTTTATGTCTCTTTTTTCCTTCAATGTATAGCTATTAGGGGCTGCACCTCATGGAGTTTGCCTTTATAAGCTCCATCCTTTGGCAGATCCTAGATTTTTAACTTTATTTATTTATTTTGAGAGAGAAGGATCGTGCACCAGCAGGGAATGGGTAGAGAGAGAGAGGGGGAGAGAGAGAATCCAAAGCAGGCTCTGGGCTCCACAGTGAGCCTAACATGGGGCTTGATCTCATGGCCACACGGGGCTCAATCTTATGACCTTGAGATCATGACCTGAGCTAAAATCAGGAATTGGGGGTCTTAACTGACTGATCTACCCAGGCACCCCTGGAAGATCCTAGATTTTAGCTCCATTCCCCTGCACCTTTTCCAGCATCAAAACAGAAGCTCATGAACTCTAGGGTTTACCAGAAACCTCTACATATAATGTGATTTTGGTATCCTCTTATCCATCAAAATTCCTAGTTCCATTTTTTCTTTGACCTCTATGAATTACTTCCTTTTGTGCTAACTCAGCAATGCCTTTTGAAGATCGAATATATATTTTATCCACCACTTATCTGCTTTAGTCAGGAAGGTTGTTTAGAATTACCTAGTTTGCCATTTTGCTAGAAATAAGTCACTTCAGGTCACTTAAGTCATGCACATATACTTCTACCAGAGAAGTTGTATGCTTACCAAAATTAGATATGTTGCTTATCAGAGATTTTTTTAGTATAACTATTTAATTTATGGAAATATTATCCTAGCTGATTAAATAGTTCTGTAAGAGAGCTTTTGTTTATTATGAAACAATGATGGCAAGTCTCAGTAAAGGAGACGTGTTTAATAAAACAGCATTAAATTAAACCTGGGAAAAACAACAGTAAAAGTTTTCCAAAAAATTGTAAGAACCAAGAAGAATTATATATTCATAGTATTTTGCCTTTACTTATTATTTTGTCTTTAATTTATTGATCCACTTTAGAGAAACCAAAATGAAAACTAATGCTGCATTATAGGCATTACAGGTACAGTTTTTGTAAGAAAGATGGCAGGGAAGCCAACTGTAAGAACTTCACTTGAGGAGAAGGCATTGGATTCACATGCAAAGATTAGTAGATAAGATATTTTAGATATGTACTTTTTTATTTCTCAATCTAACACACACAGCACTTTACCTCCCACCCCACCAGGAAAGCAGTCATAACTACAGAAGAAAAGAGAGCTGCTAGTAATCTTAAATCCATATAAACAAAATAGTTAATACATTTGGTATTAGACTATGTGGATAGCAAAGTGTTTTAGAGGAATGAACACATCCATAATGGGGGTGTTTATTTTGTTGAAGTTTTGGATATAAAAGGAGGGGTTACATCTCAGCCTCCTCCAACAAACACCTTTTTTTTTCAAGAGAGAATTTTTACTATTTCAATGTGAAGAAGGTCTACAACCCCACTAATATCAAAATATGCAAATGTATAGTTATTAAATACAACATTTTTCAAACCTTATTGTCAAAATTTAAAGAGTGACAACATTAGGGGTGCCTGGGGGCTCAGTCGGTTAGGTGCCGACTTCAGCTCAGGTCTTGATCTCAGGATCTGTGGGTTTGAGCCCCGCATCGGGCTCTGTGCTGACAGCTCAGAGCCTGAAGCCTGCTGTGGATTCTGTGTCTCCCTCTCTCTCTGCTCTTTCCCCACTGGTGCTCTGTCTCTCAAAAATAAATAAAGGTTAGAAAAATAAAAAAAAATAGAGTGACAACATCCAATTTTGTGAGCAGGTAGGAAAAAGTCACTTTTGTTTTTTTCCAGCTTCATTGAGATGTAATTGACAAATAAAAATTGTGTGTATTTAAGGAGGACAATGTAATGATTTGATCCATGCATACATAGTGAAATGATTACCACAGTCAATTTAATTAACACATCCATCACCTCATACAGGTTAAGATTTTTTTTTTCTTTTTTTGGTAATGAGAACATGTAAGATTTACTCTCTTTGCAATATTTCAAGTATACCATACAGTATTATTAACATGTAGCAAGTAGCTTTGGTTACTTATTATTTCATATCCTTCATTTTTGAAAAAAAGTTATTGGGACAGTTTCTTTTATCAGCATTTTGTTTTGGTTCTTACTGTTACTGTTTGGTTGTTACTTCTTACTTTCTTCATAGTTTCTATATTTTACAACCTTTTCTTCATTTTCAGATGCTGGTCTTGGGCCTATCTCTTCCTGGTCAAATGGGACACTGATCTATTTCACGTAACAAAAACACAGTTCTCGTCTTCAGAGGAATTTTATCTTTGACTTCAAAAAACTTTAACATTTTTTTTTCTTCATGACTTTTATCAGTTATCTACTTTGTACCATTATGATTTGCTAGGCTCTTCCATGCACTATCTTATTTAAAATTATATCACAACCCTGTCAAGAAGGTATTATCATCTTCATTCCACAGATAAGAAAATAGAAGACCAAAGAAATTAACATGTCCAAGGCCATAACCTAGAAGCCATTGAATTTAGTCTTGAAACCAGGGTTGGCTAATTCTTACGTGTGGGTTTCCTTATTATAATATTGCATTATCATTTACCCCATGTGGTATCACTTGAACCTAATCCAGGTACATCTACCTCTAAACCACCAGCATTGTGTAATTTCTTTCATAGCCCATCTAAATGCATTCCAAACAATCCACTTTCCCCAATTTGCTGTGGGAGGATTTTGAACTCATTTTTACCCTTTCCAATGAAGCCAAACCTTAATAAAGCTTCCTCTATAATTTTTCTATAGGATGACTTTAGTTTAGGCATTCAGTTCTCTCTTCAACATGATCACTAGACTAGTAGCTCCAAGATGACAGTTTTGTGTCTTTTTCATCTCTGGACCTCCACTATCTTCCCATGTGGCCAGGAATAGGCACCCATGTTTATTCAGTTGAACAGCTCCCTTCTCCTTCTTGTTCCAACTCAAACCTTCCCTTAGATTTCCTCTCCAACCTTCATTTGGTCTAATGGCCATCTCCTAGGGTAATTTGGCTCATGTTGTAGAGTATGTCTGACTCCTCACAAAATTCTGAAAAGTCTTGATCTTCCATAAGAGACAGTTACTAAAAGAGGGGATACTAGAAATACGAAAAATGTAAATTAAAATAAAAAATTGTATTCAACTTACTAAATTATCAAAACAGCAATGCAGATAATACTTGGCACTGGTAAGCTTGCAATGAAAGGAACCAGCTTCTGTATTGTTATGAAAGTGTAAAATGGTACAGTCTTTTGGGGGGTAATTGGTCAATATGTTGTTAAAAAAAACCCTTTCATCTTTGATTCACTAATTCCATTTCTTAAATGAGGAAAATCTTTGCATGTGGAGATGATCATCATAACTTTATTTGTAATATTGAAAACTATAAACCACCAAAACACTCAGTAATACTAAAATTATTACACAGGATATAGTAATTCATATTTTATGGCCAGGCCAAGTGGGGGTAAGGCGTTCTCCAAATGCTCTTGCATGAACTTCATGAAGGCCTACAGGGAACTAGACACTCCTGTACTACTTGGAATGGTGGAAAGACTGAGGGGATTATGTAGTGACACACGAGATGTGCTCATTACACTGTTAGGATGTTGGGAGAGAAATGTAAGATTTAATGTTATATGCTCAATTTGATCTCAATTGATTCACGCATTCAATAATCTATTGAGTGCTGAAGTGGTCCCCAGGTTCTACAAAATGAAGGAATAGGACAAAACTCTAATCCTTTTGGAAGCATACTTTCTAGGGCAAGAGGAGGGTTTGGGGGCAGGGATCGGGTCACAGACAATAAACTGATAAATAAGCAAAATGAATTAAAGATCATGATTAGGTGTAGGCTAGAAATGAACAGATATAAAACAAATTGACCATACAACAATGCTTGAAAATAAGATTAGGTGAAAAGACCAAAATATTATCAGTGATCATCTCTGAGTAGTAGAACTTATGCCATGGCATCTCTGCTGTCCAGATTTATGATAATGGGCCTAGATTTCTCTGTGTAAGCAGAAAACCCACAGTAAAATTATTGTACAAATTATTAAAAGAAAATGAAGTCATGCCTCATTATCTGGGTGGCCCCTGGAAATGACTTCATATCCCATTCTGTACTTGGTCTTTCTTCTGAGTGGCTATGGGCTCTGGGTTCCCCTGCTCCCGCTTGTTTGTCATGGGCTTATAGAAATTTCACATAGAGGAAGCACATGTATAGGTGTGTGTGTGTGTGTGTGTGTGTGTGTGTGTGTGTGTGTTGTGTGTGTGTGTGTGTGTGTGTGTGTGAACGGAAAGAAAATCCCTGAAAACAAGGACATTTCCAAAGTTGCTGTGCCCTTAACAAGGACTTGGTGAGCCAGTGCTCCTGAAATATAACTTACCCCATTTGCTACTTGTTAACAAGGCCAGCGATCCATGAAGTTGATTCTTTTTTGGGTTTTGGAGTCTGAGTGTTTAAATTAATGGCTTGAGAATAAAGTCTATCACTGTATGTAGCCCAGCCAGCAATTGCTTATGTTCAGGAGAAACTATCGATAGACTTAGGTTTTCAGTTTTCAAGTGCCCACCTAGCACTGCGATTGGCAACTCAACATTACTTTCATGTCCCCCATTACAAGGTGTCGCCAGAAACACGAATCTGTAAGGGGCTCTGCCGCTTACCATCTGTTTGATGCTCAGGGTCTCCAAATGGCCCCAAAAGGTGATGGCTGTTTGCAGTGCTTAGGCTTTTGAATTGCATTAAGTACCAGTTTGAATTTTCTGTTTGGCTGACCTCTAAAGAATGGCAGAGGAGACCAATGCAGACATCAAGTGCCCAGCAAAGGAACCTTCTGGGACAATTCTTGCTCCCGTCCCGGATGCCAGTGTGACCAATTCAGCAATTGTGTCTTTCCCCAGGATAAAATGAATATTGTGTCAGTGAAGCTAGAATCATAGAGTGATGATCTGAGAATCAGTGAGAAGGAAGACGCTGACCTTGGAGAGGTTTAAGGATGCCTTATGAATAGCTATCCGGAACATAATTAAAGGCATTTTAACATCATAAGCCTTGAAGAATGCGAACCATCACCACTGCACACTGGGGAGTAAAAGATATTGCTTTTATAGCTGCAGAGCTTATGGTCAGAAGTGATATGAAATATTAGAAATGTGACAGTTTTATAATAATTTTATTCTTGCTCATTGTGATAATTTTCATTTGCAGCTTTTTACCTTTGAATATCTTGAATTGCATTAAGCCTTTCTCACTCCATCCCTGTCCTGTAATATTAGAAGCTGTGGTTTTAATCTGAGGAATTACAGTAAACGCTACAGGCACAAGCAAACAGATAATGGTGTTTATGATGCCTGTTATTTGAAGAATTAAAAGTTCTGAGTGAATTTGTCTCTCAGTTAATAAAAGCAATAGAGCCCTGAGTGAAATATTGCCTCCTCTTCCTTTTTATGCTATCACTATCTCTTCTTGTATCCTGTTCCCTATCTTAGCTGCTTTTGGTTTTGGGTATAATAAGAGAAGGAAGAATCCTTTCTGTCAAATAATTTTCTCTGTTCTTTTTCCTTGCCTAAATTTCTCTTTCAAATACCGTATGTATGTCCTTTACTGAATAACCCAAGTTAGAATTAGTACTAGAGATCCTATGGTTTAAATATTTAAATATTTCCCTTTGTCAGATAAGGAAGCACAAAATTGCAAGTCTCAAGAACAGCAGAACCAGGACTCCAGTCTATGTCTGCCAACACCACAAAAACAATAGCGAACACTCACTGAGCATTTGCTAGTGGACAGGCAAAAACACTCAGCACTTCACATGCATTAACTTGTGTGTGTGTGTGTGTGTGTGTGTGTCTTTGTGTTGCAATAAAACTTTATCTTAGAAATAACAGGTGGTGGAGCAGATTTGGGCTGTGGGCTCTATTTTTCAAACTCCTCATTCTTTTAAGACTCAGAGTGTCTATATGACATGGGGCCTGCTATTGTTGTCACCCTCATTTTACAGAGGTGCAAACCAAGGCACAGAATGGCTCTATGACTTACCCAACGTTATATACTTAATAAGTGCCTCCATCTGAAGAAACCAGGCTGTCTGACCTGAACCTACAAACTCTGCTGTATACAAGTGTCTGAAGATACTCTCCACATTTTTTCCTTTCCCTTCATTTCTGGGGTGCTTTCTTGGAGGGAAAAAGTCTAGGTTAGCATGCAGAATCTCATACACATATATGTACGATGGGTTTTTCTTCTTCTAATTTTTATTTTAGAGAGAGAGGGAGAGAGAGAGCGTGAACAGGGGAGGGGGCAGAGGGAGAGAAAGAAATCCTAAGCAGGCCCCATGCTCAGCACAGAGCCCAATGAAGACGATCTCACAACTTCGAGATCATGACTTGAGCCAATATCAAGAGTCAGACGCTCCAACTGAGCCACCCAAGTGCCCACCATGGGCTTATTTTGACAATGATTCTTTTAACTTGTTCTCTTTCTATGGCTGACCGTGCTATTTAGCACCTTGCTTGGTCATTTGAAGAGGATGTAAAAGAAGCAGTTAATGTGGCTCTTCCTTTCAAAAGGCTTAAAATTTAGTTTGGAGTCAAAGAAATTAAAATGAAATCAGATCAAAATTTATTGACTATAGAGAACAAACAAGGTTGCTGGAGGGGTGTCGGGTGGGGTGATGGGCATTAAGGAGGGCACTTGTTGAGATGAGCATTGGATGATAATGTAAGTGATGAATCACTAAATCCTACTCCTGAAACCATTATTACACTATATGTTAACTAACTTGGATTTAAATAAAATTAAAAAAAATAAAAATCTTTTGTGTAGCCAAAAAAAAAAAAATACTGAATCCTTACTACATTGAGTAGGTAGTTGAAAATCTTCTTTAACTTATGATCAAGTCAGGATCCAAAAGGCTGTTCATTAGCTTATTTGTTCAGAAGTCCTGGGATACTTGACAAGCAATCTCAGCATGTTTGTGTAAAGTTTTGTTAAAGAGCTGTGACTGTTTGCCAATTATGATTTTTTAATCCTCATACATTTTTTCCCAAATAGGCTTGCATTTTCTTTCTTTTTTTTTTTAAAATAAAAAATAAGTTGATAACATGATGCTGCTTCAGACATGCAGTTAATTAGTGAGAGATTCGATCGCCACATCTTAGGGAACCATATACCCAACCATCTGTTGATGACTGAGAGATTGCTTCACTTTTGCCCAAGCGAAAACCTTTGTTACTACAAAAGTTTGTAAATTGAATGTTAGTAAGTGAGGGAATTTTTGCAGTGCACACTATAGGTGGTACAAAGATTGCAAAAACAATCAAAACCAAGTCGCAGTCTTTAAGGAACATAAAATCCAGTTAGGAAGACAGGCATAGCCACATTTCTGAGATCCCTCTGATCATTCTGTGAATTCACATAAGGGCTAGACTTTTTTCTAGTGAGTATAATCACTTGTAATCTGTCAGCAGGTGAGGTGACAAACTGAATGGTATACGTGTGTGTCACGTGATCACAGGGGAAGCACCGCCTGCATCGGGGTCAGGCACAAGAATGTGTTTGAGGCGAACCCTAAAAGATGGGTAAGATTTAAAAAGTGGGTAGAGATGAGGAAACGGGTTAACCATGCCATTTCTTTTGTTTGTTTTGTTTTGTTTTTAAGTTTTTATTTAAATTCCAGTTAATATTACAGTGTAATATTAGTTTCAAGTGTACAATATCATGACTCCACACTTCCATACATCACCCAGTGCTCATCACAAGTGCACAACTTAATCCCCATAACCTATTTAACCCATGCCCCACTTACCTCCCCTCTGGTAACTATCAGCTTGCTCTCTGTAGCTAAGAGTCTGTTTCTTGGTTTCTCTCTCTCTCTCTTTTTGTTTCGTTTATTATATTCCAAATATAAGTGAAATCATGGTATTTGTCTTTCTCTGACTGACTTAGTTTGCCTAGCCTAATACTCTCTAGTTCCATCCATGTCATTGCAAATGGCAAGATTTCATTCTTTTTTATGGCTGAGTAATACTCCATTATATATGTGTATCTATGTGATATATACATACTATATATATACACATATGTACTATAGTATATATAATGTAATGTACTATATATTATATATATAATATTCCATTATATATATATTTATATATAATACTCATATATATATAAATACTCATATATATATATTTATATATATAATAATATATATATTATACACACACACACACACTTCTTTATCCATTCATCAGTTGATGGACACTTGGGCTGTTTCCATCATTTGGCTATTGTAGATAATGCTGCTGTAAACATCGGGGTGCATATATCTCTTTGCATTAGTGCTTTGAATTAGTACTACAAGTGCTGGGTGGTGGAGTAGTTATTTTTTTAACTTTTTGAGAAACCTCCATGCTGTTTTCCAGAGTGCCTGCACTGGTTTGCATTTCTACCAACAGTGCAAGAGGGTTCCCCTTTCTCCACATCCTTACCAACACCTGTTGTTTCCTGTGTTGTTAATTTTAGCCATTTTGACTAGTGTGAGGTGGTATCTCATTGTGGTTTCGCTTTATATTTCTT
Source organism: Prionailurus bengalensis (assembly GCF_016509475.1). Classification (NCBI taxonomy): domain Eukaryota; kingdom Metazoa; phylum Chordata; class Mammalia; order Carnivora; family Felidae; genus Prionailurus; species Prionailurus bengalensis. The sequence goes on along the minus strand of NC_057344.1, from coordinate 188,182,559 downwards.
TGACTATAATTGATGTTGAGCATCATTCCATGTGTCTGTTAGCTATCTATATGTCTTCTTTGGAGAAATGTCTATTCATGTCTACTGTCCATTTTTTAATGGGATTATTCATTTTGGGGGTGTTGAGTTTTATAAGTTGTTTATAGATTTTGGATACTTATCCTTTATTGGATATGCCATTTGCAAATATCTTCTTTCATTGAGTAAGTTGCCTTGAATAGTTATGATTGTTTTCCTTTGCTGTGCAGAAGCTTTTTATTTTGATGTAGTCCCAATTGTTTATTATTGCTTCTGTTTCCCTTGCATCAGGAGACATTTCTAGAAAGAAGGTGATGTCAGAGAAGTTACTCTCTGTGGTCTCTTCTAAGATTTTTATGGTTTCAGGTCTCACATTTAGGTCTTTAATCCAATATCAATTTATTTTTGTGCAAAATACACAAGCTTAAAGCTAAATCTCACCCTTTAGTACGTCAGTGGATTGGATATGGTGGAAAATATCACTCCTGACACCATCCCACCGATCATATTAATTAGAGGAGTTTCATCTTCTAAATATTCTACAAATAATCCCTTCAGGCTCCAGTAAGTGCCAGTTTTAATGGTGCTATATGATGCCGATCTTAGTAAAACAGGAGCTATTTCAGAATACAGAGCCAAAACACCTTCTTCTTTACGGACTGAGAACCAAGCATGAAAGATTCCTCAGAATTTTACCCCATTAAAGTGGACATCAATACTTTCGTCTTGTACTTGAAGTTACATTTTGGTTAGGTCCTCAAGGAAAGTTCCAAGCTCAGCAACAACAAAGGCAAGGCTGCCATATACAAAGGGTTTCCGATTCAGACTGAACATCTCATTGCTTACTTTCCTGGTGCTGCTTGGGATCATGGGACAACTTGGGAGCCGAGGCTCCCGCAATCTGAAACGCCACCACAACCCCAACCCCGAAGCGCTGAGACCAAGGGAAGTAACCAAATCGTTGCCTAGGCGACGGTGGCTCAGGCATTCCAACACAGCCTCCTCAAAGCCTAAAAAAGCACAAAATAGGAGGTGGAAATGACAGGGTTCTTAACAGAGGAGTCTGAAAGGCTATGGGTGACCATGCCATTTCAATGTGAAATCCAATTATCAGATAAGTCATAGCCACAGCAGACTTGGATTTCTCTTCCACTGCCACTACCCCATCCCTTTTGTACCTGACACCAAGGAAGCATACTAATAGGATGACAGACCAAAGCACTTCTTAAGCCATACTGTTGTTACAGGTAAGCTTACCATCCTTATAGGTGGAACAGCATCTTTCCTTATCTCTTGTGATTTCCCTTCCTATAATAAGCAGATCCAGGCAGGGCCCTTCATTCTTGAGAACCAAGGTTTCTTAATTTTTAGTATCTCCTAGCATATGACTAGGTAGGTAACTAGGTCAGGGTCCACACACCATATTTACTCATTCATTTTCTCTTCTCTGAATGCTCCCTTCTGTGTTCTCTCCCTACTCGTCTCTCCATCCCGCCACATATCTGACTATGTATAGTTGTCTCAAAATTTAGATTTGCGGTAAATGGGAGGGAATTTAAGGCCCCTCCTAGGTCTCTATCAAAGGAAAACTTGCTTTAATTCTGCCATTTAACATAGTGAAGTAATAGGAAGATTTCATGCTGCTAGTAATTTAGTGGTTCTTTTATGCTAAAAATCCTGCTTATGTATTTTGCATGTATCTCTCTTGGAAATCTTATGGGGAAGTAAGGATATTTGTCAGGGTAAGATCTGAGAATTTGGAAGTGCATGGCCACCAAACACTTGCCCATATTCACAGATATTAATATAGGGCTTATCCTGGAAAAGGGTACCTATAACAAAGGTTTCTTTGTTATACTAGTGGGCATAAAACTATTAGGTGACTTGATTACAGCAGTTCATGGGTGCCTTCAACTGTTTAACATTTTCTTGTTTTTTAAGTTTTATTTATTTATTTTTCATGAGAGAGAGTGAGAGAGAGTGCCATCAGGGGAGGGGCAGAGAGAGAGGGAAAGAGAATCCCAAGCAGGCTCCATGCTGTCAGTACAGAGCCTGACGCAGGGCCCAATCTCACAAACTGTGAGATCATGACCTGAGCTGCAATCGAGGTCAGACACTTAACCAAATGAGCTACCCATTAATATTTTCTTTACATTATGTCCCTGATATACTTGATAATTCATTTACTAAGTGACTGAGATGAAATGCTCTAACAGCTCTGCCTCTGTTGAGTCACTGGGCTGGTGTGAGTGTGTGAGTGTGTGAGTGTGTGTGTGTGTGTGTGTGTGTGTGTGTGTGTGTGTACAGACCACGAACCAATCAACATGGTAAGGTTGCATTGATTTTTCTGGTGTGTAACCATTGGATTACTTGGCTTATGTGATCTCAGTTTAAAGAATCCTTTTTTTAGGCCAACTTCACAGTTCCTTAAAAAGACTAAATTTTGTAACTTAAAGTTGGCAAAGTAGATACCAACCGAACAGCATCTAGATCAGTGTTTGTCAAATTATTGTCTGTGATCTGGTCTACCTGCATCAGAATCACGTGGGGCATGTGTTAAAAATACAGAATCATTTACTTTAACCCGGATCTACTGGATACACATTTTAGGATGAGACATTGGAATCTATATTTTTAACATGTTCCTTATGTTATTATCATGACCACCCAAGTATGAGAGTAAATGATTCTAGGCTATGTTTGTGCCGAGCCTATGCATCTAGAAGTGTAGACGTAGCCAGGACATGAGACCTTGCCCAATTGGCTAAGCCACAGACCTGATACCACCCTTGGGCCATGCTTCATGATGAGGGATTTATCTAGTCTTATTGGACAATCTTTCCAGTAACTGTCTCATTGCAGCCATAGTAGCTTCTACACATCTGCGACCTGACCATTTGCTTTTGGGTGATGGGATGTGATGGCGACTGTTTTAATAAAGTCTCCAGACATTAATTCCCTGAACTCAACAGATTTAAAGGCAAGCCCACAGACCAAAGTAGAATGTATAGTAACTTATGAGTTGCAAATAACTGGCAGAGTTCACAATGTCTGCAGCAGATATTTAAGCAAATTAGAAGAGTATTGAGACTTTTCATCAAGTCTTAGAATGGTACTGGTAAATTGATCTAAATTCTTGACCAATGTCTCATTTCCCAGGGAGTGGTCAGTTTATTTGACAGGAAAATGCCAGATATATTTTAGTTTTTCGTTGTGCTTTCTGTCACCATTATCAGAATCGATTTCAAGCCATAGTTAAAAGCTAAGCCAACACTTTATGTAGTTTGCCCAAGATAATAAGATGTCTGCTTTCTGTAATGTTGATTCTTGAACATATTGAAAATTGATTCACAGTGCCTTCTATCACCAAGCTTTATTTTTATTCATACTAACATGCGGTGCTTTGGAAGGTAACAAGCAGATGACCGGCAATTTTCAGAAAGCATGCTTTATTAAATGATATAACGTGTACCAAGCACTCAACGGAGAGCCTGACACATGGTAGAATTGAATTAAATAGCAGTTACAACTACTTTTTCAAAAAAGTAATTAACCCTAACCTACTTCCTCTGAAATACAAGAGGACAACTCAACAAGCAGGCAGAGTATAAATAAGCACATTTAAAGAAGAATTTCACCACTGACTTGCCCACATGAAAATTACAGAAAGTAGAAGAGGGTTCCTGCAAAGACTGATGCCTAACAGCATTGCCAGACTCCTTTTTCATTTTTTGCAGAGCCCACCTTCCCAAGCCTACAGAGGTTAAAAATAAATGCCAGTTCCTTGATTGCTTGGCCTTCTTGCTGCTAGGGGATTGGCCTGTGTTCCCCTCCTGACCAATGGGACCCGAGACCAAACCTGATAAGGATATTTGTCAAAAATTTCCACCCTGAGGGAAGAGAAAGAGGAAGAAGAAACATACCTTTCTCCATTTTTATTACTTTACATATTATTTGTGTGAGGCTATGATGTTGGTGCTATGGCAGCCTTTTTTAGATCATGAGGATAGGGCCAAGGGCATCACAGAGAAACTGAAATGAAGCCCTGATATTGCTGAACCACCAAATGAATCCTGGAACTATCCAGAGTCCTTTTTATGTGAGGCCAAAAAAAACCCCCAAAAAACCCAAAAAACAAAAAACAAAAAAAACCCCTTTATTTCAAAGCCTTAGTTTCTATTTTTTCTGTTTCTTGAAACCAAAAGTATCCTATCTGACATAATTTTATAACAGCTACACTTTCCTTTTAGAATGCAAGCTCCGTAAAGACAGGGTCAAATTCTAGTTTGTTCCAAATACAGTGACTTCAACACAATGGAAGTTTATTTTTCTCTTACACAAAGTCTGAGCTGTCATGATAACTATGCGATGTTGTCATGCGACTAGGCTCCTTTGATCTTGCTGCTCTGCCATTCCTGGGGTGTTACTCTCATCCATAAAGTCAAAGATGACTCCTCACCATGTCTGCCAGCCAGCAGGAAGGGGGAAGGGAAGAGGAGTCGATTATGTGAAAGAAAAAGTAGATACTGGGGAGCAAGTAAGTTTCTTTCATAGCATCATTGATGACAAAAATAGGTGTAAATAGATTTGAAAAACTATATATTTAAAAAGTGGTACTTAGTTTATGCCAGTCACAATGCTAATCTCTTTCACAGAATTATCTCATTGACTCTTCACATTTAACTTTCAATACAGGGGCACCTGGGCGGCTCAGTCGGATAGGTGTCTTAGTTTCAGCTCAGGTCATGATCTCACAGTGCGTGGGTTTGAACCCTGTGTTGGGCTCTGTGTTATGGTGTGGAGCCTGCCTGGGATTCTCTCTCTCACACTCTCTCTCTGCCCCTTCTCTGTTCTCTCTCTCTAAAAATAAATTTAAAGAAACTTAAAAAATATATTCTTTAAACTTTCAACATAAACAGCATTCTTTTTTTAAATAGTTTTTCTCTTTTGAGAGAGAGAGAGAGAAAGATAGCATGAGTCATGAGTCAGGGAGAGGGACAGGGGGAGAGAGAGTCTTAAGCAGGCTCCATGCCTAGTGCAGAGCCTGACCCAGGGCTCAATCCCATGACCCTTGAGCCAAAACTGACTGACTGAGCCACCCAGGCTCCCCGTTGACAGCATTTGTATCCCCACTTTGCAGATGTGGACAATGAAACTCAAAAGACTTTGAACGACTTACCCAAGGTTGTACACTGAATAAGTTATGGCACTTTGTGTTGAAATCAAAGTACATGCCCCTGATGTTTTAACCTTGAAGATCTATCTGGCTCACTACCACCTGTCCCTGCCCCAACTGCCTCACCCTAATCTTCCATTGTGTATTATGTTTACTTCCTCTTCAAATTTTGCTTATGAATTCCAAGGGTTTACTTTTTTCCCCCTTTTTACTGGTTACCTCTCTCATTCCAGTATTCTCCTTCTCCAGAGTATTATTCCCTGTTCTGCATCTTTATAGCACCAACCCCCAATGGTACACATCTCTTTCTCTTCTTTGTTATCGCCCTGTGCCAATTATTAAGGAATTGTCTCTCCACTCCATTCTTTGTGATGCTGACACTGGGGCTTGGCAACCAACATGCTGCTCCCCGTTAAGTCCTGCCTGATAGAGGGGGCACTTTGAGGGAGTCTATGAGCAAGGCTGGAGGGGAGAAGATACCTGCTACTTCCCGTTTATTTCCTGTTAGCTTTATTCAACTTCCTGCTCCTGTATCATCCAGGGGGCTACTTCACCAGCCAGCAGCTGAATGCATGAGGAAGTTTTTCCAACACTTACAGGATCAACCCCTTCACAGACCCTCAGAGATACCAGCTCTAACCCAACAGTGCTCCCTCTTCAAGGGTCTAAGTTTCCGCCTCTCCAAGTCTTTGTTCTGTTTTAATGACACTAATATTTTCCCTGAGTTTTCCCGGCCCTGGGGGAGAGTCCCTTGGTGCAACGTCTACTTTCACACTACTTTACAGTTGTTAAAGTGATGCCACGTCCATTTTGGTGTAACTTTTTTCCTTCTCAATTATGCATTGGCTTAGTTTCATTTCCCTGGGTAGATCTGTGCTTGCATTTTTAGAGAGAGCAGGAAAACTCCTAGACAATCTTTGACTGAGGGCAGAATCCTATTTCCATTTCTCTGTCTACACTGCACGAAGGTGGGCGCAGTCTGGGACACAGTGGGAAACTGATAAACATATGGAAAGGAGTGATTTCACTTGTGTACATTCCTCATTGCCCAGAAGCTGATGGAGTTGTCTTTGACTGAATGGCTCTCATGCTTGTGCTCTGGTAAGCAGAAGCACTTCAAACCTGAAAACACTTTTGTTCGCAAGCGATTCTGCCCACTTAACAGAAAGGAAAACTGAGGCAGAGCAAGGAAGTTGGCCAAGCTTTCAAATCAGACTGCGGCAGAGACAAGAAAGAATCTGATTCTTGGACCGCTTTCTCCTCAATCCCCTAGATCAGGCAGGACAAAAGTGACCTTTGTGAGCAAGGTTGTTCCTTCTCTCTGACCTTTCTCATTGGCAAGCACGATCCTCCGTTTTCCTGCCCTGCCTGTCTGGCACTTTCCACGGGCATAAAATTCACTTCAGAGACGGAAAATAAAAGAAAGATCAAAGGCTTGTATAATTTCACTTCTCAGGGGGAAAAAAACCTCTTCTCTAGCAGCCTACTTCCCAGGAGTTATCCAAACCACCCTGTCTCTGCTGTCCACAGTGGGGTGAAACAGCTGAGAGGACTTGGCATTTCTTTCTGCAGTCATTAATGCTACCAGGGTGGCGTAGGCAGCCAAGATAAATAACCACTGGGAGGCACTGAGAGAGAAGAGCGAGCCGTGGGAGTCCCCCCAGGACGATGGGGTCTGCTCATCTAAATCCTTGCAAGTTGTGCAGAATTGGAGCCCTATATTTATTTGTTTTCAAGTACTTGTTTGGATGTTCATAGCCATCCAAGGCTATGTCTGAGCCTTACACCAGGTGATGTCTCCCGGTTGGTGTCCAACAGTGTGGATACTGTGGCTTAGTAATTGACCGATGGCACCGCCAAGCCTAGTCTTTTTTTAATTTTTATTTTACTTTTTGACAATAGCAGATCTTGCCTCAGGAGGGGCTGGCTGATATGATAAGTTGCTTTGAAGATGGAGCGATATTTAATATTTTGAGTGACTGCTTCTTGTTGAAACGATTGGGTTCTTCAAGGACATGCTATACATGTTTAAAATGGGATGTCTGGGGCTGCCACAGCATAATCGACTGTGAAATAAGCCCGTTGGAAAGGACAATTACTCCTGGAGCCTCAAATGCTAGTCAAGTCTCCCGTGGCAGTAAGAGGGAGGGTCCCGTTTGGTTCTAGTCAGAAGTGAAACTGACTGTCGCTTTACCACTTCAGCACGGGCCGGTGCCTGTAGTATAAATTCACCACCCAGGATTAGAGACGCACAGGTACAGCCCCGACAATCAACCGTCAGTGGCTTGGAGTCTGCATGGCTGTAGTGAGCAATCCATCCATCCATCCTAACGTTAATTAGTATCCAAAACCAGTTATCGAGAACCTACTATGTGCCACGTATACACAGAGGTACTAGGAACAAAGAGATGCACAGTATGCTTTTTAAGCACGTGGTCCAGTGGAAAAAGGAGAAAGTACACACTAACATGTATTGAAACTAATTCTGTGTGCCAGAAATTACATATCTTATTAACCCCCTCAACCATCTTATAAAATCGTTGTCACGTCCATTTTACAGAAGATGAAACTGAGGTTTGGAGCAGTGAAATAACTAGCCCAAGACCGCAGAGCTGGGGAGGAGCAGCCTTGAGATTCAGGGCAGGTTGAATGCACATGTCCTTGCCCCCCTAAGACGCATACTGGGGAGGAGCTCAGTTAGGATGTAGCTGTGAAGTGATGGAGACTTGCTTCACTCACTGTCACAAATCTTGAAAGCCTCACTGCTAATGCAGCCATTTTTATTTCTTCCTATTAAGGGAGAAATTTTTTTCTTTTCCTAAACTAATCAGGGATTCTAAAAGCTGTTCAGGAGGTTTTAGTGAAAGGTACATACTGAAGTCACATCAAATTAGACACACAATTACAATGACAGTTCGCCAATACCCAAACCTGAGGCACCATATTGAACAAACCCCATAGAAATTTACGCCAATGCTTGACCTAAAACTGCAGCTGATATTTGAAATGCCGAATGAATTCAAGAAATCCCGTGGATGGCTCCAGGATTCCGCAAGCCACAGTGTAAGATGACAACTGTAGGCTGTCCTTCTGAGCTGAGGGACGCTTTTTCCTTATCAGTATTTCATTGTTCCCTACTGACAAATGCCCTTATCAGTCATAAAGCAGTTTTCTTAAAACACACACACACACACACACACACACACACACACCACACTCCAAAGCAGGAAAGATATATTTTTAAAAAAGATTTTTTTGTCATCAGTAAAATCTCTGATTAATATTTAGTTCATGTTGTAAAATAAGTCTTTTCATTTGTTTATATTAGTTTCTCTGTTTTCAGATTCTGTTTCACTCATCCCGCATTTGACTACCAGGTGAAATTTCTCAAACCATCCCTTTTATCATCCGCACTGTAATACTGTACTTTAAATCCCTTAGACCACTAACTTCCTTCTGGTTGGAGGGGTTAAAAAGCTGAAAACTCCATTAAAACCCCATTTCCTGGAGTTCTTTGTGGGTAGGGCTCTGGATTGGAGTTAAATCAAGTGGCTTTGTGCAGTCTTCCTGCCCTCCTTGGACAAGGGCATGGATAAGTTGGTATTTCTGCAGCCATGTTCTGCCATCAGCTTCCTGAGCACCTGGAGGCAATCATAGCGGAGCTGCAGAGGCAGTAGGAGCTTTCTGACCCTGGCATAGCTCCAGTGTTCTCAGCTACAGTAACTCTCATGGTGGCTCACTGTAGATTGATCCAAAGAGATGTTCTTGGAGGCCCAGCCTAAACCCACATATCCAGCAGCTCCAGGATTCCTGTTAGCTTTCAATTCCCTATGTTAAATCCCTTCCCGACTGAAACACCTAGGGTGGCTTCTGTTTCTATTTTGCCCCCCAACTGATATTGAAGTCTGGAAAGTCAGGGCAGCATCATGTGCTTGGGACCACTGTTTGGCTCCAGCTAATTTTTTGGTCTCAACCTCAGACATGCCATTTCTGAATTTTCACTTAATTATTTGCCACCTCCATGCATTTGCTCATTCCATTTTCTCTGCTTAGAATGTTCTTTTTTATTTTTCCTTCAAGCTCAGTTCAGATGTCATCGTCCCCATAGAGTTTCCTCTTACAGATTTCCGAGAAGGTGAGATATTTGTATGTGAGGTGCATTCATTCTTTGGGTTTTGATGACACAGTGGCCTGGGGATATGGAGATGAAAGTCCGCCCCTACTCTTAAGGGGTTTTTGGTCTAGTGTGGGAGACAGGTAAGCAAATATATAAACACAAAGACATATAGTACACTAACACATTGATATATCCCTCAGAGGTTGATAACAACGTTGATGCTAATATGGTTTGAGATGACATACCTGGGTGAAATTAGATACAGTAAAACTTACAGGGCAGCACTTGATGCTGTTAAGGAAACACCGTCAGTTCCACTTTATGGATTCAAAGTCCACATTTCATTTCACTAGCACTAGGATAATGATTTGCCTACTGCTTTGATCCCTGAAAGCCACTATGATTTCTTGGTGGAAAGAGAATATTCTGTTTCTTTCCTTTCTACATAAAGTTCGACATTCCTTGAATTAATTTCTTTCAGAAGACATCCCATAAAGCTCCATTTGAAATTTCTTCAACTCCTCGTTAATTCTAGATTAGAGTCCCTCCCCAGCTAAGAAAGAAAGAAGTGTTAATAAGTTGGGATTATTTCTCACTATCTCTGTTTAGCGTAGGTAAGTGTATATTCACAAAAGATTTAAATGGAAGTTTTATTAAAGCAAAAACAAAAAGGAAACCAACAAAGGAAGAATTTTTTTTAGAAAAAAATTCTCCAACGTGTCCGCCTGGTAACATGGCCATCTGCCAGATGGAGCCACTGTCAAACACACATAACAATTCGGAGTGGCTTGAAGTCTGATTTCTTTAGGGTTTCCACCTGTGCTCAATTACTGAGCTGCAGAACTTGAAACCTGCTTTCCTTGAATTTTCTTTGTTTCTTTTTGGGTAACCTACTCTGTCTGACCAATGCAACCTATGTGGCAACTGTCCCCAGTGTCCCTAGTTGTACCAGCTTAACTCTTCCTTTCCTTCTCACTACCATGGCTTATTCTCTGGGTCCCTCTTTTCCTTCCTTCTTCCAACCTGACAACCCTCTTTGGGGCCACCAGATGGCTCCAGCTTGATTTTTAGTTTTAACATCAAATGGGTCCCATTTTATCCCATCTAATGTGGGATAAATCCCTGGATTTATGGCTCTAATCCCTGGATTCTTGATTTTGCCTTTTTTGCCAAGACATCTCCTCAAACTCAAAACTGATCTTTGCTCTCCTGTTTAGGAAGACACTAGGACAGTCCAAATCTGAGTTTTTCCTTTTTTGTGTGTCCTTCAGGGAGGTGTGTTGAAGTCCTAATCCCTGATCCTGGCACCCTTTTTTAGGAATAGGGTCTCTGCAGATGTAATCAAGTTAAGATGAAGTCATACTCAATCAGGGTGGACCCTAATCTAATATGATTTGGTGTCCTTATGAAAAGAGAACACAGAAACATCGAGAGGAGACTACCATGTGCAGACAGAGACATACTGACACAGAGAGAAGGAGGCCACATGGAGTTGGAGGCAAAGATTGGACTACCATTGCTGTAAACTGAGGAACAGCTGGGGCTACCAGAAGGTTGAAGAAGCAAGAAAGGCCTCTTCCCTAGGGTCTTTAGAGAGAGAATGGTCTTGCCAACACCTTGATTTTGGACTTCCAGCCCCTGGAATTGTGAGAGAATAAATTTCTGTGGTCTTAAACCACCCAGTTTGTGGTAATTTGTTACAGCAGCCACAGGAAACTAATGTAGAAACTCAAAAAAGATGTGGCCCAGTTGGCCCTGTGGTTGGGCATTAAACATCAAGAAAAGCAGAAACCATCTGTTCCGGCTCTCTGTTTGGAAATACTTCCTTATATTTCAATACCACACTAAAGTTCACAGAACAGTTTCTACATATACCATCCCTGCAATTCTATGAGTTTGATATGAGCCCCTGCATTTTACAGATGAGGTAAATGAGTTTGGATATTGAGTGGCTTGATCAAAGTGATAGAGCTAGTCAATGAGGGAGTCCAGCTCATTCTAGATTCTTTTGACTAAGAGCCAAGGCACCTTCTGCTACCCTGTCCTGATTACATGGCATAGTGAAAGAAGTCCCTTGAATATATCTCATTTTAGTCCTCACTATTGCCTGTGTATATGCTGCTGGACAGGTGAACTGAGGACTGAAATAAAGAACTTGAACTTAATCAGATCCATGTAAACATGTGCCAGGCTGACGTTGCTCAAGTAGAACATGGCTTAAATCCTGTCCACCACTCTCCATCTCTACTGCTATCGCCCTAGTCCAAGTCCCCATCATCTCTCAACTAGGCTACAGCACTGGCCTCATGTTGGTCTGCTCCTGTTCTTGCCCATGACACTGCTTTCAAAGCCCCCAGAGTGAACATTTAAACTCGTAAATCACATAGCACTAGTTTCTCACAGACCCTTCCATTGTGCACGAAAACATACTTACTTGAAATACAAGGTCTTACCAAGTCCTGATTCATCTCATGTCTCTCTTATCCCTTGTTCACTATTTTCCAGCATCCGTGGGCCCTCTTCTTTCCCTTGAACATGTCAAGACCATTCCTGTGACCAGCCTTTGCACCAGGTCTTTCCTACACCAATCAAGTTGCAACTCAGATATTTCCACTTCAGAGAAGCCTTCCCCAAATACCCTGCCTAAAGTAGTAGTCCCCACTCCCGTCTCTCTCTACCCCCATCTACCTCATTTTATTTTCATCATAGCAATTCTTACTATTTCATGTGATCTTGCTTACTAACTCATTTCTGTGTCATCTGTCTCCCTTATGAGTATCTAACATCCATGATTGCCAAAACCATGTCTATCTTTGCTGTGCTGTTTCTACATATTTCCAGAGCATGAAGGAGTGCGGGGTAGGTAGTAAATACCCAGTAAAGTGAATGAACATCAACTGTAATTAGCATTAATACCCATGTTTTACAGAACTTTCTACGCATCAGGTACTGAGGTGAACTTTACATGAATGATCACATTCATGCAACCTAATGAGTTAGAAATGATTCTTAACTCCCAGGTTAGAGATGAGACACGGAGGTTGTGAGATGTTAAAGGCTATGCTGAAGGTCACACAGCTTGTGAGTGTCAAAAGCAGGACTGGAACCCAGGGGTGTGGATGATAAGTTTATTCTCTTATACGAGTGCTCTGCTCAGACTGTTTACAAACTCGAGTTGCTTCTCTCATGGCAGACAATAACCATTTTAGAGAGCAAATGCCAGGTATTGAGGCAATGATTTTCTTCTTTTTTATTGGAGTTGACCAGTCCAGTACTCAGATCCAGGGCCACAGTTCACAGATCCAGAGTCAGGGAAATGGCTCTATTCTTGGCAGTCCCACAGCCTTTAGGGCACCACTCTGACATCATTTATTTCAGTGCTTTATGGATTGGGGAGACACGATCCAGACAAATCAATGGATCTCCTGACAGTGGAGGATTCTTAGAAAGAAAGAGGGTCATGGTAGAGCACCGTTTGATGTGTCCCTCCTCCTCATATGCCTCCCATTAATTTCCACTCCTGCGTTAGCAAAGCTGGCTGGGACACAGGCTCCATTTAGAAAAACGATGAAACACAAACGTTTATTGAGTCTGTGCTTCGAATCAACAGGGTTTTCCTCAGATTGAGTTGCCGCCAATTACCCTCCATGCAATTATGGCGATCCCAGAAGCAAGCAGATGGGGAAGAGTTTTGTTTTCAAATGGAGGAGAAACCAATATGTAGGAAGAAAAGGCAGCTTGTTCATTTGAACAGACTCCAGGTGGCTGGTCGCCAAAAGGCAAAGAGCTGGGGAGCCAGGTCTGGCCCTGGATCAGTCTGGCTGCCCACAGACCAGAGGAACCACTGAGACGACAGGGCTCTGCCTCCCCTCATCATGCTTGTCTGCCGTCGGCCAGCTTGGCCGGGAGAGTGGAGGCCAAGGGAGAGACAGCCCACAGAAGCCCGTGCAGGTCAGACTCCCGACCTTGACGCCTTTGGAACATCAAGTCCTGCTATTTTGTTGTTGTTCAACAGCGACATGTTGGTTCGTTTTGTCAGGGAAAAAAAATTTTAAGGAAAGATATGCAAGAACTCAAGCCATATGGCAAACCTCCTTGGATGGCTTTGATCATTTGGAGTTTCACACACCCTAAAAGAGATTTCCCTTTCCTTAAGGATTAGATTGTCCTAAGCTTCTTGCTGGACGCTGCCTCTTGAGGTTACTGTTCACGAGAGAACTGAGGATGCCATTGAGTGATTGCCATCATTATTTCTGTCTGTAATTTTATTTATAGTTACATAGTCACATAGGACTCCCTCAAAAATAGTCAATATTTGCCAGTTCCAGAACAATCAGTACTTAGAGGAAATTTCTTCCCTCTTTGACATGAAGGTACCATTATCAAATCCAAGGCACAGGACACGGAGTGTGGGAAAGATTTACTCACTAAATTAATTGAGATAAGAAAGGTATAATTAATGAGGAAAATTTCCATGCAAAAATCAGCCTGATCCATAATCGAAAGGAAGGTGGCTTGAATTTTAGTTCTCACTCACATAGCAAATAATGACTTGCAAATCTCTTTCCAAAAAGTAGTGCTTCTCCCTAAAAAAATAAATGAAGAAAAGTATATCTCACCTTAGTTTTACTTCCTGCTCAGCCACCTACAGCTGTGTAACTTTAGTCAAATTCCCTAAACTGTCTGAGACTTGGTTTCTTCCTCTAGCTTGAAGCAGCACTCCCAAATTCTGGGATGAGTTTTACTAATGGATCCAGAAACATGCATTTTTGGTTAGAGGAAAAAAAAAATACTCTGACACATTTTGGGCTTTTGAAGGGGCTGATTCCCTCTGTAACTACCTAAATGAGATTGCCAGAGAGCATGTTGATGATTTCACAAATGATCACAACAATTGCATGTCTCTTACCTGAATGAATATTGGAGGGCTATACTGGGATATGCAAAACAGAATCTGGCCATACAGCAACATGTACGAGATGGATGGTGCCTATTTTGATGGTAAGGGGAAAAAAGCCCAGGACACCTCTCGGAGGCAGGAAGCAATTTTGGAAGTGCTGCAAAAGACAATGATATTGTTCTTGGTTTAATAGGTGATCTACCCCATGAAATAAAGCTGCAGGGCCACGTTTGTCTTGGTTAATAATGTCAGCGGAATGAGGAAGTTTAGCTGTAATAACAGTAATAACTGTGTCGATGTAACTGCTGGGGCTGAATTTCCATCTGCAGCCTCATAATATATGACCTTTGTTATGTCTCTACCTGTTGATTTTTTAAAGGCAAAATTGGCTTGTCTGTTCTGCTCAGGGGATGGAGGCTGGAATCGTCCATTTTTCCCCAGATAAATCAAGGTTTTGTGGATGGTGATTTAATCTCACAAGTGCCCTTTTGGACTTGATTAAAATTGCACAGAAAGGAAGTCAGGCTTTAACAGATACATTGTTACTTTGATACTGAATAGATAGGCTTAAAGCTGGACATTTTTATTTACTTCTTGTCTTTCATCACCTTTTTCTTCCCCCATGTAAAAATACGGACTCCTGTGCTTTCTTTCTTTGCTATTCCTCCTGACCTCCCTTGATAGAGTTAACTATTGCCTACTCCTGGACTATGTCTCTCTAATTACACTTCTCATACTGTTTTGAAAAGCATTTGTTAACACATACTGAGTTTATACCTGGACTGTGAGGCTTTGAAGGTGGAGACTAGGTCTTGCGTATCTTTGAATCTCTAATACCGAGACTGGGACCTTGGTCGATGTGCCATACTTTCCAGAAATGCAATGGAATATTCTGCTTAGTGATTCCCGCCCCCCCCCCCCACCACCAATTTTCACACAATACGCACTCATTTTGTACTCTCAGTAATCTGATGCAGCAGTCAGAGGAGGTAATAAGCAGAAGAAACAGATTCAGTGAGGTGCGTTGATTGGAAGTTGGTCAAATTGCTCAAGATTGCCTAACAAATGGGTAGTGAATACAAGGTCAGAACTCCTATTTTTCTAATTACTAGCCTTGAACTTGGGTCAACCCATGTGGGATTGGTAATCCATTGGACACGTGGAATTAGATACTTTTTGCCATGATTGTAATTTGTCTACAATGCCCAGGCTCATATACAGTGTTTATTTATTTATCTTTCCACCCCATCTTCCTCTCCCTCCATTAATTTTATTTTAATTTATTTTATTAATTAATTTATTTTTACCTTCTTCCATTTTGTTCCCTCACCACTGCTTTTTAAAATTTTTTTTAGCATTTATTCATTTTTGAGAGACAGAGAGAGACTGAGTGTGAATGGGGAGGGGCAGAGAGAGAGGGAGACACAGAATCTGAAGTAGGTTCTAGGCTCTGAGCTGCCAGATCAGAGCCCCACATGATATTCAAACCCATGAACCGTGAGATCATGACCTGAGCCGAAGTTGGACACTCAGCCACATGAGCCACCCAGGTGCCCTACCACCACCCCTTTATTTGTCCTCCTTTTTCTCTTCCTCCCATTTGAGGCCTTAAGGCTGTCTGTGACACATATTGAAGCTGATTGCTTGGCTTAAAGAATGCCAAGAATTTCATGTAGGCTTGTCCTTCTCAAAGTTGGGGTCTTAGGAGTGAGAATTCCCAAAGTTCCAGGGTAGGTGCATTGTACTAAACATATGAATGACAATATATAAGGAGTACAGTAAAACCTCGGATTGTAAGTAACCTGTTCTGCAAGTGTTTTGCAAGACAAGAAAACATTTCGAGTAAATTTTAACTTGATAAATGAGCGACGTCTTGCAATATGAGTAGTATGTGATGTCAGATGTCACATGATCACAACTGAGCCAATGGTTCTTCTCTCTTTCTCTTGCTGCAGGATTGTGGGTGGATCGTCAATGCAATGTCACATTTCTGCGAAATCCTCAAAAGGAGGCAAAAGCAAGTATCATTGGATAGGTTCCTTGTTAAAGTTGCATGGAAAGAAAAAGATTCCATTGAGCCAATAGATGGCAATGATTCCGTTAGTGATAGTGAAAGTCGTCCTACACAGTAACCCTCCTCTCTCTTGTCTCCCTCACACCAGCCACGGAGGTTTTCAAAGGTAAGTGCAGGTTAATTTGTTTATTTTTCTTTATATTTTGTATTTTCTCTATTATTTTGTATTATATTACAGTATCATAATCATTTTTATATGAATATTTTTGGGTTGTGGAACAAATCATCTGAGTTTCCATTATTTCTTATGGGGAAATTTGCTTTGATATACAATTGCTTTGGATTAGAAGCATGTTTCTGGAACAAATTATGCTCGCAAACCAAGGTTTTACTGTATATAATTAGGGAAGGGACACAGATGGTGAATTTTATGACTTCAGAGGACACTGAGCTCACTATAGGGTACATGGAGAGACGTGTAGAGAAGGGGGAACTGTGGTTGGACATTCAAGGATCCAGCAGAGCTCTGGGGTCAGGTGGCTTGGGTTTGAATCTTGCCTCCAGCACTGATTGACTGAGTGAGCTTGGGCAAAGTAATTATCCTTTCTAACCCTTAGTATCTCCACATGTAAAATGGAGATAATAACAGTAATGATCATACTATTTCATGCTGTGAGGATTAACAAAGGCAATGAAAATAAAGTGCATAGAACAGTGCCTGGCTCATGGTCCCTGTTCCATACATATTACCTATTATTCTTAAAGTGCTAATTTTATGTTATTTTTTGTTGCACTCATAGGCAAGGTACATTGTACAGTGTAATGCAAAATTCACCTGAGTTTCTGTGGTAAAACATAAACCCTCAAAGAAGTGTTGAACTTGTGATAATAGGCCCCAGGCCCTGGACACTCAGTCCATTCTCCTTCAACCTGATGTGTACTGTCCCATGGAATGGTTTAGAAGCATAGACTGGGATAGGCCAATCACAGCTGAAGAAACACTGAAGGGGGAACTGCAGAGTTTGCTGGCTCTGACTGGAGAGTTGACCAGATGTTTTAGAGAGAAGGCAGTCCCACTGATTAATTCCTCATTGAGTACAATAGGCACCACCTCCAGTAATCCTGCTTGTAAAGACAAAATAATGAGTAGCTAAAGCCTGTTCTCACTGGCCCCCAACCCACCTCCTTGAAAGTCTCTTATACCCATAACCTCAAATGCCCAGCTCTCTTTAGCTGGTAAGGCTGATGACATCTTCTTCACCATGGTAGTAATCCATCTATGCTTGTGCATCTAGCTCAGGACCCTACCTATCCTTCCCATTCTCCACCTCTATTTCTGCCTCTATCCCCAAGAGGAGTTAGTAAATCCAGTAAATTCATTTGTGATATGTAACCAATGAATGATACGGCATGCAACAGGTGATTTCTTTAAGGGGATAGGGCTGATTCTTGTTATTTGTGGTAGTTATGTCTATAAAGTTGCTGTGAACCTTGAGTTGGAGAGCACTGAACCATTGCTCCTGGGGGAAATACAGGGTTAGGTTCTCGTGAACCTCTGGTCACATTTTTGTCAACCAATGGATCCATAACCTTGTTTTATGTGTGTTTCTGTTTAAAGACTCCTTATTTAATATATATTGTTAGTTCATTAACACTGAACTCATCCAACTGTACTGAAACTCCTACCTGAATGACACTTACCTAACATGTCCCTTATCACTTCACAGCCTTCTTGAACTTAGAAACATTAGACACAACTTTAGTTCTGCCCTTGGGTGCCATTTTCAATAGCAAAGTCACCAACCAAAATCACAAAAATGTGAAGAGCACGGCACTAAACAGATCCTGAAGAAGACGCTTGTTTATAGGATGACAGCTAAAATAAGAAGGCAGAGTATTGCCTTGTCGGACCTCAGCTGGGAGCGGTCATGTCAGGCAACTCAAATTTTTTGTCGCTCTGCGTATGTCTGCAAATGGCCACAGAATCTATGTCTATATCTATATCTATATCTACATCTATGTCTATATCTATATCTATATCTATATCTATATATCATCTATCAATCTATAAGTATTGATTTTAGCCAATAAATTTTAGCTAGTGGGAAAATTTGCAAATACAGTCTGTAAATAATAAGGATTGAATCTATATGTATTATATATATGTTGCATCTTATATATATTATATACATATTGCATCTTATACATATAATATATATACATATATATACATATATGTATATACATATATATGTGTATATATATATACACATATATATACATATATATACATATATATGTATATATGTATACATATGTATGTATATATATGTATATATATGTGTATATATATATATACACACACACACATGCATACATCTTCCCAGAGTTCAGGCTACAAAGGAGAATCTCCTCTGGGATGTCAGGACTGAACACCCTTTGAGGGCTCATTGGCATCATACTGTCAAGTGCACGGTGGTCTGCAGTTTCCATTGTACACATCTGCTTTCCAGTTAAGAGTCCGGGGTTTGAGGTCAGTCACGCAAGCCTCCTCATGTTTAGCTGTGTGATCTCAGGCAACTCAGCATCTTCAAATCATGGTTTATCTATGAGATACAAATTATTAGGAACATATATTAATATTTACATTTATCCCTCAGAAAGTTTTGGCTAAAACTAAAGAATATATGCAAAAGACTACCAGACAATCATAACTGGATGTACTGGAGGCATTTGATAAATTTACCAATTATATTTTGCCCCACTGTTGGTCTTCTGTTTTCTCCAACAGCTAGCTAACCTGACCTGTCCTTCAAAGTCCAACTGAAGTTTCTCTTCCAGTTTCATTCCAGAGTCCCTCTGGAGGACTTGATGTCCTCTGAAATCATGGCACTGACTGCCCATTTGCCTTGCTAATCCTATGCTGCCTTTTCACTTGCATTTTTGTCTGTTTTTGTCTTGTTTTCTCCATTACACATACATAAAAAACGTTTGAATATCTATGATGTGCAGCACTCCATGCAATGCTCTGTGGGTCCTTGACCTCGGAGTTCGACATCTTGGAATCATTTCTGATTACTTAGTGCTTTCTCATGGTGCTTCTATGACTCTTTGTCTCATTTATTTGTCCACATGTAGGCCTCTTTGCAAAAGGGGCAGGGCCAGGTCCAATACGTCCATTTCATAGTTGAGTAGGCTGACCATCTAAGAAGTTGTTCTTAAATAAGTTGTTGTAAGTCCTCTGATAACCTATTACTTGCAGGGAGACATTCGTTGGTGCCCTGATGTTTGTGTGAATTCTTTTCATCAGCAAACTCCCACTTTTCCTGTGAAAGGCCCTGAAAATTTCTCTCTTCCAGGTTAGCCATCAGTTGATATGTTGGTTCAGGTTTATCATCACCACCCTGATATGGCAGTGAACACTCCAGCAGGGGAGTCTGCCAAAGATTCCAGCCAAAATCTGGCAGTAACTATTTGAAATTCCTATTCTGATGCTGATTTTAGTCATAAAAACAATTCGAACATCATGGACCATTGCGCAGAAAGAAAGAAGGAGGCCAGAGACAGATAGTGGACAGCAGGAAACACAGCAGGAAACAGTTACGATGTAAAATATTTGTGTCAGATGCCTCTGGTCATTCCTTTTTGAGCTCATATTGACAGAGTTGCTCTGTCCCTGCATTCAGAGTTTTGTACTCTTCTAATATCAGGCATTTAAACCTTTGTTCCAATTTAGGTCAAAATTACTCAAGCAGAACCCTGAGTTAATGTGTAAATTTTCCCCTAGGGTATCCCTCATTTTGGAATGAAAGGCTTAGTCCCATCTTTTCAGGCATTAGTGAAAAGGCTTGGGGGTGGAGGTTAGCAAGAACTCTCCAAGTATTATTCCAAGAAAATATCATGCATATCAATAGAATATACTCTGCTTTGTCCTTTTTGAGTCTCGATATTTGTAATATCCTCTATTATTCAACCATCTGTCTCTTAGTCTGTCATTTGTAAAGTGGGGGAATGGGAAAAGATTTAGTTCTCTTAGGTCTCTTTTAGTTCTCACAGGGTAGTATTCTAGGATTTCTCTTTCCTTCTTATCTACTCACTATTCTTTTCAAACTCCCAACACCTTTGTGTTTCTATTATGATTATTTTTAAATTATTACTTATAAGGGTTTGAAAAAAGAAAACATTCTCTCTCCTTGCCACTTTATTTCTTCCCCCCCATGTCCACTCCTTGTATCCATTATTGACCATGTCTTGAACTGTCAGTCTTAGCAACATGTACTAACACACCTTCTCCCAACACCTATGGGCAGGTAAGAAATTAGTTCATTATCTACTCACTCTGCCTTTCTCTTCCCAGTTTTTTAATTAGAAAGATATTAATCTTCAGTTTGTCTGTTGGTTATCATTGTAAATTTAAATAATATGCTTTAACTTCTATTTCTTGGTCCATCAACTCTGGTAAGACAAGGACTCTTGTTTTTATTTTGGATGCCACGGGCAGAAAATTGTCTCCACTGGACTTGTCTGGGTAAGAGACCAAGCCTAGTTTTTACGCTGTAAGATCAGCATATCCAGGAAAACTACCTGTCATCAGGTTGGCGATAAAAACTCTGGGACAAAGACACATTGGAAACCAATATCATAGAAGGTTTAGTAAAGTTAAAACTGATACACTTAGGGTAAAAAAAATCAACATGATAAACAGTAATTGGGAAAATCACTCACTTAAAAAAGAAACACTATCCAACAATTAGCCGAATTAGCACCTCTATTGATTCTTGGAAGTATTTTCTCCCATTTAACCTACTCAGATCAATTAGCTTGGCATCTGCCTCCAACTTCATATATCAATATAACTGTTTTCTCCCCAGCCTAACTGCTACTTAGGAGATAATGGGAGGGGTGGGCCATTTTACAAGACAATAACACGGTTCCTGGAGAAATAAATCTAGAGACTGAAGGAATCAGATTTATTTCCAAAAAAGTGGTACATCCCTCCCATGGTGCCTAATACACCGGTGGTTAAACAATTAAGTTTATTTTTAGATACAAAGTTAATTACTTTGAAAAGTCAGTGGTACTGCCATTGACAAATACTATCTTTAAAACCCTTAGAAATAACAAAGCAGTCACTCAGAACAGCTAAAATGGCAACATTTGACATTTGTTATTGCAGGAATTATGGTCTTCCTGCAAAGTTACCTGATCCTTCTCATCTTAATTGAACCTTAGCAGAGCAGGCTTTGGAAGTTACCTGGATGTGGAGACTGAGAACCCCATTATTTTCCTTGTTAGGCCCAGTGAATATTTCCCAAATGCCTCCGATTAGCTGTCAAGTACCTTTCTTTCAATTGTTAAATCCCTTGATTTTAAATTCTATTTAGGAGCTAGGCTGGCTCCAAATGTCAAAGAATACCATCATAATGGCCAATGAGTTGAACTGAAATTTGGTTTGCCTTCTGCAAAATTTAGATCCCCGTTAGAAACAGAGGATCACCAACGATGGGGAGGTAATTGAACACATGCGTTATACAAAGTAAGATTTATGTGGCCGTTAAAAATAATGTCTGTAGATAATATTTAATGATAATGAAAAATGCTGCTATATACAGTTAGGTATGAAAAGGCAAGAAACAAAACTACCCTTGGAATCTAATTTTATTTAAAACAGCTGCATGTGGATCACCAGAAAAAAAAAAGACTGGAAAGAAATATGCTATGTTTATTTCAGGAAGGTGGGTTTATGGGTGTTTATTATTTTATCTCATGTTTTTACATTTTTCTGTACTTTCCAAGTATTCATTTAACACATGTATCTTTTATAATCTGAAGAAAAAAGACTATTTTTAAGTAATTAAAAGGGCTCTGAGGGTTTAAAAATTCAAGGCTTCAGTCTCTTCTGCCTCATTCTTTTTTTACCTACCAATTTCATGATGTACCATAGGCAATGAGCTGGATAATCCACATCTCTGTCTGAAGTTAGAAAATGTTGATATCTACTTTGCCCTAAAGGGACATAATGAAGGATGATAGAATGAATGGTGCCTATAAAAACATCTATCACTTTAGGGGAGTTGGGTGGCTCAGGTGTTTAAGGGTCTGACTCTTGATTTCGGCTCAAGTCATGATCTCACTGTTTGTTAGATCAAGCCCTGGGTCGTGCTCCACGCAGACAGTGAGGATCCTCCTTGGGATTCTCTCTCCCTCTCTGCCCCTTCCCCACCTCCGCTCTCTCTCTTAAAATAAATAAATAAAAACTTTTAAAAAATCTATCACTTTTGAGAACAAACATTTTCATATTCTTTTAATATTGTGTTTCCTAAGTGATGACGGATCAGTTAAAAGCCCAGTAGGCGACAGTGGTATGTCCACAAGGGATCACTGACTAAAGTTTCATGAAAGGGCTATTTACAAAGATGGTGACTGACTTAAGGGAAATCAACAAGGATGGTGGAACCTGGGAGCAACGAGTTGTAGGGGAGGCCTGTATGAAAGTAGCCACTGTTGGTCTTTGTTGTGACAGGCATACAATGGACTACAACAAAGCAATTAATTGTAATGAACTATCGATAGAGTCAACAACATAGATAAATCTGAAAATAATTATGTTGAACAAAAGAGTTTATACTCTGTGATTCCATTTCTATTAAATTCTAATCAAAGTAAAACAAATCTATAACAATGGAAATCAGATGAGCAGTTGCCTGGGGCTAGGGGCGGTACTGAAGGCTTGGGGGAAACTAGGTAACATTCTCTGGAATTTTCTTTTTTGATTGTGGCAGTGGTTGCACGGGTATACACATTTGTCAAAAACTCATGAAACAGTGAAAGTAAAGGAGTTCCTATGACATACAGATGAAATCGGTAAGAAGAAAGAGAGAGACAGAGAGACAGACAAAGAGAGACAGAGACAGAGAGAGAGAGAGAGAGAGAGAGAGAGAGAGAGAGAGAAGCTGCTTCTAACAGTTGGTCCAGCAGGGAGAAAGCCAGGGGGATAAAATGCCAGTCATCCTCTTCTCCCACTCCCTGGTCCCTTGGTGCTGCCCCTCACAGTTACCCTACTTAGAAGCTGGAGGACAAGGGGGTCTTTTGAAGAAGACTTTAGAGATCAGCCTCCCGGGGCCCAGAGCAGAGTGAAGCATGGATGGATCTGCAGGAGCATGTGGAGAATCTTCAGCACAGAATGTTTCCACGCGGTGTGAGGCCGTTTAATAAAGAACCACCGGGGAGAAAAATGTTAGGTGGGAAAGTACTTCTTGGTTAAAAGACTTACAAAGGGGGAAGTGACAATACCAGGCAAATTGCTGGAGGGATTCTGCAGATACTACACTAGATAAGTCCAGTGTGAAACTGTAAAGAAGTCACCCACGGTGTGCCTCTTTCCTACCACTGCACGTAGAAAGAAAAACCCAGTTATACACTCAGCTGTAGAACCGTCTGTTTGCAAGTCCCAAGGGACATGTGGAGCACAGTCATGCCCATCTTTCTGGTTGTCAAGATCACATGTTAGGGTCTCCTTCACACAGTCTGGTGTCCCTCAGTGGTTCATTAGGTGTCTGTGATCCCTTTACATGCACTTGTTTAATATTTTATTTGCCTACTGTCACTCAGAGTAATTTATATTTGGATTCGATGGATGACTGAAATATGACATTCAGTATAATTTTTAATGCCAACTAACAATAATTTTTTTTTTTAAGTTGTGGCACACTTCCAAGTTTAGGGGGATAAAATGTAAAACATAATTGTTAACATCTTTAGGAAGACTCAGTTTCATCAGAATACTTTCACACTTCTGTAACATAGTGATGCATACATTGATACTATTGGGATGTGTAAGACTTCCTTCCCCTTCGTTAAATGGGCTCAGATTACTCTTATTATTTTCTTAGGCTTTTGTCTAATTCATTGTCATTTGTCTTCTTTCAAACTAGTACTTCCCAGTATTTCTAGCTTGCCTGACTACACAACTATTTCAGGGCTGAGACACTGAATTTCAACACTTGTTAGAATTTTGTGTAAACTAAAGATAATCAGGCACCTAGAGACTAAAAGACACACATTTGATAACTAAGTTTGGTAACACTGATTTTGCCTTTTACTAGACTTTTATTTTATGGTTTTCAGATACACTCTGGATTTTTAACCACACCCCTCCCTTCAGTTCCATGTTTCTAAATTTCCACTTAGTTCCATCCCATTTCTCAGGTTTACAAGTTTCTTATGTTTCTTACCGATCTTATGGGGTTGTGTTTCAAGTTTATTTTTCTCAAACTGTAAGTGATTCCTGCTTCCATATGTGTTTGGGGGATATGGAGAAAAAACCCGAGATCTAAGCCATCTCCCAGTTGATCTTAAGTCATGCTTAGTCAGGGATTCCTGACTATAGGGTTCTACTCTTTGAACCATGAGTCACTTGCTTTTCTATGAGATCCTCATAGTTGACCATCTACATTCTTTTCCGTTTGATGATCCCATTTTAGGAAGCATGGCTAATGAGACCATAAATGTTTTTTAGTTTATTTGGACTAAAATTCTGAATCTGGGGTTTGGAATATATAAATCCTTACAAAGGTAGATATCATGATGCCTGTTTTGCTACTGAAGAAATTAAAAAATGGAGAGATTTTTTACTTCTTCCAGATGTTTAATTAATTACTGGAGGGCTGGGAGTTATATACAGACTTGTCTGGCTCTTTCAAAAATAATTACCAGTTTATTAAGTTCTCTTCCACCCAGAATTCTATTCAGAGAGACACTACATGGAGACACTCATGAGTTATAGGAAGACTGTGTGTACCTTAGTCTAGATGGGAAGGTCCATTTTGGAGTCAGGGACTGTATCATATTTACTTTATGAAAGTGCAATCAAGAAATTTTGTTAACTGAATAAAAGATCCAAATTGTATATTTATGGCCTGTGGTTTCAGATTCCAGAGTAAAGCAAAAGCAAAAGCAAAAGAAGTTGCTTTTATAAATCTCTGATTTCACATGAATTCAATATCAGTAAAGAGCCAAAGCTATTCATTTGGTTACTCAAAGAATATTTATTGAGCAATGACCAAGTGCTATATAACAAGTTATTCCCAAACTTAGTGGGTTACAACAACTCACAATCATCAGCTCAGAGTTTCTGTGGGTTAGGAAGCTAGAAATGGATTTGCTGGATGTCCCTGACTCATGGTCTCACAAGGTTTCGATCAAGGTATCTTTTGGGGCTGCAGTCATCTCAAGGTTCAAATGGACAAGGCTCCATGTCTAGGATCACATCCGTGTTCGTTAACACAGCTATTGACTGGTATGAGAATATCCACTGCCAAGCTCACTCTCATGGCTGTGGAAAGGCTTTAGATCCTACCTGGATGTCAAATGGAGACATCAGTTCCATATGATGTGGGCTTCTCCTGAGGGCTACCCAACATGGCAGAATGAGAGGTTGCTTCCCCTAGAATGAGGTCTCTGAGAGAGAAAGAGAGAGACAGAGACAGAGACAGAGAGGACAAGATGGAAGTCTTAGTCTTTTTGTAACCTAGTGTTAGAAGTGACATACCATCACTTTTACAGTATTTTGCTCTTTAGAAGGGAAACCCTAGGTCCAGCCAACACTCAAGGAGAGGAGATTATAAACATACAGAAACATGAGGAGTGCTGAGGGCTATCTGAGAAGCTATTTACCACAATCAGTCCCACTCAATTAGCAAGTATTTGGTGACTGAGGACCAACGTGGTACCCAGAACTGATAATGATATTCTTTGTAGCAGTGATGAGTAGGCTCAGTGGTCACCAGAGGATGAGTGCGAGCCATTTTCTTTTCCCAAGAAGATTGCAAGGGAGTTGAAGAGATGGCCTATAATCAGCAGAAATGGTTAATTAATACCAGCCTGTATGTAATTCTTTGTAAGACAAGTAGATCTTGCCTATTACAGTGAAGCACGCATCTGAATACCTATGATGTAAACTGGAAAAATCACAAGTCCTATAGGAAAGAGGTTGTATAGGAGTACAGGGGAAGGGAAGGTGTCTGCAGAATTCAGGTACCAGTTAAATCTAAAATTTTACCTGAGAACCCAGTCATAATTTCTAGGTTCCAAAGAAAGCTTCCTAATTACTTTCATAAGTTTTAACTCATTAGGCTTTTACTCTATGCTCTCTGTGTGTGAAACTTGTGCAAAATATTACTAACAGAGTCTTCTTTTATGTACCTAATAACCCTGAGGGTAGTTATTATTACTCCCATATTTACAGATGAGTTTGCTGAGATTTAGTTATCCATTAATGACAGATTTATGTTTGCAGTGTTGTGTTGTCAGTACAATACCACTTATTCTTTTTTTTCCCCTTTTATTTATATTTTTACTGAAATAAAATGGTTCCAGATCTATGTGAGGCCTTAGAGGGGTGCCTGGGTGGCTCAGTCGGTTGAGCATCCAGCTTCAGCTCAGGTCATGGTCTCGCGGTCTGGGAATTCGAGCCCCACGTCGGGCCCTGTGCTGACAGCTCGGAGCCTGGAGCCTGCTTCAGATTCTGTGTCTCCCTCTCTCTCTGCCCCTCCTCCACCCACACTCTGTCTGTCTCTCTGTCTCCCAAAAATAAAATTAAAAAGAAATTAAAAAAAATTATGTAAGGCCTTAGAGATACAGACATGAAAAAGGTAGAGGTGCCCTGAGGTCTTATGGTTTATATTCTAGTGGGAGGAGGGGTAGGTTGGGCAATTAAAAAAATGAATACACCAGAATAAAATATCAGGTAGGGATAAGTGATTTATCTGTCTTACCTCACTGGAATGTAAACAATGTAAGAACAAAGACTTTGTCATTCACAACTGCATTCCACAGAGCCCAGAAGAGTCCTCAGCACAGAGTCAGAGTTCAATCAATATTTGCAATTGACCAAAAATAAAATAGCAAGTAATAGAATGTACCAAGTAGAGGATAAAATGATGACGTGATAGAGAGGGACTGAGGGATTAATTCAGATGAGGCAGTCAGGGGATGGCTCCCTGAAGAGTTGAGGTCTGAAAGACAAGAAACCAGACAAACAGGTATCTGGACGAAGAGCATTCGGACGGAAATGAACTGCTAGTGCAAAGGCCCTGAGGTGGGAACAGGCTTGGTGATTTGAATCGGTAGAAAAGAGATGAATGTACTGACGCATGGGGAATAAGGTGGAAAAGAGAGAAAGCCAGAGAGATGGGCAGGGCAAGTTCACGTGAGGCCCAGGAGGCCATGGGGGAGAATATGGATTATATTTTAAATGTGATAGAAGCCACTGGAAAGTTTTAAAAAGGGAACCAGGAAAATGACACAATAGTCTAGGCAAGAAGTAATGGAGGATTGGATTAGGGACTAGTAGTAGAAATAGAGGGAAAGGGGCAATGTTACCCACTGACATACTATTTACTCAGGATTTGAACATGGATGGTAGGTGTTGAAGAAATTTGATAAATCAGGGATGACTCAGTGGTGATGTTTCTTCAGATATAGAAGACAGACTAAAACTGTATTCAGTTTGCTAGGGCTGCCTTAACAAAGTACCATATACCAGGTAGCTTAAACAACAAAAATTGATTTTTTTAACTAAAAAAAAAAAGGTTTTTTAATGTTCATTCATTTTTGAGAAAGAGACAGAGAGTGAGTGGAGGAGGGGCAGAGAGAGAGGGAGGCACAGAATCTGAAGCAGGCTCCGGGCTCCAAGCTGTCAGCACAGAGCCCAACGCTGGGCTTGAACCCAGTAACCACAAGATCATGACCTAAGCTGAAGTTGGCCCCTTAACCGGCTGAGCCACCCAGGTGTCCCTAAACAACAGAAATGTATTGTCTCATGGTTTCAGAGCCTGGAAGTCCAAAATCCAGTGTGCTGGTAGGGATGGTTCCTTCTGAGAGCTGTGAGGGAGAATCTCTTCCAGGCCTCTCCCCTTTCTGCTGGTAGTTTGCTGATGACCTTTGGCATTCCTTGGCTCGTGGAATATCACCCTCATCTCTGCATCTATCTCCACCTGGCCTGAACAGATTGGAGGGCAGAGAGGGGAGCTCAGAGTTTCTCTTTTAACTATGTTACACAAGGTTTGACTATCAGATTCCAAGTGGGAGAGTAAAGGAGAAAGGGGCAGGTCACTGCCGGGGGCTGTCACGGAGAAGGACCTAAAGAATGGGTAGAGTTTGGGCAACATTTAACTCCAGGCTTCCCTGGCACTTCCACGCCATTGGGGTACATAAATGGATAAGCATTTTATCCTTCACAGAGGGGAAGATGGCAAAGGAATGATTACACTTATTCCGATAAGTAACTTTAGTCATTTCCAGATGGCGCTGACATCTCACCAGTAGGGAAGGCAGAGTTAGAAATCTCTTGATTCTCAACAAAAACATCTCTCTTATTGTCTCTGTTAAGAGAGCAGGTCTCTCTCTAGGGGCTCCTGGGTACTCAATTGGTTAAGCATCCAACTTCAGCTTGGGTCATGATCTCATGGTTCATGAGTTCGAGCCCTGCATCAGACTTTGTGCTGACAGCTGAGAGCCTGTAGCCTACTTCAGGTTCTGTGTCTCCCTCTCTCTCTGCCCCTCCCCCGCTCATGCTCTGTTTCTCTCTCTCAAAAATAAATAAACCTTGGGAAAAAAAAAAAGAGCAGGTCTCTCCTGCTATTGGTTTAGCCTCATCTACATCCAGGAAAGTGAAATGAAGAAAATGGGTGAAATAAAACCACTGGATTGGAATGGCTCCTACCTCCAACTTGGCATGACTAGATATGATTTGAGGGATTTACTAAAAATTCTAGTCTTATCATGTTACGTCCTTGGTTAAAGACCTTCAACTGCTTCCCATTGCTTTTAGACAACTCCAACCTCTCCCCACAACTCCCCCAATTCTAAATTTGGCCCAGAAGAACTTTCCTGTGCTGGTCCTGCTAATTCTCTTCTCTCCTCTGCATTCCCACCTCACTGTCCTTCCTTTATGTCCCACTCCCCTCCCAACAAGAATTGCTCCCTTTTGTCTCAGGGTTTTTGAATGCACGGGCCTGGTGGGGGTGGGGTGGTGGGATGTGGGTTTTCTTGCCTAGCTCCCTACTCCCTCTTGTTAATTCCACTCATCCTCTCCAGGCGACTGTAGCGCCTAAGCTTTTAGCGGACGTCAGAAACCTGTTTCGTCCTCTTCATTTGACATTCCGCACTCATCTGCTTCTTCTTTTTGTAATAACTTTCAGAGAAATAGGTCGGTTTTAACAAAAAGTGATTCATTTGCAACCCAGGCAATTTTAGGCTATTCTCTGCATCACCACTAGGGGGAGAGCTGCACTGCCCAAGTTTTCTG
The DNA here is from genome assembly GCF_016509475.1 of Prionailurus bengalensis. Lineage (NCBI taxonomy): Eukaryota > Metazoa > Chordata > Mammalia > Carnivora > Felidae > Prionailurus > Prionailurus bengalensis. Next base: position 188,153,025 of record NC_057344.1, on the reverse strand, counting down.
CTTCAGAGCTTTGATTACAGGTTATATGATGGAATCGAGCACAGAGGAGAAAGTTAGGGGCAGATACCCAGCTGCAATGAAATGAGAAGTGAAGGCAATATTAATGCTGGAGGATAGCAAAACCAGACAACACAAGACAAAGAAATCAGACAGGAACAGTCGTTGGTGATCACAGATGTTGAGAGGATACAACAACACTGGTTTACAATTTAATAATGAAAGCTCTTGAGAAGAGACGATGTCTTTGCACAGGGCTCTGCTACAGGCTTTGGTGCTCAGGGATCTTTGCTTACTGTTTCTTGTTGCCTCCACTACGGGAGATAATCAAGTGGAAGGCTCAAATGGGAATTATTGTTTTTTCTTTAAATATTTATTTATTTTGAGAGAGAGAGAGAGAGAGAGAGAGAGAGAGAGAGAAAGGGGGAGGGGCAGAGAAAGAAGGATAGAGAGAATCCCAAGCAAGCTACATGCTGTCAGTGCAGAGCCCCACATGGGGCTCGATCTCACAAACCATGAAATTACGACCTGAGCTGAAATCAAGAGTGGAGTGCTTAACCGACTAGGCCACCCAGGCACCCCTCAAATGGGAATCCTACAAGACTTTTGATAGGTCGCCTGCAAATTTGAGTCTTGATGCACAGGGCAAGAGGATAGTGGTAAAAAGCTTGGGCTGTGGTTCTGGAATCTCTGACTTTGACTCCCAGAGTTATCACCTTCGAATTGGCCTATCTTAGACAAGTTACATGATTTCTCTATGCCTTGGTTTCCTCATCTGCAGTTGACAATAATACTAGTCCTAGAAGTGTTACCATGAGAATTAATAAGTAGAAATGATATTGTGCCTTTTATGTTCGGGCTTTCTTCCGAGGGCTTTCTGTCTGAATTCTTTGGCCCTCACAGCAACCCTCTGACAGAGATATTATTGTCATTCTTAGGATTATTCCTATTTCACAGCTGAAGAACCTGAAGCACACAGAGGTTTAGAAACCTGCCTGAAGTCACACAGATGTGGCAAGAGTCAGGATTTTTACCCACGAGGCACTTAGAACATTGCCCAGCTCAAATTAGGCACTCAGAGAGGGTGAGCTATGATTCTGCTATTTACTAGGAAGCCCCTGTCTGGCTGTGTATGGTGGTTCAGGAGCCAGGCATGTCATTTTCATAACCTGATTTTGTGTGGGAGGAGGTAGGGAGCGGGTGAAGTGCATCAGGGGAAAAACTCTGGTGCCTGCAGGATCAGCTGCATGGACTGTTTTTTTGTTGATTTGTGAGAGGTTTCTGGGAGGCCTGGGGTCCAAGCAGCACTATTTCAGAGTCTATTTGTGTGGACAGCCCAGGGGAGTGAAACTTTTCTTCGTTTCTGTGTGAAACATGGTGTGGAACCTACACTTTGTGAGCCCTGAGAGGGTCACAGTGCTGTTTAGGCACGCCTCGGCCCCTCAGCTCACGATGCAAAAAGCATGGACACCCTGCCTCTGACTCCCAAGTGAACCTGTTTTATCTCACTGAGGACCCTGGGAGCAACGAGAGTGGGAGAAGCTTCTAGAAGAATAAGGTTTCACCCCATGGGCAGGAGTGAAACAATATGTCTGATCTTCATAAGGATATGTTACACATGCCAGAGACCTTTAGAAATAACTGAGGGAGAATTAAGAGGAGAAAGATCAGAATCCCTTTAACATGCAGGTGAGATCAACAGGCATCTGAGAGGGATTACTCTCTCAAAGGAGATACATTCAGACTCAGTCTGTTAGGTTTGGGGTTATAGGAGACATAAGGATCTATTTCCTTTTCATTAAACTCTGTATTATAAAAAGGATGTGCCTGTTATTGTACAGTATTTATTCCCTAGGACATCTTCCCCACGTCCCTCAGAAATCTGCATCCTGGAATCACAGTTTGACTGATGGGAGAGGTAGGAGCTATAGACAGGCACCAAGTTATAATTCAAGTTCAATTTATGGCTCAGTCTTGAAGCCAAATTGTAGTCAACACAAGTTTTAAAAACATACTCTCTTAGGAAAGTATGTAATGCCTTTCCACAGGATGTGCTACATGAATAGAGACTGTAGAAATAAGCGTTGTAAAAACTCAGTATTTGTATGTTCTGTAACTGACTGAGAGTCCACCACATGGGGCAGAAGTTTATGCTTGAAGCCTATGTGCATCCACACAGCATAGGTGTCTATTTAAGGTCCTGGAGGGCAGGACCATATCTGCTTATCTGGTTTTATGTGATGCCTAGAGCCCTGCAAGGTACAGACGGGTACTCTATTGATGTTCTTTGAAGAAAACGACGCTGGTGATTTCTTTCTGCTCAGTCACCAGAAAGCACAATTGGAAAATATATCTAGCTCTCCTTGGAGCAAATGATGCTATGAAATGGGAAAGATTTAGACTCTCCTGCTGGAGACATGGACCAGGAGAACGGGTAACCAGCCTGAGAGATTAGAGGCATGTCCATGTGTGCTGTGTTTGCTACAAATTAACATTATTTCTGTCAAATTTATTATAGTCCGGTGGACGTTAATAAAGTTGTAGTTCATTTCTCAGTGGCGAATTAAAGATGTAGAACAATAAGCGATCATTTCTACCACCTTCTTTAGTAGATATAATAGCAATAATTGATTCTGGAATGTGACGAGTAATGGCACTGGGGGGTGGGCGGGGATTGTATGAAATATGATGGGGGGAAGCTGCCACAGGAGAAGTTTGTAAATGTTCTCTCAGATCAAGAGGACTACTTGTGAAGGCATTTTTGAATAGTTACTCTTTCCTGGTGTTGCACAAGATCTCACTGCTCTAAACAGGAAGGGGTGCTTTGAAGCTTGAAAAACTTTATTAGAGGTATGTGAAGAGATGATTAGTGAGCTTGGGTCAGAAGTGTTGGAGGGTTTCATCTGGCTTTGCATGCTTTCCCAGATCCGTTTTGAAAATCGTAAAGTTCTGGTCTTTAGGTAAAACAGACCTAACCTGTTCTACGGGCTTAGATCTGGGGAAGGACAGGGTGGTGGTGGGGAACCAAAATTAACTAAAGACTTGGTATCTTTGTTGTTTCCAATATTGTACAACATTAAGACGGGCTGGATTTGCAGCTCTGAAGCTAAGCATTTGGTCTTCCACTGGATGTTGGAAGGTCAAGTATGGGAGAAATGCAGGTTGCTTTCTGCTACACTGAAACCCTAAGCCTTGATTATGGGGATATGGGTACAGTTTAAAACAGGGTCAAGACATAGATAAACAGATAAAGAAAGTAGTCATGGGATTCAACCACAAAAATTTTCATATCGCTATGCTTTCTTTGAATTTTCTTTTCTCAAACGGAGCTCTGTATTTAACAGTAGAGTTTTATTAAAGATAAACAAGTTTGGGGTTTAGACTATTGTAGTACAAAGAACGGTGGGTTGAATCTAGTCCTTCATAACTAAATAGTGACGTGAAAATCAAAATCAAGTGAAACTCTCTCTGAGATAGAATTTCCTTATGTGTCAAATGTGGAGAGATGAACTGGGTGATGTCCAAAGTGATGGTTACTACCAAATTCCATGATTTGCAATGGGATTTCATGCATATTCTTGTCAGCTTGGAATCAAGCAGCAGTGCTATTCTGGCTGTTTTGCCTAGATGTCTGACAGTCTTCAGATTCTACAATTCCCAGGAAGAACCTCTGTGGCGGCACTGATCCACTGATTAATATATTAGAGGAGCAGTAACCACAAGGGGGAACACACCAGACCTTGGTTCACAGCTGGAAGTACAAATACTACATCACAGGTAGGGAAAATATTGGTAGAGATGCTTTTTTTTTAAGTTTAAAAATATGGCTCTTTAATGCAGTGAGCTGCATATTGCTAGGAGAGGGAAAACTCCTATTCATGTATGTAACCGGGCATGTGGCAAGTCGTTGGAGAGAAATGAGAAATAAAAGGAGACATAATGGAATGAAGGATAGGAGGGGAAAAGGAAGGGAAATACAGGAAAGGGAAGAAGATGGGAAGGGATGAAGCCTTGAAGGGAAGGACTTGCAGATTGACTCTGATGTAATAACTAAGAGAATAGCTTTGGAACCAGTGGGTTGACTCTCAGCTCAGTCTCCTGCTAATTATGTGACTTTGAGTGGTTACCTAGCCTCTCTGAGCCTCAATTTCCTCATCCATAAAATGAAGCTAGTGATGTTTGGCACCTCGATTCCTTTGCATCCTTCATCATGATGTTGTGAGATAACACAGGTGAGGCCCTTGGCTCAGGACTTGCTCAAATCTCTACAAGATTTAGCTGTTATTATTATTATTATTGTGGTTATCATTATTATTATTGTGGTGGTGGTGGTGGTGGTGAGGATTAACTGGTAAAATGTATCTGGAATTCTTTAGAACAATGCCTGGCATCTGGTAAGCAGTAAACGGTAGAAAGCAAAAGGAGTGTGATTCACATCTGAGAATGTGTTTTAATGGCCTCTACTTGTTGAGGACCATTCTGTCACCACCATGACCTTTAGTGGCGGTGGCGGGGGGATGGTCACCAGGCCAAATCATCCCTTTCACATCATGGGTGAAGAAAACCCTGAGGTTCATCGGTTACCTGGCCCTCAACTATGTAGTTGGGAAGGGGTCCGTATTCAAAGACACGATTCTATTTAGCTAAAATGTAGGTGACTCTGAGAGGTAAGTATTCTGCTATCTATCTATCTATCTATCTATCTATCTATTTATTTATTTATTTAAATATAATTTATTGTCAAGTTGGCTAACATACAGGGTATACAGTGTACTCTTGGTTTTGAGGGTAGATTCCTGTGATTCATCACTTATGTACAACACCCAGTGCTGATCCTAACAGGTGCTCTTTTCAATGCCCATCACCCATTTTCCCCTCTCTCCTGCCCCCCGCCCATCAACCCTTAGTTTGTTCTCTGTATTTAAGAGTCTCTTATGGTTTGCCTCCCTTCCTCTCTGTTTGTAACTATTTTTTCCCTGTTCCCTTCCCCCATGGTCTTCTGTTATGTTTCTCAAGTTCCACATGTGAGTGAAAACCTATGATATCTGTCTTTCTCTGACTGACTTCATTCACTTAGCATAATACCCTCCAGTTCTTAAAAAAAAACCCAGAGAGAGGATCTAGACATAGAATTCTCAGATTCTGAAGCCCACTTTTTTTCCACACTAAAAACATACAGATGAGCATTTTGTAAACTGTTATGTATGTAGCTCTCTGCAAACCACCACTTCCCAATGGAAATAAAATGCCAGTCAAGAATATGAGACATGTATATGATTTAAAATTCCCCAGTAGCCATATATTTTTTTAATAAAAGCAAAATGAATTAGTGAGATTAATTTTAGTAATATATTTTATTGAACCCAATATACCCCAAATACGTTTACTTAAATGTTTAATCAATATAAAAATGATTAATGAGGGGGGGCGCCTGGGTGGCTCGGTTGGTTAAGCGTTGGACTCTTGATTTTGGCTCAGGTCATGTTCTCATGGTTCGTGGGATCAAGCCCCACTTGGGTTCTGCACTGACAGCACAGAGCCTGCTTGAGATTCTCTCTCTCCTGCTCATGCCCTCTGTCTCTCTCTCTCTCAAAATAAGTAAACTTAAAAAAATGACTAATGAGGTATTTTAAATTCTTTTTTTCCCCCTTGTGTTTCCCCTTTGAAATCTAGTATGCATTTTACACATGCAACACATCTCAGTTAGGACTAGTCACATTTCAGGTGCTTGAAATCCACAAGTGGTGGTGGCTACCACATTAGATAGTGTAACTTTAGGCAATTGCTCTCTCAATTTAGATGATTCTCCAAGCTATGGAAGGCCTTGAGGTTGGTGGCTACAGCAAAGTTGCCACAGTATATCAAAAGGAGGAAAATGTGATCAAAGATTTTATGAATTAATACTCTCAATGAAATTTTGGGCTACACCTGCTAAATCCACAAAGAAGGGTCTAACTTCTTTTGCCCTTAAGGAAAAAAAAAGTATTTGTTTAAGCAAAGCAGGAACTCAGATGCTTTTATGGTTTTATAAGCAAATTTTTAAAAAGGTAGTTAGGATTTCATGTGGGACAGAAGAAAACAGTTAGAATTCATTTAGCAGATATTTAGGGAATACAAAACAGGGAGATGGGAGAATGGGGACTAGGAGGATGTCATCAAAGTCTTTTATCAGCAAAGCTGTCACTTTATAGACACGTAATCTGACAGGCACGATGCTGAGTTTGCTTTGCTCGAGAGCTTCCACTTGTAAGGTAATTTTACAAACTCAAGTTGGAAATTCAAGGGAAAAAGCAAGAGACAATATCACATGATTCTGCCTCTTTTATTTACTAATGTCACATGAACCAGATGTCAGCACTCTTAAATTTGGAAAATTTTTTTTTTCAACGTTTATTTATTTTTGGGACAGAGAGAGACAGAGCATGAACGGGGGAGGGGCAGAGAGAGAGGGAGACACAGAATCAGAAACAGGCTCCAGGCTCTGAGCCATCAGCCCAGAGCCTGACGCGGGGCTTGAACTCAGGGACCGCGAGATGGTGACCTGGCTGAAGTCGGACGCTTAACTGACTGCGCCACCCAGGCGCCCCGAATTTGGAAATTTTTAAGGCCCACAATGAACTGGATAATAGTTAAAATTGACAGTAAGGGCCAAGGAACTTCAAGAAAGTGCTAAAAGTTCAACATTCAGGAACTACAGTTATATGATTTTTCACGGGAGTGTCTAATCGTTCCAGGGAGCCACAAGGGGGTTCAAAGAGCTTCTGCCCCAAACCCGGACCGAAATCAGCTCCGTTTTTATGTTCACTGTTCAGCCGACCCAAAAAATGCATGTTTGTGCCTATGTTGTATGTAATAATTTTAGGTGTATCCACATGTAAATATTATTTCCTCATTTTATATTCTTGATTTTTTTTACTGCTTTATCAAACTCTCCTTATTTTTATTATAATTCTAGAACAATTAGAAATACTAGTAATTAAATTGCTGAAATCTGCCTGCATAGAGTAAGAACATTTCAATTCTATCAGTATGGGTGTTAATTATTTTAGGCAGGCTGTCATTTAGGCTTTCTAAAGTGGATTTTGTTCTTGCAGTCAAGAACATTGCTTAGTGCAGAATTAATTAATCATTATAAATATAAAACCTGCAGTATCAGCTCCTGTGTTCAGAAAGGTTTCAAGAGGCAAGGTTGAAAGAGTCAATAGGCTGCTGAAGGGAATCTGATCATGTGCCCCCACCCCCAATCTGATAAAAGGACAATTAAACTATGTACTTCGTTTTTGTATTGCCCCCCACTTCAAGTATCAGTTCAAAAGCTGGGAATGTCTACTTTGTTCAACACAAAGGATTTTTTTTTAAGTATATTCTTTTGAAGATATTTTTAAAAGCAAGGTTGATGAGGAAATCACTGAAAGTGGGACTTGACTTTGGCCAAAAGAAAATTCCTCCATTCCCCAAATTTCATCCTTACAGCGTGGTGATGAAGAGGACATATTTCACCTGTGGGCTCTGAATTTTCCCAGACACCCAGTGGCTACTTAAGAAGTGTTCTATACAATGACCATAATAATTATATTCCTTACATTAAGGCTCTGAGTCATTCTGCTCCAAGAGAAAGAAACTCATATTTTCCATTGCTTTTCTTACTGTTTTCTAATAATGGCTAGGCAATATCACGTCATTTTCCTGCTCTACACTGGCGGCAAAATTCAACCAAGTTATGCTGAATATATTGGCCAAAACAAGGAAATCATGCCTACATGACTAAGGAAATCAGTGGCATAACAATCTTGATAATGACGGTATTAACTAACATTTAATAAGCCGACTAGATGATAGCCACTCTAAGTGCTTTACATGTAATTGCTTTGGATAAGCACTTGATATGTAATTGTCTCGTTTAATTCTTACCACTCAGAAGCAAAGGGAGCCCCAATATAAAAAAAATGTGCTCACATTTTTAACGTAATTTTGTTAATACCTCAGAATTTTAAACGCCATTTATTTAAATATATATATATTGAGAATTGTTTTTTTCCAAGGAACTCTCTTAAGAACAAGACAAAATGCATCACTTCTCATTCTTGAATGTCTAGACAAACCACCTGAGCATCTTGTCACACTGTGGATTCCGATTCAGTCAGTCTGGGTGGGGCCTGGGGTTCTGCCTTTCCCATAAGCTCCCAGGTGATTGTCATGGGTTTGAGGACCACACTTTGAGAACAAGGACAGAGTCTATGCTGAAAGCAATTTTGAAGGGATAAAAGCCAAAGGAATCCATCATAATTGTTCTGAAGGGTCATTTAGTGACTGCAGCTGAGGATATCAGGAGTCTCTTTGTCAAAAGACTCACATTTGAGTTGGGCCTTGAATAATGGGTTAAAGTAAGTGGAAGGGAGTATTGCTTGGTATGTTCTCATAGGTGAATTATGTTTAGAAAAGATGGAGAATATTTCCTGAGCCGTATTAGGATATCTATAGAACTTTTGGCTCTCTCGGAAGAGAACCAGTGGGGATCTGCATGCTTCATTGGTGTCTACACCTGCATTTGACATTCTTTTCCGGTTGTTCCTTCTCTAGTAATTGAAGCATCTACTCTCATCAGGGCAGGTGCTGACTAAAAAGTACAATGTAGCCTATGTGTACCGAGTATTAATTATGCAAGTATCCCCCCCTTTTTAGTTTATTTTAAAAGATACCATTTTATGATTTGTATCACTACAATTATGTTTCTAATGGGATTTTAATTGATTTTGAATCCAATTAAAGAAAACCTATTTTTAAAGCACATCTCAGCTGCTGCCACTAGGAAGTCACGCCAGGCTGGCACAGTATAAGTCATTGGAGCATAATTTGAATGCATTCGGTGTGATCAGCCAGGGGGATTTGTGAATGACCTATATTTAGTGTTCTTTAAAAAAATCGCTACAACGTGTTTTGTACTTCTCAAGACTATGTCTATACACTAATGGTACAAATAACCATTTTTACTAGAGAGAGTTCTATGGTCTTTTGGGTAAAAGTTATTGGTTCTGGTTTTGAGAAAGAGACAGTTTTTTTCTAGGACACAGTGCCCCCTTTGTCCATATATTGTGTCTGTAAATTATGATTCCCCCCCCCCCCACCCAAAGTCACATCTATTCCAGGCTCCTACAGAGGACTGTTTCAGACCATTACGTTTTTTTCTAGACTTGCTTCGGTTACACTACTCACAAACTTAAACGTTTTAATGGTTCCTCCTTGTCTTTTGAATAAACTCTACAATCATGGCCCTTCACAATTATGGTCCAAACCTAAACTTAAATCAAATTCTAGTACTTGCTATCCTTCCTTCCCATCCCACATGCTGTATATTCATTGTTACTGCTCTTGTTCTTTCTGCCCAGAATAAGCCTTTTAATAGTGAGGCTTGATACATTTTGAAGGACTAGTCAGAGCCAACTTGAAGTCATGTGGTGATTAGGAACAAGGGTGAGGGAGTGGATCAGTGACATGGAAAGAGCAGGTTGCCCCTCCACAGCCCTCTCATCGAACCTGCATGCAGGTAGTTCAAAAGAGATGAAAAGTCCCATTAGTTTAGACAGCGAATCTAACAATACTGCTTTATAGCTACAACTAACAATTGAAAGCTCAAATCTCAAATGCTGGTGGTCTGTGGCCCCAGTGGAATGTTTTACCCTTTGCATTTTCAAGTGCTGGGCTCAAGTAATGTTTAAGGAGCATGATAAAAGCGACATTTTTTGGTAAGGTAAACAGTGTTAAAAAATGTCAACATATAGCAGTTTTGCCCACTTTGAGGTGAGCTTAACTGGAATGAAGAAGCCTTTTGTAACTAAATCCCTGTCTTAGCTGAGCCTGTTCAGCTAGTCATCCACAGAGACCTACACACTTCCAAGCTTCCTAACCACTGCACAACCCCAAACAGCCACACAAGTTTGATAGCTTGATTTGTTCTCCTGGTCCTTCCTGCCACAAATGAAGGCCAATGTTTCCAAGGATGGGTTTTACATGTGAAGAGGCAAGCCTGTCTGTCAGAGGTCATCAGAGCTGTAGCTTGTAGAGAAGGCAGACCATCACATATAGACTGAGAGAAGTTTTTGTTATACAAGATGGAAAACAAGGTCTCTGGATTCTAGTGTTGTCCAAACAGAGAGAGAAAGAGAGAGGGAGAGAAGAAAGGAGGATAGAAGAGGAGAAGAGGGAGGGAGATAGTAAGATAAAGGAGAAGGTGAAGCAGAAGCAGGGAGGGGAGGGAAAAGACCATACAGAACTTCAGGCATAAATTCAGAATGTCTTGGCTTTCCTTCTGGGGGTCAGTACCAGAGTTGTGGCTCATGAAAATGTTTAAGGAGCAGGATTTGAGGTAGCCTCATAGAATCCCCCAAATTTCAGTGAAGTCTAGTGATAGCAGTTTAGAATTCCCAGGCCCTACCAGCTTATAGGGAAACATTGAGAAAATTGGTTGAGCAGGAGGGTGGGGGTGGGTATGGGTATGGGCAGTCTGTGTATGTAGGTCACAAAAGATACCATGGGCCACAATGGTGCACTTTGGTGCCATCCCCAAAGGGTTCGGGTGTATCTAGGCATACCTCAGTGGATTCTGGTTCAGGATACCCTGTGCTCTAGTGGAACAGTTAGACCACAGTGAAGACCAGTGAGGCCTGTGGGGGAAAACAGACCTGACAACTGCTTCTTCTAGTAATAGCATGATGGCAGCACCCTCTGGGATTTGAGATCAGGTCTAGGGAGAGAAAGAAATGAAAAGGGTAGGCAGAGTTTCTGAAAACAAAATAAGGCAATAAACAATGAAACACCCTGGAAATTTGTTTAAAGCAAAAGAGAGTTAAACTAGAAGAAATTGGGGCGCCTGGGTGGCGCAGTTGGTTAAGAGTCCGACTTCAGCCAGGTCACGATCTTGCGGTCCGTGAGTTCGAGCCCCGCATCAGGCTCTGGGCTGATGGCTCAGAGCCTGGAGACTGTTTCCGATTCTGTGTCTCCCTCTCTCTCTGCCCCTCCCCCGTTCATGCTGTGTCTCTCTCTGTCCCAAAAATAAAAATAAACGTTGAAAAAAAAATTAAAATAAATAAATAAATAAATAAACTAGAAGAAATTAAGTTTCCAGACAGAACAACCTTGAAATAGAGTGATTGAGTCTGTTGGCCCACTAAAGGTAGGAATCAGAGTTCATGAGCAAATTGAGTTGAGTCATAGAAAAATAGTTATATGAGTCAGTATGTAAACTTCAACCCAACCTGTCCTATTTCAAATGTCACTTCCTCTCTGAAATCTTTCCCATTCCCTCTGCTGAGGTGTTTTCTCCTACTCATATAGAACTTTCCAATGTAACCTACTTTTAATTGTCTTGGTTTGTAAAACTCACTAATTTATAGATTCATGGATTAACAGAATCAAACAGGATCCAACAGGCCATCATATAAAACTATATTCTCCCTCCCACAAGATAATATAATCTTGGACAGAAAAATACTTCATTTGTTTTTATTCAGCTCAAAGTAACAGCACAGATCTTTGCTCATCCTGGGTGTAGTCGGTGTGTGTTTGGCATATGATACAAATGCTTATGGTTTTCTCACTGGTAAAATGGAGACAATATTGGAAAATGTTTATTCTTCCTTCAACTTACCTTAATTCCTTTGGAAGTAATTGATCCACCTTGGTGATGTTAAGGACCAGGAAGAACAAAAAGCAAAGTTTTTAAGTTGTGTAGTTTGGGGAAGAAAACTTTCCCTTTCTTCCCTTCTAGGTTCTTTTGTTAGTCCAATAATTAATTAACATAAAACAGATTAACAACAGAAAAACAAATTCAATTTTGGACATATGGGAGCCTCATTAAAAATATGAGACTCACAGAAGTGACCAAAGGCAGCTTTTATACTTTTTAGACAAAGAAATAATAAATTTGTGAAGAAATGACTATGCAAAGAAGTCTGGGTTTGGGGTAGTAAATTTGTGCAGAAGTAACAAGGTTTGTTTATACAGCCTGCTCAGCCCTAAATTCCCTATTTCTGATGATACAGATGTGTCTCTTCCTCCTCATGTAAGGAGAATGTCTTTCTGGTGAGAGAGTTATCTCCTGATTTCAGGGGAACAAAGGAGTCTGAGTGTCCTTCTTATACTGCGTGTTTCTCAAGTGACTTTAATTCAAAATAATCAACATGTCAAAGTAGCATATTTTGGGGTGGCATATTCTGCTCCCCATCAGGAACTTTGTTGATATTTTAGTCTTTGAAAGTCACCTGGGCTGTGCTGATCCTAATCAATTTGAGATTGAATGAATGGGTTTCTAAAGCTGATTTTGACTTTCCAGGCTCAACTGAGACAGTGATTAGATTATAAGGAAAGGACTATTTTTATTTCCAGTTAAAGCTCCCTTTGGAATGAGCATATCTACAGTATGGTGACTTTTTACCTTGCAGTATTTGTAAAAATAGCTTTATTGTTTCTTTGTTGTGTTCTCACCTAGAACTTCAGAACAGGACTTCAAAATGCAAAGGGGCAAGCAAGTTCTACTGGAACACAAAAGAATTGTGTTTTAGATTTGAGCCTTTAAGTTGTGTCTGATGGGTATAAAAAGCCATATATTTGCAGTCCCCATTGTGTTTCTTTTCTCTTTGCCTCTCTTTTCTCTTTTCTGTGAACTACCTATGGAGAGGGTCAATGGTAAAACTCTGGAAGGAAAAACTTCTTGGTTCCAAGTGGCTTATTCACAGAATCCGAGAGTCATTAATTTTCCCTTCTTCCATCCCATTGTTGTACTTTGGTTCTAGACTTGTCAGTTATGGAAAGTTCTGACAATTGTTTCTTTTTTCAAATTCCCTGAACACATGATTGGACACTGGCTCCAATCATGGAAGACTCGTGTGTTTACTCAATAAATAGAGATCATTGGTGCTCTTGATCCACTGGAAAAGTTTCTATGAAAAAAGAAGGAAAAGAAATTGTATGAGATCATCACAAACTCAAAGTCCACAAACTTACAAGAGATGGCTTGTATCTAGAATGCCTTCTCTCAGAAATCAGATGAACGGGGGAAGAGCACAAAGACCTGGGAGAGCAGATAAACAGAATTCAGGATGTAGTAGGTAAACATAGAACTGTAATTCGGGAAATGGGTTCATGTCTGGAAACAGCAGAAAGAAAACTGAGGTAGCACCACAAAGTGAAAAAAACAAACAAAAAAAACCATAGTGGGAATGACTGAGAAGAGCTCCATGGTCTCAGTGTAGAGGAGGCCCCCAGGGTCTCGCTGCTCTTAAAAGTGTCATTAGAAAAAAACACAGAAGAGTTTGACAATTCAAAATTCTACCTTGACCCCCAAGTTATTATTGTTGTCTAGGTACGAAGACAAGAATATACTTTCTTCCAGCCTGTTAACTTGATTTATAACATCTGAATGTCTGGACAATGGTATCAGGACCTCCATTTGTAATATTGCTCCAGACCCCACAATCATGATGGTGGGTGTGACAGAAAGCATACAATCTAGAAGTACTATCTTACTATCTCAGTATTATTTCTTCTGATTCCCGTGGATTGTACCCGCTGCTGGTTTGGGGAGTGTGTGTGACTTTGCTCTTGAGGTTGGGCATTGGCCTGTTCTCTAAATTGTGTGAATGTGGGGGTTTTGCTGTGATGATCTTGTGTGTCCTATTGACTCTTCAGGCTTTTCAGAGGAAAGGGCATGAAGGAGACTGTATTGAACAAATTCTTTGTATTGAACTAATTCCTGCAGGAATCACCTCCTTTCCAGGGAGTGCAGCTCCTGGAGGAATGTATCAGAGAGATGTATCTGGGTGAAATGAGGCAGAATGAGATACATTCCAGACCTTAATTTCATAATTTTTGGACTGTAATACCATTGGACGCTAAAAGGCAAAGGGACTTAATCTTGGGCCTTAATGTTTTTCTAGGAGTATGAAGATTTAGTTGTTTAAATCTGGAGCTCCTTTAAGCTGTGGACGTTGTTGTTTTATACCTTTATGTAGTTGCCTTATGACTTTATGTTATGGGATGAATTGTGTCCTCCCAAAATATTTGTTGAAGTTCTAACCCAGTACTTCAGAATGAGACCTTATTCAGAAATAGGTTGTTGTAGAAGTAATTAGTTAAATTAAAAACAGGTCATACTGCAGCAGGGTGAACACTTAATCTTATATGACTGGTGTCCTTATAGAAAAAAGGGGAGGGATGACAGAAAAGTGATCAGCATGTGAAGATACAGACACACAAAGGGAAAGGGGAGAAAACAGCCATTTAGTGATGGAGGAAGAGATTACATTGGGGTATCTATAAGCCAAAGAATTAAAGGATTGCCAACAAACACTAGAAGCTAGAAGCAAGGAAGGACTGTACTCTGTGGGTTTAGAGGGAACATTGCCAACACCTTGATTTCAGACTCCTATCCTCTGGAGCTATGAGAAAATAACTATCTGTTGTTTTAGGCCAACTAGTTTGTGGTAATTTGTGACAGCAGCCCTAGAAAATCAGTATACTTTGCATAACTGGTAAACTGTGTAGGATAATTAATTTCCTGGGCAATATTTTGGATGGTAAATAAACTAGGAAATGAATTTGTAACTGTAGTGGAACTTGGCCTTGGTGTTTAATTAATCTATTGTTTTGATCATTTCAGAGCCTTCTCTAAGGAAAAGCTCAGTTACCCTCCAGCTCTTCCAAAAAGGTAGCAGTATGGAGGAACCACCTCATTAAAGTGGGAGTAAGATTGTTCCAGATAAAATGATAAGCCTCCCCTATTTCCATCCAGAGAGGTAGCTACATTTTTTTTGATTGACATAGTTGTAAAAATATTAGAAAGGGCTACAATTCCCTCTTCTTAAATCTCCATGATCAGCAAAGCGAGGAGAGCTGGTGGGTGGGGTTTCACCACACTTTCCAGAGGGAAAATTTTAGAATGTATGCTTCTGATCTTTCTCCACCACTCACCCGTTCCTCTCCTTTGGAGAAGTGTGACTTTTCTGACCACCGAGATTAAGAAGAGGTCACTGATTGTGTGTAGCTAAATCCATTTCCAGTTTCTCCCTTTGAATTTATCTGCCTATAGCATGGGTGTTTTCTGCTTTGATCTTCCATACGGTTAGTACATGTGGATCAGGGTATAAGCCTGGTTTCTAAAGGAAGGACTCAATTTGTAACTACTCCTACTAATAAGGAAAAAGGCAGGCATATAGTTCAAAGTTTCTGAGTAATGATGTCTGATCTACACTTTCCCTCAGGTGGGTTTTTCCAAGGTGTAGATTTGGGAAGTAGTATTGGGAAGTTTTTTTTTTTTTAACCTTTTTTAAAACATTTTTTTATGTTTATTTTATTTTAGAGAGAGTGAGTGAGTGCGCGTGAGTGAGGAAGGGGCTGAGAGAGAGAAAGAGACACAGCATCCAGAGCCGGCTCCAGGCTCTGAGCTGTCAGCACAGAGCCTGATGCGGGGCTCAAACTCACGGTCTGTGAGATCATGATCTGAGCTGAGCTGGCACTCAACCGATTGGGCCACCCAGGTGTGCCAATACTGGGAAGTTTTAATGTGGTTGCACATTGAAGCCAGCTTCTCCCTTCCACATTTACCTACAATAAATGAGATACTTGCCCTCCATCTATCTAACTTTTCTACTCCATTCTTAAGAGACAGATGTGAGAAATAGATGTTATTTATTTATGACCCCAAACCCAAACATATATTAAAGAGTTTACCTACTATAAAGTGTGATAAAAATGCAGGGGGAACATTTATGTAGTGAAAAATGGCATCAACTTCAGAGTCAGCCCTGAATTCAAATCCTGACTCTTTGACTGACTAGTTATTGACTCAATTATTAAACCTATCTGAGCCTCCTCTGTAACTGTACAGAGCCTCCTCTGTAAAATATCAATAACAAATGTATCTTACAAAATCGTAAAGATTAAATGATGTAAGATGTATAACCTACTTCATGATCCCCCTGTATCAGCAAAGTTGGCATAGAGTAGAACTCTAGGTTATTTTCCTCATTTCTCTACTCTTGAACAAGTAACATTTGTCTTTCCCTCTCTCCACTCCCATACATACACATCCTTTGTACATTCAAAAGCCTGTTTCACTTCATCATAATCACTTGACCTATTGTTAAAGGAGGAACATGTTTGTTGGGAATCAAACATCTATCATATATACACTCAGTGAAAATTATGCTAGTTTATTTTTTCCTTACCAGTATATCTCCATTGAAACCCTGGGCTTTTCCTTATGATGCACCTGAATTTTGGAATGTGACAAAAATGATTTAAAAAATACCTCCAGTATTTTGTATATTTGTAAAGTTATGGGATTGTATCATAAAATTGGAATTTTCGTTACAACATTCTAGAGTTATACAAAAATGCCAGTGTTATTACCCTTGAAACTATTTTGTTTGCTGTACTTCCTCCATGTAATTTCCCTAATAATTAGGCAAGGCTTGTGTTTATAGTGCTTTTATATTTTTCTTTCATTCTATAGAAGATTGGAGAAAAATGGAGCTCTTTTCCTTCCTCAACAAAACCACAAAAAATATGACTTCAGTGGGTTATTTTAAAACCACACAGAAGCACAAAGAAGTCTATTTAAATATGCCATTGTCATGGATTAGGCCTATATTGATTATTTCACTCAGTTCACTTTTATTGAGCTCAACTCTACCAAGTCCAACAGATAGTCCAACAGATGAATGGGATTTGTTTCCTGCCCCTACAATGCTTCTGATCAAAAAAGCTGAAGAAACTGTAAGTGGCCATAGAAAACACATCACCTTGGTATCAATCAGTGTTCAATTAGAGAAGCAGAACCAGTAGGAGATACATATTAAGAGATTTATTGCAAGGAATTGGCTAATGAAATAGTGGAGACGGTTTAGGCAAGACCAAAATCTGTAGGGAGGTCATCTGGATGGGTCTCTGGAACTTATGGGTTCAAGTCGAGCCTGCTGGGCACAGGTGGAACTTCCACTTTCATCAAGGAGGTTCCAGTGGCAATGCAGGCCTTTCAATGGACAGAACCAGCTCCATCCAAATTATCTAAAACAAATTCTCTTACTCAAAGTCAACTCATTATGGACTTTCATCCCATTTACATAATATTTTCAGAGCAACACCTAGATTAGTGTTGGATTGAATAACCTCAGGCAAGCATCAGCCAAATTGACACATAAAACCGATCATCACAATCATCATTTGCAAAATCCTCATGAGTCAGAGACCTAATGTAGAGCTTTTCCAAAATCACAGACGTCTGTTGAACAAATATTTCGAGAATCTGTTACCTAAAGTGCTAACAATTTTACCTTGAAATGATAATCACTGGGTTTACCATGTCTTCGGAAGTTCAGGACTCACTGCTATTATGTCTTTAGGGAGGAATTAGGTGGAGAAATGAGTTTTATATTGCTCCCTCCAATCCATGTGTGTAGAGTAAGAGAAAAAATATAAGTATATAATATTAAAAAATATAAGAAATGTAAATGCTTCTCCTTTGTTACTAGGTCCAGTGAATGTTACTGTGTTTGTCATTCCTAACACAGATTATACAGGACATTAGCTTTGTTTTTATTTTCTTTTGATGTTTATTTTTGAGAGAGAGAGAGTGTGTGTGTGTGTGTGTGAGCAGGGGATGGGCAGAGAGAGGGGGAGAGAGAGGACTCCAAGCAGGCTCCATGCTGCCAGTGTAGAGTCCAATGTGGAGCTCGAACCCGTGAAACTATGAGACCATGACCTGAGCCGAAACCAAGAGTCAGACGTTCAACCAACTGAGGCACCCAGGTGCCCCAGAACATTAGTTTCTTAAGATAAAATGCCTATTTGCACTGTTGTTATCTATATATCTATCAGCATTTATATATATATATACACACATATATATGTATATATTATATTATATATATGTATATATTATATATATATCATATACATATATATGTATATTATATATATTATATATAATATATATGTATATATTATACATATATATGTATATATAAATATATGTATATACTTTTATATGCAAATAACTATTTTATAAATGTATGCATTATAGGTGTGTGTATATATATTTATATGTATACAAGTTTCTGTAATCAACTGCATGGGAGAAATGTTGGAACAAATTTAAAAAGTCTTTGCTGGTTGATTTTTCAGAATCTTTTTTTAAAAATATGTATTTATTTTAAGAGAGAAAGAGTGAGCAGGGAACAGGGGTAGAAGGAGAGAGAGAGAGAGAGAGAGAGAGAGAATCCCAAGCAGACTCCATGCCCAGTGCAGAGCCCAATGTGAGGCTCCAACTCATGAACCATGAGATCAGGACCTGAGCTGAAATTAAGAGTCAGATGCTTAACCGACTGAGCCACCCAGGCACCCCCAGAATCTTTAATATGTTGACATCATTGTCATATTCAAGAGTGAGATTTGGAAGTTAGCTTCAGACAAACTCATTTGACCATGGGACACCTTTATTCTTTGGATTATTATTCATTCTAATGCACCTTTAGAATCTGGGTAATAAAGGATTCTTTATGAAGTGGGGGATGGGAGTTGAAGCAGCTGAAAGTTCTGTTACACTCCTGAGAGATGGAAGACAGCTTAAAGGTTGTCAAGTCCAACCACTCATCCAATGGATAATACTTTTATTTTCCTTCAATCACGTAGCTGGTCAATACTTCATGTAGAAAAGAAACTGCAGAGTCTGACAACATGATCCATTCCATCGTCTCCATCATTATTCTGATAATACCATTTGTCATTGTCAAAGGTCTCCAACAAAAATGTTTCTAAAAAGAAAAACCAACAGACTGAGAGCAGAAGCAGGGCCATGTAAGCATGGTCCACTAACAATTTGTTGAGAGTCTGTTGCAGGCAGGGCATGCAACAGCTTGTCACCCTCTACCTGTGGAGATGGGCATGCCCCAAACTAAATAATAGAATGCATCACAAGACCTGTCCAGTTATAAACAAATTGGTACAAAAAAACAAGAGTGAGGCCATTTCTTCCAACTGTACGAGTGTGGGGCTGAGGGACTTTACAGAGGTCATAACTTTTGAGATTGTCTTTTTTGGTGAGTAAGATTTTACCAAATTGAGTAAGACATGAAGGGACTTCCATCTACAGAGTTTGGAAAAGAAGGAGGGAACACCTGGTGGCCTCAAAGATTCAGGGATGATATGGGGGACACAGTGTTAAATGCCATCAGAGCATAGGATGAGTGTTGGATGCGGTATGGGAGGTGCTCTGGGTTGAACTGTGTCACTTATAAAATGTTTATGCTGAAATGCTAATCTCCCAGATCTCAGAATGTGACCTTACTTGGAGATGGGGTCTTTATAGAGTACTCAGGTTATTTTATTTATTTTTACCAGAGAGAGACAGTGTGCATGCATGCGAGTGAGTGGGAGACGGGCAGAGAGAGAGAGACAGAGAGAGAGAGAGAGAGAGAGAGAGAGAACCTCTATCAGGCTCCCCACTCAGTGTGGAGCTTGACATGGGGCTTGATCCCACAACCCTGGGGTCATGACCTGCGTTGGAATCAAGAGTCAGACACTCAACCGACTGAGCCACCCAGGCACCCTTAGAATAATCAAGTTAAAATGAGGCCATTAGGGCAGGCCCTATAAGGACAACTATAACTTGTGTCCTTATAAGGAGATATGGACACAGACACAAATAGAAGATAATACAAAGAGACACAGGAAAAAGGCAGCCAGCTATCAGCCAAGGAGAGTTCTGAAACAGATCCACCTCTCATGGCCCTCAAAAGGAGCCAACCTTGTCAACACCTTGACTTTGGACTTCTAGCCTTCAGAACTGAGAGAAAGTAGATTTCTGATGTGTAAGCCATCCAGTCTGTGGTACTTCGTTCGGGCAGCTCTAGGAAGCCAATGCAACAGTGAATCAGGAGTGTAAATTGAGGCTAGATGGTGAGGGCCCTTCAGTTGTGTTCTGCAGTTCAGTGGGCTGAGCAGTGGAGAGCTTCTGAAGTTGTCGAACATGGAGTAGCCTGGTTGGAGGTTTTAACAAGCTAACTGTGCAGCAGAGTGGAAAAACTTTAGGCTGAAGGAGGAGAGGGAGGCAGTGGGAATCCAGGGCCTGGGGTGGGAGTGGGGCTTCTTCAATGGGCCGGGTTTAATAGATCAAGGGCTTAACAAATAGGCCAGGAGCTGCGATTGGCGATTTGTAAAACATTGCATAGGCAAACCTGATCAATGATAGAACATGGCTAACAAAGAAAGAGAAATCAAAATAGCTACCAGACTCAGAGCCATTTTTCGCTGAGACTGAGCACAAGCGGGTAAGGATGCCCGAGTCCAAAGACTGTATATAATCCTCTTATGGCCCATAACTTTACAAATGTGCTCTTACACTCACTTCCTTCTATGAACCCCTCAGCGGCTTCCTTTGTGATCCATGAACAAGCCAAATTCTTTCCCAGCCAGGACCTTTGCCTTCGCAAATCTCACTGCCTGGGAGACTCCCACATGTCCAGCCTTCCCCACCATCACCACCTGAATGGCTGACTCCTACCTTTTTGACATCAGTGCCCATATCACCTCCCTAGAGGGGTTGCCCCGTTTCCCCAACAATCTGCTTTCAGGGTCCTTTAGGACCCCACCCTGTTTCTTCCTAGCTCTTCTGCCCTGTAATCAGATGTTTTTTCTTTGTTTATCGTCAATCTATTTCAAATTCACACCTCTAACTGTAATGCAAACTAGGTAGGGACCTCATCTATTTTCTTCTACTGCTTCTTCCTGGAGTCTGGCACAGTCTCTGCCACTTAGTAGGCGCTCATTAAACAGTGGCTGTATAAATGAATAGATTATTATGCTTGAAACTGAAGTATAGCTTTGCCATTTTCTGAAAGCTGAGACTACTCAGTATTTCATATCATGTCACTTTCACTGAGAAGGACTGATATTTTTGGTTAACCAGTTCACAATTAAAGGGATCATTTCTAATAATTTTGGGGAAAACTATTGGAATTTCAGAGGATGTAACAACATGTAGCAGTGATTTATGGAAAAGGTGAGTTTTCAATTTCACATTTTCTCATTGAGCATATTTTAAATCATTTAATATTTTAATATATATTTTTTTGTCTAAAATTCTGGACAAGACAATGGAAAAAGAGTTTCGTGATTATATCTGTTATTTCCTTCCCTGCATCAGCAGTAGGAGTCTGTGACTCACATTGGGTTGTACAACAGCAGAGAAGGCATCCTCTGACCTTCGGGTCGCTTAAGCATTTAGACACCTGATGGCAATCTTTCATTAAATTTGGTATAGCAGCAGCCAATGCTGGCAGGTAGGAGAGAACACAATTTGTTTTTCTTCAGCAACCTTCATACCAAATATCTGAAAATGTTTCCCAGTGACAGACAAAACTGAGAGCTTAATGTTTTTCCAGATGAGCCTGGTGGCTTTCATCGAGGGAAAAATGATGTGGGTGGATGAGCTTAATGAAAAGTAGAGAAAAGAGGAAGGGAAAATGAAGTTTATGCATGGTCCAGATACATTTAGGGACTTGGGCAGACTACTTAGAGAGAGCGCAGGATGTGATGCTAATGGGCAGGAAACAAGTTCGGGGAGATTTATGTTGTGTTAAAATGCAATATAATCTGGTAAGCCAGTGTTCCCTTGCTTCTTCCTCCTTCCTTGGTTTCTCCCCACTGCTTTCCACTTGCCTCAGGCTGGGAATAAAAGATACAGTTTTGGTAGAAGGGTGGATATTTCTCCCCAGAAAGAATAAAAAGGGCAAAATTGAATAGATAATCTTTCTCATGTCTCTCTGCCCATTCACCAGGTCAACATTTTCTGTGACCTTGTTATTAGTTAAGAGCTATCTTTTATCAAGCACCTACTACGTGCTAGGACCTTGTACCTTAATTGCATTCGTTTTCACATAATGAAGAAACTAAAGCAGTGAAGGTTTAGTAACTTCCCCAAGTCATTTTGGCTGGTGGGTGGCCAAGTACTGATCTGACTCTGAGACAAAAGCGTTCACCACCGAACATACGCTCTTCCTCTGTGCTCAGTACCCGGCATATCCCAACCACTCCCACAGCGTGAAATGCCGTCTTGGGGCTAATTACTCGCTACTAGGTCTCAGTCTCAGCCTCTCCTGAGCAAGACCTGTCCACTCAGCTGCCTAGGGCTGACCCCTGTCATGTATCCCACCTGTGATCACCAGTTCACTCAAGACTGAACTCTGTTTCACCTCACTCAAGTCTGCCCACGTCAAGAAATAATGGCGTGTCTACCCAGTCCAGATGCAAATACGCAGGAGTCACCTCTGTGTACCCCTCTCAACCCCTTGCCGATACTCACATGCAAATAGTCACAAAGTCCTGTCACTTTGGATTCCAAATGTATTATAAATCTAAACCCATGTCTTAGTCTCCACTAGCTTGGAGCAAGCCACCATCACTTGGACCACTATAATAGTTTTTTTTTAAATTCTTTGTTTTTATTGTGAAATAAAATGTACACATACATACACACATGTGCACATGCACACATATTTCATTTTATATAATAGAGGAGTCTAGAGGACTTAAAAGTGTTGTTTAAAAAATAATAACAAAATGACTTCCTTTTATCCACTAATCAGTTAAAAAAAATTTTTTTAATGCTTATTATTTTTGAGACAGAGAGACAGAGAGCAAGCAGGGAAGGGGCAGAGAGAGAGGGAGACACAGAATCGGAAGCAGGCTCCAGGCTCTGAGCTGTCAGCACAGAGCCCGATGCAGGGCTCGAACTCACAGACCGTGAGATCATGACCTGAGCTGCAGTTGGCCGCCCAACTGACTGAGCCACCCAGGCGCCCCTCCACTAATCAGTTTAAACCTTAGAATATCACCAAAATTTCTGAAGAGTCCTTGATTGCGTTCATCCCCATCCCCAGAGAAAACCACCACCCTGCATTTGTTAATAACCTATTGCTTTCTTTGGTTTTGCCACTCATATAAATATCTCCAAATTACATTATGATATGTTATAATTTTGCTAGGTTCCAAAATGTAAACAAACAGAATTATAGCATGTTTGATTGCAGCTTGCTCTGTTCCTCAGTATTAATATTTTTGATTATTGTAAAGATTATTATCTATACCAAGGACTGGCAAACTATAGCTCATGTTCCAAATCTGGCCTACTGTCTGTTTATATAAATAAAGGTTTATTTAAAACTTTTAAAATAAAGTTTTATTTAAAGCCATATTATCTATTGCTGCTTTCATGCTAAATGGCATTGAATAATTGCAAGTGATACCATATTGTCTGCAAAGCCTAAAATAGTTAATATCAGGCTCTTTGTGGAAAATGTTTGCTAACCCCTGCTGTGAAGAGATCTCTCCTGTGAGCATCGGGAGGCACGTACAAGAATGTTCACAACAACTTTGTTCAGAAGAGTAAAACCCTTAAAACAATTCAAAGGTGAACAATAGGAGAAATAAATAACTGTACTGTGGTATATTTGTTCCATGAAATACAATACAACTATGATAATGAAGTAGCTACCTAAATCAATAAGAATAGAGCTAGAAACCATAATACTATGGTTTTCATGGCCCCAAAGAAAATATTATGATTCCATTTGTTTAAATTTCAAAACCAAGCAAAACTATATTATGCATAAACATACATATGTGATAAAACTATAAAGAAAAAACAAGGGGATAATTAACAAATTACAGAATAGTGGTTTTCTTGGTAGGGGGTAGAGGCAGTCAAGGATGTATGTGTGTGTGTGCATGTGTGAGTGTGTGTGTGTGTGTGTGTATCTTATTCAAGTTTGTGATTTATCTTTCCTCTTATTTAAGAATTCTTCTGATGAACTAAAGTTTATAACTTCAATAGTCAGATTTATCATTCCTTTTTCTATAGGTTGTTTACCTCGTGTCTTATTTAAAAATCTTCCTTTAAAAGTGAGAATGTTTTTCTATGTAATTTTTAAAGTTTTCAATAGTTCTTTATACAAATTTCTGCATATGGTCTAAGGTACACAATTGTTTTTATTTCTTCCTATATAGATAACCAGTTTCCCCGGCACCTCTTGTTGGATAGTCCTCCCTTTTCTCATCAACCTGCAGCATCAACTCATTCATCAAATTTCCATATATGCAATGGGTCTGATTCTGGGCTCTCTACTCTGTGCCTCTGCTTTCACACTCTTTTTAACCAGGTCTCTCTAGTTTCATATCCTGTTCAAATTATTCACCACCCAGATGCTGAGGTGATCTATAAAGTGTGTGTGTGTGTGTGTGTGTGTATGTGTGTGTGCATGCGCGCGTGCAGGTGGATGTGTCTGTGTGGATATATGTGTGCATGTGTTATTCAAGACTTCTCCGGAATTTATTTCTCCACTGTCATTTCTTAGTGCTTATAAACCTTCCCATATACATATTGTCACTTTCTCTTTCCATCTTCCCTATCTGTAAGATAAAGGAAATGAGGCTCAGAAAATTTAAAGGAACTTGTCATTGTCTGACACTGTGAAAAAGAAGCAGCATCTGGGTTCATACCTGCCTCTAGAATGTAGGATGCCTCGACTCAGTGTCTTTCTTTTTTTTTTTTCTTGTTTTTTTTTTCTTTTTCTTTTCAACGTTTATTTATTTTTGGGACAGAGAGAGACAGAGCATGAATGGGGGAGGGGCAGAGAGAGAGGGAGACACAGAATCGGAAGCAGGCTCCAGGCTCTGAGCCATCAGCTCAGAGCCCGACGCGGGGCTCGAACTCACGGACCGCGAGATCGTGACCTGGCTGAAGTCGGACGCCCAACCGACTGCACCACCCAGGCGCCCCTAATGTGTCTTCTTTTTATTTTCCCCCTCGTCTCTTGTGATGACTTGGCATGTTCACTTCTCAGATAAATTCAGACCTTCGGAGACTTTATAGTACATCCTCAAAGATAATGGCATCCCAGTACCTAGCACTCACTACACATAATTCAAAATAAAAGATTTATTAACAAGGCAAATATATATTTCAAAATGAAACCAAATATAAATATATCCTTAAATTAACGCGTGCTCTTCGTAGATTCTCTGACTCCCTCTTTTTTCCCTTTCCTCCCCGAAATGATTGCCAGTTTTCTTTGCCCAGTGGGAAGCTGGCACTCTGCCTGCTTCCCGGGAGGCATGGGGCCCTTCTTAACTTCAGTGTGGGCGGCCTTTCCGCCACTGACCTTCTCCCCCTCACTGCGCTGTGCATGCTTCCCTTTGTCATTGTAAGTCATTGTAAGTTTCTCTGCGCAGGGATCCTTCCCTCGCTATGTCAATGGTATTACTAAAAACAATTGCAGATCCTTAATCACCAAGCACCAAACATTTCTTACCTGGGCCCAAATTTTCCTCCTGGCTCCCACAACCCATTTTCCACACAGTAAAGAGGGTACCTTTAAACATGCAAAATAATTTAACCTCTTTTATGGCCTCCCTTTACATGTGCAATAAAATGTGACTCTTAAGCCCCAGTTTACAATGCACTGCTCACGGCTCCAACTTCTTGTGCCACTGTCTTCATAACTCTCTGTGGTTGGCCTGAACAACATGCCCTGCCACAGGGCCTTTGCACTGGCTGTTCCCTCTATTTAGCAGGCCCTTTCCCTTGATTATAAGGGTCACTGACTCCTCTTCTTATTATTTAAGCGTCAGCTTCAGTGTTTTCTCCGTCAGAGTGACCTCTTCCTATTGCCCCTAAAAAAATCCCCTGGCCTTCCCATCATGTCAAGTTATCTTAATGTTCTGAGTAATCCTCATTGCTATATGATTTTTCCTATTTGTTTGTTTATTATATATTTTACCCCCACTAGAACATCAACTTCCAAAGGGCAAGGACCTTCTCTCTTCTTTACTATTGTTAAAAAGTTGTTTAGAATAGTACCTGACATACTGGCTGAATGAATAAATGGACTTGACAAATACTTCTCTTGTCATTTCCTTTAATTCCACATATTTATTCTCTAGACTAGATCCTATAATAATCGGTATAAAATCATTCTAATGAAATCCATGAGTCTACATTATAACAGGTCACAGGTAAGAATCTCTTCTGTGTCTTGTTTCAATTTCTGAAAAGAATGATTATTTTTAACTTTGATCTACTACTTTTCTCATTTTAAAAAGTGACACTGCCTTCGCCCTGTTGGATGAATCAGAAAATCTGGGAAATATCCTCAGTTCCTCTTTCTTCATTAAGGCCCACATTAAGTCCATCACCAAGTTCTACTGAACATGTTTAATTCGTGCATTTTCTTCTTTCCCATAGCTGCAACCCCAGCCCAGTCTCCCATTAATTCTTGTCTACATTCCTGCAATAACCCCTTACTGGTTTTGCAAGCTTCGCTTTCCCACAATTTTTACCTAAACTATAATCAGAGAAATGTTTTTAAAATGCAAATATAATGCCACTCTACTGACCAGCTCTTCAGTGCTCCCCCCCCCCCCCCATTAGGATGAAGTCCCAAGTCCTTAAAATGAAGTATGAGACACTACCTCCTTGGACACCTGCACCAGCTGCTGCTTTTTCTTCAGCTTGAATGGTTGTGTTGGCTCTTTCTCGTAGAGTGTTGGTCATTAAATGGGAAGCTCATTTGATCTTTAGAGCAATGCAGTGAGAAAGGCTAATGATGCTATTCCCCATTTCACAGGTGGAAGATCAAGGCCTATTGCATTGACATGTTTGGCCAATAGCAGAATAGATCCCTGAATTTCTCTTTCTTACTCAATCCACACATTTAGATGTTATCAAGTCCTGTTGATATCATTCCAATGTCCCACACAGTTAAGAACAGCTTTAGAAACCAAAATCTCCTGATTCCTTGACCGTCTTTAATTTCCCCCTCACTATCATATGACTTTTTTTTTCCTCTTCCGTGTGTCCCATCCAGGACACCAAAAGGTCACTGTTCTGTGCTAACCAGGTCCTGGTTGCTTTTCAGGCACACAAAACATTTCTGTGTCCATAGAACTAGAAGACAGTGGGGAAAACTGGAGTAAAAGTTAAGTATTCTGCAGGATTAAGGATCTTACCCATGACTGATCATATTTCATTGACTATCTTGCCTCTTTTCAGGCACTATCCTAAGGGGATGAAAGGTACACAACAATCATTTTTATGTAAAATTGGTCAAGGGCTTTCAATGTTTCAGGCATATGTGTTTGGGCTTTTTCTGTACCTTATTCAATCCTTATAATGACTCTGTGATGTACTATTATTATCCCCATTTTATCGATGAGGGGACTTGGATATAGGAAGGTTAAAAAATTTTCCCACAGTCTCACAGGAAGTGGACGATGTCAGGCAGAGGCAGACTGGCTAGGTTTGTCTCTACAATGTCTAATCATGACACTCCAGGGCTCTCAATGGAAATAGAATACAATCCCTTTTTATAAGAGTTTTATAGCTGGTGTGGAAGGGAGACCCATAAATACAAGACCGTGTGATAAGTATTATGACCCATCCAAAATATCTTTCTGGTGACTGTGATCGAGTGGATATTTTGTGATGTGTTTTCATTTACATAGTACAGAGCAAGCAATATGAATGCATATGTTAGAGAGTTTTGCTAACTGTGTTACCATGGGAGAGTTATTTAACTTCTCATCACAGTTTCCTCATAAATAAAACATGGATATCAAATATCTATTTCAAAGTTTTACTGTTGGTGTTAAGTAAATTAATGTATATCAGATAGTCAGCACATAGTAGGCCAATATGAAAACTTATAGGACTTTTAGGAGTATTTTTTTTAATGTTTATTTTTGAGAAAGAGAGAGAGAGAGAGAGAGAGAGAGAGAGAGAGAATGAATGGGCAGGAGAGAGGCAGAAAGAGAGGAAGAGAGAGAATCCCAAGCAGGCTCCAAACTATCAGTGCAGAGCCCAATGTGGAGCTTGAACACATGAACCATGAGATCATGACCTGAGCCAAAATGAAGACTCAGATGCTCCACCTACTGAGCCACCCAGGTGCCCCATGACTTGTAGGAGTATTAATGGAAGAGCTGTGCATAAGGTGAAAGATAAGCATGAAAGAACAAACTGTAACCTAGCATGAGGAAAAGGGGTGTTCTCTACAGCTCATGGAACACCTGAACTGGACTGGAAGGATGTCTAAAAATCATTTAGACTGGAAGATGTCCTATAACTTTATTCCTCCATTTCACTTTTTAGCATCCAGATTTTTCCCTGAGAACCACTCTTTCCTCAAAGTGTGGATGCTCCCTCCCATGAAGACCTGTTTACTGCTGATCGTCAGCCATCCTATTACCCCAACATGAGCTTCCCAGATATTGGAATGGACACTGCAGAAAACAGAGAAGAGAGATGGCATGAAAGCAGGCCATTGATAATGCCAGCGTCCATTGGTTCAATCAAATATGGATCCTGTCAACCTCTTGACTTTCCAATCTGTGAACCAATACATCAGCTTCATTGTTAAAGCCCATTTAAGCTGAGTTTTCTGTTACTTACCATGGATCCCCTCCCAACTGCAGGGACTTCTAGACAGGAGGGCTGCATGTGCAAAGGCTCCCAGAGAGAAAGGAGAGATCATGATGGGTTTAGAAATATTACATTGAGAAATGAGGCCAGAAGGTGGGTCAGTGCCAGCCTTTCAAGGGCATTGACTTCCATTTTAATGAGTTTGGACTCTAGCCTGTAGGCAGTGGGGAGCAACAGCTTTTGAGCAGAGAAGTGACATGATCAGATTTGCATTTTAGAAATATGACTCTGGCTGTGAAGTTGAGTTTGGATAGGAGTAGGAAAGTCTAAAAGCAAAGAAAAGAGTTAAGAGATGACTATGATGGAATGAAATAAAGATAACTATAGAAGGGATAGAGGGGCAAGGGCCTGGCATCATTTTCTTTCTATATCCACCTTATGATTACATACTTACTTTTATGGATTCTCCTTGGCTTTTAATTCTGGGCTCACAGATGCCTCCCCAGTCACGTCGGCAGACTGGCAGACAGGGGACTCCTGCCCTCCAGGTGTGCTGCAGAGCCTTCAAAATCCAAGACATGAGGCTGAAGAGCCTTCTAATGTTTAATATTCCCTTGCTGTACTCACTCCTACATCATGGTTGTGCTCTTCAGCTGGACGTTAACAAATGGTACCAAAACTGCATGATGATCACAGACCCCAGATGAGGAAGCCATTTTAAATATCCTCTGAACTCATAGATGAGTCCCCAGCTCTTTCCCTTTCCGAGCAAGAGATACCTCAGCAGGGAGTACCAAAACACCGCCATAAAATTCATGTCTATTGCCTTTTTTTATCCCATATCAGAAAACCTCCAACTAGTTATCATGGAGTTAATTTTGCTTCCCACTCTTCTGAGACCTTTTCAATAAAAGAATGTTGGAATTGTATGGGAGCAGAGATAAACAGTTGGGAATTTGGTTTCTAAGTATATACTTAAAAAAAAAAGAAGAAGAAAACAACAACAACACAGGTCTTCATGTCCAGTTCTCTGGCACTATGCTTTCATTTGCTGCATGCAATTTGGTGCAAGTCTGAATGGTCAATTAAACATCTGCTAATAGGACCAGGGAAGAGTTATAACTTCACGGTTCTATGAGTACATACCATCTAGACTAGTTTTGCTAGTGTCCTGCTGAACTACAAAGTTGTAGCTAGAATCACATGGGGGGAACCCCCAGGGATTTAGGCCAGAAAAAGCCATTTCCAATCTTCTACATCCTCCACCACCACCATTCCTATGCTTTGCCATGGATGGATGGGACAGTAATATAATTTTAAATGTCAACATTATAAGTACTGGAAAAGACCCTAAAAATTATCTACTCTATACTTATTAGCTAATGACTTCAGTTGCTTTGGCTGAGGCTAAAGATAACAGAAACCACATCCCAAAGTGTGTGGCTAGAACCCATCACTGGGGACTTGCAATAATGGGGGTGTCTCAGTTCCCCATCTGTAAGATGGAAGTGATTATAGTATATACTTCTAAAGGCTGTTTGAGGATTAAGTAAATTAATATATTTTAAGCACATATATTAAGTGCCAAAATAAGTGTTACCTATTATGACGTGGCTTTTTGGAGACTCAGGTTTGCTGTGAAGTTACAGTGGGGATGGGCTGGCTGGCTGAATGCTCAACTGCTAGAACAAAGGCAAGCTTGCTGCATTGGGCAATAGGCTTATAAGAGTTTGCCAGAGCAGGGGCACCTGGGTGGCTCAGTCAGTTAAGTCTCTGACTCCATTTCAGCTCAGGTCATGATTCTGGGGTGGTGGGATTAAGCCTCATGTGGGGCTCTGCACTGAGTGTGGAGTCTGCTTAAGATTCTCTCTCTCTCTCTCTCTCTCTCTCTCTCTCTTCCTTTGCCCCTGTCCCCCATCACACACACACACACACACACACACACACACTGTCTCTCTCTCTCTCTCTCTCTCTCAAATAAAATAAAATAAAATAAAATAAAATAAAATAAAAGAGTTTGTCAGAGCAAAGGAAGAATGAGTAGTTCCTAGAAATTCATGTGGCTACACACAAGAGAAACCTGCATGGAATGGTCTTAGATCATGTCCAAAAGAGGTGAGCAGATCTAAGCAGAGAGCCGCTGGAGTTACTGCTGGACTCCCAGGACTGGAGGAAAAGAGTAAGAGTCAGCTAAAACAGAGACACAGTCACCTTGTCTATGAAATTGCAGGTGAGGCCCATGGTGATGGAAGGACATCAAATAACCCTTGAAAGCATCACAGAAGAGTCCCTTGTGAACATCTGACAACTTCAGAAAAAGTCAATGATAAAATCAACAAGGTAGTGTCAGCTAATAAATGTCTTTCTCCCTTTACTCTCTTCTCTCATTTTCCTCGACATTGGGTTTGGGGGAAGCCATCAGAAACTTTGAATTGCGGAGCGCCTGGGTGGCTCAGTCGGTTAAGCATCCGACTTCAGCTCAGGTCATGATCTCACTGTTCGTGAGCTCGAGCCCCGCGTCGGGCTCTGTGCTGGGAACTCGGAGCCTGGAGCCTGGTTTGGATTCTGTGTCTCCCTCTCTCTCTCTGCACCTCCCCTCCCCTGCTCTCTCTCTTTCTCTCTCTCTCTCTCTCCTTCAAAAATAATAAATAAACATTAAAAAAATTAAAAAAAAAGAAGCTTTGAATTGCAAATTGCGGAAGAGGGAAAAAAGGCTGGGAAAGGGATGAGGTCAGTCTAACACCTTCTGACCAAAGGTTTTGGTTTCTTTCTCTTTCTTTCTTTGTTTCTTTGTTTCTTTCTTTCAGAGCAGTCTGAGCTGGAGGAGAGAGAGAAGCTTTCATTTCAATTGAAATATACTTTTACATGGAACTACACATTTTAATCACTGAAATGAAGCAGTGTTTTGTGACTCACAGGGACAAGAAAAAACTCTTTGTATACTGAAGGATGACGAGAAAAACCAAGAATCCGGCAGAAGTTCCTGGCAAAACTAGCAGCATGAGAACAGTTTTAAAGGGACAAAGGAGACAGAGTAGGATTACTTTGTGATTGCGAACTGTGAGTTGTGCCTGTACAACATAATAGATACACAATTAGCAAATATTTATCGAATGCTACTACATGCCAGGCACTGCAAGGGATATAGCAATGAACAAAGACAAATCTTTACTATCTTGGAAATTAGATTCTGCAGGGGAAAATGGATGACAAACCAATAAAGAATTGATTGCATAAATAGTAGGTCTGGGGTGGGGTAAGGGCTAGTAAGAAAACATGGGATAAAATAAATGAGGAGGGGGAAACACGACAGTGGCCTCTCAAGGAAGTTCTTTTCTCATTATTTCTATTTTTTCAGTGCACTTGGAAGTGACTTCTCTGGGGGAATGAGGAGGAGGCAGGGGGTGCTGGAATTTTAAAGGGAAGATATGAAATTCTCACCTAGAATCATGGGAGAGAAAACAGATTGGGAATGGTAGGAAGATTGTCAGGCAGGTTCAAAGACCCTCCTGAGGGCCGTAGTAATGGTTTTGAGTGACGTGGATGAGCCCCCATTTGTGTATGGCCTTTTTTTTTCCATCTGAGTTCAAGTACCCTGGTGCAGGCACAGAGAAAGTGGAAAATTAAGTTAATCAGGGAATCACGATGAAGGAAGAGAGAGGAAGGGATGTTAGCCTATTTGCAAGGAGCCATGGAGTCCAAGTTGGGTATGGAACGAGATGAGAACAAGAGAAGAGTGAGTGCTGGCAATGAGGTTTAGAGACCCTGTGGGGTTTATTAATGTTGAGTCAGGACACAAGAGTGAGTGAGCTGTACAAAATGGGGGTGTGGTATGAAGTGAAGATAGTTAAGATTGAGATTAGATTATGGTGATGAAAAAGTTCAGGAAATGTCTGGAGGACTGGTTGGCTGACGTTGAGTAGACAGCATCATGGAGGGAGGAGATCAAGAAGCTTCCCACCAAGAGGCCAGAGTGATAAAAGAAGGGTTCCCATGGATATTACAGCTCGCCAAGAATCGTGACAGAATTAATACTAGAGAGTAATAATGAGCCAGGTGCTACATTTAGTAAGAAATGAGGAGTGACTAAGGGCTGGATTAAGAAGGAGGGTGGTACTGGTACGTATAGTCTAACTGAGTTAAGTTCCAAGCTGGTAGTTTGAGCGAAAGAGACAATGATCTAGAAATGACTAGGACGTACAAGGGTGGCACCCTACCTCTAGGTTCAGTGGTAGAAGGGATAAGGGAAAGAAAGAAACCATTAGTTGAGAGAGCTTAAGCCACCTAGCGTCTTCGGCACAAAGCTAGATTTCAGTTAGAGTAAGTCAGAGAAACGGAAAGGAATGGTGATAAAGGGAGAGTTTTACTGACAATGGACCGTACATTCTAGAAGGCTCACGGTGAGGAATGGGAGATGGGGGTGAGAGCCGACAGTGTGAAGAACTCTAGGGTGAGGAAGGATGACCTGGGAGTTGGGGCGTCTAGTGTTGACTGACATCAATATGAAAGTCAGATCGATTCGGTTCATCCCGACGTTCTGGTTTAGGCTGGTTATGTGGTAAGGATGCTGCACAGGAAGGAGTGGGGGTCTTGCTTGGATGACTCGGTGCTCTGGGTGGTGCCATGGTCAAAAAGAGTGTGATACAATGGACTACTACGTGGCAATGAGAAAGAATGAAATATGGCCTTTTGTAGCAACGTGATGGAACTGGAGAGTGTTCTGCTAAGTGAAATAAATCATACAGAGAAAGATACCATATGTTTTCACTCTCGTGTGGATCCTGAGAAACTTACCAGAAAGAAGACCAAGGGGGAGGGGAAGGAAAAGAAAAGTTAGAGAAGGAGGGAGGAAAACCATAAGAGACTCTTAAATACAGAGAACAAACTGAGGGTTGATGCGGGGTGGGGGAGAGGGGAAGGTGGGTGATGGGCACTGAGGAGGGCACCTGTTGGGGTGAGCACTGGGTGTTGTATGGAAACCAATTTGACAATAAATTTCATATTAAAAAAATAGGCAAAAAAAAGTGTGATAATTTAATCACATGAGGCTGAGCTGCCAAGAGTGGACTCTGACAGATAGGAAGCAAATCAGTTTATATATATATATATATATATATATATATATACATATATATATTCTGATCTATTGCAATGTCTGCCTGGTCTCTTAGGGTGAGGAAGGACTGAGGGTAGGTCAATGAGGTCAGCCGTGGACACATGAGGGAGAAGGGATTGACAAGTTGTAAGTTGGCAAACTTTCATTTTTACATTTTTGAAAACAGAAATACTAACAGTAAGCAGTTTGCTCAAAATCACAGCTATTTAATGAGCAAATCAGAGCCACTCTACCAGGAATACACGAAAACCCTATTTAGGTAGCTCTTATCATCAAATAAATGTGATTTTGTACTTACGTTCAGAAAGTTAGTAATAGAGCTACTGAGTCCTGGCTTTGCCCCCAACTGTCTGTGTAACAATGGGCAATTTATTGGGCTTTGTGTCAATTTGGGTTCCCTAAGAAGCAGACACTGAGGTGGGGTTAGCTGTGCCAGGGATCTACTGGAGGCAGATGTCTGGGACCGATAAAGTAAGGAGGCAGTGAAGAAGGTGGGTGGAGGGGGAAGTGAAATACAAGGCTGACGTGAGAAAGAAGAAAGGAAAGTGGAGTGAAGTTTGCCATTTAGTCGAAAGCAGAGATGCCTGCCAGGTGAATCCAGAGCTGGGCAGGGGCAGACAGCCCTGGGGGCCCTGCAGTGCTCCATCACTGACTGGGAACAACTCACAGAGATCACAGAGAGCAGGGCACTGGGGCATAAATACCGTGTTCGGGGGACTGGGGGAGAGGAGCCAGCAGTTTGGCGGCTGGAGGCTGTCAGCCGGCCACCTTCCTTGCAGCCAGCGCTCTTGAAGCGAGGCCTGAGTGGCGTACCTCCATGGCCACCCCAGATCTGGTCTCATTTACAATTTAAAAACTTCTAAAATTGAGGTGAATTTCACCTAGCATGTAATTAACCATTTTAAAGTGTATAATTTAGCGGTATTTAGTACATTCACAATGTTGTGCAACCAGCACCTCTATCTCATTCCAAAATGTTTTCATCCCCCACAAAGGAGACCCTGTACCTATTAAACGGTTTCTCCCCATTTCCCCTCCCTCCTAGTCCCTGGCAACGACTAATGTACTTTCTGTCTTTATGGGTTTTCTCATTATCGGCATTTTATACAAATGGAATCATACAATATGTGATGTTTTGTATCCAGTTTGTTTAGCATAATGTTTTTGGAGCATGTGTTAGTACTTTGTACATTTTTATGGCTGAATAATATTCCATTATACGGTTACACCACATTTTGTTTATCCATTTATTGATTGATGGAAATCTGGGTTATTTCCAAAAACTGTTTTGAGTAATGCTGCTATAGCCATTTGTGTGCATAGATTCGTTTCCGTATCCATGTTCAAGTCTATGGGGTACATATCTAGTAGTGAAATTCCTGGGTTATAAGGTAATTCTATGTTTAGCTTTTTTATGAACCACCAAACTGCTTTCCCAGCTCATAAGTCTCACTCCTGTCATCTATGAAATGGGGTACACAAAAGACCCCACCTCCTAGGATTGTTGTAGAGAGTCAAGGAGAAAATTCTTGTGGAACATTGAGCACACAACAGAAGTAAATGCCTCCCAATGATACTTGTTATTTGTAATGGATACTGAAGTAAACTTACTTCATATATATATATATATATATATATATACATAATAGCTTCATGGATATATTTTTTCTAAATACTGAAGATGTGACGTTAAGAATATTCTTTACTCTTGGGCACCTGGGTGGCTCAGTGGGTTAAAAGTCCCATTCTTGGTTTCGGCTCAGGTCGTGATCTCCCAGTTCATGAGTTCAAACCCTGCATTGAGCTCTGCACTGACAGTGCGCAGCCTGCTTGGGATTTTCTCTTCTCTGTCTCCCTCTCTCTACCCTTCCCTTGCTTGTGCTCTCTCTCTCTCTCAAAAATAAGTAAATTGATTTAAAAAAAAAAAGACTACTCTCAAAGACAAATGGAACCTGTTTTGACTTGGCTTACTGCAGTTTGTGAAAGCAAAGAGCCGTCAGGATTAAAAGCATGATCGTAGCTTGTGTCTGTGGGTTTCTACTGGGGATGTTTGTGGGACCTTCTCTCATTAGTGACCACACTCTCTGCAAATAATTCCTTCCCAGCAGGGCCATCCTTGAAATACCATTTTAGTTTGTTATGCTAGTCACTGCCTCTCACATGTCACCAAATTTGGGCAAACTCTCGCAGACTCTCATTTTGACACCTATTTTTTTAAGGGGGCAGGGAAAGGAGATGTAAAAAATATCACTCATCACTGGGCAGGGAGAGAGAGAAAGAGAATAGAAGCCTAATTGTTCCACAAGTGGCTTGGGGAGAGCAGGGGAACGGAGTCACTCACAGTGAGATGTCCTGGTGACTGGTGTGGTTTACTGAGGAACGTAGTCTGGTTTCTTTGCAGGTATTGAAAATGCTTAAAACAATACCAAAAGTATCTCACCTTGTTCCTGACCTCTCAGAACCTTTGCCTCAGTCACAGTGATTACTGATACCATGACAATGTAAGTCATGACTCCTCTGGTGGACAGTTTTCCTTGCTTGTTTACTTATGGAGTTGTGTCCCAATCAATGTTTGGCATATAGAAGGTGCTGCACGAATAGGTTTTAAACAAATGTCTCCATTGACGGCTGCCATTGCCTCTCCTTGGCATCTGTCACTTACCCGGAGTTGGTTTCGAGTAGTCATGAAGTACGTGGGCTGTGGTTTTGGACTCAGTGGGTTTGAATTCTGGAACTACCACTTAGGAGTTGTGTGATTTGGGGCAGTTTGCTCAGGGTACAAAGGAAGATAATATCAGTCTCTCTTAAGAGATGCGGGGAATAAAAGAGATACGTGCTGTGATGTGCTTGAAAAACGCATGGTACATAAGTTAGATCAGTAGATGGTAGTTACGAACCTATAGTCTGTCTGGCCTAACTGGCTTTTGTTATCTCTCCTAGTAGAAATTCATGATTCTTGGGGCGCCTGGGTGGCTCAGTCGGTTAAGCGTCCGACTTCAGCTCAGGTCACGATCTCTTGGTCCGTGAGTTCGAGCCCCACGTTGGGCTCTGGGCTGATGGCTCAGAGCCTGGAGCCTGCTTCCAATTCTGTGTCTCCCTCTCTCTCTGCCCCTCCCCCGTTCATGCTCTGTCTCTCTCTGTCTCAAAAATAAATAAACGTTAATTAAAAAAAAAAGAAAGAAATTCATGATTCTTGAGAGCAGTGACTGTTTTTTATTTTTATTTATTTAAAACAAAATTAAGTTCATTTATTTATTTTGAGAGAGAGAGAGAGAGAGAGAGAGATTGAGAGCAGGCCTGGGGTGCATAGACAGAGGGAGAGAGAGAATCCCAAGCAGAGCTGCACTGTCAGCACAGAGCTTGATATGGGCTCGAACTCACAAACTGTGAGATCATGCCCTGAGCAAGAGTGGATGCTTAACTGACTGAGCAGTGACTGTTTTTTAGATATATTTCGTACCTGAAAAGCAAATACACACATGTACATTCAAATCCTATTTGACCAATAGATAGATGTGTGACTCTATTGCTAGAAATGGTGATGTATAAATCCTGATTTTGCACAAGCCAAAAAGTTTTCAAAAATGTATATGGAGATAAAAGGAAACATTTGGGCAAAGAGCAGCAATGTTTTAGTAAAATAATCTCCATGAAGGTTGGGTCATGTTCTTCAGCACTAAGAATGATGCTGGGCATAGGGTAGGCATTTCATACATTCTGATGGAATGGATGAATATAATTATCACTAAGAAATGCCAGAAATACAGCCTATGTTAATTTCAGTCTCACAAGACTATGTAAGATATAATTGTCCCTGCATTTGTTAAGAACTGAATTTGGTTGCAAGTTGTTGAAATCTGACTGTAAATGATAAGGTGTAATTTTAGCACCTCACGTAATCAGGAGTCCAGTGTCACTGGCTATAGTTGAGATGTTGTCTGTTCAGGACCAAGATATCTGCAAGTCTGTCTGCTTTTCCTTGTGTCTCCATAGTGGCTGCTGCAGCTCCAACCATCACATCCTTGTTTTAAGTGGGAAAGTAACAAGAACAAGAACACTTTTTCTGCCTAGAGTAGCCCCATTTAAAGAGATTTCCTTGCAAATAATTGTCTTTCCATCCCATTGAAAATAATTTCCATCCCATTGACTACCACTATTTGCAAGCAAATGGAGGAAAGGGCTCCTTCTGCTCCTACTTCTTGCTCTTTTTCTTCCTCTTCTGTCTCTTCTTCCTCTTCTTTTTCCTCCTTCTTCACCCTTTCATCATCATGCTCTTTTTTCTTAACTGGGCACTTTGTTGCCCCCAACAAAAACAACATTCTGTTGTTAAGGAGGAAGGTGAGACCAGTTACGGACTAAGTATTAGCAGTGTCTGTTATGGGTCCATGTTATAGGTGTAGGAAACTGAAGCCCAGTCCTATAGAGATCCTTACTGTTTTTACTGTGGCTTTTGAGGATTTTATCACATTGTGCCATGACCTCAAGAAGCTCCAGGAAGTGTAGAGGTCTAATAACCTGTGGGGAATAGTCTACTGTAACTTCCTATTTCTTTTTCACAATTTCCTTGCTATCCTACCTGCATTTCTGTAAGGCACATGAAACTATTTTGAGGGCAAAAAAAAGGTGCAAATGAGCAACAACATACATATTCATAAGTTTTTCCAAATGTATAGATGATAACATGGAGGATCTGGATTTTATGTGATTAGCTTGCATTACAGACAGAGATGAATTAGGAGTCCATCCTACCTCCCTGAAACCAAAATCTAGCCTTTTCCCTCTCTTGCAGGAATTCTCAACCCTGGTTGCACACTGGAATCTGCCAGGAGCTTTACAAAAAACTCAATGCTCAGGTCACGCCCCAGACAAATTTTAAATCAGAATCTCTGAAGGTTGAACCCAGGCATCGGTACTTTTAAACCTCGCCCAAATGATCTTAACGCACATACACAGTTGAGAACCACTACTCTTCAACTTCTCTTAAGAAAAATAAAGTGTAGAGTTCTCTAAAAAGAGGACTTTTTAAAAAATTATTTTAACGTATCCCAGTGATTTTCTCAATTTTTTTCTCAACTGCTTCCTTTTCTCCTAGTGAGACCACCAATAGGTCAAACAGATGAAAACAACTTCCCTCCTTGAAGAGGGTACCTGGTGGTGGTGGTGGAGTCAGGCTCCCCTTCTTTCTCACCCCCCAGGACACCCCATCTCTTGTGGGTGGACCCTGTGGACACCCACAGGACAATGGTTGACTTACTTCAAAACAAGCCTGTAGAGTAAAATTCTTTTTTAACCATTCGATAGACAATCTGACCATCACAGTAACATGCAGGACTGGGGAAAGCCTCACTCCTGGGGGTGATTGTAGTGTCTTTTCTTCCTACCTAGATTATCTTCAATTTCCATCCCTTTACCTGTGGTTGTTCAGAGGACAAGTTGCTGAAAATAGCTCTAGGATCAACAATAGAAACATACAGGGGCGCCTGGGTGGCGCAGTCGGTTAAGCGTCTGACTTCAGCCAGGTCACGATCTCGCGGTCCGTGAGTTCGAGCCCTGCGTCGGGCTCTGGGCTGATGGCTCGGAGCCTGGAGCCTGTTTCTGATTCTGTGTCTCCCTCTCTCTCTGCCCCTCCCCCGTTCATGCTCTGTCTCTCTCTGTCCCAAAAATAAATGAACGTTGAAAAAAAATTTTTTTTTTAAAATAAAAAAAACAATAGAAACATACAAATATTAGGAAGGTTATGCTTTCTCTCACCTCATGGGGTCTCATGTTTGTGTGTGTGTGTGTGTGTGTGTGTGTGTCTTTATCCCCCATACCTTCAGGGGTATAGCTAATCATGTAGACTCATAAAGCAGAGTGCTCAAACTCAAATGTCTATAGAGGCCAGGCAGAAAGCTGAGCTTCCATGTTTAGGTGGATCCTGTGCAGAATTGGAGTGCATACATCCTTCCTAAAGGCATTTGTATTAAAAAAAAAAAAAATCTGAACTTGGTGTTGGCCAACAGACAGTACATACACACATATTTTCTGGACATAAGGAATTCTATTGAGGTACCTGGTGAGGTAGAATTTATTTTACCTAACTTTATATTTTAGCGATAGAGGCTGTGTGTTGCTTTGCTAGGTGAACCCAGCCTGTCAGTTTAGAGCATCATTGTGTTACAAAAAAAAAAACCCAACAGGCTCAAAATGGAGTCACTTTTGCTAAGTCCCAGTAAAACTTAACACCTAACCTAACTGCAGTTTCAGCCTCTCCCAAGAGTGGAATTTTAAGCCAATCAGTCTGGAATTTCCTGGTCAGCACTAATGAGGTAATCTGCCTGACAAGACCCCCTGCCTTCTCCTAAGGGAAGATACCCTTGCCTGAAAT
The DNA here is from genome assembly GCF_016509475.1 of Prionailurus bengalensis. NCBI lineage: Eukaryota > Metazoa > Chordata > Mammalia > Carnivora > Felidae > Prionailurus > Prionailurus bengalensis. The sequence continues at coordinate 188,113,077 of NC_057344.1, read as the reverse complement.
AATCGCTCTTTTAACTTCCTTGTCCTGCCCTCCCTCTGCCTGTAAAAACCTTCCATTTTGTACAACTCCTTGGAGCTCCCTTCTATTTGCTACATGGTATGCTGCCTGATTCATGAATCCTTGAATCAAGCCAATTAGATCTTTAAATATATTGGGAAAACTGAAAAAACTCAGTTGAGTTTTTCTAACAATTGTACTTCTGAGACAGAGTTATTGAGTTTTGCAATTGTAAGATGAATGGATGCATTTAGTATGGGACCAGATCGTTTCAGCCCCGGCCAAAGTTGCTGCTCCTAAGCCACTTGGAATGAAGATTTGGTTGCATAAGAGTTAGGGACAGGCAAATCTGCACAAGGACCAGGTTATCTCTAGAAGAACAGGATTCACTTCAAATCTCTTTGATGGATTGAGATGGTTCCAACTGACCGGTAGGAAAGAACTCCAAGGTCCCAAAAGGGACCATATTTTCCAAGGGAGAAGAGGATGGACGAGTGACAGAGACCATCTGACACCGAGGTGTCGCCAGGCAGGATCCCCGATTTCTCTCCCTCACTGACATTCTGAAGCAGAACTGACACCTTTACTTGAGTAGAGCCCTCTAAACTGGACACTGCGGTGTAGGAGAGCCTTGAGACTTGCTAACACAGGCACAGAGGTATTTTAACAGTTAATTGGACTTGTGATGATATGTGTACCTTGAAATTGGTGAAGCAGAACCAGCTGATGTCAGAACAAAGTTTCTTAATGAAACGAAGACACGTATTGCAAATGCGCTCCCTTATGACAAACACTAGACCAGGTATCGCACGATTTGACTTAAGTCCTTATTGCAGAGCTTGGAGTTCAGGAGTGTGGATGAGGGGATAAAGCTGGAGCAGATGGTGCGGTGGTTTGCACGGACAGGCTGTTAAAACAAATACTCAAATAACTACAATGCAAGGCGGAATGAAAACAGTCTCAGTGACACATTCATGACATGCCATAGATGCTCAATGGAAGAAGAGAGTCCATGTGGTTAGACACAGATTCCCAGCATTTGAAATAGCCTCTATAGTCCCCCCCGCCCCCATCATGTAACAAGCTGGCAGGGAGGCGTGTGAAGTTAAGGGGGTAAGAAGAGGTGTGGAACAATCTGGTGGACATTTGCAAAGGGGAGTCAGCAAGGAGTGACTGTCTGAGTAGATTAATAATACCACATGTTTTCTTTCCTGAGTTTAGAGCCAACCGAGAAGTAGATGCTTTGCGACTAAGCTGATTGGAGGTACAGCGTGGGTGTCTGTGTCTCAGCTGAATTCCATAAGACTTGCTTTTAGAGTGAAACATAGCCACCAAGTAGAAGGTGAAGGGAGCAGCTTCAGTCCTACTGTTACTTACAGAGTGGCAGAAATGCATCTTAAAGAGAGGTCAGCATTTTTACTCTAATTGAAGTTTCATCGTGGACATCCATGGACAGGAAGATGGGGGTCCTTTCCCAAACCTTTTCCAAACTCCTTACCCCCCAAACAAAGGAGCATTTAGACCTTCATCATTCAACTGTACTCAAAGAACTCAAAGAATACTCTGTTGCTCTCTCCCTTCCTTTCATTTTTACTAAAGTAGACCTTTAGTATTTATCTGTGGTCCATCATGGCATCTTCTAAAATCTCCGGTTTCAACAATGACAATATCTGAATAGGAGACTTGTTTTCTCTTCAATTCCACGTCAGTAGGTGTTTCCAAGTGCTTAGAAGCACAAAGCAAGTCATCACCTTGTTCTTCTCACACTAAAGTTTTATTTCTCACTTGAGGATCATTTCCCTCAAAGAAACAGGTTTTATCACTCACTGGAGTAACTGTGTACACAAGATGAATAGAGAACAACAAACCTATGTGAAGATGCTAATGTTGGGGAGTTCGCTAGACTCACGTACCAAATGAACAAGTGAATGGGGCAATCCAAATTTGTAGAAGGGTCTCGAGCTCATTCCCAGACATGTGAAACTCTAGTCAAGTCTATGAGTTTCTAATGGTCGATGACATAGCATTCACCTCCATGAATTATAAGTGAGCATTCATGTCTCTTTCTCTTCAACTGGACCTCAAGTCCCATGACTTCTTCAAAAAAGATTAAGTCCCAAATACTATGGCCTACATATGCACACAATAAATATTTGTCAAATGACTGAATGAATGGTCATTTATCAAGCTGCATAGTATTCATCTTGACTATGTCACATGTGACACTCCTCGGACCAGGTCATTGAAAGAAATGCCCATGTGGCAGAGCAACATCCTAGCTCTAATCAAGTGTGTATTTATTGTCTGTCTGCAGTGCAGGCAGTAAGTACATAGGAGTTCGTGGACAGTGACAGTCCTATTATCTGTGTTTTCAAGTATAAATGAAGTTTGCCACGTTGTACTTACTGTCAACATGACTGGGCTACTAAATTCCTATAGTGGTTTTATCACGCAGTAGCTCTAAGCCTCTGAAGAGTCCTGTGTGCTATTATTTTATAGAGAATTAGGAAGTGTGATAGAAAAGATATGCCTCATTGTTTCCTTGTCAGAGTCCTAGGAAAAAACGAAATAATGTCCTATTGGGATCTCAATGGAATGCTCACAGTTCCCTGGGCAGGTCAATAATAGAATTGGGCTCTATAGTCTGGGTCCGTAGAAGATTGTCTAATTGAGTATTAGAGGATGCCAGACTGTGAGTTAGGAAAATAAGGGTCTGTATTAATTTTCTCGGGTTGCTATAACTGGGTGACTTAAGATAACAGGAGTGTATTCTTATAATTCTAGAGGTGTTGGCAGGCTGGGTTTCTTCTGGAAACACTGAGAAAGAATGTGTTCTGTGCCTCTCTCCTAGCTTCAGGTGGCTGCTGGAAATCTTGGCTTACAGACACATCACTTCAATCTTTGCCCCCATGAGTATGCCCAACTTCCTCCATTCTTTTTTTTTTTTAAACTATGTTTATTTATTTTGAGAGAGACAGAGACAGCGTGACTGAGGGAGGGGAAGAAAGAATGGAGGAGAGAATCCCAAGCAGGCTCTGTGCTGTCAACACAGAGCCTGACAGCCTGATGCGGGGCTTGAAGTCACAAAACCATGAGATCATGACCTGAGTTGAAACCAAGAGACGGACATTTAACCGACTGAGCCACCCAGGTGCCCCTAAATTCCTCTGTTCTTAAAAGGGTACCAGTCATGAGATTAGGGCCCACCCAAATCCAGTATGACCTCACCTTCACTTGATTACATCTGCAAAAACCCTGTTTCCAAAAAAGGTCACATTCTGAAGTTCCAGATGGAACTTCGATATTTGGAGGACACTATTCAGCCCGGTATGGGGCCCAAGAAGCTAGAAGAGAATGACATCCAAACAATGGGCTCCAGGTTTAGGGTACGGGGCCTGTGATAAAGAACTAGGAAGTCAAAGCCAGGCAGAAGAGAGTAAACACAAGCCCCTCTGTAGGAAGGGGTTGGCAAGGGTTGCTCATGGATCCTGTGATCATCTCGAATAGAAACCCTTGTTTCCTGTTAGCTTTGGTGGATCTCTCAGGGCCCCTACACCCTTCGTGATGTCCCTGGACTGTGTTGCTTTGACACAGATGTACAATTAAGCATATTTGCTTTTCCCAGAAAAATTCATGGACACAAACTTATGAGTGATCACTGTACAATTTCCTGACGATTTCATAGAGGAAGGCTTTATGTTTGCACCCCACATCAAACAATTTAAAATTCACAGCACACAGTTTTTCTCTCTTCAAACATTGTTACTGACAGTTGATCTCTCTTGCCTTCTTCTCTTCCCATTCTAGAATCTATCTGTAATTCCTCTCTGGGTTATAAATTGTGATTCATAACAATTGAGTTCTCTCCCTCTGGCTGCTACTCTAAATGCACACATTTGTTCATCCAAATAGTCTCCAGAACAAAAACCCTGTTATTATCATTACCTAACCTTTTCAGAAGGCAGTCAGGTTTAGCGAAGCAAATACTGGCTTTTCATTGTGCCCCTAAACTAGAAGCTGAGCTAGTTTGATGACCCGAATATTTCTTTTCATGTCCACATCCTCTACGGACCAACCACATGTTAGGTACTTGATAAAGGCTGGATAATAACGATACTATTGATGTAAGTCTGTACTTTTGTCTTCCTATTAAAGGTTTGGAGTGGTGTATAGGTACCACCTCAGTTATCTTTTTGAAATGCTAAATTTCAAAAGAAACTATTAAGAAGTAGAGAAATACTTTTTTTTAAGTCATTTACTCCTTTTGATAAGCAAGTTTCTTTTTTTAACTCTTTTTTTTAAATGTTTATTCATTTTTTGAGACAGAGACAGAGACAGAGAGAGAGAGAGAGAGAAAGAGAGAGAGAGAGGAGAGACAGGATGCAAGTGGGAGAGGGGCAGTAAGCAAGGGAAACACAGAATCAGAAACAGGCTCCAGGCTCTGAGCTGTCAGCACAAAGCCCGATGCGGGGCTGGAACTCACTAACTGCGAGATCATGACCTGAGCCAAAGTCGGGCACTTAACCAACTGAGCCACTCAGGTGCCCTCAATCTTCTAAATATATATTCTAACATGGAGTCATTCAATCTGAAAACATTTATTAAATGACATTTATTAAATCTGAAAACATATTATTATTTTTTTTTTAATTTTTTTTCAACGTTTATTTATTTTTGGGACAGAGAGAGACAGAGCATGAACGGGGGAAGGGCAGAGAGAGAGGGAGACACAGAATCGGAAACAGGCTCCAGGCTCCGAGCCATCAGCCCAGAGCCCGACGCGGGGCTCGAACTCACGGACCGCGAGATCGTGACCTGGCTGAAGTCGGACGCTTAACCGACTGCGCCACCCAGGCGCCCCTGAAAACATATTATTAAATGAGCATTAGGAGATTCAAAGGAGCATGAGATATAATTTCTTTCTTGCACAATCTTACATTCTGATTGAGATTATTGGTACGCATGTAAGAGGAATATAAATCCTTGTGATTTGCTATGACGAGACCTAGAATTCGAATTCTCACTCTCCCATTAAATAGTTACTTGACTTGGAACACATTTTACTATATCTGAAACTCAGTTTCCTCATCTGTAAAATGGGGATGATAACAGCATACAGTAGGATTATTGGGAAGATAAAGTTAGATAGCGCTGCTCCTGTGCCAGCATAGTGCTTTTATTGTGATTGCTATTTGATATTAATTATGATGACAATATGTGCTCCAGGATTTCCAGGGAGAAGTCTTTTCTATCAGGAGGGATCAGGAAAGGCTGCACAGAAAGTGGAGTTTTGAGGTGGTTTTGTTAAGAATGGTTAGAATTTCTAAAGGCTAAATAAATCAAGATATTCTTGAAGGGATAAGGGGATTACCATGAAGGTGCAGAGAAGGCTTTAGGTTTGGCGCAGACCAAACTGGGAAGAGAAGATTGGAGGAAAAGCCCCGTTTTGAAACGATGAAAGCAACGTCCTGTGGTCATATGTTTGCATCTTTTTTCATGCCATCATCCTCAGGCCAGACTACAGTCATTAGTCATGTACTTTACATTCTGTAGATGTCATCACCTAGTGGAGACAAGCTGGTAGGAAGCATGACGCTCAAAACGACTTGAACTCGTCCAATTAAATAGTCCTGGAGCCTGATGGGTTTTCTGTGAGTCGTTGCAAGCACACATTTGACTCCCTTCTAAAAGTTCAGATTAAAAGGAAGCAAACTTCCAAAATTAGAATCGTAATTAAAATTTGACTTTGATCAGTAGCTGCTGAGAGGGTCATTAAGAGCCATGAATGTGCTGACACAGGAGGTTGTTGGGCGGATGAGGTGAGGAGGGAAGCGGGGAGATTGGAAACAAATAAAAAATTGTTAAGAAGCATTATCGAATTGCAAATATCAATTATTATGGGTCTATGGATGAGCGATTATTATATTAAAAACATTCTTGGCAGGCAGCCCGTATGGGCGTAGATAGCTGTGACTCCATCAGAGCTTGGCTTTAATTTGATTTTTGCAAACATGTTTTTGGTTTCTTTTCTTTTGATTGGTTTCGGAGAACGCTGGACAACAGCTGGGTAGAAACTGCATCTAACCCTCCGTAAACCTTGTCTAAAGCTGATTTCTGCCTCCTGCAAAGTTTGGAGCACGTCGTCTTAGAAGCAGATGTGTGAAGGAGAGGGGAGGGAAAATTGGTGAAAATGGAGGGTTCTCTTGCTGAGTACAGGAGAGACAAGGCTGCTTCTCCAGAAGCAAGGGGCAGTGATCAGATGGAGTAGGGACACATGAAGGAGCTCAGGGTTTGCTTTCATTTCTTGATAAAGAGTAATGACTCACCGGCATGAATGATGAAGGTCGATGGGTCCAAACAATGCGAGAAAGAGAGTGGCTTTAGCTCTCTGCGAGCCTGCCGTGCATTGAGGCTGCCAAAAAGATGAATATGGTCGGAGTCTGCAATTATAGAGGATAGAAGAAAGCAAGCATTCCCCTTTCTGTGCACACCTGGGGTGACACATTCACTTTTAAGTGTGTGGCATGCCCTCTTGTCTGCCTGGTATGTTCCTATTCATCTTTCCCAAGCCAGCTCAAGGTCACCTCTTCTATGACACCTTTCTCCACTCCATGTCTACCAGGCAGATTTAATCATGGCCATGTTGTGCCAGCTCAATTGTACTACTGCATGCATCGCTTTTTCATTGCCATATTGCTTATGTGTCCATCTGCCCTAAAGGGCAGGATCTGTGTCCAATTTAATTTTGTACCCACAGAGCCTGGCACTTAGTAGGTACTCAGTACATTTTTATGGAATTGAGTAGAAAAGACCAGCTGGAGCATGTTTAGAGAAGTGGTACCCTTCAAGTGGAAGGGTTGAAAGGACTTGAAATCATGTTGAAATCCATCTGGAATCAGGTCATGCTATAGTGAGCAAGTTGACTAGTAGTGGGCTCAGAGGGTGTACCACAGAGAGGGTCTGTGGATTGACTGGGAAGAGAGACTCTAAGGCCAGCCAGAAGCAACACTCTACCTTGTCTCAAAAGTAAGAAAGAGAGAGCTATATGTAACAGGAGAAAACAATTCTAGCATGCAAAGACAGGAGGGGAGTTTTCTTCCTTCTTCCCAGTTATTTGGCAACATATATGTCGATATATTTTGAAAGAAATTCAGATAGCCAAACACCGAATATATGCCAGAAATGGAAGGATTTTCTCCGTGGGTCTTAGAAAGTAATGCCAGAAACTAAGGCTCCAAGGATGATGAGGGCAAGAAAGACCACACGGTATACACTACAAGTCAAAGTGTAAGCCAGATCAAAGGGACTTGAGCTCCCTCATTCACCAAGAGTGAAAGACGGGTGCAGAAGGGTGAAATTTTGTGGTACAGGGAATTCTGGCTTCCACTCACTACATACCAACCTGTTGGTTATTATATGTATAATTTTATGCTTCTTTCTGCACAAACTTTAACAAATTGCTACAAAAATACTGGAATAGAAATTGGCCAACCATTTATTGTCCGGTATTTTGGATATTTTCAGTAATACCTGACCGTGGTGGGAGAAAAGGAGGATGAGGGAGGACAAAGAAACATGACACATAGCAGAAGCTGAGGAAAGGTGAGCTCGTCTCTTAAAAGGTCATAGAAAGAAATAAGGAATGATTGAAGAGGAACATTCTTAGCAGTTACACAAATGGAGGACTATAATACTGAAGAGGGATTATGCCTGTCTTTATTTCCCCCAGATGGATAAATACAAGAGCAGTGGGGTGTCAGATAAAAATTTCTGATTGTAATTAATATAAATTGTCTTTGCCTAGTTCCAGGCAAAAAGCAAATTTATGAGAAGGTGTTTGATGCTCACAGATCTGAAATCAAAATGGAAGAATCTGGTCTTTCAAGAAACCAGGATCTTCATGGAGCTGCCATTAGGATAAATTGGTTCCAACCAGTTTTCTCTCTTATCCCTTTACACTCAGAATTTAAATAAATCCCTGGGGGATGGGTTTGGATTGTCATAGTTTGGGTCATGTGAGCACTCCTTGGCTAACTGAGAAGAGGGCACCTCCACTGATGGGCCCTTTAAGACAGCATTAAATGGAGAAGAGCAAATTCTTCAAGGGGAAACCAAAGTGTCTTCTTCAAAAAGAGAAAACAAGATGCAGAGCTACAGCATTAGTCATCACTGCAAATGCATAGACTCTGCCAGAAATTCCCTTTGACTCAAGGCACTCAGAGATTGGATGACTATTTGTCACACATGTTGTAGGAAAGACTCAATAATTGAGTGAGTAATTGGACTACATAACCTCCTCTCTAACCCTGAAATTTCACCTCTCTGTGATTTTGGAAAAAGGATCAAATCACAAGATTCCCTTTAGGAAGAATGATGAAAAACCATCTTTATTATTCCTATTCACGAGTTCATTTGCAAATATCCAGGATCAACCTGTATACACACAAACAAAAATATATCGATACACAACCCACAGTGCAAGCAGCTTGTAATTAAAGAACCAGACTAATGCAACATTTTCCCACTTACAGCTCTTCCCCACTGCTAGCATTCTTTAAGCCTTCTGTTATCAGGCAATTTAGTTATACACAATAAATACATACACATGTGTGAGGAGATTTAAATATACTTTTTTGAATGTAAACTAAGGATCTTCATACAATTACTCTGGGTTTTGAGCCTGGTTTATATTGACTAAAAATTGCAGCTGAAAATAATTCTACAGATAAGGCCATTTCTTCTCATTTGAGAAGTACTGGAAAGGCTATAATAGGATTCTTTCAAGTTTTGAGATATTTGGGGCCTGTTACCTGACAGATATTAATGATGGTTTCTATTCTGATTATATTATGGGATCACAGAATTCTAAAGGCAGAGGGCATGTTGAGATGTCCTCCTCTATACGTCTCTGGGACACCAAGAAAATTACTTTAGATGGAATGGAGAAACACATAAAATTTGGAGGCTTGGGCTCTACTCTGAAAGGTAGAGAGCATAATATGATCTTAACAGGGTTTTCCTAACACTTGTAAATGTAAGGAATAATCTTAGGTATGTATCCCAAGTCTCTGAGATATTAGATCTTCATGGGCCACTTACTGGTCCAGGTATTGAAGTGATTCTCCACTTAACTGCAGCGTTTACCTGAAGAATGTTTCAAACTACCCTTCACAACAGCAACTTACCAAGGCAATGATTCTCAATGGTGAGGAAGGGGAACTCTTGGAGACATCAGTATCTTGAGGGTACGGAGGAGTGTGTTACATATTATCTTGATATGACTCCTTCATCACTTCCGACTTGAAAGGAAGTGGTTTAGGGGGCAAATGATAGATGTTTGAAATTGAGATGGTATCTGAAACCTACAGAAGATGCTGACCCTAAGTGTCTAATTGGCTTAGCACTGGGGAGTAAAAATGGAGGAAGACACCTTCATGTGCCTTTACAAGGCCTCAAAGAGTTGAGAGAAACAAATGAGCTAATCTTTATAATGTTCATAGCACAATAAGTAGAACAGAGGAAGCATACAATAAATGACATTATCCCTCTTCCTCCATCACCACCCCTGTTTCCTTAGGTACCTCCAAGTGCATCTCATTTGTCAGATGCAATTTAGTCACGATTAAATTTGTGCCTCACTACGATAACCAGATAGTTAAGTTAAAACTTGATCTTTATTGCTAAGAAATTATACATCAAGTCTACGCAGCCTTGTGTAGGGGAAGACAAAAATTCTGTTCTCCTTTTCCCATCTTGAGTTCATTGCCTGGAGCCCTGTAAATTAGATTGACAAAAGACAGATTAACAAGAGAAAAACAAACAAAAGTTTATTAACATATGTGTTGCCCTACACACAGGAGCCCTGGGAATGAGTAACTCAAGAGGGGTGGTTAGAACTTGAGCTTCTGTACCACCTTTGTAAAGCACAATAATTTTGTAGAGAAATGACAAGGCAAAGGCCTTTGAGCTTTTAGGGATGGCCCAATGGGCAAAGGTAAATATATTGGAAATTAATGTCAGGTAAAGGCGAGTTTTAGCAAGGTTTGCTTTGTAGATTCCTTTGGTGCAGTCTCTGGGCTGATACAAGTCTAGAGCTGTCTGCAGTGATTACCTTCCATTTTCCCTGGGGAGAGGGGAGATGGGAACACCTTTCCAAGTTATGTCCTGCTTTCAGGCAAATGGAGGGAGGGCAGAGACTTTTTCTTGTTTCTGCTGCTTCTCACTTGCCTTCAGCTCAGAATGATACTTACGCCAAAGCGCCGTAGTTTGGAATGGCGTTTTCCGCTATATTATGCCTTCATATTCTGGTCTATCCTTGGCCATAGACTTTTATTGTTCCAGTTTTCGGGGGAATTGAAGTCTTCCTCTCTGCAGCCATTATGGCTTGCAATAGCCAGATGCCTCTTGAAGGGACTGACGGCCTTTTTCAGAGAGGAAATATTTTCCTAGGATGCCATATAGGTTTAGGAATATCAAAGACAGCCAGATACTCAGCATAATTATAGGTCAGGTTTTCCGACCAGATATGCAAATCATCTTCTTTTCTTGGGAGGAGGGTTTGGCTGATTTAAACATTTGAGGCAACATCTAACATAAGCATTCCAGAGAACATGTCAAAGAGATCTGGAGGTGGAAAACAGTCTTCTGAAGTCAGGAAGTCAGCGTCATCCAAAGAAACAGCACCTAAAAGGGAAGGATGGTTCAGACTTGGGGCTCTCGTGTATGGATAACTAATCTTCTGTGACTTCTTCTCCCCCGCACCCACCAAGGCCCTCATGGCTCTGAGCCAGTAGTTGGATTTAGGACAGCATTTCCTTGCCCCTCTGCCACCTGGACACACATGAATGATGATGTTCAAAGCCTATAGCACTGGCAGGTTTGTGAAAACTTCTCAACTCGCTAATTGTAGCTTCACCTCTCACTCTCTCTCACTCAAAAAAGCGTATCCAGTGCAAATGGATATGCAAAAGTCACTTTCTTTAGGGCTGGGTTCCTCAAAGAGTGATTTTAGGTAGTTCATAGATAGGAATCAAATAACATTGATGCACATAGTCACTTAATCCTATTTAAATTCTCTTTCAATTCTTCAGATTACATCAAGGGAAAAGACTCAATTTGTTGCTAGTGTTTCTTTAAACATCTCTCAGCTCTTAGTATCTCCCTTTTCAACAGAGCAAAAGACCAGTTCTGAATCAGAGTTCTCAGCTAGCAACAGTATCTAGCTAAAATGTAACAATATTGTCTGGGAATTGTATATATTTTTAAGTTTATTTTCTATTTTGTCAGGTGATACTGGTTTTTCATTTATAGTAGTGAAAATTTTTTTTCATAAATGAATTTATTTAAGTAAAAAATGAGTCCATTTAAAGGAAACAGTGAAAGTAAATAACAGTAATGTCCCATAATACATAATGGCACAGATATGCTACAGTAATAATATGGTTAGAGAGAAAATTCTGATAGTACTATTTGAATGATCAGAGTTTAGGAAACACTGGTATCGGAATGATCTTGAATTGGCCTGAATTTTTCAAAATAAATTATTTTCAACTTTTAATACTTTAATGATTATTGGTAACAAATGCTTTACGATATATTTTACAAATGTTTAAGCTATCCCAGAGCATTATTCTACTCTGGCTTAAAACTGTTGACCTATGTGAGCTTATTACCTAAAAAATAGAGAGAGAGACTGTTGGACTATTTTTACTTTAATCTTTTGGAACACTTTTCGTATCTGTGGTCTGTGCTTGTGCTCTTTTTAATTTATTTTTATGTTTTTAAAAATGTTTATTTTTGAGAGAGAGACAGAGTGCAAGTCGGGGAGGGGCAGAGAGAGAAGGAGACACAGAATCCGAAGCAGGCTCCAGGCTCTGAGCTGTCAGCACAGAGCCCGACGTGGGACTCGAACCCATAAACTGTGAGATCATGACCTGAGCCGAAGCCGGATGCTTAACCGACTGAGCCACCCAGGTGCCCCTCGTGCTCTTTTTTTTTTTTTTTTAATTTTTTTTTTCAATGTTTATTTATTTTTGGGACAGAGAGAGACAGAGCATGAATGGGGGAGGGGCAGAGAGAGAGGGAGACACAGAATCGGAAACATCAGCCATCTGGTGATGGCCATCAGCCCAGAGCCTGACGCGGGGCTCGAACTCGCCGACCGCGAGATCGTGACCTGGCTGAAGCCGGACGCTTAACCAACTGCGCCACCCAGGCGCCCCACCTCGTGCTCTTTTTTAAAGACAGCAGCAGCAAATGGTTCTAAAAGTCTCTTGTTGGAGAGATGGCTAGGTTTCTTTTTTCTTTTTATTAACTTTATTTAGTTATTTTGTGAGAGGAAAGATCATGGAGGAGGGGTTGAGAAGGGGGGAGAAAGAGAATCCCTCCACACTGTCAGCGTAGAACCCAACACGGGGCTTGATCTCATGAATTTTGAGATCATGGCCTGAGCGAAATCACGAGTTGGATGAGCCACCCAGGCACCCTGAGACGGCTAGTTTCCTATCCAGTGCTTCCTTTCTCTCTTGCGTTGTAACTAAGTTGTACCTAGATATGTGGATGACCAATTAACTACATTTTTCCACGACAAAGTTCTCGCCTTGGGATGTGAGCATGCTTCTGCCTATTCTCCATCTGCTTCCTGATGGCTGGAAATGGATTATGATAGAAACCCAAGTTCATTGGTCATACGTCTAAGGAAATGTGGAACAGAAAGTTGGTAGAAGACTGGGTGTTTGAATGACCAAGTGGAACAGAGCAACTCACCTTACTCGATCACCCACCTTGGACCTGTTATGTGACAGAGAGGTAAAGTCCTTTCAACTTTAAGCTTCCGTGGTGTTTCAAACCCGTGTTACAGCAGCTTAGCTTTTAATCTAGCTCAGCTTCTAATATAGTACTCCTCCACCACCCAGACCGCTCTCTATTAATATTAGATATAATTAGTTGGCATAATGAGAAAAGGTGGGAAAGAAGGTGTGTCACCTTGTGCCTTTGTGAATAAATTACATTTGACTCCTATGCTGCCTCCGTCCCGGTATGACTCAGAATGAGTCTGGGAGAAGACCATTGTGAAGCAAGCACGTAAACACACATTATCACAAACTAATAAATACCAAGACTGTTGTTTTACTCCTTGTATAAGTCAGAGGCATGTATTAGGAGAGTTAAGAAAGCCCAAAAAACCATGGGAAAACATGAAAGACCTCAGTATCATAAATCAGGTGGACTAGAGCCTGGGCATGGGGTAGGGGGCTAGGTTTGGAGAGCAAGCCCTGTTAAGGACTTTTTCCAAGCACTGGAGAAAGCATTTGTTCTTTATTTGTGCCCTACACAGGATTCAGATCCTTGGGAAAGAGAATCTATTTGACCAGTCCTGGCTCTTTGAGTATTCTTCCGGACAACAGGGGGGCACCTTCGTTGTGAGGTCTGCCTTGCAAAAGAGGATGGGTAGTTCTTCAAAGGGAATTTGAAATTCTTTTCCCCTGCACTTAGTAGTGCACTGGGACCAGCTTGCCTTGGCTCAAGAAAGCTGACGGTGTGCAACTCTTTCCAACTCCATGTTAAGTGACGTCTCCCTTGGGGGCTTGCTTGAAAACAGCCATGTTCTGAGTATTTATGCCACAAAAGTGGGCAAATGATAGGAATCAGGCCCTATGCTTCAGAGAGCTAGTGTTAAACATTTACTAGCACACTTTTCTTCTTTGCCCCTCTACTTTCTTACCCTTATTAAATAGGTTGGCCTTGCATCAGATTCGAGAGATATGGAAGTTTTCCACTAACTTAGGAACAACATGTGAGAAAATGAAAATTTTATTTTACAAACATGCCTCCAAATCAACATATTGCATTATGGGATCTGAAAATTAATTTCATCCATGTAGAACATGGGTATAATTAAAATGAGGTTCAGGGGTGCTGTTTCAGCTTGTATAATTCTGAGAAGGGAATTTTGCTTTGGTTTGGGAACAAAAACAACCCTGCTTTAGTATCTGACTAGCTCTTGTCATATATTATTTGATCACCTTATATGTAGAAGGATAGCCTTACAACTTACTAGAACCCAATAGACAATCAGTCAATATAGGACTAATGGGTGAATAACAAAATCACAAGCATTTGAGGGAAAATATGGTATATCATACTTCTCTTGTGTTCTTTCAGAGAGTTCAGAATAGCACTACGAATATGATTTAATAAGTACATACTTGGTTTTTAACTTGAATTAGAGAATATTTCTCAAGTAGTTTAACAAACTGGTTAAATGAAACAGCTGGATATTTGGTTAACTGATTTTAATTATGATACTACAATCGTCAGAGTATTTTGATTCCTTTTTGGGGGACATGGTATTTATTTCATTTACTCAGTAAATTTTTATTGAGCAACTGTAAGCTGTCTGGCTTTTCAATTGTACTATTGAGGGTAGAGTATATAGAGAATATATTCCAAAGCAAAAAGTTGAGGCTATGGTAATTTTTTGTGAGTATTTAATTCAGATGTCCAATTCCTGAACAGTTTGATTAAAAAAAACTTTTTTAATGTTTACTTATTTTTGAGAGAGAGAGAGACAGAGTGTGAGCGGACACAGAGAGAGACACAGAATCCAAAGCAGGTTCCAGGCTCTGAGCTGTCAGCACAGAGCCTGATGTGGGCCTCAAACTCACGAACCATGAGATCATGACCTGAGCCGAAGTCGGATGCTTAACCGACTAAGCCACCCAGGTGGCCCCAGTTAGATTTTTTTATATCACTCAAATAGCAGAAAGTAGTCAACTTGTGTCATATGAACAGTTCAAGTTGAAGGTATCTTTCTAAATGCAGAATGATTGTTTCAGTGCAATGATTTTATTATTGAAGAAATATATATCTGTATATATATTATATGTATATACAATGTATATAATGTATATGTATATATGTATAATGTATATATGTATGTATAGTGTATATAATATATATAATGTATATATGTATATATAATGTATATATATTATATGTATATATAATGTATATAATGTATATATAGAGAATATATTCCAAAGCAAAAGATATATAATATATATCAGTAATATATATATATACATATAATATATATGACACTTAAAATGTACTAAACACTTCTCTAAGCAGTTAACAAATATTAACTCAATTAATTCTAATACCCTGATTTTACAACTATAAAAACCAAGGTGCAAAAAGGGCTAAGTGACTTAAGATGACACAGATAGTAATGAGAGATCCAGATATTTTATTAATTTTTATACAAGTTTTTGAAGTTTATTTATTTTGAGAGAGGGAGGGAAAGAGAGAGAGGGAGACAGGGAGATTGACACAGGAAAGAATTCCAACAGGTTCCACCCTGTCATCATGGAGCCCAACACAGGCTTGATTCCACAAACTGTGAGATCGTGACCTGAGTGGAAATCAAGAGTCGGACGTTTAACCCACTGAGCCACCCAGGTGCCCCTGGGAGATCCAGATTTAAATTGAGGTGGTCTAGCTCCAGACTATAAGCTCCTGACTGCATACTGTTCTGCCTGCCTGAGATGATGCTAGGATCTGAGCAGAAAGAGGTGAGGTAGTGACCCTTGATCATACAGGAGCTCAACAGAGTGTGAAGAGTGGTCAGAGATGAATTCAAAATGCATGCAAATGAGTGTTTAAAGCAGAATTATTCATGATCATCCCAAATTAGAAGAATAGGCCAATGTCTACCAACAGTAAAATAGAATAATCTCTCTCTGTCTCTGTCTGTCTGTCTCTCTCTCGCATATTGGACTATTATACAGCAATGAAAATAAACAGACAACTATTACCCACAACCAAGTAGGAGAATATCACAAACCTAGTTTTGAGCAAAGAACTGAGATAGAAATAGTTGCATACTGTGTTATTCCATTTACATAAAGGTAAAATTTTTTACATAAATGGCAAAACTAATCTGTGGACTTAGAAATCCTAGGTATGGTTACTTTTAAGTAATAATTGAGAAGGGGTATGGGAGCTTCTGATTTGTTGGAAATCTTCTATTTCTTAACCTAGATAGTAGTCAAATGGTTGTGCTCACTTAGTGATAATTCATTGAGCTCTGCAGTCACGATTTTTGCCTCTTTTGTATGTGTGTTGTAGTTCAATAATAAGTTAAGAAACATTGAGTAGAGGAATAATAGGAAGAAACATGGTGTAATCGAGGCCAGAAGTAGGGTTAGGCTGAAAAACGAGAGCTGAGGGGCGCCTGGGTGGCTCAGTCGGTTAAGCAGCCGACTTCAGCTCAGGTCATGATCTCGCGGTCTGTGAGTTCAAGTCCCGCGTCAGGCTCTGTGCTGTCAGCTCAGAGCCTGGAGCCTGTTTCAGATTCTGTGTCTCCCTCTCTCTGACCCTCCCCCATTCATGCTCTGTCTCGCTCTGTCTCAAAAATAAATAAACGTTAAAAAAAATTAAAAAAAAAAAGAAAAACGAGAGTTGATAGTTGAGAGCTAGAATTGAGAAGAAAAATTGTTTGTATGTACTATATTTATGAAATCAGTTGATAAATCTTTTTTAAAGTTTATTTTGTATTTTATTTTAATTTTTTGAACTAGCTACTTTTATTTTATTTTTTTTTCCTACATGATAAATTGTAGTCTTTAATCCTCCCCCCCTATTTCCCCCGTCTCCCCACCTATCTCCCCTTTGGTAACCATCAGTTTGTTCTCTCTAGTTAACAGCCTGTTTCTTGGTTTGTCTCCAGAGAGAGAGAGGGCACAAGTGGGGGAGAGGGGCAGAAGGAGAGAGAGAGAATCTTAAACAGGGTCTGTACCCAGCACAGATCCTGACACAGGGCTCGATCTCACGACTGTGAGATCATGACCTGAGACAAAATCAAGAGTTGAATGCTTAACTGACTGAACCATTCAGGTGCCCTTCTCTTTTTCCTTTATTCATTTGTTTCTTAAATTCCGTATATGAGTAAGATAATATGGTATTTGTCTTTCTCTGACTGACTTGTTTCACTAAACATTATACTCTATAGCTCTATCTATGTTGTTGCAAATGGCAAGATTTCATTCTTTTTTTATCGCTGAATACTATTCCGTGTGTGTGTGTGTGTGTGTGTGTGTGTGTGTATTTATATATACACACTACTTCTTTTTCTATTTATCTATCAATGGACATAGGTTATTTCATAGTTGGGCTGTTGTACATAATGCTGCAATAAATATCAGGGTGCATATATCCCTTTCAATTGGTACTTCTGCATCTTTTGCATAAGTGCAATTCTTGGATCACAGGGTGATTCTATTTTTAGTTTTTTGACCTCCATACTGTTTTCCACAGTGGCTGCATCAATTTGCATTCCCACCAACAGTGCAAGATGGTTCCTTTTTCTCCACATTCTTACCAACACCCGTTTCTTGTGTTTTTGATTTTAGCATTTCTGACAGGTGTGAGGTGATATCTAATTGTAGTTTAGATATGCATTTCCCTGATGATAAGTGATGTTGAACAACTTTTCATGTGTCTGTTGGTCATCTGGATGTCTTCTTTGGAGAAATGTCTGTTCCTGTCTTCTGCCCATTTTTAGGTTGGGTTATTTGGTTTTTGGGTTTTGAGTTTGTTGTGTCAGTTCTTTATATATGTTGGATACTAAACCTTTATCAGACATGTCATTTGCAAATATCTTCTCCCATTTGGTAGGTTGTCTTTTAGCTTTGTTGATTGTTTCCTTCTTTGTGCAGACACTTTTTATTTTGATTTAGTCCCAATAGTTTAGTTTTTGCTTTTATTTCCCTTGCCTCAGGTGACCCATCTAGAAAAATGTTGCTATGGCCAATGTCAGAGAGATTACTGTCTGTGCTTTCTTCAAGTATTTTTTTTTTTTTTATGGTTTAGGTCTTTAATTCATTTGGAGTTTATTTTTGTGTATGGTGAAAGAAAGTGGCCCAGTTTCATTCTTTTACATGCAGCTGTCCAGTTTTACTCACATCATTTATTCAATAGACTGTCTTTTCCCCCATTGTATGTTCATTCCTCCTTTGTAGCAGATTAATTGACCATATAATTATGGATTTATTTCTGGGTTTTCTGTTCTAGTCCATTGATCTACATGTCTATTTTTATGCCAGTACCATACTGTTTTAACTACTACTGCTTTGTAATATAACTTGAAATTGGGGATTGTGATAATTTTGGTTTTTTTTTTCTTTTTAAGATTGCTTTGGCTATTCGAGGTCTTTTGTGGTTCCATACAAATTTTAGGATTGTTTGTTCTAGTTCTATGAAAAATGCTGTGTTGTAGTTCAATAGCGAGGGCATTAAGGCTGTAGATTGCTTTGGGTAGTGTAGACATTTTAACAGTATTTGTTCTTCCAACCCATGAGCATGGAATATCTTTCCATTTCTTTGTGTCAATCCTATATTTCTTACATCAGTGTTTTATATTAATTGATCAAACTTGATTGCTCTTTTTAGGTATCGAGGGTTAGAAACTTTTCTGTAAAGGGTCAGATGTCAATATTTTAGGCATTGTGGGCCACATATAATCTCTTTCACATATTCTCTCTCTCTCTTTCTTTAGCAACTCCTTAAAAATGCATGGGGCGCCTGGGTGGCGCAGTTGGTTAAGCGTCCGACTTCAGCCAGGTCACGATCTCGCGGTCCGTGAGTTCGAGCCCCGCGTCGGGCTCTGGGCTGATGGCTCAGAGCCTGGAGCCTGTTTCCGATTCTGTGTCTCCCTCTCTCTCTGCCCCTCCCCCGTTCATGCTCTGTCTCTCTCTGTCCCAAAAATAAATAAATGTTGAAAAAAAATTTTTTTTTTTAATTAAAAAAAAAAATGCAAAAGTCATTCTTAGCTTGATGGCTATAAAAAATAGGCCACTTTGAGTGACTATGTTTATACCAATGTAGATTTGTCAGTTGTAACAAATGCATCACTCTGGTTAATAAAGGGAGAATCTGTGCATGCATGTGGGCACGAATGAATGGGCAATCTCTGTGTCTTCCTCTCAATTTTCTTATGAACCTAAACTTGTTCTGAAAAGGTGAAGTATGAACCTAAAACTGCTCTAAAAAAATGGAAGTCTTAATTGAAAAAAAAAGAAAAGACCACAGGCCAGATTTGACTCTGGGGCCACATATTGTTAACCCCATTATCCAGCTCAGGGTAAGGCTAAAAAGATTGCAATGCAGTTTTGGCTCTCCACATATCATGAATTTATTCAGTCAGCATATCTTTACTGAATATCATTTTTGTGCTTTAAGTAGATGAGGTAGTTATAGCCATATAAACCTCTATATTACAGCATGTAGTGAGTACCCGAAATGAGGTACAATGTAAGTGCTGGAGAAAAAAGAATGTGACTTTCTCTCTTTGAGGTTAACTTGCAACTGCTCTGGAAGTAGGTAGGGATGAACCAGCTAGAGAAGAAGGAGAAGGCGTTGTATAGAGGGGAGGAGTCATGAGTAAATCTCCATAGTGCTTCCCAAACTTTTTCACACCATGGTGCACATCTCCCTTATTTTTTTGGAGCACTGGGTTAAACAGATGATGTCACTTATGAATGGAAGCAATGGGTCCAGGGACCCATGCGGCCCCCGACCCCATGAAGTTGCCCTGAGGCCTGAGCATAGCACTCTCATTCACATCCCTTGGCACTCCAGTTGAGAAGTTCTGGAGCAACAAATAACGCATTGAGTGAACAGGTGGGAGTTTGGTCAGGGGGAATTTTGGTAGCTTTACACTGCCCAGGGCTGAGGCTCAACTTTGCTTCTATCACTTACTTGTTGGATGACCTAAGCAGGCTGTTTTGAAATCCCTTTTCTTCTTTTTCTTCCCTCTTTTTTTTTTTTTTTTATAAAATGCTGATAGTACCTGGAAGGGATCTTGTGAAGCTTAACATTAATGAAATACTGTGCATACAGCTTCTGCTGCGGACTCAACATACAACAGGTTATTTATTCCCCACATCCTTTCAGCCTTCCTATACAGACAATAAAAAATCCCTTGACAAAAGAAACCATGCACTTTCCAGTCTGTATACCCACTGCCTGGGGATAATGGCAGGGCTTTTGTGAGATGGAAACAAGGAATGATAAGTGAAGAGAAACCATAAAATAATGGGTAAATCTATTGCTTTGGTACTCTTCCTTCAAATGTGACTGTTCTTTAGAAAGAGAGAGGTTATCAACTCTCGGAACACTTAAGTATGAGTTGTAATATCTGTGTGAGGGGAAATCTTTCTCTCTTTCTCTTTGTCTCTCCCTTTTTTTTTTTTTTTTATTTTATCTTTTCTTTTTTGTAAGCCAAAGGTGCAAGGGCTCAGTGGGCTGTGCCCTGGAGGTGAACTGAGGACTCTGGTTAAACATGGCTTGGAGGAAACTCATCAGCTGACTTCAACAGAAACATCTGTGAGTTCATATTGGCCAAGTCCCTAGAGATTTTTTCACTGCTGAACATGCTACTTCCCAACTGTTCAAGATAGTGGCTCAGAGCTGTGCACATATTTTGAGATGTATTCTGCTGATTGGATTATTTTTAAAGCCTATTTCTTATCTAAAGTATTTCCTTTAATTGCTTCTTTCTGGCCTGATGCTAGGTCTCAGTGAGGTTGTTCCAAGTCTAGAATCATAAAATAATACTCTCCCAAATTGGAAGTAGCCACCCCATCACTTTCCAGATGAGGAAATTGACACCACTTGAATGAAAAGTTGCTCAAGTCTCACAGATATTTCATTTTTTCTTCCTTTCCTTCTTCCTCTGTCTCTCCTCCCCTTCCTCCCTTCCTTATTTGCTGAATAACTCCCAGATGCCATGCACTGTTTTCAGCGCTAATGATACAAAAAGGCATATCCCACAGACTGTTGAACTTCTCATCTACTGCAGCAGTAGCAGCAGCAGCGATGTAAACCACTTATTACTGTAGGCATGGTAAGGGATTGCGTAGAGGGGCACAAAAGATTTGAAGAGAACCCATAAGAGGGCCCAACTAAGTTAAACTTGGAGGGTCAGGGGTATTGACCTGAGTGGAGTCTCACAGGGTGTGTGGGATGTAAGTAGGCTGTGAGGGCAGTGAGGTATGGGAACAGAGATGAGAAATGATCTTTGAGACACAATGAAGAGTACAGGTAGTAGCATCAGATGTACATGTTATTTTCCTGAATTCATTTATTTGTGGGGAGGGCGAGGGTGAAGGCGAGGATGAGGGGGAGGGAGAGAGAGAGAGAGAGAGAGAGACTTGGAGAGAAATAATATAAAATTCCACCTGAATACTAGCTGCTCTGGCCCTTCCAATCTATGGTTGCATGCTATGCCTCTGTCTTCTGCCCAAGGGAGTCATAATGGAATCTCCCACTCATGGAGTAAGAGAACCAGCCTCACAGTCATCACAGGCCTGCGGGAGCATCTCACCAAACCAGTGAGAGCAAGAGCTGTTTTGATTATACATGATTTTATATGCTGAGTGTAGAACTGAAACCCCTATAAGATGCTCTTCCACTTATAAAGGCATTCCTACCATGTACTTATCCCTAGGGGTTTTTGTTAAGGAGGACTAGTTGCCGGGATTGGCTTTAGGAAATGCAATCCTTTCTATCGATTCAACAAAGATAAATTTTACGGCTGCCATGCACCATCTTCTCTGATCTCTTTTATTGGAGGTGGTGTTGGTGAAAGAGCTGTGAAGTCAATAAACAAAGCGAACAAAGTGCACAACTTTTACTTTCCTGGCTCCGCCTGGGAGCCCAGAGCTGTGCGATCCTGAGATACAGCCTCCCCATAGGTCATGCCCAGGGGCTTCCATTATCTCTAAGCAACACACACTCCAGAGCATCTTATTAATGATATTTAATTACACTGAAATTAATGATGTTTTTCATCTGATCTTGGGCTGATTTTACAGCTCAGAGATAAGCTGGGGCAACTTTGGCTTTTCTGTCTCTCCATCTCAGCAGTCAAGTACCCTCTTTTATCTTTGTTGACTCTCTGCTTTTTTCCAGGTGCCCATTTTCTCCACTTGCACTTCTTTCTCTGACTACCAGCCTCCCCCCGCTTTTTTTTTTTTCAGTAATAATTAGCTACCCCAAGCCACAGAAATGATCTGTTTCCACATGAGGTTTCTGATGATACAGACAATGCAGTTTTTCTCAACAGTGTTTAATTTGCATATATCCTGGCCATATCTTCATTAGGTTTTAAAACACAGAGATTGTCAAATGAGCACTATCTGATAGCTCAAACAATACAATAGTTTTAGAAGACTCTAATCTCATCATTGTCTACTTGAGTGCTCTGGGTTTTGCTGAGGAAAATCTTTTACAGAAGTGGCATGGAGTATTCAGTTCTCAGGTTCAGGAATTGTTATTATTTCCCAATGAAAATAATGGGGATTGTAGATAGGATTTACCAAACTTGAACCGTATTGATGGTTTTTGCTTTGTTTGAGCAAAAACAGGTGTTTGGGGGAATTAAACATTTCTGCTGTGAACTGTAATATAATAGCATTGAGAATGAAATGTTTAAAAACTGAGTATAGGGCATGATGATGAAAGTGAATTGGATTGCGGAAATTCTTTCAGAGTTCAAAGTCTTATGCTATTTAAAGGATTCAAAGAGTAAATTGGAAATATACTCTGTTTGGATTTTTTGTTCTTGGGAAGGGGTAAGAAATACAGTCCTCGAAGAATGCTTCATTGTATTGACAGCCCAACTATTGATTTATTAGGGCAGAAAACCAGAAGCATTACATCAAATAATTTCCCTATTTATTTCTTTCTCTACTTATCTTAAGCTGTTCTTTAACCTACTTTCTGCACCACCCTACCCCCCCCCACCACAAGCCAAAACATAATATAGAAGTAATAACAACAATAACTACAATATCTTATTGCATTCATTCAGGTTAAGTTTCAACATATCAGGTAATTGAAAATTTCCCAGTTGTCTCTGCGTCTGATCCTAGGATACATATCTTTTTCTTTTTTCATAGTCTTTTAGCTCATTCATTCATTCATTCATTCACCAAACATAAAATATAGACATCAGCTAGATAACAGATACTATGATAGGTGCTGGAAAAACAATGGTGGGCCAAACACAGTCTCTATACCTATATAAATTAGAAACCAGGAGAGGAGGGTGACATTAATCTATAAGTCATACCAATAGAAATGTAAAATTATAATCAAGTTCTAAGAAGGTGTATGGTGCTAGAAGAGCTTACAGGAGTAAGGTTTAACCCAACTTGGAGGACCAGGAAAAGGTTTTCTGTAGAAGCCGCTAGGGATTGAGATCCGAAGGAACAATAGGTATTTGTTGGTCAAGAGAATGTGGTAAGGTGAGTTTTTCCAAAACGCAAGATGCTACCTGTGCATTGACCCCATGATGAGAGGGAAAATGATGAGATAGCACTACTCAGCCTCATTCTCTTCAGACAAGGCTGTCTTTCTCCTTTCCTTTGTGGGTGATGACACCCTTTGTATTTCAGATTCCTAGAGGTGACATTTTTCTCCTTGAGAGCTTGGTTTCCAAAGGAGAAGAAGAAAAGGGTAGGTTCCCTCCTGATGTCAGCCCTCTATTTCTCCTTTATTAGCCTTGTCAGTATTGATGAAGGAGTGCTAGTCTACAAAGGTCCTTGTCTGGGCGTGAGCAATGAGATGGTGTGTGAGGGGCTGACGTGTCCAGGTACAATTTTCTAGTTGGCAGAAAGCTCAACGAGAAGAGTCCTAGGGTTAGACTAAAAAGACTGGGCTTTGCAGGGTGAGGCACTTAACTTCTCCCAGTCTCAATTTTCCTCATCTAAAGGGGGGTTGTGAAGTTCAAATAAGATAGCAATGCCAGAGAACATAATACATTTATTTAAATATGTAAGGAACCATTTTATCGCTATTACTTATTTAAAAGTTCTGGGAAAGTTCAGCTCACTTTTCAGATAGAATCTCAAAAGGAAAATTTTATCAGTGACCAGAATATGTATTTTTGTAATGTATGTTTTCAAATTGTATAATGATATACTGTCTCATCAAAATAAGAATTGGACTAAAAGATGGCTAGATTGTGTTGTGTTTACCAGTGAAATGTATCTTTGGGGCAGTTCTCACCAACCTGACTCTTTGGAAATTCTTAGTTCAACTCAGTCACCACATGTGGACACAGCCGGTGTTTACCAAAATGGATTTAGATCACTCTCTAAAGCGATTCAGATCGTCAAACTAGTTCAACTGAAATATCAGGTAAGTGAAGCAAAGGGTCATCCATGCTTTATACAAAGAATTGATTTAAAAAAAAAGAATTGATCAAGATGGGTCTTCTGTAGATCTGACACAAACCAATGAGCTTTAAGATCTTCTGGGCCTCACTGCTCCTATCACTAAGGAGACAGGAAAGAGGACATCTAAAATTCATTCTGGCTCTAACATTCCATGCTAAAAATGTCTTTAATCACTGTCAAGAGGCATTACAGTCCAAAAGAGCTGAATTTTTTTTTTTTTAGAAGATAAAATACTCTTAGTATGGGGGGTGCCTAAATGATTCAGTTGATTAAGTGTCTGACTCTTGATTTTGGCTCAGGTCATGATCTTACCATTTGCGAGTTCCAGCCCCATGTCAGGCTCTGTGCTAACAGCATGGAGCCTGCTTGGGATTCTCTTTCTCTCTCTCTCTCTCTCTCTCTCTCTCTCTCTCTGCCCCTACCCCACTCATGTGTGCACACACACTCTCTCTCACAAATAAATAAAATAAACTTTAAAAATGTTTTAGTGTGTATATTGTTTATGAACGAAGAATAAATTTATAAGCATCTGCTGGAAATTTCAGGGAAGGGAGATCCTGAAAATTTTCCATTGAGCAAGGAAGGATGAGTAGAATTACTTCAGCAGTACTCATTATTACTAATGTGAGATTGGTGAGAGGTCATTGATAACAAATTTCTCTGCATAATGGAAACTTTATACCCTTCCACTGATGCCCCTCCCTCACTCCTCCCTGCTGCCTTTGGCAACCACAATTCCACCCTCACTCACTGTGATCAGCAGACCTGAATTCCCAAACCTGCTCTGTTATTCATCGTGTGACCTTGGGCAAGTTACCTAGCCTCTCTATGCCTGGCCCCTCTTTTGAGAAACAAAAACATAATACGTACCTCACAGAGTTTCCGTGGAGATAAATTGGTACAAAAATGAAATACATTCATGAGACTCTCATGTGCCTATTAAGCACTAAATAAATGTGTATTTCCTTTTGTTTTCTTTTTCCACTTAAGTTTGTAGAAGTATTTTTGGTCTTGTGAGCTTTTGTACTTTAACTGGCTTCATCTGAGAACTTCTTGAGTGGAATGAGGACCTGCCAAATATGTGCTCGTCAAAGCCAATAACCATTCATGACATATAAGATGCTTGAATTTCCTCAACAGCTTGAGAGAGAAATAAGTTTCCATTGCTCGCAGTTATTTCACTTATAATAATTCGGTATCTGTCTTAAGACTTGTGACACTGCTTTATGTTGAAATATAGGGAAGAAAAATACTTAAGAAGCTAAGGGGGAAATGAGGGTGAGATATTAAAAAAATGTCCTATTAATTTCAGAAGTAAACTTAGTGTTCTAGTTTTTGAAAGAAGTGCTTCTTCTGGAGAGAAAGCGAAAAAAAATCTATTAAAGGGGGAAAAGTTTCCAAAGAAGTTGAGTGGTTCTTTTTATTTTCTTAAACAAATTCTTCCTGCCAAGTATTGGCTCTTGGAAAACACGGTTAGCCAGCTATAAAGTTGTAATAGAAAATAGTAAAAGCAATGAAATGTACAATTAAGGATCACACACCCCAGATATCTTCTAGTTCATTAGTCATCCTCCTATCTCAGTGAAGGAGGTTTCTCAATCCCTGCTCTTTACTCCTTGGCTCAACCACAGTGGAACCAATGATAAGGTTCACTCTTTTTTATAGTGTTTCTTTGCACAAAGCAATGATCTCTTAAAGATGAAGTTTAATGCTCCCCCAGGAAATGCTGTCCATTTTAGACTTTTTTTCTGCTTGGTAGCATTCTCTTTTTCTCAGTGAAGGTTGTAAGCTAGATCAGTAGTCACTGGGATTTTACTGGATTCACCAGTAGAGGGAGTTCAAACCAAGTTGTGGGAGATTTGGGGGAAGGGGTGCTAGAATTTTTGAGGGTGCTCTATATCATGGACTGAATTCAGGGAACTGAGGAAAGTAGTAACCAAATATAGACCAGTTGCATTCATCGATTCTTTCAACATTCATTCAACATTCTTTCAACATTGATGCTGGATATATAGAAATCAGAGAGAATCTGTTCCTTCCTCAAAGAGTTTATAGTGTGGTAGGAAAAGGCCTATGTAGAAAAAGCACCTGTAATGCCCTGTTCTTGGTATAATTATAGAATGTGAACAAAATGAGGGAACCACTAATCCATCCAGATTGGTGGTGGCAGGTGGGAGGAAGGTCATGTGTTTGGCGTCCTAGAGTGATGTGAATTCACCCTTCTCTCTATAGAATTCTGGTGAGGCAGCAAGCTGGGGCCATGGATTCCATAAGCTTGGGAGCAAGGTATTTAGCAAAGGTCCCAGAGACCTCAGGGGGCTTCTTCATTTCAGCTACCAAATGGCTATGTGACTTTAACCAGTCACTTAATTATTTAGAGCTTTCATTTATTCAGCTATAAATGAAATGGGATTGGTGGTTAAGTACTTTAACTTCCCTTCTGCAAGGGATGCGTAGAACATGGCAACGAGAGATGGGGATAGAGGATGCGGGACCCTGGCCTGCTGTAACTTACCTGGTGGAGTCACCTCCTTCTTGCCTTTTGGTTTCCTCCCCACATTATCGTCTGGCACTGTGGAGCTCTCAAACCAAAATCTCCTCAAATTGCTCTTCTTCATTGATGGCTTGAGCTATTGAGATTGTGCTTCCTAATAGGCCCCAGTCTCATCAGATTCACTTTGTGTTTTCCACCTATGCTTACCTCCGGTGCAAGAAATGGAACTGTGTATTGTAATGGATTAGTTGTCCTGCCAGCTTTTTGAAGAGAGGAGGAAGTCTTAATAATCTCTCCATCCCAGTGCTCAGCACTAGAGCTAGGAATGTAGTAAATGCTTAATGAATGTTTGCTGGTTGACTGCATGAATGAATGAATCAATGAGTGAATGAATTCACATTTTGCTGAAAGTCTGATGGTTATAGGCGGTCTCCAATTTCACCCAGGCTATAATAATATTGAGTGCCCAGTTAAGCTGCAGGGATAGCTGTGATCTTTATTTCAAGCACAAAGAGCCTTCACTTTATAGAATTTTGTAGAAAAGTTTAGTATCATAAAGATCTTCTCCAGAGATTGATCTGTCCCTTAAATCTGTATCTGTGTCAAAATGCCACAAACAAAGTTCAGCAGAAAATGCAGTAAAATTATTCAACGTGGGCAATGAGAAAGCATTAAAGCAAATCTTTCAGGATGGCTAGGAAATGTGAGGTCTAATGACCTTTGTTGTAATGCTAGATGAATTGACTCTTAGTTGGAGAGGTAGATCTTACCTCTTTCAGTAAGATCCTTTCTCCTTGCCCATTATGAATAGTTTTTCCTGCCTTTTCTCCACTTCTAATCCTTTCTTTAAAAAAGTGTTTTTTAAACGTTTATTTATTATTGAGAGACAGTGAGAGATAGAGCGTGAGCATGGGAGATGCAGACAGAGGAGGAGACACAAAATCTGAAGCAGGTTCCAGGCTCTGAGCTGTCAGCACAGAGCCAGATGCAGGGCTTGAACCCACAAACTGTGAGACCATGACCTGAGCTGAAGTCGGATGCTTAACCCACTGAGCCTCCCAGGTGCCCCGACTTCTAATCCTTTCTAACTTGCACCATGGTCTAAGAGTTGGGGCGTGCAGTCATTGACTTGCAGCAACATTTATTCGGTTGTGTTTACACATATAACTTTAACACCAGCAATGATAATAACTGATATATTTGAATGCCAGGCTATGTGCTTTCATATATGTTATCACACTGAAGTTCTATATTCTTGTAAAGAAAACATTATTATTCCTATTTTTTAAATATTAGAAATTTAGAAGGTGAAAAACTTGCTCAAGATTTTGCAGTGGGTGTCAGAATTAGAACTCACACCAAAGTATAACTTCAGCTACTGTATTCTTTCAATTATTTCATGTCATCTCTCATGATATTAACATCTTAAGAAATGGAATAGATTAGTCTAGTAATGAGAAAATCCAGTGAAATAAAAAGCCAATTGTAAGTGGTCAGTACACAGAAATGTGAAATAGTTGCCTGCATTTTTGGCTTATGAAAATTCTGTGAGGTGCTATGATAAATCTCCAGGTATTAGGTTTTCCCATAAAAAATTAGAGATTCAAGTAATTATGGAATTTATGTATTCAGAGGATCCTTACTGAGCACATACTGTGTGCTAACTTTTTGAGCTTGGGGCACAAACAGAACAAAATCATTGCTCTCAGGAACCTTGGGGTATATTAATGAACAATGTGGACAAAATCCATGTATTCATGGAACTCTCTTTCCCATTATTGTCTCAGTTTACAATTCAGGTGGAAGCAAATTATCCCAAATTATGTGGATAATTGCCTCTATTCCATTTCACTGCTGCTCTGTACTTGACCAATCTTAAACATCCATTGGGACCTCATATAAACATTCCTTTGAAAAATAATTAAAATTGGAGAATGGAAGATAAAGCAAAATATTTTAAATTATTTTTTTGGTCCCAGCTCTGTTTCTCAGTGGACAATTTTGAAGCAACACAATTCCTGCTTTGGTAAAATGGTAATGAGACTTTATGTTCTAATATCATATAAGAGTTAGGAGGTTGTTGACAATAATTATGCCCCCAAAGTTTATGAATTATTTAATCAACTAAAGATTTGCTTCATCAGTTCACCCACACTCCACAGGTATGAACAACACCCCCAAGATCATCAATGTACATACGCTGAGCCCCCGTGGACATGGTAGGTCAATAACTCACCAAGACATGACACGATCTTCATTCCCAAATAGCTTTTTTCAAAGGGAAAATGGGCTCTTCCACATCCTGCATCCATCCGCTAATTGCTTCTTCTCCTTTACATGCCTCTAGGTGCTAGCAGGTAAATTAGTTCAAGGAGAGCGCAACTTTTTATCTAAGAATGGCCCCCTTTATCACTCAGCATCATTTGGTGGAAAGGATACTTACATAGCTCCAGTTATTGGTAGTGACAGCGTATTTTAGGTATGTAGCCCATTACCTGCAACCTTTGGGATTATTGAGATTTAAAATTTGTGGCTTTGACTTGTTGGGGTGATCTTGGACATCCCTGGGGTGTAGCATTAGCTTAATTTTGTTCGGGTGTGAATTCAAATCAGCTGCCATTGAAGGCAGATGTGTAGGGTAATTAAGCACTAATGGCAGATGATTTACATTTACTGTGCACGCGTATCACCAGAGGACCTTACAAAAACTCATATCCTGGCTCCCTAGGTCCAGGGAGGGGCATGAGATTCTGCATTTTATTTTGGGGGTGCCGATGAAACTGGCCTTGAGAACACACTTCAAGTGGCGAGGTTGGCAAGTGAAACTGACAGGCAATCCATGAATCAGAGCTCAAGGCAGCTCTGTTGCTTTCCCTTTATTGTTGCATGCCCAGTAATTTTAACTAAGGCTTTAAAGAAGCAACATACAAATTTATAGTTGTAAATGAATGCATGTTAGGAAGAAACTATATGCTACAGTGATGTTCACAATTTGGGATTAAGGAGCTCTCACTTGTGATATAACCCTCATCGATGTCAGTGGTGCATTGCGTACATATGGAGAGCTGCTTTATACACGTTATCTTCTTTGGACTTTTCCACGTGTGTGAGGCAGGCTAGCCCAATGTTTTGCTAACCCACTTTTATAGATAATTCAAGTGAGAAACACAACAGCAAGTGGCACCCCCCAAGATCACGCAGAGCATTGTGACAGAGCAGGAGTCTCAACCCAGGGACTCCTCTTCTGGTGGCAGATCCATCTAACAAAATGATCTTCATTTCATCCTAAAATCCTGGAGATTTACTGCCTTGCTTCACATAATGTTATGTGAAAACTGAAATTATTACATACGCTTATAATATACTTGCCTATTACCAATGTCATTACCATTATCACCCATGATAAACAATAGCAGTGTTTCTCATAAGCATTTGCTATGTTTAAGGAATACTTTGTGTGTGCAAACTGGACATACAAAGGAATATAGGAAGCAAAGCCTACCTCTCAAATACCATACAAATGATTTTAATAGTACAACAGAGGAGATAAGAAATTTCAAATTATAAAAATGTAATTAAAGGAGTTAATGCAATTTTGTTAGATACTTAGTAGCTGGTGAACACAAATAATGTTACTATCAAACAGGTGTCTTAATAATAAATAATATAGAATACTGAAGTGGTTAGTGGTCAAGGAAAGCTCAATGTATGAGACAAGATTTTTAGTGGCTCTTGGAAAGGAGTAAATTCACAGTGGTCAAAATCTATGGCCTGGAGTTTGGCTGCCTTGATTTGCATTCCGGCCCAACCACTCCCATGCTGTGTGAATTTGGTTAAATAACTTGAGTCAGTTACTCTGAGAAATAACTCTGAGCTTAGTTGCCTCATCAGTAAACTGTTGGGAAAACAATAGGTTCTACCTCAAAAGGTATAGAGAGAATTAAGTAAGACATGCAAAACACTGAGGGTCCTGCCTGGTACACAGTAAATGCTCTATATTCAGAGCCAGTCTTATTCAACATTTACCTTTAAAGATAAGGCTACTGAGGTCCAGAGAGATTCAGTGACTTGCCTCATTTTGGGAATTGTGAAAACTGTGATGCAAACCCAGGCATTTAGCTCCAAACCTGTGTTCTTTACTAAAACAAGACCAACTGTACACATGCCAGTTCTACTATTGTAATGACTACCCCCACTGCTACCACTCCGGTGACCATGACCATGCCTGCTACCACGACTCCAACCATGACTATGGCTACTGTGATTACTGCAACAACTACTGTCACTACAGCTATGATGGCTACTGTGACTAATACGACGAGGACAACAACTATTGCTACGACAACGATGACTGTGACTGCTGTGGTTGTACTACGCCTGTGACTATTTCACGATGACTACTACGACTACCGCTGCTGCTTCGACTACGATGACCATGGCAGCTACTACTGTAACTACAACTACTCTGCTGCTATGACGACTACTACAACTACCGTGACTGCTATACGATGACGACGACGACTACTGCTACTACAGCGACTGCTGCTATGGCTACTACTATAACTACTACGACTACTCTACTATAATTACTGCTGACTATCACAACGACTGTGACTGCTACTTCAACTACTACGACTACTCTGCTATGACTACTATACTATATGACTGCTACTATGGCCGTTACTACAACTACTCTACTTTGAGTACTCTTACGACTACAACAACATGTACGACTGCTGCTATGGCTACTTCTACAATTACTACAAGTGCTCTACTCTGACTACTACGACAACGATGACTACGACTGCTAGTATATTGCTGCCACAACAATGACCCTGACGACGACTGCTACAGCTACTACTGCCGTTACTACTGTGACGACGATGACGGCAACTACGGCTACTACAACTATGACTATGACGGCTGCTATGATTACTACGACTACTATCACAACTACTACTATTTTTGTTTTGTTATTGTGGTTGTAATTCCTATCTCGGGCCATTAGAGCTTCAGGAAAGCTGACAA
Organism: Prionailurus bengalensis; assembly: GCF_016509475.1. Taxonomy (NCBI): domain Eukaryota; kingdom Metazoa; phylum Chordata; class Mammalia; order Carnivora; family Felidae; genus Prionailurus; species Prionailurus bengalensis. The sequence continues at coordinate 188,081,313 of NC_057344.1, read as the reverse complement.
AAATAAGATGAAGAGGGGGGAGTACTTGTGTGAGGACAGACAGAACGGTTGGAGATCCATGTGACTTGAGAGAAAGCCCTGACCGAGGCGGAGGGCCATGGGGAGAGGAAGTAGGAAACCAGGTTGGTGAGAGAGGTGGGCATCAGGCCGCAGGAGATCTTTGGCATCACAGTGTTAAGACATGAGGATTTTGATCTTTGGGGTAAGAGAATAACTAACTTGTGTCACTATTTCAAGTAAATTAAAGTAGGGGAGGGAAGCAAGGAGACCAGTTAGACATTTATAAGTACATTGCTGCATTCATTCATTTGTTCATTCATTTGCAGATTACCATTCATGTGCTCCACCCACTCTATTGTGCATTAGGTGTACAACTAAAAAGGCCTGAGCTGTGTTTAGGACAACGGATATAACCACACACACACAAACACTTAACTCTGTACACTAAGAAATGCACAAATAAAATGTGGCTATAAAGTAATGAGGCTAATTGCACAAAGCTATTGTGGAATCTAACTTATTACTTGATAGCCTTGGCTTATATTTAAGAAATATAACATAAACTAAAACCCGAGGAATCAATCACACTCTTTAGAAGTTCTTCTACGTGACTCATTTAGTAGGTATGTGATGGAAGGAACTTTTATGGTAGGGAAATTCCTATCAGTCACAGCTTTTATAACTGCCTATTGATGATATACACAGCTCCATAATGGCAGTGCTAAAATTGGCTTTTACTTCCTTAAACCATCATTGTATTGAACCATGTAACCAGAAAATCACAATGTGGTGATCTTTCTCTACACTAATCCTTCCATGAGCACTTAATGACTTGTCTGTTCATCTTGGAGATAATAAACCCTGCATTGAAGCAATAGCTGTCTTGGTGACTTTGCATAAATCATTATTTGTAAAAGTGAAGGAAAACCTATAGATAGGAGCCAAGGACTGGGATTGCTCAACTTTCAAGAATTAGCTCTGATAATTGCCGTGACTGCATTAGGAATGCACTGAACAAATAGATGCAGACCAAAAAGTAAATATTATCTCTCAAAGTGATCAATATAACAACTTCTGGCACAGGAAAGGCAATTATTAAATATCCTACCAAAGTCTGTCTGAGCAAAACAACATTGTAATGAAGGCTGATAGGGTAGAAAATGGGAAGCAGGCAAAGCACCATGGAAACATGGGGAGACTACTAACCCACAGGCAAAAACCAAGGTGACGTGTTGTAAGAAAGTGTAGGTGGGAAAGAGTAATGTTATTAATACAGAACAACCTACAATTTTAAGACTGTTTATTTCCAATAATTTGAAAAAATAGTTTCAATTAAGATAGTTTTATTGAGGCAGGAGACCTACTGGTTTCCCCAAATGAGATTTGTAGTCTCCTGTTTTCAGGCTCTTCCTTCACACCTTGAGTCCCTCCTGAATCATTCCATTTCTCAGCGTCCTACCAAGCTGAGAGAACACAAACATTTTCTTGAAGCAAATATATATAGATTTTTTTTCCCAAACACAGATTCACAAGAAAACAAGGCAAAGAGAAACAGAAGAGAGAAGTAAAATGTCCCATTATACCGAGGCCAGTTGTCTGGTTTCCATTACACTTATCCTAATTTCTTTTAGGCTCATGTCTCAAGGCCTGATATTGTTCAAAAAGCAGACAAGCCTATGGTCAGGTAGTTTAGCCAGGATAAAATACCCTCAGATTGATCAAAAGGAAGCCAGAAACAGAAGAGTAAACAGTACACTGCTGAATTGGATGGGATAGCAAATGATTCAGAGTCTGCACAGGGAGACCATCTCCCCATCAGCCACCCCTGATTTCATTGTTTCTCCTTTTTACACTCTTTTCTGCTGTCTTCTTCATGCCTGCCCCCATACTCTTCCCTCCCTCCCTTTCTCCTTCCTCTCCTCCTTCCTTCCTTCCTTCCTTCCTTCCTTCCTTGCTTCCTACCTTCCTTCCTTCCCTCCTTTCTTCCTCCATCTTTCCTTTCACTCCTCCTACCTGGATTGTTGCAATGGCCTTGTAATTGGTTTCCCTGATTCTACCTTTGCCCCTACAGTTTGTGTTCCACACCATAGCCAGAGAGATCATTTTAGGACATAGATCAGCTCATACCCTCTCTCTGTAAAGTGCCCTGCCTTGGCTTCCTCTTTCTTCTAAGTCAAACTAATGCCCATAGAGAGGCTGTAAGGTCCTCCACGATACAGCCCTCTGTTCACTTACTGAGCTCACCTCTTCCTTCTCTCCTCCACACAAGTCAAGGCCACTTCCAACCTGTGGTTTTTAATTTTTTTCCTCCCCAATATCTGAATGATTGACTCTCTGCTCAAACCTCACCTTCTCAATGACCACTGACCACTCTGTTTAAAACTGAAATCAGCTCTCGTTCTCTCCCTCAACCATGGCATTGTTGATTTCCTTTACCCCATTCTTTCTAACATATTACACTACTTACTTATTTATCATGTTTATTGTTTTTCATCTTTCACTGGAATGTAAACTCCATTAGAAAGGAATCTTTGCCTGTACATTGATTTATTCCCTAGCCTAGAAAAGTGCCTGAGAATTGTAGGCTCAACAAATAAATATATTTGTTGAGTAAATGGAAGTAACTTATCTTCAAGGAGGGAGACAGACAATGCAAGGAAACACAATACAGCTGATAAGTGTACTGATGGAGGTCTGTAGTTATTTTAAAGGCAAGAATAGAAGTTTCCCTTCTCTGTTGGCATGGGGTGGAGACAAACTTGAGGGAATGTTCAGAGAAATGGTAACATTAATGTAGGACTTGGAAGCATGATTAAAAGTTCACCAGGCAAAATATCAAGAGGGAATACCAAGGATGAGAGAGGACATTCCAGATAGAAAGAACAACACATGTCAAGGTACTGATGTGTGAAAGAACAAGCCGATTTGTGCACACCTTGAGAATGAGGGTACAAACAACTCGCCTAGGTATATTACAGGGAGCCTATGGAGTAGAGGTTGGGAATGAAGTTGTACAGCTAGAGCAACAGAGAAGGGCCAGGTGATGATGTGTCTCACTTGCAAAGCTAAAGAGGTTGGATTTATCCTGAAGACAATAGCAACTCATTGAAGGACTTTAAGCAGAGAAGAAATTACCAGATTTGAATTTTTAAATATAATGATAGCATAGGATGGATTAGAGAAGGGTGTCTCTAGAGTCTTAGAAGCCATTTGCAGGATACTGGCTTCATTGAAGGCAATGGAGTCCGAGAGCTGAGGAGCCACGTCTATGAAAGATTTAGAAGGGGAATCCTTGAGTGATTCAGTGGCTGGTAGCATCTGAGGTGAAAAGAACAAGGAGGGTCTAAGATAATTCTGACATGTTTAGTCTGAGTGACCAGTTGGATTATGATGCTATTAGCTGTAAGTGAAAAATTAAGAGATGAACAGGCTTAGAGAAATAATGTGGGTTTGTTTGTTTTTTTAACGGCATGTTGGGTTTGTGGTGTTAGAGAACTCCTGAGAGGAGTTATGTGGTAATTAAAAATAAGTAAGTTAAGTGGGTGGAACTTGAGATAGAAGTTTAGGAGGATAGTGATAGAGATTTGGACAGTGATAGTTAATGACAATTAAATCACAATAATTAGTGTCACGGTCCTACCAGAATCTGCAGAGTGATAAGAGAGCCAAGGTTTGTGCTCTGGGGAAAGTTACTATTTATTTGTCAGAGAGAGAAAATTCTTCACTACCCGTGAATGGGATATTGCACAACTGGTCAAAGAATCAGGAAGATAAGGAGGAGGTAGTGGTGCCATGGAAACCAAGAAAGGAAGGAATAGCCACCGTGATCAGGCACTGTACAGAGGCCCTGGAAGATAAGGAATGGAACACCCAGGGATTTGCCCGAATTACTAAGGAAATTTTTCAGAGGAGCTTTGGGAATGTAAACCAAACTACAGTATATTGAGAAGTCTAAGGGATTGAGAAGTCTGATGGGTAGATTATAATTACAAATGAGTCTTTAAGACACAAATGATGAAAGGAAGCATAGGAATAAGTCAGAGATTGGTTTGATCGTAAGGTGAAGATAAGGTAATTTCTCATGCAAGAATTACTTGTTGGGCAGATAGATTTAGTGTTGAAAAAGAGTGTGAAAATGTAGGAAGGAGAGCTGTTCTTGGCCTTGCTGTAAGCAGCCCATTTTGTGTGGAAAATGGAAATGATAGGAGTTGAGATGGAGATCATTGGTAGAAGCATTAGCCCCAAAGAGGAAAAAGATTACTTGTTCTCTGGAGTTGAGAGGAGAGGACGGTTGTGTTTACAAATAAATATGTAGGGAACACTGGGGTTTTAAGGAATCCATGTATAACTCCCTTCCTCCTTATTCTGTGAATTTGAAACTAAATGGAAAATAACACAATGAAGCAGAGAGATGAAAATCAATGTGGAGGCTTTATAAATGATAGGTTGACTGGAAACTATAGCAATGAGGTATAGGCACGTAGGCTTGCTAATACTTTAGCCCTGAATTAGACAGACATGTAGACCGAATAGCTGGACATCTCCAAGCTTCCCCACACAGAATGGACCTCTTACTGCAGAGCCAAGAACAGTAAGATAGATGCCAATGTGCATTGTCTGCAGATAGATAGATCTCAAGGAGAGAAAGGAGTTTAAGTGAGCACGTCCAGCCCGTTCTCCCATACTAGCAATCAATCAGTTAATTCTGGAAACATGATACAGGGAGTCCCTTTACAACAGGAAAATTGGTGAGATTGAGGGAATTCCCATTATCTTCATTATTTGAAGTGGAAAATGAAGTCTTTCTATGTTTGAGAGAGGAGGGAAAAGGAACGAGAGGGTTAGGGAAGCATAACAAATATCCGCAATGCCTGCTGTGAGGAATGGAAGAGTGATCCAGGCACACCTGGAAGAGTTGTTGAGGGGAATTGCCATCTAGCTGAGAACAAAGAAGACATATTTGCAGTGGCCCTTCTCCAGAAGAAGAAGACACACATTTTAATTTCTATTCCATTGAGGTCTTCCGTGGGAGTTGAAGTGGTAGCAAATACTGAAATTTTTGTCATGAAATTATATGTCATGAGGTCTAGACTTTGTTTCCGTTCTCTACTCCTGCATAACAAAAAAACTCTAAACTTACCGGCTTAACATAATAACAGTTTATTGTGTTACATAGCCAAGAAATCAGGCAAAGCTCAGCTGACCAGTTCTTCTGCTCAGATGGCATCCCTTACATCACTCATTTGGCTGCATGCAGCTGGGTCTAGATGGGGCTGGAAGGAGTGAGATTAATTCAGGCACATGTCTGATACCTCCATGTGGTCTTGCTCTGTCTCCTACTCTCTCTGCTTCTTTTCCCTCCCTCCCCTCCCTCCATCTCTCTCTCCACATTGCATCTCTTAATTTAATAGTCCAGCAAGCTTCTTTGTAGCATAGAGGCTGGCTTCCCTCGAGAGCACAGAAATGGAAGCTGCCCAGGCTCTTCAAAGTAAGGCCTGAAACTGACACAATGTCACTTCTGCATATTCCATTAATTACAAGGCCAGGCCAGATTCAAAGAGAGTGAGTGGAATGGACTCCCCCTCCTTATGAGAGGATCATCAGCATATACAGGGAAGAGGGTAACTGATGGCCACCTTCTCTGGGGACTATGCGCCACAAAAGGGTGAGGGGAAGAAAAGACATGCGGTCAGGTTCCAGATATGCAAAAAGAAACCCTGGGTTTTCCCTTGCCCATAGAAGAGGCTAATGGCTGGAGTTTACTTTACGGGTGAAGTTCTATTACCCATAGAGGGAACTATGGTGTTTCTGCTAGAAGACAGAATATACTTCACAGTGCCATGGCATTTCTAGCAAAAGTTTGAGGGCTTAGGGGGGAAAAAAAACCCTCATGTCGTTGAAATTTCATTTTGATGTTCAGACTCAGCTCACTCTGAGGAGTAAAAGTAGTTTGGACAGGATAGTGTCATACTAAATTAGGCTCTAGTTGGCCTTTTGGGAGATGGTAAAATTAGGATTGCCAGGAAAACACGTAAGAATTTGAATCTCATAGGGCAGGCTGCTGTTCAGGAAATGTGTGAGGTTGGTATAGTAGATGTGGGATACTCTATTCCATCGGGGGCTTTATCCCCTCCATGGCCGCACTTTGCTCCCTTTTGAGTTCATGGTTATTCATTATCCAGGGCTTGTCATCCATGCTCTTACATCTCCTTTCAGGAACTCCTCTTGGATTTTCTTACCAGAGTTTGCTCTTTCTTCCATTTTCACTCTCCTTGAAGTGTCTCTGCCTATCCCTTATGGCTTTAGATTCTAGAGTGGATGTGAATCTCCATTTCCATCTATCTCTATTCTTATTCAGAGGAACAAATTTTTTTTTTCATATATTTTGACTTAAGAACATCTAAATTTCCCACTTTGAGCTCCCACCTTTTTGGCTTATGGAAAATTGAACTACATATTTTGGGGCTTACCTTCACCACTTCCCTGGGGTTGTGTCAAGGTCCTGGGGTCATCATTAAGTACCAATGCCCTGGTTCTGTGGAAAAGTGTATAACCCTAGCCTCTGTGGTCCACAGTGCATTTAAGAAATGTTTGATAAGGTGGTGAGCCCTGGGTCCTAGCATCTAGCATCCCTGGGGCACAGTGTGGTCTCTCACAGAAGTTTTGGTCCATCATCTGGTGTTACGAGGACGTGGTGGGCAGGTATCCTCAACATGCAGAACCATGTGACTTTTTTTCTCTACCAACCGTCTCTTAGCCAGGGAAATCTCTTTCACCTGTTGGATACCCCTCTTACTGCAAGCCCTACTATTTTTAACAAGCTTAGGCTTTTGACTCTAAAAGCCAGAAAGTCTTGTCACAAAATCTTTCTTGGTTTGAGCCCATTGCCTGTTTGAATGGGGCAAAGGACATGGGAAAGACAGAGAGAAAACATGAATTAATAATGCAAGAGTCTTCCTGACACATTTTCCCATCGCTCCCAATCAAACATGATTTGTCCATGTGTCTCTACCTCCCAAAGGAACCACTAGCTAGTCTGTTAAACAGTTCTACCTAAGTGACTATGATCATTCAAAAGAGTGAGAGAGGCCCTTTGAGCTCCTACAATGCTCATCCCCGGTGTGTGCATCTATTTCAGCAGTGGCCTTCTGGAGGAAATGCCTAATTTTGTTAGTCATTGAAAGAGATGACTTCATTCACAGGTATTTCAATCTAGGTAGAGTCAAAGGGGCAAGATGAGGCAGAAAAGGGTGGGCAGGGCAGTGTAGGATTATCTGATCATAATAATTAAGGATTCAGATTAGTTAGCCCATTGTAGAACGGTGTGTTGATGTGCCCACACTGGCACAAATAACAAAAAGGTTGACATTTGAATATCACTTTACAATATCCGAAGCACTGTTCTATCCATAATTTCCTTTGAACTTTGGTTCTAAAAATCATAGAATGTTCCCGTTGAAAGGAATTTGCTTACTTTCTCTTCCTATCCAGGGCAGCAATCTCATTTTGTCATTATTTTTAAAAACGTGTAATTAAATAATTAATTAATTTTGAAAGAGAGAGAGAGAGAGAGAGAGCGAGTAAGGGAGGGGCAGAGAGAGAGGGAGACAGAATTCCAAGCAGACTCCTCCCTGTCAGCATGGAGCCCAATGTGGGGCTCAAACTCAGGAACTGTGAGATCATGACCTGAGCTGAAACCAAGGGTCAGATGTTTAACCAAATGAGCCACCCAGGCGCCCCAGCAATCTCATTTTAAAAGTAATGGGCATGTCTAGCTACTTGTTCTCCAGCAATTCAGGTGACAGGAAAATCACTACTTGGTAATGCTACGAATTTTACAGGTACGGTTCTAATTGTTCAGAGGAATTTTTGTTTTCAACAGAGCCGATGGCTATTTTATCCTTTTTTTAAAAATTTTTTTAACGTTTATTTATTTTTGAGACAGGGAGAGACAGAGCATGAACGGGGGAGGAGCAGAGAGAGAGGGAGACACAGAATCTGAAACAGGCTCCAGGCTCTAAGCTGTCAGCCCAGAGCCCGACGTGGGGCTTGAACTCACGGACCTCGAGATCATGACCTAAGCCAAAGTCGGACGCTTAACCGACTGAGCCACCCAGGCGCCCCGGCTATTTTATCCTTAAATTCCATTCATTGGCTTGAGTATGGAGCTTAAAGAAACCAGCCTTGTAGTTAGGCACACATTCATCAACTTAGCCACTGACTGCGTGTGATTTGGAACAAGTGATATGAGCTTTCCAAGTATCCATTGGCTCCTCTGTAAAATGCTGGTCATCTACTGATGAAAGAAACCAGTTAAAAGAAACAGTGAACCATGAGCCTATTAAGTAGTTACTAGCTCACTCAATCCTCGCTGTGGGGAGGGCACTTGCTGATGCACATTACCTATTTCTTCATGTTGTAATACACTAGTTTTCTACTCAGGCTCTAAGCCACTGCTTTCGCTGTGTGTCTGTTTCATGCAGACTTCTTTCATGTGCTGTTGCCAACCTGCTAAAACCATGCTACCAGGTAATCTCATGCTTTACAACCCAGGCACCATCAAGAGTCAGTATGCTCTGAAGGGGAGCCTAGCCAAAGTCGGGGGGTAGCTCACGTCTGAGTTCTGAAGACAACATTTTCCTGGCTCAGGGGTCATTTTCTTATGTTTCTAAGTTCTAGTATGTTCTAGATTATTGATCATAGTAAATGCTGGATATTTTCCTCTACCATTTGTTCCTCTTCCCACACACGACATCGCCATGCATAGCACCCCCCCCCCCCATCTTCCCAATTACTCCTGCCAGAACAGGGAATCTTATCTGTCTTCACCCTTGGCTTAAATGCCACATTCAGTCAGTCACTAAGTTCTGTCAATTCTGCCTCCAAAACACATCTCAGATCTGTTTCCTTGTCTCCATTGCCTCTGTCCTCTGGTCCAGACTTTTACCATCTCTCCCTATAACTACTCTAAGACCTTCCCAAATCAATGATGTAAATTCAACCAAAGAACTTATAAAATTGAATTATAACCCAAACTCTATTCAAAGAAACAGAGGTCTATGTAATATATTTAGAAATGTCTCTATCCCACTGTCTCCTTTTTTTAAGTTTTTATTATTAAGTAGTAAGATTCAAGTTCTCTGGAAAATCCAGTTATTTCTTAACTGTGCTGAGCCAAAAGGAGAACTAATGTAGTGTATTTATTCAAGATTGATTTTTGCAAAAGATTGTTCCCATATGTAGATTGCGCTTGTGACTCATGGAGTCTCTCTTTTTGTTCTGGCTGCTTTGAAAAGCCAAGCAAAAGTTCCTTCAAGCCCAGCAGTTAATTGTCACAGTGATGCCTGTTTGATGACTCCATATTTATTTTAAGAGGAACTGCATCCCGTTGGGCCTGCCAGGATGAGTTAGCTGCGAAACGCATTCCTAAATAGCTAAATGATTCAGCGCAGGATCCCCTATATGAAATAGACTTTGTAATGTGGCTGCATGCTTCTCTGTTGGAAAGTCTGTCTATTTCGGTTCTGTGCTTTATTTTATAATTCAATATTGCATATGAATAGGTAATGGAGGGAAGCTTTCCTGCCTCACAAAACCCATGTTACAACCAATATGTCGTTAAAACTTCACCCAGGTACCTGGAAGCTTCCTCCGATGAGAACTCAGTTATATGGGGCCAATGTATCTGAAAACATTCAGAATCGCACACTGCAGTTTGCAAATAACAACTAGGATGCTCTTGAACCGAGAAACCCCCAAGAGGGCACTTACCTCCTTTGCATCAATAAAGTACAACAGCTTCTTATCAGAGGCTGACTTTTGCTTACAGCTAGAAATCTGGCTAAACCCAGTTTCGAACCACTTAGAGACTTCAAATAATTCCCAAATTATACCTTCCTTCAAAGGGAATATGCTTTAAATCAAGTGTTTAATGTTAGGAAAATAATAATTCACACACTTGCACACCTTTGCAGCCTGTTTTAATTTAGAGACAAAGAGAACAGAGCACGGCACAGATTGTGCCTTGGCCCCCGGCCTCCCTACGTCCCCCAAAAGTGCTCAGGAAATGTGCTTCTTTTTAATGAATAAGGACTTAATCAGCACTGAACTCCACAGTGGCTCAACTGGGCATTTTGCTCCGCAAACAGTATATTGAGGATAAAAATGTTGGCCTGTTTCTGAGATAGCGTGAAGCCCGGTGATGTAAGGTTGTTTGCTCCCCAGCTAAAGGCCAGAGCACCAACTTAGTTTACAGCAAATTCTCAGGGCGTGCGTCATTCAGTTTCTACCGAAGAACCCCGAGACCACAGACGGACTGTGTATTCTGTCTGGGGCTCACTGGGGCTCACTGCATGCTGGGACTCACTGCATGCTACGGACCACCTTTTAATTCAGAGAGGAGAGCAATCCTTGACGTGCATATGAGGTGTGATTTGGGTGAGATCAGATATGCAGCAAGCTGCCTAGGCCAGCCATCTCAGCTGGGGCTCCAGGAGGGAATAATATCCAGCACTCCGGGGATCCACGTATGTATGAACCTACCTACCTTCCTATGCATCTGAAATATGCCACGTCTCATCTTTGGGAAAACTGAGGAAACAGTCATTCAAATGTTTTTGAATTCTGTGGTTTAGACAAGGACCCCCAAAGGAAAAAACAGACTGATCAGGCGTCATGATGCTCAATTTCTAATTTTATTATGTCACAAATCTGTGAAATTGTGAGAAAGCCATTTAACTGCACCGAGCATCTTTTTCTTTATCTGTAAAATCCATAAGAGGAGCTGGTGATTTCTGAGATGTCTTATTACTCAACAAATTTCAGGTGAATGAGCAGGGTGGTATTATTCAGAGAAGTTATTTATGCTGATGACATACTCAGGAGATTTGAACCTTCATAGTCTAAAATTTTTGTGTGCATTTGTGTGTTGGAGTATTTGCCGCCCCCCCCCCCCCGCCCTGCCCAGATCAAAAGAGAGAGAAAAGAAGTATCATATAATCTAGTCCAGTCTTGCAGCCAACATTTGAATTTCTTCTAAAATACTTTTACTAAATAACCACGTATTCCACACTTGAATGCTTCTAGTTACAGAATATTCCCAATCAGCATATTTAGTCATTCCATCTTGGAAGTACTCTAACTGTTCTGCCCTACATAATGTGTTATTTCCCTAGCCCTACAATATGACTACAGAATGAGGTTATATCCTTTTTACACAAAAGTAGTCTATCCCCACATGGTCTAGTTACTGGAAACTAACTCTTCTTCAGTGCTCACACGCTGCTTTCTCCCACACTGCTTCCTATGTACCCAAAGCAACTCCCCTGCAATCTTACATACCTGCAGATTCCACTTGTTAACATGTTTTGGGGAGGGAGGCAAGTTAGTGCATAGTTTCCATTCAAGAAGTACAGGGTTGCCTAGGTGGCTCAGTCGGTTAAGCGTCAGACTCTTGATTTTGACTCAGGTCATGATCCTCACTGTCTTGAGATTGAGCCTTGCCTTGGGGCTCCATGTTGAGCATAGAACCTGCTTAAGATTCTCTCTCTCTCTCTCTCTCTCTCTCTCTCTGTCTCTTTTTCTCTCTTTCCCGCTGCCCCTCTCCCCAGCTCATATATGCTTTCTCTCTCTCTCAAAATAAAAAGAAATATAGTACTGGGGGCATACATGGTACTCCCCCCCAAAAAAAATGTTGTTTACAATTTTACTCCCTGCCACCAAGTGGGACCTAAGTCAGTTGGGGGATTTAGTTGACAGTGCCCCCAACATGGCACCCTGAATGACTAATAGGCCTTAGGGTTCCCAGTTAAGTTTGAATAATCAAGTCTAGTCATTTTTCATGGAGGAACTGCCCAAGAACAGTCAATCCAATCTGTCCTATTTGTCTACCCCGTGAGCTGTGTAAGAGCTGTAGCAATAGAGGTGGGGAGCACATCTGGAGATGCTGGCAGGTGTTTAGAGTGAAAGACACAGAGACTGGGAAATCCCTTGCTGTTTCTGATAGATTTCTCAGTAAGGTTAGGGTGATTAGTAATCAAATTGTGTTCAGAGTTGTCTTACAGAGGGTGGCAGCTTGCAATACTTTAGGAGAGCTGTACCAGGGTATCTTCCTTAATGAGAGAAGTTCTAGAGGTGGCTGTGAAAGACAAAGGATCATCAGTGCCCCTCCCTATCATGTACCTTAAAGTGTCTAAGTTACCAGGTGCTTGGGTTGTTGCTTGCTCTGCATTGCCACAAAATCAGTGTGCCCCACTTCCAGTAGCTATAACTTCACCTTTGCCCCCAGTCAGCCCCTACTCAAACACAAACCTTTTGTTTGGAAGAGTCTGTTACAAAAGGCCTAAGCAAATTTTAATAAAATGTGCAGACATCTAGTTCAGCAGGCTCTGTAACAATTCCTCAGTCCAACAGAGAGTCCAGATGGCTAAACCAGAATGCACCCTGAATCCTTTAGGCCTCTTTTTGGTCCAGCACCTTGAAAGTATATCAACTAGGTCACTCTGGGGTTTCTAGTTAAGGGGAAGAAAGAAGCATTATGCATGGGGATAGTCAGGATGGAATCCTGAATTTTCAAAAAAGGTCTATATGATACCCACCACGTTTTTTCCTGACAATTATTAGTGGAACAGATAGGAGTAGATAATCTGTTTCTGTGGACAGCAATGTTTAGTGGCAAAACTGACTTACTAAAGTGTATGGGTAGAGCCAGAAAGGTTTTGGAGTAAATTTTTGAGGAAATTGTTGCTACCTTAAACTATACCAGATGCCTGTGGATGGTAGGAGCATGAAAGGTCCATTGGATACCTTGACCATCAGGCCATTGTTGAGTGGCTTTGGTCCACTGGATACTTGACATCAGCCAATTGTTGAGTGGCTTTTGTAGTAAGGGGTGCACAGTTGTGAGATTGAAAATGGTCCAGAAGGCTGAAAACACAACCCACATTAGTTTTATAGGTCACAATAGTGTGGACAAAGTTGGTTTATTGGACTGACACAGTGACTCATAAGCTCAAAATTGGTGAGGCATCACCAATAGTCCTGAGAAGAGTCAAAGGTATGACATAATCTATAAAGAAGAAGTGAGGACCACACTCCATGCCATGTGGTCTCCTTCACCACAAGAAAACTTGGTGGACTATTGGCAGGATTTACAAATCTGGTGTGTAGTTGTAGCCTCTGTCTCAGACATAAGGAATTCTTTGTCTTGTGCCCAGTCTGTGGTGGTGGATGCACTGTTGTGCCTCATTCTATGATGGAGTCCAGGCAGCACTAGTAATCTGGGAAGTTCAGGATCATCAGGTTGATTTCACTTGGTTATCAGAGAACTGACCCTTACCATGGGCATCCACATGACTGCTTCAGAAGCTTGATCATCAGCTGTGATGTGTCCACACAATTTGTTGCTCCAAAGAGGAATATCCTCTTTTTTTAAGTTTATTTATTTATTTTTGAGAGAGAGAGAAAGAAACAGAGAGAGAGAGAGAGAGAGAGAGAGAGAGAGAGAGAGATTGAAAATCCCAAGCAGGCTCTGCCCTGACTTTGGCTCAAACTGAGGAAGTGTGAGATCATGACCTGAGCTGAAATCAAGAGTCACACTCTTAGCTCACTGAGCCACCCAGGTGCTGCCAAAGAGACACATCCTTAATCTGCAAGTATGTAGTTTTCCAAGGGGCACACCAAATAGATAGGCTATTGGCAACAAGAGCCCCAAGTTCAAGAGTTAGTAAGAGCTGAGAATAACCTTGAGTTTTGCCGACTGAGCCAAGCAACCACATCCACTTTCTGTCCTGCGTAGTTAGCACGGAGGGTGAACAATTGCAGTATCCAGCAGACACCATTGGCTTTCAGTTTTATTGATGCTTCAGTGAACCAGGCCTGGGAATTCAGAGGAATTTTGGCATATTGAGGGCCCTCTGGCTCAGCAACTTTGTGAGGTATAATGCTTCCCCCAAAAGGAATAACTGCCACTTTTTCCATATGAAGTTGAGATGCTACTGGGGCCAGATTGGTTGCAGTGTCCTATATCATTTCAACCTGACAGGTAAGTCTTGTTGACCCTCTTCTACCCTGTTAGCTATGAAGTTTGAGTTGACCCACTATAAAACTGGAGCATTAGCCTGGATGGAGAGTCACAAGGATTTCATGGGTCAGGAGTTCGTTCATGTCAGGATCTTATTAGCAATCTAGAAATTGCTCTTCAAAAGGAGTATATTATCACGATAAAATCTCTTAAGTTCTTGCCCATTTTCAACATAAGGCCTAAGGGATTTTCTGGGGGAGTGTGGTTGAATGCAAGACTTCGTCCAGGTTTCTTTGGGTGAGCTTCTCATTCTCCAGTTGGTCTCCTTTATTGGCCTATCTGGCCAATACAAGCCCTAAGATTTAGTTAATATTTCACTTTTGGTTTCTCTCAGAACTCTTTCTACCTCCTGGGAATCTCCCTGACAGGGCCAAAGTTTCTTAGAGCAGCCAGGACCCACTGCAAAAATCTCTAAGACCTTTATTCGCATTTCAGATGGGCCTTAGAAGGCAAACTGCGTCAGGTAATAAGCTGTAGTACTTCTCATCCATCACCATCCTTCTTTATCAACTGTTACACACCGCCTCCGTCCTTTCCTAACCCACCAGCCAAAGTTGTAATGATTTGTCTGTTTCCTGCCTGCCTCTCATTCCTCTCTCTCATTCTCTAGATAAGTTTATGTCTCCACAACTGTTGTCTAAAAGGGGGCAGAATCTTCTGTCGAACTAGGGCAAATCTTACTCTGGTTGTTGCAATGTTGTTACAGTTGGGTCAGCCTGAGACTGACCACCACGTTGGCCAGGAACCTACACAAGTCCCAGAGAAAAGTTGGTGACAACCAAGGCACTTTGCAGGCAGTGGTCGGGTTTTTATCACTCATTCACAGATACTTACTGTGTGTCTACTATTGCTTGGCCCCATTCTATGTGCTGGGGATTTAACAGTAAATAAAATAGAAAGCAATCTATTTGGAGAACCTGAGTACCAAGTAAGAGAATTACAACGTGTATATGAAGGTAGCAAATGCTGTGGAAAAAAAAAATAAAAAGAAGAAAAGAAAATGGGATACTAGGTCTCTAGTGTGAGGATGGGGGTGGGTGTAATGTGATGGAAGCAGGATGTTGTGTTCAGTTGTGAAGTCTGGGTAGGCTTTATTGAGCAGGTGAGAACTGAGTCAAGACCTGAAGGTTGGATAGTATTTGGGGTTCCCGCAGCCAGTTCCAAAGTGTGCATATTTGGGGGCTGTCTGAGAATGCAACTCAATTCTGGCACTATTTACCTGGAGATAGCATCAAATCCCAGAGGTTAAAGGTTCAATCCCACAAGACCAACCTCTACTCCAGACACCAGCAGCAAATCCAGGTTGTTACCTGTACTTCTGACTGATTGGCTCTTAGATCAGAGGTTTCCATGACCCCCATCCTGGGTTTGATTAGTTTGCTAGAGTGGCTCACAGAACTCATGCAACCCATTACTTACTAGATCACTGGTTTATTACAAAGGATGTTAAAGGACATGAATCAATTGCCAGATGGAGAGATACTTAGGGCAGGGCATAGAGAAAGGGCAGGAAGCTTACATGCTGTCTCTGAAAGCATCACTCTTTTCAGCCTAGAAACTCTCCAGACCCCCTTCTTCAGGATTTTTATGGAGACTTCATCACATAGGCATGATTGTGTAAATCATCGGCCTTTGGTGATTTAACTTTCATGCTCTTGCCTCTCCCTGGAGGTCAGGGGTGGGACTGAAAGTTTCAGCCCTCTAATCCTGTGGCTGATTCCCCCCCAGAAACCAACCCTATTCTCAGGTGCAGTCCCAAAGTCACCTCTTTAGCATAACAAAAGATTCTTTGGTAGCTCTCTTCACTTAGGAAATTCGGAGGGTTTTTAGGGCCTGCATGCCAGGAATGGGTCAAAAACCAAATATATATTTCTAATTATAAATCACAGTATCACAAATAGTTAGGCAAACCGATTTCAGCGGGAAAAACATGTGTTCCCTGTTGTAAGCCCACTATTTAGGACAGTGCCTGATACACAGAAGTTCAATAAAAATTTGCTGAATGAATGGAGACGTAGGCAGCATGTGATGTGTCCATTTCCTTGTTCAAAGATTGACGTGAAGATTCTAGATTTGATCTTTGCTCAATCTCCAACCCTCCTGTAGCAAATTGATGAACAAGAACCTATAAACCCAATGATCAAATAATTCTTAGTTGAAAGAAGAGCACTGAATGGTTCAACTTGGGATATTTCAACCTATTAGGCTTCCCCTAGGAACAATCAGCAGATTTTTGTCACCTGCATGACCGAAGAAGCTCATCAGAGGGACTGCTCCCTGAACAAAAGGGGGATGTGCTCCAAAGACAAATTCCATTCTCTAACTTAGAATGAAGAAATTGCTGGGAAACTCCCAAGTTGCAGTTTTCTAATTTCAAAAATGTGATTGAGACTCCATGTCGTACCTTATCACACGAAGCTAATATGTTTCCCTATATTTTACCCATCGTCCCAGTCCTACTCTTGGGGCCATAATGAGTAGAATTCCTCCTTTATACATTGATACTCAAATATTTGAGGCCACCTCATCTCCCCTGAGTTTTCTCTTCCCTTGGGTAAATAACTTCCTTTTATTTTAAGAAATGATCGTAGGACATTGGATTTTCTCACCATCTTACGCAATGTCCTCTGCGAATGTTCTAATTTGCCTTCAATTGTGGTGCTTCGGATTGGATGGGTACACAAGGCGCGTTACGAGTAGCACAGAGAAAAGAATGTTGTTGTCTCATTTGCCCAAGAAATATATTTATTAATGCAGCTTAAGATCACATTAGTTCTTCTGGGGGCAGTTCCTTGTCATCATAAGTACTCGTTGAGCCTATTGCCAACGAAAACAATTATTTTCATCTGAGCTCTGCTTTACTTATGGTCCCTCTGTGTTACTTGTGTAGTTGTTTATGGCTGGGGGACCCCAAAATAACTAAATACTTTTTTCCCCATTGAATTTTAACACACTAGATTTAATACAATGCTTCAGTCTGTCAAAATATTTTCCATTTTGGTTTCAGCACCCAGTGAATTTGCTGTTTCCCCCTTGTTTCATGTCACTCTCACATGTGATGAGTCTTTCTAATTATTACCTAAGGTAGTGGATTTAAAATTTACATAAACAGAAAGCTTTTTGAAGTCAACCGCTACACAGAATCCTTAAATATAAACATGACATTTGTCATTGTGATTTTATTTTGCAAGGTAAATTATTAATATTTATCCATTATGAAGACCTTCATATTAGCTAAATGAGGTGGTTATTGTTGAACACAAAATTTCAAATCAGTGTTTATGGAGGACAGCTGAAATCAGATCAATGCCATCATCTAACTTATTTGAATATTTTGTTTTCATTGCACAGTGTTGAGAATATTGTGATTGAAATAGAAGTAGTTGCAATCGTTTGGTTGGTTGATTGCTGAGTTTTTGCTCCATTGTCCTTATAACCTCAAGTTACAGGTAGAGTGAAATGAATCAGATGTTTAAGAGAAGCATAGTAGAAAATTTATGTTTTAAATTTTCTTTTTTTTTAACTTTTATTTATTTTTGAGAGAGAGAGAGAGAGAGCAGGGTTGCCAAAGAGAGAGAGAGGGAGACATCAAATCTAAAGCAGGCTCCAGCCTCAGAGCCTGATGCGGGGCTTGAACTCACAAACAGTGAGATCATGACCTGAGCTGAATCAGAGGCTTACCCAATTGAACCAGGTGTGTCAAAAATTTTTGTTTTAAAACGAAAGCACTGATAATATTTAACAACTGTCCTCATTCACTTATTCAGCAAGTATTTCTTGAGACACTACTGTATGAGCAGGGTTGTTTTAGATGCTGGGGATACAGAGATGTAGAAGATAAAAAAAGTAATGACTCTCAAGTTGTACATTGTAATAAGATAAGGCAAAAATAAACACACACATATGTGTACTTGTGCATATAAGTATTTCAGTGTGTATGTGTGTATGTCTGTGTACGTACTGAGATCGGAATCTGCATCCGTGTCGCTGAATGGGGCTGGAGAAAAATACTCTGTGTGCTGACTTTTCTCACTTGGTATTTGTTTCCACTAACTTGAAGGGGACTCATTGATTGCTATCTGGTGTTAATACTATACCTCCTTAGCCATTTGTTCTTCCACCTTTCTGGAAGACTATTTTACACCTCTTTTCTCTTCTCAATTCCTAACACAGTTTTCCTATCCTCACTTTTAGCCAATGACCGTTCTTCCTATTTCATTGAGAAAACAGGGGCTCTCAGAAGAGACTATTAGCAAGGCACCACCAACACGTCCACTCACCTGTCAACCTCTGTTGTCAGTACAATTTGCCTGTTTCCAAAGCTGAAGTGGCCATGCTCCTATCTAATGCCAACCTTTCTACTCATGCCCTGAATTCCATCCCTACTTGCTTATTCCAAGACCTTGCTTCCACAATTCTCCTTTCTTTCTCCTACATTTGCCCTCTACTGAGTCAATTTCTGCCATTAATCTTCCTCTTGACGTCACTTCCCCCACCAGCTACTGCCTCCTTTTTTTATTCTCCTCTAAACCAAAATTCCCCAAAGGTATTGTCTATACTAATAATCTCTAATCCTGTCCCTTCAAAACGTTTTCATTCTTACCTGATTTTTGTTTTTTATTAAGGCTTTACTTTTGTTTTTAGAGCAGCTTTAGGTCTATAACAACATTGAGAGGAAGTTAGAGATTCCCTGTATAATCTCTGCTGTCCAAATTTTTAAAATTGCTTAAAATTTAATATCTTTCTTATGACTTTAGAATTTTTTATTGTGAAATAAATGCAAAACATCACCTAAAACGTGGATGAATAGCCTAATAAATTATTATAAAGAAAGTCTCATGAAAACCACTGAGATTAAGCAAGTGAATACTGCCAGCATCTCAGAAGCATTTCATGTGCTTCTTTCCAATGACAACTCTGTCTCTTCTAATAGGTAATCACTCTTCTGATTTTTTATATCCATCTCTTCATTATATCTATCACAAGTCAAGGATGCATCCCTAAACAGTCGAGTTTAATTTTGTCTGTTTCTGAACTTTGTATAAACAGAATTATGCCAGGGGCGCCTGGGTGGCTCAGTTGGTTAAGCAGTCAACTCTTGATTTCAGCTCAGGTCATGATCTTGCCGCTAATGAGATCAAGCCCCACACAGGGCTCTGTGCTCATAGTGTGAAGCCTGGCTGGTATTGTCTCTCTCTGCCCCTTCCCCTGCTTATGCACATGCTCTCTCTCTCTCTCTCTCTCTCTCAAAATAAATAAATAAACTTAAAAAAAATGGAATTATGGCATCTTTGCATTCATGGTATTCTTCGTGTCAGGCTTCGTTCACTCCACATTATGTTTGTCAGAGGTTACCTATATGTTGCGTGTCATAGTTTGCTTGTGTTCATTACTGTGTGTTTCATGAATGTACTGCAGTTTATGTTTCCATTCTATCATTGATGGGCATCTGGTTGGCTTTTTAGATTTGAGTTATTTTGAATAGTGCTGTTGTGAACATTCTTAGTCTCTTGATTTTTGTGTGTGCACAGTTCAGAGGGATATGTAGTGGGAAGTGGAATTGCTGAGTCATAGACACACATGTTTTCAACTTTAACAAAAAACGTTACACTACATTCCATAAGGTGTTGATTTATATTCTCTCCATCTGTATGTGAGAGTTCCAATTGTTCCACATCCTTGAAAACACTTGGCATTTTTAGCCTTTTTAATTTTTGTCAGTCTAGTGGGCTTGTGGCCATAATCTATGTGTTTTTAATTTACATTTCTGTTATGACTCATAAGGATGAATACCTTTTCACATGGCTACTGGCTATTTGGATAGCCTCTTCTGTGAAGTACCCGTTAAAGTCTCTTGTCAATTTTTTTTTTCTATCCTGTTACTGTCATTTCTTACTGATTTATGGAAGTCCTTTAAAAAAATTTTTTTAATATTTATTTATTTTGGGGAGACAGAGAGACAGAGTGTAAGCAGGGGAGGGGCAGAGAGAAAGGGAGACACAGAATCTGAAGCAGGCTTCAGGCTCTGAGCTGGCTTGAACCCACGAAGCATGGGATCATGACCTGGGCTGAAGTCGGATGCTTAACCACCCAGGAGCCCCTGGGAGTCCTTTATATATTCTGGATATTAGTTTTATGTCAGTTATATATGATGAAAATATATCTTCCCAATCCAACCTTGTCTTTTTATTTTGGTCTCTTTGATGAACAAAATATTCCAGATTTATTCATATTTCCTTTATAAGTAGAACTCTTATGTCCTATTAAAATTTTTCAACCCTTGTTATGAGCTTATTCTCCATTATTTAAAAATTATTATTTATTTTAAATTTTATACTTACATCTTTACCCCATAAAAAAATTATTTTTATGATGTGAGGCATGAGTTATTTTTTTTTTTTCTTATATGAACACCCAATTATCTTCCCCTAGATATTCATCTGGCTAACTCCCTTACCTTCAAGTTTCTGCTTTCATGTGATCTCCTCCATGAGGCCAACTCTGACCATCCCAATTAAAATTATAACCTCCATTTGCCCCCAGACACAACTCCAGTCCAGAATGCTTTATTCCCTTATGATAAACCATGCAATTTATTGTTTATTGTCTGTCTCTCCTTTACAATATAAGCTCCATAAAGAATAAAATTTTTGTCCACTTTTTTTTTACCACTATATCTCAAGTTTCTAGATGGTACCTAACACAGAGTAGGTGCTTTATCAATATTTGTTCAATAAATAAATAAATAAATAAATAATGGCAGGAAATACTTTATTCAACTCAAAACTTACACTGGTTCATCTGACTATATGATCGATTGTATTGGTCATATCTAATATGTGAAATTTTAAAATACATGCATTTGAGTATGTGCGAAATTTTTACTAAAGCTTTTGATGTAATTCAAATATTTTAAGTAAATGGTTAAACTAGTACTTTACTAAAATATTTATTATAATAATAATAATAATAAAGTAAAATAGTATTTAGTAAAATATTTTAGAAATCCAGATGTTGCTGTGTGGAACTGCATTTGCTAGGTTTGTGTGGAATGTTCCTTCTTTCAACAAATACTTACAGTGTAACCACTAGGCACCAAGTACTATGTTATGCTCTGGGGAACAAGATTGAGGTAGTTGTTTCTTCAAAGAAGTTGCAGGTTACTAGGAACACACCAGGAGCACAATTCATAAAACTAAGGCATTTAAATTTAACTGTATCTTTTGCCTTTCAGGTTAGATGGCTCTAAAAATATCAGGTTAGTTCTAGAGAAGTCTTGAAGGAACCATCAATAAGTTACTTCTACCTTTATCTTTAAGAGCTGAGAGTCAAGTAGTTATTCATATGCAATGTAGTTTTAATTAGAACCGGACTTTCTTCATCCCAAGATCATTTTAAACATCAAATAACAAAGGGATTTGAAAGCATTTTCGTAACCCACAGAGTTCTCTATAAGCAGGAATTTATTATGATTATTATTATTTATTCGAAGATCAAATGGTTAACTACTACATGTAATAATATTTTCTTCTTACAATTTGCCATTCCCTCTATCATTCTTTTTTTGTTCTCTTTCTCTTTCATCCAAGAAGGGTAAAAAAAAAAAAAATCATTTATAAGGTGACATGCTGTAACCAAGCCCAAGTTATGGGAATTTGAATTTCCAAAATGGACTTCAAAAAGTAATTTAAACAGTAGCTCTCTTAGTTCACTTAAAATGCCCTTTAATGTACAAAAGTATTGGATTTGCACTTTTCTGAGAAAGAATGTATACATTTGCTTAACCCGGTGGATTGCTTACATTGAGGCCAATTTTAAAAGATGAAACAACAGATAAAAAACCTACTTTGTCTAATCTGAAAAACATCAGGCCATCATGGGCAGAATTTTGATTCCTTGATGCTACCACGTTAGAAAGGAAAAACAAAGGTGGGGGAGGGTATGCATTCTGTGCATTCGGATAAATTGCACAGTAAGTGCATGAAGTCTGGAGACCAATGGAAAGACCGTTTGACCCTTGGTGAATCATTCAGCCTCGTGAGGGTTTAGTTTCCTTATTTGTAAAATGGGGACAATCAAAGTGAACCACTTCTCAGGGTTCTCGTGAGGCTCAAGGGAGTCAAGACAAGTAAATTGCTTATAGCTGCATCTGGCGACTAGCACGTTGTTATTTCATTTCTGCTAAAAAGGAAACCTTTAATCTTAAAAAAAATCATTATTAGATTTTAAAAACCCAGTCATAGTAAATTCTTTTCTGAGTTTTGATTGTTAAATGGCATTTCTGTTGTTGGGGGATAAAAGGGAGAGAATAGTTGCCTGTGATTATCCGAAGCTGAAAAGTTAAATAGCAGCCATGAATGCAATGCCCAGTTTTGAAGAGAAGCTGAAAACAGAAGTCAGCGTCTGGACACATTTGTTAACGTGTCCTCAGCATTTCCATGTAGATCCTATTATTTCTGCAAATTCCTTCATAATATTGCACTTTTTGTCATGATGAACACAACCTCTCTTATCTCAGAAGTGGGGTTTTCCAGCTGTTGGACTGAGGAAGCTCTATTCTTCTGAGTTTCATATGGAAGCCGTGATAAGAGAGACAACACTGCTGTAGTTTAAACTAGCTGCTCTGATGAAAAGCTTCCATTGTCAGGTGGTGTAACACCAATTGTTAGTTTTAATCAAAGTGAATCTAATAGCTTAATGAAATCATTGGCCTTAGATGTTCCTGGTCCTTTAGCAAATTGCTGACCGCATTATAGGAATTTATTTTTCACGTATTAGAGTAATTACCCTGTAGAACTCAGCAAACATATTTATCAAATTTTTGTTTTGTATTAAAGAGATTCTCTGTTCCTAATGCATATGCTGTATGTAGCTGCTGGTAGGTGAGGAAAATACGACGTTTTAAGTTCTCTATTGATGTAAGTCTTTGGCAAAATCTACGGCTGTACTGTTCCATTCTTCTACCTTGAGGGGACAATATATTTTTGTTTCCTGACAGTTAGCTAATCCTGACAATTCTTGACCAAATCACCTTCCATTTCAAATGTCAATTACATAAAATTATTGATAATTGATTGATCACTCTTTTAGCTCTTGCTCTGGCATCTCACCAACCATTCTTAGGAAAGTTCCTATAACCCTGCAATGTAAATTGTCTCCCAATAAGCCAGAAACCATCTAGTAGTCAAACTATAGGAGATTTTCAAATAATAATATAGGCATTAAAGACCTTAACGTTTTAGCACAATTTAAACTAATACTTGTGTTTATTTAAAGCATTTTACCAAACTTTTGGTTATAACAAATGGTGGGCAGCCAACTTCATAGCTATTTCTTGTGCTACACAATTTAGCCTTTATCAAAAGGCCATCATGTACTGGTCTCTAAGTTAATTACTGATTTTTTTTGAGTGTCAACTGTATGGAAGGAAATGTGTTTTCTTCATTTGTGTTATCATTGTCTTTCCAATAAGATTGTCAGTCCTTTATAACCAGCAAGAGGCCATTTATTACTTGCCTTCCTTTGAAAAAACACATGCTTATTAAATACATGATGATTACATCAGTTATTTATTGTGGTGTAACAACTTATCTCAAAATTTGTAAATTAAAAGGGCTATAATTTGTTGTTGTGTCTGTGGGTCAGGAATTCAGGAATGGCTTTGCTGGTGGTCCTGGTTCAGATTTCTCATAAGGTTTCAGATGAAAGTATGCTGGGTTCCAGTGATCCTTGACTGGGACTGAATAATTTGTTTCCAAGGTGGCTCACTCACATGACTGGCAAGTTGGCACTGGCTGTTGGTTGTATGTCTCAGTTCCTCTCCATGTGAGACACTCACAGGATATTTAAATTCCTTCATGGCATGATGGCTATCTTCCCCTAAAGGGGGAGACCTAAGAGACTAAGTTGGAAGCTTTAATGTCTGAAAGATATAGTCTTGGAAATTGCACACTATCATTTCTGTGACTGGTCACAGCCAGTCCTGATTCAGTGTTGTAGAAGACTACATAAAGGCATAACTACCAAGAAGTAAAGATAATTAGGGGCCCCCTTGAGAGCTGGCTACCACACTGATTGATGGAGTTGTCTCAAAGACTCACATGTCTGATGACAACTTTTTACTTAACTCTCACTGAACATCCTTTATTACAAAACATAGATTCAGATGAAGATATCAGGAAAAAAAAGTATTATTTTTTATCGGGGATAATTGGCATCTAACCTTGTGTAAGTTTAAGGTGTACAAAGTGCTGGTTTGATGCATTTACATACTGCACTAGTTTACCACCGTAGCGTTAGCTAACACATTTATCGTGTCACATAATTATTTTTTCAGTGACAACAACACTCAGCTACTTATTTTGTTATTTGTAAGAGAAAGTTCAACCCATATTGTCTTAACCAAAGGGGAAACTGTTGGTTTACATAAAGAGAAAGACCAGGAATATGGTGGACTTATTCTAGGCACTCAACATTATTAAGGACCTACTATTTTCAGTCTTGTCCCAGTGTCTTCATCCTAAACTGGGCTTCTTTCATAGTGGCAGAATGGCTGCCCAATGCTCCTAGAATTTTCATTTGTGTCCAAGTCCATTAACATAGTAGTATTCTGAATGGACCATCACTGTGAGAAGGGGGAAGGGATTATTCCAATTGCATAGGTTATTTAAGACCTGCGTGAAGAGCAAGGCTATTACATGGTGAGGAAAGGATGGAAGAAATGTAGGAACCACAGTGCATGGTACATGGACAATATTTATTTATGTTTATTATGGTTATCAGCTCTGACCTCACTTAAACAGATACACATATTCTCCCCCAAAGAGGAACAATTTGTACCGTTCTTCTCTTCTTTCTGAAAATCCAAACAGGCCTCTACCGCATAGGAGTATCAAAGAGTTAATAAGATAATGCACATCAATCCCTAAGAGTGGATCCTCGTACATGGTAAGCTCAGTTGGTGTCAGCTATTTGCATATGGAGATTTTTGCCATCATTTCACATGAAAGATACCAGATTGTAGGTCAAGGTTCAAAGTTTTTGAAATTCTGGTTGGCCCTGGAAAGCTTCTTGGCATGATCAAGTTTTCATTGGTGGGGATTGGGTGCTGTAGAGCAGAGGGGTGGGATTTAATATAGAATATTGGCAAAGAGTAAGCACTTCGAATTCAAATAGGTTTGGTTTGGCTGTTATTGTTACCACTTCCTAGCTGTGTGATCTTGAGCAACTTAACTTCTTGTGTCGGTTATCTATTGTTGAATAACGAATTACCCCCAACTTAGTGGCTTAAAACAACATGCATTTCTTATTTCACAGTTTCTGTGGGTCAGGAGTTTTGGCATGCTTTAACTGGGCTTTTTTTCTTAGCGCTTCACAAGGCTGCAATGAAGGTTTAAGTTGGGATTGTTTTCTCATAAGAAGCTCAACTGGGAAAGGACCTAATTCTAACCTTCCTCAGATCATTTGTAGTATTTCCTGCAGGTGTAGGATTCATGGCAACTTGCTTCTTCAAAGTCACCAATAGAGTGAGTCTGTTAGCAAGATGGAGTCTTATATAATGTATTGTAATCATGGGAGTGATTCATCACCTCTGACATATCCTGTTGGTTAGAAAGCAAGTCACAGATCCTGCTCATACTGAAGAGGAAGGAATTACACAGGGCATATAGGGCACGGACACCAGGAAGCGAAGAACATGAGTTCACCTTAAAGTCTGTCCAGCACAGTCTCGAAGCTTTCATTTTTTCATCTGTGTAACGGGTATAAATAGTGCCAACCATGTGCAATAATCTATATAAGGCACTTAATGGCAGCTTATATATTGGTACCATCTACTTGTTGCTCATTTGTGAAGGTAAAAATGACTAATTAGCCAGAATGAGCTATTGAAAATTGGGGCTACTTGAATGTAATTTATCTTCATTGTCCCTGTTGCAAGATCCTTAAGTTTATTGTATTTCTCCTTCCATTCTGTGAAACTTTCCAACACCGTTGTTATTTCTGAAGCCATAAATCCATTTCTCGTGCTTCAATGGGGTGGGCTTGAATTTCATTTCCTCAGAATCAGATTTTCTGTGGTAAAAACAGATTTTGATAAATTAATTTGTGAAAAAGGGGAAAAGCCAGAGAAAAATTCTTCCCCTGTCCATTTACTACCTCTTCCCCCCAAATAGGAAGCATATTTTAATCAGTGCCTCATAATGAAATACACATTTTTCAGACGGAATTTAGCAATTCACCAAGAGCTCTAACACACTACAGATTAGGAAACTGAGCCTTTGAGAAGCTGAGTAATCTCTCTCGACTCTGAATCCAGACTCTGAATCCACTTATGCAACTATATTTCTCAGACACTCAATGGGGACTCTCAGAACTACTTCCCAAACTGCATTCTAAATGGTGTCTATTGCAGGTGCATCCCTACATTTATCGTAACATTAAAAACATTAGTCTACTGGTAATATTTTGGACCATGGAAAAAAAATATCAGGAAACTTCCTGGTAGGTGGGTAATTCAGAAGCAAGCTTTCTTGGCAAATTTAAATTTTACTTATAGGCAGAATCATTACATTGACTCCCAAGCCCAGGCTAGTTTGGGTTAAAAAGGAAGCTAATTAGTTTTATTCATAAGCATGAATAATCTGCATTGAAATTTCTTTACTTAAAAACTGTATTAAAAGCATGATGTTGTTTTAGACTAGACAGTTACACCATAATCAACCATAAACAACCATAAAGCTGGATAAAACATATGAATCATTGGGTTTGAAGCTGAGATGATGTAAACTGAGATTATGTGTCCCCAGCAGGCTGACACACTACAAAAAAAAATAGAAAGGATGTGCTTCAAGGTAAAGTAAAATGACACCGGATGGAAAGTTGGATCTGCAGATAGGAAGGAAAGAACCAAAAATAGGAAAAAATATTTTAACATCTTGTTTTCTTTCTAATGAGTTCCCTAAAAATTAATGGCTACTTAATGCAAAATTAATAGAGAAAGTAGGGTTAAATTATATGTAGAAATAAAGAAATAACAATAATGGCACAAGGAAAAGCAGAAGATTATTCCATTTGTGAAGTGGGAACTATGATGGATAAAATGGGAAGTTTGTCAGTTGTGATGTGAAAAATGGTAAGTGTGAATTATTAGGTATGAAGTGTGAGGTACATTGACTCTGAATAGACTTTGATAAGTTACAGATAGGTATTATAAATGCTAGAGCACTAATTACAAATAAAAGAAGTGTGTCTAGTAAGCCAATAGAGGGCATAAAATAGAATAATAAGATATATCCAATTAATCTAAAAGAAGGCACCCAAGAGGAAAACAGAAACAAACAATAGGTGAGACAAATAGAAAAATAATTGCAAGAATATAAACTTAAACCTAATTGTATCTATTACTACATTAAATACAAGCCGTTAAAATGTTCTAATTAAAAGTGGAGGTTTTCAGAAAGGATAAAAAATGATATAGCTGTATTCTGTCTATAAGATATGTACTTTAAGTGTAAATATATCTATATATAGATCTATATATAGATCTATATATATATATATATATATACACACACATACATACATATACACATACATAGTTTAAAAGTGACAAGATAGGAAAAAGATACACTATGGAAATACTAATCAAAAGAAAGCTATGGTGGGTGTATTAATGTTAGACAATGTAGACATAAGGACAAGAAATGTTATTATAGATAAACAGGGACATTTTGTAATGATTAAAGGGGCAATGAATCAGAAAGACGTAACAATCCTAAAGATGTATGCATCTAATAACAGAACTTTAAAATTCATGAGGCAAAAATTGGCAGAGGCAAAGGGAGAAATAAACAAATCCATAATAATAGTTGGAAATTTTAACATCCTTCTCTCATTAAGATGAAACCAGTAGGAAAAATATCAGTAAGGCTGTAGAAGATCTCACCAACACTATCAACCAAATTAATTGACATTTATAGAACACTATATTTAACAACTGCAGAAGAAACATTCATTTCAAATTAACATAGAATGTTCATCAAAATATAACACATGTTGGGCCACAAACTAAGTCAATAAATTTTAAAAGATTGAAATCTTTTGGCACTTGATGTTAGACCACAACAGAATTAAATTTAAAACCAATAAAAATAAGATCAAAAACTCCAAATATTTGGAAATTAAATGACATGTTTCTAAATAGTCCGTGGCTGGCAGAAGAAATCAGAAGGAAAATAGAAAAATATTTTCAGCTGAATACTAGTGAAAACATCAGATTTGTGGTAAGAATTTAAGCAGTTTAAGAAGGAAATTTGAAGTATTAAATATCTATATTTGAAGCAAAGAAATTTTTAAATCAATGGCCTTATTTTATACTTTGAGAAGTGAGGGTAAAAAAGGGAAAATGCAATCCATAATAAGTGGATGAAAAAATAACAGAGATCAATGAGTTAGAAGAGGCAAATAATAGAGAAGATGAACAAAGCCAAGAGTTTGTTCTTTCAAAGGATTACTACAATTGAGAAACACCTGATTAGAACCATCAAGCCAAGAAGGAATAAAATACAAATCAGCAAAACCACAAATTAAAACGGGAGTGTCACTACAGATTCTAAAGACATTAAAAGGAATTTAAGGAACAGTATGAACAATGCCAATAAACTCAATAACTTCAATGAGATGACCACTTGCCTTGAAAAATACTTTTGACCTCAAATGACACAAGAGGAAGTAGAAAAATCTGAATAACACTTTATTTAACTTTTTGAGGGACCACGGGTGGCTCAGTCAGTTAAGCATCTGACTCATGACTTCAGCTCAGGTCACCATTTCGCAGTTTGTGAGTTCCAGCCTTGCCACGGGCTCTGGGCTGACAGCTCGGAGCCTGAAGCCTGCTTTGGATTCATTGTCTCCCTCTCTCTCTGTGCCTTTCCCGCATTGGCTCTTGATCTCGCAAAATAAGTTAACATTAAAAAAATAACAATAATAAAATTTTGAATACATAATAAGAAATTTAACCCTAAGGAAAATTTGGTAAATGCTATGGTAAATGCTATGAAGCACTTCCTGAATAAATAATAACAATTTTACAAAAATTTTCAGAAAATAGTTGTGGGTTGAATCCTTTCCAATAAATTCTGTGAGACAAGCATAACCCTAATACCCAAATCTGACAACTATATTATTAAAAGAAAAGTGCATACATCCCCATCTCATTCACAAACATTCCCAATCAAATATCAAAATGAAAATAGTAATATATTTAAAAAGGGTAATACATTACAAACAAGTGGTATCCCAGGAATGTAAGGTTGGTTTAAACATTAAAAAGAAAATCATTTGTTGGGGCGCCGGGCTGACTCGGTTGAGCGACCAACTTCGGCTCAGGTTATCTCAACAGTTTGTGAGTCTGAGCCCCTGTGTTGGGCTCTGTGCTGACAGCTCAGAGCCTGGAGCCTGCTTCGGATTCTGTGTCTCCCTCTCTCTCTGCCCCTCTCCTGCCCATATGCTATCTCTCTCTCTCATAAATAAACATTAAAAAAAAAAAAAAGAAAAAAGGAAATCATTTGGGGTGCCTGGGTGGCTCAATTCGTTAAATGTGTGATTCCTGGTTTTGGCTCAGGGCATGATCTCACAATTTGTGAGATCAAGTCCCAAGTTGGGCTCTGCACTGACAGAATGAAGCTTGCTTGGGATTCTCTCTCTCCCCCTCTCTCTCTGCTCCTGCCCCATTTGTGTGCTCTTTCTCTCTCAAAATAATAAAAATTGTAAAAAAAGAAAATCAATCCGTATCATTCCCAATATTAACAGAAAAAGGAAATAATCGTATCTACACTTGCACAAATAGCAATTGATAAAATTCGACTCCTATTCATATTAAAAAAACCTCAGCCAACTAAGAATAGAAGAAAGTTTCCTGATTTGATAATGAGCACTTGTGAAATTCTAAACTGACATTATGCTTAATGATACAAACAGAATAATTTCCTCCTTAACAGTGAGAACAAGGCCAAGTCTGGTCTACCCAATTCTATTCAATATAAAACTTGAGATCCTCACCAATATAACAAGAAAAAAAAAAGGGAGTGTGCATTAACAGATTGGTAAGGAAGATGTAAATTTGCCTGGAATGGCCAGCAAACCCTGTGCCAATGAATGAAAGATTACCCCACACTTTGCTAGGAAAGAGAGGAGAAGGCATGGGGGTCAAGTTTCTAAGACAAAGAGCCCGTCGCCTCACTCGTATTCTAACGTATTGAGTGTCAGGCCAATCACAAATCTCAGTTGGCTTGTTGTGTACAGAGGGCATATAACATTGTGGGAATGCAAAACCACAGGGTGCATGACTTAAAGGTGAAAAATCACCAGAGACTAATCAAGTCAGAGATGTACAGCAAGGGTCTGTGTGTCCTATTGTTTTGCTTAACTTTATGTAAAATGTATAGATAACAGAGGTCCCCAAGGACTGCAGAAATTCCTGGGAGTGCCGCCCGCCTCAGGCACATTCTGCAGTCGGGTGGATAGGCAGGCCTCTGGCATTCCAAGAGACCCACGCCCCTCCCAAGCTTAACTGCAACCCACCAGAAATCTCTGTGTTACATTTTAGCTAGCCAACATTGTGTATAATCTCCTCATCCTCAGTAACAACCCCAAAGTAAACTTTACAGGCTATATGAAGAAAAAGAAAAATACTGGGAAATCTTAGGTAATCTACAAAGTATTGAAAAGAACAGCTTTAAATCCAAATGACAGCCCTGCCTTAGTTTAAAGCTAAAGTTCTCTTTTCTGCTTATTATGGATCTTTGATAAGAAATACAATTGCTGAGAAGTCTGTTTTGCTTGCTGTTTGCTACGAGCATGGTGAGGCCTTTCCTGAATGTAACCCGCTGTGTAGTAGAATGGGTTGTAAACCTTCCTAAATGTAGTCTGATATGTAATGGAATGAGTGATTGTACATAAACTAACCGGCATTTCTCGCTTCTGTAAATCTGCTTGCTTAGCACGTTCCTCACCTACCCTACCCCCTTCCCCCTTCCCCCTTTTTCCTCCCGCCACAAGTAACGGACAAAGCCTTCCCGCCAAAGGACAGACAAAGGACGCCCAATCAGAGAACAACAAATGTCCTTACTTTAAAATCTACCAATCAGGCACCTCATAATTTAAAACCTCCCCTGTGCTACTTGTCTCTGTCTATAAAAGCGCTGTACCAACCCTGATCGTGGCCTCTTGCGTCACCGGCGACGAGTGCACGGGGGACCAGGTTCGAACCTGCAATAAACGACCCTTGCCGCTTGGCTTTGACTTACGACTCTGGTGGACTTTTGTGGGAGGTTTTGGAACTTCGGGCATTACAGTATCTTCTGGAATTGGTGAACAAATTTAGCAAGGTTTAGAGTATAAGATTTGGGGTGCCTGGGAGGCTCAGTCGGTTAAGCTTCCGACTTTGGCTCGGGTCATGATTTCACAGCTCGTGAGTTTAAGCCCTATGTTGGGCTTTGTACTCACAGCTCAGAGCCTGGAGCAGCCTGTTTCAGATTCTGTGTCTCCCTCTATTTCTGGCTCTCCCCCACTCATGCTCTGTCTCTTCTTTCTGTCTCAAAAATAAAAACATTAAAAAAAATTTTAAAAAGAATATAAGATTTATAACAAAATCAATCATTTGTCTATTATATTTTAAAAATAAAATAACAATAAAACAGCAATAACAATAACATCAAAATACCTAGAAATGAATGTAACAAAAGGCACACAAGGGTAATACACTGAAATTCAATGAATAATAATAATTATTATTATATTATAGAATCATTCTCCATTACAGAAGGGAGAGGGTTACCATATTCATGGATTAGAAGACTATTACAGATGTCAATTCTTCCTAAATTAAACTCTAACTGTAATCCAATCCCCATAAAAATCCCATGAGCTTTCCCAATAGATATTATTAGGCTGATTCTACAATTTGTATCAAGAAGCTAAACTGTAACACTTCTAGGAGAACATCCAGAAGAGAACCTTCATAACATTGGAGTAGGCAAATATTTCTTGGATAGTTACATAAAAAGCACCAGCCATAAGACATAAATAAGGCTTAATCTATATAAAACCTGTTCTTTGAAAAGCAGTATTAAGAATAAAAATTAAGGTGTAGATTGGGGGGAAATAATCACTGTGTATAATTCTGAAGAAGGAATTTTATCAAGAATGTATAAAAACTTTAATAACTCAAGAGGCTAACAAATCAATTAAAATGAGTAAAAGACTTGAATGAACACTTCACAAAAGAAGGTGTACAAGTAGCCAATGAACTCAGGAAAAGTTCCTGAACATTATTGGGCATCAGAAAATGCAAATTGGTTTAACATTAGGAGATAGCATTTCACATCCATTAGAAAGGCTACAATTAAGAGACTCTTAAAAACTGAGAACAAACTGAGGGTTGATGGGGGGTGGGAGGCAGGGGAGGGTGGGTGATGGGTATTGAGGAGGGCACCTGTTGGGATGAGCACTGGGTGTTGTATGGAAACCAATTTGACAATAAACTTCATATATTGAAAAAAAAAAAAGGCTACAAATGCCAAAAGACAAGGATATCAAGTGTTGACAACAATGCAAAGCAAATGGAATTCTCATATTTTGTTGATGAGATTGTGAAATAGTACCGGAAAACTGGAGAACAGTTTTCCAATGTTTATAAAACAAAGAATAAGGTTATCCTGTGACCAATTCCATTCTTACATATTTCTTTAAGAGCACTGAAAGCAGATGCCTGCAAAAAGACTTATGCACACCTGTTCACAGTACTTTTATTCACAGTTGTCAAAATTGGAGATGACTCATATTCATCAACAGGTAAATGCATAAACAAATTGTCTCACAGCACAGTGAAATACTATCCAGAAGTACACAGGAATAAATTAGATGCAACGATCAACCTCAGAAGGGACATACCCCTCCTCTATCTTATTCTATTGGCCACACCAGATGACCTTGTTATATGTGAGGAAGCTACACATAGGAGGATGAAGATTGTGAATACCAGCGGGCCAGGATCATTTGGGCCTTTGGCTGCCACAGGTGTTTTCATGAAATGGGTATCTGGTGGATATCTGGTGGTGAACTAGTATATAGGGTATTTGAAGTGAGATGTATCAGTGGGACTGGAAAGAAAAGTTGTGGTCAGATTATGATAGGAAATTTGACTTGTATGTAGCAGGAATGAAACCAGTGTTGTCCAAAATAAATTGTAAGAGAAACTCATCTGAAGCAATGAGACTGTAAATAATGTTGGGTAAAACTCTTTCAAAAGGATTTAGTTTTGGAAGCAAGACTAGGAAACACACGGTCCTCTTGTGTCCAAAGGTATCCAATTGGCTTGACTCATTGCTGTATGTCTGTTGATGTTGATAGATAATTTGCAAATTGTGTTGTCAACACAACATTTAATCTGCTCTGAGCGGCTCATAAACAACACTTTGATTAATTCTTTCAGTCCGTGTCTTCTGGACAAGATTTACAGAGCTCTGCTTATTTGGATGAAAAATAGAGAGAGATACAAGCTGTCAGTATAAGGGGAAGGGGGACAGGAGGGCTTCCTTTTCTCTTTTTTGGTTGCATTTAAGAAGGGTTTTTAGTCAGGATTTTAAATGTTTGATTCCACAAGGGAAGGATTTCTCAATGGAACCCAGCAACTGGCACGAGGCAAGGTTTCACGTCAAAGTGGAGTAAGTCAGGACGGACAAAGGCAGCTTGGCAGTGGAACACTGTAGAGAGGAAAGAGTCAGTCAAGCCTAAGGCAGGAGATGACTTTCTGAGTTAGCCAATTAGTTCCAGAAACCTGTTGGACAATTACAAATCAGAGAGCTTGCCATCCACGCTCTCTGTGGAATATGGAAATATTGTATTGAATAGAATTCTGTTCAATAAGCACATTTTAAAAAAGGATTAGAATTTTAACAAAGGCTTTCAGTAACATGAAATATACATGCATGATTATTGAGCAATTCTGTGTGCATGTGGACATATGTGTGTGAGAGAAAGAGACAGAGGGAGAGAGAAATGGGAGCGATGGATTCTATTTTTGTCCTTCTCTTGTATTATTATATGCCAGCCCCCCCGCCAAGCCTCCCAAATCTGTTTAGCTGAGTGATTTCTATTAATTTTGGCTTTGAAATAATTTTCCACTGAAGCATGCCTTTTAATCAACATCTCTCTACCTTTGTTGATTTATCCCAGCCAAGAGAAGAGAATAGAGTTCTAAAACAGTTTATGGAATACTCTTACATCACTGTGAAACATGCTGATCATCCAGCAATTTAGGCAGAGAGACCTGGAAATGAAGATCATTTGGAATAAGGTCCTTTCACAGCAATTACGACACAAGATGTACAGACAGTCTGCAGCTGATAGGGAAAAAAAGATCCGAGAAAATAGCTATCTAATAATTCCAGGACTATTGGAAATGTAAATAACTTAACACCACAATTCCTCCTTGAATTTGTCCCCCTTTATGCCTGTCTCCTCTCAAAGGGATAAGTATGATTTTTATGAGCTGCATTTTGGAATGCACACATTTCTAGCGATCATGCCAAGTGTTTCTTTTGTTGTTCACATCTGCATCTTTCGATATGATGAAGAGTCAACAAGAAAGTAGATTTGGTTTTGTTCCTTTGACAAATAAAGTTCACTTTGGGACACAATTGGAAAAAGACAAACATTACATCCATGCCAGAAAACCGAAGCTGAATTTTCCATTCATGGCAGTTAGACGTTGTAAGTTGTATGCAAGGCTCTTGGAAATATTAACCCAGATTCAGAAATTAGTAATTATATTGACCTTGACATCTGTCCTCATTACCTCGTTCCCAGCTCACACAATTAGTTTAGCTGAGAATGTCATCAAAACCCTGTGTTTTAGATCTATTTCTAGTAAGGAACTCCTTCAAATCATTGCCCCATGAAAATTACAACATTAAGGACACAAAGGTATACGTGTATCTAATTGCAGTAATTGTGTTGAGAAGGAATTCACCTGAATCTCCTTTAGGGGCTTCATTCTGTTTGATGGCCTCCATGTACTCCCTTAAAACTGGAATGATTTCAAAGCATCGTCATACAAAGGATTATCAGAAATTATTATATAGGAAAAGAGAAAAGGGTGAAAGAGAACAATTTGAGAGGTTCACATTGGGAAACAAACTTCAGGCTTTTAACGGGAACATGGCAGAGGCTGACTAAAGAAAGCCCTGTAATTCTGGAATACTCTGTGTTCTCTACTCACTCCCTCTCTTACTCCCTGGACCACAATTTGTTGGAAGCATTATTGTTGTACAAGCAATATGCTGACAGATTTTAAATGTAACACTACCCTCCTGAAAAATGAGGGAGTCACGTACTCCTACAAAGAGGAAAATACCTAGTGATTTTCATCTTCTGAAAATAGCAATAGTCTATTGGGTTTATTTCATGATTATAAAAGCCTAATAATCTATGATAGCTGAAAGAAAATGTGATTTATTAAGGTCTCTCTTAGACAGAAGATAAACCCATAATGTGCAGACAAACATTTTTTTTAAAGAAGTGTGCTAAAAAGAAAATAGTCAACAGCTTGCTTACTCTGTAGCTCCAGAAAGTGATGATTTGAGGCTGTGAAATATCAGAGTTGATGAATGGTAGAAGCAAAATTATAACTGTTGTTCTATGGTGAGATAAACTTTCACCTCCGTGAAGAAAATATAGATTACTGAAACTGATTGCAAGCAATCAGCACTGTATATTCTTCTTCCCTAACTGAGCAATGTTTGAATTTGTGCCTTTCAGACAAATGCATTAATAACATTTAGCCACTAGGTATTTGTGGAGGAAATTGGAAATTGTTTTTAATTTGTTGGTTTGGTGAAGCGATAATATATTGAGCCATAAGGGAAGGGGTAAAAAAAAAATGCTATTGGTATATGACTTCTATTTGCATATGTAAATATATTAATACACACAGAGCCATGTTGTTCTCATAAACTCTGCCATACAAAGAGAAGGGTTAATAGACAGGGAGATTGAAAAAAACTGCATGACCATGTTGTGAAATATGGATTTAACACATAACTCATTGGAGGCCCCAATGAGTTATGGGCCTCATTTGCTGCATATTACAGACTTCTTTTTCCCCCATATTCCTTTTCAACAAGGCATATGGCTTAAATTAGTTTCATATTGGGTTTGCTGGGATCTTTCATGGACTGTTTTCTGCGACAAACTGTAATACTCTTGCTCTTTTAATTCTATACTCAGATGCTATTAAGTACAGTTCTTTAATTACCATGTGAGGCAATGCCTCAGGAACATATTCTGTAATAGCCACAGCGGAGGAAGAGTTTGAATCAAGAATTCATATTCAGTTGATAAACTTAAAGAAGCTGCAAATTCCTTATGGATGAAGGCAAATGGGTAAAAGACAGTGTTAGTTGGGGGTGGGGGCAGGAGCAGTTTGGGATGAAAACATTCAGACACACCTTCAGCTGAGTCGGGAAAGGAGACTCTTTGATAGGTAACAACATCCTGAAGGGTTAAGAATATTAAAGGACCCCATTTCCCATAACTTAGCTCATAAATCATATTTTCAGGTACTTTACATGATTTATGAGAGGCTGGCTGTCTGCATGATCAGTAAGTTGCATTAAAATGGCAATTGGTACTTCCAAAACAGAGCCTTATGATAAGAATCCAAATCTCAGAGAAGGCAAATCTCAGCCCACAAGTCAGCTGAGAGCGGGGGTGGAAAGCAAGTATCTATAGTTCATGCTCCATCTCTGAAATTCAAGATGTAAAATCAAAATATTAAGTGGGAAAAATGCTGGGCTAGAATAATAACACTTGGGTTTTGGGTTTTTTCTCACCACTGTAAGCTTGATTAAGTAGTTTATTTTCTTTGGGATTCGGTTGTTTAGTAAAATAAAGGATTCAGGGCCTTCCTGTCCCTCAAATACATGTTGCATTATAGATGTATAAATTACGTATTCCTATTGTATGTATATATTTACATATTATTTATTGGCCTATTTGTATTATTTATCTATATATCTATAATATATATTATGTGATATGTATGTGTATGTAAGTGTGTGCATATATATACATATATATATCAAATATATCTCTCTATATCTATACATATATACACACATATATACGAGTTTTCTACATGTGTGTATATAGGTATGGTGTTTCTTTAAAAATATGTGAAAGGAGCTGAAGCAAATATGTATATATATATATATGATATATATATATACTTCTTGATGTATACATACATATGTAAGACATATATATGTGTTTATATATATGTATGAAATAACGTACATATTAGGAAAACTGGTCACTTATGTAATATCATCAACTTAGTAGTTCTTGTTACCTAATATATCCTATAATTCTGGATATTATAAACACTGACTTCTAAAAATGTTATATTTATGAATGGGATTATAAAGTATAATAAAACAATCTATTCAATATTATAGTTGTGTAAAGGTACTATGTTTTCCTTTAGAATAAAAATTTATAGGAAATTGCTACTTGACATTTATCATGGGTAAATGGAAGGTCAAAAAAGAAGTACATAAAATGTGTCTTGCTAGTTTGTGTTTAGTGAGGATAAATTCCATTTCAAGAGTAAATTAAAATTCATAGTTTTGTTATTAGACTTTCATTCTAATGCAACTCCTCCAAATTTGGATTTTGTACTGGAGGGCTGACTGTTAAGTATTTTGAAGCTTCCTTGACAGGAGCAAATTCAGCATAGATTGATCTCTTTGCAAAAGGCCCTGCAACCAATATGATTATCTCAAAGTTGTATTTTCTTGAACATACCAGACAGGAGTAAGCCTCAACGGGTCACAGATTAACTGAGAAGTAGAAAATTTATGAGCTCAGAATTATTTGACACATTGGGTTGCCATATAATTATGAAACCTAAACTTTTTGTTATTAACAGAAATTTAGATACAGGTTTTCCCCTAATAAACTGTCTGTTGTCCTTGTATGTCAAGAAAGCTGCTGACCTCTGGTGCCCCTACTTCAAGCTCTTAATCAGCCACCCTTAGATCAGTATTCCTTCAGATTTGGTCATTTGGGCTTGAATTAGTCACTTCGTGCTGCTAAGACAAAAACACCATAGACTGGGTGGCTTAAATAATAGAAATTGTGTTTCCACAATTTTGGAGGCTAAGTCCAAGATCAACCAATAAGTTCAGTTCTTAATTTCCGGAGGGACACCTTCTCAACAATATATGTATCCTACACAGTGGAGAGGGAGAGATGGAGAGTGAGTTCTCCTTTGTCTTTTACTGGAAGGGCACTAATCTCATTCACTAGGGCTGTACCCTCATGACCTAATTCCCTCCTAATTTCCAAATATCTTTGCATTGGGGATTAGCATATGCATTTTGCAGGGACATAAACTTTCTGTCCATAGCAGGTTGCTGTCCCCTTCCTGTGGGGACACCAACTCTACTATTCAATTAGGCTCCCTCGCTTCCTTACCCTCTGCTCTCAGTTTCTGTCACTTTCAGCCAAGGGTTTTCTCATGTGCCTTGGGCTGAGGATCTTGTTGGCTGAAATGTTCATCATGTTCATGTCTTTGGCTCACGCATGCTCACCATCACTTTCTTCTATTAGAGGCCTGGGCAGCACAATTGGGAGCCAAATGTGAGTTTTCTACATGAAACCAGGAGCTATTAAATAAAAAATATGTAATTGTTTTCATACATAGAGTGCTATTTTTGGAGTAAGTAGAACTTATTGAATTCATTTAATGAAAGTTTTTTACACAGTGCATACTGTATTAAAGCATCCAGAATAAGAAATATAATAAATCAGAGGCTGACAGAACACATACAAAAAAGAGATGAGTTATAAGTCCCTCAGGTCTTCCAAGCCTTTGGTATTTTCCAAAGTCTAGTTCATCAATGGGCTAGATCTTGTGTGTGTACATGTGTGCATGTGTGTGCGTGTGTGTGTGTGTGTGTGTGTGTGTGTGTAAAGTCTGGAAGTAAAACTCCAAATGATCAATGTTTATCTGAATTGCAGAGGAAGGGTGAGAGGGGAAAGAAGTATAAAATACTACATTTGCTTTTTAACCAATATACTTTTATATTGTTGGATTTAAAAACCAAGAATGTATTTGCACATTGTGTGTTAAACTTAACAATATACATATAGAATATAGTGATATTCTGTGCAGAATAAGTGATCTGGGCAGATTATCTTATGATAAATTTTTAATTTTAATTTTATGCTGATTAATTTGTATTTAAATAGAACTGTTCTTTATGAACCCTGTGTTTAAACAATTGTAATTTGGGGAATAGATTCAAAATGTATCAATATAGATAATTGAACGTTCAAAGCTGGCTGGCTTTTCATGCTGGCTATCAGGGTTTAGCTGAGTGCTGTTTTGGAGACAAGATGTATTCATCTGACTTCCATTCAAGTCCTGTCTGGTCACGTGGAACACACAAAGAAGTTCTTTGAATCTTTAGTTTTCATAATGAGGTGGGATGGGACTTAATGCTGGTTGTGTGTGTTTTAATTTAAAAAAAGAGAAATGGGTATAAATATCATTTGTTGCAGGTGCTTTCAATGCCCTACCTATATCTTCCTGGCCCTTACCATTTGCATCAGTTACAGTTCTCTAGAGAATATATATATGTATATATTATGAATATATACAATTTATTATATACTTTATGTTATCAAAATAATTATATATTATATGTACATATGTATACGTGTATACATATATATTCCTATTTATATATTTATATATTATGAATATATACAATTTATTATATAATTTATATTATCAAAATAATTATATATTATATTCACAGATAATATGTGGTATAGTATATAATATATATATATATTTTCAGGATATATCTATTTACATATCTATGTATCTGTAGTTCTAGATCTAGATAGGAGAGAGACAGAAGTTGATTGATTTGAAGAAATTGTCTCATGCAGTTGTGAGGCATGTAAAATCCACGGGGCAGGCTGGCAGGTTGGAAACTCAGGTAGGATTTGACACTTCAGTCTTGAGGCAAAATTTCTTCTCTGGGGAGCCTCAGTTTTGGCTTCAGCTTAAGGCCTTCAACTGGTTGGATGAAGCCCAACTACATTTTCGGGAGTAATCTCTTAAAGTCAGCTGATTGTAGACTTTAGCCACATGAACAAATTACCTTCATAGCATCTAAATTAGTGCTTGGTGAAAATACTGGATACTCTAATCTAGCAAAATGGACACCTAACACCATCACAGCGTTTCAATGTCCAACTGTAAGTGTGTGCAAATCTTTTCTAAGTGCTTCTTATGACCTATAGACTGCTCTGTGTATGCGGTTAGAGTTTAAGAGAATCAGCACTCCAAGAAACCCCTCTCATTCTATGGCTGATGGGAGATGATGTATAATCAACTTATCCATGGAGAATACGTTCCAACAAGACTCCTAGTGGATGCCTGGAACTGTGAATAGTACTGAACCTTAATACATACTATATGTATTTTTATACATACATACCTATGATCAAGTTTAATTTATAAATAGGCACAGCCTGAGATTAATAATAACTAATAATAAAATAGAACAATTATAATGTATTGTAATAAAAGTTATATGAATGTAATCTCTCTCTCTCTCAAATTATCTTATACTATACTCACCCTTCTTGTGTTGATGGGAGGATGACAATACGCCCACGTGAAGAGATGAAGAGAAGTGAATGACACGGGCACTGAGAGGTAGCATTAGGCTTCTATTGACCTTCTGACTATACCTCAGAAGGAGGAACGCCTGCTTCTGGGCCAT
Source organism: Prionailurus bengalensis (assembly GCF_016509475.1). Lineage (NCBI taxonomy): Eukaryota > Metazoa > Chordata > Mammalia > Carnivora > Felidae > Prionailurus > Prionailurus bengalensis. The sequence goes on along the minus strand of NC_057344.1, from coordinate 188,040,369 downwards.
GGTTGGCCACGTGTAACTGAAACCACATAAGCAAAACTGCAGATCAGGGGAGACTACCCTCAGCTGCCTTGCATAACTCTGAGGCATATGTTTGTCCTCTGCTAGTGTTTCATAAGACCGCCTCTCAAATAAATGGCTTCCAACTCAATCTCACCAATGTCTCTTTCTGGAATAAGCAAAACTAGCACAGTGGGATCATTTTAATGGTGAGAATAGAATGGAATAATTTCTTGAAACCTAGGGTGGGGGAATTGCTAGTTAGAAAACAGATCTGTATTAATGGTTCTCTTTTTTGTTTTTTGTTTTTGTTTTTTGTTGTTGTTATCAGTAAAAAGAACTCTTTTTCACGTAAAAACTCTTCTTCAATATCTTCAAAAGAGTAGCTACATATTTTGTATTTACTGAATAAGGAAATACAAATCCACATCTAGCTTTGAGAATACTTCATAATATTTTTTTTTTTTGTTATTTTCTTTCTTTCCTAAAAAGGTTGAGGCTTCTGAGGTGTCTGGGTGGCTCAGTCAATTAAATGCCAGAATCCTGGTTTTGGCTTAGGTCATGATTTCACAGTTCGTGAGATCGAGCCCTGAGTCAGGCTCTGTGCTGACAGCGTGGATTCTCTCTTTCCCTCTCTCTCTGCCCCTCCCCCTAGGGTAGATAGGATTCCAGAATCTAACTGTACACACACACACACACACACACACTCGTATATGTGTATAATACGTTTTATAATTTTTAACAAAAATTTGTCTTAGCATTTCAAATATACAAATAGTTCTGTATAACAGCTTCTTAAAATGAATTGCTTATCAAAAGAGAATGCATTTTACACATTTGCAAAATAAGATATTGTTAAATTTCCCTCCCGAAATTCCATATATCTCAATATTGAGAATGTTCTCAACACTCTAACCAACATGGGGAATTAACAATTAAAAAAATTTTTTTATTAAAATGTTTGTTAATTGGATAAAAATATATATCTTTATTGTTCCAATTTTTGCTAGTTATTCTAGGGTTAGCCAATTTTCTCCGTTTTCTAAATCATATTTCCTGTTTTATGAATTTTTTTATTCAAATGCTTTGGGATACCTGGCTGGCTCAGTCAGTACAGCATGTGACTCTTGATCTCAGGGTTATGAGTTTAAGCCCCATGTTGGGTGTGGAATCTACTTAAAAAAATAAACAGGGGTACCTGGGTGGCTCAGTCAGTTGAGTATCCAACTCTTGATTTCAGCTCAGGTCATGATTTCTTGCTTCATGGGATCGAACCTGCTTGGGATTCCCTCTCTCCCGCACTCTCTGTGCCCCTCTCCCGCTGGTGCAAGTGCTGGTGAGCTTCCTCTCTCTCTCTTTCACTCAAGATAAATAAATAAACATTTAAAAGAATTAAAGAATGCTTTGCTTATTTTCTATTATTTGGCTTTATTTATTTTAAAGGCTTATTCTATTTTATTAATGTAAGTCCTTTGTTATATATGTTGCTAATATTTTTGTGTATGTTTTAATTTGATTCTGCTTATGCTCATCTCAATCACACAAAAAGTTTAATTAATTAATTTAACTAATTAAAATTTACCTCTTTTTTTTTCTGGTATGTGATTTTTCATCTTACAATTTTGCTATCCCAAAGCCATAATTCTCCTGTATTTTTACTTTACTAATTCTTTTCCTTTAAAAAATGTTTTAGGTTTTCATTCCTCATATTTATTTTTATAAGTAAGTTATAATTTATTCATTTTTTTAAATTGCCTAGTTAATTATATATTACTTAACTATTTATACTGTACCCATATATTGTGTAATATATTAACTTTAATGCATAGCGCATTCAGAAATGTACATGGGTCTGTTTCCACATGACTTGTCAGTTTTCCTTGGTCTACTCCTCTGTCCCCACACCAGTATCATACTGTTCTAATTCCTATAGGTATATAATGTATCATATTATCTGGTAAAACAAGACCTCATTGTTATTCTACCTTTTAATTTTTTTCTAGCACCTCTTTCATATTTTCTCTTCTAGAAATTGAATCACCTTATCAAGTTCTATGAAAAAATCTTGTTGGGATTTTGATAGTTATTTATCAGAAATCCTAGTTTAATATATGAGGAAGTAAATACCTTTACAATATTATGTTCTTCTTTCCAGAAACATGGCATGCCTTTACATGAATTCAAATATTCTTTTATGGCCTACCTGATACTTAAAGATATAGTGAAAATTTAATCCAATTTGGCTTTTGATTTATTGGAATGAAGAGTGTTTACATCCTGAGACTGCTGTTTGAAAACTGCTGGGAAAAAAACCAATGTGGAACATTTATATTCCATCATGTAGAAAACAAGCATAAACAAATTAAAAAATAAGCCAGTTGTTTCTTTAAAATGCAGTTTTCAAGGACTTCAAATGATAAGTCACCAAAAGTTTTTTTGTCTTATATTTTGATGGTATGAGACATAGTTAAATTTTAATCCACATTTTAATACCCATTAGTTCCCCAAACAGAAAACAATATGTATAATTTTTGAATTTATTTGTTGACAATTCATGCTTTTTATTACATAATTAATTTAAAGTAAATGAAACAGCATGCATCACTTGTTAAATGGGAAAAGTAAGAATTTGTCTTTATATAGTATGAATGTTATCAAAGATTATATTAGCATCTTTATAATTCAGTACTTAATAATATATGAATCCCAAACCACTTTTATCTTAAATCACTTCTCAACCCACAGAAAATGATAATTTGATACGAAATAATGAGAGGAGGCCCAGGAGGTGATATGTGGCTGGAATCAGTGGTTTGAAAGATCAGCAAGACTGGGATGTGCTTCCAGGAATTTGCTTCCTGTTTGCGAATTTGAAGTTTAGTGCCCCGTACCCTTTGTTTCTGTTCATGCCTCTCTTCTGCTTTTCATTCACGACCCTACTGCTAAGAAACTGGAGCATGGGTTGGAAAAGAGTGGAGGAACTTGGCAATCACATACCTGCTTTTCACTGAGAGAAGATTGCGATTTTTCTTTCAGAGCTTAAAGCTATCAGGCTAAACATAACAATAACTTAGGGTACTTTGCATTTCTATCTAGTGACTTAATTTGAGTGATGGTATTAATATTTTATGAAGAAATCAGCATTTTCTTTTAAATATGTACTCTTAAAGCTTTCTTGTACCTGAATATGCGATTTAGGGTTTCTTGAGGCTCAGGTATTTTCTACTAGAACAGTGTTCCCATTCTTTCACAAAGTCAGTTGGTCAATGGAATTCAAAATACAGAAGTTTCCTTTAGAGATACCTAGTGTCCCTCTTGCTCTTTGAGGAGTTCAGAAACTGATCCTCGGATGCAACTGCCTGAAAACCACTTGCCATCATGAAGTCTTCCCCATTATTTGCATTAGGGTCACAAAGAAGTCTTGCCCTGAGCCCTTTCAGGAATTTTAATATAAAACTTAAACCTTTTATTTTATATCCTACAAAAATTTGAGTTCATTTTCAAGGAAAAGTCAGAGAAAGCCTACAGGATAGCAGGCTGGAAATAATGTGACACATGAACTACTTTCTCCCATTATTTCTTCCTTTTCTTTCTCCATATTCAAGACTTGTGCTATGAAGCCCAGGAAGAAGAAGGTGGCAGGTCAGAAAAAGTAGAAGACTTCCCGGCTTTTGCTTCTAAAAGACTAAGTGCACTAAAAACCAAACAAACAAGACTCTCCCAAACAGGGATGGGCTAAAATGGAATAAGACGAAGTGCTTCCTCAGAAGCAGGAGAGAGAGAAAGAGTGCAGACCTCATTCCAGGAAATAACTTGCTGAGGCTGTGGGGAGGGCAGAGGTATATGGGTCCCAGAGTGGCACCTTGGCATTTCCCTGAGAATGTGGCATACAGGTACAGGTACTCAGTTGACATCTTAGGCCCAGGCTCCTTGTGTTCCCAAATGCTTGAGCCTCAAAAGTGCCAGGAGAGCATCTCAGTGTCAAACCTGGACAGACCTGGACATGAGCAGAGCCAATACGCATCACATTCATAACTGCAGTGGGCCAGTGGCTGAGGATTGCAGTGAACCACCCAATGCTTGTCACTGCAGTGGATCCGAGGATCTCAGCATACCCTGGGTGAAATCCTAAGAACAGCTAACGTTATTTCTGCCTTAATAGAGAGCGAATTAAAGGGAATAAGTTGGTATTTTTCAGCACATATATCTCTGCAAGCTCTATTAATCCAATAGATACTTCCCAACCTATATTACTGTACTTGTTCTCATGCAAGCATAAAATTTTGAATTTTTCTCCCATAAAACCTACCTCTCTTCCCAAATGTTACAATATTGGGTAGGTGTTTATAACCCAGAGTGGGTTAAAGATGACCTTTACCCTCACGCATTGAATAATGTGTTGCAGAGCTGTTAAAATCTGTCCCTTGGGCTGCCAGTAATGGAAATCAAGTTGAGCTACCTTAACTAATGGGGGATTCTTTATAAGGATAAAGGGGTATGGGGGGGGGCGTTGAGGGCATGAATGGAGTGGGCATTAGAAACTGTCTCTTGCATTACACTTCTCCTTGTGCATGGTGCTGACTAAAGGGATCTCAGCTCCAAAGTTTTAAGAGATAAAATTTGATGGGACAGGAGGCCTTTCCCAGTGTCTGGCTCTTATGAGTGCTCATGTTTTTCTTGTCATTACCATCCTGAGTTCTTCATGCAAACAGACCACAACCATCCAGCTTGTCACCCTTCTTGACATGGTCTAAATTGCCTGATTTAGCTGCATGTTTTTACCTAAGGCTTTCATGTAAGGCTTCTGATTCGTTATTGAGCATCATGAAATCTTTGTAGCCAAACATGAATCCATGAGAAACACATAAACGTTCATATGAAAGAAACATATAAAACAATCACGTTGATAGATTATGCCTATAGAACACAATCTCTTTTATTTCCCTTCTTTTTTCCAAATTTCTTTCTATGTAGTACCCAGTGGCATGCTTTAACTTTCTTTTTTCTTCAAAAATAACGCCTAAATATATTTCTTCTGCTTCCTTCCTTAAACGCTGTACTTTTGCCCTTGCAATTTCACTTTGCAAAATCCCTGCAACGTATTATTCCAACATGGCGATGTAATGAAGTTTGACATGATTTCCTGTCCACCTTGAACCTCTACCTCCCCAGCACGCTTCAGCACGCACAGAAAACTAACAGAACCTTATTTGCTAAATAATGACTTTGTTAGTCTCATTCCTTTACCCCAAATCTCATCCTCTTAACAATATAAAATGGATCCTGAGTTTTTCACTTCCGACTGATTTGCATTTTTCTTGGTTGTGTGCTGTTGAACAGCTGCTGTTTTCTCCCCAGAAGGGGGTGGGGGATGGTTTCCATGGAGATGGTGATGACTCTGCTCAGATGTGGACATCTCCAATATTCCCACTGCATTTGTAATTTCTATCATCCAGTCCATGTGGAGCTCCTAAGTAGTTTCATTTCCTTTTGGCAATAAACTCCTTGGAATTCTGACTCCAGAACTTTTTAATTGGCCCTGGTTTGTGGCCACCGATGTACTTAATTGACATCAAGATATATTTATTTGTCATTGAGTCCTTACATGGTTATGTGCTACAGAAAGCAATTAAAACAGGTACAATGCCTGTTATAAATAGGACACCTTGCCATAGTGCTTAAGCCATAGTGGGAATAAAACAAATGCTTATTGATTGATTTGTGGCAATATAAAGGAAACTTTTAATTCCATTATGTTGCTGGAGTAAAAAAAAAAGATACTAAATTAGAAACAGTTTGGGAACACTATTAGCAAATCTGTTACTTACATTCTGTTTGAGTCATATCGTTAAGTCTTACAAAATGCTGACTTTAGAGACGATCGTGCTGAACTCTATCATGAAAAATAATTTGATATCTTAGTCAAGACAGTGGTATTATAGGAATAGGTTGAATATTAGCAGCCAGACAAAATTGTTTTCTTTAGTGAAAAAATGTAGAAGCAAAGAAGAAAGATACTTAAGACCTTTATTATAATCATCCCTTTATTCATTTAACAAATGTTTATTGACGACCTACTATGTATCCGATTATGAATAAGATTGTGAGCAAAATATAGTCTTTTCTTTATGGAAATTAGAGTCTAATGGGAGATACAGATATTAAACTAATAAAAACTCATAAATTTATAATAACAAGCAGTAATAATATTTCTGAAAAAAAAAACACAGGGTGATGAAGGCAGAATCCAGACTGAGGTGTATGTGGTCAAAAGGAATCTAAAAGCTGGACAAAAGCTAACTGGACAGGGATCAGGGTAGGTTTTAAGCAGAGTTAGCACACTAAGCAGTGCTTAACAGCTGCTAATATTTGGTATTCATGTAGGATATTTGAAGCACACATCTAAGTACTTTACCATGAGCCAGGCCCTATTATTACCTCCACATACGAGAAAATGGAACACAAAGAAGTTAAATACAAGGTAAGAGAGAGGTGAAGGCAAGATTTGAACCTAAGCCACCTGAAACCAAAGCACACATACCTGATCATTACTCTATACTCTCTTGTGGGGTGAGTAATAGAATTTTTTGTTCAAGAAACTTATTGATTTTATATGACTATAGGTATGAGATCTGGGCCCAATAAAAGGCCTGATAATATTTGTTGTTTGCCACGTAGACATAAAATGGGCTGAGTCTGTTTACGCCAGTGGACCATGTCCATATTAAAGGTACCATGGAACTAGAGAAGGATGTGAAGCTCTGTCACTAGCAGTCTAAAGGAAGAGTTGATCTCGCATCATTATTTCCAAGTGTCTTAAGTCTTACTCTCCTTCTGCCCTTCCTTAATGGTTGATATGGGTAGAATAATATAGTTTAGTTATGGTCCTTTACATGTATAATATACAATCAGAAGCACATGCCAATTTTATTTTTTGTCACTAGGAAAGGACTTTTTAAGTCATCAAAAGCCAGAAAACACTAATAATTCTTTTCCCTATAAGCCAGGACAGTTGAATGGGATGTGGCAGCTTAAATTAGGGCTAATCTATGTCCAGGAGAAATATGTGATCCAGATTGAGCAGAAGGGAACCCCAATTGGATAGTGATTCTGTTTATACAATTTTGGTGAATGAGATGCAAGAAAGAAATACATTTTGGTTATAAGTAAATCAAGATACCAGTAATTAGTTTTAACAAGTCAGTAGGAATAAAATATCTATAGGCAATGCCTTGAGTATAAAGTGGTTATTACCTATGATGTATCAGCTGAGGCTTTGGCTTTCATGAAACCCCACAAAAACAAAAACAGAAGTTGAATTTATCTAGGCACGTGGAGGTAGATTAATATGTACACAGATTTCATTAAAAAGAGTCAATTTGGAAAACTCAAGTCCTCCCATCCTTTTTCTGCTCCTGTAGTTGATGTTGGAGGCCATTATGTCCTAAGTGCCTGGATGTTTGCCTGCACTCCCCACTCATTTGGCCCAAGAATAGACATAGCCTAATGTTTCTATTGGTCTCTTTTGGATACGCTAATAGTTTAATTGTATTTTAAATTGATTTTTAATGCCCAGAGTTTCCCTAAGTGAATTTTTTAAGTCTAGAAAATAAATACAGGTCTACATTATAGCAGTGAAGGGTTCCCCTTTATAACACTGCCATGTCAGAGGGCTGTTAAGAAGTCTAATCATTTAATGTTGTGTAAAGTGCTTTAAGAACATTAATTACAGGGTTCAGACTAAAAGAAACAAAAGTGACTCCTATTTTTAAATACTTTATCTTGTTTTGAATATACTGTGCCAAATATATAATCTGGTACACCTTTATGTATAAAAATGCTCTTTAAAGTAATTAAAATTGACATTTGGTAAACTGCTGACAGCTTGTTATATATTTTATACAATATAGAAATTTTCTACATTATAAAAAAATTTTTTAGCCCAATTGGAGTCTCACAATAACCCCGTGAAAAAGGCAAGATTGGTCATATTAATGTACCAGTAAGGAATTGAAGTTCACAATAGGAGAATGAATTTTGCAAAGGATGCAACTACAGTGTTGGAGGTCTTAGTACTCTTTCTCTACACAAAACAAAAAGTAGCATATATTTTGGAAAATTTTGTATTGAATGAATTCTTTACAAGGATCAATTGACTACCATTAGGAATAATCTAGGAATAAATTATTGAGTCTTCAACCAATGCTCCAAGTCAAGGAAAACCATACCTTTTGGATAATACACGAATCAATACCAAACTCCACTTTGGTGGAATTCTGTTTTATTGGTTGTAAGTGATAGAAATCCAACTCAAACCAACTTGAGCAGAAAGGGAACTGATTGACTCCTACACCTGAGAATCCCAAAGTATGGCATTGTCTTTGGTCTTAGTTGGATCCATAGCTTCAAAGGGTGCTTGCTATGAGAACTCTTTGATCCCCTTCTTTTGGTTTAGGCTTCCTCTATATTTGACTTTGTTCTCAAGATGGTTTTCTCTGTATGGCAGGCAAGGTAACAACTGGCAGATCTGAAGCTTTCATTATCTTTTCAGCTTGACATCCCAGAAGAAAGCAGCACATTTCTGGAGGACTTTGGATCATGTGCTTATCAGTTAGCCAATCACTGTGGTCAGGGAGATAGAGTGCTCTAATCCAGCAGATGTGGGACATGAGCAGAATATGGAGTCATTGCCTCATGATCTGAATGGGATTGTGAAAGACAGCCTCAACCAAAGCTGCTCCACTTCTATCTGTTTCAGTTATTCAAACTCTGGATTTGTTTGAAGAAAGGGTTCTATGGCTTCTAAAGCTTGTAAATTACTACTTAAGCAGAATTTTGATTAAAATTATGTAGGATTTAGTCCTTCTAGTTATTGGGATATAATTGAAGATATTTAGAAAATGGGGTCTGGAAGACCTAGGCTTGATTTCTGGCTTTTCCATTCATAACTGAGTGCCTGTGTGTAGAAAACCCAAGTCTCGGTTTTTTCGCCTGCCAAAAAATAAAACTAGTTAGAATGCGACGAAACGATGCGTGTGGAAGTGGTTTGTAAAGGTTCATTGGTTCTGTTTTAGTTATTTATTTTATTTAAGTTGTATATTCTTCCAAATCCTGAAATAGATGGAAATTGATAGCACAGTCAAAAGGAGTAGCTGAAGACAATTTTATTAATAGAGTATTTGTAAAGATATCGGCAGGGCTAAGGGGAGAAATGCCCTGAGGCTGGCAAGCATGGGAAACCATTACCTTCCCCGAATCCAAAAGGGCAAAGAGAAGGCAGGGTTGACAGAGTTCACTGAGAACTAGAACTATAGGAAGGACTGCCAAACAGAATCTGTGGCATTATGTGAAGACCCACCGGCAAACCCAGCTCAGCGAGAAGAGATGGAAGGATAAAGACTACAACCTCTCTCTACTCTTCTACTCCAGTCTCCAGATGGTGCTTCCCATTGGCCAAACTCACCTGGAATCTAGAGGACCAGGGGTCAGCCCTTTTGGTCACAGAGCTGCGTGGGGGAGGGTACAGAGAAGGGTCTGGAGAGAGAAATGACGAATATCTGGTATAGCTCTCCTTTCCCCTTAACTGGTTTATTTTAAGAACATAGAGTCCTTTGGTGTTTCATTTAGTTTCTAGTTCATTAGAATTCAGTGATTGCTAAAAAAACACAAAACAAAACATTCAAATATGGGCACATTAAGAACTGTTGATTACTTTAATACTTCTCTTATCCTGTGATCTGTATACACGGACTTAAAGCATGTCCTAAACATCCTTCGGTGTCCTAGGAAATTCCATCTTAGGTGGTTAGGAACATCTCTCACTTTGCTTCTGAAAGCATTGCAAGGTAAGGTATGTAATTTTCCATAGTGATATTTTCAGTTGCACTTTAAAATGGACTATTTCTAATAAGGATTTAATTTAAGTTTAATGAGGGAGTTATTATATGTTAATTAAATATCAACTGATTATTATGAATATCTGTTGGGGCATAACAACTTTTTTTATTAAGATGAATATCTCTTAAACAATCAAGGCTTGGTAAATATGCTACTAATAATTATTTTTAAACTAAAATTCAATAAAAAAATACAACTAAAGGCACTACCTTGAGTATAATGTGGTTATTATCTATTAAATATCAATGGATTATTGAGAATATGGTTATTGAGTTTTGACTCATTGATCTTAATAAACTGCTAGTTGCACCTAAATAAACCTCCATAACTCAGCTAGTATTTAATTAGGAGAAGTATTTATAGCATAGCATTTACATTAGCATATTTATAATCAAATAAATAATATAATAACTCTTTTATTAAATCTAAATTAAATCCTTGCCAGAGGCATTTAAAGAGCAGTGAAACTACATTGGCTATGTGGTCCTTAATATTTAATTCATTACATCATTTTTAAACTTTACTAATATATTAAACAATGCATTAATACACTATATGTATTCTAGGGATGTTATGAAATTGCACCTAATCTATTTAGGTTAAATTGGACAAAGTTTTCTAAGCCTTTTATTTTGGTCCATTATAACTAGGCACAAATATGAGGTGTGAGTAAAATATGTCATTTTAATTGGCTATACTATTGTTGCTAAAGAGATTTAACCAATACGCATAGTGATTGTGGCATGCGAGGTGTCCACACAAGCTTCTGGAAGCAAGAGTTTGGATGCCAAGTTGCCCACAAGAAGAGAAGCCCTGAGCAGGCCCTGTATACAGTTACTTAAATGTTCATAAAAATAACACTCTGCAGATGAATTGGCAGTTGTCTTGCACAGTTAAAAATGGAGCGTAATTTCCTCTCAAGAGTGAGGAATAAAATCCAAACTAATTTTATTTCAATATTGAAATATCATAATTAAGTTTCCTTTTCACACAAAGCAGATGAGGATGCAAAGAGAGTATTTGAGTCAGGCTCATCTCATCTGGAGTCTGGTTAGTTCTTCCTGATCCTTGCTCCAGGTGAAGGGCTTGCTTCAGGAAAACTGTACATTTCATTTTCTCCTGGAAAAGTCTTTGACTCTGCAGACATTTATTTCAACAGCAACACTGGATAACGATTCTGTGAAGATGTTAGCAATGTGACATTGATTTGTGGATTTGTGTTTATATCAGCCAAAGAAATCAAGGAAAGTCTACTAAGGGTCCAACGTATGAATGGAGACTTCCATATTTGGTGCTGTTGACACCCCCACTGGCCCATGCTTCTTGTCCTTAGGTTGTTGTGAAGTAGAGGAGAGAGACATAGATGGTGAGGGTGATGGTGATGGTGATGGCAAAGAAGAAGGAGGAGGAGGAAGGGAGGAAGAGGTCATAGTGATCATGTATGGGATTACATGACTTTGTCTGCTAGGTCATGTTCTAATTGTCTTTATGTGGACTATCTTATTTAATAACTGGGTTTCCTTTGTAGGATATTAAGGTATCTCTTCTTTCTCTCAGTGATGCCTTCCTCCATGATCAATGGCCATCAGGCGATCCTTTGCAAATAAGCATGGTTTTCCCAATTAGTGTCCAAGTCATTTTACAAGGACAAGGTGCACAGAAAGGCAGGAGGATGAATTAGGAAAATCCCAGGTTTAGAAATCAGTTGTCTTGATTTCTATTCTCACCTTTGCAGTTAACTGGCTGTATAACTCAGCAGATTCTTCATATGTGAAATAAGGGGTTTAAATCTCAGAATCTCAAAATCTAGTCTAGTGCTAAACTTTCATCCTTAAGGATGTTAGGGTTTCAGTTGGGTCAACAGTTATTAGAATTTGGAATACAAAATACCTTTAGAAACATTAGTCCAACAATGTGTTGCTATTGGTGTGATGGAAGCTGGCTATATATAGTCTTATTTTTCTATAACATTAAAAATTATTCTTGGGGTGCCTGGGTGGCTCCGTCAGTTGAGCGTCCGACTTCGGCTCAGGTCATGATCTCACAGTCCGTGGGTTCGAGCCCTGCATCAGGGACACCTCAGAGCCTGGAGCCTGCTTCAGATTCTGTGTCTCCCTCTCTCTCTGGCCCTCCCCTGCTCATGCTCTGTCTCTCTCTGTCTCATAATAAATAAAGACATTAAAAAAATTTATTCTTTATACATGTCTTGAACAAAGAAGTAAAGATGATTATTATTGGATCTGTATACTGACGGTCTCAGAGGGTTTTAATTACTTTCCATTCCATGGATACTGAAGGAAAGCTATTAGGATAATGAAGGCTCAGCATTCTGAAGGACGCTGCAATGTAGCAATCATGCTATTCTACTTTTATATATCATATTTCTAAGGTCTATTGATAGAATCTTTCAAAATTTAGCTCCTGCAGAAATAGGGATTTTTGATTCTGTGGTCCAGCATTACAGATATTAAGTTTTTCACTTAACTTTGTTCCTGCTAATGATTTGCTGAAACAGGGTTCTTTAAGAAGGTAGGTAACCAAGGGTACTTTCCTAGGTGGTTACACCACTTGGATCAGGTTTCCCAGTGTCAGAATTGGCTTCTCACTGTAGAAGGGACAAGGTAACTAAGTGGATAGAAAGCCCTGAGATCCTTATATCCAGAAACTGGAAGTTTTCATTCCAGAGTACATAATGAAGGGGATTCGAGAGGACAGAGACAGCTTAGATGGTTCTTATCAGGAAACAAAGAAAGCAGGCTGGAATCAAAGTTTCTACCTTGAAACCTGGCTTTTGCATTTTTATTTCTTTCCTTATCCTATTAAATAACTTCTCTAAGGGACTCAGCATCACTGTACTTTGAATTATGGCTTCATGTTGTGGTACACAAATAACACTACCAATGTAGATATGTGATTCAGAAGTCAGATTAGGGATCTACCATACATTAATTACACTAGTATTTCTCTTTGGTTACTTCTTTTTCTGCAATGGATTAGGGGTGGTTCTTCAAAATTACAAACCATGGATGGGGTTGATTTTGTCATTTGATATCCCATTTTATAGCATGCTGCTTTCTCTAAGTTTAAGATGAGCTTTTCCTTGAACAAAGAAATCCAGTCTATAATTTAATCTTAAAACGTACATGCAAATGTAAGTTTTCTATAGCTTCTGTTTCAGTTACAAAAAACACCTAAAATTAACCTGCTGTTTTTAATTTCTAAAAAACGTTTATTTATTTTTGAGAGAGAGACAGAGTGTGAGCGGTGGTGGGGGGGCGGGGAGGGGCAGAAAGAGAGGGAGACACAGAATCCAAAGCAGGCTCCGGGCTCAGAGCTGTCAGCACAAAGCCCAACACAGGTCTTGAACCTGCAAGCCATGAGATCATGTACTCAGCCAAAGTCAGTTGCTTAACTGACTGAGCCACCCAGGTGCCCCAACCTGCTGTTTTTTAAAAAAATTACTTGCCTTGAGTCTGTTTGTAGCTATCATGGCTTAAATGTACATGCAGATTTTGCATATGTCATTCTGTGGTGTAAGCGTTTGTTTTTGCGGATTGCACGGAATCTGCTGGAGTCCTCTCAGAAGTAGAACATAACAATAGGTGTAAAAATCACCCTCTCATATATAACTCCCAAAGAAAATAGGACATTGCTTTTTCGTAGAGGTCAGTCAACAACTACGTATTCCTTTCTGTTGTAAAACTCTGCTTGATCTCAACAAGTCATATAGCCTATATCTCAAATATGTGATATTAAATGACTTGATCAAACAGCTTGTCTAGCAAAATGTAGATAAACCTCTCTCTAAGTGGCGAAGATGAACCCACTTTGAAAATACATTTAGAAATCAACTCACAAGATCAAGGTTATTCCAATGTAGCTCGAGTATAGGAAACAGATAAAGAGAGACTTGAGGAAGGGAGACAAGAACGCTCTTGGAGTGATTGAGAAGAAAATTAAAACACCCAAAGTAAAGTACAATCTTGTGTTACATGACTTTGCCTTTGTTATAAAGGCCTTTTCTTAAAACCGTTGCATCCAGATTTCCGTATTTTTCCTAACATGCTATTTCCAGGATGCATGTTTTTTGTTTTTGTTTTTTTTTTTTCCTTTTACCCATACCTTTTGTATTTCTCCTGAGGCTATCAATTATTCTACACTTCTCCGTCTTTTCTGGAGTGAGAACACATTTTGATTAACCTCTCTTAACCCATTCAGATCTTGTCTCTTCTGTTTGTCTTACCATGATTTAATTCTTCTTGCCTACGTCCATCTGGATTATGGATACTTTCTTCCATTTGCTATAAGCCAGCCCTTACATTCTACATCTATGAATCATTCACATGCAAGGTTGAGAAGAGGTTTTTAAGATCTAAATATAATAATTCAAAAGGTGTACTGCTATCAAATATCTGATTTTCAAGTGAATAACAAACAAGTTCACCCCATTATAAAATAAAACAAGATAAATGTAGCTTTAATCTTGACTTTAAGCCCATTATTTTGTTGTCAACTTCACTGTTATTTTAAGGTTAGTTCAGTGGTCTTTGGGGTTTAGAGAGGGCATTTGGGTGTCTTATATTTACATCAATATTTGAATTTAATTATAGAATATTTCAAATGTATAGGATTTGTTTATTCTACAAAGATAAATGAGGTCAGCCTCAGTCTCAATTCCTTCACACAATTCTTTCCTAATACATTTCAGCAGAATACAAACTGTTCAGTATCCCACGTATTGTGGGGCTAACTATTCAGACACTCATCCAGAAAAGACCAAGTTTCAGGCGACCCCTACAAGGATGCCATTCCCATTCCATCCTCATTCTTCAGGCTACGTCCCTGGATGGTCACTTATGTGTTCTTCCTTTTCTCCATACCCATTGCCAGATTTAGCCTAAATCACCATCATGTGAACTAGGGTTACATTTTTTTTTTCACTCGTTTGTTGTCAAACCCAATAACTCAAATGTTAACTTTAAGGTTTCCAAGACCTGGTATGTCTTCGTTTCCCACTGTATCCCCAATGCCTAGAACGATAAATGACCTATGTTAGGCACAAGATAAATTGAATGGATTAAAAAAAATGTTGGATTTCCCCTTTTGAAAGCTCATTAAAAATATCATATACAGTCTCCCAAATTTTACCCACTTCAGACTTCTAAATTCTGTCATTCTGTTTTTTCTAGACTTTCACTTCCTTAAATGCTGAAGTTGTATCTTACATCTGGACCAACATCTTTGCTCTTTTTTCTTTCTGCAACACTCTTCTTCATCCTCTTTCCATCTTGTTTGTCAACTTTTACTCATTGTTTAGGTTTTAGTTTGGCATTACTTTTTCTCATCCCACTACTGAGGTAGACATTCCTTAAATGCTTACCCTCTGGAATCCCATTGCTGTCTGTTGTTATATTTGGTATATTTCTCTCTTGGACTTCAGTGCATGTTTCTGTAGGACAGAGACTATATCTTGTTCTCTGGTACATTCCCAAACCCTAGTAGATGCTCAATAAATATTCACAGAAGGCTGCATAAATGTTGTCCAATTCACCTCACACCATCCATCATGTTGGCCCAGTGTATTGAACCAAGTTTTTGCCTTAATTCTTGCTTCTAGATTTGGGGTTGCACTATTTTGTATTTAGGAGTCTTTCTTACAGGAACAAAAGCTTTATTTCACACCTAGTAGAGTGATTGGGCTTCTGTTCCCTCAGGGTATATCTTTAGGATAAGGAAAATATACCTGCTTGACCTCCATGCTAAATCCACTTACTCAGAAATCCCCATGGCTAACTCATTTTGGAATTGTGCCCGAGGCTAACATGACTCCTATTCTTCTAAAGCAGATCTTGTGGCTATAACTAAACCATGGTGGTGCTTGCTCAAGTCCCAAGTAACAAATACACAGAGCAGGAAGGAATCTTTCTCAGAGAACTCATTAGTTCTCCAACATAGCCGTGCATTTGAATCAATTGAGAAGGCTGAAAATGTACAAATTCTGGTTCTACTACAGACCCAATGAATTAGAGTTTTTCAAGAGTAGAGCTTAGGAATTCAATTTTTAAAATGTCCCCTGGAGATTTTCATAGACAGCCAGGTTTAGAAATCACCGACTTTTTTTTTTTTTTCAACCTGAAGGACCACTCCTCTGAATCCTGAACTAGAATGATATAATTACATTTCCCCATGGTTTAAGGAAACATATTAAAATAAGGCCTATTTTTTCTTGAGAAAGAGAGATAAAAAGTATGTTAGAGATAAAAATCAATCAAGATATCCTAGGAAATGAACCAAAGGGACAAGGGTACCCTCCACTTTTTTCCCCTAAAGATATAAACCAAAGTTTCTCTGTTTTACCTCATTTGTTCATTCATTTACTAGCAATTATTTATTGAGTGCCTACTACCGACCAGGCACTATTCTAGGTGTTAGGAACATGGGAATGAGCAAAAATTGACACAGTTCCTGCTCTTACAGAGCTTAATTTTTAGGGGAGGCAAAGGGGCAATAAATAAAGAAACACATAAA
Organism: Prionailurus bengalensis; assembly: GCF_016509475.1. Classification (NCBI taxonomy): domain Eukaryota; kingdom Metazoa; phylum Chordata; class Mammalia; order Carnivora; family Felidae; genus Prionailurus; species Prionailurus bengalensis. The sequence continues at coordinate 188,023,947 of NC_057344.1, read as the reverse complement.
TGATGACTTTATCTCAGAATATTAAGTTCTATGAAGAAGAATAGAGCGAGGTGAAGGGATAGAGTGATGCTCTTTTATTTGGGTGATAGAAGGGAAGTCTTCTCTCAGAAAGTGGCATTTGAGCAGAGACACCTGGATGGGTGAAGAAAGTTATGTGAGAAATAGCTGAGAGAAGTAATCTCAGAGAAACTGAGGCAGCAGTATGCTGGGTACTGTCATGGAAATGCAACATTAGGTAAGTCATTTAGCCTTCTGAGCATCAGTGTTTTTTTCATTTGTCAAATGAGAATGATAATTTTGCTCTGCCAATCTTTAAGAGGAGTGCTGTGTGTATTGGATTAAGCAGAGTACATAAAGCTGCTTTGTCAAATCGAAAGCAGCATGCAAAGGAAATTTATCAAGTATTAATAATCTGATGCTGATCAATGATGCCTTTACCCAGAATAAGAAGCACGATTTTAGATATCTTAGAGCTGGAAGGAACTTCAGGAAATCTTCTTACTTTCTCTAGGCTTTAAAGTTAGTGTGGTGTTATTAACCCATTTTTCAGGTCACATGATTTCATCCATGAAAGATTAAGTGATTCACCCAAGGTGACAGAGCTAGATAGACTAGAAGAGGGCTGAGAATTCAGTTTTCTGATTTCTAAGCAATGCTGTTTCTACTATATCTTTTTGGAAATAATTTTACTTAGTCATATTGACTATGTACTTTCTAATGTGTTTAAACATCAGATTCTGGTGAATAAAATGCTGTCCACTCTTTCCACAGGCACTGTCTAGACTCACAAGGGGGGACTGGAGCCTTCTGGTCCCATTGTTAAGGTCATAAATATCGCTCTTGCTGAATTAGCATTGGGACTGCAATCCTTGACTCCGGAAAATGGCTTCTGCAGCCGGGCCTTCCATCACTATGAAGTGACATATATCATCATCTGAAATGGATTGGCCAACATAAAAAAAAGCTCTATGTGCACAAATTTTGAGACATTTTACTGAGAAATGGAGCTTGAGAAATTGCCCAATGTCATCCTTCTTCTAGCCCCTCCCCAAGGAATGGATATACATGACTTAGTCTGACCAAGTCATGGTTTAGGAAAATTCCATTGGCCTGGAACTAGGAGAGCTGACTGCATGATTTCAGGGGGATTGAACTTGGCATTGAAATCCCCACAGGGAAAGGTCCTAGAGGGCAGACATCTACATTGGTTTATCCTGCATAGAGCTTCGTTGAACAAATCACATAGAAAGGGTAGCATAATAATGCAATCTCTTTGTGCAAGAACTGGTCAATTTGGAAAGCTGTCTTAACTCATGCTGGCCACTTTGGGACCTTTGAGTAAATTATTGCTTCACTGGGAGAAGCTGGCTCATTAGGCTGCCACATATACAGCAAGGATAGCTTTATATTTCCATTCCCAGGAATGTTTGATAGATATTAATGGACTCTATTAAAAACTGGAGGCAGGAAGGATGTCTATTAGAAAGATAGTCCTCTGTTTTATTTCTACTTGCTGTGCTTGCAATCCCTCAACTGTGCAGGAAGAGCGAACACATTCACTGAAGGCCTACTATGTGCTGGCCACTTTGCATAGAGTTTTTCTCACTCAATTTGACTGATAATCTCTCTTTTATAAATTAGTGCATTGGGGCTTTGTATTAGTCAGAGCTATCCAGAGACACAGAACCAATGGAATGTATATAAAATATATACATGTAGAAATCTGTATGTATATAATATATGTATATTTATTATAAGGAATGGGCTTACCCAATTATGGGGGAGATTGAGAGAGCGGTCAGTATAGTTCCAGTCTGAGTCTGAAGGTGTGAGAGCTGGGAGAGCTGATAGTGGAAGTTCCAGTCTGAAAGTGACCAGGCTTGAGACCCAAGAAGAGCCAAGAAGAGCCAATGTTTCAATCAGAGCCCAAAGGTCCGAAAAGACCAGTGCCCCAGCTTGACAGTCACATACAAACAGTTCCTTCTTACATATTTTTTGTTCTATTCAGGTCTTTCTTGACTGGATGGGTCCTACCCACACTGGAGTGGGTGGACAGGGAATCTCTTTTACTCAGTCTACCCATTCAAATGTTAATCTCATCCAAATACATAGACACACCCAGAATGATGTTAGACCAAATGTCTGGGCACTCTGTGACTCCGTCACGTTGACACAGAAAATTAATCATCACTGGCTGAGGGGGTAAAAAACTTGCTAAAAGGCACATAGAGGTGAATGAACGTATTTCAATGTCTCAAAGCTTGAATCTTTCCCTTGCACCTCATTGGCCCTTATGATTTCCTAAGTTGTCCTTCTGTGTGGAACAGTATATATTTTAATAATGTGATTTCTTTTTTTTCCTAAAGACTTTAGGAGTTACCCAGCAACTTTATTTCTTGCTATTCCCCAGTGTGCAAATTCCGACTCATTTAAGCTTATGTCATTGTCTGTTACGTATTTATGATCAATTGTATACCCATGACTATGACTCATATTACTTTAACATGCTATGGAAACCTCTACCCTGCTTTTAGATCTGTCATCCATCTGTGATCACCTGAACTTTTTTAAAGCACTGACCAAATGTTGGAAACTGGCAAATACTGATAAAATAGAGGTAATAATAATAACCATAATAGTTAATATTTATTGGACATTACTGTGTGCCAAATATGTTCTAAATATTTATGTGTATTAATTCATGCTGGCCCTTCCAGATCTATCATTCTGCTTTCTGTACCTGGAGACTGACCTGCATAGACTACATCATCAAGACTGCCCTCTGACTTCTGGCTGCATAAGGACATTAGGAAGACTTGGCAGAAATTAGAAGGAAAGAAGAGTGTCAGATCTGAGAGTTAATTCCCTGGCTTCATCAAAGGACACTGGTCTTCGTGAGAAGGCAGACTCTCCATGATTCTCCTTTTGGGTTCCAATAAATACTCCCCTCTTCTATCTGTTAGGCTTAGGGGTTATAAGAACTCAGCAGCTAAGATTTCCAAGTTCTTTGTGGCTCCTCCATATTCATATCTTTGATGATAGGCCCTTTGTAAATAAATTCTTCTTGAATTTCCCTAGGGTGAATGGGTTACCATTTCTCTTGGAACCCTGGCTGATACATCATGGAATCTTCAAAAAAATCCTATCAAAAATATACCATTATTGCCCCATTTTAAAAATGAAGACAGTAGATGGGCTTCAGGAGTTTGCTGAAAATCACTCCTCTTGTGAGTAGAGTAGCTGGGATTAGAACCCTGGAAGTCCAGCTTTTGAAATAATGCCCTTAATCACCACATTAAATACCTTAATGAACAATCCTTGTTCTGGATGAATCCCCTACCTACAACAACCTAGTTCAAGTCCCTTTTCCACAGAAACCTTCCCATTTTGTTTGACCACGATTGTTTTATGATTCCTAACTCTCAAATTGAGAATCATCCTCAAATCTTATGTATATACACTTGTTCTATGGTCCCAGAAAGAGCTTATTTGTTGTGAGGGGGTAGAGACCACTGGTTCCCTTTTTCACTTCTGACCAAGTAGCTCAATCCTAGGAACAGGGCACATTCTTTATTTTTTATTTTTAAAAAATGTTTATTTATTTTTGAAGGGGAGAGAGATAGAATGTGAGTGGGGGAGGGGCAAAGAGAGAGGGAGACACAGAATCCGAAACGGGCTCCAGGCTCTGAGCTGTCAGCACAGAGCTTGATGCAGGGCTCAAACTCATGAGCCATGAGATCATGACCTGAGCCAAAGGGGGTGACTTAACCAACTGAGCCACCCAGGCACTCCAGAACATGGCACATTCTTAATAAATATTTGCTGATTGATTCAAAAGTTTATTTACACTCTATAAATAACACAACAAGGAATATTTTCTTGAATGTGTCAGAATATGGAAAGAAGTAGGCCGATAAAGTGAGTGGCAAAATCATGGGTCTGGAGGCTCTTCCAACTCTTCTTCTTTTCCAGCAATGTGACTTCGAAGGAGCCATTTAACTTTTTTGGGCCTATTTCTGTGAAGGCAACTACCATGTTGTGTTTCCTGTGTCTAACATGAATCTTGGCATCAATTAGACACTTGGAAAATATGTTTTAAATGAATGAATAAATGTGTATTTTTTAAAGTAAACCTTACCCCATGGTTTCCATATTCCCCATACCCAGTTTCCCCTATTATTAACATCTTCCTTTAGCATGGCACATTTGTTATAATTAATGATTAATTATTTATTATTAATGATTAATAATTCACTATGTTATGAACTAACATTTAAGCGTTATTAAAATTTCCTTCATTTTTACTTAATGTCCTTTTTGTTGTCATTGTTCCAGGTGCCTGTCAGGATACTACATTACATTTCATTGTCATGACTCAGACTTTTTTTTGTTCTTGAAGACCTTGACTGTTTGGAGTGGTATTGGTCAGGTGTTTTGTAGGATGTTGCTCTTTTGGGATTTGTCTGATGTTTTTCTCATGATTATACTGGGGTTGTGGGTATTTTCATCACATTGCGTCAATGCCACATACCATCAACCTGACTTATCACGTTGTTATTGACCCTGATCATTGTTGCTGAGGTAATGTTTGTCAGGTTTCTTCACTGTAAAGTTTTCTTCCTTTCTATACTGTTGAAGAAAGTCACCATGCTCAACTCATAGTTAGGGAATGGGGAGTTATAGTCTACCTTCCTGAAGCAAAGTATCTACATAAGTTATATGGAATTCTTCCACATTATTTGTCTCTTATTCCCCATTAATTCAATCCGTTATTGTTATCAGTGTGGATTCCTGAATATTTATTTTATACTTTGGGTGATAATCCAATACTACTGTATTTTATCACTCATATTGTTCCAGCTTTGACCATTCAGAGCTCTTTTGATTAGCTCTTGGATCTCTTTGACATATCCCCATCATTGTGGTTTGATTTTTTTCCCCCAGAATTCCCATACTTTCTGGAAATTTATGATGCTCTAAGCTCATTTTATGTATTTCCTGTTTCAATCTTAGAATCAACCATTTCTCCAAGGAGCCCTGTTTCCTTTCATTGGAAATGGTATTAGAAACCAAGATTTGAGCACAGGGTATACTCAATGAGAGTAAGGAATGGAAGAAGGGATAGCAAATGTTTCCCAAATAAGGGTCCCATGCCCCCAAAAAACCCAAAATGATTTGTGGTGCCTCGAAGGTGCTGTCCACTGGATGACATGGAGAAGGTGTTTATACCTTTACACCTTTATACCTTCTTACCTTTACTTTCTTGTAATCTTTATGTTCAAAGAGAAAATTTTCATTTGATCCTGGCAACATCAGATTTGGGAATTTACTTTTCTAACAAAGTGAGTAGACCTTAGACATTGAACTTCAAGCAAGCAAAAACATCTAACCAGAATATAACAATATTATTTTGTCTTGCTTGTGTTCATTTATATTATCATCTTCAATTTATGGAAAAATTCAACTAGTCCATTTCTAATAGCAGTGTATATTTTTTTCTCTTAAAAGATGCTAAGTAAAAAATGTAAATAAATTTATAGAAAAAAGTAGCATGTCAGTGGTTGATATAATGTGGAGGAAATGGAGAGTAAATAATTTGAGTTTGGAAACAATTTAGAAGGAATAATCTTGAGAATCTCTTACAGCTCTAGAATTTGGTATCTGTGTCAGCCAGCATTTGTGATCTCACACCCATAGCCGTGTGCAATTTGTGAGAGAGGGAATATTTTGAATCTGAATCACAGAAGGAAAGAGAGGACACTGTTGAGAACATTGAAATGCATACAGTCATTTTCTTGCAGTTGTTCTTAGCCCTGGATCTATCAGCCCTAACAACCAGGCGCTGGCAGAGGGTCAGGTGAGAAATGCTGGGTAGTACCTCAAGGGAGCTGAGACCTTGAGATCAGAGAACTACAAACCAACGGGAAAGTTGATTCTAATAGCATCAATGGATATCCTCAAAATGCTCATGAAAAATGAAAATATAAAGCAAATAATTGTGACAAGCATATTGTCTAATTAAGATGAATGGGACATGCTTCTTATGCATTTTTAATCTGTTAAATAAACAGCATATTAATAAGGCTTAATTATAGCACCACATACTTAAAGTGACTTTCTAAAATAAAGTTTGTTTTGATTTAACATATGCTTTTTTGTGTGTTTTCTCAGCACTTTTACAAGCCTCATACACAAATAACATCTTGAAATAAATCTCTTGGATGTGATCACCATCTTGATCAAAATTTCTTTCTTTGAACTTCTTGGATAATTCAGGACTGATAAAGTAACTTCCTACTTTTAAGATAAGCATCCTTTCAGTGCTTACGTGTAAGCATTGCAGAAATGACCCTTTCTTCTTTGATCATGTTTTTCCATGCTTCCATTCTTTCCTTCCCCTTCCACATTTAGGTGGTCAGCATATGCTGTTGACATGTTATGTCAGAAATAGCTCCTCAATCTGCCTCCCACCCTTTACATATTTGGAGGTTGGCCACAGATGCTTTGGCTGTCTCCCCCTCAAGAGGTAGGGTGAATTTCCTCTCTTTGAATCTGGGCTAGCTGCTATCTCTTTTGACCAAAGGAGTGTAATGGACGCATGGTCTTCATAAAACCAGCAGCTTTTGCCTCAGCCTCTTGGAGCCCTGAGACATCAATAAGAGAAACCACATGGTGAAGCTCTGAGGTTGCTGAGAGAGGGACAGAAGCCCAGCTGAGCCTAACCTTGTAACCATTCCCAGCTATGTGATTCCTGGCAAGTGAATAAGCCACTTGGATATTCCAAACTAGCCCTGTCTGACTACTTGAGATTCATGAGTATAATAAGTGATTGTTGCTATTTGGAGGCACTATTTCTAGAGATAAGTTATGTGGTAGAGAACTAGGGTGATAATTATTTTTTCAAACATTGTTTGTCTCCCCCTGCCTTTCCCTGAGAATCATAGCTCCCCACCCAGCTGAGGTTCGGTTTTGCAACCTGATTTGTGGAACTCCTCCCTTTGCAGGGATTATAACTCCTCATCTCACTGACATCAGACTTGGCCACGTGATTTGCTTTTTTGGCCAGTAAAATATGAGCAGAAATGACAGGTCACTTCTATCCTCAGGGATAGAAGTTTTAAGAGTCATCATATCATTCTATCCTCTCCCTTTCTGTCAAGAGAATAGGAATGTCCCAAATGAGGGATGTTCCTTTGGTCCGAGTGCCAGAATGAAAAGCACATGGAACAAAGAGGTACAGCTGACCCACAACCAACATGTGATACGGGTAGGAAATATCCCTTTGTTAGAAGTCATTGAGATTTTAGGGTTCTAGATGGAGCCACTAGGGTAATCATCCTGAAACATAAGCACTATGATGTCACTCACCTACATTAAAGACACCGTGGTCCGTGTGGTCTTCCACGATTTTGTTTCATCTTACGCCTTCAGTCTTGCCATGCACATAGCCCACGATTCAGCAGGGCTTGCCTTGATTTTTCACCTTTGGAGGTGTAGGTCATTCTGTTTGGCATATATTTTCCCATTTTTCTACCTGGAATATCCCCTTTAAGTCCCATTTACTTTATAAAGTCTTTCCTCTTTCTCCTGGACATTAGCCCCTCCCATTTTAGTGTTTCCATAGTGATAATGGCGATGATGATGATGATGATGATGATAGTGAAGGGAATGGTGATAACATAACTCTCGTTATGTGCCAGGAATTGTCTTCAGTATTTTACAATTTTCAATTCATTTAATCCTTGGTATAACCTCAGGAAGCAATCCTAGCATTTCCATTTTAAGTGGGAAGCTGAGGCAAAGAGAGGTTACACAAATCACTCGAGGTCACACAAGCGTTAAATGCACTAGCCAGAATTTAAACCCTGGGGTGTCTAGCTCCTGGATCAGTGCTCTGTATTGCCACAATGCACTGCATTTACAGTTCAAATTTCCATGATAGCATTTATAAATTATAACAGAGTTATCTGTTTTCATGTATTTGTTGGGTAGACTGTGAGTTTTTGCAGGTAAGGGACTATGGTAGTCAGTTTTATACCTTTAACACGAAGTTAGGCACACAGAAATTCAACGCATAATTTTTTTGCTAAAGCAGGGTTTGAATTTAGTTCCTAGAATTTTGAGTCCAATTTTTTTTCCTCCCTCACATTAGTCACCTTCATTTTGTGTTGCTTTTCATCTTACCATTATAAATGAATTCTGGAAATGCATCTGTTCTATTAGTTGAAATAGTAGCTAAGACATTTATTGAAGACGACTACTAATTCATTTCAATTATTTCCTTTAATGTTACAATAATTATGATTCAAAAAGGAATGCTAATTCTATGAGAACTTGTTGTGCATGTTAAGATGGAGTCTAACCTCATAGCATCTCCTTCAAGGTCTCACATTTCTTTTCTGGATTGTTCCCCACTCCTCTGTCTCAGCTTGTTATAAATCACCTGTGACCTTTTGGTTCAGTTCTTGATTATATTGGTTATAAAGCTCTTCTTTTCACTGACAATCCCCTTTTTTTTTTCACTTAGAGGTTGTTGATCCTTTTTCTTCTTTATGATTAAATTTCTCTGGAAATATACACTCTCCTAATACCAATCCTACTCTTCCTCCCCCTCATCTTCATCATTATACAGATGTTAGCTGGGATTGGCCCCTTGCCTCTAATATCCAAAAAAGTTAGGTTCAGACCATGATCCAAAGAAAATTTAACACCTATCCTAAGGTGTGCATGCTCTAAGGATTTTCATGTTCTATAGCTGTGGCTCTGAGATTCTACTTTTACTGAATTATTTCACTTTAGAGAATATCTCATTTCTGGACTTTATTATCCATCAACTATACTACATGGACTCAGAAACAGAACTTAGCCATTTTCTATAAACTCTACTGTGAAAACCTACTGACACCAGAATTTTCTGTATGTGAAGCAGGTTTTCTAGCATATCGGTGGGTGGGATTTCCTCATGTCAAAAGTATGAATTTGTCTGAGACTTCTGATGTCCATCATGCTGTATGGCCATTTTCATTCTTCTACCTCTTCTCTTCTTTATTTCACTGGCTCCCAATACAGCATTTTGGTTCAGTCTGCTCTAGCTACCAGAATGTTGTTAATTTCTAGCTACCTTTTTTTTTGCCTTGGTTTCCCAGAATGTATGCCCCATCTTCCTTCAACAAGCAACCTCTCAATGTGATTCCTCCAGAATAGTTCCTCCAGGTAGTTTTGTTTCTACCCTAGGAGACATTGTTGTGTGAGCTATTAAGATACTTTGCTTTGCCTTTCTACAATAATTTGTTTTTCTTTTATTAGCCCTGTGAGATAGGGAAGATAAACCCAGGTATCTCACATGTGTTATTAACAGAGATTCCACATGTGCCCCAATGTTTAAAATACAAAGTTTGTATTAGAGGAGGCTTAAAGTCCACTCCATATATTTATATGTGAACAAGTCTTAAAATTGAGAGAGAATTCAGACATCATCTAGTTTTAGGAAGATATCATGATCTCTACAGATAAGATACCTGATGCCCAGAGAGTTTCAGTGGTTTGCTGAAAGTGAAACTAAATTGTGAACTGTGGCCATAAAATACATTGTCTTCTATTTCTTTAGCCAATGTCTCAGTTAAGTGATAGTCTGTGTAAAGTGTGGGATGAGGCAGCAAGGGAGGAGCTGAGCATGCATTTGATGCCCAGATGAAGGTCACTGGGGGAAAGGATTCATTGGAGAATGTTTAGAAATGATTCCAGGGAAGTGAATGGTTCCACTTAAGTGTAGATGCAGTGTAGGAAGTGTCTACGAGAATGAGGATTTGTAGAAACGCATTATTAGTGTCTTTATTCAACTTCCTGTTCTTTTACTCTATGGCCAGTATCTTTGGATGGTTAAAGTTACAACAGAAAGGAAGAGAGTTATGCTGTCCTATTAAGATATCAGCTCTTATAAAGACAGGCAGCTACATGTTTCACAATCATCTCCCTCAACATATATTTATACAATGATGTTTTTTTTTTTTTTCTGCAAAGGACTAGGTCAACAAGTTTAGTTTATCAAAAGGAATTCCATTTCCTCATTGACTTTAAACAATGAAGCCCTTGAAACATTCAGTCAATACACATCTCAGGATAGAACAAAGGAAGCATCTGAAAGGAGGATTAGTAAATTACTTGCCTTCAAAATTCAAATAAAACTGCACAAAAGCAGTTCTCTATATTCGCTGGTAATTCAACAAAGAAAGCCAAACGAAGCCCATAGATCCAGGTGATGTAGAAATGTTCAGCAAGCTGAAGGTTGCACGAAGTGGATGTTCAAATAAGGATCATTTTAATGAATACAATAGTGAGATGGGTAATATGCAAAATGAATAATTTAAAAAATATGGCAGTTAATGTATGATCTATGTATAATTACAATAACACAGAGTTTGGAATTAGAGAAATAACTGAACTGAAACTGTTGGTTGGAGTGAAGTGAAGGGAGCCCCAAACTTATTGAACACCTATTATGTTATAAATGTTCTCAGATATGTTGTTTTTTAACATAGCCAACTAGAGAGCACTGTAGATAAGGCCGTTATGACTCAGTGGCTAATTAGAGAACTTCGTGCACTGTTCTCATTCATCTTTTCTATATTTCATTTTTCACTTTATTGGCACAGGATTTAACAATAGGAAAACATAGAGATGAAAAGGAAGGATGGGAGTGGGGACGGGAAGGAGAAAAAAGCCAATTATCTCCTTTCTCCCTTTTCTTGCCCCTCTAGAGTGATGGAGACTGCCACAACAATGATCTTCGGGGATGCAACTTAAGCCAATTTAAGTAAAACAAAAATAAATATCTGATGCACAGAGGCAAACATCAATTTATAAGATAAACATCTTTATAAGAATTGTGCTAGGTTTCTGTTGAGGTAAGGGATTCTTAAGAATAAGATCCAAAAAGTTTGTGAGGAGTTGTATGGAAATAGATTTGAAGCATGAATTTTATCTTGGCATGGAAACTGAATAATGAGTAACCATGGCCAGTTGACCTTTCTCTGGCTCAGTCTCTATATTTCTTAAAAGGCAATAATAAAATCTTTCTTTGCCACCTCTCTTAGGATAAGCAGGTTTCTTGGTTACCTGATGATATATAAATCACATTTCTTTTCCTTTATTATCATTGTCTCTAGGAGTAGAAGGAGTAATGAATTGCAGGGGTTGTCGTGATCTTATTAAATATGTTAAGATATTATTAGGTTATAAACAATAGAATTGGGACAATTTATAATATGGCTTTGAAATATTAGACCTTAAGAATGAAGAAAAAGGCAGAGAGCTGCAAATTTAGCCGACAAATGCAGCCAGTAGAAGGTTGGAAGGGAAAGCCAATCTGAGGCTAGTGCTGAGTAAAGGATATTGATGAGTTGTAGGGCAAATAAGCTGGCTTGACACTGATCTGTCCACGCCAGGCATAACTAGGGGCTTGTAGGTAAGAAGACGAAATGGGTCGTGAGGGTAGCAACCTGGTTCATGTTAAGAGCACTGTTTGGGGATGGCAAGTCAACTGGCTGAAGACAGAAAAGTCAGTCCAAGTGCAAAGCACAGGCGACGTCAAGAAGCCATAGCCATGTTCCAAACTTGTATGATTACACCTGCTTATCTTCTCCAATCCTAGCAAGTAATAATGTTGCTTACATAGAAGGCACTCATATTTCTGCTGGATTCAACAGAGAATCACACTATGTTTTTAAAAGAGAAAAGATACATTAATGGTTGCTGTAAATTGGACTTACCCACTTTATAAAATAACTTGTGCCTCAGAGAAAATGATCCCACTCAACACTTCTTTCCCTGAATTGCTCTCAAAGGCTTAGTGCAGAGCAAGAAACCGTTTTTGTCTCCAAGCTGAAATGTCTCTTGAATTTGGGCATTTCCAGCCAGAGCTTTGGCTCTCATCGCCTTCCATCCACCTCATATATCCGTGGCCTCCGAATGGGCATCCCCGCTACATCTGTTGTCCATTTTGCCACTGGGGTTATCTTACACAAAAAGCACATCTAATCATGTCGTTCTCTTGTTTAGAAGCCTCCTCTTCCTTTTCTTCCGAGTTGCTCTTTGTTCAGCTTTAATATTTCTTCAGGCTCCATTCCTACCTTCCAGCATGTGTACCTGACCTTCTAGCCCTGATGAATGTTTTACCAATGCCCCCAAATGCATGATTGTGCCCTTGTAGATGCATGTATTTTCTCTCCCTTTAGTGAATAAACTCTTAATCGTATTTTAAACTCATATCCTCAAAGAAGCCCATTCTGTTTATGCTAACATCCCCTCCTGTAACACCTAGGTGATTCTGACACTTCTGTAGGCTATTGGGCTCTCTTTGGGAGACCCTATCCCATATCACAGCAACATGTAAAAAGGCACACAAAGCCTACCTTTAAAATAATATATTTGGCCTGTATAAATTTTTGTGAGTGTTTTTAAAAGGATCTCCAAAATTATTTGGCTATGCATAACTCATTGAATTCAAAGTCAGCTACCATTTCTTAGCAGTCATTGTGCATGCTCCAGAAAAATCTAACCTACAAATTGTTTTCAAGTGTAATGAAATGCTCATGAATTCTGAATATCACCATGAATGAAGTTGACATAATATGTTTATAGACATCTAATTAAATCCTTTTGATTTTGACTTGGCAGGTTTGATTCCGTATTTTAAAACCAGCAATTGAATTAAACATTTTTTTAACGTTTATTTATTTTTCAGAGACAGCGAGAGACAGAGCATGAGTGGGGGAGGGGCAGAGAGAGAGGGAGACACAGAATGTGAAGCAGGCTCCAGGCTCCGAGTTGTCAGCACAGAACCCCACGCAAGGCTTGAACCCACTAGCCGTGAGATCATGGCCTGAGCCGAAGTCGGACGCTTAACCGACTGAGCCACCAAAGCACCCTGTTTTTTTTAAATTCAAGACCCAAATACGTTCTTGGGCACTTGAAAAGCTCATTGGCCTCACCTAGTGTGTCTGTCACGTCTAATGAGTAACGCTTCCTAAGTTCATATTGCTAGTTAGTGGATGGCATTCTCTGTTCTAGTCACCTGAGTTCCTCAATGTTTGCTACTGTTACCAGCATCGGATACTGACACATAACAAGTTTGAATATATGTACATATATGTAAATAGACACCAATGACATTGGTAGACACAGATATAGACCTATGGAAAGCCACAGACCTATGAACAGACATATGTCATTGACATTTGACGTTGACTCATGCCCAAAGCCAGCCAGTCTAGTCTGTTGGTGTCTGTTAGAACGCCAGGGTTGCCGATTTCCAGTCCCAGGTTGAGAAGTCCCTTTTTCGTTTTCTCGAGAAGCTTTCATTTGCTCCCATATTGTGTAGGTTATTTACACTTTGCCAACAGAAGCTGGTTTTGATCAGTCATTTGTTGCTGTCAAATGGGGCAGTGGACTCTGTGGATTTGAATGGATTATTTTCTTTGTATACATTCTCTCTTCAAGAATTGCCTGAGAAGGCACACTTTGGTATGTTCTACTTGATGAATGATGTGTCTTATTATCTTCATACATTGGAAACATTTCCAGGAAATTCTTCTTTAGGTACCACATGAAACTGATACACAGCATACGCATTCTCAGACTGATTGCCTTACTGCAAAGTGATTCTCTATTACCGTGCTGTGGCCTTTTAGAGACGAGTGAAGTGTCAAAGCTTTTACCATTAGATGATCAGCTTACATTGCTACGATATATGGAGTTACATGTAAATTTGTCATATGTTCCCTGCTAATTATTAGCAAAGTCCGAATGACAGAGTTCATACTTTGACGTAATGTTTTGGAGTGAAAAGTAATTGCAAATTGTCTGACATAGAGACTAACTGAAGGACTCTTTGTTTTTCCTATAATTTAAATATAATGCTTATAGTTTTTATGTGGTTAACTTGTATACCTTTGTCTTTGTCTACTAACATTCAGTAGGCATGGTTTTCACAAACTTCTCTTTATTCTAATTGTGCCAGGCTAAAAAGTATTTGAAGCTGTCTTCTAACCCTGTTTTTACCTGAAAGAATTGGGTAAAAATGTGCAGGGAAGAGAGTAAAAAGTTCAGTGTGGATCTCAGTATATTTTCAGAATAGATTGTGGGCAGCCAGGTTGCAACTCTCATTAACGATACCGGGATTTGAACATCTAAATTCCTATAATCAATGATAAAATGATGTTCCGACTGCCCAGAGTATATTATTTAAGAGTTAGTAAGCAGGGCCCTTTATTTCCCAAGTTAGCCAATTATGGGGCTTTGTTGTGTTATTGACGGCTGCATTCTATCTATCAGAACACCACACCCATCAAGCACAAAGAGCAAAGGTTAAATAACATTATAGTTCTGATGCAAATGAACAAAAGAAATTTGAGATCAAAGTCAATGACGTGTCCCTTTTTGATTTATTTGCTGGTGTAGGAAGAGCGAGTAAATGAAAAGGTAGCTTGAACTAAAGGAGGAATTTCTGCTTTGACTGGGTGTGTTTGCCATGAACTGCTGTTTTTTTGTCAAGAGGGAGTTTGGCACATAAATACTATCCTTCCATTTTAAAAAGGCTTTGGACAATTCCCCATTAACACAATGTGGAGATAGGATATGGGCTGCAAGATCCATGAGGGCAGGGAATGGGGTCTGGCTTAGACACAGCTATGTTCCCAGCACCTGGTACATAGTAGACTGTCAATAAATATTGCTGGATTTTTAAATAATTCTGTGAACACACTCTTAGCCACAACTCAATGCATTACCCATATATTTGAGTATGTAATGTACATCATTAATTACTAGATGTGGGAGAAGGAGCGATGTATCTCTTCAAAAGATAAGCATTAGTTCTGTCTTCACCTAGCTTCTGATCTAGTAAGATAGGTAATCAGAAATTAAATAATCATAAACTATGTACTTATAAATTTTGAGAAGTGGACTGCCAAAAAATAATTGGGACTTTTGGAGATAATTACAAAGGGTCCTCATTTTCATGGAGGAATCAAAGTAGATTTCTTTGAGGAAGTACCATTTAAGCTCAGGTCTAAAGGATATCTAGGATTCACTCATTGCATGGTAGAGACAAGGAAATTTCAGCATAGGGAAAGACCTGTGCAAAGGTCCTGTGGTTGGGAAGAACATGGCATATTCAAGGAATTGAAAGAAAGTGAGCCAGTGTTCCTGGAGAATGCTGAGGGGGAGGGTAGCGTGAGTGGAGATGAAGGGGCATGAAGAAGTCTAGAACTTGCATGTCATGGCAAAGTTTGGGGATTTGATTCTAAGATTAATGAGTAAATATTGAATGGCCTTATGCATATGTGTAGGATTGATATGATCTTTGGATTTTATAAATATATGTTCCCACAAGAGGCTGTTTGTTCATCCGAGCAATGGGATCTAAAGACATGTTCCTTTGAGCTACAGTAGCCGACCCACAGGCACCAACATACAAAGTGAAAGACAAAGAAATGCTTTGGTAAACAGTTGAAATGGTAATGTGGCAGGTCACTGCACTAAAGCTGACTAATGGAAACAGATTATCTTTATGGCACCAGGACTCAGAATAAAAATTTTGAGCATGAAAACCCAACCTGTGTTTTATACAATCAGGAGAGGAAAAATTTACCCACAGAACAGATGCCTTTTTTTTCCTCTTTACATTATTCCAATCTTGTTCTGTTTTTTTTTTAATTCCTTCTTATTTATTTATTTATTTTCAATATATGAAATTTATTGTCAAATTGGTTTCCATACAACACCCAGTGCTCATCCCAAAAGGTGCCTTCCTCAATACCCATTCTTGTTCTGTGTTCATAAGAGTTCTTACGTATTTCATTTTTGTTCTTCTCCTGACACATTTGTTTCCTTAGCTTCTTACATAAGCTGTCTTTCCTGTGACATCAATTGTTCGTCAGTGTTACGTGGCAAAAATGTTGGAAGGATTTAGCCCTGGCTTTAAATCCTGTTCCTGCCTTTTGGTGCCAGCCGCATGACACCACGGCCAGCAGAGGGCGACACTGAGCCTGCCTCTGAGGACAGAGCAGAAAGGCATTACTCCAGACGTGTCATTACTGCTTTTGTCTCTCTCTAGAGACGACTTTGTATGTTTTGGAATCCTGGCAGAGCTTTAAGCTTTTCCCAAACTCCACTTTGCCACAATCAGCCTCATTGTAAATATTATATAAGGAGCATTTCAAAACGGTTTCTTCCTGAAATAACCTTTTAAAAGTGTATCTCTTCATCTCCGTTCTCAGCCTGCGGATCTGATCAGCCTTGGCAACAGAAAAATGTTTCAAACAGCCTATCTGTTTTCAGGACTTTCTCGGAACAGATAGGGGTAGGTAGGACATTTCCTATTTCCCTATCATCCGAGCCACCTGCTTCCATTTATTACAGCCTTCTCTGTGACGTTCTGTCTTTGAGTGTGTCTGCTGTCCGTTGTTTTCCTCAGTCCAGTTTCCTTATAAGAAATAGTGTGGCGGTGGTTTCGAGCTCTTCAGCGAGTTTGGTTCTTAAATTTAAAGTCCTTTTATTTCTTCCCAATGTAGGCTTTTGTTCTGCGGGTAAATCTTAGTCTGTCGAGTCCCTGTGTCTCCATGTTTCTTTCCCTTTTCTTCCCTGCTTTATTAGCGCTGGCGCCTTCATGGCTCATACCTGTCAATACTCCCCTGCGGTTTTTGGTGAGGTTCCCAGTGTCTCTGTACCAATGCCTCTTTCCAGGGTGAAGCAGCGTGAAGGAAGACTGTTGGGGGCAGGGGGAGCCTCATAGCAGAATTCCTGCTTTTAATTTTGAAACGACCCGTTCTCTTTCCAACAAGTCATTCTCCTTTTCTTAGTCTGTTTTCCCCTCTGCACAACGGACGAGTCCCAGGGAACGAGAAGACGGCAAATGATGTAATTTTTTGTGCTAGTGCACTTAAAAAATGTAAAGTATGAAAGTGGGTGATGGGCATTGAGGAGGGCACCTGTTGGGATGGGCACTGGGTGTTGTAAGGAAACCAACTTGACAATAAATTTCATACTGAAAAAATTTAAAAAACTTGAAGTACGGCTATGAAGGCTGTATATTGACTCCATTAATGACAGATTGTCTACTTGAGAGATTTCTTTTTCCCCTTCATGGGAAAATGATCTGATGCTTTGTGTTTTTTCCCTTTGGCCTGTTTAAGAAGGACTTGAATTCTACGTTCCTCTTGCTTACGTGAATTCGGCTATACTCCTTCAGCAGGGACAGGCACGAGGAAAGAGAGATGACACAGGGACGGATACATCTCCTCCATCAGGAGAAGCAACAGTAATGTATTTCAATGCTTGAATGTTGTATTTGCTGGAAGATGATATGTCAGCAACTTGCGAAAGGAAAGTCAAGGGTAGTTTTTAGCTTCACGAGATTTTTACCTGCTGTTTTAGCCCATTTAGGCTACTATAACAAAATACCACAGACTGAGCAGCTTATAAACAACAGAAATTTATTTTGCAAAGTTCTGGAGGCTGGAAGAACAAGATCAGGCTGTCAGCATGGTGGGGGTAAGGGTTCCCCTCCTGGCTGCAGATTTCTGGTTGGACCCTCACACGGTAGAAGGAGCAAGGTTGCTCACTGGTGTTTCCTCTATAAGAGTATGAAACCCACTCATGAGGGCTCCACTCTCATGACCTAATCACCTCCCCAAGGCTCCACCTAAAAATACAAACTTTGGGGTGGGGGTTAGGATTTTAACGTGGAATTTGGGAGGACACAGACTTTCGGGCCATAGCACCTGCTTAGCATCAGTGTCAACTCTCTGTAGGATGTAGGTCCTCTGCACTTCATCCAGCACCCGTAGAAGAGCCTTGGGAATGTATGTTTCTTCACTCAGACTCCCCATGATGTGATTTACAAGGATAGTGACCATTTTTTTTCATTGTCTACTGAGCCCCACACACTTTACATATATGCATATATCATCGCTCCCTCTGTAATGTAAATTCTATTAGTTCCATTTTCCCCTAACAAATAGAAACTTCTCTAACCTTACACAAATCAAATGCAGTAGGTGTTATGATTAACTGTATTTTACAGATGAGGATGATTAAATGATACACACAGGGTCAATCACTAGTATATGTGGGAATGAAAATTTAAACCAAGAAATATGATCCAAAAGTCCACATTCTTAGCTACTTTTCGTGGCTGCCTCTAAATGAATTTAAAGAGCAGAGGGAAGGAAAGAAGGAGGAAAGAAAGAGACAAAAAGAAAATGCCTGGAAACCCAGAGTAGAGTCTTGGTTGACATAACCTGAGTCCTTATGGAATTGTCTTCACTAACTTGGGAATTTATGTTAAATTCGTGTCTTTTCGCAAAAGTCACTATAAAAAATAGCCATGTGGAATATAGTTTTCCATTTGCTGTAAAAGTTATTTGTGAGCATTGCCAGTTATATCATTCATTTCTTGTGCATAATACCCAACACAAGAAAAAATTTTCAGTTTGTTTCTGCTAAAACCTTAGCGTCCCTTGAGACACTAACCTGTTTCTTTCTATCTGATCATTAAAGTTATGTGACTAGCTTTGCATTGACTGCTGGAAACTTAGAAGCAGACTTTATGCTTTGTCACAGAAATTGTATTGACCCTCTGATGGGAATGTTTGCTTTTCTCCTTTGACCATCTTTCCATCCTAAACTTTTATTTCTATATAATTAAATGTACTATATTTATTTCTTCTTCTAGCTGGCTTTTTAAAAATTTTTATTTATTTGAGAGAGAGGGAGAGGGAGTTAAGGAGGGTCAGAGAGAGAGGGAGAGAGAGAGAGAGAGAATCCCAAGCAGGATCTGCTCTGTTAGCCCAGAGCTCAATGCAGGGCTCAAACTCATGAACTGTGAGATCATTACCTGAGCCAAAACCTAGGGCCAGACTCTTAACCAACTGAGCCACCCAGGTGCCCTGGCTTTTTTCTTCCTTCCTTCCTTTCTTCCTTTCTTCCTTTCTTCCTTCCTTCCTTCATTCCTTCCTTCCTCCCTCTCTTTCTTTTTAAAGAAATAAGTGCTGTTATTAAATACATTGGGGTAAATATCTGTATGGATGATGATTTCCACTCTATCTTGTATGGCTTTATGTCATGGTGAGCAGTAATACAGCATACAATATAGTTTCTGTATCTATCTTAATGACATTTTAATGATAATAATCTTCGGTAGATAGGGTTCAGAGAATTTCAGGACTTTGCCCCAAATCACAAAACTAATTAATAAGTTTAAGAGTCCAGGGACAAACTGAGAACTTTCAATCCTATGCCGCTACAGTATTTCCATGGTGGCCAGGAGTCCTAATCTCTTGATGGCAGTGTGGAAGTAGGTGACTATGTTTCTTACAACACGTTAAAAAGTCACTGTTAGAGATGGAGTGCTAAGTTCAATGGAACAATATTATGACTTAGTATTGTGAGTTTTTTTTTAAAGATTATTTATTTACTTTAATGGGGGAGAGGGGCAGAGAAAGAGAAGGAGAGAGAATCCCAAGCAGGCTCCATGCTGCCAGTACAGAGCCCAATGTCAGGCTCAGTCCCACAAACACAAGATCATGACCTGAGATGAAATCAAGAGTTGGATGCTTAACTGCTTAACCAACTGAGCCACCCAGACGCCCTAGTATTGTGAGATTTAAGCTCTTATGTAATATAAATATATTAGTTATCTCATTTAATTCTTCCTTTTAGGTTTTTTAAAGTTATTTTTTAAGTATATTGAGATACAATTGACACATAACATTGTATAAGTTTGAGGTGTACAAGGTTCTAGTGTGATACATCTATAGATTGCAATATGTTTCTGCTTTCGTCTTTTAAAAATAAATTTATATTTTAGGAATACCCATTATACTACTCAGAGTAAAACACTGACATTTAACATTTTTGTTATTTCCAATGTGTAATTATTTTTGAAGCTTTTGGTAGTTGTGATCATACTATTTTCTAGTCTCATTTCTTACTTAAGGTACCATAGATATCTCCCACGTTATTATTGGCACTTTGCACTAGAATTTTAAATAGCTGCAAACTAAGTAGAAAAGTAATTCATGATCATTCCTTTAACTTTTCCTCTAGTGTTGTGCCTTGTGCTTGTCTTTAATATTATTCATAGTTGTGGTAACTGTCTTGGTACATGTAACCTTTTTGTATTCAAGTTATTGTATTAGATTGAGAAGATCTAATCACTTAAACAAAAGTTAGGAAATGAGCAATGGTGGACAGAGTATTGGTTTGGTGCTAGAGAGACATGGATTGGAATCCTGTTTCTGCTTTCCACTGGCTTTGTGGCTTTGACAAATTACTTAACTCACAGATCCTTTGGGCTTTCATTTATAAAATGGGGATACTCCTATCTGCTTCCTAGAGTTGTCGTAAGTATTAAACAAAATAATGTACATAAAGCTCTTCAATAGAAGCTAGGGTTTTAATGCCTATTGTTGAATTCTTCTCTAGATGCTTGGTTGCTCCAAGTTATATTCTCACAAGTAGTTATATTCCCATGTCAGTACAACCTTTTTACCATTTTTTAAATGATGATTTGATAGATAAGAGGAGTGTCATGTTATTTTTCAAGTCCCAATGTTCTGCTTCTTTGAGAGAGCAAGTATGTCCCCATAGGCTGGTTCTCATGTTGATTGGAGTCACTTACTGACTTAGGAGATTTTTTTTTTCTTCTTCAGGAAAGAAATTTTATGTATGCAAGTATTGTTACTCCTGGCTTACCTTTTCTTTTATTGTGAAGTTTAAAATGTCTATTCCTTAACAGACTCTGTAGTTTTTCTTCATGTCTTCCCATAAAGCCTTGTGATTACAGGATAACTCAAACAGCGGTTCTTTTCTACCTATGAGACATTTCATGTTCATGCTTCGTGGGACCTACAGGTGGGATATATTGAAATCTTGCCTGCCTGAGGCCAGTCTTTCTGGTTTACTGAGAGTAATTCACTATCTGCAAGATATTCTCACTAATACTCTGTGTGAGTCTGTAAGTGTGGTTCTTTTATTATGTTTATTTCAGTTTGGCAAATACGCATTGAATGTATATTACTTACCAGCCATTGTATTAGGCTGTAGGTGAGTTCCATGGACCCCAAACACCGTGGATAGAAACTAATGTGACTTGTGAACTTGTTCAGGAAAAAAAAAATCTATCCTTTTTCCACCATCTCTTACTAACTCATCACTAATTCTCTTAATTTCGAATATAAAGCAGCAAATTCCAGCAGTGTTAGCAGTACCTTTGATTTGTGTCCCCATTAGAGATCACAAATATTTTCTTATCAAATTACAGCTACTGTTGTCATCTAGAAATGTCACCTTTGTTACTATGTCAAAATTGTGTTAGTTGTTAGAACTACTATTAGATTTTATTTTGTCAGGTACTACTTAAATAAGAACACACATTACACGATCACATTTTTTTCTTTAACTATTTCTATGACTGGTTTTTATATAAATAGGCAAATACATCCATAATTGTTTTCAATTATAACTCTAGGAATTTTATTTATGCATGTAAAAACTTTATTCTGAGTGTGTGATTTTCCACGTTTCATCAGCTTGACAAAGGCATGGCATACAAATGGTTAAAAACTCATGATCTGGTGAAAAAAATATTCATAAAAATGTCATCACAATACTTAAATTTTTTGCATTTTCCACAGATTTTCTGGATCTAATATAGATTTTCTATTAGGGAGTGGCACTCCTTGGGTATCCTTTACTCTTTCTACCATGACTTTAAAATTATAAATGTATGTTGAACCCTTACCCTTTGTGTCAGATACTTCACTCTACCCCCATTATCTCATTTAATTCTTCAGAATGTGCTATGAGATGGGTGCTATTGCTTCCCTTATTTAGCAGGTGGTGAAGCGGAGGCTCAGAGAAATTAAGTCCCTTGCTTATTCACAGTGCTGTTGAATGTAGGAAAGTGGTTGGGCAGGTTCCAAGGTCCGTGATCTTAAATGTGGCCTCATTAAGCCAAGAGTCACTTGACATAATTAATTTTAATCAAAATCCACCGAATAACATCACCCCTATCCTATTACCATGAGAATCCCAATAATTAATAGGAGGATGACATACTTCCTTCAGTATGTAGAGGAATTTCTGTGCTGGTCATTCTCCATTTTCTTTCTAGATCGCTTTTTTGCCCTTCTCTTCCTCACAGTCTGCCCCAAAATATGACCTCAAGAATGACATCACTTGGGGGCGCCTGGGTGGCTCAATCGGTTAGGCGTCTGACTTCGGCTCAGGTCATGATCTCACGGTCTGTGAGTTTGAGCCCCTCATTGGGCTCTGTGCTGACAGTTCACTTCTCATTCTGGGTCTCCCTCTCTCTGCCCCTCCCCTCCCTCAAAAAGTAAATAAACATTTTAAAAAGTTGTTTTTAAATAACTGTTACTTATTTAGTTTGAAAGAAAGAGAGAGAGACAGAGAGCGGGGTGGGGAGGGGCAGAGAGAGAGGAGAGAGAGGATACCAAGAGCACACAGCTCTACGTGGAGCTAGATCTCACACACAATGAGAACATGCTCTGAGCCGAAATCAAGAGTTGGATGCTCAACTGACTGAGCCACCCTGGTGCCCCTCTAGGGATCTGTTTTATTCAGTCTTGTTCCTCCAGTGCTAGCAGATGTCCTGGCTGATGTTAGTTGCCCAATAAATATGTCAAGAAATATTCGCTAAGTGCCTAAGAAGTTTTGCCTAGACTCTCTTGCCAAAAAACACTGAAAAATAAATAAACACATGCATGCAAAATGAACTACTGAAATAAGAGGGCCCTTGACTCATTCTGACCAGGCAGGAGGGAAGACGTGAAAGAACAAGGGGAAACGACAAATGACAAGTGAGCTGGCATGACTCTAACATAGGGTGATGATGACAGCTGCTAGAAATAATGCGAGCTCAGGCAAGGGGGCTGAGGTGGGGACTAGGAACTTAGACACAAAATAGCTTCTAGGTTAAGACGGGAAACTTGGGTTGACTAAATATAAGGGAGAGACAGAAGGAATAATCAGGGATAAGTGTGAAAGTTCTGACTTGTGTATGGCATAGATGGTGACACCCAGCTGACACCAGGACAAGCTTTGAGGCTGGATGCCATAATTCGAGTTCAGATGTGTAATAAGAGGCAGTAGGACATGTAAACAGAGATGTTTAGCCAGCTTTTTTCAAATCTGGATTTAGAGACAGGTCAGGACTGCAGAAATATGATATTTTCTGAAGATGACAAAGAATGAGTCATTTTTAGGAGCTGAATTTTTTGAATAGTAGGGGTTTATTACTTTCAGCACTAAACCTTAAAAAAAATCATTTGGATGAAGATCTTTCCAAAGTTTTATTGCACATTTTCCCGCCACCTTAAATGATGCATCTGGAACCAAATTTATTTTTTTTTGTTGATGGCTCAGGGTCATCATTATAATCATCTGCTATGATAGCATGCTATAATTCAGTGATGCTGTTGGAATAATTGAGATGCATAGAGTTGTTTTCCTTTATTCAACAACTTAAGATCAGTGTTGTTCTTTTTGTTCTTAAGTTTCATTTTTATCATTTCTACGATTTCTCATTTGCTGTCAGCTGTCACTTCCTGCAGCTATCAATGTGTCACCATGAACTGATATACTGTATCCTTTCAATCACTTGCTCTTCGACTAACACTAGTCAGGAAACCAGATAATCACGCATGTGGTAGCTATAAGCAGAGCATGTGCAAACAGCTTCAGAAGGAGGAACAGAGCATATCCCCAAGAGGGAACCACGTGAGCTCTAATGGAACACATTTTGTGATGTCTTTTGACTCTTCAAAGGACTTCTGTGTTTATTATTAAGTTCCCTGCTGTGTTTCACAAAGGTAGCATGGCCAGAATTTTGAGTTTTGGATTGCTAAAATATTATTGTGGGCATACCAAAAAGGGACAAGATATAGCAATGGTTCAGGACAGTAGAGTTTAATGAATATTTTTAATTTCTCAGAATAGAATCTGCTCCAAGGGGCACCTAGGTGGCTCAGTCAGTTAAGCGTCTTGCTCTTGATTTTGGCTCAGGTCATAATCTCACAGGCCATGGGATCGAGCCCCGTGTCAGCTGCACCGACAGCACAGATCCTGCTTGGGATTCTCTCTCTCCCCATCTCTCTGCCCCTTTCCCACCTGTACTTTCTCTCAAAACAAATAAATACATATTTTTTACAAAGTTAAAAAAAAAAAGAATCTACACCGATTTTCATCAATTACATCGGGTTGAGTTTTCAGACTTTTTAAGTGCTTATTTTTGAGGGGGGTGGAGGGGCAGGGAGAGAGGGAGACAGAGGATCCAAAGCAGGCTCTGCACTGACAGCAGAGAGCCTGATGTGGGGCTCAAACTCAGGAACCATGAGATCATGACCTGAGCCAAAGTTGGGCGATTAACTGACAGAGCCACCCAGGTGCTCCAGACTATTTTGTAAAAGTACATTTACTACTAGAAAAAACAAACAAACAAACAAACAAAGAGGATCTTTGGTGGTACCTAATGTCATGCAAGGTCAGTATTTTAAATTAGAATACTTGGTTATTTTTTCAAAGTGACCGGATGGAACCTAGTCAATTGACTGCTCCAGCATTTCTGCAGATTGTGTCTTCAGTTTTGGTCCATGTTCACTTGAATTGTTTCCTAGATAGGTTTTATTGGCGCACTGTCTCCATGTGCCCCTTTTCTAACACGCTGGAGTGAGAGGCAGTCTCTTTTTCTAGTTGAAGTCGCACTTCATCATTTGTCACCGTTTGTCACCACAAATGATGCTTCGAAGCTCTTTTTTCTCTCCCACGTGCACATTTGTTAGCAGTTTCTTGGTAGTGTCTACAGGGTTATTTGTCTCCGAGGAATATCATTTTTGGTTTATTTTCTCTGATATTCATTTAACGACTTGTCACTTCAGCTCAAGCTATAATTTCCTGTCAATTATCTTGTAAATTTTTCATGTATCCGTCAGCCAGGTCTCTTGACTTTCCTCTTGTTATGTCTTGTCTGCAGAAATCGTCTTCCCTCCATGACCTTTGATTTCCTGAGAGTAGTATCTTGTCCTTTTTTGTACCTTGTGACCAGGAATCAGTTTCCTATTTTTATTTCGGGAGCTCAAAAGATAGCGCGGAATGTGCGAGCACATGAAGCAGTTCTGTCCACTCTTGTCTTGTAACTTCTTCCATCCAGACAGACAGGCACATACACAGAGAGGACACATTGCAAAGACTGGAAACCAGCTTGCCTTAACCCAGGAGCTACCAGAAGCTGGAATTGAGGCCGGGAGCAGATCCCTCCTGAGAATCTTCAGAGGGGACAATGCTTCTGCTGACACCTTGATCTTGAACCTCTGCCCTCCAGAACTGTGAGATGACATATTTCTCTTATTTAAACCTCTAAGTCTATGGTCCTCATCAGAACAGCCCTAGAAAATTAATCCAACCTTCATTATCTAACTTAAAACAAAGGCACAGATTCATTCAAAGAAAAATCTTTTGGAGAATCTGCCTTGCCCACCTCAAAAGGAAGACTCTAGGGTTTCTGTATTAACAACAAGAACCAAACAAAACAAAAGAAAACAAAGCAAAACAAACAAACAAAAAAACCCTAGGAGGGCTTTCTGTTCAGGCTCAAAGGACAACTTTCTAAGATAGTGTTTCCCAACCCTGGCCATGTCCAAAGACACTTGGGGAAACCTTTAAAAAATGAAGAGTTTAAGTTTAAATCCCTGGTGATTTGGATTCAATATGTTTGGGAAAAGGCTTGGTTATCTATTTTGAACAGTCTTTCTAGGTAATTTTTATGATTGGGTAGGTGTAGGGAGCACTGATCTAGGAGGTTGAGTAATGAAGGAGAGATTTCAATAATGGGCATATCATTCATGAAAAAAGAGATCATCTAATGAATGTTTGACTCCCTTGCCTCCACTTTCGTTGATTTTAAGATGGAATAAGCTAACCAGCAAACCTCTGCCCTGAACTTCATTCTTGTGAAGCAGAAGAGATGGGGACCTTGGGAGAGAGTGGATGTAATAAACTTCTGGGAGCTTTAACAGCCCAGGAATGGAATTTGGGGTTTAGTTGAACACTTTAGGAAATCAGATTTTATCCACTATTTATTCAACAAAAGTTATAGAGGACTTACAATGAGCCAGTTAATATAGACTTAGGTAAAGAAGAGACATGCTTCTATGACCAGAGCTTCTAAAAGGAGAGATGGTCTAAGATGTAATAATGATGGCACACTTTAAAATGTAATTCTGAAAATCTGACCTCCGGCAGCGATAGGAACCAACATGACTACACAGGGAGTTCTCTCAGGCATCCAGATTCTGAAAATCATGTGCAAAAAAGGGATGAGGAACACAGACACAAAACTACAAAAGAGGAGCATGAAGCTATGAAAACTGGCCTGCTTCAGATTCTGTGGCTTCCTCCCTCTCTGCCTCTCCCCTGCTCACCCTCTGTCTCTCAAAAATGAATAAACGCTAAAAAATTTAAAGGAAAAAAAAAAAGGAAGAAACAAACCCAGAATTGCCTCTGCACTTCATATACATAAGGACCTCCTATCCACAAAGGGAAAAGGAACACTCGTAAGTCTTCAAAAACATCTTTTTAGTGAAACTTGCCGGAAGATATATTGTAAGAGGAAAGGGATGTCAATGTACCTTTTCCTGATGCCAAAAGCCAGGACGTGTCACCATGTTTTTGTTATTTCTAAGTCAATTTTTATAACCTTCCATATTTTTTGACTCATTGTAGTGAGTTCCCTGATTTTGAAAGGGTACTTGAATATCTTTGGATCCCAGGCTTGAGGATGCAGAGATGAATCTCTTTTCATGGCAAATTTATGACATCCCCTTTATGTTCAGACAGGGTTATAACTTAGGCTTTTAAAGCCAACTCTTAGTTTAATTTTGAAGAAAATTACTGAAATCTCACTAAGTACAGCTTTTTGGCTGTCTGTGAATCCAAGTCTGGGGTTCTGAAAGACCAGGAGATAGACTTCTAAATCATTAGCTGACGACTTAATGGATGTTGGACAGGATCAAAGGGTTTGGTAATTACCTAACAATCCTTCCAACAAAACTTTGAGGTAGGTGGCTAATACCTTTGAACTCATTTTGTCAATGGAAAACTGAGGCACAGGAAGAGTGTATGTTGGTGCCTCTTATTCCTTTGTTACATGCAATTCTGAAGCAATAATAGCAACAAAAAGCCTGGTCCTGTTTTGTTTCCCACCTTCCATTTCTAGTCTGGAATAGGTTGCCTTCTAGCAGTGGTGGGAATAAGAATGAGAGAGAAAATATGAAATGGTAGAAAGCTAACACAGAACATGTTGGATTAAGCTTGAACACATAAATGGATTTTCTTTCAGAAAATCCCTCTATCATCATAGATATATTGACAAGCCTTGCCTAAAACATCAAAATTGACAGACATACCAGATTGTTGAATCAGGATCTGTTTTGGAAGGGAGAGAGAACATGGTCTGGGTACTGAGGAAAGTAGTGGGTATTCTATTCTAGTTGAGAGGAACAATGAGGCCCATGACCCATCATTGACAGAGAGTTCTGTGCACCTTTGGAAGAACTAACTGTCCAAAAGGACATCACAAACAGATCGTGGGATTTCTGGGCAAAGAACAAAGAAAGGATTTGCACAAATCCGTCTTTCTTAGGAGATCAGAGATATGATCTAGACAAAAGAGTCAAAGGGGATTCATGGGTGAGGTCAAAGAACCAGGTGTTTGTAAGGAAGCAGTAAGAGCTTGAGTCCTTAGTGTTTCACTGTATTTCCCTGCCTGCCTTAGTCACTTTCAAGGGTGTAGAAAAATGCTGTGGCAAGGTCTGATACTCACTGCCATCTATTTAAGGTTGCATGGAATCACTTAGAATCCTCTATGTAGGATCCCTTAAAGTCACGTAAACACTTCCATTATACAGATTATGAAACCAGACACAGAGAGGTGAAGTGACTTACTAAGGGTCATACAGCAGCACACTATGGGCTAGAGCAGGGATGCTTTTTATTGTCTCTATATAAAAACTATATTGTCCCCACTTTTTTTCCAATTCATTCCTTCATTCAAGAAACATTTCCTAAGTGACCACTATATTCTAGACACTTGAGAGGTGCTAGAGATTGAAGAAATAAAAGAAAGCAGTTTCTGACCTAAGACCTCACAGTCCAATGGAACAATTATGGATGTGCTAAGATACTGGAAGTAAAATGATAAATATCATGAGAGTAGCTGTGGGAACAGAGACAAGGGGTGAGTTTAGAACGGCATAGAAGTCCCTTTCTTTATGAGTTTGATTTTCCAAAATCAATTATTTATTTTGGAATTCTAATTCAGATCATTGCTCAGAAATGAGGACGTTTAAGAAAACATAAGCTTAGATTTATTTTTCTTATGAATGCAAATCAAAAGCATAATATTTTTGGAAGTACATTTTTTTTCTAGAAGTTTGATTTCTTTTTTATGCTTCTGTTCTGAGTTGGATCGTATTCCCCCAAAAAGATATGTTGACATCCTAACTCCTAATACCACAAGATGCCTCAAGATGTGACCTTATTTGGAAATAAGACCTCTACAGAGATAATTAAGTTAAAATAAGATCATCAGGATGGGCCCTACTCCAGTATGACTGGTGTCCTTATGAAATGAGGAAATTTGGACACAGAGACGTGCACAGAGGAAAGATGATGTGAAAACACGCAGGGGGAAGATGGCCGTGTGACACGAGTGACACATCTGAGAGCCAGGAAATGCCAAAGGTTCCTCCCTAGAATTTCAGACTTCTTTGATTTTGGATTTTGGAACTGTGAGTCAATACATTTTGAGCCAACATTTTTTTTTTTTTTTTTTACCTCGTTACTGCAGCCCTAGGAAACTAACATTATCTCCTTGGACAGTGATCAAAGAGCCGGGCTGTTTTCTGTCCCTAATACTTTGCTCTGAAACTTGTATACAAAATAACTGGAAGCCACAAAGCCATGTTTGAGTGTGGCAGGTGGACCCTTGACTCCAGAGCCAGCACACTGCACCCTTGCACGGGCTCCTCGGGGGGCTGCATCGGGATGTGGGGGTCATTCACATTCACTCATCTCCTCCAACTCACCAGCACTGTTCCTTCAGTCGACTCCCAGTGCTGGGTTCTTAATGTGGTCTCACAACTGTCCCAGTTTTAGGCAGCTGACTGCTCTTCACAAGAGCCCCTCGGCTCCCGGGGCTTAGAATATGCCAGGCTTTTCCCTCCGAAGTGACTACTTCCAAGTTTCCATTGAAAACCTCTAATAAAGCAAAGCAGTTGTCAACAAAGTAAGCTGATGTTTTAAAAGTGACTTTGATGACCATAACTGCAGTACAGGGCACACTGCATTTTAAAGCCATAAAATTGTGACTGCAGAGGACATTTCACAGATTTACTCTGTATTAAAAAAATTTTTAGATATTTTTGTTTATTTTGAGAGAGAGAGAGCAAGAAGGGGGGAGAGAGAGAGAGGGAGACACAGAATCCAAAGCAGGGTCCAGGCTCCAGGCACAGAGCCCGACACAGGGCTTGAACTCATAGACGGCGAGATCATGACCTGAGCCAAAGTTGGATGCTTAACCGACTGAGCCACCCAGGAGCCTCTCTACTTTTTCAACATAAAAAATAAAAAATGTATGGAAGTTATTAAGCAACATTTTTAAAAGTTTATTTATTTATTTTGAGAGAGAGAGAACATGGAAGGGGCAGAGGGAGGGAGAGACAATCCCAAGCAGGCTTCACATCACCAGCACAGAGCCCGACATGGGGTTTGAACTCACAAACTGTGAGGTCGGGGCCTGAGCCAAAATCGAGAGTCAGATGCATAAGTGACTGAGCCACCCAGGTGCCCCAGAAGCATTTTTGAGAGCCGTGTAATTCCACACAGAAGAATGTTGTAATGGTTTAAGGGCTGAGGTGCTGGAAGGTCAGATTAGGAACACCAACTGTCTTTCCCTTCTGCCAATGACCGGCTTGTGCCCCTTATCTACCACACTCACACTCTGTGGGCTGCCATTTCATGGAGCAGGAAACCCGGGTAATGATAGTTATTTACTCCCACCTTAGAGTGTGGTGAAGGTGTAGAAATTTCTGTCAGGGTTCCTTTTGGAATTCAACAAGTGGAAAAAAAAACCTTATAATTTTCAAAGCTTCCTCATACAGACTTATTTTTAACCGATAAAGGAATGCCACTACTGAATATGGACGTTTGTTCTCAAATGCCAGTTATATGGGCCTGCATGTCACAAACTTATGTTGGAAAATGCTACCAAGCAGTGAGTCACAGTGAGGTCATAAGAATGGCCTAGGACCTAAAGATATAGACAAAATTGTGCACAGCCAGTCATAGAGTTAGGAGACTCAAGTCTCTGGGCACCTGGATGGCTCAGACAGTTGAACCTCTGACTTCGGCTCAGGTCAGCCCCACATGGGGTTCTGCGCTGACCTTTCAGAGACCCTCCCCTGGTCACGCTCCGTCTCTCTCAAAAATAAATATTTTAAAAAAGAGGAGACTCAAGCCTCAGGTTGTTATTTTGTGTCACGTGATCCAGAAGTAGAATATTAGTGTTAATACAGTAGGCCACAGACAGTAATGGATACAGAGAAAACCCGAGAACGCAAGCAGACTATCACTATTGAAGTTCTTTTTGGATGTATTGCACAAGCACAGGGGACAGACCTATTAGAAAATTCTTGAAGGGCAGTTACCCATTTCTCACACACAGTGAGCAACAGAATCTTGGTTTCCACTTTCAGGTAGGGTTCATCCTTGCCAGGTATATATTTATTTATTTCTCCAGATAATAATATATAGATAGGTGTGTTAACGTGAGGCTTCATAAAGGAAAGACTTTGGTGAGAATGACTGAACCCATCTCTATGGTGGGAATTGTATACAGGTGATTCCATATACATGCAGTAAAATCGACGGGGTGTTTCCGAGTGTTCTCACGTCGGTCTCTCCTTGTCACTAACCATCTGGTGACAGTGTTTACCCCGTATAAGCAAGGATGTCATCGCTCTTTGGTTATGCTCTGGTCTACATGCTCTTGTGAGCGTCGCAAGCCACTCTTGCCCTGTGCTTTCTGCCATGGGCACTGTTCCTCACTTCAGTCCTCTTGGAACTAATCTTGGAAGCTTCTATACTTGGAGTGTTGGCTCCTGAGTCTGCCAGATGCTGCAGCTCTCTGTGTCTTTAACCAGACTGCACTGAGGCCATGTTCTCTGGGAGCACTTGAAGCTTTCCAGTAGCAACACCATTGCTCTGAGTTTAGAAACATTTTAGTGGAGCCAATTAATGTTTTATGGTAGATTCCTTTACTTTCTGATGCTATTCGGTCAATGGTACCATGCCATTCCCTGTGCAGCACTGTTATGTTTCCATCTTATACCCCCAGAAGCTCAGGCAGTGACTGCTGAAGCCCAATCCTGTGTTGCATTATAGCCGCTTTCTTTTCTTTATTTCCTTCTTCCTTTTCTTCCTTTCAATCCTCCCTTGCTCCTTCTCTTCTTCCCTTTAATCCTCGCTGAACATTCGGTACATGCTAAACACTGTGCACACAAACTCATTGCCTCTCACTCCAACCTCACAGTCTAGCGAAGAAGACATTCAAGTAAACAAAAAGCTAAAAAAGAGTTCTAAATCAGCGATCCATACAAACCAATGAGTAATGTTGGGGAATCAGGGACTTTTCATGGGGAAGGTGTTGTAGGAACTGAATCTTGAAGGGAGAGTACATTTTTCACCAGGTGGAAGGTGTCAGGTAGAGTAAGAGCACAGTTATAGGGGAATGTCTGTATGGGACGGGCTAGCCACTTTTCAGTGCGGGCCATCGTGAATCATAGTTATGGCACATGATTGTACGTTGTGTGTCAGGTTATACCTATTTCATGTCAAGAACCCTCTAAATATCCACTTTAAATTTTCTCTCCTCCAGGGTGCTCATTCCCCATGTTTTCATCTCTTTTGCATATGGCGGTTTGTGTTCCTCCTCACCCCCCAAGCTGTACAAGTACACATGCATTCTTATCCTGCTCTCTGTGAACGTGTTCATATCTGTCACCAGCCTTAGTCTGAGAACGTCTGTGAAGCCAAGAGAAGAAGACTTCCCCTCCCCAGCCCACAGAGGACACACAAGTCTTCCTCAGAAGTCTTCAGATAGATTCTGATGGGTCCTACAGGTCTGTACGTTCCCTTGTGCCAGAGTGTAGATGAATGGGTTCATGGGCTCTTACTAGAAAAAAAAAACATTGAGAGCAGAGAGAATGTACCCTACAAACCTGCTGTATCTTGTTTGCTGCTACAATGCTCTCTCTGTCTCTCCACCTCTCCAGTGTTCTCAGGCCCTTAAGTCTGGAATGCAGGGAGGGGGCCCTTGTGAAGGATCTCCTTAGTTCTCCATAATTATGGCTCCTAAATTGGTTTTAAAGTTCTTTTTGTTCAAAATAAAGTATAACAAGGTTAAATATCTCATTTTTGGTCTTGGAAGAAATTCAAGCAGGCGTCATTTGGCAAGATGCCTCAGATCATCATAGACTTTAATATAGCAACTAATTCAGTGTAATTCAACAAATACTGGAAAATCTATCATATGGATAGGTACTGTGGTTGGCTCTGAGGAAAGGAGAGGGGGAATGTAACAGTGAAAAAATCATAGTCCCTGCCTACAAGGAGCCTACAATCCAATGGCCAAAATAGATATTCACATAACAAACCATATTGCAGGTATACAAAAAGCTTCCCGTGGAAACCAAAGAGGCAAAAACATTATTACACTTACTTAGTAAGGATATACAGGCAACAATAAAATTACATGTTTGCACTGAGCACCTTCTAGGAGACTAATAACCATAGCTTCAATAGTCTGTGTATACCTGCCTACGAAAAGAGAATTTGAACCCTGACTTGACCACTTACTGTAGGACTTCACACAAATTGTTCAACTTCTCTGTGCCTTAGTTTTGTTTTACTTTTTGTCTATACTTTTAAGGTGGAAAAATAATATTAACCTCATGAGTTGTTGACAGGATTCAGTAGGATGTTGGGGGAAAGTGCTTTGCTAACCATACAGGAATCGGCAGTTTTTTAATTGTTATGATTAGCCTTTTGGATAATCTCCATAAATGAAATAAAAAGTATCTTCCTGGGTGCCTGGGTGGCTCAGTCGGTTACTAAGTGTCTGACTTTGCCTCAGGTCATGATCTCATAGTTCATGAGTTCAAACACCACCCCAGGCTCTGTGCTGACAGCTCTGAGCCTGGATCCTGCTTCAGATTCTGTGTCTCCCTCTCTCTCTCTCTGCCCCTCCTCTGCTCATGCTCTCTTTCTCTCTCAAAAATAAACATTGCAAAAATTAAAAAAAATATATCTTCCTATAAAATACTAGAAACAACATACTTAGTTGAGAGGTAGAATTCACTAGAATTGCAGTTCCAATCTGGACCAGTGCCTTCTTCATGACTTGTCCAATACTAGAGCAATGGTTAAGCCTCAATGGTGCATCTCCTGGCTATTTTAATAGAGTGATATGAAAGCAATTGGCTTTTCCATGTTTCTGGGATTTCCATGTTTCTGAATGCGGCCATGTTGTTTGGAAGGCACAAGTATGAAAGGGCAAAGTATACCCTGGTCCTAAATAAATATATTTTACATAGCATCTTCCAGAGCTTTATGAAGTGTTCCACAGTGAGAATAAATGTCATGTTCCTATTTACCAACCGAGATACTCGGCTAGTCTCTGTAAACTTCTCATTTTACTGGTTAAATCAGAGCTGTTTTAATTTTTTTCCATCATGACCACAGGAAACAAAAGCCTTTAGTAACTTCTTGAAGATTTGTGACTCTCTGAATGGCACACATATAACGGAAGCATGCTTCCCTACCAGAGGGATCCTGTGGTAGTGCTCTGGAGTCTCAATTATGTCCTCTTGCTGTAGAACAGAGATGCCAGGTAACATTTCATTGCTTTTCACCACCTCTCAAGCAAAGGAAGAACCAGCATAACGAAAAGGAACATGAAGCTTATTAATGGGCTTTGAGGGTCACCGATTGAAACACCACCTAAATCAGCCGGAGGATGAAGAGGGTGAATATAAGAAGTGAGATGACATTCCAACAAGAGTCCAATCTCTGTGAAAACAGATGATTCTGTAGGTTTCTGAACAGATGGACATTCATCTTATATTTTCCTGAGGCTATTGGCAAGTGACTCTGGCTGAACAGTTTAAAATAAAAGCGAAAAATCATTCTGGGTCAGTAAAGCCTTGGCACCAACTTTTCTTGGTCATCAGAGTATCAGTCCCTGTGGGTGTTGGACCATTGAAGATCTGGAATAATCCAGGAAGGCGTCTGATCCTAGGAAATAGTACTTACCTGTGAACACCTGCCCTGTTTTTAATTTCTTTAGCTTTAGGCTTGTGGGATTAAAATCAGCCTTGTAGAAATTTCCATTTCCAATTTCCACTGCCATTTTCCAGTGCCAGTCCAATACAGCTTTTTCTCCCCTCTACACGTGAAATGGATAGTCCTACTGAAAAGAGATAATTTGGTGCCCTCCAGTGGCTCAACCTGACAGCCTCTCTCTTGACCTCTCAAAGTTCTTTGATGCCTGTGGGAAGGGTACGGCTCAATACACCTTTGGAGGCTTCTTGGTTACTGTCATGTAACTGCCACTCTTAGGAAAGGAATCCATCATGCCCTTAATATGGTATAATTCTCAGAGCAGAAGGAATCAGAGAATAAAGACAAAATTCTCTGGCTTCTCTTTGTATAAAGACCTAAAAACAATGAAAACCGAGTATAAAAAAACCCAGTACGACCACCATTCCTTTTAATTATATGGTCTCAAAAAACCACTCACCATTTTGGCCGACATGCATCTTCTATGGAATGAAAGGGTGCAGCTAATGATCTCTTGGGGTTCCCCCAGATTCTACCACCCAGGGATTCCAAAATCCCAGGAAAGGGAGAAACATTTCCAGATGCTTCTATATTTCAATACTTGATAATGGCTTTTAACATTTTGACGACTGGATTCATGTTAAGAGCTTAGAAAAGAAGTTGCAATAAAATGTCCACATAAGTCATGCGTGGTATTAGTAAGTCTGCATCTAACATGACTAAAGATTCTCGTTGCTTCTGACCTTTAGGATAATTAGATGGTGCCTTAAAAAGTCATCAAGAGAGAGCATTCTAATTTCCTTGTTTGAAGAAGATGGAGAACATATAACGTATTTTTATAGCACTTAGTTAGTGTTTGGTAAATGAATGAACAAATGAGTGGGAAAAGAAAGGGAATATCGATCTCAACTCCTATAATGCATAAGAAGAGAAGCAGGCTATATTTATGAGAGAGGAAACAAGAAAAAAAATCCACCTATGCCTTAACTAATCCTCTTTCTTTCTTGTCCTTGTCCCTAATTCAGCTGTATCTTCATGATGAATCTTACCATTGGTGATCTATTTATCCCTTTGGGTAACAGGAGGCTACCTCCAGGGTTCCTCTTTGTGGGAGCAGTTGTCTGGGAAGAATAACACGCCTTCTGCTACTGGTAGCAGAATCTCAATAAAATATTGTTGAATAAATAAAAGGAATGTATCAAAGTATTTCTTAGGAGCACATTTCAAGAATGGATATGGAAATGAGCAGATAAGTCCCAAGAAGAAAGAGATAACGTGAGAAGAAACTAGGGGTAGAGGTGGGGGCTTGGTGGTGGGGGGTGGTGTGAAACTTCATTGAAGGCCAGCAGCTCTGTTTGGAGCGTTGATTAGTCGGGAGAATATACTTTTACTATAGACTTGTGCTGTGATCACTAATCGCATGTGACTATTGAGCACTTGAAATATGGCTAGTCTAAACTGAGATGGTAGTCCAAATGGAGATGTGCTCTTAGCATAAAAGACGTATTGGGTCCTGAAGATAGGATGTAGCAATGGTGGTTGGGTTATGAATATGTTTGAGGTTGGCATCCCACAGGGTTTGCTGACAGATTGAGTATGGGGTGTGAGAGGTAGGAGTCAAGGATGGCTCCAAGGGTGGATTCGCTATTAATTGAGACGAGGGAGTACACAGGAGGAGATATGAAGAAAGTCAGGCTTGAAGACATTAAGTGATTCACCCAAGGTCGCACTGTAAAGTCAGAGAGAAACAGAGTTACTTGAGCTGATAGAGAACTCAGAGGCCTGCTGCTGGTTCATCTTTCTTATTTTATAGATGAAGAATTTTGGGTCTGGTGAGGAGAAATGATTTGCTCAGTGTCACATAGCAAAAGAAGAACAGAACCTCTAAGATGGGTCTCCCGACTGGTACACTAATGGTTCTCTGTTGCCATTACCTTAAAGTGGTAAAAATTCAAATGAAACCAGGTTTAACTACGTCTTTAAGGAAAGACGAACCACTGGAGTTAATTTTGGGGAGAAACTTCAAAACCTCCAAGTGAAGCATATTTAGACCCTTGTCTATAAGCACTAACTAGATAAAAGGCTACCCCACTTGAATTAAGGATAAATGAATCATTCCCTCTTTAACACTTATTTGAGGCCAAGATGAGCTATGGGAACTGTCCCTGATGGGGAAAGAGTCTCCATCAAGAACCACAAATTTTATCCCCAGCCCTAAGTATTCTCATAGCTTAGGTCAAAGTAAAGGAGACAGATAAAATATAATAGATCATAAACACAGCTGTCTTAAAAAATTTTTTAAGTCAAGGATAAAAGATCTATATATTTTAAAATGATCATGTTTATTTGTGAGACCCAGATATATGATTGTTTCCTTAGTCCCTTCAATATTTTTCACAAAAAATTCAAATTAGCATGACGTTTAATAGTGTGTGTGTGTGTGTGTGTGTGTGTATGTGATGGACAGTTGGTATAAGTTAGCTATTGCTACAATAACCATGCACCCCCCTCAAAGATTCAGTGTCTTACTGTGTAATAAAAAATTTGGCTGGCCTTTGTCCCCAGTTCGTGGAAGGTAGCCTCTAAATCTTTGTAATCCCCTGAGTGGGAGGAGTGTCTTTGTTATTCATGATGGTCCTGATCAGTTATGCTAACTCAGGGTGGGGCTGGTCATATCAGAAAGACCAACCACGTGATTAGAGTGTTGGATAGAAGGGGTCATGTGATATCAGTCTGACCTCTGGGGAGAGGAGGGAGACTGGAGAGTGAGCCACATAGGTGATGATTCAGTCAACGATGACTAGGTAATGCCAATGCTTGGGTGAGCTCCCCTGGTTGGCAATATTTCTAGTATCGTCAAACGTCAGTGTACCAGGAGGTTAATGCATCTTGACTTCACGGGTAGAGAGAACAATGGAAATTTCATGTGGCAAGCCTGTCAGACCTTGCCTTACATGTCAAACCTTTAGGCTGCTTCTGATTTGAATCCTTTTGCTACCATAAAACTAATCACAAGTCTAGTGCTTTCTTGAGTTCTGTGAAGATTTTTGCTGAATTATCGAACCTGAGTGGGGAGTGAGAAGCCTCAAATTTATAGCCAGTTTGTCAGAAGCGAGGGTGTTCTGGTGACCCCCATTCTTGTGGCTGATGTCTGAGGGAGTCTTAAGAAGGATTGTGCCCTTAACCTGTGAAGCTGGCCTAACTATAGGCAATTGGTACTTATAAATGTAAACATTTTTATTTGTCGGCCATATATCTGAGGGTCAGCGGGGTTAGCTCTTCTTCAGACTGTAGATTGACAGGGCTCAGATGCAGGTGGCAGGGCTGATCCATTTGTCTCATTCTGGGTCTCAGCCTAGAGGGTGGTAGACGCCTAGAGTATGTTCTCCTCATGATGATTACAAAAGCACAAGAGAAAAAGCCAACTGCAAGCAAATTTAAAAAGTAAAATTAATGTTTATTTATTTTTTGAGAGAGAGACAGAGCATGAGTGGGGGAGGGGCAGAGAGAGAGGGAGACAAGGTATCCGAAGCAGGCTCCAGGCTCCGAGCTGTCAGCACAGAGCCCAACGTGGGGCTCAAACTCAAGAACTGTGAGATCATGACCTGAGCCGAAGTTGGACGCTTAACCAACTGAGCCACCCAGATACCCCTGCCAGCACATTTTTTAAAATTTACTTACATCAAACCTACTAACATCCCATTGGTCAAAACAACAGGCAATCTAAAAGATGTTAGGTGGAATATACACTCAAACTTACCGTGAGGCCATGGCAAAAGTGTGGCTCTACAATTCTGCTACGAGGAGAATGACTGATGGAGACCATTGTTCAATGTTGTGCACATTTACTGAGGATGTTATAGGGAGAGGGAGCTTACACTGCATACTCGGAGCAAACTGTCTCCAACACCGCTTCATCGCACAGCTCTGCTCTCAGATGTACCCCCTTCCAAGGCACTGGATGCTTAAGACTTCCTAACAGTGCTCAGTGTCTGGTTTGCCGCCCTGAGCAACTGTCTTTGCACTTCAATCATGCGTACTGGCATG
This sequence comes from Prionailurus bengalensis, assembly GCF_016509475.1. Taxonomy (NCBI): domain Eukaryota; kingdom Metazoa; phylum Chordata; class Mammalia; order Carnivora; family Felidae; genus Prionailurus; species Prionailurus bengalensis. The sequence continues at coordinate 187,985,427 of NC_057344.1, read as the reverse complement.
CCCTGGAGACACTGCAGGTTTGGTTCCAGATTACCTCCATCAAGTGAATATCACAATAAAGCAAGTCAAATGATAGTTTCTGGTTTCCTGGTGAATCCGAAGCTTTGTTTAGATTATACTGTGGTCTATTAAGTGTGCAACAGCATTATGTCTAATACCCAATGTACATGCCTCAATTACAAAGTACTTAATTGCTACAAATTGCTAACCATCATCTGAGCTCTCAGCAAGTTGTAATCACTACTTATTGATTCGTGTAACAAACATAATAATAATGAAAAAGTTTGAAATATTGTGAGAATCGCCAAAATGTAACACCAAGACGTGGAGTGAGCACATTCTGTTGGAAAAATGGTGCCGATAGACTTGCTAGATGTGGGGTTGCCACAGCCTTCAACTGGTAAAAAACACAAACTCTGCCAAGAACAATAAAGTGAAAAACAATAAAACAAGGTGGTCTGCATTTCAAGATAACAACAAAAACCCTAAACCCTGTGCTACCAGGACCCGTTTTTCTCCAGGTACAGTCTAGCGATCATTTTGTAGTGGTTGCTGACTACCAATTGCTCTCCATGTGACCTCAAACAAGTGCATAACACTTGTGTCCCTTGGTTCTCTTATCTGCAAAATGGACAGAACATTACCTGCCTCACAGGACTGAAGTGACAATCCAAGGTGACGGTCCATTTAAACTCTTTGGATAATGACTGGAACAGAGTTGGCACTTAATAAAGAATAAAAGTAAAATTTCCAGAGAACTTATGTGTCAGACTAAGTTCTTTATATCCAGAGAGATTTAGTGGTTGGCTTAAGTCACACAGTCTGTAGGAGACACAGATGGAATTTGAGCTCAGGCAGTTAGGCACCTGTATCCATTCTCAACTTCCATACCCTTTGCTGTCCTCTCAAGAGCTCAATCAATGTTGTTGCTTTTATTGGAACATGTCCTTTGATCTTGCCCCTGCACCAAGAGACTTATAAAAGGTTTCCTTTCAAGCATATTCAATAATGTTTATAAGAATACTTTAGATAAATACAGTTATTTCCATCTCTTTACATTCATTTATTTCTACTCCATTTGGTTACAAATGAGGTTTTATGCCTTTGGATGGAAACACATACAATATGATAGGAAAAAAAAAAACCAGAACAAAGAACTCTGGCTTGGAAAAAGACTGGTTTTTTTCCATCTAGTGATAAATTCAACTAAAGTTCTTCCCTGGGCCCTCAAAAGAAGGATGTCGTGTGATGTCATCAAATATGGTGTCAATGACATAGCAGTAACAGCTACAGTGGCAAGTGGTGATTGAACATTTCTAATAGTGTCTCTCCATCCAACCCTGGGGCAGTGTCAAACAGCATTGTAAGAACAATTTCATGTGATACCAACTCAAAGTTGAGGGCTGTGATGCTCAGTAACTCAGCTTGAAGCACCAAGCAGCAATTCTCCTCAAGTTCCAAGTGTAATTATAAAGTAGTATGATTGATTTTTTAATAAGGACATCGGAAGCATACATCCAAATGAGTGCTATCATTCCAAGTCGTCACCTCGGGAGGTTGTGAATCTATGCTAATGATACCGCTGTGGCTCCAAACTGTTTTTGGAAATCTATATTCTGTGCCAGCTTAAGGAATCAGACAAAACCAATGGGCTCACCATTTTATAGTCATAAAAGGTATCACTCAGTTCTGTCAGCAGCCACCTGACCCACCACATTCATCTCACCCGAAGACTTACCAAGTATCTTTGGCTCTTTCAGAATACAAACACATCCTCAAAAAAGGTAAATTTGCTGCCAGCAAAGATTACCAAAATAATATGGTTGGAGTTTCAGGATGCCAATATATAACATGCCCATTTTTCCTTGCTGAATTTGAAAGCAATTTAAAGATGAATGTAGGAGGTACATAATTATATAGCAACTTACCATGCTTACAGTGTTCATGTTGATTGAAATATGTGACTTGAGATCTGTGGAAATGTAGCCTTGCTAATCCATCAACCCTGGAATGAGACAGACTGACCCGCTCAATTACTAAGTGCTAGAACATCAGTAGGCCTTGGGTGCAAGGGCAGGCCAGTATGCACATCTCGGGCAGGCCAGGGTTGCTGCCCTAGAATAATCGAGGGGGGAGAGAGAATAGGAAGACAGTCCCCAGGGCCTCTGGGTTTTTATTAGATTCATTACAGCCAAATGAAAGACACGGAAAAATTAACAGTCACCTAACAAACAAGGATTCCCCTGTCCTCCTTAACAGATGGGAAGGACTCTGTCCTCCTTACACTCCAGTGTAAGGAACTGGGGTTTTTCCTCTTGCCGATGCAGCCTCATGGATACATGAGGCCAAGGGAGAAAAGGGGATCCCCTGACTAACACCCCAAAGAGTCTGAATGTAGAGAGATTGTGAGAAAAGTCCCCGATTCTAGAAAAAGTATAGGTGACTCTCAAGATGAGAATTCCAAAAGGGATGCATTTATCTGGTTGGATACACTTGAGCTTTTTAGGGAAGCAATAATTGCTTGGCTTTATGGAATCTGATTACAAAATCTAACACATTGTAGACATTTACTATCTCTGTATGGAAGAAGATCATGCACAAAGCCTGTAAGTTAACTTGGGCTGCAGTTGTGCAGGATTTAAGACCATATTTCAGCAGTGACGGGTTCTGATCACGGGCAAGAGTCTCAGTTGTGCACCCTCAGACTCTTGCTGGGCCAGTCATATCAAGACACATCCCACGACTCTAGAATGTGTCAGAGACACACAGGGAGACTTTCTAGCCTGGTAAAATCAATGCTGGCAGCCCTAAAAACATTTTTTTTAATCCCCATGGACAAGGTCATTGCACATGATGCAATTATTCATAATTATTCAAAATATGATTATGAAAGTAAAGATATAAGGAGAGGAAGAAAACACGAGAAATTATAAGCAAATGTTCCATTTCTTTTGTATGAAATTTGTAATGCATCCCAAGTGGATGAATACATCTGATAACCCCTACAAATATTTATATCTACAAACAAATAGTACGGGAAAAATGTAATTCTTGAATTGGGTATTGTTTAATAAATTAAGCACATGGAATATATGTTTTAAATTAGCTTCTGGCAGTTTATTTAAGCTCTCCATTAGTGTTGCAAATATTATAGCATTTATGGGTATTTAGGTATTTGGAGGTTGACTGTGAGGTTTAAGGCTCATCTTCGAAGTATTGTCTATTCCTCTTTCTGCCCTGTTTCCTTCTCTTTCTGACCTCTTCCTGTTTTCATCTAACCCCACCTATATGCTCTCCTTTCCACTTCTAATTTGGTCATTTATGGACAGATACGGTGTTTCATCATTTAGGTTATACAAACCCAACTCAGAAACAGGAATTTTCTTGGGGTACCTGGGTGGCTCACTTGGTTGAGCGTCTGACTTTGGCTCAGGTCACATGAGTTTGAGCCCTGCATTGGGCTCTCTGCTGTCTGCACAGAGCCTGCTTTGGATCCTCTGACCCTGCCCCCACCCTTCCCCTGCTCATGCTCTCTCTCTCTCAAATATAAAGATTTAAGGGGGAAAAAAAGAAAAAGAAACAGGAATTATCTTTAATGAGATTATAACCTAGAAAGAGAGAAAATCATCAGTTACTTAAACTTAAGCAGCCTCTAGTAAACGCCACGGACAAACCCAGAAAATGTGCTATGGGAATTCAGAGATGAACACGATTGTTCCCGTCCAGCAACCTCAGGTAGGGTTCCATGAAGGAGAGACATGTGAGCTGGCTCTTGAATGAGTAGAGTTTGTGCATGAAGAACTGGGGAGAGGGAGGACGAGCAAACAGAATATACTCAGGTTTGGAAGTGGAACAGGTCAGAGCATTCCCTAATAGGGAATTATTGGGTTGCTAAGGGATATTATGAGAAATAAAATTGGAAAGAGGGTAAGGTCAGATTTTAGGTGATCTTGAATTCTTAATAAATAACCAGAAATAGGGTCACCTGGGTGGTTTAGTCATTTAAGTGGCTGACTTGGGTTCAGGTCATGATCTTGCGGTTTGTGGGTTTGAGCCCCCCATCAGGCTCTGTGCTGACAGCTCAGAGCCTGGAAACTGCTTCAGATTCTGTGTCTCCCTCTCTGCACTCCCCGCTCCCTGCTTGTGCTCTGTCTCTCTCTCTCTCAAAAATAAATAAATGTTAAAATAACTTTAATTAACCCGAAATAATAAGAACCGTTGAGCATAATCAAATAGGAGACTAGTGTGGTCAGACCAGACCTGTGGTGTAGAGCAATCAAGCATCAATCAGAAAAAAACAAACAAACAACAACAAAAAAACCTCACACACAAAAACAAACAAACAAACATGAAATTTCCAAAGACTGAAAAAGAAGGGGAGTATTTGGAAGCTGCTGCAAATGTCCATTTGGAGATGATCTTCTTCTTGGCTTTGACTGGGAGCTTTTTCCTTCTTATAGCTTGCTTTACCTTACACATGTTACCACTCAGAATTCCTTCTCTGAGGCATCTCTTGTGTCTCTCTTTCAACATAATTCAGATCTTCACTGGTTTCAGTATAATCAGCCGTCTCGTGTACTGAGATCCTCCCACCTCCAGACCTCCATCCCCACAGGACTTCCACATACTGTCTCCTTCTAGTCCTATGAATGTCTCAACAAGAAAACAGGTGACCGTTTATTTTGTTAAAACCTGATTTGTATCAGGGGCACCCGGGTGGCTCAGTCAGTTAAGTGTCTGACTTGATTTTGGCTCAGGTCATGATTTCATGGTTTGTGAGTTCAAGCCCCATGTTGGGCTCTGTGCTGAGGGTGGAGCCTGCTTGGAATTCTCTCGCTCTCCCTCTGCCCCTCCCCACCCTCTCAAAATTAATAAATAAATACTAAAAAAAAAAAAAAATACTCCAGGGGCACCTGGGTGGCTCAGTCAGTTAAGAGTTTGACTTGGGCTCAGGTCATGATCGAACAGTTCATGGGTTTGAGCCCCATGGGCTCTGTGCTTACAGCTCGGAGCCTGGAGCCTGCTTCAGATGCTGTCTCTGTCTCTCTCTCTGCCCCTCCCCTGCTCACACTCTGTCTCTCTCAGTCTCCAAAAAATGAATAAATGTTAAAAAAAAAAACACACCATGATTTGCTGCAGACCTATATTCTTCTTTGTTTTATTATTTATAAATTATAAAGTTTATCTCTCACCATATTTTTCTTGTCATATACCCCTTCCTTCCTCTGTCTTTGAAACCCATTGACACATGCAAGTTGCACAGAATGCCAAGTATTGGTCAAAAGACCTCATTATGAAAAACAAGATATGAGGGTCTGCTGTTTAATACAGGGTGGTATACACATTCAGATAACTCAGTTTTATTTTATTTTATTTTTTAGTTTAAGCAATAGGGAATGACTCTTGAATTTCTTACCTCCATTCAAGATCTGGTCGTAATCGGAGTGTCCAATTCTCAATTTCATGAAGAAAAAGTCATAACTATTCACCTTCATCTTTCCAGTGTCTAACACAGGGCCTGGTGCACAGTATGTGCCCTCCAAACACTGGTTGAATGACTGACTGAAGAGAGAGATGAATGAGTTATTGTTTCTCTGGAAATACTTTATTATAACATTATAAAAATAACGTTTGTACTTTGACCTTGGCCTCACAGTTTTTCCAGCAATCTCCGTTGCTCTGTTTTCCCCTTATTATCTTGAACCATTTATCCACTCCTTTCCTTCCCTTTTCTGTCTCTCTCAATTTTCCGCCTCCCCTTTACAGAGCATGATGAATATTAATTATGTTTTAATATACAAAAATAGCACCCTCATTACCTTCGATTTTTCTTTGACTTGTCCTCACTCTTTCCTGTGTCTCTTTTGATTTCCTATTATTTTATGTGAAGCTAAATCAATGAGCCCCTTTTCTTATTTTATGTTCTCACTTTTTCCCTTTGCAACTGCTTTTTCTTTTACTTTGCTTTAACTATTTTTTCTCATTGTCTTCAAATTGTTTATGGTCATAACTGTCGCTTTATACAGGTAGCATCTAAATGCAAATATTCTCCCAGAAAAATTACAGAGTGGCAGGGGAAAATAATGCTTTGAAATAAACACTGTATATTCAATTGGTTTTCAAATCAGCACCAGCTTCACAAATGCCTAATAGCAGTCCTTGGAGAGACGAGATTAGTATGTTTTGAAATCAGAAGTTATCTTTTTCTCCTTCTCTAACTTCCCCTTCCTTTTTTTTTCCTTTAAAAATATCATAAAGGATTCTTGCAAACAACAAAAGAGACTTTTGGCTGAAACTTTTGGCTTCTTATCACAGGGTGCATGTGTGTTGTTAGACAAACAGATACAGAAGTGGAATCTGAGAGGGGAAACATTAATTTGACTTGCAAGTAAGTCATTTCAGACCAAAGAAATGAAGATTTTTGTATGCTATCCAGTCCCTTTGTGATGTATGTGCCTTATGAAAATGTTCCTAAAAGATTCAAAACCACGAGAATAATCAGCTACACTTTATTAAGGTGAACCTCTGGGTAAGTTCATGATGGAGCACAGTGTTGAGGGAAGTTGGTCTGTCTGTGGAAAGAACACAGGCGGAGACACATCAAACAAATCTGAATTCCCATTTTGACCTTCTGATCCATGTGGGTTTGGGCAAGGTGTAACCTGTTTGAGGCCCAGTTTACTTATCTGGAAAATGAGGGTTTATAATTAAACTTCAAAGGGTTATTTAAGAGTGAAGTGAAGGACAATGAGGGGCTATCATTAACCCCCAAGGGTTGTATAAGAGTGAAGGGAAGCCTTGTCTATACAGGGCTTATAAGACTATCTAACATTTTCAGGTGCTGTAACAATTCAGACTTACTCTTACTGATAATAATATACATATAGTCTATACATATACATTCTAAATAAATACTCTCCTCGGATACACAGTGATCATTCTCACATTTTTGCCTTTGAACATACATGCTGCTTTCTTTTCCTATACTGCTCTCCCTCCAGTTCATTATTTAACATAGTGAGCTTGTATTCATCCTCCAAAATCCATCTTTTCGGACATTATGTCTTCAGAAAGTTTGCCCTGACCTTCCTCTTGAGGAGAACTGATTACTTCATTCATCGAATCATTAAACCAACCTTTACCCAGTGCTTTCTACATGCCAGGCACTATTGTAGTGACTGTGGAAATGGTTGTGAACAAAACATTTAAAACAGATCCTACCTCTTGGAGCTTACATTCCAATAGGGGATATGAACTATAATCAAAATAAATAAGCAAAATATATAGAATGAAAGGTGGTCATCAGTGCTGTCAAGAAAAGAAAGCAGGACAGGGATAACAGGACGCTAAGGCTGGGAGGGGGGAGGGGTAGTTTAAATTTAACCAGGTTGATCAGCAAAGGTATTCGAGCAAACATGCGAACGAAGGAGGAGAGTGAACCACTTGGAAACTAAGGGAAGAATGTTCCAGGCTCTCTGGAGGATCACTTTTTCTTTGTTACCTCTGTGCCATATCTACTTCTATTAATACATTTGTCAAAATATTTTATAAGTATTAAAAATTTAAATAAACTGTATTTTATATTATGTGCAGCATACATATCTTCACTTATGTATTTCAGTGTCAAAGGCTATGGAGGCAGGGACTGTGTCCTATGCGTCTCTGGATGCTTGTTATGTAGTGCAGAGTCTGGTCTTCGGCAGGTTCAAATGAATTTAACAATGATGCTAATCTTTCTGGACAGAGTGAGTGCAGAGTTTCGATTGCTGAAATAGTCCGTCAGGTCAGGAAGTTTTAGCATGGGGTGGTGTTCTGCTGTTGGTTCCTAAGCAGTGGGCATATCCCTTTCTTTTGTGTAATCGCTTCCACAGGTGTTGCTGTCTGATCCGAAGAAAGGTATCTGGGATGTTGTGGCAGCAATAGGCACCATACAATAAGCAGAAGCAATTGGTAGATTTCAGCCTTCTGTGGCAGTTCTCACTAGTTTCGTTACTTGCAGTAAGTTGGAGCCATGGCAAAAAAAAAACAGCAACAAAACAAGAACCTAAAACTAATGTAACATTGTGTATCAACTATACTTCAATTAAAAAAAGAAAGAAGAAGAGAGGCGCCTGGGTGGCTCAGTCGGTTGGGCATCCGACTTCTTCGGCTCAGGTCATGATCTTGCGGTTTGTGAGTTCGAGCCCCACCTCGGGTTCTGTGCTACAGCTCAGAGCCTGGAGCCTGTTTCAGATTCTGTGTCTCCCTCTTTCTGCTCCTCCCCTGCTCATGCTCTGTCTCTCTCTGTCTCAAAAATAAATAAAACATTAAAAAAAATTAAAAAAAAAAAAAAGAAATTGAGTCATGGCCACTGAAGGAAGAAAGGGACCTCCTAACAGCTGATGTAGGTGTTGTTATGTACACAGAGCTGGGTGGGTGACATAACAGGAATGGGGTTGTGCCTAATAGAAAGTGACGTCTTGTCTAATTATCACTAGGGTAACTCAGATGCAGCTTATTTGGTCTCCTGCTCAAATGGAAGATTGAGTGTTCTGAGACAGCTATACATCTATATGTTGTGAAAAATCTCTTGATTTTTTCAATGTTGGCTACATATTTAATTTCTTTAAACAAAAAATATGCCCAAACAAAATATGCTTGGGTCTCGAATGCAGTCATTTCGAAGACTCCTATTTAGTTGAACTCCCCCATTTCACTGGTAGAGAAAATGAGACCTAGAAAAACCCAGTGCTTTGCCCAATCACAGAACTAGGGCAGAGGCGGAGTCCGGCCTAGAAGCACCAAAAATCCAGACCATCATGGCCACGACATCATGTCCTCAAACACAGAGTGCGTCCGCTTGCTTTAAAATAAACGTGCAGCTCTGATATTCAAATGCACTCATAAACATCACATACCCTTTTGCCTTCAGTTTGTTTGAAGGCTTCGTGTAGAAACAGCTTCTGTTACATCAAAGATCAAAACATCAGGATTTGGAACATTGTGTGCTCATTAGAGTTAGTGTCAAACGTATCTCCCAGGCTCACACCTACCTGCCTTGGAAGGGAAAACGGCTCATTAACTATTTACGGAAGACCCCAGGGGCTTCCTCTTGAGAGATCCTGAGCATGTAATTTTCACGACCGCATGGCAACTGCCGCAATTCTTCCACCTCTACCTCTGCTCTCAGACAGACCTTTCATAGTCACTGGTATTAGCCTTGCTGTGGGTTTCACCCACCAAATTCCTGATTCTTAAATTGGCTCCCTTAAGTTTGCTCCAGGCCAGTGCCTTTACACTAACAGCACCCTATGGAAAAGCCCCTCCTCACACAGTCCCTGCCATGTCATTTTTTGTTAAGGTGATCCCACAGAAATCTTTGCTGCCCTCCCAATGTTCCAGAAAAATCTGTGTATATCTGTGTGCGTGTGTATGCATGTATGTGTGTGTAACAGAAAGAGAGATTTCAATTTTAATTGACAGACTGACTTGTTCTCAAAAGATATTTGATGATTTGAGAAAATAATAACGATACAATACCAAATGCTTACTGAACATTTTTCCAGTAATTTCAGTCTTCATCATTTGAAAACACTTATTAGCAGTTAATTGTTTAATTTGATACATTAATTAAAGAATGTATTTCTTGGTCCATTTTTAAAAGTTAGGTTTATTGAAATATAATTTACATTATTAAAATTTACTCTATTAGATTGAACAGTCTGATGTGTTTTGATACACACAAATAATCCTAGAACCACAATTATAAGATACAGAATGATTTTTTTCCCCAAAAGCATTCCCATAAATCCTTTTGTGGTTTTTTGCCTCTTCTCATCTCCATCCCTGGCAACTAGTGTTAATGTTTCTTATTTCTATAGTCTTGTCTTTTCTACAATGCCAGATGAATGGACTCCTATAGTGAGCAGTCTTTAAAGATCACTTTTCTCACATAGCATAATATTTTAGAGATTCACCCCCAATGTTGCATCATCCCCACTTCGCTCTTTATTTTTACTGTTGAATAGTATTCCATTGTACCAACATACCACAATTTATTTATCCATTTACAGATTAATAAAAAGTCAAGTTGTTCCCAGGCTTGTGACTCTTATGAACATCATTACTATGCACATCTGCATGAAGGCCTTTGTTTTCATCAGCCAAATGTGTTTGGCCGCTCTTGGAGTAGGATTGCTAGGTTATATGTGATAAGTGTGTGTTTATCTCATAAATTAAGTGGCTATACTTCTTTCAAAGTGGCTGTACCATTTTACATTCCCACCAACACATACTTACCCCTTTTTGATATTATTAGCTTCTTTAACTTTAGGTATTTGTAATGGTTAATTACATGTGTCATATTGATTGATTGGGCCACAGTGCCCTGACATGTGGTCAAACATTACTCTATTTTCGTGAGTGTGCTTTGAATGAGATTTACATTTCAACTGGTGGACCTTAAGTAAAACAGGTTATGTTCTGAAATGTGATTGGGCCTCATCCAATCAATTGAAAGTCAGAATAGAATGAAAGGCTGACCTCCGTTGAGCAGGAGGAAATTCTGCCTGTAGACTGTCTTAATCTGCAACATCAGGTCTTGTTTTTTTCAGCAGACCGCTTTTGAACTCAATCTGCACCTCCTTCTTGAATATCCAGCCTGTTGACCTCTCCAACAGGTTTTGGATCTGCCAAGCCTCCATAATCACCAGAGCCAATTCATCAAAATACATCTTTATGTGTGTATGCACATCCTACAAGTTCTGTTCATCTGGAGAACCCTGACTGACACAAGGTTCTAGTAGGCTGATGATGGCATCTCATTCTGCTGTTGGTCTGCAGTTCTAAGGACTTCTGGTGATGTTGAGCTTTTTAAATGTGCTCATGGTTATTTGTATATCATCTTTTGAAAGTGTCTGTTCAAATATTTACCTAGTATTTTTTTCTTTTTTTTTGGTGGAGGGCAGGATTATTTGTCTTTTCATTATTCAGTTGTAAGAATTCTTTATATTCTGGATACAAGTCCTTTATATTACATACGCCTTCCAATCATTTTCTACCTGTGACTGGCTTATATTTTCATTTTCTGAATAATGTCTTTAGAAGAGCAGAAGTTTTAAATTATGATGAGGCCCAGTATATCAATTTTCTTTCATGGCTCATATTTGGGTCCTGTTTAAGAAATTGTTATGTAACTCAAGTTAGTGAAGATCTTTCCCATTGTTCACTTCTAGGTATTTTGTAATTTCAGCTCTTACATATAAGCTTATGATTCACTTAGAGATTATTTTTGTACATGTTGTAAGGTGAGGGTTGAGATTCATTTGTGTGTACACAAATGTTATCCAATTGTTCCAACGTTATTGTTGCAAAGGCTATCTTTTCTGAATTGAATTTCCTTTTCCATTTTTTTCTTAAAAAAGCAATTAATTGTATATTTGCATTTCTATGTATGAATTTTCTATTATATTCCATTGAGCTATATTTCTACTCTTATATCACTGGCATTGAGATTTATAGTGACTCTTGAAGCCAAATAATATGACTCTTCCACTTTTGTTTCTTTTCAAAATCATTTTGGTTATGATAGTTCTTTTGTATTTCCATATGCATTTTACAATGAGCCTGCAATTTTGCAGAAACATACTATGATTATCACTTGGATTGTGCAAAATATGTGAATTAATTTGGGGAAAATTGATGCCTTAACAGTAGTAAATCTTCCAATTTATGAACTCTACATTTCTCTGTAATTCTCTAGGATTTCTTTAATATCTCTCAGCATGATTTGGAGATTTTAGTGCATAGATCATGCACATATTTTGTTAAATATATTCCTAAATACTTCATGTTTTTAAAGCTATTATAAATTGTATTTTAAAAAATTAATTTTCCTCAAATATTTGCTTCTAATGTGGAGAAATACAATTGTTTTTTGAATATTGATTCTCTATTCTGCAACCTAGCTAAACTCATCAATTAGTTTTACTAACTTTAAAATCTCTTCGTATTTTCTGTTTGTGATTTTGTTGTCTGCAAGGACGATAGTTTAAAACAATTCTTTAAATATTTAATTGATTATGTAAGTCTTTCACTTAAATATAATATATGATATAATATAATATATATTGTAACATATTATGTATAATATATAATAATAGTATATAACAAATATACTTAGATATATTGATATATGTAGACTTTGTGCTTATATTCCTTCTCAGGTCAAATACCCTTGTATTCTTAGATCGCTATTTTTATCATGATGGATGCTAGATTTTGTCAAGTGCTTTTTCTGCATTTATTAAGATGATCATATGGTTTTTCTTTTTGTCTGTTGGTATAATGGTTTACATTAATTACTTTCCAAATATTGAACCAAACTTGCGTTGTTAGGATAAACCTCACTCACTTATTCATGATGTATTATCGCTTTTTATGCATTGCTGGAATCAATTGCTAATTTTTTGTTAATGATGGTTGTGTCCATATTCATAAGATACATTGGTCTGTAGCCTTTTTTGTTGAATTACCTTGATCTGTTTTTGGTAAAAGGGTAAAATTAACTTTATAATTTTTATAAATTTATTATAAATTATTAATTTTATACAATTACTAAATTTATAATTTTTAAGTTGGAAATGTTCTATTTTTTCTGTTTGCAGGAAGAGTTTGTGCCAAATTTGTGTTATTTTTTCCTGAAATATTGGTGGATTTCACCAATGAAACCATCTAGGCTTGAAGATCCCCCACCCCCACCCTGTTTACATCTGTTTGTTTGAAAGCTCTTATTATAAATTTAACTTCTTTAATAGATACAGGGCTATTTGTGTCATCTATTTCCTCCTGAATGAACTTTGGTCATTTGTATCTTTCAAGAAATTTGTTAGCCACATCTAAGTTGTGAATGTACGACTGTCATAATATTCTTTTGTTACCCTATTAATGTCTCTAGAATCAATAGTAATGTTCTCTATTTCTGATCTCAGAAATGTGCTTTCTTTTTGTCTCTTCTTTTTTGAAAAAAAAATTATTTGTATAGCTAGAGGTTTATTAACTGTGGTAAACTTTTAAAAAACAGCTTTTGGTTTTATTGATTTTTCTCTATTATTTTTACCTTTCCTATTTCATTGTATATTAATACTCCTATCTATATTATTTCCTTCCTTCCTTTTACTTTGCATTTAATTTGCTTTGCTTTTCTTAGTTTCTTAAGGTAGGAAATTACAGTATTGATTGAAAAATGTTCTTCTTTTCTAATATAAATATAATTTCTAAATATAAAACTAATTTCATGCTGCAAAATTCTCTTTGAGCACTGTTTTAGATGCATTCCTACAAAACTTGAAAACTGTCTTCACTTTCATTTAGTTAAAAATATTTTCTAAAGTTCACTGTGATTTCTTCATTGACCCATGTGTTATTGGAAGTATGTTGTTTATTTTCCAACCATTTGAAGACTTTTCTTGTATCTTTCTGGTATTGATTTTTAGCTAATTCCATGAGGTCAGAGAACACGTCTTTAAATGATTTAAGTTCATTTATATTTATTGAGATTTGTTGTATTTTTCAGAATACGGTCTATCCGAATGTCAGTGGAATATCTATTTACAGTGGAAAAGAATGTGTATTCTCCTGTTATTGAGTGGCATGTCCCATAAATGTCAATTAGTTCAAGTAATTTCATAGTATGGTTCACATCTTTTATACCTTTACTGATGCTTTGTTTACTTGTTCTTTCAGATACTGAGAGAAGGGTGTTGAAATGACCAAACACAGTGGTTCATTTTTCTGTGTTTTCTTTCAAGTCTGTTTTGCTTTATGTATGCAAGCTCTCAATATATATTGTATTACTTATTCTTTGCAATAATTCTTTGCATAAAACCACTATAATGCGTACTATTATTATCAATGCTTTGCAGGTAAGAAAACAGATGGATGGGCAGGTTTAATAATTTGCCAAAATGGCATATAGCATATATGTCTAGGTGGAATTTGAACCTAGGCACTCTGATTCTGGAACTTATTTGTATGGTAAAGTATTAAGGAAAATTAGAAAGTTAAATAACTATGCCAAAATTGTTTACTTTTTAAAAAATGTTTATTTGTTTTTGAGAGAGAGAACATGAGCAGGGGAGGGGCAGAGAGTGAGGGAGACACAGAATATGAAGCAGGCTCCAGGATCTGAGCCGTCAGCATGGAGCCCAATGCAGGCTTGAACCCACTAACCATGAGATCATGACCTGACACTTAACCAACTGAGCCATCCAAGCGCCCCTAGGTCAAAATTGCTTAAAGAGAGCAAGAAAGAACTAGGAAGCCAGTATTATGTATCACTCTGTGATTGATTATGGGTGATTTATTTCTTTTTTTACAGTTCTGTATTTTATAAGCATTTTACAACAAGCATATATAACTGTTACAAAAAGAAAATGTAATTAAATCATTATTTTATTTGTTTTTATTCCCTAGAATCATAAACAGAAGGCAAGCCATTGTGTATGTGCATTTTTAATAGATTACCATGGCATTTATCTGCCCAATAATTTGCCTTTATCCATTTAACTATATCTTTAATTTCCTTTCTAGAATGCATCCAACTTTGTTTTTAAATAATGTGCCAAATACCATTGCATTTAATATTTTACTATATTTCCTATCATTTCCTTAGTATAAATTCCTAGACGTGTATTATTGGCTCAAATGTACAAGCAATCCTATAGGTTTTTTAAGGAATACTTTGTTGAGCCATAGCAAGGAACAGATCCACAGAATGATTTCCTATATCAAACTCCAGAAAATACATAGAATTTTTGTATTTTGAACTAAGATACCTATGTAAAGAGGAAAAGGGGGGGGGGAAGAGATTCTGAGATCTCTTTATCTCTTAAGTATTTAACTAAAAGCCATACTTTGAGAATGCGATTTTACACAATTATCTAAAATATTTTTACGACACTTGGCATCCATACTGACATAGGGTTAGATGAAATTATTTTGAAAGCAGATAAAAAAATGGCTCTGTATACATTAGTAATCACTCTTATCTCCTTGAGCTTTGAGGACAGGTAGACAAGGGCTTTTAAATATCATAAAAAGCGAGGGTATACAGCAATAATGAGCCTATGAAAGCAATATTTGAAATTCCTAAGCTCACAAGGTACTCAAAATATTCAAATCAGGGTCACTTACTGCAATGCTTCTAGTTCAATCCAATGTTTCTGAGATGTCTTCAGATTTTCCCTTTCATTTATGCAGCTTTTGTTATTAGAGAGAGACTCCTATTTCTTGTTTTACAATTTATTCTTCTTAGTAAGGAGGCTTACGTTTTTCTGTTTGTTAAAAGAATAGCTGAAGAATTAGCAAAAACCAATTTTCTAATTGTTCTGTTATCCAAACAAATGTATTCAAATTTTTCCATATTTTCTTCCATCTCCCTCCAATCCTTACCTGCCCTCCACACTCAGCCACGAGACATTTGTTTGGTTTTCACGGGGTGCTAATGCCATTTATTGGTATTTCTTTTTTTATTTCTTTTTATTTTTTTTATTTAAAAAGTTTTAATTTTTAAATATTTTTAAACATTTTTAAATTTTTAAACATTTAAAAAAATGTTTATTTATTTGTAAGAGAGAGAGGCAGAGCATGAGCACGAGAGGGACAGAGAAAGAGGGAGACACAGAATCTGAAGCAGATTACAGGCTCTGAGCTGTCAGCCCAGAGCCTGATGTGGGGCTTGAACTCATGGACCATGAGATCATGACCTGAGCTGAAGCCGGATGCTCAACTGACTGAACCTCCCAGGCACTCCCATTTATTGGTATTTCTAAACCTGATGCTAAAAGAGAGAAATTTTAAAAGTCTGCTTTTTTTATTCATTATCAATCATTTTTTAAAAAAATTAAAAAAAATTTTTAACGCTTACTCATTTTTTGAGAGAGAGAGAGAGAGAGAGAGCGGGAAGGGGCAGAGAGAGGAGACACAGATCCGAAGCAGGCTCCAGGCTTTGAACCGACAGCACAGAGCCTGACGCAGGGCTCAGAACTCACAAACTGTGAGATAAAGACTTGAGCCAAAGTCGGACACTTAACCGACTGAACCACCCAGGCGCCCTTCATTATAAATCATTCTTATGATGAAAGACAGCGAAACAAAACAAAATTCTTTTCCTATAAGCTTTTGCCAGATGGTATTGTGAAATAACAGTGCTCCTCACTGTTCTTGGAGATTCATTATTGGAGTCAATTCAGTCAAATTTATTTTATAAATTTGGACTTTGTGGTGAGTTGCTTAGCTTTTGGACCGGTGGATAGTCATACAAGAAAACCACCTTTTTATACCAAGACCTACTCACTATTGAGGTGTTAATTTTGTTCAATTTTTGGTTGGCTAATACACACATCTTAGCTCAGGCTGCCATAATAAAATAGCATAGACTCGCCAGCTCAAACAACAGACCTTTATTTCTCGCGGTTCTGGAGGGTGAGAAATCTGAGGTCAGGCTGCTAGCATGGTCAGGTTCTGGTGAGGACCCTCCTGTCGGCTCAGTTGCCTTCTTGCTGAATCCTCACCGGGTAGAGGAGAGAGAGGGTAAGCCCTCTGATCTCTTCCTATGGAAAAAAACAGTCCCATCGTGAGGACCCCACCCTCAAGATCTCTGCTAAGCCTAATTATCTCCCCAAATACCTTACCTCCACATAGCATCACGTTTGGGGTCAGGCCTTTCACATATGAATTTTGGGGGCAGACATTCAGTCCATAACACACACACACACACACACACACACCGTATATAAAGACATACGAGTGTGTGTGTGTGTGTGTGTGTGTGTGTAGAAAGATATGTATGAAGGGGTGCCTGGGTGGCTCAGTTGGTTAAGAGTCTGACTCTTGATCTCAGCTCAGGTCAGGATCTCACAGTTCATGGGTTCCAGCCCCGCATCAGGCTTTGCGCTGATGGTTTCTTGGGATTCTCTCTCTGTCCTCTCTCTCTGCCCCTACCTCGCTTGCTCTCTCTCTCTCAAAATAAATAAACTTAAAAAAATTAAAAAAAGAAAGATATATATGATGATAAATTAATAGATAGGGTGATGGATGAAAATACAAGAACTCAGGAACCATTATATACATATAGCGCATCTATCTTTATTATATGCGTATATGTGTATATCTAGAGTTTCATATACTTGTATATCATCATGTAGATGATGTGTGTATTTCTGTGGGTGTGTCAGCCAACCCAAAGCCAAAATACACACACATACACACACTCGTATGTAAATAAAAATGTGGTTTCTGAGTTCTTGTATACCTGAGCATGTATTTTTTTTTCAAGCATCAAACATGTGGTAGAAAGACTGCTTACAAAAACTCTTTTCCTCTAACTCTGTAGATGTTGCCATGCTGCCCTCAGATTGAGATAAAAAGTCTGAAGTAAATTTTTTAAATAATTAAATTTGATTTTTGTTCTCATATATAAACCTTTCTTTTTTTTTTCTCCTGGTTTGTCTTTGTAGGATATTGAAAAATTATTGTAATACAAAATATCTGCCAGGGCAGAATACAAAAATTTTGCCACGGTAAATATGTCCATTCTCTTCATTTTTCATTTGTTTTGCCAGAAACTTAGAAGCCTCTTACCCTTGCATTACTTTTCCATTGCTGCCTAATTAGTTATAAGCCTGGCGTGTTACAACAACATCCATTTATTATCTTACAGTTTCTGTGGGTCAGGAGTCTGGGCACAGCTCGACTGGGTCCAACTCTAGGGCCTCGCAAGGTTACCGACGACTATTGACCAGGCTGTGTTCTCATCTGGACATTTGCTTGTGGAAGAATCTGCTTCCAAGCTCACTGAGGTGGCTGGGGGAATCCATTTTCCTACAGCTGTGTGACTGAATGCTCAGGGTTTTTTCTGCCTGTGGGCTGGGGATTGCCCTCTGCTCCTAGAAGACGCCTGGTTTCATAGGCTCTTTCACAAGATGGCAGCTTCCTTCTTCTGAAATGTAATCATGAGAGTGACATCCCATCATCTCTGCCATGCTCTTTTGGTTACATGTGAGTAATAGTTTCTACTGGGGGAAGAGAAGAGTCACCTTAGGTGTGCCCACCACAAACCCACTCACTCTGAGTTGAGGAGCTGTTTTCTTCAAGTCTAATTGTGGGTTCCTCAAATATTTCATTTTCTTCCTTAGCAACAATGGTAATCTATAGCTTTCTTAAGGTGGAATTCTGTATTTGTGAGATGGTAGGCCAGTTTAAGCAAAACTAGCAACTTACTGGAAAGTTCCTGGGGTAGTTTAAGAACCATAGGCTAGGCAGAGTTGAAAAGAGCAATGGAAAGAGCCAGAATGTAGCAGACATAAATGGAACTGAGGAAGGTCCATTCTGCCAGTGTCCCTGTCTCATCTCTGCCCTGCTCTACGTGTGGCCATTCCTCTCTCTTGCTATATTATATACTGGCTTCCTTTGCCTCGGTGCGCACTCTGGACGCCAGAGGATTAAAGGAGTCAGCACACATAAAGTCGTTGGAACAGTGTTGGTACATGGCAAGTGTCCAGCAATGGTAAGCTCTCCTTATTGCTATTTTATTGTTACCTTTATTATTGCTGTATTTTGTGTCTTCCTATGGTGGGGGTGAGGGAGGGGAAGGCTTCTGTTGCTAAATAAGGTTGGAGATTGCTGGGGAGGTGATCTCATACCTCTTTGGTGGAATTTCATGTTTTTCTCTTTTTCAGCAAATTTTATTGTTTTGCCTTTTTCTTGACATTCTCTAAGATCTCAACTTTTCTTCCATAACACTCATTCTATTTTTTACTCTATCAACTGTACTACTTACTCATTTCAGCACACAATTGGACTCCGCAATTAACTCCATCTTTCTTTATCCTACAACTTTCTTTTCCCACCTCTTCCTCTTCTTCACACCCTACTGGTCTCTTCACGATCTATTCTCTCTTCTGGCTTTCCGCTTTGGCTGCATAGAGGCTACACTGTTTGTATCCTCCTCAGAATAGAAAACATTTCCAAAACGTTTTTTCTGGTTTTTATAGTCCATAGTTTTTCAGAGATGTGTTTTTTTTATGCTCCTAAGCTGAATTTTCCTTTTTCCTAATTTCACCCCCTCCCCCCACCCCACCTCCATGAAGCCATGATTTTATGTTGGGTTTCTGGTTATCCAAAGAAAAGAGACCTCTTCGGACCACATACATAGTCGATGCTGTCATGCCCTTCACTGCTCCGTTTCTGGACAGGCTAATAGCTTCCCTGTGGTAAGCATCTGGGATTCTATAGCTGCAAGCTTCTCTGGCATGCGTGGGTACAGGATAGAAGTGCCGGAGAGTTGGTATCCCTGGGAGTAGACATCACGGGGTAGCCCAGTAGGGAATGGGAGTTGCCCAGTTTCTTAACCCCTCAGTGGCACAGTGTCAAAGCATGTCCTGTGCTCTCTTCCAGAGGTCTGCAGTGGATTTGAGCACCGGTTTCTCACAGCAAACTTGTCAGTTAATGCACTTGCATTGGCTGCCTTCCTTCCATTTGTTACTTCCTCACATCCTGGGATGTCCCCCCATATAACCTACTTGCACTCCAGCCTTGTCCCAAAGTCTTCTTCTAGGGGCTCCCATCCCAAGTCAAGTCATTTGTCAACAAATCAGGTGAATGATTTCCTCTTAGGTTCTGATTAAATCATTGTTTTGGATTTAGAGCTAGCAAGCAAATTCACAATTGTTCACAATTTTAAACAGATTCTCATTTGGCTCTCCTTTGGCTTGAGATGGGTTCGTCTTCAGTTCACTCCCTCCTATGAACAGATAAAGGGCTGAAAGGCTGTTATCAGCAATGCACTCTGTTTTCTCGTTTTTTCCTACTCTTGCCTCACTCCCAGTCCTTCAGTTGGAGGGCGTCTAAGCTGTAGGGTGCTGTGCCATTCATCCTTATGTTGCCTTTCAGTTGCTTTCTGAAACCCTCTGTCTAGGACTAGATACAGAACAAGAGGCATTAATGACGGAAATAGCCTGAATCCAGAAAGGCAGCATCCACACAGAAGATGGTCTGAGATCCGGTTTTCTTACACATTAAGTTCTTTAATAAAAGTGCTGTATTCTGCAGATATTACGGCCAAAGAAAAAACCTAACGAACAGACTATCACCTCTGTCCTTAGTATTTCTTAACATATAGCCCATAGCCCAGCTGCATCAAAATGACTTGGAAAACAGATTCCCAGACCTACTAATCCATAATTTCAGAAACCCAGGTACTTCTATGAGTTCTAAAGTTTGTAAGTGACTGATCTAGTGGTTAGTGTAGACTTTTTATTTCTTAATTTAAGAGAAACTCAGAGAAAGAGAAGAATTGTCTTCCAAGCAAATGACTTTTTAATCCACTGTCCACTGATGTTAATTTAAGTAACTTAAATTTAGTATTTTAATTAAGAAAGAGCAATAATCTCCATTCTCACCCCAATTTCTTTGAAGAGACCATTGGGGTATTGGTTTTTCTGTTGGTGTATTTTTGCTGCAATATATTCTCATGTCTTCTAAAAATGGTGTGTGCAAAGCATGTTCTGATTCCTTGCTTGAACATATTTAATCTCTGAATTTTATAGATGATTTGGCTGGGTATAATATTCTGGGTTGAAAAAATTTTTTCCTCAGTATATTTATGGCACTATTCTATTGCCTTCTAGCCTCTGGAATTGCTGCAAAAACTCCAGTCTGAAATTGCTTATTTTTAGGTGATCAGTTTGTCTCCCTAGAAGATTTTAGGAACTTTCTCTTATCTTGGGGAGTACTAATTTTTACAGTGATGTCTGGTATGTTTCTTTTTCTTTTATTCACTGCGTTGAGACTCAGCGGGACTTTAAGTTTAGTGCCATATACTGTTTTGTGTCTCTGGGGAGCTGTCTATTCACAGCTCCAATAATTTATCTATTTTTGTCTTTCTGAGAATTTTTTATATCTATATAAATATATATCAATATATGAACAAGAACTTAATGTTAGTTTAATTTATTTTATTAATATATTAGTGTATAATTATAACACATATGATATATAATTAATATACAAAATATATGTATTTAACTAATATGTATAAATTTGATTTTTTTTAAAGCTTACTTTATTTTTTTATTTTTTTATTTTTTTTTAATTTTTTTTTTAATGTTTATTTATTTTTGAGACAGAGAGAGACAGAGCATGAACGGGGGAGGGGCAGAGAGAGAGGGAGACACAGAATCGGAAACAGGCTCCAGGCTCTGAGCCGTCAGCCCAGAGCCCGACGCGGGGCTCGAACTCACGGACCGCGAGATCGTGACCTGGCTGAAGTCAGACGCTTAACCGACTGCGCCACCCAGGCGCCCCTAAATTTGATTTTTTTAATGTTTATTTAGTTTTGAGAGAGAGAGAGAGAGAACCAGAGCATAAGTGGGGGAGGGGCAGAGACAGAGACACAGAATCCCAAGCAGGCTCCAGGGATCTGAGCTGTCAGCACAGAGCCTGACAGAGGTTTTGAACTCACGAACCGTGAGATTATGACCTAAGCCAAAGTTGGACGCTTAGCCAACTAAGCTACCCAGGCGCCCCAAGCTGACTTTAGTTTTAGATTTTGTTGTGAGAGTCTGTGATATCTCCATTTGGATATTTTCATAGGAAACTTGGAGTGTCTCCGTCAGTAGCCGCTAGTCAAATGCCAATTTAAACCAGAATTGGATCCTGTGTTTCTCAAATTAAGTTTACAAACTTGCCTCTCAAGTTCATAAACTATGTAGAAACATTGGCAGTGTATCAATTCCTCCCAACTTGTGTTAAGTACTCCCGCATTGGTAATTTCCTAGTACACATATTGGCCCTAATTGAAAAAAAAATCTGCCTAACAAATGTAATGGACTGGTACTTCTAGGCCATTATTGGCACATCTTGGGGGGTATTTTAAGGCAGCGACTTAAAGCCAAGTGGTTTTAATCACCTGAAAAGCAACTTACCCTGGGGTAATTTATTAAGTGTGTGTATGTGTGTATTTTAATCTGTTTTTGTCCACTGGAATCCTTAAATAGAAGAGAAACCATCTGAGACAGGTATTTTTCAGGCTAGAATACCATGGCGCACATCTGCCTAATAAAGTTGTTGTTGAAGCTCTTCCTGTTGACTTTTAACCTCAGGGTCTATGTAAAGCCCCTCATTCATTAAGCAGTTGATTCCATTAGCAGCAGGCTGTGTCTGGGATCCTGGGGACCTTGCACCTGGCCTGGTTTATTCCTGACAAATCATCTGATTTTATTGATAGCCACCTGGAAAATTACATGTGGGGCAGAGAGTTCAGGCACACAGCTTAGAACCCACTCCTTAAGAGGAGCAGCAAGAGACAACCCACCCTGGTCACCTCCGCAACCAGTCCGTAGAAATAGGCATTTTTAAAGGAGTGACTCAATATTACTTTGCCAAGTTCACACTGCTGTTTCTTTCTCTAAGGGGTATTTTAAATGAGGCAAGTTTCTCTTCCAGTTCGCATTGCAGAGGGGGCAAGGACAGCTCCCAGACTATCATCAAAAGCCTTCAGCAGCCCTGTTACCAGACTCTCTTATCAACTCCTCTATTATTCTGTCCCCCAGGCCTCACATGATGCTTGCGGGGTGGTACCTAGCAATTCGGGAATAGCAATGCTTCTGACCCCATAGCAAGTCTTCTTTCTGGCTGCCACGTTAGATCAAAAACTGTGTGGGATTATCCCTTCAGGAGACAGTTCTCCTTTTTCAGTTGTTAGCAGGTGTTGCTGAACAGATTCACACTCTCTGGGGAGATGGGAAGCGCGTCGGTGTCAGAGGAAGAGATTTGCTTTGGGTTAACGGTGATGATGCCACACCTACACACGCTTCACGCCGTTCCCAGAATTTCATCCAGAGCTCTGAAGCAGCAGAGGCAAAATTGGTGAAAAGTGTTTTCTTTTGGGGGAAGAAGGAGCAGAAGCCTCCTAATTACTGCAGGAAAAGGAAGAGCTTTTGTCAATTATTTTTCCAAGAAGATGGAAAGCTTGAGGGTACTCCCTGAAGTTGAGTCAGGAAACTTAGTTCGAACAGAAGAAAAAAAAGAGAGAGAGAGAGAGAAAAGATTGCACATAGTCTTAGAAATGAAACCATCTGTGACCCCATTTCTTCCGATTCAAAAAATATGGAGCTTGAGGTTTCCATGGCTTTTCTAGCAGCTTAGGTCTTACGAGCTCAAGTTCTCAAAAGAGGCATTTTCTATTGACATGTACAATTGCACATAACTGATCATCGATGATTGGAGGGGAGAGTGACGTAGTGAAAGAATAGAATGGTTAAATACCATCTAGAAATAATAGCTGTTGCAGAGATTACACAGCCCTACTGATTTCAAGAGCAAGCAATTAGTCAAACTAGACCAACTCAAGTTTTGCAAAGCAGATCTCCTTGGGAAACCTGTTTCAACACAGAACTTTAAAATCATTTGTAATTCACACGGCAATTAGCAAATATAAATGGTGTGATGATTCTTTGCATGGCACGGCCTCTTGGAAAGAGTCTGGAGTAGAGGAAATGATACTTTCGTATGGATCTGGGTTTAGGTTCCTTTCACACCATTGTGAAATTCTGAGTCATTTAGGTGCTTAAAGCCATAATGATTCATACCGTACTTTGACAAAAATGCAACTACATTTCAGGGTTGTTAATAGGGGTAAATAAAAAAAAAACATGCATCCATAATGGCTGAAAACTAAAAAAAACGTAGGTCAGACACTCATTGCACTTGGAATAAAATCTAAACGCCTTTAGGGTCCAGGAACTCCAGGACCCTACAGGCTCTGTCCCCTGCTTCCTTCTTTGTTCTTTGTCTCATCCATTCACTCTTTGCTCAGCTCCATGCCCTCCTCGGCTTGGCTGATTTTCACTATGTACATCCTTCAGACGTCAGCATCAGTGATATCTTTGTATAGATATTGAGATATTGTGATTTATAAGAAATATATATTTGGTCATATAGATGATTAAAATATATTTCTCACACATATGAGGCCTTAGTCCATAGTTTTGGGTCCACAGCACCCCAAAACCCTTGGAATTTCCTGTGTTAAGAGCTAAGTGTATCTCTTGTTATGTAAATGGAGTGACCTTTGGACCACCTAAGGATGGAAGCTGTTTGCCAGGAGAATCAACTATATGATTCGAAGTTTGGACCATTCAGTCCTGCCCCCAGAGCCTTGGGGAGACAACTGGGGTTGGAGGTAGAATCAATTGCCAGTGGCCAGCTATTTAATCATTCATGCCTATGTATAATGAAGCCTCCATAAGACGCCAAAGGAGGGAGTTCAGAGAGCTTCTGGTTGGTCAACACGTGGAGATTTGAGGAGAGAGGTGCATTCTGAGAAGCTCCACACCCTTTGCCTACCCATACCTTGCCCTACTCATCTCTTCCATCTGGCTGTGCCTGAGTTATGTCACTATAGTAAACCAGCAATCTAGTAAGTGAAATGTTTCTCTATGTCCCATGAGATGCTCTAAAAAATTAACTGAACCTGAGGCAGGGGTCCTGAGAACCTCTATTTGTAGCCAGTCAGTCAGGAGTACAGGAAACAACCTGGACTAGTGACTGGCATTTGAGGTCCAAGAAGGGGTCTGTTGGAACCTCCAATATATAGCTGGCCAGTCAGAAGCCCAGGTGATAACCTGGGTTCACAAATGAAACCTGAAGCAGGTGGGAGGCAGTCTTGTAGGACTAAACACTTACCCTGTGGGATCTGACGCCATCTTCCATAGTGTCAGAACTGAGTTGGATTGTAGAACACCCACCAGGTGTCTGAGCAATATTTATTGGTGTAGAGGAACCTCCACACACACACACACGTTGAAATCGAGGACCAGACTCCAAATTAGATATCTTCCCTTACCACCTATCTCTATGTAATATAGTGCCCACCAGCACTACTTCATTCATTCATTCATTCATTCATTCATTCAGCAATGGTTATTGAACACCTACTATGGGTCAAAAACTGTTCTTTTTTATTAAAAATTTTTTTAATGTTTATTTATTTTTGAGACAGAGAGAGACAGAGCATGAACAGGTGAGGGTCAGAGAGAGGGAGACACGGAATCTGAAACAGGCTCCAGGCTCCGAGCTGTCAGCACAGAGCCCGACGCGGGGCTTGAACTCACGGACCGTGAGATCATGACCTGAGCCAAAGTCGGCCCCTCAACCGACTGAGCCACCCAGGCGCCCTGGGTCAAGAACTGTTCTAATAGCAAAGAATAAGTACTAAATAGCCCCCAGTAGGTCCTTGCTTTCATGGAAGTCCCATTCTCATGGGGAAGACAGATCATAAGCAAGTAAAGAGCAGGATGATTTTAGGTAGTGAAAAAGATCTATTAAGAAAACAGAATGATAGGCTGGATGAGGCTGCTGTACTTGGGTAGTCAGTGTCTCCAGTGAGGAAGTGATTTTAAACTGACACCCAGGCTCAGGCCAGAACCTTGTGGCAAAAAAAGGAGGTACGTTCCTGTAAATAGAAGGGTTTCCCATCCCGCTGTATGCTAAAGGAGCAGGAGGTTTTGTGACTAAAATAAGCCTGGATAAAAATGTACTTCTGCAAAACAAACTTGAGCTGTCACATCACTCTTTCCCGCTGAGTTCCTTGACTTTAGGTGGGCAATAAAACTTTCCCAGGAAACCATCCTGACTGCTGGAAGAGAGGGCCTATAATTGGGTCCAAATTTATGAGGTGTTACTATATACCATTTCAAAAGGAGAGCTTTTGAAAACACCGAGGTGGATATGTGGCTGTTGTTCGTTATCACCATGGAGAAAATTACACTTTCCCTCTCCTCCTCTTCTTTCAGATGTCCATGTCTCCAAAACAACCCTTATGGCCAGCAGTAGGGTCCTTCTCACCGAGTGAATGGATGGACTGTCCATGAGGTTCAAGGATGATACCATTATTTTGGTTCATTAGGCATCTATTCACGTGGCACCATTGCGATTCTGACTCCTTCAGGCCAGTGGGTCTGTCCACTCTGGCCATGCCTCCCTCTTTCCCCCAGTGTCTCTCCCGCATTGCTTTAATATGTCTTCAGGGAGTTCCCGCTCTTCTCACTGTGGTGCTGGGAGAATGTTTTTCTTGAGTCCTCACTTGAAGAGAATTACGAACCTCTGAGAAGAAGCTCTTCTGTTGATTAGGCTTTTTTCCTCCATTTGGGGGAAATCAAATGGCTGAAATATAAATTTGATTTGAACAGTTCTTAAATATCTTTTTTTCAACATCGACAGGAATTTTGCCTTTGCATTTTGATTTTGTGCATTTAAAAAGTGAACCAGAAAGACTCTCAACCACTAAAAGTAGAAATTGCAAGAAGCAATCTAAATACAAACCAGCAGAAATGATTATGATAAAATGTCTTTTGCATGTCTGATCTATAAACACATTTAATGGCCCACTCAGAGGATGATGGTATTATTATTGCAAGTAGCATATTCGTGGAAAGTGAGTCCCAAATTTAATTTTTAACCATCCCAACGAATTGAAAAGACTGGCAAATATCGTTTTAAAAATCGTAACACTCACATAGAACCTGTATTATATATATATTTAGGGAAATTTGGAGAAAACAGAGACAGAGGAAGGTATTTCTACTTTTGCTAATGGGCTGGACACACATCAATGTAAAGCAATATTCACAGATTTCATAAAAAACGGAACGTGGGCTGCCCTTGATTAGTGGTGGGCTTCCAAGTTGGTCTATCCAGTCTCACATTGTCCGGGAGTAAGACAATTCTTTTTCCGTGTCATCACCCCTAAAATTCACTAAAGTCACTCAGCTTCCGAGTGGGCCATCGGATGGGTTCTTTTCCACACAAGTGAGCTCGCACGCACAGGCATAGAGCCCTGTGTAAGTGTGAAAGCAAAGAAATACCCCCCCTCCCCCCACCAAATGCGGTGATCACCAGGAGACGGACTGCCAAAAGATGGAACTATCTTGTCTTAAAGGCAACTGGAAGGATAACTAGCTGATGACTCAGAATGCAGCCAGTTCCTTTGACTCATTGTCTAATTCTCCGCAGAAAGCTCTGTTTTCCAGTGTCATCTTTTCCTGCCTGGGTGGCTTCTCCTTTCTATTCTTCTCTACCATTGCATATCTTAATATCGAGACAGTTGGAGTGAGGGAAACCAGCTCTGCCAGAATACTTGCAAATCTTTTATCTCCCTTCCACAGGCACCCACCTAACTTCATAGCAGAGTATCTGGTCTTTGTTTCTGATTCTCAACTGTGGCACTCACATTGAGCGGTTGAGGTTGAGAGGATGGAGCTAAGCAGACACAGGCCCCAGCTGAGCCTCCAGCCGAATGTAGATGTCACCGGGCACAGACCAGATCTTCTGCCACAGAGCAGAAAAAACACCCAAACGACACCTGTCTCTCAACAACTTGGGGTGGTGTGTTATTCAGAGAGAGCCAGCTGATTGATGTCTTCTCTTAGTATTTCTATGTTAGTCTACCATGCACCCAAAGACCCCCCCCCCCCAAAGTGGGATGCTTATTGCTCGATGCATCAAAGGATACTGGTACATCAAACTACAAAGTTCAAACCCAAAGGCAAAAGGAGAAAGGGAAGAATATCCTTGGAATGGCTATCACCCAACTTGAGCTTTCCTAAGAACGTGACAGTCCAATCTACAAATCTACCAATCTACAAATTTGAATGGAGACGAAATTTGGAGCTGCCTATATGAAGAATGTTCTCGTGAAGCCCATGGTGGTGGTATTTTGAGTTGGGGGACAAGTTAGAATAATTGCAAACGAGAGACTTCTTACCTATGTTGTTTATGCAAATCGTAGGCTCCCCGGTACTACTGGGTAAAAATTGCTATTCTGCGTGAAAATAGGAAGAGCCAGTTTGGGATCTATAGCCAGGGGCTCACATACAAAAGTAGTGAATTAGATTCGTTTGTCTCCATCTATTTAGCCACATTTCTGATGGTAATATTGCTATTTGATATGTCATTTCTCTTCTTTAAGGTCCTAAACTGTCACCTTTAAAACCTATTTATTATTACATTCATCCTTCAAGTCCAGAACAATCACAAAAGGAGACATATGAGGTATTCTTTTAATGCCAGGATTTATTATAAATCACAATTTCTTCTTTTCTCTGAAAAAAGAAAGGGGTGGAAAACAAAGATGATAGGGGGCCCCTGTGCTTAGTTACATATGATTTGAGACTAGAGTTAATAGCATGAAATATATTCATACAGTGAACTTCTGCAAATGTGAAATTTCTGTGCTTCACGATCGAAATTCATTACCAATGGAAAGGTTTAAAACCAGAGAAAATGAGTGGGGAAAACCGCTTGAAAACATAACAGGCTTGAAAAACAAGAGAAACACAAGATAAAGCTAAAAAGAATGATCTGGAATTAAGACCATTTAGTAAGATTTTATATGTATGTATCTATATACAGTCTTCACAGATGATCATGAATGTATGGAAGAAAATCTGATAGGGAAACTTAAAGGCTGAAATTGTACACATATTCAAACAAGATAGTAGCATTTGTGGAAGAAAAAGACTACGTGGGTTCAAATTTATGTTGCAACTAGCCACAGGACCTTTCTCCTTCTGCAAATGTCACCACACAAATAAAAAAAAATCTTGGTTCGAATTCATATCACCTCAAGTCTGACAGAGAAACTAGTAAGACAAAAAAATCTTTTGACCTTGGAGTAATTTTGCAAGTGATCTAATTAAAGAAATGAGGTCCAACTGAGAAAGGGCAATTTTGTGACTTTTAAATTCACACAGCAATGAGAGGCCGGCTAGCGTGGGTCAACCGTTGGTCCCCTTTCATTTGAAGACATCAATCAATGTGTTTGGACGGTGTCACATGCTCATTCAGACGTTTATTCTGTGTGTTCCAATCGTCTCAGTCCTTGTGGAGCAAACTAACGGAAGGGATGGGCATGCATTCGAAATTGGAATTGTCATCATACTCTCAAGAGAGGAGCGTAGCTGTGCAAGGTTTTAACAAAACTTGATTAGAGAAATCAAGGAAGGCTTCCTGGAGGAACTAGTTTCCTCCAGAAAAAGAGGAATTAATGCCAATTACTGCAGGGGAGCTGTGGGCAGTGGGATGAGTGTCTCAGGCTCCGAGAACATTGCATACAGTCATAGTATGTGATAACAGGGGGAGTTTTGCATATGACGCATTAGAAGGAGAGTGGGGCTGCCACTTGGGCGTTGATGAGGATCATAGAGTCATAAAATGTTAGGGCTGGAAGGGCACTGGTGATGCTCTAGTTCAATCTCTTCATTTTACAGGTGAAGAAACAGACTCAGAGGGGTTAAGTGACTTGGCCAAGGTGACACTGCTAATGAGTGGTGGAGCTGGGATCAGAGCCCAGGGCTCCTAATTACCCTTTTAATGCTTTTCCACCACACCATGCTGATTCTTTGTATCTGTGTTAATGAGTAGATCAAGATGCTGTGAAATTAGCATAATAATTATTTGTATATAAATACTGCATTTAAAATGCTGCTATATAACAGAGCTTATCCTTCATAACCCACATCTGCAAACTGTCAATGTATTAGTCCTAAAGAAGTAAATAATAATTGGCTTTTTTTTTTATCATAAAAGGGTGCAGATCAAAACCCAACCTCAAGACTTGTATGAGTTAACACAAATCCTATATTAAAGGATTCTCAATTAATAACATTTTGCTATGTATCGATCCATTCCTTTATCCAATAGCTATAGTGCTGGGTCCTAGGCATTGTTCTGGGACTCAAGTGGTCCCATTTAATGAATAGCACACAGTTACTTCTTTCGAGGAGTTTGCAACCCAGTGATAATATTTGTGACGGTTTTTTTGTTTGTTTGTTTTTGTTTTTAACTGAAAGCTGACATCAGTGTTGTGAAGTGAGGCCTGATACAAAAAGGATGAGATGTTTGGGCAGAAGTTTCAAAGAATATCTTCCAAAGAACATTTAGCACAGGTAACCATTCTAAGATAAAGAAGCTTCCAGCATGGGTGGAGGTGATGGGAGGACACTGCAGTTGTTGCTTAATTAGACCTTGGTGAGGTCTTCAAATGGAAATGACCAATTGTATTCCTATGATAGATTGTACTACTTTGGAGAGCTGGTGACGAAATCCAGCCGTTGAATTACACTGAACTACAAACTTCGTTTGTTCTTAGGTGCATAGTGATTTGCTGTAATAATGATCATCCATTTGCTGGACAGCTGAGATTTTTTAAAAGCTTGATAGCTTTTGGCATTGCATTATTAGTCCTGGAAGAATGCAACACATTTGTATCAATTCTCAGCTTGTACAAGTTAGAATATCCATCTTTTATAAATGCAGGGCACTTAAGACCTGTGTGTTGGGCCTCTGTTGTTTTGTTTTGTTTTTCTGGCAATTCTGTGACAGACTATGCACTTTAGTTTTTCATTAACACTGTTATGAATACACCCATCTCTAAAGCTGCAAGGGAGTTAATTTGAGCTCACTTGTGTTTTATGGACACAAGGGCCAAGTAAAGTCCCCAAGAAGGATACATGCTGTCAATTTTCTGTGGTGAACGAAAGCCTAACAATTCCAGACAAGCCCCTTCCCAAGAAATACGCTGCATATCTCGATTCAAATACTCATCTGATGAGAATCTAAAACCCCTACTGAATTACACTGGACGAGAACCTGATGATGTTGATTCTTTCAAGATCACTGAAGAAATTGACTCTCATCTCTGATTCTGATACCTTTTAGTCCATCCATCTTGAAAATGTCTATGGAGTGATTCTGTTGTACCTTCAGAAATGAAATTCATAGGCATGGATTTTCTCACACAGCAACTTTATATACAAAGATGAGAATAGCAGAAAGGTCATTTCCAAAGAAAGTGACATTTATTCTGTATTCACTGAAAAGCCAAAAGAGTTTTCTCATTCACCCATACCGACTGAGCCCCGCATCTTCCTCAGAAGACGTGAAAGAGACCTCTCCTATTTGCTCTTGCATCGAACTTCGGGCGCAAGACCTGTCCAGACAAAGTGGCTTCTTTCAAGGATGAACCTGCTGTGTTCATCAGAGGCTTTATTTTGTTTATAGTTCAGGCTTGTTTGGCAGGTTTTGTTTGTTTTGTTCAATACAACTAAGCAAATGCCCGCCTCCTTTCTGAATTAGTTTTGCATCAGTGTATCCTCCACTATTTTCTCTTTTAAGGTAAGGTGTTAGCTGTGTATATACATATATGTATGCATCTATATACAAATATACATATATACATGACATGTATATTTAGCATGTACACACACGTGTATACTTACCATGTACAGACACCCCTCCATGTATGTACATCATATGTATACATGTGTGTAAGTGTACACGTATGTGTGTATTTATGCATAGTGTATATGTGTGTATATGGATGTATATGTATTATTCAAAGTCAGTGGTTTCAAAAGAAATGCAGCCAGGCATCAATTATTGATGCTAATGGAGATCAAGACCAAGAACAGTTGAGTAAAGTCAAATCAACAAAGACTGCCTAAACCTCATGTTAACAATGGTTTTGACCTCATTTGTGACAAGATCTTTTCTCCAAGCTCTTGCTAACCAGACTACCGGCACTGAATTTGGAACAGCAAATGTTGTAGAGAAGTCATGCAGTCGCTTTACTTGAGAGACAGTTCTGGCCATTCTTTTGGTCCTGCTGAAGAGAAGGGATATAGGCGCTAGAGCAGAGAAAGGAGGGAGATGGTCAGCAGGACAGAAAGACTTCCCTGCATTCTAGTTTTCCCTGGATCAGAGCTTTATGATCATCACCCCACGTAATGAATAATTAGGACTTTCTGTCTTTTCCTCAATTGAAACTTATTTTGCCGGAAGACAGTATTGCAGAATGGCTGCGCACTACTGACTCTGAGTGTAAATCATGGCTGTGCCACCTACCAGTTGTGTAACCTTTGGTAAATTACACAGCCTCTCTGTGCTTTTGAGTCCTCATTTGTGAAGCAAATTTCGTAATAGTCCTTATCCCATTGGGTCATTGTGGAGATTAAATGAACTAATACATGTGAAGCAACTATAACAAATCTTGGCATATAGTTTGTGCTCAAAATAGTGAGCCATTAAAGAATTCCCCATCAGAGACAACTTAGGTCATTGGGAAATTGAAAAGTTTGGAAGGTGAGAGACCATGCCATTAAAATGAGGGCTAACTATAACTATAAATCTTACTGTTGAAATAATAAACAGAGTAATTATTGGAGAATTAACAGGAACTCATATACCATTACATTTAAGACTTGAACCTTGCTCGAACTACTTTTAACTTCTTTAATGTTTAAGACCTATAAATGTCAGAGCTCACTAATTTCTTTGGCTTTCAATAAATGCCAGTGACTTTGAGAATTGTTATCCCTTTAGCTTATCTGGCAAGAGCACAAGCTTAAAGGGTATCCAAGAAGACAATGATTACAGTGATGGCCCATTCTCTTCCCAGGAGAAAATGCAAGTTGCTGAGGTCAACCACCCTCTGGGGCCACAGTCCTTTGGGGACCTTTTGTGTGGAGTCACTTGAACTAGGTGCTGAATAGGATTTCCAAAGACAGAGAAGATAGACCCCCTTCTGTTAAAGAGTGCATTACTCACCAGGAAAAATACATTGACAAATATATACTAATGTGTTATTTCTCTGGAATCCTAAGGAAATAAGATAATTTTATCAAGTAAAATGTTCCAAGAAACCAAAAGCTTTTCAGATATGGGCCCCCCAAAAGTGGTTGAAATATTTCAAATGGAAATCTTTCTGATAAAAGTTGAACACAGCAGAGACTCTGGAGAAGAATTTTGCATTTACTTAATAAAGCAGGATGATCATTATGGATATCAATTATTGAACTGTGCTGAATATAAGGGGCCATTGAGGTATGAAGGACTGTTTGCCCCTGTCTTAAATGACCCCAGATGGACATACTTTTTATAGTTCTTCTGTTTCTTTCCTTATGGATAGGCAGTTAGCTTCCTTTCAATAAAATAGGCTTCTCTCTTGTAGTGGGTTCGACATCCAGAAAAAACGGATTGTCAGAATTCTGCCCCCCTGAAAGCAATTAGATCTACACTGTTTTCTTTAAAATAAAGGTAAATGCAAGGAAAACATTATCTCTTGAATACATCCTATGTGCTAAGTATTTCTGCATACATCATTATCATTTGTCCTCTTAACAATTTCACAACATAAAGGAAATTATTGGGACTTGGAGCGTTTTCTAATTTGACCTAGACCAGTGCTTCTCAAAGTTTAGTGAACATAAGAATCATAAGAAGAGCTTGGTAGAGTAATTTCATAGACCCCATCTCTATATACTCTTATTCAGCAGGTCAGGGGTAGGGCCCAAATATTTGCATTTCTAACAATTTCCCAGGTGATGCTAATGTTGACAGTCACCGAATCTGCCCTAGATGACACAGCTAGGGAGGAGATGGATAGAGTTTCAACCAAAGACCATCTATTATGAGAATGCATGATTTTCGTGAAATCACACTGTCTTGAATATGGCAATATACATTTTGACTAGTTGAAACCTACTTTTTGCATATTAATAGAGTCTAAATTATGCTTCAGATAGGTACATTTTGTAGAAAAGCCCATAGTTCCAGAGTCAGTCATATTGATTACCCAATTAGCTCCTCTGCTATCTATGCATGTATAGGTATTTATTTCATTTTTATAAATATTACAGGCCAGGTATTGCTGTAGGTGCTGATGATACAGCAGGAATTATTCTTTTCCCTCACGGAGCTTACATTCTATAAACGGGAATCAGGCATAAAAAGACCAGCAAATAACAGAATAAGATAATTTCAGAAAATAATAAATGCTATGATGAAACTAATTAGAGCTGGCCTGATAGATCATGGTGAGTATGGGAGGTTACTCTGGACTGGACAGAGAGGACGGGTCTCTCTAAGGAAGGATATTTTAGCCCATACCCTAGTGACATGAAAGAACCAAAACATTTGAAAATCTATGAGCAAATCCTTTCAGAAAAGGCGAAAGGTTTCTGATTTGGGGAATTAGCTTACTATGTTCAAGAGAGAAAAAAACATCCAGTGAGTTTGTGGTCTATGTGGAACATCCAGGGAGCAGTAGGAGACCAGGAGAGAATAAGAAAGATGCCACAACAGAGCTGGGGAACTATTCTTTGTACACGTGTTAGAGGGAAGGAAAGGAAATAAAACCATGAATATGAGCAGAGTAACAAAGACATTGAGAGAAGGGTTTTGAGAAGGGCTGGTAATGAGTGAGGACCTGAAGGTAGAGAAGGGTATACTTGGTTGATGTGGGTATGAAGGATACTGTTTGGACATCCTTTGGAGGAAAAAAAAAAAAGCTTTTATAATGGCATGAGCCAAAAATTGAAGGTATTAATTCCATTAGATATTAAAATCCGCTTGTGAACAGCACTCGTTAATTCTTAGAGGTCTGGCAAGAGATAAGGGCAAAAGGAATGGCTTGGAATTTAGTTTGGTTATATATACACATGCATGGAACCACGGGTTAACCATAACCATGAATTAGAATCGCCCGATGCTTAAAGAGACAGCTGCCTGGACCTCATTCCAGATGAATTAAATTGGAATCTGTGGAGAGTTGGGCCTAGGGTGATGTGTTTTGATGTGCATACCATCCCAGCTGAGGATCATTACCCTAGAGCAGGTGTTAGCAACCTTGACTGCACATTAGACTCACTTGGTTAAGCTTCAAAAAACAACCCATGCCCAGGCCTCACCCCGGATCAATGAAATCAGAATCTATGCAAGTTGGAGGGCATTTAATGAAAACAAAAATACAACGACAGCAACAACAACAACAACAACAACAAGATTTTCAGGTAATTCTAACTTACTGCTGCCCTCAAGGAATACTGCTGAAGGCTACAAAGGTAGAGGCAACACCATCCCTGCCCACACCATCCCTAATAGGGAAGCTGTGGATAAATGCACGGCAGGGTGCCACTCAGAGTAATATTAAAAATTCAGAGTGTAGGAAAATTAGAGAGACAGATCAATTCTGTCCGTGAGGTGTGGGCTAGGTGACCCGCTGGTCCCATACCGCTTGGATTTTTCCTGGTTTCAGCACTGAAATTCCAAATCCCTGGAAGCTCCTCAACTCCCTGCAAACTGGGATGATTGGTCATAGTAATTGGTGACAGAAGTTTCAGATGAGAGATTTGAATCAAAAGGAGCTTGCCAAGCGGGCTGCTTGGAGGCTGAGGAGGGGGCGGGAGTCCATTTCCGGCAATGAGGGCAACATGCAAAAAGGCATAGCGTGGGCTGATAGCTTGGGAGCGTGAGTTTGGCCTCACTGGTAGAAAAGCGTGACCAGATTGTGACAGATGAGTCTGAAGAGGTAGCTCTAGATCCTAAAGGGCCTGCCTCCTATGCTCAGAAGTTTTGCATTTTATCCCCAGGCATCCAGGAAGTGGTTGATAGTGTTGGTGGGAGAACCAACATAGCTGGGTTTTTTTTTTTTAATTTTTTTTTTCAACGTTTATTTATTTTTGGGACAGAGAGAGACAGAGCATGAACGGGGGAGGGGCAGAGAGAGAGGGAGACACAGAATCGGAAACAGGCTCCAGGCTCCGAACCATCAGCCCAGAGCCCGACGCGGGGCTCGAACTCCCGGACCGCGAGATCGTGACCTGGCTGAAGTCGGACGCTTAACCGACTGCGCCACCCAGGCGCCCCATAGCTGGGTTTTTAAAATTTTTTTTTTATTTTTGTGGTTTTCATTTTGGAAAGATCACTGGAGGAAGCTCTGCGGTTGTAGGCTTGTTTTCTTTGAGCACTGCTGACTCATTGAGGTACGAATTCATTTAACCCCTCTCTCCATGCAGCCTTATGAGGCAAATGCAGGTGTCACAGTTACACAGTGCAAAATTCGGATGAAAGTCGTTTTCAGTACTTCTGCGGGTTCTTCAGATGAAATACCCTAGGAAGTTGCTGAGGCTTCAGACCTTGGATGCGTGAGTTGGGTCCGGAGCCCATCGTGGTTTCGCCACACACCCCAATAAGTTCGTCACCCTGAGCCTCAAGGTAGCAGCTCCAAAGAACAGAGCTTGCCCCCTAACACAGCTAGTGCTGGGAAGGCTAATGACATTTAGTTTGAAAGGTTTCTGTACGCTTGAAGCAAATTTCCCATATAGGTGTTTCTTCTATTGTAGGAATAATAGTGGAACTGCAATAAAATAAAACATTAACTAAGTTTATAAGTCGACGTATTTCCTTGCTGGGGAAATCCACACGAGCAACAATCCCATTTTGAGATGCGAAGCATCCTGGTGCCATCAGCATTTGGTGGATGATGACATTTTGATGTCACCGTTTTACCAACAATTGCTGTGCTCGTCCTCCATACGCTGGTCCATTTAATTGGATGGGTCTCAAATAACATTTCTTGTTGACTTGCACCCATATCGCATAGCTTTCTTACCCCTAATTTAAAACAAAATAAACAAAGAAAGAGCATACCGGGCCCTTTAGTCAGCAACATCACAAATAGCGAAAACAGCAATAATCAAAATAAATAAATAAATAAATAAAATAGTAATAAACTACAAACTTGAATCCTTGAAGGTGATGTGTCTATATAAATGATTTGGTACGCCTCTGTATGGGAGATTTGTTTCTTCTCCTTATTTATTCATTTATTTACTTATTCAACCACTTATTTATATCAGAATTGACACAGGCACATTTATTTTATACTTTAAGTTATAACCCAATACTATGCTATTTACTTTGTTGCTCAGAATGTTCCAGCTTGGCCAATGGGGGCTCTTTCAGTTGGCTCTTGTCTTCCTTTGACATGCCCCCGTCATTTTGTTTTTTGAGTAGTTGCTTTCTTGATGACACTACGTGATGTTCCGGCCTCTTCTGGTATGTTTCCTGTCTTTAGTTGGAGAATGGCAGCAGAAAATAAGATCTGGGTGCCGGTGTACCACCTTTGTTTTTGAGAGTCAGATTTACCCAGACAAAAATATTAAACTTTTGTCTGCATCTGGGATGCTGATTTACTGTTAACTGTGCTTTTCAAATTTCACCGAATGCAAATTCTCTCCAGCTTTTTTGGATACAGATAGTACCACTCTTAAGTGCAGCTGTAAGACCTACATACATAGTTTTCAGCAGCTACCCAATTATCTGTTTGAGATGTGATTTCTTACTTTTTGGCTCTTCCTCCTGTTGTCTGTGTTCTGGTGGATTTTTCAA
Source organism: Prionailurus bengalensis (assembly GCF_016509475.1). NCBI lineage: Eukaryota > Metazoa > Chordata > Mammalia > Carnivora > Felidae > Prionailurus > Prionailurus bengalensis. Next base: position 187,948,161 of record NC_057344.1, on the reverse strand, counting down.
AGTTCCGTATTTAGGCCTGGCTTCCCTGTGTGACTTGTCTTGTGACCCGCTCAAACTCTTCTTCTTTCTACCATCTGAGCTCAGTGAAGACAGTAACTACATATGTGGCTTGCTATGATATCCCCCAGTACCTTCTGTATTTTCTGGCATAAAGTAACTACTCAATACCTAGTTGGAAAGTGAAAGAACGAATGAATACATTCTGATAATTGGATCCATGCCAAGCTATTACTGATTGACAACAGCTTACCATGGTCTCCTTTTGAGATATGATTCGTGGAAATTACAAAGGAAAGCAGAAGAGTCGTTGTATGCAGGGGGTGGCAGCTATCAGGGTGTTTAATCCCAAGGAGTACTTAGTCACCTGATCACTTTAGTCAGAGGACCTTTGGGTTAGAGGGACCTTGAAAGCCTTTAAGCCTATTCTTGCATTTTCTCCATCTGATACTTGGTTTATCTGTGATCTAGAATGATTGACCCTTCACATAAGGTGGGAACATAAATAGTTGCAGGCTTGCTCTGTGGAAGTAACCAGTAGGTATTGTAGCATGGTGGACAGGGAGAGGGACAATTTCTTTTGTGAGGAATCATCGAGAGAAAGGGAGGGGAACTCATAGGTATTAAATGCCTACTATAGGTTTGATACTGAGGTGAGTCACTTTTTCCTCTTCCTTCTTCTTGTGTTCCTTTTTCTTCTTCCTTTCTCTTTTCCTTTCCCTCCTTCTCCTTTTCCTTATATTCCTTATGTCCTCTTACATTCCCTTAAATCCCTTTTTTTTCTTTATACCCCTTCCAATTGACTGTCTTCTCTCTAAGTCCATTCTCCTCTTTGTCATCATGCAATTTCTTCACCTAACACAATGTGGACTTCCAGTTTTTGGTCTGGCACGTTAGGACCTTAGAAGTTGTCACTCCATCCTAACAAGTAAAAATGCAAACCAACTGAAAGCTAACAAGTCTTGGATCCATTCGTGAGCGGAGGTCACCGCATGAGTGCCTGTCCCTCCAAACTGGAGAGACTGACAGGTATATACAGAGCATCACAGCTTACTGGAGCAGAAACATACAAGGGAGCCAGTGCAGGGGTCGGAGAATCTGACCTGTGGTTGATGAATTGCTGGAGGCTCATTGGAAACAAGTGTGAGGGTCAAAAACTCCAGGGTGGCCCAGTGATGGGGAGCCCCACACTTTTGTGAGTTTTTCCTTCAAGGGCTTGACCAGGTTCTCATGGTGAATATCAGAGAAAAGTCTCTTCATGCTTCTAACAGGCGGACCAGAAAACTAGCCATTTTGAAATAATCCAGAGCACTCTGCTCTTTGTAACAGAAACCATTCAGTAGAGAGTGTTTTACTGGAGCGTAGATTATTTGTCCACTCCTGAGTTGGGGAAAGGAAATACCCCACTTCAGTCCATTGTCGCCATTTTGTCCCACCCAAGGCAGTAGAGAGGGGAGGGCTGTGAAGCTTGTATGAAATTCACAGTCCCACAGATACAGGCTCACTGAAGACTGAGACCTGATCATAGGGCCACAGAACACTTTCCCTCCCCCACACCTCACCATCACACTACTAAAGGCTTGTTTACCACAATTTTGAAGAAACAGAGCAAACATCCGACTCAGATATGGCAGAGATGTTGGAATACTATGTATGAGGCCCTAAGACCTAACCCGCAAGAATTAGATATTATTTTAGCTGTTTTAGAGACAAAGGATTGGAGGCTCTGAGAGGTTAAGGAACTTGTTTGAGATCCCACAGCTCCTCAGGGCAGGTACTGAGATTATCCCAATATCATGTGGGGCACCTGAGTGGCTCAATAGGTTAAGCATCTGACTTTGGCTCAGGTCGTGGTCTCAAGGTCTGTGAGTTCGAGCCCCACATCAAGCTCCATGCCGACAGCTCAAAGCCTGGAACCTGCTTTGGATTCTGTGTCTCCTTCTTTCTCGGTCCATCTCCTCCTTGTGCTCTGCCTCCCTCTCTGTCTCAAAAATAAACATTAAAAAAAAGATCACGTGGCCCAACAAGAGTCTTTGTAATGATGCTTATCTGCTACAGTTTTGCTGTACAGTATGGTGGCCACTACATTGATAACTATTTAAATGTAAATTAATTCTAATCATATAACATTAAAAATTCATTTCCATGGCTGCATGAACAAGAATTCATGGTCTCATTAGCCCGGTGAGACTAGTGGCTATCATACTGGACTGAACAGATAAAGAATCATGCCATTATTTGCAGAAAATTCTACTGGGCAGCACTTGCTAGAGTATTAGCAGTCAAGGAAACGAACAGTTTCCTTCACACCCAAGTTGGAAGGCATTGTGCAGATCAGCTTTTATATCCTACTTCCTTCCTGCTGACCCTGCGTCTTGTCTTCTCAGCATAACTGGACACCTCCTGGAGGGAGATGTAGCTCTTCCCAATAATTGCCATGGTCTCCCAAGGGTTCCCCCATTATGCCTTCCCGTATAAGCAGGAAAAGCAGCCCATTTTACTCTGTCTTTTCCTTCAGCAGTGACTTAGAGTGGATGTATTCTGCTTTTCATTCTTGTCTCAGAATTCTTTCTTGTTAGTCTTGTAATATTGAAGCTTATCCAATTTACATCTGCCCTTCAAGGGCTTATATTTGGTTCAGTTTGTTTTTTTTTTTTTAATCTCTAATTTGATCTGGGACTAATGTCAGGTCTTTCCCCCACAGCTCTGGTATACACTTCCCATAAACGCGTATCATCCACATCTGAAGATTGAGACGGGGTGTGCCCTCTTGGATAATGCAGACAAAGGTTGTTTGTGCAATTGTTAGGGTCCAGGGCTATCTTTTAAGGGGAAGATGCTGAGTTCCTGAGTTAGAGCTTGTGTAAACCTGGGGCTTATTCAGACATTCGATGGAATTCTGAAATGCTTTCTGACTTGCTAAATAAAAGCTTCTCACCACAGAGCTGTCCTTTGAGGGGTATAAGTAGAGGGAGGAAAAACCATATGTGGTGTGTGTGTGTGTGTGTGTGTGTGTGAGTGTCTGCGTGTATGAGATTGTATCTCCAGGATTGAGGAAGCAGGCAGGGACCAGGAAGCCATGTGTTACACTCTTTTTGTTGTTGTTTTTCTTGTTCTTCACAATCCATTTTAAGCAACTTTGTGGCCAGAAGGCTTTGTGCTTACATAGGGAAGAGAGTGGAGAGTGGTCAGTATTTAAAAAAAAAATTTTAATGTTTATTTATTCTGGAGAGAGAGAGAGAGACAGAGCATGAGCAGGGGAGGGGAAGAGAGGGAAATGCAGAATCCAAGGCAGGTTCCAGGCTCCGAGCTGTCAGCACAGAGTCCGACACGGGCCTTGAACACACGAACCATGAGATCATGACCTGAGCCAAAGCCGGAAGCTTAACTGACTGAGCCACTCAGGTACCCCTGTATTTTGAAGGACCTTTCCTGTGATGAGAAGTAGGAGGAGCAGGTATGATAGAGGAACTTGAGGAACGCTGGTGAAGTGCCCTTGGAAGCTGCAAATGTTCAAACCAGTTTGCTTACTACACCTATCTTTAGGGTAGGGCTTAGTATAGGTTCTCAGCTTTCCCTGACATGATAGTCAAATGCCAAGTGATTATAAGCAAAAGAGAAACCAAAAGATGATGAATTGCCTCAAGGAACTTAAATAGAACAATGAAGAAAGTCTCAAATATCGGATCATAGACCTTGGTTTCTGAATGCCCTTAAAGCCACAGATAAACCTAGGAGTTTCTTATTGGCAACTTAAAGCAACGCTCAGACCCCTTTGTAAATTTTCAATCCATTCAAGACTTCGGTTCAGAGATGGGTCCTGTGTGATGGTTTCCCTTGTTAGTATTGAAGAAGACCTGATTTGGAAACATCACAATAAAACGAACTCAAATTCCCAAAGCACAAAACGCAGAAGCAGACGTTTATTTCTTCTTCACTCTAGTGGAGATTTTCTATAAGTTTAACTTCTGATTAGAAAACTTCTTACATCGGAAAATTTCAGCAATGAAATTTCAGTAATAAGCCAAATGCAGGTCTGCTTGAGGTCGAATGAAATTTAGATGAAAAGTCCAGGATTATCAAAAAGAATGAGGGAACTTCAAGTTTCCGTACATTCAAGGTCAACGGGTTGGATTCTTTCATTTTTGATTTTTATGGCAGCACATAATTTCTGTTCCTAGTTGGCTCCTTGCTTTTTTTAAAGCAATAAATTTCGGGTTAGGAGAGTAAACCTCACTTGTAATGAAGCTTGCACGTCTCCCTATCTGAATATTTCTGTAGCACCTGTCACTTTAGCATGCCAGGAGCTATTTCCTTTTATAGAAAATAACAACAAATGTAACCTGATCATTTGATTCTCTAGTGATATTTCCTAGCAAGGTGTATTAGTCCAGTCATTTAACTATTGAGAAACTGAGGCAGAATGCAATGAATCAATAGTAAACGATTCACACTGAACGCATCCTTCTCTAAAGTAGGAAAGAATGCAATACTCATTAAGCCTCTATTTCCACACGGATTTCCTCAGTCAATTCATAGCACATACTCTTTACGCCAACTGTTGGGAAATCACTTCAGTGCTGCCTCTGTTCTTCTCTGTATTGTTGCCTTACGTTCTAATGTCACTGCTGTACTTTATCATCCACTCTTTCCAATACGATCGCGAGTTCTTTAAAGGCAGAGATGGTGCTTTCAACTTGTGTTTCTCTGTCATAATGCCTAGCATGAATACTTGGTACAGGCCAATCCAAATGACAATTGTGACAAAAGATCACCACCAGATCAGTTGCTGGAGACCTCCATGTGTTAGTCAAGGGGCCTCGCTGTTCTGTGTTCTGGCAAGGGAGTCGTGTAGGGGCTGAGGGAATTTGGGGGAAAGCAGAGAGAATCTTCATCCTGTCAGATTTTCCCGAGATGAATGCTGTCTCCAAAGTTCCTCTTGTGGGACTCTTACCCTTTATTCATTCCATATTGAATGGAGGGAAGGACTCTACGGAAGGGATTTATGGCTGAAAGCTTTCTTAATTATAGGCTAGTGTAATAAGTCCTTCTACTGTCTTAATGATTGGGGAATTAAGAAGCTCCTTAATAGAAATTGACAGGATCCATTGTCATTGCGAAGAAGTTTCTGTTATGGTCTGGAGTATCCTGCCAACCATCCCAGGATTTAGGGTTCCCCAAAGGCTCATTAACATCTCAGACCATAAGGTCTCCAAAGGAAGCACTAATGGTCCACCTCGTTATGATCTGAGGATAATGACTGGATGACATCCGTACCCATTGAGATGATAATGGCTCTGTAAAAACTGTTATGATGTCAGCAGAAGAAAAAAATCTCATTTGCACTTTATAATCTTTGGTTTCTAATATGCCATAGTACCTAAATTATACTAGAATTATTTCACAAATCTGGCTTAATAGAGGCAATGCATATGATGCTCTGAAAAAAAAAATCAAAATCCTCTCTTAAAACAGCTGTTATCACCCTTATATTACTGCATAAATGAAGGATAAGATTAGTAATGCTCTCATAGTACTGAAATACTTATGAGTAATGGAATAAAAAACAAAGACTCAAATTTCCCTAATTTACATACTCATTTACTCCTGAGAGTGAAAAGAAGTTCTGTTTTTAGACTGGCCCCAAAACAGCAAAGAGAAAAGCTCATAGTAATAACAATACTGATACCGAGTACTTATTATGCATCATGTCCCATGCTAAGTACTTCTCCAGCAGCTTCTCCTTTTAATGCTTACACGCCATCTCTGAGACGGGCATCCCCATCAGCCTCGCTGTACAGATGAAAAGGACTCGTGCATGATTGTCCAGACAAGCCACAGACAGGGTGGCAGTCAAGCTTGTTCACTCTGCCTTCAGACCTGTGCCATAATTACCAGGATTGTTGTTAGGAAGGTGTTATGGATTTCCACATCAGGAGAAATGGGCTCCAGCTTGGCCACTAACTAGCTGTGTGATCTGGGACAAGTTATTTCACCTCTCAGGACTTCCGGTCCTGGAAATCTTGAAGGCGCCTTTCAGCTCCAACATTTTAACTGGCAGGAACATCACAATAGCAGAGCTGAAATCAGAATTTTCCTGTCATTCCCACAGTAGCTACCCGGTATTCATTGGTAGTAATGTCATTGCTTTTCCATTACAACCCAGTTCAGCTGGACAGTTTTTCTATTTGGTGCCAAACTGTGGATTTTAACAGAACCTCATTGTTTATAGGAAGCAGACGGAAAAAAAATTTCACCATTATTGCTTAACTTGGTAAAGCACACACACAAAAAAACATTTTTCCAATCTATTTCTATTTGACTCTAAACAAGGGAAAACTGGAGACAAGTGTAAACAAAAATCTATTAGTGTTAATACTGCCTGTTTATAGCTCTAAGCATTTCCCTGTATATACACATAAGAAAGAAAATGAACATTTTAAAGAGATTTCTTTGTTGAGTTATATTTAATGACAAACCAGCATAAAAAGGGGAATCTTATATATAAAAAAATATCTGTAGTTACTCTTTCAGCCATAAGCTTAGCTGTTTGCCTGAGCTTAAGCTGCAGTACTCACATCCTACCACTAGAGGGGTGAATTGTTCCTAACGAATAAGCCTTCAGTGTTTGGGGAGTGGGGGACGGCTGAGGGCTGGTAATTTACAAAGATATTGTGGACTCTAGAAAATGGAGGGCCTTTTACCCATATCATCCATACTAGTGAAGCTAGCCATAGGATAGAGAGTTCTAGAAAAGAGACTTGAAACATCAGGGATTAGTGGAAACACAATCTGTTTTGACATGAAACGATTTAGGCGATGAATGGAAAGAATTTGGCCATTGTGCCCTAAATGTAGCAAAAGATAATAACTTGGCTGTATGATGACACACGAGGACAGCCTATGGGGGGCTTCAGTGGTAATTCTGAGTATCTGAGGAGAAGCTCCCTGAGAACCTCAAAACATTTATGGCTTCTACAGTTGTTTTTGTTGCAAAAGAGTCATTACAATTTTTACACAAAATGTGATTAATTAAGAACACAATAGACCCAGCAGTGCAGTACGAGATTTTCTACTTTGTTCTGGTAAAAGGAGTCACTGCTGCAATTTTTTTTTTTTTTTTTTTTTTTTTTTTTTTTTTTTTTGCTGCAGAGTTTGTATCCTATTTGCTGCTGTGTTCTCCAGTGACAGTAAGTCTGACTGCAGCAGGCAAATTGTTGAAGGGACAAAAACGCCATAAGCTGCAGGACTGGCCAAAAAAAATGCATATAAGTGAATCCTCACCACCAGTTTAAAAATTAAAAGCCCAAACCTAGTTTTTGGCAACAGTGAAAATGCTTGAAGCAAATCTCAAGGGATTTCCAGTTCAGTGTTGTGCACTGGCTTCATGGGCACAGAACGTAGATATAGTTTTGACATTCTGCTCTTGAAAGAGATGCAAAGATATAAAAATTAACAGAAAGATGGCAGTTCAGAGGAGCATACTATTAAAAGAAAAAGTTATTCCAATGTGAGAGTTTGTTCTCCAGGAGTTTCCAAACTTTATGAGCTTGTCTAAGTATCCTTTCCTTAGGAGTCTTCACATAGAACTCTCCATTGATGGGCAGTCCTTTCAGTTTGTGGCATGGAACAGTTTCTGATACATAAAGAAATACTAGATGGTACATGGGATAACATTTAAATTTGTGAAAAGTACAGATATGCACTCAGGCACACACACACACACATACACACATACACACAGAATCAATCTTGATTATTCAGATTCTGCAATATGTGAATTCACAGAATTATCAAAACTGATTTGAAGCCCCGAAATCAATACTCATGGATTTTATTTTTAGTTATTCATAGACATGCACAGAGTGGTGAAAATCTGAGTTGTCCATGTTCCTGGCCGAAGGCCAGCAGGGTGACCCTCTGCCTTGTTGTTTCCATTCTCATACTGTATACACATATCCTGTCCGTGGTCTGTTTGGGGCCACATTTTCCACACTTCTTGTACTTTGTTGGTGCTGTCACCACTTCATATGGCTCCCAAGCATAATGCTGACATTGTGTCTAGTGTTGTTCCTAAGTAAAGAAGGCTGTGATGTGCACTACGGAAAAAATACATGTGTCTCATGAACTTCTCTTGGACAGGAGTCAAAGTGCTGCTGGCCATGAGTTCAATGTTAATGAATCAACAATAATATTACATAAGGTGTTTTTAATCAGAAACACATGAAACGTTGTTATGCATTGATCGTTTTATGAAAACATTGGGATCCGAGGCTCATAGGAACCTAACTCTGTATTTCCCCTAGGAGCAGTTGTTCAATATTTGTTAATTCAGTGTTTGTGGAGACTTTGTAGAATATAACTACTGTGAATACTGAGAATCACACAGATAGGTAGATGGATAGATAGATAGATAGGTAGGTAGATAGAGTGGGGTGGAGAGTGAGAATAGAGAAAAGAACTAAAAATGTGAATGTTAAAGTGTCTTTTGTTCTGGAATAATGATCTCTGCTGACAAGAGATTTATTATCATTTTTGCATTAAAATAAAATTTAACTGAAGTAGATAAAACATTCCACACATGTGTGAGGAATAGCAACAGCAACAGTACAATAAGGCTGGTTTGAAATTATTACCAGCAGTTTAGTGTGTATTTCTTGGTTGACTTTGAAGGAATTCCCTTAAATATGAGTAGTGAAATGTCAACAGAGAACAGAGAGAAAGAAGCTGAAACACAAGAAATTATTGTTTTAAAGATGGAGATTTGGTATAATGAAGATGTATTTGCCTATAGCACAGACTTGAGCTCGAGCCACCCCTGGATTCTATCCCAGCTTTTCCTATTACTACAAAAGTGCTCTTGGGTGATTTATAAAAAAAATACTTCAGCCTTGGTTTCATCATCTGAAAAATGGAAATAATAATACCCACTCATATAGTTTCCAAGAAATTTATATGATTTATACGACACACCTAGCACAGCGATTATTTTTTCCATGAGCATTATTTCCTTTTATTCTTTTTTCCTAATGTAGTGGGGTTTTTTTTCCCCATGTCTCACACTCAAAGGAAAATGAGACTATGATTCTCCTGGTTTCATTGATCCGTTCTATTGTCTTTTTAGTTTCTATATCATTTATTTCTGCTCTAATCTTTATTGCTTCCTTCCTTTTGCTGGCTTTGGGTTTGTTTGTTCTTCTATGATTAATAACATTTTATTTAGGATGGTCATTTATGATTTCCAGACTCATTCCTGGTCCTCAGCAATCCCCTACAACTCCTGTGTGGGTTCTTTGCCAGCTCCTGTACCCATTTCCCTCACTAGTTATCCGTAACAATCTCCAGCTTTCTCATGCTTCTCATTTCCTCTGCTCCTCTTTACAGATGGCCCAGATGCCTGCTTCAGAGAAAATAAGGACTTTCAGAAAAGAATTCCCTCAGCCTCCTTCCCCTGTCTCCTATGACAAAATTATATGCACCCACCTCTATGGCTTGATATGTATCTTTTATTAGGTTCTTGCCAAGTTATGGGATGTTGGGCTAAGTGTTCTACATATTTATTTATTTAATCCACATGACAGCTCTTGGAAGTAGTCATGAGTCTTACTACTCCAACTATGCTGAGTTGAGGAAAATTCTGAGGCTAAGTTGGAGCCCAAAGTGCAAGAGGTCTGTGATAAATTTCTGTGTATGCTGTGGGCACAAGAATGGGTTTTGATGGTCCTTTTGCCAGAGGGTGGGCATCTCTGTCATTGCCAGTCTCCTAATGGAACTCTTATTTTCTGTCAGTCCCATAAATGTTGGCATTCCTGTGTTACGTAGTAATGCCATGCATTTTCCCTTCACATTTTTCTCCAAGGTTGACTGCATTTGTTCTTATAGCATCACTTTCTTGCATGACAGTGACTTTAATTTCTACATCTTTGGATGTAGCTTCTTTTCCTCGTAGGCTAAACTTCTGGTTTCATGTGATTTTCCCACAAATATATAACCCTCAACATAGCCAAAAACGCACTCACAATTTGACTTTCTGAACTTACCTCTCCCTCTTTGACGACCAGCTCAGTGAGCAGCATAACTGTCAAATGATAGCATTACCCATGTTGGACATGTGGAGTCATTGTCATGTTCTACCTCTCCCATTACTCTCCATTGTCAATTACTCAAAAAGTCCTGTTGATCTCTGACCCACGCAATAATTTTGAGATCTGTCCTCTCTTCTATCTCTCTACTATTAACTTAGTTCTGATTCTTATCATTTCTTAGCTGGATTACTGCCATGGGCTTCCAATGGATCTCCCAGCTTTTTACCTTGATCCCTGTAATCCATTCTCCCCAGTGCTGTCAAATGTGAATCTTTTTGTAACAGAAATCTGATCATATCACTGTTCTGTTTCACTTCCCACAATGCCTCTTTATTGCTCTTTCATAAAGGAACATCTCTTTGGCTTAGCTCACAAAAGTCCTTCTGATCTGTCCCTTGCCTACCTGTCCAGGCTTTCTTATCATCCCTATACACCCACTTTTTTATTCTGGGTACACTTAACCACTTTCAGCTACTTAAACATGATAACATACTGTCTCTTGCCTCCAAGATTTTGTACTTACAATTCCCCCCTTCTGGAACTCTCTTCATACTTCAAAAAATTTTTTCTTACCCCAGGAAATCCTCTTCGAACAAAGCCCCTTACAATCTGTGTTAAGTATTTCCGTAATACCCTAATCTTAACATTCTTATAACACTCACATTTTATAATGACCTATTCACTTGTATGTATCTATCTCCATTCAAGTTCATGTGGAAGAAGATCTGGACACAAGGATTCAAGTGTAAATAGTTTAATGAGGAGCCAAGTCCAAGTGACTCTGGTAGGGAAGTGAAGAAATGAGGCAGGGGAGGGAAGAAAGCCAATAAATTGGACATCATCAGACAAGTTACCGTTGTTGGCCACTGGAACAGAAATCAGTTGAGGAACCCTGGGAATCATTGTCAAACATGTGCCTTGGAGTTTTTTCAATGAAAGGGGGAGGGAGCTGGGTTATTTATATATCAGTGCCGGTGTGTCACTGGTTTGAAGGGCAATTGCTAATGGATGGAAGGTGTTGGGGGGAAGGAGATAATTCCTGGGCACCTCTGGCCTGCTATATACCCAAGACCTCAGGAAAAAGATGGAGATGCTATGAGCAAGAGGTCAGGCTATTGCACACAGAAATGTAAGGCACAGGGACAGACAGCTGACAGCCAAAGCAGCCCTCCTATCAGTTATGTAATAATCTACCTGCAAACCAGGTCTATATAACTGGATGTTTAATGTTGCAATATTAACTTCCCCCAAGATAGCACATATAATACAACTTAAGTGCAGGGGAGCCTGGATGGCTCAGTCAGTTAAGCGTCCAACTCTCGATTTAGCTGAGGTCATGATCTCAGGGTCGTGGGATCGAGCCTCACCTTGGCTTCAGCACTGAGTGTGGAGCCTGCTTAAGACTCTCTCTCTCTCTCTCTCTCTCTCTCCCTCTCTCTCTCTCCTCTCTCTCTCCCCTTCCTGCACTCGTGTACGTATGCTCTCAAAGAAAAAAAAAAGAAAGAAAAGAAAAGAAAAATTAAATGTGGATTTTAATCCAGTTTTGTCTGACTTCAAATTCTGAACTCCTTTGCCCACACTAGACAGCCACCCATCCCAAAAGAGAATGAAAATGAGGAGTGTAAACATAAGCTCACAGCAGAAAACGGGTACACTGGGTACTTTAGGGATGCTGAACTATACTTAGAGAATTTCAGTTCAGCTTAATTATGTGCAAGGAACTAGGTTCTTTCCTGTGGGATCACAAAAAATAAGAAGCTGGCTCGTCTTCCAGTATCTTATAATCATCTATGCACATTTGTATTTGTAAATATGAGTGTGTGTTAAAGAGTGTGTGTGTGTGTGTACTCATAGGGTAGGCAGATAGTTCAAGAAAATTATTGAGAAAATGATGCCCACTCTATCAACCTGATTTCTTTTATCTTTTGCCAGCTTCACCATGAAGCTGGAATAAACATTTTTTCTGGAATAAAATTGCTTAGCAGGAATAAACCATAGTTTAGGGACAAGAGCAATCAATCCATGGTGTCAAAGCCATGGGTTCTGTGCCTGACTCTGCATCAGGGTTGCTGTGTGACTTTAGATTGGCACTGACTTTTCTGGCCTCAGTCTCCTTATCTACAGAACGGCCAGGTCATAATGGGACTTTATTATGTGAGAAGCTCTAAGGTTCCTTTCAGATTTATAACTGCCCTGCCATGCCTGAAAACAAGCAGTATGCCAGGCAGTTTCAAATGAATATTCTTTTATTTCTTTTTCTCCAAACGAGTTCTGTGACAGTTTAGTATTTGCTTTTTAAAAGAATCTTTGCATTTTCTTTGTGGTGACTAAAAGTAACTCATTGATATTCCAAACAGGCCATTTGTTAAGCCTTTATTTCACAATATGACCCCTTGCACATTAATAGTCAGAAAACTAAGACTTAAATAAATAGAAATTACTGTTTGTCCCAAGGATTAAAGGAGAACAAGTTTGTTATTGTCAAATAGTTTTCACAAAGAATATTAGAAGGCCATGCATAGGCTTTATAATGGAAAAGAAGAAATTTAATTTGCCAAATTAAGGTCTCAGAAGAGAAAGTGTTATATATAAATAATCTGGGTAGAAAAAGGTACATATATTAATTTATAATAAATTATGTATATATTTATATAGTGTATAAAGTATTTAAATAAAATAATACACACATGTGTAAATAAATATACCCAACCAGATGAATATTCTGGAGGCTCAGATATGGCATCTTTTATTTGTCTGGTTTATTTTAGACCATAGAATAGTAATGAATATCTAGTTGGCTCACAAAAACTATTGTTAATTATTGATTGATTTTGTCTGATATGAGGACCAAAAAAAAGAAAAAACTATAGTAAGTTCACGACTGTTTAATTTTTCAGTGTATTGAATTGAAAACAACTCAAAAGTAAAAAGTATAGAGTGAATCCCCAGAATAAGTGAGGCTATGTATGTTAGATTAGAGATATTGAAATACAATGCCACTGAAAGAAAAGCTTACATTTTCATTACTGTCCTTTTATCTATTTTTAAATTAGAGGTATTAAGCTCTCATGTAAGAGCCAGTCTTATGCAAGGCCCACCTCCCCATACTACTTTCTGAACTTTTCATTCCTTTCTCAGAAATGCCCAATAGTTATTATGTTATGTTTTAATTGCAGTAGGAGTCCCCAGCTGAAGGCTACATGTGTTCTTGCCTAGTGTAACTGATGTGTAGTTTCCGTCATTAGAAGCTGATATGTCTTCGGGTTCCTTTGGCAGAGGAGAGCCCTGGCTGGAAGAAAGAAAGATAGGGAGACCATAAAAATGGCTGTTTGAGGCACTAATTCCTGCCTTGGACCCTAGCATACATTTAAGTCTTGGGAGGGAAGAAGTATAGAAGTCCAAGGCAATATCCTCACATGCTACTTTCCCTATCAGGAAGACCTCTTCCACCAACTCTCTGGTCTCCCCACTGTTGGGGAATATTATGCCTAATTCAGGTTTAAGCTTCTGGGGCCCTTCTACAGGAACCATTCCCCTTTATCCTCCCCATCTTCTGACCAGAACAGGCATTTCTGTTCTTCACTCTATAACTTCCTACACTTCTTCATGGCATTTATCACATTAATAATTGACTATTAGGGTCTTGCTCCAAGACAGCAGGAACCATGCTTATTTTGTTCCCTGGTACATCCTCAACCCCCAACATGATGCTAAATTATGTTTGTTGAATGAATGATGAATGGCCCCATCTCTTGCCCAGAGGAGAAAGCCTATCAGGTGAATATTAAATTAATCTTTGAATTTTAAAAGCAGGAAACTCACTAACTTGTAAATGGGCCATTTTGATATTGAATATTTTATAATATTAGAAAGTAAAGAAAGTTATAAAATGATCTTAAGTAAATTTTATAACATTTTCATTGTCTCTTATGGCCCCAACATTTCCTCCCTTACATATAGACCCAAGAAAAATATTTTCACATTTGCCATAAAAGACATGTATAAGGAGGTTCATAAGAAACACTGTTCATAAAAGCAAAAGACTAGAAACAGCTAAATGTCCACTAATAGGAAAGGAGAAATAAATAAATTATGATGTATTTATATAATGAAATATTAAATGGCAAGAAAATAAATAGACTCAGCTACATATAAAAACATGAATGAATTTCAATAATGGGAAATTGAGCAAAAAAAAAAAACCAACAAAATCCCAGACGACAACATGCTGAGTAACACCCTTTATAACAGTTAAAGTCAAAGACTAAAGTAAACACATACAACTGAGGCGTATCTATGTACATAAGGATATAATTTTGGAAAACAAAAAAATGAACACAAGACCTAGGATAGTTCTTACATCAGTTAGTGGTGCAAGAGGGTATGGGGAGTTTTTTAATTCTTATGTTGGGTAGTGTGCTCACGAGTGTTTATTACAATGCTACTATAATTGGATGAATGAATGCATGCATGAATAGATAAATAAATTAGCAAGTGAACAAAGGAGAGAAAAAAACAAATGAGGACTATAGATGTACTAATTATTACAAAACCAAGTTTTGTGTTATGCACAATTCTGTGTACTGAGGTCCATTAATACTTAGAATAAATTAAGGATGATGAGTTTTTTTTAACTTTAATTGCCAAGATTTGATTATTTTTCTGATAGACATCAGGATCAAATACCAGTCTAGTATCCAACAATCATCTTTAAAACAAGCGGAAATTTCCTGAAACATGGCCTTATGTTCTTTTGGTTCATTTGCTCATTCATTCATTTATTTACTTCACCTTATTCTAGAAATATTTACTAAGCATCTACTATGCACCAGCAACTATATTCAGCTTACTTCCACCAAGAAATTCATCACCCTAATTTCTATGAAATGAACTAAGTCTCAATCCCAAGATAGGAATAAAACAACCATTACTGTCAGGAAAAATGCTTCAAAAATAGAAGCTCAGAGATTAAAACTAATCTTTGTTACCTGAGGAAGCTTCTCTGATGACACAATGTGTGAAAGATATTCAGGTGAAAATGAAAATATTCCAGGTAAATCAACAGAATATGAGAACACCTGGAGATGAACGAATAATTCATTAAATGTCATAAAGTAAGTCTGGCATGGCTAGAGACAGTGAGAATAACAAGAGACAAAATTGGCAAGGTAGGCATAGTCATATTGCTGAAAGACTTGAAAATTCTGCTATAAAGTCCAAACCATATTTCAAGAGAAGTGGAATTCCATTCAAATTTTATAGCAGAAGTATGGTAATAATGGATTTCCACTTCTGAAAGGCCCCACTTTCTGACAGATGGGGAAAGAATTAGAGTCAGGGTAGGAGTGGAAGATGGGGAGACCAGTCAGGAGGCTTCTTCGGTGTTTCACGGGAAGGATAATGGACATCTTGACTTAGGTATTTATGATGGAGATGGGAAAAAGTAGTCAACTTTGAGAGCTATGTTAAAGAAAGAATATATAAAGCTTAGTTTCTATTAAGATTTTCTTCATTTTTGATGTGCTCTTATTGTCTTAGTCTGATGCATGTAAATAAGCATGATCTTACTTATCTTTCTTAGGATTTATGGGGTTTCCTGATTCTCTGTGTATTAGTTAGGGTAATTAACACCAACTGCTATAACAAAAAAGACCCCAGAGTCATTGGTTTAACATATTGTAAGTTTTATTTCTTGCTCAAACTTCAATGCAGGTGTTCCTGGGTTAGTGGCTTTCCTGGGCTATTATCGTCTAAGCAAGAACTGAGGCATCCAGATTCCTTCACGTTTAACATGGGGTCATCAACTCATCATATTTGGTGAGGAGAGAGAGAGAGGAAGGGTAGGGACACACACATACATGCACACACACACACTCACACACAGAGAATGGAGGGAAGGTGGGAGGGAAATTGAGAATGGGACATGTCCACCTACTCTTGACTATAACAGAAAGCAACCATCTCCTCCAATTACATTCTTTTCTGAGAACTAGTTGAATGACATGGGAAAACAACCTGTGTGGCAGTAGCAACTGACTGGTCGTCTACACTGTTGATTAAAGTCTGAGCATTTCACAGCTATTAACCCTTCAAATATTCTCTCTCTCTCTCTCTCTCTCTCTCTCTCTCTCTCTCTCGTATTCTCTCCTTCTGGGACTTCCTTTACATGTATATGACCTCATTATCTTCCATATTTTTAAAACTATCTTTTGTATCTTCCTCTTTGTACTACTGGACTTTAGGTAATTTTTTTTAAGGTTCCTTCCAGTTTACTAACTTTCTCCTCAGTTGTAATTAATCTTATATTTAATACTTTTGTTGTGTTTTGATTTTTCAAAGATTATATTTTTTACTTGGGGAATTTCTATTTTTTCAGTTTTGATCATTTTTAATTTTTATGTGATATTTCAATTCTATGTTTTACATCTTTAAGAAATACTTATTTAAATTTTGTATCTGAGAATTCCATTATCAGAAGTCCCTAGGAAGTCTACTACTACTGTTTGTTGGTTCTTCTTACATTCATTCTGGTAGCTTGTTTCTCTTAGTATTATTAATTTTAGATTATGGATTCTTGTTCAAATGGTTGGGTTTTATTTTTAGAAATTCTGCAAGCCCTGTATCAGGGCAAATTTCTCCAGAGAATATCTATGTTTGCTTCTGCTTGGCACTGTAGGATTCTACTAACTTAATATTATTTAATTCAAAATGTGTGTAGTTTATCAGATCATATAAATCATACAAATGACAATTCCAACTCTTCTTGAGGGACAGCTTGATTTTTATAAATCAAGGAGAAACTTTTGCTTTTATCTAAGTCTGGGCTAAAATATATATGTTTCCTGGGGTGCCCGGGTGGCTCAGTTGGTTGAACATCTGACTCGGTTTCAGCTCAGGTTATGATGTCGAGATTTCATGGGTTCGAACCCTGTGTCGGGCTCTGCTTTATCAGCACACAGAGCCTACTTGGGATTCTGTGTCTCCCTCTCTGTCTGCCTCTCCTGCACTTGCTCTCTCTCTGTCTTTCTCAGGACAAATAAATACGTTTGTTTCTCTCTTTGCTTTCAGACACACATTTTTTTTTATGGTCAGCACTTTCACTGAACACATGGCTCTTTGAGGGCTCTGGCTTCCACCTCTAAATCTTTACCCTGAGTGGGCCCAATGTCATTGACATACAACTTGCTGGGTGACAAGAGATTCATACATGCAGTCAGGATAGGTATGGTTTCAGCACCCACTTGTTTCCTTATTTTCATCTTCCTTTATGACCTTATCCCCTTAGAGACATCTCTTTTTACTTGCAAGATTAGCTGTGTACTTCCAGATGATCATTATTTTATAACTCAATATTCCTAGATGTTTCATAGCAGAAAAAATTCTAATATCTAGTTAACCATGTTTTCAGGTATGGCAGTTGTTTGTAATTAACCAGCTATATAGAATATTCTCATATATACTCCTGCAGCTTTGTTTATGTTGCTGACTGCTGAATCTGTGTGTTTTTTTCTATTTTTCTAAATCACTGAGCAGTGTTCCCCTTTTCATGTTCATCACAGTACCTCAGACTGATTATGTTTAAAACAGTCTCATCTTCCTCTTTTCCCACCTTGATTCTCCCTTATCAGTTTTCTGCCTCATTCTCATAGCTAGACCCACTCATGCAAGCTCAGTTCTGCCATGGTCCTTTAGGCTATCTGGAGTGATACGCTACGTGTATCCAGAGTGATACACAGAAATCTAAGCCCCTCCACCCAGTGGAGATTAGAATTAAGCCATATTTCCCAGTCTTAGGATAAATAATAGGTTATTGCTAATGAAGTGACATCAAAGACACTCCTGTGAGTTAGCCCAAAATATTGGGTTGAACTTTCCCCTGGCATTCTTTGTTAATACTGGGGGGGGGGTATAGGTGGAAAGAAGGACCTCCTTTACCTTAACGAGGAGCACTGGTACTGACAGAGGGAGTGATAGCAATGTGGGAAGTGCTAGCAATGTCACATTCCAGCAGCAATGTCAAGGTCAAGTTGCAAAGCAGAAAAGCAGCAGATTCAGGGTGGCAGGTAGGGATGAGGTTGGCACTAGTAGCTTTATCAGTACTTGAGTGGATGCCAAGAAAATCACATGAGATACTTGGGACTCTGCCTGAAGAAGAGAGGGAGTTAGGATGATTGTATCTTTAGAAATTATGTTGAATGGAAATTCAGAGTCATATACCATATTTACGACCATTGCAGATGTTCTCTTTCAGCCTGGAATAGGAAGAATTATCGAAATATTACTAAAGTACACCTCAAGAGGAAAAATGCAATATAAATAAATAGAATAATACAAATAAGTACCATAAGAATATAAAGGGCTGGAAATTTAGTCTATGGGTCTTTAAGCATAGAAAAAATGGATATATTTTATCCATTTCAAGAGGTAATATGAAGAATTAAATTACCTGCATAGGAAGGAATTTGATTTGGGGTTCCTCACAGTGAGACAATTTTAAACGGTATTCATGGTAAGATATTCCTAAAACAACAGTCTTAGGACAGAAGTGATTATTCTGTAGTGGCTAAAAAAAAAAAAAAATCCAAATTATCAGTGGCTAACTTCACAACGTTTATTTCCCATTCAGGCAAAGTCCATTGCAAGTCTGGCAACATTGTAGGGCAGCCTTTCACAACTCAACTATTTTGTTCAGTTGTGCCAAGGATGTTACATACTATTATCATTCCAGATGCAAGGAAAGAAGTCAATTTGACTTCACAGAATAAGACTTAATGGTCTCTTGGGGCTTCAGCTAAAGGGCAACTGTACTCCTCTCACTAAAGCAGCCATCCAGGCTGAGGAAGATTCCATCATCCTCTACTTATATCATCTGGAACACATGATCCATTCAGTCAACATGGTAGAGGAAGGGACAACTGGAAAGTAATTAACTGATTTTTTTTATATTTCGCGTGTCATATCTGACCACAGCCACTGGCCAGATGTAGTCTCATGAATTCCTCCAATTGCATATTTGATGAGATTTAGAATGGAAGAAGAACCAGATATTGCTGAACACAATTTTGGAGATTGTCAAGAAATAAAGAAGTCTGGTTTTGATTTGCAAAGGAAAAATGTCAGATATTGAATGCTTTTCAAAAGAAAATCGGCTGATTCTCCTACCAACAGAAAGCAGTCTTGAGATTTCAGTTGTATACTAGGAATAGGTAATATTACTGGAAATTATTAAAAACAGTTTGTGAAACCAAATCTTTTGTTGTTAGTATAAAATATATCCGTTTAAAAAGATATTCCTTGGGGAATTGCTTATCAAGGAACATAAATTTTCAGTATGTTAGTAGAATAAGTTCTAGAGATCTACCATACAGCATTGTACCTACAGTCGACAATATTGTATTGTACACTTAAAATTTGTTGATCTCATGTTAGAAGAGTAGATCTCACATTAAGTGTTTTTATAACAAAAAAAAGAAAGAAAAAAGAAAAAAGATAAAAAAATCAGGATATATGCAAAAATATTATCATTGGTTATTTCTTAAATGATAGAATTATTTTCTTCTTTTGTTCCTCTCTATTTTCTAAATTTTTGACAATGTGCATGTATTAGTACACACATAATACATTCCCGTATGTAATAGTGTAATGTATATGCATCCTATAATATATATGTATTACTTTTGCAAAGTAATATATATATTCAAAAAATTCATATATATTCTTGACCTAAATATTACAAGTATGCAACAATCTTTTAAAATATGTTTCAAAGTTGGTTTTATAAATATATATATTTATATAAATTTATAATTTATATATTTATAAATATAATTTATAAATTTATAAATTTATAATTTATATATTTATAAATATAATTTATAAATTTATAAATTTAATTTTATAAATTTATAAATATATATATTTATATTTATATAAATATAAAATATAAAGTGAAAATACCTTTACATTTGATCATGTATGTGACAATTCCATTTTTATTTTATTTTACTTAAGTTTATTTCTTTATTTTGAGACAGAGAGAGCATGAGCAAGGGAGGGGCAGAGAGAGACAATCCTAAGCTGTTTCTGCACTGTTAGCTCAGAGCCCAACGTGGGGCTTGAGCTCACAAGCCATGAGATCATGACCTGAGCTGAAACCAGGGGTTGGATGCCTGACTGAGCCACTCAGGTGCCCCGTATAATGCACTAGTTTGATGATAGCATGAAATAGGCAGCAAGAAAAGCACTGGAGGTATGGATTGATAAAGAGCATCTGAAAGCAGAAAGGGTAGAGAAGGTTATCATGTCCATTTGGATTCTGTCAGATGCGGCACCTTGAAGAATGAATAAGAGTGAGAGCAGGTAGCAATAATGCCCCCATTGGCCTATCCTTTATAAAGTTAAATATCAATTTTGGGGGCTCCTAGGTGGCTCAGTCGGTTGAGCATCAGACTCTTGATTTCAGCTCAGGTCATGATCCCAGGGTTGTGGGTCGTGCCCTGCCTTGGGCTCCGTGGGGAGCGTGAAGCCTGCTTGGAATTCTCTGTCTCTCTCTGCCCCTCTCCCTCACTTGTACTCTGTCTTTCTTTTAAAAAAAATCAATTTTCTACATAAAGTTTTCAAGTGACAGTTTTTGTAAATGATTTTTTAATAAAAATAATTATAAAGATGAATTATTCACCTCTCTGACTTCCTAAGAAGAGTGTATTTGGATACAATTTAAACTTTTCTGTGTGATTCACAGCTACCAATTCTAAGAGAATAAGATATTCTATCTCTAAGAGACAGGATATTCTCCATCTGGTGTTTGTTTTCCTTGGGTTCTTTCTACCTCACCACCAGGCATCAACTTTCTCTGTTTGCACCTGTCTTGTGCAGTGTTCTGCTCTCCTTCTATTTTTTCTGCCTCTGATCTAGTACACTGGAAAGGATAAATGGCTGTGCTTGTTGAAAATTTCTGTTAAACACTGTCAATAGTGAAAAAGAGTAAAAAAAAAACCCGGGCATACAGCTGGGACAATGAGACAGTTACTGTGAATGGTCCTCACTGTCTTAGGCTCCTCCAGATTCAAGCCTGTGTTTGAAGGATGACATCCCCTAAGACTTGTGGCTAGAGAAGAGAGCTAGTGAACTGGGTTAATCCTGATATATTTACAACTGGGGACATCGCTTTTCCTATAGCTTATTGGATATGGGGAAGGCAATCATACCAAGGATAACATACAGAACATAGGGAAAAAACAAAACAAAGCAAAATCTGGAAGAAACAGGCACACCAGATTTCAAATGTGTCTTTGCTACTTTCAGGCTGTGTGACCTTAGGCAATTCACTCATCTTCCCTAGGCCTCAGTTTTCTCAGCCTCACAGGGGTATTAGGAAGATGCAGAGCGCACAAGGACATTTTTTAAAACTCACACCCCTTAAAGGTTTAGGGTACGATGTGCCCTCAGACCCCAGGACAGGGCAGTGGTTCATGGCACACACGTTGAAATAGAAACTCTCTTTTGGAATTGAGGTGAGGATTAGTTGAGTTAATATGTATAAAATGTAAATAAACCTTTCATATTATTTCCACTTCTTTATTATCTCAAAAACAATACGAAGTGGCACTTTGGATCCTCCAAATGAAGCAACAGACCTAAATCCACAGCAACAGGTGCATGTTCCTTTCCATTTCCTTCTATGTCTACTTAAGGCTCCTCCCCATGTTTCAGAGATTCACAGAGTCAGAGTCAACCTGCTATTTTATTTAAGAGTAGAAAGAAGTGCCAAATCAAGTTGTTTGTAATTTGCATGTTTTCAAATCCACATTTCTCTGGGAACTGAATCTAATGTTATCTAATGTTGTATTTTCACACTTGTGAATGTCCTGGTTTAAGAAGACTCATTTCAGTGACCCTTTGCAGGTTTGAAATGGCCAGGAATCAGGTAACCCCATGTAGAATGCTGGTCCAGGGACGAGTGGAAAAGTGAATTGCTGAGTGCAGGACAGTTGACTCTGCCTCTGGTGTCTCAAGAGGGAGGGAAGATGGGGCCCTAAAGGGTGGTTTGCAAGGCCGTCTACTCTGTGTTATCTGCCAGACTATTTCCATGATCCTGCTTTCATCTTGTTAGTCCTTCACTGAAGGGCTTAAGTTTAATTGTCTCTATCTTCAGGGAGTCCACACTTTTACCCCTCTCCAGCCTGATCTCCCAGTATCTAACACACGTTCCCTTCCACTCCAGGAAGTGACACCTCAAGAGCACATCACTGTTCTGGCAACTCTTGGGTCTGTGCTTTTGCTACAGTTGTTTGCTGTGGCCTGGAGTACTTGCATTTCTCTATTTATGCACAAACTATTATTCAGGGTCCATCTCCAATTATTCCTTCCCCAGTGTATTCATTCATCACATATTATCAGTTACATACTGGACACTATTCTGGGTTAACAGAAACGCTAGTCAACGAGAGCCCCTCATAAAGCTTACCTTCTGGTATAGAACACAGACATAAATCACAGACACTGATCAAAACCCAACAAGTGTTGGCATGGATGTGGAGAAATTGGAACCCCTGTACACTTTTGGTGGGCATTCAAAATGGTACAACTGCTATAGAAAGAATTATGGAGGTTCTTCAAAAAATTAAGAATAGTCATTGAAATTAGGATCTCGTAAAGGTATTAGCACTCCTTTGTTCATTACAATGTTATTTACAATAACCGAGATGTGGAAATAACCTAAATGTCCATCAATAGATAAATAGACAAAGAGAATGTCATGTATACATATAATGGAATATACTTTTCAGCTTTAAAAAAGAAAGATTTCTGCAATATGTAACAACATGGATGAACCTAAAGACAGGTTCAAAGTGAATACGTCATAGAAAGATACTGCGGGGCGCCTGGGTGGCTCAGTCAGTTGAGCATCCAACTTCGGCTCAGGTCATGATCTTGTACTCCATGAGTTCGGGCCCGCGTTGGGCTCTGTGCTGACAGCTCAGAGCTTGGAGGCTGGTTCGAATTCTGAGTCTCCTTCTCTCTCTGCCCCTCCCCCACTCATGCTCTGTCTCTCTCTCTCTGTCAAAAATAAATAAACACTAAAAAAAATTATAAAAAAAAAGAAAGACACTGCATGAATCCCCTTATATGCAATACCTAAAATAATCAAGTTCATAGAATAAAAAAGTGGAATAGAGGTTTCCAGAGTCTAGAGGGAGGGAGAAATGAGGAGTTACCAATCAATGAGCATAAAGTTTTGGTCAAGGAGGATGAATAAACTCTAGCAATCTGCAGTACAACATTGTACTATAATTAACAATATTATACATTCATCAATACAATTAACAATTAAGAGGGTAGATCTCATGTTAAGTGGACTTATCATAATAAAACAAAATTTAAAAATAATAAACAGATCTAATATAATTGCAAATGGTGATAACTTCTATGAAATGTTAGGTTTTCTATAAAACATTAACTTTGGGTCAGGTGGGCATAAGAAATTATATGAAAGACATGTTAATTTTGAGAAACCTGTGATGCGTTCAAGTGAAGATATGACATCCCAGAGAAAATGAAAAGAGAAAAAAAACTATTGGAAATACGGAAAAGAATGTCAAGATGCAGAGATGCACCTTTAAAACACGTGGTACCTAAGGCACCATTTTCTCACACATATGGAAATGTAAAAATCACAAATAATTCATTAAGATAGAAATTACAACAAAGGCAGGCCATGGGTGACTTCATGGAGAGATCCAGTGCCTAGTACACTTAATGGCCCCTCTCCCAGCTGTATTTCCATAAAATTCCACACCCTTGACCAGGCTTTCTATACTTTCCCTATCTACCAGCCCTGTCCTACGATAATTCTTGAACTTCAAAGTGCATCACAATCATCTGGACAGCTTGTTAATAACATAGACTCAGGGCCCACTCTAGAGGTATTCTGAGGCTGGGGGAAGATAGTTGTACTTTAAAAAGCTTCCCAGTAGATTCTGATTAATGAATTTGCCAAATCATTCACTCATTCATTCAACATGTATTTTTTTAATATGTACAAGGCACTGGAATGCTGTAATAAACAAAGGACACAAAACTCCCTGCTTTAACGTATGTGTCCATCGATAGATGAAAGGATAGACAGATGTGGTATATATACACGATGGACTATTATTCAGCCACAAAAAGGAATGAGATCTTGCCATCTGAGACAGCATGGGTGGAACTAGAGGGTATTATGCTACACGAGATAAGTCAGAGAAAGACCAATACATTATGATCTCACTTATATGTGGAAACTAAGAAGCAAAGCAAATGAGCAAACAAATAAGCAATAAACAGAGAGTCATAAAGAGAGAGAACAAAGTGGTGGTTGTCAGAGCAGAGGGCCGTGGGGGAGGGCAAAACGGGTCAAGGGGAGTAAGAGGTACAAACTTGCAGTAATAAATAAGTCACAGGGAAGAAAAATATAGCATAGGGAATATAAATAATATTATAATAACTTTGTATGGTGACAGATGGTGATTACACTTGTGGTGAGCACTGTGTAATACATATCGTTGTCAAATCACCATGCCATCCACCTGAAACCTGCAATTCAATAAAAAAAAAAAAGAGGGAGGCACTTGGGTGGCTCAGTTGGTTAAGTGTCTGATGTTGATTCTGGCTCAGGTCGTGATCTCGCCATCTTGAGATCGAGCCCCACTTGGGGCTCTGAGCTGGGTATGGAGCCTGTTTAGGATTATCTTTCCCTCTCCCTCTACTCCTCCCCTCCCGCACATGACTTCGCTCTCTCGCTCTCTCTCTCTCTCTCTCAAAAAAAAAGGGAGGATCTGGTCCAAGATGGCATCATAGGAAGACCCTGAACTCACCTCCTCCAGGGTGCACACCAAATTATACCTATTTATAGAATTCCTCATGAAGAAGAATTGAGAGCTCTGGGAATGACTTCTACATGACAAAAGATAGAGACCAGCAAAGGAGAACTGCAGGAGAGATGGGGACATGGTAGGGAAGGGAGGCTGCAAAGGGCAGTGAGGAGGATACTACTAAGGGTCAGAGACAGATCCCTCTGTCCTTGGGTACAGAAAAAAGGCCTGGGTTTAAAAGCACAACTAGCATATAAAAGAGGCAGCACTAGAACTCCACTAAATGGAGCTGTGGAAAGCTCTCCAGGTCAGAAAGATGGGAGAACTACAAGTTTGCATCCCCCCACGCCTTAAAAATGCAGACCGGAGCAGGGTCCTGTGGCCATATCAGGCTTGTGGCCTTAGCAAGCCCCCACCAGCCCTGGTGCACTGAGGCACAGGATAAAAAGAAAAGAAAGCCAAAATGTTCTGCTTTCACAGGGTTTACCCTTCAGTTGGCAGTGGGGGAGGAAGTGACAGATAATAAAAAATATCTAAATACAAAAATAATATGAACCATAGATGTGATTGCCTCGCAATCAAGTTTGTTCCCATTAAATAGTATTTTGCTCTTGATGGGTCTGTCCTGAGCCAGAATTTTATATTCTCATGTAACAAGTATAAAATTCACTCTCACAATATTCTGATCATGGTATCTGCCCTGCCAGGTAAGTATAACTGTCACAATATTCTATAAATGCAAAGTGCAAAGACATTTTTATATCTCTATAACTGAAATAAGCTCAGTTCTCAAGGCTCTATTTCTCCTGTTGACTGAAAGCTGAAATTTGTCAATTCATGGTCAATCTGGGAGCTTCCATCTTAGATGAAGTTTCTAAATTAGGATTCTCCTCTCCTTCGTCTCTCCCTAAGCTCCGCGGTAGGATTCACCTATTATTCTTGCAGAAAAGGACTTATTTCGGTCTTGGTTGCCTCCGGGTTGGGCCCGCTGCTAGTGAATTTTGTCTGTTCCTTTCGCTTGGGCAATGCTCGGTGAGGAGCTCACTGTCTCCCCCTGCTGGCTGGGCTCCAGCTCTGGCCGACACAGTTCGCTCTCCAACATACAATAAAAATCCCTTAGAATTTCTTCTGGCACCAGGCTTCCCAGACCTCTCCTTGCACCCTTATGAGAGAGGCACTGAAGCTCAGTTTTGACCGTTATCTCTGCCACTCTGGACATTTGGGAACTTTTGTTAAATCCCTCCCTCCCTCGGGGAAAGTATTCTTATTAAAAAAAGTAGGGAGGTGATAATTTTTAAAGAATAATTTTTAAAGAATATCTTAATAAACTGCATCAGATATATTGATACTTGGTATGTCCTCTACGATGTTTCAAAAAGGAGGGTCTCCTTTGTGAAGAGAGCTCCCTCAAGCTTGGTGTTGCTGGTATGACAGTCCTATTACGTGATCATCTTCAAGGTAGTATCTCCCAATGCTGTTGGAGGGAGTCTATATTGAAAGTTTATTTTATGTTGCAGGTATGAATAGTTTTCAGACCTTACTCAAGAGAGAAAAATTAACTTGTGTTATTGTGATCTATCAATAAGTATAGATTATATGCCAATATAAATGAACAAAATTATATTTGTTGTTTTCCCTCAGATAAATAGAGATAATGAATAGTGTTTAACAGAAAAGACGAATGGATTTAGATATATGTTAAATCAAATTATTTAAAGCCAGACAGGCTGATTTTTTTCCCCTATTGGATTGATTCTTTATCTGAGCTGAAAGTTTTGGAAAGGTTTATAGTCAAAAGAAGTTGCCTGAGTTGAAAGTTTGCCTGTGAGAAGTTAAAATTCAAGAGTGTATTTTTGAAGGCACCTAATAAAATAAAGTAATACTAGTTACTAGCCACCTACTTAAGCAGTTTTCAAAATAGTGCCTGGGGAAATCTTTGGGTTTCTCACTCTTTCAAGAGCACAATGAAGTCAAAACTATTTTCATAATAATAGTAATATTATTTGCTTTTTTTTCACTCCTACTTTCTCATAATGGTTGCAGAGTTTTCTAGAAGCTACATGAAATGTGATAATGTCATTGCTTTGGTGGTTAAAGGAATGCACACATATATTCTAGTGTTTAAAAGTTTCTGTTTTAATTTCTAATATAGTAAATATTGATAGATATAGTGCACATAAACAAAGTGTTTTTGGAATTCTCATTAATTTTTTAAAGTTTAAAGGGGTTCTGAGATTAAAATGTTTGAGAAATGATGACCTAATTCACTGAGTTGACACATATCTTCTCCCCTTAAATTAATGGTGATCATATATTTTCTGTGGAACTGGTAAGCTCAGGGTTTATTCTTGTTATTGTTGGCCGTCTTTTCTTTTTTTCCTTTTCCATGCCTCTTCTGGATTTCATTGTTTTCTCCCAGCTTTTCTCCTGTTGATTCCAAATACAAAGTAGAAGTGGGATCTGAGGAAGAAAATATATTAGTTAAAAGGAATTTTTTAAAGATTCTAATTTGTTAAAACAGAGGTTTGGCTTAAGATCTATAGTGGTACAAATCAGGTAATGAAGTGAGATCTGAGACCCACCAAATACAACTTACAGTAGTGTTCAGGGAACAACTAACAAACTCTTCCACCCTTGAAATGTACAGGAGTCTCCGGAGAATAAGGGAGATGGGAACAAGAAGGCTTTGGGAAGCATTGTGTTATAACCCCATGCAATCCCCAAGGGTGAGAGCTAGGGTTACTTTACCCTTCAGCTCAAGTCAAGAGAGGGAACCTTAAATGGGATACAGTGAGCCCAGTGTGAGACTCCTGCATTTTGAAGAAGATTTAATTAATGACTGGTCTAAGAAATCTGGAAGACCTGAGATGGATTAACCACTGTTGTTTTGGTGAATGAACCAAAACAGAGATGTTAGAGAGGACATAAGCCTTCACACCCCAGGGAGAAGAATGTGTGAGTGATTCTGCTGGACCAAATATAGACATGTGTATATCACACACACGCATACGTATGATATATTATGAAGGAAACAAATCCTGATGACAGAGATTGAGTTTAATGGATGGAACCTTACTTCAAACCAGGTGGTGAGACAAGGCCAGTCTGAGAAGGTGACATTTCACTTAAACTATGAAGAATAAGGAGTCAGCCATGCAAACATCTATGCTAAGAACCGTCTAAGCAGAATTAGCAGCCAAGATGTGAATGGGTTCTGCATGCTCAAAGACCAGAAAGTAACCCAGTGGGGTTGGAAGCTAGGTGCAAGATGGGATCAGAAATGGAGGCAGGGACCAAATAATGCAGGGCCTTACAAGCCAAGGTAAGACATAAACAGCTCTACTGATGTACTCTTCATGCACTCTCCAAGCTCTATAGTAATTTTCCAAACTCTCAGTGAATTTAAGGTTCCATATATTTCTTTTGTCTTGGGATTTTCAAAGGAAATCATAGAATCTATAATTTGATGAGTTTGGGGAAGGCTGAGTGTGCCTGTCTCTTCAGTTTTATTTAATTTAATACCATAAAGTCCCCTAATTGTGGTCCAAAACATTAATTTACTTATTTATGCTTGTGTTTACTGAATGAATGCCTTGAGTAGCAGTAGAGATTTTTGGTCAAGTTTTATAATTCCTACTCTATTTTTATTTTTCTGATCACCATATTAACTCTTGATTTTAGAAATCCTTGTACTAGGAAGCATCTAGTAGATTCGGCCATGGTTTAAAAAAATTAAAGAAAATCAATCACTTCCCTTGGCAATCTCATGATCATAACTTGACTCTTTATATTGAAGGTATTTCATCTCATCTTTTTGAAGGATTTGAAGCATTTTTTGATAGACATTATTTTAACCAATCAGCAAATATTTACTATCTATTCTTTCAGGTGATATGTATTTTTTTCCTTTGGGTGCTATGAGGATGATTTATATATAAATTGTGCAGGGTCTTATAAGCCAAAAGGTGTTGAGTAAGAGATTATGAGAGAAAAGAGGCACGCAAGCATGAGTTGATATAAAGGGTGAAGATGAAGTCACATGGAGCTAATTCTGGAACACGGAGAAAACCAATTTTGCAAGATGAGTATATAGGTGAGAAGACTTGTGACTAATAAAATTGGAGAAGAGTTTTCAGGCCAAAATACGTTATCTTTCCCATTGTAACTAAGAATATGATAGGACACCTAGAAGTTATTCTGAAGGAATATTTTGAATCTTCCTGGACATTCCTCCTTTTTAGTAATATATCAGTCACCATGAACAGCCTTTAAAATGATCAATCAGGATTTTCCATTTACCCGTGACCTTTCTGAGAAGCATGTTCACAAAATAACATTTCACAGATTATGGACCATACTGCAGGACTGGCAAAATTTCATGGGATGCTTTTTGCCCAACCATTATAAAGTGATGATTCAGCTTTAGAATTCATCAGAATTGTTTATTAGTGCCATAGATATTAATATCTGCTCCTATGGCAACCCATCCATCATTAAATCATGCATGAGGAAGGAGAAGGATGAAGACATGTTTCTTTTTGAAAGCCAACTTGTAATTCCTTAAACTCACATTTGCCATTTGATTAAACAACAACAACAACAACAACAACAAATCTGTAACATGGTCGCAACTGCAAGAAAATGATGCTCTTAAGTCTACCTGAGAGGTAGATTTGAGGTGTGTGCTGCCCTGATTCTTGGTATTGCAAGTTCAAGCACTATTGTTTCTCCTAATTTTCCTGCTGAAAATTAATTCCACACTTGTCTTATCTTATGAAGAAGATGAATTTTGCCTCTACTTTTGCTCTCCGTCAACTCTTTCTCTATTCTTACAGCAGGATGGTCTTTTTGCAAATCTGGTGCAAAAGTGGACATATGCTACCTCCTGTTTAAAATCTTCCCATAATTCTTGATTCTTTTCAGAATGGAGGTTAGATTGATCATGGCAAACAAGATCACCTTAGCAGCCTTCAGATCTCTGCTAAGTTTTACATCTTTACGGAAGCTTTCTCTGACCTTTTTGGCCAAGACAATTTCACAGCATGACACATTTTTCACAGTATTAGCACTGATCACAATTGTAAATTTACAAGTGGCGCCATTATTGATAAATA
The DNA here is from genome assembly GCF_016509475.1 of Prionailurus bengalensis. Taxonomy (NCBI): domain Eukaryota; kingdom Metazoa; phylum Chordata; class Mammalia; order Carnivora; family Felidae; genus Prionailurus; species Prionailurus bengalensis. Next base: position 187,918,113 of record NC_057344.1, on the reverse strand, counting down.
ATGAGATAAAATAGATAAGATATCTGTCTCCTATAATAGATTGCAAGTTCTAAGAGGGAAGTGCTTTGAAATCCTATTCTATTCTCAGTCACTGGCACAGGATCTGACAAAAAAGAATTCAATACATACTTGTTGATATTGTTGATGATGTTGCAGGAGTGAATGGATGGACCTATGACCTGTGCAGAAAATATAGCCATCACCTATTACGTTCATGGGATCATAGTGTGTTTGTGAAGAAATACCTTTGAAATCTTATATTCTAGATCTCTCCCTATTCAGATAGAAATTGAGGCCTAGAAATCAAATGACTTGTCCAAGATCACACAGTTGATCCCTACAACACAGCTGGCCTGGTCTCTAGGCCTTCACTGCTACTCTGAACTCTTTTTGTTATGTTACAGCTCCTCTCAGCCAACCTCCTCATTCCAAAAGGGCAAGCGGAGGGCCAGAATCACAGTGAATTAGTGCAGGCGTTGGGTGGCTTCAGTACCGGGTAAATGTCTCCGACCTCCTCTACACTCAGAGGCCATTGAGTGTCAAGGGTCTGTGAAGTTGTATTTGGTTTAATTCCTTCATGGTTCCATAAATTCTTACCCTATGCTTTCTTAGGCTAGCCATTTCTAATGGACACATCATGGCCATGGAAGAACTTAGAAACTGAATCTGAGTGGAAGAGAGAAATATCCCTTCCTCTGGTCAAAATGCTGAACACTCAATTCTAGTGATGATAATCCAAGTCCAGCCTGTTCACAGAACAACAACCACATATGAGAACTTGGGGCAATTAATTCACATTTTCAGCTTCAGCTTATGCATCTCTAAAGCCATTAAAGATGTTCTTAATTCTAAAATGCTTTGATTCTATAAATGTGTCAAGGTATTATTCTCTTCTTTGTCACTGTGTTTTTAACCTTCCCTTTTTTGGTCAATTTCCATAAATTTGTTGCCTCTTAATTATAACAGTAGAGCTCAGTATGAACCAAACACCGCTCAATAAGTCCCCCATTCATCATAATGTCCCATTACAGAGTGGGTCAGATCACCTAATGTCTTCGCTCCCTTGGGTAGCTTGGGGTTACCCCTAGGTAGTCAGGTAGAGTAGCAGGTTGGCCATTTAATCTCCTCCCATTCTCAATTTCACTCCCTTTCTTGTGAACACAAAAGAACTTTAAGTGCTCTGTCCACGGCATTGAAATGCCAACCTTAGTTGGTACTTTGAAAACTCAAAGCCTTTTACAAGATGAATAGCAAACTGTGGATGACAGCTCCTGTGGAGCCATTATTGAATTGCAGCCCTGATGACTGCATTACTTTGGATTTAGATAAAAGACTCCATACAAGACAAATGGTAGGAGGACATCAAACAAGACTGTGTCCATACAGTGACAGAAGCAATCCAATTGAAGAAGCTGTTGATTTCCCCAAGGCTACATACTATTTCTTCCTGAGTAATTTATATTAAGGAACTAAAGATTGTATATTCATTTTCTATTTATACTTTTCTCTAAAAATACGAATGTCCAGTTGTCAAGTCCAAGTCTTCTGCTCTTGCCTGGAAGAGAAATATCGATATGGGAACATGTTAATTATTTTGTATTGTGTTTTATTTAACCACAATAGCAGTGTGTGTAAAGGTTATAGACTGAGAGTTACAATCTATAATGATCAGATAAAAAGATTAGTCAGCAAATCGATAGTTCCCTGTACCAACAGGAAGCTCGGTATATTCAAGGCAACAATGAGTACAAAGGGTACAGATAAACATCGGGCACCTTTATTTAGATGAAAACTAATTCTGGAGAACTTCCACTACCTCATTAATTATGTACCAACCTTCAGGAGGCTGAACTGGGTGAAGTGGAATCATTAGTGGCTTTTGGAATGTGTTGGAAATGCTTCTGGCTGTAGACAAACAGTGTAACATGAGAGCCTTTCTTTCTGTTGGGCTGGCAGATGTTCACACAAACCCAGTTCCTCAAAATGGAAAGGGTTTTGTGTGTAGAACTTGCACGAACATTTTCGTATCCTCAATCTTGGGAATAAGAATGTAGCATGCAGCATGCTTTAGTTTCAAGAAGTACCATCAATATTGTTTAAAGAGTGAATGTAAATGTTAATCTATTTAATAGGGAGATAGCACCCTTCATAGAAGTTTTATCCCCAAACAGCTCTCTATGTTGACATATTTTTTTAAATGTAATTTTACGCTTTTGTGATGTCACTGCTCTCATGAACTTCCATACTAAGCGTTTCCTTTGCTTTTCTTGCTTTATTTGGCATGGACTGGCCCCCACCTTTTCCTATGCAAAAGCTAATCCAGTGGAAAGTGGATTTGGATTTGCTGAATTATGAACTTTGAATAGAATCTTTGGAGTAGACTGGGAGAATTGTTTAAATTAAGATCTCTTCTGGAATTACGTGCAAGTTCATTTATTTGCATAACCATGTCTTTTGAAGGGGGACCCCCCCTTAGCATCTTTGACTTTGAGTATTTTCCAAAATCAGACTTGCTCTCTTCTGGACAATTGTTCAATTATCCAAGAATTCATCTAAATGAAAGCAAAATGTCATTTGTTTGGAACAGAGTCACATAAAAGAACAAGTTTCAATAAGCTCAAAGCTCTTAAAAATAGCTTCAAGAGTGTCTAATAGGTGATTCCCGCTTGACACCAGTAATTAATATCAAAGAAAGGGAGAAATAAAGGGGAAGGAAAAAAAACTAAAGAAAAGTGACATAATTGAGCTCAGTAAGAGCAGTTCGGTTCTCTTGAAGCCATCCTCAGATATTACTTTGCATGATTGCTTTTATAATTTTTTTCTCATTTGCATGTTTTTGTGTATTAGAATGGATATGTATTGATTTACTACTTCTGGGTCGGATGATACCCTCAGATGTGCTCCTGTAACTCTCCCTTACTGAGTTTCATATAAAACACAGCCTATGTTAGGTTTCTTAAATATAAAACTCCGGAAGTGTGTTGGGGGGGGGGGTAGGGGGCACCTATGGTTGTGTGTGGTGTCAGTTCCTGTGGACTTCTTGTAAACAAACCTAGCTATTGCTGCCTGTCAAAAAAGAAATTGTGCCTCCTTTCCTGTTGCCTTTTGGACGTCGACATGCCAACAGCTTCTGTTCACTGAGCTCACCTTGGCTGTGGCTATTTGTGCCGCAATTGAACCACTGAAGAAGAGTTCTGATTAGTTTCCAGGAGAACCAATCAGCGGCCATCTGGCTGATTGCCTGAGACCTGGCGCACTGGTAATCCTATCACACCTCCAGGGTAGACTAACAGTTGTGATTGTAGTTTAATGAAACACTTTGACTTCAAATGTCTGCTTAGCTCGAGACTACAATTCCTCTATGTCTCCTTCTTCCCTTACTGTCTTCCTTCTGTTCCCCTCCTTTCCTTTCCTCCCTCCCTCTCTTCTTCCTTTTCTCATTCCTTTTTTCTTTCCCTCCTTCCTTCTCTCAACTCCACAGTGGCCTTTCGCACTTTACAAGGTGATTTCACACTTTGCCACTGGCATGGTTCAGGCCCTTGCCATTGCCTGCCTGGATTGCTGCCAGAGACTCATAACTGCTCTTGGCTCTCCCCTGACTGCTTCCCACCACCCCTATGCCTGCTTCACCATTGTCCACAATGCAGCCAGAATGATCTTTCTAAAACACCTATCTGCCGGTAGCAAAGGCTAGAAGTACTTGTGTGGTTCCATACCACATCCTGTATCATGATCAGATTTCTTCACTGGCCCTGGCTGACCACCCCCCACCCCCCCGCCCCCCCACCCCGACCCTATCTCCCACACTCTCCATGTATGCCCGGGCTCTGGTCATACAGATTCCCAGGTACACCAGCCTTCTCACACTTCCCTGCTGCCACACATGCTGCCCCGTGGCCATCTCTCCCCTCTCATATCTCACCCCTCACCCAGCCTTCTATTTTTGGCCTGGCTAATTTTCACCTCCTCTTTAAGGCTTAGCTAAAGCATTATTTACCTTTGAAATATTCCACATCTAACCTCCCACGACTTGCTGTCCCTAACACCCTCGTTGTAAACACACACACACACACACACACACACACACACATACAGACTGGGATTCCATAATAGCCCTACCGTGACATTAAGTATACTGTTGTAATAACATTAATTATATTGTATTGGAATTATTGACTTAAATGTCACCTCTTCTAGAGCCAGGATTCTGAACCCTGTCATAGCCATGGACCATTTGCCAAATCATTTTTTTTTTTCACTTAAAAAGTTTCTTTTTTTCTTTTAAGTAATCTCTATACTCAACATGGGGCTTCAACTCACAGCCTCTCATTCAAGAGTTGCATGCTCTACCAAATGAGCCAGCCAGGCACACCCATGGTTTTAAACATGTAAAACAAAATACACATTATTACAAAGAAAATAAATTATAATGACAGTTACCAAAATATTAAAATATATTGTAATATAATATCACATACAGATATGTTTTTTAAAGCCTCAGCTAAGAAATTCAAGCAGCAAGTCCACTAACTGTTGTAATTTAGAAGTAGTTGTGAGTGAAAACAGTTTTTCTTGGTATATTCTGTCACTCGGATATGATATCTATAGTTTCTAATTGTGTGAAAGTACTATCGTGGTTCATTGTATACATTCATAAATTTTAAAAATGCTTAGTTACAGGTAAATGAAAATAAGGGTATAATTATTGCTTCAAGCCAAGTTCATGGAGAACCCGAATTTTAGAATCTTTGGATTTTAGATCATAAGATCTTTGAGGCTTTCATTTTAATATACCCATGCCTTGTATCGTATTAGAACATAGTAAGCACTTAAAATGTTTATTGACCAAATTAATGAAGGGAGAAATAGTTTAGTATTTCATCTAACTTAAACTCCAACCCTCCCCCCCTTGTGAGTTAGGCTTTATTATTTTGATCATGTATTAAGAAATTGAAATTCAGAAAGGTTAAGAATATTTTTCTAGTTCACAGGGCTTTAAAATGCTTATTCTACCATAAGGTTGCCTCCCAGAATATTGTATCTAACCTGTCCAAAGTCAAGAGAAAGGGACTCAATATGGAAACTGATGCTCTCAGTTTCTACAAGGAGAAATAAGTTTACCTTTGGTAACCCTTGGCTTCCATTATATTAATGTTCCATCAGTATTGGCCAGTGTGCTACTTGGCATCCATCTGGACTTTATGAGAAAGGCTGGGAACTTGGAGATAATGATCCTGTCATCCACAAGAGTTTGTCTTACCAAGAGGAATGCTTAACTCGGACTCAGAAACACTCCAAGAACGGGAGGAATAAGGATGGAAATGCCACTTCCTGGACAGCCTGCTCAGGGAGCAGCAGTTGTATAGAGTGAGTTTTTGTTTCATTAGCTCCCTTTGAGTGGAAGGATAAAAGAAAATGACTAAAGCTAGGACAAGCCTTTTCACATCTCAGGATGTGAGTGAAGGAAGGTTTGGTACACTCTATGCTGCCCTGTGCATTGAAATGCTCAGACCATTGTGTGGCACAATGACTCCCTTTCAGGAAGGTAGCTGCTATTGTGTCCTTCTGTTGTTCTGTTTCTTTCTGTCCCTTTGCCTGCTTTAGTTTTTCCTGGTATCTAGTCTACAAAGAAACCACTCAGTAGCAATGCCTGGGCAGGCTTCTTAAGGAGAGGAGAGAGACCTCCCTCTCCACTTCCCAACACTCACATACACAGAAGGAGAAAGAAATGGCAGTGTCGCCTTGGGACTTATAAGCTACGCTGATCTGATAGGACAAAGCCACTTTAAATACTCCAAACCCTTGTTTCCCTTGGCAGTGAGAAATCAAACCAAACTGGAAACAACTTACATTGTCAAGCTCTGGGAAGTTGCTATAAGGATAGTTAAGCTCTTGACATCTGAAATGTCTGGCTTAGGTATTTCTTGATCTTTTATTTTGTACCTGTATATTTGATGAGTCAAAGTGTGGGTATCTGGAATCACACAATGGCTCCTGGAGGCTCCAGAAATAAGATGTGCTGTATACAATTATTACTATAAGGCAGTGAGAACCTACATAAATAAGATACTTTAGAATGGACATGAATTTAACTGTGAGGCCATAAGATAATCCTTCTTAGTCTCTTCCTGTGCGATTACATTTTCAAAACATACTTTAAATCATTTTTTTCTACTTTACTACTCAAAGCGTAGTGACCACATTTGTTTGTTTGTTTGTTTTGTTTTGTTTTTAAGATTTTTAAAAATGTTTATTTATTTGAGTGAGAGAGAGAGAAAGAGAGAGAGAGAGAGAGAGAGAGAGAGAGAGAAAGGGGCAGACAGAGAGAGGGACACAGGATCCGAAGCAGGCTGCATGCTGACAGCAGAGAGTTCGATGCGAGGCTTGAAATCACAACCCATGACATCATGACCTGAGCTGAGGTCAGAACTGACTGAGCCATCCAAGCACCTCTCTTTGTTTTTACTTTCAAGGTATCTCACTATAACTCATAGGCGTCTTTGTTGCTCAGCAATCATGGAATTATAACTAAGACACAGATAAAGTTATGATGCTAAAGAATACTGTGGAAATCATATTTTCTTCTCTCAGAGAAGGAATTGTGTTGGAGGAGGAAAACACATGAAGTCAGCTCTGAATGTAAATCACAGGGGTGGGACCTAAAATCTGTGTGTCTTTCAACAAATTGTTTAACTTCTTTCCTCTACTATATTCTTTCAAAAAATTGGGGTGGTACAATTTTGCAGCCTTTTTCATATGGTTGTTTTGAGTATTAAATGGAATAATGTCTGTAATATGCTTAACCCTGTGTCTGACACACAATAAAAAATTTAATAAATATAGAGTAGCTGGTATGACCCCAGTCCTGTTCTAAACTTGTTTTGTTGTGATCTGTCTTCCAAATGGTATGCACATTAAGGAGTATTTAATATTAAGTACAAATTAACATTGTCTATACTAAGTGTATTTAAGTTTTTTTTAAGTTCATTTTTTTTGGAGAGAGACGGAGACAGTGTGAGTGGGGGAGGGGCAGAGAGAGAGAGGGTGAGAGAGAAGCCCAAGCAGGCTCCGTGTTGCCAGCACAGGATTTGAACTCATGAAACTATGAGATCATGACCTGAGCTGAAACCAAGAGTTGCACACTTAACTGACTGACCTAGGTGCCCCTACACTAAGTGTATTTAAATACATCATTACCTTTAAATCTCACAAATTCCAAGAGGTAAGTACCATTATCTTTCTCATTTTACCAACTGGGTGGCTGAATCTTGGACCAGTTGTGACTTACCGAAGGTCCAGGGTAATACACAATAGGATAAGAACACAAATTGTCTTTGGGATTCCACTTGGTTTTCATTAACTGAAATTTTGCCTTTGATGAAGTTGAGTCTCTGATAAATAGAATTACTTTCTTTTCTCTTTCTTGTGGTCACTTGTGTGGTCCATTAAAGGGTGCACAGCTTTGGTGTGCAGAACAGCTATTCGGAAAGCTTTCTAAAACATAGATTCCTCCCACCCCACCCTCACCCTCCCTTCCTGGACCCAAGAAATTCTGATTCAAGAGATCTGGGATGGGGCAGAGAATTTGCATTCCTAAGAAGTTCTCAAAGGATGCTAGTTTAGGGACCATATTTTCCACTGCTTCAGCTGATTTTAACAACAATGGTTATCTCGAGATATGTTTGTCACAATCCAATAACCCATCTGCAGAAGAAACTTCACAGACATGCTATAGTGTGTATATTTTTTTTATTTTTTGTTTATTATGATGGTTTTCCATCTTAAATTTTTCTGGCTAGAGACAGACTGGCCCCCTATCCCTCCTAGCCAGTTCTTAGAAGTAGCAAAGGACTCAGCTGGACAGCATGCCTTTGATATGCAGACTAACCAGTCCAGGCACAGGAAACTTCTCTATGTGGCCAGTATACCCCGGTAAGCAATATTCCTCTGCTGAATCATCCCAGAGTCAGATACCAGGACCACCTCTATAAAGCCCCCTGAAATTAGTCAAACTAACCAATCCTACCCCATTATTCTGCCCTGCTTTGCAATAAAAGTGCCAGTTAAGCTTTTGGCCCAAGCTTTGCTCTTGTTCCTGTGCTCTACCAACTGCCCCAAACCTGGCAGTTCCCCTGTGACCCTGAGTGGCATGTGGAGATCCCCTTGCTAGGACCTGTGACTGTAATAGACTTGCTTCCCTCTGTCCACTCTTTGGCTGCACCTAACAGACCATCAACCAAAAGCGCACAGGTTCCTGTGTTAGAGTTCCTTCAGGCAAAAGGGCGAATGAGTTGTCCTGAGTCAGGCGATTTTTGGCGATCATTCTGTTCCTCTCCGAATCAGGAATGGATAGAATAATGGCATTAGGGACACTGGTGATCAAGGCCCACCTTGCAAATTTCAGGCCCCGTTTTGGCACGTAGCGCTTTGCATTGTCTTCTGACAGCAATTTCAACCCCCCCGATGCCCAGCCCGTGCCTCTCTCTCGTTAAACCTCTGTGAGTAGTCCTGCTGCAGCCATGAATCATACACTGAGGGCTTCACACAGCCTGGGTTTATGGAGCTGCATTACAGGAGACTATAGCTCAGATGGCCCCAGTGCAGCCAAAACAATCTGTCACTTTTAATTCTTCCTGTCACCTCATTAAGTATATGGCAACGTTGACGATAAAACACATTTTCACACAAACATGCAACACTCACACAACCCCAAAATGTAACATTTCCTCCTCTTGTATTCAGATGCGGTTGTAAATATCCAGTCACTGAAAGATTCACTGAGCAAACATATGTGCCCGGGTACTGTATGTAACTGACAGAGGCAAAGAACAGTCTCCGTGGACACATAAAGCAATTAAAAATAACTGCGCTTCAAAGCAGGCTACTATAATACAAAGGTCAGGCCCATAAATATGAACAGGATGGCAGTAATGTCTCTATCCAAATATACCCCCAAACACACAACTACAACAGGTCAGATCTCAAAGGTTAATGTTAAAAAAAAAAAAAAAGCTTTGAAATTATGCCATATTCCTCCCATGCCTTTTCCTTCTTGTGGTCTTTTCATCAAAGGTTAATATATGTGAATACAGTGGAAAAATTCTATCAAGGCCAAATATGTGTCATCAGCCAGTATTTTATTCAATGCAAAATATTTAGCCTTGGACATGTGATACAATGAAGGAGCTCTAGTAAATTTTCTGTGAAAGAAAAATGTCTCTTGCTCCCCCCCTCCCCCCTCCCCCCTCCCAACTTACTTACTGGGTTGCTTGTTTTTACATTAACTGCACGGAAGTTTGAATTCCACTCAAAGCTGTAGAGAAACCATTCTGAGGACCGGGATAATTTTTGCAGTAACACACTGAGTGTGATAATAAGGTTTATGCATGGTTGTAAAGAATGTGCTGACAGATGGAAAAGGAGCCACCTCGGTCTGCATAGCATTCATTTTTATATATATTAAAAAAAAAATCATACTACACCTGACTCTGATTCAACCATCGGGTCTTCCTCCTGCTGTCTTCCAGGAACAGAAATATTTTAGAGTGCATAGAAAAATTCCAACCCCCAGTGGACTGATTCTCTAAAATTTCAAGTTCTGTGCACATCAGAGTATCATAGGCTCCTGTATTACCATTCAACGTGTCATGTGCAATGAAAAACTTATTCCCTCCAAACATGAATCTCTATGTAGTAAGTGCCTCAGATAGTGAGCAAGTAAATGCAGCAAGGAAAAAAGATGAGAACAGACCGGCTCCCACAATGGAGACGCACTTGCTATCTTTTCCTCTGGCAAGCAGAATGCCAGCTGATTTGCCAAGGATTAGTTTTTATTCAAGGAAATTAAAATATGAGCGCAGATTGTGTGAGAGCATTGGGGTCATCTCTACCCTTTTGTGGTGTGATATTTCAGAGCACATTGATTGGAGGGAAAGAGCACTGTGGGGCACCTGGGTGGCTCAGTCAGTTGAGCGTCTGACTTCGGCTCAGGTCATGATCTCACGGCTGATGAGTTCGAACCCCGCGTCAGGCTCTGTGCTGAACAGCTCCGTGTCTGGAGCCTGCTTCAGATTCTGTGTCTCCCTCTCTCTGCCTCTCCCCTGTTCATGCTCTGTCTCTCTCTTTCTCTCTCTCAAAAATAAATAAACATTAGAAAAAAATTTTTTAAAAAGAAAAGAGCACTGTGAGGTAAATTCCTTACTCTTCATAACAGGAAGCAACAATGCCCAACCCATCTAGCACCCCCAGTTTGATTCTCTGAGACATGGTGCCCATTTCTTAAGGGAGAAAAACCAGCTCCCAACATCTTCTCTCCTAAACCTATTACTATATTCTTGGAAAAGCCCATACATGCTAAAGTGAATGAATGAATGAATGAAAGAGAAAAACTGAAAAACCCAATCGCTTTCCTTTCACCCTCGATCTTTTGATTAAATGCGTCTGTATGACACAGTAGGGCTGTGGTTACCAAGCACCACAAATTAAGTGGCTTAAACACCAGAAATGTCTTATCTCATAGTTTTGTCTCTATCTTTTTCCTTTTTCTTTATCTCATCCTTTTTCCATAAGGATGTCAGTCATATTGGATTAGGGCCTATCCTGATAACTTCATTTAGCCCAAAGACCCTATATCCATATAAGCTCACATTCTGAGGTACTGGGAGGTTAGAACTTGGACATATGAATTTTGGGGAGACACAATTCAACCCATAACAGCATCTTCTACTGACACAACAACCCAGAGCTTCCATTCATCCACTGGTGTTCTCTCTTCCTCTCCTGAAAAGTGAGGACCCTCACATTCCTGAGATCCTCAGAGCACAGCTTTCTGGGAGAAGAGCAATTTTTTTTTTCCACATTGCTAAAGATGGTCCTGAATTATTCCATGTGTTCACTTTTGCATCTTATAAATTCCAAAAACAACTTTTTAGTGTTTATATTTATTTTTGAGACAGAGAGACAGAGCATGAACGGGGGAGGGGCAGAGAGAGAGGGAGACACAGAATCCGAAGCAGCCTCCAGGCTCTGAGCTGTCGGCACAGAACCCGACGCGGGACTCGAACTCACAGACCACGAGATCGTGACCTGAGCCGAAGTTGGATGCTCAAACCGACTGAGCCACCCAGGCGTCCCTACTTCTTATAAATTCTTAACAAGCCATGCATCTTCTACTTCTTTGTAAGATTCTCTTCAACCAACTTCACAATTCGTCCAACGTCTAATCAGTATTTTGGCAGCTGGGTCACAGATACTGTTCTCACACCAGATTCTGGCACGACTGGAGGTTTACTTTTGTATGTATGGCAGTGAACCACCCACAACCCACCCCATTTGCTTTTCAACTCAAGTGACCTTCAACTGCGGTCCACTCACATGGTCTAATCATTTACATACTCTAATAGAGTCTGTTCCTTATATATGTGTGTGTTAGCTCCGGAAACTTAAATTCAAATACTCCTTCCTCTGACTGCTATCTGCTCATGCCAATTTTCTCATGTCTCTACTTCACTGATATCATCAGTTACCAAATTATGGTATTACATGGAAAATTAGTGTTTCAGTATGTTAATAAGATCACACAGAAGAAGATAAAATGGTGTATAGTCAAATACATTTAGGAGAATGGGGCTAATAAAGTTAAAACATTTCTTTACTGAAGGAATTAAGTACACTAACACTTATTCTGAATAACCAAGAGTTTGTGACTGGTTTAACCAAACTTATGTCAGCAATTAAAAAAAAAACAATGAAGAGTAGTGAACCAAATACCACTCTGGAAATTAGTGGATTACAACTGTTCCTTAACCTGTAACCGCTCTTCTTACTTTTCCCCTCATTCTAGTTGTCCACCCTTTCCTTAGGATTTTTAGATAGATCACTTAGGCCATTCTCTGGCTGAATAGTTCTTCCAGTCTTATTTCTGCATCCAGCCTGCAACTCTTGGCCTATCTAGTCCCACGTACGAGCTCATGTTCTACGACTTTCAGTAGGCTTTCAGAACTGCAAGGAAGAATACCCATGCTAAATCCTTTTGCAATTTAACTCAGCATTTAATAAGTTATCACTATTTTCCAGGTCACCTGTTCACCCACCTCACGTCATCTCTTTTCTCTCTTTTTTCTCCTATGTCTTCAACTCTTCTCCGTGAGTTCTTTCTTCTACAGTATTAAATCTGTTCAAAGGGGTCTCGTTTCGTTTTTTTGTTTTCATTTTTCACAACTTGCTTCTTGAAGGTTTCCACCCCCCTTTTTAAGTCTATTTCTTTATTTTGAGAGAGACAGATGGTGTGAGGGGAGCAGGGGCAGAGAAAGAGAGAATCCCAAGCAGGCTCCATGCTGCTAGCTGCAGAGCCTGACGTGGAGCTCAAATTCATGAACCATGAGATTATGTCCTGAGCCAAAACCAAGAGTCAGACAACCGACTGAGCCACCTGGGCACCCCTTATCACCCTTTCCAAATTAAATTCCACGAGCATGGAATATCTTTCCACTTAACTGTGCCTCTTCGATTTCTTTCGTCAATGTCGTCTAGTTTTCAGTGTACAGGTCTTTCACCTTCTCAGTTAAATTTATTCCAAGGTATTTTGTTCCTTTTGATGCGACTGTAAATGGGATTGTTTGGCTTAATTTCTCTTTCTGCTGGTTCATTATTAATGTACATAAATGCAACAGGTTTTGTATTCTGCAATGTTGCTAAATTCATTTATTTATTTAACAGGTTTTGTTTTTTGTTTGTTTTGTTTTGTTTTTGGTGGGAAAGTAATTCTTAACAGAGGCAATGCAGATTCTTTAAAATGTCAAATAATAATCACGATCTAAAATACTAGGTTACAAGATAAAGTAGAAGATAATAAAAAAAAAGTAAATGTGTTTGAATTATCAAGGGATAGTGATTAGATATATGCCATTTTAAAAATGTTTTATTTTAGAATAGTTTGTATTTATTGAAAAAAAACACAGTAAGGGAGTTTCAGTAAAACCTATATAGTTTTCTCTATTATTCGTATCTTATATTTGTTATATTTAATGGTACATTTGTGACACTTCGTGAACTAATATTTTATGTTATCATCAAATTTTATACTTTATTCAGATTTCCTTGGACATTATTTATTGTCCTTTGTTGTTGTTGTTGCTGTCATTGTTGTTGTTGTCGTTTAAATGTACCATATTTCATTTACTTATCATGTCTCCTTAGACTTCTCTTTACTGTGGTAGCTTCCATGATTTTCCTTGTTATTGATGACCATGACAATTTTGAGGAATACTGGTCAGTAACTTTGTAGAATGTCCTTCAAAGGAATTGTGTGATGTTTTTCTCATGATTAGATTGCAGTTATGGGTGTTTGGCAGGAAAGTCACAGAGGTAAGTGCCATTTTCATTACACTCTGTCAAAGGTGCATGCTATCAACAGGACTTATCACTGTTGATGTTAACTTTGATCATGTAACTGAGGTAGTCTTTGTTGGGTTTTTCTGCCATAAAGTTACTTTCTTCTTTCTTCTTTCTCTCATTCGATGCTATACTTTTTGGGAGGAAATTGCCACATACAGCCCGCACTCAAGATGTGGGCAGTTATGCTCTACTTTCTTAAGGATGGGTTACCTACCTAGTGTATACAAATTAAAAAAAAATATTTAGATGGTTAAGAAATCCCAAGATGTAATGCAGACTATGACAAAACAATCTAACTATATTAAAAATTTAGGAAATAATATCGTTAAAGATGATGAAGGAAAATGTGCTGATCTAAGTCACTTTGGAAATTAGTGGAATCTGTAAAATTAAAAGCAAAAACAGTACATAAGTACTGTAATTTAGTTCATAATGTTGTTTTCCACAGGAATATTAGTTAAAAATTATCTCACTGCTATACACGTATGCAAGAATTGAACAATTAAGTAAATGGATGGTAGATGGTAGGAACCAGGTGGGAAGTGGGATTTTACCAGTTAGCAAGAAGAAAAGGATAGAGAATAATCCGTGTTTTAATGGATTCGAATTAGGGACATCATTATGAAATTATGTTTAGTTTAACATATATATATATGTATATACATATATATGTATATACACACAAGAAATATTTACAGATGTCTGTAAATCCACAAGTCAATTATACACAAAACCATTCTTGCTTTGTCAGCTGAGATAGCCTGGAAACAATGACATCCTAGTATTGACAAGTTCATGTCGTGCCCAGATCTTAGTTCGCAAGTGCCATTCTTGAATAAAAGGATCAAGGGCTCCTTGGAGAAATTACTAATTCAGGGGCTGGGGCAGGAAATAGAAAATGTGAGTCTGGAGTATTTTGTAGTGCTAGAGGTAATGAATGCTGAGAAATAAAAAATTTAAAAGCCCTGTTATGATGAGGCCATGTCAAAAGATATGAGACATAGTAGAGCTCTCAGTGGCCAATGTTGGAATAATGTGAACAAACAAAAGAAATGAAGTAATACTGGACTAGGAAACAAATATCCGTGAGTACATATGGGTATAAATAAATTATTGAACAAAAAAATGAGGGAGAAGAGACAAGTGTCTCATGCGAAGAATTTCAAATAAGACGTGTTACTTTGACATATGTAATTTTGTAAAGCAAAGACCAATAGATTTTTTTTCAAATATAAAATTAAAACAGGATTTCCAAATTCCATATCAGCATAAAGAGTAAGAAAGAAGTAGATTATGGGTAAAACAAAACAATACAAGATACTCTAAAATAAAATAAAATAAAATAAAATAAAATTAAATTAAATTAAATTAAAATGAAAGACAAAAGATCAAATGCCATATTTATTTTATCTTCTCTTATCAAAACCATTAACTTACCAATTCTGTGGTTGAGCTCCAAGTTCATATTGCAAAATTATCCAGGGGTGCCTGGGTGGTTCAGTCAATTAAGTGTACAACTCTTGATTTTGGCCCAGGTCATGATCTCACAGTTTGTGGGTTTGAGCCCCACATCAGGCTTCACGCTGACAGTGCAGAGCCCGCTTGGGATTCTCTCTCTCTCTCTCTCTCTCTCTCTCAAAATAAATAAATAAACTTAAAAAAAAAAGAAATCAATTATCCAGGCTATTACAAATCATATTCTGTTGTAAGGTACTAACATTAAGAAAATTTTGGCCAAGACAATAAAGAAAAAGAGATAATGCAGCTATGCTAAATTAAGAAGTAAAAGAAGTATAGCGTCAAATATGGAAGGTATTAAGGCTTTTAAAATATTTATAGACTTTATTTTAAATTCTACACATCTTGAAAGAATTAATGACGTGGACAAATTTCATAAAAACTATTATAAAAATTGATACTTTGTGATGAAGCTTAAAAAAATAAAATATCAAATGTAGAAAATATTATCTAGGAAATAATTACCAAAAGCTCATTTTTATCGAATAATTTTATGTTGAGTTGTTCGAAGGCAGTTGTAAACTACTTCTGGTTATATAGTAATTGATGAAAAGCATCCCAATTCAATTATGAACCAAGCAACATCTTATACAGAACATAAGAAAAATGGGACATTAAAAAAAGAAACACTGACTAAAGACCTTTAGAACTATAACTGCAAAATATTAGCAAATCAAATGTAGCAGTTTATTAAAAGATAACACACCATGACTGAATAGTTTTTATTCCAGGAATGCACTAACAATTCAATATTAGGAAACCAAGTAATAATTCATCACAACAATCGATCAAAGGAGAAGAAAAAATTATCTTGATAGACGCTGAAAAAGCATTTTAAAATAATTCAACATCAATTATTGATAAAAAACGTTAGTCAACTAGGAATAGGAGATAAGAACAAATCCCCAAGATGATATAGACAATCTATTTCAGACTAACAACCAACACTGAATCTTATTGTAAACATTAGAAACTTTCTCCTTGAAGACAAGAATAAGACAGAGATCATTATTACTGTTTTTGCAGTTAATTTTTAAAAAGTTATTTACTGATGTATGTTTTATAAATAATAAAATTCACTCTTTTAAGTGTATAGTTTGAGGAGTTTATATAAATGTAGTTATACAATCATCAGAATAAAAGGACAGAATAAGAAAATATTTCTTTCACTTCATAATGTTTTCTCTTGCCCCCATGTTCCTCTCCCTCTATTCCCAGACCCTGATGACTACTCTTCCAATGTCTGTCCCTGTATATTAATCTTTCCCAGAAGTTCCTGTAAATTGAATCATATAATATATAGCTTCTTATCATAATACATAACGCTTTTAAAATTCATCCATGCTGTTGCATATTTTATTAGTTTGTCCTTTTTAATTGCTGGGTTCTATTCTACCATTTAGATGTATTATAAATTATTTTTTCATCCATAGGATGATACCTATTTAGGTAATTTCTGGTGTTTGGTTATTATGAATAACCAAAATGGGCAAATAGCCCATTTGCATACATGTCTGTGAGTGAACAAATGTTTTCAGTTTTGTTTGCTAAATATCCAAAAATATGAATTATATGATATGTATATGTATATATGTACCAGTATATATTACATGATCAGTATATATAAAGTTCTATATGAAATCATTAAAAATTGCCAAACTATTTTTTAGAGTGGTGTACAATTGTACATTTCACAACCGGTGTATAAGAAGTTCCAGTTTTCCATAACATCATCAACACTTAGTATTGTCAGTCTTTTTAGTTTTAGCTATTTTCATGGGTATTAGTGGTATCTTACAATGTTTTTAATTTATATTTCCACAATGACTAATGATGTTGAGCATTTTTCATGTGCATATCTGCCCCCTGTGATTTTCTGTGTTGATGATATGTCAATAAAGATATTTTTTTCTGTGATTTTCTGTGTTGATGATATGTCAATAAAGATATTTTTTTAACTGTATGTTTATCTTAAAATCTTGAAATAAGGTAGCGAGAATTCTTTTTCTTCTCTTTGAATTTCTGCCTAAATTTTAGAATCATCTTCTCGATTTCTAAAAGTGACACAAAACAAAAACAAATAATTTGAATTGAGATTGCCTGTATGTATGTATGGATCAGTTTGATGAGAATTGACATCTTAACAATATTTAGTTTTAAGATCCATGTACAGTATATATATATTTTCTTTATTTAGGTCTTTAATTTTTCTCCATAATATTTTATATTTTACAGTGTACAGACATTGCATTATTCCTAAGTATATGAGGTGTGATGCTATTGTGAAAGATATTTTTCAATTTTTAAATTTTCAGTTGTAGACTGTGGGTATATAGAAATATAATTGCTTTTGTTCCTAATGACCTTGTATCCCGTATTTTGCTAAAGTCACCCATTTGTTCTTGACCTTATTTTTTCCTTTTCGTGTGTGTGTAAATTTATTGTGATTTTCTGTGTAAGTAATTATGTTATTTGTGAACCAAAATAGGTTTTTTCTCTTTGTCAGCATTCTGTTTCTTTTTCTTGCCTCATATTCTTTGATAGAATTTCTGGTTCAATGTTAAATAGAAGTGGTGAGGGAATACTTACTAGCCTTGTCTCTGATCTTAGGGTGAAATCAGTCTTTCACCACTGATATAATGTTAGCTAGAAATTTTTAATAAAAGCCGATTTTCAGTGTTAAACTCTCCAACATTAATTGGGGACTCAAATATGCTTTCTTATATGATTTTTATTTATTTATTTTATACTCTCTCATTAGGTGGAGACACATTTTGGAGTTCCTATATTTTCTTGAGAAATGTATCCAATTATTTTTATGTAATGCAATATTTCTTTTTTTCTCAAATCTAGTTTGTCTGATATTAATAGAGCCACTCCAGCTCACTTTGGGTTAGAGTTTATATGGCATATTTTTCATTCTTTTGCATTCAACAGATCTATTTCTTTGTTTTTAACATTGGCCTCTTTGTAGGCAGTGTATATTAGATCACGCTTTTAAATTTGATCTGCAGTCTGTGTCTTAATTTATTTTAAACAATGTGCATTTAATGTAATGATTATTGAAATCTACTTTCTTGCAAATATTTTTCTATCTGTCCCATGTTTTTTTTTATTTCTTCTTTTCACTTTTTGACTTATTTTAGAATGAGTACATTTAAGATTTCTTTTTACCTTCAGTATTATTTTACTAATTATATTTATTTTGCATAAGTTGCTATCATGTTTAAAATATATACCTTTAACTTATCACAGTTTGCTGCCAAATGATATTATATAACTTTCTGTGAAATGTAAGAAGCTTAAGTTGGGGAGCTTTTGTTCACTCCCTCTCATACTTTATGACATTTGTTTTTGTCGTAGATTTTATTTCTATGTATGTTATGAACTCCATAATACTTTGGCATACTTTTGCCTTGGATAGTCACTTTTCACTTAAAGAGATGAAAAATAATTGGGTAGTACTCTGGTCCTACTTTTGTCTTACTCACTTAAAGAGATGAAAAATAATGCCTAATATATTTTGTATTTACCTACATTTGTATCCCTTCCAAGATGCTATCCTTTGTTTGTGTAGATCCGTATATCCATTTGCTATCATTATCCTTCTGCCTGAGGACTTCCTTTATATTACTTGTAGCACAGGTACTTTAGCTTGTGTGTTCCTCAATATGTCTTTATTTTGTTTTTATTTTTAAAAATTTTACTAATAAGCTTTATTTTTAGAATAGTTTTAGATTTATAGACATTTTTAGCTGTACATAAAATTGAGTGAATGGTACAGAGATTTCCCATGTAATCCTCACATAGGTTCCCCTATTATTAGCATCTATATGAACATGTACATTTAATACAATTTATGAACCAATATTGCTACATTAGTTCATAGTTTATTCAGATTTCCTTAGTTTTTAATCTACTATCCTTTTCTGTTCCACTGTCCCATGTAAGGTGTTGCATTACATTTTAGTTGTCATGTCTCCTTAGACTCCTCTTGGTTGTGACAGTTTCCCAAACTTTCCTTGTGTTTGATGACCTTGGCAATTTTTAGAAGTGCTGGTCAAGTGTTTTGTAAAATATTTTCACTTGGTGTTTATCTGATGTTTTTCTCATAATTATACTGCGGTTGTAGGGTTTGCAGAGGACGATCACAGAAGTAAAGTGCCATTTCATCACACCATATCAAGAATACATCAGCATGACTTCTTATCATTGTTGATGTTAATTATGATCACCTAGCAGAGATAGTGTTTTTCAGGTTTCTCTACTGTAAAGTTACTTTTTTTTCTTCCCTTTTTGATACTGTCTTCTTTCAAAGACAGTCACTGTGTGCAGTCTCCACTTAAGAGGTGAAGAATTATGCTCCACCTCCTTTAGAGTGACTTATTTACATAACTTGCTTGGAATTCTGCATGAGGGACTTTTTTCTTCTCCACTTATTAACTTATTCAATCATTTATTTATATTAGTATGGATATATTGATATTTATTTTACATATTGTTTTGAGTCTAATACTCCCTTATTTTCTTGCTCAGATTATTCCAGATTTAGCCAGTGGGAGTTCTTTCAGATAGCTCTTGTGCACTTTTGACATATTCTCATACATTTAAAAAATTTTTAAGAACTTTTTGCACTTTCTGCCATTATAACATGCTCCGGGCTGATTTTGTACTTTCTATACCCATCCACGAATCAACTGTTTCTTCAAGAAGCCCTGATTATTTAAATTGGAGAATGGTATTAGAAACCAATATCTGGAGGTTAGGTGTGCTCATTGCTACCAAAGTGTCATTTCTTCCTTTCCTTCTTTCTCTTTTTCTTTCTCTTTCTTTTCTTTTCTTTTCTTTTCTCTTCTTGCTTTGCTTCTCTTTCTCTTTCTTTCTTTCTTTCTTTTCTTCTTTCCTCTTTCTTTCTTCTTCCTCCCCTCTCAGCTGACAAAGCAAGGAAATATATGTGTCCATACAAATCCTCCATATGTATACCTCTCTATAAATATTCCCATAGGTAGCCATCTGTATCTATATTAAATATGAATTCATACTGATGGCTCCAACTCTAGCCCATTAAAATATGGATCATATTTTAATATGGGAGCTTCCTCCCTTTGCAATATGTAAGTTTCCATTCCTTTCCATACATTTGTAATCCAATTAGATTCTCTTGTAACAGTCTGAATTTTTCTTCTAGACGTCTCTGACCCCTTAAATTATTAAAAAAACCAACAACTTTGCATACATTAAGGTTTGTTCTTTTGTGTTTTAAACTACTATAGGTTTTGGTAATGTATAATGTCATGTGTCCATGACTGCACTGTCATGCAGAATTGTTCTCTTACAATAAAAATCCCCTGTGCTTCACCTATTCATCTCCTCACACTGTTAACAACAACTAATCTTTTACCAACTCTATATTTTTACATTTCCCAGAATTTCATGTAATTGGAAATATGCAGGATGTAGCCTTTTCAGACTGGCTTATTTCACTTAATATGAATTTATGGTCCTTTGATCTATCTCTCTTTTTATTTTTTTGGTTGCTTCATAACTTTTGTTTTTATCATTTAATACTATTTTATTGTATGGATTGCTAATTTGTTTATCCATTTACTTACTGAAGGAATATTGTTTGCACTTAGATTTTAGCAATTATGAATAAAACTGCTATTCACATGCAGGTTTCTTTGTGGACATAAATTTTCAACACATTTGTGCAAATACCTAGGAACATGATGCTTGGGTTATATGATAAGACTGTGTTTAGCTTTGTAAGAAACTTCAAGACTGTCTTCCAAAGTGGCTGTACTATTTTGCATTGCCACCACCAAGAAATAATAACATCCTATGAGCATTTGATAGTGTCAGTTTCTTGGATGTTAGCCATTTTAATAAGCGTGTAGTGGTATCTCATCATTGTATTAATTTGCAATTTCATTATAATAAATTTGGAGCATATTTTCACATGCTTATTTTTCATCTGCATATCTCCTTTGTTGAGGTGTACAGATCTTTTTTTGCATCTTAGAATTGGATTATTTGGGGTTTTTTTATTGTTCAGTTTCGGAGTTCTTTGTATATTTTGGACACAAGATTGCTATCAAATATATATTTTGCCAATATTTTTACCAGTCTGTGACTTGCCTTTTTATTTTCTTAGTAATGTCCTTTGTAGAAAGGAATTTAAAATTTTAATAAAGCTGAACATCAATTTTTTCTATCATGGATCATAGTAAGTTCATTTAGATTTTATCCAATGTTTTTCTTTAAAAGTTTTCTTATTTTATATTTTTATTTAGTGCATGATTAATTTTGAGTTAATTTTTGTGAGAAGTAAGTTATGTGGCCAAATTCTTTTCTTTACACATGGAAATCCAGAACAATTTGTTGAAAAGATTGCCCTTTCTCTATTGTATTACCTTTATTCCTTTTTTAAAGATCAGTTGATTACATCTCTGTGGGTTGAATTCTAGGCTGTCTGTTCTGTTCTCTTGATCTATACGTGTCTATTCTTTTTTGAATATCATGCTCTCTTTATCACTGAACTTTTTAATATCTTTAAAGAATCCACAAAACAGTTTGCTGATATTTAGATGGGTTGTGTTGAATCTGTGTTGGGAAGAATCAACACCTGAATAATATTGAAGCTTCCAACCCATAAACATGGAATATCACTCCATTTACTTAAATTTTTTATCGGAGTTTTGTGGTTCCTGCATATAGATCCTATACATATTTTGTTAGATGTGTACCTAAATATTTTTTTTTACATTAACTTAAATAGTACTGAGGTTCCTGGGTGACTGGGTTGAGCGTTCAGCTATTGATTTTGGCTCAGGTCATGATCCCAGAGTCATGGGGTTGAGCCCCACATTGAGCTCTTTGCTGACCCTGGTGCCTCTTTAAGATTCTCCCTCCCTCCCTCTCTCTCTCTTTCCTTCTGCCCCTCTACCCCTCTTGTGCACCCTTTATCTCTCTAAAATAATAAGTAAATAAATGAATAAATAAATAAATAAATAGTATTGTTTTTTAGTTTCAAATTTGTATTGTTCATTGCTGGTATAAAGGAAAGCAACTGAGTTTTTCATATTAACCTTGTATCCTATGATCTGGCTATAATCACTTATTCCTGATTTTTTGACAGTTTGTTGGGATTTTCTGCATAGATAATCCTGTCATCTGTGAAAAAGACAGTCTTATTTTTATTTCTTTCCTTCGAATCTGCATACCCTTATTACCATTCCTTGTCTTATTCTATTAGGTAGGACTTCCAGTGTGATGTTGATTATGAGTGTGGAGAATGGAGCATTTTTGCCTTGTTCCTAATCTTAAGGGGAAGGTATGCAAGTACTTAGTATGATGTTAACTTAGTACTTAGTATGATGAAGTACTTAGTATGATGCAAGTACTTAGTATGATGTGGGTAGTTTGTAGACATTCTTTTCTGGTTTTTTAGACATTCTTTGTAAAAAGAGTATTATCTCCTACTCCTACTTTTCTGAGAGTTTCTATCATGATGTTGTCTAATGCATTTTCTATGTCAAAAATATGATTTAGAATTTTCTGTAGCCTTTTGATATAGTAGATTACATACATTTATTTTCAAATGTAGAACCAGTCTCGCATATCTGGAATAAATCGCTTTGTCATTTTTTATAATTTTTTGTACATTATTGGATTTATTGTGATAATATTTTGCTGTGGAATTTTTAAAATCTATGCTCATAAGAGGTATTCGCATGTAGTTTTCCTTTGTTTATAATGTCTTTATCTGGTTTGGTATTAGTCTAATGGTGGAATCATAGAATGAGTTAGAAAATGTTTCTCCCATTTCTGTTTTCTGAAAGAGATCATAAAAATTGGTATTTTTTTTCTTCATTAAATGTTTGGTAGATTTTACTGGTGACATCATCATGGTCTAGTGCTCTCTTTTTTAGAAGGTCATTAATTATTTGTCCAATTTCTTTAAAAATTGTAGGCCTATTTAAATGATCTATTTCTCTTTTTTGTGAGAGTTTTGATACTTTGTATCTTTCAAAGAACTGGTTCACTTAATTTAAGTTACCATATGTGTGGGCCTACAGTTTGCTCAAAATATTTCTTTATCATCCTCTTAACATCCATGAGATTTGTGGTGAATATACTTCTTTTATTTATGACACCAGCAATTTCTGCTTTCTCTCTTTTTTCTTGATTAGTCTAGCCAGATCAATTTCATTGATCTTTTCAAAAATGAGTATTTGGTTTTGTTTACTGTCTTTATTGTCTCTGTTGCATTTTCTGATTGTAGTTTCATTGTTTTCTGCTTTAATTTTTACAATTTATTTTCTTCTGTTTGCATTAGAACTAAATTGCTCTTCTTCCTTTAGTTTTCTAGGTGGAAACAGATTATTGATTTTAGATCTTTCTTCTTATCTAATTAATACATGCGTTCAATGCTATAGATTTTCCTCTAAGCACTGCTTTTGCTGCTTCCCACAAATCTTGTTAAGTTGTATTTTCATTTTATCCAGTTCAAATTATTATAAAATTTCTCCTGAAAAATTTTTGTTGTTATTTAGAATTATGTTGTCTGAACTCCAAATATTTTGGGATTTTCCATCTGTCTTTCTGTTACTGAATTCTAGTTTAATTCCACTCTGGACTGAGAATATAGCTTATATGATATCTATTCTTTTAAATTAGTTAGGGCCTTTGAATATCCAAAATGTTGTCTGTTTTGGTGAGTGTTCCATTTGAGGTTGAGACAGAGTGCATCCACTGTCGTTGAATGAATTATATCCAGTTGATTAATAGTGATGTTTATTTCAACTATACCCTTACTGATTTTCTGTCAGCTGTATCTATCAATTACTGAAAAAGAGGTATTGAAGTCTCTAATTATAATTGTGGATTTGTCTAGTTCTCCTTGCTTTTCTTTTTTTTTAATATGAAATTTATTGTCAAATTGGTTTTCTCCCATCCCCCATCAACCCTCAGATTATTCTCAGTTTTTAAGGGTCTCTTATGGTTTGGCTCCCTCCATCTCTAACTTGTTTTTTTCCTTCCCCTCTCCCATGGTCTTCTGTTAAGTTTCTCAGGATCCACATAAGAGTGAAAACATGTGGTATCTGTCTTTCTCTGTATGACTTATTTCACTTAGCATAACACTCTCCAGTTCCATCCATGTTGCTACAAAAGGCCATATTTCATTCTTTCTCATTGCCACCTAGTACTCCATGTGTATATAAACCACAATTTCTTTATCCATTCATCAGTCGATGGACATTTAGGCTCTTTCCATAATTTGGCTATTGTTGAAAGTGCTGCTATAAACATTGGGGTACAAGTGCCCCTATGCATCAGCACTCCTGTATCCCTTAAGTAAATTCCTAGCAGTGCTATTGCTGGGTCATAGGGTAGATCAATTTTTAATTTTTTGAGGAATCTCTACACTGCTTTCCAGAGCGGCTGCATCAGTTTGCATTCCCACCAACAGTGCAAGAGGGTTCCCGTTTCTCCACATCCTCTCTAGCACCTATTGTCTCCTGATTTGTTCATTTTAGCCACTCTGATGGCCTGAGGTGGTATCTGAGTGTGGTTTTGATTTGTATTTCCCTGATGAGGAGCAACGTTGAGCATCTTTTCATGTGCCTGTTGGCCATCTGGATGTCTTCTTTAGAGAAGTGTCTATTCATGTTTTCTGCCCATTTCTTCACTGGATTATTTGTTTTTCAGGTGTGGAGTTTAGTGAGTTCTTTGTAGATTTTGGATACTAGCCCTTTGTCTGATATGTCATTTGCAAATATCTTTTCCCATTCTGTCGGTTGCCTTTTACTTTTGTTGATTGTTTCCTTTGCAGTGCAGAAGCTTTTTATCTTCATGACGTCCCGATAGTTCATTTTTGCTTTTAATTCCCTTGCCTTTGGAAATGTATCAAGTAAGCAGTTGCTGTGGCTGACATCAGAGAGGTTGTTTCCTGCTTTCTCCTCTAGGGTTTTGATGGTTTCCTCAAAAGACCCCAAATAGCCAAAGTAATATTGAAGAAGAAGACCAAAACGGGAGGCATCACAATCCGAGACATTAGCCTCTACTACAAAGCTGTAATCATCAAGACAGTATGGTATTGGCACAAAAACAGACACATAGACCAATGGAATAGAACAGAGATAACAGAATTGGACCCACAAAAGTATGGCCAACTAATCTTTGACAAAGCAGGAAAGAATATCTAATGGAAAAAAGAGTCTCTTTAACAGATGGTGCTGGGAGAACTGGACAGCAACATGCAGAAGAATGAAACTAGACCACTTTCTTACACCATTCACAAGAATAAATTCAAAATGGGTAAGAGACCTGAATGTGAGACAGGAAACCATCTCCTTGCTTTTCTATCAGTTTTTACCTCATGTATTTTGATTCTTGTCTTTAGACTCATACACATTAAAGATTATTATGTCTTTCTTGGAGAATTCATCCTTTCATCATCACCCTTTCATTCATGAAATTACCTTTCATTCGTATACCCTGATAATGTTCCTTGTTCTGAAACTTGCTTTGTCTGAAGTTAATACAGCTACTTCCACTTGCCTGTGATTTCCCTTCAATCACAGTGTTATTATCTATACATTTATTTATGTTTGTGATTAGTTGATTTATACATTTGGGTGTCTCACATTGGGGGCATAAACATTTATAGTTGTTAGCTCTTATTTATGGGTAGACCCTTTAATTATGATATAATGCCCTCCTTCATTTCTTGTTACAGACTTTGTTTTAAAATCTAGTTTGTTTTTAAATTGTAGTATGGCTACCATGGCTTTCTTTTGATGTTCAGTAGCATGATAGATGGTTCTCCATTCCTTCACTTTCAATCTGCAGGTGTCCTCAGGTCCAAAGTGAGTCTTTTGTAAGCAGCATACAGATGGATCTTTTTTTTTCCTTCCCATTCTGATACCCCATGTCTTTTGATTTTAGTCCATTTACATTCAGAATGATTATTGAAAGATATGGATTTAGTATCATTGTGTTATCTGTAGGTTTCATGCTTGTGGTGATGTCTCTGATCCTTTGTAGTCTTTGCAGCATTTCACTCATAGAGTCCCCGTTTGGATCTCCTGCAGGGCTGGTTTCGTGGTCATCAACTCCTTTAGGTTTTGTTTGTCTGGAAAAGCCTTCATCTCTCCTTCTGTTCTGAATGACAGCCTTGCTGGATCAAGGATTCTTGGCTGAATATTTTTCCTATTCATCACATTGACTATTTCCCGCCACTACCTTCTGGCCTTCCAAGTTGCAGTGGACAGGTCTGCTACTACCCTTATGTGTCTACCCTTGTAGGTCAAGGCCCATTTGTCCCTAACTGCTTTCAGAATTCTCTCTTTATCTTTGTATTTTCCAGTTTCACTATGATATGTCATGGTGTTGACCTGTTTTTGTTGAATTTGAAGGGAGATCTCGATGCCTCTTGGACTTGGATACCTGTTTCCTTCCCCAGATTAGGGAAGTTCTCAGCTACAATTTGTTCAAATAAACCTTCTACCCCTTTCTGTCGTTCTTCTTTTGGAACTCCTATGATACAGTATTATTTCATTTCATTGAATCACTTAGGTCTCTAATTCTCCCTTCCTGGTCTAGTAATTTCTTTTCCCTCTTTTTTTCATTTTCACCACTTTCCATAATTTTATCTTCTATTTTACCTATTCTCTCCTCTGCTTCTTTCATCCTTGGTGTCACTGCATCTAGTTTATTTTGCATCTCATTTACAACACTTATTAATTCATCATGGCCATTTCTTAGGTCTTTGATCTCTGCAGCAATAGATTCTCTGCTGTCTTCTATGCTTTCTTTAAGCCCAGCTATTCGTCGTATGACTGCTTTTTCTAAATTCTTGTTCAGATATATTGTTTGTACCAGTTTTGAGTAATTCTCTGGCTGTCATTTCTTCCTGGAATTTCTTTTGAGATTTCTTCCATTTCGTCATTTTGGCTAGGTTTCTGTCTTTTACGTGTGTTAATAGCTTGTCACATGTCCTGCACCTGCAAGCAGTGCTCTATTAAAAGAAGGTCATACACTGTCCAGAGCCTGGCACTTCAGGAAGTGTTTTTGGAGTGTGCTCTGTGCACTGTGCTGTTGTGTATTTGGCTGCTTTGTCCCACTGCTCCTAGTGGCGGATTGTTTGGACCTTCCACCGGGTGTCCTTTGATTTGTTTGTTGAAGTAACCCTGGAAGAAAGGAAATGGGGGAGGGAAACTTATCCCATACAAAGAGAGAAATGAAAGGGAAGAAAACAAAGACCAGGCAGAGAATCAGGAAAGTATAAGGCTTAATCCAAAGGGAAAGAGAGAGAGAGAGAGAGAGAGAGAGAGAGATGAAAATAAGGGAGATACAGAAAAGAGGTAGAAAGAATAGAGTAAAAATGCCTGATTAAACAAACAACCAGAACAGAGAAAGAAAGATAGAAAGAAAGAAAAAAAAAGATATATATATCTTAAGAATTGACCAAAAATCAAATCAGAAACTATGAGCCTGAATACAAAGCGGGGGTGGGGGGTGGGGGGGGGGAAAGGAGGGTAGAAAGAAAAAGAAGGGGAAAGGGAAGAGTAGAAAGGGAAACAAAAGAAAAGAGAAAAGAAAACCAGATTAACGTACAAAACCACAGGGCAGTTGTCTGTTGGTGACTGGGACCGCGGCTGTGCTGGTCTGGAGAAGGGCCCCTCTGGTTCTGTCAGTGTCAGTTCCTCCTCCAGTAGATAGGCAGTTGCCTGGCATGGAGGGGCGGGGTTTGGTGTAAGCGGGTCCACGTCCACTGGGGGTCGCTGTGCTGCTCCCTGACGTCCCACCGTGTTGCTGATGGGGAGAAAAAGGGCAACACGCCAATCTCTCCTCCCCGGACTGTGTGTCTCAAACCACGCTGTCCAGGCAGCCCTCACAGAGTAGCAGGGGTGGTGGGCTTGTCCTGCTCCACAGTCTTCTGTGCCTCCCAGTCTCGGGCTTCAGTCCAGAGAAAGTTGCACACCCCTGAAAAGGCCAATCTTCAGCTTCTAAAGCTGTTTACAAATTAGAAACTGGCGCTCTCCATATTTCTTGCTCCCCAGTCCGTGATCCGGGGAGGTTTTTCTCTTGGCCTAACACAATCCCACGCGTCCACAGCCTCTCTTTCTGTTCCCTTTGTCTCTCTGTAGAAGAGGTTCGGCTCCCCTCCCAGCCTACGCCACAGTTTTCTCTCTCCCAATTCGCATACACACACCTCTGTCCTGCCAAGCTGTCTCCATCCACCATGGAGATTCTTCTCTCACTCCACAGACTGATTTCCTGGCTGTTCCAAGTGTTCTGACCTCAATACTACTGTATTTGAAGGGAGGAAGGAAATCCCTGTCCCCTTACTTCTCCACCATCTTAACTCCTTCTCTTCTTGTACATCCTGTTTCGTTTTTCATTCTTGCTTTACTTGCGTGTCATTTGGGAAATTTCTATTCACCTGCTTCAAGTTACTGATTCTTTCCTTGGCCATGTCATCTGCTCATGAGTCTGTCAAAGGCAGTGTTCACTTCTACTAAAGTGTTTATTTTTTTCCACATACCACTCATCCTTACATGTTGTATATGTTTTTTTCCACTAGAGCACCTAAGGTATTAGTCACGATTGTTTTATTTCTCTCTCTGATAATTTGAAAATCTGTGTCAATGTCTGAGTCAAGCTCTGATCCTTGTTTTGACTCTTCAGATAATGTGTTTTTCTTGCCTTTAGCATACCTCGTACTTTTTTGTTAGATTGGATATAATGTATAATAAGAACTGAGATAAAGATAACTTTATGGTAAGGGTGCCTGGGTGGCTCAGTTGGTTACATGTATGACTCTTGATTTCACCTCAAGATCTCATGGTTCATGAGATCAAGTTGTGCATCAGTGCAGAGCCTGCTTGGGATTCTCGTTCTCTCTCTCTCTCTCTCTCTCTCTCTTTCTGTTCCTCCCCTGCTCACATGTGCACACACACACACACACTCACTCTCTCTCTCTCTCTCTCTCAAAATAAATAAACATTAAAAAAAGAGATCTTGGGGTGCCTGAGTGGCTTAGTTGGTTAAGTGTCCGACTCTTGATTTCAGCTCAGGTCATGATCTTATGGTTTATGGGTTCGAGCTCCGCACCGGGCTCAGCACGGACAGTGCAGACCCTGCTTGGGATTCTTTCTCTCTCCCTCTCTCTGTGCCTCCATTGTCTCTCTCTCTCCCTCAAAATGAATAAACTTAACAAAAGAGATCTTTATTTTTAATTTTTTTGTATTCAGCTAGCTAGGAGCCAGAATGTGATTAGTAGTTCTTGTATGTCTACTATGTCTAACCTATGCCAGAGGGTACGGTTTCCTTTAGTGTCCTTGGTTTTGTTTTGTTTTGTTTTCCTTTCTCTGTTCCTCTGAGTTTCCCTAAGAATGGCTTCTTACGGAGACTTTGTGTCTTCCACTCATCAGTTGGAATCCACTGTTATTACACTGGAGCCCTACTGATAGGGTGGTAAGCATCTGGGGAGAGAGTAAGCATTCTACAATAGTATGTTCAAGTCTCAGTCTTTCTGTTGGACTGAGTCTCCAGGTTGCAACTTTCAAAAGTGTTTAATAACCTTTTTTTCTTTGCCTTTAGATGGGTCAGGAAAGTTAGAGGTGGGTGAAGTTGGCTGATTCTTTCCTTACAGTAGGAAGATAAGGCTTTTGTATGCAGATGCCCTTAGAGAGCAAAGTTTTGTTATGATGCATGCTCTGGATGTATTTCAAATGGTTACTTTTCTCCTCCCTTGCCTGAAACAGAAGGGGACATCTCTTGGATCTTCAACCTGAATCCCCATGGAATTCTTGGTGGTAAAGTCTATGCCAATATGTTTGTATGTAGGGGGAGGGGTCTAAGACTGTAGCCTCTAGGAGTTTATCACTTTTACACTAGGCCATGTTCAGCCTACAGATGTTCATTAAAACGACCTTTTAAGCGTTCCTACCACCCAGTGGCTATGGCTGCAGTTTGGGTGATATTGCGGTTTGCTCTGTGACTTCAATTCTCTGGCGGGTTTAAGAAAAGTCATTGATTTTTAGTTTGTTCTGCTTTTTTCTTGTGGTGAGGATGAGAGCAATGACTTCCAAGCTCTTTACATGCTGGAGCTGAAACCAGAAGTCTTGTCTTTGTTTTCCAAAGATATTTTCACGGGATATAAAATTCCAAGCCGGCAGTTTTCTCTTTCAGCACTTTAAAGATGCTGTTCTATTATTCTCTCACTTGATTTGTTTCCAATGAGAAATATACCCTCATCCTTATCTTAGAACATATAAGGAGAAATAAAACAAGCTGTGGGCTGAAAGGAGGGAGAAGAAACCTTAACATCACATGAAACATTTATTTAAAGATAAATTACCACATCTGGAACAAGAAGGATGGGATAATATGTCATTTTGAGGAGGAGAACTCTGGCAGATAAGCCGCGAGGCTTGTGATGGTTTTGTCACCTTAGATACATTTTGGGTCCACAGAACTGAGTGAAAAGTGAGGTTTAAACAGAATTTTGCTCCCAAGAGTTCATGAATAAGATGGCAAGAGCCACTGTTACCTGGGGAAATAGAACATTCTTCCCGGAGAAGTGGTAAAGAAATGTATAATAAAATATGGTCAGCTTTAGAAGCAGTCTCAATAAATCAACATCGGGGCCCTAAGTTCAAGAACATGACAGTGGAAATGACAGACATGACAGTGGTTTGAAAAACTTTGGTTTTTCCAGAGACAGGAAAAGCAGCATCTCATAAATCAAGCATAAACTAAATAGTATTTAATCACCCATGAAACTTGGGAAGTAAGCAGAGACACCCCGAAGAACTTTGGATACTATTTTTCTTTTATTCTTGCGTTGTAAATGGTATTTCCCATGACGTACTAATAAATGGGTTTCCTCAATTATGAGTCCTAGATATTTAAAACAAACTCCTAAGTATAGCCATTTACATTGCAG
The DNA here is from genome assembly GCF_016509475.1 of Prionailurus bengalensis. NCBI lineage: Eukaryota > Metazoa > Chordata > Mammalia > Carnivora > Felidae > Prionailurus > Prionailurus bengalensis. The sequence goes on along the minus strand of NC_057344.1, from coordinate 187,887,242 downwards.
ACCACTGCTATCAAAGGGCATTACATTTTGGTCTCACCACTAGTGGCCCTTTTCTTCTTGAGTTAAATGCACATAATAAAGAATGCATTCATGATGTGCTTAATTTGTTCTAACATTTTGCCTGATGGCAAGGAAAGTTTGATATAGTCATCACTTTTGCCTCCCAAAACTTAAACACTAAGAACAAACAAAGCTGACATAGAAAGAAAACCTAAGAACATTAGAAGCATAATAAATGCATTACACCAATTTAAACCTGAAAGCGGAGTATTGTAATATAGGTCTTATTGCACGAAGGCATTAAATGAAAAATAAATCCAGAATATAGCATATAACTCAAGAGGGAAAAGTATCTAAATGCTTAAATAGGGGTATGAAAATCATGATTCTATTTGTAGGTAGCTTTATTTTCTCAAAGTTATTGAGAATCATATAAATAATATTTATTTATCACATTCTACAGGAATAGATAGACTATATACTCTATTATTGAAGAATAGATAAAGTAAGTAGGTAGTTAAATGCAGAAGGTCAAGTTCCCCAGCACAGATAGTTGCAGGCGGCCATGAAAGTGAATCAGAGAGCCTGTGGGAAAATGAGGAATGAGAAAGTTCATCCAGCTAGGAGAACAGATGCGGAGAGAAAGAATGACAATGTGCACATCTCCCTGTCACACTTTCCTCATATGTTTCAGAGTGAAGAGAAAGAGTTTTATGAAGACTGTCCAGTGTTTCCCCAAATCCAATCATTATCACAGCACCTTTCAAATTTGGTCACATCCTATACCAATTGCATCATTACACAATATTGTTCTTTATGTTGATTTACTTTTTGCTTAAATAATTTTATACACAAATGCAAGTTTATGTTACCAGCATGTATACCAGCATCATAAATGGAAGTGTAAATTAAAGCCATTTATTCAAAAGTAACCATATAAAAAATGAAATAAAAAATACAATGTTTTAGCCACAGTTGCCTAAAAAAGTGTCTGAGCACAGGAAGATGGGTAAGAACTTAAGATGTATTAAGAACTGAGAAGATTATAGCTTTCTATTTGATTTGAAGTTTATGTACCTCCAACTGAATCCATTGCCTACGTCTGCTGAAAGCATATGTAAAATCACAATATGTCGCATGATGTGTATTGCATGTTTTAGGAAGGGCTGGGCTGTACGCATCAAATATTTACAAGAAGTAAGGTGAATCCTAGAACTAAAAGAAGGAAAGAAAGAGAGAAAATGTCATTTTTTTTCAATAAAAATATATCATTTTATTGAAAGGAAAGACATCACTGAGGCCAACCACATACTGAGTAGCAGAATCCATCTAACAGTATTTATATTTTCAGGTTACATTCTGACCTTTTCACTATTAGATCCCGTATCATTATACTGAATTGAAGTCAGGCTGTATGTAATTCTCAGACACTGGTTCCACCTTCCAGAGTGCTTCAGAGAGTCCCTGGAGGATAACTGAGTTTATGTGTAATTTCTCTTACACTAGATAAAAATTCACCTGTATCTCTCTCAATAAAGAATGAACAAAAGTGATATTATAGGAATAGCCCCAATCTTCTCTAGCTTATAATAAGTGAGACTCAATCCTGGACTTGTGGTCTTTAATTGTTTTCAGTAAAACATCCTCTGGGATTCACCTACCTGCTGAAAAGCAGTGCGTCCCACGGGAAGATGGGTGGGAGAACTGTGGTTTCAGGGCACAAAACAAATCTATTTTTGGTTTCTCATTGCTTTCTAAGGGTCTAGGCATCACTATCATTTTCTCTAGGTTTCACTTTTCCAGTTTAAATATGCTCAGATCTTCAAGCTATGATTTGGAGTTTGTTTTTATCACCCTTATCACTTGGGTTGTCCTGATCAGAGTGGATCTCGATTTGCCGGTATCTTTCATTAGGTGTGGCCCCGGAATGAATACCTGTACTGCCATAGTGGTACGGCCAGTGAAGAGCGCAGAATAGCAGCCCCATCTTGGGAGGTCTAGTCTCCCCTTTGGTTACTACTGGCTAATATTACATGTGGTGATTTGAGCTGCCACCTCTCATTGTTGGCTCATATGTAAACCGTAGTCCACGAAAACTGTCTTTTGTTTTCCTTTCCCCTACATGCATTGCTGGTATTCACCAGCTGTTTTTTAATAAGCTTGGCTCCGTGTCTACTGGGATTCCCAAGCAAAAAATAGGAAAAAAGGTAATGGAGAGCTGACAAAAGGGCTGTGGATGGAAGTAACAAGGTTTCAGGGTGACATAGATCAAATTATATATTTACATAATATGCATTAAGATGTAGCCATCAGGGAAATCTGGTTGCCCAGATATTTTTACTTAGGATGAGTCTGTTTAAAAGAGAGTTGAGTGTTACATATTAAGGAAATGTAAGTCAAAACTACAATGAGATAGTATTTTATACCTGCTAGGATGGCTATAATCAAAAAGCCAGGTAAAAACAAATATTGGTGAAGATATGGTGAAATTGGCACACTCATCCACTGTTGACGAGAATATAAAATGGTGCAGATGCTTTAAAAACTGGCAGTTCCTTGAAAGATTAGCATAGAGTTATTACATGACCCAGCAATTTTATTCCTAGGTACGAAAAATAAGACCATGCGTCCACTCCACATAAAAACTTATACGTGCATGTTCATACCAGCAGTATTCATATTAGCCTCCAAGTGGAAACAACCCAATGTCTATCAGCTGTAGACTGGGTGAATAAAAGTTGTAAATATCTATAATAGAATATTATTCAGCAATTAAAAGGATTAAAATACTAATTACATGCTAAAACATGGATGAAACCTGAAAACACTCCACGAAGTAAAAGACCACACATTGTATGATGCCATTCATATTAAATATCCTAATCTATAGGCAAATCCATAGATGCAGCAAATATATTAGAAATTTCTGGGGGGAAAGGTTGAGGAGAGATACAGAGTGACAGAGTTTCTTTTTGGGGTGGTAAAAATATTTTAAAATTGTTGTAATGATTGTACAACTCTGAATATACTGAAAATAATTCACTTTATTTTTTTTTTATATTTTTAAAAGCTTTATTTTTTTTTCAATATATGAAATTTATTGTCAAATTGGTTTCCATACAACACCCAGTGCTCATCCCAAAAGGTGCCCTCCTCAATACCCATCACCCACCCTCCCCTCCCTCCCACCCCCCATCAACCCTCAGAAAACAATTCACTTTAAATAGGTGAATTGTATGATACATGAGTTAAAATCATTATATAAAGTAAGTCAGTTTTATCTTGATTTATATAAAATAATTAAGGAAATACATGGCACATATTTGCATAAATTAAGAGACGTCTAGCTGCAAATGACAGAAAACCCAAATAATAGTGATCTAAAAAGGTGTTAGTATCTTTACAGAAGAATTCTTGGGACGGTAAATGATTTCTGATTTTGGTTCACCTGTATAAGAGTTATATCAAGCAGTATTCCTCTTTTCTTCCACCTCTGGTCTGTTGGGAGTTCATCCTTAAGCTTATGCTCATCCTTAATCTCATGGTTGCAAAGTGGCTGCCATATCCTAAAATGCTTCTTATTATCCATACATTGTCTCCTCTCTGCTTATTTGAATGGGTGGGAAAGATGCCAAAAACCCAGATACCTGAGTCACTGTTTGAGAGAGCCCACCCAGGAGAACAGCCCAAACAGGAAATGCACACTGAACTTTATAGGAATGGTAAACACACCTTTGTTTTCTCAGCTACTGATCCTAAAAGTTTTAGTATTTTCCATGCCATTATAGCCTCTTCAACCAATATAGTACAGGAGACATGGGTAGGGTAGAAGTGTTTCTACCTTGACTGGGCTCTTTGTATTATGGACACTGGCTTTACCAAAATTTTACCACTTGGGTCATTAAAAGGACTTTTTTTTCTTTCTAGAATAATGAAGAACACAAAACTTGCTTTCCATACTCCTCCTCACTTTATATTTCCCAAGCACTGTCTTCCTTTATTTAGAAAGTCTAGCAATTAGAACATTGCCTAGAAGATAAGACACATACAATAAATGGTGGAAGAAAGAAGGTGGTAATAAAGGATAGGTTGAGTATACCAAGGATGGAAAGCATGGTGGTCAAGGACACCAACTCTAGAGCCAGGTTGTCTGGATTCAAAATCCAGTTCTTATATTTACCAACTGTTTTGTGTGGGATAATCACCTCTCCATGCCTTTTCCTTCTCATCTCTAAAATAGTGAAAGTAACAGTGTCTGCTTTACAGGATTATCTTGAGGAAGTGAGTTAAATGTTATACACTTGGAACACAACTTTTCATGTAACAGTCAATTGTTAACTGTTATTATCATGGTATGAAACCCAGGAGTATTCTTCCTAATCTAACATTAATTGTATACTCCATGGGGTTTCTTGTAAATCAATCTATCTTCTTATTATACTAATAAAGCGATATCTATAAAATAAAGTAATATTTCTAAAATTCGAATCCACATATGTTCATTACATGTAAGCTTATTTCCCTTTCTTCATCCTATGTGTAATTAAAGCCAAGGTGTTAGGTTTAGGGCCTCCAGAAAAAAGAGAGAGAGAGAGAGAGAGAAAGAGAGAGAGAGAGAGAATGAGAATAAGGTAAAAGTTACTGCCAAAGAGTGAGAGATAAAGGAGAATTTGTTCTTCCAGCTTGGTTATTTGTGGGAAGAAGATGGAAGAATTAGGAGGAAAAGTCTCTTGGTGTCTCTCCCAGAGGGCAAGAGACCTCATGGTCAAGGGGAAGATGCAAACACCAGAGTTTTGATGATCTCCTCCTCATTCTCCTGGGAGAAGTGCCCTGTATTTTGTGGCCATTCTCCAGCATGCAGAGGTAGAATGAGCAATGGTGGTGGAGTGTGAGATCAAGTGAATAATCCAGAGCTGCTGGACGCCCAAGCTCCTGAGAGTGTGATGGGCCAAGGATGAAGGAGAGCTGATGGGACTGGCTGGAACCTAACGGGGTGTATTGTTCTGACAAGAGGCTGTGACTTTACGCTGAAGGCATCCGAGCAGCCCTCAGACCAGGGACTGTCCAGTTGTCACAGTCCAGTCTCTGGAGGCACCACAGCATTGGTAAGAAGTGAGACTGGGCAGACAACCCTGACCAAGTCAAGTGGACAGACCGCAGGAGCCCCAGAGGAAGACAGCAGCAACGTACCCAAGAGGGAATCCAGAGACTGGACCAGATGCATATTTCGAAAGATTCCTAACAGTGGTCACTCTGAGACCAGCTGCCTGATGAGGTCAGCATGAGCCAGAGGTGAGATATCACCTCTCTACCAATATGTAAAGGCTAAAAGCTTTCTTCTACTCTCAGATACTATCTTGGTAAGGAGCAAAGGAAGGGAGGACGCTCTTGATGGAATATTTGCAAGACAGAAACTGGGTTCAATTGAAAGAGAAGGGTGTGCCCATAATTGGTAATTTTTGTAAACCTCCCTGACCATCCATTGGGCCGGGGATCCTGAAGAAGATTAGATGATTATAGAAAAATAAAGGTTGCTTATCACCCATCCACTTGTTTGTTTAACCTCTGTGTAATAACGTGGTAAATTTAAAGGTCTTATCTTACATGCTTGTATTTCACCTTCAGATTCGTGTTATCAAAGGCCAACAGATCCAAGTAATAGTAGCTTTTTACACTTTTCTTGGGGTATCTGGATAGTTTTATCTTTTGACTACCAAATGGGAAACATGCCTGCTCTAAGGTCAGAGCCAGCAAAGCCTCCTGAGGGAGAGCTAAGGTACAGGTGTCTTGTGTGCCAACTACCAGGGAAGAAAGAGGGCTTTTCCCACTTTGAGGGAAGACAGGGCCAGAGGAAAGAGCAGTTCCCAAAGGAGACCAAAGAATGGGATCCTTCCCTCCCCAAATAAGACTACAGAAGTTTCCGGAGTACTGAGATACGGCGGAAATGGTAATGAAGGATCAGTTCATCAGAAACCAAGAATGGTGACCCCATGGGACAGGACTGGGGTGGGAGAGTGGAGGACAGCACAGAGACCATGGAACAGAGGAAGCCTCTCGCTTCTCTGCACCTGTCGTGGGCCTGGGACATTGAACTATAAGAATGTTACTTGAGGGAGATTTTCAATTTTTGAGGTAATCTACAGATTTAATATTTGTTATGTTATATTCTATTGATTAAACCTCTGTGATAAATTTGCAGTTCGTGTGTTTGCAAGCAGAGAGCTTCAAGATAACCCAGTAGATTTTATTTTCCCTGTTCAGCTTGGGAAGGGTGGGAGCTTATGCAAATCAAATTGCAAAAATCTCTTTTAAAAAGCAACACATTAAAAAATTTTCATCATCTTAGGACATAATTCCTATTCAAAATATTAAACTATTGATATAGCATTATCACTGATTAATCCAAATGAATAGTAGCAGATATGCCCTTTGAATGCACAGCAGATAAATATTAGACTTGCCTTGAATCAAGGGAGTCCACTCTTTGAAATCCATTTTAAAGTTACAATATAAATTAAGGCGAAAGTTTGTAATATATAGGTTGCAGTGTCATTGATAATAGAGGAAAAGTTGGAAACAAACTAATAGATCATATACAAACACACATATTAGCTATCTATATGCACATACATTTACATATACGTACATTTATATATATGTGTTACATGTATGTCAAGTATATGCATTTATATGTGTTTTTATGAAATCTCTGCATATTTGTTAATGTATACGTAAGGTATATTATATATGTATATGGTTGTATATATATTCATCTATATGCATGTAGGCATGTATGGTAACAGAGATAGACAGATGGGTAGAAAAACAGAGACCAGAAAGAAATGTATCAGAATGTTAACAATAAACCATGGAATTATGTGGAATAATCATTATTATTATTTATATTTTCCTTTTCTCCCCCATCTAAATTAACACTGTTAAGCAAGCAATAACTTTATAACCAGGAAAACAACAACAAAGGTGATTTGAAAAATTAACTCAGAATACTATGGTAAGGCTTTCTTCAACCCACAGCTGCACCAAGAGTATAAATGTAAACACTAATGCATCAAAGAACTCAATTTCAAAGCTAGAAGTTGAATCAGTCCTGGTGATGAGCAGGGCCTAGAGTATCCATCCCGTTTATCTCTCAACCCAACACAACATCTTTGTTTTGCTAAAATCAAATCATCACGAGTGTCCAAGCATGAGGAAGGAAGGGTGAGATGTCGTAACATACAGAAAGGGTTACCAGGGGTGCCTAGGTGGCTCAGTGGGTTGAGCCTCTGACTTCGGATCAGGCCATGATCTTGGGGTTCGTGGGTTCGCACCCTGCCTCCAGCTCTGTGATGACAGCTTGGAGCCTGGAACCTGCTTCCGATTTGCGTCCCTCTCTCTCTCTGCCCCTCCCCTGCTCGCATTCTGTCTGTGTCTCTCTCTCAAAAAAATAAAATAAAAAACAAACATTAAAACAAAGGGGGCCGGAGCAATTATTTAGCTCCAACTGTGTGCCATGTCCAGCACTGCAGCAGAAGGGCTCCTATTTGCTGATTCGTTTCCCTTTCATAACCCTCTAGGAGACAGGCGTTTCTCATAGGCTGTAAAATAAAGAACGCGAGGCCACATAGCGCAGTAAATGCAGAGGTGTTTTTCTTTGTTATTCTATTCCACATGGGACAGTCAGAAAGGGGTACAGTAGATGATCTTCTGGCTTTGGGGCAAAGGGAGAGAGTTTGCACCCATCGTGTACATTAGGCTTCCATTCCCTTTTAACACCCCTTGAATCATTTCCGTCTCTGATTCCAGAATCCCCTTCTGTCTGAGCAGAAATAGAGTATTACGTATTGATGTTCTAACACATTTATGTATGAATTTGTACTTACCATCTGAGAATGAATGAAATAAGGCAAGATGCACTTATTATAGGATGTAATTTCCTGTACTTGGCATATGACTTATTGATTCCAATTAAATTTTGACTGAGGCTTATATGTGAAATAAATGTATATATTTTTTAAATCAGTTTTCCTTCTAATCTGATTGAATTATTTATTAAATGCCCAATGGTTAATAACTCAGCTACTCAAAAGATTCACTTACTTTAAGTTCTAAAATTTATCTGGCTGGATTTTATTCCAAACACCTTGTTCTTTCTAATGGCATTTCCCTAATATTAATGCTGAACTGAAACCAAAAATAGCAAGGGGGTAAGAACTCAGACTAGCAGGAACTGAGAAGATCAGTGTAATCAGCAAATTAGGGCTATGTACAAATCATGCAATTGGCATCATGGGAGCAGCAAGGACCACGCCATGTGGAGAGGAGAACACTTGACGTTGATAACTTTGATTAGCATTAACATTGATCACAAAATTCAGTTACTTCCAGGATGTTTCATGATGCTAATAAATAAAAGATGACACTCTTTAAGAAGGGTGGCTTCCATAGTATTGTAGCCAAAGACAGCTAAAATGTGGGGTGGGGGCGTTATTTATTTTGTCAGCATTCTCTTGACGGAGCTATAACTGGGAAACCCAGATAGAGCTATTTCTCAAAAAAGGGAGGCAGAGTTGTTGCTGGAGACCTCAGGGAGATTTATGCAGCAACAAGCTTTGCTTTCAGATCTGGCTCCTCCTTTTCTGTGCTTTCCTCTTCTGTTTAAGCCACCCCCTCCTGCAAACCAGGGTCCTCCTAAGTCCCTGCTTGTTTAGCTCTAGACCAGCCTGGACGGTGTTTCATACTCTATGTCTGTGTCGATTCCTTCTCCTTCACGTTAAATACAACCCTCATCTCTAGCTCTTCGTAGGTTCTAAGTACTTTTCACCGCCCTCCTTAGTCAGATTCAAAGCAGTTGAGGAATTTCCCCGAAGTCACAAGGTCAAATGCTAGGCTGACTTAGCCCTTGTCTCCTTCCAGCGCACCTCACTGTTCTACTTCCTTTACTTCCTCATTCTCACACGCTAACTGGCACTAACATGGTCACTGTTGACAAAAATTATGAAGAGTAATCATCAAAATGGAAAACCTCCAAATTAGAAGTCAGGTTATAGCAGACTGGTGTTCTCACAGCGATATGGTGAGTAATTAGACCTTTCAGAACGAAGCCTTTCCAAATCCCAGTTCCTTGGATGCCTCTAATGAAGAAGAGCTCATTTCTCCTAGTTCTGCCTTTGGACAGTCTTTTGAATAAATTCTACTTTGTGAATTAAAATCTGTTCTCAGAAATGTTTACTATTTTTTTTTTCTAAATTTTAGAGAGAGACAGAGACAGACAGAATCTTAAGCAGTCTGTATGCACAGCACAGAGTCTGATGTGAGACTCGATCCCATGACCCTGGAATCATGACCTGAGCCCAAATCAAGAGTCTGATGCAGCCAACTGAGCCACCCAGGCGCCCCGTTCCCAGAAACTTCCACCTTTTGATTTTAGCTCTGCATTTGGAGCCAAATGATAATATTAACTAACTTCTCCATTGCTTACTCTGTCAGGGTTGGTTCAAAATGCTTTAAACACATTGACTTACATTAACTCAGAGAACTCTATTATAAGGTTGCCTTAAGACAAGTATGCTAAAAGTATGCTTACTTTAAGACAAGGAAGCTGAGGTAGAAAGGAGAAATAATTGCTAAGAATGGGCAGAACTGGATTTGAAGCCAGCCATGTGTCTCCAACGTTTATTTATTTTTGGGACAGAGACAGAGCATGAACGGGGGAGGGGCAGAGAGAGAGGGAGACACAGAATCGGAAACAGGCTCCAGGCTCTGAGCCATCAGCCCAGAGCCTGATGCGGGGCTCGAACTCACGGACCGCGAGATCGTGACCTGGCTGAAGTCGGACGCTTAACCGACTGCGCCACCCAGGCGCCCCCAGCCATGTGTTTCCATAGCTAACACGCTCCCCCGCAAGTCACCCCTCTCTCCTGGTCGCTTTTAATGTTTACTTAAACCAGGCTTGCACTTTGACACAAGAAACACAATTACTTTTGTTCACACTTTGAAGCCACCCAAATCACGGACAATTTTTTTTTTTTTTAAGAAGCGTCAACATTCAGATAAAATGCAGGGTGGGGGGTGGGGATAAAATACTCTGTGGTGAGTTCAGGCATTAATAGGGTCTACACCTGAGTCAGACACTCTGGGCTCCTAACACGATCTTTTGGTTGGTTGCTAGCCCTGGCAGGATCAACTGGACAAATTACTTTGCCCATTTGTGCCTGTATTTCTTGATTTTTACAAGTGGATACAATAACATACCTACCTCATAGGACTTTTTTGAACTTAAATCAAACATTGGAATGTTGACTGGTAGATTGCCAGCACTCAATAAATATTAGCTTCTATTTTTAATACTGACATGATTAAATAAGACCATATAGTTAAGTATTATGACAGTGCCTGCTCCTTAGAAATCACTCAAGCTATATTAACTGTGATCTTCTCATTTAGTATTATTACTTCGCTGTTTTCTCACATGTTCTTTAATATCCAAGGGCATGAGGTATATAAATGTGGGATCTCAGGACCATAGCACACCCAGTAGGTACCCTGGGCAGGCCTTGTGTTATCCTTGCAGTGAGTTCATGGAGTCGCTTTTTAGGTTCAGATTAAATACATGTACTTCTCTTTCCTTTCCTTTCTGAAAGTACTTTCAAAAACTGACCTCTGTGCCCCAGAGCTGAAATATGGGATGCGGAGGTCGAATTTGGGTGTAAAGAGGCATCATAGCTTTATTGCTTTGCGGGGCAGAGGTTGCTGTAGCGAGGTAAGGATCTTTCTCTCTCTCAAGTTTATTTATTTTGAGAGAAAGGACACATGTGAGTGAGTGGGGGAGGGGCAGAGAGTGAGGGAGAGAGAGAATCCCAAGCAGGCACCACGCTGTCAGCATGGAGCTGGACATAGTCCTCGATCCCACTCACTGGGAGGTCACAATTGAGCTGCAATCGAGAGTCCTTCACTTAACTGACTGAACCACCCAGGTACCCCGGGACTGAGGGGTTTAATAGGGACATACAGGATCTGGCTGATTTTGACAGGAATCGCGTATGTGCTGCTAGCCTCATTTGTCATGTTTTCAGGGTAGTACCCAGTTCCTGAAACAAAAAGCCAAGAAGGGAGGAGGGGAGGTTTGCAGAAGAGAAGAAAAAAAAGTTACTTGGTTTAAGTTCCAGTGTCCCTGAAGCATTAGTGCGGCCATTTTGACTTTTGTTCGACTTTACGCTTTTAAGTGGTTTCAAACGTGTGGGGGATTCAGCCACTTCTCTTCAAGTATTTAAAGCTACAACTACCCACACTAAGTCCTCACCATGTTCTATCTCTTGATTATCAGGGCAACACCGCAACGGAGGTCCTTTCATCCCATTGTGCCTCTGAGAAAACCAGAGTGGGGGAGGCTGACCAGGCAGCTTAGGCAGTGGCTCTGTCGGGGTCCAAACGGATTAACTTCAAAATCCAGATCCAGATTCTTAACAGTGTACTTCACATTTCCACCTACCCTCAGAAAAGCAGCTCTCAGGGCCCATCTCAGCTAGAATTGCAGGGACCGATTCTGGCACTGCGCCATCACTCCTGCAGAAGTAGGGACCAGATGCAGGGAGAATCTGCCTGGAGCTCCTGCAGCCCAGAGGATGCACTTTGCGTATCCAAGAATAAAGAGACAGCAAAATGAAGATATGGAATAAAAATACAATGTGCCCTGAAGATGACAGAAACTGGGATGTGCTTATATTTCCACCAAATGAATGGGCATTTTTGAAAGTTTATTTATTTTGAGAGCTAGAGAGACAGAGGCAGGGGGAGGGCGAGATGGAGAGAGAGAGAGAGAGAGAGAGGGAGAGAATCCCAAGAAGGTTCTTCACTGCCAACATGGAGCCTGACCTGGGGCTCAAACCCACAAACCATGAAATCATGACCTGAGCTGAAATCAAGACTCAGATGCTTAACTGACTAAGCCATCCAGGCGCTGCAGAATGGTCATTTTTATGACCTATCGATTAGACCAGATTCCAGGTCTTGGAGGAGAGTTTGGTCACTGGGCAATGGAACTTCCGGAACCACCCACGGTGGTGAAAGACGTAAAGTTGTTTGCAACTTCACCCCGCCTCCCCTGTCACTCTCCAGTCCCAAGTATTGGTGAGTGAGAATATTCAAGCTTTAAAGACCCCAAATAACAATGTGCAGGACAAATTGAATGAAATTGAAAGGCTTTTCAGTAGCTCTCAAATTTACATAAATTACAAACACGTATTAGAAAGATATTGATAGTTAAATGGCTGGTTTGCCAAAATAACAACAACAACAACAACAACAACAACAACGTGATTAGGTGTTTCTGTGTGCCTGACAGAGAGGTACTGGATTTTTCCCTATAGCATTTGTGATTAGGCATGCGTATACACACACGCGCACACACACAGACAGACATTAAAATGTATTAAATCTTCTAGATGCATGTCGTTGTCACATTGCTCTAAGAACAGCATTTAAATACCAACTCGCTTGATTCCCTCAGAGATTTGAAAATGACTCCCTTATATTTGATAATGGACCTGTACTTAGAAGTTCTTTTGTACCTTGAGAATCTCAGGCGATACCATTAATGCTGCATAAAACACCACAAAATACCAGGAGATCAAACCAAGTAGCAATTACCGAAAACATTTTTCTGATATCTCCCCAGATTTTCCTTTGGGGAGTGCTAACTCAGTAAGTGTTCACTATACATAAACAAAGCATAGGCTATAACTCTGCAAAGAACTTACAGTCTTCTCTAAAGTGTTTTGCTTTGTTTGATAAAATAGTCTTTGGGGGAAACTCTAATGGACAAAAGCTAAAGATCCAGAGAAAGGAAACCTGATCCATTTGAAAGTGAATAGGGGGCTGCAGAGCCAACTAAAAAATATGCTGGTGCTTACTCAAAAAGTGCTGACTTCCTCTGGTAGGTCATCTTAGAGGACCACCTTACACCACATAATAGTGTAATTAAAAAGCGCTGATGTTGGGTACCAGGAAGAATCTGCCCTCTTCACCCCGCGTTGAAACAGCAGTCTGATTTCAGTGGGAGGCACCGCGTTGAATCTGTGGTATTGCAATTTTATCAATAGCCCGGGATACAATCAAACCTCATTAACTCGGACCCCACTAATTCTGAATTTACAGGAGTTCAGATATGACTGAAGAATTGATTCTTGCTGAGCCAAAAAAAAAAAAAGAGCTCCAGATAATTTCTTCTTTTGTGAGGATCAGGGTCTTATTCACAAGACCAATATAGTCCAACTTTGTAGGGGTTTCGTCAACAAAGAGCCGGCTATTTAGAGCACTGCTGTAGTGTTTGGATCGTCATTTCCCACAGAAACTTATTACTCTGCGAAGTGGGGACGTTAGGCAGGCTGTGTTATTTCAAGCACAAAAATCGGTGTTATTCAAAGAATAGCACGGAATACACCGTAAGGTAAATTTAGTGTATGAGTTTAGATGCTGGGATGATGGATAATTTTAGGTACCACTTTTTCTTTTTTTCTTTTTTCTTTTTCTTTCTTTCTTTCTTTCTTTCTCCCTTTCTTTCTTTCTTTCTTTCTTTCTCTTTCTTTCTTTCTTTCTTTCTTTCTTTCTTTCTTTCTTTCTTTCCTTCTCTTTCCCTTTCTTTCTTCTTTCTTTCTTTCTTTCTTTCTTTCTTTCTTTCTTTCTTTCTTTCTTTCCTTAAAGCAAGCATCACTGTGGAATGTATAAAATCATCACAAAGGATTTTGAGGATTTGGGAAATAGTGAACACGTTAAAAGATGACTAATTAGGGTGTGTGGGCCCCTCCTGCCTAAGTTCAATAAATGTACGCACTTCATCTGAGTTTATATGAAAAATAATCCTTTTTCCAGAGATAAAATGCATTTCTTTATAAGCTTTAAAAAATACATCACAAGCTAGTTTGTTACATTTGTCTTTCCTTTATAAAAGATGGCCAATGGGATGTGATCTGGCTTAACAAAGTGGATACAATCTTTGGGAACAAAGAGAGTAGCTATAAAAGCAGCATTAACTTTCCCCAGCAAAGTGAGTAGCCTGTTTTGTCTTTCAGGTACTGAAGTGTCACCCCATAGCGACTCTTATCCTTGGTCCCTTACCTTATTGCCAATTCGAAATCTCAATATTTCCCATTTCTTTTTCCCATCTGTAAGGGCAAACTGAGAACCTCTTCCCTCAGCCCTGCCCTATAGGAGCTACACAGCTTTTCCATCTGGATTCTCTGCAGAGGATCCAACGAGCTGAATGACAGAGCACTTTATCTGCTGGGAATATAAATGTACATTAGTGATCTCAGTAAGAACAGGATGCAAATAATGTGCAGTCTGTCTAATACACAGGCTGTTGAAACGGCGAGCTGAATTCTCCTCTTCCTCCTGCCCCTCTTTTGTAATAACTTCTACGAACATGGTAGGCTTATTCCTGAATTATTGTGATCTATGGACTGGAGTTGATACACACACCGTTGCTGGCATACAAATGAAAGGTGCCTAGAAACTCTTCTGGCAGTTTGCCATCGCTGTGAGATCCCATAATCAATGGGTGTCATTGCACTGGTTATGACTGGTGTTAGTGTTGTCTGTCTAATGCGGTGGACTGTGGATAGTGTGAGCTGCCTGTTAGTATAAGAACAATGGATTAGAAAAAAAAAAAGTTTAGGTCCTCCAGCCTTGACAGTTTGAGATACATTGGCCCCCACGCAGAGGATATGATATGCATACAAAGTGTCTGGGAAGGTTGGCCATAACAATAGTAATGTAGACAATTGGCCTCACTACAGATTGTAAGCACCAGGAGGGCACAAGCCTCATCTGATTTATTCACCAATGTATGTCTAATAAGTGACCCGGTGTTTGGCACAGCAGACGATAAATCCTTGTTGAGAAAAATGTAGAAACAAGAGATAGTACCGCTTATGATCACACAATTGGCTCTTAAGGCTGGACACACTCCTGCAAATAGCTAAAGATCAGTGAACATACAAAAACAAAACAAAAGCCAAAACAAAGAAGCAAAACATTCAGATGCAGTTGTTAATATGAGTCCTGACTTCCTAAGACTTGGCTGTATACAAAGTTCCAAAGGCTATACTAGCAGAATTTGGGGAGTAGTTAGTCTTTCCCTTGGAAGGCTTCCCTGACCTCTTTAGCATCTTCTCAAAGAACACAATACTTGTGCAGTTGTAGCACATATCATCACAGAGGCCTCGGCAGGAGTGCCCAAGGTACTGTATAAGCGCCACACCACATCTCTTGGCTGCAAGCACACCCGCTTAGGGGCTCAGAAAAAATGATCTGATTTGAATTATGCTTGTTACTTTGCAGGCACAGCCCCACAATAACTTGCCAAGGAAAGTAACGTTTTAAACGTGTTTTATAGACGAGGAGACTGAGACTTAAGAAGGTTAAATCATTTGCCCAGGAGCATCCGGTTAGTAATACACTGAATTGCTTTTTGCAAATGTATTCTGTTTCACTGGAGCCTGTATTTCCAACCATGCTATTATACTGCTTAATGGTATCTGAGACCTTAGCCCAACAGGGGATCCAGTTCGTTAAACTCAAGCTGCCGTAACTCTTTAGGCCAAAAAATGAGGTATACAATTCCTTTCTTCCCACAGAAGCAGCTAGATAAAAAGAGCCGAGGACTTAAGGATTATTTTAACAGAGGCCATTCTCAGGGTAAAGCAGTTAGCTGGCATCTCACACCAACCTGGATGCGAGCACTACGGTTTCCAAAGCAGAGGACCATTCATGGATAAAACCAAACGAAACCAATCCCTCCATGTAGGGGAGGAAAAATAATAGCTGAACATGGTATTTCAGGCGGTGGTTTGGGCCATTTTGAGGAGTTACTCAGCTTTCCTGGGTATCTCCCATATATACAGGAGGTATGCATGCTATTAACCTTGTTTTTCTCTTGTTAATCTTTTATTACAGAGGCAGAGTCTCAACCAAGAACCTATTTTCTCTCCCCTATAATAACAAAGAGAATATCCAGAGTTTCACGATTCCTTAGTGAAGTGGAAATCAAAATAAACATCAGGGACTTGGTGTGCGTCACTAGCCATATGTAGTTGGATGTATTTTCATTTATTCATTTTTAATCTAATGGCAACTCTTGTCTCACTAAAGTCTCGAGTTAAAGCACCTCTCAGAGTATTATGATAAATAGCTATAAATATCTATTGAACCTTAAGTTAAACCACAACCTAGTTTTAGGCTGTCCTTATTGGTAGCCACGAGGCATGTAGCTATTTACATTTAAATTGACTGAAATTAAATACATTAAAAATTTAGTTCTTTAGTCATACTAGCTGCATTTCACGAGGTCAATAGCCAAATGTGGTTAGTGACTGCCGTATTTTGGACAGATTCCACATGTAGGAGGCATGGAAACAGGATATTTCTAGCCTTGTAGAAAGTTCTACTGCACTGTTCTGGTTGCTTCTGACTAAAGTGAGCACAGCCAGTAAGCAGTGTCCGTGGTACAGTGTTGTTTTTCTCGGGCTTATTGTGTTCTGATATGCCAGGGATACTCGTGTTTAAACCCGTCGTCCTGGCATAAATATTAATGGCGATCCTTTTACTCTCAAAATTTTTCCTATTTGGTCGATAAATGACGGCCACCTTAACTGCCTCATTGCGCATGATATTCATTTCTTTCCTTTCAAGCTGCGCAGTGTGTGGTATACGTTTCTGTCCACTCCTGTAAAACAAGGATAGTAGTGAATACCTCTGCAGGCTCTTTCCTGTAATACTTTCTCCTCCCACTTCCTGCAGTGATTCGTGTATAAAAGACGTTCCTCGAAAACAGAACTTTCGCATCCTGGTGCTTCGCAGCCTGCTTTCTTTTTAATATATAATATGATTATCGTATGTTTTATGTTATATCTTATTATATAAGAGACATCCCAAAGTACCTGTTCTATGATTATCCCTAGAATATGATTAGGTAACAGGCATTAAAAAGCATAGGCTTCCTGAGGAGATCCAAGGGACATAGTCCACCTCCCCCTGTTCTGGACAAGGAGGGGTACACATTCACTTCACCATCAGCCAATCAGGTGTTCTCTCCCGGTAGTTTGACTCTTGAGAGAGTAGTTAGAACATGCGTATTACAGCTGAAGTGACAGTGCATCACTCAATCTCTTCCTACTGCCTAGGCTTACTCGTTTTTCAAATCCTCTCGTCCAACCATCCCCTCCCCACCGTCCCCCCTACAATCCTGTGAGCTTCTCATATCCCTCCATTAAAATGACTTTTTCCTTCGAGTAGACAGAATCTCTTTCTGTAATTTGCACCCAAGACCCTAAGCGGTACAGCAGCCTTGAAGAACTTTTAACTTGGGAACTATCAGTGGCACTATCTGCCTAAGCAACTCTACACATTTTCATCGCAATTTGCTCAATGCTGAGGCTCACAGAAACATCACGCTAACTCCACTCCAGATGTACATAATAACATCTACGTAATCATATGTTCTTCCACAAATTAAGATGGTAAGGTTAAGATTAGAGAGTTCCCTTCTCCCAAAGATTCTTCTTCGGATATTATCACAGTTTCTCCAGATGTTTATTAAACATACATTCCCTTTATAATCTGCTTCCAACCGCAAGCCGGCTTCTGTCTTTGCTGATGCTCAGCTGTATTATTATGTGGGTCACAGCCAACTCTCCACATTTCCACTATCTAATTATTGTTTATGGTTTTACTTTGGATCCTATACTTCAATTACCTACTCTGTATTGAACAAACATACTAAATTCCCCTCTATTTATTATATCTTCCATAAATTGTATCGCCCATCTAGGATAATGGGTATTGCTTGCACATTTGTAACATTTCAAATAGCCTAAATTTCTTGATAGCTTAAGTGTAGGGTGTGCGACTGTGGGGTTTGAATACTGCATATTGGAAAAATGATAGACTTCTTGAGTTCTCCTAGCTGCATGTTTTTATATTAAAGTTAATTTCCCCCTTGGTAGAGACTGCCACACAGTCATGACTGTATCACTGAAATGTCTACAAAATAAAGGCATACTATCTTCTCAACTTAAGACTCTTAAACATTTCCACTTTAAAGAAAAATCAAATCACAGAGGAAGCTAAATTTGCAAAGAGAAATTCCATTAGCATCCGGAGGGTCATTTATTTGTTTGGAGGGACAGAGAAACACGGTTACAGAGACTCAGGGCATGGCATCATCCTCCCTATTCTGGAGATTTGTAAAGGCAGATCTGTAACTGCCAGGAAGTCCCTGGGCTGCCTATTATAATCCGTAATCAGTTGGAACTGATTGCTCAACTCTGGTCATTTTCATCTACAAACAAATTCACAAGTTTTCCAGACAAATATGGATGGGCTGGTAAATTTAAAATTCAAATGAAAAAATATCTTCCTGTAATGAGTTCACATACCTTTTATTTAGACTTCCAAATGCCAGCATAATGTGATTAGTTTTGATGTTGTTTCTTTCCACCACTTATGAGAAATCACATCATCAATCATATTATCAAAATTAGATGTGGAGAAGACCTAGCATGTCACCAGGACCCTCCCCTGTGCCTGTATAGACTTGTTTTAGCCAGTCTCTGTACTTTTTAATATTTTCTTCAATCTAATATTACACTTCCCTTGTGACCAAGCATCTACCATTTCCATTGTAATGACATAAATATAAAGGATGAGAGTTTGTTTTCTTAACAGGATGTATCTATGTTTATCTTCTCTGACTTTTCAAAGAAAGCTCCTGGCAAACATCTAAGAAGTAAAGATAAATCCAATATATTGTGATGAATAATTTCAATTATGAACATTTGCATCGAATTTCAAATGTGTTACGCTTTATAGTGGCAAATGATACACATCAGACTAATTATTGTTATATGAGCAAACATTATTCTTTTAACAAAAATTTATCGGGTACCTTTACAAGCCGTCAGTTTGTGATATATACTTTATACAATATATGTGTACTATATGTCATATGTTTACTTATATTTTTAAAATCAGTTTATTGAGAGTATATTGGGCATTTCACTTGATGAGGTATAAATATTAGATGCTTTTATTTTTCTCCAATCTTTGTCTTCATACTTGTTCTGTCAAATTGTCTTCCCATGTCCTTTGGTGCAAATTTATATACATTTTGAATATGAAAATCTCAGTCCATATTACCATTCCAAACTCAAGTTTAGGAGTGCAAATACTGGAGCCATACTCCATTATTGTGAATCCCAGAACCCCCACCTATTAGCTCTGGTTTCTTGGGTTAGCCACTCATACTCAAATGGGCTCCATTTTCTCAGCACTCAAATGGAGATAATAAAGTAACCTACGTCACATGGCTCTTGTGATTTTCTGTACATAGAGAACTTGGAGTATTGCCTGGTGTAGAATGAAAGAGATGTAAGTGTTAGCTATTATTATAATAATTATTATTTTCATTATTATCATTCATCACTTCCCTCAGCACACACTTAACCTGTGGCTCAAAGAGATCTGAGGTTGAAAAGGGCCATCATTTTCATTTTTCATCCTATTCTAGTATCTGTCCCCTTTCAAAGCTTCTTGTATGAATGATGGGAAGGGAAATAGGTGAGGAAGCAATTATTTTCTCAGGCTCATTGATTGTAGGTAGGTACCCCTAATCTAACTCTGGCTTCGTCGGTTCTGTTCATTGTTGGTATCCACGCCAGTGGATTGGTTTTCACATGGTTAGTGTGTATAGCTTTGTTGAGGCAGCGATAAGCTTTAATCTAACACTCTCTACTATGGTTAACCCATTTAGAGAGGGCAGTTATGCTTCTCTTCATCTCTTGCAAGTGAGCCATGCCTCCAACCTGTTCTCTCAGCTTTTAAGATTTGGCCCAAACACAGGGCACCTTAAAGTGTTCGGGCTCTCTGGAATCAGAAATAACCAATTTCCTTATCAATGTCCCTTTAGGAATGAAGGAAACTGGGGTGAGGTGGGAAGTTGCCCCATCTTTTCCCCAGGCATATAATGCTGTGATCACTTTTATTCCTGTGATCAAGAGTAAGTCTCTCATCTTCAATATCTCTAGACAATAACTGGACCCCATCTCTGTGCTCTTTTAAGTCCCTGACTTTCAGAAAATGCAAGTAATTCTCTGCAAACAACTCGCACTTTCACCTTGATTGATTTGGGGATTCCTCAGTCATCTAGCAGGGAACAGAGATGCCAAGTCTTTCCTTCTTTTGGACAACACCAGTCTCTAGGAAGGGGACTCGTAACATGGTGACAGCTTCACAGAGGAATGAAGGAAAACCTCCTTTGTAACCATAAACACTACAGTCCCTAGGATGTCAGCCATTCTCAATTAACTGTGTCCTCTTTCCAGTCCTAGTTTTTAACCAGGTAGGGGATAATGGAACATTCTATTTTTGGCACCTGTTGGTAGGGCCAGTTCTACTGCCCTAAAGTATGACCCAGTAGGAACTGTCATCTATGACTTTCAGAAAATGCAAGTAATTCTCTGCAAACAACTCGCACTTTCACCTTGATTGATTTGGGGATTCCTCAGTCATCTAGCAGGGAACAGAGATGCCAAGTCTTTCCTTCTTTTGGACAACACCAGTCTCTAGGAAGGGGACTCGTAACATGGTGACAGCTTCACAGAGGAATGAAGGAAAACCTCCTTTGTAACCATAAACACTACAGTCCCTAGGATGTCAGCCATTCTCAATTAACTGTGTCCTCTTTCCAGTCCTAGTTTTTAACCAGGTAGGGGATAATGGAACATTCTATTTTTGGCACCTGTTGGTAGGGCCAGTTCTACTGCCCTAAAGTATGACCCAGTAGGAACTGTCAGGACATAATTATTGCAAGTTCTCTTTTGCATGTAGGTAACTGAATATCAGTTTTCCTTCAGCTTTGGGCCTCAGGCGCTAAATCCAGGGCAAAAAGAAAAGCCACACTCAATTTCATGTTATGTATTTAATGTGTGACATATAAATCTTAGTATGTAAATATCAAGCATATGTCATATATTTATACAGATTGATATTAACATTTTAAAGACTATTAGGTGGATGGCATTGTAGTAGACTCTTTAAATATGTTCCATGTTTAGGGGCACCTGGGTGGCTCAGTCGGTTAAGCATCTGACTCTTGATTTCAGCTCAGGTCATGATTTCATGGTTCGTGAGATCAAGCCCTGCATCGGGCTCTGCACTGACAGTGTGTAACCTGCTTGGGATTCTCTCTCTCTCCCTCTCTCTCTGCTCCTACCCTGCTCACACTCTCTCTCAAAATAAATAAATAAACATTAAAAAATATATGTTCCATGTTTAATCACCAAAATAACTTGTAAGTTAATTATTATTCCATTTTAAACAGAAAAGAAGGCTGGAACTCAAGAGGCTGAGTGTTTGTTCTCAATCACATAATCATTAAGTGCTAGAATAAAGACTCTTAACACAGAATGCTTGGTTCCAAAGTTCAGATATAGCATAGCATTTCCACATATATGAAGGAAGTTAATAAGAATATATATATATATATATATATATATAATCTTGTGATAAATTTAAAAAATTCTATAGATAATGCCCCATCACTGATATTTGTATTTTGAAATTTGCATAAAGGAATCAAGTCCATAGATGAAATCCAGGTATCCGGTTCTGCTCAGCTTCTCAGTGGCCCTTAATAAGCTCAATGGCACCAGCCTCATAGACCTTGAAAATCGAAGATAAAGTGCCTACATTTTCAGACCCCACAATCATTATAAAAATTCACACAAGACACGAGCCCTCATTCTCAGAAGCAGGAAGTAGGAAGGATGGACACTTCTTCTTAATTAACCATATCAAATCAACCATACTGGGAGGGGTAAAGAGGAGAAAATATTCCATTTGGTAAAGGAGAACACTATCAGGAAATGCATTGAGGGTGAAGGAGTGAATGGGATTTTTCTCACTGTTAGAGAATGTGCCACTTTTTATAAACAAATAAACGCATACATACTTATAACCAACGTGGATGTCACGTATCATGCTTTAGCAACGTGGCAAAAGGGAAATGGAGTTCCAAAGTTTGCAAACCCACGTGATTTTCAACAAATCATACTTACACGAGGGAATTCATGAGGAAACTGTAGGTATGCAATAAAGCAGCAAATAATTTTGTGTATGCAATTGAATGCTCAAAGAGATGACCACAAGCCCTGGCTGAGGGCCAAACACTCGTTTGGGGGCTCTCGCCAAGCTAAGAGTTAATTTTATTTCTCACGGGCCCACCTGCTGGAAATGGCGGGTATGCAATCGTGTGCCAAACTAGGCATGCACTGGCCAGCTTTGCCCAGTGCCGTGCAGGTGCACCTTCTTGAAAACAGAGCATTTCACTAGTTTACACACATCACAATGACAGGATTCAGAACGAAGGAAGAGGGTAGGGAAAGCCATCTGAAGGCCAAACCATTAAGTGAGGACATCCCAATGTAGGGTGGATTTTTAAAATATAAGGATTAGAAATAATATACATAGCATACCTAGCATATAGTAGTTCCTAAAAAAATGATGGCTATATTATCATCTCATGAATTGTTCTTTTTGAGCTTATATAACCTAAGTGACATGAACACACAGTCTCATTTTAAAGGAAACAATTAAAGTCCCCATTTTTGCCCTCTTGGGTAATCTAGAAGTAAACCACAGGGCAAACCACCCTCTCAAAGAGGTGCTACTTTTTCCATTGTTCTGATGAGAAAATTAAGTGGGGTTCTGTCTTAGTTGGTTTGGGCTGCTAGAACAAATTACCATACAGTGGATAGCTTATAAACAATGTAGATGTATTTCTCACAGTCCTGTACACTGAGAGTTTTAGATCAGGGTGCTACCATGGTCAAGTACTGGTGAAGACCCTCTCTGGATTGTAGATGGCTGACTTCTCACTGTGTCCTCATGTGGTGGAAGGCGTGAAGGAATGTTGTGGGGTCTCTTTTATAGGAGAACTCATTTCATTCAATGGCTCCCATTTATGTGTACAATTGACACTCTAAGGTGATGTACAAGGCTCTTCATACTTTCATACCTTGGCCTTGCCTACCTCCTAAAATATTCACTCTGGGTGTTCTATGCCGTATTCAGAACACTCTGTACTTCTCACCTGATATCTTTGATTGTGGCAAAGTAGTTGCCTGTCCATTTAAGTTCATATCCCTTCTTTTATGGTATACAGTTATCACTAGGATGTAGCTTCACAGATAAGACCTACATCCTCAGTCTTTTTGCCTTGAGCTTCTACCCATGGAACATATGCAGAAGTGATTGCACCACTTCTCAGCTAACACTGTTAGAAGCAGACGTGTCTTTTTCCAAGCTCTTTCCCTTCTCCTTGCTGGATGCAGAGTTCTTGAAGTCCTAGTAGATGCCGAAGTCACCAGATGGAAGGACCTTTCATTCTAAAAATCTCAGTTAAGAATAGTTGATTCCTGACCAGGAGCAGCTACTGTGGACTGTTGCGTTGTGAGAAACTAATTTCTATTTCACTAACCTACTGAAAATTTAGGAGGTATATTTAGTTATAATAGCTGGTATTCCCAAACTGATATATCATCCCAACTATCCAATCTGTCTAGCATGTTCTTCTCATTTCAGGTATCCATTGTTCAAAGGTGAGCTTAAATGCAGCCTCCTTCACATCTCCTTCTGAATCCTTCAGTCACGGTTAATATCTTTCTCCATTACATTTCCCTAGCTGTTTGTCTTATGTTATAATTAATTCTGTCCATGAAAGTATTCACCACTAAATGATGAGCTTCTCTGGGTAGAAACTCTATCTTAATCGCTTTGTACTCTCCAGAGTGTCAAACACAGTATCTCACAAACAGTAGGTGCTCAATAAATGTCTATTGCATTAAATCGAATGAAATCAAATTCATATACATGAATGATTACTATGTTTCTTTCATTCAAGATCTTAGGGCTGGTATGAAGAAAGAAATCTATTACTTCAGTCTGACTTTTTAACTTGGCAGATTAGAGTGGAATAAAAATGTGTCCTGGATAAAATGAAAATGCATTGTTTTACGTAAGATATAGCAATTTTGAGAAATACATTGATTTAATGTACTTAGGCCAGTGAAAAATCTGTTGGTTTAAGCTAACTGCCATTAGTTTCAATTAAAATGTATCGATTTGGGTAAATGTTGGTTAGGATAAATGTTGCCTGACTGTGGAAAAAAAAAACATTTGCTTAAGCTTGCCTTAGAGCACAGTGAGAGAGAGAGAGAGAAAGAGAGAGAGAGAGAGAGAGGTGGGGACGTGGTTGGGGGAGCAAGAGAGTGCGTGTTTGAGGAAACCAGGTGGAAATTTCCTCCCTGTGCCTGCTCTTCTCGAAGAGGTGAAAGGGAACACCAATTAGTGGGTCACTGTCCTTTGACTTTGTATTAACTATCACCCATATGTGAATAAAATAGCATTGAAATAAAACTTTGCTTAAATGAAAATGCTTCTATGGAAGGTCCAAACAGGTCAGTTCCATGAATTTATTTAAAAAGTGAAGTAATTCAGTTATCTCAGCTCATGATGACAAAATAACTGCGTTCAGTTTGCAGAACATTTTCCCCTTTTTGACAAATGGTGTAGATGCTTTGATTAGATTGAATAATATGACAAAGCCATTTTTTTTTTCTTTTTGGTCATAAACAATTGAATATTGGCAATTTCATATAGTTCAGTTCAGCGGATACTGTGTAAGGGTCATTAAAGAAAGAAACAGATTGCACTTTGTTTTCATTTATATTTTAAACTATAATTCCTTGTTTCCTTTTCTGGTCTCTGAGGGTAGGCACTATGCACATACAAGCACACAATACAGACTGTGAGTGCACACACTCTCACAGCCATATGCACATTCTATTATCTATCTATGTATCTATGTATCTATCTACCTATCATCGATCTATCTATCATCATTATCTCTGCATTTACAATCCCAAGGAAGTAAAAGCCTAAATCATACAGGTACTCTCTAAATATTTGAGAAAGGAGGGCAGAAACACAGGCATGGAAATGTTAAGTAATGGTAGATAAGATTAGATCAAAGAGAACAAAAAAATAATGGGCAATGTAAATTAATGAATTTAATTAACCATTTAAATATTTTTCATTGGAGAAATTAACATTCTTTTTTTTCTATGTGTTTTTAATGGCTGGAAGGGATAGATATCTTGGCAATGAACATTGTGTAAAACATACATAGATTAAGTAAGTGCAAAACAAGGAAGTCTCAGTGTTAAGGACAAGGAGGAGATGTCAATAAAAATTGGGGAAAGTGATGAAGACATTTGGGTGATATAGAAGTAAGAAGCGAGAAGTTAGTAATCGCAAGAATCTATATGTGGAATCTGGAGAGGAAACTACCATTCAACAGGAGAGGTCAGAAGATACTCAAAGCATATGAAATAAAATAGCTGCAAAACACAGTGAAGATCTTTCAAAATATAAATTGGAAAAGAAAAAAAATTAAAGTCAAAATATGTCAGGAAAAAAAAGAGGGAGTCTTTAGAAGGGAGTCTAAAATACAGAGAACAAACTGAGGTTCCTGGAGGGGAGATGGATGGGGGACGGGCTAGATGGGTGATGGGTATTACGGAAGGCACTTGTTATGATGAACCCTGGGTGTTACATGTAAGTGACAAATCACTAAATTCTACTCCTTAAACAAAAAAAAAGATAAATAAAATAAAATAAAATAAAAGAACATATAAAATCAAATAAAGTAAAATACTGAAGATGAAAGAAAAAACACGTGTCAGCATATTCCAGTTCTCACCTCTTTGTCTTCTCCTGTTTCTGAAATGGGATACAGTTATTGTTTTTGTTTGTTTATTTGTTTTTGTTTTGTTTCATCACAGAGGCTATTTTACTTGCACATCTTCCAAACCTAGAGAAAAGGTATTATCTCAGCTGATTAGAAATGTCAAAATGGTTCTTCAGGTCCAATGTTTTGCTCCATAGTTATGAAACAGTCAACAACAACATCTCTGTCTTCTGATCACTGATAAGACTCAGGTGGTGGCATTTTAAGTTCTGACCACATGTCCCTCATTAAAAATAATTATACAGTGAAGAACAGATTTTTATCATGGGTTCTGTTGCTGCTTCCTGGGAAACATTAACAAGCCCCTTAAACTCTCTGAGGTTTATGATCTATAAAATAGAGATAATAGAAATAATCCTTTTGTTATTTGGCTATTATAAAAATAAAATGAAATGGTGTTAAGTATTATGCAGTAAATAGAAAAATCATCACTGAGAGGTGATATGCTAGGCAATTTCACATATTTTATTTTGTTCAATCCCAGTGTTGCCATGTGATACAGACATTATCTTCACTTTTGAAGAAATGAGGCTCACCCATCAGAAGTTAAGCAATTTGCCCAAATGTAAGAATGGCACTTAGCAAATGTTTTATGAATCAATTGATGACTTACTCCTTAGTCCTCTCCTTTGGCATTCCTTATATTTAATTATTTACATAAAGTAGAACCTTGCCAATATAATATAGTGTGTGCATGTGTGTGCATGTGTGTGTGTGTATGAGTGTGTCTGTGTATGTGTGTGTGTGTGTGTGCGCGTAGGGAGAATCTATGCTAAATAGGAAAAGTCTGAATTATGAAATATTTGATGAATATAAATTCACCCAAAGTTTCTTCCAACTTGAGAGTTCTGTTTATTTGATCAACTTTCTGGTGTATATCATCATCATGACATCAAATTGAGTTTTTATTATCATTTTAATCATTACCTGAGAATGTTTGACATTCATTTATTCATTCGTTTAGTCAACCAACAAATATCTGAAGGGAACTGTGCCAGGTAGTGGGAATCCAGTGAGGGAGAAACCGAGATAGTCCCAGACTTTTAGAGGGTTTCTGGAATAGTGAAGAGATGGATGTTACTCAAATATTGACAAAACACTTGTAAACTTGCCAGTGTGGTAAGTGGTGACCTGCTGAGAGAGCCTATAAAAGGAGGGTTTGCCTCAGCGGGAGAGAAAAGAAAAAACTTAGTCTGAAATATAAGAAGTGATAAGAGAAGGGAAGTGTGTCCAGGGCAGAGGGAACAGCATGGAAAAAGGTCTCTGGCGGGAGAGAGAAAGCTAGCGTGGCAGGAACAAAGAAAATCCTGCTGCAGTGGTAGGTGGTCAATACTGAATGCCTGTTTCTTTCTCAGAAGAGCACAGAACCAGTCAAGACAGGCGGAGGTGGCAGGCAGATGAGATTGCAATCAGTGGGGGTAGCACAAAACGCTTGCAGGGATACTCAAAGCGGAGGACCTTTCACAGAGGCATAGGGCATAAGTAATTCTCTCTCCCGAGAGGTACAGGAAGTGTTTTCAGGTAGAGGATGCAGGCAGGGCTAGACTACACAAGTTTGGTCTTGTAGGTGACTTTAAAGACGTCTATCCTTAGGAGTAATAAGAAGTGAGTAAAGGATTTCAGGGGTATAGGTTGAGAATGACATTTTGAAAAGCTATTTCTAACTGTTGAGAGGAAAAAGGATTGGAAAGAATAGTTGGGACGTTATTGCTGAAGAATAGGCAAAAAGATAGTCGGACTAGGGTGGTGGTGATGGTAGTGGAGAAGAGGAGACATAGACAGGTATGAGAGCTCTTAAGTACATAAAATGGACAGAATTTGTTAAAGGGGATGTGTTTGGGGAGTAATGGGAATATCAACGATGACTTATGGCATGTAGAGTGATAGATGGTTGTTTGGTTTAATGAATCAAAAAAACTGAAAGACAACAAGATTTGGGGAGGGAAGATTACAAGTTAGTATTTGAGCCTATTGACTGACTACTAGATGCCTTTGAGGTTGGCCAATAATTTGCCAATATTAATATTTCAAAATTAAACAACACTGGGTTTATCCAAGCCATATTATTTATACTACATAATTACATGGAAAATTTTTTTAAAGATCTACCTGTCAAATAATCATTATAAATTTCATTACAGTGGAATATAAATCAATGCAGCTTTAGTGTGCTTATGACTCTCTAAACTGCTGCTCTATACAGACATTATTTTAGACTTTTGAAAGTTGATTCTTTTTTTTTTTTTTTTGCCTTTCTTATTTATGTGTTGTGTTTCTGTGATGTAATTGTCAGGCCTTCCGAACAGCTTCAATGGAAACCCCATTTGAAATAGTATAGTGGGATTTGATGGCAATCTTTCTTGAATCTGAACAGAAGTGACTTTTTCACACTATCGTGCATGTGAGGATTCATCAGCAATATTGTAAAGATTTCACAAAGGCAGGAAATCATGCGCAAGCAAATTTTTAAAGAAAATAGGCTTGAAATGATTTGCATAGGACCACTGAGGTTAAAAGGAGCTGTGATTTCACCTGATTCACCTTGCCTTCCAGTAAGGCCACAGGAAAAACAGCTCAGTGAAAAGAATAGGTCCTGTGTTTAAATAAGACTTAGAAGAAACTCCTTCATTCATTTTCCTAGGTTTACCCCAAAGTATATCCACTATTTGCCACCCCAAAATTTCTTCTTTACTTCCTATCTAAGATCTATCTGCTGGTGGTGAAATCCTCCTCCTCCTCCTCTTCCTCCCCCTTCTACTCCTCTGTGTCCCCCTCCTCCTCCTCCCCTTTCTCCTCCTCCTCCTTCTCCTCCTCCTCCTCCTCCTTCTTCTCTCTAAATGAATGGTTTTACAGAGGCCACTTTTCTAAGTTCAAATATGCCAATGACTGAAGACAAATATGCAGAGCTCAACAATGCTACATTTAAGTGGAATCTAAAGAAAATCTTCCACTCACAGGTAATCGCTTAAAATATTTTCACGGATTTTTTGAACATTCAAGTGCAAAGAAACATCATAATTTCTAAAGTGGCTCATGGAACTCATACATAGATAGCTCTCAATTATACCTAATGGAGGAAAGTCTGCAAGGAGATATGAAACCTCCAACTAGTAATTTCAAATGTCTTCAGTAAAATTTTATGAGGGCAATATCTGAACTGATTTTCACAACTGGTCTTTTCTTTAGCCTCTGCCCTTGTGGTTAAGGAGCTTCTAACAATCAAATTGACATGGTTGAAAGAGGGAATGCGAGAGAAGGTGCAGGAAGCCTGCAAAAGGCATACAACCCACAGTTTGAAATCTAGACAAAAATCAATCTTTAGATCCATTTACAATGTACTTAAACATAAAACTTTATATATTTGTATTAACTTTTGTATTAAATACAAAATACATTAAAAAAGATTTCTCTGTCTCATAGAGTTTGATCTAAGAAGGGATCTTATTGGACCTAGTAATTCTTATCTGATGCGCTGAAACTTAAAAAACTTACAAAAACATAAAAATAATTCTACATGAAGTAACGTGCCACTTTCTCTGAAAATCTTCCAGAGTTAGAAAAAAAATATGATACCTCCATTATTCCATTGGGAAAAACACATTTTACTGGTAAAACACTTCAGCTTTTTTGTTTGTTTATTTGTTTTGGCAAAACAGTAAGAGCAACAACAAATGAAAACGAAGTGTGAATACAAGGTTACTCAGGATCTAATGAATCTGGTTGTTATTTCAAGTGCAAAAATATATTATCTGCAGTTGCATGGAGACCATATATGGCTGCTTAGGCCAGGAGATTGGGCTGTCTAAAAAGACACACTATAAATTTGTAGTGAAAGCCACTGCCGTGAGAATTTTAATGCAACAGTATTGTTTTACTCTACTAATACTGATTAATGTGCATCGTATATCACCTTTGAGTCCCATCAAGATTTGAAACCCATGAAATCTAAGACTTCAAGCTTTCACAACACAGAATCATGACATCTTAGAAACAGAGAAGACCAGTCTTCTTCCTTGTGCTCTTAACAGTGTTTCAGTTTGGACAATAATTTATATGGTCATGCTGGTTAATCAGGGACTCTGGTAAGACCTATTCCCTAATGGAAGCTACAAGTAGCAGGAACAATTTGAGGGCAGAAGGCACAAGACAGGCTATATAATCCAGATATGCTACTGAGAGGAATAGTTTCTGGAAGCTGTCTCCAATGAGAATCACATGTGTTAGAGACAGCTGAGCAAATTCCTAACCCATTTATGTCATTAAGAGTCATCATTATCAAGAATGCAACTAGAATCAACAAATAACACCAGACAGGAGATTCCTTAATAACTAAAGCTCTTTGTGAGCTTCCAGCATAGAAAAGTTACCAGCATGGAAAGAATTTTATCCATGCTCCATAACAAATTACCAAAAACAAGGCGTAATTTTATCTCACAGTTTCTGTAGGTGAGGAGTCCAGGCATGATTAGCTGGGTTTTCTGCTTCAAGGTTTTACTAGGCTGCCAACCACAAAAGTGCCTGTGGGTTGCCTTCTTATCTGAAGGTTCAACTGTAGAAGGATCCAGTTCCAAGTTCACTCAGACTATTTGTGGAATTCATTTCCTTGTAACTGCAGATCTTGAACTTTGTGGAGTTTTTTTGTCTCTTCGTTTGCTTTATTTTGTTTTTGCTGACTATTGACTAGAGGCCATTAGCTCCAAGAGACTGTCCATAGTTCTCTGCCATATGGTCTGCTCTGTAGGCAGTTTACAACATGGTGCCTTGATTTTTCAAGGTCAGTAGGAGAGCAAGGTTTAGTTGGATAACAAGATGAAGTGTTCTATAATATAACATGTTGAGTGACATCACAGCATCTTTGCCATATTTTACTGGTTAAAGCAAGTCACAGGTTCCACCCACATTCAGGGGAGAAGATTACATAAAGATATGAATTCCAGGAGGTAGGAATCACCGGGCCACTATAGAATAGGTCCTCCTCCACACTTCACAAGATCGTCTTAAGAGAGCATTAGAAATGACTGATTTTCAAACTACAATTTTCTTAGAAAAGAGTAACACTCTCTCAGAAAGAAAGTTAGTCGGGGTGAGGTCTTGAGCTATTATTATAAATTTAATTTTACTCAGAAGCTTTATTTCCCAGGTGATCTATTATCTCTCTCTGTCTCTCTTTCTCTATCTATATATCTTTTATCCATCCATCTTCATTACTTCATACTTAGTTCCATGCTTATTCTTCTAGAATGCTTTCTCCATATTTTTCTTCTACTAGAGCATTGTCAAATTGCATAAAATTAAGCTTTCCTTAATTACCCGAGTTCACAGGGATTTCTCTCTCCTCTTAATATTAGATATGTATCAGTTTGAATTCTGACTCTATCACTTATTAGGTTTTATGACCTAGGTCAGGGTATTTAACCTTCCTGAGTATCAACCTCTTAATTGTCAATGTGAGAATAATATTATTTACTTCACTTGCTTGTTGAAAAATCGAAATGTAGTTGTACACTAATAACCTGGCCCACAGAACATCCTATCCAAATGTTTCCTTTATTCCCTCCTTTTCTTTCCTTTCTCTACTCTTTATATCATTCTCTTGACACTTAATATTTATTAGTCTACATAGTTCATTTTGTTATGTGTAGGCATACATATATCTGAGAGATAAATACGAGTAATGATTACACATTGCATTCTGTTGGGTGGGAACTTGAAGTTGGTTTTCCATTTGGGGTGATGGATGTGTAGTGATCGATCCACAATTTTCTATCCCTATCTCTGGAATAAATTGCAGCACATCAGTGATATGACTAGCCAGGTAATACTTATCAAATATTTGATTACTTTATTATAGAATTTATTTTGTGGTGCCTATGCTTATTATTCTGAGCTCTGTTACATTCCAATCCTTGGGCCTCTTTCTTTCTTAAGCTTCTTAATGGCCTTTTAGAGTTCTCTAGGGAGGAAAATATTCACGGTCCTGATACATGGTTTTAAGTAGCAGATAGCTTTTTAGGATACCTGCCAGAGAATTTTTAATTATGTTAATTCCTCATTATATAATTTCAGTGGGAAAAAGTATATATATATATATTTAAGTAAGCTCTAAGTTCGATGTGGGGCTTAAACTCACTACCCTGAGATCAAGAATCTCATGCTCTACTGACTGAGCCAGCCAGCTGCCCCACATATGTTTTTTAAGGAATATCCTAGCACTTGGTTTTAAAGTTTACCTCCCTAAAATGAATAGTGAGTAGCATAAGATATTTCCTCCCAAAAGAGTAACGTTTATAAGTTTTTCCTGAAAGTATTATTTTTTAAATTATTACATATTTTTTAAATTACATATTACATATTTACATATGTACATGTAAATTTACATATTTACATTATTACATATTTTTTAAATTATTACATAAATTTCAGATGGAATAAATAAATCATACAGACATGAATTCTGATCCTGATTTTATCACTAAGTACCTGGCTGGCCATGAGCAGGTCATTTTTATCATCTTGAGCCCTGGTTCCTTGTTTCTTAACTGAAGGATTTGGATAAAGTGACCCTGAAGTTCCTGTCAGCAATATAATTCTATAATTTTGTAAAGGTAATCACATTTCCATTTATTTATTCCTATTTATAAAGTTGGATTCATCCACATTTTATTAAAACTTTCATTTTTCTCTTCCTTTATTCCCAAGTCTGTGTATGTGCTGGTTTGGGAACAGGCTATGTTTCTGTTAAAGTCTCATCCATTTTCATATATAACTGTGCTGGTCAGGAGGTAAAGTAAGATACAGATTTCCAACTAAGAGAAGATAATTAGGGGTCCTTTTGAACACATTTACTTCAAAGAGACTAGAACTTCTCTCTGTTATCAACACCACGGATACAAACGGGGACATCAATATCAATCAGCACAAATTTCAAGACTGAATCTGAGGAAAAAGTTTTAAGTTGTTTGTTCTGAAGTAGAAAGAGGTGGGCACAGGGGAGGACCGCAGGCATCTGTTAACATTCAAGTAGTAAAGTTTGCATTTGAACAGAAAAATTGCCTGGCAAAATCTGAGCACATTCAGTAACTGACTTCTAAATTCTTGATCTACAGACATTCTTCCTGAATGTCTAGAATACTAGAAAGATGTCTAGAAAGATGTCTAGAATGTCTAGAAAGATGGCCAGCCTATGTCTACCACCGTTCTTGATGCTAAGCACAGACACGTCTGACAAGGCTGCTGTCTAGTTATTCAAGTGTGGTGAAATGGAGCTCATTTCTGACCTACAGTCTGTTCCATGATGACTGGAAATACAGTTTGTTTTCTCAGGGCCAGCAGAGCCACCCATGGAGCCTGTCACTCAGGAATTGGCAGAGACACTCTCAAAGTTGCATAATCTTTATTCCAATTTATATTCTCCATTTCTGGGAAACTCATGGTCCCCCTACTGATGGTTTGTAAATGTCAGACTTGGATCCCTGTCTTTTTTTTTTCTGATTAATAAACACCAGTAAAATCTTTGAGCCCAAGAGCCCTGGCACCTGGGTGACCATCTTCTACGATATCCTTATTTCACAGAACAAAAGAAGAAAAGCTCACACAAGGAAGTGATTTGCTCAAGGCCAAATAGGAAAGGCAGAGTTGGAATGATAGCTTACATTTCTTGGCTTTTAGTTCCAAAGGCTTTCTCTGACTTCATGCCACGTCAGTGTGATTCCTTGGGAGAGTTTCATTCTGATATTTTTTAATGTGCATCTGATATGATTGGTCCGGTATGACCTTCATAGCTAATTATTATCATTAATATTCTCCTATGATGAACTTGATAATGTGCAACAAGTAAGGTAAATAATTATGGTTAGACATGCTGTCTCATTGTACTGATTTTGCTTAAAGTACAAATCTTACATGGAAAGAGTACTTTATAGATTTTAAAAAGTACATTCATGTATTTGATCACTTTCATATAATTTTTTTTTTCATTTAAGACAACCCTGTGAATTCAGTGAAATGATTGGACCCAAAGGCTGATAAAGACTCTGGTAGCAGGTTCACTTTGTCATATAGAAATATCTATTTATCCAAGTGTAGGAGTGAAGCAGTTAATATAAGCATTCTGATTAATAGTGATGCTTCAGATACACTATCTAGACTTTTTTTTTAAACCGCATTTAAGAAAATTTATTCAAAGCCACTTCAAACAGGATTTCATTCTATTTCTCATCCCACTTTACAATTGAGTTATCAAAGGTTTAGGTTAATGCTGCAGTAACATTTTACATTGAACTGAAATGCCAGACATTTAAGTTAATTTAGTATACACTTTAGTTATTTCATAAAGAATTTTAAGCCACTTACAATACAAATAAAAGTAGAAGATCAACAACATGTAAACATAAAAAAATACAGATCATAAAGACAAGTGTAGATGTTAACTGAATTTCACATTCACCTCTCAGCTTCCAAGAAGCAACAGAAAAAGAAAAATCACAAATACATTATACAAAATTTATATAATATCAAGAAGAATCTGGCAATATTAACAGGCGCTCCACTTCTGAAGATAAGAATGCACTGCAACTCAACACAGATATACTGAAAATTGTTTATTCTTTCTTTAGTAACTAAGAGGGTATTTGGGGCGTGTCAAGCCTTGGCGTGTTTTATGGAGTGTCTCCTACGTGGCCTCAATATGGAAAATGCAGAACTTCTATGCCTGATTGCCCAATATTCTGACCTCATCGAAAGACTAGAATAGATGATCTCTACTATCTCTTCTAGCTCTAATCTCTTGACCCTGATTCACATGGAAGCTGTGAGTGAGCAACATCTGTGAGTTTGAGATTTAAATCTTATTCCAGGTCTCCAAACAGGGCCAGAGATACTATAACAAGTGTTCGATAAATCAGGCATTGTGACTTTTCTGGATGCCTCTTGCTTTATGATGTTGAATTCAGTGGAATCAGGGTCCTCTCATTTGGAATTTCTTCATTTCTGGCAATTCCTGAAGCCCTTTAGCTGTAGGTTCCTAGGGGTGCTTTTCTTTACAGCTCCAGAAGGCAGGCTCCTGCCTAAGTGCTTCCCAGAGGGAGGAGAAAGTTATTTGGAAGGGCTGGACTCTGTCAGATAAGTGAAAACTTTTATAAATAACTGTCTTGAAAGTCAGAGAGAAAAAGATTTTTAAATCAAAGCGCTAAATTAAGAAGCTTAATTTGGGCACTTCGGCTGACTGAGTTGTTTATGGGAGGGTTTATGCTAACAATTCCCCTGCATCCGCAGAGCATCAGGAGTGGAAACTGATAAAATAGCTTGAGGGGGAGCAAAGGACTGTCTCACTCCAGTAACTGTGTCTTCAAAAAGCCAGCGACGAGTGCTCGGTCCGGGGCTGTTTCAGTCCCATGCTGGTACACAGCTAGTTACAGTAGGACGCTAACTTCCTCCGCTGTGTACCTCTTTGGAGTGACAGAGCAGCGCTTACATTGCTCCTGGACTTCCCCAGTTTATCACTAAAAATATAATAAGAGACTATATACAAGAGAAAGAGAATTCTTTGTCAGGGAGAAGGAAAAAGACATTATTTTTGGACATAAGGCCACTACATTAGGATTTAGACTATGACTCTAACCTCAGGTTCTAACAATAATTTGGTGAGAAAATTATTTGTTGACTCTGGAACAGTTTTTCCCATCTAGAGGTGGGAGTTAGATATTTTCTATGGTCTCTGTAGTGCTCTGCACCTCCAGAAGTTTCTTAATTTATCATTCTAATATTATATTCCACGAGTATTCCAATTATTTAGGTTTTGATGTCTAAAAATCAATTTTGGTACTGGGTCTAGTAATTTCATTTGGGGAAATTTACATATAAAAATAATGAGACATTTGCAAAAGTATTTATCTATCAAAATGTTTATTTCAGCAGTATTTGTAGTGGCAAAAGTTGGGAACAAATTAACTTCACAATATAAAGTGAATACATACATTATCATTTATTCATATAAGGGCATAAAGTAAACCTATTTAAATTTTATTGTTGAAAAATATTTAATGGTATAGAACAAGTTAAAGGTGAATTCCAAAGAATAAAACCAGATTACAAATGGTAAATAGATATCTCAATTTTGTTAAAGATAAAAATTGGGAGTGTTAAGGATATATATGTATAAGATGGAATATAAGAAAGACTAGAGAATTCCATTTTAAAATTTCAACTGTTTATTTCTTTTTGGTAGTTATTAGTTATTTTTATTCATTATTATTTTGTAGTATCATCTTCAATGCTTCTACAAAAATTGATCACATTTGTAATCAGAAATAATCATGATCAGTTTCATTTAACTATCACAGAAGAGGGGCGCCTGGGTGGCGCAGTCGGTTAAGCGTCCGACTTCAGCCAGGTCACGATCTCGCGGTCCGGGAGTTCGAGCCCCGCGTCAGGCTCTGGGCTGATGGCTCAGAGCCTGGAGCCTGTTTCCGATTCTGTGTCTCCCTCTCTCTCTGCCCCTCCCCCGTTCATGCTCTGTCTCTCTCTGTCCCAAAAATAAATAAACGTTGAAAAAAAAATTAAAAAAAAAAATAAAAAATAAATATCACAGAAGAAAAGCCCCAGGGGTACACCCTCATCTTCCTTCATCCTCCTACCTCCCAACAGCTAAGAAGCATGAAGAAGTTTCTCTATGTTTTGTGACAAATGAAATGCCATCTCAACAAGTTGCCAAAAGTTAACATCACTTCCATTTATTTTGCGTATGGACCATAGACGTCAGGGCTGGTGGAGGCTACAGAATTCCTCTGGTTTTCCCAAGTTATGCTCCTGAGTCTCAGGAAAGCTAAGGATTTGTCAGCTGTCATAAAACCCTGATAGAAAAGATAAAAACATAAGCTGTCCTTACACTTTTGCTCTCCCCTTGCACCTCAGAGAGCTGAAAAAATTCCAGGAATCACATCCTTGGCACTTTTCACTCTTCTTCTCCAAGTAGTTACGAATATTAAGAATGAAAAGATTTCCAGACCTGACACACAATGAGGTATATAGCACAAAGCTATCTGAAAGTAAAGTAGTGATGTAAATAAGGTGAAACTATTAAATGGTCTAAGATACCAAGATTCTTTAAAGTCTGGGATTATCCCCACCAAGGTCGAGTGGGAATGCAAAGGCTCAAATATCTTTCCAATTACAAATAGTACAAATAGAGTGTTTTTCTTGTATAGCCTTTGGTGAATATAAAGCAGTCCGTTCCTCTAGATTTCTGCAGAAGCATATCTGGACGTCATGGTACCTGAAAAGTGTTCCATTAAATCATTTAGTAATTTAACTAAAAAAGTAGCTTTTCATTATGGAGTGTGGACA
Source organism: Prionailurus bengalensis (assembly GCF_016509475.1). Taxonomy (NCBI): domain Eukaryota; kingdom Metazoa; phylum Chordata; class Mammalia; order Carnivora; family Felidae; genus Prionailurus; species Prionailurus bengalensis. The sequence continues at coordinate 187,850,035 of NC_057344.1, read as the reverse complement.
ATTAGATGTGTTTACCTCCCTTCCTCAGCTCAAGGAGCATTTACTGGTCATGTGATATTGCAGCTCAATGACCGTGCCCTGACCATTTGTGGCCAGTGTTTGTCCCCAGGACAGAAGTCACATGGGATCCAACATGGCCGACATCCAGAAAGATCATGAGAATCGCACAACTGCTTTGGCACCCCTTCAAGAACTGCTCAGCAAGGAGCTCGTGATTGCTGACCATCTGGTTGGAAACCCTGGCAATAATTTGTTTAATATTAGAGTTAATATGATGTCTGTCAGTAGGAAGCATTTTGTGGGATTGTAATCACCATGGTAGTCCATGTTAGGTAGACTCTTATTATTATCTTTGTTTTCACTCACTCATTAGTTTGTCAGAAATTAATCCTGGGCTATCATCTTTCATAGTCAATGTTTTCTTATTAGTCAATGTTTTCATAAACATACCCAGCTGTTTATGATCTTAAATGTGAGAGGAATAGATAGGTTAAAGGAATTATATAGAATTACCAAATTTATGCTTCTGAGGATGTTAGAAGCTGTAGGAGGTGTTAGCCATGATTTTGTCAACATGATTCCAAATGTGAAAAGTTCTATCGAAGCCTGAATGCTTCAGAATACATTTATTCATTAAAGTTTGTAGAAATAAACACACCTGAATGAGGTGTAATTTAGGCTTACATCTCATGCCAAAGATGAAAAAATGGAGACTTAAGGAGATGAAAGAACATTCCTAAGGCCATAGTGGCAGAAGGAGACCCAGCACCTCATTTTGACTCCAATTCCAGGTGTTTTCTTTTAGGCTGACGATCCTTGTTCACAATTCTTGAAAGCTTTTTTTTTTTTTTTACACATTTTTCTGGATATTGATTTTAAAAGTAATTGTAGACTTTGTAATCAGTTCTTCTAGATTTGGGCACAAAAGAAAGAAGGAATGATGCAAGTAATTAAAATCCTTCATTCTTGACACAGTTGCCATGGAAAGGTGCTAAAGACACAAAACTGAGTAACGAGATTTTTATAGCACAGTTTAGCGAGAAAATTATCCACACTGCTAGTTTTCACTGACTTCTAGGCATAGCAGTAAACAATTTTTTGTGCATCATTTCAGTTGATCCTCAGAACAATCTTATACTGGCATTGTTTTCACTATTTTTTTAGGTGAGGAAACTAAGACTAACAGAAGGTTAGAAAAAACCTCTGATTCCACAGTTCGTGCGCTTCACAATTCATCAACATGGGAGCAGGGGGATACATGTGACAACGGACGTGTGGCAAAAGTGCTGGGATTCAGGAAATAAGAGAACTGCCAAACTTCTCTCAAGCCTAAGCAAGGTGATGTATGGTAGTGAATTGAGGTGGAAGAGACACAAGTAGCTGGCAATGATATCACAACTGAACTCTGAAGTATAAGAAGAGGAAGGTCATCGAACATTACAATAGGGTCAAGGGCAATTGCAGAGTTCTAAATAGCCAGTTGTCAATATAGCTTTATTATAGGATGCATGCTGAGAACATGGTGAATGGTGAGGTGAAGGGATAAAGAAAAGATATTTGAAGGGTAGGTATTAATTACTGTGAAAAGTTCTGATTTACTATTTTTTAAAGTTTTAGTATTTATTTTTGAGAGACAGAGAGAGACAGAGCGTGAGTGGTGGAGGGGAAGAGAGAGAGGGAGACACAGAACTGAAGCAGGCTCCAGGCTCTGAGCTGTCAGCACAGAGTCCAAAGCGGGGGGTTGAACCCACAAACTGTGAGATCATGATCTGAGGTGAAGCCGGATGCTTAACTGACTGAACCACCCGGGTGCTCCTCTTATTTACTGTTAAAGTATTTAAATTACATCCCGTGGGCAGTGGCAAATAAATCACTGTGAGATTTTGCATAGGGTAGTAACGATTATGTTGGAAGATAACCCTCATCACAGTGTTGAGTTTATAAAGTCCTTCTTCCCATTAGAAATTGATGTAAGTCCATACTCCTGCAGGGTTGTGCGAGATATAGCAAAGAGTAGGAGACAGAATACCTGGGGTCTTCAAGCTATGATTTTTTTTTCACTGTGCCTTGATCATATCGCTAACCTCTAAGAAAGCTAATATTTTACAGATTGGCTTTCATGGGGTTAATCCAACATGGTCCCTTTGATGTAATATTTATGTATCACTTTCCTTCTCCTCTTCTGAAGAGGACAGTATCATTGGCAATCCACTCAGTTACCCTGGCTCTTATCCTGTTTATGGATTGCTTCGGTCTTCTACTTTTTCACTATCTCTCTTCCATTACCAGCCAGGTAACCATTTTATTGCTCATTTGCACCTTCACTAGAGAGAAAAGATGTGATAGACAAACCAGTCAACATTTTATTTGCTTGCAACTCTTGTAAAAAGTTTAGTAAGGAGAAAGCCTAAAAAAAGTAATGAATACAATAAGATCTGAGGATGTTCTGTTTCTTCTAACTTTGTACAACCAAGAGTTTGATTTAATTTTTTTAAGGCTTAAACTATATTATACTGTTTTCCCTCCTTCCTCTATTTCATTTTCTAGATAATGTAGCTGAAGTAAATTCAATGTTAAGTGAATTCCAAAGTTAGTGGCAGGTCTTCAAGTAGAATCCAAATCTCCTAATTCCTTGATATTGTGGTTCCAAATTCAGTCTATTCTATACTCTCTAAATATTCTCATGTATTAGACATGCAAGTCTAATAGGAAATGACGGTAGCTTCAGAATGATTATATAATTCATCATCCAAAGACTAATACCATTGGCAGTGAAAAGGGGCACAAATAATAATTACTCCAGGAAAATAGGCATAAAGTGGATTTAGTCCAGGAAATCCAGAGTATATGGTAATTTCTATTTCAGTGAAATAAGAGGATACCTTAGTATCTAACCCAAAACTAGATTACAGAGGAGCAATACTTGACTGACTTTAACAGCTGGTATTATTCTCCCCACTTTAAAAACATGACAGGTGACATGTAAAGTCAATTCCTAAGGGAGTACACGGACCACAGGTAATCAGTTAGTGCTTCTGAAGGCTGGAGAAGTTGGGCTCTGATTCCTTTCCACCTCATCAAAAATTCCATTTATTTATGTGTTGACTGATTTGTTCATTCTCACAAAATGAGCACCTGCTACATTTCAGGCTCTGTGTTACAACCTTAGCAGTGGGGCACGTGCAACCTCTGTCCTAGAGTCATTCGCAATCTAGTGAGGACAGATTAATAAGCAAATAGTTACTGTGCACAGGGGAAAATGCATTAGACTAATTAATAATCTGTGAAACACACAGGATAGGGGGGAAAAAAACCTTACTATTCCTTGAGAAGTTGTCCAAGACTGCAGTAACGAATTCTCCAGGTGGACAGCAAAAAAGTAAAGCAAAAACACCGAGATTTAAATAACTCCTGTTAGGAATATGAGGTATAGCTGTGCAGATTGCTTATTGTATCCATTAGGTTGTGGCCAGGTTGTTTGAAAGGCTAGGGAGTTGGGGCTTTATTCTAGGGATAATGAAAAACCATTAGTGCTTTTGTTGTGCTTTAAAGTGGTAAGGACTACAAACATGACTTTGTTTAAAAATGTAATTCTGGTGGTAGTATAAATTGTATAAAGCATTATACAATATGCTTCCCATGCTTACATGTTTGTGCTTACAAAAGCACATTATACAATATGCTTCCCATGCTTACATGTTTGTTTTTTGAAACCTATGTATAATAATGTGGTACATATTTAAATGCCTTAACTACACATAAATTCGGTATTTGCTTTTGTTTCAGAGATGCTGCCCAGCCCCTCTCCTCTCATTTTCTCCTCTACTCTTTCATGCTCATATTTTCATCTTAAACATTTTTTTTCCCCAGAATTCTATGTCACGGTGCCTCTTTTTAAGGTTAAATCAGCATTCTCTTTGTCCTACTATTTTCTCAGAAACTACTCTTGGGATTTTCCTTACATTGGTTTATTTTTATTGACAAGATGAAGCCAAATAAATATTTTTTTCCTCCTGTAATCTTTTCTTTTGCTTGTGTTCCGTTAGTTCTTGTAGTCTTTGATCAGAAAGAAGAGAACTGCTTGTATTATCATTAAATGTGCTGAGTCATTTGTAATTTTCTTTGAATACTGAGGGCTTCAATGTCAGAGACAAGGTCCAAGTCTGGTTGGTTTTTGAATATGATTGAGTCAAATTACATATTCTAATTGTACATCCTAATTTTTAATGAAGCTGAAATAAGAAGGGGTTGTAAGGGTGCATGTAGTTACAAAATCTTTCATGAGGTAATAGAGGAATAGTGATTCATGTCTTTCAATATTGTATTTTCAACTAGAAAAGCTACTTAAAAAAAGAAACCCGAAGAAAAATAGAAACTGAAAGAAATATGAGAAAATTCCAGTTTCGAAACAAATGGTCTAATTTCAAGAGATGAACTCTAAGGGTTCTTTTTTCAAATGAATTCTAGAATCATTATTTGCTCTTTAGAAAGAGTATTTGCGTGTTGTGGTGGTGCCGTTCCCAGTGGCCTTCATTATCTTTTGTTTGACTTTAAATTTCTAATGGGTGTGGCCAATTTAAAAAGTGGCTATAATATTTTTCAGCTCCTACCATTGGGAATATATATCTCCACTTCCTGAATCTTGGCTGGGACATGTTACTTGCTTTGACCAAAAGGACATTAGGAAACATGATAGAAGCCAAGGGTTGAAAGGTGCTTTTCATTCCTCTTGCTTTTAGAACCTAGTTATCTGTGAAAGAAGACTGATACAGTCTTCTAGATTCTGAAGAAGGGTAGCTTTGTGGCCAGTCACCAGAAATGTGAGTGAGATCATCCAGGACCAGTGAGTCCCAAGGCAATCCAGCAGCTCACAGCAGTTATATGAGTAAATCCAGCTGAGCTGACTAGAATTGCCCAGCTGGACTCAGCCCAGACTGCCAACTTTTAGAATCATAAGTGAATAATCAATTATTATTAAGTCTCTAAGTTTGCAGTTGACTTATATGCATCAAAAACTAACATAATGGGCTACTGTGTCTCCAGTTGTGATAGGCTGAACTCTAAGCTGGTTCCCAAGATTCTTGCCTCCGCACGCCCCATATAATCTGGGAATATAAGGGAATATCACTCTTGTGATTAGGCAAACCTGAATGGATTTCGCAGATATAACTAAGGCCTCTGATCTGTTGACTTTGAGTTAGTCAAGGGGAGATTATTTTTTTTATTTTTTTATTTTTTTTTTAACGTTTATTTATTTTTGGGACAGAGAGAGACAGAGCATGAACGGGGGAGGGGCAGAGAGAGAGGGAGACACAGAATCGGAAACAGGCTCCAGGCTCCGAGCCATCAGCCCAGAGCCTGACGCGGGGCTCGAACTCACGGACTGCGAGATCGTGACCTGGCTGAAGTCGGACGCTTAACCGACTGCGCCACCCAGGCGCCCCAAGGGGAGATTATTATGAGCAGGTCTGACCTCATAAGGTGTGCCCTTAAGAGATCAGATGCATTCCGAGCAGGAGCAGATACTCTTGGCCTTGAAAAAAATAATCCGCAGTGTTGTGGACATAACATGACCAGGAATGGTGAGCAGGTTTCAGATCCCAGAGGTGACAGCCGGCAAGGAAATGGGAATCACAGTCCTGCAGCTGAAAATGCACAACCACCAGTGGCTCTGAAGAGGATCCTGAGCTGCAGATGAAATCACAGCTTCAGCTGGCCCCTGGATTTCAATATGGTGAGATGCTGAGAAAAGTACCCAGATTCCTGGACTCCTGACTCATGGAAATGGCGAGATAATAATTTGTGTTGCTTTAAGCTCACTTTGTGGTAATCTGTGATACACCAAAAGAAAACAAATATGCCAACCTAGCCTTTCAACTATTAGATATGGTCAGAACTGATGATCCGTTTACAGGTTTCTTTGCCAGGTTGTACATCTTGGTAAATGAGAGTAGTGAGATTCCTTGACTTGGAGAAACCCATTTTGTCTTCCTCTAGGTTCACAGAAAAGGTAGCCTCCTTCAATGTCATGTGAATATAAAGCAAAGAGGAAGATTTTATCTATAAGTGATGAGCTCTTCAAAAGCTAATGTTCAATTGGAGTCAGAGGATTAGATTATATGACCTCTTGAGGGAATTTCTTGCCCCCATAATGTTGTGGCTCAGAATAATGTCATCTTTTCTTGGTCCTAAAAGTGCTGAAAGGCACTCAAAATTATAAGTCAAAGTGCATGACTGATGGGCTTGTTAATGTTGAAAAGGAAATGGCTTGTTCTCTATTATAACACAAACAAAAGGAGCATAACTTCCACCAAGGAAAACAAAGACGAGAGGAAAACTGTCTACTGATAAAATAAATGGCATAATGAAGCCAGTAAAAGTCCCAGCTGGTTACAAACACGATACAGACTAGCCAGATCTCCATGTGGCAGAATGGATGCAGAGCTTTCTCTGACAGAACAATGACAAGAGATTTCAGTGAATATGCATTGATTTAGCAGGGCCTTGGACAAATCCATCTTTACTGAGTGGCATATACAAGTTCCCTGTCATTAAGTACAAATCAAAGCATTTAAAATGCATGCAAGAAAAATTTTTCAATCCTGCAAGGCTTAGCACCATGCAGAGAGCACCATAGGACATCAAATTTTTATAGTGTTATTCCTGGACCACTTGCCTGTATCCGTCTCACTCTCCACTCCCTAATTTGCACTTGATTCTTCTAACTTCTGACCTTTTGATGTGTTCACCCCAGCACTTTTCTAGTTATAGCCTTTGCTTCCTTTCTGGAATATGATTTACATTTCCCCCTGAAGATGCTGCCTTTATCCCATAATATTTAATACTGAGATCTTCTACTTGTTTAGGTGGCCATCTTCTTCATTAAGAATGCTTCTGACTGAGACAGAATTTAGGCATCATCACACCCCATGCAAATATCACTCTCACATAACCATTCTAATGCTTTGAAAAGTCTCTGGATTGTCTTTATGGAGAATGAGGATTTTGAATTAGGACTAGTGGGAGGAGTCATTAATTCATTCAACAAATTTTAGTTAAGCATCTACTATATTTTTGGCACAGTTTCAGGACCTTAGAATATATCAGTTAACAAAACAAAGATCCCTGCCATCGTAAATTATTAAGGTGTAATATTTACAGGTATAATATTACCATAAAACTGGTAGCAAGAAATGGGAGATTAGAATCCATATAAGAATTTAGGTATGGAATTTAGTCCTTATTAAGTATAATTGATCAGACCAGGAACTTTATCTACATTGTCTATCACTTTTAATCCTTCCAAAAACCTCTTGAAATAGGTATTATTATCTCTAAAACCACATACACATTAAACGGTGAAATTTGAATGTGAACCCATGAATAGGGTCTTGATTAACCATGAATAAATAGTGTGATAGAAGTTAAAGAGCATGAAGTTTCAAGGCAAAAAGACCTGAATTTAAGATTTTTCTCTACCAACTACGGGGACTGTGACTGTTGGGACCTTTCAGATAATGTCCCCGATTAACCGTGGTCTTTCATGGCCTAAACAGCATAGATTTGAGGTAGTTTTTCTGGTTTCTCCCATAAATGTGTATTTTTAAGTAGTGTAAGACTGAAGGAACATAGCAGCCATCTCTAGAAGCAATGCTGACTCATAGAACCTTAAAGAAACCCTTCTGCCAATTCATGTCACCTTGAAAGTAAGGGGTTTACCCCCATTTACTTGGAGACCTTATTAAAACATTGATGGCTAGGCCCCACTCCCAGAGTTTCTGGTTTCATCAGTCTGGGGGGGGGGACCTAAGATTTTCATTTCTAACAAATTTCAGGATAATGTCAATGTTTCCGGTCTGCCGATTACACTTAAGAAACTACTGTCCTATGCATTTACTTCCTCTTCCTATCTAATTCCCTTCTGTATAAGTCGTCACCCCTCATGCAAAATTATATATGTGAAAACAATCTTCCCGTTGATGGTCCAATATGCACAACCTGCAGGTACCTCGTTTAGTTAAATAACGTCAGTCCCCTGCAACATGGTTCAAATTTCAGTTACCATGGTATATTGACTGTGAGTAATTACATAAAGTACAAACTTCCGTGCTACTTCTTTAGTCCCCAAAACACTGCATGAATAACAGATGTGTACAATGACCAGTGATGTCAATTCCTTAAAAATGTGTTGATGATGATTATTGTATGCATTGTTAGTTGCTTTACTTGCAGACAGCAAAGCATGTAGTTGTTTTGCCTCTTTGTCTCCTTGTAATAGAGCAATGTGGCATTTTACAACAATGGATACTCAAAAGAGAGAATTGGCCACACAGATGAAAGCACACTAAAGAAATGAAAAGTGATAACAGCAGAAGAAGGGAAATTACAATAAAATGTAAATGGAATAATAAAAAAAAATTGCTGACTATGGAATATAGACACTCACTATTTGAAAGACTCTTAGATAAGAATCCAGAGGAAATTAGTGAAGGTGAATTTATCAACATACATGAAGAAAGTAGTTAAGGCGAAAAAAAAAATGACATTCTAGTGGAAAAAATGCCAGCAAAAACTTTACGTTAAAGGAAATTTCAAAGATATTTAATGACATTGGAAGTGCAAAAGATAACATTTTAGAAGGTGATCCAAACTTAGAAAGTTATATAGCAATTTGCCAAGGCATAGAAAAAATGTTCGCTCCGTATTTTTAAGTTATAGGACAAGAGGAAGGGAAACCTGTGCAGATTATTCTTGAATACAAAGAGACAAAGACTTTAATTCTCAGTTTTTACAGTGTTTTAAATGACAGTGTACTAAATACGTATTCATTTTACAGTGTGTGTGTGTGTGTGTGTGTGTTTCTTCATTTCCCTATCTACAGAAGTCAGTAAAAGACTTTTTAATGTTTTGAAAAAATTTTTTTTTTATTTTTATTTTTTTTCAACGTTTTTTATTTATTTTTGGGACAGAGAGAGACAGAGCATGAACGGGGGAGGGGCAGAGAGAGAGGGAGACACAGAATCAGAAACAGGCTCCAGGCTCTGAGCCATCAGCCCAGAGCCTGACACGGGGCTGGAACTCCCGGACCGCGAGATCGTGACCTGGCTGAAGTCGGACGCTTAACCGACTGCGCCACCCAGGCGCCCCTTGAAAAAAATTTTTAAGGTCACAGAACAGCCATAATTTTCCATTGATTAAGTGTGTTCTGGAGAATTTCAGCTTATATGGCCATTTTTGCAGTCTGGCCCTGCCATACAAACTGAGCAATACCTCTGTTTCTCTCAAGTATATATAAAGCCTCCCTTTTTGGTTATAGTGGACCAGCTGATAGCTCTATATTAGCACCTTTACCAGAGTCCAGGTCTTAATCCGTTAATCGTCCCTCCCAGGAACAGTTTCTCTCCTGGAATACTATATGGTTGGAATTCAGCGCTGTGATCTAACCAGTGACCTGATATTGGTAACCTACAGTAATACTTTTCTCAGCCAGTTCCACCCTTGCACTCGCCCTACTGGAAGTACACAGTCTGGAGAGCCCACTCCCCACTGTGCCATTCTGATGTGTCCATAACTTTTTATTTTAGTTTCGTAAAGCTTCCATTACCAAGTACCACAAATTGGGTAGCTTGAAACAACAAACAACAGAAATTTGTTTTCTTACAGTTCTAGTTTGTCTAGAGGCCCCCAAATCAGGGTATTAGCAGGACCATGCTCCCTCCGAAAACTGTAGGGGAACCCTTCCATATCTCTTTCTAGTGGTTTTCTGGCAATTTTTGACATTTCTTGGCTTGCAGATGCATAACTCCAATGTCTAGCTTTGTCATCACATGGGGGTCCTTCTTTTTCTGTCTTCCCATGGCTGTCTTCCTATAAGAACACAAGCCGTTTTGGATTAGGGGCCCATCCTACTCCAGTATGAACACATCTTAACTAATTATATTTGCACTCTCCTTGTTTCCAAATAAGGTATCTTAATGTTCACCTTTACTGTTGATGTACTGTGAGACCCAGCTGTAGTCCATGAGACCTAGCCTCTCTTACCTCCAGTACTTCCTTAGCATATTTGGAATATTAATTCCTAGTCACAGAGTAGTTATAAGGATTAATTAAACATATTTGTAATGCTTGTGTTAAAAGTTCATGGCTCCTTAACCATTAGTTCCTTCTGAGCACCTCCCCACCCAGGCACTTATAAATTAAATCACTCATTGAACACTTGACATTTACTGTCTTATATTACTAATAAATGCCACTGTCTATGTTAGATCACCTAACTACATTGCAAAAACACCAAAATAATTACGTGTTGTATATATATGACTTTGTATCTCCACAGAGCCTAGAACTTGGCTGAATACAATAGCAAAGTTTTTAAAAGCTTTATTGGATAGTACATCTCTGAATAAAGTTAACTACATATGAATGCATATTATGACTCCGGTTCCTGAAAAATTAGATCAAGATAAAAATCAGACTTTCTCATTGTAATTTGAAAGAAGAAATAGAAACTAACAGAATTATTACATACACAACTCTTTTATTTTTTTTTCCTTTAAGGGTATTATGGGAATATGATTGTTAAACAAAACAAACAACATTTTTTCTCTGCAAAAGTCTTTCTGTTCAGGTAAAAATAAGCAGATTACCACAGCTTTGAAGGGAGATAGGTACCTTCCAACCGAATGATTTTGGATGGAAGTGTGAGAAATTCTGATGTTAGCTTTTTCTGGTCATTAGCTTCTCAAACAGTGGATTTTCTTATAAAGAGAAGGTGTAGAATTATTTACTGGGACATTTTAAAAGTTTAATGATAGAATATCTAGGAAAATATAAGATATATCAGTGAAACTGTATAAAAGACCCACAAAATAGCTGTAAGTATATATGAGCAATCAATATATAAGAAGAATACCACTTAAATTCATTGGCAAAAAGAATGATTTTTTTTTAATTAATAGTGCTGGTAAAATTTGTTATCCACTTGAAAGACAACAAAGGAAGACCATGCTATTACACCATTGTGGGGAAAAACATATTTAGAATATCAATGAAAATATAAGATATAAAACAGTAAAAATATTAGAAAATTTTAGGAGGATTTGCTTAAACCAATTTTAAATATAAGTACATTAAAATAAAAGGATGGAGAAAGATGTATCATGGAAACACTAATCAAAAGCAAGTAGTTGGATAAATATCAGATAAAGTAGACTTCAGAACAAGAAATATTATTCTGAGTAAAGACAAACACTATATAATGACATAGTCAATTCTCTAGGAACACATAAAAATTCCAAACATGTATGTACTTACTTAGCAGCAGAGTGTTAAAGCACATAATGAAAAACATAGAACTAAGAGGGAAAACAGACAAATCCAAAAAAGAGAAAATAAAGATATAGAAGAACCAAATCACCCTATAACGAGTAGCCCTATTTGACTTAAAAAAAAAATTTTTTTAACATGTATTTATTTTTGAGACAGAGAGAGACAGAGCATGAATGGGGGAGGGACAAAGAGAGAGGGAGACACAGAATAGGAAGCAGGCTCCAGGCTCTGAGGCCCAACCCGGGGCTCGAACTCACAGACCGCGAGATTGTGACCTGAGTTGAAGTCGGACGCTTAACCGACTGAGCCACCCAGGCGCCCCCCTATTTGACTTTTATAAAAGATTTCACTCAACAGCCTCAGAATACGTTTAATTTTCAAACGTATATAGATCATACATTGAGATAGGCCATATTCTGGTCCATAAAACAAATTCTGACAAATTTAAACATCAGAAATAATATGAAGTATGTTCATTTACCATAACAGAATGAAACTAGAAATAAAAAAACAAAAAGATAGCTAGAAGATCTCCATGTACTTGGATATAATATCTCATGTGTAAATAACGCATGATTCAAAAAGGAAGTATCAAAAAATTGAAAAATATTTTAGATTGAATAAAAATAAAATACACTATATTTGAAATTTGTGGGGTGCATTAACAACAATGTTAACTGTTAAACCTGTAGATTAAATTCTCAGAACTAAAAAAGTGCCAAATAATTTTAAGTAGAAAAAGAAACTAAAGAAAAAACTAAACCCAAAGCAAGCAGATGATGAAAACATAAATATAAATAATAAATAAAATTAAAAATACAAAAACATTAGATAAAATAAATGAACAATTAATAAACCTCTAGCCAGACTGATGAAGGAAATAAGTGAGAAGACATTGAAAGAAAGGATATCACTACAGACCCCACAGACATTAATACAATTAAAGGAACAAAATGAACAACTCACAGTAAAGACACCACAGATATTGGTGATATATAGGAGATATTATAAAGGGACATTATAATAAAGATAATAAAGTAAATTAAAATAACAAAAGGAATACTCTATTCCTGTAAATTTGCAACCTAGGGGTTATATACTAATTCTCTGAAAGTCACAAACTACCAAAACTCAAGGACAAATAGATAATGCATTAATCATATGTCAGTTAAATTGAATTCATAGTTAAAACTTTTCCAAAAAGGAAAATCAAGTTCCAGATATTTTTTATTATGATCTTTACCAAATATTTAAGAAAAAATTCTGCGAATGTATTCTAGAAAATATGAGGGAGTACTTCCCACTCAGTTTATGAGGCCAGGTGAACATAACTTTATTACCAAAATCAGATAAAGACATTACAAAAAGAAAAATACAGAACAATTTTGCGTATGGAATATAGACATAATAAACCCTCAAGAAAAATATCAAGTAGCTGAATCTAGAAGTATATAAAAAATATATGCCATGAAAAAGTGGGGTTTGTCCCAAGAATGCTGATTCAGAATTTAAAAATTAATCAATATAATTCATGTTAACTGAGGAATAAAGAAAAATCATATAATCATCTCAATCAATGAAGAAAATTATTTGACAAAATCCAGTAGCTATTCCTAATTTTAAAATTCCCATCCAACTTGGAAGATAAGGGAGTGATCTTAACTTGATAGAGAACAACTATACAAAACCAAAACAACCAAAACCAAAGAAAAAATGCAGCTAACATCATATTTAATAATGGTGACAAGTTGAAATTTCCCCCCTAAATGTGAGAACAAGTCAAAGATGTGCTCATATTCCCCATTGTGCTGGATGTTGTATCCTGGAGAAAGAAAAAGTAATAAAAGTCATCCAGATTTGAAAGATAGAAGTATTTCAAACATCATGCTTCTCTACATTTCAAATCCCAAATAATCTACAAAACAAACAAACACAAAACCTCCTAGAAGTTAACATGGTTATAGAAACAAAGTCAAAGTATAAAAATCAATATATTTCTATGTTCTGCATAGAAATATTTCTTTGTTCTGCAGTAAACGAAAGAATAAAAAGCAAACTGTTGTTGGGACTCTAAGTTTCTGATCTGGCATGTAAGGAGTATGGAAATCTTATCTCCTATCCCTACAACGAAAACAACAACAAAAACAAACACAACAAACTGAAAATGAACATCTTTTCTTAGATTCTTCAGAGTTAAGACCACAGGGCAAACTGAGTCCTGAAAATCGAAGGTAGACAGGTGGTTTCAGATTATCACAGCTTAATGGAGCAGAAGCCCAGGAAATAAACGGCTACTGGAATCCGTACCATAGTCGGAAAGCTTAAACTCCAATTAATGAATTGCTGGAATCTCAGGGTAGACAAATTTGAGATTGGAATCCTTCTAGGAGATCTAGTGTTAAGAAAGCCCCTCCACTCCGTGAGTTCGAGCCCTGCGTCAGGCTCTGGGCTGATGGCTCAGAGCCTGGAGCCTGTTTCCGATTCTGTGTCTCCCTCTCTCTCTGCCCCTCCCCCATTCATGCTCTGTCTCTCTCTGTCCCAAAAATAAATAAACGTTGAAAAAAAAATTTTTTAAAAAAAGGAAGCCCCTCCACTTTCATGAATTTTACCCTCAAAGTCCTTACCAGATTTTCAGTGAAGGTCAGAGAACTGGGGGACAGAAAAGTAGTCATTTTGAAATATGCCCAGAGGATTTTGTTCTTCTTAGTAAGACTGTCCCTAAAGGAAAATTATTTTATCAGAGCCTATCTGACCTGATGACGAGAGATACTCAGTTTTAGCCTCCTCTAAACTTTCTGTCTCACCCAAGAGTTGGAAGAAACTGAGAAGCATTTGTAAAGCCCATGGGCACAGGTTGACTAAAAGACTGAAAACCAGTCACAAGACTTTAGAATACTTCCTGTCAACCCACACCTTACCACTATATTGGTAAATAACAAGGGGTTACAATGGAAAGAATTTACATTGAAGACATTATTTAAGAAGACCTGCTTAGGGAAACATAAAGACAATAGGGAGAGCAAAAATAAGAACATTAGAGGAAAATTTAGCCTCTGATAACTACAGGTAAAGCAGTAAATATAGTCTCCTGGTCATATAAACATAAACACTCATACTAAAGGCCTTCTTACTTTAGATCCCTTTACCCAGGATATCATGTCTGACTTTCAGTGAAAAATTCCAAACATACCAAAAGACAACACAGTTTGAAGAGAAAGGCAAGACTTATAATCAGTCCCAGATATGGCAGTAGTTTTGCAATCATAAGATCAAGAATTTAAAACAACTGTGATTAATATGCCAAGAAGTCTCCTGGAGAAAGTGGACAACATGCAAAATACGACTGATAAAGTAATCAGAGAGATGGAAACTCTAATAAAGTGTCACACACACACACACACACACAAAAGCTAGAAATTAAAAAATCTGTAAAGGAAATGAAGAATGGCTTTGATGGTTTTATTAAAAGACCAGACAATAGAAAGAAAGAACCAGGGAGTCTGAAGAAATGTCAATAGATACTTCCAAAATGAAAATACAAATAAAAAAAGAATGAAAAAAGATGGAAGAGGATATCCAAAAACTGTGGGACAATTATAAAGGAGTAACACACATACAGTAGGAATATCAGATGGAGAAGAAAGAAGGAATCAGACAGAAGAAATATTTGAAATAATAATGATTGATAATTTTCTAAAATTAATGTCAGTGACAGACACCAAACCATGTATCCAGGAATCTCAGAGAACACCAAGCAGAATACCAAAAAACCCACAACTCTATACCTTGGAATATCATATTAAAACTGCCAAAAAAAAAAAAAATCAAAGACAAAGAGAAAATCTTGAAGGAAGACAGAGAAAAAAGCCACTTATCCTGTGACAGGCAAGGATAAGAATTAATAAACTGTCTCTTCAGAAATCAAGCAAGCAAGAAGAGAGTGGAGTGAAGTAATTAAAATGTTAAAACAAAAACAAAAACAGAAGCAAACACCCCACCAGCCTAGAATTCTTTATCCATTGAAACTGTCCTTCCAAAGGAGAAATAGTTTTTCAGACAAATAAAAGTTGTGAGAATTTTTCACCAGTAGTCTTTTCAAAAAAATGCGAAAATAAATTCTTCAGGGAGATGAAAGTTACAGAGGTCAGAAAATCAAGTCTAGATGTAAAAAGAAACAGTATTATAAAAGCAATAAAGGTAAAATAAAACCTTTTATTTCTCTTATTCTGAGGTTGATGTAACACATAATAATAGTTTGTTCAAACTAATAGCAGTAATCTACTTAATAATTATAGTTTATAGTTTATGGAATTATAGTTTATGGAAAGGGGAAATGAATGATAGCAATGTTATAAGGAACAGTAGAGGAGAATTGGGATTACTCTGTCATAAGGTATTTGTCCTACTTATGAAATGGTTTAGTGTTGTTTGAAAATGGACTTGATTAGTTGCAAATATATATTGCATACTCTATGGCAACCACTTAAAAATAAAAGAATATGTATAACTGATATAAAACAGAGGAGAAAATGGAATAATATAAAATGTTTAATACCAGAGAAGGCTGAAAAGGAGTGGAAGACACAAGGGAGGAAAAGAGGAGGAGAAAGAGAAAGGAAAGAAGAAAAGAAGGAAGGAAGGAAGGAAGGAAGGAAGGAAGGAAGGAAGGAAGGAGAGAAGGAGGAAAGGAAGAAGGAAAGGAAGAACAAAGGGCCAAGAATAGAAAGCAATAAAAATATACAGTACATATTAATCCATTAAACATCAATGGTCTAAATATACCAATTAAAAGTTAAGGATTTCAGACCGGATTAAAGATCAAAACCTAACTATCTGTTGTCTATAAGAAATACACTTTAAATATAAAAGCACAGATAAGTTACAGGTAAAGAAATGGAGAAAAATAAACTCTGCTGCCACTAGGCAAAAGAAAGGTGGAGCAACTATATTAATTTCAGAGAAAGCAAACTTCAGAACATGAAAAATTACCAGGGATATATTGGAATATTACATCATGATAAAAAGTTTAATTGTCCAAGAAGCCATAACAATTGCTTTTTTTTAATGTTTATTCATTTTTGAGAGAGAGAGTGAGCAAGGAAGGGGCAGAGAGAGAGGGAACAGAGGATCTGTGCTACAGCGGCAAGCCTGAATGCAGGGCTTGAACTCACCAACCATGAGATCATGTCCTGAGCCAAAGTCAGACACTCAACCAACTATGCCACTCAGGCACCCTAAAGCCATAACAATTCTTAACATGTATGCACCTAACAAGAGATCACCAAAATACCTGAAACCAAAACCAAAACCAAAACCAACCAAACAAACAAACAAAAACTAGAAAGAAATGCAAGGAGAAATAGACAAATCAACTCTTGTAGTTGGAAATTTCAACATCCCTCTTCAGGTAATTGACAAAATGGCAGGCATAAAATCAGTAAGAACATAGCTGAACTGAACAACATCATCAATCAACTAGATCTAATTGATATTTATAGAAAACTTTATTCAACAAGAGCAGAGTACACATTCTTCTTAAGCTCACATGACACATTTGTCAAGATATACAATATTCTGTGTCACAAAACACACTGTAATAAATTTAAAAGAATGGAAATCATGCATAGTATACTCTCAGAAAACAATGGCCTTAAACTAAAAATCAATAACAGAAAGATAGCTGTAAACCACCTAAATGCCTAGAGATTAAATAACACATATGTTAAAGAAGAAATCTAACAAATTTTAAAATAGTCTTTTATTTATTTATTTATTTATTTATTTATTTATTTATTTATTTATATTTATGTATGTATGTATGTATGTATGTATGTAGGTATGTATTTGAGGGAGAAGACAAGTAGGGAAGGGGCAGAGGGAGAGGAGGGAGAGAATCTTAAGCAGGCCCCACACTCAGGATGGAGATAACACAGGACTCCATCTCAGGACCATATATCATGAGTCAGACATAACCAACTGAGACACACAGGTGGCCCAGTTTTAAAATATTTTAAACTAAAAATAAATTAACATACAACTTACCAGATTTTGTAGGCTGCAGCAAAAGCAGTGTTTAGAAGGGAATTTGTAGTGTTGAATGTGTATATTAGAAAATAAGAAATATCTGAAATCAATTATATGAGCTTCCACTGTGGGAACCTAAGAGCACATTAACAGAGCAAAAATTAAGAAAGAAAAAGAGTAAACTAAGTTCAAAGTAAGCAGAAGAAAATAAAAATCAAAGCAGAAATAAAAGGAATTGTGAACAGGAAATTGAGAGAGAAAATCAATGAAAACAAAAGCTGGTTCTTTGAGTAGATGACAGAATTGATAAACCCTAGCTTTGTTAGCTAAGAAAAAAAGAGAAATGGCACAAGTTACTAAGGTCAGAAATGGAAGAAGTGTTACCACTACTGATCCAATGGACATTAAAAGAAGAACAAAGGGATATTATGCACAACTCTGTGCCCACAAATTTGATAACTTAGATGATTAACTACAACGGGTCAATTTCTTAAAGATAAAATCTACCAAAACTCACAGAAGAAAAAACACGTCATTTGAATGGGCATACATCTATTAAATTTATTGAATCAATGATTAAAAACCTTCCAAAACAGAATGGGCAAGGTAAAGTAGGCTTACTGGTGAGTTCACTCAGCATTTTAGAAAGAAGTTGTGCAACATCTTCCTCTAGGAAGAGGTTGTATAGAACCTCTACAACCTCTTCCACTAGGCAAGCAGAGGGATTACTTCCTAAGTCTATGAGACCAGCATTGCCCTAATACCAAAACATGAGAAAGATATAACAAGACAGGGAAACTACAGATCAATATCTCTCATGAGTATAGATTCAAAAATGTTTATAAAATATTATCCAATAGATTCCAAAAACAATGTATAAAAATAATTATACATTACAAGCAAGTGGGATTTTTCTATGTATTTTTCTATGTATTTCAACTGGTTTAACACTTGAAAACCAATTAATGTAATCCATCACAAATAAGTATTCAACAGGATCTAGATCTATTCAAAATGTGAACTTCCAGCAATCTAAGAATAGAGGAGCCCTTTTTTAACTTGAGAAAGAACCCTTACAAAAAACCTACAACTAACATCATGTTTAATGGTGAGAATATAGACGTTTTCCCACTAAGAGCAGGAATTTGCTAGGATCATCTCTCACCCTTCCTATTCAGCAATGTAATGGAAGCCCTAGCTAATGCAATAAGACAATAAAATGTATACAGATGGGGAAGGGATATATAGAACTGTTTTTGTTTTCAGATGACATGATTTTCTAAACAACAAGGTCACCATGAGGGAATTTTGAAAGTGATAAAATTGTTCCTTATGGAGGTGTGGTGCTGGATATATGCTTTATACCTTTGTCAAAGCCCATAAAACTGTATCAACCGAGAATGAATTTTATTCTATATAATTAAAAAAATCAGCCAGGATGTGGAGGAAAAGTAAAATTCAGATGGAAACAAGCAGATATAATTGTATTACATATGAATACATCATCCCACTGAAGGGTTTGGGGGCGGAGCTGATCTAAAGATGCTGCTAATAATGTTTTGAGTGGATACTATAGAGCTAAAGACAAAAATAATTGTATATAAGCACTGTCCTTCCTTTTGCAAATTTGTTTCTTACAAGGGTATAGATAAACCTGTATGAAACTATTTTATTTGCAAATTAGGGTTCAACAATTGAGCAAATACATTGTAGATAATGAGAAACATTTTAAAACATTTTCACAGTTGAAAGAATAAAATACAATTAAGAAAGTGAAAAAGGTTAGAATGAGCTCTGTGTTACTGGGTTAGAATCACTAAGGACATGCTTTTTTGGTAAATATAGATACAGATTGGAAATAAATGATGTTTGTGTGTATGTCTGAGGTAACATATAGGCATGTATCTTCTAGTTCTATCTACTAAGATACTAAAAGTGATGACATACCCAGGAGCACTGAGCGCATCTACTGCTCATTCTATTGGTTTCTAAATACCATTTTCCAATTAAAAAAAAAACAACAGGGTTCTTAAAATACTGATGGATTATAGGGATAAAATAGGAAAAATACAAGGTATGCTTAGTGTCTTAAGAGTATTTAAATATAGATGGACATGTCAAAGGGCATGCGAGGCAAGCTGAAGGAACTCTGAGTGTCCAAAGTTAGAACAATTAGAACAACAAAATAAATGATAGTATTGGATTAAAATTAAAAAAGGATAAAAATTATCAAAAATTCCATACTGATATAAATAAATGAATAAAAAATGGATAAGGGGGAGGAACAACTCTTCCTTACAGAATGATTACCATTAGTAAATGTTGAAATGAGAGAAAGAAAATTACTATTATAGCACAACAATAGTAATTGACACAGACATTATTCTCAGTGGTTCCTAAAATTAATAGCAGAAGTGGGATATTTGTATTGTCTACAGTTAACTACCTCAAAATATTTAATGCTTACAAAGAAAAAAAATAGTAACTTAAAAATCCTAACAGATACAACTTTGAATAAATAAACAATGTTAACTTTGACTCTAACACATATCAACACTGTATATACTCTCTGAAATGATGAACTGAGGACATATCACTTCTTTGATATTATTCCCCAAAATACAAAATCTCAAATCATACAAAAATCAGATAATCCCAAATTGAGGGGCATTGTACAAAATAAATGACCATTTTCTTTAATGTGTCAAGGTGATGGAAAGACTTTGGAACTGTCACTAGACTAGAGGGGACTAAGAACGTGATAACTAAATACAGTGTGGAAACTGGGATTGGATCCTTGAATACAAAAACCACACTAGAGGGAAAAAATGACAAAATACAAATAAAACCTTTAGTTTAGCTAATAGTCTTGTACTAACATTAGTTTTGATAATTGTTCAGTGCCTTTGTAAAACGTTAGCAGAAGCTGAGTGAAGGGTATACACAGAGCAACTGTCTGTACTATCCTTTCGACTCTTATGTAAGTCTGAAATTATCTTGAAAAATACCTTTAAAATATGCAGAGGATCCAATTAGGTAAATTTTAAGAAGATCATATACAAATGGTGAAAGGAATTTATTGAAAAAAAAACCCTCTATTAGTCAGGACAATGCAAATTAAATGAACAATGTGATGCTGTATTTCACCCATTGGGTTGCTCAAAACTCACGAGCACATGGGCAAACACTCAAATATTTCTGGCTGGAGCAATGACTTGTTACAGATTTTGGGTGAATAACCTCCTGTTATCTTTTACAATTAGAAAGATACAGATTCTTAGGCCCTGCATCTCTTTTTGAGGAATTTATGCCACAGGAAAACAATTATTAGTATATAAGCATGAACATGGTCATTGTCATAGTATCCCGGCAAAACATAGTAAAATAACAATATAACAGACTGGAAACAACCTGCAAATTCAATAGAGAGGTGTTTAAATTCATCAACAGAGAGGTGTTGCTTGTGATAGACCCCATACTATGAAATATTTTTACAGTTATTATGAGTTAGATGTATTCCATATTTTTCGATGTGGGCAGACATCAGTAAGAGTATTAAGAGATAATAAAACTTCAGTGTTTTATATATATATAAATATATATTTATAATTATATATAAATTTATAATTATATAAATTATAATGATCCCCATGTGAATTACAAGCAATGGCAACAAACAGTCCCATATATAAAAGTGTGTAGATGGTTTCATATGAATGCAGGGAAAGGACTGTCAGTATACACCCCATCTTAGGGAACGTCCATCTCAGGGAAATAGGAAAGACATGATAAGTGGATGGGAAGCTGATGATAGTGGTTACTCTATTTACACATTTTCCCATTTTGTTGCAAGTTATAATGAGTACATATTGCTTTCATAATAAAAACTAATTTTATAAGAGCAAAATCTCTCTATTCTCGCCTCTTTTCTTTTTTTTTTCCCTCAACCCTCTCTAACCTTTGAATTCTGTGAATGTAGAAATAAAAGAGTCTGAACTATGAAAAAAAAAAAAAGCTAACTGTTAAGGTCCCATATAGAGACATGACTGTTCCTTTGGGGACATTTTGAGACTTCTATTTTTCAAATGTCTGTTTGGAATAGCTACACTTGATCATGATCTGCTGCTGGCACAGGTTAGAGTCACCCCTCAGAAGCTGGGAGCCCTTTTTGTAAGTTTGATTTAATAAAAACCATAGACAATAATTCACATGAGGTAGGGAGACTGTCTGACTGCTCAACTGGCTCAAACTGGACCCTTAGCCCTGTAAGACTCCTGAATTTCACAGCATATTCTGAATACCACACATACCCTGAGAGTGGGAATGCTTTGTGTTTTGTACTCTTAGACCATCAATAATAATAATAATAATAATAATAACAATAACACAAACAACTACATTTTCTAGCATATCCTACTATTCTCCAGTTTCTTTTTGCAAATGGAGGAAGTGAGGTCTGCGGAAGCCAATAACTTGCCCAGCATGTAGCACGGTTAGGATTTGAACCTAGGAAGGGTCAAGAGCCCTTGTTCTTATATAATATAATGCATTGCTTTCCAAAATACCTTACATTCCTGAAAATAAAAATAAGGTACTCCAGACTTGAATTGGCTTTCTTAATTTATTGTGCTATATAATTTGCTTTCTTTTGATTTTGTCATGAATTTACAGAAATACAAACTAAGAGAATATTTGAATGAGCGGAGACATAGAGGTCATAGACAGTGGGCATGCACTGAGAACTTAACATCTGAAAGCATACCGCTTGTATTTTGC
The DNA here is from genome assembly GCF_016509475.1 of Prionailurus bengalensis. Lineage (NCBI taxonomy): Eukaryota > Metazoa > Chordata > Mammalia > Carnivora > Felidae > Prionailurus > Prionailurus bengalensis. Next base: position 187,827,907 of record NC_057344.1, on the reverse strand, counting down.
GTTAACATTAAACTACTCTGAATTTTCCACAAAAATACACCAACTAAATGTGGCTCATCTCAGGCTTTCTGTGTCTTTGACAAACTCAGAGAAATTATTTGGTGATGGATTTAGTGTCTCCAGGCATCAGGGCAATGTTATAATTAAACATCCCAAAAGCAATTTCTTTACTCATAGAACTAAAATTTTTAAGGTCACAAGAATCAAGAATGAAAGTTAACAAAGTTGGTAAAACAAAACAAAACAAAACAAAAAAAAACCCAAAACAAGAAAACAAAAAGCACTGGCATTTCTGTAGTATTTTACCATTTGGAAAGTACTTTCCTGAACAGTGCCTACAATATAAATTCTGTAAAGTGGTAGGATTTTGATTTGTTTGATTTTATCTGATTTATTTCAAGAATCTGAAATAGTACCTAAAATTAGAGTAATTGTTAAATGAAAATTGGTTGGATGAGTCTTTTAAAATACATTATATTATTCCCATTTTTTAAATGAGAAAAAGAGAGGTACTGAGAATTTAAATGATTTGCCCATAATTTGAAAGCGAAAGAGACAGTGTTTGAATACAGTTCTTTATCGCTGAATCCATTGTATATCTTTCTGCCCTTCCTACTCTGACAGCCCAAGCAAGAAGCACATTCTTACCTCAACCAATATTTTAAACTACCTACCAACTGTTATCTGAAAATAGTCAGAAAATAACTACATCTTTTCTGATATTTGGTAAAGGCAAGACAATATTTTTTCTCTTCTATTCTTTGAGATGGTGCTGAGAGTTGAGATATTAGAAGTAACTTCATATTTTACGTACCTCACACTGATGAACAAAAAACTATATTTATTTTTCACTTAAGCAGAAATTTTTTGTATTATTTCACTGTGTCTGCAGCAAAATGATTCCTTCCATTCAAAACAATACCTATAGTCACTGAGACATTCTAAAGAATTTTTTAAATAAAAGAAACTTTCAAATGCATTTTTAATGTTAAATATATTTTGTTATACAATACCATTGAAATTCGCCAATAGAGTATATGGTTCTCTATTCATTCACTCAACAAAAATTTACTAATTGCACATTAAGTACCAGGCTCTATCCTATTTGCTAGGGATATGATTCTGCCCGCTTGGAACTCACAAGCTATCAGAGAAGGCAAGCCCTAAACAAACATTCTTATGAACTGGGTATTAAGATAACAGAAGCAAATGATGTTCTGGCCTCCAAACATATGAACTCAGATCTAGAAATAAGGACAGGTTTAGAGAAAGAGAGAAAAGTTTAAATGAGGGTAAACTTAGGTTAGGTAAGTGGGAAATAGCTAGGGTATAGAGCGGCAGAGGACAAAGTTCCAGGAAAATCGACAGTACATGTGAAAGTCCAGAGGTGAGAGAGAACTTGGCACCTCAGGGAACTGGGGTGCACTCAGGACGCCTGGAGAATAGAGGGACAATGGGAAAATGAAGAGGGGAGGCCAAAGAGAAGGGTCTAGAATGTGGAGTCCACATCAGCCACGTTGAGGATGTGGGCATTCACTGAAAGTTTCTAACCTGGTTAATGGACATAATTAAATATGCATATTTGAAAGATCTTTCTTGCTGCTTTTTTGAAGTCTCTAATAGGTATGCTACCAACAGACTTAGCTCTGCCCTTTGTGTTTAATAGGTGCTCAATGTAAAATAGTCGAATTGAGTGTATCATGGATAATTCTATGAACACTCTCCTTTGTTTTATATCCTGCCTGCTTCCAAGAGGATTTGAGGTGCAGCGCAGATTACGTATTTATGGTGATGTTTCCTTTCAAAGCTCATTGGCTTCAAAAAACAGAAGAGATACTGGGAAGTAGTATTTGCTTATCCCTGAAGAATGATGGGTCTCTGCTGATGGTGACCTCTCTGAATCTAGGGATTAGGCTTAGAAAGATGTTCAACTAGTGTTTGGGTATAAGTGAGTAAATGAATCGATGTTTTGCTGAAGATGTAATGAATGGATAACTTGCATGCAAGAGCAGGTGTTGAACCGAGCACTGACCAATGTGAGGAATGGTGCATGAGACCATCTCTTTCTAAAGACCATTGCGGTCCTATAGGGGACATCATATGCCCACAGACACGCAGCAAGATTCACATCATCACACATGCCCGTCAGACTGAGGCTAAATGTGATAAGCCCTGTATGAGAGGCACAGTGTGCACATTCCCTGCTGCAAAACACAGTATTTTTATTTTTCCTCAAATCTACCCAATTTGCAAAAAGTTCAAGATGCTTATTCAAACTAAATTCAAACTCTAAGGCCTTGGGGGGTTTTCCCGTCACTGCTCGTGTTATAGTTTTGAAAAATAACGGCAAGATGACTTAATTAATTGTCCCTTCTTTCAGCTTTCCATCTAAAGTAGACGAATACCTATGCGTCCCACAAATCAATGAGCCCTGGAACTTCCTGCAGATAGATTAGCACATCTGTAGTTTAAAGCCGGTTTGTATTAGAAGGGAAAAATATATTCCCATGAGGAATGTTTAAGGGATCAATTCATAAGCAAAGAAAACATGCAATTCTCAGCAAGGAAACAATATATTTTGCTTCTGTTGCTGTGATTAATTACACACCACAACACAGTGTTTTTAAAGGGCCATAGTCAATCTTTGAAGACCCACAAGTTGACCTGCATTAGAAGCTGAGGAGAAATTGCACACTAATTCTGAGCAGCTTTGTGTAACAGGCCTATTGTGTGAAAAATTATGGATAATAATAAAAACGCACAGCCTTTGTATAACACTTAAAGTAGGCAGTGCTGCCCCACCTCTTGTGACTGATTCCGCTAATGAATCACAGTTAAAACAATCAAACCTCTTTCCTGAGAGTCTCGCCAATTATACTGCAGTGAAAATGAGGATGAACTGGCCTCAGTAAAATTTCGGTGAGGCTCGTGCCCTTCCAGATTCCTCCTCCCAGCCAATACACTCACAAACGAATTTCTAAGAGGAAATTACGAGAGAAGATACTCATTTTAAGTCATATGGTTGTTTTCCTGATTCTGTGTTTAAGGTCTTATTCAACTGTTTACATTGTGGAGTCAGTGACGAGAGAGAGAGAGAGAGAGAGAGAGAGAAGGAAAAAAGCATAATCTTTCAAAGTCAGAACGTGTGTGCTATTTATCTCTTTTTCCCTCTGCCTCTCTGAGCCTTTTATCTTCTGTCCTTGCTGATCTTTCCACTCTCAAGTAATGAGACAAGCTCTCCTCCAAGAACCACACCCTGTCCTGAAGCAATCTGAAGATCCCTTACGCCGACAATACTGTCTTCACATTTTGCAAACTGAAGGACCCTGGCTGCTTCTCTTCAGTGACATGTTCCGCCTACTGTGACTTCCTACTTACTCCGTGTCTTTTTATTTCATTTGTTCTTTATTACGCTGTCCTTGTGAGACAAGGATGCGGACACTTAGTGTTGATTTTCCACCCTTCATCTCTGAACAACTTTTCCCTACCACACAAAGCTATGTACTTCTACCTGGGACTGTATAAATAATAGTCAATTTGGTTTCAATTTCAGGCAGATGACCCCTGCCTTTACACAGTGACCCTGGCAATCATAAGAAATGAAGCATGTGCTCTGCCCACCCATATGTGGAGAAAGGTTGGAGACCGATTCCGTCAGTTTTTTCCCCATCTTTCAAGCTCCATTGCCACTGGTACGTTGTCAGCAATGACCTGGAATGGGACCTTGAAAAAAATGTAGAATCAATTCCAGTTTGTCCACTGCGCAGACATCTGGATAAAGGGAAATTACTTGAAAACCCATGAGTTTGAACATCTACAACCTTGCTACCATAAAAGCTTGTCTTCATTTCTGATGCTTCAAACCTACCACACTGGGGCAGTGCAGAGGCTGATGAGAATATGAATTGGTTGCCTGAAGGAACACCCTCTCTGTGGTATGGAATGTTTCAATATTCTATATTTCTATTACCCTAATATCTCAGTACTAGGCATTCAACAGCTTGTCGGTGTTTGTAGAGTTTTGTTCTGTAACCAAAAAATGGATATGGTCCTTGATTTTTAAGCACTTAGAATCAAAAGAAAAAAAAGGCAGAGAAGCATACAAATGCATAAAACACCTCAGGTTATCTGTCTAATGTTAATATGAGTCAAATAGAGTTGGACAGGGCTAAATCTTGAAGAATAAATAGACATTGGTAAGATTTCTATGAATAATTCCATTCTCTTTTGCCTCATGGACTTTACAAGTGTATCTAGCATGTCCCTCCCTGTCCATGGGTTCATCCTCCAGGAAATATCTTGGCTCCGTTTAGCTCTTAGAATTCTTTCGACTAGATCAACTTTCTGTTTCTAAATTTGGTTTAGATGCCCACTTTTCCCGTAGCTCCCTATTCTTATGCCTAATTTCACTTCCCACATTGTACCATGAATGCCTGATTCTATGTTGGTTTCAAACCATAGACTAGAGCACCTTGAGAAACTTTATCTCACCTTTTCCTTTTTTCCCCCTTACTGGGCATCCATCTCCAAGTCTGTCACATTAATAAGTATTAGTTGAAAGTGCATGATGAAGGCATGTAATAGAATATGCTCTAGTAAACATATGAGGCTAGAGGCATAGGTGTTAGAGGTGGGAACCACTGGAGAAATCAACGGAAATGCAGATGGAGAAGAATACTGCTATGCCAATGTCAGAACAAAGGTGTCCTCCTTTACAGGATTGCCTTTTTCTCTTTTGCCCTCATTAAAGAGTATAATTCCTAAGTGCAAAGGTGAAAAAAAGACATTATGTCAACCTTCCTTTCCCAATTATAACATCTCAGAAAACTGAGGGGGGGGGGGAAGTGTTTTAAAATGAAGGAAAGCCAAGGAGAATGTGAAGAAATAACCCAGAAACCACTCTTCCCTAGAGAATTCAGGGAAAAAGACCATTTGCCATGTAATTTGTCAGCATTTTTTAAAAAAAGTATTGGTCACACAATTAGTTAGGCTGATGGGTAAAATATTAACAGAAGCGTGGACAGGGCATTCTATGGAGAAATTATACAACATATTTACCAAATGTAATGGGCTGATTCTATCACCGTATTTGTAGAACATAATAAAATGTGTCCTTGACTAACAGGTATTTTACTCTAAAGTGCTTTTCTTAGTGTTATGAACTTATTTTCTGACACTGGTTATTACTTATTTCTACAGCCTTTATTATAGGAGCCGTTAAAGAGTAACTTCCACTCTTAAAAAGGTTGATTTGTTTTGCTCCAGGAAGGAGTTTGGTGTGAAATGTTGGGACAAGCTTTGGTTAAGGGCAGCTGCCTGTTAACAGTGGAAATCATTCAGCTCTTTAGCAGGCTACGTGTCCTTTTATTTCCTCATCTAACACTGCAAGTAATCGCTTACAAAGTCAGGATTCTCCCTGGCCTATTTGCAATACTCTTTACTTAATTATTATTTTTGACTGTCCTCAATTCAAGAGCTAGCCAGTGTAGGTAAGACACAATAGCTTTGCCCCATCCTTGGTGATTGGAAAGATCCCTCTTCTGCATCAGAAAGTTGGATTAAGTTATTTAATTGTTCCATAATTGTGAAAACATTTACCTTGTAAGCACATTCATTATCTGTTGAGAGAAATTTTTGAGTTTAGAGATGAAGAGGCTTTTATTCTCAATGCTTTTATATATTTAAAAACATTTTAGTTCTTGAGGTTCTTGTACTTAATCCAGTCTTTTACTTATTCTTTCATCGGGGAAAAAAAAAGGGCAGGTCTAAATGCAAATTAACATTACTGTTTAAATATCACAGACCATTTTCTCTGAGCCCAGTTACAATAACTAGTAATTATAAAAATTGCTTGCCTTCGGCTTCCGGCTAAGCCAGTGCTAAACTTGTCCTTTTATTAGATCTGTCAGACTGAGTTAATTATCTTTATGATAATAGATGTGCCTTACCTCCAACAAAACAAATACACTTATAATTAGCTTTTTAGTTAGAATTTTAATTTATTTATAAAGACTGTTTGTTTTCCTTCTTTTTTCCTGCTTTAGAAGAGAAAGGATGGGGAGTGGGGGTTTCCATTTTATCAGGTTACCAGTCTGCTCACTAGTTTGTAAAGGCAGAGAAAACAACCACCACAACAAAAAAGGATTCATTTCGTTTAATCACCAAGTCCGGTGTTTAATAGTGCAGCACGCCTCTTCTGTGTTATATCCACTCAACTCCCTGGCATTTTATTTTACTCTATATACACAAAAATGGGGCCCTTTTTATCTGCCTTCTCAACAGAGAAGTGTTATAGAAGCTATTACATGGAAATACTAACAAGTATGAATTGAAAAGCTTGCTGTACCATAGCACAGCTTAAAAGTCAAATCATCTTATAGTGTCCCCACATTTTTGTGGCACTTGCTTTTCTTTCATCAATACCCAGCATGTTTCAGAATATTCCGAATGCCTGCCATGAGTTCCTGGAGAATATCTGTGCAGAAACAGCGGAGCACAAAGGAAAAAATATGCTTTGGTGTCACATCAAACAAAGCTGGGTTTTGAGTTGGTTCTGCTGTTCATCAACTGTGTGATTTGGGTAAGTTATTTAACCTCTCTGAGCCTCAGTTTCCTCAGCAGTAGAATGAGAGTAATGTCTAAATTAGTAGCAGTTGTTAGGAGGATTAAAAAAGAAGGTACACGGAGGGCTCAGAAGGGTGCCTTCACAATTTAAAAGTTTAGTCAGGGATGATTGCGATTAGTGGTAGAATCGTGAAGAAATATGGATGCCTCAAGAATTCAAAATTAATGTACAATCTAATGATCATTGTATGGGTTTTGTTTTATACGGAAATATGATTTCTACTCATTGTGAAAAAGATGTCTCTGATCATCTAGAAATTAAGTCCGATTTGTACTAAATAATGAAAACATGCTGCGGATAGGTGATTCTCCAAAGTTGCCATGATGAACTTCTACCTGTTCTGAGCTGGAAAGGAGCTGTCGCATCTGTCAGCCTTATTTCCAACAGAGCACAACTCTTTTGTTTTTCTTTCTGTAAACTTACTGACTTACTCATCTTAGTTTGAAAATTCCCACTAGCTTAAAGATCCCCTCCAGCGCCTTTCAATCTGCCAAATACAGAGGTCTTAGTTAGAATAGCAAAGGTCTTATTCAGTCACCGTAGGGCCCCAGAACTTTGTAATGTGAAGTCAGATGTGCCCAGGCTAATGTTCAATGTGCATGCAAGTCGTTAATAGTGAGTGCTCATGATGCTGATTTCTGGCCAGAAGAAGGATGTGTCCTGGAGGTGATGAAGCAGCTCCTTGGCCATGTGGCCAAATACTCTTACACCTGAAGAGAAAGTATGGGTGGGATGAGAGAGGGATGGACAGAGGGCAGTAGAGAGGCTCCTAACCTCCTGTCAAGTCAAGCGTACTGGCATTTGATACAGGATAGATTTGTACCCAGAGCTGCCTTAAGACTGTGCGTTAGGAGGCCAGATGTGTTAATTCAGAGACAGCCAAGGCCTTTTGCTTTCAGAGTTCCATACCTTTCACACCCAGGTTCACATTCCACGAATACTAATGACGATGCCTCTACATGGCAGCTATTTCTAGCCGTTGGGTGTTCCTAGTGAACAAGGAATTCTAACTGCTCGTGTCTCATTGCATAGACATTTATTTTGTATGTAAGGTGGGGTCCCACAGAAAAGGCTATCTCAAACATGTCTCAACCTGATCAACTTGCCAGCCAATGTCTCCGATCCCCCTCTGGAACATACCGACCACCACCCTTGGCATCACAGCTTCAACTCCCGTTGGAGTATTGCTTTATGAAGAAACAGTTGTTTGTTCCTAAAGTTTTGTTTTGTTTTGTTTTGGGGGGGGCTAGTTGTGTTTTGTAGTGTCATTGTAGATTCTATAAAATGAATTTAAATGCTTTAAAAACTCAGTGAGGATGAATCAGTAATACGTTTGCTGTTGAAATAAGCTCTTGTACAACAAACGCTCATGTATCTGCCCATGTCTCTGGTGATGAAGGATGTCCTCCGGATGTTAGTGATGGCTGGGCCTACAGATTGCTGAGGACTAGAAGGTACGGTGGGGATCACAGAGCATTTGAAATATGGAAGCCTTCTTCAAAGTAATTTTGATGAATATCTTAAAAAATGAAAAGTAATAATTCACATTCTTAGTTTCACAAGAAATTAAAAATGTCTTCATTTATCCCTCATGAATTAATTCATGAATTAAATATTTTGGTGAAAAGGATTTTTTTAATAGCTGCTAGTAAGACTAAGTGAAGGAAATGTGGCTGAATGTAAAAAAGCCAATCTTGCCTTCCTTTTCTTTCTTCTGTGTAAATCATTTGGGGCTTTTCTTTGCTACTGCTGTGCTCCAGTGAGCCAATCTGATCTCTGAGTCATTATTACCTTTTTTTGCCTGAATGGCAGGGCTACATACAAATAGAACTGGTAGTGTAATTCTACACTTGTATTAACACTCATTCCTCTCCATTTTATTTAAAAGTAATGGTGCAGAGAGGTCCAAAAATAATATTAAACCCTAGTAGCTTGCCTGCAAATTACCATTCATTTCTTTGTATCCTGCATTCCCTTCGCTGTCACCCGCATTGGCTTAAACAGAGACTCGAGCTCCTGTAGCCAGCTCGACCACTGATGCAGTTCAGAGATGTATTCACTGGAGGTGGGGGATGGTCTTCTACACACTTTAAGCAGGTCCCATCTCCTGGTTTGTACAGTGTCTTTCCCAAAGCTAGGTCTGGCATCTTCTCTCAGGCACCTGCATATTTTCTGGCCGCCGTTGCTTCACGTTCTATCCTCTCCTGAAGGGCAATTGCTCAGTCACCCTTGCAAATTTGTGGGACAACTTATGGAGTCTTCTGGAAACTTCAAGATGCAGAAGCTGTGTTCCAGGCAGTGGTAGGAGATAGCTTCTTCCCCTTTAATTAAAGGTCCATGTTGATACATGGGTATCCATTCAGAGCTCTTTGTGCCCCCTGGGTACATTCAGAATGGATATCAACTCATTTAGTTTTTAGTTTCAGTCCCTGACTCTCCATGAGTCTGTGATACGAGCATGATAAGATGAACCCAGAGACACATTCAAGTAAAAATACACCATTCATAAATTTCCTTTAGAAATCTATAGCTTCCTAACAGAACAAAGCTTCTCTGCTTGATTCTCCTTCCGTGGGCTAAGAGTTGCAAGGCCCCACAAAGGCTAAGAGGGTAGATAAATTACTGACTCAGGCTGGGAGAGGGGGAGGTGCTCTGGCAAAGAAAGAAATCACGTTCTCTATTGAAAGGGAATATCCTTCAGCTTGAGCCAGTTGTGGTCATGCTAGGATGTGGGCCAAATTTAATCAGATAGAATTTTTCTGGTAGAGCCCAAATCTAGACTTTTATGTGAATTCTCTTGATTTTTTTGAATCTTGGCAACTAATTAAAAAATTAAGTACTCGTCAAGCATCATGAATCTCAGTTTGGTTCGTAAATATCTGGTCTATGATATCTGACTTTGATCATTATTTCTTAAATGTTTCCACCCATTGTTTCTTAAATGTTTCCATCCCTTGGTTAGAGGAACAGGGAAGTTTTCCTCCAGGAAAGTATAAAGTGACACCTCCTTCCCCTGAAATTTTCAAGTAAAATAAAGATTTTGTACCAAGTTTATCTCATGACTGTGTACATGCTTCCATGTAGAAGTCTTAGCTCTGTTTTCTCTTAGGAAACCCTTTCAGTTCCCTTGCAACTAGAATTCTATAATTGGTCTTTACCACTTGGAGAAAAACATTGTCTGTGCTTAAGATGTCTTAAACTTGTAGGACCAGCTTAGGCTTGGGCTAGATGTTTAATACACTCAGTGAATATTTCTTGAATATTTGTACTTTGTACAAATCACAAAATTTAGTTAGGAAGTCTACTCCTCAAGGATTTTGTAGTCTCATAGAATATTTAAGGAGGGTAATGTTAAAAAGAAAGGAGATGAAACTTAGTTATATGCCTATTATAATACAAAAGGCATTTTATCACTTCATTGAATCCTAGGAACCATCTTATAAAATAGATAAGATGAAGCCCATTTTTTTTATATATTTTTTTTTAATTTTTTTTAACCTTTATTTATTTTTGAGACAGAGAAAGACAGAGCATGAAGGGGGGAGGGTCAGAGAGAGGGAGACACAGAATCGGAAACAGGCTCCAGGCTCTGAGCTGTCAGCACAGAGCCTGATGCGGGGCTCGAACTCACGGGCCACGAGATCATGACCTGAGCTGAAGTTGGCCGCTCAACCGACTGAGCCCCCCAGGCGCCCCAAGATGAAGCCCATTTTAAAGACAGGGGAGCCAAGTCCTAAGCATATTCAGCTAGTATCAGGCAAAGCTGTAACTGGGACTCCAGACCATCAGGGTCCAAAACCTTTCTCTTTCTCTTCTCCCCTCCCTCTTTCTTTTCCTTCCTTTCTTCCTTTCTTCCTTTCTTCCTTCCCATTCCGGATTGGAGATATTTGAGAAGCTACAGCCACTAAATATCCTCAGCTTGATTACCATGTGTAGTAATGTTTACCCAGAATACATCTTTCGCATTTATTGCAGTAAACTGTGGCTTTATAATATTGATATGTCAGAGCATTTTCATCAAACTCCCAATTCCATTCTCTGCAGGATGACTTCCGTGGCCACACTAATTTTGCCCAAATCATTTACTCACCCTTAAAACAAAATTATAGATATCTGGTTGACTTAGAGAATATCTTTATATCTGGATTTGTTTCCACATAGTGATATTATAAGTGTGAGTCAAAATATTACTGAAAATACTAGATTTTGTAAAAGCACTGATAATGCTGGCACTCAGTTTCGTGTGTTGTAGTGGGTTCAGTTTGCTGGGAGGTTAGATTTAGGGATTTTGATTTATGAAGCTGTGGCTGTTTTTATTCTCTTGGTGAAAACGACATTCCCCTCTGCCGGTTGCTAACTCTCTCTATGCCCCTCATGTATAAATAGCTCCTGGGAATTAATCGCAGGAGGTAACAAAGTGGATAGTGAGTGAAATATTTCCCAACAAACCATTGTTATTCCTCCTGTTTCAACAACATCCCCATAGCCTAAGTGCAGTTTATATTTTTAGGCAATCTTTTGTCATAATGAGCTTCATCTTGTTCTTGCTCAAAGGTTCCAGGCCACTTTTGTGTACCAGAAGATATCATCTACTTGGTATCTTTGCCTCCGAAACGCATCTAAGTAAGAAAAGATACAGCGTGACTTAGGAAGAATCCCTTAAAATCTGGTTTTGGAGATTACGATCTGGCTTTGAGCTTAAGACTCATCATTCCTCCTTCCCTCCCTGTCACAAAAAGAGAGAATACACACAAGGATCACTAGCTAAATGTGACAAGATATTAGCTTTGCTAATGGCTAATCAGGTGCCCAATTGTCCTCCCAGTGCAAGGCTCCTGATAAAGTATGTTCGAGAAAGTAGCTTAGAACTAATGCCTAATGAAAACTTTTTATTTTCATTTCAAAATAAGACCTGCGGGAGAGCTGGGTCAGCAAAACAGACGCCAGTGACACAAGGCCAGCCTGCGGAAAGAACTCCAGGCCTCACACATGGTTACCGAAGAGTGAGAGAGAGAGACAGGAGAAATGGCAGGTCTCCTCCAGGGCACTTATCTCAAGGGAACAGAGAACATAGGAGGAAAACTCACTCCCCATGGTTCCAAGAGAGTAGTTCCAAGAGAGCAAGAGCCCATGCTAGGCACGAGCAGCGATCTGCACAGTGCCCACACCCACCAGTAAAAGCATAGTCCTTTGAATGTTAGGCTCTCACTAGTCAGAGTTAGCTGTCCCCACTCTATATGTGGAGGAAGGCAGAATAAACGTGAGGAAATACTAAGGAGCAGTGGGATGAGTTATAGGAACAAATGCCTGTGATGCATGTACCTTTATGTACACAGTAGGACCTTTTCTTGGAAAGCCTCAGAACTCAATTTTGTCTTCTTCAGGAAAAGTGGGGTTAAGAAGAAAGAGGCGATGGAAGAGAGTGGGACCACTTAAATCCTGTGGCTTTTAAAGGATTATTTTATTCATAGGGTGGTAGGACTGAGGCCAGCATGTCGATATGTGTTCCTAAAGGTTACATTGACTGAAGGTGCTCAAACTTAGGCTCCCCCAGGGCCTTACCTTCTTGGGTTGCTGAATGATGCCTTTTCCCCTATCCTAGTGCTGGGTCTCCCACGTTCTTCCCCATCTCTTCCCCAGCCCCTGTCATCTCAGGGCCATGGAACAGAGAACTTAAAATGAAATTGAGGACTCCCTCTTGTCACTGAATGATGAGTAGGAAGGGATGGGGGGAAGGGAAAGTCCCAAATTCTGCCACAGGGAGATGGGTCCTCTGAGGAGAACTTAATCATTTGCTTATTCAACCAACATTTATCAAGTAGAGTGTAATGATCCTCAGGGGTCTACAGATGCCAGTTTGTGAAACACTGCAGTAAAAGTTAAAGGCTGTCACTTTAGTGGTTCCCTTGATACCCATGTTGTTGAAAACAAACTCAAATGTGAGCCCTTGAAACATTATACCAGGACTGAGTTATAAGGCAATCAAGAATATGTTCATATTTATTTTTAATATCATCATTGAAACTCAAAAAAAAAATCACAGAGATCGTATGGTCCTAGAAAAATTTATCTTAAGAATCCCAAAGACCATATTCTGCAGTTTTTGAAATGCTAGCGTAGGGGGAAAATGAATAGTTTTGAGATTCAAACAGACCAGAATTCTAATCTTGGCTCTCGAATTTATGAGATGTTTTATTTTAGCCAAATTAGATGACTTGATATCTTTATATTCAATGAGAAAGTGCTGGCCATGTAACGGTGCTCTTATGAGGAAGACATAGCATAGTGTATACAATATATGTCACATAATGTTTTACACGTAGTGTACTCCTAATTAATATAGATTCCTTTTTGTGACACAATACCCCTCTCTTCCCATTGTGTGCAAGCAAATGTACTAGGGGATACAATGATGGATTAAATATTACCTACAAGAACGTCCCAATTGGGTGAGGCAATTTGGTGAGACAATAGACATGTAAACACAATGACAATACACTGTGAGAAGTACCATACTAGAAAATGTAAAAAATAGAAAAAAAAATGTGATATATAGGAAATTTTTTTTTTCCTGATGACTGGCCCTAAAAGAAACTCTGAAAATTACTTCCCAAAAAAACATATTCCTAGTGAATATTCAGTTCATGACAATAGCGATGAGGATGATGTTGATGATGATGGAAATGAAGTTTATGATGATTATAAAAATGATGGAGATAGTTTACATTTATTGCATATTTGCTATGTTGTAGGAACTCAATTTGCATATATTATTTGGTCCTCACAACACTCTAGTGAGGTAGAAATATAATTTCCATATTGTAGAAAATCATGAGGTTATGCAGGTAGTGTAGGGAAAATCTGCAACTTGACCCAGTTCTGTCTGATTAAAAAACTCAAATCCTTAACCACTATAACGCATGCTCTTTCCATAAATTAATTAATGAATTGTAATTAGGTTTTATTTGAACTATAGTTCATTTGAATTTAAATAGGCTTTTGAGGGATATTGAGCACCTTTCCCTACCCTATCCCATTTACCAGTTTCCTGGTTGTGGCACTCTAAATGGGATTAGGGCAAACAGCACTCCGAAACTCGGTACGTGCCCTTTAGGAAATGAGCAGTAACCACCACTGAGTCCGGAGGTGGAATCTGTGGCAAACGTCTAGCAAGTAAGAGCATTACCTGCTCTGGTCACAGTGAGGGGTTCAGGGATGGACGGACACACGACTCAACCCAAGAGAGTCAAACCCAGTCAGAACCAATACCAGAGATGTTGTTAGTAAGATCATAAAAAGTGGTTATTCCTTTTCCGCTGGATTTGAACCTGAGAGAGAAAACTGGAGCCACTGCAGCCATCCTACCACCAGAAGAGATTGACAATGAAGCCAGTGGTTTGGAGAAAGCAAGAACAGCAAAGGGATCAAATCTTACGACTAACATTTGGAGGCACCTGAGTGGCTCAGTCAGTTGAGTGTCCGGCTTCAGCGCAGGTCATGATCTCGTGGGTCATGGGTTCAAGCCTTGCATTAAGCTCTGTGCTGACAGCTCAGAGCCTGGAGCCTGCTTCCGATTCTGTGTCTCCCTCTCTCTCTCCCCCTCCCCCGCTAACACTCTTTCTCTCAAAAATAAATAGACATTAAAAAAATTTTTTTTAGAAAGAACAACATTTAAACCATAATTTTTAGCCTGCAATTTCAGCAACTAGAACCAGTATGTGTATGTACCAATATCTCATTGTTGTTTTAATTTGCATTTTCATGATGACATATGATGTGGAGCATTTCTGTACACTTATTTGCCACCATCGGTATATCTTCTTTGGTGAAGTATCTGTTAAGGCTTTTGGCCCATTTTTTAACTGGATTATTTGTTTTCTTATTGTTGTCTTCCCTTGCTCTCTCTGTGTGTGTGTGTGTGTGTGTGTGTGTGTGTTAAGAACACTTAACATGAGATCTACCCTCTTAAGCTTTTAAGTGCACAACACCATATTGTTAACTATACGTGCTATCGTATACAGCAGATCTCTAGAATGTATTCATCTTGTATAACTGTAACTTTATATTCACTGAACTTTAGTGATTTGTTCACTTGATTTAACAATTACTGAATGATGTGTGTTAAACTCTGTTACTAGGATGGTGCTTTCTTAATTTGCCTTCTTAATATTGAAAACTATTACTGATATATTAGGACACTTATAAAACTTTTGTAAGTCTACAACTGCCATATGGTTTTTCTAAATTGAAACTTTAATTCTTATGGAGAGGTACTCTTTATTTCTATCAATGCCCTTCTGGCTTAATGTCTACTTTCTTCCATATCAATACAGCTACACTTCCTGTATTTTGGTTGGTAAATGCCTGGAAACTGTTAGGCAATTTTCCACCGAACCTTCCTGTTCTACTTTGATTTAAGTATATCGTTTATCAGCAGCATATAATCAAATACTGTTTTATTTATTTATCCTGAAAACTTTTATCTTTTAACTTTCAAGGCTAGGCTACATTTTGGGTGATTATTGAAGTTTTCCTAGCATCTTTTTTCGTATATTTGTTTTATCCTACTTTTAGATATTTTATTCTTTCTTGCCTTCTTCAGAATGAACTTAAAAAACAGCTCATTCCATTTATCTGTCAGTATGTATTTGGAAGTTATGTTACCTATTTCAATTCTATTAGTGATCATTCTAAATGTTTTAACAGACACTTAATCCTGAATAACATAAGGACCTTCAAAAACTTTGAAGCAAATTACCCCATAGTTATAATTCATGTCAAGAAACTAAGTTCTGGGCACCAGGGAGGCTCTGTCAGTTAAGCTGACTCTTGCTTTTGGTTCAGGTCATGATCTCATGGTTCATGAGTTCGAGCCCTGTGTTGGGCTCTGTGCTGACAGTGCAGAGCCTGCTTGGGATTCTTGCTCTCCCTTTCTCTGCTCCTCCCCCACTCATGCTTTCATTGGCTCTCAAAAGTAAATAAATACACTTAAAAAAAAAGAAACTTCGTTCTGTCTTTTATCTCCACATATTATATATTCTTGTTGTTTATGACATTGAAGATTATTTACGTTTATTCTTTTCCTTACTATTTTTGTTTTTGGCTTATCATGTCTCCTTGCATTTTCCTTCTTGTTATAAGGAAACTCTTGCATAGTTGTTATTCTGTTCTTTGTATCTTTTAATATCTCTTCATATCTCTGCGCTTCATTCTGGGTAATTTGATTAGATCCGCCTTCTAGCTCACTAATTTTCTCTTTAGCTAAATCAAGACTATTATTTAATATAGCCACTGGGATTTAAATTTTAAGTATAAATTTATTTATGGAAAATTTACTTGGTTCTTATAAAAGTGTGCCTTATCATGGTTTTTAGTATATTTTGTTTTTCTTCTATGTCTTGCTTGTTCTTTTTTTAAATGTTTATTTATTTGTGTGTGAGAGAGAGAGAGAGAGACCGTGAAGGGAAGGAGGGGCAGAGAGAAAGGGGGACAGAGGATCGGAAGTGGGCTGTAAGTCTGCTGGGGGCTCAAACTCACGAATGGTGAGATCATGACCTGAGCCAAATACGGGCATTTAACTGACTGAGCCACCCAGGCGCCCCACTTGCTTGTTAATTTTTTTTAAAGTTGTCTAATCATATTTCTTGGGTCTTTACTTTCGGAAATTTTATGATGGCTAGGTTTTTAGAAGGTTCCTAAAGAGATTATTCGCATTTGGTTTTGCCAGGCTTTTCGAAGAATTATCAAATCAGTACCGCTATGCACGATTTTCTTAACTTGGGCATTTTTGGCAAATTAGAAAATAAAAATTTAAACTTGGTAATGAATTTAGACTGTTTTATGCACACATATATCCATTGATTATTTTTCCCTTGCCATCATAACAATGGTAAATAGACAGTATTATTTGTCATTTCCTTTCAGAGACGTTTTTGTCTTCTCCTTCCCTGAGCACAGAAGCTTTTGGGTGTTGTAGCTTCATGCTGGAGTTTTTATTCCAGTTCTCATTTTGGGCAGATGCAACTATTATTTTTGTTTCACCTGTGTGATGATTAAAGGCTAAAGCTCTAGATTACCCCATTTGCGTAATGCAGCAAGAGACCCGCTTAGCCCCTTTTCCCTCTTACCAGTCTTGGTATTCTGTTTGGGGTCTTGACTGCTGAGGATTTCTCCTATTTTCTTGGGATGTTAGCTATGTACTGAGAAGGATTTTTTTTAATGTTTATTTATTTTTGAGAGAGAGAGAGAGAGAGCAAGACAGAAAGAGAGGGAGAGAGAGAGAGAGAGAGAGAGAGAGAGAGAGAATGCTAGTGGGAGAGGGGCAGAGAGAGAGGGAGACACAGACTCTAAAGCAGGCTCCAGGCTCTGAGCTGTCAGCACACAGCCCGATGTGGGGCTTGAACTTACAGACCACAAGATCTTGGCCTGAGCCAAAGTCAGATGCTTAACTGACTGCGCCACCCAGGTGTCCCACGAGAAGGAAATTTAAAGCAGAATTTTATGAATGTATTTAGGTGTTTTGTAGCTGGAATATTTGAGAATAACTGAAATTTCATAATGCTGAACAAAGAAGCTGGCACCATAGTTTTCGACTTCTTTTTTGGCTGTGACATTTTTGCATAAAGCTTCAACAATTGAGTAAATAAGATAAAACTTATTCTGGTTGTTCTGGGGTTGGGAATCTTCAACTTCCACTTGCTCACGGCTGCTATCCCACATATTTTAGTGTAAGCTAACAGAGGTTGCCAAACTAGAACAATAGATCAATAGGAAAATATCCCCAAGTTCTTAAAATTCTCATTACAAAGAGACATTTGGAAAACATCTCGTTTTTAAGTGTGGGACTACTCATCTCCACTTGTGAATATCATGGATTTCCTTGCTTCTGGACCATTTTACCATGAACCTGAAATAGGTCAACAAGAAGTGTTAGCCCCATAGATGTTAGCAAATCTTGTCTGCAAGTTTGAAGGGGGAAGCCACTTCCATTTTGAGGAGGCATACCTGACAGAATAACTGGGAACTGGGGCAAAACAACAACAGTGTTTTGCAAGGGACTGAACCACTTTAAAAGGCATGTGAATACCTGCTTTCTGCAATGTCAATAGCTTTCCATCACAATGAAACAACAACGTGGATATCAAGATTTACCTGCATTTTATACCCGTCAAATCAATATAAAAAGATGAGGTTAAAAATTCTGCTGCTTCTGTGGAATGAGAATGAACCATGTTTTACAGTAATGCCAATAAGATGAGCAAAAGAGCAAATGCTGAGGGTTTTTATTTAGGAGCTCTATCCTAAATGGGGTGTGCATAAGATATCAAGTATTAAGATGCATTGCAGTTGTAAGAAAATCTGGTTGGTAGGAGACGCAGAAAGGGTCTTTTACTCCTAAAGGGACTGGCTATTTCATGCCGTGAAGTCCAGAATAGTCTGACCTACTTAGCACATGCTTTAAATAGCAAAAATAAAGTCAGTATCATTAGGGTACCACCGAAACCCCTGGGCTCATTTTAAAACTGCGCCTGGGTGGCTCAGTCGGTTAAGTGTCCGACTTCAGCTCAGGTCGTGATGACACAGTTCCTGGGCTTGAGCCCCGCGTCGGGCTCTGTGCTGACAGCTCAGGGCCTGGAGCCTACTTCGGATTCTGTATCTCCCTCTCTCTCTGCCCCTCGCCTGCTCACACTCTGCCTCTCTCTCTCTCAAAAGTAAATAAACATAAAAAAAATTTTTAAACCAACTTAATGATCATCAAGGTATAAGAGTTGGATGACTGAAATGTCAAAAATATGAGAGCAACTTACTCTTTGCTACCTTTCTTCTGTTGGAAATGTCATCTCTTTGAGGCTCTTGGACCCTAACACTGCCTAACGTTGCTTCTTGATTACTGAAATTGATTGTTCATTCCAGCATGCCACACCTTCCCTCATTCTCACTTACTTTTTCCTTAGTATGTGGTTTTAAATTTGGGCAATGACTTGGAGGTTTGACTAAAGCAATGGGTCATTCACAAAGCTTAAATCCAAATGAATTTTCTCAAGAGAAGTGAAATAATATAGGGAATCAATGAAGAGAATTAAAAAAATCAGAGCATTCTTTTTTGACAAACCACATTAATAGGAAGAATAAACAGGTTATAGAAAAATTAAATGCATAATATATTTCATATAAGTATTAAATATAATCTAATATACATTTCATATAAATATATGTATATTTAACTGATAAAATAGTCATTGACAATAGATGATTTTGAGTTAGAATGGCCTTAGCTAATGCCACCAGCTTTTTTTTTCTTTGTCTTCTCCATTGCAAGAAGTCAGGTCTAAGAGTTCTTTGTCATACTCAGTTATATTCTAGACATGACCCTGCTTTTAATCCTTGTAGTATTGTCACACATGCCTTCTGTTGACTTGCTTTCACCATGTCCCTCCTCCTGAGCAGTGGATGTGATTACAGCTTGTGAGCACCTCTATTTTGACACAGTGAGGCTCTTCCCTGCCTCTTCTTTTCAGAGTCCTTCCTTGGTATTTACTGCTATGGTCCTGTCCCCGGTGAACTTAGAAGTAAAACAGAAAAACAAACCAACAAACAAAACACCAATTGGAAAACACAGACATTCACAGAGAATCGTCAAATCCTATCAGAATAGCATAGTTTTACAGTCCCACTCGCAGGGTTAGTTTCTTCGTGACATTTATCATGGCCTCAAATGACATTTGCCATTTGCTTGCCTGTCTATGGTCTCTGAAATCCTTTTAGAATGGAAGCTCCATGAGAGCTGGAGCTTTGTCTGGTGTCTTTTTCATCCGGAATACCTGTGCCAATAACATGACCCATCCCAAGGCAGGTACCAAAAGACCTTTGTGGAATGAATGAATGTCTATGGGGGAAAATGGATGTGGGCCATGATCTTCCTTTGTTTTTTTTTTTTTTTCACTTTTTTTTTGAAAGTTTATTTTATTTTTGAGAGAGAGAGACAGACAGACAGAATGAGTGGGGGAGGGGCAGAGAGAGAGGGAGAGAGAGAATCCCAAGCAAGCTCTACGCCTTCAGCACAGAGCCTGATGCAGGGCTTGACTCATGAAATCGTGATCATGACCTGAGCCGAAACTAAGAGTTGGATGTTTAACTGACTGAGCCACCCAGGTGCCCCCAGGAAGTTACTTTAAATAATTCCATGAAATATGGGATACTTGGCAGTGTTACTGACTCATGCTGCTGGTAGAAGAACCCTAACACTCTTCTGGGCAGTTTAAGCAATTTTATTTGGAAATCAGTGAATTCACGCTTTCAAATATGTTGATATTGTGTCACCTTCCTCCAAAATTGTGTAAATAATTGAGCAGGAAAGGAAAGACGGCTGCATTTCCTCTATTGATCTTAGGCTCTGCAGATAGGCTTTACAGAAATCACAAACGTGAAAATTTCCCCCCTTCTTAAATCACATTTGAATAACTGGCACTCAGACCAAATCTTTAAGTAAATGGAGAGATAAATGGAAAAAGAACTTAAAAGCAAAAGCAAAATGTTGTTATGGACACCCATGATCCCTCCATGATCTGCATTTTTCACCTGTTAATTCTTGCATCATAAATGTTGGGAAGTGTATATGCCATGCTGCCTTAAATGTGATGATAATAATAACACTAGTGACAATAATCAGAACATTAGCATGTGTAAATTACATGTCACAAGTATCAGTTTAGTCTAGGTATTGCATACCCATTTTTCAGGACAAGTATTAGGTTAGGGGATGTGTACCACCACCACACCTTGTAAACCTGGGGCTCCACTTGCCACATGGTTTATATTTTTAAAATCTCCTAACAGAAAAAAAAAATTTAGGAACACGTTATCTTTTACATGGCCTTTTTGTTACATGTTGCTTTACATACTGTGAACTTCCAATATATATTAAAACTGTAAATACATCTTTTAAAGTTATGCAGGTCATATATCTTTGAGGGTCTATCCTTGGCCATATTCTCTCTGTTCTCTCTTGATAATTTGATTTGCTTTTTTGATCTCCACTATTTTCTATTATTCAAAGAGTCCCCAGTGTTTAACTTAGACCTCCCTCCCAGTTTCAGGCCCATATACCAGTTCCAATTAGAATACTGCATATGTCTTAAACTTAAGTCATTAACTTCTCCCAGAAATCCACCTCTGTGATGATTCACCATGGTTGGCCATAGTGTCAGGATGGCCGAGTTGTCTAAGGCACCAGAATCAAGCTTCACTTCCCTGCACTGGGGGTTCTGGTCTCCAAATGGAGGTGTGGGTTTGAATACCACTTCTGACACATCACTTTGCTCCTCCCCCTAATTTCCTATCCAACGGTATCCATCTGAGCAGCGTGCATAAAAGACTCACCCAGCACAGTATTGGGGTGCCTGAGTGGCTCAGGCAGTTAAGCATTCAACTCTTGATTTCAGCTCAGGTCACGATCTCATGGTTGGTGAGATCGAGCCTTGCATTGGGCGCTATCCTGACAGCGTGGAGTCTGCTTGGAATTCTCTCTCTCCTTTTCTCTCTGCCCTTCCCCTGCTTGTTCTCTCTCTCTCTCTCTCTCTCTCTCTCTCAAAATAAATAAATAAACTTAAAAAAAAGATGGTTGACCAAAAACCTTCTTTCACTTTCTTTTCTTCCAAACGACATCAGAATTATTAGAGAAATATAAGAATAAATTCATAGTAACCTTGGAACATTAGGACAAGTGTCACTAGTACACCACAATGGTAGGGATTTCTGGACATTGGCAGAGAAGCCCGGTAGACATGATGGCTCTGTTACATCATCAGGTGTCAGCGAAGACTTACAAAACAAGTGTTATCAAAAAGAATGTGAAGATAGTGCTAAGAGATCTGAGGGGACAGAATCTGGAAGAAGAATCTGGAAATGGACAAAATCAACTGGGAATTATTTCAGAAACAACTTCCATATCAGTTCTCAACTTATAAAGCATCTGATTCAAACATTTTCTCACAGGAAAAAAATCTTGAAGTAACTGTATAGCCCTAAAAATGGGCATGTGATAAAGGCAGACAGACATGGCAGGGAACTTCCCTACTCAAGAGAAACAGTCATCCACATACCCTGCCTGGACACTTAACACCCCTTGTTTGAAGAAATTAAACAGTTTGTTTTCAGAGCTAACAAAAGACTTAAAAAGCCCACCAAGTGCCAGAAAGAAAAAAAAAAGATATTCTAAAACCAAAAAAGAGATGAACATAGATTACCTAAAATGCAGTGAGGATCTGACCAGCATCACCAACAAAGGGGGCTCGGAATGAGGGAGTGATGTCCCAGTGTTCTGAGGTAAGAATGCTTTGAATCTCATTTTCTGTATTCAGCCAAAACAGCATTCAGGTGTGAGGACATGATAAAGACATTTTTACATATATAGGAAAGAACATTTTCCATCCTCAAACTCTTTCTTAATGAATTATTTTGGAATACATTCTTCCAGAACAAATATCCCAGGAGGGAAAAGAAATGGGCTTCAAGGAATATTATGGAATAAGACATCTGTACATTTTATGACCATCTAAATAACTATTCATACAGTGGTTGTCAATCTTAAGGTAACCATTAGAGAAGGATTATAAAAATGGGGAGGACTAACACAAAATTATAACAAAATGAAAGTAGAAGTCCCAGGTGATTTCAATAATGTGGAATGGCGTTGGAGGCCGTAACAGCAAGCATTGGAGACAGGCATAACAGCAAGCCAAAAATTTGCCTCAGTTTGAGGGAAGAATTGAAAGACGTTTAAACACTGTAAATGTGTGTGTTAGTTTCATAGGGCTTCCGTAATAGTTACCACACACTGGATGGTTGAAAACAATAGAAGCTTATTCTCTCACGGTTCTGGAGGCCAGAAATCCAAAATCAAGGTGTCGACAGCATTGGTTCCTGTTGGAGGCTCTAAGGGAGAAATCTATTCCATGCCCCCTTGCTAGTTTTTTGTGGCACCCAACAATTCTGGATATTCCTTGGCTGGTCGATGCATCACTTCAATCTCTATATTCATCTTTATCATTCCTTCCCTCTATGTGTCTCTCTGTTTCTTGTAAAGATTGCCATCGTTGAATTTAGAGCTCACCCTAATCCAGAATGATACCATCTTGAGATTCTTACATAAATTATATCTATAAAGACCCTGTTTCCAAATAAGATCACATTCACAGATAGATATACCTTTTGGGAGGTCACAGTTTAACCCACTACAAAGCCTTAACATTTATTAAAAAGCAAAAATAAACTCTGATAGTACTTCTACAATACTACTAGCTTTATATATATTAACTAATGCAATACTCCCAATAAGCCTGTGAACTATGTACTATGATTTCCACTTTACTGGTAAGGAAACTGAAGCACAGAGAGTTTAAGCAATTGACCCAAGACTACACAGGTAGTAAATGGTCAAACAAGGGTTATGTCTTTATCTATACCTAGCTCTAGAATTTATGCTCTTTTTTTTAGAATTTTCTTTTAATGTTTTGTCACAGAGTCAGAGTGTGAGCAGGGAGGGGCAGAGATAGAGGGAGACACATATCTGAAGCAGGCTCCAGGCTCTGAGCTGTCAGCAGAGAGCCCAACGCGGGGCTCAAATACAAGCTGTGAGATCATGACCCGAGCCGAAGTCGGATGCTTAACTGACTGAGCCACCCACGCGCCTCTAGAATTTATGCTCTTAACCATTATGTGTGTTAAATGTCAATGCTACAAATTAATTGCATACAAGAAGAGAAGTAAAATGTGTGATATCCAAACAACTGGGAGAAACTGAACTGCCACAAGGAGCTCTCCAACAATTCTATCAAAGGTGGAAACATTCAGAGAGATAGCTCCAGAAAAAGAGATAACATGGAGAAGAAATCAAAATAAAATAAGGTTGTTGATATAAATTTAAATAAAATCTAGAAATTTGAATAAAAACAAAAAAATAACCGAAATGATTGTCATTCAAGCAACAGCTAAAACAAGTGATACATGAATGTGGGAAGGATGGTGATGGAAAGAAATTTATAGTCACATTTTAACAAAAATGAAGAGTTGCAGAACTCTTCACAGATTGACCAGAGAATATTTTTTAAATGTACATGACATCGTGTAATTCTCAGTTTCAGAGCCCTCCACTGGCTTGGTGCATTCCTTCCTCAATGGCCTGCAAAGTTACAAATCATCTGGTTGGTTCCTGTCCAAATTTATACCTCATCTCCTCCTCTCCCAATTTCCCTTGCTTACTGTGTTGTGAGTTCACTGCGATTTTCATCCCCAAACTCACCTGTACACTCTCTCTTCGCTCTTTCTCCGGCACTCCCTAGATATGGTTCCTATTCATCATTCAGAACTAACAGCACTTCTTCAGAGCTGTCCTCCCCACATTATCTAAAGTGACCCGCTGTTATGCTCTAGCACTTTGCCTTAATTATTTTCTTCCCAATTATTTCAACTGTTTGATATTGCTTGTTTGTAAAAGTCATTTACAATTGCTCACAAACTCATCAACTTTCCACCATAATTGCCTATTAAATGAGTCCTCCTCCAGTGACACCACAGAAATCTGTGTCTCCAGGAACCCAGGAAGTCTTACATAGGATGGCACCTAAGGTCAGAAGTGTTAGAAGTGTTAGAAGATGAACATGGGTTAGGCTTTAGTTTGGTAAATAGTGGTACTTTGTGAGTAAATCCTAAGGAATTTTAAATATAGAGAGAATATGGAGAGAGGTTGGAGTGTGGGTGACTCTCTTGCAGTCAGTCATACTGTTAAAAATCACCAACGCTATTATTCTGAGTATCATCTATTTGGCCCTTTAGTTCCACTCTACATTCTTCTCCTTCTTGCTTGATGCCTAGGAGGTTGACCACATCAAAGGGCTCTCTAGTTTTCCGTTTGGGAGGTTGGCAGGGATGGCATTGATTCTGGCCTGGGGGATAAAACACTCTCCTATGTGGTTTCTCTACACGCTGACCTCACCTTTGTAAATCGTCCTTTTATTAAATTCTGCTCACATTAGTTTGAATGTGCCATTTGTTTCTTGCTGAGACACTGACTAATACATATGCATTTCCTTTGAGCATTTCCAATTGCCAAGAGTACATACTTCATTTTTCCCCCCTTACAATTATTAATTGAGTGCTTACCATGTGCCAAGCACTGTTCCAGACCACGGGGACTTTGCAGTGAACAAAATAGATGAAAACCATTGCCCTTGTGAAGCTTACATCCTAGTTGAAGATTACAATGAATAAAATACAGGTGCAAACCTATGTGAGATATAGCAATATGTATTATGGAGAAAAATAAAGCAGGGTAGGGGGACAGCAATGTTGAAGGAGGTTGAAATTGAAAGCAGGATGCCCAGGGAAGCTTCGAGAAGATTACATTTAAGTGCACAAGTGAAAGAAGTGAGGGAGCTAGCCATGAAGGTTTCTGGTCATGAACATGCCAGGCAGAGAGAAGAGCAAACACAAATGGCCCAATCACACATGGGTCTGGTATTTTCAAGGAGCCATGAGGAGGCCAGTATGATAGAATAGGCTATGTCAGGGAGGAGAGGAGAGAAAATGAAGACAGATCCGGTAGGATCCCAAGGGCCACCGGAGAGACTTTTGATTTTACTCAGTGTGAAAAAAAGGATATTAGAAAATTTAAAGCTGTGGCACAATTTGACTTACATTTTACATTTGTTGTTGCATCTGGCTGTTTTGCATCTGTATGTGCATGGGTGTGTATTTTAGAATAAAGGAGGGCAAGCAAAGGTATAAATAAAAGTTATTTAAGAGGCACCTGGCTGGCTCCATCAGTAGAACATGTGACTCTTGATCTCAGGGTTGTGAGTTCGAGCCCCATGTTGGGTGTCTTTTTTTTCTTCACTTAAAAAAATCTTTAAAAAAACTTGTTTAAGAACTCAGTAGCAACAATCCAGGAGAATGATAACAAAACAATGCCCCAAACTCAGGTAGTGGCAATGGATTTGTTGATAACGAAGTATGAAATAGTTAGATTTAAAACATATTTTGAAACTAGAGCCAACATGATTTTCTAATGGGTTCATTCATTCCACACATATTTACTGAGGGCTTACTATGGACTAAGCATTATGCTAGGTTCCTGGGATAGCACAGCAAACAAAACAAAGATTTCTACTCTCAGAAATCAAAACATAAGAATGATACGTAGGCAGTAAACAGTAAGTCAAAAAAATAAATAAAACATATAGTACATTACCTACTGTTAAGTACTGTTAGAAAAAAGTGCTTGGGTGAAGAAAGGAAACAGTGGTGAATTAGGGTAATAAGTGGTCAGGACATGCCTCCTTGAGTAGATGACATTTCAGGAAACAGTTGAGAGAGGAGCAGGAATCGGTTAAGCAGATACATGAGGAAAGAGTTCTCTGGGCAGAGAGAAGAGCGAAAACAAAGTCCTTAGAATAGACACATGCCCCAAGGCTTAAGGAACCCCAAGAAGGTGGTAAGGCTGAAGGACATCAGTAAGGGACAGGGTATTAAGACTGGACATCAGAGGATAACAGGCTACAGGCTATCACAAGCCTCATAAGCCATGATAAGGACTTGGGCTCACACTCAGTGCCCAGTGAGAGTTGCTGCAGGGTTTGGGTGGAAGAGTGGCAAGATCGACCTTTATTTTTCACTTTAATTTTTTTAATGTTTTATTTATCTTTGAGAGAGACAGAGCATGAGTGCGGGTGGGGCAGAGAGAGAGGGAGACACAGAATCCAAAGCAGCCTCCAGGCTCTGAGCTGTCAGCACAGAGCCCGACGCAGGGCTCGAACCCACGAACTGTGAGATCATGACCTGAGCCGTAGTCTGACACTTACCCGACTGAGCCATCCAGGTGCCCCATTTTTTTATTTTAATAGGATTATTCAAGTTGCAGTATTGAGAAGAGGTTCTCGATGTCAAGGTTTGAAGCAGGAAGAACTGCTGTGAGTTGGGATGTATGAAAAAGAAATAACCAGAGACAAATTTGCCATTTAAAGATGTGGAAAATCTGAGAGGAAAGTAAGTTGTAGGGAGGATGGTGGGAAGATTAGGATCTCAGTAATGGACATATTAAAATCAAAACGACTGCTTGAGATTCACTCCTCACTTTTTTTTTTTTCTGTGTGGAGGGACTTCTCGTTTCTATCATTCCACAGCAGTAAGTTATTTAACAGATTGATTTAGAGAAAACAAGTGGACACATGCTCAATCAGCTTAGTCAGCTCTTTTACTCTCTTATTCTGCAGGGTGGGGGGAAATGCATTCTTTAACTCTGCAATGCAAGTTTTAAAAAGTCAAGCCCTAGTGGGGGTGTCTATGTCTATTAAGCAATTGTGTTTGATTAGGTGAGTAAACTTAAATCTTTAGTGAAGTGTTAGTAAGTCTTATTTGCTATAATTCCATAGATGCTTTCTTCAAAGAGCTTTGTATGGAATGAAAGTCGTCATTTGAATTTCCATGTGATAGTCCTCGTGTCAATCTGACAACCCTTTTGAATACTGGGGGTGGGGAAAGAATGGTATTATTCCTCTTCTTCAATCTAAAGATTTTTAAAAACTGAATATAGGTTGAATTTTACACTAAAGATTATTATTAAGAGGCAACCTTCACATCCAAGTCTTCTCAATTTTGAAGGTAAAATTGTATTTGACCTTTAACTAAAGATCAATTCCACTGGGTAACCAATTTGGACTGATTCCACTGGAGATCACCTAAGAGTATTCTGGCATTGTAAATGGCCATTAAAAGCCATCAGTGCTATAATTCTTCTAGAAACAGATAGTTATGTGAGAGTCATATGATGGTTATTGCTTTATGATTTAGATATTATTTAATGAACAGTTGGAAATATCTATCAAGTCTAACTTGACACAAGAGGACAGAGAGGACCTCCATCTCAGCCAGGACTGCTTGGGAAAAATGCTGTAATTTCCAAAAGCATACCCTTCAAACTGACAATAATAGCATATTATCCATTTGCTTTACATCTTTCACTTAAAATTATCAAAACAGTTTGCAGTACTTGACTTCAGTCTTATGTGTTAACCAGAGTCATAGCTATAAGTCATTGGGACCGCCCATCACTATCAGCACAGGTCATGATAGGTGAGGGGTTTTAACCTGGTTTGTGCCATTTGGGCAGCATTTTGAAACCTTCTCAGAATAATACTTTTACATATATAGAAGCCCAAGGTAAGAACCATGTTGAAACGTACTGTCCTCTTTCAAGGGTACCCACTTTTCGCATTTTGCTTAAACATTGTACCTATTCACAGGTTTGAAGACATTTCTTTTTCAAAGAGGATAACATTATTTTATTAGAGTCTTACCATTGGCTTATCAAATTTTCACTTCATGTATGTTGCTCATAGAGTGTTACACAAATCACCTTCGTTGTGAATATGTTATGGCTGATATAAACCCATAACTCTTTGATTATTTGGATTTCTTCTTAGTCTTATTGATCCAAACCCCCATAAAGCAATGTTACTGGAAGTTTATAATTTACATAGAACATAATTGTGCTTTATAGCTTCCTCCAAATATATGCACATTTACAACTATTTTCATATTTAACCCATATTTCTTGAGCAAAGTCTCATGGACCCAATCACTCTTCAAGGTGCTAGGAATTCAGTTCTGAATCAGATAAAGTTAGCGAAAACAAAGGAAAGAAAATAAAGAAACAAAGAAATAAAGGACGGAAGGGAAGAGAAGAGAGAGAGAAAGAGAAAGGTGAGGGAAAGAAAGAGAAGGAAATAGAATGTTAAATGAGGCATAATGAAGGAATAAGAACTGACAGTAGCTGAGAATGAGACAGGTGGTCAGGAAAGGGCTTTTTGAGAAAATGACTTTTGAACAGAGAAGTTGCTATACCAATCCCCAAAAATAATGTATTGTTTACAAAAAGCAAATTAGCTTGAACCCAGTGTGATCACGTTCACAAGCAAGGACCTAGGGTTCTGCCTTAGACCAGAAAGAAGGCACGTCCTGCATCTGTCATTCCCAACGAGGGTAACTTCAAAGATATCTATTGCAGAGACATGTCTGGCAGGGTTTAAGCAGGGGCTGCCATGTTCTCAGACTAGACATATAAAGATGAGTCTGGAGCATAAATCGGTAGTCTCCCCAGAAGCATTTGACTTGAAGATATTTCTCTGGGATTTCAGCCATGCTGAAAGGACCTGGAATATGATTACTTGGTTTTCCTCTCTTCTTAGCTCACTTTGTACCAAAACATCAGCTACATCAGAGGTAAGGGCCATGCTCCCTCTGAAACGTGTAGGGAAGAATGTTTTCTGGCTTCTTCTTGCTTCAAGTGACTTGCTGGCAATCCTTGGCACGTGGCTGTGACACTTCAATGTCTATCGTGTTGTTACATGATGTCCCCTCCTCATGCATCTGTATCTTCACGTGGTCTTCTTATAAGCACACCAGCCCACTTTACTCCAGTATATCCTCACATTGACAAATTACATCTCGAATGACCCTATTTGCAAATAGGGTCACATTTGGAGGTCCTAGGAGTCGGGATTTCAATACATATTTTGGGGGGGAATAGAATTCAACCTACAATAGTCATTTCTGGAGTTCACACAAAAATTTGAAGTACTTAGAAATCAGACAGAGTACAAAGAGTATAGGCTAAGAATTTAGTTGGCTAACTATTTTAACTTTGGCATTACTATTTGTTGTATTGTTGATCTTAGGAAGGTCGCTAAAATGCCTAGACTCAGTTTTCTCATCTATAAAATGGTGTGTTCACCTACTTCGCAGAACTGTGGTAAAGACAGAAATAATATAAATACATTGGGAGCACATAGAAACTCAAATCCTTGTTCAATTGTTCTCATAAAATATTTTTGGCATTCAAATACTAATTGTAAGACTAAATAGGAAGGTATGGCAAGTTATTCACCCTTAGAAAAAAATAGGGGTCTTGAGTCAAAATTTTTACTTAAGTTAAAGCAAGAAATAGATGTATTTTCCCATTTCAAGTTCAGAACTCCATACTAAAATGTATCCTGATACACTTCCACAACAAGTTGAATTGAATCAAACCCATTAATGACATGAAAAGTCCAAGAATCACTAAATTTTTTTAAATTAGTGGTTGACGTCAAAGATAATAGTCATTAGAGTTGCCAAAATGAGATCTATTTTCCAAAGAACTACTTGTCTTGAAGTTAAAGCCATGGCCTATAATTAAGAGCATACTCTTCAGCAAGCCTTGTGCTGACTATCTAATATAAATTATGTCCATTTCTGGTAGTCTATCATAGCTGTTTATAAAATCTGTAAAGCACATAGCATCGATATAGCATATCACAATTTATAATTATATGTTTAAGTTTGTGTTTACTTGTCCACTGTCTGTTTTACATACTAGATCTTAAGCCTCTAGAGAAATAGGGACTATGTCTCAACACTCTAGCACATTGACTGTCACACAGAAAGGGCTCAGTAAAGATCAATTTAATGAATAAATGGATTGGTGAGTTTATTGACGAATAAAAACATTATTACTCTCTCTCCAGACATTCTCACTTGATAGATTTGCCTTCAGCAAAGCCAACACAGTAAGCTGTATATTTATTTACTTGTCCATTACATAGAAGTACTAGATAAGTCCATGGAATTTTGTTGGCAGAATACTTTAAAATCCAGTAACAACATATTTTGGACATTAAGTATGGCATGATACTTTTTATAATTCTTCTATATACAAGGAAAGGTAGGCATCAGAGCTTTGGAGATGGAATACGGAGAAAGCAGGAAAGAAAACAGACACAAGATCCACAAAAACAGGATATGGCCAAAGAAAGTGAAAATGAGTAAGAAAAAGTCAAACAATATATAGGTGAAAGTGAGAGGCAAACGGAACCAAAGGGTGAAAAAAGATCAGACTAACATCAATATGTAAATAAGCCAGGTTAGAAAACTTATGTGACATTTCACATTTTTATAATTTGGCCCAAAGTAACATGTTCTACCTTATTTTCCATTGCTCAGCATGTTGATTAATATCCCCGGTAAATTTCTACCTCGCAGTGCTTGCTTCTGTCCTCCACTCTGCCAAGAATACTTCCACCTGCCTATCATTAGATTTCTCCTTGTATTCATTAAGGTTCTAATTTCTCTGGTACAGACTTCCCATTATATCTGTGTAAGAAGCGGAGACTCAGGATTAAGGAGACGACGTAAGTTCACACAGTTGGTGAAGCACGAGGGCTAGGGCACAGAAGGGTTGTTTCCATAGCATCACAAGGTCTATGATTTGTAGCATCCTAGCATCTTTTGCTCCCAGGTTTTAAATAGAGTACGTTATCCATCACCTGTGCCAGACAGTGCATACCTGGGTCAACATAAGAAACAAGAAAAGTTAGTGGAAATCCATTAGATTATAGTTACTAGCAAATGAGAGGCAAACAAAGAGCTGTCTGCTCTATTTATGTCTTCCCAAGTATGCTGAACGAAGTCGATGGAAGAAAACTCCAAAGCAGTTGGTTAACACAAAAATAGCCTAAAAGTGCATAATATGTGATAATTCATAATGTAAAAGGATACATTTGCAGGGTATGCAAAAATATTGGATGATTAAATTCCTATTCAACTACGAAGTGATTTGCAAAATAGTATGAAAAGCATAATCTTGGGGTGATTTTCTTTTTTCCTTAAATACTCAACATAACCCCATTGATTTTAAAATGTAAAACTTTCCTGTTAAGGGAAATTCCTGTTAAGGGAAATTCCTGTTAAAGGAAAGCATACCCATGGGCATCTCAGAGAACATTCAGCAGTATTTTTAATTTAAAGAGTAGTACAGTTACACAATATAAAATCAGTATCCATTGGTTATTAAAATGTTCCATTCTGGTTTGATGTTTATAGAACTTGGTCGGCATTTTTCATTTACTTTATTTGAAGATCTGAATAGGTGACTGTAAACTATAGGAACTTGTTTAGGAAGTACATCTTAGCATAATAAGTTAAATTTAACGAGTTGCCAATAAGGATATTTTTTTTTGTCTCCCATGTAATTGAAGTGCCCTAGTTTCATAAATGGCTTAGAAAATAATAAAGCAGAACATTTTTATGACTTGACATTTAAGAAAAAAAAATCTGTTTCTCTAGAAAATAGGAATAAGAGGATTAAGGGGAATATTATAGGAAACAAAAAGAGATTTCCTGATAATCTTGTTCTCTAAGACATAAAAGAAAACTTCACTATACAAATATTTCTCCTTCACTTAAAGTTCTTTGGGTTGGAAAACACCTCAGAATACATACATAACTATATATAGTCTCTCTCCTTATTTGCATGTGTATACATACATATGCTATGTATTCTATATTACATGTAAGTATATATAAATAGCATATATAAAAATTAAAACCACATATACAAATAAAATATTTCTATATGTGTTCCTCTTTCTCATTTTTAATATATAGAATCAAGTTAATCATTATTGGAATACCTCCTCTGAGGGCAAAAAATTCATCATTTCCTGATGTTGCTTATAGACACTTCCATCTACTCCTTTATACCTCCATTTATTTGGTGAGCGTTTATCAGCATCTGTTATTGGGTACTTCAGATAAAACACACACACACACACACACACACACACACAACAACAACAACAACAACAACTTACAGTTCCTGTCTTCAAGGAAAACAGAGCTACTATGGGAAGGCATATATAACAATGTGAATGCAGGGCACCTGAATGGCTCAGTCAGTTAAACATCTGACTCCTGACTTTGACTCAGGTCATGATCTCATGGGTCATGGGATTGAGCCCCAGGTCAGGTTCTGTGCTGACGGCACAGGGTCTGCTTGGGATTCTCTCTCTCCCTCTCTTTCTGCCTGCCCCCCTCCCCCCGACACATGCTTTCTCTCTCTCTCTCTCTCAAAATAAATAAATAACATTACAAAAATGTGAATGCAATAATATATATTATTTGAGAAAAATGCTACTGAAGTGAGGAGAATACAGTTGGAGGTGGAGTAGACAAAATAGAATCTTGTAAGGAAAGCTCACCTTCTGGAAGAATCTCAAAAGATGACATAATAGACCAAGTAGGCTTTTCAGGGAAAAGGCTTGGAGTCTTGGCACTGTGTGGGGCATGACAATTGCAAGGCCTGCCCCATGATTTGAATTTAAAATAAAACGCTTAAATATAGGTGAGGTTAAATGATTAAAAACAAAGAATGAGCAAACATATTGTCAGGTAAGTGTAAATATCAAGTAAACAGAGTTCACACAATTAATAGTCAAATAAAGTTCAAGGCAAAAAAGCATTTTACAAGCCAAAATAGCTCTTTACAGAAATGATGAATTACTGTAATACAAATTCACAATAATATAAATGTCTGATACTTAATAAAGTTGTCTCGACATTTGTATGAGAGGTTAAAATACATGAATGTGAGTTACCGTACTTACCTGTGTCTTTGACAAATCTTGCTAGCAAAAGTTAATCTGGATATGAAAGTCATGAATTTATACTATATACTGTATATACTCCATATTATTCTGTTATATATTAATTGATATTATATTTATATAATTATTTATATATTACTATATATTATTTTATCATATGATGGAGTTATTATTTTATTATATAATACGATAGAATAATAAAAAAATGGTTTTAATGTTTATTTTTGAGAGAGAGAGAGAGAAAGAGAGATAGAGCATGAGCAGGGGAAGAGCAGAGAGAGAAGGAGACACAGAATCTGAAACAGGCTCCAGGCTCTGAGCTGTCAGCACAGGGCCTGATGTGGGGCTTGAACTCACAAACTGTGAGATCATGACCTGAGCCGAAGCCGGATGCTCAACCGACTGAGCCACCCAGGCGCCCCTAATATGATAGTATTCTTATGTCATATGATAGAATTACATACCACACATTCTAACCTACAAAGAGAAAATATACCTTGTTAAGCACCACAGATCTTTTATAAACTGAACAAAAATTAAGAAAATACAATTTCAACAAATTTCAGAAGTTAGTTAATGGGTCATATTACCTGAAAATAATACAATGAAACTAGTTATTATTAAGAAAAGTTTATGTTTATAAAAAATGCTTGGAAAATAAACAAAAATATCATAAGGAACTTTGAAGTCAAAGCAGAAATTAAATTTGTCATAACATTTATATAGAGTACAATGTGAGAGTACCACATGTTACATTAATGGAATACAGCCAAATCTCCACCTAGATGAGAATTTATGACTCTAAATGCACATATTTTATGCAAGAAATACTAGGTGTGAAAGAATTCAACATGCAACTCAAGTATTCACAACAAACTAAAACAAACATTAAATGAGTAAAGCAGGATAAAGGAATTAAAAATAAGAAATACAAACAGAAACGCAGGAATTAGAAACCCAAAAGGTAGCAGAATGGAAACATAAATATAAAGATGATTAAAAAAAATAGTCAAACTTGGCAATGTCAATTGAAAGAGAGGAAATAAACTTGGAAGAAATCACAACTATGAAACATTATGAATAAAAGAGGATTAGATTAAAATTATAGGCAGTATTATTTTTAATGTAAAGTCACTATGAACTAAAAATTGGAAACATTGGGGGCGCCTGGGTGGCTTGGTTGGTTAAGCGTCCGACTCCGGCTCAGGTCATGATCTCACGGCCAGTGAGTTCGAGCCCCGCGTCGGGCTCTGTGCTGACCGCTCAGAGCCTACAGCCTGTTTCGGATTCTGTGTCTCCCTCTCTCTCTGACCCTCCCCTGTTCATGCTCTGTCTCTCTCTGTCTCAAAAATAAATAAACATAAAAAAAAATGGAAACATTGTCATAGAATGTGAAAATACATTAATTATCAAAACTAACTTAAGACAGGAAAATCACATGAAGACATATAACAAGTATAAAATTTAAAAAGACAAACCAAACATATCTCCACAAAATATGGCCAGGGAAGCATGATTCAGATGAATTTGTGGGAAAGACATGTCAGGATCATTCTTATGCTATTTAGACTGATTCAGAACATAGAAAATAGTTTATGAAGTGGAGAAAAGATTGATCCCAAAACCCTCAAAATACCATGCTGCAACCTTGTTTAGGATTACAGGTGTGAAAATCTTCAAGGAAACACCATCAATTTTGGCCTCATATAATGTTAAAGATGTAATATAAGATGATGAAATGGACTGGGTCTAAAAAATTCAAGGGCTTATCTTACACCGCTTACGTTGTATTGCTTCTATTACATTGTTTATATAATATTACATTGCTTGTATTAATATATCATATGCATATATAATCAGTTGTTCCAAAAAATATTTTGAAAGTTGCTCAAAACACACTTGATAAAAATTAAATGTTCACTTATGAACATTTTGAATAGAGACTACTTTTTTATACATTAAAGAATCATATCAAAAGCATTTTATTAAATAGTGAAACATCATAAAGAGAAATGGATGCACAGATATTGGCAAAGAAGAAAAAAATAATTATGTATTAATGATATTATATCCCTAGACAAATGAATAGAATCAAGTGAAAAACAATTACCAACAGATTGAAACGCTTTTAGAATTATTAGAGGGTGCCTGGGTGGCTCAGCTGGTTGAGCGTCCGACCTCAGCTCAGGTCATGATCTCACGGTTTGTGGGTTTGAGCCCCACATCGGGCTCTGTGCTGACACCTCAGAGCCTGGAGTCTGCTTCGAATTCAGTGTCTCCCTCTCTCTCTGCCCCTCCCCCACTCATGCTCTGTCTCTTGCTCTCTCAAAAATAAATAAACATGAAAAGAAAATTTTAAAGTATTATTGGAATAATTTAGTGGTAAGGTACATTTTTGTTTTGTGATTTCAATGTGACTGCACCACACTCAATATCTAAATCTGTTTATTTACATTTCCAAGAGAATCTCATCCTTTCAATTTCTTAAATTCTACATAATTCTAGTTGATTCCACTTCATTTGCTTTCTTTTCCTATTAATCCTCTATCTCATTAGAAAGCTGTGTTACAACATCAACCTTTTTGCCTGCTCTTTTATTCTTTGCACCTGATCTTAATTACAACGTGGTCCTTCCTAAAGGGTTCCATTTTCTTAAGTGGCAGGTGCTGTAAAACACTCCTGCAAAAGATCTCAAGGTATGAATTCAGTATCCAACTCGCTCCAACATGCTTCGTATGACCTCTATGTGTTCATCTCCATAAAGAAAAAAACGAAACAAAATAAAACCTAAACCTGCTACTTCAAAACACATGCCATCTGGCTAAATCATTCTATACTCCTCTTCCTGGTTATCATCCACAAACATCTGGGTTAATCCTCTTATTCAACTACAGACTCTGGCCCTTAGTTCACAATGCCTTTCCATATGAAATCCTACTGTGGTCCAGGGTGACTTTTACGCGACAGAGAGAATGCATCCAATATTGGCCAAAAGCCACAACATGGCTATTACTTGGAATTCCTCCTCTTCAGGGAAAACCTTCTCTCTGAAATAAATAGCTCAGCGCCTTCACTCTCTCTCCTTGACCTCCCATTCTTTCAGCTCCTGAGCTCAACTCTTTTTAGATCTCTTCTTCCACCTAGTTGGAGCACCCAAGTCTGTGACTGTAACTGGCTGTACATTCAAATCACCCTGGGAGCATTAAGAAAGTGTGGATGCCTTTTGTCCCATCAAAGAGCAATTGTTTCAGAATCTCTGAATTTTGGTATTAAGCAGCCTATGTACAGTGCAGGCAGGTTAAAGAACCACTGCCCTGGGGTTCTTCTGTCTCTACTTCCATTTCTCTCTTCACTGTCTTTCCTATCCAGCTTGGATTCCAACTGCCATCATGTAAATTTGCTCATTTATTAGTGACTCCCTCTTCTGGGTCCCTTTTGTTGTTCCCACCTGGCAAAGTTTAACCCCCATTGAAAACTAATGCCCTGAGCTTTTTAAACACTGCTAGAGGGAACACACACAATCTTGCACACCGGTATCATCACTAATTTGTAGTCAGCAATATACATAGCTGCTCTGTGGTCTTACTGTGTCCACAATAAGCTCTTTTTTCCCCCTTTTCTCTTTGGTACTGTGATAAACCATCTCCATTTTTTTTTCAAATCTCTAGCCCCATCACCTCACTCATCTTTCATGGATGTCCTTAAATGACAACTTGACAGTAAGAACAGAATCCTTTATATGGAAACTCCTGAACTACCACAACCTCATTAATATGCTTCTGTACAAGATTGCCTCTTTCCTTCTATTGCAATGTAAGAAGTGTCCTTCTTCCTATCCAAGTCTCGCCTCTCAACTTGTTTCCAGAGTCCCTCTGGCTCCTTTTCAAAGGTTTTGCTTTGAAACTTATCCATAGATAATTTGTCTAAGGGAGCAGTTGCAGCTTGGATTTGACTATGGCTCCTCACTAATTGCCTGAATGACCAATAAGCATTTGACCTAATATCTTCATACTCTTTTTTACCTGTAAAATGGGGGATAGAAATATTCTTATTGCATAGAGTGGTGGCGAGAATCGAAAAAGTTAATATTTATAGATGTTGGAAGAATAAGGACAATAACAGTGGTTGATAAACTATCCCCTCATTCCTATATACTTAATTTCTATGACCATATTCACTTCTTCTAATCAGAATCTACACACACTCTTTAGAAAAAAAATATCATCTTCACGTTCTCCTTCAGTAACCAGCATATTTTTCTCTTCGCATTCACAGCCAAACATATCAGAAAAGTCTGAATTTTGTCTCCACATCTGTTTCTCCTTTTCACTCCACAACCTTCTGAAATCTGGATTCAACTTCCCCCACTCTGCTGAACCTGCTCTTGTCAATGTCAGCAATGATGGCCTTGTAGTTAAATCCAATAAATAATTTCCAGGCCTTATCTACCTGAACACTTGGCAGAGTTTGACACTATTGACTGCTCCTTCTTTCTTGAAATGCCCTCTTCTTATGACTTATCTCTTACTGCACTCTCCTTGTTTGCCTTATACTTCTCTGACCGTTTCATTTTCGTCTCTTTTGTGAGCTTCTCTTTCTCCTTGGTCTACCCTTTAATTATTGGCAATCTTCAGAATTCTGCCCTAAGCCCTTTTACCTTCTTATTTTAAAAAATCCCCCAGCTAATATTTTCTGCGTCCAGGGCATCAATTTCCATCTATAACATGATGGATCCCACCCTATCAATCTCCAGCTCAGAGGAGGAAATACAGGGCAATGTTTAAGAACATGAATTCTAGAGATTGTAGACCTATGTTCAAGGTTTGTATTCCTACTCTGCTAGTTACTACATATGCGATGGAGAAATCACTTCGCTTGTCTAAGCTTCGGATCAGTTCTTTGTAAAATAACGATATGAATTATTTGCTTTATACACTGTATGATAAAACAGGTATCCATTGCTTAGGAGACTTGTTTATGTATAAAACATATTTAATGCATTTTATCTATTGCTGATTACCTCTACCTTTAGATCTTTCTATTAGCCTGTATGACAGCTGGCTATTTGGCACAACCATTTGATTGCCCATGAAGTCCCCGAATGCCAAATCTTAATATATTTTCCCTAGCCCCCTTCTCTTTGTATATTAGGTGACATAGTGACCCAATAAGAAGTTCATTCCCAACACTATCCTCTTATTTGATATCTTTTTCATATCTGTGCATTTGTAGTTATGTCACCCTTTCAATTTCTAATACTGTTTATTTTTTCTCCTTTTTCTTTTGATGAATCCTCCCAGAGATTTATTTGTCTTCAAAGAACCAACTTTTATGTGTTTCAAAATAATTTTATAATTGTTTTGCATTTATTGATTCTGTTCTTAAGTTTATTGTGTCCTTTCTTTTTTTTGTCAAAGTTTCTATTCCATATTCTTTAGTTTCACACTTAACTCGTTAATATTCAGCTCTTCTTTTTTTAATATGAGAACAAGTAAATTGCCTTCTAAATAAGTTTTTTTTGTAAATTTTAAAAATGTTTATGTATTTTTGAGAGAGGGATGGAGGGCGAGTGGGGGAGGAACACAGAGAGACAGGGAGACAAGAATCTGAGGCAGGCTCCAGGCTCCATGCTGTCAGCCCGGAGCCCAATGTAGGGCTTGAACTCACGAACCATGAGATCACAACCTGAGCTGAAGTTGGACACTTAACCAACTGAGCCATCCAGGCACCCCTCTAAATAAGTTTTAATAGTTTTGTCATTTAGTCATTAACAGTATCAGAATAATACATGAATTATTTATGGGTATGTGTGTGTGTGTGTGTGTGTGTAATATATTTTTTTCAGTTAGTGGCCTTATATTGACCATAGTTTGAAATTTGTTAAATCCTACATTATTATCCTGTATATAATTTTTCTAAATGCTTTATATGTTTGCAAAGAGTTCATATCCTCTTATTCTTGGGTGCAGGACTCCATAGAAGCTTATCATCTCTAGATTAATAATTTTGTTCAAATTTTCTATATTTTTATTTATTACCTTTCCCAGATTAATTTGTCAAAAATTGAGAAATGTTAAATTTGCCACAAGGATGAAGGATTTATTAACTTTTATCAGTAACTTTATCAGCATTGTATTTATTCTGAGATAGTTTTATTTGGAGCATATGAATATATCATTATTAGAGATCCTGATATATTGAGCCTCTTATCATTATGTGATAACAATTTACATTCCTAAAAGTATTTTAAGGATATATTTTTATTTTAAGATATATTTTAAGGTATATTATATTATAAGATATATTTTTCTCCTATTAAAATAGTTATGTCAGCTTGCTTTTGGTATTTGTTTTGCATATCTTTTCCATCATTTTACTTTAAGCCTTCCCATGTCTTTTATTTTACGCCTTGTCTCTATAAACACAATATAGTTCAAATTAAAATCTCTGTTTCATGATAAGTATAATACATGTATCTTTGTGATTATGATATATTATGTCTGTTTCTACTCTTCTTAATTTTTGTTTTTCTTTTACCATCTTTCTTACTATTTTAAAATTTGAGTTCATATTTTCTTTTTTTATAAGACTTTATCTTTTATCATTCAAATTTATTTTTAGAACGTCCAAACTAAAATAATGTCTTGGGGCGCCTGGGTGGCGCAGTCGGTTAAGCGTCCGACTTCAGCCAGGTCACGATCTCGCGGTCCGTGAGTTCGAGCCCCGCGTCGGGCTCTGGGCTGATGGCTCAGAGCCTGGAGCCTGTTACCGATTCTGTGTCTCCCTCTCTCTCTGCCCTTCCCCCGTTCATGCTCTGTCTCTCTCTGTCCCAAAAATAAATAAACGTTGAAAAAAAAAATTTTTAAAAAAATGTCTTTATTTCCTTCATAACAATTTAACAGCCATGGGACCCAATAAATTGATCGTTCTCCTAACTTGCATAATTTGTGCATGTCATGTTTTAGTTTCACTTTCCCTCCTCCTTCAATATATTCTTTAAAATTTTATTTAATCCAGTTTCTTGTGTTGACTTCTCTTTTATTCATCGGCACATGGTTATTTTATACTCTTCTTGAAAGATAAATTTTGCTGGCTATACCATTCTAAATTAACAGTTTACCTTGCCACTTAAAAATTTTTTTAATGTTTATTTATTTTTGACAGAGGGAGACAGAGCATAAGCAGGGAAGGGGCAGAGAGAGAGAGGGAGACACAGACTCTGAAGCAGCTTCCAGGCTCTGAGCTGTCAGCACAGAGCCCAATTGGGGGCTCAAACTCCCAGACCGCGAGATCATGACCTGAGCCGAAGTCGGATGCTCAACCAGCTGAGCCACCCAGGCACCCCTACCTTGACAATTTAAAGATATCTTACAACTACCTTCTGGCTTCCAATGATGTTCTAATTATTCATTTGTCAATCATCTGTTCTTTCTCTTTGGTTGCATTTTAATTATTTAAATTATTTTTATTTTATGGTTATAAAAGAATTATATTCTACTTTTTAAGTTGAAGATAATTTAATGTAGGAGTCACTAGAATAAAGAATAAAAGATGGATCACCACGATGGACAATGGATCTGGAATCAGAAGTCCAGGATTTGGGTCCCTGCTATGTCATTTCTTAGCTGTGTGATGTTGAACAAATCACAAAACCACCTTACGTCCCAGAATCCCCCTTGTTCAAGGGAACAATATCAACCTTAAACAATTGTCAAGAGAACTGAATGAGACAGATGCAGAAACAAGGAACTCCGTGCCTAGTTCAGAGAAGTACTCAAGAGATTATGCCAAGTCAAGAAAAGTCCACTTATTATAAACCTCTAATTTGGATTGAGAGTTGTGCACTGTTCATGAGCTGTTAGAGTTGTCGAAGTCCAGGGAAGCAGTCTGACAAAGTTATATAAGTCAATCACCCAAAATAGCTAACATTGTTGAACACTTACAATGTCTCTTAGACAGTTTTTAAAGGTTTTTCATTGTCTTTATTCTTCTGTAATTTTACTGCAATTTGTTTCAGTTTCAATTTTATGTTTATCTTGTTTGAGGAGCAGGATGTTTCCTGGATTTGTGGATCTATATTTTCATCAATCCTGAAAAAACTATTGCGACTTTAAATATTGTCTCTCTTCTATTCTCCTCTTCTGGAACTGACTTACAAGCATGCTAAGATGACTTGTATTATCCTTTATATCTTGTAGCCTCTCATTCATACTTCTGCCTTTTTTTTTTTCTCTTTTTGGCCCCTCTAGTTCCTATCAACTATTTTTGGATATATATTCTAGTTCACTAATTCTCTCTTCAACTCTAATCATTCTTTTTAATTTAGTCAATTGAAGTTTTTATTTCAACCACTATATGTTTAGTTTTAGAAGTTATGTAGTTAAAAATACATGTATCCAGGGACGGCTGGGTGGCTCAGTAGATTAAGCATCTGACTTTGGCTCCAGTCATGATCTCAGGATTTGTGAGTTCAAGCCCCACCCATGTCAGGCTCTGTGCTGACAGCTCAGAGCCTGGAGTCTGCTTCAGATTCTGTGTTTCCCTCTCTCTCTGTCCCTCTCCTACTCACACCCTGTCTCTCTCTCTTTCTCTCTCTCAAAAATAAATAAATGTTTTAAAAATTAAAAAATATATCTGTT
The DNA here is from genome assembly GCF_016509475.1 of Prionailurus bengalensis. Classification (NCBI taxonomy): domain Eukaryota; kingdom Metazoa; phylum Chordata; class Mammalia; order Carnivora; family Felidae; genus Prionailurus; species Prionailurus bengalensis. Next base: position 187,786,169 of record NC_057344.1, on the reverse strand, counting down.
CATTTCTAATAAACTTTTAATTGAGAAATTTAAGACTGAAGTGTGTAGCTCATTATGTCTGAAGTGCATGCACTTCTATATTCAGTGCCTGAAATTTCCAACAGCTGCAGGGATTTTTAGTTTAATTTCTTGTTTTTGTCTTTCTGCTGATGCTCAGACATAAGGGATTGCTTTCTTTTGTTGAGTTATGTGTTTGTGGTTTGAACGTAATCAGTGACAGACCTATGAGCGTAAATTAAAAGCTGGAAAGTATTGGGGCTAAAGAGCCAATGAAATTCAGAAATCTGGGAGCATTTCAGCCCTTTCTGAGGACCTAGGCTCAGCACTAGGAGCTCAAGTCCCTCTTCCCAACTTCTTAAAATCTCCTGATGGCATTACTGCTATCGCTGATTCCTCAGGGGATCAAAATCACTCACTCATCTTCCAGCAGCTGATTTCCTCCTGGTCTTTTAGCTTTAGCCTCGTCTTCAGTCCCAATTTATACATGCTCTTTGTTTCTTTGTAACTTCCTTCCTTAGTTCCTTGATTTCTGTGTTTCTGTCTTTCTTTTTAATAAGAAGAAATGGAGAATTTTGGAACTGTCTCTCCTCCTGAAAAACTACAGATGCCTCAAATATATTCATTGCAGGCTTTAGTTGTTTTTGCTGCATTCTGACTCTTTCTTCCTTAATCCCCAGATCCAATCAACTATGTATCTAGATCAATTCATCTTCCAAACAAATGAACAAACAAAAAGTCAAAAGCCATGAACCTCTAACATCTACCGTTACTCCCCATACGTACCGCCCATATTCCTGTAAAGATTACCACCATCTCCCACCTGGATTGTTTTAACAGTCCCCTAACTTACTTCCTGTTTCCAATCTGGTTTACATCCAATCCATTTTCTTCCATGCAATTAGAGTCCTCTTACTAAGGTGCAAGTCTAAACATATATATTTACTACTTAAAACCATCTAACATCCTCTCTTTCAGACACAAGTTTTTCATGGTTTTCTCCTGCGGTCCCAGATTAAATGACCGTTGCTTACATTCTGATGTTATTTCTTACCAGCACGCCCCCTGCCTCTCACATTCTGTACTACATTCAATATAAACCCTTCATCTTGTTTTCTTGTATTATGCATTCACTCTCTTCCCTTTTGACCTCTGGGTAAGCTATCCCCTCTTCCTGATATCGTCCTCCTTACAGATCACTAACCCCATCTCAGTTTCCCATTGCTGGTTAACTGCTCCCCTGAATAGACTCTATTCATCTTCCGTGGCCGAACTTAGTCTTCTGTTACAGCAGTTACCACACTTTATAGTAATTTCTCTTGACTCGCATGCATTCCCAGTTAGACTATACATTCCATGAAGACAAGAGCTGTCTACTTCATTTATTCTTGTGTACCAGATACTTAGTCAAGTGCCTTGCCTTTGGGCACCGGATAAGTATTTATTGAATGAACGAATGAATGAAAGTAAGGATAGTTGCACAAATAGCAAGAGAGGAGCTCTGAAAAGAAACAGAAATGAAGTTTCCAGTTACAACCACAGTCTCTAATTCTTACTTCTTTCTTTATCAAATATAAACCTCCATAAAGATTTCTTAAATAAATGCCTTGCATGAATTAAGGGTTCATTATTTTATTCAAGAAATAAAATATTCCCCGGTTACAATTGGTGATATCCTTGTATTTCTCTAGATAAAGCTTATAATAAAAACGAAATGGTGAAAACCCTTGGTTACTTGATGTATTGAAATATGTTTTCCTTATCATTCAAATATAGCATAGTCACCATTATTTTATCTTAGGTCTGTTTTCACACAAATTACCTTAATTGGTATTTGAATCCTATGATTCTCACTTAGCCAGAGTCCAGCTTAGCCACAATTTCCCACATTCTATACCACCCACTGTCTCTATCCATTTTGTGCTGTCAGAGGCACATCAAGCAGCCTCTGAGTGTAATCACATCAAAATCGATTTTCATGGCTGAGAGAAAAATAATGGAAATTTCTCTAATGTAGTAAATGTATGTGTTCCTTTTGGTTAACCAAAATAGACTATATATCAGACCTGTCAAAATTAAGTTTTCTTGATTCAGTGCTCTCGCACCGACTTGTATACAAATTATAAAGGCATGCCGTGGAGCACCATGACGCAATCTTCCTGCTTCCCCGGTCTGCTTCTGCATGTCTCTCAAATGAATAATCTCACCAACTTATCAAGCTACAACCTGATGTACAGTCTGAATCCCCAAGCAACCTGCTCCATGTTAAGATAGAACCTTAAGCTTATTCTGTTTAGATCAATTAATTCTCCTATTAAGAGATGTGCCCAAACAGTAGCCACGGTGACATTTGGAAGGGCTCAGAACCAAATTCAAATACCATCTTTTTGGACTTTTTCCAGAGCCTAATTTTTCTTTCCTATAATCATTTGTCCCAAGGATCACATGCTTAGGCTTTTATTAGTGTTCAGTTCTCTGAAACCATTCGAGGTGATCAACCATGTTCAAATTATAATATCGAAGGGGTGGCCATCCTGCATATATTTTTTTATATGATGTTCTCTCAAAGCAGATATATCTTGAAAACACTTAGGACATATCCCTTTTTGGTTTCGTGGTAGGTGTAGTCATAGCTGCATGATGATGTTGGGAGTGAATTTTAATCTGAATGATGCCGGTTAACAGTCTACCTTCTTTTGTGTATAACGATCCTCTACTAAATTTTGAGTAGCAAAATAATTTTTAAAAGATGGCTTATAATAATTGGTAGTGTTTGCATTACAAAGGATGGAAAAAGGATTCGATATGTTAAAAAACTGACTCATGATATATTTCTGAAAGCTGCTGACCAATCAACCAAATCTTTTATTAGCATCTAGCAGCCATTTATAACCAGCAAGAAGTAAACCAAAAATTTCTTTGAGTTTAGTACCCCTAATGTATTATGCTGAAATTCCAGGTTTTTATTTCTTTTGCCTAAAAGAGGCAAGAATGAAGGTACACTAAAATGTGCATCTTATAAAAAAATGCCAAGATGTGTTCCAAAGAAACTTCAAGCATTGTGGATAATCTCATAAAAACAAAACAAAACAAAACAAAACAAAACAAAACAAAACAAAGCTTTTCTACCATCTATCCTGTTAAAATCATGGTTTATTTCATAGTTCTACTTTCTTGAGTTCAAACTAATTCTTTTGAGACTCATATGAGAGTAAAATCCATTCTTAGAGTTTGGTAGTCATGACCAGTAATGAGAAATTAGTTTGCATGTTTGGTAATGGAAACCTTTTTAAAAGCCAGATTGCTGTTTTTAAACTCTTGGGATTTTTGAATAAGGTGACATGGGAACGTATATGAGTAGTCAGTGACAGTGTTGTTTATTTAACATTCAAATTTATGAATCTTCAATCATGTGATTGTACAATTAATATTTAGTAAGAGTTGTTTTGTTTTGTTTGTTTTTATTATAAAATTTTTTTTCAACGTTTATTTATTTTTGGGACAGAGAGAGACAGAGCATGAACGGGCGAGGGGCAGAGAGAGAGGGAGACACAGAATCTGAAACAGGCTCCAGGCTCTGAGCCATCAGCCCAGAACCTGATGCCGGGCTCGAACTCACAGACCGCGAGATCATGACCTGGCTGAAGTCAGTCGCTTAACCGACTGCGTCACCCAGGCGCCCCTTGTTTTGTTTGTTTTTAAATAGCAGACAACGTGGCATAAAAAACATGAGACTTAGCATCGAGAGTTTTGTGTTTCAACTTACGCTTTTTATTTTTATTTTCTTTTTTTAGTTTTTTTTCAACGTTTTTTATTTATTTTTGGGACAGAGAGAGACAGAGCATGAACGAGGGAGGGGCAGAGAGAGAGAGAGGCACAGAGTCGGAAACAGGCTCCAGGCTCCGAGCCATCAGCCCAGAGCCCGACGCGGGGCTCAAACTCCAGGACCGCGAGATCGTGACCTGGCCGAAGTCGGACGCTTAACCGACTGCGCCACCCAGGCGCCCCTCAACTTACGCTTTTTAAATCTGGCTCATCAACCAAACAACTCTTAGCAGTGCACAAACCCCTTTCCAGAGCTTCTTTTTAAAACTTAAAAAAAAACCCCACAAATTTCTTGAGCTTTAATTCTATATGTAGTTAAAATATATCTTATTTGTTTTATATCTTTAAAAAAACCTTTAATTAATTAATTAAGTTTTTTTGGCCTTTCTTTGAAACTTCTTTGAGGAATGTAGGATTTTAAACACCTGATGGCAGAACTTTTATTTTACATGTATAATAATTAACCGTAGATGGAAATAAAACCTGAACGAAATTTGATAACATTCTCCTTCAAAGATCAATGAAAATGTTGTAAAAGGCTAAGCTAACCTAAACAGGGTGATAAGCAATCCATTCTTACTCCTTAACAGACCTTCAGTCCCAGACATCCCCACTTCTGGGTGGCATGCCTGATGTAATGCACATTAGCACAATTGATAGGAGAATTGATCCAGTACAAAGGCGAGAAGGAAGAACTGACAGAGGAAGGTTTCCTTCTGGTAACCTTCTTCAAGGTTTCAACTAAATTTGAAAAATAAAATTTCCTAGCTAGTATTTAACAGTAGAAATTGCTTTACCTGCCCAGGTGTCATAATGAAAAATGTCCCTTGTGATCTACAAATACTTTCTAACTAGGGTAGTTATATAAATTATTAGTAAACCACCATTATAGTATAATTCTTTTGTAATGTTTATTTTTGAGAGAGAGAGAGAGAGACAGAGCATGAGCGGGGGTCAGAGAGAGAGGGAGACACAGAATCCGAAGCAGGCTCTAGGCTCTGAGCTGTCAGCACAGAGCCCCACACCGGGCTGGAACTCACAGACTGAGAGATCATGACCTGAGCCAAAGTTGGACACTCAACTGACTGAGCCACCCATGTGCCCTTATAGTTAATTATTTTACTTGTAGATCCTTTGGTGGATGCAGGGATATATATTTCAATCCAAGTGGCCCAATCATACACTAAAGCTCTGGCAATCCCTGGAAAACTACTATATGAGTTCAATACATCAGCATTATAAAATGGATCATATGCGTTTTATGCATTTAGTGAAGTTGTTAAGTGACCATTTACTCATTCATTTACAAATATTTATTGGACATTTACTCCTGCAAGCTCAGTGCTAGGTGCTCTCATTTAAATTCTATATTAATTTTACAATGGGAAGAGTTGGGGATATTTCTGGTATTTTGCTACCTAAGTTCAAATTCCATTTTCATCAATGATTTATAATATTAAATTGGACAAATTACTTAACCTTCCTGTGTCCCTCTTTTCCCATATATAAATGGGACGACAAGAGTGTGAAAAGTCACGGGAACTCTGTGATGATTAAATATAATAATGCATTCAAGTGTTTCTCATGGCAAAGTATTATACACAGTAACTGCTATTATTTTCTTCATTTTATATATCCCAAACTGGGGCTATGAAAGGAAAACACCTTGCTTATGGGCAAATAGGTAATAAGTGGAGAAGTGCGGATATAGATTCTATTTCTGTAAGTTGAAAGTCTCTACTCTTATCTTTTTAAAAATTATTTTCATCAACATAACACCTATGCATCATTTTCAAAAGTTAAGTGGTACTGTAAGACTTAAAATGAATGCAAACGACAGCAACATTTTTCCTTTTCCTCTTCACTCTTAATTCCAAAAGCATGGTAATATTCCTCTTTTTTGATTTATTAACTTTGGACATTATTTATTGCCTTGCTATTATGAAATAGGAAGACAACACCCAAATGTCCCCACCATCTACTTTGCATTCTTTCCTTCTTCCAATGCAGTTTTATCAAAATTGTTCAGATAAAGCAATTTTCAGTGTTTACATTATAGTTGCTAAGTAATTATTTTTTACTCCTGAGCCAAGTCAAGCACTATATTTCAATTACCTTTCCTGTGCAATATTTTGGGTTTTTTTTTTCTGGATTTAAATAATTTTCTTGAATTAATTTTGCTTAACTTTCTATGTCCCTATCATTAATTTTTCCATTAAATCTTCAAAAAATATCAAACCACTTTCAAAACCTCTTTTCTATGTGTTCTAAAACATTACGTCATCTGTTTGTTTCTCCATTCTCCCTGGAGACATCATTCCTAAAGTCCCCATTCCTCCACCCCTTTCTCAAATTATATCTCAGGCCTGCTGTGCTGCTCACCTCTCTTCATGGAGGATCCATGCTTTCCTTGATTCAGTATCTTCTTTCTCAGTTACTTTCTTGATTTGATGGAACATAATTTGAGATGCCTAAAAATAGTCGCCTAAAAAGAAGGTGACTGGTGATAAATAGTTTGAAACTTACTGTTGAAAAGTGTTGTGTATTCTCAAATTTGATTGATAGATGTCTAGAGATAGAATTCTCTGTTGACAAAGAAAAACATATTCTTTTCAAGATTTTTAAAGCATTACTCCACTGTTGTTTGGTTTATAGTTTTGAGATGTCAATTGCCATTCTGTTTCTCCATCCTTTAGATAAGACTTGTTTGTTTTCTCCATGGGAGTATTTGGATCTTAATTTATTTTAGTGTGAGAAATTTTATGATAATAAGCCTTAGTGTGGGTGATTTTTTTCGTCATTATTCTGCACAGAATTGAAGTGGGACTTTAATTCTGAAAGATTTCCTTGCATTATTTCTTTGGTGATTTCCTTTTTTTTTTTTTTTTTTTAAATTTCCCCTGTTTTCTTTTCCTGGAATTTATATTAGTCAGATGATGGACCTACTCATTTATCATTTATCATTTAAGAATCTCCTTTCTTACCTATTTTTGGAAAATCTTGGCCTTTTGATTCTATTTTCTTGAAGATTTCTGTTGAGGCCAAAAGGTATATAAAAATATTACTCAGTGACACTAATCCCCTGGGAAATGCAGATCAAAACCACAAGGAGATTATCACTTTACACCTATTGGTATGGTTATTACTTTAAAAAGGTAGCAAGTATTAGTGAAATCAGAACCCTTGAACACTGTTTTGGGGAATGAAAAATGGTGCTCCTACTAAGGAAAACAGTATGGAGGCTCCTCAAAAAACTAAGAGTAGATTTGCCCTATGGTCCGGAAATTCCACTTCTAGGTATTTTTCCAGAATAATTGAAATCAGGATCTCAAAGAGATATTAACCTTCTCATGCTCACTACAGCACTATTCACAATATCTGAGATGTAGAAATATGTGTCTATTCATGGATAAATGAATAAAGAAAATGTGCTATGTACGTATATGTGTACATATATATGTGTGTATGTGTATACATATAGATATATATATATGATGGAATATTATTCTGCTTTAAAAAAGAAAGAAATCCTATAATATGACAACATAGATGGCCTTTGAAGACATTATGCTAAGTGAAATAAAGCAATCACAGAAGAACAAATACTTCATGATTCCACTTATATGAGGTATCTAAAATAGTCAAACTCATAGAATTAAAAAAATAAAATGGTGGTTGCCAAATTGGGGAGAAAGAAATTGGGAGTTGGTAATTAATGTGTATAAAATTTCAATTATGAAAGATCAATAAGTTCTAGAGACCTGTTGTATAACATTGTATCTCTAGATAATAATGCTGTATTGCACATTACAATAGGTAATTTGTAGGCATTTCATGAAGAACATAGGTTAAGCATACTTATCATAGTAATAAGAAAAGATTTCTGTTGAATTTTTAACTGAAACTATCCTGTAAAATCATTATTCCCTTTTCATTTTTTTTTAAATTTCCTTTTTCTATAAGTTTATCCTCATTTCACGAATGTAATATCTTCTTAAACTCTTTAAGGTTGAAAATTTGTGTGTTTTAAGATTTATTCAGATCTCTGCTTGTCCCTATTTGTGGCGAATTCCCTCTGGTATTTGCTTCAATCTCCTTTTTTTCATGCTGAACCTTCCCATATATGTCTGATGATTCTTGACTACTGTCTCATACTTAAAATTAAAGCACTAAAGAGATGATTTGAAGCTCTGTGTGCAAGACTTCACTATAGGGTGATTGGGTTGGCGTCATAGCACTCTTTGTCCCAACATATTTAAACGTCCATTTCTGCACATCTTTCTGTTCACTCTCGAAGCCATTACTTGCTTAGAAGTCAACCTCCTATTTCCAGAGAAAAATCCTCCAACCCATCATCTGTAAAGGTAGAGGGAAAAGGATGAAGAATAAATTTCTTTGCCAAAGTTCTTGGAACTAACAAGAAGAAAGATGAGGATCTTAGGTTCTATGTGTAGACTCTTTAAAAATACCTCTATTTTCAATAATGTGCTTCTTATTTGCCAGACCTTGAGAATCTTGGCTTAATGTCTCCACATAGCAAGTTATGTCCTGCCAGGAGTGAAAGGGATGCTAACTCTGTTATGGCAGATGAGGAAAGAATCTCAGGAACTAACTGCTCTTTAATTCAAACTTTCAACCAGTTACAGATATTAAAGAAAGCTTTAATGTAGCTGATGCTTCAAATTCCTAAACTTTCTAAGGTTCTACAACATGGATTTTTTGGCCTCTTTTTTGATATTTCAACTGTAGATAATTACCATACTTACTGATTCTAAGATAAATTTTTTTCTCATTTTAATATTTTTGAATGTGGGGAACCATATTACATTCAATTGCACTGTGGAAGATTGTCTTTTCCAAAAATAGCTATAATAATATCTTCTTCGAACATGCTGTTTTTTTCACCGTGACCTTACCATTCTTCCAAGAAAGTAATGAATATATGTCTTTTCCCATTGAAGCTGGTTGAACCTTTGTGGCTGCCTTGTTCAATAGTATGGAGTGAAAGTGAGACTATGTGACTTGAAGATAGATCTCAAATAGCAATATGGCTCTGTCCGGATATCTCTCTTGGGATATTTGTTCTTGTAAATACCTTGTATGCTCTGAGGAAGCCCAGGCTACATGTATAGGCTGCATATACATGTTCCAGCCAATAGGCCCACTTAAAGTCCCAGATGACAACTAACAGTAATCATCATCCATGTGAGTGAAGAAGCCTTTGAGATGATGCCAGACCTAGCAACTATGTGGTCTCAACGGCATGGTATTTCCTGATCCAGCCCGGCATAGGCAGCCCATAAAACTGTGAGAGATAATAATGAAATTATTATTGTTGAGCTAAGCTTCCAAATTTGGGGTGGTTTGTTACATAACAATAGATAAGTAAACATTCATAATCACAAATTTATAATTATATTTGGCAGTGAGTTTTTTCTTTCTCAATGAAACAAACTAATGGTGCATCTTATAATAGATGGAAACTCAGGTTAAAAAATATATTAGTATTCTACTTTCTCTGTCTTGTTAACTCTTCTTTTGTTTTCTATGTTCCAAAAATTTGTTGTCCTATCTCGATTACTGATCCTTCCCCTGGAGATTTTATACCCTTCCTTTCTTTTCATTTTAGTGAGATTATTAGAAGGAGTGGTGTTGTATGTTCAATCTGCTATGTATTGTTCTGTATATAAGGTTCTAAATCTACAGATGTAGTTTCAGCACTAATCATAAAAACAGTGTTATAGGGTTTTGGTTTGTTGGTTTGTTTGATTTTGCATTATTATCTAGGTTTTAGTTCTTTATTTTAGTGTTACAATTTAATGTCATTAAAATAATTCAGTGAAGATACTCTGCACAAATAATAGAAATATAACAAAAAAATGGACCAGAATTACTTGTGGGGTGACAATAAAGAAGTCAGCATAACTTTCTGATCCTTAGTTTTCATAAGCACAAAGTAGAAATGTTAGTTCGAACAGGAATTTCTGGTGATAATTTCATGAGATAATACATAGAAAACTTATACCTACTACATAATATATCTCTAATAAATATTGGCTCAATATGAATGGACACAATATAATTTTCTTCATTATCTTGAATGGAGCAGAGATAAATTAAATTCTAAAAAGCATAAATTATTTCTGACCTATTAATCATGTTGAGTTTTTCATAATATTTTATACATTAATCTCTCACCATGAATGTATTTAAGCATAGATTTGGTTTTTTGTCTTCCTGACATCTGTTTCCTTTTCTTCTGGTAACAGAAACTCAAATTCCCTCATTGGCTAGTCTTGGTAAACTGACCAATCACGTGGCTCAGCTTTCCCATTGGCAAAGGGTACATAAATGATTCAAAGTAAGCCATAACTAAGTTCTCTACCAGGAATTTGAATATTAAACTGAGCAATCCAGAGATTAAAAATGGTCAGATTTCACTCATCCCAAGGCCAGCACTTTGAACAAACTGCCCATTAATTCTTGTTGCTTGGATTCCTGGAACTGCCTTATCTGTCCTTGCTGGTATGTTTCTTCAACTATTCCTTTGAATTACTGAGCAATTCTATATTCTTCCTAATAAATTTCCAGTTTTGCTAAAATTAATCAGAATTTGTTTCTGTTGCATGCACCCAAAGACTATCAATTGATACATTGATATTCTGAGAATTCATTTTTAACAAAAAGATAAGCCATATTTGAAGATAGATCTGACTTGATATAGATGAGGGTAGTTTAACCAGCTTATAATTTTCCATGTCCTTTCCACAAAATATCTCCTTATTCTCAGAATAGGCTGTTCTTACGTACATTAAAGCCAAGATTATTCACTTTCCATATCTTTAAGATTTCAACAAACACAAGGATACATAAGGATGTATTTGAGAATATATGAAAGTAAAGTCTAAAATAGAGTAAGATCAAATGGCTATAACTTGAAAGCAAGATTTATTTCAAATATGTTAAGATAAACAAAATTGCCTTCACAGGACAGGTAAACATCTTAAATACACTTATCTGGAATTCAGGTTGGAGAATTTGCTGTACTTTAAGTCAGCTGATAATTTAAAATTTACACATCACTTGGAGGTTTTCTCCTTCGAAAACATTTAACTGGTATGGTGGTAAACTGAAGCAGTTCCTTTGTGAGCTGTTGCTTAAGTAAAACACAGGAGACACATTCATGGGACGGGCCTCTCTACACTTTGCCAAATTGTAATTATCCATAAACAAAGACCAGAAACCCAGAAAAAAAAGTCTATTCATCTTGCCATGCCTTCATAAAGCCCTTTCTTGGATTATTTCGATTGCTACCCAGAGTCCTATTATTACCAGCTGATGGGTGTGGCACAGATGGCTCAAAGCAGAGACGTTTGTACTATTTCTTCGTGCCTTTTCTTACAGAGTTTTGGTGGCTTTCAGTTTTTTTTTTTTTTAATTTCTCGTGTAATTGTTTCACTGTTCTTGTTGTTGATTTTACTTAATTAGCCACGATGTGATTATGTGTATAGGGCCCTTGCCTGGCTGTCATTGAACTCATGGTAACTGAAGATGGCTCTGTTTACTACTCTTTGGCTGTTTGTTTGAAAGATGCCCTGAACCATTTGGGTTTCATCACGTGGCAGGAAGCTGGCCCTGAGTTCTGAGATTTTCGGCCTGGTATCTGAGCATTTGTGCATATAGTATCTTTGGCTTTCTAAGGCTTTTGCAGCTTTGGTCTTTTCTCTTATCCTCCCTCCCATTTTCTCCCTTTCTCCACATTCCCTGCTCATTCACATGTGTGCTGTCTTGCTCTCTCTGTCTACACACACACACACACACACACACACACAGGTTTTCACCATTCATGGCCTTTTTGATCATTATGTATGAGAGAAGTCCAGTAATAAACAGCAAAGCTATTACCCCAAACTCTCCTACCTAAGATTACCTTCCGATTTTTATGTTTGCTATTTGTTTGTTTTCTTTTCCATGCTCTCATTATCTTTATGAATTCCTTTGCACTGCTACAAATTTTCAGTTTGCCTAGGAATTTGTGGAAAATCGTAACAGAAGCTTCAGGCCTCTCCTACCTTCATGAATCCACAGAAGGTGTTAGGGAAACTTCAGTGAGTCCATGTTTGCCCCGTTCCCGTGATCTTTGGTAGAAATTTTCCAATGCCAGCTAGCAATTCAGACTGCTTTCTCTCTCCACAGACTTTCAGCTCTTTTACACTTTAAGAATCAATTTTAGGCCCTAGGATTATTTTATTTCACCTTCCTGAAAGTTTCATTTAATATACTCTGCTTTTTAAACTTTATATGTATTCAAAAGTTCATAGGCAATGAATCTGTAGATCATGTGCGTATACGGTATTTCCATGTAGTTTCCACCATATCCTTTATATGTGAGTGTCAGAATTATATTTCAGAGTAAGGACCAAAGGGGCTTTTAGGAGAATGGTATTTCATTAACTTACCTTCTGGCATTTTAACTGTTATCAGCTGTACAGTTTAGTTTTATTACAACAGACATTATTGTGATAACTTTTCCTACTTTATCTTTGCAATTTATTGGAGCAGTTAATTTCTCAAAAAGTAAGAGCATTTTTTCTCATTAGAAATGCCTTCATGGCCTCTTTGATACATGTTCCTTGCTATTTAGAAGAACTGCTGATAAGTGATTTTGACTTGTATCCTCAATAATGTGAGATGTTTAACAGAAACTTGGCAGACCACTTAGGGGCTGAGGCCATTTCTTAAAACCGGCCCCAACTGATTCATTTCTGTCCCATTACTGCCACCAACATTCAGAAAGTTCCCATATAGCAATGGCCAGCCAATATACTTATGAACTTCCTAAGGACAAAGTTTTTACTTTGTTTAATGAATCATTTTTTTCCTCTAAAATTATTGTTTCTCCTTTTAGTTATATAACTCCAGTATTTGACAGCATTGAGCTTTAAGGACAGAATCTATTAGCTCAAAGTAAGTGAGAGAGATTTCAATTATCCAATAAATATGTGCTCTGTGTAACTCCAAACCATGCAACTCAATCATCCAAATTATCTTCTTTGACCAAATGAGCCAGCAATAGCCACTCTCCCTTTCTCTTTGTCACATTAAAACTACTCCATCTGTACAAATTTTGTATTTGGCCTCTCTTTTGTACCTTTCTCTATTTTCTAATAGTTTCCTCTCTTTTGGACTTTGATGTTCTTGTGTGTGTGTGTGTGTGTGTGTGTGTGTGTTTGGTTTTTGGTTTTTGGGTTTTTTTTTTTGTCCAGAGTGTTTTGGGTTTTTTTTCCTCGCAGAGCTCTATGGAGATAAAGGAGTAACATTTACATCTGAAAACATGACCCAAAGGTGGCAGCCATCAGGGAGTCTAGTAAGTGGTAGATAGGAAGCAAAGAATAGTCAAGAATCTAGTGATACCAGTAGGACAGGAAAAGGAAAGAAAAGGTTGATAGTGGCTGAGATGAAAAGATGAGACTATTTTAATCACCTAAATATTAGAGCTGCTTGTAGACATGACTCTTCAAATTTCTGTTTTTTCTCTTTCTACAGGGAGCACTTGTCTTAAAAATCCACAGAGTGGCCCACATTCAGAGCTTCAAGATTCCATCCCTTACCTTCTGGGCTTATAAACAATGTCCAGTTGGGTAAGTCAATGGTAATTAACCATATGATATTAACAACAACTCCAACATTCCTGGATGTCTACCATAGGCCTACAGAGCTTAAGGTATTTTCCATATTTATTTTATTCATTCCCTTCTGCTGTCCTTTAAGGTAATCATTGTCCCTAGTTTGTCATCAAGGAAACTAAGGTGAGAGAGATAAGGTAACATTTTCAAGATTACACAGGCACTTTGTCACCTTTAGGTCTTTGGATTTAGGTCTTTAAGATGGTTTCTGTACCTCTTCTATTCTCTTTGGCATATGTCCAATGATGTAGGAAGCAAACACAGAAGGAAATGGTAGATAAAATTAAATTTCCTTATAACCTGCAGCCCACTGACAAATACTTGAGGCAGGCAGGGTAGTACTTTTCTCCAGGAACTCCCTATGGTCTTAATGTCAATGCTTTGCTAGAGGGAAAAACAACCTTAGCTTGACAATAACTAGGCCTCCGCCTCTGCCTTCATATCCTGTGAGTCTTCTTTAGTATATGAAACTCCCTTTGGAAACTTCCCCTTGACTTTATCTCCCCCAACTCCCAAGTATATAACCAGTCTCTCCTTGGTCTGGTCTGGGGCAGCTCTTTCTGCCCACAGGTCCTGTCCCTGTCTTTAATAAAATTACCTTTTTGCACCCAAGACATCTCAAGAATTCCTTCTTGTCCATGGGCTCTGGACCCCTAACACCACCATTTTAAAACCCCATCATCCACTATCCACCAAAATTCTTCCCAAGATTGTACTCGATGCTTTCCAATTGAACAAAAATAATACAAAGCTTGGGTGCTCAGCTTAATTGAAGTTATAACTTACCTTTATTTCATTGAAAACTCACTTTAGGCTGTCACTCATATTTGTAATGCAAAGCCCACCTATCAGTAACATTATACCTTTTTTTCTAATCTAAAGGTTTGGTATTCGGGTAAACTTTACATCTATTACAGTGCTACATCCAAGGCACTGGGTGATAAATAAGACCCATAGAGTCCTGCTTCAACTAGCTTACACGCTAAGATCCCAATGCAGAGAAATGACAGAACCTGAAGTAAGTCATCAGCTGAGCACCGGTGAATTTTGTGGGCTTTTTCAAAAGAGATGAGCTTCAAGAATGCTTCTTGAATATTAAGCAGGAAACAAACTTGGCCTTCGGGTAGGCATGAAACAACACCAAAAACTGAGTTTGCTTGACACAGAAAAAAATTCAGGAGGACAATGGAAAGAAAATATAGAAAATCAGAAGGGTTAGAAAAGAAAGAATCCAAGAAGCACCCCATTTATGCAAGGCAATGCAAATGGGGTACTGCAGGCTTAGGAAGAATGAATGATTGATTGGCAGAATGGAAGACAAAAGCAGCCTTGATAGCCTTATTCTGAATTGCTAATGAAAGGGCCCTATGACCTCCAAAGCCAGAACATTCCTAAGTGGCTCCTACACTGATGCTGCCTGAGTATTGGGAGGAAGAGTAAGGTGTGCTTCAGCCTCTGATTCCACATTTCAAACCATGGGGCACTTGGACAAATCTTTATATCTTCTGAAGTTTTGAAGGTCAACGCTGGAAGGCTCTTTAAGGATTTGTCTAGTAAGACTCCATCATTTAGTAGGCAGGGAAACTAAGTTTCATGAGGTGAAGTGTCTTGATTGACATCACAATGGGGGTGGCTTTTAAAATGGAGCACTTTACTATTTAAACTACTAAGCTGCTATAACAAAGAATTTCTAAAACTTACTGACTCAGTTAACACTCCAGGGAAGGGAGATCACAAGATCACCTGGGGACCCCACCACCTTCAACGTAGAACTTTCAAAACTAATCTCATCTTCACCATGTCTAACCAATGGGAAGTACAATGTTGAACTTTACCTGAGTCCTATGATTCTGGAAAAGAGTGAAGGTTAAGAAATCTCTCCATTCTTTTGTGTTCTGAGAAATGGCTTACTCAAAGAGTCACCCTTTCCAATATGATTTCCATATGACCCATGAACACCCCTTTGTTTACCTATGGCAGGGCTAGATACAAAATCTAATGTCATATTCCTTGCCTCATTGATAATTAGTTGAATTGCTTATTCTCAGTGATCAATTAGAACAAAATATTTGCTAATCAAACTTTGGTTGAGTTTCTCTCCTCCTGTAGCCCCTGGCCCTTTTGACCCCATCCTCAGCTTCAATCTGTATACATCTTACTCCTGGGAATAGGCTGGCCTCAGAGGTAAACATTCTTTACTCTGCTATCAAATCATAAACCTTTGTATCCCACGTGGTTCCTTTTAGCTCTGGGGTTTGTCACATAGCTCTATGATCTATGTCAAATTTTACCTTCATTATGTATCAACTTCCTCATTTAAGAATAATGATAAAAGTACAATCTGCCTCACAGAGTTTGGGGAAATACTAAATAAGAAAATGCAGGTAGAAGGCTTAGTCTACTACCTTTGTACAGTAATCACCACCAACGATAGTTTTCCACATACTAGAACAAGGCATAGTATTTTGATATCCATTGTATTTCAAACTTCTCATAGTGACATGGTAACAATAGAGTAAGGTTACTATTATTATCATTTTACACAAAAGGGATCTGAGACTCACTAAGATTAAGGAATTTGTCTCATATCAGAGTAGTAGGGTATTTGGGATTCAGAATTTGGTTTCTCCGACTATAATCTCCATCTCTGTCATCTCCTTCATGTTACAGAATGCCCTTTCCTAACTTGCAGAGTACATTATATAATGAACATCCCCTGATTTTAAGGGAGAAAACACTGTTTTATTGACTCAGTTTACTCAAATGAAATATAAAGATGCACTTCTCTAATAATGCGTGCAAAAGTAAGAAATATCTTATTTTCCCAAAATAAGTTGTTGAGTAACAAATGTTCCACTGGAGTTTTTGAACCTGTTATGCTTGGTCAACCAGACCAATGTCCAGGGCATGAAGTAGTCCAAAAAGATGTGCTGAATGTGTTGAAAGGAAGGAGGAAAATATGGCAGGACTTTTGGGAAAATGACAATCAAATAGACCACAGAATGGTTGGAAATGATGTTAATGAAAAGGTATACTTCTGTTTTGCTCTCAGATTCATGGTGACTGCAGACTTTCTTTAAATTCCAACTCTCTTCTTATCCACTTCAATTCTAACTTGAGGGAAAGGAACAGCATGTTAAAATGGTTTCATGGGGGATTTGGGGCTGCCTTTTTAATGAAATTAAGGGGAAAAGTCAGGAATCAGTACTCTAGGGGACTTAAAAATCAAACTTCAGCTGACTTAGAAGAGATAAATATTTAAACTCTAAATATCCTATAGGGCTCTTTGATGGTATCTTTAGGATCATGGTAAGATTGTGGCACTACAACAGTAAACATAAATTGAAAAGAGATGATAATTTGAATGTTGAAAAATATTTCTAATTAACCATGCATACATGATCAGCATTAGATTATAGGATTCATGATGGTAGGAAAAATTTTGTATTCAAGTCTGTCTCCATCCATTCATCCATCCATCATCCATCTGTCTATGCATTCACTGGTTTATTCAGCAATCATTTACAGAACCCCTATTATATCTGTGCCATTGGCTAAATGGAACATAGGAATGAGAACATAATTTCTTCCTTCAAAATGCTACAGTCCAGGGGCGATTGGGTGGCTCAGTTGGTTAAGCATTCAACTTCAGCTCATGTCATGATGTTGCAGCTGTCGAGTTCGAGCCCTGCGTTGGGCTCCGTGCTGACACATCGGAGCCTGGAGATTTCTTCAGATTCTGTATCTCTCTCTCTCTGCCCCTCCGTGTTCGCACACTATCTCTCTCTCCTTCAAAATAAATAAACATTAAATTTTTTAAAAAAAAGTTAAAAAAAACACAAAATCCTGCAGTCTACTCGAGGATACTTACACACACAACACCCAGTGACAGAAACAAACTGTAAATGTGTTATAAGGAGGTACAGGAAAATTAGGATAAGTATTTAGGAAAAATGATTAATTATGATGAAAGAATTACGTAAGGCAAATGCTTAGTACAGTGGGTTCCGTGGTGCTGATAAACAACAAATAATTACGAAATAATTGAGTGAATGAACGAACACTAAAAGCCATACTCATTCAAGGTGCTGATTTCAGGCTTGACTGAATTATTCATATTTGGTATATTTTTAAAAGTCAGACCAGATGATTTCCAGGTCTATGAAGAGAGCCAATTCAATTCAACAGAATTTGCTTTCATAAGGTCCTTGTTCATAATGCTTCATTGGTTCTCCTGGAAGTTGACTGATGGTCAGACCCTCTCTGTAGGATGAAACAGTCAGGAACCCTGTGCACATAACTGAAGTTATTAAGAATGTATGTGGTTGGAAAGCAAATAACCCTGCATCAAGTCCCCAAAACGTATTTTCCCCTGGGAGCCTTTTCATATACTGACCTTCTTACCCAGTAAACCTACACACATATACACACACATGCAATACACACAATTTGAAGCCACTTTGTATGGGAAGTTTGTGGTTGTTGTTGTTCTTATTGTTGTTATTGTTGTTGTTGTTTATCCCCAAACTAGAGAAGGTATTCCTCCTAGGTGGTATCCTGTACTTCTTCTCTTATAGTATTGGTGACACTATTCAGTTTTATGTTTAACTTTCTTAATGTTTATTTATTTTTGACAGAGAGACAGAGCATGAGCGGGGGAGGGGCAGAGAGAGAGGGAGACGCACAGAATCCGAAGCAGGCTCCAGGCTCCGAGCTGTCAGCACAGAGCCCGATGCCGGGCTCGAACTCACAGACCGTGAGATCATGACCTGAGCCGAAGTCGGATGCTCAACCGACTGAGCCACCCAGGCGCCCCTAGGTTTAACTTTCTGGATTGTAAATTCTTTGAAAGCACAGAGTGAGTCATTTTTACCATTATATTCCCATTGCCTCGTGTAGGTCTTGGCACATGATAACAAGAAAATAATTATTCATCAATGGAGTAGCAACAACAAAAAAAGAATGAATAAATGAGTGTAATGTATTGCTAGACTGATCTTCCCTAAAAGAGCTCTGACCATTTAGACTTCCACTATGAAACTCTACTGAATTCTTCTTTTAAACATTTTTTTGTAATGTTTATTTATTTTTTAGAGAGACAGAGACAGAGTGAGAGTCGGGGAGGGCAGGGAAAGAGGGAGACACAGAATCCAAAGTAGGCTCCAAGCTATGAACTGTCAGCACAGAGCCCGCGGCAGGGCTTGAACTCACAAACCATGAGATCATGACCTGAGCCGAAGTCGGAGCTTAACCGACTGAGCCACCCAGGTGCCTCAAAACTCTCTACTGATTTCTAAATACAATTTAAACTCCTTGGAATTACAGTAAAGATCTTTTGTAATCTAGTCCACCTTATTGCTCATTCATACGTCAAAAATTCCAGCAACCTTGGCATCCTGAAACATTCTTGAAGACATTACACATCACCATTTCTCCTGGGTCTCATATTTATCTGACTGTTGAAACTTTACCCACTTTCCAAACCCAGCAGAGCTGTTTCTTCCTTTAAGGAGACTCTCTGACCCCTCTCTCCTCTAACTCAACCCCAAATTCTAAGAATTGTTTTCTTTCTTTTACACTGTCTTACCACAAACCACCATAAATTATATTTGGATTTTCAGTGCATATTTCATCTCCCTTTAAGACTGCAAGTTCCCACGGGGCACCTGGGTGGCTCAGTCGATTAAGTGTCTGACTTCGGCTCAGGTCATGATTTCATGGTTCATGGGTTTGAGCCCCATATCCGGCTCTGTGCTGAACTCTTGCTCAGAGCCTGGGCTTGCTTCAGATTCTGTGTCTCCTTCTCTCTCTGCCCCCCCTCCATTTGCACTCTGTCTCACTCTGTATTTCAAAAATAAATAAATGTAAAAAAAAAAAGACTGTGAGTTCCTGGAGGGCAGGGGCTGTATCTTTTTTATCCTTATAATCACCACACTGAAAGGTAAATTTGATTTTATCATTGTGTAAAGGATCAGCAAACTTTTCAAATAGATGGAGTTTATAATATCTTTTGATTCATTGTGCAAGTGGCCACAGATTAATGTACAAGAGTATCCATTAATCCATCCCAAGTCTACTCTAAAAATATAGCTAATAGTATCAAGTCCCATAATTCTTGAGAGAATCAAAAGAGATGATGCTTCTAAAGTATTTAGCAAATTCCTGGTATATAGTAATTAGTAATTACATATTATTTCTACTTATTACTATCTTTATTCTTATTATTACCATCTCATCAACATCAATTATATTACGATGCATTTAGGTTGACATTTCAAAGGGAATTTGAGCATGATCACATTGGCTTTTCAATCTTTTCATTTTATATTAATTTTTTCAAAGACTTCTATGTTGTATGAAGTTATTATTGGCAGATCCAGGCCCCCATGTCTTACTAGGGGAACTGTATGATTCTTGATTCCATAATGCTTGGGAGATGCATGCTTCACTGAAGTGCCATTGATTTTCAACTAAAGTGAAATGCTTTCATTTAATGCTTTCTTAAGAGAATTACAGCGGAGGTTGAAGAGAGTTTGGCTTCAGAGAAATCCATTATTAATTTTACATGGCAAAATTGGGATTTATATATCGAAATTTAAATTCAAAGGTCCCTTATAGCTGCTAAATCAAAATGTTGTTCTAAAATTCTTTGTCTTTTCTTTCTATGAAATGAAAAGGCTGTTTTGTCCTAGACTTTTAAATCACCTGCTTCACTCAAACAAGTCTTAGTATTTGCTCTGAGGTAGTACAACCTCTTTGTTTAGCATATTGGGTACCACCTCAGATTTCTCATCTACATCATTTTTTCTGAAGAATCTTAAAGAGCTTTTTATCAGCTTAAAAAAATCCTTATCTCTAGCCCTCCCTTCATGGTAAGAGACACATTAAGTTAAGCCAGACATAGAAATACATTCATAGTCCACCTTGAGTGGGCCCCATTAATTCAGTTTGTCTTAATTAAACACTAGCCTTAACTCCAATGACTTTCACCTTGAAGGTTTCTAACATGAACTGGTACATCCTCAGAAGTATGCTGAAGAAACTTCAGTCCAATGCAGCCCCTTTAAACCACGAAGAAAGGACTTTAAGAACATTATAGCTTTAAAACAAAAACCAAAAATTACCCTTCTCTCTTCATTGGCTTAAACAATAAGGACTACAATGCCACAAAGCTGCATTTTTCATTGTTGGGCTCTCTCTAAATAATAGGAATTTTTCTTTAAAAAGATTGAAGTAGAATGTGATATATTTTGTCCGTGTGTGCATAGCTGAAAGGCAGAAGGAATTTTGCTCAGACTACTCTCTCCCTTCTTAGTCCACCCAAATTTTCCCTTGGGCTAAATCAAGCATAGAAAAATTTTGCTTAAATGCATTTTTTAAAGGAAAAGTCATAATCAATTGGGAAAAAAAGGCATCTGATAATGAAAATGGTTTTTTCAAGCATAGCGATAACATTTGCTGCTGTGCATTCTATAAAAAGCCTTTAGATTCCTATAACAGGGACAGTAGTATTGCTTTGCTTCCTGCTGCTGATTATAATTTTAAAGATGGAAAATCTAGATGTTCTATTTTGTCCTATGAAACAATCTCTGACTCTGTGGTCAGCCTGGTGTCATATTTATCTGGGACCAAAATTTTCCTAGGCAACAAGAAAATGTGCATCGTTCAATTCTTCAAATATTACTATGCAACTTCTATTCTTGGTTCTGGGATACAGTCATTAAAACATTCTGGCTACTTAGAGGTTGTATATGTAGGTAAACGGTTAAAATATCATGTGGTTAGAGTTACATTTGATGTTATTCCCAGAGCTACGGGGATGTGAAGAAAAGAGATCCGCATCCATCTTGAAAAGGAATTTCAATCTTGTAGAGTCTTCTAAAAGATAGAACTCTTGGCCATGGTTATTCATTGCCTTCCTGCCTAGAATGCAGGATGATTAGACTGGATGATGCTTTGGGGGGTTAAAAAAAAGTTGTCTTATACAGTCAGCAGGCTGCTTGCTTTGCATGCCTCAATAAATTTGGATCTGAAGGCAATTTTAAATGGCAGCACCAAAATATTCTGAGCCAAGGTGGCATCACCTGGCATTAGGCTTTAATGATCAAAGATCAGTAGCACAGGAGAGAGGTTATATGCATGTTTTAGGATTCAGACATTTTGTTTCCAATCCTGTGTAACCCAAGTTAGCAGCTATGCAAGACTCAGTTTTCTCATCTATGAAATGCAGATTATATCATCTACCTTAAACAAATAGTGAAAATTGAAAAAGATTGAATACACGTGAAGCTTTACATAGTATCTGGCACATAGTAAGTCATTAATATATGGTAGCTAATGTTATTCTGACATCATCATATATTTATAGTACTTTATAGTTTACAGAGCATATCTAAATACTTATTTTTATTTATTCAGTTTTTACCACAACCTGTTTAAGTATTATTATTCCCAGATTATAGATGAGTAGAGCAGAGGTCAAGGATAAATAACCAGCAGGAATAACCACACCACTAGAAGGCAGTAAAGAGGGAACTGAGTTTAGTCTTTGATGGCTGTATCGGGTCATGCTCTTTCCTCCCAGTATGTCAAAGCTGAGCCTGTGTGGATGATGACCAAAAAGAGAAACACAGGCTTACAGTAGAGATTATCCTTGTCTTTCCTCGCCATTATTTTTTTTTCATTAAAAAAGTTGAAGCCTGACTCATGACAAAAGGTAGGGATGGGTCTTTTTTTTTTTTTAAGTAAGTCATAAGTATTAATGCAACAGCTTTTAGTAAATTACTGTTATTTAAAATTCTTTCTATGTACCTCCAGGATGTGTAATAGCTTGCCTCATTTATGTTTTTTCTTATTCGTTCATTCTCAATGGACAAAAATTCTAATTCATTCAGTCTCTCCTGACACATTGTACTTGGCAGGTAATTCGTAATAAGCTTTAATTTTGAAAATGAACATTTGTCATCTGGGACCGTCATTTAGATAGTTTAAAAACACTGAACCCGCTGTGCAAACATCTGGAAAACTTGATGATAGGGGATTGTTTGTTGCAGTCAACATGTCTACCAAGTAAATGACAGAATCAGACATAGAAAGGTCTGTTGTCAGAGATCACCAATAATGATGATTTGTCTAAGAAGAGCTGTTGGTGGAGGTAAAAAAGAAAAAAAAGTCATTTTCCAACAATTTGGCAAGTCCATTTGCTATTTTGGGCTACTTTCTAATTGATGCTTTAAACCTATGATCCAGTGTACTGTTAAATAGGAAATCCATACACAGAGACTTATAACCATGTGAAGATAGACATCTGAGGTAAATTTAGAGATGAGAAAATTAATGCAAAATGCCATACTTTGAAAGTAAATCCTTTGGGAATTGTCAAATGCCAGTCAGTTCCTTGTCTAAGTCAGCATTCTTATGAAGACTATAAAACCAGGAACAGGGTTCTAAGAATTTAGACCACAGTTTCTTTGGCAATGTATGCAGATAATTAGGAAAGTAACTTGAAGGAAAATTATGATTTTAGTTTTAAACTATGATAATCTATTTGTCTGTAAAAAAATAATTTATATCACAGGACCTAAAACCTTCTTCTTCACCATTTTCTCTGATAAGCTTCATTCTTAAGAAGACTGAAAACTTTAGGGAGATTCATGAGGAAGATTCTGAACTTGAAATACATCAGTATCAGAGACTAGTTTTCATAGTAATTGAAAGAGGTCAACAATGCCACTGCAAAGCATCCTGGGACTTACCTTGGAATGGGAGATAGGTGGGCAGCAGAATCTTACAGGAGCATGTCCAATATATCCTTGTAAAATAAACTTGATGCTCCTAAATTATGACTGTTTTAAGTTGTGGAGAGAGACAGACATTTAAAAAGTTATTAAAAAATTTTTTTTTCTTCAACATTTTTATTTATTTTGGGGACAGAGAGAGACAGAGCATGAACGGGGGAAGGGCAGAGAGAGAGGGAGACACAGAATCGGAAACAGGCTCCAGGCTCCGAGCCATCAGCCCAGAGCCTGACGCGGGGCTGGAACTCACGGACCGCGAGATCGTGACCTGGCTGAAATCGGACGCTTAACCGACTGCGCCACCCAGGCGCCCCTAAAAAGTTATTTTAAAAATTACACCATGCAACTGCTCCCGTAGAGGCACAGTTAAAACACTAAGGACAGAGTGTTCAACTGCCAACTGGAATTATAATCTTCATTGAGGAGCTGGCATTTTGACTTGGTCTTGAAGAAGGCATAGAATTTTCCTGGTGAAGGGTTTTTCTAGGGAAGTGGATAGTATATACAAACGCTGTAGGAAATGATTTGAGGACTGGGGAAGTTTTCTCTGGATGTGAGTCCAGTGGGATTACTCGGTCTCTACTAGTTTCTTTTGGTAGTAAATCCAAATTTTAGGGAATCAATGACTCAAGGGAATTTCTTTATTAGTTATCATTGTGTGTGTGTTTGATGGAATGTGCATAGAAGAGGGATGTTTTTGCCATTTCTCAGAGGCAAAATCTACCCCAGATTGGAGTAGTCAATGTAAAATTGTGAAAACAAATGTGGGAGATAGGGAGAATAAAAGTGGAAAGGCAAAGGAAAGAGTTATACCTTTGAAAATAGATATGTTCTGTACCTTATCCCTTTAAAAATGCTGGAATAGTCACCCCTCAGAAGAATTAATGTATTTTCCAATGGAAGAGGTTTTTGCAAATGTTAATTCATCACTCCATTTTCATAAACAAGGAAACCGAGGTCCAGAGAAGTTGAAGGGCTTGTTCCAAACCACAGCTATTTGCAGGTATAAAGGGGAATAGAACTCAAATGCTTTGGCTCTTGGTACAAAATTCTTTCCTTTAAACCAATACAGCTTTGAGGCAAATAACCACCATATGAATTCATTGCTCAACCAATGTTTATCGATTGCACTACAGTGGCTCCACATTGTGTTGGGTTCTACAAGGAATGAAAAATAAAAAAGAATATATGATACGGAGACAACGCATTAAAATACTAGAAAAATAAGGTGATGAGCAATATAAAATGAAACCCTGTATTAATAATTGCTATTGTAGAACCTGATGTTACCAAATGTTCCTTCAGGTAAAGGTGGATACCTGAGAATCACCGCCTTGATTTTTAGGTCATCTGACATAAAAAGGAGATTTCTATTGCCTGTGATCATTATAGTTGATTTGCTGTGTCTTCTTAGAGCCTCTACTGAGAAGGATTTTGCTTTTGTTCGATGTCAACAGGAAGGAACGCCATGTTCAATTAGTAACGACTGTCATGGCGTAGTAATGGCAGTCAGGCTGGGCTTTCTCACTCACGGTTGAGATATTCCAGGATATCTCCAAATAGTTTTAAGGGAAGCATCAAAGACATAGCCAGCATAGTAACAAACATCTTACACTGTATTTTCTTCAAAGATCAAAGGTTTTTCCAAACTAAAGGCACGAAACTGAAGCAGAAAACCATACTTCTTACTCCAGAGAATGACTAGAAGCCAGAAGATTATGTAAGCATCACTAATGCACTCACATGGGGAGATATTGCTGCCAATTGTATTTCTAACCTGACTATATTACTCAGATCTTAAGATGATGTCACCCTGTGTGTATGTGTATAACTTATGATATGAGACCAGGAAAGCAAAAGAAAAGATCTAAGCTGATCTGAATAGAAGCTTTGGCATCTGTACGCCACTCACCTGAATCATTTTTAAATCGGACTGTCCTTCAATCTTATGATTCAATCTAATAGCTAAATAGCTAAATACATTTTGTCAATGCCATGGATACTCTCAAAGTCTTCTAAAAGATGTTCTGGGCTCACGACGGCTGAATTAAAAGGCATTCACTTGTGGTGGCTTTAAACCACATAGGATGACTCATCATATCAGTTACGTCTACTTGTGCTGAAGTTTGTCTTGAGTAACTATTGTGTTAAGTGCTTTCCATAAGTAGCATTCATGCAAATCTATTTTTTTCCAGATCATTAAGGCACTTTAACACAAAGGGGTAGAACTGTACCCTGTAGCCACATCCTGGGTTTGTTTCTCTATAGGAAGATTGCTTTGTGCCTGAAAGCTATACAGGATATTTAAAGACTTGAACAAATGATTAAAATTACCCACATTTATTTTTCCTGGCAGCCGCAGCCCTGTGCTTTACCTGTCATTCAACTCATCTAAAAGCCAAAGAGAAGCACTGAGTCAGAGTAGAAATCCTGTCACATGACATCACCCTCCCCTCCAATCTCCTTTTTAAGATCTCCTGCAATTGTCATTTACATTAAAGCTCTGTACTCTGGCTGCAGGTAGAGAATTGCTCTTTTGTTGAGAGTTTAATTTCTTGTTCCCAGTCAGAAAACAAAGATTTTGCCAGACATGGATCTGCTTTCGAAAGCATTTCATTGCTAGGACTTTCTAAACAGGAGAAGAAAGGCGGAAAGCAAAGCACTCCTTGAAATGTTAGTACAATATAAAGTTGTCCTTAGGGAAATGAACAACTTGGCTCTCGGGTTCTTTTGGAGTCCCAAGTTTAAGAATTTAACAGCACCCACACTTATGACATCAAACGAGACTTGGGGAGCAAATGGCAGCAGCTCAATAAATTCTACAAACATTTTGTAGAGCACGAATAGGCCAGGTTCTGGACAGGCACCACGGATATGAAATTCAGTTAGACCACGTCTCAGGCTTCATGGAGCCCAGGGGCTGGTAGGAACAACTTATGTATTAGTGATTATAACAGAAGTACACTCTGAGTATACTTGGAAGGAATTGAAGGGCAGTTCAGAGTAGGACAAAGCAAAGGAAATAGAACGTTCTTCTCATGCCTCATCATATTCAAGTCTATTTTGATCACATAAGTATAGGCAGTGAAGTGCAGAGAAATTAGTAGGGCCCTGTAACAAGTGAACAGTCAAATCATTTCTTATCTGTATGATGTTGAGTTGGGAAAAGGCTAGACAAGAACTAGAGGATACTTTCTTTGTTTCTTCAAAACAGAGCCCATTGTCTTAGGACCATGGAAGATATCAGGGCTTAACTGAAAATGTGGTCCATATTTTAGTTTAGGCATACATCTTGTTAAGTTATATAATCTGTCATTTTGTTTGAATTTATTTTGTAGTGATTATGCATATCCTCATTTCTTCAATCTTGCTAATAATTTACTTTATTGGATTACAAAACAACAAATGCATATTTTTCTTGAGATGTTCAGACAATATAGAATAGTTCAAAGAAGGAAATTAAAGTAATCCATAACCCTACCATCTCACTATGCAGACTCACTATTAACATTTGAAGCATTTCCTTCCATAATTTTTTATAATCTACTTTATTTTTACAAAATCGATCATATCATGATTTGTTATTCAACTTGATCTTTATTGATAGAAGTATTCATGCTTATAATTTGTTTGACCAACCTTATATGGTTGACTATTACTGTTCCTTTTTTTTTTTCAGATTTATTCGCCGACATTATCATTCTTCATGAAAGGAGAACTGATACAGCATTGCCAATCAAAAGAAAGGAGCTGATTTGATGCATTCCAGAAAAAAAGCTACAAAAAAAAACTTCATAAAACCCTCAAACAATGGCAATATACTTGAAGCCAAGGTCCATGTCCTATATTTTATATTCTCTGCGATGGAAAGTACAGACCAAGCAGCCCATGGAGGAGCTCATCTAAATTACTTAGAGTTTTCAGGAAAAAAAAATTATGGGATATGAAATGAACTACTTAGCACTCACTATGCTAAACCTCCTTTGTAATTCAAGTGCATGTCATGCTGAAAACACGACAATGATTTTACTATGAAAATAGAATAAAATCTAAGTGTTTCAAGAGGGGAAATAATATTAACAATGATGATGATCAGATAGCAGCAGTTATTGAGTGCTTTTATGTGTAAGGCTTTGTGATGTATATATATTAACTTATTTACCTACTACAACCTGTTGTTCTTATCCTCAGATAGTAACTGGAGAAACAGACTCAGGAAGAACATGTAATTTTCTTAAGGTCACATAGTAGGTAGTAAAGGGGTGGGGTGCTCATAATTCACTCCATCCAGATCTTACTGTCTTTTAGGTCTTAAATCCAATGTTGCCACCACCCTCTGTCATAGACACCTTTTATTACAAGAGCTATTTTCCTCAAAGTAATTATCACTGATACTACTATTTTCTCCCTAATTTGTTTATCACCTTTCTGCTTGACTAAAATATAAGCTTTTTAAAAGCATGGCCCTTATCTATTATGCTTATTACTATATCCTCAGCACCTTGGAGATTATCTAATAACTAGCCAATGATCCATAAATACCTTGTAGAAAGAAATAACACGTGGAAGAAAGGGCATGGTGTCTCTCCTCAAAGAATCATCAGCCTAGTCAATTCTAAGATATGCGCAGAAGTTGAATTTGGTAAATGGTGTTTTTGAGAGTCTCTGAGAATCGCAGTTCTCTCAACTTTGAGAGAGAATCTGTCTCTCTCAAAGGGGAGACAGAGTTCATACCCCTCTATGGGTACTTAGAAAAGGGCCCAGGCAGAAGCCATGATTAAGCAGGGCCCTGGACATTTAAATTGCTTGAAAGAATATCTTTAACTTTGTCCCAGTTATTTAAGCTTGGCCCTGGTGATTCAAGAAATGAAAGAACTCCCCTTCAAAGAGAGAGTGAGGAAACCCCATAGCCTTGATAAAAACCCATCAAATGAGATGCTAACGCCCCACATTGATCACACTCAGAAAACCTGACTGAAGATGTTTATCCTAATCCTCCAATCCAGACACTTCCTGAGATATGGTCAGGAGGGCTAATTACTCCAATACATAAAAACGGAAATGCTCTCAGCCCAAACAGCCGGAGAGATCTCCATTAGCGGCAACAGCAGTAAACCCTGATGCTTCATCCTTGGTGAAAGAATAAAGCAATGTCGGACCAGTGACAGCAACATCTATAAAATCCAAATTGGATTCCTCCCTTGAAAATGAGCCACAGACTTCATCTCTCCCCCGATTGCCGCATATTAACAAACATGTAAAAAAAATACAACCGGGAGAAGAGATTTGCCTTGCTTTATTAGACTTTAAAATCACCCTGGACTCAATCCGGCTACAGAAGTGAAGCCACAACTGCTACAAAGGGAATGGATGGAAAAACAAATGACGTATTTAAGTTTCTATATCAATCCATCAATTGAAGGATGAAAATAAGCATAAACGGATGCCTTCAAGCGGGAAAGTGAGACAAGGACTCACATCTCATAGCTTAATAGATACTAGGATGAGTTGCTCCCAGGGCTGGAGCCATGCCCAAGCTCAGGGTCTCTGATAAACCAAAGAGAACGGGACTATCGAGATATCACATTAGGCTGGATTTCTTTGTGGCATTTAGATCATTCACGTGGGGGCTAAAGGAAAGAGGTTAGTCACACGTTAGTGACCCACCTCTCTGGATCTATCTGCAGAGCAGTTCTTAGACCATTTTATTGATGGTCTGATAGAGTGCTGATTGATAATAACACACAATATAGAAAACAACATGCCTGGTTGATCATTGGAATGTGAATGCCAAGGAATAAAGAATTGCAATGTACTTAATTCCATTATTTTTTTTTCTGTTACCAGAAATATATGACACGGTTCTAGCCTTGAAAGAGCATACAGTCTTTTAGTAAAGAAAAATATAGATGTGCAAATCTTAACAATCTCCTTAATCTTCTTAACAAAGAGATCCTTGATATTTCTGAAGAATGCTTCCAGAGTGTTTCTCCAAATCAGGAATACCACTGGAGCATATAAAGCTGCCCAATTCACTTGAACCTAATGGAATAGCTCTGAGCTGCAGTTTCTTAAATCCAAAGTTGCACAAAACCTGCGTGGCACCACCATAAAATGAACCATGTGATCGATGTGCCAAAGTTTGGACTACAGGTTCTTATTCGTGTCCCTTAATGCCTTATGATTTGAAGCAGAGTTTTTAAAAATCTAGATTGGATGAAAAAGGCTGCCATGTGCTCACAAAGTATAACAGTTAATATGTACTTAGCCACCTTATACTTAGCCTTCCCGGACAAATGTTTTCATGATGACAATTTCATTCCAGTACAGGTCTGATTTGTTTTCAATGAGCACTTATTTTCCAGCCTATGCTCCTTCACCTCAGTGTACTTCTTAAGTCTAAGTAGAAACACCAGGGGCAACATGAATTCAGTTAAAAAATACCGAACTCCTGCTACCTTCCAGGTATTGAAAGGAATACCCAGACAAACACTTCTGCTCTTACAGAAATGTCGCTCCACTGGGGGAGAGCCAGCTTTTAAACAAGTAAATAAGGAAATAAACAAGAATTTCACAGAGTGATAAATGCTTACCTGAGACACAGAATACATGACATGTTAGAGAATGACCAGAAGGTTGTTTTCATGAATAGATACTAGGATGGTCAGAGAAGACTTTTCTAAGAAGCTGACATTAAGA
Organism: Prionailurus bengalensis; assembly: GCF_016509475.1. Classification (NCBI taxonomy): domain Eukaryota; kingdom Metazoa; phylum Chordata; class Mammalia; order Carnivora; family Felidae; genus Prionailurus; species Prionailurus bengalensis. The sequence goes on along the minus strand of NC_057344.1, from coordinate 187,756,165 downwards.
TCTGAATTACCAGGTGGATTGAGCCATCTTCAAAGGAAGGATAAGAGCATTTGAGGCTAAGAGAAGAGCGAGTGCAAAGACCCAATGGAGGGACAGACTTTAACTTCCTGTGCAGAAGAAACAAGTCCAGTGAGAGAAGGGGAAGAAAGGCATGGCAGAGAGTTAAGGATTTAAGCAGGGATTTATACAGGGGTCCTTCAGAGCTTTAATCAGAATAAGGAGACCGGGTTATACTTTAAGTGAGAGGAGAAGCCATTGGAGATTTTTACACAGGGAAATTACAGTGATCTGACTCATAATTTTAAAGACTCTCTCTGACTTGTATGTCGAGAATACACAGCATGGACGCAAAAGTGGAAGGCAGCCATTGCAGTGGTCCAGGAAAGAGATAATGAAGGCTTGGACGAGGGTGAAAATGGCAGATTTGGTGATAAGGAGTCATATTCAGGATATGTCCCAGAGGTAGAATACAGGAATTCCTGGTGACTTCGCATTATCAAAAAGTTTTTTTTAATATTAAATGTTAAGTCAAATTCTACATGTCATAAGGGTTCAACTCTTAGAAATTTATCTAAATTGGGCTAGTACAGAGCGATTGTATATGAATAAAAATATTCATCAGTTTCAAGGTTAAAAAATGGGAAATCAAATGAGGAATTTTTAGATATCCATCCATCAAGATGAAGGTACTTTGATAGATTGTGGGTAAAATTTTATACAGTTAATACTGGTGGCATGAGTTTGCATTTATTGATGGGAGAGTATATCAGTGGTATATTGTTGGGTGAAAACAGTAGGTTAAATAACAGTATGTGTATATTAAAAATAATGGAAGAAAATTGAATATATACAAAACATGCAGTATGTCCACAGAAAAATGTGGAAGAAAATATACAAAACTATTTCTTATTGAATTTTTTATGAGTGCATGTTAATTTATCATTAAAAATAACACAATAACTATATTTCTCTTGGGAAAAAATGGGGGTTCAGTGCCTACATTAGTACCTTCATTACCCATGGCTTTGTTTAAACTATTTGTTCAGACTTTTGATTATCTAAGTGTGAATTCTTTGTCAATTTAAGTTTTCCTAGTTTCCATGTGTCTGCTAAGTAGTTAGTAATTTGTCGCCGGATACCAATGCCCTTAAGAGCATGTTTTAAAAACAGAAGTACCAACAAAACACTCTCTGACAAGACTCTTCAGTGATATATAATGGTAAAAAAGTGAGCACTAAGTTTTTATTTCTTCGGTAGGACAACTTATGTTTTCTACAATGGACTTTTCCCAGATTGGGGCCCCCAAAGATCGTCATCTGTGAACATTTGGACTTTTGTCCAGCAGCCTATGCCATAACTAACTTTGCTTTTCTGGCATCGTCAAATTATACTAAAAGCATGCTGTCCACAAACCTTTATGCCATTTAATACTTTGCTACTCAACAACATACAGAAATAGAATGTTATAAATGCTAATTATTTATATTACAATATTAAATTATTCCTGATATTTTACAGAAGTCCTTGTGATTATTATCCTCAAACTATAACGAATTATTTTCTGGGATCCTTTAATTTATTCATTAATATAGTCTCTGATTTTCTTCCTTCCATTATTTTACACCTTCCTTCCTTCCTAGTTTCCCTCCTTCTTCCCTTCCTCATTAAATGTTCAATCACTCATTTATTTATTCATTTGATAGAGATTTATTGAGTCTTATAGTGTACCAAACATTGCTAAATGTTGATGTTACAAAATGAGTATGGCAGAAAATTTTTCCTCAAGGAACCTAGAACCCATCAAATGCATAAGACAGAAACATAAAGCTGTAACAACAACCATGATGATGGTATAATTTATTAATGTTGATGCTGATTTTTTAAAACATAAAACAGGAAATCTTAAAAAAAAGAAGAAGAAGAAGAAGAAGAAGAAGAAGAAGAAGAGGAATTTTCCCTTCATGGACCTGCATCCTAGGTCTTTAGAACTATGGTCAGTATGCTCTGGACTCAGGGCATTGGTGTAAAAATTTGAGAAGTTCTCAGGGCGCCTGGTGGCTCAGGTGGTTAAGTGTCCGACTTCGGCTCAGGTCATGGTCTCACGGTTTGTGAATTCCAGCCCCTTGTTGGGCTCTGTACTAACAGCTCAAAACCTGGAGCCTGCTTCGGATTCTGTGCCTCCCTCCCTCTTTGCCCCTCCCCTGCTCACGCTCTGTCTCGATCTGTCTCTCTCTCTCTCTCAAAAACAAATAAACATTAAAAAAATTTTTTTTTAATTTTTTGAGAAGTTCCCTTAGGATGGCACTTGCACAGTGTCTAAAAAGCTGAATGGTCATCATCCAGGCAATGGTGTTGCACAGACCAGAGGCAGGGGAGATAGGAGGCATTCAGATGAAACAACATTTCCAGCAAAGGTAGAGTACTAAGAAATAGCTTGGCACCTTCAGAGGTTACTGACACAGAGGACAGAAGGAAGCAAAGTGAAGGTTAAAAAATGGGTGGGATAACTAGAGAGGGTATTAGAAATCATTCCCAAGACCAGACAAGGCTCCTCCGGAACATACAGGAATCTCACTTTCTTCTTACGGCTTCTCCTGTCACATACCAAGGAGTTCCTGGCTACCCAATGTTGCTGCTACTCTCATAACTGGAAAGTGACTCAGAAAATCTTTTAACTGGGTAATTAGATGCTCAAGTTTATTAATCAATATTGCAGAGGCCATTTATGCCTGGAGACTTAGGGAACAGTGCCTGAAGTTTATTGCTCTTAGGGTTTTAGTCTCAGTCTCAGATTCAGGCAAGGGACACTGCCCTGGCTCCAACGTTTAAGGACCTCTTCTCTGGCTGTCCCAGGGTCATACTTCTCTCCATGGAGTGAGACATCCTAAGTGGTGTCCAAGGGACGGACAACTGTTTGCAGGAAATGGGGCTGCATAGGATCTGTGTGGATGAAGTGTAGAGATATGTCTGGGTTGTCAACATGTAAACATATGGGGTCCTTAGCTGTAAAAGATGGACCCAGGGTTGAGAAAAGACGGGGTAGGTTGTTTCCGGACATGAGATGTGTTGCCAGAGGCCAGTGGCGGAAGGGGCTCATTTCTGGTGTAGAATTCTCAGAAGTCTATGATCTTGACATTTGAACCTGGACTTAGAAGTTATTACGAAGGTATGTCCATTAAGGAAGGAAGTGTGCTAGAGTCAGTGGTGTGCTAGAGTCAGTTTACAAAGTCTCAGGTGAATTGACTGCTGTTATCTTATCCCAGTGCCATGTTCAGTGGTATCATGTCGGTTGCTTGAAACTGGAATATTTACACCGTAGAAATCAGCAAATGCTATAAATCAGCATCCCCACCTCTTCCCTACCCCCTTCAGAGTCTCAGCTGTTAAACATTTATTCTCACGCCATTGTACTAAATATGCTTTATTTAATGTCTTGTGAGTTTAACGTAAAACTTTTAAACGTTTAGACATGTGGTACGTAAGTCTCTATTTAGGCTCTGCAAGTGTTCGGGGTAAGATCACCTAGGGTTAAGGCTAGGCTTTTGCTTAGCTGCTTAAACCCACTGGTAAATACATGGTTATCTCCGACTAGACAGAAAAAGGGTGAAAAATATGTCCTGATACTCTATGCTGACCAGAAGTCTATGATAAGACTCACCCTCCATTTCTTCTATTCCTATAATTTAGCCATATAGGATTATGGGAAGGTTGTCAGAATATGGCATATTGAAAGAATGAATAATCAGATTATGTTTTTATGGGTTTAGACCCCTCCTCCTTTTGAGACATGAAAAGAAGCTGACCTTTTGAACTCTCTAAAACTCAGAGGTAACCAGGGCCCGATTATAAGATTTTAAGGGGTATGGTACACAGTGATAAGAAGCTTATTTTGTGCGGGGTGCATTCTGGAAGTCTTAATATAAATCTAGATATCTCCCGAGCTATAGTCTATGATTCATATTTCTATTTTGAGTCCCAGGAACATTTTTTTTCCTAATATCTTGAAACTCAAAACTAACCAAACCTAGGATAATCTGTCCATAGTTGGTTTTCCATATTTTGAAATATATTTTTATAAATGTCTAGGAAAGTCATTAAAAATGATAATTCTCTTCTCCTAGTCCCAGAGATTCTGATTCAGCAGGTATTGAATGAGGTCCCAAAATTTGAATTTTAAACAAATTTCCCAGTTATTTTTGATGAACATGGTCTATGAACAGTACCTTGAAAATGTTAACTCAATCAAAAGTATCTGACTAATATCAAATTATTGGAAGTCCTCTCAGTTATTTGGTATTATAGAAAAAAATTGACCTAAATACATAGGTTTTGGCCAACTCACACAGATACCACAGTTCATAACACATGAAATGAATTGGGTTCCCCCCAATTCATATGTTGAAAGTCCAACTCCTAATGTGACTATATTTGGAGATAAAACCTTTAAGAGGAGATAAAGGTCAAATGAAGCGCCTTTATAAAAAGAGGAAAAAAAGTACCAGGAGTGTGGGCACAGAAAGAAAAGGCCATGTGAGGACACAGTGAGAGGTAGCTGCCTGTAAGCCAGAAAGAGAGGTCTCACCAAAAACCCATCCTGCTGGCACCTTGATCTTGGGACTTTCAGTCTCCAGAATTCAGAAAATAAATTTCTGTTGTTTCAGCCACCCAGGCTGTGGTCGTCTGTATGGCAGCCTGAGCAGACTACTGCAATAGAATAAATTATTTTTTTAAAAGTTGCAAGTGGCCAATAAAGTCAATGCGTGTCTTCAGTATGATGAAAATATTTTCTCCAGAAGCTGGATTCCATTACTATAAGAAGACCAACGTTTAATTTCATCACGCTCTGGGAAGAGGACCGTTCTGATTGGCCAAACCAAGTACTCTGACTTTAAGGTTCGCACATGGACATTTCCAAGGACTGACTCTTTGACTCCTTTTTCTTTGCTCCCATAATTTTTCCTCTGGCAGATTCGTTGTTTCTTTATCTTTTTTACATATAATCGGCAGGGTTACAGTTTGGTTTTATTGACTAGAGACCCGCTATATTGTTCTAAGATGACTTGGCATGTTTCTGTTCAAATACATTCTATATATGTTAGTTGCTTGGTTCAATTTGCAGAGAAAGGTCTCATCTCCAAGTATGTATTAGGCAGTAAGCAGCTTGGGGTAAGGAGAGGGGCTACCGTGTACCTGCCAGAGTAAATTTTCCTCCAATTTGGGCTTCCATAACAGATCAAAGAAAGGACATTGGAATGAATGATATAGAAAACCCTCTTTCTTAGGAAAATTGGTGACAGATAAAGAAAGTATTTTCTCAGTGGGCAGAATAGTTGATTAAGAAGCAAACGTCACCTCATGACCACAATGAGTAACTGAATGTTTATGCTTATTAAAATAGATGTACTGGCATCTGTAAGATGTGGTTCAGTATCCTCTTCTGAATTCAGATTATTTTTTCCCTAGTCACTTTTCTATTGTAAGTATCTATTATAAATAAGTTAGTTTTAAGTAAGCTATTTCTAAAAGCCCGAGGAAGTATATTTTTCACATTTCTTTTTATTTGCTATGGTAAAAAAGGAAACCTCTGTCTCAGTCACCGTGATTATTAAGTCATTTCTCCACAGGTTTCCAGGGACCCTCTGCTAACTAATTTCCATTTTCAGTTGCTGATGACTATATTCATTCAACTAGAGTGATGGAGTTTCTTTTCATTGGTTTTAAAATAGGGTCTTTTATGGAAGGCTTCTGCATATCACTGTTGAAAGTGCAGTATGCCATTTGTTTTTGTTAAAAGTTTCATTCAGGTCATACATGACTGAAGACGCCTGGATAGTGAGTTCTGCCCTGAATTCCTCGGGTTTATTACTGGGGAAATGTAGTCTTCAAGTATCACATAGAGTGAAGGGAAATAGTATTTATTAAAAATAATTACCATTTCTCTATACTAAATTCTTTACACAAGGTACATTATACTATTATTCCCATTTTTCAGATGAATAAACTGAAAACCAAACAGGTGAAGTATATAGTTTGCATATAGAATGGCATGAAAAGGGGAATTATACTAGCTTCCTCCGTTAAGAAATGGAGATGCCATGGGGTGCCTTGGTGGCTCAGTTGGTTGAGTGTCCAACTTCGGCTCAGGTCATGATCTCACAGCTCGTGAGTTCAAGCCCCCCGTCAGGGTCAGTGCTGACAGCTCAGAGCCTGGAGCCTGCTTCAGATTCTGTGTCTCCCTCTCTCTCTGTCCCTAACCCACTCGCATTCTGTCTCTGTCTCTCTCAAAAATAAATAAACATTAAAAAATTTTTTTTAAGAAATGGAGATGCCAGGCTTTAATCCCAGATCTATTTCATATAAATCTAGGGTGGTCAGTTTCTCAGGGCTTTCCATTTTAGCACTGAATCATGTATCCTTTTAGTTTTTCATCCTGTCAATCCTGGACAAACTGGGACAGTTGGTCACCTGACCAAATTCTAGGCTCTTTTCACAATACTAGATTGTGGTTCATGCAGTGGCTTTATCAATAGATTTGCTAAATCAAATATTTGAAAAGAAAATATTAGTATGAAATAGATATTATTTTAAAATGTTAACCAGTTTTTTTCATCCATGTTTGTTTGTATACAGTGGCCTTTCATACAATTAGTCAGGTATCCTGTTCTATGCTCATTGCTTCCAAGAGAGAGTGTTCAACAGGGGATAAGGAGTTGTTTCTTTGTTTATTTAAAGTTGAGTGTCTGTAAGCAATTGGAAAGTCTTTAAGAAACACGATACAGGGGCGCCTGGGTGGCGCAGTCGGTTAAGCGTCCGACTTCAGCCAGGTCACGATCTCGCGGTCCGTGAGTTCAAGCCCCGCGTCGGGCTCTGGGCTGATGGCTCGGAGCCTGGAGCCTGCTTCCGATTCTGTGTCTCCCTCTCTCTCTGCCCCTCCCCCGTTCATGCTCTGTCTCTCTCTGTCCCAAAAATAAATAAACTTTAAAAAAAATTAAAAAAAAAAAAAGAAACACGATACATTTAATGATATACCTGATGATGTATAAATATGAATTTATATTCCCAAAAGTGATGATGATGATGATGATAGCTAAAATATGTTGGGCACTTGTTATATTGCAGACCCACTTCTAAGTCTTTTACAAGAGGTGTCTTATAATTTCTGCATGAATTGTGTACCGTTTATTTATGGATGGGAAAACTGAGGCACAGAGAGCCATTCCAAGTTCACACATACACTAAATGCTAGATCCAGTATTCAACCTTAGGCAATCTGGCTTTAGACCCTATGCTTTTAGTACTACACCCTGCTGAATAGAAAATGATAACAATGGTTGTAGACAGAAAGGGTTGATTGCAGAGGAAGGAACGATGAATTAGATGCCAGTATTTCCTTGAGAAAATGGCCAATAACTACTCAATCTTTCAGGGACCACACCTTAGAGGGAAGAGATTTAAAACAACAACAACAGCAACAACAACAACAACAACAACAACAAGACATGTTTAGAAAGAATCTGAAACAAGAATGGATTTGCGTTCCATTCCCAAGCAGACCCAAGATAAGACAAGATCCCAGAGTATAAAAATCATTGCATGGTTAGTCTAAGAGTTCATTCCTGAGATAACAGGGTATCAATTAGAATTTGGTTCATCTATCTGTAACAGAACTTCGCAATAAGGGAGACTCAGACAAATAAGAGAGTTTTATTTGTTTGTTTGTTTGTTTACTCAAGAAATCCAGTTATAGGAGCTCTCTGATCATCAGGTAACAAGTTTCTTTATCACCATTTTTATCATGTTTCTTATGCTCCAAAATGACTTCATGAGCAATTACATTCATATTTTTAAAAAGGAAGGAAGTAAAAAGATCAAAAGAACATGTCCCCTTTGAAAGTCCCATCCAACAACTTCCACATATATCTTAATTGGCCAAGATTTAGTCACATCACTACATTTGGTTGCAAGAATGGAAAGAAGTATAGTCTCTTGTTGGTCATATTTCTTCTCCTAAACAAAATAAAAGTTCTTTAACATAGATAAGGAGAAAATAAGTATTGTGCATGAACTGGAAGTTTCAATCAACTCCCCATAGTAGCAAAGGACAAAACCAGTAATTAAAGGAATCTAGTGGCCCAAAAGGGGCAGAAAAAGTGAAGGGGCTCACAGTTTCCAAGAAACAGCATGACCCAATAATATTGGAGGGATTCCTGAATGCCAGATGATCCAAAATTAGCAAAAACATACTCAGACTCAGAAGACCCTAAAGCGAAGAGGGAGGTACAACATAGAAGCAATCTGTATAACAGATAAAAATGAACACATTGAGAAATGATCTTCCCTCATATGTGATACTGTGTAAGCACACCCATCATTAAATACCTCTTAAGTCCCTGAGAAATTGATACAATTCTAGAGAAAGGGTACAGGAGCCTCAGCTGGGCTGAAATTCATTTTCTTCTGTCACAACCAAATGGGGTGGAGAGATTCATTTCAATTTAAGAATAAAGGTAAATTTCTTTTGCATCTAGGATTGTAGACCAAGATTCATAAAAATTACAAGTGTAAGTGAAAGGAGGGATGCATCATTACATGTCAGTATCAAGATTGTGCTTAGAGCCAAATGAATATTCATGGAGCCCTTTGATACTGTTTGATTATATTTCAGCCTCTTCAGGCCCCATGAGTGTTACCTTAAGTAAGTACTTTGGCACATAAATAAACAATTTTATTATGAATTAGAATGCATAGCTTTGAGTTCAATTGTGTTAGTTGAGCAGTTAAATTGTGCTAGTCTCCTGGAGTTGCCATGACAAAGTACCACAGACTGGGTAGCTTAAACAACAGAAATTCATTTTCTCATAGTTTTGGAGACTAGAAATCTGAGATCAAGGTATTGGTAGCGTTGGTGTCTTCTGAGACCTTTCTCCTTAACCTGTAGATGGCCGTCTTCTCCCCATGTCGTCACATGGTCTTTCCTCTAAGTGCTTCTGTGTTGTAATTTCCTTTCCTATAAGGACATCAATTATATTGGATTAAGGTCACTCTAATGACCTCATTTTAACTTAACTGCCTCTTTAAAAACCCTATGTCCAAAATATGGGCACATTCTGAGGTCCTGGAGGTTCAGACTTCAGTGCATGAATTTGAGGGGGACACAATTCAGTCCTTAGCACCAACTTTGCACCAAAATGCTCCTGTGCTTATTACACTATCAGGTGGCATTTCATGACCATGGAAAGCCCCAGGATTATCTTTATCAGCAATGATTATTGGCTGAGCACCCTCTATGTGCCCTCTGTTAGGAGGTGTAGGCTCATAAGACCCCAGTAATGTTCCAAGCTTCTCATTAACTGAGATTTCTGGATATTGAAATTCTGCACAAGGAAATTTTTCTACCTGCTCTCATTGAAATTTATTCTTCTATAGACGTAAGGAAGGACCCAAATACTTAAATTATAAATGAGCCCAGTACTTAAAAATAGCAAGTATGTAATAAGTATACATGATGTGAATAAATGTGAGGACAAAATATTGCTGTTAAAATCCCTCATAATTGAGTCTAGTTTATGATATTTAGTAGTTGTGTAGCCTTGGTTGCTCATGTTATATCTTCTCCTTAAAATGAGGATAAACAGGGGCACCTGGGTGGCTCAGTCAGTTTAACATTCAACTCTTGATTTCGGCTCAGGTCATGATCTCAGGGTGCATGCCATGGTTCTGACAGTGCAGAGCCTGCTTGGGATTCTCCCTTTCTCTCTCTGCTCCTCCCCTGCTCATACTTTCTCTCTCAAAATAAATAAACTTAAAAAAAAATAATAAAATAAAAAATAAAATGAGGATAAATCGTTATTTACACAACTTTGTTAAATAGCATGCCATATGACAAGAGCCAGTTTTGAGCTCTAATCATACTATACAGTAGTTCTTTTTGGAAACTATATTAATATTAATTATATATTATGATTTGCAGGGAAGAGAAACACCCTCCATTATTTCTATACATGTTCCTTTCACTCACCAAAGAACCCCAATACATTAGAGACTCCTGCATAGGTCTGTCTTATATTACTGTCATCCTTCTTGGTGGGATTGAGAAGCACAAGAATGATATTCCTTTAGAGTCTATAGTGCCCACCAACTTCTATGTATAAGATTCTCTCTCTGTCTAATTGATATAGGGAATACTGGCTGAGGGCTTTCCTATTTATGCTTTCTGAGTAATATACATACATTTTCAGGCTCCTGGAAGATCAGAGGATTACTGGGGTAGGGGATAGAGAAGATGGCCTAGATATAAAGAAATATTGAAAATGATCCTGTATCAGTTAGGTTTAGTTAGGTTATGCTGCTGGAACAAAATAATCCAAATCCTAGTGGCAAAAAAGAGTTTATTTCTTGCTCAAACTGCATGTCCTACATAGTCAGACAGGAAAGGTTTTTCTTCTGTAGTCATTCTGGGATAGCCAAAGGGCCTTTCCTTTGACAAACATATCCACCAAGAGTATGATGAATTGCATAAATTGCACACTGTATCTTAGTGTCTCTGCCAATATATGACATATGCCACTTCTGCTCACATTTCCTGCATTAAAGCAAATAAGATAATTATGCCTAACTCCTACCATGTGGCCTGGAAGAGAGATGGAAATAGTTGGTGAACAGTAATAATGTCTATTTCATTTAATCCCTTCCACAAGATGTTAATTCATTTCATCCCTTCCACAAGATGAAAGCCCACCATGCAACAAGAAATGGTTTAAGCACTGAGGATATAGAAATAAATAGATATATCTCAATCTTCATAAAGTTCTAATGTCCTAATGCTTATATAGTGTGTCATAGATATGCATGTAATGGATAATATCAAAACAAGAAACATGGATAGAGATAGGAACATTTCTGATATTCTTACAGTACACTTAGGAAATGTGACTGGAGAGTAGTGAGAAAGGTGGATGGTAGGAGGCAAGGCTAGAGAGGTAATGGGGAGAAGTAGGTATATAGGCCCTGGTTAAGCATTAGAAAGATTATTATTATAAGTGAGATAGGAATCCACTGTGTGTTTTGCAGAAAGGATGACATCATCAAATTCACATTTTAAAGGGTTAAGTCTTATAAGAGAAGCAGAGTGACCAGTTAGGTTCTCATTATTCAGGTGAGAAAGGATGAGAACATGGACCAAGGTAGGAACATTGGAAGTGAAAAGAAGAGATTAGATTCTGGATATTTGAAGATAAGCCCAATCACATTTGTTAGGACTTAGCTTTCAAATAAGGATTTTAATTGAGTCTCGGTATAAAAAAGTAAAGGCTGACAAAAGACACTGCTGTGATCTAAGAAAACTTGAATGGTGTGGATGGGGGGTTCTCCTTTGGTAGTAGGAGAAATGAAGACAATCTAAATGTTTATTTTCTCCTTCACTTCTCCACTTCTTTGTACTCCCATATCATTGTTACTTCTACTTTAATCATTAAGTTTTATTGCATTACCTCACTTCTTCCACAGTTGAACAGAGAATAACAGAGACAGAAGCTATTTCTTTCCTTCTCTATTAACTTTGCTTATAACGGAGTATGTGGTCAATAGAAGACATTAAATGAAGAGAATACTAAAAGTGGAATTAGAGAGAAAAAAGATATCACATTGTTGATTCTTGGTTCATTATGAAATATGGTAGAATGCTTTGGTTACTCTGTGTTCCTATTCATGGTTATAGTGTAACTATTCTATGAACAATTGGTATACTTTAAAGGTATACTTTAAATACTCTAAAGGAACTATATAGGTCCTTTAAAGTATTAGATTAGTTGCTAATATCTACCTGTTTTCTTCAATTCATAGCTAAACCCTCAAGGGGGGGTGCAAAATAAAGAGCCCAGGAAAATCACACAATTCTATTTATCCTAGGAATGTTTCTGGATGTAAATAAGTAAAAACAGATCCATTATGTAATCCCAGCATGCCAGGGCACAATTTTAGTCTTGAGTGACATACCTTACTTCTAGGTTATGTACTAGTACATATACCCAGGAACTATTTTTCCCACAAATATTGTGGTATACTTACTATGTACCAGAGACTATGGTAGATACTAGGGTTACAGACATGAACAATCCAGACACTGACCAAGTAAATTATAAGTATTTTTCATGTTACCAAAGTGAGTGTAGAGAAATTTATAGGAATCCAAAATACGGTTCAGGCAATAACGAGTGATGAATTTGTGAAGTTCCTAGACCAACCTCTGATTGAAAGTCTATACCAGGAGTTCACAAACTATAGCTTGTGGGTCAGTTGCACATTTTTGTAAATATATTTTTATTGAAACACATCTTTGTCCATTTTTGAAATTTTTCTCTATGGGTACTTTCCTACCATGATGGCAGAGTTGAGTGGTTGTGATAGAAACTAAGGACTCACAAGACTGAAGTGTTACTACCTGGCTCTTTAAGAAAATGTTTGCTTCGGGCACCTGGGTGACTCAGTCCGTTGAGCGGCCAACTTCAGCTCAGGTCATGATCTCGCAGTTAGTGGGTTTGAGCCTCACATTGGTCTTGCTGCTGTCAGCTTGTCAGTGCAAAGCCCACTTCGGATTCTCTGTCCCCCTCTCCCTGCCCCTATTCCTGCTTATGCTCTCTCAAAAAAATAAATAGAAAGAACAAAAGAGAGAGAGAGAGAGAGAAAGAAAGAAAGAAAGAAAGAGGGAGAGAAAGAAAGAAAGAAAATGTCTCCACACTTCTGGTCTACGTAATGGTAATAACAACCACAAGAATGCCCATAACTTTTAAGCGTGACGTGCAAAAAAAAATGTTCTTCCTAGTTGTATTACATAGGGTTGGCATTGGCAACAAAATCTTTATCTGATTTGGCCCATGAAAGCAAGTCCAACGAATAAGAGCACTTCTCTAGGCTAGCCTACAGGATGCCAGCATAATCCTGATGCATTATTTTTATACAAGGTCAAAAGAGCTTTTCTAAATATGTGCCAATTGGTCTACCCCTCATTCGAAACTGTGAAAAGGAACCATACAGAAGCTATCTTGAGACCCAAGTGTTGATTTATTGACTTTGGCAAGTCTTGAGCTCATGTTTACCTTGTCATGACAATAAAGTTATTGAAATTGAAATAGAATCAAATTGACAGAAACCAAGAACTACAGCTAAACTGACCCGAGTACATTTTTTATTTATAGGATTCAGCAGAGTGCATTATATTGGCATTTAATGAAGGTCAAAAATGTCTCCAAAAAGAGAGACAACCTAAAACGGAACAACAACTTGACCAGCAGTTGTCTACTCATTAGGGTTTTACATAGAGAGTGCTATTGATGGTATGCGTGACGCAAGGACACAGTGACTATTATCATTGGACAAAGAACAATCCCCTCCAAAAGAAAATAGTATTTGCCCAAATATAGGATTTTTTAAAGAAAATGTCAATGACCACATTTGCACTCCATTATTTTCAGATTTCTAAAGAAGAAATTCTATTTTCCTTCCCACACAAGTTTTATATCCTTATTTTTTGTTAAATTTTCGATAAATTTGAATTCTTGTATTCCCTTTCAGTATTCAACCACATTTACTGAATACTCATCAGCATAATGGACATATTATATGAGAAATCTCAGTAGGAGTGGGAAGATAGGCCCCATGTCTTTAAAGATACAACCTTAAAAGAGAGAGAACAAATTATAAAATCTTTTGCAAAGCAGACAATAAAACAGTATACAGATAAACTCACATGACATGTTCGCAAAGCATGTAAGAATGTGGGGTTCCTTGGCATATTGGGCTGATTATCGGTTAATGCTGCTCAGAAGACGTTTGGTGGGAGCGAGCTTCATACGGAATTTGGAAGGAACTTATGAAATTTGCAAGAGACCATAGATCAAGGGTCCATAAGCTACAGTCCACGTCTGGCTTGTTGGCTCTGTTTTTGTAAATAAAGCTTTATTGGAACACAGTCATGTCCATTTGCTTACGTATCGTCAATTGCTGTTTCAGGCTACCAGAGCAGAATTGAGTGGTTGCAACAGGGTTGGTATAGCTGGCAAACCTAAAATGATTTACAATATGGTCATTTCAGATGGCCGTGAAATGGCCTGACGCTCTACCTTAGAGGAGTAAGGAGCTAGAGGCAGAGACGCTGACTAGTAAGAAGAGCTTATATTATCATTTGTAAAATGATTGCGACATGGCTATTTATATCTATTTGGCTTCTTTTAGCTATTTCTGGCACAAGAATGGATATAAATTAAAATTAACATATAAGATGATAATCATAACTGTTTGAGCCTGGGTTTTCTTACTTGAAAAACAGAAATGATATCACCTGCAAACAGATCGTTGAGCGGATTATGTGGTGAAAACCTTTTTCTCATGAACTGTGGCAGGGTTATCATCCTGGAACCGGCCTCCCCACTGTCACTGAGTTGTAAATCTCAAGCTGTCATTTGGCTGAATCAGGGTTTACTTGCAGAAATGTTTCTAACTTTTCCAAATGTTTTAGCACCTTTTTCTGAATGAGGAACTAGATTGTCCTCTCACATCATCCTTTAGGATTTTACTTCTGGACTCCTCACATTAGCCTAAGTGTGAACGGGAGTTTTAATCTGTGAAGGTCTCATTGTAAATGTAAAAGGGAATCTAGGACATTTGGCATTACTTGAAGTATGTCCTAAACCAATTTTAGGATTCTTTAGGAAACGAAAAACTCATATTTTGATCATCTTTTTTTTTTCAGAATCTAAGGAGAGAAACCTTTAAGAGGACTACATTATCCACAAAAATATTCTAAGTACTGCCATGCTATAAAGTCCAGCTGTGAAACTAGTCCTACCTCATGTATAATGCACTAAATACCAAGCTGCAGAATTTAAAGTAATTTTAAGAATTATGGGTGGAGATGAACACATTTCTCTTTAAAGGTTCTACTAAGTTGAAACTCATGCAAATATGCTGTAGACATTTACATTCTTACATTGGAATCCTCCAACCCCTAAGATCTGAAATGTGCTGCATGTTTCCAAGTACTCTCACATTATTGGTTTTATCCCTTAATCTGGTTTGGGGTACAGGTGAGAGTAGTTCTTCCTTTTTTTTTTCCTTCTAGAAAGGTTGAGGTTTAGCAGGTTAAGGGACTAATTTAGATCCAAATCAGAATTGCCATTAATGCTCAAGTCTTTGCCAATGATTCTGCCAATGATTCTGTTTTGGGGAAGGCAAGTTTCACATTGCATAAAAACTTTCTGAATGTCTAAATCTATATCTATATATCTCTATTAAGAGAGGGAGAGGGAAAGAAAGAGAGAGAAATCACATTCACTCTATGCTATGCTAATGATTATGCTGAGTATCCTTTAAAAGGATATTTCATGGATTATGCTTCTTTTTTGCAGTCACAGCAGATGTAGGACTCAATGCTTGTGTTGAAGAGGATGTTACGCGCTCCTCAATTCATGGAGACTTCAAGCCTGGAAAACGGAGGACTCTGGTTAATATCTCTAGAGACCCACAGGGATTGTCATGCTCCATAAAATTGTTTATGCATTTGTATACAGTGCGTGATCATCCTGTCTTGGCAAGAGGACACAAGTTGAGCACCTTCCATATGCAGCAGGGAAATCCCCTTCGGCAAGGAAGTCTACCTGTTGGCACGCACAAATTATACTAGCTTTAGTTTTACTATGTCAAAAGGAACATTCACCATGCTTAATGAGGGGCATTGGATTAATGCTGGGTGTTTTTAGCAAGTGAAGGAATGTTCAGGTGCTTGGGAAAACAAGTCACCTGGAGGGTACAGTGAAGGTCACTTACTCATTGAAAAATCAATTATTTTCATGGCAGCAAATAGAGTCTCTAATGGGCATATGGGGAGTGCATGTGCATGCACATACACATGTATGCTGAACACAAACACATATTTTATTTACTTACCTATCTATTTAAATTCAATAGATACTTACTTATCTATTTAAATTCAAATTAGGTAGCACACAGTATAGTATTGGTTTCAGGAGCAGAACCCAGTGATTCATCACTTACATATAATACCAACAGTGCCCATCCCAACAACTGCCCTCCTTAGTACCCATCACCCACTTAGTCCCTCTAGCAACCCTCAGTTTGTTCTCTGTATTTAAGAGTCTCTTATGGTTTACTTCACTCTCTGAAAAAAATATATTTCAGTTACTTTTATTGCCACTCATGTTTAATTTATAAAGCTGAGAGAGCAACACTATCTTGCCATGATGACCAGTCAATTATTCAAGTAGTCTTTTCCTCCATTTCAAAGAGGAAGGCCTGAGAACATGGTTCTGTCTGGATATATCCCAAGAACCCCCACTTTGTGTGCCAATTTGATTGTTCTGCCTATTAATTTTTATACATTTACTGTGGAGTGTTCTAAATTGGCAACTAACATGGACCCAACAACAAGCCATTGATTTCATGTTCAAGACATTCTTATTTTATAGACTCAGGGAATATAGGAAATAGTCTTGTCTTAGAGAACATTTTTGAAAGTACCTATAAGGGGAATTTTGTGGTTAAATTCCAAAACTGACTTAAAGATATATTTATGTTCAGAAAAATTCATTTCTTTGACCAGCCTTCCATGATGCCTATAATTTCCACCCTGAGCATCATCATCCCTTTAGGTTGTAGAATTCCTTAGAATGCCTAAAAGGATGTGTCTTGTATAAAACGAAGACACTAGGAGTTATGTCTTTGTGGACACTATTGGGTAAACTGGTGTATCTAAATAGTCTGTTCGGTAAAGAAATTGCACTGGGCCTGTAAGTTCTGATTGATAGTAGAGAGGATGTATTTATTCAACCACTTATTTATTCAAGCATTCTCTATTTCTTTATTGAACATGATTTATTGATTTTCCACTGTGGAGGTTGAATGTCCATAGGAGATGCTAATTGCTAATCTTAGGTCTAGTGAATTCAGTGGCACCATATGAGGCATCCCAGTGCACAAAGCACAGAAAAGTCTAAAGTCAGGAATGGAATGCTGAGAATCACGAAACAAGAAATTGTATCGAAGGGTCCAGGTCAAGTCTCACCTCCGTCTTTCCTGTGGTTTATTCTGACCACTGCTTGGGATGGCTGAAGTGGCATAGGAGACTGTTGAATGTCTTGAGACAACTTCCACGGTCGTGGGGCACCCAGTAGAGCACTGTTGCCTGCCCAGGAATGTACACAGGGCTTTTTGCATGGTAGATCTCTGCTATGGGCCTCTAATATCCCATTAGTGTTCTAAGTTAGAGAACCTGAGTCAGAATCTTAACATTGAAGCCAATAAAATGATTCTTTAAAGAAAAAAAAAAGATGCTGAGAAAATGAACATAACTTTAAAGCAAGTACAGAGGTCCTAAGTCAAAGCCAAGATCCTCACAGTGACCTACAAGGTTCTCATGATTCATATGTTCCACCCTCGCACACTCCCTATACCTCTTTGGACTCAGCTGTCTCCACTCATTACAGAATAAGCACTATGAAGACAGGAGATGAGGTGTTCAAAGTACCTAGTACCATGTCTGGCAAAGAGCAGGCACTCAGAACACGCTTCTTTAGAGCACTGTGTGAACAGTGGATACGTTTAACCTCTCTCTCTAACTGCTTAATTTTCAGAGCCTCAGATCCCTTGTTTATGTAGATGAGAACAACACCGCCCATCTTCCAGAGAAGCTAAGAGGATAAAAAAGAAAAATATACATAAAGGATCTGGCATGTGTGTCCTACATGAAGTCAGTGCTCAATAAATTTTTGTTTTGCTTCCTATGCTCTTTTCTTCTCTACGTGTAATAATAGCAGCTAATATTTACTGTACTGTTACCATATGCCAGGCTCAATGCTGAACGCTTTATAAGCATTGTCTCATTGAATTTTCTCAGGCCTGTGAGCTAGGAACTATTACTACTCCCATTTTTTAAATGAAGATTAGAAAAGTTCATTTTTCCAAGATCACACAGTCAGTAAACAGCCAAATCAGGATGCAAATTAGGTATACCTGCCACCATAATCCCATCCTTTGCCTTAGCAAATACAGTAGGAAATACTTAATTGCACTCTTGAGCTTGAATTATTGTTCATGCTCCAATAGCTGGTGTATATAGGTGTCCCTTATGACACCATAGTCCATTTACATGTTTGTTTATTTAAGCTCAAGATAGCTTAAAAAGCCTGGCTCCCTTGACACGTTTGTCTGGACCATCTTCATAAAACTTTATCCCTGACTCTAAAGGATTGATGTGAAGGTTTTCACAATATATAAAATAGATTTGGGTCACCTGGGTGGCTCAGTTATTCAAGCGTCCAACTCTTGATTTGGGCTCAGGTCATGATCTCATGTTTCGTGAGATCAAGCCCCACGTCAGGCTCTGGGCTGACAGCAAGAAGTCTGCTTGGAAGTCTCTCTCTCTGCCCCTCCCCCACTCATGCTTTCTCTGTCTCCCTCTTTCTCGCAAAATAAATAAATCAATTAATTGAAAAAAAGATTTTAAAAATATATAAAATAGATTTTTCATCTGTGATTGATCACTTACTTGCAAGGAGCTGTAATATAAAATTATATTTATACATATTATTTTGATTATAGCATATTTTTGAATTCTCAAATCAACCTTATTACATAGATATTATTATCCCCATTTTACCAACAAGATCATTGGAGAGGTTTTCTAGAAAGTACCCAAGCCCTTAAGAAACTATGGAATCTGAGTATCAGCAACCGATTTTCATAGGAGTTAACATAACTCAAAAACCTACTTCGGTCTGATTCTAATGCCTGTGCTCTTAACTATTATATTAAACTATAAAGTACTATATAAATGTGAGGATTTATTATACCTTTTCTTATACCATTATTCCACACGGAAATTTCTGCTCTTGGAATGCCTTCATAAGAACTTTAAGTTCCCATCTACAGGAACCCTCTTTGCAATCAATTATTCAAGGAACTGAGTTGACAGTTGCTCTCACAAGTATCCAAAAAAGAAGGCCAAAAATGACTTTGGCATAACAACCCAAATACTCACCAAGTGTCTATCTGACCACTTTGGCTGAATGGAGAGGTGCTTAGCTGTAAAGTAATAGGCAGTTCAGATAAAACATTTAAATGTGCTGTCTAAAACCCAAAGTTGGCAATCTTCCCAAAGGGGTGTGCCAAGGTCCTGACCTCTTCCTGGGCAGAGGGGAAGGTTGCAGACTCTTCTCTCATTGCTGATGTTCTCAATTGCCAAGAGTGCATGCTTGCCAGCTTCCAAATCAACTTCTGGTCGAGATTTGAGATGGAGACCACTTCTGTGGAGCGAATTAGGCATCTGGAGAAACAGCATTAATTTTGTTAAGCTTCTCAAAAAAAAAAAAAAAAAAAAGTTAGGAGCACTTGAACATCCCCTACGCTGCGTATATGATCCGTCAGCGGCACCATAGAGCCAAGGTTATCCTGCTCTTAAAAAATTTTCCCAGCAGAGTTGGAAGACTTCTTGCTTCTCCTGCATGATTATTTTCTATGTTCCAATCATCTTCATTGTTCCTGTTCTTTTCTACGTTTGCTAGCAACGCCAGCCATATTCTATGAGTTTAGAACAATTCAAATTCCTTGTGTAGCTTACTATGACTCCTAAACATATTCATCATTGTTTCCGTTTGCAACACATGTCACCTTTATGGGATATGTCGACTTGCATAGACGCCGGCTTTCCTTCCCAATCCCATAGGTACTTCCGCACTGTGTCTCATGGCCCCGCCACTGGACAGTATTACCTCTTTGGGGTACACCGACAGCAAGATCAAAGACATGATGAGATGACATAAAGCTGTAAGCCACCAGATTCATGACAGCATCCAAAAGTTTGGCAGGAGGGCATCGTTAATATTTGAGAAGATTCCCCGCTTTTGGCAGGAATTCTGCCCACAGCTTTCCAATTAGCATGCTTTATGGCTGGAGAGAAGCTGGTTTCTCAATTGTAAGTACCTTGTCTGACTGAAATCTTATTCTGCCAGATAAATTACAAAGGAATTTGTACAATTTTACCCAGACTCCAACTTAACCACAAGATTAATATGAAAACAGGGCCCTCCCTCAAGTCTCCTTTCAGTTCTTCTGAGAATTTCCTTCATTACGACTTCCAAAAGCTCTGCTTTGCTAATGGAACATTAAATGGTATTCTTACCAGGAGGTGCAGGATGGAGGTTTCAACTAAATCTTCTCAGAAGAAAGATCTAGATTGTGACATTGCATTAGGGAATGCAAGCGAATTACTTACCATGACACATCGTTCTTAGTTTCTGCTTGCTATGAGTTGAAATATAATGAATAGAAGTTGAGCTGAGCAGGACTAAGACTTAACTTCATACACAAAATGTTAACAGTGTCTCTTCAGGTTTATAATTCACACCTCTGGGGAAAATCCCCAAGCATCAATAGGGAATTTTTCTAGGGATATTATACTGTTTGAAAATATTTTAAATCTGTGTCTGCGTCTCAGCAAGGTCCTATTTGGAATGGCTTGTGGTTCAGGGATGTTCTTGACTTCTTGTTGCATGAAGGGTCCCAAATATCTCCCATTAGAAAGGATCTAGTCTTATTTAATGTGACTTTTTGCCACCAATCTGTTTTTACTGACAACCTAGGGGCTAACACTTCAGTTAATCTAAATTTGCAACATGTTGGTAGAAAACATTTCCCTCGTGATATTTATGGTTCGATTCAAAAATCAGAAGCAAAAGAATTTTTCTGCATTAACACTGTGTACACACACACAAAATCTCCCGAGGTGCCCATCAAAACAAGTATCCATCATTCTTTGATTAACAGCTTTAACACATATGTATCATGCTTTGAAATTGAGATATTATATGTAATAGCTCATTTAATTTTCCAGTTAAACTTGAATATAGGTAAAGTAGTTGTTATTCATATAAAACACATAAAAACCTCAAAATATATACAGTTCATCATAATTATCATATTGTGTTTCCACTGATACTTTATCATTAATAATTATTATAATATAACTTTTTTCACATGAGAAAATAAGGTGTCTTATGGTAATAGTGAGCAAGCCAATATCTCTTTGACAGACATGATGCTGAAGTAAGATTTTATTTCTAGACTATTTCCAACCTTTCAGTTATAAATCCTTCGAAGTCAGGACTAGTTAGGCTTTATCTCCATGCACAAAACCTAAGGAGACTCCAAAAAAAACTCAGCAATCAAGATAAATAACATTTTACAATGATATTTAAAAAACAAAAAGTATAGTACAGCTGCTACAGAAAACAGTATCCAGGTTTCTGAAAAAGTTAAAATGGAACCATGGTCCAGCCATCCCACTTCTGGCTATATATCCGAGGGAATTTAAATCAGGATCTCAGAGCGGTAACTACCCTCTCACGTTCATTGCAGTTATTTATAATAGCCAAGATATGGAAACCACCTGTCTGTCGATGGATGAATGGATAAAGATGTACTCATATATAACATATATGCATGTGTATTTATACTTATAATACACACACATATGAGTAGGCACAATGGAATGGTATTCAGTCCTGAGAAAGAAGGAAATCCTGCCATTTGTAACATACATAGAACTTGAGAAAATTATGTTAAGTGAAATAAATCAGACAAAAACAAATACTCTATGAAATTACTTGTACTGTACGTAGACTCTAAAGAAGCCAAACTCATAGAAACAGAGACTAGAATGGTGGTTACCATATGTTGGGGGTGGTGAAAATGGAGAGATGTTGGTCAAAGGGTACAAATGTCCAGTTTTAAGATGAATAACTTCCGGGGATCTAATGTACAGCATAGTGATTATAATTAATAATACTGTAGTATATACTTGAAAGTTGTTAAGACAATAGATCTTAAATGTTCTCACCATGAAAAAGAAGAGGTGGGGGCGCCTGAGTGGCTCAGTCGGATGAGCGTCTGACTTCGGCTCTGGTCATGATCTCGTGGTTGAGAGTTCGAGCCCTGCGTCAGACTCTGCTGACAGCTCGGAGCCTGGTGCCTTGGACTGTGTCTCCCTCTCTCTCTGCCCCTCCCCCACTAGTGCTCCGTCTCTCTCAAAAATAAATGAACTTTAAAAACAAATTAAACCTATTAAGTGTTAATTCACTTTAATATGTGATTTTCTCTCTTCACCCACATACAAGCAGTAAGGAATTCTGAGTGTACTTCCCTATTGCAGTAGATTGCTTATCATTGAGAACTATTTAGCTC
Source organism: Prionailurus bengalensis (assembly GCF_016509475.1). NCBI lineage: Eukaryota > Metazoa > Chordata > Mammalia > Carnivora > Felidae > Prionailurus > Prionailurus bengalensis. The sequence continues at coordinate 187,733,917 of NC_057344.1, read as the reverse complement.
TATGTAAAACTACATTTGGACAAAAAGAAGAACCATCCCCCCTCTTAAGAGGCTATTTATTAAAATGGAAGAGTCACAGAGGCAGCAAGATATAGAGAAAAGAGCAGTAATTATATTATTTGTTCTACCTATGTGACCCCAGGTAAGTTACTTAACTTCTCCGGTCTTCCATTTCCTTATATGTGATATAACCATTTTAATATTCAGCTGTTAGAGGACTGTGAAAATTAAATGAGATAACCAATGTGTAATGCTCAATCTACTGCAGTCATTGAGGAATCTTTTCCCCTTCTTTCTTAGTAATATCCTATCTCATTTTTTGATAACTTAAGCTTTTTTACTTCAAGATCCCAGCCAAGTAGGTGATCATGCTTGTCTACACAGGAGCTTTGCAATATGCGTACTCAAGGGTTAGCTCTGCTTCCCCCACCTTTCCTGACCCTGAGCTACATCCCTTCCTTGGCTGTCTAACCCGGGGCATACACCAGATGGCAGTGTCCCATTGTGGACAGGGTCCTCCTGGCCTTTCAGCTCACTGACCAAGTGGCCAGTTGCTTGGCCATATCTCTATGCATGTTACAGGTCAATAGCATTAGCCTTGGGGCCTAGTTGATGTTCAATGTAAAAATAAACACTGGAAAATCTCTGTACACATTCTATTCCCCTTCGACTGCAAAGCATTTCATCTACAAGGTCAACTGGAAGAGGTGCATATGTGCTATTGTGGTGAACATACACTTCCAATAGGTTTTTGTCAATATTTACATTTCATTGCTCTTTAATCAGAACATAATCATCCCTACAGCATATCTGACACATATTGTGAGGTACCAGGGCTACAGACACGAGTAATCCTGGTCTATTACCTTCAAGTAGTTACTGCTTAGTGGAAAAGACAGAGTACCATGTGGTCATTGTTATGTTGTTTAACACAGATGACTTTACAATTTTTGATCAATAGATGTATCTCTCTTGGAGTTAATGCATTTCATGGATTTTACTAAGCTGACCGGCCTTCAGCTCAGAGCTCTCAAATCTCATGGATGCATAGAGTTCTCCATTTAAAATGTGATGAACATTTCTGTCTTGCCGTAATCCATTGTGATTCTGAAAGCTTTTATCATATTCACCTTTCAATACTAAAAGTGGTCTATCTAATAGTTGTTGTTTCTTCTATTAATTTACAAAAATTTGCCACAGGATGCCAAGTACTATGCTTGGAGAAATATAAATATAAGTGAACTATAGTGCTTAGCCCCAAAGGCTGTGAGTCTAATAAAAGGTTAATAATCGGTTAGAAATTGAGGTTATGCCAGGTGAGTGTGGTGCAAGTACGTGTGTGTGTGTGTGTGTGTGTGTGTGTTGTCCTTGGTGTGTGAATGTGTTTGTTGAAACTAAGGACCACTCTCTGTGCAGGACTCACAAAAACATACCCCAGCTGGGATTGGCAAACTAGAAAATAATAGCGAGTTAATTTCTTCTGGTCACATTTCTTTCCCTTTCTGCCCTATTAACTTCCTTCCTGTCTCTGTCCTAAGCCTCCCTGCCTCTGACCAGGAGCAGTCACCCTCCCGTGACCTCTAAGGACTCACAGGAATCTGATTTTCCTACAGACCTGCCAGCTGGGGCCTTGGGAATCTGATCTACTCTTGGACCTTTCACAGGCTCAGCTGTGGCATTTCAGAGTAGGCGCCACACAGATCCCTGCCCCATTTGTGTCCCGATATGCGTAAGGACACTGCCCACGGCATTCCAAAGATCTCAGAGACCCTCTCTGCCCCTGGGGCGGCTTGCTGCCTTCAGGAATCTTGCTGCTATCACTACAGGAAGCTCGGCAGGGAGGCAGATCATTGGGTTGGTTGGCTAAGTGGAGTCCCCAACGTGCCTATCAGAGCTGTGCATGACTGACAGATCGCACTTCAAATTCAGCAGCATAATTATCTGAGATTGAAATGAAAAGGGATTATTAAGCCCTCTGTTCCCCTTTCTCAAAGTGTTGGTGTCGTGCTATCTCCTCTGTAAAAGAGGGAAGAGAATAAATAGTCCCTGAATTCCTTACTTATCTGTGGCATATCGGAACGGCCATCTGCTTTTTTTTCTTGCTTTCTTTCTTATTATTTTTTTGGCTGTTGGTGATGCATTGGGGAGCATGGTAGTGACTCTCTGTTCCTTCCTATGATTCTCAAGGTCTGAGACCGAGCCTGGGAATCTGCATTGAAAAAGTGCACCATGTTTTTTCCGACACAGCCTAAATGGAAACCACTGCCTAAAGTTTCCTTCTAACATAATATACTGTGATTATTATTTCTAGAATACAAAAAAGTAGGCCCATGATACATGGTTAGATAAGAAGATATCTTATCTTGGGTCTGCTGACACCTGGTCAGCTGGCCACTCTGCATCCTGCATGATGCAGCTTGTGTTTCAAATGACAATTGTGCTACACATGGAAAAGGCAGACGGGTGCTTACAAAGATTCCACAGTGTTCTAAATAAATGAATGAATGAATAAATAAATAAATAAATAAATGCCATTGTTCAAAGCTGCAGAAGGAGAACCAGAGAAAAGCCAGGTGTGACTTTGGAAATGAGATGATAAAATAATACAAGTTCCTAAAGACGAAGGGAGGTACTAAAGAATGAAATGGGGGGCGTAGGCCCTTACCTGAACCAGGGTCCGAGTATTGTGAGGAGCTGTCATGTTCATTCTGTAAAGCCAGTCTTGGGACCTGAGCCACTACCAGACAGGGCAGGCTCTGGGGAAGGATGACAGTCCCAAGGAGGGAAGGAGAGCAGCGAGGGAGGGTGGCACGGGTGCAGATGTTCTAAAGATAGCAGTGAGGTCTAGCATGCCCCACTGCTGTCATCTAGAAACGTCTATTTCTGGATCACCGTAGAGACGACATAAAGCCAGAGAGGATGATCATGGCTACTAGTCAGCGAACACGTGTGCTGTACCAGGCGCAGGCCTCTTGCTGGCACGTTCCTTGCAACAGTGGAAATGGTTTCCAGTGAAGAGAGTGAAGCTTGCTCTCTGGGACCCTCACTTGCCTGGGCCCCATCCGGGGTCCCGGGAGGGGCCTTAGAAATGTGTCCACACAATTGTTTATAAATGTGCTTATAAAATTCACAAAGTAGAATATTGTTTTCTATTTTTATTTATCCAGAGTTCGGCTCTGGGCCCCACAAAACCTGTGTCCATCTTGGTGAGGTACTTATTATGGGTGATTGTGGCATTGATGCTGCTACTAACCAGCTGTACCATTGTAGACAGATGGTATTCTGAGCCTCACTTTTCTCATCTGTAAAATGGAGTTTTCTGTCCCATCCAACTTTATAAAGTAACTCAGGATCGAATTATATCATAGTGGGTGGGGAATGCTAAGAAGTATTTAAAATTTTTAAAATATTTATTTATATTAGAGAGAGAGGGGGGGGGCAAACAGGCACACAGAATGTGAAGCAGGCTCCAGACTCTGAGCTGTCAGCACAGAGCCAGACATGAGGCTCAAACTCATGAGCCGTGAGATCATGACCTGAGCAGAAGTCGGATGCCTAACCAATTGAGCCACTCAGGGCCCCTGTACATCACTGTTTTATTTAAGGACTCTGGAAACTGCAAAATTTGTGGAAAGGAATATTTAGCCTCAAATGCAAATTAATATTCCCACTGGAGGCATTAATAAAGACGCACTCGGCTCTGCACTTGGATAGGCCTGAGTCTAGCTCTGGAATAGGACGCTAACTGACAAAAGGTCTTTAATGCTAGTTTACCTTAAAGCAACGAGACTCCCAGTGGCTTCCCACACAGGGTAAACTGCCTCACTTCACAGACTACTTTACCAACCTCCCTCCCTGTGTACCAGAGAGAGTCCGTACAGAGGAAAATTAGAAGTGAAAGTGCGTTCTATTTGTTTTGCACAAATTGCTTATGATCCAGGACCAATGAGGAAGTCACCGCCTGCAAAGCCACTCTCAGGTGACCGAAGGCCTTCCCCGCACGAGTGGTGAGTTAAGAGCAGACATCTCAGTGTCGCTCAGCAGGAGGAACATCTTTTGGCCTCCTTCAATGTGGTGCTTTGAAGATGCAGCAACATTTGAAAGGAAGTGTGTTCTCCCAGCAGGGACCTTCGTGTACAGCTCTTTCCCTCTGCTCACGTCCACATGGATCCCTTTCTCTTTGCTCACGGAATGTTTATCTTGGGGAAGGTGCAGATGTATAACTGGCACGTTCTTATTTTCCCTTGACTTCTGCCTCCTCTTTTCCCCTGGATAGAACACTCGGCATGTCTGTGCCGGGATGAAGGAATCAGGAGGACACTAAGAAATTGACAAGAAAGAAAGAAAGAAAGAAAGAAAGAAAGAAAGAAAGAAGAAAGAAAGAAAGAAAGAAAGAAAGAAAGAAAGAAAGAAAGAAAGAAAGAAAGAAAGAAAAAGAGAAAAAGGAAGGAAGGAAGGAAGGAAGGAAGGAAGGAAGGAAGGAAAGAGACAGAGAGAGAAAGGATAAAGCCCAGCACCACTAGTTTCCTATAATGCAACAGATACCTCACACACGTCATCTTATTTAATCCCTTCTAGCCGAACAGGAGGAAGATGTTACACCACCCGTTTTGCAGAAGGATTGGAATCTCAGGGATAAGGAGTAACTTTGCAAAGGTCAGCAATGAATGAGAAAGACAGCCAGTACGAGATCCTCGTCTTTCAGAATTCAAAGCTGAAGCACCTTCTCCTCCACTCTGCCACTCCCTTTAGAGGCAAGAGGGAAAGAAAAGAAAACAGACCGTGTTTTTCTTGCCCTCACATTACAAATTGAATTTCACCGAGTGAAATGCCATGCAATCAGATTGCGTGGCCACTTCTTAGTTTGCTTCTAATTCCATATAATGGTCATGGCTGCAGCTTTTAATCCGCTGAATGGCAACAGCATACATTGCTGGTTCCATGCCAATCCCCAGGGCTCAGACTCCATCTAATGCAAACAAGGGTCTCACAAGCTTTGGAAAGCGCCTTCCCTCCCCCTGATGGGGGCTATTGGTCAGGGTTCAACTCTCAAGAAGCACTGTCCCAGATGAGAGGGACCCCTGAGCTGCAGCTGAGCTCAGCCTGTGCGAAAAGCTTTATTTGTGTGGCTCCGTGGCCCCTTGTCAGTAACAAAATGGCCACGTGTGAGGGATCCAGAGAGTTGCCTGGCATTCCAGCTGCGTCAGAATGTTTTGAGTAGCTGGGGTTTATTGAGTAACCATCTCGGATGGTGTAGTTATTTTCCCTGATGTAAGCTGTAGTGTGTGCAATCGTGTGTCAGGGACAATCAGAGCACTCTTCTCCCTTTGTGTTGTCAAGGAAACTTCGGGAATGCCACGTGAATATTTCATGGCTATCTACACCAAATTGGACTTTTTTTTCCTCTGCTTTTCTTGACCCATCACTCATGTAATAAATATTTATTGAGCAACTGCTATAATCCACGTACTATGATAGGAACCTGGAAAACAAAGATGAATAAAGTGTAATCAGTGTGCTTAGTAACTTACAGTATGGGCAGGGTGATATACAAGCAAACAAATATGAGCGGTAAAATGTTCTGTATGCCGTAACAAAAGTCTACCTGGGGCTTAAGGGGCAATGTGTTCAGTAGGATCTGAGGAGGAAAAATAGAGGAATATTCAGAGACACTTGGTAGAAAAGACCTTCCCTGCAAGACAGCATTTTCAGCAGGAAGAATACAGCCTGTTAAATTAGATGAACATGAAAGTAAATCCTAGTTCTGCTCACATTGAGCTATATGATCATAACCTTGATTTCACCTTTCTGAGCCTCATCTGACACCAGCTATCCCTGACTCTGAGAGAGGAGAACGTTGTTCAACAACTCAAAGGGAGACTTGTATCATTGTGTATAGTTGTGTAATTTTCCAGAGAGAGAGTCTCGCTGGGTAAAAGGGTGACTTTTCCAGTCATGCTATCTGAACTTGGGTATGTGAATGTTTTCTTTCACCCATCTAAGATGCGCCAAGAACAGAAAACCTTAACCTTAAAGATTAGAAATGTGAGCTGACAAATGGAAGACCTTAACCCCATTCACTCACAATGCGTACCACCCCCTTGAGGACTGATGATGTCATTTCTGACGTTGAAGAATGTGTTAGGTGTTACCTCATGCTGCTCTTCAGGAACAATGAGAGTGTCAGATATCGTCAGGTATTCGTATTTGTAACGGAGGCTTGACAGCAGGTAAACCGATGTGAATTTTTTCTGCAACCTTTGTCTTTTCAGACTAGTCAATTTTCCATTCTATTGAGAAAGCTGGGGACAGCTTAATAGATGTATCAGCTACTCAATCAAATGTAGCAATGCTTATTATTTCGGCATCAGTCAGGGTTCTATCTTGCAAACAGCAAAAGCTGACTCTCTTATGGAGAAAGAGTTTATTGAAACGATATTGGGTAGGCCACAAGGTCAATGCACAAGCTAGAGACCCAGGCTAAATGTCAATCATTCTGGAACTAGTCTAAGCAGAAAATTAAGGAGACTACTGGTACCACCATCAGTCAAGAAGATCCACTGACCCTTTGGAACCTGCCATTTCTAAGGAACTTGAATTTACTGCAGGGGACTCCAGCACCAAGGCCTCTTCTTGCCGGGAACTCAACGTGTAACCATTTCTGCTATCGCCACCAGTCAGAGAGAGAGGAAGTCCCCAATCCTTCCTTGTTTTCTATCACTAGAGTTTAAGTCTTCTGATTGGTAGAGCCACACACTAGCTCTAAGAGAAACCGAGTGAGTTTGGCCTTTTATTTGGAGAAACTAGAATCTATAGTTTAAGGAACTCCCAAACTTAGAATGTAGAAGAGAGGCCATAAGACCACCAGCAGGACAAATATCCACTATGAAATATCCATTATATTGTCATCACTGCTGTTACTCAATCAACATTCATTAATTCAGAAACAATGTGAGGCACTCTGTGGAAGAATTGCTAGGAATAAAGGCTGGAATGCTTGCCCTCAGCTTTCGCTTAGGAATAATATGGAATCAAACCAAATATCAAAGGGGATTCTGTTGAAGGAAGAGTTTGAGGTAGGTATAAATGTCAGGGCTTCATTTTTCCATTTAGGAAAAAAAACAGAGTTTTAAAAGAGATGTAAGGTTTGGTTAGGGATCATTTCTTCACCCAAGAAGTGAGAGCAGTGGTTCTCAAACGTCAGCCTACATCGGGACCACCTGGAGAACTTGTTAAAAGAGATTGCTAGACAGCCCCTTCCCAAGTTTGTGGGGAGAAAAAGCAAGAACTAGCATTTGTAAAGAGTTCGAGATCAATCTGAGGACCGCATTTTGAAATCTGCCGACTTAGAGAAAACCTTCAGGACTAGAGGCAAGGAAGAAAGAATCAGCCAGAGAGATTCAATGAAGAGGGAGATAGCCACATATAGAAAAGAACTTGTGTAAGACAAACATTAGGAAGCAGGTCAGAAAAGAAAATTTAGACCAAGCATGTGGGGGTGGATTGCATGAGGACTGTACATCTTGAGGGTGAATGGAGTTAGTGCTACTGGCAGGAGATAATGCTAGAAGCCTTTAGACAATTTAATCCAAATAATTTATAATAGAGACACTGTTGTCCTGAATATCTGGCTAAGTGATGGAAATACCATAATGAAATTTGACTTCTTTTCAGTAAGATAAGTCATTCAGTTATTCTCAAGAGAAGGGAAGACCAATGCAAGTGTGTGGCCTTGCATGGTAACATCCCAAAGGAGAATGAAGAGCCAAAATAAATGACATTTGAGAGAAAAATCTGTAAAGTGTCTACATAGAAACCACTGTTATTGCTGCCTTGCTGTGTGAGCTTAAGGACTCTGTGTAACCTCTCTGGTTTTTTATTTCATCGGTGGAAAACAAATGATGTCTAAGGTACATAATAAGCCCACGAATAGAAGGCTTTAGAGGACACATAACTCAGAGGTGATCATGACTGGAAAACTGGGGGGGATCATGAATCTGGTACCAAAAAAAGAAATAACGTCAACATTTTTCATCCCAACTGGAGAATACTATGACCTTGCCTCAAAGTGGAACAATAACAACAGGAAACTAGTGCATCAGAATGTCTTTGTTTAAAAAGTTACAGGATAGATAATGTATTGGGAGGCAACAGATATGCATATAGATGAATCCTAATTCAATGCAAACCTGTTAGTTTATTTATGTTATTAATATGATACCCTAGAGGATATAAACCAATTAAAAACCCATTTCAATTATTAATTGGGTCCCCTAATTGAAGGGACATAATAAATTAATTAAAGTGTCCTCAGCTCTATTCACTAAGGAAAACACCTAAGTCAGGGCATGGATTGGACAAACACATCTGTATTAAACTCTTAAACTGGACTTTATCCAACTCCACATAGAAAAAGTAGCCAAGGGGCGCCTGGGTGGCTCAGTCGGTTAAGTGTCCGACTTCGGCTCAGGTCACCATCTCACGGTCTGCGAGTTCGAGCCCCGCGTCGGGCTCTGGGCTGATGGCTCAGAGCCTGGAGCCTGCTTCCGATTCTGTGTCTCTCTCTCTCTCTCTGCCCCTCCCCCGTTCATGCTCTGTCTCTGTCTCAAAAATAAATAAAAACGTTAAAAAAGAAATTAAAAAAAAGTAGCCAAATCCACAGGAGGAAGTGTTAGGATGACAAGGCCCGGGGAGGAGAGGTGCCAGGATGGATTGCCGGCTTAGTTCTGTGGGTATGGTGCCACAGATGTGCCAATCAACATTTCAGGCCTCAGTTTACATAACTAGGAAGTGAAATCGTTGAGTCAAATGATTTAAAATGTTCCTTTCTTGTTCTGGCCAATTGGACTCCTAATGAATACACAAGCCAAAATGTCAATCCTAAAACTTCCAGTGATAATGAGTCATTAATGGAGCATTTACTGAGCACCCTCCAACTGTGGTCACAGTTAAAGGATACGAACATTAAAAGACACAGTTCTTGGGGTGCCTAGGTGGCTCAGTCAGTTAAGCACCTGACTCTTGATTTTGGCTCAGGTCATGATCTTAAGTCATGAGATTAAGCCCTGTGTCAGGCTCCACACTGGACGTCGAGCCTGCTTGGGATTCTCTCTCTCTTTCTCTCTCTCTCTCTCTCTCTCTCTGCCCCTCCCCTGCTCACATGGACGTGCTCTTTATCTTTCTCCCTTTATCTCAAAATAAATAAACTTAAAGAAAAAAAAGACACAGTTCCTTTTCTCAAGAAGCTCACTGTCTCCACATGTCAGAAATGGGTGCTTAATCTTTGAGGAAATGCCTTGGCTGTTTATGGCCCATTAAACTACCATTTATATTATAAACTCAGCTTGTCGACAATTTTGTTATATAATTTTTAGAAATACCTGTTAATTTCTGCATCGCTTTGGATCTAAGTTACTTTAAGATATTGAATGTTTTCATTCATGGCCATGGTGTTTATGTCCCTTATTTTTATTTTATGTTTCATTTTCCATTTTGCTGTAAACTTTTATAATTTTCTCTTTTAAATTGTTAAACATACTTTGTTTTGTTCCTAGATACATTTTTGTGTGCATACCTGTCTCTATTGAACATGCTACTGATATATACAAACAAAAATAAATTTTGTGTATTGAATTGAGTTTGTGTATCCATATTATATCTGGAAAATGGTATCGATATATACAAAAATTTTGTGTCTTATATGTTGATATTTTATCAGGAAACACTGCTACATTTTGTTTATTCTAATAATTGAATATTCTTTGATTCCCATTATCAGCTTAGAGAGGTGGGTTTTTTTTTAATTTTTTAAATGTTTATTTATTTTGAAGGAGAGAGAGACAGAGTGTCAGCAGGTGAGGGGCAGAGAGAGAGGGAGACACAGAATCCAAAGCAGGATCCAGACTCTGAGCTGTCAGCCCAGAGCCTGACGGGGGGGGGGGGGGGGGGGCTCGAACTGACCAATAGTAAGATCATGACCTGAGCAGAAGTCGGATGCCTAACCGACTGAGCCACCCAGGTGCTCCTAGAGGGGTTTATTTTTATTCTTAGTTTGCTAGGATTTAGATATTTATAAATTGTTGTGGAATTCTATCACAGACTTATTTAGACTTCCACTGAATGATGATTTTTCTCCATCTACTAATGTGGATAATTACATAGTAGGTTTTCTTGTTTTGAATCAAGTGTACATTCTTACACACAGATTGGTTATTAGTTATTAGTTATTAGTATCCTTCTTACATACTGCCAGATCTGGGGTTGCTAATAGTTTGTTTTGTGGTCTTCCATTTGCATTTGTAAGATTGGCCTCTAATTTTCTTGTCTCATGCTGTCATACCTAGATTGGATATCAGGTCGGCATTAGGCTCAGGAAATGAGTTGGATGTTCTTTTCCTATTATTTTATTTTCTGAAATACTTTGTAGAAGACTGGAATTATCTGCTCCTTGAGTTTTTGATAGAATTCACACTGAAGAAAATTTGGGCTGATGATGTTCCTTATGAGAAGATGATTTAACTACTGACCTCATCCTGTAATAGTTACAAGATGACCCAGGTTTTTTGTTTGTTCCGCAGCACTTTTACGCCCTCTCTTTGTACATTTTTTTTTTTTTTTACTGGATAATATCATTTGGTTATCTTTTGAGTCTCAACCACATCCTGAGTTATGTTGTCATTATACACATGTATATTCAGTAACTTTTTTTTAAAGTTCATTTATTTATTTGTGGGGGCAGAGAGACAGAGAGAATTGGTTTTTCATTTTTTTAAGTTTATTATTTATTTTGAGAGAGAGACAGAGAGAGAGAGAGACAAAGAACAAGTGGAGGAGGGGCAGAGAAAGAAGGAGACAGAATCCCTCTGCACTGTCAGCTCAGAGCCCAATGCAGGGCTTGAACTCACGAACCAGGAGATGATGGCCTGAGCCAAGATCAAGAGTCAGATACTTAAACAACTAAGCCACCCAGGTGCCCCTATTCATTAACTTTTTAAAATAAAGTATATTTTATGGTTTTAGAACCTCTATACTAATGTTATCTTCTTTTCCTATTTCACCAATTCTCCCCAAATCTTTATTTGTTTTATTATTCTTTCTTTGAGTTTACTCTCTTCCTCTTTTTCTAAATTAGGATACACACTTATTGGGGTGTCTGGGTGGCTCAGTTGGTAGGGCATCTGACTTCAGCTCAGGTCACAATCCCGCGATCGGTGGGTTCGAGCCCTGTGTCGGGCTCTGTGCTGACAGTTCAGAGCCTGGATCCTGATTCAGATTCTCTCTCCCTCTCTCTCTGTCCCTCCCCCACTCACGCTGTCATTCTCTGTCTCTAAAATAAACAAACATTAAAATTTTTTTTAAAAAACAGAATACACACATATTGTGTTAACGCTCATGTTTCCTTTTCTTCTGAAATAAAATTTAAAACTATATTTTGTCCTCTAATTACTGTGGAATTTAGTTGCCTTCCACAAAATATGGCGCACCGTATTTTCGTTATTGTTTTAAGTATTTCCAAATCTCCATTATGATTTGTCTTTTGACTGTTTTTTTTCAGAAGTATTTTTTCATATATTTTAAATTTTCTAACAATGAAGAAGGTTTGAGTTATGTCTTTGGTTTTCATTTCCAGCTGAATTGCATTTGATAAAATATTATGTTTCAAATGAACCTAACTTGTACAAATTTCTTGGACCTGCTTTTCAGCCAAATTGTGCGTGTGTGTGTGTGTGTGTGTGTGTGTGTTTTAAATATTTCTTTGATTTTTAGGACGTGTTATTAGGAATTATAAATTTACAACTTTGTATCTTTTTCATTAAGTGTGAATTGTATTGCTCTATTTTGATTCTGCCATGTCTAGGAAAGCTTCCTGACTTAAAGTTGTTTTGCCTTCTATTAATATAGCTATATAATCTATGATTATATTTGGGTTTATAATTTTTCCATCAGCTATTTACAATTGTGTTGCATCATTCTGATTTTTATGCTGTGTTTTTTTTAAGTTTACTTCATTTATTTTGAGAAACAGAGAGAGCACAGGATGGACAGAGAGAGAGGGAGAGAGAGAGAATCCCAAGTAGGTTCCACACTCAGCGCAGAGCCCAAAGTGGGGCTCTAACTCACAAACCATGAGATCATGACCTAAGCCAAAATCAAAAGTCAGATGCTTAACCGACTGAGCCACCCAGACACCCCTTGCTTTGTTTAACAGCACATACCAGAAGTCTTTCTCTAACCTAGTAAGAAAATCTTTGACTTTTACTGATCTATTTGCCCAAAAAACCTTGATTATAATAACCCACATAATTTTTTATGGGTATTCAGTTATTTTGTATTTTAATTTGTTGTGTTTTACTTTTAGATTTACTTTCTACCCTGTTTTTTTTTCTTTTATTGATTGGTTTTTGGTGGAATGTTTCCCCCGAGATTCATTATTTTCCCTTTAAGATTATATACTTTCCACATCTTTATGTTTAGCCCTAGAAATTGTTAACAATACAAATGACTTAAAATAACTCAGAATGTGTCAACTCAAATCACTGTTTTTCAATGTATGTATTTTTGGCTAGGGTTTTCATATTTTCTAGATTCATATTTGAAACCACATTCATCAAATAATATTTTTATTCTTTTTAACAACCAGTGTTTGTTTAATTTAATCTATATTTGCTTTTTTTCTCATAATCCTCTTGACTATCTAAATTTCCTTCTAAAACTATTTTCCTTCTTTCCAATATGCATCCTTTGTTCTTAACCAGTAATCATTCTCTAAGTTTTTGTTTGTATTTATAAAAATGTCTTTTTTCTGGCCACTATTTTCTAAGATAGAATTGCATAGAGACCAAAACTAGGTTAACTGTTATTATTTCCTATCCTAGAATTTTAAGGTCATCATTTCCCTACGTTTTGACTTTCATGGTAGACCTTGAGAAATTCGATGATCATCTGATTATCGGTTCTTTTTTGGTGATCTGTGTCTCTTCTCTGGGTTTTCAAAGATCTTCAGTTTGTCTTTGGTGCACTGCAGTTAGAAAAAAAATGTCTTTTTAAAAATTTGATTCAGATTTTTTTTTCTCTGAAACCAAAGATTGCTGATTTTTGTCAATTCAAGAAAATTTTCAGACACTGTCTGTTTGATTAGAGACTTTGTCCTAACTTTCTCCTTTTGAAATTCTAATTTTTAAAAAATATATAACTTGTCTTCTATGCTGTATTATATTATTTTCTTGTTGCCGTTTTCTGGTTCTCTAATATTCCCTTAAAGTTTGTCCAATCTTACATAATAAGCTAATTTTCCCTATGTGTTCCAGATATTATTCCCCAATACTATTTTATTTGGTCTTCATGCATGGGAATATTTACCATGCAAAAATAATTTTAATATAGTTGATTTGGTCAGTAACTTCTTTTATTGTGTTAGGATTTTTTTTCTTTTAAAATGCATTACACAGTCCAGATTTATATATAAATGTCCGATTAAAATTTTATTTTATTTTATTTTATGCTTATATATGTGAACCACCTACACTTGAAAGAAAGAAAGAATATTATACAAATACAGATACTTATTTTTTCTAAATGGAAAGGATATTTTGCAAGTAAAAATGCTTTTACTGAATTCAGCTCACTGCAACTTCAAGAAAGCTACTTTTTGTTATTATCATAATATGTACAGAACTGACCTTAGCGGCTAACAGAGTTACTTCATATTTTTTATAGTAATTCTTTATATGGTTTTATTTTTATTTTAGTTGTTTATTTGTTTTTTAGCAATGTTTTATATATTTAAAAATAATTTTGTAAAAATTAATTACTTTTGATAATGTGCGTATTAATAAACTACCTCTAAATGTCTGTCTTCAGAAGTTTTGTGTTAAAAGTAATACAGATTAAACTAAATTTAAATCGTATATGATGCACATCAGTAATTTTGTGTTAGCTTATGCCATCCATGTTTATATGTTTTATGAAATTTTCCTAATTGTTAATATATTAGTTATGTTCTTTATAAATACTTTTAATAATTATCATACTAAATTATAATTTTAATAACTTCATTTTATGTTTGTTCAGCATATTTAATTAAACTAGGCCTCTGATGTCGGCCATTTAAATTGTTTCCAATTATTTTTATTATGATAGATTATATTTCATAAACTTATTTGTATAGCTAAACACGTGTTTCTTCTACGGCATGACTAGTGTTGACGTTAAGAGACTTGCACTTATAAAAGTGAGTTGAAAGCTAACCTCACTCCTTACTTATCAGAAAATTATTTGACCTCTCTGGGCTTTATAAAGCCTAGATCACAGGGTTTTCACTGGGATTGAATTTTAAAGTATGCTGTGGACTTCACCCAGTGTAGTCTTTAACTAATGTTAATTGACCCAGCCCTAGTCTTCCTGCTTATAATAAATACATATGAGTAGACTTATTTAGTCAAATAGTATAAACATGTAATGGCTCCTGCTAAGTATTTAACTGATAGCAGCTGTCTGAATCAATGACTCACAGCATATGTTGTCTTAGAACAGTCCAGCGAACTTGAGCATCGCTCCTACCACATAAATAGCATAAGCTATGGACAGGTTACAGATGGGGAAGTGAGGCACAGAGAAGTTAAGTGGTATTCTAAAATCACACAGCTGATAAATTGCAGATAAGTGGCAGATTTGAATTCAGGCTATCTAACTCAAAAGACAGTGTATTTAATGTTATGATGCCTAAAACTTGTATAAACATCTCCCTGACACTAATTACTTCTTTTATTATAGAGAAAAACACATTTTAACTAGGTTTCTTAATTTAAAATTGCACAAGATTTAAGGCTTCTCTTATTTTCTGTACTAGTCATTTTCCATTTAGTCATATAGTGTTTCAGGGTTATTCGTCTCACAACTATATATGTCTCCTCAGCTGATTTTAAGCTTCTTTAAGAGTTAGACTAATTTTGCATCCTTCTTCAAATCCTGTATAACATCCTCCATAGTGGATAATTAGTAAACACTGCCTGATGTTTAGACAGTCTAAATGCTTCATTTCCCTATGAAATAGTCTTCTTCTAATAAACCAATGGAAGATAAAAGTCATAAGCAAATAAATCCAAAAAGAAAAAAAAAAAACTGTCTAAATTTATGTTAGATCCATTATATAGAATGGCCAGATCATGATTCTTTAACATTTTTAGTGAAAAGAAGCCCACTGTATTTCTCTGGAGGTCTGAGAATCTGAGGCGACTATCAATGACAGAAACTTCCTGGCTAGACATCCGGACAGTCTTGGATATGGGCGGGTAATAACTGACCAGGTTGACTGTCTATTGGGTAATGCTTTAGAACTGAGCAGCTCATCTCAGTTTGCCTTAAAAACCTGCTCAAAAATAGCACCACACTTGACATGGGGAATGTTCGAATTATTCTTTCCAATTTGAGCGATTGAAGAATTAAGTCGAAACTCAAGATTCTGCAGGAAGTATGGAAAGAAATTCGAACCAGGGCGCTTGGGTGGATCAGTCAGTTAAGTGTCAGACTTCAGCTCAGGTTATGAGCTCACAGTTTGTGGGTTCGAGCCCCACTTTGGGGTCTGTGCTGACAGCTCAGAACGTGGAGCCTGCTTCCAATTCTGTTTCTCTCTCTCTCTCTGCCCCTCCCCAGCTCGCACTCTGTGTGTGTGTGTGTCTCTCTCTCTCCTCTCTCTCTCTCTCAAAAATAAACATTAAAAAAAGAAATAAAAAGAAAAAAGAAAGGAATTCAAACCAATTGTAATGGTTGGATTCCCCACCAACAGGCTGAATAAGCTTGAAGCTGCTTTCCTGATACATGGAGCTTCAGGATAAAGTGGAGGGTAACTCCTGTAACTTTGCAAGGATGTTATAAAGATAATATATTATCACCTGTCCTGTAAGAGGCACTTAGCAAATGGTACTATCACAATGATTAAAATATTGCTTATGAGGAACACCTCCTTTCTATCCCTTCCACCGACATCTGGGTTTGGAGAGTTTCCAATTACTACAAATATAAATTGAGATATGCCTAAAAGTGTAAAGCATATATATTGTTTGTTTCTCAGGTCAGTAATCATACCTTATACCACAGCCACCGTGACTAAGCCAATAAAATCATGCTAATACATGCATGTGAATTAACAAATAAAACCCTAAGTAAGTCAATTGTAGTTATTTATCATGCTGGATTTTAAAGCAGATAAAATTTCCTTGAGATGCGGTTAGAGAAATTATTGGTAAGGCAAAATTTTCCTCATACATTTCATTTTTACATTTGGGGAAAATCTTTTCTCCATTGAGTAATCCATTTTTTTTCAACGAGCTTAAATAATAAAGCCATCATTTAAAACATGAATTAAATAAGGGTCATAAAATATTCCTCAAAGCTGACCAATAGGTGACAAGTAAAAAGAATTGTCCGATTTACCTTTATGTGTCAGTAAATTTTATACTGTCATTGAGCAAATATTGATATATACTTGATGTTGATCTACTACCAAAGTATGTATTTTAAGAGCTTCGTGGTTTATTTCAATACCTCGCTGAGATAGGTTGCATACATGCCCATGATGTATAACACAGTTAAATGCTGAGACATGATTTTATTCCTGAAAACCAATCCACTGAGCCATCTAAACTGGTTTGAAGTACAGAGATGCGCATAGTGTTTCCTTCTGCCTGATATAAGTGCTACCAGACTCTTAAAGCTATATTCCTTCTCCCCCTCACTTATATTCCATTTATTTAAAATATCCAGAAAAGGCAAATCTAGTGAGATGGAAAGTAGATTAGTGGCTGCCTAAGGCTAGGGTAGTATATGCGGTGGGGGATCTGAGGTGTGATAGTTAAAGGGCATGAAATTTCTTTTGGGGGTGATGAAAATGTTCTAAAATTAATTATTGTGATGATTGTAGAACCCTGTGAATATACTAAAATCTGCTGGATTGTACCACTTTAAATGGATGAATTGTATGGCAAGTGGATTGCATTTCGATAAAACTATTGTAAAAACTAATTTTTTTTAAAGCTAAGAGGAGAGATGAAGCCACATGACTTCCATCAAGATTCACTGGCATCTTAGTTCATCACATCTTGATTGAGGGGTGCAGGGGAAAAAAACAGATTAGAAATCTCTCCATACAATATTAAGGCAAAGAAAAGCTATCTTAATGACGCCAGAATGTCTACCACAATTTTTCTGCTTAACCAGATCTGATAACATGGTTCAACATAAGAGTCAGTGAAGGAAGGGTTAAGACCAAAACCCATCCTTCAGACCCTGTAAGTAACCACATTTGATGTGCAGTAACTTTGTATAATGGCCTTAATTATTTTCAAGTGAATTATCAAGAGCATTATAGAAATAAGGTTTTGTTTCCAGGACAGTGGACACTTTCATCCTGATATAAGGATCGAGTCATATCATAGACATATTCAACTAACTGGAATCTCATCATATGCATTTGGATGTGAGAAAGGGAAGGAAGACAGAGGAAAACTAGCAGAGAAGAAGAGAAATATCCATTTAATTGGTTCAGAAAATTCAACCTGTATAGCCATTCAATGTGCAAATACCCCGGAACCAGTCTAAAGTGGACTTCTAGGACCTGCCTTCTGTCAGCATCTTGCTTCCTGTGTGCTTCTCAGAACGTAAGCGTCTCCTCCCATTACATGTATTTAAAGAATCTCATTTTGGGGTCAACATGGCCTGTGTAAAGAAGCCAACTACTTCATCTGTGGTTCAACTGAATAAAAAGCAAATGGTTTCAATGTCAGAGAAAAAACTGACTTTTCTCAACTTGTTAGAAAAGATCTCCTATCTAGCACCCACCAAACGGAGTTTCAAGAGTAATTCAACAATATGCAATCTTCTTCTTATTTATCCTCTAACCTTACAAACCAGCCCTCATGTAAATGACACCTTCATTTTATTTCCTAATGTGCTCAGTTGATACAACTTTTTGGCAGATAGTAGCCCAATGACAACTCATAGAGGAGAAAGAGCAGTGAGAAGCCACGAGAGCTTCCGATGCAGAACAAGATGCCCAAAAAAGGAAGCTTGGAGCAAAAGAGAAACAAGGCAAGAGAGAGAACGTGCAGTGAGTGGATAGCATGAAAAAGAAACCAACAATAAAAATGGAGACACAAAATGAATTTTGTAGGCCTTCTGACACACTTGACTCATGTAGCAAACAGACTTACATAAAATATACACTCGAGTTGTGCTTCTGGTTATATTTTAAGCCTTAACTTGTAGTACTCAAGTTGATCTGAGGTTTGAAATATGAGTCTCTCATTAAGCTAATTGTACTCTCAACATTTAAATAATTATTAAAAGATTCCGTAAGTTCTCCCAAGTTGAATCACTATTTGATTTAAGGAACTTGTTCAGTTGTACTTTATTTTGGCTTTTCTTAATGAAGTTCTATTGGAAACAATACTTCATTTGTAAGTAAAAAGAGGTGAAAATCTTATGCTGGATTGGACCCATATAAAGACAGGCAGAAGATCTTGTAATTTTTCATTCTGAGACTTGAATTTTACCACGCAGTGGCCCACCTAAGCAACATCTACTGACAGTACAATACTTGTCTGGATCCACTAATGCACCAATATTGCTTCCCTAGAGTGAGCATTTTCTGGATCATAAAGGTTTATTTTGAAGACTTATGCAGCTCCTCGCCCATTAACCAAATGCTAATCGAGAAGTTAGTAGATATCCAGGAATAGTCTCGGTGGGGGAGTTAAGAAATATAGGAAAAATAAATGACACCTTTCCTTCACCCTAAGAATTTCCATTTTTGTTTGGGGAAAACAAAATTAAGGTAGAAGAAACCGAAAATAGAAGATCGCTATCCCAGTGCTGTATTATGACTTTCTGGTATGAATGCAGGATTTCGGAAATGGAGGATCTAAAGTTAGCCTCTGAGAGTCAGAATCAACTTGATAAAAAAAAAAAGGTAGAATTTTAACTGGGCCTTGAAGAATGGGTAGAATGTGATTAAGCAGAGGATGAAAGCCAGGGGGTTTCACACAGTGAAAAATGGGCTCCACAAAACGTTGGAAGACGGAATCCCTATGGATAGTGTTTGGAGAGAGTGGGAAAGAGAAAGCAGAGCATGGCTCAAATGGTGGGGCTCAGGTACAGGGAGTTAATAGACATTCTGGACAGTTCTATTTGTGGTGGGATAGCAACCTGTTATGGCTACCCTTTCTTTTCATATCCAAATAAAAAAATGTGACTCTAGGGAAGAGAAGCCCTGCCCCTTTCTCTATTTCTTGAGGATTGGGAAGGAGGAGGTGCCGAAGTTCTCTGGCACCTATCCTATGTCTGATATCCTCTACCTTCTTCTTTCTTCTGAATCCCCTTGCACATGTCTGCTTTTGAGATGTCCATTGATTTATGCATCTCCTGACCTCTCTAGGTACTACCTGGCCCCATGTGTAGACACAGCCCCAACCCCTTCATTCCTGGAAGAACCGTTAATTCAAGGTGCTGTAGAATGTAACACATTCTAACTAAAGGTTGGAGGGAAAATCCAGAGGCATTTGGGGTGGGGATTATAACAGAAAAGGAAACAACCTATGACTGTTAACATTTCTCAGCCATCTCCACCCCCAAGAAATATCTCACACATCCCCTTTCTGCGCAGAATCCAGATGGTCATACTTCCTAGTGTCTGTGTGTGTGTGACTGAGTGTGTGTATGTATAACATGTCTATGTTTCCATCTTCTCCTAGCTCTGCAATACACTACTACCCCCTCCAGCACCCCCAAAACCAGCAGAGTACAAAAGCAGAATTCTTGACCCTCAAAAATGCAGAATGATTGGGTTCTTCTCTCTCCACTTCCACCCTTGACTGGTCTTGGTGGAGGCTTACTTTTACATAACTTAAAAATCCTATCAGTAAGTTTTCCTAAACAGAAGAGCATCTACTCTAGAGATAACTTCTGCTCTTCTCCTGTAATGCAGAAAACAGCTGCAGCCATTTCTAGCTTTTAGTCATTTTTTTTCCCTGTCTGTTACATATTTTTGAAGATTGATTAGCTAAGCAAATCCCTCAGGTTCAGGAAGAGGTAAAACGAACATAACGCTTTAGGACAACAAAGCCCATTTGAAGCAGGCTCTGGGCAGTGTTTGGTTAATACTTGCAGGAAAACAAAGAGACCTTGCCTTCTTCCCTCTTTTTTCTCGTTTTTTTTTTTTTGACTTTCTGCCATATTCAACAAAATAAACTCCAGCAAATAAAAAGAAAATGACTCTGTGAAAACAAGGTGATAGCACTCAAAGTGCAGAGTGGGAAAAACTGGCTATGTAGATAGCATAGCTCTATTATTTTCACAAAATATTTTGCCCTTCACTGGTGACCCTTTGCATCTGTTGCATATGGTGCTGAGCCAGGGACATTAGGAGAGTCAATGGGGATAATGTAACAGACTCCAGTTCCCTAATGGGAGAGAAGCCCTCCTTTATGCTGCTGGAAGTGCTCATTCTAAAGACTTACAAAACTGTTTGGATTTTCCGTAGTTTTTAGATTTCCCCCCAAATTACCAAATCACAATCTTAATCTGTGTAGTTAGTCGTCTTTAGGAAATGTTCATAGACGTCTTGCTGAAAAGGGTGGTCTGTGTGAGTAAGTGGTTTTATTGGTTCCTTATTGGCCTCTGCTGCTAGCATTCAGTTGTGAGGTTGACTGGACAGAAGCTGCACGAAAGGAGTTGGCCCTTAGTGCAGATGTAGGATGAGGACCTCGATATAAACCCAAAAGCACAGAAGGCACCAAACCTAGGCAGGGTCAAGGACCCAAACAAATCATATGGTGTCAAGTCCATCTGCCCCTTTGTCACCTGGATAAAATCTAAGTAAGATCAACCTTGCTGGCAGCCTTGATCAATGGAACTGGAGCACAAATATCACGGTCTGTTATCAGTAGATAGAAGTGGTTTTGGGTCAAAGCCAACCTCCAAGGGGAAGCCCTGAGATTTACACTTTTATGTTAATTTTTATGTCAATGAGCAGTTGATAGCTATGCCCTTTCCTTCTTCTCAGGGTCCTGAATCACAAAACCCACCAGAGACAACTCTGTGGTCAAGAATGAGCTTGGCATAAAGACTTTGGCCACCTGTTACTCTCGAGGCAAAGGGGACAAGATATAGGGAAAAAAAGCAACCTAAATGTCTCCTGCACAAAAAGACTTTTCCCTACATACAAATATTATTCCTCATTAGCAGTGAGACACCAGTTGGCCCACTTTGTCCATTTGTTGAAGCATAACATCAGCTGCTATTCTTTATTGTCCTGAAAAGTCACTCTTCTCAGTGATGCCTATGTATATCAGCTAAGACTGAAAAGCTTTTGCTATAGAGAAGGAGCACCATCTTATTAAACATCTTGGTCTGCCTCTTGGTGCACACTACCCTATGATGGATGCGTGTGTAAATTCAAACTGCATGTCTTTTATGAGTTGCATGCTGTTCCTCCAGCTTTTTTTTTTATATATATATATACAGCATCCTCCTGCTTGCAATGAAACAAGCGTATTGGATTTTATATGGTTGTAAAATCTCACATAAGACAAACTATACAAAAGGCTTTTTTTGTAGCTTGAGACTTCTTCACAACACTTTTTCCCCCCATCACTACCACACCTCCTACCTCCTAATTCTATTTCCTTCTCTCTTTCTCTGGTCTTCATCCCTCTTACTCAAAACATTCTGGAGACATCCACCTTTTCTGCCTGTTTCTTATTTGCTTTTATGAGCTCAATTCCTGGGAGTCATTCTTTTTAACTATGAAGGAACACACTGATGAAGGTTTGCAATGACAACATCTGTCTGTGCCAAACAGATGTTGGGATAATCCCTGGCTACACACTTAGTATGCTGGTCAGCACAAGCCAACATTCAGTCTTAGAGTAAGGATCTTCCGCTATTCTTAGGTCTAAGGTAGATGCTTGATCATCCAAACTATAAGCTACTCTTGATGGTAGACCTCATTTTTGGATACAATCTATAAGAACATAGTAATACTAATCCACTGGCTACTGAAAAACTCAACTTAGTTATGTGTATCATATTATAAATTATGTAGCATATAAAGCTACTGCTTACATTGTGGAATTTGTTTTAAGAATAATGTGTGTAGGTTCTGATTGCCTTGAGGTATGTTTGTTTATGCAATAAGCCCAGACAAACATTCCACTACACTGCACGTTACCCTCTTAACAGTAGTCAAATATTCCAAAAAGCTTTTTTGACTTTAAGTTAATCCATAGTTAATCATGACCTTCAGATGAAAACTTGGCTCTAGTATTATTTCCAAAAGAGAACTCCAACACCAGCCATACTTTGCCAAAGCCAGAACACTTACAACATGATCAACAAGTTATGCATATACCCTTACAGACAAGTCAAGGCTTATAATTTAGAAGGCAGGCTGGGAATGTATCATTATGGTGAGTGTAATTCAAGATGTCTAGGCAATATGAGGCACAGGCCATCTGAAACTTCACAATCAGGAGAAATAGCCTTCAGAGGGCAGTGATGCTTGAGCAGAAACCTATAGGAAGGAGAGAATACCAGCCATACAAATATCTGAGGAGAAGGACAAGAGGCATCAGAAACAGCAAGAACAAAAGAACAAATATAGTAATGTGCATAGAAATAGGAAGGAAGCCAATTTTGCTGGAGCAGAGTCAGTTGGGAGAAGGTGGAAGGAAATGAGGTCAGGAAACTAGCCAAAGGCGAGATCATGGCCTTATAGACCATTAAAAGACATTGAATTTTATTCTAAATGTGGATAACACCAAAATGGAGAGCAGAGGAATTAAGAGCTCTTTAAAAAATAGGAGCCCAGAAGAGGAAATGCCTAATATTTCTTAGGATGCCAAAGGAGGTAAAATTGTTTTTTGATATTGAAATACTTGGCTGAGAAGGGAGAGATGGTGATTCAGACTGAAGCAACACTTAAGCGCAGAGACCATGATATTCACACAAGTAGATGAGAGAAAATGATGATGTATTGAGAAATAATTTATCTGGTTGGAGTATGGGAGGAAGTGTATACAACGATGAGTTGAAGTTAGCATCAGATCTTCAAGGTCCCTTCATGTCACCCTACGGAATTTGGGCTTCAGCCAGTAGGCTAGGGAGCCACTGAAATATTTTAAGCAAGGAAGTGAGGCAACATGATCATAGTTTTATTTTGGAATAACAAATCTGTCAGTAGTGTGAAAAATTAATTGAAGTACAGGGGAGTATCTGAGGTCAGGACTACCAGCTGGGCAACTTGAAATAATCCATATGAGTAAGAAGAGAGGAACTAGTAAGTGACAGTGAAGAGAAATGTACTAGAGTTATTTAGAAGGTCAGGCCTCACAACTATTTGGATACGAGCTGTAAAACAAGATTGTCAAGGATAAGCTTTTGGGTCTTCGTTTGAGGAATTTGATTGGTGGTGACAACATCACCCAAGATAGGATGGATGATCAAGTTTGGGACTAAACATATTCAGATTTAATGAAAAATACAATATGTAAAATAGAGAAGCTACCCAACAGATCAAAGACCTAGAGAAAGTAAGAGGATACAGGTACAAGAGAATGGGTGTAACTGTTAGCTTTGGCACAGGATGAGAGACATCTTATCTATAAAAAAGAAAAAGATGTAATGGGTGATGAGAACTTGGATAAATTGGGATATGAAAGGGAAAAAAAGTTAAGATTACCCTCTTTTCTCTCCCTCCTGCTCTATATGCATATCTGTATATCTGTATATATGAACATATAATTTAATGTGTATGTATTATAGGTGTGTATGTACATATATATACAAACACATGCACACACATTAATTGGGAGAAATGGTTTCATGAAAGATATATAAGCTGAAGCAGGCTTGAAAGGTTGGATAAGCTTTGCATCGATCAACAATAGTCAAAAACGATACTGAAATTTCAAGGCTGGGTGACAAAAGCATGGCACCATCATTTGAAGAAACCAAGGAAACAATCTGGACACCAGTTTGGTGTTGGTAGGGGAGGGAGCGATGATTAATTTCATTTAGGACATGTTGAATTTAAGGTGATGGTAAGGGATCCAAGGGTGTATGTCCACTATAAAATTAAAATTACACTATTGGAGCATAAATGGATGGTCTGAGCAAAAAAGATAAATTTGAATAAAGGTAGTGATGAAAGCTTTAGGGTTATATGGGTTATCAGTAGCAAAAAATAAAGATGATGAATGGAAAGCCCTTGGACAGTGCTTTTCATAGTTGGCAAGGAGAAAGAACCAGAGGGAGATGTGCTCTGTCCATGGACTCAACAGTTACATCCCACCAATGGTTCTTGTATTGACCCTGAACTGGTTAATTACTTAAGAAGGAGAAACCTCCCCTAAGAGCCGGGTGCCTTATACCTAAATAATTCCTTAGCAAGAAATGATGAAAACAGAATGGAATAGGTCTGCTTATGGGAAAGTGGTCAGAATATCATTGGAAATGTCCATGCAGGAAAATAAAAACATAAGGTAATAAAAATGATGCAGATGATGAGAGATGCGGATAGGCTAGATGAAAAAGAAAGACACTCCAGATACATCCTTGGAGATTGAAGCTGTCAACATTGCAAATTGCTGAATTTTGAAAGAAAAAAAATTGAAAGATAGACAAAACAAAACAGGAACATGAGATTCGCTGGGAGAAGATACATTATGCAAACATGTATGTCTACTCCCATCACATATAGGGTAAATTGCAAGTGCTAAAATTAATCTTTTGCCCAGAGATGTCTGCAATCCGAGTTTCAGTTTACAGATTATGTATTCCAGAAAAAGATGACTAACCAGGATTCAGTGATGCCCATGATTCTGACACCCAGGTTTTCTCCATCAATAGTCCTTACCCCAATGCCACCAACACAGATGGCAACACAGATCTAGGTTCTTCGAAAATGGTTTTGCTTAGGATAACTGCCCTTGAGGAAGAAGACTGGCTCATTCCTCAATGTGATGATGTGAGGCCAGTGCTGTGGAAATCTCATGTGTCCCATTAATTCTCTGTAATCTTTAAAAGGTTAGAAACATCAGAGCCTTGGAAGTAAGTTAACCCATCTTCTGAGACTCTGAAGAAAGTACACAGATCTTTTGGAAAGACAGTCCAGGTTACAGCTGCTGTTAAAATCTCAGCGCCACCAGCCACTTAAAATATCTTTGGCTGAAACTGTACAGAATATAAAACTGTGGAGAACAAAATTCTTTGAGTTTTAAACACACGAAGAAAATTAGATTTTTGATTTCATTATTTTTGGTCTTTGACTTTACTTTGCAAGGGGTTGGTATATTTGTAGTTTTATTTCTCTTGATAAATTTATTAATGAGGTGAGGTTTAGATTCAGACTGAGAAAATTCTGGTCCTGAAGTTGTACTATTGTGCCCTGCTTGTTTATTTCACTATTGAAGAATCTTAATTGTTGTCACCTAATCTGATTGATGAATTTATGATATGCTCCATTGAACAATAAGACTGGCCCAAAATTGAGATGAGAAATAGGACAGGAAATGGATTTTCAGCTCTGATTAAAGACTGGTTTTGAATTGATTCTATAACATATAATTCTGACCCATTCCATAATTTTATAAGGACAGTCTGAACTGCTCACAGCTAGCTCAAGGATAAAACCCCAAAGAGTTCTGCTTGTCATTGGAAGAGCAACCTTTTGGGGATGAGAACAGAATAATCCTGACAGAGACCAAACCTCTCCTGCTCAGCAGACAGCCACATCTTTAATCGACCAAAGGTTGAAGGATTAAGCTTAGTGGGCAAACAGAACTGGGGAATTTTAGGGAAGAGTCCATCTTGTCCACTACCCCCCTCCTGGTTTCCATAAAATTAAATTGTGGTAAGCAGAATAATATCCCCCTCCCCCCAAAGATGCTCGCCTATTAAACCTCAGAACACATGGTGATGTAACCTTGCGTAGCAAAAGGGACTTCTCAAGTGATTCAGTTAAGGATCGTGAGATGGGAAGATTGTCCTGGATTATCTGGGTGAGCCTACTACGATCACAAACATCCTTATCAGTGCAAGGGAGAGGTGGGAAAGCCAGTGTCAGAGTCAGAGAGGATACAGGACAGGTGCAGAGGTTGTATGATGCAATTGCTAGCTGGGGGCCATGAGTCAAGGAGTGCTGTATCTTCTGATGAGGAAGACAAGAAAAAAGATGATCTCCTAGAGCCTTCCTCTAGAAGGAATGCAACCCTGATGATATCTTGATTTTAGCCCCATGATATTCACTTGAGACTCTGACTTTCAGACCGGTAACATCATAAATTTATGTTGTTAAGTGTGTAGGGATTTGTTGCAGCAGCAGCAGCAAACCAATACAGAAGGTTTTCCCCACCTGTCCCTGGCTTCCTTCTACCCTTGCTCATACTCGCTGGGAGGACAAGCTCCCGCACAAGCTCGCCTGCACAAGCTCCTCTTTGGTTCTCCAGGCTGCAAGCCTTACCTGCCCACATGCGTGGCCTGTTCTGGGCCTACGTGGGATGTGGCTACATTGGTAAGTGATTTCTGGAATTCAGTGAATAGGACCATTTGGCTCTCATAATTAGTCTATCAATTTTAGTATTTTGATATCAATCCATCATATCTTTCAAATTTTTTATTTTTAAAAATCTGGGTGGGAAAGTGAACTATGATTTCTTGGGTCCTTGGTGACCCCAGTAAGTACAAAAAAGTAGCTGGCAAAACATTTCAAGCATCGTCAGGAGAATTGAGACGGGGAAAGAAGAGAAGGAAAAGGGTGTTGGATTTGGTAATGAGAAGGTTACCATAATTAATAAAACATAACATCTGCAGCAACATGTTTAAATAAGAAATACCAGCAGCTGGGGCACCTGGGTACCTCAGTCGGTTGAGCAACTGACTTCAGCTCAGGTCACGATCTCACTGCTGGTGAGTTCAAGCCCCAGTGGGGCTCTGTGCTGACAGCTCAGAGCCTGGATCCCGCTTCGGATTCTGTGTCTTCCTCTCTCTCTGCCCCTCCCCGACTTGTGTTCTGGCTTGCTCTCTCTCTCTCTCTCTCTCTCTCAAAAGCAAATAAACATTAAAAAAAGAAAAAAAGAAATGCTCAGCACTCACATTAATGTCGGACAGAAAATATTGGGTGTCCCCTTGCATTGTCGTCATATAGTATTGTTCTGGAGTTATTCACCGACTCTGTTAGTCAAGACAAATAATTTAAAAGTATAGAAAATGCAAAATATGAAGTAAAGCTATCCCAATTTGTAAATAATATGATTATATACCTAAAACTCCAAGAAAAATGGAGTGATTAAAAACTATTATGATAGTTTGAAGATTCTTTTAGATTTTATGTTTGCAATCATATCTTGTGTAACATATATATTGTTGCTGCGTTTCAACTATTATACAGTTTATCTGTGTTTCTTTCCTAATTGCATTGCCTAGAAACTCAGTTTAATAGTAATGATCAGAAAAGATGTTTTTTTAAATCTTATTCCTGACTTTAATAACCATTAAGTGTGATATTTGTAATATTCTTTTCAGAGATATTTTTCACCAAGTGAAGGAAGTTTGCTTCTGTATACAACTGTTTAATAAGTTGTATACACTTCTGGGTATGATTTACTAACAGTGTATGTAGGATTCTTGACACTGTATTTATAAATGTGGTTTGTCTTTCTCTCTATATATTTCCATTTACGGCCCCTGACTGGTTTTGATATCTGTAAGTTATACTAACTTATAAAAGAGTTTACCCTTTTGCCTAGTCTATGATATATTTTATTTAAAAACAGGATAATCTTTTATTTAAATTTCTAATAAGAATAGCCTGTAACAATATCTGAACCCAGTAATTTGGGTAGGTACCGCTTATTTTTATTACAAGCTGATTTTTTTGCTTTGTCCTCAGTATTTTTAAGCTACTCATACAGATTTTCCTTTCTTTATCTTTCTGATTTGGCTTTTATTTTTTATTTATTCTTTAATTTTTTTTAATGTTTATTTACTTTTGAGAGAGACAGAGACAGAATGCAAGTGGGTTGGGGCAGAGAGGGATGGGGCACAGAATCTGAAGCAGACTCCAGGCTCCAAGCTGTCAGCACAGAGCCTGACGTGGGGCTCGAACTCACAACTTGTGAGATCATGACCTGAGCTGAAGTCGGACGCTCAACCGACTGAGCCACCCAGGCGCCCCCAACCGATTGAGCCACCCAGGCGCCCCCTGATTTGGCTTTTAATTAAATTCTTCAATACTTTCATTTCAATCATATTTCTTTTGATTAAATTTCTCTTTGTGTCAAACTAGAATTGATGCACTAGATTGAGATCTTTAAAATTTCAATGATGATATTTCCATTTTAATATTTTTGTTTATACTCATTCATAATTCACCTATATCATGGCTTTGTTATATCATTTTTTTTTCTTTTGAGATACGTTTCTTTCTTTGGGGATTTCTTGAATATTGTGATTTTACAGACAATACGCAGTATTTTTTAAGTTTTTATTTAAATTCGCGTTACTTAATATACAGTCTAATATTAGTTTCAATTGTACAATATAGTGACTCAACACTTCCATACAACACCTGGTGCTCATCACAGGTGCCCTCCTTAACCCCTGACACCTGTCACCCATCTCCCCACCCACCTCCCCTCTGGTAACCACCAGTTTGTTCTCTATAGTTAAGTGTCAGTGTTTTGGTTTGCCTCTCTCTTTTTCCCCTTTGCTCATGGGTCTTGCTTTTTAAATTCTACATGAGTGAAATCATGTGGTATATGTATATACCACAACTTCTTCGTCCATTCATCAGTTGATGGACACATCGGCTACTTTTATGATTTGGCTATTGTAGATAATGCTGCTACAAACATCGGGGTGCGTGTACCCCTTCAAATCTGTATATTGGTGTTTTTTGGGTAAATATGTAGTACTGACATTGCTGGATCATAGGGTACTTCTATTTTTAACTTTTTGAGGAATCTCCACACTGTTTTCTGAAGTGGCTGCACCCGTTTGCATTCCCACAAGGGGGTATCTTAATGTATTTATTTTTAAGGCATTTTAAGATTGCTTTTTAGCGGGGCCTGGGTGGCTCAGTAGGTTAAGCGTCCAGCTTCAGCTCAGGTCATGATCTCCCAGTTCGTCAGTTCCAGCCCCACATCAGACTCTGTGCTGACAGCTCGGAGCCTGGAGCCTGCTTCGGATTCTGTGTCTCCCTCTCTCTCTGCCCCTCCCCTGCTCACACACACACACACACACACACACTCTCTCTCTCTCAAAAATAAATAAACATTAAAAAATTAAAAAAAAAAGATGGTTTTAATAAAAAAGAATGAAATCGTGCCATTTGCAACTACGAGGATGGAACTGGAGGGTATTATGCTAAGTGAAATTAGTCAGTCAGAGAAAGACAAAAATCATATGACATCACTCATATGAGGACTTGAAGAGACAAAACAGATGAACATAAGGGAAGGGAAACAAAAATAATATAAAAGCAGGGAGGAGGACAAAACAGAAGAGACTCATAAATATGGAGAACAAACTGAGGGTTACTGGAGGGGCTGTGGGAGGGGGGAGGGGGTAAGTGGGTGAGGGGCATTAAGGAATCTACTCCTGAAACCATTGTTGCCTTACATGCTAACTAATTTGGATGTAAGTTAAAAAAAAATAATATCAAAAAAAGACGGTTTTTTATTTTTATGATTGGAAGTGATTTTAATTCCTGACATTTTTCTCAGCTTCAAAATTTTTTTAAACTTCAAATTTTAATTTCTAGACTTATGTGAGACTCTTGTTATTACTCCTTTGTCTCTATCTAGCCTCCCCTTTATAGAAATTCCACAGGTTCGTATGGTGGTGTTCCCGTAGCCTCAGTCAAAAACGAGGTGTCATATCCCCGTCTGTAAGACCGTGTCTTACAGTGATGAGAAGTATTCAGAGTCAATCGCTGAAGACAGCAGGCAGCTTGACCGAGGTCTTGGCTTCTGGGCTATCTGCTTCTGTTTAGAAATGGTGCTTAAACATGTGGTTCTTCAGACTACTAGTACCACTAAATTTTTAGTTTCAATTATTGAACAGGGGAGCCAAACCCAGGCCACCGATCTCAAGCGTTGTGACTTGGTATAGTCCCCAACACAAACAGAAGTCCACATTTCTGACATTTCAGCATTCTCCTACACCCTGAGGCCAGCACACCAAAAACTTTAGTTTTTCTTTTCCACGATAGGCCTCTGTTGCAAGGGTATTGAATTTTTGAGTGTGGCTATGCATTTTTCATTAATATATAAATATAAATAATGAACTGTGCTTAATGGGTAAAGATTTGAAAAATGAAAACTTACTTTTTTATTTTGACTCTGATTCAAATGTTGTTTCCAAAAAAAGAAATGCTTAATTTTTGTAGTCAATTTGAATGATTATTTTTTGCCTTTTATTTTAATTTGAGTTATTATATTTCTGCTGTAATTGTCATCCTTTATGTTCCAGAATTATAAAGCCCTTTTTAATAGATAAAGCACTGTTGTGATTAAATACTTTACACATAAATTTTTTGTACTCCTATTTTTTAAATTTTGGCATTAAGGTATGAGTTAGGGGTAAACTATTCCAAAGAACAAAGTGGTTATGCAGCATCATTCATTGTTAGTTTCACATTTATCATATATTAAATTAGCACACGTATTTGTCTTTTTCTGATGTTTTTAATATAGTAGAATTTAATAATTAGTAATATATTGCTTACCCCTGCAATTAGAAAATACCTAATTTTTGCATCTTTGAAACATCTATTTCAGTATCTGATAAAGAAGATCTTCTTTTGTTATTTCTCCTTTTTAAACTTTGCTTTGTCTAACTATGAATGTTTTCCAAAAGAACTTTACACAGTTTTCCCAGTAAGAAAATTATTCTACTGGGGTTTTGATTAGCATTAAATATGTTAATTCAGAATTATATGTTTTTTCATTTAATCAACTTCTTCATGTCTTTCATTATTTTGTTGTTGTTGTTGTTAACGTCCTCCTAAGGGCATCATATATCTTTTGTTAACATTTGTTTCTAGATACTTACGGTTTCTGTCACTATTTGACTAGGATATTTTGTCTTCAGTCTATCTTCTACCTGCTAAAACTAGTATATAGGAAAGTCCTTGTTCTTTCTAATAGCTTATAATAATTCACGTTATGAATATTCTTATTAATTCAAATAATTTTAACTTGATTTCCTTTTATTTTGGAGGTATACAATCATACTATCTACAAATAATGATATTCTGCTTAAACATTCAGTATTTATAACATACATTATGTTTTAGCTTACTTACTTTAGAAAGCACTCCTGGCATAATGTTTAACATTGTGGTGTGTTGGGGGAGGAGGGTAGGATCAGAACAAAATTTCCCTATATTGATGATGATGTGACTACTTCTACTGCTTTGCCTTTAAACATTATGTTTATTTTAATTCAGGATACAGTATATATTGCTTAGTATTTCTACATTTTATTTTAAATGGCTTTGTTAATTTTAAAACTAAGAAGTCAATTTAAAATTTTACCAGACAGGGGCACCTGGGTGGCTCAGTCAGTTAAGCATCCAACTTCGGCTCAGGTCATGATCTCATGATTCATGAGTTCTAGCCCCACATCATGCTCTCTGCTGTCAGCATGGAGCCCACCTCAGATCCTCTGTCCCTCTCTCTCTGCCTCTCCTCTCCTCGTGCTCTCTCTCTGTCTCTCTCTCTGTCTCCCTCAAAATTAAATAAACTTTAAAAAAGTTGTTTTTATTGTTTGTTTGTTTGTTTTACCAGCCAATTTTTAGGTGTGTGCACAGTTGACACGTGAACGTGAAATCTACAATAACGCAGCCTGTGTTCTGGTACCAATCTTGCCGCTCACAGGCAACCTTGTTCTAAGTAAATCAATTCCCTACGTCTTAAACCTCGGATTTTTCATCCAAAACTGTAGGTGATAATGCTTTTATTACATTCTTGGTTTTAATTTGAAGGATAGTTGACATATAATATTACATTAGTTTCAAGTGTACAACATAGTGAGTTGACAATTATATACATTATGAAATGCTCACCATAAGTATAGTTACCATCCATCATCACACCAAGTTATTACAATATTATTGACTATATTCCCCATGCTGTACTTTCATCCTTGTGACTTACTTACTTTATAACTGCAAGTGCAAATCTCTTAATTGCCTTCATCTATTTCATCTATCCCCCTTCCCTCTAGATAATACTCATGAAAATATTTCTTGGAGCCATGCCAGGCAATGCTGAGTGTTAAATAAATATTAGTTATTATTATTTCCCATAAGTATCCCATTATTTTTCTCCCAGAATGGTTAATTTTACGTATAGATATCATATATATTTTCTAAAATTAAAACAGTATCTGGCTTATAGTAAGTACTCAATAAATGCTATCATTATTATTGATAAAATTATTAGTCTATTTACAGTGAAAAACATTGCAATTTATGTCTTTATTTTCCAAATAGGTGGGAATTTTGAAATTATAGTTTTTTATTGTTTTCTAGTTATTTCCACTTTAGAGAAAAGCTTTAAGTTTTCAATCCTTTGACATTTGTTGTACCACCCAGCATAGGGTAAACTTTGGTCAATGTTCTATGTGCATTTGAAGTAGAGTGTATTCTGAAATTCTTGAGCTCTGTATTTGTCAGTTAGGCCAACCATATTTTTATACTTTCCCAATTTATTTTGTCTATTAGTTCTTTGTTAATGATAGAGTTCTGTTAAAATTCTCGCTATGATATAGATTTGTGTATTTCCTCTTAGTGCTGTGTAGTTTTACTGTATTTTCTAAAGCAGTTCACTGGGTGTGGGGTTTCAGAATATTTTATCTTTCTCATTAATTGATCACTCTATCAATGAAATGTTTCTTTACGTCTAAAATGTATGTTTTTATGTTCAACCCTTCTTTGCCTGATATTTGTATGTTTAGATTGTATAGCATTTCTATTCTTTACCTTTCAATCATTCAGAAT
Organism: Prionailurus bengalensis; assembly: GCF_016509475.1. Classification (NCBI taxonomy): domain Eukaryota; kingdom Metazoa; phylum Chordata; class Mammalia; order Carnivora; family Felidae; genus Prionailurus; species Prionailurus bengalensis. The sequence goes on along the minus strand of NC_057344.1, from coordinate 187,700,862 downwards.
TCCTGTATTTAAGGCGTATCTTCATATAATTGAGTTTCTATTATCTAGTCTGAAAATTCTTACATTTCTCTAATATTACTCCATTTATACTTCATGTAAGTATAAATATATTTGGTTTAAATCTGCCATCTTACCATTTGTTTTTGTTTGTCCCAATTTTGATATCTTTCTCTCTCTCTCTCTCCTTCTCCACTTTTAGGGTATATTTTTATTACTGTACTTCCCATTATCCAATTTACTGAAGATTATATATATATATATATATATATATATATGGACTAAAGTCATATTCTATGTGTATCAGCCAACTTTATTTATTATTATTTTAAATAGTCAATGTCCATTTGTATTTATAAACATTTATAGGCATTTTATTCCCTTTTATTTGTTCTTGAGATAACTTTTTTCCTGTTTGACTTTTAGTATTCTCTTTACTGGATGATGATGATGGCAGCCAATTCTGTTGGATTTCCTTTGTTAGAAAATACCTTAACTTTATTTAAGCATCAGTTTCCAAATATTGAATTTTAGGTGTGTAGTTATCTCCCTGCCCCATCTTCTTTTATCATTTTAGCCGTCTTTCAACAATTTTACTATGATATGTTTGAGTGTGTGTGTGTGTGTGTGTGTGTGTGTGTGTGTGTATGTGTGTGTGTTTTGGTTTTTTTTGCATTCATCCTGTTTGAGGTTTGCAATTTTTTTTCCCACCTATGGGTGATATCTTTTGCAAGATTCTTAGACATATGTATTCAAATATTACCTCTACTTAAATCTCTTCATCCTTTTCTTCTTATATTCCAATTACATATATGTATGTTAGAATTTTTCACTGCATCACACTGGTTTCTAATGTTTCTTCTGTTTTCTGTCCATTTGTCTTTTCACACTTCAGTTTGTGTATTTTCTTTTTTATTTTTTTTTGTAGATTTTCTTTTGATTTGTCTTCCATTTCACTGACTCTTTCTTCAACTGTCTTTAATCTGAAACATTCCACTGAGTTCTTACTTTCAATTTTTCTATACTTTTTTCAGTTCTATACTTTTTATTTTATTCTTAATTATATTTTTATTTGGCCTGAAATAGTTCTCTGTCTTGTCATATATTTTCTTACAGTTAGCAATCATAGATATTTTTAAGTCTGTTTCTAATAACTTCAATCTGTACATTTTCTATGGATTTGTTTCCACTTCCCATTTTATCCTCTTCAATTTTCAGTGAAACACTATCTTTCCATATAGCAGGTTACATCAGATACTGCATACAAAAGTTATAGTAAAAATGATATTTTAGATGAGAGTGCATTTCTCCTTATATATTTACATTTTCTTCTGTCTCACTGCTATTTTAAGGGAAAATCACGTAGTGATTTCAGTAATCACTCAATCAGTAACTGAAGAGGTTAGATATCTGGCTCCACTCTTGATTATTGCTCTATTTGCATTTTGCATTATTACTAGGATTAGGTAGCCTTCTCAGCCTTCAGCCACCATTTTGACTTTCAGAATTGGCAAGAAGTCAAGAAGAAAAATGCTTCAGATTAGGGATTCACTTCTCTGGATTTTTCTTATTTTCAAAATCTTGGACCTGAAAGTTCCCACTGCCTTGATAAGCTTGCTAGTACTTTCAAAGTTTTGCTTGTTTGTTTGTTTTTTTGTATATATAATTTGTCCATTTTTATTGGTTATTTACATCAGGAGAGTTGATTCGGAACAATACTCCCTCATTTGTGGGAGAATACTTAAAATTTTTGCGTGAGTTATCACTTTTATTTTCAAATTCATACAGTTTTGTACTACTGGCAGAAATATCAATGCTTATATATGCATATTCATGTGTACGTGTGTGTGTGTGTGTGTGTATGTGTGTGTGTGTGGTGTGTGTGTGTGCGTATGTGTTTTAAATACTCTTCTATGGTAACATCAGTAATGAGAAAGAGATTTTCATATAATTCCTGGTTTTGCATTCTCACTCGCACACTAAAACATACCTCTAGAAACCAAAATATCCCATTTTAAGAAGTCAGTAAATTAATTGAGGGCTTAAGTGATCAATGAGTGCATGTCCTTCAATGTGTGGCATACCAGTTTAATAGCTCAGAACCTGAGTACTATAAAAAGGATAATGGATTCAACTAAATTTTTCTTCTGGAAATATCACTTTTTCCACATCTTTTGCTGTACTCATTGACTTAAATATGTACTTTTACCTAGTTTATTCACTTGTTAGCACTAACCCAGAGAGGAGAGAAGATTCTGAATTTACAGAAACTAGAAGAGAGAAACAGAATATAAATAAAAATTGTATAAAATTAAACCATATGCTATGATAAACTATGTTAAGAAAATTGTGGACCGTCTGGAAGATATCAGCTGCTTCCTTTGACATCATTTACGAAATTAACTCAGCCCTAGATGTTGGCACATGAATAACTGTGTCATTTCTTGCATGCTTAGAAATGCTCTCCAAATCCAAAACAGAAAACTGGGCAAAATAAATGAACTCACATGGTATTTCCCCAAATGTAGGACATGTGGTACCAGAGTGTGGAATTAAATAATATTAAATCACAGACAGAAAGAGTTACTTCCTTTTAAAAATTTCTTTTAATACTGACTATCTCAAGAAAAAAGTCTTGGTTTGATTTTTGCTAGTTTTAAGGCATCTTTTCACTTGCTAATCTGTCTTCTTAACACAGAAATGCAGATTTCCAGCTCTGAGTACTTGGTAGGCTGCAGTATCTAGCTAGAATTTAATGACATTGCCCTTTTCTGTTGTTTTGCTTTTGTTGCATTTGTTTGTGATGTTACCTTCTATTTATTACAAGTGGTACAAGCTTTCTTCTGTGGTGGTGATTCTTGTTTTTTTTTTTTTTTACTATTAAGGATAATATGTCAGTTAAAAAAGTAAATCAGTAGAAAATATTAACTAGTAGGTTGAATTATTTGAAATTCTCAATAGTCACTCATTTTTGACCTACAAAAATGGCAATATTATGAAGTTAAAACTAATTATAATACTGTGAGTAATATGTAATGAGAGAAAGTGTGTGGTAATGTTCTGGGGATGCCTGAAATCTGGGAATACTGATATAATAATGAGTACCTTCGACAGGAACTCATATGATTAACAGTCGACAAAAAGAACCTCTTCTTTGGGCCTCTTTTAATGTGTCCAAATCATTTTTTTTAACAAGGAGAGTGATGCTACTTTGATTCTAGCCTTAGAGCCAGCAATGACCCATATACTGTCATTCTCTAATCTAGCATATTAACTCACCAGATATTGAAAAGAACTACCAAGATTAGAGGTTGAACTCTGTGCCATGGGCCATAAGCCCAAACGTGATTTAAATATATAATTGGTTAGCATATCCCAAACTTTGAGATTATCGAGGGAAAGTTACCTTATAACACAAAAGGCATAATATTCTAATTAAAACCACAGTGTGAACTGAGGAAAAACCAGAGAAAAAGCCAATTTGGTAGCAAAGTTGATTCTCATCAATTACCAAGCTTCCACCAACAAATCCGTGCTTCTGTTATGTAATTCAGATGTTTAGTCTTATTGCTAGATGAATTATATCAAGAAGTTATAGAAGGAAATTGTTCACAACCAGAGGGCCTGGTATAGAATACAGAGAAAGAACTTAGAGCTATCAATATATAATCTCTGAAAGTGAGATCTCAGTGCTAAAAATCAGAAAGCGATGAGATGAAAAAACAAATTATAAATGCATTTCAAAAATGTGAGAAAATTTAAATGAGAGTGAACTTGGGGGATTGCTCTTAAGGAAGAGAATTAACTCCTCTGTCATTAGACCATCTTTTCTTGGCCAGAACAGTCATCCAGATCTTTCACCTACGACCATGAAAATTGATGCAGTGTTACATATACATTTTAAATGCAAGATGAGGGAAAAAATAAATAACTGAGGCCACACTTTCCAAACGAAGAGAAAGAGAAAATGGAACATCATAAAACTATACAAGCAAAGAGGAAAATCAATAAAATTCAATGCAGCACATCTTTCCGCTCACTTCTGAGCACACAAAGTTCTCTCATCTGGAATGCACCAGGTGTACAGTATATGGTATAAATCTTTCAAGTCTTAAGAAATATGATCTATCATCAGATGCGCTGAAAAATCCAGTTGGCTTCACTAATTGTGGTTTTTGCCTTCTTCCAAACTTGGGTATTGACCAGCATCCTGGGGGCTTGTTTCCATGTTAGTGTCCACAATACACTCAGAGAGGAGGAGGTAGGCACTAAGGACTGCATTCTGCACATAAATTGCTAGTTTTAACTCTTGCAATCTTGATTCAGAGAATCTTAGAGTGTGTCATCTCTTTTACTCCTCCTACAGGCAGAGCAATCTTCTTTCTATACTAAGATATTAAGTACCACAATCTCACTGCACTCCTAGTTATTGAATATTTTCATTCTTTTAAAATGACCTAGAAGAGTAATTCTTAGGATTAGCTTTCTATCAAAATCATTCTGGAAGACTTTTTTTTTTTATTAATTAAAATTCCTAAGCCCAATTTTCAGTCCAAATAAATGATTCTCTCTGGGAGTTTTTATAAATCTTCATTAAAAAATAGGATATTCTGATATAGCTAGTCAGAGAACCACAGTTGGGTACCATTCTGTGGAAGTATTCATCTCTCCTTTTTATCTTGAAAATGGGTAAGTTTCAATACCAAGTTCTCTACCTTTGGACAAAACAAATAAACAAACAAAAAAAGTAAAACAAACAGAAACCTTTAAAACTTTTCCCCATCTCTCAAAGAAGTATGAAAACACCTCACTTTGATTAGTCTTACCTCCTCCAAATATATTTTTCAAAAATTTTTTAAATTTTTATTTATTATTTATTTATGAGAGAGACAGAGACAACATGAGCAGAGAAAGTGAGAGAGAGGGAAAGAGAAAATCTCAAGCAGGTTCCATGCTGGCAATGCAGAGCCCCAAAGATCATGACCTGAGCCAAAACCAAGTCAGGAGGCTTCACCCCCTGAGCCACCCAGGCACCCCTATATTTTCTAAAATTTACTTATTTCCTTTTAATCTCTTCCTGAATACTTGTCTTATGTCTATTAAACTCCAACATAAATATTGCACCAAATAAAATAATTCCTAGTACTGAAGGCTGATTAGCCTTTCTTGGCATCACATTTCTTCTAGCCTGAACATATACGAGGAAACTAGAAATAGGCTGACAAAAAAAACTGTTTAAGATTTCTTAGCCATTGAGCATTGCAAAGAAAAGCAAACTGCAATGTTCCAAATTTCCCAAGTGGCTCAGTATAAACATTCCCCCATGTTACTTAGATTCATTAAAGAGAATTCCAATAATACCCCATGTTTGGATTAAGACCCTAGCAGAGTTCACTGTACTGCTTCCTGCTGGCTGAGATTTTATCTAGTAAAGATGCTCTATTGAGATGCTTTGTTGTATGGTCTGGAGAGAGGGTGCTGAATCTCTTCCACACTTAAGTTCTTGATCAAACCTGTTACTTGCATGGTTTCTTCTCACCTTATGGTTATATCATAATGGATTCAAAATGCCTAGTTATATTTTTACACATTCTATGTGTACAATTTTACACATTCTTTGAGTTCCTTGGCTAGGTAGAAAGTAGCATGAATGAGTGAGGTGACCTGGACCCAACTCTGTTAGTAAGCTATATGGCAGAGTAGTCTATTGCCTCTCTGGTTCTTAATTTCTTTAACTTTCTGTAGATGGCATTGGTCAAGAGAAGTCGCTTTAAACTATTCCTCAGATATATAGAATAATACACCAAACCGTCCTGAAATAGAGCATTAATAAACCAATACCAAATTCATTCGTATCAAAACCCATTTCCTCTCATTACAATAGAGGCAGAGGTAGCCATAATCTATCCTGAATTACTGTATAAAATTGTCTTGTTTTTCTTTAGAGTTTTAAAAAAATGTGTTATATATTTTAAAATATATATTCTTAGTTTTATATATTTTTGAAATTTGTGCAAATAGTTTCATAATATATATCTTATGTGACTGGTTTCTGTTCATTATTATCCTTGTACCAATAAAGACCAAAGGACCTCATCAAGATAAAATGCTTCTGCATAGCAAAAGAATAATAAATGAAACTAAAAGGAAACATTTGGAATGGAAAAACATATTTTACAAATGGCATACTTGGTAAAGGGCTAGTGACCAAAATAAAATTAACAGCACAGGAAACAACAGACGTTGGTGAGGATGCAGAGAAAGGAGAACCCTCTTACACTGTTGGTGGGAATGCAAACTGGTGCAGTCACTCCAGAAAACAATACGGAGATTCCTCAAAAAGTTAAAAATGGAACTACCCTACGATCCAGCAATTGCACCACTAGGTATTTACCCAAAGGATACAAAAAAAATTAGAAGGGACACATGCATGATGTTTATAGAAGCATTATCAACAATAGCCAGATTATGGAACGAGCCCAATGACTAATGAATGGATAAAAAAGTTGTAGTATATACACACAATGGAATATTACTCAGCCATAAAAAATGTATGTATATTTATTCTCCTATGGCTAGATATTTGAATTGGATCCAAGCTGCTATAACAATTCTTATATACATCTCTTGTTGCTTATGTACCTGAACTTTTCAAAAGTATGTATTCTAAAGAAACAGTTTAGGATCTTAGGGTACACTCGGCTTCAACTTTGTCAGATAATGCCAAATTACTTCCAAAATTGGTTGTATCAGTGCATAAAGCAGCTGTACAAAAATCTCTGTGGTTCTAGATCTGATCAATACTTGTTATCCCAGATTTTTATTTTTTGCCAGTTCGGAGAGTTAAACTTTTACCTCACCTGCACAGCCACTAACAATTAGACAGGGTTAGATTACATATGATGATTCACAGAACCCCAAATGATAAAGCTTACAGATCTACATTTTATTGTGGGAAAATAATACGAAATGATTGCAACAGAACTAAGTTAGGAATATGCATCAAAGCCAAAGGCTGCTTCACAACAAGAAGTTAAGGGATGATAGGCATGACTTCCAATGGTCCTCTCTCTATAAGGGTCACACTGAATGCACTTTTTTTCTCTCAGTCAGGAACTGTAAGCATGTGCATGGCACATCTCAGAAAAAGGGAGCTCAACATAAAGTTGGATCTCAGTCTTAAACTTCCTTGATCAGATTGGCACTTTTCATAAACAGTCTCTGTGGCAGAAATTTCTGACGATCTACTAAAACCAAATACAAATTATTAATGCCTTTGTTATTAATAAACAATAGTGACAAGCTGACATAGACTATCCCAAACTCTTGGACTCATCATTACAAAACAAGACTACTAATCAGTATATTTTATAGCTTATCTGGGAATCTATGTTATACTTGTACATTTTGATTTTAGTAAAGCAGCTCAAGCCAATTCCAGCCCTTTGAACATCACCCATTCTTGTAATTTGCAGTTTCCTGATGATGAGTGGAGAAATTCATATATTTATTAGCTACTTTAAGTTCTCTTGTATGGAATTCCTATATATGCCTTTTGATCTTTTTTTTTCTGTTGAGTCTTTTTTTCTTTCTTGTGTTGCTTTTTAGGAGTCTTACATATTTTGAATACTAATTCTTTTCTACCATTTACTTTCTTGTCTTGTGAATTCAAATTGCCATTTGTAGACCATCTCATTCTATCATTCATAGTTTTAACCTTCCTTTTATATTTTTGTTCTTTGTCCTACATTTCAAGTACTTTACTCCAATTTATTCTTTAACTTACCAATTCTCTTTTCAGTTATGCTTAACTTACTGACTATCCCATTATATTCATTAACTATTGCTACATAAAAACAACACAAAACTGAGTAGCTTACACTGATGTCCATTTATTGTCTCCCACTAGTCTATGAATTGTTTGGAAATTGGCTGATGTCAGCTGAGCTCAGCTCAAAACCACTGATTTCAGATACATGTAGATCAATTGGGGGTTGGTAAACCTAGGCTTAGCTAGGCTAGGGGAATTCAACTGGGATGACTCTGCTCCACGTGGTTTGCATTCCTGACATATTTTTCTAATGATGATGACAGGAATATAAGAGGACCAAAAGAAATACAAAAACCTTGTAAGTCCTGAATTCAGAACTGGCACTCCTCAATTCCACTTTAGAATATTAGCTATACTAGGTAACATGTCTGATGTCAAAGTTAAGATACAAGAAAATATACTATAGCCCCAGGGAAGAAATTGCCAAGCCCTATAACAAATGGTGTTGATATAAGGACGACCGAAGGGCACAGCTAGTAATTAAATATACCACATTCATACAGAGTTGTGATGGTTAATTTTATGTGCCAAGTTGACTGGGTCACAGTGCCCAGTTATTTAGCCAAACATTATTCTGGACATTCCTGTGAAAAAAATGTTAATGATATTAACATTTAAATAGATAGGTTTTGAGTAGATCAGATAGCCCTTCATAAATAGATGGGCTTTGAGTAGATCAAATAGCCCTCCATAATGTGGGTGAATCTCTTCTAATCAGTTGAAGACTTAAATAGAAAAAAAAAAAAAAGACTGACTTTCCCAGGGCAAGAAGGAATTTTGCTAGCAGATGGTCTTAGCACTTGAACTACAACCTCAGCTCTTCTCCTCCATCTCTAGACTCTTGGCTCATTCTGAAGATTTTGGGCTTGCCAGCGTCCATAATTGTGTGAGCCAATTCCTTCAAATAAATTGTAGATAGATAGATGATAGATAGATAGATAGATAGAGATAGAGATAATAGATACAGATAGACGCATATCTCCATCCTATCCTATTGGTTCTATACATTTGGAGAACCATAACAGGACAGGGTTTTTTTTTTTCTTATTTGTAGAACTATGTAAGTTTTTTTTCAAAATCCGCTTAATCACTTTGATTCTATTTTATCTCTTTCAGTATTTAATATTATAATATCTTTAAATATATTCAACAATGTGTATTTTGATATATACTAAATATTAATATGTTTAGCATTCATTATTATAATTCCAAATCTGAGGTTTGCTTACCTAAGCCTATTGTTTTTTTGTATTGGCCTTCATTTTGCATTATTTCTTTTTTTCCTCTGTCTTCTTTCAAGATTTTTCTTTTTGTCTTTGACTTTTTTCCATTTGAATATGATAAGCATAGTTGTACATGGCTTTAAATATATATATATACATTTTTTGGAGGGGGTGTTTATCCCACTTGGTGTTTTCTGAGCTTCCAGGATCTTTCTGATTTGGTGTTTGTATTAATTTGGGGAAATTTTCAGCCACTATTCCTTCAAACATTTCTTCTGAAATTTTCTTTCTTTTTTCTGGTATTTCAATACACATATGTTCCACTTCCTGTAATTGTCCAATAGTTTTTTTTTTAATTTTTTAAAATATTTATTTATTTTTGAGAGAGAGACGGTGTGTGAGCAGGGGAGGAGCAGAGAGATAGAGGGAGATAGAGAATCTGAAGCAGGCTCCAGGCTATGAGCAGTCAGCACAGAGCCTGAGGTGGGGCTCAAACTCACAAACTGTGAGATCATAACCTGAGCCAAAGTTGGGTGCTTAACCAACTGAGCCACCCAGGTGCCCCGTTTTGTCCCAAAGTTCTTAGATATGCTGTTCCATTTTAAAAAATTCTCTTTCTCTTGGCATTTCAGTTTTAGAAGTTCCTATAGACATATCTTCAAGCTCACTGATTATTTTCTCAGCAAAGTTCAGTCTATTGATGAGCCATCAGAGGCATTCTTCATTTCTATTACAGTGTTTTGATTTCTAGCATTTCCTTTGAGTTTTTTTTTTTTTTAGAATTTCCATCTCTGTTCACATTACCATCTGTTCATACATGGTTTCCAGTTTTCCATTACTGTCTATAGCATTTTAATTAAAGGTGTTTTAAATTTCCAGTCTGATAATTCCAAAATCTCTGTTTGGTTTTGATGCTTACTTTTTTTTTAGACTGCATTTTTAGCCTTTTATCATGCCTTGTAATATTTTGTTGAAAGCCAGAAATGATAGGACACATAAAAGGAACTGAGTAAATAGACCTTCAGTGTGAGGTGTATGTTTATTTGTCTAGGAATTAGCCTGTGTTTACTATTGGCTATAGTTGCAGATGTCAGAATGTAACTTTTTTTTTTTTTACTGTCCTTGTTTTTTAATCTCCTCTGATGTCATTGGGTTTACCAGAGCCTTCTTCTTCAATAGGATCTGAGGCTTCCAGTTCTTTCAAGTGAAACCCACTGTTATACAGAAGCCTGATTAATATGGTGGTGATGTGTGGGAAAAGGGGAAGCATTCTATCCAATCCTCTGATTGGATCTCTGTCTTTTATTGAGCCTATATCCCTTGGTTGTGAGCCTCAAAAGTGCTTTTCAAGGTTTTTTTTGGTCTCTCTTTTAGGTAAACAAGAAGGCTAGAGACGGCTGGAGTAAGGTATTTCCCTTCCCCAGGTTAGTTAGGCTCTGGTAATACTCAAGTTGGGGAGGTAATGGTTGAATAGTTTCTTTGGAGGATTAAGGGCAATTTGTTAAAGAGAAGAGAATGAGTGGGGCATATTTAAAAATGGTTACTTTCCCCTGCAAAAGTGTAAAAGAAGCTTTTCTCTAATCTTCACCCCGAGAACTGAGTATAGCTCCTGGGGGTAAAATTCACAAAAGTATGGGAGCCCCTGAAAGGTCAACTTGAACTCCCAGGCTAGTCAACATACAATCTCTGGTAATTCATCAGTCACATTTGGAGTGCTCTTGTGAGCACAGGCTCCAGCAGAAGGCTTCTGCTTTAGGTTTCCACTCGAGGGAAGCAGAAGTTAAGGTCGTTCTTGGTGTCCTCTTCTCTCTCCAGTTTAGGGGGCACCAGTTTTCCCTGTTACCTCAGTTCCCTAATGGATCTAAGAAGAGCTGTTGATTTTCAGTTTGTTCAGCTTTTGTTCATTTGAGAAGGCGGTGATGATATTCAAGCTCTTTAGGTGTTGGGCCTGAAACCACATGCCTCATTTCTTCATGAGTTTCTTTAATTTTTCTGTAAGTTTATGTTCCTTTGGAGTTTTATCTATGAAATTCTATAACATCTGGGCTGAGAATGCATTTCCGGAGAGAGGATTTGCATTTGTTTCTGCTAGACCCTTCAGGGAACTCTAGCCCCAAAAACATTTTAAATAATTTCTCCATTCAGGATTTTTAGGTACTGTAGATCCTAATTGTCAACTTGTAGGATGGGTAATATGCAGTTTAGAACTTTTAGAGACAACTTTTAAAAATTTGTGTCACCTAAGCCTCAAGGCTAGGATTGACAAGTTTCTTTGTTTTCTTCCTTCCGTGGCATGCATATATATATATATTTGGAATTCATCCTTTTTATGAGGAGTATCCTGTTACAAATCCCAGATTTAAGTGTGACTGTGTTGACTCTGTACTTGTATGGGTCCAAGACTTTTTCTCCTCTTCTCTACATGTCTGTTAAAAAAAAAAAAAAGCTGTAGTTTACTAGAAATCTCCAGGTACTTTTCCAAAAACCTCCATTTTTTTACACTGTATTTATGATCCCAATTTTTTTTCCTGTCCCTTGATGCTTTTCCCATTTTGTTGAGTAATACAATGCACGTTTAAACATTAAAGAAATCCATTTCCCATTTTTAATAGAACAAATACATTCAGTATACCGGGTCCACCATATTGTTAGGAATAGATGACTACTTCAGCATTTATCTGTTTTATGTACTAGAATTTTTAAAAAATATATTTTTTGGATAAATGCTTCCATGACTACAAAAAAGTTTAAAGTTGGGAAGTTAGAACATCTCTGATTATTTCTTCATCTAACTTCAGCATTGTGCTTAGAAGTATGAGCTTTGGAGCTAGACTAAGTTTGATTTCCAACTCTGTTAATCACCGCCTGAATGTCCTCAGGGTAGTTACTAAAGCTTTCTGTACTTCAGTATTTTCATCTGTAAAGTAAACACTTCGGTAACACCAACCTCATAGGGTCAAAAGGAGGATTAAATGGTCTAACATATTAAAAATACTTAAAATGTGGACTGCCACACGAGTGAGATTTACACAAGTAAATCTCAACTACTACACTATTCTTGTAGTTTAGTTTTATTGTTATTTATAATTACTGCTGTTTTGAGATCATTCTTAATTGATTGCTAAGGACTGAATATTGTGCCTCCCAAAATTCATATGTTGAAGACTTAACCCATAATGCGATGGTATTTGAAGATGGGGTTTGGGGGAAGTAATTAAGTTTACGTGGGGTTATAATGATGGTACCCTCATGATGGGATTTTAAGGGATGTGCCCTTAAAAGAAAAAGAAAAAGTCCTTCTCTGTCTCTGAGAGCACATTCTGAGAGAAGGCTATAAGCCAGGAAGCAGGCCCTCACCAGACACTTAATCTGCAGACACGTTGACATTGAATTTCCCAGCACTGAACTGTAAGAAACACTTTTCTATTGTTTAAGCCACCCATCTACAATATTGTTATAGTAGCCAAAGCAGACTAAAATATTGGCTATTTAATAATCATTATTAAATCTCTGTTCTTGCATTAATATGTAAAAAGTTTACTCACCTTTTTTGGAATGTATTACCTGTTTAAAGTCATTGTTTCTAGATGAGACGAGCTGCCACACACAAGACACCTGGAAGTAGACACTTTTGCCACACAGAGAACTGAACACCCCCTTCAGGTCAACTGTATATGCTGTCTTAAGAAACTATGTTGTTCGAAGCTGGCCTTCCCCTCTCATCCAAGAACAGAATTGCTCATCCCAAATAGAGTTGAGGTTTTCTAGTTGTCCAGAGACTTAACACTGTACTAGCATTTCCTGGTTTAATGTCTTCATGCCCTGAGCAATAAAAAGGCAGCTTTCTAGGTACAATCAGTGACCTGTAACAGATTGGCCTCTTCCATATCTACCTGGACTTGTGCTTCTCCTTTTTCCCTAGCATCACAGCACCATATTTCTGCGAGCCAAAACTATCCACGCCTTCTCACATTCATTCATTCACCTCATGTGTGTTATTTACCAACTTTGCAACATGTGTTGTGCTAGACAATATGTGTTGTATTAACAAAAAATCCCTCCTCTGAAGAAAGTCACAATGTAGTGAGGAAACTCATCCAGAATAAGAACATAAATATAGACTATGGAAGCCTATGGTTACCTGGGGGGCGGGGGAACAGAGAGAATAAAGGCTTCACTGATTAGAAGGAATATTTCACCTAGCTATTGGAGAGAAAAGGAAGTACATTCTCAGCAAAGTGAACATTATATGCAAATGTATATGTGTCAATCATTTGGAATAGTATGGCATGCTTGGCTTCAGTGAGCAAACCCATATGACCGGAGTGTAAGATGTGTTTGGGGGACGAGACACAAAAAATGAATCAAAAAGTCGTATGGAGAGCAGAGGCCTCAGATGCTCAAGTTTGGGGCTTTCCCCTGGGGAAGGCAGGCCTTTACAATGGAGAGTTAAGCAGAGAAGGACATAATCAAATTTGCTTTTAAGAAAAAGTTAGTGTAGAATATAATAAAGGGCTCTCAGTTTGGAGACCAATTAGGGGGCAACTGTGGTGATCCAGGTAGAGTCAGTGAGGGGACAGACTGAAAGACATCAACAGGCAGAAGTAACAAGACTAGGTGAGTGATTATAAATGAAGGATGAGAAAAGCAGGACAGAGCTTTGGAAAGGTTTCCAGTGTGTACCCACTGGAGTTTTTTATTTAACCGACAGAGAGAACACAGAAGTGAAAGCATGAGAAGAACACTAATTTGTTTTTAATTCTATTCAAATTTGGGCAAGAATTGGCCAAGTAACGACAAAGACCTTTGCACCCTTGAGTTTCAGGACCCTCTGCAGCCCAGGCTTGCAGCTGCCCTGTCTATCCTTGTGGCACACCTCAGGGATTCCACCTACTCCCTGCTCTCCAAAGCAGCCAACGTCAACTCTGTCCCTTGAGGATTCTCTCTCCCCTCCAGCCTCCTTGCGGAAAGCAAGACTTCCCAGCTTCCTCTTTCCTCCAGTCCCCAAAGGACAAGTACACAGGACTTTTTTTTTTTTTTAATTACTATTAGTCACCACAGGGAAACAGAGAAAAGCAACAAAAACAAACCCAAGAGCATTACAAGGCTTAAGAAATCATACAGATTTCTTTATTCTCCTCTTACTGAGAGTGTAACAGAAAACCAGTCCTCGCTCCTTGCCCACATTTTGTACAAACCTTTATTGCTGAAGATAGAGTTTAGCAATCTCCTCAAGGTAGTCTAGTGCCAGCCTTTGAAGAAGAGGGCATTCTGACTATTTTCTCAGGGAAGCCCTTTTCTTTAAGCAACTGGCCTCAATTTCTTCATATCTGTACATTAATTCAAAAAATGTTTATTGAATACTTGCTGTCCTCCAGGCATTATGCTAGGCTGGGGATACAGGAGCGAAAATGACACAGTTCTTGCCCTGGGGGGCTTATCTTGCAGTGGTGGAAAAAATTGAATACATATGCATTTACTAGGCAGTGTCCTTTTCCTGGGTGAATGGTGTATTCACGTAACCTGTATGGTGGCAAGGATGCTTTTTGTTTTGTTTTGTTTTCTGCATTCCCATCACCAAGAATAGTGCTTGGCACATAGTGGATGTACAATAAATGTGCTTTGAATTGTGAAATGTCCTATGCCAAAACCACAAAGGTCTTCTATCATTTCCTTAAAAAAGAACTAATTTCTTTAGTGATTGAGGTGTTCGAAAATGGCCCTATAAAAACAATATTCCTCATATTCATAAAACCATTATGAAAAAAAATAATTCACTTATTGGAATTGATTTTACTTCCTTCACAACTTCACTCCTGTTCTGTGAAGTGTATTAAAAATATCAAGCAGTGAGTTGCACTAGGACTTATCCTGCCTGCTACAGGCCCTGAACAAGGGGGATGGAGAGGGAGGCGAGGAGGCTATGAGGACTTCAAGACGTCACCAGACTTCCTATACCAAGTTTAGTCTGTTTTGGGTCCATACTTAGCAGATTGTATTTTCCAAAAGTGACAGATTGTATTTTCCAACAATATCTCCCAACACACATGTTCTTCTTTCAATGTGATTTTGGCACTCCTCCCATTAAGAGGTAGGGACTCGGTTCCCTCTCCTTAAGTCTGGATGGGCTCGTGACCATGGCAAAAATTATGCCACATGACTTCTGAGGCTAGGCTACAAAAACAACATAGGTTTTGCCTGGTTTTCTTGGTGAATTTACCTGTAGAGCCCTAGGCAACCATATTAAGAGTCTGGCTTCAAATTACCATGCTGTGAGGGAAGCTCAAACTAGCCTACAAGGAGAGACTAACTGCAAGGAGAAGATAGATGTGAAACTCCCTGAAGAGAGATGCCCATGTAGCTCCCGGCTTCTTTGAGTCCCTGTTGTTCTAACATCCCCTTCTGGTAGCAACCACCGGGGTGACTGGGACCAGAACTGCCCAGCTGAGCCCTTCCCAAATTCCTGACCCACAGAATCCTTGAAATATAATAAAATAATTGTCATTGTTAAGCCACTGTTTGTTCATGTGTGTGTGTGCGTGTGTGTGTTTTATTTTTTAGTGATTTGTTACACAGCAGTAGATAACTAGAATAAATAGTTAATATTGAGTAATTTTCACTCACTCATGGCTGGCATGTTGTATTGTTCACTGTCCCAGGACTCATTTTTTACTGAGTTTTTAACAGAACTCAAGGATGTGTTCATTCTTTCCGTCTTCCTTTCTTTTTTGCTTTTTCTCTTTTTTCTTTTCTTTTTTTTCTTTCTTTCTTAATTCTCTTTCTTTAACTACCTTTCCTTCACTGTGTTTGGTCTTGAAGGAAGGGTAAATAAGAAAGCAACTATAAAAAGGGAGATAGGATTCAAGTCTCTCCCAGGAATAATAGTAAAGCTGATCCATCCCATTTATCATGATGGGATTATTAGTCTGCGTTCTGTAGATCCCTGAAGCAACCTGGCTCTCACTCTATTCTAAACATACTTTATAAGATTTCCTGTAGTCCTGTGAAAATCCCTCTTCTATGCAAGTTATCCAGCATAGGTTTCATATATATTTTTTTAGATAATCCAAGTCAAATTTTGAGTTTTCATATCCAGATTGATCAATCTATACAAATTAAGACAACAAACTAATATTGAATCTCTAGAAGATCTGCAGATATGGTCTAGCAGACCAAAAGATGATTTTGGTCCCTGACACATTTCTGACATGTGATATGCCCAGGCCAAATTAATGTTTAGGACTTTTTGGGTCAGAACTACATCTTCCATTCCTTTTTTTTTGTTGTTGTTATTATTCCATATATTTCTAATATTCATATGTTTACAAATGAATATCTATTCTTTATAGAACATTTAGAAAATAATGATAAACCAAATGGAGAAAAGGAAAAGAAGGAATGTAATCTTCCCATATTACTAAGAATATATTATTGCAAATCTGAAGATGCCCAATGTGAAATAATTTAGTTAAGAAATGCATTGGCTTGTATAACTAAATTGCAGCCATCACAAGAATGATACTTTACCTATTCTCAGGGATGACTAGATCCAGCTACTGAACATGTCAAGAGTTTTCTCCCCATTTTCATCTTTGTTTATCTAAGTGAGACAATTGTACTTTCTCCTACATCACAGTTTGAGGGGTGGATTTAAACACAGACAGTTCCAGACTTACCCTAGCACCAATGCTTACAGGTGACCTCCCAGGAATGAAATGTCATCCAGCTGACTTGTCTTTATTTGGAAGTTGCAATCTTCAAAGATCCTGCAAACTCCTTTCTGAGTGTGAGATAACCCAGTCAACCCATATACGCTGGTTAGCATGAGGCACTCAGTTCTGTGCCCTTTCAGTCACTTCCTGTTCTATGATCAATTGCATGTTTGACTCTTAGATATTGGAACATAAACTCCAATCCAAATTCTACTCCCATGAAAAGCTGGCTCCATGATAATTCTTAGTATATTACCAGATATAGCAATTCCAAGCTAATAGCCAAAGCAAAGCTTTGGCTGCCAAATCCACATGATGATTCAGAATTCTTTATTATCATTAACATCTAGGATCTTCAGTTATGGAACAAGTTATCATCAATGATCAAAGGCCTCATTTTTTTTTAAGGAGGAAGAAAATCTCACATATATTACACATGTATTCTGTGTCAAATACATGCCAGTTTCCGAGAATAAATTTCTCAGTCCTTTTCCTCAACAGTGTAAACAGCTGCCCTAAGTATATATATTCTAGGTGATCACAGTGCTTCCATCATTGGGCAGGGGCCCACGTCTTCTATTATAGCTATTGGGGTTTAAAGAATCAAAACATAGCATGCCTCTTTCTAATCAAGATTTAGAACCCATTATGAGATAGACACAGGAAGATGGAAATCAAATTGTTAGCTTCATAATTGAATAAAAAAAAAACTAGATTGGAGAGGACTTGGCTGGGATTTCCAAACAATTAGGGTTCTGTAGCTCTCTGTCCCATAATCATTCTCCCATATCTCCCACTTAGTTTAGAATTGGGTCAGCCTAGCTGAGGGATAAGTGCCTACAAAGTACACGTACTTGCCTAAGATTGAGGCATCACCATGTTAGGGGGAAAGGGAAGAAGGGAGAATAACTCCACAGTATTGCAATTATTGAATAGACTATCTTACCTGATGAGCAATTGTGGATCAATGACTATTGCCATTCCATGAGAAAAAGTTGAAGACAAAGAGAAGGAATAAGTGAAGATAAAGAGAAGGAATATTATTCTTATGATGGTAACACTACATGAAAATACAAAGAGAGTGAGTTAAGTGACTCTTCCCACTTGGCATGTCCCGGCTGCCACAAGTACACGGAAGATGGATGAGAACAATTGCCTGGATGAGTGAAGTGATCTCTGCTTAAGCTCAGGGAAATCAGTGTTCCCTCTAGGTCAAATTCAGCAGCTCTGAAGTCTTCAAGTGCTACTAAACCTGGAATGTCACCATACACCACTCTTCATCCTGCCTCATGTATTTCAAAGCCCCTCACCCAGACGCTCATTTCCATCCTTTCCTCTCTGTCTCTAAGACCAAACTCACACCCATGCCCTCCCAAACCCTGTCACATTGTTTGTGACCAAGGACAATTCATCACTGACAAAATATCCTACCTGTATTTTCCATTTTTTAAAATCTGAATGCTCTTTTTTCTTTTTTTCTCCAACTAAAAGATGTCCTCTGAGAACTCTGTTTCCTTACTTGTCTCAGCCATGGGCTATATTTCTCCCAATTCTGCATACCTTATGACCTTTAAATAGTGTCTGTTCCCTCCTAACTCCCCATTGCTTCTTTCAAGCCCTTTTCCTCCTTCAAAGACCCCACCTTCTTTAATGTTTATATTATCAGGCATCATCTACTTCTGCTTTTTGGTGTGGTTATTTATCATTTCAGTACTCCCTTCCCATTTATAGATGAACATTCCTCTTCACTATCACTATAGTCATAATTTTTGACTCTCAATATGAACGGAAGAGATTTAACCAACATGCTGACCTCTCACATCTTCTAAGTCCTTCACCAACAATGTCTTCCATATCACTTCAGCCTCTCATGTGAGTATAGTCTGAAATTTACACCAGTAACTTTCTCTCTCTCTCCCTCCCTACCTCTCTCTCTTTCTCTCTCTCCCTCTCTCTGCCTTTCTCACTTTCTCTCTATAACCAATACTTCTTTTCATTTCAGTTAATTTTCTCTTGAACTCCCACTAAGGTAATTATTTAATAACATTTAGCTGTCTAATCCACATCCTAGCTAGATGAGCTTAGGAAAGTTATTCAAGCTCTCCATGCCTCAGTTTTCTGCTTGTAAAATTAGGGAACTAATGATGTCTACACATTAGGATTGCTGTGAAAAATAAGCATTTACTATATGTGACGTCTTAGAAGGGGGGAACATAATAGGCCGTGCATGATATTACCTATTATTTTTCAGAGTTACGTACACTTTTACACGTTTGAATAATAGTTTATGCACAGCTCTATTATATTTTATTTGCGTATTTTCCCACTGAGTTGGGAGCTCTATGAGGACAGGTGTTATAGTCTCTGTTCTTATGAGTCAATAGCACAGTGCCCAGTACTTATTAAGCTTGAAATATGTGTTGGTTGATCAGTTAATTCCCAAGAGATAGATAGCGTCACCATCTTGTGTCTTCCAATATCAAAGAGGAACACATTATAGTGTAACAATATCTTAAAACCTTGGGAAACAAATGAAGGAATACAAGTCATTCCTAAATTCCTAGGTCCATGCTACCAAGAGCAAAGAAGAGTGATTCTGAAAAGAACGTGTGATTTTGAAGTTGCTTTTGCTTTATTTAAAATCTCAATATATTACAGTAATTAAACTGCTTCATGACTTCATCGAAATCCTGTAAGGCTTAATTAATGTCTGTAAAGCCTTTTGCAATCCTCAGATGAAAGGCACCAGAAAAGTATAAGGAATCATTATTATTATCACTGATGCCATCTTAAATGACTGCAAACAGTTTGCTTCATTTGGATTTGTTGATTAAGTCCTAGCTATGACCATGCAGAAACATAAGTAACATTCACGCCTACAATGTAGCTTGGTTTGTCTTATTTGGAAGTTTGGAAACAGATGCAGATATAATTTTTCAGTGCCACTATTTTTTGAAAAGACAATACTTAAAATGATGTTAAAAAAAGGAATAAAAACGAAGCATGAACTGGGCCATTGATATAGCAGCTATACCATCTTGCAAAATATCTTCCCATGAACTTGGGAGTCAAGCAGACGTGGGTAGGAAACCTGGCTCTATAACTTAACTTCCTCATAACTTTGGGTAGATAGCTTAGTATCTCTGCCTCCCCCACTAATGTGTAAACTTTGTGGAAGCAAAGGCTATTTCTGTCTAGAGCAAGACTCTTACCATGTGCTGAGCATTAAGTCTGGCACATAATATGTGCTCATTATGTATTTTTTTAATGTACAAGCGATTGTATGTATAATCATTCATTTTAAACAGTAACAATACAATGTCACAAGCATTTGAAAGACTGATCACCTCCATCTTTTGAAGTACAATCATTCCATCATCCACAATGAACTTATTCCCCAAGAGTTCTGGATAACTGGATTTTCCTGTGTTGTTTCCATGCCTAACAATTCTGATTTTGAAGGATACTTAATCATGAAGTCGTATCAAAGGCTTTACCAAAGAGGCTCTTTTCATCTATTGCTGCATTAAAAACAAACAAACAAACAAACAAAACCCCTCAAAATTTAGTGGTGTAAAACATCTATTTACTATGCTTACAATTCAGACAGGTTAGAATAGGAATGTCTCATTCCTGTTTCCTGATTACTGGGAGTCAGTAAAGGTAGTTCAAGTGGGTTTACCCAGGGTCAATGTGGGCCAAATGTTAAAAACCTCTGTTTTATCAGGTGCATGCTTCAATTCTTTTCCATACAGTGTCTCCTGAGATAGGACGTCCAAGATGGCATCTTTATTCAAAACTCTGGTCCATGGGTTGGTATGTCTGAGACAACTGGGGCTAGCTTGTTATCCCTCTCTCCCCATGCAGCTTCTTGACATGGCTAGCTTAAACTTCCCTAAATAATGGTGTTCTCAGAACTTCTTACGTGGCAACCGGCTTCTCCCATGCTGAGCTTTCCAAGAGGTATAGACAGGAGCTGCATAGGTTCTCATGACCAACCCTCAGAAGTCCAGAATGTCACTTTTACCACATTCCGTTTTTCAAGCAAGTTACTAAGGGCACCCCAGATTCACAGCGAAAGAAATTAGACTCCACCTCTCGATGGTAGAAGTTACAAAGAATCTACATTCACTTTTTATTTTCCCCATAAGAGGAAAAAAAAAGTTTTCTGCCTTAAATCTTCGGCAATCAGAAAATCATCACAGGGAATTAATTCTACTCTCTTAGTCATGCTTCCCTACAATGGGTAGCTGCCTGATCTACTTCAGAGGGTTAGGAGAGATGGGTTATAAACCTGGTTCTGCTGCTTATTAACTGTGTGACTTTGAACGTATCTCTTAATCTTTCTCCTCTTGTCTCTTCATCTATCCCAGAGAAAAACCATTCCTGTCACTAAGTTGCTGGGAAGGGGAGCTAATGGAAGGAAAAAGTGATAATGGAAGGAAAAAAGGCAGCCTACACGGCTGCCAGATATCATTGTTGGTAAATGCCGGAAAAAAGCTATTGTCACTAGGCTTTCAAAGTCTAATTGGGAAGAGTTAGCTCATTTGCTGCCCTGAGTTCCAAGATTAAGACTGAGGCTGACGGTGATCCAGAGACCAAGGCATAGTTCCTTCAGTCTGGAGGTCACATTTCAGCTTTCAGGTTGGAGCCTTGGTCATATCTGGATCTGTTTGTGCAAGGTTCCTAGTTCTCCCAGCTGTGCTGTATCTGTCTCAAATGGGAAGACAGATAAGGTGATAACTCCCTAGGTCAAAAACTAGTAAAACCATCCAACGATTTTGGATCTTTTTATCAATTTAAAGTTTCTTTGAGGGGCGCCTGGGTGGCTCAGTCGGTTAAGCAGCGACTTCGGCTCAGGTCATGATCTCACGGTCCGTGAGTTCGAGCCCCGCGTCAGGCTCTGTGCTGACAGCTCAGAGCCTGGAGCCTGTTTCAGATTCTGTGTCTCCCTCTCTCTGACCCTCCCCCATTCATGCTCTGTCTCTCTCTGTCTCAAAAATAAATAAACATTAAAAAAAAATTTTTAAAAATAAAGTTTCTTTGATTTTGAAAATGAAATGAAAACGAACTTTGATTTTGAAAAAGTTTCTTAATCACTTCTTCATTGTGTGAACAGAGACCTTGGAGGCTCTAATTCTTGCTAATAACCAGCTGGGAAAGGGAAAATATATCTGAGCAAAGTCCATATGGTTTAACAGTGTTGTTATATTAGCATGTGGTTCCCAAATATACGCATTTTTTTATGTTGTACTTCTGAGTATGTTTATCAGTGTTCAAAAAACTTATATATTCTTGGATTATTTCCAGAAAGATTGAGGTTGCCTTGAGCCCCGTTTAAACACAACAAATATTTGAACCTAGTAAGACAATATATTATAGAGAAAATGGCACCAGTCTAGGTGTAATACTTGGAATAGAACTTTTTGAGCTTTATTTCTTTCTAAGGCAAGGAGGGCAGACTGCTCGCTGGGATTTTCATATCATTTTTTTTCAAATATGTGGCCAATGGAGTCTGAAATTCTATAATTATAACTAAGTGCAACTTTAAATTCAAACCGTGAGATCGTCCCTGGCAAATTTGTGCTGTGACAGAGTACCTCTGACTTGACAGAGACTTTCCAGATTATAGAATCTCCCTAGAATCATTTATGATCTGAAGCAAGTGAAAAATACTAAATTCAAATAAGCCTCCGATGTGTAGATTCTCCCAACCTCTCCTTAGTCTGGACTCCTTTTCATGCATCAAGGCTATTCTCAGACCTTAGTGCCACTGAGTCCCATATCCAGTTTCGTCATCTTCCTCATCGTCATCTTCCATGTGGTTTGGAAGCATTTGACTTTGATGACTACGTTCTTATGAAAACTTCCCTTCCTTTAACTTCTTACATCTTACTGCTCTGGCTAATCCCTTTCATGGCATTTCCTTCCGTTGTCTATTCCTGAAATGTTTATGTATTACAACCCTCTTCTCTATACACACTTTTAGAATGATCTCACTCATACTCAAGGCTTCAGTTATCATCGGTTTGACATCTATCCAATAAATATTTATTGAACATGTTTTATCTCCCAGAGGCTATAGCCTCATGTTCCAAATATAAATCTATAGCCTAGTGTTTTTTGCTGAGCTCCAGACATGCATACCAAATTTATCCACCTGCAGGTATGACAGCAGAACTCCAGAGTGCACTGGTCATGGCCTTTGTGAATGGTGCTCCTTGGAGTTGTGCGGCTGTGTGTCTTTCTTAAGGCGTGACTCAAACTCAACCTGTCCAAACTTAAACTCATCTTCATTCTCCAGATGACTATTGTTCCTTTTGTATTTTTTTAGCTCAGTGAACAAGATTCAAACTTGGCAAGTGGTGAAATCACTCTGACTTGTCAGGATCCTCAACTTGAAGAGAGAGAGAGAGAGAGAGAGAGAGAGAGAGACAACAGTATCCACCTTTAAGTAGTGTAAAGATGGACTGAAATAATAAATGTGGAACACTCATTCTGGTATCTGGCATTTATGGAGCGCTCAGTGTAGAGTACTCTCCATCCCCTATTGATGTCCAAGCCAAGAAGTAGGGTTTCATCTTGACTTAAAAAAAAAAAAGCGCGTTTTCAAGTTCTTCAGCAAGTTCAAACAAAATTGCATCTTTTTAAATTTTCAGTCTCGTGAATTCGATCCTTGTGTTACCGCTCTCTAGTCTACACAACCACCATATTTCTATTTCATCCTCCCAACCTGCGTCCCTAACCCGGGCAGTGCTGCCCCTCCAAACCCCATCTATCTTTCATACCGTTCCTTCATTGACCTTTCAAAATACTATTTCCTACGTTGCTGATCTCTCTGAGAGTCAGCACAGGCTTTCCGTGGCTTTCCGAGCAAAATTCCAAACCCCTAAACCCGCTGTGGAAAGCACTTCGTGACATGGTCTTTTTCATCATCCTCCCCCGGCACTCTGATCCACACAAACTCAACTGCTTTTATTTCTCTTGTCACTTGCTGCTTCTGCTGCTCAGAATGTTCTTCTGTCCATCTCTCACTTACTCCTCCTTATCTTTCAGAACTTAGCTCTCTCAGGTTAACTCTTCCAGGATACTCTCCCTGGACACAGGCTGGATAAATTATCTCTATCTCTGACATCTAGAGATGCTCTAAGCTCCTTGAGGCAGAGACAGCCCCTTGTCCATCTTTGTGTCTCCAGGGCCAAGGAAAAGGCCTAAAAAATGTATGTTTGTGGAAGCGATGGATGAACGAAAATTGTGCTATTCAACCGAAGGCTATGCAGACAATGATCATAGGTGTTACATCTGTATAATTACAGAGAGAGTGGTTTGGACTGCTTTAGCTCGGTGGTAGGGATGGTGGGAGCGGGGGACAGCTTAAGGCCAACCTGTGCTCCTTCCTGGGATTCTAATGGGTCTGAGACAATTTACAGCATGGTGGTATTGTCAGAGAGAAACTTGTTTGTGTGAGATTCTAAGGAGCCTCTATTAGATCACAGAATCCTATGGCCGTGTTTCTAAACAGAGCTTCAAGAAGTCTAAAATAGTTCTTTTAAAGTTTTATATTTCACTTGGTTGGTATAAATAAACACAATATATTGTAAGAACATATTAACTTATAACTGATTAATGCAAGCATTTTTAGTGCCAACATTAGTTTTTATGTAATGCTGTTTTAATTACTGTGTTCTAACGAGAAGGAAGAAAAAAAAGGAAGAAAATGATTTAATACATAAATGTTGCTTTATCACCAAGTGTAGGCCAAATTACATTAAGGCTCATCAAGTGAAAAAAGAGTTCAAGATTTTGTGAAGAGTAGAAATGGTGGAGGAATTGTACATAAACTGCTTTTTAAAAAACACAAACTGTGCCGTAGCATGTCAAAGCTATATTCATATTAGAGGAATTTAGCTTCAGCAAAACAACATCATCCATCACAATACATTAATGCTGTTACTTTTAGATGTTTTTTTGTTTGCATTTAATTTATAAACTTATTTTTGCTCTATATTATATAAGAGCTTTAACCATGTAAATATTTCAGAAGTGGTACAATAAAAATAATTTAGTATAATGCTAGAGACCTGAGAGATTATCTTCTTTAAAATAATTTGCACTTTACTCCAAATGGAAAATGACTGTGTTAATGAAAAAAAGGATCAGGGCATAAGAGGCCTACGTGGAATAAAAGCTTCCTTGTCAAAGTAGAATGATTTCTCTCTTAGCCTACCGTGGATATACGTGCACATATACCACCCCCCCGCCCCCAAACATGCAAAGTGTACACAAGCACATATACATAACACAGGTCTACACCTCCACACATGAACACACACACCACACACTTACACATACATGTGCAATAACACAAGCATGACAGACGCATATGTATCTATGTGTATCATTAATAACTCCACGCAAAATGGAAATACATATACACATCCTTCCATGTGTATAATGTGTATAATATATCTGTATTATATAGAGACAAAAAGTACAAACTGAGAAAGCATTTTCACTAGGTTAGCATAGCACTTTTAAGAATGAGGCCTCCAGAATTACATCACCAGGCTACCAATTCCAGCTCTGACCCATCCTAGCTGAATAGCCTTGGACACATTTACTCGATGTTCAGTTCCTCGCTTTTCTTTTCATTGAATTGGGAAGGATAATGGCATCTAGCACATAGAGTTGTGTAGAGAATTAAATGCACTATTATCAGTTAAGAAATTTAACACCATGTTGATACATAGGAAGGAATCAATAAAAAATAGTGGCTTACTATTTTTAAAAATTACATATTGATGGAAGGCAAGCAGTACTTTGGGGTCCTATAAGGGTCATGGCACCAAGAGGTTCTCCTTCCTTTGCCAGAGAAAGTGAGAAGTCATCCCTAACATCTTGCAATCTTTTATTACCTGTATTCAATTTGTCACCATCTTGTTTTTTGTTTCCCGCTGAAACTCAGATTGATGCATTTCTCTCTGCTGTAGGCAGGCTCAGGCAGGAGGCTAACTGCTTCCCCTCATTTATTTTTTCCCCCCACTGCAACCAGAGAGACCTTTTGCATAAAGTAAATACGACCATGTATTTCCTATAATAGTTTAATGACTTCCCATTGCTTCTAGGGTAAGACTTCATGGTGTAGCCCCACTCTACCTCACCATCCTTCCTGGAGGGTCAAGATACCTGCTGTCTCCAAGGTGTGATACTCCCTTATTAAAAGTCTCATAGAACATGACCTGGCTATCTTAGTTAACCATTGTTTCCTTGTCACCTAGGAGAAAGTTCTCTACATGTTGGTTGGCTGGATGAGCAAAACGCAACACTGCTTTGACCTTTCTGAACCATGAGACATTAACAAAAGGATATGAAATATGACATGCAACGGAAAAAAGATGTTATGGGAGGAGAGTACTCTACAGGATGCAGAGTGTCTGGTGTAAGTCAATAGTATGCAGAAGGGTACTACCAACATATACCACTGATGACTCATCATCAATGCATGTTGGAAGTGTTACCAATGAAAATGTCAGCAGTGACCAATGAATGTACTGGTTTCCAATAAAGGGAAAACAGATTAAGGGAATTGGTATTTCTGGTTTGCTGATTTGCTTGCTTGTTTTTAATCTGTTGTTTCTGAAAAGATTTATATGTGAACACAAATGAGATTCCTCCTGGCTTTTCCTAGCGATATAGAGTGGAATCATTATAGCAGAATGGAGGGCTTGTAAGATCCAGCAAAATGGTGGCTACGTAAGTATATCTCACTTTTTCAACAAATGAAATAAAAAGACCTGGCTCTGGTCTGGTTCTCTGACTTGCATGCTAATGGAAAACTATGCTCACATATCACAATTTTATAGATTATTGAAGTCATATATAAATACCCAGTGTAGTTTCACAGATCACTTAGCTTGGGCCACAACGGCAAATGAGAATGAAAGAAATGTCCTTGGCTTATCAACTCTAGTTTTTCTTGGTCCCATGAAGACATAACTTGCCAGGGCAAGGTAGTCTAAGAAGGTCTAGAAAAATTGAGCCTTAGGTTTATATCCTCACACGTGACCTTTTTTTGATATGAGAGGCACTGGTGGTTCTGATCTGAATATATTTAACTAAATAGGATATGCATTCAATCTGTCAAACCTTTGTCAGCTTACTGGTGTCTTTGGTCCAACCATCCTCTACACATGTACCCCTTCATACTATATCCCACTATAGATATCATCTTAAAATGTACTGTAATCTGAATTTTTGTTAAAAATGTGTACTTTTTCCATTGAAATATTATTTTTTCCCAAGATTTAAAAATCTTATTTCTGGTGTATAGTTAATTCAAAGTAGTTCCTATACTCCATTCTTGTGTATTAACTTCATTTTCTCTCCAGCTTAACCTCATCCTATAAAGTAGTTAACGATCTGATAACTAACAGTTGAATGCACTGGCAAATACTGATATTTCAATAATTCCTCTGTGAACTTTCTTGTAAAGTGAACAATCTTCCTGTAATAAAAATGATCCTCCCCAGTTATTGTATTATAGATTTTAAGAAACAGGAAACTTTTTTTTAAGTAGTTGGCAAATAGTAGATTTTCTTTAACTGATTATGCATATACTTATTAATAAGAGTTACTGTGAACACTATATATAGATTGTTCATTTGTTCAGAATTAACATATTTTCCTTAATACTAAAATAACAAGAAAAATATTTTTTTCTTCCTCTTGTCACTTCATAATTCTGCTCTATATGGGGATCAGCATTCATATTGCTATAAAGAAATAAAATAGGTGTTTTCCATTTATTTAGATATTGTTTATCTGATTTTTTGAGAGGGGGTAAATGAATGATAATTTGATGATTTCCCAAGAGTCATTTTGTTATATAATCTAGTTATGTTTCACGTGCTTTACCTGTTCTTCAAATAGGGCTAATCCATCCATTACTTCACTCATTCATTTATTTATTCAGCTTCTATTTACTAAGCAATTATCATGTGCTAGGTACTATCTTTTAACAGTTTTATTGATTGGTATGATTGATAAACAATATTATATACACTTTTTAAAAAGTATACATTTTTACGAATTTTGGTACATATTTATTCCCTTGAAACCAAAACCGCAATAAAGATAATGATCATGTCCATCACCCCCAAAGTTTCCTTATAGACATGTCACCCCACCCTCACCCTCCCATCACCAAGCACCCCCTGGTCTCCTCTGTCAATAAAAATAAGTTACATTTTCTAGAGTTTACATGAATGGAGTTATATAGTATTTAGTCTTTTGTGGTGTCTCTTCTTTCACTTAGCATAATTTTCCTTGAGATTCAGCCACGATTTTGTGTGTTTCAACAGCTCAGTCCTTTTTATTGTTGAGTAGTTGTCCACTGTATGGATATACCACAATTGGTTTATCCATTCATCTGTGATGGGCAGCTGCATTAATTCTGGTTTTTAACTATAGTAAATCAAGATGCTGTGAACATTCAAGTATAAGTCTTTCTATGAACCTATGCTTTCCATTCTCTTAGGTAAATAAATAAATGCCTAGCAGTAAGCAGTCTTTGGCATTTTAGCCATTCTAATATATGTGCAGTTTTATCTCATGGTTTTAATTTGAATGTAACTAATAACTAATGATGTAAAACAACTTTTCATGTGCTTATTTGCCACTGTATTTTCTTCAGTGTGAAATATCTATTTAACTTTTTCCCTATTTACTATTGGGTTCTTTGTTCTCTTATTATTGAGTTTGGAGAGTTGTTATATAGTATAGATATAGACTTTTACAAGTGTAGATGATTGGCAAAAAATTCTCTTAAAGTCTAATTTCTGTTTTCATTCTCTTAACAGTGTCCTTCAAGGAGCAGAAGTTTTTAAATGTTGGATGAAGTACAATCTATTAATTTTTCTTATATGGATACTGCTTGTGGTGTTGTATACAAGGAATCTTTTCCTGTTCAAAGGTCATAGATTTTTCTCATTTGTTTTTTATTAGAAGTTTTATAGTTTTAGGTTTCATATTTAGGCCCATGATCCATTTTTAGTTCATTTTTGTATATGATACAAAGTATAGATCGAAGTTCTTTGGTGGGGGGGGGGGGGAGCACATGAATATCAATAGCCTAGCAATTTTTTTTTCAAAAACTATACTTTCCTTTTGAATGGCCTTTGTACATTTAATTTAAAAATCACTTTCCCATATGCCCATATATTTCTGACTCTATTTTGTTCCATTGATTTATTTGCTTATCTTTATACCAACGCTAAACTGTCTTGATTACTAAAGCTTTATAATAAGTCTTGATATCTTCCCTTTCAAAGTTGTTTTGGTTATTTACATTACATTTTACTACATAGACTTTTACATTGAATCATAGAAGTAACTTGTCAATTTGTATAATATAGTCTGCTGACATTTTGATTGAGATTTTATTAAATCTATTGTTTGATTTGGGAAAAATTGATACTGTCATAATTTTGAGCCTTCAGAAACACGAAAATAGCATATAGTATTTTCCTTTATCATCCAAAAGCAGAGTGTCCCTACGAAACCTCTCATATGGCAAAATAGCCTCAAGAGTTTCCCACTCTTTTTTTTAAAGGATACAAAAAAGTGCTGATTTGAGGGGGCACATGCACCCCAATGTCTATAGCAGTACTATCAACAATAGGCAAATTATGGAAAGAGCCCAAATATCCATCAACTGAAGAATGGATAAAGAAGATGTGGGGTGTGTGTGTGTGTGTGTGTGTGTGTGTGTGATGGAATATTACTCAGTGATCAAAAAGAATGAAATCTTGCCACTTGCAATAACATAGATGGAACTAGAATGTATTATGCTAAGTTAAATAAGTGAGTCAGAGAAAGAAAATACATTATTTCACTCATATGTGGAATTTAAGAAACAAAACCTATGAACACAGGAGAGGGGAAGGAAAAATAAGATAAAAACAGAGAGAGTGGCAAATCGTAAGAGACTCTAAAATACAGAGAACTGACTGTTCCTGGAGGGCATGTGGGCAGGGGGATGGACTAAATGTGTGATGGGCATGAAGGAGGGCACCTGTTGGGTTGAGCACTGGATATTATATGTAAAGTGATGAATCACTAAATTCTACTCCTGAAACCATTATTACACTATATATTAACTAACTCGGATTAAAAAAAAGAAAAGTTCACATTAGGTCACCTCACTTTTACAAAAGACCTATATTAAGTTTTTGCTAACTGAAGGAAATCCAAAGAGGATTTTTGGTTTTATGAAAAAAGCCATTACCATACTGATGTAGGTCTTTCATAAAAGCAAAATGGCCTAACTTGAACTCTTGAAAAGTGGGGGATATGTGTATCACCTTTTATTTAGGGCACTTTTAATTTATCTCAGCAATGTTTTATATTTACCATGTACAATTATGACACGTTTTCACAAATTTACCACTATGCATTTAATATGTTTTCATACTGATCTAAATGGTATGATTACTGAATTTAAATTTTTGATTATTTTTTGCTCATCTATAAACATATATATACATAAATACAATTGATTATTGTTACTTGATTCCATACAGTGCGCCTTGTTAAACTCACTTAGTTCTGGTAACTGTTTGTTAGTTTGTGTAATATTTTCCACATAGATGATCATGCCGACCGGGGAAAAGCAGTTTGCTCTTCCTTTCCATTTGGATGTCTTCATATTTTTTCTATTGCCTTATTATGATGGATCAGACCCACAGTAACATATTCAGTAGCAAGTAGGCAGCTTTGTCTTGTTCCTAAACTTAGAGGTAAAACATCTAGTTTTTCGATATTAATCATGATGTTTGCTAGAGAATTTTCTTAGATGTCCTTTATCAGGTTCAAGGGGTTCCCTTCATTGCCAAGAGTTCTTATTTAATCAAAAATGGATGTTGAAACCTGTCAAATAGTTTCCTTTAATGTATTAAAATGATTGTGTGGTTGTATATTTACTTGTTTTATTTTAGTTGTTAAAATGGTAATTTACATTGGTTTTTAATATAATAAGCCAATTTTTGCATTCTTGGATAAGCCCTGCTCGGTCATGATGCATTATTATTTCAGTGCGTCATTAGATTCTATTTTCTAAAATTTTTTAAATAATTTTTCGCATCAATATTCGTTGCAGATTTTCAGCTGTAGTTATATTCTCCTCTAATGTCTCTGTCTGGGTTTTCAAATAGGGTAGTGCTGGCCTCATGGAATGAGTTAGGAAGTAGTCCCTCGTTTTCACTCTTTTGGAAGATTTTGTGTAAAATTGCTGTAAATTTTTTTCTGTGCCGAGAAGCCTTCACCAATAATGCCATCTTGGCCTGGACTTTTTGTTTGTTTGTTTGTTTTGAGAGAGAGAGAGAGAGAGTACACATGAACATGTGCACAAGCATGAGTGAGAGAGGGGCAGAAGGAGAGGGAGAGAGAAAATCTTAAGCAGGGTCCATTCTCAGCGCAGAGCCCATCCGTGAGGTCATGACCTGAGCCAAAATCAAGAGTCAGATGCTTAACCTACTGAGCCACCGAGGCTCCCTGGATTTTTTTTTTTTTCTAATGACAAATTTATCATTTAAGTAAGTCAGCTACTTAAAGATCTTCTCAGGTTATCCACTTTTCCTTGACTGAGATGGGTAGTTTGTAACTTTAAAATAATTTGTCCATTTTGCCTAAGTTAGTACACTTATTGGTATGAAATTATTCAAATTGCTCATTACCGTTTTAATATCTGTTGAATTGTGATATCATCTTCCTTATTCCTAATGTAGCAATTTTGTGTCTTCTCTTTTCCCTATTAGTCTGTCTAGATGTTCATCAATTTTATTGATCTTATCAAATAACCAAATTTGGGTTTGATAATTTTGCTTTTACATATACTGTCTTTTTCCCACCACAGTTAATTACTTTTAAATTTTTTTTAAGGTTTAGTGTTATTACTTGTTTTTGAGAGAGAGAGTGAGCAAGCAGGGAAGGAGCAGAGAGAAAGGGAGAGAGAGAGAATCCCAAGCAGGCTTCCTGCTATCATCACAGAGCCTAATTCAGGGTTCCAACTCACAAACTGTGAGATCATAACCTGAGCTGGAACCAAGAGTCCAAATGCTTAACTGACTGAGCAACCAAGGTGCCCCATATTTTTTAGCAATTAATTGCTTTTGATGAGATATAATTTATAAGAATAATATCGTATATAGGTACCCAAGTGTCTACCATTTTTCATGCTCTTGATTCCGTATTTTCATCTAGTCCCCTCTTCTTTTTGCTGGAAGTAACTCCTTTAACTTTTCTCATCATTAAGGTCTGCCAGTATTGAATTATTTCACTTTTGTATGACTGAAAAATTACCTACTCTGTATTTTTGAAAGACATTTTATTGTATGTAGAATTCTCGGTTGATCAATTTTCTTTCATTATATTAAAGAGTTGTCCTCTGATCTTCTCATGTATATCATTTCTGACAAAAAATCTGTGATTATCTTTATTTTTATTCTTCTGTATAAACATTTTTTAAAAATATACTTTTATTTTTAGAATTATCAAAAATTTGCTGAGATAGTACAGAGTTTCCATATACCGTGTACTCTGTTTCCTGTTAATCACATCTTCATGTGTTACAATTATTGAACTAATATTGATGCATTATTATTAACTGAAGTCAATATTTTATTCAAATTTCCTTAATTTTTACTTAACGTCTTTTTATTGTTTGAGAATCCCATCCAGGATATCACATTATAATTCGTATTATCTCTCTTTGCTCTGGTAATTCATATATGTCGCTTTTTCCCCTCTGGCTGATTTTAATATTTCTCTTTACCGCTGGTTTTAAGCAATTTGATTATGATGGGTTTCAGTGTAGTCTTCTTTAAGTTTTTTTTTAAATTAATTTTTACTTGGGGTTTGTTGATCTTCTTGGATATATTGCTTTATAATTACCTTTGAATGTGGAAAATTTGTGGCCATCACTGCCACAAATAATTTTTTGTGCCCCCTTTTCTCTTTCAGGGACTCAAATGAGAGTCCTCCCAAATAAGAACATGTTAGGGCGATCAATGTTTACTTTTTCATTCTCTTTTTCTTTTTGCACTCCTTATGAATAATTTATATTGCTATATATTTAAGTTTACTATTTTTTTTTTCTTCTTCAGGGTGTAATTTTCCATTAATCCCATAAAGTGTATTTTTAATCTCACACATTATAATTTTTATCTCCAGAGTGTGATTTGGGTCTCTTTTATTTTTATGTATATTCTACATCTCCACCTAACATGTTCAATTCTTCCTTTAGCTTTGTGAACATATGGAGTACATTTAAAATAATTGTTTTAATATCCTTGTCTACGAATTCTAACATCTGTGTCACATCTGTGTCAGTTTCAATTGATTGATTTTTCTCTTTATTTCAGGTCATGTTTTTCTGCTTCTTTGCATGCCTCCCAGTTTTTGATTGGGTGACAGACATGAAGTTTATCTTGATGGTTCTGGAAGTTTTCTTCTCTTTTTATATTTCTATAAATATTCTTCTGCTTTATATTAGTACACAATTTATTTACTTGGAAGGAGTTGATTTTTTCAAATTTTTCTTTCAAGTTTTGTTAGGTGGGACCAGAGCAGCATTTGGTCAAGAACAATTATTCTCTCTGCCTGAGACAAACTCTTCTGAGTATTCCACCCAGTGCTGTATGCATTACAGGTTTTGGTTTTTGTTTTTTTCCTCAACTTGGTTATTAGAAATAGGCACTTTTTCCAGCTTCTTATGTGTGCCAGGCACTGTTCCCTCTAATCCTCTCAGATGGGTTCTTTCTCCAGCCTTTATTAAGTTTCCTCATGTGTGAATCCTGATTTTTACTCTGCTGACTACCAGGGAAGGAGTCCTCTGCACGTACACAGTTTTTTCTCTGTAACTCTCCATTTTCAAACTGGTGCATGAACCTTTCCACCTTTGTCTCCTTGAACCCTTAGCACTGTTTTTTTTTTTTTTTTTAACTCTGGTTGTCCACTGAGGCCACCTGGGCTCCGCTCCCTGTGCCAAGGCCTGGAAACTCTGACCTTGTTTCTCTTGTGTCTCATTGGTCACCTCTGGATCCCCTCATCTGCCTTATCTCTTAATGTTGGGGGAGCTCAGAGATCTCGTCTTTTCTTTCCTTATTCACTTCCTTGCTGTTACGATTTGTTCTTATCTATATGCTAATGATTCCCAAATTTATACCCCAAACTTAGATGCCTTCTGTAGAATACTTGTTTAAAGTGCTCAATATATTGCTTAAATAGGTATCGTAAGCCTAATATAATGAGGTAATATACCCAACTCTGAGTCACGATCCCCTGTTTCCTTCTCAGAAAGCTGCTCCTCTTGAAGTTTTCATCATCTCAGTTAACGGTCACACCATTCTTTCAGGTTCTCAGGCTCAAGACCAGGAAGAAATCTTTGAGTCAGCACTTTCTTTCATACCTTCTCCTACTTCAATAAACCTGCTGATTTTATCTTCAAACTATACGCAAAAATGAACCATTTTGGCCACTTTCTTCACAATCGACATCGTCTTTTATCCAGGTAATACGTACTTAAAGTCTTGGTGTTATCGGTGTACAATGTAAGGCCGCTATTTGTAACTTCTTTAACCAGACATGTTGCAAATAAATTAATTTTAATGGGGAGGATGTATAGCGATGATATCCAACAAATAATTTTAAAAGTACAGAGCAGTCACAAGGATTATGTATCTCAAGGTCCGGAGACTTGACAAACTTTGTTTTCATAAGAATGTTTTCTTCCAGGGGCGCCTGGGTGGCTCAGTCAGTTAAGCGTCCGACTTCAGCTCAGGTCATGATCTCTGCGGTCCGTGAGTTTGAGCCCCACGTGGGGCTCTGTGCTGACCACTCAGAGCCTGGAGTCTGTTTCGAATTCTGTGTTTCCCTCTCTCTCTGACCCTCCCCTATTCATGCTCTGTCTCTCTCTGTCTCAAAAATAAATAGACGTTAAAAGAAAATTTTTAAAAAAGAATGTTTTCTTCCAACATTTTGCATAAACTTTTTTATTTTGGAATAATTTTAGATAATACAAAAAATTTCCAAAGATAGTTTAAATTATACCTTTATACTACTATCCAGTTTCAGTTTCTCCTAATGTTATCATTTTACATTATCATCTTATGTTTGTTAAAACTAAGAACCCAACGTTGACATCTTACTCTTTAAACTCCAAAACGTATTTGGATTTCTCTAGGACCCAATCCAGAATGCTACATTCTTCTTAGTTGCCATACCTCCTGGTTTCGTCTGGTCTGTGGCATTTTCTCGGTCTTTCCTATTTTTCATGACCTTGATAGTTTCGAGCAGTACTAACCAGGTATTTTGTAGAATATTCCTCAAGTGTAATTTGTCTGATATGTTCTCATGTTTAGAATGGGGTCGTGGGCTTTTGGAAGGAACATCACAGAGGTGAAGTACACTTGTCATCACATCATATCAGGGCGTACATGACATCACCATGACATCATTGTTAATATTGGTTTTGATCATAGATGGGGCTTGCCAAGATTCTCCACTGCAAGGTTACTGTTTTTGCTTTCTACACTCTACGTATTGGAAGTGAGTTACTAAGTCCAATCTACATTTTGTATCCACATTCTGTAAGAAAAAATTTGTCAGTTTTCGTCCACTTATTTATTCACTCATTTATTTGTGTCAGGGCAGATACACGTATTTATTTCACACTCTGGATTATAATTCACTGCTATTTATTTTCTCCAAATTTTTCCAGCTCTAGCCATTGGGAACTCTTTCAACTTGTCTGCTCTATCTTTCTGACATAGCCCCATGCTTATTTTTTTGTTTGTTTTTTGTTTGTTTGTTTGGTTGGTTTGGTTTGTTTGTTCGACCACTTCTTTTCCAGTACTCCGATCAAGCATTTTACTCAAAAAATGAAAAAAAAAGTAATAACAACTGAAAAATGTTTACGTTTTTCTAACACTTTGCCCTTTATGAAAGCAGAACATTTGTCATTGGTTTCAATTACTTACTACAGCAAGAGGCCTGGGGATAGCTATTTAATTGGGTTAAGATGCTCTGTTAAAATGTTTCTTTTCAGTCTAGCTCAAGGCTGGCTGATGCTTCTAAATTTCTCAAGGCCAACCTACATAATTTAGAACTCCTCATTCTACTATGGGCACCAATGGTATCTGCCACAAAACAAGCAAACGTTTCTAAACATGCTCTCCCTTACATTAATGCACAAATCTATCTTTAGGCCTGAAATTTTTATATTTAGTTGAACTATTCTCTAGGAAATATGATTTCCAAAATATTTCCATTTAGTCAACCTGAGGTGGATGAAAGATGAGGCACATATAAAAGGTAAGTTACATGTTCCAATGGATGATGGGAAACTCCAAAGCGAAAGAGATGGTAAAACACATAGGGTTGATATTTTCACATTTTATCTTTTCTCATATTTTCATGGTTGATAAGAAGTGAATATGCGTAGGATGCAAAACCATGAATCATTACCCTGACAGATATATTTAGATCTTTGTAATACAGATTTTTTAAAATATTTTTTTATTTTTTCAAATGTTTATTTATTTTTGAGAGAGGGAGAGAGAGAGAGCATGGGAGGGGCAGAAAGAGGAAGAGAGAAATCAAGCAGGCTCCGCACTGTCAGTGCAAAGCCCTCTGTGGGGCTTGATCTCACAAACTGTGAGATCATGACTTGAGCCAAAATCAAGAGTCTGGTGCCTAACCGACTGAGCCACCCACATGCGCCTGTAATACGGATTTTATATGGATAGGACCTCCTGCATATGTGACTGAGAAAGACAATATAATATTTAAGATTAAACTAAATTTAAAAATCAATATTGGTCACAATTATTCTATCTATAATTCATTGAATAAATGTAGCAAGTTTCCTATTAAAGTGTACAACTAGTTGACTACGCTATCATCACAGAATAAATGTTCAGAGTATACCTTTCCCCCATGTCATTTTATTTAGTCAAACGCTTTGGTTAATATTAACATTAACCAATTCCAGATGTCAACAATTAAGTT
The DNA here is from genome assembly GCF_016509475.1 of Prionailurus bengalensis. NCBI lineage: Eukaryota > Metazoa > Chordata > Mammalia > Carnivora > Felidae > Prionailurus > Prionailurus bengalensis. Next base: position 187,664,035 of record NC_057344.1, on the reverse strand, counting down.
CAATCCAACAAAACATTTAGTCAGACACTTTCCTCAGACCGAGAATAAGAAGACTTTACATAAACATGTGTAGTGGATTTTGAGTCTATCTTAAGATAAAATAGTTGTGTTTAGTGACTAAACATATCATTACACAGATGCCTGATCCCCTTCTGCAGCTGTTCATGCTGTTTTGGTTCTACGTACGGAGCCCCTTTGCTCGTCTTTCTCGCGGCTCTCCCTTAGTGTTGCACTATTTGGGGGAAAATCTGCAGATGAGGGGTTCTGGCTGATTCTGTAATGCGCCTGCAGAAAGCTAAGCTTGCATTGTAATGAGGTCAGATTTCATTTCTAAGCAAGGTCACGCTCCAGGGTTGGTAGAACTCCAAGGAAAATCAAAGTGCTGAAAGAAACATCTGAAAGGTGGTGATTCAGTAGGTGGCACTCTTTCCTCCCTGCAAATCCCGATGTCAATGCCCAGATTCGGTCTGTCTTTCCGAGTAGATTTACATCATGACTTCTTTTGACCACTAGGGAATTTGTTCAGAAGAGTTTATTTGGGGAAGCAGGTGCTTTTAGTTTTCTTCGGAATACAAGGAGATTTCCTTGAATCTCTATGTCCCATCTTATATGACCTCTGTATTTTTGTTTTGCTTTACCTAGAACTCCAACCTGATCAACTGGGCTAACTACACAGGCACATAGGCTGCTGAAAACCTTTCTTCTGCTTAGAAAACATTTCCTCATTTCTGTATGAATTGTGTGTTTCTGATTATTTATGAAATTCTCACTTAGCTCCCAGAGTTGCACAGATCTCAAAATTACCTGCCTTGTAGAAGCTTCAAAAAAAATTTTTTTAATGTTTATTTATTTTTGAGAGACAGAGACAGACAGTGTGAGTGGGGGAGGGGCAGAGAGAGAGGGAGACACAGAATCTGAAGCAGGCTCCAAGCTGTCAGTACAGAGTCCGATGCGGGGCTCAGAATCACAAGGAGCAAGATCATGACCTGAGCCTCAGTCAGACACTTAACCTACTGAGCCACCCAGGCGCCCCAGAGAAGCTTCACATTTTAATGACTCCCAAAATATACAAATACTGATTTCTCTGTTCTTTCTTCATGAGCTTGAGAAACTGCACCTTTAGCTTTTATTAAACTTAATGTCAACCAGGATCCAGGAGATAGATTTATTAATGAATTATATTTCCTTCTGGAAATCTCCTTTGCCTCAAATGTAAAAATAAAACAAAAAAAAAATTGAAGTTCATACTTCTCCATGACAAAAGGATGAAACATGTTTATTCCCCCTTTCAAAAGAAAATACTAAAACTACTTGAAGAAACCATTTCATGATGTCTCATTTAGACTGAATATAAGAAATAGAGAAAGTGGAATTCTCCCTGCTCGATTACACAAAAGAATGTGCTAAACAAGTAGAAATAATCTAATATTGGTTGAAAAAATTACAGTTTATTCTATCAGATTGTTACATTTTCTTTGTAAACAATTCTTTTTCTTTTTGTTTCTCTGCCAACATTAGCTTTTTGCTTTGCAATGTGACTTTGCTTTTGTTAAAATTTGTAAAGAAAGTCAGGTGTGACTGAACTTGAGATTTATAAGAGCAAAGGAGTATAAGCAAATTCATTTGAGGTTCCATTAGTTCAACCAGAAAAGGTTGCCTGGGTATGATGTTTTGACATTTACTCAGTACCCACAGAATATTGTGCAGAGAGGGAAAAAGTTCACACACATTCACGAGCATGCAGATACACATATGTGCACACACACATGCACATGTAAGCTTCCATTGAGTCAGAGCAACTTGATCAGTTCCAAATAGAAATGACAGATACAAATTTCCCAAGAATATGATAAACACATAAACTGTCTCCTTCCTCTAGTAATGTTGTTTGAATCACTTGAATAGCTCTTTTGGACCTCCTTGAATCCTCCCACCAATTAAGTTTTGACACACCAACCAGTGCCAACCATAAACTCCAGTTAGAAAATTATATGATCTGCAAATCTCCCTAAACTCTTTGGCTCCTATTCCTAGAACAATACTGTGCTGTACATAGTATTAATTGTTTCTGATGACAGGGATAATTTTAGAGAGGACTTGGCTGGCTTCTCCGGTCTCCTTATTTGCACTTCTTTGTGACAAGTTCTGGAAGAAGTGAGGCGTAGACGCTGTGAATTCCCCATAGCTAACTCGCAGTTCTGAGGTTATATGCCTTCATGGGAATCCTGCATTCTTTTTCTTATTTAAACAGGTCAAAAAATGCCAAGCAGGCTTTAGCTTGCATTGTTTGTGCTTGATTCTATATAGCTTCGATTATCTTCTTTGGATCTTTTTTTAAAAGTTTATTTATTTATTTTGAGAGAAAGAGAAAGAGAGAGAGAGAGTGCATGTAAGACAGGGCTGGGAGGGGCATAAAGAGAGGGAGAGAGAGAGAGAGAGAGAGAATCCCAAGTAGGTTCCATGCTAGTGTTGCAGGGCTTGAACTCATGAACCGTGATATCATGACCTGAGCAGAAACCAAGAGGAGGATACTTAGCAGCCACCTAGGCACCTCTGGATCTTTTTTATACAGAGATTTTGAACAAATCTTGACTGCGCACAAGAAATAACCACAGATCTGGAGGGCTTGGGAAAATTAAAAAATCTCGTTTATAGAGTGAAACACATCATCACATAAGAGTGCATTGGATCATAATCTCCTGCTCCCTTGAAGTTTATATTCTTGCCCCTATGTTTCATGCTTTTGTACATCTTTTTTCTTTCTCACCAGAATGTTTCCCCCAAACTCCTGTCAAGTCCACTTTGCCTACCAGCTAATTTTTCAAAATCCAGGGCAGACATCCTCACTGGAAAAGCTTTAGTTTATTCTGCACCAGTGCAGCTGTGTTCATTTCTCCATTCCCTGATCAATGACTGGGCTTCGTTATTGAGTCTCCAGGTCATAGTATTGCACACGACTCGAGGGTGATGAACAGCACTGTTTTCTAAATGGCTGGTGCCTTTGAAGTTGGGAAAAGAGGCAGATTTTGCCTAGAAACTACCACTATGCCTGCCACCTAGAACATACTGAGTATTGGTTGAACTGAATCTGTCTAATGTAAAACCAGAAAATTCAACCATGAATATACTAAAGTTAAAAAAGAACTTTAGATGTCAATAGTTCAATAGACTCAAATCATGGATGAGTAAATGACACCCAAAGCTGTGAATTGATGAATGATATTTTTGCATGGCTAAATATTGGCAGACTAACTTGGATTAGACTAACTTGTGTATCTGTCTTTTCCACAGCAACGGCTGCCTCACAAATTGCTGACACGTAAAGGTACTATTCCAATTGGGAAATGTTGACTTTATAAAATCCTGACCTTGGAAGGCATTCCCATGGAGAAATTCACATTTTCTTCCAGTGTGTTAGATGACTGTAGCTCTAATAAATTGAGCAATCTCTTCATCCATTTTTGGTTCTCAGGTTGAATAGTGCTTTGCAGTCCTTACCTTGTAAGATCACAGAGTTCTCTACAGGTACTAATTAGGCCTCATGACACTCCCCTGTGGAAATGATCTTATTATTATGACTAAAATGGTACTAAAGATATTTAAGGTGTTTAACCTAAAAGTGAAGAAAAGGCATTAAGCAGTCCAACCCCAGGCTTCCCGTACTGAAAGCACTCCAACACCAAGAAGCTTGACAGCATGGCCTGGGGCGAATTGAGGAAGTGGAGAAAGGCTTGTCTATTGAGCACAACTTCGGAGAGACCATCTGTATTCGGGTTCTTCAGAGAAAGAATACAGTAGGTTATTAGGATATATATGTGTGTATACATGCACACACACATGCGCGCATGCACACACATATAGACACACATACATGTGCAATATGTTTATGTAGATATGGACATATACACACATGTAGATATGTATTCATATGTATGTATTTAAGTGTGTATATATATGCATATATATCCATATATTTATCTAGAGAGATTTTGAAGAATTGGCTCATGTGATTATAGAGTTATCTGCTAAGTTATCTGCTAAGTTCCGTTATCTGCCATCTGCAAACTGGAGACCTAGAAAAGCCAGTGGTGCAATTCAGTCTGAGTGCAAAGGCTTGAGAGCCAAGTGAGCCAGTGATATAAATCCCAGGCGAGGGGTAGGAGAAGATAAGATGGGCCACTCCAGCTTCACAGTGAGATGGGTAAAAAGAGGCAAATTCCTCCCGCCATCACCTCTTGTCCCATCGAACCCCCTAATGACTTGGAGGATGCCCACCGATAGTCTGATTTACTCAGTCTACCAATTCCGATGCTAATAGCGTTGAGAAATGCCCTCACAGGCACACCCAGAAATAATATTTAATCTGGGTACCCTGTGGCTAGTCACGTTGACATATAGAATTAAGCATCACACCATCCCATTTACCTCGTTCACACCTCCCGCCCTTTCGCCCCACTTAGCTCTACTTTCTTTGGCCATTCTTTTCAGCTTTTCTTTTCCTCTGTTAATCTCCAGTTTATAAATTCCTTTAATAACCTGATGTCCAAACCTGATAATTGCTTAAAAGCACAGATTGTTATGCCTTATGTAGGGATCCTTTCTCTAGACAACTGTTTTGTCTTGCCTTTAATTCTACTGCACAGGGTGAAAATATGTATCCTGTACCTTTTATTTATCCACACCAACTGTAATCTACTCTACGCACCTATCTATCTATACTGCCTGGAAATTTATTCTGCATCATTTAGGGGGTTTTCTGTGTCACCCAGTGTACAACATAGTTCAAAAGTTCCATTCAGGAGCAGATGTCCTATGCAAGAAAATTCAAAAAGAAACCTCAACATTGGGCTATGTTGATCTTTGCTAAAGTGATCGTTCATTAATATCTTTGGATTTCTTGTACGGGGGTGGATGTCTTGCTTTGGACCCTCACTTGGGCATGATAGTACTTGCTAAAGTGTTGACTCAGCCTCCTGAGATACCCCATTTACTTCTTGGTCCATGAGGTCATGGAGCCTCAGTGTGTTATTGAAAATGACTCTAGGAAGGTCCCCACAGGTCATAAAACCCATGCCTTTTACAGTCTTTTGGGAATATCTCCTCACCAACTTCTGGGCTTGTATGGCTTCTGCCTTCCGGTCCCAAGCTCTCCTTCCATCCTTTTCCCCCTGGGCACATTCTGAACAAACTCCCTTGAATGGGTCTTTAGAAACAAAATTTTGTCCTCTCCTTCTTTTGGGAAGGGGTAGAAAATGAGATCATCGGTGAGGTTATTTTTATTTATCCATTATTTTCCTTCGTTCCTTCCTTCCTTCCCTCCCCCCTCCCTCCATCCCTTCCATTCCTCTTCCCTTCCCTCCCCTCCTTCTTTCCTGACATAGCTACTCTTTCCCTCCTCCATATATCTTAATAAGTATTATCAAATGTAACTTTCATACTGTCCTTATGCAATTCTGTTTCCATCACCTTTGTTTATGTTTCTATTTTCCTAAACTTGCCTTTTTTACTATTTGATCAGTGAACTATTATGACAACAAAACCAAACTCAGATGTCGCTTCATTCAATCATTTAATAAATATTTAATATTTATTGAATGATTCCAAGCTCTAGAGATATTGTAGTGGGGAAAAAAAAGGATAAGATTTCCGTTTTCATGACACTTAACTCTTTTGCGAAGCCTACACTGCCATTTCCCAGTACAGATATATACCTTCCATTATAGCAGTGTTTCTCAACCAAGGAGTATTATTGCTATTATTGTGTTGTATGCTAATCATTGGTTTTCATATCTTTATTTCCTATAATTCTGGAAATCTCGGAGGGCCCTACTTGTATCATTTTGTTTTGGTCCCTCTCCTCCCCCCTATTGCTTAGTATACAGCCTGGTGTACCTTAGGTGATCATAAAATGTTTGTTATATTTTGGTGATTTCAAATCTCCTGAGCATCTACTATACAAAAAACAATGTAATAGTTCTTTTCAAAATTATAACATTTGAAAAAGTGGGTGTTAATACTCTCAAATTAACTAACCTGGAGACATGGAAAGTTATTGTTTAATGGGCATAAAATTTCAGTTGTGTACGATGAAAAAGTTTTGGATATTGTTTGCACAACAAGGCAAATATACATACTAATACTGAAGTGTACATTTAAAAATGGTTAAGATGCTAAGTTTTATGTTTTGTGCATTTTGCTACAATTTAAAAAAACTAACAGTCTAACGGAGATAAGTTTTGCTCGTATTGTGATATCAAATAGAAAGTGGTAATTCTCCTAAGAGATATACAAATCTGATGGAATTCAGAAGATGGGGAAGTGACCAAGGAAGACCCATCTCCCCTCCTCTAGAAACTGTGCCTATACTACTTCTGGAAGACTTGTGTGCCCTGTGTGGAAAATCTTTAGAATTTTATCGTAATAAATCATAAAAAATAATATCATTATTTTATCAAATAAATGACAGAATATATGAGGAAAGAGAAACAGGTTGATTTTAGTTGAGTTCGAATCAACTCAAATCTGGCAGAACTTCTTTGATGAGTTTGTCCAGCAGGCAGTGAGAAATGTAGGGCACAGGCTTAGGAAAGAAGTCTGGATGCAAGATAGTGACCAAAAATTCACTCCAGCAAGTCTGGACCCATGACAGTATATCATGTCTAAGAAGGGAAAAAAGCAGGAGAAGGAAAACAGAGAAAGCTGAAGACTGATCTTGTGGTATAACTCAGGGTACAAGAGGAAAGAGAAATTTATGAAGGAGACGGACAGGAAAGATAAGAAGAGATGTAAACACACTGATTTGTTATTTAACCTTCTAATGTTTACACTGACCCTTTACCGATATCTTCTAGTTTTCAAGGTAGAGTGATGATATGTATTTTTTATTATGTATTGATAAATACTAATAGTTTTGTGGTGATTTAACAGTTTGCAAAGTTGCTCCTTAGAACATGACTATAAGGAAACTATAAGGAAAGAACCCATTCTTCCCCTTCTGCAGGAAAATAAGTTCCATGTATCATGGTTTATTTTTCAGCCACATGGGAAACAGCAGAAACTATGTTTCCCAACACCAATTATCATTCTCTTTTTAAGCATCATTTATTAACATCTCATTTTTAACACCAATTCTCAATTTTTCCGTACATCGTCTCTTTTTCCTAACAAGAATTAACTCCTGTAGAAGGGTAGAGTGAGTGATTTTATGATCATGGATGACTTCCAAGAGAGCAAATTGAGTTGAAGGGCTGAGATCTTCGCCAGCCTCCAAGGAGTGTGTGTGCTATGCTAATGGAGGTAGGGAACACAGACAACTCTTTGAGGCCCCTTGCTAGCGAAACAAAGCAGAATTCGGCTGGTTTCTTCAAGCATTGTAAGATTGCATGATATTTTTCTCACATATAAAAGACCTGAGAACTCATAGGCAAATAATTATACAATGGATAAGAAGAGATGGAAAAATGTAAACAGGGAGAGGAATAACAGATGGCAGGTGTCCTTCAGGAGACAGGAGGAGATGGAATCAAAAGACGGTATGATTAGCTTGCAAAGGCAGGAGAGATACTTTTCTCCCAGACACAAAAGAGATGATCAAAGTCTAACTAAAGGTAAAGGAAGATATAGAGTGAATGGTATGGTTGTTGACAACTTTTTTGAGATGGAGAGGAGAGAAGATAAGTTACCAGCTTCAGATAGCTTCATTTTTTTTTTTAGGAAATGAATAAGGACATGAGAGCGAGAGAGAGAAGATCTACACTGGATCACAGGGAAAATTTGAAAAACAATTCTGCTGCAAATGTTATCTGACACCAGAAAGCAGAGTCTTTAAAAGATCCTGAACTAATTTAACCCTTTGTGCTCAGCTCCTGGTGTCTAAGTATCTTTTCTGGCCAAAAGGGAACAGGGAGAGCAGCCTTGGAGAAATGACTCATTCCAAAGAAGGGCAAAGAGAAAACACGATAAACTGGACTATCTTGTTGTGCCTGAGAACTGAAAGTGCTCAAAACAGTATGAGGGTGAGCCAGACCGAAGTCGTTTCCAAAAGGCAAATTTGAGACAATTTGTGCATCAGAGTAAATAATGATGCTAAAATGTGTTATAATCCACTGAATAAAACAAGAATACATGAAGCCATACCGATAATCAATGAATGAACAAAACTGTGGGGAGAAGGTAAAACAGAATGCCAGTTAGCCAGCTAATAAATGTGGAATAAAAGAAATAACAAAATCACCCCGTGCAATCACCGTAATAATAATGAAATCACACAGAAATCAGCAACGGATGCTATGACTCGCCTGTGAAAATTTCAGGAGGAGTATCGTATTTACAAGGTCTTAAAGTATCTCCACACAAATTGTTTGTTAATTACAGTAAAAGTGGTAACTGAATGAAGACACAGGACAATCATCACTTTAACTTCTAAATCAGAGTAAAATTTACCCAAGATGGGGCGAATCAATTGGCATTCAGTGTCTCTCAGTGTGATGCACTGATAAGGACACATTATTACATTCGTGGCATTCTTCACTAAAAACGCGTACCTTAAATCTAACCATTAGAAAGCATTAGACACACCAAACTGAGGAATAATCTACAGTTTACCTACTCTGTACTCTTCAAAAATATTAATATGGTGAAAGACAAAGAAACATTAAGAAATGGTTCCAGATTAATGGAAAGTAAAGGGACATGACAAGTAAATTAAACGGATTATCTTGAATTAAATCCTGATTCAGAAAAAAAAAAAGTTGTGGTAAAGAACCAATTGGAAAAATTTGATATTGGCTGTAAATAAGAGTATTTAATAATGTTTAATTCCCTGCCTTTTATAACTTTACTATGATTGCATAGGATAATGCTTTTGTTCCTAGGAAATATACACTGAAGTTTTCAGGAGTAAAGTCTTGATGAGTGCAATTGGCTCTCAAGTGTTTCAGGAAAAAAAAAAAAGATATGCTTAATAAAGAGCAGAAGAAAATGATGAAGCAAATGTGACAACATATTAACAGTTTGTGAATAAGGAAGAAGAGAATATGCAAGTTAATACTATTTTTGAAACTTTTCTTTAAGGGTGAAACTATTTCAAAGCAAAAAGTGAGAAAACAATGAACTTTACCACCAAACAAATAATTAATGAACAGCTACTAGACTCAGGACCTGGGGGAGATGTTGGCGAGCCTGAACTGTCAGGTACAATTTCTGGTTTCAGGTGGTTCCCAGTTTATAACAGGAGACAGATGGAGAGCCAGCGCTCAGGACACTGAAATCCGTGCTACAGCAGGGACAGAAATGGAGTAGGTTGATAAAGAATCCTTGAGCTGGAAAGTGAAAATCTTCAAATGTGTTAGCCCCGTAGGTTTCATCTACTTTGCTGAGCCCAGTTGCGTCGTCCTGGCTGCCCGGGGGGTGTTCTGAGGAACATTCTGAGGTCATGCCATGCACTGAGATGCAGGGAGACATCTGCCACACCACCGCGGATTTGGAGCCACTGCCCACATCAGTTTGCTAGGACTGTTGTAACGAAGTACTTCAAAGAGTGTGGCTTACACGGCAGAAAGATATCATCGTCTCACGGTTCTGGAGCCCGCGAGGTGAGGTTATGGTGTCCGTAGGGTTGGTTCCATTGAAGGCTGTGAAGGAGAATCCGTTCCATGCCTTTCCGTTAGCTTTTGATAGTTTGCTGGAAATCTCTGGTATTCCGGATGCGTCACCCTGATCTCTGTCCTCATCGTCACGTGGCGCTCTCCCTATCTGTGTCCAAATTTCCTCTTTTTTTATAGACACAGTCATACAGGATGAAGGCCCACCCTAAGGACCTCATCTTCACCTGATCATCTGCAAAGGGGATTTCCAAATACAGTCACATTCAGAGGTACTGGAGGTTAGGATTTTAACACCTTTTGAGGGGACACAATTCAACCCATGACACTACCTCACTGTGACATTCACAACTCTCAAAGAATTTCTCCCAAACTATCTTTCCAGTCTTATTTCATATTCCTTCCTATAAAAAGCTAGTTTCAGATGAACCGTTGTTAATGTCCCTGGAATACTTTACCCCTAGATCTGATCATGGCTAGCGCATTCTTCTTCTTCCATCCACAGGTGGATTGTCACACCCTGAGTTAGTACCTAACATGCGATGTTGCTTGATTTCCTTTGTGGATGTATACCTTTATCTTGTTTATGTGTTGATTTGCTTCTGGTCTACCTCTTGCCACTAAATTGTAGGTTACCTGAAGGCAGGGATCCTGTCAGGGTGCCTACCACGGCTTCCGTGCCCTGTTGAATGTTGACACATAGTAGATGTTTAGTATATCTACAACTGCATTAAGAACGAGGGCTATCTTAATCTCCATTATAATTTTCTTTCTTATTGTGACCAGTCCTGGTTCACTGAACCAAAGCAGGCATTCTAGGTTTTAAGTAAGCATACAAATTAGAGCAGCCTAAATGACAATAAAAACAGATTCAACAGAACAAACAAAATGTCCAACAATAGGGATTGCTTGAAAGCAAACGAAATGAGCATCTTTCCATGGCTACTAATAGCAAAGGGAAGAAAAACTCAGCTGGAAGTAAATTAGAAATGTGAAGACAATAAAACATAAGAAAACAACAACAAAATCTGTATCGTGGAAAAATACTTAAAAGCACATAAAAGCTTAGGAATCTACTTTGTACTATGTGCCCACATTGCCAGCATTGGGAAAAAAGAGTGACAGAAAATATGTAACTTCGGATCAGCTTGATGTTGTTGTGCTGTTTTCCAACTTGCTTCAGTACAAATTGCTTTTGTTCTAAGTGCATTCAGCCTCAGTGTTTTTGTGCCTTTTTTTTTTTTTTTGGCTCTATACCAAGGGCATATAAAAGCCACTCATTAAGTCATTAAATGATAGTAATTGCTACTATTATTATTACTGGTCTTGGTAATACATAATACAAGAGACAGGGGAAAAAAGCTCATCATTTTATTTTATTTTATTTATTTATTTTTTCAATATATGAAATTTATTGTCAAGTTGGTTTCCATACAACACCCAATGCTCATCCCAAAAGGTGCCCTCCTCAATACCCATCACCCAGCCTCCCCTCCCTCCCACACCCCCCATCAACCCTCAGTTTGTTCTCAGTTTTTAAGAGTCTCTTATGCTTTGGCTCTCTCCCACTCTGACCTCTTTTTTTTTTTTTCCCTTCCCCTCCTCCATGGGTTTCTGTTAAGTGTCTCAGGATCCACATAAGAGTGAAAACATATGGTATCTGTCTTTCTCTGTATGGAAAAGCTCATCATTTTAAACCTAAGAAAATGGATGCTCCAAAGCCTTAAGCCTGGTCCAAGGTTAGAGAGAGCTAGAATGAGAGTCCAGAGAACGCTTTCTTTCCCTGGCCCACACTGTCTCTTTAGATCTTGTTTATCCAGTCATGATCTGAAGCCAAACTCTTTGGGGACAGAGTGCCTAGGGTCCCGTTTCACCTGCCTTTCTCAGACTCACACTGCCAAGCTGTAAGGTTAAGCAGTGTGACTCAGCTGCCTGCTGTACTGCCAGTTGACAAAGTCACATGGCCAATCCCTCACAGGCAAGGAATGTCACCGTTCCTGGTTTAGTCACCTGTGTGCGGGCGTAGCGAGAGGGCCCCAAAGGTAAAATTGCAGTCACACTGACATAATTACTCAGCTGTTCCGTCCATGCACTGTATAGCAAAAGACAGTGGGACACCGAAAAACAGACCTGATGTGACACAGAAAAACAGGCATTGGAGGAAAATGCATCTTACGATGGAAAAAAAAAAAAAAAAGGGAGAGAGAGAAAATGTGTCTTGAGTTTGACTTTCAAACAGAGTGTTCAATAAAAGCCTAGCCTGAAAAGTGGTCATATGAGTGTTCAGACATAGTTGGAATGTGTTTTAGTAATAGTGTGTTTATGTGAAGACTAGAAAGCGGACTGTCTCTGAGTTCCTTGAGAAGGAAGGTAAGCTACCTTCTAGGGAACGGAGGAAAATGCACAAACCAAGATACCTATGGTTGAAGATGAGCTGCATGGACAACGATGCATTTACCATCCTTTCCCTGCCATTCATTTGCATCTTGCCTTTGCCTTCTTTTGCATAATGGTAAGCGATGGATCACTTACACATCCGAAACAGAAATATATACTTTTTTTAATATGCGAGTCTAATGGTTCCATTTGACAAAAGGAATCCCAGTGATCTATATTGTCTCTTAAATTGATCCAACATATTGTGGCGTTCGGGCCGAGTTACTTCCTGCTACTAATTTCTTAACGGAAAATGGAAAGACAATAGCATTAGTAAATCAAACCAAACGTGTGATTAATGCCGCTTGAATACTAGGCATTTGTTTCCACCCCCCAGCCTGACTCTGCGGCAGCCCAGCCAGAGGAAGGGGTCGTGTCATTTGCATGTTACGGCAAGATGCATTCTATAAAACACCCTAAATTATCAACCGCTGCGAGCAAACCGGTCGCTGGAATATAAATGTTCATACATCAAAGGCAAACTCCAGAGAGGACACACCTTGATTTCTCATTTAAGAAGGTACATTACCTTACAATACTTACCTCTCCCCAAATCCAGTCGTGGCTTGGCTTCCCTTCAGGTGTTGCCAGGCTTAACCACCATGGCAAACAGGCAGTAACCTTTTATTTACAATCTCTATATTTTCTGCATCTTTCTCAATACCCCAAATGCTTTTTTTTTTTAATTTTAGGTCTTTCTTTCTTTTTCTTTTTAATATAATTTATTGTCAAGTTGGCTAACATACAGTGTATACAGGGTGCTCTTGATTTTGGGGGTACAGTCCCGTGATTCATCACTTACATACAACACCCAGTGCTCATCCCAACAAGTGCCCTCCTCAATGTCCATCATCCATTTTCCCCACCCCCACCTCCCACCCCTATCCCCACCTCCTACCCCCACCCCCACCAACCCTCAGTTTGTTCTCTGTATTTAAGTCTCTTATGGTTTGCCTCCCTCCCTCTCGGTAATTTTTCCCCCTTTCCCTTCCCTCGAGGTCTTCTGTTAAGTTTCTCAAGTTCCACATATGAATAAAAACATATGATATCTTACTTTCTCTGACTGACTTATTTCACTTCCATATTACCCACTTCTATGGGATTCAGGGTTTAGGGGTTGTCCTTAATTCTATAATTTTTTTTTAATGTTCATTTATTTGGGGAGACAGAGAGTCAGAGTGGGGGAGGGACAGAGAGAGAGGGAGACACAGAATCTGAAGCAGGCTCCAGGCTCTGAGCTGTCAGCACAGAGCCTGACACGAGGCTCGAACCCATGAACCGCAAGATCATGACCAGAGGGGAAGTCAGATGCCTAACCGACTGAGCCACCCAGGCACCCCGAGCTGTCCTGAATTATAAACTATAGCTTAAAACTGCACTAGCCTTTTCTCATCCGCTTGCCATTTCATTTGGAATGCTGTACTTTTTTGCAGTTTTCAGTTCTGACTACCAGAGGCAGGGATGTCTCTGAATTTCCACAGTGGAATCTGGCTGCTGCTGTGGTCTATGGAGCACTCTTCCATGAGTGACACGTCCACACGTTAAGTGTCTAAACCGCCAAGAATGGCATGAGACATCCAGGTGCTATTCTCAAAGTTCCCTGCCAGGATGCCCTCCAACTCTTCGTGGGGATCCCCGTCTCAGAATCTCATGCAGAAAGCCTAGATTTAGGGGGAGAATTACTTACCTGTGTGGAGTAAGATGTACATACGTATTCATTCATTCACCACATGTATTTGTGGATGTGAAAAATGTACAGATGTGTTTGAATGGACAGCGCAAAGGATTTACTTAGTGATAATCCTTGGCTCGTGACACGGTGTCGTCTTTCATGTGCGACGCTCTCAATTTATTTATTTATTTAATAATTTTAGCCAGATATTACAAAGAGAAATAACATTCACGAACCTATCACCCAATTCCTTACATCTACCAACTTGCCTCTATACAATCCCATTCCCTGTGCCCCACAAGGTAATGACTACTGAAACTCTGTATTTCCTTGCTTTCTTTAAATACTTTGTTACAACGAGAGACTGTCTAGTTTTAGTTGTTTTTGCACTTTTTAAGAAGGTGCTGTGTCATCTCCCAGAAAGCGTTTTGTTTTTTTCTCATTTGGAATTAGGCTACCGATATTTATTTATTTAGCCGCCTGTACGGTTCATTCTATTATTTGCACTACTTACATTCTATAAAGTCGCTCTGAATAAAATACTGAATTAGCTAATTTTGAACTATTTTTCTTATAAGAAATACAGAGTTAAGTTCCCGTGAGTCTCTGGTCGCAACATTTTTGTTGACTTTGTTTTGTAGGTGTTTCTGTTTAAATACACCTTATTTAACATATGTTATTATTCACTAATATTGACCTCACAGCCAACAACACTATAGCTCATGCCTGGTTGAAGCCTGTCTAAAACGCATACATATTTTCTCTACAAGGCATATCACAGTTGTTTTTTTTTTTGCACTTATGAACACTAGCCAGCACTTTAACGCTGCGCTTGGCCGTCATTTTAAATAGCAAAATCATCAACAAAATACAGAAAAATGAGAAAAGGGTAGCACTAAACAGTCTGTGAAAAGGAGGATACTTGTTTGCAGTATAATAGCTGGAACAAGAAGGCAGAATATCTATGTATTGGGGCAATAAATGTTTCTCTATTCTGCCTATATCCATAAATGACCACAAAAGTACTATGAGTACTACTTTTGGAGCTATAAATAAATTTTAGGGAGTAGGGAATTTGCAACCAGTTAATCAGAGGATTGGCTATAGTACTATTTCATTCATTTTTACTGCTGTATAAGATTCCATTGTGTAAATATACCCCCTTTTTAAATGAGAGAGAGAGAGAAAGAGAGAGCAAATGGGGGAGAAGGGTAGAGGGGAAAGAGAGAGAGAGAGAGAGAGAGAGAGAGAGAGAGAATCTTGAGTAGGCTCCACGCTCAGCGCAGAGCCCAACTCAGAGCTCCATACCATGACCCTATGATCATGACCTAAGCCAAAATCAACAGTCAGACGCTCAACCAACTGAGCCAACCAGGCTCCCCTATGCCCCACTTTTAAAATTACTCTTCCATTAATGAATATTTGATATATTGCTTGGAAGTTTTTTTAAATAAATTTTAATTTTTTATCATTCACAAGTTGATCATACTACTGAAGTGATTGTGTAGGGGGAAATGCTATTTTCGTATAAATATAATATGGGTGGCTGTCATTTAAGCGCCTGACTTCAGCTCAGGTCATGATCTCACGGTCCATGAGTTCAAGCCCCACGTCAGGCTCTGTGCTGACAGCTCAGAGCCTGGAGCCTGTTTCAGATTCTGTGTCTCCCTCTCTCTCTCTGCCCCTCCCCCACTCACACTCTGTCTTTCTATCAAAAATAAATAAACATTAAAAAATAAATTAAAAAAATAATAAATATAATATCCTACAGTTATAATGACATGATGCCAACTTCTATCAACTAGCAATCTAATCCCTTATTATATGTATTTAACACTTGACTTTATAACAGAAATAGAAGTTCATTGTATTCAGAGAAATTTTATCATAAGTGTTGAAGACAAATGTGTATTAGATGCTAAAAGTACATGTGTGCACTGTGATGGACCCTAAAAACACAAAGAGGACGATTGTTGTCCTCCCCGAGTTCCAAGTCCAGAAACAACATTAGCAGGTGACATGAAATTCAAAATACTACCAAAGAAGGGGTGCCCGGGTGGCTCAGTCAGTTGAGCTTCTGACTACGGCTCAGGTCATGATCTCACAGTTGACGAGTTTGAGCCCCAAGTCGGGCTCTGTGCTGTCAGCTCAGAGCCTGGAGCCTGCTTCCGATTCTGTGTCTCCCTCTCTGTCTGCCTCTCCCCCACTCATGCTCTGTCTCTCTCTGTCTCAAAAATAAAGATAAACATTAAAAAAAAAACTTAAAGAAGAAAAGAAAAGAGAAGAAAGGACAAGAAAAGACAAGAAAAGAAATACTACCAAAGAAGTATGGAAACAACAAAAACACAGTGGAGGAAATGTTGACCTTTGCACCAAACTGTCAGAAAAAGCTTCCAGGAGGAGATGGGGATGATGTCGTTATTTGACACATAACAATACCCAATCTAGGATCCTTTTGTGGCACTTTCCAGTGAAAATTTTGCAAATTTCCTACGCCTCCATTAATACATGGTTTTGAAATACAGGGTGACCAGGCTTGGCCTTTACACATGATCATGCAGGCCTCTCTTTTGATAGATATAAAGGCTTTGGCTGCTACGAGCTGGTATTAGCTGCTGTGGGTTTTGATGGAATATAATTTATGCTCCTCTATACTTCCTTAATCTTTGACTACATGTGTATTGCATGTGTACTATTCCTGAACTTTCTAGTATCACATAGGATTGGCCGCTCTTGTTCAAATACGGGTAGTTCCTCTTCCTAGTCACGGAGAGCTCGTTGGTACGAGGCAATGGTTCTCAATGTGTGGTTCTTAAACCAGCAACGCTACTGTGGCCTGGGCCCTTGTTGAAAGCGTTCTTTACTCTCAATCCAGACCCACTGAGTCAGAACCTCCTGGGGTCAGTCCTGCAATTTGTGATTAAAGAAGTTTCCCAAGTGAGAGGTGCCTGGATGGCTCAGTCGGTTGCGGGTTCAACTCTTGATTTTGGCTCAGGTCATGATCCTGGGGTCGTGGGATCAAGCCCTGCATTGGGCTCTGCACTGAGTGTGGAGCCTGCTTAAGATTTTCTATTTCCCCCTCTGTCCATCTCCCCTGCCCAAAAAAAAAAAAAAAAATTAAAGAAGCTTTCCAGGTGATTCAATGCATGCTAAAGTTTGAAAACTAATGCTAGAAGGAAATCTTTATTGATTTAACCTGTTCCAAGCACCAGGTTTTGTCAGGGCTGTGAATTGATCAAAGGCTGTTTTTTTTTGTTTTTGTTTTCTTTTTCTTTTTTTTTTAGCTCTATCTTAATTAAGGAGTTAGGGTAAGAATTAGGAGAGTAAGTGATGAGAAGACTATTAGTTGTAAATCACAAGCAGTGGGGCACAAATGCATTACACAGGTTGTAATTGAGAAAGCACTTAGATGAAGAAATATGCCATTGTAGCCATACCCAGATGTCTGTACCTAGAAGCAGCACTTACACCTGCTTCTTTAGACACACCCAGTGGATTTATGGATCCATGGTACAAGTGTCTCTGCCCATTCTACACGAAATATGGCTCACCCGTCAGCAATGCTGGCAACATCTGGAACTTCAAGAACGAAAGAATCTTGGAGTTCCATCCCAGACACATCGAATGGGATCTGCTTTTCAACAAAATCCCCAGGTGACCAATGTGCACATAAAGCTGTGAGAAGCAGCAGTTCAATCTCTTGCACATAGTACATCGCATGTGTTGCTTAACCTTGAATGGATGAAAGAATGAATACAACCTGTGGTAACTCATTCGGCCTTTAGGGACTAGGCAGAAATGCACTTAATAGGAGTAAGTACTTGTCTAGAACCCACAAGGTACCAATGCTGATTAAAACATGTTACATACGCTGATTCACTGAAGCCTTAAAACACCCTATAAAGTAAGTATTGTTATTATTCGCATGTTACAAGAGGTTGAGTCAATTGTACAAGAACATTCAGTTAATAAGGGACAGATTTAGGATCCAAATTTCACCAATTCGGCTTCTGATTCTATATTCCCAAGGCTCTTTCCCCTGATTCTCCAAGGAGCAAAGCGATGATGCACTCGATTAGACTCAGGAGTTGTGTTGGTTCTATAGAACCCACAGCCAGACTTATGGAAAATGAGGCAGGTTATGAATTTAAATGGGAACTTTATTCCCAGCTCACAGTTTCTTTCAAAGGACTTTCACTAGAGAATCAGTCTGGCTTCTTGGGTCCCCCAAGTTCCCAAATGGGTAAGTCTGCGGAAAAGAGCTGGGCCCAATATGGAGCAGCTATTCCTAGGCTCTCTTGGGATGTCCCCATTTATAGAGAAATCTGGTTTCTTTCAAATAAATGTAGAGGGGCACCTGGGTGGCTCAGTCGGTTGAGCGTCTATCTTCAGCTCAGGTCATGATCTCACAGTTCATGGGTTCGAGCCCCGTATCAGGCTTGCCTCTGTCAGCACAGAGCCTGCTTCAGATCCTCTGTCCCCTTCTTTCTCTGTCCCTCCCCATCTTGTGGTCTCTCTATCAAAAATAAATAAACCCTTAAAAAATAAATGCAGAGAGAAGGATCTGCCTCTATTTTGTGAGGTCTGTGGTTTTTAGCTCTACTTCGCACAGAGGGTTAAATTCTATAATCTTAGGAGACCTGCTGTTTCTATATGTCTGTATATAGCCATATCCTTCAATCCCCCCATCACTGCCAATTAACACAGATAATTTGGTTTATATTTCTTCATCTCAGATAGTCAGTGTCTCCATATGTTCTGGAATCAAGCAGGGATTCTTTTTCCTTCCCCAAACCATTAAGGTATATACACCAATGGGAGCAAGACTACCTTTTCAGAATTTTCATTGCAAAACTATTCCGTCACCGTAACAGCCACAAGTGAAATCTGATTAAATTGTTACCCTATAGTGAGGAACCCAGATTTCTGTGGTAATGTACAAGCTCTTTCCTCTGCTTTGTCCATTTGGAAAAGTCCTGCTTCCCCTTTGAAATAAGGTCACCTCTCCAGAGGTCCCCTGTGCCATGAAGCTTTCCCTAGTCACTCCAGGGACCATGACCCTTACTGACACCTTTACTTTAATATCCACCCCCAGGCCAAGAGACCTAGAGGACAGGAGACACTTATCTTCATTGAAAACAACTAGCAGTTATGGCTGGGCACAAAGGAGCCACGTGATAGATGTTCATTCAATGGATAAATGGATAAATAACTTAGACTTGCAAGGTGAACATTTGAAATTAAATGTGGGTTAGTGCAATCTTTGTGTCCAGGAAAAAAAAATTGTCATAGAGATTCATGAAAAACAATAGCTGATCTGTGTTGGTTAGAAGCTCAACATCAAATTGAAATATAATTGTGTGATTTTAGAATACATACAGAAATTATAGTGATTTACAGCCTAGAATTTTGGAACAGCATCAGACTGATAAATTTAAGGCCTCTGGCCCACTAAGCACACTCATAGGAGAGAGAATAGATGGTGGTCATAATAACGACAACTCAATCTAGTCTTGCCCTGAAGCTTAGGGTAGGTCTTCAGGGAGCTTGCTGAAGTGTCCAGGTAACACGTGCCCTACAAGTGGCTCTGTGGGAAAGCGCACCACTGATGCCCTTGGAAAAGGATTAGCTCACACGAGAATTTGGAATATTTTCTATGGCCTCTCCTCCTCCAGATCTCCTTTGCCTTGAACTCGCACAGTCAATGAAGGAAGCGTCGGTTAAGCAAATCCCTGTCTGGATTATCACAAATTTCATATTGGCAGAGCCTGAATTAATGTGATTTTTACACTATTGCATTCCATTTCAGCTCTTCCAGATAAAGGGCACTGTGGAGAATTTGGAGGCAGTCCAGAAGACAACAACTAAAATGATTAAAGGTTTGACTAATATTCCCTCTGAGGAAAGGCTAAAAGGACAGAGTTTATTTAGCCTGGAGAAAGGAAGGCTGAATAAGGGATTAATAATAGTTCTCAAGTATATGAAGAAGTGTGTGAGTGACAAGAAGCAGATTCTCTTACTTCTAATGAGTCCAGAACAAGACAAAAGTGACTTGAGACAGAGGGGAGAACTGTACGCTTTCCTTAGAAAGCCTTCCTGGCTATCCAAGATGCACACACTGGCACCTTTGGGGACTGCTCCAATGGATGTTTTATGAACAATCTAAACATTTACCTTCTTCCATGGCTTGATGTGAAGTCCTGCCCGGATGCAGATTGGTGAAACTAAATGCCCCCCCAGCGTCACCTTCTAATCTGGTGATTCCACTTGATAAAAGATCATCTGGTCGAATTGATTAGAAAGCTAAAATTGCACCCCTGGATCACTGAATTCATCCTGCAAGAGAGAACCTTTCAATTCTGAGTGACCAGTTTGAATTTCATCCAGTTGGCAGTGACCCAAAGTTACACCACACTGCCAGTGCAGCCAGGACATACTGCACTATCCAAAGTAATAAGCCTTGTTGGCATTGCACTGAGAGTGTTCTATCTTACCTTTGGGGGAAAAAAATGTTTCAGGGCTGCGTGAATGACCAAACTGCAGCATCTTTTAGATTTACCTCAGGTATGAAGGTGGCAAAGCTCCTACAACAGAGCATTGCAGTGCCAGAGAAAACAAGGCTATCTGAGCGCCAGCCTCCAAGGACTACAGAGGCTCTGAAACAGACATGATAAAATCAGAATAGGGATTCCTAGAACATAAATGCTTGGAGAGAAACGTGAGGGGCTTGTGGTCTCCATACTGTCATCTGAAAGACAAAGACACAAACTGGGGATCCCCAAAGAGCTCCTCCAGGAAACATACGGTGAAAAGTCTTCCTGAGAAATTCAAGAACTCTCCCAGACCAGAAATCAAGGTGACATTCTGACTGCTTCCTTTCTTTCCATTCTGACTTCCTCCTCCCTCTCGAATCCATGACCAATTATGCATCCAGCCCTCGGCTTCTCTCTTCTGTAATAGATAGCCCCTCTTTGTGTTCTCTGGCACTCCCTGATCCATCTTCTTTTTGAGTATCAACTGGACCTTTGAAGTCACCTCCTCAACAGTCTGCACATCTTTCCCATCTCTCAAATCACTTCACACACAACAGCCGGAATTTCGAAATTGCAGATTTAATCATATCACTCACTTGCCTGAGGATCCCTGGTTGATTCTGCTGAATTCCAAAATAAACTTTGGGCTCCACTGCAGTAAGATATGAAAGATTTTCAGAGTCTTACTAGGGTCCACTCTTTAAAATCGTATTCATATCCCCTATCCAAAAGTCTCTCTCTCTCTGTCTCTCTCTTTTTGCTGTGACTAAATAATTTTCCATTCCTCGAATGAGTCGTGGTTTCTCAAACCTGTATGCCGTGACTCACATTACTTCCTGTGCTGCAAATGCCTCTTGGTTTTCATCCCCCCTTCCCTCTCCAAACTTCACGTGGATAATTTGTTTTCATATTTCAGTTAAAACATCACTTCCAACAGGAAGACTTCCTAATTCCCTCAGGGTTATTCCAGTGCTAACACTATGGATATCTATGTTCTCCTGGCATAGAGTTATCTTAGTGGAATTTCTGTTTTTTATCTGCTCAGAATCCGTGCCCTCCTTTTCTGATTTTCTTTCCCCTGGGATGTGCATTCTTAAGGGGTTTGCCCTCCAGAGTGCCCTGCTATCCCCTGTCCAACTGTTGAGTGGAGATGAAGGTAAGCCAGTTGAGCTTACTTGGAAACTAAGACCTTGAGTGGAGGGACGCGGGATGGAGAATGGTTAGTGCTGATCATCACCAGCCCTGGCAGCCTGACAAAACCACCGACTGGTCTCTGTCTTTTATCACGGAGCCCTTCTGCTCCTGACCACTTACTTGGAAGCTTTAGTTACTCATATTTCCCTTCAGAAATATGACCAACTCCATAGCCTTCAAATAAGTCTCTTTCTTTTTTTAATTTTTTAAAGTTTATTTATTTTTGAAAGAGAGAGACAGAGCATGAGCAGAAGGGGCAGAGAGTGAGGGAGACACAGAACCTAAGCAGGTTCCAGGCTCTGAGCTGTCAGCACAGAGCCCGACTTGAACTCACAGACTGCGAGATCATGACCTGAGTCATGTCGGAAGACTGCCCCCTAACCGACTAAGCCATTCAGGCACCCCTCAAATAAGTTTCTTTTGAACTAAATTAGCTAGATTTGATTTCTATTGATTACAAAAAAATTTCTAGCAGATACAATTTTTCTAGGACTTATTTATCTGGTTCATACTATAGGCTATCTTTTCTTAAAGACACGGAGCACCCATCTATATTCCTCATCCAGTATAGTGCCTGCCTAATAATAGCTGCTCAAAAATAAGTAAATCAATGGTTTATGTTATGGAGTGAACATGGGAAAGGAGCAGTAGTTAATTCCAGCCTGGAGGAAGATTACCAATGTCTCTGTTCTGGTTTACAATATTTGTCAATGACTGGGATGAAATGTGGATGGCATACGTATCACATTTGCAACTGGCACTAACTGGGAAGGACAGAAAGTATGTTGAGTGAACAGATCATGTCCCAAAAAGATATAAGTGGGCTAAAAGGATACTATATTTTTAACAGCTTTATTGAGATATAATTCGCAGACCATAAAATTCACCCATTTAAAGCATACAATTCATAGGTTTTTAGCGTAATCACAGACTTGTGAAACCATCATCACAATCTAATTTTAGAATGATTCCGTCACTCCAAAACAAGACTTCATACTCATTAGCAATCCCTTCCATTCCCCACTCCCCTCTTCAACTGTAAGCAATCGCTAATTTACTACCTGGCTTTATAGATATGCTTTTTCCTGGACATCTCCTACAAATGAAATCATTTTCAGTCATTATATTTTAAAGTTTATTTATTTCTTTTGAGACAGAGACAGTGTGAATGGGGGATGGGCAGAGAAAAAGGGAAAGAGAGAATCCCAGGCAGGCTCCACACTGTCCGGACAGAGCCCAGTGTGGGGCTCGAACCCACAAAGCCATGATATCATAACCTGAGCTGAAATGGAGTTGGACACTTAACTGACTGAGCCACCCAGGTGCCCCCATATGTACTATTTTTGACTGGCCTTTTTCACTTAACATATTGTTCTCATCTATCTTGTGGCATATATTTATACTTCACTCCTTCCTGTTGCAGAATAATATTCCATCTTATTAATATATCACATTTTATATAGTCATTCATCAGTTGTTGGACATCTGGGTTGTTTCATGTTCTGACGGTTATAAATAATGCTGCTGTGAACATTCACATACAAGTTTTTTTGTGGATATTTTTTCCTTTTTCTTCAGTGTATACTTTAAGTGAAACTGCGGATTCATATGGTGACTTTGTATTCAACTTCATGAAAAACTATCAAACTTTTCCAAAGTGGTTGCACCATTTTGCATTCCCACCAACAACGTATAAGAGGTCCGATTTCTCCACATCTTTGCTAACACGTGTTATTGCCCATATTTTGATTGAAGCCATGCATCAATGTATAAAGTGGTAAGCTAGTATGGGTTTTATTTGCATTTCCCTAAAGACAAATGATGTTGTATGTCTTCTCCTGTGCTTATTGGCCATTTGTATATCTTTTTTGGGGAAATATCTATTCAATTCTTACACCCATTTTTAGGTTGGTCTGCCCTTTTACTATTGAACTGTAAGAATATTTTATATACTCTTAATAAAAGTCCCTTATTAGAAATGTGATTTGTAAATATTGTTTATCTATCCTGTGAGATATATCCTCACTTTCTTGGTGATATCATTGGAGCACAAATATTTTTAAATTTACCAATTTTTCTATTTTTTTCTCTTGTCACTTGTGTTCTTGGTGCCTTGTTTAAGAAACCATTGTCTAACCCAGCGTCATAGAGATTTACACTTATGTTTTCTTCTATGAGTTTTATAGTCTTAGCTCTTACATTTAGGTCTACGATCCATTTTGATTTAATTTTTATGTATGCTGTGAGGTAGGTGTTCAGCTATGTTGTTTTGTGTGTAAATATCTAGTTGCGCCATACCGTTTGCTGAAAACACTGTTCTTTGCCCAAGACATGGGTTGGTTCCTTTTTCAAAACTCAACTGACCAAATGCATATGGCTTTAGATCTATCTGTATGCCAGTGCTGCACTGTTTTGATTATTATAGCTTTGTAATAGGTTTTGAAATTGAGAGGTATGAGTCCTTCAACTTTGTTCTTTATCAAGATTGTTTTGGTTCTTCTAGGTCCCTTGCATTTCCACATAAATTTTAAGATCAGCTTATAAACTTATGTAAACATTAACAGCTGGGGATTGGATGAGTTATATTTCATGTTATAAAATATAACTAGCTTAAATACCTAAAAGCATCATTAATGGGTGAAGGCTGGGGGGATTTAAGGTCCTCATCAATTCTAGGGTGCCAGGGTTCTAAAAATTAGGCATGTTAAATGAGAATAAAATATCTACTAACACAAGTGGCAAAGGATAATAATAAATTAAATTAATTAAGTTTTTAAGGTAGCAATTTCCTTTACTTCTTTGCTAGCACCAAGCTGCAGGGCCATCTTCTTACTTGCCTGTGGTTAATTATTGTTATCACTATCAAACACTAATAGCTGTTGATGATACAGTTGTTGACTCGCTATTTTGATTCTGGCTAAGTTTTATTTCTACTAGAGCAACAAGAAAGTTTTCCAGTTTTGAGAGGGCAGTGATGATGCTCTACTTTCCTCTATAGAATTAGCATCTCCCATCTAGCACTAGTGGACCTCAGATTGTCCAGACTCAATCTGATGTGTAAAAAGATTGGTTTACAACAGGCCCAAGTGACATTTATTTAGTTGTTTCCCCTGCAGGTTATTGCAATGCCTCTAAACTTTTTCTTAAGACCCCTTCTCAATTCTTCACTGAGTTTTTCTGAAAAGTCCCAGAAAATGTCTCACAGATGGCCATAAGGGCTGTCTTGTTGGCTACTCATTGTCATCTGTCATTTTCTTATCCAATTCTAGTTCTTAGCAGAGGTATCTGAGGCTCATACACACAAGTGAGAAAAGTCTGCACAGCTTTCTGGAGACAATTGTATCCCTGCAATCCTTATCCTTATTCTCAAAGTTGCTCTTTGATAACTCTTATCCTTATTCTCAAAGTTGCTATACTAACTACATCCCACTTAGGTCTTCTGCTTCTCTAGGCCAGCAATCTTTTTCTTTTATTTTTTTAATGTTTATTTATTTTTGACAGAGAGAGAGGCAGAGCATGAGCGGGGAAGGGGCAGAGGGAGAGGGAGACACAGAATCTGAAGCAGGCTCCAGGCTCTGAGCTGTCAGCACAGAGCCCGACGCGGGGCTTGAACTACAGACCACGAGATCATGGCCTGAGCCGAAGTCAGATGCTCAACTGCCTGACCGCCCCTCTAGGCCAGCAATCTTAAAAATAATAGTAAGGCTTTTAATAATACTGCTACTAATAGTGATTTATTGATTTTCATTCCTGTTAATTCTTTGTTCACATCTTTTAACTATTTTTTTTCAACGTTTTTTACTTATTTTTGGGACAGAGAGAGACAGAGCATGAACGGTGGAGGGACAGAGAGAGAGGGAGACACAGAATCGGAAAGAGGCTCCAGGCTCCGAGCCATCAGCCCAGAGCCTGACGCGGGGCTCGAACTCACGGACTGCGAGATCGTGACCTGGCTGAAGTCGGACGCTTAACCGACTGCGCCACCCAGGCGCCCCCTTTTAACTATTTTTTAAATCAGTGACTGCCCCCTATCTTTTCTCCTTGACTTATACAGGTTCCTTTCTTTTCAATATTAATCTCATACTGACTTTTGATGTTACAAATCATTTTTCCTAGTTCATTATCTGTCATCAACTTTATCAGTGGTTTCCTTCATTAAGCAGAAATCCCATAATTTTTAAGCAGTCGTAATTACCAATTTGTCTCATGTTTTGCTTTTGCCATCTTGTTTAAGAAATTCTTCATCACCCCCAGCCTCAAAGATTTCTTCTATTTTTGATCTAAAGCTTTATAAATTTATCTTTCACATTTAAGTGCTAACCTCTCTGTAGGACGTGAAGGGGGCTCTCTTTATATGGTGTAAGAAAAAGATCAAAGTTTCTTCGGGCTCCTGGGTGGCTCCGTCGGTTAAGCTTCTGACTTTGGCTCAGGATCTCACAGTTTGTGGGTTCAAGCCCGGCATCAGGCTCTGTGCTCACAGCTCAGAGCTTGAAGCCTGCTTCTGACTCTGTGTCTCCCTCTCTCTCTCTGTTCCTCTCTCACTTGTGCTCTCCCTGTCTCTCAAAAATAAATAAATGTTAAAAAAAATTAAAGTTTCTTCCTTCCCTTCCCTAAATGGAAGGAGGTTTTAAATCCTCCATGTTTCAAATCAAAGTATAGTGTATAAATGGAACTTATCTTAAGTTCTTTTTTCTGTATTTTACCTATTTGTTTCTTCTTATATTTGCATCAATTTCTTCATATCTTTTTTTTTTCTTTTCTATTTTTTTACCTATGGCTTTGTTATATATCTTTCCTGAAGAAGTTCTCATTTATTGCTCTTCTTTTTAAAAACACTGAACTGTAGCACTCTTTTTTTTTTTTAATTTTGGAACAGATGTTTCAATGTTGTCAAAATATTAAGTCTCCTTTTTTTTAGTATTATATCAGATCAATTGATGAAATTTGGAAACTATTTGCCTCTTTATAAATTAAAGTCCATTATTTGGAGCATACTGCAATCTTTCTATTAGTTTTAGATTTTCTTTCAGGTCCATTAGCAGAATTTAAGGCTTTCTTTATAAACATATTTTGCATTTTGTCAGATGATTTCCTGAATACTTTATATATGGTCTTTATTGTTACTTGAATGCTATATATTTTATATATTTTCCAGATAAATATTGTTAGTTAAGAGGGAAGACAATGGATTTTTATAAACTGATCATGTGCCAAGAAACTAGCAGACTACTCAGGTAAGTCTAGGATTTTACGTTAGGAGTATGTTTAATTTTCTATACAGATCACTATCCTACCTAAATCCTAACTTGTATTTGTACTGTTCTAATCTTTACATTTCTTATTTCTTCTTTTTTTTCTCATGAATTAGGAAACCCAGTACCATGTTAAACAAGAGTGGTTATAAAAGACATCTTTATCTTATTCATAAACCTGAAGGAATGTGGCTCAAGTTTTTCCATTAAATAAGAAGTTGTAGGCTTTAATTATATGGCTTTTATTAAGTTGGGGAAGTTTCGTTCTAGCAGTGATTTTCTGGGTCCATGTCAAAAATAGACATTGAATTTAGTAAATGAATTTTTGGTACCTATTAAAACAGCTGTATGATTAGTTCTTTATGTGGTGAAAGATAAAATGGATCTATAAATGCCTTATTTTGTATTCTACTTATCCGATTTAGAAATCAATATTATACTAGCTTCATAAAAACATGGGTATCTTTCTCTCTCCTTTTCAGTTTTCTGAGAAGTCTTTTATAAGATAGGAAGCATCTATCCCTCAAAACTATGGGAGAACTCAGGTATGAAGCTATTTGGGCCTGAGGCATCTTTGGAGAAAAGCCTAAAATTACCATTTCAATTTCTCTAATGGTTATTGGTCTATTCAGGTTTTTATTCTTGTCTCTATTCTGGCTTTTTACACTTTGGTACAAATTTCTCTCTTTTCTCTGGGTTTTCAAATGTATTTGTGTATAGCTGTTATAATAAATTTTTATTATTTTTGACGTTCTTGTGTATATATATATATTTACTTATTACATCTTTTTAATTCTGTAGTTTGTTGGTTTGTGTATTTTTCCTAGATCATTCTTGCCAGAGACATCTTTATCATGCAGATCCTTAAACACACACACACACACACACACACACAATTTTTGTATTTTTATTTTTTTGAGTATTTTGGTAATATTTTCTCTGAGTTACTTATTTTTTAATTTATTAAGTATTTATTGAGTACCTATAATATTCTAGGCGTCGTTATAGGCACTCTGACATAATAGTGAATAATGCAGAATAAATCCCTTTTCTGCATGGAAGACTATCCTCTTGCTTCATTGGCTTTCTTCCTTTGTTTTTTCAAAGTTTAACTTTGGATACATATTACTTGCCCTCTTAGAAATGCATTTACATTGTCATTCAGTGATAAGCATGGTATGTTTCAATTTTTTTATGATTTCTTCTTTATATATATTCTATTGTTAGTCTATTCTATTTTAACTGTGACTAGCTTAGAAATATCCACTAATACATCATTTTACATTTATTAATAACTATATCTTCTCCCCTACAGGCTCCTTGTTTCTTTAGACAATAAACTTGACTGAAGTATTTACTCATCCTTAATGTCATGTATGTATATGTATGAAATCTCCTCTAAGATTTATCTCCTTATCTGAGTATTTCCTCCAAAAATATTCTCAAAGAGAGATATGTGGGGTAAACCTTATGGGGGCATAAAATAGCTTTATTTGTTTTTGTATATTAAAATAATCTCTTAGTTTATTAAGAAATTAACTTTGATGAGGTTTTTTTTCAACACTTTGAAAACATTACCCCATTATTTTTTCCTTATACTGCTGTTGAGAAGATAAATGTTCAATGGTTCACTTTTTTGTGTGTGTAGGAAGTTTCAGCATATTATTTTTACCATTTTTAAAAGCATTGTTAGCATTCACCATGAATTGTCTACATGTGGGTTTCTCTTATCTAATTATTTGGCATTCTGTAATCTCTTTCCAGTTGAGGTCTTTAATTATTCTCTAACTCTTGTAAATTGTTAGCCCTTGCTTCCTAAAATATGTGTTTTCCTCCATTTATGACCTTCCTCATTTTTAAAGAATCATATAAAAAAGTTAAAACTGCTAATTCTATGTTCCATATCTTCCAACTCTCTCTCTTTTTTTTTTTCATCTCTCTATTCCTCTCTGTTGTCTTCTGGTAACATCACAAAACTATATTCTAAATCAGCAGTCCCTTTTGGCTGGATATGTTTTGCCATTTATCTTTTATGTTGAATTTCTACTTTTAATCGGTATTTGTATTCCCTGCATAAGGAAGACGCTGGGGTTTCCCCCACCCTGGTCTGCCATTTGCTCCTTCCATCAGTTAAAACTGCTTTCCATCTCCCCAAGGTTGTTCACATTTTTAAAGTTACTTTTGCTTTTGTGTATTTGAATGCTTCTCTCTCTTATAGATGGTTATCACCACAGTGAGCTTCGAGGGAGGAAAACATACTATACTAATTCATGATAATGTCAGGAACTAAAAAGCAAGGTTATTCTTTTATATCAAGAGGAGAAAGCAGGAGGAAGCTGGGAATCCCGGAAGGATATCCCCCTGGCGAAGCTGGGTCTTTTCCAAAAGTGCCCAAACATCACGTCTTCCCGGGACCTGCCACTACATTGACCACATCTGAAGAAGATTGAAGACCTGGAGACAGTGACATAAAAATCAAGAGACGGGGAAATGAATTCCAACAACAAATAACATTTTGACTGAGAAACCATTATCGCCTTCCGGTAATCGATATTCTTATTTTATACCTACAAAGGCAGTGATCGAAAGATAAAAAGAAAATATTCTCTGCTCTCACCTAGGCGGTCACCCTGGAGGGTTGCAGGAGGCACGTAGATTGATGCTTAGCAACTGGAAGCCTTCAGAATTTGCTCTCTTCTTTCTTCCACTTGCCCTTATTTTACACACACACACACACACACACACCCCGAACGTATCTTTTTTTCTCCCTGAATTCCACATTGAAAACTGGTTACCTGTGATGGGATGTTGCTACTGCTCTAGCATTTTTCCCCACGTTTTCTGGCACCCATTGTGAAGAGTAGTACTTTGCCATGTATTCCAGAGGAATCTATAGTAAGCATGGATGGGTAGGTATATTTTCTATATAATAATAAAATATTAAATCAGTATTAACACATAGTACTATACAGTAATAAATTACCATAGTATCTTCCACTATACCAATAATAGTGGTAAAGAACAGAATTCCACTGAGTACATTAGAAGATCTAGTAGGGTTTATTAAGAAATTCATGAATAAGGCAGCATCCCTTGTAGCAAGGAGAAGGAAACTTAGAGGAGCTATACAAAATGGAAGGTTCATTATGCAGGACAAGGAAATTATTTACAAAATAAAAGAAAGGGTAGTTTCAGGCAAGGTCATTTCCCTTTATAGGGAAAAGAGGGGGTCTTAACATGCAGATGACTTCATCTTCCTTTGGGGGATGGAGAGGCCCATGTGATGGATAATCTCATTGGTGCTTATCAGAAAATTCCTCACTGCCCACAAGACTGCATTTTAGTGGGGGGAGGTTGAAACTGCTGTTTGTTTGGACGTTAATCCCAGGTTTGGTGACTTGGGCCTAAGAGATGCCATTTTGGGCCTGTGGCTTTCTTCTTAATGATATCTTATTGCACTATACTCTATAATACAATAACATCTAAGAGTACCTGCTTACCTCTGACAAGTTTTCTAGAAGTCCTTTGGGTATCAACATATGTACATTAGAGAAAGCTAAGGTGTGGAATCCCCAATAGTTTTTTTCTCTGTTCAAAGTGTTTCTATTAAAAATTTCTAGTCTAGTATATTCAAAGCCCCATCCAAGTGTTTACATTCTTTGAGGGGAGTGGTCAGAACAGAGAGAGAGAGAGAGAGAGAGAGAAAACAAGCAGAGTCAACAGTTCAGCCTAGCTCTCAGGTGACTCTTACACAGTTTTTCGTTACATGTTGCCAAAAGGATCCTTTCATCCCTGCGTTGCTGGAGCAAAGGAAAAGGCAGAGTCCAAATAGTAGGTGAGGCCGAGGGGACTGGTGTGCTGGACGCAGGGTCATATGACTGATCTCTGTACAGGCCAGATACTTAATAAACATTATTTCATTCTACCTTCCTAACAACACAAATAGATATATGTTGCTATGCCTCTTGTACAGATGATGAGACTGAGCTTAATGAGGTTCAGTACCACCTTGATTACAAACATAGTAATGGGGGGAGCAGATGGCCCCAGAAACATGTCTGAACCTCAAGTTTGCCCTCAGTCCACTATTCCCCAAGAGCGTTCCTTTTCTGCGAGGAGAGAGGATTCCTGCCCCAGATCATGTATGAAGCCGTGAAAGGTTACCTGTGATACCTCTCACCTGTAATGTTCCTTTTCTAGACCTTATCTTCCTTTGAACCACTCAGTCCTCCACCACGTAAGTGTCCAGTGCTCTTAGTTTATCTGAATTTTCAACACGAAGACCTTCTGTGCTGAACTAATTCTCACTTAGGTATCAGTCACAAAGTTCTTTGTTGTTGTTGTTTGTTTGTTCTTTGGATTTGTTTGTGTGTTTGCCTTACCTAGAGAACCACAGATAAAGGATAAATTGATGCTTTAATATTTGCTAGTGTTTAAGCCAAAGAAATGAATCTCTAAATGTAGAGCTTCAGTCTCTTGAACCCCAACACAGACCACATTAATAGCAGATTTCCTATCATCAAAATAAAGAGAAATCTAAGCCAATTATCAATGCCACATGGTCCATTTGGTGTTAGAAAGCTTAATATCTGAAAACACAACAGCAAGCAAGTCAGGTGGGTCTTTAAGGAACATTCCCTTGAGACAATCAAGGTAGAAATAAGGAATTCTCAAAAGTTTGGTGTGTGGATGTTTATCTTGCTAGATACAGTCAGTAGTTTTCTGTAGCTGCTTATTGAGCTGGCTAATGTTTAATTTGAGTAACCTTGTGGAAAGACCTGTTTAAGTGGCACTATCAAACA
Source organism: Prionailurus bengalensis (assembly GCF_016509475.1). Lineage (NCBI taxonomy): Eukaryota > Metazoa > Chordata > Mammalia > Carnivora > Felidae > Prionailurus > Prionailurus bengalensis. The sequence goes on along the minus strand of NC_057344.1, from coordinate 187,632,544 downwards.
AAGCAGCAAGAAGAGAGATAAGAAGAAAGTATAAAAGGATTATTAAAGAAATGCTGGGGGTGGAATTTATCTCTCCAAACAAATCAGGGTGTTTGGGGCTTAATAGAAAAATCCTATAATAGGTGGACAGATAGGAAACTGTTATTTTCCAGAACATAGCGCGTGTCAGTGGTTTTACTCTGATTTGGTGGCAGGGGCTTGGGGAGAGGAGACTATGACTTTCAGATCATTATTTTTATAATACATTTCTGAGATCCTGACATCCCAAATCCTTTTTTGTTTTTTCCTTTTTTGAACAAAGGCTGAAAATGGAGGGGAGGGACAGGGGTTTGAGAACGCCTTCCCCAACTTTCCATCTATAACTTAGCTGCGCAGAAAAGAAATCTCTTCAGATCCTTTTTGCAATCCTAATACGTTTCACAGCAACACTCGAATAAGCTTTGGCCCGTTGCATTAGAGTTGTGTTACTAACCAGCCAGAGTGTAAAAGAGACATCGGGAACAGAGAAACTAATTACTAAGTAGAGGCTTACGGGCTGAGTTCGCCTTTCAGTGTCTCTATTACTGGGCTCAGACCCTAGACTCTGAGGTTAGACACGGGAAAATGTGCTACATATGTTGCTTACATTTCTCTATCACAGAAGAGAATTAATTATCTGCGTGTATTGATTTTTTATTTGTATAGTTGTTGAAGCAAAGAGGTTGAAGTAAAGAACCCAAGATTTTATTTGACAAACCGGCTTGTATTTGTTAAGAACTTCACAAGTAGAAATGGGGTGACTTTCTTCAGGTGCTTACTGAAGACGTTGACTGACAAGACAGACACAAAACAATGAAAATGGTGGAGTAACATGTTATAGCCTTACTAGTGTCATGTCTTATTTGATGATACTTAGCACTGCAAAACTACTGGGCTTTGCCATAGAAATAAAGAGCTAGGACAAAGGTTCGAACGACTAGCTGTGCATCACAATTACCTGTGAAAGTTCTAAAAATTTAGATGGACTGCTCTCCTCTGGGGGAAATAAATCAGAATCTCTCTGGGTAAGTGTTATGGGCTGAAAATCTGTGTCCCTTCAAAATGCATATATCGAAGCCCTACCTCCCCATGTGATGGTATTTGGAGGTGGACCCTTTGGAGGTTAATTAGGGTCCGATGAGGGCATGAGCGTGGGGTCCCCATGATGCAGATAGTGTCCTTGTAAGAAGAGACACCAGAGTGCTTGCTCTTATACTTCATGTTCCCGTAGGAAGAGGTCACGTGGGCTCAGCAAGAAGATGGACGTCCGCAACCCAAAAGGAGAGTTCTCATCAGAACCTGACCGTGGCAGCAGGTTGATCGTAGGCTCCTCCTTCAGGACAGTGGGGAAAGAACTCAGTCCTCGGCCTTCTGTTATGGCAGCCTGAACAGACCAAAACAATGAACCTTGGCATTTGCAATGAACTGAGTTCCTGGTCTTTCCACTTCTATTTGAAATTTGTTTGCGGGATAGTAATTACTATTCTTTTAATATTTCTTCCCCATTGTTTTTATTGCCCTTCAACCACTCAGCTGTAGTCTACTGCATCTGTGAAAGAGTGGACAAAACCCAGGAAATAAAGAGACAATCATGTTGCGGATTGGATTGTGTACCACCAAAAAAAAAAAAAAAAAAAAAAAAAAGAGGTGACCTCCTTTGGAAATACAGTCTTTACAGAGTGAATGAAGATAAGATGAGGTCATTAGGGTAGGCCTTGAACCAACATGACTTATATCGTTTTTTTTTTTTTAATTTCGAACGTGTTCTTGTATATCAAGATTCAAAATCCTGTAATACTTGGGCCAGTTTTTTTTCAAAATTTAGCGTGCACCAAAATGGCATGCAGTGTTTGCTAAAACAGATTTCTGGGCTCAGCCTCAGTGTTTCTGAATCAATAGAAATGGGGAGAGAGGCCTGAGAATTTGCATTTCTAATAAGCTATTAGGTGATGCTAATGATGCTAGTTTGGGGACAGAGAAGAAAATTGGCTAACAAAAGAGCTCTTTTAATAACAAACAGGAGATGAGAGGTGCAACTGTTGGCAGAGGAAAGAATTAAAGAATAAACACAGAAGCTGTGACCACTGAGGTATACAGGGTTGGTACCAAAACCATGGGAAACAAGGCAGCTGGATTAAAGGTTTTCTAAAAGAAGGAAGAAATAAATCTTTAGGAGTATCACGGATTTAGCAATGCAGGTATTTTTTATACAATTGGCCATGTTTTCCCAAACATACAATTCTGGAATAACTAGATGACTAGAGGTGGGGTTAGAAGGATAAATCAATAAGAAAATTTCAGCCAACGTGAAAGAATGAATCACATGCACAAAGTCCTGCAACTGAAAAATATAGCACACATTAAATTGAAAGAAGGGGGCTCAGTTGACTGAGCTTTCCACTTCGGCTCAGGTCATGATCTCGCAGTTGAGGAGTTTGAGCCCCATGTCGGGGTCTGTGCTGATTCTGCATCTCCCGCCCCCCACCCGCTCTGCCCCTCCCCCTCTCAAAAATAAATAAACATTAAAAAAATTGAAACCGAAAGTGGAATACGGGAAGGGTGGCAGCTTGCCTCTGTAACCTTAGAGGCGGGGAAAGCACTTCTAAGAAGGGACTACAGATTGCAGCCTGGGTAGGCACCCTAGGAAGTATCTGTTGAAGAGTTAACTCAGTTTGGATGTTTCACAGGTAAAAGAAACCTTTAACTCTCCGTAAAAGTCTTCATTTTTGGACTATGCACAAAGATAAAGATATTAGATGGTTTTCCTCATGAACTTCATGCTATCTCTTGAGTCCTTTTGGTGCCCAAGTCAACAGTGCAGACATAGCACTATTTTTTTCATAGCAAGCATCTTAGGTAAGTTTCTACAGAAGCAGGCCTTGAGACAAGGGTTTCTGTGCAAGCAATTTATTAAGGAAGTATGCATTGGGCAACCTGTCAAGAAGTAGAAGCCTAAATAGGGTGCTATGCTGATCCTGATGCTGGAGGAAACTGGGGTGTGTAAATGACATCTTAGGGGTGTCTTGATCTAAGTAGTGTCAGGAGAACTCCCAAGCGTTGTCCTCCAAGAAGAGAGCTGCCTGATAGTCAGTGGGGGCCAAAATTAGGGGAATTAGGGGAGGAGTGGGAAGAAATGGTAAAGGGGACCTGCCTTAGTTTGCTTAGGCTGCCATAACAAAATAAGTGGGTGGCTTAAACAACAGAAACTCATTTTCTCTTAGTTCTGGATGCTGAGAAGTGCAAGATCAAGGTGACAGCTAATTCAATTCCTGGTGGTCTCTCTTCTGTTGCGGACGACTAACTTCTTGCTATAATTAAACATAATTTTTCCTCAATGCACGGGCACATGGGGAGAGAGGGGGTTAGGGGGAGAGAGAGAGAGAGAGAGAGAGAGAGAGAGAGAGAGACTCTTCTCTCTTCTTTTTCTTCTAAGGGCACTAAGCCTCATGAACTGTTCCCATTAGCTCCCAAAGACCAAATCTCCAAACACCATTAAATCAGGCATTAGGACTTGAACATACGAATTTGGGGGAACATAAGCGTTCAGTCCATAAAGGAGCCAAATGGATCTGGTTGAAGTGTGAACAATAATATCTGCTGTAGTCAGTCTTCCCTTGTCTGCTTCTGGACTTTCCTGATAGCTGGCGTCAATCAAGATACTTCAACCCATCAGTTGTGTTCTAAATGTTTGCAAACACCTAAACTGTTCTAAGAGAATTGTTTACGTATGCAAATATTCCTGTTCTCTCCGCTCCTTATAACTGTGTGCATGGAGGAACACCAAAGGCTCACTCAGCCTGAGGTTAGGCCCTAAGTCAATCCACAAGACATGCTTCAGAGGCACATCTTTCTGAAGAATAGATATGGATTTGTTCTACATTTGTTTAACTAAAAGTTCATAGTGGTGACTTTCTCAGAACAATGGAAGTCTATTATCAAGGAACAATCTGCGTTGACAATTCCAGAAACAGAAAACAGCCAGCTGTGTCCGGATGGCAGTTCTCCAGCTTAAAAAATAGAGTCCCTTCCCTGGAAGTACTGCAATGCACTGAAAATTCCATTAAGCAGCCTGGCCTCAAAAAGGAGGAAGTATATTTTTCTGGAAAAGTGTTTTATTTTCTTTCCCTGCACGATAGTTCAAGTCCTCCTGGAAGCTTATTCTGAGCTGAGGATGGAAAAGAATCATCCAAGAGATCAATGCAAACATCACCCCATGCGAAAGAGCCCTTCTCACTGAACTTGCTGACGTGTGTGTGTGTGTGTGTGTGTGTGTGTGTGTTTGTACTTATTTAAATTTTGTTTGTTTTAGGGGCGCCTGGGTGGCTCAGTCGGTTAAGCCTCCGACTTCAGCTCAGGTCACGATCTCGCGGTCCGGGAGTTCGAGCCCCGCGTCAGGCTCTGGGCTGATGGCTCCGAGCCTGGAGCCTGCTTCCGATTCTGTGTCTCCCTCTCTCTCTGCCCTTCCCCCGTTCATGCTCTGTCTCTCTCTGTCTCAAAAATAAATAAACGTTAAAAAAAATTAAAAAAAATAAATTTTGTTTGTTTAAAAAGCCTCTGCTCATCTTTAAGCTGACTACAGGCATTAAAGTAACAGTTGTGGGACAAATTCATTAGAGTATGGGCCTTGGAATCACACAGACCTGGATGTGAGTTCTGACTCCATCGTTCTTATGTTTCACTGAAACACAAACATCTCATCTATAAAGTATAGACTAATTATATCTTACCTCAATGAGTTGTCATAAAGAAGTGGATCAGGCTATGTTTTTTGAAGCTTTTAGCACAATGCTTGGCACATATTTATGAGCAACATAATTATTTACTGTTATAAAAAGAATATTTTCAAAAAGTATATCAGGAAAAAAAATTAAAAAAACAAAAAGAATGTCAAGTAATAGGGTAAAGAAAAAGGGCTGAGAAAATAGATGCATATGCTTAAAGCAACAAAAAAATCTGCTTTCTTTTAACTCAACCTATTTCCTACTAACTCAACCATCATGTAAGCCAGCTTTTAACTGAGAGAAGGATTTGGTTTGACAATGAAATCCATAGAATGAGCAAACTTTAGTGCTTGATGCAACCTTTGAACCAAGTAGTCTTCCCTTTCAGGTGATCACACAAAGGCACCAAAGATACTTTAACCTGTTCAAGGTCAAACAGCTGCTAGACAGAGCCTGAATTAAAACACAGCTCTTGTATCACGCTCCTACAATCTATTAGACCTGAGTTCATATTTACTGAAGGAGTGGTTCAGTTTCTGTCTAGAATTTATATATGGATGAATATACAAAGCTGATTAAGTACAGGTAACTCCATGTCACATGTAACCGGTCACCCAAACAACTGAGAATTGGTTTGGCACATCATTTCTAGTCATCACTGGTGCCCGAACACATTCCCCAGTCTTGGAAGTGGAGGAGAAGGGTTTGAAAAGCAAACAAACCTTAGTCATGTTATTAAAGGACACTTGCTTTGGAATGGAACGCTGGAGTGTTTAATTATCAACATGTGCCTTTCCATCCCCAGCCTATTAAATCATCTGGCCTGCTAATAATAGCCTGTTTAGCCATCAGCAGAAGATGGATGAGTTTTAGTTCCCATTTTCAAATCCAAGGGATCTGCCCTGTTTCTGAATTATCTGCAGATGAAGATTAGTCACTGAGGCATCTGTAGGTTGTACAGAGGACATTGGCGTCTTGGCCAGCACATTTATCCTCTCCAGCGTGCTCCTCCCTCTCCTCTAGGCTTCCATTGGTGAACAGAGACCGAAAGCACCAAGGTTAAATGTGGGGAAGGAAACCTGACCAATTAAAAGTTCTTTTTAGCATTTGTAAACTGGATTTAATTGCTTCCTGTTTTTAGACGGTCTGTGAATAGATCGCCTGTTTAGCCTCCCAAAGGTAACTGTACCTGTGGTATGACTGTTTTCACAAATCAAGCTGTTGTTTTGTTTATTCGCTCTTTGTAATCTATATCTAGTGTTCCTGTTACCTGTTGATGCGTCACAAACTATCCCAAAACTTAGTGGCCTAAAACAATCTGTTCAAAACGTGATTTTGCAGATGAGGAATTTGGGAAGTGCTTAGCTGAGTTTCCCATCTCTGCTCCATGGGATGTTAACTCGAGTGGCTTGACAGGTGCTAAACATTCCACTTTCAAGATGGCTCATTCACATGGCTAGCAAGTTGGTGCTGGTGTTGGCTGAGTTTAGTCTAGTCTTTGGTAGGGTAACTTGGTTGTGATCCAGAAGCGCCTATCCATTGGCTACATGGACTGCTCTTTAGCAGAGCAGCTGAGTTCATAGAGTGAATGTTCTTTCAGTCCCTTAAAAACGGCAAGATACCTTTTGGCCTAGCTTCAGAAATCCCAGAATACCACTTTCATTGTATTCATTGGTCAGGCAAATCACTTGAAGCAAGCTCAGATTCAAGGGGATAGAAAACAGACTCCCCCCTCTCTTAAGGGTAGAACCACAAAGACTTTGCAGACATCTTTAATCCGTTACGTTAAGGAAAATCATAATGGTTAGGTTTTAGCCCCCTCCAACACACAAATTATCTGATCTTTTTCAAAATCTTAAAAAATGTTTTTAATTTGTTACTCAGATATTCCTCCACTCATGATATTTAAAAAATATTTTATGGGGGCGCCTGGGTGGCTCAGTCGGTTGGGCGTCCAACTTCAGCTCAGGTCATGATCTCGTGGTCTGTGAGTTTGAGCCCCTCATCGGGCTCTGTGCTGACAGCTCAGAGCCTGGAGCCTATTTCAGATTCTGTGTCCCCCTCTCTCCCTCTGACCCTCCCCCCGTTCATGTTCTGTCTCTCTCTGTCTCAAAAATAAATGAACATTAAAAATTTAAAAAAATATATTTTATGATATCTTGAAAAAATGGTTTCAATCAATCATCAAATTCCATTTATTTTTCTGATAATTATCCCTTTCTTTTCCCAGCCCATTCCCATATTGATTACAACACTCTAAATGTCATTCTGGATTATGCATAACTAGTCAGTAGCAAATAATTTAAACTTCAACACACATTCTCTGTGAGAGAAAGCAAGGCAGACAAGGGGAAAAAAAAAAAACAATTAAAAAACACTTTCCAAGCTGAAGATGAGTCTTAACAATGGCAGAGCTTTTGAGATATCTAGGTGGCTTTCATGCTACCCTTCCCCCTTTATGCCCCAAGGTAGGTACAAAAAAAGGGTACAAAAAAATCAGTTTTGAAGATCTTATCAGTAGACTCAAAAGTAGAAATTAACTAGTTGTAAAAATCTCATAAACTGAGCCCCTTTTTCATTTGCAAATATTTGCATATGAATACACAACTAATTGTTGTGAAGTAACAATTAAGAGAACAATAGAAGAAAGAAAAGGGGCTTGAGGCTGCCTCAGACACCTGGGAGACTGTATTTAAAAAGCTTTTTACAAATTTGATTCTTTTAATAAAGACAAAGGCACCGAATCATGCACACAAAATACTACCAAAAGATTTAGTGGGAAAAGTTTTGTGACCTACTGATACCATTTTCTGATACAGAGTTCCCTAATTTTTCTTCCTTTGATCTTGCATACTAGGCCCTGTAATGCTGAGTTTAGAACCCAAGGTTCTAAAGAGAGTGCTGAGGCACGTTCCGAATTCTCTTTCCAAGCTCCTAAGTTTGCACTGGCCTCTTCTCAAACTGATATTTTTAAATAATTGTTCGGCATTCCTTTAGCAGAGAACTGTTTACTGAGCTTAGGACAAGGTGGCTTTGTTTTTTCTCCTTTGTGGTCCTGAACAATTCAGCTCTGGCTCCCAACTGGCATAGTCCACATGGCAAAACAAGTGACCTACCTGCATTTACTCTTTCCGTTCTTCCTAAAGAGCAATTTAGCAAACATCTGCACTATCTTGAGCAAACTCTACTACCTCTATAATAGATTTTTGGGAAAAAAAAATTTGCCTGCCTAGCATCTATTCCCTCTTCTGACAATAGCACCATAATTTTCCTTTATACAACCTCATCTCATCACATTTTCAGTCTGTGTCTTCTGATGGGACTCCCTCCCTCTGCTCTAAGAACAGAGTCAAAACAAAGGGAGGTATACTTTAGAGACAGACAGAGATGGATCAGAGCAATATAAATATAAGGAAAGGAGAGGGGAAAGATAAAAGAAAAGGAAGAAGAAAGAGACAGAAAACACTGATGACATTGTTTGGGATCTTGAATCCAACCATACCCTAAATTGTATATTCAGCTATATAAGCCAATGGATCTGCCTCCTCTAGCACACACACACACACACACACACACACACACACACCATGCACATACAGAAACATTTCATTGATTTATAAATAGTCATGATGATTATGATTATGACTGTTATTGTATTTTGCTTAAGCTAGTGTAATTTGAGTTTCTGTCCCTTGAAATCAAGGTTTAATAATACAGTCCCTTATCAACTCAGAGAAAAATATTTCCTCCAGTTGTTTATAGTACTGTCTTTGAAAGGCATTGTCAAATCTAAACTAGTACGTTAGATTCACTCTACTGGCTTTCATATAAGTACAAACCAACCAAAGATAGCTTTTCCAAATTACTTAGATCTATTATGGGAGTATTCAACATCACTAACAAATTATCCAAAGTAAAATTATTTAATTTATCTAGAAAAACGTCCCTATGAATATACGTACACCTACCCATATACTCATATATTCTTTTAATTCTTTTAAGAGGCCACAGATAGGTGCACATCTATTAGTGTCCTCACAGGCATGTGTACTTGGTATCTTTGGTATAATAACAAACTCCAACATCTCAGTGTCATGTAACACAAAGGCTTATTTCTTGCTCACATTACATGTAAACTTTAGGCCAGTAGTGTCCGTTCCAGCAATGGCTCTACTCCATCTGCCTTCTCGATTAGACTTGCAGGCTAAAGGAGTACCTTTGTCTGGAATGTGCCATTCTCAAAGCAGAAAGCAGACGCAAGAGACTAAGCTGAACCGTGCGATCATATTTAAAACTTCTGCTCCAAGATGGCATACACATTACTCAAATTAAAATGAACAAGTTTATCAATGGGACAGGAAAATGTATGTCACTTATACGGTGGCACTGCAAGTTACACAACAAAGACAAGGATATACAACCTTCTTACAATGATGGGAGTAAATTATTTTGAACAATAATACAACCTGAAAATCTATCGTGTCAGATTATATTACCAGATTATATTACTCTCTTTACCTGACTGTTGTTTATCCAAGCCTACCATGGCTTGGATCTGGTACCCAGGGTTTCACTGGAGTTCTAGAGTCTCTAAGGAGAGAATTTATCTTCGGAATTTATCACAGAGAAAGACAATGCACCCCTGTAGTGGGAACACGTGTCCTTGAGCTATAAGAGCTCTGGGTTCTTGCATTCTGTAGGGCAAAGAGTTCCTTTTGTATGGTAAACTCGCCCAAGGTCATTGCTTTTTACAGTCTTGCTGAGTAGGCTATATGAAAATGGACTAACCCTACTGTGTTGATCTTTGATGTGATTAGAAAATATTTAACTCTGCTACCTTAGGTTTTACAAATATGAATATGTACCCCTCAAATGCTGATACTGCTAAGATTTGGTAGATTTCAGTGAGACCTAGATTTACTAGATGCATTCATACACTCAAGTACTCCAAAGTGTTCTCGTAAATACAACTTTTTTGATCTGGCTACATTTCCAGTGATGTTTTAGCAGTCCTTTATGCGGACATCGTTCTAGTAACAGTGGCTATGTAACAAACCAACTCAAAACTTAGTGACTTAAAACAACAATATTTATTATCTCTCATAATATATATGAGTCAGAAATTTAAGAACAACTCAGCTCTGTGGTTCTGGTTTAGTGTCTTTCAAGAAGCTTCAGTTTAATGCAAGCTAAGACTAGTGTCATGAAGGCTTCCTCACTCTGTCTGGAATTCCAGCTGGGAAGACTTGGACATCTGGGAACTGCAGGGCCTCCTTGTGTATCTTTCTGTAACTCTGTGTGCTGTCTTATGTGACCTCCAGCATGGCAGCTTCAGAAGCACTTATATGGTAGATCAGATCTCCAAAGGAAAGTTCTGAGAGTGAGAGAGAGAGAGAGAGAGAGAAAGAGAGAGAGTGCATGTGTTCCAGGTGAAGCTATACTGCCTTTTACAACCTAGCCTCAGAAATCAGGCAAGTGTCAATTTTGCCATATTCATAGTTGAAGCAGTTACATAGGTATACCCAGATTTGAGGAGATGCACCAGAAACCCCATCTCTCAATAGAGGACTTCCAGTATCACGTTATAAGAAGAATTTGTAGGGTGGGATTAATATTGGTGTGGACATCTTTGGAAAATCCAATTTGCCAAAGATACCTTGGTCACCCTGCTCCTTAATATAGTTCTGATGAGAGATTCTGGATTTGAAGCAAAGAATGTTATAAGTAAAAGGAAAACAAGACATAAAATAATCTCATGCAACTTTTTCCAATTACTAACTCAAGGCATTTAAGTGATGCCCAAGGTAAAAACAGATAATTGGATATAAACACACCAAAATTAGAGGAGGAATCTCTATCCTGAGCTCTGTTCACCAAATCACAGCAGCCAGCATGATATATTTTACTGGGCTCTTGTTTTACAGGTTATGGCCATGGTGTAGTTAAAATGATGAAACTGAATCTCAAGTTGTATTGAACTGAAAACCAACTCTTACCTGGTATTGGATATTTAGTTGTTTTTTGGGTTTTTTTTTGTTTGTTTGTTTTTTGTTTTTGTTGTTGTTGTTGTTGTTGTTGTTAACTGGTAGTAATACACACTTGAATCACTGGTCAAAACAGGTTATAAGCCTCACACTTAAGCAAAAATTAACCAAAAATGCACTATAGATTTAAATGTAAATTTAAAACTATGAAATTTTTAGAAGGAAAACATGGAATATAATGTCTGATTTCTAAAGAACATAAACTGATACTTGGTATGATTAGCTCGAATCTATATGATGAAATGAACATTATTAACTTTTATATAAGGACTTTGAACTTTATTATAAGGACTTTGAACTCAATTCTTTAATAGCTGAATTCAAATTTCTTAATAGTTATAAGGTTTTTGCAGTCATTTATCTCATATTCTGTTTCATATTGGATGAGTAGGGGTACTTTGTGTTTTTTAAGAAAGTGGTCCATTTCGTATATGTTGTCAAAGTCATATGGGAAACGTTATTCATATTTCCATGTTATCTTTTGGTATGTCTGCAGGGTCTGTAGTGGTATCCCCTGCTTCATTTCTAAAATTAGTAATTTTTGTATTTTCAAACACTTCTCCTTTCTCAGCTTGCTAGTTGTTTGTCAACCTTATTGATCTTTTTGAATAATCGGCTCTTGGTTTCATTGATTTTCTAGATTGTGTTTCTGTTTCCAAGATTATTGATTTCTACCCTTATGTATATTATTCTCTTCCTTCTATTTTCTTTTTCTTTCATTTTTCTTTATTTAAATTATTGATTTCAGATATTTTAATATATAAATTTAGTTCTATAAATTTCCTTTTTAGCACTACTTTAGCTGTGTCCCACAAATTTTGATAATTTGTGTTTTTATTTTCATTCAGTTAAATGTATTTTTAAAAATTTTTCTTGAAACTACCTTTTAGGCCCATAGATTATTTATAAATATGCTGCTTACTTTTCAAATCTTTGGAAAATTTTCTGTAATTATTCTCTTATTGATTTCTAGTTTGATTCCATTGTGGTCAGAGTACACACTTGTATAATTTCAGTTAGTTTAAATTTTTGAGGTTTGCTTTATAGCTCTCTACCTTAGGATATAATTCATGGGCACTTAATGTGTTCTGCTGTTGTTGGGTGCCCTAAAAATACTGAGTAGATACTGTTTGCTAATTGTATTGTTGACTTCTACATCCTTGATGATTTTCTATTTAATTTTTCTATAAATTGTTGTGAGAGGAATGTTGCAGTACCCGAGTATGATAGTGGATGTATGTCTTCTGTTTAAGTTCTATCAGTCAGTGCCTCACACATATTTTGCAGCTTTGTTATCTAGGATTTCTGTGTCTATTTGTGGCTTTGCCCTTTTATTATTATATAATGTCACTCTTTCAGGTCATTTTTTTTTGCTCTGAAGTCTACTTTATCTAATATTAATATATCCACTCCTGCTTTTCTTTGATTAATATTTACATTATATATGTGTGTGTGTGAGTGTATGTGTGTGTGTGTGTGTGTGTGTAAACACACATGCATGCACACATATATTTTGTATATATTTTATAGTTGGGTCATGTTTTATAATACACTTTGCCAATTTCTGTATTTTAACTTATGTATTTATGCCATTTACATTTAATGTAGTTAAGGTAAGCCTGTCATTTAATTTTCATTTTCTGTTTGTTCTCTTACTTTTTCATATATTTATTTTTATTTTCCTGTCTCTGTGGGTTACTTGAAGAATCCATTTTTATTAATCTATAAAGTTTTTAAAATATATCTCTTTGTGTAGATTTTAAGTGGTTATTCTAGGTAATACATTATACATGTGACAGTGAGTGTGAGGTGTCTATGTGTGTGTATATATCCACAGTCTACTGGTATCATTATATTACAAGTACAAATTAAATGTTAAAATCTGTCCTCCATTTACAGTCCTTTGCTTATTTATAATATAATTGCTTTAAATATTTCCTCAGCATACATTTAGAGCCATATCACACAATATTAAAGTTTTTGCTTTAATCATAAAAATTAGAAAACTCAAGAGAAAAAGGAAATCTTTCTGTACTTCCCTTATTTTTCTTATCCTCTTTTTTCTCTTCCCCAATGTTTCAAGGCTCCTTAATTTATAGTTTGCTTTCTATTTAGAGAACTTCTTTAAGCCATTCTTTTATAATAGGTCTGAGGTGATAGATTATCTTAGTTATTCTTCATCTAAGAATATTTTCATTTCCCTTTCATTTCTGAAGGTTATTTTTGCTGTGTATAGGTTTCCAGATTAACAGTGCTTTTCTTTCAACTCCTGAAAAATACTGTGCCACTTCATTCTGGCCTCCATCATTTCTTTTTTTTTTTTTAATTTTTTTAACGTTTATTTATTTTTGAGACAGAGAGAGACAGAGCATGAACGGGGGAGGGTCAGAGAAAGGGAGACACAGAATCTGAAACATGGCCTCCATCATTTCTAATGAGAAATCGGCATTTTGTTTTTCCTCTACATGTAAGATGTCCTTTTTCTCTGGTCAGTGTCAAGACATCTTCTTCATCTTTAGTTTTCAAAAATTTAATTATAATGTGTCTTTACATGGATTTCTTTGGGCTTATTCAATTTGGGGTTTACTCACCTTCTTGAATCTGGAAGTTTATGTCTTTTGACAACTTCGGAAAGTTTTTTCTCATTATTTCTATGTGTAACTATTTCAGCTCTGCCATCTTTCTCCTCTTTTTCTTGAACTCCAATGACAAAAATATTAAGTCTTTCATTATAGTTCCACATATCTCTAAGACTTTATTATTTTTTTTCAGTAATTGTATTTTTCAGTTATATTTCTGTAATTGTATTTTTCACTTCTAAAATTTGTTTGGTTCTTTTTTTAATGCTTATTTATTTTTGAAAGAAAGAGAAAGAGAGAGACACACACAGAGAGTGCAAGTGGTGAAGGAGCAGAGAGAGAGGGAGACACAGAACCTGAAGCTGTGAGCCCAGACCCCAATGCGGGGATCAAACTCACAAACGGTGAGACCACGACCTGCATTGAAGTTGGACGCTTAACCGACTGAGCCACTCAAATGCCCCTGTTTGGTTCTTCTTTATATCTCCTATTTTCTTGTTGGGACTTTCTATTTCTTCACTGAGGCTTTCTATTTTGTTTATTTACAAACATGTTTGTAATTGCTCATTAAAGAATTTTTACAATAGCTGCTTTAAAACTTTGTCAGATAATTTTAACATTTCTGTCATGTCAGTATTGGCATCTCTTAATTGTATCTTTCATTCAGTTTGAGATCTTCCCAATTCTTGATACGACAAGTGATTTTTTTTGAAACCTAATGTTTGTATTATGTTAGTTAATTCTTGATAGTATTAAACTTCTCTATTAGCTAGCTTTTTTGAACATGTCTCTGTTGGCTGGAAGGAAGAGTGCCATCTCTTTATTGCTACATGGAAATTAAATTCCAGGTTTGCCACTCAGCCTCATTTGACATCCAATCTGGGCATGATCCTCATCACTTTTAAGCAGAGGTGGGAGTTCTGACTCTCCATGTGGTCTTTACTGACACCAGTGGGAATGGTCTTGTTACCACTGGGTGATGATGACAAATACCACTCTCCACCAGACCTCCTCTGGGGCCACCTGAGTTGAATGGGAATGGGACCATTAGAGCCAAGTATGAGTAGAAATCCAGAATCCCTTGTGGTCTGCACTGACACTGTGGGTGGAAGGCTTAATACTGGCCAGCAGGGAATAAAATGCAGCTCCCATCCTAACCCTCTCCAACTCCAACCCCCCCCCCCCGCCCCCTGCTCCCTGGGAATGTAAGTGTTCCTTGTGACATCTTTAAGTGGGTCCCCACTTAGCTTTTGCTGGCATGGGTAGGGTGGGCCCAGATTTTTTTTTTCTGTATTATTTAACTAGAATAGAGCAGTTACAATCTAAAGTTTTCTTATTGCTAGGCTGTCTCTTTTCCTGGGCCTTTGGCTAGAGAGAGCAAGCTTTTGTCGGGGCTATTTTTGTCTGTGCTGGCTGGTGTTTTCAGATTGCTGACCTCATCAGCTGAGTTGGAATATATAAGGCAAAAAGAAAACCCAGGTAACTAACTGGCATGTTATTCCTTGGCTCCTAAATTTTCTTGCCAAACTGACTTCTACTATCTATATTTCAATCTCCTTATATTTTATATATAATATCTAGTGTTCTTAGCTGTACTTATCGTGCTGATGACAGAAGTATGTTTACTCTATCTGTCAGAAGCAGAAGTGTTATTAGCAAAACTTTTAAAAATAATAATTTAATTTAGTTTTTAAATGAAAAGTCCAAAGTCCGGTTCCTTTTAAAGACTGCCTCATAAGGGGCAGAATCATAAGATAATATTTGCTACTTGGTCAGGCTATACTAGAGAACAGATTCTAATAGTACTTAGAATATTGGTATGCATGCAATTTCTATCTCCCAAAAAGTCAGAAGACCAATAATGTATGTGTGCCTCCAGGTTATACACAGGGGCAATATTTGGACAAGACACACCCAGTAAAACCTTGGGGCAGATGTTAAGACCAAGCAAGAAATTGTATCACAGGTAGGAAGACAGACCAGGGAGGAAACAAAACTTGCCTATAGTCTTTTACTGGCATGACATCTCACTTCATCCTCCTGACAATGGTCCTATTACTGATTTCCATTTTACAAAAAAGAAAGAGTGGCTTAGGAACTAAATAGTTTTCCCAAGTTTATACAGCTAATCACTGGGGGATCCATTCTTCAAAACTTGTATGCCTGACTCTAGCATCTAGGCTCTTAACTATTAGAGTTGTGACATACTCAGATAAAGTAGCTAAAATTAATGTTCCAGACCAGGGCGCATACCTAAGGTTCACAATAATATTTTATTTCAGTTGAAATGATGTGCTAAGATAGTGATTCAAAAAGTAGCTGGGAGTTTTCACTAGATGGGCTGAGCCTCAGTAAGCTGAATTCCAGCACAAATGCTCTGTAGTTGCTGGAAGAGAAGCAAACTAGTAGCACTAGAAATATAGTCAGTGAGAGGAAAAGCTGAGTTCATGGATTAGGGTCAAGGTGAAGATTTATAGACCCATTTTAAGGGACTTGTTGAAAATGTGAGGAGTGAACACATAACTCACAGGGAGAGGGAAGGACTGCTTAGGTGATTGGAACATTGACTCTTAATCAATAATCACATTGATAATAATGGCTACCAGTTATTGGGTGCCTGACATACGCCAAAAGGTTAACTGGATACTGAAACAAGTTTCAATAATTGTCACATGCAGCAGAAGTTTAGGCCTGAAATACGTGCCAGGACTGTTTATCACAATGAAACACTCTGAAAGTACATACTTGGGATCCCACATTCACCAAAGATTTTAGAGTCATTGTTAGGAAGGAAAACTTTGTAAAAAAAATTCATGAATAAGGTCATTGGAATGCTTATGTATTTCCTGCTTCAAGTCAGTATTGGTCTAGAACACAGCGTGCAATTGAAATAGACCAGTGATCTATGAGGATCAGAAATAAAGAATTTAGACATGAAGCCTTTCACCTTCACTAGGGACACACGCAGTGTTCCAAATACAAGAGGAAAAATCAAGAAAAGACAACATCCCTGCAATCCATCTATCCATCCATCAGCCATTCATTCATTCATTCATTCATCCATTCATTCATTGAACAACTAATTATTGAATGTCTGATCTATGCCTGAAGTCATGCTAAGTCCTCCCTATACTGAAAGGGAAAAAAAAAAACAGGGCTGATTTCTGCCTTTATTGGGCTTACTGTCTAACAACACAGAACACTTAACACAATGGATTGATTGACTAATGCAGCAGTGGACTGACTGTTTAAATACAGAGGTGTCCCTTGCTATAAAGGATGTAATAGAAGTGTATAACAGAGATGTATAACCTTGCCTAGGGGAATAGAAAAGCCTTCCCAGAGGAAGTGACATTTAAACTGAAGCCTTGATTCTGAGTGAGGTGAGGAGGATAAGAGTTAAGAAAGTTCTAGTCACAGCAAATAGCCTGTGCAGAAGCCCTGAGCCTACAAGTTTCCCCAGATGCTGAAGAGACTGGAAGACAGAAGTAACTGGAATCTAGGTGGGGCAGCAACTCACCCTTGAGACTGTAAAGGTAGGAGAGAATTTCTTAGAGGTGGAACATAAGGTACAGGCAGGATGGGCACCCTAGGAAGTGTCTAGAAAGTGGCTAGCTCAGTTTAGTTACTTTATGGGTGACAGGAACCTCTCTCTAAGGCTCTGCCCCCTTTTGCTGTCTTTGTATTAAGCACAAAGGGTGAAGATGTGAAAGGTGCTCTTCTTATATCTTGAAAACCTCATCTTCTCCACAGCAGGAGTTTTCAAATGGCCCTGAGTTGGTATTTGGAGAGCAGTACTCACTCTGCCCTTGTGAAGAGTTATGTAGGAGCAATGGAAGTTATTTCTGTGTCAGCTCCTTGGATCAGAGGCAGCTGGGCAGCCAGGATGCACATGGCTTGGTCCAGGTCGTCATGTAGCTGATGAAATGGGGGTTGGAGCTCTGCCAGCTACAAGATCTAGTACAGAGGAGCCAAAGGATGTGTTTTAAGCTACTTTGAAATCTGTGGATGTTTTTTTCCTCCTTTGAAGCTCATTACGGCACTGAGCTAACCATTAGTAATCCTACTGAAGTCTAATACCAAAGAGCAGTAGAGAGGTGTAATTTTCCAGCCAATTCAAGCTCCTACTCTGCTGAAACCCACCTCACTGAACAACTATAAAATACCGTATATCATGTATTTCTTCCCCACTTATATTCAGAAGTGTTCTGGCAGGGTTTTGTTTGTTTGTGTGTTTGTATAAAGGATGAGTGTTATAATTTTGCTGAAGTAAATACCAGCCCTGTGTAGGTAGACTCATCAAGTGCATAGGCTCATTTAATAACTGTTTACTGATCCTAACTATCGCTGGGCATATCTCTACAGACATTAGTGGATATAGAAATTAGTGGGAAAAGAAACATACAAGTTCTTGTTTATGTGGTATTCATCATCAAAAGAGTTTTGAGACAGTAACCAGGTAACAAAGAAAAAAAGAGTAAAAAGAAAGCAAGGTAGGAAAACAGACAAGAAAAAGTAAGGAAAAGGGTAGAGAAGGAGAAAGGAAGAAAGAAGGACCTTTCAGGCAGTGATAACTAGTAGGGAAATTAAAGGGTAATGTGACAAACCATACTTGGTATGTGTCTGATTACCTATTGCTATGTTACACGCTGCTCAAAAATTTAGGGGCTTAAAAGAACATTATATTCTGTTGATAATTTTTGTGAGCTGAGAATTCTAGAAGGATTCAGCTGAATGTTTGTCTGTGATCCACATAGTGCCGCCAGGGCAGGAAAATTCACTTCTCGACAGGGCTTCTTGATTCACATATCTAGTACCTCAGAACTACCCCTCTCTCTTTTCTCTCTGCCCCTACACTTTGATCCTCCAAGGTCTTCCCATGTGGCTTGGACTCCTTAGAGTAAGATGCTGAAAGGGGAATCACACTAAGTACATGACAACTCACTTCTATGTGTGAGTGAAAACTGCAAGTTTCTTCAAGCCAGAGTCCAGAGCATCACTTCTGCCATATCCTCTTCCTGTGAGCAGTCACTGAGCCCATCCCGACTCAGGGGGATGCTACATGGACCCCACCTTGCAGCAGGAGAATTGCCAATGCATATGTGGCCATCTGTAACGTACCACATCTTCAGGCATAATGTTGAATTATGGAGGATGGCTTTCTTCAGGAGACAACATTTGAACTGAGTCCTGACAGACAAGAAGAAACTAAAATGTTAGCTTCATTATTATTTTTTTTATTTGAGAGAGAGGGGGTACACGCAAGCAGGGGAAAAGGAAAGAGAGAGAGAGGGGGGCAGAGAGAGAGAGAGAGAGAGAGAGAGAGAGAGAGAGAGACTCATAAGCAGGTTACACACTCAGCCTGATGAGATACGGGGCTTAATCCCACAACTCTGGGATCATAACCTGAGCCAAAATCAAGAGGAGGGCAGACGCTCAACCAACTGAGCCACCCAGGTGCCCCCAACCTGCTAATGTCTACAAGCAGAGAATACTAGGCAGAGGGAAGATCAAGTACAAAGCCCTGCAGCATGAACGATTGACGTATTCGAGGAAAGATCGAGGGCTTGTGTGGCCGGAGTTTGAAGATGGAGAGAGACTTTAAGGAGAAGAGATAGCAAAAGTAGAGTCAATAGGCCATGGGCAGGAATTTGGATACTATTCTTAGTGTGAGGGAAGGCTTTGGAGCTTTTGAAATTAGCATGAAGTGATTTACATATTTAAAGGATTATAGAAGTTCAAAAATAGCAGTTGGAAGAACACTTAGGAGACTATCACAGTAATCCAAGTATGAGATGATGAATGACTTAGGCTAGCTTGATTTCAGTGGCTATGGATTTGAGTTGAATCTACATATAGGTATAGATATAGGTTTAGGGATGGGTGTGGGTATAGGTACAGATGGAGATATAGCCATAGAGACAGATTCGGAGGTAAACTATATAGGTACATATTTAAATACAGATAAAATTTAGGTATACATGTACATATAGAAATCAATGTAGAAATATAGATTTAGATAGAGTTTTGCATATACAAATTGATACAGATTTAAAGATAAGATATAGAGAAATATATAGAGATATATTTAGATATAGATATCAATATTAAAGTAGATACGAATTTAGATAGAGACACAAACACAGTTATGGATACATTTGAGATGAACATAACAGAGTCTGTTAATAGGTTGGTAGAAGAGTGAAAGTACAAAAGAAATTAACAATTACTTGAGCACTGGATGCAGACCAGAGCTGTTTAATGAGTTAGAAGATACTGATCTATGGAGATTATTTCACTAAAGAGATAAAACAGATCCAAGAAAACATGTGAAATCAAGAACTCTTGAGGGGAAAATGTCACATCTGTGTAGAGACCCACTGATGTTTTTTCCTTTTCCTCTGCCATGAATGCCCTTCCTTGCCTCTGTTTCCCATACTAATATTTCTCACATCTGGAATGTTGTAAGTGGGAGAGCATCATAGGCTTTAGAGCAAGAGAGGCCTTAAACCCAAGGTATTTAAACACAATGTCTGCCATGTACAGGCTGTGGACTATGGGCAAATTAACTCACTTCTTTAAGCTTTAATTTCTCTGTTTTAAAATGAGAATGGGGTGCCTGGGTGGCTCTGTGGGCTGAGCGTCCAACTTTGGCTCAGGTCATGATCTCACAGTTCGTGAGTTCAAGCCCCACATCAGGCTCTGTGCTGACAGCTCAGAGCCTGGAGCCTGCTTCGGATTCTGTGTCTTCCTCTCTCTCTCCCTCTCCCCTGCTCTCACTCTGTCTCTCTCTCTCTCTCTCAAAAATGAATAAACATTAAAACAATTTTTTAAATAACAAAATAAAATAAAATAAGAATAACTGTACTTATCTCACAGGGCTACTATAAGAACTAAAAATAAAAAGACATGTGTAATATACAATTAGCACTGTATCTAACACCTAGTAGAACTCAAGAAATATTAACCTTCTTTTCCTTATATTCTCAAGCCTTTCAAAATACTACTTGTCAAGACCTAACTTTTCTTAGTTGCTTTATGAAACTTTTTCAATCATCTGCACTCCCCAATGCATGATTTCAAAATTATTTCCAGTGAGCTAATGCAATTCCCCAATTAAACTAACTTCCTTGAAGGCAGTGATTCAATCTTATATACCCTCCTTTTTTTCCGTAATATCCAGCCCAATGCCGAGGACTCCATAAATACTATAAAATCCCTGTTGATTGATTCTTTTTTTTTTTCCTTCTGATGAATTAAGTAATTCTCCTCCAACATTGTAGGTCCGATGAAAAATTGACTCTAAAAGCATTTAACATATAGGATCCCCTGGGTTTTCTTAACTAAACAAAAAGAGGATTTTAAAAATATTTTTTAACTTTTTTTATTCTTTTCAGGTGGTTCCCATATTTAATAGAATGTTACAGATCTAAAAATAAGTGTCTCTGTAATGGATGATTTTTTTTTCTCATCAAGTTGTTTGAAAGCTGGACAGTCAACATTTACAAATTACATTGATGTGTCATAGTCTTAAATAAATTGTGTTATAGTAGCACATTTGTGAATACTAAAAGAATTGCTCAGTACTCTTGGTATAAAACTTACCTTTGAAAATTTAACCTCCCGAGATAGATACTGTATATTATATTTTAAAATATATTTGTTACAAATAGTTTTTTTATTTCAAAGTGTGATTTCTGGATAAATTTTTACTTTAATACAATATCTTGCTCTCCTATCTGTCTCTGCCTGTGACCGTGAAACTGTTCTCTTCCTTACACAGACTATAAAGGCACTCTCACAAAAGCTCAGGGCCTTCTTATCACTGCAAAAATTATAACCACTCATGATGAGGCTTCATCTCCAATTCTGATGAAATATAAGCACCGATATCTTTGTCAAACCTCCTTACCGTGAAGAGAATTTCTCTTTTGGTAGATTCTTAACCATGTGTTGGAAGATTATTTCACTCTAATTTGGAAATCTTTATTTTCAAGGAATAGCTCGCATTTTACTTCATTATTGCTCTTCGAGTAACTTATTGATCTTGGCATTCAATGATTTTCTACATTGGATATTTTCACGAAGTAATAACCCTATTTTAATAACATTATCTCATATAAGATATTTCCAGTAACACATGGACTACTAACCCCTTATTATACTATGCAAATCCCATTATTGGTATATCTTTTTTTATCAGAATGACAAATTGAGTATTATAAAACAAATGCTATGCACACCACAACAAAAAAACACAAAGAAATAAAATTATAGAATAATAAGCATTAAACAAAGATTCCTTTTCCTAATGCAAATATAAAAGCAATTCTTTATGTATAATTTCTTAATAGTTGATGGAGTGTGAGCTATCCCAGTACTGAAATACTGACACAAAAATCTTTGCCCTAAATGGATGACTCAGTAAGTAAATGAAATAGCCAAAAAGTGCCTAAAGTCTTTTATTTTATCATTTTTCCTCTGTACCTAGTGGGATGTGGATGGTATCTGGACCTTTCTTTTTCTTCTATCTTGATGTCAGATTATCTCCTGCCTTGCTCAGGAAGCTCCAGACATACTGGTTCTCTCTAATTCCTTGAACACATGTAGTTCTCTTAGCTTCCAGATCCTGACCTCGACATTTCCTCTACGTCCAATGTTTTCCAAACAGCTCTTCACATGGTGGTATATTTTCATCATTCCGTTTAAATATCACCTCCATATTCAGACTTTCTCTGGCTATTTGAAGTATGCATCTCATACAGCAACTTCTTTCTTTCAGAGTACCTACCACAGTGTGTGATGATAATTTTATTTCTTATCTTCCTTAACAGAATAGGAACTCCGTAAAGACAGGGAATGTGTCTGTTTTGGTCAGCATTCTCCTTCTGGTGCTTATGAAATAGTGGAAGGTCAACACATTTTCTGCATGTATGGATGAATCATGAACTTACACCATGGAAATAAAGTGAGTGGTTGGTCTATATGACCCCAGGATCAGCTTCCAAGGACATAGCTGTAAGTGATCCCTCTCAGATGTATTTTTTCCTTTTAGCTGTCTATTACTATGATTAATGTGTGATAAAAATCATGGCCTTTGGAGTCAGAACCCGGATTCTGTGTTTAAATCTCATCCAACAAGTTTATTCATTAACTAATCCAGAAAAATGCAAGACATGATGCTAGATATTAATATTGCTAAATATTGGTAGTGTTTAAGTAAATATTGGGCAACTACCAGATTATAAAAGGATTTATATACTATTATTTCTCAAATTTGTCAGTCAATAGAATTCAAGGGACTTGTTAAAAATTATAGATTCATAGCAACCCACTCCTCTCCCAGACCTACTGGTGCAACTTCCCCAGGTGCATGCAACTCTTAGGTGCCTGGACATTTAACAAGAACACATTTGCTTCGTGTAATTAAGCAAGTTCAGGGAACATGAATACATTTGTTACTAACAATTTTATCCCGAAGATTTGGGGAAAGCAGTGAAGGAGTTTAAGCAGGGAAGCAATTTTGGGGAGGATTTTCTGGGAGCTGAATGTAGCAGTCAAGATGGAGAGGAGGCAATGATTTGTATGATATTAGGTGAGAAAATGGAGTTGGACTTTGGCCAATGCTTATATTTATGGGCTGAAACTTCTGTTGGGGAAAACCAGATGGATAGTGGTGCATTTTACTGAAATAGGACCTAGAGGAAGAGGATAGACTTTAGAGTAAAGGAGACAGACAGAGAAAGAGAGAGTGAGAGAGGGAGGGAGAAAGAGAGAGTGATGTTAAAGTTAGGGGTGAGATACTGCTTTATGAATAAGAAGGAAGAGTTCAGTTGGAGATATTTAACTTGAAGTGTTATTTAACTGTGAAATATTTAGTACCAATATGTAGAGAAAGAAAAAAAAGAGGAATGAAGATAGACCCCTGTCCCTATGGAATTCTAATACATAAAAGATAGAGAGAGAAGAATACATAAAGTAAATTGTGAAACGATGACCAACGATGTAGAAGGGATCCAGGGATGAATGATGTTAGGGAAAAAAAAATCGGAGAGAATTTCCCAAAGAAAATGATCACAGTATAAAAATTTTGCAAGGTCAAGTAAGATTAGAACTCAAAATGCTCATTGCATTTGTAAGTAAGGAAGTCACTGGTGACATTTGCCGGTGAACTTTCAGTAGATAGATGACAGTAGAAGTCTGATTACAATAAGCTGCAATGTGTGAAATAAGGGTACAAATTCTATGATGTTGACTTCTTCATCTATACAATGGATATACTAATACCTTCCTTAAAGGGCTAATATGAGGATTAAATGATATAACAGATTTCTAATATTTAAAACACATTAGATACCCAAAAATATCTTAATTTTTTTTTCAATTTATAACCGTATAAGACCAGGGATTCCATATTATCTCAGTAGAATTCAGTCCAACTTACATGGGTTCAAAGCAAAAACCCCATTAATTTAGTGAAGATAGTGACTCATTTTCATAATTGTTTACTAATGGTAAGGACACAAGATAATGTTTTTGAGCACATAAAATTTATAAAATTAATCTAAATAAAGTATGTTAAAATCTTATTAAAAATAAATAATCATTACAGTTACTTTGATGTTCTGTGGGGCAAGATAATGCCCTTAAAACCTACATGTCTGCAAGACTGATATAATGTAATCAGTTTATATTCATGAGTCAATTCTGTACTCCAATGCAGCATTTCAATGATGTTTATTATACTGTATTTCCAGGGAAGAAAAAAGTGTAAAACAATTTTTCACTTGCTAGATAATTCATTTTGCTTACAGTTTTGAGTGAATTCTATGACTGAAGCATGTCATAGGAATGTTATATGTCTTATTTCTTAAACTTTACAGTAACTATGAGGCTCTCATTCCTTATTTACATATGAAAAATTGGAGGTTCATAGAGTAAGAGTGCTGCCCAGGGCACACAGCTATTTAGTAGTAATACTCAGACTTTGTCTCTACTTAATTGTAAGCAACAAGAATGTCTATGCAACTCTAAGAAGCGAGGCATTGAGTTACCATCGTGGTTTAGCCTCCTTAAACAAGTATCTATTGATTATGTACTTGGAACATAGTACTCTATAAAATTGTACATGCCAATGGGTATGAGACATTATCCTTTGTTCAGTTAGAGAGAAATGACACAATGATACGCAACCTCAAAGGCCTCACCGGTGTTAGGAATTATTAGTAGCACATGCATACAATGGAATGAAAGTTATATCTCTCTTTAACTTCAACAGTTTGAAGAAGGAAGATTTTAATCCGTGTTTGGATCCAGCTTTGCTCTTAAGCATTGTCTTGTGCAGTTAGCACTTGAATTGTTTATAGGGATTAAGAAATTGGGAAAGATCGTGAATTACTATAATACCTAGACCCGAGGCAATCTATGGAGCCAAGAGTGCAAAAATGTTACTGGCCTTCCATTATGCATGGAGCCAGAGTGGCAAGAGCTGCGTGCTGTCAGTGAGATGAATGGATTTACCTCAGAATGTTTCAATATAGTCCTCTATGTTATGCTGTTATGGGTTTGTTAATTGGTTAAGCTATAACCCACATGCAGATGGCTGCTCTAATCAGGAATTCACACTTCAGGGGTATCGATCTAGCATTCTAATTAAAAAAAACCAAACACTCCAGAATGGGCTTCTCTTACCCATATCTAGATTAATAATAATGCTTTACTAAGTAGGTTGGTGATTGTCAGAAAAGGAAAAGAAAGTTGCCAAATTAGTATCCTATTAAATACCATGATTAATATCAGGAATGAGTTCTCATGGGTAAAACTATTAAAAATATATGGATAAGCAAAAATATTTAGAAAAACTCTGATACTTGCATTAACAGTGTGTACAAATCCAGGCTACACTTTAGGGTAAATTCCTGAAGTTCCTGTGTCAGGCCGTTGGTTGATAGGATTTCTGGTTGCCTGATACAGACCATAAAGGCCATTAAGCCCTACCTCTGGTCTGTTGTTACATTTACCTTAAGTGAATTTTTCATGCAAGGTGATGGTCAGAGTATCTAATAAAACAGAGAACAGGAATATTATCAGATTTACAGAACCAATCATGTGGACTTTCAAAGCCTGCTTCCAGGTAAATGGTTAAACAAACAAACAAACAAACCAAATAGTTTATGTGAGAGATATTCATTTTATACTTAACTTTTATTATAACCAAGTAGCATTCGTATAGAGGATTAGTTAGCCCTGACCCTTCTCAAACTTGTTGACCTGTTTTATACCAGTAAGAGTCTATATGTCATATAGGTCTAAAGTGGGTTAAGGCCATGTATGTAATGCCAATGCGCATGGACCAACATAGTGGGGAAAGACATTTTTGATTACTGATAGTCATCGCTCTCTATAATGAACATAACTATCATATAAGAGTGGAAAAAGCTTGGGGTTCAGCAAGCTTGTCCTCCATCACCCCATTCTCTTTCCTTTCTGTTTCATCTAGGATCATCTTGAACATTCCCACAAAAACAAGTACCTTATAGTTCAGAGAACATTACCATATCCATTGGTATTACCTTTCTGACATAAAAGGACTTATTAAATAGCTCCGTATAAAATGCCCATTATTCAAAACTTTTTCAAAAGCATCTTGCATTCTAATGTATTCCTATTAAAAATATGAAAAAAAAAATAGGGGCGCCTGGGTGGCGCAGTCGGTTAAGCGTCCGACTTCAGCCAGGTCACGATCTCGCAGTCGGTGAGTTCGAGCCCCGCGTCGGGCTCTGGGCTGATGGCTCGAAGCCTGGAGCCTGTTTCAGATTCTGTGTCTCCCTCGCTCTCCGCCCCTCCCCCGTTCATGCTCTGTCTCTCTCTGTCCCCCCCAAAAAATAAATAAATAAATAAACGTTGAAAAAAAAATTAAAAAAAATATGTATCTCTAAGCATTATGATGCTAACTTTCCAAATGAATAAGCAAGTCTGAAGTGCCATGTTCCGTGTTATAATTATTAGTGGATTTTAACAAGAAATATGGCTACATATGTTACGGTACCTCATATCTATTTGACATTACATTCACAGCGCCATTTGGAAAATTGACAGGGTAATCTAAAAATATTTTTTTACGTTCTTTGGATGAGCACAAAGTTTTCACTTAACAAAGTTGAACTATAGACATATAATATTTAGGTAATATCCCCTACTCCATCTACTGGGAACAGAAATCATTAACTTGGAGAGAATATTTGTACTCAAACAGAAGTTATTCCATAGCATTTAGAGGAGAAAAATAATGGAACATAGTCCATTATTGAATCTATTCTAGAAACGTTTGATTGGAGCACCTGTTAATTCTGTCTTTAATTTTGCATATGGATAGCACATTCAGTGCCAAGGCAACTCAAAGTTTCATTTTTGTGAGAGGGAATCAATATTAGTGATTGAATGGGACAAGTTCATCTGTCTACCCAATATTGAAATATGACTGGTGTGGTGAAACTACATCTAGTTGGAGGGAACAGAGATATTTGATAACAGAGTAAGTGGAATCTTGCCAAAGACCTGTTTCCCCAATCCTGTTTCTCAATGACATCTGGACCAGGACCAGTGTAAGAACTATCATGTTTCTGGAATGTTCCAAGGTCACCCTTCTGGGAGTTGCTTTTGCTGTCCTCCTTAGACACGTTTATGCTCATATTCAAATGAGGCTCATTTGTGAAATAAGTTTTTTAATAGGCAGTTGTGCATTTTAAGGCAAAATTATGTAATTTAATGGGTTGAGGGAGGAGAGAGAATTTTTCATGAGGCACTGTTCCAAAGTCCTCCAGTCCTACAAACGACTTCTTCCTCATTTAGGATGTATTCTTGACAGAGCCTAAGGTTAACCCCCAGGCATAATGCACATTTTTAGGAGAAAGGTTTGCATCTTCCAATGCAGATTTGCATCAAGATTTTTTTTTTTACCTGCAAAAAGAATATTTCTTAAAATGCTGCATTAAAAGTCCTTGACATAGCAGCAGGCAAAAATGGTGAATGCAGGCATGGGCACAGTAGATAGCTAAATATATCTCACCTCAGTGGACTCTTTGGTATTTAGGTTTTCAGTGATCTGTTAAATGCTCTGCCCATTTTAAAAGCTGTTTGCAGGCAATTTGTGTAAGATGGCATATCAGGCGATGGCTTGGCTTTGCAAAACGTGTATTTAACAAATTCAGTTTTGCTTCAGTTTGATACTTTGGCATATTATATTTTTATCTCTTCAAGATTTAGGAAACTTTCTTTAGTCACCTTCCAGTCTTTCCTACAAAAGGGTAACAAATGCCATCTTTCTTGGTAATCTTTTGAAGAATATTCTCAAAACAAGATGATCAGAATTCCTTTTCCGACTGTAGAATCCTGAATCAGCAACATTTGCTGCGTTGCTGCATATTGAAAATAGGTTGCATGAATCTAGTGTGGTATTGCTGGCATGTGTCTTTTTTTTTTTTGTAGGGTCCTCAGAATATGACCAGTGCATAGAAAAAAGAATCTATCCTCCTGAAACACTCCAGTGCCTGCTGTTTTTCTATTGCTTTGCCACTGTGCTTCAAGAAGACATAACTAATGATTTTGAATTACAGTGGCCTGGTGAGTTGTCAGTGACAGATAGAAATGATGGGCTCCTGAACTAACCCCGTCTTCACAATTCCTCAGTATTGGTTTCTTCTTAGCCATTCATAATCAAGATTCAACGGTCTTTTAGATACTCTTAAATCTCTAGATAACCCCTTTAAGATGGACAGCTGTTGGAAACTGGGAGAGGATATTGCGGTTTGGTGAAAACTACAATTTCTTTGATGAATGAAAGAAAGCTTAGCTTCAAGGCATCTGGGGAAAACAATTCAAACACAGAGGAAAACAAGAACCAATCCAGAATCATCTTCCTTTGTTTCATATCCGAAATTCCCTCTTTTGCTGAAATGGTAGTGTTTACCTCTCTGCAGAACTTCCTCAACAAAACCTGGTGGCTTTGGCATTTGTGTGTATGTGTGTGTGCATATGCGTGCGTGTGTGTGTGTGTGTGTGTGTGTGTTTGACTTCTCATTTTTCCTCTTACTCACAGTTGTTAACTACAAAGGTTAGCAGTTTGGGCAGCTTTCACAGTTTTTGCTCCCTAAAGATGGAAAGAACCACTGAAAAAGGTGCCCAAGTGCTGTGGATATTTACTGTTCTGGCTGCCTAGCATCCATGCGTGCTTTCCAAAAACCCTCATATTTCCTTTCATGGAATTAACTCTCCATTGATTACAGTCTTGTTGGGACTCTAAATAATTCATCCTCTGCTATAGGAGCCGAAGGAATGCTTGGAGACTTCATAGGCTCCTCTGACCACATCTTTTCCCTTCAACTAAGTATAACCAATGGATAGGTTGGCATAAGACTTAGGCTCAACCCATCAGATTCTTTCTCCCGGAACTTCTCTCCTCAAGTGAGATTCAAGATCTGAAAACCTGATTGGTGGTCATTTATCCTAACTCTGGTACCCCGATATGCAGGCTGAATGGTTTCTCCTGCCCTGATTATTCTCGTTCTGCTTGAAACTGTGTGTGTGGTCTAGTTTTCTGGTCTTTTATACGGATTTAGCAAGCTACCCAATATCTTTCTAGTAAATTTATTTCTGCTGAAATCACCTGTTATAGATTTTTATTATTTGCAACAAAAAACAAGCAAAGAAACCAATCAAAACAACAACAACAAAAAACACCTAAAGGAAATATACATCATGAGCCCTTTCTGGGACAAGGTAAGATGTACATAAATATAATAATTAAGTATAAAAATAAGCTTAGGGCATAATACATTTCTTCAGGTGCTGGGGCTGTTACTAATTCTGGACATTCCTTGTGGAGTAGCTGGAAATACAGTTTCAAATAGCATGTAGCTTCACGCAGTAAGAGTTTCAAACAAAAAGTAGTAAGAACCTACTGTATGTCACATTTCATATGAAAATAGATATGAGAGATAAAACAATGGAGAAAGTACTTGTGAGCAGTGTATAATCCACCCTCAAAAGATGATTTAAAAATACTACTGTAATCCAGCTGTGGGGTACTCCAGTATGAACCACTGTTCCACTCCATGTCAACTTTGACCTAGTATATCTCATGCGGACAAAATCTAATCACACCGATGTGTCTGTTACCAATACAAATTTTCTCAAAGACATGTTAGAGAGCAATATGGAGGATTGTATATTCCATACTCCAAACATTATCCTCACTTCTGCATTTTCTACTTGTCTCCTTTCTTGAACCTCCTTTTTGACTTTTCCTTGGGCAATGTTTTGTCCTTTTCCCAGCTTGCCAGCAAATGTATTCCTTGACACTTCCCTTTCTCTCACTCACAACTTTTTTTTGTGCCTGAAAAATTATCACTTCTCTAGATTTGCTTTAACCCACCCATCACCCTTCTCAACTCACCAAGGATCTTGTAGTAACAGGATCCACTATCCGTAGCAGAAAATAATGGAGTGAAAATGAAGGGTTTTGGTAAAGATGATGATATCTGATTGGGTTCTCAATCTGTACCTAAAATCTGCCAGTCGACATGGTCTATACAAGTCATACCTCCTATCTAAGTTTGATTTTTGCCAACCCAACTCAGACCTCTTTCCTTTAAAGTCTGTTGTGAAGATAAGTTATGTGCTTTGTAGAATGCTCCATATTAGAGATATATGAAAAATAAAATGTCATCTAGGTGGTAGTTTGACAAGATCACTTTCAGTTATCATTACACAGATTATTACATAGAAGAAACCCAAGTGAAGGTAAGTAAATGACAAGGAGGGCATCTATGTTGTCATCATCAAAAGTTCCAAAACAACACTCTTAGCTTCATGAAGTTTGGCATTTTCATAGCACTGCTGAATAACCCGATATTCTCATTCGAAAGTGTTGACTTGACATATACTTCGCTTTAATCGAACACTCCTACCCATAGTCATCTTTCCCTGTGTATTCAGTAGAACTGAGTCTAGAAGGATGAGTGAGGTCAGGGCCAGAGAAGCAAACACATTAAATACTGAAAATACTCCATCACAACAAACACTTTCCCCAAACACACACACATACACACACACACCCCTACCTTTCATTTCAGAATACCTGCTCGCTTGAGGGTTTAATTGTAATGAATGGGCATGTTGATATTCTTTCTGTAAACTCACCCTCCACCCAGAAGTTTTGACTTTCTCAAGAACCAATCAAACTTCAGCATAAGAAATACTTAAAATCGAGTTGGAAATCCGCTACATTTACAGTGTTAGGTTATCTCTGACACAACAGGTCTTCTCTTTCACTCTTAGAAGTTTCTAAACTTCTGAGTGATGTCAGATCCTATTAAAAATTAAGTATGGAACAAGAGATTTGTGCTTCCCCTGCCACCAGATTTGGTGGCAGGCAATAAGAGCTTCCGCAGCTAATGGACACACAGGCTTTGGTCACAGTTCATTACATCACCTTGTCGTGGGGTATGTATATTAGTGATCGCCTTTGAGCAATCAATTTCATCCAAAGTGGGCTTAATGGAGCGTTAATATGTATATATATATTTTTGGAAATATACACAACATCCCTTGTATCTGCACTGACATAAGAAAGTAAAAAGTGAGGTATTTAGAAATCTCTAAGAGAAAAATTCTGAGAACCAGTCACTTTATAAGAAATAATGATTATGGTAACTTTATGGGCCCCAATATGGGGAATAAGACAAGAAGCTTTTGTTAAAATTAACCCTACATAGAGCTTACCAGAAGGCGATTCTAAATAGGTCAGCATATTTTTTTCAATTATTCTGCCCCAGCCTGACAGGCCCAACCTTGCCCCACATAGCAGGTCTGTGTAACACATAACACAACCCTGCTTTCTGTATACTTAATTCTCATGGCTGTGTAGACACCTATCTTCTGTCCAAACAAGGCTATGAGTGCAGGATACCAGGGAATCATGTGAAAACAGGCCTGGATTCTTTCTCTCTACTCTGTGACCTACCTCCCCAGAGCCACCAGATCCCCGTGGGTATTACCAACACTAACTGAATCAAAACCTAAGACAAGAAGGTGGCTCTAGCCTTGTGAATTGAAGTTCAAACAATTTAGAACCTCCCAAGTTTTCAAAGGAGGGACAGCCTGCCCTCTGAATATGTATTAAGTTATAAAATATGAAAATATTTTTTAAGCCCTAAGGGAGCATTCGGGCAAGAATCAATTTAAGATATAACTAAGACATGCCTCACATGCAACTCAAAGTTAGATGAGAAGGCCAGTCATCCACTTCCTTCCCAATCCCCACTGCATTAAAATTTCTAAATATATAGACTTGAACTTGAAGCAGCCCAATGGGCATATTCAGTTCAGCCAATTATTATAGCTTTCTAGTTTGATAAGAGATTCTGATTATTAAAATATGGAGATGGTCACTCCCAAGCTTTACAAGCAGCAAATGGTTTTTAAACTAGAGTTAATGTTGTCACTACAGGTTTTCTTTGCTTCATATTAGCAAACGTGAAACACATACCTGGGCGGCATGGATTCACTGGGAAAGCATAAACGCACAACACGAAAAACTACAGACACGTGTTCTTAACTGTGTTTAAAAGGACAATAACAAGTTTTTCTATTGCTTCCTGAATTAACTCTGAATTGGAAAACAACGTTTCCTATTACAGTGTTAAGTCCTCTTCTTCTAGCCTCCTATGGCAGAGGGATGTGCTGGAAAGAGCAGAATTATGCTTACAGGTGAACTTGGCCAAGTAAGCCTAAGGATTAGACACCAAAGTGATGGATACGTGAAGATGAAGATGTTGGCACAAATGGGTCTTTCACTCTTTACCTTTCGGCATTGAATTAGGCTTACCGATACACAGCTTCTTGGGCACCCCTTATCTGATATATATTAACCTCTCCGGGAAACATTCCCCAACCTCACTTTTCAGTTTTCTTTGGGGGCTGTGGGGTAGACTTTTGTAGGTTTGCCAGCCCACGGCTCCCCATCCTCAGCCATCGAAGGGTCTGATTGCAAACTAGGCTTGACTGCAGTTGCTGCAGAATGCACCAATTAATTACATGTCTTTTACATAATTGGCATGAGGGCTTTTTGAACAAAAATGCAAATTTATGGAAATTGGTTGAAATGCTTATGCAAAATAATATAAAAATGGACCCCTAAATTATTGGGAAAAAAGGTAGTTTTAATTGAACAGCTAAAAGATTTGTACTTCGTTATATGATTATATCTGGTAAACTCAATTTAAAAAGTAAGTTCATTTGCTTTTATCTAACCCTTCCATATCTTGCTCAGTATTGTTGGTATAATTATCACCAATAAAGGACCAATCTTATTTTCTATCTCTTTTTGCATCAAGCATTAGTTCTGTAAACAGAAATGGAATATGTTATTTTTTTTTTTCACAGAGCCTTGTGCATTACAAATTAGGAAGCATCAGGCCAAAGAGTTGCAAAGCAACCAATTATTGCTTAAAGGGGACAGAATGCAGCACCCTGCTTATTTGCTGTTTTGCAGGGGGAATGACTTTGCTGTAAAACAAGACTTTCACAAAGGATCTTTGCAAGGCAGTTGTAGGGGAAATCGTCTTGCAATCAGTAGAATATATCTGGCAATGGTGGCAAGAAATGTGGATATGCAGTTAGCGATGCATTAAAAGAAAATCAAGGATGCTTTTGACATAGGAGTGAATACCTGAATAATCATAAATGTGCACTTAATAAAAAACGTGTCAAGAAATGTAGAATATGGATGGGCAAACACTAAATGAAAGGGATGAGAAATAAACTGTTGCCAGGTTAAGGGACATAGAAATTTACAATGAACAAGCTGTTAGTTATTGACGGACAACTCCCAAAATTCAAACAGATCCAATTTAATATACCTTCAGCTAATCAAGAAATTAGACTGACCTCCAAACTCCAAGGGTGTGGAAGTAGTTTTACAAGATTCAGATAATTAGACTGATGAGGTAGCTTTCTTATTCAGTATTTTCCCTTGGAGAAGGTGGGAGAGCTGTGAAGCAGATTGGGGGTGGGCTTGCTTTCCTGGTTCAGACTTAGTAACACCACTTGGACAATTATTTCTTAAAATATCCTCAGTTTTTTCTCTTTAGGTTCCTACTGTAAAATGTAATTGGAGGTTGCCTGAAACTATTTAAGGCTTGTCAGCCTCTCATCAAGAAATGCTAAGAGTAGGTGAATTGATTTTATCAATAGAGGGCTACATTCTCACACCTGTTCCTATTGGAGAGGAAGAAAATTTCTTCTCTACTCTTCTAGGTTCTGTGGGTGGCGAATTGATATAAAAGATTAACAGAAGAAAAACAAATTTAATTGCACACATACAGGAGCCTCATAAGAATACAGGACCCAAAGGTAGTCAGACAATTGAGGTGTATATGCCATCCTGTGCTAAGGAGAATGGGGTAGGTATCTGATACTTCAAAGGGAAGAAAGACAATATACAAGAAGACAGGAAGAACAGATGTTTGGTAAACAAATGTTTGTCTTATTATGCAGAGGCAATGGGACACAGAGAGGAACTCGATCATCAGGTCCTGTGGAGCTTACCCCCAGCTTATAAAACCTGTCCATATTCTCTGCAGTTATCTCTGGTGATAGTTATCTTCCTGGACCAGGCCCTCTATCCAAATTCCTTTAGGCAGTTACGGGGGAGGTACAAGCTCTTCCTGAGTCTTTTGGGTCTTGAGTGAATTCAACTCAAAGTAATACACAAGCCAAAATGGCATGTTTCCGATGGACTCATTCTGACACCCGTCATTCCTCCAGAGAGGTAAGTAGCTAAAGACAAATCTGGTCCAGGAATTTGAAGTAGAGAAATGAAATTAGTAAGACTTGCAAACTATTACCTGAAGTATTCAGATTTTTTAAATGCTTATTTATTTTTGAGAGAGAGAGAGAGAGAGAGAGAGAGAGAGAGAGAGAGAAACAGAGGGCAAGCGGCGGGGAGGGGCAGAGAGAGAGGGAGACACAAGAGCAGATGCAGGGGCTCCAGTCTCTGAGCTGTCAGCACAGAGCCCAACTTGGGGCTCAAACTCAGAAACCATAAGATCATGACTTGAGCTGAAGTTGGATGCTTAACCGATTGAGCTCCTAAAATGTTCAGATTTTTTTTTTAATTTTTTTTCAACGTTTATTTATTTTTGGGACAGAGAGAGACAGAGCATGAACGGGGGAGGGGCAGAGAGAGAGGGAGACACAGAATCGGAAACAGGATCCAGGCTCTGAGCCATCAGCCCAGAGCCCGACGCGGGGCTTGAACTCACGGACCGCGAGATCGTGACCTGGCTGAAGTCGGACGCTTAACCGACTGCGCCACCCAGGCGCCCCTAAAATGTTCAGATTTTTAAAGACAAAATGGAGTTGTAATCTTATGATTCCCGTCATACATCTCAGTGTGATGATACATCATTTCTTCTATTTTCCTCTCTTGTTTCTCAGTTTGGTGCATTGCATGTTTATTTGGCTCCTACTATGTGCAAAATAGTACAACAAATCCTGAAGACAAATATAGAAATACATTTCATAATTCTTGCTTTTCCATATAGACATGAAACACAAAATATCAGGCTGTGTGTGAAAAGGGCTATAATGAATGTAGTAAAAAATGAAGTTTAAAGAGCTTTAACTTAACAGTTCCTAGATAAGATATATCATAAATCTGATTTAAAAGTGCATCTCTCCTTAACTAGTGATTAATAGCATGTATTTGTTTCACTTTAACCAGTATTGTTGTTGAAGGCATTGAAATAATTATATTGCATTCTCTTCCTCCTCCTTGTCTCTCTTCATTCATTATTTATCCCTAAATTACCATTTCTTATTTGGCCCATCAAGATTTTCAGGAGAACTGTTTTCTGCCAAAATTTTGGGAGGTGCAAATCTAAAAAGAGATGCTAAAAATCATTGAATCATTCCGTTCAAATGGGTGAATGTTATGGTATATAAATGAGATCTCGGGAAAGCTGCTAAAAGACAAACAAAAATACTGGGTTAATGAGTAAATTCATACTAATAAAGCCCTCAAAATGATTAGAATTGGGGCCCACTCATTCAATCACAAGTTCATCAAATTGTATTGTTTATCAAACATTTGGCTCAATGTTGGAATTATACTGATGAAAGCAAATCAATCCTTAACCCCTTGTCTTCAATGTAGGAGGAAAGACAGGTGTGCAAAAATGCCAGTGCCCATACGCTGAAAGGGAATGGGTGCAGCCTAGAAGACTGGGTTCCAGGATCTGAGATCAGAAGGTTATAGAAGGGGGGAGAGTGTAGTCAAAAGTGTGAAGGAAAGATCCTTGGGTAAGGTGATTGCTGAGCTGAGTTTTGATAGATAAATAGACATTTTTGGATAAAAATAAGCACATTTGAATTGGGAGAGTCGGGGCGCCTGGGTGGCGCAGTCGGTTAAGCGTCCGACTTCAGCCAGGTCACGATCTCGCCGTCCGTGAGTTCGAGCCCCGCGTCAGGCTCTGGGCTGATGGCTCGGAGCCTGGAGCCTGTTTCCGATTCTGTGTCTCCCTCTCTCTCTGCCCCTCCCCCGTTCATGCTCTGTCTCTCTCTGTCCCAAAAACAAATAAACGTTGAAAAAAAAAATTTGAATTGGGAGAGTCTACATCAAACACAAAGACAAGGAGTCATCAAAGATGTTACATATTCCTAAAGTAGGAAGTTGCAGGAGATGATCAGCTGGAGACAATGGCCAAATCATAAAAG
Source organism: Prionailurus bengalensis (assembly GCF_016509475.1). NCBI lineage: Eukaryota > Metazoa > Chordata > Mammalia > Carnivora > Felidae > Prionailurus > Prionailurus bengalensis. The sequence continues at coordinate 187,596,406 of NC_057344.1, read as the reverse complement.
CAGACTTTGAATTTTTTTTAACTTTTCGCAAGTTCTCCCAAAAGACAACTTCCTTCAGGTTTTCTTTCATATACCTACACAGTGAACCTTGTCCGAACTTGCCAGTGAACTGAAGATTCTTTTTTTATGAACCAAATTTTCCTATAAGGTTTGTTGTTGTTTTTTCTTTCTTATTTCTAGAAAAGAATACATAGCTTATAGTTTCTCTTCCTCCATCAACTCAAGTTCTACCTTTATTAAGTAATTGATCAATATCATTTTATTATACTACTGTATGCTCAATACTAGTGGGGAGAAAACCTGTCATTTTATAGTGTTTACTGATATTAACAGAAAGTATCCATGCACAAAGAAGAGATAATTCAGAAAATACTAAATTTTGTCAGCACGGAAGAAGTAAGTCATAAAAAAAGGCCTAGATGTTTTTACCCAGGAAATGGAAATGACACCGGATACATTTGTACATTTCTTGCCTTGTATTATAAAGTTTCAGTGCACTGATACGATGGTGCTTTGGAAACTAGGGTTCACTGCGTCCACTTGCTACATGAAGACACTAAGCCTCAGGAGAGCAGGACACTTACCATAAGCTCCACAGCTCTTTCCTGGCATGGCTGGATCTCCAAACATAGTCTCCTAATTCTCATACAAGGCTGTTCCACCAAACTAATTGTTCTCATGCTCCATCCTTAGGGCCCAGAAATTTCACTGGCAAGAAGCTGGAATGAAGAAAGGGTAGAGGGATAGTATTGTAGGACTTAAAGGGAAATTTAAATTTTGGTAAGTTATTTGTGACTTTAAAGAAAATAGCTTAATTGAAAGATTATTTTTACAGATCATAGCTCCTCATAGTAAAATTCTAAAACTTCCATATTGTTTTCATTACGTTGGTATTTTTATAGGCTAGAAAGTGTGTGTAGAAGGAAACTCAACTTTGATACTCTTCATAAGTAATCTAATAAAGAACCTCAAAACACAACCACGCAAGTGCACATGGACACATAAGTTTGCCTCTCCGGGGGTGTGACTAAGAATGGGCTCTCAAAGTGGCCAGTGCCTTGCTGCCATTACTATACTGGAGCTCATATTCAGTGCCTGTCATTGTGATAAGTGCTATAAACAAATATATTCTCATGTAACTCCCACAGCAATACTGAGCTGAATTTTACAAAGTAGGAAAGTATAAGTAATAAATGTTAAATTTGAAATGTATGTCTGATTCCAGGATTGATGCATTTATTCCTGATATCACCAATATTGAAGTGGATAGAGGATGCTTTGAGGTTCGACCTTCTTCCAACCAAAGCCCCTAGACCGAGTGTATGAGGAAACTGATGCTTACACATTCCCACTAACGAGTGTTATATTTAGAGTTGCTATAGGAGTGACGCATGCAAATGATAGAAAAATAATTTTAAAATACAGAAGATATAAAACAGGAATTTCTCTCAGTCTCATAACTTATTCCCATTTCCACTTGCATCAAATAATTACTGTAAACCATTCATTCCAGTTCAATGGGGACCACTAAATACACAAACATGTGTTTATCAACTTTGAATAATTATCTTTGATTTTAAGTTTGAATGATAACGTATTTTTCAATCATACCACCCTCACTTCTTTCTTCAAGGAAATTCTATCAGCAAAACTGTTCTTTTTACATTACCCAAGTTTGTGACACTTTCACTGAATTCAGCAGCCATAGTTATACTGTCCCGCTTTGCCTGAAGTTTGGTTTTATTTTTATTTATTTTTAATTTTTTAATGTTTATTTATTCTTGAGAGAGAGAGAAACAGCACAAATTGGGGAGGGGCAGAGAGAGAGGGAGACACAGAATCCGAAGCAGGCTCCAGGCTCTAAGCTGTCAGCACCGAGCCTGCCCAGGGCTCAAACTCATGAACCACGAGATCATGACCTGAGCCGAAGTCAGATGCTTAACCAACTGAGCCACCCACGCATCCCTGAAGTTTGGTTTTATTTATTTATTTTTTTTAAATTTAGGTTTATTTTATTTTTTTTTTATGAAATTTATTGACAAATTGGTTTCCATACAACACCCAGTGCTCATCCCAAAAGGTGCCCTCCTCAATACCCATCACCCACCCTCTCCTCCCTCCCACCCCCCATCGACCCTCAGTTTGTTCTCAGTTTTTAACAGTCTCTTATGCTTTGGCTATCTCCCATTCTAACCTCTTTTTTTTTTTCCTTCCCCTCCCCCATGGGTTCCTGTTAAGTTTCTCAGGATCCACATAAGAGTGAAACCATATGGTATCTGTCTTTCTCTGTATGGCTTATTTCACTTAGCATCACACTCTCCAGTTCCATCCACGTTGCTACAAAAGGCCATATTTCATTTTTTCTCATTGCCACGTAATATTCCATTGTGTATATAAACCACAATTTCTTTATCCATTCATCAGTTGATGGACATTTAGGCTCTTTCCATAATTTGGCTATTGTTGAGAGTGCTGCTATGAACATTGGGGTACAAGTGCCCCTATGCATCAGTACTCCTGTATCCCTTGGATAAATTCCTAGCAGTGCTATTGCTGGGTCATAGGGTAGGTCTATTTTTAACTTTCTGAGGAACCTCCACACTGCTTTCCAGAGCAGCTGCACCAATTTGCATTCCCACCAACAGTGCAAGAGGGTTCCCGTTTCTCCACATCCTCTCCAGCATCTATAGTCTCCTGATTTGTTCATTTTGGCCACTCTGACTGGCATGAGGTGATACCTGAGTGTGGTTTTGATTTGTATTTCCCTGATAAGGAGCGACGCTGAACATCTTTTCATGTGCCTGTTGGCCATCCGGATGTCTTCTTTCGAGAAGTGTCTATTCATGTTTTCTGCCCATTTCTTCACTGGGTTATTTGTTTTTCGGGTGTGGAGTTTGGTGAGCTCTTTATAGATTTTGGATACTAGCCCTTTGTCCGATATGTCATTTGCAAATATCTTTTCCCATTCCGTTGGTTGCCTTTTAGTTTTGTTGGTTGTTTCCTTTGCTGTGCAGAAACTTTTTATCTTCATAAGGTCCCAGTAATTCACTTTTGCTTTTAATTCCCTTGCCTTTGGGGATGTGTCGAGTAAGAGATTGCTACGGCTGAGGTCAGAGAGGTCTTTTCCTGCTTTCTCCTCTAAGGTTTTGATGGTTTCCTGTCTCACATTTAGGTCCTTTATCCATTTTGAGGTTTTTTTTGTGAATGGTGTGAGAAAGTGGTCTAGTTTCAACCTTCTGCATGTTGCTGTCCAGTTCTCCCAGCACCATTTGTTAAAGAGACTGTCTTTTTTCCATTGGATGTTCTTTCCTGCTTTGTCAAAGATGAGTTGGCCATACGTTTGTGGGTCTAGTTCTGGGGTTTCTATTCTATTCCATTGGTCTATGTGTCTGTTTTTGTGCCATGAAGTTTGGTTTTAAAAGCTGGAAATTAATAGCGTTTAGCTTTTAACTAGGTAGTGTAAATGAATCTATAAGAAACATTGAGCTATACCACTTAAAAGAGTATTTTGTAAGTCTAGATCAAATTATCTTTTCTCCGTTACTTATGTTTACGCCTTTTTCACTAATTTTTGGAGCTTGATTTAGTTTTCAACAAAGTTTGATTCCATAAGTTGAAAATAACATCATTGTTTGCTGATTCAAAGTAACAATTCCTCCTCTATATAACTCTTGTTCTTTTTGAAAGACTCCAAATGCCTTTTATCTCATATCACATTTTCTGCTGTCAAGGAGATTCCCTTCACTGTTTCCTGCGTTGGAGTCCCTGCTTCTTGGAAACTAGACAGTAAGTACAGTGTACTTGTAAGATAGCTTCAATGCCTAAAGTTTTAATGAGTTAGTTTCAATTGTTACTTTTATTGGTTCTTTTATGATTTTCTTTTGTGTTTTGATGTTTTTGAGTGTGTGTTGCTCATTGTTTTCAAAAATTATTTTGAAGCATGGATGCTCTATGACCTAGGATAAGTTGCTTTCTATCAGGGGCTATAAATTCATGACCACCCCAAATCAGAGCTTGCATTTTACTTGAAATCCTCATGTGACGTGAATCTGAGCTACCAATGTGAGCAACAGCAATGCAACAGCAATACAAAAACCACAACTCTTCAGAATTGTCTTAATTCTCTTCCTTTTTCCACCCTTTATCTGTTCAACATTACAACAACTATCCCTGTGTCTTCTGAGTTCAGAGTTACTTCTTGTTCACCTTTATCTCTCAGCTGAAGGTGGAAATGTCTTCTGTTCGATGTTGGATCGGCCCTGCTTGCCAAAACAAAGGTCTAAGTTTGCCAGGAGCAACAAATGCCCTCAGAACAAATGTTCCTTTATTCCAGTGCAGGGCACCACTTATATCTCTGGGGTCCTACATTTCCACGCATTTTTCACTTAGTAGCTCCTCACTCTCTTTTCAGGTATCTAATACTTTGAAGAAATTTTTTATATATTACCTAACAATTTTTGTTGTTTTTAGCCAGAGTATTGGTCCAAACAACTGAAACAGGAGCCCATTTCCCCCTCTATTCTTGAAGTTCAATTCCTTTTATCAGTATGTGTTGGTATTAATCTCATAGGAAAAGTTATACTTTTTATTTTATTTTTACTGAGAAAACAAGCTTTTTTTCCTAACTATCAAGACAGTTTGATTTTCAATGTGTGTTTTAATATTTTTTTATGTCCCACGTGTTCTATTCTCCTCTTCACAACATCATTTTTACATGTATTCAATTTCCTTTTGCTGTCTTCCACACTAAGTATATATTTTCTATAATCGATTTTAAATATTATTTTATTCTGATCCATTTTGTGCAATTTCCTCAAACCCATTTGCCATATTCCTGACAGTATTTTCTGCTAAAGTTATGTCTTGTTATTATTTCTTCCGTGCCTTTGCTCTCTGTTCTGTTTTCTTTGTTCTCTTCCATATCCTTCCTGAGCTCTGCCTGCTTGGCTTTCATCTCTGGCTTTTGTTTAATACTTTCTTCTGTAAATCCTTATGTCTTTTGTTTCATTGTCACCTTATTTTATTCTTTGTTTTAATAGATAAACAATGTCTGTTATCCTTTTGGGCTTAAAGCTAACTGGTTGTCTGAAGCTGTCTAGTGTTTTCTTGGACAATTCTGTTAGTCTATGAAAAATCTATTCTTATTAAATTATGTTTTGTTAGGAAATAAATCCAGATGACAGATCCAGGGGTGTTGGTTGAAAAAAGGTTGGGAAGAGGCTTGGTACTTTCTATATATCCACTCTTTCCCAGAAGCTACCAATGGGCCCAGGGGACCAGAAGGCCAGGATTAGGCACTCAGAGAGATGTGCTTATATTGGAGAAGGACAAGGAAGAGAGTTTTGCTATCCATCATAGAATTATGCACTGTTTTTTCCCTTGCCATAGCTTGAAGTGTATCTTTTCCATATCCTAATGGAGCTAGGGCTCACTAAGAGTTTATAGACCACATTACAGTATAAAAGTCACTTAACAGTGTATAGTACATGCATAAAAAGTATTTTGAAAGTACTATATTGCAGGGTGCCTGGGTGGCTCAGTCAGTTAAGCATCTGATTTCAGCTCAGGTAATGCTCTTGCGGTCTGTGAGTTCGAACCCCGCATTGGGCTCTGTGCTGACAACTCAGAGCCTGGAGCCTGTTTCAGATTCTGTGTCTCCCTCTCTCTCTGCCCCTCCCTCACTCACACTCTGTCTCTCTTTCTTTCTCTTTCTCTTAAAAGTAAGTCAACATAAAAAAAGAAAGTACTATACTGTTATTGTTATTATAAGCAATCAAATGATTAAAAGGAGGTATTTCTTTAGTGTAAACATAGGAGTTTTCTTTGCTCTAATTCAGAGAACTAGGAATGACACATGAATTCATTTTACATCGTTTTGAACAAGATTTTGTCCAACTTACCTTGATTCCTCCAACGATGTAGAGATGAATGACTTCAAAGTTGTCCTTGGATAGAGGGAATAGCCGTGCAAAGGCCCCAAGGTGGGAGCTAACTGGTGTATGTGACACATTGCTAGGGGCAGTGTAAATGGAACAGAGAGACAGAGATGGGAAGGTGGGGTCAGATAGGTTGGGACGCAGGCTTACGTTGGGCCTTTTTAAGGTTTGGGCTTTTACTCTGAATGAGATGGGGAGTCACTGGAGGGATTTTTAGCAGAGGAGTGACAGAATCTGACCTATGTTCCAAAGGGATCACTCCATCTGGTGTGTTGAAATTAGGCTGTAGGTGAAGAAAGGTGGAAATGTGGAAACCAGTTGGAAGACTGTTGAAATGATACAGGGGAGGGATGGTGGCAGCTCATACGGGGAGTATTCACAGTAAAAAGAGCGCGAACTGGCCGGATTCTACACACAATTTGCAGCTGTCACTGGGAGAATTTTTTGAGGTATTGGGTGTTGGCTGTGAAAGGAGGACACTTAAAAGGGATAATTCTTAGTTTCTAGGCCTGAACAACTGGAAGGACTCGGGTGAGGTCGAACTGAGATGAGAAGGGCACTGGATGGAACCGGTATGTGGGGACAGGAGATCCAAGAGCTCAGATTTGAACATGTTACGTTGGAGAGGGCCTCTTAGAGATAGGTCACCTGACACGGAGCTTGGAATCTTAGTGTGAGGGGCTGGATAGCGTCTCCTCCCCAAATTTCATGTCGCCCTGGAACCTTTAAATGTGACCTTATTGGGAAATAGGGTCTTTGCAGATACAATACAATTTAAATAAAGTCATACTCCATTAGGGTGGGCCTTAAATGCAGTATGTCTAGCATACTTTTAAGAAGAGGGAAATCTGAACACACGCAAAGGCTCCAACCCATAGGAGAGAAGGTTATGTGAAGACAAAGGCAGAGGCTGAAGAATCGTATTTATAAACGGAGAATTGCCAGTGATTCACGGCAGACAACAGAGGCTAGAAGAGGAAAAGAAGGATCCGCCCCTAGACCTTTCAGAGAAAGTATGGGGCCCCTTGTCACCTTGATTCCAGACTTCTAGCTTCCGGACCTATGAGATGATAAGTTTCTGTTGTTTTAAGCTACCCAGGTTGTAGTGGTTTGTGATGACAGCCTAGAAAACTAATATACCTGTGTGTATTAGTGGGGCCTGACTGGCTCTCAGAAGTTCAGAACCATCATCTCCTGTGTCCTAGATCAACTAATTCTCTTCACACAGCCATGGTTCATGTTCACTCCAGGGTACAGGAATCTGCCTCACACACCTGACTCACATTGAGTTAAATATCTAAAACCACGGGTTGGATAACATCGTTTATTACCCTCTGGCTGAGTAGTTCTGTTTCCATCATATATTTACACAGATGATGTCCTCAACACAAAATCTTTCTGGGATTTAATTTCCTTGTATCTTTGAGAGAAAAGTTCCAAGAAATGCACTTCTCCCATATAATAGATTTTGAAGTTCTATGGGCAAGGTTAAAAAAAGTTAACAGCTTGCCTAATGTGTTAAACACTAACTCTTAAGAGAGTTTTTATGGGTTAAAATCAGTAAATTAAAAAAAAATTAATATTTTGTCATGTGCAGATACCCTAAGTCATTATAAAAGGAAAACTGCCTATTCACCATCTATGCTTACAAGAAATGTCTAAACTTTCACACTACAAGAGGTGGAATCTTATCCAAAAGGACTCTACTATACCCTGTTTTAAAATTCTGCATCTGAATTTGCTACGGTTGGTAAAAAAAAAATAATAATAATAATAGTGCATGCTTCTCTTTTGCTGTGTTTAGTTATATACAGTTGTAGAAAGAATGAAGCTGGGAAACACCTCAGAAACTGCAGAATTTCTCCAAGTGTCAGAAAGACAATAGTCTTTTTGGAAAAGTAATGGGGGATTCTCACATGGTGAGGATAAGTTGATGGGTTGAGCTAAAAGCTAAGCATCTGGCTTATGAAAATTTTTGCCGTCGCTGCTAGAGCTAGTCAGCATTATATAGTTCCTTGATCACTAGGGACTTTACGATCTGTCTTAAGCTATTTGTGCACTAACAATAACTCTGTTCATTCCATGATTTCTATTTGTAGGGAAAAAAAAAGAGTAAATGGTGTCTGAAAAATCTGAACATAAAGAGATGTTAAAATAAGGAGATGGGGTGTTGAGAAACAAACAGAAAATGCAAAAAAAAAAAAAAACCCACCAGGAGATGCAATAAATCCAAATCATTTTCAGAACAAGAGGGAAAAAATAGTTAACGCAAAACTGAACCGAAAGATGCAAATAAATAAGTAAATCTCTCATTCAGGATCCATTTAGAGGCTGTATTTCTTGGCAGAGTTACTGCTTATTATTTTCATGTTTCTGGTTTCCCATCTTCTTTTGTCAGTCTATTGAAAGCTTGTTAAAATCTTATTTGCTTTTCCTGTTCTTTTGTTGTTGTTGTTCTTGCCTTAACTTTAATGTTAAATCATGTGGAAGTGAGGTAAAAGGGAGAAACAACAACAACAACAACACAAATAGCCACTGCAGTGGCCTAATTTTATGGCTACTTTATATATTGATCAGTTTATGTTTTATTCAGACTTGATGGGTGAACATTTGGACAACAAGAAGGAATCTCTCCCTTAAATAGTAAATTGCAATGCTGATACAGAGCATCTAAGGATTTCCTGGAGAGGCTTGTTAGAGTCTGAAAAGGGCACTGATGTAGAAAAGAAGTAACTGTCCATGGGTACTCCAGGCAGAACAAGAGGCTACTACACTAATTCCTTTCTCCGTATTTTGGGAGAGATGATAGTATATTTTATCCCTGTTGGCCAGAGCCTAGCATCGTGCTTATCGGATAGGAGATCATCGATAAACAGGTGGGAAAGGAACGTGATGATGCCAAGAAAGTACGCACTTACCCAGTTAAGAGTAATACTGATTGAAAGAGGTTCTAATGGTCAGAAATGTCAGATTGCCCAGATCCCCACCAAAGACTTTTTGAATGCGGATTCTGTGCTCTCAGCCACGGTCCAAAATGATTCAGAAAGTACTAGCCGCGTAGTCTTGGGCATAACCTTTGTGAACCGCCATTTTTCATACTGAAACCGAAAGAGATAATGTCTCCACGTGTAGCTGTGAACACAATGAGTAGTAATACGTAGCAAGTGCATACTACTGTGCCTGGCACATAGTCCACGTTTCTGGAAGTGATGGCAATAGGAGCAAAGATAGACAATAGGAGCAAAGTCCCTGACTTCAATCCCATCACACTCCATATTGTGCTGGAAACTGTAGGGACCACAGTGAAGCATGTCTGGCCATTTCAATCACACATGCAGAACCTTAACAGAATACCAGTGCCTTGCATGTAGCGTGCTTATTTTCAAGATTTCTTTGTATTTCAGAGTCTTGCTCTAGTTTCCTTAGCTCTCTATTCCTTACACCTGAAGGTGAGGACAGATTCACATACCCATACCCCCCAAACCTGCCAATTCTAAATCTGAGTAGAGACCTCAGCAGGCCAAATCGGGAGATCTGCCGACCTCTTGGTGTTATATCAAAAATCACTGAGACCATAGCCGCATTTCTTGAGACGATCAAGACAGTTTCTCACAATGATTTACTGGTGAGATTAATCATTTATTTGTTCAGAAATATTTTATAGTGCCCCTTTCTAGAAGATGCTATGGTGAACATTGCTCCGGATTGGAATTCTAAATGAAATTGGTCCCACTCTTCCCAAAGGAATGAGAGGAAATGAATCCTTAAAAATTAAGATTCCCTCCCGCAATGCCACTTCCCCCTATTCCAAGCCTGTTACGTTGGTGCTAAATATAATCTTTTTCCAGTGTGGGCTCTGCCTATCTGAAAATCATGCCTGGTGATCCTCTTGAGTCTATTCCTTTCTTTCTTTATTAATGAAAGGGTTTTTATTTGTGCCCTCCGTTACTCCCAGAAGTACAACACAAAACAAGATGGGGAACCATGATTTATCTTCTATTTGATAAAAACATCTGCAGAATAAAATGAGCCTCTTGATGCCGGAATTGTCATCAATGATGACTTTGACAAAATGAGCAATACATAATTTGCTAGCTCCCTTGCGAAGCTGAAACAGATTGTCAAATAAAACACTGGAGGAGATGCATATGGGCTGAGTAGACCAGCTTTGAATAGGCACGCACGCAGGTGGTGGCTTAGTAGTGGCTCTAAGAAGGAGGACTGCCCTCATTTGGAGGGTCATTTGCATTTGAAAATGCTCACTGCTAAATGGTGAGTATTCCCTATGGAAAAAGAGAATGGAGACTGCCAAAACCGCAGCTATTTCTGTACTTTGGTAACTTGAACGACCCAGAGAGCCCGAGCAGAGAACAGGTCAACTCCAGCAAACCGTCCTGTAATAGTGGGCTTGGCCAAATACAAATCAGTAGTATACGACAAAGGTGTTTATGAAAATCAATTGCTTTACGGGTAAAGACGGATTTTCCATCGACACAAAGCATGGACAGTGTTCTAGTGAGGTATTCAGGATGCATTTGGAGAAATGACAATCAACTGCTTTTAGCAGTCTTTATATCTGAAAAGTACAGCAAAAACCCACGTAGTTAGTTTCAGCCTGAATTTCACAAGTCAATACTAGTTGCCAAGGCAGACGGTCAGAGCTATTCCATCCTGAAGATTTGGGTCCTTTACATGAGAGATCCTGCTTCTACTAAAATTCCTGTTAGGTTCAGTTCTTTCCTCAGAAGAAAGAAGCGATTGATGTTTTGCCAGCACAGTAATGTTATTTACTTAAAATATTATTTCCCCTTTGTGTATATGTATTTCTAATAAACTTTATATTTGATAATAAATTTAGATTTACAGAAAAGTTGTGAAGATAGTAAAGAGGCTCCCCATAGAGCCCACAACCATTTTCTTCTATCATTGACATCTTACATTGGTATGACACATTCCTCAGAATTCATGAATCAATATCGTTACATTTTATTTATTCTCTACGGATTTTCTTAGACTTTAGTTAAATGATGTATTTCTATTCCAGGGTCCCCATCCAAGATCCCATATTACATTGAGTAATCATGTCTCCTTAAACTCCTTTTGGTTGTAGTGATTTCTCATGCTTTCCTTGCTTCTAGTAACCTTGACAGTCTTGAGGAGTACTGGTCAGGTGTTTTGTAAAAAGGTCCTTCGGTTTGTGTTTGTGTTATGTTTTCCCATGGGTAGACTGGAGTTATAGGTTTTGAAACGAAGACTGCAGAAGTATAATGCCATTCTCATCAAATCATATTAGCAGTGCATGTTATCAACATGACTTATGTTGAGGTTAATTTTGGTTGCAGGAGCAAGCTAGTGTTCGTCAGGGTTTTCCCCTGTAAAATTATATTGCTCTCTTTGTCCCATACACTAATCTTTAGAATCAACTCACTGAGGACAGCCTGCACTAAAGGGGTGGGGGTGAGGGTGGAAGTCTCCTCGAGAAGGTGTCGCCTACATCAATTATTTGCAATTCGTTTGTGTGAGAAATCTTTATATGTGAGACTATAATCCAACACTTACTACATGTATTAGTCAGGGTTCTGCAAAGAAACAGAATAAATGGATGAAAACAAGATAGATTATAGACATAGACAGGGATGTAGATATAGATATATTGTAAGGAATTGGCTCATGTGATTGTGGAAGCTGGCAAGTCCAAAATCTGCAGGGTAGGCTAGCAGGCTGGGGACGGGGGAAGATTTGTAGCTGGTGTCCAACAGCAATCTGCCGGAAGAATTCCTCTTTTCTCTGGGGAAGTCAACCTTTTCTATTAAGGCCTTCAACTAATTGGATGAGGAACCATGCGCGTGGATCATGGAGAGCAATCTGTTTTAAGCAAGTCTAATGATTTTTAAAATTTTTCATTTAATTTCTTTTAGAGAGAGAACACAAGCAGGGGAGAGGGGCAGAGGGAGAGAGAGAGAGAATCTCAACAGGCTCCATGCTCAGCAGGGACCCCAAGTCAGGGTTTAATGCCATGACCCTGGGATCATGACCTGAGCTGAAATCAAGAGTTGGATGCTCAACTGACTGAGCCACTCAGGAGCCCCTAAAATCTAATGCTTTAAGTGTTAATCTAATCTGAAAAATATTTTTAACAGAAACGTATGTTTTGACCAAACACGTGGGCACTATGGCCTAGCCAGGTTGACACACAAATATTAACCATCACACTACCTGAATTATTTTGTCGCTAAAACTGTTCCAGCTATGGCCATAGGGAGCTCTTTTACTGGGGTCCCATGACCCTTTGACATGATACCCATCACTTATGGGGCGTTTTTTCTTTTCTTGAGAACTTTCTTACTTTCTGGCACTATAAGAAACTCAGAGTCACTGTACATTTTCTCCTACAGTCCTAAATCATTGTGTGTGTGTGTGTGTGTGTGTGTGTGTGTGTGTGAATGAGGGGGGGCAGAGAGAGAGAAAGAGAGAGAGAGAGAACAGCACACCCGTGCCCTGGTGGATGTCTCATAAAACACTAATACAACCATGATATCACCCTTGCGATATTTAACTTTAATTACTTAACTTTAATTTAACTTTAATTACTTCCTTAAAGATCCCATATCCAAATACAGCCACACTGAGGGGATAAGTTTGAACATATGAAATTTGGAGGGGACACAAGCATTTAGTCCACAACATCTCATTTTCTTTCTGCCTGAAGAATTTTTTTTGTTAACATTTCTTACAGGGCATGTCTGTTGGAGATTAATCTCCTCGGTTTTATTAGTCTGAAAAAGTATTTCTTGTTTACTTTTGAAGGATAATTTTGCTGAATATAGAATTCTAGATTGGTCGTGGGGGGGGGGCAGTGGAGCTAAGGTTGTTTTAAAAGTTTCCTTCCACACTCTTCTGCTTACACTGTTTTTAATGAGAAGACCAGTTACTTTTATTCCTTCCTTATGTAGGTAAGGTACTTTTTTCTCTCTCCTCTGATTTCTCTCAAGACTTTCATTTTTATTTTTTCTGCAGTTTTAATATAATATGCCTAAATATAGTATTTTTTGGTATTCATCCTGTTTTGTGTTCTTTAATCTTCTTGGAATTGTGGTTTGCTGTATTTCATTAATTTAAAAGAGTTCTCAGCTTTTATTACTGCAAATATTTATTCTACTCAATTCTCTTTTCTTTTCCTCTTCCAAAGTTGTATACATTACATTTTTTGATAGTCCTTGAATGTCTGTTCTGTTTTAAAATTATTTTCTCTGTGCCATCTCTGTTATTTCAGCTTGGGAAGTTGCTATTGACTGATTCTCAAGTTCAAAGATTCTTTTTGGCCATATCAGGTCTGCTGATAAACTTATAAAAAACCATTCTTCGTTTGTGTTACACTGTTTTTTATTCTTTTGTAGGTTTCTATCTTTCTACTTACATTACCCATCTGTCCTTTCCTGTTTTCGATTTTGTTTCATTAGACCCCTTAACATGTTAATTATAATCATTATAGATTCCTTTTGCAATAATCCCCAAATCTGTATTATATGTGAATCTGGTATTCATGCCTACTTTGTCTCTTTAGACAGTTTTCGCTGTTTGGTTATTTGTTCTTGCCTTTTGGCATGCCTTGTCATGTTTTTTTCTTGAAAGCCAGACATGCTGCTCAACTAATAAGGATTGAAGGATTTTCCTTTAGTGTGTAGAATTAAATTAATCTGGCTAGGAGCTGGAGGACTGTGTTTGGTGTTTTCTCTTGCTGTGGATGTTCGAGGCTTCAAGTTCCTCTAGTGTCCCTGAATTAGTCCTTTTTCTGTGTTGTTCTGCAGAGGGTCTGCATGTAAAGCTTTTCTGCTTATAGCCACTGTTACTATCCCACAGCCCTGTTTGTGTAGTGGTAAAGTCAGGGCGAGGCAGAGTGTTCTATAATCTTCTGATTAGATTTCAGTCCTTACTCTCTTCTATTGCTGTAGTATTCCCCATCTAATTCCTTGAAGCACTGAGCCCCACTGATTCCCATGAAGGTAAGACAAGAATGCTGAAGGGGCCAGAGTGGGAGGAATGCCATTCTGACAACTGGGATGAGGCTCTGGCAAAGCTCTTTCCACAGGGAGTCCGTCTTTGGTATGGAGAAGGTTCTGGGGGAATTTCACAGTGATTATTCTTCCCTTCCCCTTGGCCAGGGATATGGGGGTATCTTTCCTGTATCTTTACTACAAGAACCTGGTCGAGTTCCTGGAGGTAAACCCAGAGAATTGTGCCCCATGCCCCAAGACCGTGGCCACCGGATATTACTAAATCTCACGCTAGTTTGCGCTCAGCCTCAAGCAATTCACCAAAATTAACACTTCAGTGTTATTGCCAGTTTATGACTCTAAGACTTCTGTTTCAGGTAAGCAGATCCAGACTGTATCTCTCTAGAGGCACCTACCTCTGGAGATTTCGGGGTGGTGGTTTTCCCTCAGACTCCAATTCTGTGACTGGTCCAAGAAAAGAATCATGGATTTTCACATTGTTCAGATTTTTTATCGTTGCAAGGTTGAGGGTGACAACATTCAATCATTTGAAATGTCAGAACCGAAGCCAGCACTCTATATTTTTAAAACCCTCTTTTAATTTTGCACATGTAATTTATGCTCGTCTTTCAAGTGTGAGTTTCTGAATGATCATGTCATAGATATTGTCTTTTACCTTTGTCTTCAGTTATCTTCTTTATGTGTGCATCATTATCTAAAAATGTTCCGTGTCTGCCGATTGCCCCTGAGGAATTTTTGCTAATTTCTGTCATGTTCCTCATCTACTCCATGAGTCGTGTCAACACTCCACAAAGGACTAAAGATAAAAGATAGCACATTTCTTATTTTCTCATGGTCTCAAATAGTAAATAACTCATCGGAGTGGAATATGACTCCTATATAACTTCAGGTTTCATTCCTTAAGGGCAAACACTGCCTATAATGACCAAACTAAAATGACAGGGCAAGAGTAGAATCTTCAAAACTGCAGTGCATAGTTTCTGGCTGTTGCTTTCTTTTTTCTCTCTTTCACTGCTTTTAACTTTTTTTTTTTTTGTGGTAGTATTTTATGGATTCGGTAATTGAAAATTTAGAGTCTGGGCTAATGAATGTGTCAAAGCATGGGACAGAGTGTAACCTGGCGCTTCCTGACAATAAATGTTTAATCCTCTTCCTTGAGAGACTTCAGAAAAGTCTAGTAATTGAGGAAGCAAGAATATCTAACCCTGGAGTACAACTTTTTATGAACACTGTGCAGTTCATGACGCACACGGGATCTTTTAAAAACAGAGCATTGGTGTTCAGTAAGTTTACCCTTTGACAAATGATTGTTTTACTGTATACAATACTCCCTACAAAACTTTTACTACTATTACACAAAAGAGTAATAAAATGAGATATACCTCCTTCCCCCACCCCCCATTTATACATCTCTTTCGCCTCTGTAACTAAGCCTAATGTTTACCTGACAGAGGAAAAAAAATCCCAGGGAAACTTGTGCAGATATAATGAAATGAGCACTGAGCCAAACTTGGGAGCAGTTATTGGTTTCCACGCAGAATGACCCAAGCATTGTCTTTGCTGGGTCATCACCCCTGCCCCATATTCTGCCACAACTGGGAGAGCCAGTGATGGTGACCTTTCCAAAGGAATTGGCACCCAAGCTTAATATGAAGATCTGTCTATAAAGATGAAGAGGTTTTTTTTCTATTTAATTATTGATGTTTTTTTGTGCCATCCTCTTGGGATAATGCTCAATATGAATGCAAAAATTTACAAATGTCCCTCCTCCTCCCCCACCCCCACACTGTGTGCCCAAAGAGAAATTCTTCCAGAAACGACATCATATGGAAGTAACAATACACTCCATTAATTACTCTCTCTAAGGAAGAGACATGTGACACATCTTACAGAATCAGCTCAAAAGACAGAAAATCCAGAACGCTCATTATATATTTTCTCCTGACACAGCACATTAAAATCAGAAGAAAAAAGACCATCTTATCATAAAGTCAGCAAAAAAAGAAAACAAAACAGTGCTCTTATTTGCACACCTCTGGCCATTTGGAAGATTCTACATTATGCTACAAATATTGTTTTCCAAAGAGCCCACATGGTGTAGTAGAGGGAATATGGAATTGCTAATTAAAAACAAATTAAATCTCTGTGACTTCTTAATCCATGTGATCTTCTAAGAGTTATTTAACCTCTCTGTTCCTGTACTTAAATGAATACTTATCTTGGAAGATTGTAGTCAGAATTTTTATGAGATGGGAAAAATAAAACACATAGAAAAGGGTTAGCACAGAAAATAACTTAGCAAATGTTTGTTTCTTCCTTCCCTGTCAGTCTGTCAGTAGGCAAACCTAAAATGTATCCAAGTGCCTTAATTACTTTAGCCACTGGTAGACTGGAATAGAGTCCCTAGAATATCAACTATTTCATTGGGTCAACAATCCTTTACGCTTCATGTGTGTCAACAAATAAAGAGACAAGAGGCCCAAAATGGAGTCACTTGCGTTAAACCCAGGTCACCAAATAGAGACTTCCTACCTAATTAATTACAGTTCCAACCTCTCCTAAGAGTAGAATCTTAAACCAGTTCATCTGGAATTACCTGGTCAGCTTTAGTGAGCTAATCTGCCTGATAGATCCTAACCATCCTCCAAAGGAAGGTGACTTTGCAGCATACAATCGACTCTTTGCTAGTAACTTGCTTGTCCCATCTCATTCTTCTATAAAAGTCTTTCATTTTGTACAACTTTTCAGATCCCCTTTCTATTCCCCTGATGAGATACTACCCCATTCACGAATTGTTGAATAAAGCCCATAAGATCTTTAAAATGGACTCAGTTGAATTTTGTTTTTTAACATCTGGTAAATGCTTCTTTATTCTTTTTTAAGGCCTTTCTTGGCATATTCAATCATAGGTTTTAAATGGAAGCTGTCATCTTAAATAGCTAGTAATATGCCAGGTATATGGGATGAGTCAAAGCTAGATCAATCAGAGAACACCACTTCTTTGGCCAAAGGGATTAGACTAACAGTTAAAAAAGAAATTCAACCAGGGGCGCCTGGGTGGCTCATTTAAGCATCCAACTTCGGCTCAGGTCATGATATTGCAGTTTGTGAGTTCGAGCCCCACGTCAGGCTCTGTGCTGACAGCTTGCAGGCTGGAGCCTGCTTCGATTCTGTGTCTCCCTCTTTCTCAGCCCCTCCCCTGTTCACGCTCTGTCTCTTAATAATAAATACATGTTAAAAAATTAAAAAAAAAAAGAAATTCAACCAAAGAAAATCAGAATCGTTCACTTGGATTTTTCAAATGGTTGCTGGAAAGAGAAAAATCCTTTCCTGTCTAGAGAAATAACGCATCTGGAAACTGGGCATAGTGGTAATGTTCTCTGCCTGAGGAGAAGGCTAGTTACAACAGAAAGGAATGAACTGACAAGGAAAAGGAAGTTTCAGGTACTCCTGTGCTCTGCTATGCTCTTGATATTTAAAGTGTTTCTTTATTCAGTCTAGGTGTCACCTCCTCCAGGAAGTCTGTCATGATTCTGCTATGCTGGATTTGGGGCTCTACCTCCCATCTTCTCGTACAGCCCTGTGACTACATCTATCCCAACACTGACCACTTTAAAATGATGGATGTATTGGGGTGCCTGGGTGGCTCAGTCAGTTGGGCGTCTGACTTCGGCTCAGGTCATGATCTCGTGGTTCACGGTTTCGAGCCCCACATTGGGCTCTATGCTGACAGCTCAGAGCCTGGAGTCTGCTTTGTGGATTCTGTCTCCCTCCCTCTCTCTGCCCCTTCCCAGCTCATACTCTGTCTCTCTCTCTCTCTTTCTCTGTCTCTGAAAAATAAATAAAACATTAAAAAACTTTTAAAAATAAATAAATAAATAAATAAATAAATAAATAAATAAAATGATGGATGTATCGATTACTTCCCCTGTCATCACCAGTAGTCCTACCAGTCAAAAACAACTTGTGTTCTCATCTATGCTCTTGGTACGTATCCTAGTCTCTGGAACACAGACATATTATTCGATTTTAACGTACACTTCTGATTTGAGTTTAGTTGTTTGTTGCCTAGCAGTCCACAGCTGTGTCACAATGTTTGAAATTTAATCTTCATGTGTCTTTGTGGTTGTTTTGATTGCTCTGGTTGAGATTTGATGACTTAAATGCATGCATATCTTTATTTTAACATTTTTTACTATCATCACAGGCAACTGGAAACCTGTCAGCAAAAGAATCCTGAAAACAAACAAGCAAAACACACACACGCAAAACTACCTTTCTGAAAAAGGACTCATACCATTGTACAAAAGCCATCCATATATGCATAAATGGCTTGTTTTTAATTTTGGCAAAGAAAGAACCACACTTCTGTTTGAATGTTTGTCTCATTTTTAAAAGCGAACCTGTTTATTTGTATTAGTTCTGAGAGCGCTCCAACCCACAAACAAAATATCACATGTTAAATGTCAAAATTGGAGAAAGAAAACCACAGCGTTTTTACCCTTTAGTCCGATAGGTTTTTGCTATTTGTTCATTTATTTAGATTCTCAAATGTACAAAATTCTTTAGTGAATAGGAGTGAACTTAAAGTGAAATAATTTTCACACTCCCTAAACTTCCCTCCAGGAAGCAGTAATCAGAAGCCAAAGATTGAGATGCCTTCAGGTAAGAAGCGGTTGGAAAATAAATGGGAAGATTTCCCAAAAAGGACAGGGAAAAATTGTTTTGGCTTATTCTTTTCAAGGTTTTTTCTCATTCTCCTCTGGAAAGTCATCACCAAGTTTTTAGTACTTAACAAAGGTACTTAACAATTCAGGGCTGTCTCTGAAATTCAATTTCCCAAAAATGCCTTTCAAGCCACTCTGTGTTCACTGCCACTGAGATAGGATGTATCACTGACCCCTTCATCTGGACCCCTCATCCAGCCTCCGAATCAGGAAACAGTGGGACCAACCTTGACTCTGGAGCCAAGGAGCCTTGTGTTTGAATCCAGTTTTCCCTAAATCCAAGCTGTGGTCTATCACAAGTGTCAGTGTTCCTAAGCCTCAATTTGATTGTATTGACTGCAGTTCAGTGACACCAACCTCTCAAAGTTGTTTGATGGAAAAATGAGATTTGTATTTCAAGTGTATAGCATAATGCCTGACATGCTATAAGTGCTTAATAGCATGTTATTATTATTGCAGTTATGTAGCATGTAGCATGTAGTTGTTATTCAACATTTAGAAATCTTATGTTTGTCCTGGCTACTGGTTAATAAGGGGTAAGGGCAAGTTCTTTCTCCTGAGTGCCCATCTTCTGTAGGGGACAGACTAATGAAGAAATAAATGAAAGAGTGAATGGATGTTTGAGTGAATGAATGAATAATTGTAGATTTTAATAAATACCAGGAAGGGGAACAACAATACACAGGATTTGGGCAAGGGAGGGAAAGATGATGGTTTAGATAGAGCCTTGGAATATGTCAAATGAAATGTTTTGAGTATTGGGGTCTAGCCCAGTGGAAGTCACCTAAGAAGAACACTCCAGGCAAGAAGGTACATGCAAAGGCCCTGGGGCGCACGCACGCGCGCGCGCGTGCACACACACACACACACACACACAAATCTGACTTTCAGGGTGCTGAAAGGAAACTGGCATGGATAGAGCTTAGACAACAGCTGGATTTTGAAATAAGATTAGCTTAGAAACAGGGAATAAAAAATGATACAGAGCCATAAGAAGCAGCAGTGGTAGTTTGAATCTGATTCTAAGTACAATGGGGAAAGAAGTCTTAAAATATTTAAACAGAAGAATGGGTTGCTCTGAGTGATCAGGTTTGTGTTGAATAGACCTCGAGGACAAAGGTTGAAATAGGGGACGCCGGCCAAAAGTTATCAAAGTAATCCAGTGGAGAAATGATAATAATTTGCACTAAGGCAGTAATCTTGGAAATGAGAATATTTTCACTGGCACTTTATACAGTTTGGTAGCTTATGATGTTCTGATTAATAACATCAACCACACCACATCAAAGCACCTACAGTCAGTATTGGCTTGAAGCTTCCTCAAAGTTCTACTTCCTCTACTCTCTGTACGTTGTTTGCACACGTCTGCCTTGCTCTCTTAGGGAGCAAGATTAAAAGCTCCTGCAAGATTGGGAGTTCCATCTCCCCTGGCCTGCTTGCCAATTCTGCCCATCCCTTCATCCCTACTCTAAGAGCAAACATAAATTTGTGCAACAATAAAAAGAAATGGCCAAGATAAATAAGTTATGAACATCACAATGGACAATTTGCAAGGATAACAATTCCCTCTGCTTCTCTTCCTTTCTAGAAAAGTATTACAAGTCTCCTTCCTCTGAAATTTGAGGTGCCCTGACATCCTTCACAATACCACCCATACCCACAGTGCAGAAAATCCTGTCTGAGTATCCGGTTCAGAAACAGTTTCTTTGAGCATCCCATCATAATCAGCGGTGAGTTCTTGGCTCTGGCGTTATTGCTGGCCATAATTAGCTCTAGTTAAACTGCCTCTGTGCATCCTGGCAGGCAGATCACCTACATCAATACTGCTACCAGCTTAAGCTCGCTCTAGGGAGACATTGTGTGTGACAGACTTTATCTTCAGGGCAAACCGCCATTGAATGCAGTCGCAGGATCCATTGCTCTGCCCAGTTCAGCTAGAACCATACTTGATCGATGGGCCTTATGGGCAAGTGTCAGAATAATAAGGATACTAATCATTTGCAATTGCATGGCGCCAGTCATCCAGAGATCTCAGAGGACTTCTCTTAAGTTAATTAATTCTGACAATGCCTCTGCGAGCTAAGTGGCATCGCCCCCATTTTATAGATGAGGAGACTGAGCAATGGAGAAATTAAGCAGCCCATCCAAGGTTGCTCAACCTTGAGATAAAAACTCAAAAAAACACCCTCTAATTCTTGTTCTATCTTGTCAATTAAATGCCATCAACACATCATGACTTGCTTCTTCTTAGACAATCATATTTTACTAATATACACTATTAAGGTGGTCACCTCTCAATCAAAGAGAGAGTAATTTTAGTTTGTAGCAATTGTGGCCGCAAACACTAAAGAAAAGTTTAGTTGCCTGCTTTCCATTGTTTCAGTCACTCTTTGCCCTTAATGACTTCTCCCTTGGGAAAAAAAAAAAAATCTGGTCAGAAACTTTTGACAGGTTTTATTGCACCTGAAAGTAATTGAGGGTAAGTTTTGACATAGGAAGGAAACACATGGCCACCATATTGTTCAATAAGGGAGAAAAAAAAGTGTCTTGCTCAAAAAAACAAAAACGAAAAAAAAAACCTCATTATCTCCGCAACAATAGAAAAGCTACTGAAATAAACATGAAACGTTCCACATAATGAATCTGAAGGGCGAATGACAAACTTTGAAAACTGAAAGAGTATCCAGGTAGACATTTTTAAACCCTCCCTTTTGGTCAGGGTGTGATCCAATTTCTGTTCTTTGCAGGATTAGAGAGTTAATGGAAAGGTGAAGGGCAGAGAAGCCAAGCCTGAGACAGATGTGAAGAAAGGGAAATTTGTTTTCAAGTCCCTGCCATGACCTTTTCTTTGCTTTCTTGCACAGTAGCGTGTGGCTGTGAAGGAATGTGGGGCTTGGGGAGAGGAAAATGTTTTGCCACTTTCACTTGAGTAACCTTGAACAATTTTTTAATTTTTCCAAACCCCTATTTCTTCATCTGTAAATATGGAATATAATGCACCTCGTACGATTATAGAGAGGAGAAACGATACAGTTTATAGAAGAGTCTAGTTCGCTCTTCACTGGTAATAGACACCCAGGAAAAGGTCGCTAATGCAACTATGGTTAGTAGTCTCCCTTTCAAACCTAAAGCCTCTCAAGACCTCCAAACCCTCACACATAGCTGAGCAACTCCGTGTGTGCTCCCTACTGGTCCAGTAAGAACTGGTCCTCCCACATGCTGCCCCCACTTCCTCCTTACTTACTAATTCTGTAATTCAGTCCTTGAGCATGCCCTCGAACAAGCAATTGATTCATCTCAAGCTCTTCGTCAGTTAAAAGAAAATACCCCCACCCTGTCCCCACCTATTTTATCTCACATGATTATTTTAAGGAATAAATGGGTGAATAACTCAGTTGGCATTGTAAGCTCTAGCATGCTGTAAATTTTAAGTTTTTAAACATTACCACTATTCTTTCTTAAGGCTTAGCTGACGGAAGAAACCTCACTTTAATTATTCACAGTAAGACATTAATGATAAAGAGTAAATGGTTTACACCTGCTAGGTAACACTGGCTCATTTTAATAGAGGCCTCTAGTGCCTTAATCAAAAATTGGAGTTATTAGTGAAAACTGATGGCAGAGAAAGAACATGAAGGGGGATTTACCGGAATGAGGGAACTGCTAAAATTACCCTCTATGTGTTTAGCCTTTAAACAAGGATCATTCATTCTGGCACATTTTTATATCTCTGCAGACCCTTTGCACAGTACTCAAAGATCTTGATCTTGATGGAGAAATTGTAACAGAGAAGAGGTCGATGATCCGGTCAACAAACACACAGGGTTCCATTTTTCCCTCCCCCGTCTCTGCTCCCAGTCCCTAAAAGGTTTCCCCGTATGACAACCTCAATTTAAAGTTTTATTTTTCCCCCACGGCTATGAAGAATTTTCTGCTGCAAGTGTTAATTGTCCTGACAAGGATGCCTGTCCTCTTAATTTGCAACAGTGGCTGTGCTAAATGGTGCAAAATATATGGAGATCTATAGTTATGCCCCCCAATAGGAAATGCTATTAAGAAAAGGTCTTCTGTTTTTCGTATAAAAAATCCCTGCTAACTGTTTCAGTGGTGGAAAAACAAGTCCAATACAAATACAAAATCCAAGCGCCAAAAAGCTAATAAAATGATAAGATCCTGGCACCGATTTTCAATGCTTGCAATGACGTGCTAAAATATGCCAAGTCATGCTCAGGAAGAACATTAGGCTGTTCCTATAAATGGGACCTAAGGATCAGCTAAAGCAATATAGTCTAATTACTATTATTAATAATAGCTAGAGTATATTAATCTCTCCTATCAGCAACAAGGTATAATATTGACCTTTTCTTTCAAAGACAGCTCTAATGCTATTATTTACTATGCTGGGCATTTTATTCTGCAGTACTCATCACAAAATGATTAACACAATAATATCCCATGCTGCACTATCAAAATTCTCTTGAATTCTGTGGAGTAAAAGGGTGGTCATGCCCTTCACCTGAAGAACATGAGGGTCAACTCATAAGAAAAATAGGGTAGAAAATAAACACCAGCCTAGCTGAGAAGATAAGCTGGAATAACCATCATCACAGATGTAGAAGTGATCCATCCATCCATCCATCCGTCCGTCCCCCCACCCATCTCTCTTCAACATATACTTTGTGCCCTACCGCCACCACCAGGATACAATGAAGATCCCCCATTGACAGTGGAAGCAGGATTCTCAAGGGCAGTCAGGTGTGACAAAGATAGTTGGGACACAATATGTTTCATACATTTTTACCCCATTTGTCGTATGGGGGCAATAAGGCTTATGTCTGCCAATGAACTGTGAAAAAAGTGACATGTATGACCTCAAGGGCAAGGCAATTAAGTGCCAGTATGTCTTTCCTTTTCACTTCCCTTGCTGGAACAATTTTGGAGGCCACCTGCTGCAAGTGTCATTCTCACAGGTTGGACGAAGACCACCTAGCCCACCTTAGGTTGAATGAAGGAAGAGGGACACCCTTTTATTGTATCCAGCCACAGAGATTGCAAGGCTTTTTCTATTGTAGCAGCTAGAGTTAATTTTCCTGACTAATAATATATAAGATCCCAGCATTGTCAAAACATGCTCAGTGATTTGGGACAAGCCATTCAGCCTCTCAAGGTCTATTTTCTCAGAGATAGAACAAGGAATACTTATCTCTAGCATTCTATAATTTTCAATAAGTTCCTTGAATATATATATATGGAAAAAGGCATTTAATTGTTGGATTTAATCTATAGCATTTTCTTACTCTACAGA
This sequence comes from Prionailurus bengalensis, assembly GCF_016509475.1. Lineage (NCBI taxonomy): Eukaryota > Metazoa > Chordata > Mammalia > Carnivora > Felidae > Prionailurus > Prionailurus bengalensis. The sequence continues at coordinate 187,572,423 of NC_057344.1, read as the reverse complement.
CAGCATATATTGCCCCATCATTAATATTCTTATAGGTTTTTATGCACATCTCTCTTATAATACTTACCCCACTGTATTATAATTATTTGTTCATGTGTCTTTCTGGTTTTTGCATAGGACCGTGAACCCCTCTGGTGTCAGGAATTGTCTCTTTGATCACTTTATCACCAGGACCTGGGAGAGTGCTTAGCAATCAATAATTTTTGTTGTTGAAATGTAATTATGAATCTTGGAAAGAAGGCTTGCAATAGCTTAGCTGTCTCTCTCCTGACATCACTGGGGAAAAATTGCCATATAGGATATATAAGGAGTTTAGAGCATGGACGTGCATACAAAGGAGGGACAGAGGATGAGATAGAAAGAATAAAATAGCAGTTGAGGATACTAGGGGAGAGAACAGGAATAACTTATTGATGTCAAAGGGGACACGAGAAAGTATAAGGGAGTTAACCAGATAACATAGTAAAAAGTTCAGGTCAGAGCACAAAGGCCATCTCTAGCAGAGCACCTAATCAGTTTTGAAGGAGAAAATGAAATGTGACTGAGAATTGCGAGTTCAGAGATGGGATGATCATATATCCAATATCTTTTCCTTTCAACCGGGGACATGCATTGCTGGGACTTAGAGGGAATGAAAATTGGAGATCTGATGGCAGAGCCTCAACTCTCCAGATGTCTGGGGCCAAAAAATACAAGGCAGGGTGAATTGGTCAGGATGCTGGTGACAGTTTCAAACTTGTTTGACAAGTAGAACAAGACAGGATGATATGACTGGATGCCAAGTGAAATATCAGGCCTCTGGTATTGTCTCAACTAATATAATCAGGGAAAGAAAACATTCCACCGCCTCTATTGTTAAAAATGCCCAACCAAAGGTAGGAACCCCAACAAAGCGACTGCTACTCTCCAGCACGTCACCAGGGTCCTTAGAAGGCCACTTATTCTTTTTTTTTTTAATTTTTAAAAAATTTTTTTTCAACGTTTATTTATTTTTGGGACAGAGAGAGACAGAGCATGAACAGGGGAGGGGCAGAGAGAGAGGGAGACACAGAATTGGAAACAGGCTCCAGGCTCTGAGCCATCAGCCCAGAGCCTGACGCGGGGCTCGAACTCACGGACCGCGAGATCGTGACCTGGCTGAAGTCGGACGCTTAACCGACTGCGCCACCCAGGCGCCCCTAATTTTTTTAATGTTTATTTATTTTTGACAGAGAGAGAGACAGAGCATGAGCAGGGGAGGGGCAGAGAGAGAGGGAGACACAGAATCCAAAGCAGGCTACAGGCTCTGAGCTGTCAGCACAAAGCCCGATGTGGGGCTCTAACTGACAGACCGTGAGATTATGACCTGAGCCGAAGTCAAACGCTCAACCGACTGAGCCACCCAGGCGCCCCAGAAAGCCACTTATTCTAATACTGGTTAGCAACTGGTTTTTGCCTGACTATTTTCCATCACTCAAGCAAGGAGCCTCACTCTTTCAATATGATGTCTTCCCTATTTCTGAAACTAATTCCTTATATACTATCCCCAGTCTGGGAAAAGTGACAAAGCTTGGACAGCAACACTTGATAACAACAATCTGCCTGACCCGTTATCAAATCCCACTCCCACTGGGACTGACACAAGCCAGGAAAAGGTGTCACCTGTACACAACCATGTCCAGGTTGGGGATTAAATTTCAGGGCGCTAACAAACAAACAAACAAACAAAAACAAAGAAAAAAAAGGACAATGAGCTAAAGGATATCAGAAGCAACGTGTTTAGGATGTGCGGAGAGTCACGGGGCAGCTTTGAACCTGCAAGAGCAGCGACAAAGGCACAACAAAGACATGAAGTCAAAGGTCAGGAGATGAGTGGCACAGGAGGAGATGGGGGGGGGGGGAGAGGGAGGTGAAAAGTAAGGAAGTGTCAGGAAAGGATGCTTCAACACCAGTATTTCCCAAATAGAAAAGTAGATCTCAAAAACTTCTGCCTTTGTAACCCTAGATCAAATACATGATCTTTCTTAGCTCTTGAATTCTAAAAACCATGTCCCTGAGTAGTTCTGTATCCAAATTCCTCCCTTAGGTTTTATCCAGTATATTTGCTCCCTCAGCTTCATTGGCTGCTCTTGCTGTATGTATTTGTTTACAGGCCAAATAAGGACTCCTGCAGGCTAGAATCCCACTTTTGAATTTCACAAACCTGGTGACTTAAGCCTTTTGGCCATCATAGCTTGTCTACCTGCTACTGCCTGAGTCTCTGCTCGGTGTACCCTTATTCCCCTACCTGTATTATTCCTGTCGTGTCTGCATTAACTGCCTGGACCTCTTAACCCTCTCTACTTTCTCCAGGACCACCATGGTCCTAGGTCCGGCATCACTCTCTTCAGTGCAGATAGGTTAGTGTGTCCTATCCCCACATGGTCTCAGTTTCTAGCTGAGTTCCAAGTTCCAAGTCTGACTACTACAGTCAATTGAATTGCTAACTGCATCAATGTGTATGTATAGATTCCAACCAGTCTAAGTCAGCTGATTTTGCCTGCTTTCTTCATAATTTTCAAAGAAGTCTATATTTCTTTAACCAATATTGCCAGTATAATTGTTTATTTGTTTGTTTGTTTGTTTGTTTGTGGAAGGAAAGTCTCCAGTCACCATTTCCATGGTTTATCCTCTTTTCTGGTTATAGAAAACTAAGCAACTTGCCTGGCCAAGAGGAATGATATTATGATGACTGAATTACATCAATCATGATGCATTCTGGAGTAAGCGTCTAAAATCCATGCAATCAAAGGGTCCTCACGTACAACCTGAACAACTTGGAATTTGTTAGCAGGAAAAAAGAAAGAACAACTTCAGTGGACTTTGCCATATATTTATTTATAACAACATCATCAAGTTAATTGAGAAAAGAAAATTCTAAAGATTAGAACTGTCAAAATTCAAAAAAACTGAAGTCCGAAGTTCTTACTCTGGAAATATCCAAGCAGAGGTCAGTTGACCACCTGAAAGTATAGTATAAATTGGGAGCCAAGGTAGATATGAATTTCCCTGCCTCACATGGCAGGAAAAGCTACTACGAGTTTGGGGAAAATCATGAAAACCCTGGAAGTAAAGGCGAAAGGAACGAAGAAGACTTCCAACATACATAGCCCCTGGTGACTATGGCATAGAATGTTGTGCCCTCCAATTTCCACTCTTGTCTTCCTGCTTTATAAGGGCACCACTAAATTTTCACTGTGCATGGTGCTTCCCAGCTGAAGGCTACAGGTCCCAGCTTCGCTTGTAGCTGGGTGTGGCCAAATTGAGCTTTCTAGAATAGAATATGAGTGGAAGTCATGTGCTCAACTTCCATGAATGATGGTATAGTCAGCGGATGAACTCTCCTTCTGTCTTTCATCCTCCCACCGCTTACCTGAAATGGCAGACATAGTGAGAAGTGATCATGGATGATGTAGGTGAGGGCAAAACAGAGCAACGAAACAGAAAGAAGGTGGTTCCTTAAGACTATGGGGCCACTAAATAAAGCTATGTAGCTTATACTAAGAATGTTCCATGAAGAGGATACAAACTTCTTCCTTGTTTAGGCCACTGTCATTTTTGTCTTTGTTACACCACACTGGACAGATCATTATCCTAATGAAAAATTGGCTCTTCTCAGTTTCAAACAGTAGCTTTTGCAAACTTTTGCCAGGTCTCTAACAGTTCATGCCCAATTTTACCTCTGTCATTCTCTGTAAATGGCTTCATATCCTACTTCTTTGCTGACAGTTTTGGCAAGTAAGGAGACTTTGCTGAGCCTTCCAACTCACAAATCCATCTGCATTGATTTAGACCCTACCGCCATCACAGAGTAAGGGGCACAGAGAATGCATTCTCAAGGAAATGAATCTTGTTTTCTCTCATATAATGCTGGCATTACTCTCTTTGTTGTTAAATTACCTCTAGCATGAATATTCGGTCAAGGTCTCCAACTGTGCATGAGTGTGTGTGTGCGTGCATGGAAAAACAGGGGTGGAATTGAGGCGAGAGCAGCTTAAGAAAGTGATAGAAGAGCATTCCCCATCTCAGACTTTGTGATTTTCATCACCAAATATCTAGGAAACACAGAAAAAGATGAGGGTGCATAATAAACCAAGAAACTAAGATTGACAACTAATCTACTGCCAAAATCTTAGAGGAATTTCCTCTAATTATAATATTCATGGAGTGGAAAAGAGAAAGACAATTGTCAGGTGACATTAACACATACCTCGTCACTCGCAGGAGATCAAAACTGCCAATGTGAAGGACGACACAGCGACACCTCAATATAGTTGCCTGTGCCTTGGCTCAGGAAAGCAGACTCTGTGATAACCACCAACCATATAGACCATATGGCCACGGCTCGACCGAACAGAACACAGACCATGAATTCTAAAGTAGTTGTGCATGGGGGATGTATATGTGTGGGTGTGTGCATACACGTATGTATATAGCAGATGAAAAGAATCACACGCACACACACATTCCAGCCCAGATTCCCCAATCTGAACTCCTAAATATTTTCAAGAATTGCAATTTTCAGGAATTCTACACATTCCGAGGCAGAGGAGTTAACCTACGGCAAATTTTCCTCTTAGAATACCATACGAAGAGTTTAAAAAAGTACGGATGGAACACTCTTTTGCCTGTATTGTTTCAGGAAACGGAAGAAGAATTCGCTACTTTTGATCATCCTTAAATAAATGTAACTCCTCATAATAATAATAGCAAATATTTATCAGATGCTAGATACAAAGCACTTACTGGAAACCTGGTTGCCTAGATTCTAATCCCGGTTCTACGTCTTACAAGCTCTGCGACCTCGGGCAGATTTATTTAACACGTTGCTGCCTCAATTTCTTATAGTGTCCATTTCACAGAGTGAAATAGGCCTTACAGGGGTCAAGGTGCTTTTCTAATAATTGGTAGACCCAAAATTTGAATGCACTGTTTAACTGTAGATAGCTGATATCTTCATTACTGCAGTATCCTGCCTTCTCTCAGTAACTCAACAGTACCTTAAGAATAAGGACACCCCCCCTAAGACCAACATCACGGCTGCTAGATGACAAAATGTGGCATTGGGACATGAATAGCAACCAACCTGTTTACTTAAGATCTGAGCAGAGGATTTTAACAGCAAGCTAGGGCTGAGTTGAAGGGCATGGCAGGGTTCTCCATCAACCACCGGTGGATACCCTGTCGTTCAAAGATGATGACACCAAAAACAGAAAAAATAAATGGTTCCAGTGAGAATATTGTGCACATTAAAAGAAGGAAAGAGCAATCAAGATGCAGAAAAAGAACAGTTTAAAAAGCCACTAAAGGAAACAGAAATTGCAGAAATTGTCTGCTTTGTAATCTTAATAGAAATGAAAACTACAGCCTTTGAATAAAGAGATGAAAAATGAGATTATATTAAAATAAGTTGAGATAAGAAGGGAGTTGGCTGAGAGGCAGGTGGAAATAAAAACAGGAGTTTGACATGATAAAGAAAGATTATAAGGAGATTAAAAATGCAATAATAGAATAGAAATCTGAATTGAAAGCAATAAAAAGCAGAATTAACACTATAGAATTAGTGATGATGAGTTTGAACTCCAAAATCTGCAGAAGAAATGCAGAATGAAGAAGAAAAAAATCAAAGACGCAGACACTGGTGATGAGGATGAAGACCAGACAGGCAGGTCAGAGGTGCGGATACTTGTTTCTTAGAAGCACAAACAACAGAAACAATTACTAAAGCTACAGCTGAAGAAACATATCTGTTGAAGGAGTTTACAGATCAAGAGTGATTACATACTATGAGACATTTTGTTTTTAATGCATTTTTAGCTCAATGTGACTGCTTATTATATAAGTATTAGATGCATATTCAGGAAAAATCAAAAAATGCAGATAAGCCAGAAAATATTTTTAAAGTTGCCTATAACTCTATTGCATAAATGCTACTAATTCTACGCTGTACATTATCACAGACCATACACGAACAGTAATTAGATCATATGAACATACAAAACGTACATGATGCTTTGTAATATATCTTTATTCCATATCTGTGCTATGTATTTTCTATTCAAAAACAACATATTTTTTTCAATGGGTAAAATACACGCACAGTTAAAAATTTAAGGAATGCATTATATTATAAATAAGAAAAAAATTAAATCACCCCAAATTTCACTGATCCAGAAAGAAACTGTCATCACTCCCTTTCAAGCATCTATCTCTAGGCGAATGGGAACCACTAAAAATAGATTGGCTATGGATCCGACCATAGTAAATATTTAGAAAGAAATGTAGAGATCAAAATAGAAAATATGAATCATAAAACCAATGCTACATTGATAGTTACTTTTCTTACTTAGCAATACACTGGACATATTTCTGTGTCAATTAACAGATTCTATTTTATCACGTGGATGCCATCAAATTATCTTGTGTGGCTTTGCCATCATTCATTTAATGCATCACCTATGGATGAGCACTTAGATTAGGTTTAAACCTGTCTGTGGCTTAGTTTTCTCTTCTGAATAATGGGAATGACTAATACTTGTCTCAGATCACTTTAGAGATAATAAGTGGGTTGATAAGTGTCCAAAGCTTAGAAAAGTGCTGAGCACATGGTGGGAACTCTTTGATACTTTTATTAATATTATATTTAGACCATACTTTCTTTTTCAGCCACAAATATCACTATAATGAGGAAAAATCTTTGTGTGTATATTTTTATGAGTTAGTTTGATTTTATTCTCAGCAGGCAGAATCAGGTTTGGGGGGGAGGGGCTAAAAATGCCATTTTTAAGAAATAAAATTTAAATTTAAGCGTAAAAATACCTAAGGCCTTGGAAAGGAGTCATGCAAGTGAGGGATTCTAAGGCTTACTCTTTGTCGCCATCTTGAAAGAGATGTGCCTCATTCCTTAAGAAAACATTTTGTCCAAGAAAACAGGGACCATATTTGTTGGGTTCACTTATTTTTGACAGAAACTACACAGTGCCAGGTACAAATTCGATCTTCAATAAACATTGCTTGAATGAACTAAGCGGAGAATGAACATTTAAAATCTTGGCAAACTCGCCTCCTAAAATTGGTACCAATTTAAGCTCCTCTCCAAAATGCATAAGGATATCCATTTCCTCACAGCTTTATCAGCCCTGGGTGTTTTGTTTTGTTCAGTTTTGTTTTGACGCACCAAAATTTTTAGAATATTATGGATTCAAATTTGTCATCTTCTTTTTTATGTCTTTTAGGTTTCATGTCATGTTTAGAAATGTCATGAATGCTCCAAGATGATAAAGGAAATCACCCATGTTTTCCTCTCAATATTTTATGTTTTTTATTTAAATATTTGATTTGTCCAGAATGTATTCTTTCATAAAGAATTACTTACAAATCCAATGTTTTAGATGCTTAGTTTTTTCCCGTGAAAATTTTAATTAATTCTTATTTTCCCCACTGATATAAAATGTCATTTAAATCATATACTAAAATTCAGCATGTATTTAAGTTGGCATGTGGATTCTCAATTTTGTTTTAATGGGCTCTTAAAATTTCAGCTGACCTTGCTTTGGATGTATTAATCAATTTAGAAAAAAATGACATCCTTACAATATTAATCCATCCTACCCAAGAATAACATGCCACTGTATTTATTGAAATCATCTTTTATGGCCCTTTGGTAGAGTTTTGGGGTTTCTTCATAGAAATTTAGCATATGTTGTTACATTTGTTTCAGAGTCTTTATGATTTTTGCTATTCTTGAAAACGCAATTTTTCTTCATTATGGTTTCTAGTTGGCTACTATTTGTTATGTAAATAATTTGTTGAATTTATATTTAATTTTGTAACCAGTCTCTTAGTTTTGTAATAAAATTTCCTAATTTCTTATAGTTTTCCATTTGATTATATTTACTTATCTCCTTAGGCATAATCTTTTTATTATTTTACTAATACATCTGCACATTATTAATAAAAGCATAAAGAATAAAACAACAGATCACCTCAAATAAACTTCCTTGCCAGAAATAATCAATATCTGGTGAGGTCTCTTTATGCATCCAAGAACTCATATTTTTAATCTATTTAGCCAGACATAGTAGAAGTAGATAGACACATACAAATTGAGATATGCTAATATGCTAGTATTCAATTTAAAAGGGGTTAATTTAATTTTACTTGAATATAAAGATTATTAAAGAAAATGTAGTCAATCTAAAAGAATGAATGTGTTTTACTTAAAAGTTTTTTATTTGGTTTTTAAATTATGAGATATTGAATCCTTCAAATTCCTCTGGGTTTAAGGAAAGAAATATTGAAAATGTTAAGAAGCTGCAGCAGGATAAATTTAAATACATGTTCAATGTAGACAACGTTGAGTGATTCCTTGCTATCAAACATGAAATAGATTCACACCTTTCCTAACACTTTATCCCTCCCTTAATTACCTTTCGATGCACATACTTTGTTTCAAATTTTCTGGCATTTGTATTATGCTGTGTAATTCTCCCTGTTTTATTTCTACATTTAAATAGATTTAATGATTTTATGAATACTTGTCCCATTTGGGGGGCTCTTTATTGTAATACACCTCTTAGTCGGCTTTTAGATTTTTTCTTTCTAAGGATAGCTTATGGATTCTATGTTCTCTTTTTTCAAGTTTTTTGTTTTGCTTCTTTTTTGTTTTTGTTTTTGTTTTTTTTTCCTGCATTTCTCTCCTCCTATGGGCTTCAGCGTATCTTGCTTGATATGACAATGTTAGGATTTTGTTGACTTTTGTATAGTTTTCCTAGAAGTCTGAGACTCCTATGAAGTTTTTATCCTAGAAAGCAGACTTGGTTTTTCTATGTGAATGACTTAAGACATTTTTTCCTTCTCCTGCCCCCCACTTTTTATAAATAAGTTTATTTGTTTATTTCTTAGAGAGAAAGAGCAGGTGCTGGGGAGGGGGCAGGAGAGAGGGAGACACAGAATCCAATCAGGCCCCAGGCTCTGAGCTGTCGGCACAGAACCTGATACGGGCTTGAATCATGAGATCATGACCTGAGCAAAAGTCGGAAGCTGAAGTGACGGAACCATCCAGGCACCCCAGAAATTTTTCTTTATGATTAAAATGTAGCACATAGTCAAGATGTAGTTAGATACATAGTCTTCTGTTTCAGTTTCTTTTTTCTTTTTCTTTTTTCATGTAACTTTGAGAGCACACTTACTGAGTATTATTTTTAATCTATTTACTTATATTTGAGGGGAGGGAGAGGGAGGGGATCCCAAGCAGGTTCTGCACTGTCAGTGCACAGAGTCAGACACGGGGCTCAAACTCATGAATTGCAAGATCGTGACCGGAGCCGAAGTCAGCCACTTAATTGACTGAGGCACCCAGCCACCCCCTTACTGAGTATTTAATATGTATGATTATGATGTAATTTGTGGGGAATTTATAACATTACATCATCCCCCTGGTGTAATACAATCTCCACTGTAGTCTTGTGAATTCTTTACTTCCCAGATTCAGAATAGTTTCTGCTGATATGTAATTGCATTTAATTTATTACTTTACTGCAAGTTGATGTTTAGATTACTTCAAGTTCATCTTACATATAAGTTGGTTTAATTTTCTCATTTGATATAGCTGTTTGCTACTCTTGTTATTTCTTTTAGGTAGGTGATCATATCTTCTACAAATACTGATAGCCTTAGATCTTCCCTTTCAATCCCTAAACCTGTTATTTCCTTCTCTTTTCTAAGGGCTTTTCCCAGGTCTTTTTGTACTATGTTTTTCAAGTTTATTTACTTTTAAGGGAGAAACAGAGTGCAAGCAGGGGAGGGTCAGAGAGAGAGGGCGACACAGAATTTGAAGCAAGCTCCAGGCTCTGAGCTGTCAGCACAGAACCCGACAAGGGGCTAGAACTCACGAACTGTGAGATCACGGCCTAAGTCACAGTCGGACACTTAACCGACGGAGCCACTCAGGCGCCCCTGTACTGTGTTTTTAAAAACCTCAATAGGTGGGCTTTTTTACCTTACAGAGAATGCATTTAAATTCCTCTGTTTTGTATGTTTGCCAAAGGTAGTGAATATTACGGTGCCCTGGCCAGATCCTCTCCTGAAGCTGCCATTTTCTCAGTGGGCAGCTGCTCAATATCTCTCGTCCAAGTCCCTCCAATGCTTGACCTTGGCTGCAGTGACCCTCCTTGCACAGGGTCCTGGCCCTTCCCCAGGGATTTAGTTGTATAAAATTACAGCCTTCTTGTTTCAAATGAGCTCCACTCTGAGTGGCTATGCAGCCTGGCATGTGCCTCGCATGAGTAGGCGAGGCCTGGGGTTACAATTTCATAACAGTGGACTTTCTCTCGTCCACTGGTGCTACCTTTACTGTCCCCAAACCCCAGGACTGTCCACGGGAGCAGCCCTCAATAAACTTTCTCCATGAAGATGTCTGTCTCAGAGCCTGGTTCCCACAAGTAACACTAAGAGGAGAAGATCTCTTAAATTTTAAGTGTAATAAGAATTTTTAAACTATAAATACAGGCTAAATCTATGAAATATTTTCCTTTATGTATTCAGATAAGCATTTGATTTTTCTACTATGTTAATGCGGTATATTATCACATCGGGAGGCTTTTCGATGTGAAGCCAACCTTGTTTCCAGGGACAAAGTCAACTTAGGGATCATAATATACTTTATAAAACTTATTGAGTTTACTTATATATAACGTAGTATATAATTTTATATATATCCGACTTTTAAATCTGCATTCATAAGTGAAGGGAGCTTATTACTTCCTTTTCTTATATTGTCCTTAATCAAATTTGTAATAGAAACTATACAAGCCTTATTAAATTATTTCGAAGTTCTGGCTATAGTGTTGACCAGGATAGATGAGGCTAAATTGTAAAAAACAAAAAAAACAAACAACAAACAAGGCTTCAAGTCTCAATTTTTTAAATACAGCATTTTAGGTACCTAAGTGACTCAGTTGGTTAAGCGTCCTACGTTGGCTCAGGTCACGATCTCATGATTCCGGAATTCAAGCCCCACATCAGGCTCTGCTCTCACAGTGTCAGGCCTGCTTGGGATTCTCTCTCTCCCTCTCTCCCTGACCCTCCCCCGTCTCCCTCTTTCTCTGTCTCTCAAAGTAAATAAGTACTTCTAAAAAAATGAATACAGCATTGTATTTCTTTCTCATGCAAATAAATAAGAAGTGGGAAATGTTACAGCTCTCAACCTTTCCCTATTGTAGTTGTCCTCCACATAGGGCCTCAGTGACCAGTCTACTTTGATGTTGCTGCTCTGCCTTTCAAATGTGGGGCCTTTTTACGGCCAAGCTTGAAACCAACGGGTGTTACTTTTGTTCACAGTCTATTGGCCAGAACTGGTCACATGATCCCAGCTAATTCTCAGGAGGACTGGAAAGTAGAGAATTCCACGCCTAGGGAGGGGAGGGGAACTGGATGTTAATGAGCACCATTCCATCCCCTACTTTAGGTAACAACTTGTATCAGGTAAGAATTATGTATTGTGCTTTAAAAACAAGCGAAAGATAAGTGGGGATGGTGGGTGCCTGATTAGCATTTCAACTGAAAATGCATTGCAAACTCAAAAGCAAAAGGTTGGACGGCATTTTACGGGTAGAATCTTTTCATTAAGGAGGAAGAGATGGGAGATATGGAGAGGAGAGGAGGAAAAGAATAGAAGGAAGAGGAGAAAAAATAGAGGACACAAAAATAGGGGCCCATTTCGGTCCATTTGTGTCTTGGTGAAAGTCTGGATTCACCCTTTGCAAACATGTAACTTAGATCAAGTTACTTGACCTCAGCTTGTCTTAGTTTCTCATTTGCAAAATGGAAACAATAATAATACTGTCCCTTTCAAGGTTGCTTTGAAGTCTAAATGAGTTAGTATGTGTAACAAGTCACTTAGATTGGTGCCCGGGACATAGTCAACACTGAAATTTATAAACTGCTCTTTCAAAGAGGGGAAAATACATGTCAGAGTAGAATACTTAGTTTGTGGAATTATGGTTACTGGTCAAAGATTCAGACTGAGTCTGGGTTGAAATCCTGCTTCAGACTTAGGAGCTTTCTGTCTTCAGGCGGGTGATTTAACTTTTCTGTGTCTCAGTTTTCACATCTGTCAAGTGGGATAAGAATAACTATTCCAGAGAATTAACTCAGCTGCTAAATATTAAATGTTGAGCATGGTGGTCGGCCCACAGTAAGAGCTGTAAGAGAGGCCTGTCATGACTAATAGTTTTCTCTCTGACTGTAAAACACAGTTTCTTGACCTATTGTATATGTAGATGGTGTGGGTAGGTAAGAGTACATGCCTGTGTTCTAAGAATTTTAATTGAGTTGGAGCGCCTGGGCGGCTCAGTTGGTTAAGTTTCTGACTTCAGCTCAGGTCACGATCTCACGGTTCATGAGTTCGAGCCCCGCGTTGGGCTCTGTGCTGACAGCTCAGAGCCTGACCCCTGTTTCACACTCTGTGTCTCCCTCTCTCTGTGCCCCTCCCCGGCTCACATTCTGTCTCTTTCTCTCTCTCAAAAATAAATAAACATTTAAAAAAAATTAAATAAAAAAAAGAATTTTATTTGCGTTATGTGGTAAATGTTTCAAACTTGAAAAGTTTAGCAAAATTCCATCACAATGCAAACATTTATATGTTTTTTCCTTTTTTTGTTTTTTGTTTGTTTTTGTTTTTGTTTTGTTTTGTTTTGTTTTGGTAAAAGGTTGAGCTATATAACAATTTCTCATTATGAAATTGTCTCTCCTTCACAACTCATAAATTCTTTGAAATTTGGCCTTTCCTTATTTTTAAGTAAATATTTAGTTCACTTGCTCATTCCCCATTTCTCTAGAGAGTTTTGTTATTCAAAACTCAAAGGCCCAATGGGGGCATGTGGAACATAGATTAGTTGAAAGTTTACAACAAGAAAGTAGACATTCAGACCCATATCTGCTAAGTAAGGCCGACATGATAACTAGAAATCATGTAGCCTGAACTCAGGATGATCTGCCCGCCCAGGAAAAATACCCCTGATATTAAAATTTTGTGCTAGCTTGTGTCACTTTTTTATTCTATGGGTAGTTCTTATTAACATCATCAGCATAATTTCTAGGTAAAACATAGGGAAACTTTTTATTTAATCTCACCATTTTTGTGCCTGGTACTCTTCTAGAATCTGGGAATCCAACCCTAAATGGCACAAACAAGGTCCCTGTCTTCATGGAGATTGCAAGTCGATGAAGAAAAGGCAACCATACAAATAGAGACGCATAAAGTGCATATGCTAAAAATTTCCACAAAAAGGAAATTAATGTCTAATACACATACTCACCTTTATTCATAAACTATAAAAGAAATCCATTTAAAAATGGAACATCTTTAGATCTCAAATTGGACTTTAAAACTAATAATAACACGATTATTCATATAAGCCAAGAAATAAAATCAACCTAACTATCCAAAGAAAGAGAAATGCTTAAATGAATTATGGTGCCCTCACACAATGAAAGATTATGCAGTCCTCTGCTCTGAGGGAACATGAGATTAAGTAGTCACAGGATTCTACCCTCTGGGCATATCAATAGTAGCATTATGAATTGGATATCATTTCAGCACATTTAAGACTGAAACAAGAAATAGATCTTCTCAGTTAGCCACCTTGAGTCACCTGATCCTATTTAAAAGGCTCTTGAGCATTAAATGGCTCTTTGAAACAGCCTTTTTATACCTTAAGTGCAACTTGAATCAAAAACACATATATTTTGTAGCTATTTGAATCACAAAAATGATTGAGTTTTTGTCAGTTTAAGAGAGATTATCAGCTCTGCATATCATATCTTTGAAATGCCAATGGACTCTCTTCTTCAGGATTTTTACTGAAAGAAGCACACACTTTATTGTCAGATGTAACTTGGTTTGCATCTCAGCTTTACCCATGTGTTACCTTTGCTAATTCCCTACACTCTCTGTACTACCTTCTGGGAATAACAACAAATGGCTTGAAAGTATTGAACGGCTTTGGGTTGATAGAGCATCTGCAACTGTATTTGGCTCATGGTGGCCATTTAGAAATGATTTGGTGTCTTCTTTTTTTCCTTTATAGCTTCCACGTGCCAGGTGGAAAACCTAGAGATGCCTAGGTTTTCCTAGAGACTCACCCGGGATGCCTAGCTTTGGTTGGAAAAGTCAGTCCTCAAGAAAGAGGAGAGGAAAATGGAACCCCTAGGGCTTTGCTCTTGCAATCGCCGATAGAAGGCAGGTAGAAGGAGACAGAGATAATTTAGGGCTCACACCAACTGAATGACCCAACGTCACAATAAAGTCAAACAGGAAATGAAAGCCCAAATCTGTCATTCAAATAGTCTGGAGCTGATGTCAGGGATTCCAGCCTTTCTCATAGTGCGGCAGGAAATCAGGTTCACTGGTGACATATGATGTAATTTTAGGTGATACAAGAATTTTTATTAATAGTGACTTTACATGACTAATATAATATTTTTTACAACAAATTGATTAAAAAGTTAAAGTCAGTTGATTTAAAAAAATACATAAATAACAGTACACGTAATACTCAAATGCGACCATAGTAGTAAAGGTAATACCTGAATGTCTAAAGTTGGGGACACACTGCACCTGACCAAGTCAAGAAGGAGGGCTTGTCTTAGTCCATCTGGACTGCTGTACCAGAAGTACCTAAAACTGGGTTGGCTTATAAACAACAAACATTTATCTCCCACACTTCTGGAGGCTGGAAAATCCAAGATCACAGTGCTGGCGGCCCATGAAGGCCTGCCTCCTCATTGGCAGCTCTCTTCCCAATATAACCCCATGAGGGAGCTTTCTCAGCTGCTTCTATGAGGTTACTAATGCCATTCATGAAGATTCTGCCCTCCTGACCTAATCATTGCCCAAAGGTCCCCACCTTTTAATGCCATCACCTGAAGGATTAGATTTCAGTGTATGAACTTGGTGGGAACACAAACATCGAGACCATAGCACAGCTTAAGAGTTAAACCGGTAGAATATTCCTAAAATAGCATTGTTAGAACTGCCAAGCATTTATGGCTCTAAAGCAGTAAGTGCTTCTTAAGTGCTTAAGGGCTACTTAAGTGCCCCTGACCTAGCTCCCAACACTGTGCCATGTACACACAGTATATGCCTGGGGAATGTTAGTTCCTTTCTCAGTCTTTTGGCCCTTACTCTGTTCCTTGGCATTTTAAACGCACTGCCCTTGGTGATTAGACCCTGTCATTATGTCTGTCAAAAGGGCTATGACCACAGAGGCCAAATTCCATGTCTCTCCCTGGTCCTGAGTACCAGAGCCTTAGCAATTCAGGAAAATGTCAAGTTTGGTCAGAAACTTTCCCAAATTGCACACTTTTCTAAACTTTCCGTAGGACAGGCAATTCTCAACCTCAATCTTAGACTATTATTCTGCAAAATCTTAAAGAAAGTCAGTGATGTCAGGACCTTTCCATTTAAAGAATGGGGAAGTCAAACCAGCCTGAATATCTTCCATTTTAGCTCAGAGTTCCGTTACCTACTGACTGTTGAAATGATAACCACCAAGTGAGACAGTGTTACAGGCTGGATATCCAATTGTGAAAAGCAAATGCAGAGGTGCAGTTTCTGCTGGCATCTGGAAAGCAAACATCCCAGATGTAATTGGACACATGACCATACCCAGAACCCAAGAAATCAGCATGACTAATGATAGGGAAGGGACATTTAAAAATGCTACGACCTCTTGTCAAGTGCAAAAAGGCCTAAGCTAGAGAAAAACAACACCCAACACTTGCTCTTCAGCCAATGAAATCATATTACTTAAGTCTCTATTAGCCAAATGTCAAGGATCTAGACTTTGGGGAAAGAATCGAGTATGTTTTATACGTGTTTTAAGTGTTACTACAACAAGAGTCCACTGCTGTATAATAAATAATAAAATGAGATACTGCCCATTATACAACTATTATGTGACAAACATTTTACGTACATTATGTCATTTGATCTGTTCATTCAACAAATATTTATTAAGCATCTAATACATTGTCATAAGCCAGGGGCTATCAAAGTGAAGGAGATAACATCTTTCTCCTTGGGAGGCCTATATCTCAGCAAAAGAGAGAGCAGATAAGATAATAAACAGGCAATGGAACTTCAGATATAAATAAGCACCATGAAGAAGAATAAAACAGGTAAGAATTAAAGAGTGACTAAGAAGACGTGCTACCATACGCGGAAGCAATCAGGGAAGGCCATGCGATGGTGTGCATTGGAGCTTACAATTTAAGGAGCTCACAGAGTAATTTTAGTAGAATTTCAAAGACCTATGACAAGAGCAGATGATCAGGCCTTAAGAATGAGACTGACCTGTTTAAAGAAGAGCAAAGAAAACCTGTGTGGTTTGGAGCTGAGTGAGACAGGGAGGAAAGAGGCAGGCGGAGAGCTAGAAATCCCAACAGGAACTGCGGATTACAACATTCTCCCCATAATCTGGTGAACGAGGCTTTTGATCTTGGATTCGAGAATGTGACAGGCTAGGAAACTGCTCCCAAGGTTATTGTTTTAGTATACAGAACTTTGAATAATGCAGTATATATAAAATAAAAATATAGTATAGTGTGTAAGATTTTACAAATATCATAATTTTCTATGTAAATTGTGTCTATATATACATATATACTTTAAATTATATATACCTTATATATAATTATAATATATATAAAGTATTATATATATAATATAATATATAAAGTATATACTTTAAATTATATATACTTTATATATATTTATATTATATAATTAGTGTAAATATAGTATTATAGTATATGTAATTATATTATATAGCATATAACTATATATAATATAATTTATAATTATATATATTATACTATAATTTTGCTATTTATAGTATACTATAATTATATGTATACTATTCTATAATTATACTATATATAGTATACTACACATATACTATACTATATGTATAGTATATGTATACAATATATAGTATACTATATATATATACTATATACTATATAATAATATACTATACAATATATAGTATACTATAATTATATGTATTGTAATACTATAATACTATAGAGAATAGGATATCAGAATGTAGATTTTAAGATTGCACATCCAGTACTCAGTTCACTGCACTGTATTACCTAAATTACATCCCAAGCCAGTTGGAAGTCTGAATTACAGGCCACTTATAACAAATCTGACTTTACAACTTCAAATTTATGTTTATGCAGTGTGATTCCATTCAATCCATACTTATGGAAACAAAGCATATATCCAGAAGTGCTCCTGAGGGTGGGGAAAGCTTCAGTGAGCACTTGCATCCAAGGATTTTGAGCACTCCAGGGACATGTGGAACCATTTCGAAAGTGTGGGCAACCACAGAACTGAGCAGGGAGGCACCAACGTGGAGATAGAGTCCGGGGGTACAGGCTGAAGGCATGGATTTGAATGAGCCTTGAAATGAAAAATGTTACAATCCTGATAAAAATACCAACTTCTTTTTCCTAGTTTGCTTAATTGGTTGTTTTGATAACTTCCATATGGAAAAATAAACAAGAGAGAATATGGAGTAAAACTGCAAAAAACAAAAAAAGACAACAAACAAGGGAGGGTCCCTTTACCAGATATTAAAACGTAGTGTAGACCACCTTTAACTAAAATACTGTGGTATTGATACATGAGTAGACAGATAATCCAAATGGGGCAGAATAGTAAGTCTGCAATCACACCCAAGTTGCTGTAAAAACATAGGGTATCTCAAATCAGTGGGTATTTTAGCTTCCTAGGGCAGCTATGAAAAATCTACCACAAACGGTGTGACTCAGAATGAAAGAAATGTGTTGTGTCACAGCTCTGGATACCAAAAGTTCAAAATCAAGGTGTCGGCAAGGACATGCTTCCTTTGAAGGCTCCAGGAAAGGGTCTCTGCTAGGCCTTATTCTTAGTTTCTGGGAGCTTCCGGCGTTCCCAGCACTTAGATGGCCATTTCTCTTTGTGTCTCTTCACATCATCTTCTCTCTGTGCACCCATTTCTGTGTCCAGATTTTGTTTTTCTTTTTTTTTTTTTTAATGTTTGTTTATTTTTGAGAGAATGAGACAGAACATGAGTGGCAGAGGGAAAGGGGGAGGGAGAGATATAGAACTCATAGCAGGCTCCAGGCCCTGCAATGTCGGCAAAGAGCCCTACATGGGGCTGGAACCCAAGAACTGTGAGATCATGACCTGAGCAGAAGTTGGACATCCCCAGATTTCCCTTTTCTAAAGACACCAGTCACGTTGTGTCAATTTGGTCACATTCTGAAGTCTTGAGGGTTATGACTTCAACATCTCCTTCTAAGAGGACACAATTGAACTCATAACAGGAAAAATATATACTGTGGGAAATATCTATTTAGAAAATGAGCAGGGGCACCTGGGTGGGTCAGTCCATTAAGCGTCCGATTTCAGCTCAGGTCAGGATCTCACGGTTGGTGAGTTCGCGCTCCACATGGAGCTCTGTGCTGACAGCTTGGAGACTGGAGCCTGCTTCAGATTCTGTGTCTCCTTCTCTCTCTGCCCCTCCCCCACTCATGCTCTGTCTCTCTCTGTCTCAAAAATAAATAAACATTAAAAAAATAAAATTAAAAAAAAGGAAAAAAGAAAATGACCAGATCACACCCATACTTCACATCGTATACGCGGATAAAATCTAAATAAATCAGAGATTTAAAGGTAAAAACGGAACTCATAACAGCTCTAGTAAGAAACACGAGTGAATATCTTTAATAACTGAAACACTTTCCCAACTGGAAGTCAAAATCCAAAATAATGAAACACATTAGTGATACATCTAACCTTAGAAAAATATTTTTATTTTGATTTATTTATTTTTTAATTTTTATTTATTTTTGAGACAGAGAGAGACAGAGCATGAACACGGGAGGAGCAGAGAGAGACAGGGAGACACAGAATCCGAAGCAGGCTCCAGGCTCTGAGCTGTCAGCACAGAGCCCGACACGGGGCTCGAACTCACGGACCACGAGATCGTGACCTGAGCCAAAGTCGGACGCTTAACCGACTGAGCCACCCAGGCGCCCCAGAAAAATATTTTTAAAAACAATTTGATTGGCAAAAATTCCCCCACTGAAATGAAAGTGAAACAGAAAGGACACACTACAAGAAATATTTTCAAATTCTATCAAAAACAATAGCATTTCCATAAAAGTAAGGTCTTGAAATTTGAGGGGAAAAACACCTCCCCAATAGGATGAGAATAAGCAAAATACAGAAAGCCTATTTTTTTTTTAAATTTTTTTTCAACGTTTTTATTTATTTTTGGGACAGAGAGAGACAGAGCATGAACGGGGGAGGGGCAGAGAGAGAGGGAGACACAGAATCGGAAACAGGCTCCAGGCTCTGAGCCATCAGCCCAGAGCCTGACGTGGGGCTCGAACTCACGGACCGCGAGATCATGACCTGGCTGAAGTCGGACGCTTAACCGACTGCGCCACCCAGGCGCCCCACAGAAAGCCTATTTTACACATATGAAGAGAGGATCAACTTCACTTATACAACTGGATATTAAAACTACACTGAAATAATATTTCTCCCTTATCTGTCTGGCAAAATCCAAAAGTTTCACAGCATACTTCACTGGCAATACTGTGGGAAAAGAGGTGCTTCCCTACATTGCTTCTTGAAATGTGATGATTCCACCTCTATGGAGGGATTTGGCCGTAATTAGGCTAATATATGCACATTTACCCCTTGACCAAGAAAAATCATTTCCAAACTGTAACTCAAAAATAAAAAGTGACTTACGCACAAAATGACTTAGGCATAAGGTTACACATTGGGATATTATTTATAATGGCAGATTTCTATCAACAGGGACTGCTGGAACAAACCATGATATATTCACAAGTAGGAGCACTAATAGCCATTAAAAAAAAAAGAAGAAGAAGAAGAAGAAAGAAGAATGGTAAAGATCTCTATACAATGATTTGAAGTGATCTCCGTGACATTTGTTCAGTGAAATAAATAAGGTCTAGGACGTAACGCATACTGTGATTCTTCTGTGCAATAAATGGGAAGAAATATGAATTTGCTGTTTTAAGCGAAGAGAAAAATAGTAAAGATAACGCCAACATTAATAAAAAGGTTATCATAGGGGAGGTAAAAAAACATGGTGGAGTCAGATATTTTTGTTTGCTATTTTTTTTAATGTTTATTTATTTTTGAGAGAGCGGGAGAGCATGAGCAAGGGAGGGGCAGAGAGAGAGGGAGACACAGAATCCAAAGCAGGCTTCAGGCTCTGAGCTGTCAGCACAGAGCTTGATGCGGGGCTGAAACTCACAAACCCTGAGATAGTGACCTGAGCTGATGTTGGAAGCTTAACCACCTGAGCCACCCGTGCGCCCCAAGAGTCAGGTATTTTTGGAAGAGAAGTTACATTTATCTAAATATAGTCTCAGTTTCTTCTATACTTGTGTTTTCATACTCAAAAATGCAATTACATTTAAAAAGCAATTGCTAAGGTATATAAACAAACTGAAATAAATTTACCTATGTATCAACTTGATGACATAATCATAGAGATGTGAATTAAAGTGATTTTAAAATACAATAGAGTACAAGCAGGGGAGAGGGGCAGAGGTGGGGAGAGAGAGAATCTTAAACAGTCTCCATGCTCAGCATGGAGCCCAAGTTGGGGCTCAGTACACAGGACCCCAGGATCATGATCTGAGCCGAAATCAAGAGTAGGATGCTCAACCGACTGAGTCACCCAGGCACTGCTAAACACAATATTTTGACTACTCATCTTCAGTAGCCAACATTCAAATGACAATAAAAACTGAGGGGTGCTTGGGTGGCTCAGTCAGTTGAGAGTCCAATTTCAGCTCAAGTCATGATCTCACAGTTAGTGGGTTCAAGCCCCATGTTGGGCTCTGTGCTGACAGCTCAGAGCCTGGAGACTGCTTCTGATTCTGTGTCTCCCTCTCTCTCTGTCCCTCCCCCGTTTGCCCTCTGTCTCTTTCTGTCTCTCAAAAATAAACATTAAAAAAAATTTTTTTTAAACAGAAAAGAAGTCTTAAAGTACACTTAGTAATCTAATTTTTGTAGCAATGTTGATACTATTATTTTCGAATTATTTATATTGTAGAAAAATGCAAGTAAGTTATTTATTAATATTACTAAGAATTGAGCTTTTCAAAATAGGAGAAAGAAATATATATATTTTATAGTAGGAGAAAGAAATATATATATGTGTGTGTGTGTGTGTGTGTATAATTTTCCAGATTGTATTTCTAATGTTTATTTATTTATTTTGAGAGAGAGAGACCAGGGGAAGGGTAGAGAGAAAGGGAAAGAGAGAAAATCCCAAGCCGGCTCTGTGCTGTCAACGCACAGAGGCTCGATCTCACAAACCATGAGATCGTGATCTGAGCTGAAATCAAGAGTTAGATGCTTAACTGACTGAGCCATCCAGGCACCTCAGACTATATTTCTAGAAAGTTCTACTCTCTGGAAAATCACCAGACCATGTATCAAAAGTGTCTTCTGTGTACCTGATTTCATTTACTGGTGAATCGCTGAAGTACAAGTAATGTTCGCAAAAACAGAAATCAAACTATGCCACCGTCTACATACCCCAAAGAGTAAATCTTAATGTGTACAAACTTTTAAAACACCATTTAGGAGGCTGA
This sequence comes from Prionailurus bengalensis, assembly GCF_016509475.1. Lineage (NCBI taxonomy): Eukaryota > Metazoa > Chordata > Mammalia > Carnivora > Felidae > Prionailurus > Prionailurus bengalensis. Next base: position 187,550,700 of record NC_057344.1, on the reverse strand, counting down.
AAGATTGTAGGGTGGCATGCTGGATCTGACAAAACAATCGAATCATCTCATTGTATTACAAATATATGAAGCAAACTCACTGAAAGGGTGAGGGGAAAAGTTGCTAATCTAAGTAACTTTGGAAATGGATGGAGTCTACACATGCAAAGGCAAAAGCACTATACATAATCGCTATATACTAACACTGTTCCCATGGGGGCCACAGCTCTGACATTGCTACATAATTATACTGCGATTGAACAATTAAATAAATGGGTGGGTGATGGTGGGAGCCAGGTTTCTCGCTGGTGGTGAGATTGTAGGTAAGCAAGTAGAAAAGACTACAACGATCTTTGTTAGATGGAAGACATCAGGATAAGTTTATGTTTAGCTTAATATAGATACAGATAGTTACACATAGAAACATTTACAGATATGGGTATATACACAGGCTGATATATACAAACATAACGTTTCCTATTCTGTCAGCTGAACATGCCTAGAAGCAGTAGCATCCCAGTAGCAAAGAGAACATCTAGAATCCAGATCTTTTTTCTTTTAAAGAATTTTTAAAAAGTTTATTTTTTTATTTTGAAAGAGAGAGAGCAGAGAAGGGGCAAAGAAAGAGAGAGAGAGAGAGTCCCAAGCCAGCTCCATGCTGTCAGTGCAGAGCCCAATGCAGGGCTCAAACCCACCAACCAAGAGATCATGACCTGAGCCGGAAATCAAGAGGTGGACGCTTAACCCACTGAGCCGCTCAGGCACCCCTAGAAACCAGATCTTGGTTTTTAATGTTATGTTCCAATAACCAGAGCCAGAATTCCTTGGAGAAATTTTGATTCTAAAATTAGGACAGGAAATATACAAGATGGGTCTGGCACATATGGTAGTGACAGAAATTACACACACACACACACACACACACACACACACCCAAATGATTGATAATAGAGACATGTGAAAGGGACCCAGGATCCCACTGAAAGAACTTCCAGTAGACAGAGATGGAACAATTTAAGCAACAAAAGAAAGTAATATTGATTTATAACTTAAAGTACAAAATAAATCTCCATGATTCCAAGCTGTGATAAATAAATGATAACTTAAGTGGGGGGAGAAGAGACAAATCTCCCTTGCACCAGAATTCCAAACAATGTATATGGTTATCTACTTTCTGGGCGGTGAGGCAAAACTCCATTCTCCTTAAGTGTAGGAGGATAGACTGGCCTTGAATGAGGATAGAAAGGGGCAGGGGAGAAACATGACAAACATTACATTAGCCAGGTGACCACGGCCAACAGCAACATTTATCACTTATCAGCCATGTTGGTATACTGTGATAGGATCCATTGAAAATGCCTCTTTGATCCTATAATCGTCACTCAAAATTCATTAGGTCAGTCTAATCATGAGAAAAGTACCGGGGAAAATTGAGACACATACTTGAAATGCCCGACTGGTACTCCTCCAAACAATCAGAGTCATCACAAACCGGGAAAATCTAAGGGTCAAAGCCAAGAGAAACCTAAGAAGACATGACTCCTGAACATGATGTGGCAGGCATCCTGAATGCAACTAATCCTGAAACAGGAAAGGAACATGAGGTAAAACCTACGTAAATAGAGATAAACTACCGACTGTAGTTAATTATAATGTATAAATATTTGTTCACTAATTATAGCCAATGTAGCAGTTTCATGCATGACGCTAACAATATGTGAACTTTTTGTACTATTATCCCAACTTTTCTATAAAACTAAACCTGTTGCAAAATGGAAATTTCATCTTCAAAAGGACGGTAGTCACAGAGGGGAATGTTATTTTAGGATTCGAGAAAATCTAGAGATATTTCCATATAACCTTACCCTCTTGCTTTGCATGGAGGAAAACTATACCTGAAAAGAATAAATGACATGTGTAAAATCACATGGCATGAAAACTTGCTTGCAGTTGTGACCGTTTCGTTTCGTCCTGAATGGTAACACAAGCTCGCGGTGACCTAAACCCAAAAACTTCCTCTAGAGTTTGTTTGAAATCATTTAGGGCCCAGTAGTTCTTTCCAACGGGTTAACAAAAATTAGTCAAATTCTAAAAAGACTTGCCCAATATTGTTGTTTCTACCAAGATAGCATTTAGGATTAATGACAAGTGTTTCCAAAGGGATATCTCCAAAGGGAAGACAAAAGCCCTCAGTCAATGGTGCAATGCTTCAGTTGATTTCTTGTGGTTTTCTCTGGCCCACAGCCTTAAAACCCCAAAGTTTCAGGGTTGCAGAAATAAGCAGGTTTTGGAAAACTAATTGCAGCAACCAGTCTTAGAAAAGGCTATAATCTAATTAATGTAGGCAGTCAGTGAATTGACTCATATGTAGTGAGACATAGAAGTGTCTCATAAACCATAATGCCAGCCTTAACGTCGTCAGCCCAAGTCCGGTAGTCAGACCAACAGGAGAAACCATATTATAACCAAAGTGTGCCCAGCCAGCCCCAAACCAGAGAGAGCAAGGATGTGTAAGTTGGCCGATTTGAATAGCTGATGTATTGAAACTCATGTATCTTGTGAAGACCATCTCGCCACGAGAAACTACTTCATTAGGCAATATTGGCACTACCTTGTGTCTCTGCCTGCTTGGTTGGTCTCTTCCAGGGTCTGTCCAACCTGGTGCACACTCGAATTATCTAAGAAGCTCTGAAACAATGCCGTTACTGGAGCCCCGCCCTGGTGTGTCTGTGGGGGTAGGACTCAAGCCTCCCTACACTTGTAGATGGCTCCACAGATTCATCTAACATAAAGCCACACTTGAAAATCGCTGATCTATACCCTCTATTCTTCCTGCCGAGCCCCTCTACACGACCTCTGAAAGCCAAATTATGTTGTTCTGGGACTTTTATTTCAAAGAGTTAAAAAAGCTAAAACAATAACGTGAACTTTCTATTTTAACAGGCAAATGCCACCAGTATAACAGCACTTGTGCTGCACGTTGATGAATCGCAATGTTCAATTCAAATAAAATATACCTTTATTTATACACACTTTTATGTCATCCCATATAAGAAAAGGAATTTTATTTCCGGCAGACATTCCCTTAAGTTAGAGAGTAACTCCCTCCAGCTTCTCCTGGGTCTACTCAAAGGGCAGCCTGCATCCTGGCTGTCATCGCTGGGGAAACAGGCAAGAGAGGGCATAGGAAGTGGGTTTGGTATGTATCAGTTTGTGAAGTGCTATTCCCGGGTTTCTATGGTTCTAAATGGCCAATTTTCTACACTGTTCCTTCCCTCAAACTCCCAGTGCTAAAAGTGGGGCTTCGAAGTATGAGGAGCCATTGACTATGACTCATTCATTGGCTTGTGTCTTCTCCTCTTCCCCATGCTCTGCTCACGGTGTGTGAAAACCTTACAGCTTTACCCTTCAGCAAAGAGAGAACAAGAACCCAGGCTAGCATGAAAACGTGGTCCAACCGGTTTTTTTTTCCCCTTGTTATTCTTGTCATTAATGACTCCTTATTCAATATGAGAATATAGAAGTACCACGTTTGCAAATTAAATTTTTAATTTTGGAATTAATTACGAAATGTTCTTTCTTAAAATAAAAGTGAAGCTTAACAAAGAATTCCGAAATCACGACTAAGATTAGAAGAAAGGCATGGAAGAGGAATCTGAGATTGTACAGTAAAAACAGAAAAAGGAAGGGGTGCCTGGGTGGCTCAGTCGGTTAAACATCTGACTTCTGCTCAGGTCCCGATCTTGCGGTCTGTGGGTTCGAGCCCCGCGTTGGGCTCTGGGCTGTCAACTCAGAGCCTAGAGCCTACTTCAGGTTCTGTGTCTCCCTCTGTCTCTGCCTCTCCCCCACTACCGCTCTTTCTCTCTCTCTCTCTCTCTCAAAAATAAACATTAAACAGAATGATAATAAAAAGCCAGTGGTTAGTGCCATTAATGACAGCATTCCAATATTGTTAGGCCCAAGAACTAGTCTCATTAAGTGGTCTTCTTCTTCCTTTCTTGTTTGTCCACTGCTTATGGATTCTATGGTTTCATGCTCAGAGGCTAACTGAATTACCCCACGTCTAAATATTGGTGTCCTCTTTGTCACCAGCCACATTTATATGTACATTTGCTTTCACCTTTCACTTCATCAAGTCCTCGGCTAGGAATACATGCGCATCTGACTGCTTTTATACATCTGGCTTCATCAAACACATCTGCCATCCTTCACTACATCTGCCTGCTAACTATCTGAATCAATTATACGTAGCATTTTTCCACAAACACACATTTCCATGAAGCCCGAACTTGAAAATGTTTCAGAAATAAGATATGGCGTCTGTTTCTGCTCGACCATATTTTGCTTTTGTTTTGCTTGCGTTATAACCCTCTGGCTTAATTTTTATCCCATGAATGGTGGCCTGGAAGGTGTGGTTCCCCCTTTCCCAGAATTCACTGGGAGTAACTTTCATTCCAGAGCCGACACCAGGATTTAGCTCTGAAGTTCGCAGAGGCTGAGCCTTAGCTGTGTTTCAGGACTGAAGGAAAGCAAAGAAAGTGAGTGTGCAGTATTATCGTTCCTGGCTTTCTTCCACAAGGTAGGAACGCATGAAAAGAAAATAAACAAGATAGCCTCTAATTATCTGTGAATTTAAAAGATAAAGGAAAAGACAAATCTAGGCCTTGATTTGTTCCAGTTGACAACCATTAAGGGGCTTTTGTGGTGCCTAAGCTAACCCCAATCACACTTGCCGTCACTCACTTTTCGTAGAAATTTCACTCCAGTGCACGGTTTAGAGAAAGAACGTCAGAGCAAGCAAGCTGTGTATTCATAGGAATTTACTGTGTATTCATAATGCGTGCCTGCGTCCGTCTGTCTTTGATTGTTCTCCCCTTCGGTCTCCCTCACACACACCTCTCCCTGCCCCACACTGCCCCATTCCCATTAAGCTGATTTATTTGAAAACAGTAGCAGGACTCTCTAAAAACCTAGCTACAATAACTAAAGAAATTTGAATGACGTTGTGGCTTGAAAATAAAACAGAGAATTTAAAAAGTGGTTAATTGCTTTGACCAAGCCCTCAGAGGCAGTCTCTAGAATACCCATGATGGTTCCAGAAAAGTTATCCACTCACTGGAGGAGCTAAGAGCAATTCATGTAGTATGCTGCCTCCTTAACTCCATCTCTCCCAATTCTTCATGCCATATCCTAAATTTCAAGGTTTCACTGGAGCTAAGCATGCCTCCAATACTACTGCACTTACACCTGCTGTTAGTCATTTTTAACAACAGTTCAGTCCAGTTGAGTGCCAAGTAGGCCTCGTGGCCCTGGGTACAAAAATGAAATCTCTGCCCTCAAAGCACTTATCATCCAATAGAGAAAGGAAGCCATATAGATATGTGAATCGATGTGATAAGATGTACGCATAACGTATTTTAGTAACTCCAAAGGAACTGTTGGATATATCTAAAATTTCAGGAAAGGAGAGGAAATGACATACAGATCAGATGAGAGTTAGGGGAATAGACACAGGAAACTTTTGGGTAAAATGAATTAAATATGCAACAGAATGGTAAATATGGTTAACATCAAGTAGTTAAGCAGGGTATGCATATCAAGGTTAAGACCATAAGGGCAAGAATCAAAGCTATAGCAGTGGGTTGAAGATGATTCAGGGAAGCCTTGGGAGACTAAGGAATTTAGAATCATTCTGTAGATGATAGGGAGTCGCTTAAAGGACTTAAAGCTTAAAATGATTCCACAGATTTCTGACTTGAGGGTCTGAAATAAGGGGTATACCATTCACTGGTCAAGAGAACACAGCCCAGTGGGAGAATAGGCTGAGGAACAAGGATGGCATGGTGAGTTCAGCTCTCAATGTGCTGAGTTGGATGGGGCTGTGGAACACTCAACTGAGTATTTTCAGTGAGCTGTCAGGCATATATTTCTCAAAGTATAAGCTGAGGGTGATATGGAGATTTAACAGTGATCAACAATTGGATAGTCATAAAACTACAAAATTAGATAATATTGACCAATAGAAGGATGTAGAAGAAAGGAAGGTCGTGAGTCAGAAATGGAACCTTGAAGAACACTATCCTTTGACGAAAGTATAGGATCCCAGCAGGGGCGGGATCAGGACAGTACTCCCTTTTGAAAATGCCCCATAGAATTGCTTGTGTTACCTTCTCTCTCTCTCTCTCTTTATGTTTATTTATTTATTTTGGGAGGGAGGGCAGAACAGAGAGGGAGAGAAAATCTCAGTCAGGCTCCATGAGGTCAGCACAGAGCCTGATGCAGGGCTCGATCCCATGAACTGTGAGATCGTGACCTGAGCCAAAATCAAGAGTCGGATGCTTAACTGACTGACCCAGGTGCCCCATGTTACTTTCTAAAAATTCACATGTTCAGGTCCTACTACTCTCCTCTCAGATCTGACTCGGCACCTCTTAGAAGGGTTCTGGACATGTATAGTTTGAATAAGTTTCGCATTGATTCTGATTTGTGTTTCTAGTTCAACACTGAAGTAGAGAGTTTCAAATAGTATGGGTGGTAAAGTCACTGAGAGGACCTATAAAGGACCCATGATTCTGGTGATGCAGGGGTCAAGGTGACTTCCATAATGAATGAGTGATAGGAAAGAAAAAGAAACTAGATTACAGTCAAACGCTGTATTAGTTATCTATTACTACATAACAAATTATCACAAATTCAGCAGCTCAAAACCACCCATATGTTATGTCATAGTTTCTCTGGGAGTTTGGGAACAGTTTAGCTGAGTCTTATACTTAGGGTCTCATAAGACTACAATCAAGTCATGCCAAGTGGGCTGCATTCTTTTCTGGAGACTCAAAGGGAAGGAATTCATTTGCACGTTCACTCAGGTTGTTCCCAGAATTTGTTTCTTTGAAGTTGTAAGACTGAGGGCCCTAGACTGCTGCCTGGAGACTGGAGGTTGCAGGCCTCTCTCAACTCCTAGAGGTTGCCTGTAGTTTCTTGCTATGAAGGCTTCCCCAACATAGCCACTTACTTCATCAAATCAGCAAGAGAAGTCTCAAGAATGAGTCTCCTAGCCAAACAGAATCCTACATAATGGAATATAATTAGAAAAGCGGCATCTGTCATCTTTGCCACATTCTGCTGGGTAGCAGTAAGTCATATGTCCTGCTCACACTCAAGGGGAGGAGGTTCTACAAAGACATGCTCACCAGGAGGCAAGGAACGCAGAGTGCAGGGGAGCACCTTTAGAATCTGTCTGCCACAAATTCCATTCCTGAAATGGGTTCTGTGCCTAGGTCTTCATTTTTAAAGGTGACTGAGTGACAACATGTAGAGGTCAATGCATTGAAAGAAAGGTTTAATGTTACCCACAGTTCCCCTAGAAACAAGAGCCATGGCTCACCACACAGGGTCACAGGAGGAACACCAGATTTAGCAGGAAGCAGAAGCAGGAGCAAGAGACGGGTTTAGACCAGAGACTTTATTGGGGTTTCCATGAGAAAGACAAGTCAGGACAGGGTAAACTCTTTAGGATGGCTAGTTTAAATAAGTTCAGCTGTTTGGGGGTTATAGGGAAGATCTCTAGTTACCTGATATTTGTCCTGTGCTGGGGGAGGTCATAGAGAAGACCTGACTGCCAGTTGACCCCCCAGCTGGACCCTGGCAATCGGAGACTCCTCACCACCTCCCCTGTCCTTGGCATTTGCATTCAGTTTGCCTTCCCTGCTCCCACAGGCTGCCCCAGGGACATAGCCTTGAGATAGTGATGTAGTGTTGAGACCCTCTGGATTAGTATAAGTGATTTACCCCAGTTAAGGCTCTATACAAACTTTGAAGATTTGGCTGTGTGAGTAAGGAGAGGGACTCATCTCAGGCCACCCAACATAAGCCTCATGAGTAAATTCAACCTGCCTTGCTTTTTATACCTGCCACCTACCAATCTGGAGTAGCCTGCCTCTTTCTTCTGTCTCTCCTTGCCTTTTGCTTGTGGGGGGCCAATTTCACAGTACACCAGTGAAGCTCCTGAAGATGTTTGAACCAACACATTGGGATGATTGAGGCAGAGGAATATTGCCTTCTGGGGTGTATGGGTTGATGGAGAAAGCACAACCCTAGGTTGGTTAGTTTCCGTGTCAAAGACAATCTCCAACCTGGGTACTTTGCGGTCTCTAAGAATTGGCTAGCCCAAGGAGGGGCAGTTTCTTCCCAGCCAGAAAGGCATTTTAAGATGTCAAAACATGATATTGTATGGAAAATTAAAAATGTGGTTAATATAAAATATGTGAATGTTTTCTGTGCTATATTTATTGCCAGGATAGAAGTTAGAGAAAGATAAAATCTTCTTTAAGAGAAACAGAAAAGTAAACAGAAATAAAAGTATGTAATTATACCCTCAAGAAGCCCATTCACAAATAGGCCAAATTTTCATTTATCTAAGCCTAAAAAAACAGCATCTTGGACTTCTGTTTGACTCCGGGACTAAATGAGGCTGGAAGGAAAAAGACCAGAAAGACTTGCCTTTAGTACAGAAAAGAAAGCCACCGGTATGATAGTAATATTTGTGGTGAAATAGAATTGATGACTGCAAATGAGCAACATCTTTCTTTTCCATAGATGCCTTTGGGTTCTCAGCCCCAGCACACACATTGTTCTTTTACCTGGTGTCCTTTTTAAAATAAGAAATATAAAGTGTAATGTGTTACCTCAAATCTCCCTAAAGTGAAGATATCCTCTAATCTTCTCTGATGTCCTCCCATCTCCCTTCTCTCTCTCTCTCTCTCTCTCTCTCTCTCTCTCTCACCTTCCTTATCTCCTACCATCACACAATCTGGAGTCAAACAAATCTGGTTCGATCATCGACTCAGCCATTTTTTTTTTTTACTTAATTTCTTGGAAGTAGAAACGCAAATTACACTTACCTCAGATGGCTATTTTGAAATTTCAGTAAGATAATATGAGTAACACACTAAGCACATGACTGACATATAGGAGGCTGTGATGTGATCAATAACAATAATGATGTTGACAATGGTGACAATAGTAATTATATCAGAGAATATAGATATGATGATGGTAATTTCTACGCATAGATTTGCAAGGCAGCTGCCAATAAATTAACTATTTTAGCAGACAGGAAAGCGTTATCAATTCCTGGCACAGGATGTCCTAACCCTTACCCCAACCCTGACGAAAGAAAAAGTTCCAGAACACACGATAACTTGCAAAATCAATAGCTCACAGGGTGAGGTATTTAGATGTTGCCCAATGAAAGGAGTCAAATAAGGTTCAGAGTGGATTCAACCAAGGTTTGTTAGCTTTTGATCCTTGTTTATGCTTTAAAGGAACATCAATTGATAGATTAGTTGGGAACATTTACTGACCACACACAGAAGTGAGTCTCAACGGTAGTGAAAGATGATGTCGGAATATCCCTTATTTAGGCACATTTGATCTAACTCTCTGGGGGCACTGGGCCACTCTACATTCATGCAAATGATGGAGATTACGCACGTGACCATATTATCAATTCCAAAGGAGTGCTAGAAAGGTCAGTCTAATTTGGAGGTGTGAACAAGAGAGATTACTGGTATGACCACAGGAATGAGAAGAGCCAGGAAGGACTCATGTAGAAAGACTAAATGAGCCATTGAAATGATGTTTTTGAAAGCTTTAATGGAGTGAAGCAAAGCTTATAGTATAATTTTAAGTGAAAAAAAGCAGTGTTCAAAATTGTCCATTCAATAAACAATTTGAGAAATACAAAATCTAGCTCATCTCTATGTAACCTTCTCATCCCCTACCACAAATTCCCAAGGTGAGAGGAAAAAGTGTCATGATGTTAATAATGGTCAGTGATATTTGGATAGCAAATTATTTAAGGTAATTGATTTTTTTCCTCTTTACCATTTTCTATTTTTCCAAAAAGTTTACAATGTGAATAAATTAACTAGACAGTTGATAAAAAATAATAAGAAATTCTGTTGCCTTGGTTTCTAAACTCACCTACTTCACCTAGCCAACTCCTACTTAATCTCCCTGCTCATTTAGCTCTTGCTTTATCAAGGGGAAGTCTATCACCCATCCCAGCAATGTAGGTTAGGGGCCCTGCCATTATCCCCAGAGCACCCATGCCCCCCCCCACCACCTTTTATCATATTAATTTTCTGTTCCATGTACCGGGCGGTAAGCTCCGAGAATGGGGAACACGTGTGACTTTATCACTGCTATATTCCAGTGCTTACAATACCTGGTCCATAGTAAGGACAGGAAAAATAAAGCATTGGTGCAAAATGGTACCTTAAAAAGAGAGGATTGTGTCTAAGATACTGTGAAAACTCAGGAACACCAGGGAGCATGAGGGAGGAGTAACTTTAGTGGTGAGTAGAACCAGAGGGACCTCCCAAGTCAAGAGGTGTCTCTGAAGAAGAACCCAGGGGAACCAGGACAGGGAAGAGAATTGTCTACCAGAAGGTGGAGAGAGACAGGTCGAACTCCTAGAATGACCACTGAAGCTCAGTAATAAAATCTTCAGCAGAAATCAGGGGGTGAGAAGACACTGTCCATGCTTTGGAGGAGAGAATTGGCATGGCTGGGAGGACAGGAAGGAGATTTTTTTTTTTAATCCCTGGGACTAGACAAAATTATTAGTGGCAAGAGGAGGGGCGTTCCCTGTCCTCTAAAATGGATGCAAAGGCTCCTGGCTTGGGGGAGCCTTGAAACTGCTGTGTCATCCTCCATCTACAACCTTTTCAGGAGCCCTGACAGCAGCTCCTGCTGTTAGCAACCCAGGTAAACTGGGAGGGGAGCGGGGAGAGGGGAAGGGGAGGGCGAGATGAGCTAACAGTCAATAGGGGGGGGGGGCCGGGGGGAAAAAGCAAATGTAACCTCTCCGTACAGGCACACAACCAGGAGCCTCTAGCCCCGCTGCCAGTTTTTTGAAGGGATGGTGGCTTTGTTTGCATTCTTTTGAAGAAATATGTTTTCAAGTCAAACTTGTTACCCTGGTTAACCCACTAGCTAAGTAAATAGAGCCAAAGCGGACAAAATATCTCCTTAGGACAGAACTCAAAGCTAGTTATGTCAGCTTCCTGTTTTAAAAGCTGCTTTGGTTTCTGGACCCATAGGAGAAGGCTTGCTTCGTTGAGTTAAAGCTGCTTTAAGAATCTCAGGGTCTATGGTGGGAATGTTACTACGTAAAAGACTATAGGAAACAAGCTGATGACTTGGGTCTTCTGCTCGGCTCTGCTGTCATGAGAGACTTCTTACAAATCCCATGCACCCCTTCAGAAAGTCTTTAATTACGAAGAAATGAGAGCATTAGCAGGTTATCTCCAGAACACTGAGAGTAGCTAAAACTGGCCAAAGTCTATGTCGTTCTCATCAAAAGGCTTTAAAGAACAGCTAGAGTAACAACCAACCAAAAAACAAAACAAACGAAGAACAAAAACCAAACCAACCAAACAAAAAAACTGTGTCTAAGATGCTGTGGAAATTCAGGAGCAGGAGATAATCTAAGATCCTGCAACGCACTGCAGTCTTCTGCTTCAAATTGGAAAATACTGTTTGATCTCTCTGAGTCCACTCATTTGTGGCTACTATGAACATTAATTCTCAGATCATATTGGAGCCTAAAATGTGTTTTTATGACATGAAAACACTGTTAAAGCTTTGAATTGATATAGCATGGCCTTTGGTGTTTTTATGAGATCCTTCTGGGTGAAGTGTTATGTTATAGCAGTTAGCCTTTACTTTTAATTTTATTTGGATACTGAAAATGCTTCCTTGCTAACATTTATGGACCTGAAGGAAAGGATTTGCCAATAGTCACGATGCAGAATGGTTGTCAGTGTGTATATCACCCAGCATTCTGGATTGAAAGCAATAGAAACTGATTCTGAGTCAATTCTGAAGGGAATTTACTGGAAAGACAAGAGGGAAGTCACAGAACTGATGAGAGGCTGGAGAACTAGGCTTACAAAGGAACAGGCATCAAAAGAGCTCCAAAGTATTAGAAGGAAAGATGGCAGTCTTTTCATGGCAGGAAATTTCTGGCCAGATGGAAATTAAATGGTCTCCACCTAACACTATGTCCTAGAGACACTAGGTCAAGATTCAACGCCTCAGGGTATGGGTAACATAGGGGAGGAGAAGAAATGGAAAGGCAGCCATTTCTCACACCCAGAATATACACAATGAGAAACTGCCCCCCAAGCACAACAGGGTGCCCTCAGTAAGGAAGAATGGAGTGTGGTCAGCCAAAAGATGGTAAATGGTCGTCCTCTTCCAATAGTCATAGGAGGTGGATGCAGAAAGGACCTTTAGAGATGAGCTAACAAAACCGACACATTGAACACAGTCAAGTTCCCTGACTTTGGGAAAATGCACTAGCCAAAACATCACATTAGTGCCCCAAATGCTTTAATATGGTTTTAAAAAGTGCATTTTATTTTTACTCTTTAAAAAAAATTCGTTTTCAATTATAGAGGATGATATGGTAAATGCATAGAAGCAGAAAGAATCTATTGTCACTTACAATTCCACCCTTCCAATTACTGCTTCTAACTCCATCATTCCAATTACTGACATGATTCCAGTTATTTCTTTGTTTTGTTTGCATGTACATTTCCAAAATATCTAAATATATTCTTCTTTTCTTCTTATCTTCATAACAAGAATTTTCCATGTCATTAAAAGCATCTTGTACCATTATATTAAGGGCTGCATAATATTCCATTAAGTCCCTATACTTTTTGGGAAATGTTTATTTTTTTTTTAATCATCCTTCAAAATAAATGTCAACAAACAACTTGGTACATAAAGCTTCTTTTTTTCCATTTTAACTTACATATGAGTTACTTGTAGTAGAATTATTAGATAAAAAGATGTAAAACATTTCAAAGTCTGCCGCATGCGAACCTTATTTGATTTCTAATCCACCAGGCAGGTGTCAGAATAGCAAATCTCATTATCTTCAGATTTGAGTATTATAATTTAAAAAATACATGTGATAATTCAATAGTCCATGTGGAATCTCTATTGTTTCAGTTATGCTTCCTTGTTTTGTACTTCTCTGGACGTTGGTGAGGTTTGCAGGGTTAATGGAAGGTACAGTAAAAAGAGTGTCAGAAGGGACCTGACATCCATCTTGTCCGTTTATTAACAGTGTAGGTTGGGGCAAGTCCTTTAACCTCTCCCGGCCTCTTTCCTCATTCACAAAACAGAGAACTGACCATCACGGTGTTGTGAAGATTGACTTAAGTCATCCTACGTAAAGTTGCTTTGTAAAATATAAAGCTATATATAAAGCAAAGAGTTTTGTTAAGTGTCAATATATTTCGGAGGTTTGGATACAGGGTGTCCAGAATAAGCTCATCTAAGCATATCCCTACTTGCACTCAAGTCCAGCACCACAACGTAGAGTACAGGAGTCCCCGCTGTGTTTATGTGCGTCGAATCTAGAATTGCTGTCGGCAGAAAGTACCTCCCTAAAATTATACCCTCTTTCCTCAGCTGTCAATGCCGTGGCGAATTAACCTCTTTCTTATAGATTGAAGAGAGTCACACCTACTTCTCAGGATTTTACCAATATCAAAATTATACTGCAATATAGCAAAAGAATGAAGAGAAATCCTAACCTCAACCCATTATATCCCCCTCAGCATGTTATGCAGCAGGGATATTAGAAAGATGATCCTCTCTCCTAAAATTTTCCCCACAACTTTCCTCATTACTCAGGATGAGTTCTACCAGTGGTTATTGTGTCATACAATCAAAAACATCACAAGGGATAGTTACACAAACCAAGTGACCCCTACTAGTGGTCAACTAAGGAAACCTTGGTTTCCCAGAACTAGGTGACCAATAAGTCGGGAAGCTTGTACCTATCAACAGACCAGGGATTTTTTTTTTAAGTTTATCTATTTATTTTGAGAGAGGGCGAGAGGGCAAGCGGGGAGGGGCAGAGAGAGAGGGAGAAAGAGAATCCCAAGCAGGCTTTGCACTCTCATTGGGAAGTCCGTTGCGGGGCTTGAACTCGCAAACCATGAGCTTCTGACCTGAGCTGAAATCAAGAGTTGGACACTTAACCAATTGAGCCACCCAGGCGCCCCTAAGCCAGGGATTTCAATATAGAATCAGCAAAATGCCAATGATAGGCTTTGTTATTATTATTATTATTATTTTAGAGTTCTAGTGTATTTTAATTCTGATAACACCTAAAGTTCCTGAACTTCAGGATAAAGCTTGTACTGACTAGAGAGTGGTCTAAAAGGGATGGAGAGCCTAGGAAAAATCCCAAGTGTATTCTTAATTTTGTGTTGTAGTGTGGGTGTGTATGCCCCCCAAAGATACATTTTCTAAGGAAATTAATTACAGACCTACCCACTTCAAGGTGAGGGACAACAGAAAAGCACTGGTAAGGTTTTCTATGATGTTGTCTTTTGAAAATAGTGTTGGATAAGTTCCCTTGAAGAAATATTGGTGGATCCATCTAAAGCATGATTCATTGTCACCAGTTCTATTAAAGCAGTGTGTTTCTAAGGAAGTCACGTGTTCCAAAACAACAACATAACTCCGGGTAATAAAAGACCAATTCATATAGAAAGCAAGCATTGTTAGAGTTCTCTATTCTATGCCAGGTTTTTTTTTTTTCCATGCTTTTCTAAGGAACTATGGGTGGTAATATCAGGTGGTCTACAACAAAATTTCCAAAGACCGCCTTGGTCCAATTCAAAATATTTCCAGACCCAAGTGGCGTGTTTTGGGAAAGATGCTAAATACAAAGAGCCTCAGTTTTCCCCTCTGTAGGATGAGAGGAGGAATAGATTCTATGTCTTAGACTTGCCATGAGTATTAAATAATTTGTGTAAAACAAATACTGTAGTTCCTGGCGTATATTAAATGCTGAATTAGTATTAGTTGCATTATTATGAGAATTGTTCCTTCAAGAATTTGGGTAGAAACATAAAAGGTTTCCTAAATAAGTAAGTTTTAGAAATCACGATTGTAGTTTTATCTTTTTGGAAATTCACAACATAAACTTAGTCATTCAAGGCTCTGAGAAGTCCTGCCCATGTTTAACACGTGTTTCCTACACCTAATTAACAATACACTCAACGTTGAGCTTTTTCTGCACTATGCTTGTAAGCCTCTCTCTTCAGCATCCCCTCCAAATCAGCATCTCATTCATTCATGGAATCACAATTCAAAACCTCTTTTTAGAAGCAGAAAGTTTAAGACGGCATTGTAGATGAACATCCCACTTCTTAGGGAGTGTGAAGGTGGTCTGGCTCTGACATCTGTCCCCCTCTGTCTGTATTTAGGATAGCCAAGAGTGGGTTGTCTACACACATGGTCACACATGGTCTCCTCACACATGGAAGGAACAGCCCTCTTAGATACTGGAGAAACTTTCTATAAGCAGGGTTTATAACAAGCTCTGTTTGCTTCCAGAACTTCCACTCCATCTAGTGAACTCCCAAAGCCCCAGGGAAGAGCATCTCCATCAATGGGATTTTGTATGTGCTATGCAAATTACTGTTGTTTGAGTTACCAAAATTCTGGAGTCTTTTATGCCTTGTTTGGCTTTGGAGTACTAGGATGGGCCAGTGCCTCTCCTGGTTAAGTAAGTGAAGAGAAATACATTTCCTGTCTCTGTTTTTTTCTGGGGGTTCAGCAGCAAATTGGACTTAGCTAGTTTATAGAGAAATGTCAAGGCCTTCGGTACTGGTAATCCTGGTGTAAAGAAGGCTCCTCAAGGTTATTCCCAGGGATGTCAGAGTGCAGACCTGACCCATGATTGTCATACTTCCTTCTCAGCTTCTGGGTCCAGAGATCTCCTGCTAGATTCTTTGTTACTTACAGATAGGAGATTTTTTTTTCTACTCTCCTTTAGGCTAATCTGTAACTATGCAATGTGAAGGTGGGTGGGGTCTTTCTCCTGGACATTTTTGTCTCATGTGCTTGCAACCGGTTGTTCCGGATACAGCCATGCACTTTCCAGGCACAACTATGAAGGCTAGGGAAAACCCGTATTATCTCTCTACTCAAGCTGTTGGTAAAAAAAAAAAAAAAAAAAAAAAAAATTGATATTGCTAGCACTTTGTGTCACTCATGGTGTGGGTTACCATATTTCCTTTGCAGTTGTAAATAAACAAAAATGATGCAAGATGAAATGTGTTGGAAGGACTCCTTGACCCATATACTGTGGTCCAAAGCAAGGGGTAGTCTGATTGGCCTACCTTGGATTATGTGACTCCCTAAAACCCATAGCCAGGAACTGGCATGTGTGATGAGGCTGGGAGTACCACAGTCATCATGGAAATGGGGGAAGAACAACTCCTAAAAAAGAAGTAACTGGTAGAAAATCTTAGAGATCCACTTAGGAGGAGAAACACAGTAAAAGATGAAACCTGGGAACTAGGTACTAGGCAGGTAACATAGGACTCACAAACCACATTAGTAAATGTTGAGTGTCCTCAAAGACCTCAGTAAGCACCTATCATGGCCCCAGGTACCCTTGGGCTTGTTTGACTTGGCTTAGTCCCTGTGTCAGACTTCCCCTGTGCCAATCCCTTTTGCCCTGCATGCTTCTGCTGTATGGCATTATAGATTCCACCAAATCACCACTTCCAACCTTCTTTGTGAGCCATTTTGAATATGTAATATCTACTACTGAATGTCTTGCACCCACCACATCTCCCCAGATGGTTCTTAGACTTCTTTAACTTTTTTCTTAAGCTTATTTATTTATTTTGAGAGAGAGAGCGAGTGGGGGGAGGGGCAGAGAGAGAAGGAGAGGGACAGAGAATCCCAAGCAGGTTCTGCATGGTCAGCACAGAGCCCCATGCGGGCTCGAACCCACAAATCACGAGATCATGACCCGAGCCAAAGTTGGACACTTCACCGACTGAGCCACCGGGGCACCCCAATTCTTAAACTTCTTAAACCTACTGAGGTGACTCAGAATTTTCCTTCATAGCCCTTGTGACTACGTGTAATTATATATTGGCCTGTGTGATTATGTGTCTACCGCGTGTCTCCACCAACCCACTTAAAGTCCTCTGAAGCCAGGGCCATATTTCTGTTGATCTCCATTTCATTCCCAGAGCTTAGTGTGATGCCTAGCACGACAGGTGTGCAATAAATGTTTGTGGAATGGATGAATTAACAAAAATAACACAATCATTTCCTGAACAGAGAATGTTCTCTCACACTCCTGTGCTGCTGTGTATGCAACATGCCCCTTCTCAGAGTCTCTGCACGGAAAGCTTTTGCCCCAATGTTGTGACAACTCACCGTCTTCTCTTCTACACTGTCCCAGACTTCCCATTTCCTCTCAGAAAAATAGATGCCTCCTCTGTATACCCTAATCACCCAGTGCACACTTCTGTAATGGCAAGGAATTGTACTTCTTTCTAAATTATGTTTCTATTACCTACTGTCACTGTAGAGCGAGTTTCGTAAAAGCAAGTCACTTTGTGTCAGCAAACACTAGCAAAGTGCTCACAATACAATAATTATTTTTGAAAATTTTTGCTAATTTATTTTGAGAGGGGGCAGGTATAGAGTTAGAGGGAGAAATACAGAATCCCAAGCTTGGGGATGTGAGGCTTGATCCCATGACCATGAGATCACGACCTGAGTCGAAATTCAGAGTCGGATGCTTAACCAACGGAGCCACCCAGGTGCCCCTAGATGTTTCTTAAATTAGTGAATGGAGTGAGAAAAACACTACTTTATCACTGAAAAGGGCTCTAGAGATTCCCTTATTTCATAAGTGAGAACATAGAATCACAAATACTATTTTATCTTACAAATTAACCAGATGGTGACTCACGTGTTTGCCTTGTCCATCATTATTATCCTTAATGTCTAGCATTTGATACAGTATATATATTTAACGAATAACATTTGAATACTATAGTTTAAAATCTCCTAATTCATTAGGGATAGCGCTAGTTTAGGAAGTGGGGCATTAAAATGCCAGATTCATATCCTCTCTCTCAAAGTGTGCTCCTTTATAAAGCACTGACCATGCTCTTGTAGCTGTTTCCAAAGGTAAGGAAAAGCACCTATGCATTTCCAATTTAATAAAATAATACCCTTTGACTCCATTTCCTCCTCCCCCCCCCTCTATTCTAGGTTTGATCTTCCTCCCTTGAAAGACTGGCATAATCTAGACTCTCCAAAGATTCAGTTCAGATCCAAATCAAATAGTCAACCATGAGCAGAGAGCAGCTACAGCTGTGGTTCTTGGAAAGCAAACCAGGTCAGTGAATATTGATAGAGAGCTGGCGTGAGAGCCCTTCTGTTCCCTTGTCCGTTTATAAAATACCCCCACATCTTTCAAAATTTATCTCCAGCATCCTCTACTAAAACTGGTTAAATAAATTATAGCGATTTCTTCATAACAAGATATTTTGCAGCCATTAGAAATCTTTCAAGGAATTTTCAGTGAATCAGTGAAATAGTAATGCTGAGTAGCGAATTGGGAAAGAAAATCATATGATCTCAATTTTGAGATAAACGTATAAGAAAAAAATAGAAGAAACCACATCAAAATATTAAGAGTGGTTTTCAAGAGTCATAATTCTCTGCTAAATGTCTTCCCCTTATTTTTTACCTACTTTCCAAATTTATTCCAATGAGCATGTAAAATTCTTATAACCAGCTAAAAGTAGCGTGGTGATATTTAAATCCAATTCACTATTGGGGCACCTAGGTGGCTCAGTCCGTTGAGCATCCGACTTCGGCTCAGGTCTTGATCTCGTAGTTTGTGAGTTCGAGCCCCATGTCGAGCTCTGTGCTGACAGCTCAGAGCCTGCAGCCTGCTTCGAATTCTGTGCCTCCGTCTCTCTCTGCCCCTCCCCTGCTCATACTCTGCCTCTCTCTGTCTCTAAAAAATAAATAAATGTTAAAAAAATGTTTTTAATCCAATGTATTGTAATTAGTGAATTAATCCAATCTAATCTGTAATTAGTCATTTTTGTATCAATGTGGTTTTATTTGATTACTTTACCCCCTCTGGAGGCATTTTCCCCTAAGCTCTCTTTCTCACTGAGAAATAAAAGTTTTATTTCCAGTCGAAGGGCATTCAACAATAAGAGGAGAAGCAAGACTTCTGTGGACCACATTGGTATGGTGGAAAGAACATAGATTTTTAGAATCACAAAGATTTGGGTTGAGTCTCAGGTCTGCTTCCTACCAGAAGGATGGTCTTCACTAAGTTGATTGCACTCTCTGAGATCCATTTTCTTTATCTGAAGATAAAGATGAGTAGAAGAAATGGGCAAAGAAGAATAGATACAGAACGCTGAAGATAAGCTGGACTGAGTTGGTCAGATAAAATGGGGGGAAAGAGGAGCATGGTCCAGACTTTGAGTCTAGGTCATTACCTGGACTCAAGGCAAGAAACTACACAGTTTATTTAGTGTTTATCATGTCCTGCAGTGTGCTTTGCTTTGAACACAAACTTTACTGGGCTAAACTAGGCCTAAGTGGCAATTATATAAGCTATATGACTGAAGTAGCTGGCTTAGGGTGGGGAATCCAAAGCTGGAATACTTACAGGCACTGGATTATACAAACAGTGACTTAGATTAGGACTTACATGTGTCAATTTTTTCTCTCTATTGGTATCACCTGGGGACATTTAAAAACTACTGATGCCTAGGATCCTCTCAAATCAGTGAAGGTGAGGAAGAAAGATCCAGACATGCATCATTTTAGAAAGACTTTTCAGGTGATTCTAATATACAGACAGATTTGAGAATCAATGGCTTGTTTTCTCTCTTATATTCCTGTTTGTGTGCAGCTCCCTTCTATCTTTTCCCTGCGACTTAAAGAATGTTTACAGCAAGAAGCTTCTCAACTAGAAGATAAACATCAGGGCTACTATGTCAATAGAAACTGAGCCCACACCTTTATATCAAGGATCAATATGGAGTGGCAGAGCCTAGGATAAATTGGAGAGCATATGCCCTGTCTTAAGGGGCATCTGTCACTCACTCAGCTCATGCCAATCATTGCCAGGGGGAATGCCTGCCCACTGTTAGAGATCTTCCTCCTCCCCAAAGAGAAAGCAGAACTCGAGATTTTTGTATAACACCCCTTGTTTTTACATGTTGGCTCAATTTTTGGTAACATTGTAGGGGCCAAACAAACCATGTCTGTGAGCCAGTGCTACCTTCTAGCCACTGGTTTGTTACTTTGGGACTGAGATGTGACATAAGCATTGATTACTCGACCGTTGGATGGGCTGGAAGAATGGGATATTTCAATGAAATACATCATCTATGAAACTGACTGTCAGATAGCTTCAGGCTGTTTAGGTGGTGGCTCTTACCTTTGCACCAGGGACACAGCACCTGCACTGATGTTGGCAGTGTTTAGTCCTTAAGCCTGCTCACCTGGTTTGGGTTCATGCCCAGAGACTCAAGCCAATCCCTGCAGGGGCCATAATGATAATTCCTAACACACTGCGGGTAACATATGTAATGGACATATCACAGCACCTGGGCATAGAAGATATGCAATAAATGTTTGCCTTCTCACCGCCCCCCCCCCCCTCCTATTTTGCCGCCTTCCTTCCTCTCCTGCTTTCCTCTTGCCTTGAAATCTAAAATTTGACATGTCTTCTCCTCCAGGATAGCCCGGGTCAGTGCAGTCGACAACTGCTCCTCTCACCGGCTTTAGAGCTTGTTAATATATGATTTAAACACTTATTGAGTGTTTTTTTCCCACTCGGACAGAGTGGTTCCAAGACAAAATGGCATAAAAGAAAGGTAATTTGGCAATAACTATACAAATGTAAAGTTCACATCCTCTTTGAGGTAAGAATTCATCCAGGAATTTCTCCTACGGATAGGAGATGCATTTACTCAGGGACGCATCGATTTGGAATGCTTGGTGCAGTCTTTTGTACTGTGTGTGATTTCAAAAATGGAGAACAACCTAAGTATATATCAAAAGGGAATACATATTTATACAACGGTATACTCGAAAGAAGCATTTCTCAACCAAAGGTAGTTTTGCACCCCAGGGAACATTTGGAAATTTCTGGAGGTATTTTTGGTTTTCCTAACTGGGGAGATGCTACAGTCTAGTGGGTATAGGCCAGAGATGCTGCTCAACATCTTGCAATGCACATGGCTGCCATCCAAGACAAAGAATTATCTGGAGTGCCAAGACTGAGAAACCCTGGCTCTGCAGGTCCTTAAAAGAATGAGTGAGTTCTGCATGTACTGGCAAGGAGTGATCTTGAAGACATTTTATTGGGAGAAGTAAAGTGCCATGATTCCTCTTTGTGTAACTGAGAAGAAGAAACACACACACACACGCACACACCACATATATACATGTACACACATAATATTTTTATATCGAGAGAATATTTCTGGGAAAATATATTTAAACATTTCCTAACGATGGTTACCTCTGGGAGAAGTCTAGGGAACTGGAAATCCACAGTAGACGGGTAAACGTTGAACATTATGCACTTTTGTACTGTTTGATGTTTCCAGCTTATTTTAACTTATTTCCTTGCCAGTTAGAATTTAGATTTTGTGGTTGTTAAGTAAAGTGGGAGAAAGCAAAATGGGACAGTAGCCAACGTGTCTCTTTTTTCTAGTCCCTTCCTTCCCTCCAAAAGGCACCCTTGAATGTAGGATATCAGGATTGTTATCACAGGAGTCTCAGCCATCACTAATTTTCACTTTCATAGGAATCTAATTAAAATGTAAACTCTGCTAACAAGGTTTATGTGTTAAACATTGTTTTTCAAATCCTATTGGGTCATAAAAGGCCATCATGTGTAGGAGGATTTTAAGCATGGAGTATATTCTGGAGTCTGGAAGGTATTTTTGGAGTTGCTGAAATGATGCCAACAATGGAAGCATCTTCTGCTTGCTCTTGGGTTGAGTCTTCGAGCGATTTCCTCTAGAATCTTACTACTTTACTTGCACACTCAGAGCATTCATGAAACTAATTCACAGCAAATTAGCTCATCAGTGTATACCAGAAGCGCCAAGGAAGCCTAACAAGCTTTGGGTTGATTTTTAGGGTTCACTTTTGTTTCCAAAAGTTTCCAATTAAACCTAAAATTGGGGTACCTGGGTGGCTCAGTCACTTAAGTGTCTCACACTTGATTTCAGCTCAGGTCATGATCTCTAGGTTCTTGAGTTTGAGCCCCACGTTGGGCTCTATGCTAACAGTGTGGAGCCCACTTGGGATTTTCTCTCTGTCTGTCTCTCTCTCTGTCTCTCTCCACCCCTCAGCCACTTGTGCTTTCTCTGTCTCTGTCTCTTACTCAAAATAAATAAATAAACCTATAAAAGAAACTTAAAGAAGAAATTAAGAACTCTGTCCCTAATTTCAAGACTCAATCATGAGATTTTCCCAGTTAACTGATGGCCATTCTATATGACAAGAAACTCTAAACATTTCAAGTTTTGTTCTATTTGAAAAATGCAAACTTCAATAAATAAATGAAGCTTCATGGAGTGATCAATTTCTATCAACCAAGAAAACAATCTGGGGCTGGTGTCATTCCACAGGTTGCATGAAAGAAAATCCCAAAAGATGGAGCTTGGGGATCGGGGGGGGGGGGGGGGGGGACGCTGGAATCAGAGATATGAAAAAACATTGACATATAAAGGGTTGTATGATTCTATCAGCATTTAGAATTTTTCAAGGCAGTAAATACTTTTTTAATATGCCACTTCTTTACTATGTAAAATAGTCCTTTATAGATTGGCCTCGTGGTTATATCAGCCCTTCCAATCAAGCATCCAATTGCAATCCTGGCTCCCTCCTTTAAATCAGTTTTCACTAGTTGTATATTAAATATACAGCCAACACTATATAGTTATGATCTCCATCTGCAGACTCTGATATTTTCAATGGCCCCAGGAAGATTTCCTTTGGGTACTTTGAACAGAGACAAAATAGGCAATCGGCTATCCTGAAGCAATTATAAAACTGGGTTGTTCAATTTTGTATGGTGAGAATTCATTTGCCTTACTCCTAACCTAACATCACTGCATATAAATGCAATAAAAACTATAGGCTCCGACTCAGTCCTGGCAATCGCATATCAGAACATTGTATGTTATCAAAAACATTTCTCAGGTGAAATAAGCTGTATATAGTTACAGAAATGCTTCAGCCATAAATGTGATTGCCATAAAAAAAATCACATTAAGCAAAAGGTCTACCATTTTGAGAGTCAAAAAAGCCACCTAACATGTCCCCCAACAAGAAACGTTCAGTTTCTGCCGGTGAATCCCAAATTAAAACACTTTTCAGTGAGCCAGCTTCTATGGGGAACATAAGTATAACTACTTACCTCGAGTGACCACTACAATAGCCTCCTAATTGTTCTCCTTTAACAGCAAACCCCTCCAAACTAGCTTCCACCTTTATTTTTTCCCCCAGTGTAATCTTTCTAAATGGCAGTCTCGTCTGGTCACTCTCCCTTTTAAAACCATGACTCTTCCTTGTGATCCTGAGTCAAGTCTTTGGATGTTTTCTCAGGGAACAAGACTTTTCATGATCTTATCCCGCCAGCTCTTCTAGCTTCGTCCCCTGTAATTCTTCCGCTCCCACCTTAGACTTTGGCAATACCTAAATAATCACAGTTTGCAGGATCGTGCTGCTACTTGATACTCAGGGCCAGGATGAGGGTAAGGAGGGGGAAGCATTTCCTCCAGTGTGAAACTTAAGAAGATCCAAAAAAAAAAAAAAATTAGTAATCAAGATATGTAATGATGTAACGCGATATTTTAAAATCTCAAAATAAATACGAAAGTCCATAATGAATAAAATGTCAAAAGAGCGTAAATATATTTATATTATTGTAAGTGTTGAAGATATTAGTTATCTGCTGATGACTGTTCCTCTCACTTTACATATCTGTTCTCTATTTGGTAATCTTAGTAAACTGACTTACCCTTCAAGAACCACCTTTCTAGGAAGCTCTCTCTGATGTTCACCTTTCCAGAAAAAACTGGAGACTCCTTCTGAACTACCAATGTACCTTATATATGCTTCTATATTTTCACTTACTGTCCTATATTTATGTGTTTATGTGTTTATTTCTACCCCAGCTTGAATTAGAACACCGTGGGTCCCTTGCATGTGTCTCTTTCCAGACACTATGTTGATCCTGCCCAGTATCTTCTATAAATACTATGGTAAGCAGAATCCACCCAAGATGGCCCCCATGATCCCCAGCCCCTGGTGCTATGCTTGTGAATAAATCACATTATATGGCAAACGTAATGGATCTTACCCACTTGAATAGGTTGCATTATGAGACAAAGGTAGAGAAATTTTGCAGATGTAATTAAAGCCCCAAATCAATTGAATTTAATCAAAAGGAAGATTTTCCTAGACAGCCTTGACTTAATCAGCAGAAAATCCTTTAAGGCTATTTTTTTTTTTTTTTTTAAGTAAAGACTATTTTACTGGCTTTGGGGAGCAAGTTGCCATGAGTTCTACAGTTGTAAGAAAATGAGTTCTGCCAGAAAACTGAGTTTGGAAAAGAAGCCCAAACCTCAGATGAGGCCACAGCCACAGTAACACCTTGATGGCAACTTTGTAGCACCCTGAACAAAGGACCAAGCTAATCTGTGCTCAGACTCCTGACCTACAGAAGCTGTTGTAAATTACATCATTTGTTATGCAAAAATAGAAAACTAATACACAGGCTTTTATAGTAACCCTGCTAAGTGAATTCCTTAGGTACAATTTATCATTTATCTGTTATATCACATCTAAATTAATCTTTCTAAAGAAGAACTATGATTGTCCTATTTTCTGCTCGGGGAACTTCAATAGTTCCCAATTTTCTGTAGAATAAAAAAAAACAGGGGCACCTGGGTGGTTCAGTCGGTTAAGGGTCGGACTTCAGTTCAGGTCATGATTTTGCAGTTCATGGGTTCCAGCCCCATGCTGGGCTCTGTGCAGACAAGTTCAGAGCCTGGAGCCTGCTTCAGATTCTGTGCCTCCCTCTCTCTCTGCCCTTCCCTGCTCGTGCTCTGTCTCTCTCGCTCTCGAAAATAAGATTAAAAAAAAATAGCAAAACAAAAACCCTCCATATTCTATATTATCAGTGATCTTCTAACCTGTCTTTCAAAACCGACCTCCCACTAGTCTGTAAAAAACTTACTCCGGCCAAACAACATTCTTTCTCCTGAAACACGCCCTAGGCAATTCTGCAGGTATAATTTTATTATCTAGACTAACTGTAGCCTCATATTCGATGATAAATTCTACCTATTCTTTGAGTATCAACCCAATCCTTACCTTATTTTGATAATCGAATACATGCTTTCTCACTTTTAAAGGTAATATAAGGGCTTCCAGTTATGAGGTTACCCTGTCAATTCACAACATATAAATAATCCTTGCCAAATATTGTGAAATATGACCAGATTGAGGGGAGACTTTGAGAGCAGATAAAATACTTCTGCCGAACTTGGAGAGTTAGCAGAGCTCTCCATGGTTGGATGGCTGATTCTGAGGGGTAAGCGTATGGACTTCCAGCAAAGTGCGTGGTGGCACTGTTAGAGTGTCGATGAGTGTTTTATGAAACCACAGCCCCAGAAGAGAAAAGGATGAATGAAGGAAAGCACGTGCATGCTAATTTTGCAAGAAGCTGGCTGCTCCTGTGGCAAAGTGGATGAAAAACCAGAGTTGGCAATCAAGAATCTGAATCTGCTGATCTTGGCAGTTAATGAAACAGAAACAATGAGCCCACTAAAACAAAAGTTATGATAAATGAGGTTTTTCTGTGGGACTGGCAGACTTTCTGTTGAGCAGAGTAGAAGCATGTTCCTGGACGTAGCGCTATGTGCCGGTAGATCTAAATCCAAGCTGCTTGCCGTTTAATATCTTCCCTAGTCTATCTCCGCACACTGCTACTCTGTAACAAGCTACTTGCTCAGGAAGAATGAATGGTCCAGACTTTTTTAAATGATATGAAAGTAGCTAACCTTAAAATACACAAGGACATAGCCAGGGAGAAAAAGAATCAAAGGAATTTATTAAATACTCACAGAACAATTGTGACAAAAAAATAACTACAAATGAGATCCCTTTTAAAATAAAACCAGAGTAATTAAAAAATTAGTGCCATCCTCAAATAAGACCTCAAAGGATAGATGCATGTGATAAAAAAGAAGAAAAAATGATAAGATGAAAGGATCACAACATTAGAAAGAAATGAACTAGAAAATTTAAGCAATGTCAATTATTCAAATTACATTCGAAGCAATAAACCCAAGGGTGGACATTACCAAAAATACAGTCATTGACAAAGAGATAGGCTTCAGAAAGTTCAAGGAAATAAAATGGAAAACACAGTTTTAAAGGAAGTACAGAGAAAATGATAGTTCTGAGAGACAGTCAGACTTATAATAGATACATAATCAGCAAAGAGTAAAAATGGAACAGGAAAAGTATTAAAAGATGTAATAAAAGAAAAATTTCCAAAAATAAAAGAACACTTGATTCTGGAGAATGAAAGAGAAAAACTCTTGAAAAGTTTTATACATAAGTAACAAAGAATAAATAACGAGGAGTTCACAATAAACAGATTATCCAGGCAAAATGTTCAATTTATACAAAAGAGCAGAAACTCAGGTTGGCTTTAAACTTTTTTTTTTTTAATGTTTATTTATTTTTGAGACAGAGAGAGACAGAGCATGAACGGGGGAGAGTCAGAGAGAGGGAGACACAGAATCTGAAACAGGCTCCAGGCCCTGAGCTGTCAGCACAGAGCCCAGTGTGGGGTTCAAACTCACAGACCACGAGATCATGACCTGAGCCGAAGTTGGACGCTTAACTGACTGAGCCACCCAGGCACCCCTAGGTTGGCTTTAAACTTTTAGGAGGTTTAAAACTGATTGTGATATGTGTAAACAGCAATGTCTACATAGTAGAGTTCGAAAAATGTGACCCAAAAGTTTTATGCAACTTTTAAGAACTCTGGACATACAACCTTTGTGAGATCTTCTTGTGGGGAGGGGGTGGTGAAAATGAAGACGAAGTTGGTGTGGACTCTTTTATAAACCACTTAGCTGAGGAACTTTAAACATTGAAATAGAAATGTGTCACAAATCCACTTAAATGGACAATTAAGAACAAGGAACTGAGGAAATTAGGGATTACAATATAAATGCTGTTAATCCTGGCAATATAAAATTATAATATAACAAATTCCAAGGTGAAAGGAGGAATTAGGTTGGAGGAATTTTAAGTGTGCGGTTTCCCCCATTTTTAAATAATTGGTAATTAATTCAATTTATAAATCAATTAATAAAAGTTTACAAATGTTATCAGTAGGTGGTAACCAAAAAAAAAAAAAAAAAGGTAGAATTAAACCAAACCTGAAGTTAAGTGTGGGAAGGAGACAGGGGAGATGGAAACTAGAAATTTACAAGCTACCTTATCTTTTGATAAAAAATCATATATACACACACATATATACATATATATGTGTGTGTATATATATACACATATATATACATACATATATACATATATATGTATATGTGTGTGTATATATATATACATATATATACATATATATACATACATATATATATGTATATATATATAAAAGACATTCAAATGCAATACATAAAAATTTAAAGACAAGCTTTAGAAAGAGCCTACACAACTGCTAAATGACCTGGAAGAAAATGTACAAACACAGCCAATTAGAGAAATGTTGATTTTAGAAGGAGGTGGCAAGTGAATAGTAAAAGAAAATATGATTAATATGTTCTTATTTAGTAAAAATATGTGATCACCAGGTGCTCATTTATGCATATATATATATATATATATATATGCATTGGTATGCATGTATATGCATAGAAAGTGTCTAGAGGTATATATTAAGTAGCAGTCAACAGTGGTTACTTCCTGGAAGGCTGAATTTAAAAAAATATATATTTCTACTTTGTAAGTTTTCTATTTGACTATTTTACTATGTACATGTATTACTTTTTAGAAAATTAATAAAATGTATACTTGTTATATATAATGTTACATACAGTAAATTATATAAATATATGTTAACCTTTTATATTTATATTAATAACTGTGCATATGTAACATATATACATATACCTTAAAAGAGGAAATGTATAATCACATGTTCAATATAATCACATTTCCTCTATTTAGAGGTCAAAAGAAAAAGCACATAAATATCAACCCAAGATAATTATTACCCTAATGTGTTTTCCTCCAGTCTTTCCTTATATGCCTAGTTTTCACATTGTTTATATTGTACTTGACGGAATTTTGTTTAAACATAGTAATTTGTATAAATTAAGCATCATAACAAACATTTGTTGTGATTATTCCATAATCTCCATAAGCATAATTGTAATGCCTGGAAAATGTTTCTTGAAGAATTGTGCCATATTTATTAAACCAATATATCATGAGCTAGCGCTTAGGTTGATTTCAGTTTCTTACCGTTGTAAATAATACTCTAAATAAATATTTGTTTTGCAAAGATAAATTATTCTTACTTAGCATATTTTTATTAAAGTAGATACACAAATGTAGAACTGTATCAAACGTATCCGTTTTCACTCTTATAGATTTTCTTTACCCTATTTTCTACTGTCTAATACAATCTCTCCCTACTAACACATTTTAGCATGCTGGTCTATTTTGGCATACTTACTACTTCATGTCTACCCAATATAGATACTTATTACTATGTACACTTACAATGTGCTGCATGTATTTATATCTCCTAATTAATACCCATCAGATATATGAACATGTAAAGTGGGTAGTAATCAGTGAAAGATGACCTAATCAGACTGTTAGGACGCGAGACTAATGGTGAGGGGCTATATACTAATGGCGTCAGTGTGGGCTTTCTGTTTCATGTACCACCAGTGGTAAATGAAGACTTTCCAAGAGTTTCTGAGTTCCCAAGTTCCTTATGTACTCTTTCCTAAAATCAGTCTCCTTGAGAATGTTAATGGCATCATGCAGATTTTTTTTATTTCCCTCTCCTCTAACATAAAGCTTTTCTTCTACTTTAGGAGAGAAAGGCATAGCTCTCACTAATCCCAGAGTTTACCCCTGGTGAAAAGCCCTGGGATGTATAAACCTCTATGACACCAAACAAAGACACACACGCTGGTGGAAAAGCTGAAAAACTGAATGACTCTAATAACTAGGGGACAAATCTTTTCTGAAAGTCAGGTGGTTTCCGGTCCTTTACTTTCAGCAAAATTGAAGAGGACCTAATGAAGTTGTCAGCTAATAGATTAAAAATAATTTATGATCCTAGATGACTATGTGAATTCTGGCATATATCTCTGAAGAAGATCAAAGAATTGAGTGACATTGCTCCTTCCATTCCCATCCACTTATTTATGTGAATATGACTTCTCAGCTCTCACATCTATAAAAACCAAAAATAGGAACAGAATCATACAGTAGCTATGTGATCTTAGCAATAAGCGATATCCACCCACAGATATATGAGCTAATGAAAGAATAAAAAGACATTTATCTCATTGAGATGAATTTCCAATAAAATATTACTTTTATACTTAGTAATTATTAATAAAATTTGAAATATAATATGTTGTTTTGATCAATGGTGTACTTACGGCAATTACAATAAATTAATATGGAAGATAATTTTAACACTTAATAGTCTTATGGTTACAGGAAACATTTTCAAAGTTAAATCTTAATTTATATACATCATTTATTGTAGAGATATACGATAAGGAGATTAATAAGGCCCTTTTAAACATAAAATACATGAAATTAGGATAAAAATTTTGGAGAGAGTTGAATAAAAAATACTAGCTTGAAGAGGAAAAAAGATGTTTTATTTAAAGCTGTTCATGTATTTTAAATGAATGGTCACAGGTATTTATCATTATGATATTTACATTTTTTGGAAAAAAGTATTATTTAACAAATTTATTTTAAAATGTTAATGTTTCTGCTATATAGGAAATGACATCTTTTAACATATTTAAATATACAACAAAAATTTCAGCTTCCAGCTGAAAAGTGTACAAGAATGTGCATACTTTCACTAAATTATTTTAGGGATGCACAAATAAATACATCTCAAGGATACTCTGTAAGCTACAATTATTAAACTTTATGCTTTATCATAGTTATGATTACTAAGCGGTATGCACAACAGATAACCTCACCCCACACCTGAGCTCCACTCCATGCCTGTGATACAACCCAGGACTTTGTCTAAGCCCAAACCTTACCCCATCAAGGCTCTCAAATCATCCCCAACTTCCACCAAAATGGCTGAATTAAATGGCCCGTCTCTAACAAAAATGGCTAAGAAACTGTTAAAACTTTTGGTTAACTTTGTCAGTTTTCTCTTTTAGTACAAAGAATATCCAAGTGAGATTCAATGAGCTGAAGTCAGGTGCCAAGCCAAGCATTTCTTCTGCCGAAAACAGCCTCCTCTGATGGTGTAACCACGGAACGGCCCTGTCACTCCTGCTGCTCAGTTATGACTGTGTCAGTCACTATGGCCTCTCCCGGAAGCTGTCTTCTTCCTGTGTTCATGAGTTTAATCCTTCCCACATCTATGTATGTATGTTTGTTACATAGCAAAATGTTTCAGATGTGATTTTAAAAATCTCTTAACTTCAAAATTCTCCTGTGGACTTCTGCTTTTCCATGCCCGTGGGTTATTTAAACTTTTACCTTAGGAAAATTATTTTTTCTGGAATCAAACAATAAGATGAAAATGACATTGATTTGAAGATGTACATTTAAAATGTAAATGCAACACTGATAGAAGCCTAGGTGTAGCGGGATAATGCCACATGTTTGTTACTTAAGATACTGCTCTATGAAAATGCTCCTTTATAAATTGATCTAACGGTAATTCAAAATTTTCATTCTCTCATAAAGAAGAGGAATTCCTTTTACATGAGTGGAATTTGTTCATGGTGTCTCAAAATGGAATAGAAAGTTCAAATAGAGTATAATTTGGCTCAAGGATTCCATGCAAACTTACCAAGTTGGAAGAAAGTTATCTGTAATACAAGACACCAGATATTGACTGCTTTCCTTCCTTTCCACCTCTCCAAAATACAATAATTAAAAATGTAATTATTAAAACCAGGTAATCCAGTTTGAAGTTAGAGTGATTTTTAATGCTGAATTGTAAACAAGTTTAAAAAACAGTAATATTACCCATTTCCACTTAACACACATCTAGAATGAGAACTACCTTTGAAATAGGAAAGACACTAATACCTGCATGAAACTCTGGGCACAAAAAACATACTTAGTGGGGCGCCTGGGTGGCTCAGTCAGTTAAGCATCCGACTTTGGCTTAGGTCAGAATCTCACGGTTCGTGGGTTTGTTTGTGCTGACAGCTTGGAGCCTGGAGCCTGCTTCAGATTCTGTCTCCTTCTCTCTCTGCCCCTCCCCCACTCATGCTCTGTCTCTCTCTTTCTCTCAAAAATAAATAAACACTAAACAAACAAACAAACATACTTAGCATTGTTCGTGGCACTATGGATTCAAGATGAATGAAAAACAAGGCCTGCCTTAAAGAGCTCATAGTTTGTAGGGGAGGCAAATCTCTACATCGTAAATGTATAATTGTAAATTATGAATGTAAGGAATATAAAGAAGAATTTAGTTTGTAAATTCTACAAAGGAGATACTGTACCAAGCATGACTCTTTATTTCTCTTTTCTGAACAGTGCCCCAAGGTAGATCTTATTTTCTACTGCAACTAAAGTAGAGGGGAAGAAAGAATAATCAATTTTATTTAATGAGCACATGATTATGGCATAAGAGATAATAAATGCAGGTAAAATGTATGTAAAATGTTAGTACATTTTAAGTGTTTAATAAATGGCAAACATTAATAGTTGCTCTTGTAACCCAATCAAAAGCCAATTGCATGGTGCATGGTAGTCAAAGGGGATTATGGAGAAAGATATTCAAGAAAAGATGATACCCACACCAAGAGCTGAATTTCGAATGGAGGGCCAGAGGGGTAAGAAGGATTAGTAAATGAAATACTCTTCTCCCAACTTCCATGAAAACACATGCCTCTTTCTTATGATTTTTCCTAGCAGGATTTTCCTCTTGTACTCACTTGCTACTTCTGAAATTTTTCCAGGACTTATTTTCAACCCTCTTTTTTCATTCTTATACTCTGTCAGTAAATGACACTGAATTCTATCTTTACACAGATGACTCTCAATTATTAATAAGAGTAGCATCCCCTCCTAGCCCTAGACCTGGATATCCAACTATATACTCGTTTTCTCTATTTGGATGTCTTCCAAGAACCCCCAAAATTGTCTACTCAAACCTGAACACTTGTTCCCTCCTATATCCTAGATTTCACCACTTTCATTGCCATAAAGGGCTCTGCCATCTATCATTGGCTGATTCCAGAGACTGGAAGTCATCCATGATTGCCTCTGTTTCCCTGTCCAATATCAAATTGACCTAAAATCTTATTGGTTCTACTTCCAAAAATACATTTTGACTCTGGCTCATCTCTACTGTCAGCACACCATCACTCTTGACCTAGACCACTTCCCTCTTAGTGTCTCTGTGCTTTCACTCTTTTCCTTTCTAACCCCCTACCCCTCAATCTATCCTCAATACTACAGCCAACGTGCTCTTTCTTAACCCATGGTTCTGGTCACTCTCCTGCCTAAAACCTCCAGTGGTTTCCTATGCTACTGAGAATGAAGTCAACTCTTCATCATAACCTAAATCTGAATGGCATGGCCCCTGCTCACTCCTGCAGCCTCCCCTGTGCTAACAGTCTTCTATTCCAGAGACATGTTAAGAGTTTCTGTCTCCAGGATGTTCATACATAACCACCTCTGCCTAGAAATACCTTCACCTGTGCTTTGCGAGGTTGTTTTCTTCTCCATGTTTGTCTAAAATTTAAATATGATCTTTTCAGAGAGGCCTTCCCTGACTCGATTAACTAAGAAGGGCTTTTGCTGACATTTAAAAAATATTATATCTAATTCCCTCCTATCACCTCATTCAAGGTGCAAATATGTATTTGTTTACTTGTTTATTACCTGTCTTCTCTAATGAAATGTGAGATCTACAAGGCCTGAGATTGTCTATTGTATTCATCAAAGTATATGTAGAGCCTATCAGATGTTTGACACAGAGGTAATACAAATATTTCCTAAGCAAATAAGTAAAACATAGATGTCTTTTTGAATGAATGAAGGAGGTTTTGTGCATGGCCTTCTAAACATTTGAGAAGTAGTCAGACAAAATGGTGTCTTTTTAGCCTGCTTATAAAGTAGGAAAAAGAAGGATATCTTTTCTGAACTTATAAGGATATAGTAAATATCATAAGAAAGACATTGATGTGGAAGTCTAGAAAGTTAAAAGCATCAAATAGTTGACTTTTATTATTAATGGTTATATTTATCAGCTTGTCATTGTCCTAAATGATATAAATTCTGATTATTGATAACTAGATGTCACCAAATGTTGATGTCCCTCTTGTATTCTAGTACAAATGCATGCATAGGAGTTTCTAGGCTAATAGAAAAACTCAGCCAACATGACTTTCTAGATTCAGAAAATAAAAAACTGCCATGTCCCAGGTTCTGCCAATCCCATATTTCAAGCTTCAAGGAAATATCTTAATTTTTCTGGACCTCACTTTCCCCATCTGTAAAATGGGGCCTATCTCTAGAAAACAACAACAACAACAACAACAACACTAATGAAAGCGATCAATTGAAGCTGGAAATAAGGGATAATCTGCATGTTAAGGGCTGTTAATTCTAAAAACACTAGCTTACATTGTTCTCTTTTGAAAGACTCAGCCAAAAGGATTTGGAGCAATTTTGCAGAAGTTTCTATTAGGTCCCTGCACTGAACTCACAATGTCCCTGAGGGTTGGAGAGAAGAAATCAATCGTTCACAATAATAGGTGTCCTGCAAGGGTAATAATATATTTCAAACTTCTTTTTATGTAGCCCTTTGATAATTCACAGAGGATGCTTGGCAAGCAATAGCCAAGATAAAAAGTGTCCTATTTTAGTGATTTTCCTTTTCATCACCAAAGCTCAATATTATTGTGACTGGGAGCCAGTGCTCACCATGTCCCATCCACACAACTCTCAGAGTACCTTGCTTTCAGGTAGCTTCCTTCTCCCTGATGCCCAGTTGTCCTCTGGAAATACTACCTTAAACAAATTGCTCCTCTCTTAAAGGCCCTCAGAGCCAGTTAATCTTGTAGCTTTCCAGGAATATTAAAAAAAATCAAGCAAACATACAACCTCAGTTAGTATTCAATGATCTCTTCCACTGGATTTGGCTTGTCTTCTCATGCTGCCCTTCAGATCCCCATGCTGCAGCCAGACTGAACTGAGCTTGTTTCCTTGTGCCTCACTCCACACCATTGTGTATGCTGGTATTTCTGGGCATTTCATTTTCATCTAAATAAAACCCTTTCTCTTTAGCCCTCTAGAAAGCCTACATTTACTGCTGCCCTTACCTGGAATTCTCTTCAATCATTCCTTCATTCAATACATGTTTTTTTGAGCCCCTACCATGCACCAGGCCTTGAGGAAAATAGACAAATTTCTGAACTCATGAAGCTTAAATGTGCCTAAAAAGAGATACTCAAAAAGTAAACAAAGGAATAATATGTTCTGAGGTGATAAATGTTATGAAGAGAAAGATAGTATGAGGTAACGAGCATGGCAGAAAACGGTGAGTTAGGGGAAAGGTATGTTATAAATCATGGCCACAGCGAGTCTATCTGCACAGGTAAGAATTGAACAGAGGACTGGAATGAAGTTAAGAAAAAAAATCCTGGTGGAAAGGAAGTAGAGGGTCTTAGGAAGGGAATTTCGGGAAAAGGAAAAAAGAAAAGTAGGGAAAAGAGCCTGGCTCATTTGAGCAAAAACTCAGAGATTTAGAAGTTCAGGTGCTTTGAGATGAGTGAACCAGGGGAAAGGAACTAGGAAGAGGTAATGGTAGAGATTGAAATATTGAGTGCCCAACAGATCTTTTTTTTCATAAGGTGGGAAGCCTAGTGGGTGTCTGGTAAGGAGAAGTGATAAACTTTGACTTGGCATTTCAACAAGCCCTCTGATGTTTTCTTCTCCACTCAATGAGACTACAGTGTGCTGCTAGTTGGGTGGTAAGTACCCTTCACTGCACTACAGTGTAGAAAAGCACTTTCATGGGGAGAGCTCAGACAATTACAGAGTTCACATCATTTGTTTCCTCCCTCTGTCTTACACTGCCTGTTTCCCAAGGCTTCTCCCATTTTGACCAGTTCCCTTGTTTTTTACAGCAGGAGGGAAAGTTCAGTATCAATTAAGAGGAAGCCCCCAAATGATTTTCTCTTGAAAATTATTCCCTTTATAATCTGAATGCTTATAATTATTTTGCTGTCTGTCTTAAAGAGAATAGGAATTGTTGGGGGCGGGTAATGGTTAAATTGCTCAGGCAATCTAAAAAAAAACACCCATGATCCCAAGAGAAGTTGGTAAAAATCTTCTCTTTCTATAGTGGGAAGATATATATCCAATCACTTTCTTGATTTATACATTTCTGGAGTGTTTTATTGTGTGTGGTGTCTATTTCAGGGAGCCTCCCTCAATCTTCCATATTTAGTGCTGACACTAAAATAACTTGCAGATGGCACCCCCTCTGGTGGGCACACTGTCTTCTTCTCTTGTGCTCATCGTTGTCTTTTTCATTATTGTTGTCTTTCACCCCAGTAGAGGATCTTAGAGTAAATTTTGATTGGAAAGGGAGCACAAGCTACTAGATGCTAAATCAAGTCACATGTCTAATGCCACCAATTATCTCAGTTAATGTTGGCATGAACCCATCTGCTAAAAACATCACACCACATCCCACTGTTTCTACTCACCCACACACATATATTCTGTCTTCATTTCATTTGTTTTCAGCTTGTTCCCTTCAATGTACACACTATTCTTCCTTCAAGGCTCAAAGCAAACACCAACTCCATCAAAAAGGCTTGCCAATTACTAACATTTCTTGGGCTGTACGATTTCATTGCCCATACGATGCATTTCACTCTTAGTCATACATTCTATGATGAACTGGGTTAGGTTATCAGATGAATCAACAGCTCCCTACTAACCTTATCAGCGTCTTAGGGTGTTATATTTTTTTGTGTTTCTCACAAATCTAAAAGTTAGGAATTCTTAGTAAATATTTAATGAACTGATTAACATTGGCATACGCAGTTCTACAGATAAAGTTCTCATCATGAAAATATGGGAACATTCTTAAAAAGGAAAAAGGTATTTGAAAAATTTAGTCAAGTCACATGAATGTACAATTCGCAGAAGATATATAAATGGCTAATAAACTCACAAAACTATTTAGTTTGAATCGTAATCTAAGAAATTCTAATCAAATGACAATGAGACCTATATTTTTAATTTTAAAAATTGACAAAGATATTTTTCAGTAATAATATTCAATGTTGAAGAAATCATAGTGAGAAAGGAACATCCTTTAACTACTACAGGGAGTATAAATTAGCACAACCTTTCTGAAAGTCAATTAGCAATATGTATGAAGTGCTTAAAACAATTCATACCTTTTTATCCTATTCCTAAAAATCTATCCTATGGGAATAATCAGAGGATTGCCAAAGAAATGTGTGGAAAAGGATGTTCCTCCTAGCATTACCCATAATAGCTCATAAAAAAGAAAATATCAACCAATAAGAAAGAGGATAAATAATAGTACATATAATGAGATTTTTATGTAGCCATTAAAAATGATGTTTCAAAGAATATTTAATGGCATGCCATATAACATGTAGTGAAAAGTCAGGCTACAAATCTACATATAGAAATGTTAACAATTTTGTTAAGAATCTAACCAGACACACAGAGAAAATAAAAAATGTTGAATAAAGGATAAAATCAGATGAACTGAGTTAGAGAAAGCAAATAATGAGATAATCCTTTTAATTCCAAATATATCAGTAATTTCATTATATAGAAATAGATGACTGATCTTATTCTTTCTGGATAGTAGTATCTATTTGGTTTTCTTCTCCCGTTTTATTAAGTTGTTATTTATTATTCTTTAAGTTGCCACCCTAGAAATTAAAATTTACATTTTTTACTTTAGATTAATAAATTTTACTGCCTCTCAAAGATTGTAAGTAATAGCACCTTAATTTCACCTTTTGAGCCTACTTCAGTATAGTCCAGTAAACGGTTAGCAGTTATTTGAAGAAAATGTATGCATATGCGCATATATGAGTTTATTATACTTCTTACTGATAAAAAATTATAGCGCTAAGTCTG
The DNA here is from genome assembly GCF_016509475.1 of Prionailurus bengalensis. NCBI lineage: Eukaryota > Metazoa > Chordata > Mammalia > Carnivora > Felidae > Prionailurus > Prionailurus bengalensis. Next base: position 187,513,383 of record NC_057344.1, on the reverse strand, counting down.
CAAATAAAAATAAAATATACACTGGAGCACCTGGGCGGCTCAGTCAGTTAGGTGTCTGACTCTTGATTTCAGCTCAAGTCATGATCTCACAGTTTGTGGGATCAAGCCCCACACTGGGCTCTGCACTGACAGCATGGAGCCTGCTTGGGATTCTCTCTCTCTCTCCCTCTTTGCCCCCCCTTCTCCCCTCAAATAGATAGATGGATAGATAGATAGATAGATAGATAGATAGATAGATAGATAAACTAACAACATAAATAAATATACATGGGTCACCTGGGTGGCTCAGTTGGTTAAGCAACCAAGTCTTGATTTCAGCCCCGGTCATGATTTCACAGTTCATGGAATCAAGCCCCACATTGGGCTCCACACTGACAGTACAGAGCCTGCTTGGGATTCTCTCTCTCACTCACTCTCTCTCTCTCTCTCTCCTCTGACCCTCCCCTGCTCACACTGTCTGTCCCTCTGTCTCTTAAAATAAATCAATAAACATTTTTTTTTTAAAAAATAAATAAAATACACATTTCTTTCTATTATAAATTTTGAATAGTCAACTGATTGTCACAGAATGCTTACACTAGATTTTTTAAAACTCATATCCTTAGTCAGAGTATGGTTGAATTTGATGAGTAAGTGTACTTGGGTATATAAGTATATATAAGTATAAATGGGCTTATATCTTGTTATATTAACATGCATGATGAAGTGAAGATAATGAAGAAAAATGTCAGTGCTTGACATATTGACATAAGCAACTTCTTTACTAAATTGGATAATAGTTAATCTGCATAATTAATATTGCTTGGTTGCTTTCTAGACAATCAACAAAAACAAGAAATCAAACCCTGATTTGCAGTATTTGCCAATTTTCATGGTATAAATATTCTCATGAAAGCAAGCTCAAAGTAATAAACTGGCATCATGGACTGTATGTTGCAAAAAGATGCACATTTGTGCACCATTATATATATTATTTTCATCATGCATATATAATAGACATAAATAATCTTAGCAGCATAGATAAAATGTAAAATAATTAGGAGGTGTTGAGTTTGATTATTCATTTCTGTTTGATTATTCATAATTTCTGTTTGTAATCTTATATAACTTAAATTTTAATAATTGTTAAAATAATGGGTTTACCAGCCAACTTTCAAAATTATTAAAAATTTATCACTAAGTTCTTACATGCCAGTGTTAGGTGCCTCCAGCACATCACTGGGCTCTATATGTATTTCAATTCCTCGAGATATTATCATTTTATTTACTTTTTTAAGGTTTATTATTTATTTTTGAGAGAAAAAGAGAGATGGAGTCCAAGCACAGGAGGGGCAGAGAGAGACGGAGACACAGAATCCGAGGCAGGCTCCAGGTCCCAAGCTGTCAGCACAGAGCCGGGCATGAGGCTCAAACTCACAAACCTAGAGATCATGATACAAGCCATTGGATGCTTCACTGACTGAGCCACCTAGGCATCACAAGATATTATCATTTTCAACAGTTAGCTTATCCATACATTTACCCTTTATGATGACTTTTTGCTCTTCCTGCACTATAATGGTTATTATTAGAATCATTTTCCTTCTTCCTAAAGAAATTCCTTTAGTGTTTATTTTAGTGAAGGTCTCCTGGCAACAGATTTTTAAAGTTTTTCTTTGTGTGGTAAATAGAATAATGGCTCTCAAATGTGTTCACACCCTACTCCTCAGAACCTGTGAATATGTTACAATATGTTATGTTTCATGACGAAAGGGACTTTGGAAATGTGACTAAAGTTATATACCTTAAAATGGGAAGATTATCCTAGATTATCCAGAGGGACAAATCTAATCATATGCATCTTTAGAAGTGGAGGGTGCCTATGTGGCTTGATTGGTTAAGCATCTGACTTGGTTTCAGCTCAGGTCATGATGTTATGGTTTCGTGAGTTCCTGCCCTGTGTCAGACTCTGTGCTGACAGTGTGGAGCCTGCTTGGGATTTTGTCTCCCTCTCTCTTTGCCCCTCCCCCTGCTCATGCTGTTTCTCTCTTCAAATGAATAAATAAACTAAAAAAAAAAAAAAAAAAAAAAAGAAGTGGAGAACTTTTCCCAACTTCAGGGAACCAAAGTGATGGCGATGTGAGAAAGACTTGGCCCACTGTTGCTGGTTTTGAAGATGGAGTAAGAGGGCTCAGAGCCAAGAAATGTAGGCAGCCTCTAGAATCCTAAAAAGGCAAGGAATTGGATTCTTTTCTAGCGTCTTCAGAAAAAATTTTGGCCCTGCCGTTTTCATTTTAGTCCACTGAGACTGGTGTTAGACTCCCAATCTATACAACTGTAAGATGATTATAAATTTATATTCTTTATGCCACCAAATATGTAGCAATTTGTTCTGGCCACAATAGAATATTAATACAGTTTAAAATGCATTTACTTTATTTGAGGCATTTTTTGGTGGCATTTTTGGCAATTATTTTCTTTTAGCCATTTAAAAGTCGCTCCGTTATCTTCTGGCTTCATCATTTCTCTTTATTTTTTAAAAAAAAATTTTAACATTTATTTATTTTTGAGAGACAGAACTTGAGTGGGGGAGGGGCAGAGAGAGAGACACACACACACAGAGAATCAAAAGCAGGCTCCAGGCTCCAAGCTGTCAGCAGAGAGCCCAATGCAGGGCCTGAACCGAAGAACCAGGAAATCATGACCTGAGCTGAAGTCACCGACTGAGCCACCCAGGCACCCCTATCATTTCTCTTTAGAATTAAACTATATTTTTTATCTCTATACCTCTTCCTTTAAAAATAATGTGTCTTTTGTTCTTTGGCTTATAAGTTTTATATTTGTCCTTATGTTTTGTTTTTGTTTTTAATACTTGCACTATTATATGCCTAAATATAGCTTTCTTTATAATTACCTTGTTATGGTTTCCCGAAGTTCTTCAAATCTGTGGCTTAATTTATCATGTTTGTTTTCAAAGATGTCAATATCTGCTCAAAAATATTTTTTCCCCATTTTCTCTCTTCCTTTTCCCGGTCTGGGTCTCAAGATACAAGTATGTGAAACATCTTTATTGTATTTTAGGAGTTTGTTATGCTTTTTTTTTGTATTTTGTATTTTTTTTCCTCTGTGCCTGAAACTGGATATTTCCTACTGTTCTATTTTCCCATTCTCTAATCTTATCTTCTATTGTGTTTAATTTTCCATTAAAAAAATCTATTAATCTCTTAATATCTGCTAATTTCCTATTTAGTACAAAATTTCCATTTGATTTCTTCTCATATATTTCAATTTCAATATTTTTTATCTTTTTGTTTTTCACACATTAATCTTAGTTACCTTGAAGTTTCTGTTGGATAGCTCTAATAACTGTTTTAACCAAAGTCTCTTTTCTATGGTCTGTGTTTCTTCTTCTGTTTTTGGTCATTTGACTGTTTTATAGCATTTATTTAATTGAATGCTAAATATTGCATATGAACAATTTTAAAGATTTTGATGATGAACAATTTATTTTTCTTCTGGATAGTAGCTTGAATATGATCATGTCAACTTCATCCAGGACAGTTTATTAGCATTTACCTTTGTTCCCAGGGTATAGCTCTTCCAGGCTTTCAAGAAAACTTGGAGTGTTTACCTAGGCTTCTCTTCCTTTATAGCCCTGAATTGCATTTTTGTCTCCCAAGCACCACAAAACTGCTTAATTTTGATTAGCTTTTCGGACTCATAGAAATATCTCCCTACAATCTTGCCTTTCAAATCCTGATTGCCTTGATTGTTCTCTATTATCTTCAAATAACTTTTTTCCTGTGTATTTTGTTCTGATTTTGTAGTTGGTCTGGCAAGAAATCGAGTCCAATACCAGATATCCCATTAAATTTGGGAGTAAAAGTGACTAAGGGACTAGGATTATACTTTATTTCTTTATGTATTAAAGACTTAATGAAATTTTGGAACATAGTAGACACTTAATGTGAATTGGTAGAATGACTGATTAAATGAGTGAATAGAGTGTATTATTTATGAGTTCAAAAAATAATTGGATATTTTGACCAGTTTAAGCGATAGTCATTAGAACTGCATTTATTGAATTGTGTTTTGATTTTATGCCAAATATTTACATTGATGAGCATTAAAGTAGTCTCATGAAAAGTATTGCGTGTACATTGTTAGGCATATTGTCAAGGAACTTGTTCGTTATGACAGTGGTACTCTCTCTAGACCAGCACACAGAAAGCATAGTTATTTGGCCATAATGTCAAGAATAATTTTTATTTGCCATATTGGTTGGCCTGTTTTTATTCCAAATTTACTATGTTGTATAACTCTCAGGGCTTGGTTTTGTTTTCTTCATTTGGTTAGAGAAAGTTTAGAGAAAAGTTTGAAGTCTATCCATATTAAGTTCGCATGAATTAACCTTTTTCCTCAATATATTTTATTTTCCTGACTTTTGGTCCCCATCACACCTACTTTGAATTATCTTATCTTATGTACTTTTGGTTGCTATCTCATGTTTTGGAACTGGATAGAGAGAAGTAGTAAATTATTTACATTCTTTACAAAGTGCTTTCTACAACATGTATTTGTTTCGCAAAGCTGTATTTGGTCACATTTACCGAAAGGCTTGGTAAATATAACATTTACATATATAATAAATATTTTGTACTTTAATTAGTAGAGTTACAACTTTTATTTAGTTATTTAATATCTAATAAAACTGTAAATATTAACTTTGCTGCCTCTCTAATAAATGAGGAAACCAAGGCACAGAGTCAATTAGATGACATGTGAATAAATAAGAATTCAACCCACATATCTTAACTCCATTATAATATGAATAGAAAATAATAAATAGAAGTGTTTCTGCTTCTAAAAAAAAAATTCCGTGTCTTTTTATGCTTATTCCCATTGTCTTTCTTTTTTGCTTATGTGAGTCTTCAATTAGCCAGTACAAATATTTTCTTAAGTATGATAAAACAATTTTATTTTAGCTTAGTACTTACAAGTCCTTTCTTTGCTTATCACCACACTTTCTGTAAAGTAAGAGCCCTTTAATTCGCCTTTCATACATTTCTGCTTAAAGGTACACCTTCCATGGATCAAACTTAATTGCATTGTGGCCCTTAGCTAGCTGAAATTCCTCAATCAATTCACCTCAGACTCATCTTCTTTTAAGACTAAACAACCCCATTTTTCTTAATCTCTTCTCATATGTTCAGTAATCCCTTCCATTCCATTTATCATTTCTGTTGCCCTATGCTCTCTCCAATTTAGCTATAATGTTCTTCAAATAAGTTCCTCTATCAGATGGGCACATGCTTAAAACTTCCTCTTCTACACTCACATTAGGCCAACTAAGAAGCTGCCCTGGTAATTTCAGCTTGCACGGTTATTATGAGCCTCAAGTCTGTGGAGTGTTAAAGGCAGTATTCTAAAGCAGTGGAACAAATGATATTTCCTTGTGTTAATATTTTGAGGCAACATGGCATTTTGGCTAAAAAAATGAAAAAGTGAGTACTCAAAGCCAAAGAAAGTAAGTTCTTTGCCTATAACATGAATCGTTTGATATTCATGTTAAAGAGCTACTTGCAATCTCAGGAGATAATGTTATAATTGTGAATAATTAAATATGGTTCCTTTTCAAAATACTCAGTGGCTCTTTTCAAGAGGTTATCTATCATTATCAAGGCAATGAGTCCGATATGAATTCAGGGTCTTTGTAATAATGGACCAAATTCATCATAAGATGATATTTGCTTAAAAAAACTAAATAAACAACAAAAAAGCAAACGTTACCTGAAGAAGTTAGTCTGTAGCTCTCTGAGGCATCTCTAAAAAGAAAGAAACACTGGTGTAAGAAACATCAATTACAAAAGCCCCTGAGTGATAAACAGCCACTTCCATGCAAGGAGTAATTACTGTCTCCCGGAGCTGACCCAGAGATTCTCTGTAGGGAATGAATGTAATAGTGTAGTTGGAGCCATATGCCATGGGCATCTCCATGCACTGATGGAGAGGACTCATTTGGGAATGAGTTGGAGGAAGCCATGTGTGTTTATGCAAAACAATCTTGCCATTCTGTTATAAAGAGCTCGAATGCTGTATTCAGATCCTTAAGGAAAAGACAGAGAGGCGAGACCAGAAGTTGGGCAAAGCTGCTCACTGGTTAGCTCTTGAGAGCAAGCGCTCAGCTGAGACAGGCATGGAGAGTAGAGCTGAGCAGTCTTAAAAGCTTGGAATATTTGCTGCCAACGGTGCTGAGCGTTTTAAATGCATTTGGCAGATTCAACCCTTGGAATTCAAGAGAATAACTATCTTTGTATTGTTTAGTGGCGAGTGATGTAGTACCAATGTTACTAGTTTAGAGAAAAAATGGTAATTTGTTGGCCCTGGTAACTGAAAATTTTGGTCATATTCTGGCTTCAGAGACAGATGGCTCCACAGGAAATCAGTGGTATCCTTAGGACTCAATCTTTGGCCATCTCTTCATTATGCTTTCCTCTGTATTGGTTCTACTGTCAGTCTTCACTCATGACGGCAAGATGGCTGCCGGAAGCTCCAAGCCTATATTCATATCCTTTTCGGTCAGTAACCTCAGTAGAAAAAGTGGGTTTCGTGCTCAGTAGTTTGAAAAGAAGTCCAGAATGAGTCTCATTGGCTCAGAATGGCCTGGCTTAGTACATATGTCCATCTCTGGACCAATCCTCATGGGCAAAGACATGTGATTCTCTCACTGGTCAGACATGGGTCCCCTCTAATGCCCCACTCAAATTGCCACCCTTGGAGCTAAAAGCAAAGTTAGCCCTCCCTCCTAAAAATTGCATGTGCTGAGAGGAGCTGATTGGTGTTTCTCCAAAGAAAAATCATGGTGCTAATATTAGAAGAAGAAATGAATGGAAAAAAAAAAGTCTGGTGTTTAGTTCACCATGGACTTAAAAGGAAAAGAGGTATTCTGGGAAACCCTACAAGACTATAAAAAGCAGACAGTCGTAATCCCTTTCCACATCTAAATCCTTAGGCATATTTTTGACTACTACAACTGCCCCAGAGATGTTCAAAATGTCATTAAGGACCAAAAATCTCAATAAATGTCTATTTGTTTTTCTTTTTGTCTTTTTTAATGTTTATTTTCTGTGAGAGAGAAAGAGCATGTAAGCTGGGGAGTGGTAGAGGGAAAGGGAGAGAGAAAATCCCAAGCAAGATCTGTGCTGTTAGCACAGAGCCCGACCAGGGGCTCAATCTCACAAACTGTGAGATCATGACTTGAGCCAAAGCCAAGAGTCAGACACTTAACTGACTGAGCCACCCAGGTGCCCAGATGCCTGATTATTTAAAGTTAGCTTTTTATCGCCCAGTGGACATAGGGTCAGTTACTCCAACAACCATAGAAATCACTCATGTTTTTTATTTGCTTGCTTTTTGCTTGTTTCTTGTAAGGGATGGGGATACTGTATAGGTGCTTTACAAACATCCGCCCATTTAATCCTTAAAACAGTCCTTAGAGGTAGTAATATTGACAGCTGCTTACACAGGAGAAAATTTGCTCACATAAGATTAAATGACTTGCTTATTGTTCCATAACCATTGATGGCAAAACTAGGAATAAGGCACAGATTTCTTGACCTTTTGTCTACATAATGCTGATCCCATCTGTCTAAGTTAGCAGTACCATTTGAAGAGCAGACAAAGTAAACTCTAGTTTTATTGTCAAATAGAAAGCCTTTTCGCAATCACCATGTACAACACTCAAAATCCTTGTCTTCCTTCATACAAACCACCTTAATACAAACACTCAAAGAGAACTCAGACTTTATTTGGGGATCTGTAGAGTGAGGTTGTACCTGTCTGGCAGTCATTTCTGCTGTGTAGCATGTGTTTGTGAGTATGGTCAAAGCAGCTGGATAGTAGTTCAAAACCCATTCCTACCACTTTCTAAATGTATGGATTCAAATAAGGTTTTTGAAACTCTATTTTCAATTTTTCCAAATATTAAATAGGTATGATATTTATACCTACTCCTGATAGCTATTTTGAATAAATGAATTATACATGAAAGTTCCTTAGAACAGGGGCTTGCACACAAAATGCATTCAACACTTTTAGTTTTATTATTACTGTTGTTGCTACTATCATTATTGTTGAGAGTAACCCCCTCTGACATAATCACCAAGAACCAAACAATCAGGAAGCAGAGCCCGTGTGTACTGTTTAATAAAGAGATGAATATAAAGCACTCATTTTCTGTGGTTTTGAAAGCATTCAGTAGAGCTTGAAATATACAAAGTCAAACATATGCATGGAGAATTGATGGCTAGGATTTCTTCTCTAATCATCAAGAATGGATTCTCAGCAGGAAAGGAAGTTGAACAACCGTATGAACAGAAGAACCGGCCATTCAAACGGTATCAACTCTGTGACTTTGTCTAGTTACTTAACTTCCTGAAATTTTAATTTTTTTCATGTTTATTCATTTTTTTTTGAAAAAGAGAGAGACAGAGAGTGAGTTGGGGAGGGGTAGAGGGAGAGGGAGACACAGAATCCGAAGCAGGCTCCAGGCTCTGAGCATCAGCACAGAGCCCGACATGGGACTTGAATTCATGAACCGCAAGATCAGGACCCGAGCAGACTTAGGATGCTAAATGGACTGAGCCCCCCAGGCGCCCCTGAAACTAGATTCCACATTTGCTCGTTTGGGATCATCATATCTGTGCCCAGTATTTACAGAGGCTTCAATGAAACAATGTGATAGTTTGTGATATATAGTGGTGATACACAGCACAGTACAGTAGTTGACTTGAATCCTCACGGATGCAGGATTCTGTTTATAGAATTTATAGACTTTAGAACTCTAAATTGTGCTCTTTCTACTACTACTGTGTTTCAAAATTAATACAATTTTCCAGGTAAGTAAACTAAAATTCTGAAAGTTTCTAACGTACTCAAAATAATGTTGTTGTTGTTTAAGTGACCCTGAAGTACATCATCATTTATTTCTTGCTGAAGTGCATCCTAATTTCTTTCCTATGCTATCCATTCTAAATTTTTCTCTATTTGGGGTAGCAACTTCGATTTCTCTAGATGTTTTGCTGGGTGGCATGGGCCAAATTCTCATCCCCAAATCTTACTATAAACTTCAACAGTGTCTTTTACCAGCACTAATACCTTTTATGCTATACCAACAAAACAGTGTCTTTTACCAGCACTAATACCTTTTATGCTATAGAGTCAGCCAGATCATATGATCCCAGCGGCAGGTCCCCTTGCATGGAGCCTGAACTGTTTACAGAGCCCTTTTCGGCTCTAGGCCCCACTCAAATATGTCTGCCTATTGGGTCATCCAGGATACGCATTCGAGCGATGTCAGCAAGGGCGGTATTGCCTGTCTCCAGAACCTAAAGATACCTATGAGACTATGCCTCCTTTCTCACAGATAAGAAATAGAATCAACTGGGGCGCCTGGGTGGCGCAGTCGGTTAAGCGTCCGACTTCAGCCAGGTCACGATCTCGCGGTCCGTGAGTTCGAGCCCCGCGTCGGGCTCTGGGCTGATGGCTCAGAGCCTGGAGCCTGTTTCCGATTCTGTGTCTCCCTCTCTCTCTGCCCTTCCCCCGTTCATGCTCTGTCTCTCTCTGTCCCCAAAATAAATAAACGTTGAAAAAAAAAATTAAAAAAAAAAAAAAAGAAATAGAATCAAATGTCTTTTAGTTTGGAAGTCATGTTGCACCATGTCCCAGACCAGTGGAATCCTAAAATGTTCACTGATATATTGGTCCCCTGATTCTTCCTCATATTATCTCCTATCTCTCCAAGGCAAGTGTCTTACTGTGACCTCTACTACGCGCGAACTTCTCGTTCATTCATCCCGGTTAGCGTGATGTCATGATGTCATTAACGAATGGACAAGTGTGATATTCCAAGGTGTGTTGAGACAGTCCACTTTTCTTCAGTCTATATTTTGACAGAACACAAGAGGGTTTTCATGTCGCTCTGGGGAAAGACTATAAATGTATACCGTTAATCTCCTGCATGTGAATGTAAACTATTTTTGATCCACCCTTTTGATGGGGATGAGGGAAAAAAAGATAAAAATCATTCACCAGATCGATGGCTGAATACCATGGACTTGAGACTATTTTAATCTGTTCTAGTAAATATAACACATCTGGTACTGTTGCTCAATTAAATTGGTAGCATCCTACTATTATGTTACAGAATTCATCTGACTTTCGTATGGTAAATTAATGGAGAGATGGCAAAATAAATGGAGAGATGATAATATCCACTACTCTGTGTTCTCTAGGTTTTGGGTGGCACCAATCTGTGCCATTTTTCTAATTTTTGTTTTTTCAGTAGCTATTTTGGCAAGAGAGTGAAAGAAAGGTTCAGTTTCAGAACGTTTACTTGGCCATCTTCAGTACAATAGCTTTTATTCTCCAAGCAAAGGACCCAATATGGAACGTAATAATTGAGTATGTCTATTCCAATTAAACATTCAGGGGCCAGGGTGAGCTATCCCTGGGCCAAAACACCATTTATTCTTTGGTTGCCTTATGCTTCAACTTCACCAGGGAAGTTGTAAAACCAGGTTTGAATGTTAACTTGGGTCCTCGATTCTTGAAATATTTAGCTATCCCCCACCCCCTCTTGTAAGTGGGTGAAGGCCCCTTGGAGAGGTATTGGAGAAACTTTATACTTGCCATACTTTTCTAGATGGTTTTCTCCTGAAGATCTGGCCTCTTCTTTAGTCATTAGATTCCAAAGGTGAAGTTGTACAAGAAATTCATGACTTTTATTGGGTGGCTACTCTCAATCTCCTCATCATCCAGTCTTCATTTCTTTTTTTAGTAAAGATCATGGAGTATGCTTTTGGCTATTGTCCGATTTACAATATTCATAGCTCTCTATAGGTCAGGTCCTCCTGGCTGCGACACCAACCCTGCTGTTCATTATGATAATTACACCCCCTTGGCTTCTGAGAATTAAGCACTGCCATCTGGCTTCTTTTATTTGACACCCTATCATTGTCAATGCTACAAGAAGCCAATTGTGTAGTAATATCTTCCAATATCAAGACTAGTCCTCAGAGGAAAACCGGCACTGAGGTTCTCAGTGATGCTGATATTTTTTCAACAGTAGACCCTCTACCAATTTGTTAAACAAAGTGTTTCCAGGCTGTACCATGGCAGATAATCACCCAGTGGGTTTTTCAGGCTCACCTCTGCTCTAACATGCCCGCTTCTTAAAGTTTCTTGAGCTCTTCTCCCATGATACGCCCTGAAAGTTATAGTTACTTTATTTAATGTGCATCATAACATTCTCCAAGCTTCTACGAGCCTTCATAGTTGCATGTTGGCACAGCCTCCTGTACCCTTTTCAGTGCATTAAATCCTCTACTCCAGAAGTATGCTCACATACAGTACAGCATTTGCAATCAGGTCAATCTGATTTCAAACTTAGTGTCCCTCGATATATTTCCCCTTTGTTAGAAAGTTTTGCACTTTTCTTGTTTATATAAATACTGAAAAGTGTATCACCCTTTTTTAGAATTGACTTATGTTGTTTTTTAACAAAAAGTCTGAATTCATGCCAGTGAATTCTGCTCAGTTATGAAGAACAATGAATACTCACTTTCCTAGCTGATTTTTGTGAATTTCCCTTATATACATACAGAAAAATATAAGTAGGAGAACTTCTGTTTTTATAAGATACAATACATTTTCCTTAACAAAGTGTGTGAAATAGATTAAGTGATCAGTTTGATTGATTAATAAATGATTAAATAATCATAATTATCCATAATAAATAAATAGATATATTTGAAATCTACTTTGTTGGTTTTGTTCACTGAGTGATACTGAGCATCTACAACAATGCCTAACACATAATGCTTTCTCAACAAATATTTGTTAATGAATGACCGTTGGGAAATAATAGCTCTACATTTGCACATATGTGTGTATGTGTATGTACATTTATAGTGGCAATATGTCACTTTAACACAATTAAATATTTACAAATATTCAAACAATACGGGCTCCTGGGTGGCTCAGTCATTTAAGTGTCCGACTCTGGCTCAGGTCACGATCTCACAGCTCGTGGGTTCAAGACCCACATCAGACTCTGTGTTGACAGCTTGGAGTCTGGAGCCTGCTTCGGATTCTGTGTCTCCCTCTCTCTCTGCCCTTCCCCCACTTGTGCTCTGTCTTTCTCTGTCTCTCAAAAATGAATAAAAACATTTAAAAATTTTAAAAACATATTCAAACAATATAAATACAAGAAAAAGTAAAAGTTGTAGTTCACTTCAACTTAATTTATTTAATTTATTTGTTTAACAAAGAGGAAACTTCTATGTGATAATGACTGTGCAGGAGACCCAACACTTAGCAAAAATAGAATGATTCCCCCTGAGTAACCATTGTTATTATACCCGTGTTTATCTTTCCAGATATTTTCTTATCTATTTTTAAACACACACACACACACACACACATACACGCCAAATATACATTTTTTAACATAAATGAAATTGTGCTCTACATATGACTGTGTAATAAGCATTTGGGGTTAAACTAGGGTATCTCAAACTTCTTTACCTCATGGCAAATGTAGAAAATAATACAATATTTATACAGCTCACAAGGAATGACTGGTTGTAACTTAACATATAATGGACATATCCTTTATTTAAATAATTTTGGTCATATCATTCTGAATCATGAAATAGTCTTTTAATAAGTTATTGAATCCAGGTTGCTAAATTTTAATTTGCAATTTCTGTCTATATATTTATAGGTGTGATTAGACAGTAGTTTTCTTTTACCTTTTTAAAAAAATCTATCTTTTCCAATGTTGGTATAAGGATTATCTTAGCTTTATAGAAGGAGTTGAAAAGCTCTGCATTTTATCTTAAGATCTGAGATTGTTTTTTACATAGATAAAGGGTTTATTTGCTCATAACATATTGATGATTCTCACCTGTAAATCTGTTTTGCCTTATTGCCTTTGGTGGGGAGTTAGAATGAGCTCTTGACTCTTTTCAATTTTTTTAAATAATTCTCAGTCTATTAAGATTATTTTCCTTTTCTTAAAATCAATTCGGTCATCTGGATTTTCTAGAAATATCATTCTTTTCAACTCACTTTTAAAATTATATATTTCTAATGTATTTTTTTCTCTGTAGCGGATGTGTACTTTCTCATTTAAAGTGAGTTTGTGGTTTCCCTCATTTCTTCTCAGGCCTGGCTGGCTGCTATACTGAACGGGCCAGATTTGTGAGCAAGCTGACTTCCCTTTTAGTTAGTCGATTGATCTGCTCCCACCCCACTAACTGCCAGAAAGAGTGTCTTCACTCTGCTTAAGAACTGTGTCAATGCCTTTCACACTTTCAGCATTGGGTACAACTACGTTTCTTCTTTCTGTTCTTATTATCATTATTATCATCATCATCATCCATTATGAAGTCTGAAATCATAACATACTCTGATGGGCTTCACCACTCTGCCTGACACACAGCTAGAAACCCTCATCAGGAGCACCTCTTGTTTTTAGGTGAGTCATATGCTGCAAGGGGCCACCATTGCATTATATTGTCGGAGGAACACAGTTGGACCAACTCCTCCACAGTCAAGCCTTCACGCAACCCACTGACATAACTGCCCCACTGACTACTCAGTCTCTCTGCACCTTAATCCTGAGCTGAACTTTTTCCTGGTCCACATTGGCAAGAACTGCTTTTACCTTCAGAGTTAGGACTTCTCTGTTCTAACGTCTATGTCAATCTGATTCCACATGCGTTCTGACTGCCAGAGTTTTTCAAAATGTCTATGTTGCTGATGGTATCTCTTCCCCGCCTGCAGTCTACTCTGAATGTGCACAAGTATTATAGTATTCACCTCGACCTCACAAATTGTAATTAATGGTCATCTTGCCATTTTGATGGGTTGAAAACAGAAAACCTTTAGAGGCTAGAGAGCTGACATTTGTATAATATTTGTTTACTGAATGTCGCTATTCATGTGGAAATTATAAGTAATTTTATAGTTCTGTGTATACAACTATATAATGTGTAAATTAAGAATTATAAAGTAATTTTACGTTGTATGTGCAGCTGTCCTTTTTCTCGCTTTTTGTTGAACCGTTTTCAAAATTTCCAACAGCCCAGTGTGGACCGGTTTTGAGAGTGTGGTTGGAAAGCATTTCCACCACCATGCAAAGAGTTTCTAATACATGTCAGCGCTGTCTGATTTTAAAGTATGTGCATCTTTCAGCACCCAGATTCCCATTCATGATAAGTGACATGTGGACTCTTAGTGCTCCCAGCACCGGGGACTGTCTTTCCTACTCAGATCGTGAAGTCCTTTCAGAATTCCGCAGCATTACTCATCTTGATTATGCCACCAGTCTCTTTGATGGGAGGCTCACCCGCTTCCTTGAAGAATAAGGATGCGATTTAAGGTTTAACTTCAAACATTTAAGGCACTTAAGGTGCCAGGTCCAATTTATTTACAGCTTCTGATTGATGTCTACTTTCTGCGTGGAGCATGCATTGCAGATCCAGATCAGCTGCCTCCGTGCCCTCGTCATCCCCGTGCCCACGAGAAGTGGGCACCCTTCTCTAGGACCTCTTGGTGCCAGAGTCATCTTTTGGTGTCAGTCCTAAACCAAATCTTGGCCTTCTTGTCTTTGTAATTCTGATAAGCTAACTGAAGAGATGTTTGGACAGCATATGCAGGAATAGTGTTCAAATCGGAGCCCCTTAGGAAAATTGAGTGCATGTTTGCAAACTATAAAATCCAACTTTTATTAAGGTTTTCAACAATCCTACTTAATCTGGTTTGGAGCCAATAGAGTATGAAAACCAAAGTAGTTCATGGGGTAAAAGACTATCCCCTTTTGAACAATGTTGGTTGTGGTTTGTTTACGATTCTTGCGTGGTTTATAATGTTTTAGTATAATCTTCCCAGAAAGAAAACGTGGTGTTTGGTGGGGGAACAATGAATGGGCAGCAACATAGAGGACATGGCTTTTAATCCTCTATCTGTCACTGAGTTGTTTGACCTTCGCCACCTGACCTGTCTGGCCATGAGCTTCCACGGCTCGGAAATCATCTTTTAAGTTTCCTCTTATTTTCTAAGAATCTGTTTTCGATGCTACTGATTGTGTTTTTTGTTTTACGATTAGGCTCAGAGAAAGTCATGAAAATTCCCATACAAGTAAATAGGCAATCATAATAATGACAAAAACAAAAATTAGAATCCACGACTTCATTTTTTTCCCCTAGCAAGTCTGTAGTTATTCCAGTATTGTCTACAGGTATCTGATTTTATGGGAGTGCCATATTTAAACATTCATTATCAACTCATGCAATCAGACTTAAGTGCACCTAAGTACACCATCTGTCTTTTTCTTTCTTATATATTCCTCTGTAGTCACACACAGATATCTGCTATTCTAGTAGTGTCTGGAGCCTATTATAGCTGCACCAGTTACAGTGCAATCAGCAGAGGAGGCATTCCCTTCCAAGTCCTGATTTTCAGAATTTAACAGCACCAACATTTATAACGGCTCTACCCTTAAATGTGATACTTTCACACTTTTCGACACAGGTGTGTATTTTATTTCTCAAGGCTCCAAAGGCAAAGTCTATCTTTGGGGGAATAGTTCAAAGCTTGGACCTCTTTTGAAAAAGCCAAAGCATGACAGACAATGTTTTGCAAAGCCAGGAGGTTTCTGGTCAAGCTGCACAGTCATGCAAACCACTTCAAGGCTACACTGCAGGCAGAGAATGGTGGGAACGTGGTCGGCTCATTCTAGTCCCTGGGGCAAAAGCTTGGTCCTTTTGATTGGGTTCCACAGCCCTGTTATTTGAGCAGTGTGTCTGGTCTCAGCCCAAAGAGGCATCAGTTCTTTCTCTGCAAAGGAAACTGAACACACCTTTTCAACACACCGGTGATGACTTGGTGGCAGGGGGACCCAACTGTACCGAGCGTCGGCGACAGGTCTTACATTTTGGCAGCGTGAGCATATACATGAATAGAACATAGAACTAGGATTAGGGCCTCCTGGAAACCAAATGAGATCCTGAGGGCGTATTCTGGAATAATCAACCGCACATCGTTGAAATAAAATTCCCCAAAGTATGGTGACCCCTGACATTGAGCTCTTTTACTATATATGCTCTCTTGGGAGAGAAATAGTTGTAGTAATAGAGAGGAATTGGCTTTTTAAATTAGTCAGCCTTCATTTCAGTTCCCACCCCCTGCCACTTACTAATTGTGTGGTTTAAGCAGGTTGCTTAAACTTCTTTAGCCCTGCTTGCCTCTCAGGTGGTACAGTGATCACAAGACCACTGTTCATAGTCTTTGGGAAGATCGACAAGAGCCCAATGTACCAGAGGTATATGGTTACCTCTGCACAAAAGAGAAAAGGAGGGGCGCCTGGGTGGCTCAGTCGGTTAAGCGGCCGACTTCGGCTCAGGTCATGATTTCACGGTCCGTGAGTTCGAGCCCCGCATCGGGCTCTGGGCTGACAGCTCAGAGCCTGGAGCCTGTTTCGGATTCTGTGTCTCCCTCTCTCTCTCTGCTCCTCCCCCGTTCACGCTCTGTCTCTCTCTGTCTCAAAAATAAAAATAAAAAACGTTAAAAAAAAAAAACAAAACAAAAGAGAGAAGGAAAAGTAATACTATACAGTATTAACTACATGCCAGGCTCTATTCGAGTAACTTTCATATATTTTCTCAGTCCTCGTAACAACCAAGAGATAGATACTATTAGTATCCCTACAATATAGATGAGATATTTGCAGAGAGGTCAATTAAGCTGTCTAAGGGCATTCAGCTGGTTCTCTGTGGCATCAATATTTGGGGCCAGGAGATCTGACCCACCCCCACCATGCCCTTGCCCAGCCCATGCTGTCATCTACTAATCTGTATTATCTTGAAGAAAGCCAAGCAGTTGACCACCCACCTCGCCCAGTGCACAAGTATGCTAAAAAATATATCATTTTCTATGCCTATTTGTCCACAGCTCTTTTGGCATCACATTGTCTTTCTTGACCACAACTGGTTGAACTACTAAAGGGCCTGACTCCAAGATTGTCCATCCATAAATAGGCCAGGAAGTGATAATTTGGCCAAATGCAAAAAGTGGGACAGTAAGTTTTTCTCATTAAGGAATTTGAATGAAGAAGTGCAGAGAGAATTTGTCCATAAGCAATGGCATTAACAGCTGAGACAACAAGAGGCTAGCGGAGAGTAGCTGTGGTAAAATCAGTTTTATTAGCCCACATTTGAATGCATCATGGATACTTTTAAGGACCCAAACACTTGTCTTTTTCTTCTATGATATCATTGTTTCACCATTAAAAAAAAAATCTGAAATCTGAATCGTTTAGAACTTGAGAGATACACAAAGAGGCTCACGGAACGAAGTGGTCCTCTGAGTGTGCTTTAACTGTATCTCCGTTGTTTAAAATTCTTCCCAGGCATTTTTTCAATGTTTTAGATTCTTCGTTCCAAGGTGAACATCTTTTTTTTTCATGTTTATTAATCATTTTGGTACGCACCAGGACCAATTTGGGTCCATAGTAAATTCTGAAGGCCCTGATAGGTTTGGCTTAGAGTGGTAGCAGGTGCCTTAATAAGGAACATAGTAAGATCATGAGGTAAGAGCAGGAGAAAAGAAGACAGGGAAAAGGTGGAAAACCTCTCCCAGGCCCACTGCCTAGCTATTTCCCTAAAGCCTAACCACCTCCCTTCTCCCAGTGCTTGGTTTCCTCTTTTTTTTTCCTCCTTTGTCTTCATAAGACCAAACATATTTCTTAGGATCTCATCACTGCTATTCCTCCAACACTATGAACACTATTATTTATCTTAAGGAGGACCATATTTCCCAACCAACTGCCTTGGGGATACTCTGGCCATAAGGCCAGAATAACTTCCTCTTCTCTCAGATGGAACAGAATCTGATACAAGATAGAAGTATCATTGCTCAGTACAGTAGCCTCCAACCATATATGGACATTGAACACTTGAAATGTGGTTAATCCAAAGCAAGGGTCTGCCATAAGTGTAAAGTACACACTGGATTTCGAAAACTTATTACCAATAAAAGAATAAAAGGTATCTTATCATCTTTACATTGATTACCTGCTGAAAAAAAGCACTTTGGAATATTTGCTTAAATAAAATATAGTATTGCTATTAATTTCAATCTTTCCTTTTGTTTTTCTTTAATGTGGCTACTAGAAAATTTAAAATTATATATGTGGCTTCCCTTGTATTTAGGTGGGGTTGCACTGGTGTAGAAGTTGACAGCAATCCTATTTTCATTTTTACTAACATATTGGAATTAATAGTGATGTTAATGCAGGTATTTTAAAATTACATGAAATAAGCAGCGAGGTGTTGCTATGGCCATTTTGCTTTATAGCAATCTCTGACAGTGAGGAATTCTATGCAAACCAAAATTGTAAGAAATGAGTCAGCAGAAATTCTAAAGGAAGGAAAATATACAGAAGTAGTACAAGATCAGGAACCCAAGCTTCATAAATCTGCATGAAAAATAGATGACAATATAGACAAGAGTTGAGAAGATAACTCTGCCTCCTGGGCAAAGGGCAGATGTCCCCAGGTCCAGCTCTTGAGGTCCCCATCTTGGATCTGGAGCCATCCTTCAGTTCCAGCTCTTTCCAAGGATATGGGTGTGTCACTTCACAGTAAGCCTCCTACTCCCAGAGGAAACTTTTCTTGTCTTTGTTAAGCACCTTCTGTTACGGAACCAGGCTGGAACGCTGGCGGAAAAACGAAGCAGCACTCGGAGATCTTGGCGGATTGGAGATTTATTGAACACCAGCGGACTCAGAGGAGAACTTTCCTCCAAAGATCTGAGCCCTGAATGAAGGGGGGGAAGGGTAATTTATAGTTGTCACCTTCCATATCTGTGGCGGCTTTTTGCAGCAAACAGGGCAAGAAGAACCCGGAAGAGGGGGTCTCTAAGCTAGAGACCAGATCTTGTTTTAGTCCCATCAGCCATCGTATGGTGTGAAACTTTATTCATTTTCCCAACATTTCAACATACAAAGCACCTTTCTTTTGCTCGGGAGTGTAATAGTGAATAAACCAAGCAGGTCTCTGCTTACACTTTGAGGGGAAGAAACCAGTAATATAGAAATAATCAGTATGACATAGCTATGAAACAATAGCTAAGCACAAAAACAAAACAAAACAAAACGAAAACTGATGTAGTGAAAAGATCCCTAAAGACTGTAAGACAGGTTGATTCCACAGAGGGTTTTTGTCAGAAGATGACTACTCCTTATTCAGGAAGTAACCATTGAGCTGAGATGTGGAAAGTGAAAAAGAGCCATTCATGCAAAGAGCCTGGGGTACGGAGAGGAAAGGGGAAAACATTCCAGAGAAGAACAGCAGGTACAATGTCTCTAAGGCAGAAAGATATTTAGTTTGTTGGAGAAACAACGTGATTATGATTGGAGGGAAGGAAGGTGGTGTGAGAGAAAATGAAAGAGTCAGACAAGGGACCTTGTCTAATATAGTCATGTAAACAATTTGAATTTTATTTTGAATGCACTGGAAAGCCATTGAAGAGTGTTAAGGTGAGGAATTGATGAGGTTTTGGGGTGATAGTGGGGTTTGTGGGGTCCAGAGTCCACGGTCTAGAAAATTCTTGAAGACGTCTTTGGTGCAAAAAGGTGATTTTATTGAAGTACGGGGACAGGACCAGTGGGCAGGAAGAGCTTCCCGTGGGCCATGAAGAGATGCCGGTTAAATACTATGGAGTTGGGGGAGGTAAAGTCCAGGTGAAGTTTCCAGTGAGATTTTCATATGCTAAAGATGACTCACAGGATTCTGGAGGCCTAGCTATTGTCAGACTAAGGTTGTTTTTCCCTCTAGCAAAGTATTAGCATGAAGACAGTGGGGAGTTCCTGGAGAACCGGTTTACTCTGGCAGCCTCAAGTGTTTGTCAATGGGCTGCAGGTTATAAGGAAATTTAGTTCCGCCATTTCCTTCTGCCTTTGTTCCCCACATCACTATGGAGGGGCGATGGAGACTTAGATCCTGCAGGACTATGATCTCTATCAGTTAACCATTTGTTTTTCCCCTTTTCTTTGTTCGTGGGCAGCCAGGAGTGCCTGAGGAATACCATACAAATCCCACCTTGGCTGGGGCGGGGGGGGGCGGTGTTTGCAGCCTGTCGCATCGCCTTATGCTCCCTCCTCACAATGATACAACCAATTAGGAATCTACCACAGTGGTCCAAGCAAGGTGGGATAGAAGCTTGCATTTGAATAATCCCTGCTCCTTTTGAATCAACATAATACAGGACTGTGCCATTTAAATGACATGTATTGAATTTACCAAGAAACAGTAATATTCAGCTAGTTTTTAAATGTTCAATTCTAAGCTGCGTCTGGTTTCTTGGCCATTTAGTATTTCTAACATAAAACGCATTGTTTCATCTAAGATATCAATGGTTAGCACTTTAGGCTCCAAAGAGAGGATGTTTACTTCACCTGAGTACATTTATTACCTCATAACCAATCTTGGGCAAGAGTTAGCAGGGCTCAGTATAGAAATGTCAGAAGAGCCAAAAAAACTTGTGTTCAGGTCCTGGCTTATTCAGCTTCTGACTGTGTCCTTGGGTGAACCACTTCCACAAAGCCTCAGTTTATTTCCCTATAAACTGTATTTGTTCTGTAAGTTATTGTATGGATCAAGAAAAGTGAACATGCTATAAAACTCAGAAGTTTTCTATAAATACAGGGTGCTATTGACAGCTGGAGTCACAACCTCAAAGCATCTTCAAGGACTAGGTGGGCCTGGCTCTGTGTAAGGTGGATCCGTTGGGCCTGTGGGTGATCTCTGCCATTGTGGTAATAAAAGCCTAATGTTGTCTGACATTTCAATTTTTTCTTCAAAAGAAAATCTATAAATTTTGATTTTGGGGGGGGTAAAAATCTCCATTTTTAAGTTTTGATAGCTAATTAAAATATAATTCAAAAAAATAATTTTGTAGACCAAATAAATCATATCCATGGGCCAAAGCTGGATAGAGATCAGTCTATTAACTTTTATTGTCTCCAATTAACATGGTCGCTAACACCCCCCAAACCTCCATGTTGGCACCTTAAGTTAAGAGTATTTATTGTACTGATTGTATCAAATATAGTCCAATCTTGTAGTCACCAATTATTTGTAATTATTTCCATGATGAGGGTTTTTCACTTCAGGTGGCCAATTACTTCCTATCAAATTATCACTGAAAACCATTATTTTCATTTCCATTTGTAGACATCTCAAGACTTTATTTTCCATTTGGTACAAGAAAATGAAAAGGAAATAATAACAGCCAATGCAATTATGACTGTGATCTTATCTGTCTGGATTGATTAGAAGTCCTTACTCTAATCATGCAAACTCTTTGTTAATGTTAAGTTTATTATCACCCAGTTTCAGATGTAGTGATGTTTTTAGAGATTTCACTCATTTTATATTTTTATTTTATAAGATGGTAGGGAGTACAGGATAGGAAAAAGGAAAAAGACCTAGCTACCAAAGGGACCTAGTTTTCCTGTAAATTGGCTTCCCCACACTGATCTCTGTGAAAATCTTTCTCCATTTATCAAAACTCTGTCTCTGGTGAATTTCAGTGAATTACGATGGAGTGTTGCTAATTCATACTAATGAGTGGGATACCCAGTGCAGATTATTGAATTCTGAGAATTAGCAAGTGAACAACAAAAAAAAAGGAGGGTGGGGGGAGGAATGACAATAAATTGAGACCACTGCATCACCAAAATGTCCTTTGTTCACTTGTTTTCTTAGTTATAAGCTAGTTTTTAATTAATTCGGTGAATATATCATTGCTATTAGTGCAAATTATGTCCCTAGAGCTTTCCGACATTAAATATTAGTTAAAAATCAGGTGCAAGTTTATTTGGCAGCGAGTTGAAATAAAGCATTGGCAAAAGAACAAGGAGAGATTTAGATTGGTACTAAATTCACTAACTTTCCACTTAATATAATATTCTTTTTTTTTTTTAGCCTTGCCATCAGTACTTGGTATTAAATATGATTCTCCATTATCAGCCAAGAAAATCGACCAGTATTCCAAAGGAGGGCTGTCCACTGTTGAACATTTACCTGCCTAAAGTAATGGCAACTAGGTGTTCATAGGTGTTGGCATGGTTGCTGCTTCTCCAGGTAGCCCCACAAATACCTTAGGGTGCAAACAGTTCCCTCCCCCCTCCATTTTTTTAGGAAAACAAAGGAAGAAAGATTGGGTAGAATGTAATGAAAAATACAATTAAGTTTAAGAAAAATGTTAAGCATTGGAGACCTCCTTATTTTATTTATTTTTTAAGGCTTATTTAAGTAATCTCTATACCCAATGTGGGGTTTGAACTCACGGCCCCAAGATCAAGACCCACATGCTCTACAGGCTGAGCCAGGCAGGTGCCCCCCAAAGCTCCTTATTTCATAGGTGATGAAAATGCAGTTCCAAGAGAAAGAGAGAGAGAGAGAGAGAGAATGAGGTCCCATAGAGGGAGATGAGTTTCATGCTTTCTTCAATATACCTCCTGGATGCTGAAAGATGCCTCGTACTCCTCACATTTTTGTTATTTATTCTTTTAATGAATGTAAGGCGGTATGAACTAGGATTGAATTGGTTTCCTGCTCATACTGTGCCTACAACACCTAGTAGAATTTATAAGCAAATAATAATCACTCAGTAAACATGCATTAAGTGGCAGTGCTTACATTGCACCAGGATCTAAGGACACAGAGCTGGGGATCTTTCCTTTAGGGAGCGCACATTCTTGAGAAGGAAAGAAAAAATAAGCAAATAAATACAGTAGGATGTTTCTGTGATGTAGGGTAAACTCAGATTTCCTTGAAAGCCCAGAGTAGGGGAAGCGAGCCCAAGAGTAGGGTCAGAAAAGGCCCCTAGTAGGAAATGGTTGAGCTGAACTGTCAAGAATCATATTTACTTAGCTGGAGAATGTTGGAAAAATGTTTAGGAAACTTCACCCAGTTCACTGTGTGGAGTGAATAGAAAAGAACCCAGCAGGTAGGTAGGAAATAATTATAAAAGACCTGTTATGCCTTGTGAGCTGCTTATGTTTTATTTGGGTGTCATCAGGAGCAGTACCAAAGAGGGACCAAAGGGACAAGACTGGGGGCAAGAAGTTCAATGAGAAGACTTGCAAGGGTCTACTTGAGATTTGACAAGGGTCCCCTGGGATCTCTTATGGCTACCCTGAGCATAGTTCCACCCCTAGTGGTATAAAGGATTTCTGGAAAAGTACTTTCCCCCAATTTTAGCCTGCAGTTTGAATGCAATGACTTCATTCTCAGCTTCAAGGGTGATTCTCAATTAACTTAAGCTAATCACTAAATTCACTCACTTGACCATAGTAATTAAATTGAGACTGGACATGTGACTCAAGGTCAGTAAATGAGACCAGAGAATATCTGGACTGGGGCTTTTGGAAAAGAATCTCCCTTGCTCTTCTGGGAGAACCACTGGAAGTAATATTCTCTATTCTGGAACCAGGGCACATGTAGTCTGGACAATATTGGCCACCATATTATAAACAGAAAGAAAATCAACTGTTAGATTAAGCCAGCACTACAGAAAGAAAACATAGAGAAGTCAATGCAGCAAACCTTACTTTAAGTCTACACTAACTTTGGGTCTTAGAGTTATGCAGAATTATGAATTATTTGTAATCAGCTATGTTATTTCAAGGTGTTGTGGGTTTTTTTTCCCCCTCACTTGGACATTCCTGTTCCTGGAAGCATCTTAACTGCTAAAAACCTGGTTTCAGCAGTGACAGTCTGCATAAAGGTAGAAACTTAGATGACCTCTTCCAGTTTCTTTATTCTCATGATTCCACCTCACTTCTTGTTTATTAAGAAAATGTGAAGCCTGCACACCGCACGCTGATGACTGAAGAAAAATAGCAAAAACATCACAAGAGTCAAATGACTCCTCCACAGTCCTCTGACAGCTTTTCTCCCTTCCTCTCTCCCAGCCTGCCTGTCTTTGGCTGCCAAGAATTTGCTGTTTGCTTCTCACTTCCCTCATCCAATCCACACTGAGAAGATAACGTGCCCAGCTAGCTCCAGAACAGAAAGCTGAATGTTGGCACACATTTCGCCTTGAATGAAAATAACCTACCCGTGCAGAGTGGCCTCTGCTCTCCAGGGCTGAGACTGTATTGGGTTCAGTGGTGAGTTCTTCGGCCGTCTGGTCCTGGGATTTCAACTAATGGCTTTGGGGTTTTGCACAAGCCAAATGCGCCTGGCTTTAATGTTGCCACCATGGATAAGAGCTTGTCATGTTGTATGATATTACATAGTTACTCCAAAGGGGTTTTCTGGCTAAGTGACAGCATTTGACATGTCTCTAATATTGACAGGTGTGGTGACTTTCAAGTGTTCTATTTATTTCAGGTAGAAAGGGCGCAGAGATTTTTTAAATAAATAAACACATGCAAAGGAACCTTCTAGCTTGGTATAGTAAAAATATCAAGGGGGTTTGAATACTGGCTCTGCTCTTTTCTTGCCATGGACCACTGGTCAAAGTTAGAGACTCAGCCTGTCACCGTGGAATGGAAATGATGATACTGCCTACCTTTAAGCATCATACATTTTTAAGTAGGCTCCACGCCCTGTGTGGGGCCCAACTCAGGGCTCAACCTCACGACCCTTCGATCAAGACCTGAGCTGAGATAAAGAATCAAATGCTTAACAGACTGAGCCACCCAGGCACCCACAAGCACCATAATTATATTATCTCATGTGTCTAAGTGTCTTGTGTGATGCCTGGCTCATTGTAGACCAATCATGGCACATATAGTAATTGGGATTTCCTGCAATGCCCATAAACTTTTCTAAGTAAACAGCTATAATCAAGCCCTTAACTCTGAAAATCCTTAGACAACCTTGTTTCTACCACAAGGCTTGGCTCCTTTGGCCACAGATGAGCATACCATTGGTAGCCAGACCCAATATAGCTGACCCATGAGGTGACCGAGAAATTACAACCTGGCATGGTGCTTGAATATGACCTGCTTCCAAGAACTTAATGGACTCTTGCTTGAGTTCTGAAAGTATCAGGGGGTCGGTAACAAAGATTGAGACTGAGAGGATTTATACAGAGAAGCCGTGTTATAAGACTAAGCCATGAAGAGTCACAGAGGTTATGAGAAAGGAGACCACGTGTCAAGTGGCAAAATTCAGAAACATTTATAGACAGAAAGAATCAATGGGTTTATGGTGAGAGAAGTAGATAAACCCGGAGAGAAACAAATGTATTCAGAGTAGCTGAATTACATGAGTGGCAAAGCATACAATTGAGACCTTTGAGACCTTTGAGAAATGAACATTTTTGCTAAGGACCTTGCAACCCCCAATAGATCCTCTACAGGCAGGATGGTCTAGGAGGAGGCTATACAGTAGAACTGTTGATGATATAACTCTGAAATCAGAGCAGCTGGGCTCAAGCCCTAGCTCTGTCACTAACTAGCTGTGGGAATTTGGGCAAGTTTTTCAACCTCTACACTGCCTCGGTTTCTTCTATAACACAAGGAAACATGGGACCTACCATTAGAGACATTATGAGGGTTAAATACACGTGAAGGCTTAGTACATTACTGGTGCAGAGTCATTTTTCAATAAATAAATATTAGACATTATTAGCGTTCATCAACTATGCCTCAGTAGTCATAAAGCTGACATGTAAGCAGCCCCTCAGCTCCAGTATAACTCTTGTCTCCCTTAAGTCCAAATGCATCTTATAATTAACATCACTGTCAATCACAAGAGCCTAATTAAATAAATATCTATTATCAGTTTTGTTTGAAGAACACGATACACAAGGACAAAACAGGAGATTAAATGTTAAATACAATAGTAATAGTTACCTTTTGTGTGTTCTAACAATTTTTGTGCCATTCATTCAGTCCTTTACCTATTTGGTCATTCATTTATTGAGTCTTCAAAGATGTATTGAATTTCAACAATGTTGGAAAGTCATTTTGAAAATGGAGCCCTGTACTTATGGAGTTTCAAGACCCTGTAGCATTAAGCAAACAGTGATGCAGGATCATTTTAGAACCGAAATCTGAGGGTGAACAATCTTCTTACTTCCTTACCTCATTTAGCTAGTAACTCAAAAATCATCTTTTCAAAGAGTTCTTGTGTAACAGAATGTATTAATGAAGATAAGATAGGTAATATAGTGGTTAATAAACTAACACCATATTATTGGCTTACCAAAACAAACATATATTTGTTTTTCATATTATGTGTGCAAAGTTGGTTAGTCAGGCGGTCTGTACCCCACACAATCACTAATGGAGCCAGGTTGATGAAAACTCTGCCATCTTTTATTGGAATTATCTGGAACATGAAGCCTCTCATGGCCTCAGTGGCAGAAGAAGAATGGTCATAGAGCCATTTCACAGCCTCTCTGAAATGCTCTTAGTGGAAATTACCACATCACTTTTGCATTGGTCCAAATCAGTAATGTGGGCCAATGTAAGTGCAAGGGGCTGGAAAGTCTTCTCAGATACCAGGGAACACAGAGAACTAGTCATCTGTCCTGGACCATCTCATTCAAAGTGTAACTCCAACTCTAATCCTTCCCATCCTCTTCCCTGGATGAAGTCTTTATCACCATTTAATATATATCTCCTAACTAGAATGTAAGCTTTAAGAAGGAAAGCATTCTTGTTTCATCTTGTACACAGATACATTCCCTAGCATCCAGAACAATGTTTGGCACAGATAAGGCACTCAAGAAGTGTCTGCTACATAGGGGCGCCTGGGTGGCTCAGTCGGTTGAGCGGCCGACTTTGGCTCAGGTCACGATCTCGCAGTCTGTGAGTTCAACCCCTGCATCGGGCTCTGTGCTGACAGCTCAGAGCCTGTTTCAGATTCTGTGTCTCCCTCTCTCTGACCCTCCCCTGTTCATGCTCTGTCTCTCTCTGTCTCAAAAATAAATAAACGTTGAAAAAAATATTTTTAAAGAAGTGTCTGTTACCTAAATGAATCAACGAATCTTTTTGGTGGCAAGGGGTAGCAAGTTTAAGTGGTAAGGAGCATTAAAAAAAAAAATTAAAATAGGAAAGAATTTGTTTTGTTCAAAATAAAAGGATTAAGTGAAGACAACTGAACTCCTCTGGTTGCTGGCCTCGGTGGGATCCGATCAACCAATGAGTAATTCTCAGAACCTGAGGATCTCAGTTCCAGGTTTTGTTTTTTCTTCTAATCATGAGTCATACCATGTGCTCAGTCTTCCTGAGTGAATTGAAAAGGAAGTGTATTGGGGAAACAATGGAAACCAAAATGGAAATTCTGGGTTCTAGTTCCAGCCGTCACTCACTAGTCATATGACTTTAGTCAATACACTTCATCTTTCCATGCCTTAGTTACTGTGTCTTTAATAGGGATGATACCCTTTCTCCCTTCTATCTAAGAGACAATCTACTAAGAAAGACCTCTGTAACCCAACTCAATTTTATAAGGTACTCTCAGTATAACAACTTACTTGCTGCTTATGCAAACTCCTCCAGGAGAAGTTGATCAACGGTCAGTCCCCACCCTCTCAACTTCTTGCTACACTCTACAGGCATCTGAAAACTTTAAGGCAGAAAGGTGGATTTACCAACTAGTAGAGGGGATTCACATCTCGTATTTAGATTCCAAATCCATTTTTTTTTTCCCTTCACACCACAAAAGTATTTATAAAATGTAAATATATTTTAATGTTGTGATCTGAGTTCTGAGGGGCATACACTCCCTTTTTCAAATTCCATTTTCCTGTTGGATATACCAAGACAGAAAACACAGTCTTGGTCCTATGTCTTGGGGCCCATGAGTAACCCCATGGCAGCAAAAGAAAAGGAGGCTACATAGCTTGTCACTGCAGGGAAACCCAATGGAGAAAGAGCCATGCTCCATGTAGGTAGTAAAGCAAAGTGAGGAAGGGCTTTAGAAGGAATGCTTGGGAGTGGTTATTTTCACCCTCAACTCTAAGTGCCAAAGCAACACGATGTTCTATAGGAAACCATTATACTAAGGAAGTGACCCCAGATGGCACCAAGGGCATACTTCATCTCGAAGACATGAAATTGCTGGACTATGAGAACTGAAGCAATTCCTAGAAACGGGGACTCAAAAGGCCAGTGTAGGCTATGTGTTGTTCAAGGTGAATCCAACTGGATCAATGCCTTCTTGCCAATGAAAGTTACAAACGATTCCATAAAGTCATACTATAGAGGTTAAGGAGCAGGCATGTTTGGAGAATGGGGAAACATTACATCAGCCAAGCATCAGCTAGATGGGGGAGGCAAGAGTCTACCTGATCCTCCCATCATCCCACAGAGAATTAGCTCAGAACCAGGACGTGGCTGTGCATGTGGGGCAAATCTGCATTCCAAGGAAGGGACCATGCCCCACTCCTCATTCACTGTTTTTATGGCAAGTCTGAGAAAGGAGTCTTATCTATAGAGAATGCACAGTCATCTTGCCACCAGATGATCTGATGGGGTTGCCAGCAGTTTTAAGCATTGTCCATCCCTGGAGTCTCTAGCACCATGAGAATGTTCAGGTCCTTTCTAAATTTTTTTAGTCTTTATTTACTCTTGAGAGAGACAGAGAGAGAGAATGAGTGGGGGAGAGGCAGAGAGAGAGGTAAGCACAGAATCGAAAGTAGGCTCCAGGCTCTGGGCTGTCAGCACAGAGCCCGAGGTGGGGCTAGAACTCATGACCATGAGATCACGACCTGAGCCAAAGTCAGACGCTCAACCAACTGAGCCACCAAGGCACCCCCATGTCCCTTTCTAGAAGGAAGGAGACCCCAGCCTATGAAAAGTCAACCTGAGTGCAGTCCCTCCCCCTGGGGAAAACATCAAGGAAAGGGTTGCTGGCCCCACCAGCTCAGTGTCCAAGCATTCCAGAATGAGCACCCGGAGTCACTTTCCAATGGCTCAGATCCTCTACCGCACTGTGTCACTGCCCTGGTGTCCCCTAGTGTGTTAGAGAAAAAGTTACTAAGCAAAAAGAACCTCGCATGGCTGAGGCAACTTCATCAATATAGTTTGTTAATTAAAATAAGACCTGAATCGGAGTTGTTTTTTTTTTAAATAAACTAAATAAGATATAATTTATACTGATTTTTTTGTTTCATTCTGTTGCCACTTAAAAAAAAAAAAAATGATTCCAAGGCTGCATTCCATAAGGGCATTTCATTAACTGGTTGAATTTAAGTGACTTAATTGATGTAGTTAAAGCATTAACTCTGCTGATAAAAAATAAAATGACTCAGGGCAAACACACTGTCATATTGTTATTATTGAACACGGACTGCAAAGCGCCAGCCCAGGAGTTGCTGCAGAGCACAGTTAGACACGGTCCGTGTCCCAGGGGCATGCAATCCCAGCAAGGTTGTTATATGGTATTCATTGCAATTTGATGAACTTCATTTATCTAGACAGCCACTTATTTAGGATGAATTGGAACCTACTGAATCATCTTAATTCAGAGGCTTCTACTGCACCATGGGTCTGCAGCAGCTATTAAACTTGAGAAGATTCGGCGGCCATGACACAATGAATGTATTATTCCCACAAAATTATCTGGGTGTGATGAATCATCAGCTTTATGGACAGGTGTTGGGTGATACCCACTCTCACCTTTCTACCCCCTTAGGTTTGTAAGTATGATATCAGTGCTGCAATCACAGTTACTCATCTTCCCCGATGAAGAAGTTATCTGTCACAGATGATGCTATTTCCCCAATAGCACAATCATTCAATTCTTGGGGAAAAAAAAAATCACACAGCCTGAAACCCTGATACAAGGAGAGGGTTCCCCTAGGCACTGAGTTCTCTGAAGCGATGAGTTAATGAGGAGAGAATAGTTCTCTCCGTAACAGATACCTCCACTTTATGGCATTCTATTACTAATTGAGAGTAGGAACTCCCATAAACTATACTTGGAGGATTTATTTGGATTATTTACAAGGCCAAGGGAAAAAAAAAAACATGCAAATAGAGACGTACATGTAGAGTGAATCCAATTGCCAAACACTCTTGCATTCTGTTTGTAGACTGAGGGCTTTTGCAGACACGTAATGTGTAAGAGTTGGGGGGGAAAAAGAACCAAAAACCTTAGGGCTGTCATCCTCAAAATTTTTGGCCCCTTTCTAAATTCAGTACCAGAGACTTTTATAACCTCCAGACCAAGTGTATGTTATCTTGGATGGGAAAGCTGAAATTTCAAAACTACAAACTAAATAGAAGAAAATTATTCCAAAATGCACAGCAACTTTTAAACCTCTCAGACTCAAAAAGCCCTAGGGGCATTGGATTGGCCAGGATTCTCGAGAGAAACAAACAGGACCAATCTATATATTGTGTATTATTATAAAAAATATACATGATTTATTCTATACAATAAGTACACGATTTATTCATATATATAATCATATACATGATATATAAATCATATATCTATACAATTTATTTTAAGAAATTGGCTCACATAATTGGGTGGCAAGTCTGAAATTGGTAGGGCAGGCTGGCAGGCTAGAAACGCAGGTGGGATTTGGAGTAGAATTCCTTCTTGTCTGAGAAACTTGTTTTGCTCTCTTGCCTTCGATGGACTGGATGAGGCCCACTCATATTATGGCGCTTCCCTCTGTTGTAGATGTTACTCACATCTGCAAAACGTCTCCACAGCAACCTTAAATGAGTGTTTGACCGGACAACTGACCGCTGTAGTCTAGTCAAGGTGACACATAAAATGTAACCATCACAGGCATCAACTCTGTTTGTCACTACTTAATGCTGTGAACTTCATCAAGCAGTATTTATTGAATTCGCGTATACAAAACTCAATAGGGTCGGTTCGATAAAAAAGGATCATCTAACTTTTTCATATTGTGGCTTAAACCAAAAGTTACTTGGATTTGAAACACATCGCGCTTCTTTTTGCCGATGCCAATTCTCTCGCTGAAAGGGCCTTTCTTATGTTTTGTAACCCAGGTGTTGGCAAATGATGGCCCGCTGCTAACTGTGACCCACTGCCTGTTTCTGCATGGCCCATGAGCTAAGAAGGTTTTCATACTTTTAGATGGCTACATTATGAATAGTTATGGAAGGAATCGTACACCCCAAAATGGTTAAAACAAGAAACTTCATGTTATTTGTTATTAAGACATACACACAAGCTACGTAGGAACCTACATAATATCCAGAATGCTGTCTCCTGACCCTCAAACTCTAAAATATGTGACATCTGACTCTAAAAATGTTGCTGCCCTTGCTGTAAACCAAATACTTTCTCATTGAGGGAATAGGCTAACCCCCACCTGGTTAGTTGGACATGACAGTAACACATTTCTTTGATCCATCTCACGATTTCATAATTCCTCAAGAAGCATTGAAAATACTAGCTTTGTTTGTATCTTACTTCAAATCCTGTCTTTATAAATAGACTTTAAAGAAAATATCAGGAGCTCTGGTATTTAATGGAAGAAGTCCTTGCTTAAAGCTAGAAAAGGAAGTAAGGCAGCAGACTCCCAAGGCCCACCATGGTCTGGCCCTTTGATTTCCCCTTCAGCCTCACCTCCTGTGACTCCTCTACTCCTAACTTTAGTCCAGCTACACGGACCTTTCCTTTGTTTTTCTTTTCTTTTCTTTTCTTTTTTTTTAATGCGTGTTTATTTATTTTTAGAGAGACAGAGAGGAAAAGAGAGATCCCAAGCAGGCTCTGCACTGACAGCCCTGATGTGGGCTCAATCCCATGAACCATGAGATCATGACCTGAGCCAAAATGAAGAGTCGGATGCTTAACCAACTGAGCCACCCAGGCACCCCTTCTCTGTTTCTTGATTATTTCCACCTTGTTCCTACCTCAACTATTCCCTCACCCTGGGGCGCAATCCTCAAAGAGCCTCACATGGCTGCCTTCTCATTGTCACCTCAAACGGGACATACTGAGGCAGACTATCCGGGCTCATCCTTCTGACCCACCCCGGTACCCATTTCTCCATCTTACTATGCTATTTTAATTTGTATATAGTACTGTCTGGAATTATTTGTGAATTCATTTATCATCTTTCATCAGTAGATGCTGGCTCTAAGTGAGCAGGGATCTTGCTTGTCTTGTCCATGGCTGTACCCCATTATCTAGACTATTCCATGGCCATGGAAAGTATTCAGTTAATATTTGTGAGATAAGCTAGTGGGAAGACAGAACACAAGCCAAACTGGATTCATGTGTTTTTGTCCCTAGAGATTAGTATTCCAATTAAGTCACCATTGGGTTCAGAGTGGATTAGAAAGTATTTAATCTGACTGTTCATTCATTTAAGTAAAGGAATTGAGGACCCAACTCAGGCAAAGTTCTAGATGCTGCAGACATAACAGTAAAGAGGAAAGACAAGATCCCCACACTCAGGAATGTCACAAAATGATACATCAGGAACAGAGAAGTGTGGGATGCCATACTCCAGTGGTATTATAAAATATACTTCATATAGTTGACTGGATATGTTTTTCTTACCTCAAATACTTTCTCAAACTGCTTTGAATCCTATTTTCTAGCATTAATACATCTGAGCATTCACAATGGCGCCATGCATATGTATGGCTTTGACACTGGATCAATGTTACCTGTAAGGAATTATTATAAAGATTTAAGCTAAAAGGTAAAGAAAAGACAGAAAAAAAAATTTTTTTTGCACCGCTTCCCAATTGTGATTTTGAAAATCTCAGATGACCCCCCCAAGCCCAGGTTCCCTGTCCCAAGAGGAAAGGCCAACAGCAAAGCCTGGAAAATAATCCAGTAACAGATTCAGAGCAAGAACGAAAGAGAGAAGGAGGGACACTGGATCTGCATGTAGTGCTTCTCTGGTTTGCTTCACGGAGAATATTGTATTTGTAATTCGATCGGCATGAGATTATTAAATAGCAAAACAACAACAACAACAACATGAAGTTCTACCTGATAAATCTTTCTTTATGATTCTGCCAATATCGGTATGACTGCCCCATGACCTTGTTTCTTGGGATGCACGCTTCTAAATACACACACGCGCACATGCACAAATTAAAGGGGGATGTAAGGGCTTTTCTCTAGTTTACTTCCTGGCAAATTTAGTAAAAAAGAAGAAAATTGCATTCCAATCAGCCTTTAACACAAAACTGAGAAAAGTTTTGTCTTCCTTTCATATATATATATATATATATATATATATATATATACTTTTTTTTTTTTCCTACTGAGTGAAAGTGACAGATGGGTAGACATAACTACCACAGAACTAAAAATCAGGAAACCTGGCTGGACTGTATCTCAAATCATCTTCAACCTTAATGAAGATTGATTGAAGAACTTTATTCTCAGTTTCCTCATCTATAAAATGAATGTGCCCTTATTCTATCTTCTCTAATCTGCTCATTCCCGGTTCTAGGCTCTACCATAAAATTCAGTTTGTAAAAATAAACAGAGCCCTGCCTCATTATAATAAGCATAGCCAACTTAAAGCAAGGATGATCCAGAATTTTTTGGAATTTCAGGACTGACGCTGTATACATATGTCAAAACATATAAAATTGCACACTTTAAACGTGTTCTGCCTGTTGTATGTTAACTATACCTTAATAAAGCTCTGATTAAAAAAAAAAGAATGACACTTCAGCTCATTATCTAAAAAGAATTAAATTAGCAGCATTTTGGAGGGAAAAACAAGAAAGACATAGTTTTACGTGGGTATTATTTTAAACTGCTGATTAGATAAGTAAGAAAATGTGTCTGTCCCTTAGCAGCCACTCCTGCTGCACTGACTAGCCTTGTCTACACAAAGAAAATGCCTTGAGCCAAGGCTCCTACTAGTTGAATTCTGTTGACCTGTTTTTTCTAAACCACCTCTTCAATTCAGAAGACAGTTATGCATCGTTTTCAAAATAACCAGTTGTTTGTTCTCCCTGTGCCAGTCCCCCGGCCGGGAAGGAGCCTGGGTGCAGCGACTCTGTTAGGAGCCAACAAGTGGAAGAAGGCAGGTCTGTTTACCTGCCAAGAAAGGCCTGGAATAACTGGACTGCTTAGCTGTATTGCCGCAAAGCAAAGACAACTCGCTAAGGAGAAAACAATTCAGTCAAACTGAGACAAAACATCATTTTCTCTGAACGCCACTGTATTTTGATAGACTACAGTCAATGAAACCAATTAACAGAGGGTCAGGGTGGCTTTGGGAATAATGAGGAGAAGAGAAGTCTATGGGATGGAGAGCAAGCACAAGAAGAAGAGGAAAACAAAAGAGGAAGGGGGAAATTGTAGCTTGCAGTTTCAGGATCAAAAGGTATGCTTTCTTACCCTTTAATTTCTTTTTTTTTTTAATCCCTTCTAGAATTCCCAGGCAAAATGTATGCCAACGCGCAACTCTGCGAATACAGAAGAGAAAATAGGGAAGTGAGGCAGCTACGTGGATGCTGAAAACAGTCTCCGCTGAGCATCAAAGAAAGTTAAGCAAATTCTTTCTCTTTACCTTGAATTATTCAGAAAATTGTCTCTCAACGCTTCACTTCTCGTTGTGTTGTAAACAGCGCTAAAGCCAAGTGCAGGGTGGGTCCCGCTCTTTGTAATTCTCTTTTGTGACTGCCCAACTCAGGCAAAAAATCTGAATGACACACATTTTTCTGCAAAGGTGTAGACCTCGTACTGGAGAGCTCTGTGAAAGAGAAGCTGTAAGAATGGGGTAGTGTCTGCTAAGAGCACAGAAATATTTGCGGACATTTGCCCGTGTCTTTCCTGAGTAGCGAGGGATGTTTTCAATAAGCTTCTGCTTTCATTAACACTTAGACACTGTTCCCTCATAAACACTGAAATGACATCCTAAATGGCACGTCTGTGTAGTATAACCAGGTCACATTTTTGGTTTTGTTTTCTGCATCCCACATCAACAGCAGGAAAGGGGAAAGATTGGCCTGGGCATTGCCAAAGCAATGGAGAAATGCCTTTAGTTATTATTACCACAGTAAATGAAGAAACGGCAGACCAGATGGGTGTACATTATCTATCCAACTAAAAAAGTGTCTTGTTAACAGAGATAAATGGTCTGAAATGGCAGAACATTTTCTTGCAATTTTAAAAAATAATAGCGGCAATATTTCAGAGGATAATTCTGCAATTTTTTCAAGGTTTCTGCTAAAAACCACATTTGATATTGATAGATACATTCTTAAAGTGTTCATTGACACATTCATAAATATGTGAACTTGAAAGGGGATTTTTTTTTTAAATCCCAACTATAATAATCTCTCTTGGAAGCTTGAAGACATGATAGGATCCAGTAGGGCTGAACATATTTCATTCATTCCTGAATCAGCATTACCAAAACAAAATAGAGGTTAGAGGACATACACTGAGGAATGCGAAGGTATGAACAGTCAGACAGATCCAGGCCGCTCTGGTTCTTGTCTGCATGACCTTGAACGTTAAATAATGTCATGCAAACTCAGTTTTCACATCCCTAATGTGTATATAAAATCTAGCAGAGGGGCGCCTGGGTGGCGCAGTCGGTTAAGCGTCCGACTTCAGCTCAGGTCACGATCTCACGGTCCGTGAGTTCGAGCCCCGTGTCGGGCTCTGGGCTGATGGCTCAGAGCCTGGAGCCTGCTTCCGATTCTGTGTCTCCTTCTCTCTCTGCCCCTCCCCCCTTCATGCTCTGTCTCTCTCTGTCTCAAAAATAAATAAAAACGTTAAAAAAAATTAAAAAAAAATAATAAAAAAAAAATCTAACAGAGAGAATTCTTTAAATATCCTGTAAATATCTTGTCTGGTACAAGCAGGGTGCCATCTAAATGCTAACTTTTCAATGAGCAATCTTTGTACAATGTACTGTTTCTTTTCCTCTCCTTGTAGAAAAGCCTTCTCTTTCTCACGCAACTAGAATGTTTTGTTTTCTTTCCATGTTATGGGTGCAGAGCTTCACTTCAGGAAGAAAAGGAAACAAGATCTTTGGTAAAAATTTATAGTAAATACTATCCCCCTTCTATAGTCCTTGGCCTGGTTAAATCTAGGCTATAGTTAAACCTGAAATCTATAATGAATATGAAAACATCACCCTCATTTGCATTCAGCCATATCTGTAGGCAACAACAACAAAAAAGGTTATTTACTAGAAGAAAAATACAATTAAGTTCTGAGATATTTTATTTTATTTGGAAAGCCTCCTTTCTCCGGGAACATAACAATGACTTATGATTTATAAAGTGCTACACTTTAGAGGCGGTCAAAATGCTTTTCTTGGAATTGTGATACTACCTTGCATTTTTAATCTCAGTAAGACCTAGCTAGAACATCAAAACCGCCTTCAGAGGTGCTCTGGGCCTTTCTGTTTGTGTTACCTCAACTGCCCTTGTAGCTACCCAGGAGCCTTGGATGGTTTTTATATTTCCATTTAGCGCTGGGTTAGTTGGTGTGTTTCATTCCTGGGAGTGCTGAAGAATACAAGTGTCTTGTAAGGTGGTTAGTCCCAGGAGAAGCTACCACACTTTCAAGTAGCCCCCAGGAATAAAAGAGAAGATGCAGGGGTCTCCCTCGGAACTTGCAGCCAGCTTTGCAAGGTTTGCTGTGGTCAGCATGGTCCCCAGCGGTGGCCCACGTCACTTGGAGATTCAAGTCAGAGCACCAAATGATGACGTGTCAAGTCAAATGACTCTTGAAAAAGGTGAAGGCAGCGTGGGAGAGACTCGGAGACTATCTTCGCTACGGTGGGTCCAAAGCAAGCCTCTCCTTTCTCCAGCACTGTCTCTACTCTTCAGTTGGGCACCAGAAAAAGAAGCTTGTGCTGGGATTGAGAAGACACATTATATGCAAAATATGTATCTCAGCACAGTGTGGAGGTTGGGACTGATGGCCCCACATCACAGTCATCTCTCTTAACCTATGATATAAGAGAGGACTCTGCATCATCTACTGGATCCATGGCTGTATTTTATGGGATTAGGTATGCATTTTAACCGACCTCATCACATTAGTTTTCTGCCCAGGAAACTCATCTCCTGGAACCAGCTTGTTCCCCACTCTATCCGTGAGCTCCTGACTGGAGCTGCCATGCTTTTATTTAGCCTCACCCTCTTTCCCAATCTAGACCAATCCCTGCACTTTCCTGAGATACTTTAAATCTCCCAACACAGGGAGGGTGATACAGTCTCCCTCTTGTGGCCAAAGCAGAAACTGTGAATCTTGTTTTTCCACTTCCCCAGAAAGGTAATGTGTGGTGAAAATTATCATCATCATCATAAAGTTGAAATACACAAAGACAGCCATGAGACTTGGAGGGAAGATGGACAGCATTCACACCCTGATTCTGGTGGTTCCTGAGGCTCAGCTGGATTTTTTCCCCTTGCCCTTGGGTCGTTCAACTGTGTCACGATTGTATAAGTTGATAAATGACCTTCTTGCCCATAGCTTGCTAGGGTTAAGTTTCTGACACTTGCAACCCAACTAATACACTCACCAAAGTGTTATTTACTCAGCTCAATTTTCTTCCAAGCAAAGACTGAAATAGCACCCCCAATAAAACTCTCATTACTTGCATAAATGTATAGCAGCCTTACCTGTGCAAAACACTTCATTTTGACAGCCTGACATAACAAGTTGCTTCGGCTGCCTGGGTTTTAGGCTTCTCACCAATGGAATGATGGTCATGGTCAGAGGGACTAAGGGAGACACACACCCTGTGGTAGCTACTATGTATGGATCCTAGCATTCTTCCTAAGGACCCTCTAATCTGCTTCAGAAGATTTCTCCACACAGGACACAAGATGAAATTTGCTTTTCACTCCTGAACCTTAAATAACCTGAAAACACCATTGAAGCCTTTCTGACAACTCACTGTATTAGACCCAGCAAGTTCCTAATTCCCATTTCAGAGGTAAGGAAATTGAGGTACAGAGAAATGTATGGCTTACGTAAAGCTGTTCAGCTTGTTTTTAACCCCTCTCTTCCCCATTCAGGACTGGGGGTGGGGAGTGGAAGAAGAAGGAAAAGCTGGATGACCTTGAACTGTAGTGAGTTTCTTTCCTTGGAAAGGGAGCAGAGTGGGGCAAATCATTCCATATCCTGTGTATGATCGCTTTGGAAATGATCTTCTCTTCCCTCAATCCCTTCCTCTCCCCTACATCACATCAGTACCAGCTGGCTGTGCCCCACATTAGAGGAAGAATGGGGCCCAGCCAATTATTGCTTCTCTGCACTAAGATGTACCCTGGTGAGCAGCGCTCCCAAAGGGGGTTAAGTTATGAGTGGGAAATAACAGAGGAGCTAAGGGAAACTGGCTCAGGGACCCACTTTTGAACCCAAGCAGAGATGCAAATTTGGGGTCTGAGCATGCCATTTAGTCAACCATGCAAATTAGCACATGCTCACTTGCCCGGGGCCTGAAAGAAACCAGGAGGGGGGCCACAAGGAATTCCAATCTGTTGTGTTTCTCCTTCAATTGACTTTTGGTCATGTTTCAATTGCTATTTGCTTCTGTAGATGCCTATGGCTCAAAGGTGAATATTTGTTTTCTTAACCTGGGCATCAGGAAGCAGATGTGAAGTAAAAGAAATGAGTTAAGATGAAAGGTTAGTCATGGTAAACTAGGAAGAAAGTTTTCAAAAAAATAAGATATCTACATAGTTAGACAGATATGGATATATCTTATTTTATAAATCTTATATCTGTCTATGTGTATATAGATAGATATAGATAGTTGATAAATAGATAGATAGATAAATAGATAGGTAAATAGATATAATTTTTTACACACACAAAATCTGAAAAACTGGTACAAAAATGCAATTCAACCTAGTCAACTCTACATCGAAGAATCTTTTATTCTTTTTCTTTTAAAGGTTACCATTTATAGTCATTGTTTATGGGCACAGGGGTTAGGACGACTGTATTTAGTTGCAATTGTTGAAATATATGCTCTTCATAAAAGCAAGTGTCTCACTCTGACAAGGGTTGTAACCCCCATACATTTCCTATAGCTCTAGCTGAATTGAAACTGTTAGGTTCTATTCACTTACACCTTCTTGGCAAAGATTCCATTTCCCAATTATTGGAACAGTGAGTCAAATAAAAGCAAATGTTGCTAAAGAAAACAACATAAAAAGAGTCTTTCAATATTTAAAGAAAGCTGGGGATTGATTGCAACTATGTAGTTGGAAACACATCTTCATCCATGTCTTAACTACAAAGGCGGTGATGGGGAAGCAGGTGGGGTGAGGCCAAGTGGTAGGAGCTTGGAGCAGGGGCAAGGAGATGAGAAAATTCATTGAAGTAAAAAAGAGAATTAGTATCTGGTATTTCCCCTGCAATTTAATGCTGTCAGGCCGGCATCTTGCACACTACCCAGATGGAATACATTGCTATTACGGAAGCAGAGCTCTCTTCTAGGATAGATTAAAGAGCTAATAGGTGAAACCAGCTGCAAGGAGCATCTGTTTTTTTCATTTCAGAGCAAGAGTCCTTGCAGAACTGGAAAAATACAGGTTCCAGAGTTCTCAGGGGGTTGTAGCCTGTAGCATAGGAGGAAGTTTCTACAGTCTTCCATTTTTAAAGAGCCCTAAGCCTAATGAATCTTCAGGAATCCTTCCAACGTGTGAACTGACGTAATAGTTTCACCTTCTAAAACATTACTGGTATGAAGAGACCTAGAGAAGCCCAGTTCACTTTTGCCCAAGACATTTCCTATTCATTGCTTTATTCCTTGAGTAAGACCTGGGTGTGTATATTTGTAGATCTTGGCTGCTGGCTACTGTGAATGGTAGCCCCATTACTTATTCCCTAAAAGAATAGATGGCCTGTGTTTTTGCAGTCATCAGAGCCTATCCAAATGGTTGGAAATGACAAGTATGCCAAACAGCTGGGGGGTCACACAGGCAACTCATGGGATCTTTAGGAATTTCTTTGAGCAGGGTTCAAGGTCCATAGACGATGAATTGCAAGGGTGTTGGGAAAAGAGAAGGCACTCAGGATATTTGCTGAGCACCACTGGTATGTTAAGCAATTTAAATCTGATCTCATATTCTCTTTATAGTAATCGTGCAAAGAAAATCTGTTGATTCCCCATTTTCATTGGGGAAACATAGGATTTGTCAAGAATCTCCACATTCTTGGCTATAGCTTTGGGAGGTAAACTCAGCTTTCTTTGACTCCAAACCCTCGTGAACCACAGAAAATACATCTACTTTGTTTTCCAGCTTTATTGAGGTATAATTGACAAATACAATTGTAAGACATTTAAAGAGTACAACATGATGATTTGATATACATGTACACATTGTGAAAGGATCCCTCGCACTGAGTTAATTAACATATCCATCAATTCACATATTAACCCCTTTTTACGTATGTGAATATCTATGGTCTACTGTCTTAACAAATTTCAATTATAAAATCCAGTGTTAGCAACTAAATAGTCATTATGTGATACATTAGATTCTCAGACCTTATCCATTTTATACCTGGAAGTTTATACCCTTTACCAACCTTTCTCTACCCTCCTCACTTCCCAGGCCCAATGTATCCACTTTTAAAGTTGCATTGCCATTTCTCCAAAGCCCATCATAAATAGCAGACATTTTGGGATAAAGTAGATCCCTGTCCACTTATGTGTTCGGGGTTCTTATGGTTTAATAGCAGTGGTTTTGAGACTTTTTTGAGCATGATTCACATGCGAAATAAATCTTATATTGTGACTCTGTACAATGATATTTATTATGTATGTATATTTATAACCGAAAAAAATTCCTCAAGTAACATTTTCGTTTATGCGTTCTTATATGTTCAAATGTAATTTTAGACTATATTGTTGTGAACTCATTAGCATTGTGGCTGCGGGTACACATCGTAGAGTAAGGCCAGCTGGGATCATGTCTGAGTCCAGACATTTGCCAATTGTGTGAACTTAGAAAAATTACTTAACCTATATTACTGGTCATACCTCAGAGAAATTATCATGGTTAGTTTTATCTGTCAACTTCATTGAGCTCAGGGATGCCCAGATAGCTGATAAAACATTATTTCTGGGTGTTCTGTGTGTGTGAGGGTGTCTCCACAAGACATTAGCATTTAAATATGTAGACCAAGTAAAAAGATCACATTCAACATTGTGGATATGCATCGTCCAAGCTATGAAGGGTTTAAATAGAGCAAAAGGTAGAGGAAAGGCAAATTCACTGTCTCTGCTT
Organism: Prionailurus bengalensis; assembly: GCF_016509475.1. Classification (NCBI taxonomy): domain Eukaryota; kingdom Metazoa; phylum Chordata; class Mammalia; order Carnivora; family Felidae; genus Prionailurus; species Prionailurus bengalensis. The sequence continues at coordinate 187,472,132 of NC_057344.1, read as the reverse complement.
GAGCCCTTACATCAACTTTTCTGCTTGAGGACATGGGGCTCCTGGATCTCAGACCTTCAGACTCACAGCAGAACTTAAGGGGACTATCAGCCCTTCCAATGCTCAGGCTTTTGAACGTGGACTGAATTATGCCACTGGCTTTCCAGGTTTTCCAGCTTGCCGATGGCAGGTCATGGGACTTCTCATATAGATATCTATATCTATATCTCTCCTATTGATTCCTTTCTCTAGAGAACCCTGATTAACACATTGATGTGGTGAAGACAAAGTGAATTAATATTACGTGAAAACTACTGACTCATAAAAAGTACCCAATAAATGTTAGCTCTTATTAAGCTCATAGCACAATGTGACGCACAGATGGGGAAACTTTATAGTGACTGACACATACCAAGTACTCAACAAACACTTGTCCTTTGGCAGTATATACTTATCTGTTGTACCTACTAAGTGTAGGACAATGTGCTGGGTATGTGGGGAGTACAACAAAAGAAATTGGAAAATATTTAAACATTAAAAAAAGAGTTGCGGCAAGATGGCGGCTTAGGAGGACGCTGGGCTCACCGCACGTCCTGCTGATCACTTAGATTCCATCTACACCTGCCTAAATAACCCAGAAAACCGCCAGAGGATTAGCAGAACAGAGTCGCCGGAGCCAAACGCAGACGAGAGGCCCACGGAAGAGGGTAGGAAGGGCGGCGAGGCGGTGCTCGCTCCACGGACTGGCGGGAGGGAGCCGGGGCGGAGGGGCGGCTCGCCGGCCAAGCAGAGCCCCCGAGTCGGGCTTGCAAAAGCGGAGGGGCCGGGCGGACTGTGTTCCGACGGCAAGCGCGACTTAGCGTCTGGGAGGTCAGAAATTAACAGCTCTGCTCGGAGGGCGGGAAGGCTGGAGGACAAAGGGAGGGAGAGCTGCTGAGCCCCCTGACAACAGAGCTCAGTTTGGTGGGGAACAAAGGCGCTCGCCAGCGCCATTTCCCCCGCCCATCCCCCAGCCGAAATCCCAAAGGGAACCGGTTCCTGCCAGGGAACTTGCTCGCTCCGCGCAAACACCCAACTCTGCGCTTCCGCGGAGCCAAACCTCCGGCAGCGGATCTGACTCCCTCCCGCTGCCACAGGGCCCCTCCTGAAGTGGATCACCTAAGGAGAAGCGATCTAAGCCTGCCCCTCCTGCCCCCGAGCACCTTGCCTACCCACCCCAGCTAATACGCCAGATCCCCAGCATCACAAGCCTGGCAGGGTGCAAGTAGCCCAGACGAGCCACACCACCCTACAGTGAATCCCGCCCCTAGGAGAGGGGAAGAGAAGGCACACACCAGTCTGACTGTGGCCCCAGCGGTGGGCTGGGGGCAGACATCAGGTCTGACTGCGGCCCCGCCCACCAACTCCAGGTATACACCACAGCACAGGGGAAGTGCCCTGCAGGTCCTCACCACGCCAGGGACTATCCAAAATGACCAAGCGGAAGAACTCCCCTCAGAAGAATCTCCAGGAAATAACAACAGCTAATGAGCTGATCAAAAAGGACTTAAATAATATAACAGAAAGTGAATTTAGAATAATAGTCATAAAATTAATCGCTGGGCTTGAAAACAGTATACAGGACAGCAGAGAATCTCTTGCTACAGAGATCAAGGGACTAAGGAACAGTCACGAGGAGCTGAAAAACGCTTTAAAGGAAATGCATAACAAAATGGAAACCACCACAGCTCGGCTTGAAGAGGCAGAGGAGAGAATAGGTGAACTAGAAGATAAAGTTATGGAAAAAGAGGAAGCTGAGAAAAAGAGAGATAAAAAAATCCAGGAGTATGAGGGGAAAATTAGAGAATTAAGTGATACACTAAAAAGAAATAATATACGCATAATTGGTATCCCAGAGGAGGAAGAGAGAGGGAAAGGTGCTGAAGGGGTACTTGAAGAAATCATAGCTGAGAACTTCCCTGAACTGGGGAAGGAAAAAGGCATTGAAATCCAAGAGGCACAGAGAACTCCCTTCAGACGTAACTTGAATCGATCTTCTGCACGACATATCATAGTGAAACTGGCAAAATACAAGGATAAAGAGAAAATTCTGAAAGCAGCAAGGGGTAAACGTGCCCTCACATATAAAGGGAGACCTATAAGACTCGTGACTGATCTCTCTTTTGAAACTTGGCAGGCCAGAAAGAATTGGCACGAGATTTTCAGGGTGCTAGACAGAAAAAATATGCAGCCAAGAATCCTTTATCCAGCAAGTCTGTCATTTAGAATAGAAGGAGAGATAAAGGTCTTCCCAAACAAACAAAAACTGAAGGAATTTGTCACCACTAAACCAGCCCTACAAGAGATCCTAAGGGGGACCCTGTGAGACAAAGTCCCAGAGACATCACTATAAGCATAAAACATACAGACATCACAATGACTCTAAACCCGTATCTTTCTATAATAACACTGAATGTAAATGGGTTAAATGCGCCAACCAAAAGACATAGGGTATCAGAATGGATAAAAAAACAAGACCCATCTATTTGCTGTCTACAAGAGACTCATTTTAGACCTGAGGACACCTTTAGATTGAGAGTGAGGGGATGGAGAACTATTTATCATGCGACTGGAAGCCAAAAGAAAGCTGGAGTAGCCATACTTATATCAGACAAACTAGACTTTAAATTAAAGGCTGTAACAAGAGATGAAGAAGGACATTATATAATAGTTACAGGGTCTATCCATCAGGAAGAGCTAACAATTATAAATGTCTATGCACCGAATACCGGAGCCCCCAAATATATAAAACAATTACTCATAAACATAAGCAACCTTATTGATAAGAATGTGGTAATTGCAGGGGACTTTAATACACCACTTACAGAAATGGATAGATCATCTAGACACACGGTCAATAAAGAAACAAGGGCCCTGAATGAGACATTGGATCAGATGGACCTGACAGATATATTTAGAACTCTGCATCCCAAAGCAACAGAATATACTTTCTTCTCGAGTGCACATGGAACATTCTCCAAGATAGATCATATACTGGGTCACAAAACAGCCCTTCATAAGTTTACAAGAATTGAAATTATACCATGCTTACTTTCAGACCACAATGCTATGAAGCTTGAAATCAACCACAGAAAAAAGTCTGGAAAACCTCCAAAAGCATGGAGGTTAAAGAACACCCTACTAACGAATGAGTGGGTCAACGAGGCAATTAGAGAAGAAATTAAAAAATATATGGAAACAAACGAAAATGAAAATACAACAATCCAAACGCTTTGGGACGCAGCGAAGGCAGTCCTGAGAGGAAAATACATTGCAATCCAGGCCTATCTCAAGAAACAAGAAAAATCCCAAATACAAAATCTAACAGCACACCTAAAGGAACTAGAAGCAGAACAGCAAAGGCAGCCTAAGCCCAGCAGAAGAAGAGAAATAATAAAGATCAGAGCAGAAATAAACAATATAGAAACTAAAAAAACTGTAGAGCAGATCAACGAAACCAAGAGTTGGTTTTTTGAAAAAATAAACAAAATTGACAAACCTCTAGCCAGGCTTCTCAAAAAGAAAAGGGAGATGACCCAAATAGATAAAATCATGAATGAAAATGGAATTATTACAACCAATCCCTCAGAGATACAAACAATTATCAGGGAATACTATGAAAACTTATATGCCAACAAATTGGACAACCTGGAAGAAATGGACAAATTCCTGAACACCCACACTCTTCCAAAACTCAATCAGGAGGAAATAGAAAGCTTGAACAGACCCATAACCAGCGAAGAAATTGAATCGGTTATCAAAAATCTCCCAACAAATAAGAGTCCAGGACCAGATGGCTTCCCAGGGGAGTTCTACCAGACGTTTAAAGCAGAGATAATACCTATCCTTCTCAAGCTATTCCAAGAAATAGAAAGGGAAGGAAAACTGCCAGACTCATTCTATGAAGCCAGTATTACTTTGATTCCTAAACCAGACAGAGACCCAGTAAAAAAAGAGAACTACAGGCCAATATCCCTGATGAATATGGATGCAAAAATTCTCAATAAGATACTAGCAAATCGAATTCAACGGCATATAAAAAGAATTATTCACCATGATCAAGTGGGATTCATTCCTGGGATGCAGGGCTGGTTCAACATTCGCAAATCAATCAACGTGATACATCACATTAACAAAAAAAGAGAGAAGAACCATATGATCCTGTCAATCGATGCAGAAAAGGCCTTCGACAAAATCCAGCACCCTTTCTTAATAAAAACCCTTGAAAAAGTCGGGATAGAAGGAACATACTTAAAGATCATAAAAGCCATTTATGAAAAGCCCACAGCTAACATCATCCTCAACGGGGAAAAACTGAAAGCTTTTTCCCTGAGATCAGGAACACGACAAGGATGCCCACTCTCACCGCTGCTGTTTAACATAGTGCTGGAAGTTCTAGCATCAGCAATCAGACAACAAAAGGAAATCAAAGGCATCAAAATTGGCAAAGATGAAGTCAAGCTTTCGCTTTTTGCAGATGACATGATATTATACATGGAAAATCCGATAGACTCCACCAAAAGTCTGCTAGAACTGATACAGGAAATCAGAAAAGTTGCAGGATACAAAATCAATGTACAGAAATCAGTTGCATTCTTATACACTAACAATGAAGCAACAGAAAGACAAATAAAGAAACTGATCCCATTCACAATTGCACCAAGAAGCATAAAATATCTAGGAATAAATCTAACCAAAGATGTAAAGGATCTGTATGCTGAAAACTATAGAAAGCTTCTGAAGGAAATTGAAGAAGATTTAAAGAAATGGAAAGACATTCCCTGCTCATGGATTGGAAAAATAAATATTGTCAAAATGTCAATACTACCCAAAGCTATCTACACATTCAATGCAATCCCAATCAAAATTGCACCAGCATTCTTCTCGAAACTAGAACAAGCAATCCTAAAATTCATATGGAACCACAAAAGGCCCCGAATAGCCAAAGGAATTTTGAAGAAGAAGACCAAAGCAGGAGGCATCACAATCCCAGACTTTAGCCTCTACTACAAAGCTGTCATCATCAAGACAGCATGGTATTGGCACAAAAACAGACACATAGACCAATGGAATAGAATAGAAACCCCAGAACTAGACCTACAAACGTATGGCCAACTCATCTTTGACAAAGCAGGAAAGAACATCCAATGGAAAAAAGACAGCCTCTTTAACAAATGGTTCTGGGAGAACTGGACAGCAACATGCAGAAGGTTGAAACTAGACCACTTTCTCACACCATTCACAAAAATAAACTCAAAATGGATAAAGGACCTAAATGTGAGACAGGAAACCATCAAAACCTTAGAGGAGAAAGCAGGAAAAGACCTCTCTGACCTCAGCCGTAGCAATCTCTTACTCGACACATCCCCAAAGGCAAGGGAATTAAAAGCAAAAGTGAATTACTGGGACCTTATGAAGATAAAAAGCTTCTGCACAGCAAAGGAAACAACCAACAAAACTAAAAGGCAACCAACGGAATGGGAAAAGATATTCGCAAATGACATATCGGACAAAGGGCTAGTATCCAAAATCTATAAAGAGCTCACCAAACTCCACACCCAAAAAACAAATAACCCAGTGAAGAAATGGGCAGAAAACATGAATAGACACTTCTCTAAAGAAGACATCCGGATGGCCAACAGGCACATGAAAAGATGTTCAGCGTCGCTCCTTATCAGGGAAATACAAATCAAAACCACACTCAGGTATCACCTCACGCCAGTCAGAGTGGCCAAAATGAACAAATCAGGAGACTATAGATGCTGGAGAGGATGTGGAGAAACGGGAACCCTCTTGCACTGTTGGTGGGAATGCAAATTGGTGCAGCCGCTCTGGAAAGCAGTGTGGAGGTTCCTCAGAAAATTAAAAATAGACCTACCCTATGACCCAGCAATAGCACTGCTAGGAATTTATCCAAGGGATACAGGAGCACTGATGCATAGGGCCACTTGTACCCCAATGTTCATAGCAGCACTCTCAACAATAGCCAAATTATGGAAAGAGCCTAAATGTCCATCAACTGATGAATGGATAAAGAAATTGTGGTTTATATACACAATGGAATATTACGTGGCAATGAGAAAAAATGAAATATGGCCTTTTGTAGCAACGTGGATGGAACTGGAGAGTGTGATGCTAAGTGAAATAAGCCATACAGAGAAAGACAGATACCATATGGTTTCACTCTTATGTGGACCCTGAGAAACTTACCAGGAACGCATGGGGGAGGGGAAGGGAAAAAAAAAAAAAAAGAGGTTAGAATGGGAGAGAGCCAAAGCATAAGAGACTGTTAAAAACTGAGAAAAAACTGAGGGTTGATGGGGGGTGGGAGGGAGGAGAGGGTGGGTGATGGGTATTGAGGAGGGCACCTTTTGGGATGAGCACTGGGTTTAGTTTGGAAACCAATTTGTCAATAAATTTCAAAAAAAAAAAAAAAAAAAGAGAGAGACCAAAAACTCAAAGACTTACATGGAGACAAATATTCTTTATTACTTTGAGATCAAAACCTTAGCTATTTCCTTCTGTAATTTAATATACAATAACATGGCACAGACATGTATCTATTCTCGTATTTTAAACTATTTCTTTCGCCAGATTATCAAGTCTTTTAGGTTGAGATTGTGTCTACTAATCTACCACTGTGTTTTCTTGGTCTAGAGCCATGACTTTTACAGAGAAACCACTCTAAATTACTACTTGCTAGGGGTGCTTGGGTGGCTCAGTCAGTTAAGCTTCTGACTCTTGATTTCAGCCCAGGTTATGATCTCACGGTTTCAGTTTCATGGGTTCAGGACTTGCTCGCGCTCTGCGCACTGACCACAGGGAGCCTGTTTGGGATTCTCCCTCTCCCTCTCACTCTCTCTCTGCCTCTCCCCTACTTCTCTCTCTGTCTCTTAATTAATTAATTACTACTTGCTGAATAGATAAATAAATGGATCAGTATTATTAGTCTATTCATATCCATATCAAAATGATTGTTCAATTTAGTAAAAACTATAGTCTTTTGGACTCTTGGTTGTCAGTGAGCAGAGCCCTTTACCAAAATTTACTCACTTTTCAAAATCATGCTGATATCCACACAATATGAGAGAGAGAGAGAGAGAGAGAGAGAGAGAGACCAAGAGAAAGGGGGATGGGAGGAGAGAAAGAAAAAGAGTGTGTGCACATACTATGTGCTTTTCCAAGCTCTAAAAGAAAAGGCAGAATTGGACAAATTTCACCTTTTTCTGCGAGGCACATCTTTTCAGGCTTGTGGCATCTCTGGGGAACTGTGTGTGTTCTTACGACAAAGGTTGAGAGGTGGAGATCTCTAACAGCCCAGGTGAGGAAGCTGGTTGCCTGTGAAGTCCCACTCCATCCACTAGCCCAGAGAATGGAGAGAAGCTAAATAAGATTACATCACCTGAAACTTCCATTCATAGGTGTTTTCTTTTGGTTTCCTCTACTGATCTGGGCAAAAGCACAGAAGAAATTGGCAGTAGGAGAAAAGTACTGAAATCCAAGAGGGAAAAGACCTATGAGATTATGACACATTGTTTCCTGCTGATGCTTCCAGCTTCTTTCCATGCTCAGTTGGCATGATATCAGAGAGGCATTAACCACTCTTATTTCCATTTCTGTTAATAGAAGAGAATTCCGCTAATTGTGTCAATGCAAGGGAATTACAAAGTTGGAATTCTCCAAAGCATTGAGAGATCATGTTTCAGGAGAGAATGGCCTTGATTCACCTCTGTAAGTGGGAGATGGGGGGATGAGCAAGGTCTTGGGATAAATAAACCAATTATGTATTATTGCTGAATGCCTACTTCTTACCTAATACAGTGCAGAGCAAGTCCCAGGAGGACGAAACAGGAGACTCAGTCCTGTTCAAGGAGCAATGAAGTTTTCTTTGTAATAGGAGAGAATTGACTAAAACATGAAAAACATAAAACCCTAAGGGCAGGACATGTGATTCCCTGTACCTAGCACAGGGCCTAGCACATGGTTGGTTAATTGTCATAATTAACCAATGAGTAGATTAAAGTAGAACAAATGTTAACATTTGGAAGTGGACCGACTACATCTCAGATCTTTTCATTTCCTAGGTATGTGATTCCACACAACCGACTGGATCTCACTAAGTGCTGGCTTTCAAAACTTGGCACATCTTATCTTAAAAATAGAAACTGTGGGGAGCGTCTGGGTACCTCAGTTGGTTAAGCATCCAGTTCTTGATTTTGGCTCAGGTCATGATCTCATGGTTTGTGAGATCAAGCTCTGAGATGGGCTCTGTGCTGACAGTGCAGAGCCTGCTTGAGATTCTCTCTCCTCTGTCTCTGCCTCTCTCTCTCTCTCTCTCTCTCTCTCTCTCCTTCAAAATAAATAAATAAGCCTTTAAAAATAATTGTACAGATTAAGTGGATCAGCACTAAAACATTTAGTACAGCACCTGACAGAGAGTAGCTGCTTGATAAATACATAGTTATTGCCTTATGACTGTTGAGATCATGTCTTAACTTATACTCAGCATGGGTATCTCCCTTTTCTCTACATGATGATGCCTGAATAAACCATAGTGCAGAGCACGGTTCCCATGTGAACCCAAAGGAGGCCTATGGATTATCTCCAATTCAAATATGCTTCCCAAATATCTGTCCCAATGATGTGCTACTGATCTCAGATTCCACCTTTGGCTATTTCTTGGGTACTACTGACTCCTAATACTGAAAGTAGACGAATTTATACTTTGGACAAATGAACAGAAGATCCAGTCCTGCCAGAGGGAGGCCACCAGACAGTAGAGGGATACTGAAAGATTACAAGCCAAGAGGACAGTGATGAAACGTACATAATAGAAAGGAAACACACTCTCTTGACTAACTCTGGGTTCAAGTCCAAGTTATGCAGTGTACTAGGTATTTGTACAAAGGCCAGTTATTTAACCTTTCTGAACTATGGATTTAAAATGTAGATATTATCCTCAAAGTTGTTATAAGAATTTATATAACATAACATAAAATGTATAACTAACACAGTTCTTGGCACCGAATAATTAACCGATATCTGCATCTAATACTTTTTCTTCTAACTTGATCTTAGAACTCTACCAGTGGGTGCAGCCATTTTCCCACATTCTCATCGTGCCTTCCTAAAATAGTTCTAAAAATACTTCAGTTTTGCACTGCTTCATTGGACACTAATAGTTCTCATCCTTTTAAAACATAAGACTTCTTAGTTTCTGAAGAATTGATCATTTGTGTCATTAGACCCCCCCCCAAACCCTCAACTCCTGAAATAGTAGCTTTTCTTCTTGAGCTCAAGGAACTTCGTCAACAACAATTACCACTGTGGCAAGGACTTACTCTTTCAAAACTCTAGAGACAAAGATCACTGTAATTTGCTTCTAAATTTCATCTGATTTGTGATTCCAATTTAGCCAGAATTATGAAATGTCCCTTCAAATTAAGCAAAGCACAGCCGATCTTGTGCTGTCTATGGGATGACAGTGTATCCCATTAGCCCTGTTCTACAGATTTCAAGGAAATCCAAACTCATTTGTAATGGCCCCACAATTGGCACTACTGGCCTTGGTCAGTACCGCAAGTTTATTGACAGAAAAGAGGCATCAGCACTCAATAGACAGTGTTAATTTCCAAAAAAGCTTCTGTCACTTGCAGAAGATTGTGGTTACTTATTGAGATGTTGATAGTTCCTAGTCGTGAATCAAGATATAATAAAGAGAAAATTAGGTGACTCCACCAACGTTTATGAGATGTCACGTAACAAGGTAAAACTATTACATAAGTACAATATGGTTCTGTGTTATTAAAAGGAAAAAAAAATGAATTTAAGCACGAAAGAGTGACATTTTTAATATTATTCTCCAGGAATGGAAGTTTTCAGACTGGTTAAAGAAATGGATAGTGCACATGAGCGTTACAGAGGGGAGGTATTTCAGACATTTAATCTATGTCAACTTATAGAGCAGTCATTGTTCAAGTCACAAAACCCTTTTTATGACTCTATAAAGAAAATACTATCTCAAGTTTTGAAATTAGTGAACTGAGGGGCTCATGGATGGCTCAGTCAGTTAGGCATCCAACTTCAAATCAGGTCATGATCCCACCGTCCATAGGTTCAAGCCCCATGTCAGGCTCTGTGCTGCCAGCTCAGCTTTGGATTCTCTGTCTCCCTCTCTCTCTGCTCCTCCCCCACTTATGCTGTGTCTCTCTCTGTCTCTCAGAAATAAATAGATGTTAAAAAAGGGTTTTTTTAGGGATGCCTGGGTTGTTCAGTCGTTTGAGCTTCTGACTTCGGGTCAGGTCATGATCTCATGGTTCTTGGGTTCAACCCTGCATCGGGTTCCGTGCTGCCGGCTCAGAGCCTGAAGCTTGTTTCAGATTCTGTGTATCCCTCTCTCTCTGCCCCTCCCTCCCTCGCTCTCTGTCTCTGTCTGAAAAATAAAAACATTTAAAAAACTTCTTAAAAAAAAGGTTTTTTTTTAATGAGTGAACTGAGATTCAGAAAGGTTGAATCTAAGGGCACACAGCTAGACGTGGGGGTATTGGGGTGCACACATAGCTCTGTCCAGATTTAGATTCCACACCTCAGGTTGGCTATAAGACTAAAAAGACAGATAACATAAAGTGTCAGAAGCATATTACGTTGAGGACAAGGGCTGGAGAGGGATGGCTTTCCATTCAGTTTTGAATTCAATGCAATTCTTTAAACATTTATTTAGTGACTACCATTACAGACTTTTATCAACTGCCCTAGGGAAGCTATATACCTTAATAGTTATGCCTGTGGGTTTTAGAGTCAGATTCTCTTGGTAGATGGATTTCTGCTTTGCTACTTACTAGCTGTGTCAATTTAAAGAAATGTGCTTAATTCCCAGGTTTCCTCATCTGTAAAATGAATCCAAAAATAACTACATTGCACAGTTTCCATGAAGATTAAACAAGATGACATATAAAAGCAAAGTCCATTGCCTGACATACTGTGGACTCGATACATGGTAGCGGTTGTTATTACTCTTGTTAAAAAACAAAATCCAACCGAGTACATTGGAAACTCTCTTTGGCTGTATCAAATGACTCATGAACCAGGCAGCACCCCTTCTAGCAAGCAGAGAGATGTTCTGAGGAGTTGAACAAAATGGAAGGCTTTTATAGGAAGGAGGGCATGGCATGGAAGTTATTCCAAAAGACAGGAAAGGATTGTTTCGGGCCATGACCTCTTCCTTTTGGTGGGAAAGGAACCAGTATGGTTTTTATCATTCAGATGACCTCACTGGCACTGATTAGGAAATTTCGGATTGACTTTTAAAAGGTCACATTCCTGGGATAGGTTGAAACTGTAATTAAATCTTAAATCTTGATTTGCTGTCCTTGTGGGGGATGTGGGGGAAAATTACTCCAATTTGGCCTTTTTTTTTCCTTTTTTAACACTCTCTTAATACAAAACTATTTCACAAATTAACATAATCTAAATGAAGCAGGTAAGCAAATAGGTGCCAAAATCACTTGTTCTTAAAGAAGAGACGAAGAGTGGACAAACATTGCTTATTCAGGATGAATGAATGATTCAACCCAGTCAGCATTATATCTCCTACACAGTTATGCAGACATTCTGGAAAACGAGAATATTACAAGTACTCTCCCATGGTAAGTCTGAGAGCCATACAGCAAACTGATGGCAAGAGACCAGATTTTTACCTGCCTGTGTTAACAGAATCTTCTGGGTTTGTTTTGTTTTGTTTTGTTTTGTTTGTTTGGTTTAATATCAGAGGGCAAAACTTTACTAAAACATGTGACAATGAGCATTGATTGGGGAAATCTAATGAGCAGCAGCTACCCAAAACTACTTTGGAGGTATGGATTATCCTAAGAATTTTACTATTGTCTCCCAGCATCCAGTTGTTTTATTCTTTAAATTTCTTGTTTCGCTGCTGGCCTAGGGGCATCACACACTTTTTAAAGAATCAGTTCATCCAGGATAGTTTCCTTCATTCTGATCAATGATTTTGTCAGGGGAGAAATTGTCATTAATGGCCACAAAAATGCTAAAACTCCTATAGTCACGCTATTCCAAAATCTTTAGGGCACATAATCCAAATAAGCTAAATTTGCCTCTTTTTTTTATCAAAGGCAAGAAACCTCTGGGTCACAGTGATGGAAACAAGGTAGTGATGTAGCTCCAGAACACTGAGAGGTAGCCCTGATGAGCCTGCATCCATTCCAGCCCAATTTCACGTTAAAGATGAAACGATCACGTGTCCCCTTTGACTATTAACTCCCCATACATTACTGTCATTTCACTTCCTAAGCAGAAGATAGCTATGTGGACCATGACCAAGCCAACCTATTTTTCTTTGAAGACATCTGTATCCCCCATCTTCCCAGGGGAAATGCTTTCACAAGGTACATGCAGGAAATTGATGTATCACCTTCGGTAGATTTCACCTAATATAAACATGAGAGAGAACACTCTGAGTTCTGATGCCAAAGAGTTTCTATACAATGACCTTGGCACACAACCCTGGAATGCTTAAGCACTCTTATTCCAACCCAGGCTGAGACTGTTCCCATTGGCCAGTACTTTCTTACCCTCTTCTGGGGATCTTTGCTTTTCTTCCCTTTCCTTTTTCTCCCTCTCCCTTTCCTATGCTGTAGGTGCCACATGCCTCCACAGATTGTTAGTACATTTCCTTTTCTGTGCCTTCGTATTAGTTTTACTTTCTAGCATTGGGCTGGGCCCTTTTCATATGCTTCATTCTCACTGGTGTTTTCTCTCCATGCAAACTTCTACTTGGTATCTCTTCCAATGCTAATTTTCAACTTTTCAAAACTCTTACAAGAAGTAAGGTAAGCTTGGAAGGCAAGCCTTGACATTCAAAGCATCCTGGAATATTCACCTCAACTGGGTCTTATTCCCAAGATGTTTGCCTTTCTCTTCTTGTTAGCAGAATGCTGGAGAGGAGAAAACGAAGACACAATATGATTGCTGATCTTGGTCTTATGAGACTGATATTTTCATGGGAACAGACTGTTTGTTTACAGTGAGGGCCCAGGGGGTGGTTTCCATTGCTGGTTGCCGTGGCAGCTTCAACAACACCATCAGCAGAGATTTACCACCACCTTGTCTTTTCCCCACACCTCCTTCCTCCCACCTTTCCTCAGTCCCTAGCTACCAGGACACAATAGAAAACTAAAACGTTATGTAGACCTCTTTGTCAATAGAAGAGCTGACTTGCCATAGTTAAGCCTGTGTTTGCAGAATTAAAGTCAGCTACTTGCCTCCATTTCTAAATGTCCCACTCTGTCAAAGCCCAAGACAAATGAATCTGCTCCACATTCAATCAGCCTTTATGTTGACTGTGTACCTGACACCATATAATCCCAAAGGAAATGCCAATTCCTGCCTTTCTGGAGCAGCTGATAGCTTGGAGGTCCCTGTGGCTGATACCAGGGCAAGTCCAGCGTGATAGGGGTCAGAATGAATAAATAGTTGGCTGTCACTAGGTACCGTGCCTAGTTTCTAGTGTGCCTGGGGAGAAACTGAACCCCTGAACCCACAGTCTCATTACCTAACCCTGAAGGTGGTATCAGACCATCTAATTGGCTTCGTCCTCCCTGTTTTTCCTTTCCTGTTCTAACAAAGTAGCCCTTTTCAACCAGAGCAAACTCTACTTCCGTACCCCTGTATCAATATGAATTGACCTCTTGTATTTGAGACTGTGGAACCAAAAGTTTCATATCTGAGTCTTTGTGTATTTGACTGCTGCAATATTGGCAATAGTGGAGGTGGCCTAAAGGTAGATCGAGCTGGATTAATATTAAAAGATACCTCGAATTTGATGCTTTGAAATCTGGATCTTTCTAGAAAGGGAAGTTATCCCTTAGCACGTGACTTCTAATATGTTTTAGTAGTTTAAGAGACTATAAGTAGAAACGTTTTAAAACAAATCACCACTCTTGTAGGTCAGAGTCCTGGGAAGCTGTGCCTCTCATGTCATATCCTGCCCACTCCCATCACACAGAGAAGATGGGAAGAAGGAGGAAGGTTGCCATAACTTCACGCCAGTAAAATATAATGACTAAACAATTTAAAGACAATCACAGGATCCCAGGCGGCCCGGCCTCTCAGTTTTAAATGACCGTGGACTCATTTAAGCATTTGTTCACAGAGGGCCAAAAGTCTATGATGGATCATGCAAGTCAGAGCTAAGTAATGGTTCACCATGGCCTGGTTAATAGTTAGACAAGCTGTTCAGGTTTGATTAGGGTTTTCTTTTCCATTGCTATAACTGTATGATAATTAACTCAACAGAATTACATCTCATTTGGGGAAAATACGTACATTTTGAAGTTTCAGGAGTAACATTCCACATACCAAGAAAACGTCTGAAATTATACTGTGGGTCTACTGCTCAGCCATAAAGATTAGACCGTTAGGTGTGTGCCTTGTGAGTTTTGTCTCTAAAGGAGCTGCTGAGTTTCCTTAGCTCCGACTTCTTCCAAAGGCCCTATGCACAAAAGCGCTCTACCCAGACAGCTGTTGATAGATTAGAATTGCCAAGTGGCAAACAGCATGAACAACTAATGTAATCTGACTTTGGAACTCAACTTGAGATAGAACACACGAGGCTTCCCTGAAAGAAAAAGCATGCATTCATACAGACACCACCCCATGATCAGGTGTTTTACATAATGGAAGGAAATTCTTTTAAAGCAGATGGCAAACTATAAGAGTCGGTATACGCATTAAGTCATTTATAAATTGGCCACACTAATAACCATAGAGATCTTTTCCCTCCTCTGACCGCATATATACTTATCTCTACCACACATTAGAGCTAATAATAATTTACTGTCTCATATTTATGCTAATTTCTAGAGTTGCTTGTATCTTTAAAAAAATTTTTTTAACGTAATTTATTGACATATTGGTTTCCATACAACACCCACTGCTCATCCCAACAAGTGCCCTCCTCAATGCCCATCACCCACTTTCCCCTCTCCCCCACCGCCATCAACCCTCAGTTTGTTCTCACTATCCAAGAGTCTCTTATGATTTGCCTCCCTCCCTCTCTGTAACTTTTTCTTTTCGCTTCCCCCCCCCGCCCCCCGCCATGGTCTTCTGTTAAATTTCTCAAGATCCACATAGGAGTGAAAATGTATGGTATCTGTCTTTCTCTGACTGACTTATTTCACTTAGCATAATATCTTCCGGTTCCATCCACATTGCTGCAAATGGCCAGATTTCATTTTTTCTCACTGCCAAGTAGTATTCCATTGTATGTATAAACCACATCTTCTTTATCCATTCATCAGTTGATGGACATTTAGGCTCTTTCTATAATTTGGTTATTGTTCAAAGTGCTACTATAAACATTGGGGTACATGTGCCCCTATGCATCAGCACTCTTGGATCCCTTGGGTAAGTTCCTAGCAGTGCTTTTGTTGGGTCATAAGGTAGTTCTATTTTTAATTTTTTGAGTAACCTTCACACTTGTATCTTTACTTAAAAAAATTACAGTTATTTATTTTTGAGAGAGAGAGAGAGAGAGAGAGAGAGAGAGAGAGAGAGAACACTAGTGGGGGAGGAGCAGAGAGAAAATGAGACACGGGATCCAAAGCAGGCTCCAGGCTCTGAGCTGTCAGCACAGAGCCCGACGGAGGGCTCGAACTCACAAACCGTGAGATCATGACCTAAGCTGAAGTTCGACGCCAAACCAATTGAGCCACCCAGGCGCCCCTAGAGTTGCTTGTACCTCTAAAGAGAGAGAAGACACTTTAGAGCGGGGACTCTTCTCTGTTTCCTCCAGATCTTGCGAGTTCAGTGCTAGCTCATGGTCTGTGCTTAATATGTGAATCAAATCATATCCGTAGGCCTCTACATCAATGCCATCTTTTCTAAGAAGCCACCCTTGACTACCAGTATTGGGTAAGTTGTCACTATTCTGTTTCTAGAGCTTCTTGGACTTAAACTTATCAAAACATAGGAACTCCTGTATTAAAATTATTTTCTTGCTTATCTTGCTTGTCTACAGTTTGTTCTCAATAAGGAGTTTTGAATGAATAAATGAACAAACACATTTACCTTTCTCTTTTAGCAAATAATAAGAATGATACAAGGTTCTTTGACAAACAGACCAATTTATCTTCTGGCTAAAACTTAGTATTATTCCCTTGCCAAATTCCAACAGTCCTATAATGTCAGGATTTAGAAAGCTAAACAGACTCTTCTAGGATGTCAGTAATGACCTGTCAGAATAGGGGGAGAGAAGGACAGGGTGAATTGAAGAGAATCCTACGATTTCTGAAAGGCCAGTGCAATGTTGCTTGATGAGGCAGATAGCAAACAAATTATCACCCTTAACTGTTGTCTGTGCTAACGATGTCTCTTCTTCCAGGGACCTTTGGATCCTAGACGCAGTGATAAGATTGATTGATGTAATACAAGCAAAACAGGGATGGTTTTCCTGCTTTTTGTCTACCAGAGGATTCTAGGGACCTAATATCTCTTACCGAAATCCTTGATTTTTGAGTAGATGAATGTTCTGGTATCACTGACAGTATTCCCTGTTCTCCTGTTTGCCTCTGACATGATGAGTTTGTATTTCTCCCATTGAGTTTTTCCTCCCTTTTACCCGTCTCTATCTTAACAGGGAAGCTCTTCTTTCTCTCTCTGGTCCAAACCTGGATAGAAATCCCTCTCCTTATTTCTCCTTAGAATAACTGAAACGTGCTGACATTTTGGCCGGATACTTTATGGGAAAATAGCCAGATCCAATGCAGATTATAGAGTTCATTACAGAGTTCATCTTAACAAGTGCATGTTTCTGATTCTATACATCCTAGAAAATGCAGTGAAGAGCATTCACACCCCAAATTCCCTATTCCTGACATAATGACATTCTTGAAAGCGTTGGCACAGCTGTCACTGTGGTTCTTCCTTCCCAGCCTGGCTATAAGCCATGTTGCCTGAGGACACCATCTTGCCTCTCTATCACCCATATATAGAACTGCTTATTTATTATATCCTTCTAAGGATGAATATCAATGCATTAAATGACAACATTTGCTAGTTCAAACCGTGTAGACACCTAAGGCCTTCCCACTCAGCTCCTGTTTCCTGGTGGAGGGTCTAGCTTGGTGCACACATAATTTGCAAGGAGGTGTTCTACCTGCGATCCCCTCGAGCAACCTGATTCTTCCACCTCTGGATTATCCACAGTTTTGCACACGTCTTGAGAATTCCAAACGACTCACCAAAGGACGCACCATCACCTACATACCTAGAGAAGTAGTATTTCACTCGACCACCAGTTACAAAAACATACTTTCAATAAGCATGTGCATTACTTTTTTTAAAGATATATTGCATATAGAGACAAGGAAATGGTGCTTGCAGTGTCCTACTTTTTACTGTACTGACTTGAAAGATTATAAATGCTAAACATGTAACTGCTTATAACAGTAGCCATTATACTCTCTACATATTTGTTTATATTTGTCTCCTTAAAACCAGGAGCCCCTAGAAATCAGAGATTATGCCTTGTAAAATATTTTTTCATTGTCTTCACCCAGCACAGGGTCTAACACTCAGGTAGCCCTTAGTAAATGTTTGATTAATTAGCAAATAAACGTGTGAATGAATGAATGAAGTCTGATGCAAAGTAACTTTGTTATAGTAGGTACTATTTAAATTTATATTAAGGAAAACATAGACAAATTCAGGTAAAGCATAGCAATTGAATGCCCTAAATGTATGTGGGGCGGTAGTGCTGTCTTGGGAGCACAAGTTAAGGATGAAAACCTGGATTTGAATCTCATCCTTACCCAAGGGAAGGGATATCACTTTTGGTGAGTTGATTTCCTTGTCTGAAAAATGGGGATAATTACCTTCATCTTATTAGGCTTTTATATAAAATAATGTTTATAAAGACCTTAGCATGAGCCTGGCATGGAGTCAGCACTCATAAAATGGGAGCTTCTGCTGTTGCCATCAGTGTGTCAGTGTAACAACAGCAGACAAAGCACAACTAAAGAGTCTCCTGGTTAAGAGATGCCTAGAAGTCTAAGTGAATCATTATCTGAGGCATCTGTCTATGGATAGCTGATGTCTAGACCATGGACTAAGGTTAACAGTTAAACTTTTAATTGCTAGAAACATTTGACAAAAGCCAAATGGGGTCTCTTAAGCAAAACTGAGGGTTTTGAACAGACAATGATGTGGGAACTTAATAATGGGACCAGAGAAGAAGTATTATGTGGCCACATAAAGACACAGCCCAGTAGAAACAAAGGCCGTAACTCCATGGCCAGGTAAGGAGACCTCACTCTTAGCAAGGAGTATAACTTCCCATGTCTAGGGCAAGCGGTTTATATGAAGCCCCAGCAGACAAAGAGGTTTTAGAGTACTAAGAACTCTGTCCGTAGGTGCAAAGTCAACTGGGGCATGGCTGAATCTACGAAAGGACAGCTACGGACCAAACTGGGAGGAGCTGAGGTGAGCAGAGGCAGGCTGACAGAGACCAAGACTAGCACAAAGCATTCAGTGCCTAAGGGATAGCCATAGCATTGGGGTGAGAGTCTATAGCTGAAGCTGAACAAAAGAAAATCCTGTGTGGCCAGGCCCCATTCATACAACAAACACTCTGGGCGTCCATCAAAATGGAATCATGTTCAAAGTGAAATCGTGTTTGCATGGCCAATGACAGTGCATCAATCAAAATGTGCATTTGAGTCCAGGATGTAGTAAGAAATCTGAAGTACAAGATAGCATCAAATGCCTGTAGCAATATGACATAGAAGGCCCAAGAAAGACAATTTGGAGAAAAATACCACAGGAAAATGGAGTTATGGACATACATCATTCCTCAGGGTTGACTTGACCTAAAGACACATATCCCAAAATACGTTCTTTCTAGTATTAAACTGTGAGAAGCTCCAAGAAAAAAATCAGTTCTGTGCTCAAGTAACTGCGAAATGCTACATGCTATAGCCCCTTTTGGATAGTTATAATATCATAAGAGCATATTAATAACATAAAAAGACCTGTTTAAAAGCATGATTACATTTGTTTAATCTAACACTACCCCAGTCTTCCAGGGCTGCCATTCTTTTCATAGTACTTAATATTCTGTGAAATAACTGGGAAATTGTGGCCCAGGACTATCCATATTAAAGCAACTACCGCTTGTTGATTTCCTCATTTGAATAACAGAGATACCAGTAAGATTGCAGCAAAGTGTAAGGATCAAATAAAGTAATGAATGTTACATACCAAGAAAAGCACCCAACATGCTATATTGTAGGCAGAAACAATGGAGGTTAACAAGATGAATTCTTGAGAACAATGGCTAAGAAGAATATTACTATTATAGCTAATGTATCTTTGAAATATTAGAACTAATACCTTCTATATTATTTTAGCTAATATATTTTTGCATCTGTATCCACTGTTCAAGAAATGTGTGAAGCACATCTTAGTGGAAGCTTACATTATAACACAGTATTAACCTGTTCCCTTCTCAGATCAAATATTTCTGATCACGTGTCAGTTCTCTTTAGAAAATCTCTGTCTCGGTGGTCACCCAATCCGCATCCTGGTTCCCTCCAAAAGCAGCACCATTAAAGAAAAAGTGGGTTTTTTTTAACGTTTATTTTTTAGAGAGAGAGAGACAGAGACAGAACATGAGCAGGGGAGGGGCAGAGAGAGGGAGACACAGAATCTGAAGCAGGCTCCGGATGTGCTGACAGCTCAGAGCCTGATGTGGGGCTCAAACCCACGAACCGTGAGATCATTACCTGAGCCCAAGCAGATGCTTAGCAGACTCAGCCACCTAGGTGCCCCAAGCAGCACCATTTTAAATGGAAACTGAAAAGCAACAATAACAAAAAACAAACAACAACAACAAAAAAACACCTTGTTTATCTCTTTTCTTTCCTTCAGATCCTCAATGGATGGGAAGAATCGGATCAAACAGAAAAATCTTGGAACTGAATCTTAGAGAAGAAAAAAAACAAGAAAACCCCCTCACACACATACACACACCTCAACATACACATCCCAGTGACAACAACAACATAGATTTTGCACAAGGTCGAGTTCTAGAGATTCAAATGTTGAGTTTTCAATCGACCTAACCTTCTCCCAGAATTTGAAACTCTTATATCTATCTGCCTATCTTATATCTCCAATTGGATATCAAAACCAAATTTTTGATCGAATTTGCTGCTGCTAGGTTATCAAACTGTTTCCCCCACAATCATTCAGTAAATGCAGTACACAGCAGCCCAATCTATCATTCCTCAAACGGAAGTCTCAATGCCATCTTGACTTCTGTCTTTCTCTCCCATACCACTTCAAATTCTTCAGCAAAGCCCACTGCGATGTCTGCACTCTACTCCTGTGGAAACCACCGCTGTCTCTTACTCAGATTACTACGTCATCTTAACAGATATAGCCTTACTTTCACCTGGTGCTGCTTTTAGCATGTTAATATTCTAGTGTAAGGTCTCCAGCAGCTTCCTAGCTGACTCACAGTATAACCCAAAGTCCTTACCATGGCTCCCAAAGGTCTGCCCTCTGCTACCGCCGGCCCCACTTTGGCACATCTCTAACTCTCCTCCTACCCCTTCTTCTCCACTTGCTTGCCTCTGGCCCTCCTGCTCTATCTGGAACATTCAAGAATGCTCCCACTTTGTAGAACTATCATAAAGATGAAATGGTTGGGGCACCTGGGTGGCTCAGTGGGTTGAGCGTCTGACTCTTGGTTTCAGCTCAGGTCGTGATCTTGCAGTTCGTGAGTCTGAGTCCCACATGGGGCTCCATGCTGATGGTGTGGAGCCTGCTTGGGATTCTCTCTCTCTCCCTACCCCCATTTGCTCTTTTCTCTCTCTCTCTCTCAAAATAGATAAACTTAAAAAAAGATTCAATGGTTAACACGTACACAGCATTTTGAGCTGCATCTAACTCACTGTAAGTTTTAATTAATATTGCATCACTATTATTTGGAGCTCCTATGTCTTGCTTTTGCTCCTTCTTTATATTTTTAACACATAGTGTATCATGGGTACTATCAGGGATGCCTCCACCTCTGAGCATTTTCTCCAACGACTCCCTCTACCAAAATAGTATTTGATTCTGAAAACCACATGGTCTTCAGCCTCACTGCCTTCAGATTTCTCCTAAAACCATCTTACCCATAGGCGCTGTTGACCACACTAAATACATAGCACCCATGACACCTGATGTGCTGACAATATTAAGAGGCAAAACAAAGAGCCATAGATCCTCCAAATAGTTGTAAACTGATGTGGAGACTTACTGTGAATAAGGCATGGCTCTAAGAGCTTTGCGTGAAATTGATCATTAAGTCCCCACAATAATTCTATGAGATAGAGAGTATCATTCATCCCATTTGTCAAAGAAATTTAGGATGCATCAAATTTACTAACCTGCAGAAGGCCATGCAGCGAAAAACCGCTATGAAGTTGAGATTTGAGCACAGGCATTTAAATTGATGGCCAATCTGTTTATCTACACTGCAGCCTGTGTGCCTTGCTGCTCCCTCCATTCTGGTGCATATAGAGCCCATCTTTCACTGATTTAGCAGTGTGTCCTTGGTCACCCACTGTGTGGCATGGTGTAGGCATGGGAACAAATACTGGTAAAAAATTAATTTGGAGAGGTAGCCAGGGCTCAGATCCCATATGGCTTTGCAGGTATTGTTCTAAGAGACCCTTGGGCGTTTTTCTAAGTGTGATGAGAAGCCCTTGGAGAGAAACGACGACATTTGCATTTTGAATGAAGCACTCTCGTCGCTGAGTGGAAAGTAGACTGTAGGAGGCAGTAGAAGAATCTGGGGGTCATTAAGGAGGCTATTGCTGGAGTTCATGAAGGAGGAACCATCATGGGTGGTGACTTAGATGAGGCCTATGGTGGGATTGGTCAGAAATGTCGAGATTCAGGGTACATTGCAGGGGAAGAACTAATGGGATTTGCTGGTGGATTGGACATACATCTCCCATGTTTTAAAAAATTGTCCCATTATATTCCACACTATGAATACTCCATTGCTTATTTAGCCATTCCTTATGTTTAAGGCATCCTTCTCTCCTTTTTTTAAATTCCAAAGTGTGCTAGAATATTTGTTCACATTCATGGCTCTTATACACATGTGATTGTTTATATAAAGCTATGAGGTGAAATTTCTGGGTCATGGAGTACATGAAAGTTTAATCTTAACAGATACTGACAAATACGTCTCTACGCCATATGCACTGATCAGCCCGTGCCAATTGTTATTTCTTTACTCCACTCTTTAAAATGCGATGCCAATGTGATTTCAATGTGACATTGACAACAGGCCCTCTTCTGTTTTCCCAATCTATCCACAGGCCATGCTGGTACTCAACCTCACCTATACACCAGTGATGAGATGGTACTTGTTGCATCACTGGCCTCTCCCTGTCTAGTCTTTGCAGTGCCCAAGCTGACTTTCACTTGCTATTTGCTACTGTCCTTTCTGGGGAAAGTTGAGAAATCACAGACAGAGAAGAGGTGTGGTGACTTTGAAAGGAAATGGCAACTGCCGCATTTGGCTACCCTTGTAAATACTTGAATAGAGAGAGAGCCCCTCCCCCCCCCACCCCCCGCTCCCCTTGAAAGTCTGGTTATTTCCGTGTTAGGAAGATGTCTTTTCACAGCCCTGGTACAAGGTCAGGCAGTGCCTTCAGGGACTGTTAAGAACAGGTTGCCCTGTAATTAACCGATGTGCTACAATACAGTAGTAAGGCATGTGTTTCCTCTAACCTTGAATATCACCCTGTGCATAGGTGCTCATTCACCTGTAAGTTGAGGGCTTCCAAGGAAAAGAGATAACTCTGCTCAATAATCTTTTGTACCAAGGTTTCATAACCCTCCACTATCTAGCACACTCACTTGTAGATTGCCTATCACAACAGACTGTAGACTTTCTGATAAACAGTGCTCTGGATACTTTCTAAACTTTCTACCATTAACCCTTTCAACCTCACATACCTGGGAGCCAGAGAGGCAGGGATATGTTATTCTAAGTTTACTTAGGTCAACCTGTGGAATGGAAAGGTTAATTGACATGGCCAAGGTCGTAAAACAAGCCATAGAGAGAGCCAAGAACAGAATTCAGATCTCTGGAAATGTTTGCAGTCTAGTGTGGGAAATGTTAAATGAAGTACATTGCTCTAATTCCGCACTGTTCTTTTCTACAGTCTTATCCCCCAAGAGCAATTTTGCCTTTTCAATTCTTCTCAATTACATTTCCACATCATGGAGTACACATCAAATGGCATGGTGTACACATAATGAGTGTAAATGGATGGTGATGTCTATGGTCTAGGCGACCAACTTCAAGTCCTAGCCATTGCAGGCCCTGTGTACTTATTTCGAAGAATGGAGGCACTGGCATCTCTGTCCGCTGTGATCTAGTGGGATCAAACTAATGAGGAAGCATCCAACATTTCTACAAAACTCGACTTCCTGCCAAGATCAACCACTCTGCTTGGAAAAAGATACGAAACTATGACAGAACCTGAAGGCGTGTGATGTCATATACGCTAGAGGACCCTCTAGGCCTGGGACTCACAGCTGCAGGAGACCAGGGGTTTGGAAGAAAGAACTATGGACTAGGGCAACCTCCCAGATAAGAGAGAATGAACTGCAGGACCGTGAAAATGGCAGTGACAGAGAACAGGCATCTGATTTGAAAGAAATTTTTAGGAACGGGTGACTAGTCATGTGGAGTGTTACAGGAGAAGTTAAGGATGTCTTCAGCATGATTAGCATTTTAAAGTTCTCACTAATCTCTTTTCTCTATACTTGAACATATCATCTCAAATCTTATATCGTTACCTCTCTAACATAAAAGTTTGGTCACACTTTCTGGGCAAGCTTTAATGGTTTCTTATCTGCCATAGGAAAAAGTCCAGGTTCATTACCTCAGCGTGAAAAATCCTCCAAGACCAGTCCCTGAAAACAAGGCACCAGGTTTCTCTTTCTCCACTGTCTATCTCTAAACCAGACCCGAACGCACAGCAAAGAATGATCTCTTTACCAGATTGAGCTTGTCTACACTTTGAAGATGCTCTTTGCTCTTTCCTTCTTCTTGTTCTTTGCCTGAAATACACCTACTCCATATCCTACCTCCACGCTACCTCCTCCATAAAGTGCTTCCCGGTCCACCAAGTATACGAACCTTCTTCTTCCCTTTTTCTCCCACAGAACCTTACAATTCTTGCATATTAACTAATGATCCGCCTAAATTTCATCTCTCCCGTTGAAGAATGACATTTCCCCCTAATGTCAATGCCAAGACTTAACTACAACCCGCATTTAGCATAGTGCTTGGAACATGATAGGTGTGCTTGTTGGCGGAATTAAATAAATAGATCTTTCATGTTCACCAATGGTTGAGAACTAAGGAAATGATGATTCCTTGTATTCTCTAACACCTTGCTAGAAGTTGCCCTCAGTGGTGCAGAGGATAAGCTGAAGTCATACATGATTTCGAATCTCACTTTTGACACGATTTTAGGTGAGTTATTTCTTACCTTAGAGCCCCCTTTCCCTCACTTTTAGAATTAATAGAGCAATACCAACCTTATAAGGTTGATGAGAGGCTCCAGTGTTACCCTAACACTTGCCACATTCCAGAATGCTCAGTAAACATTTCTTCCTTCCTGATTTTCTTCATTGGCTCCACTTTGAATACTAATAAAAATGCCTCTTGTACAACACTAATCTTTATGCACATCTTTACTCTTTTATAAAGTTCATACATTTACTTTTGGACTTCTTTATCTATGTGAACATAACCTATTAAAGCATATATGTATAGTTGTGTCTTTATGTATATAAGCCATAGTTTTAAAAGGCATACCCAAGAAATCATTGTTCTGCTGAATACTCATATAGTCATACATATATATGAGTGGCTAAAAATAATACCTTACAGTAATAATCTGAGAGGTAATGTAATATTAAGAGCTTGAGCTAGGGGGTGAGAAATAAACCTGTATTCAAATTTCTGACAATATACATTACAGGAAA
Organism: Prionailurus bengalensis; assembly: GCF_016509475.1. NCBI lineage: Eukaryota > Metazoa > Chordata > Mammalia > Carnivora > Felidae > Prionailurus > Prionailurus bengalensis. The sequence goes on along the minus strand of NC_057344.1, from coordinate 187,447,034 downwards.
ATCTAACTTAATGAGGCTTCGGTTTCCTCAACTGTATCATGGACTTATTAAACATGTTTAACTTGAAGAGTTGTAAGGACCGAGAGAGATACTGAATGGAAGGCACTTGGCACAGAGCCTCTCACCTAGGACACTCAATAGCTGTTATTTTTATGGCTCCAATCATTATTATTATTTCTCTGGCTCTCACCCAAACTTGCTATTGCAGACTTCCAGGCCCCTGACAATCTCACCTACCTATTCTGAGCATAGGGAGCATAGGAAGGAAGAATGGGCGCTCTTGGTGAAGATCTACGCCTGCCCAATGGATCCATGCAGGAAGCTGTGCGACTCCTCTTTATCAATCCTGCCAGTGCCAGAAAAGCGGTAATCCCCTCCTCCAACACTCTACCACCCTTCCATCCTCTGAGCATGGCCCCAGTGCACATGGCCACTCTGAGGCACGGCCACCCCATATCTTCCTGCCACTTGAGTCCTGGGTATTTCCAATGTACAACTGTTCTTGATGTGCCAAAGGAACACTGAATTCTGTGCCAAAATGAAGAGAATGTTTTGCCACCATCTGTTACATTACGTTTGTGACATAGACACAAAAATGGTTTGGCCCTGTGGCCCAACATTTTATAGGGTTTTTACTGTCTGGGAAGTAGACGTTAAGGTTGGGGAAATATCTGAATGACTGAAAGCATTCTTCTATGAGAACCACTCCTTTTTTTTTTTTTTTTAAGAACCACTCTTTCCTTTTTTTCCGAGAACAGAGTCAGATCACTAGACAGAGTCAATTTGTTTGTTTTGTTCTTCCCTTAGAGAGAAAGTCACTCTAGTTGGCATCCCCAAACATTCCCACCCAAGTTCTATGCATAGTGAACGCAAACTCTGTGTGCCTGGGAACAGGGCCAAAGATGGCCTGACATGAAAGCTAAATCTATTTGGTGTTTCATCTTTTATCTTAGGGGGAAAAAAAAAACATGAATTTGGCATCCTCTCCATAGTATTATGTTAATATAAAATAATGGCGTTATTCCTCTGGATTTTTTAGTCCATTTCATGACTTTTGGGTACCCCCTGGAATACCTCACCAAACTCAAGAGGACTTATATCCCATGTCACGATCCCAGATCAGCCTTGGAATAAATGAGTTCTCTCTCAGGAGACTCCTCCTTTGGTAGAACTTGGTAGAAATAGATTTCTGGCATATTCTTCCTGCTCATTTGTCCAACATGCCCTGACGTGGCCAAATCCCAGCCATAAACACAACTTACAATTAAATGTGCCTCTTCTATCCCCCAACAGATCCCAGCCACGCCTCAGAGACATCATCAAGAACCTTCGTTTTTATCCTGTCATCTGCCTGTGCATTTGCCAGTGAAATGTGAGGTTTTGTTGGCTGAGTAGTCAAAAGCAGAAGGTTTGCTGTGCATGACTACTGATGGCAACCACATTTCTTCGAAGCGTGGACATGCCCAGGGAAACATTTGACAAATGTGTCTTAAAGGCAATGACTCGCATGGCAGTATAGCCTTATACAAAGAAACTTTGGGTTATCCACAGATATTCGGGACCTTCCGGAAAATAAAACCCATTCGATGAGTTCCCTCCATGTACTTAAGCATATAAAAGTAATGGATCCATAGAAATTATTGCATTCCATATTCATACCAATTAAAAATTCCTCAGATGGTTCAGTCAATGGCCCATATGTATTATAGTTCCAGCAACTCTCAACCATATGCAGTGACATAGGCTGTGCCAGAAGTACCAAAATAGTCTTTAGAAATAAATGCCTCTGCATTGTGGCTCATAAAAAATACCTGTTAATTATAAATGGAAGCCAACTCAGCCCAGTATCAGCTGAATGACATGAAGCTAATTTCTGAAACGCAGGGAGCTCGAGAACTAAACACAGTGGGTAAAGACTTAATGGAAAAGTAATAAGGTTAGGTCATGTTACTCTTATCTGCAAATTCCTGTGGTTTTCCATGAAATAAATGGGGCTCACTGCAGTCCTGTGAGATACCGAGTTTATAGCCCTCATGTTGGTTGGGCTTAAAAAGGCCAACCTACCACAAAAAGGAATGGAGTACAGATACATGCTATAACACAGATGAACCTTGAAACATTATGTCCCGTGAAAGAAGCCAGTCACAAAAGGCCATGCATTGTATGATCCCATTTGTATGAAAGCTCCAACACAGGCAAATCTGTAGAGACAGATGCCAGGGCTTGGGGAGTAACTGTTGATGAGCAGGTGTAACGGAAGTGTTCCAAATTTACGTTGTGGTGATTATTGTGCAAATCCACGAATGCACTCAAAACCACCAAGTTGTAAGCTTTAAAGGGTGAAATTTTATGGCAGGTGAATTATATTTCGATGAAGCTGTTATTAAAGGGGAAGAAAAAAAGGCCAACCAGGGTGTGGTATTAAGTGAAGTCTAGGAATGGGAAAGGATGAGCCATGACCAAAAAAGACCAAAAGGCCTGATCGCGACCAAAATCCTTAGAAGAGCTATACTGGACCTCTCCGCTCCTGGACAGGCTTCCACAATATCATCCAGAATCATTCTCCGACTTCATAGTTTTCATTGCCAGGATCCAAAGGGCCACGCTCTTCAAGTTACTAAGATGTTGGCGTTCCCTCTCTTTCTTTGTTTCTTTTCACCCCCTCATTGGATTTCCTAGTAATTTTCAGTCAGGTGGAGAGGAGTCCGCTCTGCTCTTGCTGTTCATTATGGAAATTGATTTGACCCTCATTTGCATCTATTTGCACTGCCATCAAGCTGATTTAGAATCCGAGGGTGGTTGCAACCTCCTCCGAAGCTGGCAGATTTGCTCTAAAAACAGAACCCTGGAACTTTCCAACCAGCTCCGAAGAACTTGTTCTCTTGCCCTTTTGATTTCTGCACAATATGGGAAGAGTTTCAGAGAAATACAACTCGTGGTAAAAGAAAGAAAGGAAACCTTTGTTGCCTCCTGCTATAAATAGCCTCCATTCCCTTGCCTTCCCTTCATGCTACTAGTCAACCCTGCAATCGTGGGTTGCACATCAGAAATAAACACATTGGTCTGTGGAGCCAGAGGCCCCAGGCAAGCTTGCAGGCTGGCAACTGGCAGCACAGGAGTTAAATCTTAAACAATCCAGCATGGCAATTATCCCTCCTGCACTGACCCATGGGTTCCTCACTAGCCCTGCTACCCTAGCCAAGGAGCCAAGGGGAGTGATCAGAAACTAGGAGAGTGCAGACTTCACCTGGCTCAGCCATTCTGGCCTCTCTGGTTTCCCTTCGCCTCTACAGCCCTGGGCTGGTTCCTTGCTTTCTATCCGGTTCTTCCTCTCGCCTGCCCTGTGCGGGCCTCGCGTGTGTCCAGCAACAAACACCATCCTCACCTTCCCTGTGCACCTGTGCTCTCTTTTATTGTCCGAATGGAAATTGCTTTCTTGCTGTTTATGATGTAAAATGCTGAATTCTCATGGTAAAAAAAAAAAAAATCAGTGTATATAAAAAGGGAAGGAAGAGGGCATAAAAATTAGCTACGCTCTCACCGCTCAGAGAAATTCACCCATACTGCAAGTGTGGAGTCTTCAAATTCTCAGAGAATGTTTTTTAAATGAAACCTATGAGACATATCTATTTTTCACTTAGAAATCCATCTTGTGCATTTTTCATTTCAATAAATATAGATCTACACTACCATTTTTAGCAGTCTCTATAAATGCATCCATAATTTGCACACTTAGTCTGTTTCTTCTTGATTCATATCTATGTATATATATATATGTGTGTGTATATATATATATATTCATAGATAATATACACATTCACAGTTTTTTTCTTAGTCCCAAATTTATCCACGAGGACCTCCTTCTACCCTCAAGCTCAGTCACACCTGACATCTGGGCCTCCTGCTGCCCCAAACTGTCTGCTCATCAGAAGTTACCCATCCTAGGCCTTACTCCTCAAGACCCTACGCTACTTGATGGTAAATAGAGAAACATAAGGAACAAAGTGAGTTACTGGGTTAATTGGTACAGTGGCTTTTATTTGGTGCCAACGGATAATTGGAACAGGAATGGCCTTTAGAAATAATCTGATCTGTCATTTTCCTAACTTGTCAGTAGAGTGTAGGGGTGAGAGAGGTATAAAAAAATTCACTGGTCCCTCCTCCAGAGAGTTCAACACATGATTTGTCTGGAATGGGGTCTGGAAGACTGTCATTCAGCAAGCTCTTCATGGGATCATTTTGATCAGTAACATTTTAGAAACTCTGATTTTATTCAATATCTTTATCATTCATGTGAGGTCACAGAGGACTAAATAGATCTGGTTTGTCACGTCTATACGGACAATTGGCAGTGGGACTGGAGGTATTGTCTATATTTCCCCATCCCTGAGCCCATCATCATTTTGTGGCACAAGACCATCTTATTCCAAAGAAAAATTTTATTAGAACAAAGGACTTCTAAATATAATACTATAATAGGAAGGATTTGTACCTGTCACACAGTGATAATTCTGGAACTCAAAGTGGGCTAAAGGGAGGTTGACTTTGAGTCAAGGAAGGGATCTTGTATTGACACTCAAACCTGTATCTTGCAAATGACTGTTTGCATGCATGTGTGTGTGTGTGTGTGTGTGTGTTGGTCTTAGGAAAAATATTGGAAGTCAAACATGATTACAGAACCCACAGCATAATAATAAAGGATAAAGACCTATATCTAGAAGTATCCCCAGTGGTGGGGGAAAAAAATGCCAGTGCTAATGCAGAAAGACTGGATCTAATCAAAAGCAAAGATTTCCTTTTACTTGAGTCTATCTTCATCCATGAAGACCTGTTTCAGGAAGATTTTCAACTTTCGTTGGAAACGTGTGTTATACAGGACACACAGAGACAGAAAGAAGACTTCTCAAGGCAGTCTTCAATAGGAAGCTACTTACCTACTCTGGTGGCCAGCTCAGTCATGGTGTTCATGGATAATGGGTATCTGACAGGATTCTTTAATCCAAGACCTAATAAAAATAATAAAGGTGATGATTTAAATCATCCTAGCCTCATGGAATAGGAACAGTCATGGACACCTTCCATTTTCCTGGCAGACAGTAATTCTTCCAGCGGGTACAGCTTCAGATGGTACATTCTGCTGTCTGCACTGTGTGGCAGGGGAAACAGCCGTATTGATTTGCATGTCTCCTGTTATGGGTTGCATAACTCCTCAAAATTCATATGTTGAAGTCCGAACCCTCCTGCTACCTCGCAATGTGACCTGATTTGGAAACAGGGTCATTGCATATCCAATGAGTTAAGTTAAATGAGGTCACAGTGATGTAGGATGGGCCTTCACTGCAATATGACTGGTGTCTTTATTTAAAAAAGGGGGAACTGTGGACACAGAGACAGAAATACACACACAGCAAAAATGTCGTGTGAAGATTGGAGCTATATGTCACAAGCCGATGAATTACCCGAGCTAGAAGAGGCCTAGAACAGATCCTACCCTAGAGCCTTCGCAAGGAGTATGGCCTTGCTAACACCTTACCGTTGAACGATTGGCCTCCGAAAATAAATTTCTGTTTGTTTCAAGTACTCTGTTTGTGGTACTTTGTTCCAACAGCTCCAAAAAACTAGTATAGTACCCTTCAGAACACAGCCTCCACCAGATGACAGTTTTTAAGGCAAGAACAACTCAACAATGGGCTTATCCTTGTAATATTTACTAGTGTGGCCACACGAAAGCTTAATAGATTTGGAGATCCTAATGCCAAAGGAGGAACACCTGAAACAAAGTACTTACTAACCTTGATTCTCTTTAAATAGAAGCTGATTCTTCCCCTTTGCCACTTCAGGCTCCTTATGTGGCTGCACCAATAGGCAGAGAAAGGTCACTGTACCTGCAGCCATGATTGATCCTGGGTCACTGGATTGTTGCTATCAAAGAGTACAAGAAGGGCTGTACATGGAACATAGGATGTCTCCTGGACGCCTCTAAATGCTCCCTTGCCTCAAAGTACTAATGATTGGAAAACTGGATCAACCCCCTTCCCAAACACAGACACACACACACACACACACACACGCACACATTCTTCCTAAAAGACCCCTAGGGAAGCAAAATTATGGGAATGAAGGCTCAGGTCACCACTTTCCCCGCTGAGGTGCTGCCGCAAGCTACGAGGAACCGGAAATGTATGGTAGGAAGGGATAGTGATGATGATGATATTGACAGCAGCATGACCAGCTTCCAAAGCCTGATTAAATATGATGATTTTTTACTTTTTCTCTTTCCTCTGCTACATATTTTATATGATGACCAGGAACTAATGTTTTAAGTTTCAGGTAGAAGGATGAAGGAATCCATGTTACTCCCCATAATAATACAGTAGTGACTTTGTCTCCTGTGTTTGGGCCATAAGTTTTGAAAGGGACAAAGGATAAGACCAGTTGTCAAGATACCAAAGGGATTGACTGTGCTAATTATAATTCCCTTGTGTCTTTAGATCTGCTCACTGCTCTTCCTCACCCTGCCTCTTGCCTCAGGAGGATGACTTATAAATGTTACATGAATAAATTCTCATCTCTCTGGGTTCCTGTTGGCATCTTCTTCACTATGGTTCTCTCAGATGAAACGAGAACGGTGGGACTAACTAAATGAGACCAGTAAGGACTAACTTGATTACCTCTTCCTGGGACAAAACTTTGCCTTTGAGTATAATGCTGTAAGACAATAGAGTCTATTATCGATTCAATTCAAAGTTTTAGTAGAATATGAATTGGTAAAAAGACTCCGGGTAGGGAGTAGTCCAGATGTTTTCCACTGATTTTCATTTTTTCGCTAGGATCCTTTCTCCCACTGTTACCACATGGGGATTTCCCTTCCAGAGCTCTTCCTGGTAAACACATCGGAGGATTCTGTGCTTGACATCTGTAACGGAGGAAGTAGCTGGACCAGACAATAAACACTTTGTGTAAGGTGCTGTTGAGGAGAAAATAGTCCAAACCCATTTACACAACTGTGACACCATGCTTCTGAAAAACATGTTTTTTTGGTAGAACTTGGTGGTCAATTTTTTTCCTACCTGTATTGAGGTATACAATTTACACATAATTTTAGGTGCACAGCTTTACACATTCTCACAAACTGACATAGTCATGTTACCACACAAAAGCCAAATTGTAGAATATTTCCGTCACCCCCAAATATTCCTTTGTGTCCCTTTGGACAAAATCCCCTTTCCTCAACTTTAGTCCCTGACAGCCTGTGATCTCATGTATGTTTGCCGTTTTTAGAATGGTGTGTGAGGGGGATCGTACAGTATTGTGGCCTTTTGAGTCTGCTTTTTTCATTTAGCATAATGTTTTTTGAGAATTATCCATTCTGCTCCAGGTTTGAGTACTCATTTCTTTCTTATTGCTGAATAGAACACTTATTAGAGCATTTTATTGTATCATACGCTACAATATGTATCTGAATTATACCTACAATTTGGTGGATAATTGAGTTGTTTCAAGTTGTTGACAATTATGAATAAACCCACTGTATACATTCACGTATACGTTTTGTATAGACATGTATCTTCATTTCTCTTTGGTGAATATCAGAGAATGTATTAATGGGTTGCGTGGTAAGTATGTGCTTCACTTCATAAGAAACTTCCAGACTGCTTTATAAAAAGCTACATCATTTTGAAGGTGACATTAGAGTTCCGGTTTCTCCACATCATTACTGACATTGGTTATTGCCATTTTTTATTTTAATAATCGTGTTCTGGTTGTTAGTTTTTTTAATGTTTTTGTTTATTTTTGAGAGAGAGCCTGAGTGGGGAGGGGCAGGGACAGAGGGAGACAGAGAATCCAAAGCAGGCTTGGTGCTATGAGTGTAGAGCACAACGTGGGCCTCAAACCCACAAACTGTGGGATCATAACCTGAGCCGAAGTCAGACGCTCAACCAGCTGAGCCACCAGTAATTGTGCCCCAGTAATTGTGTACCGGTTCCAGTTTACGTTTCTCTAATAGTGAACGCCGTTAAACATTTTTTCATGTATTTGTCATCTGTGTATCTTCTCAAATGAACTGTAAGTTCAACTATTTTGCTTATTTTTTATTGGGTTGTTTCTTTCCTTATTATTGAGTTTTGAGAGTTCTTTATATAGTATGATTACTCCTCTTTACAAATTATTGCCTTTAAAAATATATATATTTATTATATATATACATTTAGTATATACATTAAATGTGTACACACACACACACACACACATATAATTCCTTTACATAACGTTGCAACCCCAAGGAAAGAATCACCTCCTAACTCTTTTATCACCTTCTGAGGATCATTCATTTCAAGCAATTATACTTCTGTTATGCCCAGAATTCGTGATCCCCAAAGACCACACCAGGGAGCCGAGTCCGATGCGAAAGCAAAAGAGCCTTTATTCGAGCTAGCTCCAGCTCAGTCTCCTACCTGCACCAGAGGCAGCAGTGAGATACCAGGGAGAGAGAGCGAGTTTCAAAAGCACAAAGGTTTTATTGGGGCCTAGGGGCAATTGGTGAGGTAATGGCTGTGGCCTCAGCCGATTGGCTGGGAAAGGGTCGTGGCCTCAGCCGATTGGCTGGGGAAGGGTCGAAGTCCTGTTACGCAGGTCGCTGGGCGTGTTTTGATCAGGAAGTTTGCACGGGTGAGCGGGAGGTTACTCAAGGGGAGGAGGCGTGGTCTAGGTGAAGGACACAGAACGAGATGGAGTCTGCCGTCATAGGCCCGCCCTTTCACTTCCTCAATCTTTTAATCTTAAAATGTTGATCATGCGTTGCTTTAAAAGTTGTATGAAAACTAACTACTCACTCCGTCTCCCGTAAAAATCTGCATATATACAAATTTTTGCATATCCTTTTTGGAGTCCATAATATACCTGCTCCTGAAGTTGCGCGTGGACCACAAAGCAGGACCCCAGGCTAGAAACTTACGTGTACAGTCTGTTAATGTCAACTTGGATCAGTATAATTATCTTCCTTCTTTATCTTAGGTGAACTTAAGCTATTGAATGATGCAGGATAAGGCATGCAACTGTGCAAATTAATGCACTAAAGATATGCTTTCATCCCTTTTTGCAGGGTCTGTGCAGCTGCACAATATTTTTTTTATTAGTCTCTTTAGTTCTATTTTTAACGCCCACAGAAGCCAGTTGACAAATGTTCTTTATCACCTGTATCCCCTTCACTCTTTCATCCTGCTACCTACTCCACTGAAAAATAGAAGAAATCGGGTATAAATAAGTATCCCCACTTAATTTAAACTTAATCTAAACTTAATTTAAACATAATTTAAAGAATGCACCTCCATTCTTCCTTTGAATCTCCGAAAGAGATGTAACTTTCTTGCAGCCAATGTTATTCCTTCCTTTTGGGCTCCTGGTGCTACTCTATCCTAGACCCCATTTTTGCAAACAGCTCCTTTACCTGTATTATTCATGTCTCCCCCTTAAATTGCTATTCGTTCTCAAGATTTCAACATTTTTTTTTCCCATTGGAAAAAAGAAAAAAGCTCCCTCAACTGTGGAGCCCACTTCTCACCCCTCCCCATACTCTACCCCATGCATTTCCTTTGTTTCACAGCCAAGCAGAGACAAATACTTTACACTCTCTAATGGTTCCATTTCTCACATCACTACAAACTCTCTAGCATCCCCAACACTCCATTAAAATTGCTTTTTACAAGCAATAAATAATTTTCCAAATGGTCTAATTACAAAGAAAAAAACCGAATTGGTTATTTTCAATGATTATACCTGTCCTCTGGGAAATATTTGTTATTGTTGACTATTTCCTGAAACTCATTTCTCTCTTGTCTTCTGTAGCAATACTCTCTCCAAACTTCTCTGTTATGTGTCTATGTTGTGGGTCTCCGACCTCTTGTTCTAACAAGTACCACTGTGATAGTGATCCTCGGGTCTCTCTGTTAAGTCTTTTTTTCTTTTTACTCTCACTCAACTGCTGAATGACCAAACTGCATGATATTTTCGACTATTGCCTACCTACCTATAAATCAATGAACCAAAACTCTTGATCACTTTTAGGAATTCTCCAAAAAAAAAAGAAAGAAAAAATGAGGCAGTCTTCTCCTAAGTTGCTTGAACACAACCAGTCCCAAGTAAATGTCATCATTGTTACCCTCCCCAAACCATTCTCCAAATTTATTCCCCTCTCTTTTTTCTATCTCAGTGATTATCTCCACCATTTCCCTTGTTGCCCAAGCAGAAACCTGAGAATCACACTAAATTACTCATTTCATTTCTGAATGGTGACTAGTCAATCATACACTTATATGTGCAATAAATAATTATGGAGTGTATATACCATGTGCCAGCCACTCAGCTTACCCTTTCTGCTAACCCTTTGCCAGGTTGAATTAGACCTTATCTTGGCTCTCAAACTGCTTACATTGTAATGTTGCAGAGGCTACAGGCTATATTCAATGAGAGTTTAAAGGAAGGGCTCTCTGAATCAGACTGAGGTGGAGGTGTCAAAGAGAACTTGCCAGAGGCAATCCTTGCATTGAATGGTAAAGGATCAATGGTAATTAGCTAAGGAGAGAAGAGAACAATAATCCAAGAAGGAGCAGCCTATTGCAAGGTTTGACAAAGTGGTTCTGCTTCCTAAATCATTCATAGCCCTTTGGCTTTCTCTCCAGATACACTGCTAGAAACTTGCATACAGCCAGCCACCATATTTTTCACCAATAGAATTAAAAAGGCCTTTTCATTAGCTCTCATTGGCCGCTAGTGTTACCTTCATCCAATCCATCTTCCACATGGCTACTGGACAGATCTTTCTAAAGTGCCTCTCTGAGCATAACTCTCTAGTACTTAAATGGACTTCAAGCTGTATTCCAAAGCTGTAATCATCAAGACAGTATGGTACTGTCGCAAGAGCAAACACTCAGATCAATGGAACAGAATAGAGAACCCAGAAATGGACCCACAAACGTATGGCCAACGAATCTTTGACAAAGCAAGAAAGAATATCCAATGGAATAAAGACAGTCTCTTCAGCACGTGGTGGTGGGAAAACCGGACAGTGACATGCAGAAAAATGAACCTGGACCACTTTTTTTTTTTAATTTTTTTTAATGTTTATTTATTTTTGAGACGGACACAGAGCACGAGTGGGGGAGGGGCAGAGAGAGAGAGGGAGACACAGAATCTGAAACAGGCTCCAGGCTCTGAGCTGTCAGCACAGAGCCCGATGCGGGGCTCGAACCCACGAACTGTGAGATCATGACCTGAGCCAAAGTTGGATGCTTAACCGACTGAGCCACCCAGGCACCCCTGGACCACTTTCTTACACCATACACAAAAAGAAACTCAAGATGGATGAAAGACCTAAATGTAAGACAGAAAGCCATCAAAATCCTCAAGGACAAAGCAGGCAAAAACCTCTTTGACCTTGGCCACAGCAACTTCTTACTCAACACGTCTCCAGAGGCAAGGGAAACAAAAGCAAAAATGAACTACTTGGATCTCATCAAAATGAAAAGCTTCTGCACAGCCAAGGAAACAATCAGCAACACTAAAAGGCAACCGATGGAATGGGAGAAGATATTTTCAAACGACATATCAGATAAAGGGTTACTATCCAAAATCTATAAAGAACTTATCAGACTCAACACCCAAAAAACAAAACAATCCAGTGAAGAAATGGGCAAAAGACATGGATAGACACTTCTCCAAAGAAGACATCCAGATGGCCAAACGACACATGAAAATATGCTCAACATCACACATCATCAAGGAAATACAAATCAAAACCACAATGAGGTATCACCTCACACCTGTCAGAATGGCTAGCATTAACAACTCAGGCAACAACGGACGTTGGCGAGGATGTGGAGAAAGAGGATCTCTTTTGCATTGTTGGTGGCAATGCAAGCTGGTGCAGCCACTCTGGAAAACAGTATGGAGGTTCCTCAAAAAATTAAAAATAGAACTACCCTATGACCCAGCAATTGCACTACTAGGTATTTATCCAAGGGATACAGGTGTGCTGTTTCAAAGGGACACACGCACCCCCATGTTTATAGCAGCACTATCAACAATAGCCAAAGTATGGAAAAAGCCCAAATGTCCATCGATGGATGAATGGAGAAAGAAGATGTGGTATATATATATATATATATATATACAATGGAGTATTACTTGGAAATCAAAAAGAATGAAATCTTGCCATTCGCAACTACATGGATGGAACTGGAGGGTATTCTGCTAAGTGAAATTAGTCAGTCAGAGAAAGACAAATATCATATGACTTCACTCATGAGGACTTTAAGATACAAAACAGATGAACATAAGGGAAGGGAAGCAAAAATAATATAAAAACAGGGAGGGAGACAAAAACATAAAAGACTCTTAAATATGGAGAACAAACAGAGGGTTACAAGAGGGGTTGTGGGAGGGGGGAGGGGCTAAACGGGTAAGGGGCATTAAGGAATCTACTCCTGAAATCATTGTTGCACTATATGCTGACTAACTTGGATGTAAATTAAAAAAATTAATAAAATAAAAAAAATCAAACCAAATAAATCAATAACCCCCAATTTTCAAATTGCATCCTGACATATGATTTAGCTTCTCACTACCCTGCAGGTTTAATGAGTTACTATCATTGGACACTCTACTAACCAGTCAGTTTACTGACTGACAATGTATTCTGTAACTTTTGATCCTTTGCATATGTATATGTTGATTCCTCCTAAGATTTTCTTCTTTCTTCTTGTGTGACAGATACTCACTTACGAGTGAGTGTACTTCATCAAGACTCATTTAGGTGGCATATCTTCAAATGCTCAGGTAGATTAAGCACTACGTTCTCTATGGTCCACAGCAACATATGCATATATTCATTACAGCATATGTCACATTATATTATACCTGTTTACCTGTCTATTTCCCCAATCAGACTTGGAATGTCTTGGGGGAAAGAAAAAATGTATTATTCATCTCCATATCCTCAGTGCTCAACATAGTTGTTGGCATATTCATAGGTGCTGAAAATATTTATTGTGTAAGCATTAATTAATTAATTAGTTACTATTAGGCACTTCCATTGATTAATAAGGGAGATTTCCTTTGTGAAATGGAGAATATTTCTTTCCTACAACCTTAAAGAATCAACAAATATTTGCCAAGCTCTGACTCTAGGATAGTCACTGTGCCAAGCACTTTTAGTTTGAAGGCAAAAAACATAGTCCCTACTCTCAGTAGGGCTTATATTCTATGGGGGAAGACATACATGAAAATAGGCAACTACACAAGAGAATTAAGGGATATGATAAGGGAAATAAAGAAAACTATGAGAAATCGGGGCCAGAGGACATCAAACCTACTTCTGGATCATTAGAGTAAATTTCCAGAGCAAATGACAGTTAAGCTGGGACCTGGAGAATCGGTAGGAGGAGGGGACAGCTATTCCAGGCAGTGGGAATTTCATGTGAATGTCCCGAGTGGGAAGAAAAGCACACCCTAGCCACAGAATTTAAAGATCGGTCTGAATGGATCACAGTAATTCAGAAAGAGTTGGTGGGAGGTGAGATTGTGAAGGGTTTTGATATCTCCCAGGATTTAAAAAAAGGGACAGAAAATATCATGCTATGTTTAAGAAGATCACACTGGCTGCAGAATGGAGGCTGGCTTGGAGGAAGGCAGGAATAAAGACTTACATGCAATCATGTAAGTAGGAGACGGTGGTGGCAGTGTATAGGAACTCTGTCACCTCCAACATTTTTTTAAGACTGGCCCCTGTGACCATGGACTGAGGAAAGCTGCTGTGCATTGAAGGAGCTCTAACATCCTGCCTCCCTCACTGGGAAATGAGAGGAAAGCTATAGCGTGAAGGCAAGGGGAGCCCTTATATCTGACTTCATTTGGATGCTTATTTATTTATTTATTTATCCATTCATTCATTTATTTAAAGTTTTTATTTAAATTCCAGTTGACATACGGTGTAATAGTAGTCTCACGTGTACAATATAGTGATTCAACACTTCTATACGACACCCAGTGTTCATCACAAGTGCCCTCCTTAATCCCCATCACCTATTTAACCCACCTCCCCACCCACCTCCCCTCTGTCACCATCAGTCTGTTCTCCATAGTTAAGAGTCTTGTTTCTTGGTTTGTCTCTCTGTCTCTCTTTTTCTCCCCTTTGTTCGTTTGTTTTGTTTCTTAAATTCCCCACGAGTGAAATCATATGGTATTTGTCTTTCTCTGACTTACTTCACTTGGCTTAATACTCTCTCCGTCTCATCTCCATGGTTGCAAATGGCAAGATTTCCTCCTTTTTGGTGGCTAATATTCCATTGTATATATGTACCCCTTCGTCTTTCTTCATTCATCACTCGATGAAGCAACTTGGGCTGCTTCCATAATTTGGCTACTGTTGATAATGCTGCCAGTTTAAATGTATGACGCAAACCTGAACAAAACATGGTGTGAGGGGCTGAAGCTCAGAAATGGTGACAGGCTGATGATTAGGCCCTGGCCAGCCACGCCCCAGAAAGAATAGGAGGCCACAGAATATTGCACTAAACAGCAACAGTGAAAGTATGTTCCATGGGCAAGAGAAGATCTTGATGGGCAGCTGAATAACCCCTGAGATAGCTGGCCCGTAAAATAGGAGTCTTTTCAATGGGACAGAAGTTCATTTCAATAGCATCCACGCTGGGTTCAGATTCTTCCAAATCGCTGTAGTCATTTTGTTTTCTTAGAATCTGCCTTCAAGTCCTTCTTCATCTAAGGAAAAGGCACCTGGAAAGGGACAGTAGAACCTCTGCCTGCGAGGCCAAATGTTTTCTACCATACTCCTCTCGCAAATAAACAGCTACTGTCAAGAAGAACTCCCCCAGATTTCCCCAGTGAGCCCATATATTAATACCTCACAGCGGAGTTTCCACTTGGCTTCATGACTACAGGAAAGCATTCAAGTGTACACAAAGCACCTTGATGCTCTAATACTACCCATCCTTTGCCATAAACATTGGGCCTGTTTCACGAAAACCAGAGGTTCTCCTCCCCTGTATTACCAACTATAAAAGTGTACATTTTGCGGGCGTAGGTTTCTCATAAGCTCCCAGTCACTCAATCAGATGTTAAAATATGGCATGAAGTCATATTTACTCCAGATGGATACCAGAATATGTATCATATCACATATTCCATGTCGAAGGACTATGGCAAGTTCTGCCTAGCTCAACTTTTTAGATGATCTCTTCATCCCATTCACTTTCCTCTATCCCAATGGCCAGTAGTTCAAGCCACTACTATCTCTCACTCAGAGGCTATAATTGAATCCATCCCAAATGACTCTGCCTACAGTCTTGCCCCATCCAATCCATCCTCCACACTGCAGCTGGAGTGATACTTCTAGAATGCAAAATGAATGAATCATGTCGCTTCCTTACTTAACACTCATCAAGTGTTTCCCAGTGCTATTACAATAAAGTCCAAGCCCTTTAGAATGCCCTTTGTGGCCTGGCATCCTGCCTTTCTTCCCTAAGCTCACCCTCTTGTCCTTCCTACCTTAGGTTCAAATCAAGAAATGTGTACTTTTCTAGTTCTTGAGCATAATTTTACTCTTACCTACTGAACTCTTCATGGCCACTTTTTTCTTTTTAGATATCATCATCAAAGCCTTTCTACCCTTTGGTAAACAACATCAAATGCCCCTTTTATGAGCTCATATTAAATCTTACATCTTGTTGTTGTATTTATCACATTTTATCACAGGTAATGATTTAACTGCCTATTCTCCTGCCATACTGTAAACTTGCAAAGAAGTGATCATTTTTTATCTTCTTCACCACTGTATTCCTAGCACCTAGTGCAGCATTCATATCAATTTGTTGGATGGATAGATGGATGGATGGATGGATAAGGATGAGCTTGTAGAGAGCTTGATAAAGAAAGCGGATGGAGGCTTGTATCTCCTCTATAAAGAGGAGATAATAAAAATACTAACCTCATATCATGGCTATAAATATTAAATGAGGTATTTATTATATGTAAAGTATTTGAGACTGTGTCTGCCATGTTATAAGCACTCCTCTAAAAAAGTCAGCTAGTGGGGCGCCTGGGTGGCGCAGTCGGTTAAGCGTCCGACTTCAGCCAGGTCACGATCTCGCGGTCCGGGAGTTCGAGCCCCGCGTCAGGCTCTGGGCTGATGGCTCAGAGCCTGGAGCCTGTTTCCGATTCTGTGTCTCCCTCTCTCTCTGCCCCTCCCCCGTTCATGCTCTGTCTCTCTCTGTCCCAAAAATAAATAAACGTTAAAAAAGTCAGCTATTATTAATATTAATATTAATATGGTATATTCTCAAGAAATATGACAAATAAATGAATGGGTTTAAAAAGATTATTCAGTAGTAAAATCTAGATACATTCTCTCCGGCATCTCTGTCTAGCCCTTAATTACAAAAAAGCATTTGAGATTTCCTGATAATGCCCAACATCTGTGGTCACAACTCACCCACATTCAGCAAGCAATACAATAATAGAGTACAATGAAACATTTTCTGCCCTAGGATCCAAGTTCAACCCTTGTTACTAGAATTGTTTTTGTCAAATTCCCACCCCTAGGCTCTGGATGCTGCCCGTGTTCTGAGATCTATGACATCTTCTTGCTCCCTGCTCTCTTACCTGACCTTCTGGTCTTTGGTCCCTTGCCTGTCTATACTGGTGGTACCTGATTAATTGGGCTCTGCTCCTGACCCTTTCTTGTTTGGCTTGTGGCCAGGGTGGGTCAGTGGCTTTAAGGACATGCCCCTGGGCAGTGCACTGTGCCAAGACACACGGGAGAGGAATGCCACAGTGGTTGGTCTGCATTAGCATAATTATCTCCTGAATCTACTTGCAACCAATTCATACTTTGTCTCAGACCAACCTAGTTTTGACCTTCTTTTTATTTTTATTACTTCCTTACAAGTTGCCCTTTCAACCTGATGTTGTTCCTTTTTAAGGCTTTGATTAGCATTCTTCTAATGTGACATTTCCTCGGAAAATGTTTGGCTTGGTCCCAGGATCCCCCTTACCAATGGGCATACTTCTGTACTGCCCTACGTGGGTATAAGCCAGAGGTGATATGCAAAATATTTAATATCTGATAAAACAGAGGCAATGAGGAATCAAAATGAATGATGGCAAGAGGACTGGAGGTGGATCCTGGAAGGTCTCCATACTATGTCGAACACTGATTCGTTAGTAGCTGTATCTAAGGTTACAGACTGGGGATGTGGGGAAACAGCTGCTTACCAAGCAGTCTAATTTTTAGCAACCACTAGAGTATACCTCAAGATTTTCTCTAGGTTGGTGTTTTCTAATACAAGCCTATTTTTTCATGCTCCATAATGCGTTGCCCATTAGACTAATCCCTAAACTTAGGCACTAATTGACAGGATTGCTCACAAAAATGTCATATGCACATATATTGGCTTTAGTTGTCCAGTATGAAAATTGCTAGAAGCAAAATCATCCCCCAAATCGCTAGGTTTTTGAGGGGATGATGTTATTCAAGAAACCTCAAATTTATTATTTTTAACCCTATAAGCCCTCGAAACTTCGTGAACAAGAAATAAACTAGAAGTTTGTACATTCCTCAGGAAAAGTATCTTCTCCAAAGTCAACTTCAAATATAGTCGTGATGAATACTAGGGATCCTCATAGGAAAAATAGGTAGATTGTCTAATAAAGAAAGGCGGACTCCAGGGCCAGGGAAATTCCGTGCTATTTGACATGTTATAGACCAGTAATTTGTATGTAATTCCCATTCTTCCTTTTTCTAAGATGAAGATTCTATTGTAGTTACCCTGTTCCTTCACCACCCCTGGATACTGGATGAAGGGAATAGACAACTTATCTTTCCTAATAGTCTCTAGACTAGAAAATTCACATCTGGATCTGATAGCGAGGAGTGGACATTACTCAGAGATGATACACTTTAAGCTAGATCCTAAAATAAATGATCTTTGGGGTTACTTCCTCTAGAAAAGGGCTAAGTAGACTCTATTAAAATGTGTACATGAAGAATGGTATGCACGGATGCCCACTAGTCTAAGGAATGTCAGAGACTGTTCATTGTTGAATTCAGTACTTACCTCTAACCTCCTTCTCCTGTGCCCCATCCACCGCAGAGGCCAGAGAAGCTACATATATGTTTTCCCAGCTCCCCTTACAACCAGGGTGAGCCACATGACATACTTCTAAACAAAAAAGATGTGAAGGTCAGAGGTAAGGTGTGAAAGCTTTTACTTTACTGATGAAATGAACAGACATCACTGATAATTTACCTTACCCCATTTTTCCTAACTTTAAGTAGACATGAGATTTGGTGATGTGGTATCCATCTGATAACCATGAACAACAAACGAACAAACCAACCGAGAGATTTAAAGAGGTGCAAGCCCTGACACTACTATGCTAGTGAACACACGTCAGCAATAATCAACCTCCTGACTCTTGAGTGCAAAACAGTTACTCATATTATTTTACACCACTGCTGATTGAGTTTGCTGGTGTTTGCCGCGGAAAACATCCTTACTAACAGAGCCCTTTGTGACGCAATTAAAGTCTCTAACATCATTACCCAAGTGAAAACAACGGTGAATTTTGCACTGCACATTTTTTATGTTTTCTTAGATCAACATCTCTGTTTTCTTACAGTCCATGTGGGATGTCTGTTCTCTGCTACGAAATCTGTCAGGGTACAATTTTGCAGCAACCCCAACTGGGCAAACAATACAAGGGCCAGATGGCTATTATGATACATCAATCCTTCCAGAAGCAAATTTTATAATAAAAAATTTAGAACCCCCCAAAATTATCAGAAAACTAAACATAATTGAAGTAGCAATTAGGCATGAATCAACAATAAAAAAAATCATAGAATTCAAGCTAGCACTTCCAAGCACCATGCCTATGATAGATATTGCTGATGATTACAGTATCTTTTTTCAGAGATACCACTTCATACCTGAGAATACTTCATAATGGTTCTAGGCAACCATTATCCAGTAATTGGAGCTGGCACATAATGTGAAACCTAACTGTATCTCCTAATAACTGCATAGTCACGCTATATATATAGTCACAATCCGAACAAAAATCCATGTTCACTAGAAATTGATAATATCTTTGGGGGAGGGAGTTTGGAGGGTACCAACTAAGTGTTTCAATTTCATTTTGTACCCCTTCTTATTTCTCTTAAGTCCTAGTTGACCTTGTCGTCTTCATGACTACCTAGTCAAGAAGACATATAAAATCACATTGAGTTCTGAAAAGCCCCATTATTATGACCTTGTGCCCATCACTATAGCTAGTAAACAGTCTACGCCCTTTGTATTAATCATTGATTGATTATATCTCGATCCCTTTGTCGTTGCATCTGAGCATTTGAAACTTGGTCAAAACTAGTTTTACGTATAAAAAGGATTTTCTATTACCTCTTTACAAAAGATTGTGTATCTGCCCTTTTGGACAAATGGGCACACACATTTGTTTCTAGATATGACTTTTTGGAAGACAGCCTCTCTCCTATACAGGAAAAGACATCCTGGCTTGAGAGACTTCATTTTCTACTTCAAATCTATCTGGCAACTTAAAGGATAGATACAAAGGAGTAGAACTATTAGGAGTTAATGCTTAACACTTTCCTGCCAGGTACATGGAAGGTCCTTCTTTGATCTGGGCTGCATTGAAAGAGTGCTAAAAGATACTACAGAAGATACCAAAATAGAAAGAGATGCTATCGGGAAACTCAGGCAATTGCTGTTTGGTGACCTGAAAGGAAAGAATTACATATGAGAAAAGCAAAGGATAAAATACAAGGAAAAGAAAATATAGGTCACGGGGAACGAAATAAAGCATAAAATTAAGTTGAGTAACATTTTAGAAATGAGTGTATACATATATATATGTGTGTGTGTGTGTATACATACACATATATGTATGTATGTGTGTATATATATATATATATGAAAAAATGGTCTAAGAAAATTGGACTTCTGCTAAAAGCAACCCTAGAAGTATAAGAAATCTGAAAAATAGAGAAAGTTTGACATAAAACCAGCTGGTGTCAGCAAGAAAGAATGGGCGTGGAAATTCCAGCTCCCCATGACAAAATGGCATGATCTGGAAAAATAAGTGTAAGTTCTCTCATTGTAGGTGATGCTGTGAGCCCTCCCCCAAGGGAGGAAACAAAAACCGCATGAGGCAAAGACAGTAAACAAATGAAGAAGGGCATTTTGACTTTGTATTCAGTCATTCAATTATTCAAATATTTAGTGAATCTCTACTAATGCTAGGCACTGTGCTGGGTGATGAGTGTATGTCAGCTAGCAAAAGCCTCAAAATACCTGCCCTCATTTCTAGCAAGGGAAAGACGTGATACACTCTAAGGAATTGTAGAGATCATATCCCTTCTGTATTATATAATCGTGTAAAATTAAGCCTAAGTATTGACAACTTTTCAGATTCCACTGACCTATGGTCTAATGAAGTCAGTGTAAGAGAGAAATTATGTATTTGCATATACATATTGCCTTGCCTATTTATGAGTCAGCATCCCTTCCTATAAGAAACCATGCTTTGCTAGAAGCTCAATTTCTTGATCAGGAGATGTAAAGTGGACTAGGCAGTCTTATATGCTATTCCCCCTGGCCTTGCTCTTTAGGTTAAGGAGGGTTAAGCCTTCAAAAGAAGGGGTAATCAAGCAATGTTTAGCACTAGAAAAATCTCAAAGAAATTAGTAAAGATACTCAAGGCCAAAGCACTCAGAGATAACATCTTCTTTAAAGGTAAAAAAGTTAGTATAAGGATAGGTTAAGAAGTATGTTTTCAGGCAGGGGCTGCTGTTCTAGGTCATCTGTCCATCCACCCATCCATCCATCCATCCATCCATCTGTCCATCCGTCCATCCATCCACCCATGTATTCTAGGAAGAGCAGGGAGCTATGCAGAGGCACAGGCAACTTTATCCTCACTAGGAAAGAGGTGCCCTGATACAAGTTGACTTGCAAAATCATATTCAAATCCCATGGAGTTTATGTTGTAGGCTTTGTCAGCAGAGTTGATTCATGCGGGGGAGGGGGGTGGCACTTGTGACACCAGCCATATTTGTCTCCAGCCCAGTCTCTTCTTCTCGTCCTGTGCATTGTTACATTTTTTAAATTCTTTTTTAACACATGGGCTTTGGTATCCAATTTCCCAAAGTTGCTGGATAGCCGTGTTTGTGATAGACAAAGTCAAGCCAAAATCCTACAAAGAGAAATTTGCCTGCTGTCAGAGATCTGACATACTTTTGTATGAATGATGTAGATTCTATAAAGCATTAAAGCAATTCCTGAGAGATTTATGTTGAACACAATCACTCTTATATAGACATATATCTTGGAAGTCCACTCCTTGACATTTCTTCCTTAAGACAAAAATTAAATAATGACTCTCTGTAAAAACATTAAAGGTCTCCTTTTACTGGGGAAAAATGAGCAAAATCACAGGGCACTTTTGAAGCTTAACTTCTGTTTAGCCCACCTTGAATTCCTTTGACACACTTCTAGGTCTACCTAAGAGCAGTAGGAGAGATTCCGTAAACTAGAGATTTATAACATATGACAACTCAACCCAGATCCTTATGAAACTAGAAGTGAGTCAGCAACATTATAGCTGCTTGAAATTCAGGGCATTTCAGAGTGAGGGGGAGAAATCTTCAAGAATTTCACAGGCAATGTTTTACTCTGAAAAATTGCTGAGAATTCTTCAGAGGCAAAGTGGTGCCTGAGTTTTTATTTTCCATGGCTAGCTGGTAAATGAACCAAGGCTTTGTGAGTTGGGATCAGACAGCTGACGACAAGAAGGGCCACATCAGCGGGATGTCTAGTTGCTTCCACACAACCTCTCTCAGAAAGTAGTTAACCTTCAATGGCTCCCATTCCCTTCAAGAAAATAATCTCCAATCCTTAATGCAGGCTATAGGCCCTTAATTAACTGGCTCCGGCCTCACTAGTCACACATGCCATCTGCTCAGGCTTTCTGCTCCTCTCCTCCATACTATTGCCAAACTGAAATTCTCTCATTGCCTCGATGAATCATGCTCTAGTTCTGATTAATTATTGAATTGACCCTCGATGGATTCATAATATAAAACAACTAATTATTATACATAATAATAACAAAAATAGAGTCTCCGTGTATTGAATATCTACTCAGTGCCAGACATAAGTCTTATGCTTCTATTTTACTAATTTTCACCCAAACCCTGCAAAGCAGGCTATATATCTTTTTAGAGTTCAGGAACCTACATTTTGAGAGGATAGGTAATTTGCTTAAGGTAACACTGATAGTATGCGGTGGACATACAACTTTAGCGTAGGTCTTTTTGGTGTCCCCTAATTAACTCATCTTTGACTCTCAGTACTCAATGCATTGCAGCCATGTTCAGAAAGGTTTCCTCTGGTGCCCTCTGCTCCTGTGGGGAGAACAGGTGCTTCTCTTGCTATTGGAAAGCAAATAAAACCTCTATGAGTTACTGGTTTGCTTCTCTGTGTCCCCTCTCTTAGAATATGAGCAACAACCAGCACTCTTTCTTCTCCGACGCATCTTTACCTCCCATATGGAAGCAGCTCATAAGATGTTTCTCACCCGTGGCCAACCATAAATGAGCGAATGCTTGAAGAGGTGTCACGTGGTGATTCAAGAACCAGGTGAAGCCAGGGAAAAGCTATCTTAAGCCTTTGCCAGTGAGCACTTTCTGAAGCTACCCTTTCTTTTTTTTTAATTTTTTTTTCAATGTTTTTATTTATTTTGGGACAGAGAGAGACAGAGCATGAACGGGGGAGGGGCAGAGAGAGAGGGAGACACAGAATTGGAAACAGTCTCCAGGCTCTGAGCCATCAGCCCAGAGCCCGACGCGGGGCTCCAACTCACGGACCGTGAGATCGTGACCTGGCTGAAGTCGGACGCTTAACCGACTGCGCCACCCAGGCGCCTGAAGCTACCCTTTCTTACTTTACTAGCGGTGAGCACTGACTAGGACAACTAGATGTAGCTGAAAACCCAGGGCTGTGTTTTTTGAGCCCTCACCCTCACCCTCACCGAACCCCCTCAGCCCAGTTCACCTTTCCAAATGATCCAGAAAAACTAAAAGACAAAATCATCTCCCTACAAGGAGGTTTAAGAGTGATCATGTAAGGTAGC
The DNA here is from genome assembly GCF_016509475.1 of Prionailurus bengalensis. Classification (NCBI taxonomy): domain Eukaryota; kingdom Metazoa; phylum Chordata; class Mammalia; order Carnivora; family Felidae; genus Prionailurus; species Prionailurus bengalensis. The sequence continues at coordinate 187,423,811 of NC_057344.1, read as the reverse complement.
TGCTGAGGGACCGGTGTGAAGGGAAGTCATGATAAAGGCTGTTAGGAGGCTCTATTGAATCGTAACTCGGGAGAAATGTGGCTGGATTCATCAGGCTGTGGTTAGGAGACCTATGAGCAAATTTTACTGGCTGACCTTAACTAGAGAATTGATTTTTCTTTTCTCACAAATCTCATAACAAGAGTAGAACAGAGAAAAGACAAGAAGCCAGCAGGGATGGAGAGAAGAGCTGGCAGAGCTGAAGGGATTCTTCCCTTCTTTCCTGAAGAAGAAGAATGTGTTCTCTGCCAGGCTCAGTCCCGGGCCAGGGCCCCGCTGCAAATGAAATCCATGCATCTCCTGAGCTCTTCAAGGTTGGGAATTTCCAGACCAAATCACAGAGCAGGTCGCAGAATGAGGATCACAGGAGAGGACGTTGATTTCCTGCTTCACTTTCAAGGGCACTGATTCATGCATGTAAACACACACACACACACACACATACACACACACACACACACACCCGTTTTCCTTTCTTCTCTCTCCATCTCTTTCCGCACTTGACAAGGAATCCCTGTTGCACATAAGCCCTGCCCATGCTTGTTTACTAGCTAGTATATATTTTCAGTCACTCAGATGTCTTACTATCCTACTGAACTGGGGTTACGGAGCATGCAGGGAGCACCAGGTACTTGAGTTGCAGAAACTGTTCCGAAGTATGCCATTTATTAAGTAACGAAAACTCTTCCCTGGCAGACATGGTTATCACAGATGTTGCAGTCATTTGCAATTTTAAAAAAGGTAACCATGAATATTTTTATATGTCACCTCTAGGGATTCCTGAACTGACCAAACTTCTTGATCATAATAGCTGTTGGCTGGTGTAATCACACTTAACTCCTGGGGACTGTGAGCACCCAGGGAGGGGATGAATCTCCTGCCATGTTGGAACAGAGAAATAATCAATATTTGCTGTTATTATTAGTCACTGGTAATATTAGTCCCATTTTATATATAAAGAGGCTGAGGCTTACAAGAGTTCCAGGCTTGCCCAAAGTCACACACCTAGTAACTGACGGAGCCAGGTTTTGGTTCCACTGGGTGTACGTGAAGAATCCATCAAGGCTTCTGGACAAAATAGAAATGGGTGTAGAATCAGAGGAACAGAGAGACTCACACGGCTGCCATTTTCTCTCCTTGTCTCAGAGGAGAAGGCCAAAAAAATGCTTCTTAATGGGTTAAAGACAAGGAAGGTCCAACACCGTGTATGTGGTAAGAAATCAGCAGCGGGTCCTTGGGACAACTTCGCCAAACACCTCCATCTCAGAACAAAGTTGCTCCAGCTGCATTTACCGGGAAGTGCCGTTAACTCCTTGGAACTCAATTGCGTTCTGACATCTTATTCATCTTCCAGATTATTTCCCATCACTGACCCCGATCTTATTAGAAAAACCTTGGAGAATATCAGTAATGGCACCTTTTCTTTCTTGCTCGCTTGCTTTTTTTTTTTTTTTTTGACAAGTTACTCCAGAATGGATTTAATATCTTAAAATTGTCATTGATTGAAACTAGTAATTCTAAATGAGCAGTTTAAAACTAATATCCCTCTTTTTTTTTAATCTTTTTTCTCCCTAGCTACTCGACACTTGGTCTTTTCAAGGGTGTCTTCCTAAGCATTCAACAGGCCATAAAGATGTCCATGGCAGACAAAGATGGCAAGAAAATGTCCAGGAGCGTAGGACCTCCCCAGAGACGTCACTTATTCTCCCACTGAATCGCCCACCTACCAAAGAGTTTAGCACATAGTAGGCGCTCAAGAAATATGGAACAAATCAGGAAAAGTCATTCCTAACTGGAGCTTATTATTCATAAAATTAGAGGCTAGAATCTCAACACTCAGTAGTTCTTCAGTGGAGCTTTTGTGAGAAACAAACTACCAACATGCAGGTGGAGTGGAGGACCTGGAGGCAATGAACTTTTGTCTACTTCAAACATTTCTCTTCTCTCTCTCTCTTCCGGCAACCTTCTACTAACTGAATTTCCCATCCCTTCTACTAACTGAATTCCCCATCCCTTCCCTAAGGAAGGGCACTAACTTTGGAATTCAGAGCTGTTAGCCCAGATAAGTTTATTTGACTAGCTAATAAAGACCTTGGGCCCTGGAAGGACAAAGATATGGGGTGGGTGAGTCCCAGTTCCAGGAGGTAATCAGAAGTGCTCAACCAAAAGGGTGGCATGATTGGTTGCTGTTTGAGCAGAGGAAGTTGAAGAGAGCATGCTAAAGGGAGGGCCACCTAAACCCAATTCACCAACATAACTAGCTTGGCCCTGACACCAAATGAATGGCATGGGTTTGCTGCAAGAAAGCCATGTTTGCATTGTTCACGAGAGAAATGCAGCATCATGAATAATAATAATCATAATAATCATAATAATAGGTTTGGGGGCCCGAAAAACCTAAGTTGGAGTTCCATCTTCATCCCTTTTTAGCTATCAGGCCTATGACTTACTTTGTGTTTACTCAGTTTCCTCACCTGTAAAATGGGTATAGTTGCCCCTCCGATTCGGTGGCGCAATAAGGCATAATTGAGATCATGAAAATGCCTAAGATTGAGTCCAGTGCAGACAGTGAATGGTAGTTTCATCACCCTCAGTAATCATCAATAATTCTTTTCGAAGCAATCTTTAGCCTTGTTACTAAAGCAAAAATGAAGAGGGTCAAGGGAAAGAGGTAACTAAATCTGGAGAGGGAAGAGCAGGGACAGGAATATTTATCAGGCATCTACAAGGTGCCTTCACATAAGAACACACCCTGAGGAAAAACAAAATGTGTCATATGAATCTAGCCTTCTCTGTCTCCCCCCTCACATCACCATATCCCACAGACCCCAACTCTTCAGGCTCCCCAAAATACAGAAACACTGATGGAAAAGGAGAAACGTGAGTGGGAGGAAGAAGAAGAAAATTCTGTATAAACCGAAAGCTTAATTGCTGGAGTGTCAGACCCGGACACTTTCTGAGTTATCTCAAAACTCTGAGTAGCCTCATAGGGGAGAAGGAGATTCCCACACTGCCAATAAGACGTGATCCCTTAGGGGCGCCTGGGCGGCTCAGTCGGGTAAGCATCCAACTCTTGATTTCCGCTCAAGTCATGATTTCCTGGTTGGTGAGATCGAGTCCTGCATTGGGCTCTGTGCTGCAGCACGGAGACTGCTGGGAATTCTCTCTCCCCTTCTCTCTCTTTGCCCCTCCCCTGCTCACTCTCTCTCTCTCTCTCTCCCACAGTAAATTAGCATTAAAAATAAAAGGAAGCGATCCCTTAAGAACACAAGCCCCGTAGCAAATGGAAACCTGGTGTGCACTGGTTCAAACATTCCAGGGGAAGGGACCAAGAAGGACGGCTGAGCAATCAGAATCACGGAGTCACAGAGTCAGGCAGTATGAGCTTATAATCTTGGGAAATTCTGGAAGAGAAGAGTTTGCATCCCTCCTGCTATTTGTTCATCACCTCTTCAGAAGTATTCAAATGAGCTGAGACAACTGCTTCACTTGGCATTTGGATCCATCTATTAGCCACTCCGGGCCGCGAGTGCTTAGTCATTTCTTAGCTCATGTCACTGCCACTTTGTTCGCGCATTTGACACTGACTCCAATAACCTTGTAGCATCTGCCCTCCCAATTCCCTGAAAACCCTGAGCAGCCGGCTTCGATGAACGCTCCTTTGAATGTCCTTTTCTCTTTCTCTCTCTCTCTCTCTCTTTTTTCTTTTGACAAGGAAAAGAGCTATCAGGTTTCTTGAACATTCTTGAATAGCTAATTCCTGGAGTCCTTGTCCTCACTCCTTCCCCTCTGTACCTCACTGGCATTTGCTCCGAGATCTGCTGCTTTTCAAACAACGACCTGGCACCGAGCTGAGGTTTCCAAATGTTAACTCCCTGGCATCAGTCCTGTAGGTGCTGAAAGAATTTTTCCCTGATTTGCACACAAACCCTTTCATTTCGATGCATATCAGGGTCAGCCCGGCTTTCTGCCTTACCTACAAGGTGGTTTGGAGGCCATGGCCCAGGGAACAGCTAGAGAAGTGTTCCTCTTCCTTTTCAAACCATCTCTCAGCCACTCTCACCCAACCATTTAGAAATGCACAGTCCTCCCAGGTTCTTATTTAAACCCCTACAGGCAGAGTCACGCGGTGGACTCTTACCTACACTCCAGCTTGTCAGACTTCCTTCAGGGAAGTCTGCACAGGCTCCAGCAGCTTGTCTGTTCTGTTCTCATGCCCTTGCTCAAGGGAAAGCTTGTCTAAAGCTCCTATGATGGAAGAAACTTTCCCACCCAGGTGTCACTGTCAATATGATTATTTTAGCAGATTGCCACGAGGCTATGATGTCTACTCTAGGGTGAAGGAGTGGTCTCACCTGCCTGATATCCATTGGTTTCCACATTCCGTGCTTGATTCTTACAAGCAGAATGTAAGTGGAGCCTGGCGAGAGGAAATCAAAGAGAGAAGGCGACACGAGTGAAAGAATCCATTCATTCACCTATTAATTCTAAAAACTTTTTCTGAGTGCTACCATATGGATCTGGGAAAGGTGATGGGGAGTCAAGGAGACACATGGCTGAGGCCTTTGTCCTCCGGAACCTCAAGAGTCTAGAAGAGAAAGTGAAAGCATTTCGATAGCATATAAGCAGAGCCTGTTACTTAAGAGGAGTATTTAACCAATGCTGAGTGAAGATTAGGGATTTAATAAGAGCTTTCCAGAAGGAACAGTGTTGGAGTCAAATCTCAATGGAAATGAAAAACTGTTTATGGTTGGCCTGTTGTGGTTCAGACAGAGTGACAAGTGCTAGATATACGTCAACAAAATAGACTCTGTGCTGACATCATGGAGCTTAAATTCCAGCTCAGGACATAGAGAGATGGAGTTGGGGATGGGGGGTGCTTAGATTCTCGTTGTAAAGGCCACGTGTTAGTTAACAACTATTGAATGTTCCTATGTGCCAGATGCCATGCTAGATACATCATATTTAATCTTTAGAATGACATTATATAGCAGATATTGCTATTTCCACTTAAAGGTGATATAACTGGGATTTAGAGAGCAGTAACAGCCTGCTTACAAAGTTTACAAGTACTAGATCTGGGATTTGACATCCAGTATGTCTTACCCCAAAGCATGGGCTCTTAATCACCATGGGGAAAAGGCCGATGGGCTCTCTCATAGAGCAGGTGAAGGAGGGCATTCCAAGTAGAGGGGATGGCTTTTGCAAAGCTTCGGAAACATGATAGAATAGAGCATACTGTATTCTGGAAGCTGTAAAGGATGCAGTAAGAGTGAAGCTGTCGTGCCGGGGGCAATAGCGCTGGGAACATGAGGAAAAAGAATGTTTGTGTGAGGGGAGAGACCGTTCATAGATGAGTTCACACTCAATGCCAAGGACTTGGCACTTGGCTCCAGGGAGCACATCAGTGGACTCTAAGTAAGGGCAGGGTAGGATAAAATTGGGGTTCCAGAAACAGTATTTTGAAGTAAATGGAAGAAATGGTGGAATTGGTTATATATGAAATAATGACGATGAGAAACGATCAGTTTGAGAGCTTTGAAAGAAGTAAAGAAAATGCGATGATCTTCGATTTGGTGAAATTAGATGTGGTGAGGAAAAGGAGGAAGGATTTATAGTGACTCCTAGGTTTTTGGACAGGGCAGGTTGAGTTGATGACAATCTCTGAAAAGAGGAATGTAAGTAGTTTTTAGGGAATAAGATGATATGTTCGGCTTGGGAACATATCTTATTGTTAGGGGAAACTCAAAAGGACATGTCCAGTAGGTCAATGAGTCTGAGCAGTGGTTGGGTTGGTGAAATTGATACAGAAGTCATCTCCCAGGGCCTTTGGGAAGTCAGTGTTATTGGAGTCAGTGATACATCTCAAGGATACAGTGGCACACATCAAGAACAGAAAGATGATTCAAGAAAAAAGCCAGGGGGATATCAACATGAAAGAGTTAAGTCGAGGAAAAGAAACTAACAAAGGAGAATATGATAGGATAGCCAGAAGAGAAGGATGAGAGCATATTTTTCTACTTGCATACCATTTTAGAATTGGAAGCTATCTACCCCCTTTGCTTTGAGATGTGGTCAGTGGGGCTGGGAGAGATAAAGGGTATTGGCAAGGTGCGTATAGCTAATACTAAAGCCAGAACTAACACCCAGAGATTCTAGTCCAACTGATGCCAGGGTTTTGGTTTCTTTGTTTTTGTTTTTGTTTCCCTTAGTCTATCTGGAATAGTGTAGGAGGACTAAAAAATGTTGATTGAAAAAGTATTCTTTGGAACTCAGATTTCATTACAAATTTCCATGTTTTGAAAGGCATCTCAATTGTCACTGAGAAGGGATGTGAATGTGCTCATTGTCTGCCAGTTTCTTTGACACAGATCAGGAAATATCATATCAACCCCACAAAATGGACTTAATTTTCCCACTTTTTATTGAGGAAACTGAAGCTAAGAGATGTAAAGAAATAAATTTCCTGGGATCACGTGGGGAAAGAAGACAGTTATTTCACTGTCCCACTGTTCTCATTACTTGCCAACTTCTTGATCAGAGCTGACTCCATATTCAAACTCGACAGAAGGGACAATTTTAGAGGGGCACACAATAATAATAAAAGGGGGAGGCTAGGTTGATTTAAAACTGTTGTTCTCTGTACTGGGGGACTGAGATGAATTCTACAGTGGAGCCATAGCTTTGGGGAAATTAACAATATCTTTCAAGAAATGCCAATAGCTGAGAACCAACTTCAGAGTTATTAGTTGGTGCTTTGCTCCTTCAGAGCAAGTCTATCAATGTGCAGAGGCCTCAGCCTCTTCTGTGGGAAATGAGTTAATGTAGTCAAAATATGACATGCTATTTTTATTTCTTACCCGGATCAGCCATACTCTAACAATGCATTTCAAAGCACTGCTGATGGAAGCTCCACCTAAAACCTGTTCTCGCAGATAAGTATCTTCATCCCATTCATCCTTTCAAGAAAAAGAAATCTTACTGCACGGCAGCATTTTCATCTGCTTTGGTTTCTACCAGAGATAAATTGTGCCTGCTGCAACCTAATTAATATCAGTCACCTGGAAAGCAGAAATTGGGAGACAACAGGCTTCTCTTTCTTGACAAACAGATTGCTGGGGAAGGGATGCACACGAATGTGACAATTCATTTGGCCATGGAAATAGGAGAAATGAGACTTTTGGGACAGATACTTGGAAGGCATGAGGAAATCTCTTTCGGCTTCATCCACCTTCAGATCAGGTGAGGCTTTTGCACTAAGTTTCGAGCTTCCCGGAGTCCTCATATTCAGCAGAAATTGCTAGGCCCCTAGAAAGGTTGCCCTAAAACTGTAACCAGACTGTTAATGACCAAATACTTGGAAAACTGGCTCTGGGGACTGAGGAGGGCACCTGTTGGAAGGAGCACTGGGTGTTGCATGGAAACCAATGTGACAATAAATTTCATATTAAAAAAATGTAGTTAATTAACAAAAAAAAAAAGGAAAACCGGCCCTGTATTCCTTGCATTAGCAGCCCCCTTGCCTGACCCAAGTTCGCTCTTGGGTAAAGAACCCAAAAGCCTGGCCTCCATAGTATGTAATGCAAGGAATCCAGTATCAGAACCAAGCAGCTAGAAAAGAAGAGCAAATGATGTTTAGAAGCAAGAAGCAGCAGACAGCTTCCTCAGAGCTACCCCGTGGGAGGAGATGTCCTAAAGTGCTGAGAAAAGACGGTTGTTTTGCGTGGACCAAGTGGACCAAGTTCATCCCAGCTACTCTCAAATGAAGATATCACATCTTTGTCCTAGCAAAACCGTTGTGCCAGGAGGCGGTTCTCTGAGCCATGAGAGGGCAAATGCCACCATATGAGTATTCCTTACACCCAATTTGCTACAGAAGGCTTGAGGGATCATTTTCCCATCTCAAGAATCATAAATTGCCATTTTTACAGGAGCCTCAGAAGAATGATACTCCAGAAATGCTTCCATAGCCACAGAATTTGGGGATTAGTTTAGCTAAACATGACAGTTCACACCCACCCCTCCGTCCAGTCAGTATCCTCATAAACCCAAAGGGCAAAACAAAGGTAAATTAATAAATTAAAATATGATATTGTCATGGCTGTGATAGATGTGGATGTAGAAGACAACAACGAGCCAGTTCTACAAATCTGGGGTAGGAGGTGGGGATAGGTCAGAAGGGTTTTTGTCAAGACGGCAACACTCGAACTGAGTCAAGGAAATACGTCAAGAGTTCATAGGCAGAGTTCAATTCAATTTCTAGAATTGAAAGCATTCTAGAGAGACCTGGGGAAAAGGTTGTTGTACTTCCACTTCTGCCATTGCCCAGGTCTACATATCAAGGTCAACTCAGGAAGTAAAGATCCCATAGAGACTTCACTGTCCAGCCCCCTTTTCTTAGTGGATTTGTTTCCATAGATCTTGGGACATTTCCTAGTTATATGCTCATGACATTGTAATAAATCCACTGGATTACAAATTACTCAAAGACAGGGTCTCTCATTAACTCATTTTTTTCCACTTTGGTAACTGAAACAGTGTCTGGGACAGAGCAGGTATTTTGCTGGCATTTGTCAATACAGTACATGTCTCCACACTTGATTAAGAATTTCTGAAAGATAGGAACTATATGATTCATCCCTTTTAGGTCTAGTACAACACTCAAAGTAGATGTTCAATAACTTTAATGAATGAAAAAATAAGTGAAAAAGAAAGTTCTTAGGTATTGAGAATATAAATACTACATCTTCTTGGAGCCCACTCAAACTTCAATGTGATAGTGAAGTCAATGACACACCCATTATATGTCCTTTTTCTGATCGCCCAGTGTCATTGTCTTTCCTGCCTTTCTCCAGTCAGTGAGGGCTTGGGTACCCAGATTTGTTTCACTTTTGCTCTAACACACCTTGAAATAATCTGAGCAACAGTGGGCTAGAACTGGTAATGTCTCTGGTTCATTGGCTTACATCATTTTCGTTATTTATTATCATTTTATCTTTTCAGTTTTATTTTAAATTTTTAAAATATGTGAATCACCAAATGTTGATTATTTGTAAGAATTATGTGTAAGTCACCCATGGAAGGGATATTTTGTGGGAAGGAAACCTGTACACGGACCTCACAACTCCCACTATGGGTGCAGCTGCCTGATCTTTAATGAGACTGATTCTGCCTCCTGTTCTGGCCACACCTGACTGGTCAGTCAATATCCCTGTTGTCCTAATGGACTCAATTTCTTCTGTAAGAGTTTGTTATTGTCACTGTATTGCTGGTTCATGTTCTGATATTGTATGGCGCTCAGCAACCGGTAGCATAAGTGATGTAACTGCAGCCTGTTCTAACTCAGGCTCTACTGTTGCAAGACCTGAAGCCAGGAACTTAGCTTCTGTGACCCCAAGCATCTTCGTATGTGTCCTTGAAGATCCTCATCGTGATGCTAGTTCTAGAATCCTTTGAGTTTTATTTATCTTCTCAGTGAGAATCCGTGAAGACAACAGGGATGGCATTTCACTCTAACAAGTAGATTTCCTTTAGAAGGGAGAGGGGTGACCTCGGAAGGATGGAAAAAATTGCCACGGATCTTGTATAACCTATTAACAATGATTCGTTAAGCTGCCAAGAGGTTCACAGCCTAACTATGCCTATAAAACAACCTATTCAATCCCAACCATTGGTTTGATCTATGCAGAGGGTTGGAAAATGCAAAGCAACAGAGAACTCTGGAATTGGAATGTCATCCATATATTTGTTGGGTGATGGGAGAGACATGAAGGATCAGGGACAGATCAGATCAGGGAGTAGTGTCTTCTGCATCCAGACTTACTTCAGAACTACCTCCTTTTTGAATTTAAACATCCACTGGTTGTATATAGCAGTCCTAAATACAGAAAGGTCACCTCAGGGAGAAACATGCCCTCCAAACAGAGTCTAGAACCAAGTTCTAGACAGATTCTTCCAGAATAAAATTCTGCATTTCTTCTATAAATCACAGCCTCTTTTCAACAATTCCTTTCTCACTTGGCTCATGAAATGAATCACAAAGAGATTATTTTCTTGGCAAAATGGCAGGAAAACCCTAATGTAGACAGTTCCCCTTCTGATTGCAGTCTGACTTCCCCTTATTGAATATTACATCAAGTAGTGGGTCAGGGGTTTCAAAGGAGAGCTCAGCAAAAGGAGACAAAAAACAAAGCCCACAAATTTTTTCAAGGTACCTACTGCAGAGTTATCAGGTCATAGATCTAAATGTCAGCACTGTATGCCTGATTTGCACATTTCAAACCGATTTGGTTTTTTTTTTTTTCATTTTTATCTGCACGCCTGAAGTACTCTGGAATACTGAAACAATTTAGAATCATATTTAGTTTGCAACAGTTCAATTAACTTAAGTGCTAAAACATGCTCCCCAGCTGGTAACTAGTTTAATCGGTTACTATTACAAGAAATAATTTTTTCGGTGCCGGGGCTCCCCAATGTCCTCTCTGAGAGGGCATGGCCATTCACAGGTATGTGGGAATGGGAAGGTTAGGAGTCTGGCAAAAATCTCTGACTTAGCAGAGAAGAAAAAAAAAATCAAAGAATCCATTCTCCTATAAAAAACAAAACAGAACAAAAACCTAGGTATGGGTTTTCATCTTCTGCTGTGATTTTATGACCTCCTGTTTCTCTGGAATAAGTTTATAACCACTCAATAAGCAAGATGAGGGTATGGACCAAGAGTCGAAGATTTTTAAAGATATTGCATAAATGCACTTAACCATGAGCCAAAGTGATAAATAGGAAACCAAGATGAATGTCAGAAACACTGTGAAGAATGATTAGCTGGGACAGTTGGAGCAGCTGCTAAGGCAACTCCAAACACCTGGAAAGAAGGATTTCCTTCTGGCTTACACCAGGGCTGAATTGTTCTAATTGCATTTGCATTAAAAGGCACCACTGGCAAATTGCAAAAAGGATACATACAGTACAGTAGAAAAACATTATGTAAATTTTCAAAAGACACACAATAATACTGCATCTTAATTTTGGATATATGGAAATGCAGTTAAAAGAGAAAGAAATGGATGGGGATTGACACACACCAACCACAAGAGATGGGTCACTACTGAGAGGGGAAGGAGATGGGTGTGTGATTTGTTTGAAGAGAGATTTTAAGCATACAAGGCAACATGCTAAGATCTTATAAATCAAGGAAGTGGATATACAGGGCTCTATTTCATTATTTTATGACCTGATGCTTGTTTGAAATATTTTATAATTAAAGCCATTTTTTACAAGAGTCACTGACAACACCTGTTTTGTAGCCATTGTTAGTCATTTCACGAACATTTGTACCTCACCATGGAGACCACAAACCCTGGACTATTCAGGGTTCATAGAATTCCAAAGACTGATCAACCACCCTCTTTCCCATTACATGATCTTAACTGACCTCGTTGAGCTTGACAACTGAGTTGGAGATGGAGCCCAGATATTGCCGTATTGGAAACCGAGCCCTCTTCTCCACTATTGGTGCTAGATGCAACGAGAACACTACCCCAAAAAGACCACCCATAAACTGGGACTGTGAGTGTCTAGTGATTGATTTCCATGGTAATCCTCAGACCCAACTGTAGAAAGGTTAGCTCTGTAGAGACAAATCCAGATGAATATATCTGAGAAATTTTGAGGAGGCCCTCTGCCACGAACAGCTGATAGTCAAGATAACAATGACCATGACCACAGGAATGAGGAAGCATCCGGTTACAGGGTAACTTGTCAATATGCCTATTGTTTCTTATACATCCCAGCCTAAACCAGAAACTTTTAAATAGTGTTTGTAAAATCATAAAGAGCTCTAAAATAATTGGTTTTGTTATTGAATGCCTAAGTGGTAATAGTGTGCCAACTTAAACCTCCAAATCCATTTTAATGTAGGGAGGAAGTCTATTTTTTTTCCTTTTAAGTTGGCTACCAGTCCTTTTAAATCAGGTTGTATACTATGGTGTCACAGCCCTGTGTTAGTTTTGTCCATTAAGTATGAGGATCTCTGACCTTAACCTTCACAGAAATTTGTTACACAGTCATAGATATTCCAGAAAACACACACACACACACACACACACACACCCACAAAGGGTCCTGGCAAGAGGGTCCTGCTGTTGCTATTAGTAAACACACATTTTATTTTTCTTTTACTATATTTCCAGCTAGAATGTAGGGTAGGGTCCCTATCTAATTCTCCTTTTGCTCTTAGAACCTCATGTGGATTCTGGCCAATTCGAAGAGTTTGATGAATGGATGCAATATGTGCTAAATTTGGCTTCAACCAGATGGTAACAACAACCCTACCCCAACTTTTCAATGACCTCCAATGCAAAATATTTTCTTCTGGGCATTTAGATTTTATTTGTCGAGGCATTGTATGTAGTGAGATGGTCAATGAAGTAAGTTTTGGGGTGAACTGGACTTCGCTCAGATCTTGGCAGTCCCTTAACTTCTTTACATCGCCCTTTCCTCATGTACAGTTGTATACCTACTTCATTCTTCAGTTTGGAGGACCAATTAGGAAAATTCGCATAAAGAGCTAAGCAAAGTGACGAGGAGATAATAATCTTATAATAAATGTTAGCTGATCATATTATGGTCATCATCATCTTCGTGCTTTAATCACCCCTGAGTCTACTGGACTTTCAAATGGAGGATGGCTTTTCCTATTGGTCTTCTCATTGCAACAGGAAGATTTGTCTAATTTAAAATGAAGATGTTAGGGGAAACTGGCCAGATTAAGTACCACCATCACAGCCGAAGTGGAATTACTGTGAAACAAGGAAAGCAGATGCGTTGCTGAGAGCCGATTCTAAGAAAGGAAGTCTCCAGGTTGATCCAGTTTCCAAATGGAGTTGATGAGGCTAAGTTTTTGAGAGCGTGAAAAAAATGAAATAATATTTGTAAATCACCCCAATGCCAGAGTTTAAATGTCTCCACAGTGTCTAACAGATAAGACTTTTTGAAGGGTTTCAACTTTCACCTTCAAAATGCTGAAAGTCTGAGAAGGTTCCGTGTCTCAGATGGCTATGGGAGGGTAAAACTGAATAAATCAGAAGAAAAAAGGGGATCTTCCTCAATGAATTATTGGGATGTGAAAAGCATTGTTTACTGCATGCACATAGGGGCATCTTTTTATCCTTCCACAAAATTAAAGGTGAAAATTTCCATCCAAAAACCTGGCTATGGAAATCCCTAAAAGCCTTCCACCAATCCAGTAGCTGAGGCAATAGGCAGGATTTCAATCAACTCCTCAGAACAACATCAGGTCAGTGAAGGCCAACTGCTGTGTAGCTGACACACAGCCACGCGTACACATGGAACAAGCATTGTCAAGTCCATTATCTTCCTCACAACTCTGCTGCCTCAGCTGTACAATTGCCTCTTTTGTTTATAGAATCCCATGGAATGAGTTGGCATGAAAAGCAAATAAGAAACCATGAGGACTCTTTGCCCAAACCTTGTTTTGTACCCAAAGTTCCAATGTGTTTGGTTAACCTTCTATTTATTTCTTGTCTTTTCACCAGCTGACCTTTCTAGTCTTCGTCTTTGCCATGGCAGAAGGTGGCTCAGTGAGACTCTCGTACCATGTGACAAAGAAACTCTTATGGGCTCTCTATGAATTGTTTCATTCATCAGGTGCATTCACTGGCGCTCCTTTGTATGGCCACCAAACCTGCCATTAAAAATTGGAAAATGTCCTTTTCCAATACACAAGTACTTCTTCAGACACTGAGGCAAACAGTGGGCAGTGACTGTCAGTTTTTACGTTTCCTCCAGTTAATTTCCTGTTGGACGGTCTGCACGGCAGTTTGGATTGCTGACCCTGGGAAAGGTACCTTATTGAATAGGGATCAGGATGTTTTTCCCATGTAGCCAGATAACTGGAGGAAAATTAGGCCACGCGTTGAACTTGATCATTAAGTTACGTGACATGAAAGTAATATGGTGACATCACATACTGTGTGGCCAGTTTACTAACTTAAACTGCTCTAGGAAGTAATTGATCCTTACTCCCTGATAGGGTACACATATTCCTGCCAACAAATAGTAAAATGCTCATGGGCGGGGCAATACCTCTATGCATTATGCAACACTAATCACTTTATTAAAGGTACAGCAATCAAGCTGAAAATGGTCTAAACGGTTAAACCAGGAACAAGCATGGTCTCACTGTCCTTCAAGTCTTTCAGCGCACTGAGAATCTCAGTAGGAATAGGCAAGAGGCCTAGTTGGAAGTGAAGTGAGAGAGCAATGGTATGAATGAAGACAGGACGTGATTTTCAACAGCACAGAAGTCAATCAAAGGAAAGTACCGGTGAATTCCCTTAAATGACCTGCTGGAGGGTATTGTGCGGTAACTAGATTACTATAGCTACTTCTTTCCCCCCATCAATTAGTATTGTTAGAGAGAAGCTTGACTATGGAGTTCCTAACAGCAGCAAAAATAAATTCCCTCCAATTAAGTAGTCTAATAAGCTATTTAGGATTTTACCACTTAACATTCTTTCCTTCCCATTTAATTTCGGCTTTCACTTGGATGTCATCTTGTTGAAAATCCATCACAGACAACTATGTGGGGAGAAAAGATAATGTTGCTAAGTGCCCCTGATGTTCAAAAACGAGCGGAAGCACAATATTTTTTCTAAATCACCCCAGGATTTTTCCTAATAATTCAGCGTCTTCCTCCTAGAAATTAATATATGAAAATACATGAAAATGGTCAATATGCAGACTCAAATATCACACCAGCTACTTGTCTTCAGTAAGTGCTATATGCATAAATTTGGAACAATATAATATTCTAAGGTTCCTTGATTATAATAATGCCTTGGTGTGCATATGTGCATGTATAATTATGCTCATTTAATTTAATCATGAAAATATTATAGGATCATTTGGTTTTCTCCTCTAAAAGTTCTCTCACTTTTTTCAATTAATTAATTCCACTTTGCCCCTGCTAGTAGTCAGCTGATGGTAAGTAAGGGTTTTTGAGCTAACAGGAATATGGCCACATTTCTAGGGAATTATGGGTAGAAAAGAGGCATATGGGAAGGTGATGGCCTCTTTAGCATACATCCCAGTCATGGAATGATGATAAGCTTTTCAGTGGAACCTGATCCTAGAAATACTCGCATTTTATGATCATTTCTTCCCGCAAGTTTCCAGTGTCCCCCAAATACTGAGAATTTGCCCAGGGGCAGTCACCTGATTACAACAGAAGAGTCAGCTCATGTGACCCTCACATTCCACACGCTTGACTGGAGTGGAGCTTTGGGGACTTTGCAGAATTACTAGAATCACATGGGATATATTGAAGGGAACGAGGAGGTGGAGGACATTGAACTTAACCGTGCCTTAGAACAGATAATGCCTCTGTAAGTAGAATGAAACAGACCATTCTGAAAGGGAAGAAACGTGGCATAAAGGCCATCTCATACTATCCTTCCCCCATCAAGACATCTTGTTTCCGTTCTCGCCGAAAAACTGTGTCTGTTCTCTCCAACATGTTAACAGAGACCAATGAAAAGAAATAGACTGCTTTGTGCCCATCAATAGAATCTATATAGCATCTTTTCCCCCAGGGATTAATTCAGCTTTTGATTAAATCTTTCTGAGATTTAAATCATGATGTTACAAACCTCCAAGGAACTCCTCTATGAGTTGTGACCTTCTTTATTACTCTCTGCTGTTTGATAAAGTACGAAGATTGATTTATAATGGCGTATAATGTGTTTGAAAACAAGGAATGGCAACAGGAATTGCAAAATACGAGATTAATACAAAGTAAATATTGCGAAAAGGATGCTTTGGTTAAAATATTCTATAATTAATGCTGAGTTACAACTGTGTAGCTCGTAACACTAGTGTCAAATGAGTATACTAATGTTGGGGCTGTAAATTATATCCAATGATTAGCTAAATAATCCTACAACGGAGAGAAAACCGGCAACGCTGAAAAAGAATTTTGAATATCACATTGTACAGTTTAGGCAGATTTCGTGTACAGGACTTCTGCATTGAGACAAGCTCCCCTTAAGTAAACCGTTCATATTCAGCGCTCATTTCTTTTTATCAGCCTAATTTTGGTCCCAATAATTGTTTTTGCCATTCGTGTCATCAAGGATGGGAGTGATTTAATGTTTTGAGGACAACATGAAAAAGAAATCTTTTGTTTTGAAGCAGAGCATCCTCGTATCAGACCAGCGGCTACTACTGCTGCTTCTGCAAATTCCCTCTTTACTCTCCAAAGGTTTTGAAGGGTAAAAAGTTAACCTTTAAACCCTTTAAGAGAAATACTTGCATTATTCTAATGTCCTTGCTGGGTCCAGCCAGAAGATTGAAAATGTCGTATACAATTTAAGCATCAACCGAGACGGGTCAGAATCTGAGGGTGATCTACCGAATCTCCAGGAGTGCTTCATGCCCACGGTTGTCGATGAGGATGGTATTTGGGTTAGATAATGGCAATTTTTATTTTCTATTTTGCCAACGTGGCTGGCAAATCTTAGAGTGGCATAAAATAGAAATAATGGGCAGCGCTTCTTGTGTTATTTGGCAGGTTCCAATGTACTGTTTCCAAGAATTGCACACACTTTTTTGCTCTAGGAGACGGAGGGAGGCGAGGGCTGGGATACATTTAGCCACCTTCCCCCTAGTGCCCCAATGTTTAGGGTGGGTCTTGCAGTGCAGGTGGCTGGGACCGGGGACGACCATCTGAAATCAGGAGAGGACAGAGCCCTAAGTGTGCCCTCTGTCATCTCTATCATCAGGACCACCAGTCACCTGCGAGGCACAGCGGACAGACATCCTGACGGCAAGCTGTGTCAGCGGCTATCGGCTCGTCCCATATTTAACCTGATGACTTACATATGATGGGGGCTGCGTCCTGTTAACAAGTCTTCGAAACGTGTTCAGTCCGTCCACGGAATTGCTTCCTAAGCTGAATATTCAGCAGGTTTCTCACTAGGGGCAATGGCTTGTACTCAGGAAGACACAATTTCTGTACAAAAACAGAGGCAATCCATTTCATAAAGTCTCACGTCACTTCTCGTGATAGAAAGCACTTCTGCCTCTGCCATTTGAAAGAAGAGAAGGTAAAACACAGAAGGTCTACATTACCTTACAGCTGAAATCCATCCATGAATACGGAAAAGCGGGGAGAAAGGGAGGGAGGTCCAGAGAGGAAATAGAATAATAATAAGCGAGTAATGGGTACCGATCTGAGAAACATGCCAGGAGTTTGGTTACAATAAATAAGAAAAGCAGAAGTAGATTTGAAACATTCGTTTCCCTTTATTAGCTCAGTGAGGCTGATGTGTACTGCACATTTAAAAAAATCACAGGAATTTTCATACAATGAATAAAACCACAACAATACATGTAGAATCGGCAGGTGGAAAAAGGAAAAAAAAAAAAGAAAAAGAAAAAAAAAAGCCCGGCAAGGGCTGAACTAATCGCTCACTTACCCTCTTCAGCATAGTTCAACCAACAGTGTTACACTTTCACCTACAAATCTTAAAGTAGCTCCATCAAATCAGCAGTTCACATTATTGAAAATGTCTGTCACATAGGTACAAATTTAGAATCATCACATTATATTACATGGCTATTCTAGGTCATCTATAGATCAGGTCTTAGACTACAGTGATTGAAGTTCTCGTTACAGCCATCGAAAAAGGACACATAATCATTACCTACTGTAAGCTCACATCTAAAGGCATGAAAAGGTTTCCTTTTTTCAACTGACCCAACCACACACCCCAATAGTGCAAAGTTCCCTCTCTGCTGCTTTGAATGTTGACAGCCCAACCGCGTTGTTCTCGGAGTCGTTTAGCAAAAATTGATTTGGTTGCACTGGAAGAATTATTCTGCTACATCTCTTTAAAAAAAAAAAGGAAGGAAAAAAAAAAAGCCCACATCTCTAAAGCACCGGTTCGGTTCCCAAAACTGTAGATGTGGTACTTACCACAGCAAGAAGGCAATGGCCCGCGGTCATCTAAAAATCCTACAGATCTATGCTGAAATTTGCCTCCAGTGATGATGGTGTGCATGTGTTCATTGGAAAGATTCTCTCCAAAAAAAATTACAAATAAAAGTAAGAGGAACACAGTTTACGTTTTGATGGCCTACCCACAGGGTCTGCATAAGATACAAAAAGCTCTACTCGGACGGTTTAGTGATTCTCTTTTTTGCACTAATTTTAGATGTAATTTGAAGTCCGTGGAGGAAAACTATCTTCATGGTGACAATATTTGTCAGGCCAGAGTGGGGATAAATTAAGCCTCAACGTGAAATCTGTAGTGTTGTCTTTTTGAAAAGTAAGAAAAGAAACCAAATATTTGACTCATGTCAACAATCCAGGGCAAAAAGGAGAATGTATTTAAAATTGGATCACAAAAATTTAAAGGCAAAATAGAGAACGCATCTGGTCCTTGAACACATAATATGATTTACTAAATATTGATTTCTTAAAAATAATTTATTGCTCTTAATAGTCTTTTTTTTATTATTATTATTCTACAACAGAAGATACTCAAAATTCCGAAAGAAAGACTGTAAACTTTAGTTTGGCGTTCACACAGAGTTAAAATATCTGCATTTAACCTACAGAACAACAAGAATTAGGCGGATTAAAGATGTGTTACTGCCGTAACGCAGAACCTGTGAACAAGTTCTTTGATTTCATATTTTTTTTTTATTGCTTTCTATCTACTTAGAAATAAGAAGCCAAAAAATCAAGCAAGCATCCGACAGGACAGACAGTGGATTCACTCAGAACACAATATGCTGGTGATAAATGAATACAGCTATCAAAATTAGCTGCATTGGCCTGGGGGTGAAATCCGTTCTCTAAGATTGTGTTGGGCGAGAGAAAGGAAAAGAACGATTAAGTAGTAGGTGTATCACATCTTCCAGAAAAGTCATGTCGGCAAAACTGTAATCGAATCTCAATTTAGAAACTTGAATACACACTCCAAACTTTCCTGACTTCCTTTCCAGGGGCTCCGCACTCAGATGAAATCCTGATGCTCAAAATGGAGGTTTTTCTGAAGTTTTTATTGAATTTAGCAGAAGCAATGTCATCAAGAACAACATCATGGTCACGTGAGAGGCCAAGCTAGTGCAAGTAGAAACACCGCTTCTGCAAAAGCTGAATTTTCCAAATGAAACATTTCAACTGCAACCTGACAGTCGCCATGCATCCTAGGTAGAAAATTTCCACTGGCTTTATTATTTTCATCCCCTCATAATTTATAATAAATAGGCTATCTGCAACTGATAAATATGTCTCTTTAGTAAACAAAGGAATGAAACATCAGTATTTATACAGGATGCGTAACTGTAAAAAATACAGATAAATACCATCATCATACTCTGCCAAGGGAAAGAGATACTGGCTTCAAGAATAGTCTTCAGACACACATTAATTATTGTAAAAATCATACTGTAATTATTACCTCAGCATTTTGTATCAAATTAAAATCACAAAAATTAAAACGAAACAGCATTTTAAAAAGATTTCTGACCTCTAGTTTCAAAACTACTGTTGATAGAGAAAATAAAAACATTTCTTAATGGTTACCCATTGAGAGACTTTACATAAAATCATGATATCTCCTAGAAAAATTTTAGATGAGAAAATTTCATTCCCCTAACAAATCCAGTGTATAAAACTTCAAAGGAAAACAAGCAACAAGAAAATGTGGAAAAATATCGCGTAAGTGGTTAATACCTTTGGGGGGGGGGGCTGGGGTATTTCTTGACAAGATGCTCAGATTGACGCTCACGTAAGAAGGGATGGATGTGAGTAAAGCATCATTTTGTTGTTGCACTTGACGGACACACACACTGTCTTTTTTGTTTTTTACAATCAAATATATATAAGCAGTAAGTTCAGCTTCTAAATATGTTAGTGTACAATAATTGTATCACCTCATAATTACATTTGAATATTCTTGATTAAGAAAAATTTAGCAGTTTTGAAAAGAAGGCTGCATTTACAGTGCATAGCTGTAACAAAAAAGAACATCGTTGTATAGTATGCACACAAAATAAAAATACTCCATTTAACATCTGTAAATACTTCACTACATCAGAGAATGTAGCAATGACACTATCTGAACACATACCAGAGAGTTCTACCCAACTCTCCTCAGTAATGTAACACCGTGCCCGCTCCTCAGAAAGAACCACTGAATAAGCCGCGCGCTCGACCATTTACAAGGCTTTTGAGATTTGCAGTGGAAGATCAACATGTGGGACATTTACATGGGTGTCAGGATAGAGGATGAACTACAGAAACTTCAAAATGTTAGGAAAGTTTAGCATTCTGGCGCCCGCAGTATCCTCTCCCACCCAGACTCCATGGCAAAAGGAAAAAGAGAAGAAAAAGAAAGAGAGGGAGAAAGGAGGAGGGAGAGAGGAGAGACAGGGGAGGGGACGGGGAGAGAGAGAGAGAAAGAGAGAGAGAGAAAGGATATTAGTTCTACCGAAACTGTGGTTTCTTCGGGATTGTCAGATAACCATTACATTACGAGAGAAAGCTTGCTTCAAGTTGATTTTGCACTTTCTTAAAAAACAGAGTACGGAGGTTGATGCCCAGACATCGGTGGCTGTCATTTTAGGGTGGTTTGTGGTCGGTTGGTTAGTTTGCTTTCCTTTTGAATTTATGCATTTTTTTTTTCTTTTTGAATAGAGTATGAACATTTTGAAGTTCTAGGTTTTACGTGCGTCTTCATGGAACTGCTGCCATTTGAAGCGATTCGCCCGGGCACACTCTGGTCACGTGCCCCCAGTCCCCACCTGTACACACAGACTTCCCCCACACCAGCCGTGCGCATGCGCGCACACCCACGCCCATACACCCGCACCCACGCACACACCCGCGCGCGCAAACACACACACACACACACACACACACACTCCGTCACCAAGAGACTCCAGGGAAAGCAAAGTTGACACCCATGAATAAACGTGCTTACTGGATATCCTTCCTGTCTCTTGCCTCTTCAGCAGCTGTGTTCATGTAAACCATTGTTGTTGTTGTTCTTGTTGTATTGTTGTTGTTTTGTTTTGTTTTTATACAGAGAGTGTACAGTAGGAGAAATTCCTAAGTATGACTTGCAATAGTCAGTTAGGGAAGGACGCGCTGTCCCGTGAGGTATTCACCGTCCCTCTGTCATCTTCAGCCAGGGAACATGTTACCTGCGCAAGCTTCTCTGAGCTTCTTTCAGTAAACTATCAAAATCCAGAGAGTCATACTTGCTCTTGGTGGAAGCAGGGTCAAAGTCATCTGAGTTTGAATCTGCAAGAAACCCAAGCTAGGTTAGAGACACCCTTTGCCAAGTGTCATTAACTCAATCATCCAATTCAAGATTACCTGATTCAAACACAACTTGTCCAGTTAAAAAAAATATACCCAACTTTTGTCGGTATATCTATATCTATATCTAGATCTAGATAGATACATTGCCATAAATATCAATATTGATATTAATTGATATAAATATAATTGACATCAACATCAATATTGATGTAAATTTACATAAGTACATATTTGCAGAGGGTATATACACCCAATATTTTATCGGCATACTATTGATACATATATATAATTTACATAATAATTTATGAATAATATATCAGTATACTTATACTTTATTGGCATGCTATTGATACATATATATAATTCACATAATAATTTATGAATAATATATCAGTATACTTATGAATTTATATATATATATAATTATATATAATACATAAAAATAAGTATTTAAAATACACATATATTTGCAGAGGGTAAGGGGTGGGAAGCATTCAAAACACTCATTTATTGACTCATTTTAGTCTTAAACAATCCTAGGAGATAACCAGAACAAACTTAGTATTTCTATTCAATAGCAACACATTCAATCAATATACTTTAAGAAAAACCATGTCCTGCCCCCTCTCTGGCATGTTAAATGACTTACCCAACGTTCCTCGACAACTTAGGTGGACAGGTAAGAGTAGAAGCTGGAATTAATTTCCCTATCCAACAGGATGGATTTCACAGAGCATAAAAGCCAGGAGAGTGGGCAGGAGGGAGAATCATTAGAATTTCACCCATTCGCCACCTGACTGCTCCCCTTTGAGGCAGGAGGGACATATGATCCATTGATCTATTCCAGTACCTTGGGGAAACCCCAGCAATAGTGGCACAAATTATGCCCACATGAGAAGGTTCAGGGAAACACTTCAGGTCCAGAGAAGGTAAAGTCAACCTCTTTACCCAAGAATACGAGAGGAAAAATTCACAGGTAAGAATAAAACCACGGCCTTCTTTGAATTCCTACACTAGTCCAAGTCCGCTTTTGTGAAGAGTTCCACATACTTCACATAGCCCTTAACAAAACTGTCATGTTCCAGCAGCAATGGGTGTGAAATGAAATTCTGATTCTAAATATTTCTGATTTTCCTCCACTGACATTTATAAAAAAGTCAGATATTTCTTGCCGGTCTTGCAAACGAGGAAAAGGTATCTTGGAGACAGAATAGGAAGCCTCTTGGCAAATGAACTCATTCATTTGAAAGCACTTATTTGCAGGGAAAACAAGACCTCTCTGGGAAACATTAACAATCCTACTAAAATATGAACCCTTGTATGTTTTATCCAGAATAAGTTACAAAATAGAAATGTCCGAAGTGACAGAGAGTGTAAGAGTAGATAATGTGGAGGCATACTCATTGACCTCACAAGCTGTTCTGCTGAAAAGGTTGCAATCCCTCAAGCTCTCCAGTACCAGGCTGATTTCCCCTCCTCGCTTCGAGCTCCTTTAACCATCTCAGACTTAAAGGCAAGGAAATTCCTTCACTTTTGTTTTTCCTTTCATTCTTACCATCCCTTGTATTTACTGACGTTTGGTCAATCCAGTTTTTCCAGGTAAGAACAGCAATTGCAGTCAGCCTCAGACATAAAAGAAAGGGGAAAAAACAGCCAATCGCTCCCCACTGAAATCTCCAGGAGTCAATTCTTAAATCACACTGGCTCCCACCCTTCTCTTCATAGCCTGATGAGCAGTTGGCTCGTATCACTAAAGCCTCACGACCAGCGGTTGTTCCAAAGTCTTTCTTGTAGAAACACACACACACACACACACACACATACACACACACACACATGAAGTCCCGCTCGTGGCTTGACATTAACTTGAAATCAGAATTCCACTTGCATTACAAATAAAGTTAGACGAGCTCCCTGATGGCCGGACTCTGTGGCATTAAGGTCATCACTGAAACATCAAGAGCACACATACATATCTTTCCTGAAGGAAATTCTGAGAAGACTTAAGATATCTTAACTTTGGGTCACTCTACATCAAACCCAGAGTTTCAGGGTTTCCATATTTTCGTTAGCAAAAGATGCTTCGAAACCGTGGCTCTCAAGAGTTTCTTCACTATGAAACATGCTGGCTGGTATTCACATAGATGGAATCACTTATACGGGCATACTATGTCACACTACGGGCATCCGCAAACTCTTTGTCGTCGCATGAATACAGAACGTGGTTGGGGCGCCTGGGTGGCGCAGTCGGTTAAGCGTCCGACTTCAGCCAGGTCACGATCTCGCGGTCCGGGAGTTCGAGCCCCGCGTCGGGCTCTGGGCTGATGGCTCAGAGCCTGGAGCCTGTTTCCGATTCTGTGTCTCCCTCTCTCTCTGCCCCTCCCCCGTTCATGCTCTGTCTCTCTCTGTCCCAAAAATAAATAAACGTTGAAAAAAAAAATTAAAAAAAATAAAAAATAAAAAAAAAATACAGAACGTGGTTAGGTACAATTCCTGAGAAAATAACATCGACAACACCTCTTTCTTGCCACTAAAGAAGGATGTCGCAACACAACTAAGACATAATAAAAGTTTTACGGGAATAACCCCAAAGCCACTCTAGTTATTAAAAATGAATAAGTTGTTACAAATAATGATACCGTATAAATAGAAACACATCATGTTACAACGGTATTCCTACCGCCTAGAAAACTTTTGGCACAAAGGAGGTACTAAAATGAATATTTTTTGAATGAATGTATTAATCTTGAATGCCAGCATACTAAAAAAAAAAAAAGTGGTTGAAAATATTTGTGTTGGGATCTTGGGATGATTTACCAATTAATGCCAAGGGTATATATAAAGTTATGGATATATTCAAGATGCTGATAATGTAATACATTTTTTGAGTTAATAATTTGTGATGGATATGTTATTTATTTTATTTTTCTTAGTATAAGTTTTATGCGATAACTAATTCCTGATGAGCAAATTATTATATTCCTTTTTATACCTTTTTTTTAATGTTTATTCTTGAGAGAGACAGAGACAGAGTGCGAGCAGGGCAGGGGCAGAAAGAGAGGGAGACACAGAATCTGAAGCAGGCTCCGAGCTGTCAACACAGAGCCCGATGCAGAGCTCGAACTCACGAACAGGGAGCTAGGGACCTGAGCCGTAGTCAGGTGCTCAACCAACTGAGCCACCCGGGCACCCCAAATTATTATATTCTTAATACTGACCCATCCTTCTCTTCTGGTCTTACAGTCCTAATTTAATTTCTATCTTTCCTCTTCAAGAGTTTTCATCGAGGTCTTTCAGAAAGATCCATCTGTTTACAAGACAGTAAACAGACAGACTCACAGATTACAGATTCATGGAAACCAGGCCTAAATCCTGGCTTGACCTCGGTAACTTTGATTGTCCCTTTAAACTCTTGAGTCTCACTTATAAAAGTGGCTCATGATATTAACTTGGAATCATTACACTGTGCACTAATAGCATTGTGGTAATCACTAGGTGGCCTCCATAGCAGAGGGACAGGATGTGTGAGCTAACTTGGCTTGGGGAGCAAATAAAAACAGAAAAAAAAAACTGGTTAAATCTACCTAAAATGATAGGTCACTTTACTCCTGGTAAAATTAATCTATATCACATCATTTTCACTAACTCTGGACACACATATGAGCTCCCGATCCCTCCAAGTGTCCAGTCTGGTCTCATGTTCACCAAATTCACCGGACGTTCCCTGAAGCATTGCACCGAACATCTTCAGGGGACAAAAACAAGACACATATGAATGTCATTCAGTTCCGAAGCTGATCCCTGACGCTGACGCTTTCATTTTAAAATAACTTGAAATTACAGAGGCGCCTGGGTGGCTCATTCGGCTAAACGACCCACTTCAGCTCAGGTCATGATCTCGCGGTCAGTGGGTTTGAGCCCCGAGTCAGGCTCTGCGCTGACAGCTTGCAGCCTGGAGCCTGGTTCAGATTCTGTGTCTCCCTCTATGCCCCTCCCCCACTCACACTCACACTCTGTCTCTGTCTCTGTCTCTGTCTCTCTCTCTTTCAAAAATAAACATTAAAAAAATAAAATAACTGGTATTTCTAACTTCTCATGACCATCATTTATAATCACAATCATAGCTTCTATTTATTGAGCACCTACTTTCTGCCAGACACCGTGCTAACAGCTTCACACAGACACTGTGCTAACAGCTTCACAAACATTTATTTAATCTCTGCAACAACATTATGGAGTGGTTTACAAATGAAGGACTGGAAGCAGAGGAAGTGTAATTGTTTGTTCAAGGTCAGAATTTAAGTCAGGTTTCAAAACCAGGTCTGTAAGATTCCAAAGCCAGGGGTCTTTCCACTACAGAGCAACTACGCTCCAATCGACTACCCTTCGTGAAATTGTAGGGCTTGAGGGAATTGGAAAAAGCCATGCTGCTACAATACACATCAAACCTACTTTTCACAGAATACAGAGCCAGCTTAGCGACGGCAAAGTTTCTATTGCTGCTGGCTAGACAGAGAGATAACAAGAGGGGAAACATTCTTCTTAGAAATATTTCAGGGAGGCTCCGGTTCAATTTGGAAATACCATCCAATCCTCCCTCTACCAGTGATGAATCGTGATTTAAAGGCCCCTCTAGGTAGCTTATTTTAAACTCTAGATGTTTTGAAAGACTGGAAACACCCTGGCCTTCATCACTGAAGAAAATAAGTCAAATCAACTTAAGACTTCAATCCGTCTTGACTGTTTTTATCAGCCAACATTTGAACAAATGACTTGCCACCTTTTATATTTTCATCCCTAGGCCTCTATCTCTCTGACAGTCAGCTGCCTCTCCCCTGCTTCATACTATCTATTTAGCCTGTGAAGTGAATTATAGCATATTCCCCCCCGAACAATGCACACCACCTATATCAATTACTTTAGGAAGACATCACTTCGGTGGAAGGGAGGAAAAAAAATCCCCGTATTTGGTATTCATTTCTTTCTTTATACCAAGCCAAAGCAAGTGCAGACAGATACAGAGTAATGCTTCGGAAGAGGTTTCTATGTTAATTTTATGATTATTGTTACAAATTGATTTAAATAATTATGTCACATGCACAAGACATTTGCCATTTTCCTTCCTTCATTCCTTCATCTAAGAATTTAAAGGCTTACAATACACACATTAAATAGGGACCGACATGCAAAGGCACCGAATTAAAATGGAGAAGAAAATTAAGATGTCCATTTTGGCATTATTTATAATGCCAAAAAATTGACAATTAAATGAATGTTTAGCTGTAATGGAATGATTAAATATAATGGTACTCACCTAACACAATACAGTGCAACCATTCAAATAAGTTGATAAATTATTTTGAATCCCATGAATCACAGTGGAAAATGAACTTCTATAGTATTAACTGAGAAAAGTAGAATTTAAAGCTTTATAAATCTATATGATGTGACCTCAACTGTAAGAAATTAGACATTCTGAGACAAAACACTGGACTGCAAATCACACAGCAGACCTTTAGGTGATGTGCTGATAGGTGATAGGACTATTTTTCTTAGTACTTTTTTATATTTCCCAAATGTTACCCCTTGAGTCTGTATAACTTTTGTAACAGGAAAAATGAATACTTAGAAATGCTTCAGTTTCCTTATCTGTCAAAGGGAGATGACAGTAACAATAGCCACCTTCTAAGATTGTTCTGTAGTAATTAAATAAGAAAATGCTTGCAGAGCCCCGGGCACAGTGCCTAGCATCTGGAAACACTAAAAACAGAACAGGGTTGTTGTTTTTTTCCCCTCTCCTTTTGTTTTAAAGAAAGTATAGTGTGATTTAGCATATGAAATTATATTTTCTCTTCTCAAGGTGTAATTTGTAGAATATGTCTTAACATTTTTAAGAGTTTGTAGGACAATAAGGAAAAAAGAACCAGACTTTTGCATATTCTGTTCCACGAGCCAATGATGATAATGCTAAGGTTTATACAAAAGGAGTCACACGGCAAACCTACACAATAAAGACACACACACACACACACACACACACACACACACACAACATAAGCGCTTGCTAACATACACATACGCAAATAGCCCAGACTTTCAGCATTTGAGAAGATACTCCAAAGAACTCACTTCTGCCCTTTGTTTCCAAAACCTAAGCCCCTTGCTTCTGAGAATGGCCCAGATGATAAAAAATTAGAAATAAGATAAAATATGTATTCAAATATCCCCCCTAGCAAAATAAAATGATGGCCCAACCCAATATGCCTATGGTTTACATCTGCTTCCATTTTTGAGCCTTACATTATGGATTCCTCATTCCATGTACAATAAAATCCATACCTAGGTCTGCATAGTTAGACTTGAAAAATTGCTTGCGTCCACAAAAGTACAGCTCGAAGTCAGTTTCATTCGACCTGCGCAAAGTGTATCCATTTTCAAGAGCAGCAAAAGCATCACAGGTATAACGGTAGGTAATGAAACCATAGCTGTCTCTGGAACAGACAAAGAAGAGAGGATCAAAGCTGGTGAGGAAGGATTAACATATATGCCTGTAACCCTTCCTTACTTCGGGAGACTTCGCTGGTGCCAACGTCTCAACCGCTGCATCCATTTATCAGTGTGATTGTCCTGTCAAGCAGCTAAATACTTATTTCTGGGACAGGAAATCTCAACTAGAAAGATTAATAAATAGGGATAAAAGAAAATAAATAAGGTTCTGAACTCAACATGTCATCTGTCAAAGCATTCCCATCCTAGTAATCTTACGGCCATAATTTTTTACATATGTCAGCCTCTAAACAAGAAATAATCTTGAAGATTCTTACCCATCATCCCGCAGATTTACTGTGCACTCCTCAATTTCACCAAAAACTTCAAAACGGTCCCTCAGTTCCGTCCGTGTTGTGTCAGGTCTGATTTTACCAACGTAAATCACACGGCGTTCTTCCTGGGGAAGGGGTGGGGGGGAGCAAGGAGAGACTTTTGCCAGTTCTGGAGATAGGAAGGAAGTTACATCTCTAGAAACATTCATACATGTATGCTCATGCGCACCAAGAACCCACGGAGCATGCCAGCGAAAGCAAAACATACACTAAAACTGAATGAGGGACAACACGTGACCCCAGTTTTCGTGTCCATTTCTCCAGTACTGCTCTTTCTCCCGCGCACCCTACCCTGGATCTCACTCTTCTGCTTTTGCTCTCCAGCTCTGTTCTTCTCTCAAGTGAGCGTCTATGTATTACAAAAGAAATACGGGCAATGCAATCTTTTTATCTCTGGACAGCTGGAAGATACCGGTTAAATATTTTAACACCTGTGACGTGATTATTCATCTTCCAAATTGGTAAGAAACTGACCTGGCTTGCAAAACTGTTTAACTTCTCATTTAACTCAGGATTCGAATAATGAGATGTACAAATTTAGACATCCCTCGAAACAACGATTCTTAAACTCCAGTATAAATAAAAATTACCTGGGGTGCTTATTAAAAATGCAAATTATTGGGGTTTATCCTGGCTATATTAAAAAAATTAGAAAGTACGATTCAACAATCTTCATTTTTAATAAGCACACCCCAGTGATTCTGATGCAGGTGGTCCAAAGACAATAATATGAAAATACAGTCTTAAAATGTAGGCTATTTTAAGCCATGGGTCTCTGCAGAATAAGAGCTATAAAAGAAGCTATAAATTTCACTTTAGCAATGAATCTTATTTTAGGAACAGACTAGAAGGGTGTGGCCTAATTTTCAGAAGTGGAGTCAATATCATCATAATCTGAAAGTCATCAGCAATTTATAGCCTACAAAATATGGGAATAATATCTTACAGCCCAGGGATGGACTCCTTTTTCAGGAAACAGTAAAAAACACTTCTCAGTGTAAGAAGCAATCCTGTATTTGTCGTTCCAAGAAGACAAGGCCAAAGGTGATGATGTCCCTCAAAACCAAGGCAAGGTTTTTCGAGAACATAGGGCGTCAATGGAAAGAATGTGCTTACCAACTCGTCTATATGCCTACTGAGAACAAACAAGAAAGAAGTGAACTTATAGGTTGCAAGCTTTAAGTTAGATGGGAGCCAAGATTAGGAAACACACAGGACTAAGGCATGGATTCAGCTTGCCGAAGAGTTTCCTCCAGATGTACCGAGGGTGTCCTGTCTCGGATGAGGTACAAAGTAATCTGCGCTTATGGCAAAGAGATACTCTATGTTATTCCCTGCATGTCTTTCCTTTTCATATGCCCAGTATTTAGCAAAGGGCCTGGCAAAGAGTGAAAACTCAGTAAGCGCTTGTGAAACGTAACTGAGCAATTTACAGACTAGAGTCTCCTAGGTGATCCGATCATCCGTTCATCATCTTCTTTTACCACAGGCAACACTCATATTTCTGTTTTGATAAGAGAAGTTCCTCGGAGACTCAGATGCAAATAGCCAACTGTCTATCTGACATCTCGAGCTGGATGTCCCCTGAGCACTTCAAACTAGACCATTACCCAAACCCAGCGCTCCAGTTCCACCCTCCCCCCAGTAGGTCTCTCTCCAATGGTCTTAATGTCAGTGCAGTTAATGTCATCTAGCCAAGATTCAGGACAAAAACCTGAGCGCCTTCCTCGATTCTTCCCTTTTAGTCCCCTCTATACATCCAATCATTCATTGGCTCTGTTGATTTTACCTCCTAAATACCTGTCTGGTCTGTCTCTCTTACTCGATCTCCTCTAAACCGAGGTGCCAGCGTCTCTTTGTGGATTAGCATAACAGTCTCTTAACTTGGATCCTGGGTCTATATTTATTCTCCTCCAATCTATTCTTTCACTTCAATCGGAATAATCTTTGCTAAGGGAACAGGAATCTGATCATGTCAATTACTGTCTAAAACATTTCAATGGCCTCACACAACTTTTAAGGAAAGACCTAAATCATTAACAGGACCCACGAGGCCTTGCGTGGTCTAGACTCGTCTCCCTCGTGGGTTTTCTCTCCTACTTCCCACTCATCCCTTTATTTTCCAGCCACCTTGAGCTACTCGGTCCCTAGTATATACTGTGCTCCTTTCCTTCCCCAAGGCCTTTGCACAAGCTGTTCCCTTGCTCCTTATAATAGCCTCCCCACACTGTCTCCTCCTCCTCTTCTCCGATGTACACGTACTGTCTAAAATTACACCGAACTCAACAATCATTTCCTTTCTGAGACTTGAGATGAGGTCAGGTTTCCTATCATTTGTTCTTATAGTACACTATTTCTCTTTCAGAGTTTGATGACCAATTGCAATTAAATAATTAATAATTAACTCGTTGTTTCATGTCTGTTTCCCCCTACAATCTGCATCTGTCCGATTGACAACTGTATGTTAAGGGTACTTGAAACCTCACAGAGTCTAAATGAATATTTGTTGAAAAATCAATCAATCACCAGTCAGTTAATCAATTTCAACACTTACCCTTACACCCTTCATTGCATCAAAGAGGCTGAAGGGTAATCCTTACTCCCTGAGACTCTCTAAGAAAATGGAGAATGAAAGCCAGGTTTGATGCCTAGTCATAGGAAAGACCTTGCCAAGGTAGTTAAGCTGAGTGAATTGACAAAGGTTTCCATGATTTGTTTTTACAGGTTTAAGTGGAAGAAGTGTGGAGTAACTACATGTTTGCAGAGCTCTCACTCCTAAAAATCACTTCTGAAAATCCGAGGTGGGCCTCCACTGAAACACTCAGTAAAACACAATTCCCTTGACAACAGCTATCAGGCCTAAATGATTGACCGGGTGAAGTCCCACAAACAGAATGGAGTGCCTGATTCACTTCCATGTAGATTGTATGTCTCAACTGAAGGCTGTAATTGTGTTGTTCCAGACCACCCAGCACATCCTGGAAATCAATAAATATAAATGGATGATGAGACTCATCCTGGGGCAGTGTTGTACACTGGAGTAAGGGACTCATAACACCACATTCCATTCTATTTACAGCCAGCTCTAGCCAAACAGCCAAATGTGATGGGACTGTTACCTAAACTTTCTGGCGCCTGCTTGCATGGGTGTTACTTTTTTTTTTTTTTTTAATAGGCCTTTTTTAGGAAGGTTACTACTGTATAAAGAAAAAGGAGGGGGAAAGGCAGAAGAGAGAGAAAGAAATTGAACCATCACAAAGAAATTGCTCAACTACCATTATGGGAATACACACAGCCTACGTATTCAAGGAAATTTGAAGTTAAAGCTAAAATCGACCATATGCACGTCCATATGCAAACATATTGGGACAGTCTCTGAATTGCTTCTTTATACAAAACTGTATGCAACAACGATCCCACAAAGAAGATAAACCAGAGGACCTTTTTGGATACTGATACATTCTGCAGTAAAAAGAAGACACAATCTAGATGGGAAAAAACAGAAACCCAAAGGGCTGGTGCACAATCACTTAAATTACCTATTTGTCTATCATCTCCTTTTATGAAACACAGGAATGGAACCACGTCTTGCTTCCTTACAAAGATCAGAGATTGAATACATGCTGAAATTCTCATTTTAGAAAATGATTAGAGTGCTTGGTTTTCCTAGTGCTAAAAATGAAACTAAAAGGCATCTGAAGGTCTAAAAGCAAAGACAAAAATCTTTCCAAGATTGGCCAAAATGTCTAGCAAAGAACCGATTATTTTTAACATGTTG
Source organism: Prionailurus bengalensis (assembly GCF_016509475.1). NCBI lineage: Eukaryota > Metazoa > Chordata > Mammalia > Carnivora > Felidae > Prionailurus > Prionailurus bengalensis. Next base: position 187,391,758 of record NC_057344.1, on the reverse strand, counting down.
CAGTTTTATTAGGCAGATGAATAGATTCCATATCTTTAAAAAACCTTAACATTTGCAGCCAATTTTTCAAGACATTAATTTCTAAACAGGAGATGAAAGGAAAAGAAATCAAAATGCTTAATAACATTTTCAACTTCTTAAAGGCTTGGAGGAACTCTAAACCTTTGGAAAAAGCTCCTTGAAAAATGATTTTCGGACCAGTTTTCACTATTGAGGAGGATGGAACATTTATCAAATATCTTTTAGCTTCAATTTTCACAAAAGCTAGTTTGCTGATGGTGTGGATAACAAAATTGAAGATTTATATTGCATTAACAGGGATAGTAAATCATCATTATATCAAAATGCAGGGGGGGGGGGAATACAGGGAAAAAAACTGACTGAAATTAACTGACTTTGCATGATCAAAATCTTTATCAAAAAGAGAATAGAGCCTCTCGGGTAGCTGGGGAAACATACAATGGCTGCAGTCAAATAATAAGCTAGTTTTGGTAAAAGGGGTTTGACTAAGAGAAAGGGAATTTAGCAGGGAGGTTAACATTTATTGAATTCTAATATATGCCAAGCACTGTGCTTGATGCTTCTTTATGGGTTATCTCCCTAAAATGCTTTGCAACACCAGGTAACAACAAGGAACAGCCTGACAGAATTTAGATTTTGATTCTCAGAACTCTTAGCCTACATTTCCAAGTCAGGATAATATAAAAATTCTTTTTCCTATGTTAAGGAAGCTGCATGTCAACTTCAGCCACAAAAGACTCATGTTCATTTCCAGATTAGCTACCAACTGACTTCCTCAGAAATTTCAAAGATATTACAAATACTGTATGTGAGGTGTATGGATAAAATCTATGCCCTCTAGGCTGAATGGTACAGTGAGGTCCTCCATCTAAAAGACAAGGTGAGGGGGTGGATGGCTGTGAAAAGGCACATATGGACAGAAAGAAATGCCAAACCTTGACAAAAGTCAAATTGTGTTTTTTCGCTCTCTTTCCCTTCATATTGATTATAATAATACTCTTAGGGAAGAAACAAAACTACAGTACTCAGTTTTCCAAAGTTACTTGCAGTTAAGTACTACCCAGGAATATTCTTCTAAGCCTAAATTTGGACCAGGGTGAATAAATCCAGGATAGTCTACGCACGAGCCAGTATGCAAGTAAACACACGGATAAGGCAGACAGCATGGAAACTGAGAGGATGGAGGACAGCTTTCAGTAAAACTGATAATTTCTAAATAGTGAGGTTCAACTCACAATAGAACATGTATTCTAACCTACATGAAGTATCTCTTGAAAAAGGCTTGGATAGAAAACTATTTTCTCCAAAAATTCTAACTATGAGAAATTACACACACACACAATTTTTTTTTTTCCCATTTGGAAGAAGCTGATAATTATCCATGATGAAGCACTGTTCCTGACTCCTGGGCTGCATACTGACGAATGGAAGGGAGAAATGAAATGGCTTAGTCATTGCCCAGGCACATCTGGTTTGGGTTTCAAGCACTGAGCCGTATCATAATGTGTACATTTACCCTTTAAATGAACATCCCATTATCATGTTTTCTGGCAGAAAATTTTACTGACTGCAAATGAGTGGGACTTAGAACTCTACGAGAAATTAGGGCAGTGACAGTTTAGACATTAAGTGCCAAACTCTGGCTTGCAAAGTTCCGATTAACCTAAATTACTGCAAGGCTGAGAAAGACAGGGTGACGTGGTTCTTGAGAAAGAATTTAGGTGGAAAGTGGAGGAAAGGAACAATCAGAACGGTGGCAATGGTCAACCCCAATATAAGATTCTGTGTTAGTAACTACTGACTATTAGACCTCTCTTAACTCTCTGATTTGCTGCATCCAGGTTGGTCTGGATAAAGACTTTTAGATGCATAAGCAATGACAAAAGTTTATACAGACCTCCTAAACCGTCTCCTTACGGAACTCAAAATAAAAGCAATATAGACAGCAAGCCAAAGGCGGCAAAGACCCCTTTAATTTTGTAAAATATCAGTCATTCGATGATTTAACATTTTTTTCATTTCCTTTCTGGGCCTCTGCTTTGCTAGTCCTCTAATTATATGATTGATCTGAATTAATAGATAACCCAACATTGCGCCCTAGATATTCTAAACAAAATTTACTACTTATTCATTACGTCAAGGGTTTCTCAAAAATATGAATGGAAATCACCTACCCAACCAAGTTAAGAGGACTGCCCTAGTTCCTTTAGCTGTTTCACGAATGACCTCTCAAGCTGATCCAGTCAAATGAGTCAAAGCTCATCACATGTATCTCTGTGCCCAAGTCCATTAAAATACATTTTGCAAATGCACTGTGGCACAAGAAAGTAAATCATCTTGATGAAGGAAAGCAATCAGAAAATCTTCCTATGGTAAACTCATTAAGAAATTCCACTATGCCTTCAAGATAGCCTTCACAATCTTTGTCATGTCTTACAGGACACTTTAAGGATCTCGCTTCCATCGAGCCCTCCAGTACCGATTCTGTTCCCCAGTGTTCTGGTTAAATGACTAGCAGTTTCTCAGCATACCTTGCTCTTGTCTAGGGACTTACTGTGACCTATAGCTTCTGCCTAGAACAGCAGTGCCCACTAAAAACATAATGCAGCTTATGCAAGCTTAAATTTTCTAGGAGGCACATGTTAAAAAGCAAAAAGAAACAGAAAATTTAGTTTTAATAATGTATTTTGTTTAGCTCAATATGTCCAAAACATTATCATTTCAATTTGCCATTGATATGAAAAGTATTAATCAGGCATTTTACCCTCTTCTTTTGAACTAAATCTTCAACAGCCAATCACATTTATAGTGCATCTTAATTCAGTGTGGCGAGTGGCTGCCATATTGGAAAGCACAGGTGTAGAAAACCTTTGCCTTCCTTCTCTTTCGATTTCAGATCAATCTCACCCTCTCCAGGAATGCCCTCCCTCATTCTCAGGTCTAGATGTCCACCCATTTGCCACCAGTACCTTAGGTTACCTTCTGCCATAGCACTGAACATACCTTATTGCTCGTTTGCATATCTTTATCTGCCGGGAGACTTGAAGCTCTCTGGATGTGTGGACCAGGTCTTACCTGATTCTATATCCTAAGCAACTAGCAAATGTTTATCACATAAAGGATCACGAGTTCTCGCTTATGTGAAGCAGAAACAGCATGTCATTGTCCAAGAGGGGGTGAATTTACGAGTTAGTCCCAAATCTTTATATTCAGCTCTCATTATCTATAGTTCGCTGATTACAGAGTAAATAATCCCTATGTCCTAGTTTTTTTTTCCAATCTCCTTTTCCAAAACAAAAACAAAAAAAATCTCAAAGCCAGATGTCTAGTTAATTTATAATGACTCAGTGTAAGCCAACTTGATATTTTTACTATATAAGCCATCTTTCAGAGATGACTGATAAAGACTGTCTTACTCAAAGAATTAACTAAAGAACTGGTCAACATTGGGGACACAAAGAGAAGGCAGAGGGTATCTGCTTTCAGTCTGGGGCTAGTGACCTCGAGGTTGCTTTTGGCACAGGCGTAACTGTGGAATGTAGACCAGCCACACCAATTGATATTTTGGAAAGAGCCAAACTAATGAAAAGACCCCTCTCTCCTTTAGGCACTCTCATTAAGTATCCGGCACTAAATTATCTTCGGAAGGAAAAAAAGAAACACATGCCATTTAGCCACATTTATCTGCACAGCTTTGGTCATAGCGGTGTATTTTGCACAAACGCACGATGAAACCGTTAATCGTTCTCTTCGCTGTGATACTTTTGGGAAGAAACATGAAGGATTTTACAAAATATGGATTTGCAAACACTGAAATAACTCTTTTCCTACACGCTTGCTCAACATGATTCTCTTTTGTAAAGATTCACTGTAATGTGCCATACCAAAAGGCTTTGTAAACTCTATGGCATTATATAAATGTGAGTTATTATAATTATTGAACAGGCTATTAATTAAATACAGCAAAATTAGAAAAATTGAATTTTTAATTTTCATTAGTCTTCTTTAAGTGTTAGCGAATGACACTCTGGCAGCTCTTAATACCACAGCTCATTTGAAAGTTGAGAAAAATGAGCAAAGGTGTTGTAATTTGCACAAGACTTTTGATTCAGTCTTAGGTAGCTTCGACGTTAAATGACAGCAAACACTCTAGACCTTTAGCCTAAGTATTCAATTACTTCTCCCTTCTTTTTCCTCGAGTGCCTGCTATTAACAGGCCTCTCAGTTAACCTTTTCCCTCTGGTTGATAACTGTTGGCCAGTGCTTGATTTTGACCCCATTCGTCAGTTCTTTTAGGTAGTTTTTTCAAGATTTTGTTGATGGTTGTAGGTTTTCTTAAAGGTACAATATAAATCTCACCTTTACAGTTGAAAGTCATTTCCCTAAACCTCGGTTCCCTTATATGCAAGACCTGGGAACAGCTGATCTAACTGAAATGACTCTCAGGAACAACGAAGCACAGACAGGCAGCCACGGCGGACGAAAGCAATGCCACTTCTGATTGATTACTCAAGGCTCCCTGAAGCCCTGAGTTGGGAGAGACCCAAAGTTTCCCCACGGGCTCAGTGGGAAGAGTTCCATAATTGATTAGGAATGTCTGCCATGGGCAAGACTGACAACTGGGGCCAGTGGCTTTCGCCTTCTAAGTTCTGGGTTGAAAAGCAATAGGAGGGAGCTGGGGTAAAATCTACCTACTTGCGAGCAGGTGCTGGGAAGTAGTGACCCGCAGAGAACCAACAAGTTCAACATAGCCTGGATCTTTACATCGAAGTGTCAGTGATGTCTGTATGTCAAGGAGATGCGATGCCTTGCAGTACGTGGTGACGAAATACATAATGGGTTACTGCAAAGTAGCTCATAAGAAATGTGGATGGGTCAACTACCCGGTTAGATGCTGACCCAGCACAAGTAAGAAATGATGACTTTTTAGCAAATCTTCATCTACCGCCTCCTTTAAATCTAACTTGAACCCGGTCCCTTCCCGCACGATCCAATTCTAACGTCTGCAGAAAAGACAAAAGCTAAAAAACCAAACACGGGCACCGCCTCATCTTCCACTCACAAAAGCCGCAGAGGACGGTAAGAAAAACCCATCGTCTGACCCGATGGAGCCAGTCTTTGACTGAATACATCCCTGCCCCCTCCATTTTGGAAAACAAAAGGAGAGAACAGCAACGAGCTGCAAGATGAATGAGGAACGTGAAGTCCGAATAGGAACCTACGCTCATTTACCATGTTGCTTCCCAATAATCTGCGTCGAGAGGGATTGGATGGGGGACGCACCGCTGCTTCAAAGTCAACAGGCTGAATGTTGCATATTCTAACAAAGCCTTCGCTTTAGTTTATTTTCTAGTCTACAAACAAACAAACAAACAAACAAAAAAAAACAGGTGGAAGGGAAGGGAAGGGAAGGGAAGAGAAACCCTCCCTTAAAATGAAAGCGAGCTCCCAGCTGCTTACGATTGCCTTCTGCCTCTGCCTCTCCCTTTGTTTGGCCCTTTCAGACTCCCGCTTCTCATACTCTTTGCGGTATTCTTCCCTCTTCAGCCTTTCGTGCTGATATTCCTCGTAGCTGTCATACCTGAGAAACATAACTTCATCATTAAGTCAACCGTCAACCGCCTCCACTTACCCAAGCAAAACCAATCATGATCGGGGGAGGGGGCAGGGTTCGAGCTACCAGCGCGTCATCTAGAGGAGGGGGTGAGAGGAGCAGAAGGAAAACGACAGGCGCCCTCACCTGGGCCTCCGGCCGTAGGGCGACCCGGAACGTGATCTTGCGCACAGAGGAGAATTCCGGTGCGCGCGGTGTCTGCAGTGGCTCGACTCATAGTAGTAGCAAGATCTGGGAGCGAGAGGAAAAACAGAGAGGGCATTTGCAACCGCCGCTTCACCCCGGTTTACTGGCACGACAGAATAGCCCCCGCAACACCGCGTGACAGAGAGCGGCTTTTTCTTCCTAGCTACTGGTGAGATTTCCCGGTGGCGGTTTGTGATGGTGTAGTCAGCTTAGAGGTCTGGGGAGTGACGTGTGCTTTCCCAGCCTCTCTTATTGATGCTAACGCCGAGCGCCAGTCTGGTACAATGTCAGCTTTATCTCGCGTGGATCTCAACTGTACTGGCACAGGGCAACCCTCCAGGTAATGGAAAAAGTTAGGGGAGCAAGTAGGTTTCTTACAAATTGCTCTCTGTGATCCGACTGGCTCAAGCCACTGTGCTCAAGGCTGACAGATTTAAGATGAGGAGGACTGTCTGTGTGACAACATCCTCGTTAGTTCCAGAGGCACTGGGGATGCGGTGTTGAGGGGCCCGGCTGCCTGTGGGTTGCGAGTGCGTGTTTTGGTTTTGGTTTTTTGGGTTTTTTTTGGTTTTTTTTTGGTTGGTTGGTTGGTTTGTCTGTTTTTTGGACCTGACGCTCTGGGGTGGGTGATGACAAGGTTACCTTGAAGAGGATCTACTGCCTGGGGACCTTGATCTTGACCTGGAATATGGTGATCGGGAACACGACCTGTGTCGAGAAAAGGACCTTGAACGAGAGCGCATCCTTTGGGGTCTTTGAGAAAATAAGGATTTGGGTGGTGACACGGAATCTCTACACGGAGAGTTAAAAGAGGAGCAAGAAGGCGACACATCGAACAACGAATAGGATTGTGTGCCATCCCAAGGGTAGTTCAGTTTATCACTTTCATCTTCACTGTCATCAAACAGGCCATCCATGGCTAGTCCTGAATTTATAAACATAGGTAGTTTGGAGAATTGTTCATTACTGAAATCACTGTCCCTCAGTTCACTGGTCTTGTCTGCTTCGTCGTCAAAAACAGCTTGACTGGGATGACCGAAGTGCTTGTTCAGCTCGGCTCGGATTTCCTGGTCTTGGAGCTGTTTTCTGGTGCTGCAAGGAGAGACCTGCTTGCCCGCCCCCGGAGTCTCTCTCAGGTAGCACTGGTCTGAATCTGTGGAAGAACAAATCTGCCCCTGCCAATCGGAGGGGGCATCTTTATATTCTAGTTGTCTAGAGTCTTGGAGCTCCTGTGATATATTAATGAGTATTTCCGTTTTGGAATTAATCGACTGACAATAGTCATGGTCACCAAACAGCCGTAGGCTGGGCCGCTTGGCCTTCCTTTCCTCGTGTCCACTGGTGAGCACGGAGGTCTTGCTGAGTTGTGCGTACAACTCAGACTGCTCGGGCCCCTTCTTGGTGGAGTTATTGCCTTGGGTGCCAGGAGGCTCACTGTACCTGGGCTTCTTTGATGGAGGAGGTCCCACAGTCTTGCAAGAGGACTTCAGCTTTGGAGAAGTCCTGAAAGGGTTATCTTGGTTGGCTTTGTGAGGAGGAGTAGTGGGCGGAGTTAGGCCTATGGGAAAAAGAAGGAGGGGGGTGGGGAGAGAGACAAGAGATGGAGATCATGTGGTTAAATGCCAGGACAAGTGTTCCTAACTTCTCCAGGGCTTCAGACAATGGCGAGAAAGAAGGTACATGAAATTCATGCAAGACCTGAAAAAGTACCTCTCTCCCTGTAAGCCCCTGTCACCAAGAAAAGACAGATTTCACTACTGGCAGGCGGCAGTGAAATCTGTGATATTTTGTGTTTTAAATGCCAATGCTAACAGACCTGGCTTCCCAGAAAACTCGAACGCCTCCCTACCGGCCTCCACGGGCACCAGGCATTACCCAAGCTCGCATTTCCAAGGGCACCGTGCGTCTGCCTTATGGAACATTAACACAGCACGGCCCAGGGGGATCACAGAATAGCTTTGGTAGCCTTTGCCTGCAAGGAATTCTGAGGAGCACACAAGTGGCTCAGAAAAATTTCCCCAATCGAGGATCACTACCCAAGGAGCCCCAGAACTCGGCAACTTAAAAAAAAAAAAAAAAAAGATGGGATGACAGCAAATGTGGGGCAGGGTGGGAAGAACACAGACAACTTCAAAGGAAGTCCAGTAAAACACGACAGACGAAAGCAGGGAACCAGACAACTGTGCAACTTGACGGCAATGATTCTTTTGTCTCCACAGTTCATTAACTTAGTAAACCATGGCTAATGTAGGTATAATACTTTCTTGTAAGCATAACTAATACATTCTGTCTAAAATATGGTTCTGCAACAGAAACCTAAATGAACAGGAACACTAAATATTGCAGTGCTAGTGGACCATTTTATTTAGAGCACAACATCGGGGCGGGTTAGGAGGCTGAAGGACGGAAACGGACCCAAACTCCGGCAACCAACTAATTACAAAAAATAATAATAAAATAAAGGGAGACCAGAGACGCCCCATCGGTTGGTGTCTTTCGTCCTTTTCTCCAGAAGAGCAGAAAATGCCATCAGATGGCCATGGCGGGAGAGTCTGTGAGCTGTAGTTGCCTCCACTCTGTTTCACCCCCGAGAAAGTTCTACTCATCCCTTCACACCGAGGAAGGATAATTGGGAAATGGCTCTAGAGTCCAAGGAACTTTGAAGAAGGGCACGCTAGGGTTCAAATGACTTTACGCTTACAGGGGAACATTTGCGTTTACAATCCATTTTCTATTCGGGAGGATGGGTGAACGCTGTTCAGCAGAGTTCAAGTCTGCTAACAAGTCTGGGGTTAGACTTAAGGCAACTGCACATTTCAAGGAAATGGCAGAAAAACCTGACTTGGCTGGAGAAAAGGGAAAAAAATACACACACACACACACACACACACGACCAAGTAGGTCACAGAAAGCCACATGCAATTTTGGTATGAACAGGAAGATACTGCCTCTTTTTCCTACTTTGCAATAAAAATCTGGAAGAAATTAATATTTCCTGTATAATAAAATATTTGACACCACTATTTGGCAATTTTTATTCTGTACGGCTAAAGCTTTCTAAATGAGGGGAGAAAGGCTACAAAAATGCAAAGTAATGTGACTTTGGAAATCCATCCCAGAGAAATTCAGAAAGACAGGGGAATACAAACACAGAGAAGGGACCCAGCAGAGTCCCAGAAAAGCTCCCTTGATTAGCAGGCACCCCCACATGCCTTCCGTACTCTTCATTTGAAGGTAATAGGGAGGCGGCATATTATACAATGAAACCTCCATGTCACTGAGGCACACTCTCCTTTTGTCCCCTCTTTCATGGACAGGTATGCCTTTTACTCGCTCTAAGAGATTCTTATGTATTCAATCTTTCTCTCTCTTTTTTCCCCTTGTTTCCTTTACCTTTCGCACTGCCCCGTTTCCAACACTCATTTCTACCACGTGCTATCTTCAGTTACCATTACAACAAATTTAAAGATACTAATGCTCCTCCAAAGAAACGATAAATTCTCAGATACTTCTCACAGGAGGCTAAGATGCCCAAAGAAATAATGATGAATAATCTCTCTTTGCTCAGCCAATAAAAGTCAAATATTGCAAATGACATAGCCTTTGAATAGGGGAAATGACATTCGACATCCTAAAATCCAATTCCATAAATCTTCTCGTGGTTCCCAAATTAGAGTAGTTGTTACATTCCTAATAATTTATTGCCAGGATCACTCGTTTGATACTTATCAGATAATGCTCTATACTCTTGCTCATCTCTTTTTTGAATGTATAGTTTATCTTGTCTTTCCAAATAGATTATATGCTCTTAGTAGAATGTTGCTTGGGCTTATTTGTGCAAAAATTCTTGTACTTTTTTTAGAAAAATTTTTCTAGATTCTCCTTTAGTCGCGGGTCTTATATTTCAGTGGCTCAAGAATACCTTGGGAAGCTGGTCAAACATTTTTAATGAGGTGGTTCATGGGCCGCAAATGGAGAGCCTCTGTCCTGTCATGTCTAAGTAGCACATTGCCTTGTTCTCAGGTGTATGTATTTTGACTGACATTCTAGACTTATAAAAAGAAACCCTAAACTTCAGAAACACCAAATTAGGCCACTATTAAAGAGAGACTAGTTCTAAAAATAGCTCAGCTATCTAGGGATTTTAAATATAGAAATTCTTTTTAGTCTTGAACATTCGAAACCCTTGTCCTAGTACCTAAGCTCATTATCACTTAAATAACTGATTCTCAAGTTGCTCTGGGGAGTGGCGACACCCTGATGGTAGTTTGTTTGTTTGCTTGAGTTTTTTTGTTTTTGTTTTTGTTTGTTTTTTGAGTTAAAAACATAGCCTTTTCCCTTCTGCACATTTTGGAGGGCCTATGGGGGTGGAGCAGACATCCACTGGGCTTGTACTCTGTGCTGGGTAAGACACCAGGGTGCTGGCATTTTAGGGACTTCATGGTTCCTTTTAATAAACAGGCAATTCCCTAAAACTTGAAGTAAGTGTATGTTCTTGCATGTGTGCGTAAGATTTCCGGAAACACTCCGAGATAACCAAACAGACCCCACGAGGGAGAATATGAGGGGTGGAAATTTCTGTGGGCACTGCTTGTTAAAAAAAAAAAAAAAAAAAGTAATACCTGCTTCATGGATGGAAGTTATTTCAGGATTAGTGAGTAGGTGGGTAAGGGAAAACAGCTCAGATAATTCCCTAAACTTTTGTACTGTTTACTGAAATATCTTTATTCAGAGAATACCTCCAAGCAAGACTGGGAAATCTCAAGGATGCAACCACCAGTGCCTAAGTGAAAATCTATTTCCAGATATAGTTGAGACCTAAAGCAAAACAAAGCAAAACAGAAGCGTGAGAAGCACTGTATATACTTATATATATAAAATAGTGTCAAACTTTCAAGAGCCGCTGATAGGACAGAGACCCCTTGCCGCACCTGAACTAATTGGATTTCTCCCATTTCCCCACCCAGAACTCTGTCCCCTGCGGGAGGAGGGCAGTCAATACTCAATTCCTTAATGCCACTACCTTTGCTCATCTTCCCTCTAATGGCCAGACTCTCAATTTCACCCCACAAGCTTAAATCAACAGGGCTAATGCCTCCCATAACCTCCGGATTATTTCCTGTGTGTTGATTTTCCGGGGAATGTGTACATTTCGGTGTTGACAGTACAAGGTATATTCCATGCTCTCTCTTGAACTTAGCAGGTTTTGACAGATTTATGTGAGGACAGATGGCCATTACAGGCTGAAGGCTGACAAGAGGCAGTTCAGAGCATTGCTAACACACTTGCACAAACTCTCAGCAGTGCAGCACTGTGCAGAATGTAATTCAGACTATAGCTTTTTTATTACTGCCTATTTTCTTTTGTCAAAAGAGCCTGCTGTGCAGAGCAACAAATGGCTGCTATTACCCGGAATGTAATGGGTGTCAGACAAATCACGTAACACAAACAATCAAGAGTATGTAGGTCATATTTCAACAGAGCACAACCTTAGCAATATTTATGATTACTGCATTGAAATGTGTTCTATAATAAACAAGTACCTCTGCATCACTCACACTTAGGCACTTCTGCAAAGCAAGTCTGGGAAAAGTGGTGCACACTCCACAGTCATCTTTTTAAACAGCCCTTTTATTTAAAAAAAAAAAGTCAGAGACAAGTTTTGTTTCGTTTTTCATTATGGGCTATAAAACGATTTTCTTTGAGGAGTTCTCTCTTGGGTTTGTTTGTTTAATTGCATGACTCTGATAAACGGTGACTCCTCTGTGTTTTGCGTGTTCCACTGTCTACGCAGTGACTTCAGCAGGGTTTTGCTTCTTGTTTTTTGTTTTTGAATAGTTTACAGTATTTTGCAGAACCTAACGCTGTATCTGTGCCTTGCCTCGCAGTTTCTTTGACGGCGGGATTTCCCTTAGGCCACATGTCGATTCGGATATTTCTTAAGGACAAACAGTGGGAAGGTGAGGTTCTCATTTGCTTCAAGCCTTCCCGGAAAAAAAGAAGGACTGGGCAGAGAGGCGTGTGGCTCCTCCTACCCATGCAATCTATGCCTCAAGAATCTGGAGATTATAGGAAGGGCTGACACTCAGTATGAACTGCCACTGCTCTGCCAGTGAGAATATTTCGTTAAAGGAGTTGCTCCTGTGGTCTCACCCACCCCCAACTTCCCGGAACTCACCGGAGCCCCAGAGGAGCCAGCCACGGAAGTGTTAATGCTTGCACAGGGGAACATCCCCTGTGAGGTACTCTGCCCAGTACTCTGGCTGCCATCAACCCCGGCTGGTCTGAGGGCCAGTGCTCCTGACTTTGCTGCTTTTTCAGTATTTCCTACATCACCCCTGATTCCCGGAGAACAAACCGGCCTCACGGAAAGCCTTCAGAACATTCCTAGGACATGTGCCTAACTCCCCAACGCTTGCTCATGGAAGACGGAGATACTAATTGGTTCCCCTTGCACTTTCCCACAGAGCTGGGGCAGGAGTAGGGATGAGGGTGGGGGTGAGGGGGTGACGTTTCTGGGAACGTCGATCACCAACTCCCCCCACAAGCTGATGTGGGAGAGGAAATCACTGTGTTATTCTTGGCTTAAAAGAAATTTGGATAGTATTATTTCCTGAAAAGATAACAAAGGAATGATCATTCCAGATGTTGGGTCAAGAAGAATGAGATCAAAAAAAGAAAACGAAGAATGGAGTTGAAATATGGAGGAAACCCCTGACAGTAAGAGGTGCCAAACACTGGAATGGGCTGTAAAGAGAATTTGTGGGGTCTCTCTTTCTTGGAGTCTTCAGGCTCAGTAAAGGATTATATGACCTGTCAAAATCACTTTCCAGTTCTCTCATGCTATGGTTTTCCTTTGAAAACTACCAACTACTGCTCATATTTGGCTTTGGTTCATTTCCCCAAAGATAAGTCACATACAAAAGAAGTATATACCAAAAGCGTACAGCAAATCTATGCTCTCTGTCAATATTCTGTCCAGCAAAACAGATTTTTAAATGGGAAGTCCAAAAATGGCAATATAAAACTCTACCTAGGGGCACCTGGGTGGCTCAGTCAGTTAAGCCTCCGACTTCGGCTCAGGTCATGATCTCACGGTTCGTGAGTTCAAGCCCCACATCGGGCTCTGTGCTGACAGCTCGGAGCCTGGAACCTGCTTCGGATCCTGTGTCCCCCTCTCTCTCTCTCTCTGCCCCTCCCCCACTCACACTCTGTCTCTCTCTGTTCTCAAAAAATAAATAAAAATTAAAAAAAAATAAAACTCTACATAAAAGAATAAGAAATGACAAACTGATGGGTTAATGAGTGGGTTCTTTTAAGAACAAGTCCACCAAAGTTCAGTTTGGATGTTGGCCAATTTAAGCCAAGGGAAAACATACAGTGAAAAACAAATGACACCAAACACTTGTCCTCTATCATCAAAACCACGAGGAAACTGCAATACCAATGGAGGAAAATATTGCTAAGACCTAGTGCGTTAGGGTGATGAAACTGCTGATTATTTTCTTCTTCCCCTTCCCCCTAATTAGTTATAAAATAGCCATCTTGCTTTTTATTACTTCCACAGAAATAATTTTAAAACCAGTTCATGTGTACATGTACACATACATACATGTGAAACCTGGGGGTCAGCCACTTTGGTCCCTAACCAAATTCCTTTTATGTCTTCTGGCTGAAGCCATCATCCAGTTGAGCTGACATTGCCTTGCCATTTCCATTTCAGAAACAAAAAGTCTAGCACTCTGAAAATCTCCATATGCAATAGATTTAAATGCCTTCTGCCAAAAGAGCATTCTCTCCTCTCATCTTGTTTTACTAACAGCTATTTTGAAATCAAATTAGTTTTTACACCTGTAAAAAAGAAGCGGTTTTTTTTTTTTTTATCAGCCAAAATGAGCTAGTTTAGGACAATCACAAAGTCAGACCAGCTGGCAATACCTAATAAAGCAAACTTCCTGTCTCATCCCTCCTGTTTCCCAAAGACTCTGCAGATGGGGCAGAGGGATTTTTCTGGAGGTCTCAGAATTTTGTTGACTCTTTACATCTGCACGTAAATGTTTGGAACATGTCCCTAAAATTTGAGAAAGTAAAGAAAAAGGAGACACCAGAAGGTCCTGGGCAACAGCTTGATCCATTTCCTTGGCCATAACGAAATGGATTAAGCCTGTAGACCAAAGATCAACAAATCAACAACATGAATGTTTCCACCCTGTCCACCCCCTTGCTGCACCAACGGCAGACATCACTAATTGGTCATGACATTTTCACTGAATACAGACTTGGCCTTGGAATCCTCCTCAACACAATGCTCCTGGCAGCCAATACCAATCAATGACACTTGGCAAATGAAATGAAACCTATTTAACATAACACATGTTGACTACTATCTTTAAAATTCACGCTTCAGGAAGGAGACATCATCTCTAGTTGGACAGACATGCTTTGAACCCAGGGTCCACCACGAAGCCAGTGTCAACATATAGGTTTTTCCTCAACCATGAAATGGCCAGAGAATCAAAAAGATAGTATATAGCACATGCTTACTAGGGAGTGGCTAATCTCCAGAATGTGTAGGAATAATAGAAGTAGCTATTATTGACAGAGTATCAGGGAGGAGATTGTTCTTCCTTGACTTGGTAAATCCATCCCCATACCAAAAATGGCATATGCTGAATTTCATATTAGAGAATTAGAGGGATTTTGCCACAAAGAGAATATGTAACTTCATATGAGTGTGCCAAGGAGAAAACAACATGAAGGCCAATGAAAGGGAACAGGTGAAGATCTCACAAGTTGAAAAGATGAGCGACAGGGTACAGACACCTCGGCAGATAAAATTAAGGCAGAATCAGTAATTAAATACCTTATATTTATTGAATACTTATATATGCTGGCACTGGAGTAAACCTTTTTTCACATTTTATCTCAATCCTCAGAGAGACCCAATGAGATACTGGTGCTGTCATTATCTTCCTTTGGTGCATTAGGATCCTGAGCCTTACAGAAGTTAATTAAAATGACCAAAGGCCATATTGCTAGATGGTAGATCCAGAATTTGAACTTGGGTTTATCCAATGTCAGAGCCAAGGTTTTGCATAACTTCACTAAGCTATGCTGCCTGTTTTCAGAAAATCATGGTAGACTACTTTTATTTGGAGCTTTGCTGCTTATAAAGTTTTAAAATTCTGGTTGGACGCACACAAAATTGCCATTTTAGGATGTCAAAAATGGTTGAATGCTGGCAATTTTATTTTTCCAACCTATATTTTAGTCCTTTAAGTCAGACAGTAGTTCGATTGGGGGATTATAAGTATGATTTTAACATTAAGGAAACTCAGACCCAGAAAAGATTAAGGAGAGAGAAAAGCGTTTTAGCAATTTAAAGACGAAGGGGGAAAAGCGCATGGCCCGTCTTGCAGTTCCTTACTGATGTCACTGCCCATGCCAAGTTCAGTGTTACTAAAACATCTCTTTGATTTCCTGCCTTCTTGCTTCTGCTCCGTCAATATCTTCTCCCCTTAGTCCCCTGGGCAGTTCAAGTCTGATACAAATATTCCTCTCCCTAAGGCTCCCCCAGTCAGTTTTGCCTACAGAGAGCAGGGTTCCTTCCACACTCCTTTCCATGGATCGCCTGGGTCCTTGGCTAATGATATCACCTCAATGCTTCCTTTGGTCCTTGAACCGTCTTTGTAATCCTTTTCAATCTTCTGCGCAGTCATTGTATTTAACTTGAAGCAAAGTGACTTGATAACTTCTTTTCTCCCTTTGGTGATTCTCCTGAGCTGCAATCAGTGTGCATCACATCCTCCAAACACTACTATGCAAGAAGTTTTACTAGAGATTGTTTCAGGAGATGGAGATCATAACCATCACATACGGCAGAGCGCTTCAAACCCACAATATCTCTATCCAAAAAAAAAACAAAAACTTCCTCACATCCTTCTCCGGTCAAGTTCCAAACTTCTCTTCCTAACCTCCTTCTGACTGCTGCAAGTTTCTCCTCAGTCCCTTGTTTTCCTGGAGCTGTAAATTCTTTCTAGTATGTAATGCAATTTGACCCCACCTCACTTTCTCTAATTTGCATCTTTACACTTAAAACTACCATGCTCAAGAAACTAAAAACCACCCCCTGGGCCCACCTTTCTTAGAAGATAACAAAACATGAGAGGTAATAAATATTTCGCCTTCATCCTACTTGCCCCATGTGTGTTATTTCCCCAACAGACTATAAGCCCATATCTTTTTTTTTTTTTAATGTTTATTTATTTTTGAGACACAGAGACAGAGCATGAGCGGGGGAGGGGCAGACAGAGAGGGAGACACGGAATCCGAAGGATAAGCTCACATCTTAAACACAAGACTATTGAGCAGGCCAAGTACAATGCTTCATGCTTTGTAGGGATCAGTCTCTAGGCTTTATATTTGCTGTACATCCACTAAGACCTATCATATTGCAAGCATTGAGCAGGTATTAAAAATGGTGGTAAACTGATTTTCATTGTACCCAATAATCTTTCAAAGCACCAAGAAGAAAGGATTTAAACCAGTCAGACAAATTCTGATTCACTGACAGAAATAAATCCACTGTGTATGTTTTTAAGGATTCTAAATATGTAAAAAAAAAAATGTATCTTCTATAAATCGCTACTTTTCTCTCAATAGCATGGGCTACTAAACTTTCAAAATGATAATTAAATTATTTAAAGTTAGGTTCCTCTCAAGAAGAAAAATGCTAAAACTTTTGCAAGAAGAAAAAAGAAGTGCTTTTTTTTTGTAACACCATAATCTCACTAATAGAAGGAATGCAATGAAAGTGATATTCTCATATACACACGCGAGCAAAACACTTCAAAGACAAAGATACCTAGGGGCACCTGGGTGGCTCAGTCGGTTAAGCCTCTGACTTCAGCTCAGGTCATGATCTCACAGTCCATGAGTTTGAGCCCCGCCTCGGGCTCTGCGCTGACAGCTCAGAGCCTGGAGCCTGCTTTGGATTCTGTGTGTCCCTCTCTCTCTGACCCTCCCCTGTTCATGCTCTGTCTCTCTCTGTCTCAAAAATAAATAAACATTTAAAAAATTAAAAAAAAAAAAGATACCCAATGCCAGGAAGGATGTAATAAAGCAAGTATATCCATGGAAGGATATCCATAGGGTGATAAATGAAAGCACTTCTTTTGGAAAGCAGTGTGGCAATCTATACAAGAAGGCCCTAAGATATTATATCTTTATATTCATTATTAAAAACTACTAAGAATTTGTTTTGAGACAATAAGATTAAATTTATGAACAGAACCAACAAAACCCACAAATAATCCAATTAAAATGGGCAGAAGACCTGAACAGACATTTTACCAAAGAAGACATACAGATGGCCAACGGAAACATGAAAAGACGCGTAACATCACTAAATCATCAGGAAAATGAACATTAAAACCATGGTGAGATATCACCTTATACCTGTCAGAATGACTCGTATCAAAAGACAAGAAATAACAAGAGTTGGTAAGAATGCTGAAAGAAAGGAATCCTCGTAACTTCTGGTGGGAATGTAAGTTGGTGCAGCCAGTATAGAAAATGATATGGGGGTTTCTCAAAAAATTAAAAATAGAAATACCATCTAACCCAGTAATTCCACTGTTGGGTATTTACTCAACAAAAATGAAAACACTAATCAGAAAAGATATATGCATCCCTACATTTATTACAGCATTATTTATAGTAGCCAAGATATAAAAGCAATAGATGAATAAAGAAGATATAGTATACATATAAAATGGAATATTACTCAGCTATAAAAAAGAATACAATCTTGCCATTTCTGAAAGCATGGATGGATCTAGAGTGTCTTATGCTAAGCGAAATAAGTCAGACAGAGAAAGACAAATCCCGTATGATGTCACTTATATGTGGGATCTAAAAAACAAAACAAAACAAAAAACGAACAAACAAAAGCCAGAAACAGATTCACAAATACAGAGAACAAACTGGTGGTTACCAGAGGGGAGAGAAGGGGGGGGGGGGGCGGGGATGGGCAAAATAGGTGAAGGGGATTAAGAGGTACAAACTTCCAGTTATAAATATGTCATGGGGATGAAAAGTACAGCATAGGGAATTAATCAATAATATTGCAATAAACTTGTATGTTCACAAACAGTAACTACACTTATCCCGGTGAGCACTGCATAATATATAGAAGTGTTGAATTACTATGTTATATACCTGAAACTAGTATAACATTACATGTCAACTATACTTCAGTAAAAAAAAAAAATAAATTATGAGCAAACATTTCTAATGCAGTGCCATTTCAAAACAGTAACACTTTAAAACAACCAAAATTTATAATAGGAGTATGATGAAACAAATTTTGACGTACTTACTAAAACTAATGTCATACAACCCATTAAAAGCCTGATAGTAAAAGGCCGGTGAAGATATGAAAATTTCCTATTAAAATGCTAACTGAAAAGTCAGGATGCAAAATTATATATACAAAATGACTATGGTATAAATACAATGTATAAAATTATCCATAGGGAAAAAATACTATGGATAACTGTACACCTTAGAATTACAACTAACTTTTCTACTAGTTTATATTTTTGACATTTTTACAAGAAGATTAAATTATTCATAATATAATACATAATACAATAATAAAAATGTTTTAACAGAAACCTGGGTGCGGGTATACACAGTGGAAGCTTTCTGAATCCTCTTTGGAACAAAGTAACTGCCTTTTACAACATTCTGCACACTCATATTTAACAGATTCAACTGAGTTCTTATCATGATCCACAGTAGTATTTCCCAAACAAGGTGATGTCTATTATAGTGGTAACTGGAATTATGTAAGATAATAAAATATTACGAAATTGAATGACATATACGAAAAATAGTTTCCATCAGAAGAACCAATAAAGGTATCCCACTAAAAGAAGAGTTGTCAAATAAGTTGTAGACAGGTGGTATTGAAAATACTGGGAAAACATGGGAAATGATTATTATTATTTAATTATGTGAAAATCATAAAAATCTAGGATGATTTTGCTCTCAGGCTACAACACAAATATCTTTAATTCTTTTCCTTTAAAAATCAAGAAATGAACAGTATATACCATCTATGATACATTATTAGTGCAGTTTGTGCCAGAAAGATGAATGGATTGACAGGACATTAAAGTTGAAAGCAAAGGTCTCTGTTTCTTATACAGAAAATTTGATACTTGAATGTTTCTTTATATGATTTAGGCAAAAGTAAAATGACAAAGCTGTATACTTTAATCAACTTTTTCAACAGACCCACCAAATACTCATTCTAAATGGTCAGATAAGAAGGTCTCTGCTGTGTATGATACACACACATAAAAGCTACTTATAGGAGTAATTATAATTTATTTAAGAAATGATGTAAAGCATATGCTTTTAAGCGAATCTCTGTGCGCGTATATGTATGTAGGCATATAAAGATATGTTTACATTTGCATATGTATATGTCTGTATACACACACATACACACATAAAATATATAGAAATACCATGAATTCAACTAATCTACTGCTTGACCAAATCATGCGATCATGCGAAAGACCTTTTTCGTAAGGAGGTAATTTAGCAAACTCAAAGTGCGAAATTAAACTTAGCAACAATGACCATGGTGCATATAGGCACTAACTATAGTGCCTGGTTAAAGGAATCTTGTTTAAGTTACTGTTCCTTTACCCTTATCAGCAAGGGCCAGAGCCAAGGAACTTCTTACTCAGACAAGCCTAAGATTCACCCTCTGGTGTAATTTAAGTACCTCCACATAAAGCACTCAGTGCAAAGGCACTTTTTTTTTTTTTAATTTTTTTTTTCAACGTTTATTTATCCTTGGGACAGAGAGAGACAGAGCATGAACGGGGGAGGGGCAGAGAGAGAGGGAGACACAGAATCGGAAACAGGCTCCAGGCTCTGAGCCATCAGCCCAGAGCCCGACACGGGGCTCGAACTCACGGACCACGAGATCGTGACCTGGCTGAAGTCAGACACTTAACCGACTGCGCCACCCAGGCGCCCCGCAAAGGCACTTTTTGTAACCAACTTAGAAGTCTTCCTAGGAAGTCCCTGGATGATTAAGTTACTTAGGGGTTACTCCAAGTTTTTAAGGCTCCTTCCTCTTCAGTATATAAAGTAAGACTCACTAAATGAGTCCAGAAGTCCAAACGGTAAAGAAAATCACTCTTGTTTGAGGATATGGGAATACATTCCGTTTTGGTGAATGGGCAGATTTTTATTTTTCTCCTTTGCTGAAAAGATATAAAGATGGTAACATATATAGGAGAGATCATATTGTTAAGTACAATGGCGAGTGAGAAAATATTTCAATTAAAACATCGATATGATCACTTTGCTCCTTGGGTTCAGAACTTTGCTCCCTGTTTTCTAGCTCTGTGATCTTGGGCAAGTTACTGAACATTTCTGAACCTTATTTCCTCATCTTAAAGATGGGAAAACTACCACTATCTTCATGAGGTTGTTGTGAAACCAGTCAAAAATTCCTCATGTTTGGGGCGCCTGGGTGGTTCAGTCGGTTAAGCGTTGGACTTCGGCTCAGGTCACGATCTCGCGGTTCTGAGTTCGAGCCCTGCGTCGGGCTCTGTACTGAGCTCAGAGCCTGGAGCCTTCTTCCCATTTTGTGTATCCCTCTCTCTGCCCCTCCCCCCCCCCCACACACTCCCTCTCTCTCTCTCTCTCTCTCTTTCTCAAAAATAAATAAAACATTAGATTTTTTTTTAAATTCCTCCTGTTCAAGTTTTGGGGTCTCAATCTGAAATAGGGTTATTCAAGGATCCAAAGCAATAATACACATCAGAGGATCTGGCCCCAGTCTGCCACACACAAAAAATGTCTTCTTTAAAAAAAAGAAGAAGAAATGAAAATATTTATAGGTAACTTCTTATCCAATGTTGTTTGTACTATTTGTTAATTTCATTAATCACATAGAGAATACACGCTATCATTTAACACATATTTCATACACACACACACACACACATAACTACACACGGTTCCAAGTGATATATAAGGCTCACCTGCAGTTCCAGAGAGTTCCACACTTAAGGTTCGTTCAATAGTCTTGTTCTCAAATGGGGAACCCTTGGGGTCACTGGAAGATATGGCACATTTATAAAAACAAACTGAAATGGAGTTGCTGTAGCCAAATGTATTAGAACCCCCTTCCCTTTCTGAAAATGGTTACATTTCTTAATACTTACTTTGGTGACTCTGGGGTCAGAGGAAGAGATAAAGTTGTTGGTTTGGCTAAAGGAAAGAAAAGGAAACTAATTATGAAATATTGAGGGGTTTTTTTAGATTTTTTTTTTTTTACTACAATCAGGTTGGAAACTGGAAACTGGAAAACTAAAGTACGGAAATCCCTGAATATTGGATCAAAGTCAGACAACAGTCCATTATGCTAAAACAAATTCCAAACAACATTTCCATCAGTAAACTATCATTCAAAACCACATACAAAAACCAGAATTTTCCCCAAAATGTAGCATCTCGGTTAAGGATACAAATTTTGCATCATACCATCAGAGAGAAATAATGTTTTCTATTTTAATTTGGAATACAGTACACGGTTTGTTTAGACAAGAAAACAGCAGAATAACTATCAGACAACAGAACGTTATGAATATTCAGTTGATTTTTCTCCTAAAATGTATAATTTTATATCTAGCCCTGAGAATAGGTTATATCTACGAGGCCAAAGCTCAAGCAATAACCGTTCCATTTACTGAAAATTAATTGAGAGATTATGACAAATTGTGGACATTGACCCAGATGGTTTAAAAGAGGTTTAGATCCCCAAATCTTACAGACTACGGAAGTAAAACACTGCATTTATCAGTGGAGAGATCAACAGACTTGCAAAGAGAGAGCTCATTTACTTCCTTTTATGCTTCCTAAATCTTACCTCCTACAGGTGGCATTTCCTAATTAGGAGGGGTGGAGTAAGAATATTCTCACTCCAAAATTTCAATTGCTTCTCCTTGGCAGTCTTGTATTTTGAACAGAAGGAGGGGAAAACATGATGAGAAACGCACTTGGGATATACATCCACATATTATGCATATATGTGCTTGTCTATAAAGATATATTTATATGTAAGTAAGTTTATGTCAATTTCTTCTCATTAACACAACTACTTTCGAAAGGTCAAGAGGTAGTCATTTACATAATGAAAATCCTAGACTTGAAAATAAAAAGGTCTCTAGAACAAACTCTTATTTTAGAGATGAAAAACCTGAGGTCTAACGATATGAAATGATATTTCGAAGGGCCATAAAACTAGTTCCTGGCAGAGTCAGCCCAGAATATATTTCCTTTTTCCTGTTACCGAAAGGAATTGCATTCGATAGATATTAAAGTAAATTAATCAACCCCAGTAATTAAGGTCCTTTGAAATGTGAAAATATTATTTATGTCCAAATTAGGCTGAAATTACATACTTTACTTGGATAAATAGTATTTACATATTTAATTTGTCGATTTAGATTTGGTTTTTAAACAATTGAACGGTTTATCATCTATCCAGTGTGCATCCAGAAATATGAAGTTCATGCTGCCTTCTACAAATTAGGTACATTGATTGATCGGCTTTTATATATACAGATAAATGAACTGGGTTTTACATTAATTGTTTTAGTATGTCTGATATAACGAGCCTTTCCAAAAGAGCACACTCGTGAAAGAAATTTACCAACTTTTTCAGTGTTCAACTAATAATTAGGATCACGCATACAGGTTCCATGGAAAATGTCACCAGATAGGAACTGTGTGCTATAGGTCACACAATAAATAGACATTGAAAATTGGTCTTTGAAATTCCAGTTTTCAAAGTGTAGGGTAGGCTACCTGAAATGCTCAAAGGAAGATTCCAAACATTCTGATAGTTGGGTATAGGTGATCATGATACCATGATTCCTGAATATGCCCATGGTCACAAAAACTACCACTAGGGGAGTATTGATATGGTTTCCTGGGAGTTTAATCCACACCATTCCAATGACTGATAGACCAGGGCCTCTAAGATCCTTGAGGGCAAGAATGCATCTTTTTCCTTCAGATCATGGTATTTTGGACCACGTAGACCCTTGGTTATTGTCTCTAATTGTGAATATACTTTTTTTCGGTTTGAATAATAATTTAAATAAGTCCTGAAGCTGAGCATTTATTTCCTGTTGGTTATCCACAGCCAACCATTTTATTTTTTGTTTTAGGCTTTTGATAACTTCAGGAATTTTGCGGGTTTTTTTGGTCACTCGTTTTTGTTTTTTGTGTTTTGTTAACAGGCCTTGTTCTGGGATAAACTTTTTATGCTTTGCCACAGACAAAATATCTTTTTTAAAAACCCATACAGGGGCACCTGGGTGGCTCAGTCAGTTAAGCGGCCGACTTCAGCTCAGGTCATGATCTCACGGTCTGTGAGTTCGAGCCCCGCATCGGGCTCTGTGCTGACAGCTCAGAGCCTGGAGCCTGTTTCAGATTCTGTGTCTCCCTCTCTCTCTGACCCTCCCCATTCATGCTTTGTCTCTCTCTGTCGCAAAAATAAATAAATGTTTAGGGGCGCCTGGGTGGCGCAGTTGGTTAAGCATCCGACTTCAGCCAGGTCATGATCTCTAGGTCCGTGAGTTCGAGCCCCGCGTCGGGCTCTGGGCTGATGGCTCGGAGCCTGGAGCCTGTTTCCGATTCTGTGTCTCCCTCTCTCTCTGCCCCTCCCCCGTTCATGCTCTGTCTCTCTCTGTCCCAAAAATAAATAAACGTTGAAAAAAAAAATTTTTTTAAATAAATAAATAAATAAATAAATGTTTAAAAAAAAATTTTAAATAAATAAATAAAAATAAATAAATAAATAAAAACCCATACAAAGCAGGTCTCTAAGGAATATATCCTCCACAGGCCAAGTTAACGCCTCACTGTGATGGTTTTGTAAGAGGTTACAGTAATATTAGTAGTAAATGGATTTAAAAAACAAACAAACCAAGAACCCCCAAACTCTCAAAATCCAAAAGAGCCAAATAAAGTCTTAAGAATGTAAAAATTAAAAAGATGTTTAGGGATGCCTGGGTGGCTCAGTCGGTTAAGCACTGAACTCTTGGTTTCAGCTCAGGTCAGGCTCATGGTTGGTGGTTCAAGCCCCGCCGGGGGCTCTGTGCTGACAGTGCAGAGTCTGCTTGGGATTCTCCCTCTCTCCCTCTCTCTCTCTCTCTGTCCCTCCTGCACTGGTGCTGTCTCTGTTTCTTTCAAAATAAATTAACGAACTAAAACAAAACAAAAAACAAAACAAACAAACAAACAAAAAAACCATGTTTAGAACATGTGCTGCTTGTCTGGCTTCACGCACTACAGGGTTTCAGCCGGCTTAGGACTCTAAATTCAGCTCCAAAAACGCTGAACTCATGACTAGGACACACTAGGACCAGGGGGAGAGCAGCCCAGTGAATTTTTCATCCCCTCACTAGAGCAAGCCCAGCTGCGCCCCCTTCCCCTGAGGCTCTCTCCACACCACTGCGTCCCAAAGCGCTGCGGGTTCTGCGCTAAGCGAAACTGTTCCCGCGCATGCGTGTGAGGGGCCAATCAGGGCAAGGTGAGCTGCGAAACAGCTTGGCCCATTTCAAGAAATCTCGTTCCCTGAACCGACAGAAAAGGATGGCCAAGTGATTTTGAGATAACCACCAGGGAAAACCTCATTGAAAGCCAATTTCAAACTCTGAAAGAGAAGGTTTATGGGGACGTAGGGATGAGAGAGGGAAATTCAAAACACTGGAAAGAAAATACTTATTAAAAGCAGCAGCAACGGCATACCTGTATGAAATAATCATGGTTCAAAACAGGGATCAGGGACTACCACTCTGCAGCTGGAAGGGGAAGTTGAGGAAACAAAAGGGGAAAAAAAGAAGTGGGTGTTTGTAATGGCTATTTTACAATCTGCCTGCTTCCACTATAAGGTTAAAGGTAGGGCAAATGTGGAAGCTGGGATATTTTAAAGCAACAGCAACTTTCATAAGCTTCTCAGACAGGACTTTTGTGAGGGAAGAGCCAAAAAGAAAGAAAATTATATCTCGGCCAAGGCAGGTTTTCCCCAAATCACCCTGATCTGCCTCAGAAGCATCGGCCTTCCAGCAATGTATGGGAATAATAAAAATCACCCCAGATGCTTAGTTTGCTCTCGGCCATATTTTTTAATCGAAAGCAAATGAAAATAAATTCCAGGAATTTCCAAATCATTATTTACAAAATAAAATCTATGAGTGTAACATGTGGTCTTAAAAAAAAAAATGAAAGAAAGGAAAGAATACACTTAATAATCGGGAGAGGCTGCATACATTATTATATACTATTTCTTAAGGTATATACAGCAAATCAACAATGCCTCATTTTTGCCATTATTAGAAGGGGGAAAAAATAAAATCTTTTTAATATTGGCTAGCCCAGCTTGCTCAGAATTTCAATTATCTCAGCAATTCAGATTTCACATAAACCTTGTCCGAGGTAGCTATTCCCTTTACACGCCCGCCCCCCCCTCCCCGTCCAGTTCACATTTCAGGTGCCTTTTGGTGATTATGAATTCGGCCGCATATCAGCCAAAGAGGACATGTTCAACCTGTGTCCAAGGAAAGATTTCTTTTATTTTGCTTAATCTCTCCCCAAGTGCTGAATCCTCTTTCCAGAGAGACGGCCGCGGAGCGAAAGCCCAAAGTGGGGGCATCGCAGCCCGGTGCCGGCCGGGTTTGCCTTCGGCTCCCTCCCCGGCAGCCTGTGTTTGGGTCCCCAGCCTACCTTGTAAATGTTGAGACTGCGACTGTGTGTGGGACTTCTTTTTGGAGGTGCATTTGTCTCTGCTACTGTTCCTGTTCTCTGTGGGTTTGATATGAGGTGGGTCATCATTTGTGGTCAGATACTTGAGCAGCTCCGAGCAGGGACGTCTTTGTGGCTTTTGCTGTTGACAAATGCTCCTCGCTTTATTGCTCCATGAATTCTCGGTCTTAAAAACGAGGCATAAAGAAAAAGCTAAAATTAGTGAACTGAACCTTATCAGAATGGATATAGGTTTTCTGAAGAGATGAGATTTTCAATGAAGTGTTCAGTCTAAGTGTACTAGATCTATGAGCTGTGAATAATTGTTTGCAGAACAAGGAAAGAAAATTACATTTAAAATTCCTAAATGACATTTAGGCAGCTTTTTATTTCATTTCTCCTACATTTCAATGTTCCTACTCAGCAACATGTAACTAACAAGACCCTATAGCGCCTTTACTGTGAATAAAAAAAAATAAGCTGGTTTAAACCTTAATTTGCCACTGATTGCTGGAGCCCCGTATTCACAATTCTCTTAAGTACCCCTTAACGCTCCGTTTTCACTCACAGTGAATGGCAAGACAAACATTGTTTAATACAGCCCGCTAACCGAATTATGTCATTGCCAGCCTTCTATCCAATTAATGGCAGAGACAGATCTTTTGCGGTGATTCCAGAACAGTCTTTCTCAGGTTAGACAGCTGGCAAAACGGCAGTCCTGCATCTTAAAGTCACTCCTAGATAATACCAGCCTATCAGCAAATTTTATTGTAACCCACATTGCCGCACGTATTAATACAGTGGGCAAGGAGTAACAGACGGTGGAACTTCCATTCCAATCATCCGAAGACAAAGCATAAATGAACTCTTTCTAGTTTAAAGTAGCTGGAGCGCTGCTTTTGGAAACCCATTTCGTATAGTTTCACAGTTAGAAAGCAACTGCGGGATCCCAACTGAATACGTAGAAATAAACCTATCCTTTGTTTTACAGCTTCAAGCAAAATCCTTTGTTAGTTTCCCTCCTATATTACAAAGTTCACATCGTACCTTAACGACTGCAGGGTTTGTTCTGATCCTGTGATTATGGTTTGCATGGTTCTGGGTACTGAGACCACTGCATTCATTATAACTTAGCTGAGTATTGGCTGGTGCCAGTAAGAGCTTCTTAAGCTAGAAACATATCAAGGGGAAAAGCAAGAGAAGTTATGCATCTTTTAAGCATCTGAATAAGCTACTGAAATTTTAAACTTAAAATTAATTAATTTTAATTATAAACATTAATTCCATCACTCTCTAATTATATTCACACCTCGGCACAATAGTGCTAAAGGAAACATATTTCGAAAAAGAAAAATTTGGCATTACACTACCAACTGTGAAAGTATGTCCTTTCCCTACATTTGAGACTAAGTGTTGTCTACGTTGACTTTTTTTTAAAGATAAAATCAGGCAAAAGGATCTTCCTGAAAGGGTTTCTAAATACCTACTAGATGAGAAATGCTGCCTTGCTAAATGAGGAACAGGGGACTGGGGACTGGGGACAGAATCTATGTATTCTGTCCCCTCAATAACCCAAATGCATCAAGTGAAAAAATATATACAATATTCCGCAACGCTTTGAAGGATATTTCACAATCCATTTTAACTTTACCGATTCAAATATTTGTGATGAAAGTGTGGCTATCACTGAAAAAGATTTGTAAGTAGATAGAGTCGGGAGATGTGATTCTGGTTCACGCAAAGCATTTACTCTCTCTTTTTTTCTGGAGTTTATTTATTCATTGTTAGAGAGATTGTGTGTGCACACGTGTACATCAGCAGGGGAGGGACAGAGAGAGAGGAAGAGAGAGAATCTCAAGCAGGCTCCGCATTACCAGCGCAGAGCCCAACACGGGGCTCGATCTCACAAAGCCATGAGACCATGACCTGAGCTGAAATGGAGTCAGATGCTTAAACCGACTGAGCCACCCAGTCGCCCTGTCATTTACTCTTTCTTGACCCCTGTTTCTTCATTTGACTTGCTGGCTTGCTGGGACCTCCCTGCTTGGACAGGCAGGATGACCCTGAATCAACAACTCCTCCTAGTCGAATCAGTTATGCGGATGCAAATCATCTGATATCAATGTAAAGCAATCAGAGAAATGGAGAAACGGGGTGTGTGTGTGTGTGTGTGTGTGTGTGTGTGTGTGTTGGGGGCCAGGTAACAATTACTTATGAGACAGTTTCTTCTAAACCAGAAAACTCAAAATGCACAGGCATACGAATAGAGTCTCCATATGTTTACATGGAGTGCTTTCCACATTTAAAAAACTTAGAGATGGGAGAGAAACAACCTCTAAATGGCATGCCAAGGAACATTATTAAAGTTTGGAGAACAGCGTTCCATAATTTACATAGTGTGGTCTTACATCAGATTTATGGCAAATGACAAATGGCTACCATAGATGAGAAGGTAAACTGTGTCTTAGAACTAATAAAATTCTGGTCAAGCACTGCATCGAAAAGAAAATTTACTCTTCATTGCCAACAAATTCACTCTTCATTGCCTACCATAAATTTAGGGAACTTAGGTTGCAAATGTGCTATTATTTTTCAATCTTCATAAGAATTATGGATCTAAAACCTTAAAATATTGCATATCCCTTTTTCTACCTTTTATTTCTAGAATCACAGGCATAAGAATAAAACTACAGATATGTCGATTATTACATAATTTATGATGGTGAAAAAACAGGACAAAGACCAAATATCCAACCATAAGAAATCTCTTAATGAATTAGAGCATCCCCAAACAGTAAAGTCATGTATAACACTAACAGTTATGCATATCTAAAATTCATAAATATGATGACAGATCTTAAAACAAGAGGAGATTTCAACCTTTTTCATATTAGAGATTATTTGAAATCACAGGGTGAATTTTTGGTGCATTCATTTCGGGTCGTCAACGTCTTCTAAGTTTCTACCACGAACATAAATAATGCTAAGAAATAACAACACACACACACATCCACAGCCATAGACAGTTAAAAACAAACTTCCGTAAGCCTACGCGAAGACTGTTAACGACCAACATTCTTAAACACAAAATCACAAGAATTTGCAGCTCCGAGTGTGCTCGGGAATTATTTTGGCATCAGTCTAAATTAAAAACCCAAACCTTATTGGTACTACGTCATACCCACGCAGCGGGTAGCCAGAGGCAACTCCAATTCCCGTTAAACACTAGGAAGGGTTCTTACTAGAGACGTCTCTTCTGCCTCCTGAGGCGGAGGGGTGCCGTCAGGCATGGAGGAAGGACTAGCCTCATTCTCAGTGGTCACATCTCCATCTGTCAGCGCATCAAATGAGGGCAATCCGTCTTCATCCACAGGGAGACTGTCCAGTGTCTCTGTGAGGACTGCTAGCAAGTTCGCCTCGTTCTCTTCATCTATCTTCTGCAAAAACGGAAAAACAGACGTCGTGATGAGCTGACGTTGGGCGATAGGTAACGCCATCAATCAGCATAGGCGGATCATGTTTATCCAAATGAGGAAACTATTCGTGAAATTTTGGAGGCTCATGCCGGAATACAAAAGATCCTGTCTTCCTCAAACTCCAAATTCACTTTGGGTCTGAATCCGACAATTAACTGATACCTCTCGGTGCCAGTCTTTGATTGTTGAGCTGTCCAATTTAGCAATTTATAGCATCAGTGCTTATCACGACTGGGTATGACTCCGTCTTGCTCGCACTTTCCCCATGTTTATGTCTTGTTTCCCTAACCAAAGGAGAAGGTCTAGAGAATCTCTAGAACTTGAGAGCATTTTAACCATCATCTATTTCATCTGCGGATGCAGTGTTTCAATCTCCTGTACAGGCAAAATGTTTAGATAACCCTCAGTCTGAACAGCACCAGAAACTGAAACGATACCAAGAGGAACTATACACTTTCATGGTTTCAATTATAATCTCATCACCGAACACTCCACAGCCATTTATTTCCCTCCCTGACATCTCTCCCAACATTAGTCATAAATCTACCACTGCCCGCTGGACATTTCTACCTGATAATGGCTCCCTCATCCTTCAAAACCCAAACTCAGGCCCTTTCACAACCAAACTGCTGTTTCCCTTGACTTCCTGAGTTTGGGTAACAGTTCTGCAGACCCAAACTCTAGAACTACCCCGAGTCTTCTTTATCTGGTCAGTCATTAAGTAGAGTCTTGCTTTGTAACGTCTCTCAAATGCATTCATTTCTTGCGGCTGGGGTACTAGTCTAGTGCAACATTACTCTGAATGGGGGCTCCTGAAAACATATCCTAACTCGTTTCTCCAACTCCCACAATCATGCCCATCGACACACCCTTGGAGAGTTAAGCTTCAGGTATTCATTCCATAAACATCTGCACACCTACAATACCAGGGCCATGCCTGGTGTTAGAGGTAAAAAGAGAAAGACCAACCTTTGCCCTCATAAACCTTCCAGTGCAAGGGAAGAATGTGTACATAATGCATTATAAAAGATGATATTTATTTCAGGACTCTGCACAAAAACTTTCAAGATCTCCCAAGTTGGGGCTTATACACCTTGTTTAGAGGAAAATGTGTTATACCCCATGCGCCTGGGCAACCAGGGCCAGTGCTGGCACACGGTATCATCATTGCTTCCTTGCTGAATAATTCCTTGATCTGCATTTAGTACCTAGAATGTATGTTGTGTAGATCACTTTTTCCCCCTTCTTTTTTTTTTTTTTTTTAATTTTTTTTTAACGTTTATTTATTTTGGAGACAGAGAGAGACAGAGCATGAACGGGGGAGGGGCAGAGAGAGAGGGAGACACAGAATCGGAAGCAGGCTCCAGGCTCCGAGCCATCAGCCCAGAGCCCGACGCGGGGCTCGAGCTCACGGACCGCGAGATCGTGACCTGAGCTGAAGTCGGACGCTCAACCGACTGAGCCACCCAGGCGCCCCACTTTTTCCCCCTTCTGATAGCACGTCACATTGTTTGTCCAATTTGACCTGCTTCATAAATCTTTTTTTTTTAAGTTCTGTATGCTATGACATTAACAATATCGGCTAAATTATCCCACACAGATTCTATTACAAAAGGCACCTAAGCTACTGACATCTAATGAAGCCAGCAGTGCCCACACGTCCTTTCTCTCGAGCACTCAACTCCAGTTAATTGACCTGACAAAATTACAAGAATCACAGAATAAGACAGCTAATCAGAAAATCAAATTGTATTACTAGAGAAATTAGGCAGGCCTTTATCACGTATACATTCTATTTTCACATAAAAATTGTTTTCCTTCATTACTGAGGAGTCCCCCACCCAGGAATAAAACTACAGACTTCTTTCTCTTTTGGATTCCAGGGCCCAAAAAGAGCCATTTGTCCTCACGGTGGATTTCACTAGCATTTCTTACATTTGCATAATGTATCTCTCGAATGCTCCTGGACTTAACGCTATGAGTCAAGTGGTTTTGGGCACACGGGGTAGAATGACAAGTCTCTGAGTTTGAAGACTCCAATGCAGGAGGTAAATCCTAATCAGAGGGGTAAAATGTTAACTCCAAAATGGCACCACTTCTTCCAAAACTGACCGATTCTTCAAAAACAAATTGCTTGATTTAATAACAAAACATTAGTGAGCATATCCCCCAGCCTCCATTCTTCTGGATCTGTCCATGTAATCTGAATAATAAAGATACTGAAATGATTGTCACTTATTTTCTGTCCAGGGTCATAACCTAGTGTCCAAAGATTCCAATCTCTCCTCTTTTAATTTAGATTCCCCCACGTACAAAAAACCAAATTCGGGTTATTAATCTGTCCTAAATAGAAGTCACATTTAAATGAAATATATATTATTTTAAATCATCTAAAATCACGAGACTTACATTAATGTAAGTGTATGCATATTATCTAATAAAAACAATCTTTGAAGATATCTCAAGCACACACACACACACAACTCAGTGAACTGGGCTTCTTTTCCAGGTATCCCAATTTTCAGAAAGGCTTATTTCAATGGCGTTCAAAAATAGCTCAAGAAAAAGAGTTAAGAATGTTTACCAATAAATGAGTAATTTTGTTTACCCCGATTTAAATTTTGTGTTTGGCTTTCCAGCAACACTACAAGCCTCTATTTGCTTTCAATCACACAATACAATAGCGCCTTAGTTCCGTCCCTCGTGTAAACAAACTACAATAATTCCAATCAAGTCAGAATGACAAAGAACACTTAAATTAACTAGTTTTCTCCAATTTCTTTAATAAAGCCCGGGTGAATGTACATCAAAAACAATGGCAGAAATAGTGGAGCCTGATAATGTCATAATTAATTTACAAGATCTGATTAAACCACAGCCATTTAAATTCTCTCTACTGGAACCACAATGGGAGGGAGGGTTGTGGGACGGAAGATTGGCAGTGTGTGTGTGTGTGTGTGTGTGTGTGTGTGCGCGTGTTGGGGTAGGTAGCTAGGGCAGGCTGGTAGTCAACCAGTATGGACTGTAATCGTTATTTAATCCGTGTTCATCAGAAATGATTATTAAACCTCTTTATTACCATCCCTGAATGTGGGTGACTCAGACAGGTGCTCGGAGACCATTTAATCAAGTTGTTCTTGAATTATGGAAGAAGAAAATGTTATTATTTCAAATTCTCCATGTTTTGTCTAATCATAGAAGACCGGGGGGAAAATTAAAATATTTATTGATGACATTTTCGTTTTGAAGCTCAACACATACTCCTGTATATAAAGGTGAGTGGACATTGCTCCTCACTGTGGCAATATCAATTAGTTTAGCATGAGTTTCAACAGTCACACACTCCAGAGAAGGCAATGGATGTGACAAAAAGGATTCTGGTAAACAATTAATGTCACTTCCCATTATCGCTTCGGTCCCAATTTACAGAGCAAATAAATCAAAGTCACTGCAGATGAAGCACACTGGCCTCCTAACACATGCCTGTTCACAGGTGACGGGGCATGGAAATACATCAGGTTGTAAAGTGACTTTACAAGATATCCCTTCAAAGACTCTGCTCTGCTACTGCTTTCTAATCGCTTGAAATTACCATTCCTACAAAAATACACTTATGAGCTCCATATAAGTCAAGAAAAGAAAAGCAGAGAGTGGGTCACCAGTTCCGTAGCGATCTACAACTACACAGCTGAGCTCCGTCTTGCAGGTGGTAGCAGAGAGATAGAGAAAGGAAGGAAAGAGCCCAGGCCGATGGGCATTTCCGCAGGGGAGCTCTGTACCTATCAGGCAGCTCTTCCCATGGTGGGTGTCAACCTTGGGCTCTCCTTCCGCAAGTCTGGTGCTATTCTTCCGGCCTGAACAAAGGTCTGTGTGACTGTGACACTCACTCTCTAAGGGAGCTCCAGGAGTTAAGACGCCTCGTCAACAAAAACTCACTCAAGTTGTAAAGAATTTCCAGTGACAGATGACAGGCGTACACGTATACTAACAACCCAACATTTAGAATGTTCAACAATTCCGAAGCGTTCGTCACCAACAAATGACAGTTCAACACACTCCATCAAACCAGAAGTTTCATTACGATCGCTGGTTGGGACTGCTGGGTCCCCATTTGACCCGCACTAAGTGTGAACTCGTTCAAAGGGTACAGTTAAAGGAAGGTCGATCCTGCTCCTTCAAGTGCTCAAAGTCACCTCGAGACTGCAGTTTGGGATCCAGTACATCATATCTGGGCCTGCTTCCCTTGTGAGCAGTTGGCAAAAGGATCTTCCAACTGATTACACATGGTGGGGCAGACATGCATTCAGCTTGCCCGGGTGCGGAGAGAGTGACTAAATCTACTAAATGAAGGAGGAAATGAGGGACTCTGAGATGCTCACCGACACCTGAAGGGAGAACTGCGAAGCGAAAACTGCATGTGGTATCCCAAAGATTTTTAAATGCAGGCTATTATGGAAGGACCATGCCCTGCTTATGATAGTAATTTTTTCCACATCTTGTAGAATTGCAATTACACTCTGCGTCCCCAGATTCTCACACTCGCTTGATCTCTGTTTGATAAAAATAGTTTAATAGCCATTTAATCACAGCTTCATTATCTTAGCTCTCTTAATGCGAATTAGGCCAGGAGAATTCTTGCCTCCTCATTATTCAAATCATCAATAAGAAGGAAACAGTGGGGTCTCCTTATCATTCATTAATCAGTTTCAGTATCTTAGGTACTGTTTACTCCGAGATCAATCTATGTGAGGGGTCACTTAACCTCTCTGAGCCTCTATTTTTTTTTTCTATACAAAATTTTAGGTCATTATCTGCCTAATTCCTATTACAGAATTTTTTCCGCACTCATGGTTAATAGGGAGACAAAAAGAATTGATAAAAGCCTGAGAATTCTTCAAGAAGGTGCTCAACAAACATCTCCAGTGTATATGCCCATCGTCTTGATTGCCCATATTTGAATTTCATTCTTTGAGCACGATCTACCACCGACTTTTAGCACTGGGCCAGCTTCCTCCCAAATACCCAGCATGCCTTGGGCTTCCTCCTTGCCCCATCCCGCTGATTTGGAAGCAGCTAATGAAGACAAAATTAACTCCTCCTTTAAGTGAGGCCTAATTAGGAAGGGAAATCTGCTAGAGTAACATCTGGTAATGCATTCTGAGGCCAAATATAAATGACATTTTTGGATTATCCACTATCTTGGATTATTTGTCCCACTAGACCCCAACTGGGAGTTGAAGTAAATAAATGAAAAAGTGACTTTTAGGATAGATTCAGGGGTTCAAATAAGAAATACAATTGATCATAGGAGTCCCTTTCCTGGATCTTCATACATAAAGTTCTGTACTTCTGTTTCAGGCACAAAAAGACAAAAAAAAAAAAAAAAAAAAACTTTTACATGTATAATTTTTGGTTTTAATGTATAAAGTTTGATTCAAGATTTGCAAGAAGCTGAACTAAAATTTTAAAAATAATAATTTCTTCTTTTTTGAAATGAAATAAAAAATAACAATTCAGACTTAGACTACTGAATTAGACTTTGAGGTTATTGGCTTTTTTTTTCCTTTAAAGCATTTTAATCAGGACAGATCCCACGTCACTGATGGTTTGTTGTATGCATCCGCTCTGAGGGGTCTGAGCCTCTGCTGGAGAGGTTAATATTTTGAATAGTCACTCTCAAACAACTCTCTTTCTCTTTTATACTTTTGTATCTATTCATTTCTCACATACTCCCTGAGAATTTGCTTATTCCCCTATTTTATTCCCATAAGAGATAAGATAAGCACATTATGTGACACTGTATTTGCTCTGTTGGATGCCAAAGTTGCTGGAATTTAAAGTTGTACTGATACAATGGTTAATAGAAAGAACACAAATTTTAATTTCACTGTTTGGGTAACTCTCCATGGACATATAGGCTACTTAAAATATCATGTATGTAGGGGCGCCTGGGTGGCTCAGTTGGTGAAGCGTCCGACTTCGGCCCAGGTCATTGATCATGCACTTCGTGGGTTCGAGCCCCGCGTCGGGCTCTGTGCTGACAGCTCCGAGCCTGGAGCCTGCTTCGGATTCTGTGTCTCCCTCTCTCTCTGCCCCTCCCCTGCTTGTACTCTGTCTCTGTCTCCCAAAAATAAATAAACATTAAGAAAATAATTTAAAAAAGAATACCATGTATGTAAACGTGCCTATAGATACCATGCCCCCAACACAAACACACAAAAGTTTGCATCTCAAGTACACATATTTAAAACAGAATCCATGTAGATGTGCATTTCAATCTCTTAAGTGTATTCTCCTATATTCCATTGCAGTTGACTACATATGTGTGTAATCAGCACATGTACTCTTCCTCCCGGTTATCCACTATAACTGAGGGAAGCAATGATCAAAAACTGAAGACAGTTCCTGTAAAAATAAAACGAGAACCAAATGAAAATAAATATAAGCAAAACTGAAGATTTCCCTCCATAGATATGTTTACACCTGTGGGAGTCTAGTTCGTTTTTGTTAACATTTATGATCCTATTTAAGCAGCCAAATAATGTGTGTTCACATCGGTATTAGGCTCCATCCAACCTATCAGCTTTTAGCACACATCCATGAGTTAATAAGCATGCCCCCAACATGTGGAATTCATTATTCTGAAGAGGTTACATGAGCCCAAGGTGGAAATACAGACGTTCAAGAGAAAGGCTTAAGAAAATCTTGGTTGAGGCTTCAAAATGAGCTATCATTTGGAAGGGGGGAAGGAAGATGTTTCATGTCCATTTCTCACCACATGAAGAGGAAGCAACCACGTGGGACTACCACACAGGAGGCTTAATGGGCCTGTAAAGATCTAGTCCGGCACTCAATTTGTTCCCAGGTTGAAGAAACAGGGCTCTGTGTAAAGGACACCAGAGTGAAAGTCAAGACTTTCAATTGACCCAAGTCCCTTCTGCACCACTAACTAGTTACACAGCCTCAAGTGAAATGACTCAATTCTGGCTGCGGTGCACATGCCCAAACAATAATCTGGTAGGTTCCCAACTGGCTCCGCTGTTTTCACCCTTGCCTCTTGCCTCCCCATCCCAATAGCCCATTATCAGCACAGAAGACAAAGGGATCCCTTTTCTAAAAAAATATTGATTTATTTATTTTGAGAGAGAGAGGGAGAGAGAGAGCCTGTGCACCTGTGAATGTGCAAGAGGGGGAGGGGCAGAGAGAGAAAGAGAGAGAGAGATTCCCAATTCACTGACAGCACAGAGCCTGACACGATGCTTGATCTCACCAATCGTGAGATCATGACCTGAGCTGAAATCAAGAGTCACTGCTTAACTGAGCCGCCCTGGAGCCCCAGAAGATGAAGTGATCCTGATAAAATCTAAGTCATGCCTGCCCCCCTTTGGATGTGGCCCTCCAAGGCTTCTCTTTGTCTCTAAAAGTTAAAATCCTAAGAGTGACCTAGTAGCCTAGGATCACCACGTAATTGAGCACCCAAGCCAGAACACTCTTGAGCATGTAAATACTCAATCACTGGGGTATTAACCCAGACTATCAGAGTCTGAGATGTATGGTTGATTGCCCTATATTAGACCTACATCATCTGACCCTGTCAATGCCCCCATTTATCTGTCTCAATCCTCTCCAACGACTCTGATCTTAGTACTACTCTACAGAAATGCCAGGCATTCTCCTGCTCCAAGGCCTCTGCCCCTGCCATTTCCTCTTACTAGAAGGCTCTTCTACCAGATGGCCACAGACTTGCCCCTTCATCCCTTCATTTACCCAAAAGTCACTTTCTCAGTTGGACCTTTCCAACTACTCCGAGCACGTTCTATCCATTACCTTAATTTATTTTTCCTTTTGACACTTTCTTCTATAACTCAACTCAATATATTTTTACTGACTTACCGTGTTCCTAGTCTATCTAAAGTAGAAGCACCGTGAGACCTGTCTGATCACTACTAAGGCACTTGGCATATAGTAGATGCTTATTGAAAATGAATAAGCATCACAAAGAAAATGTTGAACCAATCCTAAAAATATAATGTGACTTTTCATTTTCTTGTTGTTGTTGTTGTCATTGTTGTTCATAATTCCCACCTTTTCCCACCCCCATCTAATTAAACGGTGTTCGTCTTTGGCTACAATTTAAAATTAGCTTGCATTCATTCTCACACATCAACTGATAGGCCAAACAGCCAATATTTTCTTAGTGGGAGATAAGGAAATTTGAACAGAACTACAGAGGGGCGGATTCTGAATTAAGCCCCAAAGTACTGAAATTGTATGAGTCAAAATAATGGACACTTTTTGTAAAGGAAGAGGTGGGGATAGGTCTTGTAAACAGAGAGATTAATTCACCCCAACTCTGGTGTTTGGGAGGATCCTGGAACGGATCATCAAGGAATTAATTTGCAAAATTTCCAAAGAGCCAAGATGGTTTGTGAAGAGAAAATCATGCCAGACCAACTTACTATCTGTCCATGCAGAAGCATCAGGCTCACTAATCAAGAGAAAACAATGGATGGAATCTATCTGGACTAGGGAGAGCTTCTTTATTCCTTACTGTATAACACACTCATCGACAAAGTGGGAATATATAGTAGCCAGAGGCTTTTTGGAACTGTAGTCCATGGAGCTGTGGATGTTAGTGCAAGTGCTATAAGGACTGATAATAAACGCTGTAGTATATGCTATATTTATGTATTTATATAATTGAGCTCATATAGCAATATAATTAGTTTTTAGAAAGCGACATGCACACTCAAATGTGTTATTTCTCCCATCATAAACACAGCGGAGACCACCACTGCATTAACTTGCCATGCTGAATCACTTTATGTTGGTCTCAGGATTTAAAAAAAAAAATACCTTGAGAAGTGAGGGTGAGCAGCTTAAAACCTGGAGCCATTTACAAATACTCGTTTCTATGAAGCAGGATTTTCTCAATCCTCTTAGATCAAAACAGAGTACAAAATAATCAGTTGCTAAGATTGATATAAGATACCGGTCATCATCTTAAGCCTCAACTTCACATTTTTTTTCTGTTCATTTGAATAGTTTCATAAATACTACTACCAGTACATTTTATTTTATTTTATTTTATTAATTTTTTTTTAACGTTTTTATTTATTTTTGGGACAGAGAGAGACAGAGCATGAACGGGGGAGGGGCAGAGAGAGAGGGAGACACAGAATCGGAAACAGGCTCCAGGCTCCGAGCCATCAGCCCAGAGCCTGACGCGGGGCTCGAACTCACGGACCGTGAGATCGTGACCTGGCTGAAGTCGGACGCGTAACCGACTGCACCACCCAGGCGCCCCAGTACATTTTATTTTAATAAAAGAAAAAAATGCTATGAAGTGGCAACTGACTTTTGCTGAGTGCTTCCTACGTGCCCAGTGCGGAGTTAATTTCCCCGTACATACTATTTCATTTAAACCCCCCACTGACCCTATTGGTGGCCCTAAATCCATGCAGCTGATAAGAGGTAGGGTTGGCTATCAAACTAGGTATATCTGATAAAACCTTGTTCTCACTCCCTTTCTTTATATGTTGGAATTTTATGACCGAATTGATGGAACAAAAATGAGAGTGGGCATGCGCTAGTCTAATCTACATTCATATTAGAGGATACAAAATGAGTTAATTATCAACAGATAAGAACTAAGGTGGGGAACCGCAATTACATCCCCTGACGGCCTTCCACGTAGAAAGAGGATCTGGCTTTGAGATTGCTTCTCAGTAGTTATTGCTGGCCCAGTGTTCCACGGAGCTTATATCTTCAGTCCTACTGGGTGGGATCCATCCTTCTATTAAAATGTTCTTTCCCTTTCCCTTCATTTCTTCATATCCTATCCCTACCTCAAAGCCTATCTATCTTCAAGCTCCTAAAGCCTTTGTAAGAGTAACACGGATCCCCAGATAGACATACGGATTCCTAGGTCTCATCACAAACCACTACATCAAAACCTCTAGATCAGGGTTTCTCGACGTTGACACTCTTAACATTATGAGCCAGATGATTTATTGTTACAGGCTGTCCTGTGCATTTCAGGATGTTTCACCGCAGCCCTGTCCTCTACCTATTAGATGCCAGTAGCATCTCTCTAATTATCAAAATAGTCAAAAACGTCTCCAGATATTGTCAAACATTTGCCAGGAGGCAAAACTGCCCCCAGTTGAGAACGTTATCCCGGAGGAACAGTCCAGGATTCTGCAGTTTTGATAAGCACCCCAAGAGTTTCCGAATCATGCAGGTCTGGGTAATTTTCTGTTTTGTGGCCGTTGAGTAGTGTATAGATCAATTTATGACTGGAATTTATGACTCCATGTGCACTAGACTTATCCCTACTAACACAGGCAACTCTAGCAGCTCTTAACAGTCATTAATAACAAAGTTTTATTTACTCTATGTGAATTCTTATCTCCAATATCTTACATTATGTGCCCAGATGTTTTATAGTCAATGCTTCCTTGTTGATTATAACTTACTGGTTATTTACTCCCGGAATTTCTTTTTGATTAGTCCGATGGCATTTCACTCTTTTTATTGCCAATCATTCTCCTCTTTCTTCAACATATTCTTACCATCATCATTATCATAAAGTTCATTTTGGTTTTGTAGTCTCTTTGATTACATAGACTACATGCTAACTGGTTCTTGAGGGTTTTCTTCTATATAGTTTCACAGAGTTCTGAAACACTTCTAGACTTCTTAAGATTTTTTACAGCTCAAGAAGTGCATAAAAGCCCTATACAAGTTTTATGTTATTATGACAGAGGCGGTGAGGCAAAATATAGACTCTGAAGTTAGACCGCTTATGTTTGGATCCTGAGTTCATCACTTACAAGGTGCGTAACCTTCAGTAAGTTACTTAACGTCTCTGTGTCTCAGATTTCATGTCGGAGAAGGGCGTTATAATAATAAGACCTCAGTTGAGGGCTTATTTTGAACCAATCCATGAAAATCATGTAGCACAGTGCCTGGTAGATAGCAAGGACTATCATTGTCATTATTATAGTCCTTATACACTAGGTTGAGTTCAAAATAAGTGACACACAAAAATGGATTTACTGGGAAAATACTATAAGGGAGAGAACATTGAAAGTGGACTGAGTTGGCACAGGATACGAACAAATGAAGGGAAAAGGGAAGACCATTCTACACAATAAGCCTACACAATATAGAGGTTTTAAGCGTGGCCTCAGAATGCTCAGAATGCTCAAAAATCCTTACAACTGGTGTAAAGGTCACTGTCTACCAGTCACTTGTTAAGGCTGATATGTTGGAGTTAACAGATGCAGTTTGACATAATCACTGGCTGTTTGCGTGTATATCACATGGACTGATCACCTGAAATCCATACCAGGCTGAACCATGATATCCTCATTGGATGCATCCACCATTCACGTACACACATGCAGACCTATATTATATTTATGTACATATATTTTGATTACTTATACCTATTTATTGAGTGCCTACTATATGCTATATAATCTGTTTTCTAGGAACCTACGTTTTACTTTGGTGGAGGCAGGAAGGCAGATAATAAACAAATGAGCCCTGTCCAAAGATAGATAAATAGATAGGCAATGTATACATACACATATAGAGAGAAATAATATAGAGTATATAATATAGTACTCTATAACATAGAGGGTATATAATATATGTACTCTATAACATATAGAGTACATATAATAATATATAATTTCATACAATTATTATGTTATTATATAACAT
This sequence comes from Prionailurus bengalensis, assembly GCF_016509475.1. Taxonomy (NCBI): domain Eukaryota; kingdom Metazoa; phylum Chordata; class Mammalia; order Carnivora; family Felidae; genus Prionailurus; species Prionailurus bengalensis. Next base: position 187,350,883 of record NC_057344.1, on the reverse strand, counting down.
AATAATACGTTTTGCATATATATACACAAAACATAACATAAGAATAGAATATGTGTGTATGCATACTTGATAGCAAAATATATACATCCAATAATGTTTATGTATATATACTGATATATACACAGAGACAGACAAGATGATAGCATTTGAAGTAGCAAGCCGTAATAGAATGTTCTAGGCAGAGAAAGGAAAAGTATAAAAGTCCTGAGCTGAGACCCTGCAGTGAGGAAGACATTAACATTTTCAGAGTTTACATATTGGTATAAGTGGGAGGGAAGTGATCTTGAAAATATTTAACAAACATTACACACGAGCACTGATCAATCAGAACAGCGGCACCAGGATGTCAGAAGAAGGCCTATCCTATAAACGACACATAAAATTTTATTGTGGCAAATTAGCAGATTATATTAACCCTGGGCATAAGCATGTTTTTTAGGCTGACTCTGTAAGACATTTTGTAAGAATTTCCCATTACAACCAATAAATTCTCTATACGATAGTGTATTTCCTGTCCCAGAGAAGTGCTTAGAAGGTATTATTACACAGGCCAATGCTATTGGCTCATGAAGGCTTAGCACCCCAAGATGGGTGCAAACCACGCAGCTGCAGATCCCTGGCACCTGGACGTACGTGGTACATTAAGGTTGGGGACGCCAAGATTCAGGCGACATCAAATGATCTGATTACTTGCAATAATCTGGCAATGGCATTAAAATGAGAGAAAATTGTCTCAAGGTGGTTAGGAGCTATTCAGAGGCAAGGCTGTCCTCTCTGTGGGGACATCTAGGGTGAAGGAAATCAGTGTGCTTCCTGGTAATCCTCTGTGCCGTGCAGGGCCCTTCCCCCAAGAGAATAGGAGCCATTTGGAGCCCGGGATTGGGTCTTCGACTCCTTGAGCAACTTCCATTTCCTACTAAAGTGTTCTGAACAGAATAGTGGGTTGTCAGTAAATACTTGTCAAACGAATACAATATGAGCAGTCTCAAGGACTTTGTATCTAAGTATTCCACACGGGTCTAGGTTTCCAAAGCATCTGAGTAAGGCTGCAATCTCCTAGGATTTAGAAACTGAGCTTCTCTTAATACCAGAATGAGTATACCCTTCGTGAGGAATCTTTAAATACTTTATACTGAGTCAGTTCTTGATGCAGAATCACTCATGATTCTCAGCGATTTGCATGCATATGTGGTGAACACACACAGTAGGGTAGCATATGACACCCAGTTAGACTAAGTGGCTAATAACACACAAGGGGACATTTATTAAAGTGACCTTGATCACTGGATTAAGGAAGCACAGGTGCCTGTAACAACGCGAAAATGACAAAGGAAGTACAAACCAAACTGGATAAAAATTCAAGAGTTACAGGACAATAAAAGGAGAAAAAAGTCATTTAACAATAGGCTCACATAATGATAGGATGTAGTCACTGAAATACTGAAGAGGGAGAGCCAAAAAGTCAACTCATCCAACTGTATGATTTTTTGGAGATGAGAAGACAGATAAATAAAGTGTTAAACAGACTTTCTCAAGGTCAATTCGGAACTGATCTAAATCTGCATTTGTTTGGGGCCTATGGGCTCCCTAGTCTTTCTACTAGGCCATGTTGCTTCCCTGGAGAATAAGAGGAAATACTAGCAAAGAATCTTTCTCTTACAGTTGACATTTTTCTTCTTTAGGCCTCTACACTGTTTAGAATATTGCACATGGGAAGTTCCCAATGCAGACCTCTCTAGAAATCCTGGACTGTAACAAAGTTCCATGTTTGTGTGTAACGTTCTTGAAAATAGGAATCATGTGCATTTGTGCCTAACCTTCTTGTGTGTTTGTGCATAACCTTCTTGAAAATAGGAAGCATGAGGGGCACCTGGGTGGCTCAGTCAGTTAAGCGTGTGGCTCTTGACTTCGGCTCAGGTCATGATCTTACAGTTCATGAGTTCAAGCCCCACATCAGGCTCTGCACTGACAGCACGGAGCCTGCTTGGGATTCTCTCTCTCTCCCTCTCTCTCTGCCCCTCCCCAGCTTGTGCGATCCATTTCTCTCTCAAAATAAATATACTTAAAAAAAAAAAAGGAATCATGATTTGCACATCAAACTGTCATCAAAAAACATTCAATATTTGTTGAGTACCTACTGTGCACTAGGCATTCATGACACTGATCTAGCAATGAACAAAACAGCTAAAACTTCCTGCCCTCACAGAGCTTTATTCTAACAGGAAAGGCAGATGGTTGACAAAATAAATTACTGTAAACAAAATAAACAACTGTGAGGAAGAAATAAACGGATAAAACAATACAAAGTCCACTTTTATTTATGGAAAGTCAAATATTTTTTAAAAATCTGATTTATTTAGGGAAGCAGAGCACAGATATTTTTCTTAGAAAAGGGGTGGAATAACTTAGAAACACTTAAATCCCTAAATTGTTGAAAATATAGTTTCTTAGTACAAAAACTTCACGCAAAGAAAAGTTTCCTGCTGACCATCTTTTATACCAAGCGGAAGATGCCTATAAAGCCACGAGTCTCTGGGGCGCCTGGGTGGTGCAGTCGGTTAAGCGTCCGACTTCAGCCAGGTCACGATCTCGCGGTCCGTGAGTTCGAGCCCCGCGTCGGGCTCTGGGCTGATGGCTCAGAGCCTGGAGCCTGTTTCCGATTCTGTGTCTCCCTCTCTCTCTGCCCCTCCCTCGTTCATGCTCTGTCTCTCTCTGTCCCAAAAATAAAAATAAACGTTGAAAAAAAAAAATTTTTTTTTAAAAAAAGCCACGAGTCTCAGTTTTGGCTACATATTAAACTTAGGTGAGCATTCAAAAAATTATTTATGCTTGCCCTCCGCTCCCACCCCTAGCCCAGAGCAATTAAATCAGTCTCTTTGGAGGACGGACTTAGTATTTTTAGAAGCTCCCCTGGTGGGACTCTAATGGCAACCAGGACTGAGAATTACTCCTATAAAAGAGTGAATGGTAGAGTCTTTGAGGGAAGGTGACTATATTTGCCATGATCTGTCTTATGGGCTAAAGCTGAGACGGCTTTCCCATCAGGGTAGACCAGCTGTCTCACATTGAGACACCTGAAACCCGTGTCTTCTATCATAAAATGTTAGACTCTGTATGTTCCATCTTCAGCTGGTACATATCAAGGCAGTCCTCTTTACTATGAAGGCTTTCTTTCCTGGGCCCCAATTCTTGCCTCAATTACCCTCTTGTAGCCGGGAGCTTCGACCTTTGAACCCCTTCATTTGTGCCTATCAGTATCTTTCTCCAATGCTTCCTTCAGTACTTATAAGTCCCTCAAACAGATCTCTTTGGCAGATGGCAGGGACACCTACCAACCAAGACCCTACCTACTATGACCATAGGCTAGTCAGGCTACGAAAGCTTGAGCTTAAAGGAAGACGACGTCCAGTAGAAGCCACACCATGACACTCTACATCCATGAAAATGATGGCATAGATGTATGTCATAAAAGTGAAACATACCCATTAAATAGCATTAAATCAATCAAGAAAGTTAGCCAGGAGCACTTGTTCAGCCCAAGACCTAGGCATGCATACTGGAAGCCATTTGAAAGAATAAACTCCAAAGTATTATAAGGAACTGTGACTTGAGATGACCTTAATTGAATTTTTTCCTAATCTTTTTACAATGAGCATTTTTGTATCTGTAACATACAAATATAAAACTGTAAAACGTGTATGGTGTGTGATAAAAGGGACAAGAGAAGAAGCTCACGTGTGACTATGTAATTAACCAAGGTCAGTCCAGGTCTACTCAACTTTGGGGCCCTGGCTTAGAATCTGGCTTTATTAGGCCTTAATTTCCTCATCTGTAAACTGGCAGCCATGAAATCTGCCATGGCTATCTATCCCCTAAGGTTACCAGAAGTAAACATAGCATAATACCTATGTGCTTTGAGGAAGCATTAGATAAAAATGTAATGCTAAAGATACATGCATCTCAGATTAAGTCAATCAAACAATATTTACGGAATCTGTACTACCCTTTTATGGTTGAATCCTTCACTTGGATGTATTTCTCCCTCAAATCACGCCACAAGATCAAACAGACGATAACATCCTATATAAGAACGATGACAGTTTGCCTGAGACTCCACAGCAACGTGTGGAAGGAAAGGAGGAACCACAGGGATGCTCCCCTCGGGGAGTCCTCTGCCCCAGGTGACATCAATGGTTGTAAACAAACTTTCCAGGTCTGTTTGTCGGGATGAAGTCAGCCAACTGCAATCTGTTCGGAGGTAAAGATCTGATGGTAGCAGCTAAGGGCGGCCCTGAAGTAGATCCTTTCACCTCCAGGCATAAGAGGAAAACACCAGGCTTTAGCAACTGACAGAGAAATAGTTCTGTGCCATTACAGCATTAATTGCTGTTCAGTCCGCCCCTGAAAGAGCATTCGGTAGTTCAATATTTCTGAAACATGAATCCAAGGCCTCTCAAGTTGCTGCTGTTGCTATTGATGGCATGTCCCCTGTGACAGTTTCCAAAGTAGTAGTCAAAATCTTAAGAGCTGTGGTCTCCCAAGACCAGATTCACGTTCTAAACCTGCCCCTTACTAACCTATATTCTTAGAGAGGCATTTGGGCTTTGTGTCCCCAGTGCCATCAACCGGACAGCAAAGATAGCTGCCCTACAACAGTGTGGTAAGAAGTAACGTACTGGGCGTGATGGGCACCATGAAATACTACATAAGTATTTCCTGCTATTTTTCTAACGATTTTCCTTTTATTTATTTATTTATTTATTTATTTATTTATTTATTTATTTATTTTGAGAGAGAGAGAGCGCATGCACACGATCAAGGGAGGGGTAGAAACAGAGGGAGAGAGAGAATCCCAAGCGGGCTCTGTGCTGTCAGTGCAGAGCCCGATGCAGAGCTTGATATCATGGTTAGTGAGATCACGACCCGAGCCAAAATCAAGATTTGGATGCTTAACCAACTGAGCCACCCAGACTCCCCAATGATGTTCCTTTTCAAGAATCATTTTCAAAATGCTATCCTGAATAAAAGAGCAAAACCAACAAGGAAATCCAAAGAAACCTTATATAATAAGAATTTATTACCTAAGATAAGCCATTTACAACGTTTACTCCTGATTAAATAGCCTTCCTCCTTACCTAACAAGTTGGGTTTAGTAACTTATAAAACCCTACACGTATTGCCTTCAGTCGGAAGAGCTGACCTAGGACAAAAATATTGTTAAAACAAGACAAAACAAAACAAGAAACAAACACACAAAAACAAATGCCACTGAGTCATAGGAAATATCAACAGAAGATATATATGAAAAAGCACAGTTTATCTGTTTGGAGATGACAAGGCAGAAGAACAATTCATTTTACTTAAAAATATGATTAGGCAAAATAGAGTCCTCAGTAAATGCAGCAGACATTTTACTTAAATTCTTTATAATATCTTAAAAAAAAAAAAAAAAGGAAAGAAGGCCTCAATACATATCTAAGCTGTTTCAAGTCAATGGCCATGTTTTATTTGGCTTTATTCATTCTTTTCTTCTTTTATTCATTTGTAGATTTCCAAGATAGGTTTTTGGCTCTCAGGTGTTTCAGGAACACAAAGTGGTTCTAACTGACGCAGTCCCTGTCCTCATGATGCTTACGGCATCCTAGCTGCCCAGCAGTCACTGGTAGATAACACAACATAATTATTTCAATGCTGAATGAAGGAAAAATAGACTAAAAAATAAAAATACAGATGGAAAAGAAGCATGAACACCAAAGAAATGGGAATTAGAAAAAGAGTGGAATAATCCATAATTGCATCATCACTTAGAGTTACAAACAAAATACTCTTCTCATGTTCTATTCCTCATTGGGGCTGCGGGCTCCAGAAAATAATTACCCTCTTTGTAATGTGAACTAACGTTTTTATCACCACACGCAACTCTTCAACTCCTCTTTATTCTTAAACGTTGCCAAGATCGTTGGGGGCTACAGCTATAATGAGACATTAGAGGAGAAGCAAGATTTTTCTTTGAGCTTCTGTGACACTGATCGTGAGAGTATTATTGCCATAAAGGCCAAATAAAATCAAACCATAATCTACCAGGGAACTAAAAAGTAAACTCTTTTTTTTTTGGCAGAAACTGTCAATTTCTCTCAAGTATTAAGCATGACAGGGAGATACAGCTTTCTTTCTGATAGATAATACAATGGCTATGTGCTTTTTAATGATTACATCTTTAATCTTGAAAGAAGAAGGCTGCTCTAAAATCCAACTGATTTGGGGATAAAGGGCAAGTGAGGAAAAATATTTAGGTTGACAAAAAAATAGTCGTCTTTGAGTTCTTGCTGTGGGCTAGGGTGTTTTTAAACACTTTGCACGTCCTCCTTCCTTTTATCTGCATTACACTCCTTTGAAATATCTACAATGTCACCTTTATGCAGATAGAGAGGCTGAGGATTAAGGAAGTTAAGAAACTCACCTAAAACTAGAATTTAAATAAAAATTTGGAGGAAAAAAAATTTTGTTTAAAGAAAGAAAAGAAACTCACCTAAGATTCTATACCAAACAGGCTGGAAATTTGAAGCCAGATTTCCCTCTCTTCAGTACCCATAACTTTTCCAGAGCGTTTTTCCCGTAGCAGAATTCAAAACGCTTCATACCTTCACAGGTGTACATTTAAACTTAATTGTTAATTTTATTTTCAAGATCTCTTTGGGGAAAAAAAACACACTTCACTGAATATTCTTCTAGAAAAAGAAAGTCACATGTTTCACTGCCTCTAATGAGTTGTTGCAGTTCAGAAGTTTCCATTACATTCTGACAATTAAGTTGCTAATAAACTGAGGAACCACTAATTGACTTATCCATCTCGCAAATTCAGGACCCAGCTAGCACCCTAGAACACAATTTCCATCACCGGACCCAAAATCGTTCACATTTTGCAGTCCACGGAGTGATTAGATTTGATTTGGGAAAACCACATATTGTCCCTACACTTGACATGAAGTTCTGACTGGGAACGCACACGCACACGTGCTCTCATACAGACTAGTAACAACGGGCTGTCCAGGTGCCGACTGCATTATCAGAACCAATAACGAGAGGTCGTTAAGCTGGGGCCCATGCAACGGCCCGAGATAAAAAATTCATGGTGACTGAAACCACAGAATCTTAGGAAATGCAGTCAATTTCATACAGTATCAAAAGGTCACTCTATTCAATTCATACTTGAAGCCGAGCACAGTATTGAAAACACACGTGACAGCAAAGGGTCCTATCAGCTGTCCAAGATTCGACATTTACTGATGATGGAAGGTAATTTACTGGTTACCAAATAAATGCACTACCTGTGTCGAGCCCTGTATTGGCTCGCCAAATTCTCGTACAGAACTTAACGCTTTGAAAGCATTACTAACTATGTCAGCATTACCATATTAACTGCTCCATTCAAGCTTTAGTAAGAGTGAACTTTTTCGGTTCCATGTTCCACTAGTAACTCTAAAGGTTCTGGGAAATTTGGCTCTCTGCTCAGACTCTTGGGGTATGATCTGTCTTACAGGAGCTACTTAAAAACAAGAACATTAAGTCCGATATCTGGTGCTTCTCAGACAATAATGTGCGTACGAATCACCGGAAGGTGTCGGTAAAAGGCAGAGTCTGATTCACAGAGCCCGAGACTCTCAGTGTCTAACAACCTCCCAGATGATGTTCACGCCGCTGGTCCACGACCACAGTTTGAGTACCAAGACTCCAGTTTTCTTCAACTCAGCACATTTTCTTTATTACTGGCCCTCATCTTGTACGGGGCAGGGGGGAAGATCTGTTTAATGACAACTAATCCCCACTGGAAAGGCATGCCATCACGTTTTGAATCAAGACTTACATCCTTCTGTCATTTCACTCCTTCTAGCTCAGGTTGCAAACTGGAGGTCCTCAGGCCAGAACCAGTCCAGACATAGGTTTTGTTTAAATAGCATGCCTCTAGGGGCGCCTGGGTGGCGCAGTCGGTTAAGCGTCCGACTTCAGCTCAGGCCACGATCTCGCGGTCCGGGAGTTCGAGCCCCGCGTCGGGCTCTGGGCTGATGGCTCGGAGCCTGGAGCCTGCTTCCGATTCTGTGTCTCCCTCTCTCTCTGCCCCTCCCCCGTTCATGCTCTGTCTCTCTCTGTCCCAAAATAAATAAACGTTGAAAAAAAAAAAATTTAAATAGCATGCCTCTAAAAGGTTTTAAACATTATTATGTTAGTTAACAAGATTTACTATACTGGAGATTTCGTCTAAAGTTTCTGTCTTTTCGAAGGAACCCAGAAGATGAGGAGATGTGATCAGAACCCCCTCCCGCTCTCCTTACAGCCCTGACTTTGACTTCCCGCCGTCATCCTTACGGTATTTCCCGTTGGCATTGGATTCACTCTCTCCTCTGATTTGTTTTTCCTCCGTTTTTGCACCTCCTCATTAAGTTATCTCTGATATAAAATGCTTTTCCCATTTCGTTTCCTCAAAAAAATCCTAAGTGGGGCTTAAGATCCCGTTTGACTTTTCCTGTCCCGTTAAATATTCTGTAAGCACACTAAATTAACTCTTTTAAAGTGTCTTAGCACATCATACCACATTTTATGCTTATCATATAAAGCCCAGTTTTCATCTTTTCATAAGCACATTTTCGTCGGCCTTTATCTGATGAAGTGAAGTAGAGACGTACAAGATCTATGACGGAGATATGCAAGTGTGTATGCATTGCCCGTGAGCCGTTTGTAGACCAATTACTTCAACTTTCAACTACATTGTCACTGTCCTCGGGGAATTTACAGTGCGTTGCGGTGTTTGCAGGTTAACAGGATGATCTCCATGAAGTAATTACAGGAAAAGTTATTTCTGATTGTATGATGGAGCTATGATAGACCTGTTTTCACAGGTTTTCCTTTTTGTACAAGGCACCTATCTGTGAAGAAGTTTTTGGGGGGGAGGGCTGCCTGGGTGGCTCAGTCAGTTAAACATCCGACCTCAACTCAGATCATGATCTCCTGGTTTGCCAGTTCGAGCCCTGCATTGGAGCCTGCTTGGGAATCTCTCTCTCTCTCTCTCTCTCTCTCTCTCTCTCTCTCTCTCCCCCTTTCCCTCTGCCCCTCCCCCTCTTGGGCACTCTCTCTCTCTTTCTCTCTCTCTCTCAAAATAAATAAATTTTAAAAAAATTTAGAGAAAAGAACTTTTCGTTTAAGCATTCAGCACGTAGGGTATTGGTTTTCTACATTAGAAGAACGTTTTGGCCATAGAAAGCCAAGCCATAATCAAAACTTCTAACTACTGAAAACTTGACAGGTTGATTAAACGTTAAGTCCAGAAGTTTAGTGGAAGGCACTCTCTGAAACATCTCTTCGAGTGGGAGACACGTAAGTGGGAGACACGTAAGAAACAGAGGTGGCACAGAAGATTCTGCACAAAAGCAAGATTTACACTAGGGTAGTGATAGTGATATTTGATGTGCTCTCTTACAATGGGTCACAGGATTATTAGAATAATGAACACACTTGGGAAACTATTTGGTAAATCGATCATTCCATATTTGCGGAGCCCCTTCCATACCTGAGTCATCGTTCAGTAAGGCAAGAGACGTCTCGCAAAGCCGTGCGGTGACGTGGACGAGGGTCCAGGATCGCTCTGCGTGGGCGGGGATCCTGGCCCTGCCACTCGCGAGGGTTGAGGATCCGTGGCAAGCTACTGAACGCTGGGACTCAGTTCCCCATGGGTAATGAAGACAATTATAAAACACCTGCCCCGAGGTTGGTGTCAAGATGAAATGGATTAACACACGTAAAGCACACAGAATGCTACCTGGCCCATTGAGGCTTCTGATAGATAGTAATTATTGTTAAATGTTACTTTTGCCCTCCTCCGTGAGTTTATAATCTAGTCGAGGAAGTGAGATAGGACAAGGAAAAAAGCACTATCTCCCAAGGCTTGTATGTATGAGAAGTGTCAGATAAGCCATTTGGATACTCGGGGTTAGTTCTGAGAAGGGAGAATCATTTTTAGTTTTAACTCATGTCGCCAGGAATCTAGGCAAGGGATTGCTTATCAAGGCACAGAATTTTTAGCAAAAGGTTACCACAGCATACATTATTTTGGTCATGGAAATCCCTTCGACGACCATTATAAAACAGACCTCTCCTAACATTCTGGCGTATGAACACATCCAGGCTTTCCCCTCTGACCTGGACAATGAAGGCGTATCACGGGCACATCTAGACTTCACACAAAAACTGATTATGGACCTATCCAATTACTGGCAGCACAAACACATTTCTGAAGGCCTCTCAGCTCACCCGGCCTGACAGAGAGGTCTTAGAGTCAAATAATCCCACAGGTTTAGCATAGGAACATAACTTGAAAGAAGAAATAAAAACTCAAACCAAGATGCCCTTGTCCCACAAAGATGAGCTTATTTGTATTCAGTTATTTTTATCAGTCTACTTATCTTTAATTCAAATGCAGGAGTTTTATTTTATTTACAAGTTAGGAATGATCTAAAATTAAAATAGGAAGCCACAATGGGGGGGAGGGAAGCATGATTTCTTTGATGGTAGCTATATAATAGAAGTTTATCAATGCCATATAGAAAGCCTCACATATTGGCATTTACCATCAGTATAAAAATGGCAATACACGTTTGCTATCATTTATACGTTTTAGTTCATTTTCTGAATGTCAGTAATAAAGACGTGTCTTAATACTATTAAGATGCACTGTACTAAAATGTTTGGTTCAAAGGCAGGGCTCGTCTTCAAAAAATGTTTACCTGTGTGTGTTTCCTGGGGACAGATATGCCATTTATTTTTATATTCTGAGTATCTAACACAGCATACACTGAGTAAGTCCCAGATGAATGAATGAATGAATGAATGAATGAATGGCTATGATGAAAAACAGGGAAGGAAGAGAAAGAAAGGCCTTATTTCAGAATAAAATAAGTTCAAATATTTTACCAGCTTCATAATCTCCTTCCGTATGCCACACTTCACTTATCATTGTCTTATTTGAACCTGCCACTCAGCACTCAAGACAGAGAACACTCAATATTAGTTACCCTTTAAAATACCCATCTTTACTTTCACATAGACGCTGACCTGGAAAATAGGAGGCATTCAAAGAGCATTTGTCCAATATACAAGATTGGTTGAATTCACTGGAAGCTCCTTTAGGACAGGCAAGGACCTACTTATGCTTGATGGCTCTCCAAGTACCTAGCATTATACCTTGGTATAATGTACTCCAAAAATAATTTCAGATTTATTTAACTCCTTATTCATTCAACATATACTTACTAAGGATTTACTGTATATCAGACACTGCACTAAATAATGGGACTGTGTTAGTGGAAGTCACAGCCCAGACCGTCAACGAGATTCCTGTCCAGAGGGAGAGGCAGAACAGATTAGAAACAGGTAGATTGAGAAATCGGTGGGGAAAGTACAGTTGCTACAGGGCACTTAGTGTAGACACCTAGATCCCTCAGGACACAGAGAGAGAGATTCTAAGAGAAGTGATAGAGAAGGGAACACTCAGATGATAATATGGGATTAGGCAAGCAAAGAGGTGGATAAGGAGATGTGTTGCATCGAAACAAAACAATATAACTTACACACAGAAAAACCCAGAGTGTCTCCAGACCTGACATATTGTAGCAGATATTCAACAGTCATAAGCAGGGATTACCCCAGCATTATGTCAGGGAAACCATCTCATACATAACTAACACCAGGTTCTCCCGCCCTGCACCAAAATAAAGCATAAGATATGCAAACTTGTTGCCAGAGTTATAATACAAAACAACAACAAAAATGTATAGCCCCTGACCCTTCCTCCCCTCCGCCCAAATGGCTCACACAATGCATAATAAAGCTTGCCGCCTTTCTAGAATTCGCCATGACAACTGTAAAGAAAATCACAGAGCGGTTTGTTGAAAATGCTACGCGCTGAACTTTTGCAACCGGTATTCTGAGCAAGGATCCTCTGTGTTGATATTTTCTGTAGTGTAGGCCTCTGCTTCCCGGCTTCTGCTTAGCCAGGACTCATTAGTCATCGCAAACATCATTGACTAAATGTGGTTCACTTTAACATACAAAATGCCTTTGCGTGTTGGCTCTCATCAGCCACATGAGAGAGAGGTCCGGGCCGTGCTCAAAGCTGCAGGGCACTCTGAGGAGTCACACTGTGGATGCTTGTCTTCCCTCCAAAGGTTACATTTCATGACAGAGATTAAACATCTTGCCCGTTCTAGGATTGCTTTTGAAAATTATGCACTAATGATAGCCACTCAAGCAAGGAGCTTACTCATTTCCCTTTGGCCTCTGTCTAGAGCTTCCCAATTTGGTCATTTCTTCAACAAATATTTCTTAGGTGCATACCGTGTGCTAGGAACCGTGCTCAGTGAAGGGTACCATGGTGAATAAGAAGAAACATGGCCCCTCCCTCACGGCCTTGACACTGGATTCAAGGTACCCACTGGATACACACGAAGAAGCCACTTCAGAAGCCCCACTTGCCCTACATCGCCGAGGGGCTGGCACAGAGCCCAGGGGAATGCTGTTGGACACACCCTCCCGAAATCTGAATCTTGCCTAGAATTCTCTTACAGTTTTGTGCCCAAGGACACTTTTGGTTTTACAGAGCTATCCAGGAAGCCTGGGGTATTGAATGCTCCTACAAATTGCCACTTATTGACTACCGATTATGTAGAAGCGTTGAACTACGCCCTTCCCTGACATTATTTCTCCATATATTATTTGGAATTTTTTTTAATGGAAAGACTCATGTTTCTTGGCAGAGACATACCAGTGAATTCTCAGGGATAGCAAATATACGCAATTACAAAGCGCAGTGTAACACATCCTCCCACGTTCCCAGAGCCAGCATACCGCTAGACTCATAGAAGATGCTGATCAGTGATGCTCCAGACCTGTGTCTAGAATTGTTCAATCACCAGAAAAGGCAATGAGTGCACGGTTCCAAATGTCAACGCGATGCACAGACCATAAGAGGGAGAGCTCACCTTTGGTAAATAATGTCAGAGGTAAGGTTTCATAAAAGCGATTTAGTGTGTGTTTATCTACATTTAAATTTTAAAGGCACTAATAATGAAAAGATCAGCATTATTTTCAATGACTGGAATCCCAGAGGACACCAAGGGTGGTGGAACTCCCACTGCTTATTGGGGAACAAGAGCCCCATTTGTTTTCTAAATGTCAAAAACATGCTGATGATAAGATCCTCTAACTACTACGAAGACCCTATAGCTTTCATGTGTTGTTTCTTGACTGCTTGTAACAGCACGACCATTTCCTTTACACATTATCCCTCCACCGTTGGGTACAAGCCAAGAGCCAGAAAGCAAACTTGAAAAAAAAAAAAAAAAAGCAGGGAGGGGGGAGACACCTGGGTGGCTCAGTCGGTTAAGCCACTTGGTTTTGGCTATGATTATGATCTCACGGTTCATGGGTTCAAGCCCTCCTGTCAGGCTCCAGGAGGACACCGTGGAACCTGCTTGGGATTCTCTCTCCCTCTTTCTCTGCCCCTCCTCCTCTAAATAAATGCATAAGTAGATAAGATAAACAAACAAACACACAAAACCAACTTAAAAGAGCCAGAAAGCAAAAGCCCCACTCTCTGCTCCCTACCCAGGGGCTGGCACAGAAGCCAGGAGAAACCTACTGAAATCTGAATTGTGACTGGAACCTTCTTGTAGTGCTGCTCCTAGTTCAATACCCTCGCTTGGCCTCCATGGATATTCTTCTGCTTTTCTATGTAAGGAAAACAGACTTGATCCCTTCTTGTTTGTTTGGTTGGTTGGTTTGAATTCTGTTGTTTGCAACCAAAGCACTTTAAATTATAAATCCCAACTACTATAGTTAAATATATTGTTTAGAATGGTTTCCCTGGGAATAGACTGATTCTTAGAAAAGAAAAGGTCTTATTAATATTACATTTTTTTTTATCTTTATAGATATACTTATGGGTAAAGGCAAGTATCATCATCTACAGCTGTTTATAGACCTTTTATTCTTATTTCCAAAAAAACATTTATTGCATACCCACCATGTTCCAGGCACCGTGCAAATCACTTCCAATGTATTATCTCATTTAATTCTAACAACAACCCACTAGCAGGATTTCTAGGAAGGCAGGATTTCTTTTACCCCTTCATTCACTACTGAATCCCCAGTGTCTATCAGATTTTTCACATGTAAGTGATCAGTAAATCTTTGCTAAATGAATGAATAACCCTATGAGGCAGACACTGTTATGTGAAAGAAGAAACTGAGACTCAGAGAAGTCGAGTAAACATTTCCATGGCCCCACTGCAAGTAAGCGGTGAAGCTAAATATAAAACCCAGGCCTGTCTAACTCCAGGGCTCCGCCTCCTAAACATCTGTTTTTAAAGACCTTTTAAAAATGTTTATTCATTTCTGAGAGAGAAGGGGGAGGTGCAGAGAGAGAGGGAGACACAGACTCTGGAGGAGCTGGAGAATCCAGAGCTCCAGAATCTGGAGAATCCGGCACAGAGCCCGATGTGGGGCTCGAACCCATGAACTGCGAGATCATGACATGAGCTGAAGTTGGACGCTTAACCGGCTGAGCCACCCAGGTACCCCTCCACCTCTTAAAACATCTTGCTGTGCCTTTGTGTTCTCTTGGATTGCCTATGTCCAGGAGCTTAGGCAAGGCCCTCTGATTTCTTGTCTCTTCACTGTGACGTGGGGATACGACTCTCATTTGGCTTTTGTAAGTTCGTGTCACTCTTTTTGCACACATGGAGGATGCCATGGAGTGATAATACGTTAAAATCAAGAGAGGCCGGAAGAGTCAACTCTCACCTTGGCCATTGCTAGCTTGTGGGTTGTCAAACCTCTTAATCCTGAGAGTGAGTGCCACACCTCAAAACACCTGCCTTGTAGTCTTTGTGAAAGGCAGGGAGAATTACTGCGCGCACATGGGCTGACTCCGTGAGTTGAATTATAAACATTAAGTTAAGGCATTTAAATAAATAATTATATAAACATAAATTATATATAGACTTAACGTATAAATGTATACCTATGCTTCATAAGATAATTATAAATATAAATTAAGGTAACATAAAAGTGTAGATTTATATGATATAAATAAACATAGTTATAAATATAAATTAAAGTATGACCGTAACGACTTTTAATGCCAGCCCACTCCAAGTATTCATGAATTATCCACTCTCCTGGATTTCCTAGACTTCCCAGGGAATAAAGTTATATTAGGAGCCTGCTCAAGCATCGTTCCATAAACCATTCTTCCTTGGGTTGCCTCTTAATTAGGGAAGAGTGATATTGCTTCAAATGCCCGTCCCAAAGTCAGACCAAGACAACGCTCAGGGCAGAGATGATGCCAACACAATCAACACGGAGTCACTGGTGGGCTATTTCAGATGTGATCTTTGGCTTGTCCAGTTAGCTCTAGTCTGCTGGCATTCCGAAAGGGTAAGGAAGAGGCACCCTTAAGATCTTCCAACAAAGGAAAGAGAAAAGATGTGTTCAGAAAATGAGGAAGAACATTAAAAGACTGCAAAGGGGAACACTAACAAGAACTAAAACACTTAAAATATTTAAAACATTTAAATCATCTAAAATAAAATACCAAGGGGAGCAAAGAGCTTCACTACATCCTGGTCAATGGGGGGTATTCAAATAGCACAGAAAATTCCAGAAGAATGGGCACCTGATAAAAGGCTTTCTATTAGACAATTAAGAATCTTTGGATAGTATCAGAGGAAGCACCATTAAACTCAAGATGGAGGGGGGATTAGATGGAATGGTATTGGGTCCTCATATTCCTTCCAAAAGTAGATGAAAGTATGACTTAAAGAAGAAAAAAAAGTGAGCAGGGCAACAGAAAAATTCTAAAAAGCTAAGGGATTCTAAAAAGGGGGTAAAAAAAAAGATTGATGCAGGACAAGAGAAAGGGCAGAACACAAACGGTGATGCTTGGAGGGCACTGGGTACCACTGGTTCGTACTCTGCCTGGTAATACTCACCTGCTGACCATTCTTCGCCTCCACGGGATGACCAGGCTCCCGGGAAAAACAATAATGCGACTGGTGAAACCAGTTGTGCTCTTGGAGATTTATCTCCATCCAACAGCGGTAGAGCTGTTACCATGATACCCCAATCAATAATTTGCCACCAGCCCAGAACACTATGACCTTTAAATACAACATATTTCAAACGAAGGGCAAGTACATGTAACGGTGTTTCCTCAGGGTGCTGCAATGGGGCTGGTTGCGGGCCCTCTCCTGTTTAGATGGCAATAAAACACTGTTTTGTAAACATAACCAGAAATGCACAATGGGCACCGCTTTATCTTAAACATCAATGCACAAAAACTTGTATTATTCGAAACAGTGAATAAAACAAGCTGAAATGGACTCGTTGGCCTAACCAAAATTTTGATACACTCACCAGACCCAGCCCGGCAACTGCTTAGAGGATCTTATTACGCAGGTAATTTTCCCAGGCTCCTACAAACATTTCCAGGATGGTTTAGGAGATCACGAGTTAAATGCCACTCATTCACTCATTCATTCATTCATTCATTCATTCGATATGGAGTACCCTTTGCGTCCAGAATTTTGAACTAGGTACTAAAGAATGGCTAGCAGAACACAGGAACCAAAAGGAATTAAAAAATCATCATCCCTACTTATAACTTAACTGAGGTAATAATACGTACCTCAGTAATAACACGTAACCCCACGGCATGTATTTGTTGGTTTCTATTACGTATGTGCGAGGTGTTGCATTTAAGAAAAAGATGAATAAGGTGTGGTTTCACACCTTAAGCCAAGAGCAACAGAAAGCCAAAATGTTAAGAAAAAAAACTACACAGCCACAATTGCAAGATGATTTGGTGCCTGCTAAGGGAAGGAGAATGATCAGAGCTAAGTGCAATTTGTAAGAAATGGCTTATTTGGGGGAATATGCCTAGTTTCAGTTGCATTTTAAAAGAGTTATATTCTCCACTAAACTTGTCTTTCGGGAGACTTATCTTGCAGGTATATTCTACCAAATCTACTTTACGAAGACATGCCCAAGAGTTCAATAAAGGACTTTAAAGCCAAGGTTAGGATGCATTATCAATACTTCAGAATTGCCTTCCTTCTCAATCAAATGCCAAAAAAATCATGGTTAATCAGTCAACAAGTATCAAAAGCATGCACGCTGGGAGCAAAGAACATCACAAATAGTTACTGGCCTTACGATTTTAATATGTGCTTTCAAGAGCAATTCTCTGCAAATGGAAACATCTACGGATCCGTGGGCAGCAGGGCACGAACTCCGATCTGCTGACCAGTCTGTGGCAGCATGGCTTCATGCTGATCTCTCGGCTAAATAACATGAAATCTGCTCCAGCAAGATCAGGTCTGGGCTCTGTTAGCTGTTTAGGTAGAGGTGGAATTAATCAGGGAACACTTCCTGAATTTGAGAGGTTCCTGCGATTTTAAAATTCAGCAGGATTGAAAACAAGAGGACAGAAATAATTCCAGGCATTTGGAAAATTTGAAAAAGGCTTGGGAGTGGGAGGGGATGAGAAGCTTAGTGCCTGGCGAGAGAGGTATTAAGTCAGAGGCAGTGTAAGCGAGTGGTTCAAATTTTAAGTTTTGGAGTTGGGCAATCCCGGTCCTCCTGGTTCCTTTTTGTAACGTGGCCCTAGGCAAGTTACTTCTCTGAGCCTTACTTTCGGACCCGTAAAATGAGGTACACCCTCCAACCCATCATGGTGATTAAGAAAATCAGGTGAGATCATTTATTTTTAATTTATTACATTAAACTTTAGAAAACTAAGGTTTTTCACATTAAAACGCCGTGGAAAACTGTTTGGTCCCAGGGTCTGGCACACAAAGACACCCAAAGTTACTATTATTATTGGCAAGAAGTCTGGCAAATTATCGACCTCAGAGTGAAAGTGAAAAATGCGTAATACATCCGACAGAGGGGAACCCTCAACTCCCCCATCCACTGTGTCTGCCAAACGAACATTTTCTTCAAGACAGCTCTCCTCTGAAAGACTTCCGTGACTGCTCTCCAGCTCAGTCACTATATTTCGTTCATAGACCCCCAACAGCAGCTACCCCATTTACAATCTACGCACATCGCATTCCAGATCTTTCCTCTTAGCTCCTTCCCTCAACCGGATCCTCCTCTGATTCTCTTATTTTCCTTAACTGACCCCACATCCTCTAAATCACACAGGCTCGAAACCAGTCATTTTCGCTTCCTTTTCTCTCACCGCAACATTGAACCTATCACTTCATGTGATAAAGATCTGTATCGATTCTTCTTCACAACGTCGCCCACATCCAGCCCTTCCGCTCACCCCACCGTCACCCCCTAATTCAGTCCTATTGCTTCAAGCTCGAAAACCACAACAGCCTGCTCACTGGGCTCCTGCCTGCAATCTCCGTCCAAGATAACCCTTCTTCCGTGACAACAAACCCTATAGTCTGTCTTCTCCCTGCTCGTCCTGACGTCAGGCTGAGGTCCGTTATGCAACCTACTTAACATGCCTGGGCCTCAGTGTCCCTAGGGCTAGACTAAAACTGTCTCATATTCATTGAGTATAATTCTGAGATTCCATTCACTTGTATCACTTTCTCTTCTGCCCAGTTAGATGGGTCCTTATTTCCCGATCACCCTTGGGGTTCTTCTCACTACTGACTTTGCTCATAACATCATCTCTACCCTATCCAGTTATGCCAACACCTAACATGAATCCTGGCCCGTAGCAGGTGCCGAATAAGTATTATGTAAGTAATGAGATGACCTTTGACCCTTGAACAATGTGGAGTGGGGGGCAATGATGCCCCCCGCCATCAAAACCCTGGGTATAACTTTTGCCCTGCTCCAAACTTAACTACTAATTCCTTCCTGCTGGCCAGAAGCCTAACCGATAACATAAACGGTCGATGGGCACATATTTTGCATGTAAAATGTAGTCACTGTACTCTTACAATAAGGTAAACTAAAGAAAATGTGATTAAGAAAATCATAAAGAAGAGAAAATATGTTTACAGTATTATGTAGACATTTATTGAAAAAATCCACGTGTAAGTGGATCCATGCAGCTCAAACCCATGTTGCTCAGGGTCAACTGTCTTTTCCTTTCCTCTTTGCCGACAGAAATCTCTCTCCATCTTGAAGATCTATTTTTCCACCAGCCCGACTTCCCACTTGCCCCACTGGTCTTATGGATCTCTTCCCACCTCTAAAACTCTTAGTGTAGTTTGCCAATATCATGCCAATGATCACATCTCCTCATGGGACAGTTACTTTTTAATGGAAACTGAAGGCAGGAACAAAATCGCTGACTCTTCTGTGCCACACGGTGCCTGGAATAGAGATTTGTTGAGTGACAATCCACCTTTCACCCACTGTCTGATTGTGTCACATGCGTGGGCTTTATCTCCTCATGAAGTCGTGCATCCCCAACGATGATCCCCAAACCCCTTTTACAAGTACTATAGTTGTTGGCAAAGCCTAGGCACACAGCAGAGGCTGAAAAATAATGGTCGCTTTCATAATTAAGTATGGTGTGTGTGGAGTATGATATGTTCAGGATGACCGAGGGAAGAGGGAGGCAGTAAAGGAGGCTGAGCTCGCTTAAGTATGAGTTAGTGAAAGATAAAAAGAATCGATGGAGGAAGATGGTGAACATTCACCTAAGACCCAGGAGGAAGTCTTCAGCAACCGACCAAACATGGAGAACAAAGGACAGAGAGACAGAGGCAGTGACCCTATGTGGTCTGGGGGAAAAAACAGCGGACTGGTTTCTGATCCCTGGGAGCACACAAACAAGAAGTTAAGCAACCTGGTGTGCACCGTGTTGCAGAGTCAGCCTGTGCTAAAGATTAACAGCCGGTCTTAAAGGGGAGTAAAGATCAGGAACAAGCTTGCAAAGCACAAAACACCTCACTGGCAGCAGACTCCGCTGTGGGGCGATGGATGCCCATATCCCACCCGCTCCTCTGCAGAAATTGGCACCCTCTGATCATTTAACAGTCAATAGGGCATTTTGATAAAGCACACATATTCTGGGAGATGCCCGTGCAAGTGGCCAGTGTTTCCGAGGCTCGCTCACAGAAGAGAGCAATTCCATCCTCCTGACGCTTCCCCCCCCCCCCCCCCCCGCAAGAGATGTGATGGGAACCAGGAAATCTGAGTTCTGGTTAAATACTAACTCCTAAATTCCTAATCTGCAGGAAGACAGAATCCAGGCATAACCAAAGGTAGTGATTGGGGAACTTACCGGGGGCCCAATGAAATGCTAACCAACAGGCTGGTAAGGGAGGTAGAATCATGCGTCAGAGAGGAGCCTAGGCATGTGTCTGGGACATGGTAGGATATCTCTAAATGTCCTAACCTTTTCTGACTGCCACTCTGTGGGCATGGCTATCTTATTTCTGCAAGTTGGTGACAAGTCTCCTTGAGGACTGAGGTCCTGCTCTAAAGCCCTTTCTATTCCCCATCATACCTGGCGTAACACCTTATATAATATATGAGCACAATAAATAGCTGGCAATTGACTGCTTGACAGGGAGCGTCTGTGGCTAAAATCTACTCCATACTGAACTGACAGATTCAGTCTTCTGAATTTCAGGAAACTGGTTAACCTTGGAACAATTGTAAACTTTGAGGATTAGCAGCATTGTTTCTGGTGAACCAAGTAGAAAAGAAGACATTTCAAGCGTCCGCCTAATATGGTCATACGATTGAAACAGGGACAGCTCACACACAAACACACACACACACACACACACACACACACACACGCAGAAGCACGCACTAAGGAGAAAGTGTGCACAATCAAGAGCTGATAAAGCCGTTTACGTATACTGTATAGAGACAGACGGACAAGAACAGACAAGAGCAATGGTTTTACAAAGGGCTCTTAATATGTAGGAAAGAAAGATGCCAGGAATAGCCAGCCTAGTGTTTTAAAACTGCATTTTCTTTGCTCTCTGCTTTTAAATTACACACTGCAAAGTCACTGAGGGGAAAGCTTTAAGAAAACTTTCATTTGCTATGGTACAGCTCGCCGGTCTTCCTTTGCCTAAAAAAAATAAATAAACCCCCTGGAAACGTTTCTTTCTTCTCGTAGACACTAATAATGATAGCTTGAACTGTAAAGATTTGGTTTTACCGAAGGTAATGGAGTAATGTTTATTTCCATTAGACTAGGCCTATAAAATCCTCTTTTTATAACCATGAGCCTACAATTTCAAAACAGCAAAGCTTGACATTTTGGTCTCTGACAGGCAACACTTAATATTGGGATGTTTTAAAAATCTATATGAAAAAAAGCTCTTAATACAAGATAGGCCAAACATTTTCCCCGCAAATGGTTTGTTTTAGCTATCTCTCTTCCTCCCGGATGGACGAGGAAAATCAGACAGCTTATTGGCTTAGTTTGTTAGGCCAGGTTAAAGGGATGCAATTCTGAAAGACTCTTAGAGGAGCTTACCCTTGGGCTAAAAATAGCAGGCACTAGAGAATTATCTTAAATACGACCAAACTTGTTCTGTACTGTGAATGCAGATAACTGTAATATGTTTCCATTTTTGGTCATTTCAGGGCTTTTTTTAAGTTTGGCTTGCTGTAGCTGACTATTTAATTCATTTCTCATTCTCTATGTCACATTTGCTCTCAGAGATAGTACCCGGGGTGCTTGACTGAGGAATTCTTACTTAGTTCTGTTGCTTTTGTTAAAATCTAACGAGCTGTCGGACTGCCAAGCACCATGTAGACTGGCCTTACTGGAAAGGTGAGGAAAAGCCTACTGTGCGCCTCCTTTTTCCTGACCGTTCTGGTTTCCCCCTGAGGAGAAATGCAATTTACTACATTTTATAAATCAACAGGAATGTTTAATGTCTGATGTAATCAAGTCTCACGACCCTATAATCTACCAACCCTTATCAATTCTCCTCTCTGTTTTAGCAGACATTTTTACGCTCTCTTTGTGTATTTGTGGCACTTCATTGCCACAACTTGACCACAGAATTCACCCCGCTATCTTCTAATTAGTTAAGTCTGTCTTCTTCTCCGGTCCACCAACTCCTACATCTGAAGGATTATGTACACGGTACATACGTCTTTGTATTTTGAGTACCTGACTGCAAATCTGGTGCATCGTTGGTGCTCTTTAAACAGTTGATAAACGGATCGATTTAAGAACGAATAAAATCATTCCCTGGATGGGAGTGTCCTGTATAATAGCATACTGAATTATAACACATGAATCAGCCTAAAGTCCCGGACTGATCAAACCATCCCCTTCGAACAAAGACAACTCGCCAAGGTCTTTGCTAAACTAGCAAAAATGACCATGAATTCAACTGCTCTACAAAATCTACTAAGAAATTCAGGTTAGCGGATCCTCTTTGCTATTTTTGCACCCTGGCTTCAATGATCCCAGCCCATAAGCGAAAGCGGGGCCAAAAACATTCACGCCTTCTGAAAAGCCCAAAAGCCTGCGGCAATCGGTCATCCTTCCCCATCCCGCCCTTTCTTTCTAGCCTTTGTGTTTGATTCTTCCAAGAAGTCAGGTAACTGCCAGGCAGATACGGCACGATCAACCTGTACAATCACGCAATCACTTTTCCGAGAGAGGGGCCTTCCTTCCGTTGTGATTTTTGACAAGGACACTACAGCAACAACAAAATATTTGCGGAAATCTGATGCCCGGATCTCTTAAGAGAGTTAGAACAGACCAGGAAATAGGGGCACAGTGATGGGAACAGCGTGCTGGGAACCCGCTGCCGCGTACCTAAGGGAGCTCCCAGGTAACATTCGGGTCCTTGTAGGGTAGCAGAATTACCCCGATGCTCTGGATCCTCGAAAAGCTACCAGTTCTGTAGCTCTTCGTGGAGTATGAGAAATACTCCCTGTCCTGTAGGCGAGAGGAGTGAACACTCAACACCCATCGTAAAACGTGTAAGGGCGCCTTCGTGTGCCAACGTGCACCGGCTTAAGGCAGCCACGTGTCTCCCCGACTGCCATTAAAACCACCCAGATGTCTTCATCGGGGCAGCAAGCGAATTAGAAGGTAAGTTCGCAGCCTCTCGGGCAGGCACGCAACATACTGTTGTCGCTGTTGGCTCTGCTTACAAACCACCTCTTAGAGAACACGCTCTCAGATCTTTGGCACGTCTTATTTTTAGCATGACTGCTCTGAATGGCTGGGAAGGTCGTTTTATTCTCTCCCTCGCTCCCTGATTTGGGTAGAGCCACTGTAAATCCAACCATCGACAGACATCGGAGATCGAGTCCCTTACGTGCCTGGCTTGGTGCCGGGCCCTGGCAAGGCGATGAGGCGCCGACTTGAGGCACATCCTTTGCCTCGTGAAGTGCATCATAGAGCTTGAAGGACGCCGACAGGAAGCTGACGTCTAAACGGCCGCAGCCACAACATTCGAAGGCCCGCACGAAAGGAAAAGACGCGCCTTTGCACGTGTGGCAGTGAAAACTCACTCGGTGCCCAAGAAGGGCCACGAATCCCCTTCCTAAATGTAGGGACTTAATAGTTTATCCTTTGCCCGGTAAAGGCTCCGGTTGAACACAGACCAAGGCAAACACACAGCCTTTTGAATAGCGCTTTGTTCTAAGGCAGTTTATGCCAATTGTGTCTATGGAAAATCTCCTTTGGCCGCTCACTCCTTGAGACGTATTTCCACTGTCACTCCGAGGAGGACAGATGTCATTTCTGGTAACCCCAGCTACACACCGTGCTCTATCCCTGCCTCTGCGATTAATTTGCATTGACGCTCTCCTTCCCACCGCTCCCTCCACGGAGGGCACTGACATGGCGGGGCGGCCAGCCTTGCGCACGGCCTGGAGCCGGCTCTTAGGCCACGGGATGAAAGGTCGGGTGGAAAGACCCACCACTGGCACAAGTAATCTGGTCACTCAGGGACCATCCGCTAGTTCAAGAATAGCTTGCAGGTGAATGATGGACAGGGTCATTGCTGCCTGACTGTATCAGGGGCTATTACGACAGCCATAAAGAGAAAGGGAAAAATTGAACACGGGAAGAATTACTCCTGAAAGGGACATGAAGGGAGACACAAATGCCTTCGTCTAAAGGCTAAGGCATGAAAAAGTACCAGGGGAGCCCGGCTGCTTACAGAAGTCAGGGGGGACAGCAGCCTTTGAAATTGCCAAAGTTTGAATAGTAATGAGGGGTCGCGGCCTAACCAAAGCTCAGGGCCCATGTGGCGAAATCCAAGCTGTCCATTCTCTCCCTTCAGGTGAGAGGTGGCGCTCTCTGGGCCAGAGAGTTTGGATAAAGAAGTCACAGTCAGAGCATTTCTTGGGTTTCTAGACAGAAATTAGATCTAGGGAACTCAGCCCCGAACCTTAGCTGAAATCCTTTCTCCAAAACCAAATAGCACATTTTAGTGATTATTCTGCAAGCCCTGAGGTGGGTGGTTTATTTATAAGGGTCTCCGGACAAAATGAGAAAGAAGGGGGAATGACTTAGAGCACTGATATTACAATTTAGTGTGCCCCAAATGAATATACACGCGTGAATTATGCATTATTGTGGCTCTGGCTTATTTGGGGACTGGGGAAGAGAGCCAGAAAGGGGAAAAGTATAGGTAATTTCATTCTAAAGTAAGGTGGGGAATTACTGATTTAAGAATAACTCTGCTGAGCTGTATTTGTCTTGACTAATGGCCCCGTAGCCAAAGAGCTTTAGTATTGACAAGAGAAGAAAAAAAGTCAGCAGCCTCTTTATCAGAGGAAATTTTAACAGCTGTATTTTTTAAGGGAGGAAGTGATCTGACAGATCATACAATGAAGTTCAGCATTTCATGGAGCATTGTCTCATTTAGTGCTGTTACATGGGAAAGTCTTACAGAATGACGTCAAAACTCCATGAAAATCTTTCAGATCCAAAAATGTGCATGTGTGTTTGTATATACGCCTCATTTATCCTCCTCGTCAGGCATTAATCCACACAGACACTTGTGCAGATGAAACGAGAGGCTGACTTACTTAAGCACCCAACTTGTTCTTAAAGCATTGAACGGAAAGAGCTCAAAATCGTTTTCGGACTTCTCCCATCTTAAAAATTGCGAGATTTGATTTTTGTAGCATTGGGTGATACTGCTAAAGGTCCACAGGGAGCTCTTTGGAAATACAGCCCCGAGAAAAACGGGGCTACGTGCCCCCAAACCCAGTCCTATTTTGAGTGCGTGGCTCCTTTTTTGGTAATTTTTTGTCTCATCTCTTTTGGTCAGGGCCCACTTCCTGCTATGATCTCCTTGCCTCTACCAGCTCATTAACCTTCTAAATCATTTCTTCTAATCTCCCATGCGCTTGGAAAACAGATAACCAGATTGGTTTAAGTTGTAAGTAAAACAAAAGGAAGCAAGTGGTAAGGGAGGGCTGGAGAAGCTTATCCGGGAAGAAAATGCATTCAGTGTGAGGGTATGATTTTTCTGCCTCCAGTTTGGCTTCTCCGAGACAGTTTTACAAATGGTGTGCTTCTCAGCTATGTTTCGGACAATTAATAATACTAAGTTAATAACGGCCGAAGAAATGAGGTCTCCTAATATGAATTATAAAAATAACCACCATGATTAAGTAAAAATGCATCCTATCTGTGGAACATATATCTTCCCTTCCAGCTATGAAACATGGAGCTGGAAATAAAAATGAACCAGCAATGAGAGGGAAAAAGTGGGATCAGTGTTTTGTTTTGTTTTGTTTTGTTTTGTTTTGTTTTGTTGTGTCACAAAAGCAGCAGGGAGGTCACCCAGGACTGTCGGAGGGTATCATGCCTTTGGCTGACTCAGAGAAGAAACCGTTTGCCATTCGAAGACAAATTAGATGGGACATGGACCACGCGATGTGGGTGACCAGACTCAGTTATCTGCCAAGAACAGTTACCTCCAAATGCATCTAAACACAGAGAATTCTTTGGTTCTGTGCAGACAGAATGTCTTTGTCAGAACATTGTCAAAACTTGGACAAACTTGGACAAAACTTTGTCAAAATATTTGTTGGAACAAATATTGCAAAGCAGCCAGACTAGATTTGTCCCAGGAGAAACTGACATACATTCCTTTAGGACAGGGACAGCCACCTCGGCCACGTCGGTGGGATTGCCGGGTGACAGGATTAAAGGAGCTAGAAAGTGGCACTGTGACCTAATGTAACTCTCAAATCTGCTGCACGCAGAGCCCTGGAATTGGGGACCAGCAGGAGAGAGAAGTCACTCATCCCATGCAGCATCACTGCACTCAAATGCTCAGGCATTCGCCTAGACTCCTCTCCGGCAGGAACAGGAGGGTGAGCCCGCCCATCAGGCAGCACTACCTGAAAAACACAAAACCAAAACCAAAAACAAAAAAACCAGGCTGATAGATGCGGCTCAGAGGAGAGCAGGGTGTCCCCGCTAAGCATGTGTTGGCAAGACACGAGAGGATCCTGACATGAGAACATTTCTGGACAGAATCTGAGTTGGCCGGAATCCCTGGGCAGCCAGGAGAACTGTGGCTGGAAATGAGACACTCCAACTTCACATCTGCACAAATGAAATGGCACCCAGGGAAGCTAACGTCCTTAGGCCAAGAGCCTGTGGAAAAACCAAGGGCGTTCCTATAATAGAGGCACCTAATTCTCCCTACGCAAGCACTATTCCAAAGCAGAAATAAGCCTCTGAGAAAAGACTGGGGAGAAGAGATTTAAACTGAGGTATTACAGGAAATATTGAGCATAGCTCAGTAGAGGTACAATGCTTGGTACCTCAACAGAGAAGAAGAAGAGGGTAGGTCTACATGCTTCGTGTGCAACAAGACAGTCCCCGTGTAGGATTATCCCATGAGTCAATGAGAAGAGGGCTCCAAGAGACAGAAAAGTCACATATGCAGGGTGTCACATATAGGCAAAAGCGTGCCAGCCCTTCTGGCTGGACAGAAATATCATTCTCAGAGAGAAAGGTCACTAGGCCTAAAATGGTGCAAAATGGTTTTCCTCCAAAGGAGCCCCATATACTTTGCCAGGGGCACAACATTCTAATCACGTCAGCCTTGCACTTGGGTTAAAGAACTTTCTGCTGACAGCTCTGCGTTCCTCCCTGAGGTTGGCTTCCTCTTGTCCTCCCTCAGCAATTCCAAGGAGCAAACTGCTGTTTTCCTTGATACGCTATGTGTAGAAAACCAGAAAGCTCAGGTCTCCCATTTTCAAATATTCTGTTCCACTGCCCTGCACTTGTTGGACCCTATGCCCAGGCTCTCGGTTTGGAATGGATGGCCCCAGTGACTAGGAGAGCTGCTCTCCAGAAAAATCCCGCTTCAAGGTGAAGGCCTTTCTGAAAATGGTAAGTGTGCCAATTCAGAGAAGGGTAGAACCGATGTATTAGCGATGACCAGGGTAATAAGCAGGCAGAGAAAGTTCCTGCTTTGCTGTCTCTATCACACAGCTTATCTCACTTGATTTGAACAACTTGTCTTTATCACTAACCGTGAGCTTCCTGAGGCCATGGACTGTGTTGACTCTAAACCACTGCCTTTCCAGAAATTGGCGATGATGGTGGGCGACGATAATTATTTTTGGATATGGATGGGTAAACAAGCAATAGAAGAACTTTTTTTTTTAATTTTTTTTTCAACGTTTATTTATTTTTGGGACAGAGAGAGACAGAGCATGAACGGGGGAGGGGTAGAGAGAGGGAGACACAGAATCGGAAACAGGCTCCAGGCTCCGAGCCATCAGCCCAGAGCCTGCCGCGGGGCTCGAACTCCCGGACCGCGAGATCGTGACCTGGCTGAAGTCAGACGCTTGACCGACTGCGCCACCCAGGCGCCCCTAGGAGAACTTTTAAAATCGAGAAGCACGAAGCAATGCGACAATACGCAAAAGCTGGAAACCATCTGAGAAAATGTGACCACCTGTATCACAAGCGATACGGGATGAAAAGACCGGTGGGGATAACAATCCTCCCTAACAGCTGTCTTCTAATGCACTGCCCTGAGGTGTTGAGTTAGCAATTGATGGGATAAACCACCACACCTGCAGAGACACACTGTGACACTTGCTGTCTTGGGGCCGTTTGAGGAAGACGAGGAGGACGGAACACGCCTAAGAATTTCTCAAAAGTGAGAAAGTACTCGACGTCAGTTTCTACTCTCGCCTCTGGTGCAGAAATACCAGTCGCTGTGGAAAGTGGCACCTGCCATTTCTCCCTAGCTCCTGGTGAGGACACTTCATCTGCCTCCTCCTCTCCTTTCAGTAAGTTGCAATTTGGATTCAGTAATTTCTTTTCTCCATCTCTCTAAATCCTCCAGACCAGGAGAGTTCACCCCAAATGCCCAGCTTTCACCAGGGATCTGGTACTGAATTAAGAGTTAACAGAGGTGCAGAGACAACAAGAAAGCTTGCCAGAGTAGAGCTAGAGAATTTCATGACAATTAGCGCTGATTTGCGCTCCAAGAATAGGAAAAAAAAAAAATTGTTTTAAAGGAGCACAAAAAAAGCTACTCACACATACACAACCCAAAAAAAGCTTTCTAGCACTGGCTGCAAATGATACCATTGGATGGCAGAAGAAACACACCAGATTAGCCAATTAGCATTCACCCAAGAAAAACAAGTGCTTTGGAGGGAGGGAAGAAAAGGGACCCATCATCGTGAATATCAACTTTACAATGGCCCTGACTGTTTATCTACCCAAAGGAAGTGCTACCTCCCTACTTTTTTGTGACCCTCTCGACGATCGCGGGGGAAAAAAATGTTAGTTCAACATTATCGCAAGCCTGAATAGGACTCTATTTATGTGACAAGTTGACAACATACAATTTCATGCTTGTTGAACTGATCGGTGTTATATATTCACTGTGAATATTAGGAAGCCTCACCATTATAAATATGAAACAGTATACACTTATTCAAAATAACTCCAGCAGTGGGAATTTATAGCTTGGTTGTTTGTGTCCTTACGAAGTCTAAATGCCGCCTTAAGAAGCTGCAGCATGCAGAAACAGATGTGCAGTGTGACTGCGACCAAAATGGATTGGCGATGACCTATGTGAGAACGGGCTATTACATTCTGGTCTGCATGGCAGCTGACACTGGTTTGTATTTAGATATGTGACTGTTGAGAACACTGTGTCCTTAAAGCTCTGTTTAAACATGGGCCAAGGCATTTGTCTGCTGGACTAATTATTTTACCACCCTTCTATGGCGAGTTATCGCTTTGTGTTTTCCTCTAAAAAAGAAAAGAAGAGAAATGTAAATGTGTATGCACATACACAGGCACACGTTTCCACTACGCTCCCTCAAGTTACAGCAAGTACTTTAAACCTTGGTCATGTCAGGTGAATGTTGGCAGGCGTTCCAGAATGCCTGCATAACAGGACCGTACCACTTTCCCGATCAGGTGCCTGGGAACCGGACAAGGCCACAAACCATCAAACCAGAAGCTGTCCCCGGCAACTGTTTGGGGTCAGGTTTTTCCCTCTTCCTCCCGCTCCCCTGCCTCCCTCTCTTTCCCCTCGGCGAGCTTCAACCAATTTGCAAGCGTTTGCTTCCACAAGGACAAATTTGGAAGAGTGAAGAACAACACAATTTAGCTGAATGTGGAAGGAAGTGAAGGAACCAGGCGCCTTGCTGGAGCTAGATATCAAACATTTGCATAAGGAGTTTTTCCAACAGAGGTGGGACTCAGAACAAAACAAATTGCTTGTATTGCACGCAAGGACACCAAACCTTGACCAAGTTTGTGGTTGCTTCCCCTGCTCGTGTTTCTTTTTTTTTTTAATTTTTTTTTTTTAACATTTATTTATTTTTGAGACAGAGAGAGACAGAGCATGAATGCGGGAGGGTCAGAGAGAGAGGGAGACACAGAATCTGAAACAGGCTCCAGGCTCCGAGCTGTCAGCACAGAGCCCGACGCGGGGCTCGAACTCACGGACGTGAGATCATGACCTGGGCCGAAGTCGGCCGCTTAACCGACAGAGCCACCCAGGCGCCCCATCTGCTCGTGTTTCTTAAGTATACCCAGATATTCCCGCTCAGAAGCTCAGGTTAGTTGCCCTCGGTAGGTAGACCTGGAAAGGTAATTGTTGATTTGTTACATAATTATATATTTTCAGGTTGGCCTAAAAAGGCTGCTGTTTACGTAGGAGTCTTCAACATTTTTATCTCGCTGCTAAGAAAAGTAAGTCCCCAACATTTGAGATCGAAACCAAGTTGTTCCAGGATTGTCTAGTGACTCTTTTGTGTCCTCGTTGTTTGTTTGTTTGCTTAGTGTTGGGTAACACTTCTCGCTCTTGTTTTGAGATCCAGCAAAGGATTCGGTGATGGGAATCCTGGGTCTCTTTGGAAACATTTTAATTACAGTGCTTTGGAACTTCCCCAATCTAACAAAGTTTGCCATCCAGAATCGGCATCTCTCTCTCTCTCTCTCTCTCTCTCTTTCTCTCTCTCTCCTTTTCCCATTGGACGAAAGTGGTGGTGTCGGTCTGTCTAGGAAAGCCAACCCACAAGATAACATAATCACATACGTTCATTTCTCAGGGACCTTGGCGGTTCTTATCTCCTTGCTTTTATGATCTCTTATGAACAGCCAGGAATAGCAATTTGCAGCCTGTTTGTAAAGCCATCTTAGTCTGAACCTGGCCTTCTCCTCTTTTATCACACGGTGATATTCTGCAGCGAAATCCCACTCGCCACATCAACATTTGCTCTGAGCTCCATCTTAGAATAATGTAAGTATTCTCTGTGTGTACGGAACATATCACACATGTAATGGAGGGCAATTATCATTTCAATGAACTATTTATTAATAGAAGATGCCTTGTGTGCTTTGCTTAGATTTATTGATATGCTGCCCACTGTACGTTGTAGCCTGCAGCTACTTAGTTCATGGTCGTCAGCATCTCAGACAAGGAGCTCTGCGTTTCACATGGTCCTGGTTCTTCTGTGTGCTTTGCTCAACTTTATTTTACCATTATATCACCTAGAACATTAAACACCACGCTCGAGTTCTGTGTTAAATCACGATTGTTTCCTATTAAGTGTTCCAAGCTACCCATTTTTATTAACAGTTACTTTATTAAATCCTTAATAACATAGATAGAATAGTTAGTTAATTTGTGTGTTGAGCCATGGATGTTAATTTGTAAACATAATAACATACTGCAATCATTTGCATAATAGCATTTTAATCTTTTTAGTAAAAGCTGTAATTCCCCACAAAGTACACTGCAGCAGAAACTAAGTGACTATTGGTAATAATACAAAAGGCCTTAAAATTCTGATCCTATTATAGTGTTGGAACATACCCAAACTGCTTCCATAATCTCTGAAATGTTACTGTTCTCTGATTTAGGTGTCTGTGTCAAGAATAAAAATGAAGTATAACGGGTAGCAGTAGACGATTTCCTAAATGTAATTTAGTATTCACTAAGCACCAGCACTTTGCAAATAGCTCTGAGGCTTTCCTTCAAAGTTCAGAGCTCCAGCTCTGCATTTTGCGTGAGGAACACCAAGGAACTCACTCTAAACTCAGTTGTGCTGCAGACAGGGCTCCGAGAAATGGTGCTGATTTGGCACAAGGAAAGGCATCAGCCACCAAGGATTTGGCTACCGAGTTTCCTCCCTCCTCCCTGCCCTATCAGCCTGCTTGCAGCCCCTTGCACTGACTGCCTTCAAGCACACGTTTGGGAAAGAATGAAAATGGTTACAGGGAGAGTATTTAAGGAAGATACTTCTGGGGGGTGGGGGGGACAAGAAAGATTCTATAGGAGGCTTGGTCTCTAGAGCGAATTAACACCAATCACAAGACTGGCCAAAAAAAAAAAAAAAGAAAGCAAAAAGTAGTTGCTTCAAAGTCAGGCCAAGTCATTTTACGCAAGATCTGGTAACTCATTAACCCATTTGGCTGCAAACCCTGAATGAATAACTCGCAGTAGTAATAGAGATGGGCAGGTCTACAAGGTAATGGTGTTTAGAATCTCAGACTATGCAAATTATTCTATCACTTTGGAACAGAAAAGGCACAAAAGTATCTCCCATCATTGTTTTGGGACAAATGGCCTAACGGATAAGAAGCCATTTATCTTCATAAAATTTTGCCCTTGCCAAGAATAAGAGCGTGTATTTCATTGTGTATCTCTCTTCCCCCTTCCCTACCTCTCATCCTAGCTACTTGTAAGCCAGCATCTGTGGCAGGCTACAGGAAAATTTGGTATCCTGCTCTGCTTTCAAAACTATACTTCAGAGCACACAATCTTGGAAGTAGCCTCACAGGTGGGAAGAGAGAGAGAGAGAAAGAGAGAGAGAGAGAGAGAGAGAGAGAGAAAGAGAAAGAAAGAAAGAAAGAAAGAAAGAAAGAAAGAAAGAAAGAAAGAAAGAAAAGAGAAAGAAAGAAAGAAAGAAAGAAAGAAAGAAAGAAAGAAAAAAGAAAAGAAAGAGAGAAAGAAAGAAATAGAGAAAGAAAGAAAGAAAGAAAGAAAGAAAAGAAAAAGAAAGAAAGAAAGAAAGAAAAAAGAAAAGAAAAAGAAAGAGAGAGAGAAAGAAAGAAATAGAGAAAGAAAGAAAGAAAGAAAGAAAGAAAGAAAGAAAGAAAGAAAGAAAAGAAAGGGAAAGAAAAAAATGGTCCTTACAAAATTGTTTTACATTACAGGTAATTCATTTTATAAAACCCACAATAAAAGTTTTCATTGCTAAAAGAATAGGCATGTAATCATAGGGACAAATTAACCTTGTTAAAAACGTGAAGTCTAGGGTAGGGAACAGTAGAAGAACAATTTGGCTCTCTGTTTAACAACATGAGCTTTAAAGTTCATCTTTTTATCTGCTTTGTGTGTTGATCTCATTCAGAGGTGAGCCATCTGCTGGGCTGTGTCTCCACGATATCACATACAGACAGGGGGACATGGACAAATAGACACAACATATGTGTAAGGTTACTATACAAGCACACACCGTGGCTACACAAATAGCCAGTTTGTCCAATCCAGCACCCCGAATCTTGATTACTTTAACCAACACTAATATCCTTCAAGTAAATCTAAGAGGCCATGAGCCACTTTTTCCTGATTCCTCTCTAGGTTTACCTCCTTGTGAATGTGGGTCTCCACTTTTCTGGCCCCAAAGAAATCTGGGCAGAGTCATTTTTAGTTAAATTATCCACTTAAATGAATCCAGAAGATGGGGGAAACCTAAGCTATGCCCATAAAATGGCTCACCCACATCTGAGAACACCTAGAGTATCCGGCATGAAATAATTGGTCTCTACTCAAAAAAACACAAAATGGTACATTCTGCAATCATTGTGCCTAATTAAACATATAGATTCTCACTTTCCAAGTTGCAAATGGCTAAGGACTGGATCGACTTCCATGAAAAACAGCCGCCGACCTCGTCTCCTGTAACCACAACTTACATTAGCAAAAGCAGGCACCAGGAGAGTTAGTGATGGTGAAAGATGGTCATGTAACCAGCACCTGCAAGCGACTTGCCATTTACTAGTGGGGGGTGATGCCAGTTAGACATCACCGTGTGGGTCAGGACTCCTGAGCCCTATTTTTCCAGCGGTCAGCATAATGGCAGGGAGGAAATACGGTGATAAACCAGATGTTCCCAAGATAAGGCAGATGTTATCAAGGCAAGAAGTCTAAAATAGTCTCTAACTGAGGTGGGTAGATGACCACACACACACACACACACACACACACACACAACAACAACACTCTTTAGTCTCCCTCAAGCTAAGCCGACAGTAGAGGTTGAAAACAAAGCAGCACACAGGCTGGGTCAGATTGTTGCTTCCTGATTTGTGACTCTCCAAGATGAACATCTAACTGATTTATACCCAGAATTTGGAATTTTGTGGTAGATTACAAAGGCAAAGATAAGTACAACATAAATTTTTAAAATACTCCATAAGTCTCCATGAGTTTCAACATTTTTCAATGTTCTTATGTTACAGCCAATTATCTCCCCACTTAAACGGCTATTATTTTCTTCCTTGAAGTTGATGTTCTCCGTTAAGTGTCATTGCCAAGTGTGGCAAAAATCTGGTTGGGGGCTGTAAATTTCATTCAAATGACAAACATTTATTGATTGCAAATGGGAAATCCCAGAAATCTCAAAGAAGTGATTATTGTAAACTAATTTAGCGTCTCCAAATAACAAAGGGAAATTTATTCTCCTGATGATTAAATTAAGGTGAGGGTGCTCTGACGCATATTTTTTCATATTTTTTCTCTGTCGTTGTGTTAAAATTCCAAGAGGTTTGCCATTCATAGAAAAGTCTGTCTGACCACAGGCACAGTCAGGAGCAGGAATTCATTACCATGGAAGGCTGCAGAATTTCCTCCAAGGAGACAAGTGAAAAAAAGCAGACACCACATAAATTTGTGGATTGGGTTAAATATGTTCTGCCCCTGAGGCAGCAGAGAGATGGGGAACCCCTTTGTAAAATGACTCACAAGTCCGAAGAAGGTACTTCGGCTCCTAAAGGTGAGTAGAAACGTAACCAGGAAGCTCTCCGTGGAGTTCTGTTCCCTTTGGAGTATTTTTGAGTTAGCATTCTTTGCCACTTCCCTCTCTAACCTAACTCATATTCATCAGGGCTGATGGAATTTTCCTTCAAGGTGCTTCAAGTCTTTGTTCCCTGGACACCATCCCCTCTGCTGTCACCTTGTCCCTTCGCTGCACCTGCATTGCATGGTGTCGGAAATGCAGCAAGCCCTGCGGTCCAATTTCTTCTACTTTCTGCTCGTCCACAGCTCTTACGATTATCAGAATGAACACGCTGAAATCCCATCTCCATTATAGGGCTCTCCCGCTAGAAATCTTCATGGCACCCCAATCCCTACGATGTAAACCCTAAACATTCCCAACCGGGGTCCCGTGGACGGCCATAATTTTGTACCCACCCTAAATCCAAACCTACTCCTCCTCCTCCTACGTGCCTATCAGTATATATTTTACTTTGGGGGTATCACACTCCTCACTGTCATACCCCCTGTACGAAAACACTTCACTTTTATTCTCTGATTAGCCATGGTGAAGTTATTCTTTCTGCTTCCCTCCTCAGCTAGGATGGATACA
Source organism: Prionailurus bengalensis (assembly GCF_016509475.1). Classification (NCBI taxonomy): domain Eukaryota; kingdom Metazoa; phylum Chordata; class Mammalia; order Carnivora; family Felidae; genus Prionailurus; species Prionailurus bengalensis. Next base: position 187,315,756 of record NC_057344.1, on the reverse strand, counting down.
CACACACACACACACACACACACACGTATATATGCACACACACATATATAGAATATATAATATAATATTAATATGTAACCCCATGTACTTAAATATACATGCACACATATACATGAATATACAGTCTTACGTTATCTAATTGCTAAACTATAAACATATACATACATACATACATATGTGTATGCAGTCTTTCATTGTTTGCTAATTGCTGCGCATTTCTTCACTTGACATCCCAAATCAGGCTTGAGGTCCTTTAGGAAACAGATCCTTTCTGCTTTGTATGTAATCTTCACATGACCTAAGGCAGTTGACGCCATCAATAAATGTATGATGGTCCGTTCATTCATTATCTTGTAAATATTTTCAGTACTTACTTTCTGATGTTTGCTAACAAAACATCTAGAAAAGCTTCAGGGAACAAGACAAGCAAGTCCCCTGCTTCTAAAATGCTCACGATCACTTGAAGAGCCAAATTTTGATTGCTTTTTTTTTTTAACTCTTTCGTAAGTACATAGTATATGCCCATTTTAGAGACAAAAAGAATACAATTGAAAGTCACAAGAAGAAATATAAAATCATTTACATCCTCACCAGAATAATTAAGCATCCTCCAAAGCCTCCAATCATAATTCCCTTGTTAGCATGATAGGATACCTTAGGAACAGATAGCAGGAAACTACCCCCAGTTTGACTCCCACAAAAGTCCACAGTGTCAGACCTTACGCGGAGTCCCCGTAATCACCTGACATGAATGCTGGGTGCAGCTGTGAGCCCTTCTCTGCCCATTCGCAAAGGCAGGCCTCAGAACATATTATGAGTAATGACCTAGAGACAACTACATTCTCCCTTGCCGTGTTGTAAAGAACTCCAAGTAGCTGCATTCAGAAGTAAGAGACTAATGAATGAAAGATGCTCATTCAGTTGTATCAAGGAGGCACTGAAAGCAGATATTCAAATAAAGCAGGGACAAGGTGGCCCACGGTGACCCAGAAGGGCCAATGCGCTGTTTAAACTAATCCCGTGCCACCCATCCTTACACCATGCCATGCTGTAAAAGTACTCCTTTATTCGCCTCCTTCAAACAATGCACAAAGGCAAGAGAGGGAAGGAAGTTATGTTGCAATGTTCTGAAACATAAATCTTGCTACCAACCGGTCCAGAGACAGCATCCTGTTTTCCTGACACATGGATTAGATTCACAGGAGGCCGCACCTACAAACGCCTGTGTCCTGTTTTCTTCTAAGTGGCCTCTGAATAATACCTGGTCACCTGCATTTACACCTCCGACAGAGGTTGTGCAAGCAGAGACGGCTGTTTGTGTGTCCAATTTCTCAATCGACATGGACAACTGCGCGTTGCCCCCCCCCCCCCCCCCCGCCGGCTCTCACGGAGGAATTCACTCCTCCCCAAACCGTGACATTCAATGCCATTCTTCTCTTCTTCTAAAGTCCGATAAAAATTAAACTTAGATCCAAACGCACGGAAGAGGCCAAAGGAAGGAATTTCTACGCACTCGTGGGGTTTTAACATTCTGCTACACGATCTGCAAGCCACCCGGATCCCATCCGTATCGCTAAACACCCCTTGCTTTCTGCTTTGATTAGAATTCAGAAACCCTGTGGTCAGTTTCCACGTGCTGCTTGAGCCAGGGAAAGTGTTTCACTCCTGGTGCCTTATTTTATTCTGGGAATCTGAGGTAGATAATGCTTCGTATTGGTACATCAGAGGTGGCGGAAACCGTGACTGTTTGGCTTGCTCAAGTACAAGGACTTCACAAATGTGATGAGGCAGGGCTTTGAGAACTGGAAGAAAGTGAGCCCGGGGTAAAGTCCGCGGGGAGAGGCTTAAAGGCACAGGCTCCGGGAAGGGCTTCGGGGAGCCGCAGGAAGCTACACAAAGCCGTGGCCGTTCAAGGGTTACCGTGTTGTGCATGGACCAACCGCCCAGGGGAAGACACAATTTTTGAATTCCACCTGTACTCCGCACACACTTTTTCCTCCCCCTGTTATAGAAAAGATGTCTGAGTTTAACACTAGAGGGCAAAGAGTAGAGGCATGCTGGCTGTATGCAAATGCTCAGGAAGCCGCGGCCCTGGGTCACAGTATTGCCACATACGGCCTTACCCTTTGCACAGACAGAGAAGAATGAGTTTTGTGACATCAGAGAAAACGGTTACAGTTATCTAAATGGTCACTTCTGCTGTCACTGACAGAATTCCTGACATCTCAGTCCCGAGGCCCTGGGCATCTCCACAATTTTATATGGCTTCTGATTGTTTTTACATATTTTTTTGAATGTTTATTTTAGTTTTGAGAGAGAGAGAGACGGGGGGGGGGTGGAGAGAGAGAGAGAGAGCACGCGTGGGGGAGGTGCAGAGAGGGAGACCCAAAATCTGAAGCAAGCTCCAGGCCCTGCACTGTCAGCACAGAGCCCGATGCAGGGCTCGAACCCATAAACCGCGAGGTGGCGACCTGAGCTGAAGTTGGACACTTAACGGACTGAGCCACCCTGGCGCCCCAGCTTCTGATCCTTCATATCCTGTGTCTTAACTATGTAGTCTCTCTGAAACCTGACCAGTTCATCTTTAGTGTCTTACAAAAGGGAATTTCAGTGACTTTTTTTTTTTTTTAGGGTTTCTCAACCTCAGCACTATTATCCTCTGGGGCCAAACAGCTCCTTATTGTGGGAAGCTGTCCTGTGTGTGGTCTCTACCCACGAAACGCCAGGAGCGTCCTCCTGCCTTCGGTCCTAAAAAAAAAAAAAATCAAACACATCTCCAGACACTGCTAAACGTCCCTTGGGGGGCAAAATTGCTTTCGGTTGAGAGTCACTGGTTTAAAATGAGCTAATGAGAAATTAAATTAAATGAACCCTGTGTTTTAGAGCATTGAAAACAATTCTATCAGTGGTAGAAAGTTATACACAGAACCAAAAGAGGTGTCTTCGTGTAGATTAAAGCACCTATATATAACCAGTTGCTGAACCAAGTCTCCTCAAGGTACCGATGAGAAATGCCTCGTGCAGGTGCCACAACATGAAATATGGGGACACAAGGTCATGGGGAAGGGATTTTTTTTGAAACTAGCTCACCGGGGAGGCACTGACTCCCACGCCATGCCCCCCACCCCCACCTTTTAGTTATTCCCTGGCCATCACCTACAAAATGCATGGCAATCACCCAAAATGGAATACCGATTTTTAGATAAGAGGTCTATAGAGATGGACATTTTTTAAAGTACTGTTTATTTAATGCAGCATGACTTAAAACGGGCCTGTCGCCTGACAAGTGTACTGAATGAGGAATGTTCAATTTACCAGTTCTAACTAGCCAAGTCCTCACATGAACTTTCAAAGACCCGGCTGAGAAGCCTGGGAAATAGAACTAACCGCAGACCTTCAGTGCCTCTTCTCCCCAGCCCGGACTCCCCCATCTTAAGTCCTCATCCAAGACTCTGTTCAGACATATTAGAAACTCTCAGCCATGGACGGAACCTACAGCCACCTTGGCTCCCCAACTATTCCTGCTCCCATGTCAACCAACACTGAAAGGAACGAGTCTGTTCTATTTTTAAATATATTCAGCAAAGCAGCAGCTTGATATGTCTTTGTGAAGGATGGTTGTCACCCCACCTCACTGGTACTCTATTTTTATCACTGATATGGCCTTGGACATCACATCAATTTGGGGTTCAGATCCCTGGTCTTTATTTGTCAACTGTGTGATTTGGGGAAAATCACTTCACCTCTCTGAGACTCGGAGTCTGAGACTCACTTCACCTCTCTGAGACTCGACGGAAAACGGGAACGGTACTCATGGTACCTAAAAAATACGTTGTTTTAGGGATATGCGAGATGACACATACATAGCACAGGTGTCTCAAAAGCTTGGCCATTGCTGTTATCGCTATTACTGTTATTAACATTACTATAGTCACCGGTCATTTATCAGTCGACCCACATTTATTCAACACCTTCTGTGTGCTGGGGTGCTGGAAAAAAAAAACTCAGTAAATATTGTAAAATTGGTTTTCTTAATGACTCAATAAACATTTATTCGGTGCTTTTTATGCGCTGGGTGCTGGAAAAACTCAATAAATATTGTAAAATTGGCTTTCTTAATGACTTGAGATCTCAACCAAATACCCTGAAGTTTAAGGAATGGTTCTGCTGGTGGGATACAAAAGACATTTAAAGTGCTTCGCATGGGGCCTGGCACATATCAGGGAGAAGATGTTAGACAATGATGGGGGTGCTGGTAGTGGTGATATTGAAAACTAGTTGACTCAACAACCTTTATTCAGTTCATTTGCCAGACTGCTCAATGTTTGTCCCTCTAAGAAACCATTTCTTCTTAAGTAAATGAGTGCTGATCTTGTAAGAAAGAACTTCTTTTTTCAAAGTAACACTTTAATAGGAGTAGATTAACATTCCTTATTATAGGGTAGGCTTATAATAAGAGTCTGGAGCCTAGGAGGTAATTTTCCCTATTGAAAGGTAAGCGAATTTTTACTAATTTGTAAGTAAATATTAGAATAGCTGGGCTTAGACATTTCTATACTGTAGAGAAATCAGAGGTCTGATCAAAAAAATGACAATAACTGGGGCGCCTGGGTGGCGCAGTCGGTTAAGCGTCCGACTTCAGCCAGGTCACCATCTCGCGGTCCGTGAGTTCGAGCCCCGCGTCAGGCTCTGGGCTGATGGCTCGGAGCCTGGAGCCTGTTTCCGATTCTGTGTCTCCCTCTCTCTCTGCCCCTCCCCCGTTCATGCTCTGTCTCTCTCTGTCCCAAAAATAAATAAAAACGTTGAAAAAAAAATTAAAAAAAATGACAATAATAATAACTACCCACTAACTTTGTGAGACAAATAAAGGCAGACGTCTAATCTCCTGGATAAAAAAAAAAAATGCATTCTTTTACATTTCGCATTAATTTACATTAGGCACTTTTCTGTGGGAAATAGACAGGAACAAACAGGTTTAGACTCTTGTTCTTCTTTGTCCGGAAAGCTTTCACAACCCCTTAGTATTTCGACACAGAGTAATGCGCTCTGTTAGGGGCCCTTAGCCCCCCCAGATCTCAAAACAACAACAGCGAGTCCACTCATTTGCCAAACACTGTTCTTCCACGAAAGAGGAAGGGCCTACCTGTGATAAGAAGTCTTTTGATGACAGCAAAGTGAGAAGCCGATACGCTTTCAGGCCAATAATGATATGATGGCCCAAGCCACGTTCAATGAGAAATTAATTTTCGCCAAGGGATGATGCCCTTACCTCAAATATGTTTGAAGGCTCATTGTTGTACTGATTGGATATTATTTCTGATTGGTCACTGCACCACTTGAGTCCACCCAGAAAGCTGTCTGTATCCAAGTCGTTCACGTCTAGTTCAGAAAGGTCAAGTTCAGGAAGATCTGGGCAAAGAGGCTGGTCTTCACCAACCAGAGCAGCACACTGCAGGAGGCAGGGGGGAAAAAAAGCTTTCATTAACTGCAGGAATTTATTAAACTGCAATAGCATGTGATAGGAATTAAGTCTGGTTAATTCAACCACACCACCAAAGCTGGTTTCCAGGGTTTTAGCCACCAGGGAAAAAACATCCTAAATTCTTTTCCTGACTTTGCTCTCAATGGATACTTTGCCTGATCCATTCCACCCAAGATTCTACCTCCAAATTCATGGTAAATGCCATGTTTCCGTGAAGCCCTCTCTGATTCTTCCAGTTAGAAATCAAGTTAAAAAAGAAAAGAAATCAACTGGATTTGGACTTTTTTGATGGTTAGCACTGAACGAGTTTCAACTTTTTCAGTTGCATAGAGTTACCTCTACGCAAAAGTCTACTCTACCCTGGGAGTATAATCTCTTTGAGGGAAGGATACAAATTTGATTTTACCTTGGAATTGCCATCACACGTAATAAAAACAAAATAAACAATTGTTGAATGAAAACTAGCAGCATAAGAGCTCTACTAGGAAAACTTTCTCCATTCACGTTCCCTTTGACCATTATAATCCACATAATTCATTTAGCAACTAATGATGCAAGTCCTCTAACTTGTCTATGGTTCTCTTGAATTATTATTTAAATCTCGCAACTTGACTCTTCATGAGCCACAGCACTTCATCTTGAACAGGTCAAAAGCAAGTTCCTTGAGATAACGACAAAAGTCCTAGTTTTTCTGTATGATCTTTGCATCTTTTACAACGTTTAACTTGCAAGTCAAGTGTGGAGGGAGTGCATGTGAGTGGGATCGCTTGACATCTACGAAGGAAAAACCCCTATAGCGCCCCACAACCGTATTTTTTCTCATCATTTATGTATTCCTCACCTACGCTCTGAGTGAATTCAAAAGAAACTATTTTCCTTCGGAGTTTTTCAACGACTTCAACACAGCGAGAGGTTGAAAATAGCCCATACTGTGGCTGGGCTGCCTGTCAGCAAGGCTATGTCAGACTGGAAGAGTCATTCACTTCCTTGCACGGAGTAGGTGGTCTTTTCATTGTCCCACACTGTGGCTTTTTGAAGGAAGTGGCCCCCCCGTTATCAGAGAGGTGGTCTTCTCACCTCCAATCGGCAATCTGACTGCTGATTTCCTCACGGCATACTGTGCAGAACCCTGCAGAAGTTTCCTACTGCAGGGCTCCGGTGATACCAGAGCCAGAAGGACTTTATCCACCTGCAAGCCAAGGTGTCTAAATCAGAGCAGGTGCGCAGGCTGAAGTGGCACCCTCACGGCCCTGCCTTCCAAGGTCAGGAGAGATGCCGTGGAGTTGTTCACATCCAGGCAGCGGTTGGGCCTGAAGCTCAAGATTCTGCCTGACATTTAGGTTTTGAATCAAAGAAGTTTTATGCAGATTTTTTTTTTTTTTTTCCTCGAGCACCCCTGTCATCCCTGGCAGGCTACATTACACAGGTCATATGCAGCAGCACGATCGTAAGCACCACGCTGAGAAGAAGGTACTGGGTAATGGAGTCAGCAGTTGGTAAGGGGAGGCCGGGGGCAGCCTGAAGATGACTGTGATTCTTCCCTAAGACCACCAGGCCCCAGTCAGATCCCAGACTGCAGCCACGACGGTAACGCGAAAAGAAAGGGCAATCCTCTCCACCTGAACTCTTTCCTTATCATTCTATCGGTCGTTCCATTTTTTATTATCCGAGTTAGCCCAAAGTTGCAGATCGGTATACTTGACTAGGTTTATAAGCAGGCGGAGGCTGGGCCGCGGAGATTTTGTGCTGGTACAATGTTCGCGTTCTGTTATGGGCGTAACACTTCCCAGTCTCCATACTGGCCCACGCTGCTTATCCTCCAGGTACAAACACACAGTGTTAACTCTTCCCCAACATGATCGATTCAGAGACAAGGGTAACTTTTTCAATGGTGCAAACCCCACCAGGGCTTCATTGAGGGACAGTCCTTACACAAGAAAGAAGCAGCATGAACAACAGAAACAGCAACAAAAAATAAAATGAAGGTGGAAAACACAGGAGGTGTCCATCTGGCTTAAGTTCCTGTCGTGGAGAACATAACGTAGAAGCCAAGCTTCGGCATGCCGGCGTGTCCCATCGACTGGCGAACAACTTCTTGCTGTCTCTCCCCTCAACTGCCTTCTCTAAGCATGGCTGGCTCAACACCCTTCACCCTTGCAGGTACGTGCATTTTTAAGTGCCTTCTGAAAAACCATGAAAAAGACCAGATCGGTTTCTGGCATTTTACTACGCTGTCATTCACGCATTCCTTTCCTCCCTTTTCTCTTTCCGTCCCATTTTTGCTCTTACGTTGTGGTCGGAAATGTGCGTGTGCCCTGGCCAATGTGGACATGCTAGCAAAATCAGTGTTTCTGAATGGGGCGTTATCCCGATACTCTAGAACACATTAGTGATAGCAGGTGTCCCTGTTATTAACTTGTATTTGGCCTTTGGATGCTGCCAGACTTAACAGTCCGAGCCCTGTAACTGTCCTCCTCTGACATGCTGATATTTACTGCTTCCCTATACATCTGTAACAGGTGTCTTTCTTGCAGTTACAGAGACACACTCTCCTGCCTCTTTGCAACTATGACAGCTATTTCACAACCGTAGCCTTAATTTTATAATGAGATTTAAGAGGATAAAGCAGTCACTAAACACAAAAGGCTAATTATTGTACGTTTTTTCACCCCAACAGACTTTTCCCTTAGTTAAGGAGCAGACAATAAATTAGCTTAACTGCACTGATGATAATGAATCATCATAATTAAGTATAATTCTCCATTAACCTTTTGGAGGTTTTTGTGCCATTGATGGTAAATTTTAAAGAGAGAGAGAAGAAAGAGTGGACTTGGCCACATTAATTATATTAAGGAAAAAAGAATTCTTACTTCTTAGAAAAAAATTAGTGAGGACAGGGAAAAGGGAGTAGGGCGGGCGGGGGGAGGGGGGGCAGGCAGTAAAGAATGACAGTCTTAGTGGAGGGTATGTCATGTGAACTGTCTCTATCAATCTTGGTAACCTTATTGTACATCGCCTTCATTAAACTGTAAAACACTAGGGACTCTGAGTAGCTACAGCGATATAGGCCTTTATGAACCACTGTGCTGTCCTGTCATTACGTGCAAAAGGGCCTAATACGTTTTAGGGTGACAGCAAACATTAACGATTCCAAAAATGAAAACTGCCTATGCTACCTGCTGCTCGTAACACGTTAGGCTGGCCGAGGTGGTTCCCAGAGCTGCGGCCGCCAAGGCACAGCTTCTCGCAGCTCGCTGCCTCCAGTGCAACAGAGAGGCGACTGGCCAGTCTCCGCCGACGACTCAATCCACGGCTGGACGCTGAGCCCGGGAACTCACCTCCTTCAGAAGAACATAAAAGGGCCACTGTTCTAAACGGTCCGGACGCTGACTTGAAAACGACTCCAGGAATTCCAGTGATGAAAAGAAATCCTCCATATTTCCAGATCAACTCCCAACAGCATCCAGAATAATGCGTGATGGAAAAATGAAACTACAGCAGCTGAGAGACCCACACTGCCAGCCAGCCAGCCAGCCAGCCAGCCACAGGACGCTCCGGCTGCTCCAAGACACTTGGGACTTTGAAGCCACTTAGAACCCTGACTCCTAATAGCGACAGCACGTATGAATTAGCCCTATCCAGTCCACCTTACCGAGAAATCACAACAAGATAAGGACAGTCAGGATCCGCAAGTACCAGCTGCCAAGGCAGGAGAGGGCAACCCGAGCCAACATGTGCAAACCCGGTAAAGAGTTAAGCAGCCAGGGCATGCCTCGCTAGATAGGAGAAATGCATTCGCGGACGGCCCGGCCAAATCATTTTCACTTTAGATGTGTATCGCCACACCACATGGACATCTTATTTAATCAAATCACGTGTGGCTCTCGATCCTCCCCCTCACCCTACGTGCCCTCGGCTGCCCAGAGGGAGCCCTAGCAGTCCTCTGCCGGAGTCATTGTTAGCTGCTCCGGTCCCCCGTGCAATGCAATTGGGCTACATCTCGCTGCAGTCCGCAGAAAGTTTCGCTTCTTTCCCAAGTTGCCCAAACTTTCCGAGAACATTCCATTGTGTTGAATGCAAACATGCCGCGGCCCTCCTTCCCCCCGCTAGTCACTGTAGGCTCCAGAGATTATGAGGAAACGGCTTGCTTTTCTCCCCCTATATGAATTGTGGCCAGGAGAGACTGTGGAATTGATGTATTGCCGTCTATTTTTACACAAGCAGCGAGCAGCCCCACACACAGCCCTGCATAAACTCCTCTCTCCGGCTTCAGGCAGCTCTCCGTGGTACAGAGAGATTTAACCATTGGCTTCCCTGCCACCGACGCTAATGCAAAACCTTGCATCGTAAGGCGTATGTACATAGTTTTTTATTTGCTGACCAGATCTTTCAACCACATATAGCTGTTTTAAAGGGATCAGCTCCCTTGGTTTGTGGTGCTGTGGGGAAAGCAATCTAAAATAGCCTAGCAGGATTATTTAGGATTTTGTGAGTTCTCTGTCTGATGAACAGAGAGAGAGGGGAAAAAGAGAAAAAAAAAATCCGGACTAGAGTCAAAACTGACTATATTTGAGCACATCCATTTTAATATTTTTATCTTCATCTTATTATAAATAGAAATGGCATTTTTCCAACCGGGCCACTAAACACCACTGGAAAGACTTCAGCTTCTGATTCATATCAATATCTTAGAGCATAAATATTGCATATGAGTAGAAACAGAGCCAAAGGCACATGGAAAGAGTTTCCAACTGCAACAGATATGGGTGACAGCAGCTAAGCTTTGATTTGCTCAAGGCATCTCAGAGCCACCTTAAAATAGCAAAGTTATTGGAGTTAAGATAAGATTGAGATTCCCTTCCAAAAGCTCCTGCCCGGGATACTTTCCTGCCTCCTCTCCTTGTCCAAGCCCTCCCCCCCCCCCCCCCCCCCCCCCCCCCCCCCCCCCCCGTTACAGGAATAATTGCATCGGGAGGGAAGCTTCAGTCCTGGCTGCAGTGCCGAGCCCAGCCCCAGCTCACCTCGATGTCACTCCATACAGAGTCCTGGTTGCACATGTCCCACGCCATCCAGCTCCTGAATGACGCCAGTCAAGCTTTTTCAACTCCAATCCACAGTGACACAGAGCACACACTCATGCAGGCAACCAGCCCCTTACTGAGAGTGAACTGAAGGCACCTGTCTTACTACAGTCCCCAGTCACATGACAAAGCTATTAAAAAGTAGGCTGGGCTGTCACTCACCCAGCCTCCCTTCTCCTGTGCAGCTTGCTGCTCAAACTCGTGACGTCACTCAAAGGCAGCCTTCTGCCTCAGTGAAGTAACGCTTAAAAAAAAAAAAAAAAAAACGGAAAGAAGAAAGAAAGAAAGGAAACACTTGGACTTTTGGAGGCTTCAAGCATCATGCTGTGATTAAAGCCAGCTTTGAATGCCACAGACTCTAAACGGAGTCCTGGCCATATAATAACTAAAATCCCCTGCAATCTTTTTTTAATTTATTTTCCTTCCAAAACAAGCAAGTGGCAAAGCTCCCTGTTTCATCACAGAGTAACTATACTCTTAGCTAAAATGTGCACTCCCCAAGGATTCAAATACTAAGACCTCCAGTGGACTCCAGCTCGGTTTGGGACTAAAGCAAGAGCTTATCACATGATGCATTTTTATGAGACATTTTCTAATTGGGGGAAGTGTTTGAAAGCAGAGAATGGGGCAGGCATTTTTTTTTTTTTTTGCTTGTTTAATCAACAAAATAGTCTGTATTTGTTAAGGTATAAACAAACTCCTCTACCCAGGAATCTGCTGTCCCCGTGGCGGTAGGGAACACCAGCTCACAAAGTGTTACTGCAATTTGCTTTGCTCCTTATAAGGAGAACAACGAACAAAATACCACCCTTTCAGGTCCTTTCTAATTATTTCCATTTCTCTCATAGGCTCCCACAAAACAAGTGTTAGTAAATACAGTTGCTGCCGCTGTGCTCAGATCAGCTGAGTTTCCCGGCTGCCTTTTTTTTCATACGTGTACCATTTCCACCCCAGCCGCCTTAGGGTGCCTTTTTGAATAAACACTGGATTCCAACCCAAGTGCCTGAGCTGTGCAGTTTGCATTTGAGACCAAGAATGTCCGTGGAGTAAGGGAAAAATACTGACACGCTATTAGCAGAAATATTCATTTCTTGAGCTTTTTAATTTTTTTTTTCCAGCCTCTACCCTGAGACAATGAAGGCTAATGCAGGTGCACTGTTTTATGATGACATACATATTGAATACATAACAAACTCAAGTCACTGGGGATCGCCGAGAAACACTTCCCATAACACTACAGTGGTCTGATTTAACCCTTCCAAGTTCCAGGGAAATGTACATGTGTATCTAAATTTGTGAATACATATGTTTTTAATAAAATTTTCAACCCAATATACTTTAAAATCAGTTCAATTCTTTTACTTGATAATAACTTCTCTGGAAAAAAAAATCCCCCAGGTATCTAAAAATAATTTTAAAGCACTATTAATTTAATCTCCTGTTCCACTAAGGTTAATTTAATGGGTTCTCTCTTGTCCATCTCTTTCTAAAGAAAAAAAAATGGTGATTCTCCCTGACACATTTTAACTGTAAAGTGGCACCGATATTAAAGGTGAAAGGAAGACAAATCAAACAAACAAAAATCAAACTGTCTCTTCTTTCAGACCACACATGTTATAAGGTATTTTTCTACTCTGATATCTGCAACAAGTTGCCAGTAAATTCCTGAAAAATGTGATGAAATTGACAGTTTGTCATTACTGGACATAAAAAGATGGCCCAGAGCTTTGACATTTTAAGTTAGCTGAGTACATTTCACCGGCACATTTTCCCTCTTACAAATAGCGGAAAATTACTGTAGTTTTAATTTCCTAAATCAAGAAAGAACAGGAAAATACAACCTCGGGAAGGCTTTTATACATGCAATTAGTGGCATTACTCTGCACTCCCCACAAAGAAACACTAATTTTCTTCCCAATTATATTCTGATTTAATGTAAAACTGCAGTAAATTATTAAAATTCAGGGCAAAGGTCATTGGCTCTACCCTCAACACAGCCAACTGTGAAATAAGAGTGGTCAGTTGACCAATAAGAGTTGATGTTTATTAATTATTATCAGGTGATCCCCGTGGTGATTTTTTTCTGATACTCTTAACTGTCTTTATCAAAGGTTAGGCATCCATCATGCATATCTTTATAAGCATATAAATGTATATACATATATTTTTTTAAATTCTGTTCACACATTTTAAAGAAGTTCTCTGCACTGGAACATTTTGTATGATTGTTTTTGATATTGTGACCTGCCCACAGTGTGGTGTTGGGGTTTTCTTACTTGTTTTCTTACCACCTAATTCTACTTTTTCTTAATCCAATCAGCACACTCACTAAAACTACAGTGGTTTTTATATACATTTTCTTCTCCCTTCACCATCACAATGAGGGGGAGTTAAGAGTCAAAACACTGACGTGATTTATAAGCTACAGCACAGGGCATATTTCCCCTCAAGTTTCTATGACGGGACAATTCCAAACTTAAATTGATCCTTGGGACAAATTAGAGTAACTTTCACTATTCTTTTTTTTTTTTTAATCTCAAAGTTACAACTCGAACGAGAGGGATATTTGAGAGGTCTTATAATTTGGTTAATTAGCTCTGCAGATTTTAAAAATTCTCTTCTGTCCAGTTTTTTCTTTTCTCAGGAGAACATAAACTGTTAGTTCCTCACCAACTTAGCTCTTTTCTGGCTTCCCAGGCAGTGTCTATATTTAATTCTTTCTCTGTCTTGACTGTTTTTCTCTTCCTCTCTCCCTGCGGCCCTCATACCTCTCCATCAGCTCTGCCTCTAAGATTTCCAAATGTTTGTTTTCAATCAGCAAGGATCTATTGAAATCTGACTGTGTCCACAGCAACGTATTGTAAGGACTACCAAGAAGGCAGAGGACATGGACACAAGGGAGGTGACAATTTTAGGGGGATGACAGCCCTTAAAAATGAAAAATAATTTGTTATGAAAAAAAAAAAACAATGCAACTTTGCCCAATACCAGGATTCCTCTTCTCCTCAAAACACACCCTTTTTAGGTACAAGGTCCTTCCACTAACCATTACAATTCACACCCAAATCAACCCCACTTTGTCCCAACAATAGAAAGAGGTATTTATTAACATCTGTTGAGAGCCCATAATGTTCCATATCTTCACAGAACCTAGATTCCACCCCAGTGGAATTTCTCCCCTCACTAGCTCTGTTAACGTTTCCCAAGACTCCAACATTAGCGAAGGCAAGAGATCTAGCCTCAGTTGATAACAAGAGAGAAAATAAACCTTCGAGATAATTCCATTCCGTAACAAAAATATTACACAAAGCATGTAACATTTCCCCACCACTGCCCCAAACTATAGGCTTTTCCCACCCTCTCCGCTTCAGACAATTATCACTTCAAAACTAAATAAACACAATCAAACTCAAACACCCAAGTAGACAGCAGCAAAGACAATTTGTTTTAACATCATTATTGCAAATAGGTGAGAACTCAGAAGTAAAGAGCTACTAGTATAAAATATCTTTGTCCCATTGTTTTTTTATAAACTTAAATAGAGATGTGAGGACAAATTAAAGGCTGAAACTTAAAAAGAAACCTGGAAAAGAAAATATATATAGCAGGGCTGACATGAGCTTGACATTAAGATCAGCATTTTATATAGCATATTTCAATCAATTTTGGTCCTCAAAGCTACTCAATAAAGATTATCTTGTACTCATTTTATAACTGAGAAAAAATATAAAAAGAAAAAAAGCAAGGGTTTAGAGAGCAGCTGAAAATGGCATATAGATCCCTGAAAACCCTTCTAGGAAGGACTGAAGTTTCATACATAAGAATAATATTCATTCCCAAGTTAAAACACCAGCAAAGACCCCGGAGGTAACTTTATATCCGAGAGAGTGTCTACATAGCTGGAAACTAACATTCCTGGGAATGCTGCCTGCCTAGAGCATTCTTCCAGAAAAGGAAAGGGATCTGCCCAGAATTGCTAATGTTTTTAAAGTTAATCATTGCTAACAGGCATTCAATTGCTTGCTTTTAATTCCTAGAGGGGCTGATTGATTCTGATACCCCATGTCAGTTTCTGAGCACATGCTCTGAGCCTCTGGGACATGTGTGAAGCTGGGGCCACGCAGGGCACCAAAGTTGGTGGCAGAGCAGGGTATATCAAACACCTCTAGCCCACAAACACTCTCAAATCAAATCTTACTTTGTTCTGCCATGATGATGTCAGTGTGAACAAAGCACCTTGGGGGAAACAAACAGAAGAAAAGTCACTGCATGGCTTTAACGCTTCCTTGAATTCATTTGTTTATTTTTTTAAATAAACTGAAGGCAATAGACAACCTTGGCAACACAACTTTTATCCCCAATAAAACCTTCTGCAGAACAGTTCTGTGCAACTGAGTCAGCCTGTATTTTAACACAGACCTCAGAATCTGCTCCTGCCGTTTTTCACATTAAAGCCAAAAAAAAAAAAAAAAAAGTGAAAATTAATTTGGGCTGCAGTCAGTCAGTTGGACTAAGCTAAACATAAAGTAAAAAGTATACTTATTAGGTGTCAAGATAAGAAATAATAAAAGGATGGTTAAAATCTGCTTTTGTCTGATATTTAATTCTGTCGTATTTGTGCATCTACAGACATTTTCATTTACCTTAATTATTTCAAGTTAATGCATCTATAATGCAGGGAGTTATTGGTTATATAAATAAGAAATGCTCCATAGGATTATTTAGCAATATTTTTTTTTACTGAAATTGAAAATAAAGCACATTGTATTTTATTAAATTTGGCACTATTGAAAAATATAAAGAGCCACTAAACCTCAGTAATGTAATAGTTCGCTGAAGAAGATATTTTTATTCCCTAAGGAACTTAGTGAAGGGCCTGAGAAAACTGAGGTACACAAATTACTAAATTGAAAAAAAAACCTCTTCGTCGAATAGTTCTGCCTGGTACTTTTTTCTAGAGCTTGGGTCCTAATGAGCTTAACTTTTCTTGACTTTAGTAAAGTAAATTGTATTTTTCAATTAGTCTCAAAATGGAAGCATGAAATAGGTGAAGAGTTTTCTTTCTTTCTTTCTTTCTTTCTTTCTTTCTTTCTTTCTTTCCTTCTTTCTTTCCTTCTTTCTCTTTCCTCCCTCCCTCCTTTATTTTTCTTCCTTCCTTCCTTCCTTCCTTCCTTTCTTTCTCTCTCTCTCTTTCTTTAACTCCCATCACTAAGTCTCAGAAAGGTTTGGTGATTTTGCTTTTGTTTCTGTTGTAGATTTTTCCAGTGCTTTGATATTTGAATTTAATTCCAGCAGAGCTAATATCTATCCTGAAAATGTGGGAAGGCAGAAAGGGAATAAATTCCTATCTTAAGAAGCAATTAGCTTCAGGTCTAAGCTGAATTTTATGATGACTTAAATAAAATCTTACCTTATATTTGCTAGCCCCAACAGACACAGGATTTTTGAGAAAACTTTCTTAACCAAGAAGAACACTTCACTAAGATTGACCTCTGCATTTAGCAGCTCAATCAAAAATAGATGTCAAATACTACTGGTAGGATTACAAATGGGTACAAGTGTTTCTAGAGGACAAGTAGGCAATACGTATCAAAAGTGTTAAAAATAGGCATCCCCATAAACCCAGAAATTCTACTTCTGGAAATTCATCTTAAGGAATTCATCTTAAGGGCACAACAAGGGGATGTGTGCAAAGATTTTTGGTGTGAGGAGACCCAATACTATATTATTTGTATATGAATATACACAAATAAAATACTTGAAAACTTGAAGGCTAGGTAAATGAGTGATAGTAATAGTCTAGTTAAATAAATTATAAAGCATTTTATATGTGTGTGTGTCTGTGTATATACACATATATATTCATATATATATTCATATGTTTACATATTCATTATATATGTATATTCAACGCTAACATTAAAATCTATTGCAAAATACATTTAATGGCAAGTAAGAAAATGTTCAAAATACACTAAGGTTTAAAATTACGTTTGAAAAGACTATAGTCAAAACAAATTTACATGCCAATGTATCTACTCAAAGAAAAGAAGAAAGGACTGGGAGAACATATGGCAAGGTGTTAATAGTGGCTGATGATATTATAAGTCCTTTTTAATTTTCTTTCCGTGTGTGTATGTTTTTCTGTAATTTTTAAATTTTCTGTGATGAACATGTATAACTTTTGTATTCAAAATAGAAAGTATTCCTTTTTCAAGGAAATCTAGAGGTTCAGGCATATAGCTGTGCCCTCTTAACGTACAGGGAATATAGCAAACAGAAATGGCCCCTGGCATCCAACGGAAGTCTCAAATATTCATCACCTGTTTACAAGGAAGCCATTTCTGTCTATCGTACCGAGTGTAGCCCACACTCCACTCAGAACAAAGCCTCCTGAGTAACTGGGAGCAGTTACTCCTCAGCATTCTGAGAAACCCTCTGAGCCCTGAGCTATAGGTTGAGGAAAGCTATCAAGTCTTAGTAGCTTGCCTCAGAGGTGGGCCCAAACCCCTGGCCCCAAGATCCCCCTGGCATTTTCACTTTGTTTCTCGATTTGAAATTTCATCAGTTCAGTTTAACAAACTCTCCGTTCAAAACTGTAATTATTCTTGGTAGGGTAAAGGAGATTTCAGTTACTTATACAAAAGCATCTATTTGTTAGCCATATTTTTCCTTCCTTTCTAGCATCTAACAGAGTTCAGAAGCACATACCAAGAAAAAGACTAGTAAATGTCTTCAGAATGGTGTGACTATAAACTATTAAGAAGATTTCTCAGGAAGAGATTTTAGCACCTGGGAACAGGAAGGGGCCGTCCTGGCAGGTTTGGGAAGAGTTGATGTAGACGTGACTTCTTCCCAAGACAACTGAAGTGGACAGGATGAGGAAAATGCCGTCCAAGTTTCAAACCAGTGACTTGCAAGTGAACTTCTGGGACGCCACCTGTTCCCAAATGTGTCGCCACTGTGCAGGCTCTCATGTGGTGCAGCGCTTTTCTTGGGCAGGAAGCTCCTTCTGGACCCTCCAAGTATCCCGGAGGAGAGGTTGACCCATTCTCTTTCCCCAGGAAGGCTCACTATCCTCACAGGAATGAAGGCTCTTACTATTAGCCCCTTGGAGTTAGTGTTCTCACAGTTTCATGGGCCTTTCCTGCAAATCACTCTTCCCACACTTGGGTGATCATTATTTTGACTATTAAGAATTTTCGTGGGAAAAGGGGTAATGAGGCTGGAACCAAGGCCAAGTTCATGAGATTTGTAGTCACGGGAATAAAAGGCACAGCAAAAGGAATATAGTCGATGGTATTATAGTAGCCTTGGATGGTGACAGATGGTAGCTACGCTTGTGATGAGCATAGCATAATATTTAAACTTGTCGAATCACTGTGTTGCACACGTGAAACTAATGTAACATTGTGTGTCAACTATACTCAAATTAATATATATATATATATATATATATATATATATTTTAAAGGGATTACATTTGGCTCAAGTCTATCCGAGAAGTAGAGGTAGAGGAACTTTGTGGATCTTGATTCAGTCCAAGATGGAAGGAAAGGGATGATGGAAGAACATGGGTCCTCACTCAGCTGTGTCACTAGCCCACAGTTCAGCTTTGGGCAGTTCACTTAATGTCTCTGAGCCTCGCTCAAAGGAGATGGCCAGATTCAAACACATCTCAGATCCCTGCCACCTCTCAGACGCAAGGATATGCCTGCCTTGACAGAGGCAGAGACAGGCAACCTGGAAAGACCTCTTCGCACAGAGTAAATCCAAATGTTTCACTGCACAAAGGCAAGAATTTAGAAAGCGTGTGCAAAGTAGAGTAGGAAGCTGGTTTTCAACTTTGTTGAAAGAGCACAGCTTCATCGCTTCCCTTGCAATATAGGTATTTAACTTCCTAACCATTCTAGAAAAGGAATATACTACTTTCACACATACTGACTATGCGAAATCTGGCTTCTACAGGCCTGAGTTTCTTACAAAGCCCAGCAGTTGCCCCAGAGAAACGGCAAGTTTTCGTCTTGTTTGTCATTAATGCTATTAAGTGGCATAAGTCGTGTGTGAGACCAAGTTCCTACTCGCACAATAAAAATGAAAACCACACACCTCGCGTGATAGCGACTATTGACTATGCCTGCATAGAGATGCCATTTGACATACTAACATGCAATTTGGTTTTACAACAGGGATTAAAAGACATTACCAGGAGAGAGAGGATTTGGAAAAGAGGAAGGATCCCGAACTTAAGGTTTTGTAAAGAGGAATAAGGTCTACAGCGTCTAGGGAAATAAAAACTTAGAGTAACCCTCTTGCCTCCTAATCCTGGAATGCTCCCCCACCACTGCACTCCCCCTTGCCCAGCTTAAATGAAGGATTCATTATATTTGGTCAAAGGAGACCTTACCCCTTTTTAATTTGAGGGAAATTACCTGAGATATTACGGCAGGGTATGGAAAGAGAAGAGGCCGTGTGCCTAAAATGTTCTATTATGGCATTATTAGCAAATGTACTAAACCAAGGCTGTATCACAGGTTGGTTGATGTATCCTTGGGAGTTAATAATGTCTCCCAGTCAGCTGTTTTCTTTGTACGTACAACCCAGTCTAACAGGAGGAGGAAGATCTATGCTTCAGAGTCATCTGATGCCACCCAGCCAGAGATCCTCCTTTAGGGCTGAGTGAGCATCCACAGGCACACTAAATTCCCTAATAGGAAATTTGGAGAGAGAGCCCTAGTGACAATGGAGTAAGCAAAGTAAGACCAGGTAAATGATAAACCTCGGTGAGGACAAAGCCTTGATAAACCACCAGCTATTTTCATACAATGCTGGATGTCCAAAGAGTACTCACTAGCACGACATACTTAACGGTCCCATTTTCCTGCACCAAGAGCAAAGAAACCATAAGAAAGCTAACATAGGAAAGCTTCATTTGCATGCCTATGGATTAATCTCCAAAAGGCAGTTTGCAAGAGTTTGCCTTTTAAACAAGCCAAAAGCTTCCTTGCGCTTTAAGGAGACTGGGTTGTCCTTTGCCCCGAGCAGATGATCAGAAAGGATTCTTTTGCTACCTCTTTTCAAAGCAAAAATCTCTGACAGCTCCTAAGGTGTTAACTTTCCACCATCTATCTTAGTGGACCCACTTCCACGTAGGGCACCTAAAAATAGGCCACGTCTAACCTTTTGCACAGCTATACAAAGCTACTAAGTGGGAACTACAACTCGGTGCTCTCCTGTGGGTATTTTCAGACGGTGTTCTTTGTCCTCTCTATTATATTACCTGAGGTTGACTATCGCATAAAAACGCAGGACGAGAGTGGGTTGCTGGGATGTACCTTGCATCACCACCGCTAAGGTGACTGCTCTGTCATTGTGTTTTAGGTTTATTATTTAGATTTATTTACTACTTTCCCTTTGTCTGTTGATGTATTTAGATTGTATTGTTCCTGTGTTTTAGATTGAACCAAATGGAACGAGGGATGATAATGTTCTGGGGGGGAAAAGCCATTGAAATGATATTAATGTTCCATAAACTTCTTAATTCCACTTACAATATTAAGGTTGTTGGGACTTTTACGCTTCAAGAGTATAGTCAAGCACATCGATGAAAAAGAATGAACTTCTGTGACACATCAAAATGTACATAAATCCCAGAAACATCACGTGAAGCAAAAGGGGTTGGACACACCAAAAAAGCGCATACCTTATTCTATTCTTTATAGAAATAAGTACAGAAAGAGATAAGCCTAATTTACACACTTGGAAGTCTGGACAGAGGTTGCCTTTGGCAGTGGTGGGGAGCTGGGGACGTGGGCTGTGGGGAGGGGCTCCAGAAAGCTGGCCATGGTTTATTTCTTGCTGTCAGTGCTGTTTATGTGGGTATGTTCAGTTAGCGAACATTTGTAGAGCTGAACACCTACGATGTATGCACTTTTCAGTATTCGCATTATACTTCAATAAAAAAGTCTAAAATGCATAGAAGGAGAAAGAGAAAAGAATCTTCCTATAATATTACAACGTTTCAAAGATTACTACACTTCTGTTAAAAAAAAAATCCTGGGGGCGCCTGGGTGGCGCAGTCGGTTAAGCGTCCGACTTCCGCCAGGTCGCGATCTCGCGGTCCGGGAGTTCGAGCCCCGCGTCGGGCTCTGGGCTGATGGCTCAGAGCCTGGAGCCTGTTTCCGATTCTGTGTCTCCCTCTCTCTCTGCCCCTCCCCCGTTCATGCTCTGTCTCTCTCTGTCCCAAAAATAAATAAACGTTGAAAAAAAAATTAAAAAAAAAATCCTGCATGTTTAACTTATCTTCTCAAAAGAACCATTAACCACGCAGACAAACCACTGGGGAGTACGTGTGGAGCAACCTGATGTCTAAGTGTGTTTGTTTGCCCGTGGACAAAGCCGCTTCAACTTCCTAGGTATATTTTCTATCAAAAGATAGGATAGGATTAGGTATTCTCTGAATATATTTCTTTTCTTTTTTTAGTTTTTTTTTTTTTTTTTTTTAGTTTATTTATTTTAGAGAGAGTGCACACACAAGCAGGGGAGGGACAGAGAGAAACAAAGAGGGAGACACAAAATCCGAAGCAGGATCCAGGCTCTGAGCTGCCAGTGCCAACCCCAACATGGCGCTCGAACTCACTAGCCGTGAGATCATGACCTGAGCTGAAGTCAGATGCTAAACTGACCGAGCCACCCAGGTGCCCCTCTGAACGTATTTCTTAAAAATTGAGTGAAGGAAACTTCCAACTCTAAATCTGTAGTATTTTGCCGATGGTTCAAACTTCATTATTGAATGTTGTCACTGATTTGGTTTGGAAACGTGGTCCCATTCTCTGAGAACATGACCTTGGGGGTCAGTCAGTGCAGATCTGTCACTTAGAATCTATCTATCTGGGTGACCCCAAGTGAGGTACCTAAACTATCTGACCTCACATTCTAAACAATGAAAATGGCAGTGTAAATGCCCATTTTTGATGGTTGCTGTTAGGGTTGAATGAGGTGTATATGAGCCCAGTGCTTGACATATAAAGTACTCAATGATGATACTTTATATTCACATACAAATACTTCACACTCAATTTAACATCAAACACCATTATAGTAGATGGGTAAGTTTGCACTTTGCCTGGCTTCCTCGTCTTAAAAAAAAAAAATCTAGAAACAAAGCAGAGCACTTTCTTTTGAAGTCTTAACATTAAGCCGACTTTCTATGAGAGCACACACAGAATCATCGTCTAAGCTGCAGGGACGCCACGTGTCTGTTGGCTTCTCTGTTTACCTGAAGAAAA
This sequence comes from Prionailurus bengalensis, assembly GCF_016509475.1. Taxonomy (NCBI): domain Eukaryota; kingdom Metazoa; phylum Chordata; class Mammalia; order Carnivora; family Felidae; genus Prionailurus; species Prionailurus bengalensis. Next base: position 187,293,905 of record NC_057344.1, on the reverse strand, counting down.
GTAAAACCAGCCTCATACTGGTCCTGACCTGGCTCTACCTCGAAAGAGACCAGAAGCACTAAGTGCGGAAAACAGTTTTTGTTTCCATTGTGCTGGCCACAAAAGTCACTTAAGCCAAAAGTCTGCAAAGACTTTCTCTGTTAAGAAACAAGACATCCCATACGTTGCGTGGAAACTGACAAGATACCATGAGCTTGCAAATGTAAGAAGAACCACAAAGTATCAAACCGTGTTTTAAAATGATGGTGCCCGTGGGGGAAACATGAAAAACAAAGCCACAGGAGCAAAACACTTTTCAATATCAAGTCAATTTTGCCACCAGTGGCCTATCAACTGAATCATCCAAGAGTCCATACTCTTCCCAAAAACTTGTGATCATACAATCACTTTTTAGATGGGTAAAACGACATAAAGGCTATGTTATACTTGTCTTAGATATTTAAGGTTGTTTTTTTTTCTTGTAAGTCATTTTTCTGTGTAATGAAATGCTGAAAAGCTGGCATATAAGTTAAAAACTGTACTGTCCAATACAGCAGCCACCGCCCACATATGGCTGCTGAGCACTTGAAATAGGTCTAGTCAAAATGAAGATGTGCTGTAAATGTAAATATACATGGTATTTCAAAACGTTAGCGTGAAAAATCAAATGGAAACGATCTCATTAATAATTTATATTGGCTACATGTTAACATGATACGGCGGATGTATTGGGGAAAACGAGAGATTTTCTTAAAATTAAATTTACGTTTTCTCAACGTGGCACCTAGAAAATTCAAAATCACGTACGTGGTGTGCGGAACCTTCCTATTTGACAGTCCCCGTCTCCCGTTTTGCGCTCCCCCCTCAAGCAAGTGATACGGTACATGCAAGTTAAATTAGTGAATTACCGCATGGGGGAATTGCAGAATGAATATGGGGTAGGAGAGGAGGGCCACAGCAATGCACTCCCCTAGGGGGCACCACTCGCATCCCAGGCTGTGAAGCGTGATCACTGGAGCTTTACAGTATTCTGTGTGCACAGCTCTGTATTATATGCTGTATAATCCATCGTCCCTACATAATCAGGAATCCCTTCCAGAACATCCCTGGGGCAACCACACACATCTTCAACACTTTACACACTTTGCCAAAACATATACAAAATAATGAGATGCAAATGTATAAAGTGAGGTCTACCCCAGTACTCCAGACTGGGAGGATGGAAAATAGAGCTGATCATATTATACAATTCTAATCGGATACAGAAGATAGCCAGAGCAACACAAAGTATGCAGTCCCCGATATTCACCGGGATGCGGCGTTCTCAAGAAGACGGTTTTCTTCCTGGAGACTAGAGGCATTTTTCAGAGGGTAGCATCCACGTTAATTACAAAATGCACCCGCCTCTCTCTTCCAAGGGAGAAAAGCCTGTTGTTGCATCTGTAATGTAGCTTTAGTTTCTGATGCCAAAAATGATTCAGTAAACACAGTTATGTTATGGTATACTATTTCTTATTCAGCACTCAAATTAATCTCAAGGCAGTGCTGGCATTAATTCAATTTGACGCCTGTACTTAGGATTTCACATAGGTGCCTTCATCCAATTCTTCTTCGCAACTAATAAAATCTTAATTCATGGTAATATATTTATTTCTAGTTCAGTTCATGTTAAGGAGTGCAGTGCTTTACAGAAAACTAATTAATATCAATCATACATTATAACACTTTTAATGGTTCAGAGGAAAACCCTACACTGGGGGAAAGATTAGATGAACCGAGGGGTCTGAGCCCATCCTATTTACTCTATTTTTAGGATTTGAGAAAAAGATACCAAGCATCATTTCAAATATTAATTTAACTGAAGGTGTGCATCATGGGAAAGCCGGGAATTAAGAACCCGGGTTCTGATCCCTAATAGGACATTGATTTGATGTGGCCCAAGAATGTAATTCACACTCTCAGAGACTCCGTTTTCCACCTATTTTGTGTAATAGCCATATAATTTGCAAGTTGGTAAAGATATTCAAATTGAGATGCATGGCACTATTAAAATAATGAACAACTTCACTAATAGAGAGCCTTCTGCAATTGTTGTTAACAATTCTATTTTTATGTAATGTTTGAGTAATGTTGATAGCATCATATTTTCTGGGATTGGACATATAGTCAGCGGGATAGTTCAAGCGTGAGTCCTCACTGTGACATAAACGGGGCCCCCCGGAGTTGTGCAGTGCAGTGGCCCTCACATTTCCTCAGAGAACAACATTTAAAAGGCCTAATTCCTCCCCTCGCCCCCCGCCAGGCACAAAAAGCTGGAACGGTGACTATCCAACTTTTTGAAAAAAAAAAAAAATTAAATAATAATAATGCAATAGGTCCCTTGAAATGCATGGTCATAATATTTAGTCCTCCCAAATTAGGCAGTAAGCATTTCATTCATTCAACAATTTCTCCATATTGACATTCTACCATCAAGGGAAAAAAAAAAGCACATACTATTCTGTTTTCTCTCTCTCTCTCTCTCTTTTTTTTTTTTTGCCTCTTTAGAAATCTACACATAAAACCTCCAAATCTGATCCCCATATAATTTTTAAAATCCTGATCATTAGAAATAAAACAAAAGCCCAAACACCGGCAGCATACTGGCTTCTGGTGCAGAGATAATACCTCTGGATACTCACTGTCAAAACTGAATCCATAGATGATAACCCCCAGACGTATGTCATTCATTTTACTGCAGTGCAAATACTTGTGTTGCAAGCTGAGGGAACACTCACGACAGGGGCCTCCGCAGGCTACTTTTAATTCACAAGGGCATGGTGACGTGGGAGGGCACCTCAGAGTCACTGTTCAATGAACTCCACAATAGGGCACAAATCTGAAACCCAATCTTAGGCAGATATGGACGTAAGAGCAAACATATACAGTATCATGTGCTTTCCAACAGCCCTGTGTCTCGAGGGAGCTCTCTGACATCAGCAGTTGAGACAGGTGGTTCCCTTTCCAACTGTGGAAAATAAAACCCTAGTGCAGAGGCACTAAGTAAATATAGCTGTACTGTAATCTTTCCTTGGGGCGCTCTCCCTGTGATTTCTGTCCTGTGATGATACTTTATCCAATGAACCCATCCAGGACATTCTTCGATACTAATAACGGACCGCACATTTGCAAACTGGCTGAAGCTGGCATCGAAGCTACCGAGCGAGGATTCTGTTTGCTGCCCCCGTTGGTCCGACGAAGGTTTTCCTCCTCTCATTTATTCAAAATAGATTGTCAAGTGGCTGCCCCACCCCTCTGCGGGGACATGTCACCCTTTGTCCCCTGGTACTAATACGACCCAACAAAATGACAGACAAAAGTCAGATCGTCTTAAAATCACATGCAGAGAGCAGGTCAATACCAACCGTATCCAGTTTGGGTCTGAGAACTAAAATCAGCTGAGATGTACTAAGCCCTCTGTGGCCACAACTATTTGCTTTTGCATTTAGGAATTACTAGCAGAAGGGCACCCTGTAACGTGTGTGTAAAATTACTTAATTCAACTTCTATTTCCCTTTCTGAACGTAGATACTTTTACACTCTGACAGCCGCTGGCTCTTAAAGCATTCTCCTTTTTGTTGTATCTCCTTAGAAACACAAATCTTGTTCCCTGGCAGCAGCAGCCCTCAGTGCTGTACCACATGCCCAAACTCGTTCTCCCTCACAGCTTTAATTCACAGTAAGTGGCATGAAAGGAGGTCAACCCTTCTCAAAAAACACTCGGAGTTCTTTTCGACTTCAGAACCTATTTTGAAAAAGCCACACTCCCTGCTACGTAAAGAGCGGCTTCCCATTTTGAAATTCTGGCCATAACTGCTGTCGACTTATGGAATGGTCTGCAAAGGGGCAAACACAGGCCGATGGTCACAGTTTCAACCCTTGGTCACAATTCTCTTAGAGAATTCAGGAAACTGTGAGACAAGCAAGTCGGCAACTGCCATCCCCTCCTTACCCCCAAATAACCCTTTCGCCTGGAAACTGCTCAGCGGCACACATACATGTTATAGCTTTCTTTTCCCGAGGTGTTCATTGCATGCTTAACTCAATAATGCCATCTTAATCCCTAAAGTTTCCATGGTAACCTACCACTGTAATAAACAAGTCTGAAGAATGAGAAACCAAGCAAGGTGCTCCTGCTTCCCCCATCCTCCTTCAACTTTAAAGAATAGGGTCTTCTCTAATGTTCTGAGCATCATGGGTCATAGCTACTTGAGCTGGAGTAAAAATAATAGCAATAAAGCAATGATATCCAACATTCGGTGAATATGTGCCAGCCACTGTGCCGAGGAGTTAGGTAGAATATCTCCTTGACTTCTTACGCCACCACTAGGAGCAAGTACTCCTATTACGCCGACTCTAGGGTAAGTCGGCGGAAGCCTAGAGAGATTAGGTGACTTTTCCCAAGACAAAAAGCTGGTTTGTGGGCGACAGGGGAGCTGAGGTTAGTCTCGTCTGATTTCCAAAGTTTTTGTTTGTGCCCAGTAACCACATGACTTCAACATCTAGGAGTCTCCCTACAAATCAGAAGGGGAACCACAGCCTCTGATTCCAATGGAAAGTAAAAACACCACACACATGTGGCCAAAACAACCAGGGAAACTAAGGAAATCATGACTCAAACAGGAACGGCCGATACATGGCTGCTCTGGTCAAAAGAGGCTGTACTACAGGGGTCTTTGAATGTGACCTGTCATATCATTTAAGAGAATGCACCTTTCTTTAGGGGCGCCTGGGTGGCACAGTTGGTTAAGCATCTGACTTCAGCTCAGGTCACGATTGCTCAGTTGGTGGGTTGGAGCCCCGTATCGGGTTCTGTGCTGACAGCTCGGAGCCTGGAGCCTGCTTCAGATTCTGTGTCTCCCTCTCTCTGCCCCTCTCCCAGTCATGCTCTGTCGCTTTCTCTCTCTCGAAAGATGAACAAACATTAGTAATTTTTTTAAATAAAAGAATCCACCTTTCTTTGTAGACCAATCTCTAAAGGTAAAAAAAAAAGTTAAAATTGGGGTGTCTGATTCAGATCACCTAAGAGCACTCTCAGAGGAAAAGAAGCCTTTACATAATGCCACATCTCCCCCTAAATGAAATTGAGATTCCTTTTGAAGATGGCAGTTGCAAACAAAGGCCAGATTAAAACATATCTGAAGACCACACGGCAAAACATATTACAAAAATGTTTCCCATGCTACAAATGTATTTCCATGCAAGTCTATCCCATGGAGTACATATATTAGGTTTATCTGACTCTAGACGAGAACTCAACAAACAGACTTTAACCTTGACTCTTAGTATTAATAACTGAATCAACTTCTAATATATATTTTATAGCTTTTGGTTGGAAATATGGTCAAATATGAAAAGGTCACGTGAGTTAGAGCCATTCAAAACTCACCACGGTACAAGTTTTGGGAAAGCGGGGCTGAAATATGTGGTTTTCTAACCTCCTCTGATTTCGGGAATAGAAATAAACTCCAATGAACATGTTTCAAAAAAAAACTTTGAGAACCCTGTGGCTCTGGTCTTGAAACTAAGTTATAACTAAGGTCCAAAGTACCTGGGTCTTCTGGGAGGCTAAAGGGCCATCATTCAATAGGGCAGGTTCCAAAGTGAATGGCCCAGAATACAAAGCCAGAATAAGCTGCCTTCTCTGATACCCTCCCACCTTTTGGAACCTAGAAGAACAAAGGCAAACAGGAATGGCCTATGGCCATCTGGCGGGGTAGGCATGCCATTATTAATTCTGACATCCCCACTGTGACCAACATCACCACACCTAAAAGGATCAAAACCGCACTGATGATTATTGAGTAGGGATGGAAGTTACATGCCTTTGAGGATGTGAATTCTGAGGTCTGGTCCAGAGGTTATAACATTCAAAGAAGAAACTCACTTTCCAAAAGAGCATTAAGCCAAGTCCACATTCATGATCCTTTTCTAGGTATGCAAATTATGCTGCTAAGAACAAACCTTCGAAGCAGAATCAGAACTCTGATGGACACGGAATAAATACACTGGCTGTGGAGGCTACGCACGTGGTGAACACGAACGAGGAACATGAACATAACTCTGAATACACTCTACCTCAACGAACATCCACCACGTCAATATCACCAGTTGAGCCACTTAATGTCCGTGAGTCTGTTTTCCCACTTAGAAAATGGGGAGAACACCCCCCTCACTGGCTTATCATGCGGACTCAACAGGAAGAGCTGAAGGGATATGAGGGAGGGCCTTGCCGAGAATGCCTTATCTGCAGGGGTGCTACACAAATGTCCCTTTCCTGCGTTGTTCACGGTGCTCAGCTCCAACTCTTTATCTGCCCTCCCAGACTCTCCTTCTCTTCCAAGAGTTTGTTTGTTTGTTTGTTTGTTTGTTTTAATAAAATATATACAATAAGACTTCTGCACCTTTGACTCAGTCGGTTAAGTGCCGACTTCGACTCACGTCACGATCTCACAGTTCATGGGTTCAAGCTCTCCATCCGGCTCTGTGCTGACAGCTCAGAGCTTGGAGCCTGCTTCGAATTCTGTGTTTCCCTCTCTCTCTGCCCTTCCCCCACTCACACTCTCTCTCTGTCTCCGTCTCTCTCTCTCTCTCTCTCAAAAATAAATACACATTACAAAAAAAAAGACTTCTGAACCTTTCATTCCATGGAGTGGACATTGTGACTTACGAATACACAAACCTGTGTGGGAAACAGGGCCCATCCCTCCCCTTCTGCTGGTGCCTTGCCCACGTATAGAGGGGAGAAGAAACACCAGCTCTGCTTGGAGCATAAAGTCAGCCACAATGAAATATTTAACGAGGCATTTTTATTTTTTATTTTTTTTTAATTTTTTAATGTTTATTTATTTTTGAGACAGAGAGAGACACGGCATGAACGGGGGAGGGTCAGAGAGAGGGAGACACAGAATCTGAAGCAGGATCCAGGCTCCGAGCTGTCAGCACAGAGCCTGACACAGGGCTGGAACTCATGGACTGTGAGATCATGACCTGAGCCGAAGTCAGACGCTCAACCGACTGAGCCACCCAGATGCCTGTAACAAGGCATTTTTAAAGATCAAAGATTCATGTGAAAGAAAAATCTTGAAAAACTTTGCAATGGGAAAAACGTTGACATTTGGACTTACTGCCAATGGTTAGTTACTGCAAGTTTGGGGAAATATATGAGTAAAGATACAGTGCAAATTGCCACTACATGGATTTTCATTTTAATTTTTTTTAATGTTTATTTATTTTTGAGAGAAAGAGAGACAGAGACAGAGACAGAGACAGAGCACGAGTGGGGTAGGGGCAGAGAGAGAGGGAGACACAGAATCTGAAGCAGGCTCCAGGCTCTGAGCTGTCAACACAGAACCCAACGGGGGAGCTGTGAGATCATGACCTGAGCAGAAGTCTGATGCTTAACTGACTGAACCACCCAGGTGTCCCCATGGAACTTTCTTTAAAAGAACCAGTGACAGACAATGTCTGCACTTTCCGACTCAAGCGTCTCTTTCGGTATTTAAAGACAAAACTACCCAGGACTAAATATGAAAAATCCAAATTTGGAAAACTCAAAAATACCTGAAATACAGTAATTTCCTACTTAGGAAAAACAAAACACTACAAAACAAAAACAAGGAAAACCTTAAAATTAGCCTATTCATATGCACCGAAGCTTTCTTTGAAGATCCGCCTCATAAAATAACTCTAGAAATGCCTACTATTTTAAAAAACTAGGGGCGCCTGGGTGGCGCAGTCGGTTAAGCGTCCGACTTCAGCCAGGTCACGATCTCACGGTCCGTGAGTTCGAGCCCCGCGTCAGGCTCTGGGCTGATGGCTCAGAGCCTGGAGCCTGTTTCCGATTCTGTGTCTCCCTCTCTCTCTGCCCCTCCCCCATTCATGCTCTGTTTCTCTCTGTCCCAAAAATAAATAAAAAAAAAAACGTTGAAAAAAAAAAAATTTAAAAAAAATAAAAATAAAAAACTAATATAAATTCAACTGGTGACACAGGAGAAAAAAATGTATTCTCAAAATCTATATATTGTTTCTCTAACTATTGTCTGAAACCAACAGCACTCGAAAGAAAATACCATACTGCTTGGGCAATTATCCACAAAGAATCTATCTCTCTAATTCATGTCTACTGTTGTTATTTATAGTCTCAGACAGTAACCTTAGACTTGTCCAAAGGTGTGGAATGTACTTCCTTCTTATCTGCATGGATTCTGCTTAGCTCATACTAACCGTTCACCGTCTTCCTAACTTGTAAAGGTAAATAAAGCTGGCCCTAAAAATTAAAATTAAAAATCTTGGCTAAAAGTCTCCATTGGGGTCAAAGAACTACTTTAGCTCCACGAGGCCATGGCAAAGAGAAAGACATGCCTCACACCTCTCTCTACCCCTCTCCATGGGTATGGGAAAACACCCACCCGTGAATGTGCAGAACACATAAGAGGACACCTACTAGTCTGTAAATCAAGAAGAATCTATTGCGCTCCAAAAGATGGTCCAGCAGGATGCCAGTTGCTGAACCTCTGTAAGATTTTATATCTTCCTGCCCTGAAAATGCTTGCATTCTAAGGAGTAAGTGGAGGCCAGATTCACAACCAACCGGCCCACATGTGAACAGAACAACAGCACGTGTGTTGAGGGAGAAAAGATGGGAATTGTTTGAGGTTTGAAACAGATCTCATGAACCTTATAAACAGCCTAGAATGAGCTAGTCACGCCCTATGAAGGCTTTGAAAGGCCCCCGCCCCATACGTAGTCCAGTGTAAAAACTAGACTCATTACCCAATTATGTACAGATAGGGAAGCCCAGAAGAGTTCTAATCTTTGTCCTAATAGCTGCTTCAATAATTACATTAAATGATCAAATATAATAGTCTTTCAAAGGAAAAATTTTGGTGCCCCTGATGGGTGCCCTGCTTTGCTGGAGGCTCTACTCGCTAGTTTAGTGTAATATTGGGCAGTCCTCTGTAGGTACCAACATACCAAGAAAGAAAACCAAAGATGTGGTTTGCCGGGACCTTGCCCATCCATTCTTGGACCTTCCGATAAAAATTCTGGGGTCCAAAGGATTGCGAGAAACATACTTGACTGGAAAAGACCATGTGGGTTTTTCTAGCTTTGGGGGGTGACTGCTAGGCCCCTAAAAGGAGAAGAGGCAGAAGGAGAAAGGGTCATGAGGGAAAGACAGTACTGTCTTTAAGACCTACTTGGGGGTAGAACCAGGTCTTGAGACTTCCTGACTTGTTGAAATGGGTCAACATGGACCTCTAGCAAATGGAGATGACACAGCCATCCTCACGGAGAACGTAAGGATCTGATACTTAGCTTGGCACCTGGGAGATATTTGGTAAATGCTGGTTTTCCTCAATACTAAGGGGACTAGAAAATAAAAAGCCCTGGTGCAAAATGACGAATCATACGAGGTCCAGTGTTAGCTGCTGAGGGAAATACAAAGAAATATGAACGGTAGCGAGAGCCGAGATTTGGCTCTCAACTAGGTGGTGGGATGCCGCCGCTTATGTGGTATTATTGAAGATCGGTCTTAAACTCAGCAGATTCCAGGAGGTCATCACAAGACCAGAGATACAAAATCAAAGGTAGTGTAAAATGGCAGAAGGTGATTTTGATTTTTTTGTTTTAAAGTACAGTCCAATGTATGTGGCCCACCATGTATCCACCACTATTCCAAGTGTCTCATGAAATGGGATCTATTGTTGTCTTCTGCTTTCTTGTTTTCAGATGCAGAAACAGGCACGGAGAGTTAAGTAACATACCCAAGGCTACACATATAATAAGGGGTAAGGTGTGGACTCGAACCCAGGGTGCCTGGTTTTGGAGTACATGCCCTTAACCCCTCCACTAAGCTGCTTCCCACCGCCATTTCATGCAGTTATGAATCTTTACTAACTAAAGTCGAGTGAAACATTACAACAACATAGTTCAATTAGATTTGGCTCCTGGTCTCTCACAGAGCCCACAGTTTAATAGCGATTCTGCAACTTATGAGTCTGAAGCAACAGAACCAACTGTAGGACCCAGTGAGTAAAACACAAACAGAGAACCCCAGGCTGCCTGGAAGAGCATGGGAGAGGAGAAGGAGGCGTTATGAGAACAGAGCCCTTCTCCTTTCTTCCATTCTTTGAAATCATTCTGTGTGTGCCCAGCAGGGCGTAGGGAAGCACTCAGTGGAAATAATTGCCTTTGTCATCTTTGGATTCTTGAGATAATGATGTTTTCTACTGATCTTACTCAGGGATATTAATAAAATACAATATATCCTCCCAAGGACTTTACGATCTTGTGGGCACAGAGACATGGATGGATTCAAAAGATTCTGGTACGAGTTCACATGGTCCACAGTGATGACCTGAAATCTCCAGATGGGAGCCATGGTAAACAAGAAGAATCCTGATGTAGGGGCGCCTGGGTGGCTCAGTCAGTTAAGCATCAGACTCTTGATTTTGGCTCAGGTCATGATCTCACATTCATGGGATTGAGCCCTATGTCTATTGGGATTCTCTCTCACCTCTCTCTCTGCTCTTTCTCTGCTCTCTCTCTCCCTCTCTCTCTCTCTCTCTCTCTCCCTCGCTCTCAATCAATCAATCAATCAAAAGAATCCTGATGTAATCAAACCAAATTCTGAGAGTTACCTGATGATCTTCCTAGTGGACTACTGGTCTGACGGTATCTGCTATTCACTGCAGATAAACTGAGATCAATGACCATGAACTTAACCAGAAACACGTCTTAAATTGTAATTAGTTAATAACGTTCCAGCTGGACAAAAAATTGACAGTGCTTACCACGGATTGGAGAAATTATGATACATGAAGAGCAATTATTTCGTCAAGAAATATATACTAAAATGTATTTTGATAGCTTCTAAAAAGCACCTATTTTTAAAGAAATGGAATCCTACAGGCTGTTCAGGAACTTCATGGTCCCAAATATAACCAATTACAAACTGACAAATCACAAAATGGAAGATTAAACCATATGGAGGTCATTAGGATTAGATTGAAAAGATACCCAGTTGGAGAAACTAGTTTTTTTAGGTAGGAAAATGTCTAAGAAAAGATATTTACAGAGAGAGAGAGAGAGAGAGAGAGAGAGAGAGAGAGAATTCCAGGTGAAGAGATGGCGTTTTCAGAAGTGTATTCTTGGTTTACTAGGCCAGGTGGAAAGGCAGCAAGGTACAGGGCAGAGCCTTATACCCTCTACTCTGACGATGACGTTGGCTCATAGCCACATGGCCCAAAGAAAGGTATGGAGGCTCTCTGTGCCTTAGTTTCCTTAACTGTAAAATAGGGCTCACTGTGCCCGTTTCTTAGATCCTATTAGGATTCTATAAGCATAATAAAAGATAATACACATGATTGTTTATGTGTCAACTTGGCTGGGCTATGGTGCCTATTGTTTATTCAAACACTAATTTACAGTTGTTGTAAAGGTCTTTTTTGTAAATGTAATTAATACATACAATCAGTTGACTTTAAGTAAAGCAGATGATCCTCCATAATGTGGGTGGGCCTCATCCAATCAGTTGAAGATCATACAACTAAAAACAGAGGATGCCCTAAGAAGAGATTCTGCCTCCAGACTGTAACTAGAAATCTTGCCTGAGTTTCCGGCCAGCTAGCCTGCCCTATAGATATATAGATTTCAGTCTTGCCAGCCCTCAAAATTGCATGAGCCAATTTCTCAAAGTTTCTCTCTCTCTCTCTCTCTCTCTCTCTCTCTCTCTCTCTCTGTCTGTCTCTCTCTCTCTCTTCCTCTCTCCCACATTCCCATGTAATAAATAAACATATAAAATGTAGCCCTTCATTTTAGTAGTTGTAACCCCAGGACTTTATTTAAAAACAAATGTAGGACTCTTCAAAGAGAGGAAATGCAAATAAAATGAGGCTTCAAGATGTTTTAGAACATAATCTCCACGAAGACAGGGAAATTGATTTGTTCACAATTCTGTTCATTGGTCTAAAACGGTGGCTGGACCACTGAAGATGTGCTAACAGTGAGCGAATGCTAGAATTCTATAGCTGTGTAGAGAAAGGCAGCAAAGTCTTTCCTGTTACTTAGTATCAACCCAAATGATTTTTCCTCAGAGCTAATAAAGCATCGTATAGAAGGCAAGTATTTCCATCCATCTCTCCACCCACCCGTCCACAACACACGCACTACTGCTTTCTACAGGCTGTGCCGGGCTTTGGACTGTGAAGACAAAGAAAACAGAAGTCTTGTCTTTGGAGCACCGCAGCCTAGTAAGTGAGCAGATGAATAAACAAGCACAATGATATTAGTAGAATATACTGGAGTAATAATGCAGGAGGTGTTAAGGGACCTCGAAGAATGGACACCTAACTTCTTCTGGAAGGGATTCATTCATTCACCCACGCAGGCATTCATTTCCAAAATGAATCTTTACGGAGGCGAGCTCTGTGCCAGCGCGGTGCGGTGCTTTATTTACCCTGGCCACAATCAGATAGCATAATAAATAATATTAATAAATCTTAGATTTTTTTAAAGTTTATTGATTTATTTTGAGAGAGACAGAGACAGCACGCGTCGGGGAGGAGCACAGAGAGGGAGAGAGAGAGAATCCCAAGCAGGCTTTGTGCGCTGACAGCGCAAAGCTCAACCCAGGGCTCGGACCCACGAAGCCGTGAGATCGTGACCTGAGCCGAAACCAAAAGTCAGATGCTCAAACAACTGAGCCACCCGGGAGCCCCAATAATGGCCAGATTTTATTGAGTGCTTACTATGTTTCAGGCATTGGTCTAAACCCTTTGCATTTGTTTACTGCTTCTCTTTGTACCACTGGAGAAAAGGGTATGCATTTTCCATATCCTCTTCTATAAGACAATCACACAGGCACAAATTCTCATATTTACTCCTCAAAGAATGACTGATCACCCACCATCTAAAAGGCACACTGTTGGGCACAAATTCGAACAACACGTTACCTCTGCCCTTAAATTTACTGAAAGAGACAGACATACTAACAACCACAATTTCAGACCGTATGACTCCCACAGCCTCGCCCACGCCCTGTCATAGCATAGGCCTGCCATCTCCAAAACTTCCCGAAAATTTGAAAATGTGATTTTCAACATAACCAATAGAAATGTGTTGAGAGTCTCCCGTACTCTTACAAGGAAAATAACCAAAAGGAAATACTGTTAACATGCAAGATAGAGCTTCCAAATTATACTTGAGAACTAAGCTCTTTCTGTGTGCGTGTGACCAAGGAATAGATGACTACAGGTCAGCATGGCCTGTGCGTGGCTCACACAGATACCTAGGTTATCAGCCAACGCGAGTGTTTTCTATTACCTCGCAGGCACTACCACTAGCATAATGCATTGTCCTCAAGACCTCAATGCTTGAAACTGTGAGCACGGCAACAGAAGATGCTGATATAAATATCATGCATTATTGATAAATAGCATGAATTTGTCATCAATTAACAGCAACTATAGGTTGCAACGATTCTAAGTGGAACCTTATAAATAACTGTAGTTTTAATTACTTGAGAAAACTACAACATCCATCAACATTCACGGCTCGTGCTGAGGACCACCATGGTCCTAGAAGTTCTACAGTCACTGAAAATGTTTACAGCAATGAAAGAGTAAAGATTTCTGCACCTTAGAAAAAAGAAAAAAAAAAAGCCAATTCTATCCAGGAATCACCAATCTGGACTTTCTTGAAAGTGAAAATTAGGCGAGAGAGAGAGAGAGAAAGAGAGCGGGGGAGAATGTGTACGTGTGTGTGCATGCGATGCACACGGGGAAGAAACCAATAAAGGAAAGGAAACAGTTTCCAATCAAATCAAAGATGAGATTATCCAACAGTCAATATGGGTAAAAACAAGGAGATACTCCTTTGGGTTAAAGGAAAATGGGCTGTTGACTCTCTTGTACTCCTCACTGAATCCATTCTTCTTTTTTTTTTTTTTTTTGATATTTAAAATGTGTATCTTATCTATTTCCAAAAATGAGATTCTGGATTCCATACAAAGTTAGACACATTAAAACAAGACAATAAGAATGAAAACCAGATCAAATCAGGTTAAAAAGAGCAAGGAAGCAAATGCTCATATATAGTTGGAATGCCTTACTTTTTTTGTAACTGAGTTCTGAATTTAGCTCTGAGTTTCCTGGCTGTTTTGACAAAACTCAAAATGTGTTGGGTTAAATAAATATTCATTAGTTAACAAAAGGAAACAGGACTTCCCTGACCTCTCTAGTCCCACTGTAACCCCACCTCTATTCCCGGGGCCCATCCATCAGTATCCGTATTCTGCCTGTATTTTTCTCCATAGTATGTGTCAATTTTCTAAATTCTGTATCTTTTGCTTATTTTCTGTCCCCTTCCACTGGAATGTAAGGCTCATAAGCAGCCCTATAAATACAGAGAACAAACTAGTGGCTTTCAGAGGGGAGGAGGTGGGGGATGGGCACAATGGGAGAAGGGGAGTGGAAGATCCAGGCATCTGGTCATGGAACGAAGGTCATGGGAATAAAAAGCACAACACAGGGAATGCAGTCCGTGGTATTGTCACAGTGCTGTATGGTGACAGATGACAGCCACCCTTGTGGCAAGCATAGCACAATGTCTAGAGGTGTCAAATTATTATGTTGTACCCCTGAAACTAATGTGACATTGTGCATCAACTACACTTCAACTAAATAAAAAGGCAAGAGAAAACAAAAAAAAGATGTAAGGCTCACGAGGAAAGGATTCCTCGTTGTTGTTTTTTTTTAATTTTTTTTTTCAACGTTTTTAATTTTATTTTTGGGACAGAGAGAGACAGAGCATGAACGGGGGAGGGGCAGAGAGAGAGGGAGACACAGAATCGGAAACAGGCTCCAGGCTCCGAGCCATCAGCCCAGAGCCCGACGCGGGGCTCGAACTCACGGACCGCGAGATCGTGACCTGGCTGAAGTCGGACGCTTAACCGACTGCGCCACCCAGGTGCCCCGGATTCCTCGTTTTTTTGTTCACTGTTTATCTGGGCTTGCCACAGAGCTCACCTTAATAAAGATTCACTGGAGAAATGAATGCATGAATGAATGAACGGATCCCTTCCAGAAAAGGTTAGGTGTCTGTTTTCTGAGCCATATAAATGCAATCAAGAATGATTTTATTTTCAGTACCGAATTCCAGTAGACATTTACCAGGAAGAGCCCTAAACAAATTACACCAGGCTATAAGGCTATGTTGGGGTGGGGAGGTAATGGCCTAACAATCCATAATGAGCATTAAATAAAAGGCACATGCAAACGTGCAGTGACAAGGGAACAAAATTTGAAACCAGAAGAGCTAAATTCGGCTAACAAGGCCACGTCCTCCCACCCTGTGCCTCCTATCAAGTGGCATGGCATAATTGTGAAGCACACAGATCCTGGAGCCAGCCAACCTGGTTTTAAATCCTGGCTCTACATGCTCATAAGCTGTGTGACCTTTGACAACTTACTTAACCTCTCTGGGCCTACAGTTTCTTCATCTGCAAGATGTAGACAATGATAGAGCTTACCTTAAGGGATTACTGTGAGAATTCAATGAGTTTATATGTGTAAATCAATCAGAGCATAGCCTGGCACAGAGTAAAACTAAGTAGTGGCAGTTAATTTGAACTTGGGTTGTAAAACAAGGCTTACAACTACCTTTGGTGTAGCCATAAGGATTAAGTGGTCTTAACATATGCTAATGTGCTAATGTTTCTTAGTGGATGATTTATTTTTTATTTTCATGAAAGTAGCATATGTTCATCATAAGTTTTTCAGAAAATGCCGAAAGATGGAAAAGAGATATAAAAATCCCCTATATCCCGGTAAACACTGACAACCACAATTAGCCTTTTCTTGTGTAAACTTCCAGATGTCTTTCTAGGCCATATCTACACGTGGATATATGTGTGTTTGTGAAAATACAATTTTTAAACCGAGCTAGATACATTTAATATATTGCTCTGAAACCTGCTTTAAAAAACAACTTACCATGGGTGTTATCTGATATCAGCAAATAAAGATCTACATTATTCCATATAATAGCTGCCTAGTATTCCACTGTATGCAAGTGCCTTGATTTATTTAGCCAATACTCCATTCACAGACAGTTAGGTTGTTTCCAATTTGTGAAAGTGCTCTGTAAACTACGAAGTAATATACAAATGTTAGCTATCATCACCATTATTTTTAAAATAAATATCTAGACATCTCCATTAAACTCCTGAAAGGTCTTCCTTCACTGTTTCTTTAACCCCCTGGAAATGATGCTTCGATCTAATTGTATTCACACCATCATTCAACAAGCATGATGTTTAGGGATGCCACATCTGAACAGGAAAAACATGAACTACTGAATCAGAACTGGGGGAAGGTGTTGGGGAACATTCCCAAGGGCCTCATTCTCAGTGCAAAGACTGTGTATCTTTTCCGGGCAAAGGCCACCGGGCTCCCTCTCCGTTGCTCATAGACTGATATCACTCACTGATGGCCACCCCTTTCAGAATCTGCTCATGACCTCGGAATCTTTTTTGACAATGGACTCCCAAGCAACCATTATGAAACAGTCAGAACAGGCAGGAGAGATGAAATGTATCTGCTAACCCCATGTGGAGGACATAAGGAATGAAAACAGTGATACCTGCTTACTGAGAACTTACGGAGTAGTTACCACGTAAGGTACACGTCTTGTAAATCCAACCCTTCTTCGTGGCCTCTTTTCTCTAGTAAAATGCCACGTAACAGTGGATGCTTAATAAATGCTCACGTATGGGTAAGCCGTTTAAAAAATATCTGAAGTTCTTGCTCTTGTGAATTTTATAATCTTGTTGGTTAACAACAGAAATTGGAGTCTCTGAAAATAAAACCTGCCATGTTCTTTCTCATGGGATGTAGTTGGGTAGGACATCCAAATGCAGGAAGACAAGTCATTTTGAGTTGCTACTCTTTTTTTTTTTACAATAAATTTTTCTCTATTAATTAATGTTGTGACTTAGAGCAAATGTGCATGGCAGGAAACAGAGGGCCCTGCTGATACGAATTTTACAGAAGAAGGTGGTTTGTGCATTGAGATATATTACAGATATACTAGTTCCTGGCTCAGGTCCCAGCATGAGTTGGATGGATTCAGCTTATAAAACTCTGGCCTCTCACCTCTTCAAGGCTACAATTAACTTCTCTGTGAGTTTCATTCATTCAACAAATATTTACTGCACGCCCAAAATGTACCAGGCACTGCAAAAAGCACTAGACCTAGAGAGAGCCGACATGCCAAAAAATAACTTAAATTCAAATAGATTATACGCAAACATTGCGGGTCTCTTAACGATGGCTCGTCCCGGCCAATATTCCTCGTGATTATCAATGGTAAAGCTTATACATTTTTATCTTCCGATATTAAAATAGTAACTCATCGCACTACCAGAAATATCTGTTCATCCAAACATGGAGGTTAGCAAACATATTTCATCATTTGCTGCCCTGCCTGGTCCAACTACTTCAAAATAGCTGCCAGGATTTCATTGTTTAAAAAATATTCAGCTCTGTCTGGGTTCTGGGAAAAAAAAGTTCTGCAATCGATGACTAATGTCTGCCACGAACAGAGAAGGGGGCAAGTGGCCCGCATGTCAAGTATCTGCCATTCCTTTGCCGTATATCTCCTACTGACCTTGCTCCTCTGTCCTGCGCTGTTCTTTCTGAATAACTCTCTTCTACTGGTTCTTTGCGAGTTATCTGAAGACCCATCTATATTATGAACCATGAGCAAAGGCAATAATGAGTGTTGCCCCATCCCCACTGCACCATCTAGCACTTGACTGTATGTCCGGCTTCACCCTTCTCCGATTCCTTCATTTAGATAGTCTTGCTTTTAAAACTGTTTTATTTTAGGGGTGCCTGGGTGGCTCAGTCGGTTAAGCGTCCGGCTTCGGCTCGGGTCATGATCTCATGGCTCGTGGGTTTGAGCCCCGCGTCGGGCTCTGTGCTGACAGCTCAGAGCCTGCAGCCTGTTTCAGATTCTGTGTCTCCCTCTCTCTCTGCCCCTCTCCCACTCGTGCTCTCTCTCCCTCTGTCTCAAAAATAAATAAACCTTTAAAAAAATTTTTTTTAAAAACTTTTATTTTAATGTTTGTTTATTTTTGAGAGAGACAGAGAGAAAAAAAGAGCATGAGGTAGGGAGGAGTAGAGAGAGAGGGAGACACAGAATCCGAAGCAGTCTCCAGGCTCTGAGCTGTCAGCCCAGAGCCTGACGTGGGGCTCGAACTCACGGGATCACGACCTGATCCGAAGTTGGATGCTCAACAGACTGGGCCACCCAGGCGCCCCATGATATGCCTTGTTTTCAAAAGCAAAACCATAAAGCTCCTTGAGGGCAGTAACCTTTTATCCTCACCCTACGACACTAAGCACAATGCTAGCTGTATCACAAGTGTTCTACAAATACTTCTTGTATCATCGCACGGGGAAAGAATTGGCCTCAGAGCTCTGAAAGCATGGCTTCATAAACATGAACAAATGTTTGTCTTCACTTACCTACATACACAACTTTGTCTTAATTTATGTCACTCTTTTGGGCCTCAGTTCCCCCATCTTTAAAATTGAGAGATGGCAAGAGAAAATCCCGAAGGTCCCGCATCAACCTAGCATTGGATGATTCTACGTATCTTAGAAGATACTGTGCTTCGAAGGGAGCCTCTGCAGTTTGGAATATCTCATTTCATCCAGTGAAATAAGAGTTGTTGTTTTTTTTTTTTTTTTTTTCAAAAAAAGAAGTGAATTGTGAATCCTCTTGAGAGACTGTTGAGCTTTCCTGCACTCTCTCATTCTAAGTTCCCAACAAATGAATGGTGATTCTCTCCTCCTGCTTCAGCCCTTTAAAAAGTCCACCCTCTTACTAACAGAAAATAGGATTTGAGTGATGGCCCTCCCGCTAATTGGTCAGGGGCCCTAGATAAAATATTGTTATTGACAGAACGTTCTCCCTTTTCACGAGCTGAATAAGTGGCTTTGCAGCACACATAGATAGAGACTAAACGGAGGACAAAGAAAAAGCCCCTGGAACGTGGGTCTGATTGGAAGAATCAAGGCAGCACTGCCGGGTTCTTGCTCATAAGAGACCCTGCGAAGAGGATAAAATGGAAGCCAGCAACATATTCAGCAAGACAATGAGGAGACAAAAGCAAGAATCACCAGTGGTGGGTGAGAGGTTGAGAAGAGGGTGAGATTCCAAACGTCTGACTTGCCCTGTGTGACCCCTGAGTTCCACAGAAGATCAAATGTAAATGAAATCATTTTAGAGACTATAATTTTTAACTCAGCCAGAAGAGTGATATGCATAAAGAAATCCCATCACAATCTGTGAAAAACCATCTATTGATTTTAACAGATAAAACATAAAATGTTCAGAGGAGCATCATAAATATAATGGTCTGGGTTAACATCAAGTGCAGACAAGCTTCTATCGGTGGGGCCGTATTCTGCTGCGGCAGGTGATGAACTCGGTGATCTATCAGCCCTTTTACCTAGAGAGGAGCCTCTGGCTACTAGAACTTGATCTATCTAAAGTTGGAAGAAAAAAAAAAAAGGTGGAGCCAAGGTTAGTGTCTGTTATTCGTCGTCATAATGGTGATTTGTTTATGTAGTATGGTCAAGCTTTCAGTTTGCCATCCCCGAGCACTAAACTCAAGTGCAGAAATCACTTCGTGGCCGGCAGCTTGGCAACGCGTTGAGGGACATGGAGCCCACGAGGGGCGCAAGCAATGCCTCCTGCCCCTGGGTAACTCGACTCCCGTGTAAATGTCACAACCCTTTGGCTTCAGTAACCCGTGGATAAACCAAAGCTTCATCTGCCCTGAAATCGTAAGCTTGTCAAGGCCAGATGTTGAAATTACTCTTCTTGTCTTTTCCTCTTCCCACACCAACTTTCCTCCTCCCAACTGTCCAATCCCAACCCTCACTGGCCCCTGGGAAGGGAAATTTGGGGAAAGTTCTGCTGGACTTCTTTTATGGGCTCTCCCCTATCCTACGATGTCATCATTCAGCTCCTAGAACCAACTCCCCCTTCCTGTTTGTCCCTCTATTGAAATGACCAGAGCCAGGCCAGACTCAGGTTTCTGTTTGGGGAAAAAACAAAGAGGTTCCTCCAACTCCTCAAACCAGTCCCAGCTCTGGGGAGCCTGCCCCGGCCAGAGCCAGAACTCTATCCCAGCCACACCACCCAGCCTGGGCTTGCCCACCAAGTAAACAGCAAGGAGCCAGGAGGGCACAGCCCAGGAAACTAGGAGGTTCTTCTAGAAAAGGGACCATTGAGTTCCCCACAGCACCCACCCACCCCCTTCCTACCACCCGTCTCAAAGGGAAAGGAGTGGGTTACACCACTTTGAGCACCGGGCAAAGGGACAATTCCTCTCTCTCCCACTGTCACATTCTTCTGAGGAATGGGGCTGACTTTGATTCTTCAGATTACATTCACAATTAAACTCTTCAAGACTTTGTACTCTGGGAAAAGAGTAAACAACCCAACTCTTGTCCTCAGATAACCAACTGTGTGTGTGTGTGTGTGTGTGTGTGTATGTGTGTGTGTGTGTGTGTGTGTGTGTGTGTGTTGGGGCAGCACAGAGTGGAAGGAATTGAATGGAATGAGAAGGGATTCTTTAACTTCTGAGAAAGTCGCCACAAAGAGAAGCACATGTGAGTGAAACACCTTGTAATTTAAAACTATGTTTCCCCCGGCTTCTCCAGCTTTCAGCCTGAGCCAGGCCAGGCGTGGGATTTGATTTGGTTGCCCTTATGGTTAACAAACGCACTACACTACATGGCAGAATCCGGGGTGCCAGGCAGCTCCTCTTGTAAAGCCCCCGGGCACGCTGAACACCATTTTGCTTGACATTTCCCTGGCGACAACAGAACCTTCTGAAAGCACTCAGATTCCATCAAGCACAGGCAGGTGGCTGGGGAGGGGTTAACAAGATAAGCACACTTTGTGTGGGGCTCTTCTGGAATTCTTTTGTAAAAGGCAGCACGTAGAGCCTACTGAATGCAAGCGAAATTTTACCGGTGCAAATTTTGTGGATTAGTTGGGAGGAAAAGTTATTTGGACTCTGCTTTCAAAGGAAGCTCAGCCTGAAAGGGAAAATAATAATATGTCTGTGGCTTCAAGGAAAACATGCATTCACCTAAATGGAATGCCTCTGCTGGTCCCCAAATTATAATGTACCGCCAGTAACGTTAGAGAACACTTCCTACGTGTTTGAGCCTTCCTCATTACGCATCAGCAAGAAGTAATATCACCCATTCATGCCACAAATAGAGTATCCACAATGATGGTGAAGTGTTCCAGCCATGCTAGGAGCTGGGCAGAGCTGGCAAGGACACCCAGATAATCATAACCGGATTTTGCCCCTTAAGGAATTTGCAGTCTGAAAGGGGAAATGATACACAAACAGCAGAGATCCTTCAGTGCTAGGGGAAAATGCTAGGCATGTTCAAAAATGGGCTCCAATGGACTGGGTGCCTGGCACTCAAAAAGAAATTGATTCCAGCCAATGCAAAGTATATTGCCTAGCTCTGCTATCCAACAGAAGACGGGGAGTCCTCAACATCCCATCACATCGAGAAAGGAGCATCTCTAAGACAACTTCACTTTCTTGCCAAGATATGCAGGTACACAGCCATGTGTGGTCTGAATCTCTATAGGTGCTGAGGGTTTTTTCTCCCTCTTTTCCCTCCAGTAGCAGTGGGGGAGTAGACGTGTTCACACAATAGGGAAGCTTCTTTTTTTTTCTTTTTTTTAACTCTGTCCTGTTTTAAGAGGATTAGCTTTATTAGTTCAGTTGGTTCACTTTCCTTTGTTTTCTTTTTAATGTCGAAAACAAACCAAGAGTAAAAGCAGTTTACTTCAGTAGTTCATGGTAAGGCACGAATTCTCTGGGTCTGAGATGGAAGCTTCTGCTGGCATGTTAGCTCTCTCTGTGTTTGTCTGGCTTACTCCTGACAGATACAATGGAATGCTTCAATGAAAACCGCCCAACTCATTTTCCATCTATGAATGAACAGAAGGCATCCCATGGCTAAGGAGGGATAAATATTCAACCCCACTGAAGGCCTGCTGGCTCGCCCATGCTACGCCATTATTGTACCCACTCTGTTTCCACACGCAATTTACTAAAGTTTGTGCTGTTTCATGGCAGGGTGATTTATCACTGACACCTCCTTGCCACTTCAACTGGGGGCCACTGCAATGGGGCAAGGTTCAAGGAAGTTGGCCGAAACTGAAGCAGACATTTTATCAGCTAACTATTGCGTTTTCTTGCTCTTGACTTTTCCCCAGGAGCCTTTGGTTTTCATTTTGTTGGCTGCTTGTTAACTCCTCTGGTGCTGGACCACTCTAGGTTTTTTCTTTTGAAAGTAATAGAGTCTCCAGTACAGTGGCGTTTTGTTGGCAGAAGGTTTCAAGTATTAAGAAGTGTTTCTGGAGATTGGGGAGATGGACAGACTAAGGCATGGAATTAAGCCAAACGCCTTAAATTATATACAGGTCAACAGAGCACTGGAGCCACCCACCTAAAAACAATCCTATTCTAGTATCTGTTCCTGTCATAACTTCTTCACTTGCTCACTCATTCATTCACGTGTTCACTTGTTCATTCATTCAACAAATGGGAAAGATTATTGTGCAATGATAGAATGGTAGCGACAGAAACGAAACGTAAGACGCGGATGCTCCTCTTAAGGAATTCACAGTCCAGCGGGAAAAATACGTGCCAACAAATACTTTGGTGCAAAAAAAAAGGAAAAAGAAAAGAGAAAAAGAAAGAAAGAAAGAGAAATGACTACCAGAGTACTCCTATCAAAGAACTGTCAGAATAAAAAGGAAGGGAATATAACCTGATCTACCCGTATTTAGAAAGAGATTCCCCAAATACTCCAATTGTACTGAAGCAAAATTTTATCTTGCCCTTCTGAGACAAAAAAAAAAAAAAAGTCATTATACCCTCCCCCACCTCTCCTCTGAAATAAGATATATCCAGACAAGTTCACTCTCAAAATAATTGGTCCACTTGGTTTTTCTTAACTCTACACCCGCCCTCAACACCTTCTTTATGCTCTCGCTCTTTTAGCTCTTGTCGAAGCCACATGGTTTTCTTTGAGAGGACCACAAGTGGGGCTGGCCTACACTCTCGTTCTCTACTAAGGAAGGATGTCATTCCTGAGTCTGGGAAGCAAGACTAATTCCGTTTCCATGCTGGCTCAGTCCTGGCCTCTCCTGGGCACAGGCAGAAATGATACCAAACTATGTTGAATCACTGAGAGTGGTTTTATGATGAAGATAATCAGTCACAGGAGATAGATGGTGACCATCAACTTCCTTCTATAATCCTGCAAAACAGACTGGACACCAAATGCACCAGTCTTAAACTTCTGAGCCTCCCCCTGTGTAGACAAAAGGTTTGCCCTAACCCTCCTCTGAGATTCCCTACGCTACTTGCAAGGACTATTAGTGCTCTTTGGAGAAAGGGTTGCTCAATTAATGTCCACAATAGATGTCCAAGGTATTAAGGCAAAAAAGTAAAGACAGAGTTTTTATTCCATTCTTTCCTTGAACAGGCCTCCAATAAGGCCCTGGGACAGCTGATCTTTCACATGCACAGACTTCCGGAGAGCACCAAGCACAGGCAGGGCCGGCTTCTTCACAGTGTTTCCCATCGAACCCCTCCCCCTTCCGCATCATCAGAAGGCGTAAGGGGTGTGGCCGTCTGTCTTAGCCCTTGGGTAACCCACACTTCTTGCCCCCTCTTTCCTACAACGGACAGAAGCACGGTTTTCTCCCCTTTCCTTTCCTGTATAGAAGCATGATGGGTTCATGGTCATAAGACCAGAACACAACACATCAGTTTCCAGCAAAATACATTTTGTCTTGGAAAGTATCACCTACTTGAACAATTAAATTGTTTAAAAGACAGGCCTGCAAGTGTCCTCAGAAGAGATGCTCAAGCATAATTTGCTCCAAAAACGCAAACCTGGACAACAAAACATGAGCCCAAAAGCGTTCTGTTTCTAATGAACTTTTCTAAAAATCCTCTCAATATGAGTGATCTTTCACTGACCCACTGTCACCTAGAGGAAACCGTCATTTTGGTCATTGAAAAAGTCATTTGTTACCAATAGACTGTCATTATCAGTCAATCTAAGGTTCTCTGCATATCCCTGCACTAAATACAAAAATGAATAGGAGAATAAATCTGTAAGTGAATAAATTTTCTGCACATCAATCCCCGCAGGCCATGTGTTTATAAGTCAACAGCTTAAAATGAAAACATCTGATGAAGGTAATACACCTGTTAAAGGAGCATAAAATTCCAAACCCAATGGTAAAATATAAAGATTATAAAGCCTCTTAAAGGAGCCATCAAAGCGAACTATTAAATGAATACATCTGCTCCGTGCTAGAGTCTAGTTTATAAGTGCCACTCAAAATAAAAGAGATTTAGGACAAACATTTCATAAAAGGACGTGAGAAGCAGTGAAGGGAACATATTCTGAGGATGAGGAGAGAAAATGGAATAGATTCCGTTAAAAAGAAGAATTGACCTAAACTCAGTCCAGGACTCCAACGAAAGGTTTTTATGAGGTCGTTGTCATTGGAAGAGGTGAGACAGGAGGGGACATAGGAGGATCGTTTTTATGTCCCACTTTATACTTTGGTTTTAGACTACAGGCAAAAAGAAGAAAAAAATTCAGTTTCGAGCTTAATGGTTACCTGGAATGAAAAATAACACTTAAGGAAAATACTAGAACAAAACAAACGCAACTAGAAAACAAACAATAAAACCAAACCAACAAACCAACAAAACCCAATATACCTCCAGTCAAGGCAATCAGGACAGTTCCAATAAAATTGCAAAGCTAAAATGTTACCACAGTACAACACGAGAGACGTATGATCAGAAAGCAGCATTCGTGGTCCATGCTTGTATGTCTGCCGACCTTCCTACTTTTTTCTTAGTCTTCCACTGTATTCTCTGGCTTTCCTGCCTCCCTAAATGCTGTGTCTGTGTTCCATCCCTTCTGACTCTGTTCTCCGCTCACGCTGCTTCTGCTTCTCACTCTTCCCTGGATGATGTCACTGCCTCTCAAGGCGTTCACCACCTTCCCTGGAGCCATGATTCCTATCTCCGTGTCTCCCGCCCGAGTGGCCCCTCTCGGTCTCTGCGGCCGCTGATGGCTGACCACCAATGGCCCGCACGTCTAGAGAAAGTCAAAGTTCACAAAAGGGACCTTACTCACCATCCTCACCCAGTCCAGATGCTCCTGGGTCTACGCTTTCTGTATCGCTTGGGAAGTAGCAACAAGTTTCACTCGGCCAAAAATAGGGAACCATCGCTTCTCATTCCTTGTGACCCTTAAATCTTTCTTTTGTTTTTTTTTTTTTCCTTTCCATTCCACTCCCAGTGCCCTACTCCAGGTCCTATACAACTTCACCCTAGTGATCTCTCCAAAGTACAAGTCTGGCCACACTCCACCTTGGTGTGCCTCATTTCGGCGCCTCGACACTGACCTCGGGGGAGATCCGCAACATGGCAGCGAGGCCTTCTCTGACCGGCCCCTGCCCACACGCCCTGCTTGGCTTCTTATCGCGCCCTGCTTCCAGCTTCTAGACGAGCACCCTTTCTCACGCTCTTCCCCAAGCTCGACCTGAATTGTCTTTCTGGGCCTTCTTTCCTTATCTGACATCTCTTCATCTTTTAAGCATCAGCTAAGGTGTCGGCTCTTCAAGGAGGTTTTGCTGACCCCTTGAGGATGAGTTAGGTCCTTCCGCTCAGGATTCAAGTGCTTGGTGTGCTTGTCTACTGCTGCCTTTTAACCATTGGCCTATACACCTGTTTCCCCAACGGACAGTGAGCTCCTTGATGACTGGGGCTCTCCGGGATTCATCTCTGTATCCACCATACACACAACAATAAACAATCACCGAATACAGGATCTCTCTTACGAAAACACATACACACGTATATTCTACGCGGAGACGTCTTAAAGACACTATCATTTTATTGTGCCAGTAAAATAACAACTTCACAGACACTTATTTCACATCATCGAGAAAAGTTTTATGGCTTCTTCCTCAGTTTGGTTTTGTTGTGCAGTTAGGGAAGAGGGCAATTGGAGCTGTTATACCTTCTCTTAAAACGAATCAAATTCGAGCATGAGTTTTGCCAATATTCCTAATAACAACGATAATAAACAACAATCCTTGCTGAGCCCTCACCAGGTTGAAACATTGCTCTGGGTGCTTTGGGTGTCTGAATTAACTTATCCTTACAGTAGCCCTAGGCAGGCTGGGGTCTAGGTATTACTATTCTTCCCATCTACACAAAAGGGTAACTAAAGGCTTTGGAATAATTCATCTAAAGCCACATGAATCAGAAGGGATGGAACCTCGATGCAGCCCAGGTTTTTCAACTGCATACTCTACCGCCCTCCATCAAAATGCAGCTCACAACGATGGACTTCCACACCGTGGGACAGAACTGTGCTAGGACTCCAAAGCATTTTATAGCCATGACAGCCAATGTGCAAATGGGTACCCACCAATCAGAATGTGTCCTCGAAGCCCCTGCTGTAACAAGTAATGCTTTGGTGCTGGGATCATGAGGCAGCCAAGGGGTTCGAGGAGCAGAAGCCAGGGGGGTGGGCACACAGGGGCCTCCAGCAGCACCTATTTGCCCACGAGCATTTCAATACTTATTTTGACACCTGATATTGCCATAATATGAACAGCGTATCAATCTGACCCGATCCATCAGAGTGAGGGTATCAGGGAAAAGGGTCTGGCCTATTCTCAGGGTTTGATATTTTACTCTCCCAAGGGTCATCATCCTGGTAAAGGACGCCATTGAGTAGAATCTCCCTTAGAAGGAAAATTCACACTTTCTGGTGGAAGAAGAGGCCGTAAAATTATTCTGGGCTTCTAGACTCTTCTTCTCCTGTATCGCCAGGCCCTAGCAGTGCACCTAGTACAAAACAGGCACTCAATACGTATTGTTAAGTAAACGAATAAGCAGCTCACCAAAACTGGACTAAATGTTAGGTCAGCTGGGGAGGTACACAGCGCACCCATCTATAAAGGGCCAGTGAACTGCTGTAGATAAAATGAGACAGGGTGTTCTACGGGGCAGAAGGAAAACTGGTAATACGCTTGTGATGGAAGAGCGAAACCCCCAAAGATGTGTTCATACCATAATAAATGTGCCTTAAGCCACCAGCTAAGGATGTAGGCCCAGAGGGCCACAGGCCTTGTGAATGCTTGAGTGCCACCTGGGAGTTTGGGGGCAGAGCTGAATTGCTCAGGCATTCGGGGTGAGGCTGGCATTGCTTCCGGGGGTCACCTCGCTCCCTTTATCATTTTTCTGGAAGCGGCCCCAGTCTCTCCGCAGTCGCTAAGTGGGAACAGTGAGGAAAGCAATAGCAGACACGTCTCTGAGGGGCAAGAAGTGTGGCGCTCATCGTGGGGGGTGGGAAATTGGGGCAGGGGTGTTTGGGAGTGGCTCCAGTCCCTCAGCAGGGGAAAGGGTTGAAGTGGCCCGATGTTTGAAATCATCCCGGATGTCAACATTTCAAGTCTGTGTTCAAAGTGCTCTGCCTTCTGCTGCCGATCATGCAAACAATAATAATAACTAGAGTAGCACCTGCTACCTTTCACTGAGCACTCACGCCCCAGGCTAAGCCTTTCTAAGCCTCTTCTCATTAAATCTCTTTAACAACACTATGAGGAAGCTACTATTATTACTCTGTCTTACAGCCGAATGTTAACAGGGCGCGAGTTCACCAAGGAAGGAAGTCCTCAATACGTGGCTGCTGTCCAACACCTCCTAGAGGTCTACAGACCCCTCCGGGGTCCCCCACTAAACATATTTATATGTTAGCCCCGGGGACGTCTTTTCCATGACGTCATCTGAATTTTTGATCTAAACACTCCGTTTTATGTACCTTCGCGTCCCCAGATAGAATTTGAAATTCCTTTTCACTCAAACACAGAGATCCTTTGCACTGTTTCACATGGCTTCAAGCGGGACAAAATCCCTCTCCACCACGTGAGAGGCTCTGAATTTGATTTCTGTCGTGGCAGGCTCTCGTGCAGCTGCCTAGCATCGTGCCATGCCGTGGACACCCAGGGCGGCACATAAATAATAAATAATAGCATTTCTTATATTTGCTTTGCACCATCCGAGACGCCAATCATATTGTGGGGAGTAACGCCTTCTCACTGCTGACATTTAGGTACAACGCTGAAGGACTATTTCTCTAGCTAGGACTTCAGTGCGGTCCTCTAATACCTTAAAGATCAACCTTCGAACAACAACCACAAAGGCATAGGATTTTATCAGTACAAGGTGTACGAAAAGAAAGGTTTTGAAATATGAACAACCCTCATCATTGATTTTCTTTTGAAGCCCAAAGAGCATATTACCACTCAAGCTACGGGGACAAAAATACATCGTTGCCGAGAGACCATCCAAACGGGAGCCCACAGGACCCTCTGAGGTCCAACGGACTTTTTTGTTTCCTTTCCCTCCCTCTCGGGGGGAATACACTCGTGTGTAAGAAAGCGATCCTGGAAGGAATGGGTTAACAGAAGCAGCACAGTGCCCTCAGTGGTGCCTTAAATAAGTGTCACATGGCCCCTATAATCTGTCCCATGCTGTCAGCACTGGGTTAGTCATAATAATATCAGATAAGAGCTGTTCAAAGTGACACACTAACCAACATGAGAGCCACATGACTTTCTGGCTTGACGACTGCCCTTCAGCTGAACTTTGGCTTAGAACGAAAGACTCCCAGAGGCAGCCCTGCACATGCCGCAACCCGGAGCGTCCGGTGGCATTTTCCGTTACTAAGGCCTCTGTGGCTTCACGGTCCCGGGGACGGGCAGCTGGGGCTCCGTTACAGGCGGTCGCCAGCTCACCCCCAGCTCTGGGGCCCGAGGAAGGGGATCCGCGGCTGTGGCAGCCGCCGCCTTTCTGAGCTGTGCTGGGACTCCCTGTCCCTTCCACACTTGATTAGTTTTGCAAATGTGCGTGCGGCACGTTATGCCAAGCGCTGCAGCGGGGAAACTCGGACCCCCAAAGGGAATTTGTGCTGGGAGAGGTAGAGAAGGAATGTGACTCTTGGCTCAGAGGACGCAAAAGCAAGGGCAGGAGCGGAAGGGGAAAAAAAAAATTAAAAAAAAAAAAAAAAAGGCAGGAAAGCGGCCACCTCTGGGTGGAAGGTTATTAGGGCCTGGCTCTGTTTGATTTGTGCTTTTCTGCTGCCCACCCCCATTCCTTTTTCCTCCAGCACGTTTTAGATTGTTAATTTGAAAAGTAAAGTCATTTCTTCTTCCTCTTCTTTTTTTTTTTTTTCAAGAAGGAGAATAAAGGAAGCAAAGTATAGTGGAAAAGAGGGAGAAAGGAAGGTGACCCATCCACTCACTGATTCATTCACAAAGCAGACAGCAGAAAGGAAGAGGGGGCGGGAGGGTCATCTGACGTGGGGATTGAGAACATTTATTGGCTGTGTGCCTCTGGTGAACTTACCTGACATCTCTCTGTATGCTTTATTATTCTCAGCAGTACAATGGAATAATAATACTTACTTTACAGCCGTGAGGATGAAAGGAGGTGATGTAGGCTGCCCGGCCAACACGTGGCAGGTGCAGGATAGACAGCAGCTACTGGGAAACCACAGAAGCTGTGATGTTGTCTGGAGTCAGAGATACCCAGGCCCAAATTCTGGCTCCACCACTTACCAGTGTGTGCCCTCAAGCAAGTTATTTCACCTTGGTGGGCCTCAGTCCCCTTATCTATAAAACGGGAATAACGATACCCAACAGTCAGGGTGGTTGGAAAGAATTAGGGAGGTGACGTTGAACACTTAGCACAAAGTCAGGCATGAGTGGGTGCTCAGCCAGCAGGCACGGTGGTTGTAATGGTGGTGGTGGTGGTAGTAGATAGATAGACAGATAGACAGACAGATAGATAGGTATTTAGAAAACAGCAAGTCCGTTGATGTAGTTAGCAGACGGAACTTACAAGAAGCCCAGGTAAAGGTAATGATTGTACAAAGGTCTCGGGAAGAGATAACTACAAATCAAAGGGCATGATCAATAATGGTAGAAAGGTTCTAAAAGGACACAAATACCTGAGAAGACAGAGAACACCACAGAATGTCCTGGGCAGGACTCACCCTTCTTCCTGTCGATGGAAATGACCCAGCCCACCTTGTGGCTTTCAGGAAGGCAATATGGTGTTCTTCCCACCTCACAGACTGACGCTTGGAGACACGTAGTGACTTTTCTAAGATTACGCAGTTAGCATAGGGGATAGCACAGGGGGCCCACACCCCACTCTTCTCTTTTAGAAAAGATCCGTGGATAAGAAAAATATGACAAAAATTCCGTGTAAGTAGGGAAACATCAACAGCTAAAGGAATGGCAATAAATGGTATCAGATGAAAATTCCTGTTTACGCCGAAGGAAATAGAACCAAAAAAAAAAAATCATAGGTATGTTTAAATAGCACAAACAGTATTTTGACACAATAAAACTTTTTAAGTGAGAAGTAAAAATGGTATTCGGTAGAAAGATATCTTACTGAAGACACATCACAGAAGCCAGAAATTCATAGAGCTACGTAGAAGAATTCCAGGGGGAAAGAGAAAAGCTAGACCTTTCCTGCTAGTCTGATTATTCAGGGCACCCCATGTTCTAAGATGTTCTGACAAAGGTCCGGGGCAACTTGCTCTGCAGACGGGAAAGCCACCAACACAGAGGGTCTAGGAATCCAAGTCTCGCTGGTTCTAGGCTGTTAACATTAGTGCCTAATGAGAAGAAGAGAGAATTAGGAGAAGAAAGAACATTTGCATGGGGCAGGTGGGCACACTACTCCCTAGAGTGGCAGCTCCAGTGGGATAAAAGTTGGAAGACCCCAAAGTGAAGGTGAAACTGGGGAAGGAACTGGAGCCATTGCTTGGAGTCTCTTCCCAATTATTCTAGTGCCAAAATTTCTGAAACCTCTGTGATTTTTTTCTTTTTTTTTTTTTTAAGTGGGGCCATTCCCTCTGCAGAAGCCAGGCGATGTGCTAGAACAGAAAACCACACAGATGATGAAGTCAGCTGCTCTCGTGCCGCTAAAGAGCTCTGTGGCTCGGGCCTGTCCCTAAAGCTCACCATGCCATCTCGTTTTCCTCAGCTATCAAAAGAAAGTCCTCTGCCCTGTTTTGAGGATTAAATGAGATAGCTGGTAGAGGCGTGCCTGGCGCATTGTGAGTTATTAATACTATTATTCTCCCTTTGCTTCTAGAAGCACGCGTTTGCAGCTTCCTCTTCCCCCACCACGTACAAGTTTGAGCAGTTGACTGGACCTGCTCACCTCCCACTGGGTGGAGGCTCGTGAAGCTTAGGCAAGAGCAACTAATATAAAAATGGATGACAGAGGAAAATAAAGAATGGGAAAAGAAAGGAAGAAACATGATTCCATACACTGGGAAAGAGGCACTGGCCCAGCATACTCTGAGGCTCTCGAAAGCATTTTATTGCAGACAGCTTTCTGGCTATCACCTGCAGTTCATGAGCACCAGCCTCGCCTATACGAAGTGCATAAATCATTCCTGCCTATTTAATAATAGCCATAATGGCTTGCTTTTATAGAGAGTGCTTTAGTTTAGAAGGCAGTTTCACCACATTACTTAATCATTCCTGGGACACCGGGTCCTGGCAGGTGCTAGCCACTCATCTGCCAGGGGTGGGCAGGGCAAGTCTTTCTGCAGTTATGTAAAGATGAGGTTCACGACACCAGTTCCTTCCGGGAAAGAGCTACCATATCCTGTGCGGCCCAACAAAGACGTCTCCCAATATTCCCTGCCGTGCAGAACTGTCCACTGCAGAGAGGTGAACAAGTTGTCAGAGAGAATAACGGGACTCTCGGAAAGAAAGTTTGGAGGGTCTCACTTGATACTGAGTGTTCCTGGAATCTTTCCATTACAATGAGGCAGTCTCAACTAAGGTCCCAAAGAGGACCCGTAAGAAGGATAGGGAGGCTAACTGGGCAGCAAGGGGAAGGATAGACTCGGCTGAGATGGAAATCCATCCAGAGCCTACCACCCTGTCTTGGTATGATGCTGTGAGGAGCATTGACTTAGCATGTGGGGGTGATGAAAGCAAGTGGCAAACCGGAGCCCAAGCTAGGAGATGTCATCGGGTCTGTACAGGGATCTGTGGCAACAAAGCCCCTGCTGGGCAGTGGACTAGCCCCTACTGTGCTACGCAGGCTCGCCATTCAACAAGGACACCATGCGGTAGCAACGAAAGTGGCGGTGCTATTTAGAAAAAAACAAAAAACACATGGTATTCACTTGTCCCACTAGCCTGGTGTTTAGAAAACACAGGCTGAATCCTCTAGACTAAATAAGCCCCTAGTTATTGGGAACAATTAGGATTGTGATCTGTGAGAGGATAAAGAAGCTTTAGGAGGGCAATTTCAACTTCTTGCGACAATAGCAACTGAGACACTCTGTTGATTAATAACAATAATAAGAAACGTGACTGTGTGGCCCATTCTGGTGAAGCCAATCATGCTGGCTGAGCAAGAACTCTGGGCCAGACACTATGAGACAGGCAGAGAGATTCTTATCAGCCCCAATTTAGAGATGAAGAAACTGAGTAGTTTAGCTTAAGTAGTTAGCCTAAGACTCAAAACCCAGGAAGTGGATAAGCCGGTTCCCTTTCGGATAGAGACGATTCTAGGTAAACCAGAAATTGCTCTCCATTGGGACCAAGGTGGAATATCCCACTGAACACTGTGGATTTGTCTCTGCATGTGAGGCAGTATCGTTTTCACAAAGGTCCCCTGTCTTTTCCACTCCCCTACATGGACTTGGGCAGAAACCAAGCTCGAGGTTCTGCTCACATGCTTGTGGTTTGGCTCTCAGCTAGGGATCACATTCCCTGCTCCACGGGCAAACCCAAGGATCCTTCTTGCAAAATACTACCGGTGTCCTGGTACCACCTCCCCAAGGAAGCTGTCTACAATACCTGCCTGTCTGGGAGGTGGGGAGGAGGCGGGGAGGAGGGAACACTGGCAACAGAACATCTGGCAAGCAAAGTTGACGGCCACTCTTTTTCCCAGTCAGTTTCATAAGAGCCAGAGACGTGACCATTGATGAATACAGCCCACATTCAGGAAATCTCTCAGAGACGAAGTGGTGAGATTAAAGAGAGACAACATCCAGCAGCATCTAATGTACCAATTTTGGCCACTTATTCCTGCTTATACATTTGGCAGAGGAAGAGCAGAAGAGCATGTAATTCTGGCTCACAGGTACTTTTCCTAGCTGTGTCATCATAATGATAATGTCAGTAGATGCAATTTTCGTTTCAGGGCCACCTACTGCACGACTCAAAGGGATGCCACTTACGTAGAACACAACGTGAGCAGTGCCCCCCAGAGGTGTGCAATAAGGCTGTTTCTACTGAATTCTGTTGTCTTATGCCAGGCGTCAAAAGGGTTTACACGCAGTATCTTACTTTATCATAATGACAGGCCATGCGGTAGGTATCTCTGTTATGCAACTAAGGAAACCAATGGGTACGGAGAGTTTAAATGATTTGCCTGTGGCAACACAACTAGTAAGTTGTAGCAGCAGGATTCAGTATTATCTGAGTCCAAAGCTCGTGTTAACTATCTCACTATCATAACTGATGCCCTAATATAACAGTTAGACACAAACCTTCGAAAGAGAGTTGCAAAGTTGCTCAGACCCTATATATATAGAAGCGGACCTTAAATTCTCTTTTTTCAGCAAGATAAAAAGGCAAATGGATTAAGCTTTTTTGTCCTCTTACTATAGAAGACCTTTTTAGTACATCTGTTTAGTTTAGTGAATATTAAGTATTGACATTAGTGCGTATTAATTTGTGCCCACGTCCAGAACAAGTTTGATTTCATTTAATTTTAAATGATAAGCCAATATCATCACAAAGTCTCCAGATACAACTGACCCGCCAAGATGATTTCAAGAGCTGATAACAAAAGCTAGTGCGTATTGAGTATCTACTATGTGTTATGTACAGTTTTAAATCATTTCCATAATACGTCGCATCCACAAAACACCCTTACAATGTAGGTACTATAATTAGTCCCACTTAACATAGATACGTTCAGGAGCCAGAATATGAAGCAGGCAGTCTGGCTCTGGGTTCTATTCTACTGACTCAAAGAGCCAGATCAATAGGACACAGAAAAGAGCAGAAGGAGTCCAGAAGGGTAATCATATAAAAACAAGAAAGAAACAGGCTCCCGGAACAGGGTAAAATACTAGCTCCTACAGGGACTCGATATCAAAAGCACAGACTTTTCAGTAATGCCCAGGAAGGAAGAGCCACTTTCTGTGCAGAACAGAGACCAGAAGTGATACCATGAAGGGCAGTTGCCCCAGTGACAAGTAACAGACTTCATGATCTACAGAATGATGCACATCTTTTCTACATAGAAAAGAGAGGAAGAGAAGACAGGGGATACCATAAAATCACAACATCCCCAACCAAGGTCCGTAGGTCACTTCTACTGATTGATCCCACGTTTGTTGCCTCTATGTAGCTTTACAAGAGAAATCCATCCTTTGTTTACTTAATGCCTTTTCCCCACCGACATAGTGTGCTCATGCAATGTATGATGATGCATTCAAAAGCCCTGCTGATCCCATTCCGAACCAGGAAATTGGGTCAGAATGTTCTACGGTTTCTGCCTAAAGTAAAACTTGGCACTAAACAAGAGATAGAATTGTGGGTCATACCCAAGAGTCCCAATTCCCAGTCTACAACCTCCCTATTTTTCTCACTGGAAAAAAAAAAAAAAGTTAACCCAGATATAACCTCTAGTGACTCTCTTCTACACGTTTTTCTCTTTAAATAATCTAAATTTCTGCCTGTCCTCAAAGGCCTATCTCTCCTCTCCAGAAAGGTGGGTAGGTACCACCAACCGTCCAGTTGTTGAGCATAAATTCACTTGTGGGGTAATCATTATCCCATTCTATACCTTGCATGTCCAGAAGAGTTAACAAATCTCTACCAGAGACAGAAATGATCTCTGTGTTTCTCGCTCCGCAGGAGGAAGAGCAGAGCTGTTGTGTGGTAATATTTTCTGCCTCATCATCACAGTCCATTCAATTATACAACTTCTTGTTATTTAGGATTAGTCCCTTTTCACCATGTCCCAAAGGGAAGTGCCTTGACAAACCTCCCATTCATCTTAGGAGAACTTTGCAAAGTCAGAGTAATATGCATAAGCACAATTGGGCTTGGAGTTAGGTCCAAAAGAAACTATCTAATGTTGTGACCCGTGGGAGGCTGAGAGTGGCCAAAATGGGTCTTATGAGATCCAGAGTCAAGGCTCCAGAGAGGTTACAAAAATAAGTGACCTGAAGAAATAGAGGAGTTGTACAGAGATGGGAAAATCAGGGGGGGCGGGGGGGAAAGGTTTCTGCTGACTACAACTTCTGGTTCTTGCTGTGGGTTTAATTTCAGCACCTTTGAGTATCTTGAGTAAGAACTATTACAGGGAAAGTCTGAGGCACCATGAAAAGTCCCTCCTTGGAAGGTAGAGGCACCAAGTGATCCTTCTTCATTTAAAAAGAAACACATCTTTTCCTGGTCCAACAACTCTCTAGGTCATTCATTTATTCATCCTTTCATTAAATTTTTGCAAACTTAGTACATGTCATATGTCATACTAGGTAATCACTAGAGGATGTAATGACAAAGATATGCCTTCAAGAATTCTGCAGTAGTGTTGGACAGACAGATTCTAAAAGACTGATTAAGAAGTATGGCTAAGGGAGCAGAGAGGAGAAAATGATTAACTCTAAAGATGACAAGGAAGGCCCTTCTTGAAGATGTGATGCGTAAAGCACCATGAACAATGAATGCAAGTACAAGAGGTAAACAAGTAGGAGAAGGCCACTTAGGAAGTGGTAATACCATGACCCCTTTTGTCAGGCAGGAATCACAGAAAGAACAGGGAGGGGAGCGGAGGGGAAGGGAAAGGAGGGGAGGGGAAAGGGAGGGGAGGGGAGAGGAAAGGGAGGGGAGGGGAAGGGAAGGGAAGGGAAAGAAGGGGAAGGGAGGGGAGGGGGAAAGGAAGGGGAGGGGAAGGGAGGGGAGGGGGAAAGGGAGGAGAGGGAGGGGAGGGGAGGGGAGGGGAGGGGAGGGAAGGGAACGGAAGGGGAGGGAAGGGAAGGGAAGGGAAGGGAAGGGAAGGGAAAGAAGGGGAAGGGAGGGAAGGGGAAGGGAGGGAAGGGGAAGGGAGGGGAGAGGGAAAGGGAGGGGAGAGGGAAAGGGAGCGGAGGGGAGGGGAAAGGAAGGGAAGGGAAGGGAAGGGAAGGGAAGGGAAGGGAAGGGAAGGGAAGGGAAGGGAAGGGAAAGAAGGGGAAGGGAGGGGAGGGGAAGGGAGGGGAGAGGGAAAGGGAGCGGAGGGGAGGGGAAGGGAAGGGAAGGGAAGGGAAGGGAAGGGAAGGGAATGTTTGAACAAGAAGGTTAGAAACAAAGGCCAGAGACCTGGTGAGAGACAGTGTCAGGGAGGCGACCATTCCTCCCAGCCTTTTAGGACATTACTTCTACACAGGAGAAGTAAAAGCTGCGAGGAGCCAGTGGGTCTGCTGCCCAGCGAAGGTCAGCCTTTGGTGGCTAGGAGGCATCCTGTGGCTGCCCGGGCAGGTGCCGCTTGGAGTCAGGGAGAAGCCTCCACAGCTGCTCTTGTTCAGAAGCTCATCAAGGCTATTTTGGGCTGGATGGGGTCCATGGTGAAAATTGCCTGACCAGGGCAGCTCACTCAGTGTTACTTTTTCGCATTCTGTTTTCCTTGTCATTTAGCTCTGTACCATGCAATTACTCAAATAAGGAAAAAAAGGGGGCGGGGGAGAACATGACTACATCTTATTTTTAGCACTCAAATCAATGGTGGCGATGTCCTCTGCATTTCAATAGGAATTTTGCATATCAAAATCCCCCAAAATAAAGCATAGTAAACATATTAAAATCCATAATGACATTTTTCTGTGCTGCTTCAAAATACGTTTGTTTGTTTGGCAATACCAAAATGGCTCAGCCCAAATTAAAGACTAATTCATTGACAGATGGGCAAAAATAATGTATAAATACAATGAGCAACTTCAGAAGTGTGTGCCTCACCTTACTGCTCTCTAGGTCAAAGAACATTTAAAAAATAATAACTGTTTTTTTTTTTTGTTTTTTAATTTCTACACACTCTCCTAAAAAACTCAAAGCACGTCTCAAGGATTATCGTGGTCATATTATTCTATGGTGGTAGGAACTGTCAAGAGATTTTGCTGTCTTTGCCCTACACATCAACATTCCCTGGGAAATGAATTTCTACCCCATTTGAAAATCACAGACAGGGGAAGGATTAGAGAGTGGCTCACTAACAAATGACACAAACCTGGGAGTTAGAGAGAGTTTCGCTTCAACACTAATAATGGCTAGCATTCAACCAACTATGCGCAAAGAGGAATGCTGGGAACATTACATGCAACGTCATAATGTAACTCTCACAACGACTCTAGAATTTGATATTACCCTAGTTTTACCTATGAGAACATGAGGCTCCAGAACCCATAACTTCCGAGAGAGAATATAAGAAGTACCTTCAAAAAATGATCTTAAAAAAATTGCATACTACCAATTAACCGGGAAAAACAATCCCCTCATTAATGTAAGGTATTTCTTTTCATTTTCCCTCCCTTGGAAGTGGTCAGTGCATATAATACATGCATGGGTTTGAAAAGAAGATTTTTAATCCTTTGACATCCCTAAAATCTTTCCCAGAACTCCACATTCTCAAGCCTCCCCTTCCTGGCCCAAATTTCTAAAATGTGATCAGTGATTGGGGTGCCTGGGTGGCTCAGTCTGAGTATCCAACTCTTGATTTTGGCTCAGGTCATGATCCCAGGGACATGGGACTGAGCCCCATGTTGGGCTCCATGCCAGATGTGGATCTTGCTTGGGATTCTCTAACTCCCTCTGCTCCTCTCCCCTGCTTGTGCTCTCTCTCTCTCTCTCTCTCTCTCTCTCTCTCTCTCTCTCTCTCTCTCAAATAAAATTTTTAAAATGTAATTCGTGATTTACTAAAACCTGGAAAAATTGTGTGAGTCTCTCTTCAGCAATTAATTTGCCAAGTGTATATTAAGTGCTTTCTTTTGCCACGCACTCCCGTTTATCTACAGGGATTAGAGAATACCATTCTTGACTTGAGGAATTCAAGGGACATGTAATAAATAGTGGAAGCAATGTAACAGTTCCATCTCAGAACAGAGAACTATGGAAGGTACTACATAGAACATGTTACAGAAAGTGCCAACTCTTCCATCAGCTTCAGGGAAACTTCCAGAAGGAGGTGATATTTCATTTAAATCTTAAAAGATGAGTTGAGCCTTCTCGGGTGACCTCAACAGGCAGGTGTCAAAGGAGGAAGGACGGGTGGAAGCACATTCTAGATTTCCATTTGAAAATATTCTATGGTTCCCACTCTCATGTTAAAAACAAATACACAGGGGCGCCTAGGTGGCCCAGTTGGTTAAGCATCTGACGTCGGCTCAGGTCATGATCTCGCGGTCCGTGAGTTTGAGCCCCGCGTCGGGCTCTGTGCTGACAGCTCGGAGCCTGGAGCCTGCTTCAGATTCTGTGCCTCCCTCTCTCTCTGTCCCTTCTCCACTCACACTGTCTCTCTCTCCTTCAAAAATAAATAAACAATTAAAAAAATTAAAAAGAAAACAAATGCACAAAGAAGAAACGTCTAATTTTCACGGACTCTACATGCTTATGATAGTATCAAATGAATAGTAATGGTATAGTCAGTAGAAGCGACATTATGAAACCAGATGACATCAGCAAAATTAATCCACGAGATGTTTTTATCTCATACATTCCAGTGTGTGTGTGTGTGTGTGTGTGTGTGTGTGTGTGCGTGCATGTTGTTGTTTTTGCTTCTGTTTATATTTTGTGGTTAGTTCATGGAATTATCTTGTTTTATGGGCTTTCTGACAAACTAGACCCAGGCCTCACAAAGAGTCAGCCGACAAAATCCAATTCTAATTTGCTTGGCTCCTTCTTGGTGACTTGCTACTTAAAAGCTTCAGCATAAGATTATTCCCCTGAAGACCCTAGAACACAACTTAGCTCAGTATGAAATAGATGAACTTCAAAGCCCTAAATGGAGTGTCCCCAAACCATTAGCTTCCGCAAAAACGTCTTATAAAATTAATGTTTGTTAAAGAGAGACCTGGGCAAAACCAGAACGCTGAATCACTGAAAATAGATTTTTTTCAGTGCCTTCTGTCTAAAATGAATGAACCAATCCCCGATGCTTTGTAAGAGAGAAAGTAAAAGTCCAACCCATAGATTAGAGTGTGATACCTCTCAGGCTGCATCAGACGGGCCACCGATATCAACAAAGAATTTCAGCATTACCTTCTAAAATGGAAATAATGACCCACCTTTAACCTCGTCCCTGAAGGGACTTATAAACTCCACAGATAGAGTATATATTCCACTTCACACATACTCATTTTAGAAAGGAGAATGGCTCTGGTGATGGATTTCCATGTCAGAGGGCACCTAGTGTTGCTTTTTGTAGCAGGAATTCTGATGCAAGACTGTTCTAGCTTTATGGGGGCCATGTGAGGTCCTAGGGCACGGTATCACTACTAAGTGGGCTTCATATCCATCGATCCTTTCAGGTATTATTTCCCTGGACACATGTTGGGCATCATCACTAAAAAAACCTCACTGCATGAACCCAAGTCACAACACTGACCAGCACTACAATTACATTGTAAAGAATGAGTATAATAGCTTTCCTTCTCCTGCTTACCTAGACTACTAAGAATGATTTTAATTGGGTTTGGTGACAAAAAAAAAAAAACGCCGTTATTTCAGAGAATGGCCAGCACCTCTTTGTCCTCCTTACTTCAAGCTGGGCAAAGGCTTTAGCTCCTAAAGTCAACAATCTAAGAGTACCACACATGTCAGGAGATACAGTCTTTCTATTACATAGGACAATGTATTTCCAGAAAGCAAAGGAAAAACAAGAAGGAGAGGGAGAAGGAGGAGAAGAGGAAGAGGAGGAAGGTGAAGAAGGATAAAAAGAAAGAGTACAATGCCATGAATTTTCGACCTTATTGAAATAATTTTCAAATTTCACCTCTAGCCATGCTGATCCAAATATGTTCTAAAACAACACCGTCAACAGCACAGGTCTCCTTGGAAGAAACAAGGAGCCAATGAGCAGCAAGAGGAGTAAGTAGTTGAATTCACTTCACTTCACTTCACTTCACTTCAATTCAATTCAATTCAAAACAGTTGAAAATGTCCCTCTGGGGAAAAGAACTGGTATCAATATTTAGCCTTCGATTGTATCCAAATGATTCCCAATTTCTTATCAATTCTACATGCTCTCAGAATTTTTCTGTGTTTCTC
The DNA here is from genome assembly GCF_016509475.1 of Prionailurus bengalensis. Lineage (NCBI taxonomy): Eukaryota > Metazoa > Chordata > Mammalia > Carnivora > Felidae > Prionailurus > Prionailurus bengalensis. The sequence goes on along the minus strand of NC_057344.1, from coordinate 187,253,366 downwards.
TGGTAAAGCATCTAGACATAGTACATTAAGATCATCACAAACAGTATAGGGTTTAGGACAAAAATCTCAGTCTGTGGAAACAGCCACGTTGCTGTTATTTGTTTAAAATTCACTTCCATACTCGCTGAAGCTGTGTAGCTCTGTTTTCACCAGATCCCATTTAGTGCTCATACACTTAGTATTAGTAAATTGGTCCCTTTGGGAATCTAAACTGAGGCGCACGTAACACTACATCTTGGAATTCATAATTCTTTCATAATCACCTCCCATTTGGCATCTGTGAACTCACAAAGGCAGGTTTCCTCAGTGAAGATCTGTTCCGAGTCCAATATTTACATAAACAATTTCTGTTTGGAGTGCAGGTTCCTTCATGCACCAATGACTACTCCATCTATGTAGGTCTCTAAGTTTCATGTTAAATAAATTTTAGCACTACTGAAATACTTCAAAAAATCTTCACTATTTTTCAGCATGAAAAGTCATGTAGACCATCTCGAGAGGTATTTTGTGAATTCTTAATGGAGTAAATGCAAGAACAATTTGAATTGTAAGTATTATTCTGATTACAGGAAATTTTTGAGTTATATGTAAATAAATATGTGTGTGTGTGTGTGAGTGTGTGTGTGTGTGTGTATAGATAGATAGATAGATAGATAGATAGATAGATAGATAGATAGTCTCCCTCTCTAGACAGAAGTATCCTTGGGACTAGGGACTATTTACCTATCCAGAATATGGTCTAGCAAATACCCACAGCATTAACTTTTTAGTCAACCTCAGTTTGTTCCATTTTAAAACAAGAAAGTGATTATGATTTCTCAGTCAAAATAAGCCTTTGATTCTGTATCCTTCTTTTAATTGTATAGCCTCTTACCTGCTTAAATTATCTGCTTATCAAATCATCAGTGATAAAATGAATAACACACAGCGTTGCTATGGCTTGGTGAAGCTAGCTAGCACCCAGCGGCTAAAAGAGGTATCGCCCTTCTAGAAAGTAATTTGTCAATACAAATTTAAATATTTTTTCAAAATGCCTGTGTGTTGGCCCAAATGTATGTAGAGGAGTTTATTCTAAGGAAAAGAATTTGAAGGGTTCGAGGATATTTGTAAAGGGTATTCATTTGGCATCCCTTTAGCGGTTCGTACAAATAGGAAAACCTCAATGTCCATCAAGAGGGGGTTGAGGAAATCAGTTGTGGGACATCTTTGCAGTGTAAAAATGCAATCATGCTCCCTGCTCAAGGAAGTGGAACATAACTCCCACCCCTTAAGTGTGGGCTATACTTAGTGACTTGTTTCTAAAGAGTACAATATAAAACGTGGGGTAGAAAGTAACTTTACAGCAGAGAAATCTGACACGCAGACCTGAGCCAGGTGATCAAGATTAACATCATAATTCATGTTGAAAGCATGTATTCTTGACATGATATGTTGAGGACAGCACTTTACCTCTGTGGACTTCCTCCCCCAAACCCGTAACCACAGTCTAATCACGAGAAAAGCAGCAGACCAATCCCAGTCGAGGCTCATCCTATAACACATCTGACGAGTATTCTTCAAAACTGTCAAGATCATCAAAAATCAAGGAGAGTCTGAGAAACTGTCACAGCCCAGAGAAGCCTAAGGAGACATGACAACTAAATGGAATGTGGGATCCTGGATGGGATCCTGGAACAGAAAAAGGACATTAGGGAAAAACTAATGAAATCCGATTAAAGAACTGAGTTTAGTTAATAGTCATGTATCAATATTGGTTCATTAGTTGTGACAAGCATGCCGGAGTAATAGAAGATACTAAATTAGGTGAAACGGGGTACAAAGTGTGTGGGAATTCTCCAAATTCTCTTTACAACTTTTCCGTAACTTCCATAAATTTTATTCTAAAATAAAAAGCCTATTTGAAATCATGCAGTCGTGAACGCTCATGGTAAATAGATACGTGCACCTCTTCCAGATTAGGTTACACGTTACCACGTGCCCCCACGGTACCCTGAGCTGCTCTTACCCTTGAGCACACATCACACGCACGTGGTGTCTCGACAGCCTCCTCCCCACTTCATGAGGGCAGAGAGTAATTCTGTTCTGCGCAAAATTCTCCTAACACTGCGCGTGGCGCTTACCAGGTACTTCCTAGATACCCGCTAAAGAAATGAATGGGTTACTGCGTTGTCAAGCGAGAACAAAAATTAAAAAAAAATTCGAAAGTAGCTTACAGAACACAAGGTAGAGCATCCGATCCTCTGTCACACGGGAATGACACGACCTCGCACAAGTCAGTTCACAGCTCTGAGCCCCGGGGTCTTAATCTCCAGAACAAAGATGATAAGTTGCACACATCCCCATAGGCTGGTCCTGAGGATTCGTGGGTTAACACGTATGAAACACGTGTTCTCTCTCCCACCTCCTCTCTTGGTGGGGCGATGCACTTAATCTCTCACCCAGATGGAGTGATTAAAAACTGTGTCTGTATGAGAAGCTACAACCCAGACTGAACAACGTTGGCCGTTTTCTTCAGTTATTTTAAAGCGATTGTTTCTCTCTGCTCACAATTTTTAATGACGAAAAGGTATTACGCTTCTTAATATTGATAAGCTATTAAGAAGGAGATACACACATGCATGCACCTGGACCAGTGACACATAACAAAGACACCTAGGATGTGGTTCTGTCCTGCGCACAATGTATAATCTAGGGGAAGAGACAAGGGACAAAGAGAGCCACCCAAAAGTTGACGACCCAGTCAGTGAAGCAATATAACAGATCAGGAAAGCAAATGCTCTCTGATGAGAAGCAACTGAGGCAGCAGCAATGATCGAGAGGTCGGTGCCTGGGCGAGAGGAAAGGGTGCCGCCGGGAGCACACTGGGGAATGAGTGGGCGGGGAGGTTGGGCCCAGCAGGAGGGGCAGCGGGGGTCAAAGCACAGGGTTGGCGAAGCTCAGGGCCTAGCAGTGTGCGAGGCACAAGGCTCGCCTTTTATAGCCACATCAGTCTGGGTCCTTTAACTGTCCCCAAGTCCCCATGTTTGTTTTCCAAAAAAACTCCTGACTCACGAAACCCTCAAGCCTTTCTGATCCGCTCCCGTTACATAGAAAGAGGAACAAACGACCGAAAGAAGCCTAACCTGATTTCTGAGTTTGTATTTCCAACGCCAGTGACGCACATGTCACGATGGTCAGCCTCATGTGACCTGCAGATGTGAGTCACAAACGGCCGGAGATGCCCAAGTGGCAGGATCCCGCACAGCTGGAGGCGGTCGCAGAATGACAGGCCCGACCCTCCCTCCTCCCCGGGGACCAAACAGACTCTCTCTCTCTCTCTCTCTCTCTCTCTCTCCCTATCATAACTTGGCACGGATATCTTTAGGACGCCGTGCTCCCAGACAGAGTGGGGGAAGCAGGGAACGAATTGGGCCTCGCCGCCTGACAACACGTCGTGGAGGACGCGCTCTCTCCCGTCCCCCCCCCCCCCCCCCCCCAGAAAACAGTACCCACTTTGCCCACCAGGAGACCCGATGGCCTTTTTAAAAATAGATTTTGCCAAACGATCGTGCGGGCAAATGCTGACTTGCAGTCTGGGAGACATCTCGTCGTCAGGCGCCGCAAGATGAAAGCAGGGTCTATTTTCACCGCGAGCGAGCCGTGAACGGAAGCACCAAGGAGAAACTCGCTGCTCGTCTCCATCCGGCGGAGCCAAAGCGGGACTGGCTCGAACAGTTGCCAAAATACCTCGCGCGCGGGCGCGCAGCAGCTTCAGCTTGAAGAATGGCATCGGGCGGCTACAAATCCCCAACAGGAGGATCTCCCGTTGCCCAGCTCAAGCTCAAAGTACAAAAAAAAGAAAAAAAGAAAAAACATAAAAAAAAGAAAAAAAAATCTTTCCCCCGCCGTGTGCCAGGAACTTGACAGTGGAATAATATTAGTAGGAAGAGCAGCAGGTCCGAGTGCAACTCAGACAGACGGGAACGAGAAAAAGGGCCATGAATAAAGCCTGCTTCGAAAGTCGAGGAGTGGGGCGCCTGGGTGGTGCAGTCGGTTAAGCGTCCGACTTCAGCCAGGTCACGATCTCGCGGTCCGGGAGTTCGAGCCCCGCGTCAGGCTCTGGGCTGATGGCTCGGAGTCTGGGAGCCTGTTTCTGATTCTGTGTCTCCCTCTCTCTCTGCCCCTCCCCCGTTCATGCTCTGTCTCTCTCTGTCCCAAAAAAAAAAAAAAAAAAAAAGTCGAGGGGATTGGTTCTTTTTTTGATCCTTTTTAGGTTTTCCCCCCAAGGCAGATCCTGGCCTTCAAGCATCAAGGCTGGGAGTAGTTTTCAGGTGTATGTATTCCCTTCCTGGTGGGGAGGTTAAAAAGAATTAATATCTACGTATATTACGTGTGCAGGTATTTTGCTCCCTTATTAACGGCTCCAGAGATAGCATTTTTGAATATTCATGTGACACCTCTGGTGTCAATATCTCCTTACAACAATCAGACTGAACTCACAGAGCCCAATTGTGCACTCTCTGCCTCTGGCAGGTTAGTGCGAAATTCGATTTGTACTAATCAGCCCCTGGCTGTTGAAGCATGTAATATACTTGATGTGACAATTCCCTGTCTTGCAATATCTACTGTTCCCCCCTGGAGGTTCCCTAGTGCCAGCTAACTGGGAGCGATCACCTCATTGAGAGAATTAGGTATAACGAAGGGTCAGGTTCGGAACCCGTTAATAAGGAGGCTGATGGTGATGATCTGACGAGCACTAATATGAACTATGGCAGCTGATAATTATGGTGTGCCTACTGTGTGCCAACCACTGTACTAAATGTTTCCGTAGAGTATCTTATTTGCCCTGCAAAATAATCCTGTTAAATTACCATCACCCTTTAATGGAGGGGGACCCGGAGGCTTAAGGGACACTCGATCGGCCTGGGGGAGAGATGGGATTTGAACCTGCACAGTGCACGCTAGTCCACTACCCAGATCCGCATCCTTCTCAAGAACAGCTGCTCATGCCCCACTCCCCAAAGCTTGCTTACTACCCCTTAGTGCACGCAGGAAATAAAAGCCACAGGGTCGAGACGTGGCCCATCAGAGTTCACACACATCACACGTGGAGATCTATCTCCTCTCGGGTCCGACAGAATTGCTGACACTCTCAGGCCCCTGGGTCTGTCCGATGCATACCGGGCATGTGGCCGCCTGTTGGAGCAGCCTAGAAAAGAAGAGCTACATAACTGCCGGTGTGGGAGGCAGAGAGTGGGCACCAGGGAAATTACATGTGTTTCTCCCTCCCTGCTGTGCTGGGCTCCATATTTGCTTCCTTTCCCTTTCAGACGTACAGCAGGAACTAGGGAGCCAAGTGGAGACAGGAGGGCCTGGTTTTTCCTCGGGTATCACAAACCCTTGCGAAGAGCCTTCTGATTTTGCCACTCAGCTGCAGTTTCCTTTCGGGAATGGCCACTCTGTGTTCTCATGCTTCCTGAATTCTTATCAGCCAAGAATGCAGCCGCCCTCCTCTCGGTCTGAAAAGCCTCTACTATTCTTTTATTCTTTTAATTCATTCATCTCTCCAACAAATGTTTGCTGAGTACCACTCTGTGCCAGGTACCATGTGGTCAGGATACACGATTAATAGGACACTTGCTAACTTCAACGGGTCCAGCATTTAGTAGGGAAAACAAAACTACGGTTCCTACCTTTAAAAACGTGTGGTAATTTTCTTCGCTATAGTAGAGTTGTCCACGTGGGGAAGGGAGGAGGGGGAAGAAAGAGGCAGGAAGACCAGAAAACACTAAGGAACGAATCCTGTGTGACAATCCCCGTTTCAGATGCCTCACGCACATCTCACTGAATCCCTTCTACAGTTCTGAGACGCAAGTACTGTAACCCCCATTCTATGGCTAACCGGGGTTCAGACAGGTTCAGCAACACCTTTTCCAAGACCATGGAGGTTTCAAAGGTTCTGTCTGGGAGGCTCGGTGGGGTTGAAAGCAGCTGGACCAGGGGGATCCCTGGGGCTTGTACTGAAGCTGCATTTGCAGAGCGAGCCCATTGCCCTGACTTACGAACACCACACGTCCCAGCGTGCCCAGCATGGTCCCTCTTCGTGCCTGTGGTCCCTGAAAAAATTATTACAAACCCCTGTTTTCACTTGTAAGTGTTCTACTTTCATAATAACTTACATGATCATCCCAGTTTTAATTCTGTTCTACTCTTATTTTGAGTTGGCTCGGAGAAGATTGGTAGACATTGGTGAGCCTGAAGATTCTGTTTCCCAAGCCGGCCCGCGGGAGCACCCAGAGCCAAAACACTGGTGACCAGCACAAGTGCGTTTCTTCCCCAAGTGAACACGCTCCAAATCCGGAGGTCTTTTCCCCAACATACCCGCTCCCTAGGAGAATCGTAGCTGGACGTGAACTTATAACCTAATTCCCAGATGGCATTACTTTCTCTTGGCCTAAACTAGTTCTTACCTCATATTTCTAGTCGGGAGACAAACAGATAGCTGAATGGCACAGCACTGGTTCAGTGAAGATCATTTCTGAATTAGCTGCCCATTGTCAGGCAATCCGAATAAAGATCAATTAACAGACCACTCAGAAACTCAAAGAGCCCTCATACAGATCATGGACCAGGCACAGCTTCACTCATCCCACAAAAAGCCAATGCAATTTCGACTCTGTCAACCACACTTGGAATGAGGTGCACAAAAGAAACAAAGAAAACATCATGACGCTTTGCAATCATTGACTGTCTCTATGCTGGGCTGTTCCATAATGGAAGTCCCAAAGCACCAAGCAAAGCACTAAATTACGTACAGGTAGGGGCCGGATATAGGCTGCCAGCCGGCTTTTAGCAACATCCCCCATATGGCTAGGAACACTCGTGCCAGTTAATTAGCACTGGCATTAATCGAGAGAAGGAACATTGACCAGGACATCGAGGTTATCCTTAGACTATTTGAATATGTCATGTGATCACTTGTTCCATCTGTTATCAACATACTTCACACTTAATCCAGTAAATAACCTCCCTACCATTTTAAGCAAATGGATTCCATCTTGGCAGACCTCTTTAGACTTTACAAACCTTGAGATATTTTTCTTCCCCCTAGAATCTATATTGTGAAGTGTCACAGTGTCCTGATGTGAATTCAAGGACAAGAGCCACCCTTGCCCTCCATCCATGACACCCTGGGGAAGTACCCACAAGAGGTGGGGGGAAAAAAAAAAACAATCACATGCCATCACTCACTCAAATGCAGATTTTTCACTTTGCAGCTACCCTACAAATCTCCCTTGTTTTCTTTCCACGCTCACAATTCTGCTGAAAGCACATAGAAAATAAAGCCCATTATTCAAATGAATTTCACCGTGCACTAAAAATGTGACTGAGTTTAGACAGAAACCCATTTTAAAAGTGCTCTCCTCTGAAATGGATGATGGCAGGCAAGGTATAAAACACTCGGGTACTTAGAAAAGTAGATAGCAAATAGTCCCAACCCCAAAACACCTTATTGGCAAATTGACTCATCATAGGCATAGACCCAAAGTAGACTTCTGATCCACTTCCTAGAAAGGTATATATTCCACACATTTTTAAGAATACTGATATAAATCTTCCCTGAGAAACTTATCTTCAGAAGAGTCTGTTTTCTTGCCCTAAGAAAAGTGACACATTGGGGCGCCTGGGTGGCGCAGTCGGTTAAGCGTCCGACTTCAGCCAGGTCACGATCTCGCGGTCCATGAGTTCGAGCCCCGCGTCGGGCTCTGGGCTGATGGCTCGGAGCCTGGAGCCTGTTTCTGATTCTGTGTCTCCCTCTCTCTCTGCCCCTCCCCCGTTCATGCTCTGTCTCTCTCTGTCCCAAAAAAAATAAATAAACGTTGAAAAAAAAATTAAAAAAAAAAAAAAAAAAAGAAAAGTGACACATTCAATACATCATCAGTCTCTAGTATCTCTTTAGCTACTCTCTTCTACAGACTCCCTTCTTCTCCAACATTCGCTCCAAAGCCAATTTTTAGGAGGTTGACAAAAACGTACTTCATTTCCCCAATTCCCAAGATGGCCTTTAAGGAGAGACCAAAGCCAGAACAAGACTGTATACAACACAGTGAGTATTGGTCAGGTGAAGGTGAAAATAATCCCAAATAGCAATGGAGCCTTCTGTCAGGGCTGAAAGGCATCTTGGAATAATGGACAGAAAGCACTGGACCTGACTCAGGAAGACGTAAGGTTCAAATCCTGTTTCCTCCCGAATGGCGACCTTGGCAAAATGACTCGATCTCTCCTAGCTGGAACATGACAATCAGATCCCTATTCTCTGCACGTGTCAGAGTGGGGCTGAGGATCCAGGGTGAAAACGGCCATTGTCATTGCCATCCTATCCACTGTGGACTTGGCACGCTAGTGATAATTAGGGTTAGTTCCCTGCTCTATTACTGCACATAAAAGATATTACCGAGTCTGCAATTTAGTCTTAACAAGAAATACAACTTAACTCGTCCAGGTAGCTTCGTGTGACAAAGCAGACGCTTACTGGTCTAATTTTACCCTAAGCACAGGGAAAATCCAAAAGTCATCTCAGGAGCCAATTAATCAGAGAGAGATAATTAAATTTTACACATCGGACTAAGTTTTAACTAGGACACTAGAGCTACCTTGAGGATTACGTAGTGTTTCCCGCTTTGGGGAAAATGCAAATGTTGTAATCATACAATGGTTCGGTTCAACAAATATTTATGACCCGCTTCATGCCAGCTCTTGTAGGCTCTGGGTAGTAAGAGAAATGAGACCCTTTCCCTGAGTCTGAAAGGCCAGCGGTCCAGGAAGCAGAGTCCAACACTCGGTGTCGATGTGATATATGATACGGGAGCGATGAGACAGAGGTACACAGAGACTGAAGGATGATTCCCTAGAAGGGATGCCAGGTCGGAGTCAAGATGAATAAGTGTTAGATGGGTGGCCAGGAGCAGGAAGGGTTATGCCAGGCGAGGGGAAGAGCACACACAAGACCTTGCGTGGAAACTTTACAGGGAGCTAAATGCTGGGCCTTTTTTCCTAGAAAACAAACAGAACAGAGGAAGGTCTGGAACACGAAGCTAGGGAGTATGATTAAACAGATAACCTAATGATAGGAGACGGGTGTCATGCATCATCAAAGGATTCTTGACTTTAGTCTTGATATCTCACACAGCTTTTCTTCGCAAAAGACCAAAACATGCAAACAAACCGCATTCCAGTGCGTAAAGCCCGGGTTTACCACAGATTCTGAAGAAAACATCCGTTACCCAAAAAAGGAGCAGAGGGATACATACGAGGAGGGGGGTGGTGGCCCAAGGGAAGCTGAAAAGCTGACTCCCTCTGCCCGACATTCACCACCCAAAACTACCTCGGAGTCGAGAAGGAAAAACCGAGAGCTTAACCATTCTGCTCTAACCTCTTCAGTGTACTGACTCGAGTAGTTATCGGTCTCTCGGTCTAGAACCCATTCGTGCGAAGTAAATTGGTCGCCCTCTGCCCTACCAGCAAAGCCATTACCTTCCTCCCCAAGACAATGCTTCAGGAGCCACCATTCATATCCGTCATCAGGGATTTGTGTAAACATTGGAACAGTTATTAATGAAAGCTCAGACTGAAGGATGGTGGTTCATCTGGAACGTGTCTGTAGGTTGAATCATTTTGTTTATACCTCACGGTCATTTCCTTCCACTTCCCCATCACCGTTTACCACGCGGGACACTCCGGTCCACGGTTCTCCAAGTGTTCTGTTACTTGTCCTGACAGAGGCTGTTGGACAAACCAGTCTCCTGTAAAATCTTAACGCTATCTTGTGGTTTATTCTTCTCTGAATCGGCCATTAGAAATCTCCCTCCCCAGTTCACAAGTTCGCAGACGCCTCTAAAAGGGTTCAGAGCACAAAATGATACATTCAAGTCCTCTGAATTAGAAAATAGGTCACAAAGTCAATTTTACCACACCTCTGTAACTAGCCCCTCTTCATTTAAACCATCAGTGCAGAGTCTGTGTCCCTCAGAAATCTTTTCCCATAAGCCTATTCTAACGTATTATGCGAAGCCGTGACAGGCAACCTTGTTTTCTTCCCCTATTGCCTGCCTACTTGGGAGACATTAAAGTTTGCTATAACTTGGTCTAACTTTTGAGTCTCCGCTTCCTTTCCAAAAGCAGAAGTCAAAAAAAAAAAAAAAACCAACCCAACAACGAAAAAAACCAAAAACTAGACAGGGCTAGAAGGAAACACTTGACTCTCTTGTGAGCTTTTCCAAGCAGGTTACAAGTTGAACGTATTGGGTCCATGTTCATTGAATGCATCAAAGAAATATTAGGGTATCTTTCCGAAGACACAGCCAGTCAACTTCTATTTTTAGCAACTGTAATTGCAATGCGCTATCTGGCATTTCTAAATCACCCCCTGTTGCTCCTTTTGAGTCAACCTCTCAGTGGCCACCCAGGACAACGTATTATTATGTTACAGAAGAAATTTATGATAGAACCATGTTGGTTCAGCTCTAACCACACAGAGTACACGCTTCTGCAGGTATTTGGTGCAGATGTTTGAACGATCAGCCCCTTGCATTTACTGTAACATCCAAGGTATCCATTAGAGATTATGCAATCATTAGATTATAGAACAATATCCCCGGTGAAGCAGCCTGGGCTTCGTTTTCCGGAGAATTTAAAGCTCACTCAGGTTACGCCTGCATGAGCCGTTGTTTCTTCGCAATTTTCAGAACCATGTCATTACTCACGTCCGCAAATACTCAGTAACAAAAGGAATTGTGACCATTTTATGATTGATTCAAGTCGTCAGACAACTTCACCTTCCAAAGTTAGAAACCCGAAGAGCTAAGTGCCAAGAAGAAAATACAAGGCCACATTGTCACACCTGGAAATACACAAGGGGATTCCAGGCACTTCACGCGATAAAAGTGCTTCAAATTAGAACAACGCGTTCATTGTAACCAAGATTGTTTATAGGACTATGCTGTCCAGTAAGAAACATTCAGTGAAATTTCCTATGAAATGTGGCTTTATTCCTTCCCCCATGTCATCACTTATCCACCTAACCCCCTACGATCAGTCATATCCTTCTTTCTTTTCTTTTCTTTTCTTTCTTTCTTTTTTTTTTCTTAACCTGTTCATAGCAACCTGTTCATAACATAGTTACGTTATGAACATAACCTGTTCATAACATAGCTACCACTTTGGATTTTAAACTACTTATAGATGCTGGCTCCCTTTCCCAACCAAGTTGAACTTTGTATTACGACGTTAGTGTTTCTAGGATGGAAAGGCAAGGGGGAATGAGATCTTCCTAGTAAGCTCAACCATACCAAATGTGCTACAAAAAATAAACACGCTCTGTTCTCCTGCTGTAGTTAAGCAATGCTAACTGTGGTGATAACCGGTCTTCACATTCTGCTCATTTTCTAGCAGGTTGGTCCCAGGCATGTGTTAGTGGTCAGATAAATATTTATTTTAAGCAGTGGTCATTTTAAAGGCTTTTTGGACAATTTTGCACGATTTGTAACCTCCACGTAATATATATTCTTTTACATTTAAAAAGGCTCTGGAGAATTCTTTCACACTGTTTTACAACCAAAGGCTCGTGGGAAGAGTTCACATTTAGCTGTTTAACATGAAAAAGTTTAAATGGAACTTTGAAATAGTCTCAATAATTATATAACACAACTTTAGCATAACGATAGCAGAAGCCAATCGGAAATACAATGTCTATTAATAAAGCACAATAAGATGGAGAAAAAGAATGTAAATAGAAGGCATATGTATTTGTCTCTACAAAGCTGTGAAGAGATAGGTTGTTTCATACTGAAGCAACGTCCCATGCGTTGCCATGTGTCATGTTTATAACTTGTTACAAATGTGAATTGGGTTTCTCTATTTCCTAACTCTTAAAAGTCTGTACTAAGAAAAGATATTTCCAATAATTGAAGATCTAAGGAAATTATCCACTTGTTAACACCACAGCCCAAATGTTCTATGCACGACCAGGAAATCGCAGCCCGTAAATTCTCAGCTTTGCTGCTCTTCGCACTAAATGTCCCTGGATATCAGTATTTGCTAGAAGAGATATCAGACTGTAACTAATAAGAAAAGGCACAGGTAAAAAGGCAGGGACATTCCATTTTTCTTGAAACAGTATCTTTCTTTTGAGGAAAAGTTATACTTCAGTTGACAAGATAACCAAAATGTTTATCTGTACTCAATTTAAGTTCAAATCAAGGTCCAAGCACTAAATACCAGCACGGTTTTTTTTTTGCAGCATTTCCTCAAATTGGGAAAAACCTCCATGGTGGTGATTTCTTTACTGAAGCTTTTAAAATGCGTTCAGAATACCCCGTGCTTGTGTTACTATTAATAAATGTGAATTCTTTACCCTAGAAAACCTCTGGAAATACACACAGCATCTGCCCAGAATATAAAACAACACTGATTTATGCCTTGAATGTAGAATTACAATGAATAACAAACAAATTCATTATGATGGCATAAAAATATCAAAATAAATTACTCCCTAGTATCTATACCACATTGTAGGTTATTAGTTATTAATATCATTATTCATGACAGGCCTAACTACGGATGTAAAGGGGCAATTTTCTTTATTACTAGGCATTCCTCTAAAACTGGTTAGTTGCACAAGGGCAGAAATCAAGGTAACCTAGAGTGAATGTCCAGAGGGACAGTGGTGTTAGATGTGCCCGAAAGGAAATCGGCACCAGTGAGAAACATGCATGATCAAAGCAAAAGACCTGGGATGTGCCCTGGTCATTTATTCATATTTTTATTGAGTAATAAAAGCCAATATGTACTGAGCACTCCATAGACGCCAGTCTTTGGGATAACTACCATAGATGCATTATTCCTGTATATTCTTATGATCCCGTGGGATAGAAATTTCATCTTCGTTTTATCAATGGGAAAAACCAAGGCATAGAGACTTGAAGTAACTAACGAAATATTGGAAAATAGAAGCAGAGCTAGATCCTAGGGCCGCCTAACTTCCAAGTCCTTTCTCTAGACCAGAGGCCAAGAAACTTTCTGTCAAGAGCCAGATGGTAAATACTTTTGGCTTCGTGAGTCATACATTCTCTGTAACAACCACTCTGCCACCGGAGAGCAAAAACGACCGTTGACAGTGTGTCAAGGCAAGAGGGTGGCTGTGCTCTAGTAAAATTTTACTGAAGGATATTGAAATTTGACTTTCACATAATTTTTAATGTGCCACAGGACCTCATCCTTCCTTTAGCTTTTTCCAACCACTTAAAAATGTAAAAAACATTCTCGGCACACCGACTAACAACAAAAACAGATTGAGGGCTAGATTTGATCAGGGGGCTGTTTGCAAAATTTGCCGTAGAATGATGCGTTTCTAACTTTGACGTACATGCGCATCACCTGGGGATTGGGCTCAAATGCGGATTTTGATTCAGGAGGTCTTGGGTGGGGTCTGGAAATTCTGAAAATCTCACAAACTTCCAGGTGACGTTGATGGCGCTGGTCCACGGGCCACCCTGAGGACCGAAGCTGTATACTACAGTGCTATCCTACGAAATCTCTAAAGATGCTAATTTTCCTATGTCCAGAGTTTGGGTTAATGATCTCTCTTAAGCTCTCCAAGCTGGGAACCTTGGAGCCCCCTCTCCCTATCATTCTTGTCCCACCTCTGAATGCTCTTTCTAGGGTCTCTGCCTCCTTTTCATCTCCAATCTCCAATGCCGCTGCCCAGTCACATCCTCCAAATGGGTCTCTCATTTTCAGTCTTCTTGGAAATGTGTTCCTCTATTTGAAAATACGAGAAAATTCTTTCTCTCCAAAATAAAATCCAAACATTTCCCTCCCTGACTCATACTCATGTCAGTGAGGGACTAATGCATACAAAATAAAATTCAAATGCTAAGTTCTTCACAATCTCACCTAACCAATTGTGCCAAGTTTGTCTTGCATATTTTCTTTTCTTTAATGTGTATTTATTTTTGAGAGAGAGAGAGAGAGAGAGAGAGCAGGGGAGGGGCAGAGAGAGAGGAGGACAGAGGATCCAAGGAGGGCTCTGCGCTGACAGCAGCAAGCCTGACGTGGGGCTCGAACTCACGAACTGTGAGATCACGACCTAAGCCGAAGGTGGACGCTTAACCGACTGAGACACCCAGGCGCCCCTGTCTTGAACATTTTCTTTCTCTCTCTCTCTTTCTTTCTTTTTAAATGTTTAATGTTTATTTTATTTTTGAAAGAGAGAGAGAGAGACAGAGTGTGAGCGGGGGAGGCACAGAGAGAAAGAGAGAGAGAGAGAGAGAGAGAGAGAGAAGGAGACAGAATCTGAAACAGGCTCCACGCTCTGAGGTGTCAGCACAGGCTCCATGCAGGGCTCGAACTCACGAACCACGAGATCATGACCTGAGCCGAAGTCGGAGGCTTAACCCACTGAGCCACCCAGGCGCCCCCGTCTTGCACGTTTCTAATTATAATAATAACCACAGCCCCAAACTTTTGTCAAGCTCTTACTATGTATCAGGCACAACTGTATTTCTTTTCATCTTTGCTCCAGACAACTGTATGAGGTTAAGTCCTGTTATTTTTTTCCCTTTTACAGATAAGGAAGCTAAGGCAGAAGCAGCTTAGACAACAATAGAGTTCATAAACCATAGAGCGAGGATCCGACTCCAAGGCACCACTAAGGCGCATTCCCTCCCAAAGTTAGTTCACGTGCCCATCATGCTTAATCACTGAAGGGTCACGTCATTTCCAGCTGCAGGCCCTTGCAGCCATTTGTCCTCTGCCCACGACCTCCTATCACCATCATCTCCTGTGTTTTTCTCCTCTCTGAATATTCAGCTCCTATCCCCAAGGAATACAGACGCACCCAGAGCCATTAATGTTTTCCTGTGCCCGATTCCCCCACTCACGCCAACCTCCCTTAAGGCAGCGTCTCTGTTTAACTTTGTTTCTGGTGCAGTCATCAGTTAGTACTAAGCTTTGTAGGTAGGAGGTGTTCAGAAAATCTCTGACGGATGAACGAGAGGATTGAGTAACAAATGAATGGAAGAGCGATCAAAGTAGAGGTCATCCTTAGCTTAATTGCCACATCTATTTAAAAAAGGGATTGGGGCGCCTGGGTGGCGCAGTCGGTTAAGCATCCAACTTCAGCCAGGTCACGATCTTGCGCTCTGTGAGTTCGAGCCCCGCGTCAGGCTCTGGGCTGATGGCTCAGAGCCTGGAGCCTGTTTCCGATTCTGTGTCTCCCTCTGTCTCTGCCCCTCCCCCGTTCATGCTCTGTCTCTCTCTATCCCAAAAATGAATAAACGTTGAAAAAAAAAAAATTTAAAAAAGGGATTGAATCGGGTAAGTTCTAAGTTGTTCCCATCAACGTGTCTTCCTTCTTTCATTCACTCATTCATTCATTCATTCAGTCAGTCACTCCCGTATTTATTACGTTTCTACAACATGTCAGGTATGATTCCAGGTCTTCAGCACCCGACAGCAAGGAAAGCAAAAGCTCTGCCTTTGTGCCTTTTACAGTCTGGTCGGGGAGTGAAGGCTGGGTCAGTGATAAATCCATAGAGGGAACAAAAGGGGCACTCCTTTAAAGAGATCTCCACATACACAGAAAAATAGAGAGCTACTGGGGCACCTGGGTGGCTCAGTCAGCGAAGCATCTGACTCCTGATTTCAGCTCTGGTCACCAGCTGGTGTTTCGGGGGATCAAGCCCCACATCGTGCTCTGCACTGAAAGCACAGAGCTTGCTTGGGATTCTCTCTCTCCCTCTCTCTCTCCGCCCCTCCCCAGCTCACATGCATGCTCTCTCTCTTTCCCCCTCCCTCCCTCAAAATAAATAAAGAGACTTAAAAAAAAAAGAGAGAGAGCTATTTATAGGTGATATTTATAATTTTATTAACCAATTCGTATGGCTGCACTGCATCACACCTCCTGCCATATCAGCCATTTCCAGGGGCCGAACCTACTGGAACTGGCTGAGAGGTACATTTCTGAACATCGTTTTTTTTTTTTTTTTTTTGCGTTTCACCTCCGTCTGTTAAAAATACTGAAATGAAAATCAGTCCTGTCATCTTGTTAGCATGAGTCATGTATTTATACAGATTTGATTGTTTTAATTTTCCTTTTTGTGGGTAAATGTTATGTAACGATTTGATTCTTCACAGGTTTAACCCGATTTTCAAGATCTTTTGGGCATTTGGTCTTGACTGAGTTTTGGTGGCATCAGTGTCACTGCCTGCCTGGCACCCTGGTTTTTTAATACAACCAGGGTTTCGTTGTATGTCCTTTTCCATCGAGGTATGGCATTTCATTAAGACACTTCAATACAGCCCTTCATTTCTAGCTGTACATGGGATGAGGAATCGGTTCCTTTGGTCTTGAAAAATGTACTGCCAATATGGTGGGAAAAGATATGTACTATCAATATGGTGGGCATCTGGAATGTTGGCAAAAGCAGAGAGGGCTACCTGAGTTTAGGTTGATGATACAGTCCTTTGGGGCCTTGAAATTGTAGTCGTTTTGCAATTGCTAAAATCAGTTGCTAAGCAGCCCATTTCTGGGTTTAAATGGGCCCATTTAAATAAGGACACTGCAAATACAAAAAGGAGAGGGATGAGAAACACCACCTTCCCATAATTTGAGAAAGTGATCTTTCAGAGGAAAGGACACTGATACTTGTTCAGTTGTAGGCTACCAGCACAAATGACTTCATTCAAGTTTGAATTAAGTTCCAAGTATTGGATGAGTTTAACGATAATCATTGTTTTCCTTTTCATTGTACTTGTGGGTCATTTTTACTCTAGGTAGAATTGCAGTTACAATAAAAAATATAAGCATGCCCATAGAAATAAATATAGCCTGAAATCCTTACAAAATTTTCATAAAAACCCCAGTAAGACAAACTTGTAAATTGGTACATTGAGATTAAAGGCAGCAGATAACGTGACTTAGGCCAACCACAGTTTCATAGCAAAAATAGATATAAATCCAGGGGCCTAAACGTACTTTCCAGGTTTATAATCAGAACTTTCTTTACCTTGTTTAAAATTCTGCTTCACTTTAATTAACCGTATCTGTATCACCTGTAATCTACTTTGACAATTCATTTAACCTTAACGATATCAATTTTGTTCAAGCACGGGGTAATTTTCAAATCAATGGTCTTATGTGGATATCTGTTTGTGAATGTAAGTCATTGTACTTTCTATAAAAAAATATCAAAATACAGAAATATGAAATATGTCTTCTTGTACAAATGTGTTTTCTTATAGACATCGTGGCAAATGGAAAATAGTTCATAGAAATAAAGTGTAGCCTATGGAAACATCCCTAATAGAAAATCATGTTTTTATACTTACAGTGTTTCTAGTAAAATTACTTCTAGAAAGTACTTCAGTGTACTAATGAAACAGAATTGTCTGTAGCATAGACTACGGCATAGCATAAAAATAGATTAATTTGCCCTTCCTACAAGGAAGCCTAAAAACCGTTAGTGAGGATATACCCAAATTGAAGCCTAGCTCTCTTAATTTCTTAAAGAGTAGTTTATTAGTGTGATTTATCCCCAAAGGGTTTATGGTGTATTCGTATTGACAGAAGGAGGGGAATTTGGAACACATCCTAGAACTTCAGTATGCAATTAAATGACTTTAGCTAGTACCCTTGATGTTTTTACAAAAAAAAAAAAAAAAAAGCGTCCAACCCTCATCCCCCACATTCAGTCCTGCTCCAAACACAAGGTTCTCTGCATGGGAGAGGAGTGTCCCGTCTCTTGTCTCATCAGAGCATGAATGCAAATGTGACTGCATTGATTGAGGGGTGGTATTGCCTACCATATGGCCCTCCTCAACGGACTCAACATGAGGAGGGGCTCTTTGCTGACAGAGAACTAAGCGGGAAACAAAGTGAACACCTGGTCAGATAAAAATCCATCAGGATATTTGAACTGGCTGCCCAGTCTCCAAATTATTCACAGGCATCAAGTCCAAGGTAAAATGAAATGTGCCCCTCTTGCATATTTCAGTAATTATTGTGGTGTTAGAATGTTGTACGACATACCCCTGAATGCAAGAACCTCCTCAATTGGCTGGTGTGCTTCTGGACTCTACACAAGGGGATGGTAAGATACGGTGACCAGAGAAAGAGATTAGAAATTGTGCATCCTCCCTGTTTCTTCACTGGGGGCATGCCAGCGCGGTGTGGCTGGGGGGAAAATCACTTGCCCTCGCTTCGTCTTGGCCATTTTTTTCGTTTGTTTTTGTTTTCTAAAGTTCATTTGTTGATTTTTTAGAAGAGAGAGAGGGTGAGCAGGGGAGGGGCAGAGAGAGAGGGAGACAGAGAATCCCAATAGCGCAGAGCCCCACGGGGGGCTTGATGCCACGAATCATGAGATCATGACCTGAACTGACATCAAGAGTCAGACACTCAAGCAACTGAGTAGTACCCAGGCACCCCTCATCTTGGCCAGTTGGCAAGAGGCCAACAGGAAGCCCTGTAGAGATTCTTGCTGCCCTTTTAAACCTTCAAGAGGCTGTGAAGTCTTGGACTCTCTTATAAGGGTAGGAGGAGAAGGGGTAAATGTGACAGGTCGGTCTTTCTCCTTCTTAGCTCTCTGATCAGCACTTTTTGTCCTTCTCATTGATAGAGCAGAACTTCCATATCAGCTGAGAAGGTGATGGCAGCGGAAGATTTTGAATCGTTGGGTGCACAAGTAAAGGCTGTTTATCAGTAAGTGCACCAGGCCATGGTAAACTCAGCGAGCTTCTGTAATGAGTGCCCAAGAGCAGAGGGGAAACCTTGAGTCTGTAAAAAAGCAACTCAGCCTTAAGCTTGGTCAGCCTGGGCAAATGCTCCAAGTGGCGATTTCAAGGCCAGACTAATGAGCTAATAAATTATAGTCACTTCACACGCAACCTGGTATGATTTCTCCTGCTGAGTTGAATCAGGTAGCAATCTAGGCTAACCTTTAAAAACTGATTTGAGATCTCCCAATAAGGTGGCCACATAGATTCAGCCTCTATTTTAGATATGAAGGCCTAAATTCTCATCCTTTTGTGTCAGAAATATCTCCAGAGCAGTAGTGATTTTGTTCCCCAGGGGACAGTTGGCAATGTCAGGAGACATTTTTAGTTGTGACTACATAGGGGACAGGGATGCTACTCACACCAGTAGATGGAAGTCATACATGCTGTTAAACACCCTACAGTATACAGGACAGCCCCTCCTGTATACTCCACAAAGAATGATCTGGACCAAAATATCAATAGTACTAAAGTATTATCAAGAAACCCCTCTAGGGGCTCCTGGGTGACTCAGTCAGTTAGGCATCCAACTCTTGATTTTGGCTCAGGTCACGATCTCACGGTTTATGGGATCGAGCCCCCCATCGGGCTCAGCACTGTCCGTATGGAGCCTGCTTGGGATTCTCTCTCTCTCTCTCTCTCTCTCTCTCTCTCTCTCTCTCTCTCTCCCTCTCTCTCTGCTTCTCCCCCACTCTCTCTCTCAAAATAAGTAAACAAACTTAAAAAAAAAAAAAAAAAGAAACCCTTCTCTAGAGCATACATATTAAGCAAAGGAGGGCTAATTTGACCAAAAAGAGTGAGCTGGAAACCTGTGGCTCCTAATTTACGAGGCAGGAATGAGCAGAACCTGCAAGTCTCCTTGAGTTCCCCTGGGCATGTGTTGGCCAAGTAAATCCTGTATGGAGTCCTACCGAGCACAATACATTTGTCCTATGAAAATGACTAAAACGAAAAAGGAGGAAAACCATCATTATTTCTGGCACAGAGCCTCATCATCTTGAATTGTGAGATGTGTCCTGCAGGTGGGTAAGATTTAATGAGCATGCTCAATTAGCTGCATCACCTCCACCTAGGGTGAAAGTCATCACGTTGCTACAGAGCTTGAGGCTTCAAACCCTCCTTAATCTGCCCAAATTCATAACAAAATTAAGCATCACTAAAGCCTTCCCAATTTCACCGGGAATCTGACGGACTAATGGACTTACACGTACATGGCAAAATAATGGTGGTTAGATTAATCCCTCTGATCAACGCGTACTCTCATTTAGAGTTATCAAGGAAATAATCTACGAATAGTTGCATTAATTACATTTCTGCACTTTCATTTAGTGAAGCGTACGCATTGGCAGAAAAAGCAGAAGGATGGCTAAAAGCATGTGCATGTGTGTGTAGGTATACTTTTCCTAGATAGTTCTCTTAAAAGTAATCCCATGACTGGACAGCTAATAATGCCAGGAAAGAGGCAGTACGCCATTTTACTATTTATATCTCGTAACAATACTATCTCTCCACGAGAGATCTGCCGCCGTAGGAGTTCTGATGACAGAACAGTCATTTAGATTTAATTTCCCTCTGATCAAAATGTCATCAAACTTGAAAAGAAGGTCAGAGTCTCCTAACGCAAGGTCCAGTCCCACTTGTGGAGGATTTAAGGGAGGCAGCGAAAGTATATGACCTGATTTATCCTTCCTATAGAAACCATATGTTACCCGGAAGTTCCCGGCCTGCTCAACTGTATCTTCAGAAACTACTGGGGAGACTGGCCATTTCCCTTGTTGACTCCCATATTACCCTTCCTCTAAAAGGTTAGGGCACTTGTGGGTAATTTCAGCATGAATCCAATTTCCAGAGCAACGCAGGACAACGAGGCTGACAGAAACACAGGAACCCCCACCCTCCTGTGTCACCTGCTATTGCAAACACACGGTGCGAGAACTGGCCATTTTCACTGTGGCATTTGGGACAGGCGTTAAGTGGTCACATCCTCTGCCTATCACAAGCCCCCCTGTGCTTGTTATGTGGTGATGAGATGCTCATCGCAGAGGACTCTCCTGAAATCACCCTTCTCCCTGCACGGTGACACCAGCCCCAAAGGTGTCCAAGTGAGTACTTTAACTAATAGGCTGTTTTGAGGACTTTGGATAGAGAAATGGATGTGAAGATCATGACCAATAAAGATAATGAGCATTTGCACTGTTAGGTGCCATTTCCAACTAAATCAAACCCTTCCAGCCAGTAAGAAAAGGGTGAGGGGAAAAAAAATCAAACGGCAAAATCTGCTGAGAAGGCCAAATGGGTCCAACTTCTGCAACCTCTCTTCTCATTTTTTTTTAATAACACACAGAAAGAAAAGAAAGAAAGAAAGAGAGAAAGAAAGAAAGAGAGAAAGAAAGAAAGAAAAAGAAAGGAAAAGAAAGAAAAGAAAAGAAAAGAAAAGAAAAGAAAAGAAAAGAAAAGAAAAGAAAAGAAAAAAGAAAAGAAAAGCAGAGGTAACGAGAGGGGGGGACAGATTTTCTTTTAGATAAAATATAGCGGGGTAGAAAAGTCTGAATATTCATTCAGTAATAATTGTCACATTCTGTTGTACATCTTGGCGGAAGGCAATGCATCGCTACAAGGGACCGAACCTAGGTTGGTCACACCAGAGCATGTTAGGGCCGCGAGGACACTGGCCCAACACCTTCATTTTAAAGAGGAGGAAACCGATGCGCAGACAGGGTGAATGTCTTGCTCAAACAATTCTCAAGTAAGAGCACGAGGAAGCAAAACTTGCCGCTTCATCACGTGGCCTCCCCTCTCTGTCCCATTTTCAGATCCACCGCTGAGAACCCTCTCTGGAGCCTACCATCTCTGTGTTCAAGCTGCCCGAGACACTCTGAGAGTGCAAAGGAATCGGTGCCCCCTAACTCTCAACTCCAAACTGGGTGTTTGAACTTGGGGTTGGTTCTTCCTAGCCAGGAAGATATCGGTCTGAGTCTGAGCAATCCCGAATGTCAATACAAGAATCCTGTTTGCCAAACGCTTACTGCACGAACTTGGCCCACTGAGAGCAGAGGGCCTGCGAGGTACCCGCACGTATAGATTATATGTAACCTTGACTGAAGCCCAAGCAGAGGAGGTGATCAACGTAGCTGCCATTAGTCTGAGCCTTTTACCTCTCCCATTTCAATTGTCTCCGGCTCTTACCTGAGCCCACGGGAAAGCTGCACAGCAAGAAACACGAAAAGCAGGGAGGCCTCTTAAGCTCCAGGGACTTGAGCTCCTAGCTGCAAATTTCCTTTCATTCAAAAGAACACTCTCCACCTTTTTTCTCAGCACAACACTTACCATGCCCATGAGGGGGGGAAAGTGTTTCTCACCAGGAATAAGCTGTAAGGTATATTTGAAAATTGAGGTTTTTGAATTGCAATTGGCATCTCTCGGTGCCTTTCAGATGGGGGCCATCTAACTGCAAAGTGACATTTTGTGATGCGGACGTAGTGGAGACCCAGTGAAAAACCACAATCAATCCGTTTCTAAAACACAGGCTCAAGAAACTGGGACCTAGCATTAAATCTGGAAGATCTTTTATGATTGTTCGTCAAAGGAAAATAGCAAGAGACATTCATTTTTCAAATTATTCTCCCTCACTAGCCTCTCTCATGGCTATTACCATGAGCAATATCATTCTTTACCCACTGCAGGAACCTTTTGTGAGCAAAATACCATAGAAAATCTTTACTTTCAAATCCATTCACTCCTGGCAAGAAACAATCCTGGATGAACTTTTAGAGTGCCCAGCTGAGTAAATGAGTGACCTTTGGTTGATCTAATTTACTTGTCTCTTTTTATCCACATATGATTTATATTACATGCGCATTTAAGCAGGCCTTTGTCTTCTAGCACCTGTAAGTCCTTCATGATCATTAGTTAAGCCTCACAGTCCATTTGAAATAAGAGGTATCTTACCTTCGGAGAGGAGGAGAAAGCTCCCGGAGGATTGCAGGTCCCCATGGAGGCAGAGTCATGCATGACTCAAGCCCTAGAGGGAGCTCAATACATTTCCCAACCCCCTCCAGGCAGCTTAACTGTTCATAAACGTGTGGCCATAATATTAAATTCCTACTAACTACATAATTGCACTTACGAACCCTGGCAGTCGTGCATTCACTCCTGGGTGCTCTTGGAAAGTTGGCCAAAGGGATGGAAAATGAGGGTGGGGGAGCAGAGCTAGAGTGAGGCCAGCCAGGGAGGAAAGATTGTAGTTTTTGATGTCTTAATCTTCTTAAAGCAAGTGTTCTTTATAACATGGTCAAGCAGCCGTGTTGAGGAGGCATTGGAAGAAGCCAAAGCTGGAGGCCAGGAGGACAGTTTGGATGTCTTTTTTAGGGTGAATCCAGGAAGTGTAGTGGTGAAGGGTCACGAGTTTTGGTCAGTCAGCCATGAGTTAGAATGCTGACTTTAGTATATGCTGTGGAGATTCTAGAAGATAAATGTCAATCACTCAGCACAATCTTCAATACGACAAATGTCCAGCTGTATTGTATTCAATACAATAAATGTCCAACAACTCAGGAAGTATGTGTTCCATGTTGCTTCCATTTCACAGATGAGCAAACTAAGGTACAGAGGGAATTAGTCATTTAAGTCATGGAACCAGAATCCAAACCCACGCACTATCTCCAGAATCTGTGCTCCATATCACTTCTCTAATAATGGCAATCAGTATTAACTACTAAGGCCGTAGGTCAGGAAGGAAGGCAGATTTAAGGTATATTAAAGAATGAGTGCCTGGAAGGATGTATGAATGATGAGAGAAGGGATATCCGAGACTGGTTCCTGGTGTTTTGACTTACGTAATGGTCCAGGGCATGGGCTCATGGAGGTAGGGAATGCAGAAAGAGAGGCATGCGTGGGACATGTTGAGCAAGTCTCATGTATTTGTAGCATATTCAGGCACAGTGGTTAATAATACACTCGTGGATATATGGATCTGGAACTCAAGAAAGAAGTTAGGGCAGATGTTACAGATTTGAGATTCATCAGAAAACACCTGGGAACTGAAGTCATATGACAGATGGGGTCACACAGTGTGTGGAAGGAGAAAGGAAGAAGGCTAAAGGAGACCCCTTTGGGGGAAAGTGGGGGGACACCAACATATAAGGGCTGAATACACAAGAACCCTTAAAGGGGAGCAAGAAGGAGAACGCTTGATAGATGCCCAACGAGAAGAGGTTTTAACGGTCTTCTGGTTTAACACTGTATTTTTTTTAACTGGGAAAAATATTTTATCTTCTTCCGCTTACCACTCCACAATTAAGTGCAAGGGATTTAAAAGACAGGCTGGATGGATCAGTGTCACACCCACTCATCTCCCGGGAAAATAGGGGAACTCGCATCACGAGCTAAGGGGTGGTCGGTGGGCCATCCTTCTCCCCATGTCTAGTCAGATCCAGCCATTCTTCATCTCAAAGACTACCTCCTCCATGATGGTCTGCCAGGTCCCCTAGTTGGAAAGAAAGCCATGGTCCCTTGTGGTCCTAGAGAATTCCATGTATATCTATACCACATCTTTTTTTTTTTTTTTTTTGCAGTCTGATTCATACCACAGCCATTTGCATATCACTTGCCAGACTAAAAATTCACTGATGGCAGAAGCAATGTCACATTATCAGTCCTGTACCACTAATTCCGGATGCCATGTCTGACCCACAGGGGATGCCTCATAAATGCCTGTGTCCCACAAATGAATCTAAATCACTACTGAAAGCATAGCAGGTACGTTCGAGTCGACCTCCGCCTTTCTTTGGACTCAACCCTGCTTGCCGTGACCCCTTGGTAGTACGGAGCCCCCACATCTGTAAACTGAGGAAAACAGGGCTGGCGGGAATTAAGTGAGATTATACACTTAAAACAGCAAGCATCCAATACTCATTAGCTATTAAGTGCCAGCTTCCCAGCTCGAGGGCTGGCCCAGCCCTACGGTGAAGGGTGTTTAGAAATCCCTTACCTGGTTTGGACTGAGGCCCCTCATAGACCCAGGGGTCCTGGTTCCCAACCCACCGCTTTAACTCCTGTCCTGCGAGATTTATAGCCTGACTGTGACAACTAATTTTGGAACTGTAATGCCTCCTGTCATCTTCCATAAATTTGACATAAATAAATCACAAAATACGCTTTTTATATCGCTTTTTATCTTGCCACGCTTCTTGTTTCTTTTGGAAACAGTTTTTATGGCAAATGCAGAGTGTAAATCCACCCGGCAATAAAGCATGCCAAACAAGCGTGTGGAACAGGCACCTGAGAGGAAATTACCCACCATTTGCAGCGCTCCACACAATTATCAGCAGGATGTTCTGGAGTGGGCCTATTCAACGCACTGCACTGTATTCCTCACCCACGATTTGCATAGCCCCTGTGTAAACAACACCGTTGAACCCAGGAAGTGGGCACCCGCCGGTCCACGTCTTCGCGCTGGCCTCCTCTCGTGGTAACGTGGAGTCTAGACTTCGCATGACACTCCCACCCCCACCGGCCCGTTTCTTTGGAGAGGTCACTTCTCCCAAGGCAGCGATGTCCAACTGAAGTCGCTGCGATGATGGAAAGGCTCCGTATCTGTGCTGATCAATATGGCGGCCACTGGCCCCGTATGGCTACTGGACGCTTGACGTGTGGGTGGCGAGGCAGAGGACCTGGATTTTCAATTGTATTTGAAGTGCTATCAACTTCAACGTGAGTAGCCACGGGGGGCTAGTGGCTACCTTAGGGACAGCACAGGAAAGGCTGTGCTCGATACATCTTCCATTACAGACACCTTGTCTCACACACCTTCAGTCTCAAGTGCCAGGAACCACGCCGCGCATCCCCTAAGCACTTTCTCACGCACCCTCTCCTTTCATCCTAATGGTGACCCTCTGGAGCAGGCGCTATTATCTCCATCATTTAAATGAGGCACATGAAGTTGAGAGAGTTCAAGTGACAAGTCTGAAGTCTTTGGACTACCACGTGGCAGAACAAAGACGCGAACGTAGGTCTGTCTGTCAAAGCTTTGCTGCTCTCAGAGTAGTACTTAGACCAGGCATGCTGGCTCGAGGTTATTATACTTGAATCACTAGGGCAACCTTTCTGTGAATTCGTTAGCACCGTGGGGCTCGACATTTAGGTCAGCAAAGCTCTCCACCTAGGAATGGACAGAGCTAGATTCTCATCACGCCTTACTACCCACTAGCTGCTGGCGCGAGCCCCTGTACTTCCCGACATATTTCCTCATATGTGTGGACAGGAAGAAATGCCGGCCGCTGCCTGCCTCCAGGCCTGTCGGGAACATACACAAGATCCCTCTGAGGATGTGCTAAAGAGTTAAAGTGCTACATGGAGGTGAGGCTTTGTTATTAAAGGAAATTCTGATGAATCCCACCGAACCCTATTTATTTCCGGCCTAAGTTGCCACAAAATCCATGTGCAATATCATTACCCACACCGATACTCACCAAACACCCCTAAAAGCCTACGCTCCGTGCGGCGAAATTAAAGGAACACATCCCGTGAACTTTTCGTAATGCCAAATGAAAGCAATGAGAATCCACAGCAGAAACCCACCCCACCGTGCACCGATTATTAACATGTTAATTTCTATGTCCCAGCTTTTGAAGATGATTCTGGGAACTACTTATTGAATTTTTAATTTGCAGATTATCGACCAAATTGGCCGCCGTGGCTCTGAGCAATGGGGCCCACATGTCAGAGGGGCAGGTAAAGCAGATGTGAGCAGACAGCAGAGGCTCCTGTTCTGATGGGAAGAGTCGGTCTGCCTGGGAACTGGGCTCCTTAGGGGCTCCTGGGAGCTTCAGGGTCAAGGGAAAGAATGATATATGTCCCAGATGTGTGCATGGGGAGTGGGAGGGATACAAGAATTTTGCCCTAAGAAGGCTTCTGAAAATTATTCTACAATCTGAACTTCCAAAGCCGTTTACCAGGTTTATCTTTTAATACCCATCCTCCTCTGTTTTTCCCTTTTTTCCTTCCTCCCTTCCTTCCTCCCTCCCTTCTGTCCCTCCTCTCTCCTGTTTTGCACTGGGGATACCATCATGAGTAAGACAGACCCTGCCTCTGCACTCACAGAGCTCACACCCCAGATGAAGGCTCAAGACAGAGACGGTGTGTGACACAACAATGTGACAAGAGGTATGCACGGAGGAGCAGAGGGATCCCTGGCCCAGAGAGGGGGAGGAAGAGGATCAGAGAAGCCTTCCCAGAAAAAAAGAAAATTAAAGAAGGAGCAGGAGAGAGTCAAATGGCTGAAGGCAGAGGATACGTCAGGCCGTGGGTGCAACAGACGAGAAAAGCCAGGAGTCCGAAAGCTTTGGGCACGATCCTTCACAAGGGCAGATGGTCCTCGGTCTGTCCCTCTCAGGTGGAGGTGATCCGCAAGCCTCCCCAAATCCGACAGAAGGCAGAACAGCCCCCGATTCCATAAGCACCGCTTGTTAACCAGCGAGTGCCGTAACCCTTCCAAGTCTTATTGTCCACATCTGCAAAATGGGAATCATGAGAGTATTCTCATGAGGATTAGAGAAGGGCACAGTGGGGAGAGCAGGTATCACAGCACCCATATGGGCTGCATAAAATGCCAGGGGTGGCCGCTTCGTCATCAGCACCATGATCATCAGCACACAGAGCTTCTGCATGCCTTATTCCTACAACGAGATCGTAACGACTTGCCCGTAATAAATGCCTCATTAAAATAAGAACCGCTGAGACTTTGCACCTGCCCAGAACTTTGTGGCTCGCAAAGGGTTCTCACCAGAGGGACCGTGACGAAGATCTGCGGAACAACCCCCTCAGCCCGGAGGACAAGTGTTATAATCTTCATTCTACTGTGCCTCAGAGAAGCACAGGAGCTGAGGGAACGTGTCTGAGGCCACACAGCTGTTTCACAGTTGAGCTGAGGCTAGGATCTCAGAGCCACGGTACTAAATGTCGGTGAGGGCGTTGACAAAATGGCTAACGTCTATTGAGTGCTCATTGGGTGTGCTGTTCTAGAGACATTACATGTGTAAAGTACACGGACTTCACAAGCACTCTGTGAAGGAGTGACTACCAGTTTGTGCTTTGTTACGGACAAGGAGACTGAGTCACGGAGATGTTAAACAGCTTGCCTGGGGTCACTAAACTAGTCACGACAGAGCTGTAGGTGTAACCTATGCTTTGGCCAACTCGTTGGCCCATATCCACAACCACTCCGCGTCCTGCCTCTCTTCACTTCTCTGATACTTGCTGGGAATCCTCCAGTGCTGGGAAGAATACGCTGAATATTGGAGAGGCTCAACGAATATTTATTTATTAATATTTTTAACAGCTTACTGTACTATTGGGAGAATAAGTATCTTGGAATGTTAGAAGGCTTTGATTATTTTCTTCCAAAGTTCCCACAAGGACCATGGCTGTCCATGAATCCACTCTTTTTTTTTTTTAATTTTTTTTTATGTTTTTATTTTTGAGAGAGAGAGAGACAGAGTACAAGCAGGGGAGGGGCAGAGAGACAGGGAGACACAGAATCCGAAGCAGGCTCCAGGCTCCGAGCCGTCAGCACAGAGCCCGACGCGGGGCGCGAACTCACGGACCGAGAGATCGTGACCTGAAAACCGAAGTCGGACGCTTAACCGACTGAACCACCCAGGGGCCCCAAATCAACTCTTTCTAACGTTGTTTTATATTCAGTCTCAACCCTAAACCCATGGACATTCTGTCATATTATTTCTGTCTGCCATCGGGTCACCCATGGGGCCTACCCGCACCGGGACTCCCAGACGTGTGCCTGCCTCAAAGGGCAGGGGTTGAGCATGAATTACACTTGCTCAGCAGAAGGCAACTTCAATGCTATTTGCTCAAAAGACCCCATCACGTCCCTTAATCTTTTCTGCTGGGCCAGGTGAAGACTTTCTTCTGTTCTCTTTTTCCTTTCCCACAGAGATGAGTCAACAACTCTCCTCAACACTCCAAAAGCAAACAGAAGACAGCGAGAGAGTGACGCAAGATGCAGTTGCGTGCGCGTGACCTTGAACATTCTACGGGATCCTTCCGTGTGTGACCGACTACCCCACTTCTCATTTGCCAAAAGTAATGCGGATTTAGACAGACTTCTTACTAGATACCTTTGACCTCTGGGTTGGACAATTCCCATCGCAATCTGCAGGGGACCAGAGAAAAGTATTGCGTACAAAAACTTCCAACTCACCAGAGTGCCGGCCGCTGGACAAGAGAGGAAAGCAAATGACTCAGGCAACCCTTCTCCCTCGGCTGCAAAGGGGTGGGGCGAGACTGAGGCTGAACGAGTTAACTGTAAGCTGTGTAGTCAGACGCACCCTGCAACTCCTTGAGGGCAGCCCTGCTATTTTGCAACTTAGCAGAAAACAAGCTGTTAGCCACATGTCCCCGCCTAGTCCCCTCCAATTTTTCAAATCATGATTTATATGCTTGGCTGCTTATGCAATATGCGGTTATAGCAGGGGGTAGGTAACCATGGGGAAACAGTACCTGGAGGTTTAGCGCAATTAACAAGCTCTGAATTTGACCCTCGGGGAAGGGTGGATACAATTCATAGTCACACTACGCTCTCTGCCTTGATGCATTTATTCTCTGGGGGGCGTTTGCCAATCCGTACAAAATGTGTTCCCTGCCGCAGAGGGACCTCAGGCCGCTCGTTTATATCCCTTCTCCCTACCCCAATGGAAGGAATACCAGGTTGCTATCTATTCTGAGTAGTGTCAGTGGCCATGATTTTGATTAAAGGTCAAAAGGTCTTTGTACCCCCGACTTTTTCTAAAACCAGGAAAACGGTGCCCACTTCTATTTCCCAGTATGCTTCTCATGATATACGCCCGTGTGATATTCAGCAAAGTGCCGTGGCATCGGCTGTTAAAAGATTACACTTCCAGGCTGGTATATGCGGGTACTCCAGTCCTCTCCCCGCTCTCTGTCCTATTTCTCGAGGATCCAACAACTAAGAGGGGAGCATAGCACAGCAGGGGGAGAGGGGGCGTCCACAATCCCGCTCCAGCCCAGACCTCGGTCCGTTCTAATTGGTGATTGCCCAAGTTGTACCTATGGTTATGTTTTCCAAATTATCTTCCTAGGTAGACGGGATAATAAATGCAAGAATAGCAGAGATTTATGGAAGGCTCCCTGGAACTTTCAGGAAATATGATAGTAATTACTCATATAATCGATATGGTTAGGGTATAGTGTAGACAGAATTACCTAATTCGCCATTTACGAAAAATTAGTCCACTTCTGCAGGGAATCCACCCAAGGCAAAGGCCCTCTCCCCAAACAATGGAGATAGTACCCTGGACCTGTTTCTCAGGTATTTGACTTTTGTGGCCAGCCTTTCTCTAATGCACATTCTTAGCAGAAAACAGGACTTTTCCAGCAAATTACAATATCTGTCATCTGGACCATCATACATACTTAGAAACAGCACTCTATGGCTGCCGAGTTGCTTAGCTTCAGTGACGTTGACCAAGCAGGATGGAAATGAGGACATTCATCCTCCCCAAATGACACTGGAATAAAGGCACAGACATTTAAAGAAATAAAGTAAAATGTGAAATGTGAAACGTCAGAGGTGGTGCTTAGGAATAATGAAACTGTAAGAAGTTAAACACAATCAGGTTTAAAGAGATAATGATAAAAATGAAAATCTGAAATCTCTTGCCAGTAGAGTAAACCTAGTCTAGGAAGATGAATTCAATATTTCCTGCAAATAAACAGCAGTTTCTAAAAATAGAAAGCACAGCTGTGCAAGCCAGAAAGTTTCAGAGGATCATTGGTAGTGGTGGTCAAAGTATGACTTTTTGTGACTCTGTGGGATTACAGATGAGTGATTGCAGCCCCTCGGGTAACTGAGATTTTATTAAACTGACAGACCATAATTTAACACATCCTTGGTGGAATATACATAGGCTCACTTTTCTGTCATGGAAGTGCTTTGTGAAGCACTAAACCAGTTTACCTTTGTATCCAAAGAATCAAAGACTTGTGAGATCCTTAGTGAAAACTCAAACTAGTATTTCCCACTGTGTTTCTCAGATGTTCACAATGCCCAGGAAGCCATTAAAGGCTCTGACAAGTACCGCAACATTACTTTTGTCTTTCTTTCTTTAATCGTCATTTCCCAAATTTACCTCAACACAGAAACCACTTTATTTTGCCATAATTTGGAGAATATTACATTAGAAAAATATAAGATATTATCATCATGCTACCGGTAGAGTTCTGAAACATGAAGTTTCTGTGCGTATCTTCAGGTGTCTGACACTGAGGGTCCTCAAAAGGACCCTCTCAGGCTTCTACTTGTGACGTCTATCGTACCAGTGATGTTGGCTTGAGGGTCCTTCAGTTGCTGGTTAAGCAAAGATTAACTGCATTATTATTCAACTGTAAGATTGCACCCACTGTCAGTTCCCTGCAGGATCAGATAAGCCCTTCCACTGTGGCCTTCCTGGGCTCAGGATGCTGGCTCGCAAGCTTCCCTAATTGCTTCACCCCCTCACTTCCTACCCTGCATTTTTATCACTGGCAAGTGTTCGGAGAAAGTGCAGTCCTGTGGATGAAGAAGGAAAGAAAATTTAGAGCAAGTGCCTTCTTTTAAGGAGAGCAGCCTTAGCAAAAAATGTTACAAATTAGCTACAATATCAGGTTCTCAATTCTTTCCTGATTTCCTCAGGTGCCTGCACTTGGCACTCCAAAGGCTTTCAAACTTTATTTTCCATTCTTTGATTGTGCGGGGAGAAAGATGCAATTCTAAAGGAAATGCATCATAAAATTTATATTTGGGCAGTCTTATCAGCATTGGACATGCATAATCTTCCCTTGCAAAGTTTTTGCTATGAAATTGCACACAAATTTGTTTCTAAAAAGAGACAGAGACAGAGACAGAGATGAGAGAGAGAGAGGGAGAGAGAGAGAGAGGAAACCCTCTCTGTTTCTATGGTGTTTGATGTCTATTTATATGTTTCTTAAAGATAAAGCATTTATTCTATGCATGATTTGAATTTTATGCATCTCTTCTCTTTGCCTTAACGGAAGTGAATTCTTATTGCATAGCCAAATTTCACACTCAATTTATTCTGCAGAGTAACTCCTGTCCTCCAGATGGGACTATAAACCAGTAGAAAGAAGTTTTTTAAGTGTTCCTAATTGAATATATGGGGTCTACTTCTGAAATGAAATCCAAAGCTCAGGGAACAGCACAGAACATCATTGGTAGAGGACACAAATATCCATAAAACAAAACCAGACTGTTGGTGCAGGGATGGGTGGCCCCATCGTCACCGAGTCACAGACCAGGCAGCCGGGAGCAGGAAAGAGTGCCTCAGGGGGTAAAAAAGATTTCTCCAGCTCTTTTAAAAGCTACTGGAGATCAAAGAGAGGGACATCTCATGGCTAGCAAGATAGAAGAATAACAACAAAGCCCAGGAGAGCAGCCCCAAGTATTAGATAGATGGAGAGGTAAGAATTAGTTACACGAAGCTCACTACAGGGGATCCGATAATGATCACATGAGAAAAAAAACTGTTCTCTGCTTAAGAAGGTAGGGGTGTGGGGGCGCCTGAGTGGCTCAGTCGGTGAAGCCTCCGACTTTGGCTCAGGTCATGATCTCGCGGTTTGTGAGTTCCAGCCCGGAGTCGGGCTCTGTGCTGACCGCTCCGAGCCTGGAGCCTGCTTCGGATTCTGTGTCTCCCTCTCTCTCTGCCCCTCCCCCACTCACACTCTGTCTCTGTCTCCTTCAAAAATAAAATAAACATAAAAAAAAATTAAAAAAAATAAAAGAATGTAGGTGTGTGTGTGTGTGTGTGTGTGTGTGTGTGTTTTCCCACAGAACATCCGTGACAATGCTATATCCAAGCGGGGCAGGTACCAGCTACGGGACCCAAAACAATGTAATAACAGTAGCAATAATCATACGATGAGGGCTTATCATGTGGCAGCAACTGTGCCAAGCACTCTGCATGTATGATGTCATTCTCTGAGGTCGCACCCCGTCTCTAGTGTTCACAGTCACATTGAAGGCAGTCAATAAACACGTATGGATTAAGAGACGTTGCCTCGATGTGGTTACCGTTATATTTCCTCTCTTACACATGAGAGAACCTCAAAGAGGTTAGGATCCCACACAGGTAGAAGTTTGCAAGGGCCGGCTTGCGCCCAAGGACTGTCCACATCTGTGCTTTATTTAGACGATGCTGCTTAAGGTAGGACAGGGACAAGGCTTACAAAGTTTGCAAGTGGTGGGGGGTCAGGATGTGAAGCCGTGGCCGCAGTGGAAAGGCAAGGGAGGGAAAAGAGACACAGAGAGCCATCTACTCTGAGTTTGGGGCTCATTGTAACCAACTTAACCTCTTCCTTGGTCTCAGTATCTTTATCTGTAAAATGCGGGAATTGAAATCCAGGTTAGTCAATTATGAAAATCTGAGATTATGTCGACAAAGCGGTATTGAAGTATTTAAAACCGTAACTTTTGTTTTCGTTATGTGTCATAGGACAGCAACCCCTGCCGCCTGGGGTTTGTCGGGTGGCACCCCATCATACGACCATGTGAGAATAAGAACCAGGTTGGATCTTGGGTTCTTCCTCAGTCTGAATAACTGAGTTGAATTAGGGTGGGTTGATAGATTTAAACTATCGACGCTTCCAGGTTTAAACTATGCTACAGAGTCCTAGCAGCGTAACAGTTAGGAGTGCAGGTGCCAGGAGCAGGCATTCCGAATTCAAACTCTCTCTCGGCTAATCCTTGCTCAGCCGCTCACCAGCTGTGAGATCTTGAGCAAGTCACTTAACCTCTTAAGGACCCTCATTTCTAATTTCTAACATGCAAATAATGACCTGATGGTCTCAGTGTCCACATGGGGAATGCATGAATAGTAGTTATTATCACTGGATACGGTTGTTGGAGGGACAAAGTGAGTTAACACACTTAAATCAAGGTCTGCCCAGTTAATATCAGCAGTGATGATAAAGGAAACGGTGACGAAGATGATGGTGGTTTTTTATCAGCCAGCTACTGGGGTTTGAAATGCTCACCATACTAGTAAGTCAGCGTTGGTTTAGCGGATATGAAACTTCAGAAAAGTGAAGGGCAGAATTTGGAACGAACGTGCGTGCGGGCATTCGAGTTCTGACGTAGAGCAGGAAAAGAGAAACGAAGAAGACTTTATTCAGTCGTTAAATAAAGAACATTCCTAAGATCTAGTGGTTCTGCTGCCAACACCCCAACTGCAGGCTCGGGACCTTGAAGAGGGAGATATTGGTCCGTGGGAAGAGGAAGATATTTGGTCCAGATTCTCTGGAAAAGGTGGTGGTTTGGGCTCCTTCAGAGACAGATCCCTCTTGGATGTGGGATTACAACGTTTAGTCCCCAAAATAGGTCTAAGGTATCTTTTCATACAATGCCTTAAATGGACCATTTATCCAGACAGCCTTTATAGTATTTGTTGTGGACCGAAATGTGTCCCAAGTTTTGTATGGTGAAGCCCTAACCCCCAAGGTAAATGCATTGGGAGACAGGGCCTTTAAGAAAGTCATTAAGGTTAAACGTGATCATAAGAGCAGGGGCCCTAATCCTACAGTACTGAGGTCTTTGCAAGAGAAGAAACACCAGAAGTGGGTGCACACAAACAGGAAAGACCACGTGAGGACACAGGGAGGAGAAAGTGGCCACCCGCAATCCAAGGACAAGCTTCAGACCAAACCTATCCTGTCGGCATTTTGGCCTTGGACCTCCGGCGTCCAGAACTGTGGGGAAATCAATTTCTGTGGTTTAAGCCGCCCGATCCTTGGTATCTGGTAATGGCAGCCAGTATACACCTGGACAGTAGCCCTGAGAACTTTCAGGCTTAGAGAGTTCCTCTGCTTGACTGTTGAAGAAGAAGCAGGAGGAAAGGTAGCAGGCATTGGATTGTGGGAGGGGAAGGAAGAGAGGGAGGAGGAAGAAGAGGTCCAGGAGGTGGACAGGAGAGCAGTGCGCCCCGGTATCCGCTCTGGATCACAGTATAAAACCATCACTGCTGAAAAATCTTCCCATGACCCTCTGCGGAGGACCGAGGTCGCCTCTCACGGTGCTCAGCCCCATGCGTGGTGCCACGTCCAGTCCGTCTTCTGCCCGAGCACCAAAACCACAAGGATGTGTCATCTGCTGGCTTTTCTGCCCATTGCCCTCGCTGACATTGAGCCCCAAGCAAAATGATATTTTAATAAAATCACCTCCACTCTAAAGAGAACAGAATAGGAAGTGTAGCTATCTGTGAAACCTCTCATTGTTTAAACGATAAAGGAAAGAATGAAAAGAAAAGGAAAGCAGCAAAACCTCAGGGAAGCTGTCTCCCATATATATGGCTGCAGTGAGTGAAAAATTAAAGTATCAAAGAAATGGATGGCTTGGAGATGAATACAAATATGAAAAAGGAAAGCATTTGTCACTTTCTCTCCACTTCTATCATCATCACCCCTTCCCCTCCGACTCTGAAGGTTAACATGGTACCCGTTGGCCAATAATAAAGGTAGAAAGTATTTGAGACATGACTATCAGCCTCCTGGTGTATTTTCATCACAATGTATACTAAATGTGTATTTGCTTGCCTTCTCTTTCACATACCGTGGCAGCCAGAGTCAAGGTTAAGAGGCCACTACCACACTGTACAACGGGGCAGAGAATCACGTGACGGTGACAGTATTTTTGGCTGGCATTTACAGGACTCCAGTCAGATAGCGGCAGCCATCTCTGGCAGCCGCCCCCACCCCCGAGGCCACTAAGCTCCCCATCTGCATCCGGTTTTGCTTACTTCCCAGCTGAAGAAAACACTCCAGTGTTACTTTGAACCCACTCCAGTCTGACAGGGGAGGACCATTTGAGAGGAAATTATGTATTCAACAGTAAAACGCTTGCCTGTTAAGGTCACCTAACCATCCTACTCTATTCTGTTTGAATTTACTGGCTAGAGACTACTTTAATTCATTTTATAGCAGAACAGTTAGATGATGCTCCATTTATTATAAACATTTGGTTTGCATAGAAGATTTGCTATGTTTTATTAATCCATCACACCGTCTTTCTAAAAATACGATGGAGGAGGTAGCCCAAAATGTCATTCTTTATCCACTTTAGGTAGTTGGGCAATTAACACGCCAAGCCTCTGCGTCTCTTCTGAATCAAAGGCTGTTTTCTGATACGGATCCATCTTGCCCATATCATCCGTGGAATCACAAAACATATGATAAATCCAAGCATTTGACAGCGTTATTTCTATCAGGTTATAACCCTATTTGATAAACTCCAATCAGCAGCAAAACTATACCAGATTAATGAGAACCCATCAGAAAGTACGCCGTGTCATTTCATTTCTGGGGAATGACAGCTAAGATACGTTCTCAAACATTCAGAACAAATGGGGCAGGATTTTTAGAACGTATATTTTGTTTAAAGTGACTGGGGGGAGACAAAAACACCCGCAGAATTGTGTGTTCACCACATCATGTCCAAGAAGCTGAAACAGGAACGAAATAAAACGAAATGTGTTTTTCGCAGATGAACGAAAGCTTCTTCAATTATGAAAGAGTAAACTGATAATAGGATCCCAGAGACAAAGAAATCATATGAACACATGGCTTACCGCTTACCGTATATACGGTGTGGAAGCGAGTTACACCTTACCGCACAGAGAAAGCGACAGGGAAAGAGTAAAAAAAAGGACGGAAAAGAGAGGAAGAAATTAAGGCTGCCATTGTAGTCCACTTGGCCCATGTTACAGTCAAACAATAACGTCAGGTCTAAAAATGGCTTAACCCAATAACTTAGCAGAAATTCCGGTTTATACGTGATTATTGAAGAGAGCTACCACCGTCTTTTTTTCTTTACGAAGATAAAATTGTCATATTCAGATGCTGACCTTTTACCGCGCAATAGAAAACCATTAATAAAAATTTATTTTAACACCAACAAGCCCAAAATGCTTTGAAATATCAATTTTAAAGGATACTTTCTCCCGTATCCCTTATTATAAATGTTACACAGACAAAGGCAGAAACCAAAAATCAATTTTTAATATATTTCTTCCTACCACAGGGCATGAGAAACATTAATGGTTTCTGCATCTACATGGTTACAATTATTAGCTTTGCCTTTCTAACTCAGTGCTCATAAAGTATGCTCGGCTTATGATTTGGGGGATGGGGTGCTATTCTTAAGGTTTTTCTGGATGTACGTTAATAAGCAGCAATCCAGGATCTTGAGAGTCAAGCCATTACTTGCTTCCCCCATCCAGCATCCTGATATTTACATGATCACTTACACGGAAGCAGCAGAACAACTTAAAACTTAATGATCCCAATTCACAACTCTGCAGGGGGGATAAGAAGCTGCCGTAAACCTATTGAGGGATGCTGCCATGGGTCCTTGCTGTACAGAAGGGGAAAATAACC
The DNA here is from genome assembly GCF_016509475.1 of Prionailurus bengalensis. Classification (NCBI taxonomy): domain Eukaryota; kingdom Metazoa; phylum Chordata; class Mammalia; order Carnivora; family Felidae; genus Prionailurus; species Prionailurus bengalensis. The sequence continues at coordinate 187,216,100 of NC_057344.1, read as the reverse complement.
ATTCCAATGGTTTTGTTTCACCTTTGCTCAGATAGACTCTGATGTATCTTGCGTTCTTCATTTCAGATGTATTCTTCACTCCCGGCCCAATGTCTTTGGGGCTATCGCTGAGGACAGGTAGAGTGGACATCTCCTCTTTCGCCCTCTCATGAGCCCCTGATCTCTTTGGAGAACCACCTCTGTCTCTCTCTGTCTCTCTCTCTATCTCTCTCTCTCTCTCTGGCTCTCTCTGGCGCTCTCTCTCTCTCTCTCTCTCTCTCTCTCTCTCTCTCTGGTTGGTTTTATTGGAACTGTTAATCTGAGTATATGGATGTCTCCTAGCCAGTCAGGGTAAGCATAGGCTCCAACCCATTGAAGACTTGCTTTATAATTCCTAGCTTCCAGGGCCTCAAGAATGCTCTGGCCCTACTTTGCTGAAACCTGGTTCCCAGGTTTTCCCCTGCTTCAGTAAGCTACCCCATAGCCTTTCTTTTCTGTTTTAATTAACTTAGCCAACATCACTTTCTGTGGCTCGAATTCAAACTACCAGCCAGCAGAAAACGGGAGATAAGCATCTTGGTCTTTACTTTCCTCCAAACTCTCACCCAGTGATGTCATTTATCTGCCCAAATATCTTCAGAAGCTCCCTTTTCTATAGGTGAAAATCCTCATTCTTCTGCAAGGCATTCGAGGCTCTTGCCAACTGGTTCCATCTATCTATCCCAACTTAACTCCTGTGTTTTTTTGTTTCTTGGGGCTGTTTTTTGTTTTGGTTTTTCACTACAAGGAATCCACTGCTTGAGTGAATTCATTTTCCCTTGCTTAATTCTCTACTCTGAGCGTCTGCATATTCTTTTGGTCATCCCACGTAAGAAATCTCCCAATCTTTATCAGCAGCGATTCTTAGTTAGAAACAACAGATCCTATTTCCGCCCGTTGAAGCTGACTTAAAAAAGAAACACGATCAAAGGACATAAAAAGCACTTCCCAGGCACTCCCAGAGCATCAGGCCAGAGACTAAGAAACCAAAAGCAATGCTTAAATCCCAGGCCTACTGTTCAGTAGGTCTCCAGGGCATTTGAGACAGGCCATAGACTTCCCAGGAAAGAGGCTGGCACGGGAGCTTGCCCAGATTCTCTCCCCCTGCTACCTCTGATAGCCAGTTCCACACACAGAGTCTGCTCCTTCCCGTAAGTCATTTCCAAACCCAAATCACATGGGCGCAGAACGAAGATCACATTCCTGCACCTGAGGAAGGACCTTGGGAAAAAGCTTCTGTCTTCTGCCCTCAGGGAGGCACAAATGCACAGGGTGTCGGGCGACAGTGAACTTGAGCCCTCACGGTCCTACCCTCCCCCCAAGGCCTCCTCCAAGTTTTCTGGTAGGGAACATCCTCGCTTGTCTCTGAACTCCTTTCAACTTATTATCTGCATCTCAAATGTTCAGCTTAATTAAACACATTTAAACTACATTATGATTTGCAAAGCGTTTCCACACATATCATCTCTTTTGATCTTCCCGACACTCTGTCAGTTGTGTTTCCCCAGTGGTCTCCTTTTATAGATGAGGCAGTGGAGGAACTGTCCAGCTTCCTACTTAAAACACACTGTGCATCACCCTCGGTAAACACACCATGAAGGCAGAAGTCAGGAACCAGGATTTCCTTGGCCGGCTATTCTCTCCAACTGCTGGCCATAAACAATGTTGCTTGTGTCTCTCTCCTTTTGAACTTTTGAACTTTTAGGACAGAGCTAAACAGCACACGAACCATGAGACCCTGCGTTTCCAAGGAAGAGGAGGAGGAAATGGGTCAAGGATATCATTGCTGTGGAAATTGTCACCCCCCCCCCTCCGCCCACATCTCTGATGGCCACTTGACACAATCGGGCACCTTGAGAGAAGTTAGGCGTGGGGTGGAAAAGGAGCATTTCTGGAAAAAGGGATTGGCATCATCTGACGAAAGGAAGGGGTCAGGTGAAGGAAGGGAGTTTCGCAGTGTAGATAGAGAAAGGGCAGGTCCAAGCTCTTGAAAGGGAAGTCAACACACAGAAACAAAGGAGCGAAAGGCCAGGATGCCATAAGCGTATAAGCTTTGTCATTTCTCCACACGCGTATGTTTTTAAAAACGATTACCATCGTTCCCTGTCGGTGTTTGGTTTTTCTTTGTCCTGTGTGGCTTTGTTTTGCTTTGGTTTGATCACAGAGCGAACAGCAGTGGTGCTTTTCTCTGAGGCCACAACGAGCTGGGAAAGCTAAGGAGAAGCCAGGCTCAGCGGGGAGAGGAAGCCCAGGGATGGGATGGGAGGAGGATAACTGAATGAAAGCAGAGGCAAGCAGAAGAGGTTGGAGGACAAAGGGACCTTGAGGCAAGGAAGAAAATGTAAGACCAAGATGGAGGCCCCGAATTAGCCAGGCCAAGAGCAAGACGCCTGACATCAAGAAAGGGACACCTTCATCTCATTTCTCCTCAAGCCTGGAGGCGCACCCATTCCCACACAAGCGAAAGATAGTCCCGAGGACCTACCCAGAGTGCGCTCTCTCCAATATGGGGTTTTATATGAGTAACAGATTCGCTGCTGTAACAAAGATCCTCAACATAACAGTAGTGCATACATTTTGTTCAATGTTTATTTATTTTTGAGAGAGAGACAGAGAGACAGAGCATGAGCAGAAAGAGACAGAAAGACAGAAAGAGAGGGAGACACGGAATCTGAAGCAGGCTCCAGGCTCCGAGCTGTCAACACAGAGCCCGACGCGGGACTTGAGTTCACGAACCGCGAGATCATGACCTGAGCTGAAGTCGGACGCTTAACCGACTGAGCCACCCAGGCGCCCCTTAGTGTTATTATTCTTAACAGGGGTTGGCAAACCACAACCCGAAGCCAAATCCGGCCCACTCTCTGTTTTTGTAAATAAAGTTTTATTGGAGCACGGCCATGCCCATTGGTTTACATATTGTCGATGGCTGCTTTCACACTACAATGGCCCAGTTGGGTAGGTAAGACAGAAACCGTGTGGCCTGCAAAACTTAAAATTTTACCGTCTGGTCCTTTCAGGAGAAAAGTTTGCCAAGCGCGGATGTATAGAGTCGAACAGATCTTGCTTTTGCCGAATCGCGTATGTTCTGTTACAAATAAATCATGACACCTGCTTCATAGCAGTGATTGTAAAAAATAAAAGAAATAAATTACGTAAAGCACCACAGCAGCAATCCCATAGTAAATGCTCTATAACCTTTGGACTTGTTTTGTGTTCCTTGATGTATGGTCAACACTGGTCCTGAAAAAACACTGCTGAATGTGTGCAAGATGATGTCATGAGACAAAATCAAATCTTTCACTTTGATGTGCTCACATATATTTTTTAAATTTTTTAATGTTTATTTTTGAGAGAGAGAGAGAGAGAAGAGAAAGTGAAGCGGGGGAGGGACAGAGAGAGAGGAGACACAGAATCTGAAGCAGGCTCCAGGCTCCGAGCTGTCGGCCCAGAGCCCGACGCGCTAACCAACTGAGCAACCCAGGCGCCCCTTGATGTGCTCACATATTAAATGCAGACGCAGGGCCTTTAACACGTTGGTACAACCAGCCAATGCGGTGACACCTCATGTTACGCCAGGGAGAGCTGTGTGCACCCTGACGTGCAAATAGGAACGAAGCATCCACGTACACATAAAGGGTAAGTTCTTATCTAAATGGGGCCAAGATATATAAAGCTTTGAATTAGAAGATGCAAAATCTAAGCCAAGAATTTCCAGAACTACAGAATAGAGAAAAAGATAGAACAATGCCTGGCCCACAGAAAATATGTGTTAAAGGCAAAGAAAGGAGGAAGCGAGCCTCTAAAGGCTCTCCAATGTTCCCAAACTGAGAAAATTCCTAACTGCCTATCCTATCTTCCTTTAGAGCACGTCACCTGCCACCAGCCCCGCTCATTTCCTGCCCCTTGACCATACTGTCCTTAGTGAAGCTTCTTGAAATTGCTCATATTCCTCCTACCTTTACAAGAATGCATGAACATTGAGTCATTTACAAATTATTACAAACTGTATACATACATTCGTCTCCAAAAATGCCAAAAATAGAAATTTAAAAGGCCACCTAAGAAGTTATTACGAAGCAAAGTTTTAATATTTTCCCATACCCCCTGGACACGCACACCTGCATCTCTCCCCGCCTCTGCTCGTCACTCATTCTATTCCAGGTCTTAGCTCAAGGGTCACTTTTTCGGAGAACCTTTCACACCCAGAGGGTACCATTCTTCTTTACTCTTATTACTTGTCACTTCTTCCCGTACTTACCACCTTTTAAACTACAGGCTCCTTTGTAATCATTCAATTAATGTCTCCCTGTCTCCCTGCCAGCCCCACCCTATGGCCCATTCAAATATCTATTCAAACATCTATTATGCCCTCCTCGTGAGAGTGGAGATGGCGTCTGTTTTATTTACCAGGGTGTCCTCATCATTTGTGAGATGACACATTGTGGCTCTTCCTCAATATTGATTAAACAAATGCGTGCGCCGCTTCTAGAAAAGAAATGGAAGCTCAAAAAAGCCTTAGAAAGGCCAGCTTTAGAAATAGGTAATGGCTTATCAAGATGGTGTCTGATAAGATAAAGCCAGGTGAGTCGTTGCAGACCACTTTCCAAGGGCATCTTTATTTTTCAAAAGCCTTTTCCCTCCGTGATCGTATCAGATTTTCCCAACACCTCTTCAAGTAGATGAGGGCAGGGGGTTTTGTGCCCATTGTACAGATGAGAGAACCGAAACTCGGAGAGTTAGAGTGAGTTTCCGAAAGCCACACAGCTAGATGGTGCAGGACAAGAGCTCCGACCGTCTGTCTACCGCCCACCGCGTGGCCAGGGGGAGGCAGGACATGGTGCGCAAGTCCGGGCAGGGACATTCCTGCTGCCCTCAGAAAGACAGGAATTAGAGCTGTCAGAAGAAGCCACTATATGCATTGCCACGCAACACTGACAAACATTTCAGAGGGGCCAGAAGACAGGCATGGAGATACTTAAAGCCCTGGGAATTAAAAGTGAGAAAGATTACAGGGCTACAGTGAGAAGTTTGGAGGACAGAAACTAAGGGATGGGTTCCTAACAGCCTGCCGTCCATCAGTGGTTATTACATGGGAGGAGGCTAGCCAGCTGCTCTGCAGTTCCAAAGACTACCAAAGAATGGGAAACGGCTTTAAATTCTATGAGGACACGCTCCCCATTCGTGACATAGACACAGCGCTCATAGAACAGGATGGTTGTTAGACTGCAGAATTACTCCGCAGGGACGTCCTGTTCCCTGATGGTGAGCAGGAGAGGGCTCACCTAACAGGGTCCATTCTGATGCAAAGGTAAGGGAACCAGCACTGTCCGGTGTTCAGAGGTGGCTGTTACGTGCAGAGCAGAAAAGGCCAGGAAAATTAGATACATCCCCACACTTTTTCCTGCTGACCGTTCCTGAACTGCTGACATTGATGCTTAGGTTTGTTTGTTTGTTTGCTTGTTTGTTTTTTTAAAGCAAATATTTTGGCTACACGGACAAGTAGGAAGCAGAAGTAAATGCACATCTAGGAAGGATGGTGATTTTGACCGATTACTCATCTACGCAGGTGGTGTTTTCCAATTTGAGAATGAAGCTAAAAAAAAAAAAAAAAACACAACAACTGAACACAAATCACACACAAAGTACAATTCTCAAGGAACTGCAGAAAGATCACGAGGAAATTCAGATGTGCCTACTTTATCTTCAAGTTAATCAACAACGATAAAATAGAATGGTTTTTATTGGGACTATTTCTCATGCTGGCCAATCACACCTAAAGGATGTTCTGTATCACACCTCAACCAACTTTTTAATGAGGAAACGATAATAGAAAATGGCAAACTACTGGTGCTCAAGGAATCAGAAGACCTAACCCTCAATTCTGAGACCGAACCCCAAGTAAATGCCAAGGTATCTTAGCCACGCGACCTTGGGCAATGACCCTTCCTCTCTCCACACCTGTTGCCTGGTCTAGAAAATGAGAAGACTTCTTCTGGCACTGCCCGAGGCTCTTTCCGCTTCTACAACAACCTGGCTCTCTGATTTTCAATCTCCAAAGAGGCATTGAAGGTAAGCTATGTACTGAAGGCCTCCTTCACGTCAATCTCAAAATTAGAGAATTTCTAGAAAATATTTGGAAAGTAAAGTGTTCACTGGGATGCATCTCAGTATTAATTGAAATGCCTTAAGGCAGAGTAAAAAGGCTAAAATATTTACATACACTTAATGGAGATTAGCTAGGGGAAAATAGAAGGAAGATTTTACCTTACTTTGGTTCACGGCATTCTTCATCAATTAAACTTAAGTGTAATGACATTTTGACTCAGGTTCTCAAATTAAAATGATTTGTATATGACCCCAGGTAACATTCAGTTAAAAGTAATAGTTAATAAGGCTCTGCTTGCAAGGCTAATGGGCTGGTATTTATCAAGTGAACACAGCTCTGTACAGATTCTCAGCAAGCTCGGAGCAAGTGAGCTCCCTTCCCTTCGGGAGTCCGGGCCGCTCCCTCGTAGGAAAAGGCCACGGAAACGTAGGCTGCATTAGGTATTGGATCATATGACCTCATTCCAGTGTTTCCACCCACAGTAACTATGGGTGGTCTCGTCCACAGTTTACAGATGATGAGACCGAGGCTGAGGAAAGTCACATCTGCCCTGGGTCACACAGCCCAGTATCCAGCAAAACCAAAATTCAAACTCAGTTGTACCAGTTCTGTCTGTCTTCTAGTGTCACCTCTCTGGGGTATATTCATAAACCGTGAGGCATTATTGAGTCTCCATATTAAATAAATGACATGTTCAGAGGGAATCGCAAAGAAACGCACAGAGGGTTTATCAAGTGTCGAGTACATCAATGTCTCCTTCTCATTTTCAAATTCCCCAATATAATTTGGCCATTACGGGTGGTTAAAAAGTATTCCAGTGGTAATTCTACCATGAAGAAGAACCTGGAACTCATCATAAAAGTAAACCCCGAGGTATCCAGGTCTCCTTCTGGTTCCCTAAGCCCATCGTGCTATGCTTGCCTCTGAGCCTTAGCAGATGCTGTTCATTCAGCCCGGACAATCCTATGCTCACCCTCCGCCACCCACCTGACTCTTTTCCTTTAGGCGTCAGTGTTCATGGGGGCCTCTGCTGGCCCCCACCCTGCCTGCCACGCCCATGAGAGGTGCTCCCTCCCGGAGCATCTCATCACCTCCATGTTCTCGCACATACACTTCTAAGATATAACCACCTGTTCTTTGGTTACCCTGCTCAGCATATGACCCACAAGAGTAGAACCTTAGTTTGTTTGCAGTGATATCCATAGCAACCAGCTCAATGCTATCACATTGTAGGTTACCTATAAATACTTGTTAAATGAACGAGCAGGAACGGCCCTGGTATTCAATATTGTTGGGAATAACCAAATGCAAAAACTATCCTCAAATAAACAAACCTTTGAGAGAAAACTTCATACAAAGCTTAGTGTACTGAAGGCTAATAACTTTTCTGGCTCTCTTAAGTATTTAGAATATATTCATGGAATAATAAGTATTCTAAATAAGTATTTAGAATATATTAATTCTATAATTAATAGAATTAATAGAAATCATCCCAGTAGTATGTATGGGTTTACTGCTCTTTATAGAGAAAATTATATACAGTAGGTCTATATTGATATTTATATACATACCTATTCTCTATATATTTATGCAAACAGATATTATCTATAACACATAAAAAGAGTTATAGCCATAAAAATAATTTGCACCTGAAGTTTTTGTGTTCACATGAGTGTGCATGTGTATGTGTGTATAAAATAGTATGCTATACTAATCCCTTGGCCTCTAGGGAACACATCTGACATTTGAACTTTTCCTAATGCCGACACTGTTAGACAGAAACACAAGGTTGGAAAGCTTACCAGCAAGTATATATTTATCAAGTGTTTCTAATGTCCCCATCACTACAAGATCGAATACCTTCTAAACTTTCAGATTAATGGCTTCGGAATTCGGGGTGGAGTTTTCTTTTAATAATGCACATTTCAATCCTCGGTTAACAAGAGGTCATGTCAATAATTAATGGTTTCTGCAGCAGTTTGACACTGCATCATTTCCTTGACAGATTTTTTTAAATGTACGCTTTGTCTTCATAAGTAAGTGCAAGCGGGTAAGGGAGTAGGGAAGTGTGGCAGGAGTGCATTTTTAACTTGTGCTCTAAACTGTTCTTACATATTATCCCATCTGACAGGCACAACAAGCCTGCAAGGCAATTGGAATGGAAGGAAGAGGAACGAACCAGAACGGCGGAAGATACTGCCCTATGTGTTTCTAGAAGTGCAGAAACCCAAATAAAGAAAAGTTGTGTAAGTTACCTAAGGACATAAACTCCGTGAGAATGAAGACATTATCTGTTTTTTTCCCCACTGCTTGCTTTACCTCTAGCATGGCGGTGGCTGGGTAAGTATTTACTAAATTAAATGAAGAATGAATGAATGAATAAATGCAAACTGAAATTTTCTGCAGAAATAGGACCTCACCTCTAATTTCCTGACTCTCAGTCTCAAGAACTCCCTGATGTATGAAATATTTTGTTCTAAGCCTATTCCTTAACAAGATTAAAAACGGCTTAAAGGAAACATAGTTATACACATTCAAAGCAATTAGTGAATCCCCACCCTAAAAGGCAACACTCACTGAAGATTTTTTTAAATTGGTTTTCTTAAATAATTTGTCTCTACCATTAGTGCTCACTTCAAATACATATACTTAAAAATAGATATATTTCATATATTGTAAAAATATGTTATAAAAATTATATTTTATATATATTTCGTATATTTCAAACTATATCCATTTCATGAGGAATAAAGAATAGGATCTTGAGCCTCTTTGTTGGTATCGCATTCACTATATTATGTACCACACATGTGTTAATGCCGCAATTATACAGCCTGGCCTGACCACACCAGTGACGCACCCTAGTTTGTAGCAAGAAAAACCAATGCACGTTAGGATAGTCCATTTTCCTACAGTAATTACCATGATACTACATCATCCGTAAGAAAACTGCCGCGTGCTTTCAAGAAACATAAGGAAAAACATCCCTCTCCTGTTTTCATCGCAGTCAAAACTCGGCTGGCCTCTCGGAAGAGTAAATTTCTTGCTGAGAAACACACTGGCCATTTCCTGATCGCTGGAGAACCGAGGCGCTGCGCTCAGGTCCAGCTCAGAGGTAGACCCACGACACTGATGAGTTCGGCTTTTGCAGTCATCACTACCTCGCAGAGGATCGACAGAAAGTCAAGAGCACCAGTGGCCGAGGCGCAATTTTCAATCAATTCCTATAAGACGGGAGGAGGTAGGGGATGAAGCCTGACTGCCTGACCAAGTAAAAATCGAGAAGGACGGAGAAAGAAGCATCCTCATCGGATATAGAATTTGGCATCTGTTGCCAAACATGCTCCCCAAAATGCTAAAATGAGACCAAAGCACCTAAACGTCTCACCCTGTAAGAACGTGGCAGCTGCAATCAGAACATCCTGGTAAGTAGGAGACTTGTTTGAATTGAGTTTTCCCATGTCCACTTAAGATCAGAAATAAAGAGCTCTTCAGAATCATATTGTTGACCTGGAGGGACAGCCTTTTCCAAGCCCAATCCCCAAAGGCCAGTCACAAATGACAGGGCCACTCCACTTTCTGGAAATGATGGTCACTCCAGAGACACGGCCAATTAAGAGAGATGGGCAGGCAGATGGCTTTTTTTGTTTTGTGTAGGGATGTAAGACAACAAGGAAAGTTTTACAGAATGAGGAACTAAGTCTCCTCCATTTTTATAAGCCCCCAGTGCCAAGTACAATGCTGCTCAATAAACATTTGTTGAACAAATCGAAGAATTGATTCATCTAGAATTAACACAAATTAACCAGGTAAGAGAAACATTTGACCCTGAGCTCAAGCAAACACGGTCTCTGCTGCTTTCCCATAAGGGCTGGGGGGTTCTTCCACTCTGATCCCATGTTGGGAGTATGTCCTTCCTTCTGGAAAGAGCCTCCCGGAGAACGTGAAAGCGTTCACATGGGGGACCATACACAAGCCTTTATTGGGTCAATCCTGCTCTGGAGGCCTGCCCTGCATTGTCTGGATTTATTCCCAAACAACCCTACTGCAAAACCACTTTTATAAGCTTCATTTGACCAAAGAGAAAACAGAGGATAAGGGGATCAGGCTAATTTGTCATCTAAAGGGGACACAATTACATTTAAGCGATAATTTAGGCACCGGGGCAGCTTAAATCAGTTGCTCAAAACTTTCCACGAGCAAAAGTCAGAACAGAAACGTGACTGCAAGCCTCTGAAACGCATGTCACATTCTGTCCCGGACAGCCCAGACGGTTCAACAAGTGGACTGAAAAATCTACATGTGATCAAGGTCAACGGAGAAAGAGGAATGGAAAAAAAGAAAAAAAAAAAAACATAGCAAGAAATCTCAGCTGAGGAATACTGCAACACAGGAGCGAAAAACCTCCTTAAATCGAGCAAGTTTTCTTTATCTCATACAAGGCAAGATCTCAGTTCAACGGAATAAAACGGGTTTGCAGGCACTGCATTTCGGAAGGAATTGACTGTGAGAGTCTTTTTATAACATGCGTTGAACAATATAATAAATGATCCTCGCATCAGCTACTGGTTGGTGATTTTTCCCCTCCTTTCAAGTGCTCGGAAAGGGAAGTTTCAATCATATTTCCCTGTGTCTGTCACATGGAAACAAGAACTATCTTAGCAGGTCTATTTATGCCACAGGGCTAGTACAGAGAGCAGGAACAGACCCGATTATATTACTAGTAATATTATGATGACCATCAGGTGATTGCATTACTGTTACGTCCCATTCCTATTGTGTGCCAGGCATTACGGTAAGTCCTGCATACATTATTGCATTGTAACCACTTTACAACCCCAGCAAATAGGTATTGTGTGTCTCCACCTTTAAAAAAAACCAGGGAACTGGGAGCCTGAGAGGTCACCTAACTTGCCTACCACGTTAGCACCCAGAAAACGGCAGAGTTTGGATGTGAATTCAAGTCCGCTCGACACGGAAGACCCATCCTCTAAACCGCAGCTGAACGGAGGGTGCCGGTTTTGTGACTGTTCCTCGTACCTTCTGACGAGCTACACGTTCCCATTTTCAGAGAGTGACTGAAAGACTCGATAGAGCCCATTAATTTTAAGCCCACTTGTATCAAAATCTCTTCAATTCCCTTTGCAGCTTTTCTGCTTCCATTTCAGACTCTGCTGTTCCCTCTGCTGCTCCTGCCATTCGTGTGCACGCGTCAGAAGAAAGTCAGGAGGCTCCTTCTGGCCTAATCTCCCAACATTTGAAGAGCCAATGAAAGCACCTTCTCGACTTTCAATTAAACAATATTTAATTCACACAGCACTTCCTTTCTGAAAAACTCAAAGAGCCTTAGGTGCTTTTAATCAGATTCTCTTGGTACCTAAATTATTGCTTAAGTTTAATTGTGTCCCCTTTAGATGACAAATTACCCTTATCCCCTAATTCGGGAATCTGAAGGGAATGGGTCTTCGTCTTTCCTCCCTCAGAAAACGAGGGCCACAAAAATGAACACATAAACAAACAGAGCAAAACAAAAGGTCAGACTCTGTGTCCGTAGTAATAAAAAACGGTTAAAGAAAAGCAATATTCTGTGTTACTGTATTATAGAAGCTAATAGGAATAATGATGGTATTTAACGATCATTGAGTATATTCTATGTGCCAGGTAACACGTTAGCTGTCTTACTTAGATTGTTTCTTTCTTCAACACTGAATCACATCAGACACAAAATAAATTTAACCCCTGCAACGTACAGAGAGGACAACGAACGAGGACAGACGAGAAAGTTCACTGGACCAACACAGCAAGAACGAGACACTGACATCTAATGATCCCCAGTCAGAAATGTTTGCCAATTTCCTCCATGAAGAAGCAGTAATAGTCAAAAAGTAAATTCATATTTGCAGTAGCGTATTTGAAAGTAACTGTGCTCTGCCTGTCTTAGCTGCTTGATGTATTCTGTTCACAGTTCACCTTTATGAGCCAGGGACAATTTCCATCACCCCCATTTTAGAGATGTTGAAACTGAGGCTTGAAATGGGTAAGTAACTTGCTCATGGACACCTAGATCATCAGGGCTTAGAGACAGGGTCTGGACCAAATTCCCAAGTCCAAGCTCTCGGCCACTAGGCTAAAAAGGCTCTCATGACAGTTTATGACCTACCTGTTGTCTTTGGGTCAGCACGTCATACAGATGATAGAAGGAAGGAAATGGATTTTTTTTTCTAAACAGCACAGCAAAGGCATGATAATTTCTCGAGTGACTGGGATTATACTCAGTACCCTCAAGAGTAATTTTCTCAGTGGTATCCTAGGGGCTTGAAACAATCCACTGGGCACTTTTTCCTTTCTAAAGGAACTTTAGAATTAAAAAGTTATCATTTGTGTTTGACAATCTCTCCTGAGGTCAAAGGGGGGGGGGGGGAAACAAGTAGAAGTTTCCAGATAATGTGAATTGGAGGTAAAAAAAAAAAAAAAAAAAAAAATCCCAGTCCGCTCAGATGCCCATGCCATGAGCTACTAATACGCTGAGGATTAGAACCTTGGTCACCTCATTTTCAGGAAAACCCTCTTTGTACTACTATTCTGGCCACTTTCCTTCTGCCTCAGCTTAAACCCATCCCGCCCCTGTCCATGTAATCCCTGTATGTAGGCAGTAACCAGTTAAAGGCTCCCGAACAGATTTAAAACGTTCCGAAGCTCCAGGAGCCCAGAGTTCTTTTGATCCTGTCTGGAAGATTCAGCAGAGAAGCTTTCAAGTATACCAGTCAGAAAGTACTAGAGAAAAGGGCTGTTGTGTTTCCTGGGGCGAAAATCTTCCAGGGGGCTGAGGAGGGAAGTGATCTGTACGGAAGCCGGTCTTCTCGCTAATGACATAGCATTCTCCGACAGACATAAACACTTGCCCAGATCGGACAGGGAAGGGGAACACAGAAAACGCTTTTGCTAATAGGGCCCTTCAGCAATCATTTTCTAGGCATGTGAATTGCAGCAGACACAGCACTGGGCACAGTCCTCGTGTCCAATCTAAACCTGACAACGATCTGCAAGGTAGGTATCAGCAATTTCATCTTTTACAGACGGAGAAGGAAAAAGAAATGAAAGAATTTGAGCAAACTTGTTCCGAGGTCACAAAGCTCCTAAGTGACACTTTTCAGATTTCCCCCTCAAGCTTGTGACATTTCAGAGTCCACATGGCTTCTAGCATGCTCCGCTGTCTCAAGACCAGTGATACAGCAGCAAATAGCAACCCACAAGGTTTCAAGAGGGAGGCGTATGCATTTAAAAATGCACAAATGTATGGAAACCAATTTGACAATCAATTTCCTATATTGAAAAAAAAATAAAAATGCACAAAATATCATAATAAGGAAAGAAGCCTATGATAGGATAGGCTGTGCAAGAAAGGCGACCACAAGTGGAGTCCTTTCGGAAATGACGATGACCACACACTGCCAAGGAATGGATTTGGTCACTGCAACATACACCGATAGAAGCAACGATCCGCGGAACAGGAATGAGCCTGTCCTAGACTTAACATGTTTACCAGCTCCTTCCATGAAGGACTGTGGGCCCAAACTCATGTTTCCGATAGTATATTTGAGATTGATCATGTCCTGCCTAAATGAGGAGTTTGATATAATTTAGTGTGAGTCTAAATCATTGTTACGTAATCAACCTCTTTTTGCGACAAGCTCCAGTTAAAAACCCCCAATGGCATGGATTGTATCAACATTTCTCAGGGCTACGTGAAGTCTGCAGAGACGTAGAGTTCCCAAATGATGACTAGAAGATTCCTATTGGTCCTCTGAACACACTGTGCTGCATGGTAGAAAGTAATGCAGGAAAGTCATGTAGATTGACTGAGAAATACACACACACACACACACACACACACACGGGCTTTTCCATCTTGCCATGGGCTTATTCTCCTTCTAAGTGTCATGTTTCGGTTTAAAGTTCCTTTCTGACCTCCCAAATACCCTTTTAAGGACCCGTTCACCATTTGATGTCACCGTCCTGCTTAATATCCCTCAGGGTCCTCAGTGGTCCCACGGCAGAGAGAATCCAAATCCCCTAGGTTTGCACATAAAGGTATTTGTGATTCCCTGAGTGCCTCCTACCACCCTCCAGTGGTACCCAAATACATTCACCTCCTCACTTGGATTTTTTACTTTTGTCACCTCCTTAGCTGGACACAGGCCTGGAATCCCCACCCTGCCCCTTCTCATTCTCTGTGTTCTATGCAGCTCTCAACTTCCAGCTGCAGAGTCCCTTCCGTGAGACAGTAACTTCCCAGGGAAGGAGCAGACCCGCCTGGGGCACTGCCAAAAGCCCCCACCCCCCTTCCCCCCTTTGTCCGAATTGTCATTTACTTGCTTACTCCTCTGGTAGACTGTGGGGAGGAAATGAGTCATAGGCAGTTTTATCTGTTCATTGATTAGCTAAATGAAACAACGAGGAATCATTTTTAGCAATATAGAATGCTTCAGAAGGTGAGGCAAATTCTAGCCAGCCTTCTCAAGGGAGACTGACTCTGAGGCCAATCCAGACAATCCTCACAGGCAAGAAAAAAAATGAGGCTCCGGAGAAAGCACGCTCTTCTTATCTCTAGCAGGACCGATGTCTGCCTGACACAAGCAAGAAGACCCTTCTCGTCCATCCAGAGCGTGCTGTTTGCAAGCACTTTCAGAGCTGGGACAGCGTTCTCTGCCCTGATGAAATGGGGTGATGGAGACCAATGATGATTCAACTCTTACCTCCTACCAGCACTTTTCATGTGTTGTATCCCTCAGCAACCTGAACAGGTACGCATCATCTCCGTTTACCACGCAAGACCCAAAGTCGCACAGAAAGTGCGTAGCACACGTTGTGGAAACCTAAGCTCCTCGCACCATACGGCAGCTTCTGCAGATGAGAAAAAATCCTTCCATTCATTCCTTCCTGTCTCCATCAAAAGGCATTTCCCAGCCAGAATGGCAGAATAGGGTTCCCCATGAAGCTAGTTCATCGCTTCTCATTCCCATTACCGCTTAGACCTGGGCAACACCTAAAAGATCAGCCCCTGGAGCGTGGTTGGGAAGCAGGTTTCCCCCTCTCATCCTCCCTCCTACCCCGTTTCCCCTGAGAAAGCTTCCTAACACTTTCTGTTTCTGCAAAATGAGGAAAGCCTAGACAAAGGAAACCTATAAAGATCTGAGCCAGGGGTCAACACAATTTGTCTGTAAAGGGCCAAAGAGTAAGTACTTTCAGGCGTTGAGAGTCATACGGTCTCTGCCATAACTATTCAACTCTGCCATTGTAGCATGAAAGCAGACATTAATGAGTGAACATGGCTGTATTCCCATAAAACTTTATTTTCCAAAACAGGTAGCCAGCCATATTTGGTCCACGAGTTACAGTTTGCCAACCCCCTGGTCTAGGTCAAGGGTAACAAATACGTTTTATTTCATATGCCAGCTTTGAATAAGGAGTAGTAGTCAGCTTCCTGGAGTCTGGTGAAAGATCGTAAGGCCGTATCTACGGGCTCAGTAGGATAGATGGCATGATCAACTAGTGATGTCCGCTTTAGGGGTCAGAAGGATCATGGAGGTGCATGTGCCATATTAGCCATTTTTGGCTGAGCTTTGAGTGTACAAATGAGTTACAAAGAAGCTACCAAACAATGAATAGTTTTCAAAAAGTCCAAGACTCACCAAAACTAAGCAACGGTCAGGTTGCCACTCGGCCACCGCCTCTTTCCCTAGTAAATTTCACCTCCCTTCTGTTCTAAATGGGTCACAAATCAGGAACTTATGATGTGGGAAAAGAAGACAGTAAAAATGTCCATCTATAGATCAAATCTAAAAGTAAATCACAGGGGCGCCTGGGTGGTGCAGTCGGTTAAGCGTCCGACTTCAGCCAGGTCACGATCTCGCGGTCCGTGAGTTCGAGCCCCGCATCAGGCTCTGGGCCGATGGCTCAGAGCCTGGAGCCTGTTTCCGATTCTGTGTCTCCCTCTCTCTCTGCCCCTCCCCCATTCATGCTCTGTCTCTCTCTGTCCCAAAACTAAATAAACGTTGAAAAAATAAAAAAAAAATAAAAGTAAATCACACTTGGAGAAGTTGGATAGGCAAAAGTCCTTTTTTATCTAAGTTTTGTACGTCAGATCACCTAGGATTAAGAAAGCATCCTGCTCTCTCTGTGGCAAAAGCAACCGTAGCAGGTGGGAATTGTTTTTCCTTTTTAAAACAGACTCACCATTAATAACTGCCAAGAAAGCCCTTTCTGCAAGCAATGTTGTCGTCGACGAGAGGGACAGTTCAAGAATTGTACTTTGAGTTAATATTGAACTTGCAAGTAAATACATAAAGCTTCAGCACCATAAAGCTAATTTAAAAGGGACATTTCTCTTTATAGTTCCCTGGAGTATTATAGACTCGATGATATTCTTCCGCCATAATGTAGGATTCATTAAAGAAGAGAAGCTATAATTGTCTACATCAGTACATACGGGCCGACTGGATAAATCGGCCAAATGAATTGGCTAATGCAACCCGAAGTCTTTGGTATAAAGTTCTCCACCTGACCCCTGGCAGGTGGGCAGAAAACCCAAGGCTGGATTTCACTTGTGAGAATATCAGAGAAGGGAATTCAAAGAGAATTACCAAAGCATCATAATCTTTACAAACATAAGACAATTTCTACGTCACAGTTTTATTCCCCCAAATGGAAAATGATAACATAGGTAAAACTATATACATCTATAAAACACATACATGCATATTTTTAAGATGTATGTAATAATTATTTCTATTGTTTATTGTGTTCTATATCATCTTTCTCATTATATCAATAATGGGAAATTTAAATTGAGCTGAAGAAGTATTACCATTTGAAGGCAAGTCCTTTCTTTTCTTTTCTTTTCTTTTCTTTTCTTTTCTTTTCTTTTCTTTTCTTTTCTTTTTTTTTTTTTCCCTACCATGCTTCCACATCATCTCTGTGAAATGTCAGGGTAGAGACACAGAGTAACAAAGAGACTAAAGTAAGCACTATGCAAAATGGTAACTTGTTAATTAATCAATGAGAAGGCCATGTGATAACAGGAATCGTAGAATAACACAACTTTTACCCTAAACTCAGAACTGATTTTACTGACAACAATTTTGGAAGAGTAAGAAAATGCAGAGTACATTGGCCAGATATAGATATAATTTTGTCTGTTTAAGATTTCTGTGCATTATCATTCATAAAATATGTATGGCTTTATTGACTTCCCAGGGAGAAGGAGAGGTTGCTTCCCTTTAGAATATAAAAAGTCAGGAGAAGCTTAAGAGTCGATAGCTCTCATCCTAAATGCCGTGGTAGCTTGGTGAGTGGCCTATATCTGAATGTTTTGATCTCCCTTAGTTGTTGTCAAGTTTGAGGACGATTTCAATGATTAAAATTCCAAATGGGATACTGTGACTAAACTCAGAAACGAAGACGCTTGATTTATTATGTATCGTGAGCATTGCGATCAGCCGATGCATGCATATTTATTTATTACAATAAAAAGAGGCATCTGGGATAACAGGGGACCCTGGAGATTCTTGCGCCCATGTTTTATTTGGGCTGGTGACAGGCAACAAAGAAACCAGCCTATGTAGCACTTCCGGCAAGTGGATATCTACAAGAATGCCAAGGGCCTCTTCCTGAGCGCCTTTAGAAGCCACGGTATTCCCTACCCTCTTCTGTGGAAGTTATTGCTGTATTAGACGTTGTTGAACATATTTGATATGAAAGCATTGTCTGTTTGCTACCAGTATCTAACGAGTCTCTCCCCCAGAGTTGCCAGCAAGGTGCTGATTAATTAACTGAAGTAGTGAAGCTGAATCGTACAACAGCTGTTTAGAGAATTGTCATTAACTTGGTCTCCTTTCCCGTCTATTAGCTTTCTTGCAGCGCTCCCACTAAAATGCAAATCTGGGAAACTCAGCATCACGATTTACCTTCACCTCTGTGCCCTCTTTGATGCACAAAAAAAAAAAAAAAAAAGGAATGGTCTGGGCTGATTTTGTGTTTGTTTTTTTTAAGGGAAATCCGAGGAGGGAGCAGGAATGGAAAGAAGAGAAACCGTAAGAGGGTAAACAAGGGATTTGGGAAACTTTCTAGAAGTTACAGTTCGTCTTGTCACTCGTCATTGGCAGCTGACAACAGGACAGTCCTTTGGGCTGAATGTCAGAACGGGACCCGCAGAGATCTTGAGTTTATTGAACAGTTCAGCTATCTGACAGCCTCTCGCTGGGACCTGCTTGCACCGGAGGGGAGAAGGCACCAGCATGGAGAGACTAAGGCGAGGAGCGGTGCGGAGAGGCAGATGTGGTGGCTGCTCTGGAATGATGACAGTTGGCAAAGGATTCCAACCTGTAGACCTCAGCTGCCCCAAGAACAGGGATGATTATTCATAGGAGCAGAATCTGTATTAAGTGGCAGATTGGAGGGAGGGTCGGGTTGATGAGACACAAGCGCGTCATTAAAATGTTCTACTGTGAGGTGTAGTGACTCAGACCAAATAAAAATGATGGGATTTTTTTTTAAGTCTCTTCCTTGCTTTCTTCCTTCTTCCTTCCTTTATTCTTTTTCTTTCTCTTCTCCCTTCTTTGCCCCATCTTTTTCTTTCTCTTCTCCCTTCTTTGCCCCATCTTTTTTTTTTTTTCCTTTTATACGTCTCTATATATTTTAAGTCTACCTGGCAGGTCATGTGAAAGGCAACCGTGTCTTCCCCACACAGGCCAACAAAATTAATTCATAACAGAGGCTGTCGCCGTTTCATCCCAGGTATCGCCCGATAACCCCGGTAAGCTCTGCTTATTCCCTCTGACATGAATCTCAGAGACTTGGTACCAGAGAGCTCAGATGTTAACACCTTCTGTCGCTGCAACGGTTACCCCGTGCAATTGCCTATGCCGAAGTACCCCTTCACATCAGACTCACTTCATAAAATACAGACGGAATTTTTCAAATCACAAAGAAGTAGAAATTAAAGGTGTGATTAAATAGCCTCTACTCAGGTCATCAGGGCACATGTAACAAAGAAGGCAAAAACATCCCCCTCCCCCCCCCCCCAAATGCAGAAGGTGCTTTTTTTTTAATGAAGCAGATAAATGCAGAAATGAATACACTGATACAGACAGAGCATCTGCCTCGTGATAAAATTAAGTCTTGTGACAGAAATAAATCACCGTGGGGGAGAATGTAACCCATTATCCAATGGGATTTTTTCTTTTCTTCTTATGTGACAGGACTTATTGGATTCCCTGACGCTAGGCAGCTAAGTGCATCCACAATTTGATGATAAATCAGAAAGACTGCAGGATTTGAAATTTAACAACTACTTATTTTTCTGTGATGTAGAGATAAGGGAAAATTTTCGGTGAGTAACTATTAAATTGGGAATCTCCTTCTTTCCTGATAATCTGATCTTCGGGTACTATGTCACATCATCACACAATGCCAACAACCAGCAGTGAGTAAAATGGATTTTGGACTAAGATGAATAAGGGAACTACTTATCTTTCTCTTTCTTTCCCAATATTCGGTTTTATCTAAAGAGTACCACAGAAAGGTTACTTTTGACATAAAAATATACTGCTCTTATTACACTTTCCTTTTTATCCCCTTCAATATTTTAAAAAAATGGCAATAAAAGCATGTTTTTCTTTTTAAAACATTTTCACATTTGAACAATAGAAAAGGAAAATCCATACATCATGTTAAAATCCACGGGAAATAATAGAGCTCAGGACTACTTTACCATGTTTGATAAATATGACTTGAAACAAACATACCTTCACGTTTTAGTGATTTCCTTTGTTACAATATGCTATTAATTAGTGGGCATGGGGGGGGGATAAGTCATCTCTCTGCGATGTACCTTTAGTTTTTGGTGTTGAATCTTTGCAGTTCATCGGCTCTTTGCTAACACTCATCCCAATCACAAGCCCTCGTACTGAACTATATAGATTGCCCTTGTAAGAAACGGAGAGGGAGAAATCAAATGATTTTTTTCGCCCTGTAATTTTTTTTTTAAGTGAGAACATAGTACATCTTCAAAAGGAAACGGATCCATTGTAGAAAAATATAGGAACAATCTAGCAACTGACATTGCCGAGAATGCTCAGAAACGGCGCATTGTTGAGCCTAAGTATATTTCAAAAGCCAGACCACAATCAGTTTTCTTGTAAACTAAATCAAGCTCACTATAAAGCTGCTATTGCTGATTGTTTTTCGCTTTCTCTTTCTTTTTCTTTTTCTTTTACATCCTGTCTTGTAAAGGGGCAAAGGTGGGGTTGGGTGGAGAGGCATTACACATTGATCACTGGTAATTGTGGTAATGTCCTTCAAGAGCGTTGACTGCTGCAAAGTCAGCCTGTCTTCAGAGAGCTAACTCCGTGTGACAACACAAGGAAAGCTGTTACAAAACTGTAAACTCCTACAGCTGGGTACCAGCCTGTAATTAGAGTGTGGCACCGAAACAGACACTCCTCGAGGATCCGAAGAGATATACGGGATCTCTTAGTTCAAGAAGTAAGAGAGATAATCAGCCAAATCATACGTCTATCATGAAACATACCAAGAAGAGAAAGAGGGGGCTGTACAGTCAGCTTAATGTCATGACCGTCAGGAAGAGAGTCATTCAACGTGGTTTGTTATTTAGTTGTTCTGTTTCACACCAATCGGATGATAAAAAAGGAAAACTGGAAGACAAACATTTCCAGGAGTGTTTGGAAATTTGGAACATTCTTCGAGGCTTTAGAAATTTAGTTTGACCTGATTGGTCATTTCCGGAAAGCAGAAGTCACTGATCTCCTTGCCATCTGCCATTGAGAGAGTGGAAAGGGTTCTACAAAAATCAAGCAAGAGGTCCTGGCATAATCCCAGCATTAATTATGGTTCTCGCAAGTGCATACTGCTTTTTTTTTTTTTTTTTTAATAATCATGACAATATTTCCCTGGCTTTGTTTTCCACTAAAACACAAACAAAAAGAATGAGACACAATATTGAATTGGCTAGTTCTCCAATAGAAACCTTACGCTAAAGGACTAGAAAACACACCTCATTGTGTCCTTCATTCTACGGACCACCTCACAGTTTGGATCCAGCTACCTGGCCTGCCACACATAGCCACGAATGTCCCACTTACTGTTGCTGTGATTTTTTTCTAATCACTCAGGCTAAAAAACAGTTACAGGAGGAAATAGACCCTCACAAAGGGGACTGGGCCAACCTCACAGCATCTTGAATCTTTTCCAAACCAGAAAGAACTTGAAATGGAAAGCCATGTTCGTGTCAATCTTGTTGGATTTCCTTAGTCTGATCCTCTCTTGATCACCACAGAGAAATCCATTTTTATGATTGCATAAGGAATCATTGCCATGTTTGAAAACTCTGTCCAGGCTGGGGCGCCTGGGTGGCTCAGTCGGTTAAGCGGCCGACTTCGGCTCAGGTCGTGGTCTCGCGGTCCGTGGGTTCGAACCCCGCGTCGGGCTCTGTGCTGACAGCTCGGAGCCTGGAGCCTGCTTCCTATTCTGTGTCTCCCTCTCTCTCTGCCCCTTCCCCCGTTCGCGCTCTGTGTCTCTCTGCCTTTCAAAAATGAATAAATGTTAAAAAAAATTTAAAAAAACAAAAAAACCTCTGTCCAGGAATAAGAGATTGAGTCAAAAGCATCTGATTTTCTAAAAAGGAAGCTATAGGACCCCGAGAGATGGGAGTGTTACCTACACCCGTACAACTGGTTAGCAAGTGGGCTAATCCAGAGCACAGACTCCCTGACTCAGAGTCCAATATTCTTTCCACTCTGTCTGCTAAACCCCATTTCTTCTTACTCTCCAAGTGAACAGCAATGAAAGGAAAATCACAAAGAAATCAAAGACATGTTCCTCCAGCCTCTGGGAACTTAGTTGAATATACTTTCAACAGTACATAACACCTAAAACAGACGTCCAGTAGATGAAAGAACAGAGCTAGCTATAGGAAAATGTGCAGTCGAAGGAGCTTTGAGGGACGAAGAGGGTGAGGATTTGGACTCATCCGGGAGTATTACCCAGGCCACGAAGATTAATTCAGCTGACACCAATTTCAGGTGTCAAGGAGCCAGCTACACAGACATCTTCACAAGAAGCATTTCGGCCCAGAGAACAGCAAGTACAAAGACCTTGAAGCAGAAATGAACTCCAGAAATAGGGAAAAGACCAAAGTGGCTACAATTGAGTAAGCAGGAGGTAGAATAGAGAGGTAGGCGGGGGTCAGCACCTGTAGGGACTTTGAAACCACGGGAAGGAATTTGGCACCTGTATGGATGGCAACAGGAAGTGGATGCAGGGTTTTAAGCAAGGATACGATACGATCAGATTGATTTTTTTTTTTTTTAAAGATTCCTTCGACTGCAGTACGAAGAAAGGATTGTAGGACTGAGATAACATACATGAAAGTCCTTTTGAAAAAAAAATGCTAAGGTAAAATCTAAACGGAAGCAGTGGCTGTCATTACGGAAACAGCATCACAATCTCAAACGATAACAATACGGTGGTATTTCTCACAGCAGGTCTTAAACTTTGGCGCTGGCCAGAAGCATGTGGTCTGTCCACGTTCTGAAACACTGACTAGAGAGAACTTGGAAACAGAGACAAGAGGAGAGTGATGCTGGGCATCATTGGGTGGTGTCGTCACTAGAATTCAAGCCGTCTGTGCTGCTAGTGACGATTAAGAAAACCCGAACTCTAACACAGGCAAGTGTCGGCTGCTTAAAGCTGTGACCACTTCGGAGTTTTGTCTCCTAAGCTGTCCTAGTTGAATTGAGGGAAACTATATATATATAATATATAATATTATTGAGGGAATTGAGGGAAACTATATATATATAATATATAATATTATTGAGGGAATTGAGGGAAACTATATATATATAATATATAATATTATTGAGGGAATTGAGGGAAACTATATATATATAATATATAATATTATTGAGGGAATTGAGGGAAACTATATATATATAATATATAATATATAATATATAACATATAACATATAATATATAATATTGTAAATATATATTATAATATATAATATATAAAATATTATATAAAATATATATTATATATATAACATATATTTTTTTTCTTTTCCTCAAAGAAGGGCCTAACAGTCATCTTGCTTGAAAAAGAAGTGACACAGGGGAGCGTGGGTTAAGCCGACTTCAGCTCAGGTCATGATCTTGTGGTCCACGAGTTCAAGCCCCACGTGGGGCTCCGTGCTGACAGCCCAGAGCCTGGACCCTGCTCCAGATTCTGCATCTCCGTCTCTGCCCCTCCCTCACTGGCACTCTGTCTCTCTCCCTTCTCTCTCTCAAAAGTAACACAAATTCTTCTCTCTCTCAAAGTTCACAATTTTTATTTTATTTTATTTTTTATTTTTTTTTCAACGTTTTTATTTATTTTTGGGACAGAGAGAGACAGAGCATGAACGGGGGAGGGGCAGAGAGAGAGGGAGACACAGAATCGGAAACAGGCTCCAGGCTCCGAGCCATCAGCCCAGAGCCCGACGCGGGGCTCGAACTCACGGACCGCGAGATCGTGACCTGGCTGAAGTCGGACGCTTAACCGACTGCGCCACCCAGGCGCCCCCTTTTTTTTTTTTTAAAGAGGTGGCACAAGTGATCGGAAGGACAGAAATGAAGTCTCTGCATTGAGAACAGGCAACGCTCCATGACTTGAGGGATCAAAGTCCAGATCCGTTGGGATGATTAAAACACAACTGGTGACTTCCTGGGCTGAAGGGGTAGGAGAGTCCTGCACTGCGCTGAATTCAAGCCCGTTCATTTCATTCTGGCACTCTCCATTCAGTTTCAGTAGTGACTATGCACTGCTAACCCATGGCAGAATCCACCTCTAAATGACTGCCTCTCGATGATAAATGTCCAGGGATGTTCAGATAAGACAGAAACTGAGACAGTTTATGAATCTCTTTAGGGAAATTACTGATTGTGTTACTGGTCTTCGGTAAAAGATAAATAATTAAGTCAACAGCTCAAGAACCTCGCTGGCCACACGTTATGAAAAAGTCAAGTTCTTGGATCTGAAAGGGCAAACCACAAGAACGCCATGCTTCATAAAGAGACAGACTCGGGTTTGAATCCTGGTTCCACCCCTTGCTACTCGAGGGACTTGCTGATACATTATTTTTGACATCTTTATGCCTCAGTTTATCTATAAAATGAAAGTCGTATTGACACCGAATGTTGAAAGGGTTAAAAAAAGACCATGTTAGTAAAGCACACAGTAGGTACACAAGATACACTCCACCCGTGCCAACTTGTTCACACCTTTTCACCCCTGAGGGTTTTCCAACAGTATTCATGACTCAGACTCTACCTGTGCCATAGACTGTGTTCCCTCCATCCCCAATGTGATGCTATTTGGAGGTGGGGCCTATGAAGCCTAATCCCCAATGTGATGCTGTTTGGAGGTGGGGCCTATGAGAGGTACTTAGGTCCTAAGGATGGAGTCCTAATGAATGGGACTAGTGCCCTTATAAACGAGACCCCAGATAGTTCTCTTGCCCCTTCCACCAAGAACCAGGAAGCAGGCCTTCATGGGACACTGAATCGGCCAGCACCTTGATATTGGACTTCCCGGCTTCCAACACCGTAAGAAATAAATGTTTGTTGTTTAAGCCACACAGTCTATGGTATTTTTGTTACAATGTCCCGAGCTAAGACAATCTGGTTACAGAGATAAGGTCTTTTAAGAGAATGAGAATCCTTAAGACAAGATCCTGAAGAAACGTTCTGGGACCCTAGGTTATTCCTAAGAAAGAGGATTTACGTTTAAAAAGTGGCAACAAAGCGTCTTGACGTTGAGGACTTAAAGAAAATTACAGCACTAAATTTGTAAGGAAATTCATATTTGTATTTTTAAAATGCAAACTAAAAGAAAAGCTTTTAGGGGAAAAAAAAGATACGATTCCTCTTCAAAATAGGTTTGCATAACTCAGAAGGCAAAGTAAATACACACTTAAAATAGGGTACCGGAATCTATTGTCCTGAAAATTGTTAAGAACGAAGTCAGTGTGATATGCTGGAGAGAACACAAGATGGCAGCCCAGAGAGTTCTGTCTTAAGTCAACCACTACCACCTGGGTCACCTTTGGTAAGTCATTGCCCCATTCCCTTGAGAGTCTGCTCATCTGTTAAATGACTGAATTAGGTAAGATAACCCCAACAGATCCTGTAAGATCCAGAATTTTTTATGCTTCTGTGGCCCAAAGTTCACAAGACTGAGAGAGCAGTGGTAAGTGCCATAGGACTCACATTTTCATTTCTAGACACAACTGGAGGTTTCTGGAGTTGAGGTGCTACACCTAAGCTAGAGGGGAGAACACAGAGCGAACCTATGAAAGAATAAATACCAGGAGTGAGGGGGAAAAATACAACAGAAAGGGGAAAGGGGAGGATTTTCTCTATGGCATAGTAACTGGCACTGACAATGAGTCTCTTGGTTAAGAAGAAAGATGGAGAAGAATCTGTGGAGGAGTGTAGGGCACAGAGGGCATACCTACACAAAACTCAGGAATCTTATGATTCATTGTCATAGGGGGAGGGGAGTTCAGATTAAGAGTGGGGACTGGAAGAGTCCTGGAGACCGGAGATTCCCATTGAGTTTCACAGGGGTAACATTACCTGTCAAGGTCATTCAATTCATCATAGGCCTAGGATCAGAACCAAGATCCTTGGCTATTGACCTGAAGAGCCCCTTTTGCTGGGGATTCTACAGATTGGTTCCTAGAGAGAAAGCTGCGGTGCCCATGCAAGGAAGGGTCACTGAAAATGTCCACTCCTCGGGAGCATGAGTAGTGGTTTTGCAATCCATAGATTTGTCCCTAAACATTGGTTCGAACCATGGTTAATCCATAACTCGTCTTCAGAATAACATGGTGCTGAAATCATCTCAGAGAGATGTATAAATATGCTACTCTACAGGATCGGAGCGAGAAGACATGCGTGAGGACCTCTCTGGACTACGTGCCGTACCGTTCGTAGCCTGTTAGTCCATTGGTCAGTGCGTGCCATTGGTGGCCATGATATCTTCCTCTTGCTACAGACTAGACTGTTCCTCATAACCTCAACCACCTGAAAATCGAATGCTACTTCTCACCCAATGGTCAAGGTGCACCTATGTGACCAGATGTGCCCCAATCCATGCTATATTACCAGAAAAGAAAAATAAAAACACCGTTGAGGTCAGCAGTGGCATCCTCATAGCCAAAAATTTGTGTTTAGTAGCACAAACTCTACATTCATTTGACTGTCATTTTAGCCCATTTTTCCCCAGGCTCGATATCATCCAATGCTAATGTGCATTTATTCCAAGATGCACATCTTTCCACATTCTGTCATCTGAAATTTTATGTCATATCTAAATGTCTAAAGTTGGTGTGGGGGCACTTGACAATCAATGGTATTTCGTATGTTAATTGGAAGTGTTTTTGTGATATATAAAGTAATTGTGTGCCATATAATTATGGTATCTTAGACTTCACGGAATGCAGTATTCAAAGTGGAAACAGAGAACTATTTCATCACTTATCTTCCCTAAGCTACAGGATTCTCTCTCTCTCCTTCTCGCCCTCCCTTCCTCCCTCGTGTACACAAGTGCAACTTTCACTCCCATTCTCTCATCCTTTTCTTAGCTAACCTAATAAGTATCCGATGCCTGCTCTGTGACAAGCACTATGCTAAGCACGGGAGACGTAACCATGAGCCAAAACAGAAGTGGTCCCTGTCCACATGAAGCTGATCAACTACTACGTCTCTGTACAGGTATTGACTAAGTAGGACCAAAACACACGTAAGGCCACAGGTATAGCAAAGTGCTTGACAGGAGAGCTTTATGGGGCTACAAAGGAGTCCAGAACAGAGTAATGACCTAGGCGGGAAAACTTCCCCGAGGAGGCGAAAAAGGAGCCGAGATACCATCTTGAGAAGAAGTAAAGGCAAAGGCTGAAGGCAGAGCCTTTTTGTTCAGAGGGAATGACGTAGCGAAAGGTCCTTTGGTAGTTGGAAGTAAGCTTTGCGGAAGTCATGCTGCTGGAGCCCAGAAAACGAGGGGAGGTGATGCAGAGGTGGGACGAGTTGGGTCAGGAGTCAGACGATGGCAGGACTCTGTCTTTATCTTACGAAAGTTTGAAGGCATTGAAGAGGTCAAACCAAGGGGACGGGGTGGGAGAGGGAAGACGCTTCGATCAAAAACAGCATTCTAGGGGTCCAGATGGGAACCGATAGAGCAATACAGACTCGGGGCCGCTCGTCTTCCTGGCTCAGCCACAGACCTCAGTTCTGCAGTACAGCACTTTCCATAGCCTGGACACAGACCTGCAGTGACAGCCCGGGAGCAACACCCAGAGAAGGAGGTCAGAATGTATTCAATAAAGGTTCCCGCTGCAGAAGGGAGACAGCCGGGAGCAAAGCAGGACAGAGAAGGGCGCGGGGCATGCACCAGGAGAGGAGAAGGCACGGCCCGTATGGTCGGCCAGGTCTGGCCCCGGGGGGGGGGGGGGGGGGGGAGTTATGTGCCCAGTCTGGCCCTTCCTCTGAACATTCCAACGCTGTGAAAGTACCTCTCGCTCCGTCCTATTCAGAGGTCCTGGGGACCTCACACCCAACTTGTGGAAGATAAAAGTTGATTTGAAGCCCGAACGAAAAGTGCTCTTTATCTAAAGGGAACACAAAGGGTCCTTAGGACCTTTTTTCTTTTTTTTTTTCCCTTGGCAGATATTGACTTACAAACCGATCTTACTCCACGGGTTGGAATGTATCTATTTCCAGCTCTTGTACACCTGCCCTATGAATTGCAATTTGATGAAGCCACATGAACAACTAATAAAGTCTCAGTGTAAAAACGCTATATGTTCTTAGGAAGGGAAAACATAAAACTTCAATCCATGTTTTATTAAAATCCCCAGTAAGCACAGTTTACAAAGCCAAACGCCAATACCTATAACTCTCCCCCATGATAATGTTAGCCGTAGAGTAACTGCTATCTCTAGCTGCATTCGAGTTTGGTTGCCCTTCAGAAGCACTGAAGATCTAACTCCTAATGGCTTTTGATATAAAAACAGTCTCTGATTGACAGAATCTAATCACTAGAAGGGCAGCAAACAAAAGCTGGGCAAAACACAGTTCCCTGCTAATTTTTTTTTACCCTTGCAACATCCATACGCATCTGATCACACAGTTGTGCAATTATTTGCTAACTGAAGATGTTATTATTCTGTTACTGTCTTAGAAAAATAGTAACCTTTCTTGGCAAAGATAAAAATATGTGGGTTCTTTTCCCGCAGTTTATATATCTTAAATCTTAGGTCATTTTTACAGCAGCTTTCTTCTGGACTCTCCCACCATTTATCTTTCCATTCTCAGCAAGGGCTAGTTTACTTAATACAGGAAGACCTTCACATAACTTTCTGGCATTAATTATTGTGGTGGCACAGACTCCCATGTGAAATATTTGCTGCAATGTGTCCCGCAGCCTATTAAACAAAAATACAGCGAAGGGAAAAAATGGAAGGCAAAACACTTCTGATGATTATTCACTACTGTAAAACAACTTTACATAATTAATCGAGAGTTCGACGGTAAAGCACAGTGCCTCTCCTATACAGCCTCGCACTAAGAAGCTAATCTAAACCTTTTCCAGCTGTGCCCCCAAGTAAAGGAAGCAAGAAAGAAAGGCGGTCAAGGTTCTTATACAGGCTTCGTTCCGAGAACGAGGTCTGATTCTGTTCTTGCTAGGTCTCTTCTGGCAATGGAAGGGGATTAGGAAGCAATGTGAGTGACATTAAAATAATACAGCCCCGAAAAACTGATAAGCAGTTCTGAAGAGTCAATCAGCCCGTTAGGATGACAGGCGGTGAGATGCTGCACATTTCTGGGCTGACAGTGGATTCTAGCTTCCTTCTTCTCCCTCTCCTTGTGACTACAAACAACTCTCTGTAAACTTCCATTCTGAGAAGAAGTGAAGTGGGTAAGACACAGACCAGGTCAATATTTTAAGGGACAGCTGTGGATTTAACTTAACGGGGGAACACGGACAAGATCTCTGTTGCAGAACACAACACCAAGTCTGTTTGGGAAGCAGTGGTGACCTCTTTGCAAACAGACTGTCACTTTGGTCTGGCTTTGGAGCATTTCACTGTGCATTACCCACTCCATCAGGAGCATCTGTGAAGTAAATTGGTAGAAACTGGTTGGGGCGCCTGGGTGGCTCAGTCCGTTGAGTGTCTGACTCTTGATTTCGGCTCAGGTCATGATCTCATGGTCATGAGATCAAGCCCTGCATTGGGCTCCGCACTGAGTGCGGAGCCTGCTTAAGATTCTCTCTCCCTCTCTCCTCCTCCTCCTCCTCCTCCTCCTCCTCCTCCTCCTCCTCCTCTTTCCTACTCTTGTTCTATGTATCTCAAAAAAAAAACAATGGTTGAAACTGGTCAGTTTATCTTACTGGGGCATATCTACACCTCCTCCCCCAATCCCTGGCCCCTCCTTAGCACGTCAAAAATGGGAAGGCCATGCCACCAGGAACACAACATGGTGGCTGACATAAAAGTCATCAATAAAAGTAGGTTAGTTCACTGGTTGGCTGAACGAACCAATCAAAGAAGGACATTGGAAGGCTCTCGTGATTCAAGGGGTGACTCTGGAATTAACCAGACTTGGAGTCAAATAGCGGCCACTCGCCTTATCAATCTGTATTCCTGGCCAAGTCTTTAACCTCTGTCAACTTGAGTTGCCTCACTTACAAAATGGGTATATTCATAATATACACCTCGCAGAACTGTAAGTGAAAGACTCATGCATGTGTCAACAAAATACTTACCTCAGTACCCAGAACACAACAGACCCGTCAATAAATATTAACTTTCAAGGCAGCGTTGTGCAGTCTAGGGTATTTAAAATTGCCCCAGCAATTCAGAACCACCTTCAAAAGAAGAATTTAACGTTACCACCCCCATTTTTTCACTCACCCAGACCTCTCAGGTGATCCATTCATTTAACATCATCAAATGCCGACTGTATCCCTGCTCCAAGAATATGGATCGACTAAAACAAGGTCCCTGCCCTCATAGACATATTCTAGTGCAGAAGACAGGTAACACACACACACACACACACACAGCAAGAAATCTGCAACGTCATAATGATGCATAAAAATCATTCATCCATTTCATGTATATTTATTTGATTACGTTCTACAAATCACTGAACTTATATATATTTTATTCTCATCACAGGATAAAGAACTTTTGATAAACATACACCTAAAATATCAAGAAGTAAAAAGGGCCATGAAATGAGAACCGCCCACAAAGCCTCCTCGAGCAGGCTGCAGCCCATGACACTTGCCGAAGAAGTACAGCAATGCTGAAAATTGTGACTACAGACACATTCCAGGTTGGGGCAGGGTCTCCAAACACTGAAGTAAGATCTCGGTTTTAGAATAACACGGGGCTCCCAGGAGTGTTAATTTTTACTTGGCATCGTACGGAATTCCAGAGAACCGCTCAGAGCCATCTGTTCGCCTATGATAATGAGGGGCAGGGGGTTTCTTGGGGGAATGTGCCAGGATATACAAAGAACCAGTAGCAGAAGCAGGACCTTACCATTTTCAAAACAAATGGAGGCAACCCACCATCTATCCTGTTGGCTACCTGGAAAAGTCCCGGCGGCCACCCTTTCTTTCTCCTGTGACTACAAAATGAGTCCACTCAATAATGATAGACTTTAATTAGGATTGTCTCCTTTTTAAAAAAAAAAAAAAAAAAGGTCAAAACTTTCTGTCCCTTCTCTCTGGAGCTCTTGGGCCAATGCATCCATGTAGGGACTTTACCAGCTGCCATCAGGACATTTGCTTCCCATACATGTTAAAGTCTTGATGAAAACAAAAGGGCACCAATTATACACTCATGGACTCAGGCACACACACACGCACACATGCAAACATATACTGGAGGCTCTCATTCAAGGCCTTCAACACAGCTTTTCATCCCCATGCGTGCAGAGTAAATAAGGCAGCTTGAGCCCAAGCAGGAATGTGCCAGAATCCCTTGGCTTTCTAGCCTGTGGACTCGAGGGAGAGTCATCTGGGACCACTGGAAGGCTGTGCAGAGACTGCTCTCTTGTGTCCACGAGGTACTGGACTTTCTCCCTGAACTCCTCTGACTTACAGTCACTAAACTGACTCACAGAACTCGAGTTCTGTCACGCTCGAATCCTGATTTCAGTCAACTCAGGGCCTATAGGGAAATGGCAGAATGGCAGAAAGAAGATGAATCACCACAAGTTGGTGGCAGCAGCTGTAGGTGGAATCTGTGGCAAGCTTGCACCGTTTGTGAGCAAGGGTCGCCTCTTTAAGGACAGTTGGCGTTAGGTGCCACATATAATCTATTCTGGAGGTTGCTGGCTGATGAAGGTATGGGAAAACTGCCAACTTAGCATCTGAACGGCAGTTATGAGTGGGAACAAGCATTTTAATTTACATTCAAATTCTGTTTTTAAGTTAACGAGGTACCTCACGTGCAATCCGGCAAAAGGCCGTTTGTGCACGTAACCTTTCTGCTCCCTAAAATAGAAATCTGGGTTTCTATTACACCTTTCATACTCCGGGCCCCCTCGCAGGAGCACCGAGAAAACAGCGAGAGAGCGGCTCGCCAACAAAATGGAGCTGCCTTCATGTATCCAACGGGTCTTAGAAAGCAGGAAATATTTTCGTGAAGAGTGTCAAGTGTGGGTAAAGCTAAAACACCTGTGTACATAGAGGTGAGCAAAAGTATGTTGCAGACCGGCCGACCTCATTCAAGCAAGTTGGTAATTTCTAGGTGCGAGGGGTGATGCTAGGAGAGCCTATTGTCAAGAAATACAGCTCAGCTCTCACCAGTTGACCCGACAGTCTTAGGCTCTTGACCCATTACTCAGACTGAACAAATGATTTCTGCTGTTCACTCTTAACCTCCCTCCCATGTCAGCACCTACCTGCGCTCCTACCTGTGAAATATTCTCCGGCCACTGCCGGCCCATCTCGATGGGACTCTCCTCTGCCCCAGCTCCCTGATGGCCACCCTGGTACTGAGCTGCTCTTCGGCTCTGAAGCTGTGCTTCACAGCAGTTTCCAGATCTGGATCACTTGTCCTGTCCTCAAGCCTGGCTGATTAATTAGCCACCATAGCCCATTAGTGTCCCTAAACCTGGTAAAATATCAAAAAAGGAGAACCTACCCAAACTTCGTGAAATCTTTAATCATTCCGAAGGTGAGACAGGAAAGACTAATCAGATACTATTTTTGAAAACAATACACGTATATATTTTTTTTGTACATTCAAAATATATAGTGGGTCCCACTGTATATTCAATGAATTCAGTTGCAGCCTTCCTTTGGAGCCCTGCTTTAATGACTGGGAACCAACGTTTCGCGATTGAGCAATCATTGCCACGTCAACAGTTCATTCTTCCCACTTTTTTTGTTTCTACAAATGCAATCACATAATTAATCTTATGAGGAAAGAATTTTAACGGGTTGCTCAGTGGGTAAGATTCACTCGTTTGGTCCCAGTTCTGTTTGAGCATCCACTGCCACGCGAAACTCTCTGGTAGGCATTGCGGAAGCAAGAGACAAGAGGATGGGGCATGTCTCTTGCCCGCTGGTGGAGCTGACATTCCAAATTCCCACAAATTCTCAGTTAGCAGAGTATTAGCTAATTAATTTTCATTTTGCCATGTGTTGGGTAGTACAAACTTTTCCCTAAAATTGTAGTTTCAAGTCCAAGTTCGGTATCAGCTGAAAAATCAATGAATTTATCATCACCACAAACTCTTCTTCTGGCTAAATTCCCCTATCCAACTCCAGTCTCAACACTTCTTCCCCGATGCCTCCCCTCTCTCTCCCGCCCCGGTATGGTTTCGTCGCCCTACCCTCCTGTCCATCATCCCTTTGTACTTGTGGCTCACAATCTAGCAAGAGTTCACAGATGGTCATCTTTGCATGACTGCTACCCAAATGGACTGTAATCTCCCTGAGACATGGTCCGGCTTTCTAGAACGGTCCCCTCGCAGAGCTGTAGGGCATAAAATAGCAAAGAATGACTTGAGACCGGAGTCCAAGCGTTCACGGATTCCCTCACAGTCCTCATGGGAATACCCTTCCCCCCCTTGTCCACGCAAGCCATCGCCATTACTATTCCTGCGAGAGCAAATTCAATAAACAATTAATTGTTGGCAAAAGGAAATGCAATTGTGCGTATCCCATGCCTGGACATTTAGTCAGTCAATTCATACCTAAGAAAGTCACAGTTGTGAAGCACTGTTATGATGCCAAGAATTAATTACCCCCAAATAAGTTCTTGGGGAGAGACCAACTTTCCCTCATCAACATTCAAGGCAGATGCCACCACACAAAGGGAAAGAGGAAGAAAAAGCCCGAAGCCTGAATAGGAAAGAACATTAAAAAAGAAAGTAGGGAAATAAAAGAAGTATATTATAGCAGCCACACGCCTTCTTCTTCACGCAATGCTGTAGGATGATGTGCCTGCAGGGAATGGTCCAAGACCCCATTCCTAGTATCAAGTGTCTGATGTTTCTAAACCAAGAGAAAATTAAATATTTTTTTTTTCCTGGAAAGAGAGTTTCTCCTTACTGCAGGAACAGAACAAAGTAAATAAGAATAAAGCTGAGCTCACAGATACGGGTGCAAAAACGCCCACTGAAGCCAGCATGAACACGAGGCTCTCTCTGTACCTCGGGCTCTCACCTAGGACCTTTCTCTGGGTCACTTATGGACGGAGGTGGATGAAGCAAGATGCCGAAGAGGCAGGTTGCGGCAGGCCCAGGAGCCATCAGAGCCACTCTCTGAACATGCAGATCTTTGGCTGTGTGCATTCATTCTCTATTGTTACATACCTAATTACCGAAACTTTGGTGTCTTACACAGCACACATTTATTATCTCGGTTTCTGAAAGTCAGCAGTTGGGCACATCTCAGCTGGATCCTCTGCTGAGGGTCTCACAAGGCTTTCGTCAAAGTGCTGGCCAGCCTGTGCCCTCATCTGGAGCTTAAGGTCCTCTTCCAGACTCAATCAGGTCGTTGGCAGTTCTCAGTTTCTTGAGACTGCAAGACTGAGACTCTTGGCTCCCAGGGGGCCATAGCCAGGTCACAACGCGGCTGGCTGTTTCATCACAGCCAGAAGGAGAGTGTCTGTCTCCTTGGAAGGACGCTTTTAAGTGCTCTCACCTGATTAAGCCAGACCCACCCAGTATGATCTCTCGTTTAATTAATTCAGAATTAACTGACTTGGGACCTTAGTTACATCCATCAAATCCCTTCTCCTTTTCCTTTTAATGCAACCTAATTATAGAAGTGGCATAGCATCATGTGCACAAGCCTTGACCACAGTCAAGGGGATGGGATTATACAGGGCACATACACCAGGGAGTAGAAGTCTTGGGAGCCCTTGCAAAATTCTGTCTGATGCAATGCTGCAATTCTCTTTTGGCATTTACAGCTTATTTCTGTAGTGTACAAGGAAATAGGGGAAAAGGGGTGGGAAAAATAGGCAAAAAAAACCCACTCTGTGGTCAGGGTTACTGGGCCAAACCCTATGAAATCAATAATATTTCATTGGGTGTTTTTTTTTTTTTTTTTTGGCCAACAGAAATAGACAATATGCAATGAGCAGAAGATATATATGCATGTGTGTGTTTCTCTATATGTATGTGATCATAGATCGATCGATCGATCAGATCTAGGGATAGGCCCAGATGGGATAGGTACAGACAGACATGGAATCAGTCTTTTTCATAAAGTGACATCTTCCAAAGCACTCTGTCACAGCACTCTGCCCACAAATACTCTTTTCAGTCTGGTGCATATTATGTGTATTTGAGCTGAGATATCAGCGGCTTTAGGGGTAAGACAGTTATGATTTGTTCTCCATTCTAATAGGTCCTCTTTCTCATCTCCACCGTCCTATCTGCAGCAACAATGGAGTCCCAAGGAAGGGAGGAACAGGATAAAACTCATTCGAGAACAGGCTTTCCTCACGACTTCAGTGGCTTGGAGCTATTCTCAGTTCATGGTGGCATATGCGTGTCTGTATGTGTGCGAGGGTGTTGTGCTCGTACGTACGTGCACTTGGGAGACTCTGGAAGGAAATGCGTCCCAAGTACTTGTCATTTCTGACGAGAATGAATTAAGTCAAGTCTAACCGACAATTCATGCAATAGATACAAAGCTACCCAGAGAAAGCCTCTCCCAGAGCAGAAAAATAAAGCACAACTGAACTAAATTAATGTTTATTTTGTAAAGTGGGAAAACTTCCAGAAGACATCACATGTGAACTTGGAGTGCACATGCCGGTTTCATTGCCAACAGTCACGAAAAGAGGTGAGATTGAGCTCCGCGGACAAGCCCTGGAACATTTCAAATGCATGAGTTGTTTGCAGGTTGATAAGACACGCACAAATATGCGATCGTGTGTACTTTCGGTTGACAAAACCTCTGCCAACAGACCTCGGTGTCTGCAGCATGAAGAGGAAATTATGAGCCTAAAATGTCAGAATTCCACCAATTGTTAAAGTAAGGAAACAGTCTGTAAGTGTTCTGAAAACTGGAAGCCGTTATTTGAGTATAAATCTGTCGGAAGCATGAATTAGAGTCAGAACCACCAATACTTTAATGAGCATTTCGAGGGCCCACGTTAAGTGAAAATTGAACATTGACTGAAAAGTTGGGTTGCAGTTGTAGTGTGAGGGGAAGTGGGAAGAGATGAGGAAAAGGCAGCATTTTTTCACTTAAACAAATGTTTGAACCAAACAGCCACATGTAACCTCAGTTTTCTCAGTGACGTCCTGTGTGACCAAAGGCAAGTTACTTCTCTCTCGGCCTCAGTTTCACAAATGTTCATTCATTTAACAAACATGTACTGGATGCAAAGCAGAGGCCAGGTACTGCTCTCCTTACTCTCAGTGCATTCAGAGAGATCAGCACAGCCCGAAGGGGCAACACGGGGGAAAAGTCATCAAACATTTGTGTGGGGCAAGGAAAACTCAGGACCTCACAAAAGACCCCCCTCTGAAATCAGAAGACCCACGAATATGAGTGTGTTATTGGAAACTAGACATGCACCAACAGAATTTTTGAGTTCTTTCAACTTTGGCTACTTGTTCAAATTGTGGCGAAATACACTGAAGCTCAAAAACAAAAACAAACAAACAAAAAACCAAAACGAAACAAAGAAAGAATAATACACCGCAATCACACCAGAGAATGATTTATACCAATATCACTAAATGGTCGGTAGACTTAGATGTCAGGGACCTTGAACGACATCCACAGAGGGCTTGTTTGTTTGTTTGTTTTTGTCAACATTCTTTGTCTTGGGGCCAGCCTTACATATAAGCGGAAGAGGCATCCAAAGGATAACTGGAGGCACCCCCTCTTATTGGTCCAGCCATTGTGACGGGAAATCCCATTGTCCTCCTTCTGGTGGAGGGGAAGGGGTGGAGGGGAGCCTGGGGGTTCCAGGTGAGGAAGCTGTGGGAGCAGAAAGCAAGAGCACAGACGCGGCCATGTCCAATGGCTGCAGACATCGGGGCAGCAACATGGAGGAACGAAGACCCCAAAGAGTGACGGAAGGACTGAGACATATTGGACATTTTTGGGGAGCTACCGCTCCGCTTCAGCTCACTGTGGACCTGGGAAGGTGCCCAGGGTACAGAAATCATCTTTACCTTTTTCAAAGAAAATCCGAATTTCCGTGTAAAATCGTAAAGCCCTGGCAAACAATTTAACATTTGTAAACAGCATCTGTATCAAAGAAAACAACCAGGTAGCCAGTTGTGAGCTCTACAGTAAGTAGACCATAAAATGTTAAGACATTTCTATCTCCTAACAGGATACATGAAAGTATAATAACATAATAATATAATTCTTGGTGACTGAAAGGGCTCTCTGGAAATGGACGGTGAGAATAAATCTTACTGGGAAAGCTGGGACCTCCATGGCACAAGAGGGAATTAAAGGGGAGCAAAGAGGGTCTCGCACAGAAAGATGGTGCACGCCAGAGAGAACAAAAGGAAGATGATACAAATAAGCAGAGATAGAGACAAGAAGCATACAGAGAAAGAGGGAGAGGAGAGGAGTGGAGGGAAGCAGAAGGAGAGAGAGCATGCACAGAAACAACGAAGGCAGAAATGGGCATTTCAGGGAAGTAAACATAATTTCTCGAAGGTTTCACTTAGAAGAATCTAGTAAAATAGCTTTTAGAAACTTTTACTGACAATAATGTCATCATCTGTAATGGCATTCAATTTATTTTGAGAAAGAGAGGGAGAGAGAGCATGAGCAGGGGCAGAGAGAGAGGGAGACAGAGAGAGAGAGAGAGAGAGAGAGAGAGAGAGAGAGAATCCCAAGCAGGCTCCACGCTGTCAGCACAGAGCCTGACACAGGGCTTGATCTCACAAATTGTGAGCTCATGACCTGAGCCAAAATCCACAGTCGGATACAACCCACTGAGCAACCCAGGTGCCCCAATTCAAATACTTTATGAGGCTGAACTTCTGAGTTGTGTTAGAGATGAATGGGGCCCCAGAAGAAAACTGGTTACTCCTGGAATTAAGTATTTAACAGATTGGAAATATGTCTGTGGACATATCTGAGAGTATGATGGTATTGAGACAAATATTACTTTTCCATTGAAAAACACTTGGAGTTAAAAGGATAAAATGTACACAAATGTGTGTTAACCCTTCAGAGGAAAAAAAAAGGACAGTTCATAACCATTCGGGGTGCAATCTTATATGTGAACACATAGGCACCCCATCTCTGAAATACATATTCAGCTGGCAGCCCTGAAAATTCCAGAACCCTAGGGGTCAAGTTGTAGCATTATAAAAATGATAAACTACCATTCGTGAAAATAATTTTCCATTTATGAAGAAAATTAAGGGACTAGCCCACTCCTGAGGTATGAATATAAATAGATATTTATAGCAATCATGTGTTCCTTCCAAACATTATTTCAATTTTGACAAAATCCATTGGGATTTAGACCCAACTATTTCAATAAAGACTCGATATGAAACTATTCTCGGTTCTTCTCCTCTTTTTTTTTTTTTTTCCCTCTCTGAACAGGTACAAGTTTCCTTTTTCTTTATTATTTTTTTCTTTTTTTAACAAGAGTCAGTAAAAGTGTTTAAAATGTCACAAGTTACTTTTTCAAATTTCTATCCAGATAAGTCATATGTTGAAAACGACAACTAGTCTTTCTGCACATAGCAATTTTAGAGAGTTTTATAGCTTATCCAACTGAATCCGGAGGGTGGATGGGTGAGGGTTTGGACGTGGGGTGAGGGAGGTGGGAGGGGGGCAAATTGTTCCGTATACCGCCCATAAATGCCAATCAACCTCCGTGGCATAGGTCTCCATTTTTCAAATGTCACTAAGTCTTCCATTAAAAAACAAAAAACAAAAAATCTATGGGCCAAGTGACTGTACGGTTCTCATTCTTCATGATCTCATTTTCAAATGTTCCTGATCTCTCATTCCTTGCTTATGTTTTCTGATGGAGTGACACAACCTTTAGCACGTCCCGCTTCATATCTCAAAATGTCTGAGAAAGCCATACCGATACTATGGGTTTTTTTTGTTTGTTTGTTTTTTTGTTTTTTACCATTGGAGGATATTCCCCAACTGGGACCATCAACCCATGCTTAGGTTTTCTTTTGTCCAATCAAAGAAATTCTAATCAAGAAAGGCACACGACATTGTAAACAATACAGACAAGCAAAAAATGAAATCAAAACATTAAAAAAATGTCTATGCCATCAGCCATGGATATCTAGATATGCATTTTTGGTGCATGGGTATATCGTTACACTTTTACTGTTTGGACACACAATAGGATGATACTATCCTATTGATAATAATCAGATGATGCTTAATGTTGCACTTAAATTATTGTGAATACTGTTCAGTCAATCAACTATTACCTGGTTCCTAACAGCCAAATCAGACAATAACCATTGTATTTATTTTCCATAATATACTTAGTCAATCCAACTGTTCAAGGTTGTAAACACTGGGAAGAACATCTTTGCAATTAAATCTTTGTATATGTCCATAACTTCGTACAGGTACCTTTGTACACGTCTTAAGGTAGATCCCTACCAACAGCAGCAGCAACAACCGTAGAGATAATATTTACTGAGGACTTACTTTGTGCCAGGCTGTGCCTAAGCACTTTACATACGTTATTCCATTTAATCCCTGTACCAATCCCAGTTTACCAGGTTAGAACACTGAGATACGATGAGGACAAGTAATGCACCCTCTAAGTAGCATTTCCACACCTCCCAGATCTGGCTGAATCCAAAATCCATTCTTTAACCCACCTGCACTATTTTACCACACTGGAGATGAAGTTTTCAGCTAAAACAATGTTCATGCTTCAAGATGTTTGATGAAACTCAACAAATGTCCCTCCAGTTATGCCAATGTCCACTGTCTCTGTGTTCAGGGGAATGGTGTTCTCGGCTCGCCCAGACCCCTCCAGGAACACATTACCAACACCACCAACACCATTGAAACACTGCCTTTAAGTTTGCTTTAACACCTCAGAAAACGGGGCTATAAAAATAAGCAAAAGACCTGGGACTCAAATTGAACATAAAAGTTGTTGTAGATATTGTTTCTTGACAAACAGCCTCTCTAAACCACATAAATTGTCCAAAACCTCTTAAACCTTTGCTCTACATCACCCACATAGGACCGTAAAGGGAATATCACAAAGGAACTACAGGCTAATTGAAAAATCATTCACTTGAGATGCCGTAAGGATCATGCTCCATTTCTGTGGATGTATACAGAAACTAGAAACACGTGGAGTCCTCCGGAACCAAGCAATTGGCTGATCAGCAAACTCAAAGGGAAATCATCTGCCTTTTTCTCCCTTGCATTGCTGGATGTGCCCTTAATAATTCATGGGAGATGCGCAAAAACACATAACTCTACCGGGGCGATCAGGTATCCAAACTCCTTCTACCCCTGAGCCCGGGCTTCTCCCCTTTCAAAGAAAAGCTGCCGCATTGACTGGGTGGGAGGCCAGTCTACCACCAAGAGCTGATGTTTCTAAAACCTATTGTTCAAAGATCATTATCATGGTTTTCCATTAGCAAGACTAAGTAAATGCTTTCCTAAATAATCCTGTCAATGGTTTAAAAAATATATTTATTTTTGGAAGAAAGGCTCAATACGGTGCTGGCAGGGGGATTAGATTGATCCTCATTTTGGAGGCTTTTTCCCCTCTGCTTTTTGGAGGGACAATTAATATTGACTGTACCTATCATTAATTTTCCACAGTCAGCAGGGGCTTTTAGGTTTTATAAGTATAATATCAATACAGACTGTCTTCGAAGCTCTTATTTATTTTATCTTTTCCTCCTGCATTCAATGTTCTCTACCCCCCAAGACAATACTTCACAGCTTTAAGGCAAGTGGCTACTAAAGAGAGGCATCCCAAGCGTGTAAGGAGGTGGGCTGTCTGTCTTTCTGGATCAGGATGTATACGGGAAATGCTGGGATTTCACAGATGTCCTGTCCTAGGGGGTCTCTGAGAGCAGAGACAGGAAAGGGAAAGGTAGACATAACAGGTGCACCACCACGCCTTTTTCTTCTCCCGCACCCCGGCGCACAATTCCGTACACCCCTTATCTCTGGGAAGCTTCCATGGAGCAGGCGCCCCACCAAACAGGCATTTTTCTTCCTGGGGAAACATCAATACTCAGTGTAATTATAGTCTGTGTTCTCTCTCTCACATCTTTCAGAAACTCTCTATTCTTTCAAGAAGCCCTAGGAAAACACCACCAAAGATGCCAACAAAAGCTAGAATGCGGCCTCTGTGACTCTGCTCAGGCCAGCGCGGCCTGGTCACTATTCCTGCCTCCCGCGATTGATCTCAAAGTTCCAGTCAACTCCCCAGGCTTCTTGGTCCTCATCTGTCCCCTTTCCCCTCTCAGACACACGAGCAACTGAGAGTCTGCTGGCTGGGCAGGAACATCCCTCCCCCAGCAATCTGTCCTCAGACAGGCCGACGATGCACGACGGCACTCAAGTTTTCCAAAGCCATGGCTCAGAAGCACAGACATCCCCCACGAGCCTCTCTCCTGGGTGGATGTCTTGACAGGGATACCTCCTTTCCTTGCTCAGTCACGTATTCGGGGCGACTCTGCCAGGTGCCAGGCTGTGCTCTAAACCCGTCTATCCTGCCTTCGAGTAGCTCACACCCGGGAGTGTATATCACCTGGGGCCTGGGAGGGAGGGAAGAGAAGGGCAGGCATGGAAACATCACAAAAACAGTGATAACTCTAGGTTGCTGTGCTATCTGTAGGCTGGGTTACCTCGGGCAAGTTTCTAAAGTTCTCTGAATCACAGTTTCATCATCTCTAGAGCGAAGGTAATAAGAGTACCTACGATTAGGGGCTGTCGGAGAATTCAGGGAGCTCAGACAGGAGAGCGCCCAGGAAGAGCCTGGTCTTCACTAAGGTCCCACGTTAGCTGACTTCAGCATTAGCGTTCCGTGCTTCCGTTCGCTAGGAATTGAGACACGTTGGTGGGAACCCATTAGAGTGAGCCCCATCCCAGACTGGGGTGGGGCGGTCAGAAAAGCCTTTCCAGGGTTGACGCCAAGAGTTCAGTTTTTAAGAGAGACGGCTGGGTGCAATGTGGCCCCAGCTGGGTGACGGCAAGAGCTGAGACCGGGGAGGTAGAGGTGGCCAGGGCTCGCGGTGGTCGTAGCCTCAGGGCACCAGGGAGGGACCGATGACTTCCAGGCAGGGTCGTGGCCCATGCAGAACTGGCTTCAGCAGCAGCAGCCGTGTGAGAAAGGTCTGGAGGAGAGGGCAGGGCTGTGGGGGGCTGAGGAGCAGGGGGTTGGAGAGAGCAGGGGAGGGGC
Source organism: Prionailurus bengalensis (assembly GCF_016509475.1). NCBI lineage: Eukaryota > Metazoa > Chordata > Mammalia > Carnivora > Felidae > Prionailurus > Prionailurus bengalensis. The sequence continues at coordinate 187,173,966 of NC_057344.1, read as the reverse complement.
AGCTGCTCCAGGCCCGAGCGGACCCCTGCCTGCTGTCTATCGTTCCGTCCACCCCTCTGTGTCTCACTCTTTCCATCTGGCTCCTCGCCGTCCCTCACAGCTTTGCTTTCCTCTTTCTGTCTGGTCTCCAGTCGTCTGTCTCTCAGTGTCCATGTGACTATCTCCCCCGGCCCCTCTATCTCCAACTGTCTCTCTGTCTGTCCCTCCCTCGGTGTCTCCCCCTCACCCTGCTGTCTCTGCCTCCCAACACATCTCTTAGTTACTTCTGTTTCATCTTGTTGGCCCCCTCCCCTGCCCATTGGAGTGTGAGTACCACGGGGCTGAGATTTGCCACCTGTTTGCTCACGGGCATATTCCAAGCACCTAGAAATATGCTTGGCATGTGGTAGGCGCTCTGTGGTAAATCTGGCATCTGTCGTTATGGTGGTGAGGGTTCGCGACTGACTCCGGAGGAGAGGGAGCAGGGGAAGCTTCCCTGAGTAGGACCTCGATATCTAATTCCAATATGGCGTCATCCATTGCCTCAGATTAGAAAGTAGACAGAGTCTCTGGGGCCCCAGGAAGCAGGGCCCCAACTGGATCACAGCCCAATTAGTCACTCCATTCTGCTGGGCTTTGGCCAGGTGTCCCTTCTTTTTAGCTTCTGAAATCTAAATTATCAAAGAAGAAATAGGTTTAGGAATGAACAGGTAAGCTCAATTAAGACCACTGACAAGTAGGGAAATATGGAGACCAGTGCCCTTTGGTATTGCACATAGGGCTGTTTACGGTAATGTTCAGCCACTTGTCTCTGGAGTCCAGAATTTTCTAACCATGATACCTCAAGAATACGGGAGCTGATATCACCGGAAATATATACTGACAAGTCTTTTTTCCCTTGGACATTTAAAGTAGAGGTGATATCATCACTGGCCAAGAGAAACGAAGATCAGTAAAATCATCCTCCAACCTTTTAGCAAACTGTTTATTCATTCAACAAATATTTGTTGGGTTCCTATTACAGCTGGGGATTGTACTGGATCCTCTGAATGCATCAAATCTAGATCACATGGAGATTTGGTCTAGAAGAGATTAAAAACTCTCCACACACGGTAACGCAAGGGAGAATATGAAGTGGCATAAGAAAAGTAAAAATAAAGTGAGCAGGGTGATCAGAGCAGGTGGCATCTCTGACAGTAGATGGCCGAGGTGGTTTTGTTACAAACCTTCAAAGCAGGTGGAAACTAAGCTTCTCTGAGTGCATTCCGAAGTGTAGCCAACTTAAGTGGCAGTTTAGAGCTAAAATGCTACCCGAGGATGTCCCTGTTGCAAACAGTGGCATAATTCACTTATTTCTTCTGCCTTCTCTCTGAGTGTAATCAACATCTGGGGGCCACGGGCCAACCAGACCTACTAAGCAGACTAGAATAAGAAATGACCAAGGTCCTCTCTGTGTTTGGATCCGTATTCAAGCCTAACTCACTAATGGGCACCTTCCTGTGTTCAGGGTCAGACCTCTGATCCCGCCCGGACCAGCATGTACAAAGCATGCTCTACCCGTCAAGCCTGGACCCAGGTGCCTTGCATAAGCCCACTCTACAGACTGTGAAAGCTGTGGCTGGGAGGCTAAATCAAGTCATACAGCGGGTGAATGATGAAACCAGCTTCCCAATCCACGTGTGTCTGATTCCATAGACTGTGATCTTCCCCCCACATCAACGGTCAGCTGTTCCCTGGCTTAGTTCACAAGAGGCAGCACCTGCCTCCACCTTCCCTGTCCACGCACACCCTCCCACTTCACTCAGTTTCGGGTTTTGCCTCTTCTCAACAGCCTTGTCACAATGCTGCCCACAACCCAGCGTGACAGTCCCTAAATTCTGCTGGGCAGCCGCTTAGATCCAATTCACCCGGCCCAGTTTCTTCTCAGAGATGGACTTCGAGGGTTCTCTGGAAATGAAAAGTATCAAGCGTTACGGTGTTCAGTGGCGATTTAAACAGACCGGCCAGTGGTCAAGCTCTCTCGTGGTCGGAGTGTTATCTAGTTATCCCCTAGCAAGTGCTAGATCATTGCCACAGCACAATGCAAGGATAGAGAGACACTGCCAAATATCTGCTGTGCTCACAGTTCTGTGCCATTTATCTAACAGCTAATATAATATCGAGTGACAGTTTAAACAGGCTACTTTCACCTAATCTGCGCATGCTATATGCAAAACAGCTCTGACCCTGGCTTGATTCCTTAAAGCATGTAGGATTTAATTATCTCCCACTGTTACAGAAATAATGACAAGTTACTTAGTACTTTTAGGACTGATAAATAAAGCACTTTTGACAAGCGAGCGGAGAACCGACCCTGTTAACAAAGTTGCAGTATAAAATGGCCCTGTCCCTAAACCCAGGCTCTCCTTCCCTCAAGACGAAAGAAAATGATCCCTAGTCCCATAACACTGATCACGCCTGGTCACTCTTAAGTGTGCTACACCCAGAGTGATGTGGAATTTCTTAGGTGCTACCTGGGATATATTAACACACGCAGAGGGGGAGCGTGAGGAAAAAAGAAATAGAGAGATGCATCTGTGTATTTTATTAACACTGAACTTCAAATAAACACGTGTGGGAGTTTCAATGCACTTGACTGTAGACCATCATCTTTATGTCATAGCTAAGGCCCCGGATTTGGAGAGCGCAGCTGAGATTTATCTGCAGTGATAAAATCTCCAGTTTCTCTCAATTCACATTCATTTCTCCCATCTTTCTTGAAGGCATAGTCTCTCCTCCCCTCCCCAGGAATCGCAGATCTGCTCCCTCTCCCAGGGCTCCCCTTCTAATCTTTCTTATTTAACTGAGTTTGACATGCCTCTAATACTTATTTGGAGCTGCCGGTCACCTCTGTCCAATGCCTCACCCTCGCAGATGGGTATTTGCCACTAGGAAAGGACGTATGGATATTAATACAGGTGGTCCAGGAGTCTGCGAGGCTTCAAGCACAGCACACAGAGAGAAACAGAATAAGTGACGTTGCCATAGATATACTGAAGTTCACGAAAGGAGGAGCTGCTCTCAACTGACATAATTCTAGGTTTAGGCGATTTTTTTTTTTTAATCCTCATATAATTCAGTTGGGAAAGAAGCAGGAAAAACTTGTGTTCTGATGCTGTAACTGTCATTAGTGAAGCCAAGCCTTTCCCACGTTTTCCGGACCACAGTCTCCTTCAAGAATCAGATGAGAGTTACAAGTCCGTGTTTGCACATGCGTGGCCCCGTGGCTGATATCTAACCTGACGTCATGTGGTGCTCGGCCTGCATTACCTCAAAAACCTTGAAGTGAGCTGACCCTATTAGATTGAAATATTTCACATAAAGCCCAGAAAAAAAAATGTGCTTCTCTTGAAAAGTTCAGAGGTCAAACAGTAGTGGGCCAGCATTCCCCTGTGGCCACGACTGGCTGATTCTGAGTAGCAACTTTTCCTTACGATGGGGTGTGTGGTGTCCAATTGGCCACACTCCCCACCCTGTCCCAACTTCCCTCCCCCTGCCTGCGTCATTCATTTGCATGATCTGTGGGCGCATGAGTGTCTGACTCCTCCCATAAGCCTTCTCTTCGGAGAAATGTTTGTACACACAAAATTCACTGCAAAGGTTCGGAGGTGGACGGAATCTTCGGTAAAGGTTGCCCACTGTCCAGAGCTTCTTGAGCTCGGCCAATCTCCTCTCTGACCTTCAGAACTTCCTGTCTGTAAATAAAGAGTATGCATGGGCATCAACCCTTTCTCCCAAACTCCTACTGCGTTTATGTGAGAGACAAAACCTCTTGTCAAATAAGTTGCTCCAGATAAGTGTGGAAAGCTCAGAGTTTCAAAACAAAAGAAAACAAAACAAAACAAAAGAATTTTTTTTAATTTTTTTTTATTTTGCAGACCAAGAAACAAGCCACTACCTATGGCACATTCAAAGACACCATGGGGAAAATTGGCAAATCTTTCGATACGCGCTTCCACCAAATAATCATCCACCCTCCGCTCTGAGTCATGGAGCGCCCGCTTTGCACAGCAGACAATCACCTGCAGCCGTTCGAAGGAGCCGAGCGTAAAGGCGAAACAGCGGGATAAGAAATCCAGCCTGAGAAATCTCTCGGTCCACAATGCAGCCATGTGTGTTTCGGAAGAGAATCAGTACTCCAGGACTGAACCCCGAGCAAGAAGCTGATCACGTGTTTTCAGTTGCTCTGTGGGGCCTCTGTCCTGACTTCTTTCCCCAAAATTGTACAAAGTGGGCCTACGTATACATTAAGCCATTCACGTGCTGGCCATTTTCTACCAGGGCAGTAACGTGGTGGAGACACCCAAGGGAAGCTGTATTTTGGCCCCCTACTTGCGGTCTTAGGCTTAAAGATTTTAAAGAGGCCCTAATGCAACTCTCTCATTTTACAGAGAAGGGAAAACATTCAGCTGAAGAAACAGGACAATGCACACCTGCCCCAGGCACGTGTGTTTATTTCTTCCCCATTTAGAGCCTAGCGTGGGCTGCAGAACCAGCCTATCTGCGTTCAGAGCTTGGGCCCGTCCTCACTACCTGAGTCCCCTGTTTCCCTTGACTGTGTTTTCTCATCTATTAAAAAAAAAGGATAATGTGGTATTCATCTCGCAGGATTGTGTGAGCAGAAAACGCAATGATTCAGGCAAAGGACGAGCTAGAGCGCCCAACACGTAGAACACAGTAAGCGCTAACTCATTATTTATTTTGCTTCCGAGTGAAATTAACTGGAAAACAGTGAGGGGTTGAGCCAGCTCAATCTTGGTTCAATGTGGGGGGGGGCCTCTATGCCAACATACTGGGCCACTGAGCAAGTAAGTTGACCACCCTGAGATTTAATCACCGGTCAGTAAGAGGCCAAGAGAATTCCACAAATAACGTGTACGGGACTGACTGGCACTAGGTCCCGCGTGTACAGGCGCTAAAGAAAAAATTAACCATGAATATTATTAATTTTTGCCAACCACCAGTTAAAGGCCATGTACAAAGAGCAGGTGATATCTTGGAATCTCGCCTTTCCAGACACATCAGCACCAACAATGATTAATATTTGGCAAGTGCGTATTATCTACAAGGCACTATGCCAAGTGCATTCCAGGTATTGATTCTCTGAGTCTCCACAGCCACACGATATGACATCAGGTCATGTTATTATCAGCCCCCTTTTATAGATGAAAAGACTGAGGCTTGGGAAAATAAGCTTAGTCAAAGACATACGGCTAATAATTGGAAAAAAAAAATAGGCATCAGATCTCACAGTTGTTTTCCTGTCTCCCCAAGGAAACAGAATCTGTTCTCCTGATGAGTTTTATAGCTGGCCATTTCTGCCACAGGGTTTAGAAATAAATGGGCAGGGATATTAAAACGATAGAGTTAAACTTAATTTCTTTCATGGAATGAAAAAGCCATTGACAAAGTGTTTTTTGACAAACATGACCGTTGAGACGCATTGGCAGGTGGAATATTAACTGCACTAAATCTAATAATCCACCCTAAATCATTATCAAAGTGCCACTTGGAATTTTGTCCTTGTCAAAATGAATGGCGTCTATTTGCTGGGCACTCACGCCATGCCAGGGGCCATCTATGAGCCTTTGAGACGTCACTGAATCCTAATGCCATACAGGTGCTAAATGACCTAGTCAGGACTTGCCTGGAGTCTATCCCACTCTATGCCCAAACCCTGTGCTCCATGAGTCAAAGCAGAATGTGACACGGCGAACAGGGAAGGTCCTGGAAACAGCTGCCTGCCTTCCAACATTGGTTCCTCATTTCACTAGCCTTGTGGCCTTGGGAAGTGACTCCTCACGCCTCTGTCCATCCTCCTGCAACATGGGGAAAATAACCTTACCAAGAATTACTGCATGTGAGTTGCTTAGAGAAAGGTTGCTCAAAGAGTGATCTGTGGACTATGCCAGTCTGCATTGTGTATGTCACCAGCCCATGATCAGATAAGTACTGAAATCGACCATCTCAGAGAAAGTAACGTTTATGTCCATTGACCCCAATAACAATAAAACAGAGGGGCATGCATTTTCTATGCCATTTTAAAATTTCATTTTTCTATTAATTAATTTTGTCATATTTTATTGGACAACGGTCCATGACAGATTGGAACTTTTTAAGGAACAAAAAGGAGGTGGCGGGGGGGGGGGGGGGGGAGGGAGGCCTTCCCCACAGGTGGTCTGAGAAGCATTAGATTAGATGCTTACCTGTTCCACATAAAGTTCTCAATAAGTGTTAGTTATTAATACAAATTATTTGCTGCTCTGTCCCTCCAATTCCTACAAAGGGAGCCAAAAATTCAAGCAGCATCAAGAAGATACATTCCAAGACATAGGATGCTGTTTACTGACCAGAGCTTGACTCTTTTCAAGCCCTGGTTCATGATCCATGGAGAGAAACTCTGAGCAAGCTCAGACTTTTGCTGGATCAGATCAGTGGACTTCCAGGATCCCCTTTGGTAGAAACGGTGAAAAATAATTGAATCCCTCAACTTTTTCCCTGCATCCCGTGTCCGGTATTCTCCCATTTCCCAGTTATAAAGTTCTTTGCCTTAGCCTTTCCCTGGTCCTCTCCTTCCCTTTACAGAGAGTGTTTGATGGGATTTGCCAGAAGTTTGGAGAAAAGATATATCTGGACTGCAAATCCCATTTCTCCATTGACAGGCTCTGTGCTATTAGGCACATTACCTATTGTCTCAGAACTTTGATTCTCCCATCTGAATAACTAGGATGGTAGTGCCTACCTTAGAGCAAGGGGTCAAAGGGAATGCCATATTAGAAACACTCAACAGATTTAACCCCCCTTCTCTATTCTGTGTAAAGCAGGTGACATTGCAGTTAGTAGAGGTGGGTGGGGAGACGGAAGTCATAAGGTCTGAGAACTAATGCAACAGAGTCATTTTACTCTCATCATTTATTTAAAGCCAAGACTCCAAAATGCCCGCTAGACTACAAGAAAAATAATAATAATAGGAAAGATAACATTTTAATACCATTGCCAAAAAAAAAATTCTCAGAGAATAAGGTTGTTCAACTGAAAACCTGAGAGAAACACCCTGTGTTAAATAATTGCTGGGGCGAAGCACAAGCTGCCAAGGGCCCACCATATGAAGGAGGTGGGTTGGCCTGAAAGGGGGTTTACAGAAAAACCAACATCAGCGAGATCCCACCCCCATGCAACAGTCAGCCACCCACCACGCGGACGTAGTACCTCTGCCCGGGAAGTGAAAGAAAGACAGTGGACAATAAATTAACCCTAATAACCTCTTGACAAGGACAGCGGATCATTGACCAACTTACGTGATCCCAAAGGAACTGAATTAACTGCTACCCAATAGTGTTTAACAAGCACAGTCACTATTTGATTGGTTGCCAATGCTTTTGCTGGGTCAGAACTTCCGGTTTCAGGGGCGACTGCAGGTACCAGAAGAGAAAGCCACCCCTGAAAAGGGATCTGGTGTATCTGAGAACTCCCTCCCCAGTCCCATCCTCAAAGACAAAAATACAGTCTCTGCCAGAAAATACAGTTCACACCGGGAAACATCATTTATAAATGGTTGGTGCCACGAATCTGAGAAAGGTTTACATTCGGTGTAAATAAGTTAGACTAGAGAAGTTAATGAGCTCCACTACCCAAGCTGCTCCTTATTAATTCATACAACTCGAAGACATCCACTAAAAATAACACCTTTTGTGCCGTATACCACCTTTATGGAGATCATCAATATTTCCCCATAATAGAGCAGTTACCGGTCCCATTATTTCCCTTGATCACCTTCATGCTCCTGACCCAAGACACCGGCTCATGCACGAGTCCCGCTTGTGTTAAAATACCACTAGCCTTCCTTTCTCCAAGTGACCGTCCCCTCGATGTGCCCTCGCGATACCTCATCCAGAAAGATGTCCTCCTCCTTTCTGTCCAATCTACACTACTCACACTGGAAGGGAGGGGTGAAAGGAAGACGAAGTCTTAAAAACTGCATGAAGGCTGGCCTTTGAAGCCTTGTCCCATTCATTCATTCATTCATTCACTCTCTCACTCATTCTTGCCACAGCACTGTTGAGTGCCTGCTCAGTGCCAGGCACGAGGCTAGATGCTCAGGATACAGAGAAGAGTGACACCTGACCCCTGCAGGGAAGCAGACAGATAAACAGATGACCCAAGAGGGCAAACGCAGGGCCCAGTGGGAAGAGAGAGGAGGGTACCTAGCTCACCAGGAGAAACAGAAAGGAAGCTTCTATGAGCTGGGTCTGGAAGGAATAATAGGACTTGCCTGGGAGATGAAAAGGAGGCAGGCAATCTCATTTTAAAGGGAATAACTCTGTGCTGCTCTCTGTTTTTCTCTACCCCCAGCAATAGCACCAAACCTCACAGGCAACAGGTATTTCATGCAGAGTGAGTGAATGGATTAATGGCACAAAGGGATTCCCAGGAGAATCCAATCACTCATTGCCCATCAGTGTCTTAGCAAGCTAGACAGCGATCCATTTCTATTCCTTTTGTGGCCCCTTTACACAGAAGCTGCTTTATGCTCTTCACTCTAAGGTGTTCCCGATTCCATTTCTTACGTCGTATGCCACCTCATCTTTGTTTCCAACTGCCTATCATGAAAAGACGAAGAGAATAGGAAGAAAAGGCTCCTAAATAACACAATTTGTATGCGGCCCCTTTCAAATAACCAAGACGCCTAGTAAAAGAACTATGGATAGAGATGTCCATGCATATGCAACGGCGGCTCACCTCCACGTTCTGAAAACACAAGATAAGCACCGAGCAAGGATTTCTCAACCTCAGTGCTGCTAACACTTGGGCCAGATCATTCTTTGTTGTAGAGGTCTGTCCTACAGACGGTTAGATGCTTAGCAAAATCCCTGGCCTCTACCCACTAGACGCCAGTAACACCCCCCAATTATGACAACTAAAAATGTCTTCAGACATGGCCAAATCTCCCTGGGGAGGGGGCAGGCAAAATCACCCCCAAATGGGAACCACTATAGGTAATATGTTCCTTGCAAACCTCCGCTCCTGAGGGTCTCCATTGGTTAGATGTACAGTCTCAGAAGGCCATCTCAGAATGCCAGTATTAAAAATGTTGTGGGAGCTCAACCAGCCCAACTCACTCAGGTCTGGCCTCTAAGGAAATGAAAGGTCATCGAGAGAAAATGGCTGTTCAAAAGTCACCTAGCCAATGGTGGTAGAATAAGCCACCAGACAACAATCTTTCTTGTCCGTCAAACAACAGGCTTGTGGAATCTGGGTGGTTCAGTCGGTTGATCATCCAACTCTTAATTTTGGCTCACGTCATGATCCCAGGGTTGTGGGATTGAGCCCCATGTTGGACTACATGCTGAGCGTGGAGCCTGCTTGATTTTCTCTCTGTCTCTCTCTCTCTCTCTCTCTCTGCCCTCCTTTTGCCTCACGTGTGCGCACTCTCACTCTCTTTTCTCTAATTAATTAAAAAAATAAATAAATAAAAACACAGGAGCCTCTCCACCACACCATGATTCTGTAGGACACTCTTTTTGAGAAGTCCAAAAAGAAAGGAAGCTAATATTGATACGGCATCAATATAGGGGGTTTCTTACAATAACGAAGTTATAAGAAGAAGAAGAAATAATAATAGGAACAAAAACTAACATGCACTAAACAACCGCAATGCTCCAGATATGCTCCTAACAACCTTTTTGCATTTTCTCCCAACCTTTCGATGTGGCAGCCACAGAAATCCTGCAAGGTACATATCACCGGCTCCATTTTTATTGACGAGGGACAGGGGCTAAAGGCTAGAAACGCTTTAAAGGCTAAAAACCTTGTCCATGGTCCCAGAGCAGGCCAGTAGCAGAGCAGGGCTCACACGGAGGCCCCGGCTTAAGACACCTCTTGTCTTTCCACACCGTCATGTGTCTGCAGAGCTCCCCCTGCTCCCGGTGGGGGCAGCTCCAAGCTGACCACGGTCCTACCCGTCCTGACTGGAACTGGCCGCACGCAGTTCCATTTAAAAACACAGAAACGGGGGCGCCTGGGTGGCGCAGTCGGTTAAGCGTCCGACTTCAGCCAGCTCACGATCTCGCGGTCTGTGAGTTCGAGCCCCGCGTCGGGCTCTGGGCTGATGGCTCGGAGCCTGGAGCCTGTTTCCGATTCTGTGTCTCCCTCTCTCTCTGCCCCTCGCCCGTTCATGCTCTGTCTCTCTCTGTCCCCAAAAAATAAATAAACGTTGAAAAAAAAAATTTAAAAACACAGAAACGTATCCTTGTCACCTTCCATGAGGTAGATCTCAAATTTAGTGATAAAAACCTAGGAGCAGAAAGCGAAATTAGCCAATCAGAAAAAGACAAATATCATGACTTCGCTCATACAGGGACTTTGAGAGACAAAACAGATGAACGTAAGGGAAGGGAAGCAAAAGTAATATAAAAGCAGAGAGGGGGACAACACATAAGAGACTCTTCAATACGGAGAACAGAGGGTTACTGGAGGGGTTGTGGGAGGGGGGAGGGGCTAAATGGAATTAAGGGGCTTTAAGGAATCTACTCCTGAAATCATTGTTGCACTAGATGCTGACGAACTTGGATGCAAATTTAAAAAATAAATTAAATAAAAATAAAATTAAATTAAAAAAAAAGTCCCCCCAGTCCCAAAAAAGAAAAACCTAGGAGCAGAGATCTTGAAGCAATTTGTTTAAAGTCACACAGCTGGTATGTAGAATTGCCCCCATAATAGCTCAGAAGGAATAGCACATGATCCAAAGTGAATATATATATATATATATATATATATATATATATATTCCAAAGAGGCTGAACAGAATGGTGGTTAAATACACAGGTTCAGGAGACAGACTTTTTCTGGGTTGGCAACGCTGGTCCACTACTTACTATGTGACCTAGGACCAGTAACTTCTCTTTGCCTCAGTTTCCTCATCTGAACAATGGCGGTAATTAGAATACCTACCTCAAAGAGGAACAAATGAGCCAATATGCAAAAAGTACTTTAAACGTTGCTTGACACATAATAGCCACCACTTGTATAGCGCTTAGTATTTTCATAGTAAAGGAGAGAGAAGGAATAAATAGATGTTCTCTCTCTCTCTCTCTCCAATTAGAAAACAGTCTAAGAGTGAATAAAGAGTGGTACAGTGAAGTGTCACAGGGGGAAATAATCTTTTCCTGGCCCACAGGAAATAACACCTTGCCACTCCATGTAGAGTTGAAGAACATCCTTTTTTACTAACATTCAATTCAATTTAACCTTATATGTTGTTTAAGAAAAAGAAGGAAGGAAGGAAGGAAGGAAGGAAGGAAGGAAGGAAGAAAGAAAGAAAGAAAGAAAGAAAGAAAGAAAGAAAGACGAAACAAGGAAGGAAGGAGAAGAAAGAAAGAAAGAAAGAAAGAAAGAAAGAAAGAAAGAAAGACGAAACAAGGAAGGAAGGAGAAGAAAGAAAGAAAGAAAGAAAGAAAGAAAGAAAGAAAGAAAGAAAGAAAGAGGAAGGACGAAAGAAGGAAGGAAGGAAGGAGAAGAAAGAAAGAAAGAAAGAAAGAAAGAAAGAAAGAAAGAAAGAAAGAAAGAAAGAAAGAAAGACGAAACAAGGAAGGAAGGAGAAGAAAGAAAGAAAGAAAGAAGGAGGAGGAAGGAAGGAAGGAAGGAAGAAACGCTATTCCAAAATGCCTTGGAGTGGATGACAGAGGGGAAAAGGCACATGCACAGACATACAAAAGCAGTTATTCCTGTGTCATGCTGCTACCCTGTGTGAAACTGACGAGGCAGAGCTCTGTAGAAATGGTTCAGATGGCTGGAAGAGAGGGGGACTGTGTGGAGCCAGTTGATGGGATACTTAACTCCAACTCATATTCATTTACTGCTACATTTAAGCTACTTTCAAGTCGATTTTCTCTCAAAAATACCATTCATATCAAAATGGCAAGGTTCTGGCTCTGACGCCCGAGGATGCCGAGTGATTCATTTTGCCTTCTTCTTCCTAAACATGTGGGTGAGCAGGGTCGTAGACAGGTTACTGGTGCCATAGCATCATAAATAAATAATTATGCAGATACCTGCTGGACGTGCAGAAATACATTTTTCTAAACAAATAAAGAAGCCTCATTATTCACTCAATGACTAACTCAGAAGTCAGTCCTAAAGTCTTCTCCTCACAAAATACTTAAGACGGGGAGAAAAGAAATCCCCACATCCATTTTCCATTTTGTTACTCTGAACTCAAAAGTTGGAAGTGATCTGTCTTCAGGAAATAAATTACACAGTAATACAAAAGAGATGGGGAGGGTCCATATTACTCGAGTAAATGAAGCTTAAGAGACATATCAGCCAATAGCAACACATGGATCGTATTTAGGTCCTTACTCAAACAAATTGTGAAAACATGACATTTATAAAATAATTGGAAGTTTTAACACTGACTGTATATTTGGTAATGAGTATTATTATTAAACTTTTTGATGGGCTGACGGGATTGCGATTGCCTTTCTTCAAACACACATGATAAAATATTTACAGGAGAAATCATACCTTGGATCTGCTTCAAAGTAATCTGGTAGTAGGAAGTAGATACAGGTATTAAAAAAAACAAGATTGGCCATGAATCGCTAACTATTGAAGCTGGTAACAGATGGATAAGTGGTTTATTATACTATTTTGCAACATTCGTAAGTACTGTTTACTACTGGCTTTTTTTGCTATGTTTGATGATAAAAGGTGAAGGAGATTCATTGTCAAAGGAGCAAGAAAAAGTATTTTAAAAGGAAGTGACTGAGGATGAAGACAGGATGGCTTTTTCTCTGTCCCATCTAAAAGTGGCACATATCATTAGCTACTGTGTCACCGGTATGTGGTGAAGGCACCGGATGGCCTGGCAGAGCTTCCAGACAACGGAGAACTCTGGACAGCCCTGTAGCATGTGACGTATTCTGGCTTACACTATTGCAACCTGCAGCCATACCTAATCCTTCCCCCTTTTCCTCCGTTAGAGTATAATCTCCATGACCAAGACTGGGTCTTGTTGATCACTCTGCCTTCTAAAGAGCCAGACATAACATCTGGGACCCACTAAATGTGTAGGAGACAGTTAGTTGTTGACACTACTGAGGGAGTGTTTATATCTCTATTTGATACTCATTTGTTCATCATTATAGATAGCAACAAAATTTTTGAAAACTGAGAAATGGGTGATTTGGGCAGGCACGTCATCACATGGCTTCAATCACTGTTTCCCAAATTATGAGTACCACAGTGGTGTGTATGCAGAGTGATTTTATATGGTTCACAGACAACTCTTCTTTAGGAATCACATATTTACTTTTAATATTTACTAAGATGAAAGTAATTGGTGTTTATATAGATACAATAGTCTGGGAAGAGGCCACAGTGGTTTGTATTTTAAATAAAATTGGTAAATATTGGTACTCTTGGTAAAGAGCTGTGGGCAAACTGTTTATGGTATAATTTAATTTTTTTTTCAACGTTTTTTAGTTTATTTTTGGGACAGAGAGAGACAGAGCATGAACGGGGGAGGGGCAGAGAGAGAGGGAGACACAGAATCGGAAACAGGCTCCAGGCTCCGAGCCATCAGCCCAGAGCCTGACGCGGGGCTCGAACTCCCGGACCGCGAGATCGTGACCTGGCTGAAGTCGGACGCTTAACCGACTGCGCCACCCAGGCACCCCAATTTATGGTATAATTTAAATGGAAGAAGCCCAGAGAACAGCTAGCTACCTGTGGACACTTTAGAATATCCCAGTGGGTAGTGAAGTGTTTTAGAATGTGGACTCTGGAACAAGACTGCCTGTGTTGAAATACTGGCTTTGCCAGGAACTGGCCTGTGTGACCTTGGGAAAGTTACTTAACCTCTCTGTGCCCCAGGCTCCTCATCTGTGAAATGGGGATAATGATAATGCCTATCTCCAGGGGTTATTTGTGGATTAACAATAAGGCATTTAGAAGGGGGGAAAAATGAGATACTACCAATCAATCCACCAGAATGGCTAAAATTTAAAAGACTGACAATACAGAGAACCAACTGAAGGTTGCTGGAGGGGAGGAGGATGGGGGGATGGGCTAGATGGTGGATGGGTACTAAGGAAGACACTTGTTGGGATGAGCACTGGGTATTATATGTAAGTGATGAGTCACTGCGTTCCACTCCCAAAATCGATACTACACTGTATGTTAACTAACTTGAATTTAAGTAAATAAATTAAAAAGAAATAAAATAAATAAAAGATTAACAATATCGAGCGTTAGCACAAATGTGGAGCGACTAGAATTCTTATATATTGCTGGCGAGACTGTAAATTGGTTCAACCGCTTGGAAAACTATTTGGCCATATCTACTAAAGTCAAATACATGCCCAGTCTAGGGCCTGGACACTCTGCTCCTAGGTTTCTATCCAAGAAGACTGAGTATGTATGTCCCCAAAAGTCTTGCAGAAAAATGTTTCTAGCACTTACATTATATTAGCCCCAAACTGGAACCAACTCATAATGTCCATCAGCAGAAGGACTAAATAAATTGTGGTAAATTAATAAAATGAAATAGTACACGGCAATAAAAATAGAGAATTAATACTATGTGTAACAACATGGGTAAATCTTACAGACATTTTGTTGAGCACAAGAAGATGGACAGGAAAGAATAAATAATGTATGATTCCATTTATATGAAGTTCAAGAACAGACATAACTAATTGATCGTGATAGATGTAACCTCTGAGAGCAGTAACCTCTTGGGTAGGGAATTGACTTGAAAAAGGCACTAGGAATGCTTCTGGAGTGTTGGAAATATTGTACACACATATAAAGATCCATTGAGCTGTACATTTAAGATTAAAGCACTTTACACACTTTACTGTATTCTTTATATATTGATCAAAAATTCTTTTAAGGAAAAAGTATTTAGAACAATGCCAAGTACATAACAAGTACTGTCGAAGTGTTTGCTATTATTACTTACTTTTATCTTCTAGTTCTCTATCCATTGCAAAGAGTTGACAAGCATTTCTTAGGAGCCCAAATGTGCCATGATGGTACAAAGGTTATCGAATACAGTCCCCATCCGAACACGGGGATAAATTATTTGCGGAGACTTGTTAAGCAGTTCCAGTCACTAGTCTGGAAGCATCACCATGCCTTGGCCATTAAGCAGTTAGCCTCCAAAGTCAGAAAAATCTGCTTGTTCTGCCCTTACAAGCCTTGGTAATGTTACTCAACATCTGGGATTCTCAGTGTGTTTATCTTTAAAACACAGCTGATAATAGGAGTTGCTTCATGAGATGTTTTGAGATGCTTCCAAAAATTTAGCTACTATTACCATTCCCGGGTTGATTTAATTTTATTTTTCAGAGAAAACTGATCAGGGCCAAAGGTAAATATTTTAGACGCATTAATTACAATTGAGTTAGCTATGCTCCCAGGTTCACCTTTGTCTGAGTCACTTCAGAATGTTTATGTAGACATCATCTAAGAAAGGCCAGAGAGATGATCTTTCCAGATCACATGGGAGTATCAGCTCCAATTTATTTACAGACGTGCTTGTGAAAACCTGTCACTATGGCAGTCAATTATGATTTTGTTTTTAAGCATTATCCCTCTTACCAGCAGAGAAAGCAGGGCATCCCTAGCTGTATATTTGCGTGTGTCTCTTGATTACGGGCAGATTTTCCAATGACCTAAAAACAAAAATGAAAACGAAACCAAAAACACCAGAAAACCGCAGAGGCTTCTCCACACCCGAGTGTGATCCTCACCAGTATTGGTGCCCGTACCTTTCCCAACCTCGCGAAATTGCCTAAGCTTCTTTTCTCTTTGTATTGATGACCCGTGGCAGGCATGGACTTTGATTGCTGCATATATTGCCTGATAGCCCCTTTATCCCTTTACCTGCCTGCCATCCCCGCCAGACCACAAAGCTGCTAAAGAGCAGAAGCTATGGCTTGCTCATCTCATACCCACCAGAGCTTAGCATGGTGCCTTGTACAAAGTAGGTACTCAACAATTTTGTGTTGACCTAAATATCCAGAATGATCCAAGCTGCCGCTAGCCTGAATGGCAGCTTTTTAAAAATCAAAGATACCCCTTTCTCCCAACACAAGCAGCCACTCACCAGGACACAGAGCCTAGCAAGCTGAGAATGGACTGGATTTCAGCCCCCCCTTGCCCTCTCAAACCAAGTCCCCTATGTGGTACACAACCCGCTCCAACACAAGTGGAAGACCAAGAGAACATTATGACCTTGTAGAGCGAAACAACACAGAATGCCAATGGCTTCACCACGCGTCACTCTCTAGCTCGGGATTACTAACAGTCCCCTCTGTGAACCTAATCTGGATGTCTTTGTCACTTCGAGAGGAGATAACTGTAACTAAAAGGGTTCCCAACGACTATGGGGGTCAACTGGGGTACGGTTGTGCCTGCCCAAACTTCCCTTCCACAGGAAAGTCAGTAATACCCAGTCTCCATAACTTCCATACCTGCCGAGCCAATGCAATTAACACAAGGTTGAACTAAGAGTCTATCGCTGATACCAATAATTTCAGGACCAGATACTGGAGTAATTGCCTCTCCTGATTCTGATCATCTAAGGTTGTTTGGGTCCAGCCTGTTCTTCTAACTCTCTCCCCCAGTGAGTCCCTAGTAAGAGAATTCCAAACTCAGGCCCTGAAATCATTCCAACTACTCTCCCTGAGGGGAATATGCCCTCTGGGATCCTCAGTGTAAGAAAGTCTTTCTACATGGGCTACTGGCTTGGGTTTTTCCTTTTGGCTCTTTTTTTCTTTTTCTTTTTCTTTTTTTTTCTCCGCCTCTAGTTGTGTTTATGAAAGCAAACGGCTACATTCGGTACTGGACCTATCCCCAGTTTAATTTCTATTTAAACCTTGTAAGTGCACCCCAGACACTGCACTGAGATGGGCATTCCAGAATCCAAATAGAGCAAGTGATATATGACAAGAGGCGAGCAAATCCTCCCTCTTAACTCCTCAGCTTGGTAATTCCCCATAGAACAGACAGGCTCACCTCACGTCGCCACAGAGATTTAATAGCTAAGAGCCATGGTGAGGCCTTGTCTTACACAATTTAATTACATTCACGAAATAGACAACAGTGCATTTACTGGCCCACCATTAAATATTATCATAAGTAATTTAAACTCAACTTCACTTGTCCAAATATATGGACAAAATACATTCTGTCATCCCAAAGCTTTAATGTTCCCTCCATAACTGTGAATCATCGACAAACCCTCAGTAATTTATTCTGTTTTCCAACTGGAAGCATATCTTAAAGGAAGAAAAGTCAGAATGTGCAACACTTCTGATAGTAAACTTGTCCACCTGCTATCCAACATAAATTAAGGAGCCATACTTTAGTGATTCAATTACACCACTGAGTAATTGAAAATACGCAATTACAAGGAGTTGAGGTTCTTATGAGAAATATAATGTCTGCATTCCAGATTCCCTAGTATTTGATTTATAATTGGAATATTGGCGTAATATTCTACATTTGAGAGGAATTGCTCCCTTTTGGATAGTTCTAGAATCTGAACATTTAGGGCTACAAAGGCCCTTAGAGCTCATCTTGCTTAACCCTTTGTTTTATAGACGAGGTCTATAAAGCTCACAGACCAGTCAGCTTACAAATTGCAAAAGGAACCCTCAAAAAGAGGCTGTCTGACTCCAATTCAGAAAGTTTAGCATCGTGGTCAAATTCACATCTCTGGAGTTGGACAAAATTCAATCTTGACGATCTACAAGCCACTTAATTTTTCTATGCCTTTCTTCCGAAAGATGGTAACTCCTAGAGCAACTAAAGACTATTATCTGCTTAAATACAGATGTCTTTGCTTCTTCCTCTGTTAAATAGAGATGATAACCCCGAAAGCAACTAGCAACAGAGAGCAACGCCTAGAGCTGCTGACAGAGTGTATTTTCTAAAACACTTAGCGTTGTGCTAGGCTTACAATGGTAGGCATACCAATTTTTACTCAATAAAAAATCAGTTGCTGCCACCACTACCACCGCCACATGTCCAGTGCTGGTCACTGGAGCCTTTCATAGTCTTTTATTTCAATCATCTTGACATTCTCAACATCCAACCAACGATTTGACCACAATAGAGCACGATGACTATTCCACGGTGGCCAAAAGAGCGTTACGTCCTATCCCAAAGATGGCACATCTCACAGCACCCGTCTCCAGTTTGCAAAACTGGATCCCCGTTCATCTGAGAATATACTAACCGACCACTAGACATCTAATGCTGGAGTCACTTCCTGGGTTCTATGCCGACTAGGTCTGTGTGCACCAGGCACAACACCTCACCAGCTTAGTCTTCCTGTGCCAGCTGTCCCGACTCAAACGCACACAGATCTGCCATTTGAGCTCTGTAACTAACAGCTGTAGACGCTGCAACTTGTTCTTCGTACGCGAATATTTTTAAGATCACAAATGATTATTCCCATCGTGGACCTCCACTCTGTCTCTTGACCAAGAAAACCACGGCTTCTTTGAAACCCAAAATACGCACATGTGATCAAATGCTAATTTAGCAATAAACAGGAAATTGACTTCAAATCATCTCTCTGTTACTCTAATTGATTAACAGTCACATGAAAATTGATAACATGATTTTCAGCAACAGAGCGTGTGGCACAAGCTCGTCGGTTCTATCGGCTTTGGATATTGACTTCCTTCCAAATAAAGCTTTTTAAGAGTACATTAGTGAGTCCGCTAATAATCTTAAAAAGCAGTCTAATTACAATAATGAACTCCGTACAATGAGTTAATGCAATACTGGAGCTTACAGATCTGAGTCTCTCACTGAAATAAAAACAAAGTACAAATTCTGTTGAATATTGTAGATAGTTTTGTTTCACTAGCAGCGAATAAATGACTATGGTCCTCTTGCTTCCCTAGCATTCCAGCAAAATATGCTCACATGATATCTACCTGCCTTAAACTTTTCCCAACATCCATAACACTTATCTTAACATAAAATTAATTTTAAGCTGCTGATCCTCCAGGATTCACACAGCTCAATTAGAAACCATCAAAAACATAACCAAACATAAAGTTGCATTGGTCTAGATTGTGACTATTTCTAAACCGAGAAAGTTATAAATGCAGAACTTGGATTCAGTTCACGTTGGCAGTAGGAAAACAGACATCGGGATTATAATAAAGCATGCTAGCTAAGTTTCACTGCGCTGGTTTCCATTTGTTCCTCCAGATCTATACTTCATCCTCCTCTCTACCTGTGCCCCTGAAGCTGACATTTAGACACTGCGTCCACGGGCTTCCCTGCCTTCCACTCCTGATTAGACTAGGATGCTGAGAGGCACTGAGGCCAGGGGGAATATGAGGGGGGTACTTTCCCTGCAGCTCCCTCCTGCTGGCCACAGGTTGAAAGGGACTGCACTCCACCCCTGAAGGCTGCATTCCTGAGAGGTACCCTATCCACCGGCTATAGCTACAGCTGTCTGGGTTCTCTAACAATTTCCGTCCCCCAGCAGCTTCAGGTCAGAGGCGATCCTGGCCTCATACTGCTGCTAGCCCCGGGGATTCGTCACTTGTTGGTTTCCTTTAACCCTTCCCACACTTTTAAAAATAGTCTTTTTATTAAACTCTAATCCCATGTGAGTTTGCCATCTCTTAACTGCCAGAATCCTGACTGATATGACTACCTTCCATTAACCGAGTGGTCCTCTACCTGTTGGGAGTTACATGCCCCTTTAAGAACCTATATTAGGGGCGCCTGGGTGGCGCAGTCGGTTAAGCGTCCGACTTCAGCCAGGTCACGATCTCGCGGTCCGTGGGTTCGAGCCCCGCGTCGGGCTCTGGGCTGATGGCTCGGAGCCTGGAGCCTGTTTCCGATTCTGTGTCTCCCTCTCTCTCTGCCCCTCCCCCGTTCATGCTCTGTCTCTCTCTGTCCCAAAAATAAACAAACGTTGAAAGAAAAAAAAAAAACAGAGAGAGAGAGAGAGACCTCTCTCTACCAAAATGCACATAGTCACATGCATGAGAATTTTCTGATACAATTTGAAAGAACTGACAGATACCCTGAAGCACATCCAACGATCCCAAAGTATACACTCCTACCATGTATGGCAAGATGATTTTTAAGAAAATACTTTTATTTTCAGATGTAAATTATGTGGGTACCATGTTGTTCTTTAAAGAGTCCTACTCTGAATATAAGATTGTAGAGTATGAAGTTATGAAAGAGCACCCACTCCTAAAAAAATCTCCAAAAAAAAAGGATAAATAGAAAATACATTATTTTATATTACATATTTCATTTCACCTCTTTCCTTATTTTTCATATCATGTATTTACCACTTATACCCTTAGAATGTCTTTCCATCAGCCAGTGTTTTACTTACTTGTAAAGTTTATTATTCATCATTCCGAGTGCCATCAGGACTACTGATAAGTAAATGTCTTTAAAAATCTCCGAAAGAGATTTCTTAAACTTTTATCTATCAGACCCGCTCAGCATTCCAAAGCCTGATCTCTAAGGATGCTGGTGTGTATTCAGCTGTTTTTTTTTTTTATTAACACTGGTGGCTTCATAATATTAAAAATGTATACACCAAGTCACCCCAATAGAAAACATGCATGAATTGTGATGAAAAATAAATTCCACTTCAAATAGCCACCCTCTCTGCCTCCACGGTCCAGAGGAGCATCCCTTTATGGAAGACGACAAAAAAAAAAAAAAAAAAAAAAAAAAGAAGAAGAAGAAGAAGAAAAAAAAAGAAGGCTCAAGTCCAACACTCCAGTGTGCTCGAATCTCTTAAGGTCTCTATCAGTGGCTATTAAAATTTAAAGTGCACTGCATAATACTTAACTGTAGAAAACACATGCTACTTATCCCATATTCCTTAAGCTACCAGCAGCTTAAGTTATTCTGTGTGGGTCACAGGAGGACAAAAGAACCAATGCAATAGATGTGAGACCATATAAATGTCAACCAAGGAGCATATGGAAAAAAAAAAAATAACCTAGCTGTTTTCCTTTTGTCAGTCATCTTAATGACCCTGTATTTAAGAGTCACCTTTTTTATAAGCTTGTTTAAAGACCATGATATGGTATATATAAACTTGTATGTGCCCGATGGGTATATAAATTATTCTTTTTTAGCCACAAAAAATAAGATGAACATAAAAGATAGCTTTGGTGTTCATAATTTTAAAGAATGCATGAATATATAAACTCCATAGTTCACCTAGTTTATTAGCAGTGGAGTGCCTGTCTTTATTATCCTACATTATTTTCTTTATTAACAAAGATCTCCCATCTTTAACGATCTTTGGTGACTATCTTTAACATCGATCATCAGCAGTCCTGCGAGAGTGGTCTATCCTAAAATGTTATTTCCGTCCCTCATGATTTCCTAATCTGCTAATCTTGTAGGCAGCTATCTGGGGTCAGCAAACTGTGATGTATGTCTTCCCTGCATCCTTTCCCCCCTCCGACTCTCTCCTACTGCATCGGGACATGACTTCTGTTTAAGCTTAAAAGAATAAACATGCAAACATATTCAGAAGTCCAAGCTCTCTCCTTGCCGTCTTCAGCTCACATAGGGATCCTACCCCTGACTCCATCCAACACCCTGCTGCCAGATTAACCTTTCCAAAAGCAAGCCCTGATAGTCGGTCCCTCCCCCAACACGTCAAACCCCTTCGAGAGTTCTTCTTGTGCCACGAAAGGAGAAATTGTTTTAACTCTACAGCCTGGGATTCAGAGCCCTCAATAATCTGGTACTGGCCTTACTCTGATTTCCACTTTCCTGTTTGGTGTTACTGGGGGCTCCAGATGGATTACATCACCATTCACTGGAGGTGCCATGTTCTTTATGACCAGGACTTTGCTCATCTTTCCCATCTGTCCATACAGGATGCCTTTTCTAGGCCAGTTCAAATGTTACCTCATCTAAAACATGTTCTGACATCTTCGGGCCCTCCAGCCCAAACCCCAGTGATTTATCTGGTAGTAGTTTACCTATTTGTAAACTGACTATATCTAGTTTGCCCATTGGTAAAATGGAGTTAATGATAAGTAATTATGAGGATTAAATATGTGAAATACTTAAAGCACAGATACAGTCTTTGTGTTTTGTTGTGGTTATTGCTTGTATCCCGCATCAGTTACTATAGCGTAAGGGACTTGAACATTGAGTGGGATTTTGTTTCTTTTTGTACCGTCCACTGCCACTACCCCAGTACAAATAACTTACGAAGGGACAGAGGAAGGACATATGAAAGAAACTCCATGCCCGCCATTCTGGGGCAAAGAAAGAATCAACGTTTTCACATTCTGAGTACATCATCTATGCAGATCAATTTGGCCTGGAAATGCCATATGTGAACACTGGCTTTCACTTAACAAAGAGTGTTAAATTGGGTCACTGCACTATCACTAATTGAATTCTAAGAGATGTCAACCATAACGCCTAGGCTGAAGCTCTTTTGAGCAAGATGGCAGCTGAGGGTAACAAGGATCCCTGCTGCTTTTACCAGAGGAACCGAGTCTTTGAGTAGGGGCCCATTTCCTCCTCTCCAGCTTTCCCGAGTGCGCACTTACACAGAGAGCAAATGAGGTGCCACTTTGTCATGTTGGTCTGCGGTTTCTCACGAAGCCTTCCGCTTTTAAAAGACCTTGAGGGTCAGACTCTAATCTGAGCTGTACTGTGATGAGTCTCTTAAAAGAACCACTCTGATGCCTGCCAGCACAGCGGAAAGTATTAGGAAACACAACTCATTAGTCAAAAGCATGGCCACTTCACAGAAATCTCACATAGGACCAGAGCAGCCATTTTGTTTTCAGTAAGGAATACACACGCCTCACAACCATCTACCAAGCATGAACAGATTTCATTCTATCAAAAGACTGTTTTCTTCATGCAGAGCTTGGAATGAAAGATCTGAGCTGAGGCACAGTCAACTGCTCTGAGACAGTTTAGCCATCATATACACTCAGTCGGCAGAACCTCTGAGCCAAGGGAGCAACTGGGTCCATCTCAAAATGACGTACGGTGACATCGAGTTCCCCCAGAGCACAGGGCACCCAGTTAATTGGCAAGGCTGGTCACCAGAAAGCACACGTCACTCTCCGGCAGCTGGAAGGCCACTTGGGCAACACCCAAAGAAATGTTTGGAGTGTACAAGAATTGCCAAACTCCCTGCATACAGCTCACGTGACAACCAAGAACAACTCCTTATTTGCACTTGTCTTCGGCACTTCCCAGGCAGTGCTCATGGAGCGGGAGAGGTAGGTCTTTCTGCACAGCCAAGTATTTTAAGCCCTACTGAGCACAGAGGTTCTCCGGGGAACGACCCACAGCCTGCAGGGTCACTGCTTTCTAATTTCCCCAGGTGGTACCTGATGACTCAGCAAGAGCCTGCATCTAATTCTTGCACAGAATGGATCACCCTAGTTCCAGGAACGACTATTAAAGCCAGAGGACCTCAATACATTCACTAACCATGTGAACTGGGGCAAGTTCCCTTACTCACTAAGCCTTAGTTTCCTCTTCTCTACAGTCGAAATTGTGTTATATGAGAATGAGACTATGTATAGAGATAGTCTTATAATTTGGCAATATGAAAATATTTGTAAATTAATGTCAGTTTAGATGCTGAACAAGGATATACCATCCTTCTCTGTCAAAATGCCTCTTTCTATTTGGTGCCATTAGCTAGCACACTGTGCATTAGTTCCCTGGGGCTGTCATAACGAAATGCCACAAACTGAGGGCTTAGAACAATAGAAATTCACTCTACCACAGTTATGGAGGCTGGAAGTCCAAAATCAGGGTGTCAGCAGGGCCATGCCTTCTCTTTAGGCCCTAGGAGAAGAATTCTGTGATGGTTAATTTTATGAGGCAACACGGCAGGGCCACAAAGTATCCAGATATTCGATTAAACATTCTTTCTGGGCGTGTCTGTGAGAGATTTCTGGATGAGATGAGAATTTGAATTGGTGGACTGAATAAAGCAGGTTGCCCTCCCATTGTGAGTTGGCATCATCCAAATCCATTGAGGACCTGGTTAGAAAAGTTAAAAAAAAAAAAGAGAGAGAGAGAGAGAGAGAGAGAGAGAGAGAGAGAGAGAGAATTTGACTGGTTGAATGTGGGCATCAGTCTTCTCCTGCCCTAGGATTGGGACTTAGACCATAAGCTCTCCTGGTCTCCAGGCCTTCAAGTTTCAACTAGAATTTGCACAAGTGGTTCCCCTGGTTCCCAGGCCTTTGGGCACAGATTAGAACTAGAAGACCCGCTTTCCTGGGTCTGCAGCTTACAGAGGACACATTATAGGACTTCTCAGCTTCTACAATTACAAGAGTCAATTCCTTATAATAAGTCTCTCTATAAACACACACACACATAATATTTATAGGTTTGTTATTTATACATGTGTTATATATTTGTATATATACTATATTATACATGCATATATCTTCTATTGGTCCTGTTTCTCTGGAGAAACCTTTCATACATTTCTTGTCTTTTCTAGTTTCTAACGGGTTACTAGCAGACCTTGGCATTCCTCAGCTTGGAGATGCCTCTCTCTAATCTCTGACTCAGTCTTCATATGGCATTCTTCCCTGTGCATCCGTGTTCAGACTTCCCTCTTCTTAAAAGGACACCAGTAATTGAATTGAACTGACACCATCTTGATCCATTATGACCTCATCTTATCTTGATGAAATATGCAAAGATTCTATTTCCAAATAAAGTCACATTCACAGGCTCTGAGGACTTCATCGTATCTTCTGGAAGACACAGTCCAATCCTTCAAAAGCACATTAGGCATCCCCTGACCTCACAGGTTAGAAACAATACAACTACCAACGTATTGGCTGTATCACATAGCCCAATCAACCAAAAGACTTGTATTCTTCAGCATCAACCACCAAGCATTGCAAATTATTTGTTTCTGGCTGATTCACAGGGCCATCAGGGCCATGGCTCAGCTGTAGGTGCCAAGCACTATTCTCGACACATATTAAGATCTCAGTAAATGTCAGATGAACAAGTCCTATGAATGGATGAACATATGGACTATGGATAACGGTAGACATAGAGTAATAGCACCCCCTGGATATTCCAAGATAATTCCGATTGTAACTATGCTGGCCCCACCATTTCACGTGTGCACATCAGAACATTCGTCCTAATACTGGTTTGGAAAAAAGGCTTACTAAAACACAGGAGTCAGAAATGGGGAGTTTTGTTCTTCAAACTCTTCCTGGCCCCTCACAAATCTCTTCTCCTCCTGTTTCTTCTTTCAGTGAGTGACAGTTGGGAGTTCTTGACCCTTCTCCATCAATTTTTGTCATCTTTATCCTTTTCCCTCCCATCCACTTAACCCTGTACACTCAAACTCTTCCATATGCCTCTATCAGCCTCTTCTTCTCCATCCCCACACCATCTCTTGGTTGAGGACTTGTTGCATCTCCGATTACTCCCTTTGCCAATGTGAATTTTTGGCCCCACCGATTTTTCTACTACTACCAGACTCATCTTCGTATTTTGCAAACTTGATCATTCATTGGTTTAAATTACCTCGGCAACGGTCCTTCCTTCAGGATTAAATCCAAGATTCTTAACATGCCATATGTGCTAGACACTGCTGGCTAGTGTTCATCAAAATTCATTTCCTCTTCTCCTGGGCACACAGCTGGAATTCAAGGTCTAGCCTTCCTTGTAGTTAAATGTGACCAGGTGAGTGTGTTCCTGGCCAATGGAACATGAAAGAAAATGACAGGCGCTATACCCAGCCTGGTCCCTAAAAATCTCCCAAGCCATCCCCGATGCTCTTTCTCCTCCAGTTTTCCACTAGATGCAGGTCTGCTACAGGGCCCTGGGGCCCTAGGAAATGGTAGAGACACAAGACAAAAGAAATCTGGGTTCCTGGATTAATATTGAAAGCTACCCGCTACACGAGTGAGATATTCATGTCTACTGTATTAAGTCACTGAGTTGTGGTGGTTGTTTATTAGAGCAGTGAGCTTACTCTTACCATTGCACCATTGGAGGCTCTCGTTGTTCTGGCCTCTACCTACCTCTCCCCTCTCATCATCCATTCATTATTCCTTTCTACCTCATGCCATCTTTCTGCCTCGGTGGACTACTGTGGTCTCCAAACTCATTGTTTCCATCTTGACTTTGATTCCATTGGAGTAGCACTCTCTCTACTTAGGATAGTTCACTGCCCCATCTCTTTGCCTGACTTACTTGTCTTTATCACACTTGTCACAGCTTGACATATTGTGTAGATATTTCCTTATTCTCTCTTTCCCACTAGAAATTAAGCCCCTGAATATGAACTTTAATCACTTCATGTTTATCTGCCCAGCACCTTGGTTAGCAGGGTCTGAAGTAGAACCTTAAATATGTCCTGAAAAAAATGCATAAATAACAACTGGTGATTTCAAGTGTTTACAGTGCGCCTGGCATGTGCTAAGATATATCTCTTTTAGTCCTCATAAGAATGCTATGAGATAGACTATTCCTTATCGTCACTTTACATATTAGGAAACTTAAGTCTCTGAGAGGTTAAGTTCCTTGCCAGGTTGCCAACTAGTGTGTAACAGAGTCAGGACTTGAACCTAGGCAGATAGATACAAAACCCTTGCACTTAACCTCTAGTTCATGAATCAATAAATGGTTTGTAAATAGTCCTTTTCAACCAACGGCAGAAAAGAGCTCAGGGTGGAGCCATCACCAGACCTGCCCCAGACCACTCCGAAAGCTCAGACACCATCCAAAGATACGATTTACGAACACACACAGACAAGCTATACAATTCCCCATTCTTAATGTCACTCTTAATCTTACAGAGAAGAAAGTTAATAATATCATTCCTTGAAGGTAACATAAACACTTAAAATGTTTTCTTTCCAACTCTTCACACTTTACACTTCACTTCCTCTGCTTTTTCGGGTTCAGTGCCACTGAACTTAGTGGGTAAATGGGCAAATATATACCTCCAGACCATACTAAGCATGTCTTTTGATGTGCTCAAGTTTCAAAATGAATGTCACTCATGTTACAACCTCTCAGGTGCTTAGAAGTATTAGCAATTTCCCTTTTCCTTTGCTATTTTTCTCTCTAGGCTATCTATGCTATATTACTTCCATCTTTCTTCGTACAGTAAGTCATGCCCTCTAATCCATTTATCATCCTCGCCATCCTTGCTTGCAGTATTTCCTTTTCATCTTTCTTTAAAAGCAAAATGGTGCTCTAATATAAACACACACATATAGAGACACACGCTCCACAGTCTCAGGCACTCCAAAACCAGTCCTGCCATCCTAATTCTCTCTTGACAACAGCTGACATAATTTTTGGCTTGCCTCTTCCCCAGCTCTGCTCCTTGGTCAACACTTTCCTTCTTGGCCTAGATCTGTCTCTCTCATTGTTGCCCGATTATCCTCAGTAGTCACAACTGGCTCTTTGATATGCTGTAATATACATAAGTAAACACATCTTACAGTCGAATTTTTTCAAAACTCAAGAATTCCAAAGAGTGATGGACATAAGCAACTATAAATGGATCCTTGCAGCACCCTGTGAAAATCAGGGTTCAGACAGGGTTCAATCCAGTCTTTCCAGTATTGATGAAATGTAGCATCCAAATGGTGCCTGTGAGAATGCTGTCTATACCAACCGAGCCTAGAGAATTTATGACAAAGAAATAATTCTGCTTTGCTATTCTCATGCCTTTTTATAATTGCCCCTAAACTGTCCATAGATCTTATTTTCCTCCCGATCGTCCGCGGCTCACACTCTGATCTTCGACACCAATCTCTTCCAAGCTATCAGTCAGTTAATTTGATAAGCTAATTCTAACTAATGGGCATTAAGGAAAAATTTTCCTATCTTTAGTCAAATGATAGCATCTCTGAATCTCAGTTTCTTTATGTGTAAAATGGAGATAAAATTCTGCCTTATGCATTTCTTTATGTAAGGAATTCTCAATTATCCATATGCTTATTGCAGTAACAACACATTAATTTTCACAGCCTCTTCCCTTCACTCTTCTCCCTAACAAAATAATTCTAGTATTGCTATGTTCCCCTCCTATGAGCTCCTGGAGCATTATATATATATATATATTATATATTATACATTATTATATATTATACATTATATATATATTATATATTATACATTATTATATATTATACATTATATATATATATAATAAAGGCATTAGTTTGAGCTTGATGAAATAGTTGGTACATAGTAGACTCCCATATATATATATATATATGATATATCATACCATATCATATGATATATATATCATATGTATATATATATATGACAGCCCAGGATAATCAGGAAGGGGAAAACCTGAGAAGGTCCAAAGACAGGATTGATTCTGATAAAGGTAAAAATAATAGGTTCAGGAATGGGGTAGGGGTATATCAGTAGCCTCCTGGAGTGGATTTGGGACAAAATCTGGAGAATAGAAAAAAGAGTGACTATGGTCTGTGTGAAAACAAAATAGGAACAGAAGGAAAATATCGTGGGTCTTTTCCACGTTCTACTTTCTCAGCATCTGTCCGAGAAATAACAATGAAAACTTAAATCAATGGCAATGATTATTTTCCTTTGACTTGATCCTTGCCAAGACTGTTCTATAAGAGGTTTTGGCTTTGTGAGGGTTTCATGCAGACTGTTCACTTTTGCATTATCCAAAGTCGTGGTTGTTTGCATCTCCCCAAATCCAGAATGGTCCACTTCCACCTTTGCCCTTGTGAACAACTGGCTCCCAGCCATGGTCACTGTCCACCAAGGGATTTCAGAACGACATTAGCAAATGCTTTTAGAAAGTGCATCATCCTACTGTGAAGAAGACAAGTACTGAAGCACTTCAAACCCAAACCAATAGTTTGAGGATTATCCACAAATGTGATTTGTCTGAATTCTTCTCCATTAGTGTACTTAATCAAGGACTGTGTGGTGAATCACATATTTCCATGGTTTCTAATGTTCCTTCTGAAGATTTTTCTTCATGAATTACTCCCTTGTTAGCTCTTTAAGAACCCTTGAAATAGATGACATAGTCTTGCTGATTTGTATTGTATGCTTTGGTAGCAAGTACCAAAGCCACTTATGTATCTTTCTGACTCTCCCATCAAAAATCTCCTCAGCCTTGGCTCCTCTAAGTTTCTCGTCTCTATAATTTAGTTACAGAGGTAGGCCGAGTAATCGCTCATTAATTTCCTCACATCACAGTTCTCTGGGAGTCTGGCTTCCCTCTCCACATGAAGTGACCTGTCTGGCCACGTGTCCTCCTTCCCTTTCTAATTCCATCGTTTACATGAAATACTTGGGTTGTGGTTGTTTTTGGCAGAGTGGAATGTATTTCTACAAAATGCAAACTGTCCGGGGCCAGTTGACTCTTAAATAGTCAGTGACAACCAGCTTATTTCAAAAGCAATTTTATCAGCCTTGCTACCAAATCCAATGAACATTTTATTTAGAATCTAGTCTATTCATAGAACTCTATCCATTCATTCCAATATTTTATTGAATGCCAGGTAGTATACTAAAGAGCAGGGCATATGATGAAAGATATGCTTCCTGCCTTCCAGGAAGGGGTTTCAAGAGAAATATCTTCATATTTGAGAAAAACGGGACACGTTTTTCGAAAAAGACTATATTCTATCATACGCGGTATCGATAATAATGGCAGCCATTTATTGTACACTTATGCTCTGCGGGCTCTCTCTACGCTAAAGGCTTTAGGCTCATTCTCTCTTGATACCCACCACAGACCTATGCGTTAAGTGTCGTCATTATCCCCATCTTGTAGGTAAGAGAACAGAGGCTTAAGGAAATTAAGGCACTAACCCAAATCATAGAGCTTACCGGTGGCAGAGCTAAAATTCTCGTCTCTACTGTCTGCATTTTCAAGTTCTAAAATGTACAGCCAGCATGAGTGTGTCTGGCACTCATGCCACCATTGTGTCACTCGTAACAGCGTTTGGTTAATCATCAGTGAGAAGAGGGGCTGGGGAGACAACAGTGCACTGAAACAAGTTTGAATCGGGAAGCAATGGGAGCAAGGAGTGGATATGCAGGCCAAGGGAGTGGCCTTGGCCTCTTCTGGGAAGCCAGACTGTGGAGCGAACACTAACACCTGCCCGGGAGGGGGAAGGCACTGAAAGCTTCTGAGCAGGGAACAAACTTGGTGAGTGTGTCACCCGGGGACGACGGTTCTCAGCAGTGATGGCACAGGGAACCAAAAATCGGAGGCCTTGAGACCAAGCAGAAGGAAATAGCGATAGTCTATGGGTGGGGCAACCATGAATTAAGAGAAGAGGCATCACAGAAAAAGAGTGGGCAAGATTTGAATATTAGACTTTGTGGGAAGGTATAAACAATGATTCTAAGGCTCTGGAGCAGACGGCTATGACTGCCATTATTTGAAAATCATGTAAATCCGACAAAGGCGTTAGTTTGAGCTTGACAAAACAGTTGGTACCTAGTAGACTTTCAGATGTTCTTACACAACTAAAAAATGGAGGGACAGATGAGTACATGAATGAGGTCTTTAAAAAGCTGGATTTGGGGGGAAGGGCAAAGCCTTTCAGGTAGAATCCAACCCCATAGAACTGCCCCTGGGAACAATCCACATTCCTTGTGCCCTTTCATTTATTTTTAATTTGCCCCTGTGGTAGCCAAGCAGACTGATCGTTCTTCCTTTTCTCCATATTCATTTTTTTTTAATTTTTTTTCAACGTTTTTTTATTTATTTTTGGGACAGAGAGAGACAGAGCATGAACGGAGGAGGGGCAGAGAGAGAGGGAGACACAGAATCGGAAACAGGCTCCAGGCTCCGAGCCATCAGCCCAGAGCCCGACGCGGGGCTCGAACCCACGGACCGCAAGATCGTGACCTGACTGAAGTCGGACGCTTAACCGACTGCGCCACCCAGGCGCCCCATCTCCATATTCATTTTAAAACTCCTTTCCTGAGTTATTTCAGAAAATGTTGTAAATAAACATTCAGATTTATAGAAGTAATTCCTATATATATATATATATATATATATATATATATCTCCTGTTGTGAAGCCAGATTTTTTTTGAATCCAGTAGGATTTCTCCGATAACAAGAAGACACAAGCTATACCTCTATCCAGTTAATACGAGGTGACTTTTTTTTAACTCTCCTTCAGAATACAAGTCAAATCAGAGGATCCAAAGGGTTACCCAAATAACCTAAGGAATTATTCTGCTGTTCTGCACTGGATAGAAGGCACATATGAAAAAGGAAAACAGAAGAGCCAGTAGAGTAATATGGGTGAGAAGTTGTACTCACAGAAGTCTAGGTACCAGCTTTGACCACCACCACCACTCGTGCCCCAGGAGTGAGAGAGAAAGACGGAAGTTGAGTGAGCAACGAGAAAACAAAGAAGTGAGTCAAAGTTCATCAATCCTGAATCTCTGAGGCCATGAAAAATGGAATTTGTTGATGGATCCATCCATCCACGAATGAAGGTTCCAAAGTCAGACGGATCTGGGTTTGAGTCTCAGCCACCCTTGCCATTCACTGAGTGACATGGTGGCAAGAGGCTTTGCTTTTCTCTTCCTCAGTCTCCTCATTTGTAATATGGAGATAAAGCCTCCGGTTAGTTGTGAGGATTAAATGAGATAATGTGCCTAAACTCTTAGCATCTGGCTGGTGCACAGTAGATGGCTCCATAAACTGTAGCTGTTATTTAAAATGGTCTCAGACTGTGCTAAGTACCGAGGTGAGTCGAAGGAAATCTAAGCCTTGCTGCCTTGACCCTGCACTCCCCACCTGCCTCAGCCAACAAACGCCTGCACATAAAGCTGCTTCAGTCGTCAGAACACCACGAGGACATGAAGGGAACGAGAAAATGTGTGGAGTAAATTAGAAAGACATACGCTAGTTACTGGTCTAGCACTGCGGCTGCTCTGGATTAAGGAGATTTGGGTCATCAGCTCCCCAGTGTTGCTCAAAGTCGGGTTGAATTGTCTAATGGAGAAAGGATTAGAGGACACAACCAGCTGTCGGAGGTATTGAAATGATAAGAATCTGAGTGCGATTTTAAGGAGAGAGAGCCTAAGGAGGAAAACAAAATGCTCATTTCTATATGTATAGTCTTATTGGTTACTGAGGACAGGTGGTGTCTGGGAGGGAATGAAACACTCACTCTTTATAGTCTCTTAAACACACACACACACACACACACACACACTACACGGGCACTTGGAACACGGGTTGGTTGGAGGAAATAACCCATCTGAGATCACAGCCAATTACTGATGTCTTGGGAGAAAGGAGAGTTTTTTGGAGATGTTTATTCCACTCGCATTTTCAACTTTATGTTTTGCATATGTGTATTTAGAGTTTTCAAATACTACTCTCTTCTCTCTGTCACTAATCATATTTGTACTCGGGAGAAAGTTACTCTGTAGTGCGGTAGGTGCTTGAAGATACCTTGTCAATTGAGTAAAATTTTTACATAATTTACATTTTACATACATATTTAACTCTCATGGCAAAAACATAATCTCACTCAACTGGCAAAGAAGTCACTATTAACATACTTTATTAATAATAGGAGGAATCCTATTTAAATAAAGGAATGTAATCCCTTTAGAACTTGAAGCCAGAACATTTAACACCTCGCAATTGTGCTTTAAGGCTTATTTCACGAGACCTATCTGAATCCCAGAAATGATCGTGAAGCGAGGAATGCTTTTAAGCAGGCAGATGACTGCATCATAGCAGCAGTAGTGACCATAGAAGTATAATCCTGGGGCGCCTGGGTGGCTCAGTCGGTTCAGCCTCCGACTTCGGCTCAGGTCACGATCCCGTGGTCCGTGAGTTCGAGCCCCGCGTCGGGCTCTGGGCTGACGGCTCGGAGCCTGGAGCCTGTTTCTGATTCTGTGTCTCCCTCTCTCTCTCTCTCTCTCTGACCCTCCCTCATTCATGCTCTGTCTCTCTCTGTCTCAAAAATAAATAAACGTTAAAAAAAAATTTTTTTTAAAGAAGTATAATACTAATAGGAGGAGGAGGAGTGGCGGGAGAAATAGTCCTAATGTGACAAAGTTTCCCCAGGCATTGTTCTCAATGTGTCCTTGGTGTTACCACACTTAATCCTCCCAACGCTTTGAATTCAGTTCTTGATTATCCCTTTTTACAGATGAGTAAGTTGCGACACAACAAAGGGGTTAAGCATTGCCTCCAGATCGTGCAGCTGCTAAATGGCAGAGCTGGAATTTACCCCAGAAAGACAGGAGAACCTGAGACTCGTTTAATACTTCTCTAGAACACACAACACTTGCACAACTACGAGGAAGGTGGGCTTGAATTCTAGCCCACACCCGTGTGCTTCCAGCGCGCAACCCCTGATTATGAGACCACAGTTCATTCTCAAGAGGCTCCCGTGGCTTTTGGGCAAATGTTATGCCGAGGGACCGATCTCATGGGCTCAGAGTATATGACCTACCTTCCTCGTCCAAAAAGTAGCTAGGAGTTAGGTCTGGGCAGCGATGGAAAAAAAAAAGAATGTGCATCAGGGAAGTGGTTCTATAGGCCTTACTTGAGAACTTTGCTCATTTTTGGAGGGACAGAAGAAAGGAGGCAGAGAGAAGAGAAAGAGTTTAATCAACACCTACTAAGTGCCAAGAAAAGTACTCAGGACCCTTATATGTAAGAACTTGTTTCACTGGAGCACAGAGTTCAGAAACAGAGCCACAGTGTGATCAAAAGGCAGAATTATTAGAGACTCGGCTGGGAGAGCGGCAGTCACATGCCCCAAGTCACACCCTGTGTTAATGCTGAAACCAACACTGCACCGGCCCCCTGGATTTCCCTCTGCCCAGTCTCCGTGTGTGCTTCCAACCCCAGAGAAGGCGTCTTCGCTGCGCCTTCCTGCTTCCCCCCCGGTGCCTGGCACAGATCACATCTCAGCTAAGACATTCTACCCCCAGGATTGATTAGTGATGAAGTCATCAATCAGAATCAGGGCTACCCTTTGTCAGCTGAACTTAAGGCAGCAGTTTGACTGTCCAACGTACCTAAGAGGTTTTGTTTGTTCCCATTCTTCCTTGGGGGAAAAGAGGCCAGATGTTATGAGCTAGATATTTTTACACCCATTCCATAGATGAAAAAACTGAGGTTCAAATAAATTAACCTAATGTTATGAGCTAGTAAGTGACAGATTGAGGGCTCAGCTATAGGACTGGTGAACAAAAATTTCACCAGGGTCAGTGAAGTGCACACATTTACATGTCTATTCCTTTCACCTTGAATCGAAGAGAATACCTTCTGTACTAGGAAATCTTTACAAAGGCACGGTCTGAGCGTGGTCTGCTCAGGCTGACAGAAAATAGTCGTCCTCCTTCCAGCCCTAGGAGTCGTCACTGGGTTGGTCTCGCCTGCCCAATTAGGAAAACTATTATGGCACCGAGAATGACCTGCCCTACTGTTGTTTCGCTTATTTTTCCTTTGCTCTTCTTAGAACAACAAAGGAATAATATCTTTTCCACGCTCATACGCAATGTGCAGAGCTCTGTTTCCCTGAGAAGGTATATGGCAGTGTTAGCCATTAAATGGGAAAAGAAGGGCTTCCAATTCTTTGTTGATATGCTGTCAATATGGCCAGCACAGGAGGCCTTACAGAACCGGGAACTTATTTTTCTAGAAGGGCTCGAGAGCCAGCTGAATGTGAGTATAACCAGCTGTGTAGCCTTGAACAACTTATCTCATATCCCCAAGCTTCAATTCCCTGATCTTTCTTTTCCAGCTTCACTGAGGTATAACTGACAAATAAAATTGTAAGATATTTAAAGTGTACAACATGACGACTCGCGTTTACATTGCGAACGGACTCCCCCCACTGAGTTAATTAACACATCCATCACCTCACGTATTTACCTTTTTTTTGTTTTGTTTTAAGAGAACACTTAAGTTCAATTTCCTGACTTTTGAAATGAGGAAAATAAGACCTGCTACAGCATAGGGTGGTTGTGAGGCCTATAAAGTACTTAGGCTCCCACGTCGCACCCACTAGGATGGCTACTATGAAAAAAGCAGAAAATAACACGTATTGGTCAGGGTGTAGAGAAATCAGAACCCTTATGATCTATTGGTGGAATGCAAAAATGGTGCCACTACTATGGAGTACAGAATGGTGATTCCTGAAAAAAGTAAACAGAATTACTGTGTAATCCCATAATTCCACTTCTAAGTATATACCCAAAAGAATTGAAAGCAGAACCTTAAAGGGTATTTTCTACCCGCGTTCACAGCAGCATTATTCACGACAGCCTGAAGGTGGAAACAACTCAAGTGTCCATCGATGGACGGAAGGATAAGCGAAATGTGGCATACATATACAATGGGATATCACCTGGCCATAAAAAGGAAGGAAATTCTGACCTATGTTACAATATCCATGAACCTTGAGGACATTATGCTAAATGAAATACACCAGTAATAAAAGATATATACGAGGCGATGCCACTTACACAAGATACCTATAGGAGTCATATTCATAGAGACAGAAAGCAGAATGGTGGTCGTCAGAGGCTGGAGGAAGGGGAGAGTGGAGAATTATGGGTTAATTGATACAGAGCTTCAGTCTTGTAAGACGAAGGAGTGACGGAGACGGATAGTAGTGATGGGTACCCAACACTGCAAACGTACTTAATTCCACTGAAAATACACTTAAAAAAATAGTGAAGATAGCTTAAAAAAGAAAGTCATGGGAACAGCCAACTTGGGGGAGGGAGAACAATGACATAATCAGAATACCTGAAATGAAGAGAAAAAAAGTACTGAGTACAGTGCTGACCTATTGCGTGTTGAACTGTTGGTAAAGATGGCGGAAGGCGGTGGTTGTGAGGTTGCAGCCGAGACGGGAGAGGTAGTAACGTGATATGAACGTGGCCTGTGTTACGTCTCTCTTCTTTAGAAGAGGTTGGCTTCCGGAGAGAAAGACGCGGGCTTTAGATCTCAGAATGCAAAGCCACACTGAATGGGTCAACTTCTTTTATACAAGATGAACCTCTGTGGCAGCTGAATACAGGTAGCACACGGAGAGGCTCAGCCTGGTGTGGCAAGGCATAGCATTTGGGGAATTGCTCCAGAAATTGGAAAAATGTGTTTTAATTAGGTTGGTTGGTTGGTGATTCCCAAAGCAATGGGTTCTGAGGGGAAGGCAAGGGTGAGCATGTATGTGCTTGAGTACGCACATGCAGGGGGCGGGGGGGGGGGGGGGTGGCCCATTGCTGCCACACTTCCTCGGCTGACTCTGCCTGTTTTGTATCTTCTAGGACGGCTAGTGAGGTAAGCATCTCATGGGCCAGGGCTAATAACAATAATGAACCCCCAGGAACAAAATTGACTGAAAAGAATGAAAGTTTTAAAGTGAGACAGTTCTCCATCGTTTCTGTCTCGGGCTACGTTGGGGAAGGTTGAACACAATTTTATTGAGAAATCAATTGTGACTGGCACTCTGCACGATCCCTGGCAGAGGGCACTGATAACAGGCTCTCCTGAAATCCGCAAGCGAATTTACTTCTGCTGCCCACTTCCTGACAAGCAAGCCCGAATTCAGGGGCTCCTTTTCCTGTCGCATACCCAGGCGGACACTGATGTTGCAGCCCCTTCCTCCCGTTTATAAGCTCAACAATGAATCTGGAAAAGGCAACAGAAGGGATGAGTTCAGGGCAGGCAGTGAAAAGCACGGCTGAGCAGACAAAGATAGAAGTGCAGATGACAGTGTGTGCTAAGGACTGGGAATCTCCAGGATACAGTTGCCCAGAGGAAAAAAAGGAAAAATAACCGTATATGTGTCTGCGGTGGCAGCAGTGGTGTTGGAAGTGCTTTTTTATTGTGATTTACCAACAAACCCATCAAAAGATGTCTTCCTACGCTCTCTTCCTGTTTATTTCAGTCAAGCTGTACCACCTTAACCAAAGAGAGAACATGCCAATATTGTGGCTGTTGGGGGGGGGAGGGTGTGAAATCTGAACAAAATCCATGAGTTTCCAGGAGCAAAACCTAAGAATGTGCTTTTTAATGCAATGCTCTACTGACCTTTTCAAGGGGAGCAGCAGCTGGCCTCAACAGACTCATGGATTACTTTCCTCCGAATTTGTCCTACGTATCGATGCAAGTCCACCCAAAGTATCATTTATTTAGGTGGGAATTGCAACATTAGAGGCTTAAGGCCCACCCAAGTGTACCTCGGAGTGTCCCGTCCCTGCGACAAGGCCAAGCAAATGGCCGTCAGACATCGCTTACTCCAAAAAGCCGGTAAACTTCATACTTAGCAATTCATCTCACGGACAAGCACCCTGAGCCTCTCATGCTCTTTGGTGTGGGAAAGAGAAAAGGAAGAAAAGCCACGTTCACTTCCCCTTTGGCTCTGTGCCCACGCTCATCACTTCCCAGTCCCCAGTCCCCTGTCCTGGGCACGGCTGTAGCTGTCACGCACTCTTGACAGGGGTCCCCTCTCTGAAATATAGAATAGCATCTTCAAGACAAGCCCCACTACAGCCGAACCGCCAAATGCCATCAGTCTCCCAAACGTACTCACATTCTGGGTTTGGCGCTGCAGGTGAGGATTGTCTACCCGTCCCCTCCTGGGGTCCCCAGCTTTCGTCAACCCATATAACATGGATCCCTTTTCTCCGTGTTATTCCCAGCGGCCACCAAAATCTAGGGCAACATGGCCCAAAACAATCATTTCCTTCAAATCCCAAAGCCACTTGGGTCCCCATCTCTCAGGACGCTACTCAAGAAGGAGTCCCTTTGGGAGTGGCCTCGCCACACCTCCCCCACACCTACCGCAAGCCCACAGCAGCCGCCTTCCAGAAAGGTTCCCCACAAAGCTATTGTTGCAGACTCTTGACCTGACCGGCAGCACATGGCTCTAAGCTCTGAAGATCCAACTCAAGAATGAGAGAACTTCACATGGCTAAAGCCCAGGAAGTTCAAAAACGAGCAAGCCGGGAAAGTGTCACAGTGAAGAAACACAAAAGTTGGAGCTACGTGCTGGTTATGCATACAGCCACACAGGCCGACCCTGGAAACCAGCTTTCGTGCATTTTGCAAGCAAACCACTACAGAGCACAATTTCAGGAAATATATGCCGTTAAAGAATATTACAAGCAGCTTACGGCAGTAATACCTATAATTTTTCATTCATTTTAATATGCCTGTTTTTCACGTTTAGAATTTCTAGTAACTCTACCTTATTATGTTCTCTTGGGTTGATGTCCTATATAATCGGATAAACATTTGTCTAATACTGGGTTGTGCTATTTTTAAAAGTACTTTTGTGGAACAACAAAAACAAACAAACAAAAAAAACCACTATAAAAACAAAAGCATCCAAGCATTGCCTTTTAATGTTTAAGCCTTTCTAAGGTTGGGGAATGAAGCTATTTTTTCTTTCAAAAGGGATTTTAAGGAAATGCTTTCAGATTGTCTGTTGATTATAATGTCCTGGCCACTTAGACTTTTCAAATCAAGTCTTTTTTTTTTTTTTGGCCAAGTGATAGGGGTAAGGGCAGTATTTTGTGAGGTCTTCCTTGGAAATGTTTGTATAAATGTCTAAACAGAATAGCAATGAGCACATATTAGTAAAACACACACACACACACACACACACACACACACACACATTTAATGAGTGGTTGCTACATGCCAGCATTTTACATGAATTAATCCATTTAATCCTAACAAAAATCCTGTGAGGTCTATATAACATTTAACCCCATTTTTAAAATGAGGACACGAAGCCTCACCTACTATATACGAGGCACAGTGTTAAATATTCTACATACATTATTACTTTAACCTTGGCAACTCTCATTATCGTCCTCATGGCATAAACATCTTTATTTTTTCTAAAAACTGAAGGAAAAGAGAATTAAAGAGTTACAGGATACGTCAAACATCACACAGGGATTCAACCCAGAGCCACCTCCTTCTAGAATCCACACTCTTAACTTCCATGCTAACTAACATGGCTGATAAACTTTGTCAACAAACCAACCCAATTTTCACTGTTCCAGACTACAATGGTCGAAGGCGGTTGGGTTCACGGTGCTAAAACACAGGCACTTTGGCTGGGATGCAGGTTTGGCCCGATGACTGGACTCCATTCACGCAGGCAACTTGGGAGAGGCTGCGTGCACTGATGTGAGCAACTCTGGCCAAAGGGAATGCCAGACAAGTGTCTCAGAAACTGTATGCAATTTATGGCAACCATCACTCCATTTCTACTTCCTTGGGGCTCACACGACCACAAGAGGAAGACGCAGACCTTCTATCCCTGCAACCACCAAGACCTGTCTTCGAGATGATAAGTCATTTCGCACAGGAGTCAAGACCAGGAGAAAAAAGGCATATGCTAAGCTATGGCACTACGGGACGGTAGGATGGAGGGAGGAGGCTTCAAGCTGTTGAGTCAGCTTGCTGTGGTCCCTTTGGATCCAAGCTCTTGCGCATCCTGGTCTCTCTGGCTTTCTTCTCAGGACCATCGCTCTAAATTCATGCTCACATGTGGCATCTAGGCCAGGCGTAGAGCTGAAATAGAAACCAAGAGAAAGGAGGCCATTGAGGTCTCCCCAGTGTGAGTACAGGTGTCCTCAACCACCTGCTCTCAGCCTAGCCAGCTGACCAGAGCTTGGCTTCTGCAGAGTTCGGGCAGGGGGGTTGGTCACTGTCTCGATTATTCATTCAATATGGCTTATTTTCCTTTGCCATCTATATAATCTTCTTCAGGCCCTTCATGAGAAGAAGCCATCATGGCTACAGCAGGTCTGGTCAAGGCTCTGGCACACAGGAACCGGAACCCTACCAAATAATACACCACATCCCAAAACGTAGCCTACAACCTATTTATACTCCAAGCAATAAACCCAGCCCTTTGCAAACTCAGTCCTGGGATTTTGTTCTAACACTACTGATAAAAATTTGAGAAGTGAGGAAATAGCATGACTTGGCCCTAACAGAGCAACGTTGATGTCTTCCCCTGTAATGGTACTCAAGATGTGCTACAGGTGACAATGACGTTCTTCTCATGCCTGCAGGAGGCTCTTGACACCTCCTAAAATTCCATAGGACGTGACTATAGCATTCAACTAGATCAAGTGTTTCAGAACAGCTTTTGTTTACCCATAAAATGAACCAGGTGGTCACCATCCAATTCCTAATAGGTACAATGTGCCAGCCTCATCAAAGCCAGTTTGGGGAGAGCATAATCTGCAAGGAGAGTTTCTCTGACATGAATCACCTCTTCCTCCGTGCTCCCGCAGCACGGTGTACCAGTCTCCCCGGCAGCTCAGCTCACACAACCCCAGAATTATTCATCTGCATGTGTGCCGCGCCCCAACTAGCCTGGGGGGCCCCCGCCGGCCAGGCAGAAGCTCTGTTCGGTGCAGCTACGCGTTCTCGGTGCCACACAGTCTATGGCCCATTGTCAGAGCTTTACAAATGCTTAGCAAAGCACCACGCTACCCGCTCTCCCAGTTTTCTTCAGCAGCCAGACACTAAGTGCTGGAAGCTAAAACTGCGGCATTGTCTCCTGGTATCAACCCAAATAGTCAGATACGTGCTTCAAAATGGATGCTTCATCCAGAAATGTCTCTAACCCACTTTTTTAAAGCTATGCATTTGCCCAGAGACAGAAGCGCCCACATTTACACAGGCGAGTGCAGAACGGCCTCTTATACCTCCTGAACAACTACAGAGTAAGGGAAAAAACATGCCCATGGTTCTAGACTCCTAAACCAACGGTCTACCCTTCCCCCAAATTCTCAAGACTCCATCAAATGAGACGGTATTCTCCTCCCGGCCTTCATCTTTCCAGGCTGAGAGAATTTCTATGGCAAGGGGCCATAGCAAGGTGCCTTTCTAGGGCAAGGTCTCCCTTCTTCTTGACCATTTGAGACGTCCCGCTGGCAAGTGGACCCTTCCATACTTTCGGAAGCTTCCATAACTGAAACTGTCCGCTACGCCCCAGCCATGGACCCTGAGCTGGCAGATTTGACCGGCCAGGTTAGCAGAAAAGTAAAAACCTGAACAGGCCATAAGAGCCAACTCCTTCAAGCCTGACAAGGGGGGAACCAAAGTCAGAGAGAGGAGACGAGACCGCTTGTCCTGCCTTCCTCCGGCGTGTTCAGGGCATACTCTGTCTTCTTCCGTTTAAACAAAGGGCATTCTCCCATTCTGCCAAGGGCTCAGCCTACTTTTCTGGGATCTGGCCCAGGGCATGGCCCCATACCCACTCAGTAGGTAGGGAGTGACTTCTGCCAAGTCACTTAACCACCCAATCTCAAGTTCCTCATCTGTAAAATTGGGATAATATTTCTCAACCGACATCCCAGGTTCCTAGCGATAAATATTAATGTCCGTGGAGGGCTTTGAGATCCCGGGGTGAAGGATGCAGCAGAGTGTTATTTTTATGACGTTGCAGCTTCCATAAAGCATCAAATTCAATGAGAAAGAGGAGAGAGGGGGCACTGGGCTGGAACCAAGAATAATGCAGGCAGATGCTGTTCGAGCTTCCCCCTAGTGCTAATGCATCTCGACAGTCACCTGCAAGTCTGCTGCTATTCCAGTCCCGGGGCTTTCATTTTTACTGGTGACCTCGTTCCGTGCTTCCCCATCCCCCTCTCGTAAGCATCGCAATCCCTATTTAGCATCATATTAATATGGAACTTCATAACGCTGATATGGATCTGTGTATTACAAACATCAGGGGGCCCGCCTGGCAGTCTGCTGGCACCAACATGCTACTCAGCAGGGAATCTGTGTTCGAGACTCTGGAGTGGGCCAGCCTTCCGGAGCTGGCCAGACGCCCACATCCGAACTGCCCAAGCAGCAACCCACCCCCCTCCCTCCTTTCCCTCCCTGGAGAGGCTTTCCAGGCGCCCAGGCACCAAAAAGTAGCGAAGACTGCTGTGCACAGACCTCCGTGACCAGAAAAGAAGCTGATTTTATTTGGGGATAAAAACTTAGAAAAGGAATCCAGTAAGAACAAAGAACCGAGAAGATAATTCAATGGAAATAAGACAGGAGGGGCGGAGGTGGTTACAGTGCGATGCCCTGGCTCTATAACAAGTCAGTGACCATTCATTCTCGGCGTGCCTGGAAGGCCTTTGGTGAAGGGTTGAGGAGAGGGGACCAGTGCCGACCTGCGGCAGTGAGGGACCGAGGGGCGATGAGTCCACTGCTGGTTGCGGTCGTCCCAGTGCCGGGGTTGGGGACCGGGGGCCAGAGGGAAAGAGACAAGGAGGGGAGGGGAGGGGAGTGACTCTCCCCCTCATTCTCCGGGCCCGGGAGTCAGAGCCATCCCGAGGGTCAGCAAACCACGACAATCAGACCTGGTTAGAGCTGTCAGAGAACAGAGGGCAGCAGCCGGGGTTTGGAAAAGATGCAGGGGAGGCTCTCTACCAGAAAACGTGACACCAAGACCACTCAAGATGCTCACAGAGGTACACAGCGGGCAGCTGTCCTCTCTCACGTGCCCACCCACCACCGCCGCCCCTCGTCTTTTCTAAACACCTCTTCTCCTTCAAAATGCCCTCAGCACCTCCCTTTTTCTCAGACGTCATCTACGTAAAAGACTGTCTTTTCTGGACTTTTACAGTGCCGACACGTCCACCTTGCTCGATAGAAAATGACTTCCCGGGGCGCCTGGGTGGCGCAGTCGGTTAAGCGTCCGTCTTCAGCCAGGTCACGATCTCGCGGTCCGTGAGTTCGAGCCCCGCGTCGGGCTCTGGGCTGATGGCTCAGAGCCTGGAGCCTGTTTCCGATTCTGTGTCTCCCTCTCTCTCTGCCCCTCCCCCGTTCATGCTCTGTCTCTCTCTGTCCCAAAAATAAATAAACGTTGAAAAAAAAAATTAAAAAAAAAAAAAGAAAAGAAAATGACTTCCCAGCCTGCCTTTTCCTCACGGGCCTCGGTACAATCCAGATCAGTGGATGTTGGGGGTCAAAAAAATGGGGAAAGATAAAGATTATCACTCTACAACATAGGGGTTCCGGGGACGCTGCCCTAGCACAGCACTGAGAAAGTTGTGCCTCAAACTCTTTAGAGAACAAATTCATTCAACACCTTGCAACCTGTTTAGGAGGAACATTTATTCCCCACTTGCCTTGTTTCTATGGTGGAAGATATCATTTAGGGCAACACTATTGGCTTCCCTCACTCCATGCCTCTCTCTTCTCCATGCTGGGAGAAGGGACTTACTTGATGGACACTCTGGAAGAAGAAACCCGACTCGGGTAGCTTCTGGGCTCTCTCATTAGGACTTGTCTACCTGTGTCTGCTCCCCCAAGCAGGAGTCCCGCTCCGC
Source organism: Prionailurus bengalensis (assembly GCF_016509475.1). Lineage (NCBI taxonomy): Eukaryota > Metazoa > Chordata > Mammalia > Carnivora > Felidae > Prionailurus > Prionailurus bengalensis. The sequence goes on along the minus strand of NC_057344.1, from coordinate 187,130,569 downwards.
CAGTATCAGGGTTAGTCAGTTTAATTCTAAGAAAGACCCCGCAGAGCCATGGCAGGCTCTTCGTTCAAGATTTTACCAATAATAGCATTGATATTCTGATCTTCTTTTTAATTTTTTTCTTAATGTTTATTTATTTTTGAGAGAGAAAGACAGCACAAGTGGGGGACGGGCAGAGAGAGAGAGAGAGAGAGAGAGAGAGAGAGAGAGAGCATCTGAAGCAGGCTCCAGGCTCCAAGCTGTCAGCACAGAGCCCAATGCAGGGCTAAAACCCACGAAGTATGAGATCATGACCTGAGCCAAAGTTGGACACTCAACCAACTGAACCAGCCAGGTGCCCCTGATCTTTTGTTTGTTTGTTGGTTTGTTTGTTTGTTTAAGAGAGAGAGGGCACAAGTGAGTGAGTGTGGAGGGAGAGAAAGAATCCCACAAGGGGCAGGGAGAGAGAGAGAGAGAGAGAGAGAGAGAGAAGCAGGGCTCACCCAAAGTGGGGCCTGAGCTCCCCTGATGCAGGATTCAAACTCACAAACCATGAGATCACGACCTGAGCCAAAGCCAGATGCCTAACCAACTGAGCCCCCCAGGCGCCCAATATTCTGATCTTTGGCTGATTGCCTCTCATGTCTACCTAACACAGGCGAAGCGCTCCCCCAAAACCCCACGTAGCCCAGCTGGTTCTGCTGTGGCCATGACCTCAGTGTGGCTAAGAAAAGAGGTGCGCTTAATAGAATCCGTGCTTTGCTTCTGTTGGACTGCCAATAGGCCAGTTTCGTGCTCGTCTGTCCCGGTTGGGACTGGCCTTCGGTCTAAGGAAACATCTACTGAGTCCTTACTCTAGAGCTAAAACCTTCATGTGACCTAACTCCTTGACCCCTCCGGAAGACCCCACGAGGCCAGGCAAATTGCCTCCCCTGGGTTCCAGGTGAGGAAGCTGAGACCTGAAGAGCTTATGGAGCCGGTAAGAGACAAGGACGAAAGCCAACGTCGAGCTCACGTGTCTGTGCCTACACCTGTCGGCTCGCCACGCTGCTGCTGCCACACCTTGGACGCCCAGGTAGAAATGAGGATGCCCTCGCTCCTTCTCACAAGCTCTGGGGGGGAACCTGCCCACGGGATGCTAGATTCCTAGCAACCCCGGGAATCAGAGAGCTGATTCCCAGGGTGAGTGGGCTTCAGCCTCCAGGCTGCACACAAACGTCAAGCTACTTCCCTCTTTGCCATTGCTCTCCTCGGGTGCTCCCCGACGCTCTCCGCTGTGCGCCTCCCTCGCGGGGGTCCTCTAAGCCTCACCCCTGCCAGAGTCGCGCAGGGGAGGCCGATCGAGGCCGAGCCCCGAGCTCCAGGCCAGTCAGGTGGAAGGATGCCTGGAAAGCAAGCGGAGTGAAAATCGCCTTCCACAAACCAGCGCCGAGTGAGCAAAATGGCCATTTATTTTTCGGGTGGTGGTGGGAGGGGGCGATGGTTCGTTTGCAGGGGAAGCAAAGAATATTAATATTTTAGAATTTGTTTCCGTCGACAGGGAGTTCTCAAAGTAGAATTACGACCCTCTAAAACGGAGCTGACACAAATCTCGATTAGCATAATGGCACCGCAACGCCATCAAAGCCCCGTTAACGCAGCCCTCTGTCCAACTCCGAACACCAGACAAATGGAGCAAGAATATTATTCAGGGGTCTGTTCCTCCATCAGTGAGGGGACTGTTTGTATGCGGGGAACACCCATTAGTGCTAATGGGAGCTACAGATGTAAATCCCCAGGCACGGGGAGAGGAAAAGGTCCCCTGGGACTTGCCGCCCGAGAACCCATCCCCTGCGATAGGTACTTGGGAGCCAGAAAGTCTGTCCTCATTAGCACAGCCCCACTCGGCGAGTGATTTGCAACCTCACCCCGAGAGTGAGAGATGGAGCTAGTCTTTCTTTGCCATGACACCCACAGCCTCTCATGTTTTCTGCCTCCAGATACCGTGCCACCGAAACCCAGGCTAAGACAAATGCATTTTAATTTGCTTTAGGCAGTGAAGGCCAACACACATTTCGGCGGAGAAAGTTATGTGTTTTAATTGCTCTATGTAGACATAGCATATGCCCTGACACAGTTAAATGATTAACAGATTACTCCAAATGCCTTTGGCATAGAATATCTATACGTTCATTAGCCAGAACGATTTATCTTCTTGATAAAACTAAAATTACTTATACAGCAGGTTTATTTTCCATGATTAATAAATGATAAAAATCTAAATTATCCATCTGAAATGTCTCTTTTCGGCCATTAATCTCACATTTATCAGCTTCTGTGATACATACTATTCGTACAAAAATTCAATTTTCCAAGTATTTTAATTTGCTAAGAAAAAACAAAAACCCATTTAATGCAAAGAAACATGTCGATTGCTAGGAAATTCTACAGCGCTGCCTAAATCGTCCGGGAGCGGAAAGACAGTTCGCCTTGAACAGGCTTTATAATAACAGATAAGCGGGATCCTGTAGCATCCACCAGCATCAAAATGCCCCCCGAGTGATCCCTCTCTCAAATGTGTGCCCACTAGCCAGACATCAGAACTAATGGAGAATTTGGTATCCGCCCGTGTGCGCTCCAAAGGACAAAAGATCACGCTCAGAAACAGAACCGGGAACGTACTGATCTAGAATCCACTAAAGGTCAACACGCAAGCCTCGCACGTGTCCAAGAAAAGGAGCTTGGGAAGCACACGCCTAGCTGGAGGGAAAGCCTGGGGAATTAGATCCTTCTGTCAGCTTTTTAAAATGTTTAAGACCGTCTGTCCTCCAATTAAACTGATCAAGGGAGTCCAGGATGGTTTGTTAGAGACTCTGCTCCGGAGAACACTCATTAAAAGTCCCAAGGCTGATCACGGACTCCAGGCGCAGGCGCTGGGCGTCTGCTGTCAGCTGCTCCTCTCTCTCAATTCTGACTGCCAGAGTAACTGTGGAGGCTGAGCCGAGCTTCCCCCGCTGCCAGAAAAGGAGGAGAGAGACATCTGCCACTGTCCTGAGTCACCTGGTACTTACCTCGGTGACTCACTCTCCCGGAGGGGCCAGAGCGGAACGGCTCCCGAGAGGACGTGTGTGCGCGTGCGCGTGGTGTGCACGCTCACTCGTGTTCACAGCCAGGTCCTGGGGCCTCCCGTGGGGCTCCCGCGGGAGGTGCCGGGCAGAGCTCAATGGCCCGGGCGGACTGATAAAGACGACATTGCAGGGGCGCCTGGGTGGCTCAGTCGCTTAAGCATCGGACTTCGGCTCCGGTCGTGATCTCGCGGTTTGGGAGTTCGAGCCCCATGTCGGGCTCTGTGCTGACAGCTCCTGCTTCGGATTCTGTGTCTCCCTCTCTCTCTTCCCCTTCCCCCGCTTGCTCACTCTCTCTCTCTCTCTCTCAATCCCCAAAATAAAATAAACTTAAAAAAAAAAAACCCAGAGGGAATTGCAATACAATGGGATACATACCAGGGGGAAAGAAGGAGGCCATGCCTTCTGGAAGCGGTAACTGATGAAGCTGATGAAACTGATGAAGCTGATGAAGTAAACAGAAAGGGGGAAAGCTTTTGTAGTCGGAGGGAAGAGTGTATGGAAAAGTCCAGAGGTGTGAAAGAACCTTCACACACTCATCCCTTCTTTCTACCCTTCACTGAGCACCTACTATATACTAGGCACCACCCCAGGCGGTAGGGTTTACAGTGGGGTGGGACGGCCCTGGTCCTGCCTTCCCAGGGCCTACATCCCAGTGGGCTTTGGGGAGTGGCAGCTTAATTCCGGACGACCACAGCACAGCGGGCGGGACAAGAGCCGCGGCTACAGAAGTATGCAGGCCTTCGCCTCTGTCACGTTGAGGACTTGGACTTCACGCGTCACGCCATCGTGTGTATAGATGGGTGCCCATGTTTGTACAGTGTGGGAGGACATGACATCAGAACAGGACACACAGCCCCGGCCTGCGCTGAAATCAAAGGAAAAGGTATGGGGTAGCGCTCACCGAGTCATAGCCTGGCCAGACTTCCTAAGTGAGCCGTGTGCCCTGTTCTGAAGGGCAACGCTAGTACGTCCTCCTACACACCCAACTTTCTCTCATGCCACTCATCACCCCAAATCTTCGACCTCATCACAGCACTCTCCCCCCGGACCCTCATGGCGCCCTTATGGTACCCCATTCTGCACCCCAGCCTTCTGCTGTTGCTGGATCCACCACGACCCCTTCTGCCAAGAGGCGATCGTAAAACGAGTGCAGAGTTAGGGTCAGACCTGCATTCCAATCTCAGCCTTGGCAATGATAGTAACAACCATACCTGGCGCTTAATATGTGCTACCTACGTGACACTCGACATGGATTAACTCATTCAACCTTCACAATAGCGCGACAAGGAAGGACGGCCGTGACCTTTTTTCTTCTTTTCGTTTCCCCTAAAGAAGGCAGACTGCCACCTGTAGTGCTTCACTTGGACGTGTTTGGAGTCTTGAAAGCTTGGCTTCCCTACCTTCTTCTGCAAAAGCACCTGGAGAGCTTGTCTGGAGGGTCTAGCAAGGAAGGGCAGCTTCCCTTCCAGGGCAGGTCATATACCCCTGACCTAAGACTGGTCCTCCTCTGTTGGCGACGGTCGTGCTCTTCAGTCGAGTACACGGCTTTGGGAGGAACACATACGAACCGGTGAGGGAGGAAGGGGACACCCGCCTAGCCAACCAGATCGGCAGAATCAACCCTGGCGATCAATGAATGACGTGATAAATGTTGCAGCCGGATCACCCTCACCTCCTATGATCACTATTTTTTATTTTATTTTTTAGGAAACGCTAGTTAATTATTTATTTATTTTTTTTAATATGAAATTTATTGTCATATTGGTTTCCATACAACACCCAGTGCTCATCCCAACAGGTGCCTTCCTCGATGCCCATCGCCCACTTTCCCCTCCCTCCCACCCCCCCATCAACCCTCAGATTGTTCTCAGTTTTCAAGAGTCTCTTATGGTTTGGCTCCCTCCCTCTCTTTTTTTTTCCTTCCCCTCCCCCATGGTCTTCTGTTAAGTTTCTCAGGATCCACATAAGAGTGAAAACATAGGGTATCTGTCTTTCTCTGTATGACTTATTTCACTTAGCATAACACTCTCCAGTTCCATCCACGTTGCTACAAAAGGCCATATTTCATTCTTTCTCATTGCCAAGTAGTATCCCATTGTGTATATAAACCACAATTTCTTTATCTAATCATCAGTTGATGGACATTTAGGCTCTTTCCATAGTTTGGCTGTTGTTGAAAGTGCTGCTGTAAACATTGGGGTACAAATGCCCCTATGCATCAGCACTCCTGTATCCCTTGGGTAAATTCCTAGCAGTGCTATTGCTGGGTCATAGGGTAGTTCTATTTTTAATTTTTTGAGGAACCTCCACACTGTTTTCCAGAGTGGCTGCACCCGTTTTCATTCCCACCAACGGTGCAAGAGGGTTCCTGTTTCTCCACATCCTCTCCAGCATCTATAGTCTCCTGGTTTGTTCATTTTAGCCACTCTGACTGGCATGAGGTGGTATCTCAGTGTGGTTTTGATTTGTATTTCCCTGATGAGGAGTGACATTGAGCATCTTTTCATGTGCCTGTTGGCCATCTGGATGTCTTCTTTAGAGAAGTGTCTATTCATGTTTTCTGCCCATTTCTTCACTGGATTATTTGTTTTTTTTGGGTGTGGAGGTTGGTGAGTTCTTTATAGATTTTGGATACTAGCCCTTTGTCTGATACGTCATTTGCAAATATCTTTTCCCATTCTGTCGGTTGCCTTTTAGTTTTGTTGATTGTTTCCAAATATTGTTAAAATGTCAATACTACCCAAAGCAATCTACACATTCAATGATCACTATTTTTCAAAGAAGGAAACTAAGGAAAAGCAAGGTTCAGTGTCTCAAATGTAGTCACATGGCCAGTTAATGGTCATGCTTAAAGCCAACCCCAGGAAGTTTTAACTACTGAGCTATCCTACTTCTCTTGGGTGCCTTGGTTTCCTCGATTTCAGAGTGGATATAGTAATACCGATGTTCGGTAAAGCTTAAATGACTAACTTCAGTGCCCAGCACAGTACACACTCAAGAAATAGGGATTTCCCCCATCTATTCCAATCCTACCCATTCCCGGGGCCTATGTCAAATCTGTGCTTTTTCATGAAGTCTCTTCCAGAGATGGTGTCTACATTGACATGTTCCTTCTTTGAAATCCCTTCCAATTTAACATATTTACCTTTCATTGGTAATATTGTTGGCATTGGTCATATACTTCTGTGTTATAATTGGATTATTTAAAACTTTCTTGGTCTTTCCAATAATGTGCATGTTTCTTGGACCAGTAATCAGATCTTGTCTTCCCCTAGTAACTTTCCCAGAAGCCAGGACATTTCTAAGGGCACGGGTTTTCCAAACAAGTTGGCAAAATAACGAATAAGGAAATACTATCAGCATCCACATGGGGAATAAATACACATTTGGAAGGAAACCAAGTAATTTATAAATTAGTTCAGAGAGAAGGAATTTGTACATATCTCTGTCCATCCTATAAATTCTGAGAAACTTAAATTTCAAGTTATGTTCTAATCTTTTACTTAAATTCCCGTGTTTCCCTAGGTATCTATTTTCTTCAATGTCCAAAGGCAAAGATCCTCAAGTCAACAGAAGGAAAGGAGCTAATTGCTCAACAAATTTGAATGTGGGTATTCATTTTTCACTCTCGAAGGCATGAGATGCCCTCCTACACTCAAGTCAATGACTTTGGCTTAGGAGGAAGCAAACACATTAATAAAATGCATAAACACTCTCCACTGGCAATAAATTTTAAGTATAATTGACCTCATCAAATCAAAGTTTACATGTGGCTTTAGATCCCAAGCCCTATAAACTCTAAACTAGAGGCAAGCTGCGTGGCTGAGCAGAAGGAGCAATGCATCTGGAGTCCAGTATTTCTTTGAGCTATAGTTCCACCACTTTCTACCTGCGTGACTTCCCTGAGTTCAGTCTGCCTCCTGTACCAGAGTTTTTATAAGGAGGAAACTTGTTCCCTTAAGGACATGCTATTAGTATAGGGTACTACTGTCATAAGAGGGCCAGGAGTCAACCCAGAGTGTAGGGATTAGAAATGTGAATTAGACTAAGAACAAATGAGGGACATCAGTAACCAGTGAGGGAGGTAGCCAACACCCTTCACTGAGTGCACTCCTGGGGTTTGTTAGCAGAGTAGAGCCCCTCTGACAGATGGGAGGAAGCCAGAACCCAAAGTACGTGAGGCAAGGTTTCCCCACCAGTGAGCACTCTACACAGGACTATCAGAATGCAGAAGGCACTTCAGAACAGCAAAAATCTTTAGAAGTGCTGTACCTTTGGCATGATGGCAAACCTGTTCAGCAAATGGTCCGTACAATGCAGTAAAGAACCCTCTTTGTTTTATCCACTGGAGTGCTTTGTGGATCAGGAAATGGGCTATAGAGTGAAAAGATCACACACAGACCTGACTCTGTCTTCTGTCAAGACCGCTGGTCTATGGAAAACAAAGCAAAACAAAGAGTACTTAGATTCCAGAAACCACAAAATTAGGGAGAAAGTGGCAGTTGCCTTCTACGTGTTTGCTGGGACAGCAGAACCATTTCTTAAGTGATACATCCTAATCCTTTGTTTGATAGCCCAGTGGTGAGAAAACCACGACCCGTGGACCAAATCCAGCCACCCCTCTGTTTCTGTATATCCCATGAGCGAAGAATGATTTTCCTATTCTTAAGTGGCTGGCAACAATATTAAAAGAAGAAGAATAGGGGTGCCTGGGTGGCTCAGTCAGTGGAGCATCTGATTCTTGATTTCAGCTCAGGTCTTGATCCCAGGGTCATGGGATCAAGCTCCACATCAGGCTCCGTGCTAGGCGTCGAGCCTACTTAAGAATCTCTCTCTCTCCCCCCCCTCTTCCCTTCCCCCTCTCTAAAATTTAAAAAACATTTAAAAAATTAAAAGAAGAATAATATTCTGTGACATATGAAAATGATATAAAATTCAAGTTTCTGTGACCATAAATAAAGTTTCCTTAGAGCACAGCTATGAGCATTTGTTTCCATGTTTTCTGTGGTCACTTCCGAGCTACCATAGCAGAGTTGAGTAATTGCAACAGGCTTTATGGTTGGCAGAGCCCAAAATATTTACTCCCTGGTCCTTTACAGAATAATTTTGCCAACTCCTCATGTCTAGGCCAATTATGTTTTCTTTCAGTTTGCAAAACTGACCTCGCTGGCCTAGCTGCTCCTTGTCAAACTCTTTCTGACCTTAACACTATAATGCAAATGTGTCAGCCTCTGTTAAAGATGGTTCCTAGAATTCCAGAACACTCTTCACTCTTGCCTCTGATTTACCACCTCCACCTCCAGGTACACACCCAGCTCCCCCCATACACACACTCCAAATTCTGCTTTTTATTTCCTCTCTCTTTATACTCTCAGAATTCCTCTGCCTTGCTATTACACTGTCTTCCATAATTCCTTAACTATCAACACTCCATTTCCGCACTTAACGACAAACTAAAGGAACCACCAAGCAGGTAAAGACGTTACCAGAACTCAATACTAACACTGGAAAGCTCCTACCAATTCTTCTTTCTAATATTCCATAGTTCTCTCTATGCATACTACTTTATTTTTCCTGTTCCAATTTGCCTGTTTCTTTTTTTTTCCTGCCCAACTGGGCCAGTTTTACAGGTACCTTGTAATTGTTTACAGGTGTGTTATAATCTCCAGGAGTCTCTAAATGACAAATGAGTCATTCCCATTGCAATCACATTAAATAGCATTTTAAAATCATCTGTCTGTCCGAAGAAGAGAACCTAGTTTATCAGAGCCCTATTCAGGATGTGCCTGAATAGTGTCAAAACACATTCTGAGAAGCAGGATGGTGGTGGGGAAAAGACCTCAGACCCAAGTTTTATTTTGTACAGTGTCATAAATCAACTGTTGGACCTTGGACAGGTCACAGCACCTTTCTTAGTTTTCTTCACTTACAATTATATTGAGCTAGTCTGGACCACGAAGAGCTTTCTCACTCTCACATACCCGAATTCTCCGAAGATAACTCACTCATCGATTCTAATTACATAGTTGGCATCATATGACAATTGGAAAAATTAAATGGTCGTATTTGGTCCGAGTATTTAAATTTTTGTTTTGTTTTGTTCTGGCCTGGGAATCAGGAAGGGATAATGGTATTTGCCCATTAAGGCATAAGACTCAAAATGGGGAAAAGTGGGCCAACTGGCTTTCATTAAAATTCCTTTGGAACCATTTGATTTTTAAAGGAACTATCATAAGCTCATATCATTTTGATTTTTTAAATTTTTAATTGAAGCTAGAGGGGGCTTTAGATTACTTCCAATTCATATCTTGATTGATGGGGCTAGATATACTATTGAATTTTAGACACACTCATTTGTTTGACATGCATTTCCCAAGGGTCACTGAAGGGACCACGGGGGGCTAAATGACCCTAAAGCCTTATCCAATGCCAGATTCTGGACCTCTGTCTCTTCTCTATTCTTTCATTTTCTCTATGAACAATTCTCAGCTCATGAGCAATTTCCTCACTGGGAACCAGGCAGGTGGAAGGTTTCAACTTTCAAAGTTCATTTATGTTTGAGTCCTCCCAGAAAAAAAAAAAATGAGATTAAAATAAAAATCTTTTTATTTCTCTAAAACCTCAGAAAATCATTTAAAACAGATCTTGTATGAGATTTATCCCTCTAGGCTAAAATAAAGCATTCAAGTCTTTTGTTAAGGAAAACATTTCCTCAAACTGAAAGGAAACAGAGCTGTCACGGAAATAGGAATGCAGGGTGCAATTCCAACCATCTAATAGAACATTAGAATTCTGCATTTGCGAATTACTCCAGTTTTATGTACATATGTTATTCAACGACAATGGTGTTTCTTCGGTTTCATAGATTTTTTTTCACTAATTTAATTGGTGATATAATTACTTGCTCTTATAAATCTGAAAATTAGGAATTCAAACACACACACACACACACACACACACACACAGAAGAGAAACTTGATTCTTAGTGGCTTAGTCATTTTCCCCAGGACACTGACATCCCTTCAGTGGTGACTACAGGCCCTGTGCGCTCATGATCAAAGATTTCTAAACAACTCTTCCTAAAATGCACATACAGACTTCTCCAGGCAACCTCAAGCAGCCTGCACGTCTTGCACCATGACTGTTCGAAAGACCCCAGTACTTTAACAGCCCGAGTGTGGCTCAGCCTTGCTCAGAGAAGCTGGAAAATTCAGTGACTCCTGGAAGGGCTGCTTGGTAGCAGGGGGGACAAAACCAAGTGGAAACACTGGCACCTCACAGCTGCACTGGGAGCTGCAGGCCAAGGGGGACTTGGTTAAGGAAAGGCACCAGGTGGAATCGCCTGAAACCACGCAGTCACAATGACTGACTTGTCCCAAGTCACACATTAAGTCCAGCTAGAGCTGCATGAAAGAGACGTAAGAAAAAACCTCCGAGGACAGCACGGACGCCGAGGCATCTTTTAAAATGCTTCCTGGTGTCTTCTTTCATTCAATCCAGAAAGGCAATCCAGGAAAGCTTTCAGTTTTTCTGAGAAACACGTTTCAGAGTATTCTGGTGAATGGTGGGCTTTATCCATAATAAAAATGGAGAGAAGCCTGTGTGTGTGTGTGTGTGTGTGTGTGTGTGTGTGTGTGTGTTTATGTGTAAGGGAGGTGGGTGGAATGCTCAGAGGAGTCAAGAGAAACATCATGCACGGAAGGAGCTTAGGTTCCCAAGCATTATTCTTATTCCTGTTTTTCCTTCTCTCTGACCCTTCCCTTCAATCACCCCTATTCTGGCAAATCCAAACTGCCAGTAGCTGAAACCAATCTCAGGCAAAAAAGAAGAAAGAAAGAAAGAAAGAAAGAAAGAAAGAAAGAAAGAAAGAAAGAAAGAAAGAAAGAAAGAAAGAAAGAAAAGGAAGGAAGGAAGGAAGGAAGGAAGGAAGGAAGGAAGGAAGGAAGAAAGAAAGAAAGAGAGAGAAGGAAGGAAGGAAGGAAGGAAGGAAGGAAGGAAGGAAGGAAGAAAGAAAGAAAGAAAGAAAGAAAGAAAGAAAGGAAGGAAGGAAGGAAGGAAGAAAGGAAGAAAGGAAGAAAAAGAAAGCCAACATGCCCTGTGCAGACTCTTTGGGCGTGGCAGTGCTATGATGATGATGACGTTGGTGCTGCTGAAAGTGATGCTATGAGTTTCTTGTTCAACACAACAGCTCTTTGGGGCAGCTACTATTATTATCTTCATTTTACACAGAGGGCAGCACAAAGAGGTTCATCGATTGTCAAGTTCTCACAGCTTCTAAAAGGGAGAGCCAGGACTGGGACCCTTCGGTGTGCTGATTGGCATTAGACTGGCCTCTCTCTACAGGCAATCATGAAGAATTGCCGGCCAACCGTGTGTCTCAGTTTGAAGACGGTGGCTGTGGTGCAGGGGACAGCTGTGATGTCCTCAGATCCTGCAGTGGCTCCCGTGGGCATCCGGCACCACAACCAAAGAGAGAGACCTGGAGGCTGCCCAGATCCTCCTCCTAGCCTCTGTAGAGGGTTCCGGAAGGAAAAGCGGCCCAGCAACCACCGTCAGGGGGACGCCAGCAAGGAGGATTTCTAGTAAGGGGGAAATATCTGGAAGAGGAAGGAATTTACTTTCCCCTCACGGGAAGGAAGGAAGACGACAGCCTTTGGAGCCAGAGAGACCTGAGAGGACACTGCCTGCTGCGACTTACGTGAGCTTGGACACCCTACAGAGAACCGACCTCTCCACCCTTCTGTTTCCTCATCCGTGAACAGCAATAATTACAGAATGATAGCTGCAGATCGGCCATGAGAATTCAATGCAAGCTACCACACGGGCAGTGTATTACCTAAGCTGCCTTCTCCCTATTCTTTTTACCACCTTTCTTTTTACCACCTTTCTCCACGGATGTCACTTCTTCCACATGACCCTTTTCCTTCCTCGCGTGCCCTGATCTTTCTACCGCGAGATCAGCCTCGCCATTTCAGTCCTCCACAGAATTCTCTGAAATGTGGATGAAGTGTTCTCCCTGGGGTAACTCCCACGGACTGAAAATATTTGCCTAGTGCAGTGAGATGCAACTAACTGGACGCTTTTGCCCTTAAGCATCTGCCTGACCAAGTGTTTCCCACCCCCCCAACGCTGCAGAGAGAGATGTCTGGGGTTTTTGAACCACAAGCACAAACACAGCACTACAAACGGGAAGCTCTTGCCTTCCCTAAATGTCAGGGAGTCTTTTCCCTGAAAGCAAAAGGAGATGAGATCCTCGTGGTCCCCCTCACAGATTCCCGCTTTGTGCTCCAGAGATACCCAGGCATGCCCTGTCTTCAAGTCCCAGAAGCCAAGTTGGAGTCCCAGGTTAGAGAAAAATGCAGCGTTTCCAAAGAGGGGATGACAAATACTCCCCACTCTGCAGAAACCTTCAGGTTTACAGGAGCCCATCTCTACCCCATATATCAGAGAACACAGCTTGTCATTGAACAATACATTATGTTTTGAAAATGCCCTGTACCACGACCGGCGTATCTCTGAAAAACAAGGAAATTTGCTAAATGGGCTTCCCGTTGTAGACCAAGCAACCTATCTTCTCCCTTGTGAAAATGTGTGATTAATGGTAGTCTCCATCAGGGCCACCTCTCAAGGCAGGGATTAAGGCCAAGCATCCCACTTTTGCTCAACCACTTCTCAGAACTGCCACCCACGGAATTTTTCAATAATTCCTGGACCTACTTTTATATCCTGAGATGTCCCATGAAATATTCTGTGGATAATTGGGAAAAATAACAAACCTTGTAAGATACGACGACTACAACCACTAGCAGAACTATGAGCTCTGATCCAGTTGTTAAATACCACTACCAGAAGCAAGGCTAGGTTTAATCCATGCTAGTAGTTGCTAAGGCATAAGACCTAAAATTGTCACCATACTTTCTTGACGATTTCTCTACCTATCTCCATGTTCCTCTTGCATTTTTATGTCATAGGTCCCACCAGCCATGTCATGTAATGTTAACATCACAAACATATTCAGAAGGCTCAATATTTGTAGTGGGTTTTGGGGTTCAGCTGTTCCTCCTGCCTCCCCCTGCTCTCTACCCCCAACCACGCTTCTACTGCTGCCACAACCATTAACACGCCTTGAGCCTTTCCTTAAGGAAAGCACCGTGTTGATCCCTTTGCATTCATCATCTGATTGAATCCTCTGAGATGTCTACTATTTTTATTCCCATTTTGCAGAGAAGAAGACCTAAGCTTGGACAGATGAAGCAGCTGGCCCAAGACCAGACAACTCATCAGTGGATGAGTCAATTCCCAAACCCAGACCCAGAGTAACAACTAAGCCAGCCCACTCAAATCGCAATTTCTATATAAATTCTGCCTCTTCCTACAAAATAGTTTCCTCGGCAGCACGATTCCTGCCTCTTAGAATGGAACGCACATCGAACACATGATAAAAATCACTGGTTACCGATCTTAATTCAATACGAGTTTATGGAGAGAGAAAATTCTATGGAGTCGTCCAACTTAGAGGTGTAGGAAAAGCCAAGAAAAGGCAAAGGATATTTTTTTGACAGATCTTTCTGCCACGGTTCAACATCAAACCTGGGGGATCAGACAACTAGGTTCTAGCTCTGCCTCTACTACGAGCTTGCTGTGAAACCTCGAACAAATCATCCAACACCTGGATTCATTTCCTTTCCTGAAAATTATAATAGCCCATCGAACCAGATTGTTATATCAGACCTTACCTACAGACTCGCAGCTATGGAAGGGGAGGATGAGCTCTTAGACCACCCCTACTCTCTCACGTAAACATGCTCTCCCTTCATTCTTCCAAATAATTTCATAGCTTTTTGTTAAATTGTTTCTATTAAATTTTCTTTCTTAGATACTTTTTTGTTTTTTCCTGGAGTTTTAAAAAGTTGTCTTAATATTTCCTTTTTTTTTTCTTGGACTCAATGACAAACTCTATGTCAGAGCTGAAAAATACCTCTCAAATACGTTCAATAGGTTCACATCAGACAACTGTTCAGCTCCTTTTTTTCCAAGAGGCATCCCTCTGGGGGTACTTAATCCTCTTGTGATTTAAACTTGCTTCTCCTCAGGCATTCAGCATAGCTGACATCCTAGAGCTCTCTTTTGCCATCATCCCAGCAATATCTGTTGCCTCTCTTTGCGTTTGGACCTCTTATTTCCTAGAACCCATATTTTCTTTCTTGGTTTACTCTCTTATTTTTCTGGAGTACATCCTTTAATAACTTTCTGAGAATGTGTAAAGACCTCGCAATCCGAGACTATGTTACTCTACTCCAAAATTTGATCAACTTTACATTCATCATCCTAATTAATCCTACGAGATGCCTACTGTTTGTATTCCCGTGTGAATGAGAGGCAGTGACAGGATATTGACTACTAGGTTGTGAGTCTGTTAACGTTTGGAATGTGCTACCCAATCTTCACGAGGTTCAAGTGGTGTTTTCCAATTTGATTCTCACTCTTTTGCTCGTGGCCTTTCCCCCACCCCCCCGGGATTATTTAGGTTTTCTTTATTACAGATGTTTCAAAATTTTTCAGTGATGTATGAAGGGGTGTGTATGTGTGTGTGTTTCACTCATTGTACTGACATTAAGTGAGAAGACCCTTCTATCTGTAAACTTAAGTCTTTCATGTTATCTGGTATTTCTTTTTGAAATTCCTATTATTTGGATGTTGGACTTCCTAGGCTGCTCCTTAAATTTTCTTGGTTTTTTTTTTCTTTCCTATTTGATATCTCTTTGCCTTTTTAACCTAATTTCTCAGGGATTTTTCTCAAACGTGCCTTCCAACTTGTAAGTTTAATTCTTGCTTTCATATTTTTCATTTCCAAGAGCCCATTCTGGTTTTCTGAAGGTTTCTTCCCACAGTGGTCTATTGTTGTATCATGAATGCTATATATTGTCTTACTTCTCAAAATAAATTAGAGTTTTTTTAATGTTTTTTTTTTTCTGCTCTGCATTGCCGTAGTTTGCTTCAATTATGTTTTGTTTCTGTTTCAGTCTGTCTCTTTCATATTCGAAGTCTTCCAGTAAGACTGGTCATCTGCTCCATTTAAGAGAAACTACCCAAGGCTGATTGAAAGTTCCAGAGAGAGAATTACAAGGGGTGGGCTTTACTGCAGCGAGATATGGACAAGAACTGACCCTTTCATTGGAGGCTTTTTCTATTGGGCTGGTCCCTGGAGCTTTTTTGTTCCCCAGAAAGGATTCCTCTGCTCTCTTCTCTGGCAAAGAATATGACAAGTCGCCAACACTTTGGAGATTAGAGAACCGGGGTCTCACTGTTCAGTCAAAAATTTTCACTTGAAACCTCTTTATTTTCATTATTGTTTATTGCCAGTTCCTCCATGGTGCTTGCTTGTCCCCAAAGCCAGATTTTTTTGGCTCAACTTTGTTAGATATGAATTGTTTTTCGCCTTGGTCCAGTGGGAGAAGGGACCTGGCCTCTCTGCTTTTTTTCTGTCTACTTTCAGCCTGTTCACTTATTCTCCATTCCATCCCACACCCTCACCTGCTAAGATACCTGGCACATCAAATTCCTGAGCGTTTCCAGAATCTTGCAGTGCAAAACAACCTGCTTTTTGTTGATTCCTACCCTTACAAGGTTACATTTCACTCTTATGTGAATGCTGTGCCAAGACAGTTACCATTTGTCTATTCTCTTTTGAGCCTTCATAGTGTAGTTGACATTTCTTCACTGATACTGTCTCCTCTTTCATTCTTTTTGTCCTTTGAGTTTTAAACATTTTTGATGGCTTAACTGTCTTTTGTTGGTTTTCAAGTACCCTATTTAATCTAAAGTACATTTTCCACTATTTTCACTTAATATTATGCCAAAAGTTAAATATCCTACATAAAATATTAAAAACACCATTTTTATGCCTATTTCGTAGCATGTTTAACCATTAAACTATAATTGGAAACTTTAGGATGAGTCATTTTTTTTTTCATAAGCAACATCAAAATAAACATCTTTTTCCAAGAAGTTTTATATTTGTCTCTGATAACTTCCTTCTAATCTATTTCTAAAATCATATTAAATCGAAATTTTAAAACTTTTAAGCTAACGACACATATTACCTAGCTCATTTCCAGAAAGGTGGTAACAATTTACACCTTCACCCCAAGAGACAGAGGCAATAGCTACATAGGATTCATCTTATCATCACCAACATCATCACCATCATGACTGCTATTCAAAATCTTTACCCCCTGTGTCTCATTATTGTTTTAATTTGGATTTCTATGCTGACAAAACTACATTTTTTTCATGTATTTATTGATAACATATATCTCCTAGTAATTGCTCACGGACCAAATTCATTTTTTCCAGTGGCATACTAAATGATTTCTTATTTGTATGAACTCTTAATTTGTTAAGATATTAAGACTTTAGACCGGATTTTTCAAAAATATGTTTTTACTTTACATTTCTGACATAGAGAATTTTTAAATTTTTACATAATCAAAATTATCGCCCTTCTCTTTTAGGCTTAGAAAAACTTCCCATTCCCAGATAAGATAAATATTACCCTATATTTTCATCTTTCATTTATATGTTTTGGGATTTTTTACACTTTACTCTTTCTCTCTGGAATTTAATTTGTAGCATTTTCTCCCAGTCAATCAGGTGAGTCAACACCGTTTATTACGTTACTGTTAGGTCCTCAACTGGTATGTAATGTAACCTTGACCACATCCACGTCCTAAACTCTACTTTTCCAGAGTCTGTTTTTGGTTTATTTCAACTTCATTTCTCTGTTGATTCTGCCTCTAGAGCATCCGGTTTTAATTACCGTAATTTTATAGTATATAGCAGTATCTTCTAGAGAAAACCTTGCTTCACTACTTTTCTTCCCAAATAGTTTTTAACTCTTTCATTCTATTTATCATGCACCATGAACTTTAGAACACTTAATCAAATTTCCAGGAAACAGCAGCAACACAATTTTGATTAAAATTACATTAAATACATACATTCATTTGAGAATTAAAGTGTTGACAGTATTCATTTCTCCTTTCTAGGAAGTTGACACTTTTTCCATACATCCAAGTTTTCTTTGATGTCTCCTGTTAATTTTATTGTTTTCTTCATGCAGAATGTGCATTATTATTCAATAAGTTTATTCTTAGATTGTTTATTTTTAGTGCTATATTGAATTATTTTTATCTTCGCATTTTCTAATTGGTTATCACTACTAGGCCAACAGGTTGTTAATTTTTGTATACTTATTTGATTTTGAATCAACTAACTCAACTCTCATTTTTTCTAATAGTTGTTCGGCCTTTGCTAAATATCATTGCTTTCCTACGGAAACAATAATTTTATCCGATAACATAGCTTTTGATCTTTTCTTTCTATATTTAGTTCTCAGTAGGTTAGTATGAATGGGCTTGTAAACAGCACTGTCACAATTTTGGTCTTAATGGAAACACCTTTGTAATGAGAATAATAATTGCTAATTTTTACTGAGTGCTTTCAACATGGTAGCCACTTTGCCAAGGGATTTAACTATGTTATTTCCTTTAATCTGCATGATTATCATAGAAAAAAGTTACTATTATAATCCCACTCTAAAGGTAATGAAATGGAGACTCTATAACAGAAATATATCCAAGGTTATCCAACTAGTCAATAGCAAAGCAGGATTCAACCTCACATTGGTTTAACTTCAGAGCTCAAGCTTATAAGTAATATAACTAATATTATATTCTAGAACTTGAAGTAAATGTGATTTGATGATGAGCATTTAAAATTTTTTTAAATTATTTTGTGGTTGAGAAAGGAGATGGGAGAGAGAAGAGGAGCCTGAATCCACGCAGATGAAACAGACACAAAGAGCATATTAATGATGCAAGAAAAGTGCAGCATAAGATGCTTCTCCATAGTGTCTCAAGCTGTGTGTGAACATCAAGATCAACTTACTAAAAAAAAAAGAACATATTTCAAAGACCAATGCATCTAAGAGTTTATTATTATTCCCACACAAATAACAAAGTGGTATCATGCGATCTCTTGGTCATTTCAATTTCCAGAAATTTCTCAAGAAAATATTTGGGTCTCATTAATGCAGATCTTTGATTCACTGAAACTCTGATTCAGCCAAAAGGTGGGGTGGAGGTGATTCATGCTATTTAAGTCACATCTTGGCAAGGAGCTGAGTTGTGGGAGACAGCGTGCCTCCTTTTCCAGTGTGACAAAAGGAAATTCAGCAATGCTGAAAATAAAGTCTCTGAGAGTGTTACGCAAAATTATGTATTTCTGCAGCATACCCCGGGTTACTGACTGTGTAATAGCCCTGCTGGACTCCCACCACTGCACGAAGCCCATGCCTGAGGCATTATGATCAGCGTGGAAAAACATGAACATCTTGCTTTTTCACCAGACAATTTCATTGTTGGTGTTAGGGAGAGATGCTTTGCCCCAGAAACAGTTACATAAAAGTTTTCAGCTTTAAATGTCATACTTTTCGGGGAAGGGCACAACTGATTGGAGCTAATTAGGTGTTAATTTCAGAATTCAATTTTTGACAAGCTTTAGGAAAGTGTACCCTTGACCAGTGAACAGAGAGGCAGCTCAATCTGAGTGGACAAGCCCAGGATTGCACTTCAGACCCAGATTCCAGTCCCGGTCCTGCCGGGCAGGACCTATCAGCCCTCGGCGTATTCATTAGACAGTTGGTAATAATGACATCGCTGCCATTGCCTTCATAGGGCTTCTAGGAGATTGAAAAAGGAGTATAAATGGAAAAGTGCCTTTGAAAACTGAAATGCAATTGACGCGTGTAAGGAAAGATCCAACAGTTTCTAGGACACTCTCCCTAAAGAGCAGTCATATTTATTGCTCACCCAAACTCCCCTGAAAAAGACAAATAGTCATCAACAGTAACGGAGCTCTGCAGAGCCGGCCCGTCTCCATTTCAATTCAAAGCCCTCGAGGCAGCAAACTTTCAATCCAGGCACTACCCCTGAGTCTCCAGTAAATTTATCTGTTTCCCCAATATATGTGGTGAGCCCTTGAACAGCAGCATCGGGCTGTGCCTGATCATCTTATCCTATCAGGCGGTGATCATCACAATTTAAAGGAGAAATGACCTATTTTACATGGACTTTCCGAGAGGCTTTGGAGAGAGATGCCACGTGATCCCAGGACCACTTGGTAACTCAAGCTCTGGGCCGCCACCTGGCTCCTTCTTCCCTCAGTCCCTGCAGCCAGTCATTTCTTTATATACCGTACAGGGGTACTGGGAACTGAGCTTCAACTGAGCTTGAGACAGGGGCCATGGAATGATTGAGTAGTGAATTAGATAGAAAATCGTGGCTTTTGCGCCCTAAGTGAGAGAATCGCTGCATTCAACCAGCTGCTACAACTTGAGTATTTCTCACTTCTTTTGACATTTTTTCAACAGGGGAACTTGATGTAAAACACATTTGTCTTTTTAGATGCTCGAGAACTGCCTTTCCCCCACCCTCAACCTTCTTTTAAAATCTGTACTCCACACTGTGAATATTCTTTAGCCGTTGTCAGCATGGGTCGTGACCTATGTAAGTCATTGCTCAAGATGGAGTCTGAGAAGGGAAAAATATAACTCTTAAATTCACCCTAGGTTCATCGGGCCCCCATCAGAATAATCAGCCAGGAACGTGACATACAGGAGTACAGAAAGCTGAATATAAAAGGCAAAGACACCACAGGGAGAATTTGTTTCTCGTATCGGTCTTGGGGGTTTTACACAAAACCATTGCCTTCCCAAGAGGTGCTCGAAATTGAGTCAAATTTGAAAACTGTAAAATCCCCGGATTCATTTATTTGCATTTGTTCACTCATGCATAAGCACAATCGGCTGTCCTAGAACAGGCAGATGAGGGCACTGGCTATACACAGCAAACGTTATTTCAACACACATGACTTAAGCCTCCTCTGTGCCTGGGACTCTGTTAGGGCCTGAGAGAAAAAAAAAAGGAAATAAGTAAGATTCAGATTCTGGCCTCCAAGGATTGACACATAACTCTGACCCAAGACAGAGTAAGAAAACTACTAGAAGAGAAACATGAAATGCTTTGGCAGCCTCCCTAACTGGTCTATAGCTTTTTTAAATAAAGCTTCACGAGTATGGATTAGGTTAAGGATAAGACAGAGCTTCCAAACTCCATTCATTATCTGATGCCAGGCATCAGAAGACCCTCTTGCCAGGCTCACAGCCTGCCATGCCCATGTCACAACTAGCCACTCACTGGTTTTCAACCATGTGCCAACATCTACTCTTTCAGCTCTTTGCTCAGAAGGTTCTGTCTTCCCCTAAGAGCTTCCTTACTCTTCCCCTAAGATCCAACTCAGTGATCTGCAAGGTGAAAATGAGCAATGACCTGTCATTCCAAGGTCTCTCCCACCCGATAAACAAGGACATGTGAATTTAAGAAGTATATCAAACAGTTTACCTTCCTTGAACTATGAAGCTATTCCTGATGCCCTGAGGCATAATTCCTCTTGGTCCTCCGAACTTCCACCTCACATGCTGGTAGAGTATTGAATGTACCAAGTTGTAATTCGATGCATATTTATTGCTTTATCCTTCCGAGTAGAGTGGGTACCGCTCGAGGGCAGGGTCTACATCTTATTTAATTTTTATTTTATGTAATGGTTTCATGGCCGTAACTATGTGCCAACCATGATTCCAAGTGTATTACGTGTATTTATCTACTTAATCCTCGCAAAAACCCTATGAGATAGATACTATCATTATCTCATTTTTCCCATGAGGGAACTGAGATATAGAGCTTAAACAATATGCTCAAGGTCATATAGCTGGTAAGCAGTGATCCATGATATGAACCTGGCTCTTAAGTGCTACATTATGCTGTTTTTACTTATCTTTCTACCCTCAGTGCTTTGCCCAGAGGTCTAGTGTTTAAAATGTGGAGTCCAACAAATGTGTCTTAGCTGACTGAATGACTGAGCAGATGATCACTACTGGTTAGTCCTAGCTGGATCTCTTGGAAAGTTCTAGGCTATAGAAGTTAAGGGTAATGAACAGACTTAGAGAAGGTTCAAAGAAACTCAGGAAGATGGAAATGAAGAATTATACCTAAGGATTTAGGTTGCTTAGCCTTGAGAAGCAAAAGCTGAGGGCTGCTTTCATAATTCTCTTCAAGGCCAGGAAGGCTGATTCCTGAGGACAGTGACTGAGCTGTTTTTCTCCACCTTCAGGGAGGATGGAGACGTGAAACTTGTTCTAAAGCTGCATAGGGTGCCATTTAAATCCACCACAAAGAAGAATTTCCTTAACCTAAGAATTGTTTGTTAGACCTAAGAAGGAGCTATGGCAAGAAGCTATATAAGGTGTCTTCAACCTTTGGACTTCCTTCTGCTCAGAGTGAAGAGCATGCAGGGTGAAAACAAACAATGACTTGTCACCCCAAGGTCTCTTCTAACTTTATGAAGCTATGATATTTGAATCTAAGAAATACACCAAACACTTTAGTTTTCTTGACCAAATGAATGAATAAGTGAATGAGCCCCACATAATTTAAAAGGCAACAACAAAAAATTGCAATCAGTAAGGAAAGGAGTCTTCTTAAACATACCATTGTGTCAGAAACGTAACGATGGAGAAAAATTAGAACCTGTGTTCTAACTAACCTAAACTCTTACATGTTCTACATTCAAAACGTGTCTTGCTAGGTCCATCCTACCTTGGACACAAAGTTAGAGCTGGTTGGTCTACATCCTCAGGTGCCAACTTTGACCTGATCCCTCACCACCATTTAATCACCATTTAATTTGGTATCTTGAAGCAGATTTCTCTAAACAAAGTGAACTCAAAATATGAGTCACTATCCCATTAATCCCAATGTGAAGTGCTTCAAACATTAAAAAAAAAAAAAAAAGAATCCTTTCCTGAGAGCAGAAAACACCACCAAACCTACTTATTTTCCTTCCTACATGGAAACCAAAACACAAATGGTAATGGAATTGGAAGGGAATTGGAAGAGGGAGAGAGTACACCAAATTGTTTCTGTGCTTGGCATTGTTTCAATGACACAATTCTGCTTCATTTTCCGTTAATAGAAATAATATCTTACACTTGTGTGATGCTTCCCAGCAGACAAGATTCTTTCTTTTTTTTTTAATGCTTTAAGTTTATTTATTTTTGAGAGAGCGTATGAGCGGGGGAGGGGCAGAGGGAGAGAGGGAAAGAGAGAATCCCAAGCAGGCTCTACACTGTCAGCGCAAAGCCTGATGTGGGGCTTGAACTCATGAACCATAAGATCATGACCTGAACTGAAATCAAGAGTCGGACACTCAACTGACTGAGCCAGCCAGGCACCCCAGACAAGGTTCTTTCAAACGCACACGACACCACTGAATTTTTACCTGGGGTGGGGTTTCGGGGGGGGTGGTGGATATATTTTCCCCCATCATACAGAGGAGGAAACAGTTCAGAGATGAGGGACTTGCCTGAGACCACACATCTAGGACCAGCAGGTCTTCCTAAATTAGCCCTCCAGCTTCCAGGACCACCATTTCCCATACATCATGGCCTGCTGGGTACGGACCTGCTAGTTACTCTGTGAGCCTTGCTGGATCGTCCTTCACCATGTGCAACCTTTTTGGGACCTGTGGAGTTGGCCTGCACCACCCTGAGAAACCGGACCAGTCCAATAACATTAGGAGACCTCCTGAACTCAGAGACGTGTACAACAGGCTGTTCGATGTGCCTCAGATAGAGATATCCACCATCATCGAAGCAGGAGATCCTGGATTCTAAGTCAGGCCTTCACCGCCCCCAAATTATGTTCCTCCTGAAACACCTGGGTCTAATGCCATCTATTCTGTGAAATCATCTGGCCCCCTAGTTCCGCGTGGACAGACGTAACCCTAGGGTTCTTACAAGTTCTGGATCCAGTCTGCTTTGGCCCAGGCCCAGGTACCAGTTACGTGCTCCTAACCTCTCTCAAACTTCCTTATCTACAAAATGAAGATATTACTCATATCTCCCTAATGCCACAATGGTAAGAATTCTATGAGTTAACACATGGAAAGGGCTTTCAAACAGCTCTTGGCACAAAGTAAGCTGTTCATCAATGTATTCCTGGTGTTAGTACCTTCTCTGAGATTTTTGAGTCCTCACAGGGTTTTGTTTGTCCTCCTAGCATAAAATGCTAGATCACTCGTATTTGTTATAACTCTCCTCAACTATTTTGTTAGTTATTACCTACCGACCGTATCATGAGCCCAGAGACCATCTCCTCTCTGGTAATTCTTTCAGATCACGGCACACATAGTCACCTAGACATCCTAAAGAAAAACCTGGGGGTCACTTGACCCTTCCCTCATCATCATACTCTACCTCAGTCAATCACCACATCGTGAGGCTGGGATCTTCTAGATATTTCTGAATCCACCCCTCCGTCTCCATCTTGCTGCCACACCCCAACCAGTCCTCGCTTAAGATAGCGAAGCGGCTTCTTCACTGGATTTCTGGCCTCGACTCTTTACGCACCCCAGTTTATCATCCACACGGAACTCGGAATGATCTTTCTTCAAAAAGAAATTTGATTCCTCCGTCATGCCCCTACTTAATAGCTCCCCATGCCTCCCCACCGCCATTTGAGGCTGTTTGGTCGGGCCACACAGGACCCGTTTCCTCCCTCTCTCTTTAGACTCATCTTGTACCACTCTTACCTCATCCTGAAAGGCTAAAACCACAGGACAACTCGCTGCTCAACACGTACCTGAGAGTCTCTGCCCTTCCTGTCTCTGACCTCTTCTCTCTCTTGGCTTGAGCGTTCTTCCCAGCTCTTCGTCTGGCTTAAAGCGCTCCCACTGTTTAATCAGCTCCCGTCTCACCTCCTCCAGGCAATGCTTTAGACCAGAGGCTACTCCTCCTCCGTGTTTCCATGATACGGAGCATTTTCTGGCTATTCTATAATTATAATGACCTGCCGCACTTGTCCCACCATGACCTCAAGCTCAAGGGCATTGCCTCTCGCCAATTTCTCATCCGCTTAAGTGTGGATGTGCTCTGCACACAGTAGGTATCCAAAGAAGCACTGAATGCCTGATCTCATTACATAGAAAATAGGTAAATAGTAGCTGATACACTTAGCGGATGTTGCGGGTCACTTAACAGTTCTTACGGAAGTGCTCTTCTAAGCACTTTCCACAAATTAACACATTGACTCCCCGACAACCCTATATGGTAGCTAGGATAATTATCTCCATTTTCCAGGTGAATGGAGGATGAAACTGAAGCACAGAGAAGTTAAAAACTTTACCAATGTTACATAGTTAGAAACGGATGACACCAAGTTTAGAACCCCTATGACTGGCTCTGGATGATCGGGGTTCTAAACACTTGACATTTATGCTGTCGTACCTGTCTAGACAGTGGTACCATGATCAGTTAAGATACCTAAACAGACATAGACAGGATGGTTCAGCTCCAACTTCACAGATGAGAAAGGGGAGGCACAGGAAGTTCATGGAGAAGTGGTCCAGAGAAAAGACAGCCAAGGCTGAGGCTGGTGATCCCTGCCCCTCACTATGCAGCCGTGGAACTCGGGGCAGTCACTTGGCCTCCCTAGGCCTTATTTCTTCAAGTGCAGATGAGGGCCAGATCACGTCTCTGCTTTCTTCCAGCTCAAGTTTGCAGTCCCCTTAGTTCGGCAACCTTCATCAGGGTTGAGTGTGTGCCAGGCTCCGTGATAAGTGCAGAGACACAGACAGACAAGATGCATCCCTGCCCTGAGGAATTTATCTTTTTGTGGGGGAGACAGGCGCAGACAGACAATATCGACAGCTGGGTTCGAAATGGCCACAGTGCCATTACTTCGGTTAGTTTACAGGGAACCACCCCCAAATAAGATGCTCTCCAGAAATGAGTCGTTGGCTCCTCCGTAAGGTCCTTCAACGGACAGCGGCCCAGAACGAGAAAGTAGCACCATGACTCCTCCTTCCCTCCAATGCCTCCCTCAAGCACAGTCCCATTGCTTTACAACTAAAGAAGCAGTCACTGCCTTAAGTCAGCTTGTCAGTGGTCAGATGACTCCCTGGTGGCATAAGCCACTCCCACCTCTGTTTCCGAGGCTCTAGAGGCTCTCGCATAGTCGAGCTATGAGAGGTGGGAGCATTAACTTGGACACAGCTGCTATTTGGTTTTCCAGTATGGGGTATATGCTTAACTGAATTTTCAGATTTACGGTCAATTCCAGAAATTGCATCTACTTTATTTCCAACTCCATGGGTAAGCTGGTTCATTTAAGGCAAACAGCGTCCGATTAAAACACATTCTGGAGAAATAAGTGAGCAAGCCATTTTTGCCCAGCTCTTAATTTAAAAGAAAAACAAAAAGCCAAACAACTATCAGAGGGGCTTCTCAAAGACCAAATCCCACCACATCATTGTGAGATGAGACAGTTAAAATATGCATGATCAAAATATCATTTGAAAATACACTCCAAGAGGCAGTCTTGTATAAGGCTGGAGGCCTCGGGGCCAATCTCAGTGGGTCCACGTCTCTTTTCAGCATCTTATCAGCTGTGTGACCCTGGGCATGTTCCCTCATACCGCTGAGTCTCAGTCTCCCCAGCTGTATAATAGGATCACATAATATTTGTCCGTCAGAGTACTTGTAAGAATTAGAAATGCAACTTTGTGCCTGGTATAGAGCAAGGGTTAAAAAATAAAACTCTTAAAAACCATTTCATTAAAGTCGTAATGATTCAGAGATTGATTATTCCATTAGAAGATCGGCACGCTTTCTCCCTTTTTTCCTTTTGCTCCCTGCCTGCCCACATCACAGCTGTTCATAAACTAGCATTCCGTAAGATAAAAAATGAGATAAAATTCAATTCAGACCCCAATGGAATTGGTATTGGAGTCCAACAGGCCTGAACTTGAGCCCTGCATGGCTTTCCACAAGTCAGGTAACCTTCTCTAGTCTTCATTTCCTTCATCTGTAACATGGAGGCAATCATAGCATCCTTCCAGGCTTCTTATGAAGATGTGAACAACCACACACACACACACACACACACATGCACATGCACACTCACACATACACAAAATCCCTAGCACTGTGACTGACGAAGAGTAGTTAGCTAGGAAAGTACTGGATCATTTTCAGTAAGAAATGTAGTCCTTGGCTAAACTAAAGCTTCAGCATCACCCACAATTTGTTTTATTATTATTGTTTAAGTTTATTTACTTATTTCGAGAGAGAGAAAGAGACCGCACAAGCAGGGGAGGGACGGAGAGAGAGAGAATCCCAAGCAGGCTCCACGCTGTCCGCGCAGAGGCTCGCAGTGTGAGGCTCGATCCCACGAACCTTGAGATCATGACCGTAGCCAAAATCAAGAGTCAGATGCTTACCTGACTGAGCCACCCAGGTGCCCCCACAATTTGTTTAAAAAAACCCAACTCCATCACTGCCATGGATGGCTAAAAGAAATCGTTCAAACAATAAAACTCTTACATCTTGTGTCATTAGATTTAATTTCCTCCCTTGGGGACAACTGCAGTATCAGCAGAAGTGGGGTGACTTCGTGCATGTGAGGACCTGGCGGGACGATCGTGATGACCGGAGGGTGGTGACAACAAGCAACCCTTAATAGGGTGAAGCAGGTGAGTCTGGACCTGACACACTGGACGTCTTTTCCATCCAACGCCACGCATTACCAAGAGTCAGGGAGACCAAATCGGAGATTAATTGGGATGTTCTTTTCATAGCCACTGCTTCCACTACCTAGAGGGAGAGCTTAGGTTATCAAATGGAAATGAAGGGGTTGACCAGCTATACCAGGATCACATCTTTGGAAGCAAGTAGCAAAGAGAACGTGTTCATTATTTGCCTTTGGGAAATTACTAAGCTAAAAGGTCATGGGATGCTAACATTATAGGACACATGCTTTTTTACATAAACATTTGGATTTCATGTTTCAAATTTAAATATTTTGTCTACAGAGATCTCTGAGTCACCTGCTCACATCCTTCTTCCTTTAATCCTCCCTTGAGGCAAAGACTATATATAAAATGCTAACTTTCTAAAGGAAAACACATAAACAAAAGACAAAAATCCTACAGTCACATCCACCTACCATAAGATATCTGAATATTTGCTTAGACCCCCTGGAGACCCACCACATGACATTCTCAAAGTAGCACGCAGAGATTCATTCTGTATCCCTTCCTACTTCCTAAATAATGCTCCCACTCAAAGTGGAAGGATGCCAATTTCATGGCAGGCTGAAGGATGTTTATTTTGGAAGCTCCTTACTTAACACCACATTGCTTAGAACAGAACATACCTGTCAATATCTGTACCACATTTCCCCAAGATTTCTCCCGCAGAGGAGAAATTTTAAGAAAAGTTTCCCTCTCTTTACAAAAAGAGAGAATTATTTTTTGTAATTGGTGCTGAAAATCAACAAATTCCTGAGTCGCCATTTTTCTGTGAAACTTCCTTCTATAGACAAAATGGAAAATCACAGTTTCACTTTATCCGACACCACCCAAAAGAAACGCTTCATGCATGGAAGTGTTCTTTTTCCATAAGGCAGCAGCATTTAAGGGGGAAAAAATAAAAAGCTCTGCATCGCTCTTCAATATTGTTGTCTAATTAAATGGCAATGGAGTGGATGCGTAAAAATATGCATTAGAGGTGTGTAATGTGTAATGTGAAGAAGAGTAATCAAAGCCATTCACCAGGATTTAGGAAGGGATTTCAGTTGGCAGCTTACGAGACAGGAGCATATAATTTTGCTAATTTGAAATAGGTATTGTAACGTATAAACATTACTGCTTTGCATATTTTAATGAAAACTACCTCTACACCAAAATGATTTCTTTAGCTTGAACTCTCTGCATACCACAGAGCTTCTACCTCGTATGAGTTCAGCATAAATAAGAAAGGCACGCAAGCTGCATTAAAAGAATGGTCACCTCATTAAAATAGGTTAAAACCAAGCCCCTTTTTCCAACCTACTATAACAACATAAAGTAAGTCTGATGACAGGTGTTGTATTA
The DNA here is from genome assembly GCF_016509475.1 of Prionailurus bengalensis. Lineage (NCBI taxonomy): Eukaryota > Metazoa > Chordata > Mammalia > Carnivora > Felidae > Prionailurus > Prionailurus bengalensis. The sequence continues at coordinate 187,102,436 of NC_057344.1, read as the reverse complement.
AATTTTCATATTACAATGAACTTGTACTCACACAAACCAAATCTGCATGTTTCCTTTGATATACACCTGCAACTTGCTAATCCGTGGACTTTATTAAGAAAGTATAAATTTAGCAACATCTATAGATTTGTAAAACTCTATTAACTTGCTAGCGAATATCGAGTAAATTCATTTGGAGTCTTCTTTGCATGGTTTACAAAGAAATGGAAATTAACAAGGACTTTTCCCAAATGGATGTGCCCGCAGATAAAGCAGTTCTGCAAACAGACTGGTGTGAATTACCTACACTTGGGCTAAAAAGTTGAGAGAGAGATCTGGGTCCGTCTGGAGCTGAGGACGTCACTTACCTGCCAGCTCACTTCTCGCTGAAGGCCTTTTTTCCAGTCTTCTTCCAGCCTGGGGGAGGTCTCATCCATTGCTGATGCTGCTTGCGCAAACTGGATCCGCCAGTGGCTGTAACTCCCTTTCGTTGCAAGCCTTTACCAAAGCGGCAGCGAGGGCAGTTCAGGGGCAGACTGTCATGGAGAAAATGCCAGGCCAGAGGATGAGGGATCGGGCAGGAAGAAGCCACATGGGAGTAAATTTGGGATACATGGGGCTACCCTGACAGCTGCCAACTGGCCAGGCGGGAGGCCAGCTCAGCCATTGAGCGTCCAGAGATTAGGAACAACTAAGCTCCAGGGCCAGCAGACAATGGGTTATTCTTATGTTTCTGGCATAAAGGTCAGAGGAGGGAAATGTGAAGGCATGCTCTATGCCCTAGAAATGCGCACTTGTGTGTGTGCTCCTATCTTCTCCTCACCCCAACACCACACACACACACACATGCATGCACACACACACACACACACACACACACACACCAGAATTTGCATTGTTCTGCAGGATTGCATCAATAGGTCGGAATATCCTGGAAGTAATAAGCTATTTTACATAGAGGCAACACATTTCATTTGAACACATCTCCCCCAGCACCATATGAATCACTCAGCAGCCAGTAAACATGAATAACAGCAAGCTCCCTCGGGTAAAAAATAGACTGATCCCTATAGTTGAATCCTGAGGACCTACAGTCCCTGCTTTCACCCCCACAGAACGTTGTACTGCAGGCACTCAACCCTGACCGTGGACCTCAACCCTTTTTGCAAATGATTATCCGAAATGAGCAGAGGCTTCAGTTTGGACAGATTGCTCAAAATATGAGGCTAAACCAAGCCAGCTCCAACCAAACTCTGTCCTGCTTCAATGGTTTCTCACACAGAATGACCCTCTCCTGCTCTTAAGAACTCATTACCTATAGTTGTAAGACCTGTAGCTGGCACTATCGTCAAATCTCCTGCTTCTTTTCAGTGAGAACAGTGGTCCTCAAACTCGGCTGTGCAACAGAATCAACTGGGAAGCTCTACAAAATATTGCCACCAAGCCTTCATCCCCTTGAGAACCCAGGATTAAAATCACAAAACTCAGTTTTGAGTATCATTTGAGGTTTCTCGAATCTGATCACTCTTCTGATGCCTGAATCCCCAGGATGCTACCGATCCCCATCCAAACTGTGCTTATACCCCCAGAGACGGTCAACTCACCACCTCGTGAGACAGTCTGGTTTCATGGTTGAAAGCTTTGTCCTCCATTGAATTGATATCCTTCCCCCTGTAACTTCCATAACTGTACTTTTTTTTTTTTTATTCCATAAGGAGTAAGTCTAAAGCCTATTCTGTAGGACAGCCCTTCAAAGAGCCAAAGACAATAGTGGTCCATGCCTCAAGTCTCTGCTGACGTGTGTCTTTTCCAGGTGAGATCTCCCTAGTTCCTTCAGCAAACCAGGTGAGAGGGTTTCGGGTAATTTCTCCATCCTGGTTACTGGCCTCAAAATACATTCCGCTATCTCTAGTGATAGTGATCGTAATATTCTAGAAGTCAGTGTCGTATTTCTGCTATGATCTACCATTACACACAGAGCCCAATTATCACCTAAAATCCTCCCGACAACAACCACCATAATAATAGGAAGAGCAGCCAGCATTTACTGGGCCTGGACCTAGGTATCCAGTGCTGTTTTAAGTGCTCTATTAGCCTTACCTTGTTTATTCTCCACCAAGATTCTATGAAGCCATCATCACACTCCTGATTTATAGATGGAGAATTCACAAAACACAGACATCTGCTCAGGTGATGGCCAAGAGTTAATCCAGATGCGACTCCAATGCCGTAGATCCCTACTTCATGCCAGCCAATGCCCCTTCCCCTGTGGAGTCTTGGACCCCATCGCCTGTGTTAACAATCACACGTCACTGATAACAGTGTCACTGTCGATTAGTGCACATAGGTTTGCTCACACTTTCAGATGATCGATGAACACGTTTTGTAGACTAGGAATTTCCACACAAGCCTAACCTGCCATTATTATCCTCTTAATACCTACAAGACTATACCTTCCACCTCACCTCTAGCAAAGCAGATACCTGAAAACCCTTCCTGCACTTGCTTGGCTTCTCTCTTTTGTTGAGAATATTCAGATGGCGCTTCAGGGATTGTCCCAAGGTGTAAAAAGAGAAAGGCCAGAGGGACAAGGGTCCGGAACATTTTCCCAGACACTAGACTCAGTGGCAGCCTCACCAATCATCAGTTCTTCCCCGTCTCCTATAAACACTGATCAACAGGACTCCACAAGGCAAGCTGGAGCAATCGGTTTCATCATTTGAATCAAACCATCTGAAAAGCAGCTCAATCAATTTTCACAGAAGGCAGGACACAAAACGGTTGACTATAGACTCTGAGGTCAAACAGACCTAGGTTTGTTTAGCAGCTCCATTATTTTTTTTTTCTTTTTTCTTCAACGTTTTTATTTTTATTTTTGGGACAGAGAGAGACAGAACATGAACGGGGGAGGGGCAGAGAGACAGGGAGACACAGAATCGGAAACAGGCTTCAGGCTCCGAGCCATCAGCCCAGAGCCTGACGCGGGGCTCGAACTCACGGACCGCGAGATCGTGACCTGGCTGAAGTCGGACGCTCAACCGACTGCGCCACCCAGGCGCCCCGTCCCCATTATGATGTAGCTTCAGATCCCTGGGCAGGTCACCCAACCTCTCCGAACCCTACTTTACACACCCAACCTCTCTGAACCTAGTAAAAGGGAGGTATTATCATCTCAGTTAGGCCTATGATTGCTCATCAACATCTGGTTTTCTTCTATTCCAGTCAAACAGCGAGACCGCATTGCATTAAACTCTTTAAAATTAACCATAAGCACACGGCACATTTTTGCCAATGAAGTATAAGAAAAATGATGGGTATCACTTCCGAAAGGGAGGTAACTGACTGTCAGCCTACCCTTTCCCCGTAAGGCAGTGATGACGAGGCATTTGTTGATAAGATGTGCCTTAACACAAAAGCACACTAGACTGCTGAGCCAACTCATGGAGAACGGTTGCCTTGGTGAGTAACCTGGACCAACAAAAACTTCCAGGGTTGGCTGTTTCCTCAGCATAACCTAGCCCACCCTGGCCAATACACCACTCTTGCTATTTGGAGTTGTTGTAAGAAGAACATGACGTTATCCAACTAGAGCATTTACCACAAGCACTGAGTAAGTCTGCAATATTATTTTAAATAGATCCCATTACAAGGGCAGTCTGTTCTACATATGTCCCTCATACTCCACTATTCCCCCTTCTTTCACAGCTGCTCATAAGTTACTAGCATTAAGCGTGGCAATTTCTACAGATGATGTAGAAATATGAATTTTAAAACGAAAGGGGGAAAAGTGTTCAATAATGCAGTGTCACTCTGTCTCAGAATGCAAACTCAGAATAGCATGACTTTAATGCTACTTAGCATTTAGCAAGGAATTGAATGAAAGCAAAATGAAGCATCAAATAATAAATGTAGGTCAATATAAATTCACTACTGATAGAATAAAGTACACGCCGCCAAAATGTAAACATAATGAGAACATACATGAATAAAGGAGCTTATTAAATAACATAGCTTTTATTCACTATTCTTAAATCAAGCAACCAAAAAAAGAATTCGTTTTGTTTCTGTCTTTGTGAAATGTTTTCATTAAAGGAAGTTTTGACAAGAAAATAAAGTATAAGGAAAGTACAGATAACACACTGGCCAGATCACAGCACTGTCATCTTAAGACACAAATTCTAACCTACTCTAGGACACCACTGAGAGAGTCTTTTTTTTTTCTAATGTTTATTTATATTGAGAGAGAGAGAGAGAGAGAGAGAGAGAGCGAGCACCCAGGCAGGATAGGGGAGAGAGAGAGGAGACAGAGAGAATTTCAAGCAGGCTCCACACCATCAGCACAGAGCCTGACACAGGGTTCAATCCCAAGAACTGTGAGATCATGACCTGAGCCAAAATCAAGAGTTGGATGCTTAACTGACTGAGCCACCCATGTGCCCGGAGAGTCCTTTTTGAAAATGGTGTTCAAATGCAAGTGCTAATAACCATGACCTATGTTATATGCATTGTATTGTGTCCTCCCAAAGAGATACGCTGGAGTCCCAACGCTTGGTACCTCAAAATGTGACCTTATTTGGACACAGGGTTTTTACAAAGGTAATCAAGCTAAAACAAAGTCATTAGGATGAGTCTTGATCCAATAGGACCAGTGTCTTTATAAAAAGGTTGAAATGTGGACAAAGACAGACACACATGGACAAGCCGTGTGAAAACAAAGGCAGAGATAGGGCGATACATCTACAAGCCAAGCAACACCAAGGATTGATCGCTATTTTTCCCTCAAGATAAGCAGCTTATTAAGAATATGCTGACTAATAAGAAATAGAGAGAGTTTTGGAATTTATCACATTTTCCTTAGGAAAAAGTTAGATATAAACATTTAAAAAAGGAAAAATCCATACAAATGCATCGTCAGTCAATCCTCCCTTGATTTTAAGGAAACTTCTTTTACATTACACGATAAACATGGGTTAATACTTTATGTCAAGAATCAAAAGTCTAGAAAATAAAAAGTTCTCCAGGTGAGTTAAACCATGCATTACACAGTACCCAATGAGGACACAATATGGCCATAAACCTGTTCTAGTGGGGCACCTAGGTGGCTCAGTTGGTTGGGTGCCTGACTTTGTTTCAGATCACAATCTCGAGGTTCGTGAGTTCGAGCCCCGAGCTCTGAGCCCCCATCTGGGATCACTGCTGTCAGCATGGAGTCCCCTTCGGATCCTCTGTCCCCCTCTCTCAGCCTCTCCCCCGCTTGCGCTCTGTCAAAAATAAAGCAAACATTTAAAAAATAAACCTGTTGTAATAGATGCAGATATTCTGTCTAAATAAAGGGGAAAATGAAAGGAAGTCTCGGGTCAGGGGGGCAGGGACACAGTGATGAAAGTTAGGAGGGAGCCAAGGAGTCTCCAGGCATAGAAGAAATGGATGGTCTTTTACCAACAGAGAGGATTTTGTCCAAACTTTCACTTGACAGCTGGGCTAGAAGTTTTATGAGTTCTTACCACCCATTTTATTGTACATTTTCCCTTCACACCCATTCTCTCAAAATTTTCTGAGACATTTCCTTGTAAATGTTTACTTCTGTTTTTGCTTTTTGGTTTGCTTATGCCTTTTTTTTTTATTGGAAGCTAATACTAAGGTGGGCATCTTCAGAAATGTGCTTCACGCAAAAAACTATAATAATGTATCAGAGGTGCCTGAATATTAACTCTAACAAAATAAATACAAAAGCAAATAAGCAAACAGGAACCGCTGTCATAAGAATGATAAACCTAAAATAGATGAACTCTGGTCCTATAGTCGTATATTGAAAAAGAGAAAAAAAACAGAGTATTGGTCTTAAGTTCATTGTTTCACTAGAATAATTAATGTTTATCATTTCCCTGCATAAAATATCTAAACTGAACTACAGTGATACCCACAGTAGAATAATGTGGCCTATAAAATACTCTCTCATATACCCATGTACTTTGGGTTGTACGCTTACCAAGATTCACTTGTGTTTGTTCCCAACGCTGTTTATGCCAGTTGTGCATGTTAATGTAATTACATAATTTAATTAAATAATATTTCCATAAAATACGAGTTGCAATGGAAAGGGATTTGTTGCTTTCCTGAAACTAGTCAAATGCCTTGAAAAGACCCAATAAAGAAAAAAGGCTTTAAAATTTGCTGTTGCGGGGAAAAGGATCATAAAAATCCATACGAACTCTACTTGGGTTGCTAGTCAGTCTTTATATTCTTAATTCACTTTAACGAAACTGAACCTGGAATTTGTAGAGGTTCTTTTAGGGATATAGCTTATCCAAAAAAAGATCCCCCACTCCCAACTTACAGCAAAGTCCTTGGCCCCACAGCAAAATAATGGTGAATAAATGTACATTTATGAATTCTGAGCAAAAGTCAAATGTTTTATGTATGTATATGATTTATGATTCCCCAACTTAATCGACTTATATGATCGGTCAACAACCATTTTCAATCGTATGGAAGAAAAAGTCTTCTATGATAAAAAAGAAAATGGTAAACTAGGAAGGACTTTTTCTTAACCTACGTATAATGAACAGAGATCGAAAGTAATAGGCTCAAATATGCAAACCAAGAAACAGAATCCATTTCAATACCCAAGTCTACTTATATCACTTAAGTGAGAAGCAGCTTAGCTATACTCATGAACATTAAATGTTGTGTAAATCTGAACCACGTAGACTCCAATTAATTACTGCATGGTATTACCGTGTCTTCCTATAGCTATGTAATAATACCAACTGCCTATAATCGGAAGGATTTAGTAGACATTTATTGATGGAAATCAGATGATTTCATCCACAATGTCTGAATTGCTTTGATATGTTTGAGCCTGCAGCAAAATAATGTAATAAAAAACAACATACAGATGAGAACCTCAATTTTTCTCTACATATGAATCTGTCACTGATTTGAGAAGAATCAAATCTAAGTCCAACCAGGTGAAGATGTTCCATACATTATCCTTCCCGATTCAATATAAAAATATTTCCCTTTCTAGTATGTTCATATACTGTTCCTGACTTTGTGGTACCCTGGACACAGAGAGAGCACAGAGATACAGAGTATTGTCTCAGCAAATGTTAAACAAAGCAGAGATGAATTACGGAATATTTTCCTAAAGTTTACTTGAGAGACCATCTGAAGTCATAAGCCCTCAAATAGACTAATGAGTAGAGTGGAAAGGTAGATCTCATGAGTAAGATGAATGAGAAATAGGCTATCCGGTAGACTGGAAATGTCTTTCCCTCTTCTTTCTCTCCTCCCCCCCTGCCCCCACCAAGAAAAGTCCTCCAGTAGTCCATCATGGAGCTGAAAATTCTATCAGTCATATCTTTGGTTTTAAAAACTTTCCTATCACTATGAAACTGCACATACTCCTAGGAGGGGTAGCCTAAAGCCTTATCCCCTAACACCTTGTCACAAGTTATTTTCCAGTTTGGCTTGAAGAGTAAGACTTTGCAACCAGGCAGGTAGGGATATTGGGAACTTCAGAAGAGGAGAAAGGCTTGGAGCAGAGAAGGTTAAGGATGGCCAAAGTCCCTGAGGCACAAATAAATTTCTGAAATAAGAATTTAAAGACTCATGAAAATTGACTTTATCAACCACCAAGTTCTTTTGATTAAAGATTATTAAAAACAACCCACTTGCTTTACATACTTACACACATACTTAGGTTCTCATTGCTGTTATGAAACACAAGTTGACATGGGTGGAAGGGCGGGAGGGGGTGTTGGGCATTTCTTCCCTCTTCACTTACTCTTTTCTTTTTTTATTTTTATTTATTTATTTTTGAAAGAGAGAGAATGCATGTGTCTGGGGCAGTGGCAGAGAAAGAAAGGGAGACAGAGAATCTCAAGTAGAGCCCAACTGAAACAGCCAGGTGCCCCTCCTCTTCATTTACTCTTAATAGTAATATCTTAACACAAGGGAAAGCTCAGATACCATTTGCGAATTTTCAAAATAGGAGTGAATTAGGATGTGAATTTGGTTGCAAGGTAGGCTAAGGACTTGTCACTACAGACCAGCATCACCTAGGAGCTTGTTAGAAATGTCAAATCTCAGGCCCCACTCCACATCTACAGAAGTTCATTTGCATTTTAACAAGGCTAATTCATTAAGTGTAAGAAACAATTGGCTAGGGAGACTTTCCTTGAAGGCCTACTTGCATAGCAAGCTTATTATTATTATTATTATTATTAATTATTATTATGAGTATAGATTTAAAGCAGCTTAGAAACAGAATGACTGATAAATGTTATAGGGAAGAGATTAGTCCCCAGCCAAGAAACTGCTTGGTGCTCCCTCTGGAGAACCTTCTCAGTGATCTCACTTTCAAAATTACATAAGAATTTTTATAAGTATGATACAATTGGTGTGAAGGGCAGGACTCCCACCCTTCAATCACTCAACAATCTCAACATACATGACTATTCCTCTTAGTAGTTCCGAAAAACAGCTGATGACAAGTGAAAGACACCTCCTCTGGACATTTAGATGACTGATTTTGTATAAATCAATTTTGAGTGCCACAAAATGTCAGAAAATACCAAATGAGGAGAAAAGAATCAATAGATAACCCTGGAATTAAATGAGAGATGAATAATCTTTACCAACTAAAATAAATTAAGCCATGAAAACCAAGTCAAAGTAACATCAAGAATTTGACTAAAAACCACACACACACACACACACACACACACACACACACACACACAAATAGTATATAGATCCTCCTTGACTTACGATGGGGTTACATCCTGATAAACCTATAGTAAGTCGAAAATATCGTAAGTCAAAATTGCACTTAATAATACACCTTAATGTGTGCTCAGAACACTTACATTAGCCTACAGTTGGGCAAGATCAGAAAGCCTATTTTATAATATAGTGTTAGCTATCTTATGTAATTTATTGAAGACTGTACTCAAAGTGAAAAAAACCAGAATGGTTGTCTGGGTACAGAATGGTCATGTGTCAGTGGTTTACCCTTGTGATCACGTGGCTGAGTGAGAGCTCCGGCTCACTGCCACTGCCCAGCACCACGAGGGTATCCTATGCATATCACCAGCCCATGAAAAGATCCAAATTCCAAGTTCAAAACCCAAAATACAGGTTCTCCTGAATGTGTATCACTTTTGCCCCATCAAAAAGTCAAAAAATCCTAAAGCAAACCATCATAAATTGTGTCTACAATTTAGAGGTAAGGCCACTGGCTACAAACATGGCTGTTCATTCTTTTTCCAGAAAAGCATTATGACAGGAACTACAAAATGAGAGCTGAATTCATACTTTCTAGCTTCTGTCTGAACAGCCATAATTTTTAAAGGTTCTACAACAAAGAAACCAATTTGCAGATGCAGACCATGTATTAACCTAGCAACCAGGAAACTAAGCATACATTTGTTCAGCACTTTCAGCATTTAGAGAGTAGAGGTAGGGGGACAAACTCTACAACGTATTTAGTTCACTTTATTTTATATTTTAAATGTGCCAATTAGAGCTATTAAATAAACCAGAAATTTATAGACAGACCCAATGTGGAAATTCAACTTCAATGTTTTTCTGAGTACTAAACTGGCATCAGAGAGAAATCCAGCCCTGTAACAGAAACCAAGACAGGTGTCTTTCTTGATAAGTAAACAGAGGCAAAGTAGTGTCTTCATATCATTTTGTTAGACATGGATACTCAAAGCATAAATTAGACACCTACTGTGTGCTAAGAATGGTGCCGGTTACTGGTGATTAAGAGAAGGAGAGAATACGCACGTGTCTTCACCGTCCTCTGGGGAGAAAGCTAGGTAAGCAAATCATTTCAGCCACGAATAATATCTGAGCTATGGAGAGAGAAACGTGTTTGCACTAACTACCCCAGGGAGCCATACTATCCCACCCCCCTACCCCAACATAGTTCGACTCTAGAAGTCCCATCCATATGGCCGCGTCCTTTTTAAGAAGAGCAGCATGGAGACCCTGCCCCAACCCTTGATGTAAAATCTAGCTTTAAGGGTTTGGGAGGTAGTGTTTTTCAATAAAATAGTTTCTGAAATAGTTCCACAGCAATGTAAACCACAGCACCAGGACTCGACGGTACTCTGACCTGTGGATTATTTTTCGTTTCAGATTCATTTCCAAAGCCAAATATCCACGCATGCCTGCAAGACACTGATGTCCACACAGACAAATGAACTCTCCTCTGATAGATTCCAGTTAACGGTTTGTAAAAACAGAGAAACTTGGGGACAAGGGTCCTTCTGACCTAACAGCCCATAGGCCCTGTTTCCTCAAAGGTCTCCTTCAGGTGTAGACCCGCCCAAGATCAGCAGAGATGGTCTTTTGAATGGCATTTAACAAAGGCATGTTCCTTTGGAAAGCTGCCGTCCTTAAAGACAGAGGGACAGGAGCGCACACGACAAAGAGATTCAACAGTGGAGCCTCTTTGAGAAGAATTAGTGAGTGGGTGGAGGCTTGGATTGGGCAGAAAGAGGGCTCTCTGGGACCTTTCTAATTCCACCTCATTGGAAGAAACTGTGCAATGTTTCTAGCAGTTCCATCTCTCGGGAAGGGGTTGTGGGAACAGCAGAGGAAGCAGAGGCTGGGACACCTTTCCTCCAAAAGGCAGCCCACATAGAGCATAGATCTAACACTTGTAGATGCAACTTCGCATCTCAAGCCGAGTCTGCCGCCCTACCTAAAACAGCACCGGGAATCGAGACCATGAACAAATTTGGAAACCAAATGAAGCCAAGACCATCCTGCAGATGGTGAAGACATAGTAAATATACCAAACCAGGGGCCTGGATCATGTCATTGCTCTAGAAGAATCCCTGGAATCACCCTTTGTTACAATGGCAGACGTACAGGCTAAAGGCATGCCGTGCGCTTTAGTCTTTGATACAGTTCTGTAAGGCATTATCATCTCCTCTACAGAGATGAAGGGAAGGAAGCATGGAAAACCAAGTTCGAAAACTTTCCAAAGTTCTCATGGCCTTTAAGGGGTAGAACCTGGACTAAGTGGTGATCCCAGAGCCCATTCTGATAGCCATCCCCATACCCACTGTTCCTTCCTAATCAGCCTTTACAACAATGAAAGGCTGTGATGGCACCAGCCATCAGACTAAAGCCTCACCGGGGCTGTTTTCCAAGCCATCTCCCAGATCCACCCACAACAAATGGAAACGATGGGTCCTGAAGTATGTGGGAAATGCAAAGGCATGAAAGAATATACAAGACAGAGAGCAGAGCCCTCTAGCAGAGATCCTTGAGCTTACACTACTTCAAGAAGCCCTAGTCCCTCCTTCTGGTTCAATGGGTACTCACACAGTTGTTTGCTTTCAACGAGAGTTTAGTGCTTTCTTTAAAGGAGGAGGAGGGTAGCAGGAGGAGGGTAGGAGGAGGGAAGGAGGAGGAAGAAGAAGCCTCGTAAGTATATAATGAACCGGAATTATAGCTGCTGCTCTGATGCTGTGTGTTATTTTTGGCTGAGTGTCCTACTCTTCTGGAATCCGATGGTAGGGTGCTGAAGCTTGCTCCAGTAACACAGGCTGACTGCTGTCCCCAAAGGACCCTGAAGAAGACAAGAGGAACTATCTCCTAGTCTTCAGCAGACAGGGGAGGTTTAACATAAAGAAACTCCCACTTAACATTTTCTTCAAAAAGAATCCATTCATTATCTTTATTTCCGACACAGTATTTATGAATTTTCTTTCAACAGGGCCCATCAGGGCAAACGTCACAACTCCGTGGTAAAATATCATGTGCGATTTCTTTTCCTCCTAGGAAGATTAAGGCCAATGAATAAAAGAAAGGGGGATGTGGCCCCTATATTTAGCTCTCCTTACAACATCCTGTCTCACGGGTATTAAAAATAGACCCAAATCACTTGAAGACATTCTGAAAAATCAAAGGCAGAATAGCTTTCCAAGAGAAAGTTTTAAATGTTTGCTTTCTTTCTAGTTGAGATTTTTCAGGAACAAAAGCAATTGAGTGGACTCCCCTTCTTAGGAAGCCGGGCCAGGTGGCTCCTGGGGTTTTAAAACATGCTCTGTCTCCTCTCATCATCACCTCAGCCTCCACTCTTTGTGGTCTGGATTTTAAGAGAAATCTGGGCTGGCCCTTGGCAAAAAGTGTGAGAGAGTCTGTGGAGAGAAATTCTCCTCTGTTAACAACCTTTCCTCCACCCGGCATTCTGACACTCCCAAGGTCCCTGTCAGAGCGAAGTCAGCTTAGATTCAATTCACTGAACAAATACGTGTTATTTGTGATGTGCCAGGCACGGTGCCAGGCAGGGCAAAGGATGCAAAGGGGAGCAAAGGATGGAACGTCCTTGTTAGAGAAGGTGCCAGGTAATTCCACAATTAAGTAAAGCTTCCAGAGGACCACAGGCAGCACCATTCAAAGGGAGAGGTGACATCTTGTTGGAAGGTATCAGAATGGACATCATGCTGGACGTGGCATTTGAAACAGACAATGAAGACAAGGATGGGGACGGAGAACTCAAAATACCCAAGCCCCGGTGTGAAAGAAGGTCAGGAATCAGCCTCGTGTAATGCCTCTTCTCAAAAACGTATGGTTGGTAAACCCAGAGGAAAAAGCCTTTTAGAACCAAAGAAAGGGATTTCCAGTTGGAGAAATCACATAGATTTAAGAATGCAGCCTCTTTCAAATCTTGCAGTTCCCCAGCTGTAGAACTTAGGCAATTTCCTTCCCTTCCCTGAGCCTCACTTTCATCATCTGGAAAATGGGGGCCATGCTCCATACAGCTGATGTGCTGATTATATCATATCATGACTTCATATTTGGGTCAGTGCGTGGCATACGGTTCATGGAAAACCCTCAGTGAATGGATATAACTCACTCAAATGGTAGCTACTTAATGAGATCATGTTTCTAATATCGCTCCAATCACAAGCAGCCTCCACGCTGCTGGCAGGAAGTCTTGATTGACATTGGGGTACAGCAAGGGTAAAATGGTGTGGCCTCGGTTTTCGTAAATGTCTAATTTTCAGACTACTTTTTTGGCTGGTGCCCCTCGACAAAGGAAGAAGGCCCCACAGCCACTTCCAGTTTCCAATTACCAAAGCAAATATAGAACCTTGAAAAATAATATCTCTTAACGGGACTTCATTTCAATCTATGCTAGTGTAGCTCATGACACTTTGGCGTCACTCATATAGAGGTTAATGAAAAGTTGACGAGCATTTTCTAACGTAAGGTAAGAGAAAAATGGGGCCTTAGAGGTTCACAGTGAGGGAACAGAAATAGCCAGGGTGAATATCGATGTTTGTGGAATAATGTGGTGTCTCTTAAACTTTTGTGAGCACACAAACCCACTGGGGATCTTGTTCAAATGAAGGCTGACTGGTTGGTCTGGAGCGGGCCTGAAACTCATGAATTCCCAAGTGACATCTAGGTCATTGGCCCATGGACCACACTCTGAATAGGAAGAGAACGGTATTTCGTTAGAGCTTAAGAAAGAGCTGAGTGGGGGAACCATGAGAGCCTCAGATGGAAGAAGGGCAACCCAAACAAGATGGCAAGGGTACTGGATGGTTTGAGGGGCAGCCATGCCAGAGACATAAGTACAGATGCTCAGTGTCCAAGAGAAAGTTTTTTTTTTTTAATAAGAAGAAGCCCCAGATCACAAAGTTCCAGTGGGTTATTCACGTAGGCTGTGAGTCACTCACAGCCTTTTAGAATTGTCGATGGCAAACATTCTGGAGAGTGCTGCGATCAGGAATGTGCTCACAGCCATTAACTATGAAGCACTAACTCATTTCAGCAGCCTGACACAAATTATGCTCCGCACTTGAAAAATAGCTATTGATCAGTCCCTTCTTTCTTATGCCTTCCAATACTTCAGATCAGCACTTCCATTCACTTCCCCCCTACAGATGCCTTCACACACCTAGTTAGATCCTTTCCAAACCAAAAACCATCCCCCAAGACTTCACTCTACTTTCTTTGAGATTTTGCCTTTCAAAAACAAGCCAAGAAAGAGGCTCTCTTTTCACTTGTCCACCTATCTGCTTCCTACGAACTTCCCAATGTCTTTCATTTTCTCTAGTCATTATAGATACAAAGGCAACAAATCAACTGATCTATCATTTCCCGTGTTAGAAGATAAGAGACTAAGAGGGCATGGAAAGGACAGAATATAGAATTAGCCTTTAAAGAATTAAATCAGCTTCAGGGGCAGATTGAATGGTAATACCCTGAGCACCTTCAAGTAGTAGCTTGAGTATCAATGAGGCAAAAGCAAGCTCCTGGTCTCTCAAGCTACAGTAATGTGCATCTTCCCTGGTCCCTTTCTTAATATTAAAAACAACAACAACGACAACAAACGATGGTGCATGTAGATCTTCTGTGGCAGACTGACCGAAAGCTGGATGTCCCAGTTCTCTGTTCCTCCCTGTAGCCACACCCTGTGCCACCATGTCACTCTGTAGCTTCCCCCACTGAGAAGAAGGTGGAATCTCTCTCCAGTCCATGATTCTTGGCTGCCTTGTGACACTTGAGCCAGTAGAATATGGTAGAAGTGGCTGTGTGTGTGTGTGTGTGTGTGCACGCACACGCGCGCACGAGCATTATGAGCCTACTGGCTTTGTACTCTCCTCCCCACTCTCTTTCTCCTCTGCCTTCACCAAGAGAACAAGCCCGGGCCCGCCTGACACTACTCAGAGCAGAGCCAAGGTTATCCTCCAACCTGCCAGCCTCTCGCTGACCCACTAGCTGGCCCAGATACAAGAGTGAGCCCGGCTCAGATCATCCAAGCTTGGCTTATACCAGCACAATTACAGAGATGACCCTTAGATTCACGACAAGTAAAAAACAGTGGTTACTTCAGGCTGCTAAGTTTTGGAATGCTTTGTGATGCAGCATTATTTGGCTAAATAAATACATACATAAATAACTGATGCAGCTTCCTTTGGAGAAGCTGTGATAAAAAGTCCAGGTATACAAATAATTCCAACAGGACACCGGCTTTCCTCTGACAAAATTATTAATGAACGCAGATACACTGTAATAACATAATTGCATCATTTATAAAACAAAAAACACATTAGGGAATTAGATAATAAAAACACATTTCTATATTAGTTTGCATTTTTCAAAGGGTTTAATCTATTCGGTAATTGCCTATATTAACTTGAGCAATTTTTTTAAGTTTGCTAGACTTCAAATTCTGTTAGTCATTCCTTCTTTTGAGCGTTCATTTATTGAGGATTATGATGAACAGAGTTGCGAGCTGGATATGGTGGGGGCTTCAAATATGAATAACACAATGGTCCCTGATCTCAAATAACTTCCATCTCCTAGAGTTGACAAGGGCACATACTCACGTTTCATGCATGGCAGAGAACATGTCATGCCCTTATTACTGTGTCTACCATTTTAAATCTTACTCGGCTTACCAGACCCAGATGAAGTGTCCTTTATTTTATATCTTCCCTAATCTCACCCTTATTTTTCTTGCCGAAACATAAGTAAACTTCCTCAACGTTAAAAACACCGTATGGGAGGTCTAGAGCAGGCTGAGGCAATAATCCAGGAAGGTCATAAAATTCAAGGCTAAAAAAAGAAGGTTTAGATCAGATGGATCATGAAAGTTCTTGACTATTGATTGCTGAGTGTGTACTTGATTCCACAGAAAACAGAGAGCCATGGAAGGCTTCTGAGAAAGGGAGTGACGTAATCAAAGCTGTCATTATTGAGAGGTCTCAGACCCTTACGGCAGGACTGTGGAAGCCCCAGGGTGATGGAGTTTCAGAAATGATGAGATGGTCAATTGCATATGCTACATAGAGGTAAAACAGGATGAAAAATTGAGTTTGCCAACTAGGTAGCCTCTGGTGACCTTGTAAAGGAAAAGTTCAATGGACTACAAAGGAGAAAGAAATGGAGGAGGTAGGTGAGAAACCCAAACTACCAGTTCCCGCCCCAAGTTTTTCTAGGGAGGAGGTAAGGTTGACTATTGTTCATAAAGAGAATTTAAGGATGCAGATCATTTGAGGGAAGATCCGAGTCAGCCTCCCTCTGATAAATTGCTTTCATTGGTCTAAAGGACCCAGGAAACCCTGGTGTTTCTCAGAAATGTCTTACAGGCTGTTATTGGGAAAGAAGAGAACATTGAGGACTCAAGGGGCACAGGCTGAGTGGGCAAGGTTCAGACTTCCTGTTTTCATTTCAACACGCTTAATCCCATTTTTCTTCCTTTTATACCAAGCGTCCATGCTAGATTTTCTTTGGAAAATATAGCGTTCCTTGTATTGACTTAAAAAAAATAATAACAATTTGAAAACTATTAAGCCGGACGATTGCCATGATAAAATACTAGACTAATTATCTTCCAAAACTTCTAATGAGAAAAAAATCAGGAGGTGCTCACCTCCTGAGCATATTCTAGGTTGGGCAACGTGCTATACACTTTCTTTAGGGTCTCTCATTTAATTCGCACCACAGCTCTCTGAAGGAGGAATTATCTTCATTCTGCAGGTGAGGGAACAGAGGCCCAGAGAGATCAAATACCTTGCCCAAGACCTTAGTGTTGATCCCAGAGCCTGGGTTCTTGACCACCAAGGCACAGCGGTACACTCAGCCTTGCCCACCCAGTGGAGCCTGTGGTTCCTCCATGAGTCTCGAGGTCTCTAAGTTTGAATTTGCATTTCTAGGAACACATTCAGATATGCTTTGGGCTAGAAGATGCCACTAAACTTAGGGAACAGAAGAAATATGTTGAGAGAAAGACATAGCAAGAGAAAGACTGAAAGAACTAGAAAGAATCTGTAAAAAAGATTCGTAAATTAGTGGAGCCTGGAAGAAATGGTGAAAACAGAAACCCTGACTCTGGAGCTATAAAAAAAATCACACACACACACACACACACACACACACACACACACAATCATAAATGCCATGTCTAGAAAGGATGTCTATGTAACATAAAAGGCATTTTTTATGCTATGTTGGAATAGATTTTAATTTTGAAAATCTAAACTTCTTTGGAAGAATGAATTATTAAAACATAATAGCTAGCCCACCCCCTTTAAAATTGCACCTCTCCCCACGTCTTTATCCCCTCTTGGCTTCGTTTCTCCATTGCATTTAACACCATTTTCTAAAACTAGAGGTCGTGTTTATTCCTTTGCTTACTGCCTCTCTCCCTCCACCGGGACGTACGTTCCTTGGGCGGGGGTGGAGAGTAGGTTTCTTGCTGTTTCTGTGGTTGCTTGCTCTGTCGCTCTAGCACCTACCATAATGTCTGGCTCCTAGGAGCCACTCAGGCACTCAATAAATATTTGTGGAACCAATGAATGTGTTACTGTGTCATGCTATTTATGGAATGAGCCTGTATATCCATCCATTCCCATCGCACCTTATGGTATCTGAAATATAAGTGTGCCCATCAATTACAAGTCTATTTAGCATTTACATGGCACCGTGTATCGAAAACACACTGTTCAATTACTCCCCCCCAACAATCAACCTTGAAAATAGATGCTGAAAAGTGGGGTAGCCCACATCTCTTTTCCGTCCTAGACTTCCACAACAGATGTAGCCATGGGGTGGGTGGGAGAAGAGGGGAGGGATGGGGAGGTGAGGCACAGAGAGCCCCTGTTGTTGGAACTCCATTCCCTGGCCTACCCTTACCTCCTTAGAAGTGGGGCACTGAGCCAGAGATCCTCCCCTCCAGCTGCTGCAGATGAGCTCGGCATACCCACGGAGAAGGAGGAGAAGGAAGAAGCCCCAGGAGCCCAGAGAGGAGGTGAGGCGTGAGAGGAGGAGGGACTCCCAGCAATCATCTCCCAGCAGCAGTCTCCAATTTGCCCTCTGAGCGCTCCACCCTTTTTACAGGTGGCAACCAGACTGCATTCCCTTTCCCACCCCTTTGCCGCTTGCCTGACGAGCCGCAGCCCGCCACCGCAAGCCTGAGCCACCAGGCCTGAATGCCAGTGTCCTCGCCTCGCCATCTTATCTACCCTACCCCTCTGGACCACAGGACTTGGCCCTCACGTGGGAAGGCCAATGGGCCACATTGCGTATGGGCCAAGAGTGGTAAAAACAAAAAGGAAGACAAACCCCGATTTTAACCTGAGAGCTGGTACGTCCCACTTCACTTACAAATACCTCAACCCTGTGCCTTTTAGGAAGAGGCTGCCTGAGCGTGAAATCAAGTGGACACAGTTACATTGCCTAAACCACACATACTAAACAAACACCTGTCTACACACCTACTTTAGCGCTATGAGACTTAAAGTCTCAGCTCCAAACCTACCACCTCCTTCCCCAGCTCAGCAGCAGGAATGACCAAATCATCACGAAAATAAGCAGGGAAGAAGGTCCAGGTGTTGGTAGCCAGATGGGCATTCCCGGACAAGGCAAGAAACGCAGGTAGGAACAAGAAAATCATCTTCATCAACTCGGTACAATACTATTGGCTGTTTTCGGAAAATTCCTAACACTCAAGGTGCGAAAGAGCTTTTCTTCACGTAACAGTAAAGGGGAACTAAGACTTGAGAAGCACATCGAGCATCTCCAATGTGCCCCGCACTATGCAAGCTCTACATAGAAATCATGTGACTTAAACTTCTCAATTACCCTATGAGATATATGTAATATCATCTTCATTAAAAGGGGGACGCTGAAAAAGGCTCCTAAATGTCTAATAACTTGCTTAAGGTCCCACAGTTAAAAAGCGGAAGAATCGGGTCTAAAAAGTAGGTCTCCTAACTTCTCAGCCCATCAGTCTGTCTGGTCATCACATACAAAAAAGTTACATGTTTTCTTTCTTTTTTTTTTTTTTTTTTTTTTTATTTCCCACCGAATATTCGATCTCTTCTTGTTTTAGGGGCTTAAGGGAGAAAGCATTTAGGTCTTTAATCTTCCTTCAGTGTTACTCTTGACATCACACGTCTTGCATGGCCCCAGGGAGATTATTGCAAACATTATTTATCACAACACTACTTGATCTCTGGGTATTCATTGAACACTTATTGATTGTTAATAGGGATCCCTAGCTGACAGAAGGAGTAGAAAGGCCAGCTTTGTTCTTGCATTGTTTTGTGCATCGACTTCATTATTTGAGGCGTCCATCTTATCCTTATGGACATTCTCCGGACATGTGATTCAAAGACATGTTCACTCCCCTGGCATTTGTAATCTTCAGTAGGTCAGACCTTATGTACGCATCATCTAGGCAATACACGCAAAAAGATATGGTTGACACACATAAATTCACACCGCATGACGCTTCGTGCGAGAAACTTCCAGGCAGCCAACTTGCTATCGGACCATTAATAAAAATGTTGTGGAAACCGCTTCTAAAGGATGGCAATTAGCTACGATGATTAGACGAAACATGGTTTCACATTACATTAAATTGATATTTAAATGTAATTGTTTTCAGCTCTGCGGTGTCAAGGTACTACATAAATCCATTATTACTACTATTTAAAGCAATAGTAACAACCACAATAACTCAGCCAAATTTTCCAAGATTGTAATTTGCTGTGCCCCAATGAAGTTAATTGCATACTTGGGAGGTGGGTTAACTCTTTCAAGCTGCTTGGGATCGCTGAATGACAGTTTTTTGAAAGAGTTAATTGCCTTCCAAAATGTCTCCCCGTGGAAAGAGTTCATATACATATACAGTATAGCTCTAAAGAAACATATTAATTTACACTTAGCTAGATTAACTCTGCCCAAATAGTTTTACTCCATTTAAAACTAACTGAAATGTCAACACATTATAAAGAGGGCTATTAGCAATTCAAATATGACGTTATTCATGACTTTAGACAAACCAAACAAAACAATAAAACCTTTAGAAGAGAGTGGTAAGCTTTCTCCTAGGACTTTGAAAAATGAGAAAAGTCGAATGATTTCTAAGTCGGTACAGTGTATCTGTGCTGTGTTGTGTAAATCTGAACTAAAACCTCTAAGTCAGGGATGCCAAATCCCAAAGTTTCCAGTCTCCACCAGGAAAAACAAATGATTCAGTAGATCCCATGTGAGGCAACGGGGAATGGTAGGTATTGCGGCAAACTGAAGAGGCCACACCCTGTTCAAAGCAGTTGAAGCTTCCAAGTTCTGAGCAAGTGTTTCTGTGAGGGACATGGCCCCAGGATGTCTGCATATTTCCATTTTTTTTATAGATTTGGATGAATCTGAGAGTTTGCCTTTTTTAAATTTATTTGCTTGGAGAGAGAGAGAGAGAGAGAGAGAGAGAGAGAGGTAGCGAGAGAGGGAGAGAGAATCCCAAGCAGCCTCCACTCTCAGCACAGAGCCTGACGTGGGGCTCAGTCCCATGACTGTGAGATCATGACCTGAGCTGAAATCAAGAGTCAGATGCTTAACCTACTGAACCATCCAGTCACCCTGACATCTTTCCATTTTCAAAAAATTTTTGATGTTTATTTATTTTTGAGAGGGGGGGGAACAGGGAAAGAGCAGAGAGAGAGAGAGAGAGAGAGAGAGAAAGACAGAATCCGAAGCAGGCTCCAGGCTCTGAGCTGTCAGCACAGAGTCTGACGCGGGGCTCGAACCCATGAACCGCAAGATCACGACCAGAGCTAAAGTTGGACGCTTAACTGACTGAGTCACCCAGGCACTCCTACATCTTCCCATTTTTTAAAGAGAGGCTCCAAATCTGAATTTTTATTTTTTAAAATTTCATGATTCTAAAACACCCCAGGTACACCCAACAAAATACGACTGCAGGCTGTATTTGACCTACAAGCTTCAAGTTTGCCCGTCTGCCCTAAATGGTTTCTGACTTCAAGTCTAAGATGGCAAGAAGGCCGTTTGTAGATGTACACCTAGGAGCTATTTATGTCATTATGTCTTGGAAATGTAGCCAGGTATAGGGCTGTCTGCTTCCAAAAGGGGAAAAAAAAGAGAGAGAGAGAGACCACATCAATGCCATGATCATTCATCACTGTTAATGCGGCTGATGATTTCTATTTCTTCTCCTGGTTTTTGCTGTAGTGATCTTGCCCTCGATGCATTACTTGGAGTCATTGGTGACATAATTCCAATAGCAATCTCATCAAAACCAGCCACCCAATTCACCCACAAATTCAAATGCACTCATTATCAAGTGAGGCAAAAGGACATCAAGACCCATCTCTTGCCCTATCAACCCTCCCTTCCTAACCAGGGACCACTCCATCCCTACATGTGTCACTGGCAGCCACAGGAAGCTGGGGCAAGAGAAACTGTCAAAAATAACTCCTGAGAGGATCATGGAAATGCTTTCCGATGACAAAGCTGCAGAAAGGGCTATTGCGTTTAATAAGGGCTATTACGTACAAACTGTTCACATCTCATCTTATTCCAGAAAGATTCTGTGGTTCTCCCATCTGTGAACTCCCAGTTCAACTCAGACTTTCTAGCATGAACCACAATTACTTGGGCATGTAATTTCCAAAATGCATCTAATTTCCAAAATGTATCAAGGTTGCTTTCAGAGCAGAATCTCCGTCTGGTTTATCTCTGTATCCCACAAAGCAATTAATATATCCCTAGTAAATGGCAACTTTTCCTCAAGTATTTGGTAGGTGGGTAGTAGGCAGGTGGCTGGATGAGTGTCGGGTGGGCGGGTGGATGGATGGATGGATGGATGGGTGGATGAGTGGAAGGAAAGAGAAAGGATAGATGAGAAAACTCCTCTCTGGCTAGGCCCAGGAAGCATGATCACAAGTATGGACTAGAAGAAACATCGGCTGTGCAAAAGACTCGTGCTTGTTTTGTGGCAGGCAACATATATTGGCTATTCATGACCCAACAGCCATAACCCCACCTTCTCGTTGCAGAGAAAACCCTTGATCTTAGAGAACAGGGATCCCCCCTCCATGCCCTAGTGCAATTCTAATAATCTTACTGCTCTTTAGTAATTTGTTGGGGGAAGAGTGGATCAAATGGACTAGCCCTGGCCAATGAAACTTAAGGAGAAGCCTGCAGAGTTTCAGGGAGGAGCTTCTTTTCTATAGAAAACAAACATACAAGAGTACAAGACTTTCCCCCTGTCCTTCCCTTTCTGCTTGCAACACTTAGTGTAAAGACGCGATACTTGGAGCTGCGGCAGCTATCTTGAGACCATGTGGCGATACGCATGAAGAGAAAAGGCTGAGAGTGATAGAGAAGAGGATGGAAAGAACCTGGATTCTTAATGAGAGAGCTGAGCGAATAAACCCTGGGATCACCTATCTCTCCCGCTAGGTAAATAATTAATGTACTTATATCGTAAACAACGGTTAGTTTCTTGAATCTTTCAGCAGAAATCGTTCCTTACTGATATGGCCTTCCACCCAAGGACAGATGTCAATAACCACCCCCAGGCAGGAGGATGCCGGAGCCTGGAAATTAGTGGCCAGGTCTGAACGATTTCCACTACCCAACCCTGCAGCAAAGCGAAGTCCTGGGGGAGAAAGCAGAAATTTAACGGTAATACTCCAGCATCTCTTTGCTCCGTCTCATCAGGCAACCACACACTCCAAATGAGTGCCATTGCTAAGACTGACAATTAAGAAACTCGTTCTTTTGTCCCCATTTGCCTCAAATCACAGGCCTCCAGCAGGCCTCCCGGACAGGATTTGTGCAGGGTTGAATACATGGCTCACATTAGAACAAATAGAACTTCCTAAATTGGGCAATTTGTGACTCTGCACCTCAGGTTTCACTCATCCCTGATTTGAAGTGCACTAAAAGCACATTATTACTGTTTAAGATGCAAACTACTGCCCTGAAAAATAGTGCTTTCTACCTGAGGTGAAACAAGTTATAAATTAATGATTGGTCGAGGGTAAGGTGTGTGGGTAAACAGAAATCCCTGAGAACCATGTGGAAGCCATTCTGCTAATATGACGAGGCTATACTTGCAAGTGGATTAATTACTCTTTTCTTCTAACTTAATTTATTTCAGACTTTAAGAAACCAAAATGTCCAGTAGCCACTATGCTTGTGACAAAGAAACACAATAAAAGCAATTTCTCCAGTACAAAAAATAAAGCGTTCCCGGTAATGCATTTTTGAATCCAGCATACCTTCCCCTAATGAGGTTTCAGCGTGCTATAAATAACACTAATGAGACTTTGTCTTGCCCATGTAATATATTTCCTTGATATAGCCTTAGATTCTCCGCGTCGCATGGAAAACTAACAGCCTCAGAAAGAAATGTCGTCCAATAGCACATTAAACCAAAAGCACAATTAAATATAAATGAATTCAGTAATTTAATTGCACAATTGTCGCTGTAAAAAATTCAGAAGAAAAGTAATGATGTCATTTTTTTAAATCGGTAAATAATAAAAGTGCTTGTGTGGATGGTGCAATATTTAAATAAACATTTTTCCGGTAAGGGTAGGTAGCAAAAGCGGTCATACATGCTTAGGAAAATCCTGTGGCTTGCAAAAAAATTGAGTGTTTTGGTATACATCATTCTGCACACGTGCTATGCAAAGACAAACACCTCCGTTTCAATCTCCGTTGAAAGTGTTTTCCACAGGTGGAGGGTTTTCTGATTCTGAACATTACCGACCAGGAGTCACATGATTCCAATTAAAATGGGATGCAAAACGGCAGTGGGCGTAAGAGATTCTCTAACCAGCTCCCGGTGAGATGCGAACCCTGCGTGCCTACCAGAAACGCGACCGTTTTCATACACCAAGCAGGTGGCGTTTTAATGCTGACCAAGCGTTAGAAAATCATTAATGGCTATTCTTGACTTCCCTTTCATCCAAACACTGACCCAACACATCCTCCCTTTGATTGTCCTCCCCGATAAGATCAGAGACCTGAAACTTTGTCTGAAGGAAGATCTGAAGAAAGGATTTGGGTTTCACTTTGCATTGATTTGTATTCAATTCTAATCAAGAACACATCCAAGAAATTTACTTGCTCGGTTCCAACATTATGATAAGGAGAACCGGGGAAAGAGGCTTTTTAATTTTAAATTAGCTATTACCTTGCATCCCAGTTTTTGGAACAGGCACGAGCAGATGAGAGAAATGTCCTTATGCGGCCACCTAATCAGTCTAAATATCCTGAGCTGGGGTGCCCGGGTGGCTCAGTCGATTGGGTGTCTGACTTCGGCTCAGGTCATGATCTCATGGCTCGTGGGTTCGAGCCCCGCGTCGGGCACTGTGCTGACAGCCCGGAGCCTGCTTCAGATTCTGTGTCTCCCTCTCTCTCTGCCCCTCCCCCACTCACACTCTGTGTCTCTCAAAAGTAAATAAACATTAAAAAAATTTGTTTAAGAAAAATAAATAGGGGCGCCTGGGTGGCGCAGTCGGTTAAGCGTCCGACTTCAGCCAGGTCACGATCTCGCGGTCCGTGAGTTCGAGCCCCGCATCAGGCTCTGGGCTGATGGCTTGGAGCCTGGAGCCTGTTCCCGATTCTGTGTCTCCCTCTCTCTCTGCCCCTCCCCCGTTCATGTTCTGTCTCTCTCTGTCCCAAAAATAAATAAACGTTGAAAAAAAAAAAAAAGAAAGAAAAACAATGAAATGATGTGCGAAAAAATGAAAAAAAAAAAAAGAAAAAGAAAAAGAAATATCCTGAGCACATCTGCCCCCTTGTTTTCGTTGTATTTGTGCTTGATATTTACAGTAACGTGGATATATGATTTTCATGTACTTTATCTTGAATAACGCTCCAACTAGACCACTCAGTCATTTTCCCATTCATTCTTTCAACAAAATTTATCGAGCACCCTCTCTGCCCCGGGGCATGACCCCAGACACCGGACTTATGTACTTAACAAGACCATCCCTGCTTTCAGGAGCCGACACTCTAGTGCATTTGGGGTCACAGGTGATCGAACAAGCAAATTAAAAGATCACTTCTCAAAGCAATAAGCATACTAAACCTGTAACAAGCACAATCAAAATAGGAAATAAAACAATGCAATAGAAGCTCGAGCGTAGAGGGCCGATACTTCAGTAACGCGGTCGAGAACGACTTTTCTGGAAGCTGGTTTGTGAACACGATGGGAGACAAGCAGCCAACGCACACATCTGGGAAGGGCACTCCTGGTGGAAGGAACAGCACAGGCAAAGGGTAGGAGGCGAGAACAAGCCTGGCCGATCCAAAGAACAATGAGGGAACAAGCAAGGCTCATAGAAAGGTCCTGATTTTACAGTGATGAAACTGAAGCCCAGGCAAGACTGTGTGAAAATTCACTGGAGTCTCAAACTCAGACCGGCAGGCTCCTAAGCCCGCTTCTCCCCCGCACCACAGCCCTGCTCTACTTAGGATAAAAGACTCTGTCTCATCCTTTGTACAGAGTTCCGAGCGGCCCTCGAGGAGCTCGCCCTCAGGACTCTGCGGCCTTCCCCACGGGTTCTGGGGCCTCACGAAGTTCAGCAAACCAAGTTGAGGCCGACGCAGTGAAGTTGGTAAAGGAACCTTGGGAAGAATGTTTTAGATTCACCCGGAAAGGGTTACATCTGTCTTGAGCAGGGGGGATTTTCCCAGAAGGCTTTCAGAACCATCAAGTAATAATATCCCCATCAACAGAGCACTTCGTACTTTTCCAAGAAGACCACGTGGTCCGAATTCAAGTTCAGCTGGTGCCTTTAGCAGCTGCGTGGCCTTGGGCTCATTCTGTGCTGCGGTTTCCTCTTTGGTAAAACAGAACTAATAGACTAACGCTGTCCGGTGGCTGAGGGCATCGAACGAGGGAATCCACACGAGGTGCCAGCTAGGACAGGGCCAAGTGCATACTCACGTCCTTGGAAGGTGTTGTTTATCGACGTTATTTCTCCAGCAGCAGGTCCCCCAAAACAAAAAATCAGACCAAAGCATGCGCGCGCGCACACACACACACACACACACACACACCCTTTTGGAGGACAGCTAGTGCATGTCTAACATTTGCTGCTTTCTCATCTCTCTTGCCTATAAGTGCCTAGTGGGCAGAGAATGTGTCTTTTTAATTAACTTTCAACAGCGCCTGGCACACTTCAAAAGGAGTCCAGTGGCTCCCCGGGAAAGAAGGCCACCCCCTCTATAAATATCTGCCACTTGGTATGAGGATAAAATGAGATGACAGATACGAGGGCACCGTGGCACTGAAGTCCTTTGCAGGAACAAGACACAATTGCTATTAATAATAAATAGCAATAATCAGGAAGATCAATACGCGTCACGTGAACTATCCTCACATCCACCGCAGTTCTGGACCAGTCACCGGCAAGTTCTAAGCAATTCATGCAGTGTCTCACCAGAGTCCCCGCTTTGTTACCCACGTTGAGCCTCATTTCCAATTCCCACTTCTCCAAAGCACAATCTCTTCCACGAGACGGGCACAACAGCTGTGTTAGGCCAACCCATCATTCATGTTGGCGCCCCTCGCCATAACTCAAAAAGCCGGTGATCACTTGGAAACCACCTCTGATGGGAGGAGGCAGCGCGGCAGACTGAATTTACAACAAAGCCCTGCCTGCAGAAATCTTCCTGTCACCTGCAGGCCACATAAACCATTAGCATCCCAGCCATCGCGCACGGTCAATGAGCTACGCAGGCATTTCAAAACCGAGCACTTGGCCGCTATTTATGGGCCAAGTCAGGGACTCCAGCAGCCCTCTGATTTTCTTGTCGGCCTGCCAGAAAAGAAGCTACAAAGAACAGCTGCATTACCCACCCTCCTACAGTTGGAACATTGGAAGAAAATTAAGAGAAAGATTCCCAAATGTTAAAAGGTGCTGCTCTTCTCCTTGCTGTGTTTCTCAGGCCCTGCAAAGCCTTTTAGCTTCACTGCCGGCCACTGCCTTCTGCAAAAGAGGAAATCGGCACCAGAATATCATGTTTGTCTAACTGCCCTACACAGAGCTTTCACCAAAGGCGAGCCACAGTGGAATAATATTATTTTTAGAACACTACCCGGTTTTAACATTTTAGCAGTCATGTGATCTCTAGAACCACAATGGTCCTAAATGAACAATTTTACCCCATTCTCAGAAACAGATAAATATAGAGACATATATATATTTTTTTTAAATAAGCCCTTTACCCTTATGCAAGCTGATAAAAATATACCCAAAAGCCCATACTCCTATCTATTTATAAGCATAACATACACACATAAGATATTTAAAGTGCTGATTGGTCCTCCGTAATAGATTTTTTTCACTTGCATAGAAAATTAAGTAAAGGTCAACACAATGAAAGGTTTTCTAAGTCACTCCTGTTTATTAGGAAGTGCAGGATAATAGGCTCCAACCTGAAAAAAAAAAAATGTCAATGCAATCTAAAAATAACAAAAGGTGCATAACAAATTTGTCCTCATTTTGTTCTCAATAGAAGGTGTTTCCAGTGCATCGGTGAGAATGACCTATCAAACGCCTCACCTTGTACAGTCAATTTATTCCTTTATCAGGCAGTCATTGGGGAGGGATTTTGTTTTGCATTGTCTCAACATAAAATGGAATGCCAAGCCTGCTTTCCCTGACGGCATGAGGGAGGCTCTTTTGTCAGGAAACCTTTTTAAAAGACGCTTGATCAAAACCAAGAAGATGAGACCCAGACCTGTTCCTCCTGCCACCTCCAGACGCCGCCCCCGCCACCAGATAACAAAGCCTGTCGATCTGAGAGCCGAGAGTCAGGTCTGAGGCAGGACCCCTCCATCAGAAAGAGGCTCTCAGAACATTGTCCCCAAATCAACGGTCTCCCTAGACCCGACAGTCCTGGTCTCCAAGACAGGAATGTGCCAAATGTTCAGTCGTAGAAAGTGACGGGCGGGGAGAGATACAGGGGCTTCTCCGGGGAGCTGCCCAGGAAGGTCATCATCCGTTTGCACCTCATTATTTGACCAGGCCTGACGAAAGCCGTAGGCCTGGCCAACGTTACGGTGATATAGGATACACATATGGCCAAAAAAAAAAAAAAAAAAAAAAATTACAAATAGCAACTTGTTGGAGGATCGGAATTTGGATAATACGGTGCATATTTTAACGGGGAGAGGGAGAAGAAATGGAGGCTTTCATCCATTTTTATTCATCTGGGATGAGCTGGAGAGACGTGAATGTCAACATGTGCGATCCCGGGCCCTGAAACCTCCCCCAAACCCTGTCTGCTCATCCCTGTCTCTGAAACACATCCCAAATCATCGTCTTATCCTCGTAAAAGGGGCTCGAATGCGCCTCCTCGTTGGAAACATATTTCTGGAGTCTTGAACACAAGTCCTCTTCTCAGGTTACAGAAACACCCGGGACGAACACCGCGGTAGGGGGCCCGAAAGCGATGTCGGTACCAGGGGAAGGCAGCTGAGGGTGGGAGAGGAATAAAAACCTCACCAGTATGGAATGCCTGCTATGTACCAAGAACATTACATATATTGTCTCCTTGAATCTTTGCAAAAAAAAAAGTCTTTTAAAGTAGACATTTAACACCACCATCTGGTCCCACCCCAGCCAGGCTCGCCAGCAGGAATGTGGGGAGGGTTGGTTCAGAGACAGCAGAGTTACTCCACGGACGCTGGCAGAGGCCACAGCAGGATGCTCATAACCGAGACTGAATGAGCACTTACTATGTGCTGATTCCCGCCTATTACGTGCACTCTCTCATTTAATCCCCATAAAGACTATTGAGATCATCACGGTTCTTATTTTATTCATTTTTAAAGGCTTCTTTATTGATTTTGCGAGAAAGAGAGCATGAGCAGGGGAGGGGCAGAGAGAGAGGGACAGAGAGAGAATCCCCAAGCAGGCTCCACGCTGCCAGCGCCGAGCCCGACGCGGGGCTTGCGCCCACGAACCGTGAGATCCTGACCTGAGCCGAAATCAAGAGTCGGACACTCGACCAACTGAGCCTCCCAGGCCCCCCGTCGTGTTTCTTATTTTAAAGATGAGAAAATCAAGACCAAGAACGAGTAACTTGCTCAAGACCTTACCGCCGGTCAACGGCAAAGCGAGGATTCAAACCGGGTCCTCGGACTCCTCTGCTTTCTCTTTCTCCCGTGCAGCAGCAAGAATGAAATAACTCAGCCTGCTGGTTGTCATTGCAGCAAGCTACCTAACCACCCTGGTCCCCAGTTTCCTCACCTGAAAACCAGAACTAGTAATAACTGCCAGTCGGGTTTACTGCGATGTTTTGGGGTTACCCGCAGGGCGCCTCTAGTCCAGCTGCATCAGAAGCCCAAGCACCGAGGTGGCCAAAGTTCATGGTTCGCAGCCCCTCCCGAGAGCCAGCTCTGGCCACGAGAAAGCTAGCGAGGGAGAACACAGGAGTGTTAGCGAGGAGTTTCAGACAGGTTGCAACAGCAACTAACTCGGCCCTCAGGAACCCTGTGCCTCATCAAGGATCCCGGGGGTCACGCTCCCTACAGATGCCCTCCAGGCCTTCCCTGCTTCTCTTCCTCATTGCCATAGCTGTCTAAGCACAACTGCTAGCAACCGGAGAAAGATCGCTAAGGACCAAGACACCTGCCGGCACCACCTCAGACCCAGGAGCCGTCCCTGCCAGGCCAGGGCACCTGTGATCTGCTTCCCCGCTCTTCCTGGGCAACCCACCAGCGACCAGGGGTGAGCAATGCAGAGAAAGCCACAGGCCCCATCCACAGCTATATATTTTAAATAGCATCTCCTCTCTGCAGCCCTATGTGGGAGGGGAACATATGGTCCTACATTCATTATACTCCTGAGTTTAGGTTTGAAACATCATATTTTCATTACAAATAAGCTTTGATGACACTGCCTATTGCAATGATTTCAACGCATGGTTAATTTTATCTGCGGCAGTGGTGAGAGTGGCATACCAATTTACTGCCAGAGGAGAACAATCTGATTTTAGCATCTTAACCCTGAACTTGAGTTCCCTTTGTTCCTGAGAACCTCATTTTAGCAAGACTCAAGGCTCGAAGTGACTGGGGAGAGGACGTCACTGACGCTGACTCAAAGGGAGTGGAAAAGTTGAGGGGGTAGAAAACGAGCTGCAGAACCTTCATACTCGCGACGGGGGAGCAGGGGAAGAGAAAGGCAGCGAGTCTGGCTTCGCTGTGACCGTGTGCTTAGAACTTCAACGAGCATATCAAGACTTCTCAATGTGGCCAGCGCCCTGGCAAGAGCGGACCTATTTGTGAAGTTCCTTTTCTGCTGCATCTGACTTCAGGCCAAGCCAGGAAGCAGCAAGAAAGGCCTCACTCACAGAGACCTTCCTTCTCGGCCAGGAAGTTGAGAGCAAAACTAAAATGCAGAATAATGTTGCTGGTGGAGGGGGTGGCGAGGAAGGTATGCTAACTTCTTAGCTTCTCTGTAGGAGCCAGAACACATTATGAAGAGGCAACTATATAAATATATTCATTTGTTGTGTATTATTGTATATTTCATTGTTATCTATTATGTATAGCATATTGATGTATTATAAATTTTTTTCCAAAAAATGGCTTCATTCTTACTTGGCAAACTTTTCTGCAGCCATTTGCCTACATTTTCTTTCCATTCTTCCAGTCATTTAATGTGCACTTGCTCGTTGCCACAAGGTCCTGGGAAAAGAAATAGGGAGCGAGAATATGGTCCCTGTGCCCGAAAAACTGAGGCCTCGTCTGGGACGCAAAGTGAAATGAACCCATTTCAGAGACGTGGTAAGTTGTTCAGATGTACCATGAATTCTGAAGAGGTACCTGATTCCACCTAGGGGTGCAAAGAGGTGGCTTAACCTCTTCAAGGAGGTGGTTAAACAGAAATTGAACCCTAAGGATTAAAGAAGAGTTAACCAGAGGAACGCCACCAGAGAGAACAGTCCTTACAAAGGGTCAGAAGCTAAACACAGCTTAGTGATAGCATTTCAGCAACGACAGGCACAGAAAAAACCCCGGATCACGTGTCATGCGATAATGTGAATTTGGACATCATTAAGAATTGGCTCCTCTCTCCGGCCCCAGTTCTCAAATGGGAGCAGCTTAAATTCTGGCTGCGTGTGTGCGCATGCGTGCCTATCGGTGTACCCGTGTGTGCGCACGTGCACATGGTGTCCTCATACACAAAGGGAGGTTAACGTGGGGCCCCACATACCAAGTATTCACTCCTCCCAGTGGCTCCGGAGCGGGCCAACAAAACAGACGACAACCAGCTAGAGATTCCTGGGACGACAGCTGCCATCCTGAGGGTCCCAGCCAACCGGAATGGTTCCTATCAATAACTAAGCCAGAGTAGACGTCTGCCACCACGTGGTACCAAACTACAGATGGGACTGGGATGGATTTGGATCTTGCAGCAGGATCTCTGAAGCCCGGCTGCCTCACTGCATAAGTTCTCCTCAGTCATTTCATCCACTTCACAGCCAGTGCCCCCGCCTCCTCATCCTACGCAGTTGACTTTTCTGGAACCCACTCATTGCATTATAGAAGGTTTTACTATAGTTGGTTCAGTGTGAATGGCATAGAGACTAGTGGGAACGGAGTGCAATGCAGAAGATAAGCATAGAAACAAAGCCTGATTGTTAAGACTTGCATATTCCGTGCTAAAGAGTTTGGACATCATCTTGAGGTCCAATGGGGGGACCGGCGATGACTAGAAGCCAGGGATTCAAAGTAAAAGCCGTGCCCAGATGCAATTTGCTTGGCCTATGCAAGGTTTTCAAAATCAAGGCGTTCTGCCTCAACTTGGATCTCTGACTTGCCTTAAGAAGTTGGGCTGACTTTCCCATGAGCTGGAATAGCTTTGCTCTTTTGGAATGGACAGTGCTCGTAGTCACCACACGCTCCCAAGCATCTAATTGGGTCCCTGCCTTAGGTAAGCCTGATGCCTGTAGGAATCTGGGTTTGCTTAAAAAAAAAAAAGAGAGAGAGAGAGAGAGAGCTGTGGCAGCATCCGATTTACACGTTAAAACCCTCACTCAAGCACCAGTGTCCAGAATGGGTGACAGGAATGGGGAGAGATCGGAGGAAGGAGAACGTGATAGGGGATGACGATAACATCCAGGTTCCACACACAGAACCCAAGGAAGGGCGCCGGAAATAGCGGTGAACGCACCTTCAGCAGCCACCCTGTAGCCGGGTACGCTACTTTACAGGGCTAACCCGTAACCCCACCATCTAAATGCAAATGTCGGGGCATCATGGCAGCACCACGAGCCGCCAATACTGATGCGAAGGACAATTAAATACTGAGGCAAACTTCCCAGCCAGAAGCACAGTAAATTAATAGTACAGCTTAGCTGGGATCACAAATGAATCACTCCAAAAGCAATTTTGTCCCGTTGTAAAAGGAAATAAACACCTACTTGCCAGTTATTTTAGGAATAACACAAATCAGCCCATCTGTCTTAATTCCGTGGTACTCATCATACATTTTTAAAGTTATCGCTTCCTCAAGAGTCATGCTATTGACGCCAAGAGACCCCTTACGTTGACAGTCGATGGCATGACCTCCATTGGGGTGCCACTTCAGAGCGGCTCGGAAGCCCTGA
This sequence comes from Prionailurus bengalensis, assembly GCF_016509475.1. Lineage (NCBI taxonomy): Eukaryota > Metazoa > Chordata > Mammalia > Carnivora > Felidae > Prionailurus > Prionailurus bengalensis. The sequence goes on along the minus strand of NC_057344.1, from coordinate 187,070,027 downwards.
GCTGCGTGCCTGCCCCGGAAGTGACTTGTTCGCTAGAAAGCCGGAGAGGAGGGAGCCCTCGCTTGCGGGCCAGATACAGTCTTCAAATGACATTGGGGAGGGAGCTGAAGGTAGAAAGACCTTTTTGGGGATGGAGATGCAAATGTTAGTACAGAGAACGATTTACTGCAAACTAAATTCCTAATCAATATCTGACAGTAGAACAGACTGTCCACCGCAGTTGTAAGAATCATATTCAGCCCATGATGGGAGATACTAGAAAGGGGGACTTGCTCTGTTTACATTGTATTCGTGTTCTGTATTCAGACATAAATCAGCTTGCTGATCGTATCACTGTCTCAGATTTATGGTAAACACAGGAGAGCAGAAGAATTTCAGAAAACCTCCCCGGGTCTTGCAATTTCTCAGAGTGAATGCTTTACACTCCCTCTTTGAATGAAAGACAACATGGGATAAGAGTCCAGAAAGCTCCTGAAATTCGCAAGAACTCAAGGCTTCCTAGAAAATATTGGATTAGACAGCCTGAAGTTAGGGCAGCACAGTGAAAAGATCTCAAAATATGTTTTATGACCAACCCAGGCTGCATGAAGAATAATGATCCCCTGCTACAGAGAGTCCAACAATGGTATTTTACACATCTTAAATTAATCATGATGGGGATCACATAATTAACTCCCACTTAGCATTATCATTCTGGGCTCTCAAGAAACTTGCCAGGCCCTCCCTCCACTACAGTGCCAACAACATGACTATAAATTCATTTTTGTTGCAGACAGCAAGCACGCTGAGAGTCTCCCTCGCCAACCCCTTCTACGTGGTGGTCTCCGGGCAAATATCCTCTGCGTTACTGATTAAATGATGTGGAGCTAGGGATTCCTGGCCTCTGCTTCTCCAGAGAAGCCCCCACACCCGCCTCCCCTCCAAGGCATCTGTCATTAGTTCCAAGGCTACCTGGCCGGGCTACCTCCTCTTCTTGCAGAAGTGGTTCTGGTTCAATGGAAGACTCCACTGCTGCCCCCTCCTTTCTCCTTCCCTACTCCCTAATCCCCCTTCTTCATAATTATCTCCATAGGAAAGACCAGCAATTTCCAAATAGTGGCATCGAATCTGCAAAGTTGCTGAAAAGTTTTATAGAATATTAAAGGCTCATATCAGAAGAGAGAGAGAGAGAGTGTGTGCGTGCGTGTGTGTGTTCATACCCCAAATTTACTAAGGGTGCCATATTTCTTCAGTAGCACAACCAGCCCCTTGGTTCCTTGAGGTGAGGGGGGTTGTGGCTCATATATCTGCCTGACCCACCTACCTCTCCCGAGGGATCCTTGAATAAATCAGCGAATACCTCCCCTTGCCTCCCTGAGATTGAAAGCAAACCAAGAGAAGGATGAGCTCAAAGGTGTCATTGTTTTAAAACCTTGGCTGGCTATGAAGTGAAGGCTGCTCTCGACCCTTCACAATGACTTGTGAGGTAGTCATCATTACCCCCACTTTACAGGTAAGGGAGAGAAAATGGAGGGTCAGAAGGGTTAAGCGAGGTGCCTAGGGGGAGTGCCTGCCCATTGTAAGTGACAGAACCAGACTCTGATCCAGATCTTGCTGGCCCCGCAACCCAGGGTAGATGCCAGCAGTGCATCGCCTGACAATGACTAATTTCTCCCACTTCCGTGAGTGTTGACATAGTAATTTAAATCATCGCCTGGGCCTGGCTTCTCACCACACACAGACACAGTCATTTGTTACATGGGTAAACTGACCCAAAAAGGTCTTCTAGGACCTTTGCAGTCTAAAGTTACACAAGGGACAAAATCATTTCTCTGGTTCCTTGGAGGAAACATACCTCAAATGGGCTACAAGACGGTGGGTGGCTTAACTGGGATGTGTGACCTCAAGAGGACGGAGCAGAAGCCTGGCAGCAGGACGAGACAGGTACTTGCCTTGTCATCCAAGGACAAGTGAGTCTCAGAGATAGTGAGGTGGGAACTAGGTGAGTTTTTCTGGACCTTTCCCCGGCCTGATGATAACGTCTCAGAAGCTGTCTAGCCACGATGGTAGGAATCCCCAAAAGGTTGCCCCCTATATATCAAATAATCAGCAGAGGTGGGGAAAAGGTAGGGGGTCAGACAACAGCACTGATGTTAATTATGGCTTCCCGAGGGCAGCATTCCAGTTACATTACCTGTAACTTTCAATTCTCGAGCTCTCTCTGCTCAAGTGAATGAGCCATCACAAAAGCTGGCTGACCAGCCAATTTCTCAGATACAATTACGTTTTTATGATGAGGTTCAGGAAAGCTCAGGGCATCAGGAGGACTTCTCGGCACAACACATCATACCCAGAGCCCTTCTCACCGGGTTCCATTTGTAAAAGGACAAGTCAGCCTGGATGGCCATTTTCCACCCTTGAACCAAACCGTGGGTCAGTAGCTTCCATGCCTTCCTTTCGCACTGCAGGTGACCTCCCGAAGTCCTGGATCACAGCTGACTAAATGAACTGGATAATTAAAAGAGGGGATGAGCCATGCCTCGAGATTTTGCCTGCCTCATCAAGAACACCGTGCCCTTTTTATCAATCTACTAGGGTTTTTTGTTTTTATTTGTCCCCCTTTGAAAAGAGATTAGCCTTGAGAAACTTCCTAACCATGGCACCATCCACCATTAGCTGTCATTGCCAGAGTATTTGAAAAGTTTCAAATGCACCCCGTGCTTAGAAAATTCAGTCAATAAAAACAGGTGGGGACGGAGGGCCTTTTTACATCATAAACCAAAGCACTAGTTTTCTTCCATATTTGATGATTTTCTATTACATCAAGATCTTTGTTTAGAAACATTTTTATCTAATGGGGAAAAGGATGGAGATGGGGATCACCCTTTGGTTATCAGGATTTCGGTACAATTCTCAAGAATCATATGAGATATGATATATGACATAAAATATATATTATGCGTATATATACACACAGGTGTGCATGTATGTGGATATATACATAATGTTATATAATAAATACAGATGAAGATACTCAACTTAATAAAAACTTAAGTTCTATGATAATTTTCCATTTCTTCCTGGAGAAAATTTCCATAATCAAGGATGCTAAGTGGGACCCAAAACATTGGTATGTGTGCAAATATGCCTAATATATCAGTACATCAATAAGGATGTCATTATGAAAGGAGGGAGGGAGGGAGGGAGGAAGGGAGGAAGGGAGGAAGGAAGGAAGGAAGGAAGGAAGGAAGGAAGGAAGGAAGGAAGGAAGGAAGGAAAAATGTAAAAATCCAGCCATAAAGGAACAATAAGAAGCCATATAGACCAAATGAATTACCCAAAAAAAGAACTAGGCAAAGACTAGTTTCCAAGTTATTTTCCATGCCCTATAATAATAGTTCTGTTACTAATGTTTAGACCAAACAAATTCTGCACACTGTTCTTGAACTTCCTCTCACCTAAGTTATTGTGTGTCCATATCTCATTAGAATGAGCGCCCTTAGCCTTCTCCATACATATCTGTAGAGAGAAGGGACAGATGATAGAAAGTCCAGATTGCCGTCCTCCAACAGAGCCTTTTCTGTAAGGCATGGTCAGATCCCCTGTCACCTGCCAGTCTGGTGTGGTGCTTGAGAATCTTGTCCAAATTCTACCTTTACAACTCAACAGCTCTGGGCCAGTTATTCAGCTTCACTGTGACTCCGTTTTCCCTTCTTTACGATGGAGATGATAATAAGAGGACAGATCTCATAAGGGGAGTTGTGAAAATTAAATGAATTGATACATGTATGAAGTCCTTGAAACGGTGCTTCCTAAGTACTAAATGCTAAATAAATGCCACTCATTATTATTACTATTGCTATTATTATTATTCTCATTACTTGGTTGCATGAGTAAATCATGGATCCTGAGAAGTTACATATCAGTAACAGAAAGATGCCGATCTCAGCTCCCCAAACCACAATCCAAGCTTGTCACAGTGTATTAATGTGTTTGCGTGTGCGCACGTGTGTGTGTGCGTGTACCCAATAATAGGAAGGATACAAACAAAGCCAAAGCCAATATATGTGTGAGTATGGGGTTATAGGTGGTGTCTACCTTTATTTTCCATTTTTTCTTTAGTCTCACTGTTAGATGTATAGCAATTAGAAACACAAAAACGATTGTCTTCCCCGCCCTCTCTTAAAACACTTCTGTCTGCCTAGGTGAGAAGCTAGATGATTTCTCCATGCCCCAAATAGGACTCTACTCCTCACCCATAATTTGGGAAAAGAATCTGAAGTCTGGGGTAAAATGAACTAGCATCTCCCCTAACAACCAATGACACCTCACCCAGCAAATGACAGAAAGTGACCAAACGCTCTTCACCTTCCAAGAAGGTGGGCAACCCAGAATACTTCACCAGGAAGAGGAGAATACTTCAATAAGGAGTCACAGGGCAGCAAATGACAGAAATGTATCATGTGAGTATGACGACAATTTTAAATATGACTCCAGATTGTAAGGACCCGATGTTTTGCGCTAAGGTTAAAACGAACTTATTGGATGTTCTAATCATTTGAAGCATGGGGATATAAATGACAAGGCTGCATGTAAAGGATTGGTACCCAGGGTGACAAGTGGAAGACTACAATTCCTTAAGAGCACACAGGTGATGACAGTAAGTTTACAGAACCCCTTCGTTGGAGCCAAAGGCTTCCACAAACTGCTTGGTGGAGATCTACAGATGGTGCCGGAAGTTCCGTGGGATCAGGACTGAAGAGCCAAAGTCTCCATGCCATCCCCCAGCAAATGGCTCAGCATTACAATGTCCAGAAGAATACATTTGGTCAAGTCCAAGATCTCTGTGGTATTTTGGTCAAGTCCAAGATCTCTGTGGCCTTAAAGCTATCTTGGGGCAGCAGGGCATAATGGAAAGAATGCTACACTAATACTTATTAACATAATAAATTAATTAACGGACAGCGTTTGTGAAGAGGCTGCAGTGTGCAGGGGACTGGGTTACACACATAATCACCTAATGCTCAGGGTACTAGTACCCATGGCAATACCCGCCTACTCACCGGTAAGGCAGCTGAAATTACTATCGCCATTTTAAAGATGGAGACACTGAGAGCTCAGAGAGACTGACTTGTTTGATGATAGGAAACTTAACAAGACGGCCAAACCCAATTCGGACCACCAAACGGCCCGCTAGAAACCCCCCGCCAATCTTCCTATCACACATCATTGCCTCCAACTTATTCCTTCATGCCTCCAGGCCTGCATTTCCTCATCTGTAAAATAGGTAACCTTTATTTCAAGCCCACCTCCGGCTCCAACATTCGATGCTTCCATCAATGAAAATGAACTCATGCCACAACCTACTCGAGCCCCATCAGCAGCCACTCGCTACCTAGGAGGTAGAGTCCGACCTCCCGGGAACGGGCCACTGGCCCTGCTCATCTCTCCAGACTCATCTCTCGAGCACCCACCCCGTTCCTACATCCAGGCCATGCCCGTGATCTGCACGTGGGTCCCTCGGCCCAGAACACGCTCGCGCAGCCAAATGCTCTCTCTGCCCAGCAAAACCTGCTAAGGTTTTCTCACCTGCTTCCCGTGCCTTTCAGATACACCTGGACACCTCCTTGCCTCCAGCCTCTCCCTACCCTCTGTCACAGCACCCCTTCCGCTTTCCTGCATTTCTTTACTGACCCATCGGCCTCCCTCGGCTGCACCCAGGGGCCACATCTCTCATTAGTATCTAGCACAGGGCCAGGCACACAGGGCTTGGTGAAAAAACGCTGAATGAACAAAGGATGAACTTGTAGGCTGAAGAAGTGTTGACAATGGCTTTAATCTGAGCACCGGGGTCGTATCTAGCATCCAAAACGTAATCCCTTGGTTGCTCTAAACGAATTAAGAACCGATTTCACGAATTCTGTCACCACCCTACCATTACAACTATAACCAGTCAACAAAAGATAAATGAGTGTCTGAAGTGCCAAGCATTGCCCAGACCCATGTATGGCACCGGTAAATAAGGCAAGGTCCCTGCCCTGGGAGAAATCCTATGCTAGCTGGGGAGACGGGTACGCGGCACACGTCAGTAATCATACTGCTGCAAGACACACGGTGTGAGAAATTATACTGGGCCACAAAACGGAAGAGAAGGTTAAGCAGCCCTCTGAATATTCCCCCAACTAATTTTAATGGACAAATGGCAAGAAACCGCTTACTTTGATTCTCTCCGTCGTCCCTCCACAAGGTGTAGGATTACTAAACAAAATAAAGCCACTTTAGTTAGAACACCACGACCGAAAATATAAACCAGAATGTGAGGTATTCCAAAGGTGACTTTGGTTCTACACTTTCCAAAGGGGTTTCAGAAGCCAATTCATGTTGAAAACAAGATCAGAAAGGAAGTCGACTCTTGCAAGCACCTGAGCGGGACCCATTTTGTACGTAAACACAGCTCTCAGGATATAAGCAGAGGCCAGCGGCTCTGATATGTGAATTACGAATCAGGCCGCTGAATCATTAAGGCAAGACTCTCCAGATAGTAGTGTAATTCTCGTGCACACTTGAGAATAATGAACCCACATTTATGTTAAAACATGGCATCGTTTAGGTGTTTCGCTAGTTCATGTTGGTCTTCCTCTGCCTCCGTCTGGAGCATTTACTGAGCGCTGGGGAAGACATTTTGCGCGCATCGTTAAATCCTTCCAACAACCCCGCAAGGCTATGCTATTGTTAACGCCCCCGTTTTGCAAAAGAAGAAACTGAGGCAGATGCATTCAACACAGCCAACGTTGTGCTCTTGCAAGTGGTACAACCAAACTTCATGCTCCGTTCTTTCTGACTCCTACCCCCTCCGGTAATCCATATGCCATATTACCCTCATGGAACTAGACCAGATCGGAAAAAGTTAAAGCCATCATCAAAATCAATTACCAAACCAGCTTCGGTTTGTTGTCGGTTTGGTTTAGTTTGGCTCGGCTTTCGTTTTGAAGTCAGCAGCCAACCGCTCTAAAGCTCATTCTGAGGACTTCCTGGGACACTAGGAGGCGTCCCCCTGTAAGTAGTTACATAGCACAGAACTCTCAAGTAATCAGCAGCTGCTAACAACGCCGTCACCTTCCCCGTTACACGTTACATTGTCTAGTCAGCATGTGTACCTACAATGACTCTCTTCTCTTGATATGTGCTTAGGTTACCAAGAGAAAGCTTGAGAGCCTGTTAATGCAAGACACATCGAATGCAAAATGTTTTGCTTCCACCCTCTGCTCTCTCAAAACTGACCTTGGCCATGGGGTCTTGACAAACCTTCCCGTGATTTCAGGCTCGATTCAAAATCTGGTAGGGGGTTTCCCACGTAGTCACGTAGTAACATTTGCTGTTCGGATTTTTTTTCCAGACAAACAACATCCTCTCCAAGGGTTCCTCTGGTACCTTCTTCACTTGACCTACCTAATTTAGAGCAGTCCCCGGTGCCATCTTGGTGGCGACATTGCTCTGTGATAGCTCATACACACGCATACATTACTGCTGACATTTAAAAACATTCCTAACAGTTTGTGCAACTACATGGTAAACAGATGCTATGGGATTTTTTTACCCATTATCAGTCATCTCTGAAGACTGCAGTCAAGTGACAGGTTTTTGAGACTTTTCGCTCTAACGGCAAGAGATTTATTTTTAATAGAATATTGATATTATGGTACAAATGGCGTTTGGTGTTTTCTTCCCACCCCACCCCCACCAGTAATACAGTTCAGCTTTGTGGGTTATTTTGAAGCCCCAACACCCTCTATTCTGTTAGTCTGTTTTTTTTTTCTTGGGTGGGGGGAAAGTTGCAGACTTTTATGAACTCTCTGATTAAAGTACCTCCATCTGAATGCAGATTAAAAGTTTCAACACCTGAGAGCTCAAAACCAATGAATATTTATACTGAAAACCAGCAGATGAATACACTCTAAATCTTCAAATGCAAGTCTAGTCATGGGTTTTATCTTATTTTAGGACTCACTTTTTATTAAAATGAACTCTTGCATATTTACACTACAGAAATAAATGTTATTTGCAAGCACAATACAGTGGAGACCTTACAAATGCTTGCTCTGGGGAAGGCAACTTGGCTTCTCAAGCAGATTTTCTTTCTTTATCAGGTCTTCGAGGAAGCGAGTGTCATTGTATGCGGTTGGCATAATTTGGGATGGTGGAAATACATTCACCCGGGGGAGATTATTCATTTAGTGGTCAAGACAATTGTGAGTCCCTCCCTAGATGGGGGATTTCATTGATTTAGCAATTTCCCCCTTTCACTGTAAACTTCTTTCTGGACTGCTTTTCTAGAAGGTAGAGATTTGTACAAGCGAGCACAGAGGAACATTGCTTCGGCAACAGGTTGATTTGCCCTCCCTGTGAGGTGGCTTCACACATTGTGGTTTGATAGTGAAGGCCCTGGTTAACAGTTGTTAGGTGCTTCTTGTACTAGAAGAAGAAGCAAACTTGACATGTAGGCTGAAATCATGATCTGCCTCCAAGAACGTAACTGGAGTGCACGGCCACTGGCCTTCAGAACAATTAGCTCTACAGAGTGGTTGGAGGTGAAAGGTCAGGCCAAGGCTTAATGACACCAGGACCAGAGGCCGATAACCTAACTCACTCAGTAACACAAGTGAAAGCAAGTACTGTCAGCAACCGACACCACCAGGACAAGTAATGACTCCAAAACACATTAAAAAGTGATGATTTCGAAGATAGAGAATTGTTCCATCTTAGAATAACTAAGCTAAAGGTGAAAAATAAGCCCATTCCTTCCCTAATTCCCTTGCAACCTCTTGCTGTTCGTTAAAGTGCAATAAACCTCACATTAAAAAAAAAAAAAACCAGTGGGATTATCAGAATTTCGGGAAATACAAATTTTAATTGACCCCACCATGCATCTTGAGACTTCCGTGCCCTCACAATACGGAGGACTTAGAATGTGCAAATTTGCCATCATGTTCCTAAACTTATTCCTTCTTTTTCATAAAGTAAGCTTAGAGATAAATGTTTACAAATCAACCCAGTCATCATTTCTTCATTTTAATGCTTAAACGCTTCATTTTGATTGCTGCCTTTTTGACATTTCACCAAGGAAATATGTTTGCGTGTTCGCAATGCCATTGAATCAGCAATTAGATCTCCATATTCCAGATGTCATGAGAGTTTTCAATGCATCTCCCAATAAAATTTATTTCCGAACTTTGAAAAAAAACCACACAAATGTACTTTGTATAAATTGAGCATATTATCCTTATTTTTCTAATTGCTACATTTAACACAGAGAGGGCCTCTGGATTTATTAATTCAAGGATTTCACACCATTCTACATAATATTTTTTCTCGCAACGAATACAGTTTTGGGTTATTTATGGGAGCAACTTAGGCATCTTGATTCGCTATTTTTTTTTTCCGGCGAAACAGGAGACACGGAGACAAATTTGTGCTATTAACGGTGTGCTATACTCTTCATCCTTATGAGTCTGTCTGGAGCCCTGGCACTCTGGCTAACACAGGAAATACATTGTCAAAAGTGAACAAAGGAAAATGGAATTCTGGTCTCCTTCATTAAGACTTCTAACTTCTTAACTCTCTCCCTGCAGACCTCACATTGCTCTGATTCTCCCTTAGCACACACAGCTAGCTTGAAAGTACAGTTTCTGTGACACCTTGGCCATCCTGTGTTCCCAACACCAACCTTTTCCTCTTTCAGTCCTTGGTGAGCTGAATACACAGCTTCCCCACTCTTTGCAACAGACTCTAATTGACTCTTTAAAAAATACAGTAAACCAAAATGACTACACAATGTGCAATATGGCACCACTGTAACATTTAATTGGGAGTGCAGAGGTACCTCTGTTTTCTCCAGGACTCGCTTCCGGAAGATTCTGTCCACCTGATTTGGAAATGCACACACACATACACACACACGCACACACACCCCAAATCATCATCCTTATTCATGTAGGAGCATGACCAAGCAAGCAGAGTAATCCTTCCCAATGGTCCTCTTACAGGCCACACCCATCACCACGGACGGCCCCGGCAGACAGCCGAGGTGCTACTCCCTCCATTATTCCCAAGACAACTCTTTTGGCATTTTCTTCTCTAATGAGTAAAATGGCACAATCCAGGGCTCCTTCTGAAAATCCCGATGGAAGGATTTTACTCGGTATTTACCCGGTTCTGAGGGTAACACTAGAAGAGCCTGACTCCCTGTTCTCCTCCCATCCGTAGAGTGTTTTGCGGATACCTCTTTCTGGCCCATCCCACCTCTTGAAAAATGTGCCTGAGCAAAAACTCATCTGTTAGTAATAGAACTGAAAAATGCCTCATTCCGGCTAGAAGTGGTATGAGAGCTGCTACTGCTCCAGCAAATTTATTTTGCCTTTCAAGGGTTTAATTGCACACAACATGGTGCAGTTTTGATTAATCCTTCAGAATTTAATATATACTCTGGGGGGGTCAATATGTTGATTCTTCATGCATCGCTATCATGGGAGTAACTGGAATGCGTTTAACCACCACAGGAGGTACACTCCTCAGACTTACCTGGCCCTGCCAGGGGTAAAAAGTGCTCATTAATGACTCCATCCAGGAGAGGAGCCAGCAGAGGGGGTGTACTTCCTTTCTGACACTATTTCTGGCTTGCTTGGCAGGCAGGTTTCCCTTGGGGAGGTCCCAGGTGAGGCACACGCTGGAATCTTCCAGGCTTATGCCCTGATCATTTTAATGAGAAAGCAGCGTCGAAATATCGGCGCCTTGCATCCACCCAACTTACGGAGCCACTGTACGGGCACTTAACTGAACAGTTTCAAGATCAGGAAGGGGAGAGTCAACCGGGTCAATGAGTGTTCATTCTGTGAACTCAGGCTACGAAGAGGTGGTTCAAAGGCGATAACAAGTCCAGTCGCCATTTTCCCAAAGAGTGATCTTTTAAATTCTAGAGTCTATGTTCCTGTAGTTGGGTTTCTAACGGAGCGCAGGAGGACTACGGGTTAGAGCATCTCACTAAGCGTGTGGACGGGCGTCATAAGATCTCCTGATTTGAGTGAAGATAAGCAGACTCTTAAGTCAGCTCTGGAAAGTCAGAAGCAGAGGTGAAGAACCATGAGAACAGTGCTATGGAAACGCTGCACTTGTGAACTCATTGTACCAACTATCCCCAGGAGGGAGGTCTGCTTCAACAGAAGCAGAGGGGATAAAAAAAAGAGAGAGAGCACAAAGCATAGAATCAGAGGGAGACTCCAGTCTTGGCCCTGTTGCTCTGGACAAGGTTAAACAGCCTCTTCCAGTCTGTTTTCTCACCTAAAAATTATAATATTAGACCCACCTCAGAGAGGTCATGTTATGGGATGAATTGTGTCATCCCCCAAATTCATATGTTGAAGTCCTGTTAGGACTGCCGATTGTGACTATATTCGGAGATAATCACCTTTAAAGAGGTAATTCAGGTATAATGAGGACATGTGGAGCGGGGGGGCTCTAATGCAATATGACTGGTGTCCTTTTAGAAAAAGGAGAATTGGGTCCACGTAGAGGAAAGACCAGGTGAAGACACAGGGAGAAGATGGCCATCCACAAGCCAAGGAGAGAGGCCTCAGGGTGAGATCAACACAACAGACACCTTGATCTCGGACTTCTAGCCTCCTGTGAGTAAGTAAATTTCTGGTATGCAAGCCAGCCAGCCTGTAGTTTGTCAGACTTGGTAAATTGATAGACTGTTCTGAGCCTCTGATGTCATCAGACACAACAGGTGCTCAGCAAAGCACAGACCTTCGGAGAACATTAGTTGCCATTCCACTCTCCCCAACCCCATTCTACAGATGCACAAACAGAAACAGACCCATTAAGATGAGTTGCCTGAAGGTGATATAATAAGTGAGGAAGGAGGAAGTCACCTTCCAAATTGCAGAGACCCAGACTCCTAGTGCATGCTGGGTCTACTGGACCATACTGCCTCCCCCAACAAGAAATGGGAGCCCAGGGGACATGGGAATCACATCAAACAAAGGGCCTACGTGACATTTTTGGCTTCTGGCCAAGGCATGATTCACATCTCAAGGTAACTTCAGTATTTCTAAGCCACAAACAAGGGTTCGGTGGGAGATGACTGCGTAGGCAACGAGCTTTTGCAAAATCCGTTCTCCGAAGCACTATCCAAACCATCAAGCAACGGCTAGCCCATCCTCACCCCCACAGACAGACAAGACTACCTGACAGTTTTATGATGAAAACTAACCCAATTCTAACCACCACCACCCACCCCCCACCCCCAAAATGCCATCCACTGTGAAGGCTTTCTCAGTCATATTCATAGGTGGCCAAGAAAGCATCTGAAGAGCTTCATGCCAAAGAGAAAACCAGGGCACCAGGAGGCCAGGGATCATGTGCAAGTCAAGACTCTTGAGTATATAACTGCCCACGCTCCTGGGCTGAGTGCTCACCAGATTAAACCAGCTATGAGGCATCTAAAAGTTAGAACAACAAACGCACTGCCAGGTTTATAGTTACACTGCAGTCAGACGGGGCCACCAAGTCATGTGTGCCCCCTCTTAATCCCCACTGAAGATCAGGTAATTCACCCACCACCTGAGAAACGTGCACACCCACCCACACCCTGATCCCATTTGGTTTCTCTAGCTCAGTCAGGTCTCTCAACCTCCAAATCTTGGCAGTTCTAAGAAGCACTACCAAAGAGACAATTGGATGCAGTTCAATTGCAGTGAAATTAGAAGCTGCCTTAGCTACACCGGGGTATACAGAACAGGGACTGTTTACTCAACGTATAAGTCAAGGTCAACAAGGGAAGGAACACTTCCTGTTCACAAATCCTTTAGGGCTGTTTGTTTTGGGGCCTCTAGATGTTCCTGGTGAAATCCCAAAGTGTGTGCCTGGGAATAACCAGCTCAGTCACATGAAATTCATTCTCTTTTGCAAATTGCTTTAGTCTTACCAGGCCTACCAGGATTCAGTTCCTGCTGGTTCTTGTTAAGAAGCAAAAGGGCAGAATTGTGCCCCTTCTCGCAAAGGCAGAGGCCTCCGGCCACGAAAACGGTCCGCTCTCCCTTTAGACTGCCAACTCAATTCAACTGGAAACGTCAGGAGAAATCCACCTGAATGCAAAGGTCCTAGTGTGTGCATATGAATACATTTCACCCTGCCCAGAAACACAGCAGGGACTGTCTATTAAGCAAGAGTATTGATTTACAGACTTGCTCCTTTAACCTACAAGACACTCTGTGGCCTCTATCTGGCACCTCTTTTAACTTCTGTGTTTTGGGCCATATATTGTGATCTACTGAGGGAAGCTTGTTTCCATTAGAAATGTCTCCTTGTAAACTCCGTGGGGTTCTCCCGTGCAGTTTTTCTTCCTTTGAATCGCTGGTGGATGCAAAGTGGGTTAAGCTATTTCAAAAGAAGCAAGTCACTAAGTTGTTTTTCTCCACCATCAGAAACTTTTAATTACATATGTTTACTGGTGAATTTTTGCTAAACGGTATTTAAAAAAAAAATCAACTGACATTAATGACTCCAAGTGTGAAATACACAGATTGCTTAAGTAAACATCACTTTCTTTTTCACAGAGTATAAGTGAAGAGAAAAACAGACTTTTGCTATTAATTGATGAAATACTATCTAAATGATCTCATTTAGTGAGAAACAAGCAAAATCCCCCAACATGAAGGTCACTGCTGTCACCCTGACTTGTTTCTTGGGGCCCAGGGATACCTGAGGATTCTCGACAGTGTCTGATAGGACCCCGCGAGTGCCCCCACGAGAGGGTACACTTTCTGCCTTCCCACGTATTGATAAGCATTTGAGCGCAAGCATCAGGCGAACTGCACACTCAATAACTCACAAGGGAAGTGCTCATTTGTGAGCTTAAATACTGGAACCGAGCACACCAAAAAGGAGGTCTGTAAAACTGGTCCATTACAGCTCAATTATCCACAGGATTAAACCTTAAAGGCAAAATCTCCGAAACAAGTGCATCTGAAAACTCAACTGGAAGCTCCTCCAAAAACCAAACAGACAAACAAAAACAGCCTTGCTCCATCCCCATGGAGGATGGAGGAGAGCTGGGGTGTCTCCAGATAATAAGCAGAGGGAGGCCCATCTTCTGCCCTGCCACTCCAGAGGTCATGGGGAGAGTGTCACTCAGTCAGGAGCCAAAAACTGCCCGCGATTCCTGCCTGCCATCTGGTTGTGTGAGACACTCGCCCACAAAGGCACGGGTGAGAGAACGCTTCGCCCTCAGCGTGGCACCGAGGGCGGACACAGGGACGTCGTCTTCAAATGCAAAGGACACGCTCAGAGATAAGGGTGGGGACAGGTAGAGATAAACCCGACTCGCATTCGGGAAGGCATCCATCTTGGGTCACCTATCTGATCACGGGCCCTGTAATCACATTGCCTTGAAACAGGAGCAAGAGATTTCTTTTGTTCACCACAATGCCAAGGATCTGGGATTTTGTGGCCTGATCCTCAGACAATGCTCCATTGGAAACTTTCTGAAAATAGCACGCTCCTCAAACGTATGTATTGCCAGAAGAGGACTGAGACAATACGTTCTGCCCTCAACTTGGTCACATACCATTAATGGCTCTAGAAATTTCTAAAACGAATGCCAGGGCCCCGTTGTAAGGGAAACTGGATTATACGCCAATGGCCTAAAAATAGGATTCTGCTGACAAAAAGGGAGACAAAGAAAGGTGAATCTCTTTCTTTGTGCTCACATATCTGAGAAAAGCATGACTTAGAGGGATTCTTCCAAAACCCCAGTTCCTGATGAATGTACTTATCCTCAAAACCACCAAGAGACATCAGCCCTTTCAGACAAGTGGGAGACATTGTCCCCATCCCACCCAGAACCCCCCCCCCCAAAAGAAAGCAAAGATAGAGTCCCATCCAAAAGTGACGGAGGGTGATCTTGGCAACACGGACTTATCTGTTTTTCCTCCTCTGAATCATCTTGAATAATTCTCCAGACACCAAAAGAACTAATAGGAGGTGGGAGAACTCTAGGAAGGGCTAATGACTGACTGCAGGCTTCTCAGCCATTAGAGGCACCAGAAGACGCTGGGCCAGGATGCTCCAAGCAGTGAGTGAGGGAGAGAACTAGGGAAACAAGGAACAGGCAAAATCCCTCACTCCAGAAGAACCACTAGACAACTCTACAACTCTGGCAAATTGCCTTCCCTAATTCACAAGATGGCGGGCACATGTGAAGGGCCATAAAGGGCAAGACAACAGCCAAGTGGCCTCAGAGTCCCCATATTCAGTCCCCTGCCTATCCTGAGCGTGCCCACCCCTCAGGGAATGAGTTACTAGAGGCATATACACAGATGTCATGGGCAGTTGTGAGGTCCCTCCAACACCTCCAGTGTTGACCCTCGACTCAAGAACTGCTGGGCTGGTAGAGTTTGACCCCAGATCTGGGGCTTGCTGACCAGCTACGCCAAAGTGTGCACCTCTCAGAGGAACCAGCAGGGATTCCAAGCAAAGTGGCTAGAGGTAGAGAATGGGGAATCCAAAGAATTCCTTTATCAAGCAAGAGCAGGAGGCCCTGGGGAAAATGGGCCACGTTTCCCCCTTCCAGGGCAGACTTTCTGACGACTAGCTTTCATCTCGAAATAACCACCAAGGCATCGAAAATTCAAGTGAGAAACAGGCTGGGGAAGGAAAGTTGCTTGTTTTTATGGCATATCTGACTCGCTCGGAGGCAAAATCTGTTGCTGCATTTGGACTCCTGAGAGAATGGTTTGCATCCCCTGCTTGGGGATCTAAAGATGCGCCCGTCTGAGGCAAAGAAAGACACCTTCCGTTTCCTTTGGTGAAAATAAGACACCACGTGCAGGTCAATAGGTTCTAAGAACAGCTACCAGGAAAAGGGACCATGCTTCTAATCAGGGCGCAAAATCTACTACGAAACAGTGGCTCAACAACCAGGGCATCATGCTGCAAACGGTCATCCGTAAAACTACATTGGGACCCTTCCCGGAAGTGCTCAAAGAACGCTTTCGTGTTCACATTATCCTAATGTAAGAGAGTCAGCACGTAGTATGACATGCACTCGACAAATTAAATCATCGTGGCCCACACAGTCCCACTACCTAAAATGATGGCACTGAGGAATAATTCATTCAGCCAAGATCTATTATGACCAACATCAATGAAGTATCCCAGGTCCCGTTATAGGTCCTGGGGAGGAAGCAAAGAAGAAAACAGACAAACTCCCCCACTCTCGCGGAGCTTACATTTCAGGAAAGGTGAAAATGGAGCACTAATTAGTAAGAAAAATGTACATTATATCAGACAGTGGTCAGCACTGTGGAGAGAAACAAAGCAGGGAAGCGAGACAGAAGAGTGCTAGGGATGCAGTTTAAAAGGGGGAAGCGGGTAGTCAGGGAAAGTCACACAGACAAACCTAAAGAGAATGAGGCCATTGGTCATGTGGATATCCAAAGGAAGAACTTTCTAGACAGATGAAGTAGGATGTGCAAAGGCCCTGAGGCTGGAGCATGCAAAGAGACCACTGTGACTGTAAAAAAAGCATCAGTGTGCTTAGAAACAGCAACATGGGGCGGGGGGGGGCACCTGGGTGGCTCAGTTGGTGGAGCGTCCAACTTCAGCTCAGGTCATAATCTCACGATTCGTGAGTTCAAGCCCTGCATCGGGCTCTGTGCTGACAGCTCGGAGCCTGAAGCCTGCCTCTAATTCTGTGTCCCCCTCTCTCTCTGCCCCTCCCCTGCTCACACTCTGTCTCTCTCTCTCCTTCTCAAAAATTAATAAACATTAAAAAAAATTTTAAGAAAAGAAATAGCAACAGAGAGAGAGAGAGAGAGCAAAATCGAATAAGTATTATGGGAGGGGAAAAGGCCAGTAAGAAAACTGTCAGCATAGGGTGACCCTGTTTATTTAAAAATCGCTGCATAATCCGTATCTTTTAAAATAGGAGAAAATACACCAAAAATGTACAGCGGCTTTTGGTCGGGAAAGAATTTCAAAGATCAGGCGTGGTCTCTGTTCTCTTCTTTTTGGATTCTTTCAAAAGTGAATGTTTACGGAGCGTGTGCTGCATGCCAGACATGGGACATGTAATGATGGATGAACCCACAGAGGCCTTTCTTCCCTCCTGAGCTGATATTCTAATAGGACAGAGGGCAAGTATACACAGCAAGAAATCTTTCTGCAAAAACAACAACAACGGCGACTGCAAGTTGTGACACGTGCCGAGAAGAATCAAACAGCTAAGACAGAGAATAACACGTTTGGAAGAAAGCAGTGAGGGAAGGTCCCAGTGAGGTGGTGACTTAAGTTGAGCCCAAACGGATCAAAAAGAGGTGATCCGGCAAGTGTAGTTAGAAGCGCTTTCTAAATTTTTTTTTTTCAACGTTTATTTATTTTTGGGGACAGAGAGAGACAGAGCGTGAACGGGGGAGGGGCAGAGAGAGAGGGAGACACAGAATCGGAAACAGGCTCCAGGCTCCGAGCCATCAGCCCAGAGCCCGACGCGGGGCTCGAACTCACGGACCGCGAGATCGTGACCTGGCTGAAGTCGGACGCTCAACCCACTGAGCCACCCTAGAAGCGCTTTCTAAATGAGGGACTGGGATATGTAGAAGCCCTAAGGCAGGAAAGAGGCCCGTTTGAGGAACCAAAATAAAGTTATAGTAAGTGAGGAAATGTAAATTAAATAGCATGAGATGGCGTGAATATGAATAACTTATATATATATATATATTTACAAAATATATATATTATAACGCATATGTATATGTATGTAACGTATATGTACAAACATATCTTCTACTTTCTGAAAGCTCACAACATGCCGCTTCATCTTTTTATAGATTCAAAATACGCTTTTTCTTTTTTACATTTTCTTTTTTTTTTTTTTTTTTAAGTAATCTCTGTCCCCAGCGTGGGGCTCAAACGCACAACCCCGCGATCAAGGGTCGTAGGCCCTACTGACTGAGCTGGGTTCCTCACCACTTTGTTTGTACGAAAGACCCGCTTTCGCTAACTGAAAGAAATCCAAAGAAGCTTCTTGCTTTTGTGAAACAATGCAAAAAACGGAAACACAAAACTCGCTCTCGGCCTTGGTTCCACAGCCAGCCTCGGCACTACAGAGGCAGCCCCCAGCCCAAGCAGTGAGCGTGGCCCCACCAAGCTCCTACCCCAGGCACTGCACTCACACCATCTCATCGTCAAGTCACCATGGCTCTGAACTGGGTCTGTGAGCATCTGTGCTTCGTCTCCATTTATTTTGTGCATCCATCAGCAAGACGGATACCTGATGATACCTAAGGTATCAGAAAAGCCTAAGAGAAGTTATTCTGGGGCGGGGGGGGGGGGGGGGGCTTGGGAATGCTCAAAATTTCTCTGTATAAATGTATGCTAATTGCTTCTTCACTTTATGCCATTTTGGCTGACAAAAAGGTTTCATAGGAATGCTCTGTTTTCAGATAGTGGGGAAACCCTGTGTGTTTAGTCTTACGTGGTTATATGACTGCCAAGTTGTCTTTTTTTTTTTTTTTTTAGGTTTATTGATTTTGAGAGAGAGAAGGGGGGGAGGGAGGGGCAGAGCAAGGGAGAAAGAGAGAATCCCAAGCAGGGAGAATCCCCTACCAACATGAGGCCCAAGCTCCCAAACTGTGAGATCATGACCTGAGCCGAAATCAAGAGTCAAAGACGTCCCGGACTGAGCCACCCAGGCACCCCAGTATTTTGATCACTTATTCATTCAACAAGTGTTTATTGAACATCTATTATATGCCAGTGACTGTGCTAGGAATAAGGCTGTAAATAACACAGAGACGGTCTCTGCTCTCAGGAAGACTTAAGTCAAACCAGAGGCAAAGCCAGGATCTCAGAACTCCCACTTGGCATGACGGCAAATTGGGGAAGAGCCAGGGACGAATCTCAGGAACCTGGCAGTCTAATTCCAAGTATGCCACAAACTTCCAGCACAAATAGCCCCCAAACTGGTTCTCTTTAGCACGCTTTTGACTGAACGAGTATATATACGTGCCTTCGTCTCGTTCACATTCATACATTCACCCAGCCCTATTGACCACGTGACATCGCTATGCTGACACCATGCTAAGAGGGAAAGTTACAGAGGTGGAAGAGAGGTATCCTTTGAAGGAGCCAGCAGCCAATCTGATGAGATGGCCGGTAAACATTTACAGTACACAGAGCATCCCGTGAAAGAGTCTGCACATTCAGCCTTGCGATGATTAATGTGTATTTTAGCAAATAGGGTGGGCAGATGTTAACGGCTTTGATTACCTCAAAGTCACAAATGTCCAAAAGCCTTCACCAGCACGAGCACGTATGATACACGATGCTACATTTACAAAGGTATATATTATTACTAGAATGTTCGGTGGCCTGCCGACAGTCTGATGGGAGGTATACAGAGGTCTGTGATTAAGAAACAAGGAAGGGCAGGGGGGCCTGGGTGGCTCAGTCGGTTAAGCGGCCGACTTCGGCTCAGGTCATGATCTCGCGGTCCGTGAGTTCGAGCCCCGCGTCGGGCTCTGTGCTGACGGCTCAGCGCCTGGAGCCTGTTTCAGATTCTGTGTCTCCCTCTCTCTGACCCTCCCCCGTTCATGCTCTGTCTCTCTCTGTCTCAAAAATAAATTTTAAAAAAAACGTTAAAAAAAAAAAAGAAACAAGGAAGGGCAGCTGGGACAGTTAAATGCCAACTATTGGTTTCGGCTCAGGTCACAATTTTCATGGTTTGTGAGATCAAGCCCTATGTTGGGCTCTGCACTGACAGCATGAAGCCTGCTTAGGATTCTCTCCCCATCTCTCTCTGGGTCTCCCCTGCCCACCCTCTCTCTCTTCCTCTCAAAATAAATAAATAAACATTAAAAAAAAAGAAAGAAAGAAACAGGGAAAGGTCTGCTTGATAGTTTTAAAAATGGCAGCCCATTCTTCCCTTTCTCTCTGTCCTCCTTTGAACCTTTATGTCACCTCATCCAGACAGTAGAAGAACAGACCCAGCATCCCCACAAAATAGACGCGCCATTCAAATAAACGTTTGGCCCTCGTCTGAAGTGGACATTTGGCAAAACAACCGAGGTGTTACCTCGCATCTCCGCAAGTGTTTTCATTTGCAAGCTCTGTGAGGGCAATAGGCATGGTTCAAGGCTTCTTTTCGCTCTTCGGCTCTGCCCTCCTTGAGGGCCAGGAGTTGTCACTCAAGTAGTGACTTGAGTGACTCCACGCTTCTCCACCCTTTCGAGTACGTCCGTTTTGTGTAAAAGCCAGTGTTTGCTGGACGCATACGTGTTCAAGTATTCGCACGTGCCAGGCACGGGCCTAGGCACTTTATAAGTATTTATACACTTCATCTTCTCACTTAAGTCTCACACCCTTCCTCACAGCTTCTCGGTTATCATCTCCTGGGTACACAGGAAGGAGGCAATGGAATGCCTAGCCCCAAGCCCCTCATCCAGTACCAGCAGCCACAACCAGCCAGTCTGGCTCCAAATCCATCCCTCCTTGTGACAACACGGTGCCCTTTGGGCCACCACTCACGGTAGATGAGTCGGCTTTCACCACTTCCACCAACACATAACGGCACAAAGATTCGGCAAGTCGAAGCTTTTCTTGGCACAGTCGTGCCCTCAGATCCTAACCCATTTCCCTGAATCTACTGCCCAGATTTGTCTAAAAAATCCCGGTGTTCTGAAAGGATTTACGCCCAGAGTGACAGAGGCTACCTTGGAAAAGCCACAGTCTGTCTTTCCCGGCTTTGGAAATCCCTTTTGTCAGAGAGAAGATGTGAAAAACTAAAGTCACTCACAGAAAAACAGAATAATACCGCACTCTTCTTAGGTTTATAAACACCCAGTACGAGACAGCGAGAGATAGGAGGAGAGTCCCAGATGCATAACGAACAAATAGCAAATTTAATAGTGTGGGCCTTGTTTATATTTCTGCCATCAACTTTAATGATGAGCCTATTTATGCTAAACTTCACTACATTATCGGAGTCATTAGTGCCTGTAAGTGAGTGATAATGCGCTTGAAACTTTCACAAGGACATGAGCTTTCTCCAAGCCTTACATCGCAAAGTCTAGAGATCCAGTGAGTATTCCTGTCTGTATGCCCAGAACAACTGTTTGGTATTATGCCCCGGAGAAGAGCCTAGAGGCCCAACAAGTTTGAGAATGTGAGTTAAAGAGGGTTAAATGGACTTGTTTTACCTCAAAATCTCTAACATCGTGTAAGGTGTCAGTGCGTCCCCTGAATCTCCAAGATGGGACGCACTACGTCAGATTTTCTGAACACTGACCAAAGAAAGTTTCTTCAAAAGAGGACCTCACTAGTTATTAGTCCATTAAAACACTAGCGTAGCGAATGTTGAACCAAAAACAACAACAACAACAACAACAACAACTGTAGCAATACCCAATATCTGAATCATAATAAAGTACAAACAGAGGGGCGCCTGGGTGGCTCAGTTGGATAAAGGTCCGACTTCAGCTCAGGTCATGATCTCACGGTTCATGGGTTCGGGCCCTGAGTCGGGCTCTGTGCTGACAGCTCAGAGCCTGGAGCCTGCTTCGGATTCTGTGTCTCCCTCTGTCTCTGCCCCGCCCCCCACTCCCGCTCTGTCTCTCTAAAATAAATAAAGCATTAAAATAAATAAGTAAATAAGTAAATAAATAAATAAATAAATAAAGTGCACACAGAACATACATTGGTTCATCACCAGCCATTGTATCCACGAGCCGAGCAAAGTTGCCTACCCGAGGGTTTAGGTATTTCCGAGAGTTTACATGCTACTGAGAAAGCACATTTCTGCACATGTGAAGTCCTAATTGAGAAGCGCTCAACAGAGTTAGAATCAAAGGTTTCACAAAGAGCCTCAAAACACTGCGTGAGTGTTTCCCTTCTGCCAATGTGGGCCAGAAGTTCTGCGGAACCTCAAGTATCCCTACTCTTGGGACCACAGGAACCTTTGCCCACTTTGCCAAGGGAAACCCAGCATCAGTAGAGCCTCAAAGGAGGGACATATTAAACACTCCGACCAGCATCAGAATTTTTCTCAATGTCGAGCCGTGTTATCAGGAGACAAGCTACATGCGGCCTAAATCAGGCCTGAAAAAGAAAATCGGTACGATGGCCGACACCGGGCCTGAGCAGAGCTCAGAACGGAGCCGGCTGGAGTGTGGCAGAGAAGCATTCTTACACAACAGACCTCAGCACTTTCTGACGGTGTCCTGTCACCAGAAAGGCCTTCCCCTGACCACCTTGTCTGAAAAAGCGACCTTGTGCTTCTTCAGCCCATTTCCCCGTCATGGCTTTCTGTGGTACGTATTGTCTAATACCATCTTCTTATTTTTCTTTTTTATGGCCCACCTCCCCCCGACTAGAATGTAAGTTCCATGAGCCCAGGAACAAATCCATCACATTCATCACCATACCCGCCCCCACCCCCCCAACACCCACACACCTGGAACAACGCCTGCCACAGAGAAACCACTCGATAAATACTCACTGAACACTGAATGAATGTTCTGCTTTGTGGAAACTTTGATTCCGGGAACAGGTACCCTGTCTTGAGGGCAGGAATAGACCTGGGTTTAATTTCCTGTGCTACCTTGACACAACTCTCACTCCTCCTTACACTCTTATAAGCTCCCACCTAACCAGGGGGAGGAGTCAAGAAAACCAGAGGAAGAGGAAGAAAGAAAACAGGAAGTCCAGGGGAAGAAGGTAGAGTTCTGGTGCTGAGGTAGACATCACCTGTGTCCGCGAGCTCATACGCTAACCAGAAGGTCAGGCTGTTCAAGGAAGACTTCACAGGAAGTATTTCTCAGCTTCTGGCACCAGAGTAGACAATGCCACGCATGTGAACCAGGCTTCTGGGCACAAGAGGCACGTCAAAGCCTTTGCACACTTGAGAGGACCCCTCCTTGCGACTTTTCTTGCACTGGACATATTTTATTCCCTGCCCTGCCCACAGCCCCTTCGGAAGAAACTGAATAATTCAAACACCCTGGTAAGGTCACTTGCCCCTCAATCTTGTCCACAAGATTACAGCTAGCCAACGCTCTGAGTGACCAGTGGCCAATCAGCTCACATTCTCCTGAGAGAATATCTAAGAGACCACCGTCCCTTGGTCACGGGCTGTAGATCTATGAGGCCTTAACAAGTCAGGGTGTGCAGCCGTATTGGCCCCTAAAGGAGCAAAAGGAAGCCAATCAAAGTACAGTCACCTGGAGAGAAGAAGGAAAGAGATACTGTGTGGCTTCAGTGGTTAAGACGCTTGAGAAACCAGGCCCCACCCTCTTTGAGGCCGGAGAGATGCTCTCAGTCCTAACAGATGCCAGACTCCAACTCACCCAACATCTGAGCAGTTTTCATTCCTATATTAGTGAGTCTGCCCCCGATGCCCCCTCAAAGGCCTTCTTTACTTCAACTAGCCCGTGCGGTGTTTCTTACGTCACAACCAAACATACTCCTGGCTGGAACACCTGCTTTGGGTCTAAGATGCACTGGCGTTCGTGAGCGGCACTGGTTCCTTCTTTATCTGAGTTCCCGTGGTTCTCTACATAAATTCTGTTTTCCACCCTTCCTGCATGGCCCTGCTCAAATCCTAACTGCCCTCTGAAGTCTTCTTTGAGCCCCAGTAAAATGATCAGCAACCCCCCCCCTTACAAAATTAGCCATGAACTCGCACTCCCTATGGCATCTGCTGAAGTTCCTTCTCCTACGTATTGAGAATCTGCCTTGAGCTCTGTCAGGTTCTCGTCTCTGGTGACCAGGGACACATGGTCTCTGACCTCGAGGAACAACGAGCAAGATATCAAGAAATTAGTACAAAGTGCCAAGAACTAAATGGAGTGACAAATGGGCAGGAAGCCTTGAGGTCTCCTGTGTAGGTTCGGGGTCAGAACTGGTACTTCTGTGTCTATAATAAACCTGAAGTTCAAACAGGTGACATCAGGGGAAAAAATTATTTGCTCGCCATATCAAAGTGATAGGTATATGGACAAGACAGAAAAAAAAAATGTTCTTGGAAATGCTTCTGTCATGTAGACATGGACATGATGAAAAATATTTCCTCCTCATAAGTGAGGCCATTCACAAACAGTAGCTGAGACAACCCATTAATGACACAGACTAAATGCCTCTCTAAATGTAATGTAAACACATGTGCTTGATATATCAGTCAAAACCGTTAACATGCTCAGTAGTATCAAAGACGACTTTCAAATCATGCTGTGTCCAAATATTAATCTCTGGCTGCTTTTCCCTTTCACCATCCCCATTAAAATGATTACTACACTTATCTTTAAATGGGGGGTGAGGAAGCACACTCGAATGAATGTCAAAGTAAAATTGATAAAAATACCAAGAGAATGCTCACAACTACAGGGAAATAAAGGATCAAACAGTTCCAATCAAGACTTTTCTATATGAGCACAGTCATTATTAGCTCTATCTGTCTTGCATGGTAAATCAAGAATAACGAAGATATGCCATCTGTATATATTCCCATAATTCACTATTTGCTCCTAAAGCCAATATTTCTAAAAGACAAAACCAAGGTATGTAGTCTTCATGAGTTGCTGGATTTAGAAGTTTTAAAAAGATTTCAATATCTAGCATCTTTTATAACACTCTGCTAATAAAAAAAAGTAAGTTGGCAGTGAAAAGACAGACCTGTATCTACGGAATCAGGCTGGAGTTCAAGCCACAAGGACTATTGGGTTACCATTTTTATTACTAATTTGCTCTGTTCATTTAAGGAATCAATTTACTGCCATTAAAGGCTTGGATTTCACATATTTTACAATTTACACACATTTCCTGATGTGAATGAGCTACAGCTCATAAGAACTCAGACAAGCTGTCCTCTGATGGTCCAATAGTTGTACATGTTCTTGGAATGTATTTGCAAGTAGAACAGAAATGTCATGATGCCTACCACTCAATAAACAGGAAAAAATACTGAGCGGTGTGGGAGCTTTGTTCAGCAGTTATATATATTTATGGATCCTCCCGCAATAAGCCAGTTATGAAATAATAGAAATTAAGAGGGGCCTTCCTGGACTTGACTGTTTTCACCTAAATCTAAATGTAATTTTTCCTTAACTTAACAGCAAACCCCATGGGAGAAGCTGAACTTCATTGATTTGGAATAGGATGAATGACTGTCCTTCCCAAACCCTTCAGGAAGGTAGAATGGCCCCAACTTTGGGGGGAAAAAAAGAGTTTTTACAGATCATGGTAAATCAATAACTCATAGACAGTATGACAGATACAGAATATCCTTACTTAAGATGAAAAACAAATTGCACGTTGCAATCTTTAATCGATAAAGAGCCAACAAATCAGCAGTGCAAACAAGATGAGACAGTCTTATTTCATCCTCCGTCACGAACTGAAAAGATACACTGGGCTGTGTTTCGTGGTTAAAAATTGCTCCCAGGATGGGATGCTTGGGAACTATTGAGTGAGAAGGTCAGTGGAGACCAGCGGGCTGTGGGATTTGCAATGCAGAAAGGACAGGTGGGTGGAACATAAAAGGGCACTCTACACAAATGTCAATGAACGTATTATCCTTCTACAAACTTCCTTCAGCAAGGACTGTGGTGGCTTTGAAGCGCCTGTTCATCTCGCGCGGGAGCAAGAATGAGACACCTCTTGCTTTAGCTTTTGATTAAATGATGTTCAGAAGAAAACCTATCAACGTCGACTAAACCCTTCACAGTTAAACCAGAGGGCTTAACCCACCCCAATTAGCCCAACGCCTTTGAAATTTTACCAAGGGCTCCTTTCTTTTCTTGTGCCAGTTAACTCTAAAAGATCGTTTTGGGAAGGTAATTCCTCAATTACAAAAACTCTAAAGTGCACCGTACACAGGAGAGATGCTAATTATAGCCATCTTTTGAGCGTCTAAAACATTAGGACTTATGTAAGTGATGCTCATTTTATAGATGAAGATTCTGACACTCAGGAAGGTACAGCGACATGCCCGCGGTCATACAACTGAAAGAGGCAAGGTTGCGACTCACGTCGCCAGTCTGACTCCAAAGCCCATTACCCGATGCATTACACTGTGGCTGGGGACTACCAGCCACAGGTGGCCCATCCTCATTTCCAATGCCTCCCCACACACCCTCTCCTCTCTCTTCTCACGTATCTCCTTATTGTCCCAAACATGGCTTGTGCTCTGCCACTTACAGCTGTCCACGTGTCATTCCCCGGTTCTGGGATCCCCTCCACTCGTTTTTAAAAAAAAAAAATATTTTGACGTTTATTTATTTCTGACACAGAGCACGAGCGGGGGAAGGGCAGAGAGAGAGGGGGGACACAGAATCCGAAGCAGGCTCCAGGCTCTGAGCTGTCAGCACAGAGCCCGACGCGGGGCTCGAACCCACGGAACATGAGATCATGACCTGAGCCGAAGCCAGAAGCTCAACCGACTGAGTCACCCAGGCGCCCCCTGGGATCCCTTCCACTCTTTATCTTCAAGGTCGTACTGTAGCCTTGTCTCCCCACCTGTTGTCACTTGCTGCTTCCAACAAAACATTTCCACTGCATCTAATGTCTGTTACTTTTCCACATTTCTCTACTTTGTTGCTTCCCCCCCCACCACCACCACCACAAACTGTATGTTGCCTGAGGGCAGGAACTGTTTGCCTAGTGTCTTAGTCCTCTTGGGCTAAGACCATAGACTGGGTGGCTTAACGACAGGAATTTCTTTTTTCCCAGTTCTGGAGGCTGAAAGTCCAAGATCAAGGTGCTGGTAGATTCTGTTCTTGGTGAGGGCCCTCTTCCTGATTGACAGACGGTTGCCTTCTTGCTGTGACCTCACATGGTGGAGAGAGAGAGGGCTCTGGTCTCCTCCTCTCTTATAAGGACACTAATCCCATCACGAGGGCTCTACCCTCAGAACCTCATCTAAGCCTGATCACCTACCAAAGACCTCACCTCCCAACACCTCACATTGGAGATTAGGCCTTCAATGTATGAATTTTGGACAAACATCAGTCCATAGCACCTAGTTAATACCTATTGAGCGCACACATTTTTGTGTCAAGCTTTTTGTATTGATTAGACGTATTAATTTACAGCAATCCTAGGAATAGGGCTATTAACTATTACTATTACTATCCCTACCCTACAGATGGGGATGTGAAGGCACAGAGTGGTTAGTAATGCAGCATAACGTCACGGTGCTATTGAATGAGCACAGGCCCTATTTGTCGAGAGGTTACTCTCTCAACTTCGATGCCACAGCGTCCTCTACAAAAGCCCCCGGCTCGGGGGCACCTGGGTGACGCAGTCGGTCAGGCGTCCAACTTGGGCTCAAGTCACGGTCTCATGGTTCGTGGGTTTGGGCCCCGCATCGGGCTCTCCACTGACGGTGCAGAGCCTGCTTGGGATTGTCTCTCTCTCTCCCTCTCTCTCGCTGCCCCTCCCCCACTCATTCTCTCGCTCTCAAAATAGATAAACTTTCTTAAAAAATCATCAAAGAATAAAATAAGTAAAATAAAAAAGCACCCAGCAAAATGCCTCAGCCACAGGCAGAAACAAATAAATGATGGCAGAGGAGTTGGAATCATCAAATTCAAGCCAACTCAGAGTCTGCGGTGGCTGGGAGCATCCGGTTCGTTCGTTCAAACAATGAGGCACACACAGGGGAAATGCACGGCCTGGCTGCTGAGCTGGTCTTTTGTCGAGGAAACCGAAGAAGAAAAGCATCGCTCCTCAACCGAGGGGGCTGCTGGATGCTGGAAGGTTTTTCTTTCTTCTTTTCAAGCCATTTCCACCCAAAACATAAAGATAAATTCTAAAAGAAGCTTTTCATTAACTACAAAGGCCTCGTAACTGTCTTGCCTTTCTATCTGTACTTACATCTTTAAAAATACGCAGCACTGGGGGCAAACTATTTCCTTGGCTGGTATTAAAATCAATGAAACTCCGAACATCGGCCTTCCGTTCACGCAAACATTTATGGAGTGCCCGAAAGGTGTGAAACACCGCGAGCTACCGTGGGACAGCAAGGTTAAGTTCACACCCGCGGAGAGGGAAGGTAGTGGTTTACGCAACGCAAAGGCTAGCACCGTGTGAAAAACACACATAAGGAGTTATGGGGGCACACAGAAAAATCAGGGATTGAGTTGGGGCGCTGAGGTTCAGAACTGTTGGCAGCTACATGCGTCTAAGGGCTACAACACGAAACGCAACAGAGCCTCTGTTAAATACGCGACTCGTTTGCCATTTGTTATTTCTTAACCATTGCCAGTCACGGCTGTTGAAGTACCTGCCAATGATGACGGGAGCTAACGTCATTCATGAACTCTTCACCGAGCTCTCTGATAGTGAACTGTGGAGACTAACACGCTCCTACCCTAACTCTGGGTCTTCGATGAAGAAATGTCTACTTACATTTCACAAATAAGGTGGATTTCTCAAATCTCACCTTGCTTGCCACTCGGCAACGCTTCCATGTGCCAACACTTCCGTTGAAGACAGAAGACATTAATTAAATGATTAGCCTTGAGCTCCGACAGGAAAACAAACACAGTTCATGAATTTGTTCACTGTTCTTCCCTGCTGTGGACACGAGCTATTGTTAGCAACAGGAATAACAGCACAGACTCGGTTTTCAGGGAGACCCTTTGGATACAGGAGACGAAACGAGCTCTGACGTGAAGAAGGTTCCAAAGAGTCACGCGGAGTGTTTGAAAACACCGACCGTGGGGTCGTTCTGTTTATGTGGCCACATGGAAGAGAAACAGAAATACTGGTAAGCCGAACGGAACCTAGCGGACAGATGCTAGAATTTGTACCCAACACTAAGAATTCGATTCTCTCTGCCGGGCCCCCAGCTCTCAGAAATAAAAATCATGTAGATAAGATCTCAAAAAAAAAAAAAAACTGGCATGCTTTGAAAAAAATACCAAGCCTTTTAGCACCCTCCCCTTCTTTCAGTAACCAGAAGATTTGATCTGCATAAAAATGAAAACTAGACCCTACAGATTCCTGTTCCAGTGTTCCCCCAAGATTTCTTTATAAACGAAGTATAAATACCAATTATCAACAGACCTGTACACTGGGCATGAAAGACAACAGTTGGCAATGGATTTCCAATAGGAAATATTGAGGACAACCAGAAAGCTCACCAAAAATTCTCTCTGCTGTTTATTAACATGTCAATCACTGCTTAGTCCATAGAAATGTCATAAAATACGACACCCATTTTCCCATGTTCTTCATTCACGTGAAAACCTAGTGATATTATTATTTGTGCCATGGTTTTTTTTTTTTAACGTTTATTTATCTTTGAGACAGGGAGAGAAAGAGCATGAACGGGGGAGGGTCAGAGAGAGGGAGACACAGAATCTGAAACAGGCTCCAGGCTCTGAGCTGTCAGCACAGAGCCCGACGCGGGGCTCGAACTCACGGACCGCGAGATTGTGACCTGAGCCGAAGTCGGACGCCCAACCGACTGAGCCACCCAGGCGCCCCTATTTGTGCCATGTGACTAGGGGTTGATGGTGACTCTGCCGATGAATAAAAGTGGTATGATCTGATTTCCATGGCTGGACCGTAGCATTTCTATCACTACAGTCCTGGAAACAAGATCAAACTGAAACCAAACTAGACCAGCGGCCCCCGAGAGGAATACGGAGCTTGCCAAACAAAAGCAGATTTCTCCAGATGACCGGGGACATGACGGTAGAGAACATACATGAAAGGGGGAAAAGGTGAAGTGAGTGGAGAACAAATGATCTCAGAAAAGCCAGATTTTCTCACAAAGAAAGAGCATCATGAGGCAAAGAAAAGGAACCCACAAACCCAAATTCAGGAGTCACCTTTCCCATTAAGGCAACAGAAAGTGATAGTTGCCGTTACTTTTAATTTTCTTCAAACCTCAAGGCCCAATTTGAGTTCCATCTTCTCCGGGAAGCTGCCCATTATCACCACCCGTGAGATGTATCTCCCCTCATCCTGCGAACTCATAAGCTGCACTGCACCACTGTGATTAATGTGTCTGTCTCTCCAGCCAGACCAGGAGCTTCTAGAAGGCAAGAGCTGGGCTTCTCACTCTTCAAATTCCCTACAGGACCCGGACATGACATCCCCACACAGCAGATGCTCAAAAAAAAAATGCCCGTCAAATAAATTAACCAAGCCAATGGCTTTCTTCTCATATTCACAGAATCTGAACATTTTTATTGTCTGACTGGTGGAACTTAAAAAAATACAAGAAAACCTGGAGCAAATGCTATAGGAACAGTCTTCTACAAGTCGTGGTGGTCTGGCACCACTCAAAATAGATGGCCAGCCAACCTGATGAAAGGCTTCTTCTCTGCCTTCTAGCATCAAACTTTCCCCTTGACTTCAAGCCAGGTGAAGTGCATGCCCCTTGCTGGTCACAATCACGATGACAATCAAGTCATCCAACCCTGAGCGAATGAATAAGCAGGCGCTGGAAGGTGGGAACCCAAAAGGAGTGAAGCTCTTGTCTCTGCCCTCATGAAGCCCACAGTCACCCAGGAAACAGAAAGCAAGACGCAGAGACGAATAACAATCTTATAAAAGGCAGGGTGAGATTAAGGCTTAAAGAGAAACAGAATGCTGGGGCGCCTGAGTGGCTCTGTTGGTTGAGCGTCCGACTTCAGCTCGGGTCATGATCTCGCAGCTCATGAGTTCGAGCCCCGCGTCGGGCTCTGTGCTGACAGCTGGGAGCCTGGAGCCTGCCTCGGATTCTGTGCCTCCCTCTGTCTCTGCTCCAACCCATTTGCATTCTGTCTCTGTCTCTCTCAAAAATAAACATTAAAAAAAAATTTTAAAAAAGAAACAGAATGTTGTTGACACAAATCAAAGACAGATTTAACAGGCCAGGGCACTGGGGAAAGCCTTTATAGTAGTTGCTAAGTCTTGACCTACACTTTAGGAAACGTATCAGATACCCACCCATCAAGTGAGTGGCAAAAAAAAGCAAGAACCAGTATGATGTAGTAAAAGAGTCTAGACTTGGCTCAGATTTGTGGTTTGGTCTGGGGTCAGACACTTAAAAATGGATGGCCTTATGTGAATTGGCCATCTCTTCTTTGAACCCCAGTTTTTCTACAGATAGGAAGGTCAGGGCTAACTTCAACGGACTCTTCTATTAATTGTGATCATGTGCTTGAAGTTGCCTGGCAGAATATTTGGCAAAAGGCAGGGGCTGAAGATCTTAGGGTTCATTTGGGAAATACATCAATGAAGTATTTGCAAGAGGGACATACTATGAACCCAACACTCACTACCAAACATACAAGGAGAATATGAACAAATCATAGTATTTCGCTTCCCGAGGCCTCATGAAGCTTGTGGTCCCTTTGCAAGGACCCAAACACCAAGGCAAGTGCAGCACAGGGCTCAGTGGAAATCAGCGTGTGCAATCA
Organism: Prionailurus bengalensis; assembly: GCF_016509475.1. NCBI lineage: Eukaryota > Metazoa > Chordata > Mammalia > Carnivora > Felidae > Prionailurus > Prionailurus bengalensis. The sequence continues at coordinate 187,038,585 of NC_057344.1, read as the reverse complement.
TCCAGGTTTCACCCAGACAGAACAAGTTTCCAGGAGCTGGTCCCCCTCTGGGAGAAGTGTAAGTTACAAGTTTCAGCAGAGGGAGCTCCGTGTAAGGGGCTAGCAAGGGGCTAGCTCCGTGTAAGGATCTGGATAACTGGAGGAGGGTCTGTGCAACGCAAGGAAATTTTAGACCTCTGTATCCAGCTGTTTCTTTCTTTGTATTCTCAGGGTGAACAGTTTGGTGTGTGTGTGTGTGTGTGTGTGTGTGTGTGTGTGTGTGTGTTTGGTTTTTTCCCCGAAAGAAGATCCACTCACCTTAAAACTCAAATTTAAATAGGACCCTGAGCTTTGAATATGAAACCTGGCATTCAGGTTCTGTCGGGGATAAGCAAACGCTGTTTTTCTCATTTTGAAGATGGATAAACTGAGCTCCACAGACAGGCTAAACAACTTGTTCAAATCAACGACACAGCTGGAAATAAAACCCAGTTTCTTTACCTCCTGGTTCAGTATGTATTTTGGGATATATAACATAGGCTTCAAACAGTGTTTAAGTTCTATTTAACCTTCGTGGGGAATATTCCAATTAACATATCCACCCCCGGGGTGTTTCTCCCAGTTGAAATTTTCTTCCTTTTTTGTAATGTGAAGGAGATACTCTCCCCGCCCCCTACCTCTTTTTTTTTTTTTTTTTTTTTTTGGTTTTTTTTTTCTCCCCCTTCTCTTACTAAAGCTGGCAAATGTTAGTGGCTTCTTGGGTTTTCTGCTCAATTCAACTCAAGAGGAGCTTGAAATGTATTCCATTTTTTGTAACAGTTAGGAAGGGACTGTTAAGGGGTGGGGAAGATCAATCACTTGTGAAAAATGCTAGGTGTCCCATTATGGTATGATAAGTTCGGCTGCACAGCTGATGCATTTTTTTTGCTCTCTGAATAAATGGCAGAAGTCAGTTCCCCATAAATTCAAAATGTATATTAGAACATGAAATCATATTTTAAGTGGATTTCACATATTGCTTCTCTTCATCATTCTAAATACCAAAGATGAAGCTTGCCACTTGCTCTGGAAGTCTTTTCCCTGCTGTTATTTTGTTTTGTTTTTGTTTTGTAGCTTTTGTTTAATCGGATGCGAATCGTAGTTGGCGGCCTTTATTGCTCAAAACTACCTGAAAGGGAAAGGCAAGAAAATGAACTTGTGCCTGCTCCCTCCGTTCCAAGCAGCATTTATTTTCATTATGACCGTTTCTGGCTTCTTTCAAAATGGCGCTGCTCCCCAAATGGCGAAGCCAACCCCAAATACCTTTCCGCTAAGCCAATCCACGGTCCCCATCCGGCTGCTCCTTTGATACAGAACATTGGTTTTGGTTTTGGTTTGGTTTGGGGTTTTTTTTTTCCCCCCTCTCCATTTAATTTAAACATCCTCTAGGATCCCACACAGAGGCAAGATAGTCCTGGGATTAAGAACACAGATGCTGAAGCCAAGATCCCTGAGCCCAGCTCTGTCACTTCTGTCACCTTGGCAAGTCACTTGACCTCTGTGCTTCAGTTTCTATAAAATGAAAGGTAGCTGCTCCTTGGGCCATCATCAATATTGGTTCCAGGAAAAGTCTCTCTCTACTAGACTCCCAGCCCCAAATGGGTCTGTCACTTGGCACTTATGATCCAGCCCTCACTGTCTTTAGTCCTTTGTTCCTTTTCCTCCTTTCAACGCATCTGCAAAGCGTACCATCTTCTCATGGCATTACCCCCTGTGGGGGCTCCTTCTGAATCCCCTCTGCGGGCTTCTTGTCCCCTTTCCCTAAACATCTCAGCTTTACCTCCATTCTCTCCTAGAAAATTTCGCCCGAGCTTGAAATCATATCCCAAATTTATACCTTTAACAGGGACTTTTCCTGTGAACCCCTGACTCCCATAGGTGCCATCTGTCCCCCGCCACTTGGACACCTGACTGTGTACGTCCCACTGTACAGACTCCCATTCTGCCTCAGAGTCAGCCTTCATGTTTCTCTTTTCATCCTCCCAAATCCATACCCCAAGGTCTCCACCTCCAAAATCTTCCCTGATCTGGCCACGTCTCTCCATTTTTATCCGTGCCATTGTAGATCTAGTCGGGATCTCTGGGGCAGCCTTCTAAGTGCCCTCCCCCGATTCCATTCCTGTCCCTTACCCCCCAAATCTTCTCTCTACTCTGCGGCCAGAGAAATCAGAAAAAAACAAAAAGTGTGTTAGGTCTAATCACTCACCAGTTTAATGACCCACCCTCCTCCACTGGTTCCCTTTTACATGTTAAATAAACTCTCTTGCCCTCTTCCTGGCCTTGTCCACTGTGACCTAGCCCCTGCCTGCTTCTCCACTTCCCATCCCATACTCTTCCCTACGTTTCCAACACTCCCTGATTCTTTCTGCTTTGTGAATAGTCCAAGCTCATTTTTACCTTAGGGTCCTTGCAATCACTGTTGCCTCTGACCAGAACGTTCTCTCTCCCCTCCCATCATTCAGGTCTCTGCTCAGTAGTAGCCTCCCCAGAGAAACTTCCCTACTGTTCTGCCTACAAGAGCCTCAGCGTCAGTCACTTTCTAGCTCATTATCCTGATTTATTTTTGTGATAGGCTTCATTGCTATCTGAAATATTATTTCTTTGTTAACCATTTATTATCCACCTTCCCCCATATTTCATATCAACAGGCACTTTGTCTGGTTCATCGTCTCACTTTCAGTATTTAAAAAAGACCAGGCAAATGTTATACTGTTCATAAATATTTGTTGAATGAAAGAATGAATAACAAATGTTTAAAATCGCTTAATTCCCTGAACTGATCCACATTACCTTGGCGAGACATTTTGTGGGCCTAGATAATTATACTGTAATTAGTCTGAGAGAAAGGCATTTAAGTTGTAAGTTAACAAGCAGATGAATGAGTGTTCCGAGGATGCTGACCACTTGTCGTCTGCAGAGTGGAATATGTGAGCAGAAGCTGGCTGAAATCGTGGGACAGCTTGACTTGATGTAAGAAAAATCTTTTGAATTCTAAGGGTCGTGGATAATGGAGAGAGGTTGCCAAGAAAGGTGCCAGCACTTGATTCCTAAAGCACTTGACAAACAATACCCAATGCTTTGCCTTAGATGCTCAGTAATTTGTTAATTTATTGTCGTTACTAATGGGTTACACAACCCATAACATACACGACATTTCACCCGTTCTAAGATGCACATTTTTCCACCTTCCATCACTGATTATCAGAATGTATCTTAGTGCATGATAGTTACATTAGCAGCATCTTTTCTTAGTGACATAAAATAATGATACTTAATATGTGGCATCTCAGACTCAATAAAATACAGTAATTTTTTATAATTTACACTCATCGAACGCTGGCTTTGGGGAAGCATTTACAAATGTTATCATATTAATCCTCCCAATAGCCTATCAGGATAGGTGACATCAGGCCTGTTTTATAAATAAGAAACTAAGGAACAGGGAGATATAAATAACTTTTCTAAACTCAGAGAGACTCTAAGTGTTTGATCCCAGAATTTAGTCCAGAGCTACCTGACCTCCAAACAAATTTGTCACCATTCTGCTATAATAATTATCAATTGTTAAATTAAATTGGGTCCTGTACATGATAGACAAAATGCCCATCACAAATGAGTCATATAGCAGGTGTTCAGTTCATGTGAGTTCCCTTCCTCTCTACTCCTTTACATTTGCCCGAATGTGAGAGCATGAACCGTGCTCTGATTCCGGGATTTATGTAAAACCTCTTAGAGGGCAAGCTTTGGCAGTCAGAGTTTGAGGTCTGGCTTTTTGAAAAGATCAGAGCCTATATCAAAGGCAGCAAGTTAGCTCGGAAATCAGTGGGACCACATAATGATCGGGCTGCCGAGAGACCCCTCCCTGATGAACAGGGGAGAGACGAACAGCCAAATCAACTCCCTGCCTCAGTCTTGACTCAGAGGACACTAATGAGATTAGACTTTGGAAGCAGATGGGTCGATCGTTCTAGAAAGAGCAAGGGAGGTAGAGCACAGTGGGAAATGCATTGGTTTTTGAACTTCACCATCTTGGGCTCCAACCCCAGCTCTCCTTAACATCTTTGGACCTTAGTTTTCGAATCTCTAAATTAAAGGAAGTAATCTCTAAATTAAAGGAGGTGCTATTCCTCTGCAGGCTTGTAGAAACGATGTGTTTAGTTCACAAATACTCACTGAGCACTTTCCATGTGCATTGGTCTGCACCACTGAGATGAACAAGGAAACATCCCTGCCCTCATTTGGCTTACATTTTAGCAGATGTAGAGTGCCTAGCATATCACTTGGTGATTCATAAATAAGAGTCATTATTAAAGCAATTAAGTGAAAAGCTTCACATCAGATACTATGACTGGAACAGGTGTCCAGCCAAAAATTGCCCACAAATTCTTCATAAAGCACCAAACGGTTAAACCTTGGGGCCCTGACGCTTGGGTCTGCTCTGCCAAGGACTTTCTTTGTCAAGATCATCACATGTCTGCCTCCTTATCACGCCACATTCAGTCCCATGTCACCCCTCAAAGAGGAGACGCTGTCTAAGCCAACCCCTTCTGCCTGGTCCCAGGTCTCTATCACCCCACCTTGGTTAGCCCTCACCACAGTCTGATATTTCTGCCTTTTAAATGTGTTTGCTTGTTTCCTTATTCATGGTGCCATCCTCCATGAGGACGTAAGCTCCCAGAGCATAGGGACCCCCTGCCCTTTGTACCTAGACTAGGTCCTGGCACTTAAAATCTGCATGACCGAACATCAGTGCTATCAGCTACAATGAATAAACATGTTAAACCCAAGGGTTAAGTTGGGGACCCCATGAACAAAACACCCAAACTTTTGCTACCAGTGGCCAACGTGATGCATGGTTGGCAACGCCTACAGAGGCTGGATCCCAGCTTCTGGAAGGACAAATCACTCCATTTACTCTGAGACCTGCAAGCCTTGGAATCAAAGGTTTCAGATCACTGGACACCGCAGACCACAAAACCAGTGGGAGAATAGGAGTAGAACGGAGGCGAGATGCAATGAACCCAGGTCTGCTTGAGCAGGGAACTCCTCTGAGGAGGCAAGCATCGGAATTAGGAGAAATGAATCCATATGGTTTATTTAGCCTCAAAAAAGACTTCTGACAATATTTCAAATCCACAGCCATTAAGACACTGAGTCACGCTGGGACTGTGGAAACTAGCCTGACAACAAGAGGGGATCAATGAACCAACAAGAAATCTATTGAACGCGTACTACATACCTGACCTGCGTCAGGTGAGCTGCCATAAAGATCCGACAGAGTGCAACAGGAGGGAGCCCCAGTGGCTACGCCAACATTGGGCTCCTTCGATAGTTTTATACATGATCTAAATAGAAGCATGCATGCAATTCTCCAGCTCCGCTGAGCAAAACAAACTCTTCAGGTTCATAAAATGTTGAGCTGATGGAATAAAGGGGCAGAAAGGGTTCACAATGCTACCTGATGCTCGGAAGAATAGCAAAGGAGTGGTTCTTGTGAGTGCCGCACTGGCAGAAGCCCCTTGGGAGAGGCAAGCGAGAGGCTACGAAAGGCAAGGGCTTTCTCGATCTCGGTTGTCACTGTGCGCCCAGGTCTAGACCAGAGCTAGTACACGACAGACACTAATTGTGTGAAAAAGAGGAGGAAAGGCACTGGAGAGCTAAGATGTGCCTTGCATTGACTTTCAAGACACTGGGGGTAGAGACCTTGGATGACAGGAGGCAGAGCTAAAACTGTGCTCAGGGCCAGACTTATTTCTTCACTCCTGAGACCTGAGCAGACCACAGATTGTTTGTCGAGAACAACAGTCAACACCCCTGATTCTCGTGACAATGGGGAAGAAGTGGGACAGAGAGAGGAAAGTAGGTAACTTTCATCATGGACCAAATGGCCAACACGAGGAGCCTTTGTTCTATGAGAACATTTAGAAAATCTGGGCTCCCCTGCTTCCCTTGGCTTAGCAATGCAAGACCTGAACAGCAAAGGATTTTCTTTGTCGCATGATCTAAAATAAACATTTGACAAGTTTGATATCGCCGGGCTTTCATATTACACCACTTTGTCACGGGAGCTCAGTGGTGACACTGTTTGTGGTCTAATTTCTTAACTTCAAGGGGCTCCCTAGACAGAAACCTGAAACTTCACAACAGCGTGAGGGAAGAAAAAGCAAAACTGTTTCATCAGAAATGGGCTTTTGAGGATCTCTGGCTCTGTCAATTGCTCTCCCTCCTAATGCCAAAACCAGGTGGTCACCGGGAGGAGGAGCCGTGGAAGACGTGGCAGGAGGCGGCAAGGATGTTTTAACCAGGACACCGGGCTGTGCCTCAGAGGGAAGACTCAATGTGGGAACTGAGCCAAATCGTCCTCCTGCCTAGGGGAAGGCCATGACGGGAAAGGTGTGGGTGTGGACCCTCAAACACAAGGGGGGGGGGGCGGCTGTAGGAAGAGCACTCTGTCCATTCTAGAGCTATGTTGGCTGGTCCTACAGAAGGAAGAGAATAATTCAGGACTGCAATGGTCAGGCAGGAACGGAGCACTGTTAAATGACCCAGGTCGTCTCTCGGCGGACAAATCTAAAACACCAGAATCCAAATGACTTTCTTCAGGGTCGCTCTTCTCGGGACTGGCCACCGGCTCTCACGCATCTGAGCGTCACTCACGCTTCTGCATTTGCATTCTAGCCTGCTCCCACCTAGAAGGTCCAACTCAACACCATTCCAGCCCCACCTTCAGGATCCAGCTCGGATTCCACGCAAAAGGAGCCCTGCCTTTGGAGCAAGGCACATTTGGAATCTAATACCAGGTCCGTCCCGTAGGAGATGTGTGCCCTTGGGAAGCCACTGAACTCGCCGGAGCCAGTTTTCTCACCTCCAAAATGAAGCCAACAGGATCCATCTCGCTGACTCACAGGGTTGTAGGGAGGTACCAAATGGGATTGTTAGAAAGGGAAATGGAGGCCAGACAGGTAGCAAATTGTAAATCAGCACCTTGAGGGGGGTGGCGGTTTGATTTAGTTGGATAAAATATGAAGGAGTAGCTATGGGTTTGCAGAGGGTCAGATGGTAAATTCAGAGGTCAGAGAAGGGATTGGCAGGGAGCTATCGTGTCACCGAGTGCCAGCCACCGCACAGGGCCCTGGGAGACGCAGAGGTGAACAAAAATGATAGGACCCATTCACTCATGAAGCTTCCAATTTAATGAAAAGGAATGGGCTTTGGAGCCAGGCCCAACTGGGAGTAAATTCCAGCTCAGCCATATTTTAGCAATTGGTCTTGGGCAAGTGATTCAACCTCACCAAAGCTATTTCCTTAGCTATAAAATGAGGTTAATATTAGCTACCTCACAGAGTTCTTGTAAAGATTAAGTAGGATACATATGTAAAGAGCCTTTCCTATAGGAGAAGGAACTTAGGCAATAGACTTGCTGAATTTCCTTCTTACTGGGGTTTTCTGCCACGCCAGAAATGTCTGAGTTGTGCTTCCTCTAAAAGTCATAATAGATGATTTGTGGAAAACAGACACTAAATGTATTTTTTTTCCATCTCTCTTTCTAAAAAATAATCGTTTACAAACTATTTCCCCTATGTGTATTGTTTTGGATGAGCATCATGGCTCTTATACAATATTCTTGATTTCCTCCTGAAAAATAAAAGATCTAATGATTTGAATGCTTCCCCCGCCCCATGATCAACAGCAATGCTGATTTGTGTATGTTTCCACTAAATTATGTGCCATACTAGATAAAAGATTTGCTGTGAAAAACAGCCACTTCCAAAAATGAGAGTTTATCAATTCCAATCATTCTTATCCAAAATTAGTTGTCAAGTTTCAATGGCTGAAATGAATTTAACAACATAAATTCGGTACCACTACAGAATGACTAATACTACCTTGTAGAGCAGTCCTGAATTCACAGCCCTGTTGGGGTTCACCAACTACATCTAAAATATCAGCACTTCTGTGTGATAATTGAGCCTATTAACAACAGTTGACTGACATTAGATGTAGTCAAACTAAGCATCAATTAAAAAAATATGCTGGCTTCCCCCGCCCCCCAAAATTAAGAAGCAGTTGTCACCCACTCACCAAAGGGAAATCAGAATCATTAATGTGGTGTTATGAAACCGAGTTATTTGACTAACAGACAGAAATATTTTTTTCACTGCCACAAAAGCCAGCAAATACATTACGATGCTGTAGCAATATTGATATTCATAAAACCTCATTAGGCCAACTGGAAGTCAAACATTAGCCAATCATGCTCCTGATTCCTACTTACAGATCAAAGTTAAATACGGGGTTTAGCCAGTTAGAAACAAAATTGAATCTGAGATCCGCATCACTCCCATTAAGTAGCATTCTGTGAGGCTGTGTTTGAGACGAACGGCCCATTGGGAGCTATTCCCAAACCAACGAGAGAGCCTCCTACCCACGTCAGGCTTGAAATACCATGACTATTCATTTAAATAAACACATGCTCAAGCAGTCTGGATTTCCATCGTCCTGCCCTCCCTTTCCTTGGTCATTTCACCTTAGACTGGTTTGTTTCCAGCAAAATGAAAATCCTGTTTGAACCAAATAATTCTCATTTTCAACATGGGCATCTCTGTTATCGTGCCCGTAGTACAAGAGGCAACTATCTTCTTTGCGCGTTTATGTCTCTCCTCTCTGCCATTAGCTCTTAATGAAAACAGAAAGACAAATAAACTGATTTAAACAGGTGGTAGGAGCAAGCTGAGCTCCATGCCCGGGAAAACAAAGTTGAGCCAGGCGGTGGTAAGCAGGGTCAGGCCGGCACCCAGGGCAGGAGCAAAATCTCAGTATGGTTGGTTGTGGGGACAGAGCAGGCGAGCCTTCCTCTGGATAAGACCGTGCTTTAAAATTCCAATAAGCAGCACAAACACAGCAGCACCAGCAAAATGTGTCTCCCTTCCTGCTGAGATGGTTCACTGCCTCTTCTACATCATTTATAGCCCACAGCTGGGGGTTATTCCACAGGGTCGCCAGGCCAGGGAGCAATACCCAGACACTGACAGCTTTGAGCAGAGCCTCCCGTCCTCAAATTCTGACTGTATCTCCATGGCGCCATGTGTGCGTGTGTGTGTGCGTGTGTGTGTGTGTGTGTGTGTGTGTGCGCGCCCTCTAGTTGGTTTACACAAGGGACGTCAAACAGAAAGAGGTTGATTTGATTTCGTTGTACCCTTTCAAATTAGTTGCCTCGGAGAAATCTGTTTTAAAATTACTGAGAGTTCTACCACATTACATACAATGTACGGCCTTCAGAGCTCGCAGTGCACGGGGAAAGCATGATTTAGTCTTTGCTTTGCTCCTTAGCGCACAGATTGGAGAGTAAATAAACCTGGCTACACGCGTTGGCAGACCCAGAATTTCTATAAGGAGGAGGAGGAGGATGGGCAAGCAGGTTGGAACGGAGGACCCATCTCAGCGTGACATTGTTTATGGCAAGTGCACTGTTTCAACTTAGCCCATCCATTGGGCGTGGGAGGGGAGCTCACTGAGGGGAAAGGCTCGAGGTCCTTTCAAGCTACTCTAACGCAACTACTGGGAGTGATTACAGTTATCTCTTGGTTGGTGCCTGACTTGCTTGACTCCTTTGGAAACCTCTTGAAACATGAAGGCATTTGAGGAAAAGGAAATATTTTAAGGAAAATAGTAGAAAGTTTTTTTCATAACACAAATTTCTAATGATAAATGATGCAATAAATTCTACAGTTAAAAATGATAATTCATTTTTCGTTACAGTAATAACTTAGGGGCACCTGGATGGCTCAGTTGGTTAAACGTCCTACTCTGGCTCAGGTCAGGATCTCACAGTTTGTGAGTTTGAGCCCCATGTCGGGCTTTGTGCTTACAGCTCAGAACCTGGAGCCTGCTTAGGATTCTGTGTCTCCCTCTTTCTCTGCTTCTCTCTCTCTCTCTCTCTCTCTCTCTCTCTCAAAAATAAATAAACATTTAAAAAAAACCTGAATGCTGGCATTTAGGATGCTGTACTAAATGTATGTTATTTGGTCAAACCAAAATTACAACAATGGCAAGCACAATATACGCAGAAGTTTTAGGATAATAAAAATAAAGCAAATCTTTACATAGAACATTTAATTTGCAAAACATTTTCAAATATATGAACTCCCTGGATCTTTGCTGCAACCCTACAAAAGAAGTGGGCAAGCTAGCAGTGTCTCCATTTTCTACATCACAGACAAAACTGAGGCTCACAGACAAAATGGCTCGCTTGCATTCACACACACACGCTTACACTTACTGGTGCATGCTAGTGCCCCAAGAGTAGCTTCAAATTCAGAGCCCCTCTTCCCATATCACAAGTTCGCTCCTTCAAAAAAGTGTTGAAGATAACATTTCTCTGGGTATAGAAGCAATAACATCTCAGTAATAATGAGCACTCCTAGCACGTTGTTTTTGGTTTCTAATCCCATTCTGCAACAAAAGAGACCGGGGCTCCTTGCAGAAGTGGCTGAATCTTGGACTGGGACAAGAAAGACACAAAGTAACCCTGGGGCATCCTGCAGTGCCAGAAAGTAATTAAGCGTGCACACACACACACGCACACAATGATGGAAGAGAGTCGAAGGGACCCAATTGCCAGAGCTGACCAAGATAAATAACAGATCACTGGATTATAACTTGCAGTATAAAATAAATATCCATGAGTCCATATAAGTAAATGATTGGAATAAATAAGTAATGAGAGAGAGGAGACAAATCCAAACATTTTCTGTACACATGCCTCCAAGAGGTGAAGTATAATTCCAACTTTTTAAGCATGGCCTATGCATTGTGATTTTCTCCCCAAGAGCACAGTATGGAAAAGGGGGAGAAGAACTTTACAGTGGAGACACCTGGTATACACTCCTCAGTGGAACAAGCTCAACACCAACAGTAGTAAGTCATTCTGACAGTATGCACTCTCATATAATGTAATTAACCTCTGTCGTCTTCCTCCCCCAAACCCATAAGCCTAATATAATCCTGAGAAAAACATCAGAAAATCCCAACGATGGGACATTCGACAAAATGCCCTGACCAGTCCACCTCAAAACTGTCAAAGGTCATCAAAAACAAGGAAGGTCTGAGAAACTGTCTTAGCCAAGAGGGACCTATGGGCACATGAAAACTAAATGGACTGTGGTATCCTGAGTAGGCTCGTGGGACGGAATAAGGATATTGGGTAAAAAATGAAAGAACTCTAAATAAAGTATAGACTTTAGGTAACCGTAAAGTATCGATATTGGTTCATTGATTGTAACTGAGATACCGCACTAATATAATGTTAATAATAGGGAAAACAGGTGCAATGTATATGAAAACTCTATCTTTGCAGTTTTTCTGTAAATCTAAAACTATTCTAAAATCAAGCGTTTATTGAATAAAAAAGATTAACCTCTCTGCACCAAAATCATACACATGACACATAAACTCCACGATCAAAGGATGGACCTTAATTCAGAGTAAACAAGGAAACGTAACTATGATTTCTACGCATCGGCCCCCATGGTAGCCCAAATGTTTCAGCCACCTACATGTTGGACAATGAATATTAAAAAAATCATAAGACCATCTATAATCTATGGGCTATCCTTCCTCACCATGGAGCAGACTAGCAACAGATCAGAAGCAACAGCTGCAAAAGAAACAAGGGAAGATTTAAAAGAAGGAGAAGGAGAAGGAGAAGAAGAAGAAGAAAAGTGTGGCATGTGGTAGCACCCGGGCTATCTGATTCTGGCCCCAACAATCCTCTACTGAGTGGTGGTGAAGGGTGAGAAATCAGTCAGTCACTCACAATTGGGGGAGTAAGAGGCAAAAGCTTCAGCTTAAGTGCGTCTGTACCCGGTGTGAAAGAGATCCTAAAATTGCAACTCTAAATGCCTTGGGTATTGACAGAGCAATCCATGTGGCAGCTAAGTGGACATTAATGTACTCTACAGTACCTGTTGGAGCCTCACAAACTAAATTATTTTCCCTCCTACCTATCCACCAAGAGAGTATAATCTACTGAGGGGGAGAAAAAAAGAATTCTTGATTGTTAAATGGAGCTAAGTGGCAATGCCATGGCAGGGAGGGAGCCCAAGTTAGACTCTGGCGGGTGAAATGAGGTGTTGTGCTGAGGTCCTCAGAGGCTGCTTCGCAAGCCCCACCTGCAACAAATGCCAGGGCGATATACCATCAGCTCATCGACAGAATGGAGGCTCTCTGGCTTGAATTTCATCCACTCAGACATCCTGCCTGTTTAGCACAGAAGAGCCATTTTCTATCTCCAAGAATTATGGTGCCATCTCAGTTTTGCAAGGGATCTGAAAAGCGACCGCATCCAGATGACTATTTGACACCTGGTCTATCATCATAGGATCCCTGCCAAGGGCTCCTTCAGCCTCTCCTTGGGACGAGGCCCTCATTACCTTTCAAGGCATGTTCCGAGGGTATCCTTGCCCCGGCTGGATCCCATTTCTCTGACATCATCTCCGACTCTAACTCCGCATACCCCAGCCATCTGACCTTCTCACTGTTGCTTGTACCTTCTAGGCAAACTCCTGCCTCAGGGCCTTTGCACTTGCTTTTTCTCCTATGTGGAATGTACTTTTACCATATACTCACATGACTCGCTCCCTCACCTTCTTCATGTCTTTGCCCAAATGTTGCCTTCTCTGTGAAGCTTTCCCGGACCATTTTGAATTGTCCCATTAACAATGGGACAGTACTCTGCCCTCCTTTGCGGCTTAATTTTTCTCTATAGCATTTACGACCATCGTTTATGTTTTTATTGTCTTATTTTCCCCTCTAGAGTATAGGCGCCATGAAGTCAGGGTTCTTTATTCACTGATGTACTCGCAGCACTCAGAACTGTGGCTGTCACATATCACTCAATTCATACAAATTCATGAACAACTAAATTCTTCACTTTCAAACTTTCCATTTAATAAGCAAGTCATATTTATAGGAACGTTATATACCACCCCTCTAAAAAAGTTAATTCATGATATGTGTCCATATGGCATTCCACTTTTACAACCTTATAAACTTTTCATTAACCTGTCTTTTTTAAGGCTGGCTTTTGGTGTAGAAAATACTATCACCCTACATATTAAAAGTGATGATAATGACACAGGTTTCTTTTGTTTATTATTAGGTACTGGGTGGGAAATTCAAGATTCAAGTGAGATTCATTCCTCATGCATCTTTGTCTTCCTCTCCTCTATACAAAGCCCAGCACACGGCTGTCCATTTATGTCCATCCAAAGACTTATGCGTGAATTTTCAAAGCAGCATAGAAATCAAAATGTAGGATAAATGCTAACGTCCATCAGCTAGTAAATGGAAAATCAGCCTGCGGTGTGTCTATACAATGGAAAACCAATCAGCAATAAGAACAAATGATCTGCTGACATGTACCGCAATGTGGATGAACCTTCAAAACATACGCTATCACAAACAGGCAAAAGTCACAAAGTATATGATTACCTTACATAAAAAATACCAAAAAAAGCAAATCTATAGAGACATGATATAAATGAGTATTTGCCTGGAGCTGAAGGAAGGGATGGGCAATAACTACCAGTGGCCAGGAGGAATCTTTCTGGCAGGATAAAAAATATTCTAGATTTGAATTGTGGCAATGGTTGTACAATTATATAATTGACTAAGATTCACTGAAGTGCACAGTTAAAACAGATTAATTTTATCGAGTGTTAAGTATACGTCAATAAAGATATTCAAAAATGAGGGGAAAAAAGTGTCGAGGAGCCATCTAGAAGCTCTCTTACCACGGTGTTCTGAGTCAGTAGAGAGGACAGAAGCAGAGGAAGAACAGCCTCCAAGCGCCACCCTCTACCGGGCAAAAACTACCACTTATTTGATCAAAAGGAGAAAAGGCTGATACTGAACCCAAGACCCCCCAGGATACATTACGTCATCGCAACAGAGCACTGAAAATAAAGTTTAAGGGTGGACTCTGCCCCTCTGGGTGTTTCCCAACCGGAAGGACTGAGATGTTCAGATAAACTGCCCACTTAAAAACATTTTAATGTTGATCTTCCAAAGAAGGAGGACAATTCATCCAGTGTTCACTCATTCACATTTCAAACCATTTATTGAGCACCTCCTTGTGCTCAACCTATAATGCAATCATCTGCTGGGTGTTGGTGACACTTCAGATGCATCAGATACAACGAAGTCCAGAATAGCTCTGATACTGGCACCCGAAACTCATTCAGTAAGATCCAGCTGAGAACCCTTCGTCTTTCTGCTGACAGCTGAGGTTCCTGGGATGATAGTGGAGGAGGCTCAGGCCAGTCCACAAATCTATCTCCCTCCAGGATTCCAAGAGAAGGATTAAAGCCCTGGGATGTGCTCACGGGGCCGACCCTGAAAGAAGTGAGCGCCCGGGGTGTTTTATATGTAATTCCCTCCCTCCCTTGAAGGGCCGTCTGGGTTTCTGCTTCACTGTCAGTCTCTTTCTCTCAGGCAGACAGTTCATCCGTTGAAATCAATAGGTAGGAAATCAATAAAATGAAAACATGGCACTTTGCCCTTGCCGGTTTAGACTCTCTCCCTTCAATCCTGAAAACACCGCAGTGTTTCCTTTACATCACTCCCTTTGTGACTTAAAAGCCTCTTCAGTTTTCACCATCTAACCATTTTCCTCAGCTCTGATGTGAAGTCGCTTTGTCGTTTACCCACCGAAGGCAACCATCCCCGAACCCAGGAATCCTGTGCTCTGAATTCAGTCAACCACTACTTACCGCAGACTGCATTTTAGTAGCTTCCATCCACCCCGTCAGCCCAACGGAAGACTGTACATGGAAGTGAACGTGAGCAGATTGTGCTGTCAGCTCAGGGGTATCTCAGACAGCCTAGGACAGAGGGAACAGGTTCCCCGTCCCTGGAGGAATTCAGACAGAGTTCATGATGCATCACAAACATTGCTCAAGGGTTGGCCTAAATGACCATTAAATCCCCATCTAACTATGAGGTTCTTTTATTACAAATGGAGGTGATAGATCCATATCATAAAAGCAAAATAGTAGCGCTCAGTATTGGACTGGACAAATAAGGCCCCGCCCCGCAGAAATTCTGGAGAGAGGCCGATTGTCACAGGCCAGACTGAAGTCAAGGAAGTGGAGCCTGGCTGCATTATTCACAATGGGACCATAGCTGTACAAAGCAACTTAAGAAGTCCAAACCATCGGGATAAACTGTGAGAATAGCCACAGCAGGCGAGTTGAAAGTCTGAGGTCGGAACCGTGTTCCAGATCCACCTCTGCCACAGACGATGCTGGCTTAACAGCCTCGTGCAAGTTACATGCCCTCTTCCCAAACATCAGTTTCCTCATCTGTAAAATGGGACTAAATCAAAGAGTTGTCATAAAGATTAAGTGGGATAAATCCGAAAAGCTGGGAAGTCCCTAGTGCACACGGAGCCTCCCGTATCTTGGGGCTCATTATTATTAATTCTTAATGCCATTCAGGCGTTTAATCTTCTAGATCATCAGCACGGAAAGAAACTGTCAAATGCCCCACGGATTGTGCTAGACGAGCGTGGCCCCAGACAAAATGCCAGGCTGGCTGACCGTGGATCTAATCCAGGGGGCACCTGTTAGACACCTTGTGAAGATGCCTGGCTGAGCAGATCCTCAGAAGATTCACTACGGCTTATGGGGAGAGCGTCTTAATGGCAGCTCTACCCCAGCAGACCACGTCCATCAGAACTGCCTGCAGTGGGCTAGGTCGGCTCGGAGAGAGCTGTGCACCCATGTCACTCTGATTTCTGTCTCTCTGGGGAATCTTGTTTCCTGGGTTGATATTCATTTTAAGTTCAGAATATAGCTGTGTGCCTTGCAACTTGACATGACGCAAACGGAAAAAAATTCGTTCTGTCAAAGAAAGGCAGCCAAGCCACTTGAGACGGTCACGGCAGAGTCACAGGCCACATCTGCAAGTGCACCTGAATTGAGACACAGCAGCCCATAATCGTCGGTTACGTTGCCACTTGCAGAAACCAAGGGCTGCATGAATGGGACAGATAACCAAATCACGTGCCTGATTCAGCCCTGCGAATGACAGAAAAACCATCCAATGAATCCTTTGCAGCTTCTCTGTCTTCACTACCATTTTCCAACCGAGTCTGACCAATAGAATCCGCGGGCGTGCTCATTCAATGCAGGTTTCCGGGCCACTCTCCTGGAGAGTCTCAGTTAACGGGTCAGTAGGGAGGCCTGAGCATCTGGATTTGCACAAGCATCCCAGGAGATTCAGGGAGCAGGCCACTTTGGAGAATACTTGTCTGAGGACCAAACCATTTATCATTGGTTTGGTTTCCTTTTTTTTTTTTTTAACGTTTATTTATTTTGGAGAGGGGGAGAGGGGGAGGGAGGAGGGGTGGGACAGAGGATCTGAAGCAGGCTCTGAGCTGACAGCACAGAGCCTGATGAGGGACTCGAACTCACGAACCGTCAGATCATGACCTGAGCTGAAGCCGGATGCCTAACTGACTGAGCCACCCGGGTGCCCCGGTTTGATTTCTTAATAGACACTCACTGGGGGCCTGGGATATGCCAGAACCTTCTTACAATGATGCCCGTGAGTCACGCCTGTCCATCCTCCCAATTTCGGTGTGACGTCCTCAAGGGGGTAACAGACAGACCTGAAGCTCAGTGCGGTAAGCGAGCGGCTCCGTAAATGTTAAAGCAGGGGTTCCAACGCGGTCTTATGACTGCCACCAGAGCCTTTTTCCATGAGCTCACGGTTGCTGCAGTAATTTAAATCACTCCTCTATCAACAACTGCAAGACCGATGATCCAGGCAGCCGGACGGGACTAGTCATGGGATCTTCCTAGACTAATTCTGACATGTCTTTCATAGAAGCAAACAGAAGCTGCATTCCCAATGGGATGTCACTGGCCGCAAATGGCACCGTGCCCAATTCACGGCCTCTTCAGACATCCTGTGAAAATGCCCTAAGAATGCTCTCGCACGGTGTTTATTTTCTCTGGTAATACTAACTACACACGTCATCTCCCTGGAATCCGGGAGCTCGGGGCCTATGTATAAGTTTATAAAAGCACCTACTGCCTCCACACGGTTCCCTACAGAGGCCTCACTATATATGTCATTAGCTCACAAGCTTCACCGTTGGGTAAAAATGCCATTAGAAAACGTATCATTTTCCCAATAGACTGAAATGGATCCCAAGGAGCTGTTCGAGTCTATCAGGTAATTATGGGGGGAACCCTGTATTATTTACTGGAGAAAATGGAACGCTGCCCTGGGAGAAATGAAGGTCCATCCCCGCGCTCCGTGATAAAGAGATGATCCCATTTTGTGATAACAACGATTGAGATTACTGTGATTTCTGGGACTTTTTAAAAATCTTTTTGTTGCTTTTCTTTTATTTTATATATAGCGAGTGGCTCCAAGCCAACCGTAAATAATGAAATATCTAAAAAATTCATTGTAATCCCATTCAGAGCTTTATTTAGCAGAAGGGAGCGCAAAATCCTCCGAAATCTCATTTGTTTCACGACTACGGTAATGACCATTTAAACAGGCAGCATATGGCATCCTCTCATCTCACGGGGCCTTTCGAAGCTTAGAAGCCATGGGCACAGAGTCAATTGACCCCTCCTCAAATGCAACCGCTCTGGGGCTTCCAACCGGAAACACGGTGAATAACAAGGACTTACCCTTTCACTCTAGCTATCCCAAGTCTTGAGGATCGCCGGGCTGGGCCTCTGCCTCCTCCCCAGGAAGTCACTCTTCAGCACCTTGGGCTGGAGTATTCCTGTAGCCCCAGGACCTACCACAGCCCCTGGTACCGTGAGGACACGCGATAAGCATGCGTCGTGTCAAAGTGCCCTTCTTCCAGCTCTAACATCCTAGAACTCAGCCACCACTAGCCACTGCTTTGTCCCAATACCTACAACAGTGCTGACACAGAACCAAATTATCTTTTGAGCCCGTGGGTGTTTTGTTTGTTTGTTTGTTTGTTTTTTTCTTCCTCTTGCAGCATGACTCAATGGCTTGGTCACATGGCCTTTACTTCTTGAGCCTCCATCATCTTCCATGGCCCTGGCAGACAATGGAAGAAGTGTAACAAGGGGAGGGGAGTGGGAGCACAGCGCGAGAATCGTCCTTGAGTGGAGAGAATGGCAAAGGAAGGCAATGAGATGCTGCTCAAAGGCAGAAGAGGCCCCAGAAAGTTATAATAGGAAAAGATCATGAGGAGCTGGGGAATAGCCAAAAACAGAAGACGGAATCTATTTAGCCGCTTAAAAATGTATTTCCTGAATATGTGGAGTGTGCAAATCCCTGTGCTAGACACAACCCCCGTGAGACAGGGAGAAGAGCTGTCACTTCTTAACCAAGGACCCATAACACTCCTGGTTGCCCACTTCCTCAGAGAAGCATGACCCCAGACCAGGAAAACAATAATGATAATGAACAATGAGAATAATGCCAAGTCAAAGAACCACACAGAAGAGATAGACCTGGGGATAGGAAGGCAGAGCCCAGGAAGAAAGTTCCAGAGCAGAGGACAGTAAGCCACATACCTCACATCCCTGGTGTGAGGCTAATTTGCTCCACTTCACACATTCTTCACGGGATTCATGGTCTTGGGAAATGGGTCTTAACGCTCAACTTCGAGGACTCCCTGCTGCCTCAGCATCAGATGCAAAGCCCCTATAGGGTGTGGTTTGGGCAGTGTCTCCAGGCCTGAAGAACTCGTAGCCTTCCTTGTGCCTCGTAGACACCAGGCACGCTGAGAGCTACCAAGCACACAAAACACAGTCACTCATCCTCCAGCAGTTGGCCATCTAAAGAAGGGGACCCACAGGCAAACGGGCCACTTAAATATCTGTGATGGGATGTCTCAGGAGAGAAGTATGTAACGGGTGAACTGTCACTTATATGCGACAATACAGATTCCACTTCCAGGAAATCATCTATAATTCTGAAGGTTACCTTGTAAGAGGACTGACTTCTCTGTATGGCGTATACAGATCATCTTAGAGAAGCATACTCCTGCACACAGCGTGGAGTACAACAGCAGAACCGGAAACACCCTTAGCAGGATGTAGTCTTGTCTCTTTCATCAACCATATGCTATTTTGGTTACAAAACGGCCTTTGAGAGTATTTCGTGAGTGAGGTCGGACTGTTCTCCATAAACCACCATCATTCATTCATTCATTTATTTTTAACTGAAATGCACCTGTCATTCACTAGGTTCCCTCGTTGGAAGTCTAAGCAGGATGGCATCAAAAGGTCGGAGAAGTGTCAGAAAATAGCCTCATAAAGCACCTGAGATTCACTGTAACATACATTGGCGTTCATGCTACCTATTTGCGACTCACTGAGATTTTAGTAAAATTCAACCCTTGCCTTCCAGAGCCATATAATCTAGGGCCAGAAACAGGAAGCAAAGACGCCCTTTCACTACCCAGGTGTATATACCGACGTGTCTACATTTTAAAACAACGCCCATAATGAGTAAGAGCCACAAGTTCTAAATCACACGCTGCTATTAGCATATCGCATTCTATTAGCATCACTCAAATAACATCATAAACATGTGTGAGGCTGTGCAGCAGAAAAAAGGAACCGGTAAATGTACCAAGTCGTCTCTTAGAAGAGCTAACGGTTAACGTTAGACTAACGGCGAACGGTTTTAAGATCTTTATTATTATTCTTTTTAATCTGACTCTGTACAACATCACAGCATGCTCGACAATTTTACTTGAAGCAGTTAACTGTGGGAGGAAAAAAAGTTGAATATTTCTCGGAAAAGATTGTCCATTTCTACCTGCTAATGCACAATCTAAAATGACCATTTATATGCACAACCATTTACCTGATGCATAATACTTAACTCGAAAATGATCACTAAGAGGTATTGTCAGAGCCAGCATTTGAGCACAGGGTTTTGGTGCAAATGCTAAAGCATTTCTACAGATAATGAAGCACTCAACAAAGTGCCCTTTGTTAGACAATAAAAATAAATGATTTCAAAAGCCATCAACCGGTGATGAACAAATACATTTTATAGGAGAGCAGTTGGAGATCTTTTGAGTAAGCCCATAGTCACTACAATGTGTTTGTGTTGCCTTTTGTTTTTGTTTCTTTTCTAATCACAACCTACTCGGTATTCTCCACCTACAGCTTATCTTCAATTTTTTTTTATTAATAATAAAAAGAGCCACTGCCATTTATGGAATCCTTCTTTGTGCCAGGACTGGGCTAAGCAGCTTGCGGTTTTCATCATCCTGACTCTTCACGTCTCTTTATGAGGCAAGTTCTATTTCGACGTCCTGTGCTACAGAGGAATTTGTGCAACGTAAGCACAAAATCACATCTTTTTCAAGGGACTTTGTAGCTTGCAAAGTGTTTTGACATAGTTGGTCTGATTTGTGTGGCCTGGCTGCAAGTCTGAGAGGTTAGTACATTATCTCTTTTTTAGACACAAGGATACCATGACCTACAGAACTGAAGTGACTTGTCCAAGGTGATATGTTTGCCAAATGGTTGTAACAGACTGCAAAAATAGCAAAAACGAACGAGCAAAAAAACTGGCCACAGTGCTTCCCTTCCCTGTAGCCACTCCCCTCTGCAATGTAACTCTGTGGTCCCCCTCATCAAGAGGTAGGGGTTCTTGCCCCCTGAATCTGAACCAGCCTCGGGACATGCTTTGACCAATCCAGTGTGTTAGAAGCAGTAACGTACTAGTTCTCTGGCTCAAAAGATCTTGCACTCTCTGTGTTCTTTCTGCCAAGAGAACAAGCCCATGTTAGCCTAATGGATGCTGAGACACATGTGGCCTGGTCACTCTCATGGGCCCAGGTGACAGGCTGCAAGCCCCAAATCAAAGCTACCTCCAACCATCAGCTCACTGTAAATATATGTATGAACCCAGATGACACAAGCCCAAACTACAGAACCACAGAATTGTGAGCTACATAAATGAATGAATGAATGAATGAATGAATGAATACGTGGTTATTTTCACCACTAAATCTTGGAGCAATTTGTTACACGGCAAGAGCTGACTGACACAGTGACATTGCTGAAAAGAGTTCCAGGAGCCACTGCTATTTCAACAGGTATGTTCTTCTGTTAGTTATCGAAAAGCTAGACTACTTTGTAATTAAAAAATAAATGTTGGGGATGAAAGTGTTCCAGTAACACTAAAAGATGAACACATGGAATTAATTGCTTTAAACAATGAGTAGGGTCAATTATTCCTCTGTGTGTGTGTGTGTGTGTGTGTGTGTGTGTGTGTGATTCGTTACCAGATCCTACCCACCATTCTACCAAGAAACAATCTCTGTCTACAATTTACCATCATTATTGCCTTACTTACTTACTTGAGTGACTGCATCCACTGTGACTACATGCCCAATTTGAGCTCTGAAAATATAATGAGCATGAAAAACTTTTAGTGGCATTTACACACACCACATTTTGTTTTTAATTAACATTGCATTAGCCCAATACTCTCCAAACCTTATTCATTTACATATCACTTTCACAATCTTTGCTAATCTGCAAACTACCTGTATTGCTATTTACTGCATATTTTTCTTTAAATGAAATTCAAATTGATTCACATTTTTTACTTTGCCTAATCTTAAGCGATAATACGCGTGAGATGACGTTTTATAAACTAATTATATATTTTTCTACCTGACTGTTAAAGTAAAAATGCGTATATTCAGCTGTGTACCACCTAAAAGCACCTTGCTTGCTATATTCTGAGAAACGTTGCATTACCCATATTTAACTAACTTCAAGTCTTTACCTTCGAATACCAGCTCTAAGAGAAAAATAACTTACAAGGCTTTCATAGGCCAAAGGGAACTCTGATGGAGATGACAATTCCATGGGTGACTTGCTTGAGCAACACCCTGCCATCTGAACAACATACACAAGTATTCTAGCCCTTGGCCCAACACGCAGACCCTACTTCCATGATCCCAACTGAGCTTCCGGCTCTTTTCGGCACTCGTGATCTGAACAGGCGATGCG
Source organism: Prionailurus bengalensis (assembly GCF_016509475.1). Classification (NCBI taxonomy): domain Eukaryota; kingdom Metazoa; phylum Chordata; class Mammalia; order Carnivora; family Felidae; genus Prionailurus; species Prionailurus bengalensis. The sequence continues at coordinate 187,016,518 of NC_057344.1, read as the reverse complement.
AGGTAGGACAAGGTAAATATCACCAGGTCCTCAGGTGGCTCTGAGACCGTGGAACCGTTCACGTTCATCCGTGGGAACTAGAAGAGGAAGTGCAGAAGCTGTTGGATTGTTCCCAATGCTCCACGCCCTTTCTTGATACATTTGATCCTCAACATAAGCTCTTTTTTTTTATTTTTTTTTTCAAACGTTTATTTATTTTTGGGACAGAGAGGGACAGAGCATGAACGGGCGAGGGGCAGAGAGAGAGGGAGACACAGAATCGGAAACAGGCTCCAGGCTCTGAGCCATCAGCCCAGAGCCCGACGCGGGGCTCGAACTCACGGACCGCGAGATTGTGACCTGGCTGAAGTCGGACGCTTAACCGAGATCGTGACCTGGCTGAAGTCGGACGCTTAACCAACTGCGCCACCCAGGCGCCCCAACATAAGCTCTTAAGTAAAAGCATTTAAAGCCACCATTTCTGGGGCGCCTGAGTGGCTCAGTCAGTTGAGCATCTGACCTCAGCTCAGGTCATGATCTGACGGTTTGAGAGCTCGAGCCCCACATTGAGCTCACTGCTGTCAGTGCAGAACCCACTTTGGATCCTCTGTTCCCCTTGCTCTCTGCCCTTCACCCGCTTGTGCTCTCTCTCTCAACATAAATAAATAAACTTTTAAAAATATAAATAAAATAATAAATAAATAAAAAATAATAAATAAAAATAAATAAATAAAGCTACCGTTTCGGTGTCATTCACAAAAATCAAGGCTCAAAAAAAGACCTCTCTGGGACAAAGGAGATGCCTGTGCCTCATCCAAGTAGATAGCTGCTGGTCCGCAATAAGCCAGCTTCCACCCTTGGGAACCTATTTTTGCCCCCTGGATTGCTGCTGACAAACAATATCAAGGAAATGCCATAAAGGCAATAAAACTTAATCAAAACATGGGATAAAATGCTCCATGGTTTCTTTGAAAATAGGATTGTAGACTTAAGTGAATTACCAATAGCCAAAAGTCACTATAGCCGAGAAGTATGGACTAATGGATTAGTTTCTACAAGAGCGATCATAGGGTATTTGTTAGAGTGAAAACCACAGGTTCAAATCCCCTCACATGTGCTAAGTACTTAATTAACACTGGCTATTACTCTTGTCGGTAAGGCTGATCGTTTCTTTTTTATGTCAATACGGGACGTTCGACTTTGGGTGCCACGGGCTTTATCCGGCTCCACATGTTTGCCAGGCCCTGGAAGGAATGTGTATAAATCATGCTGATACACTATGTGTGGGTAAATGAAGATAGAAAGAGCTCACCCAATAGATGTCAGAATGAAAGTTCCAAGATACCTTGACAAGCAGAGCATGAGGCACACAGACAAGAAAACTCAATTGAACAAGGATAAAAGCGGGGTGTCTGGGTAGCTCTGTTGGCTAAGCATCTGATACTTGATTTCGGCTCAGGTCATCATCTCGGGATTGTGAGACTGAGCCCCACACCAGGCTCTGCGCTGGGAGCAGAGCCTGCTCGGAATTCTCCGTCTCCTTCTTGCTCTCTGCCTCTCCTCCCCTGCTCCTACACTTCCTCTTTCACTTTCTCTCCGTCAAAAAAAAAAAAAAGGATAAGCGCAAAGTCCTCCATGGTCAACTACAACCATGTACAGAAAACCTTACTTCATGAAGTCCAGTTGGCCAGTAGCTAACGTGCTCTACACGACCGAAACAGAAATGAAAACGCCATGGAAATCTCGCCCCGAGAAAACAACCCGGAGACCCATTTTCCAGGGAAGGAACATTTCCCCAGCCCTCGGGGCTGACAAGATCACATCTAATATACGGTGCTCAGCTCCTGGTACCACGTTTTAAGAGAAATAATATGAGTGGGAGGCTGCAGAAAGTATCGGCACCAAGTCACCTAAGACATGGCCAACTGTCTTAGGAATATCCCCACTGGGCAAGAGAACCAAACTGATCAACTGACACCTAGGAGCACCTAATCTGTGCCGGGCTGTCCTGGGCACCAGGCGTCACACGGCGGACAAGACAGACAGTGCCTGTGCCCTCAGTAATTCACACCCCAGTGAGGAGAGTCACGCAATACACATGTAATCAAACAAAGAGCATCTGTGGCCTCAGGCCCTCAGAAGTGCTCCAAGGAAGATAAAACAGTGTCTGCAATGCCTTTCTGAGGACATGACTCCAAATGGAAAGATAGGAAGAATACCAGATGGAAATAAGGATAACATGATATGCTAGCTGTAAAGCATTTATCAAAGTGCCTGGCACACGGTAAAAGACTCAGTAGCTGGTGGCAGTAACACCACCACGAGCAAATATTTCTACAGCACTTACTGAGGTGCCAGACTCTGCTGTAGGCACTTTGCATATATTAAGTCCTCTGTCAGGTAGGAATTCTTTCTACCCCATTTTGCAGAGGATGACACTAAGGCACCGGGTGCTTAGTAAGTTGCCTGTGATCACGAGAGTGACCAGCTAGTGGTTGAGATCCAAGCTCTGGATCAGGCAGCCTGGCTCCAAAGCCTAGACTCTCGGCTATCATGCCTTCCAAATACTGAAGGATCATCTCATCAAAAGGGAGCGTCTACTCTCCGAGGTAGACCAGAAGACAGGAATAAAACAAAGTTAGGAAGTGCCTTCAAAGAATATCAATCAACACGTGGTCCCTGGACACTTGGCACGTTTTCAGCCCCCTGCTAGGCACGAGATTGTGGTGAGAGCCACAGGTTTATATTCAGAGCGGGCTTGCAGCAAATGAGGCAGCGTTCCTGTGATAAAAAATAATCCTACGGTGGGCATGGTTTTCGCTCCTCACTCTGCCCTTTCCTTCTCCCTTCAGTGACCTTGTTACCTGTATCAGGAACATTCGATCTTGAAAAGAATCTGCTGGTGATAAAAGAAAAAAATGCAAGATGCGACCTAGTGCTTTCCCCGCCAGAGATGTTTTCTTTAATAAAATGCAACCGGAGTCTAGTTTTCTGGGAAATAATCAGTTTCCAAGTTGAAGGAAAGATGCAAAACTCCACGTACATAAGGCCTGGTGTGAAAAACCCTCGCTTACACACACAAAAACAAAAACAAAACAACAACACTTGCTGGATCTTCCTTTGCTGCATTCCTAAAAAAAAAAAAAAAAAAACGCACTTCCTTGGGATCTCACGTCCAACTTTCTTATTCGCACTTCTGCCCTCCAACGTCATCAGATGCAGTGTGATGCCGGAAAGGTGTTGCGGAGCTACCTGGAATTGGCGATACAAAAATTCTAGGACACCACTGAACTCTAACAACGACAACAGTAATAGTAGCTGACAATTATTGAACATAATCATGCGTTTGGCACTGTTCTAAGTGTTTCACCCAGAGTTCCATACTTTTATTATCTCAGTTTGGAAATTAGAAAGCTGACTTCTTAAGGGGAGTATGTAAAGTTACTGGAGGAAAAAAAAGAATATTCTATTTTCTGGTGAGACAACAGATGGTCCAATGGCAAGCACTGAGCTACATTTTTCCTTCCTACCTCCATGTGTCTTAAAGCACTCGGAAACTAACACTGAGGAGATGTCTGAGAAATTAAGCACCAACCCTTAGCAGGTGCTTAATCCACACCTGGTATTGGGGGAGGTACCTTTGTTTTGCAACAAGCAATCCAATCATGTCGCCAAGGACAAAAATGGTGCCTCCCTAGGACCAAGCGGAGTGTCTTGCACATAGTAGATGTTCAATAAATACCTGCCAATTGATTAGTTTCCTCCTCTGTGCCCAGCCTCAGCCTGGAGCACATGAAAGTGAAGATTCTGTTCTTGGTGTTGGCGATGCTTTTTTCTTTTCATCTGCCACCTCTTTTTTGTCCTCCAGAGCCTACGTGAAATTCTACTGGGCTCAAGAAACATCGGACGGGGTGCTGAATCCTCATGCTATTCAGAGATAGCCCAGCTAAAATCATTTTCTAGGGTCAAGAAATAGCTTTTCCCAGAAGAGAAAAACAAAGGGACGAGGTGAGGGTGCTGAGAAAAAAGGCAGAAGACGAAAAATCAAAATGGAGAAAAGGAGACAGGAATAGGAAACAGAGAATCAGAGAATCAGAGACAGGAGAGCTATGGACCATTCTTAGCCTCAACCCGGTGATACAGTGAGCTTCTTGAAAGGCACTGTTCTCTGAGAAGAGGATTTTGTTCACAGTCTAACAGGTGTGGAGGCTTAATTATTATTTTAACAGTGTGTTCGAGAAAAGTACAGACACTGATCTATACAATTACTCTCCTCAAATACAGACATTTGCCTCTGTTTTCACACATATAAAATGAAATCATCAGATGTACCAAATGTTGACATTTTCCCTCATGAAATACCAGATATTTCCTGAAACTTGGCTAATTATGTCCTTCACCACCCTCCACAAAAAAAAAAAAAAAAAAAAAATTAAAAAAAAAAAAAAAACCTCAGCCTGTCACAATGTAATTCCGAAATCATTAAAATTCTTAAGTCATATACCTGAGACCAAGAGACACCGAGCGGTAGATGATTGTCTTGTCTTAAAACTGAAGACTAAATCAGGTTGATATTTACAAGCAAACCTTGGGATTCTCCACAAGAGCGAAGATGAGCACGTCTCCAGAACCTTAGAAATGCTCCTCTATGAAATTGTGGTATTTTGTATCCACACGATCAACACGTAGCCCCCGATCCCTCTCAGAGGTGGTGACACTGGCATTGTACTTCTCCCCTCACCAGACCAACAAGTGAGTTAGAACAGCTGCCAACTTTCGGTTTAAAGATTAGGCTCTTTGTACGGGTGATTTATTGCATGTTTATAGCTGGGGAAAACAGATTTTTTTTTTTTTTAGTTGAGACTATTGCTTTCTTTCCGGGCTTCAAGATTTGTACCTTTCTCCTCTCCTTTAAAGCCGCAAAAGCATTATATGTAGGAGGAATCTCCCTGGACCAGATTCTGTTTACAGATATTTGGGGGAGGAAGGGGAAAAAAAGGAAAAAAATTCTTAAACTAATCTTCAGTTACTCATGTACAGCAAGTTCAATTTGAATGTTCATGAATTCGTGGCAGGTTGATACCTCTGGTGAACTTGTCAATTATCAGCCGGTGCACAGATTGCAGACTTTAGCCCCATGTGAGGTGGAAGGAGGGTCGGGGACGGAGGGGGGCAGGGAGGGCTGGTGAGGGAGAGCAAGAGAGGGATGAGAGAGACACGTTAATAGAGGCAACGAGACAGAAGCACACACATTGCCAAATGCCCCAGGATACAAAGAGGACCCTTCTATGAAACCATTCAGTTAGTCGAGCCACCTCTGAATAAGCATGTGGGCTTCGAGTGATGCCACCTGTCGCCAACCACAGCTGTGGCTCCTGAGGCAGGATCCCCCCCCCCCAGTTATTAAGAGTGTGGGTGCTTCTGGATCAAACCACCCACGTTCAGATCCGTAATTTGCCACACGCTCATGCTACATACGACCTGAGCAGTTTAATCACACTCTCCACATCTCTGTGCCCTCAATCTCAATCAATGAAGCCCACCTCATGGGGTTGTCAGAACGACCGGATGCAGGGAAAGGGTTTAGAACAGTGACTGGCCCGTGGTAAGGAAAGACTCAATAAACATCCACTCCCGCTATACCTAATTATCACATGACAGTCTCTGAAGGAAGGTTGCAAAGAGGTTGATATCCCATTGAAGCCACATCAAGCATGTGCTTCTTTGCATGGGGGCATCATGAGTGTTCTATTGGTCACCAGTAGTGGTCGTCAGTGCCACTGGTCACCAGAACCAAGGTGGGACCACCAAGGATGGATAGCAGCTAACTACCAGCAAAAAACCAGACAAACAAAAAAATATGGGTACTTGCTATGACCACCGAGGCTGCTCCTGCGTGTGCAGCCAGAGGTATTTTCCAGATGAGCATCCATTTGCAAAAAAACTCAATGTGCCTTTTCTTTAAATACACCTGTTTTTTCATTGCCAAACATGGCACCCCCAAAGACAGGACCATCAACCGCAGCTCCCACTACATCTCTAGGGACTTTTGGGTTTTAGAGCAATCAAATGCCGTGAATACTAGGTTTTCTTTGCCTATGCATCTTTTTTTTTTTTAATAATTTTTTTTCCAACGTTTTTTTATTTATTTTTGGGACAGAGAGAGACAGAGCATGAACGGGGGAGGGGCAGAGAGAGAGGGAGACACAGAGTCGGAAGCAGGCTCCAGGCTCCGAGCCATCAGCCCTGAGCCTGACGCGGGGCTCGAACTCACGGACCGCGAGATCGTGACCTGGCTGAAGTCGGACGCTTAACCGACTGCGCCACCCAGGCGCCCCACTTTGCCTATGCATCTTAAGATGATGTCACTTGTCCTCTGCAAATGGCCTCGTTGACCCGATGATGACAATGACGCTGATGATGACGATGGCAGGGGTGACGTGGTGATGATGGTTCGCATTTACTGAGCACTCTCCCTGAGCTGGCACTTGTCTAAGTGCTTTACCCAGATTTTCTCGTTCCTCACAACCTCTCTAGGAGATGGGTTACCTTTCTTATGCCCATTTATACAGATGAGGAAACCGAGGTGCTGATAAGGTAGGTACTTTGCCCATAGTCACACAGCTAGTGACTCCAGAATCTCCGCTACGACATCATAACAGGTTACCCCTAAAACGGTCTAATAGAAAAATCATTGGTTTGGAATTCAGGAAATCCAGTTGCGGGTCCTGGTTCTACCCAACTAGCTTTTGGTCCGTGTAACCGTACCTGGTTTAAGTTGCTTCACACCTTCAGTTTTAATGTCCTCCTCTAAGAAGGAGAAGCTTTCACATCAGTTGTCCGCTAAGGTCTCGTCCAGATCAACAATTGTATGATTCACTCATTCATCTAGTGACTAGTAATTGTGGATTCAGCATCTACTATGTTGTAGACACCGTATGGGTCCTTATCCAACAGGGGTGAAAAACAAATAGATGTGTTTCCTGCCTTTCTGGAGCTCATAGTCTAGAGAGGAGATAATGTTAAGCACACAAGTAAATACATAATCACAAATATGTATATATGCCCTAAAGGACAAGTACCAGGGTCCATGAAAGAGAAAGACATAAATGACCCAATCTAAGCCAGGGGATTTTTTGAGGATATGATATTTAAAATAAGGACTGTAGGATAGGTAGGAGTTGGTTAGCTAAAGTGTGCAGGAAAGCTATTCCAGGTTGAGAGAGAAACACATGCAAAGGGCTGAGGTGAAGAATATGGAATATTCTGGGAACTGAGAAAAGGCAATGTAGCTAGGACACAATGAGTTGGGGAAAAAGTGGTACCAGACAGAAGCCATGAGGCAGGCAAGAACCAGACCACTAGTGTCTGTGCCCATCCGTGTCCTGTATCCTCAGGCTACCAGAGAATTCTACTAATCATCATAGTAAAGAATCCTTTCCTCTCCCCATCTCAAAGGAAATCAAGCTTTCCCCAAGGAAACAATAGGGATAAGGAAAAGGTACTAACTCTTAAGAAAGCCCCAAGCCCCCATTAGTGCTTTAACAACATTTGTCTACCTCATTCTTTTCACCAACAGGGACAGTCCTGGGGAAAATGGCTACCTGGATAATTCAAGTAAAGTCTCCAATAATGCTTCAAAACTGACCTGGATGGTTCCAATAGCTTCTGGGATTCTCCATTTCACTTCACAAATGTAGACAGAACTCTAAACCCATCAAGACGTTCTGACGCACCCCCTGAGAAAGCCCCAGCTAAGTGCTTTAGCCCATCCTCTGGTAAGACTATGAAATTTGAAGCCTTTGGCAGTTGTCTTTTTCAGACTTCCAGGTCCTTCTAACGTCACACCTTCCAGAAAGTCTTCTCTAATCACGCTTGCTCTACATGGGAACTCACTCATCTGACTAGCTGTAGTTCTTGCATCATACCTGCATAGATGGTTATCTTATTCTCACTTGCACTTACCATTTGTTCACTGGTGGTAAGCACCCTGAGAACAGAGGCTGACTTAGTCAAAGGTCTCCTTGCTGGCACCTGACATTGTAGCTGGCACAAAGGACCCTCACTTTGCATACGTTACATTTCATGGATTTAATCATGGGCAGCCCTAACTCTCTTTCACTGCCTACTATGCTCCACAGTGTCCCAACCACACTGCCCTGGGCTCCTCAGCAAAGGATGTCACCCAGCAGCACTCTGTCTTCAACCATTTCCCAGCAGCCTCATCCCAAACACGCCTGTTCTGTATCCCATCTCTGCCCGACCTGCTACTTCCTGCTAGGCTACAAAGGATGCGAATTGGTTGGTCCAATAAACAAAGCCTTGCTAACGTGGTACCTAGGTAAGGAGGTTCCCTCCCAGGTAGCTTCATACCATAAGCCCATCAGAATGGCCAGAGTTACAAAGGACTTAGAAGAATTCTGAACCCCTGGCCAGTAGTCCTCTGCTGCAGGACCATCTTTGGCTAAAATCACATTGGGTGGCTACCAACTCCACTCACGGATACACCTGACCTGTAAGTAATCTCATGAAAATAATAAAAATAACTACCTCCATTATTTTTTGAACCCCTACTGACTCCCAGGTGCTAATCCTCTCCAAGTTCTGTAAATTAGGTCCTATTAGCCTCGCGTTACAGAGGGGAAAAGAGACTCAAAGAGGTGGAGTGACTTCCGCGTGTTATGCAGGTGAAAGCCAGAGGCAGGACTCAGGAGCAAGTCTCCACAGCTTGGGCTGTTGCTACTCTACCACCTAATCTCTCTAGAAACAAAGGAATCTGACAGCCAGTGGCCAGCCCTCACTCTCTTCAAGCTCAGCATATTTCCCACCGCTGGTAGAGAGTCATCAACAGCTGCGACACCCTCAAGAGAGAGGTCAGTCTGACTTTCATCAGAGAAAGAGTTTCCAAATAAAGAGAACAAAAGGATCCTACATGGTTCCCAAACACTTCCCCCTTCTGTCAAACGGAGCAGGACAATGATCCCCAGGTTCCTTGAGATGACCGTAGCCCCCAGCTGCTAGGTGAAGACAGCAATGGCCCCACACTGGTGTTCATGCTGGATAACGGGCAAGGCTCCACAGTTCTCGGCGCAAAGCCATGACACTGACAAGGCATGCAAGTCACATGATTCTGCGTCATGAAGAACCTAACTATATGAGTTCTTTGAGCAGAAGTTACACCTCATCGAAATGGGGTCAACATTGGCCTGAACATGAATGAGGGCAAGGAAAACAAAACCCAGTAGACACCAGGTGCTGAGCGAGGCATTTTACAGGTCTTATCTCCGACCCACCTTCAGAGGGAAGTATTAACGACAGTCCCACTGTGCAGAAAAGTAAACTGAGGCTCAGGGAGGTGACTTGCAAAGGTTTACAGGGCTAGCAAGTGGCAGATTTTGGACCCATGCCCGGGTCTATCTCACTCCCAGGCTGATGCTTTTTCCATTATACGATAATGTCTCGCCTTTGCATGCTTTCTGAACTCTATTTGTTGTGATTTTCAGCTGCCTGGATGGATCGCACACTTGGAAATCCACCAAAAGCAGATACTACATCTTTAGCGATTCACGTAAACGCTAGGCCAAATTCCAACCATCTTTTTAACAAGAGAACCCTCCAGCCTGAGTAATGGGACTTAGAAAAAAAGAAAAAGGAGAAAGGCAAAAAGTAATTCTCCCTCGCAGAGGAGGCCTGTGTGATTCGGAGGGTGTGGGTGGCCGAAGCTGGCACAGATATAATCACAGCCCATCATGGGAACAATGAGGCTATCACTCCAACTTCTGAAGAATGCCATTCATTCATTCAACAATTATTTTTGAGTGCCTCATTTGAACATAGCAAGGCCCTGTGGGAGTGGCAAAGAGGCAAAAAGCTTAGCCCAGCCCATAGGGAATACCCCACGTTCCCATTCAGAGTTCTCAGAGAGAGACAGAACTGGACAATCACACCGAGGAGTACTAGATTTTTCAAACACCGCTAACGTGACCAAATGGACAAGTTCATTCCTGTTTCTAAGCTCATGTGTTTGGTCCACAGTCCCCTAGTATTTCTCCCTTACTTTCCTGTTCTTTCTCTCACATATCTCTAGTCCTGTTTCCTTACCTCTCTGGTAGCATGTGCCCTGCAGTGGAAAAAAAACCTGTCCTGGAGACACAAAAGAACGATGTCTCATCCCAGCTCTTCAATCTTCTAGCTATGGGACCTTGGACCAGTCTCCGTGCCTCCCTTCGCCTCCATTTGCCCCTTGGTAAAAGAAATGTAACGATCCCTGTCTCAAGAGTGCCAGGAGGACTAAGCGAAGTGATCATATGTGAAAAGCGTTTGAAACGGACTTTTCTAGCAAACTGCTAGGAAAATAGACGTTTTACCACCAGTGCTAAAATGTATTAGATTCTTATGTTACTGGTTAATATTGTGCCAAACAGAAAACCCTGCCAACTGGCCATTATTCCTTCTGGTTTTCCTTAGGCAAAGGCTGGCTAAGCCAAAGAGAAAAGCAAGACAAAGGACGCTACTTTGTGAATTCTTCCCCAAAAGGACAGCATTGTAAGTCTGCCGTGAATAAGGAGTGTAAATTATATTCAGCATGATATAAGTAATGACATATCAATTAACTGTGTCAACAAGGTCTAAAAATATGCAAATTACTGTACTTCAATTAGAAAAATCTACATCCTTAGAGAATATTGTAAATCAGGAAATTTGGGAGACATTAAGAGTAATCAGTGAGGGAAAGCATGTACTTTTTGCCGTGTCCTATTTTTATACATACATAATGAAATAATTATAGCTACACTGTATTTATGCCTCTGCAAAAATATTAAAATCTTAAGATCTTTACAATGATAAGTTAAATCTGTATTATGTTTTCAGACAACATTAATTATAAGAAAAAGAAATCTATTATCATTCAATATAAGTAAGTTGAAGCTAATTTGGACATGTAAATTAGAAATGCTGTTTTTCTGAGCACCAGAACATTAGCAAAGAGAAAGAAAGAAGAGATATCTAGATCAATTACTGAGTCTATAAATGCAAAAGCTTTAGCGTGTTTAAGTTGTAATGCAAATTTAGGAGTGGTCAGTAACTTTTCTCAAAATTATCAAACTATTTGGTTTTTCAGTTTTTTAAAGGCCTTCCTGGTTTTCTCTGCTTAAAATGCATAAGGCTATCTGTTTGGCATGTATTTGCCTTTCTCTGAGCTGTACCCTAGCTGCAACTCACAAACAGCCGGAGCCAAAGCTGGGAATGTATAAGGCGATGCCAGTTTTCAGTGACTGGGATATTCAGCACAGTAACAGAGGAGTGGTACCTTTGATTTGAAGTGTAGTTGGCGTGAATTCCAAAGACGCCAGAGGAATGCCAGGCAAAGGGACACAGGACTCAGATCAGCAGCCACTCACCTCTCCCCTGCCTTCCAGAGAAGTGCATTCTGGCTGGGAATGTCCTGCACGGAGACCCCCGGAAACTGATCTGTTTTACGCTTGCTAATTGCAAGCTGTATGAGGCTTCATCAGGACCTGAAAATTCTGACTCCAGAATGATTCTTCCCGAAGATGTGTCCACACCCTTCTTCCTTTCCACATTCATACATCAGGACCCAGAGTTCAACAGCATCTTTTCTAAAAGCAATCCCAACTACTCCAGGCTGAGTCAGTCCCTGCCTGAGTTTTATGAAGCCCAGGGCATTTTGATGCTTAGTGTGTCCACCCAGATTAGGGGCTCCATGAAGGCAGGCAGGGTACCTGTTCTCGGGGCTTCGGCATTGCACAGTGACTCCTGCAAAGCATACGCCAATCAGTAGATCGTGCACAATCGATCAAGACAAAGGAAGAAGAAAGACCATAGACCTGGCAAGTCTCTACTAGGAAGAATGTATTTTCTTAGCCCTAACTACGCACACTTCTGTTAAAGCAGCCGGCACTGAGTCAACCCTTTCTTTGGTTAATCCAATGAATAATCAGAGTTAGAGTCGGTTTAATGAAAGATGGGGAAGTAGATGACGTTTGCCTCTATATCTCTTGCCACCCCTCTTCTATTCGCCAACCCCCGGCTCCCGCCAACACCCACGAGCTCTCCACTCGCCTCATGCTCTCTGCACCTGGCTTATCCAAGTCTGCTTCTCTGGAAAACATCCGATAAGACTGCTTACAATGAGAGGCTGGGTTTACTCAAGCACTCCTTCCCGGAGTTTTGTCCTTGAACACGGAATAGAACGTTATGCCAAAAGAAGGAAGACCTAACAGAAGAATTTCAGACACTGGTAGGCCGGGCATCATGTATTTTAGGGAGGAAAGCCCATTTTCAGTCTTCCTTAACACACACACACACACACACACACACACACACACGCAGGTGCACATGTACACACAAGCACAATTAGGAAACTACACGGTCTGCCTGTTTAAATGTCAACTCTGATGGGTGCAGATATTTCTCAAAATGGGGCTATCTGAAATGCTTTTAAATTGTTTAATTGGTGGTGGGAATGAAGCAAGCAAGAGAAGAGACGCTATTTCCAGCTGGTGAGAGGGCATTCTTCAGCCTTGTAAAAAAAAAAATACTAACCCACCAAAATGGTTTCCAGTGCCTTTTCTCCACAGAGAATACGCTTAGTTGTTGAGATTTTTAAAAAAGAAAAGAAAAAGACTAGCTTCTTTCCCAGTTTGCCCAATATAAATCCTGGCATATACACATCTATAACGGTATAGCTATCGACATAGTTGTGGATACAGACGTAGGTATCTCATCTAGTCTGCTAGGTGAATAGCGTATACATGCCATGTGCAAGTAATTAACAGCACAGACTCTTAGACCAGCTCCGCTAACTAATATGAGTTTAGACAAGTTGGTTAAACTCTCTAAGGTTTAGTTTCCTCATCCGTAAAATTGAAAGGATAATAAATTTCCTCATAGGGCTGTTGTGTAATTAAATGAGATAATGCTAATAAAAAGCCTCGTATGCGTGGGAGCACAAAGTCACTCTCCACTGGTTGCAACTCTGAAGTATCCTCATAATAATAGTTGTTACGTCTGCCATAAGTTTTCTCTGCAAAGAGGAGTTTGGGGACTGATGGCATTTTACAAGCTAGTACTTACCCCAAATTTTGTGAGCATATGGTACCTACTCCTTGAGTCCACATGGCTCAAAGTAATTCATCTGCCTTACTTGTTTAAGAACTCAGGGAGGTAAATATTTGGGCCAGATATGCTAATTCAAATGAATTTCCAGAAAAACAAGAATGTCAAACAGCAAGCGGAATCTAAAGTGGCAATTTTAAAACCATAAATTCAAGACTGTTTCTTATGCAAACCGTGATGATATTGCCATCCTTCCCCCCCTCCCCGTATTGCCAATCAGTCCATATTTTTCTCTCCATTTTCTTCATTTTCCCCATCCTCTTCATTGTTATGCCTCACCTTCCACAGTTTTGTGTCTTCCATACTGTGGGATTTAGAGCAAGAGCCCCAGGTTCACGTGTAGCTACGGTTCTTCTGATTGATCACGCTAATGAAGAAAATACGCTCAAGGCTTAATCACCAAACTGTGGCCTGAACCTCAGAGCATTACAGGCTACAAAGAAGTTCCAATTAACAGCTTACGGAAAAGTTAAGGAGTCGGGAAGAGGTGACAGCAAATCTCCCCGCCGGACCTGAATGAGGCCGTGGGGCCTTTCTGAGATCTGTCTCTGCTTCCCCACACTCCGTCCCCAGGAACAGAGAGAGGATTCACCCGTCATGACTTCTGATTAACGAAAGTCAACTTTATTAAATGCCACAGTCCACATCCCGCCGGTTGTGTAGGATGGGTATCAGACTGGGATCAGGAGAAACTCTACAACATTGACTTAGTCATCCGTCTGCCTAAAAATAAAGGGAGAGCTGGGGAGGGAAATCAGTCACTCCTCTAGCACTCCCCGGGAAAGGAGAAAAAGTGAAAACAGGAGAGAGACACACATGCTATAAACAAGGCCCACCTTTTATTGCAGAACTCCTGCTCTGTATCCAAAGGCTTTGCAATTATTTGGCTATTACTTATCTTTAAACATCAGCTAAAGAGATCTAGCATTTTGGAAAGGTAATTATACCGTAATGCAGATGGTCGTAATAACAATTACCCAAGATAAGCCCTTGCAGTGATCTTTGCAAAGCAAAGCAAAGCTAAAGTCGTACTGACTCGTGAAGGACCCCCAGTGGAGAAGGATGCGGTGCTGTAGTCGGACTGTCCCTTGGAAAAGGGGCAGGCAGGTGTTACCAGTCTCACCTCTGGAGGCAAGACTAGGTGGAGGTTAAAAAATTCGTATCGAAGTTTAAAACGTTGCTGACGTGGAGACTATCCCCGATAGTCCTTATTTGACGGGACTCCTACCCACCTCAAGCGCTGGAGGAAGACATTTCTTCCCCAGCCTCTTGTGTCCCAACTTTGGCCTCGATTCCCATATCCGAAACTGCCTGCCACATGCATTTCCGCGGCGAAGGATTTATCCTACAACATGATAGTTGTTGAAACAGGGGGGGATCTAATTGCTTAGAAATCATTAATTGCTATAAATAGATGACTTCTGGGAGTCAATGAACTATAAGCAGAAGAGACAGTGTGTTTGAATGTCACGTTTGTGCTCTGGATATTTTTATGACTTGTCAGTGGTTCCATAAAGAACTCACACGGCACAAGGTGCCTAGTCAACCTGTACTGATTGAAATTGCCAGTTAGAAATAGATCGTTCTTGTTTTAAACCTTGACCACCCTTCTAACAAATCAGGGTGTGCATTTATGATGCTTTACTAAGGAAAGTTAGTATCAGGCATCCAAGAAGGAAAAAAAAAAAAAATGGAGGACACAGGGGAAGCAGTATCTGATCTTTGCTATTTTCCAGGGCATAAAATAACAACCTATCATCTACCTTTTGCAGGTCATTTTTATCACATTGCAGGCCAAACTGAAATTTGACCTCCATTTTCCAGCTATGCCAGTGATGATAAATTTAATGCACACAGAGCAAATGAACAGGAGGCCCGGAGAAAGTCAGATTAGTGTGGGATTATTCATTCCTGAGTTTCTACAAGGGAAAGGGGCATTTCTCTCCTTAGAATCTTCATCACGTTCCTTCCTCCAGGTGGGTAGCTTGATGCCCACACCTTGACCACTTGGCCTGAGTAATGCTACAGTCTTTCTGATTTTTCCTGCACTTCTAGGCCCTTTTGCTCCTAAGCCTTAAGGAGGAGGGAAAATCAGGGAGCCTGGGTGGCTCAGTGGGTTAAGCATCTGACTCTTGATTTCCACTCAAGTCATGGTCTCACGGCTTGTGAGATCAAGGTCAAGCCCTGCACTGGGGGGGGAGGGTCTGCACTGACAGCACTGAGCTGGTTTGGGATTCTCTCTCTCTCTGCCCCTCCCCGCCTCGCTCTCTCCCTCCCTCTCTCTCTCTCTGAAAACAAACTCTTTTTTAAAAAGTTGGAAGGGAAATCATTTCTCTGACTCATTTCATTCTGTGATTCAATGCAGGTGCTCATTTTCCAACAAAGCAGTGAATAAACACCATAAACACCTCTTACAGAAATCCCAGCAATGAAGCAGGAAGGTAGCACCTCGAAAAGGAGGAACTGCTATTGGAACCCAACAAACCTGCAGGGCTTCGCCATGGGGAATGCAAAGGTAATCGAGCTGCCAGTTAGCAGCTTCTTATAAACCTGACCTTCCTTTTAGCTGTGGAGTTTGGGTCTGTGAAGGAAGCCTACCTTTCCTCGAGGCCCACCTGCAGGAGGGCCCTGCTAAGCGGCAGGTGTGCTGAAGTAAGCCCACTCATCACAAAGCAACAAGTCGCCCTTGACCTTGTTGCAGCTTCAAACATGATTTTCCCAAATCCTCGGCACCCAGGGAAATTCCAACCGTCCTCAAATTGCAGGGTCCTCTCCCCCCACCGCCGCCCTTCGTGTTTCCACCTCCTTCACAGACCTACCAAAGCAAAGCAACTTCTGACAGCAGCCAACTTCCGGGACACCTGAGCTCGGAATCCAGTCGGTCCCTGACTACAATAGTTGCTTGTGATTCCATAGGGTCCCATGAAGTACGATTGCCCTTCGGATCGGCATCAGCTGGAATCTCTGAATAATCAAATGTTTTGCTAAGTCATCCGTGCACATGCGTGCGTGCATCCGTTCACTTCAAATCTCACTTGCATCCTGCCTCGCCTGCGATCAAAGGCATCCAATTCATTCATTCCATCCGGAAAGAAATGCAAACCCCTTACCTTGGCTTGCAGGGTCCCTGCTCCCACTCTGATATCGTGTCCTGCTCGCTCTCTCTCTCTCTCTCTCTGGCTCACCTCTGCTCCAGCTGTCTCTCCTACCAAACAGCCCATGCACACGCCCACCTCGGAGTTGGGGCTGGGGTTAGACTTGCTCTTCCTTCTCTCTAAGACATCTTGCCTCCATGTGTCCACGGCTTACTCTCCCTGCCTTCAGGTCCCCACTCAATGAGTCCTTCCGTAGCTCCCCTCCAGTAATTAGCAGCCCCACTGCATTCTCTGTCTTCGTTCAGGCTCCTCTATTCTGAGGCGACGACTTACAAGCACAGTGTCATTAGTAGAGGTGATTCTGGGGAGCCAGAGTGAACGGGCGGGGAGGTGCAACGGGGCAGGAGAGAAAAGCGGTTCAGCCGATCCGGGCTGAGGGAGGGCTGCTGTCCCAGGAGAGCTTTGGAGGAAGTGACCGAGATGGGAAATTCTCACAGGCAAGGGACCTCTTCTTCAGCTGCGGCTGACTCTGAGCTGGCCTGGAGGAGGGACGAGGTGCAGGGTAGCACCAGCCTGTGTTACCTACCTCTCTATCACCTGGCTTGGATTTCCTTTCCTGAAGCTCCCATCCCCCGACTCAGTGCCGGTGATTTGTCGATTTATTTACCGTATATCCCTTTTCCCTTCCCACTCCCAGCCCAACAGACACATACACGTACGCTCAGTGGGAACACAGATTCCCACTACATCCTGACACCTAGAAAAGTGCTTGGCAGATCATGTTGGATGAATTAACTTATTTATTAATTTGTTCGTGTATTTACGTAGCAAACATCGACTGAGCTGTACGTAGGGTGTCAGAAGTGACAGAGGCTCCATTCTGCACAGCCGAGTTCTGTTTTCTAGATGCTTCTTAAGTCTCTGCCCTGGGCCCCCAAGTACAAGTCAAAAACTACTCGGGAGGGATAGATGCTGCTTTATTAGCTCCTAAGAAGAAAAAAACCAAACAAACTACTCAGGAGGGAGAGACTATGTCGTGTAATTGCGTTTTGTTGCTGCTGGGTTCCACGGAACCTAACACAGATCCAGGCCCATGCAAGATACTCAAGAAATTCTCTCGCATCGAGCTCCATGTCTATAATCCCTGCCCTGGAGAATCTACAGTCCAGTGATAAAAATAGCCATAGAAAGCAATAATAATGTAACAGCAGAAATGCAACAACTGAGATCTCTACAGAGAGCTACGTGAGTAAGGAGTGGGAACCACATGGATCTGGAGAAATCAGAAAAAAAAAAATGCACAGAGGCAGGAACATATTAACTGGGTCTCGAAGAATGAGTTAAGAGTTTGCCACTGGAAGACTCTACGTGCACTCCTGGGAAAAGGGGTGGCTTTGGGGATGTTCAGATAGCTGTGTGACATTACACAAATCTGGAACGTGAAACACGTTGGCAGGGATTGAACTCTGTAACACAGCCTTCATCAGCCAGATAGAAATTCCTTTAAAAAGTCAAGTGTGAAAGACTCTGATACCAAGTGTTAGTGAAAACGTACAGAAGGAGACATCCTCTAACACCGTGGGTGGGGATGGCAATTAGTGCAGCCTTTTAGGAGGACAATTGATTGGTGTCGAGGAAAGTTGGAAATACAATTGCCCCACAATTGAGCCATTTCACTTCTGGTAGACACCTATAGGAGGAATGCTCTTACAAGCCAAAGGGGACATCTACGAGGATGTAATTAACAGCACAGTTGATAACCGTGAAAAACTGGGACAAATCTAGTTCTCCATCAATAGGGGAATGCGTGTCTACAGGCAGTAAGCAAATCATGGAATTTATTTAGAAGGGAGTTGAATGAACTTGATTTACATAATCAACATGGAGAAATCTGTTATCATATTTTTTTTAAAAAAGCAAGTCACAAGAGAATACATGCATCATGACACCATTGTGTAAATTCTGAAGCTCACAAAAGTCTAGACTGCGGAGGATACTTGTACATAAAACGTAAAGGTATGAAAATAGGAATAGCTTCCTGTGGAACGGTGGTTATCTCAGAGATGAGAGCAGCAAATGAGATTGGAAAGGGGACAAATGGAGCTTTACTGTATCTAAAATGTGTTATTTCTTAAGTAAAAAAAAAAAAAAATCAGAAGCAAACGTGACAAAGTGTGAGCCTTTGTTAAATATGGATGTTGGACACGTGGGTGTTCCTTAGGCATTTGTTATATTAGTCTGTTTTTCATACTTTTTAAAAATATCTCATTTTTAGTGGTCAAATAAATTTCACTTGAAAGATAAGACCTATTTTATTGTTTTCATTCCATGGCTTTCAGTTTAATGAGTTGACTCTGTTTTCTGTATTAGAACAAAAACTCAGAGACTACTCCATTCATTCATCCAAACTTTTACTCAATCAACAAACATTTATTATGTGTCCGTTATGTAAAAAGCTACTTTTCTACACGACCATAGAGGATATCTATAAGCTCAAAAGATAAAAGCCTCAGTTTCAATGAGTATATAATTTGTCAAGAGACAAAGGACATACACATCCAATCTCTAATATGTAGAGATTACATGCCACAAAACTACATCACCTTGATGTACCTTACTTATTAGCATGTGGCTGGTGTCAGTGTAAAATAAATTCGGAGCCATAAACACACTATCAGCTCTCTCGTATCTCAGCAGTAGTCGAAATCTAAAAAAGTAATGGCAGAAAAGGACTCTATACCTGAGGTTCTGACTTTCTTTCTCTTTTTTTAATGTTTATTTATTTATTTTGAGAAAGAGAGAGCTTGCAAGCGTGAGGGGAGGGGTGCAGAGAGAGAGAATCCTAAGCAGGCTCCGTGCTGTCATCACAGATTCTGATGCAGGGCCTGATCCCACAAACCACGAGATCATGACCTGAGCTGAAATCAAGAGCTTACCAGACTAACCCACCCAGGCGCCCCCAGGTTCTTACTTTCTTGAGGACAAGGAGCCAGAAGTCATGTTGCCAACCCTCACTCCCATTAACACACATGTGGGATGAAAGGAGAAAATAAAGACAAACGGTGGATCCACTCCCCTGGGTGCTGTTCACAAGCAGAGTCAGCCATTTTTTATTGAAGTGTAATTGACCTATAACATTAGATTAGTTTCAGGTGTCCAACATAATGATCCAATATTTGTATACATGCAAAATTATCACCACAATAAGTCTAGTTACCATCTGTCACCATACTGAGTTACAAAAAAAATTTTTTCTTATGGTGAGAACTTTCCGGATCTACTTCCTTAGCAATTTTCAAATATGCAATATTATTGACTCTAGTGACCATGTGTACACCCATTTAGCCCACTCCCTACCCCCTCTCCTCTGCCAACCACCAATCTGTTCTCCGGATCTTTGAGTTTTATTTTGTTTGTTCATTTTTTTTTGTTTTTTAGATTTCACATATAAATGGAATCACAGAATATTTGCCTTTCTCTGTCTGACTTATTTTACATAGCACAATACCCTCAAAGTCCATCCACGTTCTCACAAATGGCAAGATTTCGTTCTTTTTTATGGGCAAGTAGTATTCCATTCTATATTTATCATGCACAGTGAAGGAAATATATATTTATATGTATATAAATATATACCATCATATACTCCAATATATATAATTCCCATACATATATTCCAATTCAATATTTATATAATATAGTGTGTGTGTGTATATATATATATATATATATATAAAATCTATAATGCACAGTGAAGGTAATCATTAACAAAATGAAAAGGCTACCTACTGAATGGGAAAAGATAAAGTCCTATTGATTACTACAGCTACCCCCCAGGACTGAGAAGAAAAAACTCTGGCCAGACCCCCGGCCTTCTGCTCAAATAGGACAGTGGCTCAATACCCACAGTCAAGAAGGAGAAAATACTCACTCTGTCCCTCGTCTCTTCTGAGCTTGCATAATCTAGGATTTACTTCTGTATTAACTTTTTCAGTTATGTAATACATAAATACATTATCCTTATGAAACAGAAAAACAAAAGTCCACGTGTAAATACTAGGGAAATCTCTCTTCAGTGCATTTTTCTACATTCATACACATATATATGCATTCTTAATATACATGGCTTATAGTGAAAGTTAAAAAGTTTTTGTCACTTAATGCACTGTAGTCTTGGCAATCTTTCAACGTCATTACTTACAGTTCTATTTATAGCATTCTTTTTACAAGTGCAGAATATTGCAGTATGGTTAGAGCATCATTTTTAAGCATTCCCCTACCGATGGACATCAAGGGTGTCTCTAACTTCTTTGTGATTTTAAATAATGTTGCAATCAATTTCCTTGTGAAGCTCAATTCAACCAAGCCAGGCACCATTTTCTAGCTGCTCCATCTCTGCCGCGGGCCCCAGTATGATTCAAACCCTCAGGAGGGAGTGACAGCGTCATGTGTGTTTTAACTATGGTTCCACTGAACCTAAAGCAGAGCCAGGCCCATGCAACGTACTCAAGAGATGCTCACGAATTGAGGACATTTGGGACCTTAGCGTTCCCACTGCCTCTACTCCTCTGATGAGCGAAACGTGGGGGGGTAAAAGCTGACAACTGGCATCTCGTTCACAGGAGACACTTTAATAAATATTAAATGACCCCAACAACTCGAATAAACTAACGCATTGTGCCAGAAAGTTGGAAAACTCTCCGTGTGAATCGATTCTCTTCTTCCTTGGCCTTTAGGGGCAGAAAGGACACAGCCCTCTCCCCACCGGGCAGAGAGCCCGTCGCTCACTCTGCCAGGCCCCTCAAACAAGATGCTCGAGTGGGTGCAGGCAAGGTCATTACCTGGCAACATGAACTCCCCTTATCTCCCTGGCCCTGTTTCAGAAGAGTCATTGACAGCAGGGATTCAATCTCCCTTCTAAAGCCCTTTCCCAGATAAACAAGCTTTAAAGAATCCACGGTGTGCACAACCTTTTGAGAGGCCAAGTCATCAAATCAGCAGGGAGGAGGCCGAGGAGGTACCTGCCCCTCTCCAGGAAGAGGTTCTCTCTCCAGAAAGGTTTATGGCCCCGGAAAGGGCTTACAAAAGAGACCGGGGATCCATAACCACAGAGGCAGCTCTGAAAATGAACCATTATCAATTTAACAGGGCACGGCTTTTAAAATCCAACCTGTGGTCCACACACAGGAAGACGCCATGATCGAAGGGAAGGACAAATCGCCAGCCAGCAGGGGCACAGAAATCCCTCCTGTGGCCGGTTTTTCCTAAGAATGGGCACTACTTGAGTCCCATCCTTTCAACAGAGAAATAATAAACTATTCAAGGAGAGTGAAACAAGAAGAAGCCGAAGAGAAAGATAGTCAAGAGCAAGGAAGAGAAAGAGAAAACAGAGAAAGAATAAAGAAGTATTTATGAGTTTGGCTTTAAAGTACAAAAGCATAAGACGTTTTTGAATATAGAAATCTATCCTTTTGCCTGCGGACTCACAGAGGGTAAGGCAATGATGAAACCCCCATCGTGAACGTCTGATGGATAACAGGAGGATCAAGGAGATAAAGCAGGCAAGTTGCTCTGAGCTCTCTGAAAGAAAGAGAGTGTGCCAAATAACTCACTCAGAGTGGTTTAGATTCTGGATTACTTGAATGCGGCGAACTTCGCTCTATGCCTATGGGTGCTGTGAAGTGCTCGTTGGAAAACGTATTGTTCGTTGTTACTGTGAAATTAAGTTGCGAGAGCAGAGCGAACCTCTAAAAATAAACGTTTAAGGGATTTGCTTATTATAGATGTAGAACTGAGACCATCGTTGAGTCAACTCCTGCAGAGACTCTGCCTGGAAGTGACATAAGTCAAAGATGCAGAAAAGTAAATTTTAAGGAAAACTAGAATATCTATTAGGAAAGTTGCAGAGTCAGCCAAGCACTGATCAACCAGTACTTAACGAAGGCCTGCCACGAACGCAGCGTGATGTTAATAAAACTCACGCTGGGCCAACAAAGAGTTAAAGGACTTGAAGGGCCGAAAGGAGCTGTCCTGCTATGACAGCCTGGTTTGCAGTGGAAACATTTGCCCACGGAGCACTGCGTTGATCCTTTGATCAGCACCAGGAGGTCCATCCACTGGAATATCAGCTTTGAGGGCAAAACACTTGTCTGTGCTTGTCCCTGCTCTCGCTCCATCCCGGTAAACAGTAGCTGCGTAAGTATTTGTTGAAAAAATGAAATCATAAATGAGAGAAAGGAAGGAAGGAAGGAAGGAAGGAAGGAAGGGAGGGAGGAAGGAAGGAAGGAAGGGCGGGCTTGAGGAAAAGAAGAGAGAGGAATCTGCATTCCTCAGTGAACAGTTTTCTTAGGATAATTTTGCTAGAAACACCCCACAACATCCTGAAAGATGGACGCAGAGAACAAGGGCTGGCAGGAGAGCTGTGAATGTCAGGACGCGAACACCAAATTTATCCCCGTCCTTCACAATGCCCTAACATTTTGTGCACAACGCCCCTGTAGCACTTACCACTACTCTGTACCTTATTAGTTGTTTATGAGTTTGTTTACTCCATGCTGCCCGTTGAGAAACAGGGCCTGACAGAGACATAGAGAGGGGCCTAGCAAGTTCAGAGCAGAGTGTTAACAGCAGAAAATCCCACGCAACAGACATCATGCTTTCCTCTTATTTTTTGATGGAGTGGGCCATGCGTCCACCTAGTGATGTTGATCCAGAGCACACTTTTTTTTTTAATTTAATGTTTATTTAATTTGAGAAAGAAAGAGAGCATGAGCAGGGGAGGGGCAGAGAGAGGCGGAGACACAGAATCGGAAGCAGGCCCCAGGCTCTGAGCTGTCAGCACCGAGCCCGACGCAGGGGTCGAACTCACAAACCGTGAGATCATGGCCTGAGCCGAAGTCGAACGCTTAACGGACTGAGTCACCCGGGCGCCCCTCCAAAGCACCTTAAAGGCATCATGTAGTCCCTCATATCCCACACTGAATTATTTCCCTCGGAGCTGCCGTCCCTGGGAACACAGCAAGAGCTCACTACATAACTTTTCAACGAATAAAACTGCCTTTCATACCAGACCGCCAGTGGCGATCGCCAGTGTGATCAAGAGAGCCAACAAGACCAGAAGGAAGACATAGCCCGTGAGACCATTAGCCGAGAAGCTGACCCACTAATCAAAAGGAGAGACTTCAGGTATGCAGGTATAGATTTAGAATCACACACAGTGAGCAAACGATACCTGTCGTGGAAATTATAACATGAAATTAAGAAAAGATGTGACTTAAAGAAGCAGATGTTCAAAATGCTCATGCCTGGCCCCTCCAAATGATAGATGGACACGCACGGATGATGCTACGCGCCCAACCTGGATCAGAGAAACCAAGGGTTCTCTTCCCAGAAACATACTCAGTGTGTGGTACAGCTTTTGCTCAAAATCTAAGACCTGTGTAGAAAACACTGAAGTCAGAGTCGGAAGGTCTGGGAACCATCCTACTGCAGGTTCGTAATGGCAAGTCTATCACTGTGGTTAATAAGCCATACGTTTGCCGCATAAAGTAACCCGTGTTCAGTCAGACCAACACGTGGCAAAATATAAGACGCTTCGGACAATTCAAGACAGAACGTACGTTTTGGGGGAAGCAACTATGAATTATTAAGGCTTAGCTTTAAAAGGCAAGACCAAGTGCAGCCAAGTTCCTCTCTTGGCTGGAGGCAGCAATAGCTCCATTCTTCGGCCTCAGGGCAATAATGTTTCCACACCAGGGTCAAGACCTCAACTGCAGTAAATCACCTTTATGCCTGAGACCAGCCCCCAGTCAAGATGTGGAAATTTTATTAAAGAGACAGAGGGCCAAATGGACAGAGCCATTTGGCTTAGGGAAAAAGCCAAGGTAAGACGCCACAGAAGGAGGTGTAAGCAAATCACAAAAGTATGAGAAGGGAAATAAATATCTGGGCCACAGCACTCACCTAATTAAGAAGTCTGCCATTTTGTGCAGCAAAAATAATGGAAACAGCCTAAATAGCTAATAATAGAGGAGCAGTTAATTACGGCTTACTCACCGACGAAGATATTACACTGCTATAAATTTTTAGTAACACAGAAACATGACTGTAAGTTACGTAAGGGGGGGAGATCGGGATACAGAAATGTATGGGCCCTTATCTCACTGTTTTATTTGAACCGCAGTAAAAAATGCTAACAGTGGGTGCAATTAGATGGCAGAACTTTATATACCTGTTAAGTATTTTCTTTTGACTTTTAAAAAAATGTTTCCGCACTTTTCACGTACTTTCATAATTGAACCCCCTCCCCAGTCTCTCAGCCGTCTACTTCCTTTGACTCTCAATGCCCTTTCCTAGACGCAGTGGGAATAATGGGGCTGGTTCCTCTTGCTCTCAAAAAAAAATTTTTTTTTAATATTTTGACAAGGCTGGGCAATTACATATAATTTAACATAAAATCAGCCTTTGAGTGATAATAGACAAGGCAAAATGGAAACTTCTATTCACTCATTCCATTAATACCTAAAGAGAGGTTCCTCAATGAAGTTCAGAGGCAATATGTTTTTCTTGAATACATGCTTTTTGAACAAAAGGAACATTCCAATTACATATCTCACTTAGGTTAAACAACAAAAACCACATGCAAACGTACGTACACACTTCTCTAACTCACTCCCAATACCCAGACCAACACAAAAACGAGCCCATACGGCTAATTCCGCTTTTACAAACCATACTCTGAAAATTATAGGCTTGAGGTGCCGAAAATCTGAAGAACACGCCACATCAACGAGTCAGGAAATGGTGGAAAAATTTCTCCCTTTTTAATGCAAAGATACAGATCATCAACAGTCATTTGCTGAAAAGAAACTCGCTCATTTTTAAGCGAGACAGAAATTAAAACTGACGTAGCTCCTGTGTTTGAGTAATGACGCAAGCAGGCATTAGTTTAAATCAGCTCCTGCTGTTGTCATCAATTTCCTCCTAAATTTATCAAGCATTGTTATGCCTGACTTATTGATGATTTCTGATGTATTGCCAATAATAAAAAAATTGTCCTCCACCTTATAAGTTACCTTTTTTTCCCCTTAAACCACAAAGAGTTCTAATTTTTCTAAAACCAGCCAGAAGAAACAAAGAATAAATCAAGAACCTGAAACCTGATAAGCAAACTGGCGGTATGAAATGGGGTTCAAGAAAATACCGTGACAGCAAGCACCTCGGTCAAATTCAAAGGAACAATTAGACGATCCTGATGATTAAGTTTCTGCATTTCCATTGACTGGATAAAATCATGAAGAATTCACTCTCCTTGAGCTTCAAGTCGGAAGAAAGAAAAGTTTGAATTGCCTTCCCTCCACGTAGAGCCAAATATATTTAGTCACATGAAGTTGCACAGGGTGAAGCGGGCAGGACTTCAGGGAGCATCAGCCAGGGCCATTTTGTGTGATATGAAAGCAGACCAAAAGAGATAGTGATCGCAATTTCCACTGGCTTACAGGGAAGAAAAAATGCATTCATGGACCCACAACCAATAATTACGGATGATTTAGTACAGACCAGCTGAACTAGGCAGTGGGGGTCAAGGGAGGAAGAAGATAGGTCTGCATTCCATTTCATGGAATCTGTAACCAAATACAGAAAACTCAGAAATCTAGATTTACATTACACATTATGATAAGATGTATCAGTCATCGAGAGCTCACTATGTGCAAGGCCAAAGTCTCGGTGTTTTCTATAAGCATCATCATAATCGCAGTAATAGCTATTACTGTTTAAGAGCCAGTCACGGTCATTGTGCTAACTGAACACTGCAACCCTATGTCACAAGTGTTCTCCTCCCTTCCGTGTCTTATCATGACAACGAAAGAGCAGCCTAGGGAAGGTGAAGGAAGGGCTCAAAGTCACAGATGGTAATGGCAGAACAGAGATTTGAATACAGGTCTGCCTGATTCTAGAGCCCATGCTCTTAACCGCCATGCAACCCCGTAAACCACGCTGGGCCACCATGGTCTTCCACGCTGCACTTTGTCAAAGTCCATTGGCGGTGAAGCGCAAGATGTTAAAATTAGATGTGATAAGCAAGGGACAGGAGCGATCCAAAGGCCGATATCATCACTGAACAGCTGGACCTCTGTTTTAGCTGGCCGACCTCAGGAGCTGCTGGATAGGTTGGAAACAAGCCCAAGGGTCCTCCGGATGAATTTCAACGGGCGTAAAAAAACATCTTCCAAGCTGATGCTGTCTGATGCCTTCTTCCTTGGGCATTAGCAAAGACGAAAACATTCCTATTTATCGCCCTAAAACAGTAGTTGTCAACCCGGGGTGATTTTGGTGCCCCGCTCCCAGCAGGGAACATTTGGGCAATGTCCGAAGACGTTGTAGGTTGTCACGCAGGGGAGGGGTTGCTATCAGAATCTAGCAGATGAAGGCCAGGGATGCCACTAAACATCCTACAACGTACAGCCCCTCACACCCACAACAAATGATCTGGTCCAAAACACCAATGGTGCCATTATTGAGAAATCTTTCCTTAAAGTATCCCTATACTGCCTTGTGGATTTTTCTAAGAAAATGAACATTAGGATTGAACCCTGTGCTCTTGCCAAAAAAGAAGCATAGCCCTGATGGCAGCCTTCAATATTGGGTGCAGAAAGAAAAGAGTAAGTCTTCTGTTCATAGACATCCATCTTTATGCTTTTATTTCCTGTGTATGTTTTATCATGTTCGTAAAGGAGCACTACAGCGGTACATGCAAAGAACTTATATGTAAACAAATACACATTTATTGGAGGTAAATGCTCGGAAAAGTTCACTTGTGAGAGAATGTCGGAAATGTAGAGAAAGCACTACAGATTTGGAATCAAGGATATCTGGGCACCAATTCTCAGCTCGGCCTCTCATTTATTAAATGTGTAACACCTTGGGTTAACCATCTGTAAAGTGGCAGCGAGAATACTCGCCACCTCCCTGCCAGGATTGTGTGAAAAATTAAATTTAATTGCATATTAAGTACTGGCACACAGTAGGTGTTCAATAGGTATTCCTTAATCCTTTCCTTTACCCTCTTCCCGCTCCCCTTTGTCTTAGGTGTAAGAGCCTTGGACAGGTCAAAGGTTCTCTGTCCTGAGTCTCTTCACCTATAATCTGATTATGAATGTTCCATCTACTTTACAGAGCTGAGATAAAGGATTAAGTTAGATAATTGATATGAAAGTGCTACCAAAAATACAAAAGATTTATAAAGTTGTTTTCCTAACCTGCAATCATACAACCTTTTATCAAGGTATCCCTGATAATTACTCCCTTGCCCAATTTGGAAACTCAAAGGTCAACATTCAAAATGGAAAGGGCTTGATTCTAATAAATACATGGCTTTTTATTTTCTGCTTACCCCTTTTCACCACCTTAGCTGAGAAAGTGCTTAAATATTGCAAAATCAGGCATTTCAACAGTGGTATATCCAGCTAATCAGCAGGGTGTGTTGGCTTTTTTTTTTTTTTTTTTTTGGTGTTTTTTTTTTTTTCCTTTTCCTAGAGGGAACTGATTCACAGGCTGTGAAAACACATTGCATCACAGACTGACCACGCAGAGGGGCACAGACGCTGTGCGTCTCCAGGACGGTGCTGACGTCAGACCACAGGGCACGTGGCCCTGCATCCCCCCAGATCAGCACAATTCTCCCACACGCTCATGGCCTGGGATTCATGCCTGATCATCTCCAATTCCAAGTGCGTATTTTTAAACTTTTGAAAACGAAGTGTGTTCATGAAAGCACTCTCCACAAAGGTCAAAAGCAGGCGGGAGCCACGGAGCCCTCACTGGAGGGGTCTGCACTCTTGGAACCTCTCCCGGTGGGAGCCTTGGAGATGCAGGGAGCCCAACCCCAACCCAGATTTTTCTGGCATTTTCTGCCTTTCTCCTCTCCTTCTCCCTAACAGAGTTAATAATAATAATAATAGCACAGCATTTTAAAGCACTTCAGATTGGTAAAAGCCGTAATGAATATTATCTCCTTGAATTGCAATTGCTTATTTACGTACTTGTATCAGAGGTAAGATTCCGAACTCCCTCAGAATGCATGCTGTGACTTTTTCACATTTTGTTATCCCTGGTGCCTCCCTAGCCTGTGCACGGCTCCTACTGGGTGCTCAGTATCCGTTTCTTGAAAGCACCACTAGATGAACGGATCGCATCATCCTTACCTTAACCATAAGAAGCCTGAAAATCAGAGACCTTAAGTCACGTGCCCTAAAACGTGCTTTTGCAAGTTACGGAGACAGTCCTGGACCCAAGCGTCTGATCTTAATTTCACCAAAGACAACAATAGAGGAGGTAATTCCTTCCTAAGTGAGATAAGGAGAAAGAAAGCTGAACGCTGCTCCCCTGAGTACAGCCTTGAAGCAGCTGGCAGGCTCCCGAAAAGGGCACAAACAGATATGGTCATACCTGCTAATGCCAATTCCCTTCCTCTGTGCTCTCCGTGCGTTTTGTCCTAGGCGGACAGCTCTCGGGGTCCCTATGGCTGTGCATCTAGGAAAAGATGTGTTGGGCCCTGTGCCGCCTCAGCGTGGGGTCTGATGCCATGCTGGCCAGTCTCGAGATCCGGGGTGAGAGGGGCGAACGTGGGATCCAGGTCAGCCGCTTACGAGTGATGTCACCTGGACCTTTCTCTCTCCCTCTCCTCCTCCGTTAAGTGGGGGAGATAATTCAGCTTACTTCATAGGGATGTCATGAGGATTCAATGAGTTTATACGTTTTTTTGTTAATAGCCTAAGGCAACGAGAGGCACGTGGCCATAGGATAATAAATATTAGCTATCATTATTCTTAACACTGGCACATTCTGCCTCCATGGTGCAATTCTCCAGTGTTTCATCACCCACGCCGGCCAGTACCGTTGCATTCCTCAAATCAGATAGCCTGCCTACTGCCCCACCTTTTCTCCAAGTATCCTCTTTCTAAACCCTTTAGAAAATTCTCGTCTAATCATGACTCCCTCGCCGAAACACTCACAGTTTCTCCACCACCCGCAGGATGCCGCCCAAACCGTATCATGTGACTATCAAGCACTTTCCCCGTCCAGCCGCAACCTCCATTCAAGCCACACCCCCACCTCTTTCCACGTTCTACCTCCTTGATCTTTGAGCGAAACCTCCATAAAATCAAGGACGTGCATTGTTCACCTATCCCTGCACCTGCACAGAACTATAAAAACATTCTAGGTGATTTTTTTTAAGTTAATGTCATTAATTTCATGAAATAAACGAATCCTGAATAATGTCACAGTTAAAAGCCTGGGCCTCGGAAACGGGCAGATTCGAGCTGCAACCTCAACTCTGACACTTAGTCGTTTCTGTGACCTCGGACAAGTTTAATAACCTCTCTGAAACTGCATTTCTTCTTTGGTGAAATTCGGCTATTGTCCGTTTTATAGCATATTGTGAGAATTAAATGGGATGATATATTCAAAGTACTCCTCACAGTGCCTGGTGCTCCCCTCACCCCCCGCAAAAAAAAAAAAAAAAAAAAAAAATGGCAGCTGAAACTAAAAGCTTCTAGAGTACATCAACAGTAAAAAGGCTTATGGTGATAATTGGGTGACTTGTGGGGAGTCCTGGAGCCTACTTGCGTATCCCACTAAGCCCCCTAATGTGTAAGCCCCCAGCAAGAACCACAAGGCCTGCTCTAGAAAAGCCAGTGAGCATATGCTCTGAGACAGCTTTAAATAGGCACAAAGCACGCAGCAACCCTCACATCTCCTCCCAGCCCTTTCTCACCCAAGGAAAGCGGAGAAAACGATGGTCACCACCCTTTCCTACTCTCGTAGCAGAAACGACTATGAACTTGGGTGAGTAAAAGAGTGGTCCTTCCAGGTCTACTGCAATGGCCTGTGCACAGCTTCCCCAGGCCAGCAGTGACTCAGAGATAATGGCAACTGGAAGCAGACCCCTGATGTGACAAGGCTAGTGCTTGTTGGTGGCCTACTGCTAGCCTGGCCTAGAGCAAAGATCCAGCAGTGGTCACCAAAGAGGCTCCAGGTCATACTTACATAATGGCCTTGGTGACCCACAGTTTTCAGCTGCCCAGGGCACACATGAATATTTGACTAACTCCCATGCCCCGTTGGGTATGGACACATACAACGTCAGTTCACTTGAGAGGGACAACTCCTGACTTGTAGATATACCGATGGGAATGTGTGACATCATCGCTTTTCTCCTGAGAGCCACAAGCTGGAGAATGATCCCTCTTTGTCTGGTAGCTTCACAAAACACGACGGTAACTTGACAAGAGGGTGTGAGCGTGCACCCGCGTGCACGTGCATGCCTGCCTACGCGTGTGCGTGCATGAACGAACGTGTGCCTGTCTCAGAACGGGGAAGAGTGTAGAAGAGATCCCTCGGCGTCCAAAAATTCTTAATGGATTATCTAACACGGCGTGTGGGCTCAGGTAATTTAGGAAATTGAAATTATACGTTTGTACGGAGATAATCTACTCTTAAAAAATATCTGGCGTGGATAGGAGGAACAGTGATGAAGAGTTGAAAAACTTGCTTTGTGCAGGCTTACTATGGGGCTAATTCAGAATTACAGTTGGAGAGTTATGGGACTCAACATAAAATGCACCAGTTCACTGAGCACTGTAGCGATCAAGAAAACACGCATAAAAATTCCGATAAGAATGGAATGCGAGGCAAAAGCACAATTCCCTCCCAATCTGGAATATCAGCAGGATTTGCGCTTGTTGTCTGTGGTTTTCTGGGGTAGATGGCACATTACAGCGGAGCATCAGCACTGATGCGACATGGCAGCTTCTCAGAATACCATCTGCTTCCCCGGGAACTGTTAATATAGTTGTAATTATCTACTTCTAAGCACTTTATTGGGAATATCATTTGCAAATTAATCAACTACAGACCGGTAAAACAAATGACATGCGCCCCCGAAAACAACAGCACTATTTCACATTATTTTTCTAAGGATTTAGGGAAGCCAGAGCGGGCGGAGGGGGTTCACGCTCGCCTTTAAAACCTTGGCCTGTGTAGAGAAGGTGAGTGGGGAGGATTACAGAGGAGGGTCTTCCAAAAGGCCTCTGAAGGATTCTAGCAACAGCAAGGAGGAGGAGAACGTAACAACCTAAGAGGTGGGTAGTATTAGCACGTGAGAGACGAGAGGGGTGGATCGCAGCTGACAGGTACACGACGGTGAAGACAAAGATCCCCGGGCTCCTCCGCAATGGCTCCCTTGACCAGGCAGGCTGCCTCCTCAATCCTGCCCTTCAAACCTTCTAAGCTGCCCATGGTGTGTGCCCAGGCCCTTTCTGTCTGCCACAGAACGGGAAGCAAGAGTGCTAAGGGGAGAGAGCGTCGGCAATAGAAAAATAATCCTTGATTCTCCTGCCATAATTGAAATGCTCACTCCCAAGAAGGCAAAGTTCCGAAAGCAGAAAAGCAAAGCATTCCCTGAGAGCAAAGAGGGGAAAAAGGCAAACCATCGAAACGACGGAAGTCACACCGGAGAGTCAGGGTGCACGGTATTTATGTACACACCAGGTACGCGGCCCCTCGCTCTTTGTGGGCCGCTTACGCAAAGGTTCTGGATCACGGGCCGTCAAGTCTGTGGTTTCAAACCAAAGATCCGGTGGTGAAAAAGAACCCAGTCGCACTGCAGAGAGCTCTAGATGCACCTTCCAGATTTGCAGCAAATCTGGCCCTCCTCCCCAGACGCACTGGCTCGAGTCTGGGAAGAAAGGGGGTCAGTCTCCCCAGGACATGTCCAGGCTATAAATAAACAGATGCCTTCAGACCCACCAGCATCTTGTCAGCTTATATGTCATGCGTCAACAGAGATCCAGAGAAGCCCACACAGAGAGAATGGTTCCTGCACTCTTGCTGGGGACGTGGAGAATGCTAGTACCTGATCAGTTTAGGAAGACCCAAGCTGAATTTCACTGACAGAAGTAATGATTTGTTGGCCTCGTTAAATGATTTTCAGAAGAATTTTCCAGAGAGGAAAAACAAATTGTTTGGAATCAGACAATCCTAGTAGTGAATCTTGCCTTTGCGAATGATCGGTTACGTAATCTCACTGTACTTGGCTTAACGTTTTTATCAACGGGGCTTTGATATCTTCTTAAAGGGGGTTACATGCAACTTTTAAAATGGAGACATAAATAAACAAGTTTTCAAACAAGCGGGTTTGGTAGGGAAGAGGTGGGGGGGGCGGGGTTGAAATAATACCACGTGAACACCCATGGTTCCCCTCCCCACTGTAGGTACAGAGGGAATGACCAAGGTGGCCATAGTGGGGAAATATCCATATTGAATTAACATAAGATACATTTATTGAGGGGTGCCTGGGTGGCTCAGTCAGTTAAGCGTCTGACTCTTGATTTCAGCTCAGGTCATGATCTCGCTGTTTGTGAGTTCGGGTCCCACCTCAGGCTCTGCGCTGACACGTGAAGCCTGCTTAGGATTCTCTCTCTCCCTCTCTCTGTCCTCCTCTGCTCACACTTTCCCTCTCTCTCTCTCTCTCTCTCTCTCTCTCTCAAAATAAATTAAACATTAAAAAAGTTTAAAAGAAGGAACATTTATTGAGCACTTACTGTATTAGGCAGATTGATTATTATACACTGGGATATGTGTGTGAGAATGTGCTTTCTATGAAAAGGGCGAGGCGTATGTCCCTTATTTTTCCTTGTAGCTTGTCTCAGGCTAGAAAAAGTGAGATAAGCAAATATCCTCGGCATGGGGATGGGTACTAGACACAGGGCAACTCAATCGGCTTTTTCCCAGCTCCTGTTAAAATTTGTGTGTAAACCTCGGAGGTACATATTTTCACCAGGTATACTTGAGGTGGGTAGTTATCCAGTCTGACCAGACTTCCCTCCTGTATGGAATGACCTCACAGCACAGGCTCCTCTATTCTGCAGCTAACTCCTTATAAGATGGGACATCATGGAACTCACTTACTCAAAAGCAGCTTTTCTTTAGGAAGAGATAATGAGGTTCTTCAATAGTTGAAAAGATTCACTAGGAATTTTTTCACCTTTTGGGTTTTTTTTGTTTTTTTTTTATTCCTGGTCCAAATTATTTCTTCCATGAAACACAGCTTTTTTTTTTTTTTATAATTTTTTTTTCAACGTTTATTTATTTTTGGGGGGACAGAGAGAGACAGAGCATGAACGGGGGAGGGGCAGAGAGAGAGGGAGACACAGAATCGGAAACAGGCTCCAGGCTCTGAGCCATCAGCCCAGAGCCCGACGTGGGGCTCGAACTCACGGACCGCGAGATCGTGACCTGGCTGAAGTCGGACGCTTAACCGACTGCGCCACCCAGGCGCCCCGAAACACAGCTTTAAAACAAAAAATTCAGGAGCCCAGACTTCTTCTTTATTTAAATATTTGAGTGCATTTTCCAGACAATTTCCAGAACCAAAGACAAACCTTACTACCGGAAAAAGGATAGAAAAAAAATCTTACCCCTTGGATTTTCTGATCATCCAAGACCCTTCCTGAGAAGGGACAGCTTATGGATCAAGACCTGATCTGGAAACTGTAGTCTTCGGGGGGGCGGGGGGCACCTGAGTGGCTCAGTCAGTTAAGCATCCGACTTCGGCTCAGATCATGCTCTCCAAGTTTGTGAGTTGGAGCCCCGAGTCGGGCTCTGTGCTGACAGCTCAGAGCCTGGGGCCTGCTTCCGATTCTGTGTCTCCGCCTCTCTCTGCCCCTCCCCTGCTCACGCTCTCTTTCTTTCTCAAATTAAATATTAAATTAAAAAAAAAACCGCGGCTCTGGATCAACATCACATTCGGTGTCTCCCTCTACCCCTCCCCCACTCACGCTCTGTCTCTCTCTCTCTCTCTCTCTCCCCCCAAAATTTAATAAACATTGAAACTATAATCTTGGGTGCATTGTTTAAGCTCGTTGTATATTCCTTATCTTAAAACAGAACGAACAAAACACACAACCACTAGTACTGTGAGGACCACAGAAGGGAAAACATACACAAAGCGGCCGATGCCTAGTGAGACCCGTGAGTGTGAAATGAAGGCCATGCGTGCATCCGCGCGTGCAACCTGGTGAAGCAGGGGGCAACATCAATTACAGGCCCACGGGAATGAAGAGATTTTCGTCCCGTGGGTATTTCCTCCCAGAGATCTCCGCAAAACTCCCAAGTGGTCTGGAGCACATTCGCATCCCCAAGAAACAGTGGCTCCTTAAACCGATTAAAGAGCCGTAACCTGGCTTCAACTGCCAGTGGTCCAAAGGAGGTATTAAGAGTCTGTTAAGGAGACGAAAGCAGGTAACTTTCATTCCTGACCGTAGGGTCTTCCAGGAACCGTGCCACACCTGCACAGAAACGGGTCCCGTGAACGCTAGACTGTGGAAAGCCGGAGGCATCTGGTTAGACGTTTGCCATCGTTCAGGTGAGAAAAGTGAAGCACGTGCAGGGGTACTGGACGGTGGCCGTGAAGGTAAGAGAAGACACCTGATACAAGAGACTATAGAAAGGCTGCTGTTTGGAAAAGGCAAGTAATTTTGTTTCCGCTTTTAGCTAACGTGCGTTCTAATATTCCGATAACACGTGCACAACATGACTATAAAAATAACAAAAGCTTTTCGGATTCGGTGTCTCCCTCTACCCCTCCCCCACTCACGCTCATTTTCAAGACGGTGAAGTGACCTCATCAAGAAAGGAAGGCAGTAGTGCGAAGGCCTCAATCTTGGGTGCCCGGGACGGAATGCTGGTTGTGCCATTCACACAAACGTAGAAAATCAAGATAAGCAAGTTTTCCAGAGGACGGGTTAGAGAGCGCTGATGGATGTATCCAGAGTCCCGTGGAATCTGAAATGTTGGTAAGGCATTCGGCAGCCACTGACATATAGCAAGTGTTCAATAAATGCTTGTCAGGATAAGAAAATAATGGTAGAGACTGTCGGCTCTGAGAACGAAGGGACGCCAGATAGAACAGCTAGACAAACAGCTCTTTACAAAGCCTGGTACACACACGGGGCACCTGGGTGGCTCAGTTGGTTAAGCGTCCAACTCTTGATTTCGGCTCAGGTCATGATCTCACGGTTTGTGAATTCCAGCCCCATGTCGGGCAGGATGGAACTTGTTTGGGCGTTATCATCAGGAAGAGCCCCTCCAAGGGGCCTTTCAACAGGAGAAGTGGGTAGTGGAGATGTGAGCCCCAGAGTGTGGCAATGGCCTTTGGGTGGGTTATGGTAATGGCCTCCAATACTGGGCCATTGTCTCTTCCCACCCCATCCCCGCCCCCGTCCGTCTCCTGCTCATGTGCCCTCTCTCTCTCTCTCTCTCTCAATAAAAATAAACCTAAAAAAAAAAAAAAAAAGCCTGGTACACAAAAGGCTAAAGAGTACCGGTTGTCACAGGAGAAAAAGATTCCATAATGAGTTTGGAAAATCCTGGGTAAAACCATGCACACAAGTTTTTCACACTCCAGAGGGGCCAGAAGCTGGCAGGTGATGAGCAGTGACTCAAGGAGGCGGCCAGGAAGGAAAGGGGGTGTTTCCTGTCACCTACGCCAGCCAGGTTAAAGTCTGGACCAAGTCATGCGCGTGCCTCAAGCAGACTTACAATTTGTCATCTTTTCCAAAAGGCATTAACATGTCGGTTCATTGTTCAGGTAGCAGTATTCCATCTTTTCTGTGGGGTCCCCAGCAAGCCGGGCCTGGCCCAAACGTCCACACCCTACCCAGCAAGCCGGTCAGCAGCTTCTGTCCTCCTTGGAAGGCAGCTCGGGACGTATCCATCACTGCTCAGCATGCCTCCTGAGACGACAGCCGCCCCCAGCGTGCAGCACAATCATGGCGTTCCCTCCGTTACAGTTCTGTCTCCACCCTGAGTGGGGTTCTGATAAATGCGACACTGTCCTCCTCCCCCTCTCAGTGCTATTTTCATGTCCCTTCAAGGCTGGTGCCCCAGTGGCCCGCCCTGCTGCCCACCCCCGACCCCACTTTGTCTGAGATGCGTACGCATAAGGTCCGTCCTTCTCTGGCACGATCACCAAGTCCAAGATGGGGAACCCACGATCCTCTTCCAGTTAAAACAACCGTACTGTTGTTTAGGTGGAGGAGGAGAGGGCTAACTTGTTTTCCTTCGGAGCTCAACTTTTCAGCTGATTCAGAAGTAGGGGTGGCAGCAAAGTGAGCCCACAGGGTGAGTGGGACCAGGCCAAATGACCTGGAGATGTTTCACAGCCCCACGACCCCTGGAAACGGAGCCAGGGAAAGCACGATGCTTTTCTGCAAATGCCAGCACACCACAGGGGCAGTCACACCTGGGCCAGCGTGCTCTGAACTCTCGACATCTGGCAGAGGCCGTCCAGAATCTCTCACTAACCCTGACGGCAGCTGCCAGACCAATGCCTGCAGGCTGGGATCCCAGGCAGAATCTCATCAACAACTGCAACCAGGCTATCTGTTCCATCGTACTGGGCTTCCCCTGAACTGTTCAGCGATGGAGTCATTTTTCTGTTGCCACCTGCATGACTGCCTCTGCCCCAGGAGAATCGCCATCGAGATAAAGCCTCAAAGGAAGGGTCCCGCTTAGTTCACAGTCAATGAAGTTGCTTCCATTATTCCCTTAACTTATCTATTTTCACTACGCACCTGGAGCCATTGGCTGGTCTCCAGAGGCTCATCTCCCCTCCCCCGAATATGGATGCCCTTGAGACTGGTTAAAGAAAGAGGCGAGGGTAGGGATGATGTTTGGGTGTTTGAGGCTCTGTAGGTGGTGCCTGGGACCCAGTATTGGAGGCCATTACCATAACCCCCACAAAGGCCATTGCCACACTCTGGGGCTCACACCTCCACTACCCACTTCTCCTATTTGAAAATTTCACTTCTTGGAAATAAGGCCATTAGAGGACATAGCATATCCTACCTCCAGAGTCGGGGGGGAGGGTGTGCTGGTAAATGAGGACATCTCTAATGCTCACACACACACACACACACACACACAAAACCTGTGGCATTATTTAAAATACAAACAAAATAAAATAAATCTTATCTTATTTTCTAGAGAAAATTTTTAGAGGGGGAGAGGTCACAAAATTAGACAATAAAAGAGGCTGGGAGTTATTCATTGAGAGAAAGAGAAACAGGAAAATAATGAAACACTTCCCAAAGGAGTGTTTGACTTTGGACTCTACCTAAATGTTTATTACATTTTATTAGAAGGTTATTACATATACATTATTATAGTTAACTTATTGAACATGGTAGGTACCTGTACTGTCTGTGCATTCTATAAGCATTGGCTCATTAATTTTATTTAACCTTTACAGCCCATCTACGAGGTAGGGTGGTATTATCCTGGTTTCCTCCTTGAGGAAATTGGACAACTTGTCTAAGATCACAGAATGAGAGAGGCCAGAACTGGGATTTTTATCCAGGTCTTTCTGACTCTGAAACTTGTGCTCTTAATCATTGGGCTAAATTATTTTCCAAACAAGAATAAAATTTCATATTAATAAGACGTATTACTAATTCTTGACAACCAAGCACAGAGGAGATATTTGCATATGATATAAAAGCACAGAGGAAATGCATAAAATGATAAGCTTTGGGGAAAAAATGGAATAGTTGTAATTAAATTACCGAGTTGAAATTATTTATTTGTTCCAATAACAAAAGACCTTTCCTTGCTCAAAGTTCACCATTCTGTCCAGTAGAGAAATAAAATGTTCTAGAAACATCCCGGCTGCTGCAGCATTCGGAATGTTTGCATTAATTTTAGCAAGTCCCCGTGTTTCGAACATCTGCCTCATTGAAAGACACCCATTGATAACACAGGAGGGAAGGTAAGGGGTATCAGAGAAGGGTATAATGCAGGGACCATCAGGGTGTTTGGCTCTGGACTGAAGGAAAAAAGCAGAGGCAGTTAGAAAATATACTTTTGGGGGCGCCCGGGTCGCTCAGTCGGTTGAGCGTCCAACTTCGGCTCAGGTCATGATCTCACGGTTCGTGGGTTCGAGCCCCACGCGGGGCTCCGTGCTGACGGCTCAGAGCCTGGAGCCTGCTTCCGATTCTGTGTCCCCCTCTCTCTCCACCCCACCCCTGCTTGTCCTCTGTCTCTCTCTGTCTTTCAAAAATGAATAAACATAAAAAAAATTTTTAAAAAGAAAATATGCTTTTGGTTGGCAAGAGAATAAATCTCATCCTCCCACCCCAGACATGGAAAGTGACTTGTTAGCTCTGGAGGATTTAGCACGTCTATCAACCCCTCCAGCCTCCTGTCTATCGTACCGTGTGTTATGCCCATAGAAGGCAGTATCTTGAGGTGGTTAACAAAATAGGCTCGAAGCCAAACTGCTTGGCTTTGCTTCCCAGTGTTTTGCCTTACTATATACATCAACTTCTCTGTGTCTGAATTTCCTCATTCATCAATGGGAATAATAATAATATCTGTCTCACGGGGCCATTGTGAGAATTCGACGACTATGGATAGTGATTGGAACTTTGTCCGGCAAATGGTAAATGCTTTATGGAAATGTTTATTGCTGTTATTATCATGTGTTCAAAGCGATTAAACTAAATCCCTCCTTAACTATTCTCTAACAGAAAAAAGCAGCATCAAAGTTCACAACAGAAATTTTTGAAAATTCCAAGGTTAGACAGTCGTACCTGCCTTTAAAGGTCCTTGGGAAATGGTGAGAGTCTAATTAGATTTGTTCTCAGAAACAAAAAATTGATTTTCTTTTTTTCAACAATTCTATTAATTGAATCTTCTCCTCCACCCCAGCCAAAGGCCAGAACTTTGAAGAACAAATTCGAGTGTCTATCACCTAAATAAGATAACTTTATACCACTTTGTCAATAACAACACATTTTACTAGCAGTGTAGACACAGCACTAAATTTGCTTTTAATGTATTTATACCATCTCCCAAATAATCAAAACAATGCACGGATAAATCATCTGTATATGAAATTAGCACAAAATTAAACCAAACAAAAAAAGTGATAAAACCTAATGCTGGCAGAGTTGCAACTAAGCGTAGATAGTCGGGCATACATTTTGGGTAACTGGCTGAAATGTTTTAACCCTTTTGAAAAACATCATGGCGATAAGCTTCAACACCATTAAAAATGTTTGTCTGCATCCCCATAAATTTATACTAAGGAAATCATTCAAAGATAAACGCTACAGGCGCAAAGACTTTCACAGCAGGGTTATTTGTACGTGAATTATGAAAATATAAATGTAAAGTAAATGCAAATGTAAAATAAATAGAAATACTATGAACTATTTTATCTTTCTCAATTTTAAGATCACTTTTTTTGGCAAATTTTCCACATTTCTGGAATTAGACTGCATCTTGCATTGAATGTAGCATTTACTGTCTTCTTGGAAAAGCTGTTATGAGAGCAATGGTGCATTTTAAAATCAGTAGCATCTTATGATCGAGAAAATGCAGTAGTATGCAGTCATTAAAAATAGTAACTATAGAGGTTATATAAAAACATGAGACTAGAGAATACCACCACACTAAATTTTGTATGATCGGGGGCTAGAGCATACAAATGGAAATGTAGAAAATGTAGACAAATGCGGTTTGATTTACAAGTAATATTTTCTTCCTTTCGCTTAGAGATCCATTAAGGTTCCTATGATATTTTGCATGTGTTAACATTTTTTTTTTTTTTTTTTTTTTTTTTTACAAAGAAATGTCTTCTCTGAGATTCATTTCTCATGAAATCCTGGGCAGAAACATAAACAATACAGGAATGAAATCCACCTAAATGCCCCCGTTCGCTATAGAACCAGAAACTCAAGAGTTTTTGATCCTTATCTTCTCCTTCCATTCCAGCAGGGGTTGTGTTGGGAGGACAGAGATGCGGGGACAACAGCGGTGTGATCACTGAGTGCATCTACCCCTGAAAGCAGTGGGATGGGAGAATACCGAGAGCCAAAGCCAACCCCTACGGTGGATTATAGGACCTGCTCAGACTGTGTAGCTACTCCCACATCCCACCAAAGAGTCACGCTCCACAGAAAGAGGAGAATGAAGATAATGCAGTAGGAGGGGCAGGTATTTGAAAATGCGGAAGATATCAGGAGGTTGATGTGGAGGTGGGAAAAAAACAGAGCCGTGGAAGAAGTAAGTTCACGCGAAGAGGGTATGTGCTGGAACACTGTCAAAGACACACCTTACAGGTCTTCAATGAATATCTGTTAAGGGAACAAATAAGAAAGGACTGAGCTCTGCCTGAATGCTAACACCATGCCTCGCTCGGAGTAGATGCTCAATAACGCGTTCCATCGCACGTGCATTCATTCGTTCAACTACTATGTGCTAAGCATCTGTTATATGGCAGGCAATTGTCTAAACAAGGGAGATGAAGTATTGAACAAAACAGAAGAAAATCCATGCCCTCACGGAGCTTATATGGTGGTGGGGATAGGGCAAGCAGGAAGAGTGGTAGAGATAAGGGACTATAATGAACGAATAAGTAAAGCATACAGAACCTTGCACTGTGGTGTGTGTGGTGGAGGAAATGCAGGAGCCCAGGGGATGAGAGTGACGGAGAATGAGAAAGAGATTTGCAACTTTAAATGGAGGGCTCAGGGGGGCGCCCGGGTGGCTCAGTCGGTTGAGCGTCCGGCTTCGGCTCAGGTCACGATCTCACGGTTCGTGAGGTCGAGCCCCGCGTCGGGCTCTGTGCTGACAGCTCGGAGGTTGGAGCCTGCTTCGGGCTCTGTGTCTCCCTCTCTCTCTGCCCCTCCGCCTCTCACACTCTGTCTCTCTCTCACTCTCAAAACTAAATAAACATTGAAACAATAAGTAAGTAAATAAATAAATAAACATAAATGGAGTGCTCAGGGAAGACTTCACTGAGAAGGTGACGTCTGAGAAGAGACTTAAAAGACCACAAGAGTGATCCATGTATATATCGGAGGAAGGAAGCGGAAATAGCATGTGCAAAGGTCCCGGGGTGGAAGGATCTAGTGCATGTTGAAAGATGAGCCAGGAGGCCAGTGTGGATGGACCAGAGCGATGATCTCAGAGACAGAGTGGAGAGGCTGGGGACTCAGAGACCATCGTAAGACCAAAGCTTTACTTATGAGTTGAAATGGGGAGCCAGTGGGGTCTCGAGAAGGGTTTCATGATCTGACCAATTTTAGCAGGGTCTGCTGCCGTGATGAGAACAGTCCACAGGGGAAAGGAGAGAAGCAGGGAAGCCGGTCTGAAGCCTGTTTTAATAATCCAGCTGAGAGACTTGGACCAAGGCAATCATTGAAATGTATTGAAAAAGGATTGGATTCTGGGGATGTTTTGAAAATGGATCCCCTGAGATTTGCAAGTGGATTGGACATGCTATGTGATAGAAAGGGAGAGGTCAAGGGTGACCCCTGGCTTTTTGGTCTGAACAAATGAAAACCGGGGCTTCCGTGTGCTGAGACACGAAAGGCCACAGGAGAGGTAGGTTTGGATAGAGCACAACAAGAGTCAACTTTGGGGATGTAATAAGTTTGTGAAACTACTAGGCGTTCCAGCACAGTCGTCCAGTAGACTGGAGTTTAGGTTCAGCCAATAGCTAAGCAAATGGTCAAAGAACAGAAAAATTAAAAAAACGAAAACTGAGAATAGGACAAAAAGAGAGAGAAAGGTTCAATAAAGTCATACTAACAATAAAATACAAGAGAGGGAGTCGAAGAGGAGGAAACAGCCTAGAAAACAGGGAAGAGAAAGCGTGAGGACAGCTGAAGGCTGGCACCCGTGTGCCCGGGGGTCTGTAACCCACCCCCCCCCCGGCCGTCAGGGGTGGTCTGAACTTCCTCCCCACCCCACTTCTGCCTCTCCTGCTAAACTAAGAGCATGTGTCTGAATCTGCCCCCGTCTGACACCGCAAATACCAGTGACAAGATGATTTTCCACACGTTGGTCTAAAATGTGCTCCTCCCGGCTGGGCCGCGGGATGGTTGGAAATTGGAAAGCTGGTGCGGGGCACGGGCACCCAGCCTTCTGCATCACGGCCTGTCAACTCAGCTTGGGTCTGTCTCCTTAAAACCTGTTTGCTGTGGAACAGGAATTGTTCTGAGGTCCTTCCCCCCGCACTCCCGGCTTTGGCAGGTTGGGAAAGGCTGTTCACCAATACTACAGAGAACTAGGAAGACATGGACAGAAGGAGGGTGGATGAGGCTGAAACCCCCCAGTCAGCAGCTCTCCCCGCACTTGCCTCCAGAGTGAGGTGGGAAAGCTGACGAAAGAGAAGAGAATTAATTCCTCTGGAATGACCCCAGAACAACTATCTCACAGCCTTTTCTTTTGGTGACTTCTTTGGCTTTTTTTTTTTTTTTTTTTTTTTGGAGATTGCTGAAGTCGAAGTCCCAGGGCCCGAGCCTGAACTATCGCTTACTCGCTGTGTCCTCTTGGGTGAGTCACACAACTTCTCAGTGCTCAGCAGTCTCATTTGGAAAAATAAAGATAATTAGCGGTCGCCTGCCAGAAGGCAGCATGCCAGGCCAGATGATCTGGCTCAGACCCTCCCAGATCTAAGGTCTATGACTGTGTGATGTTTATAGACAGTGAAATGTACAAGGGCAGGAGTTTAGAGATGTGTGCAGGGAACAGATGTGCGCGGTCACCTCCTGCACCTTCTCAGAGAGGAACTTCTTAGGAGATCTTTAACAAAAAGAGAAAACCCCTATCTTGGCTCCTTATTCTGTGCAGAGTAGTGGAACATCAGGAAAACCACACACTTCGCATTCAGCCAGAACTGGGTTTGAATTCCGGGTTCCAACGCTTCTAGAAATAATTGAGCCAATCATTTAACCTGTTTATGTCTCCACAGACTCATCTGTAAAATGGACCGAGAATAAGACAAAGATATCTGGGTTGCTGGGGAGACTAGATAAGATGATAAATGGAAAAGACTCACTCAATCAGTCATGGTCCACTCACAAAAACAGAGATCTCTCTCCAGCTACTTAAATGCTGGAGATTTAATACAGAGGGTTTGTTATTCCAGTGATGAAAAGAACATCCAGCTTCTCTCAGCCCCAGGCTCAGCTCAGGCTCCAGACGTCCAAACCCCAGCCTGATTAGAGCACTCCAGGATCCTCTGGACTTGGGAGAACAAAATATGGGTGGGAGGGGGGCACCTGGGTGGCTCAGTCGGTTGAGCATCCGACTTCAGCTCGGGTCGTGATCTCGTGGTTCATAGGTTCGAGTCCCACATGGGGATCTGCGCTGACAGCTCAGAGCCTGGAACCTACTTCAGATTCTGTGTCTCCTTCTCTCTCTGCCCCTCCCGCACTCACGCTCTCTCTCTCTCTCAAAAATAAACAAACATTAAAAAATTCATTAAAAAAAAGAATTACCACTAAACAATGAAGACTATTAGATATGTCTTGGGGCACCTGGGTGGCCCAATCAACTAAGCATCTGACCCTTGATTTTGGCCCAGGTCGTGATCTCGCAGTTTATGAGTTCAAATCCCGCATCAGGCTCTGTGCTGACAATGTGGAGCCTGCTTGGTATTCTCTCTCTCCTTCTCTCTCTGCCTCCCCCACCCCACTCCCCCTCTCTCTCTCTCTCTCTCAAAATAAATAGACCTAAGAAAAAAAGTAGATACGTATCACCAAAGTTCATCTCTTTGTTTACCAGTGGATTTGTCTTCCAATTCTTGTTGTTGTCAGGGTCACCTGGAGAATTGGTTGAAAATGCAGATGTCCTAGCTCCAGTCCATGGGATTCTGAGTCAGTAACTGGGTCTTTTATAAGTACCTCAATGAATTCCCATACTTTGGGAAGCAAGGTCTACAGCTAGTGGTTCTCAACCTTGGCTGCACATTGGAATGCCCT
This sequence comes from Prionailurus bengalensis, assembly GCF_016509475.1. Classification (NCBI taxonomy): domain Eukaryota; kingdom Metazoa; phylum Chordata; class Mammalia; order Carnivora; family Felidae; genus Prionailurus; species Prionailurus bengalensis. Next base: position 186,972,468 of record NC_057344.1, on the reverse strand, counting down.
GAAAAGCTTTTTGAAAATACTGATTCCTGCTTCCCCACTCCCAGAAATCCAGATTCAATTGGTTAGAGATGAAGCCTGACTACGTGGGCCTTTAAAAGCGCTCTAGGTGATTCTAACCTGCTGCCTGGGCAAGACCCACAAGGATGACCCTTCAGCACTTGTTGTTGATGGCAGGAAAAGCTTTCTGTTCACTGTCTCTGCAGGGGACAACATGGTAGCTGAAGGCATGTTTTGAAAATGCAGACTAGAATCCCCAAAGTCAGTAGACCAGCACCAAAGCTCATTACCCTAAGGCAGCCCAGCTCCCATTCCCACCGTCTTCCACTGTGGCTTGAACTCACTTTCAAAGGGAGTACAATTTGCACGTCTTGAACTAGACTGTTGATGTTGCTACCATTCCAAGCCTGTTGACTGCGGTGCTGCTGTTGACAACACACTCCGATGTCATCATCCGTATTCCTTCTTGCACGACTACGTGTATAGAAACGAGCCTTGGTGTTTAAACTAACACACATGTTGGGGGTGAGAAGGATCATCGTCAGATGTCTAACTTGCCTGTGAAACGAGTCGACAACAGTTAAATCCAATCCCTCCAAGAAATCTTCCTTTGGTCTTCTAGATTTTCCTTCTGGGGAGAGGGCATGGGTAAGACAAGGCTCTGAGACCCAGTTTAATAGAAATCGGTTCCCATTTCATAGGGACTGCTCCATTTTACAGATGAGGTGCGAAGGCTAGAGATATAAATTAATTTGCCTAACATCACCAGCTGGTTACCGGCAGAGCAGTGAGCAGGCCACACTCTTAATCCCCATCTGGATCCGTGCTATACTGTGCCTTCTTCTGTCACAAGATTTGGTCTCCAACTTGAGCGATGAGTACCTCAAGAGAAGGAAGGAGGTCTGGGACCCCCAGACTGTATTCCAGAGGAGGAGGATGTTGGGCAGTGTGAGCAGAAAAAGGACCCTGGAGGTAGAATCTAGGAAAAGATCTAAAAGTGGAAGGAAACAAAGAAGGCTATTTGCATCTTGTTATCTTGAGACAAATGTGGTGAGGCTTGACAGAGATAACTGCCAAGTGCACATGTCAAATGAATTGGCTTGATATGAATTTCAAACTGTGATCTAGAAATTTGGGGGAGGAGGATGGATCAAGTGAGAGGCATAGGAAGGGCTATGGAAGCATACAGACCATCAAATGTATAGAAAAGAAGGGAAGGTTTTACTGTTTATAAGAGATGATGTCACCTGAACTTTATAATCAGAAAACTCTCATCAGATACGAAAGCAGAACAGACAACAGAGAGCAAATGATCCAAAGCAAGATGTAGGTAAGCAGTTACTGGGCACAGGGGCTCTGCGTGCTTTCCAAAGGAAGTCCAAGGACCACAGCCTAAAACCCAAGTCTTTTCATGACACGGCCCCTGCCTATCTCCTTAGTTTCCTGTTCAGACCCTCCACAACCCCAAGCCTCTCCACACCTACAGACTGTATGGCTAAAATGAAGCAGAAGGAGTGGGTGGTTGGCAGCAAAAGCCACAGAGGTGAAAACCTGGTTCTACCATTCATCCATTTTGTGACACCGGGGTATCCACTTTCCCGCCCTGCACGTCAGATCTCCTCAGATCTTGACCTAGGAGTTCCACTAAAAGTGTCAGACCATTCAGAGAGCCCTGGTATGCAACGTGTCAAACAGATGTAAGGCGTTCTCCAGTCTGATCTGGTCTTTCTCCTCAGGGTTCCCAGTACAAAGGATCTGCCGTGATCCCTACAGTGGCCCATCCCAAAGGGCTCAATACCTTAAATCTTAGGAGATGGAGTTTGCATTGGGGGGGCAATAGCCAGGCTACAGAAACCTCTGGAAAGGGTACAGTAGTCCACCGTCCCACACACACACTCCAAATCAGCTGTCAAGCAGCAGTCTGGAAGGGAGGTCAAATACCTATTTCCAGACACTTCCACTCAGGAAAAAAATTATACTTCCATAAAGGAACACAAAGAATGAGGGTGCCACTAAACATCATTTGGGTATTTGGGGCATGTGTTTTTTTATTTTTTATTTCTGCCGACTCAAAATCCAGCCCTTTGCTTGTCAAATATAATTCTGCAAGAGTGAAACTGACAAGACATACAACAAAGTTGAGGAAGAGAAACACAAAGACCTAGATAGTAACCTATTTATTTTCCAGAGGAAAAAAGTAACAACTATTCTAGCAAAGAAAATAGCCCTGCATTTGGCCATACCCCACCCCCCCCCCGCCCACTTCCCCCTCAATTTAAGAGAAAAACTTTTCAAATTCACACAAAATGGTAGACACTGTCTGCTTTTCTGTGGCCGTCTTCAAATGCATAACCTTTCAGGTCACCATGAAACACTTCACTGAAATATGCCTCAATCTGTCTTTCAGTGTGACAGTGAAATTACCAGACAGTTCAGCATGTGACATGACAGAATCTGGCTTAGCTAACCAACTGCTATCATTATCATACTCCATCCTTTACTTCCTGAAAGGGAGGGGGGAAAAAAATCACTGAGAAATTCCCGGCACAGAATCACACCTGATTATTTGTACAAGTGAAGCAACCCAGTGGACTCGCACAGTTCCCTTCTCGGAGAGATTTCAGGTCAGTGGAACTATTGATGTGGAACCACGTTTGCTTAAACTCCTGTGTCACCACTTTGCCAGTCTCCAATTTGGGACTCCATTAGTTACATATACCTGTCCAACTCCCTTTGGACTGGCAAGGGACATGTTGGAATGTCTCCAGACTAAAGTTATATAGAAGTACTTGACCTTTTTAAGAAACACAGATCAAATCTGCCTTGAATATTTCACTATGTCGCAGGAACAGTCATAAATGGCATATAAAAATTCAATAGCTCCTGGGATCAATAAACTGTCCACCCATGAAAAATGATATATATATGTGTGTGTGTGTATATGTATATATATACACACACACATATATATACATATACATATATATATGCATGTGTGTGGATATATATATATATATACATACACACATAATACATATATAATACATTAATATGCTTTTTTAAAAAATTCACAAAAATTTGCTACTGCTAAGAATTGGTTTAGTTTTTGTTCTAATACAGAGAAGCTGGCTTTCAGCCTGGCATGACTGGGGAATACTCACAGGATCAAATGAAATTCCTACCACAAGTGCCATCTTTTGAACTTAGGGCATTGTCTCTAGAAGGATACTGTTAAAATGCAAATATTTTATCTAGAAGTGATAACATACTGAGGAATTAGTAGTTTCTAACATATTTGCATGGATATGTTTATTGATTTAGCTGGCAGAAAGAAAAAGTCCCCAAGGACAGGGGTCAGAAACAGGTAAGTGTGATGAGAAGATAAACAAAGGAGGAATCCAAGGCAGGCAGAAGTTGACCAAGAATGTCCAGTGGTAGCTAGAATACCCACCAAAGGTGCCCCAAGGCTGTATCAGGGCCCGGGGGCCGAGAGACACGGCGTTACCCGGTTTTCATATTGCCTTGGGTCCACTTTCTTCTTGAGGAAAGCCTGGAAACAATGTGTCTCCAACGTATCATTGGAATTTGTAAGCACAGCACAAAAAGTCTCACTTGGAGGCAAATGCAAATAAAATGAGACTGGAGAGTTTCCTCCCCAACTCAAAACAAAGAAACAAAAATATTCTGAGAAGTCACCCAATAAAAAAGCAATTGCAATATGATGTATTGGCCTGTTCATGCATCAAAAGCCTTTCACCACACACTTTACACTAAAGAGCAGTCTCTCTGTCTCGGTCCCCTCAGCCCCTTGCCCCTCCCCCTCTCCCTCTATCTTTCTCTCAGTTGGATTCAGAGGAAACTAAGACATTGTCCCAATGAGACTGCAGGCACACACCCAAAGGAGTGGCTGGAGGAAACGCAAGGATGGAGAATATCCCATCCGTGCCAAACTCGAGAGGCTCTAATAGCTGGAGATTCCAGGGGTGACCTACACTGAGGACACACACACACACACACACACACACCAGGTTTGGCAAATACTCCCATTTGAAGACCTTCCAAACATTTCTCTTTTCTTTCCAGAATGAAGCTACCTCATTGTCAATGAGATTTTCTATAAATTTGCTTCGATGGTCACACAGGTTAAAAAAAAAAAAAAATTAATAGCCTAAGAAGCTGGGGCTAAAGACCAAAAAGCTAAAGCGCTTACAAGGCAAATAATTTGAAGAGGCAGGATAAAATCAAAAACAGAATTTAAATGGTCCCAGCCTAAGAATTTATAAAAGACCAAGTCCTGACCTCTGACAGAAATGAGAACTTTATTGGGCACGTAATTCAGAAAGGCAGGAAAGGCTGATACACAGAACACAATGAATGTCAGGTTCAGGATTTAAATCTCAGTCTGACAGGGTCGGGAAAACCAATACAATAATGCCGGAGAGAGGAGAGAAGGAAAGACGTGCAGTGCGAAGCCAGTGCCGTTCAGAACTTTGACTGCATAATTAGCCCATGTGGTAATTAAGAATCTAGAGGGCCTATTGAAATGAAAGCACACGGGCAGATTTGGATTTGGCTGCACGGAGCCAGAATACTTAACGCAGTGAGAGATTCCCCCCAATTTTGGCTGGGTACGTCAGTAGCTGACAGCCGGCGAGGCTTATTTGCACTACCTGTTTTATAACGGTCGTGACTGACAGAAGGGGAACATCTGAAAAGTCCTTAGATGGTGGTTCCAGCTTTGGGTTTTCTATCTCGTTTCAGGAAAACCCATTTTTTGGTTGTGATTTCACTATCAGATCATAGGAAACTGAGTTCATTATAGGCATGAGGTCAAGGCTGAGTTCATTATAGGCATGATCTCTAAGCCAATGATAAGCTAGCATTACAGGCATGTTTTATTTATAGAGACCCATGATATAAAATTAGATGGCAAGGCGGAGAGGCAAGAATTGAGCTTTATTTAGAAGAAGTCTCTCGAGCAGCCATCTACCACCAGTTTTCTAAAGATGTAAGACAATGCCATGAGTTCTGTCTTTGCCTTTAGAAAAATCAGAGGAGGAAAGACGACGTTTACAAACTCCTGAGGTTGTGAGCTACTTCAACGGACCCATCTTCATATGGAAGTGAAGTAACCGGAGGAAAACAAAATGCATTTTGTTCATTTCCACTGCTCTTTCATACAATGCAACACACACAGTCAGGGGTCACTGACTCAGCTTGCCATACTAATTGGAAACAATGAAACAAAGAAAGATGGGGGTTTTCCCCCTTTCTTTTCTTTTTTCTTGAGGATTGGCCTTTATTCGAACTGTTTGCAATATAAAAATAAAACATCACATGCTAGATGAATAATGGACAAATGTAAACCTCAGCAAGAAGAACCCCACAACACAGATTCCCGGTTCCCAGGGTTTCTGCAATGCTCATTTAGGGAAGATCTTTTAAGGCAATATAAGAGCCTACCAATAATCTCATTACGATCCACGAAGAAAGATTCCACTGGCCACTTGACACCCACCAAGGTGCCAAGAATAAAAAGAAAGGATGTCAGAAAAGCATCCACTTTCGGGCTCAGAATCCTCAATCCAAGGGAGGCGGTGACTTTAAGAAACTCTTCGGTGAAACTGACATTTATAAGAATCAAGAAAGGAAACCTTCAGTAAAAATGTGGTGAGCAGAAACTCTTGGGCCCTTAATATAGTTTATCTTTCACATAAAGGTATCTCGAAAACCTTTACACAAGTCCTTTATGAGGGAATAATTTCTGAGCTAGGGCAGACAATGGTCTTTCAAATCCATTCTCAGTTCAGAAAGCATTTGTAAGGAGGATTTTTTCCCAGCCACCGCATGAGAAGTGTGTGATGCCCTTGGAAATCTCTGTAATTAACAATAAGCCTCTTTCACAATTGAAAGTGGACCCTCATACCCTAAAGTAGCCACTGATGCTTCTATTTCTGACCTACACCCTTCATTTTATGCAATGTCTTTGTAAAAACCAAGGGCAAGAACAACCTGGAGAGAAATTTTCAAATTTTGGACCAGAGCCACCAAATCAATAATGGCGGAGCAAAATGAATTATCAACCTCCACTGCTTCAATCACAGGGAAAGGCAAGGAGTTAGCCAAAAGAGAAACTGCGGTCAATGTTAAGAAACAGAATGAATTGACTTTGAGGTAGGCTTATATCTAATTAAATGAGACTGGGGGCAAAGTCAAGGTAGACTCATCCGCAGCCGATAAGGAAGTGATCAGAGGCAGGTGACTCAGCTCAACTGAACTGCATTTTCCAAGCTGGAAGGGAGAGCAAAGAGTATCACAGGGAGAGGGGGAGGGCACAGGGGGAAGCCTCAGGTTTTTCAGAGGTAAGTTTTCCTTCATCCTGGGACTGTATGCATCAAATATCTGCAATTCTCACCACTAACAATCAAGTCGCCATGAACATCCAAAGGTTCAGCCTGAGCCCAAAGGAACAAAACCCTGACTGTGGGATGGCGTTCCAGCTAAATGCAGAAGGAAAAGGGATCTGGTGAGGTATCCCTCCCACCGGTATCTAGTGATGAGCCAACATTTTTTAAACTTTTGCCATGCACCTGGAGGCTTTATAAAGAGACTACGCTTCCCAGCTTGGTTCATACCATCAGTGTTTGATGTCCTGTGAGTCTGGAAGGGGTAGGCAAGACTTCTCTAAAGGCAAAACATACTCCCCCCCCCCCCCCCCGTGGCTTCTTCATGTATGTCTTCCGGACTTGACATTAGGGTAGTCATAAAATGGGATCCAACTTGAAGTCTGCCCCACCAACGATGACACCCCTTTATTAGAAAACAAGGGATTTCCAAGGATTTCTGTGCGGTACCCTGAGTGGAACGTAGAAATGCTGGGAGAGCCCACTCAGCATCTGCTTTTAGCCTAGAGGCCTCATCAGGTACCAAGAGCCTCATCACAAAAATGAAATCTCCCCATGCCCACCCAACCTGTGGTTATGTCTGCAACCTGCACTAGGGAAAACTGCACTGAACTTTCACAGCAGATGCTCAGATCAAAGACGCACAACTTTCATCCACTGCGCCCTGAGCCTTACCAACGCATATTGACATTTCCTGCTCCATTTGTGCACACACACAGCATTCTTTAAACGCGTATAGGTGACACCCAGTGCTTTTGAAACGCTCTTAAATAAGCCCAAGATGACTCATCATTTTCTGGTCCTCTACAGCTAATTATATGCTCAGAAATCCCTTCAAAAGTCACAAAACCTACCTCAGTACTCTCCGTGCTTTTAAATGGCAAAGGGGTTAGCCATGGAGGAGTGGGTCTGGCAAGGCCAATAAGAAATTAGCATGAACATTGAAAACAGCCTTTGGCCCTTCTATAGAGCTGAATTCACAAGAGTTGTGCCCGCCCTTATCAGGAAATTATAGATTTTATTATTGGGGAACTAGGTGGCAGATGCCAAAAACATTTAAATTCGCTCCATTTCCAATTCATGAAGCCCATTGTAGCTTGGTATTATGGTTTTATTAGATTTGTGCATTTATCCGGGAACCTATTATTATAATAAAATACAAAATACAATTATTGTTTTCTTGCAGTGAGAACTTCAGAATTACCTAACACTTTATTGTTCCCCCATCAAAAGAAATCCCAAGTTTGGATTTTTTTTTCTTTTTTTTTTTTTTTTTTTAGATTTTTAAAGAAATGTCGCTTCCTCTATTTTCCATAACAGCTCCTACTTTATGCTGCTAACAGGAAAAGAAAAAGGAATTGAGATGGGGCCATAAGTCACATCAGTTTTCCTTTAATTACAGTATTATCCTTATATTTCTCATATTTTGTACCCTTATCTCTGCCCAGGCAAATCTCCATTCCTCATTCAGTGCTCATTAATTGAGATGGTGTTTGGAGAAAGTTGATCTATAGATACGAGTTTCATGCGGCCAAGTGCTCACCTACTATTACACACCAAATGGAGTTCAATACCCGTAATGGTCAATTTAGCTACTTGTCATATGATACCCACTCCTTCACCCATCCCTTACCGGCAATTCCTCTTTTCTCCTCTCTCTTTCCACTCCAAGTTACTATTTTCTCTCTTGACCAGAGAATGAAAAACGTTTTCGAAATACTGAGGGGAATCACGTTAGATGGGAGACACCACAAAATTAGGCTCCGATCCCTGATTTCAGAGTTGGAAGGGGCCTCATAGATCATGTCAGCCAGCCTGTCATTTTCCAGATGAGGATACTGTGACCCAGGAAGATCACAGTCAGGGACCAAAGTCAGGACCTGTCAGCTACTTCTCAAGCAGCTACCAGTAAGCCCTGACTCTGTGCCTGATACCGAGCCAGTGGCAACATCTCCCACAATCCTCGAGACACGAGGTAGGTACGATTCCTTCTTCCATTTTAGAGATGGAGACACCGGTGCCTGGGGAGGTTACACAATTTGCCCAAAGACACACAGATACTAAGTGGCAGAATGGAGACTCAACCCGCTTGTATGATTCCAGAGCCTTACCTAAACACTACACAGAACTACCTTTGCAATACCACCATGAGGTACCTTTATACTGAGTTATTACATATCCCCATGAATGCAAACGTCATTAGTAGTGCTAGTTTACAATACATAAAATATAGACTCTGGAGTGAAGAGGCATGGGTTTGACTCTTGGTTCCTTCACCAATTAGCTAGGGAGCTTTCAACACGACTGTTAAACCCTCTGAGACTACTTCATTGGCCGAAGAGAGAGAGAAAACAATACCCACCTCAAAAAGGTTATAATGAAAGCCAAATAAGTTCATTCAGCCTTTCATCAAATATACACTGAGCTCCTACTATGTGTCAGGCGCTGTTAAAGTACTGGCTATGCCACATCACTGTTCCTGAGCCCCACCCTTGAACCCAAACCCAAAGCAGCAAAATAGGAGGAGGGGACTGGAGCAGACTATGGGTAGGCATCGCCCATGGAGGGAGAGGTTGTCTCTGTCTGCCTTGCTTTTTCTGCCTCCCCATGTCTGTTTTTCTGCATGTAGGTAAAATATAAAGAGACAAAATAGAAGTCATGATATTGGTCATCGGAGTGATTATATAGTAGAAGAAGGTTTCCCTTTCTTAGGAGTCTTTTACCTATCCCTCCACTGGGCATTTTCCCAGTCCAAAGATCGCTTAAGTGAATCTGATCAAGCCAAGGTGTGTGTGGGGGGGGGGGGGGGGGGGGGGGGGGGGGGGGGGGGGGGGGGGGGGGGGGGGGGGGGGGGGGGGGGGGGGGGGGGGGTTGGTGTCTATGTGTACATGATCATTGATTCTTCATATTCTATTGACTTAGACACTCCGGAAATTTTCACATTGTACTTTCTGTAAAGACTTTCTAATTTACTAAAGTTGAGAAAACAATGAGAATTAACCCTTGAGCCCTCACCATGTTCCAGGCACTGTACCACCATGATACATACAGTATTTTTAGACACAGCTATTAGTAAAAGGAGTTGAATATCAAGTACTTAATCAGAAGCTTAGACTCCTTACTCTAAAGAAGTTTGCATTGGAAAGCCAGATTCAACTCACCCTGATTTTTTCACCCGCCTGATAATTATTTCTCGAGCACCACCATGGACCAGGCACCTTGCTGGGCACAAAGAGACCGTGCTCCCACAGAGCTCATAGTCCGGTGAGGGGAACAAAGGTGCCAATGGGCCATCGTGGGAAGACCAGGTGAAGGGCTGTGGGGACCCAGAGAAGAGGTAGTGTGCTCCCTCTTAGAAAACAGGGTGAGATTCTCCCAGTGTTCTTTCAGAAAACGGCCCCCAGACAGGTAAGAGCTTGCTTCGTTCCAGCTGCCTGTGTACCGCCAACTTCCTGTGTGAGCTTGGGCACATCACGTGACTCTTCTAGCCCCTACGGTCCCATCTTTAAAGTAGGGTTCGGGATAGAAAATAACGCTAAGGAGACGCACCCTCACACGCTCACGAGGACCAAACACTTCTGCAGGAGTCAGAATCTAAAATCTGCACACGTAAGGGGAAAGAGTTGCCTACCGTTCTCACAGAGCCTGAGCCTGTCCTCGAACCCAAACCCAAAGCAGCAAAACAGGTCCCTGGTGGCAACAGAGGAGGGGAAGGGAGCAGACTGTGGGGTCTGCCATAGCTGTGGAGGGAGAGGCGGTCTCTGTCTTGCTTTCTCTCCCTCTGACTCTCCCTATCTGCACGTCTCCCCATCACCTGCCCCACCTCCCCCCTCCCACCCCCGCAGCCCCACCCTCTCCCAACACTTGAATTACAATAAGCCAAATGAAGGGAAGTTGGAACTCACTCTGTGTTAAAATGCTTCTCATCAATGGGAAGAGTAGTACAAGTGCCCGGGACTGTTAATAGCAGTTCAAGTTAAGGCCATTAAAAGACTCCCCATGATTTTCCAGAAAGGTATGGCTTATGCTGAAGCCCACGGGAATATATAATAGACTTAGGGAGAACTAGAAGCCAAGGGGACGGAGTCTTAAATCAGAGGCTCGGAGACACAGAAATCCTTAGGAAGTTCTGTGTGTCAGGTGAGAGGATTTGAATGCTTACTTCTCTTTTAATTATCTGATGCTCACACTACCCTCCTTTGTTGCCTTCAGCTAGAGCTGATAAGGAAAGACACCAATAAATATCTTGGCGGTCTGAAGGGAGAAGCCATGTTTCATGGGACTCCCTGCTTCTATAGCTGTTGTTAAAATATTACTGCTAATTAGCTGGCTAGTTATATATAAACCCTTACAAAGGAGTATTTTTACACAATCATAAAATAAATTAAACTACCAAAAATTCACGCTGTTAATTAAAATAACCCCTGTAGGAGGGGGAAAATCGCTACAAGGCTGAGGTAAACAGGAGGCAATTTCACAAGCACAAACTGATTAATTTTATTTCCCATTGCATGTATTTGCTAATATCATCAAAATTAGAAAATAAAGCAATTTTACCTTGACAGTAGTTCAAACGGAGGCGGTTCTAGCCGAGGAATGTAGCTAGTCAGATACACCCTCGGCTCTAAGGCAGTTCCCCTCTCTCTGGAAAGGGTAAGTGGTTTCCCAGCACCAGTTTCCCACCCTTCTCCCAGGGGGCAGGTGAAAGAGAAAGGGGCCCGTCCTAGCCCTCAGGAGCCACCTCCTCAAACTCTCAACCCGGCCTTGGCATGACCCATCACACCACATCCCCTGCCCATCCAAACACACAAACATCTGAAGACACAAGAGAAACCAGGATGCAGAGGGGAGGGGGGATGGTGTACAAAATGAACTAACTTGCCCCCTGTTCCTGGAATGGCTAAGACAGTTTCCTCCCAATGGATGAACATGTTTGCATATCCTCTCGCTCGATGATTCTGCCCCTGATGTTATGGTGAAGATGCACTTTTCTAAAGTCTGTGTATAATTCCTATATTTAATTACCCAAACCCTTCATGGATCACGAGGCGGGGGGGGGGGGCGTATCCTGGGTGGCTGGCTCAATCGGTTAAGCATCCGACTTCAGCTCAGGTCATGATCTCACGGTTTGTGAGTTCAAGCCCTACATCGGGTTCTGTGCTGACAGCTCAGAGCCTGGAGCCTGTTTTGGATTCTGTGTCTCCCTCTCTCTCTGCCCCTCCCTCCCCTCTCAAAAATAAATAAACTTTAAAAAATTGTTTTAAAAAAGAACCCAAGGGGTTAACCAAAAAGCCTAGAAAATACTTCTGTCACAAAAAGTGCTATTTAGGAAAGAATGAACTCAAACTTCCAGTCCTTTTGGCCCTTTGTCTGCCAGCCAAGTGAAATGACAGACTTTAATTCAGCTGGAGAACCCCTCCATATGCACAGCATTTGAATCTCCCCCGGCCTCCCCACTCCCAACTGCTCAAAGCAAATAACCACCTGAAACTATATTCCTACAAAGCCTAAATACACTATTTTATATGCCTTTTGGTTAACCAGAAAAATTCTCGATGGCCTTGGACCCATAGTTAGTTTGGTTCTTTTTATTGCCCCTTTACGTGGAGTTTATTCATTCTTACACCCCTTAAAATTCATCTACAGGCTCAAGCCTTGTTTAGCACCTAGTTTTATGAGATGGCTCTTCACAAAGACTCACGGGCTTTGTCAATGGGACACCAAACATCTGGAAGAAGAGGCAAAACTTCAGGCCTAAATACAGATGTTTTATCTATGCGACTCCCAACATCCAGATGTTTGGCGGGCGGGGGAGGGGGGGACTACATTTTATAAATAATGCTGTGCCTTTGACAAAGAAAATGAACAGGTGCATGAAGAATCCAAAAGAGCAGAGAAAATGGGAAATACTCACTGGTGCTTCTGTACGTGTGGGAATATTTCATTCCTGTCACTTTGCTCCACTGGAAAGTTTTATCCAAGCCACGTTGGTACAGACTAACTTTGACATTCACCAGCATTTCCTCGGCTACTAGGGAAGCAATAGTCAGGCCCTCTGTGGCATGGTAGACCCCTGACACCGAGTTTTATGATTCTGTCTCCTTAATAGCTCCAGCCCACCCCTGATGCCCTGGTGAAAGATCTCTTTATTCCTCATCCTGACCGCTACACACCTTTGTATGAGAAGTTCCGGCTTCAGCTCTACACCTGCACGTAGCAGCCCCGTGACCCTCCTCAACCGCCAGCTGAGGATCTCGACCTCCCTCTCAAAGTTGTTCCACTGCCTCGTCTTCAGAGCGACACCCAGCGTCATGACCGAGTCTCCGGGGCTCTTGGCCAGCTGGCCACACCCAACTTACCTCATGTCCTAAGGTTCCCTCTTCATGCTAGCCCTGGGCTCCAGCCTAGGAACGATAACTTGCTGTGTTCTGGCACATTCCCACCTGTCTGTGTAGTTGCACTCTCCCTATCTGGGACATCAGCTTGGAAGATGCCCACTCTTACCTCACGAGAACTCAGATGTCACCGTCTCCTCGAAGCCTACTTAGGGGCCCTCCAGCAGGTTCAGTGGCTCTATCTTCAGTGCTCTTAATGGCCTTTATCTCCGTGTGTCCTCTCCGTCCATGGATCTAATCTGGCCCATATCCAACTAAAACCAAATATGTCCATTTTACCCGGTAAATAGCTCTCATAATCCCTTCAGTAGCCTTGATCTTAAGGGAAAAGGCCAAAATCTCTAGGCCCCAAAGCCCTACTGACTCTATCCACCTCTGCTGTCTGGACTCCAGGCCTGCCAGCTTCCATCACCCCCTGGGTCGCCATGCTTGCCTCACGTTGCGGCCCTTGTGAGACCCCTGATCGGGGTCCTAATCCCTCTCCTCCCCTTCCAACCTCAAGACCTTGCTAATGCACACTCCGCCTTCACAGCCCAAACAAAACAGTTTGCTTGGTAGAGAAACATTCCCCAATCCCCTCTTTCCACCCAATTTGAGTAGCTTTCGTGGTCACATGCATAGAACCAAGCCCTCTTCCCTCACTGCACTTAAGCAACCTTGCAACCTTACTGTATATTGATTAACGTGGACTTTCGATTTATGTCTTTCTCTTCTACTAGACTGCAAGCTCCATTGATAGCAGGGATGGTGTTCTCGCCCCAGTGTACCTCCAGCTCCTAGCAAGGTACTCGGTTCATCGTAACTGCCCATAAATGTTTGCTGACTAAATCAATGAATGATTTATATCCACGCAACGTATCACTATGACCACAACTTGGTCCTTAATGGCAGAAGCTAGATTTTATTCATATTTGGGTCCTGGCACACAGGGCATCCTCCAGATGCACTTGTTGAAGGAATACGGACTACAGATACAGAGAAGCAGATTTCTGTGCCTCTAACAAGAGTGGTTCGGCATTTCAGCAACCTCCTAACAGTGAGCTCCCCGTCTCTGGAATCATTCAAGTTGAGCACAGATGGAACCTGTCAGGAATGGTCTAGAAGCAATTCAACCAATGGACTTGATGAGCTCGCACATCCTTCCCAACCCTCATGCTCTATGGTGCAACTAGAAAGGACTAGAGAGAGAGAGAGTTGCGAAACACAGGTGAAACTGTAACATTTCCCCACCACCCCCACCCCCAACCCAGAAAGGAGAATTTCAGGACAAACGGGAAAAGGAGGTTCTTGCCAAGTCTCCCAAAATTGCTGGCAGGTAGCAGACAGTAAAAATGTGCGTGATGGCTGGAGGAGAGATGTCAAAGGTTACAGTCTTAACTCCCTCCCTGACGTCTTCTTCCTTCTTAGCCTGGCCCTTCTTTCTCAATTTAGATACAACTCAAAAGGGACTCCGACTTTGAAGACCCGGGCAGAAAATTGTGCTAGTCACGTGGAATCATTGCCTGTTTTCTCAGCTGTTCGCCAAGAAAACAGATTTAACACGTGTCACCCCCGTTCCTGAAGGAGGAAGGCGATCTCACTCGGTCCTCAAGCGAAAACCACAAGGAGGATTTGGCATTCGTTGAGTGCAGAGTGGGGTTCGGATTAATGGCACATTGAGGGCTTCTTTGTTTTTACAGTCTTTCTGTATTTTCACATTCACGAGGCTAAATGAGTTGCCCACGCCTCTTCATGGGGTTTCCTAATAGAATGATCCCACCGGGAAACTGTTCTCGTCCACCCCCTCGACACGTCTCTCCGTTCTCCCAGTTTCACATCTTCATCCACAATTAGCCACTTTCTGGAATATAACAGCAGCTAGGGGGTGGAAGGAGAGAGGAAGAGGGCAAACCCAGAACCGAGCAACACATGGCCAAAGGGGGTTCACAGGACGGCCTTTTATTTCACTGCACGTCTAAGTCGACAACCGTAATCTTTCCACTGATCTGTGTATATAGTCAGATCATCAATTTCCAAGCATGTATCATATGCCATATTCTTTACACACACTAGTTTCCCTGATTTTCCATCGCCTTGTAAGTTAAGTATTATTATCCTTAATAGGTAAGGAACTTAAAACTTAGATAAGCTAAATACCTTGCCCAAAGTACACCAATTAGCACCAGTTCAGGCTGGAGCCAACATTCCAACCCAGCCTTTCTGCCTCCATATCCAGATCTGACAAATGCATCTACACAACCGCAGAGTCACTGAGATTGTTCATCAACAAAGACCCAGCAAGCTGTCACACTAGATCAACCAGGCGCAATTTTGCTCCTAAGGGGACATTTGGGAACGGCTGGTGACGTCTCGGGTTGTCACAATGGGTCGGTGCTACCGGCATCTAGTGAATAGAGGCCAGGGATGGTCCAAACCTCCTATAATCACAGGACAGCCCCAACGGCAAAAAAATGATCATGTCTGGAATGTTAATGGTGTCAAAGGCGAGAAACTCTGACTAGATGCCCCCATTATTAGGTACAATGGGCTCTCTGCCACCACGTGTTACATACAATGTGCCTCTGCCTTCTGTGTTAAAAAGGGGGAACAGCTTGTAACTTCCTGATGTACGGTTAAATGCTTACTAACGTCTGGAATCGGCCAATCCTTTTTATGAGGGAAAAGGAAAGGAAGAGGAGGGAAAAAGGGAAAAAAACGAAAACGAGGAAAGAGAAGGAGAAAACTAACGTTAGAAACCTCCACCGCGGCATTCAACAGCTGGATCACGTTACATGGAAATCAGCCCCAGTGACAGCACAACAGGCTGCCTTTGTGTCTTCATGAATAACGCAATGTGCTGGGTAAATGCTTTTCCCCATTTAGAAACAGGTAGTTAATGAGAATTGAAGTGATCAAATGCTGTGTACCCCAAGGTTACTTACATCCCGGGCCTGGGTGGCCCAGAGCTCATAAATAAAGCATCGGAGCGTCTTATTTTAGTCCTGGTCAGATAAGCAAAGGCTTGCGTCATGTGAACTGAGCCCACAGCGCGCTGACACAGAGCCTGCTAATTCCAGGACCTCTTGGAATGTGACATTTGGAGAGCAGGACACTGAGCTCACGCCTTGTGGAAGCTCCCTGGTCCACCGTGCCTTAATTTTCCATCATCTCCTTGATTCAGCCGCTGCGAGAGAAGGCTGTCAGTGAGCTGGACTTTAAATCATGCCAAGCGCATTCTCTACTGTGCAGAAGTTAATTTGAGGCACATTATAACTCCAATCTACTCATTTGCTGGTACACGGACCACACACAGCTTGACAGCCTGCCAGCCCGCATAGACCCTTCCCTCGGAGGAAGTCGGGCCCAAGTTGTGACCCCGTTTCGTAGCTCAAAAAACAGCTGCTGGACCACGTCGGAATATGGAGTTGAATGTAAGACATAAAAATGTCTATTCTCTCCCTCAAAGTTTACCGTCTCGTTATGTAATCATATCCCTATTCAGGTACTTTAACATAAATCATGCTTCATTAAATTGTTGCTAATTTGTTATTATTAGTTCATGGTTTGTTTGCTGATATCCATTCAACAAGGCATGTGAGCGCATGCGTGCACACACACACACACACACACACACACAAACACACACCCACACTTAGGCTCAGTCATACTAGTGTTGTTGCTTTGAAAGTCATGAAAATGGTTTCTGTGAATAATTTCTCTGTTTGACAGAATAATGAAAGATTTCGAAGAGCACTTATTCATATGGTATACAAATGGCTGGATGAATAACTCTAATGTGATAATTTGCTGGTGTTATTGTTCCTTTTCTCACAGACTTCCTATAATCTGATCATATCAATCAAATAATATATTCTTTGCATGAAATAAATTCTCCTTACTACAAAACAAAACAAAACAAAAAACAGCTCCCGTAATAAATATATTCTCCAGTGATCGGTATTTTACTGTTTCTCATCCGGATCCTGGGATCCCAAAGGAATGTCTTCAATAAATGTTTGTCAACTCGAATTTGGGATAAGACACATGGTCTGAATTTCCTACGGGACTGTGTAACTAGTTGGTCATTGATTAAAAGCCCCAACCAAATCACCCATGAAACTGTCGTCTGGAATAAGGGACACTTTCCTATAATACGTATCTTCTCTCCTGTTCCACCTGTGACCCCTCAGAAGCCCATTCCTCTGCCTCTACCCTGTTTCTCAAAGTGTGGGCCTCAGAACACTTGCTTGTTAGAAATAAGGATCCTAATAAGCTTGTCAAGGTGCTGGTTGGAAATGGAGATTCCTAGCTGCTATTCCAAACCGATTAGATCTGAATCTTGGGAGGAAGCTGCACATCAAACAATACCTTCAGGTGAGAAGTGGTTTTCTGAAACTTAAGGAATATGGATTGGGAGGGTAGAAGAGAGAAAGCAAAGGCATACTATCAAAACAATATTTCCTGGGACAAGAGATGCAAATGAAATTATAGAAAATGTGCTCGTTAACTCACTGCGTTTGAAGTAAACCAACGTCAAAAATTTCACGCTGAAGATCATTAGTTGGCTAATGCCCTATATCCTCTCAACCTACAAAATAAATTCTTGTCCTCACAATGACTCCCCGAAGCTCTACAAAAAGAAAAACGTAGTGATATCATGTATACTAAGGCATGAAAACAGAGACAGAAGCATGTTTCTGCCATATACTTCAGAATGAATTTTCAACCAAAAAGGTTTAAAAAAAAAAAAGTTTTCCCAGCTAAAACTCCACTTACCTACCGAATATTCTGGTTCTTAAAGGTTTTGCCAAATAATTCATTATCTCTTTGGTTTTCTATTCCTGCTTATCATCATTGTGATGACAGAGTAAAGTGACTTTAATTCAAAGTTCCAGATAAGGCTCAAAAGTAAAATGGTGACATCATTTACACCAAAGAGATCAGCTATACGTTCAGAATTATGCCCGAACCCCACGTGGCGCACACAGGGACTACCAATTCCAAACACCTCTGTTAACCTTAATTCCGCGTAGTTGCCAGGGTTGGCTGGGTAGGTGTATGCAACGTGTTAGCACAGTGCAGTCATTCATTACTACTATGTTTGCGGCTATGGTCGTGTGAATGGAATCACGGGGTCTGTTTAACGCACCAAAGATTTCTACCAGCCCACAGAGGAAGGGATCTGGAGATACAGGCAAGAATTCAACCATCCCCACCAACTAAAATGTAAGCACTTAAGGAGGGCAAACAGTGGCTCCTATTTCTATGTTCCCCCGTTTCACCTAGCATCTGGTTGGGGATATAGCTGCCCCCTGAAAAATACACGTGGCATGACAAGAACCATCATGAGGGTCAGACCCAGCCTTGGTCTATGACTACAAAGACAAATACACACACACACACACACACACACACACACACACATTTTGAACCCTCTGCTTCCTACACAACCACATGAATTTCTTGTCCAAAAAAACTGAGAAATAAGATGGCAGCCTCATCATCCCTGGAGAGAAAGTGTATTATCAGCAAACTCTTGGCAAACTCAGATCCCTTTACTTTGTAGCTACAAACAAGGGAAGTGTCCCATCGTCACCCAGGAACCATGACACTTCTGCCTGGGACCCAGCCGGATTAGAGATTTACCGTGTGGCCTCAGGCAACTTATTCAACCTCGCAGTGTCTTGATCTCTTCATCTGGAAAATGAAAATGCTACCTACAGCATGGGCACAGTGTTTCAAGATTAATACACGAGGCCGATGTTGAAATGCAACATTGTGGGGGGAAAGTCCCACTCCTACTCCAGGGGAGGAGTTCCTACTCCAGGGGAGGAAGTCAGGCACAGCAATGCGCTTCTGGGTGGTTACGACATATGCAGTATTGCAAAAGTGGGCCTGAAGGTCAGTAGCACACATGACAAGTGCAAAAAGCCATTTCTGATGGAGAGAATTATAGACCTGGAGTCTTTTATTGTTATTGCCAAGAGGAGTTAATAAAGCAAACAAAGCAAAGGGTCGGGAACCCTAATTTATCACACATATTGATACAGACCTGATATTGACAGGCAACGAGCCACTTTTAGATTCAGATCAATAAATCCATCTCATAATACAGCACAATCCCAACACTTCACCCCCAAATCCATCCATCCAGATATTAGAAATCTATCCTGCTTTGCCTGCAGTCTGTCAAATGTCACCACAGAGTGCTGAAGCCACCCTGCCAAGTCTATATCCTGAACTAAATCCCAATGGAAACTTCCCAGATATAAATAACCACTATGAACATACAGGGAAGAAAAATAGCTATGAAGTTCCACTCTTACTTTTTTTTTTCCTTTTAGCCTGTGACAAGTAAAAATCATAGAGTTACTCACTCTCCAAAAAACAATCTAAAGCCAGAACGTTTAACCAATTCAATTTTCTAGTCACTGTGACAACTATTTTCATCTGTGAAACAGCGTTTGGGGCACGTTTACAGGCCTAATCCCATGGCGCTCTCACGGGCAGCCCCTGCTGGAAACTCTGACAGCGGCTTCTGTTCTTGGACTCGCTGTGGGCAGTGGCATTTGATGACACTCGGGGTCTCGTGGCATGAAGACAGATTCTTTATCTACAGTCAGAGACAGAGAAACCTTCCTTCCACTTACGGCTGAGATCCTAGGGAACCCACTAAGAGGAAATTCTAGTTTAACGGGAGGTGGGGAAACCCACCCAATGCTTGCAAGGCCCAGGAGAGAAGCATAAAGAAGAGAGAAAACTGAGCTTGAACGCTGGGGTATCTGGACCCGAATCATGCAGAGCAAAGAGTGTGCAGTCTTAGATAAATCACTTCACCTCCCTGAGCCTCGATTTCCCCACTGTCAGCAGGTGAAGCTGGCTTTTGTGGGAACCCATAGCATGAAAGCCCCTGGCACGACACCTATCACATAGCAAGTGCTCCATAAATATTTACTGAAACATAATCTCAAACAAGAAATGCTGAATTACTGATATCACTCATTAACCAACGGGCAAAGTGTAGCTATGAATGCATACCATCGGCCAAACACTAAATGGTGGGAATAGAGAGGTAAGGGGAATGGACATGACACTTGTTCTCAGAATAAGAGGAAACGCACAGTAATGGATTAGGAAACCAGTCATTCTAGACAGGAGACCCAGATCTGGGGTCCGAGGGGCAGGCATCCACACACCTAGGGTTGGGGGACTGTGGAATTATCTGAAATTTCTTGCCCAGAGGTGGCTGGTTACAATCTGGCTTCCTGCAATTTATAGACTAACTCTTTGCGTGCCCAGGGAATGCAAACTCACTTTAATATGAGCCTCAAACAGGTTGTTAGAAAGGTAAATCTGCTGCACACATAAAAGCCTAAGCATGGATTGGTTTAGGATTATCTGGGCTTTTAGATTTTTCCAACCACATCCAAAGGAGAGATACAGGGGCAGATATAACTGCCATTCTGGAAAGCTGAAGATAAATTAAAAGGCCAGGTAGAGTATTAAACTCTCTCCTATTGAATTGCATTGGGCATTTGCATCCTTGGGGCATGGCTTCTTTGGAATCTGTCTTCATTCCCAATAAAAAGAAGGAGAAGGGCGGGGCGCCTGGGTGGCTCAGTGGGTTGAGCATCCGACCTCGGCTCAGGTCATGATCTCGCGGTCCGTGAGTTCGAGCCCCACATCGGGCTCTGGGCTGACAGCTCGGAGCCTGGAGCCTGCTTCAGATTCTGTGTCTCCCTCTCTCTGACCCTCCCTCGTTCATGCTCTGTCTCTCTCTGTCTCAAAAATAAATAAACATTAAAAAAAAAAAGAAGAGGAAGGGGAAGGGGAAGAGGTGGCAGAGGAGAGAAGAAGAAAAGAAGGCAGAGGAAGGACAGAAGACAGGGGAAGGGAAGAGAAACTGAAAGATTCCAAATTAGCCAAGAGCTCAGTCTGGCCCCTCCATAGACATTCAGCAGCAAGGGACGGGGGGGGGGGGGTGCAGTTTTCCCCTCCCCAAAGGAACTGCAGGAAATGGGAGTGAACTTGGCAGGCTACAAAGCCTTCCCTTCCCGTGGCTCCCCACCCTGAGGAAAGCCTACCTGTTTCTTCCCTAGAGCTTAAGGGTTTTACTGCGTTTTACATAGCAATGATGGGGACACAAGAGTCCCCCACGGTGGCTCCATCTCTCCTTGCCCCAGAATTTCCCAGGCCAAAATCACCCGGAGACCACCTACAGGATTGTCATCATGTTAGATGCTGACCCTACTATTATTCCTTCGATGTGACTCCTCCAAATCAAAGTACTTTTGTTCAAAAGTTTACTATTGTTCCAGGCAAAAATATCTATAACAGCACGGTTTTTATGGTGCTGCTTGTACCTTCCTAATACACACGAACGTAAATCATCATGATGAGAACAGCTGACATAGTGGCCGTAAGTACAGGTGCTGCCTGTGTTTAAACCCGGGCTCTGCCACTGACAGCTGTATGATCTTGGACAAGTCACTGAACCTCTCTGTGCGCCAGGTTCATGGCCTGTTAAACGACAGCACCTGCTTCATAGAGTCAACGTGACGATTAAATTAGTTACTACTGGGAAAATATTTGTGCCATCTAGAACCTTCTACACAAACAACTCTCTGGGGAACACTGAAGGCACGAAAGCATACACCCTCTGTTACCTCAAGATGGGCTTATACGGTTCCCCTTCTCTGGAAGGCTCTATTTCTCCCCTCCTGGCCCCATCTGACAACCGTAATCAAAACCAATAGGCACACACTCTCATTCCTGCCCTCGTGAAAGCCGACCTGTCTGAAGGTCCACCTTAAATGGATATACGAGCAATTACAACCACTTCTTTAGTATCTATTATTCTGCAGGCCCTGTGCTCAATACTCTGAGTACAATTGTCTAATTTA
This sequence comes from Prionailurus bengalensis, assembly GCF_016509475.1. Taxonomy (NCBI): domain Eukaryota; kingdom Metazoa; phylum Chordata; class Mammalia; order Carnivora; family Felidae; genus Prionailurus; species Prionailurus bengalensis. Next base: position 186,950,790 of record NC_057344.1, on the reverse strand, counting down.
ATCTTGTATACCTGCTCTCTGAGGAAGACCCAGACTTGGAGAGATTAGGTAATTCTCCTAAGATCCTACAACCAGTAGGTAGGAGAGTTAGGATTCAAAGCCGGGTCCACCCACCTCCCAGCCTGTGCGTATCCCCCTGAGCCACGGGGCCCCACCACCACAGTCACTCTCCTAGGCGCCCGTCTCAGCGTCCAGCCGGACACGGGCTTTCTTTCCTCTCCCACTGAGGGACCTCCCCCACTGGACTTAGTAACCACTTTATAATATGATGACTTACCCGTTTTGTCTTTCCTCCTCTATGATTCAGAGTTATCTTTTCTATTTTAAGCATTGGGGGAGGAAGTCATTCTAAAATTTCCCTAAATTTGAAAAAGGGTTACGTTACACCGAGCCGAGTTTAACATTTTCTCTGCAATTCCAGTCAACTTTATCAACGCCGAATATTATAACGTTCTTTGACATAAACGTAACTTTAGGGCAATTTTTCTCTGCATGGTACGGGATGACTGTTAACAAATCAGACGCCTGAGCCCCTCTCTGGAGCTACCGCATCAGATTCTCTGGGTTAGGGACCAGGACTCACTCAAGTTTCAGGATGACCGCCTTAGGCAATGGTTGGGCATTTGACCCTGCTTAAAACTTCTAGACACTGACTGTGTTTTAAGTTCTTGTGTCTGCATTTCACGGTTTTCCTGACCTCTCCCACCCTGCACGTTGACAGCTATCATTGATCACTGTCAACCAACATTGCTGCATGAATTTTGCCTGTTTTATCTTTTAGCCACCCATCGTATGGTTTCCAAGCCATATGGTTTCTTTTCAGCTTCAGAACGCTTTCCTGAAAACTGATGTTTAGGCAGATGCCGATAAAAAGTACATAATCTCAGAGCTCTCCCAATGGAACATGAGCGAGTGGCCTGGATTCCAACCCCAGTTCTCCCTTCTCACCACCACCCATCATCACCACCACCAATGGTGGCCCTAAGGCCCCTCTCCAGATTCCCTAGGCTTCACAGAAAGCATTTTCAAAACCACTGACATCAGGCAACCTTCTGGTAGACCTAGCCACAATTTCAGAGACAGATACCTTATCTCTTATAAATATTCAAGATTATCAGACAAGGATTTTTTTCTCATGAGAATTTGTCAGTGTTGTCCAGAGTCAAGTGTGTATTCCGTTTTATTTGAGAGGATATCACCAGATTTATAAATAATTCCTATGGTGTATTTGCGAAGTCATCCTTTATAGTGAATATGCTTAACATGGAAAAAGATGGCCTCGTTGTATCAGTAATTGGACTACCATCTACTTTTGGAAGGCTCTCGAAAAAGTAATGGTCGAGGGAATTTTCCTGTTTTAAAAAAGATCTCTCCTGTGAAAGAGAATGTCAGAGCATCCAGAAAAACTTTCTAACCTTTAAAATTTTAGGCATCTTCTTTTGGCCATGTTCCAAATATGTTAGTATATTAATAGTCCAAAAATAAATTTCAAGCACTAGTTTTTAAACCTGAAAAAGAAAATTTAAGCCGAGTTCTCTTGCTGCTCTGTTTGGCTTTTTCCTCCGATACTTGTAATTTCGAGATGCAGAATTTAGGAAGTAAGTTTAACATCATGTGCACTAGAGGTGGGAGAGAGGGCATGTGGTTTCTCTGGTAACTTAGGACAAAGTTCAAAGTCATGTCTATAGAGAAAGATAATCAATGTGACTGAACACATGATAATTAATGAATTAATGATACGTTAAAAGAAAAGGGTGCAGAGTATTCCTTTGGTAGCCTCGTCACAATTTTGCAGCTCTGAGAAGTTTTCAAAATAAAATTGAGGGAGAATGTTCAAAAGCATTCACAAATAAGGGGGGGGGAATTACAGAGAGGGAGGGAGGCAAACTATAAGAGACTCTTAAATCCTGAGAAAAAACTGAGGATTGATGGGGGGGGGGGGGCGCGGAAATGGGTGATGGGCATTGAGGAGGGCACCTGCCGGGATGAGCACTGAGTATTGTATGGAAACCAATTTGACAATAAATTCTATTTAATAAGTAAATAAATAAATACACAACAAAATGGAAAAAAAAAAAAGCCTGCACAAGTAAAGCACAGTCATACACAAAAAACCAATACATTCCATAGGCCTGGGCGAGGGTAAGGAGTGTAGGGCCTCTGAGGTGCAAGGCTAAAGGAAGTACCCCGAGAGTGAGCCCCCCTCGGCTCTGGCATAACTCTGAGAGCAAGCGGCTCCTTAAATTCCACACCCTCCGTGTCTTGCTTGTTTCACCCTGTGTGGGTGTCCAATATTTTCACCTGCTTTCTCAAACTGATGGTAGCAGTCCTGCAGGGCAAAAGTGACAGTCGATTTTATCCACGCCTGCATTCGCTCATTTTTCCTCCAAACATGTACTGAGTCCCAGCCGGAGGCTAAGGGACGACTCAGCTGGGAACCCACACTGCGGCCAGTAACCCTTCTGACTCTCCCGAAATCGTCTTCAACCAAATTGGTGTCATTCATGTATTCATCTGTGCGTTAGGTGCCAGGGACTCTCTGATGCCAGACCAGTCCCTGCTAAACTATCTTACTGTCTGCCTTAATATCAAGACATTGCCTTAATACTATTATGTTTATCAGCAGCAGCCGCAGCATTTACCCGTCTATTCCCCGACTCTTCTAGGACGGGGAATGGGTATTATCCAGCTTTGTTTTCTCAGCCAGCTACCATTCACTGGCTGCTTACAACCCGCCATTTTCTAGGCTCCTCTAGATGCTAGCTCAGTAAAGCCCTGCACCAAGGCTGATTCTCCTTTTGCAGATAAGCAAACGGGAGAGATTAAGCATCTTTCCTAGGGTCACACAGCTTGCAAGAGGCCATGCCAGGGTCTGATCCAGGAGCCCAGCTCTGGAGTCTCCCCTCTCAGCAATTCCACTAAGCTATCTAGAAATTATGACCCAAAGAGCTGCTCCCCAGCTCCAAAGGGCACTCAGCCTGCTCTTCACCCATTATTACCTAGAAAGATCTAGAGGGCACCAGGGACACTTTCAGCGAAATGAGCCTCGACTCCCACCACCTGGGCAGGCAAGTCAGACTTTGGGGGACTTCCTGCTTAATTTCACCTTGTCTAAATATAACCAACTAAAAATAACCCAAAAGGGAAGTGTCTCAGAACCGCCAGAGAAGCAGCAGAAGGCTGCAGGGGACGTGATGGGAAAGAATGATCTCGGCCTCCCTAAAACACTGCGATGCTTTCCAACATCAGCAACTTGCACATTGATGAGAAAACAAAGTTTCCAATTATTGAAATTCCATAGTGTATTTAATTATGCAATTATCTTATTGTAGTAACAAGTGCTAGGGCATAGCAGCAGTTGCCGAGATTTTTGCAGCTGAAAAGTGCAGAATTTATTCTTCCCCCTGGCTGATTACTTCTCATGAGTCTGTCCATTTTTTCTGGGATTATGGAAATGGTCCTATTTCTGAACCGCTTCGTTCAGAAACCCAACGCAAATCACACCCCACCTTTGCCACTCCAACTTTGAAGCGGGACCCCACTACCGACCGAGCAGATTTCAGGGGAAAATGTCTACAGATTCACGTCCCCTTTTGTTCTCATTAGTCACTTCAGGCGCTTTCCTCTTTTGAAATTCAAATAAATATAATGTAAATATAAATTGAAAAGCACTTATACAAATCACACGTTTTCAGTGATGCGAGCACAAATACAGCCTTGTTCATTTGCTTAATAGGGACTTGTCCCAAAGGATTCACGTATCAGACTGCAAAAGTCAGAGGATTTCATCCAAACATCTAAAATAGGTATGCTGTGAGATTCTCACGCACCTCTCTTTGCCACAGTCACCTCGGCAAATGTGAAATGTAATCATGCAAAATTAAACATTCCATACATTTTCTATTCATTTTCTAACACCCTCCCTATACTCCAAAATAGGCTATCACACTTTCAAGTTTATGGGAGCAAAAAGTGAATCAAATTTCTTGTTTCTGAAAGCATTACAAGTAATAGGTCTTTTCACTTAGGGCTGTTCGTCTGAGAATCACCAGGCTCTTTACACATAAAACATAATTAACCCATACAGTGTGCTACATCCCTACCCAATGGGACTCCTCCTGGCTGATAATCACTCATGGGGAAGCCATACCTGCATTTTCTCAGGCTAAATTTGGTCCAGGCTGTTAGGAATGATGTTTCATTTACTTGAGCATGACCAAGAGCCACAGTCATAGGTAGGAAAACCTATTCTCCCAGAGAAGTGATAGTTTAGAACACGAACTCTAGACCCATAGATTCTAGCCTGGTGTTGGAATCCCAATTTGCTACTTTTCAGCTGTGAGATGATGGAGGGAATCCCTTCATTTCCCTGGGCGTCAGTTTTTGTAGTGGTAAAACTGGGGATAAGAATAGGACCTACCCCATAGGGTTATTGAGGGGATGAAATGAGTTAATACATGGAAGTCACCAAAAGCAGTAACTGTTATCGTTTTGTCTCACCCACACACACCTGATGCCTTTCAGTATATGTGCTGCCGAAGCGAGCACTGATCCCTTTCAAAGCCATTTGACAACAATGACCTTTTAAGGTCTCTGCCTTCCTATGAAGAAGTGGGAGCAGATGTTACTATCCCCATTCCACAGGTGAAGAAAGCGAGATTCAGACAGGGCTGCTGGAGGTCAGGACTAGAACCCCTGGAACCCAGTCTAGTATTCTCCCACTATTTGTCTTTATATCCAGAGCAAACTGATTCGGTGACCCGGACTTATTTCGGGGGAGGGGGGATGTGCACAGGGAAGGGGGTATTCTCTCAAACAAGACACGGGAAGCATTCTGTTGCCAAGGCTTATTTTGCACACAAAAAAAGACCCAGATCGGCAGAAGACACATCAACAAGACGGCCTTAATCACGATTTGTGCTAACTACGAAATGTAAGTTAATTTCATGCCTTGCATTCACAGACAAAAAGGTTCAGAGCTGTTTAAATTCTCTTCAGCCCAATGACAGTTAGTAAACAGGATGCTTCCTGTTCTAATGCTTGAAATCACCCTTCGTATCTCAATATATTATTTATGCACTCAGCTTAAAATAAACAGCAACTCTGAAGTAGGTGAGTGGGCTCATCTAGTACGAACTTTTTTTTTTCACTCTGACAGTTACTTTAAAACATCGGTAAACAACCTTAATTCACTTCCAACGAATTAGTAGGCTATTGCTGTGTCTCCAGGAGGCAAGTAGATTGTATTATTAACCAAAGCAACTTTCTCCCTGTCAATCATCTGCACCTCACAGAGGGATGTGGGCTTTGCTGTCTCATTACTCAAACCAATCCACGGGCGCACGTGATTCCAGACGATTTCCTCGAGGTCATTCTCTTCTGGACCTTTGATTAGATCTCTTGACTCTGGGATGCAGAATGGGGCCTGAAGAAGGTAGATTCTCAGTGCTGCTTGTTAAGAAACATATAGACAAATGAGAGTCTTTCCAGAGGGGTGGAAGATTTGGAAGTCATAACACAGAAGGTCCAGTTGTTGAGGGAATGGCAACTGACAAAGAGGCCACGTTCAGGGGGACCCGATAGTGCCACTAAATACTTGAAAGGGTATCACTTTGGAGGAGAAAGTCATTCTTTGTGGATAGTGACAGTAAAATTAGGACCCAAGGGTGGAAGATACATGAGGGTAGGTTTGAGTTCAACTCAAGAAAGAATCCCGTAACTGAAAAGAGTTGCCTCTTGAGGTAGTAAATCTGTCCCTAGAGGTTCTGGGGCACCCACCGGATGGAATCCTTAGAACTGGCCAGGAAAAGGCACTAGATGAGATGTGTAGGGACCCATCCAGACATAAGATCTTACAACCCCATGAATCTCAACAAAACAGGCTTCGATAAGCAGTCACAACCCTTTTTAAACTTTTTATGCTAGGAGTTTTTAAGGGGTGACAGCTATTCCATATATATATATATATATATATATATATATATATATTTATATATTTATATATTTATATATACATACACACACACACACACACACATACCATGGGTTAAGCACTGGGTGAGTCACTGACCAGTCTACTCACTCACACAACACCAGGGCATTGGCTGACCTAGCAAAATGAAAAGATGTACCATTCAGTGGGGAAGATCAGATGAAGCAGTTGCTTCCGCCCAGTACCCTTTCTGCCTGCTCTTTGGCTTTGTAGCTTGCAACCCTCGGCCATTCCATGGATAGGAGGCCACTCCCAAGTCACCTGGGCTGTAACGTGGTCCAGAAGAGGTGATTCACACTTAACTCACCTTGCTAGTTGACCTCCTTCCTTTATCTCAATTCTGGAAACACAATACTTAGCAACGTGCCTAAGGGATGTCTAACTTAAGTTTCATCATTAACAAAACATTGCTCACCCCATCGAAACATTCGGTCTTTCCCCGAAACCAATCATTTCTTTGATACACACACTGCTCAAAACTCAGAGTTAAATACAAATCAAAAAAAATTAAGAAGAAGAAGAAGAAAGAGAAGAGAAAAGAAAAAAGAAGAGAAGAGAAGAGGAAAAAAAGGAGAGAGGTAGTGAGAGAGAAACAAAGACACCTTGCATTCATATCCAGGGTTTATATCAACATGTTCACATAGTTTGCAGACATGTATTCTTCCAAAGTGTCTGGAATATTCTCCCCATAGTTTGGGGAGGCGAGTCAGGCTTTTCTATATCCAACATATTGACAAAACATTAGAGAGTTCAGAAACATTAAGTTCCTCAAAGGAAGTCAGATTATCAATCTTTGGGTTGTGAAACTTGGTGTTGCTAATTTCCTAATACGGCAAGAGCAGACATCTGGTATTTGCACTTTGGAGTAATAGAACATAACATGACAATAATGTGTTATACTTACAAAGTACCCTTCATCCATGGGGCTCCAATTTTACCAATATTAGTTCACTGATTTTCGCAAAAAACCTGAAAGGCAGAGGGTAAGTTTGTGTTACCCCCCACTATGAAGATGGGGATATTGAAATGCAATAGGCGAATAAATTATTGGTCCATTATAATGACAGAATTCAGTAACACAGGACAAGAATTACGATTTTCTCCTTCCCCATCCCAGTGCAAGTTTACCGCCCATCTTTCCCTTGGGGACTGGTCTTTCCCACATAATTTCCACCATAATATCAATGTATTAAACGCATTTCGCCCACAGAAAACAGTGCTGAATGTAACCCCTTGGTCTTATGAGCCCAGACACCAAGATCCCTTTAATGCCACAGAAAAGGTTAGAAAAACTTCCCATCGTTTAAAACATAGTTTAAAATTTTAGATTGACAAAATACAAGCATCCAACTAAAATTTGGCCTGAAAATAATGTTACTACTGTTCAGTTTGTTATATACTTATGTTCACATGTCAGCATATGGACTTGTCTTTAAAAATGATTCCAAGGAAGTCAGAATGCTTCAGAAGTAATCTTGCTAACGGCATTTTTAGAAGGGTGTATTTTTAACAACCCTTTCTAGGACAGCCCATCCTTTCTACCACTCTCCGGCCATTTATTCCACTGAACAAATAATCAATATTTACAGCGTTCTTACTATGTACAAGTTTAGCACTGCATGTGGTTTCTTGGAGGACACAAAAATGTGTACGACATAGGTCCTACCGTCAAGAAACTTACAATTTTGTGGTGTAATGATGTTAGTACAGTGACAATCCCTCTGTTCTAAAAGTCTCCAGAAAGATCTGACGGTTTCTGGACACTCTTGGTGAGTCATAGACACCAATCCCAGAAGGATGGCTCCTTCGGGGAATATTCTCAAAAAAGATGAGTCTGGGTTCTTTTTATGAGCCCTACTATTTGGGATGACAGAAACGCTAAAAGATGTATCTTCAAATGTTTGACCCAGAATCTTCCCAAAGCCCATGAGTTGAGGGTCATGATGTCTCACGATCTTCACCCCTTCAGCCACGCTGACCTCTTCGTTCGTCCTCAAATACCCAAGCATGTCCCCACCACAGGACCTCTGCCCTTCCAATTATTCTCTTCACCTGGGACCATCCTGCGGCAGATACATCTATGATCTCTGCTCCTGCACCTGTCTAACATACCTGCAACTCGTGTAACTCCAACCCCTTACCATTCTCTCTTTCTTGGTGAGGCTTGTCACCACCTTACAGTAAATGTTTCATCTCTTTGTTTGTCTTTCGAGGCCCCACCCCATCCCCAACCAGCATAGAAACTCCACAACAGCAGGGCTTTTTTGTTCACTACTAAATCCCAGGGTCAAGGCACTCCGTAAATATTGGTGGAACAAGTGACTGGCAAGGCTCAGCCGTGGGCTGTGCCCTTCTCTTGTATCTTCTTTCACTGGGATACTGAAATAATTACTGATCGATGAATTTCGATACTGGATCATAATAGATTTTTTTTTCACCCAAAGGAAAAAAACAAAACAAAGCAAAACTCCGCCAACATTCAGTGAAATGTTTCTGAGAAATATAATAACCACCAGTTTTTATCATTTTCCCTTCTCTTGATTGCTCAAGCACCGGGCCAAGGGTCGGGTAACCTCGCTCTCTGGCCAGTGCCCCTGTGAGCTGCTCTGGGGCCCTGACCTCTTCATCCCCCTGGGCCTTGCTTGCCCAGCAGTAAAGTAAGGAAGCTTCGGAAGCTCATTTCCAAGCTTCCTTCTGGTTCAGAAACGATGGAGATCAACACATAGGTGATAGACCAAATCATATTCACGTTATTACATCTTCCGATTTACTAGCACTTTCTACGTATAAGCTTATCTGAAAGGTAGCAAGGCCATTTCATACTAAGTAAGCAGGAATCCCGGAGGGAAGGATGTTATTATCTAACTGTATCTATGAGCATGCTGATTTGGGACAAACACCACAGATATCACTGAAAACCTGTTTCCCCGCCTCCCTCCCCCACTATCACACCACCAATATACGACAGACATGCAAACAAAGATGCCACCTCAGCTGTTTATGACATCTTGAGTCACAGACACTTCACTGAGGTCTCTAAACAGATTTCTTGTTTACTCGCACATTAATAAAACTCGCCCCTTCGCCAGTCAGAATTTTTTTTTCCCCAAGCATCTGAACATCCAAAGAGATTTAGAAGCAATTAACATTCACGAGTAACAGAGCAATCAACATGGGAACCGCTAATGGGACTGGACAGAATCCAAAAGCAGATATTAGGATAATAGTGAGTCCCTGACACAGGTTATGGTGTTAATTCTGGAGGGCAGACTCATGGTATGTGTTCAGTAGCTTTGTGAGGTTGCTGGCACGGCCACGTATGCCTCTTCTATATATGGTTCCTAGCACCCAACAACACACTTTTTTTCTTTTAACCGCTATCGAAAAGAAGGCATTTTTGCAACGTTATGACACAACCCCTAGCATTCATAGTATATGTTGAATTCAAGTTTATTTTTAAATTGCCTACCTGACAAAAATGTCATTTTTTCCCACTTTGGGTCTCCAGACTATCCTCACCTGTTAGCTCTTGTAGCTAGAGGCCACAAAAATAAGAGCTATGAATTTCCACCTTGACGCTTCCCCAATAACTTTTGCCCTTCCTTGGGCGCACACAGGTTCATACATCCCTCGTACACGGAAAGATACGGACGTTCCCACCCCGACGAGCTCTAGGCTTGCCTCCTTGTCAGTTTTCCCAACGTGTTTCTGGTATCACCCCAGAAATCGGCACCCCGCCCCTTTTCTTTTCCGCCCCACTGAGGAAGTCTCCGAGTAATAGAGAATATTTCCATTGTTACTCTTCCTGCCTTCCATTTTCCTGCCTTCATCTCTGGTCACTAAACGCGTCTAAAATGCCAATGCTAAGCGAAGCTATCTTTACGTCCCCTTGGACCACGTTCCTACTTCCCGGCCCTGGCTCTCCTTCTCCCTCAGCCTCAAATGCAGAAGACTCCACCTTCAGAGCCTTGACCTCCCCAGATCTATGCACTCCTCTGAATCCTCCCCTCCCGGTCCCCTCCCAGTTCTTCTCCTGGGTCATGTGGACACCTTCCCTTCCTGTGGACAGTGAGACCCACACAGAAAGAACACCTGGTTTATTCCCTTCTTTTTTTTTTTTCCTTAGGATATAATTAATCACAGCTTACTGTAATTTGCTTTATTCTGTGGGGCTTAAGAAAATAAATTTGTTCCAAGGCAAGTCTTTTTTCAAGTACTTTAACATTAGTTACGTGCATTTAATTGGATAAACGCCATTCATATTGATACTATTTTTCTGGCTATTCTATTTCATTCATGCTCTAGTCTGTCCCTTTCTCCTTCCACTCTGCCATTTTGCGCTATTAAAGGGTCCCTTTTTCCTTACCAATCCAGGTTGGGTTCCCCCCCCCCCCCCCGCCCCTGCCCTCAGCACATATCCATCATGAAAGCATGGCCCTATTTAAAGCTTTGGTTTATTCCCTGAGTACAACGGGCCACTGATGCCCAATCTGCCACCACCCGGCTGTGTGTGTTAAATGCCTGTTTGACAAAGATTTTATGCAACAGAATCCACATTAAAGGGAAGCTATCAACAGACCCATACTTCAGAATCCCCAACTTCATCTCTGCGTTTCCAGCCCTAGCCCCCAAGCTGGGAGACACGAGCCCCCAAGAGCCTCTCCTGCACACACACATCTTAATCATTGCGTCTCTGGCCCCGGGGCTCCCTCCCCACCCCAAGGGGCAGCGGTGGAGATTAAAGTGCTTCTGGGCTGTGGTCGTCCAACCAGCTGCGATCTCTACCTTTGGTCCCCAGGAAAACTTTTTGGCACAACGCCCCCCAGTGGCGCTCTCCATCCTGGCCGGGCCTCCGCTACCGTTATCACCAAAGAGCTTTGTGCTGCGGCAGCAAGAGGCACAGAGCGGCGTCTTTTCATCCCGTCCCTGTGACTCTACGCCTTCCTGGACACTAGACTCTGGGGCCGTTTCTGTCTTGTAAACAGCCCCGTGCCCATTAACCCGGACGCCTTCAATATCTGCTGCACTGGAATAGTTAAGAATGTAGACTTCCTTTATTTACAGCCCTAAGTAGGTTTTAACTACTCCTGAGAGAGAAGGAGATGAATAAAGAAAGCAATCGCGAGAGTTTGGGGAGAGCGGAAGCGATGGTGAAAATTTGTATCTGACCATTTGTCCTCTCACCAAATATTTACTGGGCACCTACTGGAGGTTTACAGTAGTAAATCAATGACCTCAAGAACATTCCCTCTCCCTCCCCGCCCCCGAGGAGTTCACATCCAAACGCGGGGAGACACCCTGTAAGCAAATAAACAAGTAAATATATATGTCCAGCGGTGATAAACGCTATGGAGAAAAATAGAGCACGGGAGGCCAGGGAGGGTAGAGACACGAACCCACACTGCACGCGGCATTTATTGCCCCACGTCATGTCAATAAACATTTGTCACCAAGCTTCTGCGGCGCTTCAGGCCCTGGAATGGATTCTGGAGACACGGGCATACAGATGGATAGAGAGGGATGGGTGTGGATGTTGATGCACGAATACCACACACTGGGTTCCAGTCATTTGCACCTGAAGGCTGTGAAATTTTCACCAAGGGGTGGGGGGGGGAGGGGGTCTGTGTGCGGTGCCACACTGCCAACAGCAGTTTCTTTGAAAGGGCCACTAACGAATGCCATAAGGGGCCCCCAAAATGGGCAGGGTGTGGTGGAATCGGCGTCTGATTTGTGGAAGGGCAGGAATGTTGGAAGCAGGGAGCATCGCGGCCTGGCTTGGCCAACCACGGGCCTGGCTCAGCTCCAGCGCTCGCTTCGCCGAGTGGCTAGAGGCAAGTTACATCCCCTCTTTACCCTTGCAAAATGAGGCCCACAGGCTACCGCGGGGTGCAAAGGCAGTAATGTAAGGCAAGTGCCCAGCACAGTGTCTGGCGCTAATCGGACAGCTGAATTAATTGCTTCACTCGTCTCATCCAGAAGGAAAAAGGACATCACAAAGGCAACAGCTCCGAACAGACTATGTGTCTAGAGTAAGGATACAATAACCGCCTCTGCTTATTTCTTTTCTGTTTTTGTGGCCCAAGGGTTCTGGGGAATATAAGCAGATGTTACTTAAAAAAAAAAAAAAAAAAAGGCCTCGATCAAATAAGTTTCAGACACAACAACAAATCAAATGAACTAACACAGGTCTCTTTATACTCCCTACCCTCCTATTCTAAAGAATACGCTGATGTGCATCACTTCTCTCCAGGAAACAGGAACCATGGGATGTGTGTTTCCCACCTTATTGGATGACGGAACCCTTGGACGCGGTAAATCGCACGTGACAGTTGTTCAACGGAACAGACTTCGGGAAACGTGGCTTCGTGATAAGAACAAATGAATCCAAAGATAAGGAATATAGACTGTATTTGGTTTCGGTGTGGTCCGCTGGCTGTCTTCGAAGAGGCAGACTTGGGCAGATTTTCTGCAAACCAAGAGCCTGGCAGCAGCATTTCCTAGCCATTGGACCGCAGCAACTTCTCCTTTCCTATAAAAGAAGCCATTATTCTGGGGCCACAGTGCACAGGAGGCAAGTGTCGGCAACATCTGAACACTTCTCATTCCCTTGGACAGGTAATTCCCCTATTTTCCGCAATAAATGGGCTCTTAAAACGACTTTTGTTAATTATTCTCTTCAAAGCCAAAACCTCTTCCGGCTACACTGGGGAAACCTACTGCTTACAGTCACCCTGGGTTTTCTATATCATCCGAGTGCCTCACAGTGAGCGTGCATCACTTTCATAAACAGAAAATCAATGGTGGGGGGGGTGGGGAGGGGAAGGAAGATATTCTATAGGGATGTGTTGAGACACCATGATTAGTCCAAAAATTGCCTACTTGTACATGAAGATTTTTATAGATGAGGCTTTTCATGAAGATCTTACTTAACGTTAGAACACCAGATAAATCTCAAGTGCAAGCAGTAGACAAAGAGGCCAGGAGGGCCAAGGTTATTCCTCACCGGCTTCCAATTCAACAGCAGAAAGAGAGAATCCATGGGATTCACCCATCTTCTCTGAGGCCAAGGAAGAGAGAAAGAGAGAGAATGTTATAGGGAAGGAAGGGAGGGAGAAGGAGGGAGGGGCGAGAGATAAGAGAAAGGGAGAAGAGGAAGAAAGAAAGAAAGAAGGGAGAAGGGAGGAAGGAATGGAGGGAGGTGGGAGGAAGGAAGGGAAGGAGGAGGCAAGGAGGAAGGAAGGGAGGAAGGGGGGAGGGAGGAAGGAAGGAAGGAAGGAAGAGGGGAAAGAGAAAGAATAAGAGAGAGAAAGCAAGAGAGTGGGTAAGCAAGAGAATTGTTGAGAAGCCTAAGGTGGGGGAGGGGAACACAAGCCCAGAGATTAAGTTGACCCAAGTCAATACAAAAGGCTTTGTGCAAGGGCTCTGGCATTAATGGGATTTGGACTGCTAAAGCCCCGCGAACCAAGTACAGAACATAACCAGAGACGCCGGAGTTCTTTCTGAAATGGATGTCTTAAGTAATAGGAAGCTTAACTAGCAGGGACACTCACAGCATTTTGCATGGCTGCTGCCAGCTTTGAGGCCTGGCTGGGAACCTGGCTGGCAACAAACTGGAGCTGCCCAATGAGCAGCAGCCTCCCACCCAGGACAGAACCCAGCAGGTGGCTTCAACCCTTGAGCGTGCCCCCTGAAGAGCCGGTGAAACCGAGCAGGGAGAAGGAGCCATGCTGTTGAATCACTTAGTGGTGCAAACGGTATGGATGGAGGGAGACCCTCTGAACCAAGGAATCTTGGAGCCACCGTTGTAGAACCAAGCATTCGTCCTGTCCATTGATCCTGCATTAGTGCCTCCAAAGTGTCCGGAACTGGCCCAGGTCTTAGAGCCACTGTGATGAATAACACCAAGTCCCTGCTCTCAAGGAGCTTGCATTCTTCCCAAGGAGGGGAAGCCAGCAATTAAGTAAGAATTTTGGTTGGTTGTAAGAGCTGGGAAGCAAAGCAAAAAGAAAAGAGGGAGAGAGAGGGATTGTGGGCAGGGGGCGGCGAGGGAACATGTGCTCAGGGAGGGCATCTCTGAAGAAGGAGAGTTTAAGCTGAGGCTTAAATAGCAAGGCGGACTCCCATCCTGCAAGATCAGAGGCGAGAACAGTGTAAAAGAAGGGAGCGGCTAGTCCCCTCAGACCTAGCTTGAGCCGTCATCGGGCCTCACCTCCAACCAACTCAGCTTTCAGCCACACTAAATTCAAAAGCACACGGACATGGTTAATTTCAAAACCTTAAATTGCATACTATGCCCGCTAGGAAAAATACATCCTGCAACCTAGATATTTTTAGAACGGTCCACTTCAGTTTCCTCGGGTATTTTTTTTTTCCCCCAGTCCAACCAGAAGGCCCAAGTAGTCCGGGTCCATCGGCCTCTTCTAAATACCTGAAACTGCATTCATCAGCCCCTTTTTAAAAATTGGATCTTACTTCAAAGCTGAATGGCTTGATTACTCCCTTAACAGAATACATTACACTGATTACGGGACTGTTCACGTGCCGGTTCCAAGAGGTTGGGCAACGTTTCTCAACACCGCACCCACCAACAAACAGAGCAGCGAAAGTGGCGAACGTCATGCTGATATTCAAATGCCCTCCGCGTCCCAATTCCGCGATAAAATTCCTCTGCTCTCTTTTCTAACTGATGTTAGAGGAGAGGCGTGGGGACCATGCAGCTCAGAAACAATAAAAGGAGAAAGTGCCGGGAGGGGGTAAAGATGAGATGGTTTCTGCGGTCTAGGCACTCAGTAAATGTAGGTGCCTTTCCCCGGCCCCTCCCCCTTGCCTGCCCAAACCCTGAATATTGATTCTTATATCAATAATTTGCCAATAACCTATTCATTGGCTCGTTTTTTATAACTGTCACTCTAGTGCTGTGTTTTCAGCCTGCTGGCAATTGATTCTTAAGAATGGCTTAAGAAAGGGGGAGGAGGTGGGAGCTTTATAGCCATGATGCCCTACTAATCGATGATTAGCATCTTATGCTCAAGACAATCAAATTCATATCACTTTACATTTTAAAAGTTTTTAAAGGAGCACTTATTAAAAGCCAAAATGAAAACAGGGCGTCACAAGTTCAAATAAGCCATAAATTAGACAAAGAAGCGTAATTTCACTGAACACCATTTTATTAGCTAATCAATGCGTCATTTTTTTTCTATTGGCATCTACTTACTGTCATGAAATTTCCATAAGGGCACCATCTGTATTTATAAAAGAATTATCTTTGTGGTGATCTAGCAATCTACAAACAACGGTGATATTTAACTTTTCTTAGGGGATCAATTTCGGAATTGGGTTAAAGGATTTATAGGTCTCTTTTCCATGGTGAACCTTTTACGATGAACTGATTCATACATCTCTGTGATGTTGGAAACACGTGAAACCAAAAACAACAACAAAACGTAATTTTTATTTATTGAAACGTAAGGTCCCAGGTCTGGACGTGTACATTGTTTAATCAAGCAAGATGAGTCTTTTACTCTGAAGTCCAGTAAAACAATCATAGACAAAATACCTTATTCCATTTTGGCTGAAAGGGTAGGTTAATTTTCAGAGTGATCTGATTTGATGCCCTATGGGTCAGACAGAATCCCAGATTAGCCAAGGTCCCTGCTAGGAGTTTAATCAGGATCCAGTCCGCTCACTCATTCAGGACCCGTGGTCAAACCCTGCCTTGTCCAGTTCTTAATGCGGCTTTTCAAGTGCGAAGTCTCTGGCCCAGTGATGGTTAATCCTGCCAGTAGGACTCAGCCAGCAATACTCTCACCACTGGTGGAAAAAAACTCATAATAGATGCCCTTCTGTTGGGTGCAGACTTCACTGATGAGTGACAAAACATGCAGGGAGAGATTTGTTTAAAGAGTTTCTAAGAATACCAAATAGAACCCTAGAGAGAACAGTCGTTGGTTTTACAAGTTATATTACTTCAGCTTTGTGTCAATCCAAACAAGCAAGATGCAGCTCAAGAGAGTCAAAGACAAAAATCTCGCTCCAGGATGCAAATTTGTCCACTCATAGTCAATTACTTTGTAAATTTAATTTTAAGCGTGATTTAAAAATATTATGATTAAAATGTATATGATGTACTAACCAACAAAATTAAAAAAAAAAACAGAAAACAAACGAATATTTATACTTCATGGATTGGCTCTTTAGTTTAAGTTTAGTTCAGTTTGAGTGCCATATTAAGTGCTATATGTATCAGGCATGGTGAACAAAACAGATTTAGTCCCTGCCTTCATGGAGCTTATAGTCTCTAAAAAAAAAAAAAAAAGTATGTGTGTGAATGAGCAGTTGAGTGGAAAATCACCAAATCATATTAGTGATGAACTAAGATATATAACTATTCCATTTTCCTCTCTCTCTAATATAGCTTTATTGCTTTTTAAAATCTAAGACATTTACTGGCTTGAAATAATTTGACAATGTATTATAAACCAGGAAATGATCTTTCTGGATTTTGGCTTTTTTTTTTTTTGCTTTGTTTTGTTTTGTTTTGAGAGAGACAGAGAGAGACAGCAGGGGAGAGGCAGAGGGAGACAGAGAGAGAGAATCCTTATGCAGTCTCCACACTCATCATGGAGCCTGATGCAGGGCTCCATCCCATGACTCTGAGATCATGACCTGAGCCAAAATCAAGAGTTAGATGCTCAACTGATTGAGCCGGTAGATTTTGGCTTTTGTATTTGTTGTTTGTTTGTTGATCCTTGAAATGTTGACATTCGAAGAAATTTTGATCATCAAATTTTTGCAATATGTTAATAAAATGGAGAGTATTCATAGAAACACAACAAAAAATATATTCAGGGGTAGCAAATGGGTCTTCTTGTGAGAGGATAACAATGAAGGTCATTCGCCCGCAAAAGTGATATGATTATTATCTCTGTGGGGAGCTAAACATGCAAAAGGGGAACTCTGGGATTGGTCAGGTTCTATATTCAAGTCCTGGCTCTATCACCGTGTATTGAGAACCTCTCCACATCTTTTGTTATCCATAAAGGGAACTAGCCACATAGCACTAATTAAATGAATGTAATAAACGTGAATAGCTTGCACGTAATCCTGGGTTACTGCCAGCTGCCTTCCTCATCACACTCCATCATCATCATCATCACAAAAAGAACTTCAAGGTCTGTTGTAATGAAAAGCAGCTTTAGAGTATCCTGGCAGTAACCACAAAGAAAGCTGGTCACAATCTCTCCTGAGAAAACACTAGTGTTTAATTCAGAAACCCTCCTTTAAAGTCCTAGCTCGTCTTGTGCTAACTTGTATAAACTCGGATAGAACATTTAAATTTCTGATTTTCAGTTTTCTCTAAAATGGACCTAATCGAACTTATTTAATGAGACGATACGTAAGGAAGGACAGACACATACATCACCTCATTAAATACAGATTCTGACCATAGCCTACCAGAAAGAGATCTCTTCTGTACCCACCCAGGATAAAAACTCCCAGGAAGACCATGAACTTGAATTCCAGCTCCACGATCCACTAGACAGACAGCATCTTAAATTTTCTGGGCTCTGCTTTCGGTGAGGAAAATAGCGTAGTCATTGTGAGGATTGGAAATTAGACGTGCAACGCGCCCAGGAAAGGGTCTGGCACATCAGGCATACGGTGGTTTCCATTCCTCTCTGTTAAACAATGATTCACTATATTCCATTTTCAGTGTGCATATTCCCACACTCTAAAACTCTTCAAACACAAAGCATCATAAATAACCTTTGGATGGTCTTTAAATAACTCTTTATGGTTTGGAAGAAAAACAAATCTATAGAAACATAAAAATGCAGGGTGTCAAATATACAGTATAGTCATTTTGTATGATCACTGCTAATACAGTTCAACCTAAATTGTAGTCTTGTATTTGACATAATTATACATAACCAAACACTAATAAAAATTGCCGCCTTATATTTCAAATTAGTAATTATGGTAGTAAACATTAACAACATGTCAGATATAAGATGGTGATTTGTTCTGAAATGTATTAGAAATCATTATACTGTATGATAATTTTAATTACAGTTGGGTAACAAGATGGCACGCGGCAGACCACAGCTCTAAGAGCACCACAGGGGCCGGCAGCTTTTCAGTTCAGCCCTAAATGTGACTCCCGTGGCTGGAGTTCGAAAATGCACATTTCCTTCTCCACCTTTAAACAGGGAGCTCAGTTCCCTCTGCAGAGGCAGCATTAGCATGAGGTTTGGAGTCCTTCTTCCAGGGTTGAGATCCTAATCCTCTCACTCTCTGGCCATCCGAACTTGGCTAATGGTAACTTCTCGGTGCCTCAGATTTTTCATCTTTAAAATGGAAAACAGGGGCACCTGACTGGCTCCGTCAGAAGAGTGTGTGACTCTTGGTCTGGGGTTGTGAGTTTCAGCCCCACGTTAAGTGTAGAGATTACTTTAAGTAAATAAATAAATAAACAGTGAGTAAATAAATAAATAAATAAATAAACATACATACACACCTATATATACATACAATGGAAAACATAGGAGTACTACCTCAAAGAGTGAAAATAGCAGCTAAACTAGATTATTTTGTCTGCAGTGCTCAATCTAGCACCTCGAAGATAGTTAGTCTTCATACATACTACTGTTTGTAATTAGCATTTAATACTAATAATCAGGTCAATCATTCTCCTAAATCTTTCAGACCATGGTCTCAATAGGAATGACCAAATGTCTTATTTAAAGTAGAAATGTTGACACAAAAACAGACACTCAGATCAATGGAATGGAATAGAGAACCCAGAAATGGACCCACAAACATATGGCCAGCGAATCTTTGACAAAGCAGGAAAGAACATCCAATGGAATAAAGACAGTCTCTTCAGCAAGTGGTGCTGGGAAAACTGGACAGCGACATGCAGAAGAATGAACCTGGACCACTTTCTTACACCAGACACAAAAATAAACTCAAAATGGATGAAAGACCTCAATGTAAGATAGGAAGCCATCAAAATCCTCGAGGAGAAAGCAGGCAAAAACCTCTTTGATCTTGCCTGCAGCAACTTCTTACTCAGCACGTCTCCGGAGGCAAGGGAAACAAAAGCAAAAGTGAACTACTGGGACCTCATCAAAATAAAAAGCTTCTGCACAGTGAACGAAACAATCAGCAAAACTAAAAGGCAACCGACGGAATGGGAGAAGATATTTGCAAATGACATATCAGATAAAGGGTTAGTATCCAAAATCTAGAAAGAACTTATCAAACTCAACACCCAAAAACCAAATAATCCAGTGAAGAAATGGGCAAAAGACATGAACAGACACTTCTCCAAAGAAGATATCTTCTCCAAAGATGGCCAACCGACACGGGAAAAAATGCTCAACATCACTCATCATCTGGGAAATACAAATCAAAACCACAATGAGATACCACCTCACACCTGTCAGAATGGCTAACATTAACAGCTCAGGCCACAACAGATGTTGGCGAGGATGCAGAGAAAGAGGATCTCTTTTGCATTGCTGGTGGGAATGCCAGCTGGTGCAGCCACTCTGGAAACCAGTATGGAGGTTCCTCAAAAAATTAAAAATGGAACTACTCTATGGCCCAGTAACTGCACTACTAGGTATTTATGCAAGGGATACAGGGATGCTGTTTCGAAGGGACACATGCACCCTCATGTTTACGGCAGCACTATCAACAATAGCCAAAGTATGGAAAGAGCCCAAATGTCCATCGATGGATGAATGGATAAAGAAGAAGTGGTATATATATACACTGGAGTATTACTCGGCAATCAAAAAAGAATGAAATCTTGCCATTTGCAGCCTCGTGTATGGAACTGGAGGGTATTATGCTAAGTGAAATTAGTCAGTCAGAGAAAGACAAATATCATATGACTTCACTCATATGAGGACTTTAAGAGACAAAACAGATGAACATAAGGGAAGGGAAGCAAAAATAATATAAAAACAGGGAGGGAGACAAAACAGAAGAGACTTAAATATGGAGAACAAATAGAGGGTGGCTGGAGGGGTTGTGGGAGGGGGGAGGGGCTATATGGGTGAGGGGCGTTAAGGAATCTACTCCTGAAATCATTGTTGCACTAGATGCTAACTAATTTGGATATAAATTTAAAAAAACAAAATGATTTTTAAAAAAATAAAAAATATGGGGCGCCTGGGTGGCGCAGTCGGTTAAGCATCCGACTTCAGCCAGGTCACGATCTCGCGGTCCGTGGGTTCGAGCCCCGCGTCGGGCTCTGGGCTGATGGCTCGGAGCCTGGAGCCTGTTTCCGATTCTGTGTCTCCCTCTCTCTCTGCCCCTCCCCCGTTCATGCTCTGTCTCTCTCTGTCCCAAAAATAAATAAAAACGTTGAAAAAAAAATTAAAAAAAATAAAAATAAAAATAAAAAATAAAGTAGAAATGTGCTGGATCTATCCCTCATGACACTCTATGCTTCAGAATTTTATCATTCTCCTTGCTTCTTTCCTTCCATGTTTTTTCCACTTCTCTTCACTCTTTCACTCACTCCATGTTGTGAGTCACTGGGAAGACCCTGTCCTTTATAATCTCACCTCTCGGGAAGCTCTGACTTTGGCTCATTCTTTCTTGGCCCCTATGTCTGCGTTGGCTTTAACCACGGCCCCTATACATGGCTCCAGCATATACCCTATGCTCTGTGAATGAAAAGACCCACCAGAGAGACACCAAGAAACTCCACTCTCCGACAAGGGCATGTAAGAGCCACGAACTTGTTGCAACTCCACTCACGTGACTCCCTGACATACCTGAAATCTGATCACCAGCCCCTAATTTAGGAATTGAATGTTCCTCCTCCCCCTCCTCTGTGCCCCTCCCCCCAAAAAAGTAAAATTCATTATTCTGACATAAAAAAACATTTGTTCAACCAGAGTTGCCTATGCCCATCCTTTCAAAGACCTCTGAGCCTTGCAACATCTTCGCAGGACCCTCCCGGCTCCAAGATCTCCATGCATTACACGGTCTCCTGCAAGGTGGGGAAGAACTCCGGGCACTATGATAAAGCACCTTCACTGTCCCCATTTCCATACTGTTTCAGGTAAAACATTCAGGGGAACAGACCGGACTGCTAATTAGAGAACTGTCTGAAACCGCCATGAACCACATTTCCATCGGTGCAATAAGCAAAGACTCTTCATTAAAATCACTGTCCTCTGTAAGGGAAAGCTGTTTCAAGCGCAATAGATCTAATTCACAGGAGTGATCATGCAGGCCCAGGTACAGTATTCATTATTAACTTAAAAAGTATGCCAAATCAATTAAAAACCATTTTAAAGGGAAGGAATAAAATTTAGTTCTACCTAACTGCGGCTCAGCTCTAATTTATCTTCCAGCCACTTTCAAGGGATTCCACTCGGTTCTTAATCTAACATTCATTGGAAAGGGTAATTCTCATGAAATTACAATGGCGTCTCTTGCATTGTTTAATGCGAATGTTCCCATTCTTCGGAAATGGAGACCAGCTTCTCCAATAAAGGCTCCCTTCAAGGTATATAGTGGAAGACCACAGGGATCTGCTTGAGAAGAAAAAAACATGTGTCTCAGAAGCTGCTCAAATTTAAAACCCTGCCTGCATCCCTATGACAAATTGTATTCCAAATATAGGTTATTCACAACATGTTTGTTATAAGGCACGGCATATGAATTCCTGCCGTGTCTTTCTTTACAAACATGTCAAGACTTGTGAACCCTTAATGAAATGCAGCATTTTAGAGGCAAGAGGAAGCTAAAAAGATGCCAGAAAGAAGAGGCTCCTTTCCTGGGACTGGGGCCTTCCTGTGACAGTGACGGTTCTCATCGTCAGAGACACCGCTGTGTCACCTCAGAACCAAATGGGGCTTTAGCCGTCATGGCGGCCAGCCACTTCAGCTCACAGAGGAGGAGACTGAGGTCTGAGGGAGAACATTTTCCCAGAGTGTCTTGGCTGGTGAGGGCAGAGACAACCACGTCCCGGTTGTCAACCGGTGCCGTCCCGTTGACAAGGCTCTAAAATAGACTTTGTCCTGTGGGGGCACTTTCGTAAGTCCCCTGAGGCACCAACCTACTGGTATGCAGGTAAAAGTTCCATAAAACTTGTAAGTGGGCTCGTCCCAGTAGGGTATTTTTAGTCATGCCACAGAAGTTAGTTGGATTGATTTTACACTTGGCTTTTTTTTTTTTTTTTTTTAGCCAGGACCCAAGAGTACATTCCTTCTCATTTGTTAACTCATTTTCTCCCTTTTAAGTAAAGCACCACTGTTCACTTGTCATCGGAGGTCCCAAGCAAAAGACAGCCACATTCTACTCAGTTCCCCTGCCCCCCACCCAAATTTGGGGCTTTCTGAGGTGATGACAACCCAGCAGTCTACCCTGGTTTTCGTTTGAGGCAGGAGTCAGCATGCTTTTTCTGTAAAGGACTGGACACTGACTATTTTAGGCTTTGCAGGCCATGTGGTCTCTGAACTCCTCAATTCTACCACTGTATCGCAAAAGCAGCCATGGACATAACATAGACCAATGAGTATGGCCACATTCTGATAAAACTTTATTTATCTACGTTGAAACTGAATTTCATATAGCGTTCATGTGTCATGAAGCATTATTCTTCTTTTGATTTTTATTCAACCATTTATTTTTTTTTTAATGTTTATTTACTTATTTTGAAAGAGAGAAAGAGAGAGAGAGAGAGCATGAGCCAGGGAGGGGCAGGGGGAGAGGGACAGAGAGAGAATCCCAAGCAGGCTGCACGCTGTCGGCGCAAAGCCGGACGCAGGGCTCGAGCCCACGAACCATGAGATCACGACCTGAGCCAAAATCAAGGGTCGGATGCTTGACTGACTAAGCCACCGAAGCGCCCCTTTATTCAACTATTTAAAAATGCAAAAACTGCTCTCAGCTCATGAGAGCAGGCAATGGGCCAGATCAGTCTCACTCCTGCCTTGATTTGCCAACCCTTGGTTTAGGGGTATGGCTCACTACAGAGACAAACCCCTTTTCCTACTCAGCTGCTCTCTTTCTAACTCGCTATTGGCACTCACCTGGAGAATCCACATTTTTCTATTAAACGTGCATGCTCTTCCATTGGTGCGCAAAAACAGGTTAGTTCGATAAGGTTGGAAACTTCAATAATCATATGATGTTCCTGGGTGTGGTATCTTCCTTGATGTGAAATATAACTGAACGTACTAATTGGCCACCAAGCAGCAGTTGTGAGATGATGTCATTATTATACCCATCGGATGAAGAAACATCTGTCCCTGGGACAGTTGATATGAGTTCTGCTAATGGATTTTTAGCCTTTGTGTGTAAATAGTGCTTTAATTTTGGAAAGAAATATTTTAGTTTCACGCGGGGTCAATATCAGCACCAACAAGGCAGTCACGGAAATCGTTATCAATCTTTTGTCTGTACGAGGCAGGAAGGAGGAACTCTCCATGTAAATACCTTTCCACACAACACAACTCCACTGGCATCAGCATATTACAAAAACCAATTTTCTTACATCAACTTCTATCTACTTCTAATTCTGTAGCATAGCTCTGGGGAGTTGCTACAAGGTCTGTGTAAACTGAAAATCTAAATAACATTATGACGCCTATTACAGAACTAATTTATAATCTAATACCCCAGTTGAATTTAATATCCTATTTATTTATTCAAGCAAAATATCTGGAAAAAAATATGTCACATCATAATGTAGTTGTTATGAAAATGGAAAAATAAAACAGAATTTTAGAGAAGGCATGATAATTGCTAGGGGCAGGTATGAGCAAGAATTTCAGAGCCCTTCACACGCAGGAGAGATGGGAGCCCTTTAATAAATAGAATTTTTGCTTTATAATGCAATTATTGTCAAATTTAGTATTTTACATCAAATTTACAACTTTAAAATGTGATTCCTATTAATGTTATCTGCTCAGAGCTACTGCAGCATAAAACCGTTGGCCAACAGATGCCACCTCATCAACTGTCTTTAACAACTCCATTCCCATCCTGGATGGAAGAACGGAGTTTATGACAGCATTTATAAGCACGCACTGCCAATACAAATGCACAAGTGATGGGCATGTATATAATACACACAGGCTAATGGAAAGAACTATGGAGATGCTTCTCAGAATACTAAGTCTCATGCTGATTTCCTGATCTTAAAATGGAAGGAAGGAAGGATGGAAGGAAGGAAGGAAGGAAGGAAGGGAAAGAAAGAAGAAGTGAGGACAGAAAGAAGGGAGGGAGAGAAGGAGGGAGGGAGGAAGAAAGAGAAGAGAGGGAAGAAGGCTAGAAGGAAAGGAGCAAATGAAGATGCTACGACATCTGAAGAAGCCAAACTGTAGAAAGCATAAATATAAAAATACCGCCAGGCCATAACTGCATCCTACTCCTGGACCCTCCTGGCCATCCAGGAACCGGGGGATGGCTTGACAAAGTTTAGTGGGGCTCAACGGTGCATATCCAGGAAAGTTCTCAAGACTCAGAAAAAGGGCAGCAGCACCTGAATCTGTGCAGTAAGAGAAACGCCTGCTGCTTGCTTTTTCCTGAGATAGAAGCCACGTGTAGAGCTTAGGTAGCAGCTCAGAGTCCCCCTGGCCTCGGCCTTCAAGGACACGTGCACCCCGGGTGCACGCCCACACAAACACACGCGTGGCCACCCTCACAGGGGTGACTTCCAATCCTCGCCAAGAAGGCAGAAGCAGCAGCCAGCCGTCTACACTGCAGAGCCTCAAATACTGAAGGCCTCGAGTCCTACTCCAAACCCGCATGTCTGCATTGCGAGCCTTACTCTAGGCCTCCTGTATTTTCAATAAGGTGCCCAGGTTATTCTGATGCACTTCAACGTTTAGGAACCAGTGGCCTCTGTGATCCTTTTTGGAAGACATCAGGGAAGAGCCTTTTGCCCCGGAAACTATTGTAACGCTGCTCTCTCAGTATCCAGGAATCTCATAATTAGTGATTCATTCTTTTGCCTTTTAAAGGTTTCCTGGTCTCCCAGGGTACTGAAATTGAACTCAAATACACCTACGAGAAGAAACAGCTTAAGTCCTCTTACTAGCTGATGACAGGTTAGATACTAAAGCCCTGCAGGAATTAAACAAAGCTTCCCCAAAAGGGCAAGAATGTGACCCGCAAAAGGAAGGGACCGAAGACACGGGAATAGACTCGCTCCTGTACAGATAAACACACACACTGGGGTTATGTGATCACATGTCACCTCCGAGAAACGCACGGGTAACAGGGGTCGGCATCCCGGCTTCGTCCAGTGCTGCTGAGCACAGTCTGACCTCAAAAGGAATTCACACTCAGATCCTAAGGTATTCCAGGATGTATTCAGCTCCCAACGGGCATTACTTCACGGTACCCACTTTCAGAAGCATACACACGAAGTCTTTGGTGTGAGGGTGTGCCCTCTCCTGACAGAGGGGCCTCCTCTGAGGGTCAGCCTTCTCCGGATGTAGAGCTGGAGCCCCATTACTTCCCCAGCGTCCCTCCTCGTGTCGATTCAGCCTCCCTCCCTCACTCCACTAGTGTCCGCTCCGTTCGGATGCCTGGGAAGTGGCAAGGCTCCCCCCTCCCTAAGCCATTTTACCTGCTCTTTGTGGAAGGTATACATATGCAACAGAAACCCAGCTCAGCACTCTATTGATTATTACCTATAAATCTAGCGACGCGTAAAAAGGTTCCATGAAATACAATCCGGGGACGTAAATCTCTCTAAGAGAGATGAAATCTGATGGGAAATAAAATTCCCCCATTTCATTTATTCCCTTGTTTAAAGACTGACTTTCCAATCAGTTATGAACTTTAACATGAGATGACAGAAGCAACAGGGACAGAGCACAGGTCAGGGGTCAGACAGCCAGGACAGCAAACGCTCCCGGCAACACTCCCTTGTTATGTGTCACCGGCAAGCGACGTATCCCCTCTGAGCCTCAGTTTTGTCATCTCTAAAATACGTATAAGGAAATCCCTTGCACAGGAGCTATGACAACAAATTGGATGAACGAGAAGGTACCACGCACGCGTTGGGAGTTCGAAATGGTAGCTATTGCACGCAACCCCTGTCTTCATTTAAAATTCTTTTTCATACAGAAAGGGAAACAAAAGAATTAGCCACCCCTCCCACCCAAATCCGCCCTTGCTCCCCACAAGTCCAAGAGAGAGCCCGTTAAGATCTCTTCCTTCATTCAGTTGAGCACCAACCATGTGTTGGGCTTTGTCCTTGGTTCTGGGAATCGTCCAGACTCGACCTCTAACTTCAAAAGGGTGTAATACCAATATTTAAGATGATACACAAGAAAAAAAACAGGTAATGGGAAAAATCTTTTTTTTTTTTTTTTTTTTTTTTTTGCAAAAATCCCAACACTGCATAAGGGCCCAGTCCTCTATGCCATTAACAAATCTTGAAGAAGTTGTGTCCATCCCCTCCAAAGCCTTCAGAGACTTCCGGCCAGCTCCTCCCCTGGGTTCTCTCAGCTCCCCACTGAGGGGCAGTCTCTAATTTTCCACACTGTGTTGCAATCTTGATTTAACAAAGTAACAAATCCCTACACTGTGAGCTTTATCAGGAAAGCGACAAAGTCCTGTTAGCGTTTGGGGTCTTGTTTGTTTTGTTTTGTTTTGTTTTGTTTTTACTTCCTTCCCTCATCAGAAAAGTTCTGCTTGTAGCAGTCAAGCCATACCTCTGAGCCTCTGCTTCCAGAACAGAAAGCCTCACCTCCCCTAGGCCACTCCTGGTGACCAAACATCCTCCCCGAGGCCGCTCCTGATGATCAGAAAGTCAGTTCTTGAGCTTAAGCCGCTGAGCTCCAGATACATCTTTCCCACAGCAACCAAGACAAAAGAAACTGTTCCTAGAACAAGAAGAAACCTTACAGGGCTGAGAAAAATGTTGGCGTTAGCATTCTGACTTCAACCGGCCGGCAAAATTTGCCATGGCTTTTCCCCATCCGATCCTTTCCGCCTTCCAACCCTCCACTTCCGTGGTCTGACCATGTGGCGAAAGACCACATTCTGCTCCCTTCCAACATGCTGCAACAATAAAATGGGCTTTGGCTTGACTGAGCCAATAGTCTGTTGGGTTTGCTTTTCTCCCTATAAATACATGGTGTAGAGGACCAAGAAGCCTGAAGTTGACCAAATATTGTGCAAAGAGCAAAAGTAAGGTTTAGTGATTTCACAGGCATCTCGAGAAAGACAGGTATGGAGCTACTGAGTGGTCCTTGTAACCCCATTCTTGGGTCACAGGGTCGGGGGTGGGGGGGGGGGTAAGTTTGCAGGTGAGAAAGAGGATGTGGACGTGTTCAAGATGGCGGAGAAGGTAACGGAGGGAAGGCGAGAGGGGAGAGGAAAAACATGCTCCATCCTGTTTAGTCAGTGCAAGCATTTGTTATCGTTGTGTCTAGCTCTTCAAATCAAAAAAAAGTAAAATCAAACAAACAAAGAATTCACCAGCCAGAACCGGGCAGACTCTCCCGCCTTGATTCACACATGGTCTCCTCGCTCCTCACTCTTGCCACAGATGGTGGCAAAGCTCCACTGCCACACGCAGCGCCCTGAGGCCCTGAAACGTCCCCCGCCGTCCCTCTGCGAGGGTGGCCGGCTGCTCCTGCTCTCAGCTGCCACGGGGGGGCGGGGGGGGGGTCTCTGTCTCCCCTTCCCCTTCTCTCCCCCCGCCATCAAAATGGCACACTGTTAGAAATGTGCTCCGGATGTGTGATTTGGGGCAGATAGTTGCTGGAGTCCCCATATGCTTAAGGTACATAACTGGGCCACTGAGAAAAAGGAATTTAAGCATTCTAGAAACCAGCAGGAGAGCAAATTGGCCTTTCCCTCCGAGAGCTATTATTAGAGAGACCCAGCCCAATTCAGCCAGAAAGCCAATATCTAGCCCATCGGCTCTCCCCCTGCAACAATGCCCCACACATCCCGCCCCCTTTCAAGCAGGACTGCCCTGATGCATCCCAGCCAGACGCACATCTCATCTTTAATGCTGACCACTGGCTTGCAGAGATCAGTGGAAGCGTCCCTTCTCGCACAGCAACTTGAGAGTCCCAAGTTTAATTTCACATAATACCAAGAACTCACAGAACGTGGCAGTACATTTGATTTGTCCTCGTGCAGTTTGGCAACCTGCTAACTCGTCTCTCTGTGTACCTGCTGAAGTCACAGCTGCTGCCTAAACTTTGTAAATAAATGCTAAACAAATGCCAAATAAAGAACCCAACTTCCCAGGAAGCAGAAAGGGCAGGAGATCACAGTTTTTGTTCTCAGAAATATGCTGTGACCTGCTTCAGCATCGCATCCTGGCGGCTTAGGTGTCTCTCTGTTCTCTTGTGTCTTGAATGCTCTTTTTCCTCTGGTGGGGGAGGAGGAAGGAAGGAGGGAAGGAAGGAAAGGGGGTAGGGAAGAAGAGAGGGAGGGAAGGAAGGAAGGAAGGAAGGAAGGAAGGAAGGAAGGAAGAAGGGAGGGAGGGAGGGAGAGAGGAAGGAAAAAAGAAACGAATGGGAGAGGGACAGGGAAACAGAAAAGCCTTTCCTATTATTTGTCCCCCAATTAATGAACAGAAAACGTTGGCTAGGAAGACAATACCCAGCCTTGTTATTTCTTATAGCACACATTTCTATGGAAATTAGAGATTTTGGAGTCTATTTTTTTCAATGGACTGAATCTCCAATCATGCAATGAATTCATGAGAAAACAGCTTTCACTGCACCTGACCCTCCACTTTGCAGGCATGTATCCATTGCCTCTATGAAGACATCGCTGGTCGGGCCTTTTTATTGCTCCTGGTCCTTTGGCCTCATGGGTCATGTTTCTCAACAGCAACTCCTTGCTGAAGGATTATGGAGTTAATCATTCAAGATACTCGGGCATGTTGCAATCTGTGTTCTCTCCAGCGCAGGTAATGCACAACTGCATCAACCAACGAAAGATGGAGAAGCCCACCATTTCTCATCACGGGTAAAAATACATTTTATGAGCGGGCTATCAGGCGGCCACCCCCATTTCCTTGCCTATCTCAAAGGATACATCCATCCCATATGCAAGAAGAGGAACTAGTCGTAAGGGCAGACATGACGGATGGATGAAACGTGATTTACAGCTCATCTCCGCCTTTCAAATTCAGCTGATGATTCCAGCCAAGTAAATCAAGTACCAATAACGATACTTACAGCTACCGTCTACTGAATACCTAAATGCCAGGCTCTCCGCCATGATCCTTCGGATACTTGTCTTCTCCCGGTAAACCCGGGAGTCCCACGAAGGGCAGAGGTCTCACTTACCTCCGTCTTTTTTCTTCTGTTTTCCTTTTTCTTCACCGCTGTCCCCACCGCAGAATGACTAACACTGACACAGCACTAACCACCAGACACTGCTCTAAGAGGAGCGTGAATGAAAATCCACCAAGTCCTCACAATAACTCTATGAGGCAGATACTCTAATCAAAGGATCTTGTTATCCCCATTTCGTAGAGATGCAAAAACTGAGTCTCGGAGGCTGTGAGTTGTTTGTCCGAGGAAGTGGTGAAACCAGAATTCAAACACAGGTGTGCTCCTTCCAGGATCTACGCTATCGCAGGCTGTTTATTGCATCAATCTACATTTTTTGAATGAAGCGCTCATGTAAGCATTAAAGGAACTTCAGGGGATAAATACGACTACCCTTGCCTGCAAAGGAGGAAACTGAGACTCAGACGGGGTAAGTAACCTGCCTAAAGTCACACAGCTAATTGTACAGGACGAGGCCTCTACTCAGGTCTTCTCGACATGGAGGCCCGTGATCTTGAAACACCTGGAGTATTTTAAACCACAGGGCCAAGCAACTCCCCGCTCAGTGCTTCCAGTCACAGGTTCCGTTTTCCCCGTTTCCGGTCACATCTTTTTTGCGCACAAAGAAACCTGTTGACAATAAAGCAGATTGTTCTCTTCCTGGGTCTGTGTGTTCTTTGTTTGTTTTCCCCAGGAAACCACATCACAAAAGAAAGGCTGATGTTTCAGATGACAAGTGAGTGGGGGACCAGGAAGCTCTTTGATTTCAAGTGAGCCTGCGCCTCGGAGCTTGCCACTGGCGAGGACCTTCTCTGTGTGGGGAATTTGACAAGGACCAGTCCCCACCCTGGCCTCTGATGGAAACACTCAATACCAAGCAATACGCAGCGCACTGGCAACTGGTGACACTCTTTGGCTAAACCAAGGATCTCTCTTCCATCCAGGCACAGTCGTGGGAGTCAGCGAGGTCTTTCCCAGCTGGGGAAAACTTTTACCTTTTTCCAGCGTCTGCTCTGACCGCTTGCTCCTAAATGGCTACTCTTCCATCTGATTATTTTTCTTCCATGCACACCTGTCACCCAACTTTCCATTTTTTAAAAAGTTTTAAAAATGTATTACTCCTGAAGCGAGAACCCGAGAATGAGCGGGTGATTAACAGAACCATTTGACTGACCTTCAGGAGACCCAACCAGTGGGTGATTGATGAAATGGCTACAGGTTTAAGCAGAAGGTCAGCCTCAGTAATACGGCCGCTACTTCCCATGGTCCTAACAAACCAACTTGGTCATTGGCCTTCACTTCTCCTCTGCAACAATTTTAAGGCCGAGACGTATGGCCGACTCCACCGCAGGCCACCCTTTTGTGACGCGTTATGCAGTGACAAAGTCACGGTGCAGGTATTGGACCCAAAACGATCGCGATCTGACATCAGACATGACTGCTCTCAACCACTGAGGTTCCCTGTTGGTTACTCTCCCACCAGATCCCAGTCAGCCCCCCCCCCCCCCCCCCCGGGGCCCAGCCAGAGGCTACCTGGATGGCATTCCTTGCTGCACCATTAACTTGTCATGCCATCTGTCACTGCTTCCTCTTTTCTCGTGTTCAAAATGGCGGTCATAAAGCCTACCTGCCAACCTTTCTGATATTTAAAACATTAAAGCTCTCCTTTTAACTGGTAGGATTGGAACTTGAAAGAGGAAACAAAAGAAGAAAAAGGACTCCGTTAAGTCTTTTTTCTGGCAATTTCTAAGGATCAATAATAGATCGTTCTTGGGGCGCCTGGGTGGCACAGTCGGTTAAGCGTCCGACTTCAGCCGGGTCACGATCTCGCGGTCCGTGAGTTCGAGCCCCGCGTCGGGCTCTGGGCTGATGGCTCAGAGCCTGGAGCCTGTTTCCGATTCTGTGTCTCCCTCTCTCTGCCCCTCCCCCGTTCATGCTCTGTCTCTCTCTGTCCCAAAATAAATAAACGTTGAAAAAAAAATTTTTTTTTTAAATAATAATAATAATAGATCGTTCTTGGGGCACCTGGGTGGCTCCGTGGGCTTAGCATCTGACTTTGGCTCAGGTCATGATCTCATAGTCGTTCATGAGTTCAGGCCCCACGTTGGGCTCACTGCTGTCTGTCAGCACAGAGCCCTCTTCAGATTCTCTGCCCTCTTCTCCCTCTGCCCCTCCCCACTCTTTCTCTCTCTCTCAAAAAATCAAGAAAACATTTTAAATAATAATAATAATAGATAATTCTTTAATCTCACCCACACTTTATTTTATTTATTCATTTATTTTTTAAATTCAAGTTAATTAACATACAGTATAATACTGGTTTCAGGAGTAGAACCCGGTGATTCATCACTTACATATCACCCGGTGCTCATCCCAAGTGCCCTCCTTAATGCCTACCACCCACTTAACCCATTCCAACTAATCTTTGACAAAGCAGGAAAGAGTATCCAATGGAAAAAAAGACGGTCTCTTCAGCAAATGGTACTGGGAGAACTGGACAGCCACATGCAGAAGAACGAAACTAGACCACTTTCTTACACCAACACAAAAATAAATTCAAAATGGATGAAAGACCTAAATGCGAGACAGGAAACCATCAAGATCCTACAGGAGAAAACAGGCAGCAACCTCTTTGATCTGGGCCACAGCAACTTCTTACTGGACATGTCTCTAGAGGCGAGGGAAATAAAAGCAAAGATGAACCATTGGGACCCCATCAAGATAAAAAGCTTCTACACAGCAAAGGAAACAATCAACCAAAGTAAAAGGCAACTGACGGAATGAGTGAGAGAAGATATTTGCAAATGACAGCTCAGATACAGGGTTAGTATCCAAAATCTATAAAGAACTTTTCAAACTCAACACCCCCAAATACCAAAACAATCCAGTGAAGAAATGGGCAGAAGACATGAATAGAATCTTTTCCAGAGAAGACATCCAGATGGCGAACAGACACAGGAAAAGACGCTCAACATCACTCACCATCAGGGAAATACAAATCGAAACCACTATGAGATCCCACCTCACACCTGTCAGAATGGCTCACATTAACAACTCAGGCGACGACCGACATTGGTGAGGAGGCGGAGAAAGAGGAATCTTTTGCACTGCTGGTGGGAACGCAAACTGGCGCGGCCACTCCGGAAAACAGTACGGAGGTTCCTCAAAAAATCAAAAATAGAACGACTCTTTGACCCAGCGATTGCACTACTAGGTATTTATCCAAAGGATACAAAAATGCTGATTCAAAAGGGCACGTGCGCCCCAATGTTTATAGCAGCACTGTCGACAGTAGCCAAATTATGGGAAGAGCCCACACGTCCATCGACTGACTAATGGATAAAGAAGATGTGGTGTATATATGCAATGGAACTAGAGTGTATCATCCACACTTTAGATTTTCTCTGCAAAGTAACCCAGTAAACAGAAAATGACAACAACAGCAACAACAGCCTAGAAGCCATTGTACCACTTTGCCTACATCATCTCAATGAGTCCTCAAAGGTTTCCTATGAAATCAAGGCAGTGGGGTGGCCAGGAGCAGGGGCTCTGGACCCACACTATTCATTTCTTCACTGACTGGCTGTGTGACCTTGGGCAAGTCATTTAAGCTTCCTTGGCTCAGCTCCATACACACAGAATGGGGGATAATGACGCTCAGCTTTTAAGATTGCTGTAAGGATTAAATGAGGCAATGCATAGTGCTGGAATAGGTCTGGGCACAGGAAACATGCTCCGGGAAGCACCGTATATTATTACTATATTAATCCAGTTCCATAGAGAAGGAAAATGAGGCTTAAGGAGGTTTATTAAATGACATGCTTGGGGTGCCTGGGTGGCTCAGTCAGTTAAGCGTCCAACTTCAGCCCAGGTCAGAGTTCGAGCCCCACGTCGGGCTCTGTGCTGCCGGCTCAGAGTCTGGAGCCTGCTTGGGATTCCGTGTCTTCCTCTCTTTCTGCCCCTCCCCCACTCATACTCTGTCTCTCTCTCTCTCTCTCTTAAAAATAAATAAAACATTAAAAAAATAATAAATGACATGCTCAAGATGATGACTACAGATTGGACGTGTGGGGATTTGAACCAGGGAGTCTAATTTCAAAGCCCAAGTTCTTAACCACTCGATTAGTTTCTTCCTGGCATCAGTTCTCAGCGGTGAGTTTCCGGTCCCATAGCCTTTCTTAGCCTTGTGAACCAAAGATGAGCATTTTGAAGGGGGAATGACCCCACAAGGGCCGCCCAAAGCCATGACAAGAATGGGGGGTGTGATTCCTGGTGTCTCAAACAGCCAGCAGACACGGTGTTGCCCCGAAGTGCTCCCGAAACAGCGACGCTCTGCTCCGTCTCCTCTGACCCTTTACAAAGAATGAACAAACTCTCCAAGTCTTCCTGCCTTGAAGCAGGATGGGATGGAATCGTTAAACCCTCTCAGAAAGAAAAGAAGGAGACACAAATCACCCATTGAAGCGAATTGGGGGTGATCCAGTGTTGGGGGCAGCCCTCTTCTTCCATCGGGAACCTCGCACTTGTAATGTCAGTCTTGGGTGGGGGGAGGCTGTCGCCTAAATGGGGGGATTGAAGATGCCATAGAAAGACACAGCCTCCCCCCAAAATGTTTACCCACTGATGCTCTGGCATCCATATGAGCTTTCACACGTAGCCCCTATTCATCCAGCCCATAGGCATCCAGCAAATATGCCTACAATGGGTAAAAAAAATCGGTTCTTGCCCCCAAAGGTGCTAGTATTCCCTGGGTCCATTTGCCACATGGTGAGACACCATAAGCACATCGATGTCCTCCAGGAGGGATGAGGAAGGGGCTCTGAGTGAGAGGCTGGGGGAGGAAACAAAACAAGAGAAGTATGGTGTGTACAACCTCGGACACTTTCATGTACTACGGATTCTGGCACTGAGCCTCAGGGAGGTTAAGCAACTTGTCCGAGATCACACAACGGGCAGAACTGAGATGTGAATATGTGTGCCTCCAAACCTGTCACCCCCCTACCCTCTGCCTCTCTGTATTACACTCCCTGCTCTTGCAACTCAGATGGGGCCGTGAGTCTGCTTCTAAACCAGAATTTGTGCTCCACCCCTCCCAGCAGGGCCTCGTGTTTACAAACTTTTCCCCCTCATCTGTATTCTTCCTCTCCCCACCGCTTCCGATGCAGTCATGAGGATAAAATATGTGATTTTGTTTCTCTCCATAATTTCTCTTCTAGAAGGCTATGGTCATAGTCAAAAGCAGCAGGGGTGGCACTAAAGCTTAAGGAAAAGCAAAACTATTAAACCACAGTCCATCCCTCTTCAATAACTCTGCCCGAACTTTGAAAGGAAACAATGCTTCCTATTACAGCAGCGGTCCCCTGAGATTCAACCAGCGCCAAGAGTAAAATACCTGAGCCAAACCATGCCTTCTCTCCCTCCTTACCAATTCCCTGCATGCAAGCATATCTCAGTGGGAAGAGATCGACTACAAAAAGGGAAGGGATGAATGGGACATATAATTGCCTAAGTAGTCAGTGCCCAGAGACCTAAATAGAGTCCTGGACTGACGATATGGCTATCGCCACCACAGGCAAGTGGCCTAAAGCTACAGGCTTCTACTCCCAGAGGGAAAGGTATGGAATCGTCTCTTCCGCAGGCTCGCTCTTCTTTTTTTTTTTTTGCTGATACAGACCACTTCCCATCTTCGAAGCTGCAAATGCCGAATACGTATTTTCCCAGCCTGCCTTACAACTAGGACATCAGTATACATCTTAATCATAACCGCAGGCATCTGAGGGGAAAGTCCTACAGGTGGCTCCCGAGAAAAGCTTTCATCCTTAATAAAAAGAAGAACCTTAGAAGTGACTTTCCTTCTTGCCTTTGGATTTGAACGTGTGTGGTGCCTAGAACACCATCTCACGAAGCTAAAGGAAAAGCCCAAGGAGCAGCCAATACAGAGAAGATGGCTGAGTGCAGGCACAGAGAGAAGCTGCGTCTGAATGATGTCACTGAATCTCGGATCCAACCCCAGAAACACTTTGCCTCCAGACCTCTTGTGTATCAGTTACCTATTGCTGGGTAACAAATTACCCCCCAAAGTTTAGTGGCTTAAAATAGCAAACATTATCTCACAACCTCAGTGGATGAGGAATCTAAGAGTGGTGCCGGTAAGAGATTGTGTCTTGGGGGTTCTTCCGGAAGGTTACACTCAGGGTGCTGGTCAGGGTTTCAGCCACCTCAGGACTCCACCAGGGAAGGATCTGCTTCCAGACTCACTCACGTGGCAGTTGGCAGGCCTCAGAAGATCGACTTCCAAGCTCACTCATAGAGGCTATTCCCCTAGGCTGCCTTACAACATGGCAGCTGGCTTCTTCCAGAATAAGTAATCGAGGGAGTGTGAGGGAGAGTACACATCAAGGAACCCACAGTCTTTTCCATAACCTAATACTGGAAATGACATCTTATTACTCCCTTATATTGCACTCTTTTAATGCAGAGGGTCTCAGCCTTGACACCATTGACATTTGAGGGTTGGATAATTCCTCGCTGTGAGGGCTGTTCTGTGTATTATAGAATGTTTAGCAGCATTCCTGGCTTCTGCCCACCAAATGCCAACATTACCACCAACACTCCCAGTTGTAACAAAGGAAGAAGTCACCAGACATTGTCAAGTGTCCTCTGGGTAACAATTGCTCCCAGTTGAGAACCACTGATTTATAGTAAGTCACAAAACTAGCCCACACCCAGGGGAGAGGATTATACCAAGGCATGAATGCCAAGAAGCAGTATCATTGGGACTCATCTTTGAGCCTGCATACCTGATCTTGCTTTATAAGATAACCAACTTCTTTAAGACTAAGTCATTTAAAGTTGTCCTTTGGTTATTTGAAGCCAAGATCTCCCCAAGTAATACAAAAAGACTAGCCACTTAATTCACTCATTAATACGACTGTTATTTTTCCCATCTTTTGAGAGTGTTAAGTAAAAAGTCAAGCAAAGCATATACTTCCCGGTGAGATGATTCAACACTAGTGTCCTGGGAAAGAACCAGTATCTTCCATTTCAGAGCAATAAAATACCACCACCACACACACACACACACACACACACACACGTGTGCGTGCACACACACGTTTCTAAAGGAAAGACATCAACTGCCCCCTTCTTGTGCATTTTCACTGGATGGAGAGATACAAAAGTCAGAATGTAAAAGCTAGCAATACAAATAAAATGTTACCACTTCCAAAAAGGAATGACCGTATTATACCAACTGGGATTCTCTAAGCCCTTAGGAAATGCCACATGCTCAGGGCAAGACTGTTCCCGGTCTACCTGGACTTGAAGTTGAAATGGGGAAGACTGAGGAGTTGAGTGAATAGCAAAGGAGAATGCCAATCAGGGGATCCTGTCACACCTTTTCTCACATTTGTGTCCATTCACCACACACATACACCCACGGTTTCTGGGTGGCCTCCAACGGAAATATCTTTAAGGACCTAGAAATTCAACCCATTCCACTTCTCTGGCTAACCTTACTGCTCTACGCAAATCTGAACTATAGGAACCCATTCCCCTTACCAACAACTCTGCTTTTCCCTCTTCAGATCCTTCAGGAGCTGGCCACTCTTCAGTGTCCCAGGGCCCAAAAGCTCCTTTCTACTTTATGATGACCCTGGCCGGGCTGCTCAACCTCCCAGGCTTTGAACACATGATCCCAGGAAAAGACCGTACGGTGATTTTTGTTTAAAAAACTAAGGGGTTTTTTACTGGACTAACCCATCCGTTTACAGAGTCCCCTTGGGAGATTACAAAGTCTGTAACAGGCATCCAAAACCAATTATCAACTAAGGGCCAGTAGTCCCAGGAATAACTCTGGAGTTCAAGATGAAAGGCTCGAAACGAAAGCTATTTCCAACACAAATATCTCTTAGAATGGTAGACATAAACCTTGGGGGGAAATAACATTATTGTAAAATGTGTTTTATGACACTGTAATGATTAATGGCATTTCACACTAATAAAGTTGACAGGAAGAGGATGTGAAAGACTAGCAAAAGTGCAAATACAAAGTTCCTTTTAATATCGCCGGTATTTTTCTACAAGAACAAGACATGCGCCAACAGGATAAGAGGAACGGCTATTTTAAAAATCCAAAATAAATAATGAAACAGCAGTAGACATCAACAATACAACCGGCTTGAATAGTTAGTCCCATTTGATGAGTTTCCCCGAGGGACTGCTAAGAATATTCCTCCCTCGTGTTAGTCCCCAGTCCTTTCTGCTGACCAAGACTTGTGCCTGATAACGTGGAATCTTCTGTTGGAAGAAAAAGTTGGAAGCAAGAGTCCCACCTATCCTTACACGGCTCCATTTCCATAAACCCATGCCTTTCTTATCCTTCCTGCGCCCTTCAAGAGCTGAGCCCTCACACCAAAGGCTGGCTCGTCCACCGTCCCTCTCAATTTCGTCTCCTCCAGCCACCTGGGGCCACTTTTTTTTTCTTTACTTCACCAATATCTTATTCACTCTTCCGCACCTACCCTCTGAGGAAGCTGTCTCCGTGTAGAAAATCACTTGCTGTGGTCGCGGCTGTTAACTGCTATCTTATGTCGCTTTTGTCTCTCTCTAACTCCTGGGATGAGTGGTCTATGCTCACCTTCTCACGAGACATTCCTCGGTCTGGGGAGAAATCTGATATCCGGCTCTGTTTGTACTGCCTGGGGAAAGTGACCCCTGGGGAGTCGGTAGTATCTTTCCAGCTAAATCCTGAGATCTGTTCTCATTTCTTCATCCGCTTAACTTGACATGGACCAGGGCATGTCAGGGCCCTTGACATGTCAGGGCAAGTCCAGGGCACTTGACATGGACCACTGCTACCGGCCACTTCTGGTTTCTCTCCCATTTTTCTCACCCTTTCTTTATCTTCTTCCTCACTTCTCCTTCTTCCCTCTGAGCTTCATTGGTCAACAGCCTACAAAGCATGGTCTTGAACCTTCTGCTTTTCCTCCTGCATTAGCCTCCCTTCACCTCTATTTCCTCATCTATAAAGTAAGATCACAGGAGTATCTATCTCATTGTCTGGAGAAATAAATCACATAAATAGTCCAAGTAAAGGGCTAAGCATGGTGCCATCTGCAAGTTCATGTGACTTATGATGACTTCCTTGAGCGTCCTCTTCAGTCCCAACGCTGGAACGTAAGTGGCAGGAGGGCCGGGACTGTGTTTTGTTCCCCCTTATATTTCCAGCTCATAGAATCATGCCTGCACATACTAGGTACTTAATGTTGAACCTAACTGTGTGTTGAACTAATGACATCAAAAAAAAAAAAAAACATTTCGGGGCGCCTGGGTGGCTCAGTCGGTTAAGCGTCCGACTTCAGCTCAGGTCACGATCTCGCGGTCCGCGAGTTCGAGCCCCACGTCGGGCTCTGGGCTGATGGCTCGGAGCCTGGAGCCTGCTTCTGATTCTGGGTCTCCCTCTCTCTCTGCCCCTCCCTCGTTCACGCGCTGTCTCTCTCTGTCTCAAAAATAAGTAAACGTTAAAAAAAAAATTAAAACAAAAAAAAAAACATTTCAATTAATGGTTCAATGAGTGATTCCAAAATCAAAGTCTCCTTATTTCAGACTCGATTTGATTCTGATTTTGACATCCGTTTGAAATGACATTAGAGCTACAGTCTGCCTAAAATTGAATTCAGTGTTTCTTTCCCTACTGATTCCTCTTTGCAAAGTTCTCATTTTTATTAATTTGAAACAATCATTTTCACAGTATCTTATGGACAAAATCCTGGTTGGCATTTTACTCTCTCTTACTCTCTCGTGTACCCCATTCATCCTCCCTCTTGCTGTCACTTACTTCTGGGTCTTTATCCCATTTTCTGCCTCTCAAATCATCACTGTGGCCTCCTAAGTGGTTTCCCTGTCTCCCATCTCCCTAAAGCATTCCACCCAATTGCCAAATGAATCCCCTGGAAATGGGTGCCCAGCATCACTCCTTGTTTAAGAAGTTTGTTGCCTTTGCTTTTTATAACAAGTCCAAACCTCTAAGCCTGACAAAACTGCCTATTTCAAATTCTCTCTCTCTCTCTCTCTCTCTCTCTCAATCCCTCTAAGTGACATAGTAAATTAACTTCTTCCCATCATCTGCCCCGTCCTGGTTTTGCAGTCAACAAGAGGTCATATGCAGCCATTCTATGTCAATGCATGTACAAGATAACTGTTAAAAAGCATTCCTTGAACTCGAGCTGGGATGGCATTAAATCGTAAATAACAGCTGTGACTGCCATTCTTTGGGCTCTTGCTTTCTGCCAGGCATGACGCTGAAATCCCGCAGCATCACATTTAATCCTCACAACCCCCCCCCTTCCAAAAGCTAGGGAGTTTTGTCCCCAAGTATGAGAATCCTGAGGCTCAGAGGGCAAAACAACTCGTCCCCAAACACACAGCCACTGAAGCAGTAGGACTGGCTTCTATCCCAAGACCAGCTGATCCCAAAGCGTGTGCGTTTGACCAGACTGAATGTTTCTGCTGAGCTCAGGGGCCAGAGTGCCTGGGGTGGAGACCAGCAGACATGAGGAATAAATAAATTAACTAAAAGAGAAAAGGAACAGGAAGAAAGCAGTAAGTCAGAGAGAAACATCTGGTAGGAAATCAGCGAGGAGTGAAGGAGCTGGAGAGAGAATTCATTGGAGAATATGAGAAATGAAGACAGAAGTGAGTCTGAGCAGCAAATGGCTACAGCGGCTCGAAGAAAACAGCCAGGTCTCCTGGGGAAGCAGACAAAAAGGGTTATCACTCGGGAGGTCCCGCAGCAGTAGCATGCAGAAATCTGATGAGAGGGGCTGTGTTTCCTCAGAGACCGAAGTGGGGGAAGAAGAAGAGGAGGAAGGCAGACGGAGACAGGCCAAAAGGAGGACACGGGGCTGGGGTGATGAGGCAGACACATCAGCACGTGGCCTTCTCTAAGACTTCCCTCCTGCATGAGGACCGTCCTACGGACTGAGCCCCTAATCTCACCCCTGCATACAGAGGATCCCCCGGAGACCACATAAGGCTCCAGGCACAAAACAGCCGCTCCACAGACACTTCCCGCGCCGGACGAGGGGACTGTTAGGAGTTGCGTTGAGTGGCCTAATGATGTTGACGCCGGCTGCCTTCAAGAAAGGAAGGACTACGCGGGCGCCCGGGTGGCTCAGTCGGTTAAGCAGCCCACTCCTGATTTCAACTCAGGTCATGATTTCACGGTTCGTGAATCTGAGCCCCTTGTGGGGCTCTGTGCTGACGGCGTGGAGCCTGCCTGGGATTCTCTGTCTCCCTCTCTCTGTCTCTCTCTTCTCCCTGCCCCTCCCCTGCTGGTGCTCTCATGTGTGCTCTCTCTCTCTCTCTCTCTCTCTCTCTCTCAAAATAAAAATAATAATAAACATTAAAAAAAGAAAGGAAGGAAGAACTACAGAGAGATGAGAGATCAGGAGAGCTGCCCGCTCTTCTATGGAAAATGTCAGTTACAAATAAGTGGCGAGACCCGATGTACCAACTGCTAGATACACCCTCGTCCAGAGAAGCTTCAGAAGTGTCACCCCATCACGCCTGTCTTGCTTCCTTCCCGGGGCACACCCTTCCACCCACCACCCCCACGTGCTATGTCCTCCTATCCTTGCTCTCCCATCAGACCCCCACCTTCCTTCAGGGCCCGACTCTGAAGATTACGGTGTTCCTCAGTGCCTTCTCAGATGATCTGATTCCACAACTCCCTTCTCTTTGCCAGGAACGCCGGGATGACGCGTCACATTCAGTTGCTTTTTCATTGTTGCAGGCACAGATCCCTTCCCTTCTCTTTCGAACTTAAATCCAGGCCTTTGCGTATAGAAATTATACTTTGTTCTCTTTCTTCTCTACTACATTTTCTTAGAGCAGGCCTGGGCCAAAGCTGAAGGAGGCTATTTTCATGGTGTGCGTGAGTAGACATAGATGCAGAAAACTTTTATCTATAAATCTATAAACGCAGATAGATGTATAAATGCAGACAATTTTTTAGACTGGAATTGGGCAGGTAGGCAAACTATATACGTGCTGGTTGTTGTTTTATTATTATTATCTTAATAGCTACAGTGCCTTGCCTGGGTCATAGTTGATGCTCAGAAAACAGGACTTGAATGCTGCTTCAATGCCCATTAGTACGTAGGTAATGCCCCTAAAAGGCATATTCTAGCTTCTCCAGAAGGCTTGATTTTTATGAGCTTTCATATCTAAAGTCCCTGGGAATAAACAGTCTGTATCTATTGCTATAAATTCTCTCTTTTCTAAAATAAATAGGAAGCAATTCAGAAGTATAGTTAGGTCACACATTAAAAAAAAGTGAAACTGGGCCTAACCCAGCTGAGTTGCCACCAAAAAAAGCCTAGTAAGCTCTAAACCCCACCCCTCCCCCAGAACAAACGTTCTGGGAGGGGACACTCTCTGGCCGCTGGAGACTTCCCACAAGAGTTGGCGTTCATGTGGATCGCCTCATCCGTGGATACCAGATCATTGCGCAGTCACGTTTTAATCTCTCCCTTTGAAAGGTAAGAAACCGGGCAAAGGCTTTCCTCTTACTTGTTTTTTTTTTCTTTCACTATGATCGTCTGAAAATGCAAGGACGAGACAAGAAGGAGCTCCCAGTTCTTTGGCACCGATCATGCCAGTAACTCTAGGATGATGCCCATTAGGCTTTTTGGGGGTGGCGGCTCTTAGGACAACGCCGGCCCAGGGACACAGCACAACCCTGGGCCCCTTGCCCTCCCTGCGCCGTCCCCCGGCGCCCCCTGAGCCAGCAAGCCCACGGGAAGGCTTGTGAGAAGCAGTTTCATGGGCGACTAGCCACGCGGTGGTCAATCAGAGGCGTCAGGCGTAGCTCTCAACCCAGCTGCCTCTCCAATTAATGCAAAGCTGTTTAGTTAGCGCCTTGAGAGTTGGGACCGAGAAGCTGCCTCAAAGAATATTCTATAAGGATAAAAGCAAAAGCTTTTTCCATTCCTTATCACGAGATGTTTTCATGTGTTTGTTTTCATTTTTTAGGTTTACCCAAAAAGGAAGAGGATGGTAATAATCTCCTTCCCTCCATCACAACTTTTGGAGATGTTTATCGAAGCCAAACCTCTCCTGACGTTTGCCAATTGCTAAATCGGAGTTATTTTTCCTGCCAAATACACCCTCTCTTGTGCAGTGCTTACAAATAGATTATATATAAATAGGATGAGTTAATGCTATTCATATGATGAAATGAATTAAAATAGATGAACACAAAATTGAGGTAAAACAGGGTTCTCCTGGAGTTTGTGGGAAAAGCATCAGAGTAAGCCTTGTGCTAGGACCCAGGGCAGCAGACAGTAGAGAGAGAAACCTAGCTTTATCCCAAAAGGCCTATTCTTGACTTCAGTGACAAGATAAGAGAAGTAGTTGCCATATGGCCCCTGCACAAGGTTGCCAGATTTAGAAAATACAAATATGGGATGTCCCGTTGAATTTCAATGACAAATAAATAACAATTGCTTAGTATCAGTATGTCCCAAATATTACGTAGCGGAGGTAAGTCATGCACTAAAAATTACTCATTGTTTATCTGGAACTTAAATTAACTGGTTGCCCTGTAGTTTACCTAGTAGCCCCATCCCCAAAGAATTTAAGTTGATCCTAAGGAGACAAGGAGTTAAGTCCTGTTGGTGAGCTCACTCAAAGGTCAGCCTCTTCATCTAAATCAATTAGGCTGGCAGAGAGTTTGCTTGAATTATACACAAGTTCAGGACATAGCCTTCACGACAACATGGTCAGTGGCCATCACCTTTGTAAATTTTACTATTTCAGCAATTCTGGCTGTGTATACCTGTAGTATATCCTTTACAGTGGTGAACCATCACATTTTAAACGGAAAATAATCTTATCATCAGGAAGGTCTCTATTTTTGCACCCAGCCTCGGTGCCAGGCTCTTCTAACTCTAGCCCACTTAACCCTTGGGTCTCCGTATGAAGCTGGAGACCCTACCACTTGACGAGTTGCCGAAACCTGTCCAGGGCCACACAATTGGTAGATGGAGGTGCCAGGATAGATATCAATGTCTGTCCTGCCCTCAAGCATATGTCCTCCAATCTCACCATTCAAATCAACACAGCATTTTTCTTTCCAATCAGAAACACCTGATGTGCGAAAGGGTTGCTGGACACTGAGGACAGATCCAGGTTGATGGTGGAAAAAGACAAAAGACAAGGGATTTGTGTCTTGTTGAGGAGACAAGACAAATGCATTGAAATAAATAAATAAAAGGTAGCAAAGAAGTGTCAAAGTTACTCTCACTTGAAACTAGAAAGGGTTCTTGGGGCGCCTGGGTGGCGCAGTTGGTTAAGCGTCCGACTTCAGCCAGGTCACGATCTCGCGGTCCGTGAGTTCGAGCCCCGCGTCAGGCTCTGGGTTGATGGCTCAGAGCCTGGAGCCTGTTTCCGATTCTGTGTCTCCCTCTCTCTCTGCCCCTCCCCCGTTCATGCTCTGTCTCTCTCTGTCCCAAAAATAAATAAACGTTGAAAAAAAAAAAAAAAAAAAAAGAAACTAGAAAGGGTTCTGGACATCAAATCAATGTCATTAATATTGAGCATCATGTAATAAGCACCTACTATATACCAGGCACACAGTAAGCATGACAACCTTCCTAGTACAATGGGGTAATGACACAGAGGCGAACTCGCTTTCCCAGAGACGCCAAGTGATAGAGCTCGGAGAATTGAGCCCACATCCCCACGATCCCTCTTCCCCAAATCCCACACTCTAAGCCAATAGGTTGTGATGCTTGGATATCTGTTCTTCTCAGAAATGTACTTTTAAAAGCATCCCCTTTATGCCCATGAACTTCTCGCAGCCTTCAATTCACCTCGAAATACAAATGCAAAATTTGCCTGCACGGGCCACCAAGGGGGTGTATAATACTCCAACAAAGCCTAAGAACGGATTTCATTCATCCATATGTAATCTTTATATCTAGACAAAAAGGGCCGCTGCAAAAAAAAAAAAAAGAAAAGAAAAGAAAAAAGAAAAGAAAAGAAAAAGAAAGGATTCATTACCATAAGGTCAAAAAAAAAAACAACCTCACCTATTTGTTTCCATCCCCGGAGTGAGAAAATAACTAACGCTTGGAGCTCATCGTGAGCTTTGAGGAAAGTGGAGGTGAGATCCCCCCTCACATTCTGAGTCAATTCAATCACCGTCGAACGAGTATCCCATTTGTACACAGACCAAAGTAGCTGTAACAGGCCAGTTTGCCTCTGTCCAAACCCTCTACTATTCCATGCC
Source organism: Prionailurus bengalensis (assembly GCF_016509475.1). NCBI lineage: Eukaryota > Metazoa > Chordata > Mammalia > Carnivora > Felidae > Prionailurus > Prionailurus bengalensis. The sequence goes on along the minus strand of NC_057344.1, from coordinate 186,906,212 downwards.
CAGAAAGGAGACCAAAGAGAAACGTGTCACTAAGATGCAACAACTCTCCTGTCAGCTATGCTCTGGGTCAATCAGGGTTCTTTGGTTGTAAGCAACAAAAACGGTCTTGGGCTACTATAAGGCCAAATAATTTTTACAAAGAGAAAATGGGCAGACATGTGCTAACCCTTAGTACCAGAGAAAGGCTGTACAGCCAGGCTTCACAAAGAACAGGGACTTCAATAACAGAGGATCTAGATAACAGGAATTAATAGACCTTTTTACCAGCCACCTCCATGGAGACATATTTTAGCTCCAATTATAGGTCATTATTCCAATTCCTGGGAGAGAAATTCTGATTGGTCTAATCTCAGTTACAAAGCCAGCAAAATTCAGGCTCTACCACTGAAAAGAGAGAGAGAGAGAGAGAGAGAGAGAAGAGAGAGCAGGGGGTAGTTGGAGGATGGATGTTGCAGCAGACGAAAGCATTAAATGGTTACAAAAATATCACAGGGTGGTTACAGGCTTAGATTCTGAAACCAGATTTCCAAGGGTAAGATACTGGCTCTGAGATTCAGTGTGTAACCTTGGATAAGTCATCTTAACTCCTCTGTACCTCTGCATCCTCGTTTGCAAAACAGAAATAATAGTAGCACACAGGTCAGTTGTGAGGATTAAAAGAATGAATCCATGTGAACTATCTACGATAGTGTCTACAACGTTGTAACTACTCAAGAAATGTTGGTCGTCATTCTTACTGCTACGTACGATCTCCATTTTCCACCATGATGTGCGGATTGTTTGTTAATGCAGCATAACTTCCCCTATCCTGACGGATATGGTATTTGACCTTCAAAGCGGTTTAGTTCATTTCAGCCAACACATCAAGAATCACCTACAGGTACCCGATTCTGAGTTAGGCATTGAACAGTCATAGAAAAAGGCATTGCCTGGGCTTAAAATGTGGTAGAAAATTTATAGTGTCTCTATAAAACATGGCTTTTACGATGCTCAGTGCCACACCAAAGACAAAACCTAGAAACAGACGTCCAAGAGGCATCGTCCCTATAAAGTTCTTGGGGTTTACTGGTTATCTGTCGTACGAATTTACTCTTCTCAAAATATAAACATCTAGAAGCACCTACGCCTCCCCTCTGTGAAACAGCATTTATACTACATATGTGTTTAATAAATGTGCTTCCTAAATGTTTAATGATAAGAATCTAAACAACTCCTCTCACTACAGTCATATAACAGCTAATAGGCCACTGGTGGACGGAGCAGTAAAGAGAAGTACAGGATTGAGTCAACTAAATCCATAGGTCTCATTACCAAGAAGGGGATAAAATATTCTATACCAAAACCAACGCACAAATGCTGCCAAAAGTCACAGCCAAATACACAGATTGAACACAAAGAACACAGCTGCGGTGAAAATTTTATGCTCTTTATTACACAACTCCTCTAAGGACCCGGTTTTAAATTCAGTCACTGATTTCCTCATTTGTCAGCCCGGATCGCCACAGCCGACCGTGGATCCTAGCTGATGAATGGGACTTTTGCTATTAAAAAGTATTCACTAAAGCCCTGGTTTCCAGCGCAATAAAAAATATATTGACATTGCAACGTGAAAGGTCTACGTCTTGGGCATCAGCATTGTTGCCTAAGCAGTTGTGACATAGGGACTGAGTTTCCTCTGGGGCGTACGATTGCACACAGAAGTGAGTATACAGGCCTTTTAAGGTTGCAGAGTGCTCTTTAGCAGTAAGGTACAAAATCAGGCCTCTTCTGGGGGCTGAAATGTTTAGTCACCTTGCTCAGATCTGGTGGGGTTGAAGACCCAGCTTCCTGTTTGGAGTCGGGAATACATGGGCTATTTCAAGTTAGCTCTTCTCCGAGTAAGCCAAAACATGCCTCTTGTTTAAAGGACCATGTAGACAGGGATCGGTATCCAATCCAATCTCGACGGCACAGAACATGACAAACTAAGGGCATCCCAACTAACTAACAGATAACTTCGGCCTTAGGGACTGTCACCAGAAGAACATTTAATTAGGCTGTTTGGGTCCTGTAGGAAGGCCCACCTTGCACTGAATTATGAATAGCATCACTAGAGTCAAGATCCAAACCAGAAATTTTAGGCAAGAAAGCACCTTTTTAAGAAATATAAAATTTTTGTATGTTAATTGTGTATTAGTCAACCTCATCTATAAAAGCCGCGTCTGTTGCAATTATAGCCTGCATCAAAAATCATGTGGCTTTTTATTTGTGATGTGCAAATTAAACATTTCCATATTTGCAATTTAAGCTTTTACTTAATTCATCATTTCCCACCTGATGAGGGTCCCTCGCATCGAGGCCTTCTAAAGGTCAGGTCTGATTAGGTGGGAGCAGCGTGAAATAAATGCGAGGATTCTGGCTTTCCTGACTTCAGTTTCTACCCTCAGCTTCCTTTACGGAGCCGTTTGCCTCCATTATTTGTATCTTCCTCATATTTTGGTACCATTGTTCGATTTGCCACGTTTTGATATCTAGGACCTCATTATCTAGAAATCGGGCAAAACCACTTTACTACGGGCTTTTTTTTTTTTTTTCCTTTAAGCAACAGTATCTTCCCAAACTGTAGTATTTTAAATTTTTTTTTCAACGTTTATTTTTGGGACAGAGAGAGACAGAGCACGAACGGGGAGGGGCAGAGAGAGAGGGAGACACAGAATCGGAAACAGGCTCCAGGCTCCGAGCCATCAGCCCAGAGCCTGACGCGGGGCTCGAACTCACAGACTGTGAGATCGTGACCTGGCTGAAGTCGGACGCTTAACCGACTGCGCCACCCAGGCGCCCAGTAAACTATAGTATTAAAAACAAACATCATATAGTCATCTTGGCATAGGTCATATCCAACTTGTGTGGTAAAGTGCTGCAAAAGCACATAGCGAAATACATGACTGTGTAAAAATAAGTATGTACACACACACACACACGCGCGCGCACACACACACGCTCCTACAGATGCATAATGTAGTTTCCAGCTAGATAAATTTATTTGCCTTTGGCATCTGGCAGTAAGCTGACATTGCAATAAACTTGTTATTAAATTGACCCATCGGCTTATAAACTGGAACATGGATACCACCACGAATGTCCGCCTAACGTCTATTTGGTAGGCTGCCTGTTGAATACGCATTCTCCTCTCCTCCTTAATTATAAAGCCCCAATTTCATTGGAAGTACCAATGTGCCTAGTTGATTCCATATGCCATAGCTTCCCTTGCAGCTATGTGAGGAGAGGTCAGTGAGCTCTGGCCACTGACATGAAAGCAGAAGCCATTGACTGGAGGATGTCCAAGAACCCCGAAACAGTGACGGAGGACTGGAACTCACCTCCGCTTGCCCCGTGCCCCTCTTCTTCCTGTCTGAAACATGGAAATAATGGCTGGAGATTCACCGACTGTCTTTCATCTTGGAGATGAAAGCCCATTCACTACAAATGAAAGAACAGAAAGACAGAAAAGACCTGGGTCCCTAATAAAGGGGGGGGTGGCATACCATACCCATTTTAAGGGGGCCTGTCTTAGAGAAAAAACAACCCCTAATTTGCGTATCCACTACCTAATTTAGTATGCATAAAGGACACAGCATTAAAAGTCAAAATAATCATTGATGAGCTCACTAATAGCGAAGCAATGAATACAAGTCTGATTTTGTGTTAATAAAAGTTTATTTGCCTTCAATATTTATCATAACAAGAAGCACAGTATCTTTCAGACCCTTATCTGGCAAAACCATCCAAGTCCGGGGTTAATGAGGTTCGTGTTGATGAGAATTGAACCCTAGCTGTTAAGTAAATAATAACACCAGTAGTGATTTAGAGCCTTCCATCCCTAAAATTTGTAGCAAATCGCAAATAGCCCCGTGGGGTGGACAAAATTACTGACATAATTTTACCGACAGAGAAACTGAGTCATCAAGTCATTAAATAGCCTGGGGTCTATTTAGTGAATAACAACATCAGTGGAGATTGCTGTGAGTTTCTAAGGCCGTCAACGAGGATTCTTTAAGGGTCAGCGTTTAATGGAAAGTTTACGACGCACCCTCCTCACCCCCATCATCATCAAAAAAAAGGGGGGGGTGCACGTGTTTTGAAGCAAGCAGCCTAGGCTTCTTGGTTCTTAGAACCAGTGAGCCCCTCGAATGCAAAGATCCTGTCCGAAGTTTGTTTTTGCCGTTCGCCCATTAATCCAGCACAGCATGGGGCCCGTGTTTGCTAAATGAAGAGCCATTTTCTAGAGCCATCGTGTGGGCCACGCTGCTGCCGAAACTCAACATTCGCTTTGAAGCAACACGATTATTCCCGCACTGGGAGCAGCTGATTCCCATTCTCTCTATTATGCCCCCAACGTTGTCCCTCTCGAGGCAGACGCTTCGCATGCTCATGAGACTTTTGCCACTCTAGATTCAGGCCACCTCTGAAAATCCATCTTCCCGACCTGATTCATTTTTCAGCATGAACAAGGAAATGGTTTGATGATAGAATAATAATTGATGGTTACGATATCTGATGTTGTATAAAAGGTTTGATTTCATGGCTGCATAACTGTTTACAAAACACCACATAAAAAAAAAAAAAAAATGTCCTGAGTAATGAATGTCCTTGCTAGAATACTCTGTTTCCAGAAGAGAGCTGCACTGCCCGCGGAGACTGATGGGCAACTTTTAAATTAGCAAAAGCCAAAATGTCTGTTCTCCCCTTGCAGGCTGTTGTTATGAATGGTCAGCATCTGGTCATCTCTTCTTTGCCCCTGCCCTCCAGGCCATCTTGGCTACTTGTCTTAAACTTGGGCACTTTGACAGGGTGTTTGATGGAGGTGGCCCTGAGGCAAAAGGCTGGTTTTATTGAATCAAAATGCTATAGCTTTGCTGAAGACCTTTCATCCAACCACCGTTGAAGGCCTTCGAGGCCCTCGTTTACAGCAGGTGGATGAAGTGAACTTCCCATGGTCACTTAGCGAGTCAAGGGCCAGGCAGGGCATTCCATAATCAAGTCCAATGGCCGTGAAACCTCCTTTTCTGCCATTTGTCATGCACATTCAGTGTTTCTCAAATGGCAGTCAGGAATTATCCATCCAAAGAGGTTTCTGGGAAAGCAGGGGTCTGAGGAATACAGTTATGGGAAGACAAATGAATCTCTGTTGAGGAGGCAGCCTCAAGATTTGATTCCAACTTCTCTAAATGAAGAAGAAAACCATCTTAATGAACATTCTTTCCCATTCTCAGTCTATTTTAAAAGTCATTGTATTCTTGTGCCTCTCAGTCTAGACTCAGATAAGGAAGAAATGTAACATCGGGTCAAAGGAAGCATTCCGTTCGCCGACACGAAAGCCCCGGCCCCCTGTGTTGAACGAGTGCCACATTCAAAAGTCACCCTTCCCCACGACACCCATCTCCCGTACACAAGTCACCCAGAAATGTCAGCTAGACGGGAACAGTTGAAATCTGCGTGGAGAATATTCACTTTATTTCTAAGATAGAAGTTATTTTTGCCCAACAGGGAGGGGGAGAAGACAGAGGAGAGGTTATTTACAGAAATTAGTTGCAGAGAGAAAAAAAAATATGACTCTAAATGGAAAGATTATCAACATAGAAAGATGTGTTAAAGCCTAATAAGAAAGTCATGCTGCACGCAGTACCTCTGAATATAACCATTAGCAGCATGGAAGAGAGGCTGTTTACCGTATTAAAGCTACCTTTACTGGTTGTATAAAAACAAAAAAGGATTGTATTGGGGCCATCACACTCCCATCTTTTCAATTACAGAGATAGAACAATCTCAGATTCCGAAGCTAACTACAAATCAAAATTGTGTTATGTTATCTGCTGAGACACAAATGGAAAATAAATACTGTTAACTGTCACTTTCCATTAGGTAACAGAAATTCAATTACATTTCAAACAAGCCTTCATGTCAACAGAATAAATCTGTTTCATAAATGAGCAGGTAACCATTTTTGATTCCAACTTCCCAAAGGGAAAAAATCAATTTTAATCACAATTCTTCAATTTTTTTTTTTCCTTATGAATGTTTTGGAGTCGAGTACATCATCTGGTCTAATAAACAGTGTTGTACAGAAAAATGGGGGGAAAGCAGAAATTGGGTGCTGTTCATTGCTGGTGCCTTTTAAACTGGATACTCTTCATGTCCGACTTAACTGAACTCTGCAGTGCTCAGATGCTTTCACTTTGAAAAGCTAACGCCAGAAAGGGGGGAAAATACACAAGGGGAATTCTTCCTGCCATGGAGTTCGTCCCAGTAAGAAATGGGTATAGGAATACGAATCCAATTTAGTGGTAGACCTTGAAAGGGGAACACCCTTCCACAAGTTCCCACCCTAACTCCCTTGAAACGGAAGGAGAATCTGGAAAGACAAGTTTCCATTCTAGAAGATTCGGTCAACCAGAGAACAAGCTGACAAATCCATGTTGACTGGGAGAGCTTGAAGTAAATTGCTCACACACTACAAGGCATTTTGATCTAATAAATACTTGCTGGTGACCGGCTTGTAGCAATGGGGCAGCCTTTTGGAAGAGAGCTTAGACCTCTCGTTTGACTTTTGGCGAATGCTGAAGGATACGGACTCCCAACAATGAGCCCCCAAACTTATTATAACTTGTTCCCGGACTTAGTACTCCTAATAACTATGACCCAGGCACTACTGTAAGCACCGTGCAATTGTTTTTCTTTAATCCTTACCAGCAACCCTGTGAGGCGGGTCTTAGTCTTATCTCCATAAGGGAATGGAGGCACAGAGAAGTTATGTTACTTCCTCAACATGCACAGCAAGTACATGGTTGAGCTGGTATTCAAACCCGGGCGGCCTGGCTTTAGAGTCTGTCCTTACAATCCGTTCTCCACCAGGCTTCCAAATTCAACCCTCCTGGGCTCAGCAGTGCTAAGCGTTATGTGTAGGTGACCATTTGATTCATTGACTAAATCGGAATACTTTTGAGAGTGAGAGGGGATCCTGTTCATAACTGTGCCAAAAATCAGAAGCAAACTGGAACTGTCTTTGGCGAACAGGAAAACACGGTCCCCTTAACTGTAAAGATGTACATGTTATAATGTTTGAATGAGAAAGGAAAACCTAAGTAAAAGTCACGCATTATTGGCTTTTAAAAAAGGGTAGAGAGGGATAGTGAGCAGGGCCACTCAGTCAAGAAAGTATTATTCAACACCTGCTGTATGTCAAATACTGTGCCAGGTGCTAAAAGTGTGGCTCAGAATAAGTCAGACCATGCCCTTGCCCTCCTGAAGATTTCACTGGAGTAGGTTGTTGTGAGGCTCAAAACCAATTAAATGAGATAATATACATAAGAATGGTTGTTTGAGAGCACTCTAGAGTGGAATACATGGACATCATACTGTCACTAAGAAGAAGGGCATTTCGATGGAAAGTATACAAATCTGGGAGTGAAATAGACGGTGATTCTAATATTTGTGTGACTTTGGCACATTAATTAAGCACTCTGAGTCTCCACTTCTCCACCTATAAAATGTGAATGTCTTCATTGCAAAATGGTGGTGAGAATGCCACATAACGTACGCTACATGCCTAGCACAACATTTGTCATTGCTTAAAATGGTGGCCGTTATCATTATTGGGATGTCTGGGGCCTCATGCCCTGGGTAGATTCACAACCCAACAGGTGTATAAAATTTAAAGGATAGTTAGCTGGCTGAATTTGTACAACATTTAAAGGTGACCTGAAGGAGATAAGCACGGTGATACCAGGGCTATCTCTTCATCCTATGGAAGAAATCTGAATGACACCAAACACACGGAGAAGGTGAGGAAGGGTCAGTGCCCGTAAGTCAAGAAAAAAGAATCCACAGGAACAGATGACTAAGAAGGAAACAAGGCCACCATGCTCATTGGGTTCTTGGCGGGGTCACAGATTTACCCCAAGACCATGATCAACATAGTGAACATCCAGATGTTAGCTCTCTTGTCTGCAAATTCTGAGTGATGATCCAGGCCAGATGACGGCAAACTTCTTCTGAAAAGGGCTTAATAGTTAATAGCCTCGTCTTTGCAAGCCACACAGTCTCTGTTGCAGCTACTCAGCTCTGTCATTAGAGCACAAAAGCAGTCAAAGACAATAAACTTAATATCTGGCTGCAGCATGTCTGAAAACTACAACTATGTCTTACTGGCATCATTATCTCTCCAACACCGAACCCAGTGCTCAGTAAAACTCATTGAATGAATGGAAAGGTGAATGTGAGCCAGACTATAGGGAGTGGGACACTAGCAAATGTTTTCAAGAAAGGGTGTTTAGATGATCAGATCAGTATTAAGGAGAGAATACTCACAGGTAAAATACAGGAGGTAAGCAAGCCTCCCAGGAGACAAGGAGACCACTAATCTAGGTAAAAAGGAACAGGAGCCTAACCCAGGATAGTGGCAGTGAGTACAGAGTACAGAGTCCAAACATTTCGGAATTAGAATTGACAGGATTTCATATAGACAATAGGAAGGGACTTTACCCTCATGACGCTGCTGTGATGCTAAGTGTTAGCACCGAGAAGGACAATGATGACATCATCCAGAGGAGGCTTAAGGAGTGGCAGATAACAACCAGTGGGCTAAGTTAGGTCTGACACATCACAACCTGTAACACAGCCGTAGATCAGCAATAAATTCCTCTCGGTATTGCCCTCCAGTTCGTCACCTTGGCTACTCCCTCCCAACCGAAAGAAAAATAACCTTAAGAGTCTTGGTCAAGCACACTGATGAAATCAATATTCACACTATCTACAGCATGTCCTGATTTATCAGTCTAACAGTCCACCAGAAAAGAGATGAGGTTAGCGTGGCTTCCTTTTCATTGACTTCAGCGATCTTTTTTTTTCGATGTTCAATAACCAACTACTTAATTCTCCAGAATTTTCCTAGGAGTTTTCTGAAGATTGATAGGATAGTCACTGGTTTGTAGGATTTCCAAAATCCACTTGATTTTTCTTTTCAAAAAATTAAGTCGTCTATAAATTTCCAGGCCTCTGGCCTGGCTCCCTTTCTATGGGATACACCTGGAACCACCCACAGTGGTCTTGCAATGTGTAGCCATGTCCCTGCAGGACTGTGGGGTGGCTCAGTGGCTGGGTCACATCCACCGCCTACCCCAAGTTCGCCATCATTGATAAACCAGTTTCAATTTGAAGGCCGTCGCCTTTGATGGCAACAATAAATGGAAGTGAGGATTGGCTTCCTCTATGCACACGACCTGCCCCAACCAGTAAGTCTATTCTTTCATCATTATGCCTATGCAAATCAAGATGTCGGCCCAGGGTTCAAATTCTATTGCTTTCCCTTTTAAGAACCACCCCCTCCCCCAACTGATGCTTACTGGTCACAGCACATGGTACCTTCTGGTTGTTGTAGCATCCAAGAGGTAGCCCTTAGAGTCTTGTTCAAAACCTCTGACTGTGGCTGTGGTGGATGAAAAATGGGCCCCCAAAGCGGCCTACCTCCTAATCCCCAGAACCTGTGAATATGTTAGGCTACTTGGCAAAGAGAAATCGAGTTACAGATGGAATTAGGGTGCTAATCAGCTAACCTTAAAATAGGGACATTAGCCTGGATTATCCAGGTGTGCTTACTCAAGAATCATAGCGGAAGGAGGAGTCGGAAGAGAGAACCAAAAAAAATGGCAGCATGAGGACTCAGCTCCATATTGCTGGACTTGAAGATGAAAGAGGCCACGAGCCAAGGAATGCAGACAATTTCTAGGAGCTCGAAAAGGCGAGGGAACAGATTCTTTGCCAGAGCCCCCAGAAGGAAAGCAGTTCTGCCAACACCTTGATTTTAGCCCCGGGAGACCCTTCTCAGACCTCTGGCCTCCACAACTGTGAGATACTAAATTCGAGTTGCTCTAAGCCATCGAGTTTATGGTAATTTGTGTGGCAGCAATAGGAAACTAATAGCTACTGAATGATTGTCAGGTTTATGCTGTCATTATTTCTACCCGGTTATGCACATCAAAGCTGCTTTCAAGCACTGCCTTACTCACCTGTCCACACTGTGAAACAAACACTTCAGTGACTTACACTGAATGGTTTTTTTTTGTTGTTGTTTTTTCTTTTAAAAAAAAAAGGACTATAGAAGAACAAAAAAGGCTTACGCCAAAATGTTAACAGCAGTTATCCTAGCGGTGATATGCTGTGTGGTTTTTATTTTCTTTTGTAGCAAGGTAGAAAAAAATATTTTCAAGATCCCCTTTAGAAATGGTGTTGTTTTCATTTGGGACTATTCCTAGATAAGTGTCTAAGGGCAGAGAGGAGACAGAGAGGATGTACCAACAAGACCCCAAAAAATCGAAAGAACTGGTTAATAATAGCTCTGCTCCTGCCAGCCTGGGACCTACACCAGTGGTTTCCCTATTTCCCACCTTTGTAAACAGTCTCTCTATTTGACTCTAACTTAAGTGCATCCTCTGTTTCATCCTGGGACCATGACTGGTACAGGTACAGTGACCTAGTACATATACAAGCACACACGTGCACACACACACACACACACCTGAAGCAAAAGTTTCAAGAAAACTTTCTACTCTGCCATGCCCTCCCCTGCATTAAATATGCCCTGTATTGAGAAACAAAAACAAAAACAGGAATTTGGGCATGAGGAGGAAAGAAAAGGTGGAGATTAGGCGGGGAGGTTGGGTAGAGGAGAAAAAAGAAAACAGCCAAGCAATATCGCAAGGCTGTCCAATGGCTCTGAAGAATAGGTATGTCTAATATTCAGTTTGAGGTGGTTTTGCTCTAACTTCAATTTCTTCCATCTCCCAAACCTTCAGTAAAGTTTGCTGTAAATACAAATGTCTTACGTGCATGGAGCTGGGTTTGTTTGTTTGTTTGTTGAAGAGGGTAGAGAAGGGGCACCTGCGTGGCTCAGTCGGTTGAGCGTCCGACTTCGGCTCAGGTCGTGATCTCACAGCTTGTGAGTTCGAGCCCCGTGTCAGGCTCTGTGCTCACAGCTCAGACCCTGGAGCCTGCTTCGGATCCTCTGTCTCCCTCTCTCTCTGTCCCTCCCTGCTCATGCTCTCTCTCTCCTTCAAAATAAATAAATGTCAAACAAATTTTTTAATTAAAAAAAGGGAAGAAAGAAAAGGGTAGAGAAAATTGAGTCAAGGAACAACAGGTTCACTTCCAGGTCAATGAAGTCCAGAATAGGAATACACCCATGAGGCCATGTTCATGGCCTGGGGGGAGAGGCATCACAAAAAGAGTGTCAGGTTCCCACAAGTTGTATGTTGGGGTTTCATCTAACCTATGAAGACCCTGGAAGCAGCTCTCCCCAGCTGACACTTGGATACACTTCTCTCTTTCTGCCTATATTAAATTCTCTACATTAAATATACATTGCTTTTCTAAAGAGAAAAATACGCTTTTCTACACACGTGTTTGAACTGAACAGTATCAGAGGCATGTGCTACATGCCTGGTGTTATGCTACGCATTCTTGTGAATTTGAGGGAGTTCTAATGCCTTCTTTGGCCTCAAGAAGCTTATACTTTGTCCCCAAACGAGGGGAGGCAATTGCGTTCTGTTACTGGACATGGTTCAAAAGAATCAGGAAAACTAAGAGTCACTGCGAGGAGTCAACGTAAAGCACGAAAAAGGTAGTGTGAGTTGCTAACGGCAGATTCTCTGAGATAAATATATATATTATATATTATATATAAGTATATTTTTATGCTATATATATAATATAGCCCCAGCAGAGGGGCTGGCTCAGAAAACCAAGTTGTTTGAACCAGTAATTAACAGTAACTGGAGTCCCAACTGACTCATAAGCCTACCCATATGCCCACATGTCGGTCCTGGCTCTTTCCACTAGCCTGCCCTACCCTTTTTAATGAATACCCAAGATAGTACTGTAAAAAACAATATTCTCCGCCTCATCCTTTAGAGAAGGGGCAGGGACACAAGTCCCTGCTCCAGAGCTCTCTGATGCACAAATTCCCTGCCTTTCCCAAATAACAGGAAGTATTAATTCCCTCAGGAGGACGGGGGGGGGGGGGGGGGGGGGGGGGGGGGGGGGGGGGGGGGGGGGGGGGGGGGGGGGGGGGGGGGGGGGGGGGGGGGGAGGGGGGGGAACAAAAACAAAAAACAAAAAACCCAGCATCTTCGAAAGCCTAGCTTCTCTGAGGTACATTTAAATCAGGTTAACTTTTATTTAGTTTGCTGGATTTGGGGTCAGATTTGCTTGCCTTAATTTTTTAACAAGTCCAAATGTTTTTTTGGTGTGTGTAGTACAGAGGGATTAATTATACTCTTTACCACAGTGGACAGTAAGGGATTTATTGACCTACAGTTCATCTCAGAAAAATTGATCATGTTATAGAGTTGGAGGCTGCTTGAGCTCAACGGACAATGGTTTCCAGGCGGCATTCTGAAGACCTCAGGCTCTACAGAGGCACGTCAGGGTCAAGTGTAAGAATAACAGGAAACTGTAGGCCCCCCCATCTCACTTCAAGGGGAGCTATTTGAGGTTCTGTATGAGATTTCACTGGAAATCAAAGAGGGGTAGAGGGGCGCCTGGGTGGCTCAGTCGGTTAAGCGGCCGACTTCGGCTCAGGTCATGATCTCGTGGTCCGTGAGTTCGAGCCCCACATCGGGTTCTGTGCTGACAGCTCAGAGCCTGGAGCCTGTTTCAGATTCTGTGTCTCCCTCTCTCTGACCCTCCCCCATTCATGCTCTGTCTCTCTCTGTCTCAAAAATAAATAAACATTAAAAAAAAATTTTTTTTAATAAAAAATAAAAAAAAAAAAGAGGGGTAGGTTTTCTGCTGCTTGAAAAACCTGTAAACCACTGATTCTCACTTTACTTTCTCCTTTCTCAGATGGAAAACCCTGGGCCCCAAGGAGACAGAAGACTTACCCAAGATCATTCAGTTAATTGGTGATGGAATGAGGGTGAAATCTCAAAGAAAACTGATACTAATAGAGAAAACTCACAGTCATATCAGTGGCTTTTTTTTCAGCCTTGGAAACATCTCAGAACTCATGGTTTCATTCATCCACTCAACAAATATTATTATGTACTTTCTGTACACCAGATGCTATGCCAAGCACTGAGGAAGAACACCAATTATGATAGAAAAGGATTTTGCTTTCAGAGAGCTCAGACTCCAACGTGGAAGAAAAAAAAAATTACAAGCCAATGAATAAGCAAAACAGTTACAGATGTGATCATGTAATACACACCATAAAGGAAATAAACAAGGTAATGAGATAGGAAATAACTCTACAGATGGGAAAGGTCGCTTAAAAGAGGTAGTCTTTGAATTTAAGCAAAAGGAAGAGAAGGAGACAGTCATGCAGAAAGGATAGCCAGAGCATTACAGATAAAAAGAACTCAAAGTACAACATCGCAGAAGCAAGAGAAATTGAGATCGATTCAAGAAACAAAAAAAGAGTACCGTATGGCTGGAACCTGGTAGAGAGAGTGGCCAAGATGAGGTTGAACTATGGACAAGAACCAGATCACACACGGCCATGCGGACCATGGTAAGAAACTTGGGTTTTATTCTAAGAGCAAAGAATCTAAATCACTGAATGTTTTTAGCCAGAGAGTCACATGATCTGATTTATATTTGAGGAATACCATACTCTGGCTGGCATGTGATGCCCAATTTGTAAGGAATAAGGGTTAGATGCAATAAAGACCAATATGGACAGGCTTTTGTATTAGTCAAGGAAAAAGATAATGGTGATAAAGGTGATGATATCAGGGATGGAGCAAAGTGGATTATTCCAAAGGATATGTTGCATGTAAAGCCAATAGGATTTGCTGATAAATGAATAGGGAAGAGTAGTGAGGGGAAGTGTGTCAAGAATAACTCCGGGCTAAACATCAAGGAGGATGGGATTCCATTTATTGGGAATGGGGTAGGGATATTTTGCATACAGAAACCAAAAAAAAAAAAAAAATCATTTTAGGTATATTGTGTTTGGGATGGCTATTAGATATCCAAATGGAGATGCTGAGTAAGCCACTGATGATGCACACTTGGAGCTCAAGAGTGTTCAGGGCTAGAGTGGAGAATGTGGCATTTGTAACATGGAGATGGTATTTGAAACCATGAACTTGGGAAGTTTCACTTCCAGTATGGCTGAAAACGCTCTATCAGATGGACCATTCCACAGATGACAACTATAAACTCTGGACAAAATACCAAACCCAACTCCATGAAGGCTCTGAAAAGTAAATAAAAGCAAGAAGATTCTGGAGAGGGGCTGATACCTGGAAAAAGATTGTCATAGGCGAGTTTCCCATTTTTATGGCTTTTAGCTTATTTAGGAACAAAATCTGTCTTTCTGACCTGAAGAATTAGAGGAGAACAAATCTCTGTGGCCATGAACCACAACCGCATGGGGCCAACTGCAAGCAGCATAGGTAAATATAAAATACCTGAACTGAGACTTCAGCTGCTAACACCCAAGAAATAGAATTTTCTGTCTAAGTTTAACCAACTGCCTACTAAAACAAATGTGTGTGTGTGTGTGTGTGTGTGTGTGTAAAGAAAATAAAATGATTTCTTCTCCATCTTTGTTGATATTTCCTTCAATGGATCTCTCTGAATATTGCAGTGCCCGGGGACATAGTCCTTGACCCCTCCTCTTCTTGACCTAGTCCTTGACCCCTCCTGAAATATATATTTGTATCTCAACACTCTTTGAGGACTGTAACAGAATCCAAAAGTTCCATGATATAAAATTTGCAACGTCTGGCATACAATATAAGATTACTCAACATACAAAATCTGGGCAAGTAAGCCCCAGTATTAAAAGAAAGACAACTACAAGGAGGCCAACTACAAGATGACCCAGATGTTGGAATTAACAGACTATGATCTTAGAGCAGCTATTAAAAATTTACCAGCGTGGTAAAAGAAAACATGCTTGTAATGAATTAGAAGATAGGACATTTCCCAAAGAAAATTAAATACCACCTCCCCCCAGAAAAAGAACCCAATGAAATGTCTAGAACTGAAAAATAAAATATCTGAAATTCTTTTTAAAACAGTCATCTTTGGATGGGCTTAACAGCAGAGTAGAGATATAACAGAGGCAAGATTCAATGAGTTTGAATATAGATCAATAGATACTATGCTATCTGATGAACACAGAATAAAGATTGAGAAAAAAAAATGTTCAGAGCTTCAGTGACCTGTGGGACAATATCAAAAAGTCTAGCATATATATAATTAGAAGTGTCAGATAAGATCACCTTGGTGGACAGAGAAGAGGAGGGGTCAAGGACTGTGTCCCCGGGCACTGCAATATTCAGAGAGGTCCATCGAAGGAAGAATCAAGAAGATGGAGAAGAAATCATTTAATTTTCTTCATCAGAAAATCAACTCTGATGGTTTGTTTTTCTCTTTGTCTAATTTCTGCAAATCCAGGCACCAAAAAAGGTGGGGTGGGGGAAGGTGTGGAACTTTCATCTCCTACAAAAAATAAAGTTGCAGCTTCCTGACCCACAACAGTGGGTATTAGCAAACACCTCTGTTTTTTTCTCTGTTACTAGGAACTAACCAGCAGTACTGAGGTGCAGGGGTTTGTTAAACTCACTTCCTAGAAGCGATTCACCCTCCTAGAAGTTTTGTGTTTTGTTTACAGCCTCATCCCAAGATGAAACTATGTATAACATTTTTCCAGGAATTCTATTATGAGAAGTCCCCTGAAAAAGAGAGATTCCAAGTTTTAATCCATAATCAGAAGAAAAAAAAATCAGAACAAAAAATTAGACCAGTGGCAACAAAGCCAAACAAACAACAACAACAACAAAAAAACAAAACAAAACACCCAGAAAACCAGCAAGGTTCAGAAGCTTATTGAGACCAAAGAAAAAGGATCTTTCAAAAAATTGAAATCCATTCCAGTGTGAGGCTTACGGAAGAATAAACTTTAGCAGGTGAGATGTAAAGCACAGATTAGAGAGGATTAAAAATGGTGTTTGAAAACAAACAGCCAATGATAACACAACAAATAATATTAAATTCTTTAAGTACATCAGAAATAAGACCGCTGCAGAGGGATCAGTGAATCGGCTAGACAAGCAATCCACAAAGGAGATATTCAAAAGGATAAGGAGATTGCAGGGAAACTACATAATGTATTTGCATCAGTTTTCACACTGGAGAATAAAGCGATGGAGAAAAGGGAGGGAAAACCTTATTATGTGCAAGAGAGGCCCCGCGCAGATTGAGACATCAAAGGGAACCATGAGTCAATGAAACAGTACAAGGATCGCCAGGTTTCAGCCAAAGCAGGAGGCATTCACCAGAAAATCCAGAAGCTCAGGATGCCTCTAATCTCTGATTCCCCATAGCTTTATCATGTGCCATTTAAAAGGCTCCCTACTGTGGTAAACTGGAAAGCAAGTTACATTCCCCCCGTGGTTGAAAAGTGTGCTGGGTTTCTATGCTAGAGTGATCTCCATACTGCAAAATACCCAGCCGGTGTGTTATAACCCAACTGGCCGGTTGACCAACAGTCAAACACCGAGAAGGAAGCTTTGACACAGCCCATCCGGCAATGTATGAAAATGGAAATTCTCATGCACTGTTAGTGGGAAAACAACCTGGTACCACCAGCTCTAGAGAATGTTTGTAGCACCTAGTAAAGCACAAACCGTGTATGCCAAATGAACCCACCAGGTTCCCTGCTAGGTACATATACGAAAGAAACTCTAGGAGAAAGTACAAAATTGTCCACTGCAAGAGGTGAAAAATCAGTGACGACGTAAACGTCCACAAATAGAGGGATGGATAAACCAAATATGTTCACGCAAGGAAATACAAAAAGGTTTTTTTGTTCAAGACTTTATTTTTAAGAAATCTCTACACCCAACGTGGGGCCCGAATTTACAACCTCAAGGCTGAGAGTTGCACGCCCTTTGGACCGAGCCAGCCAGGTACCCCACAAACCTGGCTAGCTTTTTTACTCCTAATTAAGTAGATCTAGCCGTGTCAACTTCGACAGGCTTCAAAATCATAACATGGGGTGAAAAAAAGCAAGTCGACAGAAAGATACAAACAACATGACAAAACTTATGTACAACTTTTTAAACAACTAAAATCGGGGCACCTGGGTGGCTCAGTCGGTTGGGCGTCCGACTTCGGCTCAGGTCATGATCTCGCGGTCTGTGAGTTCGAGCCCCATGTCGGGCTCTGTGCTGACAGCTCAGAGCCTGGAGCCTGTTTCCGATTCTGTGTCTCCCTCTCTCTCTGACTTTCCCCCATTCATGCTGTCTCTCTCTGTCTCAAAAACATGAATAAACGTTAAAAAAGATTTTTTTTTTTTAAATAACTAAAATCACAGAATACATTTTTTTGTTTTACAGATTCACGTGTAGGTAAATAAACGAGTAAACAAATTCGTAATACGGGGATGCCTCCAGAAGGACTGAGAGGGGGCTGGAATTAGAGATGGATTAAATATTTCACTTTTTCCGTGAAGATCTATTTCTCCAATTAAAAAAAAAAAATGATTGGAGGTAAATATGACAAAATAGTAGCAATTAGCCATTCTGGGTGGTGGTGACAGAGTTTCTGTTGTAGTAGTTCATTTTCCTATTTGTTTTTTGTTTTAAAAAGAAAAATGTTCTTTCCATCACCTGGAGACAAGGCTTAACTTCATTAAACCGATTACTATCTCGACTGTACTGAGAGCTATTATTAACCCAAACTCAAAATTTGCCTTGGAAATCCAGAGTGGTGGCAGAAATAGTGTCTTCTGCTTAGATCATGATGCCAGAGACAGCATGACCTCAGTCCCTAAACCTGCCTGCTTTCCATCATCCAAGAATCCACGAAGAATAACAGCTCTGGGGCACCCAGCTGGCTCGGTCAGTAGAGCATGCAACTCTTGACCTCAGGGTCCTGAGTTCAAGCCCCATGTTGGGCGGGGAGCCTACTTTAAAAAAAAAAAAAAAAAAGAATAGCTCTCATGGCATTCAGCCAGAAAAGTTTGATTCTATTTTACAGAACAAACAACTGAGACCTTGGATGTTAAGAAAAGAAATCAAGGGGTGCCTGGGTGGCGCAGTCGGTTAAGCGTCCGACTTCAGCCAGGTCACGATCTCGCGGTCCGTGGGTTCGAGCCCCGCGTCGGGCTCTGGGCTGATGGCTCAGAGCCTGGAGCCTGTTTCCGATTCTGTGTCTCCCTCTCTCTCTGCCCCTCGCCCGTTCATGCTCTGTCTCTCTCTGTCCCAAAAATAAATAAATGTTGAAAAAAAAATTAAAAAAAAAAAAAAAAAAGAAAAGAAATCAAGATAAATTTGAGATCAAAGGTCCAGACCCTCTTATTTCAAGCAGACCCTCTTCCTGGTGCCGTCTTAATATCTGGCAGTTCTCTTTTAATTGATTTCATAGGGTCTAGCCCAGAGGTGACAAAACGGGTTACAACTTGCTTACTAATTCTAAACAGTGATAGATTCCTGGAGCCTAAGTTGAAAGGAAGCGAGAGCCGCTAAAGTTGGTAGGAACCAGGGTCGGGACGGATTTGCACCGTCTGCCTCGAGCACAGGAGTGTGGGGGTGGGGTTGGGGTGGGGTGGGGCTGGACCCCAGGTTTAACCACTTGAAGAAAATGACCTTCTTTGATATGCAAAAACTGCAAATGCTTGGCTTTTGATGGTATTAGGCTCCAAACATCTAAAGAATTCCACCCAAGAGGACCAGACAGCCTTGGCTGTTAAACATTCAAACGCACACCTGGAATATAAGATACGTCAATGAATCATGTCCTCACTGACTAGCTGTGCCCAGGCCAAGACTTCGCATGCCAATGACCCTGCAACGTTGGTTCTCCACCAGGACCAGTTTTGCTGCATTCCCATGGGACATTGAGCAATGCCTGGGGTCATTTCAGGTGTCACAACTAGGGAGATACTCCTGGCATCCAGTGGGTAGAGGCCAGGGATTCTGCTAAATATCTTACAATGCAATGCACGCGACAGCCCCCAAAGGAATTATCCAGCCCCAAATGTCCATAGAGCCACAGCTGGGCAACTCTTCCCTGTAGGTTAGGCTTCCGGGGCTTTCTTGGGTATTTAAGGTCAGACTTGGAGCCCATGAGACAGATCTCAAGGTTCCGTTCTAGACCTGCTCTTCAGAAAGGACACTTCACATCCAAGGGCTCCGGCCTAAATGACGACCCCGGGCTGACATGCGCCCACAGAGGCCAGGCCAAGAGGGCGGCCTCTGAACCCAGCACTTCCCATTCTGACTTTGTGTCTGGAAGCTCTGCTCAATTTGTCTCTTCTCTTGGATTCCAGAATGAGTTTCTGTGTCATTAATGCTTTCATCTATCTTGGTCTAGCGGGAAGATCACAATTTCTCTCGGTGTTAAGGGGCCAGCCAAAGTAACGCTGCATCTGTGAAAACCAAAATGTGTCTGCCACAGCACATTCTATCTTGGATGGGCAGATATACCAGGGCTAAGGAGAGACCGGTCCCCAGGTCAAATGAAGCAACCACATCTCTTTAGCTGCTGAGTCAGCATAGGGGGATCCTCGAGATTCTAAACCAGTTAGCACCGAATCCAAACGTTTTCCTTTCAGCGCTTATTTAATGGGCTGCAATTCCATAACCGGAAGTCCTATCGGCCGCTTGAAGCACAAATTTTAAAAAAGGCATGATTACACTCACGAGGGGTTTTAGCTGCACGGGAACTTGTTCCTGACACGCTACCCGAAAAGTGTTTTCTAAACCCTCCGTGTGTCTGTTTTATGGCCGCGTCTTCCCATCAGACAGATCTGGCTCTAAGTCCCGCAGGGAAGCGGCAGGACCCTCGGTCCACGCCGGGCTGTGTCATTCCAGTCCCGCAAGGTCCTGCCTTGGACCTCCCTCCGCTTCCACCCCATCCCCTGCGAAATGGAAATAACAACGCCTGCCCTTAATGGGCTGGTCTTGAGACGTGTATGAGATCACAGACGGAACGTACTGGGCCCATTGTAAGAACTCCAAAAGCGGCCATTCGTTTTTAACAGTCATCTGCAAGGGCAGGCCTTCATTAAGCCACCGTGTCTCGAGCTAATTAACTACAGTTATGACTGCAGACATCCCTACTGTTCCCACAACCCTTCAGCAAAGCCCACGTTCGTTTCCGCTGGGTGCACACGTGGGAGGGAGAAGCAAACTGCTCCGTTTGGGTTCAGAAACAACAAATAAAAATAAAGACATCAACTGGTCAGGGTGCTAAGCACCTATGGCTTTATGCTAGCTGCCGTCCTGGGTCACGGGCCGTCTTATATTCCCCATTATACAGATGAGGAAAATGAGGCCTCAAAAGGGTAGGTAAAAGGGGTCATGGGGGTGGAAGGCACAGCAGAGGAAATACAGTAAATGGTACTGTAGCAGTCCTATGTGGTGACAGACGGCAGCTACCGTCGCGGGCAGCATCGTAGAAGCTACAGAGTCCCTATCATCGTGTCGTACGCCTGGAGCTAACGTGGCGAACGTGAGGAAGTCATTGTGCGTCACCTACGCCTCAAAAAAGTTTTCTTTCAATTCTTAAAAAGCCGGAGGCTGCTGAGGACATCACTCCCTTCGGTAGGCATGCGCCACTTTCTAAAGCAGAGTCCGGTCCGTTCACCCCCAGCCAGGGCCCTCCCTGACTCTGCATTTATTTGACCCATAAGGCATATAACTGTGTATTTTTCCATCTGACTCTAAAGGAGCCTGCGTTCTTTTCATCTGCGTCTTATCCCTTAGGTCTGCACAATTCTTTTGAATACTACACTTTCATCTAATGGGGGAAAAAGAAAAAAAGTTAGCTAAGTAGCACACCCATCGTTACTCAACTGGTTGGGGGGCATCCACCTTCCCCGTGGCTACGCAGTCATTCGTTCACTCATTGATTCACTAAGAAACATTTACTGAATTCCAGCTGTAGTCGAACTCCACGCTAGGCACTGGGGATACGGTAGTCATTCATCCAGCAGGCACTGACTGAGCGCTATTTGTCACGCCGCCCTAGGCACTGGCCTTCAGCTGCCATGATGGCCAGGCCGGTGGTCCGAATCCAACAGGTGACTAAAGGAATATCAACATGCTGTGGCTCTATGATAGAAGTTTGGAGAGGAAACCTGGGCAGCCCAAGGTAGGTGAGGTCCTACTGGCTCTGGGGACTGACAGAGGGACAGGGATGAAAGGACGGAGACCCAAAAGGGCTTCATAGCAGAGGTGACTTGGAGGAGTCCAGTTTTAGGAGGGCGCAAGCAAAAGAGGAGACAACCAACACCAAAAGGGAACCGACTGTCCCTCAAACCTACCCAGACTACCCAGTCTCACAGACCTGGAGAAACCGGTTGTTTGTGGACTTTTCACTTCAGAGCTGGCTGGCATGCTCTGGACACCGAGAAGCATCCGCCTTTACCGAGCACAAAAAAGAATAAATTCCACAGAAAGGCATTTCAGAGCACCTACCAAGACGAACGTGCACTCTGGCCTGGTTTTTTGTTTGGGAAAATTGTGTGCTAAAAACAGCAGATAAAAAGGAATCTGTGGGCATAATTTATTTAGACTTTCTAAAGGCTGTTGAGAAGGTCTCTCTCACAGGAGGCTATTAAGGCCGGGCAGACAAGTCGGTAACGACAGGGTGAAAGGTAAAGTTGTGTCGTGATTAAAGGCTTCTTAACTGAGAGGAAACAAAGCACGGGAAGAAAGAGCCAATTCTCCACATGGGAAGCTAAAAATAATGGGCCGCTCAAAGATTAGTCCTGAGGCCAGTGTTGTGCTATCTATTTTTAATGATTTGTCAAATGAAGTACAGTAAATAGAAAAATGCAGGTAGCTGATGACAGGAGACCGCGCGGTAGAGGAGACAAAGCGCGGGGCTGGTGGGGATTTAGGGAGCCTGGCCCGGCCTGAACGTGCGAGAACCTTCCTCAGTGCCCGCCTTTCTTTAGCTGCGACACGATGAGGCTGTACCCCAGACAGTCTAAGGGGTCTCAGACCTTCTGGGAAAGTGGGCCTCGACTCGAAGTGACGTTAGCACCAGAAGGCAGAAAAAGAATGAGTAAAATGCAACCATCCAGAATCAAGAAGACCAGAAAAGGCAAAAGAAACGTTTTTGCCCTGCTGTTTTTGTGAGTCTTGATTGGCTCCAAACAAGCGATGACTTCTTCGGAGCAAGCTATTGGCATCCCCATGGCCAGCGTCACGAGAACCCCTACTCTTAGTCTGGCGTCATCAAAAGTGCCCATAAACCGGCGGCAGCCTTTTCTGAAAAGCACGGAAAAACACACAGTCAAGTATTATTAGGCTGTGGCCTAAATCAGCCTCATGTCTTTGTCTCTGCTATCATCCGAATGGCCTTTATTAAGTCAGACAACAAAGACTGAGTCAGCCAAGGGTGTGTCACCTGGGGAGCCCCTGAATCCTTTCTCCGGAGACTCTGCCATCTGACTGGTGAACTTACACACGCAGAAGAGAGAGAACTCAGTATCACTGGCTGTGCCACATTAATAACCCGGCCGATGGCCCTTGCAGAACTTCCCAGACAAGATAGGATGTAAGCATCGCATTCAAGAAAAATACTATTTCTGTGGATGGAGAGAAATCGGGAGATCATTCCACATTCAAAAAAAAAAAAAAAAAAATCAATTGGGCGCAGAGAAGTGGAAAAAAACAAGGGGGGTCAGAAATGAAGCCATTCGTTTACGAACAGGCCTGGTTTGTCCCGAGATGAGAGTTTCTTCATTGGGAAAAGAGAGTAGCGTCCAGAAAGGTGAAAAGTACAAATGAAGTAATTAATAAATGAGGATTCATGAGTCTGCCAGATGGATACTCTTAGTTACCTTGTGCCACAATGCAAGACCAAGGAAACACTCCATGAAATTAAAGAGAGAGAAAAAAATAAATGGGTGGAGGAAGGGCTTTTAACATAACACAATTAGCTTTTGGGATTCACTGCTTGTAGATACTATTTTCCCAAGTAGCTTAGTGAGCTTTATTTTAATAGAATTATATGTTCATACAAGTAACGGTTCTATCCGCAGTTATGGCTAACGTTATTGATACTCATAACTCAAGCCAGACGTTTGGGGTGGAGAAGAATATTTTTCCTCCCGTTATATTGTTCCAGCATGAGTTGAATGCACAAAAGAAGATAGGCTACTTTTCCTTAAAGTACTAGCCACAGAAACATCTCTGATTTCATAGTAATTTTGTTGTTGTTGTCACTTCCTCATGTCTGTTGTCCAAAAAACCGGGCCATCGAAAAAAACGAGACAATTACTCGGTAAGAGCCGTTCTGGGCACGGGTGTGTCTAACATTATATAAAGCAAGACGCCCAGAAAATACCAACATTAAGACAACAGAATGACTAACGCCGAGACACAATTCAGAGGAACACAAGTGAGGATTTCTTTGCCTTCATTTGGTAAACTTAAATTTCTAACCAGTGGGTTTCCTTAGAAAACTTTTACTACCACAATCTCTCTTAAACCTTCTTGAGGCACTTTGCTTCCTGCGGGTTTAAGCGATGTTTTCTAAAATTATCCTCCATCCTGTATCTTCTACATCATAAAAAGGAAGGCAGAAAGAAGACGATGCATCTTTTTTTTTTTTACTCTAGGATAAATAATATCGTTTCTTCACAGAAAATAAATATAGCACCATTAGTAATATGCCTCATAGATGCCATCCTGCTAGATTTCATTTACTTAGTCAAGTCCAAAGGAAAGTGAACAAACTTAGCATTCAGTATTACTCACGATATATACACATTCCTTCCTCCCTTGCTTTTTGCCATACAGCAATGCATTTAAAATGAAAACTTGGTTTTCGCTCTTTTTGACATTTTCCAAATACACTTAAGCGTTAGGAACTTGAAAATATTTTGCCAGGTAATGAACGTCCTTTGAAAGCCACGGGCACTCGTGCATTAAAACAGAGAGATAACACTTTGATGCCCAAACCGGTAAACAGGTGTCTCCTTAGCAAAAAGCTCAGGGAAGCTCCTGAGAATCTGTGTAAAGGCTTTACATAAGAACAGCCTCTCAGCGTATCATGGAGATCATCCAGATTTACAGATTTCAGCCAAGAGAAACACCCATAGACAACCCCAGAAGCTAGGTAATAAACTTCAGCACGCCCGTTTGTTATTTTGACAACAACTGCACTTGTGCAAACAAGATCGGTAGCCAGAAAATGACCCCCAAAGCCGGCCTTAATATCCTCTGAAATTACACTATTCCAGTAGTTGCCAGAAATCAGCCTCCCAAGGCCATGAAGACACCCAGGCCCTCATTTTTTTCACCTAGTCCCAGCTGTATTAACCAAGAGTTGCCAAATGTAGGGCCTGACTCTTTTGTGCAAGCCTGAATTACCTAAGCAAGCTCAGAGAAGAGGAAATTCATTTCTCTGCTAAGTCATCATGTAAAGCTTCCAAAATAGAGGTGCCCTTCAAATTAAATTTGCTGGTGTTGATTCCCTCATCCTAAACGATACCATGTAAGAAGGATCAAGAGATCAAAATGAAGCAAAAAGAAACAGAGGTCACCCAACACCTGGCTTTTAAAAACTAGGTAGATTCCAGGCCTCAGAATGCCTGGAAAAATAAAATGTGTGTGACAAAAAACTATCAAGTCCAAAGGCCTTTGAACTTGTGTCCCATTAAAATGCATAATCCTATAATGATGAAGCTGGCAGTCCCTCAATAGATTGACTCATTTCCCTGCTAAATATAACTGAAGACAAGTTTTCCACTAGGAGCTACTGTATTATTTTCTCCCAAGTGGAAATGGGAGAAATTAAGTGGAAATCTTAATATGTAAAGAAATCAAGGCAAAAGGGACGATACGAGTACTTCTCTGACTTTAATTTCTTCGCAGCAATACCCTGTTGGAACCACCTTTCCAGAACCCAGAGAGGCACCAATAGGGATGTGTATGGATGGGGAGGACAATATTTGTCAGAAGCCGCACAATGCAAAAATCACCATCTATCTGCCACACAACCTGACTGAAATGATTTAGCCATAATGCATGATCGCGGACATTGGTGCGTATTGTTCAGCTTTGCAAAGGCCGCTGCCAAAGAGTCCAGTATTTCAACTGGCCGCTATTTCTCTCCAATTCAAATGAAAAGAGACTTAAGAACAGACAACACCCAGCAGGAAGCCTATTAGAATTCTTTGTAAGGACTGCCCATGTAAGGAGCAACTCTGGACTTGTCCGTAAGAGAGAAATAATCGGCCTCTGACCAAGGTGCTCAAATCAGAAAGCTCACCGGCTGTTGGGGATTGTTTTCCTTCTAAAATAGATCATGGATTAGTGGAGAACACTGACCTAATAGAAGAATCAACCATTTTTAGAACATAGCTGCCCCAAGAAGACTTGAAAAGAGTTACTCCGGCTATAATGCTGTAGAATTCATTACCCACCGACTTAAAATCAGCTCACATCCATCTGGTCTCATGCAGAATTTCCTGATTATAGCCTCTGCTCGTTTTGTCCACACACCAAATCTGAAAATGGTGCTTTAAATTGGTGACTTTGGAGCGAGCTTCACTGGTGGCCAGGGTACAAAATTATTCCCTCCCCTCGGATGAAGTATATTTAAAATAAATATGTATATATATATATATATATATATATATATATATTTGGTGAGAGATGCATTTGGAAAATGAAGCTTGAGTTGTAGCTTTGCTACAATGGAGAAGCAGAAAATAATCAAACTGTAGCTGTCCTCTTGACAACCCTGATGGCTCATCTGGTAACACTTCAGACACTTTATTCCCAGCTGAGTTGTTCCTATATGTCATTTTTAACGTCACATTTTTTTTGCAGGGAGAAGTGTGTGTCTCGGATGCATGTGTCTCTGCCTGCGTGTGTATGTGCAAGAATAATATTAAAGGGGTATGTACCTGCTACAGACAGGAGTGTGCTAGAACTGGCTTATACTGGCTTCGCGGGAGTGGATTATTAAATTTGCAAGAATTTTGCAAGCCAATTGACATCACATTGGTGGCTGGAAATTAAGCGTGCCGGGAGTATTTACATCACATAAACCAGCACACACTATGAGCCAGGGCTTATGATTTTCTTTTTTTTGGGGGGGTGGGGGGGTGGTACCGGCTGTTTACAAACATCCATCCTGATTGGCTGCAGTGTCCACTTTGACTGGTCACGTGCAACATCTTGAATATCACCTTCAAACACATGTATCCAAATAATGTAGTTGCAAGGTGTACTTTATCTTTGGATAGTACATACTATTGTGCCATCTATCATCCATCCATCATCACAAATATATATATATATTTTTTTTTTCTTTTTTTTGTCTGAGCATGTGGTTGGACCTCAGGTACTCTGCTGAACAAATTCTACAGCCCCTGTGCTGGTAGATCCCGGAACAGATCATTTGGGAAGGAAGAAACCATGCTGGGCCTCAGAGAAAAACAAAATGAGTCAGTTCTCACTGCTGCCTTTGGCCAGCCCAAACCCTGAAGTCATGCTGCATGGGGGGAGATTTTTCAGCCAGAGGATGACAGAATGGAGCCACTTATCTGCTCGAGCACATCTTAAGGGTAAATGATGGCAGGCTGCGGACAACACTGAAGGCCAGCCCCTCCCCACAAAATGGAAATTAGCAGGCCCCCAAATCAGAGCATTGAAACAAAGATCCGCCAACATGTGATTTTAGTAAACAGAGTCATTTGGGCTTTGGGAGAGCATGAAAATTCTGTCAGGATTATAATGTCTTCTACCACAGACCTTAATTTCTTCTGTCATGGAGAATATGATTAGGCTCAGTCCTATTTGATTGTAGGGAATGTCAGTTCCCATTAACAAAAGAAAAGAGGCGCTAGGACACACGTTTCACATTTTTAACCCCTTTGGGCAAGGAGGCCTTTCTCAGCCCACATTTCTCATCCGAAATATCTAGAGCATTTAAACCCCACCTGGCGGAGAGTCACAGTTTACCCACGGAACTCACCTCTCCTCCTCCTCTGGGAGGCTATTTTCGTTTCGTTGTTGGCGCAAATAAAGTGAGGGCCATGTGCGTGTTTTGTTTCGTTGTGTTGTGCAATTTGAGGGAGTTTCTTCCACGCACCACCCATCCCCAAACCTACGAGAAATCCTGCTCCTCGCATGAATGGAACTTGTTTGCAAACTGGTCCGATTCTTTGAGGACGGTGTGGGGACGGCGGCGGTGGGGGGCGGGGGGGGGGAGGGTGTAGGGGAAGCAATGTCCTCTTTGCCTATATGCATCGTTTGGCCATTCAGCCCGTGAACTGGTTACTGCAGGTGGTTTGCAGGGGCGCCAGGAAATTACAGTTCCAGACCCAAACCTGTATCACTAAACACCACCATCTCGGACTGGCCGCTCCAATTCCGTTGAACCCTCTGCAGTTCAAACAGGGCACCTGGGTCAGTCTGCAAGCTTAGCAGACACGCCTGACCCTGGCTGCCCAGCAAACAGTTTACGTTGGGGAGCAATCTAGAGATTTCCTAAGATAAGGATGCTATTACAGGCTGACAAATGTGGAAAGGAGCGGAGTGGGCAGCTTTTGTCCAGACTGACCCAGGGTGAGAATGCTAGGATTATTGCTGATTGGGGATAAATGGCAACCGGTGATTTATTTGTTCAAGTGAAACCAGCCAAGTTCATCCCTCAACACCATCTCCCATCTCTGTAAGAATTTTTTTCTTCTTCTTCTTCTTCTTCTTCTTCTTCAAGCAAAAAGACTTAGCAATTTTGGGAACTCTTCAAATACCACCATTCCAGTGAACCCCATTACCCTTGGGATAAAATCTGCAATCTTTAACTAGCCTTCAAGGCCCTGGGTGATGGGGTCCCACCTGCGTCACCAGCCCCAGCTGCTGCCACAATCTGCCACTCTCACCCACAAGGGCCACCACTCAGAGTCTGAGTACCCGGAGCTCCTCTCTACCTGCAGCCTTTTCTTGTGTCGGGCCCTCTTCCTGGGGCACTTTGGCTGGTGAGTCCTCCTTATCTTTCTTGGTCCAGGTGGAATGTCATCTGCAGAGACTTGGCTAGGTCCCCCGTTATGATCTCCTGGGGCCCTATGCATTCATTCTTCCCGGTCCTTAACACAATCACAAATAATTAACTGTTGGTGACTATTGCTTTAAAATTTTGCTCCCCCGCTGGCAGGGACTGTGTTCTATTCACCTAGCACTCAGTACAATGCCAAGTACTGAGTGCCTGAGATGGGAATGCCTGCCAAGGACGGATGAATGAATGAAGTAGGCGCGCAAGAGATATTGACTGTCTAGGAGAGAACCTAGAAAAGCAAAACCAACGGAACAGAATCTTCATTTCAAATGTGTACAAACCAGGGGGGCACCTGGGTGGCTCAGTCAGTCAAGCGTCCGGCTCTTGGTTTCCGCTCGGGTCATGATCTCACGGTTTCCTGGCTTTGAGCGCCACATCAGGCTGACGCGGAGCCTGCTTGGGATTCTCTCCCTGTCTATCTGCCCCACCGCAATCTAATTCCTTACCCCGGTCAGCTCCTCTCTGAATTCTCCACTGACGCCCCCTTCCTCCAAATGCCTCGGTGCATTTAAAGGTAGGCATATAGTCTTGCCTTTAATTATTCTGGTATTACTCCTCATGCCACATACTCTCTTCTTGAAGGCCGAAACCAAATCTTTTATTTTGTTTTTGTCTACCTTTCAACAGAACCTCACCCAGCACAAGGCTGTGCTTTCAGTAAACACCTTCTTCGGCCACACTGGCCAAGCGCATTCCCTTCCTGGAGCCTCCACATTCACAGTTCCCTCTCTCTGGAATGTTCCTGCTTAGCTGTCAGCCTGAGCTGCTCCTTCACACACAGCATCCCAATCTCAGCTCATCTCTCCCCTCCTCCAAGTGGCCTCCCCTGTCTAAAAGAGCCACCCCTCCGCACTCCTAGACAGCCATTCACCGTCTCTGTGCCCTCCGTTGGATCATGTAGTGACTTGTTTCTTCACTTCCTTATCCGGGAAGCCAGTTCAACAAGGGTAGTGAACTTACCCATTTGCTCATTGGTCATCCCAGTCCCTAGGCAGCTTCTGGCCTACAGTAGCTTTTTGAAAACTACCTACTGAATAAATGAATGCATCCTTTGTTTATTGAATCTTCATTTCATAAAGCTCCACCATGGAGCAGGCTTCTTAATGTATATATAAAGCATTTTCCCCTAACGTGTCAGTTGCATCTCTACAATATACAACCTTCCATTTCTCGTGGAAAAGCACCTACGCGGAGTTTTCAGGTAAACTCCATATTTAGCCACGTGTCGATGCTGTTGGACAGTAGCTCACGTGTTGGTTTGTTGTCCAAACCACTGCTTATCACCCTCCTTTATGACTGCGTTTCTCTGGAGGTCGGTGCCTTTAAAGCTGATTCTCTGAGCTGTTTCTAGGACGATTCCAAGGAGAGAGGGAGGCTGAGCAGACCTACTTCACGGCACTTCATGCATTAATAAAGGCCACATAGCTATACGTGACGAGATGACAGTATTAAATCGAGTGGAGGTCAGTTTCGCTCACTACTGTAAACACAGAGGTTCAACTCAGTATCTAGAACCCTCCACAAACACTTGTGGAATGAATGAATGAAACATCTTTACCTACCTTCTGTCTTATCACTTAGCCCCTTATTATTTCGATATGGACAAGAACCCAGAGCACATCTCTCATTTTGTGAATGTGAAACTTACCAAAAATAGCGGCTAAAGAGTTGTAAAATCATTCATGCTAATCGGCACAAGGCAAAACTGAAATGTAAAAGAACATCTATGCTCCCCGAAATACATAATGTGCAAGCACTGAAGTCTATAAAGGGAAGTCCGTAGGCTGAGGAGGCTAGTGGATGTGACATCAATTGATTTTCTCAAGTGCAAACTTCAGAAACTGTCTCAGTTTCACTGAACCTCAATTTCCTCATCTGTACACTGAAGACAATCTCTTGCCTATCTACCAACCAGAAACATTCATAATGAGTCTAAAATAAATTAATAGATGAGCAAACACTATAAAGGCTTAAAAGTGTGGCAGGAATATGAGCTAATTGACATTTGCTATCTTCCCATCCTTTTGACATTTCCAAAGACCTAAAATACATTTGAAATTTTAAAAATCTATTAGATCTATTTTTTACAATCTTTAAGTCTCAAATGGCTGTTACACGTTTGTTCCAAATGTTCCACCTGCAAAATTTTTCCCAGTCATTTTATGATTCTTCACTAATATTTTGCTTCCGTTCTCCCCATTTTTTAGCCAAGGATCCCATGGTATGGAGAGCTTCTCAATCCTACCAGAAGCAGAGGATGAGTCAGAAGAGAAAAACCAGGATCAGAACTCTCGAGCCTGTAATCTGTGGATCATATTGTAGAGCCACCAGGCCCACAAAATAGTCACCAGGAGAGAAGTTAGCGCAAAAGAAACTGGCCTAATGGTCCTCAAATTTGTGGGGGAAGGAGGCATCAGCATCACCCGGAAGGCTCAAAAAACACACACTGCCTGCCGCACTTCACCCGCAGACTTTCTGATTCAGGAGATCTGCGATGCGGCCTAGGATTCTGCGTTACTAACAGGTGCCCAGGTAACACTCATGTTGCTGGTCTAAAGACCACACACTGAGAGCCAAGAGCTCCACCTTCTCACGTATGAATTCTTCGGACTCTCCAGCCCCCACCCCAAGAACTCTGTGAAAGTAAATATTATTATACCCATTTTATATATTGGGAAACTGAGACCCAAAGTATAAGCTTGCCCTAATTCTAGCTTGCTGATGAACCAAATCACTGTAGCCTTCAGAAGGTCAATTAACCCCTCTGTGGCCATTGTCTTCAATTAGCGAAAAAATATCGTCAGACATCTAGTGAGGATTCAAAGAACGCAATGTCTGAGAGATGCCTAGCAAAGACAAAAGCAGCCCCTGAAAGCTTATCTACCACAGGACTCAACACGCTGGAGAAAAACTAAGGTAGAATTTCAGGATTCACACTCAGCGCACTGTTATTTTTGTCATTTTTCTATCCACGTGGAAAATTTCTAACTGCTATCTTAGCAAAGTACTCTACCATCCAAGCGTGACTAACCACAAGTTTTGGTTGTTATTGCTCGTTTGGGTTGTTTGTTTGTTTGTTTGTTTGTTTTGTTTTTTAATTACTGACTTTGTTTTTCCAAGAAATTCTCTTATGTGCTGCAATGGGTGTGGGGAGGGCAGTGACACATAGGCGGTTAGTTATTAACAAATTGAACGCTCCCTTTTCTAAAACACTTATTAACTGAAGAGACAGTGTTCCCTGTGTTGTTGTACATAGTTATGTGGGATAATAGCGTAAGCGTATTCTCCTTTGGTGCAAGCTTTTCTGATTTGGCTTTCGGAAGATTCAAGGCATTTTGATTTCTATATTTAGAAACCCGGGGCTTTTTGGTATGCTACAAATCATGCCGAGGCAAGACTAATTGTAAGCACTTGTACTTAAAAATTAGTTTCAAGAATAAGAACCTTCAGAGGTTTCCATATTGTATTCCGCTAGAGTATCATTAAGGGAAGCAATTACTTATCAGGATATACTCAAAACAACTTTATTGCATTCGGAGGAAATAATGGGAGTTGTCTGTCTAAATTACTAGGCAGGGGCCCTGGAAATCACTCAGCATAATTCTTGGCATAAGGTAGGCAGTCAATAAATGGGCCGGGGAGTCAGGTAAATGACCACCTAGTAAGTGTTAGGTGTTTGCACATATTATGCCACTTAGTCTTCATTCATAATAACCCCTGAATGAGGTATGACTATCCTCATTTATGGATGAGGAAACTGAGACTCATAAAAGTCCCGTGATGTGTACCAGATCATTAAGTAAGTAGGTGAGTCAAGATGCCAGCCCACAGGTGCTAGATGCCAAAAGCAATTTTCTCTCACTACGCTCAGCTGTTGCCTTCCTCGCTTCGTTCCTTCCTTCCTTCCTGTTTGCCTCCCCTCCTCTATCACGTTCCTTTCACAGATATCAGAAGTCATTTAAATGCCAGCCGAGGACAGACGTCAACCAGGTATTCCCATTTTATGGATCAGTTCATGGTAGGAAAGAGTGATCCTTCAGAGCCACCTCTAAAAGGTCTCAGAATAAAATATGGAGTGTGTTTCTGAATCCTATCCCTCAGTCCTCAGCTGTAAGCACCAGGGTACGTTTCAAAGGATCTTTTATGTAGGAAAACAAAGTGTTTGTGTGTAGACAACAGTCACAGGACAGTCCATCACCCAGGGCTGAGATTCCCAGCACAGTATGAACCAGCTGCTCAAGACGACAGAGATACATGGGAGGCAAAAATGGTCTTGCTTCCCATTTGAATTACAAATGCTTCCTGGAGACAAGTCAGGTGGATATGCCCATTTGTTTATCGCCTAATGATACCACTGCTACAGAAAAATAAGTGAATAAGTAAAAGTGAAGCATCTTGATTTATTATTTCTTCAGAATATACCGGAGGCCCAGAGCAATAAAGGGAACTAATTGAGGGCTTTCGTTACATCCCCCAAAACACCAGTTGTCTTTCTCTTCCACTGTTTCTTATTTTTCCCCCATTCCTACGTCTCCACACTTCTTTCCTCCTAATTTGTTCTGTTTTACGCGTCCTTCCTTTCGACGTCTCTTTTTGGCCCTCTCTTCAAGGACTCTTTGGTCCTGCATCTCCTGAGCAACTCCTCCCTGATTATCTTCTGTCTGCTTCCAAGAGGAGACACCACAGTGGTAGAACTCGTACCTCCTTGTGGGCAAGAGCTTGGTGTCACTGAGTCACTCCGGAGGCGCTGATCTATCAGTGTCCCCTGCTCCTGGGAGGAGACAGAGATGATGCCAGTACCCGTGGACCTCGGTAGGAGGGGGTGGGGGGAGGAGGCGGCGGTAATTTCCTCCAGAAATCCCTACTAAAAATTGTGCCCAGTGTCTCTTTTTAAATGGATTATGGAAAAGGGATTTTTTTCTGGGTTTTTTTTTTTTCCTGACCACAAGACTAGTAAATATTTATGGAAGATATAGGAAAATATAAAAGAAGAAAGTAATCACCCATTATTTTGCAGTACGGAAGTGATTGCTGTTAAATCCACATGTGTTGTATGCCTATATTTTAACGTATATCATAAATTCGTGTATATCACTAATTTTACATACGTACACCCATTGTCCATATTACTACAGTTCTCATCAACATCACGTTTAACGGCCGAATCTTATTCCAATGTGTGATTATACCCAAATACACTGAATCATACTCCTTTGGTAAATAGTTGGCTTTTCTTTTTCAATTTTTTGCCGTTATAAATAATGCTACCATGAACAACTTTGTGCAAAAGGTTCATTCTGTAATTTTCAACTAATTGCCTTAGAAAATTATTCCAAAAATAGAACTGTTGGATCAAGGTTATAAGCACCTTAAGGTTCTTTATGTTGCTAAATTGCATTCCAAAAAGCGTGTGCTCTCTCCAAATCCCTTACCAAGCAAAGAACTTTTTTTTAAGTTTTATTAAAAAGTTTTACAAAGCAAACAATCACCTCCTGATTTGTCATTTGTGAAAAGGCCAGAAAAATCGAGGTCCTTCTTTACTCTGATCCTCACCACCCTGTCTCCCCACGCCGCCCACAGAGGGTCAAGAGCTTATGCCCTCTTGGCTTTATGCCCCTCTTTTGCAAGACAAGTCCACTAACGCCATTCTCTTATTCATGCATCCAACCCACAGTTGAACAGTTGCTGAGAAATTATTTGCCAGGCCCTATGTCGGGTGCTGAGGATATAAAGTTGAGCAGGACATTGTCTCTAACCAATAGGAACAATGGTTTTGTGGGGCAGGCAAGTAAGTACATGACAGCACCAGGAGACAAGAGCTCTACGGAGGGAGTGCTGGTGTTCCACATGTTCCAGGTGCTCCTAGAAGAGAATCTGTAGAGGAGGGGTCAAGAGGGGGAGCCAGAAAGACCGCCCAGGGGGGATGATACTTGACCCTTCCCCTGAGGATCAAATAATAAATAATAATAGTCACTCTTTCTGGAGCACCTGGCTGGCTCACTCAGGTAAGAGTCCAACTCTTCATTTCGACTTGGGTCGTGATCTCCCAGTTCATGAGTTCAAGCCCTGCGTCGGGCCCCACACTGTCAGCGCTTGGGATTCTCTCCCTCCCTCTCTCTGTCCTTCCCCGACTCGTGTTCACTCTTTCTCTCAAAATAAAGAGATAAACTTTAAAAAATTAAAAAATAAAAATTAAATAAATAAATAGTCCTTCTGAGTACTTGCTCTGCACTTACAAGCACTGCTTTATTTATCCTCAGAACACCTCCATTCGGGAGATACTACTAACTCTTTCGTAAGTGAGAAACCTGAGGTTTAGAGAAAGAAATGACTTGTCCAGGATCACAGAGCTCATAAAGGGTAAAGCCAAATGTAAGCCAGATCTACCTTCCAAGCTCTACATCAAGCTTCTCCCAGGGCCACGACGAGGACCCATCAGCCCAAATCAGGCTCCCCAAGGCTTGAGCTCTGACTCCCCAGTTCTAGCTGTGAGGACAGAGAGGTGCCTTCCCCTCGAACCCACCTCCTCCCAGGCAACCTCCCTTGCTTCGACCTGCAAGCGGTGGCTTCACCCCTGAGCTCCTTTGTCACCCAGCCCGTGCCTTCCCTTTCTCTTGAGCTTGGTGCACCTGACATTCCCAGAGCCTTGGCATTCAGGTATAAATTGGTCCAAATTGCCAGAAAACTGATGGAATTAGACAAGGGCCAGTGACGACTCTCAGTGTCCCAGCCTCTCTGTCTCCACAGCAAGGAGATCAGAAAGGACAGTAAGTAAGCCCCTTTGCAAGGCTCGTGGCATAAAATCCCACCCACGAGCCACTGAACCATCCGCATTGAGCACTGCCATCTGAATGGCAAACCGAGGGTTTGTGTCCAATTGAAAAAGCAGACACTCGTGGCCTCTTTCGATGGAGAAGAAAGGACAAGAAGTATTTTAATGATGTTTTTTAATCATTTCCTCAGAGCACGTGACGAGAATATATTTGCTGGAAAATGAAAAAGAACACAACATCAATTTAGTGCGGAAAACCACTCTAACACCTAAGGGTCTGGTCTCACATTTTTCATTAATTCCAGGCTGACAACTTTCCACATTCGGTGCTTCATCCAACTCCCGCTTCCTAGAAGCACACAAGCAAATCAAAATGTCTTTGGCTTTGCCAGGAAGTCTTTCAAATATGGGACACCAACTCCGGCTTCAAGTCATATTTTGCTGCCCCAGTCTACTCTCAGCTATACATTTTCCATTAGAAGCGCCCATCCATCAACCCCGTTAGTTTTCTCATGAAACGTACAGGTACTGAGAACTCATCTTCCTAAGTGGTCGCCACAAAGATGATTTCAAACACAGCCTGTCAACACAAGGACGAAGCTATTAGCCGAAAAAAAAGGCAACAGCTTAACTCCAAAGACACCGCTTGGATCGTTTCCGCCCCTCCACAAGAATCTCCAATGCCTTTCGTTGTTCACCGAATTCAGCCCAACACTTTTCATGTTTTTCTTATCGTAGTAAAAGACACACATACACGACATAAAATTTACCAGTTAACCACGCTGACGTGTGCGGTTCAGTGGCATTTAGTACATTCATATTGGTCTCGAGTATATATATACCTGTATACTGTACTCACTGAAAAGTAACTCTTCATGCCGGCTCCCTCCAGCTAGGGAGCTTCATGTCTAGGTCCCTCCCGTAAGTGGAGCCATGCCACCTTTGTCCTTCTGTGCCTGGCTTCTTTCACTTAGCTTAATGTCTTCAAGTTTCACCCCTGTCATGCAGGTATCAGAATTTCATTCCTTTTCAAGGCTAAATAATATTCCATCGTATTCAGGCCAGTACTTCTTTGCGTGACATTTTAACCCTCCAAATCCTTGCCTGGTTTCTATTTTTCTTTCCCTAACTTATTTTTTATTACATAGTTCTGCCGGTCC
This sequence comes from Prionailurus bengalensis, assembly GCF_016509475.1. NCBI lineage: Eukaryota > Metazoa > Chordata > Mammalia > Carnivora > Felidae > Prionailurus > Prionailurus bengalensis. The sequence continues at coordinate 186,870,206 of NC_057344.1, read as the reverse complement.
CAGGGCAGAGATGATCCAGGAGTTCCTTGTCTATTCCCCAGGAATTTTCAAACCTTTCCATTTTTGCTCATGCCGGTTCCTGATCCCACCCAGCACACCCTCCACCCTGCTTTCTCTCACCTGAATCCTACTTGTTCTCTTAGCTCCACTCAATGCCTACTCCACCACAGAGATCCATGGGAGCACAGATCAAAAGAGATCCCTTGGGGGGGGGCGCCTGGGTGGCACAGTCGGTTGAGCGTCCGACTTCAGCCAGGTCACGATCTCGCGGTCCGGGAGTTCGAGCCCCGCGTCAGGCTCTGGGCTGATGGCTCAGAGCCTGGAGCCTGTTTCCGATTCTATGTCTCCCTCTGTCTCTGCCCCCCCCCCCCCCCGTTCATGCTCTGTCTCTCTCTGTCCCAAAAATAAATAAATGTTGAAAAAAAAAAAAAGAGATCCCTTGGGGCACCCAGGTGGCTCAGTAGGTTAAGCGTCCAACCCTTGATTTTGGCTCAGGTCACGATCTCAGAGTTCGTGAGATGGAGCCCTCCCCCCACTGGGCTCTGTGCTGACAGTGCAGAGCCTGCTTGGGATTCTCTCTCTCCCTCTCTCTCTGCCCCTCTCCTACTCACGCTCTCTTTCTGTCTCTCTCTCTCAAAATAAATAAGTAAACATTTAAAAAAAAAGAGAGATCCCTTAAGCACCCTCTATGTTCAGGACACCATTCAATTACAGTCAGACCACCTGTAAAGCGTGTGCTTTCATACCAACAAATGGAAACTCAAGTCCTGTCTTCCCTAAAGCAAGACAGTTCAGAACACATTTGTCAATTCTTTGACAATTCCTGTTTTCATTAAAATTTAAAAATAGAAACATTTTTTTTAATCTCTGCCCAGGGAAAAAAATAATATGGCTAATATGTCCTGAGTACACATATACAATAAAGTATATTGCGTGTGTGATCTCAGTTTAAAATGAATAGCCTTTTGGGGCAGTGGACTATTTCTAATGGAACCCTCTGAACTAAAGATAAACATCACTTTAGTCCAAAGAGTAGGGCACATATTCTCTTGATTTTCCTTCTCAGTTATAAAGTATATTAAGTGGCATAAACACTGGCAAAAAAAAAAAAAGAAGAAAGAAAGTAGACACAACTACACCTCTATTAATTAAACTGCTCACTAAAAATTCTGACTGGATATTTCTCTTTAAGATTTGCAATGGCTTGGATTTTATGTATCTTTTTTGTAGTTAAATTAGTAATAACAGCATTAACATCTTAAGAACTGTATAGTACTATATTTAATTATCTTCTCCCATAATTACACTGATTAAACACAGCATAAGAGACCATAAAGACAGATAAAACATTATGGCTACAAAACTTTTCTTTAATGTTCATAAAATGACTATTAAGCCCTAGGTGACTAAATTAATATCACCCATACAATTTTATGGGATTTCCATCCACATCCAACAGCACCATTTGCCATGATGGCAGATTTCTCTCTCTCTTTTTTTTTTTTTTTTTTTCACAGCGGCACTGAAACTTGAACTACTACTTTTCAAAAAAAAAAAAAATGGGAACACAGGGGGCTGGCTGAGTCCACTTTGCTAGAAGAAGTTTCTGTTTGACCAATGTTGCAAGCTAATACCAGCTATAGACACTTAAGCCCAATGACCACCCTCACTACCTCCTCTTGAGGTAAGCACATTATCCATTTCTTCATTTTCTTCTGAACGTTATCTCCAGAGATTTGAGTTGATACTGACAGAACAGATGATCAAGGCAGCAGATTTACATTTTCCATCTGAAGAATGACCCTCCGAAACACCCAAGGACTTTCATACTGAGTGACCCATGCTATTATAAAGATGAAAGAACATGACAGAATCCCAGGAAAAATTCATTCTAAAAGCTAATCGTGTGGGGAGGAAAAGAAAACCATTTGAAAGCTTTTCAAATATAAAGAAGAGCTCCCCAGGATTATAATTTAGCAATTAAAAAAATTATATATACATCTACACATAGAGTCAGCTAGCAGAACCAAAATAAACCTACCGATCTAAATGCATTATCATCACTAAAAATCTGCACAAATTTTCCATCAGTGCTTGTAAAATGAAAATATCTTTTAATACTAAGTCCATTCTTTTATTAGATCAGCAAATATATTTTAAGTACCTGTTGCGTGTTCTACACCTGAAACTCATAGGACACTATATGTTAACTATACTGGAATCGTAATTAAAAACAAAACAAAACAAAACAGGAACCTATAGCGAACTAGCTAAGTCCTAGATGTGGTAGAGAAAACAATAAAATCAACACAGTCTGTGACTTCATGAAGCTGACAGTCTAGTGGAGGAGGCAATAAACAAACAACGATACAAATCAACGGTGATCATTGTCTTGAAAGAAAAGTTACGGATACGTTGAGGAAAGCTAACCGCAGAATTAAATTTAGATTGGATTCAGGACAGGGGCGCCTGGGTGGCTCAGTCGGTTAAGCGTCCGACTTCGGCTCAGGTCACGATCTCGCGCTCCGTGAGTTCAAGCCCCGCACCGGGCTCCGTGCTGATGCCTCGGAGCCTGGAGCCTGCTTGGGATTCTGTGTCTCCCTCTCTCTCTGCCCCTCCCCCGTTCATGCTCTGTCTCTCTCTGTCTCAAAATAAATAAACGTTAACAAAAAAAAAAAAATCTTAGATTGGATTTAGGACAGAAGATCAGCATGGGCTGTCCGAGAAGACAAAATTGAAGATATGAGGGATGTGTGGAAGTTAATCTGCAGAAGTGTCAAAGAAAGCACATTCGAGCAGAGGGGACACACAATTAAAGGCCCTGAGGTGAGAAGGAGCTGAGCACAGTTGAGACACTGGCAGTATGTACATTCCAAGCAAGCAGGGTTCCGATCTGCTTCATTTACCACCTGCTCATAGTGTCTTGCTCACAGAAATGTCTTGCTCACAGAGGGCGTTCACTAAATATGCGTTAAATTGTTGAGTGAGTAGATGTGGCCGGTGTAGCTGGAGTTTAGTGAAGAAGAAGAAGAAAAGCAGCCTAAAATGAATCTGTTCACACAGGCAGAAGTCATAACATGGAGGGCCCTGCCACCATGTTGAAGATGGTTCTAGTATCTCACCACAACGCCCAACACACCCACCACCAACTTGTTTCCTCTTCTACTGACTAAACCCACAGGCTTCCTATGCTTTGTATCTTTGTTGTAAGATTCTCAAAGGCAGAGGCCATTTCTTTCTCATTTTTATGGCCCTGTGCCTTTCACATGCAAGGAATAAAAAGGCACTTGAGTACTTATTGACTGAACTTCCATTTATCGAGTCCTTAGTATGGGCCAGGTAGTGTTCTAAGCACTTGGTATGCATTGATTCACTCAAGTTTCCAAAAAAAAAAAAAAAATCTGCAATAAATGTAGGCGTGTATGTGTGTGTGTGCATGGGAGCGTGCGCATGTGCGTGAGAGAAAGAAAGCACAATTTTCATGATTTTTGTTTCCAATTACACACGAGAAAATGAAGGCTTATGGAGATCAGAGAACCTGCCCAAGATCCTGTTGCTAACAATGACCAAATCTTTTGCCCCTAGTGTCTATTCTTTTATTACAGTACGCTGCCTCTTTCAACTAAACTATAAAGGTAAGAACCCCACTGATTCCTCTTTTAGACAAAAATACATATAATGGCTACCATATGATATATAAGTAAGTCGTTCCTCTATTATACTACCAAGACTTAAATTCATGTTGGAAAATGTGTTTTCTTTCGTTAGGGTATAGTAAAATTAAAGAGTGTTGTGCTTTAAAGAAGATGGATAAAGTAATCAAAAACAAAACTACTTTCTTTTAATTAAACTACATTTGGGGAAAATACAAAAACCTTACTGAGTCTGACTTTGAGCCTTTGATGTCTTCAGGTTCCATCATGGGCATCCAAAGCCAGTGTGGTCCACTGGAATGCTTTGCTTTGGTGCTAGGGTAAGCCTCTGACATCCTGAAGATAATTTTGTGGCACATCTGTGACGTTTTCCTAAAACCAACAGGCCCTCCCATATTGGTGACAGAAACTGGTCTAGAAAGTAGAAATCCGACCCACCGTGACATTCTCGTTTTCTGATGAGCTCAATGAGCTTCAAACTTAGCTCTGAAGGTCAGTTGTCTTGTGGGATTTATTTGGAGGGAGGGGACTGGAGACCCAGAATAGAACGTTTCAAAATAGCAAAAACCACCACTAAAGCATTCTGCTTCTACACTCTCTTGGTTCAGGCCAAACCCTTACAGATGCATCACCCTGTCTGCATACTTCCCAAGCTAGTCTCAATGATATGGCAGTAAATACAAAAAAAAAAAAAAAAAAAAAGTGATCCAAATACCTTATAGGCCTGTCCTAATAGGGCTGAGTGTAGAGATGTGGTATGTGTGTTACTTTTAGGAAGACTCTTTAGTTGGTATATTTTGAGCAAGCAAAGCTGCCCTGTATTTGAAAAACAAAGCAAGAAAGAAAAACAATTAAATGAGCCAAATGTTACACCAACGTCAGGTTAAACCAAGTGCAAGGATACTTACACTCAAGATGTAAAGAAAAAGTGAGGAAAGGGGACATTATACCCCCCCTTATCCAAATCACCAATCCTTTCATGAGAGGATATAAAATAATAGCCCACACCTATAGAATACTTACTGCATGCTAGAAAACATATTTAACCTTCATGTCAACCCTACAACACAAGTCACATTTTACAGATGAGGAAACCGAAGCAAGGAAGTTAGGCAATTTGCCAAAGTCACACAGCTAATATACATAACTTCAGGGTCTTTGTCACTAACTAGAACACGGCTTTGCATTCATTACGAGCAGAATGTGGAGGAAGCACAACAAAAACTAATGTAGGGAAAGAAAAGGTCAGGTGGGATCGGGTGCTGACAGACCCGGAAAGTCAGATGCTGAAATTTACGTTAGGGGAAAAGAGATTAGGAAACAACAGTTGTGATATATTGAAAGCAGTGTTTAAGGCAGATTACTCTGGCTATGGATGCTTTGCTTGATGTGGGGTATTTATTAAAAAAACAAAAAACAAAAAAACAAAAAAAAACCTTTAGGGGGCGCCTGGGTGTCTCAATTGGTTAAGCATCCGACTTCGGCTCAGGTCATGATCTCGAGCCCCACATCAGGCTCTGCACTGACAGCTCAGGGCCTGGAGCCTGCTTCAGATTCTGTCTCCCTCTCTCTCTGCCCCTCCCCCATTTGTACCCTGTCTCTCAAAAATAAATAAACATTAAAAAATTTTTTTAAAAATGACAGTGGACATTAAAGAACTCAATATATTTAAAAAAAATAGTTCACAAAATTAAACCCAGATATAACCCAAAACCCTTTCCAAAAAGACACGACCCAGTGTGAGAAGTATTTACTCCTAAGTATTTAAAATTATTTCATTTTACAAGTTCAGCTGAAGGGGGAAAAACTTTCATGGTACAGAAAATATACAGCATCTGGATTTGGGACATAGTGTACTGTGAGACTATTTTCTAACCCAAAAATCACAGGTTTTTTTTAAAAATATGGTCTTCTTAAAAAAGGCCTCCTGTAGTCAACAAAGAAGAGAGAGGTTTTCACTTTTTTTTTTTTTTTATTTCAGCATGAATTTTATTCTATCCTGTGCAGCAGTTTCTATGAAAAGTTGCAGAGCTGGGTACTACGTTGGTTGGGCCCTAGGGTTGCAGCTAAAGGACCCGAAAGGGAGTGATAAACCTGATGGGTGTAAATCAAGGAGGCCCGAGAGGGTTGAATTTTGGGTCCATTCTGTTGCTATTCCAACTCCCAAATGCAGCACGCCCGGACATTACCAATACAGAGCCACCAGAGAGTGGGAGGCGAGAGGCCGGGAGAAGCCTGGGATATTAGGAACACGGGAGATAGAAGCTGACCCAGAGGCAGGGATGAATCTGAAAAGCAAGTTGCAAGCTGAGGTAGATAGCACAAAGACATCCATCCAACAGCACACACAGTGATATCAGGCACTGGCCCCTGCCAGAAGCTAGGTGAGGGGGCAGCTAGAACACAAATGGGCAACACAGGTAGGCAGTACCCTAGCAGTTGACAGAAGAGAAGGTTCTAGAAGCATGAAGCTCAGTCCAGCTCCAGGGAAGGGAATTTGAAAGGGCTAATGGACCTAGCTAGCATTCACTATTCTGTGGGTGAGGGTATTCACAAGGAGCCCCGTTCACCCCTTCCTCAAGATCTCAGAGGTGGGGTCACGCCAGACCCAGAGCTCTTGAGCAACCTACCTAGATCCAGCATCAAGGCCTGACCAAGGTCTGAGGACTTAATTCTCAAGCCACCGAAAGTGCTGGGGCTGCTTTAGCCTGGCCAACCCAAGAGCAGACTAGCCAACATCCGACCGCCCGCCCCAAACCTTGACATGTACCCAGGTGACCTCCGAGTTTCTTCCCCACCTGGGAAGCACAGGATTATTTGTTTACAAAAACCCGTTTGTCTTTTTAAGCAGCCTTCTCTCTCCCTCCAGACCAGATGCTTCTCAGAAGCAGGTAGCACTTTTTATGCTTCTTTCCCACTCTCATGGAACTTAATGCTCTGGAGTGAGTGCTTTAAAACCACCCATTAAACAAATCCTGTCTGGAGGCCTTGGTCAGCATTACCACTGAATTTAAAGAAGCCCATCTTGCCAGGCAGGCTGGGGTTCCTTAGCTGATAGTCGGTGTCTCCGGAGAACATGTGGGACCGTTCAAGGGCTGGGAGAGGAATTTGGGATTTCAGCGGCATGTTGCACACATCTAATCCAACTGGCATTGCCAGCGATCGAACCAAAATCTGGTTTAATGCAGTAAGATCTGCAAAGCCAGTCCCAAGTGACCCTTTAAAATAATCAATCATCTTCCTCAAATCCTCCTTCGTCTTAAATACCAACCTGATTCCTTTGCTAACAAACTAGGTGCTTATTCTGCAAGCCACAAAGCACTGCTGATTAGTAATCAGGGAAGTCGAGTACACAGAAGGGAAGTTGAGCACAGACTGACAGATGAGCCAGTTCGTCTGTCCTTCCCCCTACCCACCGCCCCCAGCGTGGGTTTTGGAAAAAAAAAGGTCAGGGACAATATCTTCCATTTTCATCAATATTTTATCAACTGGAGAAACATTACGGAGAGATGGCAAGTGATTCCACGTTCTTGTTTTCTGTGGCAGAAGGCTTGGCCTTTTGATTTCTTAACTCCCAAGGCTTGCTAAGGATTTTCAAGAGTGGGGCAGAAGATAGAAAGAACAAATTCTTTAGAGGTCCAGAACCTTACTAAGTTCATTTACTACTTCTGTGAACTCCGCAAAATCACTGGGCCTCTCAGGACCAGTGTCTCGTGTGTGAGGTACGATGATATCTACCCCTGAGGTTGCTACAGTGTTAAGTAAGATCACGAATATCCCTGGAACATGGGGATGCTTCCTCAGGACCCACTCAAGTCATCTGACATTCTAACACTCCAGGACCATAGATTGAATTCTTAGAAACACTGGAGCCATTTTGATGGGAAGCGATTCAGCCCTACCTGATTGCAGGGTACACGCTGGGTTCAAAAACCACTTTGTCATCAGAAAAACTCTAGACAGGAGAAGCCGAGATGTATCTGTTACCTCTTGCTAATGCAACAAATTTCCTCAGACTCTGTGGTTGAAGGCAATGCCAATTTAATATCTCACAGTTCTGTCAGTCAGGACTCTGATACGGGTCTCACAGGGCTAAATCAAGGCCCTGGCAGGGCTCGCTTGCTTTCTGGGGGCTCTAGAGAAGGACCATTTCCCCAGTCCTTAAGGTGGTTGGCACATAGTTCCTTGCACACGGCCCCTGGAACCGGAGTCGGCAACAGGGCACCAACTCCCCCTCAAGCTGCCATTTCTCTCATGCCATGGCCAGGAAAAGCCCTCTGATTTTAAAGACTCGTGATTACATTGGTACACTCGGATAATCCAAGAGACTCTCTCCATCTCAAGACCTGTTCCTTTCGCCACGTCAGGGAACAATCATGGCCCCTGGGGGATCAGAACGCAGACATTCTGGGGCGACGAAAGCATTATGTTGTCTACCACACAAGAGTACTTGTTGAACAATAACCACTCATTAAAATGTGCGCCATTTTACACCCAGGACGCTGGGACCTGGGCCATGGAAAATTAGTCGTGGGTTTACTTCCACCATTTAGTTATCTTTTATTAACCAAAATTAAGTTTTTACCCAGGTAGTGTGAAAACAAAACCACGGTGACATATCATTTGAAACTGTCCCTCTGTTGTTGGCTTGGACTTGAATTCGGCTATTTCAACCAAGATGGGAAAAAAGTGTTGAGACATCTGTCCCCAGCAAAGAGAAGCCAGGGAATGTTTTCATCTCCCGGAGTCAGCTTCCATCAGAAAGCTGAAGCGACTTACCGAAGCTACACTTGTCACGACCTCTTCTCTGCTCCTATTTTACAAACAGAAACAACTCACTCTTACAATTCATGACTGATGGCATAGGAAACAGGAGCCAAACAGATTTTAGAAGACTTGTCCATCATCCTTTCTATAGCTTCTGAGGCATGGCCAAGCCTCTGCCTTATTAGGCGAGTAACATTCTAAGTAACTCTCTAACCAAGCTAAATAGGCCCCAAGGCAAGAAGAGTCAAGTGAGAAGAAAAATCCAGCACAATGGACCCCCTGTCTCTTACTGCCAAAAAGAGAAGCGGTGTTCCTGCCACTCGTATCTTCACCTATGGCAAGATGCCCCCTCAATCTGTGCCCTCTCTCCTTCTCTAAATTGGATTTATAATCTCCAGCCCCTTATACAGAATCCCAGGTACAGGTCAATGGCTGTGACTGTGAAAAACAAGAAAAAAAAGAAAAGCTTACCACTTCCTAATGCCTTTTAGCCCCAAGGCACAATAGTACCCTTTCCATATATATATGTATATGTGTGTGTATATATATATATATATATTTTTTTTTCTTTTTAGCAAAAGCCTCAAATGAAATGATAATGTTAATTTATCTGAGCTTAGTGGCTGGAAGAAAGCAAAGTGCCAGGGCACAGCAGTCACAAACTAGCAGAGGACCATTCAAAGAGCTCAAGTGGGGTGGGGAAGGAGGGACACTCCTATTGTTATGTTAGAATCCTATTTATATTTCAGCCATCAACTTAAAATAGGCCAGCTGAAGCCAGGCCTCCTAACTTATTGTAATCCTCACTACTATCTCTGTAAGATATTGAGTTTCCCAAGCCTGTGTGAATTGTACTAAGGAAGCGACAGGGAGTCCCTCTCAGTCAATATTTTCATAGAAAGTCACTTCACGGGAAGGCCCAGGGTGTGACCTAAGCTAATAAATGATTATCCTTCGCTACTAAAATCAGGACCCTAATTAACTTGCTAATTGTTGGTCTCTGTTCACGGACATTAACCTGAGTTATCCCACCATATACACCTGTAAGTAAATTACAGGCTCTATACTCAAGATGAACCTTCTGTCCTAGTGGATAAATGTGACTTCAATGTGTCAGCCACACATAATTCTTTAAAGTGACCAAGTGTACAAGATTCTATTATGGGCACTTCTCCAAGCAAATTAAATGGACACAAACTCCCTCTAATAATTTATTTCCTCAGTAGAGTCTGTGGGCATTACTCTTTGAAAGGCACGGTCTCCTTGTTCTTACATTTCTCTGTTGTAATAGCTACCCTTGCTGGCTTTCCACAGGCCAAGCAGTCTAAGCTAAACATCGTATGGTCCTTATCTACCTTATTCCCCAAAAAGACCTGGGAGGTATATGTTACTTTTATGCCCATCTGATAGAGGAAGAAACGAAGTTTAGAGAGTTCAAGTAACTTGTCTTAGAAAGTACTATTGATGACCATATATGAGTATATCCCCCTCGACAACGGACTGAACATTTGTATCTCCCCCAAAATGCATATGTTGAAATCCTAACCTCCAAGGTGATGATATTAGCAGGTGGGGTCTTTTGGAGGTGATTAGGTCATGAGGTTGGAGCCGACATGAACGGGATTAGTATCTTTATAAATTGGACCCCAGAGAGCTCTCTCTGCCTCTTTCGGCCATGACAGGATATGAGAAGTTTGAAACCGGAAGACGACCCTCACCAGAGCCTGACCGTCCTGGCCCCCGATCACAGACTTCCAGCTTCCAGAACTGTGAGAAGAAAGTGTCTGTTGTTTATAAGCCACTAGCCTATGATAGCAGCCCAAGCTAAGAGACCCTCTGTGACCACTGATAAGCATACTTAGATTCTTTATACAAGCCCAGGCCCTTTGCCTGAGGGCTTTCTCTGCTCGCCATGCCCCTGGGTCCACTGAGGAGGGCAGTATGGAAGTGCCAAGATGCTGAGGTCCCCTGTCCCAGGAGCATCCCTCAAATAATGGCAGATGTGATTATGGATAATACTTGAGCTTCCTCTCCCCTTGAGGAGGACGAGGCTAACGCAGGTCTACCTGGTCATCCGGAGGACTCGGCAGACCTGGGTTCCAGTTGCCCACAACAGTCACCTGCTCACTAACACATCTTATACTGACTTCCTCACCCTCTACCTCAAGATTACCAGGAGCATCCAAATAAGTCTGCACCCAAATAAATAACTTCAGCTCAAGTCTAAGACTCGGAGTCAGCTTCTGGAGAGGCCGACCTACGACATTTGCCTCAGACTGCATCACCAACAAATGGCACAGCTGAGAGCAAACCCAGGCTGGCTGATGGTCCATACTCTTACCCCTTAGATTATACTGCTTTCCTTCCATGGCCGCCTGGCGTCTTTACCAAAAATGCACCTTCCCGTATCTGGTGTCATGTTTAATCAATGCGTTCGAGTAATGAATTAGAATTAGACTTTTCCACACTTTTGTTATATGTTTTCCTGCCCATGTTGCTTCCAACAACTCTACTGGCTTAAATACTCTGGTTAGAGGCTACAAAAGGCATGAACTCTGACCTTCCTTGCTTCCAATGAAGCAACCACTTCATTGCTTCATCTCTGACATACTGCCATCCTGCCTATCATTTGAGCTATCTCTAGAGAGGGTTGAGTCCTTCCTGTGAGTAGAGAGCTAACATTTGTGAGTATTAATGGTATGCCAGGCAATGTTCCAGGGGTAGCGAACGTATCATCTCGGGAATCCTCACAATATCCCTTAGCGGGTGTTAATATCTCCATTTCACAGAGGAGTAAACTGAGGCTAGCAACCTCCTCAATGTCATGCAATTAATATGCTGCAGAGTCAGAATGAAAATTTACATCTCTCTAACCCCAGAACCCAAGCTCTTTTCATGCAACAAATAGTGCTTACACGTGCCAGGTACTGTTCCAAAATCTTACAACACTAATTCACTTAATCTTTAAAATGACCCTATAAAATAGGTACCATTGCTATCCTCATTTATAGATGTGATCATTGAGGCACAGAGAGGTGAAGTAACTCGCCAAGGCCACACAGTTAATGGCCGAGGCCAGATTCAAACCCAGGCACTCTGGCTTCTAGTTTTCAAACACTGCTTGTTGCTAACCCTCTTAACCATGATACTCTGTATTGACACAAACTCTTAGGGTCCATTTAAATGTCCTCACTGTCACTTCTGCCCATTGCCCTTAGCTTCGGCATCCAGAAAGCAAAAGTAGCCTCCTCTCCCTTCCCTTAATAAAACTAGAAATGTTCAAAGACGGCGATCCTGTCTTTTCTCCCATGGCCTCCCTTCTCTAACAACGCTTTTCTTGGAAATCCTTTGCCAAATCATCCAGGCCCTGTGGAAACTCTCCGCCCCAGGGGAGAGTCCTTCTCAGAGCTGAGGTCCTCCAGGTGTGGCGGGACCCCTGCCCCTCACAATATGGAGTTGGCTTCCCATGCCCCAGTGCAGGGCTTGGATTAGCGACGCCTGAGGGCTGGGCCTTTTTTAGCAGCTGGGTCCCACGGAGAGGCTCAGCAAAGAGAAGATGCTGTCCTCAGTTCCACCACCCCCATTTTCACACATATGTCCTTCTTCCATACCAGGCAGACCGCACCGAAGAGCAGGGACAGCTGCAAACATGCTGGGGCCAACGCTCTCGTTTCTCTTGGTATTGTCTTCCCACCGACGTTGGGTGGTCATTTGTGGCTTCAAAACAGAGAAATGTTGGGGCACCTGGCTGGCTCAGTCGGAAGAGCAGGCGGCGCTTAATCTTGGGGTCATGAGTCGAGCTCCGTGTTGGGTACGGAGAGTACAAAACAAGAAAAACCAACAGAAATGTCACCGTCCATTTATTTAGCAAACATTTATGGAGAGCCTCTCTGCGTCCGGGCGGTGCTGGGGGCTGGGAATGAAACAATGGTTGCCGCTCTCCAGGAGCTCCGAGCTTGTAAGCAGGACAGGCACAACCGAATAAGCTACATCCAGATCCTCCCCACCCTCACCATCTCCTGACCTCGAAACACTGGAGCGTTCCAGACTCAGGCCTATACTTTATCTCTTCGGAACATCCACCATTCTGCAGAGAGCCCTTCTGGTCCCCCGGCTTGAACTACTACGTCTATACAGACGCCACCCCACTTTGCACCTCCGGCCCAGACCTGCCCTGACTCAATGCCCCCCTGTCCGACGGCTCACATACCGTCTCTCCCTGGATATCAAATAGCATCTTAAATTTAACCTGACTAAAACCAAAGTCCTGATCCACTGTGTGTGTGTAGGGGTTGGATTTTGCCCTCCAAAATGATGGGTTAAAATCCTAATTCCCAGTCCTTGTGCACATGACCATCAGGGTGGCCCTCATCCAATGGCTTCCATCCTTACAAGAAGGAGGAAATTAGACACAAGAGTGCCACACGACTAGAAAGCAGAGACTGGAGTGATAGGTCTCTAAGCCAAGGATTGCAACCACTGGAAGGCAGAAGAAGCTAGGAGCGATCCCTCCCTAGAGTCTTCAGAGAACGATAGCTTTGCTGCCACCTGAATTTTAAACTTTAAGCCTCTAGAACTATGAACCAATACACTCCTGTTGTTTTAGGCACCTCAGTTTGTGGCCATTTGTTACCGTAGCCCTAAGAAATGATCGCACCCCCTAAAAAAACCCACACCTTCCATCTGAATGGAAGGCAACTCTACGCTCCCCATTGATGGGACCAATTCTGCACTTTTTCACTCGTACAGCTCACGTCTAACCCATCAGGAAATGTCACCAGCTCCACGTTCAAACACACCCTGAATGTGACAACTTCTTGCCACCTGTGCAGCTACTCTTCCTTCAAGCCACCATCAACTCTCCCCCGGATTGAAGCAAGACCCCTTCTCACAGGTCTCCCCGCTGCCACTCTTAGCCAGCCACAGACCATTCTCCACACAACTGCTGGGATGTCTTTTCCAAAACACAGATCGGATTACTGCACTCTTCGCGCAACCAGCCTATGAGCCAGAATAAAATCCAAACTCCGTGCCATAGCTCGGAAGCCCTTCCCGTGTGGCTCTGACCACCCTCTTCTCTGAACCCATCCCTGACCTCCGTCCACCCCTCACTCTGCTCCAGCCATGCTGACCTCCCGTCTGATCCATCTGTCTGAACAGCACCCCCCTCCCTCAATCTCCGTCCCTCATCTTGTTTATCTGTCCTCTTAGCAGTTCACTGCCAACACCGCCCAGCATATTATATACGTGCTTACAGATCGTCTGTCTCCCTCCCTAGAATAGGAGCTTCCTGAGAACAAGGGTACGGCGTTTCAGCACCACTCTTTGCAAGGCAAACTGTCCTAGAACAGGACCCAGATCATCAAAGACCTTGGGTACCTCTGTTGAAGCACAGAGGTGCCGGAGAGAGCATAGACAGAGCAGCTGTGGTGTTGCAGGGGCACTCCCTAATTCTATCTTACAGCTCAGTTTTTCTTTTCATCTCTAAAAGGGGAATAATAATAACATCTATCCCCTGGGACAATGCAATGCTTATATCTAGCAGAGGCTATAATGTAGTTTAAGTCAGTGATGAATATATATATATATATATATACACCACATCGAGCTTAAATACAGACAAGGAGCGTCTAGTATGCAGTGTCTCATGCACGAGAGGAATTCAGAAAACAATGCGAAGCCTTCACAAAGGAGGTGTCCCTTGAACTAGCTCTTGGCAGATGAGGAGAACGGGAACCACGGGCAGATGAGAGCAGGGGATGAGGCGGGCACTTACGAGAGGTACGCAGGCAACCATTTGCCGGTGGTCGGTGGGGCTGGAACACAAACGAATGTGGTAGCTGCAGAGTGGCAAGGAAGAGGAGTCAGGGGGCAGCCGAAGACAGACAAGAGACATGGCAGAGGTCAGATCCCAAAAGGCTTTCCAGGGGGTGGAAAGATGGGATCTGATCTAAATGGCAAACGGGAACGGAGCACACGTGCAATACATCAGGAATTCACTGAGAACCTAAAACTCCCCGGTTCACGTCTGAGAGCTGAAATGCTAAGTTCCTACAGCAATAATATAGCCAGTACAGCCTGAAATGGAGACTTTTTTTCCTTTCACAACCAGTAGGAGCAAAAATTTCACAAGCTTTCCCCAAAAGAGATTAATTCATTCTCTGTGTGTGTGTGTGTGTGTGTGTGTGTCTGTTCCTGTCTCTGTCTCTCTCCCCCTCTCAATATCTTTTTCTATAGATAGGCTGTATATGTAATAACCTGAGTTTGAACACCTACTGTTGGCATGCCTCTATTTTAGCTTTCTGGCTTACAAATATCAAGGAGATAAATCTAGAGTTATTTTTTAAAAGCAAGGCACCCAGGCGAAGGCTAGAGAAACGTATACTCAGGACCCCAAGCACAAAGAAAGGAACAACACGACAATGTCCACATTCTGCTGGTGAGCAAGCAAAGACTGCAGGATCAGCTAAAGAAATCGCTTTCTGGCATCTAGAAAGTCCAGAAGGCAGCAAGGGGAAAGGGGCAGGCTTCAGGCACGAAGAGCATAAAGCATGTTCCTTTCCTGAGACCACGCAGTCCCCTCAAACACAAATGCACCGTCCAGAAAGGCTTCCCATGTGGGGCATAAAGACAGAAAGACAAACTGGACTTCAGCCCAACCCTGACATTCTGAGGGAGTTTTTCTGTCATAATAAATAACAGAGCTTTAAGAAAAGCAACACCAAGTCCTGTGCAAAACCTATAAGCCTTCCGTGTTGCAATTTATCCAGGATCTGCTTCACCTTCCTGTCCCTGGTGTCCTATTCTGAAGCGACTCCAGGCACGGGTCCCCGCTCCCTAGTGCCTGCCTTTTCCGAAGCTCACCCACTGCAGATACGACATGTGACCGTCTTCTTCTTTTTTGAATATACGTCTCCCACTCTCTCATTTCAGTGCCCCCAAAAGTGAGGTTCCTGATTCCTGTGCCGATTCCAGCATGAAGTACAATTCTCAGGCCTGGAGGGCAACCAGTAAAAGTCTGTTGAACAAGTGAATGAATGAGTGAATGAATGAATGAATAGATTTATTTGAGACATCAGAGATCCGCCCGTGAAATTATAGAGGTAACTTAACTTAAAGGGTTTGTTTTTTTAGAGCAGAGTGCAGGGGGAGATAAAACGATTCGGTTTTCCCTCCACAAATTAAAGGCCGCAGCTAAGAAGTAGTCAATTACAAGCCACATTGCCCTAAAGGAAATAAAAGTACATACGGGCCCGTTGTCCTCACTTTTGCAAAAGGGATGAGATCCCTCCTTCTAACTTTCCAAGAAATGTCTAGAGGGTTGTTTTTTTTGTTTGTTTGTTTTGTTTTTGCAGGTCTGTTCACCCACGTACACCAGTCTCTAGGGGCTGACGTGGTCAGGCACCATGGGATCCCAGAACCTGGTAAAGCACTGCCCCTGGCTTCCACGCTTGGATTTAAATAGAACGATGCCACGTGTATAATGACTCTCTTTTTATGAGACAAAAAGAGGCATCTGAGAGCGCATACAGAGGCCCCTTTGAATTATCAAGCCTGCGAAAACAAACAAAATCAAGATGTCCTAGAGTTCACTGAAAAAGAACCATCGTAAGAACCTTACTCCGAAAGGTCCCAACAAGCATCAGGAATCCATAGTCAGACCACTGCCGAGTCCAGGTCCCAAGGTGCCTCTCCAACCTGACGTCTTCCAGGTTTCTCAAACACCGGATTCTTTGCAGGAAAATGTACCCAGAGAGGGTCTCTTTACATGTTTCCCTGTGACACTGTGACCTTCGGCGAACAATGAGAAAAGTCAGTCTCCTTCGCGTACTCCGAGCATTTATAAACCCTGGCTATGCTGCCATTATGTAACATAGTGGGCCAAAGAAAAACTGGGTTGACTTACCTCGGCCCCAGCCTTTTATTCAGAGGCTGGGCTCGCGTATATGTTGAGACCCAACATTCATGTTGGTTCAATATAAACATTTGGGGCCAGCTTGAAGTAATTGTATCACTAATTACCATTGAATTCTAGTGGAAATCGTATAGAAGTACTTATAACATTCAGGCTAGGACAAGAAGGAGTCCATGTGATTAATGTTATTAACATGGCATTCAGTTCAGTAATATAAAATAATGATCCGGCTATTATATTACAGTGTTACTAAATATTCACTTAGCTCCAAAAAACACAGTGGGTGTGAGGTTTCTTGGTCGGATTTGGAATTTAAACAACGCTCTTTGTCAGATTTAAGCCTGGTAGGAAGCCCCGACAAACAGAGCCGGCCTCCTAAATGAATGTTTACGAAGGCACAGAAAATACCCACAGAAGGAATCAGTTTATCATAAACAATACAAATATTTACTTGATTATTTAATGGGTGCCCAGCATGTCTGTCCTTAATGTAGCATTTGCTGACATCAGGAGCACACCATATGTGCAAATAATTAATTCAAATTATGCTTTTCTTCCAGTGAGTTCTCTTATAAAGGAGCAGAATTAATGTGGAGGCATATTCAGGAGCGGGGACTTGGAGGCCCTCTCTCCACGTCTGTCTTGATGGGTACCTCGGTTTTAATACTTCATCCTCATTGTCATTCCTCTGCCAAGAGCTGATGGCATTTGAAATGCTCCTACAGTGTTCCTTATGTAATCAGTAGGATGACTAACACAGCGATTAAAAACCTGACTTGGCTAAAGATTTTCTTAGGAGATTAAGCTTTCGAGGCCCAAGATCGCCGGAACAAGTCCCCCTCTTTTAAGAAACCGTGTCAGCTGCAAAATAAACGGCTCGCAAATATCAACAGTGTATGATCCATCATTCCTAGCTTTCAGGAACAGAAAGAGAAGCAGGCCGTTCCGATGAATGTAAAGTGTTTCCAGTTAAGGTGCTTGAGGCTTATTTATAACAGAGACATTCAAACTCATGGAGGGATTTCCTGTGGGCCATTACACCGTCCCTTTTCTCTACGAATTAATACATGGCAAACTTTGGTTTGCGTGACATTTTAAATGGCAGAACCCTCAGCAGAAGCGATGTCCAGACACAAAGTGCTACGTGTAAAGTTGCAAGCCCTGAAACCATATATTCCGGTCATGTTCCTTCCAGGGAGGTTGCCTCAAGCCTCCCAACCTCCAGCTCTGCAAGAGGTAAAGATCTTGGGCTTCTCCTCCACTCTCATGACATCATGTTCTTACATTCGTGTTTTTCTCTAATTGTTCAGGTTAGTAACGTTTGAGACTTTCTTCTAAGAATCACACAAAAAGAAAAAAACCAAAGATGAATTTTAAACTTGCTTCCGATAAGGAAACTGGTCTTTCTGGAAAGCAAAGTATTCCACTCCTATTATGTAATTGTGTGTGTGTGTGTGTGTGTGTGTGTGTGTGTGTGTAAATAAAGGGTATATGTATTATCAATGTATATATGTATCACATATGTATTACATGATTTCTATGTATTATAAATACATGACAGGTTTGCTATGAGGACTGACTTCCATAATGTACATGAAATGATTACAGCAATATCCAATATCTAATAAGCTCTCAGTCAATGTTAGGTACAATTATGATCATTGGGTTACATCTAGAGCATTTGGCACAGCGCTTGTGACATTGTCAGCATTCAACAACAGCAGGTAAATGAATTATTACAAATCCTCAAAATATGCCTGTACATAACAGAAGACTAAGGCCCAGAAAAATTATGTAGCTTTTCCAGGGTCACACTTCTAACAAACGCTAAATCTAGGATTTGAACCAGATCTGTTTGAGTGGAAAACCCTGGCCTTATTCATCACATCCTGCTGATTCTCAAAAACCTACAATAACAGGCTAATGCAGAGAGGGCATTGAATAATTGAAGAGTTCATTGATTTATTTCAGATTTCAATGGGACTTGTAAAGACAATAAAGCCTCACACCAAAATAAAGGGGGGGGGGAACCTTCCAAATTATTTAAAAGTATCTTCATAAGATTTCTCCATATTCAACGGCTGACTATGAAAAGTTAACATTCAGAATCATAAACTTATTCCCTGCCCAGTGACATTTTCTTCTCTCCTAATGAATCTGTATTTCAGAGGAATATTCCAAAACTGAAACAGTGGCAATGACTGAGTAATTCATGGCTCAGTGCTATATTAGCAATTAATTAAATATACCCCGAAATGCAGAGAAACCAGTCATCTGCCTTCTATTTATTTTATTTCATTTCATTTCCTGTATGTTGTATATTCCCCAAAGCAATTCTTTGCAGTAATTTTGCCTTCCATGCACAAATCTAATAATCCCTCTTGTTCTTAGGAATCGCGGGTACACCAGCATTGTTATTATATTATTAAATGTACATCAGATAAATGCCAGTTGCGTTTCGTGCTCCAAAATACCTTTCTCCCTCCAACCACTTACTATTTTTCATAAGTAAACATCGAGGATTTTATTAGCAATAGGCTTTTTTTAATTTTTTTTAATGTATGCTTCAACATTTCTTCTTATAAATTTTGTTGCTAATCACAGGATTTAGTCAGACTCCCATGCACATTCACGACTCTGTAATCTTAACAAGCTATACACAGATGATTGACAGATAATACTTGACAGGTTCAAAATTAGAGAATATACAGTGAAAATTTCAGAACAGCCAGATCACTCAGTATGCTACACTTTTCCAATTTTGGCTTCTCTCATAATCATCAACTTGGGAGGGAGAGGCAAGTAGGGAGAGAAAGGATCTGAACATTTCCTTACTCTCTGATCTCCCTCGTGAAAACCTCTGGGCTTGAACCAGCCTGAAAGAGTCATCGGTCAGAAATCGCCTAACCAAGCACTGAAATGCACACCATCAAAATAGTAAGTCGAAAACAGGATTCTTTGGTATTTAAACCAAAACACCAGCCTCTCCTCCCTCCAGCCAGCCAAAATAGTCTTTGCACGTCTTTTATTCAGTTTCATTCATTGAAGAGAGTTATCGTTTATGTAGCATTACTCCTTAAATTTTTAATGAGAAAAGAAATCATGTCATGTTTATTGAAACGATTAGGCCAATTTTTATTGACTCTGCACAATTTATGTGAGAGCTGATATTTACCTGAAGCCTTTCCATTCTGGAAAGGATTGATTGATGACTTTCAACTATATCTGACTCGACTACCGGCGATCTAGCTAAAACAGGGAGTTTGTTTGGCGTTTTTCTTGCCTTTATCTTCTATTTTTAAGTCTCCTCACACCACGACCAGCAACAAATATTTCCCTCCTGTTTCAGAACTGGGTGACACGAAACTCCTAACAATTAAACTGGCAGCATTTAATGTTCTGGAAGTGCAAAGGCCATGCCTACCTAAACAGATGCTACTCAGAAGACCTGACCCTGGTTCAAGGCAGTCTACTCTGCCCTCCCCGAGACCTAAATTCTAACGCTATTTTCAGTCAACACCCCATTGTGATGAATTAAGAGCCAACAAAACCTAACTTAGTACACCCTCTTCGAGGGCCTTCGTGGGAGAATTCCACTGATACCAGGCATGGGTAGGACGTTTTGTTCTCTGAAATAAAAATAAGTATTTTCTTCCTGTTCTGCTACCTTCCAACTCCGATCATGCTCACAAGATGACAACTGGGCTGGGATCCCATCCAGGAACATTTTAGGAGGGGAGATATAAGTGCCTGAGGGATCGTTATTTGATGTGCACACTTCTGGAGGAACCACAAGGCTGTATGTTTTTAGCCTCCTGTTCTCTTCTGGTGGATACGTTCAAAATAGGTCATAATGGATAAAATGGTCGAAATGTGCCTTTCGTCCCTTGGAGAGCATTGGCTGTCAAGAAGAAGCATTTGGGTTAATGGTTGGTAATCGATGGTAGGAGCCCAAGGGTCAATAACCACTTTGTAGAAGGAAAAGTAGGTACCCAAGGAAGAACTGGGGGGGGGGGGGTCCTCCAGACAGAGGATAACCCCAAATTTCCATCATCAGGGAAACATAAACCAACTGGCCATAATTGGGCCAAATTAGTCACAAGAATCAAATGGTTTAGTGCAGAATCAGGTTGAAAGAACAGACACAGAAAGAAAGGTTTTGATCCTCAACATCCATCTTAACTTAAAAAGCACTCATTGAAGGGGCGCCTGGGTGGCTCAGTCGGTTAGGCATCAGACGTCAGCTCAGGTCACGACCTTGCGGTTCACGAGTTTGAGCCCCACATCGGGCTCTGCGCTGACAGCTCAGGGCCTGGAGCCTCCTTCAGATTCTGTGGCTCCCTCTCCCTCTCTCTCTGCCCCTCCCCCACTCATGCCCTGTCTCTCTCTCTCTCTCTCTCTCTCTCTCTCGTTCTCTCTCAAATAAAAACATTTTAAAAATTATCTAAAAAAGCACTTAGTGGGGCGCCTGGGTGGCACAGTCGGTTAAGCGTCCGACTTCAGCCAGGTCACGATCTCACGGTCCGTGAGTTCGAGCCCCGCGTCGGGCTCTGGGCTGATGGCTCGGAGCCTGGAGCCTGTTTCCGATCTTGTCTCCCTCTCTCTCTGCCCCTCCCCTGTTCATGCTCTGTCTCTCTCTGTCCCAAAAATAAATAAACGTTGAAAAAAAAATTAAAAAAAAAAAATAAAATAAAAAATAAAAAATAAAAAAGCACTTAGTGAAAACCTTAAGTAGAACAGGTTCACATACTAGGAAATTCTAAATGAAATGGGCCTTGCAGTGGGCAGATATGTCAGGAATCTGGTCAGCGAAGCGACGCCTAACTCCAAACAACTCCAGGGGTTTCAAGTATGAAAGAAAAGAGTAATTGCAGATTAAAGCAATAATAAGCAATTTAGAGCACACAGTGGAGAGATTTCAGGGGCATCTTAAAATGTCTAAAAAAGCCTTCTCCTCTCTTGCTTGCTTCAAAATAGAAGTTAATCTCTATAAACATCCCTATTGAGTAGACATGTATTAACATCTATACTGCCTTGATAAGGGTATTGCCATTTCTTTGCTGCCATAGGAAAAGAAGAAAAAAAAAAAAAAAAGCAAATCTAGCCACTTTCAGGCTCCTTTTGTGCTTGAAGAGGTAGGTGGTGCTTTGGAACAACCCAGCATGACCAGAAACTCTAAAACGCTCCAATAACCAGGGACAATCACTGCAATCATATTCCAGTCCTTCCAGGAGTGTGGCTAGGAATTTCAACCCTTTTATTCAAGGGACACAAATATCTTTGCTCTCCAAAATGCCTCACTTCCGAACACTCACCTATGGTCTCTCCCTGGAGAAGAGAGAAAGCAAAAGACATCAAAATCATATAAGGAAGGTTTTCTAAAAATACCTTTGCACAACTTGCCAAAATGACTGAGATATTTCTAATTCATTCCCAAGTCACAGAAACCGAAGCGCGTTGCTGTATGTTAAGATGTCAGATGTGAATCGTCTTAACCAGCTGGGTCAAATGTGAGCTAGGGCTGCAGCAAGAAGGGAGTTCTCAGCTGAATTTGCATAAAAATTGGAAGACTCCAACTCAGACTCTGCCATCTGTTAAAGGGGCAATTTTAAAGTGCTGTGCAATGTTAGGGTAGCAATCCTGAAATACAGCCACGGACGGGACAGCCGCAGAAGGTTAACAGATACTATCAATAAGTGATAAAGATATGTTGTAGTCATGGTAACCTGCATGCAAATTTAGAACACTAAAAAAAAAAAAAAAAAAAAAAAAAATCTCTCCCCTTTCTCCTGATACCAACTTCTAGTTTTCTTTCTTCGATATTCTTATCTAAAGCTGCGTAACTAAGATTCCAACAACAATGGAGCCTAATTTGGGGGTTTTCTCTCTTCAAGGCGGAACTTAGTAATTTTAAGGCAAATCTTCTGATCAAGAGCTTTAAGATACCAATATGGTAGTCTATGCATTTGTAAATTTTTTAATGTTTATTTATTTTTGAGAGAGACAGAGAGAGAGAGTGAGACAGAGCATGAGCGGGGGAGGAGCAGAGAGAGAGGGAGACACAGAATCCGAAACAGGCTCCAGGCTCTGAGCTGTCAGCACGGCGCCCGTCATGGGGCTTGAACCCCGGAACCGGGACCCGTGAGATCATGACCTAAGCCGAAGCCGGACGCTTAGCTGAGTGAGCCACCCAGGTGCCCCTGTTACTCTACACATTTGTATCCCACAATTCACACCACACGAAACGTGAAAAGGGGCCTTTAAGTGTTCCGTTCCCAACACGCTGTACAAGAAACTGATCAGTATTTTAATTAATTGCTCGAGATTTACGCCAAAGGGAGGTAGGTGAAATCTACAATTCGAAAGGCAGAACTTGCCCTGGAAAATGAACGCGAAGGGGGCATATCCGCCAGGAGATGCACAGGAAATCGAGAGGGATCAGTCAGAAGATGTCCATTTTCTTAACCCTGTTAAGGGTTTCTCTGGAGCAGTTTTATCCTCTCCTTTGAAATGAGAAGACACTCAAGCTCTCCTGACAAGGGGATGGAGACAAGGCTTTATCCCTGGTCCTCCCGCTGCAGGATCCTCAGCCTCCCGCTGGCACCCCAGCTGGCTCTGACAAGCGCCATTTCAGAAGAGGCCTGGAGTCTGGGCAAGCCGATTCCATCTTCCCAAAGCCACTGAATTTAAAGATCTATGTAAGGCGATACCAACATTGACAGAGAGAGAAGGCCGGAAGGATGCGGTGAGAACACGGGTGATCACTATTTCCTTCTATCTGCATATTTCTGTTTTGTAAATGTTGTAACTGAATATGCATATCATTTTTACCCTCGGACCAAAAAGCCATCGGAATTATTTTTTTAAAAATTGAGCCAAAACCTACTAGCTTTCCGCCTCATGTTCAAACTCTGAGATCAGGGATGAAGGAAACGTTTTCCGTCTCACAGTTCATTTTCACTGATAAGGGTGGGGAAAGGGGAGGAATATTCTCAGTGACGCAGAAGCTACAAAGAAATTAATTGGAATTAGAATAACAGCAATACCTTACATCCCGAACGCACTTTCCCGTCACCATCTCATTTGTCCTTACTATAATCCCATGAAGTTGGGAAAGAGAAGCCGTACAATCCCCAAATCACACATGAGAAGCTCAGAGGGGACAGAAAAGTGGCTCAGGGTCACACGGAGGAAGAAAGAAGACACATCAAACTCATTCACTTTTTAAAAGCATCCTGACTGGTAGCGCGCCATGCTTTTTTAACACCCTGCAAAGCTGTAGCTATAAATGCAGCCAGAAGAATTTTGGCATATTTGCTGTTGCATAATTATTCAAGAAGGCACAAGTGCCCCGTCAACACATTCAACTCAATCACAATGAAGAAAGGCAGCCAAAACTTCCCCCGCCCACTCCCCCACAAAATCCGCAGGGACTTAGCGAAGCACCCCGTCACGTCCTTTGGCTCCGTGTCACTCATTGTGTCTGATGACTCCCCCGGCAGAAAGTGGATGATGTTAGGTAGGCAAACTCAGCATTAAATAACAGGATGCCTCCTCTCCAATCCTGTTTTCCATCACTGTGATTCCATCAACGAGAAAGCCATGGCTTGGAGATAATAAACCTTTACCACCTCCCTTAGCCCACCAGGACTAGTTAATGCTCCTTTAACAAGAGAAAAACAGGTTTCAGGCTCACAGCCTCAAGCCAGCAACAGTTTCTAGCCACGTCTAGTAACTTTTTGGACTTCTTTTAACTTTGTTTAGATATCTTTCTATTTATAGCAAGTGATATACCTAAAATAACAAAATGTCTTCTCTGAATAAATTTCTGGATGTTAAAAAAAAAAAGCGGGGGGGAGATAAATATATTACATGGAACTGTATGAAACCACAGGTGGTAATTTTTCTTAGATCAAAAATAGTCCGAAATTCCCATGTTCGTGATCTGGCCTGATGGATAGATGCATGATAGATGGGTAGTAAACGACAGCGATAGTATATAGATATGACAAAACACACTGATACATTTATATAGAGACGTATTTAGATATGATGCCCCCAAAATGATAGTAGATGAGCGACTTTCATCGGAGAAGCCTTGTTACTAGGACAGTCGTAGTATCAAGCTGGAAACTCATTCTTCAATAGTGATACCCTTCCTCCTTGATGAGCTGACTCTTGATCCGGTCAAGGGCATCCTGGCTTCATTCAGAGTGGGCCTCACTGTGGCCCAGGGCCAGTCACCAGGGAGAAGCATGGGCCCCAGTTCACTACGCAGAAACAAGACCACAGGACCCCCACTCCACTCCCTCTCATCCCCTTCCTCTCGCCTTTGCTCACCTCCCTTATGTAAATTATGCTAGACCACATATGACACCTTTACACAAACCACCTTGAATCTGTCAGAAACAACTTCATCCTGCCTCCAAAACTGACACCCCTTCCTGTCTCTGGCACACTTCCTCCAGAATAGGCAAGTTGCTGACAGATTAGAGGGGTGACTGTTCTATCCCTAACCCCCCACCCTGCCTGCTCCAAAGGAGAGCTGACAGAACACCTCTGGAAAAGGAATTCTAAAAGCCTGTGAGGAGAAGGAAAAGACAGGGGTGGGGAGAGAACTGGTCTCAATGGGAGGTCGGTAAAGCGGGTTCATTTCATTGTAAGGTTGCCTCTCTTCGGAAAGTGGCCGGTGCTGCTTGTGGAACAGACACTTAACATAGATACAGCTCTCTCTTGGCCTTTGGAATTTGGAAGAAGGATGTGCATTTCAGATTTGATCAAGGTTTTTTTGTTTGTTTGTTTGTTTGTTTTGGTAATGTCTAGTTATTTATTTTTGCGAAGGCGGGGAGGGGAAGAGAGAGAGGATCCTAAGCAGGCCCCAGATTGCCAGCAGAGAGCCTGGTGCGGGGCTTGAACCCATGAACTGTGATAGAGTGACCTGAGCTGAAATCAAGAGTTGAATGCTTAACCGACTATGCCACCCAGGGGCCCCCGATTTGATCAAGTTCTAATACAAGTTTTAATACAAACTCCAGGCTCATTCCACTCACCCTGAGGCAGCAGCTACACTAAGGACCATGAGCGATAATCCCCCTCCCAGTCTTTCCCAACCTACTCTGTGACTTTGGGCATGCCACTGAACTTGATGGCTTTAGGTTTCCTTAAGTGCCAAATGAGGGGGTTGGCCTAAATCAGTGACTCTCAAACGGCTGGCTCCACGTTAGAATCGAGTCACCTTTATAACCATGGCCAGGTCCGGCCCCACACCTAGAAATTCTTTAATGGGTCAGCACATGCCAGGCATTTGTGTTTTTAACCTTTCCCGGGTAGTTCTAAAACACAGCCAGGTTGGGGGATCCCCGGCATAGATTATGTCTACGAGCCTGTCCACTTCCGACATTCTTGACGTCTCTGACCCTCACTTAGGGCCGAAGGCCTTCTCTTATTCCCACCTGCTCCACCCAGTCTTTACCAGCAAACACTTTTGCCTTTGCCTCAACTGCAGTTCATAGCCTTATCGGGAGAACTTCCTGCACCAAAGAGCTGAAGTTTATTCTTCTACCAAAGGGCACTTCGTAGTTCGAGGAAAAGCACGAGCCGTGTAGCTACTGCAGACCTGGTGTGGGATCCTCGGGTGGTGGCCTTGAGTAAGCCTCTTAATCCCTGTAAGCCCCAGCCTTCCCAAGTCCAAAATGAGGATAACGCCTATTTCACGGGTCACTGTGAGAGGAGTGAATATATGTAAAGAACGCGGCCGTATGCAAATGCTGAATACATGTTAATTACCACTCCCTTTCTACAATGTGGAGGCTACCACGGGGTTCTGTGCTCACAGAAGAAAGAGCTGGAGGAAGGCCAGTCTGAATTTCGAGAACCCCAAGAGCAGTCTTGGGCTGAGCCGATCAACGCCAGCCAGAGAGACACTCAGAGCTTCAAAGCTCTGCCTCCCCGCCATGAGCAGCAGCGACCTCCCTGCCCATCGGCTGCAGAGAAGCACAGATACAATCCAGTCCTGTGCCCTGGAAGGCAGAAGCTACAAGTGGGAGCTAACAGAACTGCAGGCCACGAGATAAGTAGGCCAGTCCTGGACTCCTGCAGCCAAAAGCACAGGAAGAGACAGGCAAACGGTCAAAGGAACCTAATGAGGAAACAGTGGAGTCTAGTGATACTCAGGCAAAGAGCCGTCTACAACAGATGGAAGAGGGAAAGGATGAGGAAAATAAAAGATATTTGCCCTTTCCAGCTTTGGCAGGGCCATGAAATGAATGTCTCAGACCACTGAGAATAAGCAGCCAGTGAAACGTTCAGCACTGCTGTAAGTAAGGTTGCTCTTAAAAATTCGCTGTCCCCTATCCACGCCTACATAGGCACAGGAAAAACACCAGCAGGAAGCATGCTAAAATGTTAATACGGGTTGCCTCTAGGTCGTAAACTTGTGGGGCATTTCTAGTCTCTTCAATACACATGTCTGTAAATTACAAATCTATAATGAATACGAATGTCTTTTAGTATCACGGAAAAAAAGTGAAAGGAATAAATGAAGCATGTCCCACAAGTGTATAAATGAAGGAGAGGGACATGAAGTGAAGAGGCATGTGGTGGGGGTGGGGGCGAGGACGCAAAGATTAAGACATCAAAAAAAAAAAAGAGCCGTGTTTTTAAGAAGAGACCAAGTGAAAATCTGGTGGGTTAACCATCCGTGAGACCATGCTTTCTAGGAGACTGGGTCAGAATTTGCCACTGCAAATAGCAAATAAGTCTGCAGTCCATATTTTAACCTTTTTCGCTTGCAGTGTTGACACTGGCTTTTCGAGTGTTTTGGAAGCTGGGAACCGCTATGGGATGGCAAACACAGATAAGTCACTGAGGAACGCGCTAAGGCAAATGCTGGAGCAAAGGAACCCAGCATTGAGCGCAGACATACAGAAACCACAACAAAGCCAAGGAGGGGCTTCTATGTTGTAAAACACCACTTGTCGGTATTTTCCAATCTAAAAATACATGCAAACTCATACAGAGTATCACGGATCTCTAAAAGGTGATCCCAGATCTCAGAGTTAAATTTTTCCTACAACATTCAAAATGTTTCCTGTAGCAAAACTCTTGACGTTTCACCCCCCTGGGGAGGGCCAGAGTTTCCATGTGGGAAACCCAAAGACAGAATTGCTTTCCTTCTCTCTGTGTCTATGCCTGGCCTGCTGGTATAGAGAAAATCAGAGAACAACCCCACCCCGTCTGTCACTCTATCTTTAGAGGCCTTTGCACATGGCCTGGCTGTCAGAAGTCATGAAGAACCCTGTGTCCATCATCAACCCTGTCAGGTTAGAGGATGCGGGGCTTTTAGAAAAAACAACCAAATATCCACCATTAAAATTCCTTGCAGATTTTCACCTCCCAAGACACTTTTAATCTAGCCACATATGTTAGGTTTTGAAGAAAGCAGTGTCATTAAAAAGGAAAATAAAGTTGGGCTAGGTTAAGGTTCGGATTAAGAGTTCACGAAATTCAGACTCCACACATTTCAATTAAGTGGTACATCGACCCATGTACCAAACTGTACTAAAATCCGCTCCAAGTCCCATTTGTCAAGTTTTATCTGCCACCATTTGGATTCAAGATGACAGACTGAGCTATAAATCCAATTCAAGATGGGACTTACACTGAGCAGCGTACCAAGTTTTATCAGAATCAGTCAGCTTCTTTGGGAGTTGCACATAGGATAGACTGAAAAGACAGTTAAAGAAGAAAATGTCATATCAGCTAGTGAAAGCAGGAATTGTGCTTAAGTTGGTCATCCCTGTATTTATTCATTCACTCAACAAATATTTTATTCAGCACCTACCCTATGCCAGGTGGTGGAGGAAAAGTAGAAATACGCACATCACAAGGCAAAGTCTTTGCCCTTGGAGGGTTTATATGATGACAGGGGGTTGGGGCCATAATGACATAAAATCATTAAAAACAGAGATTAAAGCCATGACGGACTAAGAAGGGTGTTGAGAAAGAGAAAAATCGAGAAAGCCTACTTTACACAGGGTTGCGGGGAAAGCTTTTCTGAAGGGAGGTACTTAGGTTGAGATGGAAGAAGGGGTTGGAAACAGTCCTACCAAGAGCAAAGGAAAAACATCCCATGCAAAACAAGGAGCAAACTCCGAGGTCCTAGGTGGGATCTGTCATGGCCGTGGACAGATAAGGGGCCCAGAGGGGAGGAGGAAAGGTGGAGCAGGCCCACCACAACTTGCAAAGCCAAGTGGTCCCTGGCGATATTAAGAATAACACTGCCCCGGGGCGTCTGGGTGGCTCAGTTGGTTAAGCATCCAACTCTTGATTTGGGCTCAGGTCATGATCTATGAGATTGAGCCCCACATCGCACTCCGCACTGACAGCACAGAGCCTGCTTGGGATTCTCTCTGCCCCGCACCGCCCCCCCTCAATAAATAAACAAACTTAAAAAAAAAAAAAAAAGAGTACACTGTCAGAAATTATTTATGTAAATCCTGCAAAACAGGAGATGTTACACCCAAAAGGAAACCGTACGTGTTGCCTTTCTTCTTTTTGAGGGCTTTCCAGGCACGCCTTAGCTAATACCTGACAGCTCGCACATATTACTTTCCTTCGGCAAATTATCATTATTAAATATTATCATCAACCTCACTAAGGAATGTTAAGTGTGATACATAGTTTAATACATTTGGCACTCAGAAGCATATAAACTTCCCATTATAGACAGTAAAAGAGCCTTCCATCAGACCGGTTTGCTCCAAAAGCAATCAGGTATTTACTGCCTGTCCTATAAAGCAAATGGCACTTGGGCATTTCAGCGCTTGGGGTGGGTGGGAGGTGTGAAGAGGAAGGATTGCAGAAGCAGTCAGTCCTCCATGAAAGCTTGTCACGTTCAGGATGGACCCAAGCAGCTCTGTGGGTAGAGGTCAATCCTCAGGGAGACAGTAGGATGTGCCTGACGGTACAAGGCAGGCTTCTGTTTCCCAATGGCCAGAAAAGTTGTCAATTTCAGGCAATTCCAAGCTTAGAGTTCTCGTGATCATTTTTAAGCCATTTGGAAAATAAAATGGATTGCCAGAGTTTTCCTAACTAGCTCGCTGATCTTTCCTTGTCATCTCAAGATGAAAGAATTCACCATCAGACTAAAGGTCACTGTCCTAGAAATATTTATGGGTGACTAAAAGGGGAAGACTATTAGAGGAATACTTTTTCACTGCCTTCACAATTGCGTGGTTAGTTGCATGAAGTATTAGACATACCTACGCTACACCCTTACCCATCTTTCCATGTTCATGAACCCATCCGTGGTATTTCTATGCTGGGGATTCTTCTCATAATGAATCTAAGGACCCCCCCTTTCAAAGAAATGGCTAAATGTTGGTTACATTTTAAACCGTGCATGATTTTAGTTCTCTCTGAACAATGTTTGATGGATAAGTCTTAAAAAAAAATGGCCGAATGGCCTAACCTTTTAGCAATAAAATTGTGTGCAATAAAAATGCTGGAGGGCACCAGTTACTGAACTGTCATGGGCTGGAGAATTATTGGACCCCATCATTCTGTACCGCAAAACCAAATTTGTAGATTTTTTTTTCAAGTAGAAAAAAATCCAGGAAATTAAATGGAAAGACCTGTAGTAATGAAATATTAAATGCAATTTCAAGTGCACAAAAAGGTCAGAAGCCAAAAAAAAAAAGATTTCTAGAACAACATTAATTTTCTCATACTTCATGTATGTCTGGGCTTAAATACCCCTAGAAACCCAGCAGGCCCACACGGGGGCAGGGGTGAGGATGCAGGGGAAGGTAGCAAGGAGGAGCCTGGAATAAGACAAAATCAGAACTAAGAATAAAAAAAAAAGAAAACATTTCCTTCCTTCCTTTTCAATTTCCAAAGTTGAAGTCGTATTGCGTAACTATGCATCAATACCTGTCAAAAGGTGTAAAAGCAAAACCACAATGACTGTACTTGAACTATGTTATATGCCAGTTGTACTCAGAGTTAGCTTGATTCTTGGTTCCTTGCACTGATAACAGTTCTTAACTTCATCATACTTGAATTTCACTTCTGGAAAAAGAGATCACGTATCACGAGATGGTCTTGTGGATCCTCGGAGCCGGTGTAGATGTGTCTGTGTGCAGGCTGTTACCATCATTAAAAGCGATCACTGAAAGTATGTAGCTTCTGTCTCAGGACACAGAGGAATATTTTGTTTAATATGTAGGTAGGAAGGGGTGGAGGAGATCCAGAGAAATTTTAAAGGAATTTTTTTTTTGAGAGAGAGAGAGAAACAGAGAGGCAGAGAGAGAGAGAAAGACAGAGAATCTTAAGCAGGCTCCACACTAGTGTGGAGCCCAATGTGGGGCTCAATCCCACAACCCTGGGATCGTGACCTGAGCCAAACTCAAGAGTTGGACTCTCAACTGACTGAGCCACCGGTGCCCCTAAAGGAAATATTTTTATTTATTTATTTATTTATTTTAATTTTTTTTAACGTTTTATTTATTTTTGAGACAGGGAGAGACAGAGCATGAACAGGGGAGGGCCAGAGAGAGGGAGACACAGAATCTGAAACAGGCTCCAGGCTCTGAGCTGTCAGCACAGAGCCCGACGCAGGGCTCGAACTCACGGACCGTGAGATCATGACCTGAGCCGAAGTCGGCCGCTTAACCGACTGAGCCACCCAGGCGCCCCTAAAGGAAATATTTTTAAATAAAAATCCTGTATGAATAAAAGGGTCACCTGCTAACATCAAGACACCTATAGTTTAGGCATGACACATTGTTCATATGGAATACTGTCTAGAGACACACGCAGGGAAAATTCTTATTTTAACACCTGGCTAACTCCCCAAGTCCATTACTCACATGGTCTATATACTCTTTAAATATGCTACAGAAATCAGATGGTCTGTAATTTACAATTGCTACAACTTTAAAGCCTAAACAACACACAATGAAATCTATTTCTTTTAAAATACCAATCTGTGTGGTTGCAATGTTGGATGGCAGAAAGAATGATTTATATTTATGGCCAGTTTTTATTTATCCTTACCTATTTATAAATTGTGTTACAGCTTCAACAGCCATGGTTAAAAAGAATAACGTCATTCCTAACCACTGCCTTTGACTATAAAAACAATTTCACCATAATGGATAACACTAAAACACTCCAAGAATAATCAATAAATGAATCCTGGATTACTAGTCGAACACTGGTGGTTATAAGTGATTACACGAAAGAGTTGATGTTACTTTGAAAATCTTAAGGTCTGTCTATGGATTTTCGTATTTTATATGTAACATTTTTATGAAGTGATTTTTGCCCTTACATAATAGCTTTCATCTTCAAAGTGCTTCACAAATATGAGCTAGTTACATAAAAAGCTATATTACTGCAAAATCAGAAAATGGGAAAGCTGAGGGTCTCTTAGCTACAGTCACTCTTTGCAGTGGTTAATCTTCAACAAAGGTTGTATGTTTTCTGAAAACACGCTTAATTATCAATACTGTTAATGAAACTGTCCAAGGGTAAACAGAGCTTTTACTGTACCAGGAAGGTGTTACTATTCATGAAAATCTCCCTTTCACTGAACCTGTAAAGTTTGAGGAAATCAGACTTGTGTTATGACCCATCTACTTTGTCCCCTTCTACTAGTTCATGAAGTCTCTTAAATGTCAATAAGAACGGATGTTGAACAAAGCTTTATCATAATAAAATTGGAAAACATTAAACATGCATCATAAGGAATAGTTAAGTAAGCTAAGGTATGTCTGTATAATATTATCCAATATAAGGTAGCCTGAAGAAATATGTTTTTAAAGAATATTTTAAAACATGGGAAGTTTTGCATTATGATATTTGATTTTTTAAAGGTCACAAGATTGTCTACATCCCATCAAGTCAATTTTATAAAAGAAATAATTATATATAAGCACATAAGCAAAGTGGATGAAATAAATATAAGTGACAGGAGTATTGTGATTTTTTTTCCCTTAGATTTTCTTTATTATTTAAAGTCTTGGCAATAAAACATATATTTTTTTAATCATGGGACCCCAATGTTACCTAAAAGAAAACAAAACCATAACCCTTACTTTACAAACTCATACTCTGTTGCAGAGACAGAAAACAGCAGTCAGCGTGATAATCTCTCTCAGCGTAGAGAACTCAAGGGTAGCACTGGAGTAACCCAAGATAGCTCAGAATGGAAGGAAGAGAGCCTGGAATTAGACCTTGCAAGGTAGGCAGGTATTTAGTAATAACGAAGAGGGCAGTCCAAACAGAGCCTATGCAAAGGCACAGAACTAGAAGATGTACGGAAACAACAGGAAAAATGATGAGCTTCGGTGGGGCAAAGTGTATGGCCAGGATGCGTAGAAGATGGTGACGAGGACGGCACATACCAGCTCACAGACCTTGAGAACTGTGGCAAATGATCCAACGTCAGTCCCTTATACACGATGGGTAGAACCTGCTGGGGAGGGGGACGTTGAGAAGTATTAGACCAAGAAAATAGTAAGAGATGAGTTATTTAGATCACTAGTACAGCAAGCAAAGGGTTGGAGAAAGGCAAGACTAGACTCAGGGACACCAGGGAACTGAGTCTGATAAGTTTACCTTTGGAAGGAGACAAGCAGGAAAGAAAGAGTTCCAGTGGTAGTTAGGAAAAAAGACCGACATAGCTTAGTGGCCGGTTAAATGTGGGTGAATGAGAAAAAGTGTCTAAGGTAATTCCCAGGTTTCTAGATGAAATAAGCGGTGGACAGAGGTACTATCACCTAAACAAAGTGGATACAGACAAACAAACAAACAAAACAACAACAAGTTAAGCATCGGACTTAACCAGTTGGTTAAGCATCTGACTTCGACTCAGGTCACGATCTCGAGGTCCGTGAGTTCCAGCCCTGAGTCAGGCTCTGTGCTGACAGCTCGGAGCCTGGATCCTGTTTCAGATTCTGTGTCTCCCTCTCTCTCTGCCCCTCCCGCACTCATGCTCTGTCTCTCTCTGTCAAAAATAAATAAACATTTTTTTAAACTTTTTTTTAAAAAAGTGACTCTGGATATCCAGATAAGAAGAAATAGCAGGGTGACTCTACTTCAATTTAAAAAAAGGGGGGGGGGGGGTGTCTGGATGGCTCAATTGGTTGAGCATCCAACTCTTGGTTTCGGCTCCAGTCATGATTTTGCAGTTCATGAGTTCGAGACCCACATCAGGCTCTGAGCTGGCAGTGCACAGTCTGCTTGGGGTTCTCTCTCTCCCTTTCTCTCTGCCCCTCCCTTGCTCATTCTGTCTCTCTCTCTCTCTCTCAAAAATAAATAAATAAATTTAAAAATTTTTTTAATTTAAAAAACACAACAAAACAAAAACAAACACACAGGAGGCTTCATGGATTAGTACGCAAGTCACAGATGAAGGATCAAGGATGACACTTGAGAGCACTTAGCAAATAACTCTATGCTTATAAAATTAGGAATACCACCCTAGAATGCTGGGCAAGGTGAAGAACCTGGAAATAGGGTAAACATCCATATTGGGGGCAGGCATGCAGAACCAGCAAAAGCAACCAATATGGCACGGTCAGAGAGATCGGGTCATAGAAACCAATGAGCAGAGATTTTCAAGAATGGAATGATCAAAATTGGGAAGGCTATGGAGGTCAATAAGAAAAGGCCAAAATGCATCATTTAAGTTTGCTAATAACAATCCTCACTTGGGGGCGCATGGGTGGACCAGTCGGTTAAGCGTCCAACTTCAGCTCAGGTCATGATCTTGCAGTTCATGAGTTCGAGCCCCGCATCAGGCTCCGTGCTAACAGCTCGGAGCCTGGATCCTGTTTCAGATTCTGTGTCTCCCTCTCTCTCTGCCCCTCTCCCACTCATGCTCTGTCTCTCTTTCTGTCTCTCTGTCAAAATAAATAAACATTAAAATAAAATAAAATAAAATAAAATAAAATAAATCCTCACTTGACCATTGCTGGAGAAGTTTCAGTGGCTGATATGGACTGAAGCAGACAACAGATCAAAGAATAATTCAGATTTAAGGAAAAAATAAATGTTAGCAGCTCCTCCCACAAACTCCACTATACACTGAAGAAGAAAGAGAGTGCCCAAATTAGAGATCAACAGGACTAGGGAAGAAGTGTACTGATGGTTTACTAATACCGATTAGCTACAATCACTGTAATGATTCTCAGGGAAGTGAAGTCACCTTTTTTCACCTAATAAAACTATAACCATGCAGCCACAAAGCAAAGATAAGACAACACATGTCCAAATGTTTGCCCTTAAAATGGCAACGTTATTCAGCCAAAATTCACATTTGCCAGATATTTTGTCTGTGAAAAAAATCGTGAGATGAGATCCCGTTTCCAAAGCCTTAAATGTTTACGTTACTCAGATAATTGAAAGAATTGGCTAATATAATGAATACAATTGATACTTACAAATTATTTGCAACCCAGGATGAATTAATTTTTGGCTAAATTACCTACTGAGTGGCCAAGATGTTCTAAATTAACTGAATAACTCTTTCAACATTAAGTAGATTTGAGGTTGATTAGATAAAAGTCCATTTGCGTAACATAAACTACTTGAACAAGTTTCAACAGAAATTTAAGAAACTTTTTTTTTGTTGAGGTTTTCATTGGGTCATTTAATTTAGTAATAGGGACTTAAACCCATAATGAAGTGAAAGTCTGTACCATTCGTTCCTTCGATTCACCTAGAGATATCAAATTCATTCTGTGTGTAAGTTCCACAAAAAGACTCATTATTTCTTACTCAATAATTTGCTCTTAGGAATTTATTATATGATATGATAGAAGAAAAATGCTATACGCACAGATTTTCTGTGTTCACTAGAATAGCATCTAGGAAAACTAAAATATGAAAACAACCTAAACATTTAACAACGGGGAGGAACCTATATAAATTATGGAAAGCTGCTTAATGGAATAATATATAGTCATTAATTGCATGAAACATAGCTGAATAAAATTATCTGTTTACTTTGACAGCAATCATATATTAGAAATTCTGTGTGCAGGGGATGCCTGTGTGGCTCAGTCGGTTAAGGGGCCAACGCTTGATTTGGGCTCAGGTCATGATCTCACAGTCCCAAGCCCTGAGTCAGGCTCTGTGCTGACAGGGTGGAGTTTGTCTGGGACTTTCTCCCTCCCTCTCTCTCTGTCCCTCCTTCACTCGCTCGTGTGTACACATGCTCTCTCTCTCCCTCTCTCTCTCCTTCTCTCTCTCTCTCAAAATATGGAAATATACCTACATACATACATAAACTTTTTTTAAGGAAAGAAATTATGTGTGCCAACCAATAATCCTTAAAGGTAATGTTATCACACGAGCTCAAAAAAAAATTTTAAAGCCATGTTGTAGGAGTAAGAAAGATTTTTGTTTCTTTTTTCATATTTCCCTGGAACATTCCTATAAGAACTTTCAGAATTTAAAAGGGAAGGAGAAAAAAAAATAAGATAAAAAGAAAGAGGGAGGCAAACCATAAGAGACTCTTAAACACAGAGAACAAACTGAGGGTTCTGGAGGGGTGTTGGGTGGGGGGATGGGCTCAATGGGTGATGGGCATTAAGGAGGGCACTTGGGATGAACCCTGGGTATTAATGTAAGTGATGAATCACTGACTTCTACCCCTGAAATCATTATTACATTGTATGTTAACCAACTTGGATTTAAATAAACTTAAAAATTTAAAAATAAAAAAAAAATTTAATAAGGATAATAAAATAAAATAATAAAAAATAAATAAAAGGGAAGGAGAGAGGGAGAAAAGGAGGGATGGAAGAAGAGGGAAAAGTAACTGAAAATCAAAACCAGTGGCAAGAAGAGAGTCCTAAGTTAGGGGGAAAAAGCATTCTAAAATCTATCTTGAAATGTTTGTGAACTATTTGTAAGACTCATTTATAGACTCCAAAGCCCTGCCTAGCACGGATACAAAGTTAAATGGAGTCATCCAGTTCCAAGTATGACTCATTTAAATGACACTGACAGATACTCTGTTATCTCTACAGTGTGTATATATATTTAAAAATACATATTTTGACCCACTGCACTGAAAACAAAGAAATAAAGCCATCTCAGGCAGATGGCTCCAGCCTAAGATGACTGAAGTGCTAAAGTTACCAAGTCGCCTTGCATTCTGGTTGAATACTATTTACAATAAACTTAATTTTATTTTTTGCTTTTAAATTTTCTGTACCATTTTGAATACGTTCAGATACAACACTAAGATAGAGTTGGGTCGGCCCGTTGCTAACAAGCCTTGTTCAATTTTGAGTGATCTGTTAATACAAAGGCTATTTCCCGACATTTCCATGAGAACTGAACTTCTTACCATCTATAATCATGCTTCTTCTAAGAATTCTTTATTTGGCTTACAATTTCGAAGGCCTATAATAGTTAGAAGAGTGGCTCCAGAGTCCGAAGGCTTTGAACTGGAGATCCTCAGTGAGTTACAGGCACGTTCCCTGCTCCCAGTGTCCTCATTTGAAAAATGAGGGTGATTGTACAATATAGCTCATGAGGTCTTCTGAATATTGAGATTAATGTATGTAGAGGACTCAGTGATGTGCCTGGAACACAACGAGCACACAGATAATGTTAATTGTTATTATTATTAGATGTTGGAAGGATACACAGAAACCTCAGAGCTCTGGCCTGAAAGGAGCCTGCCTTTATTACTATTAATCACGGTGCTAGAAAGAACAATGGTAGTGTTAGCGGACCTTTGCACGCATGCCATCATTTCCGGGCATTAACTCTTTCTTTGTATCTTTATGAAGATAGGTCTTGGGCCCATGATATAGCTCAAGAAACGGAGGTCCAGGGTAAGAATGCAATCTGACAGGACTGCCCACAAATAACCACGTTCTCTAAGAGCTGAGGTAGGTTGTATTCTGAATCTGCAGGTTAGAGGAGAGGGTATACACAAGTGTCAACCCTCCCAAGGGGCGGGAGGGAACTAGTTAAGGTTTTATAGCCTGCCTTTTGTGGACGAAGCAATTTAGATGGCTTTGCAGTTTTAAATGCTACAGTAAAACTTGAGTAATCGTTAATCAGAGCAGGAATGGTAAGTAACTTATATTTTTTTTTCAGAAAAATGACTGAAAGAGAGGGCTGCAAAAAACCAGCACTGTAAAAACTGTATTTTAGCAGCAATATCCTAAAAGTTCATGGAATATGATTATTCTTCAGGCAAGTCCGCCTTTCCAGCTTCGAAATGAGATCAGAGTCACAAGTCAGGAACGTAGTGAATTTGTTCCTCAAATACAAATTAAGAGAAGATTGCTGTTTGGAAACACCTATGCTTACAACAGGAAGGTTAGATTTTTAGCAATTTAGATGATAAATTCTGGTTCCTCTTCCCCAAATAAAATGTATTTTTATTAGTTTTTGGTACTATATAAAACCATAGGTTTATTGTGGAAAATTGTGAAAAAGAAAGTGAAAGAAAAATCATGCTAAATTCCGCAACTTTAAAATAAATACTATTAATGGCGTGATGTCTTGTATATGCTTGACACACATAGGTATACATCTATTTATTTACATTTTACTTGCTAATTTGTTGCAGCTGATATTAAAACTTTTTTATGTCATGCAAAAACTGTTCTCCCTCTTCACTGGGAGACTACGTATGCGGTTTATATCAAAAGCATTTCCTGTGTTATGTTTTTTAATGTTTCTATTTATTTTTGAAAGAGAGAGAGAGAGAGAGACAGAGCATGAGTGGGGAAGGGGCAGAGAGAGAAGGAGACACAGAATCCGAAGCAGCCTCCAGGCCCCGAGCTGTCAGCATAGAGCCCGACGCCGGGCTCGAACTCACGAAACATGAAATCATGACCTGAGCCAAAGTTGGACGCTTAACCAACTGAGCCACCCAGGTACCCCGCATTTCCTGTGTTATTGAACATT
This sequence comes from Prionailurus bengalensis, assembly GCF_016509475.1. Lineage (NCBI taxonomy): Eukaryota > Metazoa > Chordata > Mammalia > Carnivora > Felidae > Prionailurus > Prionailurus bengalensis. The sequence goes on along the minus strand of NC_057344.1, from coordinate 186,831,926 downwards.
GTTTGGGAGGGTATTTTTAGGGACTTTTTAAGTTGGATATCTCATCTTTTTAAAATAGTGCATATATTCAAGAATTGTCTACATTTCAAACCTCTCTTACATGTATGGAAACCTAAGTGTCATGACCCCCTAATAACTCCAATTAACACATGTGAAGTTGTTTAAGCTATTTAGGAACATAATTGATTTTTGCCTTAAAATATCAGAGAAAAGCTTCTAGTCAGGGGTAATCCCTTGTATTTGCATTTAATGACCTGTTTTGAGTTCTCCAAGTCTTCTGGCTACAACAGCTTTCCTTAGCTTTATAATATTCCCTGCCTCAAAAAATAACAGTAAAAGTAAAATTTTATTCTGAACATCACACGGCCATAGCTGTTGTGACTGGAAGGCTTTTACAGGCAGGAACTAATTCTCAACCCACCTCCATGACTTCTCCAAGACTTTAAAAAATTAATGGGCGCCAGACTGTTATTACTTTTCTAAAATATGTTTCTGGACAAATATTGTCCATCATGTTAATTTTTGAAACCAATTTACAGTTACAAACACACCAATAATCTCTCTCTGAGATTTGAGTTTGCTTTGGCCATACCTCATCCACAAGCAATGTGTTACGCACATCGTATAACACAGTTATACATTGAATTCACATATGTCTCTGACTACTCATCCAAACAAAGTTGAGTCATTTTCATCAGGAAATCGTTTCCCCACTGGGGGTAAATACACATCTAAACCCACAAAGATTCTATTAGCACCAGCTACATTGTCATGCAGTGATGAACACTTTCCTTCTAATTTGCTGGGTCCCCAGCTAAAGAAAGACTTTGTCGGTTCCGGTCGGCAATTGAACCGCATGTAGTAGATATGCTGATTTTAAAAAAGAAAGAACGAACTACAATAATGGTGTGGTCTCCTGAGAATACATTTATTTCTGCAGTATAAAACAAAATTAAATTCTTCAATCTCAAAAACTATTAAAAGGTTGTATTTAAAATGCATGAAGCATTAAAAAGACATCAAAATTAAAATAATCTCATAAATCTCTTCATTTAAAAGACTTATTAGAATACAGATCGAGGCAGAAAACAGCTGCCTGGCACTCTGAAGCAGTAAATTATGACTATTTTAACTTTTTTTCATTTTCATCATTGAAAATTCTTTTCCAGAATAATCGTATTGCTGTAGCAAGACCAACTGTCCCATATATTTAATATGTATACAGTAAATTGCTTTCGATGGGCTCTGAAGTGGATATACTATATATTCTTTTAAAGATCAGCAGACCACAGGGTTGCATCCTGACAAAGGATGCAAAAGATACAAGCAAAAGTTAGTTTTTAACGTAAAACCGGTCGAATGAATTATAATCCCAATTGAGTTGGCCAAAGTACTAGGGACGCCCTAGGAAAACCTGATAGTGTAAGGGTTTTTTTTTACTGTCATCCCTTTCTCCAAAGCTGCCAACTAGAATCCAAGAAAAAGTCAGCACGGGAAGGACAGATAGATGTGTCTAATCGCCATCAATCATTAAAACCGGACTCTCTTTTGTAAATGACTGACAACCAGGCGGAGATTTTTTTTCTAATAAAGATTCTCACTCCATAGATCATCATGTGTCAGTCTTGATTGTACTACAGCATCCTTGGGGTGCAATTAAACTATCATGTTGATGGTACCTTGATGCGGTTGAATCCTAAAAGGAGGAAAAGAAACACCAGGTGGCTTAACAGGAGGCCCCAGGCCACTTGCCTCTCCCAACATACTCTTTACAAATACACTGTGAACTGAGCAGTGCTCAGGGTGAGCTTTGAAAGTCTTATGAGGAGATAAAAGGTGTGTTCCCATCAATCTGACTCCCATTTTTCATCACCTCCCCTCCCTCCGGTGCACCCTGGCATCAGCCCTCTTTAGCAGAGATAAGTTTCGTTAACAGCGGGCTTTATTAGGAGCTGCTTAGAACACCATCGATTCCACTTAATTGATGATACAGTGCTACCCCCTTTTTCTGCTTTCTTTTTCCAGAAGACAACATTGGTAGCAGAATCGGACTTCTTTCCAGAAACAGCACCTATCTTTGTAATTCTGCACACCTTCCCACTGCCTTAGCCCATGCAGGCTGAGCAAAGCTCCTTATCTAAGACTCTGTAAAGGATAACAGTATAAAAACTACAAGTAGTTTATTTATCTCTTTTTTCTTTCTGCTTAGATTACCATTATCTTTGGTCACTGAATTTTGTCTTTTGGGTTTCAAATGGAGAGCGAAGTCAACCAGAAGTACAGCTCTACACCCAATTGATTACTGCTCTGTCAACACACACACACACACACACACACATACACACACACAGTTACCCCTTCTTCTGGCCTTTCCTTGGCTTTACCCTAGGGTTAACTTCCTTATGAGTGTTTCGGATGGTTCTCTGATCTTCTTTGCAAAATATTTATGCTGAAGAACAATGCAGTTCCACAAATGTCTCAGTAACTTGCACTGAAGCTGAAATGTAAGCCAAGCAAATGAGCTGTCTAAAATCTGACTGGGTTCTCTGCAGAATGGGGGGAAATTGCAGAAAACAGTTGCTAACGTGAACTACAAATCCATCCGTCCCTTCTTTCTGATGGTCACATACAAGGCATCGATGAAGCCATGAAGATGAATTGAGAAGTAGTTCCTGCCAGTAAAAGGCTTACAATCCCAATAGATAGGGGCATATGAATATCTAACTATGATAAGGTCAGGATAGCAAAAATACTAAATCAAACCTTAAGCAGTGTTCTATGATCATGCGCAACTAATTCTGACTGGAGAAACCAGGGAAGCTTCAAGGAGGTGGAAGGAAAGGAATTCCTTTCTTAGGGAGTAGGGAAAAGAGCATCTGGCATTCAGGAACAGCACAGAGAAATAAAGTACTGCCCCTATTTTTGTCATGGGACTACCACGTTCGCAATTCTTGCCATATCTACACACCATCTATACTCACGTTTGCTTCCTATCCTTTTTGAATTGCCTCCATGTTTACGAAAATAAATTTATTTTTAAAAGGAGATCTTATGTCACTACTACAAATAGAAAGCCAGTGTCCCTTGCCCCAAATATAAAAGTAAATAAATGAAAACAAGACAGTGAAATTCTAGCTAAATACTATGGTCTGAGCCTGCCCTCTCTTTGTTACAGAGGAAAGCTAATGTAGCAAAATGTTGAAGACTTCCCCACATCAAATGAAGACTTTCTCCTCAAGGTTCTCTCAGGGGTTGAGAGAGAATTCTAAACGAGGTATTTCAAGGTTATTCAATGTCATGTTAGTGTACCACCCACAGTCATTTTGAATCATTGGCCTACACTCTGGGAAACACTGGAATAGATCAAAAACTCTCAGGGGCTGGCTGAGAGAAGAAAGTAATGAGAGATAAGGCAGAAAGTAGATTGGGGCCTCGTATGGACCCTGAAGTTCATGCCAAGCGTTTGACCTTCATACGAGTTGCTGGGAAAACATGACAGGTAGGTAGCTCCTTAGGAAGAAGACTCTGATTGTGGTACAATAGATAACTAAGCAGAAAAGAGATGAAAAGCTGAGATATTAGGTCACTTGAGAGCTAGGGGTCCTAACTAGAGAAGGGATGGAAATAGGTAATGTTGCTCCCCAATGGTACCCTGCCCTAAAACACCCTGTGATTATCTGTATGTGTCTCCACGCTACTCTATCCTTTATATGAACCAAGTCATTACTGCTGCACTGCATGTAGTTTAAGATACTATCACTTGTGAGATGCACCATTATTTTATATGCCACTAAGAAAGAAAAATGCTACCGATTAAATGATGAGACACCATCACCTATAAGAGGCATCTAATTTCAACGATGTTACAATGTGGGAGAAAAAAAAATTGCTCGTCTTAGAATCAATGAGACACATTATTAATCACTATTGCTTAAAAACAAATAATATAGAACTTGGAAGTTAATTGGTTTTCAGAAAACAATGAAAAGCATATCTGGCACAATGTCCTGCTTGATGTAACTAGAACAGTAAACTGTCACCCTTTCTAGAGAAAACAATACAGAACTGTGATTCTAAGCAGAGACGAAAAGACCCTGGGTTCAAATCCTCCTTCTGTTTCTTACTAGATGGGGCACATGTGATGAGTAACAAACTCTGGAAGCTTCCATTGGTTCATCTGTAAAATGTTCTTTGTGCTTTTCAATATTTAAACACAGACCCCCACTGGAAAACTTAAAATAAGAACACTGAGCATTTTTCTGCCCAGGTTTGTCAGAAATGACTTTTAGTGAAAGCTAATCATTTATGGTAATATAGGTAGTAATTTTTTTCCCTTTTTTAACTCATCAGACCCAAGAACCATGGTGCCAACTGGTTTTAGACGATCATCGCATGCTTTATTGATGTTTACTAAAATAGGTTAGTACATGACAACTGGTCAGTCACAGAGTTGGGTTCCATACAGATGGGTTCATTTGGCTTGTGCAACTCACAACCCCAGATTCCAATTCCTTATGATTTTCTATTCCATGGCTCCTCCTGGACATTAATAAGTCCATAAGTGTGCATTGTCCTGAAGATAACATGTGGAATGGTCTACCCAATACACCTCCCGGGAATAAGAAGCTGTCCCTCCTATGAATGAGGCAACGTCCTTTTCAGGCGTGCATTACTGTACCAGGTGCTTTCAAGCTGGAACACAACCTGCACACATACCAAGCCTGGGTGTTAGGACGGGTGTTGTTCCAACTTATGGAAGAAGAAATGGAATTCAAAGATGTCACCGTCGTACTTGCCCAAGGTCACACGACTGTATGTAATGGAAGGAACCTGGAAGGAAGACCGAATCTGGCTCCAAAAGTGATGCCCATCCCACCCACTCCATACTTCCATGACATAAAAACGTTAACAACAACAACAAAAAAAAAAAAACCGTAAATATACCAATTTGCTCTTTATCCACATTTTCAGTTCACGACTTGTTCTTCATTGGTTCTCCAAGTTTTCACACTAGCCCTCAAGCTCTCTGCCACTTCTTTTCAGGGTTCTTGAGGTGCAACAAGTTTCTGAGTTTCCGGGAGACTCGCTTTCTGGGGCTGAGGGAGAGCAGACCCTGACACCCTGGTCAAAAGGATGCAGGACAGTGCTGTTCTCAGCCAGAGCCACAAGGGGGAAGGCTGACAGTATGCAGATGTGCCTAGAATTTCTGGGAGGTGCTGCAAGGTGGGCTTCTCCAGAGCAAGTGTGCAGTCCAGACCCTCTGGGCAGGGGCAAGGCGATGGTGAAGATCCGGATGCAGCTAAGCATGGAGAATGTGGTAGTTTAATATAAGAGTGCGAAGCAGAGGTTCTAGATTTGCGTCCACAGCTAACAAGCTGGGGAATGTTAGGCGAGTTGCTTCCCCTGTTAGGGGAGGGATTTAACTAGTCCTCTCTTTAAGACTTGACTCATGCCCTTTATAGTCTAGCGCTAAGGAGCTGTGATAGCATTCTTGCTGTGGGGGGAGTGCCTGAGCAGATTAAAGGAGACAGCTCTTAACTAACAGAGACGGCTGTCCGTGGAGCGCCCTCTGTTGGATAGGTGGTATCATTACAACCTCTTCTACCTTTCAGTCACAAGAGAGTTCATATCATGGCATGAGTCTCATTTTTTTCTTCTTCTCAGGCTTGACAAAGCAGAATTCATGACGTCCTGGAAATCACGTTAGAGGCCAAAGAGCACTTCATTGATCCCCACAGCTCATGCTTCAAACAATGTTTGTAACTCTCTCCATGACCCCTTTCTCCACACCCTTTCTGGGTCTTCTGACTCGTTCATATAAAGATTCTCTAATTTCTTCAATTAAAACACTACAGAGGAAGCCTGTTAACTCAAATCTGTACAAATCTTAATCCCCGTATAGCATGATGAAGAGAGCTCTTCACCACTCACCGCAGTTACAAAATGGAACTCGCATAAATTCCCTATTGCAAGAAACAGTATTTCTGCTTTATAATTAACATGGTAAAAAGTCAATAACCTTGAAATAAAGCAATTAGTAAACAGTTAAAAAAAAAAAACAAATGGGCCCAATTACTCCATGGACATGGGACATGAGCAAAAAGTTCACACAAAATAAAAGAGAAATGGCTAATAAACGATAGACTAAAATGTCAATCCGCACTAGTAATCAAGGAAGAATAAATCAAAACATGACATAATCTTAACGGCCAAGTTTATGAAATTCATTACATCCAATGCTAACGCGGATGGCATAAGACAGGCATTTCAGTATGCTGTCACCGGTACAATCCTCCTGAAAACAATATAACGAATATATCTAAAGTCATAGTTCGAACTCACGTACAAAGCATGAGGAAATTCTTAACGTACCATGGTCCTCCAATAGCCATTCTCCTCTTCCTCATTAGGAAAAGAATCCCCAGTTTTTTTTAGCTGAGCACATGTCCCTTGTAAAGATTATATTCTCTAGCATCCTTTGCAGGCAGGTAGGGTCCTGAAAATATGTTCTAGCCTAAGGCTAGGGAAAGATCCGTGCAAATTCCAGATAATAGGCTTAAAAATGTACTTTCTTCTCCCACTTTCTCCTTCTTTGCTACTGGCTGGAATGCAACTGGATGGCTAGAACTCCAGCAGCCATCTTACGTACTGAGGTGGTTTGAGGACAGAAGTCACACACAGTGGTGCAACAAAATAGAAAGAGTTGGATCAACCACTTCCAAACTGGTTTGTTTGTTTTGTTTTGCTTTTGAGAGAGAGAATGAGTGCAAATGGGGGAGGGGCAGAAGGAGACAGAGAGAGAGAGAGAGAGAGAGAGAGAGAATCTCAAACAGGCTCCCCGCCCAGCACAGAGTCTGACGTGGGGCTTGATCTCACAACCGTGAGATCATGACCTGAGCCAAAATCAAGAGTCAGACACTTAACTGACTGAGCCACCCAGCCACTCCAGACTTCTTAAATTCAGAAGACAAAGTTCTGGGGCACCTGGCCGGCTAAGCCGGAAGAGCATGCGACTCTTGATCTCAGGGTTATGAGTTCAAGCCCCATGTTGAGTGTAGAGATTACATAAAAAACAAAAAAAAAAATCTTAAAAAAAAAAAAGACAAACTTCTATTTTGTTTAAGTCACTATAATTTGTAGTTTTACTCGCAGCCCATCCTAATCCCAAAAAATATTCAGTATTCAGTGTTAATACTGAATATATTGAAAAATATTTTATTGAAAAAGTAAGATGCAGAACAGTGTATAATATGCCCCCATCGCACAAAAAAGGAAAACGAAACAGTACGTATGTGACAGCTGGGTCCGTAATGAACCATGCCTTTTATTATTCATACTGTCACACAGTCTCTTCCCACATTGAATCTGAGTTTGCCATATGATTCACCTAAACCAGTAAAATGTAGGGAAAACAACACTGTGCCAGTTCCTAGCCTAAGCATTAAGAGAACCCATGTATCAACTGTACTGCAATTAAACAAGAGGTGAGGGAAGGGGGGGATGCTGAGACGTTATTTGCAAATAAATAAATACATAGTTAATAAAAAAGTAAATAAATAAGTCCCCTTATAGGTAAACATTTACATTATGATCTGTCTTCATTAACATATATTATACAGCACAATGATATGAAAAATGCCTTTCATATAGAAAGAAATGATAACATAAAATTTATATGCATAAAACGCATAGAAAAAAGACTTGAAGGTTTATTTAAAATTATTAATACTGCTTTCCCCTTAGTGATAGAATAAATGGGTAACTTATTCTTTTCAAATTTCTTACAAAGAGCATGTTTTACTTTTAATTTCAATAATTTTACATTTATTTCTGGATGTTCTACCAGGGCCTTTTTCAAATCCCTCTAGGCTTTTTGATAGACTTTTGATACACATATTACTTGGGATTAGTTTATTCATTTGGTCAAGTTTCAGTTCTATTACTTCACCGAACATTTTTAGCTTATTTCTGTATCCTTTTCTGTATCATCATAACTCCAATATACGAGGTATTGGGGGGTCTCATTCTGCTATTTGTTGTTTCCCTTGACTCTTAACTGCATAACAGCTAAATTCTTTGTGGGTTTATAATTCTGGATTTTAAGATCTCATGAGATTTATCTGAAACTACAGAGTGCCACCAAGTCTGGGATAAAGGTGCACTTCTCCAGACAGTATTTGCATTACCATCTTCTAAGCACTCTGCATAGCATCAGTCCAGGACCTCTGAAGTTAACACCTGATCCAGATCACTCACACAGTATAAATTCAACGTCAAAGCCAAATGAGGGCAGAGCTGTTGTTAAATTTCAGGGAAAGAGGCATTTTTCCCAAATGAGAGCAGAGGCTAAGATATATCTCTTGGCCAACAGGGGGACTTTTTTTCTAACTCACTTTTCCATTGAGGGTGTAGCCCCCTGAGGGCTCTAGCTTTAGATTAAGGTCTCAGTTTCAACCTCCCACACTGCAAGGGCCCAAATCCTGGTTTCAGGTTCCTAGCACACTAGTCAAAATGTAAGAATCTAAGTTTCTGCTCTCAGCAAACACCCTCAGGGCAGAACCTCAAGCTTATATTTCATATCCATTTTCCATCGCCTTATTTATTTTTAGACCATGGAAACCGCACAGGCTTTTTTTGCAGATATCATAAAAATGTTAGTTATACTTTATCCAGTGTTCTTAGGTTATTTGAGCAGGAAGATACATGAGAGTATGTGGTTTCCAACCATTTGGCTAGAATTGGAAGTTTGCGCTGATGTTCCTTTTATAATCAGAAGAATTCTAAGTACAAAAGAACCTATCCCTACAATATGGGGAGAGGTTCACCTATCAAAAATTCCCTGAAACGTTGCTTTTTCCATCACTAAAAATTACTCAACCTTGGAGGCAGCTCCAGGAAAATCCCTGCATTTCACTGAGACTAAAATTAACTGTTAATTCATTACCAGAGTGAAAGGACACGATATATAAAGTCAAGAACTTCCATAGGTGAGAAAGTGGGGTGTGGGAGAACAGCAAAGTGCCAGAACATAGTAGGGGCTCATTAAATGTTTAGATCAACATTTAAATACCCATGTCCACCAGGCAGTATTTTGGAAATGAGTACTGGCAGAGTTTTTTCAATACTTTTTTTAAGTTTGTTTATTTATTTTGAGAGAGAGAGAGTGTGTGTGTGTGAGCACGAGCAAGGGAGGAGCAGAGAGAGAGGGAGAGAGAGAATCCCAAGCAGGCCCTGCACTATCAGCCCAGACCTGCATGCAGGACTTGAACTCACAAACCGTGAGATCATGCCCTGAGCCGAAATCAAGAGTCAGATGCTCAACCAACTGAGACATCCAGGTGCCCTGAGTTTTGTCAATATTTTGATATTCTGTTCATCAAATCTTATTATTCTAAGCATACGGGCATTTACACCAAGTGGTCTACGGAGCAATTCTTAAATATTCAAAGAGCTAAGATACATTTCTCTCCCCTTCCCCCTGTTGTAACTATTGCTGGCAATGATATTTACACAACATTTGCTTTAATTTGTAGGTGACTAATTGGCAGAAATCTTCATTTTATGCTCTGATGTGAAGATTAAATGAGATGGTTCAGGCAAAGCAGATGGCACTTAGCACATAGTAAGAGCTTGTTATGATGATGGTGGGAAGGGTGATGATAATGATGATGGGGGTGAGGGTGATGATTTTTAAAAGCATCTGTGTAAAATGTGAGGTACATATGCCATATGTAAACTATGGCCATGAAAACTAAAACCAATGCAGGACAAACGGAGCATTCTTTGTTTTGAACTTGAAAGTCCAGAGGGGCATGATTCAGGGTTATTTACTTGTATCTGAAACATCTGAAAATGCACCAGGTCTACGTAAGTACTTAATAAATGTTTTATATTTACAGTAGCTATTAGTATTGCCACAAGGGTATCATGGGCATTAGGTTTCAAACTTCCAGCATGAGGTCAAGAGGGATACGTGTACCCCTGAGGCTGAGCTCTCTAAGGCATACCCCACAACTGGTGTTCTAAGGCCCTATTGCTTGCTTATGGCTCCAGAAAGAAAGATCCACTCATCAGGACTGAGAATGACAGTTTTTTTTTTCATTTAAAAAATTTTTTTAATGTTTTTACTTTTGAGACAGAGAGAGTCAGAGCGTGAGCAGGGAGTGGCTGAGAGAGAGGGAGACACAGAACCCGAAGTAGGCTCCAAGCTCCGTGCTGTCAGCACAGAGCCCGACGCGGGGCTCGAACTCACGGACTGTGAGATCATGACCTGAGCCGAAGTTGGACGCTTAACCGACTGAGCCACCCGGGCGCCCCTGAGAATGACAGTTATTATTTACTGAGCATGTACTGTTACCAAAGGCTGAAGAAGGGGGCATTGGGGAGTTACTAAACAGGAATAAAGTTTTAGTCCCATAAGAAGAATAAGCTCTAGAGATGTGGTGTCCATCTACTGTATACCTATTGTCAACAACATGTTCTACACTTTAAAGTTTGTTTGAAAGGTAGATCTTGCATGGGGCACCTGGGAGACTCAGTCGGTTAAACGTCCGACTTCGGCTCAGGTCATGATCTCATGGTTAGTGAGTTCGAGCCCTGCACTGAGCTCCGTGCTGACAGCTTAGAGCCTGCTTCGGATTCTGTGTCTCCCTGTCTCTCTCTGCCCCTCCCCCACTCATTCTCTCTCTCTCTCTCTCTCTCGTATAAATAAACATTTTTAAAAATTTTTAAAAGGTAGATCCTGTGTTAAATGTTCTTCCCACAATAAAGTCACAAATAAATAATATTTTAAAAGCACATGCTTTTGTTTTGTTTTGTTTTTCAACGTTTATTTATTTTTGAGAGCGAGAGAGAGAGAGAGAGACAGAGTGCAAACAGGGGAGGAGCAGAGAGAGAGAGAGGGAGACAAGAATCCAAAGCCGGCCGCAAGCTCCGAGCTGCCAGCACGGAGCCCGTCATGGGTTTGAACCCATGACCCGTGAGGTCATGACCTGGGCTGAAGTCGGGCGCTTAACCGACTGAGCCGCCCAGGCGCCCCAAAGCATGTGCTTTTTGTGACTAAAGTAATTACATGTAAAACTCACGTGGTGAAGAGAGTCCAAAAAGAATGAGCACATACAGTTGAAATCCAAAAGAGTTTGCAACATAGACGGTAGGAAGAAATCATAAAGGGAGAAGTAAATCCTTGATTAACAAAACGAAAATTTTTCACTTGAGAAAAAAAACACACGTTTCCTAAGCACATACTAGGTGCCAAGCGTGAGGCGTATTATCCCAGCCTATCAGGGAAGGCGATGAAGAGTGGCGGAGACCTCAGATCCCTGGAATCTGTCCGCCTGGGCCTGAATCCCGGCATCGTCACTTACCCCGAGTGAGCTCGGCAACCTGTCTGTGCCTCAATCTCACAATCCGTGAACAGACACAACAGTACTCACCAACGCCCAGAGCTAACGGGAGGACGGATGAATTGGTCCGAAGGAAGGGCCCAGAGCACAGTAAATGCTCTACAAGCCTCAGCTATTACCACCCCGTCGTTTTCAGCTGAAGCAACTGGAATTTAAAGAAGTCAGACTCCTTGGTTTGTAAGAGGCAGAGCTCGGACGCGACCCCAGGCAGCCTGACCTCGGACGCTTGACACAGAGGAGAAGTTCGAGGGCAGGACTGCCAACGGGAGCTCCGTCTGGTTGAGAGGGACCCAGAACACGCCATGGAAAGGCGTGTCCTCCTGGCCCGCCCCACCGCGTGACCTGCCTTGGCCCAGCATCCCTGCAAAAGGGAAGATGTGGACCAACAGCTGAGAGGTGACGAGGGATAAGCCGCAGCCTCTCAGACTCAGACCCTGCTGCTGTGCTGTCTGCCCGGCCACAGAGAAGGCGGCTGGTGAGAAGCGGGCTCCGATACGTCTTTCCCACCGACATTCACGCTGTGCGAGAGCCCAGCCAACAACAAGGCCACCGCTTTCAAACACTCTGCCACGTGCCAGGCTCTGTGCTGGGCGCTATACAGGAACATCTGTATCTGATCCCCACGACAACCTGCTGAGGCTGTATCTGCTGAGGCTGTATCTGATCCCCATGACAACCTGCTGTCACTGTGCCCTCTCCTCAGAAGAGGAACTTGAGGATTAGCGAGAACGAGTAAACTGCCCATGGGCACGTCATTAAAGAGCAGGGCCGGGCTCAGCCCGGAGCTAAGTCCTAACCCATCTAAGTACGCTCTGTGCTACGGACTCACGTCTGTGTCCTCCCAGAACTCATGTGCTGAACCTTGATGGCATTAGGGGGTACGGCGTTTGGGAGGTCATGAGGATGGAGCCCTCATGAATGAGATTATAACAGAAACCCCAGAGAGCTCCTTCCCCCCAGCTGCCTTGTGAGGACACAATCGGGAGAGCTGTCTGCGGACTAAGAAGCAGGCTGTTACCAAACACCCAACCTGCTGGTGTCTTGACCTTGGACTTCCCAGCCACTAGAATTATAAGAAATAAATGTCTGTTGTTTAAACCACCCAGTCTATGATATTCCATTATAGCAGCCCATACAGACTAAGACGCTCTCCTACGACCGTGCTCACCAGACATAACGAGCACAGTGAAAGGACTCAGGTTGCAACAACAATGAGCTCCCTTTCCCCAGAGGACTGGGGAAATATAATAATGGATGGATGGATGGATGGATGGATGGACGGATGGATGGATGGAGAGACGGATGGATGGATGGACAGACGGATGGATGGATGGACAGACGGATGGATGGATGGACAGATGGACAGATGATGGATGATGGATGGATGGATGGATGGACGGATGGATGGACGGACGGATGGATGGACAGACGGATGGATGGATGGATGGATGGAAGGACAGATGGATGGAGAGATGGAAGGACAGATGGATAGATGAACAGACAGACAGATGAATGGTTGGATGGATGGATGGATGGATGGATGGACAGATGGACGGATGGATGGATGGAGAGACGGATGGATGGACGGACAGACAGATGGATGGATGGATGGACAAATGGACAGATGATGGATGATGGATGGATGGATGGATGGACGGACGGATGGATGGACAGACGGATGGATGGATGGATGGATGGATGGAAGGACAGATGGATGGACAGACGGAAGGACAGATGGATAGATGAACAGACAGACAGATGAATGGTTGGATGGACAGATGGACGGATGGATGGATGGAGAGACGGATGGATGGATGGATGGACAGACAGATGGATGGATGGATGGGCAGATGGACAGATGATGGATGATGGATGGATGGATGGAAGGACAGATGGATGGACAGATGGAAGGACAGATGGATGGATGAACAGATGGATGGATAGATGGATGGACAGAGAGATGAATGAATAAAAAAACTCTAATTCTTACAATCACTCTGTAAAGTTTTAATCATCTATATATAGGAAAGAAACTCAGTTCAGAGAGGTCGTATCCCTTGTTTCATGTCACACAGTTAATGAGTTTCAGCTGGTACTCAAACCTAGCATCTCTAGTTCCCCAATCACACAGTGCCACTCTCTACCTCCCAGAGCTATGGGGAAGATCAAATGAGACAAGGTGTATGAATGTGTTTTACAAACTCTGCACTTGGAAAGGTTGATAACTGATTTTTAATACAGAATCAAAGCCTAAAGCCAAAACAGCATAAATGAAGTGGAATTTTAATCACCAAGAAGAACTGGGAATATATGGGGACAAGAGGGCTGTCGCTAAGTATGAAATCAAATCATCCTGTGTGCTCACAGCCACTTTCTCGGGAGGGAGGGGGAGAACGGAATCCCCAGATTTGGAAATGCAGGGAGGGTTGCAAGGTTAAGCAAAAAGCACAGAACACAACCTTCCCCCCAAAGCGGGACCCTCAATGAACTGTCACCTCAACTCTGATGGAACAAAGAAGTGACAGGGTAACACCAAGAAGGGGGAGAGGGTTCGGAACCCACTGCATACATACAGCCAGCTCAGACAGTCCTTTCTCACAAGGTTTCTTATGCTCTGGTGCTGTTTTTAGATTCCTGGGTGATCTGTCTAACCTGTAACTTCCATGGTTCAATCAAGTGATTTAATTAAGCTTTCACAGTAAATTAGAACTTAGTAACACCTCCTATCTAAGGAGTTTTCACCATGACCATCTCTCTATTTCTTTCTTACAGTCACCTAATCCTCATTTTCTTAAGAACCTACACTCAGCATAGAAATCTGCCCAATAAAATCAGAAAATGGAAGCCCAAATGCAAAAGTGAGAACTAAACAGACTTCCACCTTCACACCCTTCATCCCCCAGAAGATGGCTTAAACCAGATTAGAAAATAGAATGCAATTAAATAATAGCCACAAAAGCCTTTTTAAGAACACAAATAGAATATCAGCCTACAAGTGTCTAGTAAAGTAAAAACCTCTCATGAGTCTCCAAATCCTGAATCATCAGGATTGGGAACCCACAGGGGGCCATCTTTTTCTTACAAAAAAAGCTGAAAATTGCCAACTTTTTTTAAAAGCTAAAAAACCGAGGCAATGGAAACCTAGAAGATTATTTTTAAAACATTGCAAGAATGCTGCTCCCAGGACAAGATACCCACATCACTATGCTCTCCCAGATTCAGCAGAGGGGACACCTCCAAGCCTTCTGGGCCCAAAGCTGGTAACTTAGTGACGTGAAGATAGGGACATGGAGAGTAGTGGCCCCTGGCTGTGCCCAGTGTGATGGAACAGTCCTTCCTTGGTAGAATACAGACTTGATGTTGACAGATTTTACAACATTTTGTAAAGAATCCCAGAAGTCTTTTCTTTTGGGAGGGGGGTGTGGGGGTGTGGGACTGGAACTGAAGTCAAAGCTTCTCGTGTTCTAAGTCAAGTTAAAAGGTTTGGCCAAGGGCACCTGGATGGCTCAGTTGGTTAAGCATCTGACTCTTGGTTTCGGCTCAGGTCATGATCTCATGATTCATGAGTTCGAGCCCTGTGTCGGGCTCTGCACTGGCTGTGCAAAGCGTCCTTGGGATTCTTTCTCTGCCTCTGTCTCTCTCTCTCTCAAAAAATAAGTAAAATTTAAAAAAAAAAATTAAGTATGGGGCGCCTGGGTGGCGCAGTCGGTTAAGCGTCCGACTTCGGCCAGGTCACGATCTCGCGGTCCGGGAGTTCGAGCCCCGCGTCAGGCTCTGGGCTGATGGCTCGGAGCCTGGAGCCTGTTTCCGATTCTGTGTCTCCCTCTCTCTCTGCCCCTCCCCTGTTCATGCTCTGTCTCTCTCTGTCCCAAAAATAAATAAACGTTGAAAAAAAAATAAAATAAAATAAAATAAATTTACAAAAATTAAGTAAATAAATAAAAGGTTTGGCCAAGCAACTACAAGCTGCCAATTTGCAGCTGCAACCATTCCCTTCCTCAGTGATGTCAGGTACCCACAATAAGCTCAAACAAGACTCCAAAAACCCAAGTTCTCACTCCTTCACTTACCAGTGATGCACACTTTCAAAAGGTCACCGAAACTTCTCTGGGCCTCAGTTTCCTCATCTTCAAAATGGGCCTAGTGATGCCTGCCTTATTTACTTCATGTATATGTTCCAGGAATCAACTAAAATAAGCTTTTCAAAAACCAGGGCTCCTCATTTTTGCACGTCCCCAGGGTCTGGGCCCCCTCCACAAGAAAACAAAATACACGTTAAAAAGTTTGTTGAGCTGAAAAGAACGCTTTGAAAACAGTGAAACTTCCATCAAATGTGAAGTGTCACAGTAAGTGCTAGTCCTCAGAATCTTTTAAAGTTGTGCAGAAAGTTTTCATGCGGCGATTTTCCAAAAAACAATGTATTTTCCCTCCCCCCCCCCAAAAAAAGCTCTTCCAACAAAAGAAATTGACAGTATCTGTTTAGTAACTTAGAGAGAAAGGGAGAGAGAGGGAAGAGAGAGGGCTTTTATGCAAATTTGATTTCCCTATAATAATCTAGAGCTATTCTGCTAGAAGGAATTATCTCCGCAGGCTGGCAGCTGTGGTAGGCAGAGAATTAAAAATGGCTCTGTATATGGGAAAATCTGTTCTATAATCAGTGCTATTCTTGGAGGGGACATCAATCTGGTCCAGCTCCCATGATGCTCCACTTGTGTGAATGACATACAAGCATGAGGTAGAAACTCTCATTACATCACGGCTGGGGATTCTGCCCCACCTAAGACTTTGTACCACTGCCCTGAGATGGAGACAACCCAATGGCGGCCTCCAACCAGCCGGTGTGGCCAATTCCCTTGGCTTGGGAAAAAAACAAATCCTTCAACAATGATTTCTTCAACTCGGCTCTAATGAACTGCCCACTCTTAGGGTTAATATAAAGCCTCAGCATGGTGGGGTTTTTTTTCCCCCCTTCCTTCCTTCCTCCTTCCCTCCCTTCTTCCTTCCTTCCTTCCTTCCCTCCCTCTTCCTTCCTTCCTTCATTTATTCATTCATTCATTCTTCTTTTCTACCTTCCTCCCTCCCTTCCCTTTCCTCCCCACGGTTCTCATACAGAGAACAAGGCTCAATTTTTAAGTTACAAGACAGCAGACGAGCAAATGCTACTCAAGGGCTCTTCGCCCATGGGAAAGGGACGTGCCACAGAAAAAGGGTTTTACGAAATAAGCAACCACTGTGGCGCCTCGCAGGCATTAAAGAGGTCCTGGCCGTGAGTGGCTAACACGGTCAAGATAGCTTGGAGACTCCAGGCGGCAGCCCTCACCCCACAAAAGGAAAGTAAACAGCAGACGAATAAAGCCGTTATGTGCTTCCAAGTGGATTCTATTTCCTTCACTGGACCGTGGAAACTTCTTGGGAAGCACTTGGGATGTATCCCTGTGCTACAGCTGAGGCATCTTTCTTCTTTCCCTGAGTCATACGCGCCAATCACTGGGCCTGCTTGGCCCGGCGGGGGGAGGGGGTAGAGGGGGGGGGATCGGTGAATATCCTAACGTCAAGAAGTTAACTGTGTGGGTGTGTGGATGCGTGTGCATGTCTCTGTGCTTGTAACAAGGTGTGGACTCACCCTGACTTCAGCCACTCAGTGTCCTTTAGAACCACTGAGAGCAAATGCTAGGGCTGTCCGGAAACGGCATCTTATAAACCGGAAGTCGTTTCCCCCCTTCAAGCGCTATTAAGAAATTGGCCTTGCCAACGTGCAGTGCCCGTGAGCCCACGGCTGAGTGCACACCAGGCCACAGAGGAAGGTCAGGGCCTCCAGAACGCTGAGCCCTCCAGGGAGGATCCAGCTGGCTCCATTAGGCCCCAAACATGGCGGACGTGCTTGCACAAGAAGGTCCGAGAACAACCTCGTGGAACCGACGGGGCACAGACTCCGTTTTAGACCCCCTGAGACCGGACCCCCAGCGCTGAGACGGCTCCGAACGGCTCTTGCAGAGATGCAAGAAATGCTGTGACGTCCTTCAAAAATGTTCCCGGGATCAAGGAGCGCGTCCCTGCTGCAAGACAGCGCCCTCAGGGTTCCACCAGCCCGGCCTTCGCTGCTCATTCCCGGGCTCGGTCCTCTCCTGTCTTCTCTTTTTCAGCTACGGCGGCCCCCGATGCCAGGCACCCCGGGCACCTGCCCACCTGTCAGCCCCACCCCACTCCCTCTGAAGCTCAGAGGCTCCAAAGTTTGGAAGAAAGGCACAACAGCCGCCCACATTATCCCTTCGGCAGGAAGGCAAACCCGGGTGGCACTGCAAGGTTAATTTAAAAGACAGCGGCATCCGTTTTGCTCATTACGTTTCATGTGTAAACTGCAAATTGCATTTGAAAATATTTTCTTTAAAATGAAATTGTCGTTCTGAGCCCCTGGTCTGGGGACAGCAAGCAGCACACGTGTTAACGCCGGGCGCCCCCCTCGCATCCTTCGCGGAGGCGGCAGGCCACGCCTCCTGACCCTAATACACACTGCAGAGAAGGGAAATGTTATTGTTAAATAAATCATTCTCCTACACCGGGAAGCTGGGGCAGAAGGGGCCTCTCGAGCTTCTGGATTCAGGGTAGTGGCTCTGGATTTTAAGAGGAAGCAATTAAATGTGTGGCTCCCTTGGTTTGCCTTCCCATGGACCTTGTTCCCTTTCTCGTGGGCCTAAGTTGGTTTCCCCCAGGAATTTTGAAAACGAACGTGAATGCCTTTTGTCAGTGAGGACTAATGAGAAGGCATCCGCTCTCTGGATGTCGGGCACGGGCCGCGTGTGCCTCAGTTCCCTCCTCTGTAAAATGCGGATGATCATAAGTCCTCTTTTATTCGGTTCGTTATGAAGAATAAATCGGTTGAGTCACCCGAGTATCTGATGTGATGTCTGGCGCATGGTTAGCACACAGTAAATGCAGACACATTCCATCTCCTGAGCCTGCGAAAGAGGAGCAACTATTTAGAAGCTTTTTCCAAAAAGGCTCAGTTGGAGTAAGGAATTCTGGCTCCCACACCTGAACCCACACCTCGAATTCGACATCACCAAAGAGAGATGAACAGATCTTGCACCGCCTGGTGTGATGGGGTAAGAAGGACACATCATGACCTGGGACATGTTTTTACCAAAATCATGGGCCTGAACTTGATCAACGATCTAAGAGTCTACAGGAGAAAAATAAAAGGGACTGAGGAACACCAGGGACACAGGCAGCAAAATCCACCTTGCAGGAAACTCAACAGGACAAATCATCTGTTGCTTCCACAGTAGGTTTTAAGCAAAGAATAAACAAAGAGGAGGAAATCCTAGATTAAAGGAAACATGAAAGTCATACCCACCCAAAGGAATGTGTGGACCTCAGTTTGAGCCTGCTTTGAACAAACCAAATGTCAGACACTGAGAGTTCAAATGAGGCCATTGGAACATGGACTGGATAATTGTGATATTAAGGAATTTAATTTTTATTTTTTTTAATTTTTTTTCAACGTTTATTTATTTTTGGGGGGACAGAGCATGAATGGGGGAGGGGCAGAGAGAGAGGGAGACACAGAATCGGAAACAGGCTCCAGGCTCTGAGCCATCAGCCCAGAGCCTGACGCGGGGCTCAAACTCCCGGACCGCGAGATCGTGACCTGGCTGAAGTCGGACGCTTAATTGACTGCGCCACCCAGGCGCCCCAAGGAATTTAATTTTTAAATGAAACTAAATTAAAAAGTTAACTTTTGTTAATGTTTACTTCTGAGAGAGAGAGAGAGAGAGACAGAGTGTGAGTGGGGGAAGGGCAGAGAGGGAGACACAGAATCCGAAGCAGGCTCCAGGTGCTGAGCTGTCAGTACAGGGCCCAACGCGGGCTTGAACTCACGGACCGTGAGATCATGACCTGAGCCGATGCTTCATCAACTGAGCCACCCAGGTGCCCCTAAATTAAAATTTCGAATTAATGTTTATTTATATTTGAGAGAGAGAGAGAAACAGTGCATGAGCGGGGGAGGGACAGAGACAGAGACAGAATCTGAAGCAGGCTCCAGGCTCCGAGCTGTCAGCACAGAGCTGGACTCGGGGCTTGAACTCACAAGCCGTGAGTGAGATCATGACCTGAGCCAAAGTTAGATGCTCAACTGACTGAGCCACTCAGGTGCCCCTTTAAAATTAAATACTTTAATTCAATTTAATTTTTTTAGCTGCTCTCATTGGGAAATAGAGTCGAACTCCTATAGTGACTCACTTCTCCAGTGGAAGGGGATGGTAGGGATGGTCATAAACTCTGAGTCTAGGTCATAAGAAGCCTTGCAGCTTCTACTCAAGTGACTTAGAACTCTTGTTCATGGGACATTCCTTCTTGGAACCCAGCATCCATGGGAGAAGCCCAAGCCACATGCAGAGTCACCAGCCCCATGTGAGTCCCCCACTGACAGTCACATGAACGAGCCACCTTTCGTATCCAGCCCAGTCATATCTTCAGACGATTACAGCCCCGACTGGAATCTGATGAAAATCACAGTAAAGACCCCAAATGAAAACTGCTCAGCTGAGCCCATCAGCCCACAGAACCATGAGAGATCACAGTAAACTACTGTTTTAAGCCCCTAAGTTTGGAGGTGCTTTGTTACGCAGGAAAGAAAGAAAAAAAAAAAACAGAAAGCTTCATCTGTTAGAGACAGATCCTTAAGTATTTACAGAAGAAATTATATATCTGGGATTTTCAAATTAATCTAATTGGGGCGGGAGGGGTAGAGTTGAAACAAACAAGCCTGCCCATGTGCTGTTACTTGTTAAAACTAGGAAATTGGATCATAGAGAGTCATTATACTCTTCTCTCTACTCTTGAATATTTTTGAAACGTTTTCTAATGAAAGCTTTTGTAAGAGCTTTGAATTTACCAAGACAAAGTTTCAGGACTACAGGGGAAAGAATATCATTAGCTATGAGGTGATTCTATGAGGTGGGCATCACAGATGTCATCTAAATATGCAGTACTGATAAGCCCGCTATGACCCATCCAACCACAGGACATCCATCTCTGAGAAAGCAGCAAATAGAGTGGAAGGAAGCTGGAGCCAAGAGTGAATTCGAATCCCAGCTCCAGCTCCTTCTAGCTGGGAGCCTCGGGCACGTTCCTCAACCGCTCTGGGCTTCACTGCTTCCTGTGCAAAGGACTTTTTCCTGATGAGGCTGCCCAATTCTGAAACAGTTAAAGGGGCAGCATACACTATAAAGTGCTACAGAGGTATGGATACAATTGTTGCAAGCTGTAATGGAAAAGAAATCATCTACTCTCATATCCCTGACAATGTTATATCCCTGCACATCATCTGCCTACCAGTGTAAATAACATTAAATTTCTGTTCTTTTATCACATCACATTCAAGAGCTCGGCAGCTCTTTATTTATGCTGGGGGATGCATTTGGGATGGCCTGGTTAAAAGAACAGCTATGCAGGGCACGCACGATTCATCTTGGGGGCGGGGTGCATCTTGAAGAGACAGCGCTCATCGCCAGGGCATCAGAAGCAGGGTGTTATGTTGGGACAAGAAAACCACGTGTGCTACAAAGGAGAGCATAACCAAACTGCTTCCTGCTGTGGGCAACTCCCGAGCTGGCTCCTGCAGGGTGAGCAACTCAGAGATGCATCTATTTTAGGGTGGTTGATTTTCCTCCCAAACAACACCAACGAGACTAACAACCCATTAAGTTCGCTAATAAATTAAATTAATCCGCTAATCTGTGTGCTTCTATATGGAGAACTAGAATTCTACGTACATCTCTCTTTACACAGCGAGTGCAGAGCAAACCAAGTATCTGTAATGGAAGCAGGTCCTCCATTAACTTGTCTCTCCATTTCAGTGATCTGTTACTATTAAAATAAATCGTGAAAAAAAATTAATGAAATAATGTAACTTCAACAGGCAGTTGAAACCCATACGTTTGCCAATGGCTCGTAATTTTCTAATAAAATATAACATGTTAGGTAACATCAAATAGCAAATAAGGCAAATTTCAGTATAAGACAGATCCCTGTCTTTTTCTCTCTACTCGATTTGCAGCTTCTTGAAGGTAAGTTTCTGGTATGGTTATCTTTTCTATGGCATTAACCGAAATGCCTGAGATTAGCATTTCCCAAAGAGCATCAGCAGAACCCCACTCTGCCAACTTTGAATGGTGTTGCATTTGTTAATGGTCTTTCAAGTCAGGCATGTGTTTGGGAAATGCTTGGCTAATCTTTCGCCAGGTTCTTGCCGTTGGTGGTGGTGGCTTTGAATTATAAGCCTTCTCAGAATTTAATGCCCACGTTGCTAATCTCCAAGAGGTATCCAGAAATGTTTCTGTTCAGAAGACATCTCCCCAGACTCCCATTACTTGGAACATCTTAGAGGGAAGGAGAGCTGACTTCTGCTCAGTAACTAACATTTGGGCAGCAACTCCTTGTTCACTCAGTACTTTACAACTAACTCATCAGATCTGCTGGACCGCCATGAGTTAGATTGAGCAAACACCATTATTTTGTTTTACTTATTTATTTTGAGGGACACAGAGAGAGAGAGAGAGAGAGAGAATCCCAAGCAGGCTGTGTGCTGTCAGCACAGAGCCCAATGTGGGGCTTGATCCCATGAACTGCGAGATCATGACCTGAGACACAATCAAGAGTTGGACGCTTAACTGAGCCACCCAGGCGCCCCAAACTTATTTGTTAATTTTTTTTAATATTTTAAAATATTTAAATATTTAAAATATTTTAATATTTTTAATATTTATTTTTGAGAGAGAGAGAGAGAGTACAAGTAGAAGAGGGGCAGAGAGAGGGCAAGAGAGAGAGAATCCCCAACAGGCTCCACACTATCAGTGCGGAACCTGACACGGGGCCCAAACCCACACACCACGATATCATGACCTGAGCCGAAGCCCGATGCTTAACAGACTGAGCCACCCAGGTGCCCCTACTTTCTTCTTTTTAATAAATGTTTATCCATTTTTCAAAGAGAGAGCGTGAGCAGTGGAGGGGCAGAGAGAGAGGGAGACAGAGGACCCCAAGCGGACTCTGGGTTGACCGTAGCGAGCCCAATGCGGGGCTCGAACTCACAAACCGTGAGATCATAACCTGGGCTGAAGTTGGGACATTCAGCTGACTGAGCCACCCAGGCGCCCCTAACCTTATTTTTTAATAGACTATTTTTTAGAACAGTTTTAGGTTCATAGCAAAATTGAGCAGAAACTATAGTCCTGTCTTTACACACGTGCACAACCCCCCCCCCCACACACACACACACAACCTCAACAACAGAGCGTTGCCTTGGTTATATTTGATGAATCTACACCAACATACCATTATCACCCAAGGTCCACAGTTTCCATTAGAGTTCCCTCTTGGTGCTATACATTCTATGGGTTTTGATAAACGTATAATGGCATGTATCCACCATTATAATATCCATTTCTCTGCCTCAAAAATCCTCTGTTCACCTATTCGTCCTCCCTCCTCTCTATTCCCTGGAAGCCACCAATATTTATACTGTCCTCATAGGTTTTTTTTTTTCCCCTCAAATGTCATATCGTTGGAATTATACATAATTCATAATACACAATGTAGCCTTTTCATATTGGCTTCTCTCACATAGTAATATGCTTTTAAGTTTCCTCCATGTCTTTCCATGGCTTGGTAGCCACGTTTCTTTTTAATGCTGAATAGTATTCCATCGTCTGGATGGACCACAGTTTCCTTATCCACTTACCTACTGGAGGATATCTTGATTGCTTCCAAGTTTGGGCAATCACGAATGAAGCTGCTATAAACATCAATGCTTTTGCATAAACTTAAGTTTTCAGGTCATCTGAGAAAAAAACCAAGAAGCATGATTTGCAGAACCATATTAAACCATGTGGTTTAATTTTATAAGAAACTGCCAAACCGTTCTCCTAACTGGCTGCACCATTTTGCGTTGCCACCAGCGATGAACGAGAATGCCTGTGGCCCACATCCCGGCCAGCCCGGAGTGTTATCATTTAAACTCATCTTGCAGATGAGGCAATTGAGTCTAGACTTCAAATGAAGCGGCTGGAACCAAAGTCTTCTAACTGTAATGAATCAGCGTGCTTTTTCCGGTCCACTACACCAGGAGTCTGAAAACCAGGGGCCGCGTCCTGCCCACCATGTCTTGTTCTACAAGCTTTGCACATACGTAAGCAGTTGGGGGGGGGGGGATCAAAAGAGGAATAAATATCATGACCTGTGAATTCTGTGGAATTCACAGCCCACTGTCTGTAAATAAAGTTTTATCGGCACACGGCCATGTTCATTGTTCACCCAATGGCAATGGGTGAATGGCAATGGCAATGGGACAATTGCCATTGTCCGTGGCTGCTTTCGTGCCGTACAGGCAGAGTAGCCAGAGAAAAAGGATGGCCTGGAAGCCTGCAATATTTAGTATTGGCCTTTTCCGAAAAAGGCTGTCACCCTCCGCACCAAAGGATCAACCCTAACCAGAAGTATCTCTATGAAGACAGTTCTAGACTTTGTAATGTTTTTGTTTTTGTTTTGTTTTATCAACAAACTCAAAAAATAGTTCAAAACCAGTTTCCTGAGGTGGCTCTCCCTGCATAGAACTCCCTTTCTTACTTTTTCCACACATCCGCACATTGTACAGTCAGTGACGCTACACGTAGGAAGTCCTGAATTTTGATTGCCAACCATAAAGTGCCCCCTCTCTAAGATTTAGATTGTTTTCCTCTTCCGGGGAGCTAGGCAGCATCCTGGCTGCTTCTTCTTCTTCTTCTTCTCCTTTTTTTTTTTTTTTTTTTTTTTTTTTTTTTTGCCTTAAGGTCTGTTTACACTCAGCGGGAGGAAAGGTAAGGAGATAAAAGCAATGCAGAATGAATAAAGGAAGACAAGACTCCAGCAAAACACGAGAAGGCAAGATTAGAGGAGCAAGCCCCAGGGAAGAAAGTTTACAAGTTAGCAACCGAGGGGATGGAAAGGGAGATTACACCAGAACACTGTGGCCAGAAGCAAGAATCATGGGAGACAAAATCGCCACAGGCAAAGGTTATTTCAAAGCACAGATCTCCCGACTTGTGGATCAAGTCACTGAAATAATGAATTTAATTCTACCTATTAGTTTCCTTAGCCACCTGGGATCCCCACTGGTATTTCAACCCAGACCCTTGCTGGGGGCTCAGGACAGGGAGCCACGGGGAATGGGAAGACGTTTGGAATCTGAAATTCCTTTTTCCACTGCTCACTTCAGATCAGAAGGCAGGGAGAAAGGGCTCCCAGTGTCAGTTTAAAACACCCCTGACATGTTAGACTCTTGACAGGCAGAAAAAAAAGACCTTTTGTTTTTGTTTTTGTTTTTGTTTTTGTTTTTGTTTTTTTTAGCAGGCTTCACACCCAGCATGGAACCCAAAGGGGGGCTTGAACTCCTAACTCTGAGGTCAAGACCTGAGCTGAGATCAAAAGTCAGACACTTAACCAACTGAGCCACCCAGGCACCCCCCAAATATGTCCTTTTTCTGTAGCCCCCAAAGTAATCTTATGAATAATAAAGAGTGGCCAATTTTTTTTAAGTTTATTTATTTATTTTGAAAGAGAGAGTGCACATGCAGGGGAGGAACGGAGAGAGAGAGGGAGCATGAGCAGGGGAGGAGCAGAGAGAGAGAGAGACAGAGAGGGAATCCCAAGCAGGCTCCTCACTTTTGGCATTGAGCCCAATGCAGGGCTCGAACCCATGAACCGTGAGTTCATGACCTGAGCTGAAATCCTGAGTCGGACGCTTAACTGAATGAGCCACCAGGTACCCCAAGAGTGGCCAATTTTTAAACATTTACCGTAAGCCAGGCCCTAAATTGAATGCTTTCCACATATTAACTTCTTTAACCTTGGTAACAACCCTTTGAGCTAAGTCATATCATGGAGACTTTGAAGTGACTGACGGAAGTCAAATGACAAGGGGGATTCAAACTCACCGGAGGCTTTATTAGCCTCCTAAGTCTACACTCCAAAAGCACCATGAACCACCATCTCCCAGTGAGCATTGTGAAGAAAATGTAAGACCTAAAGTAATCCAACAGGTGCTAACGAACTGAATCGAAACGGGGCTTCCTCAGGCCAACAAGTGCGCTTATCTGTACTAACTTAGGATAATCTTATTTTTAAACGTATCTTTGAGGGGCACCTGGGTGGTGCAGTCGGTTAAGCGTCCGACTTCAGCCAGGTCACGATCTCGAGGTCCGTGAGTTCGAGCCCCGCATCGGACTCTGGGCTGATGGCTCAGAGCCTGGAGCCTGTTTCCGATTCTGTGTCTCCCTCTCTCTCTGCCCCTCCCCCGTTCATGCTCTGTCTCTCTCTGTCCCAAAAATGAATAAACGTTGAAAAAAAAAAATAAACATATCTTTGAAACACTGCAGCTTACAGACTGGTTTCATGTACCTTTACCTCATTTAATCTTGCCCAGAAGCTTGCGTAAGGAATGGAAGGGAACCCTGAGCGCCTAACCAGTATCTTTTCTCCCCTTCTTCCTTCTTCCAGAGCAGTAGAAAACGATGCGCTTGGCCACCTGACAGCTACTGGCCAAGCACGAACCACACTGGGGCCCTGTACCTCTGGCTCTGCCAGAGACAGGCCCCATTTAAGCGTGCTGTCACTCTTTCACTCTTGAATCCCCGTGTGGGTGACCAAGTATATGGTCACCCTAGCTCAGTGGCCCTCCACCTCAGCTATGCAGCTGGATCTCTTGGAGTCATTTAACCTGTATTTATTTTCGGGGGGGGGGGAGATCCTGAGTTGGGGAGGGGCAGAGAGAGAGGGAGACACAGAATCCAAAGCAGGTTCCAGTCTCCGAGCTGTCAGCACAGAGCCCAACACAGGGGCTCAGACTCATGAACTGTTGAGATCATAACCTGAGCCGAAGTTGGGCACTTAACCAACTGAGCCACCCAGGCACTCCTCTTGGAGTCATTTAAAAATAGAGTCCTCGGGGCGCCTGGGTGGCGCAGTCAGTTGAGCATCCGACTTCAGCCAGGACACGATCTCGCGGTCCGGGAGTTCGAGCCCCGCGTCGGGCTCTGGGCTGATGGCTCGGAGCCTGGAGCCTGTTTCCCATTCTGTGTCTCCCTCTCTCTCTGCCCCTCTCCCGTTCATGCTCTGTCTCTCTCTGTCCCAAAAATAAATAAACGTTGAAAAAAAATTTTAAAAAAATAAATAAAAATAGAGTCCTGGGGCACCTGGGTGCCTCAGTCAGTTAAGCATCTGACTCTTGATTGCTGCTCACAGTTCATGAGATCAAGCCCTTACATCAGGCTCTGTGCTGACAGCACGGAGCCTGCTTGGGGTTCTCTCTCTCTCCCTCTCTCTCCGCCCCTTCCCCGCCCCTCAAAATAAATAAACTTAAAAAAAATATGGAGTCCCAACCCCAACCGTAGAGATTCTGATTTAACCCATGTGCTGTGTGGCCCAAGCACAGGTACTTTTTTAAGCCTTCACGTGTTTCAAATAGACAGCCGGGCCTGAGAAGCACTGCACCATATCTAAGCCAAAACGGTTAGAACTTACAGGAAAAAAAATAAAAATCTTTTACAGTGCTTAAAGGAAGCTCACTCAGCTGGCAGGAGGTAGCCTTGGGAATGTTTTTGCTGGGACTGTTGATATGGAGGCTGAGC
This sequence comes from Prionailurus bengalensis, assembly GCF_016509475.1. NCBI lineage: Eukaryota > Metazoa > Chordata > Mammalia > Carnivora > Felidae > Prionailurus > Prionailurus bengalensis. Next base: position 186,804,856 of record NC_057344.1, on the reverse strand, counting down.
CCAAGCAGCCACCTTGTTTGGCAAGGCCAGCCTGAAGATGAAAACCACATGCCGAGAGGGGCAACGGGGAGCAGGAGCTGGGGCCACAATGGCCGTGGGGCCGTGAACTACCTATAGAATGGATTTACGAGGAAGAAAAATAAGTCTTTCTTTTTTTAAGCCACCGTATCAAATGTCTACTGCCAAGAGCCGAATGCAACTCTTACCTAAGCATACAGTGGGCATCACCGTGCTACAAATGACACAAGTTGCCCAAGGTTGCACGGTGTGTAAGTCTCAGAAGCCAAATGTTCTGACTTCAGTCCTACGACCTTTCTACTGGAGGTAATGGGGCAGAGTATATTTTCAGGACAGAGGAAAGGGCTCTCACTTAAAAAGATCTTTCCAGACAACTCTACTGACCTTCCGACCAACTGTTTTTGAGTCCCATTCATTCACACACGTTGCCAGAACGCAGAGCAAGGCAAGTAATAGCTTTACGAATACATGTAATAGCTTTACGAATACATGTAAAGTTTGTTTTGCTTTGGGAACAGCAAGCCCTTCAAATTTGCTTTCTACTGTGGCTATATTTCTGATACATTGAGCTAAAGTTTTATAAATCCCGAATTCTTTTCATTTATTTCCTCAAAAATACTTTCTGAGAACCCAGCATGGGGGAGACTCTTCTGTTAAGGGGAGAGGAGCAGGGTTGCAGGGGTGTGAGAAAGATGCATGTTCCTACTCACAAGGAGTTTAAAATCTGAGTGGGACATAACACGCACACGCACATAGCTACAGTGGGTGCTTAGTACTATCACCAGTGGGTGCTTAGTACTACCAACAAAGAGTTGTGATTAACCAGAGAAGCACAAGATCACCTTTGGTTTAAGGAACCAAGGAAGGCTTCACGAAAGGGATGTCATTCATGTTTTAAGATCGCAAAAGGCCAGGCACTTCAGGCCTAGGAACTGGCCTGATCAAGACCCACAGCCAGTTAGAGCTGGGTATGTAAAGGAGCATCAAGGAATTCAGTTTGACTGTGGCTCAATGTCTATACTAGAAAAAGAGGGTAGATGAAGCCAGGAAGGTGGTTTAGGGTCAAACTACAAAGAAACTGGCATGCCAGGCCAACAGATTTGGACCCTATTCAGAAGATTAATTTGCCAAGCCCAGGCAAGATGAATTGGCCAGAGAGAGAAGGGAGGCTGTGAAACCGTGTGAGAGGCCACTGGAACGGTCCAGGCAAAAGGTAACGCACGTCAGAATTAGGGCAGCGGTAGTGGGAATGCAGAGGAAGGCTAAGTGCCAGAAACAGAACTAACTAGACTTGGCAAGATGTGGGAGGTTCCGTGGATGCAGGAGAGCGACCGGACAGCTCAGCGTTCTCGTCGGAGGGAATGAGTAGCTTCCGTCACACGTGCTGGTTCCAGGAACGCAAAGTTCTAACAGCCAATAGGAAGTACAGAACCGGCCCACGGGAGAGATATCAAGAGTGGAGTGTCAGATGTGGAAGTCATTCGTCTGGAAGTGGTAGGTGAAGCCACTAAAGTAGGGAAAGAGGGGCGCCTGGGTAGCTCAGTCGGTTGAGCAACCGACGTCGGGTCAGGTCATGATCTCGAGGTCCGTGAGTTGGAGCCCCGCGTCGGGCTCTGGGCTGACAGCTCAGAGCCTGGAGCCTGCTTCGGATTCTGTGTCTCCCTCTCTCTCTGCCCCTCCCCCACTCACGCTCTGTCTCTCTCTGTCTCAGAAATAAATAAACATTAAAAAATAAATAAATAAATAAATAAATAAAGTAGGGAAGGAATAGAGAGAGAAGAAATTGGAAGATAGAAACTCAAGTACTATTGACAAAGAAGGGAGGGAGGGAGAAAGGGGAGGAGGGAGGGAGGGAGGAAAGAAGGAAAGATAAAAGCAAGGAAGGGAGGAAAGTGGGAAGAAAGGAAGGAAAGAAGGAAGAAAATAGGAAGGAACGAGGAAGGGAAGGGAGAACAAAAGAAGGAAGGAAGGAAGGAAGGAAAAGGAGAAAAAGTAAGTACGGATCAGAGACCCAGGAAGGAAACCAAGGGAATATAATGTTACAGAAAAAAAGGAAAGAAAGGCTTTAAAGAAGAAGTTGTACTAACAGCGTTAAAGCAAAATAAACAAACAAAACAAAACAAAACGTATTTGTGTTTTTTTCATTTGACTTTTCTTTTCCACGGCCGGCCTAGCTCTGTTGCTAAATGACTCCCTGCACAGGCCATGAATCGCTCCCTTTCCACAGGAGGGCGCAGGCATGGCCACCAGACAAGTTCAGTGGTCTCCACTGATGTAGCAGGAAAACAGCTAGTCAGGAAGCTAACAGCCCTCAAGTCTGGTTCAGGTTCTGCCTCTCGGATAGATTTCATAACCCCTCTGGGTGGAGATTCAGCTATAAAACGATGGGTCAAGGTTAAATGCACAAAGGTATATGCAAGGATGTTCGCTGTAGCGTTGCTTTATTGTAGGAAAAATCTGAAAACAACGCTCCAACAAGAAGGGATTGGTTAAACAAGTTGTGCTCTGTTTGAATCGCAGATCACTTTGTAGCCACTACAAGTTAGGACACAGAAATAATTGATTAACACATAAAGATGTGTATAATGTATGGACTTTCAAAAGCGAATTATAAGAACATGATCTCTTTGTTAAAAACATATGTGCAGGGGCGCCTGGGTGGCGCAGTCGGTTAAGCGTCCGACTTCAGCCAGGTCACGATCTCGCGGTCCGTGAGTTCGAGCCCCGCGTCGGGCTCTGGGCTGATGGCTCGGAGCCTGGAGCCTGTTTCCGATTCTGTGTCTCCCTCTCTCTCTGCCCCTCCCCCGTTCATGCTCTGTCTCTCTCTGTCCCAAAAATAAATAAACGTTGAAAAAAAAAAATTAAAAAAAAAAAACATATGTGCACAAAAAAGTATAAATGATAAAAACAAAAGTATATAGATGATTTAAATGTCTCTATCTCTAAAGTAGAGAAATAATGGCTGGTTTTCATCATATTTCATTTTGCTTATCTATAGTGTCTCAGTTTTCTAGAGCAAACATATATTATAGGTAAAAGTTTAAAAAAAAAAAAAAGGCTTCTGTATGGCGATAATCCTACCCCCTCCCTCAGACTACCTATTTTGGCTTTACTGCAGGAATGCTTATCAAATATCCATAATAAAAAAGAAGAGGATGTTATTCATTATGCATCATATTTATTTATTAAAAAAAGTATGTAGCCATCCATGAAGTGTGAGGCTACAGCAAAAATCCTCCAGTCTGTGGTCAGAACGAGTAGAGAACTTAGGGGACGTTCCTTAACCCCGAGCTCCAGCTTCTCCATTTTGTCAAAGTCGATGATACATTCCACCCCAGTGGACTCAGGATCTGAGGTTGGTTGAACGAAGTGAAGTATGTGCCAGTCTGTTGGAGGAGTGCCTCGAGAGGATGTGACTGCCCTTTGACCCACAAGCTGCACCAGGGCAATAGGGGCTCCTCGCTCCCTCCCCTGCCCTTGAAATATACATTCCATCCACCGTTCCCACACTAGGAGCTGTCTCAAAGATGTAGCCTTGACCGAGTAAGGCGTTGTTGAGACCACCTGAAGCATGCATGTGAGAGTGAAGGCCTCTATATAAACACTCGAGATTCTGATGGGTGGGTGCAGAGGTCTACTCATCTTGCAACGGCCCCACACAAGCCTTGCGTGTAAGTTCCCTGGCTCGCTGAACCTACCATCTACCCATCTGGGGTGGTCTGCCTCTCCCTTGAGGCTCTCCTTGCCCTCCATGTGTGCAGCCAGGCTCAGATTTCACCCGGGGTTTCTAACGAAACGCCGTGGAATATCTTCAGTCCTCTCGCATTCATCTATGAGTCAAATAAAGGAATACCGACGGCCTGGTGTGAGCTGGGTACTGAGGCGGGTCCTGGATACGCAATGAGAAGGGACGTAGATGTTATCTCTACCTTACGTTCCATTATCAAGTCCCTCCCTAAATGCCAAGACGCAGTGTCGGAACCTAACAAGCCTAATTCTAAGTAGAGCTCTTAAAGGTGTTAGAACTCAACCCAAGTACTTGACCTGTCTCTACCACCATTTCTTTGTATTCCAAAGGGGACGATCATACCCATTTCAAAAATACTATTCCAAAGATTAGGCGATTATATCAAAGCATCTGGCAGAGGACCTGGCACATGGAAGGACCTCAGGAAACATAGCTGTGATGGTTTCATTACGAATCCCATTGTTTGCTGATTTAATTGCCAACATACCCTCGGCACATTTTTCTTTAAGTGATTGGTAGCAAATCTCACTTCACGTTTCGGTCAATACCACATCTGTCACTACTTAGGAAACAGTGTTTTCTCATTCTTTGCTGGGACTCTTATATTTAGGGAGCAACTTGGGTTGTTATCCCGTTTTCACGCTGACAGACTCCTCCTTGGTTTCTTTTCTTCTTTGGGACAATAGTGGGATGTTTTAGGTTTCAAACACTTGGCTTGTGTTCAAATCAAAAAAAAAAAAAAAAGTTCTTTTGGATGATGATGTTTTTTTCTCAGTGGTTAAAACCAGAGAGAAAACAGCTAAAAGAAGAGGCTAGCCTTCGAGAGAGATGCTCTGAGGCCTACGATCATGCAGACAGTTGTTTGTACTAAGAGCACACTTCCCACGGCCTCCCTACCACACAAACACCAAAGCCAAGGGGACTCCTTCTCACTCAGGATCCATAGGTCAGAACACTATCTGGTGCCCAGTGGAACAGCCCATCCTGCTCAGAAACTATGGAAATGTGATATTTCCCTTCACTTCCCACGCCACAGCCGACACCAATGTCTAGCAAATCTTTGTGTGTGTCCGTCTCTATGTGTTATAACACAAACGCAGAAAACACCGCATCGCAGTCAGATAATCCTCTCCCCTTCCAGCAGCATCTCAGAGACACAGACTGGGCAATAGACTCCAAAGCGCTCCACAGTCCCGGAAAGCCAGACATACGCAAGCTGGCCTCTCCCAATTCCAGCCTTGGAGAACCCCCTTAAACCACAGCCAAACTGTGTAACTGTGACCACCCTTCCTTATGGCTGCAGCGCCACCTAGTGGCCAGGTGAGCTAGGCACGCGCTCCCTCTCCGTCTGAAACAGCCCGGCTCTTTCAGCCCTTTCCCAAGAGAAACGGAAGCGGCTGCAGCACAGGACGGCTAGAATTAGGAATCACCAGGGTTCTGTCACATTAAAACGATTTCCTGATTATAATCCTATCCAGATCACCAAGAAGGGACAAGGGAACAGAAGATTCCTGCCAGCATTAGGTTTTCATGTCCAAATGCATCCTCATACAAACTCGCAAACTTGCACAAATATTTAGTTTAAATCGAGGCAACTCCGTGGCCTATCAAGTCTTCAAGGCCCGCAATTATGGACACAAAATCATTTGAAAACACAAAGCAAGAGGAAAAATAGATCTAAAGACCTATCACGAGATTCCTCTTTTCTCTTTTCCACAAATAGCTCTGTCGACAGCTGACATTTCTTTTTTTTTTTTTTTTTTAATGTGTACTTACTTATTTTGAGAGGGAGAGAGGCCAGAGAGAGAGAGGGAGAGAGAGAATCCGAAGCAGGCTCCGTGCTGTCAGCACAGAGCCCGATGCGGGGCTCCATCCCACAAACTGAGATCATGACCAGTATCCAGAGTCCAATGCTTAAACGACGGAGCCACCCAGGCGCCCCACGACTGACATGTCTGATGCAGTCCAAAACTCACAACCGAACTGCAACTTTTCCTGCACTGAACAACCAAAAACATGCCTTGGCATTTTAAGGATGGCAGTTTAAATAATGTAATTTGTTTGGGACTTAACCTAGGGGTATACAAACTGATTCGGTTCATTTTTAAATCCAGATTATTCTGGTTAATAGCCTGGTGGAGCTCAGAACAGAATGTGTGCACCACTGCTAAATATTCCATATTAAAAATAGTTTGTGATGGGATATGCTTTTTATAATTAAGTTTAATGTTCATTAACATTTTTAGATGAAAAACTGACAATCTGAGAACAGCTCTAAATTCTCCTTTGATTATTTTTCCAGAGCATTGAAGGCATGATACAGCTACATAAATAGGCTAACAGTAAAGTTCTTTGGAAGATTATTTTCTGCCCTATCACACATGCCCTTCTTTATAACCTTCCAGTGGTTTTCTGGGGCAGAAATGGATTGTGTACAAACTCCTGCCTTGGACTCTAAGTCACAAGAAGCTGACTTAATCTCCGACCCATACCTCCCAATCAAGCCAACTCACTGTCCCCTACCGAAACCTACTATTGACTACATTTTCAGTAGCCTAAGTTGTGGCTTTCCTGCCCCTCTTCCCAGTTGAACATCCTTGCATCGACTCTTTGCTGTTGGGCCAGGTAAGGTTGCCAAAAGTCACCAAAAAAAGCTGGGGGGGGGGGGGGGGAGGCGGGGGAGGGGCCAGGTAGGCAGTTAAATTTAAATTGTAGATAAACAACAAATAAAGTCTTAGTATAAGTATGTCCTAAGTATTGCATGAGGCATACTTATAGCAAGAAATTATTTGTTGTTTATTAAAGTTCAAGTTCAATGGCTATTCTGTGTTTGGTCTGACAACCCCAGCCCAGGGGCCCTCTTGGTATGTCACATAATGACCTGGACTTCTATCACAGCCCCTGCTCCCATTGGCTCTTCGGCCACTGCCTCCATGAGGGTGCCTACCTATTAACATTCTTGTAAAACATCTAAGCAAGAAGTCATCAAATCGGAGAGACTAATGTTAAGCTGTCTTGTTTATGACTGACAATAGCCTCAGTCAGTGGTTCCCAAAACATGGTATGCACACATGACTCTATCGTTTTTCTATCATGTTGTTTCTGTCGTATTTATTTTTTGGTGATCGCTTACTAATAACACATAATATTGTTTTTCCATATCTGGTAATTATATAAAGTTCCTTTAAAGTAAACGTGCTCTTGGGGCGCCTGGACGGCTCATCCGGTCGAATGTCTGACCTCGGCCCAGGTCATGAGCTCTCAGTTGACGAGTTCGAGCCCCGCGTCGGGCTCCGTGCTGACCGCTCAGAGCCTGGAGCCTGCTTCGGATCCTGTATCTCCTCTCTCTGCCCCTCCCCCGCTCATGCTCTGTCTCTCTTTGTCTCAAAAACAAATATAAAACATTAAACAAAAATTTTTTTAAATAAACGTGTTATTTTTTTTAAAGAAAAGTTAAGTCGATACAAGGGAGAAAACTAATTTGCTACTCAAATCTACTCAGATTAAGCGATATCATGACTGAAGTTTGGAAACAATGACATAAAGCAGGGGTTAGCAAACTTTGGCCCACGGGCCAGACATGGCCCACTACCTGCTTCGGTAGATAAAGTTTTATTGTGGGACAGCCGCCACTACTCATTTAGGTCTTGCCAGCGGCTGCTTTTGTGCAACAACAGCAGAGTTAAGTACTTGCAAAAGAGACCATATGGCTTATGAGGCCTATAATATTTACTCTGGCCCTTATAGAAGGGGAAGGAGACTCTTTACCTAAAGTATCACTCATACAAAATAGTCAAAGGAAACGACAGAACTTTGAGAGTCTCCATGGCAGATATGTTTGGGGAGAGTGACTACGTGACACAATAAAGCCTAAAGCCGACACAGTCTTCCATTCCCCATTTCAGATTTCTTTTTATTAACCTCTTCCCCATGCCTGGATCTGCTGAAGCCTTCCCTCCTTCATTCTCATACTTACAGTGTGGAATAATATCTGTGTCTTCCAGTGAGCTTTCCCATATTAACTCAGACCCTCCGACACCCTGCACTAGGTTATGGTAAGTGAAATACACCAACATGCCTTTTATTGCACTCTCCTTAAAAATGAAAAAAAAAAGGGGGGGAGGGAGCGGCATCTCTTCTTATTGAGAACTATGGCCATATAAGGCAAACCCTTTTTAATAACTCAACAACTCAATATTTTAGTACGGAATTTGTTTAAGTTAGCATAAATAGGTAACAGTAACTTCCATAATCATGCACAAATTACTTCTGAAACAATGGATAAGCTCTGGAAATAAAGCTTTAATCAAGTGCAAATGTCTGAGTAAGCATAATTGTACCCACTGGTTAAGCCTCCTTAAGCATGATAGCATTTTAATCCAACAGGTCAGCAGTATTGGAGCATCTCAAGCCCAATTCACTAAGATGGGAAGACACAGACACCTTAGGCTTAAAATAAAATTAAAATACAGTCCCTATTGTGCTGTAACAGACATCGAACGTTTCTAGAAAGTTTCGCAGCCTTGGAAACACCATTGGTAAACCTTTCCATGCGGGGCCAGGTAAAATGTTTTGCCCTTCCCTGAACATCCATAGACTGTGGTTGTTCTTGAAAGCCCAGAACTCACGAACTTGCCACAATCGTGTACCTGGTGATAAGTCTGTGACCTAGTCGCCTCTAAATCAACACCTATGTCTGACTCTCTTTCTCTAGCACCTAACATACAACAGGGCTCAATAGGTCTTGATTAAAAGAAGGGATGAAACCCCCAAGTTGTTCTAAATGAGATCCAAGCAGAATATGACCACAATTTTCTCCTAAACTAGCAGAATAGGACAAAACTAGGTAAACATTTCTGCACCAATCGGAGAAACATTCTGTTCATAATCCAGTTCAGTTGAGAAGTTAGGACTATCGGGTCAAGATACACAAAGAGTCGCGTGGAAGGAAGGGCAGTTCAGTGACCTCTAGCATTTCCCTTTTTGTATGCTTTCTCTTCCTGTCAAATTCTTATTATCTGCCTATTACTGCTCCTTTTTCTTTTAGGAAAGAAGCCATTATCAGTCATTTCCACGTTCGTATGAATAAGATAATTACTTATCTCTCTCAGCCTCCATCCAAAGAGAGGCCATAAAGGCATTATCCCGAATCAAAGGAACTGGCAACATGTGCAACAGGCCAAGGAAAAGTCAAACATTACCCAACTCTGCCCACAAGTCAAACCTGTTTGGATGGAATGTGACTTTGGCTCAACTAGAGATGTACAAAATGGCAGCAGGAATGGTGGGGATTAAAATATGTGCAATGATTATTTATAGCATCCTTTCCAGACCTTAGAGTCGCTCTGTTTATGTCAGGACATAATATATTATTTGAAACTAGCTGGTATATGTATGAAAGTAAAGATCCTGAGAATAATTGAAAATTTCAAGGACAATTTGACTATATTCATAAGAAAGACAAAAACATCCCCCAAAATGTGATTTGTTTGTTTGTTTCTTGCAGCTTTCACACCTCTGGAGTTGGCTTTTTTATTTCGGCATTTTGAGGAGGAGCCTCACTGATTATGCCAAACAGGAAGGGGGGGGGGGGGCGGGAATATGCAAGAACAATGCCGGGCAAACAGTTTGAGTAACCACCTAGGAATAGGGGAGAGGAAGACAAATTAAATCCAGAGGAAACCATACCATGTGCTCCAGGGTCCATCCCAGTTAGAATGCCACAATCCCAAGGGAGATGTGTTATAAAAAGCATAATTTGAGTATTATCTCTCATCATTCAATATAGTTTTTCAACCCTTTCAAAATTACATTGAAAAATCTATATAATGTGTGCTTAGATTAATGAACTGTTTGAATCTGGATCAATAAGCACTCGAGGCTCTGTGCCGTTGACACCTGCTGGGAGCATCTAGAAGAAAGCTTTGTGGAGGGCAGAGCCAGGCGGCACTTTGTAACTACAGGGGTTCCGCTTAATAAACAAGCAATCTACTATATGACCTCTGCAGATTAATTTCCTAAGAGCAAGTAAATAATCTGGATTCAAATTTTCCCTGATTATGCATATAATTACAGTATCACTTACCAATTAACACATTGATTCAAACCTTCTTGGGATTATGTCTTTAAGAGTATAAAAGAGATCGTCTGTCATCATCCACTCAAAAATGCTCTAGTTCAGCAAAGAATCATAGGGAGCAAAACTTTCCACTCATCTGATTTCTCTTATGGAAAAAAAAAAAACTATGCTGGTAAGATTATAAAGATACCTTAAAATATCACAGACCATAATTTTTGTCTCAATAACTGGACCACAATGACACCCATTAGCCAAGGTTTGTGCGTGACATAATAACAAAGTCTTGAGAAAGCTTCATCATCTCCTGAAATATTTCTGTAGAACCACAGATTTATAAAACTGCTCCTCTAGTTTGGATTATTATTTTTTTTTAATTTACTGCGGCAACTAAGATATAATTTATCCGCCATTAGACAGTCACATAAATAGACAAAGATATATGGTAGAGATTCTTCTCTACTTTAGACAAGTATAATAATTAACGTTAGTTTGTTGTTTCTTGTCCCGACATAAAATTCCCCATTAAAAATGTTAATATATCCCTTCATGAGGCCACATAGCAATGGGAAGAAAAAGATACCGAAGAAATTGCTACGTAGCGTGCATACGTATGTAAAAGACGTTAAAAATGATAAATCAACGTGGCAAATATAATGAAGCCGGCTGTCCAACAGTAAAAGCTGTCAAAAGGAGGTTGCATTATTAAGACCTTTATGTCCAACCGTTCAGCTGAATAAAATCTCTCATATCGCTTGTGCACTTTCAGGGACAGAATTCACATCTGGGATCAAATTGTCACAGTGCCGCACTCCTAATTCCTTCCCCTTGTATTACTTTCTGAATAATTATTGGAAGCTCCACAGAAAATGAAAGCTAACTGAAGCTAACCACAAAATAACAAGCTTTTACATGCAGAAAAACCACTCTGTGGTGTTTTCCCTAACAGTAAATATTTCAGAAAGAAATGCTTACGCGCTGGAAAAATAAAGATCTCACTAGTTCAAATTCCAGCACTACTATTTTCTCAGTAAGATCAGCAACGCAATCATAAATATGATTCAAAATTACAACTCTGGGGAAACACAATCAGTTAACTTTAGACTCTATTCTTATTTCTCCTGAGAGGTAAAGCCCCTAATATATAATGCTCTATGATCCCAGAATATACCATATTGACATTGTGGTTATTTCTGAGACGTAATAACTAATTATTCAGAAAGAGTAAGAAAATAAACAAATCCAACTCCTCCTCAAACCTTAATCCCTAATTTAAGGGAGGAGAAAATACGGCTTGGTGGGGCAGGAGGCCCCAAGTGCCATTTCAAAATCAAAGGAATGTTCCAAATAAACTTCAAGCCCCTTGACGGCACACAAACAAAAACAGCAGTTATATACCAGCTTCACCCTCAAATAAAACCTAGCAAGATGACGGGGAGTTTCAGTTAATGGCATCCAAATCTGAAACTCTGGGGGTGTCAATGGCTACTCAATAAAAAGGAAAACTGAAAATAGTACAAAAATGGCTCCTTAATAGCAATAATGCATACTTCTGTGGTCATTACCGGTCAGATAATAGCCGGCAGTGACCTTAAAACCATACATTATGGTGTAAGTATGGTCTGGTGCTCGCCGCAGATGTGTAGCTGAGGAATCAGCAACAGTCTTGCCGTAAATGTTCAAACCGTTCCACGGCTGGCCTGCGTGCGGGGATTTTTCCCTCCCCGGCATTATCACACCAGGAATCTTCTAATGATCTGAAAAACACGTACCTTAGGGTAATAGGGCTATCCTGCAAAGATAAATATCCAGACCACTGTCATCAAAAACACACACCGAAAGCTGGTTCCCGAGATGCAGGGGAAGGAATGTTGTTAGAACACAGAGGCTCGGGGGTGGGTGGTAACATTTTGACCCTTTTAAGCCTCAGCTGTCAGGAAAGCCTCAAGGATCGTAGTTAATATATTCATCACCCCCTCTGACATGGTGTAATATCAATATTCCCATTTTGCAGGTCAGAACGGTGAGGCGCAAGTGAGCCAAATGGGCTGGTGGGAGGAAGCAAGGGAACGATACTGAGAATGAGCACCAGCTGCTTTGTCGGGTGGGCCCGGGCTCCTACGTTCAAGTCCATTTTTCACAATTTTCCAAAGCCTTCATCACAAATCGTTTGCATTTCGCTCTTGCCTCCTGTTAACTGGGGGGATTTTGCACATTTTTTTTTTTTCATTTTTTCTTCCAATGTACAGGGAAGGTTGCATCGACCTTCTCTTTTGGAATTTTTCTGCTCCGCAAAATTTTTGACACAACCTAATCTTTGCAAATGCGTCTCTGGCCAAGCTGAGACATTCTGGAAGCAACCCCAGATCTAAAGTCTTCTCAAACATCCCATTCCACAACCGAAGAAAGGGTCCGTCCGCTTTCTCGAAAACCACCAGCTCTCCAAAGCAGCTCACTGCTTATTTCTTGAACAAGCACTAGCAGGGAAAGTACATGTTGGGCGCTTCCTAGAAAACAGATGAAATGAAACCAGCTACAGCAAGAATTTTTCTTTCCGGTTGTGTGAAACACAAAAGGAGGAAAGCATTTGCCACCAGCTCTATTCACCTCTTCTTCGATCACTCTGAGGAGCTGGGGGTCCAGAGCGGACATCGGCCTGAGTTCCTTTGGGTCACATTTATATCCAGGGGCTCACCCCTTGATCCAAGTTCACGGCCTAAAGCTGAGAAACAGCTCACTAAATAAACATAGGGCCCTTTTTGTTCTAGATCTCTTCCTACTAGCTTTCTCCTTCTCTCCTAGCCTACCTAGAAGGAAAAAAAAAAAAAATCATGTCACTGATTTTTGGTAAGGTCTTTACTGAAGAAGCGGGAAGTTACTTTCCTTCAAAGCTTCACTCGCTTTACTTTCCCAGGAGCAGAGCTCAGGGTCTACGATGCCATTGGTGACGTCCCCAACAGCATCAGCTGCCTCCCAACTGGATGGGCCATAGGGAAGTGGGCAAGTATGTGTCTAGGTCAATGATTCCCAACAAGGGGTGATTTCTGCCCTGCTGGGGGATACTGGTCCACGTCTAGAGACATTTGGGGTTGTTATAATCTGGGCGGGATGAGGGCATGGCGATTACTATCATCTAGTGGGTAAAGGCCAGGAAAGGCACAGGAAGGCTCCTCCACAACAAAGAATTATTGAGCCCCAAATGTACATAGTGGCTGAGAAACCCTGGTCTAGATTCCTTGCTTAGAATCTCCCTGAATCACACATGAGTCCCAAGCACCATGCTGGTGACTAGCATGCAGAAGGCCTTCCATCAGAGCTGGTGGGGAATCACCAAAGGCAATCTATGGCCAGAGAGTCAAGAGATGAGATCAGTCTTTTCCTTGATTTCCACTCGATGTCCCACTTTCTTCCATTTTCTTCTGTTCCTCTCTACCATGTCTCTCTCTCCTCCCTCCCCTCCCTCCCTCTCTATTCTTTCTCTTTGCCCTTCAAAGGCTACATTTGGAGAGTGCTTCATAGTCAACCTAGGAACCGACATTATCTTCAAAACAACCCTACGAAGGAAGTATTATGTCTCGACTCTACCCAGGGCGAAACTGAAGCTCACAAAAATATAAACAATCTGCCAAAGGTCACCTAAGTTACTAAATTGTACAGGTGAAACCGATGTGTGTCCAGCTCTAGGGCCAATTATTCTCTCCCAGTAAGGACTCCCTGGGACGTTACTTGGTCACGCTGCAAGGGGGTGACTGACCTTGCTCAACAACGAATTCAAAAGCATTCGTCAGCATTTGAGGAGTAAAAATAATATAACAAGAAATAAACCTCACTTCAGGCCAGCATCTCCCCTCTTTCCCGAGGTGACTGTAAGCCCAGTCCATCCAGAGGCTGAAAAATGCAGTTGTACCCCTCTCATCATTAGCTACACACGTGGCTTATCCCACGAGCCTCGGGCCACAGGGTAATCTCAGCCTTTCTGAGGACAGAGCATAATTGACATTGGACCCGGTACCATAAGACGCTGACCTCAGGAAGTGGTGAGAGTCCCAACACAAGGGCAGAGACTAGTGTCACATGACTGGTGGCATATGACAAGATGCACATATAATTTCACTGCAGATGACCCCGCCGTAGCCAGGAACAGTGGCAGATCACACCCTGTGATCGGTGTCTGGCCTCAGGAGAACTGAGCCAAGGGAGCCAACATACGAGGGAGTCAAATAACTCAAAAGTAAGCCCTGCATGCACACCCGTACACGTATTTAGAACTGCCGCAAATCTAATCCTGTGCACGCACACGCTTTCCTGTATTTCTTGCGTTCTTTTCCGCACCAAGCCCCGTGCTGGGTACCAAACATACAAAGGTGAACTGGCCGCACATTCGTCCCCCGCGTGGCTCATAAGGGAAATGAGACACGTCAACAGGCAAATCCCATTCCAAAGAGACCAGTGCCACACTGAAAGATCAGGAAGCTTGGGGACCACCCGGCGGCGGAAGAGAATCAATAGTTCTGTCTGAGGAGGGCCAGGGAGGGGGACACTGAAGCAGAGATGGGGACAAGGGACAGCTTTCCTGAGGGAAGGAAGAGGAGTGCACGAAGCTGCATGGGCAAAGGCCCGGCACTCCCAGCGAGCCAGACCTGCTGAGCGCTGGTGAGACATGTTCGTCTTCCCCGTGACCAGAGGAGACTTTTCTTGCACCACAGAAGCACCTGCTGAGAGCACTGAGGCAGGCCTGGGAAGGGCCTTACCAGCCAAGCAAAGGAATTTAGATTAGACTGTAGAAGGCAGCACTTTAATTTTTCAGGTGCCGCCCCATAAGACAGACATTTGACATCACAACCTCACGCAGACGCGCACGTGTTTGCGATGGAAACACATGTTTTCCGAAACAACACTCACCCTTTCTGCACAAAATTCATTCTGATGTTTTCTGTTTTGTACTTTTGAATGTCTGCGGCAAACCCATCGGATGATTTCATGAGTCGCCCATCAGTTGTATCCTACAGTTCGTTAGCCCTGCAACCGGTCACAGGGAGGAAAGAGTTGTGTTTTGTTTTGTTTTGTTTTGTTCTGTTTTTTGTTTTTAGTTAGGAACTGAAAAAGTCAGGTATATTTGCATAATAACTTTGACATCAAGGTGAGAGGCAGACTGGAGGTGAGAACCTCGGAATCAGGGAAGCCTGCAAGAGTCTGTTAAAAACAAGATATGAGGGGCGCCTGGGTGGCGCAGTCGGTTAAGCGTCCGACTTCGGCCAGGTCACGATCTCGCGGTCTGTGAGTTCGAGCCCCGCGTCGGGCTCTGGGCTGATGGCTCAGAGCCTGGAGCCTGTTTCCGATTCTGTGTCTCCCTCTCTCTCTGCCCCTCCCCCGTTCATGCTCTGTCTCTCTCTGTCCCAAAAATAAATAAACGTTGAAAAAAAAAATTAAAAAAAAAAAAAAAAAAACAAGATATGAGTCTGAACTAAGGCATTGACCCCAAAGGTGGAAAGTAGGGCAAAGTTCTGGAGCCTTTAAGTCACAGAATTAACTACCCTGGGTGACTTATCATAGCAGAAACGAGGAGAAAGCTTGTAGATTGAAAGATGGGGGGGATAATGCAACACGACCTGGGACAGAACACAGAGAGAGAACAGGCTGAGTGGCAGAAGGCTAGCAGCCTGGCCTTGGTTAATATGAGGTGACTATGGAAATGTCCAGCAAATAGCTGGATAGGTGCTTCCAAATTACAGAAGATATGTCTGAAGATGGAAACATGAATGTCAACGTAATTAGCAGGGACACGATCATTAAAGTCTTGGAGTCGGTGAGATCTTCTGGAAAGCCCTATAGAAAAAGCTGACAGGAGAATAGACATGTCGCCCTGGGAAGACCAAATTGAAGAACCAGACAGAACTAGAGAGAGTGTCAAAGGCACTGGAAGAGAGAGATCAGTGGGCTCCTCTCTGGAAGGCTGGCCATCATCACGGCCTCATCATTATTCAGCATGATACTTTATATTCATTTCCATATTTCTTTCTCGCCTTTTCCACTAGAATATGATACACTTCTGGACCTCTAGCACCTACAATAGTGCTCCCAGCACATAGCAGAAAGCGATAAATATTTGTGGGTTTTTTTTAACGTTTATTTATTTATTTATTTATTTATTTATTTATTTTAACGTTTATTTATTTGAGAGAGACAGAGCGTGAGTGGGGGAGGAGCAGAGACAGAGAGACAGGATCCAAAGCAGGGTCCAGGCTCTGAGCTGTCAGCGCAGAGCCCGATGCGGGGCTCGAACCCACGAACCGTGAGATCATGACCTGAGCCGAAGTCAGACGCTTAACCGACTGAGCCACGCGGGCGCCCCATAACTCAATAAATACTTGTTAAGTGAGTGAATGAATAAAGAAAGGAATGCGATCCAAGGAAGGAAAGTACTCAAATTCTGGGGGTTGTCAACATACACAACTAATGGCTTAAAAGACTCAAGAAAGAAGACTGAAAACAGGTCTTTGTTTTAAAGACGAGGCTGGTTGGTGCCCTTAGAAAGAGTCATTTCAATAAAGTGTTGAGATAGGAACTAAACTGTTATGGCCCCAAAGAGAAGGGGGGTGAGGGCACTAGTAGCAAGGGGAGAGAAGGCAATGTCAAAAGAAGGGTCATTCTGGAGAGGAGGGAGGGAAGCCATCTGCTATCATGTATGGACTCACATGAAAAAACCAGGAGAAAGAAACCGAAGATTAAAAAAAGGGGGAGAGGCAATGGGATAAGGCAGAAGGGAAGATGGATGAAGTTGGGGCATCTAGCATACAGGCGAAGAGGTTGTGCTATCCGTTCAGGTTGCCATGATAAAATACCACGGGCTAATGGCAAAAGAAATATCTCACAGCTCTGAAATCTGGGAAGTTTAAGATCAAAGCTCCAGCAGGTTCAGTGTCTGGTGAGGGTCCGCTCTCTGGTTCACGGGTGGCATTTTCTAGCCATGTCTTCTAGTGAAAGGAACAAGGAAGCCTTCTGAAACCGTCTCTACAGGCATTCATCCCACTCAGGAGGTTTCCACACTCATGACCTCATCGCTTCCCATAGGCCCCACCTCCTAATACCATCATATTGGGGGATAGGACTTCAAGGTGAGATTTTGGAACGGACGCCAATATTTAGACGTAGCGGAAGTCGACTTTAAAAGCTTTCTCTGTTACAGAAAAGGAGAGGAGATGTGGATTGCCATGGGTAAATATTCAGGTATATGCAAGGAAAATGAGGGAATCCTCAAGTGATAGACTCTTTTTTTTTCTCTATGAAAGATGAGGAAAGATTGTCTACATAATCTGCATACAGTGAGGAACAGCTCATTTTGGATGGGAAAGGTGGCCAAGTAGGGGAAAGCAGAGAGATTTCGAGAAGCACTGAAAATCTAGCAAAACGGCCAACTATAACTTCATGGTGGTATCTATCAACACGGTCATGGAACATTCCATGGAGCAATGCTTAGAGCCCAGGGCACAAACAGAGAAAAAATATCACTCTAACTTCGCTGGAGTGGGTGGGGCTCAAACAGAACAACTTATTGGAGTGATTTTGCAAACTCCTAAGTACCGTTCAGACCTCGCGCCTTGCTATTCCCCCGAAACCAGCCTTCTGCCATCTTTCATAATATGGTTCAACAAGGACATATTGCACACCTACTAGGTAGGTAGCTTCCTTCTCTCCAGCTCTGCTCTTTGCCCCACGGGAGCCACATTTTTGACCTACAGAGTCAGAGCAATTTACAGAGGAGACCCTTAACTCATTCAGTATCTATTTAAATTACTTCCTCATGAAAAGAACTTCAGCCAACCCTAATGCCTTAGAGATGGAACCAAGGAGAAAGAAATTTGCTTTTGTGAGCGGACTCCATAATTACATGGAGATATGTCCACCTGGGTAATAGCTAATGGGATTTTTTTTAACTTTTTATATAAATATTTCAGTTTCTTACCTTGCTAGATTGACTTTTTCTCAATATTAATTGCCTCCATAGTCTTAATCTATAGCAACATTTCTAACCGGTGTCCCTGTACGTTTTTGTTTCTTTCTCAGGAGACCGCTACCAGATGACTTAATTTAAATTTTTTAATACCATGAATAAATATCATCTTCCTTTGCTCTGAGGGGAACAAGAGATTCTCTGGAGAGTGACTGTCAACTCTTCGACAGTTTACTTCATGAAACAGGTCACTGGGTTTTAGTTTGGCCTACACGTTTCATAAACTAGAAAAATCCACATCTCCTTTGACCAGGGCAAATTACCATCATCTGCCGAAGGGACGTGTGAACCCTCACCTTAAATGCTCCTTTTCTTTGGACACGGAGTTTATGAATGAGGTCTCCTGCCCAAAGGATTACTGGCCAGCCTTTTACATAACAAGCCTCTCCATCTTGTTGGTGCACAGATCCCAGACAATGGGGTCACCTGGGAGGGTGAGCTGCGGCCAACAACTCTTCCTTCTGGCATCACTGGAGCAGCTGCTCTGTCCACCCAGCCCATCTCTCTCCCGTGCCAATGAAAAGGGTTATCTTAGGCCCCCCTCGCTTTTTAAATAAGCTCCACTCCTCACCATTCCCGAGCACATGTTCTGTTCCCCGGATAGCCCAATTTTTACTGCTGAAACTCAAGAAGCTATTAAAGTCTCCTCAACCTGGCAGAACCCCAGGACCAGATGGTGTTCTCCTGGCTCTTATAAAGCCTTTATTAACAAAATGACACTAAGCCGCACTGGCCTCCGTAATGACGGCTTTTTCCCACCCACGGAAGACCCTAGATGGGGAGGACAACCTGTTGATTGCTATTCCTGTCATCACCGTCAAAACATGCCGCGACATCTGAGGGGCCCTGAATCTTCACCTGCGTCCTGCTGACCCGTCGCAGGGCACTGATGAGAACTGTTCCCCCCCCCCCCCGCCGCCCTCCACCTGCCCCAAAAAGGAAAGAAAGCACGTGACCTAAGAAGAGGCGTATGCAACAAACCGCACCCCTCTTCTGGGATTTTGAAGACTTTGGCAATGACAGAGCTCCAGGCAGCCCCCCTCAGGACAGCCAGAGCTGTTAATCGCCCCCGCCGGCATCATGGGATTTGCGTGGAGGATTCGCTTTCAGGCCAGTGTAGCTTTTCACCGTGACCCGATGGGCATGCCACACATGACTTGCGTCTCACGGCTGTACCAGGGCGCCCAGGATTGCTGAGGGAGCCAGTCATGGAATATAGAGTTTCTCACCTCTGGGTCACTAGTTCAAATGCGAAAGGCCGTAAAAAGCGCGCTCTTCTGCTGGACCCTGGGAAAGCGTCCAGGCGACATCAGCTGCCGCGAATGGTGCTCTCATGACAAGCACTCACTGCACGCTGTCTCAAGGAAGAGCTTGGAAACTCACGCTCTCTGAGGTCACGCTGGGCTCCGGACAGCATGAGACTGAGCGACAGAATTAGTGGCTCTTTTCCACCTGTCCTGTGACCTCCGGGGGGAAATGCACCTTGCCAACATCGAAACGTTTATAAATGCAAATTTCCCCCCGACGCGTTTTTGAAATTACTTTTATTAAAGTTCAAGCCTGGCTCTCTCTCACCTAATTTTTTTGTCCACCGGGGACAGGCCCGTGGAAACATGTGAGCAGCTGCAATGTTGAAGAGTCTCCCAGAACTCGACTACCTTGTAGGGAAAATGGGCAGGGCCCACGAGAGCTGCCTGTACATTTTGCTCAGAAATGTTAACACACCAGGGAATTATCTCCGCCCAGCCGCTGTACCCTTCAGGACCTTTTCTTGCTGAATACGTAAGTTATTTCTGGAAAAATAATTTTTATTTCCAAGGAAATATGGCAGGTGACACAGAAATGTCCCTTCTTGTTTATTCACTGTCCATTCTAAGGCTGGCTCTCTCTGCTTTAACTCTTTTCCCTCTTTCTTCACCCTGTCGGGCTTCTCCTGCCTCTTACTGGAACCTTCTCTAGGAATACAGCCTCGTATCTAGACTCGCTCCCTGCCTTGGAAGGCAGAACTGTCCTGCCTGCAGGTGGCACGCACAGGCAGGCCAGTGAAGCTTCTGGATCCCACTCTCTCCATATCTCCCAGGGCCCAGCAGAGTGGCTGATGAGGGGGAAACCAGCAACATAAATTACATAAATTGGTGCCACGCACTGGCGTTTCTACCTCTCCACACACGGGCCATGCCATTCCCCTACACTGGCTCTCTGGGCAAGCTGTTCTTCCCAGTTGGAAGCCACCTCCACCTGCTTTGCCTCCCAAACTCCCGTGTTTCCTGCGGCTCTACCGACATCAGTGCCCCTCCCCAGTCTCTGATGACGGCAACCACCCCGTCCCAGTATGGGCACTTGACACACGAGATTCGAAATTAATGTCCACGCCCTCCAGCCAGCAAACGCCGAGAGGGGCAAGACAACATCCTCCTTTCTGTCGGTCACCTCTGAATCCCGCGCCGAGCACAGAGCTAGCACACTGAGGGCCCTAGGGGGACACGGACGGAACAAATGAATCACCTCATTTACTGCTCACAGCAACTCAACGAAAGAGCTGGTATTTCTGCAACTCCATTTTGCTAGCAAGGATGCTGAGGCTCCAGGAAGACAAATCACTCACGCAAAACCACACAGCTAACAAGTTGGCAAAGGCACGATTCGAGGGGCGCCCGGGGGTGCTGAGTCGGTTAAGCAGCCGACTCTTGGTTTCGGCTCAGGTCATGATCTCGCGGTCGGTGGGTTGGAGCCCCCCCATCGGGCTCTGCGCTGACAGCGTGGAGCCTGCTTGGGGTTCGGTCTCCCCTCTCTTCGCCTCTACCCCGCTCAAGCGCGCGCTCTCTCTCTCCAAGTGAATAAATAAACTTTTTTTAAAAAGCAAGATTTGAACCCAAGGCCACACGACTCCCAAGCTCTGCTCTACCCACCATTTTGTTATGCTCCTAGCCTCCCATCAGTGCGGGGCTAGCAAAGATAACTGTGCAAAATTTCCCCACAGCCCACATTCCTAATCAATCCCCCCACTGAGCCAAAATAATTCCCTTGATTTCTTATGTACTCCCTATACATTCCAATCGAGGTGAGGTTCCCAGCCAGGGCCAGGACGAGGGCGGTAAGGGGAGGCGATTGCAGAGACACCAAAATCTCAGCCATCAGTAGAACATTTTAATGCAATGTGTTCAAAAAACTGACAGAAAGACACTGAGGAACAAAATGTCAACGTTTTAAGTAAAGGCAGGACAGGGAGTACTGGGTTCTCTCCGCCTCACGCTCCCCCCGTGGCTTGGCAAGACACTGTTCCATGCAATTCTCACAGGTGAGCAGAGATGGCAGACGCGGGTGTTTCGTTTGCCAATAGGTACCTGGCGTCTGTCTTCGCCATCGCCGGTCACATTACAAACCTGAAAGACGGGGCGCCTGGGTGGCGCAGTCGGTTAAGCGTCCGACTTCAGCCAGGTCACGATCTCGCGGTCCGTGAGTTCGAGCCCCGCGTCAGGCTCTGGGCTGATGGCTCAGAGCCTGGAGCCTGTTTCCGATTCTGTGTCTCCCTCTCTCTCTGCCCCTCCCCCCTTCATGCTCTGTCTCTGTCCCAAAAATAAATAAAAACGTTAAAAATAATAATAATAATAATAAAAACAAAAAACAAACAAACAAACAAACAAACAAAAAACCTGAAAGTCGCCGGACCTCCTTTTCTTTCAAGACCAGGCTTTTGTTTATCAGAGCAATAGGTGATAAACCAACATGCACGGTAATGTCAGATTGGGATAATGTCGGTGGAGGTAAAAAAATAAAAGAGGTTGACGAAGGACCAAGGCATTGCATGGCTGCAGGGGCCACCTGGCCCCCCCTCCGATCTGTGTGAACAGTGCCCCCTGGAGGCGTGGAGGCCGCAGTTCTGTTGTGATGGACAGAGTCAGGGGCCGGGCACAGCTGTCTTAGCTGGCGTGGGCAGAGAGGAGCTTTCCAAGAGAGGGGCATATAGCCCCCGAAGGATGGAAACGAGCCAGCTCAGAGACAAGGGAAGAGGAGTGCCCCAGGGCTGGCGAGCACAAGCTGCCATCCCAAAACATCAGAATGGTGACTTGAATAACAGGCATTTATTTCTCATAGCTCTGGAGGCTAAGAAGTCCAAAATCAAGGTGCTGGCTGATTCGATTTGTTTCCTGGTGAGAGCCCTCTTCCTGGTGTTCAGAAGGCTGTCTTCTTACTGTGTTCTCACAAAGAGGGAAATAAGCAAGCTCTCTGGTGTCTCTTCTTACAAGGGCACAAACTCCACCAGGAGGACGCCACCCTCAGGCCCTCGTCTACGCCTAATTATCTCCCAAAGGCCCCACCTCCAAATACCATCGCCCTGGGGGGGTGACGTGAATCCTCAGGGGGCACAATTCAATCCAGCTAGAGGTGGTGACCCAGGGAGAGGACTGCGGGTAAGGCTGGCCATCCTGCAGGGCTTTGAAGACCACAGCAAGGTGTGTGGGTTAAATCTGTACGTCAGGGAAAGAGCCACGGGAGAGCGTTAGCTGGAAGGGGGCTGATCCAATGGCCCGATGGCTGTGCTCACTCTGGTCCTGAGTGACAAGCTATTTGGAGGGAAGTAGGGAGATCCAGTAGGAGGTACCGTGTCATCCAGGATCAGACCGGGAGGTGGCAGAGACGACGGAGAGGAACACACTTACTCACAGGCAGAACCGATAGCACCCGGGGTCGGGTTTGATGTGGAGGAACAAGAAAAGAGAGGACAATCCTAGGGTTTTGGTTTAAGCAACAAGATAGAATTACTACGGTAATAAAAGACTGAGTAAGAAACAGATGTGAGAGTTATCCCGTGCCCTGTGGAGTAAGGACTGTTGACCAGAGGTGAGGGTATGATACTGGAGGAGAAAAAATATATATATTCCTACTGATAATACCCATACCACTGGCTGAAAACCATCACCCCAAATTTTAGTCTCAATCAATCCTCCCACTGGGTCTTGCTCATGGCCATAAAGCTTTTTCCCAATAATACTGCTGCAATTTTTTACTCATCATCCTTGTGTTTCAGAATTACCACAGCAGTGAAATTTATATTCAACAACATTATTACAATTTTCAGCTACTAACGAAATTATTGTTTCTGTTTGTGATGTGTTTCGGAGCTACAGTGATAAAAATTTCCTCTCAAAAACACCACTGCAGTGCTGACGTCCCTAAAACTTGCCATTAGTGACAAATTACAGAATGCCTGCAAGCAAACTCTCTCCTTGGACAAGCTGGAATTCTTGTTTCTCTCGTGGTGGGATCCGGGTCCTTTTGGAGAAGCAAACTCCGATATAAAGGTTGGAAGTCACAGTCCAGAACAGTGGCCTCCTCACATTTTCAATTCTCATCTCACAAGTATAATTAAAAACAAAGTTGAGCAGGGGGTGCCTGGGTGGCTCAGTCAGGTGAACATCCAACTTGGGCTCAGGTCATGAGCTCACAGTTCGTGGGTTCGAGCCCCATATCAGGCTCGCCGCTGTCAGCACAGAGCCCGCTTCAGATCCCCTGTCCCTGCTCTCTCTCTGCCCCTCCCCAACTCCCGCTCTCTCTCTCGAAAATAAAAACATTTATTTCAAAAAATGTATTAAATAAATAAAATAAAATTGAACACGTATCCCCAGAATGTGGGGGGTTTTTTTAGAATTTTTTTTTTCCAACGTTTATTTATTTTTGAGACAGAGAGAGACAGAGCATGAACGGGGGAGGGGCAGAGAGAGAGGGAGACACAGAATCAGAAGCAGGCTCCAGGCTCCGAGCCATCAGGCCAGAGCCCGACGCGGGGCTCGAACTCACGGACCGCGAGATCGCGACCTGAGCTGAAGTCGGACGCCTAACCGACTGAGCCACCCAGGCGCCCCCAGAATGTGTTTTTTAATTTATAATATAATGTGATAGGACTTCATCGTAACTTAAGTCCTGCTGCACTAATATATTACATGCGTGATAACATATAAACCAAGAAGAACTTGAAAAGGATGAGATACAAAGAAAAAGACACAGAAGTTCTAAGATCTTCTTCCCTCTCCCCATTGTCCTTGCACACCTTCTGGGTCAATGGCCTGTAGCTTGGAAAGAACTGGCCTGGACCACTTGTCCTTCCCCCCCTCTGGTTCTTGTCCATCCTTCTCATGCTCTGAGAAAACTGACTCAATAATGGATTCCAACCCCTAGGACTAAATACGGCACCCTAAGGGAAGGCTTAGGGTTGGACGGAGGACTTGGGAGGACCATTTTCATCTGTTTTAAATTTGGGGATTTTTGTGTGAGAAGGCCCGTTGAGCAAAGGGCTTTGTAGTTAATAAAATCAAGTTGGAAAAAATCACTACTCTCCAGAGCAGCGAGGACTCCTCATGCAGGCCAGTGAGAAGTGGTCTGTGTGCTCCCTTCCATTTTCTCTCTGCACTTGCCGTAATTTGTCCTGTTAACCTCCTTAAGTTCTTCCAGGTTCAAGGCTAGAAGCCATTACAGCAGTTCCCAGGGATGAGGCATAAATGTCCAACTGGTACTGGGCCGACTCTCCTACCTGGGAACAATATGGCCGCCATCCACGTCCTACCAGAACTGCTTTCGCTTGGAATAAAAAAAAAAAAAAAAAAAAAAAAAAAAAGATTTCCAGAAGAAAATAGGAAAAAGTTAAAACAGCATTAGATAGCTTCTCACCAGCAGGCACAAGCACTCTGCGGTCACACTGTAAGTTATAACCGTCCTGACCTTTGCCTGTTAAAGATCCAAGATACAGTCCAACAAAATGACCCATTCGTGCAAACAGCCCCCGAAGTACTGGGCCTGGATTTGCCACGAATGTCCTGTCCAGTCAAGCACAAGTGACCCAACCCCCTGGGTCAAATCCCACGCCTCCGAGGAGATTTTTTTTTTTTTTCCCTAGAAGGCTTTCTTCTAGAAAAGAAGAAGAAGAAGAAGTCTCCGTATCTCACTCTTTCTCTTCTCATCCATCCTGTTGTGGACAGAATGTGCCAAATCTTTTCACCTCTGTTCCAAGTCCTTGTCCTCTATCAAGCCCACAGAGAGCTCTCCCTCCCTCCTGGGAGCTCCCACAGCAAGGATGGAAGGCCTTGTATTGGTGTGGTTCAGAACTGTTATTTAAAGAGTGTGGCGATGCCTTCACTTTCACGCATCCTTCCCGCATCGCGAGGTAGACCAGATGCGTCTGCAGGGCAGGTGCTCACATCTTCCCACAGGGAACTACATGGCATCTGGCACACAGCAGGTGCCCAGGAGTTATCTGCTGAATCCGTTTTCTTCCAAGCACGCCGTCATTTCTTTGATTCCTTTGATTCCTGAGAAAGGGGAGAGCATACCCACCCCTTGCGGGGCTGGGCCGAGGAGTGAGCCGGCCAGTCCACGGACAGCTCAGGACGCAGGTCCTAAGCCACCAGCTCCACACCCTCCTCTCGAAGAGAGTGTTAATTAATTTCTAAAGTTTTTTTTGTTCTGTTGCCCACATTGACAGATCAGGAGATTTCCCACGCAAACCCCGCACACAAACCTGGAACGCTCGCTTCCGTGGAACACTCGGACCTCATCACTCTGCACACATTCCTCGGTGACAATGGACGGGAGCTGAGAGGTAGGGGTAGCTTTTCTCCCGAGAAGCATAGATTTTCTGGTTCACGACATAAAAATCCCTGCTCGTTAAAAACAGTCAGCACTTGTTGGCCAGAGAGACACTTTGGAATGATGGAGACTGTGACACAGTGACAAGGTCACACCCCAGTCACCGCCCCGTCTGTCTGTCCATCCGTCCGTCCCCCGCTGGTTCCTGTCCTCGCGTGTCTTGCCCTCGTAGGTGCTCAGGACATGGTCGTTACCGACCCAATTCCCCTGCCTCTGTGCTCTGATCTACTTCGTCTCGTAATAACCTAATTGTTTCTGTGTCCTTTTATTTCCCTTTCCGATTTGTATTCCCCTGCCCCTTCCGGCCCGTGGGATCCTGCTGGTAGGACATCTGAATCAGACCTTACCTCATTCTTGGAGTCTCAGCTACCGCAGCCTGCCTGCTGAAGAGCAAGTAAATGAGCAGTCTGGTCAGGAAGAGCTACACCACCCAGAACAAAATTAATTCCCAAGGCTTGCTGGACCTGGCAGAACCCGAGCCGCGCTCACTAACAGGCCCTGGAGGTACAGGATGTGGGAGGTGGGACAGCTGGCCTGAATGTGGACTTCCCAGGCTCAGCCCAAGGCTGGCCTTACATCTGTCATGCCCACAGCCCTGGCTATTTGCCAGAGAAAAGAAGAAAGGCAAGAAGGAAGGGGGAGGGAGGGAGGGAGGGAAGGAAGGAGGGAGAGGAGGAGAGAGGGGGGAGAAATTCTTTGAGATCTCAGCAACACACTCATCATGGAGGTAGTTCTTAGCTCAAGAGTATGGTGCTACCTGATTTTTAGCAAAGCTGCACAATGCAGAATTCAGCTTGTCCTTCAGATCCCGCGGCACTAGAATGAAAAAGAAATGCTTCACCGCGTTGTGACATTTAAGTGGTCATGCATTTTTCAACGTTATCAGTTATGCAAAGATGTTTATATTCATTCTCTCCTCGGTCAGGTTTCATTTACATGGGGTGGGCAAAAGTCTTCAAATGGTCTAATTAAATAAAATCGAATCACGGAAATCAAAGTTAACTGAGACAGACTTTGGAGGTTAAAAAAAAGAGTAGAAACATCCATCACATCAATAATAAGGGAAAAAAACACAAGCAAGAGTAAACTAAATAAATATTCTTGTTCTCTCCACCTTTCGCTGTTTCACCTCCAAGTGTATTTTTATCTTGTATTATATTTCTAAAAATCCAGAACGAGAAATGTCAGGAGATGACAACATGAAAAGGTTCATGGGATGCTGAGTTAATCTAAAACCTTTAGCAGCAAGGGAAAAAAATTCTTCGCTTAAAGAGGCAGTTTCTCTTTAAAAAAAAAAAAAAATGTAGGGCTGCATGGATAGTTTTAATTCCTAATCTTACAAGCATGCAAAATGAAGTTCCAAAAGGTCTCAGAGAAGGCCCCCCCCGCCCCCGATAAATTCAAGGCCGTCCCTTGCATTCCTACGTGTGTCCATAACTGCTTTAATATGTAAGATAATGACAGCAATGGTAATGACATTAACTTGGGTAATCTGTTTGTTGACAGCAGGTGATAATTCGGCCTTCCTGATAGTCATCTGTTTTTTGGCAAACAAGAGAGAGGGCTCTTTGCCACATACATTTATTTTTATGGGGAGGACATGTTTTATAAAGCTGGATGTGGGACAGTACAGGTGTGGAATTAATTGTCCAAGTTGAAAATATGTTAGAGATGGTATGTTAAATCCATGGCACACGGTGGCCCTGACATGATGAAATGCTCACGTCTATTAAGTAACCACAAGCCTGTATTTCCAATTATGGTGGTGAACTGCTTTCTGCTGAGTGGATTAGCTTAGTACTTCATTCTGCTGGTAGTTTTATGATCTGAGATCTTTAATTTTCCCAATTCAACTCTTAGGGGCCGCAAAGACAAGCTGCCTGACTTTTAAATAATATATTCCCCTTTTAAATTTCTGCCTCCTACCATTTCCTAGGAGTGCCATTTCCTGTCACCATAATTATAATAATTTGTATGTAGTTCCTGGGATCACATTTCTAATTGAGTCCTAAATTGGTTAACCTCATGAAGTTATTAATATGCTTTTTTAACCTGCACAAATTATATATTTGTCTGGTTGGTCAAATCATGTTCATTATTACATACATTCTGTACCTCTCTTCCTTCGCTTTTAATGTCACTATTTTAGTCCAAAGAATGTACGGTGTTTTTTATAATATGCTAAAAATTACAGAACCGTATGAGTTGGAAAGGAAGGTCCGGGCAAGGGGCTGGCAGGCGCTCAGAGGGATTCGAGATCCCATCACACCTGAACACCAAGAAATAGCCCTGGCGGAGGGAAGGGACGGCAGTAAGCGGTAGGAGGCGAGACTCAAAGTAGGGACAAGCCAGCCAGGTCACGGAGAGCTGCACCTTGCTACCCAGGGTGAAAGCAAGCCCAGGCCAGGGGACCCCCCTAAGGGGTTTTTAAGTGAGGATGACCACAGCCAGCCTTGCACTGTAGAAACTTTGTTTACAGGTGGTTCAGTGAAGAATCTACTGCCCTGCAGGGGCGTCTGGGTGGCTCAGTTGGCTAAGCGAGTGACTTCGGCCTACGTCATGATCTCGCCATTCCTGAGTTCGAGCCCCACACAGGGCTCTGTGCTGACAGCTCAGAGCCTGGAGCCTGTTTCAGATGCTGTGTCGCCCTCTCTCTCCGCCCCTCCCCTGCTCATGCTCTGTCTCTCTCTCTCTCTCTCTCTCAAAACAAATAAATAAAACAAAAACCTCTACTGCCCTCCAGACCAGAAATGATGAATGTGTGAATTCGAGTTGTAGCCAAGATGATGGGTCCATTTTGAGAGTTGTTTCTACCCCAAGGAGGCTACCGTCTAGATTGGAAGGTGATCCAAAGGCGACAGAACAGACAACAGCACAAGGTCGTTCCGAATCAACTGCTAACTGCGCGGGCACCGGGGAAAGGGAGACCAATGAACACGAGAAAGTCAGAGAAAAGCAGGCAAACCGGGAAGCAGTGCTTGAGGGGACAGTGGCCTAGGTGAGTGTTTGCTGAGCAATGGAGGTTGTTAATTTGGGAGAAAACAAGGACACCTTCTTGGCGGCCGTATGGAGCAGCGCTTCAAATGGAGCAGTCGGCTCAGCCAGGCTTCCACTGGTGACGCCCCCCCGGAAGCCCCCCATGACCAAAGACCAGCTCTACACAAAACACCCCCAAATGTTAAGATACTCACCCTAACCACCTAGGACCACACCCTAGGCAGTGGGTGGCATTCACAACGGATGGTCTCAAGACGGATGGTCTCTCTGTCCTGAAGATTCATATAATCCCCTTTCTCTGACTGCTCTTTTATTTAAATGTGTCCTAAATCATGCTTCCATAGGCCCGGGTTGATATAAAATCAATGTCTCCACAATTCCTTTTTGTCTCTGATGACGCAACCAGATTGCCAGTTTTGGATTAGCGTGTTTTACAGAAACCCTGTGCAGCGTACCAGCGGTGAGTTTTATTATTATGAAATAGTAATAATTGGCACACATAGGATTCAGTTCTTCCAAACCTCTCAAGAAACCTGTTGGTATGTGTTACGCTCTCGATTTAAAGTAGTGCAGAAGTTAGAAGTATATCCATGGTTCTTGTGAAGTCCTCAAAGGGGGGGGGGGGCAGGGAGACATGAAAACTATCCGAAAAATCTCACCCATTATGCATTTCTGAGTTAATTCAGCAGGCAGGGACTGCCCACCTCTAATAAATACATTCTGAGAATCCAGAGAACATTACTGGTTAAAAGATGCTCACTCAGGGCGCCTGGGTGGTTCTAGTCAGTTAAGCGTCTGGCTCTTGGTTTCAGCTCAGTTCACAATCTCATGGTTCATGAGATTGAGGCCTGCATCAGGCTCTGGGCTGACTGCGTAGAACTGCTTGGGATTCTCTCTCTCTCCCTCGTTCTCTGCCCTTCCCCTGCTCATAGTCCCCCCGCCTCCGCCCAAAATAAATAAATAAACTTAAAAATAAGATATTCACTCAGTATCATTGAAATGATTCAGTCCATATTGTTTATGGTCTGAATGCTTGTGTCCCCACCCAAATTCCTATGCTGAGATGCTAACTCCCCACGTGATGGTATGAGGCGGGGTCTGTGGGAGGTGATTAGGTCACGGGGAGGGAGCTGCCTTGAATGGGATTAGTGCCCTTAGAAAAGAGACCCCGGAGAACTCTCTTGGTTTTTTGTTTGTTTGTTTGTTTGTTTGCCACATGAGTCCACAGCTAGAAAAGTGCCATCCGGGAAGCTGGAAGCGGACCCTCACCAGACACTGATCTGACCACACCTTGATCTTGGACGTCCAGCCTCCAGAACTGTGAGAAAAAAATATTTGTTGTTTGAGTCGGCCAGTCTGCGGTGTTTTTGTTACAGCAGCCCGAACGGGCTAAGACAGCGGGGAAGCAGTGTCTCCTCAGCACGTCTTGTCCTGCCACCTGGCGTACACCAAAGCCAGGAGAAGGAAAGGGACAGTTGAATTCCTCCACATCCACACCAACACATGTCATCTTGTGTTTTCTGATAATAGCCATCCTGACAGGTGTGAGGCGATATCTAACTGCGGTTCTGACTTGCATTTCCCTGAAGATCGGTGATGTTGTACATCTTTGCATAAATCTGTTGGCCATTTGTATGTCTTCTTTGGACAACTGTCTATTCAAATCTTGAGCCCGTTTTTCAAGAATTCAGTTATTGGTTTTTTGCTATTGAGTTGCGGGACTTCTTTGCAACTCAATATTCAATTCCTCAAGGGGGGGGGGGTGGGGAGACAAAGACACCGTTAACACCATAACAACACAGAAGGGTGCTAAGGAGAGGCCAGAATGAAAGATGGAACTCTCTCAGAGTCCTGTGGGGTGTGATGGACTGAATGTGTGTGCCCCGCCCCAATCATATGCTGAAATCCAATCCCCAGGGTGATGGCATTAAGAAGTGGGGTCATTGGGAGGAGGCCAGGTCACGAAGGAGCAGCCCCCATGCTTGAGATTAGTGTTCTCACAACCAAAGGAAAAGACCAAGGTCTCTCTCTTCCAGGCTTGTGAGAATACGATGAGACGCTGGCTGTCTACAACCCAAAACAGGGCTTCACCGGAATCCAACCACACAGGCACCTTGACCTTGGACTTCCAGAGTTGTGACAAATACATGTTGTTTATAAGCCATTGAGTGTGCAGTGCCTTGTTACAGCAGCCCAAACTCACTAAGACAGGGGGAAACGCTGAATTTACTAGACAACAGTCTCACGTCTTTGCCTGATTTTACAAGTGAAAATTCATCCGCCACATATGGAACACCCCCTTCCAGAGCTGGTCACTTCAACCCTGGAGCATCTCTTCTCTACTCGCTGCTACGCCACCGCAACCTTCCCCTGTCCCTCCTAGACACATCCCGAATGCTCTCGGGCAGGCCACCCAGCCCTGCAACAACGATGCCCCCCCCCCCATCTCCATGACATGACCAGAAACACTCTCCTCCCTCCATTGCCAAGTGGTCCCAAGGCTGTGGAGAAACCAAAGACGGCACTTCTTCACGAAACAGCGACGTTAGACCCATCTGTCATTGTTCTGTCCGGCGCTACTGAGTGGACGCATGAGGGGCCACGTTGACGGGCTCCAGACCATCCCCACAAAGCAGGACCGGGCAGGTAACTTCAGGAGCTGAACCAAACACAACCGTCCTCTGGGCAAGCGAACAAAGAAAGGCGGGAAAGGAGCGTCGGTTGGGATGGGGCACTGGAGTTGAGAGGCGATGATATAGAATCTGGACTGGCAGCCATTTGGGATGACTTTTAAGCCACACGAGTCAGGGAGAAAGGGGCTCCGAAGACAGCAGGGGCGAGCAGCCTCTGCCTCGACTGCACAGCGCTCGGTCCCACTTCGCATGACATGTGGCTTCACTTCCTGACCTTAGATTCCCATAATGAGTCTGAATCCTCACCTACACCTGCTAGCCACCCAAGCCCTGGGGGGGTGGGGGTGCGGGCGGCGCGTGGGGGCGTAGGGGTGTGTGTAGTGGGTTTTCTTCCTTGCAAACAAGAGGAGGAAACATTGGCACAAAACAGCCCCAGAAGACATCCTTTCCCACACAACCGAGGCAATGACCTTCTGAAGACTTCAGCACCAAGCCCTTCTTCCAACAGGGGCGACTGTTCTTTACAGCAACGGACACAAGAGCGGTCTGCTCACTTAGTTATTTTTCTTAAGATTTGATTTTTAAGTAATTTCTACACTCAACGTGGGGCTCGAACTTACAACTCCGAGATCAAGAGTTTCACGCTCTACGGACTGAGCCAGCCGGGCACTGCTCATTTAGACATTTAAAACCACCAGAGGACTTACAAGGGTCCGCAGAGCGTGTCGACGACAGTGACACCTGCTCATCCTCCACTAGAAGCCAACTCGCTACCAAAGACCACGGACATCGGCCCTGAACGCGCTGCTTAACTTGGGACATGCCAAATTCTCTTGACTCTCTCCATGACCCGCACCACGATATGTTCCCATATAACTGGATGGATATACCGTTGCTCCACACTTTCCAACACTCACTTCACAAAAGAGCGGGCCGTGCCTTGGCCCCGAACGGTCCATCCGCCGCTCAGCGTCTGAGGCTCCACCTTCAACTTTGTCTTGGCATCTTCCCACCAGACACTCAGGTGGCCTTTCTCCACGATGGGAAATGGAGGCAGCTGCCCATATTCTTTGTTTGGGGAAACGACTCTCCCCGTTGAGTCCCTGCATGTCCCACCTCTCTCATCCATATCACGCAAGAGCCCCAATGGTTCACTCTTCCCCTTATTCGTTCTCGCCCAGCCTCCTCAAAGCAGCCAGGGGGATCTTCTGAGAACACAAAGCAGGCCATGTCCCTCTCCTGCTTAAAAATCTCCAGGGGATTCCCGTAGCACTGACAATGAATTCTAAACTCCTCTCGTGACTCCTGCACTCCACCCAGGTTCTAAAACAGTGCCTGGAACAGGATAAAGCCTCCCGAAGTACTCGTTGAAAGAACACTCCTCTAACTTGAGATCCAAAGAGTTACGATATTTCGGCTAGTTTTGCTCAAAAGATTCCTTTTCCCATTTATAAGCCCAAAGCACTCATTTCTACCTTAACATTACTTTTCCCACTGATAATGGAAATAATAGTCACCATTTGGTTTTGAAATACCACTCTATGTTAAATACCTAAGCAATCTGCATTTATTATAGGTCAACCAAAAAAGAGCTGGATATTACCTGTCTCCTATAATTGGATTGTATTTTCTGAAGAATCACGTTATTCGAGAGTTTTGCCTTCTAATTTTCTTTGGTATTACATGTTTTTATTCCCTGCAAATATATAGGCAATTTTTTCCACTTTGTTTGCAAATCGGGGAAAAGAAATATTAAAATCTGAAGCGGACAACAGACCTTCTAGAAATGACCTGACCGGTGTGCAGCCGGCCACGGGGCTTCTCAACAAAGGAATAAACGTGTCTGTTCCTAGAAAATATCTTCTTGAAACTTACCTCATCACCAACATGGTCTGTGGGAACAAGTCAAGAAAGGGACACAGAAAAATGAGGTCAAATGGATACCATGGTTTCCCCACAACTGCCTCCTGTAAACCTGGTTAGCATCAGTTCGCAGGTACTGCGTTGGTGTCCCTTTGCCCAATTTTATACTAACATCATTGCTGTGGCTTCTGTGCGCTTCCCACATGCCACGCATCACCCTAAGCTCTTCACATGTGTCATCTTATAGATCAAAAAACTGAAGGTTAGTGCCTTGCAGAGCTGGATGTAAAATACCGTACCTTTCACCATGACACTATTCTCGAATTTCCTTTCAGAACCTCTATTTGAATAGCTTTCAATTTGCAGAGGTCAAAATTTGAAAGCAAGGCAGATTTCTTATGCAAACCTTCCCGGGAAGAAGACATCAGTGTTTCAGAGATTCTTTTCTTCCCAGCACAAATAGAGGAATCGAAAGCCTGAATTATACTCACTAGTAAAAACAATGACAGTATTAATAACCACTGTGTTAAATTCATCATTACAAGTAACCTTTCTCTCTTCCCTTGATTTCATAAACCCTGCATATTAAATCTGGACCGGATGCCTACAGACATCTTTGAAAACAGTACGTCATCATCTGAATATTTGGCCACTTGAAGAACAAAAAAAAAACTGGCTGGCTCCAAATTCCTCACCCTTAAAAATGTTTTTAAGGCTTAATGGAGATGTAGCTCCGTGCCTGTTGCTGCCCCTTCAAATGACCACCTAACAAAGACCTCTTCTGTTATGAAAGACTTTTTCGGGTTCCAAAAACTCTCTGAGGAAAGAATTATTTCTTGTCATAACTTTTCCGAGTCTGCTCAAAGACAAGAAACGACAGGGAATTTGATTAGAATCACAAATAGATCTAAGAGTAATAGTAAAGGATGATAACTGAGCTACGATAATCAGCACTTCGGCTTGGGTTCCTAATCAAATAATTCTTTGATTTTCATGATTTTGTTTAATCTATAATACCCCTTCCCAGTACATATCATAAACTTTGATTTAGTGTTTGCATAAAAATGAACAAGTATCTGCATTTGTGTTGTATCTTATCGACTGGAATTAAGTTCACCATCAAACAATGATTTCAAATTTTCCTTAAACACTCGGGCTTATCCTATTTTCTGTTCTAGCTATAGAAAATCACATGATAATTCCTTTTCAGACTACAGAACATCTCTCGGAAAGGCTGGCTAACATCTTAATTAGGCAAGACCTCAATGGCATTTTCTTTTTTTTTTTTCTTTTTTTTTCTTTTTTTTTTTTTAATTTTTTTTTTCAACGTTTATTTATTTTTGGGACAGAGAGAGACAGAGCATGAACGGGGGAGGGGCAGAGAGAGAGGGAGACACAGAATCGGAAACAGGCTCCAGGCTCTGAGCCATCAGCCCAGAGCCCGACGCGGGGCTCAAACCCACGGACCGCGAGATCGTGACCTGGCTGAAGTCGGACGCTTAACCGACTGCGCCACCCAGGCGCCCCTCAACGGCATTTTCAACAAGACTGCTCTACATA
The DNA here is from genome assembly GCF_016509475.1 of Prionailurus bengalensis. Classification (NCBI taxonomy): domain Eukaryota; kingdom Metazoa; phylum Chordata; class Mammalia; order Carnivora; family Felidae; genus Prionailurus; species Prionailurus bengalensis. The sequence goes on along the minus strand of NC_057344.1, from coordinate 186,770,309 downwards.
TGTCTGTAGGTCAGTGACTATTTGTTTTAGTTTATTCCTTCTGCCTAAATTCCAGTCGTTTTGCTCTATACCACGAAGTGCCTCAGGGACCAAGACAGTTGGACCATGCAAGGATTAATTTGATGTGTCAACTTGCCTGGGCCGTGGTACCTGCACAGGCTACCTGCATCCAGACATTCTTCTGGATGTTTCCGTAAAGGTGTTTCCTGGATGAGATTAATACTTAAATTGGTGACTTTGAGTAAAGCAGGTTACCCTCCATAATGTGGGTGGGCCTCATCCGGTCCAGTTGAAGTCCCCATCAGAAGAAAGACTGATTTCTCTTCAGCAAGAATTCTGCCAGCAGATGGGTTTCAGAATCAAATAGCAACTCTTCCCTGAGTCTCTAGACAGCCAATCTATTCTGCAGATTTTGGATTTACCAGGCCTCTACCATTGCATGAACCACTTTAAGCCAATCGAATTCCTTCCCACCCACCCACTCCCACAGCCACCAAACACATATGTGGTCCTCGTGGCCATGTAGCCCCTCCCTCCCAGTAGTAGAATCTGTTCCTCCACTCCCTGAATCTGGGATGGCCTTGTGACTTTCTCTGACCAACAGAATAAGACAGAAGTAATGTTTTATAATGATAGCAAGGGGCTTCAAGAAACCTTTGGTCTTCCTCTCTCTTGCTTTTCTTGAGAACCTTGTGATCACTGCTATGTGAATGAGCATGGGCTAGCCTGCCGGATGATGGATACATGAAAACATGGCTCAGTCACCCCCATGGCCCAGCCAACAGCCAGCCCTCTGCCAGATAGGAGTCAGACCATCAACTGCCAGCTGACCACAGGCATCATTGAACGTAGCCAAATCCAGCAGAAGAACCACCCAACTGATCTCAGCCCACATTCCTGACCCGTATAATTACGCACTTACAAATGGTTGTTTTAACCCACAAAGTTTTGGGTGGCTTGGTATACTGCAAGAGTTAACTGAGAGGTACAATGAGTATTATTGCCTTTTACCCAGATAAGGAATTCAAGAGCAACATAATCTGGATGAGGACATATTTGACATGTTGTGCTTGAAATATCAACAGGACTGTCAAATATCCAGTTGGTTCAACAGTTCTGGAGCCCAGGAGAGAGATCTTGCCTGGAAACACAAATCTGAAAGACAAAGGCATGCATGTCACTGATTTTCATGGGTGGGTAGATTGCCACAGGAGAGCAAGCGCAGAGTGAAATGAGATCCAGGTGGGATCCCAGGAACGACAAAGGTCAGGCAAAGCAAGAGAGTCAATGAGGGAGAGGAGGAAACATGATGAAAGACAGGAAGATGCCACAGAAGCCAAAGGAATTTCTCAACAGACTCGGAGTCACACAAATGTCTAAAGAACGTATATGTAAACTAATATGAGTCCCCAGCAATGGGGAATTATAAAGTCATTGCCAGAAGAGCTTCAGCAAAGTAGTGGAGGCTAAAACCATTATTAAAGGGCACTAAAAAGTGAAAGGGAGGGGAGGATTTGGAAACAGTGAGTGTCTACAAGTCTCTTGCTGAGCACGGCAACAGGTTCCCTGCCCTGGAACACTAACTGCCCCTCTGCTCCAAGAATCTGTGGATTTACGTCATTAAAATGGATGGCCCCCAACAACAGCTGGGTCTTTCATGCCACTCAACAAAAGGTGACAGACAACGTCTAAAGGGAAGTGAAATGTTGATGGAGAAATTTTTCAAGCTGGGAGAGATCTTGGTACATTTATTCCTAAGTGGAGTCACAAAGGCATAACTAATGGCTCAACATCCTGGAGAGAATGGGAGGGAATGATATCCACAGGTTCAAGGAAAACTGGGGCTGGAAAGATGGAGATTTCCAGATGGGAGACCAAAAGCTGACGGAACTTATATTGGGTAATCGCAAATCTTCACCTGGCAAGACAGCCAGGGTGGGCAGGGGGGTTGTTGACGGTGGGCAAGTGTCTGCAGTCGCAGATATGGACAGTGAGTGAGCCCGATGATCCAAACAAGGCTTCTTGAATGGCACTGAGGTGGGGGACAATAAAATTATAGCAGCATTCTTTAACATGACTGGGTTCTTCCAATAGCAAGTCAAAAGCTTGCCTGTGGAAGCAAACCAAGGCCATTGGTTGGACGGATCCAAGACTGAGATTTAACGGACAGATGCAGAAGGGCAAGAGATTAAGGGCTTTGAGGTTTTCTCAAGAGAATGGTTAAAGTGACATATCCTAGGATCTGGGCTGGCTAAAGGAGTGGGGGGGAAAGTATGGTTGATGACCTGGGGAAAAGGGAGAGTAGTACAGGGACAGACATGTTGCAGATAAATGGGTGAGGGAGCAGGAAGGCTATGAGACTATAGTCATAGATGATTACACTGGAGTTTAAGTTTCTAGAAGCAGTGCCATTCCAAAGGACGAGGCCAGGGTGTGGGCAACGTGACGGGGCTGCCACTTGGAAGCTAAGCCACTGGGTACATTCCCCATGCACAGATGCTGAAGATCATTGGGTGGTGGCATTCGGGGTAGAGAGGAGACATGAGCCAGGTCCTGGGCCCTGAAGGACACAGGGAAGTGACATGAACATGATAAGATGGCCGGGATGAAAGGTCTGATGGGAATTTCACTGGAGGCTATGCAGGGATCATACGGTTTTGTGAGATAGTATAATGTTCTGGAAGCAACAATGGCCACAGCCTCCCTGGGCCTAAGGGATGTAAACAAATGAACGACTGCTGCCCCCTCCCCAAAATGCACTTTCTTAGACAGGAATGAAATTTCAGTCAAGGCAAGATTTGGGGAAGGGGCGTTTATACTGCCGATGGACCAAGCGTCCTAAAAAAGTCCTACTGAGAAAAGTCGCAAGGAGGTCATCTGACTTTCTCAGATGGGGGGAAGTGGGGAAACCCAGAGAGAAATGAGAATGGCCTTCATTACAGAACTTAATCATGCTGACTTTTGTACAAGAGTTTTCATTGTCATGAATATCTCTAAGATTTGTTTTGTCGGCGTCCAGACCAGACCAACAACAACGACGCATGAATGCATTGTAGTCAACATCCCTCTTCCCTTGGAATTATCTCTGGAATGACAAGACATACTGCTTACAGTCCAGGCTTATTCCTTGTGCTGAAGTTTAAGTAATTCAGTGAGAGGAACAAGAAAGATTTTTCTCTCTTTAGATCTCAACAGAACATAAGGCGGTAGATATTTGCAGAGATAGGCCCTGGAAAAAGAGAAAAAAAGTGCTCATCTGATAACCAGACTTAAATTCTTGACATAAACGATTTGCTTGGGTCACCTAACCCACATTTTGTTCCAGTAGCCCAAAGGATTTGCAAAAGCTGAAGACAAAAGGTCATCATTGTTGTGAGTATGACGTCTTGGGGTATCTGGGTGGCTCAGTCGCTTGAGCGCCTGACTCTTCATGATCTCGGGGTCATGAGATGGAACCTTGCATTGGGCTCCTCGCTGGGCGTGGCGCCTGCTTAGGATTCTGTCTCCCTCTCCCTCTGCCCCTCCCCAACTCATGCATGTGCACATGTATGCGTGCTCCCTCTCTCTCTCAAAAAAGAAAAAAAAAAGAGTATAACCTCTTGACGGATACAGTCATTAAAAAAAGGTTTATTTTGAAGTTTCCAGACAGGCAAAGAAAATACTGTACTATGAAGATTCATTATATAATAGCCTCCACCTGGGAACTTAACAAATAGCTACTCAGAGTGTTAAGTTGGTGCTTCTTTTCTGAGAAGCAAGTAACACAAAAGTCTTAAAATGTTTATGCCCTTGGACCTGGCTGTCCTACCACTTGGTATTACCCTAAAGAAATAATCATAGATATGCCCCCAGGTTCAGTCATAATTGGCAACAAGCTAAATACCCAATATTTAGGAGGATGGTTAAATAAATTGTCCTAGGGGCGCCTGGGTGGCTCAGTCGGTTAAGCGTCCGACTTCAGCTCAGGTCACGATCTCGCGGTCCATGAGTTCGAGCCCCGCGTCGGGCTCTGGGCTGATGGCTCCGAGCCTGGAGCCTGCTTCCGATTCTGTGTCTCCCTCTCTCTCTGCCCCTCCCCCGTTCATGCTCTGTCTCTCTCTGTCTCAAAAATAAATAAAATGAAAAGATGTTCAGCGTCGCTCCTCATCAGGGAAATACAAATCAAAACCACACTCAGGTATCACCTCACGCCAGTCAGAGTGGCCAAAATGAACAAATCAGGAGACTATAGATGCTGGAGAGGATGTGGAGAAATGGGAACCCTCTTGCACTGTTGGTGGGAATGCAAATTGGTGCAGCCGCTCTGGAAAGCAATGTGGAGGTTCCTCAGAAAATTAAAAATAGACCTTCCCTATGACCCAGCAATAGCACTGCTAGGAATTTATCCAAGGGATACAGGAGTACTGATGCATAGGGGCACTTGTACCCCAATGTTCATAGCAGCACTCTCAACAATAGCCAAATTATGGAAAGAGCCTAAATGTCCATCAACTGATGAATGGATAAAGAAATTGTGGTTTATGTACACAATGGAATACTACGTGGCAATGAGAAAAAATGAAATATGGCCTTTTGTAGCAACGTGGATGGAACTGGAGACTGTGATGCTAAGTGAAATAAGCCACACAGAGAAAGACAGATACCATATGGTTTCACTCTTATGTGGATCCTGAGAAACTTAACAGGAACCCATGGGGGAGGGGAAGGAAAAAAAAAAAAGAGGTTAGAATGGGAGAGAGCCAAAGCATATGAGACTGTTAAAAACTGAGAACAAACTGAGGGTTGATGGGGGTGGGAGGGAGAAGAGGGTGGGTGATGGGTATTGAGGAGGGCACCTTTTGGGATGAGCACTGGGTGTTGTATGGAAACCAATTTGACAATAGATTTCATATATTAAAAAAATAAATAAAAATAAAAATAAACTTTTTTAATAAAAAAATAAAATAAATTGTCCTATAATCACACAACGGAATACTACAGAGCCATTAAAAGGGACACAAAGGCATATGAAATACTGCACGGCAGTTGGGTATGATTTATTGGGCTAAAATCAGGTTACAAAAATACATAGGATACCAATTCAAAAATGAAATCTGAAGGCTAAGAACACAGTAGAGAAGTGTATATGTTAAAATATCACCTGTGACTATCTTTAGGTATTTGCATTATGTACGGTTTTGATTTTCCTCTCTTTTCTTTACTTTCTTAGGAAAATTTTCCAAAACAAAAATGTTATCGATAAGAAAAATTAACGATATGTTTTTATCAGTTTCCTGGCAGATGATATTCAAAAACAGTGCCCTAGAAAACAAGTTTACACACATATTTTTTTAATTAGGTAGCAAAATATAAAGGAGGAAAGTATTCGCTGCACTTGAAAATGCAGGGCAACAGAGGTATCAGTCCTAATTTGGAAGGAAAAGGGCCTTTGGGGTTGGTACTGAAAGGAGAACATTCCTGCCCCTCTATGGTCTGACCATTTTTGAATTAGGGGCTGATATCTTGAAATTCCCATAACGAGCCCAGGTTTATTTCTCTATTGAAATGATTGATAAAGATTTTAGTTAGCACCTATTTCATGTTCAACAGTGTGTTTAATGTTGTGGGGGGTGCAAACAATGTTTTAAAAAAAAAAGAAAAACACACGGCACTTATAAATCAACTAAGAAAAAAGCTAGCTATTTACATACAATGCAGGCATAAAAGCACTAGTAACAACTAGCATTTGAGCAGTGCTTACTGTTTAGACAGACTTCTTCATTGGGGAGCCTGGGTGGCTCAGTCGGCTCGGCTCAGGTTGTGATCTCACTGTGAGTTCGAGCCCACATCAGGCTCTTTGCATTCAAGCACGAAGCCCGCTTCAGATCCTCTGCCCCCCTCTCTCTCCGCCCCTTCCCCTCTCTCCCAGCCCCTCCCCCCTCTTTCTCTCTCAAAACTAAACATTAAAATAAAGGCTTACTTACTATATATGCCCAAATCTGTGAGGCATTTTCCCAAAATTCTCCAGAAAGGAGGGCTATTCGAGTATTTCCGAAGGCTCTCATATTATAGGACATTCTCTAATTACTTTATTTAAACAACTAAGTAATGCTTGGGGAAGACTCATTAGCCTGAAATGACCTCAGTCAATGCTTGTTTGGGATGCTTTGAGAGGTCACTTGATGGAATCCATTACGGCGGAGGCAAAGAGATTTAATACAGATTTAGTCCTTGCTCCTGGAGTGAGACCCCACAATGCAAACGTTTAATATCGTTGTAAGCAAGCATTTTAAAAATCACTACTTAAGTGAGAATAACGTCTATTTATTTAACATTTACTTTATTTCTGGGTCTGTTTTCCGTGCTACTCTAATACAAAAATGGTTTCCCTTTTCGGAAAGCATACCCTCCTTCCATCATAATGATAATGACTAAGACAGAACTTTACAGTGTACAAACACTCCCCCAAAACATCATCACACTTGATTATCCTAGAACAGTAAAAGAATGGATACGGCCAAAATCTCGGAAGAATGAACGAGCATGTTCACTTTCACGCACGTACCCAAGGAATCGGACCACTCTGGCGACGTGGTCGTTAGGACTAGTTTAATTGGGGGGAATAATTTTTCAATTATTTCTCACGCAATTGTGTAGCAGATCAAAAAATCCACTAGCAATGGAGTCCTACTTCCTAAAAATAACAAGCCTTTGATAAACATTGTAAAGATGATTCCATCCCCTTTTACAATTTTTGGGCTCTTTTCACAAAGCCATGTAAGCCTTTCAGTCTGACATCACACAAAGAAAGAAGTAAAAGATTGCATTAGCACAGCTGCACAGGCCCAGAGTGTGGCCCCAACTTCAGATGCTATTTTACTCTCTAGGTCGGGTGACTCATTTTAACCCAGAAAAAGGTTAGGAATCTATTAAAGCTCAAGAAGCTCCAAAATAAAATCTTACGTTTGACTTACTAGTTAAACTGTTCTCTTGACACTGTCAACAGAGCGGATTTTGAATGATGCATAGATCCTCCCTTTCCAGCGAAGTTTCAAAGCTTGCTTGCTTGTGACAGAACAGGGTGGAAAGCAAGTCTTGGATCTGGATTACTCACAGGATCCAGCTCTGCCAGCTCCTTCCCTTTGCTGAGTAAGAGAGAGGGAGGGGAGCCGCTGGAGGGAGATTCACCCTGGGAAGGCCCCACTTGTAAATTTCCAAAGTCACACATGAGTTTCAGGACAGACCTCGCCCCCTTCTCCTGGTCTTACTGTAGACATTCTTTTTCTTTCCTGACACCTCGCAGTTTAAAGGGAGTGAGGGGGGCGCCTGGGTGGCTCAGTCGGTTGAGCGTCCGACTTCGCTCAGGTCATGATCTCGAGGTCTGTGAGTTCGAGCCCTGCCTCGGGCTCTGTGCTGACAGCTCAGAGCCTGGAGCCTGCTTCGGATTCTGTGTCTCCCTCTCTCTCTGCCCCTCCCCTGCTCATGCTCTGTCTCTCTCTGTCTCAAAAATAAATAAAAACGTTAAAAAAAATTAAAAAACAAATAAAGGGAGTGAGGAAAGGAGCACCTGGGTGGCTCGGTCCGTTGAGTGACCGCCTTGGGCTCAGGTTCATGATCTCACGGTTCCTGAGTTCAAGCTCCACATCGGGCTCTCTGCTGTCAGGTGCAGAGCCTGCTTGGGATCCTCTGTCCCCACCTCTCTCTGCCCCTCCCCCGCTCGTGCACATGCTGGCACGTGCTCTCTCTCAAAAATAAATGAATAAACCAATAAGCAGGATGAGGACGGATGGATGGATGGATAAATAGACGAATAGTAGATGACAGATTCGTGACATGTGTATATGTATGGATATAGATACAAAAAGACTTCTATGATGTAAATTACACACATACCATATATGTCACATGATCTACGTCTTGCCTACTAAATTAAAGCTCCTTGAGGGGCACCTGGGTGGCTCAGTCAGTTACGCATCCGACTTCGGCTCAGGTCATGATCCCGTGGTTCATGGGTTCGAGCCCCCTGTGGGGCTCTGTGCTGACAGCTCAGAGCCTGGACCTGCTTCCGATTCTGTGTCTCCCTCTCTCTCTGCCCATCCCCTGCTTGCTTTCTCTCTCTCTCTCTCTCTCTCTCTGTCAAAAATAAATGAACATTAAAAAAAAGATTAAAGCTCCTTGAGGGCAGGGACACCACACTGTAGGCACAAAATAAGTCTTGAACGAAAACAAATCGCCAAAAAAAACCCTTCACAACTACTCCTTGACAAATTCCTCCCATGTTTTCTTTCTGCCAGAAATACTCCCTCTGCCCCACGCCTGTCTTTATTATACTCACCTGCCCAAATTCTCTCCGTTTTTCCAAGTCCAAATGAAATGTCACTACCTTCTTAAAACCTTCTGTGATTCTGCCAGGCAAGAGTAAACTCTCCCTCATCCTAATGACCATAGATAGCACTATTCTCTGCTCCTTTCTTAAAGCATTTTCTAAGCTTCTCTGCGGCAGAGAGGTGATGCCCGGCTTGCGTCCCAGAACCATGCCGAAGGAAACATGTATGATCCCTCTTCGATTCTCCTGTCATCCACTGGTTCATCCACCCGAAGGCAGCCTAGCATGGTGGTTACAACGGGTGCTGGGAAGCCAGACACAATAGGCAAAAATCCCGGCTGTACCACTTACGAGCTGCGGGATCTCTGTGCCTCAGTTGCCTCACTGGTGACAGGTAATATGTCATACCAATAACTGGGGCGCCTGGGTGGCGCAGTCGGTTAAGCGTCCGACTTCAGCCAGGTCACGATCTCGCGGTTGCGGTCCGGGAGTTCGAGCCCCGCGTCAGGCTCTGGGCTGATGGCTCGGAGCCTGGGAGCCTGTTTCCGATTCTGTGTCTCCCTCTCTCTCTGCCCCTCCCCCGTTCATGCTCTCTCTCTCTCTCTCTCTCTCTCTCTGTCCCAAAAATAAAAAATAAAAAACGTTGAAAAAAAAATTTTTTTAAATAAAAAAAAAATATGTCATACCAATAATAGTGCCCACCTTCATAGGGTTATTCTGATGACTAAATGAGTTCATCCACATAAGGCACTTTAGAAGGTTTCTGGAATGTTGTAGTAAGTGCTCAATACATGGATTCTATTATTATTGACTCAATATAATTTATTAAGAATCCACCATGTGCCAGGCACTCCACTAGGCTGCCGCATCAGTAGGGACTCTATAAATATTTGAGGACGGACTGATAAGACCTAACATTGACTCAGCCAATAGCATCTTTTCACCTTTACAAGTGTTCTCTTCTGCCCTGAACTGCACAAGCACCTGTCTCACGGGTAAAAAGTCTCCATAGGGTTCGCCTCACAAGCCCTCCAACTTCTAGAGGTTTTTGGGTTTTTTTTTTTTCCATCCCTCCTGCAGCTCCCTCGACTTCACACGAAGCATCTATTTTAGCATCTGTTCAGCCTGACTCCTGTCATTAGATACATTCTTGTGTGTTTATAATGCACCACTGATTTGTTTCAGACTCAATCGTGGGATCTAAAATAAAGTGATGTTGAACATATTTCTTTGCATATTAACTTTAAAGAAATAGATTAATCTTAGGAATAATCAAAAATGAATGATCCACTCAGCTTGTAGCAGTTACCAAAAAAAAATTAAAATTAAAATTAAAAGCTCTCCGATTCCCACTTTTCCTCCTTTATCCTTTCTGAATTTATTAATTTAAGTATATACTTCATAATTTCTCATTTTAAAAATTAAGAGGTCTAGTGAGCTTATGGTAACCCAATCATGCTCTTCCCTGGAGACGCTTAAATGAAGGTAGGATTCATTTATTCTCCGAGTCAAATTCCCGTTTTCAAAAATGACATTGCAGAATTACCCTCATCATCCTGAGATGGAACAAAGAACAATAAATAAGGTGACACAAGTAATGGCATACAGTATTGTATGTAACGTAATGGCACATATATTGTTTCTGAAATTTCAGCCATTTATCCAACACATCTGTTCTGTGTGTCTACTCCAGGCTAGACACGAGGAAGGATCTAGAACCAAGGCAGGTGAGGTGCCTTCCCCCAGGGAGGCTCCTAGGTAGTGTGGGAGGCGAGCCGGCACATAAACCAGGACAAGACAAGACACTACAGAAAAGGCAGGAGAAGGAGCATCAACGGTGCAAAGAGAAATTAATTCCTGCTGAAGCAAAATACGATTCGTCTATTTGATAAATCATTTTGCATGTTTCCCCCTTCAACAAAGACTCACACGCGCACACACCCTTTTGAACTCTTTGCTTCTTTTCTTTCTTTGGAACCTGAAAACACTGTCAACCATCAGCCCTTGGGTGTTTATCTTAAGCCGTCAACTAGGTCTGGTGACACCGTTTTATTCAAGTCAACGTTTTCCTATTAGTGAGAAGGGGTTGCCTATGCAAATACACATGCATTCTGGGGGCAGCACTAAATAATGGGGAAAAGTGCAGTTTATAAAACACAGTCATTCCACACCACATTTCATTTTGCAAGAGGGAGGGCTACAGTCGACTGTGAACAATTACCGAATTGTCAATGGAATTCAATAAACGTTGTTTAAAAAAACTAATTATTTGTTACAATAACCAGCTACTATTGCCACGTTGTATTTGGAGGTTTGTAAACTGCTTCCATTTGAAATGTAATTGATTCCATTTTTATCATTTGTTCAAGTTGATGTGGTTGTTCTCCTCCTAAGAGATGATAACATCTATTTTCAGCAAATTATACATTATAATTCCTCATCCAAAAGCCGTAACAGAAAACAAAATGCTAATTTATGCTGTAAACGAAACTACAGCATCATAATCACTCATTGTTAACATTAGGGACTAAACTTCTACTGGAAATAATAAATTGGAGCAAACTGTGGTAGGGGTTGCTGGTGAGACTTTTCTTTCTTTTTCTTTGTGCCTCTTGTTTTGCTTTGTCGTTACACAACCAACACACTTTTTCTAATACGCTTTCAGGCAAGAGATGACACGGATGTTCTGTATTCTCCCGGATAGGAGCCAAAGGCTCCCTTTTGCCCCTCAGCTATAGCACCTGAAGTTCTAGATTTCAAATCTACCGGAAGAAGGTAATGCTCACAAAGCAATCAGAGGTGCACGCGAAAGAGGGGACGCGTACCAGAACTGCACACCTGCTCTTCCACATCTCATTAAGCTTCCAAACTTACATTTCCCTGGACGTCAGCGATCACTCTCCCCATTTTCTCCGGCCCCCACCCCCCACCCCATGCCTCTCCCCTAGGAGGATTCTTCTGCAACACTTTGCTGTCGAGGGGAGCCCTCCCCCGCGGCAAGCTTCCCCTCTGCAACAGGGACTATGCGAAATCTAAAAACAATCAAACGGAAATCCAGTAACTTTAACGAATCAGGTCAATTCTTACTAAGACAAAAATCAGGGGAGGGCGTATCTGTGACCATATTCCAGACACTCTGCCTTCCTTAAATAGCTATGTTCAAGGGAAACACGGGTAGCATCACCTAATGGCATTTCTCCTTTCCTTTTTTCCACAAACATTCTCCAAGAGAAAACTATTTAAATGTCATTATTATATCAAAAACGTGAATTCTTTGAACGGACCAAAAAGTCACACTGCCTTCTAGAGTAAATCACTTTTCTGCTGCCCTTTTATTTAATGTCGGCTGCTGTCCACACTTACCTCTTCACTGGCAAAGTGTGATCATTGATTTCCTATGGTCTCTCTGGAAGGAAGTTCTGCTTCCTTGATGATGACTACAAAGGGTAGGTGACCCCATTCTCATTCCAATGCAAACCGTGCACTTTTACATTTCCGCTAGGGCCACAGGAATGTGAAAATACCGAGAAACTGCCCTCTTCCTAGAGACTGTCTTGCCGTAACTACTGACATTTAATGTTTTCCCTCCCCTTCCCACGACTGTATTTTGGAAGATCACAATATAAGGGATGAACCACGAAAAGCCCTGAGGTTCACGATGGACAGAAACATTAGATGCATGATTCAATGCAAAAGACACCTGTTATAACATGACCATGCTGAAAAAGATAAGTTTGGGACTAAATTGAAAATATAACCGTATACAGGGCAACTCAACATGATATGGGTTTGCTTACATAATGAGAGTAAGTTTATGCCTATATATGCATGTATACATATATACATATATATATATATATATATACATGCATATGATACATGACACATAGATCCTACATAAACACACAAATACACACACATATGATAGGATTTTCATGATGCATCTGAGTGATTATTTATAAAACTATTCTATTCATGAATCTTAAAATTACATTTGTTCTGTAGAGTGTTATTACACTGATACTCACATATATTTGTAATGGGTCCTCCACTAAGTCATAATTATCTGAGGTTGGGAGCTGGCAATCTAAAGACCCTATCTCTCAAACTGAATCAACCATTCAAACCAAAAAAAAAACGGGGGGGGGGGGCAAACTGAAAACATTTAGTCCATCACCAAGAAAAAAGAAAAGCATCAGGTGGTTGCGGTTGATTTTGCTGAAACAGAAGACTTCATCTCATTTGCCAAAGAGAAACTTACCCGGTTATGTAAATGACCAGAAAAAAAATGGACAAACTTGGGCAAACACAGGCGATCTTCACTATTTCATGAAGCTGGGAAATGAATGACACCATCACAAACTTGCTAGACATGTACCTGCAGCCACGTGATGTCTTACATTGTACTGGAGAGTAAGTAGTGTGGAGAGAAAGAATTAGTTGGTACTCTGAGCTCTGAAACCAGACTGGGTAGAGGAGACCCTAGGTTCGCCCCTACCCAGCACTGAGAGACAAAGTATTTAACTCTGTGCCTTATTTTCTGCATCTATCAAATGGGAACGATAACAAAAGTACCTCATTCGTATGTTGTCTTGGAGATTAAAGGATTCAAATACTCGCAGAGTGTTTGGAACAGCATTAGAAAACAGCAGCTCTCATCACTGCTGCTTGGTTCCTAAGTTTCAGGTTACCAGAATTTTACAAGGAAAAGCAAACAGTATTTCCAAGCTGGTGCCTTAAGGAAGCCAGCCATACAGGAAGACCCCCAAGAAACCCAAAATATTACAAAAGTCTCTTTTGCTCTTCTATCCACCGAGGAGAAACCCAACGTTGGGAAAACGGGGGTCATGCGAGCCAGATTTAGAAAATGTACTTCTAAAATGTATTTAAAGTAAATATATAGAAATGCACCTAAAACTGACTTTGCAGTTCATCCGCACATCTTCAGGAAAATAAAAATGTTTAAAGTGCACAGAAACCCAGTTTAGGGGCGCCTGGGTGGTTCAGTTGGTTAAGCGTCCGATTTCGGCTCACGTCAGGATCTCACAGTTTGTGAGTTCGAGCCCCGCGTGGGGCTCTGTGCCGACAGCTCAGAGCCTGGAGCCTGCTTCGGATTCTGTGTCTCCTTCTCTCTGCCCCTCCCCCACTTGTGCTCCGTCTCTCTCTCTCTCTCTCTATCAAAAATAAATAAATGTAAAAAAAAAATTTTAGAAACCCAGTTTGTATCTTTGGAACTTTAAGATACTGGTTTTCCAACAACCTTGTACATGCAGGACATTCCCAAGTCTTGGCTCATCTCCGTGGATCCAAACATTGTTACTACTTTGACAATTATGAAATAACCAGGAAAGAAGAAAAGAGTATTGAATTCTTTATAGTACTTGGATTGGATGGGAAAGAAGTGTTCCTCAGTGGGCTGCTTTCTGCTTGGCTATCCATATTCATGGAAGTTCTGCCAAGCCAAAAAAAAAAAAAAAATAGGCAGTCAGCACAAGCTTTCAACAACTTACCCACATCCATTAATGATTCTGCATTGAAACTTCTATCCTGCCTGAAAAGATAGAGTAGAAAGAATTGCAGATGCTGGCTCACAAAACTCCAGGGCCAAATTCAAAACAGTCACTGCCTACTCTGGAAAGCTAGTGTGTGTCCATATAAGGATGCCATTTTATATTTCGAGTCTGGAAAATGAGGCAGAGGCAGGGGCTGGGGGAGGGGGCAAGAAAAGCCAAGAAGCATAGTCGAGTCTGGTGGTAGCAGGTCTCTTCACAAACTCAGGTTAGGCTATCCAGTAACCGAAGAACTGGGCAATCAGGTGAGTAACGTCAGATGTCTGGCCTCGTGGATTGGCTCCATTTTTCACTTCCCACTGATTGATTCAATATCATACAGACCCGGCCTGCCTTGATTTGGGCTCACACAGTGACAACCAAATAAAGGTGACCTAGGTCCACGCTGCAAGCAGCAATGACCACTCTACCTTCCGCATCATGACGGAGACTCAAACCACCACAGGAGAGCCTTGCAGGTTGAAAAGCACAACAGAAAAAGATAATGCTGGGTTTTGGAAGCTCACACTACTGCCATCCCTAGGCGTGAAACTGTAAATTAAAGAATGGTCTGCTGTCTGCTGCACTGAGCCAACTCAGAGACATTTCACATACACACTTTAATTGGGGTTTTCATCTGAATCGAAGAAATAAATTCCACCTAAGCAGATGCTTCCCACACACACACACACACACACACACACACACACTCGCACTATGGTATGTTTTGCACATTGGCAAGTGGGTGCAAACGATCTGCAACATGGTCTATTCAGATATAAGATGGAATTTCCCAGTTTTTAAATGGTAACAGATGCAGTTTCGGCTCTGATACACATTGGGCTCTCTCCCAAAATATCACCCTGATCCCCCCTCCCCCAGCCTGAGTGCTAAAATGTCACAGAGAAGCCTGAACACCTTGGAGTCAACAGTCATTCGTGGTTGGGTTTCTGTTTTTGTTCTGGGGTTCGGTAGTGAATAAATGCCCCCGTTGTTTCCAAATTTTTTTTCACTTGCTTGTTTTCCAAATTTTTTTTCACTTGCTTGTTTATAACTAGAGGTGTCATAATCATGTTTCTTGTGAAAATGAACGTAATCAAAATGCCTTGTGATTCCAGGAAAAGAGCTTCTTAGGGAGACATGCCTGCCTGCTATTGATGTTGTAAAAAGGCTCCTCTTACATGGTATTAGATGTCGAGAGCACATCATATTGATCTAGAAATAAAAAGCTTGATTTTTTTTTTTTTTAGTACAGTCAACCCTTACGTTCATGAGCACTTTGTAACACCAGGAAGATGGTTTTATTTTTAATTGAGGTAGAGTAAACAAATTATATTTGAAGAGCAAAGCTATTTTTAGGGAGTGGAGGGTTTGTAAGCTTTTTTGGCAGGAATTCAGGTAAAAATCATGAATAAGTCTCGCTCTCTCAAATTTGGCCCAGGCCTCCCCATAGCAGCCCTGCCTGAGTCCAAGATGAGATTTAGTGTTGCCTTTGGTTTTGTTTGTTTGTTTTTCCTTTTTCGACGAAGAACAGTTAGGGGCAGGCTTCTCGGTCATGTGCCCGCCCATGCCCACCGCTGCAAATGTGAACTGGAGAGCACTAAGGACCTAGGTTCTTAGGCACATAGCTGCATCCCTGGAAAATGGTGAGCCGGCCGCGCTGGAAACCGCAAACCCCGGCAAGACGCGCTGCCTGGCCGCGTTCACCACCAGAGATGGAAGGCTTCGGTAGCACTTGAGGGCACCCTTCTCTAATGAGGTACATGTCTCGTTTGTTTCTGTACTTTATCGTCAAGTTCACACCGCACCACTGGAAGAGAGATCAATATTGCAAATAATCTCCCTCTCCCCACCATACAATCCAGCCTGCGAGCTAATCATCCTCCACAGAGCAGCGCCAGCTGCTTTATCAGAAATTCTTTCCGATTTTCTTAGCAACACGAGTCTCCCTTTCTAGAAGAAAGATCTTGCCTTTTGGGAAAATGCTTTTCCAAATCAAGTTAAACTAACTTTACCCGAGGAAACCGATAGGTTTCCTCTTTATAAATGCCGCGCCCCCCCCCACCCCCCCGCTTCTCTGGCTCCCTCTTTCCTTTACTCCGATCCTGCCCCCTCTCCCCTCCCTCTCGCCCACCTCCTACGGTTTCCAAGGAGTTTGCACGTGACTGCCAGTCTTGCAAATTCGGGCCACGGCCCTACGCTCTTTAAACGCTCACAAACGACTTGTTCCCCATCTCCTTAAAGATGTTGCCAAAGCTCGCATCGCTGTAAAGCTGTCTCACTGCGAGTTTCCTTCCATGCTTTTTCTCTCTTTTCAGAGGCGAACGCAGTGCCTGAGTTTCGCGGCCTCGAGATACAGGTCGGAGGTACGCGCCTGGAAACTTATCCTAACGCATCTGACTCCGGGATTGGGGGGCGCGGCGCTGCCGAGGAATCCCGAGTCCCGAATCCCCGCCGGGCTCGTGCGGGCTGTGCGCTTCAAGCCTTTCCTACTCGTCTCGGTCCTTAAAGGCGAGCAGGGGTTGGTTTCTGACTCATCGACAATCTCTCTCTCTCTCTCACACACACACACACACACACACACACACACACACACACACGAGCGCGGACGCCCGCTCCTGGAGAGCTGGAGTTGGGTCGTTGGCCCTCGACTACCCGGAGCCGGTGCGGGTTAGCACGCAGAGCACGGGGTCCCGCAGGACCCGGGGGGTGGTCTGAAGAAAGCCCCCCTGCACCAGCCGTGGGCAGCCACGGCACCCCTCGAGTCCCCCAACTCCAGCGCCAGCCCGACCACCCTGGCAGTTTCTTCAAGTTTCTACTCACAGCGGGGCCTCCCCTTTCCCGGCTGCCTCGCCCCGAACCCCCCACTCCACGCGCCTGGGCAGCCCTCTCGCCCCATCCGCAGCTCCGCGCCGGGCGCGCTTCCCGGGGGCCGCCCAGACGCCCCCACCCGCGGCGGCGGCCCGGCGGTCTGGCCGGAGCTCGCCGCCGCCTCCCGCTGCTGCTGCCGCGGAGGCAGGAGCCTCTCCAAGGCTCCCGGACCGCCCTTATGTATTATTCACTCGGATGGCCGCGGCGCGTTCTGGGGAGCCCTCGCCGGAGACGCCAGGGCTTCGCCCGGCAACTACTAGTTTGGAGATTTCCGTTTCTTCGAAACTGGGGGTGATGCGGGGGCGGCGGAGCGCATTTTTCGGTTGTTTTGCTTCGGGGGGTTGGCTTTTCAGCCTGGAGCTCACAGGAGCGCGCTGCGCCCCGGGCCCGGGAGGGAGCGCGCCAGAGCCGGCGAGTGCGGCGGGCAGCCCCGCGAGCGGCCGAGGCTGGCGGGCAGGCTGGGGAGAAGAGACGCCGCGGCGGCCCCGTGAGCCGGGCCGAACCGAGCTCTTTTCCTCGACACCCCCAACCCCTGCCGCCCGGCTCCCCCGCGGCGCGCACTCCGCCGGGCTCGGGAATCCCCAGCGCCCGGAGCCCCGACCGCCCACCGAGTTGCTGCTGCCTTTCACCATTGCTCCTTCACCTCTCCTCCGGCCCCAACTTTCCCCAGCCAGGACATGCGCGTGTGCGCGCGCGCGCACACACACACACACGCGCGCGCGCGCGCGCGTGCACACACACACACACACACACACACACACACACGCACACCTCCCCTCCCTCGACTCCAGCTCCACTTCCCCGTGTAGTTTGGAGATGACAGATGCCTGTAGACTTTCACCAAACAAGCGGTGGGGGCAGCAGACTACAACAGTTATTTAATTAAAAGGCATTTTTCCTCTCTCTCTTGCTCGCTCTGGCTCTCAGAATAGCTTTTGCACCCCTAGACCCTGAGCACAGTCCTGTCTCTCCAGGTTATCCGTGGCCGGCTAACACCCATCTCCTTCCACGCCCCCCCTTCCGGCGTCCACCTCCAGCTTCCCCAGCCCCTCCACCTCGGAGTCACACCGACATGCACACCTAGAGGCCGGCGGCGGGGAGCGTCGAGGGCACGATGCAGCCGGACTGCATTGCACAGTCATCAAAGTTAAGTGTGTGTGTTTGTGGGGTGCCTGTGCGCGCCATGGGAAGCGCGGGGTCATGGGCGCCGGAGCATCCACTCTGCCCCCCCACCCCCGCCTCCGCGGGGTCAGGGGACGCCTCCACTTGAGATTGCAGCCATTTTAGGGAAAGAGATAGCTCCGGGCCCGGGGGGGAGTGGAAGGGGAACAGCACGTCGCGGGGGACTCACAGCTCCGCAGCCCCTCGGCGCAACTGGAGGGCGGGCAGGCGCCGGGCGCACAGGGGCGCGGCGCCCGCGGCGACTTGGGGAAGGTTGCGCTCGAGTTCCCCGGTTTTGCCAGGAGTTGTTCGGGGTAACGTGCCGGCTCCTGCCTCTTTCTCGGGTTCCCGCTGGGCTGGGAGGTGGAGGGGGGTAGGGAGGCAGATTGGGCATGGGAGGGACGCGACCGCCCCTGGAGACTGAAGAGCTGGCGCTGGGGAAGAGGGGCACCTCCTCTCGCCGCTTGGCACTGACCCAGACAGTGCGACCCACTTGGCCCCCCAGCCTCCCCACCCCCCTCCCAAGCCTCTGCCTCCCCGCCGAGTGCCAAGTGAGCGCGCGGCAGGGGGCACAGGGCGCGACGCCGCCGGGCCCCGAGCCACCCCTTACCTGGTTGGAAGGGGTTTCCCAGGAGGAGCCGTAGTTGTAAAAGAAGGAAGAGAAGAAGGTGTCTTCCGACAGCCCGCAGCCCGCCATGCTCTGGATGCAAATAAAATGAGGAAAGAAAAAAAAAAAAAAAAGCACACACACAAAAGCAACCCAAAATTTTCAAAATCAAATTAAACCAATAAGCGAAGAACAAATTCTCTTGAAAATAAAGAAAAGGAGGGGGAAGGGAACGGCAAAGGGAACGCAAACTCTCGGCGGTGCTCGCTCTCCGGGTGAGGAGGGATGCTCGGGCTGCCGCCGCCGCCGCCGCCTTCTCAAGACGGTACCTACAGAGGTTCGTCCTGACTTGGGCAGCCGCCGCCGCCGCCGCCGCCGCCGCCGCCTGTGCCGGCTGCGTGTGTGCGCGCGTGTGTGTGCGTGTGCGTGTGTGTGGTGTGTGCGCGCAGAGCGAGAGACCGCAGGGGAAGCGAGAGGGCGAGAGAATGAGCGAGCCGGGATGGAGGGCGCAGAGGCAGAGCGGGCGGGCGGGCGTGTGCGCGCGGGGGTGCGTGCGTGTGTGTGTGCGCGCGTGTGGCTGGGTGTGCGTCTGTTTGGGGAGCTCACCGGAGAGCCGGGGCCGTCACGTGGGCGCGCTGACTCCGCCGGCTGCCGGGGACAGCCTGTACTACAGCCCCGGCCACTAAATCAGCCCGCGCCGCCAGACCTTTGCAGCCCCCCCCCCCTCCACCCGGCTCCCCGCACGGCCGGCCGCGCGCGCTCCGGGACGGCAGGGGGCGCGGGTGCGGCCGCGGGCAGGTGGGCGCGCGGGGAGGGGGAGAGGAAGATGCCCGCGGAGACGCACATGTCCCTCGCTACGCCCCGCACCCTCCTAGCGAGCCTTCCTCCCGCCCTCTTTTGAAGATTTTTTTTTTTTTATTCCTAAAATTGCTTTCCCGTGCAGAGACCCCTCTTCCAGCCACGGGAAATTATTTTCACACAGTTGCTATGTCTCAATTTTCTTTCTTTCCCCGGGCCCCTCGTCCCCCGCGTGCGCACACGCAGGCACACACACACACACACACACACGCACACACACGCACACACACGCACACACACCCGTGGCCGCCTCCTCCCATCCCAAATGCAAAGCCACTTCCTTTTGCCGGTTGCTGTAGTTAAGCTAAGTCAATGCTACATCAAACTAGGCTAGGCTGAGAAAACTGGAAAGTGGATTTAGGGGACAATACTGCCCCAGCAGGAAGAAAGGCTCTAGTTTGGCATTCTGTTGATTTAACAGTTTAAGACGAAAAGGGATTTTGTAGCTTCTGCAACTAAAACTCAGGCCCCTTGAGTCACAATTCTTTAAATGGAGCAATTCTCTTAAGTCTATTGTATGTTCTAAAAATATAAACAGAATGTAATCCCCCCCCACACACACACACCTCAAGATGGTATTTAGGACCAAACCTCCTTTTCAGTTTTAATAATTGAGTAGCCAAAAGTTTTTTCTAATGCAAAAACCCATTCCTTACCTGCTCCCCCCAACTCTTTATACAGATCTCTCCAGTGAGTAAAATTCAAATAAAAATGGGCCTATCAGTGTAAGATGCTCTTACAAGTATTGGAATCCTCACAGGAAAACTTGAAACAACCTGTTATAGACAATTTATATTGTTTTCTTTCTGAATTCTTTTTTCAAATGCTGCCCATTTTTATTCAAACCGATTGTGTTTTTCCAAGACTTCACACTTCCTCCTACAAATTACCCACTTGAGGTCGAAATCCTCTGTGAAATAAACATTTCCACAGCAACCCAGTGATGTCACAAACATCGGCTCATGATTTCAGAGGGGAAATAAAGCAGGAGAAAGGATCTCTGTAGAAAGAGTTTCTGTTTCTTGCAAATAGCATTGCTCGCAAGTAGAGATTCAGAAAATATATTAGATTTCTGGATAAATACTTGTATTTTGGGGGGTTTTTTTTGGGGGGGTTGTTTGTTTGCTTGTTTGTTTTTTCCTGAGACTGACTTATTTTTCCAAGATACATCAAATGATCTTTAAAAAAAAAATAGGTCACCTTCCTCTTCTGGGTTTGTGAACAATGGTGTTTCAAATCAGTGGCCCCTAACCACACTGGCCACTACAGATTTTAATGAAGGGGAAAGGGATTTTTTTCCTAACCAAAAAAAAGAAAGAAAGAAAGAAAGAAAGAAAGAAAGAAAGAAAGAAAAGAAAGAACATGGAGAGATGAAATTTAATGTACTAACTTCAGACCCAAATAATGCTGACTGACTTCGCTTCAAAAACACAATAGTTTTTAAGAAGTATTAGACCCACAAAATTCTATTCAGTTATCAAAATTAGTGCTGATCTCACCGTTATTGAATAGAGGGGCTTCACCTCCATCATTCCTTCCATTGTTTCCTGGGGAAAGACGGAAGCATTCTTCATGCTGTTTTAATCCTCCTGCAGTCGTAAGCCTATAAATATCAAATGTGAAAGGACTGGAAAATATAAGATTAGGACCAATGTCTGGGGTTTCTTAGCTCTCCTCTCTAAATAAAATTCTTTAGATAATATTTCTACTATGGAAATATAGAATATTGCTTCTATAGAAACCTAGTCTGTAGAGTGCTTTCATTTACAGGTGACCTTTGAACAATGCAGGGGTTGGGGCAGACCTCCACACAGTCGGAAATCTGGGTCTGACTTTGACTCCCCCCAAACTTAATTACTAATTGCTCACTGTTGATTGGAAGCCTTACCAACAACATAAATAGCTGATAGACACATGTTTTGTATATGTATCATATACTATATTCTTACAACAAAGTAACCTAGAGGGGCTCCTGGGTGGCTCAGTCGGTTAAGCGTCCAACTTTGGCTCAGGTCACGATCTCACAGCTCGTGAGTTCGAGCCCTGCGTCGAGCTCTGTGCTGACAGCTCGGAGCCTAGAGCCTGTTTCGGAGTCTGCGTCTCCCCCTCTCTCTCTGTCCCTCCCTGGCTCTCTCTCTCCCTCTCTCTCTCTCTCTCTCTCTGTCTCTCTAAAAAATAAATAAACATTAAAAAAAATTTTTTTAAAGTAAGCTAGAGAAAAGAAAATGTGATCAAGAAAAAAATAAGGAAGAGAAAATACATTCACGGTACGGTACTGTATTTATTTTAAAAAATCCATGTACACCCGGACCCGTGCGGTTCGAACCCATACTGTTAAAGGGTCAACTGTATAGTTTAGCTCAAATTTACATTCTGTGCCTGCAGCCACTTATTGCTTCCCTGGTTTCCCCCACCCCAGTAGCGGAAGTTACTTCTGTCTCTGTGATCCCCTTTTCGTATTGGTTGAATGAGTGAATACCGCAACCCCCCCCCAGGAATAGAGACAGTGGTTCCCCCCTCTAACTGCCGAAATGTACATTTGTGAGACGTGTTCGCTTAAACGATGATCGCGCATTCACCAGCTCATCCACTCTTCAGGAAGACCCTGTTAGGAAGCTCTCACTATTCTTGTTTTATAGATGAGGAATCGGACTCAGACTCCCAATTCCCCCTCCAACCCACTGCTAGTTAAAAGGCAGAGCTGGGTCTTGAACCAAAGACTTCTGGTTCGTGACTTCTCTTTCCCTGAATATTAGTCTTGCCCGACCCCAAACACACAGGAAAAATAGGTGCGTGGGTCCACTGAGCAAGGCCCGGGAGTGCAGAGACCTGCAGGGGCAAAAGGCAGGGAGGGACAGGTGGAAAGAATCTTCTCGGAGTGACATGCAGGAAAACATTTGTACAAATGAAGTCTGGCCTCCAGCCACCAATGTTTGGCTCCCTTCAAATCTCTGGCTCTTTCTCTTTAAGCAGAGGAGGCCCGAGGAGGGCCACCTGGACAGACTTCTGACAGAACGCCTCCCTCTCTGCCCAGCCTGCCACCCTCCCAGGGCAGCCCTGTCACCCTGAAAGAATTCCTCCTCAGTAGATTTGCTCACCTGGCATTAGCACAGTAACATGGAGGTTTGTTTGCCAGTTCCCAACAACATAAAAACAAGCCATCCCCTCCCTCCCTACCCCCACTGGGGCCCAGAACAGATGCAACAACCCCTCGGGAAGCAGAGAGAAGAGAGCAAGCTCGTTGAGGAAAGATCACCCCGGCCACCTTGCCAACTTCTTGCTGTACGGTAGTCAGAGGTCTGAAGATAGAAACCCGAAACAGAAAGCTTTTGATTATTAAATCCGCCGTAGTTGGTTTTCTCAAGACAAACCAAACTTTCTTCTGCATGCATTCCTGTCATCTTGCCAAGTCATGATTTGTCACAGCAAAAATGTGTGATTTGTCCAACTGGTATCATCCCATTAATGAGAAAAACCCATCTTTATTCACAAACACTTTCCCCCCCAAGACGTAAGTTTTCCATTAATCTCATATTGGAAATTGGTTAATAGTCCAGATGACGCTGGGGTGTTTTCCTTTTTATAAATGAGGTGCATTTACAGTCCCTACCACTAGAGTATCATTTAGTGAATGGTGGCTCTGCTCTGCAGATGGGAGAGGCCAGATTGTCGTGGATGTGGATAAAAAATGATCGTTTGGGCCAAAACTGCAGAGGGGAAGCAGATGTGATACACAAAAGTAGAATCCATTCAGTCTCCTTCCTTTATTAAAACAAAGTCTGCTAATTTGTCTTATTTTTTTTTTATTTTTTTTTCAACGTTTATTTATTTTTGGGGGGGACAGAGAGAGACAGAGCATGAACGGGGGAGGGGCAGAGAGAGAGGGAGACACAGAATCGGAAACAGGCTCCAGGCTCCGAGCCATCAGCCCAGAGCCTGACGTGGGGCTCAAACTCACAGACCGCGAGATCGTGACCTGGCTGAAGTCGGACGCTTAACCAACTGCGCCACCCAGGCGCCCCGAATTTGTCTTATTTTTAAAAGCCCTCTGAATACAAACTCATGTGTTACTTCTAGGCAAAGTGAAAACCAGCATCGTTCCTGCCTTCAAGAAGTTTACAGTCCCTGACAAATGTTGTTTGATCTAACAATTATTGTAGTTGCCAGTTTTTCTCTGTAATTGTTTAAAAATTTCCAGCCTCTCATCAAAAGTGCAGCTAGCCTGGGGAAAGGTGAAAAGGAAGAAGTAGCGAGACAAGGCAAAGTGCGGAGGGCAGAGGAACGGCATAACAGCGAAAAGCACGGAAAGGCAAGGACATAAGGAAGGATGCAGCAGTTAAGGCAACAACAAACTACGGCAGAAAATAACTACGGCGATAAGAAGTACAAACACGTACCGAACGCTTACGGTATGTTAGGCGTGATGTTAAGTGCAGGGCAGTCTTTCTTACTGTGAGACAAGAGTTTTAGTGCCAGTTGTTTATTTGGGAGGAGATCCTAGGAAACACAGTAGGGAAGTAAAAGAAGTGAGAACAGGAAGTGAAGGACGCATGATGGTTGCTACCTTGGGCAACTGGAACCCAGTACTACTTGAGAAAACCTTGCAGGTAGTGGAGCGTGCACATATCAGACTCACCCATCGTAGGGGTGAGGGGGACAGGACCTGGGTACTGACCCTCCAACTCCTCAGCTAAAGGCTGCTCCCAGGTGTTGCTAACTCCCGGGTACGTACGACCTGGGACAAGCACGGATAAGGTGGGGTCTGGCCGCCAGAGAAAGTCCTCAGGCAGAGGGATGCACGGGCTGTTAGAATCTGTGGCCATGTACATGGAAATGGTAGGGGCTGTGGGGATATGGGTGGGGCTCCAAGAGCATCTGCTACCCAAACATTAACTCATTTCATTTTACAAAAACCTTGTGAAGTGGGAACTATTACATTTCCACTTTCCCCCAGAGAACACAGCCTAGGAGAGTAAGAAGTGGCATCTGTTGTTTTTACCCAGTTACCATCAGTTCCCTCTTCCAGTAACAGCCCCCTGCTTTCCCTTTGAGAAACATTCCCTCCCCCGGCTCGGTGATCTGACCTAACTGCCTCACTCCAGATATGTGCCTGTGACCCAAGCCGTCCTGGTAAGAGCTCTCCCTCCGATTTTCACAGGAGCTGTAGGGCAAGAGGTATGCTCTTTCTGCTGGGAGAGCAAAGCCAGGAAGATGCAAGCCTGGAGCTGTTCCAGACCGTGTTACTCCCACGAGAATGAACCCAACTGGGCTTGAGAATGAAGCCAGCCCAGAGGAAAGCCAGCCTGAAGATCCAGCCCTGACAGGAAGCACCCCGGGTTCCTGACATACATCTTTTGAACAACTGGACCCAGCCCAACCTGCAGCTAGACACTTGCCTGGGTTCTCCAAATTCACAAGCCAATAAACTCCTCTTTAATTATAAGCCAGTTTGAGTTGAATTCATAGAAGTTAAGCAGCTTGGCCAAGATCACACATCTAATGAATGCGGAAGTAATATTCAAACCCGAGTAACCCTAACTGCATACGGCGCTATGGCACATGTCCTCAACCATCATGCACCACGAAGGCAATTTAGCATCCACCACAGGACAGAGCTCAGAGCCACATCATCCTTCTCGTTGCTTGGCCTTCACTTGGAGCCTCTCTCCTTCCAGAAGCAGCTGCCAGTTTGTTTAAGAGGATAAGGGATCAGGGTGCCTCTCGGTTTTATTTGAATCGTCCCACCAAATCATTAAAAGTGCAGCCATGTCAGCATGTTGGTCCTTTGAAGAAAGTCTGGAGTAGACGTGCAAGAAAATTTGAAAAGAAAAGAAATAAGGAGTCGAGGCCTTCAGGTTTTTGTTGGTGGTTGGTGTTTTGTTTTGTTTTGTGCTTTTTTGTTTTGATGAGCCAATCAGGAGATATTTAGGGACAACTCCTGTTTTAGTCAAGACTCATGGTTACAAGTGATGAAAACTCCACTTCCCCGGCTAAAGCAAAAGAGAGAGAGAGAGAGAGAGAGAGAGAGTGTGTGTGTGTGTGTGTTTTATTAGCTTCTCTAACTGAAGAGACCAAGGATAGGGCTGTCTTCAGGCAATGCTGGATCTACGCAAGGCTCGAACAGCATGAACAGTTTCTTGGTGTTGCTTGCCTTGGGGTTGACCTCATGCCCAGTCGCTCACAGAGCCTCCGGGAAAGCACCTGGCTCATCGCCTCCTTTTTACCGGTGGTTCTAACAGGAAGAGAGTAGACAGATGCCCCTCTCTCTCAACGGTCCCGGACAAAACCCTGAGACTACAAGTCACTGGCTCTGATTGGGTCCAGGCATCTTTACACTAGCCAGTGGGAAGCAATACTCTTGACCGACCAGACTTGAGTCACATGGCCATCCGTGGCTCTGTTGGTGGAATCCACGCTACCAAAGCACGTAAACTGTGAGAGCGGAGAAGATGTGGTTTCCCAGAGAAAAACGAGGGCACAATCTGGTAGCCTCCTATTTCTGGAAGAACAATGAGTCGGCTGTCAGGCAGGCAAACCGATTGACATTACAGAGGACCCCTGACCTCTTCCTCGTCTCTAAAGAGTTCATACTTTGTTCCGGGAAAAGTGACACTATACGTAGAGCAACAAAGAAAATATATGACAATAAATGAATTGCAGATTCTTATTCGCAGAGCAACAGCGTCCACTTCAATACTTTAAGCAGATAAGTCTGAGGGAACTTATGTAATTACCGGGATGGGCCAGCGAATTGGGTTTAGATGCTACAAATAGGAACAAAACAGCCAGATGAAGAAGCCGCATGCCCGTAGGGCGTGGACACCAGCCACTCTACTTCCCGCTGCCCTGGAAAACAAGACTTTGCCAGACTGATCTCCTGCCCCGAGCAGCCACCATACGTTGCGCACTGCTGCCTGTCCGTCTAGGGCAGGCACCTTGTTTGGGGGCACCTTAGTCACATGCATGGCCTCTTCCGCAAAGAAATCTGGGAAATGTAGTTTTCTGGCCTCTAAGTACCAAAGGGTTAAGTAGGAGGCGTGGCAACGGATATTGAGTGAGTGACTTTACAGTATCAGCCATTGAGCAGGGGACGGGAGTTCAGTGGGAGAGAAGCCAAGAAAGGCTGGACTTGAGATCGGCTCACCTGTCACGCTGGTTTATCGGACTTGGCCGCTACACCTGCTGAAAAATGAGAGGCTCTAGATAGCCAGGGGGTGAGACGTCTACAGAAGCTTGGACGCTCAGACCACCTGGGGCCACCATTCCTGGAGGTCCCTTTGAAGATCCGACGGCACGTTGTGTTTGTCCGTAAGAGCCAATCAGGAGGAAGTCTGGACCATGTTGCGAGAAGAGTAATTTTGGCCCCTCCCCCCCCTTCAACACCCGCAGGCGGTGTTTCCCCCCCTTAAAAACTCCCACGTCTCTCCGTTTCCGCTCTGCCACCCTAGGCCAGGCCACTTTCCTCTCTTGCCAGGACCTTACAGGAGATTCCCGACAGGTCTTTTTACATCCATTCTTACCCTCGACCAGCCCTCCTTCACCCTGCCAGTGGGATGGTCTTTCCATTTTTTTCAAAATTTTTTAAACTTTTTTTTTAAGGTTACTATTGTGAGAGAGAGAGAGCACGTGCGTGAGTGTGCGTGGGGGAGGGGCAGAGAGAGAGAAAGAATCCCAAGCAGGCTCCGCGCTGTCCATGCCGGGCCACACTTGAGGCTCGATCTCACGAACTTTGAGATCATGACGCGAGCCGAGATCAAGTAGTCGGGTGCTGACCGTGCCACCCAGGTGCCCCAGGATAATGTTTCCAAAGCACAGATCTAATCATGGCTTCCCTTCAGTGGGCTTCCATCGCTCTCTGGATCAAAGCCCTTAAAGCAATCCCTCCCATGCCTCCACTCTAGGCACTCACACCTGACCCAAAGGCACGTATTTCCCTATGAGCCCGTGTGGCCTAAAAGGCCACAGGACCCCTCACGAGCAATTCCTACCACCTACCTTCTCCACTCTCATTGCAAGTAACTTTGCTCCTTGTCACGGGTCTCTCGGCCCACACGCTGAAGTCCCACAGACATTCGATCCTTCCACAGGAGTCTAACTTTGCCCCTATCGTTCTAGGGGCCTGGAATGCCCTTTCTATCCTTTCTGCCTGGCAAAGACCTTCTCCAAATCTAGCTTGGAAGTCACTTGTTTGGAGAAAGCCCTTTGTACCAGCCCCCGAGGAAACTCTGTGTCTCTCTTCTCCCTGTTTCTAACCACTCCCACGGCCCATTTCCCACAAGCCGGTCTTACTTTGATTTTCCCCACCTCGCACAGGACCTATTCGATAAACGTTGACTGAACAAGACAGAATAAACTTTAAAAAAAAAAAAAAAAAAAAAAAGCAATCCCCTGCACAGAAAGCAGTAATAAAGAAAATGTGTTCCACTACCACCTTGAGACTTCAATTAATGTGCTTTCTCCTCGCGAATCCTTGCTTCCAAGCAAACAGAACCTGACAGCCTGAATTAAATCATTTATCTTTCTAGTTCTCCGCCTTGGCTCTCACACTAGTGGAAAAGCCCTGATATTTCATAAGAAACTGGCAAAACCTGAAGCTATGGGCCAGCACCTTGACTTTATCAGGTTGTACAACCCACATACGCGCACAGACAGGAGAAATGCCCAGCTCCGATCTGTTACCCCGGCAGAATTAAACACCGGATGACTCTCTTTTGATCGTTTTGTTTTCTCACCCTAAAGAGCCTGTGTTGGTGTGTGCGTGTGCGTCCTGAGCCAAACGATACTTGTTTGCGTTCCATCATCATGTACAAACACCCACAGGCCGGGATAATTTACCTTTGCTGTTCTATCACGAGATCCTTCAGTCAGGGCCTTCTGGACTGCTTTTAAGCATATTAGAAAGGCCTCTGGTTATGAAGCCTGCAGTATTTATTTTTCTTCAAAGAACAAAAATATCCTATTCCCAGCCCACTGTTTGGAAAGGGGTAACATGGATATGGGCACGCTGTAGATTATCCCCACGACAGGTCTGTGGCTTCAAACACCTTCTGTCTTCAAACCTCTATCTCAGAGCTGCTGAGTAGTCGCCACAAGAGTCGTCAGGAGGTGGCTTCTACTGGTTTCTCTTGCTGATTTCTAGTCAGTGAGATCCCAGCGAGCGGTGGGAAGGCACGTCAGGCCAGGCGAGAGGGAGGCAGGCGGAGGGGAAAGTCTGGGCGACGCCACCTGGCACAGCGGCTCGACCAGGGTCTCCCAAGCTTGACTATGCCCACAGACCACCTGGGGATCTCGTCACAGTGCAGCTCCCGGCTTGGTGAAGCTGGGCTGGGGCCTGAGATTCTGCATTTTCTAGCAAGCTCCTGGGTGAGACTGATGCTGCTGGCCTGGGGCCAGCAATTTGAGTGATGAGGCTTTAGGTCTCGGGCTCCGAGTTAGATAGGCCCGGCTGAAGGACTGCCTCCTTGGAAGCTGGGCGCTCTTGGGACACGTCACTTGGCCTCTCTGGGCCTTGGATTCCTTATCTAACAGCAATGATAACACCTATCAGGCAGGTCTGGTGAGAGGATTAATTGTGCAATTCATGAAGGGGGTTTACGTGTGAGGCCTGGGGAGTCAGAAAAGCATTTGGTTAAGTGTTACTTCTTGTTAGCTGGCTCGGAGGCCTCCTGGAGGACAGGGTATGAGAGTGACAGACTAGAGCCCGTCCCCCGCCCCCCTCCCTGGGAAGGGTACCTTGCCCATTTTATGATTTCCCGATTTTTAATATTAAATGACTTTTCTCGGTGCTGTTGCCTCGCTACACAAAACGATACACGTTTGCCTAAAGGCAGAGAGGAAGGGAGGTCGAGAGGAAGGAAGGGAAGAACCAAATGAAATAAGAAAAAGCACTACGACCCAGAGAGTTCACGAAGCGCCCTCAGAAACCGACACGGAGCGCCTGCCTCACGCGGGTATCTGCCGGTCCCAGGGGACAACGGAGACCAACACGATTCCCACTGCCCCGGGACCCGCCGTCCAGCAGGCTGAGCCGCGCAGTAAAAGTACGCAGACGTGTGAGCGAGGCGATTTGAGGCTGTGAGGGGTGCCGGGAAAACCGTTCCAGCCTCTGGTTTAAAGAACGGAAGCGGCGGTGGGAATTTAGGCCGTTTGAAGAGGTAGGATTGGAGGCGATACTCCCGCGGCAAGGAGGTAATCTCACGGCAGTCGAGGCCGATTTCTCCAAGTCTCTTCACACAAAACGAGAAGAAACCCGAGGGATGATCCTCCGCGGTACCTTTAGGAAGTTCTCTTGAAGAACAGGTGTGAGAGGGCAGGGAGGCAGAAGGGCAAGGCTCCGGGGCCAGGGGCTGGAGGGGGCTGATCCTGGCTCTGTTCTCCGAGCGGCCTGAGATGCAGCTCAGTCACCTGGTCTGCAAATTGGGCTTGTGACCCTTCGCATGGGGCAGGGCGGCTGGGACCATGAAGTGGTCTAAGGGACTGCCTGTGGGGGGACACCGAGTGCCGGAGCTATTGTTGGCATTGACAGTGAAGTGTTTAGTTGGCCTGGCTGCTGAAGGTCAAATCCAGGCTGCTGTGACATCTGTATTAATCCGTGGTGCAACAGGATTCCTGAGACTTCACAAACCACATGGGCTCGGGAGCCTGTGGGGCCCTGCCCCCATATCAGGATCAAGATCCAGATAATACGAGGGGCAGCTGGAAGGCTCAGTCAGTTAAGCATCTGACTCTTGATTTCCGCTCAGGTCGCGATCCCACAGTTGTGAGATCGAGCCCCGCATCGGGCTCTGTGCTGCCGGGGAACCCGCGTGGGATTCTCTCTCTGCCCCTTCCCAGCTCGTGCTTTCTCTCTCTCAAAATAAATAAAATAAAATAAAATAAAAAGTTTCAGATAACACTCTGCACACGATTTGGTAAGTCTCAGCGCCAGGGCAGCCGAGAAAATTCTCAGTGACTTCGGCTTCTCATCTACTCCGTTGACTCTGGTAGACTGAGGGAGAAGCCTCCTGGGCCCCCCCCACCGCCGACCACCCTTGACTTCTCTCAACTCTCACGTGGTGTCAGAGTTGAGGTAGAGACCTTGGGGCGGGGGGCCCCTAGGGGGACGATGACAACAAAGAACACATCTTTGTTCGTGACCATAAGTCACACTGACGATGGCTCCTGCTGCGTGCTGGGCACGCGCTTGGTAGGACTACCTCCTGTTCTCTCCATGATACAGATGAGGGCACTCAAGTCCCTCAAGGTTCAGGACCTTGGCCAAGGCCACACAGGAGTTAGGCAGCTAGCTCTGTGCCCCGCCCTTTCCACATCCCTACGTCCCATCCTTTTCTGCCTTGAGGACCACCCCCCCCCCCTTCTGTTTTCTCCTGGTTCGCTCCGACCTAGTCTTCGGATTCCAGTGATGTCATTTCTTCAGTGAAATGCCCAGATGCTCTGTGTTCTCTTTCGTGCGGCCCGTCACTGCTCCAACGGCACAGTTGTCCACGCGATTATTGGCTTTCTGTGTGAAAGTAGGCGCTAAGGGCACAGCTCAGGCATGGGGTCCGTGGGATTGGAGCGAGCGCCACCTCTTTCCAGCCGAGTGCCTCCCGGCAAGTTCACCAGCTTCGCTCCACCGGTTCCCGTGTCGGTCACACGACGGACATGCTGATAATGACCCAACGGGATGGTGCGACAATGGCACGAGCCCCCAGGGAGGGGCCCTAGGGCTGACTCCCCTTCCGCTGAGCCCTGCCCAGGCCGGGACCGTGTCCAGCAGACCATCAAAGAGGTGCACCACGGGTGCCTGGAGAACTCGGTGCAGCGCGATCGGGATCACCACCGCCCTCTCACAATCGGGCAGCTGACGAGCTTGCTCAAGGTCACCCAGCAGGTCAAGGGGCCGAGCTCCGTCTGGCCCGAATCCTGTGCTCATACTCACTTGGCCATTCCGCCGGCCGTGGGGTCTTTCCTTCCCATCCGTGGGGTAAACACCCACGGCCCGGTGGGAGAGGTGGCACGGAGGGCAGAGGAAACATTGGACGCCAAGCAGGCGCACTGGGCCTGCACAGTCACCGCACCCCGCGGTCCTGAGCAGCCAGAAACAAAGATGGTGGGGGGGGGGGGGCCGAAGGGCACTACTCGGAGGGGGAGAGGAGGGCCTCGGTGGCCAGACCTCCCTGCACCGGGCAGAGGGATCTCCCGCCAGGCCTCAGGCTCCTGGGCGCAGAATGAGGGCGGGGAACCTCCCATCTTTCAAATGCCCGGGTGTTTTTAACTTGTTCCTTTATTTCCCCTGGGGACTTGCATGTGGCCTGGGCCTAATGATTTCCTGTGGAAGCTCTACCCAGGGTGTTTTCCTGTGCGTCTTCGGAGGAAGGACTATTCTAGCCAGACTGTCTCCATTCCCCCCCCCTTCGCCCTCTCGGACCGGACCAACCCAGCACTGTTTTCTCTTGAATTTAAGAGCCTTGCAGACACAAAGATCCTTTTAGCTTTTAACATATTTAATAATTTATTATTTAGCTGATATTTTTGTAAATGTGTTCCTCAGATCGGGCCTTTGCATCTCCAGTTCCCAATTTGCACCTACCTGACACGGTTTATATTACCGTCCATTGATGCTCTGAAGGCAGGGTTTCCTCTTTCAACACTTCTTTATAGTCCTAATGAACTTCTATGCTTCATTTACTCGAGAAGACAGCTCTCTCCCCCTTTTGCATTTTCCTGCTCACAGGCATACAAATCATATGGGTCACTAATACAGTGTTGGTTTTCCCGGCGTTGGTTCTTTTTTTAAACATGTTTGCCCTTCAGCCTGCTATTAACCAGCTTCTTCCTACTTTGAAAAACTTGCTCTTTTAAATTTCAGCATTCAGTTTTTTCCTCGGGGATTTTACCCTTTATTAAGAAGTCAAAACCAATTTTGGAGCAATCATAGATACCAAATAGTCTCATGAATCTTCTGTATCCTTCCCAGCTCCCGGCACCGGGGTGGGCACACAACAGGGACACAATACATACTTGCGGCCACCAAGGTGGGCAGCCGGCCGTTGGGAGAGGCAGGGAGGCGTGCTGGTTAGGCACACAGGTGTGAGGTCAGACCGCGTGGGTGGCGAATGCCGGATTCAACCCACGTCAGCCGTGCCACCTGAGGCAGGTGACTCAGATGCTCGGCGCCTCTGCTTGCTCAACTCTCAGATGGGAAGGACAGCCATTATATGCCATGTTCCAAGGCTTCTTGCAAGCATTAAATAAGTAAAACACTTAGGACGCTTCCTGACAGACCAAGCTCTCAATGAACAATAACTTTTGTTGTCACGGACTGCCTCCTATTTGCAAGACTTGGAGATACCGGACATTACCTTCCATCAAAGACAGAATCGGGTGAATCATCCCCCACCCCCGTCCTCCCCTCAAAATCAAGAACCACACGTGATGAAGGTAATAAGATCTTGTTTGTCTACGCAGACATTCAGCTGTGTGAAAATGACCCACTGGGAGTCCCACTGTCACCTGGTCACATCCTTTTTTTTTTTTTTTAATGTTTATTTATGTTGAGAGAGAGAGAG
Source organism: Prionailurus bengalensis (assembly GCF_016509475.1). NCBI lineage: Eukaryota > Metazoa > Chordata > Mammalia > Carnivora > Felidae > Prionailurus > Prionailurus bengalensis. The sequence continues at coordinate 186,737,408 of NC_057344.1, read as the reverse complement.
AGAGAAAGCACACGCAGGTTAGGGGCAGAGAGAGAATCCCAAGGAGGCTCTGTGCTGACGGCACAGAGCCCGACATGGGGCTGGAACTCAAAAACCATGAGATCATGACCTGAGCCGACATCAAGAGGCAGAGGTTTCACCGACTGAGCCACCCAGGCGCCCCCCCACCCGATCACCTTCTGGGCGACCTCGAGGACAGCATCCGTATGATGGGGATAGTACTTCATCTCTCACTGAGAAAAGAACCCACCGTCTCTGCTCTCAAATCTATCGTCTTCATTTAAATAATGTCTTGACCCATTAGTCTAAAACGAATTGCCCACACACCAGAACAGTTGCTGACAAGCCAACGGAAGCCGTCTGGTCTTCTCCGAGGATGGTCAACTCACGTGGCAGAGGCAGAAATGCCCACTAGGGGGCGAGTGCGCTCATTCATTGTTCCCGGTGGTGGATCAGTCCCCAAACCGGGGAAGAGAAAGGCAGCCTAGGCGGGGCACCTGCTCCAGCCCCATCTCCGTGTGCACTACTGCTCATAATCCTTCCACTGCCCCAGCTCAGGGAACTGGATTAACTCCACATTAGACCTGAGACCGATGGGGCTAACCTGCCCAGCATCACCGAGCAAAGAGGAGAAACTGAAGGAACCCGGTTTTCTCTCCTCTACCAGGCTGCCCGCAGGACCCCAGGAGAGGGCAGCACTAAACTTTGCCTGGAGGAAGGGAAGGTATGCAGACACCGGCAAAATGGTGGGCCGTGTGCCTCTTCCCCCCAAAAGGAGCACAGGTTTGGGCCTACCTTTCCCGAAGTGTGTCCCGCGGAACGTATGTCCTGGGAAGTGCCCTTTAAAAAGAGTCTAGAATCACATAAGTCCACGAAATGTGGCCTTCGCTATTCTCTCTGAAATACAAAGTGCACATTAGTTAAAGGTTCTGACAAGTCCTGCCGTAAAGAAACCTGTTTGCTTGACTTTGTTTAAGCCAGTCAGCATTTCCCCAACCTATTTGACATCAGGGCCTTTATGTCCATATAATCTCTATCAGGGTTCACTTTGAGAAACGCTGGTTGTGGTAAATAAAGAACATAATGAAAGTAAAAAAATAAGACCTTACACACTTCAATAATGAGTTGCCACAGATGTCCCAGGACAGGGGAAAATGTGCCCAAGCAAGATATTTAACGGAAAGTTTGAGTTATGGAAAAACAGAATCAGAACCACAAAGAAACCTAAAGTCCTCATGATATGAAAAACCACTTCGGCACTCAGGATGACTCCCAAATATAATCCAGAAGACAGAATCAAAGACAACCAAGTTCTTTCACGTCACGGAGTACAGAATCTGTATTTTGTGAGTGCATGCTCAGAGCTAAGACCTTAAGCACAGAATGAGAGTTGTTGGTTTTTTTTTAAGTTTATTTATTCCGAGAGAGAGAAGCAGACAGGGAATCCCAAGCAGGCTCTGCACTGTCAGCACAGAGCCTGATGCAGGACTCGATCTCACGAAGTATGAGATCATGACCTGAGCTGAAATCAAGAGGTAGACGCTTGACTGAGCTACCCCAGCACCCCCAGAATGTGAGTGTATTTGTGAGGCTGCTATGTTCACCAACGTGACCCAAGGTTTTCCTGTGGCTCGACATTTGAATGACTTAGAAAAGTACAGTCCACAACAGCCAAGACTCGGGAAACATCCTTACGTGTCCCTAGACAGATGAATGGATAAAGAAAATGCGGTATACACATATATGCACTGGAATACTATTCAGCCCCCTAAAAAGAAGAAATTCCTACCATTTGTGACAACATGGATGGACCCTGAAGGCCTTACGCTAAGTGAAACATGTCAGAGAAAGACAAATATGTACGATCTCATCTATATGTGGAATTAAAAGCAAACAAACAAACAACAACAACAAAACACACACACAGAAAAAGAGATCAGACCTGTGGTCAGCAGAGGCGGGAGGTGGGGACAGGCAGAACTGGATGACGGGGGTCAACGAGCATAAACTCCCATCTAGAAGTAAAACCTGGGGCTTCATGGACTACCTAAGGACTGTGGTTAACGCTACTACATGGCATAGTTGAAAATTGCTAAGAGAGTAGATCCTGAAAGTTCTCATCGCAAGGAAGGGGAATGTTTTGTAAGTACACGAGGTCGTGGGTGTTAACAACTTCATGTGTGATGATCATGTCATAATATACGTAGGTCAAATCATGACGCTGTATACCTTAAACTTACACAGTGCTGTTTGTCAGTTGTATCTCAATAAAACTGGGGGGAAAAAAGAATTTAAACAGTACTTACAGGATTACTCAGGAAAATAAATTCAAGAAAGAGGAAGAAAGAGGAAGGAAGGAAGGAAGGAAGGAAGGAAGGAAGGAAGTCAACACAGAGGAGAAAAAAGTAGCGTCCACGGGGACAGATGGTTAGACACATGGGAGCTCTGGAACCTGCATTCCCGGTTCAGAGAGAGGCCATCGGAGACAAGGAGGGAACCAGCTGCTACGTGCACAGCTGGAGGAGCTGTAGGGCTGACCCCGAGGAGACCCTCGGTTATGGCGCAGGCGCCCAGAAGCTGCCGCTGACCTCGTGCCTCGGGATGACAAATAACAACGGTCCCTGCTCCTGGCGAGAGTTAACCTTATGGGCGCAAATCCTTGGATAATTCCTTTTACTAGGTGTGGTCTGATTCCCCTCCCCTTGCATCTGAGCGGGTCCTAGGGAGTCACTTGCTCAAGCAAATCCAGCCGCAGTAACATCCAGGGACTCGTGAGGCTGGATCACGAGAAGCATTACAGCTTGCGTCGCGGTCTCCCGGGACACGCTCGAGGAGCGGCTGGGCTCCGCCCCGCGGCCCGGCGACGAGGCCGCAAGGCGCTCTGGCTGAGTGAGCTCCGAGCTCCAGGCGACGGCCAGCACCACCCTGCCAGCCGTGGGAGCGAACCATCTCGGAAGTGCACCCGCCAAGTCCATCCTGGAAAACCTGACCCTACACTCATGGAATATAAGAGGACGCCTGTCGTCTAAATTCAGGGCCGCTAAATTCGAGGTCATTTGTTCAAGAGCCGGAACACAATTTCACTGAGCCACTTTATGACAGGCACCGAGGTAGGGGGAATGCCACCTCCTGGAGTCCTCACGGAAGCCTCCGCAAGGCAGGTCGTGTAATCACACGAACGTGAGCATTAAGGCTTTGGCCCTGGGAAAATTAAGAAACTCGCCCCAAGGAACACAAGAACTCAATTTCACCTGCCTCCAGTACCTTCAATGACTAGGCAACCCTTAAGGGGAAGAACCCACCCAAGATGCGAGGGGTCAAAGAGGTGGGGCAAAAGCAAAGTGAATGGTGAGTTTATGTGGGTGCAAGAGAAGGCACCTGGGACACTGCCCAAAATAGAATAAAAGTTGTAGGCTACAGAGAATTGTCATCAAAATGTGCTACGGGGCTGACCGCGAAAAAAGTAGGGAGGGAAGAGCTTCACAATGTTAAAGGATTTTTGGGGGGGCGCCTGGGTGGCCCAGTCGGTTGGGCGTCCGACTTCGGCTCAGGTCATGATCTCCCGGCTCGTGGGTTTGAGCCCCGCGTCGGGCTCTGTGCCGACAGCTCAGGGCCTGGAGCCTGCTTCGGACTCTGTGTCTCCCTCTCTCTCTCTCTCTCTCTCTCTCTCTCTCTCTCTGCCCCTGCCCCGCTCGTAACTCTGTGTGTGTGTCTCTCTCTCAAAAATAAATGAGCCATTAAAAAAAAAGTTTTTTGCCTTTAAATTAGCAAAGCAAGCACTCTGGACCCTCATCCTTAGAGAACACTGACGCCATGGGTTTAGCACCTACTACGTGTCAGGGTTTCACTGGGCAGGTAACCACAGGCACGCGTGCTGACATCTGTAAGCGCTTCAGAGTTTACCGACTGCATTTCCCCTTTCGCCATGAGAGCAGATGCTTTTCCCAGGGAACAAACGGAGCCAAATCAATTGCCGAATAATTAATATTTATCAGGCACTACCTGCGTGATTGAGAAACGCGGCCCTTCCTTGCCGCCTCTTCCCCGTCGGTCTGCTTATTCCCCTTTGCTTTCTTATTTAACAGTTTTTACGGTAATGGTCTGCTCTCCCTCCCGGGTCTCTAAGCCTCTCGCACACCAGCAGCCCGAGTGCGGCACTCGGGGCAGAAGCAGCAGGTGGCACCGGTGGGAAGGACAGACGGACGGACGGCTGGATGGGCTGTATGTAAGGTTAAGTGGTTGAGTGGTTAAGGCTCCTGGGATCAGCCGGTCCTTGCGACATTCCCGACTACGTGACTGTGGGCCAGGCCCTTAACCATTCTGGGTGGAGACTCTTACTTGCTTCCATGGGTACTGGGGGTTAAATGAGCTAATGCCCGTTTCTCGTGGACGCTGACCCACTGGTGGCTCTCCGGAGCAGAAGCTAGGAGGAGGAGGGTGGGGAGGACAGTGCAGAGGGCGAAGAGCTGGTAGGTGAGAATGGAGCAGACAGCACAGGACAAGTCACCAGCACAGGCACCAAAGAAGAAAAAAGAGGCACTTAAAATATTTATCTGGTCCTCAAGGTGCCCAAAGCCTATTTAGGGAGAAACGACAAAAGACAACAAATCCACCAGCAACATCGGGTGTTAAGGTGTTGGTGCGGACAGCAGCAGGCAGGGATGCAAGGGGAGGTTTCTAGAGCGAGAGAGGGTGGGCAGGATTTGATCGAGAGGGCAGGGTGGAGGCTGGAGGAAGAGAGCAGGGGGAAGGCAGGGGGGAGGGAGGAGACCGGTACTGGACAAGGACAGACATGAAGTGAGATGGTACTCTGGGGACAGCGTGCTTGGGCCACAGCCCTGTGCCCGAGTGGAGCTCACGGAAGGCTGAAAGAGAGTTAAGAGAGGGAAGGGGCAGTCCTCCTGACGGACACGAGGGGGCGCCCAGGCAGCAGTCCGCCAGTTTTCTAAAGGCCATCCTGCAAGGAAGGGTCTCGAGGGTCAGTACCATGGTAACGGCACTATTCATGAGCCAAGTCCTGTGCTAGGTTAGCACCTGCATGATTCCATTCAGTGTCCACATCAAACTCATCTGGTGCCCGTCACAGTATTATCCCCATTTGACAGATGAGAAAGCAGAATTGAGAGAGCAAGTCGCCCAGGGGAACCTGTGTCACAAGAGAGCCGGGCCTTGATTTCTGATTTGTGCAGCTGCAAAACAGGAGGCCGTAACGCTGAGCCAAACCCATCTCGCGGGCTGTTCTCAATGAGCAGAGAGTGGAAGTTCTAGAGACGTGGATATGGGCTCAGCAGAAACACTTGTCTCCGAATTAAGGCTGAGCCAGACTCTTCCACCACCCCGCCCCCACAACCACTGCCCCTGAGAAGCAGCCCCTCCGCCGGAAACAGGGCAATGCGGACTTATCTGTCATGTGTCCAGGTTGCCCAGCCTCTTCTGAATTTTTCCTAGCTACAGTTCCATACAGATGGTTTTGGTGTCGGTTGGCTTTGTTTTTAACCTCTCTGAGGAAAAGTCAAGAAAAGGGGTTCGGCCTGAAGAAGGGAAATTAAGCTCAACAGGTCTATGTAAGGAATAGGCCTACAGATCCTTAGGTGATTGGTCACGAAGAAATAAAGAGGGTACTCTGATGGGAAGAACTTCAATAAAATTCCACTAAGATAATAAAACATGGCTCGTTGCTACAACGCCACAGGACTGCGTGGGGAGGGCACGCCCCTCTACGGGAGGTGGCAGAAAGGAAACTACCAGGACCAACTCCTTTGGGAGGCCAGACCCGGTCTGGTGAGGATAATGTTGGTTCAAGGGACAGAATTCCATCACAGTCTCCCACTCTTCTAGAAAGTTCTACAAGGTTGATTTTGGCTACAGCCTGGCCCAGTGACTCGTACCACTTTGTAGAACACGAACAGTGCAACACATGGTATTCCATCATAGTCTCCCACTCTTCTAGAAGGTACTGCACAGTTTATATTGGCTACAAATACAATCAACCGTTTGGTCGGTCAATGGCTGCAGTCCCTGTGAGCTTTACCACATGCCTCTGTTTCCATGTGCGTCTATACCAAAGTGCTAGGCCACCTCATCCCCATGACTTCTAGGCCGACCAGTGAGTCTAGAGATTGTCTTTACTCATTGGGTGGACCCATTATCTACCAATCGTCACTGTGGAAGTAACATTGATGAAGCGCATGAAAAGAATCTTGTTGTAATGTCTTTGGGGAAACTACCACTATAACTTGTAAACATTCTTCAATTCTCCCTGTTTTGAGTTTTTTGCCTGTTTTGTCTTCATTCTTGTTTTTACTTCTATGGTGTCAGGACTTACATGTAAGTCTTCGATCCATTTCAAGTTACCTTTTGTGAGTGGTGTAAGGTAAGGGTCCAGTTTCATTCTTTCTCGTGTGGATATCCAGTTTTCCCAATGCCATCTACTGAAGAGACTATCCTTTCGCCATTGTGTTCTTGGCACCCTTCTCAAAAATTAGTTGACTGTATTTGTCTGGGTTTATGTCTGGTCTCTATTCTGTTCCACTGATACGGGAGAAAACGTTCACAAACCATGTATCTGAGATATATTCCAAAGACCTACAAATGGCCAACAGGTGCATAAAAAAAAAAAGTGCTTAATATCACTAATCGTCAGGGAAATGCAAATCAAAGCCCCAATATCACCTCACACCTGTTAGGATGGCTATAATCAAAAAGACAAGAGATAACAAATGTTGGCAAGGAAGCAGAGAAAAGTGAACCCTTATACACTGTTGGGAGGGGATGTAAAATGGTGCAGCCATTATGGAAAACAGAACGGTGGTTCCCCAAAACATTAAAAATTGAACTGATCCAGCAATCCCACTCCCGGGTATATATCAGAAGGAAATGAAATCAGTATCTCAGAGCAGTATCTGCACATCCCTGAACACAGCAGTTTTAGTCACGACAGCCAAGAGATGGCAGTAACCCAAGTGTCTTTCCACGAATGACCGCGTAAAGAAAAAAGAGGTAGCGACAGAGATACAAAAGAAGACTATTCAGCCATGAAAAAGGAAATCCTGCCATTTCCCACAACACGGATGAGTCTATTACGCTAAGTGAAATAAGCCAGAAAGAGATGAAGGGAAGTATTGTGTGGTATCACTTATATGTGGAATCTTAAAAAAAAAAAAAAAAAAATCGTATTTGATAGAAACAAAGAGCAGAAGGGTGGTTGTGGGGGATGAGGCGAAGTGGAAATGCGCCACTGGTCAAAGGCCACAGATTTTCAGTTCCAAGGAGTTCCCAGGATCTAACGTGCTGCTTGGTGACAGTAGGTGCCCCAGGGATACAACATTTTTTTTTTCCAACGTTTATTTATTTTTGGGACAGAGAGAGACAGAGCATGAACGGGGGAGGGGCAGAGAGAGAGGGACACACAGAATCGGAAACAGGCTCCAGGCTCTGAGCCATCAGCCCAGAGCCCGACGCGGGGCTCGAACTCACGGACCGCGAGATCGTGACCTGAGCTGAAGTCGGACGCTTAACAGACTGCGCCACCCAGGCGCCCCGGATACAACATTTTTAAGGAGCCATCTTTTTACTCACCAACCAATCGGTTCCAACCTTACTGGAAAGGAGTGCTTCCACAGAATCAAAAATGTTTATTTAGCTTGCTCACACAATAGTGAGCATCTGCCGAGTGCTTTCCATGGATCTGGCAATGCTCTAAAAGTAGCAACTCTATTAATTCTCACAACGCTGCTTTCTGCTGGATACTATTATTATTCCCGTTTTCAAAGACAAGGAAACAGGCACTGTGAGCTCAGCTGCCTAGAGTCCTACTGTCTGGATCAGGGTCTGAGAGAGCGAGAACCTCTTCTTCTCCACTCGCGGAGGCCACGGCAGTGATGTCGGGCTGCACCACCCGTGCAGAAACTATAGTCTCTAAGGTTTCTAAGATGAACACGTCTAACAAGACAGTCCCTCCCCACCAGGAACTTGCGGTCACACGGGGAGTGATACGCCCACTCTGTCCACCCTGACTCCACCAAAAGTTGAATACCAGAGCTGTCACAAGGCAGTGAACATCCGCCAAGTACGAAGAGGGCTATCAGGCTGAGGACGGAATGGGCTAGGGCGGAAGGAGAAGGTAAGGATGGGACGAGATGGGGAATGCCCTGAGCGGCCGCCCAGATAGATGTGAGCACGGAAGAACCCACGGGGTGAGCCAGCTGGCGAAGGTGGGCTTAAGGGATGATTTCCAGGCTGAGTTTCCCCCAAAGCAGACCCTGAGACGGAAATTCAGTGTGTCTATTTTGCAAGCGGGAACGTGATCCCTGAAAGTCCTGGTAGGAAAACAGGGCAGGGGAGGAAGCGAATAGAAGGGCCATGGTCAAGGTTCATATTGCCAGGGCATCTGGAGCTCGGTCGGGGGAGACGGTGCAGAACGTGCTTGAGAATCATCCAACGAAGGGGAGAAGAGGTGTTCATATACAACCTTCCCCACCGCAGTCTGGCTCAAGGCTGCTCCTGGGGCCACTACCTCTTCAAGCCTGCCCGCAGCTGGCAGCTCGGGGAGCCAGGCACAAGAGCTTAGTCCCACCACCTCGGGGAGCCAGGCACAAGAGCTTAGTCCCAGGGGCCTTCGACAGTCACCAACCCGCCTGACTGCCTTTGCACGGAGCCAGGTCGGCCAGGATTTCTCCATCACCAGCGGTATCATAAAACCTATCAAGTGGCTCGCTGCAGGCTGGGAAGTTTGGGGCCAGATGGAACCTGGGAGAAGGAATGTTCTGAAGAGGGGTACTATTTTCTGAAACTCCAGAGCCCAGGCAATGTTTCAAAAGCCACACAGCAAAGGCAGGGAGTGAATCCAGATGATCTCCCCAGCTCCCCTCCAGGTCTGCTGATCTCTGAGAACGATTAGGAGGAAACAAATCTGCTCTTCTTGGGAAGTCCTGCGAGCCATTGGGCTCACCTTTGTCCTCTGCCCAGCACAGCAGCCCAAATCCCCACAATTCTGGTTTAAAAAAGCCCCTGGTCTTGGACCAGGCACTTTTGTTTTTCCTCATTTCTCCATTTGCCATGTAGAATTAATGCCGATTTCTTGCTGGCAACGTGCTGTGTGTTTGAAGCATTCTGTCATTTAAGCAGAGTGCCCTCATTTTCCTGAAAGATCTGAGGATGAAATGTACAAACTACACTAAGAATACAGGTGAAGCAGGAATGTCATTTAGGAAGCCTTTAACTTAGAGGGTTCGTATCACAAACAAGATCTCTCCTTCCTTCACTCATTTCAGCAAATACTTCATGGAGCCCCTACTTTCTGCCAGAGAAGTGAAAAAAAGCCAAGCCTCTACTCTCATATATGAATAAAAACATACATTTATATACATTTACAGTCAGGCTGTAATCAGAAAGCAGTGGAAATAGCGACAGGGAAGTGTGTTATCTGAAATAGGTCCCTGTGAGTAAGGGGCACACGAGTAGAGAGGGACTTAAGAAGGTAAAGGAGGTGAGGAAGGAAGCCATGTGGGTTTGTGGGGGAGATTTTAGGAAGAGGGAACCAGAAGGCATTACCATACTGGCTTAGAGCTTTTGCAGGAAACGCCATACAGGTTGTATTCGCTTCGCTTGCTGCTGTAACAAAGTATCATAAATCTAGCGGCATCAAGAATTTGGTCAGAGTTTCAAGATGGGTCTCACAGGCTAAAAATCATGCTGTCAACAGATGGTGCATTTCTTCTGTAAGCTCTAGAGGACAACCTGTTTCCCTGCCTCCCCTTAGAGCTTCTCGAGGCACCTGTTGCACCACACAGATGTGAAGTCCCACAGCTGTGCAAGTGCTGGGAGCCAGGGCCTTAAGAACCACTCCAAACGTCCCACCCTTAACGTCCCCGAGCCCTGAGCCATGTCACTCAACAGAATAATTCTAAGAAGGGAGCAGATTGGGTACAGCTGGAGGCAGTTCCAGAGGCGTAAGTGGGGAGGGGGGTTGGGCGGGACTGGGGAGCCTAGTGTTTTCATTCCCCAAGCGCTTACCTTAGCCTCACAAAGGCCCCCAACTCACTCCTGTTGGCTAATTTAAGGGAATGACACCTGGTGTAACGAAACTGAAATTTAAAGAAGAGACAGCATGGAATGAGAAGAAAATTAGATCTGGAGGAGGAAAATGGATCCTAGGCCTACACGTGAGAACCTGGGCTAGTTGCTTCTCAAACTTTGTAGAGGTTGGGTTGGCTTCACTGCAAAGGGGACTTTCTTTCCTGCCCTACCTGATGCATAGTTCCTAGGCATTTACAAATAAGCCACAATAATAATCTATTGGGTACTTGTTCCATGGCTAGGAACTACGTTCTTTAAATGTTACACATTTTTATTCTTAATATATACGAATACATATGTATGAAGTAGATGCCAATACTTCCCCATTTTATTTATTGTTTTAATGTTGATTTATTTTTGAGAGAGACGGAGACAGAATGCGAGTGGGTTAGGGGCAGACAGGGAGGGAGGCAAAGAATCCGAAGCAGGCTCCAGGCTCCGAGCTGTCAGCACAGAGCCTGACACAGGGCTAGAACCCACGAGCTGTGAGATCATGACCTGAGCCGAAGTCGGACACTCAAGCGACTGAGCCACCCGGGCGCCCCAATACTTTCCCCATTTTAGATGACAAAACGGCAAGGGTAAGTAATTTCCTCAGTGGACCCAGGACTGGAAGGCAAGTCTGTCTTATCAACAAGGGCCCATGGCGTTAGGTTAGTGGAAATCAGGAATGAAAGAAACATACCCTCGGAGGATCTTGGATCTATGATGAGTTTTAAGATTTAAGATTTCATTTTAGCCTCTTCTTTTTTAAGACGCTATTTCTTTTGAGAGAGAGTGTGTTCACACTGTGGGGGAGGGGTACTGAGAGAGAGAGAGAGAGAGAGAGAGAGAGAGAGAGAGAATCCCAAGAGGGCTCCGTGAGACCCAGGGCTTGAACTCACACACCATGAGATCATGCCCTGAGCCAAAATCAAGAGTCAGACGCTTAACTGACTTGACCCACCCAGGATGCCCTAGACTCTTTTTTTTTTAAAGCAGGTTCCATGCCCGATGTGGGGCTTCAACTCACGACCCCAAGATCAAGGGTCGCATGGTCTACCAACCGAGCCAGCCAGGTGTCCCTAAAAGATTTCACTGTAGATACAACTCACAGCTGTGCCTTTACCTTAAGGCTTAACTGATTGGTTACGCCTATAGGTCAAGACAGCACAATACCAAGTAAGACCCGTGTGCGTTCTGTGCACGAGGCAGGGTAGGGTTATATTTTAAGAACAAACAGTCCTCAAACGTCAGTGGCTTCTGTAGCCCAAGTTTATTTCTTGCTCATCTCCACCTGAGGTCATCTGGGAACTCTGCTGTGTCCCCTCCAATGGCAAGTTGCCGGGGCCGAGGGAGAGGGAGCCCGGGAAGGGCACCCTGTGCTCTTAGAGCCTCCACTCAGATGTGCCCCCGTCACTTCTGCTCCGTCCCGTCGGCTCAAGCAAATCACATGGGGCATGCGAAAACCCACCGTACTCCTGGAACCGAAAATATCTGGAGGACTGCATTCACGACTACCAGAGGGATCTTACGGTTCACAAAAGCGTTTGTCACCATGACTACTACCCAACTTAATTCTCACAAAACCCAAGACAGCGATGAATTAGTTAAATGCGATTAATTCAATTATAAGCTGTCCACCAAAGACCAAAACAAAGTCAGAGGAAATACAAGTGAGAGAGGGCCTTGAGTCTTATGAAATAGAGGAGGTGTGAATCTGCCACCTGCTTAGCTCAAGGCTTGCCTGCCTCTTAAAGCGCGTCTTCATAAAGAGTGGGACTCTTATAAATGGACTCTGAATGAAGGTCAACTATACCAATTCTTAGCTTAAAAATTGTAATCTTCCAATATTGAAGGGGGAAATGGCCACATTTCCCCTCTTGAAATAGTCCAGCATGCATCTCTAACATCTCCCCTCTACGGGGAGATTTAATTTGAACTATATAATGATTTTAGCCTTAAGAAATGACTTTAGAGTCTAACCCCCCCCCCCCCGCCACCACCCAAGTGAATGAGACCCCACTTGATGCCTCTCTGAAAGATCAGGGAAGGAACAGAGGCTCAGCTCTCGAGTAACAAGGACAATGGGCAAAGAAGCGATTCAGAATCCCCATCTCCTCAAGGCAAGTCCCTGTGAAGGGATAACGTAGAGTCGTCTCAAGAACCGGGTGGCTCTCCTGGTCTGGCCCCTGGCTCAGTATTTCAGCTACTTCCTCCGCGGCGGAGCTAAAAGCGGGAGGCAGGAGGCCAAGAACCCAACTCTATTTTTCCTAGTTAACCCCCCAAAGAAATGCTTTGGTTTCAAAGCCTGACCACGGGGTGTCGGGCTTCAGGCAAAAAGAAAATAAATAGACATGGTTTATCAACCCCACTTAATGGTGCCAATAGAACTCGTGAGATCTGCTAAAAGGACAGGACTAATCAGCTGGCCCAAGTATGTCAATATGTCAGGGAGAGTTTACTAAACTTTCACCCAGCTGATTGCATCAACTACTATTTATCTTTTCGACATCTGTACAAATAATTCATTAGGCAGCACAGTGATGGGGCCTCATTCGTTTCTTCTGATTAAAGATGGAGGAGTGATTAACCTCTACATACAACAATTCTAGACCCAGATAACCGGAGAGCTTCGTACAACACCTGGAAATGCAGCAGAAGAAAAAAAAAATCTAACAAGATCTCTGAAAATGCACAGCCGGGAATGCCAAGAAACGGGAACTCCCTGGGATGGGAATGGTAGGAACGGCCTGAGAATTCAAATGATGATGTGACTGGCTGGGCATATACTTTGACATTTGCCAAACTTGGCAAGACCGAGGCAGGAGGGATGCAAATTAAGGGTGGAGTGAAACTTTGATTTCTCCATAAAGCCTGGGCCTTCAAGAGACCATGTCCCAAGAGGCACAGAGATAGGACAACAAAGGCCGGCTTCACACTGGTTTGGACTGGGGAGAACATGGCTGGAGGGAGAAGTTAATGGGGCTTTGGGGTCTGCTCTCCCTACCCTCCACCTGCACTACCAAAGTTTAAAACGCAGCTCTCACCAGTCCTAGACCTTTGGCAGGTTACATAACCTCACAGGGCCTAGTTTTCCTTGGCTGGGCCTTTGTGAAAAATGGATTAAATTCAGTGCATGTTAAGTGCTTAATCAGCACAAGACCTGTAACATAAAAGTAGTGTTCAAAAAATGGTAGGGCAAATCAAAATGTGTTTGAAATGTGCTTTTCTTCCAGAGTTCAACAGATTTTTCCTTCTTAAGGAAGTCAGGAAATGGTATGCATTATCCAAAAATTTCCTGGAAAAAAAAAAAATAAAACTAGACCATTAGTTTTAAAGGGTCAATAGTTTACAGCCATATCAGATCCTAATCACGTGATTAGAAAATTACCAAAGGTTTAAAACTTCCTTCATGGTGAAATAACTGAAATAATGCACACATACAAGTTTTGGTAACTATCATCCACGGTCTTTTAATGCCACCGGTACAGTTCAAAAGCCATTTTTGTTTATTTGCGGAAAGCAGAAAATTAGGTGCAACTAAAAGCCACCATGTATGTAACTGGATATGGGGGGAAAGCCCTGACTCGGAATGAGGAGACAAAATAAACTGAATGACCTTGAAGAGAATTTGATTATCTCAAGGCCTTGGTTTTCTCTGAAAATGAGGGTCTGAAATCAAGGACTTCTGAGGTCCCTTCCAGCACTTTCTTTGATTTTATGACAGCCGTTGCAATTGCAACAGAAACTAACTATCCATCTGGCCCTCCCATTCCACAGAAACAAAACACACGGTATCATTTTAAGAGTCAAAGAGTCAAATTCTTGTGTTGAATTTTAAAGTGCTACATGACTGCTAAGGTTAAAACTTCTCTCTTTCAAAAATCGAAAAGGTTGAATCATCAGAGGATAAAACCCATCACCACTGCAAACCAAAGTGGATTTTCAACCTAGTAGAAAATCTGAATTGACAAAGCATGCAAAAATTAGCTCAAATAGCTGCAGCCTTCCTCTACGAGTATCCTGGCAAATGCTTAGTGGTTTAAGTGTTGATTGTTTATGCTGCAGGAAGCAATGAGGCTGGAAGCGTGAATGTGATATGCCCAGACTCTAGAATCTTCACTCAACAGAGAAGATGTCTTCTTCACGGAAAAAGAACACAAGTAAAAAATTACAAATTCTTAGAATTGTTTAATTGTTTCCACAGGACTGGGGGGTGAGGGGTGACACATGGGGGGAAATCACCAACTGTCATTCATGTTGCAAATTTCCAATTTTTACAGTCACTGGATTTACATACATTTGTAGGTGAGGTTTCTTTCTCCAGGTACATAGTGAAAGACATTGTCCAAAATAACTTTTGATATAAAATAGAACTTAGAAAGAAAAATCACTTAAGAAATCAAATCTTATATAAGGGAGTACTTTAAACCACAGCATTCACACATTTGACTGTGGATCCCAAATGCTTATCTAAACAGAGCCAACGCAATTAAACTGCCTTCACTCAAAAAGGTGTCACAAGGCAACTACCCTATTTACAAGCCACTGATAAGTTATGACAACACTATTTCATAGCCTGTCACTGTATTTCTTTTAACCCCCGGCTCTAGGATTCAGGATTTCCTCAACACTAAGGACTTATCTCAAATATTTTAGTGCAGAACAGTGGGAAAAAAAAAAAAAAAATCAGGGTGGCAACGCTGTATTCAGAACCTAGATAATGACTTGGAAATAAAAAGAGGGATGGGCCCTGGGAAGTGATGAACTGCCACTTATCTTTCTAAGCTTTCTATTTTTTTTTTTAATAAAGAGCAAAACTTTGAACACTAACTTACAAAGATTAAACCTAAGCAGGCCTAGGAATTCTGTGGGAAAGCCAATGGCCATGGAAAACTCTTAGGTCACTATCAGTCTTTGTATTTTTCAGATATGATTTAATAATAAATATGAATATATGATCAATGGTGTTTATATATTTGCTAACGAAAGAAGTTGGGCAAGTAACACCTGATACTCCCTTTCGTAACGTCAGTGAATTTTGGAAAAGTACTTCTCTAGATATACCCATACAATAGCTACCAATAATAAAAGCTATCGGTATTACTTTTTAATATGAAATATAACAAGCTCATGCCATTTATTTTTTTTCTTCCCTCCCTTATGAGACCGAAAAGAAATGCTACAGAGGAAAAATAATAATTTATGCCAAACAGTTCCAAAACCCTTCTGTAAGTCTGAACACCTGCTCCTGCCTGCCTCACTGTGCCAAAACCCTTGTCGTGAGACTAAAAAGGAAGGTCAAAACAAGTAAGGCCTGGGGCACCTGGGTGGATCAGTCGGTTACGCGTCCGACTCCGATTTCGGCTCAGGTCATGAGCTCAACAGTCTGTGGGATAGAACTCCACGTGGAGCTCTGCACCAACAGTGCAGAACCTGTCTGGAATCCTCTCCCTCACCCTCTGCCCCTCCCTGGCTCGTGTGACATGCTCTATCAAAGTAAATAAACGTAAAAAAGAAAGAAAAAGAAAAACAAGTAAGGCCTTCCCCTGGAAACTTAAACTAGATGTTTAAAGAGGGCATGATGCTGAGTTCACCCAGTACATCAATACTTTGGTTATTTATTTGTAAATCAGATGATGACTTCAGCAGATTGGAGCACAAGATCTATCAACAGGTACAGTCACAGACACTACACTCTGTCAATTCATAAATCAATCTGGATTACCCGTGAAAAGCTTGTGATTCCTTTCAATACATCCAATACATTCCGGATACTTCCCTGAAAGCATCCCCTACCATGAAATCAAGAAGGGAAAGCATTCAGGTGACGCAGATCTGCTTGTCTTGGTCACAGCAGTATCGATGTTTACACAGGGGAATCTCTTTCCAAGGAACTTCACGAGAATCCAAAGAGTCAGGGAAAAAGCAAGACCGATCTCTGGAAAGAGGTCACAATAATTGTTTCAAGTTCCATATAAAGAAGAGAGGTTTGGGTCGCTGGGATAGCTCAGTTGATTAAGTGGCTGATTCTCCTGGTTTCGGCTCAGGTCACGATCTCACGGTACAGGAGTTCAAACCCCACGTCAGGCTCCACACTGCTAGTGCTGCCCGCGGGGAGCCTGCTTGGGACTGTCCCACTCCTCCCCTGCCCCTCTCTCAAAACAAATACATTAAAAAAAAAAAAAAAAAGAATGGAGCTTTATTAAGGCCCCCACGAAATACCTACTTAATTCATATTTTTAACAGTGGAATAGGAAAAGCTGTCAAGGATGGGCATCCATTGGACCAGAAGTTCTGGGTTATTTCATTTAGTGAACCAAACACTTTGGGTAAAGTACTATAATCAAGCCTCCCCTTATACAAATGAGGAATCAGGTTAGGGTAAGTCACAAATCCACAATCGTACTGCTGGGTAAGGGCAGAGATGGGGTTTAAAACCTGATTGGAAAAGGAAAACATAAAATCTGGTCTGTTTACCAAAGTGCATTACATCATATTCTTGCCCCATTCCATTACATACCCTTGAACAATCTGGTTTTTAGTCTAATGGGTGAAAAGAGTAGGAAGTCTTAAGTTCTATCACTGCCAGTAATAAGGGAACAGTAATATAAAAAACCAAACCCAAGAAAGCCACAGAAGTTGTATTTGTAAAATGCAAGAAGAGTTCCTGCATACCAGAC
Organism: Prionailurus bengalensis; assembly: GCF_016509475.1. Classification (NCBI taxonomy): domain Eukaryota; kingdom Metazoa; phylum Chordata; class Mammalia; order Carnivora; family Felidae; genus Prionailurus; species Prionailurus bengalensis. The sequence goes on along the minus strand of NC_057344.1, from coordinate 186,720,666 downwards.
CTAGGGTTAGGTACTAGGGACAGAGACAAGCAACACAGCTCTAGGACGCCCAGCCTAGTGGAGAAAAACAGCCTCAAATACTCTGTACTCAAAGTAGAGAAATGAGAGAGACAATCTATCATCACGATGGCTCCAAGTCATGGGGAAAAGCAGTTTAGTGTGAATGAGCAGGAGGAAATAAACACGCTTCACTTTGGTTTGCAAACATTTCTCACTCGTATATTTTTTAAGTTTATTTTGAAAGTGAGAGAGAGAGAGTACATGCAAGTGTGGGAGGAAGAGAGAGACAGAGACAGAATCCTGAACAGGCTCTGTGTGCTCAGCACAGAGCCCGATGAGGGGGCTCGATCTCATGAATGATGAGATCACGATCTAAGCCAAAATCAAGGATTGTACAACTCAACTGACTGAGCCACCCAGACACCCCGGTTGGAAATATTTCTAATCCCAAAACTGAACAAATCACTTTTGGGTTATGTTCGCTTCAGACTTCCCTTCAGATTATATTCACTGATCCATTCTGAAAACACAATCAGGAGAAGGTTGCACTGAAAACCCACACTATAATAAACAAATTACCAGTTAAAAAAAGGTATCCTTATCAGACCCTTACAGCCCCACTTAAGAAGAGGACCAGGGATACAATAAAGTCCCCTTTCCATTTTCTGGTGAACATTAAACCAGAATGGAAAACTGTGGTCATAGAGATGCCTAATACACAATTCAGATAGTGCTCTAAACTTATGGGCATCATGGGGCGCCTGGGTGGCTCAGTTGGTTGAGCGGCCGACTTCGGCTCGGGTCACGATCTCAACAGTCTGTGAGTTCGAGCCCCGCATCGGGCTCTGTGCTGACAGCTCGGAGCCTGGAGCCTGTTTCGGATTCTGTGTCTCCCTCTCTCTGACCCTCCCCCGTTCATGCTGTCTCTCTCTGTCTCAAAAATAAACGTTAAAAAAAATAATAAAATAAAATAAAATAAACTTATGGGCATCACAATCTTAGGACCACGCAGCAGATCAAAAACTCCAAAATGGCTTTATATATCCAAGCTCCCTGGTAGACAGCTCAGGGGAAAGTCATGTAGTACAGGGGCCCTTAGGCAGAGTAAGGAATAGCCAGTTGTGCTGTTAAGTGGCTGCAGGACCTTGGAACTCAGTATCTCCCCCCCCCCCCAGAAAAATGGAAATAATGTAATATACCCCAGAGTTGTAAGGTTCGGTTCTCATAAAGGACTCTGAAGAGTTCCTATGAACTATTTTAAAAGTCGCTATTGATTGCTTTCTCTTTTCCTCCACCATGCCTGATCATTTCTATTGCCTTCAGTCTATCTTACTATTTCTTAGTGAAAACATGACCACAACCTGCAAGAGCGATCGACTAGTGTCAGTCCTCTACAAAAAAGGTACCCATTATTACACTTCTCCACTAATAAAGCAAAAATGGGGAAATGTGTTTCACCCTGCAAACAAGATATCTTGTACCAGAGTTGACATGAGCGGATCCTAATCATTACATTATTTTAAAGGGACAACTCTAAAGCAATCAGTCATTAGTTTCTGTACAAAGTCCTATATTTCTTGAAGGTGATTAAATGTCTCCAGAGGACAAGTGCAGACAGACATTCAAAGCTTAAAAACTATCTTCAACATCATCAATACAGCCCCTCTTAAATGTAAAAAGGTAAATAATAAAACATTAACGATCTTAAATCAAAGAAATTTCTTTCATTAATCAATGTGGGGAAGTAATGATTACACAAAACCACCAAATACAAAGCTTTAACAATGTTTAAGTATTTTACAAAATAGCACTGTATGTTTTTACACTAAGGAGAACTGAGATTGTACAATTAAGGGCAAATATACTCAAGTAATGTCATACATACACGATCGCCATTCAGAGATGAAATTTCTCATCATTTCTGTTACAATTTACTGACGAGTTTATCATTCCTCAAAAGTTAAAATGTTTCCCTTTTAAAGAACAACGTTAGCACTGGTAGGTAAATCCTATGAATCAAATACAGGGTTCTTTGATAAGACACTAAACAGACCTAGTGCAATAAGGCTGAAATATTCCCCACAATCTAGCCTTAGCAATTCTACTTCTTAGCAATTCTACATCTAAAGTAAAACAACACACACCTCTGTAAGCATCAAAATAAATTTCCATTCATTAAGGGTTGTTAAGTAAGTCACTCCCTAAAACTGAGAGCATGCCTCATTTCACTCATCAGGCCTCAGATCTGGCTATGACAAAATTTCAATTGCCCAACGATTCATATAAAAAATGAATCTATGAGCTAAAATGAAGAGGCTTCTCAGCAAAGACATCACAACCATTACTGTGTACTGAATGTATTCACCAATGCTACTGACCAAACATCACAGAAGCACAAGGCAGGAGGCAAATTCACAGATACTAGATGAGTTTATGGGGACAGCTGCCATCAATGATTCTTTTTAATGGCAAGATCTTAAAGATTTTACCACATTTCTTCACGCCTAGGCACCCCTATCAAGCTGGGCAGCCTTCTCCCGATGTTTCCATTCCCAGGCTAAGACCACAGAAGAGGAACCAAAGAAGAAATCCATTGTCAACTTCACACATTACTCCCCTCCCTCAAGCCTGAACTTGATCCCTGCACTCTCCCCCTAAGAGGCCATTTGAGTTGAGGTCCCTTAACTGTCCCTTCTTTATCCTAATCTTTCTAAGGAAATTTTCTCATTTCTAAGGTGAACGCAACCAAGCTTGGCCTCAACCCCACTCTCTCCTGAGACATTAATTTGAAATTTCCCCCCAAAACATGTTAAGGTGGATGAACAGGGCAGAGGCAGAGAGAGGGACAGAGAATCTCAAGCAGGCAATGCACTGAAGCATGGAGCCTGAAGCGGGGCTCAAACCCACAAACCCAAAGATCATGATGTGAAGCGAAATCAGTCAGATGCTCAATAAACTGAGCCACCCAGGCGCCCCTAAAACAGGATCCCTCCTCTTGATCTCAATCCTAACCATACGACTTCTTGTAAAAAGTAGCCTTTGCAAGTTTTTTCCACTTCAAAACCCTCTCTCACTCAACATCGCCTACAGAGGCCAGGGGGGTGGCAGAGTGAATGAAGGCAAGGGGGTCTGGCAAACCAGAACAGGCACCTACCTACAGGGGGCAGCCATAACCCCAGAGTAGCAGATTACCTCAAGTGCCACGCTTAAACATCAGGAAGGCCTGTCCTGGCCAGACCTACGGATATTTTGGGTCGAAATGCCCCATCAGGGCTACGTGAGACAGATGGGCAGGCTGCCTCCGGCTCTCTTGGCTACCTGCTTGCAGCCTCCACCTTAGTCCCTGCGTAAGGTGGCTGAAGACCAAACTGCCACAGCCGGTGGCCTTCTTCAACATGCACAGCCCTCATCCATCCCACCTTCCTGCAACACGAAGCTGCAAGAATTGTTCTCTCTCTTGGTCTCTCCTTCATCTCGCCCATTCCCTTTCGAAGGATTCTGTCTGTAAATTTCTGCCATTTTTCTTCTAGCGGCAGCCAGGATCTCCATAGAACGCTCTCAAGTCTGGATTCCCAACCGGCACGCCACTCATTCGTTCACTCCCACGCTAAACCAGCTATCTTTAATCACTATTTTTTCTTTGTATCACTACTTTATCTCTTGCTCTTTCACTCTTAGTCTTCTGTTCAGTTTAATCTCACTATTTAGGTTATAATATTTTTTCGAGCGGTGGCCAATGCCCACCTCCTACACTCTATCCTCTCTATTGAACTCAGATCCACTCCCAACCTGGCCTCCAAAGCCCTCCGTGACTCAACCCCAACCTACCTTCACAGCCTCATCTGTCCTTACTCTATATCGTTGAAATAAATTTTAGGACCCGAACGGAGCCACTCCTGGCCGGAGTGCCACATCAGCAAACCAAGTCAGGTTAATTTTGGTTTGACCAGAAATGCCAAACGTCAAGGCAACTCTGGGCCTTCTCACCTCAAACAAGGTTGTCAACGTGGCTGACAATCAGACATTTTCTACTTGTCTTCCCTTGTTCTTTATTCTTTATCCTGTAAAAGCTTCTTGCCTTCTGCCTTGTTTTGCAGCTCTCTAAAAGGAGATGGTTTACCTTATGAAGTGTTTTTCTGTATCACCTAAATAGTCTTCTTTAACCGTTTCTCTAGCAGTTTAGAGAACATGCTCCAGCCAAACTATGCTCCTTGCTGTCCCTTTAAGAGACCATCAACACTGGCCCTGAACACCAAAGGTACAAACCATTAAAGGAATTAAGGAAGGATAAATTGGACTTACACAGTATTTAAAAGTTCTGTTTTTACAAAGACTCTTAAGAAAATGAAAGCCAGCAGACGGGGACATTTGCAAAACGTGTATCTCAGGAAGAACTTAGATCCAGAATACACAGGACTCTTATCAAACTCCACAATAAAACTCATTTTAAAAAGAGTGAAGGATGCGACCAGTCACTTCACCAAAGAGGAGATATGAATGGCAAACGGGCACAAGAAAAGATGCTTGACACCGCTAAGTATTAGTCATTCGCGAAATGTAAACTGAAACCACAATGAAGAACTAAGATGTACCTACTACAATGGCAAACAGAAAACAAAAATGGGTAACTACCAGATTTTGGTGAGCTGCAGGGCAACTAAAACACCTGTACATTGCTGGTGGGACAGCAAAAAGGTACAGTACTTTGAAAAACTAGTTGGCACCTTCTCCTAAAATCCAACATGCACGTATCCTACAACCCAAGAGAAATAAAAACCCATATCCATACAAAGGTCTGCATGCAAACAGTTTTACTCACAATAGCCAAAAGCTGGAAATAACCCAACTTCCTAGCAACTAATAAATGCATGAACAAATATGGTACATACATAATGGACCATTATCCAGCAATCAACAGGAATGCACTGATACGTGCAGTATGGATGAATCTTAAAAGTAATGAAAGAAACCAGATACAAAACCGCATACAGTAAGTACCATCCCATTTCTGACATTCTGGAAAAGGCAAAAACAGAAGGACAAAGTTAAGTGGTTGCAGAGCACTGGGGAGTGGGGCAAGAAGATCTGCTACAAAGAACAGGGGAAAGGAAGCCCTCTCGGTTGATGAAAATGCTGTGTAGACTGTGGTGATGATCACACAACTGCATAAACTGTTCACACTTAACACTGAAGACCTAAAAAGGGGGGGATCATTTGAGTAAACTATGCATCAATTAAAGCGTAACTTTAAAAACGGTCTGAACTATGACTCTTGGCCTGAAATCCTGTTAATCATCTAAGAAATCCTCCGTGCTGATTGAAAGCCTAATATGTGAGGTCCAACTAAAACTCCTCCACAAAATTTCCCGATTCCTTAACCCAGAAGTTGCAAGTGGCTGCCCAGAATCCAGCTTTAAGTGTTAAGAAAAAAAAATTTACAGATTTCTAAAAGGAAGATTTCACCCATCATTTTGTTATTTCCAGTTTTGTTTGAAATACCATCAGGGATTTTGTGACAACACTTGCTTAATTACAACCCATCCTTCCTGATACCTATAGCTCTTTGATCCGTCTTATCACAGTCATTATACCATGCTTTATATTCAGACCTTTGCACATTTTTTAACTAGACCATAATTTGAGATGATCTCTGAATTATGAATCTACTCTTTATAATCCCACACAATGCCTTTAAGAGCTGGTGCTTAATAAAATGAACAACCATCGGTACCACTAAGTCATTTCTAGAGAAATCCTATGAAGGAATACTACTAATGAAATGAAATCGCTGATATCAGGGAGAATGTGAACGAACAAAAATAAGAACAAACAAAAACACCCCAAGTTATTTAAATGTGGCTTTGCCAAGTTTATCACTTGAGTTCTCCATCACGTTCCATTTACTACAACCTACTATAATTACAAATGAAGGCCCTACAAAAAACAGCATCTTTTAAGAGAGGATAAAAATAAGCCCACATATAAATCAAAAATGTAAGAAAACTGGCCAAACCTAAGAACTCCCAGGTTGGGCTACATTTAGCACGCAACTGGTAACAGAGGTGGTGACAGAGAACTGCTTTTGCTAACTTTGGTTCAAATACTCTAGAAATGAGCAATCGCCGAGTCCAAGCTAGAGAATTCGGTCAAGCAAACCAGTGTCCATAATCTAGCCAGTGTGCTCCAAGAGAAGGAATCAGAAGTCACTGCAGCAGCATGTTCTCGATGCAAGATAAACTACTTGACCACCCGCACAACGGTTCTCTACGGGGCCATCTCACCCATCGGTACAGGGCTGGCGCATCACTATAAATACCTAAGAACACAACTGCCCCCCCCACCCCGCTTTCTCTAGGATAAAAAGAAGTTTTAAAATTCAAATCATTGCTTAAATAGGTACATACCAAATCTGTCAACTTTATTTCTAAGTTCAATAGATGGTGAGGTCTCTGAAGATTATCAATGCCCACGGTCTGTGAGGGTCTTTTCTTGGCCCTGAGACACATGCCAAACTATCACATAAAAATTAGAGACCTTAAATTTACGGTAAGATTAATATGAACCCAAAGTATGCTGCGGATGTTTGAACGGTTAATGTGATCCTCAGCTGCATTAACAGAAATGATGTCATGTCTGGTCCCCTGAGAAACACCAGTTCCAGTCGAGACCACAATACTGGCTACTGCCCAGCTGAGACCACAGTACTGACTACAATCCAAAGAATACCTAGCAGAATCAGGAATATTCAGGATTATCTAGCAACCACACCGAAGAGGGGAAAACAGGCTCTTCAGCCTAAATCAGAGTAAAGAAAGAAGACAAAGTTAAGTATCTAAATAGCATCATGCAGTAAAACAAACATCCTTATTTAACTAACTTTGCTCTAAAAGCAAGAAATAGAAACAATTAGTCACGGAGAAAGAAATTTTAACTCAGCATTTCTAGCAAACTATTAAGATGTCTTCGAAAGTAATGGTTTTCTTTAAAGTATCTGAACACAGGAGATAGCCATCAAAATTATGCACAAGAGAATCTGAAGGTGTTTGTGTTACCTTACAAGCCTCAAATCCTAGGACTAAGTCATATGCTTTCTGTTTTGTGGGGTTCTAAGTAGTGTGACTGGAGGGGTGTATTTTGTCCTATTCCCCCATGTTGAGTTCATTTCCTCACCTTGTTGCCCAATTTCTACTTGCTGATGGCCTTCCTTTCTTATGCTACATTCACAACAAAAAGCAGCTCCACTATTTTGAGGCAAGATTTCTTCAAGAAAACAAGATCATCAAGAAAGATTTTCGGAGTATTAGGGACAACGTTTTACACTTAATTTTCTTGTTCCACACCACTGAGGGGATTCATTTGATAGTTGTAACCACCTAGGTAAACAAGGGAAATTGTAACCATGTTTGTATCCAATTGGCAAGCCTATAATAAATGGGTTAAAGGACACCAATTTTAAGAGCCACACCTCTGTGAATAACATCAGTGCTTAAGACTCACAGCTTTGGTCAGATGTGGCCGGGCTTGCAAAACTGAACAGTTGGGGTCGGCATGAGGGCAGAAGACAAAAGAGCTCAGCTCGCGCTACCGTTTCCACACAGCCACTCCCAGTGCACACTCATCACTTACCAAGATGTAAAGAGCACGGCTGTTCCTAGAAACTCTGCCAAATGCCAACCTGCATTCTTTACATCAGCATGGCAACTTAAGTTTCTCGTTAAGAAAACTTAATGGTCTCATTTAGGATTTTAAAAAGCACAAGATTAAACAATACATACGCGACACTGACATCTATTTAAAACTAGATAGATGGTCACATTATAAGAAGATGCAACTGAAAAAAAATGCAACATAATACTTTGGCAAAAGGTGCCGGTTTAGGGGAAACAAATCTAAGTGCCTAGATTTTCTTAACATAATCTAAAAAAAAATAAAATAAAAATAAAAAAATTCTAGCAGATAATGTTGCCAATACTTAAAGCAGAATAAATTGTTAAGGGTAACCTAAAATATCATCTCAGCATGTAAATTATTCCATGAAAAGAACATGAGGCATTTCCAGAAGCATCTGAACTCTTCTAAGCCACCAGCATCATTTAAGAACAGCTACCTATACAGTAAAAAGTACACAGCCTGAAAAATTCTAATCTGCCCAATTAACTCCCTTAAACTGCGTTAAGATGTATGCTTCAAAGTACATTTAAATTCCAACTACACACACCTATAAATTCCCTTTAACATTTAAATATTTGTAAAAGAGAGGGAGGAAGAGAAGACGGGAGTCCAGACATTAATGAGTACAGTATTTAATCTTTAAGTGAAAGGAAGTGATTTATCACAGGCCCTTTGATGGGTCACACCAAACACCTCATTTGCTGTTAAAAAGGTGTTTTTAACTTGTCTACTGCCTGTCACAGGAAATGGAAAGTCAAATTCACATTTTAACACACTAATTACTTTGTAGACTGCATAAACTATCCAACGCCGAGATTCTAGTAAAATGGACTAAGATCTGTAATATAACATCACTCCCTACTCTCTACTTAATACAAATAATACATGTTGGTTTCAGAAGCTAGGGTGTTTCTCTTGTATAGAAAAGATCTACTAAAAATGTGGTGCAAAATCAGCCTTATGAAATAAACTTTAAGACCAGAGAAAGCTATTCATTACTCTGCCTTGTGAATGAAAACCATATACTTTTATCCCATTAGATCACACCCTGATTAACCTAACAAAGTGCCACACTATGTTCTTGAAAATACTGCTTTAATGACTACTTTATCTACGGAAGTAGGAAAGGTTGTGGAACGATGCTAAGTATGTAATCATGGTATACTTACAATTTAAAAAAATAGCCCCATGCTTGAGAAGAAGCCATAAAGAGACTAGAACAAAGATATCAAAGTGCTTTGGCTGAAATTAGTATAAATAGACTTTATTGAAGTCAGTGCCTCTGTACTGAGACAGAAGATTGTGTCTACATAAGCACAAGTTGTAACATTTCACAACTTCTAAAAGGAATGTCAACAATTACAACGATCATGCATACCATGGTCGATAATCACATTTTAGAAGCATTTTCAACCATTTCTAAAGAAATGCTTATAACATTGTTATATATAGAACTACTTTCAATAAACTGCAAAACATTGATCGACTTTTCCAGTATGAGCTACAGTGTCAACACAAAAGGGAGGCATAAATGTTTAATTTATGAAATCAGAATGGAATATTTACTGTAAAGAAAAATTAAAAAGCTTTCAAATAAAGGCCATTATTGAACCAACGTGAAGAGCACAACTTGAACTTTTGAGTTCATTCATCTTTTAAAGCTGTCCTCTGAATAACTTCAGTTCTAAGCACTGAATTCAGTACTGTGAATATTCCTTGGATTGAAGTTTGGCAATGATGCGGTCCAACTGTCTCTTTGCTTCACACTGTGGGAAATTGCTCATGTCATAATATTGAGGGGCAATTTTCACCAACCTGTCCGGAAGGGGGGGAAAAATTACCAAATTAACATTTAATTAAAGTACTGGAGTTGCTAGTAGGATAGGAATTACTCATTAATATAATGATGAACAAAGGCAAATCTACAAACCCAAATCAACATTCAAATTACAAATGCCTAACACCACTTTTAGAAATGCCTTATTTTAGTTAGCATGTTGGACTTTCCATAGACTTAAAAAAAAAAAAAAAAACCTGGAGATAAAATCTTTTAAAAACCTTTCTTTACATTAATATAAAGATATGAAAATTAGGCCACTAATCTCTTCACTTTAGAACACCGTTATGACCAACCTCTCCAAGGTTAGAGTAACACAGGCTCTGTAGGAGAAATATCTTGGTATTCAAATGATTGGATCTTCTCAAAGTTTAATAACTATAAATATAGCTCTATACCCCAAAGAATTCCCTTGACTGAATCTTTTTTAATGTTTGGCCATACAATTTTTTTCTCAACAAAGCCTTTAAGATAAAATGGTAATGTCCTACACAAGTGTCAGAAGTCATAATAAATCTGTGTAGGAAAGAAAGCAGGCTCACAGCAAGTGTCATCAACTAAAAGAAGTGTTTTCAGTCCCACCATTCCCAGCTGACGTCTCCTATCTTAAGTTATAGAATGGATTCTGGCAAACTGACCAACCAACTAACCAAAACAAAAAGCCAAACACACAAAAGGGGAAGGGTGGTAATTTTGCTTAAAATGACGACAATCAGGGGCGCCTGGGTGGCTCAGTCGGTTAAGTGTCCAGCTTCGGCTCAGGTCATGATTTCGCGGTGAGTTCGAGCCCCGCATCGGGCTCCGTGCTCACAGCTCAGAGCCTGGAGCCTGCTTTGGATTCTGTCTCCCCCTCTCTCTGCTCCTCCCCTGCTTGCACTCTGTCTGTCTCTGTCTCTCAAAAATAAATAAACATTAAGAAAAAAAAAAAAACTTTAAAAAATGATGGCAATCAGTTCCAATAACAAATTGCAAATCAAATATGCTAAGATACAACGAGATGTGTGGTTTTTAGGCTTGCTTAACTCTTTCCAAAGTATCAACATATAAATCATCAATAATTCAGAGCTAATGATAATGGAACAGAGAAAATACAAAGACTGACTGATATCTAGAGGACAGTACCAGGAGACTTGAGTCGATCACAACAGCAAGAGAAGGACTCCAAAGACCCTTGATGCTAGTCAGCTGTAATTTTGTATTTGGCTGCAAATCCCACCCACACCCATACCAACAATCCCTCTGTCATCTTAGGAAAGCAAAATCACAAGAGAGAGATCAACCATACCATTCGGTGAAAGCCCCATACCTAAACACGGAGCACACATCCTGAGCTGATGAGACCATCAAGTTCCTCGGAATCAAAGGAAGGACAAGACTGCTGCCAACGAAGTCAGACTGCATTCTGAGCAAAATACTAACAAACTCTGTTAGGACAAAGGGTGTCGCTTACCATTCTGGCTTGATATCCGTACACGTCCGGATGTAATTCTTTGTTGTAAGAACAAACTCATTGTAAAGCACCCATTCAGGCTTGTGGTCAAGAACAGTAGAGGGATGCAACTGAACCACCTGGTTATCCTTCACAGTTAAGTAATGCCCTGTTCGTTCTAAATGTGCCACCTGAAACCAAAACCCAGTAAGTTAATACAATGCTTCTGATGTGCCAGTTACAAAACAAACATGTGAAAAGCTACCTATAGGATTAGGAACAAGCAGGCCTCATCTTTTGCTTTTAATTCAATGGCTACAGTTATTTTATCACTGCCTGATAAAAGCAGGGAACAGCAAACTACTGCAGGCCAAATCCAACTCACCGCCTGCATCTGTAAGGCCTATTGGCCAAAAATGGTTCATACATCTTTAAATAACTGGGGGTGGGGTAAGGAGATATGTAAAATTAAAAAGTAAAAATTATGTAATTTGCATTATGTAAATTATGTACTTGTATTACAAGTAAAAATTATGTAATTTGAATTTCAGGGTCCATAAGTACAGTCTGGTTGGAACCCAAGGACACTCATTTGCCCATGGCTGCTTTTGCACTGCAAGGGCAGACAGAGCTGAGCAGGTGAACAGTGACCTCATGGGCCCACAGAGCCTCATATATATACTACCTGGTCCTTCCTGCTTTAGAAGGACTAGAAAGGGTTCTTTAGTGCCAGGTAACAACTATGTATTAGATGAACAATTACTAGAAGATTCACAATTAAGAGACAAAGAAAGCAAAAAGGAGTGAAAACCAAAAGGTAGTCTACAAAGAGGGGAGGGGAGGGGAGGGGAGGGGAGGGGAGGGGAGGGGGGGAGGGGAGGGGAGGGGAGGGGAGAGGAGAGGAGAGGAGAGGAGAGGAGAGGAGAGGAGAGGAGAGGAGAGGAGAGGAGAGGAGAGGAGAGGAGAGGAGAAAGAAAAGAAAAAGAATGGAGGGGGGAAGGTGCACGTAATTCCTTCCTGTACTTCTCTCTATAATCAAACATATTGATTGGTGGCACTTATGTAATAACTAATTAACAAACACTGAAACAGAAGACGATACACCCTTTAAAATTCTAGACCTACAGTAATATGAAGAATGTGTGTGAATAATTGACGTGAATAACTTTGAATAAATAACAGAAAATGAACTCCATTTCCTTCACTAAATATTTACTAAGCACCTGCTAGGTGCCAGGTACTATATTGCATGCCCTGTTTCTAACAAAGTTTAATCCTGAGAGAATTAGAAACCCATTATGCTTGAATATGGCTTTGCCAATCTTTTCTGAATTAGAAGCAAATCTAAGAATATGTCAAAAAGAAGCCACTGTATCCTAGTACCTATTAAATATGAAGAATAAAGAGTCTGAAGAATGAATTTTCATACCTAGCTCTCTTATTTTCCTAACTCTAATCACGCAATCTTGGAAGATGTCACAATAAAAGTTCTTACTGTCACTATGATTTCAACTACAGACTATGCACCAATCAATTCTTATTTTGATTTTGCGCATTTGGGTCCGTTCTATTTATTCAGCTCATCTGGCCTTAAGGCAGGCCACATCTTGCTTAATAGACATAGCCAAAATAGAGAATGAGAAAACAACCAGGAGACAGAAGACATAATTAAAATCAATCCAATCCCAAGTAATGGATTGATTTGTTTTCAATTTTACAACCGCAGAGTTTTTTTTAAACATAATTTGTTTTAAATCCCTTAAAATAAATGTCCGCTATGTTTACCTGACAAGCTGTACTTCAGTTAGTAGAGTCCCCACTATATATATCACACTTCACACTAAATGAAATGTTTTAAATTACTTTTCATCTTATCACTTAAAATAACATTTTTGTCTTTTCCCAGAACCCGTGTCTCAGTTGTAAATACCAATAATCATTCCACAGCATTGTGAATCAAATACAGCTGTCTGAGTATCTGACTTTTAGAGTCTTTAGTTTCTACAGAGAGGAAAGTGAACTGTACTTCTGGATGCACACAGACAAATGCCTCACTTCAGCATTGTTTATACATCCCCAGTTAAGATCTAGTCACAGAAACTTTTCAATATGTTTATCAAAAGCCAAGAATTGAAATTTACATTGAAGAAATCGTTAATCCCACCTGAAAATGGCTAGCACCTCATTTGGTATTTAAAAAAAAAAAAAAAAAGACGGGTAATTAAAAAGTTAACTCCAAATTGATTTCTATGTAACTGGATTACTGACTTTGCTGTTTAGCAAATTAATCTGTTACTCATTAGACACATAAAATTTCTTAGCATTATCAGTTGATTCAAGAATCTGGACACAACATTTAAAATCAATAATCAGAGGCATTCTTTACCTTGTGTTTAAGGAGATTCAAAGGGCTGTTAAAGCAAACAATATTATGTAAACATTTAATTATGTATGCGTGCATTATCCACATACCTGCATAAAATACCCAGTAACCAAAGCTTTTCGTATATTGATATAATAGTCCCTGCTTGTAAAGTCAGTACTTCGACGAGGCAAATTAAATCTGTCCATAATTCTCGACAGCTGCTGGCGTACATTATCTGCTGACATCAGGGACCTGTAGTTAATGAAGTTGTCATAACACCACTGAACCGATTCATGATCTACAAAGTTGGAGGGAGGGGGAAAGAAAGCGGACATGAATCATCCAAATAGGTATATTATCTAATTAAAAAGGCAAATCATTATTAAGTGTAAACTAAGTAATCCAAAAAGGAAAATTACCCACATCAGCGGTAAAAACAAATCAAAATTTTATCAACTTTCCCAAAAATCTGTAGTGAAGTGCAAAATCAGAAACAGCACTAAGGTTTCTGGCTAGCGGATTTTGTGACTTTGAATAAACGGATTTTGAATACACTATTTTTAACGAAGTTATTTTATCCACAAACATCCACCTGGTTGTTTCTAATACAGTCTAACAGACTGAGTTGAGGGAATTTGATAAAATGCCATCCAGGTCTTTCTCATTTTCAAAGAAAAGACAGCCTTAGATTAAGATTACCAAAAACAATTTAGAAGTTATAAAAGTGAACTCAAGCGACTACTGTGAAACCTGAAGTGTTTCGAAGTTTCACTGCAACCCATGTGCCTCTTGGTGTTGGCCAAACAAGATCTAAAGTTCAAGTGATAAATGCACTCCTTAATCCCCACCACCTACTTGTTAACTCATTCCCCCTCACCTCCCCTCTGGTAATCATCAATTTGTTCAATTAATTGAGTCTGTTTCTTGATCTGCCCCTCCCTTATTTTTTCTCCTTTGCTTATTTGTTTTGTTTCTTCAATTGCATGAGTGAAAGAAAGCACTAATGGTTTTGTCTTTCTCCAACTTCTTTCCCTTAGCATTACACTCTCTAGCTCTGTCCATGTTGTTGCAGACGACAAGATTTCGTTCATTTTTCAGGTCGAATAATATTCCGCTGTGTATATATACCACCTCTTCTTCATCCATTTATCAACTGACAGACACTTGGGCTGCTTCCGTATCTTGGCTACTGTCAAGTAACGTTGCTATAAACATAGGGGTGCGTGTATCCCTATGAATAGTGATGAGCACAGGATGATGTACGGGTGTGTTGGAATTATTCACTACATTATACACCTGAACTAATGTAACAACGTCAACTAACTGGAATTAAAATAAAAACTTACAATCAAATAAAGAGCTGTACTATAGAAGTAAAAAAAATTAAAATACAAGTGATATAGTTTATAAGGACGTCTGGAATCCCCACTCATGTTTAATAAACAAGGCTTATTAATTAGTATTAATAAACAAAGCTGAACACTTCAAATAATTTCAATCCATGTATTTATTTATTATCAAAGGGTATCTCTCCACTGATGACTCCTTGACAAGCTTCCAACCAATCCACTGTCTTCTCATCTAATCAAAGAGATCAAACTGCAGCATAATATATTATACAGTGACATTTTTATGTCCCAGAGAGTCACAATGGAAAACTTCATTATTTACTTCAGAGGCCTTTTGATAAATAAACCTAAGAGGGTTACTGTGAAATGGGGGGGGGGGGGGGTGTTCCTTAAAAATCAAAACTGTTGATCCTTCCTACCGTTTCTGTAATGTACATTAATCTTTGGCACTTTCTTTTCTCCTTAGTTCTAGGATTCTACCAATTATAACATACAATATTTTCTTAATTGCTTTTCAAAAAACAACCAATATATTAATAAATGTTTGCCCATTACAAAATGCAGCCACAATTCAGAAAGGGTGGGTGGGTAGGTGGGGTAGTAAACGATCTTTCAATTGAAGAACTGATGTGTTCAAGACCATTAATTCACCCATCTAGAATGAGAAGCAGGATCCATCTGAACTTACTGACATTTAAACAAAGCACCAAATATCTTCCAGAGAGAAGACAAAGAAAGTATGCTTTAGAGGTATTCTTGCTTATGCTGCTGTAATGTACTGAGCTGAAAAGCAATGGTTAATGTCCAAACTGAGACAATAAAAAAGGGGGCCTTTTGAAAAAGGAAGTTGATGTGCAGACCCTGACCACGAGTATAGCTTTCTGGAGTTCTAAATTTCAGAATTCATACCCTAAAGGGTAACAAAATGGCAATTCAAGTTGTCAATAAACAAATACTATCTGTATTTTCTAAATTTGTGAGAAATAATTTGATAAATAAAGCCTACAAATGGAAACATATTCTTAAAATAATGCTAGTTACAAATTTCTTACCAATCCAGTAAGCTACTTTTAAGATCTAAAATCCAATCACTTCAGAGTGAAATCATATATACACATACAGAAATCAAGGTGTTGCAAATTAACTTAAATCCCCTTGTTTCTATTTCAACAGTATTAAGATGAATTTTAGCTGCACTGTATAATCAACCATTGTCTGTAATGAAAGGATTCCTCTTGACTAATACCTGAAACACAGTTGCTATTTTTCAAACATACTTGTTTTAATTAAAACATAGTATCACTTAAAAATTAGTGAAAATATTCCAAACTCAACAAATGGATATGAAATGTCCAAGTATTATAAGGAGATCTCAAAGTCTGACACTATTTTTTTAATGGCTCTCCTTATTTGAAAATAGGTCAGTAATTAAAGGCTGAATCCTTTGGAGACACTTACCAAGTGTTCAGTCATTCTGTTGCCTTTGACCTTATTTATTAAGACCAGCATATACCACAAAAGGTCTAAAACCACCCAACAGCTTACCATCCCTATGGCAGTGAGAAGCACGTAGTAGACAAGCATCAAGTATGTAGTTAAGTGGATGCTACCAGTCTCACTCACGATACTCCCTCCACTAATCGTACTGAAGGGGAGGGGGGCGGGGGGGCAGGTAGCCTAAGTGGCTCAGTCAGTTAAGGGTTCCACTCTTGATTTCTACTCAGGTCATGATGTCATGGTTCTTGAGTTCCACCCACATGTTGGGCTCTGTGTTGACCCTCCAGAGCCTGCTTGGGATTCTCTCTCTCTGCCCCTCCCCCACAAGTGCTCACTCTCTCTCGAAATGGAAAATTAAAAAAAAAAAAAAAAAGGTAGGATAAAACTTTTATAGATACCTACTGTACAATATTTTCATAGAAAGCCCCCAACTGCCAACATGTAAAGATAAGCATTATTTAGTAACTTTATCATTTGAAGTATTAAACTTCTGAATTATTACATTCATATTTAAAATCCAAATGCATAGTTCTATTATCAATCGAAACTTTAATTTTTTTTAATGTTTATTTGTTTTTGAGAGAGAGAGAGAGAGAGAGAGTAGGGAAGGGTCAGAGACAGAGGGAGAGAGTGACAGAATCCAAAGGAGGTTCCAGGCTCTGAGCTGTCAGCACAGAGCCCGATGTGGGACTCGAACTCAGGAACCACGAGATCATGACCGGAGGTGAAGTTGGACGCTTAACCAACTGAGCCACCCAGGCGCCCTAAACTTTATTTTCAGAGCAAATTATGAAATCCAAATACGCTGACTGCTGTGCCAATTATCAAAACTTACAGAACAAAATAACACAATCTCCTAATTTCAAAGAACATTCAAATGTCTTGTGAGACCATACGGTAAAAACCTGTGCTGCTCCTTTAGACATCTTTTAAATCCCACTTAAAACAGTATCTTAATGATACCAAAGGATCATGACAGGCAAGATGGATATGAATCTGCTCCTTCCGACGGGACAGGAGCCTTCCTTTCCAAGGCCCTCCCCCCTCCACCTCTTCTCATCGTCCGTCCACAGGTTATGTGTCTGGTGGTCGCCCAGCATCAACCACCACGGTACACTTTGACACACAAAGGAATACAGAGTATTTCTTGGACTGACCTACCCCCGGAATAAAATCTTTAAACATGATGCATTATCAATACTTTGCACATGAGAGGGATAAATGTTCTGAAGTAAACTGTATACTGGCCTTCATCTTTTTTTTTTCCCTTTTTTAAACAGATTATTTATCAATTCTAGTCAACTCCTACCTGCACAGACGTGCAGGACTTTGGCAGCTCTGCTCTTTGCTCCACTCACGGGCTCTCCAGCACTTTTAGACTCTGACATAAATAAATTCACCCCCACCCCAAAGGAGATGTGCCAAAATCAACACACTATTTTAGGCGTATACAGAGATTTTTATGAGATAACAATGAGTTGCAAAGAAAACCAGAGGTGAAAAATTTATCAAGGCTATAAATTAGGGAACCATTTTCTTAACAGCAGAAAACACAGACTTAACAGTGATTGTGAACCCCAGTTTTGGTAAAGGGTGATGATGTAAAGCTACCATTCTTTGATTGCGTGTCACCCAATTATGTTGATACATAAATATCAAACATTTCCACAACCTGTTTCAATTTTTTCTGCATTTTTTTCTTTAACTTTCTAATTTTTATAAATGGTCGATTCCAACAACAGTATCAGGCAGTAACTTGATTACCGCATTTCCTTGTTTTCAAACAACTGGAAAATGTTTTTCACGTCACTAAATACTCTGAAAACATGATTTAAAGTTAGAACAACACTTTACCATGTGGCTATAGTGTAAATCACTGAACTATCTTTCTACTCATGGGCAATTTAGATAGTCCCCCCCTTTTTTTTACTATCATAAATAATTCTGAGGTGAAGTCATTAACTATATCTGTGTCCACAGGATACTGAAAGGTAATTGCATAGATTATTTCTGGGTCAAACGGTATGAACTTGTTAAGGTTCTTGATAACATAAAATCTGCTTTTCATCAAGACAACATCAACTTCTATTCCCAGCTCCAGTGAAGGACTGTTCCACTAAACCCACTCCTACACATCTGAGAGCTATTTTTCTATAACCTCCTTTCTGTAACCAATTTTATAGGTGAGAAAATGGTACCTCTCAATAATAATGGCTCTTCTTGAACTGCAAGTAAAGTTGACTTTTCCCCCCGCTTATAGACCACTTGTACCTGACTGAGAATGATCATTCACATCTGCAGCCCAGTCTTCTGTTTTGTCAGTTTTATATTTATTTAAGAGCTATTTATTAGTAAAATTATTAAGCAGTAAAGATTCTATAAATAATACAAAATTACAAAAATACGAACGGTATGAAAATAAACAGTAAAAGAAAGTATATAAAATGTCTGTGTTAATAGTAAATTTTATACTGATATTTTGTTTTTACTGTCCTGTATTTTCCAGCTTTCTATAATCGGTGCTTTTCCCCTGATTACAAGTGCAAACAACTTTGAAAAAGATAGACAATTTCTATTTTAAATGCTAGTCAGGAGTTTTTCCTAAAGTACCTCTGGGTTTCTAATGTAAAGTTGTCACGGATAATAAATGAAAGTGAGATGAAGAAACATCTTATGCGCTGCAAGTGACATTTAGACAAAAGAGTGCCTTCAATCTAATTTACACTTACTTTGTTTAAAAGCGTGGTAGACGTTCAGCAGTGTCAGATGATCTCCATCTATGTGGGCAAATCTCATCTTGGCTTCATCTGCGGCTTTCTTGGCCTCCGTGGGGCGAACAAAACACTGTGGGACTAAACAAGGTTGGTATGGGCCCAACACAAACGCCCATATCGATGAGTCACGCATTCACAGATAGAGGAACAAGGCCTAGCTAGGTCAGTTCACAGAGCATAGGGCAGGGCAGGATGGCCTCCAACTGCATCTTGGACTGTTTACTACCTTGATTTGGTACATCAACACCTAACCACATCTGTAAGACAAGAGGGTTTCAAAGCTACAGAGTACCTGATTATTTTAACTAGATCTAAAAGTAGGCATCAAAACAGCTATTCTGAAGGCCATCAAGATACTAGAGATAGAAAGCTCAACTTAGTTCAAAAACCAGTGCCGATAGCTCTACCAATAACCAGAATGTCAATAGCCTTTAAGCTAAATGTAATTTTTCAAAAGGCCATCCGTCGAATCCACTGAGTGGCTAGGGAAGTTACGAAGCTCTATTTGCCCACTGCAGGGCTAAAAACAACTTTCTAACCGATCTACTGGCACGTTTCTACTGTAATTTTTTCCCTAGTGCTGTGGCTGTTACCAACTGGTGGGTATCACTATTAGCACCGGTGAGCAGAAGCATATGTAAACATAAAAAATATCATGAAATCTTGGGTTTTGAGGATAGCAGTAGTGGTGGAAGGTTAAACCGCCTTTGAATTAAGAAAATTCAAAAAGGCTGGGGAGATTCAGCCTAGTTTTCCAGCATTTTAATAAAAAGATTAGAGAATGACGTCCCAAGTTTAAAAAAAAAAAACTGTTATTTGAATCAAAACCTCAATATAAAAAGCAAAATCCAGTATTTAAAAAGTTGACAATTAGTCTGAAACAGTCATTATTTCAAGGGTCATCAAAATAGGTAACTACAGTATTTGTTTAGAGCCTTGATGTTATTTCACATAAATTTTTAAGTTGTTACAAAGCGTGCACTACATTTTTAAAATACAACTTTCCTTAATTCACTTTAGCAATTCCATAGTCATAAAAGCAATATGAAAATAAAAATACTTAACAGCTTGGGACTTTTGTCAACACATTTTTTTAAAGCTCTTAAAACCGTGTCAATATAAAAAAGTATAAATGATCAGTCCAGATAGAAGATAATGGGAATAACCAACAACAAGATCAAATACAGTATCAATTTACTTTCCCATACAGTTTCCCCTTTAAAAAGATACCAAAGAAGCCAAGAGAGACAATGACACATGATCACAATAAGTAATAATTAAATGTCTTGCTTAATGTAACTGAAGCAAGGTAATGCATAAAAGTACAGAAACCTCTCAAAGATGTGAAAGTTAATGAGAACTAGCTCCCAGAATTAACAGTGGGAATAAGTAGCACCCTATAAGGCCCCTGATTTGCATTATTTACATCAGGACCTGAAAACTTCAAAAACTATTTCAATGAAAATCAAAGCATTATAAGCTGGGCAAACTGTTTTTGTTCCATGACTTCTTCCTCACCCTTTAACATTGTCCCCCCAAAAGCGTCATGCTTAATAACTGCTACACATAAATGTCCATTTTCTTGATATGCTAATAAACCCCTACGTTTTGCAGAGCTCCTTATTACAAGTAAAAGGTACAGTTGGAAGATTTCAACTGTGTCACAATGACCAGTTTTTTTAAAAGCCTAATAATCTAGACTCACTTGATGGTAATTATATAGAATGCCTGATAGAGAAACTGGAAGAATAAAAAGCGAGCAGATAACAAATAAATACACAAACAGTCTGTTAACTCTTGCCCCACGCTTTCTCTACAAACTAAAATCCTGTGGAAGTACGACTGGGAGCATCTAACAAAAACATGTAAGAAAGGCAGACAACAACCTACCACCACCTCCGCAAGTGAGACTACAATTTTATTAAAATGATTCGATACTGCCCTGCCCATCTGCTCTGAGTCTGATCAGTCATAACTCTGCAAAAAAACATTTTAGCTAGTTCTTAAATAAAAAAAGTCACACCATTAAAACATACCATACATCTAAACTGAGCCAAAATTGCTATATTTAGAAATCTTTTAAACTTATCCTTTAATTCCATGTAAGATTTTGAATCATTTGAGGCATTAAGTTTGTAATTAAGACTAATAAACCACTCTGAAACTGGAAGTCATTCTCCCCAGTACTGGAACTAGTTAGTAGTATAGAATACTTTGACCATCAGTAAAAACGTAAGATGTCTTCTATTTTTAGCTGTGAGAATCAGTGAACAATAATGAGCCGTATTTCTTCTTTTTGGAAAATCTAATTCCAAGTTGTAGTTCATTCGTGGATTATGTTTTACTGCTACTAAAAACAGCATGATTTGTTCAGCTTAATGCTCTAATTTCCAAAATTAGCCATTTTATCTTTTAGGTATACTTCTTTTATCAAGTGCTTTCTGCCACTGTAAAAGAATTATCAGATTAGATTCTAAGCCTAAAATTATACATTACTACTTCTATTTACTTGATACTAAGTTTAAAATTCATGTTTTGTTTGACTGCCACTAGAAAAGCTCAATTTAAGGACAGTTGTCTGGGTTTGTCTCAGGCTCACTTAACAGTGCCAAGTACTAGAACAGGTTCTTCTTGTACGTTCAGTAATAAACCGCAAAACTGATGGACCTATCAAAGAAGTCAGTTACAACTGTGTTCAGACGTACTCTTCCCTTACTGCAATTTTACTGCACTCAAGAGAGCCAATGTTTTTACTATATTTTGTGCACAACGAATTACTTTACTTCTGTAAATATTATGTCTTTATAAAGCTATTTACAAGATATTTAGGAAACAAAAGGAGTTCCTCAAAACCATCTATAAAATCCGCTATCATGCTAAATATTAAAAAACAAAACCAAATGTGAAGTCCACCCAAACTGTGAAGAGCTGGGCTTTGTTTAGTTCCTTTCCCTCTATTACCTGACAACATAGCAGTAATAGATAGGACCTCATTAGAACAGTTGTAGTCACAACTTGCAATAACCATTTTAGCGAGCTGTGGGTCTAGAGGAAACTCTGCCATCATGGATCCCAATTCGGTCAGATCTCCATCATCATTTAAAGCAGCCAGGTAATTCAAAAGTTCTAGGGCTCTCATCAGAGTTTCAGGAGCTGGGGGAAAAGGCAATCTATTAAACAAACTGCCTTAATAAGCAAAAATGTGATAAAGTACAAACTATTACAAGCAATCTCATTTTTCATTCTACAGTGGACCAAACTCAAAACTCAACCTGTCATCAAATTCAGTTACAGAGATCTAGCAAACTATGAATCATATAAACTTGCAAAATTTCCCTGCACAGGAGATAAAACTGTCATCTTCCTAAGTAAATTAAATAATTGTTCACAAAAATGAAATTAGTAACAGAGGTGCCTGGGTGGCTCAATCAGCTCAGCATCCGACTCTTGATTTGGCTCAGGCCGTGATCACAGGGTTGTGGGATCAAGCCCTGCATCAGCCCCCGTGCTGAGCAAAAAGCCCACTTGGGATTCTTTCTCTTTCTCTCTCTCTCTCTCTCTCTCTCACTCTGCCCCTCTCCCTGACCCATGCCCCCCCCACACACACGCATGCTCGCTCTTCCTCTCAAATAAAAAAAATAAGGAAAGTTCTCATTTTCCTATGCAATCAATAATTCCGAGAATAATTTAGTTATTCCAAGGAAAGAAAAAAATTAAGAAAAATTTTCTCATATAATTATCACTTCCTTAGTTTTAATCCTAAAATACAAGACTTCTCTGGATGCACACAGAAGAAAAAAAGGGGGTGTTATGTGCGTGTGTGCATGTGGGTAAAGAATACAATGCAGAGCTAGTGAATTCTGGTTACAACATTTGCTAAAATACGCTTTGAGGATTCATACCTGGTGGATCCATAAAGTCAAAATGCACCAAATCATCAATACCAAGCTTCTTCAACTGTAACACTACTGATCCTAAATTAGAACGCAAAATCTCAGGATAGGTGTTATCCTAGCAAAAAACAAAAATGTTTATTCTGTTAAACATGCCTTAATCCTCTTGCTCCAGAAAACAAAACATATCTGTTCTCTGCCTCTTTGGCTATTTACTTTGGCATTACTTCTAAACCACTGATCACAGGAGAAAAATACATGTGGAACATACCCGAAAGGGATCAGATTCTGTGAAACTAGCTTTATAAGGTTCAAAGTGTTTCTGCTGCTGTTCACTTCAACTTAGAGCTGTTAACAGAGAGCTATACTGGTAGATTACACCATAAATCTCTCTCAGGGAAAAAGTAAGGAGGTAAGGGTGCCAAAAGGCAGGATGAGGTAAATAAAACAATTTTCTTCTGGTAACAAGTTCAACTTAACCTTCCAAACACATAGTAAGTATACAGCAAACCCCCTTACCTGCATTTCTGTTTTGTAAGCTTTCTCGGTATAAAGTCTGAAGCATTTCCCAGGTCTGGTACGCCCAGCTCGACCAGCCCTCTGTTGAGCTGAAGCTTTACTAATGGCTGTCACCAAAAGGGACTCAACTCTGATACGAGGATTGTACACCTATTGGAATGGAAATAACGTTCAGAATTTTTTCAGTTAAACACAAAACTGTAATCTAACATAAAGTATACAAAGTCCACAGCTAAACCCACAATAAACAATGTAGTATTAATGAAGGCTGTAAATCACACTGAAATGGAAAATGAGAATCAGTCATCCTGTGCCTTAACTTTCAGATATTCTGACTCTATCATTCTGAAGACTCAATAAGAAGAAAAGGCTCTTATACACAGAGATTACATCATCTTTTTCTTCCGAATTTAAAATAATTTCAGTTCAGGCACCTGAGTAGCTCAGTCGGTTAAGCATCCGACTTCAGCTCAGGTCATGCTCTCACAGTTCGTGAGTTCAAGCCCCACGTCAGGGTCTGTGCTGACAGCTCAGAGGCTGGAGCCTGCTTCATATTCTATGTGTCTCTCTCTCTCTCTCTCTCTCTGCCCCTCCCCCACTCATGCTCTGTCTCTGCCTCTCAAAAATAAGTTAAAAAAATTAATAAATAAAATAATTTCAGTTCTACCAGTTTTATCTTGCTTTAATAGAGTGGACAAACAGCGTTGAAAGCTTCTGCCTGAAAAGAACCTGTCAATTTCAACACCTGATGTTCACAGTGAATGTTCAAGAAATATATTTTGAACCTAATCCACAAGAAATCAGTTACATACTGCCAATTTAAAAAGAAAAATTACCATCAGAGACACAAACACTACGTGTAACAAATTCTCCCAATTATACCTACAAAATGTAATCAAATATAATCAAAGATCTGTGAATAATAGAACATACACACTATTTACTGACTAGTCACTCCATTTGGCCAAAGTGCTTGGTATTCAGTAAACTAGAAATTAACACCTTTTCAGATACTATGCCTGGCAATAACAGAAACCCTAATTTCAAAGGGGAAGTGACTGATCTACAGGGATGACAATCCTGTTCCCTTATTACTACACAAAAACAAAAAGGCCAAAGCAATCTTACAGGAAACAGAAAAGCAGCCTAGGACTAAACATCATGCCTGGGCTTACTAAATGAGAGCCAGCTAGAACAGAAAGAGCTCATCACCACTGACGTTTGAAAACAAGACACAACAGAAAATTCTAAAAAGTAAATTCCAGTCATTACATGAGTAGATAGTAAGTACTGTGAAGCTAACACTAATTTAATAAAGTATACAACTAAAGTACCAACATATGTACCTTCTGTTTTGCAAATCCAGGATCGATCACAAATACCACACCATCTATTGTCAAAGATGTTTCTGCGATGTTAGTTGACACAACTACCTGTTAAGAAATAAATAGTACATAAATTGTATTACAAATCAGGTAAAATTCAAATGACAATAAAAATAGCTATAACAGGGTGCCTGGGTGGCTCAGCCAATTAAGCGTCTGACGCTTGATTTCAACTCAGATCATGATCGCATGGTTCCTGAGTTCCAGCCCTGCATCAGGCTCCTTGCTGACAGTGCAGAGCCTGTTTGGTATTCTCTCTCTGCCCCTCCCCTGCACTCACGTGCGCTCGCTCACTCTCACTCTCTCTCTCTCAAAATAAATAAACTTAAAAAAAAATAGCCACGAACTTCTACTGAACAATGAATTTCAATCCAGTAAATAAACTAAAAATAAGGTTTCATCCTTAACAGCCAATGCAATATCAAGACAAATTAACATTTAAGATCTCAATTCAAAATTTCATTTAGTCCATTACAGCAAATTTCTTTCTCAACAAAAACTATTACTTCAGGTTATCATTCAATCACATTATGTTTTGATTTCTTAAACCTAAGCATAGCATCAAAAGAAAAATAACGAAATAACTCAAGCTTACCTTACAGAAATGCCTCCCTTACAGAACACTATTTGTTTATTATCCAAACTCTACAACATTTTAGTATTTTCTTTCAATATTTCAATATTTTCTGACAATATTTATAAGGAAACTTTGTATCACCAAAACTCAACATTTTAAACAAAATGGCACATGAAGGCTAGGGGGCGGGTGGGGGGGTCAAATCTCAAGTTATACTCCAAGATCTGGCAAATCTTAAGAATCAACTGTAGATATTTTTTTAAAAAGAGTACAGTCTCAAACAAAACATCATTGCATACCAACCGTCAAGAATCATTTGAACCTTTTATTGCCAGGGAATAATGTTTAAATCATTTACATACTAATATGGTAGCTAGGTTTTTTTTATGTAAATATACGATGGATTTTAGATATATTTTAGGAAACCGGTTGGGCTTTGAGAGTAACATGTCACGCAATTTTTCTTCTTAAGCAGTAAGTAAATGGGATTCTCATTAGTATTTTTTCCCAGAACATTTGATTTTCAGGAACAGAAAACTGCCATTAAGGGAAGATGCCTATATATGCAAGCAGTTGACACAGAAGATGAATCAGATATAGAGCCTGCTCTTACAGCTTTTACATTTTGTGAAGGAAGATTAGACATGGACAGAAAGTGTAAATGACGCCAAAGATTCCCTGTGGGACTTAAAAAGGGTTTAATTCCACAGCGAAGACAAAGGAAGCTTACTGAGAAAACGGCACTTAGGAGAGTTCTCGAGGCTAGGGTGGGATCTGCCGCAAGAGAGCCGGGAAGAACACTAGTAGTAGAAGACTCAGCTCAAACTAGAGCACATGGGCAGAAATGTCCACAAGCACAACTAAAAAATTAAAGGACTCGTACTGCCAGGCCCTCATGGAGGTCTTAAAACTTACTAGGGAGCCACTAACAGGGTAATATTTTAGAATCATTCACGTATCTAAAACCAAAATCCTTCTTTTCACTGGGCAGCTGCCAAGACTGCTAACTAGCAAACGGAGAAGAAACATGGAGGTTTGAGGTTACTGAAATATTTTTCAAGACATTTAGATGATCTGCACGGCTCAATCGCTAGAACTGAAGCAAACATAAGCAAAGCATATAAGGTTGACAGGTGAATTTGAGTAACTATCCTGAGTTTAATATTTTTCTACAAAGTCAGCATCCTGTGGTGGAAGGGGCAATGAATTTAGGAGTCGGGTGGCAGAGCTGGGGAGCAAACCCGCAAAGATGAGTTCTAGTGGAAAGGTTTTTAACACTCCCAAACCTCAATTACCTTTTTTTTTTTTACTCCTGCATATTAATCTAGATAAGACAAAGTTGTAGCAAATAAAATTGCATAAAATATGTAAAAACTCCTTATAAAGTTGTTACAGAACCAGATAATGCTTGTGATTTCTTAGAGTTTTCTGGAATTCTGGGGTGAAATTACTATGGTTCTGGATATATATTTAGAACAATGGAGGAAATGAAAATTTTACATTTCACAGGTTTCTTCTACAACAGAATACAGTTAGTGTGATAAAAATTTCTTGATGACATCAATTCTTTAGAGTTACTTAAAAATAATTTTCCTCCATAAAATCATTTCATTTCATGTGCATGCATCTCCTTTTGGTGTGTATGTTACAAATCATAGCATACTTACAAGGAGGTGTGGATTTGTGATTCCCCAAGTGCTTAAGAATCACAGGATTAGGCCATCCTGGCAAACCCCATGTCATTATCGATAGTCTACTGCTACCCAAAAGTCAAAGTAATGTTAAAAAAGACCACACAGAGAAATAGGACTTTCAAGTTTTTTCCCCAAAGAAAAATTGGTTAAAAAACATCTGAGCAGGACTTGCCTACCATACTGATTTAATAATTATTAAGGTGTCTATGAGAAAAAAGGCAGGGTTCTGAAACCATGGGAGGTAGGTTTGGGGACAAAATGAGGAAAAAACTCACATAACAAACTGTACAACTTTCAGGGTGCTTCTTCTAATAATAACTCTACTACTGGAGATGGAGAGGCCATACTAGCTAAACCGAAAGAAAACCTACATACATAACGCCTGAGAACAAACAAAGGAGATGATAAAAGTTACCCAGCTCCCTTGAAACCTTAGCAGTGGACTAATGCAAGCCTAAGTATGTTCTAGATGTTAAGTGGCATATGATCTAATTAGGAACTGGCCAGAACACAAAATGATCCTGAATTTATCAAGGGACCTACATATGAACAATGGGAATATATATAAATGGGATAAGCTTTCTAGACTGCAACATGGCAATACGCACTCAAAGAACCTTAAGAAGTGTTCAAACCTCACTGGCCAAGCAATTATTCCAGGTAAATAGCCCCTAAATATAGAATAAACTCTGTGGAAACAAGTTTGACGTCACTGCCAATTTTATGTTTTTATGTGAAGTGTTAAGATTAAACTTTCATCTAGACGTATCCTCTTCCCCCTCAATAACACGCCTTCCAAAGAAATCCACTTTGACTTATTTCAGCAATTCCACTTGAAAGTAGAACTCCAGAGTTCGTTGAGTTGCTCTACTTGAATTCTACTTGGACACAATAATGCACTTAGGTTCAACTAGTCTGGATTTTTAGTCCCCAGGGAACTCTGCGGGGGTCGCCACCTCAGTAAGGACATTAACTTCTTTATTTATACACGTCCCAGCAGCACCACACTAAGTTATCTTCAGATAGTGGATCATTAAGCCTCTCTTTAAAACTACAGAACCATCTCCACAAGGGCCATTTCTCTTTTTTATTGAGCAGCGTATGCTTTGAGCCATGTTAATTAGTAAACTGTAAGATAAGCTACAGAAAAATCAGCTATTTGTATGGACAAAATTAATGAAAACTAAGTGAAATTAAAGAATAGTTGCTGGATTTTAATAACATCAAATCTATAAAACAGCAATTGTAAGTCTTAGTCAAAAGATGCATACAAGTAATTTATCGATGAGCAAACTTTAATGCTTCTATAAAACTACTGTAGCTTGAGCTGAAAGTCAAATACGTGAATAAATGTCAAGCATGATCAAAACAGGTAAAACGGGGGTGCCTGGGTGGCTCAGTTGGTTGAGCGTCTGACTCCTGATTTAGGCCCAGGTCATGATCTCAAGGTTCATGGGTCTGAGCACCATGTAGGGCTCTGTGCTGGCAGAGCCTCCTTGGGATTCTCGCTCTCCTTCCCTCTCTGCCCCTCCCCTGCACATACTCCCCCCTCTCTCAAAAATAAACATTAAACAAATAAACAAACAAAAACAGGTAACATGATCTACCCTCACATAAATACATGCATTCTCAACTTTCTTGATCACTAAAACTTTGAAGCTGTTTACCAGTAGTGCTGTGTTAGAAGTCCATGTAAAAAAACTCAGTAACTATTTGCAAAAGGAATGCTAGTTAAAGTCCCCAATGCCCATAAAACTTTACCTTTAATAGAGCCTACATTTTAAAACTTTAATAGTAAAAAGCTGTTTTGCTTCTTTTACTGCAATCATATTATAAACTCTATTTTGCATAAGTTAATACATTCAGTAAGATAACAAGGCACTACTTACGAAAGGTGCCCCAATATAAACATGGAATTATACTTAAATATTTTGGTGGAATTTTAAAAACTGTATTAAATATTCTCTTTGTTCCAAACGTTCTAACTTATTACATTCTACTTTATGCTAGCTAGTATCCTTATATTAGAACAAATTTAACGAAAAAACAGAATCAAATTGTATTTTGTTTTACACAATTGGAAGCAGAACATAAATCCCTTAAACGTTCCTTTGTACATTTAAATCAATTGTGAATATCAATCAGTGACAGTTTAACACTCATGAATGAAAGCTCCATTCTAGTAACTGGCAGTATAATGAATTCATGACAGAAGCAGCAAGCCCTGGCCTCTAGCCCTATATTTTATAATATAAACAGGACATTATCAAACTTGTGGCATTTTTGTTTAAAATAGCGCAACAGGAAAACAGCAACAGAATGCCAGTTCCTCCTGTTCCAGTACCCAGCCACCTGCCTTCACAGAACCTCTGCATCTTCCGTCATACCCTTCCGCCTTCCCCCAAAGTCCCACTAATCCCTTTGACCTCTCTAAGGGTCACGGTCGCCTGCGACCTGCTAGGTCATCGGTTCGTCATACGTGCCAGTCACGGCACGTGGACGGGGTGTTTTTCTGCTATCTCTGGGTCTCAGCTGGCACTCCTACCTTCCTCCAGGCAACTTCTCCACCTGGCACCAAAAACAGGACTGGAGGAGTGAATCTTTCTCTGTAACTAGGCTTCCATAAAGACGTTTACTTCTCCTCAAACATGCCAGGCTTCAAAGCTCTTTTTTTCGCATGACAATGACACACCAAGCACTAATGAAGTCCTCCCTCCCTCTCCTGGGTCCATCCAGGAGGGCTGTGATAATGCTCTTCTCAGGCTGGAAGATGAAGCTGACTCATGCCAAGAAGAGAACATGATTTCCCAGCAAGAGGTCCTGTAGCCTTAGCTGAATGAAACACCATCAATGGATGATGAAGCAGCACTATGGCCCTTGGTTTGACTCTGAATTAAAAGCCCAGGATGGGATTCCCCAAGCCCTGGGGACTCCAGTCACCCCCTCATCATCTATGGCCTTCACCACACATACATCCAACTACTGCTGAGTTATTCTTTTCAGGAAGACAAAACTCTCCTCAATATCCTTATGATTTAAAAGAACACAAAAAGCAAGAGTTCAATTATACTCCACGAGCTTAAGCTGAAGATCCTAGAAAACATATCACCTACTGGACTGGCAGCAGACTGAACTTAACTTTCCAATACACTGATAATTAACAGAGCAAAAGAGCTCAGATGTGAAATATATTTCAGTAAGCTCAGGCCCTTTTAAGTTCTCACAGTAACCTAAAAATGGAATAAACAGAACTACACGAAAAGACACAAATTTGGCAAATCTTGCTATATACGTAATTTTACTCAGTGGTTAAAAAAAACCCATCAAATTAAAACAAATGCAGATATGCAAAGTGTACATGATTTCAAGAAAAATTTAATCATCTGCCTTAAGGCCACTCCTCTTTACTACTGAAATATATAAGAAAACAGCTACTTTATATACAACCACTGATACAGAATTATGCTAAGAATTCCACAAGTATTTTTCAGTCAACAGATCAACTTCAGAATTATATACTAAAACTATCACTTAAACTTCAAGTTTTCCCCAAAGTTCAGAATGCACATAAAGTAACAGGGAAAACTATTTTAACATGTTCTAGAAACAGCACTACGACTAAAATAACTGGAAAAGTTCAACATAATGAAGCTCTGATCAGACAGTTTTTTAAGTCATATTCACTACTCTTGCTGATCTGAAAAACTCAGAAGGCTGATTTCTTCCTTATCAATCTCTTGTTAATTTACACTCCACTAAGCTGGTGTTGTATATCCTCTCAGTAAGTTCCTTTAATTTGAAAAATGTATCTGGTTCATTTAACTTTTACACAACCATGTAAAGAAATAATTAGCCCTGATATATTTAAGTACCTTGATAATGTGTAATTTTTCAATAATCATGATAAACATTAGCAAAAGATTGAAAACAAGCAGAAAAAAGTTGTGAGACTGTTAGTCCTGAATATAGAAATAAGAGAGCAATAAATTCCAAATCTGATAAGTAAATCATAAGTAAGTAATATTTCAACTGAGACTTTTTTCTACGTGAATATATTCAAGGAATTTATGGCAGCTACCATGAAGGACTAGTTTCTTCTAGATATAGTAGTACCCTGTATACACAAAGCTTAATCCTTGATAATAATCTCCCAAGGTGATGAAGGTAAATTATACCTACTTTAAAAAAGGAAAACTTTAAGGGACGCTTGGGTGGCTCAGTTGCTTAAGTATCCGACTTCTCAGGTCATGATCTTGCATTGCAGTTCATGGGTTTGAGCCCCGTGTCAGACTCTGTGCGGACAGCTCAGAGCCTGGAGTCTGCTTCAGATTCTGTCTCCCTTTCTCTCTGCCCCTCCCCCACTACCATGCGCTCTCTCCCCCCACCTCAAAAATAAATGTTAAAAAAAATTGTTTTTAAAAAATGAAAACTTTAGGGGCGCCTGGGTGGCGCAGTCGGTTAAGCGTCCGACTTCAGCCAGGTCACGATCTCGCGGTCCAGGAGTTCGAGCCCCGCGTCAGGCTCTGGGCTGATGGCTCAGAGCCTGGAGCCTGTTTCCGATTCTGTGTCTCCCTCTCTCTCTGCCCCTCCCCCGTTCATGCTCTGTCTCTCTCTGTCCCAAAAATAAACGTTGAAAAAAAAATTTTTTTTTAAATGAAAACTTTAAATCCAGAGATCAAGAATCTTCACAAATTTCATATACAGCTACTATTTAACCTAATGACTGACTCCACTATACTAGTGTTTTTCAAACCTTTTCAAGCAATGTAATTTTATTTTCAAAGTATCTACTAGAACACCCAGCTCTTAAAAAAAATAAAAGGATAGCTGTTCTGTTTCAAACTAGAACTCAGATACCCTTCCCATCCCAACAAAGAGCCCAGAAACAGGTTTGGAAAACCCTTGCTCCCTTCCTATGCCAGGCAGACATCTATACTAAGAGAATCTACATTCGAGCTCTAAAGAAATCCACTTACTAATGGAGAGAAAGACAACACTAGGCCATCTCCCTCTTTTCTTTAGCCAGCCTAATCAAACTCCCATTTAATAAGGAGGGAATGGGAAACAGTACATGCTCTTACTTTACAGTCAAAAGTTATGCAAAATTCCACCTAAATATACGGTTTAATATTTGCATTTGAAATACAGATTTTGTAGTGTGCAATCCAGATCACTATCACCCATCACATAGTCCTTAATAATTCAATATACTTCCATATCTCATACTTTCATACTTCAATACACTTTCTGTATTAATGAAATGTTTACAGAGAACATTTCTATGCTAACCTTTCTTCCAATCGCTCCATTCTGCTTTTTTGGAGGCGGAGGCTCAAAAATGCGTTGTTGCTGCTGAGGTGGAAGTGTAGAGTATAATGGAATGATTTTAATGTCACCAACTTCAGGGCCCAAATCATCAACCTCACGCTTTATTCTCTTACAGGCTTCATCAATTTCCTACAAAATAAAAGTCTGAGTGTAAAAACAACAAATACACACTGAAACATGTAAGTATTTACCATTATCTTAATTCTGTAGAGCTTATTTCGAATTTGGTAAACCCAAACTAGGTAAACCTCACTGGGTTTCCGAAACTACTGAAGAAATTTTCATTTCTATAATCAAATAAATAGATAACTATCTTATTGGCATTCCACACTCTTTTTCTTCTAGTCAAATGTCCTAATTAATTCTCAACAAATTGTACTAAAATTGAAATTTCTCACCCAGGAATATTTAACTGCACTCATAACCTTTTCAATTTTCACAATCTAAAAGAAATTGATGTGCTAGATATTTTAAATAAGCCAATTAGGCTTTAATGTCACGTATCGCTAATGTAATTATATGGAAGATTTGCTTCATTGTGCCTAATGAGAACAAACACCTTTACAGTATCAACACAGATATTTAAGAAGTAGGCTAACCCAAATAACTTAGCATCTTCAAAAACTTCTCCATCACAGAATATAATCGCAATGCATTTTCATTCAAATCCAGGTTTTAAAGAGAAGACACACAATGATTACTCAGAGTGTGGGAGACAGAAAATGAGAGGTAGGTGAAGGCTCTAAGGGAGTGGCAAGGGGACTTAAAAATGGGGGGGGGGGGGGACCCAGAAATTTAAATTTTACTGAAACCTTAATTTGGTTATACTCAGAAGTATGTTAAATAATGTGGAAGCCTATCCAATGGACAACCTAATCAGAAGCTATCTTTATCAACAAAGTATCTCTTATTTAAAAATCAGAATGATTAAACAAAAAAGGGGGAAAATGTATCAGGTAAATGTAGTCTGTATTTTTATTACATCAAACTAAAATGATTTTCCTTGAAATGATTTTAAATCAACATGCAATTCTGTTTCCATGCTAAAGAATACAAAGTTTCTGGGCACTTAAGAACAAAAATTGTCCCCTCTCGTTCAAATACAGTAATTTCCTTAAAAAAAAGATAAGGGTCTTAGAAAATTATCACACAGAAAATTACTATTAAGGACTTGATGTTAATAGTTCCCTTTGAAATCTGAAGTTTTAAAAGAAAATCAAAGACTGCTACTGATTGAAAGAAAAACTACAACAAATAAAACAAATATTTTTAGGGAAAAAAAAAAGCTTTTAAATGCTGTATCTAGATTAGAATGCCCCCTGCTGGTATGCAAATACAAAATTATATCTCTTCCAAATCAAAAAGATTTGGATATAAGCCCCAAGTTAGTTTTTTCTAAAATTAAGAAACATAGGAAAAAAACTGATTCCAATATCCAGAATGTTTTTAATTTACTTAATTAAACATGTAGTTGACCAGACAATAAAAGGTCCAACGCCAGCAAACATCCAGATGTCATATATCAGAAAACAAAGTACCCAAAATCGTACATTTGCAGATTCCAGAATTTTAACAAGGTAACCCCAGTTTTACTTGGACTAGGCTATCCAATCTGTCAAATGTGTACAGAGTTAAAACAAAAGAACTACTGCATGGGATATAAAGATATCTCTAAAGTTGAGAGGAAAAAATTCCGACACCACTTATGTTTTTTATATAAGCAAAGTTCTAAACACTTTTAAAACTGCAACAAAATTTTTCCTTAAGTTTACCAAATTCCCACAGTCAACATGGGAAGTTCAGAAAAGAACAAAACTCATTGACATTCATCAGCATAAAGCAACCATCTGTTAGTTTTGAGCAAGATTGAGTGTTGAGACAGAAGCTCGGGAGTTTTTACGACTTTCAGCTCCAAAAGTATTAATATAGGTTAATAAATAAATTTGGACTAGTAATTTGAGGAGGCTGAACTCACTGCATATGGAAAAGATATTTTATTCATCAAAATTCACGGTAAAAGAACGTGCTGCTTTAAGAATGGTTTCAACATCTTCATATCACAAACAATTGATATTTCAGTTACAATCACTCTTATCTAATTCAGAAGTATAGCTTCCCTAAGGACTTTTAATTTTAATCGTAAGTCCAGATTTTATGCATTAACATAAAATAACACAGGGGCGCCTGGGTGGCGCAGTCGGTTGGGCGTCCGACTTCAGCCAGGTCACGATCTTGCGGTTCGTGAGTTCGAGCCCCGCGTCGGGCTCTGGGCTGATGGCTCAGAGCCTGGAGCTGTTTCCGATCCTGCGTCTCCCTCTCTCTCTGCCCCTCCCCCGTTCATGCTCTGTCTCTCTCTGTCCCAAAAATAAATAAACGTTGAAAAAAAAAAATTTAAAAAAAAAAATAAATAAATAAAATAAAATAAAATAAAATAACACAAAAAAATTCTAGAATTCAAATTCTTCCCAACCTTTCACCAATTAAGATTGATCTCCTTTACCCAAATTTACTCAGATTAGCACACAAGCATTACTGTTTAAGTGGTCAAAATGGTAAAATGCTCGTAAAAAAATCATTTTAAAATTTCATGAGAAAACTAAATTTTATGGGTGCTATTCAAATTTATGAAGACAAGAGTCCGGAGAATTCTAGAAATCTACCATTTAACTGACCATGTAGGAGTAACACAGATTCACAGCCATGGAAAAATAGTATTTTATATGTCTTTGAGTCAGCTCTACTAAAACACAATCAGTGAAACAAAATACATTAGGTACTCTGCTACTTTCTCCCTAAAGATCTTCAAAATTCAAACCTAGTCACCTAAAGGGTATTTAAAAATATAACAGGGCACATGCAAAACTAGTTCACAATTACAGTTAATAACTTCACTGGAAAACATACACTCCAGCACACATTTGAAAACCATGGGGCTTACTCCCTTTCCCCAAATATGGGATGGCTGCCAAAATATCAAGTACATGAAGTTAAATCATAGAAAAGCCTTTCATGAGACCATCTGATATTTGATAAGATTCTAATTTGCTTAGTTATCTGAATATAATGGCTATTTTAAGAAGTCGTTTAAGAAAATACACTATGCACTCTAGATGAAGAAACTAGAGACCAGATACAAAAGGACAAAAAGACCTCAACAACCTAAACACTGCATTAGAGCATAAATCCTGTTTATATGCCATCAAAAAAGCATTTGGTACTCTTGTTGACAAAATATATAAAAATTCTTCCATTCGAAACACACAGAAAGGAAGACTAGTACCAACAGAGGTGTATCCGTAAAACTGAATTTGCAACACGTTTTATATCCCAAAAGAAAAAGTATGACTGCATTGGTAATGATTTTCCACCCAGGGGACATCTGGCAATGTCTGCAGACATTTTTGGTTGCTACAACAGGAGGAGGGAACGTTACTGCATCTAACGGATAAGGCCAAAGATGCCACAATGCACAGGGCGCCCCACAACAAAAATACTGATTGAACTACTAGGTAAACAGCGCTGAGGTTGAAAACCCTTGCTCTATAGAAAAGGAACCACGGCCAATGGGGCACAAATCGTAAATTACATGAATACTGAAGAAATGCAGGGATAAACAATTACTCAACATTTCTAGCTCTTAAAGCAATAGCATTTGCTCAAATATTATGTATACCAAGCATTCCCGTAGAAACTGAATACAAATCAAATAATTCACATTCCAATAGAGGCAGGCAATCACACAGAAGACCTCGGATTTTGGTATCTGGGACAACTAGGGCAATTCCCCACAACCCTGTCCAGAGTTGTGTCATTAACGTACTACAGGAATTATACAGGCTTAAACATCCCTCTGGCACAGTGACCTTTAAACCTAAGGAAATATAAAAGTGGCCTGTAGACCTCATCAAAGATGCAGATTCCGACATTTGGCCTCAGGTTTCACCTATTTCTGCAAGTCTGGAACAGGACCAAGAACTTGCTTTAACAAACTCTCCTTCCCCAGGCAGGCAGTCCACTGGCCACACTTGAGAAATGTTCTGGGGCAGAGGTCAGACCTTTTACCATAAGGGCCAAAAACCATCAGGCTTTGCATCCACACAGCCTGTCTGTCGCACATTGTTTGGTCTTATTTACAACATTTCAGAAAAGTGAAAACAGGGCCACCTGGGTGGCTCGGTCGGTTAAGTGTTCGACTCTCGTTTCAGCTCAGGTCTCGCTCTCACAGTGTGTGGGCTCCAGGCTGGGGACTAGGAGCTTGCTTGGGATTCTCTCTCCTGCCCCTCCCCCGCACTCTTACTCTCTCCTCTCTCAAAATAAATAAACTTAAAACGGAAAAAAAAATTCTTAACTAATGGGCCATACAAAAACTGAAACAGGAAAAGGGTGGTCACAGGTAGCTCTTCATTCAAATGCTGTAAAATTAAAATTTACTCCTTTCTCTCACTAGCCACATTCAAACACTCACAAGCCATACGCTGCCGCTGACTACCACACTGAACAGCACAGTTACAGAACACGTGTGGCACTGAAAAAAGGTCTAACAGAACAACGCCGCTCTAGAACCTGTGCGACTCAAACCTGGGGAGCTTCAGCATTACCTGGAAGCTTGTCAGGAACAGTCTCAGATTCCACCCGACCTACTGAATCAGAATCTGCAAATTTTCTACGTGATCTGCACGTATGTCAGTTTGAGAAGCACATTCTAGAAAACCCCTAAAGCCTACTGAAACAGAAGACAAATTCTAAGAACAGCCTCCACCAAAAGGCTCTCTGAAACGGATTTATCCAGACAGCTTTTTCCTCAACTTCAGCTCCAGAATGTCACAGCACACCTATAAAGCTACCGTGGGAAAGAAGTTTAAAACACGCAGCACCTGAGAATAAAACGTGTATCTTAAAACGGGTAAATTCTAACTAAAAAATTTCAACGATTTCTTACAATCCTCAGCGCACACACAGATGACCAAACCAAAACACAAACATTCATTCTGACGTTGGATGGGCATCCAAGTTACTCAAGTTCATTCACAAGCTAACAACCCGACTTCATAGGGGTTGTGTGGATCAAATTCATACCTCAGCAAAACTGCAAATTACCACACACCACTACTTACCGCACCCAGGTCTCTCCAAAGTCGAGACTACAGCTGCTAAATCGTGAAATTCTAAAACAATTTATTCTCAGGGTAATTAACACTAATGACACAGAGGTATCCACAGAGTATACAAAGGGGTTATGTATTTCATATATAAATGCAATCAGGCTGAAGAGAAACTTTATACCATGGGATAAGAAATATGTGGTTAATATATGCCAAGTTCTTGGGCTTAAAAAGTTGCATAATTTAATATGTTTAAAGGCTAAATAATGAAGCAAACAATGACGATACCTCTTGACCAGTTAAGAAAAGTAAAAGATCTCCCTCCTCCTCTTCACACATATGAATTTGGATCACTGTTCGAATGGCTGCTTCAAGATAATCTCTCTCTGGTTCAGGAGTATAAAAGATTTCAACAGGATGTGTACGCCCGGGAATAGTTAAGAGAGGACAGTTATCAAAGTAAATCTGGAATTTCCCTGCATCCAGGGTAGCGCTCATAACTATAACCTGCAAAGAAAACAGTCAATTATTTAAAGTTGTCTTCAAGGATTCTCACATGGTCTTCAGGAAAAAAAGACAAGTTAATGTTTACTGTTCTATATACATCAATTATAAAAAAGCCTACAAAAGCCTTCCTATAAATAAACTAACTAAAAAATCAAATACAGAAACACTGAGCTACAGTAAAAGACTTACATTTTAAAAAATAAGAAATAAACCCGATATCCGATAAATAAACTATATTTTCATGAAACAATACCTTAAAATCCAAAGTTTAGAGACACCTGGGTGTCTCAGTTGGTTAAGCACCCAACTCTTGATGTCAGCTCAGGTCGTGATCTCACAGTCATGAGATCGAGCCCTGTGCTGGGCACAGAGCCGACAGCACGAAGGCTGCTTGGGATTGTCTCCCTCCCTCCCTCTGCCCTCTCCCGTTTATGCTCTCTCTCTTGCTCTCAAAATAAATAAATAAACATTAAAAAAAAAACCCAAGTTTATAAAACACATATTTATGTTTACATAAGGTTAACATAATGTATAAAAGGGATCGGTAAAAGCAACATTAATAAATAGTGCAACTACTGCTATGTTTATTAAAACAGGACATGACAACCTTGTACACAGTAAACAGGATGCAAAAACAAAAAAAAATGTGGCAGATATAAATTTACTCTCCTCTCTCCAAATCATCTTTATTTTTTTTTAATTTTTTTTTTTTAACGTTTATTTATTTTTGAGACAGAGAGACACAGAGCATGAAGGGGGGAGGGGCAGAGAGAGAAGGAGACACAGAATTGGAAGCAGGCTCCAGGCTCTGAGCCATCAGCCCAGAGCCCGACGCGGGGGTCGAACTCACGGACCGCAAGATCGTGACCTGAGCTGAAGTCGGACGCTTCACCGACTGCGCCACCCAGGCGCCCCCAAATCATCTTTAATAAGCATGACTTCTTTAGAAAAATTCCTAAAATTAAAAATTCCTAAAATTAAACAGGGATTTTCTACACTGTTGTAAAAAAGCCACAGCACAAAAGGCTCTTCAGGTGCAAGGATATAAAACTATGCAGTCACCCTCCCTCCATGTAAATCACACATTATAGAAGCCATTAAAAATTTACTTGAATAAAAGCTTTCCCATTAACTATTCTACTAGAGTGTTAATTTCTACTTTTTGACTTTCCTTCCTAAAACCTTTAATAGTTCACACGATTTCACTTATATGTGGTATCTAAAAGCAAAAAGCAGAAACAGGCCCATAAATACAAAGAACAAACTGGTGGTTGCCAGAGAAGAGGGAAGCGGAGCGATGGGCAAAATAGGTGCAGGGGAGTGCGAGGTATAAGCTTCTAGTTATGGAAATGAATAGGTCACAGGGATGAACAGTACAGCACAGGGAATACAGTCAATGGTACTGTAATGGCACTGTGGTGACAGCTGGTAGCTACACTCGAGTTGAGCACAGCACCCAGAACTGTCACTGCCAATCACTACGCTGCACATCTGAAACTAACACAGTGTGTCAACTATACTTCAATTAAAACAAAACACAAACTTCAACGGCTCCTAAGTTTTAATCAATGACTACTCATAGTACTTCAATCTTTAAAAATGTAAATTTCTAGAAGCAAAACCAAACTAGGATAACAATTTTTAAGACCCAGAATCCTTCTGCCTTGGTGGAGACAAGTAGGTTAAGTAAACACATTTCTGAGGAACAGCTTGTTCCGAGTACAGTTGTTCCTACTTCCCAACGTGACAAGTTATAACGGATGTGTTTATGTTGGGACAGAACAAAGATTTGATCCTTAATAGGAAGAAGTTTCTCTATTTAATAAAGGGTTGGGTGGGGCTGCCTGGGTGGCTAAGTCGGTTAAGCATCCAACTTTGGCTCAGGTCATGATCTCATGGTTCGTGGGTTCGAGCCCTGCGTCAGGCTCTGTGCTGACAGCTCAGAGCCTGGAGCCTGCTTCAGATTCTGTGCCTCCCTCTCTCTGCCCCTCCCCTACTCACACTGTGTCTGTGTCTCTCAAAAATGAATAAACGTTTATTAAAAAAAATTTTAATAAAAAAAAAGAAATGGAAAAGATTTGGCTTCAAAATACACTACTAAAAAGTGGAATCATACTAAAGTCTAAAATGAAGACACAGGTAAGGATATTAGAAACAAAGAAAAATGCCAACGCAGGTACTTACTGGTTCCTTCTTTTACAGTTGATTAGAGTAATCAGCATGTGTTCTGTTTTTTATATGTACCTTTTTTTTATGAAATAAACGAGTAAAAAAATTACTTCACCTTTAAATCTGATCTCTGTCTTACAACTTCCTTCAGAACACCCATGAGAATATCTGTAGCCAATGTCCTTTCATGAGCCTCATCAAGAATTATTACACCATAACGCTCCAGGAGGGGATCATTCATAGCTTCACGAAGTAACATCCCATCAGTCATATACCTATATTCACAAAAAAAAAGTTGGTCAAGGTTCATTTAGGGCATTTAAAACTGAACTTCATGACATAAAAATAAAACGCAAAGACATCAGGTGAATCAAAATTAAACCTTCTCCCAAAACAAATGTGCTATTGTTTCATAATCAATTGCAAAATTAACCATCAAGAAAAATTTCTAAAGAGTATATATGAAACAAGTCATACACTACAAAATCTTGTCAAGTGAGACTGTAATGGTGAAAACGTGTTAACAAATTTAAATCTGATTATGGAATATAATGATCACGTGGTTTCACACAAATACCAAAGCAAAAGTCATCACTTAAATGAGTGTCTAAAGTACAAAATTTAAAACACAAATATTCAACCTGCAAAACAAAACTAAGACACTGGTTTTGTAACATCACTAAAATGTTACCACATGCAAATTTACATTTGTTTAAAGCCTCAGTAATTCCCCACTTACGCTAACAATAGGCCACTCGGTTCAAAAGAGCTAAAACAGCATGTAAGTCTACCATCTCTTTTCCCAAGCCCCACCCAATTCAATGAAATGATGGCAAAGAAGCACAAAAAGGAATACATTCATGGGATAATAAGGGGCGGAACTAGTGCTATAGAAATGTTGATAAACATGTATGAAAGAGAAAGGCAAAGGACATCTGCTAAATCAATGAACTAGAGAGGGAAACTAGGTTTAGAGAAGGTTCAAGACAAATTGGCTAATGTAGCACTCAGATGAAGTGTGGTTTGCAAATACCGGTATGGGTGGCCATCTCCCATCCCTTCTACTCCACCTGCTACCGTCACTAGCACAAAACAACCATATTTTGTTCAGCATGTGGACAAAATAAAGTCCACCTGCAAATGCTGAAGTCACAGTTCATTCAATTAATGTGTTTATTTACAAATTGAAAAACAGTATAAAAATCTGAAGTCATCATTTATGACTTTGCTATTTTGGGTCTCTACTTTTCACAAAATAGCCTAACCTAATCTTTCACGGACCAACTTGGTATTTTTAGCTAATGCCATCTGTTGGAGCACTTAAATTCACCAAATTGACAATGTACAATAGAAGTGAAGCCTTCTCTTTAATTCACCTGAACTTAATTCTAAATTTAATAAGACTTTTGGCAAACAAACCCATCCTACTCAATATATTTTACGCTTCTTTCTTCTTTGGCCATATTTTTTAAAGCAAACTACGTTTCTGGAGTTGACACAGCACTACCTGCAAGATTATTTTATATTAAGACCATGAAAAAAAAAACCAGTGCCAATTAAACTATGACTCAGTGCCTTAATGACAGTGCAGCACAGAGCATGAATCAGCTACACTAGAGCCTGTAGTTGCTTTGAAATAGCTTTGATCTATTTGAGGATATTTAGAACTTCTCCTGCCTTCAGATGTGATTACTGACATAAGACAGGCAATCCTTTTCCACATTATCTCAGTAGCAAAACGTAATACAGTTTTCATCTACTTTGCGAGTAACTTCCTCAGACTCAACAAAGCGCTTGTCTGCTGCCTTGCAAGGCAAGAAAAAAAAAACAAAAAAACAAAAACCAAATTGGTCACTTGTCGAACAATAAATATTTGTTTAAATACTATCAAATTTACACCACCATACTGCTCAGTTTCCAAGTTTACTCATTTCAAAATAGAATCCTAGTGTCATCTTTTTGAAGACATTTTAATTAGCAAGTTACCTCAATACATAGTTCCAACAGTAGCACATTACTTACTTGAAGTGAAGTGAAATAGGTACAGTTAGATCAAGTTCAA
Organism: Prionailurus bengalensis; assembly: GCF_016509475.1. Classification (NCBI taxonomy): domain Eukaryota; kingdom Metazoa; phylum Chordata; class Mammalia; order Carnivora; family Felidae; genus Prionailurus; species Prionailurus bengalensis. The sequence goes on along the minus strand of NC_057344.1, from coordinate 186,678,508 downwards.
GCATTCACAGGCAATAACCACCAAACAGCTACCAGTCTGTAAGACCCTCAGACTGTAAAAATGTACCTTCAATCTCACATACTAAAAATATGAGAAAGTCACAGAACTGGTAACAGATCAGACTTGAACTTGAAAACTCCTTGAAACACATTAAGATAAAAAGCCACTCTCTTTATTTTGATCTTTTTCCTGCTCAGACTCCTCAAGCTTCAACAGCATAAAGTAAAGGCATTCAAAAGCACAGTTAACCCAAATACTCATTCTTTTCTATTTTTCTGAGAACAAATGCTGAGAACAAATTGGTGTAAATGGCAGAACACCAATACTGTACATTAACGGAACTATTTGCCATGTTTTATTAGAAACTAGGCATAGTGTATGTACTCAGTTAAATGGTCAAACCCTCAGACTTCCAGACTCCACAGACAGTCAACACTACTCTAGTACCTCAATATTCGATCATCACCCAATGATCCAATTCCACGAGATGCTACTGTTATCTACTGCTATCCTGTTATCACAGGAATATAAGAAACTTACTGTTTGTGCTATAGAGAACTTCAGGAAAAACTACATTTTTAAAGTTGAAAGGTCTCTTAAAAATACAGTCAATACTGCTGCTTTTCCAATGAACAAAATTCAGTATTAGTAGTTAATCTTTCCAGGGTCTTGAAGCCAATTAAGCAGCTTATTAAGACTAGTTATCACTGTACTGATTCCCAATCCTGGGCCCCTCCTACATTAACACACTCTCCTCAAAGTCCCAAGAAAATGTATGTATAAATAGCAAAAAGTTAGCTAGTGTGGGGGTGGGAGTTGGAAACATAGGGAAAAAAAGTTTGTGATCTACTGAACAGAGATTATATTAAAACAAACAAAAGTATTACTCTTCTCTGTCCTTCTTCATCTACAGTGGATGCTGTTAGTCATCTGCACTTTTTTTTTTTTTTTGGCCCTGATTTAATTGATCCCAACCCTTAGGTGGTCTTTTGTTTTAAATCAGGGAAACAGAAGTAGATCTATCAATAACCCAGCACCAGATGCAAGTCACATAAAAGTGTCCTCCAAAAACAGCTATGTCCTTTTCCCCCTCCCCATCTGACTTGAAAACTGAGCAATGCCCTCTTTAAGTGTATGCCAAACCTGGACAGATTTCTGCCTTAGATCTAACTAACATCTTTCTCATGTATCACTTCAAAACTCCAATTCTGTCTCTACTGGAGTATCTTATTAACATCTGAAAAACTTAAGTATATTTTATTGGAAAACTGGTGTGTTAGGCCTTGAGAGTTTTGTGACAATCCTTCTGTTGTGTGTCACCACAATCACAGACTCCTTTATGGCATGCTTTGATTACTAGGCTTGAGGCAGTCGTTACCACTGTATTATATTTATACACAGTAAATTCTTCTATGTCTGCTATATGTCTGAGGTTTTGAAATTTTAGATAAAAAGTATACTAGTATGAATTTAAGCCATTGACTCTGCGAACACTGTGGACTTTTCAAAGTACAGTAAGAGGTTCAAAGTATAGGCATATTCACTGGCAAACTAGAGGGGATGAGGGTCTAGATCAAGACCCAAGTTCAACAGGTCAAAAATGTCAGAAATAATGAAGACCACAACCAACTGACCTGGCCTATTTCAAAACCAGAGGGGAGGCAGGGAGCAAGACCACAGACCCATCATCCCCAGGTTTCCTCCCTCTCTGTACTCCTCCTTCCATCTAGACCCCTCTGGCCTGCTGTCAGTGTCGTTTACTTATGCTACAGAGAGGAAAAGGATCCAGCAGGTTGCCTAATTGAGCCAATACCAGATTTACTGGCAACTTTGGCTACATGATTTATGAGATGATTTTCTTCGTGTTCAGAGTGACTTGATTCTTATTCTTTATGCTGTTTTGTATGGAACAGCACTTTATCTGTGTTTTAACAGAACTGCTCCCTCATATCCTTTATGGATTCTTGTTTTTCTTTCCTTGTTAAATTATGCATAGAGGGGTGTGTGTGTGTGTGTGTGTGTGAGAGAGAGAGAGAGAGAGAGAGAGAGACAGAGAGAGAGAGACAGAGAGAGAAATTAAGGCCTTTATTAACCTTGAGAAAAAAAGAAAAGCTACCCGATGATCTGCTGTACTACTAAATAGATGAGGCCCTCCACGTATGTATAAATAAATAAATAACCTAACAGAGAGCACAGAAAAAGGCAGAACCAAGTACTAGTGATCCTATGAATTATAACCATTTTCCTTTTAAGTTTTACCACCTTTCATAATAATCATGGAGTATTTATGCAGACTAAGGCATCAGTCACAAAAATAGGGTGTCACGCTATTAAAACTGTGATTACCAGGGGCGCCTGGGTGGCGCAGTCGGTTAAGCGTCCGACTTCAGCCAGGTCACGATCTCGCGGTCCGTGAGTTCGAGCCCCGCGTCAGGCTCTGGGCTGATGGCTCAGAGCCTGGAGCCTGTTTCAGATTCTGTGTCTCCCTCTCTCTCTGCCCCTCCCCCGTTCATGCTCTGTCTCTCTCTGTCCCAAAAATAAATAAAAACATTAAAAAAAAAAAAAATTAAAAAAAAAAAAACTGTGATTACCTAATTTTGAAGTTTCAATGACAGACTAATAATTGAAAATTGCACAAGAAAGTCAAATTCTACATTTGACTGGATACCCTGTTATCCAGTGTTTTCCGGTCTTGAAACAAAGACTCGCTTAAAAAGTCATCTGTATTACCTGAGAACTGGTTAGAAATACAAAACTTGGGTCTTGCCCCCTGACACACTTAATCACAAATTTGGGGATGAGGCTTAGCAATCTATTCTAACCAGCTTTCACGTGACTCTGACGCTCGCTAAAGCATGAGAAACAGTACTCTAAGTCAAGGCAAATAAGAGGCATGTTAAATAGATGCCTAAAGCAGCAAAAACATGCTTGGAAAGCAAGTCAAAAGCAGTTCATATTTCCAACCCTGTTTAATTAAGAAAATAAGCCAAAAAAAACCTCAGCGTGCTGAGTAGTATCAACTTGAGTACTTTTTTGTAACGGGCACACGCAAATGGCATAGTACAACAACTAGTGCCAAACCTCACACCAGCCAGTATCACCAATTCTGACGTGAACCAAGTATGGCAAAACATGAGATACTGCAAAGGCATTATTTGTTTACTTTTGTGTTTACATATACATAAGAGTTTTTTGAAGTATCTCTCAAGTGGTCTGGTTCAAAGAACGAATCATAAAAAAGATCCCACAGAAAGGTGAAAATGTTTCCCAAAATGTACACCAGAAAGTTTTAAATTTTTAATGAACTCTATCAAATTATTTATAACTTTAATGAATCTCAATGACTAATGCTCAAATTATGAGTAATGAAAATGTGTCAATATGGGGAAATAACCCCCAATAACTCAGTGTTATGTTTTCTGATGAGGGAATATATTGAGATAGAGACTGTGCGCCTTCCTGAATCCCTACCTCAAACCTTACATCCATCTAAAAAAAATTCCAGATTGAGGTGCCTCGGTGGCTCAGTCAGCTAAGCATCCAACTCTTGATTTCTGCTCAGGTAATGAACTCACAGTTCATGAGTTCGAGCCCCAAGTAGGTCTCTGTGCTGACAGTGCAGAGCCTGCATAAGATTCTTTCTCCTCTCTCTCACTCAAAATAAACTAAAAAATATATATATAATATATATATTTTATATATTATATATGTATATATGTATATAATATATATTTTATATATATTATATATATATATCCAGATTGATCAAAGATGTATAAAACAAACTAAAACAGTAAATAGTGGAACACATGGATTCAAATAATTCAATTCATTAAAAGCACTTGTATAAAATTCAAGTTTCTACATGGTATGAAGTGATAAACAAAGCAAAAAAACAGGAGCAAAAATTAGAACTTAAATACAGAATGCCAATTTTGTTAAGAAAATTGCAACTTCTATCGAGAAAGCTATTCTGTTAAAAGCACCTACGATCCATACGAAAAAAGCCAGCTCAGGTCACCCCGGTGGCTCAGTCGGTTAAGCATTAGACTTCAGCTCAGGTCATGATTTCGCAGTCTGGTCCATGGGTTCAAGCCCCACATCAGGTTCTGTGCTGACATCTCAGAGCCTGGAGCCTGCCTCAGATTCTGTGTCTCCTTCCCTCTCTGCCCCTCCCCTGCTCGCTCGCGCGCGCACTCTCTCTCTCTCTCGCAAAAATAAACATTAAAACAAATTTTTTTTAAAGAAAAAGGCCAGCTAACCATAAAAAGATGGGCAAAGAATATGAACAGACACCAAGTTTTATTAATCCTATAGTACTCTACACTTTTTCAAATTTACCTTCTCTGTGATTGGGATGCATTTTAAAATACCACCTTACAAATGACTGTCAGTCAAGCAGGTAGCAATACTTTTGGAAAGTTGAGAAAAGCACTGGTCTTAGATCCAAAAAGAAACACCAATGGCTATAAATACATGTAAAGATTTCAATTTCATACAAAAGAAACGCAAACTAAAACCATAATAACATTTCATTTTTCACTTATAATACTGACAAATATAAAAAGTTCCACGGGTGCCTGGGTGGCTCAGTCAGTTGAGCGTCTGACTTCAGCTCAGGTCATGATCTCACAGCTTGTGAGTTCGAGCCTCAGGTCAGGTTCTGTGCTGACAGCTCGGAGCCTGGAGCCTGCTTCAGATTCTGTTGTCTCCCTCTCTCTCTGCCCCAACCCACTCGCATTCTGTCTCTGTCTCTCTCAAAAATAAATAAACATTAATAAAAAATTAAAAAAAAAAAAAAGTTCCACAACACAGTGCCAGCAAAGAATACAGAATAGACACTTGCATGCTCATTATTTACTGGTTGGGGTAGATACATCTATGAAGGGCAATCTGGCAAGCTAATAAAATTCAAAGACACCCTGTGCCCCAACCAATTTCATTTGTAGGGAATTCATTTCAGACATATATTTATGCATGTGTGAAAAAATGTGTGTACAAGGTTCTAAGAGGGTACTAAGGGCAGCAAGTGTTTTTAATAGCAAAGACCACAAATCTGAGTACCCATCGATAGAATCTGACAAACTATATACAGTCATTAAAAGAAATAGGGCAACTTTATTTTTACTGTTCTAGAACAATATAAGTGAAATCAGCAGCCATGTCTTACACCAGCCCTGCTATAAACACTGACGAAGTTAATCTTTAGTTCTGAAAATCCTAGTTATGTAGTGCCATTACAATACTGTTAGGATTCGGTTACCTTTCAAAGTATAGACTTTATTCTGGCATAATTAAATATGCAGATAATATAAAACTGCATTTCTTAAGAATCCAAAACACAGCATGACCCAAAGAAATTCTTGGTACCTACTTTGAAGTTTATCTATTACAAATGACTGGTACTGTTTAATCTAATTACAATTACCACTTTCCAAATACTTACATATAAAAGAATTACATGGAGATGAGGAATGAGGATGGTTGAGGAGTAACAGTGGTTAAGAATATATCCTTGATCAAGACAAACTTAGGTTCAAGTCCCTGCTTTCTTATTGGCAGCTGACTTTGAACAAGATGAACTTCTCTCATGCTCTATTTGTAAAATGAGAATACGGTCGTTTTGTTTAAATTAAACAAAACAATGTATTTAAAAGAACCTAGTATACCAATTGTCTGACACCTGTTAAATACTCAATATAGAAGTCCACACTACACTCTTAATTACCTCTTATCTAATGAATAAATCCTCGAGATAATCATACCCTCTTTATTTTTTTTTTGCCTTTTTTTTTTTTTAAATTTTTTTTTTCAACGTTTATTTATTTTTGGGACAGAGAGAGACAGAGCATGAACGGGGGAGGGGCAGAGAGAGAGGGAGACACAGAATCGGAAACAGGTTCCAGGCTCTGAGCCATCTGCCCAGAGCCCGACGCGGGGCTCGAACTCACAGACCGCGAGATCGTGACCTGGCTGAAGTCGGACGCTTAACCGACTGCGCCACCCAGGCGCCCCAATCATACCCTCTTTAAAACATACAGTGGTATAGCCACATTTCTGTTCCTACCAGTTGGGTCAACATAATTATACTTGACATGAAATGGTAAACTCTTAGCACAGAAAAGAGTTTTATATGCATGTCCTACTATGTGCTCAGAAAAGCTTAAAAAAGCTGTTACACACACACACACACACACACACACACACACACACACACACAACTATCAAATGCTTGACATAACTATAAGAGCAAAAGCAGTCTGGAATTCTAGAATTTCAAAGGGTGAATTCTCTTGATTTCCAGAAAGATAACGCTTGTGTATTTTGTAAGTGTGTGAAGTTTATAAATACCACGGTAAGATCTAGACATTTTACTACATAATTCAACTCCAAACAAAGGGTCCGTATTCAAGGAAAAGGTGTCAGTCCTACATTAACAGACTGATGAATGAATGTACAAGTTTTAAGTTATAATTCAGAACCTGTTTAAGGTTTGTATAAATTTTTATTACTGTTTACTAAAATCTTTAGATTAACCCACTACAATCCAATCTAATCATATGAGTGGCTCTATTAAAAGAAAAAATAGGGGGCACTTGGATGGCTCAATTGGTTAAGCATCTGACTTCAGCTCAGGTCGTGATCTCACAGTCTGTGGGTTCGAGCCCAGCATCAGGCTCCATGCTGACAGCTCAGAGCCCGGAGCCTGCTTCGGATTCCGTGTCCTCCTCTCTGTTTGCCCCTTTCCCACTCATGCTCTGTCTTGCTCTGTCTCTCAAAAATAAATAAATGTTGAAAAAAAAAAAAAAAAAAAGGAAAGAAAAAGAAAAACTAGGGGTGCCCGGGTGGCTCAGTCAGTCAAGCATCTGACTCTTGGTTTCAGCTCAGGTAGTATCTCAAGGTTCATGGGATCAAGCCCTGCATGGGGCTCCACACCGAGTGTGGAGCCTGCTTGGGCTTCTCTCTCTGCCCCTCCCTCGTTTGGGTGTATGCATGCGGGCCTCTCTCAAAATAAACAAACTTAAGATAAAAACTACCCACATTAAAATGGCTACACAAACAGTTTTGTGTGCAATATTCTTTATAATGAATCAAGACTTCTAAGACTATAACCCCCCAAAAAATTTATTCTCTTTCCCCCCCATATCACCTAACCTATTTTTGTTTAAAGCCCCTATAAGTAAAATACGTTTTAAGTAACAGCAGTAAAGGAAACAGAAGAAATGACAAAGCTAAAAACAGCATGCGCTTGCCAGGAACTATATTAGAAGAAAGAAGCATATATAGTATAGTGACTTTATAAAATACAGTTCTTTTCACTACTATAAATATGGTGAGTCTAACACCCACACACTACCCATCTTTCACAATACCAACATAATGAAATGGTCAATTACCAATTTTTAAACATGTTCACACAGTGAATGCTATTGTACTTATTCAGCAGCTACTGAAAGTCATCAAATTACCTTCCTCCAACAATTTCTTCCAATATCATTTACTTCTATATGTCGTGGGTACAAAAATAAGAGAACTGACCATCTATTCAAAGTACATATAAATCAGTTTAATAGGAAATTACTCACCTCTTTAAGGTAATCTGGCTATTTCTGGATTCATCACTAACTTAAAGTCTTCTGTATGTGTCCAAAATGCTAGCACTGTATTTCTCAATTTATATAGTTTTATGATGTTAAAAAACAACAACACTTTACAAACCTGATACATGTGAACGCAGCACTTTAAAAAATCAAAATAGGGGCACCTGGGTGGCTCAGTCGGTTAAGCATCCGACTTTGGCTCAGGTCACGATCTCATGGTTCATGGGTTTGAGCCCCACATCGGGCTCTGTTCTAGCAGCTCAGAGCCTGGAGCCTGCTCCAGATTCTGTGTCTCCATCTCTCTCTGCCCCTCCCCTGTTTGTGCTCTCTCAGTCTCTCAAAAATAAGCATTAAAAAAAAATAATCAAATACACTTGTGTTTAATATTAAGATCTCCTGAAGGAGAGCTTATGCATAATCCCCTAGCACAGTCCAAATTTAGATTACTGTATAACTTTAACATCTATTTATACATCCAGTCAGGAGAAAACTACTTCCTTCTTTGAGTATAGACAGGTCACTTAACTTGCTATTAGTAAACTGACTCAATTTGCTCCATGATATCCTACGTCCAGAGAGAAGACTAATTATGTTCTCACCTTAATGATTCCAAACAATTTATATTAATTATTGTTTTCCATACACTCAAAATGGGATGCCACAGGAACTACTAGCAGAAGTAGTTCATTATGCTATATTCCTTTTGATATTACCTTTCAAAAGCTCAATTTCTGATCGTTGCTATAATAAAAAGCAAATATAAGGCAAATATCAGTGTGGAATAAATAAAGGTGGCCGTATCCAATGTGACCCCAAAGTTTAAGAAACTGCAGTGTTCGACTGGCGCAGACATCACACTAATAGACAACGGTAGTTAAGAATGCAATAAAAGTATTTTCCCGATGTATGTGTGGTGTTTGTTTAAATGGCTACTAAGTTGTTAGGACATAAATATTCTTAGTAATAAGTTTTTAGGACCGAACTACTAAATAAACGGACTTCTTAGTTATTTCTTCAGGCCTAGGCTACCATGAAAAATTAGTGAGACATTATTAAGCACTGATGCTGTGAACCCAAGGTAGCATGGGAACTTCTACTCTACTTAAAACCTAGCTCATCTACCTAGTTAATCTGCCTACCTAAGCCTTCCCACCCTTCTTAGTTCCAATGAGATGAAATACCTTGTCTCTATGAAATCATCTACACAATTCATGTGACTGAGTCAAACTATCTTCTTAATTGCCTCACAGCTTAAGCCCCCCAACCAAGTCAGAGAAGAACCAGTGACACTAGCACAGTTCCTTTATGTACTTAATGTTGCCTTCATCTGTAATGGTATAAGTCAACATTTATGTAGGATCAAGTTCAATTTGATACATCGAAACAACAGTCCTCTTACTACAATCACAACAGCCTATATATACCAGGATATTGAGTACAATGACAACTACTAGATGTAAACAGTCACATGGAAAGGTACCACACAATATTTTGAATAATGTGGAATCTACAATGTTTTAATGTATTTCTAATGCCAAAAAATGGACAAAAAGAAAGCAAACAGAAAACATCAAACCCCACTTGTCACATGTATAGACAGCCTCCTAGTTCTCAGCTGAAATGCTTAACATCGGCATCCAAAACATAGTTTTATTTGGGCAAACAGCTGAAATACAACTGGTGTGTTTCAGTCAGCTACGTATGTAATCAAGCAAAAGAAATGCCTAAGAAATTAACAACAATAGAAGGCAACTAAATCACTGTTTCGAAATACACTGCCCATTCCTCAAGTTTTCAAAAATTTTGAAAGAAATGCTCTATCATCCTCACAACACAATTCACAGAGGGCTAGTATAAATGCATACGTTCTATGTAATATTTTGTAAGATGTTAGCAAGGTAAATAAAGAGCCTACTGTAACTAAACCCTTGTAATTACCTAAGTCAAACACAAAGGTCAAGTGTAATAATACATGCATACCTTTAGGAAATCATGTTAGCTTTCTATGAATTAACAAAAGCCCAAGAATTCTAACTCTAGGTGACAATAACGAGTTTTTAGTCTGACAGGAAATAAGTAAATGGTAAATAACTGCACTTACTCTTTATTACCACCCCTTTCTAAAGATTTAGTCAAAATTACCTTTATCTAATCCCAGTGCTATACTTGAATTAGAACAAAGCCTACTAAAATAGATGTTTGAGAAATTAATTTATAATTGATGTTTATATAATTAAAATAATGTATATTTTATGTTTATATAAACACACATAACTATGTATTATATAAATAATAAACATTATATGTGTTTATGTAATTAATGGTCTGTTTCCACAGCTTACCTCCAGCCCTAAAAGATTTGGATTCATCCATTTCATAATGATAAGTAATGTCAAGTTTTAATTCAAGTTAAAACCCCTATATTGTAATTCAACTGCTGCGTTAAAAGGAACTTCATTAAGTTGTTTTTATGTTTCTTTTTAATTAACTGGGTTAACCGGTTAATAAGATCCAATAATTTCTCCAACTGGAAATCTACCCCTGCTATCGGCAGCAGCAAAAGTAAAAATGTTGACTTAGCACTTGCTGGGCGATAGGAATTACTCTAAGGGCTGTACACAAATGAATGTATTTTATCTCATAACAACCGTATGAGGTAGTTGTTATGATTAGCTCTATCTTCTGAAAAAGCAGTAAGCACAGGGAGGTTAATTAACATTGCCAAGATCAGAGCTAATAGGTGGCAAAGCTAGGACACAATTCTGGCCCTATAATCTTAGGATGTGGTTTAGGATGTATTTGCTCTTGATTCTCTTCTCATCAGTTTAATAACGAGGTTGCCTTGTTGAAAACCCGCTCTGAATCGCTTAAGTAGTCTTTATGCAGCTGGCCCCTGAAACTGTTGTTTCCACAGGCCCCAAACAATCTGCTATGGGGATCTGCTATGGCAATGCCTGGTAAACCTTCCCCAGTGTCAACCTTAAAGGTCCTGCACCAGCCAGCTCCATATCGTAGCAATGTTTGTCCTGGAATCTCATATTTAATAAGTATTTTTAGATTTTCTTTCATCTTCTTGTCCAGATTGCCTTTTGGAGATTAAACAATGCTAAAAATTTCCGACCCATATTGTGTAGAATAGCACTTCTTTGGCTGATTTGTTCAAAATTTTTCTCCCTCAAGCTCTCTAGGAGTTTACCACACCTTAAGACCCAAGACTGTTAATTTCTCCTTATCACTCACAATTATAGATTTAAACTATGATCTGTCCTTAACTTTTCTCGATTTCTCCAGCAGCTTGTCCTGAAGCTACATATACACAAATAACAACTCAGGATGGTGCAGTCTTAAAGAACAAACACGTGTCCTTGAATAAAGAACCATAACACTTTCTGTTTCATTAACACTACCCCAGATCAATTCCTTAGCCTGGGACAGATTCCTTTCAATTTTGGAATCTGATACCCAAAAGCAAAAGATTCAGAATAAGAGGCAAATTATAAACTGTATACACCAAATTACACTATCACTATACCCTCTCTACCAAGAAATAGGGGAAAATGTCTTTTCATGAAAAAGCTACCCATGTCTCACAATTATGTCTAAGATTCACCCACACTCTACATTGTATTGACAAGTTTCACTCTTCTGTTGCCTTTTCCAACTCAGAATTTTTTTTTAAGTTCCATGCATAAGTATACAGACATAGACACAAACTCTGTTCCTAAAGAGTTCATACTCCAACTAGGCAAAAGAAAGAAACCAATCTTTAATTATCCATACTTTCCATAAACCAGTCCTGTAACATCTCAAAAGTGATTTGGCATGGAAATGCTGACATACACAAATCATTTGGACACTTTAAAGGATATATAGACTGCAATGTCTTCTCAAGTGCTTTTTTCTTCCTTTCAGAAAGTTTTTAAAAATGCTGTTCCATCTGCCAAGAATGCTCTGCTCCCTGCACCCCAATCCCTACACTTAGAGAACTATTACTTTCAACTTAGGCCTTGACTTAAATCCCACCTTCTCTTTTCCAGTCTAAGTTGAATTTTCAAATCATGCTCTCATATAACCCCCAGTACTCTCTTTCAGAAACCTAATCACCATTTGTAGTATTTACTTTATGGGGACAAGAACCAGATCTCCATTTTAGCACATCTTGCACTATCCATCTAGCACTGTCCAACACACAGAAGGCACTCAATTAACTGACTTACATAAATGACTAGGTTCTCTCAATAGCAAAATATCTCAAAATTTTGCAGCTTTGGGGGAGAAAACAAAAAGGAAATAACTAAATTAGCTACCAAATTACCAACTGCAAATATGTTTGCCTGAAGGCTCAAGACTATCAACTTGTTTTATTCCCTAAAAAAATCATCTGCTCTCTCAAAATAAAATAACCTATTTCTTACAATTTATCACAACTCCAAGGTGCTTCTTAAAATCCACTGCAGAAGTATATCACCTCTTCTTCCTCACAATTTTTGTGAATTAAAATAATTTTCACTGACGAGTCACAAACCTGGCAACATCGTCCACTGACTGGTGCTGTTCTTTAGCTATCTCACTAGGTTTTTTTTTCGTAATTTCCATCCCAAAATGGTAAATGGAACATAAACATATTGCAAAAGGAATAATTCAGAAAAGAGACGGGAGCAGGCAAAAATCACAACAAACAAAATATAAAAACCATTTAGCTGTGGCGGCTTGAAAACTAATCTGTCTACTGGGACAGGACAGCTTTTTAAGGCTAGTCTAACAGAGTATACGAATTTACACTAGATTCAATCTTCTGAAAATAGCACAGGATTAGACCTAGAATCCAGAATGTAAGTATCTATGTCTGAAACACCGGAAAAAGTACTTTTAAACCCTTAATGTGCCAAGAGATGACTTAAATATACACTAATTTAAATACTCTTAAAACAAAATTATTTAATTAGCAAAAAAGTTATTTGTTTAGTTTCAACAATGAAATCAGGAAGAGTATGGTTGCAGTCTGAGTCCCCCAGGTAGATTTTTCAGTAGTTAGTCCTCTTTAACCATCCTTCTATGGTCAAAATTAGAAGTTTTTTTCTTCCTGGCTAAATAATGGACATACAGGCATTTATATCCACAGTTGACCCCTGAGCAACATGTTTGAACTGCAGAAGTCCATTTAAACACAGATTTTTTTCAACAGATGCAGTACAGTACTGTAAATGTATTTTCGCTTATTTTTCCCTCGCTTACTTTGTTGTAAGAATACAGTAGATAGTACACACGTAACATACAAAATATGTGTTGACGGTTACTGATGAAGCCAATAGTAGGCTACTGGTAAGTTAAGTTTGGGGGAAGTCACAAGTTATACAGTTATATGCAGGGGTGCCTGGCTGGCTCAGTCAGGTGAGGGTCTGACTCTTGATTTTGGCTCAGGTCATGATTTCACAGGTCATGATTTCACAGGGGTGGGATCGAGCCTCAAGTCGGGCTCTGCGCTAACAGCGTGGAGCCTGCTTAGGATTCTCTCTTCCTCTCTCTCTGCCCCTCCCCCACTCATACTTTCTCTCTCTCGAAATAAACATTAAAAAAAAGGTATATACAGATTTGACTTGGGGGGCTGCTGCTCCTACTCCCTATGTGGCTCAAAGTTCATCTGTGTATGAGAAAAGCTAACAGAGGACACACTGAGAGCTGCCTGAGGTATTCACTCTTCCTGCCCAATTACCTATAACTGATCTTCCTTAAGTTAAGGTGCTAGCTATTTTCGGGGCACCTGGTGGCTCGGTAGGTTAAGCATCCAACTCTTGGTTTCAGCTCAACTCACGATCTCACAGTTAATGGGATCAAGCCTGCTTGGGATTCTCCTTCTCCCACTCTCACTCTGCCCCTTCCCTGGCTCACACTCTCTCGGTCTCTCTCAAAAGTAATAAGTCAACATTTAAAAAAAAAAAAGAAGAAGGTTCTAGTTGTTTTTAACATCTGGGATCTGGGGTATTCAAGAAATGAGTTGATAGATGACTATACAAAATATATCTAGAGATTTATGATGAAGCATTCCTATCATCAAAACTACCACTAACTCCTTACTATTAAATGGGATTTACTATCACTTATAGACAATCTTGGGTTAGTTTCTAGCTCTTCAAGTTCTAGAAGAAATCTCAGTAAGCTTACCCTGTCCAAAATTAAGTTTTGGGTTTTTTGTTTTTTTTTTTTTAAGTTTAGTAATAGCCTCTGAGAACCATTCCATAAGAAAACATCACAATGCCAAAAATACATTCATTTTGACCTATCAAATCAATTTACATTACTTGTCATTCCCTATTAAGTGAACCATAAGCATACATCTTTTGAAAGCCTGCCACTTCCTCTCTCTCTCTCTCTCTCTCTCTCTCTCACACACACACACACACACACTCTCTCTCTCTCTCTCTCTCTCTCTCTCTCTCTGACCCAGTGTTGCATGTAACTTTCTTCATGCCCCATTTCCAAATTCCATTTTCCTTGCTCAACTGTAGCTTACCAAAGAACATTCAATACAGTGAATGTCAAAATTATATTATTTCTTCTAAAAATGGGTAGAATCTACCTTTATTTTCCTCCAGTCCTTGACATTATCTACGTTTTAAATTAGTATAAAATCTTACGATTTTATGTAGTTCTTTCATCAATTATATAATTACAAGTAAACAATATCCAATGAAGTTTAAGATACAAACCAAAACAATGCCTTAAAGTCAAAAGGCAAACTAACTTAAGTAAATACTTATCCAGCTACTATATTAAAAACAATACTGAGGGGCGCCTGGGTGGCTCAGAAGGCTGAGCGTCCGACTTCAGCTCAGGTCATGATCTTCAGTTCATGGGTTCAAGCCCCACATCAGGCTCTGTGCTGACAGCTCAGAGCCTGGAGCCTGCTTTGGATTCTGCGTCTCCCTCTCCCTCTGCCCCTCCCCCACTCATGTGTGCGTGCGTGTGTGTGTGTGTGCGCGCGCGCGCGCGCTCTCTCTCTCTCAAAATAAATAAACATTAAAAAAAATTAAAAAAACAAAACAATACTGAGGGGCACTTAGGAGGCTCAATAGGCTAAGCATCCAACTCTTGATTTCAACTCAGGTCATGATCTCATGAACTCAGGGTGAGTTAGAGCCCTGTGTGCTTGGGATTCTCTCCCTCTCTCTGCCCCTCCCCTGCTCGCTTACTCTCTCAAAATAAATAAACATTAAAAAAAACAATATTGAATTCTTTAACCTGGAGTTCCAATAAAATATTATCAAAGAAGCTAGAAAAAATTGACATGAAACTTAAAGAGTGATTGGATGTTTTGATTAGGGAAAAATTTTAAGTTGTGAACATCATAGCCGTATTTTAAGAAACTTTATCTTTGAGCTATATACACTGCAATATTTAGAGCTGAAAATATGTAACGTCTAAGATTCGTTCCAAATTATACGGGACAGGGAAAAGGTTGAGATCTGGATGAAACAAGACTGTCACAGCTGAAGATGCCGAATACATGGGAGTTCGTTATACTACGGTAACTTCTGCATACATTTGACAATTTCCATAATACATAATTTACCCTACAACACCGCATATATTTCTGCCATCAATGACTCATTTCACTGCCCATGTAACATTCTGTTCCAAAAATGTCTTTTAAAAACCTCAGGGAAGAGATTACATTGTGACAAATCACTTTTAAAAAATGATTTAAATGTCACATACAC
Organism: Prionailurus bengalensis; assembly: GCF_016509475.1. Taxonomy (NCBI): domain Eukaryota; kingdom Metazoa; phylum Chordata; class Mammalia; order Carnivora; family Felidae; genus Prionailurus; species Prionailurus bengalensis. The sequence goes on along the minus strand of NC_057344.1, from coordinate 186,663,189 downwards.
ACAGAAAAAACAGAAGCAACAAAAGGGGAAGATTTTCAAAAGAATCACCATCAGGCAACATGTATTACGACTTATGCAGAGTACAAGTGTAAGACGAAAAAAAAATTAGGAGTTAAAGAAAATTTTAGAAAAAAACTCCATATGGTAGTCAATAATGCACCACAGCTATAAAGGAAAAGGAAAAGGAATTTGAGGAGACTCCTAGAGTATATTACAAAACAAAAGATTCCTCTCTTTAGCTCATAATATATGTATGGTAATAGCTGTATAATTAACATTAAAAGCCCTTTTCCCCAAATAATTTCTATCTCATCCCACACATCTTTCTTTCTAAAGTAACTATCCTTTACTAAGATGCATCACTTAACTTTTCTATCATTTAAGTGATAGAACATTTCACCTACAATACAGCACAAAATAACTAAAATCTGACCTTTGAAATTCATTGTCTACTGAGCGATATATATTACCAGCAAGAAAGAGAATCCATATCAAAAAGTCACCTAGTAAGTCTAGGAAGGTCTACTCTGCACTAGTCTAAACTTGGATGACTTGAGACTCCACTAGCAAGTCCCCTGTCTAGTGGCAGAAAACTGAAAGGAGAGAAACAAAGTAGCCATTTTTAAAGATAGTACTTACTTAAGAATGGTTTTTGCACTACTGCAGTCTTCAAATCGAATGGAGTAACCAACTTCCTGGCCCAACATCACATCCATTTCATCAGCAACTCTCTGAGCCACACTCATTGCAGCCACTCTCCTGGGTTGGGTACAGGCAACTCCTCTCTTGGGTCCTGGTAATGATCGCATGTACTCCACACACCACTGTGGAATCTATCAAATAATTTCACATTTAAATTAAATTCTACTCTGCCTGCATATTAGGTATACTTAACATGTCGTATTTTATTGCATTCCGATCACGTAAAACAAAATTCAGTCAGGCACACCACAAATTATTAAGACTCAAACTTACAGCATGAGCTCTGTGAGCTCTCTAGGCCAAGGAGGAGTCCTACATAACACTGATATGACATAACTGTACTCCTGAACGGGCTAGGTCCCCCAAGGCTGTGCGGAGTACACTCTCTAACATCAACTGTTCCATCATTAAGCATTTCTCTATACACTGGAAAGAAACTCAACCCATGAAACATTCTACTTTAGGGGCGCCTGGGTGGCTCAGTCAGTTGAGTGTGACTTCAGCTCAGGTTGTGATCTCACGGTTCGTGAGTTCGAGCCCCACATCGGGCTCTGTAGCCTGGAGCCTGCTTTGGATTCTGTGTCTCCCTCTCTCTCTCTGCCCCTCCCCTGCTTGCATTCTGTCTCTCTCTCAAAAATAAATAACATTAAAAAAAAGTTTTTTAATAAAAAAATACAGAAAAATTCTACTTTGTAACAAATGTGAGTTTCCAAAATTATTCTAAGAAACTATTAATTAAATTCTTAATGAATTACAAAATGCAGGTAAAAGTAGAAATCACATCCTCTTGTAGTTATAGAGCTATGTGCCTTGTAGGTCCATTCAAATTTGGTTTGTAAGCCAGCAGAATCTAACTCCTATCCTTCTGCCTGCAGGAGAGGAGGCACAATACCAACACCTTAGGTGCCATCTTAGAAGTCAATTACAGTAATTGTCAATCTCGAATTCAACAGCACCTGGAGAAGCCAGAAAAATCACCAAAAACACCAAGCGCAAGCTGGATGGCTGCCATGGTGACAGTGCATTTCCTCCTTGTTCCATTATCAATAGAACCTAATAGAACCTCGAATTTCATGGCTCTTCATTCACTTACCTGCATAAAAACCATGGAAAAAATCTAAGTGATCACTACGAGAAATGGGAATCTATTGCTGTAAGTTCATGATGGGTGTCCATAAAAACATCCAAAAGCCTAACAAACTCTGATACTAGAGAAAACCCATGTGCGGGTTTTTTTGGTACAGGATCTGTACAAGGACACCTGTATATAGGCTGCTGTACCATTACTGTATTTTAGTTACGTTACTTCTGCAATTTGGGGATAACCGTTTTCACTGACAAATATCTGACAGGGGAAGGGTGACTTTGCAACCTCTCTAAGAATTTTTTAACAATATGTATCTTTAAAGGATTTGAAATGAACAGAAATAAATACTACCCTAAAACAGAAGGGTCTCCTCTCTACGTCTGTAAACCCACAAACCAAAGTTTAAGTGGCTTTCTAGCAAAGTTTTATAGATTTATCTCATTTCATCAAGCTTCTTACATAGGCAAAAACATGTACTTTATAAGACCAAACAAAATGAAATTCAAAGGAACATTTGCCATTCAGTTAAAGCTATTTAAAACTAATTCTGAATTCTGAAGGCAAGAACGTTCAAAAGATTTTTAAATTTACTCCAGTGAAATGGATAACTTACTCCCACTTTAAAAACAAAATATAAAGTTTTGACTAATATAGCAATTTCTGAACTTCTGATCTCAGAACCTCTTTATACTCTTAAAATAACCAAGGATACCAAACTAATAGATTTACTATATTAGGAAATTAAAACTGAAAAATTGTTAGACTATTAATTCCTAACAATAAAAGCCCACTCTATACTAACACAAACATTCTCTATGAAAAATAATTACATCTTCCAAAGAAAAAAGAAAAAATTAGCAAGAGTACATTGTTCCTGCATTATTGCAGATGTCTAATGTCTGGCTTACTAGAAGAGTTTTATTCTCTAATGGGCTTCAATTCTGGATGTGTTGCCATTATTTGTGTTTCACTGGAAGTAAACTCAGAAATTCCCAGGACCTTAGAAAGAGTTTCAAGGACCTTCAAGGGTTCCCAGACAGTATTTGGAAAACGGCGCAGTCAATGCCATCTATTCATAGTTCTAAGAACAGCATTAAGAAGGGAAGCAGGAACGGAAATATGCAGGGTACAGGCTTCTTCAAACCAGGCTTCAAACTGGCTCCAACCCTTCTTTTCAGCTTCTGCCCTTCCATTTGAGGCTACCTTCCTAAAAACTGATCCTCAACCCTCTAGTCTTATTTTACACATTATCCTGATTGGTCTCATTCTCCTCGGACTTCTAACATTACCTAGAATACACCAAATAACAATCCTAATGACAGTTCCCATACCTAACCTTGTGGTCATTTCCACCTGAGCAGTCCATTGATATCACAAATTCAGGAAGTTCAAAACCAAAACCGTTTCTCCCCTTCCTCCAAATACTTATTAATTCCTCCCATGTCCCCTCAGCAGTATTAACATCCTAACTCCAATCCACCTGTCATTCTCCATTCTACCACCTTATCCAGTCAAATTTTTGTGATTACCTCCTACACAGTCTTGTCATCAACATTCTCAAAGACAGAACATTGTTGTAAAAATTCTTATCATTCTCCTCCAGTGAAATGCTCTGATGGCTCCCCCATCTACAGTATGATACATTAAGGCTCTCAGCCCGCTGTTCATCTCACCTGCCTCTTCACACACACCCTATGTGCTGGCCAGGGTACACAAAGCTTTCTCCTCTCTGAACTTGTGCCCTTGTTCATGCGGTCCCGTGGACTGAAAGAACTAGCTTCAGTCTCTTATATATGGATATAGTAGGAACGTAGCAAGTTGCAATGCAAAGTGACTTTATTAGGAGTCTTAGTCAAAAAAGTCGATAGTTTAGATTTTGCTTTGAGGATTTCATTTTCTGACAGGCACCAAAAGATAACCAAAAATGGCTGACTACTCTTAGTGGTTTCGAGTCAAAGTTTTTAACAGGATTATGTGAAAAAAGCATTTGGATGCAACTCATTATTCAAGCTTTCAGCTTCCCTTTGAATCCCCCAAATGCCCTGCCATTGTAAGTACACAAAAACAAAAAAAAAACCCATAAATATTAATCCAAATAATCACAAACCTTTTGTTTCGAACTGATGTTCTTCTACATTAATTGCTCCTAAATAAACTCATCTCTGAATTAAGGTTAACCACGTAAGACCACAGAATAGCAGAATGAAATAAATATAACTTTAGCTATAACAAAGGAATAGTTTTAAATACTGAGCCCACCTAAATATCTATTACGTAACCTAGGGCAACCCACTATATCTCTAAGATTGTTATGAGTCTAAGGCTCATTTTGCTCATTTGTAAAATGGTGATTAACTTCCTTGTAGGGTTGTTGAAACACTTAAGTGAGGTAATACATACATAGGACACAGTGCCTAGCTTTATCCAACTGTTAACTAAACAGATAAATTAACACTGTCCAAACTAGATAAACCAGTTGAAGTAATTCTTCAAAATACTATACTAAGAAGTTTAGAGTTATTATATCTTTTCACACATTATTCAAATTTTCACAAGGTAATAGTGAAACTGAAATCAGTTTCAATTCCTAATATCAACACAAGAAGTTTTCTTTCACTTATTAAGAAAAATCATTTTAAAGGCTCAGTCTTTAAAAGCTTCCTATTCCAGTTGCCATTGTAGCCTTCAAAATGTTTCCGTGATATACCCAAATCGATAGGTTTGTAGTGTATGTAACTTTTTTTTTTTTTTTTAAATGTTTACTTATTTTTGAGACACAGAGAGCATGAACAGGGAAGGCCAGAGAGAGCGGGAGACACAGAATCCGAAGCAGGCTCTGGGCTCTGAGCTGTCAGCGCAGAGCCCGACGTGGGGCTCGAACCCACAAGCTGTGAGATCATGACCTGAGTTGAAGTCGGATCCCCAACCAACTGAGCCACCCAGGTGCCCCTTAAAGGCTCAGTCTTTAAAAGCTTCCTACTCTGGTTGCCACTGTAGCCTTCAAAATGTCTCCATGATATACCCAAATTGATAGGTTTGTAGCATATATAACTTTAAAAAAATAAAATAAAAAAATGGGGCGGGAGGTGGGGAGGTGCACCTGGGTGGCTTTGTCAGTTAAGCATCCGGACTCTTGATTTCGGCTCAGGTCATGATCTCTCAGTTTCATGGGTTCGAGTCCTGCACTGGGCTCTGTGCTAGCAGCATGGAGCCTGCTTGGGATTCTCCCTCTCCCTCTCTCTCTCTCTGCCCCTCCCCACTCGCACTGTCTCTCTCAAAATAAGTAAACTTAAAAAAAATAGAGATAAAATAAAAATAAATGGTAATCGCATATGCAGTATGCTCAATTCTATACATGTATCACAGGTATATAAACGTGGAAAACAAGCCACCAGGAAACACAACATAATAATTTATGAATTTATTAAATTCATTTCAGTACTCCCTGGATTTTCCACATTTTCTACAATGGCCAGGGACTACTACTTTTGTAGTATCTTAAAAACTTTTAAGTCAAGCATATGAAAATATGATTAACACTTCACTCACAGCAAGAAAATGCAAATGAAAAATTACACTCAGGGGTGCCTGGGTGGCTCAGTGGGTTATGCATCCGAGTCTTGATTTCGGCTCAGATCATGATCTCACAGTTTCATGAGTTTAAGCCCCGTCATCAGGCTCTGCACTGACCCTGCAGAGCCTGTTTGGGATTCTCTCTCTCTCTCTCTCTCTCTCTCTCTTTCTCTGCCCCTCCCCTGCTCACCATCTCTCAGTCTCTCAAAATAAACTTTAAATTATTTTTAAAAATTACACTGAGGGGCGCCTGGGTGGCGCAGTCGGTTAGGCATACGACTTCAGCCAGGTCACGATCTCGCGGTCCAGGAGTTCGAGCCCCGCGTCGGGCTCTGGGTTGATGGCTCAGAGCCTGGAGCCTGTTTCCGATTCTGTGTCTCCCTCTCTCTCTGCCCCTCCCCCGTTCATGCTCTGTCTCTCTCTGTCCCAAAAATAAATAAACGTTGAAAAAAAAAATTTAAAAAAAAAAAATTACACTGAAATGCCCTTTTTTACCTATCAGATTTGTAAAATTTCACATTCAGTAGTATACTCTATTGGATATGGATCTACTTGCTCATGAAAACCATTAGAAGCAGCATAGGGGTCTATAACGTGGATCCAGTAAACAATGGCTCATCCATTTTTGAAAAATATCCTAGGCATATTACTAACAAGATACTAGCATTTACTTCTATGTACACGGGGGGAGGATGTAACTAGATGGATGGAGGTCATGCACGGGGAAACAGACTTTAATTTAGCCATTCCATTTTTTTTTTTAAGCATAGATAATCCTCACATGGTTCAAAACAATTACAAAACAAAACAAAACAAAGAAACAAACGAGAATAGCAAAAACAAAACCGTCCCAATGGTTCAAATCTCTACACTCAAGCAATGGACAAAACTTGTACCTCCAAATTTGCACTACCCCAGAATCAAAGTGGTGGGAAAACATCATTCTGCCATACTTAATATTAACAAAACAGCACTGCTATTTCCCTCTAGACTCAGGAAAACAGGCGTTCCCTACCGGATTCCCACTCTCTGTCACTGAAAAGTGCTAACCATCAAAGCAGCTATTATTCTTCAGGATGTTCTACCAGACAGACAATGGGAAGGACGACCAGAATCAAATAAGCAACATTTAGTAAAGGTAAACATCAATACAGTATATACCATGGTATACGATAACTCACCTGTGTTGTTTTACCAGACCCAGTCTCACCAACCAGTACAAAGGACTGATGTCTAACCAGAATATCTGTAAACCTATCCTTGTATTCCCAAACAGGGAGCTGAAGCCGTTTCTTTAAAATATCATAGTATCGAGGAGTATGGGGTAAGTTGGTAAATGGATTAATGCACTGTGGAAGTGATGTGTGTCCTGCATGTCCGGTGTGTGTTGCATGAGCAGAATGTGTCGAATGTGTTGAATGAGCAGAGTGGGTTGAGTGAGCTGAATGGGAAGCTTTTAAAGGTGGTAATCCAGCACTGATAAGCATAGCATTAGTCGAAGCTCGCAACTCCTTCTCCTTTTCTTTTTCCCTCTCCCGCTCTCTATCTCCTCTATCACGTTCTCGGTCTCGATCTTTAGACCGATCTTCACGATCCCGGTCACGATCTCGATCCTTCCTAAAAACAAAAATTTAGAATTCAGATTCTGAAATTTTACGCAAAATGTTTTTGGCAATGTTACAGTCACAAAGAAAGTAAATGTCCAACAACCAAATGTATAAAACCAATGTAAAAAACTCAATGAATTACTTAAGTATCAGAAATAATGATAATAAAAAGTCCTTATAATCAAGAATTCTCCATGCCTCACCCATAAACATCTCTCCCTCCATGATGAGGCCTCAAATTTTGTTAAGGGACGGCCTCTTTCTACAACCTTTAGTCACCAGCTGAGATAACACAAGAACTCAGACTCGAGTAAGGTAAAATCCCTTCTTAAACAGGACAGCAGAAGTTAAAAACTGAGGGCAAGGTGGGGAAAAGGTAGAGGTAAATAAAGCAAAAAGAGGGTGATACCACAATCTTCCCCAGATTCTCCTTCATGTTACATGAAATGTATTTTCTGCATTGACTAGTATGTTCAAAATTCAAAACTATTTCTGTACTCAAAGACAATTCCTTTTCATGTAACAGGATATAAATTAAAGGACTGTAGGTGAGTTTGTTTCCAAGTTACACTTTCCAGCACGTTCTCAACATTGTTTAATAAGCATATATTTGCTCTATAAGAAATACTAAAATCAATACACTTTCATTATTTTGTTCATTGTTTACTCCTACATGATCTCCTTTATAACAACTGCAAAACACTGAAATTACTTTGTAAGCCTATGTATATTTTTGTCACCATCAAGTGAAATATAGCCAATAAAAACAAGCTCCAATGAACAACAGTAAATTTTTTTTTAAATGTTAAAATTCTGCAGATGGCCACTGTATTAAACCTACATCAATTTTAAGTACTCAATTCTAGTATCTACTTCTATTTACTAGACATGACTCCTAATACAATACTTTTTAAATAATCTCTGCTTCTTTATTCTACTAATCCTGTTTACTTCAGAACAAATCCTATAGCAAATGGGCCACAAGGTGTTTGGATCCAGACTTGAAATAGTGAAGCAACACAGAGCTAGAAGACAAGCCACTTACACATCACTATCCCTTATCCATAAGACACAAAAGACATACAAATTTCCCATACCCCAATTATCAGTAGCCAAGCAGGAAGGACCATTCATTCTCTAGCACATCAGCAGGACAAGAGAAATCCCTTGGTAGTATACAGCTAAAATGCTAGACCCAGCAAGAGTCAGGATGGTTTCCCAACTACCGAAAGGAGACCAATTATATTTTATGTTGTCCTCCCTAAAATATAATTGAATTGCACAGTAATTTACATAGACAGAAAAGTTTTATTATGTGCAAACATACATACACACATTTCATATGTATGTATACTTTCATATACCCACTTACACTTTTCATATACATATAAAACATATATATGAAAAGCGATTCTCCCTTCTCCCATCCCAGTGTTCACCTCCAGAATCACAGGAGGTAACAAGCTAGGATTGAAGCCTTTCATCCCATTTGGCACAAAGAAAAAGAAAATCAAAGGGAAAAAGAACCCCAAGGATAACCTAGTAAACATACAAAATTAAGTCTCAGAACTCAGCTCCCTACCCTATCTTTGAAATATGCCATCAACCATCCTTTCTTTGCTTTCCGCATTCTGCCTCTGGTCTCAGGTGCTCATTAATTAAATAAGCATATTGCCCCGAATGTAAATGGGAAAGTTTGTAACTTTGACACAGTAATATGCCCAGCAAAATGAGAAGCACCGTAGCCATGAATGGTTCAAAGACCAGGTATCTTAAAAGGTCACAGAACAGGGGCGCCTGGGTGGCGCAGTCGGTTAAGCGTCTGACTTCAGCCAGGTCACGATCTCGCGGTCCAGGAGTTCGAGCCCCGCGTCGGGCTCTGGGCTGATGGCTCAGAGCCTGGAGCCTGTTTCCAATTCTGTGTGTCCCTCTCTCTCTGCCCCTCCCCCGTTCATGCTCTGTCTCTCTCTGTCCCAAAAATAAATAAAACGTTGAAAAAAAAAATTTAAAAAAAAAAAAAAGGTCACAGAACATAAAAGAACCTTTAAAGAACAATCTGGTCTAAATGCAAAGGATTCATGTTTCTAGTACTCTAGAGGTGGGGGGCAGGGTGCGACACAAGACCATTACCTGACCAACAAGAGACACAGGACAAAAATAGAAGTTTAACGAACTCCACCATACTCCCAGCACAGTACCAGGCATTTAACATATGGACCTAATCTTTCAAGAGTTATAAAATACAGGGGATGGAAAGTGATTGACAAAGTAAATCATATCACCTTGTTAACAGCGATACAAAAATGTTTTTCGAGGGCCTATTTCATCAGAAACTTCATTACCAAAAATAAATATAGCATAGGAAGCATAAAATACATTCTAAGGACACAAGATTTAACTGCTAAGAAATGGAAGTAAAGACACCACTGGCAAGGTATAAGCCTCAATTTACTAACCTGCAAAATGAGAAGTATTAATAAAATAGTAATAAAATAAGAAAGCAACAGGAAGTGGGACACCTGGATGGCTGTCGGTTGGGTGGCCAACTTGGGCTCAGGTAGTGATCTCGCACTGCATGGGTTCGAGCCCCGCATTGGGCTCTGTGCTGACAGCTCACAGCCTGCAGCCTGCTTCAGATTCTGTGTCTCCCCCTCTCCCACTCGTGCTCAGTCCCTCTCTCACAAATAAACAAACATTAAAAAATTTTAAAAAGAGGGGCGCCTGGGCCGCTCAGTCGGTTAAGCGTCCAACTCTTGATATCAGCTCAGGTCCTGATCTCAAGGTTTGTGAGTTCAAGCCCCGCATCAGGCTCTGTGCTGACAGAGCAGACAGAGCCTGTTTGGGATTCTGTCTCTCCTTCTCTCTGCTCCTCCCCTACCGTGCTCTCTGTCTCTCTCAAATTAAATACACACACACACACGTGTGTGTGTGTGTGTTTATACGTAATTTAAAAAAGAAAGAAAGCAACAAGAAGGATGCAGAGGGTAAATTCAATCATCTTGAAATGCTGCCTATGATTCAAACTACCTACTTTCAATGGCGGAGGGAGGATAAAAATTAAGTCAGCTAGGGAGGACTCTCAAACCCACTGCTTCATAAATAATGTGTAGACTACCAAGTACATGCATGTCTTCTTTTTTTAAACAAGCACTTTTATTATACAGGAGTTTTGTTGTCACAAAGATTTACTCATGGAGATAAGAGTAATGTTTAAAAACCTGAGTAAAAAACAGTGCTTACTGATCACACAGCCACGGTACTGGCAGGTAGACACAGTATGACACAGTCGTGAAGCACTTGTTTCTTAAATGTCTGAGCCACTGCCCTGGCTCAGCACTTAAGCTAACAGTATGACCACAGTTACTTCTTTGTAAAATGTGGTTACTCATATGTCTTGTGCAGTATTGCAAAAATTAAATAAGTTAATATACGCAGTGTGCTTAAAATTGTGCCTGAACACAGTAAATGCCCAATAAATATGCTTATCATTAAAGTTTTTTTTAATTTACAATACCATGTGAAAATTCCACATGAAATAACAAGAACTGCATATAAGATGTCAACGGATTATTAAAATCAGAATATTTTAAATAAGCAAGCTTTTTTATCTGGCAATCTCACTTCTGGAAGTTCTCCTAAGGATAGAAGTGCACAAACATGTATGTATACATATCAATAATCTTTTCACTTGTAAAATAATAAAGACTGGGAAACTACCTAAACACCAACAAACAGGAAACAGGGCAGACAAGTCATGATACCCCTTTACAAATAGAATATTACAGAGCCAGTGAAAAGGATAATGTATATCTAGTCTATTGTTTGACACATTTCTTAGTAAATAAAAACAACCAATATTGAAACATCCCACTGGTAATAAATATTACAACTTCTATTTGTGAATAACCATGCAAAGACTAAATACAATGCTCATCAAGGGGTTAAACAGGAGGATGAAGATTTCAGAGAAGTTTCTGCCTTTCCTTTGTATCTTTAAGTACAGACATTTCTTCGGTTCCCTGGGGCAAGTGACTTAAAACCTCACTTTCATCAAAGGACTGCAGTGAAAATGTGGTTATACATACAAAGCACCCAGAATCCTTTGGGGAGCACAGTTATGTATTCTACCCATGTTTTATTTGTTTCACTTGTCCACAATTAGTTAGTAATTTCTGGGGTGCCTGGGTGGCTCAGTCGGTTAAGCATCGGACTCTTGACTTCGGCTCTGGTCATCGTCTCACAATTCGTGAGTTCACGCCCCGCATCCGGCTCTGCACTGACAGTGCAGAGCCTGCTTGGGATTCTCTGTCTCCCTCTCTCTCTGACCCTCCTCCACTCATGCCATCTCACACAAAATAAACGTTAAAAAAAAATGTTTTCTTAAGGAAGTAATCTCTGAAACAAACATCAAAATGGATAATGTCCCTATGTTCATGAAGTTTTCTCCATACTTCAGCTGCCTTTTTTGGTAATAATTTTATATTATTATAGAAAACGTGGGATGATGAAAAAAGCAGTAATAAGGTCACTATGTAACAGAAACCTTCAACTTTTGTACTTGATTTCCAAATAAAATACAGCAGGACTAAATAATGCCAGATACAGTTTGGGAACTTGAATCTAAATGAAATCTTCCACCAAATTACCTTCCTTCTCTGGGGAAATGGGCCAGCCATTTTCAGCAGTGGAGTTCATAAGACTGACAAGCCTATTATTCCCTTAGATAAAACCACTTGCTAATAACTATTAGGACCAAAACCAAAAAACCCTTCAAGACTGCACGGCAGTCAACACAAGTTAACTTTTAAAATTATCCAATGGGGGGGGGGGAACCCAAGCACTATCAAACATTGTAACCCACTGTTAAAGAAAATTAGTTCTGTGAGAAGTGATACAGAAATGTGTACAGAAACTTCTCTCCAGAATATCTCAGAACTTGGGCTTTATTCCAAAGAACTCTCCTTCACCAACAGGTAGATGTCATGTGATATCCAAGAGAATCATAGGGTCACCATCGCAGACCCGAAAACGTCCACATTTTTACAGAGCATAGCTGTTTTGCAAGAGAAAGGGAGCAGCTCTATATGTACCATGGAACCACTCATCTCAAGAAAAGCATTTAAATGGTGCACATACACACAAATATGAATAAATGAATTCACTGCATCCCAGTGTATTTTGTTTCAACGTGAACTCGTGTGAGAGACATCAGGTGCATCTTAGCCAGATGATGCAATTTATTTTTACTTCACAGGAACCAAGAACCAAGTGCTCCCTACTTTACAACCCGTTACAAATGTCATTAAGATAGGCTGCATTGACTTAACTACAGCCATGGTCTGTGCTGTCAAGAAAATGGCCAAGAGTGAGAATGAAAAGATCAAGGTTCCAGATCCAGCTACACACTAAGAGCCCAAGCCACCTTCACGGAGTCTCCATCTCTCATCCCTTGAGTGGAGCTGATTATACTCTTCAAAGTCACTTCCAGCTCTAAGGAGTCTGTAACACTATAACCCAAATGTGCTAAAGTTTTGCTGAGGGCAGGGGAGGAGAGATCCTAAAAAGAAAATAGCCTAAAAATAGAGAAAACGAATGTCTAACACTGTAAAACTAAAAAAATCACAAGATTAAAATGTTACATACTTCTGCTTTCCACATTCAACACGGGAAGGTATCAAAAAGTACACCCTACCCTGGCTTATACTCCAGACACTGAACAGACACCTGGAAACCAATCCAAATGAAGAACTTTGGGCGGACAAAAATTCACAGAAGTTATATAGATGGCTTGACACAGTGATTCTTTACGCTCTCTCTACATACTCAAGGATAAAACTGTGAAAAGTATTTGGATACTCAGACTTTTGTGTTGTAGCCTGAATTATCCAAATAAATCTCTGAACTTCAGGAATGAAAACACACACTGGACAAGAAACGATTTTGATGAAATTGCTAAAGTCAACTGTTAAATTCCTCTGTAGCTTTCAGAAAACGCGAAGGGAAAGCAATCGGAAACATCACGAGTCTATTTCAACTCCCCAACAACCTCCCCACGGGCGACATTTTGCCATAAATACTAAAAACGTTTTGAAAGGTGTCTGCCTGTTTCGAAAGCTACTAGCAGAGGGGCAGAAAACGAGAACTTCTTGGGGGGGGGGGGGGGGGGGGAATGCCTTCTAATTCCCATCCCAGGGATGCCCAACAACCAGTTTTAGCCAAAGCAGGAAATAAAGGAGATGGCGGGAGCGTACGCAGAGAGCGGAAGTTTGCCTAGTATCTACTTTGAAGTGTTTGAATGGACCGAGACACAAGCTCTCCCGCCAAACTACAAATGCAGTGGCTCCAAACCCCCAGCCCTCGTGCCCATCAGGTATACTCCACATTTTCCTTTCCCCCGCAGGCCCTCTACTCTCCCTTCCCCCGAGAACTCGTCCGCACGCCTCACTCAACTCCCGCCACCCCCATCCCAACCTACACAAGAATCCACGCGCTTCCCTCACTTTCTGGCCTCCGCGTTTCTCCTTGCGGGGCACCCAGCCGCCCCCCCCCCCCCGCAAGGTCCTCTCCGCGGTCGCTCGGCCTGAGAAATACCTGGTGCCCTTGGAAGGGAAGACTCCCGCCGCGCCCTCCCCCACCCTCTCCAGGCCTTACCCGGGAACCCAGGCCACGAGGTCCGCGGTTCCTCCCGGCTGCTCCCCTCGAAGTGACTCTTGCTTGGCTCGGCCCGGGGAGGAGGCGCCCTCGTGGCCACGCAGGCCTCTCCACCCTCCCGATTGGGCCGGGCGGCGGCCGCACCACACATCTCCCCGCGCCCTTGCCCAGCCGAACACCGGGAGTGGCGCCGCTTTCCCCGACCCGCCGCTAGTGAGCCAAGCCCAGAGGGAAACAAAGGGTCGGGCTCCAGGGCCGACGTGGCTAGGCCGGCCCTGGCCCGCTCTCCGGAGGACCCCAACAAAGCCCGAGCCGCTGCCTCGCGCCCCCGGCCTGGCTTACCCATCGGTCCCCGCACGCTTCTTGCCGGAGGGGTAATCCTCCCCCAGGTCCAACCGGTGCCGCTTGGACATCTTCGGACTCTGCAAGCGCGCGGATTTGAAGGAAGAAGAAAAAGAAGCTGGCGGCTGTATTGGTACAGTCGAGGGCAGCTACTTAACTCTGGAGGACCCCCACCCCTCCCGCTACAACAGCCTACACCGTGCGGCCGGAACCAGGAGCTAAAATGGCGGCGGCGGCGAGGGCTGGGCCTGCGCGCGCGCTTCCGCAGCGTGCTGTGCGTGCTGTGCGTGCATGCGTGCGTGGTGCGCGCGCACGCATCGTAGGCGGGAATCCCAGGCCCGCCCTCCTTCCGCCTCGGCGGCTTCCTCCCTCCTGAGAGCTCTGTCCGCCAACGGTGCGGCTGCTCAGAGGTATATGTCCTATGGCCTTCCTGCCCTTCTGATTTGGGAAATTCAGAGAGGAGACAGTCTAGTCCTGCTTAGGAAATTTTATCCGTCTCCATTATCCTGGCTTTAGGGGAGTCTGACACCATGAGAGGTTAAGAAACTAATCGAGATTATAACAGCAAAAACAGGGCAGAGCCAAATTTGGAACCCAGTATTTTGTAACTCCAAATCTAAAAGAACTTGCAGCCAGCCACTGACCAGACCCCTTTCAATTATGTCAGGGAAACTGAGGTGAGAAAATGTCAAAACTCTCCGTGATCCATTTTGCCCTTTTTTTTTTTTTTAAACTAGCACGGGCGGCCTGTATTCAATCTATATTTTGTTTGTATGTATGTTTTTTCCCAGAATAGAGGAAACTGGCAGTAAAGGCGTAATTTGCTTTTTTTTACCCCCTGTGTGCGTATTATGGGATTCCACAGTGTTAACCCTACTTCTGTCCTCATTTTTACAGTGACACTGCAAGGTAGGTGTTAATAGATGTGAACACTGAGCCTGGGGAAGGTAAGTCATACGGTCATAATAGCTATCCGAAAGCCATAGAAAATTGTTGGGGTGAAATGACTTTTGTGGGTCTCTGCACCCAGAGCATATGTGTTTCCCAGTTTGAAGGCTACCATTAAGTACTTTAAAATTTTGGAGAAACAACGATGGAAAAGTTGGAATTCTATCCACCCTAAGAGAATCAGCCTGTCTTAAATGTGCATGGAGACCTGGTGAAGGAGGATCTGAAATCAAGACAGTGATGCTTCTGCCTTGGTCCTAGCCTGTACTGAAAGAAAAGGATAACCTAATCAATTGTGTTGTAATCTGAACGAAGAAAAGCCATACCTACCAAAAGATAGTGGCCTTTCTGGAATCTGTAATAAGGGGAACAAAAAGCCAAAATCTGCCAGAACGTTCACACTGCTTGGAAGGAGGGGCAGAGTCCTGTGCCTAGATGTCCTACCTTAGACTTTTAGATACAACTGGCCCTAGAAGAGAGAAGAGCCACCCACCAGGTCCCTAGAGCTTCCTGGAAATGCCAGGAAATACTTCCTTTACGCCAACTCTTTATCTACTAGACAAACCTTTGATCTATTATTTGTCTGTGGCATGAATTTATTCACCCGGAGGGAACGTCTTATGCAACTAACCAGCTCCAAATGTCCAGTCAGAGATGTCTTCCAACCTAAATTAACAATAATGAAAATAGCAAATGCATATGAAGAACTTAATGCGTACCAGACACTGTTTCACGTATATAAATATTTTCTTAAGTTCATTTATTTATGTGAGAGAGAGCGAGCCGGGGAGGGGCAGAGAAAGGGAGAGAGAAATTCTCAAGCAGGCTCTGGGCTGATAGCGTGGAGCCTGATGCAGGGCGCGATCCCACCACTGGGAAATCATGACCTGAATGGAAACCAAGAGTCAGATGCTTAACCGACTGAGCCACCCAGGCGCCCCTGTTTCTTGTATATTTTAACCTATCTGGCCCTTACAACAACTTTCAGCTAGGTGCTATGAGCTAGACTCCTTTACAGATGAGGAAACATGCACAGACAGGGTTAAGCACTGTGGGCAAGATCACAGTTCTGGGATTCCCAGACTGTGTTTAAGTGCTATGCTGTGCTGCTGCTAAGTAGGTATTCTTACCCCACATTGTTCTCCTAGAGTTTGGTTATTAAGGACAAGTTCCACGAATCTGACAAACTCAATGTGGACTGATAAACTGAATTTTCGACATTGTACGAGGGGAGGACTCATTTACAGGGCTCTGGGTAGACAAGTTAGGATTTGGAAGATTTGAACCCAGCCTGACTCCAGAGCCACACTATTAACCACTACACTGCATCACTATTGTCTATCTTAATTACTTCATGTACTTACTCACTCAATGAGTGTTTATTAAACCCCCATGTCAGGCACTGAGTTTAGTCCTGGGGAGACGACAGAACAAAACAGTCATAGCTCCTGCCTTCGTAACACTTATCAAAGGAAGAGAGGCATTAAACAGCTGAAAATACCTGTCATTTGTTAAAGCTCTGATAAGCGCCAAAAGGGCCATCTAAAGGGGACAGGTGCTCTGCACACATATAACAAGTGGTTCTGACCAGAATGAGTGTTAGGGGAGACCTGAGAAAAAGACATGTAAACAAAGACCTAAAAAACGGGTACAAATTGGTCAGGCAAAAAGAGGAAAGCATTCCAAACAGAAAACAGCCTGTGCAAAGGCCCCAAAACTTTCAAAGGTCAGATGCAATCCATAGACCGAACAAACGACTGCAACGAGATGAGAAAGACATGATCCCGCAGATCCAAGAAGGGACCACATCATGCAGAGCCTGAGGGGTTTTGCTAAGGACGTGGAGACTTTATCCTTCCCAAGAACAACAGGAGGGCATCACAAAGTTTTAAGTGCGAAGACAGTATGATCACCCTTGAGCAATTGCCAGGATCAGTTGCCACAAATCCCCCGCTTTGGATTCTCTTTAGCAGCAAAATGCCTACTAATTTGCAAGAATCTTCAGTACTGCCTTTAATCACCCTGTCCTCTCTCCACCACTTAATGGATAGAAATGGTTACAAAGTGTAGTCGGCACTATGATTGGCCATGGAAATCCTGCCAAGAGTGAATGACATCCCTCAGTTCCCAAGAAGGCTACCTGAAGACATCCTTTAGCTGTCAGCTCCTTTCAGGAAGCTCATTGGCTAAGGGAAGGTCCCCGATGGCATTTTGAATACAGTGTGGAAGTATATGCGCCTCATCCTTCTTCCTAACTTGGGACAACTGTGAGCTCCAGAGTCTCAGAGCTCCCTGCGAGGTCACCTGGGGCTGTTGTTATAATGGCATCTTCTGTACCGCAATACGGTTCGGTCGGTAACCACCCAGAGAGTTAGCTCAGACCCCACAGTTAGGTGTATAGTCCTCAACAAGACTGGCCTTGCTCCAGATGCCATCCACAAGTTCGGGGGGCCCAGGCCACCTGCACTTCTGACTAACTGGCTGCAAATTCAGGTTCCCCCACAACTCCCTCAGGTTCACTAGTTTGCTACAATGACTCACAGAACTCAGGAAAGCACTATCATTATGAGTACAATTTTATTATAAAGGATACAAATTAGGACCAGTCAGATGAAGAAATAGCATGAGGTCTGGGAGGGTCCTGAACCCAGAGCTTCTGTACCCTCTGCCTGTGGAATTAGGACACATCACACTCCCAGCACGTGAATGTATTCACAAACCAGGAAGCTCCACCAAGTTTCAGTGTCCAGAGTTTTTACTGGGGTTTCATTTTGTAGCCATAATTGATTGAATCATTAGCCCCATGATTGAACTCAATCTCCAGCCCCTTTTCTCCTCCCTAAAGGTCAGGAGGTTGGGCTGATGTCAAGAGGCTCAAAGCCTCAAACTTTTTTTTTTTAATTCTTTTTAATGTTTATTTTTAAAAGAGACGGGGGGGGGGAGGGGAAGGGCAGAGAGAGAGGGAGACACAAAATCTGAAGCAGGCTCCAGGCTCCAAGCTGGCAGCAAAGAACTGGATGCAGGGCTCAAACCCACAAACGGGTGAGATCACGACCTGAGCCCAAGTCAGCCACGTAACCGACTGAGCCACCCAGGCGCCCCTCAAAACCTCAACCTTTTAATCGCAGGGTTTGTCTTTTTGGCATGACCAGCCCTCACCCTGAACCATCTTATTAGCAAACTCAAGTGTGGTCCAAAGACCCACCATAAATGGCAAAAACAGTCCTATCACTTGGGAAATTCCAAGGGTTTAGAAGTTACCTCTCAGGAACCAGGGACAAAGGCCAGTCAAATCCTGCATTATGCAAAAGCATCACAGCCCATCTTTTTCACTGTCTGATCCTGCTGTCCTCTCTTCCCTTCCACCGGTGTTGGTCCTAAGTGTACTCCTTAATAAACTTCCTTAACATTGATCTTTGCTTCAGAGTTTACTTTTTTTTAAAAAAATTTTAATGTTTATTTATTTTAGAGAGAGAGAGGGAGTCACAGAATCCGAAGCAGGCCCCAGTCTCTGAGCTGTCAGCACAGAGCCTCACGTGGGGCCCGAATCCACAAACCGTGAGATCACAACCCCAGCTGAAGTCGGAGGCTTAACCGACTGAGCCACCCAGGCACCCCCAGAGTTTACTTTTCATGGAACCCACTCGAAAAGATTTGGTGCCAGGAACGGTCTAAGAAAGCAGACGCCGTGGTTGCATTTTGAAGTTTGCCACTGGTCACCGGCCCACAATGAATCAATGTTGATGGGTAGAACATAGCTACCACGAGAAAACAGGGCAATTGTTAAAAGTTTTGCCCATGGTGTACTGGGAAAGAGCCTGTGGTATATAGTGAAAGAACATGCATTGCTGTCAAAATATGAGGGAAATAGTAACTGTAAACATATAGGATGTGATGGCTACTGCTAAATGGAGTTGATGCTTTGGAGAGATAATCAATGATTAGAGTGGTAGATCTGCAATTCAAAGTGAAGTGTGAACACCAGAAGACCTTCTGGGAGCATATAAAGAAGTTCTCATCTGCAGTGGGAAGGCAGAGAACACTGAGGACCAGTCCCAGGACTTAAACCTGACAGTACAGAAAGCCAAGTGGAAACTTGCAAAGATTAAACTCTCAACTTAGGCAAACGTGATTTGTCAAAGGCAGGGCCTTGGTAGGGAGAGTGGAACTGTCACACATGGGATGGGGGCACTTAGGTTGATACACCTGAACAATGTTGAATTTCTAAATTCCCTTCAACCTGCTGAGACGGCCCAAATGCCCCACTCCTCCCTATTAAAAGCCAGTGGTCCTTGCTTGTGAATTAGTGACAGGCCTCCTGTCTGCGGGATAATAATGCACTTCTCTCAGGATATACCCCCACTTCCCCTGCTGACTACTAGGCAATAAAGTGAAGTCACAACATATGATATTCCAGGGACATCTTAGGGTTGATAATATTGGAAAGTGACCCTGTCCCACAAAGGCTGTAAGACCTAGCTAACAGGTACCTGCAGGAGCCAAGAGGGTGTGCATGGCAACAACTAAATTTAAGTGTAAGGGACACATTAAGACAGGAGATACAATAGGGGCACCTGGGTGGCTCAGTAGGCTAAGCGTCCGACTTCAGCCCAGGTCATGATCTCACGGTTCCTGGGTTTGAGCCCCGCGTTGGGCTCTGTGCTGACAGCCTGGAGCCTGCTTCAGATTCTGTGTCTCCCTCCCTCTCTCTTCCCCTCCCCCACTCTCACTCTGTCTCTCAATAATAAATAATGAACATTTTTTAAATAAAGAGAGGAGATATGATAGAATTATATAAAATGCTCAATTTAAGCCACGGAAGGCAAGCAAAAGAACAGGTGAAAAAAAATAAAGAAAAAACTATAAGGAATAGAAAACAGTTACAAAATCAACCTAGGGAAACAAGAAAAACGACTTACTTTAAAAATAAGTAAAGGATTCAGAAGAACCTGGGTGACTCAGTCCGTTGAGCTTACTTTAAAAATAAATAAAGGATTCAGGAGAATCTGGGTGACTCAGTCAGTTGAGCTTCCGACTTCGGCTTGGGTCATGATGTCACAGTTCGAGAGTTTGAGCCCCGAGGTGGGCTCATTCCGGTTAGCAGGGAATCTACTTCATAGCCTCTGCCCCTCCCCATCCCTTTCTCAAAAATAAACATTTTTTTGAAAATGGGGAAAGGATTTTAATAGACATTTCTCCAAAGTAGATACACAGATGACCGATAAGTGCATGTAAAGATGCTCAACATCACTAATCATTAGGGCAATGTAAATTCATACCACAATGGGAGGGTCACCTGGGAGGGACACCAAGTGTCTGACTCTTGGTTTCAGCTCAGGTCATGATCTTGTGGTTTCGTGAATTCAAGGCCCACGTTGGGCTCTGTGCTGGCAGCTAGAACCTGCTTGGGATTCTCTCTCTCCCTCTCTCTCTCTGCCCCTCCCCTACTC
Organism: Prionailurus bengalensis; assembly: GCF_016509475.1. Classification (NCBI taxonomy): domain Eukaryota; kingdom Metazoa; phylum Chordata; class Mammalia; order Carnivora; family Felidae; genus Prionailurus; species Prionailurus bengalensis. The sequence goes on along the minus strand of NC_057344.1, from coordinate 186,642,829 downwards.
ATGCTGTCTCTGTCTCTCTCAAAATAAATAAATAAAACGTTAAAAGAAAAAAAAAACACACAATGGGAAGCCACTTTTACACCCATTAGGATGGCTACTATAACAAATAAAACAAACATTGGCAAGGATGTGAAGAAATTGGAAACCTTGTGCACTGCTGTTGAGAATGTAAAATGGAGTAGCTCAGTTGGTTAATGACTCTTGATTTCAGCTCAGGTCGTGATCTCATGGCTGTGAGATCGAGCCCCACGTCGAGCCCCGCATCAGGCCCCCTCTGTGCTAGGCATAGAGCCTGCTTAAGATTCTCTCTCTCCCTCTCCCCCTGCCCCTCCCCACTCCAAAGGACATGTATTATATGATTCCACTCATGTGAGGTGCCTAGAGTGGTCAAATTCATAGAGACAGAAAGTAAAATGGTGGTTGTCAGGGGCTGGGGAGAGATAGAAATGGGGATTTCTTGTTTAATGAGTACAGAGTTTCCATTGAAACACGAAACCTTTCTAGAGATGAGTATACACACAACAATGTGAACACAATACCACCGAACCATATACTTAATGGTTAAAATGGCAACCATCATGTTGTATATATTTTGCCACATTAAAAAGGAAATGAGAGAAAGAAGGTAAAAATTGTTGCTTCCCTTAAAGATCTGAAAGATGGATGGGTGGGAGTCTGCATCATACCTCCATTTAATTTACTGGTCTGGACGCTGCAAAATCCAGCCAGATTCTGGAAAATGGCAATTGACTATCGCAAACCTGATTAATAGCGTCCCCAATGGCAGCTGCTGTGTCAGGTGTGTTACCTCTGCCAGAGCAGATTAGCATGGACTCAGGTATGTGACATGTGGCAGTGATCTGGCAAATCCACCCTTTTTCTATCCCTATCAAAACAAGAATCAGAATTCACATTCCTTTGGAGTATGCAACAGTTTCCATTTATAGACTTGCCCCAATGCTGTGTTAACTCTGCCGTCCTCTGTTATAACAGAGCCTAAGGAGACATGAACCAGCTGGACCTCCCACAGAATATCACACTGGTCTGGGAAATTGGTGACATCATACTAGCGAGACCAAATAAATGAGTGGCTGGGAGTCTGGAGGCCTTGGTAATTCACATGCACTCTTGAGGGAGGCAAACCTTGAAAGATTCAGGAGCCTGACCCATAAGTAATTTTTTAGAGTCTAGTGATCTTCGCTATGCGGGGACATCCCCTCCTCGCCATCATGCACAATGCCTGCCAGGTTGGTCTCTTCAAGTTCTAAAAGCAATATACTCCGGGGCACCTGGGTGGCTCAGTCGGTTAAGCACCCGACTTTAGCTCGGGTCATGATCTCGTGGTTTACAAGTTCAAGCCCCGTGTTGGGCTGTGTGCTGATAGCTCAGAGCCTGGAGCCTGTGTCAGATTCTGTGTCTCTGCCCCTCCCCAGCTCATGCTTTGTCTCTTTCTCTCTCAAAAATAAGTAAACATTAAAAAAATCTTTTTAAGAAGCAATATGTTCCCAGAAGTACTGCTCCAACTCACTGGGTGACACAGCTGGAAAGGACTCTGCCACGGGTCCAGGCTGGAGGGCAAACAGCCTTCTGGGCCATACCGCTGAGCAGATCCTATGGCATTAGGGATATCAGTGACGGAAAGAGATGTCACATGGATTTTACGTAACTACAATTGGAGAATCACAATGTGGATCCATAGGATTCTGGATCAAAACCCTATCAACTACGACAGAGAGTTGAACACCTTTCACAAAACAGCTTTGGGAGTACTATCAGGCCCCAACTGAGGCAGGTACCTTATCATACAACATCAAGTGACCATGACACTAGAACTGCCCCTCGTGAGCTAGGTTCTATGACTTTCTCCAAACCATAGAGTGGGATGGGCCCAGGTGGAAGAGGAACTTTTAGGACTGGACGTCAATAAAACCAGAAAGCAGAAAACTGCCAGAGCGGGAAGCGGGCATGTAGCTCAATCATCCGCCCCCGGTCTACACCACCCCTCCCTCAGCTGTAATGGTATGCTGGAGCCAGTTCGCACCAGCTCGCGCGAGCTCATTGTTAAATTTTCAGGAATGTTGCCATCCCACTGACATCCCGTGGATAGTTGGAAACCGACCACAGTAGAAGTATTTCTCCCACGAAAGTGAGCCAATGCTGCAAATCACATATTTTTTTCCTTTTTTTCAGTAAGCTGGTTGTTACATATTTACCGGGACACCGCCGCTCATCTCCCCTCTCAATGATCAGGTGATGCAAGAGGGAAAAGCCTGAGACGGATTCACAAATGGCTCGATTGGGTTTGTTGGTGAAAGCTGGAAATGAACAGAGGCTGCACTGCCGCCTCACTCAGCATGGTCCTGAAAGATTAGCGGTAAGGAGATGTCGTCGCACTCAGTCAGCCACTTTGCCTGCAAAGAAATGAGAACACAGGGATTCGTGGGCAATGCCGGATAGCTTGACCATCTGGTCCGGGGTCTAGAAGCAGAGAGCTTGGAAGACTGGGGGGACGATGGTAGACAGTGAGGATTAGGGTAAAGCCATGCAGTTGAAGTGGGCACAGAGTGCGAAGACCTTTATTTCATATGCTAATGCATATCAGAGAACATCCATCATAGAAGAGGCACTAATAAACCACATATCATCCGGTGATAGACGGGCCCTCTGTCATCAGCCACTCCATTGCTTGCTTGATGGGCAAATGAATGAAATTGTCATGGTAGCAGGGATGGAGGCTATATGTGGATGCAACAGCCTGGGTCCCACGTAACAAGGCTGATCTAACTGTTGCAACAACAGAATGTCCAACCTTTTCATAACAGAAACCAGCACTGAATGCCCAGCATGATACAACTTCTCCAAGAGACCGAGCAACCGCTTGATAACAGGTTAACTACTTTGGATACCCTGGAAGGGGTAGCCATTCATTTTGCGAAGAATAAACACATTTTGACAAGAATAGGTATGGGTTTGCTTTCTCTATCCACAGATCCTCAGCCAGTACCATTATCCATGAGCATATGGAATATTTAATCCCCCATTATGAGATTCCACATACTATTGTGTCAGACAAAGGGACCTACTTAACATTAAAGGAAATGCTGGAACAGACACATAACCAGGAGGTACGCTGTTCCTATCACATGGTGCAATACCCAGAAGTGATGAGTATGATGGGATAACTGGCTCAGAGACAACATCTTATGTAGATGGCATGCCATCCACCATAATGCGATGCACATCCTAAATCAATGACTTTGGGGGCGTCTGGGTAGCTCAGTCAGTTGGGCATCCTACTCTTTTTTTTTTAATTTAACTTAATTTTATTTATTTTTGACAGAGAGAGCGTGCGAGAGTAGGGGAGGGGCAGAGGGAGAGGGAGACATAGAATCAGAAGCAGGCTCCAGGCTCTGAGCTGTCAGCACAGAGCCTGATGCGGGGCTTGAACTCAAGAACCCATGAGAACATGACCTGGGCCAAAGTCAGACGCTTAACTGAGCCACCCAGGCGCCCCTGGGCATCCTACTCTTAATTTTGGCTCAGTGCTGAGTGTGGTGCCTGCTTGGGATTCTCTCTCTCTCTCTCTCTCTCTCTCTCTCTCCCTCCCTCCCTCTCTCTCTGTCTTTCTGTGTTCTGTCTCTGTCTCTCTCTCTCTAACAAACAAACAAACAACAACCCCACTAAATAAATGACTTTTATATGGTGCTGTTTCCCCAATAGGTAGAATACGTAGATCTGGAAATCAGAAGTTGGGAGAAAGAGTATCCCCACTTTCCTTCACTTCTAATGATTCATTTTGAGAATTTATACTTTCCATTCCTGAAAGTCTGGATTCTGAATAATTAAGGGTCCTGGTTCCTAAAAGGGAATACTCCTACCATGACCGTCAACTGGGCTCTCTAAGCTCTTCATGCCAAGGGACCAGAAGGCAGGAAGAGGAATCACCATCCTGGCAGAAGGATGGCTTTTGGTCACCAGAAGGAGATAATTGGCTTTGGTCACCAGAAGGAGATCAGGCTGCTGCTACATAAAAAAGAATATGTTTTCCACTCAGGTGATTCATTTGAGCGCCTCTAGATACTCTGTTTTCTAAATTTGATAATAAATATACAAATGTAGTAGCTATAGCCTGAGAATGGCATAATGACCAGGGACTCAGACCCTTAAGATTTGAAGGCCTGGGTTTTATTACCAGGTAAGCCATCAGGAGCACCCAAGATGCTGCCTGAGAGTGAGGGTAAAGTAGATGGGCAGTAGAGGAAGGAGGCAATGAGGATTCATTGCAGCATTGAGACCTGTTGCAGTGCTGGTGTCTGCACCCCTCCTCACCAGGGTAGCCTATGTCTAATGACCTACTATTATGGGAATGTAAGTCTTGGTCCCACCCACTGTAAACTGGACCCAATTGGAAGAGCTATCCTAGCTTTGGAGTTCCCACTGGGATTGACGTCAGCCTTTTGGGGGACTCTCACAGCCACACTTTTCTCTCTGTCCAATCCTACTCTCTTCCCTTCCTTTCCACTTGTTTTGATCCCTGGAGCACTCTCTTATACATTTCCTACGTGCTCATCTCAATGTCAGTATCTGCTTCCCAGGAAACCCAATTTAAGATACTAGAGTTGGTTTCCTTATTTTCAATATAAACAACCTCCAAACACATTCTAGATGACTTGTCAGAAAGTTTGAAAGTTTCATATATTCATTCATTCATTCATTCATTCATTCAACATACATTTCCTCAGTGACAACTATATGTCAAGAACTGTTCTAGATGCTAAGGCTATGGTGATAAACAAAATAGAAAAGATTCCTGCCTTTGAGACACTTCTATTCCAGTGGAGAACAATAAACAATAAGCAATAAATTGATAGGATAATTTCAGACATTGATGAGTATTGTGAGGAAAATAATACAGGATAGTATGATAGAGAATGACGGAAAATGCTACAAGGGAGTATATTGAGAAGGTAGCTAGGAAAGACTCCTTTTAGAAGTTGCACTTGCCAAAGCAAGAGGGACTCAGCCTTTTTAGGAACTGGAAAAGAATATTCCAGACAAAGAAGTGTAAGGAGGGAAATTATTATGAGTGTGTAAACAACAGGAAAAGACCAGTGTGGACGGAGATGGCGAACAAGAGAGACTGGGCTGAGATGAGCTCACTGAGATAAGCAGGGGCCAGATTGTGTAGGGCCCATGGGTCATGGTGAGGAGTTTGGATGTATTCCAGCCTATTTCTGTTCTACTTTTTTATTTTTTAAATTTTTTTTAACGTTTATTTATTTTCGAGACAGAGAGAGACAGAGCATGAACGGGGGAGGGTCAGAGAGAGAGGGAGACACAGAATTTGAAGCAGGCTCCAGGCTGTGAGCTGTCAGCACAGAGCCCGACGCGGGGCTCGAACTCATGGACCGTGAGATCATGACCTGAGCCGAAGTCGGACGCTTACCTGACCAAGCCACCCAGGCGCCCCTGTTCTACTTTTTAATAAGTCACTTTAGCTACCATTTACCACTGGAGAATCAACTTTGGGGAAAAAGGCAAAAATGGGAGCAGGGAGACTCGTACCGAAGCTGCTGAAGTAGCTCAGGTGACAAGTGATGGTGACTAGACCCAGATGATGGCAAAAGCAGGCAAGATATGGTTGGATTTGGGTTCTCTTCTTGAGGCAGAGCCAACAGGACATGCTAATGGGTTGTCTCAACAGAAGGTTGAGAAAGGAGAAAGAAAGAAGAATATGGGACATCCGATCAACTGGGTTTATGGTGGAACTGTTTATTAAGGTGGGTAGGATTGTGATGGGGAGTCAGAGGGAATGAATTAAGAGCTCTATTTTGAGGGGCACCTGGGTGGCTCAGTCAGTTGAGTGTCTGGCTCTTGATTTCAGCCCAAGTCATGATCTCATTGTTCATGGGTTCAAGCCCCATGCTGGGCTCTGCGCTGACAGCATGGAGCCTGCTTGGGATTCTCTGTCCCCTTCTCACTTTGCCTTGCCCCACTCACACTCTTTCTCCCTCTCAAAAATAAGTAAATAAACATTAACAAACTTTTAAAGTGTTCTATTTTGGTTGTGCTGAGTTTGAGATGCTTATCAGACTTCCAAGTGGAGATACCAAGGAGGCAGCTAAGCCTACAACTAAACCTTAGGGCTGGGGATATAAACCTAGGCGTCATCAGCATAGAGATGTTATTTGAAAACATGGAACTAGGTGAGATCATTCCTCCATGAGTAAGAGCCAGGCCCTGGAATCCTCCTGGCGCCCTTTCATCTGCCAGAGAAGGCAACGGAGGAGAACCAGCCATCAAAAACAGGCCCCTTAAAATAAGAATAGTAAGCATCTCGAGAAGAAAACATTCCATGTTCCTAGGAAGCCCAGTAAGGTAGGCAGGACTTTGGCTCTATGATTTTCATTCTCTGGATGTTTCGCCTATATCTATTACATCATGTGGCAAAAGATACTTTGCAGATGAAATTAAGCTCACAGACTTTAAGATAGGGAGATTATCCTGGATTATGCTGGCAATCCCAAGGTAATCAAAAAGGCTTTAAAAATGGAAGAGGAAGGCAGAACAGTCAGTCAGATTGATGTGATGAAAGAATGTGATGAGATTCAAAGCATGGGAGGGAGCCAACCCTCTGTTGCTGGCTTTGGAGATGGAGGAAGGGGGCAATGAGCGAAGGAATGAATGTGACCTCCACAAACTGAGAACAACCCTTAGCTGATAGCCTGCAAACCAAACAGTTCTATGACCACAAGAAACTGAACTCTGCAAATATTCTGAATAAACAAAGGAACAGATTCTTCCCTAGGGCCTCCAGGAAGGAATGCAGTCCTGCTGACACCTTTATTCTAGCCTGGTGAGTCCTCTGTCAAACTTCCGTCACATAGACCTATAAGATAAATTCTGTGGCTTTAAGCTGCTAAGTGTGTAATAATGTGTTACAGTAACAGTAGAAAATGAACATTGAAATAAGATGGCACAGATATCTGACCACTGGCTTTGGAACGATGGATCCCATTGATGACCTTTATATGAGCTGTTTCTGAAAAATGGTGGGGATAAAAGCCCGGACAAAGGGGTTGAGTGAATGAGAGATGAAAATATATGACACAGAGGGATAGGTAAAGCCATGAGTTTTGATACAACATCCAGACCCCAGAGAAAGTGTTCAAGCTGGTAAAAAATAATATTGAGTTCCACCAGCAAGAACTCAGACCACCTCAGACTGGCAAACAGGCCTACTGCCAACATTTAAGGGATCTGGATCAAGGATACAAATGAATGTTCCTGGCCTGTGGTATGCACACCTTCTCTCCCTTCCCTTCATGGACATCCCAGCCCCACTGTTCTGCCTCCTGTCCAGGTTCCCAGGGATAGGGACTCCAAATGGCCACATTCCCTTGGCCCTCTAGACAACTGACCAAGTGGGTGAACACTGGCTCGAAAAGACCCCTGGTGGATCCCTGAATGGCCCAGGACTCCGGGGGTCATAAGAACGATCATAAGATCTGGGCCATTCAGGGCTTGAGCCCTGGTTCCCTGAGTCTAAGGGAGACCGTGCTCTAGGCTCTAGTATTTTGTACCAGAGTCTCCCCCTCTCATGTCAACTTTATAAACACAGCAGCAGAAAGCTCAGGGTAGCACCTTGTTACCAGCCCCATACAGGTACGGGATTATTTGAGAGGCAAGTAAGATGAATGGAAGCCTAGAAAGAAAACAGGAAGGAGAAGACAATAAGGAACCAGGCCCACCAGACTGAGAAACGAGAACAGCAGCCACATCACCACAAGCTGGTGGTGCTTAGAACTTAGTGATGGGGACAGTTTCTCCTTCCACTCCCAGCTTTACACACTTTTTAGGCAATCTTCCTCATAGAGAAGTACCAAGGAGGAAGATTTCACCGTTTCCACCCACTCAACGAGAGCCTTATCTCCATTAGTTCATGTTTCTCAGTTGGGTGGGGTTAATGAGTCTCTGTGTGACCCAGAATTTTGGTTCTTGTTCTCTTGGATCTGCCTGCCCACCAATGGAGTCTGTTCCCTTCCTCTACTCCTCCTGTAAATGGCCAAGAAGAACACCCACACTGCTCTTGCCCCCATTTCTCCACCAGGAGGAGGAATGCCTACAGTTACCCAGTGGTGCTACTTCCATTCCAAGAGTGAAGAGATTAGCCCGCTGTCAGTCACAGGTCTGAGCTACAGTTAGTGGTCAGTTCCCCCAAAGCCAATTTTCGAAAAGCCAAAATTCACCACAGGCCAATTCACTGAATGGCTCAGTCTTCAAAACCTCAGTCACTAGAAATTTCATGTGGGTCTTTCCTATATCTTCTGTGCTCCTTCTTAACACATTCGTGCCTTTCTCCACCTCCTTAAACGGGATTATTCTTTTAATGCCATTGCCTACTAGTTTTATCATGTGTATTATTTCTGGGTCTGTTTTATTGATTCTTTTTCTCATCATCATGAGTTATATTATTCTCCTTCTTTGCATGTCTGGTAAGCTTTCATTAGATGCAAATACTATGAATTTTGTCTTGTTCAACACGGGGTATTTTTTGTCCCTTTAAATATTTTTGGGCTTTGTCTTAGGACACAGTTAAAATATTGCAAAGGAATCTGATCCTTTCAAAGCTTGCTTTTATTATGCTTTGATAGTTAGGTCCTGAAGGGTCTTTACCCTGATAAAGCTAGTTGTGGGGACTGTTCTGCGTGATCCTTTCTGGTGGTCTCTCACTTACATGTGGTCTTCTCATATACATTGCTGTGGCCTGAATGTTTGAAACCGCCAAATCCATACATTGAAACCCTAACCCCAACAAGATGGCATTTGAAGGTGAGGTCTTTGGGAGGTAATTAGGGCTAGATGAGGTCATGAGGGTGAGACTCACATGATGGGATTGACACCCTTCTAAAAAGAGGAGGAAACACAGGATGCTTTCCTATCTACAAGCAGCACCAAGCAAGACCACCTAAGGGTATGACCAAGAAGAGGGCCCCCTCACCAAGAACTTGACCAGGTACTCTGATCTTGGACTTCCAGCCTTCAGAACTATGCAGAATAAATGTTCATTGTTTAAGCCACCCAGCCTATGGTATTTTGTCACAGCAGCTGGATTTAAGTAAGATACACATGTACTGAGGAGTGCCAGGCTGAAACACTCAAAGGGAACCCTCTGTAGGTCTTCAGAGCTCTCTCCATGTGACTCTTTCCTCTCTGGTGTGACCCACACATTCTAGCTGCCTTGACCTCTTCAGACACTGACTCTGTGCTCAGGTCAGAGGTCACTCTGGTTGGACACTCCTCCCTGAACTGCAGCTGAGAAATTCTCTGTGGGCAGTAAGCTTGGGCAATCTTAGGGTTCACCTTGTTTGTTTTCCTTCTCTGTGCTGCCTGTTGACCAATGGCTGAAACCGTTCTTTTGTATGTTTTGTCTAGTAATTTCATTGTGTTGGGAGGAAGTTAAATCTGGATGCTGGTTGTTTCATTATGGCCAGGAGCAGATGTTAGTAGACTATGTCCGCACTGTAGCCTCTCAGCATATGCTCCAATATCTGGCAGGGAAAGTCTTCTCTCATTTTTCTTCTTTTCAAGAAATTCTTGGCCATTTGGGTCCCTTCGTCTTTCCTATGAATTGTATAACTAGCTTACTAAGTTCCCTTAAAAAGTCCTGTTAGGGGGGCACCTGGGTGGCTCAGTCAGTTGAGCATCCAACGCTTGATTTCATCTCAGGTCATGATCTCACTACTCATGAGATCAAGCCCTGAATCGGTCTCTGCACTGGGCATGAGGCCTGCTTGGGATTCTCTCTTGCCCTCTATCTCTGCCTCTCCCCCACTTGTGCTCACTCGCCCCCGCCCCAAAATAAAAATGTAAAGTGAAAAAAAAAGTCAAGTAAAGATTTGAATTGGGATTGAATTAAATTTATATATATATATATATTTTAATTTTATTTTTTATTTTTTAAAATTTACATCCAAATTAGTTAGCATAGAGTGCAACAATGATTTCAGGAGTAGATTCCTTAGTGCCCCTTACCCATTTAGCCCATCCCCCCTCCCATAACTCCTCCAGCAACCCTCAGTTTGTTCTCCATATTTATAAGTCTCTTCTATTTTGTCCCCCTCCCTATTTTTATATTATTTTTGTTTCCCTTCCCTTATGTTCATCTGTTTTGTCTCTTCAAGTCCTCATATGAGTGAAGTCATGATTTTTGTCTTTCTCTAACTAATTTCACTTAGCATAATACCCTCCAGTTCCATCCATGTAGTTGTAAATGGCAGGATTTCATTCTTTTTGGTTGCCGAGTAATACTCCATTGAATATATATACCACATCTTCTTTATCCATTCATCCATCGATGGGCATTTGGGCTCTTTCCATACTTTGGCTATTGTTGATAGTGCTGCTATAAACATGGGGCTGCTTGTGTCCCTTTGAAACAGCACACCTGCATCCCTTGGATAAATGCCTAGTAGTGCAATTGCTGGTTCGTAGGGTAGTTCTATTTTTAGTTTTATTGAGGAAACTCCACACTGTTTTCCAGAGTGGCTGCACCAGCTTGCATTCCCAAAATTAAATTTATATATTAATATGAGATATAACTGATACCCTTACATATACCTTGCCCTTGGATGGGAAAAGGTAATATCATAAAATAACACATCTTACCTGCTGGATGCTGTCGATGGATTAGAAAGGGAGGATGTATGATATGACTGAAGGATACATTTGAAAACCTAATCGAGGGCATGCTGGCCAATTCAAGACTGATAAGCTAGAAAGAATAGGAACTCCACTGGATGAAAATATTAAAATTCTCAACATCAGGGAGAAAGCGTGATCTCTCCCTAGACAGTTTGTTAAATGAAACAAGGTAGAGAGCACTATATACAATTCTCTACCACTGAAGAAAGGGGAGAGACACAACACACATATACACATACTAGTATATGTACTCAGGTGCATAAATCTACTTACATTTAAAATTGGAAAGTTAATTAGCCGTCATAGCAGTTTTAAATGACTTCCTGTTAGGGGAAAGAGTGAATAAGGCACAGAAGCTGGACTTTTCTGAATATGTCTTGCTGTTAGATGTGACTTTAAAACCATGTATCTTTTACATAGTTACACATCCAATTTAAATTTTTAACAAGCAACCTCTGAAAACTGAAAGTAACCAAATGAACCCAAACCACCTGGAATCAGATTGGTGGCACAACTATACAGAGAGAACCTACATAAAGTGATTTTTAAAGCACAGTAATTTGATAGCCTGTCCCTAGTGAGATATGCCCTAAGGGCAAGAAAAGAATTGCAAAAACTATCTTCGGCTGCTTTCAGAAATCTTGTGTTTTAGAGGTAGTGTGGGGGCGCCTGGGTGACTCAGTCAGTTGAGCGTCCGACTTCGGCTCAGGTCACGATCTCACAGCTCGTGGGTTCGAGTCCCAGGTCGGGCTCTGTGCGGACAGTTCAGAGCCTGGAGCCTGCTTCAGGTTCCGTGTCTCCCTTTCTCTCTCTGCCCCTCCCCGACTTGTGCTCTGTCTCTCTCTGTCCCTCAAAAATAAATAAACATTAAAAAAAATTCAGAGGTAGCATGGAAATGGTTATTTTGAGACTGTAGTGTATGCAGAGTGGCCTCAAATAAACAATCTTCTGGGATTGTTAACAACCAAATTTTTTCAGTATGGAAAAAAGGAGATCAATTAGTTAAGTAAAAATCTTGTAGTCTTTAATTTGAATTGAAACTGTTAATAGGGTGGCTGGGTGGCTCAGTCAGTTAAGCATCTGACTTCGGCTCAGGTCACGATCTCAGGGTTTGTGAGTTCGAGCCCCACTTTGGGTGAGCCCTGCTTCTCTCTCTCTCTCTCTCTCTCTCTCTCTCTCTCAAAAAAAATGTTTTTTTAACTTTTTTAACGTTTATTTATTTTTGAGAGACAGAGATAGAGCACGAGGGGGGGGAGGGGCAGAGAGAGAGAGGGAGGCACAGAATCCAAAGCAGGCTCCAGGCTCTGAGTTGTTAGCACAGAGCCTGATGCAGGGCTCGAACTCACAAACCCTGAGATCATGACCTGAGCCGAAGGCCTACGCTTAACCAACTGAGCCACCCAGGCACCCCCCCCAAATATTTTTTAATGTTTATTTATTTTTGAGATAGAAAGAGAGAGACACAGAGAGCAAGTTGGGCAGGGGCAGAGAAGGAGACATAATCCAAAGTAGGTTTCAGGCTAGCTGTCAGCACAGAGCCTGACACAGGGCTTGAACCACAACTTATGAGATCATGACCTGAGCCCAAGTTGGACGCTTAACTGACTGAGCCTCCCAGGTGTCCCCTCCCTCCCTCTCTTTCTGCCCTTCGTGGGATTCTCTTTCTCTCTCTCTCTCTCTCTCTCTCTCTCTCTCTCTCTCTCTTTCTCTGCCTTTGCCCACTTGCGCCCTCTCTCTCTCAAAAAACAAAAGCTATTAATATAAACTCATGATACGTGTAATCTGACAAATAAACACCATTTTCTACTCTGTCCACTGAAAAAGTCCAGAAACAGTGACTAAGCCCGGTAACGTCAAATGCCCAGATGGTGGTCTCATTCCATTTTCTCTAGAAGGCAGCAGTGTCCCTGGGACTACAGCCAGGACAGGTCTAGACCCCCTGCTCTGAGCACCTGAGCTTCTTCTTTTCCTCTGATATGACCGCAAAGATTCTCAGGGCTGTGTGCAAAGAACTCGCCAGGCAACCTGAAGAGGCTCCCAGAGGCTGCTGAAACAAAATTAATAACTGTAATTGAAACACATCCATATTTTAGGCCCATTAGTTGTTAACAAAACAAACACACTGAACAAAACTCAGGGGTCACCCTTGGAGGATTCCAGGAAACCAGCTCTTCTGGGATCAATCCTTTATCTTGTTTTCCTGCATAACCTGTACTCCAGGTACCCAGGTGGTTGTAAAGGACACTGCATCTTTGTAGAAGAAACTTCTAAAGCTGCTCCAGTTAATGATAAAGAAGGAATGATGGAATTAAAATATCCCCTTATGGGACCCCTAACAACTCAATGGATAGAAAAGTGCTGAGCAGCAAAGAGAGGCAATCAGACATCCTGCGCCACCCTCTCTGCAGAGGATTTGCCAGAAAATTGAACCTGAGTCTGATCAGACTTCTAAAATCTAACCACCAATATACAGAAACTACAGGAGACAGAGGAATACATTAAATGACACCAAGGAGGTGCAATTATCAAAATTCAGCCTAGGAAAATGCTGCTAAACAATCTATTTTCTTCAATGAATTGCAAGAACAAATATGACAGGGGGAGAGTCCACAGATTTAAAAAAATTAAAAACCAATCACCCCCCAACTGCAATTTATGGCTTTATTTTGCTCCTGGGTCTAACAAGCAAACTGAATAATCATGAGATAATTGGAGAAATTTAAACAGTGACTAGACATTTAATTCTATTGAGAAATTTTTAATTTTTAAAATGTGGTAATACTCTTTCTTTCTTTCTTTATCATTATTTATGTATTTTGAGAGAAAGAGAGAGAGACAGAATATGAGTGGGGTAGGGGCAGAGAGAGAGAGAGGGAGACACAGAATCCAAAGCAGGCTCCAGGCTCTGAGCTGTCAGTACAGAGCCTGATGTGGGGCCCAAACCCACAAACTGTGGGATCATGACCTGAGCCGAAGTCAGACGCTTATCTGACTGAGCCACCCAGGCGCCCCATTATTTTTTTTAAAAAGAAATACTTAAACTGTTACAGATTTTAAAAATATCAATTCTCGGGGCGCCTGGGTGGCTCAGTCAGTTAAGCATCCAACTTCCACTCAGGTCATGATCTTGCGGTTTGTGGGTTTGAGCCCCGCGTCAGGTTCTGTGCTGACAGCTCAGAGCCTGGAGCCTGCTTCGGATTTTGTGTCTCCCTCTCTCTCTGCTCCTCCCCTGCTTGCTCTCTCTCTCTCTCTCTCTCTCTCTCTCTCAAAAATAAATAAAATCATTTAAAAAATTAAAAAAAAAATAAGTGTATCAATTCTCCCCCTCAATAGACATAACACAATTCCATTTATTATCTCAATATCTTTTTGAGGGGTGGAGGGAGTTGGATAAGATTATATCAAAATCCATAGGGAAATATAAAGGCCTGAATAGCAAAGACAACTATGAAGAAGATAAATAATGAGAGAATTGTCTTCAACTGAAAGCCGCTATAATAAAAATCACTGTAATACAACCAGCCCGGTATTGGCATAAGAGTAGACAAATCAGTGGAACACAAGAGCGGATCCAAAAATAGATCTCAATATATATCTTAATTTAATATGTGACAAAGGTAGTATTTCAATTCTATGGGAAAGAATGGTTTATTTAATAAACAGTGCTGGCGTAACTGGCTGTTCATCTAGAACAAAATGAACTTGTATCCCAATTTCACAAGTCCAAAAATAAATTTCAAGTGGATTAACAACTTAAGTGTAAACAATAAATCTTACAAGAACATTTAGGTGACTGCATGCAAATCTAGGGGACAGAGAACACCTTGTAACTAAACTCAGAAACATGGAAAGTATGAAAGAGAAACATTTAATTATATAGAAGTTAAAAACACTCTTATATGGTGAAAGATACCATAAACAAAGTTGAGAGTCAAAATATGTATTTAGAACAATATGTGCAATGCAGGTAACAGATAAAGGGTTAATATTTGTTAAATGCAACAAATTCTTACAAAGTGATAAGAGAAAGATAAACCCTTCCAATTTTTAAAAAGGGCAAAAGGTATAAACAGGCAATTTACAGAATAGCAAATCCAAATGGCTAATAAACATATGAAAAGACAGCCAAACTCACCAGCAGTCGGGAACTGAAAATTAAAATAATAATGAGACATCACTCTACACCCACCAGACTGGCAAAAAGTTAAAAAGAGTGATATTATCTACTGCAATCTCATGCATTGCTTGTGAAAATGCGAATTGTTATTGCCTTTTGAGAAAAAAGACTGTCTCGCGGCATCTATAAAAATAAAGAATCCACATACCTTTTGATCCAAGGATTGCACTCCTGTGAATGTAGCCAGTAGAAATAAAAGAACCAGTACAGAAGGGTATATGTAAAGTTGTGCACTGCAGAATTATAGTGGCAAAAACCTAAAAACAAAGTGAATATGCACCCATAAGGAAATGGTTGAATAAACTGTGTACCTGCATCACAAAATACTATGTAGTTACTAAGAAGGCATTAGAACTACTCCCTATGAATTAGAAGGATTTCTAAAAGATGTTGAGAAAGGCTGAGAATTGTGTGCAGTATGGCTCCCTGTGACGACTAGTATATATGTATAAATGTGTGTGTGTGTGTGTGTGTGTAAAATGTGTATGTTTGTGCACAAATTCCTCTGTTGATGATTTTGTGAGCCTAGGGGAAAAATGTGGAATGTTCTACAGAGGGTTGTTAACAGGGGTTATGCCAGGTTGAGGGTAGGGGAATGACATTTGGGTAGATGTAAGAAGGATAAAAGAAAAAAAATCTGATCTAAATTTTTCTTTTAAGTTTGGTTTTTTATTTTTGAGAGAGAGAGAGAGAGAGAGAGAGAGAGAGAGAGTGAGCGTGCATGCACACACGCTTGTATAGGCACCGCACGAGGGCTGGGGCGGGGGCAGACAGAGAGGGAGAGAGAATCCCAAGCAGGTTAGATATAACTAGCATTATATCTAGATCTAGATATATATACACAAACATTAATGTACGTTGATATACGTATATTAATATACGTTAATATACATTATTAATATATTAATACCATTAATATACGTTATATATACGCACATATATATAGTGTGTATGTGTGTGTATATGACATATTAAGGGAAAAAACTAAAGTTGGATCTATATCTACATATTTGCAGGGTGTCCATAAATGTTAAATTTTAAAAAGCTTGTAATGTGTGCGGTACCGTTCTGTTGTGTCAAAACAAAGCGCTCGCAGGCAAACCTTTAAAACTGTGGGCTGCACAAACGCTTGTAATACTGAATGAGCCATGAAAAAGATGTAAAGGGATAAATGCCAGGTTGTTAACATTTGTTACCTCAAAGGGGATTGAGATGGGGATGAAACGGTGATTCACTTATTCTTTATATATGACGGTACTATTTTACTTGTTACAATTGGCTGTCTTGCTTTGTATGTAACTTGAGAAATATCAAGCAGAGAAAAAAAAGAGAAGCCATATATACGTATATACGTATATATATACACGTGTATATATGTGTATATACGTATATACATATATATATACACGTATATACGTATATACATATATATATACATATATATATGTATATATATATAGGGGCCTCCATCTAGAGAATACTATACCATTCATTCATCACCATATATATTGAGCTCTTCTTTTTCCCCTTAGATAAAGTTTCTTTATATTTTTAGCCCGCTGACATTTTTGTTGTTACCATTGTTTTCTTAATCAGGAACGAGGGTTTAAAGTTTATGAAATCTTTTTTGGCATCTGTTGAGAAGATCATCAGGTTTTTTCTCCTTCAATCAATTAATGTCATTTTTCTCTTCCATGTCTATACTGTCCCATGTAGTGATCTTTTTCAGTCTCTTGGCTTTAAACATTGTACACATGCCAACAACCCCCACATAGATCGCTCCAGCCCAGACTTCTCTTCCATACTCCAGTGCTTGAGCACTCTCTCTCTCTCTCTCAAAATGAATAAACTTAAAAAAAAAAAAAAGTGTATTCAGAATTCCCTCTCTCCCCTACACTGTTCTCCCTGCCACTGCTCCCATTTCATTGAGATTAAAACCCAAGGTCCGTACAAAGGCTGCACAACCCAGCTGCCTGTGACCTCTCAACGCGATCTTCTACTCTCCTCCTCGCTTACTCTCCCTAGCCATTAGGCTTCCTTGAAGTCCTTAGACCTTGACAGGCGCACCACTCCCATCCTGGGTCCTTCACACTCACTGTTCCCTTTGCTTTGAATGCCCTTCCCCTAGGTAGCTGCTTAGCTAACTCTCTGCTCCTTCTCAAAGAGGCCTACCGTGACCACCTTATTCAATATCTTTGCCCCCATCTACTTTTTGTTTCCATGGCGCTGATCCTTTCCCGGCATGCTGAGACGTTTGTGAGGTTTATCTTTTATTGTCTGTGTCATCTCACTAGAACCTACGCTCCAAGAGGGCAGGCATCTTGTTTTCTTTTACTGATGGGCCCAAATGCCTAGAATAGTGCTTGGCACATGACAGATGCTTAGCTTGTAATTGGTGAATAGAAGAATGAATTAGTGAATTGCATTAGGTCTGAGCATAAAACTCCCCCAAACCAGTCCTCTTAATGCTGCAGTTCCTATCTTGCATGTGTTTTGAACTGTGATGTTCTGCGGGATTTTTTTTTTTTTCTCTGTTAAATGTAACCCCTTTTGGGGCACCTGGGTGGCTCAGTGGTTAAGCGTCTGACTTTGGCTTAGGTCATGATCTCGCGGTTCGTGGGTTCGAGCCTCCCATCGGGCTCTGTGCTGGTGGTACAGAGCGTGCTTGGGGTTCTCTCTCTCTCCCCTCCTGCCCCCCCACCCCTTCCCCACTTGCACTGTCTCTCTCTCTCTCTCAAAAATAAATAAACTCTTTAAACATTTTTTTAAAAATATAACTCCTTTTGCTTTTTTCCTTTTAGAAACAATTCCAAATTTCTGGCTCATTAATGAAGCTTCCTGTTATTTCCCCCACATGGTTATAGATTTATTCTTCTTAAAAGCGCCTCCACAGTGATTTCATAGAATTCGGTGAGGAAGGAAAGGCAGATGTGTGTGCTCCCTCCCCCATCCTTGACCTCAGAGAATTGGTAGTTTGTTAGTGTGAGTCATTCTCTCCCAGTCTGAGTAAATGTGATAGACTGGAGTTATTGGTGACCCTGGCAACACAATGTAGCCTTGTGACGCCCCCGGCTTGGCCACCAGCTGCTCCGGCCCTTGAAATGTAACACTGCTCTCGTTAACCACATCTTATAAAGTTTTTTGTTTTGTTTTCTTTTTTTAATTCAGAGAGGAAATGAATTGCATAAATGCTAGATAATAAAAATGAGGTTCTAATGCCTGACACCACATTTCCTTCCTACTAATCAACTCAATCTTAAAATCAAAGATACCCACCCACATCCTTAGGGAACTCATTGAAAATCTTATGCAGCTGAAGAACTTTCTAATCTCCTTTTGCCATGACTCTACGAGTCAATTAAAGACTTTTCAAAATGTAAAATATGCATTTTTATGTCTGTTTTCAAAATCACTAAAGACCAGATTTTGGCCATTGATTTATATGCTGAATATGCCTGCCCTACGAAAAGAACTTTGGTTAATTTGAGAGTTTGGGAATGTGCTAAACTATTTTTATCTAACTTTCCCACCAGCATAGCATTTCTAAACCACAGAAAAACATACTTTTTGGTCCTTCATTAAAAAAAAAAAATTATATTCTCAATGCTTGTGATTCTTTGCTTTTATGTAATTTCATGACTATGTTGGATTTGAGGGGACTGTGAGCCTGTTTGTCCAAAGCCAAACATGAATTAATACAGATCACAAAATCACAAAGCTGTGACCAAAATTACTATTTTTTAAGAATGTGACTTGATCTTTAACTACTAATATCAGCCAATACTGAGAAGAGACTTTGAGTTGTCAGCTGAGTCAGTACCCCACCTGTCAACATCCCATCTATCAACTAGATAAACCAGTTTTTCCAGATCTTTATGTACAAACTGATAGGCACATGCCCTTGGCCTTCTGCTAAACCCCCACCTTTCCCTTACTTTCCCCAAGATTCTCCAAATAAGGACTCCTGTTTGTAAATCATTGGTATAAATGATTTCCATTTTCTTGGGAAAACCTATGAGAATGGAGGTCCTCGTCTTGTTTGGGATTTTGTTCCATTGTTCTAGTAGGTAAATTTTGCCTTGTGTTCATCCAAAATGTATCTACTTCACTGTAAACTCATTTTCTCTCAATCAAAATTATTGGACATGGAAAATCATTGCTCACATCCTCTGTATTATTCTTGGAGACAATGCACAAGTTCTCTTTTTGGTCTATTTAAATTTTTACTTCGGAAAAAACAGAAAACTACTTTTCATTTCTCATCATTTTTGGATGCTATTCAGCAATTCCATGTGATTATTAAAATGTGGTGGCCACAATGGGACCCCATTTACAAGATCTCTGCAGAAATGGTAGCTTTTGAAAGACTGAAACAATAGGAAAAATGAGACAGGAAATGACCGATTTAACTGTCTTCGATTTTTGGATTTCTTACCATGAAAAAATATTAAAGCTGGTGGGGAAAGTATTTGCATAGAATGGTTAAAAATTCACATCTCTACGATCTAAAGAATTCACTCATGTTTATGAAATTCTGCTCCTATATAAGATCCAATTTTTAATGAACTGGATTTTAATGAGTTCTACTCATTTATTTTGTTATTTTTAACTAAAACAGTCTTTTTGAGTAACACCAAGACTCTAGTAGATACACGAATGGACAATTCGGTGTTGGCCAATGCTCACTCTTCCTCAGTATCTAGTTGACATGTCATGTCTTGGAACTCCCCAAAAACTCCCACAGAAAGTAAGTTTCTCTTCAAACTCTGCGATCGTATATTCTATAGCACATTGTACTGCCCTTGTTATAACAACCACTGCATTAATCTGCAATTACTCATATAATTAACAGTATTAGAAATGACCACCTGATAAGTCGTCAGAGCAGGGACCGTGTTTCTGCCTCATTATCTTTTCATTATGTAACACGGTGTGTGGTACATGCAGTAGGTGCTTCATAATTGTTTACTGAATGAATTAGGTTCCTGTTAAAACAAATGTAAGCAGTAATTATAGAATTATAGAAAGTATCTCCCTCCCCAAGCTCTTAATCAAAGAGATGCAACATAATGCACTATTTTCATTATTTTTAAAAATGTATGTATATTAAAAAATTTTTTTTGAGATTTTTTTTAAATGTTTATTCATTTTTGAGACAGAGAGAGAGAGACAGAGCACAAGCATGGGAAGAGCAGAGAAAGAGGGTGACACAGAATCCGAAGCAGGCTCCAGGCCCTCAGCTGTCAGCACAGAGCCCGACGCGGGGCTTGAACTCACAAACTGTGAGATCATGACCTGAGCTAAAGTCGGGTGCCCAACCAACTGAGCCAACCAGGACCCCCCAAAAATATTTTTTTAAGTTTGTTTACTTTGAGAGAGAGACAGAGAGACAGAGAGTGTGAGCATGAGCAGGGGAGGGGCAGAGAGAGAGAGAGAGAGGGAGAGAGAGAATCCCAAGCTGACTCCATGCTGTCACTCTGCTGAGTGGGGCTCGAACTCACAAATGATGACATCATGACCTGAGCTGAAGTCAAGAGTCTGATGCTTCACCTACTGAGCCACCTAGGGGCCCCTTCGATATTATTTTGTTCAAGAAGACTTTATTTTTTAAAATATTTATTTATTTTTAATTTTTTAAATGTTTGTATTCATTTTTGAGAGACAGAGAGAGAGAGACAAAGCTTGAGTGGGGAAGGGGCAGAGAGAGAGGGAGACACAAGATCTGAAACAGCTTCCCCCTCTGAGCTGTCAGCAAAGAGCCCGACATGGGGCTCAAACTCACAAACAGTAAGATCATAACCTGAGCCAAAGTCAGATGCTTAACCTACTGAGCCACTCGGGCACCCCTAATTATCTATCTATCTATCAAGTTTATTTATTTTTGAGAGACAGAACAGAGCACAAGCAGGGGAGGTGCAGAGAGAGAGGGAGACAGAATCTGAATCAGGCTCCAGTCTCTGAGCTGTCAGCACAGAATTCGATGAGGGGCTTGAACCCACTAACTGTGAGACCATGACCTGAGGTGAAGTTGGAATCCTAACCAACCCAGCTACCCAGGCGCCCCATTATTTATTTATTTTTGAGAATACAAGCTGTAGAGGAGCACAGACAGAGGGACAGAGGATCCCTCTGCGCTGACAGTAGTGAGCCCTATGTGGGGCTCAAACTCACAAACCACTAGATCATGACCTGAGCTGACGGTATACGCTCAACCAGCTGAGCCACCCAGGTGCCCAAGAAGACTTTAATACATTGATGGACATGTGTTCTTTTTGCCTAGGAATTAAAAAGATATGAAGATTAGTAAAAAGATATTAAAAGGTAAGATCCTGAAGTGGATTTATAAATTTAGTGTGATGCCAGTCAAAACGCAAGAGTTTTTAAAAACATAATGCAATTATTCTGATGTTCATCTAGAAAAACAAACAAGAGAAAAGCCAGGAAAAAAATCTGCAAATCAAAAGAAATAAAGAAAATAAATAGCTCTATCAAATATTTACATGTTTCATTAAATTGCAGTAATTAACATGCTATGAACTGATGTGGAAACATATCAGTTTCCATGATATGCAACTGATATGGAAAAGATTCTATTAAGTAAACAGAATCGGAAATTCAGAAATAATTGGACATTCAGAAACGATTGGAAGTATGTATAAACATTATTACATGGTAAAGTTAGCCTCTCAAAAATAGTGGTGAAAGATGGCCTATCCAATAAAGTATGTTGCAAAAAGTGGAAAGCCTTTTGACAAAAGTTATCTGGATCTCTACATCATCTCTTTCACAAGGAAATTCGTTTAAACTCTCAACGAAATGCCACAACAACAAAAACCCTAGAAGAAAACATGAGTAAGTTAAAAAAAATAAGTTTGGATGGGGAAGGCCATGCTAGGCGTGACACATTAAGAAACGATTAATGATAAAATTGATTATTTGAATACTTTTTTAATCCTGAAATTTCCACGCAGCAAGAAAAAGCCCATAAAAACAAATCAACAACAAAAAACCTTCCAAAGATAAAATAAAGAAACAAACAAGATATATAAAGAATCCTACATGACACATGAATGACTAACCTCTTTAATATGCAAAGAGTTCATACTAATCCATATGGAGAAAATTAATGATCCAATAGAAAGATGGGCAAAGGATAAGAACATAAAATTCACAGGAAAGAAGTAAATGGCCAATAAACCTATAAAAAGGTAATAAAAGGAGTATCAGAATAAACCAATGATGTTACATTTCTTACCTATCAGATTAGCAAAAAAATGTTTTTAAATTGATGGCATACAGTGTTGGTAACAGAGAGGGGAAACAGATGCTCCCAAAATATCCACGAAGGACGAAAAAATACACAATATACTTGCAAGGGCAATTTGGCAATATTAATAATAAAACTTAAATAAGAACAAACAAGCAAACATTGGGGTGCGTGGGTGGCTCAGTCGGTTAAGTGTCTGACTCTAGATTTTGGCTCAGGTCACGATTTCATGGTTCGTGAGTTCGAGCCCCACATCAGGCTCTCTGCAGTCAGCACAGAGCCTGCTTTGGATCCTCTGTCCCCCTTCTCTCTGCCCCTCCCCAGCTCTCTCTCTCTCTCTCTCTCTTAAATAAATAAACTTAAAAAAAACAGGCAAAAATATATTTAGGGATTTTTGTTGTCGTAGCATTGTTTCAAACAATACTGCCAGATACAACCTGAATGTCTATCAATGAGTAATTGATTAACCAAATTCTGACCTAGCTATGCCACGGATTTCCGTGCATCTCAGATAGAATGTGCTAGAATAGGAGGATACAGAAATGTGTCTGTTATATCATTAATTGAAAAGAAAAGCAAATTCAGAAGAGTGGTAGAATACTATCCCATTTGTTTCTTAAAGCTCATGGATAGCACGTATGCTTTGCATGCATTTATATCAAAGCTATCTGGGAGGATACATAATTTATTAACAATGCCTACTTCTGGAGACAGGGCTGAGAGGAGAAAGATATGAGAGACTTTTACATTTTACTTTACACTCTTATTTTTTATGAGCATGCAGTTTTTTTTGCAGTCGAATTTTAAAACACTGCAAAATAATGCTCGGGTTTTACATAGCAGTCATTAGCGGCAAAACCCTCTGACAAACGGTCTGGCAACACATGGTGAGCCACGGAGCTGGGACTGGGATGAGGCAAAGGACGCACTGGTCTTGGGCGCAAAATTTAAGGGGATAGCAAAAAAACTCAGTAGTCGAGGTAAGAGATATTTTAATGCAACATTTAAAAAAGATCAAAGTTAATGCAAAAAAATCTATCGGGGAACGGAATGTCAAAAATTTAAATGAAGTCCTTACAATTGCATGACTGGCCTTACCTCACTAGAATCCTGGTCCCTTTGGATACTGCCTTTATGTAAAATATTGCTATTTTATTAATGTTTATTTATTTTTGAGAGAGAGAGAGCGCGCGCATGGGGGAGGGGCAGACACACACGCGCGCGCGCACACACACACACACACACACACACACACACAGAATCTGAAGCAGGCTCCAGGCTCCGAGCTGTCAGCACAGAGCCCAACGCGGGGCTCAAACCCATGAACCGTGAGATCCTGATCTGAGACGAAGTCAGATGCTTAACCGACTGAGCCACCCAAGCGCCCCTGAAATCTCTTTCTCTTTTTTGAAATAATTATGCATTCACAGGAAATTGCAAAGATTATATAGTAGTCCCCCCTTATCTGTAGTTTCACTTGCCACGGATTCAGTTACCTGCGGTCAAATGCCATTCGGAAGCAGAGATCATCCTCCTTCGAACACATCAGCAGAAGGTCAACAGTAAAGGGTGCCTGGGTGGCTCAGTCGGTTGAACCTCAGACTCGTGATTTCGGCTCAGATCGTGTTCCCAGGGTTGTGGGAGGGAGCCCCCTGCTTAAGATTCTTTCTCTCCCTTTGCCCCTCCCCTGCTTGCGCTCTCTAAAACAAACAAACAACACAACACAATGGAACAAAACAAAAACAAAAACAAAAACAAAACAGTCAATAGTGGTAGTAGCCTAGCCCATGGATGCCAACTCCCCCCCCCAAAGTCAGGGTCGGTCTAATGCTACATCACATGAGTACACTGTTCACCTCACTTCATCTCATCGCATAGACATTTTATCATCTGACATCATCATAAGAAGATCGGGGAGTACACTACAGTAAGATACTTTGAGAGAGACCATAGTCACGTAACTTTTATTACAGTATAACTATGCCATTTTGTTATTAGTTATTGTTAATCTTTTACGATGCCTGATTTAGAAACTACACTTTATCACAGGTCTGTATGTGAAGGAAAAATCATAGTATATATAGGATTTGGTACTGTTGACAGTTTCAGGCATCCACCCAGAGGTCTTAGAACATACGTATCCCTGTGGATAAGAGGCAACTACTGCGCAAAGAGATCCTATGTATTCTTTACCCGGTTTCCTTCAACAGTAACGTTTTACATAACCATAGAATAGTGTCAACACCAGAGATCTGACATGGTGTAATGTGTGTGTATAATTTTGTGTTGTTTAATAATGCGTAGGGACGCCTGGGTGGCTCAGTTGGTTAAGCATCCGACTTCGGCTCAGGTCACAATCTCACCGGTTTGTGAGCTGAGCCCCGTTTTGGGCTCTGTGCTAACAGCTCAGAGCCTGGAGCCTGCTTTAGATTCTATGTCTCTCTAGCTCTCTGCCCCTCCCCCACCCATGCTCCCTCCCTCTCTCTCTCTCTGTCTCTCTCTCAAAAATAAACATTAAAAAATTTTTTAAAAATGTGTAGATTCATGATCAAGATGCAGAATCTATTTTATTGATTCTATAGATGCAGAAACGATTCTATTCCCTCAAAGATCTCCCTTGTGCTACACATCCCTTCCTTTCCCCCTCCCTAACTGCTGGCAAAAACCGATCTGATTTCCACATCCGTGATCTTGTCATTTTAAGAATGGTGCATAAGTGAACTCACATGGTCTATGACTTCTTGAGTCTGGCTTTTCTTCACTCAGCATCATGACCTTTGAAAATCTCTCCCAATTGCTGCAAGCATCAATAGTTTGCTTCTTTTATTGCTGAGTACTCTACAGTATGGATGTACCTGAGTTTGTTCAACTATTCACCTATTGAGGGACATTTTGGTTGTTTCCCGTTTGGGGCTATTACAAATCGTGCTGCTGTGAAAAATCACGTACAGACTTCTGTGCGGGTGTAAGTTTTCATCTCTCTAGCATAAAGGCCCCAGAGTGTGAATGCTGTTACATTCCAAGTGTATGTTTAGTTTAACTCTTTAAGAAAGCGACAAACTATTTTCCAGAGGTCGCTGTACAATTTTAGTTCCCCACCAGCAATGTACAAGGGATGCAGTTTCTTGACATCCTCCACTAGGTATTTGTTAACAGAGGGAAGACCATGGGGAGACACTGGGAGAAGACAGCCATCGAAAAGCCATGGGGAAAGGCCTCAGGATGAAATCGATCATGCGAACTCCTTGCTCTGGACTTCCAGGCTCAGAACTGTGAGAAATCCAGTTGATTTAAGCCACCCAGTCTGTGGTATTTGTTATGGCAGCCCTGGTAAATTAATACTGTACTGTCACTATTTTTTAGTTTAAATTTTTTTTAGTGTTTATTTATTTTTGATAGAGAGAGAGAGAGACAGAGACAGAGACAGAGACAGAGCATGAGCGGAGGAGGGGCAGAGTGAGGGGGAGACACAGAATCCGAAGCGGGCTCCAGGCTCCGAGCTGTCAGCACAGAGCCCGACGCGGGGCTCGAACTCACGAACCGCGAGATCATGACCTGAGCCGAAGTCGGACGCTCAACCGA
Source organism: Prionailurus bengalensis (assembly GCF_016509475.1). Taxonomy (NCBI): domain Eukaryota; kingdom Metazoa; phylum Chordata; class Mammalia; order Carnivora; family Felidae; genus Prionailurus; species Prionailurus bengalensis. The sequence goes on along the minus strand of NC_057344.1, from coordinate 186,617,099 downwards.
CTGAGCCACCCGGGCGCCCCATTATTTTTTATTTTAGCTGTTCTGACAGGTGTATAGTGCTATCTCATTGTATGCTATTACACTGCATTTTCCTAATGGCTAGTGATGTTAAAATTCTACTTATATTCTTATTTGCCACTCGTATGGCCTTTTTGGTCAAATGTCTCTGCGTGTCTTTTGCCCACTTTCCAATCACATTGCTGGTTGACTTTTAAGTGTTCTCTGGGTATTAGAGGAATGAGACCTTGGTTTTTTGCAAATATTTCTCCCCGGTCTATAGCTTGCTTTTTTTTTTTTATCTTCTTAACAGGGTCTTTCACAGAGCAAAGTTTGAATTTTGACAAAGTCCGAGTTACCCATTTTTTTTCTTTTATGGGTAGTGTTTTTGGTGGTATGTCTAAGAACTTTTCACTAAGCCCGAGGTCCTGAAGACTTTTCCTACATTATCCTGTAAAATGTTCATGGTTTTTATATTTTACATTTAAGTCTATGATACATTTGAGTTAATTTTTGTATAAGGTGCAAGGCTCAAGTCGGCTTTACTTTTGGTTTTGGGGGTTTCATTGTGTTTTGGGTTTTGCCTATGCACAGCCAATTGTGCCAGCACCATTTATCGAGAAGACTCTCCTTCCTCTGTTGAATTGCATTTAACCTTTATAAAAAGTAAGTTGGCTGTACGTGCATAGAGCTGTTTCTGGGTCCTCTAAATTGTTCCCCTGATCTATGTGTCTATCTCTCTGCGAATACCACACAACCCTAATTACAATAGCTATACGGTAAGTCTTGAAATCAGGTAGAGTGGTTCCTTCCATTTGATTCCTCTTTTTCAGAAGGGTTTTACCTATCCTACTTTCTTTGCTTTTCTGTATAAATTTTATAATTATCTTGTCTGTAGCTACAAAAAATCTTGCTGGGATTTTGACAGGAATTGCATTAAGGCTGTATATCAATTTCGAGAGAATTGACATCTTTAAATTTTCTTTAACGTCTATTTATTTTTCAGAGAGACAGAGAGAGAGAGAGAGAGACAGAGCATGAGTGCTGGAGCAGAGAGAGAGAGGGAGACACAGAATCCGAAGCAGGCTCCAGGCTCTGAGCTGTCAGCACAGAGCCCAACATGGGGCTTGAACTCACGAACTGCGAGATCATGACCTGAGCCGAAGTCGGATGCTTAACTGACTGAGCCCCCCAGGCCCTCTGAGAATTGACATCTTTAATATGCTGAGTCTTTCAATATATGTAAGTGGTATTGTATTTTTAATTTTGCCTTCCACATATTCATTGCTAGTATGTATACAATTACTGATATGTGTACCAATATACAATTGATTTTGTATGTTGATCTTACATCCTGCAACCTTGCTAAAGTTGCTTAGCATTCTAGGAGTTTTGTTTTTTTTAACAAAGTTCTTGTCATTTTCTAAGGTAGATCCGTATGTCATCTACAAGCAGGTTGTTTTATTTCTTCCTTCCCAAATGTATCCTTTAAAAAAAATTTCCAGCGCCTGGGTGGTGCAGTCGGTTAAGCATCCGACTTCAGCCAGGTCACGATCTCGCCATCTGTGAGTTCGAGCCCCGCGTCAGGCTCTGGGCTGATGGCTCAGAGCCTGGAGCCTGTTTCCGATTCTGTGTCTCCCTCTCTCTCTGCCCCTCCCCCATTCATGCTCTGTCCCAAAAATAAATAAAAACGTTGAAAAAAAAATTTAAAAAAAAAATTTCCGTTTCTTCCCTTATTACTCTACCCAGTACTATGTTGACAGCAATGGTAAAAGTGGACAACATTGTTTTCCTGATCTTAGGGGGAAAGCATTCAGTCTTTCAAATGAAGTTCGGTGTTAGCTGTAGTTTTGTAGATGTTCTTTATGAAATTGTGGAAGTTCTCCTATAGTTCTATTTTTCTGAGAGTTTTTATTATCAAGGGGTGCTAAATTATGTTGAATGTTGCTTCTGCCTCGGGCGGAATGATCATGTGATTTTTCTCCCTTAGCCAGTTAATATGGTGGATCACACTGATCGATTTATGAATATTGCTTTCATAAGAAGTAAGAACGAATTTAAAAAGGGAATTTTCTATCCACCATTGAAAGCCCTGGATTCATATACTTTTCGTATTTTATCTTCTTTATCTCCAATAATATACATTTCCTTTGTCTGTGCTCTGGTCCCACACACAGAATTTAAGAATATGGTGAAGAATATGGGAATACAATAGAATGAAACCCAGAGGCGTTGCTTCCTTCACCCATTTGCATAGCCGCTTACTTGGCTTTCATTATCTCTCCCCTGGAGTATTCTAACAGCCTCCACTGGCCTCCTTGCTTGCTTCCAGCCTTGTTCTCTTCCCATTCATTTTCTCTGTAGCTATCTGTCACAATTGCTTTTTTTTTTTTTTTAACACATACATTTAATCATGAGACTTGCCTATTTAAACCTTTTTGTGAATTCTTTGTGTGCAGAGGATGAAATGAAACACAAGCCCCTTCATATATGGTCCTGCCACTTCAGCCATTGTACTTTTTCTGTCACTGTCCTAAACTAGGCCCTAAAATCTAGCCACTGAACTACTCAGAGGTTCCTGAATAAACCAAATATTTTGGCTTCACTCATGTTATTTTCCTTTAATTTTCTTTTCTTTTCTTTTTTTTTTTTTTTTTAAGTTTATCGATTTATTTTGAGGGAGAGAGTGCATGAGTGAGCACGGGTAGGGGAGGGGCAGAGAGAGAGAGAAAGAATCCCAAGCAGGCTCTGCACTGTCATTGCAGGGCCCAAGGTGGGACTCGAACCCTCGAACTATGAGATCATGACCTGAGCCAAAATCAAGAGTCAGACGCTTAACTGACTGCGCCACCCAGCTGTCCCATTTTCCCCTAATTTAACTCGTGTGACAAAAATTTGTCTATCTTTAAAGACAAAATGAAAAAGAAATCGCCATTTCAGACATCCAATTTCTTTCTTGGCTCTTCTATTTTAAGGAAAATGAATCACTCCTTTTTTTTATGTCCCATGGTCCTTTTACTCTATCATCCGTGACCTTATTGATCTTCCTGATCAACACGCATATCATATTTTCTGATAAGTATAATAATACTAATGAGGAAAATGGATAAAATATTGTAAATCAAGACTCCATAGCACATCTGACAATATATTATAATTACAGTATATTAAAATGCTCTGTCATCCTCTCCATAAGCACATTAGGCAGTAAAATAGAATTACCATAGTTCCTTGATTTGAAGACACTATTGGTTTTAAGATGGCACGTTTATTTACTAATGACTTTTTAAAAGAACCGTTAAACTACATCAAATTTTTTAAACTACCAAACTTCTCCAGATCATCACGTTCTACTTTTTTTGTTTAGTATTACAAAGTTTGAGTGTAAGTCTTCAGCATACTGAAAATCTAAGGGTCCTTCTGAATCACATCTCAACACCTGCAGTGTGCCTGCCATTGTGGTTTAGTTCATGATCAGGTTGTAATCTGAACTGATGATGGTGACCTCTTTAGGACCTTTAGGTAAGACCATTAAGTACTGAAGTATATTAAACATTATCAGAGTTTTGTCTTTGTTTCTTATTTTGTTAGAGTCTTGATTGCTCCATTACTGAAAGTTAAATGGCTTCTAAGGGACAGGAAGATTCGAAAAAAGAAACTTCTAGAACCTGAGTGACAATTCTTCATGGTGTGTGAATTGGTCACACCCATCTCTCCCAGGTTTGGGAAGTCCTATCAGCTATTCCTGAGAGACTCGGCTGTTTGTACTGCCTGTGATCGCATTGTCTGTTGAAGACAGGCTCTTTTCTTTGTGTCCAATATTAATGTGGTTTTTTTTTAATTTTTAAAAAGATTTTATTTTAAGTAATCTCCACATCCAATGTGGGGCTTGAACTTACAACCTCAACATCAAGAGTCGCATGCCGTACCCACTGAGCCAGCCAGGCGCCCTGATGTTATTTTGTTTTAATGCTTCATCACAACATAATCTTCTGAAAGACATTTGAAGCAACAATTAAAAATCCAAAGTTCAGTTATAGTTTTGTCACCAATTGAAATAACTTGCAGAGCCGAGAAAAGGATAAATAGATTCACTGTATGGCACTAAATAGTTCCATGCTTGGGCCTTTCCGCTTGTATTATCCCAGATGGTGACAACTGACTCTTTTGCCTGGCAGTTGGTAGGAAAGCGAGAATGGACGTTGATTGTAAATTGTAAGACACACTCCAATTCCAGAAATATGGAATTTTTGCATTTACAATCACAAAATTAAGATGGTTGGCAATGCCTTTGGTTCCTTTGCAAGACTATACGCCCTTTAGTTCTGCTATTTCTTCAGTTTCATCTCTGTGTTGCTAAAGTCCAGTATGGTGCTTGGTATGTATTATGTGCTCAATAAATACTGCAGAAATAAGTGGGTAAATGCAAACTAGAAGCTAGTCAGGTAACTAATGGCACATGTTCATCTATCAGTTATTTAGTTGGACTGACATGCGTTTGAAAGAGTGGTTCTTGATTTATTCTTCCTCGTTCCGTGGATTGTGATGGAGATGTTTTATTTCTCAATTTGAAGAAGTTCTTCAAATTCAGGAGTAAAAAGCTCACATAAATGGATAGAATTTTCTCACTTAATGGGGCGCCTGGGCGGCTCAGTCGGTTAAGTGTCCATCTTCGGCTCGGGTCATGATCTCGCGGGTCGTGAGCTCAAGCCCTGTGTTGGGTTCTGTGGTGACAGTTCAGAGCCTGGAGGCTGCTTGGGATTCTCTCTCTCTCTCTCTCTCTCTCTCTCTCTTCACCTTGCCTACTCATGCTCTGTCTCTCTCTTTCTCCCTCCCTCAAAATAGACATTTAAAAAAAAATTTTTTTTTAAATTTTTTTTTCAACGTTTATTTATTTTTGGGACAGAGAGAGACAGAGCATGAACAGGGGAGGGGCAGAGAGAGAGGGAGACACAAAATCGGAAACAGGCTCCAGGCTCTGAGCCATCAGCCCAGAGCCCGACTCAGGGCTCGAACTCCCGGACCGCGAGATTGTGACCTGGCTGAAGTCGGACGCTTAACCGACTGCGCCACCCAGGCGCCCCGACATTTAAAAAATTTTTTAAAAAGAACTTTCTCACTTAAACTGTTTATTAATCTTTGAAATGTGCTTCTATTTCTCTAATAGGTTTCAGTTTACAAGCAAGTGAATAAACAAATAGCAAACAAATAGTAACAGGGCACTTTAGAAGTATCTGATAGCTCTTATGTCCAGAGATTGATTTTTCAAGGAAAGGTGTGCTGAAGGCTGTGATTCTCTATTGCATATCCATACGCGTGTGGAACACAGGCTAGTAAAGTCGTTATTGGCTGATCTGATAGAATTAAATAAACCAGTATTTCATGGTGCTATTCTCAACTGCCCTGTCTTCCCAGAGGCTCTTTATTTTTTTTTTTTCAACGTTTATTTATTTGTGGGACAGAGAGAGACAGAGCATGAACGGGGGAGGGGCAGAGAGAGAGGGAGACACAGAATCGGAAACAGGCTCCAGGCTCTGAGCCATCAGCCCAGAGCCCGACGCGGGGCTCGAACTTGCGGACCGCGAGATCGTGACCTGGCTGAAGTCGGATGCTTAACCGACTGCGCCACCCAGGCGCCCCATCCCAGAGGCTCTTTAAAGAGGGAGGCATGAAAAGCCTGAGAGTGCAGTGTTCTAGTTAGCCATTGCTATGGGACAAACTATCCCAAGCTTATTGGCTTAAACCAACAACCATTTTGGGAGATCTCACAATTTAGGGCCTGAGACATTTAGGCAGGGGTCAGCAGAAGCATTCCATGCGGCATCACCTAAAATCACTCAGCAGTATCCAACTGAAGGCTAGGCTGGCCGGAAGAGCTCAAGTTGGCCTTAACTCACACATCTGGTGGCTCGGCAAGTTGGACGAAACACGGAGTTCAGCTGGGACTGGCCACTGGTGTGCCTACGTGTGGCTTTTCTGTCATGGTGGCCTCAGGGTAATTTGTGTTCTTACTTGGCAGCCCAGGACTGCATGATCGTTTATGAGCCAATCTCAGAATCGTGTCGTGGCACCTCCGTCACGTTCTATCGGTCCAAGCCTGCCCGGACTCGAAAGGAAGGGACACGCATCAAAGGAATGAGCATCAAAGGATTGGCAGGTTTGTTTCAAAACAGCATGGAGGTGGGGAGAATCCAACAGGAAGCCAGATGTATGGGGGGGGGGAAGACTATGTGTCCCTCAAACCCGCAGGGCGTGATGAGGCTGCAAAGCGGAAAGATGAAAACGAGGTCAATCTGATAATGCGGTCACTGGAAACCACTATTTCCTCTTCTCAACAACTCAGTCTTTTCCTGTTCTACAGATTCCTTCTCCAAACCCTGACCAGCGATCCCTGTGTTCCTGGTCTTTCCTCGGGTACAGGCTGCTGCTGCTTCTTCTTCTTCTTCTTCTTCTTCTTCTTCTTCTTCTTTTAAGTTTCTTTATTTATTTTTGAGAGAGATAGTGAGCAAGCAGAGGAGGGGCAGAGAGAGAGAGGAAAGAATCCCAGGCAGGCTCTGCACTATCAGCACAGAGCCCGACTCGGGGCTTGATCTCACAAACCGTGATATCGTGCCCTGAGCCTAAATCAAGAGTCGGCTGCTTAACTGATTGAGCCACCCAGGCACCCAGGGTAGAGGCTTCTGCTCAGTTTCCTGGTCCACGCGTTGCTTAAACTCTGGGGGCTTTGGGACAGTGGGGGGCATGGACAGACTCAGGGCTTCCCTGGCTTCCTTAAACTGACGACAGTTCCTCCATTTTCATCAGGGGGTCTCAGCTCTGTCTTCTGGATCCTGTCTTCCTTTGTTATTTCCTCCCCCATCTTCGGTCTCTTTCCTCTTCCGATTACTTTCCCGTTCCTAGATTTCTAGTTCCCCCAGGGTTCTCTTGAGGCTTTCCCGAAACCCAAGTTTTTCACCCCAAATTTCCCCAGCAGCAACTCTCAGGATAGCTGCTTGCTGAACTGTCAGGAAATCTGCAAGCTCGTTAGCTTCCCATGGATAGCCTCAACTTGGCTATGGTGCTGCCGCCATAAACCAGCCCCCTCTGCCCCAGAATAGGTTGTTAAACACTTACCAGCACACCATTGCCCACCTCTTTATGATTTCATTCTCTCTCCCTTTGCCTCCCCCCAGCTCTGTCTGAATTTAACTCGGCAATCACCATTCCCACTTGCCATGGGGTCGCAGAACATGAGTACTTGAAAACGTTAAAAAAAAAAAAGGGGGGGTGTTATAAAAGGGTTAAGGGCAAGTGGTTTCGCTTCTCTAAGCCCTCATCTCCTGTCTGTAAAGTGGTGACAACCCCATCTTTCTTGTAGGCGGTGGTGGCGTGAGACCTGGCCGTGCAGATCAGTACTCAGCAAATAACTCTGTGCTTATTGGCTCACAGCCCCCTGCCGTTCCCCGCCCCGCCCAGCCGTGGGTTATTCATTTATTCACGGATACTTTTTGGAGTTGTGTGAAAAGCTGGCACTAGTGATTCATCAGTGACGTGTGTTCCTAGTTGAGAAAAATCATTTTAATGGTGGAAAAAGCTCACAGCCGTCCATCCACACCCGTTTATACCGTGGCGAACTGTGAAAACTGGTTCTCTTTCTGCAATGCTAGACCCTTGGCAGTTTGTAGGCATTCTGAATACGAATTCTTGGATTGTTACCCATGCTGGTGTTCTTTGACTTGGACAAAGCTATTATTCTGTTGGGAGTACCTACATAGCATATGTCTACATTTGACCTTGTCCTAATTTTGCAGGACCAACTTCCCAATGTGTTGAGGTCATTGTGCATTGAGATCTGATAGGAGTCAGTTGGGCAGAATATGTTAATAGCCCTTCTCCCCTCTACCCCAGACTCTGAAACACACGCATCCTATTCTATGCATCATCTGATGTTTACAACGGCTTTCGCCCAATGGAATTCCTATCTGATTCTTCCTAAAAGACTAGTTTTATTTGGGAAAAGAAATATTTTCTTATGCTAGTGTTACTATATTGATGAGATTAATCACCTCCTACTTTTAAAAATGCATATTTTAGGGGTGCCTGGGTGGCTCAGTCGGTTAAGCATCCAACTTAGGCTCAGGTCACGATCTCCCGGTTCGTGGGTTCGAGCCCCGCGTCGGGCTCTGTGCTGACAGCTCGGAGCCTGGATGCTGCTTTGGATTCTGTGTCTCCCTCTCTCTCTGCCCCTCCCCTGCTCGTGCTCTGTTTCTTTCTTTCTCTCAAAAATAAGTAAACATTAAAAAAAGTTTTCGGGGCGCCTGGGTGGCGCAGTCGGTTAAGCGTCCGACTTCAGCCAGGTCACGATCTCGCGGTCCGTGAGTTCAAGCCCCGCGTCGGGCTCTGTGCTGACAGCTCAGAGCCTGGAGCCTGTTTCAGATTCTGTGTCTCCCTCTCTCTCTGCCCCTCCCCTGTTCATGCTCTGTCTCTCTCTGTCTCAAAAAATAAACGTTAAAAAAAATTTTTTTTTAAAAGTTTAATGCGTATTTTAATAGCTAACAAGGATGTCAAGAAACGTATAAAATCAAAATAAAAGGAAAAAATAGAGGTTATCAGTCACACTTTTGGAAATGCCAAGGTCCTTTTTTTTTGCTGCTCCATGGATCCTATGGTCAATTTCATTTTAAAGTCAGGTTAATGAAGCATAATTTACAAGGGGTAAAATTGACCCATTTTAGTGTCCAGTTCTACGACTTTTGACACATGCGTACGGGTATAGAACATTTCCATTCCTCCCCCAAATTCCCTAAGGCCCCTGGTAGCTGGCCCCCTTCTCCCATCGCAAGTGCAGGCAATCGCTGATCTGTTTTCAGTTCCCACAGTTTTACCTTTTCCAGAAAGTTATGTTAATGGAATCATACAGTATGTCGCCTTTTAACTCTGGCTTCTTTTACCCAGCTAATGCATTTGAGAGGCACCATGGTGCATTTGCACCGGTGGTTTGTTCTTCATTATTGCTGAACAGTATTCCACTGTGTGCACATACCACAGCGTGTTTATCCATTCACCAAGTTGAAGGACATGTGGGTCGTTTCCAGGTTTGGGTGATTATGAATCAAGCCACTATACATACCTTCATGCAGACTTTTATATGAACATAGGTCTTTATGTCCCTTGGGTAAACCCATGGACCATTTCCTTGGCTTCCCACGACTCCTATGGTTCCCCTATATCTGTTGCCTTAATCCGTGCCTGGAGAGTTGAGTACTGTGTCCACTTCAAGCGGAGACGAGTGGGTCCCAAAGTCAGGGAGAAGTTTCAGTATTTAGGTCTCCAGACCACTGACATACCCTCGATGGAGACAGGAAAATAAATAATAAGCAGAGAAATAGATGGAGGAAGGAGAAATGAGGACGAATAAGGCGAGTGAGCGTGAGACAAGTCTCCTATGTCAGGTGCTGTAATTAAGGGCTTCTTCTTAATTAGCAGCCCAGCTGCCTATAAAATTGAATTGTGCTTCTCTGCTTATAAACTGGAATCGTGACTCACTGAATTATGATGTGCTTAAATCCACTCTTGCCATTTGTGCGTATGAGCTAATGCATTGCAGCTGATATCTGGACCAAAGTGAAATGATTAGGAGGTCTCTGGTCATCAGAGATTTTTATTAATAATCCTATTCGAAGAACAATAATAGCTAACACTTACTGAGCACTTGCGTGTAGCAGACGCTGTCCTCGGGACTTCACATAGACGAATTCCCTTAATCATTGCAACCTTAAGGGCCAGAAATAACTTTCCCTCCTTTACAGATTTTGCAGAATCCGAGGCCCAGAGAGGCTAAGGACAGGTAGGAACTGGACAAGCCGCTTACAAACACGGGCCGTCTGGCTCGAGAGCCCAGTTGCTTAGCCACTGGGCTATCCTGTCCCTACCCGCCTGCCATTATGAGCCAGGCACTGGGCTCTCTCTTTGGTCATCCTGGCCCAGCAAGGTGACTTCTCATGATCCCTATTTTTCAGATGAGAGAATTGAGACTCAGAGAAATTAAATAACTAGGGCAAGGTCTCCTGACTGGCGGGTCATGGAGCAGGGAACATAATCCAAGCCAATCTTCGTGCTCTCTACCACCCTTCCCTGCCTCTAATAAAATTACCTGGTTTACCTTGGACTTGACCTAAGCTGAGAGGCTGTCGAAGACATGAAATGAAGATGAATTTGTCTGATTCTCTGTTAACCTGCTGTCTAGGCTCAGCACGTGCTGCCTGCATGTTTCCTGCTAGGAGCTTGTTCCGCTCAGCCTACTGGCCCCGGGGAGCATCTCTATGGGGAGCAGGCAGCCTATTGTAAAAATATTCTGATTTTTACCTGGCCCTTTCTCAAACAATAAACTCCCCTAGGGAGGTTGGGGAGAAAAAAAAAACCCCAAAATAAATACTTGTTAAGGATATATTTATAATATAAGTCCTGCTGCATTCGACTCAAATTTCTTTAATAGGCCGCTTATTCTGAGCACCGTGCTTGCTCTAATTAGTTTTTTCATCATGTGATGCTGGTCTCTGGAGGAAGAGAGAGCTTGAAAGTTTGAGCAGCAGCTACGGGTATAAAACCACCAAATAAGCCCATCATTCCCTTGGCTGAGCTTCTGAGAGGGGGAGGGTGATGGCCAGCCTGGTCCTTATCAATCACACGTTCCACAGAAATGCTCTGACGTGGGGGAAGCTTGCTTTTTATTATTTATTTTATCATTATTGGGCATCTTCTTTGTGCTAAGCTCTGTGTTCAGCACTTTTGGATGCTTGCGATCTCCGGTTCCCACAACAGACTTTATGTATACATCTGTCTCTCTTCTGAATTATGGGCTCCTGAGTGTAGGAAAATATGTCCTCAAGGATGAATTGGTTCTGGTTTTCTATCATCCAGGAGCCCCTAGTTTAGCAGGAGAAACTGACACACACACACACACACACACACACACACACACGATCTGAAAATATGGCACACTGTGATAGTGCAATATTATTATAACAATAATAAACATTTAAGGAAAGGGTATCATGGTCCCGGCACTATGCTAAATCCTGCACGTGTTTATATGCTTCTTTAATCCTTAGTAAAAACGGCACTGTATCAGTCAGCTATGGCCATAATAATGCTGTGTAACGACCATAAAACCTCAGCGGCACGCAACAACGTTTCTTTTTGCTCACAAGTCTGTGTATCAGCTGGGAGCTTCCGCTTCTGGGGCAGCCGGCTGTTGGCTGAGACACCTCGGCTGGGTTCTCTCCTGCCTCTGGGCAGCCAGGGACCGGCCCGTTTGGGAAGGTCTCAGATGAAATGTTTTGCCTCTGTTTTACTCAGTCTCTGCTCCTCCAGCATTCTCATGACAGTGTTGGGATTCCAAGGAGCATAGAAACCTCTGGAGGCCGAGACTTGAAGCTGGCAGATGGTCGATTCTGCTACATTTGCACTTGGCCAAAGCAAATCTACAAGGGTACATTGCCCAGATTCAGGGAGTGGGCAATAGGTTCCACCTCTTGATGAGAGGCACGGCACAGTTACATGTAAAGAGTGTGGCTACCAGAGGGGTGAAGAATTGTGGCCAGCTTTGCAACCTACCCAGGGACTATTATCCCCCTTTTACAGATGAGGGGACTGAGCCATTTAGAAGTACCTGAGCTCACACAGAAAATTGTAACCTGCTCACTAACACACACCTTTTTGCCTTCCTCTTTCAAAGAAGCCACCTACACCCTAGCCCTTGTTTCTGCTTGTGTCAGAAATCAAACCAAGTCGCCTTGATGGGTACGATATTGACAGATGGAGGGAGGCTGGTGCAGGGGTGTAAGCACAGGGTCTTGCTTGAATAAGGTCTTGAAGCTGCTCTAAGCTGGTCTATTCTGTGCGTATACAAGTGCTCCCCAGAACACAGGATTGATTCTGTAACAGCGGCACACGTGTTAGCAAACACGACGGGCACCCCTTACCTAGTTACTCATTATGCATGTTTATATTTTCTCTTTCCTTTTTATTCTATTTTATTTTTTATTTTTTTTTAATGTTTATTTATTTTTGAGAGAGACAGAGACAGAATGCGAGTGGGTTAGGGGCAGAGAGAGAGGGAGACACAGAATCCGAAGCAGGCTCCAGGCTCCGAGCTGCCGGCACAGAGCCCGATGCGGGGCTTGAACTCACGAGCTGTGAGATCATGACCCGAGCCAAAGTCAGACACTCAACCGACTGAGCCACCCAGGCGCCCCTCTCTTTCCTTTTTAAAACATGAACTTCACTAGTTAAAAAAGAAATTCAGGTGGACTGTAGAAAAATTGGGTGTCCAAAAGTTAAGTAAAAAGAGAAAAAACACATACTCCTCCCACACAGGCCATTTCTACTAAGTTTTCTTCTCTATTTTCTTTTGTTTTTTTCTGGTAGGCATATTTTAGTATATTTCATAGACGTCACATATTCAATTCTGTCTTCTCATTTTTCCCTTACTATCAGAGCAAAAGCATTTTCCACTACTAACAAACCTTTAGAAATAGGACTTCTCATGACTGTTTTATATTATATGAATATCACATAGTTTTACTTACTCATTTCCCCCACTTCTGGACACTGAGTCTAAGTTTTCTTTGTGAAAACATGGCTGCATTGACATCTTTGTTCAATCACAGATTACATATTAATCTCAGATCATTCCTTTTCAGATTGATTCCTAGATAGAACTAGTAGGTTGCAGGATTCACAAGCTTCTGGCCACCAACATCTTAACTTTAACATTTAGGTTTTGCTCAGCATAGATATCCATCTCAGTACCTGAAGACCAACGTCTTTCATAGAATCAAAATAGATTTATTGAGCACCTATTATGTTCAGGCATGATTCTAGGTACTGAAGACACAGCAATGAACTAAACAGACAAATCCCTGACCTGGGTAACTAGAAGATGAACCCTGAACAGCTGCTAATGTTCAGAGAGTAAGGAAGCACCCCCAAAAGGTTGAATGCATGCCTCGAGGACACAGAGCCTGCCCAAAAGGGTTCCCGCCAGCAAAATCTGGGACATTTAAGTGCCAAACAATTGTAGACAATAGTGAATTATAAACCGTTAAAAAATAGAAATAGATGAATCCGTTTTAACAATGGGCAGATAAGGGAGAAGGGAGGGCTCTTGCTTCCAGTAAAAGGCCAAGTCCCCCTGGTAAGTGTGCATGGAGCGCTAACGTTAGAGATCTCCTCTTACCAGCAGCACAACGAAGGTAGGCTCCGGCAAGGATCGCCAATGGTTCTAAACCTAGGAGGTAATTTTCATAAGCCACAGGAGATTTGTATGGGCTTAAGTGTCTCCCTAGAGACTGGTCATCAGTGATTATTATAGTGCCGAAGTCAGACATCACCTTGACCAGATGATTAAAACTGACATCACCCAGGAGGGGCAGGTGCATGCTGTATAGCTCCAGATGTCCTTTATTGAGAAGGATACACATCGCCTATGGCAGATTCTGGCAGGGAATGTAGATCCTGAAGCTAACTATGAGGACACAGCGCATGAACTCCAAATGAGGAAACGTCTATTGAGAGAGAGACAGAGACAGAGAAGCCCCCTAGTCTTCAAAAGTGCCGATGTCATAAAATACAAAGGAAGGCTGGGAGGGAGAAATGCTATAAAGTACAGAATTGGGTCAATTGACATTTTGGGCCGATTGGCATTATTGGGTCAATTGTCAATTGGAATACAGCAAGTAGATTAAAGTGTTTTAGCAGAGTTAAGTGTACTAAAGTTGATACCTGTACTGTGGTTATTTAGGAGAATATCCCAGTTCTTGGAAAATACACACGGAAGTAACTAGAAGTGATAACATGGTTATATGAGAGGGAAGGAGTATATTATAAGGGTGAATCTGGGAAAAGGCTGTTCTTTGTACTATCTTTATGTTGGCCACTTTTCCGTGTTTGAAATGATCTCCAAATAAAAAGTTACACAAAAATCCTCTGACCTCATTGAGCTGGCATGCATTAGGATTACATAAGGAGTGGACAAAAACTGAACCCCCGTTCTGCAATGGAAGCTGCTTGAACGTCTTTCTAAACACGTACTTACGCCTAATCACGTCTAGCATCACCTTTTAGTACCCTCTCTAGGCTAGGATGGGGATCCTCAACCAAAGGAGTGGAGGTTCTCCGTCGGCACCTCGCTTCTTCGTGTGTCTGTCCACCTCTCTTCCCTCCACTGTTCTACGTGGTAGTATTTCTCAGTTTCAGGGCTTGGACCGTCAGGCCCCAGCCAGGACGGTGGGAACCTTCTGAGTATTTACAACAGGGAGGGGCACCCGGCTGGCTCAGTCGGTTAAGCATCTGGCTCTTGATTTCAGCTCAGGTCACGATCTCAAGGTTAGGGAGTTCAAGCCTTGTGTCTGGCTCCTCGCTGACAGTGCAGAGCTGCTAGGGATTCTCTCTCTCTCTCTCTCTCTCTCTCTCTCTCTGCCCCTCCCCTGCTCGCTCGCTCTCTCAAAATAAATAAACAAACTTTGTTTTAAACAGGGAGCTTAATGCTGGCATCGTTGGGTCGGGTGACGGAAAAGTTGAGAAGACAAAGGGGAGAGCGAAGTGGCCCAGAGATTTGCAGAGGCAGAAAGCCACCGCCACCCCTTTGGAAGGACAGAGGGAGACGGCAGTGCTGCTGGAGCCCAGGGGCTGGGCGGGGCTCACCTGGCAGGTGCACGGACCACCGCAAGTCTGTCTGTCTGCGCCAGGCGGAGCTGCTGCTGCTGGAGGAGCAGGGGCGGTTCGGAGGCAGAGGGAAGTCCCTGCTTCTCCCTTCCTTGGATTCCGGTCTCTCACTACTGCCTCCTAGTGGCTGCACCCAATGCGAGCCAGCTAACAGGGCAACCTGGGAAAAGCAGCTGGTCAGGGTGAACCCATCTCTCACCCTCTTTTTTTTCTTTTTTTTAAGAGTTCTTTTTTTTTTTTTAAGTTTATTTATTTTTGAGACAGAGGGAAAGAAAGAGAGCAGGGGAGGGGCAGATCATGACCTGAGCCCAGATCAAGAGTCAGACACTTTAACCCACCGAACCCCCACCCCCCCACCCCACCCCTCGCCCCGGGGCGCCCCTATCTCTCACCCTCTTAACACACATACTTTGCAGGATACAGAGCAGAGGAGAGGAAAGGTGGAGAAATGGATCTTAGGACACCCACTCCCCTCTCTTTATTGTGATTTGCAGATAGTCCCTGGCTTTGCATACACAATGTTCCAAATCCCCTTAACATGTTGTCTTTAGGGAGGCGTGGCTCCTCGCATATCTTGTAAGGTACATTTTTGGTCTCATTTCTCGGGTCCGTGACTCTGTCTCCCTACACTAAGTCCTCCCCCTGTCGGCTGCTATCCCTGGAGGCTGACCTCCACCAACTGTGGCTTCTGTGGTGGGGCAGAGCTGTCTCAGAAGTCTTGTCTAGTGTTCACCTTAGAGTTCCTACTGTGGCTGCATCTTTGGGAGTGTTAATCATGCACCTCTCACTCTCTGTTTCTCTGGTCCAGTTATAATTTCCCAAATGCCATCTGTAACTATGTGAGCGGTGTTTTAACCCCCTTCGGTGGAAAGGGTCTCTTCATCTGGGACCTGGTCTGAACGCGGAGTTCCCCATCATGCACGTCCTGTGTCCCATGATTGAACACAACCCCGCTGTCACCACTCTGCCACAGTCACGTCATGCCCAGTGGTTTTTTTAGCCTGTACTCTTTTGTGGTCTTGTATCCAGGAGTGGAAATGATGGGAGCTGGGCTCCCATTTTCCCTGAAAAAGGCATTCATTCTTTCCACATCCACACTACAGACGACCGGAATATTTGAAACAGGGACATATTGGAAGGAGCACGGTGGGAGGACAGGAAAACACTCTCTATCTCACGGTGACTAAATGTCAGCTGTCTAGAAGCCCCCAGTTCTCCCAGCCCGCGGTCATGATGCCCTTTAAGATTTCAAGAAGGTTCACTCAAATTTTCCCATCTCACTTTTGTCCCAGATCAACATCCTTCCCAAAATCTTTTACACTTTTCTCTGCGGCTTTAATTTCCTCCTGGCCACCTCTGGTTTCAGTTTCTTGCTTTCAT
This sequence comes from Prionailurus bengalensis, assembly GCF_016509475.1. Classification (NCBI taxonomy): domain Eukaryota; kingdom Metazoa; phylum Chordata; class Mammalia; order Carnivora; family Felidae; genus Prionailurus; species Prionailurus bengalensis. The sequence goes on along the minus strand of NC_057344.1, from coordinate 186,601,016 downwards.
ATAATTCCCCATTCTACATCCTTTGGTAGAGGGGGGCATGCTCTTCCTTTTCCACATCGCCTGATTGATTTCGTTCTTAACATCGCACCGGTCTTTGACCTGGGAGGCCGTTGTGTTCCAAATGCATAGCCACGAAGTGGCTTCCCAATCCTCGTTGGATTGTGACCAGAGTGAGAGATAAGCATGTATCGATTAAGGTTGATCTGTTTCAGGCTTCCCTGCTACCACAGCTAGTACTGTTTACTCAAATACACACACTCCCCTCGAAGTCCTTCTTGACACAAGGCATAGGAAGCTTCTGGCGATATTTTGATCGTATGGGGGTTGCTTTTAACTCAATACAGCACAGGCACACACATGCATACACACCCCAACTTAAAATTAAACATTAAAATCCCTATTCTCGATGGCCGTTGGCCATGAGCTTCTTACTGGCTGGTCTTCCGTATAAAACCATGATCTAGGGGCACCTGGGTGGCTCAGTCGGTTGGGCGTCCGACTTCGGCCCAGGTCATGATCTCGAGGTTCGTGGGTTCGAGCCCTGCGTCGGGTTCTGTGCTGATAGCTCGGAGCCTGGAGCCCGCTTCGGATTCTGTGTCTCCCTCTCTCTCTGCCCTTCCCCAGCTCGTGCTCACACTCTATCTATCTCTGTCAAAAATAAATAAACTTAAAAAAAATAAAAAAATAAAATCATGATCCATCCCCATATTCTACCTTCTTTCCTTTTTGTCGTGTCTCCTTACGTCCTCCATTTTAGCAGACAGCCCCCAAACTAGCCACTGACCTCCAACGTGTGCACAGGACGGGGCGAGGGGAGAACGCCACGGGAGGGTTAGACGATAGGTGTCCCTTGTGAAGAGGACAAAGTAAACACGATAAAAATTGAGAATAACCTGGACAATTTTCTGCTCCCCCAAACATCCACCTCATAGCCTCTGATTCTGTGCTTTGTTCTTTTAGACCCTGAAAGCTTTTTGGTCTTCAATAATTCTCTATTAAAATGCAAATACCTACTGGGAGTTGTTAAGCCTTATTAGTTAATAGTTGACTGTTGCAGGAGCATAGGATCCTGCTTTAATGGGGTCAGATCGGCAGCCGGATGGGGGGGGGACACACAGATTCAGGAAGGAGACAGAGTATTTATTGAAGGGGCGGTTATTTGGCTCTTTCTTATATTTTGACCAGAGGGAACTCTGCTCCCCATTACCCAGAACCCTCTCTTTGCCTTCGGAAGACAAGTAGTTTGAAAATGGTTGCTTTGTTTCTCCTTGACCTGAGCACAAGTTGAATTAAGGAGAGATGCTGGAGTGTCTCTGCTTCCCCATGCCTAAATTAGAAAGGGTAAAAGTAATCCAAGGAAATTACCACAATGAATCCCCCTCCAGTCTAATTTTAGCTCCATTTCGTAGCACCCGTCCCGTGGGCCACAGGTGGCCCCCGTGGCTCAGCGGACCGCAGCAAAGCCCAGACATGGCCAGGATGATGAGTGTGCTTCCCCTGCGGTGGGAGGGAAGCTGAATTCCTATGAGGTGGACTTGCCCAGGTGAGCCCATTAGGGAGCACCAAAAGAGAGTGCAAGTGCACACCGCCAGTGGGTCCCAACCCCTGGGCAGCCCGCAGAAACCCAGCGGGACCTCTAGAGGGAATGCAGGCATCCGTCCATCAGCGGAGTCCCCGGGCAGCATCTTCTTCGTCACCTGTGCTCTCCACCGCGCCCGCCACCCCGGGGAGCGCCTGCAGCAGGAGCCAAGTCGCCTTCATGTCCAAGTGTAGGCGCAAAATGGCGTCGAGCGCCACGAACAGGTGACATCGCGGGACCATTGCGAAGCAGAAGTGGAAGATAACGTGAGGTCTTTGCCACCTTCCCGCCCCTTTCCTCCAGAATTCCGTTTTCCCTTTCAGATTGGCTATTCAAAATAAGTTACCACCAGCAAGGCATCGGCACCCGCCAAGGTGCAAACAGCCTTGCTCGGAAGCAGGGTCCCCGGAGCCACCTGTTGTGCCCCATTAACTCTTTCGTTCCCGGGGGTCGGGTTCCACGGGGGCCAAGGCATGCCCAGTTGGCTCAGAATAGCATTATCCACCAGTGTGGAAGCATTCCAGTATTTTAACAACGTCTGGCTGTCCTGGCGTGCCCTGCCCCGCTCCAAGCACCCCGCTCTAAGCTCGGAAGATGTGCTGAAAGTGAGCCTAAGAGACTTCAGCTGTCAGCGGGCCTATGCCCTTGGGGGTGGGTGCGCCAGGGAGCTCAGTCCTAGAGCAGAGCTGGGGGTTTGACCCAAGAGGCTCAGGACCTTGTGGCTCAAGAAGGCAATGTCTGGCAGGTCAGGCCACAGCCTCTCCTCGCTGCGGGAGGCATGGGCACCGGTTTCGGTTTCGGTACCCTGGGAACTCCCTGCAGCCTGCAGCAGTCCCGGAGAAAGGCCTCCTCTGCCATCGAGGTATTCGCTCTCTGTGCTTTCTAGCTTTTCCTTAGCTTATTTCCACCATTGAAGGGAAACTTGCTTCCCCCCTCTCCACAACCCCTAGCCCCCTTTGCAAGGAAAAAAAAAAAAAAAAAAAAATCTCTAGGCAAGCCCACCTCTGCTGCTTGCTGGAGACAGGAGAGGAACTGCTTCTGTTGTGTGCACAGTAGATCTGGCTCACTTTTCCTACCTCTGTCCTCCTTCGTGCCTCAGACCTGTCCGTCTGGTACAGGCGTAGGGAACTCCGATTCATAGGGGTAATCGTGGGCCGGCTCGGTGGGGGTGGGGAGACAGAAGGAGGAGAGCCGGGAAGTGAGCTATTTTCAGTTTGTCAAAAATCCAAATGGAAAGTATAGATGAACGCAATACTCTTGTGTGCAACTAGGGAAATCCGACTTGAGCCGGCTTAGGGGGAGAAAAATGGAATTATTGGCTCATGAAATCAATCCACAGGAAGAACTCGGGTATGCTGAGCCTTGGGGACAGCTGGAACGGGGGCCTCAAATGTCACCAGGACACTCTCTCATTCTCTGGCTCTATTACCTGTGTTGTCCTCTGAGTGTGGGCTTCATTCTCGAGACCAGTGGTTCTCCGCCAGGGACGGAGAGGGATTTTACCCCGCAGGGGGCGCTTGGAGATGTCTGGGGGGAGGGAGGCATCCAGTGGGTGGAGGTCGCAGATGCTGCTAAACATACTACGATGCACGGAACAGCCCCCAAAACAAAAAGTTATCCGACCCCAAATGTCCATAACAGTTGAGAAACCTGCTCCAAGATCCCAGGGGGACTGAGACTTGCTCCTTCTGATCCAAATGTCAAAAATCAATGAGAAAAAAAAAAAAGAGAAACCTTATGATTTCACCTTTACGTGGAATCTAAAAAACAAAACAAATGAACAAAGCAAACAAAACGTGAACAGACTCACAGGTACAGGAAACAAGCTGTTGGCTACCAGAGTGGGGACCGGGTAGGGGGATGGGCAAAATAGGTGAGGGGGAGTAAGAAGTACAAACTTCCAGTTACAAAATAAGTAAGTCATGGGGATGTCATGTGCGGCATTGGGAATATAGTCAATAATACTGTAATAGCTTTGTACGGTAGCAGGTAGTAACTAGACTTGTCGTGGGGATGATTTTGTAATGGATGAAAATATCAAATCACTATGATGTGTAACTAAAACTAATAGGCTATTTTATGTCAACTGTATTTAAATAATAATTAATAATAATGATAATAATAATAACAAATCCCAGGGAAGTTCTCTGACGGACTCAGCTTGGTCTGGGGGTTTACCCTTAGACTAGTCCAGAAGTCCAGAAAGGTAAGAGTTTAGATCATGAATACCCTATTTATTTATGTTTTATTTTTATTTGTTTTTTTAATGTTTATTTATTTCGAGAGAGAGAGAGTGTGTGTGTGAGCGGGGGAGGTGCAGAGAGAGAGACACAGAATCTGAAGCAGGCTCCAGGCTCCGAGCCGTCAGCACAGAGCCCAAAGCGGGGCTCGAACTCATAGACCGGAAGATCATGGACCTGAGCCAAAGCCGGATGCTTAACCGACTGAGCCACCCAGGTGCCCCATGAATACCCTTTTTAGAACCTCAACGTTGACACTGGGAAGAAGCATTCTCAGAAGAAAAAAGGTGAAAAGCAGGTGAAGGAAATATAATACAAAGTTAAACAAATGTTACTATTGAGTAAGTTCAGTTTATTTGAGAGACAGCATCTTTTAAAACGAGATAGGAGAGAGTAAGTGAAGAGAAGTGATCTTCGGTGGAGTGAAGTTTGGGAACCGTATGAATATTACCCTCCACTAAAGTACTGCACCGGCCAGACCCTATCCCCCATTCCTCCCATGAAGAGAAGTCCTGGGGGACCCGTTCCCCGCTCAAATCTATGGGTGGTAAGTGGCTATTCAGATAAACTAATTATTGCTAATGTTTAGCTAGCTAATGAGTTATTCCTTCCAGATGACATAATGCCTAACCCCATTACAACGTGCATATCCTTTAAAAGGTCCTTAAAGGAGAAAATAATGGTAGAAATTTCAGGCAAATGGGAGCTTGGTGGGAAGATATTTTTGTTTCGGAGGCCTTAGATTTTGGGTTGTTCCTTTAGGTGGCAGGTGACTCTGTATCTGAATAAGATATGCTCAAGGTCAGCAGTTTCTGAAGGATATTCTACAGAACACTGAGTCCTTGGGGGTAGTACTAAGTGTTACTGAGAATGAAGATTTCATGAAGGAGGAGGAGAGCGGGGAAGGAAAAAAGAGAAGAAAAACTTCATAATCTGATAAATTGGGAAATACTGGGCTTAGATAAAATTTAGTGGACTTCTTTATTATAGGACTCAGAGCTTTTTTTTTTTTTTTAACGTTTATTTATTTTTGAGACAGAGAGAGACAGAGCATGAACGGGGGAGGGGCAGAGAGAGAGGGAGACACAGAATCGGAAACAGGCTCCAGGCTCCGAGCGGTCAGCACAGAGCCCGACGCGGGCCTCGAACTCACGGACAGTGAGATCATGACCTGAGCCAAAGTCGGAAGCTCAACTGACTGAGCCACCCAGGTGCCCCAGGGACTCAGAACTTTTAACAGAACGGGTACTGTGACCCTCAAGAAGGGAACTCAAGTGAGCAAACTTTTTGGGCCAAGGAACTCTGTTTGCTGAGGCACATTGTACATAGGGTGTGATTACCCTGTCTTATGCCCACTGTCCTTGCACGATTGTGAAAGGCATTCCCTTTCACGCCCCAAAGTGTACCAGTTTGGAGGGCAGATGATATGATTGCCCTATTCTAACAGGAACACACTTTGAGAAATGCTTTTTTTTATTGCCATCTTTATTTGTGGGGAGCAGCTTTTTAATACCACCTTAAATCGGTCTTAGGAAGTCTCCTCCGGGGGCATATTTTCACAACTGAGGCATGGAGCTTAGAGTTGATTCACAGTGATTTCCAGATGAGCCCAGGATGAGAAAGACTCAGAGCAATGGTTTCCCATCATCCCCCAGAACACTGATAACTTGATCCCTTTCCCCCCATCAGTGTTAGCATTCGAATGCCAGGATCAAAGCATGGACTGTTTAAAATTGGACAGATTGTAAGGTCATTGCATGGTGAAGGAATTGTTTGGTTGTAAGAGACGGAAACTCAATTTGAGCAGGCAAGAAAAAAGAAAAAAAGTAATTTCAGGAAGAAACTTTTGTAAGTAGAGGACAAATTTCAGCAACCAGAGCACTGTTGGGTACCGTGGGGGCTGGACCCTGTTTCTTGATGTTTCCAGGATTCTCTCATCAATCACAGCTTGTTTCTGCCTTAGCTTCAACACGCCCCACCACAGACCATGCTGCCTCTAGTTGCTGGTGACAGAAGTCAAATTCATGACCTTCAAGTATTCACATAATAAATACTAGACAAAACAAAGACGATTGTTTTAAAATTAGAGCCACGAGCAAAAATGGTAAGCAGCACAGAGTGGTTTCAAAGGAGGAGAAGCCCAGAATGGTGGGGGTTTTATTTGAAAGCCAAAGAGAGGGACAGAAAACAATTCCTGTAAAAAATCACCCTTGAAAGTCCTTAAATCACCTATCAAGTACAGTCTATGTGGTTTTATGTCCTTAACGCTCGATATATACAAATGACAGAGGCCTGCAATAATGTGCAGGAAATAATGAATAACGTACAGGCAAAATACAAAATTCCAGATTTCTTACATAAAAGGCACAAAAGAAATAGAAGAATAAAGAAGAAAATACAGAAAGACTACCGATGGTTTCTTCAGTTGAACACCGGCTAAAGTATGCAGGTTAGAATTAAGGGGCATTTTGTACCAAAAAAGCATCTAGCTTTACATACTAGCGTGATATTTAGGGCAGAGACCATGAGCCGCCTCCAGGGAGAAGAGCCGTGTTGTGTCGAACCTCCCGCTCATGCTGGCTGGCGAGTGGTTCCCTGAGTGGGAGGTGGAGAAAAGTCACTTGCCCTATTCTGTGTTTGTTTACTTCTCCTTTCTGTTTTCTTCCCCCCCCCCCCTCCCCCTGCCTTCTTCTTCTCCTCATCTCGCCTCAGCCTTCTCTCCCTCTCTGTCTCTTCCACTGCCAACCTTCCCTTTAGACCAATATGGCAGGCCATGTAAAATGGTCGTGGAGAACAGGAAATAGGGTTACACAGGTTTCAACCCCGGGTGGCTCAGTCAATTAAGCGTCTGACCTCTGCTCTCCGCTCAGGTCTTGATCTCAGGGTCATCAGTTCAAGTCCTGGGTGCAGCTCCTTGCTGGGTGTGAATCCTACTTGAAATGAATAAATGAAATGAATCTCACCACCGAGAGGACCTTGGATGTGACCTTGGAAAGCTCCTTAATCTTTCTGTGCCTCGGACCTAAAACAAGGGCAATGATAGAACACACCCGGTAGTTTTCTTGTGATGATTACATGAGATAATGTGTACAAAGCCACTTAGACAGTGACAGACACCCATAAGCATTACCGTTAAGTCTTTTACACTATTGTTTATTTGTATAATAACACCAACAGGCTCCCTTCCTGATTTTCACTTTGTTCATTTCCTCCCCTTCCCCAATTTTTACTTTGTTGCTTTGTTTGTTTCAGTTTCTTTTTTTTTTTAAAGACTTTATTTTTTTTTTTTAATTTTTTTTCAACGTTTATTTATTTTTGGGACAGAGAGAGACAGAGCATGAACGGGCGAGGGGCAGAGAGAGAGGGAGACACAGAATCGGAAACAGGCTCCAGGCTCTGAGCCGTCAGCCCAGAGCCTGACGCGGGGCTCGAACCCACAGACCGCGAGATCGTGACCTGGCTGAAGTCGGACGCTTAACCGACTGCGCCACCCAGGCGCCCCTGTTTGTTTCAGTTTCTAATCAATCTCTGGCTGGCTCCTACCTCTTGGAGAGAAAGCCTCTCTCCTTCAGAAGCCACCCAGCGTCCCTCCCTCATCCATTCATTCAGGTATGCGTTTCACAAGTATTTATTGAGTGACTTCTGTGTCCCAAGCATTATTCCAGGTGCTGGGGCTATAGCAGAAAACAAATCAACACAAACCCCTGTTCTCAGAAGCTAATATCCTGGAGGGAGAAGGAGGCTATGGGGGAAAAAGTTTCAAGTGCCCCTGGTCCCTGGTGTGTTTATGGCTGTCCCCCCATCTCCCGCTCCTGCTTGCTTACATCTCAATCCTGGATGCTACCTCCTTGCCATAAACACTTCGCTCTTGGGTTTATTTGTGAATACCTCAGGTTGTTCCAGAAGGGATTTCAGGCAGCTTCCTTGCCTTTTGGCCTCACTGCTTCCAAGTGCCTTGTTTCCTCCCCTGAAATGTGCTGTGATTTTCTTCCTAGGTGCCGTTCAGGTTTTCCAAGCCGGATCCACCTCCTGCCTGGTCCTTTCAGAGTCCCTTTCTTTGGTGCAGGCACCAAATCCCAATTTAGCAACACTTGTGATTATAATTAATGTGCTGTTTACTCCCTCTTCCAGATCATTAATGAAGATGTTAAATGAGACCAGAATGAAACCGCGTCCCCGTGGCATCCCGGGAAGACACCTTCCAACAACTTGACACTCTGCCATTTGCTGTTTCATTACCCTTTGTTTACCTTGCAAACACAGGCCCTCGCTTTTGAAAGAGGCAGAAAGCTTGATATTTCTATTGCTGCAGAGATGCCACTGGAGGGTGGGGACATGAAAACCTGGCATATTGTAAATACGTCCTTTTGAGTTTGAAATGAACGTGGATTACAAATTGAGCATTGTCAGTAAATACTTCTTGCTCTCCCTCCTCTCAGATGGCTTTGTTTTCCCTGGACTTTTCTGCAGCTGTTCTGTCTTTTGGAGCAGGGAGAAGGCTAGATGTTTGCTCTTTGCAAAGATGTTGCTTGTATCAGCTTAACTATGAACTGTGAAGTTACTTTGTTACACGTACAGGCTGTGTTCATGGGCTGCATTAAAGCCCTGTGTTTTTGGCCATGTAACCTTGCAGTGCCCTCCTGCTCTGACCCTAGCCCAGCCATGTGACTTTCTCTGGCAGACAGAATTTTGGCAGACATAATGCAGGCATAAGCTTGGGGGAAAAAATGTCTCTGCTTGCATTTTTGCACCCTCCACAGTCGCCATAAAAACATGCCTGGGAGAGCCTGTTGGAAGACAGAACACATGGACAAAGGCCAGTTACCCCAAATGTCCAGTCAACACAACTGGATGACCACCAGATACGTGAATGAGCCCACCCCAGATGAGCAGAGCCTCCTCGCCAACCAACAGATGCATGAACAATAAGTATATTGCTTATGAGGGCTTCTTGTTTGTTACACAGCGTTAGCCGTGGCCATAGATAGCTAATACCATAGCATACATTTGGAGTCTCACGGACTAGAAACTCATTGATCTCCTAATGGTTTTGCACATAGTGCATCTCTGACACGATCTTTTACAAGAAAGGAGAAAGAAACGTTTTCTAAGTAGGAATTGAGAAGTACATAATCGGTCCTAGGGTCTGCTTTCAGACTTTAAAAAGCAAAACGCGGAATATAATCCCCGTGAGTTTTCTTCTCAAGATCGTTAAAGCATTTATTGAGCACCTGCTGTGTATGGAGTGCCATAAGAATTCTGACAAGTACAGTAACCTTTATGTGGAGAAGGGGGTGTGGGAGAAAAAGGTCTCCGTGGAATGCTACAGAATCTTCAGCGAACCAAAAAATGCCCCTTTTCCCAAGGAAGATGGAAAAGAGAGAAAGGAAGTCTGTCCAAGAAGAACAAGAGGGCACTTTCTCCCAACACTTTCAACCCTGAACAATGGTTTGCTGCTTCCTTTTTCAAAGACTTGCCTCCTGAAACTGCCCCACCACTCAGCCCCCTGCTGAAAGATGCTCCTTTGACTTGGAGCAACACAATGACAGGTGACCTTAGCGGGCCGGGCAAAGCCTGTTTATACATCCCGAGTGGAGCCACATGCTTCTGGAGCGAGGAAGAAGCAGCCTCTAGTTGCTCCCTGGGGCGTTCCTCACCCAGCAGCCCTCTGTGCTCCTTCGAAGCTGACACTCAACCCTGGGACCCAGCTACTCAAAGTGCAGCCACAGACCAGCCGCGTGGCCGGCACCTGGGACCTGGTTGGATGGGCAGAATCTCAGGCCTCTTCCAGAGCTACTGAGCCCCAATTGATACTTTCATAAGGATCTTGGGATCTGTGTGCGTGTTGAAGTGTGAGGAGCACTATACTAGGGGGGATTTAGAGTTTTCCTGGAGGGGTAAATAATTCATTTGGAGCCACCTCCCCTAGGTAGTGGGCTTCTGGAAGGCAGGAGTATATGGTATGGGTATTTGCATCCCCAGACCTAGCACCGTGTCTGACTCTAGGAGCTCAAGATAAACTGGTTGAACTCAAGTGAGTTGCTGTCACTGATGGGTCAGACCCACTCAGCCCGCCCCATGACCTACCGGTCAGACCTTTTCTTTCCATGATTCCTGAGCCTCCTGGAGTGGACACCTGCTTGAACTGACCCAAATGAAACAGTTTCTACACGGACTCCAGGCAGGTCCGCACGCACACTCCAGAGATTTAGGCTTGAACATTGTGACGTAAGGCACGGCATCGAGTGCGTTCGAACAAGCGAGTCTGGGGCCAGGGTCCTGCATATGTTAGAATGTCCACCCTGAGCCTAAACTAGGGCCCTACTGAAAAATGTGTTGGGCTTTCTGCAGTGGCCACAGAAATAGACCCTCAGCAGGCCGGAAGGGAGAGAGAAGGGAGGAAGGTAAGAAAACAGAGGGTGGGAGAGGAGAAGGAAAGGAAAAATAGGCCAGGGCTTGTGGGACCTAAATTTTTCCTTCTTATTTTCCGGTGCAACTTGGAATTTTTCATCCCCCTCCCATGGTATCATTGACAGTAAATATCCAATCTTTTCTGCCCCACATCAACTTGAGTAATATACTATAGCTAAGGTTGGCTGCATCGGTTCTCTTCCCCCTTACTCAGTTCAAGTTAAGAATGCTCCCACCATACATTACTGTTGGGATTTTAAAAATGATTTATTTTGCTGTACAATTCAGACCTTTGAACCACACCGGATGCTGGGCGCTTTGTTGACACAGTAGTTAGGGATAAAAGGAGAGTTTAGGGGATTGTGGAATTCCGTCTTTCTATAAATCACTAATTTTATTGTAGTAAATAGAGGTCACCTCCTGGTACGTCAATAGCCTGCCTTGAAAAATGGTAGGAAGCTATCACAGTCCATCAAAAGAAAAAAGGAGACAAGCGGAGTGGAGGGAAAGAGTATTTTCTCAGCGTTAGCCAAGACTGCGGCAAGATGTGGCTAGTGTGGTCAGAGCTCCTTGTAAGAGAAACTTTCCACTGTTTGCTGAGCATCTTGTACGTTGGCTTCTGCCCCAGACGAGAAGCTTTATGAAGACGAAGCATGGGGCAAAGTAGCTGGGGAGGGGGGGGGTGCCTGGAAGTTCAGTTCGGCCGTGATCTTAGAAAGACCTTGGCCGGCGGTGAGAAACTCGAGAGCACGCTCCCCATCGATGCCCTTACGTGGCCAAGGATCACACAGACAGGCGCCACCTAGGGCAGGAATTGCAAACAAAGTAGATGATACCCTGCCTAGGAAGGTTCTGTGCTAAACTGAGCAGTGCAACTAGAGCTGTTCTTTCCAGTTCCCTTCTTTCTCAGCTACAGAGACAATCACAGAGCGCTTGCTCCATTTCCCAGCACACTTGCAGCAAGATGTGGCTAAGGCGACTCACTTCTGACCTTTGAGACGTAAGTGGAACTTCCTGGAAAGTCTCCCCTTCCAGTATAAAAGGACAAAGCCTTGCGAGGAGAGATGTTGTCCGTTGCCCCTTTACCTCCTCCATCCTCTTTTTTTTTTTTTTTTTTTCTTTTTTGGCCTGGGACATAGATACCGCGGCTGGATGTGCAGCAGCTATCTTGAGATTATGAGGCCCAAACACCATGTACTAAAGATGGCAAGGTTTCCAGACAGAGGCGCCCAGCTTCCCGATGGCATCGTTCGGCCTTGGTGCCAGCCCTGGGCTTCTGACTCCTGGATGTCATGCTGCCTGCGAAAACCGAACCCCTCAATTGTTTAAACCCTAGTGGTCACATTTGCTGGTACTCACATGGTAATATACTGCCCCCTAGCTCTATCCATTGTTGCCACGTAGAAAGGCTGGCCCAGTGTTGGCCAGATCTGACTTTCCCAGAGAAGCTGCAAGTGTGGATTGCTTTTTCCACGTGAAATTTCCCAGCTGGCAGTTGAGGATTGATCCCAAGAGAGACACTTCGTTGAGTTATCTGAGAACACGCTTCCAATTTGTGACCTCTGAGTTCTAGAACGTTTACTCCGGGCGATGTTTACAGGTGCGACGTTAAGCACTCTGTATCGATTATCTCATGTAATCCTCCCAATGGTGCTGAGAGTAATGCTATTATTACTTCCGTTTTATAAATGAGGAAACTGAGGCCGAAAGGCTGACTTGCCCAGTGCTATCGAGCTAGTAGGGGAAGAGGCATCAGGAAGGCTCATGCCTGACTTTGGGGCAGGCGTTGCTGATTACCATGGAGTCAATCATCTATCACCACAATAATGCTGCTGAACAAACCACCCCAGACTCAGTGGCTTCCAGTCAGCCTTTATTCTCCGCCTTGGAGGTCTGTGGGTGGGACTGTGGCTTGGGAGAGCTGCGCTGGTCTCAGTGGGTGACTGGGCTTCCTCCGGCTGTGGCTTCTGTGGGATGGGCTAGGAGTCGGATTCAGGTCAGCTCCAGGGGTGTTCACTCTGTTCACTCTGGCCCAAGGGAAAGGTCAACGGCCACGCACTTACGTGCTCCCTTCGGGGGACACGGGAGTTAAGAACTAAGCCATATGGGCGAGTGCACTTAAGGCCTCAGAGTGTTGTGACTGGCAGTCCATTGACCAAGAGAGGTTACGAAGTCACGCCCAACATCTATGGAGCCGGGATGTGCACTTGGCCCACGGGGGAGGGAGAATGCATCGTGCCCGACAGTCACCCAAACAATGCCAACCTTGCAGCACAGTCTCCGGACAAGCTGGCCTTCATTCTGAGGAAACAGAGCCTCCTTTCTTCCCCCCATTGCCTGTTTGCAAAAGTGGCGGAGGGCGCCTGGATCTGGTAAACGGGACACAAAGCGATCCAAACGCATCTAAAATCAGTTCACTTCAGCGATGTCACCGCCCTCTGACAATGTTACCCCCTGCCAACTGTGGCCCAGGTCCAGCTTCTGGGAGGCAACGACAGGAGGCGGGGAGGAGCCGGTGGGAAGGCATCCCAGCTCCTTTGTCGGGGAGGAGCTTCCATCCCAGTTCTGAGCAGCAGAACCCGTGCCTGCCGCCTTCCACGACGGCTCCCACCCGGGTTCCTGCCTTGTCTCTTTCCCCCTCATCATCGTTCCTGTTTTCTTTCCCCCTTCTCCAACGCTCTGGAACATCCAGCCATCCAGTCATTCAATTCTTCAAGCAACAGGCACTCACTGACCACGTCTTTTGTACCAAGCACTGTCTGCGAGGGGAGGACCAGAATCATACCCATTCCTGCACAGCCTACTTCTCGCAGGGGCTGACAGGTAACAGACAGACACATGAAGTGAACGAGACCATCGCGGGGGGTGGGAAATGAGGACAGGCCGGCCGGAGGGAAGGGCAGGAAGGAGAAGCAGAAGGCTCTCCACTCACTCCTTTTATAGTGTAGACTGGGTGTCTGGGGTCCCTCCCCATAGTCAGGCTTCACGCAGACCTATGGATGTGCCACCTCAGACCGCTGGGGCTCACCAGAGAGCTACAAGAGAATGCAGACTGACCGGGTTCTCCAGAACCGTGGTTCTCAATGAGGCCAGGGTGGTGATTTGGCCCCTGGGGACATCCGGCCATGTCTGGAGACATTTTTGATGACCCCAGCTTGAGGACGGGGTTGCCACTGGCGTCTAATGAGTAGAGCCCAGGGATGAGCCATACATCCTGCAGTGCACAGGGCAGGATTATCCAGCTCCAAGTATCAGCAGTACCCGGGTGCTCTGGAGACATACTTGTTGGCCTCCCGTGCATCTCTGCGGGGATCAATTTCATTTTGAGATACCATTTGGTTCGCCTTGAGAATGGGTGATATTTGCACATCACAAAATTCAGAAAGCATAGTAGGGTTCATGGTGAAAATACCCATCCCCTCCAACCTTCTAGTTCCCCTCTCTTTTTCCCACTACTGACACCAGTTCCTTATGTATCTATCTCCAGACAGCCTCTCTTTGTATTTGAGCAGAGTCTGTTAGTGCCCCTCCTAATGTCCTCTCTCCCCTCACCTTGGCACACCTGTGCACCCTGAGTCTTCCCACCTGGGGCCTTTGGTTCTGGCCCTGGGAGCATTTGCAGCAAGCAGGAGTGACTCCAGAGTGATTGCTCCTGGGAGGAGCCCACAACCAATGGCAGATGGACCTTTGGTGGGTAAATGCCTCAGCTTCCTGGCCCCTTGGGCGAGATCACTCCGGGGTGAGAGCTACGCTGTTTTCCAGACTTGCCCAGCAGCGTTGCTCTCCGGCTGTCGTCAGTGGCAACTTTCTTGGTAATTGCCCTTAGTCGACTACATTTCCTTCCTTACCTATCTTGCCTTGCCTCGCGCTGCTTCTCCGCTCTCCTACTGGAGTTTCCTGGGATAGAAAATGGCGACACACATTTGTATCCTTCCCTCACAGTTTGACTCTGCAGAAACACCAACTAAGACAGAGACAAAGGTCGTATGTACAGATACATAATACACATTTGTAATGTACCACATACGTATGTGATGTAATGCATCCATATCCATACAGGTGATAGTGAAACATTAGGAAGGATGCGTGCCTTCCCCTTGACAGAGCCCCCTTGAATTCTCACAATGGCAAGTGCATTCTAGAGCTTACTATGCCTGGCAGAGAGCCAAATGCTTTCCTCGGGTCCCCTTACCGCTTCACAATCCTATATTGAAGATGATGTTCTTATCCCTAGATATATATTTAAAATATTTGGGCGGGGAGAGAGTGCAAGCAGGGGAGGGGCAGAGAGAGGGGACAAAGGATCTGAAGTGAGCTCAGGCTGGCCGTCGTAAGCCCGATGTGGGGCTCGAACTCAGGAGCCGTGAGATCGTGACCCAAGACGAAGTCGGATGCTCAACAGGTTGAGCCACCCAAGTCCCCCATGTCCTTATCCCTATATTTTAATGGGGATACTGAGTCACGGAGCTATCAGCAGAGGCAGGCAGTTCAAAACAGGGTCTCTATAACCCAAACTGCCTGGGTGAAAATCCTGGCTCTCTCTCTTCTTAGCAGGTGACCTTAGGCAAGTTGCCCTTCCTCTCTGTGCCTCAGTTTCTTCCCCTATGAAATGGAGACACTGTTGTGAGGATGAGATAAGTTGATAGAAAACTCTCAATAAAATTTGGATATCATTATCGTCTGGCTGAGTCTCCAAGCTGGAATTTTAACCACCGTGTTTTAATGCAGTCTAGTGATACGTTCATTTTTTTAAGCTAAAGGTAAAACTTGTGTTTCTAAGATTTTAAGAAAATAAGTACAAGAGATGACACAGAAGTTTTCTTCCAGAAATTCTCAAAGGGCACTTAAAAATGCTGCTGGAACCGGCCCGACACCCGAGCAGCATGGAAGGCTAGGGCATCCTGGTGGGAGCAGATTACACCACCGAGAGTCGCAGTGACCGAAGCAAAAGTCTGCGCTGCCGTTATGCTCATCTGCAGAAATCCAGACTCCCTGCATTCTAGAATAATTTGATCCACACCATCTGGCAGCCTGAAAGAAGAGGAGAAAGAAGAAGAGGAAGAAGAAACAACAGCCATGTAGCATGAATGTCACTCCCAAGCTCAGTTATGCGCTCTTGTTTGCTTCATGTAATACGAGCCGAATTTAAACATGTCAACATCTCAACAATTGCTGATTTTTCAAGCGCTATACGACGCATCTGGCGGGTGCCCATTGAATGTTCTTCAATGATGGTGACGTAAATGTATTTACTAAACTACAGCGTATTGAAAAAATAAATCGCGTATTGTGATGTCCTTTGGTTGGCGTTTGCATAAATTGCCACTCTCTGAAATAAATGGTTGAGATTTGAAAGAACACGACCGTGTTTTAAAATGTTCCAAGAGTCATAATTATAGAGCTTACAAACCATTTAGTCCATTTCCCTCGTTTTAAGTGTAGGAAAACTTAGCCCGAGATTGATTTCTGATAATGAGAGAGAAAGGAAGGAGGGAGCCTGGGACCCCAGACCCCCAGCAGCGAGGGAGACGGGGACAGGGGTGAGAGATGGTGGCAATTGGGGACCACCGCTAGGGTCCTCCCTCCCTCCTGACTCCTGCTGTGGCTTCTTAGAGAGGAAGCAGGAATGTAACCACTCACCAGGTGTAACTTCTCTTCTTCCCCTCCCCTTCAAGTTTGCTCTGAGAGGCAGGTGGTGTTTCTGAGGTTTACTAGGAAGGACTTCAATCTCCATTGAGCCCCCAGACAACTCTCTGGGGTGTGTCCCTCCAGAATTGTCGCAAGCTGAGAGAACGGGGGTGGGGCTTCATATCCTCCTGCTCCCAACTACTTAGACCTTAGATGTCAGCCACCCCAGGTGAGGTGGCTACCTTCCGCTCATGCGGTTCTGGAGGTGAGCTGACAGCTGGGGCTGGATGCCTGCAGCACACTCAGAGACAGAGGGGAGTCCTTCCTGCCTGCAGGGACCTTGGGCAGGACATCACTGTCCATCACACCCAGCATAGTGCCCGGCACAGAGTGAGCCATCAGTAAATGCTGAATGAATGAACCCATTCAGAGCCTGGGGATAGACCTGAGAGGGACAGAATGTGTTGTCACCTTTATGATATGATTTAGGGGCATGGGAAGAGATCAGTTCACCAAGGCAAAAATAAAGCTCCATTATACCTGTTACACTAGCATCCGGAATTTCTCAATGTTCCCAGGAATGGAGGCATTCCTGTACAAGGGCAACCCCCAAGATATGCGGTTGTAAGATGCTAGTTATAGTCCCTTCTCATCTGGGGTACCAAAAAGCTCAGAGCTGAATTTGCAGCGAATCGGGGCCCCCCGGGTAGCTCAGTAGGTTAAGCGTTCGACGTCGGCTCAGGTCACAATCTCGTGGTTCGAGCCCCCGCATCGGGCTCTGTGCTGACAGCTCAGAGCCTGGAGCCTGCTTCGGATTCTGTGTCTCCCTCGCTCTCTGCCCCTCCCCCACTCTCACTTTGTCTCTCAAAAATAAATACATGTTTTAAAACATTTACATTTGCAGCTTATCTATAATAATGCGTGGAACGTTCTGGCTTTAAAAACTGCGCTCTATTTCCCCCACCCCTAAACCGAACACCCCATTCTATTGTGTAGTTTCTCTGATTCTTGTGTTTTAGCATTTATTTATGTCTTACTATTGTAATTCGTGTGTTTCCCGTAGCTAAGCTTTGCGGAACAAGGCCAAGTATGAATACGTGCATACCGTATGTTTATTATTTTCTCACAACACTCAGTGGTTAGGGACCCAGTCTTGTTGGCTCTCATTCTGTGACATGAAGGCTAGTGGATGAGATCAAGTGGGATTATTCTGGGGTCTTCAATGGGACGTCTTCACCTTCGAAATGCTCTCTTTTGGCTTGACGAAGCTATAGACATAGCATCTTCAGGCTGTAGAAAAGGTCTTCCTTACGAGAACTAGTTGTATGAACCTCTGTGCCATGCAGCTTTATTTCCTGGATTTAGTTTACATATTAAATATAGGTTTTAGGGGCGCCTGGGTGGCTCAGTCGGTTGAGTGTCCGACTTCAGCTCAGGTCACGATCTCACGGTCCGTGAGTTCGAGCCCCGCGTCGGGCTCTGGGCTGACGGCTCAGAGCCTGGAGCCTGCTTCGGATTCTGTGTCTCCCTCTCTCTCTGCCCCTCCCCCGTTCATGCTCTGTCTCTCTCTGTCTCAAAAATAAATAAATGTTAAAAAAAAATTAAAAATAAATAAATAAATAAATAAATAAAGGTTTTATTATTTTTTTTCAACGTTTATTTTATTTTTGGGACAGAGAGAGACAGAGCATGAACGGGGGAGGGGCAGAGAGAGAGGGAGACACAGAATCCGAAACAGGCTCCAGGCTCTGAGCCGTCAGCCCAGAGCCCGACGCGGGGCTCGAACTCACGGACCGCGAGATCGTGACCTGGCTGAAGTCGGACGCTCAACCGACTGCGCCACCCAGGCGCCCCTATAAATATAGGTTTTAAAAAGCACTGCTGTCCTTAAGGTACAAATAAATATTTTCAGCCATAGCTTAGTGATTTTAAAATTCCAACATCCAGCGGGGCCCGGGTGGCTCAGTTGGTTAAGTGTCCAATTACAGCTCAGGTCATGATCTCACGATTCGTGGGTTCAAGCCCACTTAACTGAGCCACCCAGGCGCCCCAATATGTCATTCTTGAGAGAGTCTTTCGCTAGACTTGCATGCACACGGTTCCTCTGCCTGGAACATTCTCCCCCTCTCCACTCATCGTAGCTGTTCTCTTCTCTGATACTTTCCCTGAGGCTGCTTTGGGCTCCAAGGTCACCCTGACACTTACCATCCTCCATTGTACTTTCTTCATCAGTTCTTGGTCTCTCCCTAGAGGGGCCTGACTCGTGGTGGAGCTTCAGTGAACACCTGTTGAATGAATAAATGAATGAAGGAGAAAATAAAAGATGATGAGTTAACAATCCGTGCTGCAGTGGATTGAAAAGTCTTTAGAATACGTAGCCCGTGAGAGATCTGAGAGAACAGCGGTTCTGGTCTGGGAGAGAGGCATGCAGGCCTCACAGATATCAGGGCAGGTCTAAGACCTCAAGAAGCCTCAGCACCCACGAGGTCACCGTATGTCAGGGGTGGATCCCCCAAAGCCCCGTGTATGGCAGTGGTTGTCAATTAAGATTCACTCCTTATCCTATAGTTTTAATCCATTCAATACATTTAATCCATTCACCTGGCTTAGTCCCATCAAAAAAAATGTCTTATGACTCCCTGATTCGCTTTTGTTCTTGGTCTCAAACATGATGAAAGCCAAGTTTTTCCCAGACTTGAAATGGACAGAAACCTCAATTTCCTGGCCGCCCGAATGCACGCTGATGGGGAGCAGCCTGTCTCAAAGTCAGTTTTGCTTTAACAACATCATTACTGCTATCTCCTAAGGGCAGAGGCCACGGTCACCTCTAAACCACAGGGATCAGAGCCGCCCACGCTGTAGAGACCAGGGGACAAGAAGCAACTGTTGCTCACGCCAAAGAATCTGGATGTTGGAATTCGTTTTTAATGTTTATTTATTCTTAAGAGAGAGCATACACGCGGGAGTGGAGGAGGGGGCGGGGGAGGGGCAGAGAGAGAAGGGGACAGAGAATCTGAAGTGGGCTGTGAGCTGACAAGCTCAGAGCATGGATCCTGCTTCAGATTCTGTGCCTCCCTCTCTCTCTGCCCCTTGCCCGCTCACACTCTGTCTCTCTTTCTCAAAAAAATAAGTAAACAATAAAAAAAGAAAAGGAAAGAAAAGAATGACATACCTGTGGAGTAAAAGAAGTCCAGCTGGCTGGAGCCCCAAGTGTGAGCAGGGGTGGGGTGGAGGGAGACGGAATATGGAGTTAGGGGGGTGCCGCGTGAGTCAGCCTGGAGGTTGCTGTAGGGTAAGTGGGGAATCATTTGGAAGGTTCTGAAGTGATGTGATGACCCAGTGGGATTTCTGTTTTTAACAAATCGACAATCTAAGGAAGAGATTATTGCCATCTGGCCTCAAGAGAGCAGCAGTGGTGGATACGCCCCCAAGTTGTTTAGGGGGCAGAGTGTGGCCCCCGGCCCAACCCTAGTACTGGGGACTTGGGCGTGAGGGGCTGGTAGGTGACTAACCCTGCCTCCCCAGACTGGGGTGCAGTCTCCCTGCCCCAGGGTCCTACTGCCACCAGAGTCCCCATGAAGCTGAAGATTCGTGCGTAGATTGTACCTGAGGACCTATTTCCCAAGAGTGATTTGAAATGAGAATGAGATCTCCAGTGTGGATTCACACTCGGAAAAAAATTGCGAAAAGGAATCTGAAATTGCCCTGCATCTGAATCACTGGCATTCATTTCTCTGAATTGGCCCGAGGCTGCTTCCAGCCTTGATTTCTACTGTCAGCCCGCTTAATTCCGAGCAGGGGAGATTCTCCGGAACCGGCCTAGGTCATCAGTTTCAGCCCTTAATCAGGTGCTTAACAAAGAAGCACGCCAGCTCCAAGGACGCGTGCGTGTGCGAAGGAGCTAGGCTTCTCCCAAGCCAAGCAGACCATTCTCACTCACCGTGTATAAGAAGGTAAACCTCGGTAACTAGCCTGTTAAAAATATCTTTATTGAGCAACTACTCTATGCAAGGCACCATTTGAGGCAGAACCTGTATATAATCTACCTCTTCATTCCTAGGCTCGCGTTCTAGCCATGTGGTCCTTGGCAAGTCACTTAATTTCTGGAAATCTCGGTGACCTCGCCTGTAAAACGGGGCACCATTAGGATGAAGGACACAAACTTCCTCTTTTTTTTTTTCTTTAAACTCAACAATTTCAGGGGCGCCTGGGTGGCGCAGTCGGTTAAGCGTCCGACTTCAGCCAGGTCACGATCTCGCGGTCCGTGAGTTCGAGCCCTGCGTCGGGCTCTGGGCTGATGGCTCAGAGCCTGGAGCCTGTTTCCGATTCTGTGTCTCCCTCTCTCTCTGCCCCTCGCCCGTTCATGCTCTGTCTCTCTCTGTCCCAAAATAAATAAAAAACGTTGAAAAAAAAATTTAAAAAAAATAAAAAATAAAAATAAAACTCAACAATTTCATTTTTTTTTCAATATATGAAGTTTATTGTCAAATTGGTTTCCATACAACACCCAGTGCTCATCCCAAAAGGTGCCCTCCTCAATACCCATCACCCACCCTCCCTTCCCTCCCACCCCCCATCAACCCTCAGTTTGTTCTCAGTTTTTAACAGTCTCTTATGCTTTGGCTCTCTTCCACTCTGACCTCTTTTTTTGTTTTTTTCCTTCCCCTCCCCCATGGGTTTCTGTTAGTTTCTCAGGATCCACATAAGCGTGAAAACATGGTATCTGTCTTTCTCTGTGTGGCTTATTTCACTTAGCATCACACTCTCCAGTTCCATCCACGTTGCTACAAAGGGCCATATTTCGTTCTTTCTCATTGCCACGTAGTATTCTGTTGTGTATATAAACCACAATTTCTTTATCCATTCATGAGTTGATGGACATTTCGGCTCTTTCCATAATTTGGCTATTGTTGAGAGTGCTGCTATAAACATTGGGGTACAAGTGCCCCTATGCATCAGTACTCTTGTATCCCTTGGGTAAATTCCTAGCAGTGCTATTGCTGGGTCATAGGGTAGGCCTATTTTTAATTTTCTGAGGAACCTCCACACTGCTTTCCAGAGCGGCTGCACCAATTTGCATTCCCACCAACAGTGCAAGAGGGTTCCCGTTTCTCCACATCCTCGCCAGCATCTATAGTCTCCTGATTTGTTCGTTTTGGCCACTCTGACTGGCGTGAGGTGATATCTGAGTGCGGTTTTGATTTGTATTTCCCTGATGAGGAGCGATGTAAAACTCAACAATTTCAGATGTTAGACGGTTCAGCCATCTACAACGGAGGGTCGTTGTGGGGTTTAAATGAGATCACGCGTTGAAGTTTTACCTAGCACTAGGTAGGGAGCCCCCTTGATTCTCCTCTTGTTCTCATGAAAAATAGTAAGAATGAACTTACAATGAGTTTATTTATATCTGGGTAGGATACTTTCAAACGTGGATGCTGGAGGGGGGAGCTTCTCTGTCTCTGAGAGTCCCCTTAAGGAGTTTTCCCTCAGTGCTCCCCGCAGCTTGCCACACCCCAAACTCCTCCTCTTAGAGATGGAGTGAGTCACCTGGTTGGTGAGTGACAGCCATTGGTCCACGGTTCTAGATGGGGAGGAACGCGTCCATCAAGAATACTGAAGGCGTGTACGTGTGTCGATGTGTGAATGTGTGTATGTATTTGCCTTTCTCTTCCTCTTCCCCCGTCAACCATCCTTCCCCAGACCAGGGCCAGGCCGCAATCCTGGATAAGTGTGTCTTCTACGGACTCAACCTTTCCCCTGAAGGTCCCCAGCTTTTGAAAGGGGGTGGGTGGTGGCCGAGACCAGGAAAGTAGGAAGCCCACATTTAAGCTGTACCCTCTAATCCAGATCTTAGTAGCAAGAAAGCCGATGTTTTGACGTCTGTCTCCTCACTGCTGGCTCTCCCTGGATTTAGCATTTGGGCACAGAGGAGAGCGGTGCAATTAATTAGTTGCCTCGCACCCCACAGAAGGGACTAGACCAACTGGCTCAGGGCAGACGCTGTGGCAAAAACTCTCTTTGCCTGTGCTGGAAGCAAGTCTAGACTGGCAGAAGAAGGGAAGTGGTTCATGACGTGACCACCACAAGTAAATTCAGGTCATTGGCTGAGGGTGGGGAGGCAAAGGCCCAATGGGGAGCCTCAACGTGTCTGTGGCCATCCTAGCCGGAGGGAATGTCCTCACTGGGAATTTTTTTCTTTAGACCTCCACCTTGGCCCATCCTCTCCAGCTTTCTGTCCTTCCAGAACTCTCTCTTTCCCCATCTGGATTCCTCTCACTTTCTAGCTCTGAGCAGCTTGCTTATCCAGCTGCCGCACCCACTGCCTGTGGGGCACCCAGCCTGGGTGGGTCCCAAGGCCTTTCCTGTTACTCTGTTGCACTAAGAACTCCTGCCCCACCTGCACCCTCTACAGGATTCCTCAGCAAGACAGTTTTCGGTGATTCGGCAAACCTGGGTGAGGAAAAAAAAAAAAAATCACATCTTTAGTTTCACTAGCCTTTTAATTGAAAATGTTGCATTTCTCTAAATATGAATGCAGGCAACAGCCACAATAACTTTAGCAGAATTTGTGAATTTGTCATCGATAGAAATCACAAACATTTCCGTATCACATCCGATTGTTACAGATATCATGAAGTATCAGGTTCATCAGAACTTGGAAAGGACAACACTAATTAAGTCTGCTGCTAAAGCTCGCTAGATATTTTAGTATATTATTATTTAACTATTTTGGTAACTGTGTTTCCAAATAACTGGTTTCTTTTGAACTCTTATGTTTTTGTTTTATGTAGGGTGGTTCTTTTTTTTTTTTTAATTTTTTTCAATATTTATTTTTGAGAGAGAGACAGAGACAGAGACAAAGCATGAGCGGGGGAGGGGCAAAGAGAGAGGGAGACAGAGAATCCCAAGCAGGTTCCATCCAGGTTCTGAGCCGTCAGCACAGAACCCCATGCAGGGCTTGAACTCCTAAGCTAAGCCCAAGTGGACCTGTGCCAAAGTCTGACACTCAGCAGACTGAGCCACCCAGGTGCCCCTACGTAGGGGCGGCTCTTAGGCAACCAATTTGAACCACAGAAACCTAAGGTGGAAACCACAGTAACCCCCTGGCTGGGTACAGAGAGGCTCATTAAGGGACCGCCTCACAATATCTGTAAGCCCTAGCGACTCATGGGTTACTTACACCAGGGCACATTCACCTCCAGTACAACCTGCTTGTATTCCACTGGATAGGTCCGCCCCCCATTTGGTGGCCCCTCATCCGACCTGGGGGCACCACATTTTATGCACTTGGAAACATTTTTCTGGGGGCTTACCATATCACCAAAGAAACCCATGGCACAATAAAGATACTGAATTTGTGCTTTGGCAGGAAACAGTACTGAAGCAATTATGCAGTTACTTCTCCTTTAGAGTGTTCGATCCCCAGGCGGGGCTCCTGTCTGCAGTCAGGGCCAGCGACCAGGGGGGCAGTGACGCGAACAGGGACACTTGGCCTGTCATGAGAAGGTGTGGCGGACGGTAGCTCCCAAGCTCGCCCAGTCCACACCCTCCACACCTGACAATGACCCCCCCTCCTGGTAGAGTAGCCGACCGTGTTCCCTCCTCTTGAATGGGGGAGGGCGAGGACTTCTGAGTAAGACTCGGGTGCAACTTCCCAGGCCCCCGCTGAGGTCCCAGCCACTGGAAGAAGAGGCCGATTCCAGCCCCGACTGCCACTTGCATAGACCCAAGAACCGCCTCACTGAGCTCCAGTCCCAGAACTGGGAGAGATAATGAAGTGATTGTTGTTTCTTTAAGGCTCTAGTCCTGGGGGAACTTGTTTCACAAGAGTGTCCGGAAATAGAAGGTGCCTGGGATACATTCTTGTCTTTCTTCCAGTTAGGCTGGATTTTCTGAACCATAGCTATTGCACAAAGTGGAAGATATGTGAGGCCCCAGACCAAACATCTATCTGTATTGTGAGGGAGGTGTTTCACTAATGGGATTGTTTTTCTTGTCTCTTGTTAGACTCTAGAGTAGTTCTGTCCAGTAGAACTTTCTACAACGATGGACATATTCTCCATCTGCGTGTTCCAAAATGGCAGCCGCTACATACGTGTGGTCATGGAATACTGAGCCCTGGAAATGCGGCTAGTGCCACCGAGGAACTGGGCTTTAAATTTTATTTATTTTTAGTTATTTACATTGAAATACTTATACATGTTACTGGCTACTTTCTGGAACAGTACATACACCTCTCGAGGGACGGGTTCAGACTCCATGTGCTCGCCACATCAGTTCTTACCTTCATTCCATACCTGTTTCACTTAGTGAAGGAAATAGCCACCGGATAGGCATGTTGTCATTTGGAAGACTAGTAAAGAGTTTGCTTTTGGCAAACAAAATTAAATGACCAGCCAAACAAAAAACAGACACGACGTAAAACTGGAAGGCGGACAGCTCTGTACATGTGGCATTTTGGTTACCAAGTGGCCACGATGGCTCTGAGGCTGTCTTATTAGAGGGTCAAAATAGCATTCGGGTGCCATTCACGGCACGAGGAAGGATCCCAGCCCCTGGCCTGCGGGTGTGACCCTTGGAACACTGTCCTTCGAAAGCAGAAGCGGACTGTGGTTCTCCACCAAAACAAGGAGGGCAGGGGTAGGACTCCTCCGCGCCTGTGCACAGAGGAAAGAGACACAGTTTTACACATTGCAGTATTGTTTACGTGAATTTTTTTATTCAGTGAGCATGATTAATATTTCCATTCATACCTATATTCTGTAGCTATATAGTTTCGTGAAGGAAAAACTTTTATATTGTGAATAGGCTGGCTTTATTTTATTTTATTAAAAAAACTTTTTTAATGTTTATTTAGTTTTGACAGAGAGAGAGAGACACAGCGTGAGCAGGGGAGGGGCAGAGAGAGAGAGGGAGACACAGGATCTGAAGCAGGCTCCAGGCTCCGAGCTGTCAGCACGGAGCCCGGCGTGGGGCTCGAACTCACGGACTGTGAGTTCATGACCCGAGCCAAAGTTGTACGCTTAACCGACGGAGCCACCCAGGTGTCCCAGCCTGGTTTTGTTTTTTTTTGTAAATTTTTTTTTTCTTAATGTTTTTCTTTATTTTTGAGACAGAGAGAGACAGAGCATGAGCAGGGAAGGGGCAGAGAGAGAGGGAGACACAGAATCGGAAGCAGGCCCCAGGCTCTGAGCCATCAGCACAGAGCCCGATGCAGGGCTTGAACTCACAGACTGTGAGCTCATGACCTGAGCCGAAGTCGGACGCTCAACCGACTGAGCCACCCAGGCGCCCCAAGCCTGGTTTTGTTTGAAAGAGGGATATACCAGGCTCCAAAACATAATAAAATCGAAGATTAGAAAAATATGAAGGGCGCCTGGCTGGCTCAGTCAGTTAAGCGTCCCAACTCTTGATCTCAGCTCAGGTCTTGATCTCAGGGTTGTAGGTTCAAGCCCCATGTTGGGCTTGAAGCCTACTTAAAAAAAAAGAAGTATTGAAATAGCCACTCTGATTATTGAACAGGTTCTGAATTAGTGAAAATCTGTGCTATTTGTAAGGCAGAGTAGATGTGTTACTTTCCACACTGACACATAACACAAACTAACAGGAAACAGACTGCTGCCCGAAGGAAATTCTGCCAAATCGACTCAATGAATTATAATCATTTGTAATCAGTCCATTAATTAACTGGGCCCTAAGGGATGTTGTAAAGAGTTCAAAAGTATTTTCCCAAGTAGGTTAAATACGCCCCTCCCACCTCATTTGCTTACAAGGACACTTCACTCAACAAAAACTAATTTTACTCAAAGGAAAAAAAGTAAATTTCAGCCTTGCCTACATTTTCCTGATTTTCATAAACCTGCATTTAAAAGGGTCCAAATGAATAAGCTTCTGGTGTGAAATAGAAAACAGAAACAAAAACACAAACGACCGCAAACCCAAAACCAAAGCAGTAAAAGGAAGAAATCAAACAACCATGAATATTCATTGGGAACACCACAAAGGGACAAGGATTAAAGAGGGAAAAAGGACATGTTTTCTGTTTTCGGGCGCTTACATTTTAATCAGCGATTGACAATGTAATTATAAAAGGGAACAATATTGGCTAAATGTCAGTATTTGGCTAGGATTTTTATTTCTCCTTTCACTCTTGGCTAAAAAAGAATAGAGATGTTTCCAAATTCTGGGCCCTCAAGCAAAATGTTTTCGAAAGCAGCTTCCTCATCATTCTAAAAATTACTCCTGAGAAGAGAAAACCAAAACAAACTGCTCAAGACATGCAAACTTCTTGTAGAAAAACAGTTAAAAGTACAGAGAAGCGACGGAAGATAAAAATTACCTATAATCCTACGATTCAAAGATAATCTGTTCATTTTTGTGCGTTTCTTCTTGAATTTTTATACGCATCTATTTGCCCGTGTCTTTCTTTGCCAAAATGGTATTTTACATGTTGTTTGAAAACGGTTGCCCCCCTCCCCCTTAATAATAAATCAGTGACATGTTTCCGGGGCTAGAGAAACATTCACAGTCAGTATCTGTGAGGTATCCCACCACATGACTATTCCATAATTCATTTGACCAACCTCTGCTGGTGGATATTTAAATTGCTTTTTTTTTTTTTTTGCCATCAAAACCAAAGCTGTAATCAACAGACTCGTTCTGTCTTCGTGTACGTGTTTCATTGTTTCCCCAGGAAATTCTGTTACTGGATGAAAGGGCATGGCATAGCCATTTATCAGAAAGTATTCCTCAGTGTGACCGAAATTCATTTTTTTAATTTATTTTTTATTTTATTTTTATTAAAAAAAAATTTGTTTTAAACATTTATTTATTTTTGAGAGACAGAGACAGAGCGTGAGCAGGGGAGGGGCAGAGAGAGAGAGAGAGACACAGAATCCGAGGCAGGCTCCAGGCTCTGGGCTGTCAGTACGGAGCCCGACGCAGGGCTCGAACTCCCAAACCTCAAGATCATGACCTGAACTCACAAACCGCAGGATCGTGACCTGAGCCGAAGTCGGACGCTTAACCGACTGAGCCACCCAGGCGCCCCGAAGTTCAAAATAATTAGGGAGTCTGGCTGGTGACGTCTGACAGGTATCTGATGAGTTACCTCTGTGATCTCAGACAAGCTGACTGCTGAGTGTTACACTCGGTGTATGGTGGAGAGCAAAATGACCCGCTATGTGGCTTATTCGGATGGTTCGATCAAACAATACGATAATACGTGTGCACGCTGCCTGGCACGCAGTAGGTGCTTTATACATGTCGGTCCTTCCTCAGTCCCCACCTACTGTGAAACCTAGTCTCCTCCGTGGGTAGAGAGGGAGAGGGGACAGGAGAAAAGGGGGGTTAAGGGAACAGAGAAGGAGGTCTGGCAAACCAAGAATGTGTGTCTACATGACTCATGGCAGCTTTTCTTGCCTTTTTTATTTGTTTGTTTTTCGCGGCTAGAGTTTCCCCAGCCTCGCATGGAAGCTTTACTGTGCATTACTTCAGCATTTCATTCTGCCCTTTGGGTATTATGAAAGGTTAAAGCCCACACAACAGGGCAGAGTGAAGCTTGTTTACGGCAAGATTCATGTCTGGTCTTGAAAGGTATTTTCCTCCCTTGCCCCACAACCAGCTCTGAAAAGGAAGACGAATGCCAGGCCGAGGGCGTGGGTGATGCATGCAAATTGGATTCTGTTGGGCAAGTTGGGCCGGGGAGGGCCTCTCGACAACCTCCACGCACACCTGGACTCCCGTGCCCAGGTGACAGGCAGACTCGCTCCTTCCCTGGCCCCCTGGCCCAGCCCACCTTCTCTGGGGACTCTTTCCCTGGGCAGGAGTCTCCTGGGAGGCTTTTACGCGTCAGAACGCATTTCAGTCAACTGCTGCCTCTCCCAGGGGCACCTGCGTTTCAGGATGCAGCTCTCGCCGTGGGATTCGAGGTTGTCAGTGTTAAAATGCTTACTGATCGTTCCAGCAGCTCTGCTTCCTTCCCTCTTCTTGCCTCCGACAGCCATTTACCGAACACTTGGTGTTCCGGGCTGTGTCACATGCTGAGCCGCCGTGAACAAGACAGCCAGGCTCTCTGCCCTCTTGAAGCTTACGTTTTGGTTGGAAAGACAGGCGAAACCCAAGTATACAAATACATGCCCGATGATTAAGTAAACCCCAGGAGAGTTTACTCATCCTAGGATGGTCAGGCAAGACCTCTTTGTTACCACCCGAACTCCTCCCACCAGATGCAGTGATATCTAAAGCCCATCCGATCTTTGCAAAGTTTGTTGTCCAGAAATGGGTATGTCGATCACTACGTCGTTAGAGCAGGTGGATGCTTTGGTCTATCTTCATGACAATGACTTGCACTGAATGCCTACCATGTGCCAGGGAGCTAAGAGGCATATTGCCGTATCCAGTCTTTACAACAAGCCTTTGCCACAGAAATTATCATCTCCCAAAACTCAGAGAAGTTTTCCCAAAATCACGCTAGAAATCAATCACGCAGAGTAAAGATCTGAACTCAGTTCTCTTTGGCTCTATAACCTGTGTCTTTTCTACAGCATCCCATCCCCTCTCGTCCTATGGGGTGAGGTTGTAACACTAGGTAACACTGCCCTTCACGTTTGTTCCACAAAGAGTGAAGAGTTTAATTTCGAATTCACCTAGACTGTTTCCCATGCAAATGACAAATCCTTTTTTCTTTGGCCCCACTGGAAGAATCTACAAACCTTGAATTGCCCCCTTCAGCCATCGTCTTTCCCCCTGATTCTCTATAACCCTTCCTTTTGGAGAAAATAATCCAGTTGGGTCCATTGATACTCACTTGTGTTGCCAGAGACAACACAAAATGGTGGTACGCCATGTTTGCCCCTTCCTTCCCTCTTTCTTTTCCTTCCTCCCCTGTCCCCAGATTGGTTTGAGTCTCATTGACATAACCAGCTCAGGTTGCATATTGTTCCCTGTCCTAGAGCCCACCGTGGCTACAGGTTGAAATAATAGCCCTGTACTCTGACCCTCCTGTGATAGCCTTTATGGAAACAATTATCATGCTAATAGTTAGTAGGACATCGGAACACTGAGCAGAAAGCATGGCTTTGCAGGAAAGCACCGATATCTCGCCACTAGACGTCTGTTCAGAGTTTTCTCTTATAATATAGATACTCTTTGAGGAAAAATGCCTTGACAAATTGATATGAATAGCATTTACATTTGTATGGCGCTTCCCAAAGGACCCTAACTCATATTAAGCCCGTGGTCTTCCCCAAATCCATGAGATAGGCCACAAACCATTGTTTCCACTATAGACAAAGGAACATGTAACACTTGTCCTTAATGATAGGGAAAAAGGGGCTGTCCTTAGGTCACCCAGCCGGTAATTAATCCAGCAGAGACTCAAATTCAATGCTTTGGAAGTTGAGGCCAAGTGTTCCTTCTAAACACTCTCTTTAACACTAGGGGTCAATTTATCGGGGCCTTACTGGGGTGGCTGGCCGGAAGAAAGATTTCAGGGGAAGTAGGACATAGGGTAAATGGAGGAAGTCAGGTTGTGAGGATTGATTACATGAATGAATGAGTGAGTAACTAATTAATCACTCAATTAGTTAATCATTCATTCTTTTCATTCATAAATGGAACATTTATTTTAAAAAATCTTTTAATGTGTATTTATTTTTGAGAGAGAGACAGACAGACAGGGCACAAGCAGGGGAGGGGCAGAGAGAGAGGGAGACACAGAATCCGAAGCAGGCTCCAGGCTGTAGCTGTCAGCACAGAGCCTGACGCGGAGCTCGAACCCGTGAACCGGGACATCATGACCTGAGCCAAAGTCGGATGCTTAATCGACTGAGCCACCCAGGTGCCCCCAAACATTTACTGAACACTGTCACTTACTGTATGATGCTATATGGTAGCCGAAACACCAGGGAGATTATACCTGTATATGGCAGAGACCTGCTGGCATTTTCTTCTTTTTCCTGGCTCTACAGTCAGACTACCCTTCCCAGATACCCTTGTGGTTGGGAGTGGCCAATGGCCTGCTCTCAGGCTGATGGAAATGTCAATGGGAGACTCTCTTCTCCCCGCCCTTTCCCTTGAATGCAGATGAGCACGGAGAGCTTGGACTCTCTGAATTGTTTTATTCTTGCCAATTTGGAACATCCTTTAGACCTAAACTTCTGTTATAGAAAACCACTGAAAGTTTGGAGTTTGTTAGGATGATTAGAGTTACCAGTTCTTCTTCACCAGGTCTCAGGAAAGAGTTAAGCCCTAATACCCCAAGGCAGCCAGTGGAGGTAATGAATTAACTTCTCTCTTTTGCACTGAAAATGGTACTGGTTATAGATCATCCCTGGGAGAATTGAGGGAAGAGCCGCACATGATTTTCCGTGGAGTCTAATTCTGTTGAGGAACCCCTGTTGAGAAAGGCTGGACATACCTGAGCAAACCCTGTTGTCAAGGGGTTTATCGCAATCTAGTTGTGGAAATTGGACAGATGTACGTAGCTCTAAAAGGGAATACAAAGAGGGTGACTCATATGGCTTCATTTCATCCTTATGACAGGCCTGTGAAGCAGACTTTATTCTTGCCGTTGTACAGGTAAAGGGGTCGAGAAGTGTAGCAAATGCTCGAGGTCACTCAGCCAGGAGGTGGTGGACCCAGGATTCGAACCTATGTGTGAAGGACCCCTGCTCCTGCGAGGAGGGACTCCGGTCATGTCACTGCAAAACAAGTTAAGTTTAATCTGATCCACATTGGTTGTTAGAGTGCCCGCGAGGACCGGAGGAACGAAGACCTTTCTCTGTTTTCAAGGACAGAGAGAACTCTTCGCTTTGGGAGAGGGTAGGACTCTCCCCGGCGCCTCTGTGGATGTGGCCATCCCCGAGGTGGTTGCTCTCCATCAGAGTTTTCTTACCCTGGGCCTGTTGATGGGGAAGTGATACTAATATCATTAAAAACCATTTATAGAAGCAAATGAGTAAAAGAAGAGTCATCCTACATTCTGACTTCAGGAAAAGAGGACTAATTTATGAAAAGTTTGGGAGGTGTGATGAGGCAAGCAGAGAACTGTTAGCTCACGGAGAGAATTAGGTTAACTAACGACCATCTTCCAAAGGCTTAATTAAGTCTCTCAGCTCTCAAGTGAGGCCAGGAAATAATTGATTTCTGCATTGCTGGTGGGGAAAGCGATGGGGGGGGGGGGGGAAGGTAATTTGCCCATAGCCAGCGAGGGAACCGGCATCTGTCCTGGGAGTAAAATCTAAGATGCTCTGGCTGTTGGTCCTTTGTTTCACTTTTGAATTCTGGCATGCTCAAGGCCCGGAAGAATTTTTTTGTGTGAGAACCCCTGAGCAGGACCGTCACCCAAGATACTCCATGCAAATAACAGGCCAAATAATTAAGGATACACTCCTTAGTAATTTTCTGTCCTTCAAAGAAGTAACACAAACGATGCATTGCTTGTGAGAGTCAAGGCCACGTGGGTGTATTTTAATACATGCTGGCACTTTTCATTGTGAGGCCTGCCCATCGCCTGGTGACTTGTGGTTCCGGAATGTATTTGGACATCTGAAAATTTTAAAAAAGGAATTTCTGGAACAAAGTAGAGAGAACGAGAATAATGAAGGGAGGGGGAAGAAAAGAAGAATGAGGAACAGAGGAGGGATGGATGAATGAATTCTAGAAGGATTGAAAGAATTCTAGAAGAATTCGAGAAGAAAGAATTCTTGAAGCATACCGAATGCTTACTGTATGCAAGGAACTTTTCAAATGTTTCCCCGCAAGAACTCTATGGGTAGGCGTTGAATTACTTCACACAGATGTGAACACTGAGGTTTTGTTGGGAGCATTTTGTCCAAGCGAAGAAAGGACAGGATGGACATTTGAATCCGAGTTTTCAAGTCAGCCTGTTACCTTTATGCATTAAAACAAAACAAAACAAAGCAAAACAAAAAAACCCAACCCAAAACACAAAAATTAGTCCTGTCTCCTCCCTCACTGTGTGAAGTGACACACACACAAAAGTGTGTCTTTTTCCTTCGCTACTCACCCAGAACGGTCCACTTCTGACACTTCTGGTCACCAGCTGTGTGGGCTTTCTCCCTGCGAAGCAGTTCTTTGACACGAGCTGGGCTTCCTACAATTTAACTCGATTTTGACATAATCTACCTGGAGATGGTGTCAGATCCCGCAGGGGGAGGGCTCAGGCTCCTGGGACACGGCCCCCTACTTCAGGTGCCAGTCACAAGGAGTAGGTCAGCTGGTTACCCTCAACTTCTGCCCAGCTTGCCTATAACTGAAGGTTCCCACGACCTCCTCCCCATTGGATTCAATTAATGTGTCAGAGCGGCTTGCTAGTTTATTACAAAAGGAGGTGATAAAGGATACAGACGAGCGTGCAGATGGAGGGGGAGGCATTGGGAAGAGGGATGGAGTTTCCGTGTCCTCTCCGGGCACACTTTTCCCACCCACTCACCAACCTAGATGCTCTCCGAGCCCCAGACTACTGGAGTTTTATGGAGGTTTCATCACATAGGCACGATGGATCACTGACTCTATTTTCATCTTTTCTTTCTTCTCAGGAGAATGGGAGGTGGGCTAAAAATGCCAAGCTTCTAATCATGGTTTGGCATTCCCATGAGCAGCCCCCAGCTAGCAGCCCGCATCCCCCCACCCCAGAGTCGCCTCATCAGAACAAGGGCACTCCTATGACCCAAGAAATTACAGAGGTTGCAGGAGTTCTGTATCCAGAACCGCCATCGAAGACCAAATGTTAGAGCAAAAGATGCTCCTACGGCTCTTATCATTTAGAAATCACAAGAGCTTCAAAACTCTGTGTCAGGAGCCGGGGGGTAGAGGCCGATGTATATATTCTATCAACTCGCATTTAAGCGCCACACCACCACCTACAGATCTGACTAGAAGAGGGGAGTGTGGGCTGTTGGCCATTCATGGGCTTCCTTCCATGTCTGTTTCTCTATTCGATGATAAGCTCCTTGAGGACCAGAGTCAAGATTTAATATTTCGGTCTCTCCAGAGCTCCAAGTAGTTCAGGAGAGGCAATAAAACACCCGTTGCATGGGTGAATGCATGAGTATCTGCAGTGAACAAAGGCCATCGAATATCTCATCTTCTCATCTGACCTGAAGTCACTTGTGGTCTCACAGGCTCTCAACATACAGGTGAAATTGGCTTGTCTCCTTCCATCCTCCCCACACCCAACCCCACAGGCGGAGGAAGTCTGAAGCTCTCTCCGGAATGTCTGGAAATTCTTGGGTTCAGGCACAGCCTTGTGCTCTCCTCATCTTGGCCC
This sequence comes from Prionailurus bengalensis, assembly GCF_016509475.1. Taxonomy (NCBI): domain Eukaryota; kingdom Metazoa; phylum Chordata; class Mammalia; order Carnivora; family Felidae; genus Prionailurus; species Prionailurus bengalensis. The sequence continues at coordinate 186,567,865 of NC_057344.1, read as the reverse complement.
AGCTATTTTCACTGTGTGCCAGGAAGCAGATCCCGACTCGATCACTTGCCTGTTACATGACTTTGGGCAGGTCGTGTTTGGATTTTGAGACTCAGTCCCCTTCTCTATAAATGAACGTCTCCATTTGGATAAAAATGGAAAACGCCTACAGGGGGGAGCCAAGTATCCAGAATGAGTGACGCAGACATTTCACATAAGACAACGAAGAGTGATGACAATTACGGCCAACGGGACAGGGTGCCCCTGGCAGAGAAAGAAGCTACCATTCGTCTTCAGCTGATTGTTGTGTGAGAATGAGGACTCAGCATGGCCGCATTTCCAGTTTTCTCAAAAAGATGTAGGAAGTCTGGATTTTTATGTGAAATCTTCCAATTCTTAACTGTTGGCACAAACATTTTCAGAAACACAAAGTGAGCCAAACTCAACACATCTGTGTGCCGAATTCAGCCGTTGGGCCTCGAGGGTATAGCCTCTGGACCAGAGGATGTCTAAAGTCTTTTCCATCGCTAAAAGGATTTGGCCTCGTGGTAGATTGTCCCTTCAATCTGCATGTTTTTGGCTCTCTGTACTATTTCTGCTACAGTTTAAGCAGAGTGGACGAGGGCTTAAGTGTAACTGTGTTTATAAACACCCTGAAGAATTCCATATGGTATGCCGAATGTGAAGTTGGCTTAATTTGAAAAGATTAAATGTACTCAGGCAATCGCAGAGCTGTCTGTTTTGTAAATCAATGCAATTTGTCGATGGCCATCCAGCAAGGGATGAGCTTTGGGAAGTGCAGCTGGTGTGACCGGTAAGCCCAGTGGTGGGAACCCAAGAGGCAAGTCCAGTAGCAGTGGCTCTCCTGAACACGCACCTCTTCCTCTCTGCATGATACACACACACACACACACACACACACACACTCCTTGCCCCTCCCCCACCTCTAATTTCGTTTCCTCCCTCTCAATCTGAACTTTATCCACATGCAAAAGATTTTCTTTACGCATTCAGAAGGAATGTGGGAAATGCTTAACGGTCTGGGACCAGATATCTCAACTGATTGTGATAGATTTGAGTCATGCAGAAGCCCTCAGTTAGGAACCTAAATGCTGGGGATGCAGACCCTCCCTCCTTTGGTATTAACTGTGGGAGCTTGGACGATCGTTTCCCCTCTCTGAGCTTCACGTCCTTATCTGTAACACAATGGGAATGAACTTGGGTGTCTTAGGTCCCCTCCAGCACTAACGATAATCAGGATTTATCCTAGGAAGCAGGTAATGGTGATCGTTCTTGTTTTCTCTTTTAACATTATTTCTGCTTCAGACAATGGACAGCGACCTCTCACCCTCGAATCTGGGTGTATAAACAACCTCCGCTCTCTCCGGACACCACCCTGAGCAGCTGGAAGGGAAGTCTGGTGGAAGGTGCGGTGCGAACCTAAGGTGGACCGTGAGGTGTCTCTGGGTCTCACGTAAGCCTGGAACGGAGGCCCCCTTGCCTTTTTCTCTGCTTCTGGCACAGTTTCAACAGTGGGAAGAGTGTCAAAGTCATGTAATCAGGTTCCCTGATCAGCACTTGTCAACCTGTAAAAAGCCAACAGTGCAAAAAGGAGGAAAAAAAGAGGGAAGGATACGTGAGTTAAACTTTTGTTCACAAATAACAGAAAAGCGACTCAAGCCAGCTTAAACAGTAAGGAGATGCTTTAACTAATATGAAAAGAAGCCCAGAGTTATTCATCCGCTTATTCAGGTCGTTACAGACCCATGTCCCCTTAATTTCTCCACTATAAAATGGAGAGTTCTCCTCAGGTCAACTCTCATTGTAACAAAATGGCTGCCATGGTTCTGGGCATGGTGTCTTTGGATTCCAATGTTCCTCCTGTGTGTGCCTTTTATTTCCTAATGAACCACAAAAATGTTCCTCTTACGTCACGTTGGCCAGAAGTGAGCGGCATGCTCATGCTTAATTTCATTAGCAAAAGAATGGAAGGATCATGACTGGTTTAGAACCAAACAATCCAGATTCACCCTGGAGCTCCAGAGAGGCCTCGTGGGAACCCCCACGCTTGAGCAAAATCAGGGTGCTCAGCTCAGGGAAGAGAAGCAGGGGCCACGGCTGTTAGTAAGACCGCTGTGTCTCTCTCCGCACCCCCCACGCTACCTCAGGATTGGGAAGGGGAAGGAATAGAAGGAGAAGGAGAATAGAGGAAAAGAAGGGGAAAGAGAAAAGCAGGGATGAGAAGGTAGAACATCAGCTTTGGGACCAAATAGGTTTTAATGTCAACCCTTGCGTTTTTGTCATTTCTTAGCTGTGTGTCCTTGCTGGGTCCTTGAGCCCATCTATGCCTGGCTTTCCTTACCTGTGAAATGGAGGTGACCTGAGCTTTTCGTCAAGCTGAAGGACAAATGTGAGGTGCTGAGCGATAGCCTTTGTCACAAAATGATGCTCAATTAGCGCTAGGAACAATATGGTTTTTCTTCCAAATCAGATGTTCTATGAGGACAGGAGGGGATTCTCTCAGCCCTGGCCACGCCCTGGCCACGCCCTGGCGCCCTGGAGATCACATAATCTTGTCTCTAGGCCAGCCATCTCCTCTCCCCATCCTTCCCCAGCCTGGGCCAGGGTCAAGTCAGTGAACCCCAGACCAATGGGACTGACACCTGGAGTCCTCCATCCAGGTCTGAGGTGGGTCAGGTCACGCCTGGGTTGGAGGTCTCAATGATTCAGCCTCACTCTCCAGACCTTCTGAAGCACCCTGACCTGAAGAAGATTTCTATTCCTTTCTCAAAGGAGCCCTAAACCTCTCAGATCAACTCCCTCCCGGCCCTAAGCAGACATGATCTCCAGGGACATCTCCTAGTTCAGAGATAACTTGAGCGAACATTCTGGGACCCAAATCAACCTGCTGGCCTGTGATGCATTTCCATTCGAAAGAGGTAAAATTCAGTCCCGGTGGCATCGGCCTCATTTGTTTGACAGAACTGACCCGTGAACACTCTCGGCTGTGGGAACGAGGGGGTGGGGTTGTGAGAGGATGCAGCTCTCACTGAGGGCTCTGGGTTGTGCTTTCTCCGACGTCTCCCTAGAGGCAAATATAGAGTGACAGCGTTCAGAGGCGGACGCGGGAGTAGGAGGTGAGTGTTGGGACGTGTGTGTGCGTCTGTGAGTGTGAATGTGCGCATGGGGAGCAGGTTGTCATGGAGTGTCAGTCATCCAGAGCTAGAAGTACCTGTCGAAAGGAGTCGGCTGAGAAGTCAGGCAATGATAGGCCCCGGTGGTGAAGTCACTGGCCATGAGAGTGTTGAGCTGGAGGAATGAAAGCTGAGTGCCGTGGAGCAGGCTGGGACGTTTCGAGGCAGCCCATGTTTTTCTTAGAGTCCACACTCTGGAGTTACCCTCTGACGACTGAGGCTGCCTTGATTGCCCACCGGAAGTATGTGCAACGAAGCCAGTTCGGAGTTGCCCCTCTGTGTCAGTCTGCTCGAGCTGCTATAACAAATTATCACAGATGGAATGTCTTATAAATAGCAGATATTTATTTCTTACGGTTCTGGAGTCCAGAAGTCCAAGGCCAAGGTGCCGACAGATCGGGTGCCGGTTGATAGCTCTCTTCCTGGTTCTTCTCACAATGCCCTCTCATGGCAGAGGGGATAGAGAACTTCTCTTCTAGAAGACCACTAACCCCCTTCGTGAAGACTCTACTCTCATGACCTAGGCAGCTACATAAGTCCCCATCTCCTAGTACTGTCACTTTGGGGGTTAAGATTTCAACATATCAACTTCAGGGGGACACAAGCACTCGGTCCACAGCACCCTCCCTTATGGCCAGGCGTGTTGGATAGCGAGCCTTCGCAATTCATTTTTGGGTTTGAGTCGGTGAGTGGGTCTTGAAGAGCAGCTTCACACACAAGCTGAGCAAAGCACCCAGTATTTTCATTGTTTCTGCAAAGACCTCCCTACCTCCCTCCTCTTTAGAATTATCTTTTGCACTTTGAGGTCTGTTGATTGATAGTCCCCAGAAGAAGCTCAAGTGAGGACATAAGATTCATTGTCACAGAAATAGCCAGACGGCGCCCGTGTTTTCTTGTTACAAATCTCCCCAGAAAAGGCATCGGTGTTGCCTCCTGGCCCTTCTCCCTATTCATACTTTGGCCGTGGAGTTACATGCCTCGCCCATTTCTCCACTGTGAGTCCTCAGACAAGATACATAGCTTTCCGTGTATAAAAAGGAAGAGCTGTGAATATTTATTTATTTATTTTTAATTTTTTTTAATGTTTATTTTTGAGAAAGAAACAGACAGAGCATGAGCAAGGGAGGAGCAGCGAGAGAGGGCGACACAGAATCGGAAGCAGGCTCCAGGCTCTGAGCTGTCAGCACAGAGCCCCACACCGGGCTTGAACCCACAAACCGTGAGATCATGACCTGAGCTGTAGTCAGGTGCTTAACTGACTGAGGCACCCAGGCGCCCAAGAGCTGTATTGAAAGCCTCCAGATTGTAAGCTCCTTGAGGACAGGAATTTTCACCTGTCTGTATCCCAGTGAGTCCCCAGAGCCTGCAACACTAAAGGGCACTCAGCAAACGTTTGTTGGATATTGAATAAAGTGAAATAATCCATAATTTCATAAGCATATAATTAATGCCACCTATCGTTATGAGTGGTTTAAAATCTTCCTCAGGCAGTGTTTAAAAGAATATGAAGATGCTTTATTCAGTCAGTCAAAATACATTTATTGACTGGCTGGAGTGTCCCAGGGGCTCTGTTAGGTATGAGGAATACAACACTGAATAGAGACACATTTCCTGATGGAGTTTTTGGTACTGGGGGAGGGAGACATTGAACAAACAACTATAAGTGTACTGAGGCTATCCCGAGTGCTGATTCCACGATACTTGCGGAATAAAATGAGATTGGCTATACTAGGAAAACTGAGCTGTGTCCCAGGCTTCAGTTGGACTAGATTCTCTTTTGTAGGTATATTCGTTAGGGTAATGCTAGCCACTGCCCCAGGTAAACCTAAATTATCCGTGCCTAACAGAAGAGAGGTTTATTTCTTGCTCAGATAAAGCCGTAAGCAAGCATTTCTGAGCTTGCTTCCAACCAATGAGCTCTCTACCAACCAATGTTTCTGGGACCCGGGCTCCTTCTGTACTGTGGCTCTGGTGCCTTCAACGTTTGGTTTCTAAGGTCCCTGTGCTCCTCTGCATCACCCTGGGGGGAGGGTGGAGTGGGAGAGAGGGTTTGGTAGGAGGTTTTTATGGGCCGGGCCAGGAAGTGGTGAGTATGACCTAGGGTGAGCAGTTGGTCCAGAGCCACACCAAACCACAAGGGAGAATGAGAAATGTCACCCAGCTTGGGGATCAGGGATCTCTGCTGCAATATGCCCTTCTGATCACCAGATAACCTTCACACCCCTCTTCCCATGCATAGAATACACCGACCCCCTCCTTAAGGAAGACAACCCACAGCCCAATCAAGTGGGGTCTAGCTCGATGTTCTGAGCATCCAGGTAATATGTTAGATCTCCTCAAAATCGAGATGCACTATTTCATGTTCATTGACCTGTAAACTAAGAAGACAGGTTAACTGCCACCACCCTCCACAAATGCCATATGCCATGACGGAGCAGAGGCAAGACAAGGCAATAAGCATTCTCATTCAGAAAAGCACAGGATGGGAGTCACGGGGAAGTCACTGGGTTATAGTCCATAGATTGTGCGATTATACAATCCTGTCAAGCAGGAGTCTCTGTCGGGCAGCAGGGGAACTTTCTTGATGAGACCAAGATTAAATTCCTTGGGAAAACCCCTTCATCTATGGTTCTCTGTGGTCTGTTAATCTATTGACATTTTGGACCAGGTAATTCTTTGTTGTGTTGGGGGGGGGGGGTGGCTAGCCTGTGTAGTGTAGAATGTTGACCAACATTCATGGCCTCTATCCCTTAGATGCCAGTGAGTAGAGGCATCTCTGTCCCAGCTGTGACAACCAAAAACTGTCCCCAGGCATTGCCAAATGTCCCATGGGGGTGCAAAATCATCCCCAGTTGAGAATTAGTGCTTTAAGGTTTGAAGAGAGTCCCAGCTTACCGTTTCTTTGGCAATATCGGCCCCTCAAAATCAGAGTAGGCTTCCGATCTACATGCTTCCAGCCATTTCCATGAGCAGTGACCATGGCCGGAGTTCTTTCATAAACAAAAATGTTTTCCCCTGATTCATTCCTTTGCTTCCAAATGTTTTGCTCCTACGTAACATGGTTTTCACCTTTATAGCTTCTAAAATATTTTCTTGGCACTTGTCACTCACCACTAATGGGACAGCGGAAAGCAAAGAAGGTGATATTGGAGATCGGAAAGTCTCATATAGTGACAGAAAACCTGTGATGGCTTGAAAAGCGAGCCACTAAACGAGCCACATGCTTTCGGTGTATGTAATCACAGCACCCCACGCCAAGGTATTACTTTTTCTATTGTGAAGGGGTAAAGACAGGTGAAAAGTCATTTTTCCTGACCGCCTTTTCTTCCTATCAGTGACGAGCTGGGATAGCAAGTCCAGAGCTGGGTTTGCTCCCTCCTGGCTCGAATGGGGTCCTAGGGTTCAACGGAGGTCCGAGAGGCAGGCATGTGTGCAGGGAAGAGAAACCTCAAGGCGGTGCAAATGCATCCGGAGAGAGTCTGGAGCAGCTCTCGGGATGCAATGCTGATTTCTGAAGTCCCGTGGCAGTGAGATTGCACAGGCCACATTCATCCAAAGGGTCCAGCCCGGGACAAAAACCGTGCAACCACTCGAGTAAGCCGTATGAACTTTGAGTTCTCTGCTTCCAACATCCCATTTAAAATTTTGTGTATATATTTTATAGTTAGTGAAAAGGACACTTAAACATAATTACGATCTGGAGTGCCTTGGGGGGCTCAGTCGGTTGAGCGTCCTCCTTTGGCTCACGTCATGATCTCATGGTTCATGAGTTCGAGCCCTGCATTGGGCTCTGTGCTGACAGCTTGGAGCCTGGAGCCTGCTTTCTATTTTCTGTGGCTCCTTCTCCCTCTGCCCCTCCCCCACTCACACTCTCTCTGTCTGTCAGACTCAAAAAATGAATGTACTCAAAAAATGAATACACATTAAAAAAATAAAATAAAATAATTATGGTTTTATTCTGCTTATACAAATAATAATGGAGGGGCGCCTGGGTGGCGCAGTCGGTTAAGCGTCCGACTTCAGCCAGGCCACGATCTCGCGGTCCGTGAGTTCGAGCCCCGCGTCGGGCTCTGGGCTGATGGCTCGGAGCCTGGAGCCTGTTTCCGATTCTGTGTCTCCCTCTCTCTCTGCCCCTCGCCCGTTCATGCTCTGTCTCTCTCTGTCCCAAAAATAAATAAACGTTGAAAAAAAAAATTTAAAAAAAAATAATGGAAATTAAATATCCACCCACAGGGAAAATGCAAAGTTCCTATGGTATATCCCTGTTGTAGAAAACTGTGCCGTGGTTCAACTTATGTGTACAGCGTGATACCATTTCCACCATAGCCCCACAGCAATGCCATGTGTTGTGTATGAAGACGTTGTTGGGTAAGTAAATGCATGAGAAGTGATGGGAAAGTCTCGCCAACAGAACCGCTCACAGTGGCCGATGGGAAGGGGAGCGAGGGGTAGTGGTGCAGACTGGGGTGGTGGTAAGAGGCTTTAAAGGCACCAGTTTTCTAGGAACGGAATGCAAACACGATTTGATAAAAATTAAAAGAATGAGATGGCTCTGTTCACACCGATAGATACTGGTTTCTCTCTCTTCTTTTCCTCCGTGAAGAAGGCTATTGACGACTTACCTTTGCGGGAGATGGACAGAGGGCGTAAGCAGATGGGAAGTTCTATTAGGTTTGTCTTCCATGCTCTCAGCTTTCTAACCACGTGTATATGTTATTTTTAAAAAATGTTTATTTGGGGGCGCCTGGGTGGCGCAGTCGGTTAAGCGTCCGACTTCAGCCAGGTCACGATCTCGCGGTCCGGGAGTTCGAGCCCCGCGTCGGGCTCTGGGCTGATGGCTCAGAGCCTGGAGCCTGTTTCCGATTCTGTGTCTGCCTCTCTCTCTGCCCCTCCCCCGTTCATGCTCTGTCTCTCTCTGTCCCAAAAATAAATGAACGTTGAAAAAAAAATTAAAAAAAAAAATAAAAAAATAAAAATGTTTATTTGTTTATTTTGAGAGAAAAAGGGGGAGAGAACGCACACGCGAGTGGGAGAGGAGCAGAGACAGAGGGAGAGACAGAATCCCAAGCAGGCTCCGCTCTGTGCTGCCAATGCAGAGCCCGACTCGGGGCTTGATCCCACGAACAGTGAGATGATGACCTGAGCTGAAACCAGGAGTGGAACGCTTAACTGACTAAGCCACCCAGGTGTCCCTATACGTTGTTTTCAAAAAAAAAGCCAACCAATTTTTCTGGGTGATAAGATGACAGGTCTCTTCTTGCTTGTTTCTTTATCTTCATCTCTATTAAAGTAATCTAATGTTATTTGAAAGGCATTTACACAAAGTAATATGTGATTCAGGTTAATAATTATGAAAATGGAGGAAAGCATTAAGAACAGAATTTAAATCATCCAAACTCTCCCTACCAGATACGATGGTCATTAGTAACATTTTTTGATGTTTTCCTCCAGTCTCTTTTTAGTTACATCTATTATAATACAATTGAGTTATATTTTATGTTCAGTTTCGTACTGTTTCTTTTATTTAATAAGATACTCTACGCATTTTCCATACCATTAAATATTCTTGAAATAATATAATTTGTAATAGTTATATAAAACAGTATATACGTGTACATACTATAAATACATATAATCAAAATTATAATGTCAGTAAGTTAAGCACTTACAGCGATCAAGCCCCACACAGGGCTTTATGCGTATTGTCCTATTTTATCCTTCTAATTGGCCCATTAGGTAGTGCTATCATCCCCATTTTTTAGATGAAGAGGCAGAGGTTCAGCCGGGTCACGTATAGAACTGGCCCAAAGTGCCAAGGCTAGTGAGTGGCTAAGCCAGGTCTCAAACTCTCACCTATTGCCCTAACGACTGTATTAAACAGCTATCCGCAACAGTTATCTATCCAATTTCTATGGTTGGATATCTGATTACTATAACATTTTCACTATGTTGAATAACACAGCGATGAATATCCTTGTACACACAGCTGTGGTCACGTCTTAGAATTCCTTGCTCAGGGGGACGTTCGGGTGGCTCAGTTTGTTAACCGTCTGACTCTTGATATCAGCTCAGGTCGTGATCTCGTGGTTCCTGCTTGGAGATTCTCCTTCTCTCTCTCCCTCCCTCTCTCCCTGTCTCTCTCAAAATAAATAAACTTAAAAGAAAAGAAAAGAAAACAAAAGAAAACAAAAGAAAACAAAAGAAAAAAGAAAAGAAGAAAAGAAAAGAAAAAAGAAGAAAAAAAAAAGAAAAGAAAACAAAACAAAACAAAAGAAAACAAAAGAAAAAAGAAAAGAAAAAAGAAAAGAAAAAAGAAAAGAAAAGAAAAAAGAAAAGAAAAAAGAAAAGAAAAGAAAAAAAGAAAAGAAAAAAGAAAAGAAAAAAGAAAAGAAAAAAGAAAAGAAAAGAAAAAAGAAAAGAAAAGAAAAAAGAAAAGAAAAAAGAAAAGAAAAGAAAAAAGAAAAGAAAAAAGAAAAGAAAAGAAGAAAAAAGAAAAAAAGAAAAGAAAAAAGAAAAGAAAAGAAAAAAGAAAAGAAAGAAGAAAAAAGAAAAGAAGAAAAAAGAAAAGAAAAGAAAAGAAAAAAAAAAAAAAAAAAAAAAAAAAAAAAGAAAAGAAAAAGATTCCTTGATTAGGCTAAATTTCTCAGAGTGGAACTACTGGGCCCTCATGACAGAACATCTTGTAGGTCCTTGCAACGCTGCCAGACCCTTTTGCAAGCGTGCTGTGGCGCTCTATGCGCCCCCTTCCCAAAGGAAAGGTAACAGGAGAAACTACGAACTGCGACAGTCACAGCCCTTCTGGATGGAGGACTGAGCTGGAGTCCACCCCCGTTGTCTTCTGAATGATGGCCCTCAAGTCACTCCTGGCAACGGAGAGTTTTATTGAATTCCCGTGCAATGCCATTATGCTCGGTAAACACAGAGGCAGGCAGAACGGTGACCAAGGGCCCCTATTACACCAGGTACGTGCACATCTTGCTACATGCCTCCTCTCAAATTTCTATTATTCCAAATGTCAAATGCACTTTGCCTCAAGCCTTCGCGGCCTTTAATTTTTAAATCCACATGCATTTAATTTATTTATTGGATTTCTATAGGACTTCAGGGGAAATTTAATTCATATACTTCTGGTTCATCTTCGCTTAACTCCTTTGATGGCTTAAAATACTTCTCTGGCTCTCTTAAATAGGGATTTTTTCTTTTTTTTCTTTCTTTTTTTTTTTTGCGTGCAGTTTCTTTCCAGAGGTGGGATGCTGAGGAGGGTGCGGGGGATTCTCGCTGAAAAAATTAAGTACAAAGCTAAGAATGTGACGGCTATGGGTAAGGGCAGTCTCCCAGCCATTCTTTAAAAACAATTTTGCTAGCCAAAAGGTTAGAGAAAGATACACATAATTGGTAAAGCAGTCTCCTCTTCCTTGGCCTCATTAGCTTAATTTGGGAGTTCACCATTACTACAGGAATATGCCCAGAAGATCCAAAGTATCTCAAATTAAAAAAAAATTCTCATTTAAGGGGCGCCTGGGTGGCGCAGTCGGTTAAGCATCCGACTTCGGCTCGGGCCATGATCTCGCGGTTCGTGGGTTCCAGCCCCGCGTGGGGCTCTGTGCTGACAGCTCACAGCCCGGAACCTGTCTCAGATTCTGTGTCTCCCTCTCTTTCTCTGCCCCTCCCCCGCTCGTGCGCACACACTCGTGCGTGCACACTCTCAAAAATAATAAAGGTAAAAAAAATTAAAAAACAACGTTCTTATTTGGAAAAGGTAATTGGTGACCTCCAAACTCCCCAACCTGTTCTGAGTAAGATGAGTTGTGATAATTCCAGCCCAGAGAAACCCAAAGGTGGTATTTTCTTAAGTCATTTCAACCTGAAAGTGGGTACGTGTGTTTTTTTCCATTAGGCTTGTTCTCTATCTTTTTCATTTTTCTTTTTACTCATTCTGGAAATGTGCAAACATTCAGAAAAAGTCAAAGGAATTGTATGCCCCGCGCCCGTGTCCGTAACACCTGAATCCTACAGTGATCGACCTTTTGCCCTGTTTGTTTGATCACGTATCAGTCCATCTGTCTGTGCATCTGTCCCGCTCATCTGAGTGTTAGGCAGACTTCAAAGTAAGCTGCAGACATCAGTAAACTTCATTCCTAAACACTGGAGCATGCAAGTCGTTAACGAGAGTTCAATATTTATTTACATCTCTTTTTTTCTTTTCCGGGAAAAACGTATGTACGTGACGTGCACGAATCTTATTTATACCATCCGGTGAGTTTTGACTAATATGTGCATCTGAGCAACCCCGATCACGTCAAGATACAGGCATTTTCGTTATTACCACGGAACTTCCTTTGTGTCCTTTTTTGCAGTTGACTTCTCCCCATCCCTTGTCCCAGACACTGTTCTAATTTCTGTCACTGTATATTTGTTTTGCCTATTCTAGAACCTCACATACATGGAAGCATACCGTATGAACCATTAGTAAAGTTTCCATGTTTTCGTCTGTTACTTGTAGGGACAATCTCCTAGCTGCACCCAGAACTATGTGAGGTTGATCTTTCTTGCCTTGTGTTATGCATCGGAATTTCTCAGAAACATATGAAAATGGAAGTGAAGACACCACCCCACTACTGAAAATAATAACGCAATTAATGCTTTGCTAGAACGGTACTCAGTATGCTGTAGCATTATTCCCCTGAATAAATTACCATTCAGTTGGAGAGGCTTGCAAAGGGTATTTTGGGAAGCACATTTTCCCGCTTGAGTTATTATCCTGGCTCACAGAACCACATTGACCTGACTTAGATTCAAGGTGCTATGATTCTGTTGGTCTCACCGTTACTTCAAACACTAGCGTTGGAAGTCAAGACCAAGATGCCACTGTTGTGCTCAGAAGGCCCGTTCACACAGTTGGCCCGTCTACGGAAGGTCTCATCTCCGCGGCAGTGGTGTTGAAGGTGGAGCAGGTAATCAGTAGGTGGCGCTCTTCCTCTGAACCATGACCCAGATGCGCCAGCCCACCACCAGCTAGGTAGGACCAAATACTAGAGTGCAGAAAGGCCGGGCCTTCTGAAAGTGACAATAAAAGGGGGGGGGCGGGGGCGGAGGAGGTTGGAGGCTGTCAGTTTGAAGTTTGCTTAGACGTCCCTTGGCTGGGATCCACCGAGAGCTGTGTTTAACCATTCCCAGGGCCTTTTACCTGGAAGCAGTAGTCTTTTTATTTTTATTTTTATTTTTTACAGTTTATTTATATATTTGGGGGCGGGGGGAAGGGCAGAGAGAGAGGGAAAGAGAGAATCCCAAGGAGGCTTCGCACCGTCAGCGCCGGGCGGATGTGGGGCTCGAACTCACCAACCGTAAGGTAATGACTTGAGAGGAAATCAAGAGTCCCATGCTTAAGGGACTGAGCCACCCAGGCGCCCATGGAAGGGGTAGTCTTAAGTCTTCTAAGACCAGACGTTACATGAGCCCTATTGAAAAAAGATGCCTGGTACATATCAGTGTTAAGGATCAGTACTCAAACATTTGGGAAAGAAAAGTCTGGCAAGGAAATTGGAAGCCTTGCTAGAATCTGAGTGTTAATCAGTGATACTGGAATAATTTCACTGGGGAAAAAATAGAATAATTCAATTCTTTATTTTTTTATTCGTTTATTCACTGTTCTACGTGGGGGAGGGAACGGAGTCTATCATTTGTTAAGAAACTGCTGTTGGAGTCAGGCAAACTTGGGTTTCTACCCGAACCATCCACTGAGTCTCAGTTTTTTTTCATCTGTGAAATGAAAATAATAGATTTACATCAGAGAACATTTCATTCCTTGGCTCAGTAAATATTTACTGAGCACCTGTTATGTGCCAGGCAGTGTTCCAGAGCTGTGAGTAGGGTGTGAACAAGGCAAGGTCCCTGTGCTCATGGAGCTTTCCAGCAGGCTGTATTTTCTTTTCTTTTTTTGGGGGGGGGGGTTGTTTGTTTTTAGTTTATTTATTTATTTATTTATTTATTTATTTAAACTTGGTCCATTTTATTGACTTTTTAAAATTCAAGTGTAATTCATATACGGTGTTATGTTAGTTTCAGTTATGTAATGATTCGACAGTTTTGTGTGTTAGCGTTCATTTCCCCCCACCCACCTCCCCTCTGGCAACCACCAGTTTGTTCTCTATAGTTAAGAGGTTAAGAGTCTGTTGTTTCATTTGTGTCTTTTCTCTTGGGTTGTTTTGTTGCTTCAGTCCACAGACGAGTGACATCAGATGTTTGTCTTTCTCTGACGGACTCATTTTATTTAGCCTCACGCCTTCCAGATCCATCTCATGTTTTTGCAAATGGCAAGATTTCATTCCTTTTCGTGGCTGAGTAATATTCCTTGGCTATTGTAAACAATGCTGCAATAAACATAGGGGTGCATGTACCTTTTTGAATTGGCGTTTTCATTTCCTTTGGGTAAGTAACAAGTAGTGGGATGACTGGATCGCACGGTCACCCTATTTTAAATTTTTTGAGGAATCTCAAAACCGTTTTCCGTGGTGGCTGCACCAGCTTGCGTTCCCACCAGCCGCGCACAAGGGTTCTTTTTTGGTCCACATCCTCGCCAACACTTGGTATTTCTTGTGTTGTTGCTTGTAGCCATTCTGGCAGGTGTGAGGTGACATCTCATGGCAGTTCTGATTGGCATTTCCCTGGTGATGAGTGGTGTTGAGCATCGTTTCCTGTGTCTGTTGGCCATCTGTGTGTCTTCTTTGGAGAAGTGTCTGTCTGTGTCATTTGTGGCAGTTGTATTTTCAAGGATGGCTATGCCAAGCGTATTCCATCCCACGTTCTCTTCGTCTTCATCTTCTTGTCTTTTTTTAACTTAACTATTTGTTGAAGTTAATTTTAAGGTTAAACACCCTTAAAAACAATGAAAACAAGTCATGAATAAATGTCTATTTTTTAAACCGCTTTTTTGAGGTATGATTGACATGTAAACAGCTATCCATAGTTAACGTCTGCAACTCCATGAACTTGAGAATAAGTAAGTGCCCATGAAACCATCACCACCATCAAGGCCATCAATATATCCATCACCTCCCAAAGTTTCTTCCTGCCCCCTTTATCATCATCATCATCGTCGTCGTCATTCTATTTTTTTAAGTGTATTTATTTATTTTGAGAGAGAGTGTGTGTGAGCAGGGGAGTGGCAGAGAGAGAGGCAGAGAGAGAGAGAATCCCAAGCAGGCTTCACACTGTCAGCCTAGAGCCCGATGCAGGGCTTGAACTCACCAACCATGAGATCATGACCTGAGCTGAAACCAAGAGTCAGACGCTTAACGGACTGAGCCACCCAGGTGCCCCTGTTCTTTCTTTCCAAATTGTGTGTGTGTGTGTGTGTGTGTAAGAATAATTAACACAAGGGGTGCCTGGGTGGCTCAGTCCGTTAAGCGTCTGACTCTTGGTTTTGGCTCAGGTCATCATCTCACACTTTTGTGGGTTCGAGCCCCGCATTGGGCTCCTCCGTGCTGATGGTGTGGAGCCTGCTTGGGATTCTCTGTCTCCCTCTCTGTCTGCCCCTCCGCCACTTGCACTGTCTCTGTCTCTCTCAAAATAAATAAATAAACTGACAAAAAATTTTAAAGAATATTTAACATAAGATCTTAGCAAATTTTTAAGTACACAATACAGTGTTATTAGCCATAGACACTATTGTGTGGCAGATCGTCAGAATTTATTCACCCTGCGTAACAGAAATGTACCCTTTGACCAATAACTCCCTGTTTCCTCCTCCCCTCAGTCCTGGCAACCAGCATTCTACCCTCTGCTTCTGTGCTTGCCTTTCTAAGATTCCACATGTAGTAAGTGAGATCATACAATACTTGTCTTTCTGTGTTCACCTTTTTTTTTTTTTTCAACGTTTATTTATTTTTGGGACAGAGAGAGACAGAGCATGAACGGGGGAGGGGCAGAGAGAGAGGGAGACACAGAATCGGAAACAGGCTCCAGGCTCCGAGCCATCAGCCCAGAGCCCGACGCGGGGCTTGAACTCCCGGACCGCGAGATCGCGACCTGGCGGAAGTCGGACGCTTAACCGACTGCGCCACCCAGGCACCCCCTGTGTTCACCTTCTTATCTCACTGAGCACAGTATCCTCCAGATCTATCCATGGTGTCCCCACTGGCAGGATTTTTTTCTTTTTTAGGGTTGAATAATATTCATTGTATGTATATTCTACATTTCCCATTCCCTTCTTACATTAGGACACTGGCAATCCTCCATAAAGAGATGGGGTCTATGTTCCCTCGCCTTGAGTAGGACAGGCCTGTGATGGGTAGAGGTGACACTGCATAGCTGTGGTCACCCACAGTGGGTCATGACCCACTTCAAGCTGGGCCATAGAAGGTGAGACGTCATTCTCTGGGCCCTCTCTCCAGACAGCCTAATGATCCCAGAGTTGACACAGAAGAAATCCAGTTACATTGTTGCTGCTATGCTGAAGCGCTCACATGGAGAAACCACACAGAGACAGAAAAATACACCAAAGGAGGCCCAGTTGTTCCTGCCTCCAGCCTTTGAATCTTCCATCTGAGGTCCTAAGAGGTCAGCTGCACCTTCTCAGACTTTCTTAACTTCATAATCTGTGAGCATGATAAATGGTTCTTTTATGCTACAAGTTTTGGGGTGATTTTTTTATGCCACCCTCGTAACTGGAATAAGCTATATGTTAGTTGGGCAGGCAGAAGATACACCAGTGAACAAATAAACAAGATATTGTTAAACATGGCTACAAGGAACTGATGACAGGGTGCCGTGGCCAGGGAAGGGGGAGTGGCACCCCCAGACAGGATAAGGAGATCCTGGCAGAAGAGAAAAACATTTGAGCCTTGGAGAGCTGCAAATATAGAAAGGAGCCAGAATGAATGTTCTGGGGACAGAAGTCATGGCAGGTGCAAAGGCCCTGTGGCAGGCTGAAGCATGGCACATTCAAGGAACTAAAAAAAACGCTGGTGCTCCTGGATTATCGCAAAGCGAGGATAACCGTCCAAAGCGAGTCCGAGTAGACAGGGTCACCTTAAACAGGGACATGTAGGCCAGAGCCAAGGGTTTGGATTTTTATCCAGGCAATGGGGAGCCATTGGAAGATTCTTAGCAGTGGTGAGATACGGCTTTATGTACATATTCACAAAATCCTGTTGGCTGCTGTGTGGCAAAAGGTTAGAAGGGTAAGAACTGAAGAGGTTGTAGGCAGCTGCAGCCTCGGCCCAAGAGAGAGCTATGGCAACCTGGATCAGCTCAGAAGTGGAGGATATAACAGCAACCATAACACTGCCTATGTAGTTTCTGTGCTCAGGCCTTGTGTCAGGTGCCTTACTTGGATGCTCTGATTCTGTCCTCGCAACAGCCCTACGATGTACGTTCTACTGCTTTCCCAGTGAGAGTTCCATCCTCCCATCCGTAGTAAGGGGAAGAAGCAGGCTCCTGACCCAGGCAGGGCCACCACAGAATGCTGTTTTCCTGGGGGGGATCCAGTGGGAGGATTCGGGATATCCTCGAAGTAAAGCCGACAGGACTTGTTGGGTTTGAAGGAGGCGAGGAGAGAAGCAGGGATGATGCCTGGGTTGCAGACACGGGCAGTGAGGAGGGAGCTGATGCCCACCTACTGAGACCGTGGAGTCTGGAGAAGAATCCAGGGGGAGAGGTCTAAGAATGAACAATAATAGTGATGAAACGGATATAATAAAGGCTGATACTTACTGATTTCCTGCCATGCGCAAGCATTCCACGTATACCAACTCATTTAATTTTGCAACGACCTCAAGTAGTAAGGTAGCATCGTTTCCTTGTTTTAGAGAGGCTGAACCCACGGGGTCAGGTCATGGTCTCGTGGTTTGTGAGTTCGAGCCCCCGCGTTGGGCTGTGTGCTGACAGCTCAGAGCCTGGAGCCTGCTCTGGATTCTTTGTCTGTCTCCTCCTCTCTCTGCCCCTGCCAGGCTCGGGTTCCGTCTCTCTCTGTCTCTCAATAATAGATGAATGTTAAAAATAAAAATTTGGAGAGGCTGAACCCGAGGAACAGTGAGGCTGAAACATTTGTCAGAGGTCACAGAGGTGCGACTCAGGCTGGCTGGCTGGCTGCTCTAACCACTGCACCTGCTGCCTCTCATTAACAGAGAAAAGGTTTAGGGGCGCCTGGGTGGCCAAGTCAATGAAAGCATCTGACTTTGGCTCATGTCATGATCTCGCGGTTCGTGGGTTCGAGCCCCCCATCGGGCTCAGTGCTTTGGCCCCTCTGTCTCCCTCGCTCTCTGCCCCTCCCCTTCTTCCAATAAACAAACAAACAAACAAAAAAAACACATTAAAAAAGAGAGACAGAAAGTGGGAAGCAGGAAGCCCAGTGCCCAGTGCATAATAAGTGATCAGCTATTATTATTCCAATGTGGTTGACCTTCTCTGGTGTATATGACATTGTGTTACTAAGAAGCAGCCCACGCTCGGTGCCCTCAGGAAAGATGCCACGTCTATGGCAAACCCAGACTCAATACACGTGGAAGTTTCAATGATTCAAGACAGCCACAGCACAATACAAAGCAGCAATAGAAGAGGCGCCGTGAGGCAGCGTGTGATGAAGTGTGGAAGGAATGGCATATATCTAGCTACGCAGAGTTTTCCAAATATCTGGAGGAATATTAAAGCCTTGTGCCAGGATTATTAACACATGTGCTCGCAACAGGGAGATTCCTTCTCTATAATTCATGCTGCCCTGTCAGGACCCAAACCAAATGTCAAAGATTGGAATAGTGACATTTACACTGTTTTAATTACCCAGCCAGATTAGCGTTTGTGGTCTTGTTAAGCAGTTCCCAAACAAAGCAATGAAATTTAATGTGTCTGCTGTGCGACAAAGCTCACCCCCTCTTCTTCCCCTCCCTCCTTCCCTCCCTTCCTTCCTTCTTTCTCTTTTTCTTTCTTCTCTCCCCCTCTCCATCTCCTTCTTTCTTCGGGGAAGCAGTAGGGACAAATTTTTACTAGTATAATCGAGACAAATTCCTTGAAGTTTTGATACAATAAAAATGAAAAACGCAAGCTGCTCTCAACTTTCTTGCTATTTATGACACCATTTTTTTTCCCTTTGCGGTTCCCCAAATGCCAAAGATTCAAAGCAATAAGTCAAGCTATGTTTTGGGGATGTGTTTCACATTTCCTTAAATTAAAAAAAAAAACACAGAAAATTTAGAAAGAGAGAACATTAAGAAAATTTCACACAATCATACCACTGCCAACACAACTGCTGATAATATCTTGGTGTGTTTCCTTACAGGTTTTTATTTTCCCAAGCTTATTTGCCATAGTTGCAATTCTTGTATGCTTATAATTTTGTATCCTGCTTTTATAGGTAAATGTTTATCCGATATGTTTTCCTTTGCTGTTAAGTAATCTTCCAAATTTTGCTGGAAGAGTCTTTGGACTGAACACGAAGTTTCTAAACCATGTGAGTAAATCGCTTTTAAAATTAGAAAATGAACCAACAAAAGAAGGTACCTAAGTGAAACAGTGTAACTCTTTGTCTTGAGGTTGAATGTGGCAAGGCCTCCTGTATAGGGGTTGAGTATTTTGGCTCTGAGCTTCGCCTCTTGCTAGCTGTGTGACCTTTGAGAAGTTATTTAACCTCTCTGGGCTTTAGTTTCTTCACCCATAAAATGGAGACAATGACGGTCCTCGCTCGTTGAAGCCGGATGATCACTGAAATACTGCGGTACCTGTCACGTGATAAGCGCTCACAGAATGGTAGCCATCGTCACGGTTATGATCATTATTATTATTGACAGTTGCAAACATGTTTTTGGTGGAATGTACCCTGGCTTAGGGGGAAAGTCTGAGCTCTAGACTTGGAGGAGTTGTGTACTTGTCGCTGACTTCCTTACCTGGAAGATGGAGTGTTAAATGCCCGTTATGCCTCTTTCAAAGAGAACGCTGAACAGGATTAAAAGTTCCGTGAATGCAAGACCTCATGCATGTAAGATCGCACGCGCTGCCTTGTGATCTGAGAGGCACAGTCCTATGGCCGTGGCTGGGAAAAGCTGGGGGCTGGATGGCTCCCCGGCATCTCCTGATTACCAGACCTCATCACAGAGCCAGTTTCGCCACTTAGACCGATGCTGGCAGAACACAATACTATGCAAAGGTCAGCAAAGGATTTGCCATCGACCTGGGGCATCTCCGGCCGTCCTATTCACAGAAGGCTCAGAGCCACATGGTTCTGCTGTGTTAAGGAAACCCATACCTCAGGCTTTTTCTTTCTTTCTTTCTTTTTCCCGTTTTCTTTTGCCTTTTTTTTTTTTTTTTTTTGCTGTATTCATTTATTTTAGATATTCTATCGGGGCCATTTGCACGGCTCAGGTTAGAAGTGGTCAGCATCTCCCATTTAGACTGCTATTTCCAGGGGATGGTAATTTGATCACAACATTTGTTCCGGGGAGCAACAGGCCAAGGAGAGGTCTCAGCACAAAAGCATCTTCCACCCACTTGAAAACAACAGCCACTGCAACGCACGCCTCGTGTGACCAATTTAAAATGATGAAGGTCGACAAAAAACACTGATATTTTGAATTCCGGAAGACGGAGGGGGTTGTTTCGACATCGGCACGAAGTTCGTGGCTCAGGTCATCAAGAGTTCATTCTCTAGCGTCCTGGCAGGATCCGAGGGGCTGCCGGCTCCTCCCGGTGCAGCCCCAGAGGCCAGCCAGGTCCCTTCCCTGGGGAAAAGGGGTCTGTGCTGCCGCCTCCCCGCCTTCTTCCTTCTCTCCCTCCTCTCTGCCCAGGATGGATTAAGTATGGAGGGGACGTCACAGTCAGTGCCTCCTTCTTGGAAGTTTGCCCCGTCGGGGGAGCAGGCTTAGGGAGGTGGGAAGTTGGGGACACATTATTTTTAAGGGGTGGACCTCCCACATTTGAGCACCTTGCCCTGCATCACCTCCCCTGTCATCATGAGACAGGGGAATGAATATAGGGGCTGTGTCAGAGGCTCGCTTATTTACTGAGCACCTACTGTGTGCCTGTGCTTTGTGTCTTGCTGGGTGTGCAAAGTTGAACAGTGACACACTTCCTCTTGCAGGGAGGCTTGCCTGGTGTGGAAGACCATCACTGGCGAAGGTACAATTACACGTGTGTTTAGGACTGCCCAGGGGACCCTGAGACTCCTGGGGAGGCACAATTGGGAGCAGAAGTTTAAACGTCTCTGAGCGAGTGACGTTTACTTTGAGAAAGGAAGGCTGGGGGAGGGGATGAGGATGTACGTTAAGAGGCATCTTCTTTGGGGCGCCTGGGTGGCTCAGTCGGCTGAGCGTCCAACTTCAGCTCGGGTCATGATCTCGCGGCTCGTGAGTTCCAGCCCCACGTCGGGATCTGTGTTGACAGCTCGGAGTCTGGAGCCTGCTTCGGGTTCTGTGTCTCCCTCTCTCTCTCTCTCTCTGCCCCTCTCCAGCTCACACTCTGTCTCTCTCTCTTTCTCAAAATAAATAAACAGAATAATTAAAAAAAAAGAGGAATCTTCTCCACCAACAGCATCTTTTGAACAGTTAGTAGGTACGTTCTGTTGAATTTTGTTTGAGCCAGA
Source organism: Prionailurus bengalensis (assembly GCF_016509475.1). Classification (NCBI taxonomy): domain Eukaryota; kingdom Metazoa; phylum Chordata; class Mammalia; order Carnivora; family Felidae; genus Prionailurus; species Prionailurus bengalensis. The sequence continues at coordinate 186,547,123 of NC_057344.1, read as the reverse complement.
GTACATTTGGATGTGAGACCCTGATACCTATTTAAATTGCTTAAAGTAACAGGGAGATTTGTGAAAAGGGGGAATAGGAAAGAACCCAAGGGGCAAGAGTGTAGCTCAATCTTGCAGGGGATGGGTCGGGGGACAATCAGTGGCTTCCTCCCTCCCTCCCTTATATTGTCACTGCCTTTGGGGATGAAGTCCTGGCTCCCTACTTGGCCTTTTGTAACACCACCCAGAAGGGAGTTCTGAGCACCTCGCTAGAACCTGCCAAGAGTGGGGGTTTGGCCTTTGTTGCCAGGTGCTGGGTTGGGGTCGCAGCACTTTCCTGTGGTGTTGGCTGGAGTAAGGTGCCTATTGTCTAAAAATTTCTGTCCTGCTTGGCGTCTCCTGTCCTGATCATTTTGGTGAAGCTAGCAGGCTTCTCTGGGAACTTTTGGTCTGCATGCCTTGATGTTTCTGGAGCCGTTGCTCTGGAAGCTGAAAGATTCTGCCATCACCTCTGCCAGGGTGAGTTCAGTATGGTGCCCGTTTCATCCCTCACGTCTTCTGACTCAAAGCCTTGTGTGGGGATGTTCGATTGGAGGCCAAGTCAACGTCTGCATCTTGGCGGCAAGGGATGCTGGGAAAACCAGTTCTGGACTTCCCTCTTATGGAGGTGAGGACATTTCCCACATATAGAAAGGGTTCCGGTTGTTGGGGCGCCTGGGTGGCGCAGTCGGTTAAGCGTCCGACCTCAGCCAGGTCACGATCTCGCGGTCCGTGAGTTCGAGCCCCGCGTTGGGCGCTGGGCTGATGGCTCGGAGCCTGGAGCCTGTTTCCGATTCTGTGTCTCCCTCTCTCTCTGCCCCTCCCCCGTTCGTGCTCTGTCTTTCTCTGTCCCAAAAACAAATAAACGTTGAAAAAAAAAATTAAAAAAAAAAAAAGAAAGGGTTCCGGTTGGCCCAAAACATGACCGTCCACTACAGAGTTTATTTCAGCAGTGTACGTGAAAAAGCAGGTGAGGGCCCAAACTGAGGAGGGGGGGAGAAGAGATGGAGGGAGAAAATGTATTTGAATGTATTCGAGAGATAGCAGGGACGTAGAATCCATTGAAGCTCATAGCAGATTGGGTATAAAGCATGAATAAGAAGGGAGAATCTCGTTACTGATCAAATATCTTTGCTTTTAAAGTAAAAGATGACTGTTATTGTGTGAGTGGCTGATAAAGAATCCAATTACCAATTCTTAATACTCTGTTGTTGGGAGTAACTTTCCTGGAGAAAAGTATAGAAAATAGAGTTCATCTATTTTTTCAGCATTACCCACCACTGTTGCCGGGCCTTTCCAGAGCCCAGCTTTAGTCTTATGGGTGCCGCAAGCTAAGACCTTCAGAAACAAGCTCATCGGATCTCCAAGACCAACAAAGGAGTAGACACACGCCTCTGAAGGGTATCTTTCCTCCTGGCATCATAACACAAATCTTTTCTTGTGTTTATCATTATCATGTCCCATCAGTTTTCAAAATTTATTTGGAAGATTTATCATGAAAACATATCTACCTACGGGGAGTAAACAACAACATAACAAGATAAAATTCCACATCATTACGAGGACGAACGAATAAATACTGAGCAATGAGGGCAGGGCGGGTATGGAAACATTGTAAATGGAAACCTAGATTAAAAATGGCAGTGGAGGGGTGCCTGGGTGCTCAGTCAGTTAAGCGTCTGACTCTTGGTTTTGGCTCAGGTCACGATCTCACGGTTCGTGGGATCAAGCCTCGTGTCAGGCTCTGTGCTGACAGCGTGGAGCCTTGGGATTCTCTGTCTCCCTCTCTCTCTGAATGGATTGTGTACCTGTGTTGCTAGACTAAATTCGGTCTCCCTCCCCAGATTCATGCTGAAGCCTTAACTCCCAATGTGACTGTATTTGGAGGATAGGACCTTTCCAGAAAGTGATTAAGGTTAAATGAAGCCATACCATAGAGCCCTGAACTGACTGGGTTGGTTTCCTTATTTAAAAAAAGACACCAGAGAGCTCACTCTCCTGCCATTGTGAGGACACGGGGAGAAGACAGAGGCTGCACGGCAGGAAGGGGGCCTCACCAGAACTCAGCCCTGCAGGCACCCTGATGATGTCGCATTTCCAGCCTCCAGGACCGTGAGAAATAAATTGTTTATGCCACCCGGCCTCCGGTGCTTTGCTATGGCGGCCCGAGCTCAGATACGTGTGCTCTACATGTCTGGTTATCAAGAAAGAAAGCAAACTGCTCTCTCAGTTCTGAGCTCCGAGAGTCACCCTTACTCAGATAAGACACGTTGAACAGTGTGCGAAAATTTGGTAGCAGTTTGTCAAAACACATAAAGATGACCTTAAAATGGTTCCTGACAAACAGCCGATGCTTGAAAGTTAAATTAGGGTTCTTTGAAGAGATGTGGGGACCCCATCACATTATACAGACCCTGAGCTTCCCGGTGGGGGGACTTGGTGTCACAGTTAGCAGTGAGGTGGTGTCCATCAGCGTCCAGAAAGTGGCATTATTGGGGCGCCTGGGGGGCTCCGTCGGTTGAGCGGCCGACTTCGGCTCAGGTCACGATCTCGCGGTCCGTGAGTTCGAGCCCCACGTCGGGCTCTGTGCGGACAGCTGGGAGCCTGGAGCCTGTTTCGGATTCTGTGTCTCCCTCTCTCTCTGCCCCTCCCCCGTTCATGCTCTGTCTCTCTCTGTCTCAAAATAAATAAACGTTTAAAAAAAATTAAAAAAAAAAGAGTGGGATGATTTCTGGTCCATATTTTCTGTGCAGGAGCCCACAAGTTGGAACACTCTCGTGAGAGTATGCTGTGTGTACGTGAGAGGAGTCCACACGTGCCAAACGACAGAGAAAGGATGAACACAGAGTCAGAGAAATGTCTGATCAAGGTCACAGAAGGAGAAAACCCTTCAAGAGGCGGACAGGTGTGTGGAATGAGCCCAGTGGGTCCACACTTGGTCAAAAGAGGGTAGCGATGTTTTCAGAAGCCAATAGATTCCCTGCAAGAGTATTCTGCTGTCACAAAGGATCTAAGGGCAGAAGTAATCCAGAGGACTCCCAGCTTGTGGGCCTCACAAGCCTCAAGACTGCTTCCCTCATTTATCAGTGATCCCATTCAAATCATAGCCAACAATTCAAATGGAGACCGTTGGTGAGCGTCTAAGTGCAGCTAATGTCAAAACACGTCCACGAAGCAATTCTTCTTTAAAATAGTGACCACCCTAGGGACGCCTTGTGGGGGGGGGGGGGGAGGCTCTGTCGGTTAAGCCTCCGACTCTTGGTTTAGGCTCAGGTCACCATCTCACGGTTTTGTGAGTTCAAGCCCCACCCGGGGCTCCCCCCTGGCTGTGTGGCACCTGCTTGAGATTCTGTCTCTCACTCTCTCTGCACCCTCCCATCTCACTGTCTCTGTCTCTGTCTCTGTCAAATAAAATTTAAAAAAAACCTTAAAACAATACTTTATTAAAAAATAATAACTATGATAGGAAAAGATAGGATTCCGTAGGCAGAGAAGGAAAGATTAGGGCCTGGGGTCCCTGGGTGGGGAAGAACACCTATTTTGGAAGATGCTGGGAGTGCCTGACCACAGGAAGCCCCCTCCGGCATCAGGTTCCTCTTAAGAATGTAACAGACCCCACCTGCTCGCCCTCAACTTTCCCTGAGGAATTTGACAAAAGACCTAAGTATGGCCGGAGGCCACCCCTCACATTATGGAAACGAGCCAATCAGGATAGCTGATTGAGCTGTGTGGCGTCTAGAGCTAACCAGCCAATGAGGGTAGAACCTGAGCAGGAATCAAGGGGAAGGGATGAGGGAGGGTAGACCAGAACCTTATAAAACAAGGACCCTTGCCTGTAGTGCACGGACATTCCCTTTCGAATGTCCCCCCTCTGTAAAGAGAACTTTCCTACTATTCTTACTTTAAAAAAAATTTTTTTTTCTTTTTTACATTGTTAAGAGACAGAGCCCAGCTGGGGGAGGGGCAGAGAGAGAGGGAGGCACAGAATCCGAAGCCGGCTCCAGGCTCCGAGCTGTCCGCACAGAGCCCCACGCGGGGCTCGAACTCACCAACCGCGAGATCATGACCTGAGCCGAAGTCAGACGCCCAACCGACTGAGCCACCCAGGTGCCCCGGTGCTTCCTCTCCCGATCTTATATTCTACTAAACTTTTGCCTGCTGCTTATTTTATTTTGCATCCTCTTCTTCTTCGAAGTGGCGAGACGACGAATCCCAGGTATGGAGGTAAAAAAAAAAAAAAAAAAAAATCCTGCAACCTAATGACCCCATCAGGACTTTCTCCCAAGAGTTTGGAGGCTGGGTATCCTTCCCACTGCTGCAGAGTGCAACTGTTTTCTTTCTTGTCGTTTGCTTGGGCCTGATTTCCAGCCGCGTGTCCTTCAGAGGGGTTTCTCAGTGGGTTAACCACACCCTCCCCCGAAGTGCTTGGTCAGGATATTTGTCGCTTCTTTGCAGCCATGGAAATGCACACAGGGATTGAAAGGCCCACTTCATGCAACGTTGCTCAAAGGATTTGAGGATTCCATTACTGCACAAATCCTTTAATTAAAGCTGGTTCCTCCAGGCCCCTGTTGCCCGGGCCCAATCCACAGCGTCCCTGGCGACCTTGGGCGGGTTGATTAATTGACGAGCTGGCAGTGCAACCATTCCTTCAAAGATCCCAAGATATATCTGTTAAAACAGAAATGCCTCCGGACACCATATGGTCCTGAGTTTGCAGTGGCTCTTAAAATTTATCTGCAACGTCTCCCCCGTGTGACTAACGCCGGCTGCCTTCTATTCGCTAGCTCATTTGACCCATCGCCCTGCCTCTCAGAGGCAGAGAACTTGCCAGCAAGGAGGTATTTGGGGAAAACTCAAGAGGGCGTTTTTTGCAATCTGGCAATAAGAAGAACATTCTCCGCTGGGCCCGAGTCACTGTTGATATCAAAGTGGCCAGAGTTTTGCAAAATCTCTCTGCCTCGGCTTCTCAGGGAGGCAGCGATAAGCAATTATATCTGGGAAGTAACCAACATCTCCATTCTGCTGAGGAGAAGAGCGAGGGGAAGGGAAACTGTGTAGCATAGAAAAATCAGGCGGGAGCCTTTCTCCATGGCAACTCTTAAGGGTGACCGTAAATGCTTCCTCTTTATAATTCTGGGTATTCTTTTTTTTTTTTTTTTTTTGCCTTTGCCAGTGCCCTGAGGATAACACTCTAGTAAAACTGAGCTCTGAGGCATCTTTTCAGAAACCTGAGAAATGAGAGAATTTAACCAAAGGCGAACTTAAAAAAATTTTTTTAATGTTTATTTATTTTTGCAAGAGAGAGACAGAGACAGAGAGACAGAGAGACAGAGAGTGAGCTGAGGACGGGCAGAGAGAGAGGGAGACACAGAATCCAGAGCAGGTTTCAGGCTCCGAGCTGTCTGCACAGAGCCAGATGCAGGGCTGGAACTCCTGAACCACGAGATCGTGACCTGTGCTGAAGTCAGATACTTAACCGATTGAGCCACCCGGGTGCCCCAAACTTCTAAAATTGTCTAAAGGAGAGTGGCTTCTGCGACGTTTGTCCATCTGCGTGCAATGCCATCATCGCGGATCTGGGCGTGCCTGTTTGAGAGAAGGAGCTTGCTAGAAGCTGTGTAACAGAAGAAGAATTCAAAGTAGCTGAGGCAATTCTGGAGGAAAGCGGTAGGGAGGCCAGAGAGGGGAGGAAGGGGGAGGAGGCTGTCAAGGAGGCAGAAGCCTGGGAAGCTGGGTTCTGACTCCTGTCTGGGAACCATATCCCTCCACCAGAAGATTCCACCCATCGGGGTGCTTTAAAATGTTTTTAAGTTGTTTAAAAATTTTTTTTTCAACGTTTATTTATTTTTGGGACAGAGAGAGACAGAGCATGAACGGGGGAGGGGCAGAGAGAGAGGGAGACACAGAATCGGAAACAGGCTCCAGGCTCTGAGCCATCAGCCCAGAACCCGACGCGGGGCTCGAACTCACGGACCGCGAGATCGTGACCTGGCTGAAGTCGGACGCTTAACCGACTGCGCCACCCAGGCGCCCCTTTTAAGTTGTTTAAAAGTGTGTTTGTTTGTTTGTTTGTTTAGAGAGAGCAAGTGGGGGAGGGACAGAGGGAGAGGCAGAGGGAGAGAATCCCAAGCCAGCATGTTCCGAACTATCGAACTATCCGTGCAGAACCCGAGGCGGGGCTGGAATTCACAAGCCGCGAGATCACGACCTGAGCTGAAGTCGGTTGCTTAACCGACTGAGCCGCGCAGACATCCCAGAAATAGGTTTCTTCTAAATGGAGGTAAACATTTATCGGAATCCTCGCTGCAAGGGATTCAGATGGCTAGTGTTCGAGACCTTCATCTGTGGCGCAGGAGGAAAGGCAGTTACTGGGTTGAATAACAAGTACCCGAAACGTCTTTGGCGTATGGACAACGGCATCCACACGTGTACTCGTCTGTACACGAGGAAGTGTGCATTTATGTGCGTAGAAGTGAGGAGATTCAATACGTGGATTTAGAGGAGTATGTTTGGCTGGTAAGACTTACAAGAGATACAGTGAGAATATGATGGACCGTAATCTGGCAACCCCCCAAAGGAAGGGAGTCTGGCGGGGGCAGAGGGGGGGGGCGGCCGGAGGCTGGCTGCGTAGGACGGTGGTCTCAGCTAAGTATGGATGGTGCCAGCTTCTCTCCTGGTCACCCTGGGAAGAGGACCCCTGGCCTCATGCTAACCACGTGATCGGAAGCAAAACCACACGCAGATAAAGTGCGCGGGAAAGGTGGGAGGAGACCAGAGCAAGTTGAGCGACTCGCTCAAGACGCGGGGTGGCGAGCTGGGCCTTGCACGTGGCTGTTGCTTCTCCCTCGGGCCTGATCAAAGCTAAAGGAGCCACGTGTCACTGCCTCCCACGGCGCCTTGCCCACGTGATCTGTAGTCGCAGCTGTGTCCAAGCGTCTGTGGACTAAAGGCTAGCAGAGCGTCTGGTCCCGGTGGGTTTGCGAGGCTGACGCGAGCGTTGACTGCTCTCCACTCGCCCTGCTGCCGTTCACGAGGGAAAGGGTAGCTCTGAGGGCAGCGTGGGCCCAACTTGCGTCTCCTGTGGATTCCCATGGATTCGAAGCCAATCTCGTGAACAAGCGGGGGGGGGGGGGGGGGGGGGGGGGGGGGGGGGGGACAGAATTATAGACACCAGCTGTGTCACTCTCCCACCCGCCCGCTCAGTATGCTCCCTGGGGAAGAGGAGGGCCCTTAGCCCTGCCCGCACGTAGACGTTCAGGCTGCTCCAATTCATTCACCGGCCCCGCTTAGACAAGAAAACATCCTCCGGTCACTTGCAGTCAAAAGCACAGAATCACTTTGAGTAATTTAAAAATGCTCAGCCCCACGGAGGGGAATGATTGCTCTCATGTTTTCAGGTAAGGGAAGGAAATTGAAGTTTGGAGGGAATCCCTGGTCCAATAAAAGTCTCACGGGGAGAAAGTGAGAAAGCTAGGATTTAAACCCGGACCCCCCCCCCCCCCCCCCCCCCGTCTCTACCAGGTGCATCCAAAACGATCCCCTCTCTCTCCTTTCTTTCTAACCAGTTTTATCTGTGATAAGCGAAGGGTTGAAACCCAGTTACATCCCAGTCTCTTAGCATGTCTCACGTAGGTGGTGCTCATAGCGGCAGAACCCTCAGATCACACTGGAAAGGACCGTTTACCATTCTGTCCTACCGGGAAGAGAAGAGAACTGTTTACAAGCGGGGCTTCTTAACCTGCGCTCCGTGAATGATCTCCTGCTGGGAAGATAAGTATCTTCTCTCAGGCTTTTTTTTTTTTTTTTTTTCCTCAGCGTGCGTCACTTTGTAAATTACCTTTGTGGACTAATATGTTCCTTCTAAATGTAAAAATATTTTCGGTGTGCGGTTTTACTGCAAACAAACGTAGGACGGCAAAGATGTTGTTGTACATGGTGAGTGATAGACACGCTAGTGATTACTCCGACTTCCTTTTGAAAAGAGGAGCTTCCCGTGGATGGGGGTGGATGACGGTACTCTATCGTTGTGAATGTGCACACCCGCCTTGTTTACATTAGTCCTAGCTTAGGTTGCAAAATGCAAGGAGAAGAAATGATGTACAAATGTATATATACCTTGTGCTTTGACATTTACCAATGCACATGAAAAGGACCTTCCCCCTCCGCTCCCCCCAAAAGCCCCCGTGTTTCTTATGTGGCAAAATTATGTCAGTCTATCCTCATGATACATTGGACAACGCAAACATTTTACATGAGAAGGCTTGCTCTTAAAAGGCTTTTAAACTTCTGCTGTCTTGACACGAAATCCTTTTGTTAAATATCGCACACAATTGTTTATTCACCCTTCAAGTAAAGAAGGCCATATATAGTTAGAGTGATCTGGGTAAGTCCTTATTCCATGGAGTTGATCTAGTTTATTCGAGACCTGGAGCAGATGGAGAAAATTGAAGTAATACCTCTGTCGAATGGCAACGCTGCTCTGGATTTGTTGACATTTCTTTTAATGTGATGTCCTATGAGGATTTGTTGTTTGGAGCCACTGCAGCTGTTTTGTGACCACGAGGGCGAGGCCAAGAGAATTGCAGAGAAGCTGACCCAGAATTGTGCCATTGTTGAATTGCTAAATTAACACTGGATCTCCCTATCTTTAGATTCCTTGGGCAAAAACACATTCTTGGGATTTAAACCTCCTTAGTTAGATATTTTGTTACTTGCCTTCCATAAAGGATCTGTGATTTAAGCCTGTCTTGAGAATGCTGTTGCATCTTGGCACAAGTCTTTTCTCCTTGGCAAAAAGCTTCAGGGGTACTGATTCTTTTGTGACTTAGCACTGAATATTTTCCAAAGGAAAAGTCAAACTGATTAGATATCAAAGGTAACACTCACGGACCATGTCAAACTGTATATTACAGTTTCAACTTTTATTTCACGGCAAACACCATTATGTTTTTTATTTTATTTTATTTTTTTTTAAATAAACAAATTTTAATTTTTTTTTCTTTCAATGTTTTTATTTATTTTTGGGACAGAGAGAGACAGAGTATGAACGGGGGAGGGGCAGAGAGAGAGGGAGACACAGAATCGGAAACAGGCTCCAGGCTCTGAGCCATCAGCCCAGAGCCTGACGCGGGGCTCGAACTCACGGACCGCGAGATCGTGACCTGGCTGAAGTCGGACGCTTAACTGACTGTGCCACCCAGGCGCCCCAACAAATTTTATTTTATTTTTTATTTTATTTTATTTTTATTTATTTTTTTTCAACAAATTTTATTTTAAAATGAAATATCATTCTAAGTAATAACGGCCTGAGGTTAAATTTAAAAATTTAGAAAATATTTCAAAACTTTAAAAACAGTATTGTTCAACAAGGAAACAAAGTAGACTTAGTTCTAGTTATGTTTCCACATGGGCTCAAGGACACTCTAGCATTTCAAAATAACTGTTGAATGACAATGAGACTGGGGAGATCATAGCAGGTGTAACTGTTGACAGTTGGTAAGAACAGACTATAAATCCCAAGGAAAGAATTAATCCCTGAAAACACAAAATTTGTCACTTAAACCTACTACTTTAGAAAATCCTGGAAAACATACAGATGCATAAGAACATATTCTAGTAACTATTGGAGCCATGATGTTATCACAGCTCATACAGCCTTTGGAAAAGCCTACTGTGTACTCATAGAAGAATGGAATTGAAAAAGAAAAATCCCATCTTAGTATTATAATCATCATCATTTTGACCTTTCCAGACCTCCCTGCAGGAACCCAGTGCTGGAGGGAGCGCCTTAGGACTCAGACTAGAGCTTAAACCCTAGATGTTCTCCAACCCCGCGGCTTTAGATACACGCGCTGATGACTTTAAATTTGAGTCTCCAACTTTGACTTGCCCACTTGCCTACTCAACATTTTCACCCATATATATACTAGACATCTCAGAATTGACATGTCCCAAATAGAACGTTCGACTTCCCCTAAATATGCCCATCTCCAGGTCATTCTCAATGCATGTACCCCGTGCATGATTGTGTAGGTCAGAAACACAGTTCATATCCAATATGTTTCCTTGTCGCTCAACCCTTATATCATTCCATGGGGAGGTCCACGGGGTTTAGCTTCACAACACAGTTCAAATCCACTGGCTCCTCCCCACCCATCCCTACACTTACCTTTGGTACCAGCTATCATCTTGTTTCTCCTGGGCCGTAGTAGCAGCCTCCTAATTATCATTGTTGACTACGTTTTGTGCTACTGTACGGAATCCGACTTTAGCCATTGCAGCTACAGTGATCCCTTCAAAATTCAAATCAGATTTTGTCATTCTTCTACCTAAACCTGCTCTGGTTTTAGTGTTAGTTTCCCAAAGACCCTTCATGACTTGACACTTGCCTCTTCTACTCCAACCGCACGCCGACCACTCAGCTCCTCCTTTATTATGCTCTAGTTTCCTACCATTAGGTTTTTTTTCATTGAAATGTACTTGTGAGCAGATTTAGGATTGAGTTTTGTGCCACTGCACTTTTTCTTCTTGGGCATAATCCCTCATTTTTGAATGATCAGATTAAAGTAAGAAACATGATTTAAAAAACAAACAAACAAACAAAACTTTGAACATGGAATGCCTGGGTGGCTCAGCGGGTTAAGGGTCTGATTTTTGATTTCGGCTCAGGTTGTGATCTCACAGTTTGAGAGACTGAGCCCCGCATATCGGGCTCTGTGCTGACCGCGTGGAGCCTGCTTGGGATGCTCTCCCTCTCTCCCTGTCCCTCCCCCCACTCACGGTGTCTCTGTCTCTCTCAAAATTAAATAAATAAAAAAGAATTTGAGTTGATTATGGACAAGAGGTTATATTCAAAGCCTCAACTTTTGCTAGATTTCTACCTAATTTTTATTACAGATGGACATTTGCTAGGTCCACGTTCCTGTATGTTGCTCTGTTCCTATGCCTCTGTAGGCCCTATGCTGCGGTAGCTTAATCCATCCCACCCTGTTGATTTCAGGAGTGGCCACGTGACTTGCTTTAGTCAAGGAAACGTGAGTGGAATTAATATGCATCACCTCCAGGCAGAAACTTTCAGAGTCAGCCTATGATTCGCCCTGCTCCCTTTGCTCCCCGCTCTGTGATCTTGCAATCGTGGAATCAGACAGAGCTTCTGTCAGGGACCTGTCAGGTTTCTGACTGGTCACAATGAGGAGGGCTCCTTTGTCAACCCATGACGGGCATGAGGTGCGAGTGAGAAATGAACTTGGTGGTCCTCAGCTGCTGAGGTTTTCAGATGGTCTAGCCTATCCTGATGGAGCTAGTGTCCCTTTCTGTCCTTCAGCCTAACGAGCTGGTCAGGGACTCCCAGCTTCAGCGCAGAGTTGAGGAAACTGAAGCTCCAAGAAGGTGAAGCACCCAGTGCAGGGTCCCCCCGGTTTCCACTCCAAACCTCTCCCTCTTTCCACTGCAGCAACTGTCTCTCACTGAAATGCCACTGGCTAAGGTCATTTTGGGAGAGAGAGAGGCTTTTAGATCTTAAAAAAAAAAATAACCTTTGCTAATGACCTGGTAATTGTTTTTATAGCTTCCCAATGAAGTGTGAAGTGTTCTAAGAGACAACACAGGACAATTTCCTCTGATGGCGAAGTTTTCCAAAGAGTGATTGCTTCACTCTTCCTGGGCTTTTGCTGCTCTGACTTCGGAGTGATATTGAACGGACGCGGAGCTCTAGGTCTGGCATCTTTGAAGAAACTGCAGAGGTTGGGAGGCATGTTGGCTCAACCTTGTCTTCAGTTTAAAGCATTAATTCTGTCCTTCTTTTTAAAAAATGGTCACATAATAACATATGAACAAATAATAAACAGCTGGCATTGATCAAGCACTTACCCTGTGCCAAGGCTGGGCTCTTGACTTAAAGTCACCGTCCTCTCCGACCAGGGCCCAGGGCAGTGCCCGGCACATGGTGAGGGCTCCAGAAATATCTCTGTAATGAATGAATTATCCATAGCAAACATTTGTCGGACCTGCTGCTTTGAGCGCTGCTCAAATGCTGTGAAAATTTACTGAGAGGGGGGAAAAAAAGATTAGTGTTCAGACAACTTGGTCATCGAAATCACATCCAAAAAGCCATTCGAAATCCCAAGAAGGTGAGCGTTTCAATTGGAAACGTTCATGATTATGTCAGCTAAAATATTAGAGCGAGGTCACCCTTATGACCCTGGAGAGTTTCCTTTTATTTGCTTTAGTACAGATAGCTGGACTCAATCTGTCCAGAGCATCGTGTTCCTTGTAGGATAATGGCTTCTACGAGGATGCTTCGCAATTTCCTTGCAAAGCCTTGCCAATGGTTGTCTCATTTTGTTCTCACGACAGTCCACTAGAGCAGGCCTGGCAGACGTGTTTATTATGCGTGGGAGCGAGGAGGCTTAGACATCTAGCGACCTGCCTAAAAACCACCCACTCACCACAGGGCAGAGGGAGCTGGAACCCGGGATGCCGGCGCTGGCATGAAGCGCTTTCCATCAGACCGGGGCATCTTCCTTCTTTGCGAACTTGGATAGGCTTGAGGGGACCATGCAGCCATCAGCTGTTGTACCTTTCGTGTGGCTGTCGTGCTTTTCAATGGTGTGTTGTTTAAAAAAGTTTTTTTTAACATTTATTTACTTTTGAGACAGGGAGAGACAGAGCATGAACGGGGGAGGGTCAGAGAGAGGGAGACACAGAATCGGAAACAGGCTCCAGGCTCCGAGCCGTCAGCCCAGAGCCCGACGCAGGGCTCAAACTCACGGACCGCGAGATCCTGACCTGAGCCGAAGTCGGCCGCTCAACCGACGGAGCCACCCAGGCGCCCCAATGGTGTGTTGTTTTTTAAAAAATTTCTTTTTATTATTTATTTATTTACTTATTTAGAGAAGGGGGGGCAAAGGGAGGGGAAGGGAGAGAAGCTTAAGTAGGCTCTACACTCAGTGCGGAGCCCCGACTCGGGGCTCAATCCCACCACTCTGGGATCAGGACCTGAGCCGAAACCAAGAGTCAGGCGACTTAGCCACCCAGGTGCCCCTAATGGTGCATTTTTAATCTAAGGTTGATGCCTTTCTCACTGCTTGGCCAGGTACAGTTTTCCCCGATGACATACCTGTGATGTTCAGTTTGCGTGTCGACCTGGCCGGACTGTGGCACCTAGTTGTTGGGTCAAATGCCAATCCACATGCTGCTCTGAAAGCATTTTTTTTTTTTTTTAAATAATGGGATTAACGTTCAAATTGGTAGACTTTGCATAAAGCAGATTACCCTCCACGACCTGGGTGGACCTCAGCCAATCAGCTCAAGGCCTTGAGAGAAAAAGCCGAGGTCCCTGAAGCTGAAGGAATTCTGCCTCCCAACTCCTTTGAGACTCAAGGAACTTTAATTTCTGCTGGAGCTTCCTGGCTGACAGTCAGCCCTGCAAATTTTGGGCTTGCCAGCCCCCACAATTGCATGAGCCAGTTTCTTTCTTTTTTTTTTTTTTTAAGTTTATTTATTTATTTTGAGAGAGAGAGAAACAAAGAGAGCACTCACACACGTGCGAGTGGAAGCGGCAGAGAGAGAGGGAGGGAGAAAATCCCAAGCAGGCTCTTCACCGTCAGAGTATCACAGTGCAGAACCTGACGCGGGGCTCGAACTCATGAACCGCGAGGTCATGACCTGAGCCAAAATGAAGAGTTGGACGTTTAACCGACTAAACCCCCCAGGTGCCCTGTGTGCATGAGCCAATTTCTTAAAATACACTCCCCACCCTCTCTCTACACGCCCATACACACACACACTTACGTATTTATATTTACATACACTATGTATATACATATTTACATCTTATTGTCTGGTTTCTCTGGAGAACCCAACACAACACTTCAGTTATGCCTCGTTGGCAGGTATGACAGTGGGGACAGCTCCCATCCCCTTGAGCCTCCTGTCCCCTTGAACCATCTCCTATAGCCTTCACAACGACTCGGTGTGGTGAGTCGTTACTCCCCATATTACAAATGAAGAAACCAAAGTGACTTGAAATATCTCACCCAAGGTCAGAAAGCTAGACAGTGACCGAGAACGGACCCAGGTTTCCCGTGCGAGGCACTCAAACAAATATTTCTGGATTCATCTGGCAATCCATTTTTTTTAAGGCAGTCTAAGAATTGCATCATGGCGAAAACGAGGCAACTGTCTGTGTTTTTCAGATGTGATATTTTACCCATCGGGAAATGGCAGTCCATTTGTCAACGATTACTCGGGTCGACAGAGTATAATACGTTGAGCTAAAAGAAAGAGGAAACCTTTCTGACTATTTACTGCTTTTCCAAGTTCACTGGGGAGAGGACTCCGAAATCCGTCACCTGGCACCTCCAAGACCAAGTTCCGTCTGTGTGACAGAAGACAAAAGCCTGTCGCTTTCCAGTGGGTTCGGGGTTTGGAGGTTTGGGACCCGAGGTGGCGCGTGGGACCCCGTGGAGAGCGATGATAAGTGATGGTGGAGGCTGTGTTTTCTCTGCAGGCAACATGGCCCTCGGGAGCGCGAGCTAATGTTCCAGAGAGACGGAAAGGAGATCGAGTTTGAGAGAGCCTGCCACCCGTCTCTGCCTAGTGCGCACACTCCCTGCCATTTATTTCACCTGTCACACGCGCACAAATAGCAAAACCTCGGGAAAACTGGCTCTCCACTTTCTCTGGGAAACTTGATGGGAGCTTTGGAAGTTAAAAAACAAAACAAAACAAAACAAAACCAACAGGCAGGGATCCTCCTTCATGCGCGCTTATTTTTAGCTCCTCTTTCTTTTGCAGAATGGCTAACGCCAACTCAAACTATTTCTGCAAAGAGTTGCCGGGGACCGAGTGGGGATGTGGGTAGGCCTCCTCGAGCTGGCTCTCAGAAGCAGGTGAGACGCAAGATAAAGCAATCGCGTTGCAGCCACCTTTGACGTAAGTGCTGGAGATTTCTTCAATTAGCTTAATCCTTTCCTCCTGACGCGCACTTTATAGGCAAGCAAATGCCATAATTATCCTCCCCCGTCCTCTCTAATCCCTGTCCGCGTGGCATGCCGACAGATGCTTTTCTGCCTGCCTGTGCTGCCTGCCTCTCTGTGCCCCGTGTCACGATGAGGCGGGCTGTGTGTGACAGATTGCTAAATCTGGCCTCCTCCGTGCAGGGGACTCGGTGTTCAAGTGGCACCGGCTGCTCGCACCTCCCCTCAGGGCTGAGGCAGGCCTGGCTTCGGGCAGGCCCAGAAAGTTCTGGAGGGCTGCCTTGTGACTCAGGAAATCCCTCGCAGAGAAGGCCAGCCCTCCGCCGCTGGCAGGGTCCACCGTGCGTAGCTTGCCTTGTTCAGGATTTAAATCTGGGACCCTGCCCAGGAAAAGCTTCTCTCCTCCAGGGAAGAGCGTCCGGCCCCAGATGCCAGGGCAGGCACAGGGTGATTGTTTGGGAGGCAGGGGCACATTACCTGGTCCTGCCCTCCCGTCTAAACACAACAGTCCGTTTGCAGTCACTTATTCGTCTACTTGTCTATGATTTACATCGCTCACACACTTCCATTTCTTTTCCTGAGACCGCCGTTTGGGATCTGGAAACTGCCGTTCACTCGAACTCAGCCCCTCTGCCAACACTCTGTGATGCTTAAGCTAATTTTTGGGCCTCAGCCTCCCCATCAGCAAACTGGTAACGGTTTCTTTCTTTGCAAGATCTTTGTGAGGACTGAGGGAAATAACGAACGCCACGCATCTAGTACAGAGTGGGTGCTTAATAAATGTGCTTTGTTCATGGGACATATTAACGTATTAACGTCACTGCTGCTACTGCGACCGATGTATACTTCTCTCGTGTCTTAGTTCCTGACAGTTTTCAAGATAATTTCATATAACATCTCTTCAGCTGTTATGAAGTGGATATTCTATCCCCAACTTTTTTCTTTTCTTTTCTTTTCTTTTCTTTTCTTTTCTTTTCTTTTCTTGGGAGATAAGGTTTTGACAGTGCTTGAGATCACTGAGATCAGGCATCGGCACACTATGGCCAGTGGACCAAATTTGGCCCACTGTCTGTTTTTGTCAATAAAGTTTTATTGGAACGCGATCACGTCCATTCAGCTGTGCATTGTCTGTGGCCGCTTTTGTGTTGCCAAGCTAGAGCTGAGGAGAGGTTTAGGCTTGGTTTAGCCCACCCCGTAAGCTCAGGACAGAGACCGTGTGGGGTCTGGAGTGTCTCATTCTGGAGGAACTTCTAACGAGGGCTTGTCTCCTCATTATCTCCATTATCTCCATGTAAACATTTCTTGCTACTTATTATATGCTCTTTATCCCACTAATTCCTCTTTTCCCCCCTCCCACCTCCAACCTACAGGAGCATAGCCGAGGTTCCTGGGGTCTGTGGACTGGGGCTGCTCAGAGACGCGGGGCCATCGACACCGCAGGCAGAGAATCTGGCTCTGGTGACCCCTTCCTTCTTCCTTCCCTTCCCTACATGTTCCCCAAGAGCCTCCCGTGTGTGCAGCCCAGTCCTGGAAGCTGGGGAGACGCCAGGGGTCAACAAGTCTTGGTGCTGATCCTTAAGGCACAGTGGGGAGGGAGAGCATTAGAAAGTAAAGAAATAATGATAAAACAGGGTACGTTGTCTGCTCAGGGTGTCCAAATTGTTTAGTAGGTCTGGAATGCAAATTTGACAGGGAAGCTGGGAAAGTGGCCAGAGCTGGAGAAGCACAGCAGGGAAAGATCCTTCTGGGCCTTATATCACACTCTCAGGTGTTGGAATGTTCCTGAGGGCAGGAACGAGTCCCCAAGGGCTCAAAACAGGGAGGCCCTCAGCCTGCCCCTCACACTTACAGGGCCCCCAACCCACTTCCCACCTTTCTTCACCCCAGTGTCTGTCCCACTTGGCAGATGTATGCTCTCCTCAGCCCGTGTACTAGTCCACGCAAACCCTACTCCCAGGCAACAAGCCGCTCCTTGGCCATACCTCAGGCCTGGTGGTGTGTGCAGAGCTCATGGCTCTGTCTGCAGGAGAATGGATGTGAGGAGGGAAGTCTAGAAGTTGTGTTGGTGGGCGGGGCGGGGGGGAGGGTATGGGAGGGCGTAGGGGCCACGGGCTTTAGTGGGAACACCCCTTTGGCCTGCAGACCCTTTGTGTGGGGAGAGGGCTGAAGCAAAAGGAGAGCCAGGGCGCCTGGGTGGCTTGGCCGGTTAAGCGGCCGACTTCGGCTCAGGTCACGATCTCACGGTCCGTGAGTTCGAGCCCCGCGTCGGGCTCTGTGCAGACAGCTCACAGCCTGGAGCCTGTTTCCGATTCTGTGTCTCCCTCTCTCTGACCCTCCCCTGTTCATGCTCTGTCTCTCTCTGTCTCAAAAATAAATAAACGTTAAAAAAAAAAAGAAGAGCCAGAGCCGGACCCTGTGTAGAAGAGAGCCCGAGGGCAGGGAGTCATGTCGCTGGACCAGACTGGGCGGGGGTGAGCCTGGAGGCCAGGCCAGTTAAAGGGCTGCTATTGTAGTTCGTGGGGTGTCAATGCTGGTCTGAACCAAGGTGGAGGAGACAGGCCTGAAGAGGGAGAGCAGCGCAGGGGGAGGACTTGACAGGCCCAATCCCCCCCCAGCTGCTCCTGTGGTCTTGACCCTGCTGAGTCTGATCAGGTCACACGCTGCAGCTGAAGAGGCTGCCATCTGCACCTCCCCCCCCAGGGCAGACCCCAGACACAGAGGACTACAAAAGGGGAAATACAGGCTTCTAATTAAAGTATGTGCCTCTTGGGGCACCTGGGTGGCTCAGTCGGCCGAGCAGCTGACTCTTGATTTCGGCTCGGGTCATGATCTCGCGGTTCGTGTGTTCGAGCTCTGCATTGGGCTCTGCGCTCACGGCGTGGGGCACCTCTGTCTCTCTCTCTCTCTCTCTGCCCCTAACCCCCCTCCTCTCAAAAATAAATAAATGTTAAAAAAAAAAGAAAACCACGTACCTCTCTGAGGAAGTGAGATCCGAAGGGAGCCATGGGTCGGCTGGTGGAAAGAGGGTGGGGGCGGGAGGCATCGAAGAGAGGAGAAGAGGCAGGGACAGTGTTCCAAAAGGAAGGGCTGTCGGGAGGTAATATTCTCTCTGGCAGGAGTGAAAGGGCGAGGTGGCAAGTGGCAAAAGGTAGGCTAGACCCAGGGTGTCTGTGGCATAAGTATACAACTTTGCATGCGTGTATATGTGCACGTCTGTCTGCGTGTGTGTTTGTGTGTGCACTCACACGCATGTCGGGTAGGAGGGAAGGGCGTACACGAGGCACTTCTTCAAGTGACGCACTCGCGAGGAGGTTACGTATTTGCCCAGCAAGTCGGGGAACTGTCAACCTCAATGCTTACCTCCTCTTTTCCTGTGTGGGGATGTCAAGGTGCGGAAAGAATTCAATCCAAAGGCACGGAAGATAAAAAGGAACAACCAACAGCAACACATACCCATGTGCACAAGCAAAAGAAAAGAACTGCAAATACCTTTTCAGCCCACACACTGAGAAGCATTTGACGTTTGACCCATCCGAGCATCTGAAGTGCAGCGGGAGAGGCATGACTTAGACGCCAATCACGCTGTCTTTAACGAGTTTATGTTCGAGGCCGTGATGGCCCCAAAGGACTCCTGGGTCGGTTATCTATAGCTGGAACATTGTGTATGCTGTCTTCGCACAAAACAGGGCCCACTTCCAAAAAGATATTATGTTTTCCCCATCAATAAAGCTTGATTTTTATGGGTGTTTAAAATCACACGTAGGTGTTGAACGGGCTCCAGGACACGAGTCTGCCAATGTCCGTCATCTTCATGAGCTCAAATGCCCTAAAATATTGCCCTTGAGGTGCTTTCCAGAAAGACCAGCCCTGCCAGTTTTTCAGTATATCTTGAGATAAGAAAGAATCTTCTGGAGACCGCAGAGCATTTTGGAGAGAGCCGTGCACCACACTGAGGGGATGTCGGCTGATGGTCTTTAAATTGGGGCTTAGTCAGTGGTCACCTCTACCTCCTTGCTACCTCCTTGCTGTCAACCCCTCTTCTCTCTCACCATCAACACAGTTTTTATTTATTTGTAAAAAATGTTTATTTATTTGTTTATTTGAAAGAGAGAGAGAGAAAACGTGTGTGGAGGAGGGGCAGAGAAAAAGAGAGAGAGAGAATCCCAAGCACGCTCCATGCTTTCAGCGCAGAGCTGGGTGTGGGGATCGAACTCATGAACTGCGAGATCACGATCTGAGCCGAAAGCAAGAGTCGATGTTCAACTGACTGAGCCACCCAGGCGCCCCAACACGGTTTTTATTTTTTAATTTTTTTTAATGTTTTATTTATTTTTGAGACAGAGAGAGACAAAGCATGAGCAGGGGAGGGTCAGAGAGAGAGGAAGGCACAGAATCCGAAGCAGGCTCCAGGCTCCGAGCTGTCAGTACAGAGCCCGACGCGGGGCTCGAACTCGCGAACCTCGAGATCGTGACCTGAGCCGAAGTCGGACGCTTAACTGACTGAGCCACCCAGGCACCCCCAACACAGTTTTTAATATGGGTACAATCAAAAGTCTAAAATTAAGCTCGTGTCATGTGTTGCCTTGACATCTGATGAAATCGGGAGGGCCTCGAATGGCCTGACCCCAGCTCCCCTTCCCATTCTGCTCCTGTGGATGAGGTCCCGGAGACAAACAAGCTTCCTTATCAAAAGGACCAGGTGTATCCCTGAGTAGCGGCTTTCAGTTATTTGCTGGCCTGCAGAATTATTGAAACAAGCCAATCATATCTTCCCACTGGAACCAGGGGACACACCATCCTTTCGATACTACAGAGCCTGCCTCTCGCGGGCCCCGTGGTCCACTCCGTCCCCTAGTGGACAACCCCTCTGTGGCCCTGCTACCCCAGTGTGTAGCTGGGTGGCGTGGGCAAATTGTTTTAGCTACTCTGAGCCTGAGTTCCCTCAACTGTAGTGTAGGGCATGCCTTATGGGCTGCTGGGAAGATTAGGTGAGATAATCTACTCAACACATCTTTGCTGAGCATCTCCTAGGTGCCAGGAACAAGGAGCATAGCAATGCAGAAGCCAACCAGGGTTTCTGTCCGCATAGAACTCAGACTCCGATGGAGGACATCAACGACACGCGTTTAAAAATTAAGGAGATGGTTATCGACAGTGCAATGTGCTCTGAAGAAAAGAATTGAGCCACAGGAGTGAGATGGCATGGCTGGTCCCGGGCAAAGAGGGGGATATATTAGATGTGGGTATCATGGACGCTCCCCTGGGGTGATGATGTTAATGCTGACACCTGAGGGTGAGGGGCCAGCCCCTGGAAGATTTGGGGGACAGCTATCCCGGGCTGAGGGAACATTCCATGCAGATAACCCGAGGAGGGAGCAAGCTGGGCTATTGGAGCAAAGCCAGAGAAATCAATGTGGGGGAAATACAAGCGAGAGGGAGCACAGTGCTTAAGGACCAGCAGGTACCTTCCCCAGGAAGCCGTCCAAAGTCAAAGCCCTGCCACCGCATCCCCTGCAGTACCTCACGGGAAGGCACAGGCTCTGTGATTCTGCATCACCAGGGTCACAAAGGGGAGAGCCAGAAGGAAGTGGGGAGGCTTTCCTGCCAGAACCAGTGAAAGGTGTGACTGGTGAGTATTTTTAAAGAAATGAAGCCCTTCCAGAGATCAGAATAGAAAGAGAGCCGGACCAAGTTTGGGCAAATCAAGGTCCTGCTGGAAATTGCTTTGGTGAATAATTAAGAATTGCTTGAAACCAGCCCCCCAACTGATGGAAATGCCAAGCTTCTGATAGTTATTTCTGAAGAGCTGGGAAAGAGTTTGATTTCTCCAGTGCTTGGTTGGGCATTAGATCTCCCTGGATTCGTATCCCACCTCCCCTATTGGCTAGATACTCAGAGCCTGGATAAAATATTTCAGTGGGGTAAGCCTCAGTTTCTTCAGGTCTAAAATGGGAATAAAGACGATCAGGAAGATAACGATGGCAGCAAAACCTACCTTGGAGGGCTGTTGGAAAGGTTGAGATAATCCCTGGAAAACTCTTAACGAACCAGTGTGGCTCTGATGAGAGCCCACAAGATTAATGCGTTCAATATTTTCTGAGATATTTGTCCATTATTAATTGCTTGCTTTTTCAACACAAAGGAGAAGTAACAATTGGCTTTGGTTTGAATTGATACATTCTGGGGGCGCCTGGGTGGCTCAGTCAGTTGAGTGGCCGACTTCAGCTCAGGTCATGATCTCACACTCCGTGGGTTCAAGCCCCGCATCAGGCTCTGTGCTGACAGCTCAGAGCCTGGAGCCTGCTTTGGATTCTGTGTCTCCCTCTCTCCCTGCCCCTCCCCTGCTCATGCTCAGTCTCTCTGTGTCTCAAAAATAAATTTAAAAAACCAAAAAACCATGAATTGATACATTCTGAATTATGGAGCTGTTCCTAAAAAGGGTGTTCCATTGTCTATCTGCTCAGTGTTCTTTGACATTAAGGGACTTTTTTCAGACTGTTTTTTGGATACCACCCATTAAAATTTCTTAGAAAATGGATTTTTTGTGTTAAATATAATACAGCTTCACTACAGAACTTATGGAAAACTCAGACAATACTCAGAAGAAAATAAAAATCACTGGTAATTTCATGCTTCCAATGCTGTCACTAACACTTTTTCTTTTAGGTTTTTTCTCTATGCATCTTTAAACATAGTTTATAGCTTATATGTGTTATTTTTGTCCTATTTTCAAGTTTGCATTATAGCATAAACATTTGCATACACTGTGAAAGATTTCCATAAACATTTAAAGTTTTTTTTCTTAACGTTTATTTATTTTTGAGAGAGACAGAGCGTGAGCAGGGGAGGGGCAGAGAGAGAGAGGGAGACACAGAATCCAAAGCAGGCTCCAGGCTCCGAGCCATCAGCACAGAGCCCGATGCAGGGCTTGAAACCACAGAAGGACCGTGAGATCATGATCTGAGCCAAAGTTGGATGCTTAACTGACTGAGCCACCCAGGTGCCCCTCACTGTATATTTTAGAATTTTAGCATGGATCAAAAGCAAGCTGATAGAACAGAAACTTGGGGACAGACTTAGGTATGCATGGAAACTTTATCTTCATAAAGATGGCACCAAAAATCAGTTTGGAGGAAAAGGATTGCTCTGCATATTGTGTTGGCATATGGTGTGAGGTAAGGATCTGATTCAAATTGTGACCTGAATGTGAAAGGTAAAACTATAAAGTAGGGTTCTTAACATAGAACCTTTTGTTAATCTGAGGAGACCTATGGGCTCTTTCTCAGAATAATGGTTTTAAACATCTAAAATGAACTAGATAGGATTGCCAAGGAAACCAATTAAGTAGAAATGCAGATATTTTAAAAATTCTGAGGTAAAATACATGTTTCTTTATGAAAGCATTAAGTAAAGCTCTAGTAGTAAAACCAATGACTATGCAATTTTGAAATAGTGATGAACATGAAGAAAATTTTGAGATATCCATAACAACCA
Organism: Prionailurus bengalensis; assembly: GCF_016509475.1. Classification (NCBI taxonomy): domain Eukaryota; kingdom Metazoa; phylum Chordata; class Mammalia; order Carnivora; family Felidae; genus Prionailurus; species Prionailurus bengalensis. The sequence goes on along the minus strand of NC_057344.1, from coordinate 186,524,630 downwards.
TAATAGAAGGTGAAGATATACCAAGTTTGTTCCAAGTTCACTGACACCTAGGATTCTAGGTTAATGCCCTCCAGGTTAAGACCCCCCTTCATACAGCTGATAGAAGTGGAGGACATTATTATGTTCGTTAGGCTAGGGAAGAACTTTTTTTTTTTTAATATAACTTATTGTCAAATTGGTTTCCGTACGACACCCAGTGCTCATCCCAACAAGTGCCCTCCTCAGTGCCCATCACCCATTTTCCCCTCTCCCTCACACCCTATCAACCCTCAGTTTGTTTTCTGTATTTAAGAGTCTCTTATGGTTTGCCTCCCTCCCTCTCTGTTTTTGTCTCCTTCCCCTCCCTCATGGTCTTCTGTTAAGTTTCTCGAGATCCACATATGAGTGAAAACATATGGTATCTGTCTTTCTCTGACTGGCTTATTTCACTCAGCATAAGACCCTCCAGTTCCATCCACGTTGCTACAAATGGCCAGACTTCATTCTTTCTCATTGCCAAGTGGTATTCCGTTGTATGTATAAACCACCTCTTCTTTATCCATTCGTCAGTTGATCAACGTTTGGGCTCTTTCCATAATTTGGCTATTGTTGAAAGCTACAAGCATTGGGGTACATGTGCCCCTCTCCGTCAGCACTCCTGTAAGGGAAGAACTTCTTATAGTGGCCCCCAAACACACAAGAAATTGATGAATTTATCTGCATTAAAATTCAACAGTTTCGTTCAATAAAGCTCACTAGACTTTAAGAAGGGGACGGGCAGAGAAAACTGCCACCTCCAAAACCAAGAAGGGATTAATATCTAGAACATACAAGTAGCTTCTGTAAATCAATAAGAAAAAGACAGGAAAAGACAGCAGGAGGTGGGTAAAGCACAAGAACAGACAGTTCGCAGAAGGGAAAATCCTGAATGTGTAATTAGTGCATAATGAGATGCTCAACCTCACTTGTAATAAATAATCAGAAGATTAAAACATCAGTGGAATAGGTACTACTTTGCACCCTCCCATTTTCCATAAATAAAAAGCCTGTAACTACCAAGTGTTGGCAAGGATGTGGGAAAATGAGAACCCTCATGCACTGGTGATAGGATATAAACTTTTATAACCACTCTGAGAACAATCAGAATGATACGGAAACTAAGGAGTGCGTGTCCTATGACTCAGCTCTCCTACACTGAGTATATGAACAGGGGATTCTGGCATGCTGTTTCCTAAGTGAACACACATCAGGATCTTGATCTCAGTGTTAGTGCTGGTGGATACTCGAGGCAATTTGATATAAAAGTGGGAGGTGCATACTAATGGATGTATACAATGGAACGCATGTGGCCACAGGTACAATGTGCTATGTACATCCGACAGCCCAGATACACCCTTGGCTGATAGTGTTGAGTGAAAAAAGAAAGAGTAAGGACATCAAAAGATTTATGCACATGCTCTTTAGTAAATTAAAAACGCATGCACACAGAAAAAACCCGCTACTGATTTTGTAAGGTACCTGGATCTTGAGATTGAATATACAAACAGACAATGGCTGGATAGAACTCTGACCCAGGATGTGCAGCAACCTCCCCAGGAGACCAAACCCTTATCTATGCTAATCAGCCCAGGAAGCCCGCCTGCTATGTCATTCTTGTAGGAATCAGACTGCTAGACAATCCAGAAGCTAAACAAGAACTTCTGATCCAAAATGGCCAGAACTTGATTAATAACCGACAGCTTCCCTAATATTTGTCCCCACTTCCAACTTAAGATGCCAATCGGAGAAAGCCAAACTTGCCACATAGGATGCTTTGCTTCTGGTTAGCCACCTCCAGCTTCGGCCCACAGCCTCTAATCAGGGCATACACGAAGTCTCCCCCTTCTCCCCGTGAAACTTTCCCACTCCTCTGCCTGCCTTTGAGTCTCAGCCAACATCCATGTGACCGTGGCTGACTCCTTTGCTAATAACAAGCTCGGAATGCATAGCCTTTGCTTATTCTCATTTGGTTGGTCTTTGTTTATTTCCGTGATTTCCAAAGATCTGCCGGGCACATTTGAGTGGCACCCTTTGTGCAGTGGGAATGACTTGGAATGGAGATCAGGGCTGTGCATGGACCCCTGTAGACTGCATGCCACAAATGTGAGGAAGGGATGGACAGAACTTTCAGAGGTCCGTGAAAAATAAACAAAGACATTTTATTTATTTATTTATTTATTTATTTATTTATTTATTTATTTCAAGCTTCCTTTCAAAAAACTATTTATTGGGGAGGAGAGACGCAGAGAGAGAGAGAGAGAGAGAGAGAGAGAGAATCTTAAGCAAGCTCCACACTGAGCTCCAACGTGGGGCTCGATCCCACAACCACGAGATCAATGATCTGAGCCGAAATCAAGAGTTGGATGCTCAACTGACTGAGCCACCCAGGTGCCCCTAAACAAAGACATTTTAAAAATGTTGGCTTGAATTTCTCTCTGCATGGTACCTTCCTTTTCTGAAATTTCTTCTACTGCCTTCTTCCAGGCTTTGCTCTGCTTGGGCTTGGGGGCAAGTATCCAGATCATTCTTCAGCCAGATGAAGGTGCTCAAGGTATGAAAGGAAGCTGCACTCTTCCCTGGCGTCTCTTGACACGTGGGTAGCCTGCCAAACCTGACCGTCTCTAAGAAGCTCTCCTGCCTCAACAAAAGCAAGAGGAGTCTTGAATCCAGGTTTTTCTGCCTATGGCCTGGTTTTCTCTCTGTTGGAGCACAGTTTAAAGCCGGGGTCCTCCTGACAACTCAGGGCAGGAGATTAAAGGACAAAAGAGCCCCAGTGATGTCATCTCACGCCTGTTGAGTGCACATTACTTTTCAAAACGATAAAGTCTTGTATGAAGGTTACAGTAGAGGACTCAGGTTCAGTTTAGCCCACTTATTAAGATATAGGCTATCAAGCCCCGATAGAAAAAATAAACAAACAACTAGTAGTTTACTTGGATTTATGCAGTTTGTCTAATCAATCGATCTATAAACATTATGCAAATGTGTGTAAACCCAAACCTCGCCCAGACTTTACGTATGCATTGTTATGTAAACGATCAATCTTGTTAATGCAAATATTAATATAAACCTGACATTAAACACAAGTTTACACAGCCTGGCTTGTTGAAGGCGGCTTGATTTACATTGAAATGTAAATAGCACTCGTGTTCTTTCCGGGGCTTTGGAAAACAGACTGATTAGAGTCCACTGGGCGGCCGTCCCCCTCGGGTTCCCCAGACCCACTCCCAACCCCTCCATTCAAAATGTCTCATGAGGAATTTCGGGGAGAATCAGGACTGCAACTCATCGGTCCCTACTGGTGGGTGTCCTTGCTTTTGATATCCCTGTTCCTTCTGGCCTCCTTCGGGACTCCAGTCTCCAAACCGGTGTCTCAGGGAGAGTCCTTCACCAGCTTTCACTCTCTCATGGGTTGAGGGCCAACAAGGTTTGCTATCGGGTGGCCTGCTGGGCAGCTCTGAGCAGGGGCAGGTCTCCGTTCAGTCTGCTCATCCCTCCTTCCCCTGGCTGGCCCCTTACCCTTCAAGTCTGTTTTATGTCACCTCACCTCTTCAGACAGGTCTTCCTGGGTATTCTCAGGTTTCCTCCTGAGCTGTCCTCGAGCATAGCACCCTGTACATCCCATTTGTGTTGCTTTTCTCAATTTGCGACAGCAGGTTGATTTCTGCGTTTACTCTCCCCCCCCCCCCCCCCATGAGCTCCATGGGATCAGAGCTGTCTGTTTTGTTCGTCCTTTTCCACTCAGTGCCAGGCACATGAGGCGTGCTTAGAAAAATTCTGTTAGGGGCGCCTGGGTGGCGCAGTTGGTTAAGCGTCCGACTTCAGCCAGGTCACGATCTCGCGGTCCGTGAGTTCGAGCCCCGCGTCGGGCTCTGGGCTGATGGCTCGGAGCCTGGAGCCTGTTTCCGATTCTGTGTCTCCCTCTCTCTCTGCCCCTCCCCCGTTCATGCTCTGTCTCTCTCTGTCCCCAAAATAAATAAACGTTGAAAAAAAAAATTTAAAAAAAAAAAAAAAAAGAAAGAAAAATTCTGTTGGGTGGATGGATGGTTGGACAGATCGACGCGTCTGCTCCAAGGCTTGTGGCTTAGCACAAAGATCCACCTTCCTTTCCATAGGCAGCCTCAGGAACTCACCCGGTTCTGTCTTTTCTCTTCGGACCTGGGTCCTGTCCTGAACACACAGAGGAAAAGTAGCTGTCATATATTCAACGTTTAGTGGGTTCCAGGTTTTACACAGGGTGCCTTACACCCATCATCTCGTCTGAACTTGAATCTTCAAGGAATATTTTTTCAAAAGATCGGGCCTTGACAGGGGAGTCAAAGGGAAAAGGTGCAGGCAGGGGTAGTGCAGGCCACAGCTCAGAGTCCAGACGTGAAGTCAACTAGACATGAGTTCAAATCGTGACTTCGTTTGCTATGGATTGACATGGACTTTTACTGAATAATTGTTTCCTGTGGTTGTGGTGACAGTTACGTAGGATTGAGAGCACAGCATGGGAATTTAGTAAATATCCATAATTATTTCTAGGCCTTCCACAAAAGTTCAGACATCTAGAGACCCAGGACTGTGTTCATTCTCTTCAGTCACTTTGTCTTCTTTATCCTCTTTGAACCCTTGGTTGCTTTCTGCTCTCTCCTGCCCACCCAGTACACCTTCTGGTAGAGAATTTGCCTTTTTATTTTATTTTTATTTATCTATTTATTTTTTTAAGTAGGCTTCACGTTCAGCGTGGAGCCCAACATGGGGCTTGTTCTCACGATCCTGAGATGAGACCTGAGCTGAGATCAAGAGTCAGATGCTTAACCGACTGAGCCACCCAGATGTGCCCCCCGCCCCTTCCAACTTTCTAGTAGAGAATTTGTATGGGATGTACCTTCTGGGGCCTCCACTGAGATCAACGACCCCAAAGGGAGACTGAAGAAGTCAATGACCCAGTCATTTCCTTGTGGAAATGAAAGAAAGAGGTGCTAACATGATCTGGAGGTCTTATACATACCAATCAGTCCTAACCTTAAGGGTCCTGATACTAAGTGAGTGCAACTGGGCTTTGCAAGGCACAGCTAGCTGGTTGGTCACTACCACCAGCCAGAGCCTATCTAATACTGGGCATGTCTGTTTACATCTGACTCCCTCAGAAAGCAGGCCCAGTATCTTACTCATCTTTGTAAGTCACCAGCCAATCCAGTGCCCGCACACAGTGGGTGTCCAACCAATTTGTTGAATCAATACTTCCGTTCCAACCCCTCTCACCCATATTATTGGACCTTTACCTTGTTAGGGCGCTTTTTGGAGGGTCTACTCTTAAAGTTGTCTTTGATCTTCACCTGGGTGGGAATTGGGGGGGGTGCAACAAGACCATACAAATATAATTTCTCCTAGGGTCTCTACATGTCTAGGCAATGCCTGCCTGAAAACTGCCTGCTTATGGAGAGGCTCAGTCCTTGGCCAGACGGAGCTCTCGTCCAGCGAGTGAACCCCAATCATCAATAACAGCTGTGGGCCCCAGGAGCTCCCTGCAAAAGCAGAAATACCAGCTGATATGAGAAACTTCCCACTGACTGCAGTGAAAGCGAGAAAAACGAAACTGGAACGTGAAGGTGGGGCTAAACTATTTCTCTTACATATTATTAGCAATAACATCATTGTTTGCACAGGGCTTTGGAATTGATAAAATGCTCTTTATTGTATCATCTCGTTCATTTGTCTTCCAATTTGCAGATGGAGAAACTGCTCTGCGACAGGCCACGACAGCATCTGGAACCTTCTGTGATCAGCTGCCAGTATCCTTTAATGAGAACTCGTGTGTTCCTTGATATCTCTCTGGGAGCATCTCAAGGTAAGTAAGGACCTTGTGGCGGTCAGCTGGATGACCCCTAGCTGAGTGACTGTAATTGTTCTGACCGTTATGGGCTCACAAACCGTTTTTTTTTTTTTTTTTTTTAGAGAAAGGAGATGTTCGCCAAGATGGGATTTTCCCAAAAGAATTCTTTAGAAAAAGTGCCAGAACTTTTACCTTCCACCTTGACAGTCCCCAGAGACAAACTGAAAGGACCTCGCTTAAATGCCTCATCCGAAGGGTATTTGCAATGCTGGCTTCATCATTCAAAGCAGGAAAGGCCTTTGTCATGGTCAAATGGCTTTAATGTGTTCTGAATGCTACATAAATTCAAAGTTGATGGCTCATTTATTTGTTGGATTGAAGTTTTATACAATAAACTAAGCCTTGGTATTTACTAATAACTTGTGCACTGCCCTTTGTTTGTTTAGAACAGCCAGAAGGCAAAGAAGTTGACCGAGTCCCTCATGGCCAATGTGGTATTCAGATCCTGGCATTTCCTGGGACAGTTTATGGATTGGTGGTGGGGATGATAAGAGGGTTGTTTGTGGAGGGGGCAAGGGACATTGTGGAGAAAGGAGAAGGGGAAACATTGCAGATACGTGTTTCCTTCCAGGCTAATTTGACATAGTCCCACCACACATGCTTCAACTGCTGAACTCAGTGAGCTGGGAATTCAGAACATTGAGTGACAGGCCAGGCTTGGCTGGTGACTTGTGGCATGACCTTGGAAGATTCATTTTCCCTTGCTGTGTCTCGCTGTCTCACTCTGGAAAAAAAAAAAAAGAAAGCAAGCAAGAAAAGAAAGCTTATAATAAATTCTATTCATTGTTCAAGGTGAGTTTCCTTAAACTACTCTCCTTTCCGGGAGATCTTTGCTCTATACCTCTATCCCACCCACAAAAACCTCTCTCTTTCTCAGAATCCAAGAGGTATCATTTGTCCCATGTATTAGGGGCAGGAACACAGGCTTTGGTGGGCAACTGAGCTGGGTGTGAGTTCCAACTTGGCCACTCATCTCAATTTGAACAAGCTCACGGATGTTTCTGAGCTCCCATTTCCTTTTCTGTAACATGGGAATAACGGCGTATATCTCATTATGTTGTCGCGGCAAGTATACGATTGGATGCATGTTGAGTCCTCTGTTAAGTGCCTGGAATTTAGGAAGTAGTACTCCTTACAAATAGGAGCAATATTAATTACAGCCTAAACTTTGGGGTCCAGAATAGATCGTTAGCTCCTTGGACTGGGTGACCTTCTGACCCTTCATAGCATTCAGCACATGGAGATTTTTTTCGTGGTATTTTCTGTGGCAATAGATGCTCACAGCCTATCTGTTCAAGACAGATAATGTGACTGCCTCTCAGAGGACTCACTGAGAGCAGAAGAATCTTTGGGTTTATTTGAAGGGCAAGAATGAGTTCTGGGAATGACCCACGTGGGCAGTATCTGAAAATCTCTCCATTTCCATGGCTGAGGAAATAGATTCCTGTTAAGATTGGATCATAGGATTTGCCTTCAGCACCTCCTCATTTCCAGACAAAGACATTCTTCTTCCAGTCTCAGTTATGAGGGCCACCAGCGGGCTCATAAGGTGGGGTAGGTTCTAGTCGCAAAAGGAGAAAATGGCTTGCTGGGCTAGAGCCTCAACTCAGGGTCTCTGGTATCTCATGGCCTCTTGGATGGTGGCACCTGACTGTTGGGTCCCGACCTAAGGCTTGCAGCCCTTGAACACCCTGTAGATGACACTGGCAAGTCTTTCCCCTCTTTCCATGTTGGGCAAGCCTTAGTTTTTTCAGTCTGCATATCTTCCCAAGTTATTTAGAGGAATTCAGACTGGTTTAAGCCAATCAATGGTAGTTCCATTCCCCAAATGTAGCCAGTGAGAATTGAACTCCTGAATAAGATTTCTTAACTCTAAAAAAAGGGATAAAAGGGGGGCACCTGGGTGACTCAGTCAGTTGGGCATCTAGCTCTTTATCTCAGCTCAGGTCATGATTTCAGTGTTCGTGGGATTGAGCCCCACAATGGGCTCTGTGCTGACAGCATGGAGCCTGCTTCAGAATCTCAGTCTCTGCCCCCCCCCCCATCAAAATAAATAAACAAACTTTAAAAAAAGGGATAAAGGGATACCACAAAGAACTGGTTCCTTATATTATTAGGATTCTCCAGAGAACCAATAGGATCTGTGTGTGTGTGTGTGTGTGTGTGTGTACATGTAGATATATATTTACTACAAGGAATTGGCTTACATGATTATGGAGACTGGTGAGTTCCCAGATCTGCGTGGTGAGTTGGTAAGTTGGAAACCTAGGAGAGCCTATGGTTTAGTTCCAGTCTGAGTCTGAAGTTCAGAGAATCAGGATCCAGTGGTGGAGTTCTAATCTGAAGACCAGCAGGCCCAAGATCTAATAAAAGCTAATGTTTCAGTTGGAATCTAAAGGCTGGAAAAAGACTGATGTCCCAATGTGAAGGCAGTCAGGCAGAAGAATTCTGTCTTACCTGGCAGGGAGGGTCAGTCTCTGTGTTCTATTCAGGTCTTCAACTGATTAGATGTGGCTCACCCACACTAGGGAAGGCAATCTGCTTTACTCAGTATATTCATCTAAATCTCATCCAAATATACCTTCACAGAAATACCCAGAAAAATGTTTGATTAGATATCCGGGCAACCTGTGGTCTGGTCAAATTGACACATAAAACTGGCCATCACATTCCCTTTCTGATTTGGTATATATCATTAGTTGAGTGTGTCTCTCAAAAAGATATGTTGAAGTTCTAACCCTTGGTACTTTAGAAGCTGAACTTATTTGGGAACGGGGTTCTTGCAGGTGTAATTAGTTAAGATGAGGTCAAATTGGAATAGGGTGGGCCCTATTCCGACACGACTAGTGTCCTTATAAAAAGACAGAAATTTGGACACAGCTCCGGAGAGAAGGCCAGGTAATGACAAAGGCAGAGACTGGAGTTATACAGCTGCAAGCCAAGAAATGCCAAGGATTTTGCAATACCAGAAGGTAAGAGAAAGGCATGGAAGAGACCCCTCATTGAAGCTCTCAGAAGGAACCAACCATGCCCACACCTGTTTTCTGACTCTGGCGTCCACAACTATGGGACCATAAGTTTTCTCTTAAGCCACCAGTTGGTGGCACTTTTCTACGATAGCCCTCAGGAACAAACGTGTATGATGATGTCATGCCCGGGGCTGCTTACAGACACACTGAAGATTATGGTGCAGAGTCAGAAAAACATGGGTCTTTGATAAATTTGTTGAGCCTCTGCATGAACCAGCTCAGAAACTGCCCTACATCTAAATTTCTTTGTAATAAGGATAGTACGTATCCTTACTGTTTCAACCATTTGGGATTGAACTTTCTGATACTTGCAGACAAGTGCATCTGACTAATGGACCGATCTCACATCTTCCCTGCTCAGACAGAGCCCCCTTCCAAGTTCCTTGTCTTTGTCGATGGCATCACCATTGACAATCATCACCCATCACCAGATGCCTAAAGGAGAAACCTGGTTGTCATCCTTGGGTGCCTGCTTCTTCCCTCATCCCTCTAACTTAATCACTCATTACGCTTTAACAATGACCTCCTTACTGGCTTTCAGTCTGGCCAGCCATCACTTCCTTGGTACTATCCTCCCTCCTCTGTGTTATCAGAGTAGCTTAACTAGACTCTCTGTGTCAAATCATGATGGACTTAAACCATTCTCTTCACTGAGACAGAGCGATGCTCTGTAATAGATAATTTTTTCAGGTCATTCTCATTGTCTTTAGAGCAAAGTTCAAGTCCAAGCTTCTTAGCCTGGTGTTCGTTGTCATTCACGATTTGACTTCTGGTTGCTATTTCAGCCTCCTCTCTTATTACCTGTCCTCTGGTCAGACTTCGAACTGCTGAAATTTTCATTGTCTCTCTCTTGCCGCAGGACCTTTGCATATGCAGCTCCCTCAAGATGAAATGCTACCCACCTCTCTTGCCCTGCCCAGTGTTGACTCATTCTTCAGGCTTCAGCTCAGCCACTCCCTCCTCCAGGAGGCCTTTTCTGATAGTCTGCCATGCTTTGGTTGGATATTTTCAGATTCTAGAACAACACGGATTCCACCCTTAGCCTTCACACGGCCTAGAGGGCCCTGGGTTGTGGTGGCAAAAGCACCCGTGACTCTGAACCAGTGGCTCACAGCTGATAGGGAGCGAGGAGACCTAGGTGCTTGCGTGTCTGCCACTGAGGAGGTTGTGGGACCTTGGGCACGTTCCTGGCCTCATCCAGTGAGGGAGTAGGGCTATGTCAGTAATTTTCAAACTATGTCCTTCAGAACCTGGGGGTTCCAGAGAGATGGCCCAGACAAGGGGCCAAAGAAGGGCAAAACAACTCCTAGGTCCCATTCAAGTCTTACTTGAATCTGTATCATATATTGTGTTTCATAAGAATTTCTGCAAAAACCAAGAAGGTCATTAAGAGCTTAACAATGTTAGAAAGCCACAAATCTTTCGTTTTTCGTTTCTTGTTTTTTAAAGTTTCTTTATTTCGCGAGAGTGTGTGTGCACGTGTGGGGGGTGGGGAGGAGGACAGGAAAGGAGAGAGAATCCCAAACAGGCTCCACACTGTCAGCGTGGAACTGTTGTGGGGCTCCGACTCACAAACCATGAGATCATGACCTGAGTTGAAATCAAGAGTTGGATGCTTGACCAGCTGAGCCACTCAAGTGCCCGGAGAAGCACGAATCTTTCTAACTAAGGTCTCGTTCAGCTGCCTTTGTAACAGAGGCAGGTGGAGAGGAGGAGAGGTTGAGGAAACAGGAGGCGAGCATGGCAGTGTCTGTGAGAGGAGGTGAGGAGAACGTCAACCTCCCCGATTGCTCTGGCCCGGTGAAACCCGGTCCAGGTTGTGGGAGAGGCTGTGTGCTGGGACCGGGTAGTAGGGGTCTGGAGTCCAGAAGGCCTGTGTCTTTCAGACTCTGAACCAGTGGCTCACAGCTCGTATGCTCAACAGAACCACCTGGGAGCTTTTAAGAAACACTGATGTCAAGGGCACTTCCTCGGACAACTGGACCATCTCCAGGGGTAGGGCTGAAGCATCTGGGTGACTCTGAAGCATCTAAACCCCGAGCGAGGAGGGGTTGTGATTGCCTTGCTCACCATCATATTCCTGGTGCCTAATGCATATGGTCAGCAGGCAATCAGCAACAGCAAATATTGAGTGAACAGGTGAGTAAATGAGTTTCATATTAGCAACTGATAGGATTTATACCGCCGGCTTCAGGTTACTGCAACTTGCTGAGGTTCAGTTCTCTCATAGGCAAAGTGAGAAAAGTAATTTCTACTTGGAAATGATGCTTTGAGAATTAGCAATATGTCAAGTACCTTGCAGTGCATATGGCACATAGTAGTTGGTTAATAAAATGGTACTATAATCAGGGCACCCGGCGGGCTCAGTCAGTTAAGTGTCCGACTCTTGGTTTCAGCTCAGGTCATGATCTCATGGTTCGTGGGTTCGAGGCCCATGTTGGGCTCTATGCTGATGGCGCAGAGCCTTCTTGGGATTCTCTCCCCCTCTCTCTGCTCCCCCCCGCCAATAAATAAACTTAAAAAAAAATGGTACTGCAATCATTAGTGGTAATTGATATTGATCAGATCCAGACCAAAAATTAACTGGGTTCAAATGTGGCTGCCATGGATCAGTCAGGATCGCCCAACTTTTGCTGTGGTGACAAATATCCCCTAAATTTCAGGGGGCATAACATAGCAATGGACTCTTGTCATCACAGGTTGGCTGGGGGCTGTCAGAGTTTCAGTCCTATGGAACATTAGAGATGCTGTTTACCATGAGACTACAGAGGAATAGTCTAGAGCTCCTTCCACTGGCAAACAGCCCAGAAATGACCCCCATAACTTCCACTCACCGTTGAGTGGCCAGAACTAGTTATATGGTTCTATCAACTGCAGGGGCCCAGAAAGTGCATTCACACCAGGTGCTCTGAAGGCAGAGGACTGAAAGTTACATTGATGAGCAACAAAAAGTGATCAGCCCGGGGGGGTCTCAGTGGTCCGGCCTGACCACACACACCTAACTCCAAACAAAGACAGCACGTGTCAATGACAGTTGAGGAAAGGAGCTCTGAGTATTCGTCGTGCTTTGAGACCCACCATTAATTCCTCCCTTTGGAACTGGTGCTCGAACATAATTTTTAAACAACCTAATGAGATCGAATTTACGTCCCACAAATTTTACCAGTGACAAATCTCAATGATTTTTAGATTCACAGGGTTGTGCAACCATCACCCCAATTCAGCGTTTCCATCACCTGGTGCCTATTTGAAGTCAGTCCCCACCCCCACACCCAACCTCAAGCAAATATTAACCTGTCTCCACATATTGACCTTTTCTGAACACATCACCCAAATGAAAGCTTGCAATATGCGGTCTTTTGTGTTTGGCCTCTTTCACTTCACGTGTTTTTGAGGTTTATCCATGTGGCAGCTTTGTAGAGGGTTCAAAGGATTTGGGGGTGGTCAAAAACAATATATACGGTGCTCAGGATTGCATGAGAGGGTAAATCCCTTTCGGGATGAGACCGTCCAGAGGCTTATGGTTCTGGGACCACCATCCAGAAAGGGAAGAGAACGAGGAACTCCCGACAGAAAGCTGGGTCAGAAAGGGGCTTTTGTGTCTCAGTGATGTCACTTAGTGCAGCAGTGGTCTCTGGGTCTGAGAGAAGTGCAGGAGTAGCTTGGGGTCTCTTTGACCCAGGATGTATCTTATCTACTGCTAGCAGAAATGGGATGACGTGTAGTGGGAAATGCAAAGCATGCAAGCTCTAAATGGTTAAAAATCTGCTTGTTTGGACTATTTTTAGAATAATTGGATGTATAAGAGTTTTGGTTTCATCAGGCTTTTTTGCTAATGGGTCTCAGCCTGCAGGAATAACCAACTTAGAGCTCAATACACAGAGACCTTATTTGGCTCATTTACATAACAAGCATATATCAACTATTGAATATAATTCCTTCCCTCCCACCCTCCCTCCTTCTTTCCTTCCTTCCTTCCTTCCTTCCTCCCTCCCTCCGTCCTTCCTTTCCCTTTTCTTTCTTTCTTTCTTTCTTTCTTTCTTCTCTCTCTCTCTCTCTCTCTTTCTCTTTCTGTGGAATAGTATTCCCTTATATGATTCACCACATTTTGTTTATCCATTCATCAGCTGATGACCATATAGATGTTTCCAGTATTTGCTATTATAAATAATGGTGTTATGACCATTCACAAACAAGTCTTTTTTTTTTTTTTTTTTTTTTTTTTTGAGATACGTTTTCATTTCTCTAGGGTGATTCCTGGGAGTGGCATAGCTAGGTCATATAAAAAGTTCATATTTACCTTTAAAAGAAACAAACTTTTTCTAAGGCAGCTGTAAACATTTTACATTATTGCCAGCCATGTATGAGGGCTCTAGGTTCCCCACATTCTTGCCAACATTTGTTATTGTCTGGTCTTATTGATTATAGCCATTCTAGTTCGTGCAAAGTAGTGTCTCACTGTGGTTCGAATTTGCATTTCCCTGACAACTAATGATGTCGAACATTTTTTACGTGCTTATCAGTGATTCATATATCTTCTTCGGTGACACATCTATTCAAATCTTTTGCCCATTTTTAAACTGAGCTGTTGTCTTCTTTATTTGTTCTGTTATTCATTCTGGACACAAGCCTTTTATCAGATATATAATTTGAAAATATTTTCTCCTGGTTTATGACTCGTTTCATTTTCTTAATGATATCTTTTGAAGCACAAAATTGTTAATTTTGTTGAAACCTGATTTCTCAATGTTTTCTTTTGTCGATCATGTTTTTCGTGTTGCATATAAAGAACTCTTGGTCTGGGGCGCCTGGGTGGCGCAGTCGGTTAAGCGTCCGACTTCAGCCAGGTCACGATCTCGCGGTCCGTGAGTTCGAGCCCCGCGTCGGGCTCTGGGCTGATGGCTCGGAGCCTGGAGCCTGTTTCCGATTCTGTGTCTCCCTCTCTCTCTGCCCCTCCCCCGTTCATGCTCTGTCTCTCTCTGTCCCAAAAATAAATAAACGTTGAAAAAAAAATTTTTTTAAAAATTAAAAAAAAAAAAGAACTCTTGGTCTAATCCATGATCACATCACAGGGATTTATTCCAATTTTTAATCTCTAGAAGTTTTATAATTTTAATTTTAAATCTATGTCTATGATCCATTTTGAATTCATTTTATGTGTATGGTGTGAAGTAAGGGTCTCAATTCATCTTTCTGCACATGGATATTCAATTGTCCCAGTACCATTTGTTGAAAAGATTATTCTTCCCCCATTGACTGTCTTGGAATCTTTGTTGAAAATCTATTGACCATAACTATTTTTATTTGAGTTGATTTCTAATCTCAATTCTGTTTAATTTAAAGATATATTAATTTAAATTAATTTAAATTTATATTAATTAATTTATAATTATATTAAATTATATTAATTAATTTAAATTAATGTAATTAATTTAAATATATATATATATCTCCTTATGCCAGTGTCAAACTGTCTTGATTACTATAGCTTTATAGTAAATTTTGAAGTGAAAGTTTTTATTCTTTTTCAAAATTGGTTTGGCTATTCTGGGACTTTTTGCCTTTTTAAGATCAGTCTTGTCACTTTCTGGAACTTTATTTTATTTTAAAGTTTATTTATTTCTCTTGAGACAGAGAGAGAAAGAGAGAGAGAGAGAGAGAGCACGAGCCATCGAGGGGCAGAGAAAGGGGGAGAGAGAATCCCAAGCAGGCTCTGTGCTGACAGCTTGTGAGATCATGGCCTGAGCTACAAGAGTCAGATGCTGAAGTGTCTGAGTCACCCAGGCACCCCAAGTTCTGGAATTTTAATAGAGAGTATGTTGAAGCTAAAGATTAATATGGGCTACATAGAACATCGTTAATAATTAAATGCACCGCATGGGCAAATAAAGATAATGTGGCATAAAAAAGTTAAAACCACAGCCTTTTGAGCCAAGAAGAAAAAATATCTAATTAATAAATTGAGACCATGCAACTAGAAAAAAAATAAAGATTAATTTTGGGGATAACTGATTAAAATTTTTTTCCAATCCACTGATGTGTAATGTTTCTCATATATTCAGATTTTCTTTAACTTCTCTCCACAACGGTTTATAATTTTCAGTACACACGTCTGCAAGTCTTACACTGTATTGGTAAATCCATTCCTAAATATTTTATCCTTTTTGATACTATTATGAATGATATTGCTTTCTTCATTTCATTTGGCGGATTGTTGGTAATTACTATGTAGTAATTGATTTTTGCATACTGAGTTTTTTAAATTTAAATTTTAGTTAGCCAACATACAGTACAATATTTGTTTTAGGAACAGAATTCAGTGACTCACCACCTACATACAATACCCAGTGCTCATCACAAGTGCCCTTCCTGATATCCATCACCCATCTAGCCCATCACCCACCTCCCGCCCTCCATCAACCCTCAGTTTGTTCTGTATCATTAAGAGTCTCTTGTGCTTTGTTTCTCTCTCCTCTCCCCTTCTTCTCATATGTTCATCTGTTTTGTTTCTTAAATTCCACATACGAGTTAAATCATCTGTCTGACACTGTCTTCCTCTGCTTATCTCGCTTAGCATAATATTTTCTAGCACCATCCACGTCATTGCAAATGGCAAGGTTTCATTCTTTTTGATGACTGAGTAATATTCCACTGTGTGTGTGTGTGTGTGTGTGTGTGTGTGTGTGTGTATCACATCTTTATCCATTCATCAGTCATTGGACATTTGTGCTCTCTCCATATTTTGGTTATTGCTGATAATGCTGCTATAAACATTGGGGTGCGTGTACCCGTTTGAATCTGTATTTTTGTACCCTTAGGGTAAATAGCTAATAGTGCAGTTGCTGGATCATAGGGTAGTTCTATTTTCAGTTTTTTGAGGAACCTCCATACTGTTCTCCAGAGTGGCTGCATTAGGTTGCATTCCCACTAATGGTGCAAGAGGGTTCCCATTTCTCCGCATCCTTGCCAACACCTGTCGTTTCTTGTGTTGTTAATTTTAGCCATTCTACTGGTATGAGATGGTATAGTATCATGGTTTTGATTTGTATTTCCCTGATAGTGATGTTGAGCGTCTTTTCATGTGCCTATTAGCCACATGGATATCTTCTTTGGAAAAGTATCTATTCATGTCGTCTGCTCATTTCTTAATTGGATTATTTGTTTTTTGGGTATTGAGTTTGATAAGTTCTTTATAAAATTTGGGCACTAACCCTTTATCAAATATGTCACTTGCAAATATCTTCTCCCATTCTGTAGGCTGCCTTTTAGTTTAGTGGATTGTTTCCTTCACTGTGCAGAAGCTTCTTATCTTCATGAAATCCCTATAGTTCGTGTTTGCTTTTGTCTCCCTTGCCTTTAGTGATGTGTCTAATAGGAAGTTGCTCCAGCCGATGTCAGAGAGGTTGCTGCCTGTGTTCTCCTCTAGGACTTTGATGGCTTCCTGACTCACATTTAGATCTTTCATCCATTTCGAATTTATTTTTGTGTAAAGTGGTCCAGTTTCATTCTTCTGCATCGCTGTCCAGTTTTCCCAACATCCTTTGTTGAAGAGACTGTCTTTTTTCCATTGGATAGTTTTCCCTGCTTTGTCAAAGATTTGTTGACCACATAGTTGTAGGTTATGTATTGATTTTATTTTCGGTGACCTTGCTGTACTCATATATTAATTACAGTAAAAATGAAATTGTATGGATTCCTTAGGCTTTTCTCCAGACGGGATCATGTAATCTGTAAACAAAGACCCTTTGACTTCTTCCTTTTAATCTGAATGGTTTTAATTAAACACTTTTGCCTTACTACACTAGCTAAAAGCTCTAGCCTAATGTTAAGGAAGAAGTGGCAAGAGAGGACATCCTTGCTTTGTTCCTCATCTTGAGGGAAGTGCATTAAGTTTTTCACCAATAACTATGAAATTTAGCTGTAAGGTTTTCAGAGATGCCCTTTACCAGGTTGAAGAAGTTCCCTTCTGTTCCTAGTTTGTTTGACAATATTTTACTAGAATGGGTGTTAGATTTTGCTAAATACTTCTTCTGCATCTACTGGGTTAATCATGTGGCTTTTGTGCTTTATTCTATTAATGTGGTGCTTTACACCAATTAATGTTTAGATGTTAAACCAATCTGGAATTACCGAGAGAAATCCTACGTGGTCATGGTGTATAGTTCTTTTTGTATGTTTCTAGATTCATTTTCTTAATATTTTGTTGAAGATTTTTGCATCTGTATTCATGAAGACATTATTCTGTAGCTTTATTTTCTTGTGATATCTTTCACTTTGGCATCAGGGTAATGGTGCCTTCACACAATGATTTGGGACGTGTTTCCCTTCCCTGTATTTTCTGTGTGGGTTTCGGAATTATTGGTGTTATTTATTATTTAAATATTTGATAAAATTCACTAATGAAGGCATCTGGAATTTTTCAATTTCACTTATGTTGTCTAATTTGTTGCCATAATGTTGTTATACTAATCTGTTATAGTTATTTTAATTTCTGTAGGGTAGGTAGTGATAGCCTCTCTTTCACACCAAGGATTTTTGCCATTTGTGTCTTCTTTTTTGTCTTGGTCAATCTAACTAAACCTTTGTCAATTTTGTTTATCTTTCCAAAGAATCTAGTTTTGGTTTCATTGATTTTTCAGTGTTACTTTATTTTTTGTTTTGTTGATGTCCAAGTATAATTTTTATTCGTTTTTCTGTTTGATTTAGGGTTAGTTTGTTTCCTTTTTCTTGTTTCTTAAGATGGAAATGAAAATTTTTGATTTGATATCTTTCTTCTTTTTTAATACATTTAAGCATTTAAAGCTATACTTTTTCCTGTTAACACTGCTTTAGCTGCATCCCATAAATTGTTGATATGTTTTAATTTTCATTCATTGAAAAATATTTTCCAACTTTGCTTGTGAATTTTTTCTTTGACTCATTGGTTATTTTGTAGTGTGTTATTTAATTTCCAAATATTTGTGGATTTCTCAATTTTATTTCTATTGCTGATTTCTGATTTATTTCCTTGTGATCGGACTTTTTACCCCCTAACGCCTTCAATATGTCCTTCCACTGCCCTCTGGCCTCCATTGGTTTTAATATTTTTATTTATTTTATTTTTGTTTTTATTTTTTCAATATATGAAGTTTATTGTCAAGTTGGTTTCCATACAACACCCAGTGCTCATCCCAAAAGGTGCCCTCCTCAATACCCATCACCCACCCTCCCCTCCCTCCCACCCCCCATCAACCCTCAGTTTGTTCTCAGTTCCATTGGTTTTAATAAAGAGTTAATTCTTAATTCTCTTTATGTGTAATGAGTCATTTTCCTCTTTGGTACATTCAAGTTTGTCTTTAACTTTCACCAGTTCGTACACGATTTAGGTGTGGATTTGTATTTAGATGTAGATCTATTTATATTAATTTTATTTAGAGTTCTTAGATCTTCTAGAATCTGTAGATGAATGTTTTCTCATCAAATTTGGGGATTTTCTGGCCATTAGTTTTCAAATATTTTTATGTTCATTCTCTCACTTCTCTCCCTCTGAGGTTACAATTACATACATGTATTTTGGTATGCCTGATGGAGTCCTGATGGAGCTCTTTAAAGTTTCTCTGCCCCCTCCTCCTTCTCCTTCCTCTGTTCTTCAGAGTGGATAATTTCTATTGATTTATATCCAAGGTCAGGGACTCTTTATCTCAAATAAGACATTCAGCCCCTCTAGTGAAAATTCCATTTCACTTACTTTACTTTTCAATTCTAGGTTTCCCATTTGGTTCTTCTAAAATATAATTTCTTAATTTTTTTTAAGTTTATTTATTTTGAGAGAAAGAGAGAGAGCGAGCAGGGGAGGGGCAGAGAGAGAGAGAGAGAGAGAGAGAGGGAGAGAATACCAAGCAGGCTCTGCACTATCAGCACAGAGGCTGATGTGGAACTCAAACTCATGAACTGTGAGATCATGACCTGAGCTGAAACCGAGAGTCAGACACTTAACCGACTGTGCCACCCAGGTGCCCCTTAAAATATAATTTCTATCTGGATGTCTATATTCTGTATTTGATAAGTCATTGGGCATATTTTGCCCTAATTTTTTTAAGTTTATTTATTTATTTTGAGAGAGAGAGAACATGTGCAAGAGAGAGAAAGTGGAAGGGGCAGAGAGAGAGAGAGAGAGAGAATCCCAGTGCGGAGTCCAACGCAGGACTTGAACTCACAAACTGTGAGATCATGACCTAAGCTGAAACCAAGGGTCAGACGCTTAACCAACTGAGCCATCCAGGCACCCCTTATCTTAATTTTTAAAGTGCAATTTCTTTTAGGTGTTGAATATATTTTGACCAGTCGCTTTGAAATTGTTTCCACCGTCTTAGGGGACCTCTCAGAGACAGTTTCTATTGATTGCTTTTCCCATTTGCCTGTTTCTTTGGATGTTCTGTAATTTTTTTTTGGAAGCTAAACATTTTAGATAATACATTATAGTAGCTCTGGAGTCTCACTCCCTCTCTTGGGAGTTGCTGTTATTGCTATTTTGTTTTGTTTTGTTTTGTTTATTGACTTGCCTGGACTTATTCTGTAGAGTATCTCCTTACTTCAGTATTGATAGCTGATATCTTTTTTGTTCTTGTTTTTATTTCGAAGTTTGGCTTCCTACCATTCACCCTCAGTTCAGCACAGCTCACTAACTGGTCCGAAGTTGGGCACCAACACATTGAGCCACCAAGCCTTCTGCCCTTTGCTAATGGATCTCTTCATGGATTGGGGAAGATATTTGAAGGCCAGGCATTTTACAAATCTGCTCCTGTCTTTACTCTCTACTGAGCCTGTTTGTGCCTTCTCTGCATGTCCACAAAGTCTCACATTCCTCTGGGGATGTGTACTTAGCTGGGGGCTTCTCCACTCTCTATTGAGATTGTACTCAGCCTTGAGCGTGATTACAGCCTCTCAGACCTCTAGGAATAGCTTGGAGCTTTCCTAGGCCCACTATGCCTGTTTTGTTCCCTATGCGTCCCTGTCAAATTTCTGCCTGGGCTTCCAGTCTATTGTTTGTCCCAACCAGTATCACAGCCTCAGAATACCTGTGATACTGGCCTTCCCCAGATGTTTGATAATGCCATCCCTACCGTTTCCCATGATTTCTGAAGGTGTAGGATTTTTTTTTCCATGTTCCATTCCAAATCAGGTCTGCCTCCTCTGGAAGAAAAATCTGTTGTTTGTCACAGCTTGCCCTGCCCTGGTAGACCTACTATACTGATGGAACTGAGGGGATAATGGGAACAGCCCCAGGCTAAAACACCCTAGGGTCCAGCCATCCTTAGCCAAGTTTCAGTAGGTTTCCTTGAATAAACACTTCTATTTTTTTTTGCATGTCTTTGGTCAGTCTCCAGTGTCTCAAAGTTGTTTTTGATAATTTTGTCCAGCTTTACAGTTGTCTGGCGGGAGAAAGAATTTGCAGAGCCTCTCTCTGCCGATCTGGAAATCCCACCTCCTCAATATAATTTTGGGTCATTATCTTTCTATTGTGCGCTGCTTTGCTGAGACTGCTGACTAGAGGCCCTGCCCTTTCCTTGCCAGGGGGTACCTCTAAGACACAGCTAAGCCATCAAACTCCCCTGATTCAAATATTAAATTTTGACAGGAGAGATACAAAAACAGAAAAAGGTTATACTCCATTCATTTTAGCCCCACCCTGACAAGATTCCCGATGATCTCCTGCTACCTACGTTTCCAGAGCTCCCCGGTTCCCACCATGTACAAAGCCTTGTTCTCTGGCCTTTTATCACTTGTGGAAGAACCTCTGTGTCCATCCAAAAAATACCCTTCCCGCTCAAGCTAGCCAGAGCCTGTTTCTGTTGCGTGCAAACAAAGAACCTGACTGATACAGCTTTTCAAAGGATGTGCAAAAGGGAATCTTCTAAAGACTCCAGATAAGAGGCCAATTATTCACTTGACAGTTTTCAGGACTGCTGCAACACACACGTGCCTGTGGGAAGCTCCTGAGCCGGCGGTGTGCTGTGTGTCTGATGAGATCCCACTGGAGGGGCCAAATCTGCACCTGTCACCATCCACAAAGAGGATCCAATTTTTATCCATTTCATCTGGAGAACCATCTGGGCTGGGAATAGCAGTAATAATAACAAATCATTGTCACCAGATTTCCTCATAGATAACACTTCTTTTTTGTTGCTCTTGTTAAAAATCAAGTTTTCGAGTCTGCCGGTGAATAAGCAGCCAGGAATCGTTTTAAAGGCTGTCCCGGGCTGTCGAGGGACTGGATCGGGACTGGGCTTAGGACCATGGCATAGAAGGACTTGGCTGCTGGTAGTCTTTTCTGGAGGGGCAGGAGGTTAGGAGGAAAACCCCAGAAGGCTATGGTAGAAAGAAGTCATACTAAAAACTATGCCTGGAGTACTGGATAGGCATGGGTTACTTACTAACATCATGTGTGCATATTTAGGGTTTGTTTGGTGTGGGCCAGCATCAGGATGTGGGTGCTAAGTAATCTGTGATTTCTTTTAGAGCTTCTTTATGTATTTTGAGAGAGAGAGAGAGAGAGAGAGAGAGCAAGTACAAGTAGGGCAGAGGCAGAGAGAACGAGAGACAGAATCGCAAGGAGACCCCATGCTCAGCGCAGAGCCTGATGCGGGGCTTGAACCCATGAACTGTGAGATCATGACCTGAGCCCAAATCAAGAGTTGGATGCTTAGCCAACTGAGCCACCCAGGCACCTCAGTAATCTGTAATGTTAAGTAGCATTAATAGAGATAGATTACCTTAAACAAGGGAGATGATATTTCAAGTTTCTCAGAGCACTCAAAGTTATGGCTTCATTTTGCCATCATATATTTAGCGTGCTACAGACTCATAAGAACACATCTAGAAGAGAACAATCAAGACCGCAAATTGACTTCAATTACCATGTGATGAACAATGGAAGGAACAGAAAGCATTTAGTTCGTAGAGGAGAAAATAAGGGGGTAGATATAGAGAATGGGAGGTATGATAGCTATTTTTAAAAACCTGCAGGTCTGACAGGTGAAAGAAGGTAAAATGTGTTCTCTCTGCCTCCAGTGACAGATCTGGGATCAATGGGCAGAAGCTACAGATAGACACATTTTAATTCCATATCCCTCTATGTGAAATACTTAAATATATTTTCCCAAGCGTCACCTGAAAATGGGTTTTCACTTTATAATTCCAGTCAAATAATGTATTACTATGAAAACCAAAGCTATTAGTTTATAAAAGCTGACAATAATACATGGCAGGTAGGCTATGGCTATATGAGTTGTGTGTGTGTGTGTGTGTACACATACATATGAAAGGTTTTTTTTTACTTTTTTAAAAATTTAGCTTAGCAACTATACTACACATTATAACCTATAATAGCCAATGTTTGTTTCCTGTTTTAAAATTAATACAGTGTACAAACACTATTTATAAAAGAACGATGTGTGTTTTGAGCATTTATTTGCTTAAGGGTGTTTAAGAGTTTAAAACAATTTGCAGAACCGTGTATAAGAGCTTTGAGAAATGGAAGAAGATACATCAATAAAGCCTTAAAGGAGAGGAGAGATCAGATAGCTGACAGTGAAAGGCTAACAGTGAACCTGGAGGAAAAGTGTAGGAATTAACAGAAGAGGAAACAGCCTGACAACTGACAGGAGGAGCAGAGAATAATCTGTCAGCTGTAATCAAGGCAGATGCACACAGCTTAGAAAATGTTAGAGCCATGTGCACTGGTCTTGGACAGGGATACCCTACTGTAACAATAATCGAAATGATCATCCATAGTCACAGGAGTAAGACTCAGGTCCACAGCTAGCTCATCCAACACCTTTGGGTGAATTAGAAAAAGTTCTGCTGGGTAGATACAGCTCTGTAGGTGAATCACTCATAGAGTGGAACTGAGCTTCTCCATGCAGGGAATAGCTGATTCCACAGACCTGGAGAGTCCTGACATGATCTGTACCTATACTCTGAAACCCATATACAGAACTCTGTATCTGAACTCTTCAAGGGCTGTGTTAGAAGAATGAGGTTATTCATTGTGCTTAGAATGGAATGGAGTATGTTACATTACATACAACTGGTAAGGGGTGAACTTTCACAGCTATCCAAACTTGAAAGGTAAAGCTTTAAAAGAGAGTGGATTCCCCACAATTAGAGGGGATCAAGCAAAAGTTTGGTCATTGGAAATAAGAAAGCAGCCTAGTTACTACAACCAAGATCTCAAGTCTGAGTAGAATTAAGACAAAGCCAGTGGGGCTGTGCCAGGGATTTTCAAATGTGAGGGTGCATCAGAGCTTCCTGGAGGTTTCAAGCACATACTGCAGACTCCACACCCCCAGAGTTTCTGATCTACCAAGTTCCCAGGTCATGCTGATGATGCTGATCCAGGGATCATACTCTGAGATCACCCTAGACAGTCATTTGCAAATTTTAATGTGGGAACAAATCACTTGGAGACCTTGTTAAAATGCAGAATCCAATTCAGTGGGTCTGGATTGGGGCCTCAGAATCTGTATTCCCTGGACAAGTTTCCAGGTGCTGGCTCGGGGACCAGGATTTGAGTAGGAAGGGACTCAGACTGGTTCCAAGGCAGAGGCTGAGCCTGAAGTCATGTGACAAATTATCTCAGCTGTAGAGACTAGAGGAGTGTCAGGCAGGGAGCCAGGTCATTCATTCATTCCAAAGATAGGAGCACCAGGTCCTGTGAAGGGTGCTGGGAACACAGCATTGAACGACCAAAATGCTTGCTTTCATGGAGTTCACATTCCAGAGAAGCAAAGTCACATTTACAGCTCATTCCCCAAAACTCAGAGGATTCTTCTTCTGGCTTCAATATTTCATATCACAGCTTATCCTGAGAAAGGAGAAGAAATATAAAGGACTGCAGAAAAGTAGAATAACTTAAAATACTTTTTTCTTCCCATTTTACTTAAGAAGTATAACATTTCTCAGGCTTGTGAATAAATTTTTTCAGAAAAGATGTTCATATATTTATGTATGCATACTCACTTTTGCTTTCTCCAAATAATTTCTAAGAAAATGCCTCTTAACGCTACTGTCGCGTAGAGGTACAGACGTAGTTAAAACCTGGATGTTGACTTTTCAATTGGTATAGTTCAAAGGTATGGATCGGGACAATGTTTGGAGGGTGCACATGAGAATTTTCCATCACCTTCTACCTTCCTCCCCCAAAGTCTGGGTGAGTAGGAAGGAAACACCCAGCAGATTGGTAGTCTGAGGTAGTGTGGTAACCAAAAACATGGGTTCAAATCCTGTCTCACCACTTAGGCATCATGTGACCTAGGTAAGTTACTTAAGGTCTCTGATCTTAATCCTTATCTGAAAAGGAGGAACAAAGTCTACTTTATAAGGTGGCTGAGCGAAAGAATGAAATAACATATGTAGGTCTCACAGCAAAGATAGTAAAGTCTCCATCAATAGTAACAATAGCAGGCTAGAGGTAGACCAGAAAGCCAATATAGTTCAGGGCTATTTTTAAGAGACAGGCAAGCAATATGGAGGGCTAGATATAGCCTAGGCTGCTAAGGTTCTCCTTGGCCAACTTTCCAGAAGGAGACTGGGGATACAATAGAGTAATTTTGTCGGGATAAAAAGAAACATACCAACCAGATAATAAAGGACTGAGTTAGACTGAATGGGAGAGAGCTCCGTGGCTACAACTGAGTAGCCTTCCTTTCTAGGAGTAGGGTTAGCGGAATTCTGCAGTACATACGCAAGAACAGCTTTTAAATTTGTGATGCTTTTAAATATGCCTAAAATTACAACACCCAAAGCTGGAGAAGCTGCAAGAAAGCTGCTACGCCCATAGGTTTTCGGTGGCAAATTGGTATTATCTTTTAGGAAAGTAATTTGGCAGTGTGAATTAGAAGTTACAAAAATGCTCATGCTCCTTCACTTTCATACTCTTTCACTTGAAAATGTGTCCTAAAAAATCATCCAAAAGAAGGCAAATGAGGAAAGCGATTTTTATCTGTATTTGAGAAAACAAAGAGGAAGCAGCTATAGTAACTTTTATTTTTTTATCGATGCAACTGACATCTAACATTGTGTAAGCTTAAGATACACAATGTATCGATCTGAAACGTATATTTTAGTATGGCTACCACAGTAGCATTAGCTAACACCATCGTCATGTGACATAATTGTTATTTCCTTTTTTTTTTTTTTTTAATTTTTTTTTCAACGTTTATTTATTTTTCGGACAGAGCGAGACAGAGCATGAACGGCGAGGGGCAGAGAGAGAGGGAGACACAGAATCGGAAACAGGCTCCAGGCTCTGAGCCATCAGCCCAGAGCCCGACGCGGGGCTCGAACTCACAGACCGCGAGATCGTGACCTGGCTGAAGTCGGACGCTTAACCAACTGCGCCACCCAGGCGCCCCTTCCTTTTTGTGATGAGAACATTTAAGATCTAATCTTTTAGTAACTGTCAATTACATAATACAGTACGTAACTATAGTATTGTTAACTATAATCACACTGCTGTACTTTAGATCTCCAGAATGTATTTATTTTCTGACTGCAAATTTCTACCCTTTGACCAACAACTCCCCAGCTCCCCCAGACCCCCATGCCCTGGTAACTGCCATTTTACTCTCTGTTTCTGTAAGTTTGCTGTTTTTAGATTTTTAGGTCACATAAATGATATCATGTAGTGTTTTTCTCTCTGACTTATCTCAGGGTAATACCTTCAAGTCCATCCATAGTATCGCAAATGGCACGATCTCCTCCTTTTTCATAGCTGAATAATATTCCATCGCATATATATGCCACTTTCTATATCCATTCTTTGTTCATCCACTGATGAACATTTAGGTGGTATCCATGTTTTGGCCACTGGGAACAATGCTGCAATAAACATGGGAATGCTGGTATCTTTTTGAGATCCTATTTTCACTTCCTTTGGATATATACCCAGAAGTGGCTTGTTGGATCACAGGGTACTTCTATTTTTAATTTTTTGAGGAACCTCCATACTGTTTTCCACAGTGGCTGCACCAATTTGTATTCCCACCAACGGTGCACTTTTCTTTTTAGTCAGATTCAGTCCCACTTGTTAGTTTTTGCTTTTGTTGCTTGTGTTTTTGATATCAGATCCAAAAAAAACTATTGCCAAGACCAGTATCAAGGAGCTTTATCCCTGTATTTTCACCTAGGAGTTTTACGCTTTGGGGTCTTATATTTACATCTTTAATCCATTTTTGAGCTAATTTCTGTGAGTAGTGTTAGGGGTCCGATTTCATTCTTCTGCATGAGGTTATCTGGCTTTCCCACCACAATTTACTGAAGAGACCATCCTTTCCCCATTGAGTCTTCTTGGCTCCCTTGTCAAATATTAGTTGACCCAATCTTTGCAGATAGTTTCTGGGCTCGTGATTCTGTTCCATCGGTCTATGTGTGTATTTTTATGCCAGTACCATAATGTTTTGATCATTATATAACTTTGTGGCATAATTTAAGATCAGGAAATGTGATCCCTCCAGCTTTGCTCCTCTTTTTCAGGACTTCATGGCTATTAGGAGTCTTTGGTGGTTCCACACAAATTATAAGATGGTTTTTTGTATTATGTGGAAAATGCCATTGGAATTTTGAAAAGGATTGCACTGAATTTGTAGATGGCTTTGGGTAGTCCATTCTTTTCTGTAATAAACAGCCTGTGTTTGCAGCTGGGTACCTTTCTCATTCTGCTTCCTTCCTACAGAAGGTTGGAGATTCAGAGGCCTTTTTTTTCATTTTGTGCTGCTTCTGACTCTTTCGGTCAGGATGGCATTGCTTTGGTCAAAAAAATTCGTTTGAAAAATGTCTGGTTTTTATGAATCTTATTAGAGTTCTCTTCATTAGACAAAAACCACAAAGGTCTTTGAGACTGACCCTTCTCTATCTTAGACTGCCTGTAAGGCTGCTAAGGGTAATATCCCAAAGAGCCCAGAGGCTCTATTATTTAAGAGGTATGATCTACAAAGCAGGACTTGAAGATCCTCAGACACTTTTTTTCTGGTTGACAATGTCTATGAGATGCCGCCTTGAATCCTTCTGAAGTCTTTAAAAACATGTTTTAAAGTGACCCCTCTGACGTCATTTTTACCCTATGATCACATTTTCTTAAAAATCTTTTTCCAAGGCTCTTTCTGACTTTAAGAACCCTTTGCTGGCTCAAACTATTCTCTTGGGCCCTTTGTATTTCTTCTAAATTCTCCCTGAAAACCGAATGGTTGGTTTTTCAGCTTATCTGTTTATATCTCTTTGCTCTCATTTTATTATAGGCAGTCCAACAAAGGCGGGTGGGATCTTAAGCATTCTGCCTGGAAGTTTTCTTAGCTCAACTGCCGAGTTTACGGAATGCATTTTCTAATTATTGCAGGTGATAGTTTTGCTGAACCTCCCACCATTACACAACACGGGTCTTCAGCTTCTTGTAACATTTTCCTCACTTTCCTTTAAGCTCTCACTGACGTACTTCTCAAGGTCCTTCCAGCCCTTACCTCTTGCCCAGTGTCAAAGTCAGCCCCACACGTTTTAGGTTTTTGTCACAGCAACCCCTCATCTCCAGGCACCAAAATTAATTTTGGTTAATATGGCTGCATGGGAAATTGCCTCCAAACTTACCAGTTTAAATGAACCGTTTAACTTTTCCGCAAAAATTCGTGCATCAGAAACTTGAAAAGGGCGCAGTTGAACAGTTCTCGCTTGGAGTTACTCGTGCAGTTGCAGTAAGAGGTCAGCTGGGGCTGCAAACATCTGATGATTTGGCTGGATGTCCAAGATGGCTCATTCATACGGTGAGGAGTTGACACTCGTGTCAGCTGCGAGCACATCAGGGTCATCAACCAGTTTGTACACATGGCCTCTCCAGCATGGCTGTCTCAGGATACTTGGCCTTCTTACGTGGTGCTAGTTTCCCCCAGAACCAACATCCCCAAAGAACCAGGCAACAACTGAACCCCCCTTCCCCCCACAAAGAACCATGGCCCCATCTGAGCCAGTTCTGGATGTTACAGCATCCCCCCTGCTGCCCTCTAATGGCTACAAGGAGGTCGCTAAGTCACCCAGATACGAAGGGGAGGAAACACAGTGCCACCTCTCAACAGAGGAATGACAAAGAATTTCCAGGTATGTTTTAAAAACTGCCACACAACACATTAAATTCTCTAAGATCAAATACAAAAGGCAGAATCTAGGATTGTGTGGATACTGCGATTGAAGCGAGACACAAGGAATAGGCACGTGGAAAACACTGGAAATATGTGCAAAAATTATCCCAATTATTCTCTTGTTAAGGATGATTTTCTCCATTTATTTTATAGTAAGAAGGAAAGACAAGAAAACAACATATGCGACCTATTTCTAAGTGATTTTATATTTTTGCTTTCTAGCCTCTCCCATTTTTCTCATAGTTTACACTCGGGGTCACCATGAACAGTGAGGGTGAGAGGGGGCACTGACAGGGGGCCTGGTTGGACAGGGAGGCAGCACTGACTGTGGTGGGAACTGACTGAGCAGTGGGTGACTTGCCTTTATATGACACTTCCAGGACTACCGAATTTAGGGCCAGAAAGGAGTACACCCACAGCTGTTATCTTCTTGGATACAGGCTCAAGAGCTCCCAAGGTAGGTTAATACATTCCATTACAATGAAATTCTGTCTCCCTCACGAAATAACAGGAGAAATAAATCAAATAATGAAACTGAAAAATGGTACAAACCTGTGCTTGCTTTCAGCCACCCAACCAGTGCAGAGTCAAAGGCCACCTGTATGTTGTACACCACAGCACATCTTGCTCCCCACATTCTGATATCCAGAGAGCTTTCTTGATCTGTTTTTGCTCACACAGCAGGGCCTAAACCACAGTATAGGTGGAAGAACTATTGTGAACTGAACTGTGCACTCCAAAAATTTGTATGTTGAAGCCATAACCCCCAGTGTGACAGTATTCAGAGACAGGGCCTATAATGAAATAATTAAGGTTCGATGAGGTCATCAGGGTGGGGCCCTAGTCCCACAGGACTGATGTCCTTCTAAGAAGAGAAGACACAAGACAGCTCACTCTTTCAGTGCACACACAGAGGGAAGGCCATTTGAAGACACAGAGGGAAGGTGGCCATTTGCAAGCCAGGAAGAGGGGCCTCAGGAGTAATCCAACCTTCCCCTTGATTTTGGGACTTTCCAGCCCCCAGAGCCATGTGACAATAAAATATCTGTTGTTTAGATCACCCAGTCTGTAGTGCTTTGTTATGGCGGCCAGAGCAGACGAATACTAGGCCCTTCAAGTTGGCTTCTGGAGTCCTTTTGATATGTCCCCATCATTAATTGAGTACTTTCTGGTACAACGTGATGTTTTAGGTCATCTAATGTCCTCTGTGCCTGTGGGAGGCAGAATAATGCCACCCATCCCAAAGATGTCCATATCTTAATTCTCCAAGCCATGAATATCTTACCTTGAAGGCAATAGGCCCAATATGTATGCCACCATATACAATTGTTTTCCAGGAGAACGAAGAACAAATTTTGAAGCACACACATTTGTAATTTTTCCTGATGCGAGAAATACTGAAAATGAACTTAACCGAAACTTAAGAAAATGAGGAGCTCTTCCAAGGATAAGGGTGGTGCAGTTCTTACCCCCTCTGCACAGGACAGGTAAGTGGAAATGGTCCGGGATGGACTTGGGTGGGTAGTAAGGAGAAATGGAGGGCTTACACAATTGGAACAAGCCAGGCATGAACTGAAAACTATTCTTTGAGGGAAAACTTAGAACACATAAACCAATTCCCAGCAGTTCCAATGCGTCTGCCACAAAAGGCACGGATCTGGGAGCTGAGGGGAAGACGAAAATGCTTGAGACACAGTTCCTGTCCTCAAGGAACTTGTAATCTAGGGATAGATTCTCATCTCCATGTGCAACCAGAGACATCACCTAGTATATACAAGGACATTATTCTGGTATTGGCAAGTAAACCAGATGACTCATTTAGTAATCCAAGTGATGCACCGATTTAAAAGAAAGAAAGCAGAAAGACACGGCAGTGAGAAATCGGATCGGAAAAGATCACCCCACGTGGAGCTTTATTTATCACAGCTGAAAGAAGGCTGGTACAAAAGAAACTACAGAATAGGACAGATCAAGGTCTTGTGAAACCACTTGGCTTTTGTGATCATCCCACCTATGTTTGCTGACCTTATAGTGTTCGCAGGAGCGTGGCAACTGAAGAACTCAAGAACACGAATGCCTGAAGCCACGTGGCAAGAACTCAAGCCACGAACGCGTGGCTGACGCTGCTGTCTTGCCATTACCACAAGATAGTGAAGAAATTACCTGGACGATTTCACAAGGCTTCTGCTAGTGTGTCCTCTTCTAAGCTTCTCATTGTTGACTTATTCCATACGAAACCCACCAGAGGTCTTCATGCTCAATGTCCTGTTTAAGTCATGAGTGCCATATGCCTTTTGCACCTTTGTAACTTATTGATGATTGAAATTTTTAAGAACTCTTAGATCCACATAAGAAATGTGTTTGTGTAGTGGCTAAAGCTCAGGTTTTAGAGTGATCATCCCCGTACGAGGCCTTAGAAGCTTTACAGGCTATATGTGAGCTTCATTGAGTTACTAAACTTTTCTGGACCTCAGTTTCTTTTCTGTAAAATGGGAATGATAGTATAACAAACACACTCATGGTAAGTGGGGGTCTGTACCTGGCTGACTCCGGGTCCGATTCCTTTGCAGGATGCTCAGGCCCTTCCAGAGAGACTGACTGAATCCAGTGAAGTTTCACCTTGACTAAGCTACCAGTCTTCTGGCAAGCCCTAGAGCTGGGTGAGAAAATCCTTTCTTCCTGGTAGTGGAGCTAGGCGGAGTCAGCCTTGCCTAAACTCTAACACGTGGTAACATCTGGGGCCTTTCTAATGGCAGCTGAGTGAAGCTCATCCAAGCCACAAAGCAGCCAAAAGAGTACATGTCCGGGAAACTGACCTGCTGGGACTCCAAGATGGGTCTGGGGCCCATCAGAGCTATAAACTTTTGTTTGTACTTTGCTTTCCTATCGTTATTGCCTCACCTACACTAGGCCTCATTAAAAGTGACATCCCGATTTCTGATCCCCTGTGGAAACCGAATGGAAGTGGCTGCCTACTTTGGGGATTTGGTGGACACAAGAAGGGGAGCCCTCGCTTCCTTAAGGTCAGCTGGCAGCGGCAGTGGTGTCACCAACAGAGGGGGGGTAAAGGCACTGAATGGTGGCGTGATGAAGAGGTCTGAATGGCAAAATCCGAGAGTCTGTGCCCAAGCACATGGGAGACGGCAGCCCAAGGACTGAAATAGGCGGAAAATGCTGTGATGAAATGGAGGAGTATTTTCTGCAACTAAGTAGGCAGGGTCATGGAAATAGTCCCTCAGGTCACCAGCCCAACACCTTCCTTTGATAGAATACACACATACCTCTACCCAGTCAGTGGTGATGCTCACTGTATTTAACCACTGTGCTACTGTATTGACAAGGACCAGTTCAAAAGGATGTAGCTGGCCCTGGTGCTGAAGCTTCCAACTGTAGACGAAAGTCGCCGGTGACTTGGAAAGGCTATAGAACACTTTTACAAAAGAGACAAGGGGGCAATAGGGTTGTCCGTGATTTTCCCAACAAACCACAGATTCATTCCTGAGGCCAGTAGAATTTTCAACACCAATGCTTCTGAATTCTGAATTTTGATGCTGACGTTCTTTCTAGAGAACAGAGGGAATCAGATTTTCTGGATGTTCTGCTGTGTCAGGAATTAACCCTCTAGTTGCAGGGCACCAGGGAAGTCGGTGAAGCCCCAGAGGAGGGAATGGGTAGCTGCCGGTAATAAGAGGAAAATAGAGGACTTAGGTCAATTGTCTATTTACTAAGTAGCATGAAAATACTCCAAAGTTTTGAAAACCAGGGCAGCTGGGTACTGATGCACACCAGTCTTACACACACGAAATCCATATACAACGGACGTGTCCCCACCCTGATGTCGTTTCGTGACAGCATTTAGATAGCAAGCTGAGGCTCTGCCCGCCCCCCCCACCCCGACTTTAGCTGGGGATGGGATAGGTGAGCAACCATGCTTCAATTTAGGCTGCTTCCCGTGCTCGGACATGGGAGGGACATACCTTGCTCCACAGGCAGGGAAGCTACATGAGTGAGACCCTGGGCTACTGCCCCTTCCCCTTGAGTTTCCAAAGAGAAGCAGGTCCACATGCCCCAATTCCCATTTTAGGGCTGTACTCTTCCTTGCCTAAAAATAAAAGGTTGACTTATTTTTAACTTTAGCTCTTCTGCTTCTGGGCCTGCATGAATGCGAGTTGATTCGTAGCTGGCAAAATGAAACTATTTCCATGACCACAGAAACCCACTCAAGGTCCCGACAAATCCAACCCACACCCTCCTGCTCCCAATCAATAAGGCTGACTCAGTTTCCTGCTGACTCACAGCAGCCCTGGCCCTATCAGTCAGCTGGTTCCACAGGTTACAAGTGGCACGAGGCAGAACACAAGGTCCCTGGGAATCAGAACATCACACAGGGCCACTACGAGAGACTCAGAAGGAGTCCTCGGACTGCCTGCACTGTCCTCATGGCCTAGACCTCCTTGTTAGGTTGAGCATTTCCAGGGTGCACTCTGGAATGAGAGCTTGAACAAGAGTGGCAAGTGCCAGGCCAGCTGGAAGCACAGGGCTGAGATTGTTGTTGAGCCTAAGGCCTCCCAACTCCTCATCCGTTACGCGAAATCAAATACCTTGGGATTTTCATGCAACCTAATGGTCAGCTATTTAGAAAAACTGGATTCTAGATGAAATCCCCAGTCACTCTGGAAGAACATAAACTCTATTGCTGGTGATGTGGAAGGGCTCTAACGTGCTTTACATAAAGGGGAGAAGGGATAATTAGGTTGTCCATGATTTTCCCAATAAACCACGGATTCCTTACCGCGGTGACTGATAGAATTCTCAACACTAATCTCTTTTAATTCCGGGTTTTGATGCTGGGGTTCTTTCGAGAGAGCAGAAAGAATCAGATCTTCTTAAAGGAATATATTCCCGGCTTAAGATCAACCTTTTTACATCCACTCTAGTCAATCTCCTTGCACAATTAACGACACTCATTCCTGCTGACAAAAAGGGTTGATAATCTTCTAATAAAAACATCCAATGGCAAGATGATGGAACAAAATACTTTATCTTCTCATAATTCTTAATTTTAATAAAATCCGCGGGCTCTGGGAGGAAGACTTACAAATGACAAGTAAACGGTTAGTTCCTCTTGGAGGCAGCAGCCAAGGAATTTCGGTGACAATCTGTAACCATACGAGAGAAACACGCCTTCAAAGGCACACTAAACTCCTGTCTCTCCATCCTCAAGATGACGTTTTTGAGTAACCCCAAACAACTGTGAAACTGTGATGGTTAACTATATGGGTCAGCTTGGCGGGACCACAGTGGCCAAATACGTGGTCCCAACATTATTCTGGATGTTTCTGGGACAGTGTTTGTGGATGGGACTAACACTGAAACCAGTGGACCTTGAGTAAAGCAGGTCGCCTTCCCTAAAGTAGGTGGGCCTCATCCACCAAAGACACCCCTCCAAGCAAGAGGGACTTCATCAGCAGGTGGTATTTAGACTTGGACCACAGCATTGGCTCTTCCCTGGTCTCCAGCCTGCAGTCCCATCCCACAAATTTTGTCACCTCTGTAATCACATGAGCCAATTACTTAAAATAAATTTCCTTCTATGTGGATACATATCCCATTGGTTCTTGTCTGGGGAATCCTAACTAATACCAATGTGTTTTCCTATCTCCCTAATTTGATTCCCTTCTTCTAGTCTCTTCACGGTCGTGGCTGAACAGTGGAATCACCAAGGGAGCTTTGAGAGACTCAGATGCCCGTGTCCCCCGACCACAGAGCCTGATTTGATTGGCAAGGGCTGTAGCCTGGGCATCAAGGTTTTAAAAGCCTCCCAGATGATTCAAAAGTGCAATCATGGTTGAAAAACATTTTTCTATGTCCGTTGGTCAAAAAATCTAAGTAAGAACTGGGCTAAAGTCTTCAACT
The DNA here is from genome assembly GCF_016509475.1 of Prionailurus bengalensis. NCBI lineage: Eukaryota > Metazoa > Chordata > Mammalia > Carnivora > Felidae > Prionailurus > Prionailurus bengalensis. Next base: position 186,490,623 of record NC_057344.1, on the reverse strand, counting down.
ATCCTATTCTTAACCAGCTGAATGGATCATTTTGCTACAAATCACATGTGTATCAGGCTATAGAGCAGGGTCACAATGTCCAGGGAATGGATGTTTTTCTCATCAACCTACTTGTGAAAGCTCTTTAGATCGCCAGGTGTGAACCACGTTACTCTGTGTTAACACAAATTCCTGCCTCCAAGAAGAAAAAAGTGCTTTAAAATTTCATCTCCAAGTTTGACATTAATTTTTTAATGCTGGCAAGTGGAGGGTTAATTTGCATCCATTTTATTCACGAGGAAACTGGGGCAAAACCAGTTTCTTTGCACAGAATTCTTCCTAACACCATAACTGTCCAATGAAGGAATAAATTGCCTTTTGAGAATTTCTTCCCACAGTGAATCTCATGAAGTCATGGAACCATGTCTACGGCTATATTTGCACATGAGCAAAAATGACACACACACAAGGTTATCCATTAAAACCAGGTTTATGAAAGTAAAAGACTGGAAACAACCTAAATGTCTACCACGAGGGACTGGTTAAAAAATTATGGTGCATCCTAAAATGACATGCTATGCAGTCATAAAAGGGAATGAGGCAGTTCTTCATGCTCTGATATGGAACGATCCAGTTGTGTGTTGGAGGTAGCTTGGACCAGTTCGTAAGGGCGGATTATTAGCCTGTGTTCCTAATTCTGCAGTCAGTGACCTCACACAGCTTGACATTGGCTATGGCGGCAGTTATGTCATGGGAATCTGTACATGCTACCCCATCCAAGCCCTCCTTACCCCGTAAGCGCTGGTGCTAAACATTTATTAGCATATCACTGAAAAGATCTCCACCACCTACTGTCAAGTAAATAAAGTAAGCGGGAGTACAATGTGCCTCGTGTGCTAGCAACGGGGGACACTACATGTTAAAAACCTCTGATTCTTCAATATGTAAGTACAGAATTACCATATGACCCAGCAATTCTACTCCCAGGTATATACCCAAGAGGAATGAAGACATACGTCCATACAGAAACTTGTACACAAGTATTTGTAGCAGCATTAATCGTAATAGCCAGTAGATAAAAACAACCCAGGGGCGCCCGGGTGGCTCAGCCAGTTAAGCGTCTGACTTCGGCTCAGGTCATGATCTCGCAGCTTGTGGGTTCAAGCCCCTCGTCGGACTCTGTACCGACAGCCCAGAGCCCGGAGCCTGCTTCGGATTCTGTGTCTCCTTCTCTCTCTCTGCCCCTCCCCCGCTCACACTCTGTCTCTCTCTCTCAAAAAAAAAAATAAATAAACATTTAAAAAAAATTAAAAAAAAAAACAACCCAAATGTCCATCAACGGATGAATGAATAAATAACTGTGGTATGTGTGTACAATAGAATGCTATTTAGCCGTAAAAAGGAATAAAGAACAGATACATGCCAAAACCTCGACATTATGCTAAGTGAAAAAAAGCCCAAAAGAAAAGGTCATATATTCTGTGTGTGATTCCTTTTATATGATGTATCACACACGGAGGCAAATCCATAGCGATGGAAAGCACTTTAGTGGTTACCAAGGAATGCGGGAACGGGAAAATGGGGAGTAATTGTTACTTAGCGGTGATTTTTTGTGGTCTTTTTTTTCTGGGCTGATGAAAAAGCTTGGAAACTAAAGGGAGGTGGTGGCTGTACAACATTATGAATACGCTAGAGGCCAGTGAACTGTGCACTTTAAAATAGCTATATGTAAACTTCAATTTTTGAAGAAACAAAAAAGACCTCTGGGAGACTGCACATAGAAACAGGTAAACTCAGGGCGCCTGGGTGGCGCAGTCGGTTAAGCATCCGACTTCAGCCAGGTCACGATCTCACGGTCCGTGAGTTCAAGCCCCGCGTCGGGCTCTGGGCTGATGGCTCGGAGCCTGGAGCCTGTTTCTGATTCTGTGTCTCCCTCTCTCTCTGCCCCTCCCCCGTTCATGCTCTGTCTCTCTCTGTCCCAAAAATAAATAAACGTTGAAAAAAAAATTAAAAAAAAAAAAAAGAAACAGGTAAACTCATCGTCTCTGGGGAGGAGAACGGGGTATTTGGGAACCAGGGCGCAAGGGTGAGTTTGCCTTGTATGCCTTTTTGTACTTTATTTATTTTTTTAATTTTTTTTTTAACATTTATTTATTTTTGAGACAGAGAGAGACAGAGCATGAACGGGGGAGGGGCAGAGAGAGGGAGACACAGAATCTGAAACAGGCTCCAGGCTCCGAGCTGTCAGCGCAGAGCCCGACGCGGGGCTCGAACTCACAGACCGCGAGATCATGACCTGAGCCGAAGTCGGCCGCTTAACCGACTGAGCCACCCAGGCGCCCCATGCCTTTTTGTACTTGAAAATGTCGAAGCGTGTGGCCAAGAGAGGCTATGAAGATGCAGCGGGCATATGCACAGCCTCTACAAAGTGCAAGATAACTAAGTAAAGCATAAGTTAGTGGCAGATCACAGTTGGCTCAGAATCGACAAACTAAGGTCCTATCTCAGTTCTCCAAACACTAGCTTCCCGGGCGCCCGTTGGTTGGGTTAAATCTCCCATATTCCAGCAGGTGGGAGTATCTTCTCCAGAGGGCAACTGGACCTCTGGATTTACTCTGCCCCGTGAATGGAGGACGCAGCAGAATGCTCGGGAGGCCTGGTCATGGGGTAGGTGAGGTGGATCTGGGAAACGGCCATATGTCCTTGGGTCAGGCACATGATGTCTGTGAGCCTCAGTTTTCTCCTCTGTAGAATGGGGATGATCAGACCCGCCTTTCAGAATTGATATGGCAGTGGTATAACTAAGATAAAATACGGGCATGGCTAGTATGTGACAGGCACTCGACGCCATCAATATTCTTTCCCAGGAAGACGGCGGTGCTGCAGGATTCTGCCTGCTCAGGAGAATCTTCCTGGGGCCTTACCACGAAAATTTGCTCAGCCTTCTCCGGGCAACGAGTCCAGCTGCTAGCACGACCTTTCTCCAGTATCTATGAGCCCTCCGTTTACAAATCAAGACTATCGTTGAAGTAGAGAGGGAATAAAAAAGTGACAGAAGTAGGCTCCAAAGAGTAACTGGGGCTGAGATTTATTGAGTGCTTACCTTGGGCCTCGTATTTTACGTGTATTATTTGTAACACTTACAACAGCCCTAGAAGCGATAGATTTCAATTTTCACTTTACAGGACACAGAGGGTTAAGTCACCTGCTCACGGTCACCTAGTGCGAACAAAGTTCCGAGCGGAGACTGGAGCCCAGGCGTGCCTGACTTTCCGCTTTATCGCACCCCGCTACGGAACCCAACTTTCAAATTCCCGAAGTCAACACTCCTGCTCTGTGTGTGGGCTTAGAACAGAGAATGCAGACGAAAGCTGGAAGGGGCCCAAAAGAGTATGGAGCCTAACCCCCACTTGACAAGGGCCTCTGCTTAGACTCCCTGCTTCGGTGATGGGGAGCTCACCACCTCATGTGACAGCCCCTTCCATTTTTAGACAACCCTAATTACTAGGAAGACTCCTAATGTGCTATTTGCCACTCAGGTTCGCCTGCTATTTTCATTACAACCTCATACACCCTGATGAGGCCATCATTAAGACGCCCTCAACTGAAATCCGGAACCCCATTACCTCCTGGACTTGCAATAAGGCCCCTAACACCATTGCCAAATAAAGCTTCTCCAGAACATCAGCATTGCAGACAAAGTCATGAAAGGGATGTTGATTGCTGCTTCAAATGAGTCCGGGATAGGTGATTATCTCTTCCTGAGAAAAGGTTATTCTGGGTGGGATGTATTGTCACTCGGGACAGAGGTATACGTATATTGCAGGAGTTTAAAATAATCAGAGTCGTGTGTATGCGACGCAATTCCTTGGTTAATTAAAATGCCGGGAAAAGCAACGAAAGCTGATTTTTGTGTTTCTCCTTTTCCTGGTTTTCAGCTTCTCTGGCAGTTTTCTGTGAGTTGAAGGGCAGTCAATTTTAGATGATCAAAAATGAGCTAATGTCGCTCGCTTCCTGCACCATGAGCTTACTGTAAGATCGAACAACCAGCAATGGAGATGAAAAACGGACAGGGATTAGAACGGGGGTATCCGAGGTCTTCCGGGTGTGTGAGCTGCGCTCATCGGATTCTCCGCGGGGGGAACACAATATGTTTACGTGATTGTGTGAACCGCAGGAAGCGAAAAGATGCCAGGGTCAGAAGAGTGATGGGGCCCCTCTGGGATTTCAGGTGGCAAACAGGATTGAGAATCTTAACTTTAATGAAGACAACAAAAATCGCATAATTAACACACACTGTTAGCACCTCATTAGTCTCCCGGGGCTTAAGTTATGCGAAAAATAATCAACACGTTTTGCTTGGATAAGGTGCTCTTGCACGTGGCCACGAAGTCAGCCTTGGCCAGAGCAGAGTGAGGCCATCCCTCTAGCTTTCCTCCAAATGCTCAAGAGCAGGCTTTGCCTTCATGCCGCAGGATGGATGATTAAAAACACATGTGGGGGGCGCCTGGGTGGCGCAGTCGGTTAAGCGTCCGACTTCAGCCAGGTCACGATCTCACGGTCCGTGAGTTCAAGCCCCGCATCGGGCTCTGGGCTGATGGCTCAGAGCGTGGAGCCTGTTTCCGATTCTGTGTCTCCCTCTCTCTCTGCCCCTCCCCCGTTCATGCTCTGTCTCTCTCTGTCCCAAAAATAAATAAACGTTGGAAAAAAAAAAAAACAAAATAAATAAAAACACATGTGGAACTACAGAGTGGGAATAAGTGCATTATTGAGTCTCTCTGACTCTGAGCCAGACTCCAAAATTGCACGCAACCCTATTTCACCACCCGGCCTGCCTCCTGCGTCAAGGCTGTCTTCTAAATAAACGTGACGGGGGCGGGGGCCGGGCGCTGGTGCTGGCTACGAGGCAAGTCATGAGACAGGCAAGGTTTGTTCAGCCCCTTCCCTTCCCCTCCTCGTGGAATTCAAACCCAAATGCTTTGACCAATGGCATCTGGTGCTGCTCCAGAAATTCTGAGCTCAGGGAAGCTGTGGCCATGCCTTGAGCACCTGAGGCTCAGACATCCAGCTTCGTGGCAGCCCCAGCCGCCCAGTGATGGCAACCTCGAGAAGGAACCCAAGTTTCTAGAGGGCAGCCTCTATTCACGCTCAAGGTAACCAGCAGCAGTTAATTCACGGACCGAGACGAACCCTTCTCATCTGACCTTCTCGCTGTCTTTAGAAAAATCCTACATTACAGAACTTCCTTAGTGCCCTAAAGAACTAAAGATAAATACCTGGGCCCGTGTGGCAGACAGGGCTAGCTGCCTACCTAGTACACATCCTCCCTTCCTTCTTAATAAGGAAAACTCAATTTTGTTAGGGTAGCAACACGTTCGGCTAAGAGCACTTGCTCTGCCAAATTCTGAAGCGTCGAGGGATGCCCCGTGGCCACGAGACATAAGCCAAAGAAGCCTGGGAAGTAGGGGGCTGCTACTCCTCCCCTTTCTTCTTCCTGCCTGAAATCAGAGTCAACATCCAGATGTGCAAAAGCCACGGCGCAGCCATGCGGCAACAGGCGTGAGGTCAGAAGTCTACACGCGGGAAAGCCCTGTGCCCTGACGGCATAACAGAGCCACCCTGCCGGCTCTAGACTTTGTGTTCTATGTGACAAACATCTAAGTGTTTCAACAACTTTTTATCATATTTTCCGTTAGTTGCAGCCAAAAGCCCTCCTTGGCAGTCACTCTTGGGTTGAGCTAATTGCAAATTGCAGTCTGAGTTCTGGTGCCCAGAGGAGATAAGGGAAAAAACATTTTTTGTTGAACACCGCCTGCGTAAAAGGCCACTTCCTTGCAGGGTACGCTGTGCTAGTTTGGGCTCCAAATAAAAGGAACCCCTGGCTTGCACTAATGTACGTAACAAATCACAGAGTGGGAAGTCCAGAGGTAAAAAAGACACAGGTGCAGAACCATCATAGCCTCAGGGACCCAGATTATTCCATCCCTCCGCTTGGCCGTCCTTGGGGAACCCTGTGTGCCAGTTAAACTAGACTAATCAGAAACTTTCCCTGCTGAGCCCCTGCGTCTTGTTGGGTAGAGCTGGATACCTGAACAAAAGGAAAGGAAACGCAGGGATCGATCAGCCCAGGGAACCAAAGTGGGCTCTACACACACGTTGCATCATCTGCGAATGCAGAAAACCCCAAAGTACAAAATGATGACGATGATTCTACTAGCTTACTGCCAACGTTGGTTTCAACACTGTCTGGCTGCAACTTAAAAAAGGAGGGCTTGTTTTCTTGTCCATTCAGCTAACATTTATGGTTCCAACTGAATGGTCTAATTCATTCATCCTATTTGACTGGTCTCATAACAGGAAGCAATTAAAGCTTCCCAAGGGACCAAACAGTCTACTTGTAAAAAGGGAATATTTGAAGAAAAAAACCACAATTCCTCCCTTCTTTTTCCTCCCAACTGAGTCACCTTCACTCTACTAGAGCGTGCTAAAGTCGACCCAAACTCTGTTCAAGTGGAAAGAAAAAGATTCCAAAGTCTGTTTAATAACAAAGCAAAATCATGGTTGCTTATTGGAAATAGTCTTTTTTTTTTTTTTTTCCAGTGTGGAGCTAATGTTCTTAGGAATTTCCAGAACTGGTGCCTCACTGGGAATGGATGTGAAAAGTGATGACAGGATCACATGATGTATAGGCAGCTTCGCAAGAGTTAATTCCTCCCCAGAATGCTAATCTGCTAACGCATAAAGCCCCATGGTATTCAGTGGAGAACCAGGGGAGAACAAGTTGTACCAGGAACCGCCTGCCAGACGGACAGAGCCAGGACAGGACAGAGAGGCACCTGTGTTTTCCTTTGGGGAACCCTGTCTTTCCCTCTCTCCCCGTGTGGTTCTGGTGTGCTGGCCCAACTCCTGGCTAGAGGGATGGGTCTGTGACACAATCTCGTATTCCAATCTCAGGAGTTGGTTCTGATGGGCAAACATGACCCAAATAGGTTCTGTGAGACTCAACCTGGGGCTCTGTTGGAATTATCAGGGGTTGCAGAGCTACTGGAATGTAAGCTCCTGGGGTTTTTAGTTACATGAACAAATAAAACCCCAATTACTGAATTTGACATGAGTTGCATTTGTGCAATGTAAGGAGATCCAGTTAATACAAGAAACCCATAGTGCCAGTCTCTTGAGTCTTAAAGAGGAGACAGTCACCCGTGACTATATAAAAAAATTAATTTTATACTCACAACTGTCTCCTAACTCCACCCTAATGTCTTCGTCTATTTCCTAGCTCAGTGTAGAAAATGAGACATCCTCAAAAACAAGTGATAAAATTACACAATGTGGTTACCATATGCCACACACTCTCTTATCACTTTTACATCCATATCTCCTTTAATCCCTACCCGATTCCGGTCTCTGTTCTTACGTGTGAGAACCCCAGGGTTCAGAGTGGGCAAATGCTGGGAGGGGTGCCAACTCAGTCAGCATGAGGTCAAGAGCAGTGCTCTCACCTCTCCTAAGGTCTCAGGGAGAGCGGGTCCAGCTAGCCTCAGTTGTTTTTACACCTCAACAAGACACCCAGCCCCGCAATGAAGTCTTCTCTTTTTACTCCAGAATGCTGGCTCATCAGAGGTCTGATCTCAAACGCTGCAAGACTGAATTTTAAGGACCAACAACGTATCATACAAAGTTCCATTTGAATGACTTTGCCTGGAAAGACTTTGAACTTGAGGCTATCCTCACACCAATGAGGTCAGCCCAACAGCTGCCAACCTTGTTATCAGGCCATTTACAAACGTTTCTGCTTTCCAAATGTATTAAAGTATAACTTACAAGCAATAAAATGCATGATCTTTGGCAAATGTAAACCCTCACGTAAGCATCCCATATTCAATATTCTGTATATAGAACACCTCATCACCCTAGAGAAACTTCTCAAGTCCCTCTGCAGCCAAGTCTAACACACTCATATCCAATGCCCCTGTACCCTAACCCCTTCATGATTCTGATGATAATAGATTAGTTGAGCTGTTCCAGGACTTCATGTGAACAGAATCATACAGTATGCACTATTTTGTGTCTGGCTTCTGTCACTCAGGGTTAAATAGTGTTGAGGTCCATCCACATTGTTGTATGTGCCAACAGCCTTTTATTTCTGAACAATATTCAACTGTGGAAATATAACACAAATGATCTATTCACCTGCTGATGAACAATTGTGATGTTTCCAGTAGAACTTACAATTAAAGCTCTTACATATACTCTTGTGTCTTTGTATAGACATACATTTTTGTTTCCCTTGAGTAAATATCTAGGGGAAAAAATCAGATCACATGTTAAATATGTATTTAACCCTATATGAAACTTACAGTTTTCCAAAGTGGTTGTACTGTTTTATACTCCCACCAAAATGTATGAGTTTTAGTTAATCTACGTCCTCACCAACGTTTACATTGTCAGTCTTTTTATTTTTAGCAGGCACCCTGATCAAGTGGCATTCGGTTGTGATTTTGTTTTGCATTTTCATGATGACCAATAAAGACACTTATATATCTTCTTTTGTGAAGCCACTGGTTAAATTCTTTGATCTGTTTTTAAAATTGGGTCATCTGGGGCACCTGGGTGGCTTGGTCGGTTAAGCGTCCAACTTCGGCTCAGGTCATGATCTCAGGGTCCGTGAGTTCAAGCCCCGCGTCGGGCTCTGTGCTGACAGCTCAGAGCCTGGAGCCTGTTTCAGATTCTGTGTCTCCCTCTCTCTCTGCCCCTCCCGTGTTCATGCTCTGTCTCTCTCTGTCTCAAAAAAAAAAAAAAAATTGGGTCATCTTTCTTCTTCTTCTTATGTTCTGAGAGTTCTTTATATATTCTGGATACAAATCCTTTGGTAGATCTATGTATTAGGAATATTTTCTCCCAGGCTGTGATTTGTTTTTTCAGTTTCACAGGGGTGTCATTTTTACTTAAGATGAAGTCCGTTTGTCCATTTCTTCTCTTATGGCTTCTGCTTGTCGTCCTCCTATTAAGCAATCGTTACCCTCTTGAGGGTCACAAAGATTTACCTCCTATTCTAAAGTCTTACAATAGTCAGGTAGTATTAGTCTGTGAACTTTTTTTTTTCAGAATTATTTTAGCAATTCTAGATCCGTTGCTTTTCTACGTACGATGTGAAGCCACTTCTTCAATTTCTACAAATAGGTCTGCTGAGATTTTGACTAGAATTACAGTCAGATAATGGACATCTTGACAATACTGAATCTTTATCATTCGTGAATATGGAACACCCGCTTTTACATCTACGTTAATATCGCTCAGAAACATTTTGCATTTGTGTGCATTTTGTACACGTTAAGTACAGAGGTCTTAGATTCTTTCCCAAATTTATCGCTGAGTATTTTCTTCTTTGGTGCTGTTATAAATAGTATCTATTCTATTTTCAATTGTTTGTTGCTAGTATATAAAGTTCCAACTGATTTTTATTTTCTGACTTTGTATTATATGACCTTAAGTTCTCTTGTTATTCATAGTAGTGTTTTTTTTAATAGCCCTTCGACTTTCCTATGCAGATAGTCGTGACGTTTGTATGTTTACTTTCTTCTCTCTCAATATCCATGCTTTTTATTATGTTTTTTTCTTGTCATATTGCCTTGGCTAGACTTCTACTACAGTGTTGAATGGAGGTGGAGAAAGCAAATAACCTTGCCTTGTTCCCTAAGTGGAAAGCGGTCAAGATTTCTCCATTAAGTATGCTAGTACCTGTAAGTTTTTCATAGCTGCCTTTAATAAAATTGAGGAAGGTCCCCTCTATTTCTAGTTTGCTAACAGTTTTTTTATCACGAAAATAAAATATTTTTCTTCTTTATTCTGTTAATGTGGTGAATTGCATCCGTGAGTCTTCAAATGTTAAACCAATCTTGCATTTCTGAGATAAATTGTACTTGGCCATGATATATTTTCCACATATATTTTCTGGATTTCTTTTGCTATTATTCTTCTCAGGCCCATGAGGGATATTGGTCTATCAAGATTTTGGTTTCAGGGTTATGCGAGCCTCATAAAATGAAGTGAGAAGAATTTTCTCCTTTCTTCTCTGCAAGAGTTTGTGTAAGTTTGGTATAACTTCTCAAATATTTGATAAGCGTTTGGTAGAATTCACCAGTGAATCCATGTGGACTATACTTTTCTTTGTGGGAAAAAAAATTTTAATTGGAAAATAGACTTTAAATATATGGGGCTATATTGCATTTATAACCATAAATTTGTTCAAAATATTTCCTTATCCTTTTGTTAGCTATAGGACATGAAGTGATATGCCTTTTGTATTTCTCACAATGGTAATTCAGATTTCTCTCTCTTTTAATTAGGCTTGCTAGAGCTTTATCAGTTGTATAATCTTCAAAGAAGCTACTTTTGGCTTTTTTTTAACTTTCGGTAATGTTTATCTGTTCTGAACTCCATTGATTTACGTTCCTATTTCTTTCCTTCTATATACATTGGGTTTAATTTGCTGCTACTTTTATAGCTTCATAACATTTAAACCTTTGTATTTTTCTAGGCATTTAAAATTATACATTTTCCTCTCAAAACTGCTTTGGCTACATCCCACAAATTTTGGTATGTTCCTTTCATTATGACTCACTCAGAAATATCTTCTAATTTCTCTTATGGGTTCTTTGACTCACAGATTATTTAGTGTGCATGATTTAATTTCCATGCATTTGGGGATTTTCTAGATCTCTCAGTGTTACTGATTTCCATTTCTTCATTGCAACCAGATAACATACTCTGTAAAGCTTTCACCTTTTCAAATTTAATGAAACAAGACAGACTAGGATACGGTCTATCTTGGTGAACATTTCGTGTAAACTTGCAAAGAACACTTATTCTGAATTCTTGGGAAAATATCATTTCAGTCATGTTGGTTGATAATGTTCAGATAATCTAAATACTATTTCTTCTATCAACTAGTAAGAGGGTATGTTAAAAATATGCAACTATGATTGTGGATTTATTTCTCTCTTTAGCTTTGTAAGTTTTTGTCTAGTGTATTTCAAGGCTTTGCTATTAGAGAGATAAACACTGAGGATTATTGTCTTTCTGATAAATGTGCCTTTATCATCACGAGCTGTCCAATTTCTGTGACCATGGCAACAGTCTTTGTCTTGAAATCTACTGTATCTGCTATTAAGACAACCATGCTCATTTTATGCTTACTGTTCACATGGTATATCTTTTTTCATCTTTTTACTGCCAACCTGTGTCTTTATATTTCATATGTAACTCTTGTAGGCAGCAAATAACCCTAATGAACTACTTCTTAATTTTTTTTAATTAAAAAAATTTTAATGTTTATTTGTTTGAGAGAGAGAGAGAAGGCCACAGAGTGTGAGGGGGGCGGTGGGGTAGAGAGAGAGAGGGAGACACAGAATCTGAAGCACGCTCCAGGCTATGAGCTGTCAGCACAGAGCCTGATGTGGGGCTCGAACTCACGAACCAGGAGATCATGACCCGAGTGGAAGTCAGACGCTTAAGCGACTGAGTCACCCAGGTGCCCCTTAACTACTTTCTAAAAAATGAGAGCTATCACGTGGAAATCTGAATCTCTGGCGTCTCTTGAGGAGTGGAAGATCTGGCGGTAATGGGCTGCATTCCAATATGGCAACACATGGTTGGGCCGCCCCTGCCCCCAATAGACTTGGCATCTTGCGTTCTGCCCACGCACCGGGGGCTGGATTGCTCTTTTTCAATGAGCTGCAAATATTTCTTCAGATAAAGATCTCCACTACAATATGAAGACACGAGGTAAATAAGAAGGCTGTGTGTTTAAAGGCAAAAAGGGAAGGGCATGCACTTGGCCTATTTTATTCATTGTATAACCTGTCTGGCCCCCACAGGCATTTGAATTTTCAATTCCTGTTACAGTAAATATTCAAGTTCCGTTTGAGATGATCTAACTTTGAGGCTTAGAATTAAGAAAAGGGAGGCTGGTTTCAGGCTATGCATAGCCATTTTCTTTTACAAATAGCTGCTCTCGGCTGCAAAAGCAATTTCAAGTCTATACTAGTGATTATATAATGAATATATGCTCACAAATGAAAAGACAACTTTATTCTGATAGAGAAAACCCAACTAGAACAATGCTCTGATTATTAAGCATGTCTCCATAAGTAAAATAAAAGAGTTGAGCCAATAGTTAGATCCCATCTCTTTTGCCTTGGCTTTTGAGGGAAATAGGCCAATGAGAGATAAATGCCTGTATTTGATGTACGTTTTGTGGAGAAAGACCAACGTGAAAAGCTTCTTACACCGCGATGGACAAAAGTTGAGGGAAACACTCAAAAAGTTCCATGTCTTGGTCCCTGGTTGGAGCCACCAGTAGATCCTCTCACCTCTCCATTGTGAGCAGAATGTCATAAGACCCGACTTTATCTCTCCTGTTCTTTCCAGAGAGGGCAAGGTGGTGCCCTGTACATCTGGGCCAGGGCCCAGAAGCACTATGAGGAGGTTCATGACTTTATTAGATTGCTCCAAAATTAATTCAATTTATTAACTACTCTAACTGTCCCAATCTTCCAGATGCTGCTGCCCCCTTCAGTGGGCCTGGTGGGCGACAGTGATTTGGAAGCTCTGATGGGGGTTCCAACGCACTCCCTTTGGAACCATCACTGAAGAAGGGCCAGAACCATATTGGATTTGTTTTCTGAATGAATCACATGGCTGCTTCCCTATTTTCGTTCCCGGGCCTTGATTCTAAGGCTTTTTGAATCCTGTTAGCATGTAGATTTTCTAATTTCTCTTCTAGAACAGAAGCTGAGTCAGAGGACCTCTCTTTTCTCTATAGCTGCTTCCAGCAACAATTTTCCATAACCCTAGCAGTAGAGAATATTCTATCGCCTTTGTCTCTAGATTTCACTCTCTACATGTCGCGACCTTTGGGCTTTTTGCATAAGTTCCTGAGGAGTTTTTCTGCCCATCTTTTCTGTTAGTTTGGTCATTCTAGGGTCTTGAGTGAGGACAGTATTGCTTCTTCAGGGTGAGGTTGCAGGGTGTGTGTGTGTGTGTGTGTGTGTGTGTGTGTGTGTGTGACAGCATGGGAAAAGTGAAGAGATGGTGAATGGAGCCTCATAACGGGTGAGGTACAAGGTCAAGAGCCTGACAGCTCAGCCACCTGGGCATGAGTCCCTCCTCTGTACCTATAGGTATGACACTGGACAAGTCAGTTAAGTCCTGTGAGTCTATTTCCTTATCTGTAAAATATGGGAGTGACTATATCCTCCCTACAGGACTGTGCTTTGGTCTCTCATATATAGGTCTCTCCGAATAGACTACAGGCTGCTTGAAGGAAGGCTCTGATTTCTACAAGTTCCTACTCATGATGCCCACCGAAGGGTCTGGCATCTAACCATATCAGTTGGGCATGAATTTGGCTGCAAATAACAGAATCTCACTAACAGGAGAACGTATTTGAAGTTTCTTTTCTCCTAGAACAAGAAGACTAGAGCTGCACGGGTGTTGGTTAAGGTGCTCAGTGGGGCACTGGGTTTCATTTAGTTTTTTTTCTTTTTTTCACCACGTTTTCCATGAGGTTTCTGAGGACCTAGATTCTTTCCATCTTTCCCCTCTGTTGGCTTCTGTTCTCACTCTTGCCGACACGTAGTCCCAACGTGGCTGCCTCGTCGTTAGACGTCGCACCCACGTTCAAGGCAAGAGCAAGAGGAAAGAGGCACCAACCATTTCTGCCCCTTTTAAAATTCTGCCTTCCCCAAAGTGACATCAGGTTCTGGATCTCACTGCTGGATTACTGGGTCCCATGAGTGCCCCTGGGTGAAAGCAAGTGTCTGACTTTCCAGCTTCTACAGTGGGGGGGGGGGGGGGGGGAGCAAGAAGAGGGAGGGGCAGGTGTGGTCGTCGCGCTCGGCAAGTATTTTTTTTAAAGTATGATGAGAAAGTAAGCTGAAAATGCTTCCCTTTTCCCAAGAGGAATACACTGTGCGATTATTTTGAGGAAAGAGGCACCACGCCCAATGTGCTTTTTGGTTATTCACGCTGCTATCTTGTTTTCAGACGGTAGGTAAAGCAGGAATGACCTGTTTCCTCTCACAGATATGGGCAGGAAGGGGAACCGGAGGCAGGGTCAGGGCGCGTGCAGAGCTTCGCCTGGAAGGGTCTCACTCTGGTGCTTTCCTGAGAGTAACTTCCTTCGCACACCCTAGCCTTCTGGTCGGAAAAGGCACCGCTGTCGTGTCCTGTCATTGGTCATTCTCGTCACATGGCCAGCCAAGTGTAATTAGTTGAGAAGGTCCTGGCTCTGACTGGCTTTCATTACCTCCTGATTCGCACACATTGTCCTGACCTGTGAGCGGAAGGGTGACGCGTTCACAGGGAAGAGGAAACTTGCCAGAATGCTCCACGGACCCAGAATGCAATCTCCCTTCTTCACTGAGGAGCGGGGCTAGTCACGGGGACGCAAAGGTGCACACAAATTGTGTAACAAGTGCCCGGCACACAAGAGCCACTTTAATAAATGCTAGATGCTATTAGTTTATTGCTATCACTAAGAATGATGCTTCTTTGCCCAACCTTACTAACAAGGACCTCCTTGCCCCTGTATTACCCTGATGTGTTTGGACAAAATGACCTTAGACCCTGTCGTTCCCTGGCTCTGCCTCCCTCCCTCTGGGGTGTCTGGGCCAACCTGAGGCAGCCAGACACAGTTGGGAGTCTTCTCTGGCGTGTCTAAAGTACTCGGGTTGGGTTAAACTATCATCACACAGAATTTGGCCTTTTAGGGACGCCACCTGGAGACCCTAGTCACTGCTTCGAAAAGTTTTCTCCTCGTGGGAACCGCTTTATTTCCTGGTGGAATTTTGTTCTATGCGTTTTCTGAGCACAATGAAAAGGAAACTATAATCGGTGTCCCTGCACAAAGGAAGTTCAAAGTTTTCTAGCAGAGATCTCTTCTACACAGACAGGAGTACCTCGGACTGCATTTTCTAATACTGCTGCTTTTACAACACTCCCTGGATTTTTTCGGTTGTTGTATTAGACATTAACCGACGTGAAAAGAAAGAGAGGTCAGCAGTTCAGCGTCTGGCTGCAAGGCAGTCACTGATGCGAGGAGACAGCCGTGGGGGGCCGGCTCACCTGCTGTCTCTTTCTTTCATCTCTCAGCCTGCGAGGTAGTAAAGTGTAACTATTAAGGAGGCAGGCTTTAGGGATCAGAGTCTTGAGCTCTCGACTTTGCCACTTTCTAGGCTCTGCAACCTCGGGCCCCTTCCGGGTTCTTTCCGAACCTCATTTTCCTTATCTACCAAGTGGGCAAGCTAACGGCCCATCCCACACCATGAATACAAACGTTACATAGAATACCGTATGAGAAAGTGTCCCGCAAAGTGTTCAGTTGCCAGTTCGGAAAACCCAACCCAGACAACTTGAGCAAAATGAGAACGTATTGACTGACGTAAAAAAACAGAGCTTCAGGTACGGCTAGATCCAGGGGGTGCAAACTCTGCCCCTGAGTCACGATTTCACTCAACTTTTATTCCGCTTCCCTCCACGTTGGCCCAGTCTTCAGCTGGGTTCTCCCCCAGTGGGGGCCAGGGGGTGGCTAGAACTCCAGTCTTTCTAAAAGTCCCGGCGGAAGGGGCATTCCATTTCACTGGCTCTGCGTGGATTATCCTGGAACCAATGCAATGTTTTGACGAGTCACAAGCCCACCTCTGGAGTGAGGGATGAAGTCAATTCCACCTGCATGGAATGCAAATGCGGAAAACTGAGGTGCCGTTGCCAAAGGAAGGGTGGGGGCGAACAGAAGATCCCAGAGCTGGCTGCCCGCCAGAATGACCACCTTGAAAAAACAAGCAAGCAAACAAACAGTTCTAGGAACCTGGCAATTGATTCACTCAGCCTCGGGTGGGGCCCGGAATCTAAGATGCTGAACAAGCTTTCCGGCTGCCAGGACTAGTATTTGGGTCTCTAGGGGCCCTGTCCGTCCCTTTGCAGCCTCACTCCGCACTCTGTACTGGGTGGATCTGTCCCTCCCGGACTACGAACCCCCAGAGGGCAGGGGCTTCGGCAGGTTTGGGCACCCAGCATGGAGTGAGCACCCACAGAACATTGGTTGAAGGAAAGAAGGCTGGAGGGCGGACAAGCAGGCAGACAGGACTGCCTTCTCCCATGCGGGCTTTTCTGGGAGGGAAAAGCTGCTATTTCAGGAAAGTGCTGCCGTGATTGAGAAAAGATGATGGCAGCAAAGGAAGGAAGGCCACTGGGGGGGGGGGGGGAGGGATGTGGAAAAGGCTCGCGGTGCCCTGGGCCGCACACGCTCCAAAGACTTCTCGAGAACTTTAATAATAAAGCGACAACAGTGATGATGATTGCTGAGGAGTTTGATTGTGTGCCAGCCGCCGGGTTGACATCATATCACCATTTTACAGATGATGAAAGGGAGGTCCCGGGGGGAGCTGGTCCGGGAGCAAAGTCAGGATGTGACACAGCGGGGCCTGGGCAGCCGGAGTGCACGGCCTCCCCACCCTCCTGCCTCTCACCTCTCAAAGGCTCTGGGACGAAAACACCACGTGTATCTGCAAGGGGCCCATTCCCTTCTTGGTAGCATCGAGCAAAAATAAGTCAACAGCTGAGGAAATCAGGGAAGAGCTAAAGGCCGCTCAAGAAAGAGACCATTGTACATCTCTCCAAACAGGCTGCTTTCTGTCTCCTTCTTATCCCCCTGCTGCCGGCTGAAGGTCACTGGCTCCGTCTGGGCGCCACTCAGTGGAGTCACAGGAAGGAACAACTGGCCAGGGAGCCCGGGGGCTGGGGAGGGCGGAGGTGGAGGCGGGTGGAGTCAGAGGAGGAGGTGAGGCAATCGGACGACTAGGGACCTGGCCTACATTCCTTCGCAAAGTCAGCCCAATGGCCTTCTTTCCTTCCCGGCCGTGACCACTCCCCTGGGCCGGCTTCCCCTCGCTGCCCCCAAACAGCCCGGCCTCGGGAGCCAGCCTGCATTCCTGCGAACGCTGGGTGCAGCTCCCCGCTTCTCAGGAGGAAAGCTCTCTTGGAAGAGCGGGAAAGGTGGGTGCCAAGTTGGAGTTCGTTTCCTTCTTCCCGGAGCGCGTTTTTTGAGTCTGAAACTGGGGCGGGGCATGGGGGGGGGGGGAGGCGCTTCTTGGGATAGCGACTGATCATCTAATGACAGAACCCGGCTGCTGGGGAGGGGATGAGCGGGGAGGTGGGGAAGGGGTGAGGGAGGCTTCCGGGGAGAAAGGAACTGTTGTCCTTTGCACCGCGGAGGCCAGTCCCAGTGGACTTTAGTGTCAGGAGTGATCCCGAGTGAGGAAGGCCGCCTCTCCCAGGACCTCCTCCTGCGGAACCACCTGCTTGGTTGGCGGAGGCACAGAGGGGGGGCTCCTGGCCGGTTCAGGCTCACGTCCAGGGCTCCTTCTGGGAGTGGGCCGAGGGACCGGAACACGGGGAAGGTGTCAGAAGGGCCACCGTCTTCCCAGATCCAGACCCAGGAAGGAGGCACAGGCCTGGTGGCTTCCTTTGACCTCTTTCTCCAATGACCTGTCTCCCCTTCCAGACCAGGCACATAGCAGGGCCCCCCGAAACCACTTGGTCCTTCACAGCTCGATCTCAGGGGGACACGGTGTGTGTGTGAGAAAAGGGAGCCTCCCGGGGACCGGCCTCAGGACGTAGAAGCCCAGGTTGAGAACCAAGGAGTCCCGGCTCACCTGAGGTGGAGGAAGATGCTTTTTCTCTCAAGAGAAAAGGATCTCCTTAAAATGTTAATTATTACCCAGCCAATTCTGAAAAAAAGCTTCATCGACACACCCCGCGCCATCTGTTTTTGTTCTGTTTTTAAGGAAGAGTTTTCCAACTGGCAGAGCCCTCGTGGGGGGCAGGACGGCCAGCGGGGCTGGGGCAGGCAATGATGGTGGACAGCTTGAGGCTGAGGCCTGGGACGGTCCCCCACTTCCGCTCCTGCTCCCTGGGGCTCCAGGGCGGTAACCCCATACCAGGCCATGTCTGAGGTGGTGGTTCCCTGGACCTCACTTTCTGGGCCACTCCTCCTGGGAGCCCTTCCCGGGCATCACGTCCTCCTGTCACGGCCTCAATAGCATCTCTCACCTGATTGTCCTGAAACTTCTCCTTTTTTTTTTTTAATGCTTATTTATTTATTTTTGAGAGAGGGAGGGAGAGAGAGAGAGAGCATGAGCAGGGGAGGGAGAGAGAGAGGAAGAGAGAGAATCCCAAGCAGGCTCCAAGCTGTCAGTACAGATCCCGACAAGGAACTCGGTGCCACAAACTGTGAGATCATGACCTGAGTTGAAACTGAGAGCTGGATGCCGAACCTAGTGAGCCACCCAGGTGCCCCTGTCCCGAAACTTCTATCAGCAGCTTCCCTCTGCTCGCTACGAGTCGCCGTATACTAGGAACTTCCTACCAACCAGGCTCTATGCTAAGTGCCTTCGACTTGAGAGCCATTCGGTGTGGCGGCTAAACCTTGGCTTGGACCACACACTTTTAAATCTTGCCCTCCGCTATTCATTGTGTGACTTCGGGCGAGACACTTGCTTCTCTGTGCCTCAGTTTCCTGCCCTTTGGAATGGGGGTAACAGTGACACCTACCCCATAGGGTTCATGGAAGACTTACACGAATTAACATATACAAAGTGCTTTTTAACAGCGCTTCTGTGTGTTTGATAAATGTTAACGATTCGAACTGTCTCCCTGAAGTCTCAGCCAGCCCCTGAGGTATGTATTATTATCCCCATTTGCAGATAAAAACAAAAAACAAAAAACACACTGAGGCTCAGGAAAGAGCTGGAGCCCCACCAGTTTTCAGTCCGACAGTTACTCTGCCTAGCTCTGCAATAAAAATAACTAAACCCTCAGAGAGTAAGTGGCAGAGGCAGGCTTCAGACAGTGAGTTCCAGAACCACCTTCTTGTACTCACCATACTAGATTGCCTTTCTGTAACAGTTACGGAAAGAAAAAAATCCTCAACCCCAGAGTCTGCTTTTAAAATGGTACCTGCTGTGGGGCGGGAGAAGACCCTTGAAAGTGCCGTTGACCTGATCCCTGAGGATGCACTTAAAAATATGAAACTGGCCTGCCATATAATACCTCACTTAATCCTCGCCGTGATCCTCGGTGACATTACCCTATTTTACAGGTAGCTAAGACAGAGCCGGTAACTCCCCCACAATATCGCCATGAGCAAACGTCAGAACTGGGATTTGAACCTGTGTTTGACTCTCAAGCTCTGGCTGGGTCCCAGAATCTCTGACGGAGCTTTACAAAAATAATAATTCATGCCCACTGAATCAGAAGCTCTCGGGCAAGGCCTGGGCACGTGACTTTTATGAACCGGAATGTGACGTGCAGTCGACACGGAAAACCCCTCCCAGTGACGCTGCCTTTTCCAAGGGCCAGACCTGTGTTTCCAAATGTCTACCAAACACCCCACGTGCGTCACCGACCAGACTCTCACCCCCGGGGGCTCGGCTGAACTCACCCTCCCTGCTGTCCTCTCAGGGCCTCTGTCCATGGGCCCAGCCCAGTCTCCCCTGCTGGCTACTCAGTCATCGCGCCGGCTCGTGCCCCCCTCTCCCCCCCCCCCCCCACTGTCCGTGCTATCCAAGGCGTCTCTCAAGTCCATACCCCTCCAGCATTGCTGCCTCCACCTTGGTGAAGGCCTTCACTGGTTCCCATCGGGGTTGCTGCAATTGGGCAACTCCTCTCCCTCCAGCTGTCTCTATTTCTCCCACACAAAATCTCCCCCCGTCCCTTAGACATGCCATGTCCTTTCACAGGCTGTGAACACGTCAGGGTGTGCCTCCTGCCTGAAAGCAGTCTCCAGTCTGGTTCGGCTCAAAAACGGCTTGTCTTGGGAGACCAAGCTCAGATGTCATCTCCTCTGGGGAAGCGTTCCTGGCGTTCCCCTGGCGGGATGGGTACTACTTTCTCTGTCCTTCCCCAGCCCAGAGCTCATCCATCTCCAATCACAGGATGGTGTTAGAATGACTTGATGACATGCCTGTCCCTCGGTGAAGTCCTCATTCAACAATCACATATTAAATGTCTCCTTACAGCCAGGTGTGGGCCCAGGTGCTGGGGCTGATGAGGAGGAAAACCGAGTTTCTGTCTTCAAGTCTGCTGTGCCCGGCAGAGAAGAGGGGGCAGGACACTTCGGAGAGGGCACGGCTATTCTAAGGGCCGAGAATGAGGGGTAGGAAGTCTTAACTGGTCTGTACAGGAGGATGCTTAGCGAGGGTGGCAGGGGGTGATGGGGGAGGGGAAGGTCTGGAAGGGCCATCCTTATGTGCCCTGAGACTCTCCCCCCATTGCCCCATGACTTCCTCCAAGTGATGCAGACAGGACTTGAGAGGGCCCTGATCACCCTGGCGGCTCGAAAAGATCCCCATGAGTTGCTTGAGACTGTGTCAAGGCCATCTTTACAAGCACAGCACCAGACCCAGGTCCCAGAGCATAGCAGGCCCAGAAAGGCACGGGGCCAAAGGCAGGAACGCGCGCTGGGCGAGGAAGCCCCTGGGGTCGGGGGTCCTCACGTTGCCAGGGACTAAGGCTCGCTCTGCTCCACCCCTGGGGGCGCCCGCAGGTGCCCGACTCCGGCCATGCTGGCGCCGGCGCTGCTGTGTGCCTACCTGCTGCTGGCGGCCCGCGCCTCGCGCGCCTGGTCCGACCCGGACCCGGAGGAGCCCGGCTCCAGCACGGCGGCGCAGATCCGCGACATGCACGAGAAAGTGACGGCGATCTGGCAGGAGATGACGCAGCGGCAGGCGGCGGGCGACCGCCCGGACGCCGCGCTCCACGCCGCCTGCCGGGTGCAGCCGTCGGCCACGCTGGACGCGGCGCAGCCCCGGGTGAGCGGCCTCGTGCTCTTCCGGCAGCAGGTGCCCGGCGCCCGGCTCGAGGCCTTCTTCGACCTGGAGGGCTTCCCGGCCGAGCCCAACAACTCCAGCCGCGCCATCCACGTGCACCAGTTCGGGGACCTGAGCCAGGGCTGCGACTCCACCGGCGCGCACTACAACCCGCGGGCCGTGCCGCACCCGCAGCACCCGGGCGACTTCGGCAACTTCGCCGTGCGCGACGGCCGCCTCTGGAAGTACCGCGGCGGCCTGGCCGCCTCGCTCTTCGGCCCGCACTCGATCGTGGGCCGCGCCGTGGTGGTCCACGCGGGCGAGGACGACCTGGGCCGCGGCGGCAACGCGGCCAGCGTGGAGAACGGCAACGCGGGCCCCCGGCTCGCCTGCTGCGTGGTGGGCGTGTGCGGGCCGCTGCCCTGGGCGCGCCAGGCGCAGGAGCACGCCGAGCGCCGGAAGCGGCGGCGGGACAGCGAGTGCAAGGCCGTCTGAGCGCGCCCCCCGCCCGGGGCGGGGCCCGCGGAGACCCCCCTGCGGGCCCCGCCGCTCCTCCGCGCGCCAGGCACCTGCCCCCTGCCGGCCTTGACTTTCTCCCCCCAGCTCCCAGAGACACCTTCTCGCCCGGGGTCCCAGTTCTGCGCGGCTGAGGTCTCCCCGAAAATCCCCTGCACCCTGAGGCCTCCAACCACGTCTGCGGTGACACCCCTCCGCATCCAGAGGGCAGGCCGTGCCCTCTGAGACCCCCATCTCGAGCTCTGAGGAGCCCTGGACGTATTGAAATAACCCACCTACCCTCCCGGACCCCCCACCCCCACCCCAGGTTCCTTTCTACCCTCATTCCAGGAGCCCTGAACCAATCCTGCTATGCCCTAAGGACTCAACTCCTCCCACCCCTTAGAGTCCTTCTAGGCGCTCTGAGACCCTTCCTGAGGTCACCTAGCCCCCCACCCCAACCGCCGACCCCCGACCTCTCACCCACCATGCCAGCACATGCAGCCTGCAGTTAGGCGCCCCTGCCCGGTGTCCTCGGCTGTTGCTCGCCCGCTGCCACCCACAGAGAGGCCGATTGGCAGTCTTCATGTTGCACATTAAAACTCAGCAATTCAGTCTTGCACTGGGGCCTTGGTTACTTTTGTTTGTTTGTTTGAGGCTCTGCTCCTAGGCTCAGCTACTATTTGGAAACCGCAAAGATATTTCCCAAAAACAGGCAGGATTTCTCCTTATCCTCTTCTCTCTGCATCTGCTGACCACGACGTGGGGTCTCTGGTTATCTTGTCCTTCCGTGTGGCTCCCAAGATGGAGGGCACCAGGATCACTCAGGAAAGTGAGAAAAGAAAAAACAAACAAACAAAACACACACACACACACACACACACACACACACACACACACAAAACCCCCAAAATCCCTGGGCATCCTGGGCTGGAATCCAAAGGGAAAGATGGACAGCTATTTGCAACAAGCTTCCTGGTGGTTCTGATGCTGGGGCCGCCAGCGTGACACAAGGCTAATGCCACTTCACTGGGCCCTGTGTCTCCTCACACGTGCCTCTGAGGGCAGCCTGAGGTCCCAGATGGTGAGAGGGCCAGTGAAGCAGTGTGACAGAGCAGTTTGCAGGGCGGTTGGCTTTGGGATCTGAAGTTGCTGGCCTTCTCCACAATCAGGATAAGGACAAGGCTTCTCTTGACTTCTTGACACAGAGGCGGTTGGAACAATGAAGCCCATGGGCAGGCTGATATTGACTAAGACTTGGATGTTCAGCCTGTCTTTTTGAAAATGATAATCTCTACACAGACTAGATTAGAATGCGTAGCCACCTTCATTTGTGGAATAAAAGCACCCAACAACTTTTTACGCTCCTCGGGCAGACCCACTTTCTAGCTGCGACTTCCATTCCTCCCAGACTCGAGGCAGTGAGTCAAACGGAACCTTCGCCAGAAACCCATCCCCGGTGGCTATTTTTACCGCTTACTAGGACTAACTTGTTATTTACAAATCTTTCCTTGAACCCAAGTGACAACTGGAGAGAAAGGTTTTTGCCTGGTGACTTTGCTCCACCAACTGGTTCTCACTGGTTTGAAGCGTTCGCTTGAACCGTGCAGATTAGCGTTGAAAGGGGACTAGCAAACTGCTTCTTTAAATATCCTGATCCCAACAGATGTGTTTGCCTATCCCCACAGTTTAAAGTGGTGAAAACGAGGCAGGAAGCACACAGGACACACAGTGGAGAGGAATGAACACCCCACGGATGGATGCCCAACACCCCATCTTCCACTCGCTGCCCGGATTATAGGTTAAATTCAGGATCATCAAGGGAGGTTTGGATTTCTTTTTTAGAAGGAGGCTGGTGCTTCTCATCACTTACCTTATGTCGTAGTCCATTTGGGCTGTCATAGAACAGTCCAGACCGGGTGGCCTATAAACAACGGAACTTCATTTCTCACAGTTCTGGAGACTGGAAGTCCAAGGTCATGGCACCAGCATGGTCAGGTGAAAGCCCTCTTTGGAGTTCACACCCAGTGCCTTTCACTGTGTCCTCACATGGAGGAAGGGGTTAGGGATCTCTCTGAGCCTCTTTTATAAGGCTCCCCCCCTCATGACTTTGGGACACCTTTGGGAAAAGGTGTCACCTTCTGTTACCATCATCTTTGGGGGTTAGGACTTCAAAGTATGAATTGGCGGGGGGGGGGGAGCACAAACATTCAGATCATAGTATCTTCTGTCTTTAGTTTCTCTCTTCATGACCCTCAACCCTCCAAGACTAAAGAGGTAACCTAGCAGACCCATTCCATGTTCTTTCGGTCCATCGGTGGGAATTGGATTGATAAGCTCTTCCATGGGGCTCCAGAGGCAAGAAACAAAGAAAGGAAATAATAGAAGGGTGAAGTGGCCTGTTTGGAACCCCCGCTCCGCCACACTTTTAGAAGCTGTGTGACCTGACTTAAGTCACTTCACCTCTCTGGGCCTGGGTTTTCTCGTCTGTAAAATAAGATCATTATATTGTATTTGTTGTGAGAATTAAATCGAGTGTTATTTGTGAGAGCTGTATAAAGGGAGGACCTAAGTATCTAATAAATGTCTACTTAATAGTGATGGCTAATGTCAGAAAAATAGCTACGTACCAACAGACTGAACGACCTTGTGTCCTAGTGAGTGCCTGCAACTAGAAAGATTCAAGTAGAGGAAACGTCGCTTCCACTTAGGTTTGAAAGAAAGTTTCTGCATCCGGTGAAGAGGCTGGCGTGCTGAACTTTGATCCCCGCTCCTGGGGGAGGGCAGGTAGAGTTCTGGGACGGAGGGAGATTGCGAGTGGTACAGGCAGGCATCTGGTTTTGGGCACAGAACTTGATGCGTGCGGCCAGACCCACCCACTGGACCCCACTTGGCCCCTGGAAGCTATTTTTACCCCTCTCATCTTACAGATCTGTTTTGTTAATCTCCTTATATTTGCTGTTTTGACTTCCCAGCCAGCTTGCTAATCAGTTTGCCTGTTTGACTCACAGGGTTTGCATTTGTCACTGAGACTTAAACACACACTTGTTTTGATTTCTTTTCGTAAAATTAGAAGCGTTTGATGTAATGACTCTACCTAGACACAGCTGGTAAAGTGAGAATAATGCTCGAGTTTGCACAGTTTAAACACAATGTAGACAATAATTAGAAATGCTATCTTTAGATGTTTAGGATAAGCTTTTTCTCAGAATTGCAGTGAATTTTTTTCCGAGTGGGGCTTTTCAGTGCATATATATATATATATATATATGCAGAAATACTAAAAACGTAAGAAAATAGAGCAAATCAGTGAGTGCTTTGGTCAACTTGAAAGACTGCAGGAAATAAACGAACTGATTTTAGATCTGGC
This sequence comes from Prionailurus bengalensis, assembly GCF_016509475.1. Lineage (NCBI taxonomy): Eukaryota > Metazoa > Chordata > Mammalia > Carnivora > Felidae > Prionailurus > Prionailurus bengalensis. Next base: position 186,465,909 of record NC_057344.1, on the reverse strand, counting down.
ATTTTTGACGGAATGCATAAAATCTTTACATTCTCCATAATTTTCATGACTACCATACGATCTAATAATTTTAGGTGGCAGATTGCAACTGATAAGTTGTTACAATATGTTCAGAAGGAACGCTCAGTCTATATGCCTGGCCTGTGGCGAGGGTGGAGAGGGAGAATGGGGCAAATAATAAAGATAATCATATGTATCAGGAAAATTACTGCATGTTTATTTCAGGTAACAAAAAAAATATATAGTTACGTTACATGATGGTCATAGAATCCAATAACACAAAGTCTGCAAATGAATAGAAGTTACTTCTGTCTTTAAGTTAAACTACAAAATAGCAGCTGGTCTTCTCTTTTTCTTTCTTTTTTCTTTCTTTCTTTCATTCATTCTTTCTCTTTTCTTCCTTCTTTCTCATTCCTTCTTTCTTTCTTTCCTTCCTTCTCTTTCTTTTCTCCTTCCTTTTTCTTTCTTTCTTTTTCTTTCTTTCTTCCTTTCTTTTTCTTTCTTTCCCCTTCCTTCCTTCCTTCCTTCCTTCCTTCCTTCCTTCCTTTCTTTCTCTTTCTCTTTTCTTTCTTTCACCAATTGTCTTAAACTTAATAGGCTATCACTGGCCTTGGCTAAGATCCAAAATATATTCCTGGGTTTACATAGATTCCAGAAAGTCTAACCTGTCGGTATTGTACAAACTTTCCCTATAAAAAAAAAAAATCCCATTCAAGAGGTGATATGAAATGTAAGGCAGCACATCTGTATCTATCATCTTAAATTGCCTTCATGCTGTATCAACTTGTTTTGTTTTGTTTTCGTGAGCAATCATAATATCGAGAGACAGGCCCTTCTTATTTTTCTGCTTCTCCTTTCTAATTAGATTCACTACTGAGCTCTCTACTGCATCTCGGAATTTCAAATTTCTCTCTGTTCAGAAAGACATCTGGAAAAAAGGAATATATTAAAGTAGTGAGTTAAGTAAGGGGAATCTTTTGGCTCTTTGACATCCTAACTGAGCTGTGTGATGGTACCCTCAGTATTATTAAGAGAGATTGTTCCAAATGGAGGCGTCCAGAATGAAAGCAGAGGGCAGAGCAAAGAGAGGGCTTTTTCAAGGAGAAGTCGGATACCAAGCCATCCCAAGGGCTACAGGAAAGTGATGGAACCAGGAGAAAAGCGTGGCAAAGGCGTGCTGGAATTTTAAAGAAACAGGGACGAAAACCCCAATGGGCAAGTAGCTGGTCTTTGAAATGCCTTGAGGAAGAGATTGAACCTTTCATGTCACATGGTGAATAGGGGCACAAATGCCCCAGTGGGAATAACACATCCCCAGGTTCACCCCAACATGTGAACGACTGATGCCAGTCGTTTAGAATTCCACGTCGTCACAATGGTGTGTGTTTGGGATTGAGGACACAAGAGGACCCATAGGGGAAAATGAGTTTAGCGTAAGATTGCCTACCGGGAGGAGGCCCCAGCAGGGACTGAGCTGAATGCCAGGAGGAGCCTCCTAGCTAGAGAGGCTTCTGGAATAGCCACGTGAGGTGAAGACGACAGAGGGGGAGGGGAAAGCGGACAGAGGAGGCATGGAAAAAGGAGTTAAGGAAGAGAAATGCCTGACTTTAAAAAGCCAATCCGTTTCCAGGGGCCTTAATTACAAGGACAAACGCAACAAACGCTCGTATGTAAAAATCCACACCTAAAGGCTCTCAGGTACAGAGCCGTCACAAGAAATGCAGTATGTGCAAACAAGCTCTCATTAAGAGGCCTGTCAGCTCTGTTTCATTTATCCAGACTGCTCTGCATTCTGCTGGCAACCGAGCTGGAAAAATAATGGAAGGACAGACATACTCGAAGAGGTAAACAAAGGTGGGAACGTTCCAGCTGCAAAACAGAACAGATGATAAAGAAGCCAGGGAGGAGCAGAGAGAAGATGGCATTTTTCTTAACAAGCAACCACTGCCCCTCCCCCCACCTCCAAACCCATGAGTAACGCAACATTCTGGCTTTTAAAGGGAAGAAAATGAAACAAAATCAGACATGGACCTCAGAGACATTGCTGTCGGTGGTTTATTTTAAATCCATCTCTAACTTTCCTGTACTTCTTCAGACCTGGTTTTGTTTTCGTGTTCACCCTTTTAAGAGTGTGCGTGTCCCGGGTCGGGCCCTCCCTAGTTCCCATGGTGATCTTACGGGACCTAAACCCTTCGCAGGAATATTCCATCTCCCTTGCCAGGCGTTGGTGTAGACAGAGGCATGCGATAATTCTGACCGATGAAATGTGCCAAGAACTAGATTTCTTGCTCTTGCTCTTAAACACACACACATACACACGGGGAGAAACTTCCTTCTGCCTTTGGACACAAATGTAAGAACAGTGACTGATGCTGGAGCTGTGGCAGCCATCTTGGCAGCTTGAGGGAGTAGCTGACACTGAGGTTCGGCAGAGCAGGAAGATGGGAACCCAGATACTCGATGACTTCTTGAATAAACCAGCCCAGGAATGCCCTACTTCTGAACTGCGTGTTACGTAATGTAATTCATTTCTCTATTAAGTTTCTTAAAGTGTGAGTTGTAGCTGAGAGGACTCTGACTGACACAGGGTTACCTGGTGGAGGAGAGAGAATGCTGTATGCTTTCACGACGACTCAAAAAGACAGAAGACAACCATAAATAATTGCTGAAACCTCCTCTTTAATGGCTGTGGAACAGGAGAACCATGTCGGGCTAGGACAGCAGGGGTGGGGAGTGTCATATGTGCGTATGGGGCATTGTCAAGGTTACACACGTGACAGGATCAACTCATTGGCTCCGATTCCATCCATTGACACAAAACCCTCCCAGGCCCTCGGCACACACAGTTTGGCTTATCACTCCCTCTGACCTCCGTACCCCAAACCCCCCTCTCTCTGGGACTCAGCGTTTCCCTGCCCCTGACGGAATGGGACGGAGTTTATTGTAAGCCCTGCTTTCCAGAAGGTGATTCAATGGGCCCTAAAGATGTGCACCTGGCCGACCGTGTGTCAAAACCAGAGCTTCCGAGGGGAGAGATCTTTCTTTTTATTATTATTGTATTAAATCTGGCTGTGTTTTCCTTTGGTGGCTCTGGCGGACGATGCGGTCGCGCTGAACATTTGCAGATAGTTAAGGCCTCGTGCAGCAGGAAAATTATTTCTGTGGCTGCTGGCCTGTGCAAGGTCTGCAGCTGCAGAAGCGACCTCCCTGGAGAGGGAGTTGAGGGGGTGGGTCTGGAGAGCCGGGAGGCGCTGAAGCGCAGACGGATGAAAGGGGCATCGGGGCCTGACGGGCAGGGGCAGGTGGTGTGTCCAGATCCCAGCTCCTGTGTCCAGGGGCAACAGAGCACCGACTCGGCCGTGCCACCTCTCCCACTACTGGGGTGACCTCTAAGCGAGCGGGAAGAAAGCAGCGGGAGGTCCGCCCAGGCGCCCACGCTGGACCTTCTTGCCTACACTCCGCTCTCCTGCAGGCTAAGGCAGCACACGGCACAGCAGAGTAACGCCGCAGATGAGACGTGGCAGGGAGGTATCAGGGTGGGCCGGCCCTCCCCGCCCTCCGCCCCCCCCCCCCCCCCCCCCGGAATCACAAGCGTGCTATTTATTGACAGCTGATACTTCCGAGGAATTTCCAACTTTCCCAGCTGGGGAGCCTCTCTTTTTCCTGCAGGAGAGCCTCTCCAAGGAGTGATTCTGGTTCTCAGGGGGTGTTTGGAGCTTTGGGATCTGGTTATCGGGCCTTTCTGGGGAAATGAACGGAGTTCAGCAGAAAGAAAGGTCTATCATTCGACGAGCCTCTAATTTCCTGTGGCTCCCGATGCCACCTGCAAGAGCTCATTTGATCCCTAAGGAAAGAACCAGGAGGGATGATATCTCCCCTGTTCCCACCCTTGGTGCTTGGCCCCACAGTCCCCCTTAAACGGGCTGTCATGAAGTTATCTTGTTTTCCTCTCTCTCTCTCCACCCTAGGGCCACCCGCTCTGTGTCTTGTCTTTAAAATCCCAGTACGTGGCGGCACAGAGGAAGCGAGGTGAAGGGTTCAAGGTTTCAGGTGGCACAGGGAACTGCTTATCTTGCCCTAACCCTACACGGCCATAAAACCCTACAGGCAGCGCAGGTTGAGTGGAGAGAACCAGCATTTCCAGGTTCTGGCTCTTATCTCATCTCAGAAACAAAAAATCAAAACACCCCTGGAGTCCCCTTCCTTGTCTTCTTATCCCCCCCCACCCCGCTCCCCCCCCCCCCCCCCCAGCCCCACTCCATCAGTCCAGGTCGATTAATCCTTCAGAATTACAGGCTGGAAAACTCAGCTCTAGCAGTCAGCAAACAGGGCTCAACAGGGGCTGTGGATTTCAAACCGGAAGCCCAGCCTTCTGAGCTTGCTTAAGCCCCTTTCCACCTGCCAGTCGGGGCCGTGACAGACAGGGCTGCGGGCAGGGTGCCAAGAACACCCGTGCTGGGAGGCCTTACGGGGCCCTGACATGATGAGGCGGAGCCGTGGGCCCTCTGGACCCATTACGCTCAATTACACCTTTCTCTCCAGCCGCCTAACCATTACAAAGACAGGGGCCTGATTAAAAACCCCATCCCTTTCAAGCTCTTCCCATAATCTTGATCGACAACATTAAATGCTAATAGAAAAACATCTTATCTCTAATAAAACAAACGCCGACAGAAAGACGGATGCCAAAACCCAGCCGTGTGGGGGACACGATGCTGCGCCCGGCCGTGTTCACCGCAGCGCGTCTTCGGCACAAAGAGAGGACACCGGGAAGCTTGAGGACCGGCATTTAATAAATCGCACTGTGCTGGCATCATCAGCATGTTCAGTTTGCAACAAGGACCTGTGTCCCTTCTCACTTGCGGACTTGGAAGTGTTTTAGGAGAGAGTCGCCTCCGAAAGCTGCCCCGATGCTTGATTCTTTACCGTCCCCCGTGCCTCTGACGCGACATCGCGGGGATCCCTTTCCCCTTCATGTTTTCACGGGGCTCCTCCTGCCTGCACCCTCCAGGGTCTCCTTGCTGTCCTCCGCGGCGGAGGCTTCGGCCGCTGCCTGGCTGGACTCAATGGGGCCCTGGCAAGATTTGGGGGCCTCCCCCCTGGAGGTCAGGCCCAGCGTGGCTGTCCCCATCTCGTTCCTCTGAGCCTCCCCGGGACCCGCTCTTCTGGCCCCTTCTGGTTCTGCCTCTGCCTGTGCCTCTGTCAGGTTCGTGATTTCCCTTCCAAGCCTGTTCATTTCTTCTTCCTCAGAGGGTACCTGCGGTAATGAAGGATGAAAGGGGTTGCATTGGTTCCCGTGGCTCTGGTTTGCCGGGGAGCTGATGGCGGGCCTTCCCGCGTCCTCGGGTGCTGTCAATGCCTCGGTGGCGGCACGACTTTCATCTCGTTCTTGCGTCTGGATCTCCCCTGAAACAGACCCGGGACAGCATCACACCTCTGGCAGGAAGTCAGCCCTCACTCCCTCTCTCCTCTCAACCCCAGGCCCACGTCACAGGGGCTCTCAGGTAGAACATGCTGCTGGCGGGGGCCATGGGACCCACATCAGAAAAGAAAGCAGCCGCTCTGTGTCATTCACGGAGGGAAAGGGAGCCCTTGGCCACGTCCATAACCATCATTTCCGTGTGCCGTTAAATATCTAAATCGAGGCAGGTTTTATAGATGCTGCAGCTCAGGAAAGACCTGGGACCTTTAGTAATGACAAGAGGTGCTGGCTGCCTTCAGGGCAGGAAAGAGAACAGTTGGGAGGGACTTAGGGTCCCCCACCACCCTTTCTCCATCAGCACCTCATTCTTCGATGCAGACAGCTGATGTTTCCTCAGTTTCAACAACATGCTATGTATAAAAGAAGCTTTAAGCTCCCTACGCCTCCTAACTAAATTGTTCCACCAAACTTCTCTAAATGACAGAGATTGTCCAGTTCAACTGGAGGGGGATGGATGGCAGAGAACGGGGTCCTGAGGACTGGTACCCAGCCCCATTTTCCTACTCATCGCTTTGTGATCAGGAGGACCCATCTGGTCTCCTTTCCTCAGACACAAAATGGGGGGGGGGGGCGGGACTCTGACGTCCCTTCCAGACTGCAGGACGGAGACCCACTTGGGGAGCAGCTTCTTAGCACCCGATCATGTGCGCTCCACGCCAGACTCTGAGGCCCCCGGAAGTCAAGATTTTCTTAGCTCTCAGACCAAACAGTGGTGAAATGCATGCAGGAGCCTCACAGGGCTGATTTCAGGGGCAAGGGGCCTGGGGGGAACACTTCCTGGTACCCATAAGGGGGCCCGAGAGGAGTCTTACTGCGATTGGGCTGGCATCAGACACATGCAAATATTTTCAGGCTGACAGCTGGCATTTGGGGAAACTGGGGGACAAATGAGGGCAGTTAGAGGGAGTTGACCTTTTTTTTTTTTTTAAGTTTATTTATTTATTTTGAGAGTGAGTAGGGGAGGGGCAGGGGGGGCGGAGCGGAGAGAATCCCAAGCAGGCTCCACACTCTCAGCTCGGAGGCCAACTCAGGGCTCCAACTCATGAACTGTGAGATCATGACCTGAGCCGAAATCAAGAGTCCAACACTCAACCAACCGACTGAGCCACCCAGGCGCCCTGAGAGTTGAGCTGTTCTGACCATGTGCTTTCCTGCTTAGAACCTTTCACTGGAGGCTTGCTGCTTTTAGGATAAATTTTCATTCCTTTCACTTAGGTCTTTGGCAGGATCCTAACTGATGAGTTCTTGCTTCAGTCCCTAGCCTCAGTTCCCACGTTTCTTTCACTTCTGTGCATTTTATGCAGGCACCTTTGGTTTCTCCCTCTCTAAAGTGAATCGTACCGGCTAATGACCTTTAGGTGATTTTCTGTGCTGGGCTGAGTGCTCAGCGTTTTACATGTTTATCTTATTCTAGAATACAAGCAGGAGCCTCACCTGACCTGTTCACAGTGCCTGGCACATGCTAAGCACTCAAGAATGTTTATAAACAGTCCCTCACTTTCCTTTTTCTCTTTTGATGGAAGTATAATTTACATAAAAGTGTGCAAATCATTATGTCTACAGTTCACTGAATTCTTACACTGTGAATGCACCCACGGAAGCAGCGGCCGGGACAAGAAGCAAAATATGACCAACCGCAGTGCCCCTCATCTCCCCCAGCTGTGTCTGCGCCTCCGAGGGAGCTTTGTACTTTTTACTTTTTTACCCCTAACTTGTTACTTATGTATAATTAGCTCATAAAAAATCACCTGAAGTATAAAATCTTACCTGATTAATTTTTAAACTTTGTCAATTTTTTTTTAGTTAGCATTTATTTACCTTTGAGAGAGAGACAGAGACAGAGGGTGAGCAGGGGAGGGACAGAGAGAGAGGGAGACACGGAATCTGAAGCAGCTCCAGGTTCCGAGCTGTCACCACAGAGCCTGATGCGGGGCTTGAGTCCATGAACCGTGAGATCATGACCTAAGCCGAAGTTGGGCGCTTAACCGACTGAGCCACCCAGGGGCTTCAAACTTTGCCAGTGTTCTATAGTGGGTACTCACCAGATAGCTGATTAAATGTTTGAATCCGTGGACACACATATGAATAAATGAGTATATTAGTACGTATGTGTAAATGTCACACATAAAGAAATGAGAGCAACCACTGAATTTACGGTATTTGTTTAGGCTGTGGTCAGGTTGCTACCCTAAAAGTTCTTAAAATGGCACTCTCAGAAGAAAAGATCTCTAACTCACGCAAACGTTTAGTGGCATCTGAGGTAGCTCAGGGAAGCAATAACATAATTTCCATACTAACGAAAAGAAAATTTTTATGGTTGTTGTACGGGGGTTATGGGAAACACCGAGTCAAAACGAGCAAGTTTCCAGCATCATGCAAGGAGCTGTATTCAAAAGGAGTAAATTATGGTCCTTTCTGCAGTTAGATTTTTCACCAACGTGAGATGAATAAACTCCGTCTGGAAATTACTCTTATGAAATTACTCCTTCCAAGACACTTAATAGTATATTCTGGTGCCCCTGAAAAATTAATTAACCTTACCCGTAACAACCTAACCCCTAAACCATTCGCGGTGTTTTTACTGTGGGTCAGGTTAATCTTCTCTACCTTAATTTACATCTAAGTGAGGGTGGTCTAAATTACACGGGGGCCTTTTGGTCGCCAGTACTTTGCCTCGTGCCATTTCTTTAGATGACATTCTGCTCATGTCCAAACACATGAATCTTTTTTAAAATGGCAAACCTCTGAGATTACCAGGGAGAACTTTTCAACCTTTTTTTTTTGGCTGGGGATTGGGGGGGGGAAGCGACATTGCTGTCATCCTTAGAGGTCAAAACACAGAGGCAAGAGGGGGATGGGCGAGGCTGTGGTTCTCCCGTTTGGTCTGATCAGGGATTTTGTTTGTTTGTTTGTTTTTCCTGAGAATGTCTGGATTTTCAGAGCCTGAGGACCATGAAAACATAGGCGCCAGGCTCTGCCCAGGATTAGATTATAGGTCAACAGCAAGATTTTTCAATCCTCTCCTCCCTTGTTATCCAAAAGATGTCTAAAAAGTATGCGCAAGTCATTGTCAGGAGACAAAGAAAAGTTCCCGAAAATGCCACAAACGCTGATCTATGCAACTAGGACCTCCGCTCCTTGCTGGAGGTGCAAAACCTGCCCTTAAGTCTGGGTTTATGGAATGTTGACTCCTAAACTGTGCCGAGTTTTGGTTTCCCCTTGAGAACAGACATGTTGCACTGCCATTTCCATGAAAGAAGGATTTTTGAACTGGCTCGGCATGGGAAGATATTATTAGAAAATAACAGTAATTATTCTGTGCTGTTTTAGCATGCAGAACTAGTATCATTAATCCTTACTAATAACAAACACGTGTCAATAACGGTGACGCAATCGACCGGTAGAATTGCTTCATGGCGTAAATAGTAAGGAAAGAAAAAATGTTTTCTCAAAAAGATGAAGAAATAGGGGCGCCTGGGTGGCGCAGTCGGTTAAGCGTCCGACTTCAGCCAGGTCACGATCTCGCGGTCCGTGAGTTCGAGCCCCGCGTCAGGCTCTGGGCTGATGGCTCGGAGCCTGGAGCCTGCTTCCGATTCTGTGTCTCCCTCTCTCTCTGCCCCTCCCCCGTTCATGCTCTGTCTCTCTCTGTCCCAAAAATAAATTAAAATGTTGAAAAAAAAATTTAAAAAAAGATGAAGAAATAGTAGCTCTTTGTAGAAAGGCTGTTAGGCTCCTAAAACCGTGTCACCCTTGCACATTGGCCCAAAGGGGACATTCGTCTTCTTTTGTTAACTGATCTCTGACGGGCTTTGTCCTCCCAAGTGTGGGCTTCTTTCAGTTGGAATTAATCAGAGATGCGGTGGGGATGAGACCTTCCCAGACGCTGACAGCCGCTACGCAAATGCTTCCTTGTTCCTACCGCACTGGTGAAGGACGGGGTTGGAACAATGAGAGGTAATGATGGAACTCTGGAAGCTATCATTTTGAATCAGGCCATTACTTATGCTACCCTTGTGAAAATCAAGCCGGGTCTCATGTTCCATTTCAATTTCTCAGGCCTGGTCTACGCCATACCACCCTGAACGCGCCTGATCTCGTCAACTTCGCAGGCCTGGGCCCACCCACCCAGGGGCTAAACAAGCTCAGAGCAGATAGAGGGTTTCGGATCCAGTGTGGACACTGGACGCTGGCACGGGGTGACCATCAACCAAGCCACGTTCCAGACTGCACCGGACCATGGTGTGTTACGGGCCAGATCTGCAAACAGCCACGTGCTGCTGGCTGGAAAGACCCGGCCTTGCCTTCTGGCCAATATGAAACCCACCCGAGTTGGGGATTCTCTCCAAGAATTCTCCCTGCGTATGCTTGGGGATCCTCTTTGTTGAAATCCCAGACCTGTCCAATTCTTCCCATTCCATGCACTATTATAAGCGATTGAGACAAGCTTCAAAATACAGCTGTACCCAGTGAGCCTTGCCGAGCCCAGCTCAGATTAGCAGAACTGCTGGTCTGACCCAAAGACTCATGATTAATAATACATAGTAGTTCCTTTCAGCCCTAGGTTTTGGGGTGGCTTGTTACACAATGGTAACAACTGTTTCCAACTGGTTAGTACAGCTCAATAAAAGCACAGTTTTCAAGTCAGATAATCATCAGGTCAGAAAGACAGGGTAGGCCAGTTTGCCGGTTACGATTTCAAGTGGGAGACAGTGGGGAGCCACCGAAGATTTCAGAGCAGGGTGCGCAGGTGTAGGAGAGCAGTGCTCCAGAAGCTTTACCCTACAGCACAAGGGAGGAGGATGGGAGTGAAGTAGGGAGGGTCCAGAAGACAGGGAAACCGGATGGAAGCCCTGCAGAGGAAGAAAAGAGGGTTGAGCCAAGCCAGAGGTGGGAGGAATGGAGGTGGGAGAAGGTCTGAAGAAGAGTGGCCACAGACCAGATGCGATGAGGAAGGAAAGCTGACGGGGGTCGATGAGGACTCCAAAGGCAGCTGCAGAGCCGAGAGGGTGGCAAAAAAAAAGGGAGGAAGCGTGGAGAGTTGGTGACGGCATACTTGAGAGGCCCACAGAATACTCAGGTGGTAAAGTCTGGACTTTGGCAAATAAGGGACTGTAACTCTGCAGATGGGACCCGGCTGGAAAAATATTTCGAGAATATTTTCATAGCGCTGATGGTTGCAGACATGACTCAGAGCGAGAGGAGACGGAGAGAAAATACCGGAATTGGGGAGAGACCCTTGGCTCCTGCAAGCTGGGTATGTGAGTCACGTGCTACCGTGCCACAAGTTAACTCAAAACGTAGCAGCTGGAGACTCAGGAGCCTGGGAGCAATTGATCGGGGTGGCTCTCATTAGCGGTCTCTCATGAAGCTGTCACCAAAATGTTAACTGGGGTTGTTGTCATCTGAACGCTTGACTGGGGCTGTGGATTCTGCTTCACGGCTGGTGGCTGGGAGGCCTCAGTTCCAGACCGCATGAGCAGCACATAGGACTGCTTGGGTATCCTCAGCACATGGCAGCCGGCTTCCTCCAGGGAGGATGACTCAAGACAGAGACAGAAAGGAAGACCCCGTATGTCTTTTATGACCCAGCCTAGGAAGTCACATAAGGTTACTTGTGCCTTGTATTCTATTAGTCACCCAGATTAACCCTGATACGATGTGGAGGGGAATATGCGAGGGCATGAATACCAGGAAGTGAGGATCACTGGGGGCCATCCTGGAAGCTGGCGATCACACTAGGGATAAAAAAGAAGACAGACGAAACTTGGAAAGATAGGAAGGATAGTTTAGCTGGGGAAACAAGACTGCCACATGGGAAGATAGCTGTATCTCACATTGTGAGATGGGCCCCTCTGGCACCCTCAACGGTACCTTTAAAACTCTCTGCCTCCGGAAAGTGTGTCTGGTAGAGGAGAAGCTTTTATTCTGCATTTAAATGATTCCCAGGACACTTAACCTGTGCCAGACAATGGGCCAAGATTTCCCTGAGGTTGGCACCATCATCTCACCATTCTATGGGTAAGGAGACGTGCAGAGGTTAGAAGTCCCACTTCTCAGAGCCAACACAATATGGGGTTGGAATATGAGCCCGACCTGTTCATATGCTGAGCCCTTTCTCTTAACCTTGATGCCACTGTTCTGAGTCCAGAGGCCTGCATTCTTTGGCCGGAAGCTCCAAACAAGACAGACCCACAGAAACAACAACAGGAAATGCAAGGAATGACCCCACGGGGCCACAGAAGGGGTAGGAAGGGGAAGAACTGATGCCCACTGAGCCCCTCCTCTGTGATCAGGTAGAGACAGAGAAATCAAGGTGTGCTTACTGACCGTCCTTGGAATTCGTTTTGTTCTCAGCAGGCTGCTCGATGAACTTCAGCAGGGGAGACCTTGATCTCTGTATGGTGGGAACAGCGGGGTCGCCGAACAGTATGGTGTCCTTGCCCCCTGTCGTGGAAAAGGGGAAAATGGACACAGGATGTCACCAGTGTGGTTATAGTTACATTCACCCCACACAATGGACTGGCCGTTTGGGTGAACAAGGCACTTTCTTTAATCACAGGCCATGCCGTGGAAGGGGAATGGCTAACCGGCCCCTTCTGTAGCGTGACGACCAGGCAGGGAGGTGCAGGGTCAGCTGTCTCGTGTCCTGAGAGTCTGCTGGGACATGGCTGCCAATAAATGCCACCGTTTGTTATGTTGGCCACAAGCCGAATGGCTTTGGTCTGGGTTAGGTGAGAGCACGGATAACCACTGCGGGGTGTTCGGGAGTGCAGGCTCTGGGACTGCCACACGGTTTGTGTTCTGGACCCCGCCACTTGCTAGATGGCTGACTTCAGACAAGGGACTTAAGCCTTGGAGCCTTCCTCTGTAAACTGAGGAAGGACAGCACGCACCTTGCCAGGTAGTTGTGATGAAATGAACTGACTCGTGTGAAGCACTTAAGCATTTCATTAGCGCTCAGTGAATGTCACATCTTGAAATTATTACTTTGCAGTGTAGACAGCTACATACACTCTAAACCCTTACACTAGGGGCGCCTGGGGGGCTCAGTCGGTGAAACGTTCGACTTTGGCTCAGGTCATGGTCTCACGGTTTGTGGGTTCAAGCCGCAAGTCGGGCTCTGTGCTGACGGCTCAGAGCCCGGAGCCTGCTTCGGATTCTGTGTCTCCCTCTCTCTCTGCCCCTCCCCCCCCCTTTGTCTCGCTCTGTCTCTCAAAAATAAATAAATGTAAGCAAAATTTTTTTTAATTAAAAAAAATAAACACACTCTACTTGCCATGTACACTACATTTGATTTATTTCAATTTGATCATGTAGGCTGAGTGCTAACTCTGTCATGTGGAAGATAGTGTCAGGTCCCCCAAATTATCACAGCTAAACTTTCACTTACAACATCTAGTCCCATACTGGCCAAACTCTTTCATCTATTAGGAACTTGTAGTATGAACTCCCTAAGTGGATAGAGAAAGTTTGAGGAATGAAGAAGACCATTACAACTCTATTGTTGAGGCCATGGCAAGTTCTGGAAGTTAGGAGCAGGGAAGTGTGGCTTTGGACACAGTGCGGCTCATGGACACAGACACACAGACACAAAACACGTGGACATAAAGGGACACTGCCCAGGGGTCAGGAGGGCACGCCAAGCAGAATCTGATCCCAGACTTCTGTCCACGAGGCCTTGTGATTCTGAGGGTGGGAACTGCAGTGTCCAAAATGAAAACCCCAGGGCTATGGATCCAGCCTGCTTAGCAGTCCAACTTTGAGCAAGACCTTTCCTTTCTTTCTTTCTTTCTTTTCTTTCTTTCTTTCTCTTTCTTTTCTTTCTTTCTTTCCTTTCTCTTTCTTTTCTTTTCTTTCTTTCTTTCTTTCTTTCTTTCTTTCTTTCTTTCTTTCTCTCTTTCTTTCTTTCTTTCTTTTTGGACAGTGCTAATTTTATGCCACTTTATTATTTTTTTAAATATATGAAATTTATTGTCAAATTGGTTTCCATACAACACCCAGTGCTCATCCCAACAGGTGCCCTCCTCAATACCCATCACCCACCCTCTCCTCCCTCCCACCCCCCCATCAACCCTCAGTTTGTTCTCAGTTTTTAAGAGTCTCTTATGCTTTGGCTCTCTCCCACTCTAACCTCTTTTTTTTTTTTTTTTTCCTTCCCTTCCTCCATGGGTTCCTGTTAAGTCTCTCAGGATCCACATAAGAGTGAACACATATGGTAGCTGTCTTTCTCTGTGTGGCTTATTTCACTTAGCATCACACTCTAAGCAAGACCTTTTCTAACTCCAAGCTACTGAGTCTCTCTGGGGCTCACATCAGGGGCCCTAAAGCTCTGTGAGTTTACTCTGCTTCAGCCTCAGCAGATATAGAATGGTATTTCTATAAAGACGCTCCCTCCCTTAGAGAACCAGCTGAACCTTGGACTGCACCCCTGAGCCCTCAGTTTGTTTACAATACTGGCTTCCCAGTAGGGAACTTCATTTCCAAGACTGTAGTAGAGAGTCCGGCATATGGGAGGTGCTTAATAAATAGCTGATAAGTGTCTGGATAAATGGGTGATGGGTTCTTGGGACTTCTGATGTCTTGGTGGGCACAGGTGCCTGCTGCTGCCTCGGGCAGATGGCATATGTTGTTAGCAGCCACAGCACTCTGGTGTCTGCTGAGGGTCATCCCAGGAGAACAGAAATCTGACTGAAGCTGATCCTGAAGCTCCCCACCAGCACAGCTAGTGTCTGATGTGGAAAAAGCTCCAGAATCTTCAGGGACACAGTCTGGAGAAGTGTCCCAAAGAGAACTGTAGATGTACCGGTTGGGATATTATTAAGAGGCCCTCAGATGAAATAAACACCATCAGGTCTCCCTTTGTGCTGCAAAGATCCAATCTGGGAACACTTTGAGGGATTAGTGGTTACTATGAACCCATAGCAGATGCCTCAGGGTGAACTTCTTTTGCTTCTCTCCATCAAGGCAACAGTTACTGTCTTCAAGTTAGGAGCAGGACTGCGTTTCTTGAGCTTTCTCTAGCAGGTAGACCCGTCCTTGCAGGAAGAGACACACTCTGCCACCCCGTGTCCCAACCAGTCTTCCAAGTCCCCTCTGCCCTGGCGGCCGAAGAATCAGAATTACCGACTGAGCTGGGAGCTGGCTGCAGCCGAGTGACTAAGGTGGCCTGAGGGCCACCTCCTCCTGGCATGAGGAATTCTCTAGGGTGCAATGTCTCTGTGGCCCTCTCCAGCCACAGAACATCATCCTTTCCACAGTGGCTCCTCAACAATGCTGGAGCCAGCACCATGAAACCTCTCCAAGAGTCTGAGCAACAAGCATTAGCAAAGGGAAACTGAAGCCATCACTCTCCATGGCCAACCAAGGTGGGGGTTGGGGAGAAGATAAATACTTCCTGAAATTCCTGCCTGGAGAGATCATTTCCTGATCTGGAGGTCAAATGCCAAGATTTTGTCATTCCTGCAGCGTTTGAAGGATTCAAAGGCTTCTCAGAAGGCAGTCCTATCGTTTCTAAGTCTGGATTCCATCTATGCTGATGAATGTGAGCTCTAATCTGATGGTCTGCTGTCTCATTGTTTCATTTTGATGCCTCTACCCGGAGGAGGAGGGGTGAGGCCAGGTGACCCACAAGGAGTCAGACCACAGGCGGTGTGGAAGGCCACAGAGGCACCTCCGTTTGCTGGGCGTGTGAATGTCTGGGAGCACTCTTGATTCCCTGTAACACAACATCCCTCTCTCCCTTCTCCAAAGTGTGCCAAGTACTTTCAAAATGCGCACTTTCCTCCTCAGGCTGATGCTTAGAGTGGAGAAGAGGGAAGTAAAATGAAAAACTCAAGGAGCCAGGCTCTGCTCTTGCCAGGTTTTTTTCTGGTTTAGTGTTTCTCTTCAGAGCAGGAGCTCGTCCAGGAAACCTCCCCTCAGAGCCCCCAAGCACCCCACCCCTCTCCCTGCAAAGGCCAGCAAAGGGCTGGAGGGCTGAGGCTGGGGGGTGTCATTCCCTCCTGGGGGACCAGGTCAGCATCCCTTCCTTCTCGCAGGAGCCCCATGCCTTTCTGCCTCATAGGAACCGATTAAATAGTCTGGAGTGCCCTCTCCTATCCAGATGATTTCTCCTTGCAGGCTGTACTGTTGCCTTCCCAGCAAGATCCCAAACCTTCCCCAGTTCTATCAAACGACATCAAGAACTACGTATTGTGGGCGCAGAGAGTGAGAAGGCAGGAGAAGAGACTCAGAGAAAACTCATTGCTTGCTCAAAGCCCAGCGGTGATCCTGGCGTGGAGTGAGGCGGAATTCACCACAGTCCCTCGGAGTCTCAGGGCAGACTCTTCTGGCTCTGAACGCCTCTTCTCCAATCCCCTTTGCTTTGAAATCCAGTCCCCGGGTGATCTGACTCACCCCATTCTTCTCTTCTCTGAACTGCAGGTCCCCAGGACAGGTGGAAACACCTGAGTTCCAATACCGGCCTCGGTGGCTGCAGGTACCCTTGTAATTCCTGAGCCTTTGTTTCCTCATCAAAAATAGAGGGGGTTGGACTAGATCAGGAAAGGGAAACGTTTTCTCTCACATGGCAACTGGGAGCAAGAGGTGGCTTCCTGGGAAGCCAGTGGGGATGTCTGTTCTGAAGGCCACATATGAGATCAGTATGGAAGAGTCATGTGATTGATTAGTAATGTCTGCCGCTGATGTGGGAATGGGTGTGTTCTAATATACACCAAGGATTTGCCATCCTTGAACCCTTTGCTCTCAGCCGTCCTTCCAGATCTGACATTTGATGACTCTTCACATCGTTCACTCACACACACTAACACCTTTGTCACTCAGCACTTAGTTATAGATCACTGCGTGCTTTCTTCTCATTGCCACATGTGTGTGCATCCTGCTGCCCTAATGGGACTATGGGTTCTTGGAAGGGGGCAAGGGGCATGTCTAGAATGCCCCGTACAGAACTGAATTCACACAGGTGCTGCTCAAAAAGGTATCAACATGCTGATGGGCTGATATATTGGAGAAGACACTGATCCTTTCAAGATGCTAGCAAATAAGAGAGAGCTAGCAATTCTCTGGAACTGCCGGGACTCAGTCCCCTCCAGGTGGCTGAAACACTGATATGGCTTCACCCTGGGGAGGGGAAGAGGAGGAAGAGGTGGAGAAGAAGAAAGGAAGAGAAGGAGGTGGCGGGGGGGGGGGGGTGGGTGGGAAGAGGAGAGAAGGAGAGAGGAAGGAGGAGAGTGACCCGTGCTCCACTGTTTGGTGTGTTAAAAGCACACCGTCAACAATGAGCAGATAGAAGGGCCTGATTGGATTCGTATTGCAAGAGGCCCTTCCCTTGTATTTCTCACCAGCGTTTAGAAATGATCGCAAGCCACGCCTCATCGTAACATCCTTCACAAGTGTACCAGAGCAGCTCTTTCCCTTACATTAAACTGTATCAGGATCTGGGGAATCCCCACCGTTTTTTGTTTTTTTGTTTTTTTCCTGTCCTCTCACTTTGTGTCTATGTGGGGGCCGGATACTAGAACGAACACGGCCATGGCATAAAATCCATTTAGCTGGGTCCCTGAAAGCTAATTTTACCGTTCAATATTTGCTTTGTACTAATTGAATTCTCTATTTCAATTGACTGCTCTAATCAGAAAAGTGCAATGATACATAGAGAATGCATTCCTATTTATTTACATGCAGGGGTGTTATTAATGCACTGCTGATACCAGACCCAAACACAGATATTTTAAATAGAACATACTCCCGAATCCTACTGAAACATTGTAGCTCAGGCCTTCAGGCAGCAAAAAAGAGGAAAGAAAGAATTGTTAGTGCATAATACAGCCATTCTAACCCAGACCAAACATCACCAGAGAGAGAGAGAGAGAGAGAGAGAGAGAGAGAGAGAGAGAATTCTCGGCATTCCTTTACTTATTCAACTTCCATCTTTTTACATAAATCGTAGAAATAAAACATTGTGAAATTTCACTAAATCACTTGGAGAAAAAAAAAAAAGTCAAAACTCCAGTACAGGCACAGAAATAGCAATCTGACTGCACAAAATAAACGATAAATTTGCCTGTGTTGAAATTCAATG
Source organism: Prionailurus bengalensis (assembly GCF_016509475.1). Taxonomy (NCBI): domain Eukaryota; kingdom Metazoa; phylum Chordata; class Mammalia; order Carnivora; family Felidae; genus Prionailurus; species Prionailurus bengalensis. Next base: position 186,448,348 of record NC_057344.1, on the reverse strand, counting down.
CGATGAAAGAAAGGCCTTCAGAGAAGATAAGGTTTTAACTGCATCAAAAGGTTCTTGTGCAAAATGGATCATTCAAATCCCCAGAATGGCACTTGCCACTAATTAGTTCTGTTAGGTCTTTTGACATCAAGTTCAAGGAATCTCTGCTAAAAATGCCAATTTATGAAACGCACTTGCAGACAAACTAAGGCAGCTATTCAGGTTTACATTAGGAAAACGTGTTGGCCACATCCCTGTGGCAATTTTCATTTCTCACACGTTACCGGGAAGCAACTGATATGATTCAAGGGTACAGGAGGCTGGTTTGTGCAGAAAGGTTAAGTAACTAAAAATATGTGTACAATGTTGCTTCTAGGGAAAGAGTGGGTGGTGGAAAATGATAAATACAAGTTTCTGGAGAGTTTAAAGCAAAGGGGAATAGCTGACGGGGGTCTCACGAAGGGGGTATTTTATCAAGACAAAGAGGATAAATATAGCTAATTAAAGTGAGGCATCAGAGTTTCCTCACACAGAGTACAATTGTGGGGAAAAATCTCCAAAGGAAATTCTGATTTTCTTTTTTTTTTTTAATTTTTTTTAATGTTTATTTATTTTTGAGACAGAGAGAGACAGAGTGCAAGTGGGGGAGGGGCAGAGAGAGAGGGAGGCACATAATTAGAGGCAGGCTTCAGGCTCTGAGCTGTCAGCACAGAGCCCGACGCGGGGCTCAAACCCACAGACCACGAGATCATGACCTGAGCCGAAGTCGGACGCTTAACCGGCTGAGACACCCAGGGGCCCCAGGAAATTCTGATTTTCAAGCTGCACAAACAAACAGGATAGGGGAAGAGAGGGGAAGAAGGTGCAACTAACTGTTAGCTCTTATATGCATTTTTAGGAATGATAAATAGAATAAATGTTTGTCAGTTCTTATATTCAGTTTTAGACTGATGATTAAATTGTACAAACCTTTGTACATTCTTATATTCCTTTTAGGGATCATACTTAAAACGAACAAATCTTGGGGCATCTGGGTGGCTCAGGTAGTTAAGCATCCGACTCTTGACTTCCGCTCGGGTCATGACCTCACAGTTCGTGAGATCGAGCACCATGTTGGGCTCTGCGCTGACAGCGTGGAGACTGCTTGGGATTCTCTCTCTCCCTCTCTCTCTCTGCCCCTCCTCTGCTTGCTCTCATGTGTGCTCTCTCTCTCTCTCAAAATAAATAAACTTAAAAACATAGAATAAAATGAACAAATCTTTATAAGATACCTATGGGTAAAAAAAAAAAGAAAAGAAACAATTTACTACACTCACAAAGGTGAAAAATAAAGCATACACAGACACATACAATGACAATTTCTGAATTTAGGTCAGCGAAACTTTGTAAGTCCATAGATGGGAATTTGTATATTTATTGAGTTTTCCTGATTGTTTTCCAAAATTGATGGCTTCTAAGTTTAAAGTGCTTGTAGATTTCTCCACAACCATCTTCAAATAAAAGGACATTTAAAAAGTAGAAACTTCTTTGCAAATTATGTGAGGGCTTCCTTAAAAAAAAAGGAGAGAAAAGAATTTTCATGAAGATCTGCTTACCTGGAAGACTCCACAAACCAGAAACTTCCAGAGTTCTTAACTTTTTCTCCAATTCAGCCACCCGATTCCCTAGGATTCTGGAAAATGAGAGAAAATGGCAACAGACAGATTAATGAGTATCTTATCAGCTCTCAGGGCTGTGAGCAAGCTACTTGGGAAAATGCCCTAGCGCCCTGATAGAAAATGTTTTGATATTTAAGGTATATGCAAAAAAAGTGTGTGTGTGTGTAAAGAATATATATTATATTCATATACATTCTATTGAAAATACATATGAAAACATAGAAAAACGAGTGATTAAAAAATACTAAAATGTTGCCATGCGAGTCCTCTCCCACGTCAATTATTCCATCATTGCCCAAATATTTTACACAATTTCTATACGGGAATTTCTCATTGCTAGAGATTACAATTCATTTTGAATACCCTTAGTAGTATCACAGCTGATTCTCTGAGAGTGGATCTGAGTTCTGGAAACAACCAACTCTAACAAATAAGGTGGGTGAACATGCTTGGTAAAGTTGCTTTGAGTCAATAAAACAGTAAGATCTGCCTTCTTATACCTAACCTACGTCTTCCTGACGTCCCCACCCTTATTACCTAGCGTAATGCCTGGTTGATGGTAGGTGTTCGAGAAACATATTTGTAATTATCTGTGGACGGAATTAAGAAATAGGCATTGCAAAAGAACTTCTAGCAATTGCAGAATCACTAGAAGAATTAATTATATTGCTTTCCAAGGTGACCATTCTGGCTCATTGTGCCATACAGGTTCTAGAATGTAGATCTGAAAGATTATGCTGTTTACTTGGAGGCCAAACTTGGTCTACATGCATGGAAAGACATAAATGTGGGCATATATTCCCCATGTTTCACTCTACGTGACATTAAACACAGTTGGGAAATGATTCCATAGTCATCTAAAACTTCAATCACTTTCCATTGGCCTGGAAATTGAAAAACCAGTCTTTATATTATTTGGGGGATTTTCTTGACCCTGCTGTGCTAACATGATGCGGAAATCACCTTCAAGGTAAAGTTTCGATTCCTTTCAGCAGGAGAGATCAGAATGCCAGAATTGTTCTCCTATCTCTCTTTATATTCCAGAGATAGCTGCACACACCCACATACACACAGAGGCATGAATATGTATATGTCTGCACGTATATATATGGCTTTGGATGCGTCTTTATTTTACCTGAATTGACTTGCAGCATCTTAATTAATATTCTCTTTGAGTTCACGGAAAACTCTGACGTTACTAGATGTGGTTTTCTTCATCTAGGTACCTGGAGCTTTTCTTCTTTTCCTTAAGTCTTAAATTCTGCGAGGTCTTTATCAATTACTTTCCATTTTCACCCTATTTGTTGGGTCTATTCTGCTTTCGTGTCACCGACCCTTCAATAAACACCATTCTTCGTAATCTCGCTTTCAATATTTTGCTCAGACCTTCTGATCCAAGCTCCCTTTTCACCAGTTGATGGGTTTGAGATGCAATCACGGCAGAGTTCAAGCTGATGCCTGTTTCTTAACGAGATCAGATCATCTGTGTGTGGCTGCCTCTTGGAAAACAGAAGATAAGGCTTAACTCTTCTGTGTATACTGAAGGATGCCATCAGAACAACGTCTGAAGGCGTGGTGAAGAGACATTTGGTTCTTTCTTTACTGATGTTCCCGGATAACACAGACCTGTCTCCCAGAAATGGGCTGAGGCGAATTTGCTGGTGTCCCCTACTTTGAGGGACCCTGCTTGTTTGTCAGCAGTGACTGTTCTCTTTGGCCTGACATAGGCATCTGATACAGAGCTGGAGGTAATAAAATGGACCAAGTGGAAACTCTACTGGTAGCAATGGTAGCAATAACGTCATCAATAACAATAGCAACCACACCACTGTTAACATGAACAGCAGAACTAATCTTTCCCGAGTCCTGGGTATGAGTCAGAGCCCGTGCTGAACACTTATTGAACTTACGTGATCTCAGCTGACCTGACAAAAACCCTGCGGGGTACACTGTATTATTATCTTCTTTTTACACATGGACCCTAAGGAACTTGCTCAAGGACACGCAGTTTATCTTCAAGGTGTATCTTTTGCCCACCCCTAGCGCTCTCTTCCAGCCCATCCCACTCGATTACTCCCATTGGGGGACAGAGGCGCAGAAGTTAGTTAACGTGCCTGAAAGCACAAGCAGGACTTGGCTGGTGATGAATCTGGATTTGAAGTCACAACTCGGTTTGTTGCCAAAGTGCAGGCTCTTAACCAACACCTAACAATGGCACTTTATTTTTTTATTAAAAAAAATTTTTTTTTTCAACGCTTATTTATTTTGGGGACAGAGAGAGACAGAGCATGAACGGGGGAGGGGCAGAGAGAGAGGGAGACACAGAATCGGAAACAGGCTCCAGGCTCCGAGCCATCAGCCCAGAGCCTGACGCGGGGCTCGAACTCACGGACCGCGAGATCGTGACCTGGCTGAAGTTGGACGCTTATCCGACTGCACCACCCAGGCGCCCCAAACAATGGCACTTTAAAACAAGCACTCTTGGGGCGCCTGGGTGGCGCAGTCGGTTAAGCGTCCGACTTCAGCCAGGTCACGATCTCGCGGTCCGTGAGTTCGAGCCCCGCGTCGGGCTCTGGGCTGATGGCTCAGAGCCTGGAGCCTGTTTCCGATTCTGTGTCTCCCTCTCTCTCTGCCCCTCCCCCGTTCATGCTCTGTCTCTCTCTGTCCCAAAAATAAATAAAAACGTTGAAAAAAAAAATTTAAAAAAAAAAATAAAAAAAAAAAAAAATAAAACAAGCACTCTTGCGCCAGGAACTAGTACTCTTTAAAAACTGTTCACGGGGCACCTGGGTGGCTCAGTTGGTTAAGCATCTGACTCTTGGTCTCAGCTCAGGTCATGATCTCATGGATGGTGAGATCAAGCCCTGCATCAGGCTCTGTGCTAACAGTGCGGAGCCTGCTTGGGATTCTCCGTCTCCCATTCTCTCTACCCATCCCCCACTCCCTCCCTCTCTCTCGCCCCCTCTCTCAAAAATAAATAAACATTAAAAAAACAAGTCTTAAACACTGTTCGTAATTGAAATATGGATGCAGCCGGGCTGACCCGAACAATATAACCCAAGATTCCTCAAATGACAAAAAAGGCTTTTCCTTGTTGGCTTCCCATTTAACAAATATGGCAGGGCGTCCACTGAATGTGGTGTGGTGCAGGGAGACCGGCGGCGGTATGCAGAGATGAAGACAGCAAAGTAGGAACAGGGTCCCTTGAATTCAATTAGACCGATTCAACGCACGATTATTGAGGCGGTAGGGGATGATGAAGGGAAGCAGCCTGGGTCCCTGTATTTGAGGAACTAAAAGTCTGGTGGGAGACAGACGTGTACACACAGAGACACGCGTACAGAGCCTGTGGAAGGTCTGAATCACATTTATCAATCACTTATCCTCTTCTAGGTACCCCTCTAAGCACTGCACAGATATTATCTCCCTTAGCCCTTTGCAACAACCAGCGAGGCAGCCCTTAGTAAGTTTAGTTTGTATGTGAGGGAACTGAGATTCAAAGAGGTCAGCTAACTTGTCCAGGGTGACACAGCTGGTAAGTGGAAGGTCCAGAATCAGAACCTGGCCCTGAACGTACACAAGCACTTACGGAGAACTGCAGACAAGAAGTGGAGTCAAGGAAAGACGGATCCAGAGTGGTTTTCAGGGACTCGGCTCACGAATGATCTTGTTGCCATGTTGAGAATGGTGAGACTTTTATACACTGGCAACAGGGAAAGACTGGAAGGTTTTAAGCAGAGAAGCAGCATAATGGCGTTTAGGGAAAGTATTCTTGATGTGGAGTTGAGAATGAACTGCACCAAGTATGAGCAGGAACAGAAAGACCAGTCAGAAGGGTGGTGCCCAAGTCAGCGATGGTGGGGGCCCCAAACAAGCCACTGGGGATGTGGGAAGTCAACCAAAAGGAGAAATAACATGGAGGTGGGTGAGGAATTTGAAGCGCCGACAGGATATCCATGTAGACAGCTGGCCACGTGGGAGAAGGAAAGTCTGGGAGTGCAGAGAGGACCACGTAGGCTGGGGAGTAGGTCTGCTCACCAGCAGAGTGTGAGAAGCCAGAGGAATAGGAGTCTCGAGTACCTCCCACATGAGGGAAGAAGGGACTCGAGAGGCACAGGTAGACTGGGAAGAGGAGAACCAGGCAAGGTGGGACCTGCAAGCCAAGAGGAGACAGTGTTCCAGGTGGGACGGTGTGGTCAATATTGCCTCATTCTAGAAAGCGGTCACACTGGCTGAAAAAGTCCACCGAGAACATGTGCCCGACCCTTGAGAGAGATGTTTTAGGATGGTGGAGAGGGTGAAACCCAGAATCCAAGTGACAGGGTTGAGAGAAGCAGGCCAGGAGAAACTTTAGGCGGTGAATACAGATGACTCTTCAAGTAGTTTAGCAGGGAATGGAAGGAGACAGCTAGGGCAGTAGCTCGAGGCATAAACAGGCTTGAGAGAGGTGTTTTTGTGTTTTGGGGTTCTTTTTTTGTAGGATGGGGGAGATTTTAAAATAAGGTTTTTATTTAGCTATGGTTTGTTTAAGGGGGGGATTTCGGCATATGTTTGCCTAGTAGTCTAGGAAATTCCCCAAGATGCCAGGCCTCTAGACAGATTTTCAGTAGTAGTTTCTGATAGTGACAACCTCATAGGAGATCTGCAAAGACAGCACTAACTCAGGAGCTGACCACCACGGTACATCTGCTCTTGCTCTGCAGACAACACAGGGGGCAGAAATTCCAGAGTGAGGGCCCCTGGGGAGAGCCTGGTCCAAAGAGGAAGAAGGGACTATGGCTCTACACACGCCTGGCAATAACCCTGCCCCCACCTCCCCCTCAGGGAGCCTCCTTTTGAATCTCCGCTCTGATCCATGAGAGCTCACCCTGCTATCAATACCTTGAACTTCCAAGCTACTTGCCATTGGCCAGGGAAGGGGCGGCGCAGTAAAAACAGTGTGAGCACAGCAGGAAGGGTAGTGAGAGACCAGCGTGTCCTTATTTATTCACCACCACCACCACCACCAGCACCCAACCACCGGCAAAGCGTTGCCTGGAAAACTGAATGTGGCGTTCAGGAAAATAGGACTTCAACACCTGCCCCTCCCACGACTGCTTTGCTACCTGTTGTTAGGTCACATGAACCTCATCCCTTCTTTGGCAAGCGTCAGACAACTGCCAGCTCTTGGGTGATAAGCACCTCGAGCCAAATTGGATTCATCAGTTCTTCAAGATGGCTCCCACTGGGCCTTCTCCAAGTGGGGGGAAACTGTCAGGCAGCGGAAGGCCAGTAGGGGGAGCACACGCTTACAGAACAGAATATTTTCACAATGCTCCACCAACACAAAACTATTTTATTACTTTAGTCACAAAGGGCCCACTCAACGGGGATAACAGCAAGCAGACCAAGTTCAGATTCTATTCCTAGTTCCCACTCCATTTGTTGTCTAAGTTCCTTTACATGCTCCCAAATAAAACATTTACTGAAAGTATGAAACTTAAGACCTTCTAAGTATTAAAAATGGCACATTAGGTACTTTATGTACTGATATGAAGCAATTTTCAAGATCTATTGTTATGGGGGAAAAAAGGCAAGGTGCAAAACAGTGAAAAAAATGCTTTTTGGTGAATACTAGCTACCATTTGTAAAAAGAAAGAAGGACGGAAAGAAAGAACAGAAAAGAAAGAATATCTCTATATAAATATACATGAGTATTCATATGTGTCTATATAAATATATTATACACTTATTTACATATGCATCCTTGGAAAGGATACGTAAGAGATAAGAAATGGTGGTTTCTTCCAGGAAAGGAGTTGGGTGGCTGAGTGATAGTAGTAACCAATAGACATATTGTTATTTAACCTTTTAAAATTTGCACCACGAGATGGCACAAAATTATTAAACAATAGTTGAAAATGAAAAGGTGCATTACAACAAAATCAAACCTGCCAAAAGGAACACGTCTGTTTTTCAACAGAGGGTGAGAGCCCACGGAGCCTGGGGGTGTGCTGGCTGTGCGGGTTATGGTAGGAACGCGTTAGGGAATCAGTCTGTCCCAACAGGTAGGAGTGTCAGGCTGATGGCTTGGGGTCCCTGAGTTTGGCAGGCAGCGGGACTCCGCTTTAAAAGTCCAGCCTTTTCCTGAAACCAATATCACACTATACGTTAACGAACTAGAATTTGAATAAAAACTTGCAACAAACAAGCAAAAAAATAAAAGTCCAGCTTTTAAGTGGAGGCTTGTGATGTGTTCAGCTGGAGGGCAGGTATGAGAGTGCTGGGGCTGGAGGTTGTGCAGGAGGAACTGGGGTCTGAGGCTGGAGGATAGATGGGAAGGTCTTCCCAGGGAACAAGTGATAGTCTGGTGGGGACAAAGCAGGGGGGCAGGGGTGATGTGTGCACTGAAGGCCCATGTCAAGGACTTGAAATACATACTGAATGCGCGAAAACCATGAAGAGTATTAAGGGAGTAGGAACAGGGGCGCCTGGGTGGCTCAGTCAGCTGGGTGTCCGACTTCAGCTTAGGTCACGATCTCGCAGTCAGTGAGTTTGAGCCCCGCGTCGGGCTCTGGGCTGATGGCTCAGAGTCTGGAGCCTGCTTCGGATTCTGTGTCTCCCTCTCTCTCTGCCCCTCCCCTGCTCATACTCTGTCTCTCTGTCTCAAAAAAAAAAAATAATAAAAATAAACCCTTAAAAATGATTTTAAGAAGGTGGGGGGGAATAGGTACAAAGGATTAGAAGATAGTTTCGTCATCCATTCATTAAATAATCATAAGCACCTACTATGGGCCCAGCACTATTCTACGTCCTGGGAGAGACCAGTGATTCTAATGGATAAACATTCTGGTCTTGGAACAGCTTCAACCTGCATGATGTGGAGGTTTGTGGAGCCGGGATGTCAGGATGGGGGGAAGACCCCATTAAATATTCTTCCAATCATGCTTTAAATGGCTGCATAATATCCTCTCTTAGTCCTAACCAGTCTCCAACATAAAAATACTTGGGTTGTTTCTGTTCTTTTTCCCTCTTATAAACAAATCCATGGTGAACACTTTATGTATGCATCTTAGGGAATCATTCTGATCTTTTTTCCCTTTGGATAAATTCTTAGATGCAGACCATGTAGGTCAAAGGGCACAAGCACTTTGAAGGTTTTTTTTTTTTTTAGTTTAGTTTATTATTATTATTATTATTATTATTATTATTATTATTATTTTTGAGAGAGAGAGACGGAGAGAGCAGCGGAGGGGCAGAGAGAGAGAGAGGGAGAGAGAGAATCCCAAGCAGGCTCTGCATTGTCGGCACAGAGCCCCACACGGGGCTCACACTCATGAACCGAGATCATGATCTGAGCAGAAATCAAGAGTCAGACACTTGACTGACTGAACCACCCAGGCACCCCTGAAGGGTCTTAAAGCGAACTAAGGAATGGACGGCCCAGAGCTGATACTTGGTAAATGTGAGGAGCTGAAGGGTATCAGGGGGAAGCTGTCAACCTAGCAGCTGGCCATGTGGGTCTTGCTCTTGATGGTGAGGTGGGGACATGACTTCTGAGAAGAGCCTGAAGAGAGCCAGAGGTAAAGATGGGGGGGGGGGGGAAGGATGCCCCCCCTCCCAGGTAGGGAAGAAGAGCAGAAGACCTGGCAGAGGGGATGCCTTGGCAGCTCAGTCTGTTGAGCGACCGACTTCGGCTCAGGTCATGATCTCGTGGTCTGTGAGTTCGAGCCCCATGTCGGGCTCTGTGCTGACAGCTCAGAGCCTGGAGCCTGCTTTGGATTCTGTGTCTCCCTCGCTCTCTGCCCCTCCCCCGCTCATGCTCTGTCTCTCTCTCTCTCTGTCAAAAATGAATCAACATAAAAAAAAAAATTAAAAAAAAAAAAAAAAAGAAGTCCTGGCAGAGGCCTGGGGTGGAAGGGAGGAACGCGGAGCGAATCGAGGGGAAGAGGCAGTGGAGAAAGTCAGAGGAATTCTGAGGGAGCAGTGCAAGACCGGAACTGGGATGCAGAGAAACTGGAAAAGAAACAGACTCAGAAAGTGGGGCTTGGCGGGGACCGGAGACCCTGCTGTGGAAAATTCGGGAAGAAGTCTTGGGAGGTGTTGAAGCGTAGGTGGTCTTTCTTTCCCTTGCACGGCAGCCCCTCCGCCCTAGGCGGTGTGTGCTAAGATCCAGAACCCTGACACCCCCTCCTCTCCCTCCAGAATGACCCCCCCCCAGCCGAATCTGCATTTCTAAACAAGTGCCTCCAGGTAATTCTGACAGAGGTGCCCCCCACCCCCCTCCCCCACACTTTGAGGGGGTGGCTGTTGAAGAACTAAAAGTGTCCTTATTCACAAGGACACTAGGTAAGTGGAATTTGAGGGGAGCTGCAGAGTGCGGAAAGGCTTTGGGGGTTCAGGGAGCTCTGTGTGGTTGCTGGGTGAAGAGGCAGGAGCCAGAGGAGGGGCAGACGTTGAACAGGTGGGAGGAGGCGTGCACAGGAGACGATGGTGTGGACCAACAGGACGGCGGGCCAGTGTGTTTCCCAGAGATGGGGGAGAGGGTGGAAGGCACTGGTTCCATCCGAGAGTAAGTCTTGGGCTTCATGGTGAGTAGCATCTATTTTCTCGGTCAAAGAGAAGCCGAGGCTGCCTGCTGAGAATAGTCTAGGGTTTAGAAGACTTGACAAGTTTTGAAAGAGCCCCAGTGGGTGCTTTATAGGAGTCAGTGAGGACAAAGAAGGCCCATGTGGAACACTGGTGGCTGCAGGGGATTCTTCCTGAATAAAATAGACCTGGTACCTATTCTGGGGAGATTTCCATTTCTTCTCCCTCCCCTGAGAAGTATCTGAATTTTAGCACCTGACTGTTTCATTCCTTGGTTAAGATTTCTTTTAAGAGAATTTTAAAAACTTCTTCTGTCAATAAATTACCCTTGTCATCCCTCTGAGATTGCCCAGACTCCCTCCACTGCTCTCTGCCTTCTTTTATATATATCTTCATCTCCTGCGTGATCTTCCCTTCACTCCTTGCTTCCCTCTCTTTTTTTTTTTTTTTTTTTCTATTTTGTTTTTACAATACTCTCAATCATTTTCCGGTTGCCTCTCTCCCTGTGCCCCCCCGCCCTCGCCAGGACCCTGATTCCCTCATCCCTCTCCTCCTTGCTGGAAGCCTGCTCACTTGTTCCACGCCTTCATTTTGGTTCTGTGAGTAGGTTTTATAAGCAGGACCCGCTACGTGAAAGATGGAAACGCAGGCCTCTTCGTTAGCCAGTGATGAAGGATTTCAAGATGGCGACAGGGGGGCCCTGGACCAAGTGTGGGGCCTTTCTTGAGCATGGCCGCCCGCCCTGGGAACCAGCTCTGTTTGCAATGTTTGTTGCTTTAACTTATTGTATATTCACCATCGTCTGAACACCTCCAATTCCTCATGCGTCTCTAATTGCTATTTTAACTTGCTTGATGTTGCCCCTCGTAGTCAATATGTTTGTAAAAACCAACACACTGTGTTTTGACTGTAGTTCTGTCCCACGACCGTTTTTGCTTATCTGGAAGAGTGACGCAACACTCCCTTCTGGGCCCGGCTGGCTGCCTGTGGAAATTGACGCTTGATGTTCCTCTCTGTCCGAACCCCTCAAAGTCATGCTGGAGGCTACGATGGCACTGAGGAGGTGCCTCCCCTGAAGGAAACCTTGCAGGAGAGGTAGGTTACATTCCCCAGGCAATGGCACTACCCAAATCACCCGTGTAATATGCATTTCTCAGCGAGTGGCTCAGAGTAAGTGTTCAATATGTAATGACAGGTAGTATTTCCTCACCCAAATCTGGCGAATGGCCAAGATGTTGTCATAATGCAGATGGACCGTTCCAGTTTAGTTAAGTTTCCTTCCTGACGTGAGGCCTCCCCCGCTTCCCCCAAAGGCCTGCAGACCCACCCGGCCGCCACCCACTGCTGGTAGGTAGCCAGTGTCCCCCCTCTCTCCCACCCACCGCCCACCCAAGGGTTTATCTACATACTTGCTGGTCTGCCTCTGGTGCTGGATGACCATGTTTTTCTCGTGGATTGTCTCTAGTAGGGCCGTTGCCAGAGATTTCAGATCAGAAATGGACTGTGGAGTAGCTGGGAGACTGCACCCATGATCCTCAGACAACAGATCCTGAACTAGGTGGGATTAAAGTTTACAACTCAGTGTTAAGTGCTTCTGAAACGCTGGAATGCAAACCAATGTCCATTCTTCCTGGATAACAAAGCTGGGATACGTTCCCAGCTCCTAAATGCTACGATGTTGTACTGAAGAATCCGCATCCGCAGGTGTCAAAAGTAAAACAAAATAAAATTCAGCATGAGGGGTAAACGGCAAGTGAAAGGAGGAAGTTCTCGTGGACTTTTACCAACAATGTTTTAAAAGGATAATAATAATCTTTTGTATTTGTCCAGTCTTTTGCCCTTTCAAAACATTTTCATACTAACTCATTTGAGGCTGAAAATTAAAAAAAAAAAGAAAAAAAAACTCACCTGGGAAGTATTATGTATTCCCATTTCACGGACAGGAATGCAAGGTGGTAATGGGTTAAAAATATTAGCTAAAGGTCACACAGCCTCGCAAATGGTAATGAGTCTGGTCCTGAGCTCCTCGCTTTGTGGCAAAGTTTCCTACGATGTGGTATGCTCGGTGGGTGGGAAGATCATATAGGGCATTACTTAAAATACAAAATATATTTTGTGCATGCATGTTTTTAGGAACTAAGAGTCACCACAAAAGAGATACCACTTGGACTTGCTTACCAGACAGAAACAAATAAATCTCACTGTCTACCTTTGAGCATCACTTCCTATATGCTTTTATGCAGGTCCACAAATTCATACATTTTTCTTTGAAAATGGGAAAAAGCTCTTCTTTTTGCACTTAAGCCTATTCCTCATCATTAATATTTTTTAAAACATAAAATAGAGTGGCTGCTTGCTAGCCCATATATAAAATATAGAGTAACTTCTTTAATTACTGTTGGACATTTATGTTATTTCCTATGTGGGTTTTTTTTGGGGGGGTTTGTTTTTATTTTAAGTAATGCAGGAAGAGCTTTCTTCGAGCAATACGGTTTCATACATCTGTCATTATTTCTTGCTGCTCAAAGGGGATGAGTTCAAGGCTTTTCGATATAGGTGGCCAAAGGGTTATCTAGAAAGGCCGTGCCAGGTTTACTGCTTGGCCATGGCTGGCATTCCCCACATCAGCGCAAGGCTGGATCTCACCATTCAAACATGTTTGGCTGTCAGGGGTACCCAGGGCTAACCTCACATGAGCCACTCCATATTTCTGTGGAGTATTGTGGTTTTCTGTTTAAAAACAATTCTAGGGTTTCCTTTTTTCAGTCAAGTGGAAAAACAAAAGTTGCTTGGACAAGTGCCTTGGTTATTAGGTGGGCCGGAGATTCAGCACTTTTTTCTTTCTTTTTTTTTTTACCCCCAGCCACTGTAGCTCTGATTAAGACTGCCGCCTGATTGTTCTGGTCTGCACGGCCGGCAGCCCGAGAGTGGGCCAGTCGAGCGTGTTCAACCTGAGGCTCACGTTGAGAACTGAATTCCCAAATATTAAGTGTCAGAAGCAAGCTCTCTGCTATTTATTCCCCTGGACTGTTCCTGGAAGATCATTATTTTTCATCAGAATCGACAAGGAGGAGGAACAAAATTGCAATCAATAAAAGCTTCTTTGAAAAAGGCACATGTTCCATGATAAAATGATTTCAGCAGCTATGAGACTTTTCTATTCTGGTCACAGAGGCCAGGAAAAGGAGAAACTCGATGAGGCTGGAACATGTACTCAGTGATGCTAAACTGGTGATGAGAGGGTAGGGGGAAGCATTCTTGAAAGAAGAGCCCAGTGGAGGGGAACAGATGCAAATGGGGTCCCGTCATTAGAAAAACATCTAATGTAGAGGTTCTCAAAGCAGGATCCCGGAACAGGCATCAGCATCACCTGGGAACACTTAAGAAATGCATATTCTCTGCACCGCCCCCCCTCCAGACCTACTAAACCAAAAACTCTGTGTGTGGAGGGGACAGTAATCTGTGATTTCACAAGCCTTCCAGGCAATGCTGATGCAGAGGCAGGTTTGGGAAGGCTGTTTTAAGAACCACTTGGTTCCCAACCCATAAACCGAGATGTAGACCCACAGCCCCAGCACCGGATTGTCATCAGAGGTCGAACCATACCTTGCTTTGCAGACAAGACTCCAGTTAGCGCACTGCTGCTAGATTTACTCTGGCCTTTTGAGTTTTTCCGTCTCTCGAGAGCATTCTAAAGCAGCATTGGGAGAAAATACAAATCTCTATCAAAAAAAGCCAAATAATAGAAAAATACCTCCTTATAGTAGATGCATCCTCCCACCTGGCACGCAAGAACCCTGGCGAACTCCAGATGCGGACCCAACTTTTAAAATTCTGAGTCCCTGCCGAAGAGGTATGAAATGTATGGATCTGGTAAAGAGGTTTTTTTTTTTTTTTTTTTTTTAAGTTGGTGCCCAGCAGAATGACAGTGATTACCTTCTCCTATATATAAAAGGCACTCCGTGCATATTTGTTAAATTAAATCAAATCCGAAGCAAGAATTCCATCTAATGTGTGAAGTCACTAGTTATGGAAACCCCTTCTGAATAGACATGAGATGGAGAACAGGTTTACTTCCATATACCAATGCCAAAAGATCGTCATTAGTATTTGGAAGGCTTCCGTGGCTGGGCTGGAAGAAGACACGGTCAAAGAATGACATCGGTCATGGACACGAGATTAGGAAGTGTGAATGTGAACCAGAGTGCCATTCTGACCACAGACCCTTACGTTAAAATTGATATGCACTGTCTAGCCAATGCTTAGCACGTAGAAGAACCGAATAAAGGCTGTTAAATGAATGCATACACACATTTTTTAAATGTATGTATTAATTATACAACTTTAAAAGCTGTATTCTTCTTTGGCTCCATGCGTATATATAGACTGACGTAAAGTGTGGCCCCCCACCGCATGGAAGAGGACGAACAGTGTAGAGACTTCTGAGGAAAAAAGCTAACGTCAAAAGCCAGGAAAACGAGAAGGTTCTCCCAAGCATCGAGGCTGCTGTAAAACTTCACCCTCAGGAAGAGAAATCAATCTATTTTCAAAGCAGAGAAGCCCAGGAGACGTTTCTAATTATAACGCTCACAACGAACATCTGCAGAAATAGATATTATCAAGCTAATGGTGCCGGAATTAGTCTAAACAACAGTGGGAGAATTTAAACATTCTGTCCTTTTAGTGTGACGTGAACATTGTCTCTCGGATCGTGATTTCCCAATCTCTGTTTCTTTCTCGCTCAGAAACCATTTTCTTAGGGATGATTATGCGACAAATAGCGTCTGATGGCAGCATATTGCACAGGAAAGCTGCGGAAAAAAAGCTAATTCTACGTGCACCGAGGCCGTAACGTGGCCGTGTCCAGATTCGGGTGGTCTCTGTGTGCCCTGTCCCAGTAACGGCAACAGAAGGGACTCTTGCAAGAGCTGTTTCTGTTGTGTTTGTCGTTTGGGGTATAATTCTTCCTGGTTACCTCAGTTAAAGCTCTTATTCTGTCTGGGAGGGCAGGCAAGTACTCAAACGTCTTTGGCACATAAAAGGGAATTAAAATAGAATGGCATTTAGATGCGCGATAATGAATCATCACTAGTGTCACCATGACTTTCTACCTTGTACTTGGCAATGTTTGATTTCAAGAGGTTGACCTCTTCATGAAGTTGCTTTAGTCTCTCTTGAAGGTACCTAGAAAAGAAAACATTCAACTAGGGAGTGTTTGGGGACAAGATAAAAAAAATACACTCAAGTAGGAGAGGGGAAAAAAAAGAAAAGGACACATCCCAAGAGCCATCTTTTACATATAATGCCTTCTCACCACCAAAAGGAGGAGAGAAATGCATCTTTGTGACCTCTTCTTAAATGGATGCGATCAAGGTCAAATATGCCCAAATCACAGAAACCCCACTTTAGAACAGCCTTCTGCGGAGATCCCCTACGGGATATCAACACAGTTTCCACATAATTCTCATTAAGATGATTCCGCTGGGAAGGCAGGCAGGAAGAGGCGACACAAGACATAACGTGAAGTTAGACACACACACGCACACGCACAAACACACACGCACACACACGCGCGCGCACTGAAACTTGCCTCGGGGAAGAGAAACAGCTACGGGAATTTCTCAATTTATTTTCTTATTCGTTTCCCCCTCCTTGCTAGCAATACGGAGCAGCTCTTGCTGGCTCCCTACCCCTCCTGCCCAACTGGGGAGTGGGGAGGGCAGGGGGAGAGAGAGGAGAGAGAGAAGGGGGTTCGTATGTAGCCACATAGGTATGTGGTGCTTTCTTTCTGACTTTCAGAACTCATCCATGACCCTGACGTCACCATTTTAGCGCTGAGACTTCCCTTCCATTGTAAGGCAATTCCCTCAAACGTCACTAGGGCTGCAGATGGCCCCCAGAGCACCCGCGGGGGCATGGCCACTTACCTATTCTCCATGCAGAGGGCATCCACGTCGATGAGACGGTTCTCGTGCCCGCCCAGGATACGGTTTAGCTCCTGGTTGAGCCTCTCCACTTTGTCCTGGTAGGAAGACCGTTCCTCTTTCACATCCTGAAGCTCATCCACAGAGGCCTGTAGGTCATGCTCCAGAGACTCAATCTGAAACCAATAAAAGCTTAAGGGAAGGGACGGACTTCCTGCCCGACACTCATGATGTCTGAGATAGGATGAGCGCCACCTGGAAGCAGAACCCACCCCCTCCCAGCGGCAGGTCGCCCCCAAGCCGGGGGCTCCGAGAGGGCAAATCCAGACGCTGAGAAGGGCAGCGGGTGTCTTACACACGCACACTTTTTCAAGCTTCTCGAGACGCAGAAATCTTGTCCTGTTCTTCGAAACCAATGAGCAAAAGAAGGAAGGGAAGTCTAGGCTCTCTTCCTCGTTCCCTAAATAGGGCTCTGTACCCTTTGAGATTCTACCTGAAAAGCATCGCTCGGCATTTCAGGCAACTTGCAGATTAAGGTCAGGGGGTCACGTTTTGTCCCTGTCTATACGGAGTGTGTGTGTGTGTGTGTGTGTGTGTGTGTGTGGGTGCGTTTCTTTCGTTCAGAACAATGGCATCCAAAGTAGGAGGGCACACGTGCAGGAAGCCCGGACCCCAAGAGGGAGGCTTGGAACTCGCAGAGCACAGAGGAAGTAAAAGCACACATTACACCCTCTTCCGCCTCTGACTAGCATCCCAGGCACGTCACCCTCTCTGAGGAACAGGGGACAGAGTCCGACCGTACACACTCATCCCCCACTCGTGACAGATGTTAGCAATAACCTGCTCCTTGGCTCTCTCCAGCTGCTGAACCAAGTCTTCACGCTCATGAGCTGCGAAGTGTCGCACGCCAATTTCTTCGTCTCCGAGCCTCTGTTTGGCAATTGTCATTCTCAAGAGCTGCATTTTCCATTGGTAGCAAAGGAAAGGAGAGAGAGAGACAGAATGGGTGTATGTGTGTTAAAATGAATAGATCCAAACAAATACTCAAGCATAATGGGCAGAAAATTTTGGAAGGTAAGACTTTTCAAGATATACTAAGGAAGGGCACAAGACAAAGAAACTTCTTGACAGTATCATGAATTTAAAAAACCAAATATAATATATATTATACTTTGTACACACATGCATGTGCATGCGTACACAGTATAAGTCTAACAGGAACACAGTCCTGGGCATTTGAAGGTGAACGTCCTTTACAGCACTGCCACAGTGAGGAAAAAACTCTGGGTCAGAGATCAAAGATTAAAAAATGGTAACACAAGGTTAAGAAGGGTCTGGTGAGTCGGGCATACTCCCATGCTCTGAACACTGAGGCTACATCATCAAGGGCCTTAAGAATGCCCCCACTAATGACCCAGTAACCCTGCTTCTGAAAACCTGGGCTAACAGCAATCCCAGACATGCCCTAGGAAAAGAGAAAAAGTAGATGGCACTGTCCTTCACAGAAAGAGCTAAAAATGAGAAACAGAGTCTAACAAGAGTGGAATGGCTAGCAATCAATCAATGGGCTAGTTTGCAGCTGTTTGACACAAGGGTGATGAACTGTGTAATAACGCAGAACATGCTTACGATAGCATGCTAAGCGGGGAACCAAAAGCAGACGACTAACTTCCATTTGCAGCATAATTGAAATTACACTAAGAACCCAGGCACAAAAGAAAAAAATGACCAAATACATCAACATTTTTAAATGTGCACGTTTAGGTAATGGTGAAGCTTGCATGGTCTCTGTTTGGATCTCTGTTTTCCAACTTTTCAAGTAAGCACACACAACTTTCATAACGGGCTTTTCTTTAAAAATCCCTACAGATAAAATTCCAGTCTTCAAAACGTCTCTTTCCAAAGGGTCCCTGGAGCATCTAGAGCTGCCCCAGACTCTGGAACCTAGCTCTACGCACAGCCGCAAACCTTCCGGTAGAGCCGCGATGGGAACTGTGACCCCAGGATGATCCCACGGTGCCAGAACATCCCTTAAGTGCCTATCTCAGTGCCATACAGGTTGCCATTAGAGCGAATTTTTGAAGTTATGGCACTTCTTCCTGATGCTTCCTCTGAAAAGGTTGTCAGCCTGACTCCCCCACCTCCCTGTAGGGTGTGAGTGGATGGGCTTCGTAGACCGATGAGATCCTGGAGACAGGTTTTCACAACCCAGCCATTAGGGTCTGCTTGGGGCATGCTCTTCCTTGTTCCAGCACGGATCTTAAGGGCTTCGCTGCTGGTAAAGAAATGGGTTTTCAAGTCTCTAAAGGATTTGGGGGCAGGTGAGAGATAGAAAGTTAAAAGCCAAGGTAGAATATTAACAAGACCGAAACAAGATTATACCAGCAGTGAACGCTGAAAGTAATGATGCCCAAAGAAAAGCAAAGAGCATTGTCTTTTTTGTTTTTAATGTTCATTTATTTTTCAGAGAGAGAACATAAGCAGGGGAGGGGCAGAGAGAGAGGGAGACAGAGAATCCAAAGCAGGCTCTGCACTGTCAGTGCAAAGCCCAGCATGGGGCTTCAACCCATGAACCATGAGATCATGACCTGAGCCGAAGTCGGACGCTGAATCCACTGAGCCACCCAGGTGCCCCGCAAAGAGCATTTTCAGGTGACATCTGTTTGGGGTCCTTATTTGAAAACCACTCAATTGAATGTGACAGACATTAATTGTGCACCTACTACGAGCCAAAGCATCACTGATACTGAGCAGACAATGTTCCAGGAAGTCTGCACACAGAGCTGGCGGAGGACGTATGGCACGTAGGTATCCAGATGGCTGTGCTTAATGGAACCCGCTTCCGGTTGATCCTCATTACTGGAGGATTCTGTATTTGTGAATTTGCCTACTGCCAATGTGTCTGTAATCTCAAAATCAACATGCATGGTGCTTTTGCATCATGGGCAGACATGTGCAGAGAAGTACAGAGGTGCAAAAAAGTGTGAATCATCCAACAGGCGCATTCCCAGTTGAGGTAGAACAGGGCAACGCGTGTTGCCTTATTTCAGTTCTGGTACCGTGAATAAATACCCCTTTCGTGGTCTATTTAGTGCCATGGCTGTTCATCCTTTCGTGTTTTTTGTTGGTGTTTTGCTACGTAAAATACCTAGTGCTGAAGTGCTATCTAGTGTTCCCAGATAGGCTGTGAGGTGCCTTACAGAGAATATGTGTCGGGCATGAGTTACAGCACGACAGGCCCTGAGTTCAATGTCACAGAACCAACACTATAAACTAAATAAGGTGGCTTTAACCAGAATCACACATAAAGCAAAGTTAGGTGTTAATTGATAAAAACGTTGTGGCCAGAGGCTCCAAGGAACCTGGTCTTGGGCTTCTCCTAGGAGCGATGATTCAGTATTTGCTAATTCACTGTTCGTAGAGAACTTAGAAAGCAGAACTACAGCAAATAATGAGAATCGTCTGTATTAGGGGAAGCAGGAGTTTACGGCAGAACTGGTTAACTCAGCTGAAAGCTGACACGTGAAACCATCTTTTACATCACACAGCTTCTCGGTTCAGAACTTTTGGAACCCCAAGAGGGCATACAGAAAGACAAACAGCTAACCAAATGAGAAACATTTCTCGGAGCAAAGGGTCTAGGAGCAAGAAGGCTTGTGCCTTTTTTTGGCATGAGGCAACAGGCGGCCTTTGACCCGGCTTTGAACGGAGGGCACTTCTCTTGATCTGTGAAAAGCCAGACTGACAGCCTGAACTTTAAGTAATAAAACACTACGGTGGTTTTCCATTCGAAGTACGCTTCACTGAACACCTAATTTAGAATCACGCAATTATGTTTGCTTAATGCCAATTAATTATTAAACATGTTTATTGAGGTCTGACAGCCATATAAGAGAGTCATCTTTTATATGCCGGATGCCTGTTAAGCCTCAATAAATATGTTAACAATCATTTGGTGTTTAATATGCATACAATATTGTCTATTAAATTGCAGGGCTGGACTGGTTGAAACATTTGTGTTTTTTTTTTTTAAAGTGAGGTCCAAACTGGTAATAGCTGGATCATTAGTTGGTCTGAAATTCAAGTGCAAGCAGCCCAAGTGCAAGTCAAGTCAAGTGCAAGTCAAGTCAAGTGCAAGGGGCCAAGGAGGGGGTTGCGACAGGGATGCCGAAGGCAGAGTTGACCCGCCTTCCAGGGCACCAGCCTCGCAGGCTCTGGAGCCTGTCTTGGCTGGGGTCTGTGTCCTGGCTCCACAGTCTGCTAGCTGTGCAACCTTGGCACACGCCGGAACTTCCCTGGGCTGCAGTATCTTGCACTGAAACAACACAAGGGTAATGGTATAGCTTCCTTGGAGGGTTGCTGTAAGCATGCAGTGAGAAGGAATGGGGTTGCTCTAAGTGAACATTTCACTTAGGGGCTCAAGCATACGTGCTTGGCGAAAAGATGAGGGAAAGAAAAAAAAAAGAGGAGGAAGAGAGGGTGAGAGAGAGAGAAGGTTTTTTAAGTTGGGTGACTACCCACTTCCTGCGTTCAATGCCCCGGACAGAGGGGTGTGGGGGCGTGGCTGGTAACACATTCAGGCACGATCGCATTGTTCATACGAATGCATCATGCCGTGTTCGGGAACATAAATGATGCCATGTGCCCTGAACTTGATGGACAATTTCAGGGACCATCGCGGGGGGGATGGGAGGGGACCTGTGGCTAGACACAAGTTTTTACCGCTCACATGCTGACTTCAGAACGTAATCCTAAGAGAAGATGGGTTTCTCTGTGATCCTTAGCACAGCCCCCGGAACAACAGAAGTGTGCAGGAAGTGTTAGCTGCTATTACGATTATTGTTACGAGTGTCATCATTGTCGTCCTCCACGTGAGTTTCCCCCCACACTCGCCCGCTGCGGAAGTCCAATCTTCCCTTCAAGCTGGAGGAAGCAGGGCTCCAGGGCCAACCTTATCTGCAGACTGCAGGCGATGATGTTGATTTCCCACCTTGGAAATGGCTATTGCTACAACTGCTCCGGGCACTTAATTCCCCCAAACAGGGCGGGCAAAACTCCGCGGCCAGCCTCCCTGCGCCAGCCGCAGAAGTGGATCATTGCCCCGCGAGGCACTTGCCTGCCACCAATGGATGTATTCATTTGCTGATTTAGATGGAAATAAACGTTTATGAATGAATTACGGGTGTGAGTCGTCAGCTTATGGACGAGGAACGGCTGCAGCTGGGATGTGGCTGGGGGATGTGGCCACAAAACCATGCGGCTAAATGACTCTTGGGTGCCCTTCCCCCACCCTGCCCCCTGAGTCGATTCCTCCGCCGAGGGCCCCTGCAAACTCTGGTCCTCCTTCCCCCAGTCGGAATGACTCACTCCTTTCTACCATCTCCTCTCAGGCTTCTGCCGTCATGGCCCGCCATATCCTCTCCTCACCTGGCTTCCACTTGCCCGAATCCGTTTTCCCCACGAGACAGGAAGAGGAAGCCAGAGGCAGGAGTGGCTGCTGTTCCCCGGGTGTCACATGTTCAGACCCTGATGCTCTATTGCCTGTCATGCATCCTGGGAAAGTCACCCAGCCCTTGCTGGGCCCCAGGGGACATCCGTCCTTTTGGAAATGGGGATTGTCTTAGGGCATCCAGGCTGCTGTAACAGACTGCCATGCACTGGTGGCTTATAAGCAACAAACATTGATTTCTTGCGGTTCTAGAGACCACGAGTCCTAGATCAAGGTGGTGGCAGGCTTGGTGTCTGCTTCCTGGTTCCCAGAGAGCCATCTTCTTGCTGTGTCCTCACATGGTGGTGGCGAAGACAGAGCTGCTGGGGCCTCTTTTATAAGGACACTGATCCCAGGCATGAGGGCTCCACCCTCATGACCCAATAATGTTGCAAAGGCCCCACCTCCCAATACCATCCCGTTGGGGGTTAGAATCTCAACACATAAATTTAGGAGGGGGAGGGGACACAATATTCCACCCCTGACCCCTTAAAATTCACAGTCTTCTCACATACATAATACATTCATTCCATGTCAACAGCCCCCAAAGTCTTAACCCATTCTGGCATGAACTCTAAAGTCCAAAGCCTCACTGAAATAGCGTCTAAATCAGATATGGGTGAGACTCTAGGTATGATTTGACCTGAGGTAAACTCCTCCAGCTCTGAACCCATGAAACCAGACAAGCTATGTGCTTCCACCATACAAAGGAGGGACAGGCACAGGATAGACATTCCCATTCCAAAAAGGAGAACTAGGAAAGAAGAAAGAGGTGACAGGTCCCAGGTGACCTAACAGAGCAATGTTAAACCTTAAGGCTCAAGGATAATCCTCTCTGGCTTGATGCTCTGCCTTTGGACTCACTGGGATGGCAATGTCACTTCTGTGACCCCATGACTTGGCAGGACAGCCCCACAGTGGCTCTCTGCTGGCCTTGCAGTTCTGGGAGGCCCCATCCTCTATAACCAGGTGTAGGCTGCCGTGACCTCCAGGCCCATGCACACCAGGCAGACTTGGTGACCTCAGATGTGCCTTCACGGGCATTCTTCCACTGTCGTGAAAAACAGCACCTGGCTTCTGTCTGAGACGGTTGATCAGGACATATCTCCTTATCAAATGGTCACCTGGCCACACGCTTGATGATTTTTTTTTTTTTTTTTTTTTTTTTTTTGCAATACAGATAGCCTGAGGACTATCCATATCCTTAAGTTCTGGTTCCTTTTTGCTTAACAATTCCATCTTCAAATCATTTCTCTCTTCTTGTAATTGATAAGCAATCAGGAGGAACCAAGCCGTGTCTCCAACACTTTGCTTAGAGATCTCCTCAGCTAAATATCAAATTTCATTGCTCGCAAGTTCTACCTTTCATAAAACAATGGATTCGAACACAGTTCAGCCAAGTTCTTGGCTACTTCATAACAAAGAAGGCCCTCCCCCCGCCCCCAGTTTCCCATACATCATCCATGACCTTCACTGTCTACATTTCCACCGATATTCTGCTCAGGATTACTTCGGTTTTCTCCAAGAAGATGTAGGCTTTCTCTGCAGCTCGCCTCTTTTCTTCCTGAGCCCTCACCAGAATCGCCCGTGATGGTCCATTCACAGCAACGTAGGTTTTATCTAACACGCACCTTCGAACTCTCCCAGCCCTACCAATTACACAGTTCCAAATTCACGTCCACATTTCTAGGTATTTGTTATAGCAACTTCCTACTTCTTGGTACCAATTCCTGCCTTGGTCTGTTTGGGATGCTATAATAGGATGCCATCGTCTGGGTGGCTTCTGAACAACAGAAATGCATTTCTCATCGTTCTGGAGGCTAGGAAGTCCAAGCTCAAGGCTCTAGAGGATTTAGTTTCTGGTGGGAGCCTGCTTCCTCATTCACAGACAACCATCTTCTTGCTGTATCCACACGAGGCAGAAGAGGCAAAAGAGCTCTTTGGGGTCTATGTATATCAGCCTCTCCCAGTTAACCAGCACCCAACTTGAGCACCCAAAAACGTGCTAGAAGCTCTTCTTACGCATATCGTCAGTGGCTTTTCATTGCACTGGCATCAATGCCCAAGTTTTCAGCGGGGCTGATGAGGCACAACACGAGGACGTGAGCTGCTCCCATCTGCCTCCTGATTCCATCTCCAGCCGCTTGCGTTTTCTCTGTTCTCTGGCCTGGCCGGCTTCCTTTCAATGCCTCAGACACACAGGCTTGTGCCTGCCTCTGGGCCTTTGCACATCCTCTTGGTATGTCCAGAACCCATTTCTTTCAACTCTTTCAGGTTTCAGATCAAAGGTCACTCCCCTCTGTGAAGGCTTCCATGGATACCACTGCTGGAGGCGTGGCCTAGGTGCTTACACACATGAACCCAGGTAATTCCAACAAGCACCCGGGGAGGTACTGTGATATCCCCATCTTCAGAGAAGGTGAAGCGACCTGCCCACGTTGCCAACCTTGTCAATGGCAGGGCTGGGAGGTCGACCCTGACTGGCAGTCTAGGGTTCTGGAGTTTATGCGGTGCTGGCTCTCTCCACGACGACTATGACAGCCATTGCACAGCATTCCCCCGACGGAGTGAGTTCTGTGTTAACCGTTTGTATAAGTTTTCATATGTGATTCTCCTAAGAGGTCCAATGGCCTCCCTGCCACGACTTTATCATCCCAAGCTTGTTCCTGCCTCGGGGTTCTGCACCTCGTCCCTCGGTTACCTGACCACCTCCCACCACACGCCCTTCAGCTTCAGGGCAAAGGGCACATGAACAGATACGCCTTCCCTGACCACCCGATATAAACGGTGCTCTCCCCCCCCCCCCCCCCCCCCCCCCCCCCCCCCCCGCCCACTCCACCAACCCGTCTGCCCGGGCTGCACTCCACAGTGCTCTGAGTAATTTTCTCCTGAGGCACTAAAACACCCTCCGACATCTCATGCTGTGCTTCATCAAATATAAAACTCCATCAACGTTGAAGACCCACCATGACGTGTCTCTAAAAAGAATAAAAATCGGCAATCGTAACAACATGATACCACTGACTGTAGGTCAGAGATGTTTGAATGTGAAAAACTGCATCTCCGGATCTGTGAAATACAATGTATTTATTTATTTGGTTACTGTTCATCCCTTACTAGAGTGGAAGCCCTGTGAAGGCAGGGACTCACTATTTCCTGCCCTATCCAGAGAGCACGTGGTTGGGTCCTCAATAACGATGTGGTGAAATGATTTGAACCGAACCATCCACTGTACTGCTGACATCTCCACTGTACCGATGAGAATAACGGTGACACAGAGAACTCAAGCGACTGGCCCAAGATCACACAGTGAGGAAGCCCCCGAATCACCTTCGGACAGTTCGGTACACATTGACCGCGGAGCCGCAGTCTTTATAGGGTCCCACCGAGCAGTTTTAAGGCTGCTTCAATTTCTTGGTAGTTTAGTGTAGTTTGGATACGGTGGGCTGAAAAATGAGATCGCTTTCAGAGCCTGCTCTCTACTAAAAAGTAACTACAAGCACATGGTCTATGGGATGACTGTTCAAAACCACCGGTCTCATGGGCCACCCAAGCTACACGCTTAAATAAGGCAGCATGGACTCAAATACAGTCTCTGAGACCAAATGTGTCCAATTCATCTGACAGCAAAACATTAGGGAATCCTGAACATTAGGGAATCAGCTGCTGGCTGAACTGAGCGTTGCCTCTAGTTCACAATCAAGATCCCAGTTAGAGCAGGATACGCTGGGGCTGAAGCAGGTGAGGGGCTCTTATCCTTCATTTTAATTCTTTGTAATTAATTTCTATAATGCCCCAAGGTAAGAGCTTTTCATTAGTGCGCTCTCTTCATTTGGGTTTCCTACAGACTAGGACATCTCTCTGCTCCTCTGAAGCATAAAGAGGAACTGTTTACAAAGAGCTCTCTGATTCCTCATCCTGGACCATTACAAACAGCCACAGCTGAGCACTCATTTGTTGTTATCTTTTTTTTTGAAACAAAGTATACTTTAATTAGTCACCTGCATGCTCATTGGTCTGTCTTTATTGGCTCATGGCTTTGACTTAATTGGTTTGCGCTCCGAATCCATCCACAAGTCCCACGTCAATAGAGGTATGTTCACAGAAGGGCTCCATCGTTTTATGGTGCCAACGCCAGATAAAACAGAGGTGCTTAAAGACCGTCAGCTGGTGTAACATAAAGCTCATTATTAAGGGCAAAACCTCGTGTCTACGCAATATGACAAACAGCTACGTTTAAAGTGGCCAGCGGGGGCCCAGGAAATGTGGACGTGGAACACCGCTGGGAGCAGCTGTCCACCTGAACTTCCTTGCTTTTGAATACTTGCATTTTGTGACTGTTCTTCTGCACCCAAGTGCCAAAATCTGTAAAATGAAGAAAAATAAAACCAAGTGGACAAGAAAACCAAGTTCTCAATGGGAACCTGAGTTCCTGTTCCTGGCACATTCTGTTAGGTGGTTACCCTGCAAGGGGCACACAAAATGCAAGGAAGCTTCCAGAAGCTCTGTACCAAAGCAGCAATGCTTGGTGCTGGCAAAGTCTGGGGTGGCCACAAGGAGTGCTGAGTTTGGGGGATCCATCCTTCAGGTGCCACGCTCTTTACCACAGTTTCTGTCTCTATTGGGAGGCACGTACCCAGCACGCTGGAAACAGTTGATCAACAGAAAGAAAGACCTTGAGCTTCCTGGTGGCATACCTGCACAAAAAGACTGTAAGCCAATCTGGCCCCAGGTCACGCCAAAATACCAGCAACACTTAACCCTTTATGGAACACTTACTGGGTGCCACATCCTTACAAACACGTGCATACACGCACACACGTTAAATCTCATTGTCCTGCTTTCTTCCCAGCACTAACCACTGTCTGATGATCTTACATATTTTGTTTTCTTACCGTGTGTCTCCCCAACTAGAATATACGCTCTTTGAGAATGAGCACCTTGTCTTTCTTATTCCTGGATGTATCCACGGCTGCTAGAGCATTAAGCGGGATGTAGCCATTCCTCAACCATGCACTCATGAATACCCGATAAAACCTAACAACAAATCTAGGAGAGGTGTGGTTACTCCCATTTTCCAGATGAGGCAACTGAGGCCAGGAGAGAAAGCCAACTTGCTCGTGCCCATTAAACAGTAACTGGTGGACCCAGAATATAAACCTGGGGCCTCCTGATTTCCAAAGTTGGACCCCTTGGACTGTATTTCCTGATGCCACTTGACAGGGGCAAGGCTGCAGCTGGCCTCTCCAGGAGTGCCCATCTTTCCAACTCCCAGGTCAGTGCCTTCACTTCGGTGGCCTCCTTGTTTGTCATGGAAGTTGGCAAGGCACTATCAGCCCGGCTTCCTCCTTTAAAGAGCTGGTCTACCAGCTGACCTCTGGCTATCGGATCCAAATGCGCTCTGCTAGTTTTCTTGACTGCCTCTTACCACTCCTTAAATTTCTCAGAGAACCCCTTCTTCCTCCCAGTCCCCTCTGCCTGAATCCACTCTTTTCTTAGTGGCCAGAAGATTCGGAGCAGGCAGACCTCTGAGGTAAGAAGGAAAGCTACGGTTCTCTCTCAGCGGGCTGCTTTTTGAGACTGTAGGCGCCAGCCTCATCTGGGTCTTTCCTCATCATTGGTCCTTATGCCTCACAGACGGACTCACTGAGAGCCCAGGGCAATCTACCACCCATGAAAAGCTTTTCCCAGGGTGATCTGTAAAAGTGTGAGTCCTTGCTTCCCCACGTGCCTCCTCTTTCCTCATTAACCTTTCAGAACTAGAATTATCAGGGAAACGGAGGGTGTCCACTAGGCTTCCCTTTTCACACCTCTCTTCAAGCTCGGATGAGGGGTTTGCATCCCTCCAGGAGCCCCGAGAAATTCTTGGGCACAGTTCAGAGAGATGGCAGGTGGTATTTGATCATGGGACACCCCCCCCCCACCCTATCACGGAAACCCCCACCCTCTCCACCCCATGGGAGGGCTAAGCTGCTTATAAGCCAGGGTGGCAACAAATCTTTCAAGAGGCTGTTTGAAAATGCTTTATGGCACATAGGGTTACAAGGCTCTAGCTGAACAAATGGAAAAATTAGTCTACCTTAAAATATCCAAGGCAAGTAATTTCCTATCACCTTGTTTCTTAAATGTACTTAACATCTAGAATCTGGGCTTCCCAAAATACGGATAAGGGTCATCAGTTAAAATGGCAACTTGGAGATAAAAATCCTGTACTTTAACAGTTGCTCATAAAATGATGCCATCGGCGCTTCTGTTTGGAACGAGGGGGCGGGGGGAGGAGTCAGGAGCCCAACAACAGCAGTTATTGAGTGCTCTTGATTTTGACAGGCTTGAGCCAACCTCTGAGCCGGAATCTCACCCTGAGCCCACCATGGCTCAGCCTCAGACCCTCTGCTCTCTCCACAAGGGCTTCCCAAGGTCTCATACCTGGGGTTTGGTTCGCTTTTGCTTTTACTTGGATGAAGCGGTTTGCTTTTCTCCAAATTTCTAAACTATTCTCACCCCACAAACAGAGTTACTGATGACGACCAGGGCTTGTTTTCTCAGTCTGCGTATTTTCTTGTATGCTTTTTCCTTTTCATCTCCCTTTTCCTCTTCCTTGAACGTTTTTGCTCTCCTTTTCATTTGTTTTATTCCTTCACTCATTCATTTGTTCCACTCCATGTCTTCAATAAAGACTTATTAAATAATGTTCACGTATCAGGAACTAAGGGCTCCAATTCTTAGCAATACTGCAGTATACCAGTCAGGAATTCAGCGTGCAAAGAGCTTACTCTTGGGGGTGAGGGTGCCACACAAGTGTAAGCAGAGGGGAAAGAGCAGAGCAGTGTGGGCCCCTAAGAGTTGAAGAAGGCTCCATTTGACCTAAGACTTAAACGATGAGCAGGAGTTTGTGAGCAGAGTAAAAGGGAAGAGAGTCCCAGACAGAGCAAACAGCAGGTGCAAAGGCCCTGAGGCACAAGGCAGTATAGCTCAACCAAGGGGCTGAAATTAGTGCTGCTGAGCTGAAGCATGAGGTGACCAGTGGCGAGAGATGTGGCTGGAGAAATCAGTAGGGGCCAAATACAGGAGGGCCTAGCCTGCCATGGCAAGGAGGTTGGACTGGATTTGGAAGGCAATGGAAAGGTTGGAGCAGCCAGCGACACGATGAATTAGAAAAAAATAAATGAAGGGCTAACCATTCTACACCACACACCTAGGAACAGGGGCCTCTGAGTTTCCCAAGATGCCTGGTGTCATGATCGAATGAGTAATCCGGCTTTTGTGTTGACAACTGGGGGTGGGGGTGGGGGGAGGGTGGCTACGATTCACGGGGATCTGAAACAAATCAGCCCTATACCTTTAGATGCAAATGAGAATAAATGGAACCTCTGGGGCTCACTGAAGCTGGTGTTTTTCTGAGGAGGAGAGGCTGGATACTGAGACAGGGGGTCTGCTGAACATTATGACCTCTTTCCTGTACCTTTTGGCGGGCGAATTACTTCATAGGCCATGAATAGGAGTCACTAGATTCCAAACCTTGAGCAAGAAAACAAAGTCTGATCAATGTGTCCAGCTACTGGAATAAAGACCCAGGGCGCAAACAAATCACGAAGTTCAGACTGTGCCAATGCAAAAGGAGGCCCGGACCCGTGCTTAGTGGTGCACATGCACGCACATCCCCGCGCTGAGTCCTGCACCTACTCACACGTGCATGCATACACGGTCACGTTCACACGCACCCTCTTTTCCCTTGAAATACCAGTTGCAAACATCGATCCCTAAAATACCACGTGTCTCAAAGGTGACAGAATTAAAAGCGACCAAAACAAGAAGCAGAAGGTATATTTAGGAACGTTGGGGGGTGGGGGTAGCTAATGTAAGGGCGGGGGAAAGAAAGAAAGAAAAAAAGATCAATCAGGAAGGGCTATAAATCCAAAAATACCATCTTCAAAATGTTTTAGTATTCCGTGGATTTATTATGTCTCCAAAATTCCTGTAGTATTTTCATGGGTTTAAAGGAAACTCATAAACACATCTCATTTTATTCTCTAGAAAACCTTGTCCTCCTGTTACCACTTAAGGAAGTGACTAAGAAGGTCTGGCCCTTAATTATGGACCAAACACCTAGGTTACAGAACTTAAATCCTTTTAGTGGTGAATAAAGCCACACCAGAGATCTGATTAGCTTGCCCAGTGTTAATTAGAACCCTTCTTTAGGCATTCTCTCCCACCCCCAATTTCATGACCCAGAATAATAAAGCCTAATTTTTCAAATACACACGTTATATCCAAGAGGTTTCAAACAACACTTAAAGGCAGGTTAAGTGGAGAAGACGCTACAGAGGAAGACTTCCCACTTGGCCCTCAGACTGAGCCTCTCAAGCCAGCAGGAGCATAAAACCCTCTCTGTTTTGTTACGAAGAAGTCTCTGGAAAACTCAAGACACTTCGTGCATTTTTTTTTTTTTTTTTTAATGAGCCAGCGTCTTTCAAAATGGCGCCTTCCAATAACCAACAGCTCCCAGAAACAGTGAATGCCACCACCATTTGTCAAGGAAATTTGGTAACATTTAAAAGGCATTTCCCAAGAAAGGACCTCCTCCCTGCCATGCAGTTTTCTTGCGTGAAACTCCAGTGGCCATCTCTATCAGGAGAGCTGCTTCTGGCAAGGGGCTGAACATCAATCTATCGTGGCCAAACAGAAAATTATTTGGGGGGACAGAATTAAACTTTGATAGTTTCTCTTCCTTTCTCTCAATTGTACTTTTGTTCATAGCTTCAGCTGGGAGAGAGAGCGCACACATTCAGTTTGGAGTTTATGAGTTCATATTTTATAATTAACGTTGCCAACAGGGGAGTTTGATTAATACCACGCAGCGGATTTTGAGCAATGTTCCATACAAATTGCCAAATTTAGCAATAAAATAAATTGGTTATGTGAACATAATTAGTAGGATGACTACTTAAAATTCAAAACTGAATGTGAATAATTCCAAATCATCTGAGCCACAAATCCATTATTTGTATAGAAGGGGGAAAGTATAGCGTTTGGGGTTTTATTTTGCCCTCAACCGCAATGTTATTCACCACCAAGCTGAACATAATGAAACTTCTATAATGGGTTGTGGCAATATTTTAGAGCAACCCAGAAGCACGCACATACGCGTGCGTGCACACACAAAGGCAATGTAATAAAGATAAGAAACGCTAAACTGTGAATTTTCATTGCAAATGTAAAAATCTATAACAAATTTTTCAGCAAATGCTGCATTACATTTTTCTGATGTGCTCTACATAAACCTCTAGTGCACAATTACATGGCAAAGCTTTTTCCCTTTAAATATTCACGGTACCTTATTGTCACCCTGGACTTCTGCAAGCCTTTGCTGAAGTTCTTTAATTTCTTCTCCCAGATGTGTATTTCGGTCCTGAGAATCTCTCAGTAGCTGTGCAAGATTAGCCTGGAAATATCAACATATTATGAAATACGTTCAGAAACGCAGGAGTGGATAAAAAGTGGGGCTCTGCGAGGCTCACTGAGGCTGGCGTCCAGGCCCAGCACAACCACACAAAGCCCATTAGAGTAAACGCATACACGAATGTAGCAAGTGTGCAAATCACGCCTCTACAGCTGCATGGAGGCAAACGACGTTGGCCGTGAACCTCGGTGCGGGGACGTGCTCCGTCTCCAGGAGAGCTTCACAGACAAGCAACAGGGGGAGTCTGCCACATTCGACTTTTTAGAAAACGATTTTAAGGGCTCTGCACTAAAAATCTTGCAATGGCCATAGAGGTCAGTTCTAAATGTTGAGCCAACGATACAGGAAAAGCTTTATTTCCTTGTTTAGGTAGTTTTCTTCCCCTTCAAAGAGAACTGGTTGAAAGAGCTTTTCTGTGCTACCTCAGGGTCTAGAATTTCAGTCACAAAATGAGGCAGCCAGAGAGGGGACGAGGGGTGAGCGACCACTGCCGGAATCGGGGCCCAGAGGCAATCCACCAGTCTCCTGGGCTGGTTTTCTCACCTCCTTATTCTCCTCTTCTAGTCCTGCAGTACCAGCATGAGGATGTCACCCCTTCCCTAGGATGTGTCTCCAGCTCAGACTCAAATCCCTCTGGCCCATGTGGATGGCTCTCCATTCACCAGCCTCCCACTCTCAAGCCAGCTTCCTGTCACACCATCACTGCCTGCCTGCTTTCCCGGAGCACGTGAGCACCTCTTACCGGGCCCACCCCCCTTTCACGGGTGGCCCGAACCTGGAGATGCCGTCACGTGGCTGCTCGTCCTACAGCACGGTTTGTATTTTGCTGGTTGCAACTTGCTCTGAATCTCGCCTTGCTTAGAGCTTCTTACCTAAGCTCAGTAAGGAGACCTCAGGCTATTTTGAACGAGAGACTTTGTTCTCCACTTCCTCAGCATCCAGGGAGGGCTCGTGTTCCAGCAAATGTTTTAAGTACTCACGATGAGTAAATGAATAAAGTAAGGAGGGAAAGAAGCAAGCAATGAGAACATGACTCCTGGAAAGGAATCACTCAGCAATAGTCGTACAGGGGCTTCTAAAGATTATCTAGAAGATTCCTTTCATATTATAGCTGATGAAACCCACATCCAGAGACATTAGGGGACTAGTACAACTGCAGTGGCCAAATCTCCAAACAGCTCAGTGCTAATACTTTGGAGGGGCGTCTGGCTGGCTCAGTCAGTACATGCAACTTGATCTCAGGGTCAGGAGTTCAAGACCCACATTGGGTATGGAGCCTACTTAAAAAAGAAAGAAAGTGGGGTGGGGGGAGAGAGACAGAGAGAGAAAAGGGAAAAGGGAAAAGGAAAAAGGGAAGGAAGGAGGGAAGGAAAGAAAGAAAGAAAGAAAGAAAGAAAGAAAGAAAGAAAGAAAGAGGAAGGAAGGAAGGAAGGAAGGAAGGAAGGAAGGAAGGAAGGTTGCTTTAAAAAAGTGTGAATACTTTTGAGAATACTCAATTACAACAGATACTTTTATAAAAAGGGAATGAAGGTGAGAGAATAGGAAGAATAAACCCTGGCTTGGCTCACCCCTGACCCCACACTCTAGCTCATCTCCCATGTCCCATCTGTTGGGGTATCAGGTTGTCTCTACCCTCAGGGTCTCCCCCACTCCAATTCAGCTCCCTCCAAGCTTCCCTCCTCGCTGTTCCCCAAGCATATCAGGCATGCTCCCATCCCTGCACTGTTGCTCTGTACTCTCTGATGGGAACGCTCTCCCTCCAGAACACCTCTTGGTTCCCTCCCTCTCTCACCTTCTTCAGGCCTTTGTTCAAAAGCCACCTGGACCACTCGATCTAACAGTGCAACCTGCCTGCCTCCACCCTGATCTTCCAAGCCCCCTCTCCTACACTAATTTTTTCATTCATAGCCCATGCTACCTTTTAACACACCATGTAATTTAGTTCATGGATTGTTGCTGACTACTTATTTCCTGCCTCTTTCTCCCTACAAAAATAGACGTTCCATGAAGGGCAGGGAACTTGGTCCTCTCGATGGATCTACCCCGAGCACCTAGTAGGTGCTCCATAAATATTTTCTAAATGAGAGACAATATGCTGAGTCTGGAGTTTGTGGTCTCAGCCTAGGGGGGAATTTGGAATAACAACAATACGTACCAACACTGAAGCCAGTGCTAAGCACAGAGTCCTACGTGAAAACTGGACTCATCCCCACTGGCTAGATTTAACCAAGTCCGTGTGACCCAACAACGCCATCTAATTTTCAACCGCATGCGTGCAAAGTTCGTATTTTATTTAAAAAAAAAAATTTTTTTTTTCAACGTTTATTTATTTTTGGGACAGAGAGAGACAGAGCATGAACGGGGCAGGGGCAGAGAGAGAGGGAGACACAGAATCGGAAACAGGCTCCAGGCTCTGAGCCATCAGCCCAGAGCCTGACGCGGGGCTCGAACTCACAAACCGCAAGATCGTGACCTGGCTGAAGTCAGACGCTTAACCGACTGCGCCACCCAGGCGCCCCTTAAAGTTCGTATTTTATACTAACTGCATTCTGATTTCCCCAGCTCGCTGTTCTTACCAGGAAAATTAATTCCCATCTTACAGGTAAAAAAGCAAAAAGACAAGAGATACTACGGCCAATTGACTATTCTGGGAAATTTGTGGAAACCGGATGGATTAAGCTGAATCGCACCTTCTGCCACTTACCGGGCTGGGTGGCCGTGTGGGAATTCTTCAACCTCTGGGGTTTCCCTGTCTGTAAATGCGGCTAACCATACATGCTTCATGTGATCTCTAAGCTGAATAATGAACACAGGGCACCTACCACAGTGCTTGGTAAAGTAGGTGCTGGTTAAAGGGTGGTTAGCTCCCCTTGACTGTGCCTGGCCAGTGGCTCCAACTCAACCGCTGGGCGGACAGTTGGATAGACGTGGCCGAATGCGACCTTGGACACAACTGGCCCCTTTGCGATCCTGCCCCTTCACTGTTCCCTGTTCGTCCATTTACTTATACGGCAAGTATTTATTGAGCACCTAGCATGCATCACGCACCGTTTTGGACTCTGGGGATACAGCAGCGAGCAGGAGCGACAAAACCCCTTGCCCTTGCAAACGTACATTTGAATAGATGATGTTAAATTAATTATATTATCTTGCCATAAAATACATAAGGACCCAGGGGTTGGATGATGAGTGCTATGGAGAAAAATGAGGTACGCAGACGGAACAGACTGTGTCTGAGGAAAGGGCCACATTTAAATCAAGACTAAAAGAGCAAAAAGAATAAGTGTGAGCCTTGTGGGTGGGAAGGGAGAAGTCTCAGATGGGGGGAATGGCATTGGCTTCCCTCTCTCCCTCTCCCGTTACATCAAAGATCTCCATTAAAAAATTTTTCTTTAATGTTTAGTTTTGAGAAAGAGTGAGAGCGACTGGGGGAGGGACAGAGGGAGAGAGGGACACACAGAATCCGAAGCAGGCTCCAGGCTCTGAGCTGTCAGCACGGAGCCCGACGCCGGGCTCGAACTCACCAACCGTGAGCTCATGACCTGAGCTGAAGATGCATGCTTAAATCGACTGAGCCACCCAGGTGCCCCAAAGATTTCCATTTTGCTGGGCAGTTCAAGGCCACAAGAGCAGGCTGACCCCAGGGACGGGCGGTGAAGTGATGATTCAGTGGTTGCCCTTCCTTTCCCCGCCCCTCCCCTCCGGCCGCAGCTCTCCTTCCTTAGCGAAGCTATCCCCGAGGGGGCCACCCCCACTTCCCCTCCACGGAACCCCAGAACGTCTTCCAGACATTAGCTCAGCAAGCATGATCCCTCCGCCACAGGCAGGGGAGCCGCCCGAGGAGGGGCGGGGAAGTGGCGTCTCACACCCGCTCTGCAGGAGACACAGCAAAATTCACCTTCCCGGGACCTGCCTCCTCTTAGGCGGTGGAAGAGGTTCTCGGAGAGAAACGCTTGTAAGAGGACCGGTGGGGGAGATCAGGACGCCAACTGTTATCACGACGAACAGGTTGTAATGTATGGAATGGTTGAATCACCACTGTACGCCCGAAACTAATGTCACAGTCCGTGTTAATTATAATGGCGTTAAAAGTTTTAAAAATTAAAATTAAAATAAAAGTGCCAGTGGAAACTTAATAAAAGGCTACCCCCACCCCTCCATAAATAAATAAATAAATAAATAAATAAATAAATAAATAAATAAATAAATCCCAGACAACAAAACAAACAAAAAAAAAACAAAAAAAAACCCCTTTCCTTTTTGGATCAACAGTGGCTTGAGAGCCCCCGGTGGTGGGCGGCCTGGTGTTCACTCGGAAGCCTGACGTAGCAGCTACAGGGATACAAGTCCATCTGTCAGTGGTGAACAGCCTGCTCTCAGCCTCCAACCCGACCCAGACCAGAACTTTTGTAAAGTACGATAATTGATTACTAGAAAAATGAACTTAAGACGAAAGGATCAAACCCCAAGTGTTCGTTAGATTCAACGGACATAAAATCATGCTGGCAAATTGCCCTAAGAGTTTCTGAACACTTTCTCCACCTCTGTGCTTATCCCGCCCCCTGGCATGGTCCCTGGGCCTCACTTTGGAAAGCACTGAGCTTAACGAGCTCTCCTCAGCACAGGGCAGGGACCCCGTACCCCCGTCAGAGGTTCCAGTGCCACATGAAGCAGAGGACAGGGCTGCTTTAGCAAACAGTGACTTGCAGAACCGGTGATGGGACAGTTATTGACTCTGTAGGCAGCCGAAAAGCAATCCACTAAAGCGAAGTCAGGCATTTCTATGGTTGCTGCAGAATTAGGAGCACACAGCCTACAAGCTAGGTTTTTAAGTTTTAATTTATTTTTTTATTTTTGAGAGAGAGAGAGACAGAGAGAGAAAGCAGGGGAGAGGGGCAGAGGGAGAGGGGGAGGAAGGGAGAGAGACAGAGAGAGCGAGAGTGAGAGCAAGAAAGTCTCAAGCAATCTCTGTGCTCACCATGGAGCCTGACGCTGCTCAATCTCACAACCCTGGGATCGTGACCTGATCGGAAATCAAGAGTCGGAAGCTCAAGTGACTGAGCCACCCAGGCGCCCCCAAGCTAGGTTCTAGTGAATCTCCCCCAGCTTTGAAACTGACCTCTCTGGGAGGGCCAGGTGGGGGAGGCACCCTGCTTCAAAGCCGGGAGAGTGTAATTTTACATTTCACAGGCTGAGTTTCCTGTCAACACATTTCTTTTTTCCTGTTCAGTCTGTTGAGTCCTTCTGCCTCTTCAACTCCAAAACAGTAACTTTGGGAACCAGAACATGACTGTTCTGATATGGTACCTAATCCCTTGCCGTATACCTTAAAGGGGGGGGGGGTGGGCGAAATAAAGAGAGAAAAGAAAAGAAAGTAGTACATTTCATCAAAGCACTCAAAATAGAGGAGAAAAGTTCACACAATTCTTTTGACCAAAAATAACACCCATGACTCACACACACTCACTATAACAATCCATCAAGCTAACACGTGGCTCCTGCTTATAATTTATCAGCTATGCAGA
Organism: Prionailurus bengalensis; assembly: GCF_016509475.1. Lineage (NCBI taxonomy): Eukaryota > Metazoa > Chordata > Mammalia > Carnivora > Felidae > Prionailurus > Prionailurus bengalensis. Next base: position 186,411,746 of record NC_057344.1, on the reverse strand, counting down.
GCATTCTGTCTCTGTGTTATTGAGAAGGACTCTGTGACCATCAGTTTGCAACAGCAGCACTATAGAAAGGAAATGTCAGAGAAAGCGTGGCAGACAGGCTAACACTGGGAAGGAAAACCAAACTGAGAAATTATTTCCTCTAAGTCTCTGGGGCAGGAGGTAGCTTAAACAGCAAAACATAAAAAGGTTTAAAGAGAAGCCTCTTTTCAATATTCAGATCTAGCCAGGGCTGATGTGAAAGGGTGACATTTTAGCTCTGATAATAGGGGAATGAATACAGTGGAATGTATCATAGGACCCATATATATCGCAATCACTCTTTCTGGCTGGAAGTTCAGTAAAATTGTGATGGGGAAGAGAGGAGAGGGAGATTTGATGAGGACATAGCTGGAACATTCTGGCACACCTTCATCAACGAACAATTCAACCCCCGATTATAAGCGATGTCTGCAGAAGAGTGCTTCCAAAGCCAGTCCTTGGTGTGGGCACCATGGCGCTCATGGAAATTCTCTCTGCACAGAGGTGAGGGCCACAGATCCCGATAGTTATGTGAAGGCAAAGATCTGGAAGTTGAGAGAGCAGTGTGGATCTCACACCCCAACCTTTCTGCCTTTGGGGGCAGAAATTCTCACCGAGGCAGAGTCCCATGGGCAGGGGGTGTCATTTTTCCAGCTTTCTTCAAGTCCCACTGTATCCTAAGCTCTAGCTTAGCTTAGTACCTCTGCCACTAGGTCTCAATTCCCCTCTACATGCCATAAAATATGTCAGAAAAGTTTACATTCTAGATGCAATACAGTTTTTTTTTTTTAAACTTACCAGAAGTGATGGGAGGGAGATTTTTAAAAAAGTAAATGATATATAACTTGGCAATGACAATTACTGTTAAGGACTCTTGCTTTCAATGATCAAGTGATCGACACTCATGCACAAGGAAGGGTTTCAGGATACTAGTTGTAAGAAACAGCCCTGGATCTTTTATACGGGAGGGGAAAAAAAGGATCCACTACATACCATTCTCCTTGACGTAAGAAAAGATGGATATGAAGGGGATCAGAATATGCCATTCCAAAATATTCCACTTGGCCATAAGGATATTTTGAGCTGAAGGCAATTGAGAGTCCATAGATAGAGACAGTTTCCTTCCGTCCTCCCCATGTCTGCCTAAATGCAGAGCATAAATTTCCCTTTGTGAAGTGTTCCATCTTCTTCCATACCAGGAAGAAGCAAGAGACTCATCACCAGAGAGCAGCCCCTGACACCGATGAGTCTGCATAAACAAACCTTACTAAAATAACCCTTAGCTTCCCATTAGTTTCCTCGTACATTTCCTAGTCACTTTCCCACAGTTTATCATCCCTTGAAGCCCAGACGTCCTTTCTTTTATTAAAACGGTATATAAGCCCCGAGTCAACGACTTCTTTGAGTCTCACTTCATCTGTGAACTTTCCCATTCATGTAAAATATTCACAAAATTGTATACTTTTGTTCTTCTGTCTTTTGTCGATTAAATTTGCAGGCCCTTGTGTACTGAACCTAACAGGATAGAGGAAAAGCAACGCAAAATAAAAGAAAGCGATAAAAAGCTTAAGGTTAACCTTCTAACCTTGCACTAGCCCAGACGCTGGGGAGAGCAGAAAAAGGGGAGGAGCCACATGTTGCCAACGAAGTCCTTAAATGATTCAGATCAGCAACAAGGGGGCAGGGGCAACCTTCCAGGAACAATCTCTCACACCATCCTCAATCTCGGTAATTTGTTAGCTGTACGGTGTTGCAATAACCTAGCCAGGGAAAAGTTAGCCTCCATCATAGTGTAGAAATGATGTATACCAAAAACTCCGAAAACTTACTTCTCAGTTGATTGACATATCAAAACGACAATTTAAAAGCGGGAGGGAAAAAAAAAATAAGTAAAAGTCAGAGAAGTAAAACCTTGACCTATGCATTTCCCGGAGAACACTAAGGAAAAGAGAGGGTGAGTGGGAAAGAGACAGAGACCAGACTTACAACAGGCTGCTCGACAAGGTGTTAAAAAGTCCGAGGCTCTGGACTCCTTACACCCACACCTTTCATAGGGGAAAGTGCTAGGTTAAACAAGAATGTTAAAAAAAAAAAAAAGTTTGATGAAACATCAAGTATACTTGAGCGGTGTGATTGATAGCAAATTTAATGGCAATTTCTACTCTGCTGCTTTGGTCTATGGCGGCAACTGTGTTAATAGGAACAGACTGAAGCTCGCTTTGCTGAGCAAGGAACCCCCTATTCATAGCAACTGCCAAGATGACGACCTCTGCTACAGTGACAGTTTTCTTATTTACAAAGAAAAAAAAAAAACCCACCCAGCCAAAGCTCACTCCATACATAGTTTTTGGCTGTGCAAACGGGGCCCTCAGCAGCCTACTCCGACCTCATCATCTCAAAGCACACGCTTGCGAAGGAACCCATTTCCAGGCCCACAGGCAAACAACACTCTTCAATAGATCTGGGAGGCTGCTGTTACGATGAACGTTTGCTTCATCTTGGCCATTAGGATTCTGCGCCTGCCCCTTAGCGTCCCCCGCCCCCCTTAGTAACTCTCAAGTTGTCTGGACTTGTCGAGCCTACATTTCCTCATCTATAAACTGGGGGATGGGGGTGGGGTGCTCTCACCTTCCTCCCAAACCCCTCGCAAGGATTCACAGAACCGATAGCAAGATGCACTGGTGCTCAGAACAGAGTTGCTGCTGTCACGGAGATGTGGGAGGGCTCCCACAGGCTGGACCTGCACTTCTTCCCAGTGTCCCTGTTGGGACAGGAAAGTCGTGCTATTCAAAGAGTCATGAAAAGAAACATCTCAAAGCACTCAAGATCTTTGAAGGAAGTTTTAGGTTCTGAGCATCAAACCAGGGCGCGTACACAAAGTTGCTCTGTTTTGCAGTCACTGGGGAAGAAAAAAAGGTTGACCAAGAAGACTTTTCTACTGAAATAAAAGGCTCCCTCCCATCCCCCAAAGGGCCCCTGCATGCTCTGATTTCTCCAGGGTCAGCATTCTGGCACATGTCACCGTCTAAAGAAGCCATCACTCTACAAGGGAAGAAAGCAGAGACTCCCGCTTAAGCCAGGAGGAATTATCTCCCGTAATGTGTCAGCTCAAAATCAAAACAGGGGAAAACAAAGATGCGTTTGATTGTTTACTCAAGGAGGAGTTTGAATGGGAAAATGTGCTGCTGTGACCCCAAAGAGTCCCATCTTCTAAGAATATTAACCCAAGATAATTTAAATTCCCTTTGTCTCCTTTGGAGGAACTGCTTGCTTAACAGAAGAAAAAGATTTCAAAGGTTGTTTGAGATCTTCTGGTGATCTCTCAGTGCAGTGCAGAGAGGTACCCTGTGTGCGGATGTGCTGGGGGCGCCAAGAACAAATTTTCATTTCGACATCCCAGGAGAAGCGATTAGGCCATCGCTGTTGTCACGATTTCTTCATAGCTTCTGGAATGGATGGCTCGACATTGGAAATTGAGTTGTTTTAAAAAGGAGTCTAAGTTCTAAGGCTTTCTTTAGCCTCGACAACTATATTTCTCGAACTACAAACACGAAAGTTCTGGTCTGTCCTCTGTGGAGGAGACGAAGCAGGAAAGTTATCTATGGCCACACACTGGTTGCCACAAGAAAGAACACTGGCTTCCCAGGTAGAAATTCCTAGCTGCTTCTGGTTCTCCACCACTTCTAAGGAGAGGGCTTTGATTAAAGCACCTGAATGTCTGGACTTCCAAAATGGGTTGGATTCAATGTTGACTATGCTTCCTCCCCACTCAGTCTAAGAGTCGAATCTAGAACAAAAAAACCTGAACGAGAGCACTGAACTACGAGTTAGCTGACGTGGATTTTAGTTCTACTCTGTTAACTGGTTGTGTGACCTTGGACGAGTCACAGGAAACATGAAAAACATTCACCAAGCACTCACTAAGTACCAGGCAATGAGCATTACAAGCATTATCATACCAATGCCTCACAAGAGCTTTGTGAATACGCCTCGTTATGATGTTCACCTTGGAGAGGAGGAATTTGAGTCTCAGAAAGGTCGGGCAGCTCCCCTGTACTCCCCCAGGCTGCAAGTGGAAGGAAGGGTGAAATTCGAATCAGTGCGACTGGACACCAGAACCCAGCCTCTTACCACCTACTGCTACCCAACGATGCGACCTTGTGACTTTGCGGAAGACCTAACTTGCCCATGTGACTTCAGGAGAGAGTTGGGAGATCACGTGTGTACAAATGCGTGTGCCTCTACGGTCTCTGAAGAGCACAAAGCACTACAAAGGCTGGGGATGTGGTACTGGTTCCACCGACATTCGAGAAGAACCCTCAAATACGTTTATAGTCAGCTCAAGATGCGATAACAAAGTGCCACAGTCTGGGTGGCTTGCAAATAACAGATATTTAGTTTTGCAGAGTTCCACAGGCTGACAAGCTGACGCTGGGGTGCCAGCATGGTCAGGTTCTGGTGAGGGCCCGCTTCGGTTGTGACTCCTTATTGTATCCTCGCAGCGCGGGGAGCAGAGCAGAGAGAGCGAGCTTTGTCATGACTCCCGTAAGGGCACTAATCCCGTTTGTGACACCTCCACCTCCAGGACCTCATCTCATCCCAACTACCTTTCAGGGGCTCCAGCTTCTAATACCGTCACACTGGGGAGGAGCATTTCAATATATGAAAGGGGGGGATACAAACATCCCGTCCGTAACAGAATGATCAAGCCATCTGTCCCTCTGAGTTGAGCAATCAATGGGGGAAGGGGGCAGTAAGTAGAGACCAGAGAGATTCTTCCTCCTAAATCAAGAAACAAGGCTGATGGGCAATGAGATGCTCAATGTGGCCTCTCCTCCTTTTCCAAGAGGTGGATCTCTTGACCTCCATGTCCCATCCATTAACCTGACAGCTCGTTCTTGTTCCAGTGCCTTCTGCTTATATAAGATGTACTTGCTTTGCAGGGAGAGGGGTAAATACGTCACCCACTGGTTTGCCTTTGGGATAAGCATGTAATGTGATATAGGAGGCATTAGGTCAGAGTGCATGCTTCTAACCCCTTCTTGCCAGAGGAAAAAGTTAAGGAAATCATTGTGCTTCTCCCTTCCAATCCTGTCACATGTATGCCAAAGCTGTTTGCTTCTGGCTAAATGGAAAGTTTCATTGTCACCAGTGACTAAGCATTTAATGGTGCATTTTCTTCCCCACAAGGAGCTAAGGAAGAAGGCATCTTAACACCAACTCCCCAAAGACCAGTCACATGCTTTCATAAATAAAATAACCAAAAGTAAATAAAATTGACAAAATATATTTTGAATGGTTAAAATTCTTTATTTTTCCAAATAATGGAACTATTCTCCATCCCCCCCCCCCCACCAATATTTACCAAGACGTTTCCTGGCAAAACTAAGCCAGAATTCTCTCTCTTGCATCAGGTTCTACATTTCTCCCCATCGCACCAGTGGCCATTGACATCCAATATATTTTAATTATTTTCCGTATTGTTTGTTCATAGCATCTGTACTAGAATTAGGGTGATGATATTACTTATTGTCTAAACCAAGAGATTTTGGAGAGAGGAAAGGAGCACTAATAGAGATTATGCCATGAAAAACTGGAAACATTCCTGGAAAAACGAAGGTATGGTCACTCTAACTACAATGCAAGTTCTATAAGCTCCGGGAGTTGGCTCTGACTTTTTCACACCTGTGTCTCCACTGTCTAAATTAGCACAAGACACCCATGAGATGCTCAATAAATAGGTACTGAGTCACCGTGGCTCTGAGCACCTGCTCTGAGTAAACTGCAGGGGTTCAAACTCTGCTCCAACACCAGTTAATTACCAACCCCTCTGAGGCCCTACGAGCCAGGAACCTCCTCTGTGGCCCGAGCTACTTCAAGCTGTCAGAGGCAAACAAAAGGGTCCCGACAAGGGCAGTGGTAGACAGATTCGACACACTAATATACAATTGATTAAAAAAGAGGATAAGGCGGAGGAAAGGATGATAAATATTTATTGGTGCTCACCCAGTGCCAGGCACCATGGTGAGGACTCTGCCTGCACTCTCTCATTTGTTCCTTACAGCCACACCGTATGGTGGGTACCATGTGGATTCCCATTTTATGGATGAGAAAGCTGAGAATTGGACACTGAAAGGAACCTTCCCGAGGCCACACGATTAGTTTCGTGGGTGTTACGGCCGGCTTCATAGCAGCCCTTCTATCCTGGGTGATTAATCTAAGCCAATTAACATATGATATTCTCAGGGCAACTGGGTGGCTCAGCCCGTTAAGCGTCCAACTCTTGGTTTCAGCTCAGGTCCTGGTCTCACGGTTCGTGAACTTGAGCCCCGCATCGGGCTCTGTGCTGACAGTGTGGAGCCTGCTTGGGATTCTGTTTCTCCCTCTCTCTCTGCCCCTCCCCTGCTGGCATTCTCTGTCTCTCTCTCTCAAAACATAAATTAAAAAAAAAAAAAATTAAACAAACTAACGAACCAAAAAAAACATACGAGACTCTCCTAGTGAATGTTAGTAGACCAGAAATGGTAGCATGTCCTACACTCGCCCAGTCAGACTGGAGAGAAGGACTTCTATTCCACGCCTGGGGTTTCTACCTCTCTTGCTTAGGGAAACCTGCCTGAGAAGAAAGCTGATACTCAGGTCTAGAGAAAGCTGATGTTAAAATCGGCACAGTGGTAGAGTGATCAGACAAAACATAGGAGCCCTGTTCGATTTGAATTTTAGATAAATGATGAACAACGTTTGGTATAAATTTGTCCCAAATACCGCATCGGTCATACTTTTATACTAAAAAAGTACCAATTGTCCATCTGAAATTCAAATTTCCCAGGTGTCCTGTACTTTTATTTGTATTTTTGTTCGCTAAGTGTGGCACAATGGAGAGAAGGTGTCCACGCGATGGAGAAGAAACAGCACGTGCTACCTCTGAGCTTCTGGTTATGTGAGGTCATCGATTTCTTCACTGTCTGAACACTTTGGAATTTCTGTCACCTGTGCCCCAACGCATTCTATCCCATGCAGCAAGTCAGAGGTTCTAAGCCAGGCGGGAAGGACGCAGTGCCAGTCACACCATCACACAAATCCTAAAGGGACAGAAACTGAACGCCATATGCAAATCTAAAAAAGCCAGTGCTTAGGACCTGAACTGGTTTTTTTTCAGAGCTGTAAGAATGCAGCTTGACAGACTTACTGGAATTCATCAGATTCTCCTCAGTCAATGTAAATTTTGTATTATAAAGTCACGGAACACGAATTCACTTAAACTGTAAAACCCCTTCATGAATACTAACAAACTCTTAAAATTTCAACAAAGATAACTGTTCGTAGACACCAAAAACACAAACACATGTAGCAATTCCAGACTGAGGATCCCAAATTTAAACCGTTCATGACAAATCTCCTTGTAATTTTGTTTGGGAAAAAAAGTCAATTAGCTCCATAGCAAAATTTGCCTTTAGATCAAACCTGGAGCATTGCAGAATAATCAAATTAAAGTAGGAAGAGAGTATAGGAATGAGCAGAACCGAATAACCAAATGGGTAACCATAGGACTGAGCTGGTGTTTAAGAGTAAATGCCCCGTATGTGCGTGTGTGTGTGTGTGTGTGTGTGTGTGTGTGCGCGCCTTGGGCATACTATTTACTCAGCATCAAAAATCTCAGGGTTGGGGGGGCGCCTTGGTGGCTCAGTCGGTTGAGCGTCCGACTTCAGCTCAGGTCATGATCTCGCGGTCTGTGAGTTCGAGCCCTGAGTCGGGCTCTGTGCTGACAGCTTGGAGCCTGGAGCCTGCTTTGGATTCTGTGTCCCCCTCTCTCTCTGCCCCTCCCCCGCTCTTGCTCTGTCTCTCTCTGTCAAAAATAAACATTAAAAAAAATTTAAAAAAAAATCTCAGGGAAAAGGACCCAACACGTTTATATGTGATGCCAGGTATATCACCAATGAACAAAACAGGACGTTTGGGAAACAACAACATATATATATATATATGGGTGTATACAACTGGATTAAAAGAAATGTGATTTATAATATTCCTGAACATAATGTTATGAAAATCCTTTTTTTTAAATTTTGTTTTTAACGTTTACTTTTGAGAGAGAGACAGAGTGTGAGCGAGGGAGGGGCAGAGAGAGAGGGAGACAGAATCTGAAGCAGACTCCAGGCTCTGCACCATCAGCACAGAGCCCAACACGGGGCTTGAACCTACAAACCGCGAGATCCTGACCCAAGCCGAAGTCGGACGCTTAACCGACTGAGCCACCCAGGCGCCCCTAATGTTATGAATATCTTAACTGTCCCCAAATTAATCTATAAATTTAACAAAGCCCCAATCAAAATACCCATAGGTCTGTTTATTTGGGTGGGATCAGAGGAAGGTGTGATAAAATGTAAGTTTTATCTGGAAAAAGTAACAAGAAAGTTGTGAAAAGCAAAAAGCAAAGGGAAGGAGACTAACCTAAACAGATGTCTCAAGTATTATAAAGCCAAAACAGCTAGAGCAGTGTGGTACAACCCCGGAACTACCCAGGAAGCTCAAGAGAACAGAACAGAAAGTTCATAAACAGATCCACAAATATCTAAGGATTTGTTCAGTGACAAAAGTAAGCACCTAAAATGTGTGGGGGGCGGGGGAATGGATTTATCAGTAAACAACATTAACTACCATTTAGGAGAAAAGAACATAAATGGCGTGGGAGTTTTGCTGGTAGGGAAGCTCTCTACACATTTTGGGATTCCCTGATCCCCCAGTCATTGTAAGGCGTCAGTGTGAATAATCCAAGAGTTACCAAGCTTCAGGAATAAGTCTTACCTGTTTCCTTTTTTCAGGGGGAAGTGATGGATCTCCATCCTACAAAGAAACAAATATTACATTTTACTTAAAAACAATATATGTGCTTGGATTCAAAAAACCAAACCAAACTATGAACTAAATTCAGACCCACCCACCTGCAATTAATAGTGTCCTGAGAATTTATCCAAGGGATACAGGAGTACTGATGCATAGGGGCACTTGTACCCCAATGTTCATAGCAGCACTCTCAACAATAGCCAAATTATGGAAAGAGCCTAAATGTCCATCAATTGATGAATGGATAAAGAAATTGTGGTTTATATACACAATGGAATACTATGTGGCAATGAGAAAAAATGAAATATGGCCTTTTGTAGCAACGTGGATGGAACTGGAGAGTGTGATGCTAAGTGAAATAAGCCACACAGAGAAAGACAGATACCATATGGTTTCACTCTTATGTGGATCCCGAGAAACTTAACAGAAACCCATGGAGGAGGGGAAGGGAAAAAAAAAAAAAAAAGAGGTTAGAGTGGGAGAGAGCCAAAGCATAAGAGACTCTTAAAAACTGAGGACAAGCTGAGGGTTGATGGGGGGTGGGAGGGAGGGGAGGGTGGGTGATGGGTATTGAGGAGGGCACCTTTTGGGATGAGCACTGGGTGTTGTATGGAAACCAATTTGACAATAAATTTCATATATTAAAAAAAAAAATAGTGTCCTGAGCCAAATTCAAATATAGTTTAAGAAAAAAGTATAAACTGAACCAGTTATTTTGGAAAAAAACTCTAGGAAATCAGTTCCAACGAAACATATATATTTTCTTTTTTTAATGTTTTTATTATTTTTATTTTTCACAGAGAGAGAGAGAGAGACAGAGCATAATCGGGGGACAGGCAGAGAGAGAGAGAGAGAGAGACAAAGAATACGAAGCAGGCTCTAGGCTCTGAGCTGTCAGCACAGAGCCCAACATGGGGCTTAAACTCATGACCTGTGAGACCACGACCTGAGCCGAAGTCAGACATTCAACCGCCGAAGCCATCCAGCCATCCCTATACTTTCTAAAACTATGTGAAACAAACAAATAAACTAGATTTATCACAATTATTTTTGAACAGAGCCAAAACTAAGATAATATTTCATTTGGGTTGAGTTGAATTCGTCTTTTAAATAGTTAGATCCAAAGGAATAATAGTGGACCCACACATGCTTGAGTTTGCTCTACTGGCGGAACACTTTCAGCGGGTAGGGAAGAAGGGATACGCTCAAAATAAGCAAGAATTAACTGAGCTCTTCCAGTCCACAGGCTTTCTGTCTTAAAAGGATCTGATTCCTCGCCCTCTTGTGCCACCTGGGAATAAAGAGAATTTAGGTTCAGGTGAATGTGTAAATGTTCAGTAAACTCTTCTATCTGATGCTGCCCGTGTGTAAGTCGACATTATTTTAACCTGCAGAATCTTTCTATTCTATTTCTGTTCCAGGACAATGATCCCAGTGCAGACAGCTAAACGTTAGCCGTAGCGTTAGCACCCCAAAACAGAGACGGTATCTGCGAGAGGAAAAAGTAGGAAGCAAACTAGGACTCTGCAGTTGGTATCTTCCATTTCGGTGTGATCTGTATCCTTAAAAATCCTGCCACACGAAGACCCAGAGAGAATCTAAATGCTCAGGATAAAGGAAAGCTTAAAGAAATTATGGGAAACTTACTCTGCAACTGTTTTTTAAAAATGAATTGAATCCGTACGTGTGGCCTAGAGAGATGTCCCAAATAAAGTACTGAGTGAAAAGAGCAAATGTTGGAACAATATTCACACAACGCTGTTCAACAGCGCTCTGCAATGATGGAAATGTCCCAGATCTAACTGTCCAATACAGTGGCCACCATGGAAATCTATACCAACATAATCCAATATGGCAGCCATCAGCCAGCCTCCGATGGTGACTGGCCCCGTGACGTGTGATGACTGAGCCTGATGAAGGGAGTTTTCAATTCTATTGGATTCTAATTAATGTGAAATGAGATTTAAATAATCCCATGTTACCAGTGGCTTCTAGTGCAGCTTTATAATATGCATCCTATTTTAAAAGCCCCATAAAAGGGTGCCTGGCTGGCTCAGTCGGTAGAGCATGCAACTATTGATCTCCAGTTGGTGAGTTTAAGCCTTACCTTGGGTATAGAGATTACTGAAGAAAAAAAAAAACAACAAAGATAAAAAGTCCAATACAAATAAATTAATAAGTAAGCACATATAAACACACATAAACACATAGGTATATATGCCTATTTCACGGGTGCCAAAGCAGGTGGTCTGGAACCACATATACATCAGCTAGCAACTAGGGCTGGGCTGTGGAGGAAACGGGTGACAACTTTCACATCTTAATATTTCCACTTTGGAACTATTTGAATGCAATCCTTTTTTTTTTTTTCCTTTTTTTTAAAGAAATGGCATGTCAAAATCCCTGCTTTATTTATTTTTTAAAATTTTAATTCCAGTGTAACCCACTTTGTGTCATAAGGGGACAAGGACGTCACCGTGACGTAACACGTACGATCAACTCTCGGTATTTCTTCTTCAGGGATTGGTGGCGCTCTCGAAGCTGATTGGCCATGAGTTTGTACTGGTCCCTTTCTTGCTGGCATGTGTCCAGCTCCTTGGACAGGATCAGCAGAGCTTCCTTTTTACTCTCCAGCTTTCTTTTACACACTAGGTACTGCAAAACAAACAAATCCAAGCCGTTGGTCAAAAACATCAATGGACCTCCGTTTGCCACACGAGGTATTTAATAGACCCCGTGGGACTGGTTTCGTTTTGTCGCCTTTTTTATTTTTAGAGGTCATATACCCAGAGACATCAGTGAATGACATGTGCACCTAAAGAGGGCTACGGTACATGATGTATTCCTCTCGTGACAGAACCAAAAAGCCTTATATGTTTGTGAACTTTGGCAAACTGGGATAAATAGATAAAATCATTTAACCGACGTATAACGCAAAAAGCAAAATATTTTTTTAAAAAATGACACAGATAGATAGTCGGAACCAAATTTTGTTTTAAAAGGATGTATATATCCAGATAAGATTATGTAAAATCATATTAAAATGTTAATGGAATGATATACACAGAAAGACTATTCAATACAAATTTTGAAAAAAAATGTTATTAACAACTCTTGGTAACAAAAGTATTTGCAGGTGTTTTTAAAGATTTTATTCTTTATGCTTTTCTGTGTTCTCTAGAATAAGCCCTTATGACTATTCTATAATTAAAAAAATACAAAAATGGTTATTAAAAATAACTTAATTGAATTATATATCATCGCAATAGATTTCACTTGTCCATTCAGCCCAGCAGACATTTTCTCACCTGAGAACATTTGTTCACTAACTCCACCAAGATATGTACAACTTCCATGGTTCCAATGCAGGCACCCACCCCCAGAGACCCACTCCCCAGAGACCCACTCCCCAGAGATCCACTCTGTGAGCTAAGTATTTTAGCCACACTTTGAATTACCCCCAAACAGTTGAGTGTACCTAGCTGAAACTCTTCTTCAGAGATACAGGATATCTTTGTCCCTCCTTCTCCCCATCACCACACCCCCCCCCCGCCCCGCCCCTGACCATGAACTACCCTCACCTGATAATCATCCACCACCTGGGCCACTGTGAGCCCGACTGGGACTCTTTTGCTTTTATTGGATATATTGCACCGTCTGGCGTTATTCACATATGTGAAATGTGGCATTAAATACCTTTTGAATTTGCCCCGTAAAAGACCAAATTCAGAGCATTCATGAAAACAATTTATAGTTTCATTATACACTCTGACATGAGCACTTTGTCATTATGGACGCTCACACAAAGCAGAGAGAGAATCAGCGCTCCCGTACCATTGGAGTCAATGCTCTTTTATGGACAAAAAGCATTACTCATATATAGTGCTTGCTTGGAACTGACTTTGTTAAGTTCAATTTCAAATAAATGAAAGGGGAAAAAGAGAGTTTTGTGCATTAGCACAATTTTTTTTTTCCTTAAAAAAAAAAAAAGTAATTGCTTAGCTTTAAAAACAAAGGGGAAAGAAAAGCCATTCTGAGACGGATTTGCGTTCTAAGGGAGGACACTTCCACCTTGGGTGAATCTTATTCCTGGCAGTAATGAGGTTGGAATCCTGCCTTAAAACGTCCTGGATTTTTAAGACTTTGACATCGCCTTCATGGAAGCAAAATGGTTGTACTGCCACTGTGATTTTTCAAGAGTAAAATCCCCAGTGAGTAAATATCAGAGGAGAGTGGCTCAAAAACCCTAAACTGCAACATCCTAAAAGAGGTATTGAGATTTCACAGGAAAAATCCCATTTCCACACAATTTAGCCGATCTGCCCTTGTGCCTCCGGTCCTGCGGCCGAGATCAGAGGCCTGGGTTGTCAGTGCTGTTAGTCCTGGTGGCAGAAAGATGGCCACCCTTGTCCCTCCAATTGATCAGATCCAAATCTGAGGCCCCAAAGTCTCCCAACTTTGGGGAAGAAAACCCCAGTTGCATGGAGACGCGGTAAGGTGCTGTAGGCAAGATTGGCTGTAACAGCCGGTCTACTGAAGGAGAACAGGGAAGGGCCACCACCTAAGGGCAAAGTGGAAATTCAAGTTTCCTGACCTCGAACTGCAGTCTGATGGGATCAGAGAGAGAAGCTGTTTCTCTCCCAAGGCAAGGTCCAAATCAGGCCTCGGAAGCTGTGAGTAAGAGGACTCCCTTCCCTTGGGTCCAAGGTGCCCGGCAGGAAACAGGCACAGAGGCCTTTGCCAAGGCCCCGTGACCTGGGATTTGATGAGTGCAGTCCTGCAGTTCTAGTCCCTTCAGGGCATGGAAAACAGGACAGTTATTCCTTCACCAAAGGGGAAGAAAGCAAACTCATTCTGTACGGAACCTAGAGCCCCAGCAACAAAAGGGTGGTCTCGAGGAAGCCACTGCTGGACTGCTCTTCCTTCTACTATGGTCTAGAACAGCCAACTGCAAAAACTGCATTGTGTCACTTATTTTTATCAGCAGAACCCTCAGGCTGAAGCCTCATTGCTGCAGCAGCTCAAAGCGGTGCTGCCCTGGCGAAGGTGGGGACACCTCCCCGACAGCGCCCTGACCCCGGTGTGGCAGCACCAAGAAGGAACACTAGAAAACGCTGCTCTATGTCCCCCTGGGATGCTCATGAAAATGCGGGTTCCCAGCCCCAGCTCAGACCCACTGACTTGGAATCTGGAACTGGCTCAGGAATCTGCATCGTTAGCACACGGCACGGGTGATTCTGACTTCATCTACACTTGGAAAACACAGGCTCCGGGGACCTCCAGCCTCGTGGCATCTTGGAAGTTAGAACCCCAACTACAGTAGTCTGGAGAACCTGAGAAGCCAGCGGCAGCCCACGGGTCCAAGGGCGAGGCAGGCTCTCAGGACTCTTCCGGGGATATCTGAGCCACTTTGTGTAGAAGAGAAGGGTTCTGAATAAGTACAAGCAAGGACTATGTTTTATTGCATCCAATCAAAGAGCTTACATGTATTATTAAAATAACAATAGAGGGGCGCCTGGGTGGCTCGGCTGGTGAAGCATCCGACTTCGGCTCAGGTCATGATCCTGCCTTTCCTGAGTTCGGGCCCCGCATCCAGCTCTGTGCTGACAGCTCAGAGCCTGCAGCCCGCTTAGGATTCTGTCTCCCTCTCTCTCTCTGACCCCCCTGCCACTTGCGCTCTGTCTCTCTCAAAAATAAATAAACACTTAAGAAAAAATAACAACAGAAAACTCTGGAAGGGTTATGTGTGTGGAGGGGATGATACTGGGGAATGGGATGGAATTTCTTGTACTCGTTCTAAAATGGTGATAGTTTAGTCCCTATGGCAGCTGTTAACATGACCCATTTCGTATCCCTCCAATTGGAAACAAACAACAACAACAATAACAAAAACTGCAAGGAAAGGAAAAGGTCCCCAAGAGCCTCCTTGTTGGCAGCTGTGAACAACCAGCAAGTGCATGACTCCAGCCCCAGCCCTGGTGGCGGGGTGGGGGGGGAGGGCAGAGGGAAGGGGGGGGGCAAAAATAGAACAGAAAGCCAGACAAGCCAAGTGACCGTACTTGAGACATTTCAGCTCCTAAAGGAGGATGATGGAGGAGGTGGACAGCAGAAAATCACCAGGCAGAGCCAGAAGGCCTCCATCCAGAAGCAGGTCTAGTGAGGAGCTAATCATGAACTTTGGGGACCCTGGGAGAGCCACAGAACAAACACACACTGCCTGGTCCTCGGTTTCCTCCCTTGGAAAATGAGAGGGGTTCCCAGGTGCCCTGTAACTTGAGCAACCCACGATTTTAACACCACCATCCAATAGCACTGGGGGTAAAGGGTGAGAAAACACTGGGGGCGAGGGGCTCCTGCCCAAGAAGTATGACTCACTTCAAGCACCCAGAAATCTCTTCTTCTGCCTTCTCTAGGATGGAGCTGGCTCAACGATTTCCAGAGACAGGCCAGGACAGTGGCAGTTCCAGAATCTCTAGGTAGCAGAGGCTAAGGACACTACCTGGTTGCAAAGGGTGCTGGGCTGAAGCTGTGTTTGCAATAACGATGTACGATAAAACGAGAAAAGGCCAATGTCTATGTGGTCGACGTTAGTGTCTCCCTCTGACATGTCCAGTTCTCCTTTCCTTCCAGGCACATGGCAGGACTGTCCCTCGTCATGCTCTGGAGTGAGATAGAGCCATGTAACTTGCTTTATCCAGTAAAGTGGGCCTGGAAGGGACACGAGGGACTCCCAGGGTGAAAGCACTGAAGAGCCAAGGTAAGAATCCCCAAGCCTCCTCCTCCCCTGCCACAACACATATTGCTATGGAGACGTCACAAGAACAAAAGAGCCTGCAGTGTGGTACCCACATGGCAGACAACTGCCCTGATGAGTCATCTGGGTCCACGGAGAAATTTACATGATCCAGAAGTAAAACTTTGTGGTTGTTAAGGCACAGAGATTTGGGGGAGGTGTTGGTTACCGCAGCATAACTTAGCCCATCCTGGCTCATACAGTCCATGTCAAAGAAAAGGAGCACAGGGAGCCTGGTGGAGATTATATTTGTGCACCCCACCCCTCACTGTGCTGCTGCTGAATCACCACAACGATGAAGACACACAAGTATTATTATCATCACTATTAACAAAAACCAAAGTTTTTGTGACAAATGCTTTCCATGTATGCGTGCCTTTGATCCTCACAGCAATCCCGTGAGGTTACTCTGCTGTCATCACATTCATTGTCTAACGAGGAAATGAACTTGAAATAAAAGAGTTCATGTAATGTGCCCAGGGATGGACAGAGTCAGAATTTGAACTTAGATCTTTGTAGGGCCAACCCCTTGAAACCCCAAATCCTGAAAAACTAAGCATTCTGTGAAAAAGAAAGAGAGAAAAAGAAAGAAAGAGAGAGAGAGAAAGAGAAAGAAAGAAAGAAAAGAGAGAGAGAAAAAGAAAGAAAGAAAGAAAGAAAGAAAGAAAGAAAGAAAGAAAGAAAGAAAGAAAGAAAGAAAGAAAGAAAGAAAGAAAGAAAGAAAGAAAGAAAGAAAGAAAGAAAGAAAGAAAAATCCTCAGAATATTCACGGAGTTGGTCACTACGTTGAGTCAGTATTCCCAGCACAAGGAGCTATGGGAGGGCAGTTCTGAATTTGGCTATGTTTTAGACCTAGAACAAATGAGTGAAACCTTTATCTTTTTGCCCCCTCCCCTCTAGATCTAGGGGGCCTGCCTCTTCTTTCCTCAGATTCTAGGCCTGAAGGAAGAAGGAAAAAAAACCAAAAACCCAAACCAAGAGGATCCACAAGCATCTCTCCCCTGTGCTTTTTGGGAGGGAGCCAAGTGGAAGCAATAAGTTTTCTATCCACTTACAGGAAATGGGATAAACTAAGGGTGTCAGAAAAGAACCAGAGGGCTGTTTCCTCCAAAGAGGCTTGGTCGGAACAGTCTTGTGTAAGCTGTAGCTGGTCTCAGCCACTCACTCAACAAATATTTTCTAGGTGCCTTCTCTGTGGGAGGCACTGAGCCAAACACCGGTCTCCCCAAGGGATAAATGGTCCTGTTGATTTTGAAAATGAAAAACATGATACCTGGATAACAAATCTTATTTCCACAATCCCTTATGGGTTTTTCTGAATCCCCCGACGTTCGGAAAACTGAAAACTTGTTCACAGCCCATTAGTGACCTCAGCTGACGTGAGGGTGTTTATTCTTTTTTTTAGTTTTATTTATTTTGAGAGGGAGAGAGAGAGAACATGTATACAAGAGGTGGGGGGGAGGGGAGAGAGAGAAGGAGAGGGAGAGGGAGAGGGAGAGGGAGAGAGGGAGAGAGAGAGAGAGAGAGAGAGAGAAAGAGAGGGAGAGAGAGAAAATCCAAAGCAGGCTCCACACTGTCAGCGTGGGACCTGATGTGGGGCTCAAACTCATGAACCGTGAGATCATGACCTGAGCCAAAATTAAGAGTTGGATGCTTAATCGACTGAGCCACCCACGTACCCTAGATGTGAAGGTGTTTATGGTCTCTATGCCACTAAATGTCAATATTCATACATTTGCTGAAGACAAATCAATGTGTTTGATTATTGACTAGTCACTGCCCTGGAGTTTGCTGGGGCCAATACACAATGTACCATATGCTTAAGGCATTTCCTCTCAGATTCCAATAACTTCAGGAACTGAAACGCCTCTGGGACCCAAGGAGTTTAGACACAGGGAACCTGACTTTTATTTGAAAGTCACCCTTGCAAATCTCTACATAGTCTTGATGACATGTGTGTGACTAAAGTCCAATCTTTCTTGGACAAGAATTGTCCCACACCTAAGCATTTATTGGATATTGACTTCCTCACATAGGCCAGGAAAAACTAAAAGTACATTACATGCAGAAAATCTTCAAGCTGCCTTAAATGCTATGTGTCTATTCCCATAGCCTCCTATTTTCTTTATTATTTAGAATTAGCATTGAATGCTGGAGCTGGGATAAACCTCACAGGTAACCCAAGCGACTTGCCCGACTGCCAAGAACAAGGTTTCTGGCCTAATAGTGTTTTCCAAGTGGTGGGTCACGACACATTAGTCTGGGTAGTGAAATTAATTCACCTGCAATGTCATTTTCTTTAAAAAGAAGAAAAAAAGATGCAGAACAGAAGATATCCGTGTGCATCCCATGAAGGTAAGCACTGTTTCACCAAGCTTTTCTTTTGGAGCATGTGTGTAGGAATAAACACACGTATCTGCATATCTTCACACATTTAGTGTGGACTGTCACTCTAAAAGCCTATAAACCACTATTCTGTAAAAAGCCACCCTGCACATGTATTCATTCATTCGATGGATGTTTCATGAAGGCCTCCAAGGGAGGCAAGAGTGGGATGGAGGTTGGCTTTATGGGCAGGGGAGGAAAACTAGATACAGGAGAGGGCACTTGATGCATTTTGAGAGTTGAGTGGGCATCATGGCGCCCAAATAAAGGCCATTATGTCATGGAGATAATTAGTTCTTTGGGACTGAGGCACAACCCAGATTAATACATACCTGCTCTGCCCCCCTCACTGGGCTTCAAATGGAAGGTGCCATGCTAAAATTGGACTTTGTAAACTTTTTCAAAATTCAAGGTACTACGTTCACGGCACTTAAAGCGAACGAAACACTTTCGCAGACATTCTCTCATTTGATGGTCAACATTGTATGACAAGTGGGACAAAAGCTGTTTTCCTCATTTTAAAAAAGAGCTGAGATTGTCTTCCTCAGAGTAACAGAACTAACTACTGTCAGCTCAAACCAGGACTCTGACGTACAAATTCCAGGCTCTTTTTAGTATGTTATATTGGTCCCAAATACATTAGTAGCAGGTCCACACATTACCTCTCTTAGATCTAACCATATTTAAAAAAAATGTCTATTTATTTTTGAGAGAGACAGAGACAGAGAGAGAGCAGGGGAGGGGCAGCAGAGAGAGACAGAGAGGGAGACAGAGAATCTTCTACACTGACAGTGTAGAGCCCAGCGTGGGGCTTGAACTCTTGAACTGTGAGATCTTGACCTGAGTTAAAACAGGAGTCGGACCCTCAACCGACTGAGCCTCCCAGGGTCTAACTACATTTTTAACCAAACGCTCTCAGACATAACTGTGTACTCGGAGTGGTGCATTTTGACTCATAGTGTGTTGAGGCCTTGTTTGGAAGACAGGTGGCCCTCCTGGGACCCTTTTCAATCATATTCCACGGGGAAGGACTGAGGCACAAGAGGCCACCTAGCCATCTGCTCGGTCACCGACCAACTCCGTCCCGGAGAGTTCTGGCTGCCTGTGTGCTGATGAACACACTGGGCTCTTCGCTGGCTGAGTCACATGGATGAGACTCATAGTTTTTCAAAGGGCACTTGCACACGGTTATGTAAGCTGTGACTCAGGCCCCGGACCCTCTTCTCTTCATTCACTCAAAACCTTACCCCCCTCAACCAAGAGAATCGCCTTCAGTCCAATGGGCTTTCCTGTCATCTCTTGCTGGTTTCATCCAAGTTGGTGTCACCAGCTCAGCCTCTCACCTGTGTTCACTCTCGTCTCTGTGTCTCCATCTGAACATCTGAGAGGCAGCTTCAACTGAACCCTCACTATCCCCTTGAACTTGCCCTGCCCTGAATCTTCCCCATTGGGAAGTGGTACAAACCATGTTTGGTTTTCCATTAAACCTTGGAGTCCTCCTTGCCTCTTGTCTTTTGCTCACAGCCCTCATTTACTTCATCAGCTAATGCCATGGCTCTACCTTCACAGGGTATATTGAATCAGGTACTGCTCACCCACTTCCCCCACTCTCACTCTTGTTCCAGCCACCATCATCTTTAAGTTTATTTATTTTCAGAGAGAGAGAGAGAGAGAGAGAGAGAGAGAGCGCACAAGTGGGGGAAGGGAATAGAGAGAAGGAGAAAGAGAGAATCCCAAGAAGACTCTGCACTGTCAGCACGGAGCCCCATGTGGGGCTCGAACTCATGAGCCATGAGATCATGACCTGAGCCAAAATCAAGAGCCAGACACTTAACCGACCGAGTCACCCAGGCGCCCCCGCCATCATCTCTTGATTAGACCGTGGCCCCAGCCTCTTGCTTCACACTGTCTGCTTCTACCCACCTACAGTCCCTGCTCCGTGTCATAATGAGAATGATGCTTCTTAACGGAAAGCAGATGGTGACATGTAGTGACTCAAAGTCCCCCACGGCCTCCCATCACATTTAAAACAAAACCCAAAGTCCTCCCACTTACCCTTGCTCACTGCTCTCCAACCTCACTGGCCTCCTTGCTGGTCTATGACCACATCAAGCCCACTCCAACCTCAGGGCCTTGGCCTTGCTGCTTCCTCTGCTTGGATTGCAGACTTGTTCCCTGGCTTCCTTCAGATCTGTTGTTAACGTCTCCTTCTCAGGAAGTTCGTCCCTGTCTGTAAATACCCAGACTCTCAATCCTCTTACATGGTGTTACTTTCCTTCATTGCACTTAATACTTGATCTTGAGTTATGTAACTGATGACTATTGGTTTATTTTCAACATCTCCCTCTCCATGGCCACGAGTGCTTTGCTTTTTTCATTCTAGGTGCCCCACATTCAGAATGATGCACGGTATATAGCTGGTGCTCAATACATACATATAACGAATGAGAAATATATAACTGATGACTATTGGTTTATTTTCAACATCTCCCTCTCCATGGCCACGAGTGCTTTGCTTTTTTCATTCTAGGTGCCCCACATTCAGAATGATGCACGGTATATAGCTGGTGCTCAATACATACATATAACGAATGAGAAATATATAACTGATGACTATTGGTTTATTTTCAACATCTCCCTCTCCATGGCCACGAGTGCTTTGCTTTTTTCATTCTAGGTGCCCCACATTCAGAATGATGCACAGTATATAGCTGGTGCTCAATACATACATATAACGAATGAGAAAATGTCATGCATTATCTTACTATATCTCACTATAGCCTCAAGGGTGTGTGTGACACGTGTGGTTTTATCCCCATTTTATGGATTCTCAAACTCGCAGCTGGTAAAGACCAGAAGAATCACCTAAACCAGACCCCTAATCATACACGTGTGGAAACTGGAACCCAGACTGTGCACTGACTTACCCAGGGCTGACTAGTAGGACCCAGAGCTGGACCTAAGCTGAGGGTTCCTCTCAGCCCAGTGCGTTTCTCTCCACACACCAAATTAAGGCACGCATCCCTGGCGAGACATAAGTGCCTATCAACGTAGAATGGTGCCTGGTACTTCTTATAACAATAAAAATTATTAATAAAATAAAAGAGAAATAGATGATAATAAGTAGCCTGATCATCATTCATTAATAGTCACGAACTATAGCATGCTAAATGCTATAAAGACATACAAAGTTCCCAGAAACACAGGAAAGGCAGCTTGAAGCAACGGTTGAGAGCATGGCAGAAGGAACTGGGACACTGCAGTCAGATCTTGACTTTACCGCTCACTAGCTATGTGATCAATTACTTAGCCTCTCCGTGCCTCAGTCTCTCCATCCGTTCAGTGGGTATGATTATAGTATCTTCATAGGGCTAGCGTGAGAATTAAAAGAATTAGTATGTGTGAAACATCTACAATAGTAAGTGCCGTAGGTGCATTGCTATTCCATTTTTCATCACGAGGAGAGGATCACAGCTCGGCAAAGAAGGTGCTCAGAGAGTCAGAGGAAGATGTGAATGTTTGAAACGGATCCCAAAGGCCAGGTGGAAGGATTGTTTTGCTGGGGGGGGGGGGGGTAGCTGCGGTTGTGACAGGTAGTGGTGATGGGAAAACCGTACTCCTGGCAGGGAAACGGTCCCAGCAAAGCTCAGAGGTGAGATGCCTGAAGACAGGCTGTCCGCATGGCAAGCTGCATGCTGGGCTGTCTTGGGGGGAGGAGTGGGAACGAAAGCTACCTAAGATAAAGCTGGAAAGAGAGACAGATGGGTGGTCAGGTCAGAAAGGGCCTGGAAGTGGTGTTGAGGAGTTCAGATTTGATTCTTCCAGCAAGCAGGAGCCCCGAGGGTCTCTGAATAGGGGAGTGACATTAAGAATCCTTTGAGGAAGGCAATTTCGGCCTGACATCAATGCGGTGTAAATTATCTTTGACTGTACAGCTTGGGTAAAATTTGCTGCCAAGCTCGCAGGGGGAGGGGAAGGCAGCTGGGGTTCAGGGCCCCGCTTTGCAGACACCCCTTTGGATCCTGCAGTTTGATCTGATCTGTCAGGCCGACAAAGAACACACTGGCTTTGCTGTTTCTTAATGTGGATTCTGTTATCGCCTTGTCTAACGCAGTTCTGTTAGGCGGGGTGCTACCCAGGCAACCGGCTGCAGGCACGGGGTTAGCCTCAGCCACGGCGGCTGCTATCAGAATCTTATCAGTGGGCGGACGGGTCACGTGGCTGCCCAATCGCAGGTCAAAGGGCGTAGACGAGCAGGGCAAACCTCACGAAACGGGCCGCTCTGGCCAGGGGATACACACTTGGTTCTCCCTATCTTCCATCGTTGCTCCCCAGTCAAGGTGTAGTTCTGCCTGTTAAGTTCATGTGTGGCGTGGGGGCCACACCCCCTCTTCATGTGTGGCGTGGGGGATATTTGCTCTCTTCTCGGCCCAAGAAAAGGAGGGTTTGGGTTTGTTTTCAGTAAAGGAGAAGGAGAAAACAAATCAGTATTTTTTGAACGTCTACTATGTGTCAGGCACTGTTAGGAGTAATAACGATGAGAAGCGTAGACTTTTATTTCATTAACAATAGTAATTAGTGGCATAGTGACCACTATTTAGTGAACATTTTGTTCCAAACTGTATGCAATGATCAACTTGAAACATTACATTCAATCCATACAGCTGCTCTATGACGTAGGTTGTATGATTAGCCCCATTTTAGGCAGGAGAACACTGAAGCCCAATGAGGTCAATTTATCCTTCATTCCTAAAGTAGTAGTCAGTAGCAAAGCCAGACTGTTCTCTGCGTTGGGTTCTAAGCAACAGGACCCTTTAGCTGTAAGTGACAGTAACTGATACTCTAACGCAGGAATGTACTGGAAGGATATCGGCACTCATAGAATTGGCAGAAGGACAGAGAAGTCGACTTGGAAACAAGTAAGCAGCGAGGTGACTCTGGTGGCTGCAGGCAGGACGAGGAACCACCAGGTCTCAGTGCAGGAAAGATGAGGTTAGAGGCCACCGATTGGGGCAGAACGGGGTAAAGTTTCAGCTTCTTTATCTCTCACCTCAAGGGGTGGCCTAAAGTAGATCATGTGCCATCCTTCGCCTGGGGGAGCACAGGACACCCACATTATAGTCTTGTGCTCTGTCCCTGCAGATTATATCCAGGGGTAATGCCCTCCAACCCAGGGTGTTGGTGCAAAGAGAAATGAATGCTGGGGAGTGAGAAAACAACGACTGTTCACCACACTAACCTGGGTAGATCCATTCTATTGAGCTTATTCCTCAACTTTGCTAAGGTCCTCCTTCTGGTGGCTTATGAATAAAGGTTGAAAAAGAAACAGTGCACATTTAATAACAATTCCTTTTATTCTGATTAACCTCTGAGACTCTATTAACCACACCCAGAAACACATATACAGTGGTGAAGTCTACACGCTGCCGTGGGGTATACACCTACCACCTGGAGAAAGGAGAAAAACCACACACCAAGTACACGGGGTAATCAGTGAACGTGAATGCAATAAACGGTAAAATATGCCCGGTTTTCGGCACGTGTGCTAGACCTCGTGAAACACTTTTATTATCCTCTCCAAGATAGACTTCTTTTGAACTGCATTTCAATCGTGTTTTTAAAGCACAACTCACAAGTCATTTGTCGATGTCAATCCCTACCTGCATACAAACGCCACATAGGTAGCCTTGTGCTCTCATCCTAAGAACCGAGACCTACAGTTTTCACCACTGAGTGGCTTTTATCTACCCACTTACTGTTATCTGCAATAAAGCAAATCATAATTTGCTATAAGGAAGATCATAATAATTACACGACTATCTGAAATACCACATTACTGTTTAGATGGCTTTACAGCTAGACAAATGCGATGAGAGATAAAGGTGGCCAGGCTGTCAGGGAGGGCGCCTCTCCACCGAGTGACTCGTGGTCCTTGGCGATTTTTACGGATGGGGTCAGGCTAGCTCTCGTTAGCCGCTGCGAGAATATTACCTGCTAATCCCCAAAGGCTTCACAACGTGCTGATAAACTCGTGTGGCTGAAGGGTTCGTGTTCAGGAATAATTTAGAAACTTCTCAACTATAGGCTCCCTCTTTTCTGAGGGGTATTTCCCCCTCTGGTCCTCCTCTACTTCCTACTTTCTCACTGCCCTCTTCTTATCCTATTCTCCCTCCTCCACCCAGGAATACCTCCTTTCTCACCCAATATGCGGCTTCGGGCAAACAGTATCCGGCAATCGACATAACTTCAACTTCCAATAAGCCACTCCCTCCATTCTCAGAAGCCCTACTCTGCCCTGCCCAGTGATGTCTGGCCGGGACCATCACGACAGCCTCCTCTTGCCTCCTTACCTGTCTGGCCCAGGTACGAATCCCTTTGAAAACCATACATCAGGTCCTGCCACTCACTCGCTTTTAAAAATATCCCTGTTACGGAGATTGGCAAACAAGAGCTCTGCGGTACCTGGCTGCAGTCCACTTCGGACTCCTCCTGCCCTCTCCCTGACTCCTGGTAACCATGTGACATTCCAGGTACACCTGAAGTAGGGCATCACAGCCACCAGCCCACCCATCTGCCTCCCCACCGACTGAGGCCTCCCTGCAGCCAAGGTCCAACTCATTCACCTTTGCATCTCCAGAGCCAAGCTCCTGACCAAGAGTTGAGTGCTCAATACACTTTACATTTGAGATGTAAATGAATTTTGATTCCCGCTAAGCTGAAATATATTTACCTATTTGTAATATATTTTTTAGGAAGCTAATCAATTATTATTTATTATTAAGCTTAACTCTCGAAAGTCCATTTTTAGCATCATTTAGAAAAAGAAATCTGGTGGGGCGCCGGGGTGGCTCAGTCAGTTAAGCGTCCAACTTTAGCTCAGGTCATGGTCTCACAGATTGTGGGTTCGAACCCTGCGTCAGGCTCTGTGCTGACAGCTCGGAGCCTGGAGCCTGCTTCAGATTCTGTGTCTCCCTCTCTCTCTGCCCCTCCCCTACTTGCGCTCTGTCTCTCTCTCTCTCTCTCAAAAATAAAAAATAAACATTTTTTAAAAAATGTAGAGAAAGAAATCTGGTTGCAAAAACTTGATATGTATGGAGAGGTCACAAGACAGTTCCTACAGAATTGCCATAATGGCATTTGTAATTTCACCTCATTTTTATTCCTTAAAACGAGCGCTTCCCCATATCACAGGGGCATAAACTTCCTTTACACCTTCATTCTCTGAAATCTTGCAGACTGACCACTCCAGATATACAGGACTGTCACTTAGGGACACACTGAACCTTGCCAGGCAGAGTTTGGGCATCTATGGAGTAAGATGCTAAGTGGGGCCAACCCCACGTGGACAGTCATCTCACGGAGGTCCTCCAGCCTGCGGCCATCGTGACCACACCACACTGACTCACCCGTGGGAGCAGCCTTTGCCAGCCACGATCACACCCCAGTCTCCTAAGCACGTCCACAGCCCTGTTCCAAATCTGTGTTCGCCTTTGTAATTTTTAGATAACATTTCAGCAATTTCAGGTTGGTAACAATGATTCTTATGCCATTCTCTAAGATGACTTTTTTTTTTTTTTTTATGATCTAGCTTTCTCTGAGTCACCATGGCGGCCTCCCCCTCTCCAGTATTACTTTCGACAGGCAAACTTTGATGATTTGAATGCCCCAGGGGATGTGCTGGAAATTTAAGTTAAGTGAGATTTCAGGTAATTGGAAGAGTTTATAATGTGAACTATGGTAGCTGGGGGGTATGTGAAATTCACTGACAGTCTTGGTTAGGTGAAGTTAGGAATAACGAGGGTTTGCCTGAATATCTATTTCAATCCTTCCCTCCTGTTATTCCTTCCTTACTCCCTGTCCCCACCTTCTCAGTCTCTGTGCTGTCTGAGTGCACCCCTGTTCTTTTCAGGCCAATAAAAATTAGGAGGAAATGCAAGGAAAAAAGACTGCTTTCCTTCTAGTTGGCCATAAATGGGCTAGGAAATCCCTCTCATTTGCTGAAGACGGCATATATTTTTAAAGACCATTGCTTGCCTAGAGCGACTTTGCTCTCTCCCCAGCGCTAGGCTGATCTGACCTTGCCTCCGGCCGAGATGCTGATGGCAAGGCGTGCAATTCAGGTTTGTTTCACAGAGATCCAGGATTCGGGATGGGGCACTAAAATCGCCCACGCATCTGAGGTTCACCCTTTTCCATCCAGGCTGCCAGGGGCCTGGGGTACGCTAGCTGTAGCCGACAGCCCACATCACAAACACTCACATATACAATGACATATTAAAACACGTAACAGTCACACATGGAATGTAATGAGAGATTCACTAGGCACTTCATTATGGGATAATAATTCAATTCCATTGCAGAAAGCTTTTCTTGTGGGCTGGGTAGCAATAAAAAGCCAACAAAGCATGGACAACATTTTGGTCAAACTGTCTTTGAAAGCTATACAATTGCTGTGGCTCATCTTCCCCCTGTCTCAAAAATAAATCATAAAAAAAAAAAACAACAAAACCCAACCCTGGGGCACTTGGGTGGCTCCATCGGTTAAGCTTTCCACTTTAGCTCAGGTCATGATCCCGTGGTTCATGAGTTCGAGCCCCGCGTGGGGGTCTGTGCTAATGGCTCGGAGACTGAAGCCTGCTTCGGATTCTGTGTCTCCCTCTCTCTCTGCCCCTCCCCTGCTCACACTCTGTCTCTCCCTCTCAAAAATAAACATTAAAAAAAAATAAGAAGAAAAAAAACCCCTAAAATCCTTACTACTGTTGAGCCACAGTGACCGCTGTATATCTATCTGCCCCTGACTTCTCAGATCTGCCCTCAAACACCGTGAGGCAGTGCCTCCACTTCCCAGATGAGGCTCAAGTCGTTTGCAGAACTCCAACTGATTCCAGGACTATCCTTTAACAAAAGGGACTTTGGGAGGCACAGGGACAAAGGCACTATTGATAGACACAACATGGCACCTGGGATTTAGAGTGAAATTATGTGGCTTCCATGGCCATCACCTACCACTCACCCCCGCTGTATCTCAGTTTCCTCTTACATAAATGCTGGGTGAACGACCATCACCATAGTGGACTCTACTCAGTGTCCAAAGGTGATTCAGTATTTCCCATATATAAGTCATTAATCCTTATCACAACCCCAAAAAGTAGACATTCTCCCCTTTTACAGATGAAGAAACTGAGGACCTAGGAGATTTTTCTTTTTTTAAGTCACACAACTTGTGGGGCATCTGGGTGGCTCAGTCTGTTAAGCGTCCAACTCTTGATGTCAGCTCATGTCAGGATCTCACATTTTGTGGGTTCAAGTCCCGTGTCGGGCTCTGTGCTGAGAGCACGGAGCCTGCTTGGGATTTTCTCTCTCCCTCTCTCTCTGCCCCTGCCCAACTCGTGCTATCTCTGTTTCTCTCAAAATAAATAAATAAACTTAAGAACAAAGTCACACAACTTGCCAGTGGCAACGGTGGGATTTATTTTTTTTAATGTTTATTTATTTTGAGAAAGAGAGAGAGAGAGAGCAGGGCAGGGGCAGAGAGAGAGGGAGAGAGAATCCCAAGCAGGCTCTGCGATCTCAGCGCAGAGCCCAATGCAGGGCTCAAACCCATGAAACGTGAGGACACGACATGAGCTGAAATCAAGAGTTGGACGCTTAACTGACTGAGCTACCCAGGCACCCTGGAAATGGTGGGATTTAAACCCAGGCCTGCCCCACCTCTCCCACAGGAGAGTCATAAGGGCTCTATAAGACAATGCATGTTTTTTTTTTTTTTTTTAAAAGCACTCAATAAATTCTAAAGGCACCAATCTTATTAATAATCACAATAATCCAAAGAACTGCGTTCATCCTATTCAAAGAAAGAAAACCAATCTCCATTCCTAAGTTTGTCAGCAGACCTTGCCTTTGGGAAAAATATCATCTCCCTGCTGGGATGAAGTGTTCCAGAAGAGGTCAGAGTGCTCCAGATGAAGACTCAACTCAAGATGGAGCATTTGTGGGAGTATTCCCTGGCTTCCATCTCTTCCATACTAGAGTCAGGTGCAGATACTCCAAGGCAAGGAGGTGTTCCGTCCCTGTCTGCCCCCGAAAGGCAGTCATCTGCAGACTAGAGATCTTGAAATCAGACATGCAAATCCATCACTATTTTAATTATCCAAGGAAGCAGAGCTCTTACCACCATCTGCCAAGATGCCAGCCAATCGTGATCATCACGGCTCCCCCCAGCGGTTCTCTCTGCATGAGAATCACGGAGTCATCATTAAAGGGCCACTTGGGCCCCAATTTCCGCCTACAGGATGAAGGTGTCCCCAGCGGAAGCTTGTGAGTGGGAGCTGTTTTTGCCTTCTCTCTATGCCTAGCTCATATTTTCCTGAGCACTGTTAATTTGCTCCTGAGCTTGTCATTATCAGTTTCTTACCACCACCTCCAGGCAGTACTGATTAGTGAGAAATGTTCCTCAACAAGAACTGTCAGTTCAGAACTCGGCCCCACGGCAACAAGTTAGGTGGAGATTCATTCTGGAACATGGGTGGATGTGCAGTTCTGCTGATTCAAATCGCAGGCTTATTCAGAGGGCAGACTAAACTATAAACACTAATTAAGGCAAGGGCTCTGTCCAGGTCTGTTTCCCTGGCTGGTAATGGTGCAACTGGGTCGATTATGCTAGCAAAGGCTCCTATGGATGATCTCAATTTAGTATGGCTTTCAGGGAGGATGGCAAAGTCCTCATTGTCTCCACATCACCAACAAGCCAACAGCCAACATTGGGCATAATTTTATGGCTTCTCTTGACAGCCCATTTGTCCACCACAATCACGGTTCATCAGAAGAGCATTGAAATGACAGTAACATGGGTTGCTTCAGTTTGTTCCTCTGCAAGTACAGACACAAGACCTGGCGCTTCAAGGATTCCTTTGGAGGGGCGCCTGGGTGGCGCAGTCGGTTAAGCGTCCGACTTCAGCCAGGTCACGATCTCGCGGTCCGTGAGTTCGAGCCCCGCGTCGGGCTCTGGGCTGATGGCTCGGAGCCTGGAGCCTGTTTCCGATTCTGTGTCTCCCTCTCTCTCTGCCCCTCCCCCATTCATGCTCTGTCTCTCTCTGTCCCAAAAATAAATAAACGTTGAAAAAAAAAATTAAAAAAAAAAAAAAAAAAGGATTCCTTTGGAGAAGACATCACTGATGCAGGTAGCATCAAGGCGTGGGCATTTCTCTTTCAGTAAGGAAAGTCACTGATAATCAAGGTCACTACAGACAGCAGCGTCAATAGGACTGACTAAATATGTGACCAGGCTAACCATTCCAAAAGGAGATGAAATTTTAGAGGCAGAGAGACCTAAAAGCTCATGGAAGGCAGTGGATATCCCAAGTACGTTTTGGGGGGGGGGGGCAGACTTTCTTGGATTCCAGTCCCTGCCCTGCACCTGTAGCTGAATGACCTTGAGCAAGTTAATCCATCTCTTGCTGAGCCAAAGACCCCTTACTTGTAAAAGGGGGACCATGACAGTGTGTCCTTCGTAGGGTCTGCGACATAAAGGAGGCAATGGAACAAGGTATCTAGTCCAGTCACTGGTGTGAAGCTGGCATTTGCTAACAGGTTATTATTTTTTTTATCTTTATAATCCTCCTCCTCCTCCTCCTCCTCATCGGTCATCATCATCATGTTCATGCTATATCATTAGGACTGTTGCTGTCCGTACTGTGTAGGAGGGTGCAAAGACCAAAGTAGTTAAAACAAGTCTTTGGGAAAGACCTATCAAGCCTGATGGGCCTAGACCCCAGATATGGCCATGGAGGCATCAGACAAAACACTAAGGGCAGACCCTCCTCCACCACTGACCGTGTGCCAGGTACTGTTCTGGGCACTTCACACACATTAGTTCATTTGGTCCTCACAATGAGGCCCTAGGAGGTAGGAGTTACTATGATCCCCTACATCTCCTATAAAGTGCTGGCCAAGAAGAGGGAAGCAGAAGTGTTCCAGGAGACTTCTGGGAAGTTTCCTTAAAGGAAGGAGCATATTCTTCTTCATGTTTTCTTCCTCCTGCAAAATATTCATCCCGAAAATGGAAAGCTCCACTGTTGGAACGGTGGATAAAAGAAACAGAAGGTGCCTGGGTCCCTGAAAAACTGTAAGCTGCCATATCAGCCTTAAACGGTCTTCCTCTAAAGTCACTGTACTTGAGAGAGAAATACAGATAACTCTATCTTATCCAAACCACTGCTGTTTCTGGTATTACGTTAAAACTAATCCTAAATAATATGCCAACACACCCAAGCAACTGATACTGAGGAAATTTGGCACCTTTTAATGTAAGATATGTAACTGAGTTCATACGAGAGCCCTATGTCACCCCTGACAGGTGTCACTGGATATCCATGATACAAAACTGTGTAAGTACTATACTGAGGTTTTCATAGAGTTTAAATGAAAGAATACTTCCTTCTTGGCTTGATAATTCAAAATACACACCTCCTAAAAATGAGCACCACACTAGAATGTTTTTTCATTCGTTCACTCACTCATCCATTTGGTGAGGCTACGGTAGACCAGGGGAAACACAGACTTTGGAATAAAAAGAACCCGAGTTCAAATCCCAGCTCTTGTATTGCCAGCATATATTCTCTTATGTTTACTTATCAACTCTTAGCCATATTGATCACAGCAAATGAAATGGTGGTAACTCTAGCTGCCTCTCAAGGCTGTTGTGAGGTACAAATGAAATGCATATATAAAGCGTTCAGGACTGGGCACATTAAATAGCACCCAATAAACATATCCTTTTTCCTTCAAATATGTGCCTGCACCAAACCTTAGATGAACCTTATATGTATGGCACACAGGGCTTAATAAATGGACACATTGGTAAGAATAACTTCACTGGGGCGCCTGGGTGGCTCAATCAGTGAAACATCTGACTCCTGATCTCAGCTTAGGTCGTGATCTTAAGATTGAGAGTTCAAGCCCCGCGTTGGGCTCCCTGCTGGGTGGGGAGCCTACTTAAAAGCAAAACAGAATGAAAAGAATACCTTTACTGCAGTTAATAATCATAATGATACTGAGAGAGTAGTGGCAATCATAGCAGTGGTCGTAGAAACAGCGGTAGTAAAATAATCAAAAGCTAAACAGAGAGGGTGAAAATAAGGAAGGTCCCCAAATGTGTGCGGTTAATACCTACATGATCAAAACTTAACTGTTCAGCACGAGGTCGGAGACTGTTTCTGGAGAAGTGTGGAATTTTTCTCATGAATCCTCACCAATGTTTCCAGTAATCAAAGCAGTGATTTTCCTTGCTCACCAAGCAATCTTATAATCCTAAAAGAACGTCTCTCTAAAACCCAGGTGTTTAAATTGTCCAATGAATTCCTCTCTTTTTTCAAAAATGAATTTTTAAAAAGAAGTTGATGGACAGGATGAACGCACACCCTAGAATCTGCTCTCCTGTACAAACCTTTACACCGAGTGGTAAGATGCCAGATACCCTTGCCCCAGCGCACAGGGGTGGTTATTAGGTCGTTCGGCCTAACTCACGTGCATTCACAGAAACTAAGTAAGCAAGGGAAGATATAAGCCGGCTGTGCAAAAAACCACGGGAAAACCTTAAAGTCACTGTCCCTGCAGCCTACTCGAGAGTTTAACAGAACTCTGATGGCAGACATCTGGGTGTTCCGACAGTGGGAAACAATGCAGTTAAGAATTGCTAAGACATAGGCTCAAAGTCCAGCAAATGTATAGTTTGTCGACACGGTGTAATCCCGTGCTGCCACAGAGACTGATGTCGATGGGGATGAGTTAGTGACGTGGAAACTGTTCATGACTTATTGCTGAGCAAGAAAAAGAACACCTTATCAAACAGCATACAGTGA
Organism: Prionailurus bengalensis; assembly: GCF_016509475.1. Classification (NCBI taxonomy): domain Eukaryota; kingdom Metazoa; phylum Chordata; class Mammalia; order Carnivora; family Felidae; genus Prionailurus; species Prionailurus bengalensis. The sequence continues at coordinate 186,379,847 of NC_057344.1, read as the reverse complement.
CAGAATTCAAAAAAATGCTTAATGGGTGCAGGAGGGGTGGGTGGGTAGAGTCGACTAGGAAAGGCATGCAGAGCCTTCTGGGGAGCTGAGAATGTTCTATATCTTGACCTGGGTGGTGCACATGCAAAAATGCATTGAGCATTCACCGTGTGCATTCACTGTATGTGCGTAGCATGTGATATAAACTCATTTTTAGAAATAAAGGCCTGGAAAAATATCTGAATGATTAAACACTAAAATATTAACAGTAGTCATCTCTGGGTACTGGAATTATAGTTATTTTCTTTTAAACATACGTATATTTTCTCGGGACAGTTGGCTGAGCGTCTGACTCCTGATTTTGGCTCAGGTCATGATCTCATGGTTCATGGGATCGAGTCCCGCATTTAGGCTCTGTGCTGACAGCACGGAGCCTACTTGGGATTCTCTCTCTCCCTTTCCCCTGCTCTCTCTCTCTCTCCCTGAAAATAAAAATAAATAAACTTTAAAAAATGAATAAACATACGTATATTTTCTAAATTTGGGGACCGCTTAAGTTTATTCAGATATTTAAAGTCAAATCCATCATGATCCAAAGTTTTACCATCTCTAGGTAATACCTTCAGTCACTCACCTCTCTTCGCCACCCTTTCTCCATTCACAGATTCAGGCTGACAAGGGTAGGGCCCCCACAGCTGCCCAAGGAAACTCTCTGTGATGGGGGCAGGTAGGATCCAGGGGACGTGGATCTGTGGCATTACTAGATTCTAGTACTTCTGCGGAGCCCCTGCTCAGACAGCACTGGGTCACCCGGAGCACCTGCCTGCAGCCTCCACAGCAGAGGTGGCATCCTGACCGTCCTCCAGTTATGGCCACATCTGCAGGTGTCCCTGACGCCACTTTTGCTCAACTTCCAGCCTCTACTGAAGTCTGGGCAGGGATTTGGAACCCGACCCCAGAAGTCTCTATCTCAGCTCAAGTTCTTGGGCTCAGATCTAGGTCAGCTGGCACGAGCATGCAGAGGATAGGAACCCAAGCCTTCCGGTGGGAGAACCATCTGACTTGAACTTAAAAGGCCTGCCTCCACATACTTGCTTCTTGCCAAGTGACCATCAATAAGGACTCCGAATTTCCATTTCTTCACACTACCCCCTGCTCATTCTAACTGACGAGGTGGTTATGAGGATAAGGGAATGGAGAAGAAGGTGACAGCATCCCATTGGCTTCTGCACCCTAACTTTTAGCAAGGTGCCTGAGGCCGGGTTAATCCTCTTAAGCATCAGTAGAAGAAAGACAGATGTAAGGTACTGTTTTTATGTATTATGTCCTGTGATGAGGTGACCGCAGAGGCCAAAGCAATCGCATAGCTTCTTTGCATGAGAGTCAAAGGTGGGTGCGAACAACCTTGGCACAAACCCTTCTAGTCCAGGGTGAAGGCAGAGGCTGGGTACGACACATGATAGCACAGGTCAGAGCCCGTTACAGAAAGTAGCTCTTTATAACCAAATGATTTCCCACCTGCAGCTTCTGCCTCTTGTCAAGCAATATATCTGATACGATAAAATTTCGGTTTGGAAGAAAAGAAAGGAAAGAAGGGGAGGTTGGGATGGATGGAGAGAGAGAGAGAGAGAGAGAGAGAGAGAGAGAGAGAGAGAGAGAGGAAACGACTTCTAGTGAATTCATAAATCCCTTGGAGCTTATTAAAAGGAGATTTGACTTACTACCTTTAACAGATCACAGTCTGTATTTGGAAAGTCAGAAGGTCTGTGAGATCAAATGGATACAAGGCGACTTTGGGGAGAGAAACACACGAGAATGTTGTTCTGACGAGCAAACAAATGGATGTCCTTGTTTTAATTCAGCAGGTTTTCAATGCAAGTATTAACTGAGAGCCGGATAGGCTTGTCACCTCTTTCAGATTTGTCTACAAGCAGGACTTTGTGCTGGGTATAATGGCAGATTCAAAAAACACCCACCCCTTCCCACTCTGAGTAACTCCAGGCTGGAGACAAGGCACGTACGCAAATAATTCCGACCTGGTCACGGAGGTGCGCCTGGATGCTATGCGATCGCAGGAGGCCAAAGACCTTCCAGGTGGAGGTTAAGGTGGTTATGACTGAGCCTCGAAGGAGGAGTGAGAAGAAGTAAGAGAACCAGGGTTCCTGCCAGAGGGCACAGCCTGAGCAAACCCCAGGTGGGTGGAAACGCTGGCTTCCTGCAAACACTCAGCGTGCTTCTCGTTTACCGAGAACACAGGACATGTGAAACGGAGATGTGCAAAGTAAGGCCGGATCATTTGGTTTGGATGAAAGTAAGAAAGGCCTTAAACGACAATAAAGTCTGAGACAGAGTGAGAGCCAGCGGGAGCTATGGAGGCTTTTGACCAAGGAAGGGTCAGATCCCAGTTTTGCTTCCAGGCACTTGACCAGGCAGTGAGGAGAGGGCGGGAGGGCAGAAACGGGTGCAGGAGGCAGGGAGGCGTGTTCTCCAGGGAGGAGGTTACTGTTAGTTCTTTGTGAGCAAGTGCTGTGTCCTGAGAACTGATGTCAGCCTACTAAGAGGCTTATTCAGGACCCCACCAAACGTGGGAAGGAGTTAGCAATGGCTCCGAAGACCAGGGCACCATTTCCTAAAGCACAGGACCACCACCTCGGCTGCAGAGGGTCGGGGACTTGGAAACATACTTTCATATATATCACCTCACTCTAGCCTCATCTCAGGTGAGGGATACAAGACGGATACTGTTATCCTCGTTGCATAAAGTCCAGAGAAACTTGAGGTCTTGGGGAAGTCATGAGATTCGCCCAACACTAAGTAGCTACCTACCGACGGAGCTTGAAGACTTACGTGACCCAGCTGGTGAGGATACCGGTCATGGGCTGGTGCCACGTGGACACTCACTCCCAGCTTCTTTGGGGCCATGAGCAGTCTGGGGGAGAGGCTGGAAGTGGGGCACACCAGCAGCTGAGCAGGGCTGGCTTCAAAGACAGTATCAGAAATGGCAACGTGAACTCTTTCCTTCCTTCTTTCCTTCCTTCCATGAGTACCTGCCAAGGACCATGTGCCTGGAATTGTACTAGATATTATTGCCCCCCCCCCCACACCTCTCTGAGGGCTCCCATTTTCAGGAACCCCATTACCTTGCCTTATTATGCTGCCAACAATTCTCCACACCATCTCCCCAACTGAAACGTACCATCAACTTCCCAAGTAAAACATACCAGGCCCAGGGGAGGTAGGACGCTCATGTGATGTGACATTTGACCATGGCCTTTAAGTATGCAAAGGAGGTCACCTTGGACACAAGCAAAGACCTAGAGATGCCTCAGGGCCTGGAACGATCTGGTATCTGTTAGGAGTTCTGTGGAGAGTGGGGGAGTGGATAGGCAGAAGGGGCCCAGGGGAGTCATTGGAGGTGAGGGGGGAGCAGGGCCCCTGGAGGCCAACTGAGGGACTGGCCTTGACTCTGCAGGCCCCTGAGGGCCATCAGAGAGCTTGAGGCAAAGGAGTGGTAAAGCATTTCAGTGCTTATAAGGACAACTCCAGCTGGATGACAGGACACAGAAGAAAGGTCTTACAGGATGTAGCAGATAATTCTGAGGACAGTGAATGAGAATCTGAGCCGTGGTGGGACGGTGGAAATGGCGACACAGAGCCCTTATTAAAGACTTGTTCAAGAGCAGAAGATATGGGCCTTGATTAATAATTAGATTGGGTTCAGCTGTAGCGACATCATCACTCGAGATGGGATGGAAGAAGGGAAGACAGATAGGAAAGGCAGAAGCCAGAGGGAGGATGGATTCGGGTTAGGGCACATTGAGTGTAGGGTGCCTGGAGACATGTCCAGCGGCCATGTGCAGGGATGCAGAAGCCCAGCAGGTGGGGAAGGAAGAGTGGAGTGTCAGAGGCTGCACAGCCAGGACCACATAGGCTGAAACCTGAGGACAGACCACTGTGCATGGCAGAGAGGAGTCTGGTCTTGGATGGGCTTGGCAAGGGCACTGCAGGAGAAAAGATGGGGCAGAAGGCAGACTCAGGTGGATCGAGAGTGGATGAGAGCAAGGGGACAAGGAAGAGGCTCAGGTGGGCTCCTGTGTCCTTCTCGACCCTCATCCCTATCACATTGACTCCTGGCAGATCAGCTACCTTCCCACCGCACCCAGGTAATTTCTCCCCTGCTCAGAGGGTATAATCATGTCATCAGTAACATTCTGTGTGTCGACCATTAATAAAGCTATAGGTGGGCAGGCACATTGATGAGTCACTTTTCCATGAGTGAAGACCTCAAAGTAGAGGTCCTGTATATGGGTCAGAACTGGGTTGGTTCTTGGGTATTATTCAGTATCCCCACTCAGTTCTGCTCCTCTTGAGTCATAGCATGAAATTCATTCCTATCTCCTACCCACCCAACATAGCTGGTCACAGTCCCTTCTCTTAGGAGCTCACTAACTTGTGTAGGAGTTGAGATCCACACACAGAGAAGGTCCCTATATTTCTCTGGGAGCATTTAAGTGCTATATGAGTGGCTTGGAGTCTAAGCTATGTAACGCAACAGGCTGAAGAGTTCACTTCAAGCTTGGGTGGTCATGGACGATTTTATGAGGGATGCGGGCTTCTATTCCATTTTGGAGGTCTAGTAAAGGCTGTGGTCTGGGAAGAAGTAGAAGGCCCACCCAGATGAGATCAGGATGTGGGAATGAGGTAGGAACCAGAATGCAGGATGGATCAGTTTGTCTGGAACACTCAGTTTCTGAGGGGACCAATGAGACATAAAGTTGGAAAGCTCAAGGCCAGTTTGAGGGGAGCCTTTGAATACCAGATAATGGGGAGCCAAGAAGGTTTCTGAGTAAGAAGACTTAGTGAAAAGTGCTTTTCTTCTTAAGGTGGCATAATAGATTAGTTGTACAGAGGATAGACTGTCTTGAAGGAGATCTGATATCCTGGACATAAATGACATGTCACAATAAAACAGCACAAGGTGATAGAAACAGAGTAGATTATTGAACAAACTTATACAGAAAATGAAAATGGGAAGACTTCAAAACAAAAACCAACCAAGGTTTACGTTCCTTGGGAACCCCTCCCACGGGCACCATGTCACCTGATGGGCCACAGAGAGATGCAGACTCTCCACTAAGCAAAGATCTCCACCATGAGGTACCCGAAGCCCCAGTGTGGTTCTATTAGTGGAAAACCAGGCGGTGAGTAAGAAATGTCATTCACTCTGGTCATTTTCATTCAGGGACTAGCCAAAGTCCTCTTCTAATCTTCAGCCAATGTATTTTATTCAATGTGAAAGTCACTAAATTAATTTTTTAACATAATAAGAGTAGAAATTGTCAATTTTAGAAGCGCATATGCGAATTTCCCTGCACAGGAGAGAACATGAATCCTATTAGTTAAAAATAGCAGTTGTGCTCACTTTCCCCCACATGCTAATTTTAATAAACTTACTCTGAAATTAGCCTGCCACTATGCAGATAGCTGCTCATCCAAAATGCTCCCAGTAAGCACTAAGCTTGCCTTGCAAGAGTTCAAGTACTCCCAGGAAACTCTGAACAATGCAGAGTTCTAAATGGAACTCATCTCTTCTCACCAACTTGGCCACTCCCAATCCTCTATCATGCCCAGCCTGGCCTCTCTCTAGCCACCCATCACGGGTCATCTTGGACCCATTCCATTTCATCTTCCCAATCCAGTTGGCTATGAAATCCTGTCGGGGTCATTAAAAACAAAATCTTTCTCTTAGCCATCCCTTCTCCTCTATTCCCACGGACGCTGTTATCTCCTTACCACTTCATTTATTCAAACATCCAGATTCATATATCCTACAATTACTTAATTCCTATAAAGGGCAAAGCACAGTGCAAAGAGAGCGAAGGCCACAAATTAACAACACATGGTCCCTGCTCTCAAGGAGTTCAAGATCATTTGGGTTCAGCGGAGAGATAGACACGTTATAGGTTAGTTAGAAAACCATGTAAGTGGCATGGCTTCGGTGCCAAAGGAGTAATCGGAAATGCTGGTGGTGACAGAAAACACTAGATTGCTAGTCCCTCATCTTGTCTTTCCCCGATTCCTGGCAAAGTTACCAAATTTGTCTGCACATCCCCGCTGCCTGGCATAGTGCCTCGCAGACTCTGTTAGAGGCTCAGTGATCACTGAGTTCGGTGGAAACAGATCTATCCCAGATAGTTTCATCGACTTGTACCCCAGCTAAAAAAGTGTCCAGCACCTCTCCATTACCAGCTATGTTAGAGCACGCCCTCTGTCTTGCTTCTGAGGTCATTCACCATCTGGGCCACCCTGGCTCTTCCAACCTTCATGTCTGCTATACCTCAACCCACTAGTTCCAGCCTTTCCTCAAAGGTCAGAAGCATTTCCTCAAAGGTCAGCTGCCAGCCCAGTGTTCATGCCTGCTTCTATCATGATCACCCATGGCCTCTTCAACCAAAGGGGAGGGACCCAGTTCAAGTTCCACTGCCTCTAGGAAGCTTTTTCCCACCTCTCAAGCCTGACCAAGTGTCTATATATGTGCCTGCTATTCTGTACTGTTTTTTTAAATTTAATACTATTATTAATAAGAATAATACTTTGAAATATTAACTGATGTCCTATCTACCCACCTTGCCTCCATTTCCTATAATTCCTACCCTGTTTCTCCCTGCACATCCCTCTGCCTTTTTAAGAAACCAGACATTCTGCCTTTGTGTTCCAAGGAAGGGAGCACCCAGCAAAACACAGGTAACAAAGTGATTGGCTCTTCAGTGTTGGAAGTCTGGTCCTTAAGACATCAGGGCATGGAACAGCCTCCCCAGGAGCTCCCTCCCCCATGGCTTCCCAAAAGACTAGAAAGATCTCCAAAGTTGAGGAAAGGGCAGAATCAGAGGGCAAAGAAAGAGAGTTTGGCTATCAGTGAGTCTCTAAGAATGAGCACGGAGCCTCTGCCTAATCCGCCTGGGTGAGGGCAGTGGAGGGGGAACCCCAGGACCAGGGTGGGGAGCACGGCTAGTCGTGCTGGAAACCTGATGAAGTGGGATGTGAAGAGGTAAGGAATAAAGCTCTCCAGAGCAATGTCTATCTCAAATATCCATCTCTCCCCTTTATTTATTATTATTATTTTTTAATTTTTTTTTCCAACGTTTATTTATTTTTGGGACAGAGAGAGACAGAGCATGAACGGGGGAGGGGCAGAGAGAGAGGGAGACACAGAATCGGAAACAGGCTCCAGGCTCTGAGCCATCAGCCCAGAGCCTGACGCGGGGCTCGAACTCATGGGCCGCGAGATCGTGACCTGGCTGAAGTCGGACGCTTAACCGACTGCGCCACCCAGGCGCCCCCATCTCTCCCCTTTAAAAAAATTAGATTTCGGGGTACCCAGGTGGTTCAGTCAGTTACACGTCCAACTTCAGCTTGGGTCATGATCTTGCGGTTCATGAGTTCAAGCCCTGCGTCTGACTCTGTGCTGACAGCTCAGAGCCCAGAGCCTGCTTCGGAGTCTGTGTCTCCCTCTCTCTCTCTCTGTCTCTCTCTCTCAAAAATAAATATTAAAAAAGATCTTGAAAAAATTCGATTTCTTGAGGCACAACTCACACAGAGAAAGGTTCATCTTTTTTGGGTGTACCGCTCTATGAATTTCACTACACTTGTACAATCACATAGCCGTCACCACGGCTGAGGCACAGAATACGTCCATCACTCCACAAAGTTCCCTTGTGCCCTCCTGCCGTCAATCTGCTCACCCTGTTCCCAAGCTCTGGCAACCACTGATCTGTTTCCTGTCCTTGTAGCTGCGCCTCCCCAGAAATTTCGTATTAATGGAATCTTACAGTAGGTACGCTTGGCTCGAGCCTCTGGTTTCCATCACTTGCCAATTTTTTTTTCTTTTTTTAGTATAGTTGGCACACAATGTTACGCTAGCTTCAGGTGTACCAAATGTTTTGGAGGCTCATTCATGTTTCTGCACGGATCAGTAACCTGTCCCCTCGTTAACACTGAGCAGGATTTCATTACATGGACGCACGACAGTTATCCGCTCGTCAGTTCACGGACACTGGGGCTGTTTCCATTCTCAGTGATTATATAAAAAAAAAAGGGCTATAAACATTCACATACAGGCTTTGGTGTTGACGTGCATCCTCACTTCTCTTGGGTAAACACCCAGGGGCAGGGCGGCTGGGCTGTTCGGGTAAGCGTATGTTTGACTGTATGAGAAATTGCACAACTTTCAAAAGTGGCCGTAACCACTTTCTATTCCTCCAGCAACGCATGGGGCTTCCAGTGCTCTGCATCCTTGGCGGCATTCGGTTTATCCATTTTTTATCTGTTTGTTTTTCCCTCCTGACAGGTTGTGTTGTGGAACCTTATTGCGATCTCAATGTACATTTCTCTAATGACTGACACTGTTTAGTATATATTCATGTGCTTATTTTCCATCCAAATCTCTTTTTTTTAATTTTTTAAAGTTTATTTTATTTATTTTGAAAGAGACAGAGATAGTGGGGGGGGGGGGCAGAGAGAAAGGGAGAGGGAGAGAATCCCAAGCAGGCTCTGAGCCCGATGTGGGGCTCGAACTCACGAAACCATGAGATCATGATCTGAGCTGAAACCAACAGTTGGATGCTTAACCGACTGAGCCACCCAGGTGCCCCACCATCCAAGTCTCTTGAGTGTAGAATCTATTTAACTCTTTTGCCATTTTCTTTTTTTTTTTAAAGTTTATTTGTTTACTTTGAGAGAGAGAATCCCACACTGCCAGCGTGGAGCCCGATGCGAGGCTCAAACTAATGAACCATGAACTTGACTTGAGCCAAAATCTAGACTCTGATGCTTAACTGACTGAGCCACCCAGGCACCCCTCTTTTGCCATTTTAAAAATTAGGCTGCTTGTTTTTTTATTATTCAGTTGTGAGAGTCCTTTATATATTCTAGATATGAGACTTCTGTTCTGCACAAATTTTCTCCCAGTCTGTGGCTTATCTTTTCATTTTCCTAAAGGAGTTTTTCAAAGAGCAGAAGTTTTAAGTTTTGATAAAATACAATTTATTCTTTTTTCCTTTTGTGGTTATGTTTTTCATGTCCTATGTACCCTTCTTACTCTTGAACCTCCCAAACTGTGAAAAACCATCTCAGTGGTGATAAGAGAACCTTCCCAAGTACAAGCTGGGCACAGATAAGGTTCCATTCCCTAGGCTCCCTAGCCTCCATGGCTAGGTGTGGCCACGTGACTATGCTCAGACTAATGGGATGTGAGAAGAAGTCATCCCTAATTTTAAAAAGCCCCTCACCCTGGACTCCCCCTGCCCTTTTTTTCCCCCCATTCTCATGGGTTGGGACAAAAACATGGCAACAACCAGCTTCATACATACAGTTGGGGACCACCCCCTCAGACACACTGGAGTAAGAAGGTGTAAAAAAAAATCTGAGTTCTTAGATGACTCACGGAGCAGGGCCTCCCAGACTGGACCACCACACACTGTAACATGAAAGAGACCAACATATCCACCTTATTTAAAACAACATATTTTGAGGGTAGGTATCTTTGTTAAAGCAGCTTAAACTTAACCCAAAAAATTCACCCTTCTTTCTGGGGAAGTAGACAATAACCTCAAGGGTCTTGGACCCACCCGGTGTCATGTGGTGTATGTATGCAGACAACTGCACAATAGTTTCCAAAAGTTTCCATCAGCTCAGGAGTGATTTGGGGGCAGCGGAATATGAATCCCTTGCCTTTCCCCTGGGCAAGAGAGCAGGGTCCCCCTTGCTCAGCAAGGTCCTCTGAGCAAGGCTCAGAGCCGCGAAGGAACAAATGATCAACTTGTTCTTCGTTCACCCAAAGTAGCGCGGGTGGGGTACAAGCCATTGCTGAGAGGGGGACAAGGAGAGACACAACCGTGACCTATGACTAGATACTCGATGAAACATGAGGAGATTGTAACTATATGAAAGTAGCCCAGACGGGATGCGTAACCCCTACCCCGTCACCCCTGCCAGCGGCTGAGAACCACTTAAGCCCCCTACAACTTAAATACAGGCTGGGGGAAAGGGAGACACAGGACTCCGACCCAAAGTACATTTCCATCCCTGGGAATGTGTAATCAGAATTCACATGCTGTAGCAAAATATAGACGTCTTCATTTCATGAATGCCCAAGTTTCTGTCCTGAGGTTCATGCTCATTGTACTAACGTTCACTAAGCACCACCTGCCAGGCAGAGGGCCAAGGACTAACAAGCCCCTCACACACCTACGGGGTATGTACTCATTACCCATCTGAAGATTAGGAAAACGAGGCTCAGAGAAGCTGCACAGTGCAGGGACTTTTCCAGTCCATTCTGCTTCGGGCAAATAGCCCCTGCTGCCTGCCCGCTCTCAGGCCACGTGGCCTTCCTGGGCAGGGCCCACAACCAGATTACCACACTCCTGAGCCACTGTCTTCCAGGCCAGGTGAGTGATCTAAGTGGGTTCAAATGGAGGGACGCCTGCGGTTTTATGGGACGTACTACATAAGAGTTGCTGTCTTCCTCTCGGAACTTGAAAAGGACGGGAGGCTGAGACTCAAGACAAACAGCAAGGAGACTCACGGATAGAGAGAAAGTGCCCATTTAAGTGTGGGATCCAGCTGGGGCCCAAACCACTCCTCTCTTGGAATTACTAGACAGGTCAGCTATATTGGTTTGTTGCAGCTGCTGTCACAAACTGCCATAAACTGGGCAGCTTGAAACAACAGAAATTAATTCTCTTCTACTCCTGGGGGTTCAAAGTCCAAAATTAACGTGTCAGCAGGGCCATGCTCCCTAATAAGGCTCCAGGGGAGGACTGTTCCTTGCCTCTTCCTAGCTTCTGGTAGTTTCCAGTAATCTCTGGAACTCCTTAGCTGCATAACTCCTGGTCTCTGCCTCTGTCATCACATGGCCTTCTTTCCTCTGTGACTTCACCCAGTGTCTTCTCCCTGTGCATCCCTACATCCAAATTTTCCTCTCCTTGTAAGGACACTAGTCATTGGATTAAGAACCCACTCTAATGACTTTGCCTTAACTTGATTACATCTTCAAAGATCCTATTTCCAAACAAGGTTGCGTTCACAGCTTTGGGAGGTTAGGATTTGAACATATGTTTTTGGGAAGCACAATTCAACCCACAACATCAGCCGATAAATTCCCTGAGCTGAACCGCTTTGGGTTAGGTTTTTGATCATTTGCACCCAGAGAGAAGTAGAGCCAAGATTCACCCGCAGAGCTCAGTCAACAACGCAGACCCAAAGGCACACCATTAACCATAGGGCCTATTCAATCTCTGTCTTTCCAATGTCAGTGGCTCTATTCTGGGTAGAGGTGCAGGGTTACACAACACACTCAAAGAATACGACGCTGACTGCTATCTAATTAATTAACCAAAAGTCAAATGGTGAAAATAGTGAAACTGAACTAGGCATGGGTTATCATAAGGCAGCGGGCCAAGAGGTGGCCAGCATTTTTATTTTAGAAATAAAAAATTACTGACCGTCTGCATGGCTGCATTTCAAGATCTCTCCCTGAGAGAGAGAGAGATCTTTTGGAAGATCACTTCAGGTGGTGCTAGGAAGAACATTTCCCCCTCCCCAGACATTCAATTTCTAAAAGAGAACATCAGCCAGGCTTCTTTCACATGCATGGCCGTGTTTACTTTGGGGCCTACGAGTGGGCTGCAACTTCAGCTAGTTATACTAAAAATATGAAAATAAAACTGATCTCTGTAGGATCATTTTAAGTGAAGACGGCTTGGTAGAGGCGAGCCGCGGAAGCAGACCGATGGAAAGGCAGCACAGGGCTCTGGGCAGGAAGGGCAATGGAGTGCGTGTCCAGGGCGGGAGGCAGAAACCAGGTCCTCTGCAGAAATCGACGTGAGCCGTCAAAAGGCCCACTCAGCTCAGGTCAGATGTCTGGTGACTGTCTTCCCCAGTTCTTCTGGCTGGATTCCAAAATCACTTTGAAACACCACCAGCCACTGACCACTCTCTCCCTTGGATCCTATTGGCTACGTAGCAGGCATCTCCACGCCAGGCCCAGTCCGCACCCGACCAGCTAAACTTGAGTGGGGCAGGGGAATCCCCTGGGTAGCTCAGTGTCTGAGAAGAGCAGATGTTAGGCTATACCCCTGGGCATTTTCATGCCATCGGTGTATCAGTTTCTTGTGGCTGCCATAACCAGTTACCGCAAACTGGGTGGCTTAAAACACAGAAATGTATTCTCTCACAGCTGTGGAGACCAGATGTCCACAGTCAAGAGGTGTCAGAAGAACTGATTCCTTCTGGAGGCTCTAAGGGAGAATCTGTTCCATGCCTCTTCCAGCTTCTGGTGGCAGCTGGCAAACCTTGACATTCCAGGACTTTCGATGTGCAACTCTGATCTCGATCTCCATCTTCATATGGCCTCCCTCTCTGTGCCTTCCCATTGTCTTCTCCCTTGTATCTCTGTGTCTGAAATCTATCTTTACTTTCTTTTGTAAGGACACCAGTCATTAGATTCAGGGCTCACCCTAAATCCAGGATGATTTCATCTCACAGTCTTTAACGTAATTACATCTGCAAAGACCCGATCTCAAAATAAGGTCCCATTCACAGCTACTGGGGGGTTAAGACTTAGATGGATCCACGGTGAAGAGGGGGAAATGCACAACGGATCCGGGGAGAGACCTTAAAACTTGCACTTTTCCCCAAAACGCAGAGTGACTCTGCGTTCTTTGTTCCCCAAATGACTGGGGTGCAGGTGATCTGTAGATCGTACTCTGAGGGACACTGATTTAGTCACTGGGGACTCAAAGGTGAATAAAACATGGTCCTCTCTCTTGGAGAACCTGCTGTCTAGCTGAAGATACACAGAGATGAACCAATGATTAATATACAAAGTATGGCCTAATGATTCCAAGCTCTGGAGTCAGATCAGGGTTCAAATTCTGCCCGCTCCAGCTGTAAGGCTCTGGCAAGCTCCTTAACCTATCTGAGCCACAGTGTCCTTACTTGCAAAATGAGAAATAATTCCTACTTTATAACGTTATGAGAATGAGGCTATGTAAAATACTTAACACTGATGAAGGACTCAAGAAACAGCCATGAGGTATTAGGAGAGGGGCAAGCATAGCTCCTTGCTGTGTGCCTTCCACGCCCTAGAGCCTTAACTGAGTGTTTGTGGAAGGCACGAATGCACTACCCTGAAGAAATCCAGCTGGGATAGGCAAGGCAACTCCTAAAAGGCACATGTCAGGATCTTGATTTATTCTATAAGCATTTTTTGAGCACCCGCTGTGTATGGAGCTCGGTGTGTAGGCCCCTGGATCAAAGCCAAGTAAAACACACATCCCGGTGGGGAGACCACCAGGCCGCAGTAGCGTGGTCAGCGCAAGGCAGAAGGAAGGCCACCTCGGGGAGGCATATTCGGATGCAATGAAGCACTTCCTTCCTCTGGTTTTCCACCCTTTAGCATTCTCTTCATGTTTATCGCGTAACTCTCCCGAACTGTAGCATAGGTTCCAGAAATTCTTTGAGAGCAGAAGGGGTTGTCTGCCTTCTTTGCCGCTGAATCCCAAGCACCTAGCGAGGTACCTGGCTGCTAATAGACCTTCGATACATATTTGTTGGAGTAGAGAACATTCTGCTGCCATTTCAGAGCCTAACCCTGGACTCTTATGAAGACGCACCCCCAGCCTCCTTGACTACTGGGTATGATTCTTGATTCTTGAAAGTTCCCTGGAGGATCTGTCCCTTGACATACAGCCAGAGAGTTAGAGGAGACGGGAGGGCGCAGGCCGCAAAACAATGCGTCCAAACGCTGTCTAGTTAGGAGTTTTCAGCTACTAGACCAAGAGTAAACAAACTAAACCAGGAAGAACTTAAGACATCTTATCCCTCTTCAGAAATACAACGCTTTGCACACACCAGACGTTAAGTACTGTTATCCGCCTGACCTGGAGGCCCTGGAAATGATTACAGGAGAAAGTATAAGGGTTTCCCTTCTAACATCCCACAGGGGAAGGAAGAGAGCAAATCACTACACCCTGCATTATGTGCACAGGAGTAAAGTCAAAGAGACCCCAAGTTGGCTTTGGGCAAAGGGATGGTTCTCCGGACGGAGAGAATGGAAAACTGGGGGGAGGGGGGTGCTCAGCAAGGCTAGGTAGCACCGGGAACTGCCATCACATATGGCGGTAAGTCAGGACGAGCGACCTACCTGTGACAGGGAGACATCAGCCCTCACTGTCACCTGCAGAAGCCGGACAGCCCCTCCCAAGCCAAAAAACTCAGGCTGGGCTGAAGAGGCAATAGCTCAGGAGACTAAAAGCCAACCCCGGGGTGGTTGTGACAAAGGGGTTTGGGGGGAAGAGGGCTGCTGTTTTCTGCTTGCACGAATCGACTGCCTTCCGCACCTGTCGTTCGCTCCTTTGATAAATGGCTCTCCACCTTACCCAGAGTAGGCCCGCAAGACACACGTGTTGACAGAAGTAAGTGACTGAATGAAGGCTACGGAGGACCCCGAACTCCCCCCACCCAAACCTCCACCGCAGGTAATTCCACCTGGCCCGGGGGGGGGGGGGGGGGAACCCCAGGTCCCGGATCTCCCCGCCCCACTCCCCGGCACCACCTTTCCGCTTCAGCGCGGGCCGTCCAATCGCTGGGCTCCACAACGGTGGTGACCGGGAAGGCAGGTGGGGCTTGGCTCCTCTCCTGCCGGGTCCCCCGCGCTCCGCTCTCCAATCCAGGGCCGAGCCCCGCGGGAGGGGGAAGGCCCCTCCCCTGAAGCCGGCACCAGATGGCGTGGAAGCGGCGCCCGGCCGGCCCGGGAGGCGCGCGAGGAGCGGCGCACCTGGCGGGGGCGGGGAGCAGCGCGTCCCCCGCCCCCCCGCGCGTCCCCGCCGCGCTCGGCCATCCAGGGGGGCGCGGGCCGGGGGAGGGGGACGTGCTGCGGGCGCGGGGCGGGGACGCGCGGCCCGGCCCTTCCCGCCTGGCCGGCGCCTCGGCCTCACCTCGCTCACCAGCCCCTGCCAGTCGCTCTCGGTCCGGTCGCCGTTCATGGCCTCCTCCTGCGGGCGCGGGCCGGCCTCGTGGACGCCGCCCGCCTCCGCCTCCGCCTCCGCCTCCGCCTCCTCCCGCCGCGCCGCCGCCGCCGCCGCCACCCGCGCCCCGCGCGGCCCCGAGAGGGCCGGGCGCCTCCGAGCCGCCGCGCCGCCGCCTGCGGCCGCCCGCGCTGTTGACTCAACGTCCGCCTCCGCGGGAGGAAGGGGAGGAGGAGCCGCGGCCTCCCGGCCCGCAGCCAGGGCCCCGCCGGCCCCGGCCCGCCCCGCGCCGCCGGGCCTCCTGACCCCCCCACCCCCCACCTCCGCGCCGGGACTCCTGACCCCTGCCCCGGCTCCCGACCCCTGACCTCCACGCCGGGACCCCTGACCCCTGCGCCGGCCCCGGCCCCCGACCCTCGACCCTCGTGCGGGGCCTCGAAGGGAAGGGACGGACGGCAGCGGGTGGTCTCAACCTGCAGGTGACTCCTGTGTCCTGGATGCCTGCTCTCCCTGGGCCGGAGGCGGGCTCAACAGACACCTGCGTGTCCCCTGCAAGAACCAACCCCCCCGCCCCCCAACTGTTTAACCAGCCCCTGACCCACTTCCAGAAAGTAAGCATCACCGGGACAGGGTGGTGGCCTTGTTCTCTAATGAATGTTAGGTGTAGGGCCTGGCACATAGTAGGTGCTCTACAAATATGTGTTGGTCACATGAATGAGCGAACCTCCTGTTATTATATATTTAACATTGTTTTTAAAGCTTCCAATGTTTACTTATATTTATTTCTCAAATTATCAGCTGTCATAAATAGGAAGCAAACGAAAATATTGAAAATAAAACAATATTGAATTCTAAATAGGACTAAAAGCTCTGAGCACGATGCTGCACATGTGTCAGGAGAGGTGTTTTAAGACCTACTGGCATCATGGGGCGCCTGGGTGGCTCTGTCACTTAAGCCTCAGACTCAGTTTTTGGCTCAGGTCATGATCTCTCACAGTTGGTGGGTTCGAGCCCCACGAGGGGCTCTGCGCTGACAGTGCAGAGCCTGCTTGGGATTCTCTCTTTCTCCCTCTCTCTCTGTCTGCAGTCACTTTCTCTCGTTCTCTCTCAAAACAAATAAGCTTAAAAAAAACCCAAAAAAACCCTACTGGCATCAAACGAGACTTTCCCCTGAAAGGAAGGACCGAAGAGAGTTACAGAGGGCAGGAAATCTTCAACATATGAATCATTATTATTTAAGATGGTTTTCCGAGGTCTCCTGAACTCCTCTCACTGACCACCACCAATGGTGAGCTTTCCAGTCGCGGAAGCACGACCTGTGCAAATGATCAGGTAGGTTGAGAAGCAGTTGTGAACCTATCGCACAGTTGTGGAAGCCTGACTGCCAACGTTGCTTTATGATTTCTAGCCCCCTGTGGATCCTGGATCAACCCTGTGAGATGGCTGTCTTCTTCATTTATCAGATGTGGCTACCGAGATCTGAAACGTGGAGAAACAGAGACTCAACTAGGACTTCTGGCTCCCAGAGGGCCTCTTCAGCATCTTGGAAGCCTGAAAAAGAAGTACCACACCTGGGAGATGGAAATACTGCGTTTTATTGTCGGCCTTGTTTTGTTGGCACGGTACATTGTTCAGAAAACGGCATTAATAATTCCCTGCCGGTGTCCCAGCCACTGTCTATAACTCTGACTCCAGGCTCAGTTACGTGACCTGCTTTAGCTACTGCAGTGTTTCCAACTGTGCACACAAAGAAGCTCGTGAAGAAGCGCTTGTGTACTGGGGCTCCTTGCTTAAGCTCTTGGGAACCTGTGATCACTACCGTGGAAACGAGCCCGGAAGAGCTTGCTGGATGATGGACTCACGACCGACAACCGGCCAGCTGCCACAGCTGTGAGTGAAGCCAGTGACCCCCAGGTGCCACAGATGAGAGGTTCACGCAGGAGCCCAGCTGAAACCAGCGGACGAACTACCCAGCTGAGCCTTGCCCGATTTGCTGACCCACAGACCACATGGTGAAACACATGGCTGTTGTGTGTGAAGCCACTAGGGTTTGGGGTGGTTTGCCACCCATGCATCAGCAGATAACTGATGTGGATGGTGATACTCCTGACGAGGAGCCTGGATGGTCTGAACTCTCCCTGGTGGCCCCGTAGAAGGCAACAGCCTCTGGCATCATGACCTGTTGGGCCTTCATCTAGAAAAGATTCTGCAACAGATTCTGGCAGGCCAGGGGCTATGACAAGGAGCCAGTCTGCCAGGTCGCACATTTATCCAGTGCCTTTTATGTACAAATACCGTACACATCCTGGGAATGTTCAACGACATCGTAGACCATGGGCCCTGTCCTGGAGGGTTTGCAAGCCTTACCATCAAGGCTTTGCAAGCGGATGTTCTAGGGAACAAGAAGAGAAAATAGAGGCCCCACTCTCTTTTTAATCCAAAGGGATAGAAAGAAGGTTCATCCCTGAGCTGAATGTCTAGGGTTAGCTCGGTGCCAGACACTTGTTCCTAACAGCCTTGATCAATGCCTTACGCTACGAATCAAGGCACCGTCTGCCAATATATTGCCCTCTGGCAAACCATCTGGGTTTCATCCGACCTGTCGATGAAACGAACTGTAGGAAGAGCAGGCAGAACGTGGTCCATCTGCCTTCCGCTGCTTCCTGGTCTGTGCATTCAGGTAGGAAAGCAGCCCTTCCTTTCCAGTTACCATGTATAGCTGAGGTTCACGGTACCCCTGCTGCTTTGGAGACTCAGCTGGTATTTCAGGCGGCGGGATAATCAGTGAGCAGTTGGGAGCCCAGGGATCTTCACAGGAGAGACCAGGTACCTTTAAGACAAGTCTCCTTGTGACTCTGTTTCCCCTGTGTGCTTTCCTTCCCTGCAGAAAGTCAGCCAGTTATTGAGGTATTGAGGTATTGGGGAGGAAAATCAAAGAGTGGCAAGCCTCTACCGTCCCCAGTGCGTGGAGAAACTTCCGACCCGGTTGAAATGGCATCCACAGTTGCCTGGCTTTTCCTTAGAGGTTTTATGCCCCAAGTGCCAGCTCGAACCTGCTTAGCTTGTGAGATGTGATGAAATCACCAACCAAGGCAATGTAGCTGCAAGCGATTCTTTTTTATCTCTTTTCATTTATGTAGCCTGACATTGAGTAATAATAATAATTAAATGCAGTTTAAGCTGTTAGGCACCTATTCCAGAAGGCCTCTAGATACCTCATCAACAGCAGCCCAGGCTGACAAAAACAAAGCTAATTATATTGTGGTTAACTTTTTTCAAAGAAAAAAATAAGACCGCTCACCAACGATCCTCATATCTGATAAAAAGCGGTACATCAAATGTTCCGCCCCACAGTCCATTTGCACGGGACCAATTTAAAACCAGGTGCCCTTGTCTTAAATTTGCCACCCTGGCACTAAAGTAATGAAATGATGGCTTTAGCCTCTATTTCCACACCCACCCCTAGCGCTCTGAAGTCTCCAGGGTCTCAATTTTTCCATATTTATTCATAGCCCCAGGGCCAGTTGTATTTATTTATTTATATGTACGTGGAGTGTTAGAAGAGCATGCTTTGGATGCTTTTGAGTGATGCTTCTCACTTTCAAAAGTTTGAGAGGGATTTAGATGTGGCAATCCAGAATAGCTTCATCTGAGAACCGGAGCCAGCAGATTCTGATGCAAACAAAACAAAAAAAAATCTCTGGAGAGACCTGGAAAGAAAGGACGACTGGAACTTATTGTTAGAAACCTAGCCTCTTGTCACAGCATCTCTACTGACTCGCAAGATGACTTTGGCCAAGTCCCAACAGCCCCAGACACATGGGAAGGCCCTAAAGCTTTTGATCCCACTTCTCCAGACAGTATTTCCAATTCAAATTCTGGCTGCCCAAGCAAAAATGTCAGTGTTCTCATTAAAGGAAACTTAGCAGCAAATCTCCAGTTGAGATTTTTGGCTCAGCTATTCTCTGAACTACACAACTGGGGCAACATTCACGACCACTCCTTTCCCCCAGTGACTCTTCTCTGGCCTGAGTTAGGAAACCCAGTCTGATGAGCCTGGGAAGAAAATGATTCAGAACGATAGTGATTTACAGTGACGCATTTGACATATACATATACATATACATACATATATATATATATATATATGCATTATATATTTATATCATTTTTAAAAATTAACTCCATATGAGCCAGGGTCCCCGATTCTCACCTTTGTCAAAGGAGGGCCGTTTGGACAGATCCTGCCAGGAGTCCCCCTGGCCTGGTTGCTAAGTGCATTCCTTTGTTCTTGATTTTCGTGGGAGAGGACAGAGGTCTGCAGGTCCTGGTGTCTACAGCAGTCAGGCCTCCTACGGAGTCTTGAGACCTGAGGTCCCCTGGGCCACTGGCCTCAATTCTATAAAAGATAAGCCTCCTCTCTTCCCCCTACCTGGGGATGCTTTGCAAAGCCCCTCATCCATCATTTCCCTACCAGGGCCGGGAGCCAGACAACAGACAGACCTGGACTCTGTCCGGGGGTTCCTGACTCAGAGCATCCTCTGTCTGTTAGCCTCCTGAGCTCCTGGGCCCTCTCTCTGCCACCACTAAGCCCTGCTCGCCCAGCAGCAAACAATCAGATGCTCCTGCTCCCCTCCCCCTTCCAGCCCCGCTGGCTGCCAATCAGCCGGGCAGCAGGGGGTGGAAGGAAGTTCCACTCCCCGCTGAACCACCGCTGAGGTGCTCAAATGACTGAGTGGGGCTGATGATGGCCTGGCAGGCCGGGACCCCGCAATTGCCATCCTGGAGGGACGCGGGGCGCGGGCGTGATTGGCTGGGGCGCTGCGGGGCAGGGGGTGGGGATGAGCCGAGGCAGAGGGGCAGCTTCTGCGAGGGAGGAGTTCTGAGAAGGGGGACTGAGAAGTCGGTCCAGGGAAGGGGCCAAGGAGGGCTGGAGGAGGAAAGGGAGGAAAGGAGGGACAAAGGGAGATGCAGGGCCCAGTGGGGCTCCTGATGGGAGGCCAGAAAATCAGGAAGGTGGGGGAGAGAAGGGCGGAAAACCGTGGGGCAGGGCTGAGTTGGGAGAAAAACGCCCCGGGCTGGTGGGGGAAGTGGTGTGAGAGGTGGCCCAAGGAAGGAGTTAAATAGAAAAGATACAGGGAGAGGCACTCTGCTCTCAGATTATTCAAATTTGTTTTACTTATTGATAATGTAGTTCATTTCTTCTGCGTGGGGGGATATGATTCAGCACAAATTTGATGTAAATTTATGGAAATATAAATGCAGAGAGGCTGCGGGCCTGAGCCACGGGCGGGTTGGCTGCGTGGCCCTCAGCACACTGGAGGTTAGCGCTCTCCGGACTTGGGGATCTGAAAATAGAAACGTCTGATTTGGGGGCCACTGGCCTCTCCTGCAGGCCAAGACAGGCACTGACCTTGTCGCTCTGCAAGGCTTATTAAAAAAAAAGAAAGAAAGAAAAAAAAAAAGTCTGATGATGGTCTAAAATAGGATCACCTACATTGTCCTCGGGTCCGATTTTTCTCTTAGGGTTCGGGGAGGGGGGGACAGTTTTTACCCAGTAGAGATGGGCAGGCTTATTTCAATGAAAAGGGACACCAAAGGAAGAGAACTAACATTATCTAGGACCTACTGTGTGTACAGAATTCACTAGTGAAGTGACAACAATGTTGTTTTTCCTTCCCCACTCTGGAAAAGTAATGGGACTTGGGAGAGGGGGGGAAAAACCCACAAAGGAAACAATTTGA
Source organism: Prionailurus bengalensis (assembly GCF_016509475.1). Classification (NCBI taxonomy): domain Eukaryota; kingdom Metazoa; phylum Chordata; class Mammalia; order Carnivora; family Felidae; genus Prionailurus; species Prionailurus bengalensis. The sequence continues at coordinate 186,359,098 of NC_057344.1, read as the reverse complement.
CAGGGTGAAAAGGTGGCCTTCCCTATAAATGGCCGGAGCTAGTAAAATATTTATTGCCCATTAGGCTGTCCTTCAGAACCCTGGATGTTGATTTTTACCTTTTCCCTTCATACGGGGTCATGACATTTATCTAATGATGTGCCTTCTCCCAGTTGGTAGCAGCCTCTCCAGCCTGGCCATGACCGTGACCGCAAAGAGAACCCTTCCCAGTGTGAGAATAGCTTCTCTGAGCCCGGCCTTCCTCTGCAACTTGCAGCGGCAGTGAGACAAGGAGATTCAAGACCCCAAGATACAAGGCCAACCAAAGGGTTTTACTGCCGTTTCATTCCCGTCAGAGACAGATAGTACCAGCCCTTCTTCCTGCTTTCCACCAAAGCTGTGATTCTTTTCAGAGTCCAAACGGTTGAGCTGCTGCACCTCCCTGGTCTGGGGGCACAAAGAGGTGTTTGCCTGCAGTCCCACAGCCATGGTGTGTGGGTGTACTTGAGCAAATGTTTCCAAGAATGGCAGCGATCTGCTCACTTTTATTACATCCGCGGGGCAGAAGCTGTCAGCCCTTGGTGACACTGATTATAATGCTTTGACCTCATTCAGTCACCAAAGGGCAGATTTCTCTTTGTTCTCTAGCAGAAACACAACTTGGCAAGGAGACGCGATTTCTAAAGCGAGACTGTCAACAAGGGTATTTATGAGCTTACCATGTCCCTGCTATTCCATTGAGTAGCTTACCTTTGGGGGAAAAGGCACACGCATGCACACATGTGACACGACAGTTGCCATTTATTAACCTGTTTGTTCCCATGAGACAGGAAAAGCAATCTTAAGGTAGTATAAGAGATCTGAGGAGGGTCTCCTAACAGCCAGGTTAAGACCCTGTCTTCTGTCCTCAAGGCTCTTAGTCTAGTGGCCAAGTCCCCCAAGCAGCTGAACACTGCAGAACCATGGAGGAATGTTCCAGAATCGTCCTTCACGGCTATGTTATGTCACATAGTCACCCTTTTCAGGAATCGGGAATGAATCGTGAAAACTAGATCCATTTGGTACACTTAAAAATGGTTAATACAGCAAATTTTATGTTCTATATATTCTACCATAATAAAAAAAAAAAGTGGAAAAAAAAAAGACTAAAAACACACAAAAAAGAAAAACTAGGTCCATTTGGAAAGCTGTGAGAGGGCAGGATCAAAGACTACAAAAATACAGAAAACATGAGTGGGTGAGTTGACTCACCAAATCCCAGATCATTTTGAAAAAGATAAAGCGATGACTCCTTTTCAAGGTGAAGGAAGTAGTAATTGGACAAAAGCAGGAGAACGGAAGCAGTGAGTGTGGGAGCTGGAACACTTTCACCATTCTGTGAACTGGTGTCCTCATCTATACAATGAGCAGATTGAGCCAGATGACCTTGAGGGTCTATAGTTCTATGAGATGAAGCAGAATTTTACATTTGGGTGGAACTCTGTCCAAAAGGTTAGTGAAGGTGCTGTTAAGCATCATTCCAGAAAGATCACAGCACCATAGGGTGTTAGAGATATGAGGAATCTCAGAGATCTGGACCCTTTATTTTACAGGGGAAGAAATAGAGACCCAAAGTGATAAAGCACCTTGTCCAAGGTAACAGAGCTTGTTAGGGACAGAGCTGTGCCCGCAGCCCAGCTTCCGGTTCCAATGCTCCGACTTCTTCACAATGCTTTGAAGTCGAGGATATTTGAAGTTCATGAAGACTGAAATTCTGGTCATCTATTGCCTTGCAACAAAACACCCCAAACCCAGTGGTTCCAACATTGATTTATTATTGTCTCCTGGGGTTTTGTGGGTTGACTGGGCTCATCTGGGTCGTTCTCATGTGGAGCCTCCTGTGTGGAGGTCAGATGGAGGCTGGGACTGTGGTTCCCTGAAGGCTCAACGGGATTGGACGTCCAAGACAGCTCATTAACATGGCCGGCAGTCGATGTTGGCAGTCAGTGCTGCCTGTCAGCCGAGAACTCAGCTGAAGCTGGCAAGTTGAACACCTACTCCTGTCTCTCCATGTTGGGCTTTTCATTACATGGAAGCCAGGTTCCCAGAAGGAGCTTCTCAAGAGCAGGTGCTTCAAGGAAGAACTATGTCTTAGTTCATCTAGGAGGCTATAATGGAATACCATAAACTGAGTAGCTTAAAAACCACAGACATTTGTTTCTCACACTTCTGGAAGCTGGGAAGTCCAAGGCCATGGTGCAGACAGATTCAGTGTCTGGAGAGGGCCACCTCTTAGATGACCATCTTTTCACTGTTATCTTAATGCCATGGGGCATTGGGTCTCTGGGGTCTCTTGTATAAGAACATTAATCCCAGTCATTAGGGCTGAGTGTTCATGGTCTAATCACCTCCCAAATGGCCCCACCTCCTAATACCATCACCTTGAGGTGACTTTTGAGGAGGCAGAAGCATCCAGACCATAGCAAAGTGGAAACTGCTGGTCCTCTAAAGGCCAGTCCTGGAACTGGCAGAGAATCACTTCCCCCACAACCTTTTGGTCAAAGGAGTCACAAATCAGCCCAGTTTCAAGAGAGGAGAGTCATAGACCTCACCTCTAGATAAAGACGGGATGGAGCCATCCATGTGCCTAATGGGACAGAAGGATTCCAAAGAATTCCATCGTCTTTGGAAACAAACTACCACAGGAGCAATTCTGATTTTTATCACAAACGATCCCTTGATGCCCTCTTTGAAACAACAATACTGGGCACCTATCAACCAAGCTTGACGTTTTTCTTTTTACCTTAATGGAAATGAAATCAATTGAGTTCAGGCACCTCAGTATACATTTTTTGTTTTGTTTTGTTTAGATTCTATCAGTTCAGGAATCCCCTAAGCCAAACCATGGCATAGGAGAGTCTCTAAGGAAATACTCTCACGATGAAGTATGAGTACATCTTGTGCGGAAAGGGCAGTGGAACCTACGAAGACCGGTACTAAAACATTGAAAGACTCCATTTCCCTTCATTATGAAGATCAGGGAAGTAGCAAAGAATAAAATAAAATTCCTTGAGAGGCACCTGGGTGGCTCAGTGAGTTCAGCATCCATCTCTTTGTTTCGGCTCAGCATCCACCTCTTTGAACCATGATCCCACGGTTTGCGAGTTCAAGCCCCGCATCAGGCTTGACTGTGCTGACTGTGTGAAGCCAGCTTGGGATCCTCTCCCTCTCCCTCTTTGCCCCTCCCCTGCTCATGCTCTCTTCCACTCTCTCAAAATAAGTTAACAAACATGTTTTAAACCCTTTAGAAAAATAAAAATAAATTCCTTGAGGACAGGGACTGGACCACATTCATCTCTGTATTTCTAGTGCCCAGAACAGAACACAGCACGTGGTAGGTGCTAAGTAAATGTTCCTTGAGTTCTACTTGAATGCCATCCTTCTCAATAATAATGTAAACTAGCATTTATTGAGCATTTGCCATATGCCAGGCACTTTGCTGAGCACTTGATGTGTGTCACTTCGCCTAACGTTCACAAAACCATGTAATATCTGTAATTATCCTCGACCTGATATGCAGCAGGTAAAAGCCAGGGAGGTTCCTGAAATTGTAAAATACTTCCATGCAGGTGGGTAAATAACAGATGCCTTGTGTCCCTGGGATGAACCTCATACCTTACACTTCTCCCTCACCTGATAGCCCAGCCCAGCAGGGACCCAGGTGGGCACTCCCAGGGAGCTGTTATCGTGTTCTGAGAGCCCTGTGTGGTTCCCCACAGTGGCTCGATCCCCGTGGGTTTTCCTGGCCAGAGTTGACCATGGGTAGACAGAGCCCGGGTGGCGCTAAGTGCTTGGTGCCCATCTAGCTGTCCAAGGCTGTAATGAGTCTTCAAGAGTGAATGCATCCGCAGTGGCTCTCCCGTGGCTGCCTGTGTGAGTGGTAGCCTCTGTATTGTACCTTCTGGGTTGTTGGATGTTTTGACTATCATTCCCGATTATGTACATTTGAAAGAAGAGGAAGCTGAGAATTTTAAAGAGTTTTTAAATGATTGACCAAGGCCATATAGCTAGTAAGGGTGGATGCAGGACCTTCTCTGAGCTCCGCGCACTCTGCTATGGAGCTTTGCTGCTACATTAGCCAGGGATGCTGTAACCAAGGACCACAGAACGGGTGGTCTTAACGACAGAAATTTACTGCCTCACAGTTGCAGAGGCTGGAGGTATGAAGTCAAAATTGACCGTGAAGGATCTGTTCCAGACTTCTCTCTGGGGCTTGCAGGTGACCAGCTTCTCTCTGTGTCTCCTTCTGCACGTATCTGTCACTACGTCCAAGTTTCTCCCTTCAACAGGACACCAGTCATATTGGATTAGGGAGCCACCCTGCTCCAGAATGACCTCATTTTAACTAATTACTTCTGCAATGACCCTATTTCCAAATAAGGTCCCATTCTGAGATACTGACGGTTAGGACTCCCACATATGCTTTGGGGGGCGGGGTGCAGTTCAGCTCATAACAACTATTTTTGTTGTTGTTGAGACTTCCCCCATGTCTTCCCCCATGTTCTTCCCTCATGTAGAACAAAGTTAATTAGGTGTCTACATAAATTATCTGGAGAAAGTTCATGATGTATATAGGTCTACCAGCTCTCCCATTAATGCTTAACCAGCCCCGAGGCTTTCCCCCCTCACTTCAGTCAGAAGCGGGTTGAATTGGTGCCACTTGGCAACGTTTGCCCTTGCTCAGTGCCACCTGTATCTTTCCATTGTGCCAATCCATTTTAGCATCTAGTTGAAAGATCTGAGAAGAAATGGGTTTTTTTACTGATTTTTATTATTTTTTGTGCGACTTCAGCGTCCTTAAGTTCACTGCTGGTTCTGTCGCCACTACGTGGCACGTGAAGTCAACTCTTGTCCTTCAACAGTTGTGTGAACTCTACAGCTCAGGAGATTCCGGAACCGCTGTTCACGGATGATGAATTCCTTCTCAGTCTCAAGGAGATACTGCCAGGGCCTTTCCCAGGAAGTGTGGTGGGAAGCATTGCCTTTGAACTTTTCTCTCACTGAGAGCTTCAGCCATATTCTGTGTATACGAGATGGTTGTCCAGTGTTCTTGCACACCCCTTCGAAATAGACAGTAACCTTGGTCTCAGATGCGGCGTCCTCGGACTTGGAAACTCATTGGACCAAAAATGTCTACAACTTATTTTTCCCCTTAGATTTTCTTTTTTTTATTGATTTTCCATTTTTAGCACAAGATTGATCACCAGCAAAATACCAATTTACATACAGATTCTGCTAAACTCAGCATCCTATATACTTGGGACTTTTTCATCCATAAACCAATTTTTTAAAGAGAGAGATTCTATTATCCGAAGTGTCCCCGATGACACTCAAGATAGCCCATAGGGAACACACTCAGGAGGCCCGCAGCCCGATAGGGTGAGCTCAGCTGATTTGTGAGCATAATAACTGTGAAGTCAAGGTTGTAGGTTGCTCCCAGTATGGGCAGGTTCATCTTTTGCTTACTTCTACGGCCACAAGCAGCCTATCCTGTAAACTTTGGTCAGCTGTCTGACAAGTTCATTCAGTAAAATTCAATAAATACTCTTTGAGTAGCGACTGTGTGCCAGGCACTGTTTGGGTACTGGGAACAGAGCCGGAAACAGGGACAGGAGCCTTGTCCCCATAATATCTCCAGTGGAGTGGTGCAGCAGGTGTCAGTTACGCAAATGATTATTTCATCACCAAAGGGATAAGCACCACGAAAGAAAAATACAGGGTCACTATAAGAGTACATTGTAGGGGAATCCATGTTAAGTGTCATTTAACATCAAAGACTTGGTGAACTAGCCAAGAGGACAAGCTGAGAAGCCGGGCCACCCGGGTAGAAAGAACTGCACAAAAACAAAGAAACTTCATGGAGACTAGCTGAACCCGAGCACAGAGAGGAAGGAAAGAGTGTGACAGGAGATCAGGCTAGAAGGAGGCCCAGAGCCTTAGCCACATTCTGGAAGCGGGAATTTATCATACAAGTACCGGCAGCCTTTGAAGGGTGTATTAGGATTAAAGCTGAGCTTGAGTAATCGAGAGCCAAATATACGGGGACTCAAATAAGAAGGAATTTAATTCCTCCTTCCCGTGGCAGCCTGGCCGGGCAGAAAGGGCATGACGGGGGTAGCTGGTTTCTGGCAGGTCTGGTTCCTCAGCTGGAAATACTGGAAGGTCTGGAGAAGTTTCATGACTGAGAGTTTGAATCATCCGAAGGCTTCTTCAATCATCTGTCCGGCACTTGGGCTTCAAGAACTCAAAGACCAGGACTTCGAAAAAAAATTTGTTTATGTGAGTATAGTTGACAGACAATGTCACATTAGTTTCAGGGGTGCAACAGAGTGATCCAACTTCTCTGTGAATTCCACTATGCTCACCCCAAGCGTACCTACCCTCTGTCACTATCCAACACTCTCACAATATCATTGACTATAGTCCCTATGCTGTGCCTTTTAGCCCCATGCTTTGTGCATTTCGTAACGGAAGCCTGTGTCTCCTGCTCCCCTTCACCCATTTTGCCCATCCCCCCGACTCCCCTCTCCTCTGGTAACCATCTGTTTATTCTCTTTACTTATTGGTCTGATGCCACCCTCTGTTTGTTTCTTCATTTGTTTTGTTTTTTACATTCTATACACGAGTGAAATTATACGGTGTTTCTCTTTCTCAAAGACCAGGACTCTGTTCAAGTTTTTTTTTTTTTTAATGTTTATTCATTTTTGACAGAGGGACAGACAGAGCACGAGTGGGGGAGGGGCAGGGAGAGAGGGACACAGGATCTGAAGCACACTCCGGGCTGACAGCAGAGATCCGGATGCCAGGCTCAAACTCACGAACTGCGAGATCATGACCTGAGCCAAAGTTGGACGCTTAACCAACTGAGGCACCCAGGCGCCCCTTAAGTTTTTATTTTAACTCCAGTTAGTTAACATACGGTGTTATATTAGTTTCAGGGGTACAATGTAGTGATTCCACGCTTCCAAATATCGCCCATCGACGACCAGGACTTTTGGCTGGAGTGCCTGTCCGTGGTCACTACACATTGCTTGCCTTCTCCACAGCATAGTGACCTCAGGAGAGGCCAACTTCTCCCCTGGCCGCCCAGCTCCTCATGCTCCCGTTCTAGAAATGAGGCAGAGGCTGCGCTGTCTTTTATGACCCAGCCTCGGAAGGGACACGTGATGGTCACTTCCGTGGCATTCTTTTGGTTACAGGGAAATGGCAAGCCCATTTGGACCGTAGAGACAGGGACACAGACCCACAGATGTGAGACTTAGGGGCCAGCTTTGGAAAATATAACGTGCCCATTCAGGAAGGTCATTCCGGATACAGCAGGACTGAAACTCAGTTGCTTTTATGCCCAGGCCCCTCTTCTTTTCACTCTGCCATGCTGATGAGTCAACAGCATCATTGGCATGAAGAAAGGATCTTATGTTATTAAAAAGCAAAGTTGAAACATCAGGCAAGAAGCCGCATCCACTCTCAATTGAACATTCTCTGTATTACAAATGCAGCATAAATATGTTTTCCCTTGCTCTCACAGAGCAAACAGCTGCATTTATTTGCGTCCAAAACCATGGAGAAGTTCCAAACTATAAGCAAAAGGAAGGAACTCAGGAAAACTACTCAAACTTCTATAAGTATAAATCTTCATAAAAATAGTTTTAAGGTTGATTAAAGCAGGTGCTGAAATCTTCTCCAAGCCTCAAGTATTCCACTCACAGACAATCCCCTTCCCCTATAATGATGTCATTCTCTAGGTACTTATATGTTTGGCTAAGCAGTCAAATGCGGATTAAATTTCCTTATGTTAACTTGATCCACCACACCCTCCCCTCTTCAACATACCCAAATTCAAGCTTGTTCACACTTGTGCTCTCTCGCTCTCTCTCTCCCCCTGTCTCTCTCTCTCACCGCACACTCACAGTCACACACACATGCACACACAGACTATCCTCTATCTCCCTGGAGTTCTTTAGAGTTCCTTACATTCTTTTCAGGGCAGGTATGTTTTCCTTAGGTAAGACTTGACTTGGACAAAAGTCAGGGCACGCACACCTGTGCACATCCATGCGCTGTAAGTGAATTCTTTCCTTTTGCATCACAAATAAAGATATAGTCTGGAAGAAAGATGGGACAAAAGAACCTTTATAAAACCGCTCACCCCTATTCCCCCCTTTATCATACTCTATCTCTGGTCTGGGAGTCCAAAAATGTCAGGAAATGCATCGTTCCCCACGATTTAGCATTAGCAAGAGAGCTCTTTGAAAGGATTCTATTGCACCTTTGTGTCTTTGCACATAAACCAGATCTTCTCTAAAAACTCAGTTCAAATTTGATTTGCAGTGAAAACCCCTAACGTTGTGGTAAGGATTTTAAGAGATAAAGGGGAAACGCCACTCAGTGCTTGCTGTGTCCAAAGCAGCATGCTAGGTGCTTTCCTGGAGATAATGTGCATTGGATGTTTTGGCATCAAAGAGGTCAAGATTAGCAGTGTGTGCCTCGACGGAGTAGATGCCCAGGAAGGAGGAGGCAGTGGTGGAGGAAGAACCAAAGAAAGTGGGTACAGATTGATTTCGAAGGATGCCTAGGAATGCCAACAGAGTGGATGGTGGACTCAGTGGAAGAAGGCTTGGCATTGACCCCCTGTATTTCTCCTACTTTCTGAAGGGCCATCATACTGCCTATGCACCTTCCCACCCCAGAGCCTTAGCAATTCTTGTGTCTTCCATTTTGAACGCCCTTCCAAGACGGCGAGAGAATAAGTTGCTTTTGTTTTCAGCCCCCAAGTTTGCGGTACATTGTTGTGGCAGCCTGACCTAGCAAACTAGCAGACAGGTGTCCCGTGGTCTGCGTCGAATAGAGCCATTTTCCTGTCATCCCCTAATGTATCTGGGAGCTGCCTTGAGTCCAGAAAGGAAGGCAGGCGGGGGCAAGAGGGGCAGGCTGCACTCCACAGAACAGGCTGGGAAGTACACACCCCCCTTTTATTTTCATTGACATCTGTGATCCACTGAAATGATTTGAATTATTGCTCAACTCCATCTGCCAGGTTGCTACTGTGTCATGCACTTAGCTGGTCCGTCTGCCTAAAGGAAGAATAAGCACCCTGATTAGCACAGTACTCTACCTCTATCCATGGGTGTTTTTCTGAAAGGCTGAGGGTGGGGAAAACTAGTCACAACGCCCATGGTTTTCAGTCCCATGGTCGGGGGAAGCTGTTGGGGCCCATTCAGAGGTGGCCTAAATGTGCTGCTCTGTGACTTACTTCTCTGTTCTCCAAAGTGATTGCCAAGATGCCCTGCTCCGCTGATTCTCAAAAGCAGTCCCGAATCCGCTGGACTTCTTCTCGTGTGAGCTCCCAGGGAGTGGAAATCGGCCCACGACAGCTCATGAATGATGATCTCAAGGATTCTTCTGAGGGAGACAGAGATTTCTGAGTAGGTTAGGAAATTTTTACAAAATCTCTTCTCCCTCCTAATCATTAGCACCACCACTATCATTTCCATAATCATCTTTATAATTATTTCAAGTGGAAAGAGAGCGGGGTACCTGCTTGATGAAAAACAGAGAGGTGATTGAATGGCCTTTCTCGGGAATGCACATCATCACCTGTGATCAGAGAGCGTCTGAGGGCCGTGGACCCTGGCAAACTTGTCCAAACTACACTTGTTCTCTCCCCTTCTTCTACCCTTCGCTCTGGTCGGATTGAACTCCCCCTTCCTGCCGGTGAGGACTGTATGATCACCTACCTCTGTGTCTCTGCTCGCCGTCAGCCTGCGACACCCACTCCCATCGCAGAAGCCTCCACCTGTCCCCTCTGCCGAGCGTCCAAAAAGCCCTTCTGAAGTTCTCCTGGATACTTTGTCATTTTCCGCCTCATACGCTCCTCCATGGAGGCTTTCTGTCACATTTTCTGCATCCCCCGGAAACCCCAGCCACCAAGCATGTGCTTTGGACGCAACGAGTGTTCAATAAATATTTGTTGAAAGAATGAGAAGCCAGAAGTTTAATTCACTAACTCATTCTTTTAATAGACATGGATCAGGAGGAAAGGTGCCCAGGGCAACAATACCAGGTATGGCTATTATTCTGCAAACACCTTTTCTCTTTTTCCTGGACGGACAGGTGGGTGACACCTGCCTATTTTGCCGTTAGGGGAGACCCTATCACTGAGGTCTGGCCAGTGGAAAGGGAGCAGAAGTGACGCATGCCGCTTCAACACCTGGTCTGTGAAACCTCCATGCCTGACCCTCCATTCTCTTTCCCCTTCTGCCAGCTTGGCGCTGGTTAGCACGGTATCCTTGGGCACTACATCTGGCAAATGACGAAGCCATAAGATAGAAGGAGCCATGATCCTTGAATCTTTGCATGGAGAGAAGCCACCCACCAATCAGAAACGCCATTTAGGATTTTATGTAAGAAACCAATGTCCACCATGTTGGAGTCATTACACAGTGAGGGGTTTATTTGTTATAGTAGCTATGATTACCTAAACCAATATCATAGGTTTTAGGGTTTCTCAGAAAAAGCGAAAAAACTATAATTCTTAGGCAATTGGCTTTTTTCCACTTTGGGCACAAACATACCCTCTTTTAAGTTTGGTTGCCAAGGTATTTCAAACCATTCCACTTCCATAAATGAAGGGGGAGCATAAGAGTTTTGGTTCTTTCCAGAAGCTGTCTGAGATATTCCTCCAGTTCCAACAGCCAATGCAGAGGGGGCATCCTGCTACCCTGGATGGGGAGAGTTTATGGAGATGGGTTAAGAATCATGATAAAAAAAAAAAAAACTTCCGTCTTAGCGATCATAACCCCCCGTTCTTCTTGGTGTTGACGTAGAGAACAAACGTGTAGTGTTCTGAGCTGTTTGGGGAAGGGAGGGATTCTCTGGCTGAAGCAGGTACCACGTGAGATTATCGGACCTCATGGAAGTCTCTTGCTCTTCAAAGAGCTCTCACCGGTGCTGCCTGCTTGGTGTGATTATCCCAGGAAACACGCTGAATGGTGCCCTGTTGCCTTCTGGAATAGAGTCTAAACTCTTTGGTCGGACTGTAAGGCCCTCCATGATCTGACCCCGGTTTTTCTTTCCAATCAAACAAACATTTGTTCACTATGTTGTAAACTATGTCATCCCTCCCATCTTTCCCTGGGTTCTTCCACCGCCATGTTATGTATATAGATTTGAATTTTACATAATTTTAATTATATATTTGTATATATAATAATTGTTTCTGTCGACTCATATAAGGCCCATATATTATACACACAGAGAGGCATATACGTAGTCAAGACAGGCTGGGTTACCCTACAGTGACAAATGAAGCCTACACTCCCAGTGCCTTTTCATACGAAAGATTTCTCTTTGGCCATGCTATACATCCATTCTGGGGGTTGAATGTGTGTTTCCGTCAGAGGAGGTGTCTCTCCTCGATACTGCCATTCAGGAACCCAGGGTGATAGACTTTCCACCATCTGTAGCTGCAAAATCCGGGATGCAAAGCCTTCTCATGTGCTGCAGCAGGAGGGGAAGGGCCAGTTAAGGCCAGTGCTACTTTCACATGCATCCCACTGGCCCAAACTTGTCGTTGGACCCTGACAAAGAGCTGGGAAGTGGGGGAAGCAAATGTACTATTTGGTGAGCACGATCATCTTTGCCCTTCTTCCAGGAAGCCTCCCTGGTTCTTTCCAGCTGCAAATGATGTCTCCTGCCTCTGGATTCTGACGGTGCTCTATGTGCCCTTCCTTTGCAATAGGTACTGTCCACATTGTATGAAGATTACACACACACGCGTGCACACACACACACCCATATCTATCTATCTATCTATCTATCTGTATCTATCATCCATCGAAAGAAATCACTTACTGCATGTGAGACGCTTGCCCATTTCGATTTTTATCAACTCGTTTAAATCCTCATAATAACCCTATGAGGTACCTCCTCTTATTGTCTCCAGCTTACGGGTGAGGAAATTGAGGCACAGAAAGGCTAAGTATCCTAACAGGATTCTAGCCAGGCTTCTAACACGGCCAATTTACTTCCACAGTATCGGCTCTGAACTACTCTACTATATTATGGCTTGTCTTTTTAACTTCCTTATTAGCCGAGAGTAAGATATAAAACTGATTCATTTCTTTATTTCCCATAATGCCAAGTACAGGTTTAGGCACATAACATGTTTTCTGAAACGTATTGCACACAACGCGTCCCTTTTCTAATTAAGATCTTCAACAGATCTGATCTTTTAATAATTCTTTCTGTGTTGCTGCATGGCTCCTGAGGTATCAGAAAACATTTCAGGAGGTGTGATTGTTTCTCCTTAAAAAGCTACAGTTCTTCAAGAAGATAGACGGGGGTCTTTGGGGACATCTAGGGGATAGCAAGACAGAAGGCAGCGGAAGTTAAGGTAAGACACTCAGGAAAGACTCAAGCCACTTTATTTATATTGTGTTTGATTTTGTGCTTAAGAGACTGTTAAATTGCATTGGGGAAGTGTGGCTGCTAAGTCTATTTGGTCTTCACTTGAGTCCCCAAACTCTGTAAATAAATCCAGATCCCCAGAGAGGACTTTCTCCTGCTTAAATGTAGATTCCTAGTAAGCTATAATCCCCTTCCATTGGCCGTGAGCCTTCTACAGACTAAATTTAGAAAACTTAAATTACAACCTAGCAATGTGGCTCCCCAAATGAAATGTATAGGGCAGAGTACCCAAAAACACCAGGGAAAATGGTAGTCACAGGGACGTGTCAGGGACCTGGTGGTCAGTCTTACATGTCTGCAATCAGAAAGGCAAAGGTCCTATTCACGTAGAAAGAAATGGCATAGTGGGAACCAATTTAGAACCATCAGAACAATGACCTGGGAGACGAGCCTCATTCTAATTATGACTCCGTGTTCCAACCAGGCATGAAGGAAGTCACAGTAAACCTATTTCTGAGAAAGGCATTGCCCAATGTGGCGATGTCCGCTATCTTATGTGGGGTGAGGGCCAGTGAGTCAGGGAGGAAACATACCAGAAAATGATCTTCGATGACTAACACAGAAGGGGCTGTTCTCATGTTGCCCTGATGGAAAAATTGGTGGGATTGCAGGAATTAATAAGAACTATCAGCCCTGCTTGGATATTCTGTCCTAAAATGGTGACATGTATGTATTTAAATGGGAGGGGCTGGGTAGCACAAGAAGTCTGTCCTGAGAAGATAAGGGGACAAAGTGGTACTTTGTCATTAACCAACCCACAGGATTGCTCTGCACTATCCAGTGAGTGGTAACAATGCCCAAGTCAGCTTAAAATGCAGTGCAGATCTTGGCCCAAAGTATTTTCTGGAATTAAAAAAAAAAAAAAAAAACCTGATGTTTCCCTAGCAACCTAATAGAGATCTCGGATTTAAAAGACAAACGTAGGGGCGCCTGGATGGCTCAGTCGGTTAAGCGTCCAACTTCGGCTCAGGTCATGATCTCACAGTTCACGAGTTCAAGCCCCGCATCAGGCTCTGTGCGGACTCTCAGAGCCTGGAGCCTGTTTCAGATTCTGTGTCTCCCTCTCCCTCTGCCCCTCCCCTGCTCATTCTCTGTCTCTCCCTGTCTCTCAAAAATAAATAAACGTTAAAAAAAAAAAAAGACAAATGCAGGGACACCTGGATGGCTCAGTCGTTTAAGCGTTCCACTTGGGCTCAGGTCATGATCTCACAGTTCGTGAGTTTGAGCCCCACATCAGGCTCTGTGCTGACAGCTTGGAGCCTGGAGCCTGCTTCAGATTCTGTGTCTCCTTCTCTCTCTCTGCTTGCACTCTCTCTCTCTCTCTCTCTCTCTCTCTCAAAACTAAAAATAAACATTAAAAATAAAAGAAAAATAAAAGACCAATGACATTGGATGTTAAGATTTGAAGGAAAATGTTTCCATGAGGATAGATATGATTCTTGTAGAAAAGTAAGCCTCATGTATCAGTTAGGGTCAACAAATATCTATTGAGTCCTAAAATAGGCCAGAGATTGTTCCAAACACTGGAAATGCTGTGGTGAACAAGACAAAGTCCTTTTCCTTATAGGTTTATATTCTGGAGGCAGACACAGATAATGAACAGTAGACAGAAAAACTAATAATTGTGTAATTTCTTACTGAGATAATTACTATGAAGAAAACTAAGCGGTGTCTTAGTCTGTTCAAGCTACTTTAACAAAACACCATAATATGGAGTAGCAAAATACCATTGCCGGAGTGGCTCATAAACAACAGAAATTTGTTTCTTACAGTTCTGGAGGCTGGGAAGTCCAAGATCAAGGTGCTTGGTGATTCGATGTCTGGTGAGACCCCACCTGCTGGTTTGTAACAGCAGCCTTCTTGCTGTGTCCTTACTCGCTGGAAGAACAAGAGAGCTCTGTGGGATCTCTTTTATAAGGGCCTAATCCCATTTGTGAGAGCTCTGCCTTCATGACCCAATCACCTTCCAGAGGTCTCACCTCCCCATCATAATGGAGAACAGCTTTCAACATAAGAATTTGGGGAGGACACATTTTGTCTATAGATAGCACAGAGGAAGGAAAATATTTTCAGTTATTTATTGCCTTGTAACAAACTATCCCCAAATTTAGTGGTCTTAAAGGATTTATTATTTTTCGTGATTCTGTGGGTCAGAAATTTGGGGATGGTTCAGCCAGCTCGTTTGACCCATTGGGGTCAACCGCTTGGCCACATTCACTGGCCGAATGAGCTGAGAAAACCAAGAATTCATTCATGTATTTGGTGCCTCCATGGCCCTCCATGTGTTCTCTTTCTCTCTTTACATGGTGCCTCATCATTCAGTAGTCTAGCTTGATCTTCTTTATAGTATGGCAGCCAGCCTGCCCAGAGAAAACAGCCTGGAAGTTTCCAGGCTTGCTAAAGACTGGTCCTGGAACTGGCACACTGCCACTTCCTCTGTGTTCTGTTGGCCAAAGCAGGTCACAAGACCAGCCCCTATTCAAAGGCGGGCAAAAAGACTCCATCTCCTGATGGGCAGAATTGATGGCAGCCATCGTCAGAAACTGTCTACAGCCGAGAGTGACCGGAATAGGGAGCGGGCTGTGTTAGATGCCATGGTCTTAGGAAATGATATTTAAACAGAGACTGGAATGAGGAGAGAGGTTGAACCATGACAAAGATGGGTGTGTGTGTGTGGGGGGGGGGAGGTGCGCTCTAGACAGACCCCTAGAACCATGGGGACAAAGGCCTCGATATGGAATACACATAGTGTGTCTTGTCTGAAGGTTAACAAAGAGGTCAAAGATTCTGGGGACGTGTCTAAAGAAGAATGAACAATAGAGTAAACAGGCAGTTAATGGAAACGGGGATACAGTCAGATTACCAGGGGCCTTGAAAGTCATGGTTAGGTCTTTATACGTCACTCCAAATGTGATGAGAAGCGCTTGTAGAAGGGTAACATGAAATGGCTCAGGTGTCAGAAGGATCACACTGGCTGGCTGCTGTGTGAAAAATGAATGAGAGGAAAGAAGCAGTTTAGGGGGAAGGAGGGGGACCAGCTGGGAGACCCCTTCGGTCATCCAGGTGAGAGACAATGGTGGCTTAGAGTGGAGTAGCAGCAAGGGGCATGCAAGAATATGTTAGATTCTGGATATATTTTGAAGTTAGTCCCAGAAGACTTGCTGATAGACTGGATATCGAAGCGAGAGGAAAAGCAGAATTAAGGCTGAGTTCAAGATTTTTGACCCGGCCAACGGCATCAACATTGCTACCATTTGCTGGAATGGAAAAGATACAAGAGGAGCAGGTTTGGGGGTAGGGTGGTAAAAATAGAGAATTATGTTGGGCACTGGCGCTCCTCCCCTCTTCTCTACTCAAAGACTTGCTCTATGCAAGTATTTTCTTCCTCCACTGGAATATAAATTTCTCCCCATCAACGATGGGCATTCCCATTGTGTAAAAACATGCTTTAGATATTCTAAGCCCAGAGTGACTATTTAGAGATCAAAATATAGATTTTAGTTAAGCTGGTGGATATATGAGTCTTGATTTCAGGGGAGAGGGGTAAAAGTACAAGTTTCAGAGTCATCAGTGCACAGTTGGTATTTAGAATCCTGAGACTGAATGGGACCTGGGACTCTCAACTTGCAGAGGTCAGGAAGAAGAGAGACCCGCAAAAGAGACAGAAAAGAGTTGACCAGTGCGAGAAGAAACACGAAAGGCGGGCATGTCCTGGAGGCCGGGGAAAAGATGTTTCAAGAATAAGGCGGTGCTCACCAAGTTGCTGGTATTGTTGGTCAAGTAGGATGAGGGTGCATTGACTTTGGCCAGTGCAGAAGTCTTGGGCAACCTTGACAAGAGCAAGTTCAGTGCAGGTAGAGAGGAGAAGAGAACTGATGAAAAAGCAGAGGCAGCTGAGATAGACAACTCTTGCAAAGACTTTTGCTTAAAAGGGCAGGAGCGAAAAATGGGTCAGCAGGGGCTTCAGGTAAGGGAGGTTTTCAGTTTTTTTAAAAAGATGAGCAATATCAGAGCATGTTTTTACACAATGGGAATGCCCATCATTGATGGGGAGAAATTTATATTCCAGTGGAGGAAGAAAATACTTGCATAGAGCAAGTCTTTGAGGAGAGAGGAGGGGAGGAGCGCCAGTGCCCAAGAGGAAGGGTTGGCCTGAGACAGAAGAGTAGGTAGATAGAAATGCAAATGGATTGGTTGATATTGCGGTTGAAATATGAGAAAGTTCTGCAACTGTTTTGGTTTCTCCATGAAAGGAGAAAGAAGGTCATCAGCTAAAGGTTAGGTAGGGATATTAAAGACTTACAGAGAGAGGAGAATGCTTTAAAAATAGAGTTGAAGAATTTATGCTTTAGGGAATGAGGCAGAATTCTGAGCCCACACGAGGTATGTGGTTATACATTTATAAATTTAGAGTAAACTATTGCTGTGTGTTTTTCTCAAGCCATTTGTACCTGGTTATATGGAGCACATGGGGAATAGGGTTTATCCAAGAGTTTGGTTTTTGCAAAGTGGGTAAGAGGGAGAGAATGAGATGCATTTAAAAGAAATGCTTGAGGAGTATTAAAAATGTATTTCACATGCACTTACATAGTGGCTCCTACATACCAGACACATGTAAGCACCTGTATATTAAATATTAATATTACATATTAACCCACTTAATCTTTACAACAACCCTATTAGAAAGATAGATACTATTGTTTGCACCCCCATCCCCCATTTTATAGATGATGAATTGAGACACAGAAGACTGAGTAACTTATCTAAGGACACATAGCTAATAAGTGACAGAGCCAGGATTTGACCTTGGCAGTCTGAGTCTGAGCCTGTGCTGCTAACCTCTGCAATGCTTCTCCAGAGGGGCTATAGGGATGGGTAAGGAGGGACGTAGAAACAGAAAGCAAGTGATGGACAGTGAAGGCTTCGTAGGGTCAAGGGAACTGAAGGGTCTGGTTGGAGTTAGAATAATAGAAAGAATGAGCTGGAAAGATGGGAGGATGTAATTAGAAAGTGGGATGCTTTTTGAAATAGAGATTTTGGAGAAGGTGGAGTTATTGATCATGTAGGAGTCTAGAACATGATTCTGGGAATGGGTAGCTGAGATGAGATGAGAAAAAAGACAAATGGAGGATAGGAACCGAGAGGCCAGAGTGTTGGGATGCGCCATCTACATAGGTACTGAAGCCTCCAACAATGCCGACAAGGAGTGCTGGGACAAAAACACCACGTGCCAACCTAGTTCTCCTCTTCCCTGAATAAGGAGACATGTCTTGGAGGCTGGTAGATAGGCACAATAGGAAAGGAGTGGGTCTGTGCGCTCCCACTGAGCTGGATCGTGTGCAGGATGGGGAGGCAGGGGTGGGATAGGAGGTAGTGGTCTAGAAGGAGAATTGAGGGCAATGCCCTGCGCCTCCAGGAGAAAGCCAGTGATGATTGGAGAGGGCTTTAGGGAAACCACATTCACGGGGAAAGGCAGGCTGTAACAAGAGAAGCGGCTGGGGACAGTGGGGATTTTGCTGCTGATCAAACATGAGGTTTAGAGGTGCACTGGAAGAACCTGAGGGTTGGGAAGGGTGGGCAGCATGAGCAACACTAAGAAATACCCAGGGCTGTGTGGGCATCAGATGAGTCAAGAATGGTCTGGGAGGCTGGCACTTTTGGGGGGTGTCTGAGGTAATGAGATTGGTCCTGATGGTCTCCCAGGGGAAGAAGATAAGCAGGTCTAATTATAACCCCCTGCTTGGGCCTCATCCCCGAGATAATTTCTGGGATGCAGTGGGCAGTGTCTATGGCAGGAGTGGTGTCATCAGGGGCACGGGTGGGTGTTTTCAAAGTCCCATTATCAGTGGTGCCGAGGCCAAGGAGAGGAGCCTTGCCGAGTACAAAAGAAACAGACCTTGGCTAAATTAAGCAAAGGGGAACTTATTCAAGGAATATGAAGAGACCCACAGAGTTGACAAAACCCTGGGGAACTTGACGAGGAAATGGACGGGAATAAAGAGAACCCTGGGTGGCCGGACAGGGAGTACTGTGGTGTCCAGCTTTGTTGCAGGAACAGTCTAATGAACAAACTGTGGGGATGGCTTGGGAATGTTCTCCAAGCATTTACTCATGCATAGAGGCACCCGCTCAAGACTCTGAGTCCCGGGAGAGGAACTCTTGATCGACGGTAGATCAGCGGCTCTATTAGTGAGCATAAACTAGGCAATGGTGCAGTGCCATTAAAAACCCACATCTCAGTGGCTTAACCAACAATGACTCATTTCTTGCTCAGTTCTTGGAAGTAAGCAGGAGGCTCTACTCCACTTGGCCACGCAAAGACTCGGGCCGTTAGAGGTTGCAGTTGTCGCCCTGCCTTGATACCTGGCTTCAGAGCTTTCTGAAGAAGAGGCAGCAAAAAGCTGGAGAGTCACACGCTGGGTTTGAAATGCTCTGCAAAGGAAGTGACGCACATCACTTCTGCTCACACCCATTGGTCAGAATTAGTCATGTGACTGCCTGACTGTAAGGGGGCAGGGTCATAGGGGGGAGTACATGGCATTCAGTCGAACAGTAAATGTCTCTGTCACAGGCTGTTTTGAAGCAGAAAGAGGGAGGTTCGTTAGCACATCCAAGGTCTTCCAGACCCCAAATTCAAACTATTTCCTAAATACTACCCTGCCTTCTTAAGGAGTCTATGTGTAGGAGGGGAGGCGCGTGTAAGGGGGTATTTAATATTTCCGTGTGTGCCTTCATATTCCTTTCTAAAAATACCTAACGTAGTGTTGGAGTGCAGAGAACATGCTTGAAATTTCTTGCTGACTGATGGATTGATTGATATGAAGTTTAATCGTGGTGAAACAGACACAGTCCCTGTGAACCAAGATCCTCAAACAGTGTAAATTCAATTCAGCCAGCCTCTGAGAGAGGGTCTGCACGGTGCGTCAATGACTGGCATTACAGAGAAATGACAGAGAGCCAGAATCCGGGGGAATCTTAAGAGTTCGGAAATCTTAAGAAAGAATATTACTTATTTTTCCTTTGGCTACTAAGAAAGCCTTAATTTCTCTGGAGGCAAGAGACAACATTAAGGACTAAAAATATAGTTTATAGAAATTAAATCTATCGCCAGGGTAGAAGAACCGTCACCTGACTCTAATAAACAACTTCTGAGGTCCTCTACGTGATGACTTCGGTTTTCTGCCGTACGTGATGTGAGTGGATGATGATAATTATGAACGTGATGATCGTTATGTGGGGTCAGTATGAGTACATGCCAGTGGTACCTTCCAACCACTGGCAAATTATCAGAGCTCAAGTGTAGGTCCACGCTTCCTTCAAACTACAGACCCATATTCCTACTACCCTGCTACCCTGCTATGACGTTCCCTCTCCCGTAGACCCTCATCCCTCCCTTAAAATGACAACGTTCCATATGTTTTCTATGAGCACCAAGTGCTGCAGTGGGAGAGACATGTGCAGCTCCCCCTGGGACATTGGTCCTCACCCTTCGGAGGGCTTCAAATCCCCTGGACATCTTGTGTAAACATGATTTCTGGGCTCCGCTCCCGAAGTTTGTGACTCAATAGGTCTGGGGGGGGGGGCGCTTACAATGTGCGTTTCTGAGAATTCGTAATTCCTGGGTGCCCTGAGTTGAATAGTGTCGCCCCACCCCCACGGTCACGTCCACCCAGAACCTCAGAAAATAACTTCATTCGCCATGAGAGTCTTTGCAAATACGATGAGTTAAGATGAGGTCCTACTAGATTAGGATGGGCCCTCAATTCGGTATCTTCTAAGATACCGAACTCAATTCAGTTCTTCTAAGAAGAGGAGAGACACAGAGACACATGGGGAGAAGTCATGGTGGGGACGGAGACGGAAAATGTGGTGGCGCATCAACAAGCCACAGGACACCAAGGATTGCCAGCAACCACCAGAAACTAGGGAGAGACAAGGAAGGATTCTTCCTTGGAGCCTTCCGAATGGGCACCGTCCTGCCAAAGCCTCCATTTCAGACTTGTGTTTTTTAAGCCACCTCGGTTGGTGGTAATCCATCATGGCAGCTCTGGAAAACCAATGCACTGGTGGTGCTATTCTAGAAGAAAGGGGAAAAGGCCATTTGAGGATCACTCTTCTAGAAAAAAAACAGGGAACGTGTCAAGTACCTTTCCACAGGAAAATACAGGATTTGAGTGATAAAATATTTTTGAGAAAAGGGAAGTACGAACATGTTTTTTTGTTTGTTTTTCTTTTGTGTTCTGTACCACATGTGCTATTGGGCGGTTGTGCCAAAGCATCTCCTGCCGCTTTTAGGGAATTGCGGGAGAGTTGAATGGTCATTCCGGGAGAGTTTACTCTGAAGTCGGACCCTGTCTGTCCCTGACCGAATACAGGCTGAAGTGGGCACGAGCCCGTGCTTGGCTAATTACCTTCTCTTCTTGGACTGTGGATTGTAAGCAAGAGGTGTAGACACACACACAGAGCACCCACTCTTCCCGGCACAGTGACCAAACCCCCTACGAGGCGGGTGTCAGGGCTTGGTTGTCAGTCCCGCTCCCCAGCAGGCTCTCCAGCCTCCTAGAGCTCCTGTGCGTCCCCAGTATCCTTCCCATAAATCCTCTTTGTTAAATTATCAAGTCAGTTGCCGTTGCTTGCAACCAAAGACCCGAAACGAATACGGAGTATCTGTTGTCTTTTTTGCTTCACTTTTTCTATCATTCCAACCTAACATTTTTTCTATTGAAACATCTTGGTTCTCCCCACCCCCCTCCAGTGTCAAAAGTAACGCAAATGTTGCAAAAAAGACAGAGTGCTTTCTGAAGTTTGTTTTTTTTCATCTTTCTGCGTGGCTTTCCATTGGTTAAAATGTCATCGTATATCCTTTAATAGACAATGAGAGGATAGAATATCGCCTAGCTGATGGGCTTTCCCCTACGGAGAGAACACATATATTAAATGTCTGTCTAAAAAGACCACAGCACTGTAAATATGCAGTCACTTTATCCCAGTAAGGGGTGGGAGAGCTTCCAGTCTGTTGTTTTACGGAGCAAGTTAATATGAACTCCAGCTTCGTCATTACCTAAAGGTTTGTCTTAAAAATCTCATTAGGGGCACCTGGGTGGCTCAGTCGGATAAGCGCCCGACTTCGGCTCAGGTCATGATCTCACGGTTTGTGAGTTCGAGCCCCGCGTCGGGCTCCGTGCTGACAGCTCGGAGCCTGGAGCCTGCTTCGGACTCTGTGTCTCCCTCTCTCTCTGCCCCTCCCCCGCTCAAGCTCTTGTCTCTGTCTCAAAAATAAAGAAACATTAAAAAATTTTTGAATCTCATTAAAAAATCTCATGTATGTCAACTCCAGGTGCCCTCTTAGAGTACGGGACTTGGGTTTTTAATGCAGAAATATTTGTGGTGTCTGAGTATTCATCTGCACTCATAGCTTGTCCTCCCCGAACTGTGAATTGTTTCCTCTTTGTGATATCATCTGCTTCCTCCACCTAAGCCATCTTGTAAGCCTCTTCTAAAGTTGGCTTCCATAGCTCTGACCTGGAAATATATATTTTTGCAACCGTCGGATACATTTAGTGCATCGAAATAACTCCAGCCAGGTTTTCACGCCTGCCCTTTGCTTAAACTCCGTTGCCCTGACCTGCACTAAACCACAGGTGTCCCAATCCAACTGGACTGCCCCGAGCCGTCCCCAAACCCATCCTTTCCTCCCCAGAAATCCAAGCCAAGCTTTTCCAAATCTCCCCAGCAACCTTTCTACAGCACAAAAAACATTCAGAATTTGCCATCACCCATCTTGTGTGTTTTATATAACACATACAAAATGCTACGTCTTAAAAATTAAAACTCCAGTAGTGCACCTTCCAAGGTTCAATTCGAGTTTAGAAAATTCATTATAATGAAAAGAGAAGAAGGGGGATTTTTTTTTTTTTTTTTATTGCTGATAGTTAGTGGCATTGATAGATCATGGCAGAACCATCCGCAATATGGCCAAATAATTTCACTGGAGAGGATTTTATATAGCTACAGCTAAAATTCAATGAACTGATTCAGAAGACTCGGTATAAAATATAACAGTGACTTCGAGTGCCAAATCAATTTGGGGGCTTGAAGGGATGGGGAGAGTTCTTCGTTTCCTCCCCCTTCACGGACGTGACTTTAACTGGACCTGTAAATTCAGAGGCCTCGGAGTGGCCAGGCAGTGGGTTACAGCGGGTGATTTAAGGGGCCTCTCATGAAAAATCAGCAAGTGCTTGGGAACACCAATGCTTAAAGGAGTGTATGTCTCTGAAGTATGACCACAAGAAAAAGTTAGAAGGATATTCCTGAGGACAAATCAGGGATTTGTACTCAGTTGACTAGGGTTTGAGGTTTGCAAGTTTGGATCAGTTCAAGACACTATTTTCCACCTCTGTTTCCTTGTGAAATCCTGGGATTGGACCAGAGGAACGGCTTCCAAAGTTTTGCTTTGTTTTCTCTTAAAAAAAATTTTTTTTTTAATGTTTATTTTTGAGACAAAGAAAGACAAGAGGGCAAGCAGGGAAGGAGCCAAAGAGAGACACAGAATTTGAAGCAGCGTCCAGGCAGGCTCTGAGCTGTCAGCACAGAGCCCGAGGAGGGGCTGGAATTCATGAGCTGTGAGATCATGGTCATGACCGGAGCCGAAGTCGGACGCTTAACCAGCTGGGCCACCCAGGTGGCCCTGTTTTGTCTTTTCAATAATAGAAGGCTTTTTAAAGTAATGAATTTATCTTACTGTGCTGAATGTCTGGTTTGCCCCTCCAGCCCCACATTCCCGCTGCCATAACTGTAACATGCACCCCCCCAAGGCTCACATGTTGAATCTACTCCCCAGTGTGATGGTGTTAGGAGGTGACGTCTTTGGGAGGTGAGAACGTCGTGAGGGTTGAGCCCGCAGGAATGGGGTCAGCGTCCTGATAAAGAAACCCTTGTTCCTCTCCTACGATGGGAGGACACAGCGAGAAGATGGCCATCTGAGAGCCAAGAATCGGGCTCTCACCAGATACCGAATCTGCCAGCCCCCCTGATCTTGGACTCACCAGCCTCCCGAACCACAGACAATAAATATTTGCCGTTTAAGCCACCTGTCTGTAGATATTTTTGTTTAGCAGCCTGTATGGATTACAACGCCAGCCTTCCTCACCCTGCCCTGAGCTCCAGGAGGCTGAGGAGACCCGCTTGCTTCCACTGGGGTTCAGCCAGTAGGAGGAGCCACCCCCGGGGCTGGTGGTAGGGAAAAGGAATCCAGGTGTTTATTTCCCCGGATTATTTCCCTCACTGCTGGGCCGCAGGACTCTCGCCTGGTGTCCCTCCCTTTTAACTTCCTCTCCCTCTGGGTTCCAGAACCATCCTCTGACCTTACCCTTTCCGATGTGGGTCGCAACCGCTGTTGTTCAAGTCAAGTCCTTAATCATCCCTCACGGGCGGGCTTCCTTTAACCCCCACCCACACTTTTGTAAATCATCTCTTGATTAAATTCTCCTCAATTGTCCGTGGGAACGTGGCATCCCTTTCCTGCCGGGGCGATGCTGGCATGGCCCTGACACTCCTCAGACCCGCCAGGCGTCAGAGGGAAAAAACAAGAATATTCAGGAACACGTGCCCCTCTATCGCAATCGACAGCACAAAGCTCGTGAGCATGAACTCAGGAACCAACGTGTCCAGCCTGGAATCTAGTCTTTCCCACTTGCAGGCATGGATATATCCGTCTTCGTTGTCCTCGCGTGTAAAGGCAGGTTCTCACCTTACTTCATAGGAGGGTTGTGAAGATTTAGTTAATTAATACACACAAAGCGCTTAGAACGGTGCCTGGTGCGGAGTAAGTGCTATGTAAGCGTTAAGTTATTATTATCTACGTCACTTGACTACTTTCATACACTGGCGGCCAAGCCGTAAAAAACCTTCAAGATGGTCCCCAAACCGAGTGGACTTAGAGGCGGGAATTCGGCTGACGGGCATGAGCACAAAGTCAGAGGAGGAGAAGAATCTCAGGCTCTGGAATGAGACAACGATTCGAATCTTAGCTCTGTCACGAGCCAGCTCCGCGATCTTGGCAAGGGCTTACCTTCTCTGATCCCTAGTTTCTCATCTACAGGATGGGGATAATGATAGTGTCTACCTCTTAGGGTTGTGCTGGGGCTTAACACGAATCATCTCTGTATCCTTCACTTACTCGTTCATTCATTTACTCAGTAAACAGCTTTTGTTCCACCGAGCAAGCTGAGTGCATTAAGGGAGCAAACTTGTTTCCCGGCTTGGGGGTGTGTGTGTGTGGGGGGGTGCTCTAAGGCACACGCACTGGTCCTTCAAGGCCTCTGAAGGCAGGCCCAGGCCCAACAGAGGTGAGCTGACGTAAGTCTCACTTCTAAGTTGGATGCTGACCAGGCTCGACAAATTCAGCCTTCAGATTCCCTCGACACCCCGGCTCAGCATCTGTGCACCCTTGGGGAACCCCTTCTGGAGGAAAAGGGGCTGTTCCCCTGCTGGGGAGGTGGGAGGGGGCCGAGGGTAGGAGTGTGCGGGAAAATGGCTGCCCTCGGTGGGTGCCCCCGCACATGTGGGGACCGCTTGCACCTGGGCTGTTCCCAGGACTGTGGACAGCAAGTGGCAGATGAGACACACGCCTGCTCATTTCGATGCGCCCCATGCTCCAGATGCGCCTGTTCCCACAGAGGTTTCGGGGCAAGCTGTTCCGGACGTTTCCATTCAGAAGGACGCGGCCCCACTCATTTTTGGAAGCTTTTAAACTTCAGGGTAGACAGCGTGGCCCTTGGGGATGTGCTTTCATGCATTAGGAGTTGATTTTAAACAGCAAATATGCCACCGTCAGTCATAGAGGGAAATAATAATACCACTTCAAAAGAGCAGAGCCCAAAAGAAAGGGTATTATTAATGGGAAAAAATTTTAAAGTCATATTAAAGAGCCTCAAGTCTAGTGGAAAAAGCCAGGAAATGGGAACAAAATTAGCATTATTATAGCTTTTCATGGTAACTTACTCTGGGTTTTTATGGTGGCTTAAAAAGGGAGAAAACTAGGGAAAGCCTAGCTGATAACAATTTATCCGACCAAATACATTTCCCATCCAAAATGCACCTGCGATAGTGACTGTGTTTAAAATGTTTTCTTTTTATATCGGTTTTGTGGCCATTTATCCCTCACAGTGTTACTGGAGAAAGCAGCATTTTGTGTGGAACAGTAAATAGTAAAGCTCTTTGAGACCTTTCAGGAAGAGGTGCCGTTAAGGGGCCCAGGAATTATGATTATTAATTTGCATCTTAATAATCCACATCTTCACAAAAGCCCACACTGCAGATGCGTCCTCCAAAACTGCACAGAGGGTCAGCGCTATACGTGAATGTGGCTCCTCTGCTCCTAGAGGACAAGAAGCTTCCATGAAGGGCAAGGCCTCTCCTCTCTCCCTTTGTGATCGGCTTCTGGTGGGTTCTCATTTCCCTCTGTTCCAGTCGCCCCAGCTCAACTAGAGCTCACCCTCCCCTCTCTCAGGGCCTCCGCCTTCCTTTTTGTTTTTAAATGTTTATTTTTGAGAGACAGAGAGAGAGAGAGAGCAGGGGAGGTACAGAGGATCTGAAGCCGGCTCTGTGCTGACAGCGGAGAGCTGTGGGGCTCGAACTCACCAACCGTGAGATCATGCCCCGAGCCGAGGTCGGACATTCAACCGACTGAGCCACCCAGGAGCTCCAGGGCCTCCTTCTTCTCTCTTGGACATAGGAGCACAGATTTCCGGTGCCCCAAACAATTTTTCTCCATTTGGCTTTGGGACGCTCAGAACACCCGTCTCCTGAAAGTATTACGCAGCCTGAGTATACACATTCACGTGTGGAACGTGTAAACGGACATGCCTTGAACACCCGGCCTTGTTTATACATATGCGTGTTCTATTGTTAACCCTTTGGGGCCACCTGGGTTTGCAGTAGGTGAGGATTCAATGACTTCTAAAGATATCTTTTATTCTGTAGAAAACCATATTCACTGACACCTGTCAGTCTACGTCTGTCCAGAAGCACAGAGTGCACACCACCAATTGTGAACACGATGTGATCCGTGCCCTTGGGGCGATCATGATGTGTCCGGGGAAGTTCATCGGTCGTAACCAAGGTACCACTCTGCTGGGGGTGGGGACAGTGCGGGGAGGCTGTGCGTGGAAAAACACATAACTTAAAAGTTACCATCCTGGGGCACCCGGGGGGCTCAGTTGGTTAAGCATCCGACTCTTAGATTTCAGCTCAGGTCATAATCTCACGGTCACGAGATCGAGCCCACCAGGAGGCTCTGGGCTGACAGCGTGGAACCTGCTTGGGATCCCCTCTCTCCCTCTCTCTCTGCCCCTCTCCCACGTGTGCTCCTTCTTCCTCAAAATAAATAAATAAACTGAAAGGAAATCTTTCACTGTGACCATTCAAACTTAAAACAAAACATTTACCATCTTAACCATCTTTAAGAGCTCAGTAGTCTTAAGCATATCGATACACTGTCGTGAAACGGATCTCCAGAACTCTTAAGACTTTTTTACAGAGAGAGACAGAGCATGAACAGGGGAGGGGCAGAGAGAGAGGGAGACACAGAATCTGAAACAGGCTCCGGGCTCTGAGCTGTCAGCACGGAGCCCGACGGGGGGCTCGAACCCACAGACCGCGAGATCATGACCTGAGCCGAAGTCGGACGCTTAACCGACTGCACCACCCAGGCGCCCCAAGACTTTATTTTTTAAACCACTTTCAGGTTCACAGTAAAAGTCAGGGGCTGACACAGAGATTTCCACGTACCCCCGCCCTTGCACACGCACACCTCCCCCACTCATCCACACCCCCCAGCAGAGTGGTACCTTGGTTACAACTGACGAACTTCCCCTGACACATCATAATGGCCCCAAGGGCACAGATCACACCGTGCTCACAATTGGTGGTGCGCACTCTGTGGGTCTGGACAGACGTAGAATGACGTGTATCCATTAATGTGGTTTTCTGCAGAATGTTCTCACCGCCCCCAATCCCTGTTTGTTTCACCTCTTCATTCCCCCCCCCCACCCCCTCCGGCGCTGTTCATCTTGTAAAACTGAAACTCTACATCCCTCCCCACCTCCCCTCCCCCCAACCCCAGCAACCACCGTTGTTCTTTCTTTCTACGAATCTGACTTTTTTGGATCCCTCATATAAGTGGAATCATGGAGTGTTTGTCTTTCTGGAAATAACTTTTTTTTTTTTTTTTTTTTTTAATTTTTTTTTCAACGTTTATTTATTTTTGGGACAGAGAGAGACAGAGCATGAACAGGGGAGGGGCAGAGAGAGAGGGAGACACAGAATCGGAAACTGGCTCCAGGCTCTGAGCCATCAGCCCAGAGCCTGACGCGGGGCTCGAACTCCCGGACTGCGAGATCGTGACCTGGCTGAAGTCGGACGCTTAACCGACTGCGCCACCCAGGCGCCCCTGGAAATAACTTTTTATCAGAAGTTTGGATTTGAGAATTTCCGCTGTGCTGCTCTGTGAGAGCCACCTGCCCCTCCGGGAAAAGACTCAGTGACAGAAGTCATGCTCTTTCCCATTGTCGCCCATTGTCCACCGTCTGTTTGGTCTGGAAGGGACTGGCTAGTGGGTGATGGCTGGGGAAGGGACAAAGAGCCCTTCATAGGGTCTGGTGGGGAGCAGAGCGGATGCTGTGGGGCATAGCTCACTCCAGCGTCCTCTCCCGCTGTCTGGATTCCTAAAGGCACCGACCCAGTTATCAGCAGCCTTGGAAGGCCCCAGGGCTCCACGGTGGCCAGGGCAAGTCCCTCCAGGCCCGAGAGGCCATGAGACCGACTTCCTCGGGTGGGAAGAAAAGGAGTGGCATACCTAGGTTTCATTTGAAAGCAACTTTTTGAAGAAACAAAGATAAAATTCTTCTGGAACTTCAGTCAGACACCCCCTCCACACACCTTCCCTCCACCTCCCCACAAAACAGAGGAAAACAATCTTTGCTTTAATCTTCCCCCAAGAAGGTGGCAGGAAGCTTAATATACACTCCAGAGGTGGTTCTGAAAAGATTTTAGCACAACTGTCAGACTATTAAGAGGCAAAAACACAAACCTCAGGGTTTTCATGTAGCTCCTAGCAAATTAATTGGATGTACGCTGAGTCATTTCTCCCTTTGCTGAGGTAGAAGCTGAAATAGTTCTGGGGAGATGACGGAAAACCTAGTTAACCCAACTCGACCCCATAACAAGGATTTCTCTGAACTTGCCCCAGGCCTGATGGTCCCAACGCACCCTCTTGGTGACCCTCTATTAACATATGTAAAGACTTTCAAAGTGACTTCTAAAGCTGTCCTGTTTTGTTTAAAGTCTGCAGACAGCCTCCTGACTCCATTCTCCAGCCCGAACTTGCGGATTTACAGCACTGCCAGCCTGTGAGGACTGAGTCAGATCTAGGCAATCTCAGGCTATTAGTGTGAATTATTTGAGCGACCCGTTGCCTCAGTTACGCCAGGCCTTCACCTCCACTGTTTGGCCCACAGAACATCGTGTTTCTAGGGGCGAGATGGATGCACAGCCAATAAGGGTGTTGTTTAGTATGTGTGATCAAAGACCAAGGTCAGCTGCCTTGGTGGAAAGTCATGATCCTTTGCCCAGTTTCCGGACCAGAGCCGCATCTCAGACCCAGAACCTCACTGACTGAACGAGCAGCCAAGTCCTCGTGAAGACAGAGCCTACAATCAGAGTAGATGTCAGTCCTTCCTGAAAGCATCTATGTCCGTTAATGCAGGTAACTTGGGGAAAGGCGAACCCAGAGATTTCAAGGGCTTTTGGGCACAAGGTCTAGATTGACCCTGATACTCAGAGTCATAAATCAACACTATTAGAGAAGACATATGACGTCGGTAATAAACGGAATCTCGGGGCAGGTCGGTTCCACAGTGGGTCCACTGGGCAATTTCTCTGGTCAAATGTACGTAATGTGAATGGACGTACTTAGCAATTGTCAGAGACTTCACATTGGCTTCTTGATCTATAAACACCAAGTGGAAGCTCCTGAAATTTCAGCAACCCCTCTCTCCTGCCACGACATCATGGTAAAGAATATATACATATTTGGCATAAATTTTTATAAACATAAATATCAACCTATTTGCCTGTCTGTCTGTCTAATCTTGGGAGAGGGGAATGGCTAAGATTAGTGCCATCTTCAAAGGCCTAGGTGTAGGTGATGTAGGTGACGGTCCCTATCATCCCTCGGTTCACTTCCCCAGTCTAGCCCCTGCAACAATCAGACGGATCTAGGTGGATGAAAAGGGACCATCGCAAACTTGACAAGGTAATAGCCTCAATTTCAGCTAATATACCATATATGATATATTTACTAGAGCAAACTTACATGACCTTGGGAATATGGTAGGTGGCTGTTATTACGGTGGATGTGGTTTTTTCCACACCCATCAAGATGGACGGTCAGAAGCGGTGTGCTTTTGCACAAGATGGACGATGGCACAGTCACAATTTTGCTCTGGAATTATACTCACGGTTCGCCCCCAGACTATCCTGCTTTCTGTCCTCATATAGTCCGAAGGGACCTGGGCTATGAGGACGACCTCAAGAACAACCCATTGGTTTGCTGCATCAGTGATATCATACAAATTGGGCCCAATGAACAAGAAGAATGCTACCGGGAATGGGAGATAAGACCCATAAAGGATCTGGGGTCTGTCACATTGGCGAACTTTACAGACGTTCAGTGGTTCGAGGCAGGATGGGGACCTCCTACCGCTAAGAAGGAAACGCAAACTTGTTAGGCGTTTGGGTCCCGGAGGCAGCGCGTTTCACACTTGAGAAAAGTGATGCGATCCAATTCATCAGGTGCGCTGGAAAGCTTCTAGCTTTGAGCGGGGCCCAGAGGACGGAAGGGTTCTGAAGAAGGACTACGCCGTAGCCTAAGCATCCTTGTTGTTCATGCTGTGTGACCAAGAAGTCCCATGTCACTAGAGGTACTTGTGCAAGAGAAAGATCTTTGTGGAATCGCCCGTCCTGATAGTAGGGACACGACACAAACCCCTAGAGTTTAGGAAGGAGGCCATGAAGGCAACCACAGAGAACTATAGGCCATTCAAAACACAGCCGCTGGCATATAACTGGGCTTTGGTGGAAACTGAGTTGTGACCACGGGACATCAAGGGACTATATGACTGGAACTGCCTGTCCTAACTGGGAGGTGTCAACCAAGTGATAAAATGAGCAGACCTAGTGACCACCCATGGCAAGACAGCAACGGACCTTGGGGGTCAGACACAAGTGAGGTCAGAGGGTACACGCTTCACAAACGAGTAGCCCAGATCTCAACTCACCTACCAGTGTTTCATCGATTCTTCTCCCGCAGCGCCCAGCTCGAACCTCGTGGGAAGTTACCTACAGCTCTCTGAAAGAGGAGGAATTAGCCCAAGCCCAGGCCACTGCTTCTCTGACTTGATATGTACACGCGGGCCTAAAACAGACCCCTGCTGCAAGACAGGTCCACTTGGCAGTGGCCCTGAAAATGGCGAGAGGAAATCTTCCTTCGGGCAACGTAGCCACTCATCCACTTTTGCACGGAACAGTTAAGAGAGGGAGTCCAGGGAATGCATCTTTTCTTTTCTTTTTTTTTTTAATTTTTTTTATGTGTATTTCTGAGACAGAGAGAGACAGAGCATGAGCAGGGGGAGGGGCAGAGAGAGAGGGAGACACAGAATCTGGAGGGGCTCCAGGCTCCGAGCTGTCAGCCCAGAGCCCGACGCGGGGCTGGAACTCACGAACCACAAGATCATGACCTGAGCCGAAGTCGGACGCTCAAATGACTGAGCCACCCAGGCGCCCCAAAGAGGGAGTCAAGGGAATGCATCCTTTCATGGGCAATGGTGAGTGCCTTAGATCACGGCTGGCCAACTCTGGCACGGGTTGGCGGGGGGGGGGGGGGACCAAACCCAGCCCCGTGCCTGTTTTATAACAAAGTTTTATTGGAACACGGCCACACCCATTCATTTTCATATTGTTTGTTAGCACCTCCGTACTACAAGGGTAGAGTTGAGTGCGACAGAGACCATATGTATGGCCTGCAAAGTCTAAAATACATACTCTCTGGCCCTTTAGAGAAAAGGTCGGCTGACTCCCGACTTAGGCAGTTGAGAAGAGCATTGGAAGGAGCAGGATTGGAAGGCAGGGAACAGGAGGGTCTGGGGAAGAAGCATGTGAATGTAGCCCGGAGAGCGGACATAAAGTGCAGTATCTTTGAACAGTTCCTTAAATGTACGGTGGACATTAAACAGCCCCGGGGACCAATGGCTCAGCCATCAGACTGCCAAACTCTGTCCTTGGTCGGACTTCTAGGGATATTGTAATACCTTCAACAGCCCCTTAAAAAAATCCTATAAGAAGATTCAAGTCGAATCAAGTACGTGCTCTGACCACAGTGGAGACAATTTGAAATCAACAGCAGAAGTATCTCTGGAAAATTCCCAAACGTTTGAAACGAAATTACACACTTCTAAATAGCATGGGTCAGAGAAGAAGTTAACAATTACGTCAGAGAAGATTCCGAAGGGAAGGGAACTGAAAACACAACACAGGATTTGTGACGTGTGACTGAAGCAGCTCTCGGGAAGAGATTCCTAGCACTAAGCACAGACGTCAGACAGAAGACAGGGCTCAGATCAACGGTATCAATTTCTACCTTAGGGAACTTGAGAAGCAGGAGCCGATTAAACTCGGAGTAACCCAGGACTCCTCCTTCCCCCAAGGGATACATACTGTGTGATTCCATTTATAGAAAACTCTAGAATAGGCAAACTCATCTGAAGTGACAAAAAGCACATCAGTAGTGACTTGGGGGTGGGGAAAAAGGAAGACGAAGGGGAAATCGTGAAGGGGCACAAGGAAACTTTTGGGGGCCGTAGATCTACTTGCTACCTTGATTGTGGTGCTTGGTTTCATGGGTGTGCATACCTGTGGAAATTTATCAAATTGTGCACTGTAAATATTTGCGGTTTATGCACATGAACTATGCCTCAACAAGACTGTTGAAAAAATTATCAGAGAAAAAAAGCCCTCTTTTGGTTGAGCTTGGGGCTGTGAATATGTAAGCCTGAGCCTACTGGCAGCCCGAGGGGAAATCTTGCTTGAGAGTGAAGCCAACCCCGAAGAGAGTAGAACTCAAAGAAGACCAGAGAAAGATGGATTCCGGTGATCTGTTGAGCACCTGGATCCAGCTGCACCTGAAGCTACCCCTGGAATCTTTGTTCATTGAGACAGTACGTGTGTGTGTGTGCACGTGTGTGTGTGTGTGTGTGAGACTAACTCAGTCTGAGCTGAATTTACTCTGTTGCAACTGACGAGTCTGCACAAAACGGTCCACAGTCAGCCAGAGAGGCCCTTCCTAATGGACACACATCTTAGGAGGGATTTGTCTGGGGTTTGGGAGTGACCGGTGCTGCCTGTCTTAAGGCTGGAAGGCCTCACCCGTCCTCCTGCGGTCCCTGAACCCAGAGGCCCCGGGAGAGGCTTCCATGCCTGTTCGCTGGGCTGTTTCACGGAGAGTCACGGTCAGTTGTGCCTCTGCTCCGGAGGAGTATTTTTAGCGACAAATAGAGTGGTTTGCAAATAAACAAACGCCTGGAACAAATCCTGAAGAGGACAGCGACTGTGTGCAGCCCACTGCCAAACTAGGTCAGCCTCAGGCACAACTACTTCTGACAGTCTGTTCCCGAAGGTGACCCCCAGGTGCCGGCTCCTTGGCCCACCAGTCAGCCATCTGTGGTTTGCGACTCGGACCTGGGAGAGGCCTGGGACGCCGTCCATGGCGGGGGGTGTACTCCCAGCCACCCCAGAACCCAGGGGGATGAAAATCCCTTGAATTCCACCAAGGGTCCCCACGCTGCTTTGCTCTGTCAGCAATTCCAGCAGGTGTCATGTGTTTTTAAGTGGCAGATGTGTGGGGTCCAGAGGGCCGAGCGACCACTTTGGAGCCAGGCAGACCCGAGAAGACCTCCCCGCTCCTTGGCTACACCGGGAGATGAGTGGCGTCTCTACCTCTTCCTGGCTGACTCATCCTAAGGACTCAGTGCCGTAATTCCCCAGGACTTGGGACGCGCTCGAGCACTGTGACTTTCCCTTTCCTCCTCACTAGATTCTGAGCGTCTCTTGTGTGTGTGAGGGGGGATCATGTCCAGCTCGTTGTAGGCCACCACACCGATGCCTGCACACAGCAAGTGCTCAATAAATGCGTGCTGAATGAGTGTATGACTGAATCACATCTTCTCGTATCGGCCGCATGGCCTCCAGCGGTGCAGTTCTGTGGGGCTCAGGGCCTCCCTGATCCTGAGGGTGTCTACGTCAGCGGTTCCCCCCAAAGCTGCCGCGAAGCTTCTCTGAGTCTATGGGGACCTCCATTTGTGTTCCCTGCACCGAGGCCTCCTTGGGGTCAGAGCTGATACCTCAAAACAGAGACATCGGGGATACCTCGGGAGGTAGGTGTACTCTGATCACAGCACTCCCCTGCTTGGAACCTTCCAGTAGCTTTCCCTGGCACTTAGAAGAAACTTCAGACTCCTCAGCAGGATCTTCAGAGCCCTTGTGACCGGACCTCATCTCGCAAATGCCACCGCCTTCAGCGCTGCCTGCCTCAGCGTGTCTCAGATACAGTTCTGTCTCCTGCTCTTTCCTCAGTCTAGAATGTTCTGCCGCTGGCTTTGTGTGAAGCTGGCTCCTGCTCTCACTCAGGGCTCAGCTCAGCTACCGCCTCCTCAGAGAGGCCTCCCTGGTGCCCACTGCCCAAGGGGGACCCTCCCTCCATCTCTGACCTCATTAAATATGCCACCCTCTGAAATTATCTTGTTCCCTTTTGTGTACTTCTTCTTTTTTTAATGTTTATTTTTGAGAGAGACAGAGAGAGACAGAGCGTGAGTGGGGGAGGGGCAGAGAGAGAGGGAGACACAGAATCCGAGGCAGGCTCCAGGCTCCGAGCCATCAGCACAGAGCCCGATGCGGGGCTCCAACACAGGAACCGTGAGATCATGACCTGAGCCAAAGTCGCACCCTTAACCGTGGGCCACCCGGGCGCCCTTCCTGTTGTGCCCTTCTTGCCTGTCCCTCTCTCCCAAACACAAATGCTTGTCCGTTTTACGAGGGGAGGGAAGAGATCCAGTGACAATCCCCCGAGCCCTCTCTGTTCAGCCGGGGCTTCCCTTGGGCTTTTCAGTTATACGAGCAATCAATTACCTTTTCCCTAAAGTCATTTTCGGGTTTTGCAACAGTACCTGGTACGTGAAGGGATCCTGACGGACATGTCTGGGCCCCTCGGGGTCAGGCCAGGGCTCACTGAGCCATCAAAGCAACACGGGGAGTGGGGTGCGGTTGCCTGGCTGGGGCGGTCTGCTGGGCCTGTGTGGAGAGACCTGCGTGTGGAAGGTGTGAGTCTAAGAAGGGGGAGGGGAAGGCTGGGGGAGGGGGGTCATCAGGACACAGTTACCCAAACTGTGCCATCATCTGGCCCACGCTGGTCCTGTGTCCCGCCCAAAAGGATGTCACCAGAAGCATCGCCAACTGTGCTACGCGATTCCCCTGGGCGCTGGGCCGCGGGGGGATTGGGAAGTGATGCCTCATTGTGGGGACATCTGGCCTCCGAAGAAATATCTTCGGATCACCCCCGAGCAGAGGCCCTGCGCTTCCGGTGACTGCTCTGCAGGCTTCAGTTGACTGAGGACCCTGACCAGAAAAATCTCATTCTTGATCACAGAAACCTCAAGACAGGCACGCAAGATCCACGGGACAGATATCTGTGCCTTCTGCCTGCAGAGCATTCATTATTTCCTTGGTCTTTGGGGGAACTCCTGTGCTCCTGTCTTGCTCTCATGACGCCAGGGGTAGACACGTGACTTAGCACCTGAACGTAGATACCGGGTCAACGATGTGCATCGGCCCACACCAGACTGAGGCCATCCCTCTGCACAAGACTTTTGCCATAACTACCAGGAAAGAGGTAGACCTTCTTCCACCGAGAAGGTCCAGCTGGCAGGACAGTGATCCTCTTTGCCATCTTGTGGGGAGATTCTGCCTGCGAATGATACCGAGCGTAGACGAAAGCAGAGTGATGAGACGGAAAACATCAGTTTTTACACTCTGATCCAACCATTCCTGAAACCACACGCGTTCATTTCATAAACCGAAACTCTCTCCCCTCCCCCACTCTCTCTCTCTCTCTCTGCATTTAAGCCCATTTGCATTGAGTTTCTGCCATTTGTGGCCAAATAAATTCTGAACGGTATCATCCATTAGTCAAAAAACATCTGTAGCGACTACTTGATATTGAAGAAGATAAAAAAAGATGATATGAACCCAGATGAAATACTTGTGTGTGTTGAAAGGGCACACAACACTGGAGTGTGGCTCATGTGCCAGTCTCATCATCCCCAAGGGGTAGAAAATAGCTGAACCACTCCTGATAATACCTGTCCCTAAGGTATCATCGACCTGGGGAGGACTCTTAGGGAGGGTCTGCCGCTCAGCAATATTGACCAAATGGTAATATGCATTCGAAAGCCTTTTGGAATGCTAAAGCCCAATGCAAACACAGCAACAAATTATGTTCTAAATCGGTTCTGTCCAACACAGTAGCCACTAGCCACATGAAGCTATCACGCGCTCAAAAGAGGGCGAGTTTAGATTGAAATGTGCCATAAGTGTAAAATGCACACCAGCTTTCGAAGGCTCAGTATTTTTTTAAATAACGTGGCTCTCACATCAGCAATTTCTGTAATGATTTCCTGCTGAAAGGATGATATTTGTGATATATTGGGTTAAATATAATACATTACCAAAATTAATTTTACCTATTATTTTCCCCTTATTTCAAGTAGATACCAGAAAAATTTGAATCGCACATACGACTCGAATTTGGGCTCATGCCATACATTCATTGGGCACCACTAGTCTACACTGTGAGGGTTGGCATGTTGGTGTGGGAGGTCAGTGAGGTCTAGAGCAGTCAGGAAAATCAGACAAACCTCACATCAGGCGATTGGGTTGGGGGTGGGATGCCATTTCGAAATGACCTTTTTTGGTTGCCTCGAATTTGCCCTGTGAATAAAATGGACCGTCTCCCCGTTTCCCATCACGCATGCCCCCCACTCTCCACCCACTGCCCTCCACTGGCTAAACGGGTTCAGCCTTCTATGCGCTGTTCACCATGGAAATACTGGCAATCTTTCTGTAAGGTTCTGTTCTCACTGTTTCCTTCCCCGAAATGCCCCACATCCTGAAGGGAGGTCCCCTGGCTTCTCCGACGTAGGCATGTCTTCAGGATTTCTCGATAGGGTGACTTTTGTGGTCTCCTGGCCCAACATCCATGCTCCTCCTTCCGAAAATCGTGAGTTTTGTCCTTAGCCTGGGTTACCCCCCCCAAAAAAGATCCTGAGACAAGGATTTGGGTGCAGGTGATTTTGGGGAAAAGGGATGCCAAAAAGCACCGTGTGGGAGTAGGGGAGGAGATAAAGAAAAGATGGGTGCCCCTAAAGGATAGATTGATAAGACCACTGTAGGCAACAGGGCTCAGTCCCTTGGGGGACACTTGGAGAAAGGGTGTGGAGCACATCTCAATAGTCCCACTGGGGGTGAGTGAGCCGGGATATTTAGTCATTAACTTTTATTTCTTGAAGATGAGGATCAGTCTTGAGAAACTAACTCTCTGGTATGTCCAGCTTGTTGATTACACTACTGAGGACGGAGAATGTCCTCAGGCAGAAAGCTACAAGGAAACTTAAGGAGAGTATACAGGAAACGTCTGCCTGTGACCTTCAGGAAAGGCTGAAACGAGCAAAATGGGCAGAGCGCAGAAGGTGGGTGCGACAAAGAAGACAGAGATGAGAGATGGAAGGAAGGGAGGTCTTAGGTGATATTTCTGATCTGCTGGATCAAGACTTACCTGAAGCCTATCTCTAGACTTCTTATTTACCTGTACCTAGAAATTTCACATACCGTTTAATCTGGTTTGAGTTTTCTGTTATTTATAACATAATTATTCCTAACTCATTTCTTTCCTGGCTTTGTTCCTATAACTGGGAATACTGCCTGTGGCTTCAAAACCAAGAAACAGTGCTGACGGGTAAGTCACGCTATCTCGTCCTTCCTGAAACAAGAATGCAATGCTAAGAGAATGAGAGCTACATGAGTTGGTGGCCAAGTTCTTTTTGCGATCCAGTGGCCATTCCAGTGAAGGGGATCTTACAAGGGAACACGTCCAGCTCTCTCTAAACACAGCCCCTGTTCCAAACCACGTTCTATGTCCAATGCATTGATGTTTATTCCAGAAAACTAAATTCGTACCAAAAATCTTCCCGTGCAAACACAAAGGTTTACATTTTTCTTTGACACGCCACAGATACTTACAGAGCAATAAATAAAAAATAAGGAAGTTATTTTTCTATGCAGTATAAGATAATTATTTCCACAAATAATTTATGAAAAACAACCAAGGAGAAAAGAAAGGAAGAAATTTCTCCTGACATTCACATCATTTCACAAAGCTTCATGGATTCGGGAGGACACCCAGGCTCCAGGTAGATTCAGTGTAATATCTGACACACCCCCAAAGCCTGCCTCTCTAGTATCCACTTTCAGACCCACCAGCTTGGGTCATTTGGGACGGCTCTGTTTTGCATTTGGGGGTGAGAGGGGAGGCGGGCAGAGATACGTACACTTCCATACCTGACATGGCCACAAGAGGGAGCTCCCAGTGGTTGGCTGTACCTGAAAAGGAACTGTAGTCCAGGCCATGGAAACTGACAAAGAAAACTTGATTTAAAAGGTGTCTTGTGATAAACCTCAGCATTTTCTTGCTAACATGCCAAGAACAATCACCGAACACTTTCAGTCTGTTCTATGCATCCTCCTGGGATCTGAGCGGCACTGTCCTATTAAATCTAGGTCATTTGATTTCGGGCATCCTTTTATCTTGGGAGCTGCTCCTACATTTTACAAGGTGAATTTTGGAGCAACAATATTAAAGATTCAGAAAGTGGGTAAGGTTAACACGGAGCCCTTGGGCCTGGTAAATTGACAATCGAGCCAGAATAACTATTTACCATTCTAAAGCTCGGATCTTCACTTCACAATTGTTTCTGAAGAATGCCACTATCACCTCCCTTCCCCACACTCGTCTGCGTCTTTTCAACTCCTATCTGAATTGATTCTCTCTCTTTCCCTCGTTCTCTCTCTCTTTTTTATTATTACCATTTTGCCAGGGACTTTGGATCATTACAAGATTGCGGGTAATGACAGAGTATAATTAAGCTTAAAACAGATTTTTCTTTTAGGAGGAGAGAAGAATCCGCTCGAGCTGAGACTCCAGATTGCCTCGGCTGTAATTTGCGTTGCTGTCACAAAGGGGTCCTTTTTCCGCGTGGTGCGCCGTGATGATGAGCGAGGAGCCCAAGTTGAGGGGTGGGTGCCTCTCCCGGCACTCTCTCTGGAGCCGGCAGAATGGACGCCTAAATAGCTGAGTATAGCTCCAGGCTGATTACAGGCCACATCCTGCTATTGTGCCTCATCAGTTGTCATTGTGGAGGCTGCAGTTGCGCTGGGATATTTCTCTTTGTCGCCTGCTCCACGCTCATTTCTAGGACAGGAGTGAGCCCGAGGCCCAAGGTGGGGAGAATTGTTCTGCCCGGGGTGTCAGTGCCTCGCCCAGGGTAGGGCCGGGCAGATCTCTGGAAATGGAAAACGCACTGGCCCTGGCCACATGCCTGGAGTCTTGGCATCGGTACGACTCCCAGGCTAACGGACAACCTTGAACGAAGAAGGCTGAAGTCACACTCACTGGCTGTGCAAACTTAAGCAACCAGCTTAACTTCTCTGGCCTCAGTTTTCTCATCTGTACAATGGGACTAATAATGCTTACCTATTCCCAAGGCAGAGTTGAGGACCAATGAAATGAAATATGAAGAGCCTGGAGATAGTTACACATATACACATACATGTATATTGACACACATATGTATACACACATCTATATATACATACACATGTGTAATACAGTAGCTTATGTGTGTGTATAGTTTCTTATAAGCCAGGAGATAACACCTGGACTTGACCGTTACTAAATAACAATAAACTTGCATCCAGTGCTCACTATGGGCCAGGCACTGTTCTGAGCACGTTGTGGGTGTTAAAGCAGTGACGGTCCATAGTGGCCCTACCAGCATTCGGCAGAACAGCTCTTCACCCTCTTTGGGACTGTCCCGACCTCGAATGATCATCAAGGGACTTGCAGGGCCCCCAGCATCTCTACTCACGGAGCACAGCCAGTGCACCCTCACTTAGGACTTTGGACTCTCCTGCACTTTTAAAAACGCCCAGGGGCGCCTGGGTGGCGCAGTCGGTTAAGCGTCCGACTTCAGCCAGGTCACGATCTTGCGGTCCGTGAGTTCGAGCCCCGCGTCGGGCTCTGGGCTGATGGCTCAGAGCCTGGAGCCTGTTTCTGATTCTGTGTCTCCCTCTCTCTCTGCCCCTCCCCCGTTCATGCTCTGTCTCTCTCTCTGTCCCAAAAATAAATAAACGTTGAAAAAAAAAATTAAAAAAAAAAAAACAAAAAAACGCCCAGCTGGGAACCAGGTGGGTGGTGTGGACAGAAGCTGGCCACATTGTGGCCGTGGAGTGCTTGGAACGAAGCTCGTCCAAACTGAGACGTGCCATAGGTTTCATAACAACACCCACCGGACCCTGAAGCCTCGGCATGAAAGAAAACCCTGAAGCATCTCATGAACGTTTTTAAGTATTGATTACACGATGAAGTGATGACACCTTGAATACATTGTGTTAACGAAGATCTTTAAATTCATTTCACCTGTTTCTTTTTTTTTTTTTTTGAGAGAGAGCATGCACGAGTGGGGGGGGGGGGTGGAGAGACAGAGAGAGAGAGAATCCCAAGCAGGCTCCACCTCCAGCGCAGAGCTCGATGCAGGGGTCCATCTCGCCACCGCGAGATCACGACCTGAGGCGAAATCAAGAGTCGGATGCTTAACTGACTGAGCCACACCAGGCGCCCCACTTTTTACTTTCTGTAACGTGGCTATGGGAAAATGTCAAAGTCCACCTGAAGCTTGCATCTGTGGTTTCTGTTATATTCCTCTCTGGACGGTGCTGGTGGACAGTGGGGTATTGTCGGAGAGTTTGAAGCCTACTGGTGTTGGAGCTGCTGTGGCCAACACAGCTAGACCCGCCCCGCTGATACCTGTGTCTGTTCCTTCCATACTAACAAAACCCTGACTTGTGTTTTGAACGGCCTTGTGTCAGCACGCCTTTTCCTTGGCTTCCCACGGAAGCCAGTTCTTGCCAAAAGGGTACACGTGGGAGTCTACTGGATGGGCCCTCTGGGAAAGCCATCGTTAATGTGAGAAAAAATGGGGACTTGGCTGGCATGTGCCTATTGGCCGTGGCTCTTCCCCCACTTTTTGTACCTGGAATGCAGACACAATGTCTGGAGATAGAGCAACCTCCTTGGGACCGGAAGGGCTTACAGCCACGCTCTCCGGATGGCTGGGTGGAGGAAAGAGACTGTTGCTCGAGCAGTGTCACCAGCCTGCCCTGCCCACCCGCCGACTCCCCAGGAGTGAGCAGAAGGAACACCCCTTTGGGCTCAGGTCCCCGCGGTTGGGTTTCTGTTACGCGAGTTGAATATGGGCCCGACTGGTCATCATCATTACATTTTGGAGTCGGTGCAGTGGATATTTAGTGCCCTTTCAGTCTGTCCCAGACACGGGAGCATCCTTGCTGTGTTGGGGGAAATGCCAACAGTGAGAGTTGGGCCTCCCCAGCGCAAAACTCAGAAAACACCAATGCCGGGGCCCTCCCAGCACGAGGCTCTGCCGATCCGACTGACGGAAGGGAGAGTTCACTTCGGAGAAACCCGAGAAGGGGATCATGTGGGGCACCCAACAGCCTTTTTTTTTTTTTAATTTTTTTTTTCAACGTTTATTTATTTTTGGGACAGAGAGAGACAGTGCATGAACGGGGGAGGGGCAGAGAGAGAGAGGGAGACACAGAATCGGAAACAGGCTCCAGGCTCTGAGCCATCAGCCCAGAGCCCGACGCGGGGCTCAAACTCACGGACCGCGAGATCGTGACCTGGCTGAAGTCAGACGCTTAACCGACTGCGCCACCCAGGCGCCCCCCAACAGCCTTTTAATGCGCACCTCGTCTCGTTGGCCAGCCCACGTCGGCGGTGTCCGTGGCCTGTGACCCAGAGGACTGAAGCGTGAGCCTGCGACTTGGTGACCGTCCCGTGACTCCACTGTCTCCTGTTAAATTCCAGTCCCCAAGGAAAGACCCTGGGCCCGTAGCTCCTCAGCAGGAGGGGCCCATCTGAGATTAGGCACATCCTTACATTAAGCCCCCGTGACCCGGGCAAAATGCAAGAGAGCCCCTGTGCTCTCCACCCATCTCATTTTCAGAGGCCACCCCGGGGCTGGGCTTTGGGGGTTGAAATTACCGATGAGGAAAGTAGACAGAGACCAGACCTCTGCAGGGAAACATAACGAGTGAGGGGTTGCTCAAATGTGAGTTTCCCGACTCAGACGAAGTATGCTTTCCAGCTCAGCCTGAGGCCATGTACGTAGAGTCAGAGAGCCCGGATTCAAATCACTGTCCCAACACTTCCTCGCTTAGGCAGGTCACCTAACCTCTGAGGCCTTTGGTTTCCTCCTCAGGGCTGGCTTCGTGCTCATGAGACCGGTGTGGTCACATAGGATCCCCCCTGACTTAGAGGGTCCTGGGACTTAGTTTCATGCTTTGCTGTTGCCATTTGGAAATTCTCAACTTTTGACCAAGGGGCCCTGCACGTGCCCCTTGAAAACTCACTCTGCCCCGGGCCTCGCACTTTATGTAGCCAGTCCCGCTCCTCTATAAAATGGGACTAATATTTACCCCAGGGGTTTGTGGCGAGAATTAACTGAGAAAACGGCTCTTACGAGCTTAGCCCAGTGTCTGGAAATAGTATGTTCCCAGCAAATGACAGCTGTTATCTCTCAGTGCAGGTGCATTCTCTGGCGCGTCTTCCCCGGCAGGCTAAGCTTCCTCTGCCTCACTCACCTCCACACCTTCGGAGCCCGTGTGGGGACAAATCTGACACCCACTGCGGCATCGAGGTGGTTGGAAATCTTAGGCACCAAGGACTCCCAGAAGTGGGATTTTGTTTCCACTCTTTCCAAATATAAAGGCACATTGAACTTCTCTATGACTTTGACGCTGCAGACGGAATTTCCTAGAGGACTTGATGGTGACGAATCCAGGCCATGTGATCAGCCAGAAATACCACGGGCTCACAGAAGCCCTGGGCTGCCTGCCCCTGCTGAGTGACTGACACCTGCCTGCACCGGACAACACTGAGGTTTGGAGATCAGACAGAGCTCTCCTGAACGCCCCTTAAGGGCCCCAGGGCCTCACTCACCTCTTAGCCCAGCTGCTTCCTTGCAGACCCTGAACAGCTTCACACGTGTGCGACCGGGCACTTTGTATGGGATTCGCCCCGCACCTCCGTCCTCCTGTGTTGGGGCCGGGGGGGCAGACATCCTGATGCCATCCTACAGGATGCCCCCCAGAGGCTATGCAACCCAGACGTGGGCAGCAGTGAATGCCTGCAAGGCCACCCTTGGCTAATGAGGCATGAGAGTCAAAGCATAAATGCTTGCCTTTCATCCCCTTGACGGGCGGCTCTGAAATACACTTCATGGGGCCACTTGGAAGGACCTAGTGGGACGGGGCACAGCCCCCCGCGCATCAGCAAACTTGTTTCCTCCCCCTGTTCCTCACTCCTGCCCCCTGATAGCAACCCCATGCAAGGAAGGTTTTGTCTGAGGCCCTGGGAAGCCAGGGGAGCCCAGACTGAGACAGTACCCCCTGCCCCTCCTGAAATTCTTTTATTCATAACAACCTACCTCTACATGTAGTGAGAGCAATCTAATGCTCTAACTGTATTAAAAAAATTTTTTTTAATGTTTATTCATTTTGAGAGAGACAGAGACAGAGAGAGAGCATGAGCAGGGGAGGGGCAGAGAGAGAGAGGGAGACACAGAATCCAAAGCAGGCTCCAGGCTCTGAGCTGTCAGCACAGAGCCCGACGCGGGGCTCGAACCCACCAACCATGAGATCACGACCTGAGACGAAGTCGGACGCTTGACCAGCCGTGCCACCCAGGCGCCCCTGCCCTAATTGTATTTTAACGGCGAAATTAAAGGAAGTGATCCATATAAAAAATTAAGTATCTTTCACTTTGTATACGTTCAGGCAAAGTCTTACCAGAAGACCCAGGGGGCAGTGTAGATACGGCACCTTTATGTAGATTCACCATGACTGGGACCTGGCACTGAAAACCCGTATAAGCAGGGTCAGGGGACTTGGCTCTCTGAGTCAGCCCTGCCATTAACCTCCCGTGTCACTCGGGTCCTTTTCTCTGGGCGGCTGTTGTCTCAAGGATAAAATGTGTCATTGAACTGTAGGCTCACTAAGGACCCGTCCTGCTCTATTTCTCTACGGTTTTCTGATCTGACCTTTTCTGGACACTTGTCTTCTTGTTCTGGCCGCCCCCCCCTCCCCTTCCCAGCTGTTAGACCGGCCATCGGCAGCTGAAATAGTAAACTTGGCATTGAGCATCCGTGCCTGCCAGGCACTGACGGAAAGGACAAGGTCTTGTCATTATGGAGTGCGCATCCGGGGAGGAGGTGGGGGAGGGGAAGAGACAGCAAGGAGACAACTGAACGTAGCGTGTGCCAGACCAGTAAGAGCAATGGAGAGGTGTGGAACAGGCACGGGGTTGAGAAATATGGGTGGTAGGAAGCTGGGGAGGGTTGCTAAATAAACACATCCCTTCTGACCTGCATCGGGTAGCGCCATCTATAAAGGGCAGCGCTTTCTGAACTGGCTCCCGCTTGGAATGCCTGCTGCTTCGGTTGCTCAAGGGCTCGTGGCAGGAAACAGTTATTTTATCATCCTGCATTGTTTCTGCCGGCCAGGAGTTTGGGGAAGGGCTCCGCCAGGTGGTTTTAACTTGGCATCTCTCCAGCAGTACAGCCAGACAGGGTCTGGAACCGCAGGAGTTGGAGGCTGGGGCGGCTCGGGGCCGCGGGGCCTCTCTCTCGACTGTAGGCTCAGGGCTTCTCCGGGGGGTTTCTGTCCGTGGGAGACTCTGAGATCC
This sequence comes from Prionailurus bengalensis, assembly GCF_016509475.1. Classification (NCBI taxonomy): domain Eukaryota; kingdom Metazoa; phylum Chordata; class Mammalia; order Carnivora; family Felidae; genus Prionailurus; species Prionailurus bengalensis. The sequence goes on along the minus strand of NC_057344.1, from coordinate 186,314,409 downwards.
CTCACGGCACAGAGGCCTCAGTGCGGTCAGACCGCTAACACACAGACACCGAGCTGCAGGTGAGTGTCCCCAAGCAAACCAGACCGAAGTGGAGACACCTTTTGTTTTGTTTTTAATCTTTATTTATTTTTGAGAGACAGACAGAGACAGAGAGCGAGTGGGGGAGGAACAGAGAGAGAGGGAGACCCAGAATCCGAAGCAGGCTCCAGGCTCCGAGCTGTCAGCACAGAGCCGGACGTGGGGCCAGAACTCAGGAACCGTGAGATCACGACCTGAGCCGAAGTCGGAAGTTTAACCGACTGAGCCGCCCAGGCTCCCCATGGAGACACCTTTTGTGATGCTCCTTCCCTAGGGAGGCCCCACAATTCTTGTCTCCTAACGTTTACACCCTGAGGAATCCCCCCGCCCCAACCCCCGACTCGAGGTTGGCAAGAGCTGTGATCGGATTCCAACCAACAGAATATGACAAGACAAGGGGCCGTCATTCCCATGATTATGTTAACACTGTACGGCAGAGTGTAGGACATTTTCAGATGCGGTGAAGGTCCTTAACCAGTTGCCTTTGAGTTAATCCAAAGGGAGGTGATCCTGAACGGCCCTGACCAAACCATGTGAATCACTTAAGAGAAGGCCTAGACCTTCCCTGATGTGAGAGACCCTGAGACACAGAGACGCTCTGTCCATTGCTTGCCGTTACGGGCTGAGCTGTGTCCCCTACTGATACAAATTCACGTGTTGGAGTCCTAACCCCTAATACCTCAGAATGTCACTGTTTGGAGACAGGGCCTTTAAAGAGACGATTTATGACAAAAGGAGACCATCAGAGTGGTCCCTAAATCTATTTAACCGTTGGTCTTATAAAAAGAGGAAATAAGGACACCCAGCGAGACGCCAGGAGCACCTGTGCGGCGAGAGGACCGTCGGGGGACACACGGCAAGGGAAAGAGAATGGCCAAACCTCAGAAGAAACCAAAGCTATCAACACCTCGATCTCAGCTTCCCAGCTTTTAAGACTGTGGGAAAATGCATTTCTGTCGGATACGCTACCTGGTGTGTGGTGTTTTGTTACGGCAGCCTTAGCAGATGCAAATACTTGCCTTGGAGAAGCCGGCTGCCGTAAACGCTACCGGCGCAAGGAAATGAATTCTGCCAAGAACCTGAGGAGGCGTGGAAGTGCCTCCTTCCCTAGCTGAGCCTCCGGATGAGACCGCCACCCAGCCGTCACCCTGATTCCATTCCGGAGAGACCCTGAGCCGAGAATTCTGCCGGGCCGTGCGCCCGGACTTCTGATCCACAAAACCTGTGAGGTAGTAATAAGTGTTGTGGGAAGCCACTAAGTCTGTGGTCATCCATTAGGCAACATGGAATCCAAACCCACCTTTTATGATCCAGCCTTGAAAGTCACAGCACACTCTCTGTTGTCTTTTAGTTGGGTGCCAGGGAGCCATAAGCCCACCCGGGTTCAAATACTGGGACTGGGGGTATGGCTTGCTGTGGCCAAGTTTGGAAAATACACCCTGTGGCACCTGCGTAATTGAATTTTAATTCATGGTTCATGCGTTGAAACCGTAGCTTGCTTTCTGCATCTCTGCCATCTTACTTTACACTACACGTCTTCTCCAGTGGGTCCTCACAGGGGCTTCTACTGAGGCTGCTTGAACCCCGCTGAATGATGTCTGTCTGTCCCATCAAGGAGACACGACACCAACTGGTATCGGAATACCTGTGTATATCGTACAACGGGCTTTTCCAAACACGCTGCCCGCGCTTGATGACTTGATGACATTTTCTCGTGATGCTTGATAGATAGAAGCAGTTTCTCATCTGTGTAGATTTTCCTTCACTCCACCTTGGCTGCTCCTAGCGGCTGGATCCATTGGCACAGCCCGGGAAAGCTCGAGCAGAGCGAGCAGACTGGAAGGGTGCGCCCCGGCACCGAGTGCGGTGGTCTCCAGAGTAGGCTTTCCATGAGCTAGCCCCCCGTCTCAGGTGCTCCCGGTGAGAAAGGGCCTTGGAGGACATTCAGGCCAACCAGACATCTGGGGCTCAGTTCCCTTCTACAACATCCCCACCTAGTGGACCTGCCAGGGTGCTTCTCCAGTGGGGATAATAATAACTTCCAGTTGCCCCAGGGAAGGAAAGGGCAGGTTCTAGCCCCAAGAAAGAGGCCATTCATCAGCTTGAGTCTCTAAGCTGCTTTCCTTGACCTCTTTAGCAAGACAATAGCCTGGACAGCCAGACGCGGTCAGAAGAAAAGGATTCTCTAAGTTCCTCCGGTGTCATTATGATGTTAGAGTTTGGCTGACTAGATCTTAGAGTGTCATCTACAGACAGAGGAGAAAGAAGCCATGGTCTGAGTCCCGGGCGATGAGAAATCCATTCCTTGTACTTTGGGAGATTATGGGAGGAAGAGGAGAGAGGCAGGGGAAGTGGAGGAGCTGGCCAAGGTCCTGGGGGCTGGGGTGTGCTGCGGAGGTCAAAGGGAGGGCCAGGGACTCCGCAGAGCCATGATACATTGCCCCATGCATCCAAGCAGAGGCTGACAGGATCCAGGAGAAGCCCACCCAGTGGCCTCTTCCAAAATGGCGCCAGGTGCCAGACAGTGAGTCTGACAGAGCAGTACTCCCAGCCCCAGGAGATCTCAGTGTTTATGTGCCCTAGTGAGGACACCAGGGGACGCTGAGAGGGCTGGCAGAGTGGCCTGCGGGGGGTGGGGTGGGGTGGGGGGAAGAGGCCACTGCAGGTAGGCACCCGCGACTGGGGCAAATGGCCAAGGCCCAGTGACGGGCCTGGCCAACACCATCTGATGTATACCGACCGCTCAGTGAATGTGAGGCTTTACTCTGAGCCCTTTCTGTTTGTTATCTCATTTAATCTTTGAATTCGTCTCGTGAGGTAGGTACTGTTGTGATCTGAATTTTGCCGATGAGGAAACCACTCAGCAAGATTAGATAGACTCGGTCAGAACTTAGTAGTCCCAAGGCCAGGGAGCAAACCAGGGCAGGGCAGAGGCTGGGGAGTATCTAGAAAATTCTGCATGCATGTGAGGACCCTTCCTGAACCCAACTCCCACTGTCACAAAGACCCTAAAAGTTTTCCTGAAGGGGAAGCCAAGAGGGAAGAAATCTGGAACACTGCATTTTACTTGCCACAGCCTGAGTGATCTAACGAGACTATTTGAATTGTTGGATTACACTGAAGTTACGGGATTGGCCTACATTTAGTTCACTCATTACCCACCCAGTGGGGTGCGGTCCATAAAAAAATATTAGGTCAATTAGAGACAAACTGCAGAAGCTTAATGTTTTGCATGTTTGAGTGGAATGCAAGTGAATGTATGACTTGAATTCATTTCTTAGCCTGGATTATATCTAAGGACCTATTTAGTCCAAACTTAAGGGTCAGAAAGTCCTGGGTTTAAATTCCAGCTGAGCTACTCACTTGCTGTTTGACTCTGAACAACCTAACCCTCTAGGGCTTCGTCTTCACATGTAAAATGATGACCACAAACATATATGGTTTAAAGCAAAGACCAGGAAACATTTTCTATTAAGAGGCCAGAGAATGACTTTGCAGGTCATAGAATGTCTATGGCAACTATTCACTTCTGCTCCTAACGCACAAAAGCAGCCACAGACAATACATAAGTGGGTAAGCATGGCTGTGTTCCAATAAAACTGTATTTACAAAAACAGAGTGCCAGATTTGACCCAAGAGGCTTGGTGTACTGACCCCTGGGTTAGAGTATAGGCTGCACGATAGCAAGCAGATCCCCAAATACAGTGTCTTCGTTGGGACAAAAGCTTTTTTCTCACCTCTGTTAGCCGTCTGGAGGTGAGCCACCTTCGGGATCCGGGTGCTTTCCATCCTTTGCTCCTCCCATACCTAAGGAATATTTCAGGAGTGGCAAGGACAAGGCTGGAGGGGCTGGAGCTGAGCAAGCGAGGGGAATAGGGTAGGCGACGAAGTCGGAGAGGTTGTGTGTGTAGGTGTGTGAGAGAGAGACACAGACAGACGGGGCGGCGAGAGTAGCTTAGGGTCTTGTAGGCTGCTACTGGGCGTGATGATGGCATCCCGGACTTTTCCTGGAGCCACCTGATCTGAGCTACATTTTAACAGGATCCCTTCAGCACTTTGTGGAGAACAGACTGGGGGTAGTCAAGGAGGCAGTAGGAGACCAGTGAGGTCTTTGAATTATTGAGGCAAGAGACAACGGTGACAAGGAATGGTTACATTCTGAACATATTTTTTTTCATGTTTATTTTTTTTTTAAGAGAGAGAGAGAGAGAGTGCAAGCAGGGCAGGGGCAGAGAGAGGGGGAGACACAGAATTGAAGCAGGCTCCAGCCTCTGAGCTGTCAGCACAGAGTCCAACGTGGGGCTCCAACTCACGAAGGGTGAGATCATGACCTGAGCCGAAGTCGGACGCTTAACCGACTGAGCCACCTAGGCGCCCTCTGAACATATTTTTTAAATGGAAATGTGCTTCTTTTTTCCCCTCTGGGAAGATTCATTTGTTTATTCAGCTTATCCAAAAGACTCAGACTAGAATTTGGACCACTGGCTTTCCTGATTCTCCCCAGATCTTTGGATTACAGACCTGGGGAGTCCTCAGCCTCCATAATTGCATGAACCAATTTCCTATAATAAATCTATCATCTCTCTCTCTCTCTCTCTCTCTTTTTCCAATTGCTTCCGTTTCTCTGGAGAACCATGGCTAATACATATGCCATTTCTGGAACGTGGCTTCCCACCTAAAACACAGTGATGTTAGAAGAGGCCTCTAAAGGATTTCGGGCCCACAGGCACCATGTGTCTGGACCCAGGCCTGGTCTCATGTGTCCTGGACAGAAAGTGAGTAGCTGGCTGGTGGTGGGGGACAAAGGGTCCCGATCGGCGGCTACTGATGGATAAGCAACATAGAGAACATGGAGGCCAAAAAACCCACCAGGTCTGGGGAGCCCTCACTGCAGTGAATCACGGAGAACCTGTCCAGCCTCTCATAGTACCTGCCCAGCAAAACAGACGGCCTCGCCCCTCTTGTGTTTGCACGCCTGTACTACATACATATGCTTCACCTTGAATGGTCTTACGGAAAAAACATGGGCTTGGGAGTCAAACACGTCTGGATCAGCACCTGGCACCTACAAAGCTGTGTTGTGTTGTGTTGTGTTGTTTTGTTTTTGCGTTTGTGAATTAGAGAGGGAGAGCAGCGCAGCGGGTGAGCATACACTCTCCAGTGCGAGACTGTCCCAGGTTTGAAGCCAGGCTCTTCCACCTACTGGCTGTGTGACTCCAGATGAGTTCCTTAACCTCTCTGTGCCTCTGTTGCTTCATCTGTGAAAGAGGGATAATGATCGGACCTACCTCGCAGAATCGGAGAGGATAAGATGAAAACGAACCAAATAGGCATAAAACCCTCAGAAAGTACCCGGCACTCAGCAAGTGCTGCCTGAAGGTTAGATATGATTAGTATTTTCGGTGTAACCTTGGCCAAGTCACGTGAGCTGAGTCCCAGCTTCTTCATCTGTAAGAGGATGATAACATTGGCCCTGCCCATTGGTCATGAGGGTAAGATGTAACAATGCATAAGTGATGTAACCTATGCAGGCATAGAAACTAAAGTGACAATGGGGGTCATTCTCCCCAACCGCACTTTGTGCGGACAGTACAGTTCAGTGGTTAAAAGTGTGGGTTCTGGGTTGGGGTGGCCAGATTTGGCCAATAAAAATACAGGATGCTCTGTTAAATTTGAATTTCAGGAAAACAAAGGGTAAGTTTTTTTAGCATATGTTCCACGCAATATTTGAAACATTCTTCTTTTTTAAAAAATTTTTTTTAACGTTTATTTATTTTTGAGATAGAGAGAGACAGAGCATGAACAGGGGAGGAGCAGAGAGAGAGGGAGACACAGAATCGGAAACAGGCTCCAGGCTCTGAGCTGTCCGCACAGAGCCCGACGCGGGGCTCGAACTCACGGACCGTGAGATCATGACCTGAGCTGAAGTCGGACGCTTAACCGACCGAGCCACCCAGGCGCCCCAATATTTGCAACATTCTTATACTTAAAAAAAATGCTTGTTGTTTATCTGAAATTCTAATTTAACTGGGCAGCCTGCATTTGGAACCCCATTCTGAAGGCAAACTTCATTGTGTTTCTATCCCAAGTCTTATTTGCTGTATAAAGTTGAGCAAGTGCCCTACCCGCTCTCGACCATAGTTTCCTGACTTTGCCGGTCTTTAGCTGTGCCTCCCAGGGAAGCCCTCAGCCTCTCTGTGCCTCCATTTTTTCATCTGTAAAATTGGGAGATGAATGTGCCTGCCTCATAGAAGAATAACGAGAGGAGGGAGTTAAGCCATATGACACTGCCCAGCATGCAACAGATGCTGGCCATCGCGCCATCAGTATTATTTCAGTGAAAACGAATTGAGAACTCTTTTAGGGTACGCGACACGCTGGGTGTTGGGGAAATAGTGGTGACCCGCACAGACCCAGTCTCTAAATTGAAGGCTTTCTCCTGCCATGGCCTCCACGACTTTAATGGTTATAGAAATTTCCTATCTTGGGGCGCCTGGGTGGCTCAGTCGGTTAAGCCGCTGACTTCGGCTCACGTCGTGATCTCGCACTCCGTGAGGTCGAGCCCTACATCGGGCTCTGTGCTGACAGCTCGGAGCCTGGAGCCCGCTTCGGATTCTGTGTCTCCTTCTCTCTCTGCTCCTCTGCCTCTCATGCTCTCTCTCTGTCTCTCTCAAAAATAAATAAACATTCAAAAAAAATCTAAAAAAAAAAATTTTCCTATCTTTAATTTCCTAACAGCCACCAAGCGTTGGTTTGAATTCACTTGTGATTCCCTTGCAAATGTCCACTTTTCCATTCCCCTGGGCCATCACGACTATAAATCATTGTCTTGTGATTCCATGCTTAGAAAGAGCCAGGGCTAGAACCTGCTCGTTGGAGGGTTTTACTGGGTTATTTATTGTGACAGAAAATGCAAATGGGTTGGCAGTAAACATAAGGGGAAAAAAGCCACCTCAGCAGTACAGGCAGAACGTAAATGCAGATGGAAACGGTGGGGAGACAGTGGCATTTTTAGTAAGTAGAGCAGATACTCCACTTTGCTGAAGATATGAAATGCCAGAAAATTCTCCTGACTGCCTACGTTACTGAAAGACACTTCAGGTTGACCTGCTTCTTCTTTCGGGACCCCAGAATGACATTACGTTTCGCTGTATTTGGTGCAAAACAGGCTGATGGCAAAAAGGCCGACGGAGTGGCAAATCACACCCTAGAAGGGGATCGTAGGGGAGAACAGAGCTTTGCTGAACTCCCTCAACTTCCAGCACCCGCAGACGGGATCCTCTCTTGGGGCTGACAAGTTTCCCTTCTCTACTGGTCTATCTCATACCAGAAAGATCTTTTCCAAGTGGCTGGAAATACATTCCCCTGGTCTCTATGGACGACTTACAAAGAGAGTAAGAAAACAGGGAGCCCTTGTTGCCCAGCTCGGCTCATGAATACAGACACATCGCCACGTCCCGAGCTGTCGATGTTAGCAGGGAGAAGACTTCTTTCCTACTCCGGATGTTTCCTGCCACGGAGAGGGAGCCCCAGGAACACAATCATTCTGGCACCAACTCGCACGTTTCCTTCTCTCCGCCCGAGACCAGGCGGGATGTCCTAATGGGACTGGTGAGCCAGAAGGAGAGACGCGCGTGCTGAAGTGAACCTCATCCTCTCCCTCCTGCTCAGCCTGCAAAGAGCAAACGTGTCCCTTGCTCCTCCATTCCATGCACCTGTGGCCAGGTATGTGTGTCTGTTGCAGGGTTCAGTGTTAGCAAATCCACCTGCGTGCACAGAACGAGTCCCAGTCTCCGACGTAAACCTCATCGACAGTAAAGGCGCTATTCTGGCATTTTATGATTTTTCAATGGGGACAGTTTCCAGACAGAGAAGAGGTCTATTCGAGCTGATGTAACAGAATACCAGAGACTGGGTGGCTTAACAGTATTTATTGCTCACGGTTCTGGAGGCTGGGAGTCCAAGATCAAGGTGCTGGCAGGTTCGGTGTCTGGTGGGACCTTCGTCCTAGCTCGCAGGTGGGCACCTACTCCTACGTTCTCACATGGCTGAGAACCAAGAAGGAGGCCCTATGTCTCCCCCTCTTTTACAGGGGCTCCTAATCTCATTCATGAGGGCTTCAGCCTCATAACCTAATCACCTCCCAAACGCTCCACCTCCAGATACCCCCACGCTGGGGATTAGGCTGCAACATAGGAATTCTGGGAGAAACAAACATTCAGCCCACAGCAGCTAGGGACAGAGTCATGTCCGATCCTGGGAGTTCACAAAGCTATCTCTGAGGTATCGTGAATGGTCTTCAGTCATCAACATCCTTCTCTAGGTCGGCCACGACCCACAAAACACAGGCCAAAGCCTCACTGTCACGAAGAAAACTTCCTGGGAGTGGTTAAGGAGGTGAAGACAATTACATTCCTCTTCCGTATTCCATTCCTAGTCAAGACTCTGCTCAGATGCCTTCCACCTAGAAGGCCGTAGAAATGGCACCTGCCCCTTAAACAGTGTGTGAAGGGGGAGAAATGGTGTTGTGTGTGTGTGGTAGGGGGCTATGGTGGGGATGTGTGTGGGGAGGTGTGGGGGGGGGAAGAGAGTGCACTGGGGTATGGTGTAGTGTGGGGTATGTGTTTATAGCAAGGGGTGCATTGGGGGGTGCGTTGTGTGTGGGGGTACGGGGGGGTGTGTGTGGTGTGTGTATACGTGTATGTGTAGCTTGTGCTTATGATGTGAGTCATGGGGGGCGGTGGTATTTGTGTATGTTGGTTCCTAAACGTTCTCAGATCAAGGGCTCATCAGCAATCGTGGGGCTACAAGCCATTAAAAATGGGGTACGGGTCATCAACCACCCAACAAATTATTCCCAAACTAAGCAGCTTAAAGCAACAAACACTCGTGATCTCAGCCTCTACGGGTCGGGAATCCGTGAGGGCCTTAGCGGCACAGGGTTTCTCATGAAGATGTAGTCAGGACGGTGGCCGGGTCTGCAGTCATCTGAAGGCCTGACTGGGGTTGACGTATCTACCTCCACGGTGGTTTGCTCATGTGGTGCTGGCTGCTGGCAAGGGGCCTCAGGTCCTTCCGTGTAGGCCTCTTAACAGGCTTCTTGAACGTCCTCACAACATGATGCTGGCCTCCCATGGGGAGCTAAGAGAGAGCGAGAAGGAAGCTTCACTGCCTTCTAAGACCTATTCTTGGAAGTTACACACCAACACTTCTGCCACATTCTATTCCTTGGAAACAAGTCCGGAAGTACGGCGTGCGTTCACGGGAGGGAAGTCAGTCTCCACCTCCCAAAGGGGGGGGGGGCACCAAAGAATTTGTGAACCTGGGTAACACGGTGCAGAAAAAGAGAAGCAGGGGCGCCTGGGTGGCGCAGTCGGTTAAGCGTCCGACTTCAGCCAGGTCACGATCTCGCGGTCCGTGAGTTCGAGCCCCACGTCAGGCTCTGGGCTGATGGCTCGGAGCCTGGAGCCTGTTTCTGATTCTGTGTCTCCCTCTCTCTCTGCCCCTCCCCCGTTCATGCTCTGTCTCTCTCTGTCCCAAAAATAAATGATCGTTGAAAAAAAAAAATTAAAAAAAAAAAAAAAAAAAAAAGAAAAAGAGAAGCAAAGGCAGAAGAATCTTAAAATCTATTGGATGCACTATGGCCGGAATAAAATATATTAATGTTTGAGCATTTAGACCTTTTTTCCCTCCACCCTCTTCCTGGGAAAACCCATGTGGAGAGATGGGACGGAGGCCAGGCAGCGGATGGAGTGGTGGCATATGGGAGGGGTTTTGGAAGACTGGAGAATCAGGAGGGGCCGCCGTGGAATGTGAGCTGCTAGAAAACATCTCCACTGGGGGAGACCGGCCTGAAGCAGCAGCATGGGGAGGGTGATGACCAGGCTTTCCTCTTCGTTCAGGGAAACGAGGAGAGACCAGAACTACTTGTAATAATTATTCCCTGGTTTGGGGGTTGCTTCATTAAATTCTACATTGCGGTGAGACTGGACCACCTGGGTCTTCTTACTTTCTCAAGCTACATTCACATTCCCCGAGCATTTCCACCGCTACTGTAAAAGGGTGAGGAAGCACGATGTTTAGAGCTGCTTAAGTGCTTCTGCATCTTTCTTAAGACGTTTGTATTCTCGGGACCTAGCACAGCACTGTTCACATAAGTGTCAGGACTCCAATTTTCTCTAACCTTCCTTTCACATGCCCTTCGGCACACAGCACCCTTGAAAGCAAACAGGGAGATGATAGAACTAACTGGGTTGGCGACACGAACTGGCGACCATTGGCGATGCCAATCGGGGCTCTGGGTCAGTTCTGGGGATGATGCATGGGCTGGGGTGGGGCATGGAGAACCGGGCAGGCTTCTTGCAAGATGAAAGAACCTGGCTGTATTTTTTTCTCTTGGTTTCTAGTAGACATTTGGGGACATACACAGGAGAATGCTCTTCAGGGCTCACCTACAGATTTCCGAAAGTGCTGGGAATTTCGGGGTAGCACTTAAATTACTGTACGCCTCTTCCTGTGTTGCCTTGGCTTGTCGTCTGGCTGAAGGCAGAAGCTGAGATTTAGCAAAAGGCCGCCTGGAGCAGAGGCCAAGAGGTGGGGCTCACCTAAGGCCCTTAGTCTCGCCTCTGCTACCCAATTTGCTGGAAAAAGTCATTTGTGCCAATTAGGCCCTGGTTAGTAAGGGGTTGTCCTGTCTGGGAGGCAGGTAGAGAAGCCAATTGTAAGAACAGGTGATCAATGAAAGTGACACATTGCTCACGCCTCCAATTCTTCTTAGACAGTTAGTCCTCAATTAGCTCTCTGAGAAATAGAGAAAGTGAGTGTACTTGCCTTGCTAATGACTGCATGGTCAGGACTGAGCAATTTACACAGCATTTTAGTTCCAAGATTAAATGCACTGAAATATTGGGATTAATGAGCTTCTGACTTGCAGGTTTGGAAAAATTCAGTTCTTTTCTGTACTTCTCCACAAACACAAAACAATGATTCAGTGGTCAAGCAATAGTGAAAAGGCCATTCTCCTCTCTATCCTGGTCAGGGGTACTTGCTCCGGCCTGAAGCAGCCCTTCCTCCTATGAATTTATTATCTGTATTCACAGTACATATTTCACTGGAATGCACTGGGCCTAGGTCAATGGCTTTTTATGGTTAGATACCTATCAGGTAGATACCTGATCACCTGGGTATCCATTTTCTTTGGTTGGTGCTTGTGATGGACACACTCTAAGGTGACTCCCAACCCCATGAGTCCTTTATAATCTCCTTCCTTTGAGGAGTGACTGCAGGACCTATGAACTGCTTCCAACTAATAGAATAGGGCAAAGGTGATGGGATCTCACACCTATTGCTCCTGATGACCTTACAGAAGCTCACAGTTATGTCATGAGAGGATCTATGGGGAAGACCACTGGCATGGAGCTGTGTGTGACTCCCTAGGAGTTGAAAGAGGTCCCCAAGTCGAGAGCCTGAAAAAATATGGGGTCCAGAGACCCGAATGAGCCTGAAACGAGATGCTTCCCCGGTTGAGCCTCCAGATGAGACCACAGTCTGGCTGACACCTTGAGGGCAGCCTCCCGAGACCTGAGCAGGGCATCGAGTTCAGCTGTGCCAGGACTCCTGACCCATGGGGACTGTAAGCTAATGACCATGTTCTGTTTTAAGCCACTATATTTGTGGTCATTTGTTGCATAGCAATAGAAAATTAATGCAACCCACATGCCATACCAGTAGTTAAATAATTGGTAATCACTACTAACTGTTTCTTTCATTGCACAATTAGCCACACACTGCTTTGTGATGCAGAAACACTAGCCCCGGTGTTGTCACTATAGCTTCCCATGATGATCACTTTTCCTCTTAACTAGCTTTAAGCTCCCTGAGGGCAAGAACTCTGCCCTTGTACTTTTTAAAAAGCCCCACAGTGTATCAAAGTAATTGACCCACAATAAGTACACAGTCATACGTGATTCGAGGTTTTGACCCTTCATTTGTCCAATGAAACCAAATGGGTCTAAAGACACAGACACATGAGGCAAACTTTCACTGCTCACTTGCTGTGTACCGGGTTAGAGCCCAGACATGCAGAGAACAAGACAAAAGTCTTGCCCTCAATTTGTTCATGGTTCCACCCAATCAACGGGATCCCATCTTGTCACCATGCAGAATCAGAGGATGCCCAAAGATCCCCAGAGTGCTCTGTCAATCCGTCCAGATTATGATCGTGCAGATCAGGTCGAGGTGTAGCTGTGAAGTCCTTCAGTGACTTTGTAGTGACTTTTTAGTTTGCAAGTAGAAGCAAAAGTCCCCCTGCAGTACCCATCTTCCATTTAAACAGGGAGTAAGCCACAAAGATAAATGGGCATACTCCGCCCTTCCACAATAGCCCATCATGCCCTCAAATCTGTGACTCAAGTGGGCATATCCATATTCAAGCAGACCAGAGATCAAAGCCATATTAGGCATGAGCTACTTTTTATTCATAGACTTACAGAATATATCGACTTAGGAGGCATGTTGTTTGTTAACTGTATTTACCAAAAAGAGTTAAATATATATTTAGCCTTAAAATGCATCCATTGTAGCTTGCATACTGCAAAATATGCTTTCATATACATATAAACTATTCTTATTTTACCTAAGTTATGCATCTAAGATACATAAAAATGGTACCGAATGGCATATTGGCTTATTTTATCAACAGTTCTTATACATTCCTGATAGTCAAAGGGATTGATTGGGAATGCATAGTCTCCTACCGGAAAAAAAGGTAGATTCTGAAACAAGTAATGGAATAATGTAAGGATAAGAGTGCCTCGCTAGGTTTAGATCTCAGTAGCTTTGCAATTCAATTCTTATTTCGATTAGCATTACAACTGGCTCTCTTCATTAAAAATTGGCTGTTACTTTGCCTGGTAGTCCCACCCTCTACTCGCCTGGCTGAGGCAAAGAAAATCGTGATGACCTTTTTCCTTCCATCTTATTTCTACTTTCCCCAAAGAGTTTCCTCCACAGACATCTGCCCTGCTTTTCTGCCCATTCCCTTTAGATTGTCCCAAGTCCGGACCACCTTACTCACTGCGTCAACAATTAGACTTCCGCACTCCACTCCAGGGCTCTCTCTTTAACGGAATCTTTGGCCAGTGCCTAATGAAAGAACTCTCTTCCAAAACTACGAGTGAGAGGCTGATACCTCTGTAGAAGAATCAGGAAGCCTGCTAAAGGCATATGCAAATAGACTCCCCTCCTGCAGACCTTCATCTCTCTTTCATTCTACCCCCGGTCAGAGAAATTTCCATCGTGAGTGTTCCTGGCAACCAAACCTCCAGCATCCCACGCTGATTTCTTTCCTAAAAATACACAGCCTCTCACTCCACGGGGAAGAAAAATGCAACACCGGCATTTCCAGCATGCTCCCCGAAGGCTGATTATGACCCGGAGCAATTCATCATCACTCGTGCCTTTGAGTTTTTAGTTTTTCCCTCATAGAATTCTTCTTGTGTATCTTGTGGACATTGTGACAAGAACCAAATGTGTCTCGACCTCAACATCCCCACCGGAGCCGTGGAGGGAGGGGAAGAGAGGGTAGAGAAGCAGCCGTGCCAGCTAGAAACCCTCTTGAGAAGGGACAATTATCGGAAACTTCTGGAAGACTTTCAAGAGTGGGGCCTTGCATGTAATAGCAGTTCCGTAGCGTTGAATTGTTAAATGGACCAGTTGATTAAATGGTGTCTATTCAGCATTATTCTCCTTCTGGCTGTGCATATTTTGCTATATTTTTAAAATGTTATCTCAAGGTGCTGCTATATTCTGAATCACGATAAAAAGTCTTTATTTGGAAGGCATGTCAGACTGTCACAAAGAAAACACAAAGCCTGCTGTTGAGGGGGGAACCTCCGCCTCGGCCACTCACTACTGGATAACCTTGAGCAGGCAACTGACTTCGATTTTTGCACCTACTTCCCTCCCTCTGAAATGAGCATCCTGCCCGCCAATGAGCTGAAGAACTATTTATTAAACAAATGAGCTGGACACAGATGCACACTGAAAACATATAAAGCTTTGCTGAAATGCAGGGCGGTCTTATTATCCTCTGCCCGAGGACACAGAGCCATTCGCACCTAAGGCTTGTTTTTAGTCTTCATGAGAGATCTGTTCCTGATCCCATGCTTTAAGGCTGTGTGGCGTGGCCACTTGGCCACCTGGAGGGACTCAGCCTAGCCACAGAGACTGTAAAGAAGAAACAAGCTGACAAGATGGGAACCAATGGGGGATGGGAAGGCATGGACAAGAACAGCCCCGCCTAGAACGATCTTCACAGGGGACGGTCCCACGTATCTCTCTGCTTTGGGTTTCTGGTGTTGTTGGTTTGTTTTTCTCGTCTTACGTTATTACTGGGGGAAAAAAAAGCTTCTTGCAGAAATTGTTTAAAACTCAAGGGATGCCTGGGAGGGAGCAGTGGGATTAATGAAGCAAAGCTTCCACCGACTTGCGCCAAGAACATCTATGCTCCTTCAGCAAGTCGGCCAGAACAAATAGCTGCTCCCTCAGCACGGAGACTCTTGTAGGCTGCAGACTCTGATCTGGTCTCATTTTGTCAGAAGGAAAAGAGAAGAGAAGCTGGTTGTGGCTGCGGGGATTGCCCACCCTCTCGCCTTCACCCAGCCCCCAGTTCCCTCAACCTGCCTTCGACCCGCCAGCGTCTCACCTGGACTCAGCAAGAGCCCCTCTCCCCGCCCCGTAGCTGGGAAGCTGGTGCCTTGCTCGGGAGAGGCAGCCCTGGGAAGAGGTGTCCCGACTGCCTTCTCCACAAGCGGCGGCAATCGGGAGCGTCATCTCGACCTGGCACAAACGCGGGGACCGTCTGAATGTCCCCTACGTTGTTTGCCAAGTGCCTGTGTTTCCGCCTGGGCTTGTCGGAAGGTTCCATGTGCCAGAAAGAATTGTTTGCCCCTCCTCACCGCCGGAGAAATGCCAGAGCTGCCCCACTTTCGGCCTCCGATGTGGGGATCGGGGCATCTGTAGTCAATTCGAGTAAACCAGGAAGGCAAAAGAACGCATGCGGAAGAGTGACTTGGCACTTAAAAAAAATGAAAACAAACCACTTTTCTCCTGTGGGGTTGGTGCTTAGTAGGAAAGTTTCAAGCAGCAATCTGCCGTGTGCGGCTGACCTCCTTCATTAAAACCCCCGGTGTCCTAGGCTGAAAGCCCTCAGCCTGCAGTCCCAGAATGGACCCAGGAGTGCTGTTGCAACACCGATGCTATTTATTGCCTTCATCTGCATTGCTTAAACACCAGAAACAACAACGCATTCACATTTGTAGCAAAACATCTACCTACTCGTGACTTGGCAAACAATCGTGAAAAAATAACACTGCAGTACAGTATGATTGTGCTGACTTCAGGGCGACAAGAGACGTGGTCGAGTTGCTCTTTCAGAGCCACTCCCCAAATCCACTTCACATCCTCTGAAGAGAACCAAGCTAATCGGGCAGCGCATGCTCTGGGAACCTTCCACAAAACCAGGGCCCATGGGCTTCCCAGTAATCCACACCAGAGAAGCCCATTTTGACATAGGTGCTCCGGCCCCCTGGGTGCAGACCTGGTGTGTGGGGCTCCGTGTGTCTGGCTGCAAAGCCGGTCCCTGCTGATCGGCCTGAGACCCTCAGCCTACTGGGGATGAGCCCCTGCCAGTACATGGCCCCATGTCAGCGTCTGAGCCCCAGGGGGCTTTCCTGTGCTACGCTCCCGGGACAGGAAGGGGCATTAGCGTCATGAGCACCCTGGGTGCTGCCATCTGGTGCCTCAGCCTCTCTGGGAGGGCTGTACTTGCAGCAGCAACATTAGCAAATCAACAAAGCGGGACATCGTATGAGTAGGGAGGTGGGCAGCTGGCAGGTTGGTACTCAGTGATTTCTAAGAGTAAGTTGCCCAGAGGGCAAAGCCATGCACAGATCAAAGGGCCACCTCTAGGTTTTCAAAGTCCATCGAGACTTGTGAAAAGTCCTCTTTTGATTCCATAAAATCTTGCTTCAGAAATTCTACCAAATGCTCATCAGGCGGAAATACCTGTTCTATTGCTTTGAAGGATGGGATGAAAAGCACCATTCAGTCTTTGGCCTGTCTGCTGGTTACCCACAAACTCAAAAGAATGGGTTCAGGGAAGCAGCTGGGTCACGGAGAGCATCTAACAAGCGGTATTGCTCTGGCCGCCCCGGGGGCCGGCTTTGAACCACAAGGAAGAGGGGAAATGCCTTTGTCTCACTCATGGGCCTACAGCCCGCGCTGGGCCTAGATATGCATCAGCAGAGTATTCTCTTTGTGGTAAAGGAAGCAACGTCCAACATTATTTTGTTAACACACCCATGATGTGCGTCTACGTGAGCCAATGAAATAGCCAACGTTCTGCTATTAAGGGGGATTCAGGAAACTGAAATGGCTCAAAATAGCATTGCTGAGTGTTACCAGATTTTTAAACGAATCATCAGCAAATCTTTTCAGCTGACTTTGCCTTTAAGAGTTCTTACCAAAAGGATTGCTAAAATGGAATGAGAAGGGCCCATAGTTTGGTCTTTGTTTGTTTGTTTGTTTATTTCATTATAAGAGCTATCCCATCTTATCCATTAATCCTTCCTCATTAAAAAAAAAAAAAAAAAAAAAAAAAGCACATTACTGTCCTAGATGGTTAAGAGCTAATGCTGTACTGTTTTCTCAGTGACAACAGGCTTTAAGATGTCTTTTTAAATGGGAGAACGGACACGTCATGCAATTAGCCAATAAACGCAATCCCTGATTAAAATGTGAGTTCTAAAATTTTGAAAACTTCTAACTATTCCCCCAGTGTGGTTTTAATTTCAGAGCTCTGAACTTGGCTTCTTTTTGTATCTGCTTCTTGGTCGCTCTCCTGTGAGAGCCAGGGCTACGTGTCTTTTAAATTCGCCAATCACACCTTCACAAACTTAAGTCAACGACTATATGTTCAAAAATCTTTGTTTTCCCTTTGAAACTGGATGCAAAAAAGAAATCTCTCCTGTCGGTGGAGACAGCCGTGAAGGAACGAGGCGCTTGCACATAAATCTCCTTAAATTTTGTGAATAGCTGCTTTTCCTTATCCCACTGGTATATCTGGGAGAACGTATAGTCACTCCCCAGGGCCAGGTAGTGGTTATCTTTAAAAGAAAAGGGCTGCAGGGTCATGGCCCCCCGGGATGGAAGAGCCTGGATCTCCACAAACCGCTTACTATTCCACTTCATGACCCTGGAGTCCCCGATGAAGCGGGTGAGGGAAAGGTAGAGGGCATTCTGCATTCTAAAGCTTTTCACGGCCAGTACGTCCTCCATGTTGGGGATATCACTGTGGGGGACAAACTTCTTAGAGCTTTTATTCCACTGGAGGATGATGGGGACCTGGGAGCGGCTGGACAGAATCAGATGCGATTTCCCGTCTATGTCCACAAACTCCGCATCCGTGTCCCTGAACCACTCGTGCAGAGACTGGTAGGAGTAGAATCCTTTGCTGTTCCATTTATACACTGTGGACAGCCCAGCTTTCGAGCTGTCTGCGATGACGAAGAACGTCTCGTCCTCGATCTGAAACAACTCGATGTCGTTGGGCTTGGAAATGCGGGAGACTTCGATGTCTTGGAATTTGACAAACTTGGTCCAGCTCTCGTCGTATTTGTAAATGTGGGAGCCGCCGAAGAGCTGGGCCACCACCACGAAAACCTGGTCGTCAATGAGGATGGCCTTGCAGCCCACAATGGACTGACCTGTGCCCCGAGAGAAACGAGAGGGGATTAGGGCAGCGCGGTTAAAAACGCTCCTCCGCAGCGAAAATGGGGCCCTTGTGAACTGCAAAATGGGGGGAGAGATGTAAAGAAATGGAAGGAACGGAAAACCGGACAGCCGACGTGGAGAACGGTGTGGCGGTTTCTCAAAACACTGAACACAGAATTACCATGGGACCCAGCAATTTCACTTCTGGGTCCAGAGCGAGGTCCCTAAGAGATTTGCACAACCGTGTTCATAGCCGCGTTATTCACAACAGCCAAAAGCCAGAAGCAACCCAAGCGTCCACTGATGGATGAATGGATAACCAAATTGTAGTACGTACACACAATAGAACACTGTTCCACCTTAAAAAGGAAGGAAATTCTGACACACGACACATGACAATATGGATGACCGTTGAGGGCATTATCCTAAGTGAAATAAAGACAGTCACAAAAAGATAAATAACCTATGATTCTACTTATATGAGATCCCTAAAGTAGTCAGACTCCTAGAGACAGAAAATAGGACGGTGGCGGCCAGGGGCTGAGAAAGAGGGGAGAGAGGGGGGTTAGTGTTTAATGGACACAGAGTTTTAGTTTTTTCAAGATGGAAAGAGTTCCAGAGATTGTCTAACCAGCATGGTGAGCGGCACTTAATGCTACTGAACGATACACGTAAAAGTGGTTAAGATGGTCAGTTTTACGTTAATGCATATTTTCCCACAGTTAAAAAAATTAAAAAAAAAATTTTTTAACGTTTATTTATTTTTGAGACAGAGAGAGAGACAGAGCATGAACGGGGGAGGGTCAGAGAGAGAGGGAGACACAGATCTGAAACAGGCTCCAGGCTCTGAGCTGTCAGCACAGAGCCCGACGCGGGGCTCGAACTCACGACCGCAAAATCATGACCTGAGCCAAAGTCAGACGCTTAACCGACTGAGCCACCCAGGCGCTTCCAGTTAAAAAAATTTTTTAGACTTAAAAAAATATATATGTGTCTCCACAGAAATAAGTGCTGATCACCTGGTGTCTTTCGAGGCAGGAGTTCGATTCAGGAAAACCACAAACACCAAATGAACTGTCTTCGTGCTATTCAAAAAACGTACTCCCCAACTCCATAGAGCAGGATGAAACAAATGGGGAGTTGGGGAGGGAGGATAAAAAGGTAGGAGTCAGGTCTCAGAGACACGAGGAAAGCACTGTCACGAGGGCTCTTTGAAGACACCTGGCCTCTTCTGATTTCTAGAGCCAAAGGAAGCTGAATGCTGGCGGAACAGTGTTAAACCCGGTGGCTCTAAGCAGGTGGCCCAGGATGTGAAATGCAGCACGTGTAAGCTTTCTGACCTTGTGCCCGTTGACTCTCTGTGCTCAGGCTCCTCGTCTGGAAAATGAGGATGCTATTATCCCTGACCCGACAGGGTTAGTAAAGACTAAATGAGAAATTCATGGTTGGTGTTGTTAGAACAGAGCACCCATAAACAGGAAGTGGCCAGTGATTAGTAGCTATCGTTACTGGATTATTGAATACAGGGTCTCGATAATCAAAAGATGTAACCCCTTTAAAGTCGCCCGTAGCAGGCACTGCAAAAACACCTGTAGAATGATCACTGACCTGAATGATCTAGCTCAGGCAGCACAAAGCCAGAACTCTGCTGCAAAAGGGGACCTCTCCTGTCCGGACCACCTCCTACCATTTTCTCCCCCACCCAGACCCCCGAGCCTTCTCCCAAGCTCCTCCCTCCAGCCAGCAAGCAATAGGACCACTCACATCCATCTAGGTCATCTGATTAAAAGTCATTTCTTTCTCCTAATTTTCTAGGCAATTTGGGCCAAAGTGAATTTGGTCTGTAAATTACAAGGATAATTATCCAATTTCTGTCCTTAGTATCCACTTTGGGGGCAGACGGTGGGTGGATTTTTGAGGGATATTTACTTTTCCTGGTCCCTTTCCTCCGTTTCAAACTAATTATTCCTTTTTCCCCCTGAGTATAAAAGTTTTCAATGTTCATCAAAGCAAATTTTGAAAATAACAGGTAACCATTAAAAAGTGTGTACTATTGAGCAGGCACTATACTAAGTACTTTACATGTATTTATTCATTTCATGCTTACGACAACCTTATGAGACCAGTATTATCATCATCATCATCCCCATTTTATAAGGGGAAAAGTGAGGCACAGAGAAGTTAAGTAACTTATACAAGGCCACACAGCGAGTATGTGATAGAGCCGGGGACCTAAATCCAGGTAGTCTGGCTCGAGTCTACACTCAACTACCAACATACCAAAAAGCACAAAGAGGAAAACCAACATCACTCGTACTGCAAATGCTGAAATAACACTTCGTATCTTGATAAATTTCTTTAATCGTTAATCTATGCACATACCCAAATTCAAAATTTAAAAATAAATTTCGGCTCCGGGGCACCTGGGTGGCTCAGTCGGTTGAGCAACTGACTCTTGATCTCAGCTCAGGTCATGACCTCACAGTTGATGGGTTTGAGCCCCGCATCAGGCTCTGCACTTACAGGGCAGAACCTGCTTGGATTCTCTCTCTCTCCCTCTCGCTCTGCCCCTCCCCAACTCACACTCCCTCTCTCTCTCACTCAAAATAAATAAATAAACTTAAAAACATAAATGTGGGTTCAAACATTTTTTTTTTAATTAAAACTAAAAATAAATTTGGGCTTATAGGATACGTGGGCTTTTTATAGTCTACTTTTTTTCCACTCGACCGCTATGATGTAAACGTTTTCCCCTGTTATTGCACCTTCTAGAACTTGAAGCTTTAATATTATATGGTATTGCATCGCATGGGTGTATCCTATTTTTAACAAATCCCCTATTGTTGGACATTGCAGTTATTTCTAATTTTTCATTACTGTACGTAACATGCTTCCTTGTAGTCTTTTTTGAAAACCATCTGGCGGTATTCTTTTTTTTTTTTTTTTTTTTTTAGCCATCTTTAATTTTTTTTTTTTAACGTTTATTTATTTTTGAGACAGAGAGAGACAGAGCATGAACAGGGGAGGGGCAGAGAGAGAGGGAGACACAGAATCGGAAACAGGCTCCAGGCTCCGAGCCATCAGCTCAGAGCCGGACGCGGGGCTCGAACTCACACACCGCGAGATCGTGACCTGGCTGAAGTCGGACGCTTAACCGACTGCACCACCCAGGCGCCCCCATCTGGCGGTATTCTTAAACGCAGGCATTGCCGTGCTAAACGTTGGGCACGCTTTTTTTTTTTTTAATTTTTTTTTTCAACGTTTATTTATTTTGGGGACAGAGAGAGACAGAGCATGAACAGGGGAGGGGCAGAGAGACAGGGAGACACAGAATCGGAAACAGGCTCCAGGCTCTGAGCCATCAGCCCAGAGCCCGACGCGAGGCTCGAACTCCCGGACCGCGAGATCGTGACCTGGCTGAAGTCGGACACCGACTGAGCCACCCAGGCGCCCCAACGTTGGGCACGCTTTCAAGGCTTCTGGATTTAAACTACTGAACTGCTCTTCGGAAGCCGCCTGACTCCACCCTGACAACACCAACAGAGTGCGTACTCCTGCTCCCCTTCCTGAGAGGCCTACCTATGGAGGTCCCTGCGACCCAGAAGTGTCCCACAGGCCTGCCAGTCTGTCTCAGCTGCGGGGCGCTGTGAGAGAGACAGAAAGAATTCCTTTCTTGGAGACGTTCCAGAACACCTCTGTCCAGGCGAACACTTTTAGCCTATAGAATTGTGAGTAGAGGCAGAAATCACCGTGCGTGTGTGTGTGTGTGTGTGTGTGTGTGTGTGTGTGTGTGTGTGTTAGCGTAGGGGAGAGAGTAGAGCCTAGAAATCAAAAGGCAAACAAAATAAACCAAAGACAGGAGAGCCAAGAAGAGATGTAGAGAAAAAAAGGAGACGTAAAGTGTGAAATCTTGGGGTGAGTGTTACAGTGGGTTTCCTTTTCCTCCCAGCAGCAGCAGATCCATGGCTGAAGCCGTCCCTCCCGCGCATGCTCATCACGATCTGCACAGGGGGATGCAGGTGCCCCTCCCAGTCCTCAGGGCCCCCATCTGGCCAGGCATGGATTGAGGAGACTGTGCCCAGCCCTCGCAGACTCTGGGATCACTCCGTGATCAAACAAGATGACAAATGACACGCATGGCCCGTGAGGGGAAAACGAGCCTGTGTTTCCCTCGGTCTCGTTCAAGGCAAGCGGCTGCAGGGTGGTGGGAGGAAGCATTCCAGAGGCCACAGCAAGTATATTTGTCATGTGCCCGGCGCATGAGCACTTAGGGCTCTCCTTCACGCCAGGCCGTGCTCAGGGAACCACACTCCTTCCTGCACCGAGGGATCCAGGCTGTTTCTGGAATCACCCTCTTCCCCTGCTCCCTCGGTCATTCTACGCTGGCCCCTCCTTTCCTATGCTGATAAAAGTTATGGAGGAGTTTCAGCTGAAGTGAAAGAATTAGGCTCTGGAAGGGGGGAGGAGGGCTGCCCCTTTTTTTATCCCCAGGTGACAAAACCAATATTCGCTGAGGACCTACTACGTGCCCGTCTGCCCCGGGCCCCAGTCAATTCTCGCGGGTCCAATCCGACGATGAAAGGGGCTCTTGGAACGAAACTAACTTTGCCAAGGTCACTAGCTGGAAAGATCTGGAGCCAGTTCCTCCGAAAACCTGCCTGATGTTGGAGCTCACAAGTTTAACTACCTCACTGTTGTAACCCGTTTCTCAGGCTTGGCTGTGAAGAGGCTGTAGGTGGGCTTTGTGTGGGGCTGCCCACCGCTCATTAGATGGAGAGCGAGGGGCTGAGGAGTCCCCAGAAACTAAAAAGGCCCCACCATGGCTCTCACCTTGGCCACACCCACTCCGACCTCACTGAATGCGTCCCACCCACCGCTGCCCCAACCCACGCCCCGACCCAGGCCATCAGCACCTGCTCGGATTCCTGCAACAGCTTCTCACCCAGTCTCTCTGCTTCTACCTTGGTCCCCTGTCCCTGCCACAGGCTACTCACAGCCCAGCCCCCTGTGCCGGGCACCTGCCTCATCCTGGACAGCCCTGCCGACCTCTGCACGAAGCTGTGCACTCAGATTAAAAACCCAAGTCCTTCCTCTGACCTGTTAGGTTCCTCTGACCTGTCCTTGTCTGCGGCAGCTTTCCCTCTGGATCATTTTGTTCAGGCCAGAATGGCCCCCCGGATGACCCCAGCAGGAAAGGTACCCTCCTGCCTCCGGACCTTTGCACTTGCTGTGGCCTCTGGAATGCTTCCTCCCCACACTGTCCACATGGACCAACCCCTCATGTCCCACCCATCTTCTCCACGAGGCTTTTACCAGTCTAAAACGTCAACCCTCCCATGGCCGGTTCTTCAAAACTTCCATCCCCACCTTCCTTTCCCTTCTCAGTGTGTTGCCATCTGCTGTGTTATCTGCATCATAATTATTTGCCTTTCTTTTTATCTCTCGCTCCCATTACAGTACAAACCCGTTGGGGGTGGAGGTATAAATCTGGCCTGTTCACTGCTGTGGCCCCAGCACCTACATCATGTCCAGCTCAGAGTAAGTGCTCAAGAAATCATTGCGGACAAATGAATGAATGAATGAATGAACGAATAACTTGACGATTGTCGGGATGCAACCAGCTGCAGACCGTCAGCAGGGCAAGTGGAGGGCCGTGCTGTCCCTTCCTACCCAGGTCAACCTGAGAGAGGAAAGGGGTGAGATGCATCAGTGACAGGCCCTGAGCTCTGCCCCCAACGTGATTCAACATGCCTGAGCCCTGCTCTCTTTGTCTGCAAAGGTGTGAGAAGGAAGCCGGCACTGAGAGCTGCTTGCTCTGTGCCTGGCACTCTTTGAATCCGCACAAACATCCGTGTAAAGTATCTGTGTTGCCCGTTTTACAGATGAGGAAACTGAGCCTCAGAAGCCACAGCCACTTCTTAGTACCTGGCGGGGTCAGGAGTACAAGCCACGTGCATCCGTTTTCAAAACCTGAGCTCTTTATCATCTGTCCACCGCCTCTCTATTGAAAGGGGCTTCGGTCCTCCCCCTGCGGGCAGGCAACCCGCACTAATACCTCAAGGGGCTGCAGCCAGCTTCCAATGAGATACACCAGCGCCTGGCACCTCACGGGCCCGCGACCAGTCTTGGCAACAAGCCCTGGTGTGGAACCCCCTGCACAAAGCACGGGGGCCAGCTCTCATCCCTCACCTATCCTCCAAGTCTGCAAAAAGAGGGAAGCAAAAAGCATGTGGATAGCAGCCCCCACCCCTCCACCTCCTTTTTGCCTCGAACATGGACTCTGGGTTCCTCGGTTCACCTGCAGTGCTCTGTGCTGAGTGTGCACTTGAAGCCAGAGGGGCTGTTCTCGGGATTGTGAACTCAGCACTAGGAAGCCAGGTGGCCCAACAGCAGAGGCTCATCTGACGTGGCATCTTGTGAGCTTACGGAGGTGCTCGCGTGTCTCACAGACCTCTCAGTGCTGCAGAAATTAGGCTCATTAGCGTCTCTGTTCTTGGAGGGGGGAAACGGCACTCTCTCCGCCTCCCTACACGCCCTGCACCTGCTGCAAAACCGCGCTGCACCCGAGAGATTCCTAGGAGTCTCCTAATCTGGAATTTCTACCTGATACGCTTCTCTGGCTGCAGCAGCAAAACACTGCTCTAACTCCAAATCGGGAACCACTAAGGGCAAGCCTCTCACAGGGTAACAGGCCACCGTGGTGCTGTTTATAAAGTCAGTGTTATTATCAGATTGCACTTGATAAACAAGACGTCTCTAAAAGATGATTTTGACTTTACCCACTATTTACAAAGCAAGTAGCCCGTTTTTAGCAGCGCTAAGACAATGGGTTCCTGACAGCGTTGAAAGAGGCATTAACTAGGTCTCAACCCAAAGGCACGAATTTAGACAGCCATTTATTCTTACTGTGTTTGTATTTGTGAGAAGGAAGCAGTGGCCACCAGGATCTGGCAAGTGTGGGCATGCGTGTGCATGCACGGATGTGCACGTGTACACGTGAGAACGTGCGTGTTAGCATATTCGTTAACGATCAGCTTAACCAAAGTCAAAGGTATCACTGGGCTGCTGAAAAGCTGTTGAAGTCTTAGGCTGCCACAAGTGATCAGGATTAAGGGATTCTCTGGTGACTTCTCACCACGACCGGAAAATCCCTCCCGCAACACGCGACCCATCACCTCTCCCTTTGGAAAGAATCAGCAACAATAAATAAGACCACCACCCTAAGTTTCTGTTCTCACCAATAACTGACCAAGTCGAGAAAGAATCAGAGAGACGAGGGCGGGCTGGAATGTGTTCCCCGACTCTCACCAAGTCAGAGAGCCCAGCTTTTCCTTCCTGGGGAGGACAG
This sequence comes from Prionailurus bengalensis, assembly GCF_016509475.1. NCBI lineage: Eukaryota > Metazoa > Chordata > Mammalia > Carnivora > Felidae > Prionailurus > Prionailurus bengalensis. Next base: position 186,289,211 of record NC_057344.1, on the reverse strand, counting down.
AATGCTTCTTCGCCCACCAGCCACAACGAAACGAGGGCGATACATTGACCAAAGCCACAACATACCTGTGATATTGTCATAGCTCCGGAAGTTCATTTCGATATGGTCCCACTCCAGCACCATGCAGTTCTCCATGCTGGGCTGAGCGATGGCCACGTACACGTCGTTCTTGGAGTTGAATGTATCCACTGAAACCGACTGGTAAGGCAAAGTCTGATGAACGACAAAATCTGGGAATGGGTAGTTAAAAAAAAAAAAGTCTCTATGAGATCCCTTGTGGGAATTATCATCCACCATCACCCTTCTACCCTTTTCCATCATTGGACGTGAAGAGGACCAGGAAGGAGGGAGGAGCACAGAGAAGCAACACACACATCACAGCGTGCTTCATTCTGGGAGATTCCAGAAGGCTTCTCTGCCTTGTACAGGATGACGAATGCACAGCTTCTACATTCTCTTCTCTGAGACAAATAGCTCACCGTTTGGCTACAGGATCTCAAAGTTTTACACAAATTTCGGTGAGACCTGGCTTTCAAAACCACAAAAGACCCCCCCCCCCCCCATAGCAACATTCCAGAAATGATCATGCAAATTACTCCGGGAAGAGAGCTGCAGTGGTCACACCGGTTTGGGAAATGCTGTCTTTCTAAGCCTTCTTGGACCGGCCTGGTAGCAAAAAACCGGTTTCATTTTGTTTGTGTGGAGTTTTTCAAGCTTACCTGCCAAGGCGATTGTGTATAACCCTGTTATATTCCCACGCTCTGCCTTACTCCTGGGGGGAAACACCCCCACTCCAGGTTCAAAACCAAAAGTAAACTCCCCAGGGCCTCCTGGGCGGCTCAGTCGGTTAAGTGTCTGACTTCTGCTCAGTCATGATCTCATGGTTCATGAGTTCGAGCCCCGCAGTGGGTTGTGCTGACAGCTCAGAGCCTGGAGCCTGCTTCAGATTCTGTGTCTCCCTCTCTCTATGCCCCTCCCCTGCTCATGCTCTGTTGCTCTCTCTCAAAAATAAAATAAACATTAAAAAAATTTTTTTTAAAGTAAACTGCCCGAAGGGCACACTGCAGTTTCGGAAACCACACCAAAGGCTCTGATACAGTGTCAGAAATTTACAAAGCCCACAGTGCAGGGAAGTTAAGCAGTGTGTTCACCAGTTACTGGACTCGGCGCCGTAAGAAGTGGCCATGCCTGAGATCCGGACAGTGTTCTGCAGCTCAACGAGCAATTACTACAGATCTGTTAGATTTTCAAGCCACACGGAACTGTCCTCTTTGACCACGTGTTCTATTCTTACATTTAGCGCTAACACTCCTCATCCCTTCTGCTCCCCTGAGCTACCACTGACTCATTGTGTTATCTTGGTAAGGATGTACAAGTTTCCCAAGGAACGGGGTGAGTTTGCCCCAGGACACAAGGACAGTGAGCGTGTGGGGAAGCCAGAGAAGAAACGAAGAAGAAATTTAAAAACAAACACCAAAACACTAATAAAGTTTAAGGTAAGTGATTTCTTCTGCTAGAGATGTTTCAATGTGCGCTGCTTCCTGGCAGGCTAAATGCACCCTGGTAAAAAGATGGTGGACGTCTGGCTAAGGGAAGTCTTTCCTATGAGAAAACCCTGGCGTGCGTTGACCATCTCCTCCCCACCCATCCTTAGCCCCGCCTGCACAAGCCCCAACTCTTCTGCAAAGCCTTCCCGGCGCCAATACCCAGGACTCTTTCCTAACTCACTGGATTCATATTAGGCACTGCCGTTTAAATCTTATTCTCCACGATGACTGAATCTCCAGCATAGCGACTTCGGCGTTGGATTTGGAGAAATGGGGAAGATCTTACAGCCCCGGGCCATTTTACAAGGCCAGGCGCTGAAGCTCAGAGAGGGCAGGCGCCTGGCCGTGGCCACACAGCCAGTGTCCTGTGCCTCCTGAGCCAAGGGCTTTGTGAGGTCAGGCCTGGGACCGACCCTCCCGGGAACCTCCCACGGCACAAGCCTACGGCAGCCACTTCAGAAATAACTCTGACTCGGAAGCCTCTTGAAAGAGGTCAAATGAGAAAGGCTGTAAGGGGGTAGGCCACTCAACAGTGAGCAAAGGCAGGAAGTGCAGACGAGGCAGAGGCAGGAGAGGAAGGGAGAGACGCTGAGCTGAGCGAGTGTTGAGGTGGGAAGAGTGGAGCAGGGCTGAGAAGAGCAGGTAACAGGGGCGGGGGAGACGGGGGCAGGGCTGAGGCAGCGAGGGCAGCAGGAGGCACAGGGACGAGGGCTTGGAGTCAGACCCCCTGAATCCACTTCCCGCATTTGAGACTCTGGGCTGTGTGCTTGCCCCTACAAGGCCTCAGTTTCCTTATGTGCAATACGGGGGCAGGGATTCTTACCTGCCAAGCTTGATGGCAGGGACACACTGATAGTGTCGGTAGAAAGGCCCATCTCAGGGCTCGGCACATAGTAGGTGCTTCGTCAACACGGAATCGAGGTCTGGGAAAGGACAGTCTACCTCCTCTGTCCTAGCCCCCACTGGGCTGTATCTTGAGGAAGTGTCCATTTTAATGGCGTCTAAGATAACATGGCAGAGCTGTGACTCCACGGCCTTGCTGAGTGACCTTGGGGAAGTTATTTAACCTCCTCATTGTATGTTATCATTCATACTCACTTAGAGTTCTGCGTACCACAAAGTGAGTGCGCAATACCTATTAACTTTTGGAGGTGTCCCTATCCCCATTCTGAGTGAAGGGAGGTGCATAATAAATGCTTCCCTGGCTTAGAAGTGTGGGAGGGCTGGCCTTGCCCGCCCCATGGCCTGTTCTGAAAACTGTGTGGGGAAGAAGTCGGGGGTCATCGTGTGATGCACACAGGTGCAGGGAGAAGGGGCAGAATCAGAAAGGAGGCCGCCTTTGCACCCTGACGGCAAGAAGCGGCCGACGGAGAGCGGGGACAAGTGTCAGCAGTGGATGCCCTCATCCGGAGTGGAGCATCCGGACGAACTGAGGCTTTAGGTTCTTGCCTGTCTTTGTAGCTCTGTGACCTGGAGCAAGAAACCCGAGCCTCAGGGTCCGCATCAGTAAAAGGAGGTAACACCTATTTCATGAAGTTGCTGTAGAGACTAAGAGAGCCTAAGTGTGAGCACGGAGCCTCCTACAGAGTGAGCCCTGGGGAGTTTTACATAGTAGCTGTGGGGCGCCTCACATACTGTGTAACAGTGACCCTGGAACCCGCAGGAAGAATGACAATGGCTGCTAGCCCCACCCCTTTGTCAACCCCACCCCCCCACCCCCCCACCCGCCACCCCCGCCCCAGATAGCAGCATCGCTGCAGCAAACAGGAAAGGCACACAAAACTCAACCTGTAGATGACTGGAAAATGGGAAGTGGCAGCAGTTACCATCTGCTCCAGAAAAGGGCTCCAAGAATACCGTGCCATGCTCTCCATTACGAGGCAGACACATCCAGCTTCTCGGCCGCCTTCTGCTAACGTAAGCCCCGAAGGCTCCAAACACTCCTGCCCTGCCCGTAACCCGCGTCCCCCACCTGCACCCCCGAGGCTCAGAAACACCAGCATTCGCTGAAAAACGCAGGCTGTTCAAAGGGCAGACCCAAAAGCTTCCGTTTTTCATTAAAAAAATCCCAGAGAGAAAGAGAGCCGCCAAAATTAGACAGCATTTTACAAATCTAGCTTTTTAACGGTTCTATTTTCACTTGTTTTCCCAAAACATTGGTTTCATAATATTTTCTATATGCCGACTATCTGGCACCACGCAGACTGTTAAATCATTGCAATTATAAATCTAATTCTTAATAGGAGAGCCCTTCTCCCCCTTACCTACGCAACACCCCCCCCCCCAAAAAAAGGAGGAGGAGGCAGAAGAGGAGGAGGAAGGAAAAGGAAGAAATGTCTGAAAGAAAATGATTGATGACTATGTGTAGGGGTGGAGGGCGGGCTCGAGGAATTTTAAGATCTTCTCCCATCCCCATTTTAATTCGTCTTTCATGAACGGCAAAAGCACATTCGTTATGCAAAGCTCTCCAACAATACACATACTGACATGACATCAATTTGCCGGTGGTAAAGTCTTAATGGCATTCTCCGCAAAACGTGCTGCCACTCCCATTCACATTGGATTGAGTTCATGATGTCAGTGGGATTCTCACAATTTAGGCCTTGCTCCCACTGGAATCAACAGATTTTTACATAGCTATTTATAGCCCTTGCAGAAAATAAATTATACATGATGCTGATCCTATTGGGAGAGAAACTGCACATTAATGCATTATTTCTCTTTGCTTTTCATCAGCCCAGAAATAGGGAAGCTAACAGGACAATTAGGATGCAAAATTCACTCCAAGGAATTTAGTGAATTATCCTCCTAACATGGGGAATCATGAATAGGTAACAGGGATTTTTGAGGCGGTTAAAAATAGACTTGAAGCAGAGGGTTATGGAAAGACCGTGATTAATCTAGAAGCTGAAACAGCCCGGCGGTGGTTCTGCCATGTTCATTACACCCAGGTGCCAGAACACAATGGTAACAGTATCTTCCTCTCCTTCCTCCCCTGAAGAATTTACTCCTTTCCTGAAAATCTGAGCTAAGAGAAAAAGCAATGCCCTCAGACGATGTGCTTCTTCCCTAAAATGCAGTGAGGATGCCATAATAGTACCAGGACTCTCAGATTTGGCTTTCCATCTGCCATCATCCTTGCACATTTCCCTTCCAGCCTTGAATAAAGCACCAAAGAATGAGCCTTGATATGAGCAGGAGATAGGAACCAAAGAAACCCCAAACAAAACAAAACAAAACACCTCAGAATGTATTGACTTAGTTCTTACAAGGCGCAAGGCAGGGACTATCCCTGGGGGTGGCCACAACTTGGTTCCGCCATTTTTTCTTGATGGAGAAAACTATGAGCAAAAGCTAATTTGTTCATGAGTCTCAAAGGGATAAGACAGTAGCAAAGATAGAATCATCACTTCCCTGTTACCAGGGAGGACTGCCGACTATCTAAATCTTAGTAGGAAGCTTCTTAGCAAAGGCAAATATATATTATGAGAGAGGATGCCCTAAAATGTGTTAGGGGGCTCATGCTGCATCATGGGTTCTGGGTTTAGGACCAGTTCCCAGACCTGGATACCTTGGTTCCAAGCCCCGTCTATTCCTATGACAATTCTCAGAGCCCAGATCATTTCCATAACCGTCCCCAAGGCTCTAAGGTCAGAAATGATGTTCTCTCATATAAATTATTCCCTGTCCCCAGATCCTCGATACCCATGTCATTCCTCCCAGAGACTGGCAGAGTTTTCAGGCAGGTGTGAAGAGAACAATGGGAAAGCTGCTCACTTCACCTGGGCGTTCAGAGAACTCGCCAGAAAAACTGGAGAAGAGGCGAAAAGGAGCCCCGGTGAGCTGCAGTTTGGCATTTCACACCAAATGGCCTTGAATGCCACCTTTTGGTGCAAATGTCATTGACTATGACCTCTGATTTATTGCACTGCTCTACGATATAATAAATAACCTGCTAGTGGCCTCAGCTGGCAAAGGGCACCTGCCAATTACACAGCTGAATAGGCTCCTGTTCAATGACGGAAGACAAGGGCATCCCACAAGACTTGGCGGTTTTCTTTCAAAAACACGTGAACTTGTAAAGTTCCTTATTTACAGAGATATCTGGAAACAGTTTTTACTTTAGGAGTTCTTGTTTGTTTATTTGTTTGGAGGGCAGCAGTAGGGCTGGCCTAAATGTCACATTTTGTTCTTGGAGGGTTTTTTTTTTTTTGCCTCTGAGTTTCTGTAACTATTTTCTGAGTTCTCATTCCTGCTGTTCCCACTGACATGCCTCGAGGCTTTGTAGATATCAACTCTCAGCCTAAATGTTTATTTTTATAAGTTTGGTAAGCAGGTTTCATACTGTGGATTGATCTGTTTTCCTTTATAATCGGGCTTCAGAAGCTGGAGAAAACTCCACCTAAGCCTTTCATACGGAGGCACTCACCTGCTCTCTACAAGGTGTGACACTGGAGGCAGTTAGTCTTTTAATTTTATCTCATAACCTGTAAAATGGATAAATGGAAACCCTGAGGCAGGTCCTGGAAAAATGCAAAATCAAACTTCCTTTACATTTTTCCTCAATGTGAGTTTTTTCTTTAGATAACTACTTGTTCACGTCTATTTCCATTTTGCCATTGGTTATAACTCAGCCAGTTACCTCTTTTTCGCAGGGAACTACAAAAGCAATGTATGGACTGTAAAGTCTCATATTTATTAGCTGCACGTTCAGTAAACTTCCTATTATTCAATCAAGGGAACAGTGAAAACAGTCAATCAAGACAGCAGGAACGTGGCCCTCTCTGCACGGACTTTCCGTGAAACCTCATTTGCAAACGTTCTTAGGCCCAACTTGCCAGTTCATACTTTGGCCCTTAAAAAAAAAAAAAAAAAAAAAAACAAACCTTCAGAGAAATTTGAATTTTGTAAAGAATCACAATTCAAGCCAGGGCACTTAACAAAAAATCCTCCTGAACTGTTGAGATGTTTTCCTGACCCCATCAGTTCATTTCCTTTAGAACGCTTAAATGTCACCTAAAATAATTTGGATAGAAAACGTTTACACCCGCTTTTCTCTGGTTCCTGTGGATGATAGAAACGAAACACAAAGGGATTCCTCTCAGTAAGAGTCTTTCACGAGAGCGGTTCTGAATACCTGTGGTTGTGCATTCGTAGTCGAAGCTCGGCACATCATTTAGCGTTTTTTCCTGATATTCGGGGGGACCGATGCACAGGACGTCAGACACCGTGGAATTCGTCATCTTCAACCACAGATACAACCACTTGGCTTTGCAGTCACATTCAAATTTATTGCCCCTTAAGTCTCTAAAAACCAAAACAAAACACAAACACATACCTGGAGAAATGGACATGCCTGAAATGCTTCAGCAGGAATACGATGATTTAACATCCTGATCTATTTCATACCCCCCCCCCAAAAAAAGAGAAATTAAAAGAATGTTGTATTTAATGCATCCTATTTCTTGTGCGCATCACTGACTTTACTTAATGATCTTCAGTGCCCATGATTTTAACTGTAGCTTACAGAGAGCTCTCGGAGCTGACATACCACTATTTCTCCAAACTCTCCTGAAACGGTCATCATGCTAGGCTGGAAATGGGGGAGGGTAGACAGAAGAACGTTCCCCCCTCCCCCCACAGATGCAGACTCTCACAAAGCCAGGACATTACAGGAAGGTAGCGTTCACGAACACAATTGAAACATTAAGATCTTGTGGAACAATGTCTGGTAAGAAGTGCCAAACACTAGAAGATACAGCAGAGGGATACACTACCTTGAAAAAGGAAACCTCACACCCGGTGAGCTTAATTTGCCAATGACCTAACGCTACTAAGTGTATTCCAACATGGCAAGCCCTAACACAATACCAACTATATATTGTTTCCCACCATGCACTCTTTGTCACTGATTTCTTTTTTTTAAATGTTTATTTATTTTGAGAGAGAGAGAGAGAGAGACAGAGACAGAGGGAAAATGCATGGGGGAGGGACAGAGAGACAGAGGAAGAGAGAATCCCAAACGGACTCCACGCTCCTTTCAGGGGCTTGAGCTCATGACCACATGCAGGACGTGAGCCTCTATGAAGAGTCAAATGGGCGCCCCTGTCATGAATTTCTGACTGCAACATAAAAGAAATTCAGTGAGGGGGAGAGGGGGCATTAAAGACATGATTAACTTGGACACAATGACACGTGATTAACTTGGACACAAGCATTTTCCTTACTTACAGTTCAATCAGAGAGTCTAAATCACTGAAGACATCCCTTGGGAGTGCTTTTATGTGGTTATTGGCCAGAGAACTAGAATAAGAAAATCATATGTTAATGTGGTTATTATCCTCAGGCCCTGTCACTCCAAAGCCCCTTAAACAAAGCTAATGCTTTAAAACAGAGCTCTCGCTAAACCTCTTCAGCACAACATGGCTCAATTTCTGGCTTTGCTCATTGATACTGAGATAAAGAAATAAGTTTTGTGAGACAAAGACAGCATGATAGATGCTGGAGTACAATGTACTTTTTGCTTTGTTTTTAAAAGAAGCTCTTTATATACATTTGTCAAACGTTGGATGGCATCTTATATTTCTCAGAATAAAAGCCAAAGTCCCTTTGATGTCATGCAAGACTATTGTCTATAGTTACCCCCACTCCCACTTAACTATGAGACTGGATCTCTGACTACTCGAACACCCACGCTGGCCCCTTTGCTATTCAAATGGATAAGACACTCTCCCACCCCGAGGCCCCTGAACTTGTGATTCATCTGCCTGAACGATCTTCCTGTGGGTACCCACACAGATCACGCCATCATCTCTTTTAGGTCTGTCCTCACTGATCACCACTTCCCTGACCTCTACCAGCTCCCTTCCCTGCTTGGTTGACCTTCACCGCACGACTGTCGCTTCGCATACCACGTATTTTAATTCTCTGTTTATTGGCTGTGTATCCTCCCCAGACATAAGCAACACGAGGGCAGAGATTGTGTTTGTCCACATCTGTATCACGGCATCCAAGCAGTGCCTGGCACATAGTGGGTACTCAGGAAGCCTTTACTGAGTGAGTGAGTGAATGAATGAACGAAGCACTGAGGTGAGAATGATCAAAGAAAAGATGTACAGTCTTGTCCAAGAAGTTTCCTTGCAGTCCATCTACGCAAATTCTATTACTTGTGAGTCTAAGAAAGGATTCAGTAAATACTCTTTTGCACAAAGACTCTCAGCTCTAACCCCATGATAATATAAAATTTCAATGGACCACAGTGTTTAGGGAGCAACCGACTGTGATCGGTTTCTTTTCTCATTAGCGAAGGGTGACCAGCAAGCATTTTGCATTGCTCTTAGTTTTGAAGATCTAAAATGTCCTAGTCTGTTCCTCATCTCCAGGAAGAACGACTACCATCAACGCTTTTTCTGATGATTCAGGATCATGCAGTGCCCTGTCATCATCCTGCTGAAGATGAATGTCTGTGGTGCTGGGCTGTTGACGTAGAAAGATGCTGGGTGTTGAAAAGATGTACATCGAGCCTGCGCTTCTCCCCAGGGCATCGTGCTCTAACGTGAGTCAGCCAAGAGACTGATGCCTACTTTTGTTTTCTTTTATTCACGTGAGTGCAAACAGCAAGACATATACATGATAAACACGTCCGCGATTCAGCACCAACCCCTTTAAAACATATATATGAAATTAGCCTTGTGTGCATCACAGTGACCCAGCGGCTCGCAGAGAAAGCTTCGAGCCCATGTGTAACCCAAACATTCTTGCTGCAATATACCAAGAGAATATGGGGAAACCTGAACATTTCACAATTATGTCCCTTCCTGCCTACGTAACCACAAATGGATTAAAATGCAATTTCATGTATTATTTTACCTTTCTTTCCTACATGATTTAGGGGTACATTTCTAAAGATGTTGGAAAATAGGCTGAATAGGTAATCAGGCTGAACATTGTCGGGCAGTAGCTTTCTGAAATTAAAAAAAAAAAAGGTGCTTGTTTTGCTTTTTTACTGGCTGATGGTCACTTTTTCTGGAAAGCCCCAAAAATTCTTTTAGCTAATTAAAGGTGAATTATTTAGCTAGACATTTTTAGCTAATTGAAATGTACTGTACCCAAGTGATAAGAATATATGGCAAGTTCGAAGCCCAAAAATGTAGAATGTTTAGCAACCTTTCCAAGCATTCCATTTCAGAAAGCCAAATTATTTAGATGGACTATCCACTCCACTCACACTAAGTGCATACCATCTCCCTTTCCATTTCATTTTGCCTACAAATTTATGGCACTTACTTCATCTCTGAAACTACTTAACAGCAACCTGTCCCCTGGGCTTTGCAGGACTGCTGGAAAATAAATGTCCTAGATCTTAGTTACAGATTGATACTGCTTCTTCAATGCTTTGAAACCTGATCTATGTTTCTTGAGAACAAGAATGTGAGTCTGTAGGTGCTGGAAAAACTCATAAAAAGATACAAACCAGATACCTAAGCAAATTCCATCTAGTGACTTCCTTGAGCATAGGAGTGAGCTTTGGAGAAGCGGTGTGCAAACCTCCTTGCTTGGAAGTTGACAAAAACTGGGGGCAGGTGGGAGGACTGGTCCATTCTTTCAATAATGTATTAAATGCTTTAACTCCTATCTACGTCTCCAACCTACGGAGTCAGCTTCAGAAGTCACCTGACTTGCCCAGAAGCAGAGTATACGTGGAAAATCCAGCTCGGTAAGGAACCCATTGATCAACCAGGGAATCACACGGGATGTGCTGCTAGCTTTCAGCCCTGTGCTAGACGCTGGGGGAAGAGCAGGGCTAAGGAAAGATCTGCGTGGGCCCTGTCCTCAGGGAGCTTTCGATGCAGCTGGGGAGATAAAACTGACATCACGAAACAGTACCAACCAGTACGGCCAAGGCTACTTACAGGGTTGGGTGGGTGCAACCAAGAGGGAGGTTACAGAGGGGAGATCAAGAACGGCTCCATGGGGGAGAGAGAACTTAATCTGGACTCTGAAGGAAGAGCAGATTACAGGAGGTCTAAGGTAGAAAATACAACATCCTAGGCAATGGACAGGATGTGAGCAAAAGCCCAGGAATGGGACGGGCTGGGTGTACGCCGGGGTCCACGGAGAGATCAGTGTTCTGAGGACATTTAAGGACATGAGGTTGGAGAGCTGGGGAGTGCCAGGCTCCATACGCTTGACTGTAGAATGGGAGCATGCACTGGGACGGGCACCTGAATGCAACAGAAGTATGCCGGACCCAAGCAAAGGGCTCTTCGTCACACAGAATAGAAGGTGCCTCTCAACACACATGCACACATTATATACACATGTGGTTGCGTGCACAAATAACCAGTGCGTGTGCACAGTTACGTGCACATGCAGCATGTACACCCATCTACCCGCACAGAAGTCCGTGCATCTCTGAGCAAACCTGTGCCAAGATCTGCAAATACACGTGCACATTGCTGCATGGTCACGCCTGTTTTCAGACCAACGACCCGTAGTCAATGGGTCAAAGGAAAGCTGACACCTGGGCTAACTCAGTCACGTGGCTTTTGGCTTACGTTCATGATCTGGCCAGAGCTTCTGCTCGAAAGCAAAGCCTCTCATTCCTGACTTCTGGGAACCAGATCAATGTGGTCACGGCTGTTCCTCTCCAGACACCCACAGCTGTCTTCTTAGCAGACCCTGTCTGGCCACTCAAACTGCCAAGGGTACTCAGCAGTCCATGGAGAAAATGGAGACTTCTTAATGAGTGGAGGGGGGCCGTGCTGTTGCTGTTGACCATGATAATGACGGCAGCTCCAAGCATACTTTGCACGTTTACTACGGCTACTGGGCTGGATGCTTTGCAAGCGAGCATTAACCCACTCTATGCAGCAATCCCGTGGGGTCAGTATAATCACCCCGCCTCCAGGATGAAGAAACTGTGCTCCACAAAGGCTAGGCAACGTTAATAAATGGTGGCCTTGAGATTTGGACCCAAGTCTATGTGACTCCAAACCCATGACCTGAACCTCTACAGGAATGTGGGGATTTGGTGTCTGGGTTCCATCTGAAAACAAAACAAAACAACAGCAACAACAACAAAATGAGGCTTTTACAGAAAGAAGGAAAACCTGGGGCAATAGTGACAACATGAGGCTGACACTCTCCAGGATCGGTGGTGCCGATCCAGACGTTTGGACCTCCCGTACTCCTCCCTTATCTGCTTACTTTAGGAGCTTTATTTAACTCAGACAGGGCTTCTGCTTGGTAGGATTCCAGAATCAAGTGCTCGTCGAGCCTGCTGACGGACACCTTTGCCTGTATCAGGGCCTGATGTAAATGATTATCTCTTTCGATGTGTTTCAGTCAGGGTTGCACCTGCTGAAGGCACTATCACCCCTGCCCAACACCCCTATTCAGAATCTTCCTATTCTCCCAATTTTCTTTTTATCACAGAGATGAGACATGTTATCTTACTCAATCACAAAGTATCTATCATGCACACAGGACCTGATTCCTGGCCAGTAAATGGTTCTTACCAAGAAAATGACTATTTTTACATTTTCATGAACACAGCTGCAATTTTTTTCCAGTTTTCTAAATATGCCCAGTATGTGTACTTGCCTCATTCTGATATGGCAATTCAAATCAATTTGTGTTTAACTTTTTTTCCTCCAGAAAGCTATTAAAGAAGCCAGAGAGCTTAGCTTAAGCTGCAGATTAACCCAACATAAAAGAAAAAGCTATTTGCATTCAAATTAGAGGAACCACAAAATCGTCTCTATTCCGTTTCGTCCAAATTTTGATCCTGCATTCAACATTCTTCAATGAGTTAACTGAAGCCTCAGTTCCCAAATCTGTAAAATGGAGATTCACAAAGGTAACGAAGAGAAGGCTCACTAGGCACGCAGGCACACAGCAGGTGTGTTATACGTGATAGTGCCCTTCCTACCTTCTTCATCACTGGACAGAGGGCCCTCGCGGTGCCTTGTTTCACATGCTGTCATGTGGCCCATAACGGCAATTCGGGGTAACGGAAAAGATAATCAAGCTGAGTGCATGAGTAACCACACCGGACTGCTGTCTGATCAACAATACAAAACACTTCGGGCAACCTGGAACTTAGTTTCCTTGAGAGAATGTTACCATACGGACAAAACAGTCAAGAAAGAACAAGCATCTCGCAACACGTTTCATAGGACTTACAGGTGAGTCAGGTCACGAAGGCCACGAAAGGCATTTCTTGAAATGGTTTCTATCTTGTTCCCTTCAATGAACCTAAAGAGAACAGCAGTATCATTCCACCAAATTTTCTCCACTTAATATCTCTAAACGACATTCAAAATGAATTAAGTGGAGTATGCTCACTTTTATTACTTTTTTAATGTTTATTTATTCTAGAGTGAGAAAGAATGTGTGAGGGGGGAGGGGGGAGGGGCGGAGAGAGAGGGAGACACAGAATCTGAAGCAGGCTCCAGGCTAGCAGCACAGAGCTGGACGTGGGGCTCGAACTCGTGAACCAAGAGAGCGTGACCTGAGCCGAAGTCGGATGCTTAACTGACTGCACCACCCAGCTGCCCCCAAAACAAATTCTAAAAGCACTCATGAATTTAAAACATTCATCTCTGAAAAACACAAATAAATAAATAAAAGTAAATAAAACATTCATGTTTTATAAATAAATAAATAGATAGATAGATAGATAGATAGATAGATAAATAAATAAATAAAGCAATCCTTCTCTGAAGGATTAGGTCAGCTACACCAGATTCCAAGTGGGAGCCAGGTTTGTGTGCAAGAATGCGTCCACACAAGTGTGTGTCCTGAGCTCGTTCCAGAAGCAGCATGGAAGTCCTCACATTCAGAGCTGGCAACACGGCTGGGGGGGTGGGGGGAGACATCTTGGGGGGAAAGGCGAGAAAAAAGCCCAATACAAAGGCGAGGAATTCTTCCATCTCTGCAAGGCTGGAAAGCGTCCAGACATTCTCCCCACTCAAACCCTCTTAGAGTTTACATAGCGCCTGGCTATTAACACTCTTGTTAATATCGCTGTCTCCTGAGGGGAGCCCATTGTCTTACGTCTCTGCGTTAAAATTTTTGCTGGGGGAGAATTCCAGTAAGCTCGGCTTCCGGCAAACTCGAGTTCAGCATGTCCCATACAGCCTAATCTCTGAACAAATGGGTAGCAAGGCAGGAATTCTCTCAAGATCTCTAAGCCACTAGGAAATAGGAAACATAATGAAGTTGAGGATGGGCCAAACTTCTTGCTCTGTGCGAAAATGGCTTAGGGCTTGCACACAGGCCCTTGCAATAATAACCCTGACTGTGCTTTGAAGTCTTCATGGGAAATACATAAAGCGAATGCACTGTGACTATTCCCTAGGACCACAGAGAACTAAATTTCAGTTTATGGCATCCCATTACATCAAATCTAAGAGGGTCTTTGATGAGATGGTCCAAGGGAGAGGCTTTGCAACACGATGCCATTAGTTGGTAAAATAGTTCTTGATTCTTATACTGACCTTTATTTGATGTCTTATTTGTTTTAAATCAGGGGTCTCTTGAGTACGAGAATTCGGTATAGGCTGATAAGCGGACTTCCCCCTCAGTAACCTTGGCAGTAAGATGAACTGCTCACAAGAGAAAACTGATAGCTTTACATGTGCTACCCCCATCAGCTGTTCAAGTGCTTTGACAGAACATAGTTAGGCTTAGCACTTCAGTCATAACCCGCTTTCCATATTCTGTATACGATCAGGCTGCTATGAAAGTTTACATATCATGTGTATTCTGGAGAAAGAATTCCTTCAGAGACACCTTTCCTAAGGACATAAAATCAGCAGAGTTTTCTCAGACCCACGATGCGTTTAGAATTCAAACATCTACCTGTTAACCTCAGATAAGAAAGCGGAGACCAGCCTTTAAGAATCCCTCTGAATGCTAAATAAGGAAATCCCATCTGATAGCAGGACTAATATTATTACAAAGTTACAAAAGGCAAGGACGGAAGCATTTAAAAGGCGAAAAGACATGAAAGGGGGGAAAGGCAAATCAGAAAAGAAACCGGGAAACAAAATCGCAACAAGGGCAAAGCTCTCTGCTAGGGGGAACAACCTGCACGTCCAAAAAGAAAACAAAACCTCTTCTTTTAAAGAAGAAAAAAATACAATTAGACTCTCATCAGCAGCTCATGGGAGATACTGCGAAAGGGAAATAGGATAGCCAAATTCAAAACGTGAAGTTACATCCCCATATAGGGAGACTTTATTTAAAAATAAGTAACCCTCAGAAGCCTTCAGCTTTATTTCTGGCCGATCAGCAAATCCATGCCTAGTTATGAGAGGTAAAAATATCCAACGCAATTTCCAATTGTGCTTAGTCCATGCCAAATTAAATGTCAGCAGAGAATGAGTGAATATCTTTCCTCCTTTGTTTGCTTTCACCCGCTTTGTCTCCAACCTCCTCCTGTCCCAGCATGTTTATACACAAGTAAACTATAAAGGTCAGGGCTGAAAAGAGAGTGGGGTGTCCTCCATTTTGTCCGCCCCTAAGCTCTCTAAGAGATGCTGTTCCTGCTTGGACAGCAATAGAATGATTCGATGGGCATACCCAACGCTCAGCAAACAGACAAAGCTCAACACTTACAGGTATTCGAGATGAAACAGTCCAGCAAAAGCATCATCCCGGATGGCTGTAAATGAGTTAGAATTCAGCAATCTGAAAACACAGGACAGATTTCAATGCAGAGATTTATACCTGGAACCACACAGTGAAGCCCCTTTCTGTTTCTTTCGCCACATTCTGATCCACGGCAAAAACGGGCTCTTTGCAGCCCAAGCCTGGCTCCGTAGGTGCACAGCCCGACTCGCAGATGCCGGCAGGCAATTTTGGCTAGATTTTTGGGTCACCCCACTGCTCCACCCCCCCCTCCCCTGTGGGTCTCAGTAAATTCTCTCAAAACATGCCAACGCTCAGCACAACTAAACGGCCAGCCAATGCTTTGCCATGCCGAGCCACCATGGAATCAGAGATCTAAAAGGACCTAACCCAACTCTGTTTTCGGAGAAATGTGTGCCCAGAGAAGTGACTTGACCAAAGTCACACAGCTGAGACCACAAAAATTAAAACTGAAAAAACTAAAACTCCTTTCTACCATATTATACATTCCCATGAGAAATGATAAAAAAAAAAGTTTAAGAAATCTTCAGAAGTCTCTTTATCAGCACATAGTTTCCTATTAGTCACCACATAAGCTTCTTTGGTAAAAGTTCATAGAATCTGTATCGTCACCACTTGAGTCTATTTGGTGAAATGCCTGAAATTGTGTCTCCCGCATATGGAAAGTATATTTTAATGGAACCACAATTTCCAAGAAGTGACAGCTTTTAAAATGTTAAGTACGAGGTCAGAAGCAGGTCCATAATATTTCAAGAACAGAACTATCCACGTTAACTTCATTTAGGATGAGAAGTGATCCATCCCTCACATGTTTTCTGGAATACGTTGCTTGATTTTAACATCCTCTCAAATTTAAGAAACAGAATAAACAGAACGAGCTATGTGCTCATGACTTTGCCTATCACTGACTTGTTTTTGAAAACTGCTTTTTGGACATTTCTTTTCATCAGCAAACAATAACGGGACTGGGATGCCAGGCATGACATGAGCTCTCGCCAAGAGTGGCTGGATACAGAGCAGTTACGAGTGTGGGTTAGAAAGCGGCTGGGATTTTGGACAAGTTACTTAACTCCTCTGAGCCTTAATTTCCTCGTCTGTCAAATGGGGAGCTAAAAATACTCTCTTTGTAGGGCTGATCAGATGATCAGATAACATTTTCCATATAAATGGGTAGTATGCTGCCTGATAGTTTATATCCTCAGTCAATGAAAAATACTTCTATTTCCAGAGCCAACAGCGAGAGTGTAAAAGGCAGGTTTTCTTTTAAAGTGAGGTGTTTGGAAAACGCTTCATTTAGGTGAAATTTGGGTCATCATTCAATGTCATCACGTCTCCTGTTGCCAAACACGGGTGTTGGGATCTATGATAAGTCCTGGAGGAAAACATGGGCCAAAAGGAGACACTGAGCAAAGAGCCTGAGATTCAGTCAGGTGGGACACCACAGGGGAAGCTAACACTGAGAGTTTATTGGGGGTATTTAAGGAAGGACTGATACCAAAGGGGCAGGGATGGTTCCTCCCAGGTCTATACCTCCGGGGGCCCCATTTTTCAGAGAGAACATCCCATACTCACAGCAGCTGCAGGGAAGGCAGGTGGGAAAACATTCGGTCCTTGATTTCGGAAAACGTTCCATTTACCAGGCTCCTGCGGGCAAAAGAGAAGCAAAACAAGGCCTAGGTCTCTTTCAGAAGTGAAAGAGGTGATCGCAGGATGGGCAACCGGCCATATTCTCCACCTGTATTTCAAACTCCTCCACTCAAAAATGAGGCTTAAAATCGTCAACCGGGGGGGGGGGGGGCTTCTCAGGGGTAGAAACGAGAAGAGTCAAGCCATTTTCCAACGAACTGGATCAATATGAAAACTAGTCTGAATAATAGAAGCCTTTACCATCAGTCTAGCTCCTTCCACAGACATTATCTCAGCAAGTTTAATCAATCCCCTCCCTTCCTTCTCTGAACTACAGGAGGCCCTGGCTGAAAATGGATAATTACTTCACCTCTGCCCAGGATTCTGTTTGTGTAGACACAGCATTAATGTTGGCCGGGGAAACTCCGGGGAAGGTTTAAGCACTCCCCTTGGGAACACATCTCTGAAAGACACTCAGAGCACCTCTGGTTAAATGCACTGTGAAAGCCTTGGGGGAAAAACCCAAGAGACACCTGAACTGGAATGCGCGGTAGGAGGCAATGCCATCTGCCAGACATAATGGTCAAGGCGGGGGCAAGCGGCTTGACTGTTTGTGCCACCAGGTCCCCCTATCCTTTCTGGCCACAGCAGGACCTCAATACATTATTTCAACATTACTTCAGTTAACATGCAGAGCAATTAAGCAGCTGCCGTTCTAAAGCATTTAACAAGGGGAATTCTAATTTCTGGAATCCTCCCTGTCACTCGACTCAGCAACATTAGGAATCAAAAAGGCTCTCGGTTCCTGCTGGCCAGACCCTCCGGAGTTTCCGTAAATGCAAATGGGAATCCCTCCGGCCCTGCACCTTGCCTGGGGTGGGAGGCAGGGGAGTGTAGTAAGAAGGACATGAAGAACTTCCCCCCCGGGACTCCCTGCCTTTTGTGTTTGGGTGGGCATCACCCCAGCACCTTGGCCTGGAAGGAGGAAGTTCTTTCCGCAGGAAACCTTTCCCAGCAGTAAAGATACAGCCCAACAGCCCCTTCCACTGTCAATGGGACCTGGCTGCGGGGCTTGTGGGGCTGTGTGAGGGCAGGTTGGAGGCATCACTTAGCAGGTGAAGAAATAAGGTGGGGCCCTTCCCGTTAATTCCTCCAACGCTGAAAAAGCGGCCAAGTTAATGTGTGCTAGGGAGAGGGGGCAAGAAGCCCTTGTGAACTCAGGGCAAGAAATCTTCCGGCACTTGGCCACTGGCCTGGGCGTCCTAGGCTCTGCCCAGCGCAGTGCTCCCCTCTTCCAGGCCTCATGAGGTGGCCCCCACTTCCTGAGGCTGCATGCCTTTGCTCGGGTCCCTCCGGACCTGCGGTGTGGACTGGTCGGGAGGAGGCCACGGTGTAAACCACCGCCCCAGGCGCGAAGTGGGACAGTGAGGCCTCATCGCTCCCCTGTTTACACTCACTCCAGTCAGGCTCGGGGGCACATTCCTGCCCCTACACAACCACCCCTCCCCCCTCCACATGCTCTCAAACTTTAACGCACCCCAGAATCACCTGGGACGCCACATGCAGACTCCAAGTGGAGCCAAGGCTCCACTCCTGAGACCCTGCTTCATTCAACGCGGGCCCGGAAATCTGCATTGGCACGAGCTCCCCCAGGTGGGTCTGATGCGGCTGGCCCGCGGGCCACACTTTAAGAAACACTGCCACAGGGGGCTGGGCTGGACTCCCAGGCTCCGGGTCTCGGGCTCCCTCCACCCTCCCCTGGGCCCGAGACTCCACCCACGTCCCACAGCGCGCCCCCACCCAAGCGCGGAGAAAGAGGCCGGGAAGCGGGGTCGGGGTCGCGCTGTCCCAGCGCCGGAGGCAACTCCCCGGCGGCGGCGGGCGCAGGGTGGGGCGGGGACTGGAGGGGTCCCACTCACTCACAGGGAGCTGATGTCGCCCGGCACGATCCTGGGCACCCAGGAAGAGCCCACGCAGATGATGGACTCCTTGGTACAGCTGCAAGTGGCGGGGCAGCGCGCCAGCCGCCTCACCTGCGCGCCCGGCGGGATCAGGCACGCGGCGCTCAGCAGCAGCAGCAGCCCCGGCGCCCCGCCGCCGCCGCCGCCGCCCCGCCGCAGCGCCATGCCGGGTCCCCGCCGCCCGCTCCCCGCCCCGGCGCCCACCGCCGCCGCCGCCGCCGCCGCCGCCGCGCCGCGCGCTCGGACCCCGCGCCGCTGCAGACGCGGGCGCCGCTCGCTGCTCCGCCGCCGCCGCTGCTGGCGAGGACGAGGGCGCCGCGGGTGTGGAGGCCGAGCCGCAGCCGAGCAGCATGCTGGCCGCCACCCCCACTCGCGCCCCCCCACCCGAGCCCGGGCTCGCTGGGCGGCCGCCGCCGCTGCGCCCGCCGCACTCGCGCCCGCCTGACATCAGCACTCGCGCCCGCAGCCCGCTCTGGCCAATGAATAATGCGGGGCGGGTGCCCGCCCCCGCCGCGCCCCGCCCGGACCCTCCCGACCCTCCCCGGGAGCCGCGGGCCCGGGGAAAAGTTGGGTGACCTTGGGGGAGGGGCCGCCCTGGCCGGAGACGGCCCCCCCTCTCCTCCCCCGGGGGCCCGACTGAGCGGCGGGGGCTCACATCCCCCCCCACCCCCCGCTGCTGTCCCTCCTAGGGCTCCAAATGATTTGGGGGAGGCACTGGGCTTCTTTCAGCTGGGACAAAGTGTGAGGCCAAAAAAAAAAAAAAAAAAAAAAAACCCTAGGACCTGGGGAACTGGTTTCATTGCTGGGTGCTTTGAAGAGCACAGAATTTTGAGCAGCCTTTATTAATTTTTAAGAGAAGAAATGAAGTGAATGCTACCATGGAGTTCGGCCGGGATGATTTTGCTAGTCTTTCGCGGCGGGGGCACTGGGTCGGGTGCGCGTTCCCGCAGCATGGGGGGGGGGGGGGGGGGGGGGGGGCGGGGGACTGAAGCCCGCCACCTTTCCCTGGGGAAGGCACGTAGAGCAGAAAAGCTGCTACAGCAGTGCACGCCCCTTGCTGCTCGGCGGCCTGCCTCCTGCTTGCTGCACAGATACATGCCTCCCAAAGTTTTCCCTCGCTCAGCGTGCTTGCTCACTGGCACCGCAACCACCCCAATTAAAGGACAGAGATGAGTAGAGATTGGGGGCCTGACACATCCTAGGCACTGTGCATTTCATCCCCTGTTTGAGGCTGGTCCCATTCATATCCCCAATTCACTGATGAGGAAACTGAGACCCGGGAAACATCAGTAAATGGCTGGTGGTGGAGTAAATGGCTGGGCAGGGATGGGATTCAGAGCCAGGATGGGGACTGGGACCCAGGCTCTACTGAGCCCCTCTTCTACTCAGCACGTTTGATACGCTGAGCTTGAATCTTACCACAAGGTGATGTGACCTGGGGAGATAAAATGGCTAAAGCAGAACCAAAATAATGGTTCAAAATAATCGCCCAGACTGCTCAGGGTAGGGAATCAAGGGCACCATCACCAGGCTACTAACCAAGGAACATAGTTTCGTATGTTCAGATATATCCAGAAAAGGCAGCACCCAATGCAAAAGGTTATTACTGTTGGAATCGTCAGTTATTGATTCCTCAGCAAACATTTTGAGCACAAACTGGGCTGGCCACTGTGGAAGGGGACAAGAGGACAGGCCGTAGGGATCCTCAGGGAGCTTGAAGTCATGCTGGGTGGATAGCCCTAAAGAAGTAACTCCACATGGAACACGGGGGTTACAGACTCACCAAAAGAGGTTCAGGAATTGAAAGCAAGTTTGTTATAGATAACTTCATGGAAGGAGCTGGACATTCCATTGAAGGGCACTATCCAGCACCAGCATCCATGTCAATCAGTCTACATTCATCATCACTGAATTCCCACATCTACTCTGAGAAGTGGGTCTTTCCCACTTACAGATGGGAAAACCGAGTTCAGAGATGTTCTTCTCTTGTTCAAGGTCACACAGGACCCAGCCAGGAGGATCCTCCTCCAGAAAGGGCTGCTGCGTCAGGCCCTCATTGCCATATTGGAAGGCATTACAGACGCTTTGCTCAGCAAGGCCCAGTGCTAGGGGCTGAGGACACAGACCTCTAGGGAAGGCAACAGGCACATGGACCCACAACCATGGACGTGTGTCCTGCATACCTGCAAGACGTCAGCCCTGGGAGGCACGGACTACTGCTTTATGGAGAGGAGTGGGGAGGCTTTTGTAGTGCAGTGACTTCCTGCTGCCCCAGGAAAGAAACTTTGGTTCTCAGCTGTGTGGAGTGGAGGGAGGAGGAAGGGTAGAGAAGGTCAACCCTCTGTTCCCAGAACTAGACAGGTTTGGGTTAGCATCCCAGCCTGCCACTCTCCAACTGTATAACCGTGGGCAACTTACACTTTCTCTAAGCCTCGATTTCTTCACCTGTAAATTGGGAGCTGGTTGTATCCACTTGGGGAAGTTAATTGTGATCAAGAATGTGAAGCACCCTATGCCACACAGAAGGTCCTGGGTGTTTGTTCAGAGGTCAATGTGATACTGTGGGCAGGGCAAATCTCAGCGAAACCCTGGGACTGGAGGGGAGAGATGGGAGCAAAGAGGGCCTGTAAAAGGAGGTGAATTTTCCTAACTTTCGTGCCTCTGTTTTAGTGAACACAGTCTAGCACAGGGGTTCTCAACCAGCGGTGACACTTGGCAATGTCTGGAGACATTTTGGGTTGTCACAGTGGGGTGGATATGTAATGAGCGGAGGCCAGAGATACTACTAAACATCCTGCAATGCACAACAAAGAATGATTCAGACCAAACTGCTGCTGGTGCCAAGGTGGAGACACCCTTCCCTAATGTCCTGGAAAGACTCTGGGCATGAGCAAGTCCCGAAATACAGATTCTAGGCCTGCTTCACCACTCGTAAGCGAGCCTTTTGGTCATGTCGCTCCCGTCTCCAGCCTCTATTTCTTCATCTATAAAATGGGGGCAGTGAGACCTTCCCCTCTCTTTCCTAAGTGAATGTGACATATCATCATTATTACTGTCCTTCCTCTCCCCTCACCTGGAAAACTAGAAAGTTCCTGGTAGGAAGAGTGCAGAGAGAAGATTCGGGTAGCATAGCTGGCAGGATTGGAATTTGTTTCAGCTCCGTTACAGACACCAAGTGAGAGCCTGTATACTATAAGGTGCAGTTTATAAATTAAGATAAAAAAAGGAATGCAGATGACTTTGGTTTCGTTCCAAGATCTTCAGCCGTTAAATAAAAATCTTAATAGATAATCAGAAGAGGCACAATCTGTTTCCAGGAAATAGCAAGAGTTTTTCAAAATGTCAAAACCTTTGTTCAGGTGGACACTCACTCCATCCGTGTCTCCACGACGCGAGCAGGCATTCCTACAGCGGCTGAAATGGTGCCGGCTGGAATGTCAAGTGTAGGCCGCTCAGAGCATTGTTCATTCATTCCCCTTCTCATTTGACCACCTGTCCGTTCATTTGGTCAATATCGATTGCGAGCCCACTGGGTGCTGGGTTGGAGTGAGGCATGAAGTGGGAGAAAGGCCAAGAATGCTTCCTAGGTTTTAGCCTAAGCCAGTAGTGGATGGAGGCACCATTTCTTGAGGTGAGAAAGCCGAGAAGAGAGTTTGGCCAGGAGAGTGATGTCAGCAGCTTGGTATTGGAGATGTTGACCCCGAAATGTCCAGGAGGCACTCACATGTGGCTGAGCTGGCAGCTCAGTGACCAGTGGGGATGGCACGGAAATGATGGGGGCGGGGGGCTGGCGGTGGATGGGATCGAACGTCGATTCTACCTCAGTAAGCCCTCAGTGTAATGTCAGCTGATTGAATGAATGAATGAGTGAATGAGTGACATTTTGGACATACAGACATTAAAGAGAAAATATCCCTCAGGTACGATCAGCAAGGACCACCGGAAAGCCTACAGAAGAGCGTGAATCTAAGAATATTGCAGTTCGGGGATCTATTTTTAGACCCCAGATAATCTTCAAATCCTAAGCCAAACTGTAAATCTTGCGGGAATCTCAGAGACCTCACCACGCTTCTAATCCCCCTCCCCTATTTCCAACCAAACTTCACCCCCACCCCAGCTGGTCTTCTTACCAGACCTGTAAGCTTTAGGAAGGCTTCACTGATGTCAAACACTTCTGGCTCTGAGGCTTGCTGTGACAACTGAAGGAAATCATTCATCCAAACCTCAAAAGCACTTGGTTTGAGTGGTTACACATTAGATTCCCTGGAGTAAAAACATGTTTTTAAAGGCTTGTCTATTTTTTTTTTTAATCAAAGAGTCTGCCAATCCCTCCTTGACCACATCACCCCAATATGCCAATCTTGTGGTTGGCTGCTGGTCAAAACGCACATGCCATTTCTGCCTTCTGTCATTTCCCTTCTTCATAAACTCATTGGGTGTTACAAGTCCGGAATTCATTCCAAATTTGCGCCCAGATTGGCCTCTTGAATTCAGTCATGTTCTCGAAGGGCTACCTGTGGGTATCTCATGCTGTTTCCTAAGTCAGCTGGAAGGGCCTCAAGACCCTGGCCGCGGTTTCCGGTGACCCTCGCCACCTCCTCTCCACCACCTGGGTACTGACACGTCTGGGATATTGCTCACCCAGCATCAGCTTGCCCCTTCTCATGACAACAGGTCACAGTTTTGCATTGAAGGGAATGACTCCTCACCGTTCAACCCATGTGGCTTCCTTGATGAATACTTCCATTTCCCTTTGCACCTCTCAAGACTAGAGCTTTCCCTAGCATTCCATTCTCCCAACCTCAGTGACTGGCTTAGCGATAAACACGTCCCCCAGCTGGAGCAGTCAGGGCTTTTGCTTGAAATCCTGAGAAGTAGTCTTGCTTTCCCACTGGCCTAGGAGTTGTGGTCATGTGAGCCTGAGAACCTGCATATCCTGAGAAAGGCGTCCACCTGGGAGAGAGATCTCGAGGGCATCGTTTGGGCCTTGGATCAAGCCATCCCATTCAGCTCTTCAGTGACGTGGGACCATAAATCCCCTATCTGCCTAACTAGTCAAGGTATGGGTTTTGCTCTATTGCAATCAAATGAGTCTTAACTACTCCATTCAGATGTAGGGCAACACGCACCCACTCTTAGATGAAACTGTGAAGCAGGTAAAACTCAGGGTCCCCAGGTGTGGCCTCAAGGCCCTTTTCCCTCACTCCCAAACTTTGCGGTGTCCCTTTTCTTTCCCTTTTCGAGGAAAATGTTTAATTTCTGCACTTTGGGGGTCATTTTTTCTTCCTGATCGATACTGGCAGAATTTTGTCTATTTTATTAGTTTTCTCAAGGAACCAAATTACGCCTTTGTCAATTTTCACTACTCCATCTTTGTTTTCTTCGTCATTATTATATGCTTTTATCTTCATCATCTGTTTTCTTTTTCTCATTGCGAAATGTGCTTTCTTAAAAAAGGTAATCAGTTGAAGTAACTTTATCTCACAAGTCGTTCTATTCTACAAGAGTCACTCGTGATGGCTAACTTTACGTGCTAACGTGAATGGGCCACGAGATGCTCAAATAATTGGTGAACTATTATTTCTGGGTATGTCTCTGTGAAGGTGTTTCAGGAAGAAATTAGCATGAGGACTGGTTGACTGGGTAAAGATCACCCTCGCCAAGGCAGGTGGGCATTGTCTAATCAGTTGGGGGCCTGAATAAAACAAAAAGGGGGGGGAAGGGTGAATTCAGACGTTGTCTCCTCTGTGTCTCAGGCTTGTGGGCTCAAACTGGGATTCACACCAGTGTGCCCATGCCCCCCTCCCCACTCCCCGGTTCCCCACCCCCAAGTCTCCGGCCTTCAGACTATGCTGAATTAAACTAACAGTTTTCCTAGGTCTCCAGCTTCGAGACAGCAGATCATGGGACTCTCCAGCCTCCAACCCTGTGTCAGCCCATTCCTATAATAAATCTTCTCACATGTATCTTATTGGTTCTGTTTCTCTGGAGAATGCTGACTAATACATCTCTTTATTTATGTTTACAAGACAAACTGCCTTGAGTTATGTTCCTAGTTCCAGGAGCCTGTGCCCATCTTTCAGTTGGATTGAGCTGATTAGAAGTACATCTGTGAGTCACAGACAGTGGGTCCGTGAATGAAGTCAATCCCCTAAGACAAGGACAGTTTTCTGTATAACAAACTTTTGCAATCTCAAATTTATAAGTCAATATGATAATTTTATGGGAAATCTCTTTGCTCTTCTTACCAAACAGACTTAGAAATTCTACTTTAAGAGAACAAGCTACCAAATGAGTACAGACTTAACCAAAATGCGTAATAATGGGTCTGTAAATATCCTCTAAGCTCTACTGTTATCTATAAACAATAGTTAACTCAATGTTTTGTATTCTCAGAAGATACATCCTTTCAAGACTCCTGCTGTTGAAGCCTGTGGCCTCTGATCTCGACTTAATTTTAATCAAGGCAAAATTAAAGATATTTGGGGCTTATAATTTTTCCGCTCTACAGCATCTCAGTTATTCTGTGGTCTTATGCCTCTCTGCTCAACCAACCCTGGCCCACATCAAAATGGGTTCTGAAGGAAGTATCTGAAATGCATCCACAGTCAATCCCAGTGGCCGTTTATTCATTGGACTGCCAATCCCAGGGACCTTTGTGTTTGAACACAGCTCTTGGGCATAAGCTAAACATCAAAGGGGAAATTTGAGACAGGAGAAATCAGAAAATGGAGGGGTGCCTGGGTGGCTCAGTCAGATGAGCATCCGACTTCGACTCAGGTCATGATCTCATGGTTCATGGGTTTGAGCCCCATGTCGGGCTCCGTGCTGACAGCTCAGAGCCTGGAGCCTGCTTTGGATTCCGTGTCTCCCTCTCTCTGCCCCTCCCCGACTTGCCCTCTGATTCCGTCTCTCAAAAATAAATAAAAATGTTAAAAAATGCTTTTAATGGACTAAAGCTTCCCCTGCTACCTTACAGGCCTGGCTATGGGTCTCCTCCTCACAGACCACCTGTGTCTTCCTGGAAAAGTTGTTCTGAAGAAAAGTGTCCAGAAATTACCTTCAGAGCCCCCCTCCCCATGCCTCCCTTGCCCGCAGTCTTCAGAATGTTGTGCTAAGAAACACTGATGCAGTGCAGGCATCATACAAGTGTTGTTGGAGAGGCTGATGTGAACCCCATCGTCACCATTTATCACCAATGAGATTTTGTGAGGCCATCTTCTAAGGGCTTTGATTTCCTCCCTGTAAATGGGAGAGGACAATGCACATCACCCTGGGGTTGCTTGAATAGTGAAATAATGAATGTGAAAACTCTTATAAGTAATACAAGTCAGTAAATTAAGCAGTTAGCCAGTTGGACTCTACCTGTTCACTGAGAACCACAAATTCCTGTAGCTACAGATATGGCTATGGGTATTGACATATTCTCCTCAAGAAGCTGAAAATGTACCCCCCAAAATAAGACATTTCTATGTCAAAAACCTGCTAGTACCAGGGCGCCTGGGTAGCTCAGTCGGCTAAGCGTCCGACTTCAGCTCAGGTCATGATCTCGCCCTTTGTGAGTTCGAGCCCCGCATCAGGCTTTGTGCTGATGCCTCAGAGCCTGGAGCCTGCTTCGGATTCTGTGTCTGCCTCTCTCTCTGCCCCTCCCCTGCTCATGCTCTGTCTCTCTCTGTCTCTAATAAATAAATAAATGTTAAAACAAATTTTTTAAATAAATAAAATGTCTAAAAAAAAAAAAACAACCTGCTAGAACCAAGTGTCTTGGTTCTTCCCCAACACTCTCTTTCCATAGCCCCAAGAAACAGAATCCGTGCATTTGTCTGAAAGCTGGGAAGACTAGTTGGTCGGTGGATATTTACTGTGTGGCTCCCATGGAGCGGGGCACCATGCTAGACTCTGGGAATACAATGGTAGACCAGGCAGCTGTGGTCCAGCTGTGGATACTGCTCCCATTGGCCTGCCCTGTGCATGCGGCAAATGGAGGTCAACATCTTGTGCATGCGGATTAGCAGCCCCCCCCCCCCCCCCCCCCCCCCCCCCCCCGCCCAGGGGACAGGGCAGAATCTCAGGAGCCTAGCCAGGGGCAAGAGGGTGGTAACTCCAAGCCTTCTTCCCTCCCCTCGTACTCCCCTTAAACCAGGAAAAGGCCAGAGCCAGCACTATGGAAGACGTTAGAGCTTAGACTTTATGTGGCTCCTAAAGACTGCTAATTCGATAGGAGAGTGGGTGATCCATCACTTAAGGAAGTGAAAGGGGTGTGCCTACTGGTCTGAATGCTCACACCCAAGAGCCCTTATTTCAGGAAGAGGGCAGTTGTAAACCCTGAGTTTGTCCTCAGTGGGCCATCTTGGTTCATGTCAAACAAAGGCTCGCCTAAAACAGAGTCCTGGAAGGGTTTCTATCTCAAGCATCCCTGTGGGATATTCACCCTCCCCAGCAAGAGAGGGAAAGTGGCTCTGCAGGGTGCAATGATGAAGCCTGAGGTCTATATGGAGGTTTCACAGTTAACAAGGTCTTTTCACGTCCATCAGCTCCATTGCAGCCGCCTGATAGCCCTGGAACAGAAGACATTTTCAGAGGGAGAAACTGAGGCATCGACAAGGCAGCCACTGTCCACGTGTCAAAAACTGCCGTGGACAGAATTGTCCTACTGCATCCCAATTCTGCTGGGGGCAGTTGAGGCCAGGGTTTGGGGTGAGTTGGAAAGCAACATATCAATGCTTTCCAGAAGATTCTAGAAAGCAGAAGCTGTGTCATTCCTCTCCTCTATCTTGCCCAAGTTATCTGAAAACGGATCCTTCTTTTCCCTTATCCACTGTTGGTGGAAATATAAAGTGGTACAGCCATGATGGAAAACAGTATGGAGCTCCCTCAAAAACTTAGAACCACCGTAGGATCCAGGAGTCCCACGAGTGGGTACATATTCAGAGGAAATGGAATCAGAATCTCAAAGAAATATCTGCAAGCCCACATTCACTGCAATATTATTCACAATAGCCAACATATGGAGACACCTAAGTGTCCATCGATGAAGGCTTATCTCTCATGTTGGACTATTGTCCAAAAACAGTGTTAAATATGACCATTCCTCAAGCCTTCAAGAGTGGGTCTACCCACCTAGGCATACGTGACCTTGAAGATGAATCTTTCCAAATAATCCCAGAAGAACCAGCTGAGTGCAAAAGGGCGACTGGCAGAATGAAGGTCCTCTGCAAAAGTCCCCTTGCTACAAAGGAGGCCTGGCTACAAAGGAGGCAAGAATCCCCGGGATCCTTGAGAGAGTTGCTGAAGGATGACAGGGGCAGAGGGAGGAACAGACATAGTCACCCTTGGAGAGCAGGGCTCATGGTGGAGCCTTCAGACCAAAACACGGCCAGCCAGAAACACTGCCCCTGGCTGCCCTTCCCCGATCTGCAGTTCCCTTGGGTTCCCTGGGGTTCCCACTCCAAGACAGCACTATTTATGAGAGGAAGAATAGGATTCATCATCAATAATGTCTTGTTTTTGGACTCATTTGGGAAGTCAGAAAATTTTCCACGAGAACGGCAGGCTCTCCGATCGATTTTACTGGAGTGCTTTGGATAATGTAATTACAGCTGGTTCTCCCCATAAAAACCAAAGGACTGTCACTGTCCTTTCCAGTATATGGTCAGGGCCACTGGACAAGGCTTCCAAAGGCTGAGATTGGTGCTATCAGCTCAGCTCAGTATTCCGTATTTCCTCACGTGCCACAAATGTTCACGGCTCCTAGAAAATGAGGTCAGTCTTCCAAGCATTCTTGGGACGCTGGTCTGCAGTGGTGTGCTATTCGGAATCTTGGCAAAGCGGAAATTGAGCTGGGGTTGAAAGAAAGTACGAAGACTTTTTGTGGGGAGGAAGGCCTGTAAGAGAAAAGATGAGGAATAGGCTGGGGCAGGAGAGCTATTAGACAGTGATGCAGACCCCACAAATTTCAGCCAGCCCTGCTGGACGCTCCGAAACAGAGCCGGCCTGTTACAGGAGTCTCGCGTAGGCTGAAGCGTCAAACCCTTGGGCCACCGTCTTGCTCAGTCAAATCCAGGCGTCTCCGGAGAGAAGAGTGACCTGCCTTGCAATCTGAAGAGGATCCCAAAGGACCTGACGGCTGGAAGAGACATCTGAGCCGTGACTCTCCGGGTCCGCTAAAAATAGCGAAAGAGACATTTGGGCTTCGACGGTTGACGTGAACTAAGGGGAATGTGGTACAAAGCAGTTAAAGATCTCTAAGCCTTTCTGGACCCAAGAGAATATTAGCAGTGATTTCTCCCTGGAAATGTACTACCTGGCGGGAGCTGATATCCCTGCTTAGCGGATCCCATTTCTTCATACTTTGCGGGTTGATTCAGGAAACCTCTATGGAGCACTTTTCAAACTATCTCTGTTGAGCTGCGGAAAGACGGCAAAGTCTGGATGAAGGATTAAGGCTGCAAAGTGTGCTGACACTTAAGCCCTGCCCTCAAAGAGCTGGCCCTTAAGCAACAGATAAGTAACTGAAGAAATGAAAGAAATCATATGACGATTGTTATTGAAATATGACACTTGGGTTTGATCGGTTAACAAAAACAGAAGAATTCCGTATAAATTGCTCTAGGAGATCTTCAGATCTTTCTGGACCCAAGAGGCTACTCACAGTGATTTCTTCTTAGACTTTCACTGCTTAACAGGAGTTAATAACACAGAGGGCCATAAATGCACAGACGAGGGAGTGATGTCTTCTAACTTGCAAGGCTCCCGGGACGGGCCTTCCAGGGCCGCTATCCCTGGAGCTGGGCCGCGACGAAAGGGTAGGATCTGAACAGACAGATACAAAGAGAGGGATGTTCTGCCCGTGAAAATAGAATGAGCAAAGCCATTGGTCACAAACAGCAAGAATAATAGCTAGCACTTTCCTAATGCTTATTCGTACCAAGCACTTCATATAAGTTTACCTCACTTAAGACTTGAAACATCTCCATCAAGGAGGTGTTCGTGTCTCCAATACACAGAAGGAGCGTGTGCGGCCCAGAGAGCTTAAGTAATTTTCCTAAAGTTGCAGAGGCGGCGGCAGACTCAGGATTCAGAACCGGGTCATCTGACTTGAAAGCCCATTCCCAATCCTACACCAGCATGGGCAAATTTGAGGCGAAAGGCACTGTTGGCCATGGAAAACACCCTGCAGGGTGAGGAGGGAAGGAGGAGGGTTCTGAGGGAGAAGAACAAAGGGTCTAGAGCCGGAACACCTTGGAGGACTTGTCCAGGAGCCAGCTGGAAATTTGCACGTGAAATGCTGAGAAGGCAGTGAGGTCAGGAAGCGGGTGGGGAGGGAGACATAGAAGAGAGCACTGCTGTGTTAGTTAGGAGGTGGGCACCGGTGGGTTTGCCAAGGAGAACAATGGGTCTGCTTGGAAAAATAGCATGAGCGTGAGACTCCAAAAGTTGGCTAAATGGCTTGTAGGGGGAGAGGAGCAGAATACGTTCTTCTGGGGGTTAAAGTGGGCTAGAGAAACAGAAGAGAGGAGAAAGGATGGAGACGGAGAGATGAGGAAGGTCCTGTTAGCTAGGAGCCCTTCCTCATGACCCTCTGGTCTTTGGAAAAAACTACCCCAAACACACAAGCTTCGTGACGCGTGTGGGGTTTTTTGGTGAAAGCCAACAAAAGAGGCTTTCACATCAGGGCCGTGCTGCGTGACACAGAGACTCTGTGCTTAGAGCAGGGACCCAAGGCAGAGGCACCTTGACAACACAAGCCCTGGGAAATTACAGTGATCATGGGCAGCTCTCTGGCCTCTCAGGGGCTGGAGATTCAAGTCCAATTTACCAAACTCTCCATGGAACAGGGAGTCCCTGTCTGAACAAGAATGGGCTGCGGATGGAACTTTAGTCACCCCTTAAGGAGCTATAACTGAGACCAAATCCAGTGAAGGAAGGAGACGGCCAAGGGCAGAATAGAGAGGAGACGGAGGGGACTCTAAACAGAGAGAAGAGCCTGGGGTCTGGCTCTGCCCTGAACCAATTGCTGGGCATTGGAAATCAGCTGACGCCTCTGGGTCTCATGTCCCAAGACCCCAAGCCCCCAGAGCTGTTCGCCTTATGATGCTGTGGGCTTTCGGGAAGATTGAGCAGGAAGGTAGAAGCAGTGAAAAGAGCTGCATGTACGGGGTGGGCTGAAGAAGGTTAAAGGAGACAGCGTCCAGTGCTGAGACTGAGAAGGTCATGGGCTGAGCGCTGCCCCTTTGGTTTGATGAAGGCTGACGCCTTCGGGGAGAGTAAGTAGTTGGTCCAGATGGCCGTTCTCCAGCCTAGGAGATCAAGTGCCCGTGATTCCCTTTTTAATAAGATGTGTCCAGTTGGGAAAGTGTCTGTGTACCAAAGTTGTGGCCCCTGTGGTGCGTGCCTGGAGGGGCTGCCCACATGGCGGGGCGGCACATTCTGTCCTGGCTGCTGACCCACTTCCCAGTGCCAGGTGACAGGAACCCTACTGCTCCAACTCGTGGCTCCAAGGATAATTAGGTTCTGATCAGGCGGCTCTGAGAAATGATGCTCCCCTCCCCTAAATGGATGAAAGGCCTCCAGGAGGCAGGAGGGATGTGATCTCCAGTGGCTGTCGGTGTCCCTTCTGTCACTCTGACTTTGACCTTTCCAACTGGTTCTTCACAGTCCCCTGGCTGCACTGCCTCCAGCCAAAGAGGATGCTGAGAAACTTCACACACAACCTCAACAGCCAGGGGGGCACATGGAGGGATGCTGGGAAGACACCCTCCTCTCCGATAAACCCCGCCTTCACTCAGGCACTACAGGGACCAAGGCAACACAGGACTCCTGCATCACCACTTCTGCCCTTGCAAGGAATAAGAGCCCGTCACTCAACTTCATTCAACAGAGGCTCACCCCTCGCTTTGTTCTCATCTTTTCTCACGTACAGTGTCTTCACCAAGCCTTCCGCACCTGCACCCGTCTAAAATGGAATCTCCATGACATCCATCAGTTCATGCACCTTTTGCCTTGTACGTACGTCCCACTACTCACCATAGTATATATTCATTGGCTGCTTTATTTGTTTAATACTGTTTTGCTCATTAGAATGTCACCTCCGTGAAGGCAGAGACCTTACCTGTCTTGTTCTCTGCTGTCTCCAGGAGACCTAAAAAGCTCCTAGCACTGAATAGTCACTCAACAAATACTGGAGATGGAAAGGATGAGCAGATGGCATTGAGACAGTATGTTTCTGGGGCCCGAGGGCAGAGACCATTGTGTCTGGTTTGCGGTTCTAGTCCTAGTGCTTCACACAGTCTCTGATGCGTCATCGACTCTCAAATATTTGCTGGATGAATATATGCAAGAAGGAAGGGAGGACCGATGTCCATGCCAGCATCCGGGCAGCGTGACTGGGGAAGTGTACCAGACGGCACGGGGATGGGAGCAGCTGCATGGGCACTAATGAAGAGGAAAAGCCACAAAGAGAAGCCAGGGAGAACCCCAGATGCTCCAGACTCCTGGAGTCACTTGGATGTCTGGTCCGAGGTGAGGAGGCTCCTGTCGTCCAGTGTGAAAGTTGGTCTGCTATCATCACAGGGAGGGATGCTCCAGCCAAAAAGGGTAGACTCTGTCACTAACTGCCTCTGTGACCTTAATCACTGACCCTCTCCGCGCTCCCTAACTGGTTATTTGAATGAATGGATGAATGGATGATGCTGCAGGAACTTTCAGTAGTTCAAACATTCAACGGAGTGTGAAGGTAGAGGGGGAACGAGATTGACTCAGAGACATTTGCTAGTACTAACCATTTATGTTTTCATTTTTCAAAGAGTAGAGGAAATTCTTTCACAAGTTAAGAAACCAGATATGTTTAAAGGCAGCAGGACTGAGCTTGGAAAGAAATATGTGAGTCTGCTTCTCTCTCCCCTTCCTTTCGTTGTGTCATCGTCTCGAGTAAAGTTCCTAGTTCATCCACACTCTCAGCTCAAAGTGTTGGGTTCACATCCTCTGTTTGAATGGGGGATGGATTCCTCTTCTGGGCGCAGAGATTAGATCTGGCGGGTCTCGCTTGGCTTCTAGTCAATAAAACCTTGTGGGCTGTTGGGATTGTTGTCTCCAATAACCCAATAAAAACAGGTCCCGTTGCTTGTCATGAAAAAGACACCTGAAAGTCACAGCCGCCACTGACCCATGGGGGGTGCACTGCAGTTGTCCCGTTTGAGCGATGACAGGAATGTTTTGGTAACCTGAAGTCATTCAATTTGGGAACTGGCTCAACTCATCTTCCACGTGTGCCTGAATTGTTTGCATCTGTGTTTATTAGAATTATCTACTCATACTTTTATGTGCACGCAACGTTCCCTGTGAACCGTTGACTCTCGTTGATTCTTCTTGACTATTCCACGTCCGTGGTGCTGTACTAAGTACCTCTCAGCAGCCAGGGGTGGGATGGCAGGGAGCAATTCACCCCATAGGAGCTGAGTGTGCGAAGGAGTGTTTGGGCAATTTCGAGCATGCTGTTACTGGGGAGGGCTTGGGCTAGCCTCCACACCCCAGTCACACTCCCTCGCTTAATGAAGCCCTAATGATTCTCCAGATCTCAGTCTAAACATGGCTTCTTCAGGGAAGCTTTTCCTGAGCTCCCTAAGTAGGTCAAGTGGCCCTTTCTTTGTGTTTCTAATATCTGTGCTTTTCCCCTAGAGAAGTACTATCCGGTAGAAAATGAATGCAAGCCACATATGTAATTTAACTTCTTATTACCTACATATTTAAAAAGTAAATAGGAAACTAATGAAATTGACCTTAATAATATATTTTATTCAACCCGAGTGTATTAGTTCCTCAAGGCTGCCATAACAAAGCACCACAAATCAGGCTGCTTAAACAGCAGAAATGTTTGGTCCCAGACTTGTGGAAGTTAGAAGTTTGAAACCAAGGTATCAAGCAGGATTGGTTCCTTCTGGGGTCTGTGAAGGAAGGGTCTGGTCTATGCTACTCTTCAATATGCTGGTGGTTCACTGGAAATCTTTGGCAGTCCTTGGCTTGAAGATGACACTCTTCTTGGGTCTTGACATTGTCTTCCCTACGTACGTATCCCTTTCTCTTCACATGGTGTTCTTTTTATCAGGACACCAGATAACGTCACCCTACTTCGGTATGACCTCATCACAACTAATCACATCTTCAGTGACTGTATTTCCCAATAAAGTCACATTCTGAGTACTGAGGATTAGGACTTCAATGTATGAGCTTGGGAGGATATAATTCGACCCATAACATCAAGATATTTGAAGTATTATCATTTCATCATGTAATCAAAATTAAAATTATTGAGATATTTTAATTTTTTCCATATACTATGCCTTTGAAATTCAATGATGAACTTTATAGATAGATAGATAGATACATTCATACATATATACATACATACATATACTTATATGTATATTTTATACTTAAAATAACTTAAACTCATACCACTAAATTTTCACCAGAAATATTTTATCTGGGGGTGCCTGGCTGGCTCAGTCAGTGGAGTACACAACTCTTGACCTCGGGGTTGTAAGCTCAAGCCCCACGTTGGGTGTAGAGTTTCCTTAAAAAATAAAATCTTTAGGGGCGCCTGGGTGGCGCAGTCGGTTAAGCGTCCGACTTCAGCCAGGTCACGATCTCGCGGTCCGGGAGTTCGAGCCCCGCGTCGGGCTCTGGGCTGATGGCTCAGAGCCTGGAGCCTGTTTCCGATTCTGTGTCTCCCTCTCTCTCTGCCCCTCCCCCGTTCATGCTCTGTCTCTCTCTGTCCCAAAAATAAATAAACGTTGAAAAAAAAATTTTTTTTAAATAAAAAATAAAAAATAAAATCTTAAAAAAAAGAAAAGAAATATTTTATCTGTATGTAGAGAGTTCATAAAATTTCCAGGGGAAAGTAGATTCACATATCCAAATTTTACAAAGCACACGTAAGAGTTTTGCAATAACTGGATTATCAAAAGAATCATGTTCCTGGGGCATCTGGGTGGCTCAGTCGGTTAAGTGTCTGACTTCGGCTCAGGTCATGATCTCATGCCTGTGAGTTCGAGCCCCACGTCTGGCTCTGTGTTGATAGTTTGGAGCCTGGAGCCTGCCTCAGATTCTGTGTCTCCCTCTCTCCCTGCTCCTCCCCCACTCATGCTCTCTCTCTCTCTCTCTCTCTCTCTCTAAAAAAAATAAATAAACATTGGGGCGCCTGGGTAGCGCAGTCGGTTAAGCGTCCGACTTCAGCCAGGTCACGATCTCGCGGTCCGTGAGTTCGAGCCCCGCGTCGGGCTCTGGGCTGATGGCTCAGAGCCTGGAGCCTGTTTCCGATTCTGTGTCTCCCTCTCTCTCTGCCCCTCCCCCGTTCATGCTCTGTCTCTCTCTGTCCCAAAAATAAATAAAAAACATTGAAAAAAAAATTTAAAAAAAAAAATAAACATTAAAAAAATTAAAAAAGAAAGAATCATGTTCCTTTGGTATTTGCAGAGCACACGCACACAGTGGGTCTTCAGTCTTGAGGGAAGATGTAGTCAGTGGTCACAGCTTCCGTTCTGTCCCACTGTGGATGTGAGGGATGTCCCTTACCGACGCTGCCAGTCAAATCTCTGACATTCCATACTTACGGGCTTTTCTTTTCTTTGCTCCGTGAGTCAATAAATTACGTTATTTCGGTTTTGCCAATTTGGGTAGAATTTTCTGCCACTTGCTATGAAGAATGCTAACTATCACGGCAAACAAGATCTCATTAATGCACACGTCAGGAGTCACCATTTCCACCCCACAGAGAAGGAAACGGGCTGGGAGAGCTCGAGCAGCATTCCCAAGTTCCTCAGGCCAGGAAGCAGCAGCAGTTAAGATTCACCCCCGTTTATGTCTGACTCCAACCAGGGTGGCGTTTCTAACCATCCACACGGCCTCCTGAGTGTAGGACACATACAAACCAAAGGAGGAAAGGCAAGAAAATGGTAAATCAGGCTGCAGAAAGACAACACCAAGGCACGAAGTGGAATGGGGAGGTTTTTACTTCCTGCGCCTCAAAAAAAGGGAAATGAATTACATTCATGTACATGGAGTGAAAAGAACTAGCCTTGAAATAGGGAGGCTGAGTAAAGGCTCTTAAGAAATGCGCTTTAACGAGTGGGGAAGAATAATTAGGAGTTATTATGTCAATTGCATGCAAATAGGAACTCTTCAAGTAGTCAAGAGTATTGAAAATAATTTGAGGTTTAACACAATTTTGCCATTCTCCCTGGATTTGCTCTTTGACCAACTGGTAGTTTTGTGGTTGCTGATGGCTCCTTATGATGCCCACAGAAAATGGACCCATTTGAAAACTTACACTGGGCCTCCGTGAAGTTCGTCCTCCCCATTCAATGAATCATTTGGGACATACCAAACATCGGAATGAAGTACGAATAAGGACTCCCCGGGAAAGGAAACAGTTCATCTTGGAGTATAGCAGGCCAGGCACAGAGACACGAGCCCCTTCCCTAGCAGAGACTGGGAGACCCCATTCTCCGAATGTCGCATTAGTCCTCACACCCTTCTGCTGGATGGGAAAACCAATGCTCAGAGAGGTTAAGTGACTTGTCCCCGCCACACAGGACATTGGGGGCAAAGCTTGGCTTCACTGTCCTTCATAGGCCCAAAGACCTACATTTAGAGAGCCTGGTGGTTTTTCACTTTGTGTTTCTTTCTTGTTTGCCTTTATATCTCCCCTAGTGCTTTGTTATGTCTGTGTAATGCCTCCTGGCCCCACCACCCGGTGTTCTCAGGAGGACTCACGGGAACACTAATGACATAACTGGGAGGTCTCAGATGTGCTGACAAACAGATCTCCGACGCGGGAGCTCTGGAACCCTTGAGACGTCAGAAGGCTTCCTGGTGAGAAGTTGGAAGGACACCCGGCTCCCAATTCTGCTCACTGCTCTGTTAACAGAGCGTTCCAGTGGCACAGAGTGAACCTAAGCACCTTCTAGGGTTTTTATGAGAAATTTTTTTTTTTTTCTGGAACATGGCCCTTTGGAACGTCCAGTCCCTGTCTCCACTTAGAGTTGAGTGAACTTGAGTATTCTACTCATTCAATGTGAGAATCAGTGTCCTCATCTATAAAGTGATCAAAGAGTCCCGACTTCATCGTGGCTGTTCGGTGAATTACATCTAGGTAACATACAGGCATTTTTCTTCCTAATTGCCTCCCCTCCCTGTGAAATCTGGATGTGTATCTGTGCTTTATGCGTAAAAACAAGATTTTTTTCTTCACCCAAGAACCAGTTTGCACACTGAGATCTACATCATCTCATGCCATCTTCTATATCAGGTACTGGATCAAAGTTCCAAGACATCTGTTTCCAAAACAAACCATCAGTGTTAACGCTTGCTGCACAGGCTACTTTAGTCTCAAGTCACTTTCTTCAAGTGCCCAAGAAACACAGGGGCGGATTGGAAGACCCCTGAACCACATCCTCATGCATGTTGTATGTTACACGTCCAGCGCCTCTTTGCAAATTCTGGAGTCTGCCCTTTCTGGCTGGAGATTTAACTTCTCAGCCCTGGCATTCCTCCTGGTTTGGTCTGTCTGGGCTTTTCACAGGCAATCACAGGGCTCAAGGAGGTTTTGCTCACTGCTGATTCGGGGCTGTGGGGCATAAACACATGTCTTCTGGCTACTCTGTCCAGTGCAGTCCGCAGATCTATGGGAAGGGAGAAGAGTAAGTATCTAATGCGTTGCTGTTATTAAATAGTTATAAATCAGGCATGCACAATAAAAAAAAATTAGATGCTAATAATTTGTTATCGAAGTATAGAAGTGGGTTTCCTTGAATCAGAAAAACCACTGTTGTGAAGGATTCATTCATGTATTTAGGAGACGTTTATGCAACACCTGATGTGCGGCAGGCTCTGGTCTAGGTGATGGCAATGCAGCAGTGAATGAAGCAGCTCGTGTTCTTACAGGCTCTCTAAGTGTGGGAGACAGAGGATAAACAGGTAAATGCCCCGCAATCAGTATCAGGAAGGGAACACAAGCTGGGTAAGGCTTGGAGCACAGGAACAGAGCGCTGCCTTTCAGCAGGTGGCACTTAACAAGGGCCAGTGGAGGGAGGTTGGGAAGGTCCTACTAAGTGGAGGGGAGGGAAGGCAAAAAGCCTTCATGTATTCAAGGAGCAGGAAGAAGGTTGAGGTGGATTAGCACAGACAGATCAACGTGGAAATGGCAGGCTTGATGGCCGGGAAGCCAGCAGGGGCTTCCCAGGCCAAGGTAGGAAGCTTCGGTCCATTTTAAGTGCAATGGGAAGCCTCTGGACGGCAGGGGAATGACAACAGCTGGCAGGTGAAGAGTAGGCTCTACCTAGCAAGCAAGGAGGAGAGCAGCCTGCACAAGGGTTTATGGGAGGCGTGACAAGGGCTCGGACAAGTCATGGTACCAGGAGGCTTGTGATCTGGAACCTGTGCTGTAGAGAGTTACGAAAAATGTCCAGCCTCAACATTTTATATTCGCACCTTGTCTAACCAATCTTGGGAAGCACTTGCAATATAGATAAGTAGATATGACACACGCACACATAAACACTCAATAATGGCAGGAGGCAGTGTGTGTAACCAGAAGCATGGTAGAGAGAGTGACACACATTTAAACATTTATTGGGTGCTTCCTATGGACAGATCTTAACCTGAGCACTTTCTGTCATCCTATGTCTAAGCATCCTATGTCATTTATGAACTTCATTTCAACCCTCTAGCAGATGCATTACTATCCCCAAGTGAGCAAGTGCAGCAAATGAGGACCGGCTAGTAAGCAGCAGACCCAGGAATAAACCCAGGCCTATCTGACCCTGAACCATGGCATAGCTGGTCAGCCGAACGGACTTTCATTTGGAGATGCCCTCCAAGGTCCCATTCAGGTCTAGGCTTTGTGACTTTATGGTGTTGTCCCAGTCGTCAGGGGGGACTGAGGCCCTATAGAGAGGCCTCTGAACACCCCTAGGAGAAGGAACTGTGCCTTTCTTCCCTGTAACTCCCATTGGCCGGCATAGTACCTGGCTCATTGTAAATCCTCAACGATGTCTGTTCAGTGAGGAAATGAATGAATGAACAAATGAATGAACTCAAGTCATTCACTCTTTTCCAAACCAAAAGTGGTGCTGCCTCTTTGTATCACATTGCTCAGGCATAGAATTAGCAGGTAACTTGCCTGGAGGGGTGCAGGAGCCTGGTCAAATTTTCACTCATTTATTCATACATGGATGTGATAAATATTTAACAAATACATGCCATGTATAAATTTTTGTTGAGTCAAGGTGTTCTCCCCTTTCCAAATGATAAAAAGCCAAGATGACAAGCAGAACACCAAACACCGAATATAGCACTTAAAAACCATTCCAGAATTCCAGTTCAGATGCTTACCACCTGAATGAACTTGATCTACTGAGACTCAGCTGCTTTAGTTGCAAAATGTGGCTAATCATATTCCCTTCACGAGGTCATGAGAACCAAGTGAAAAGGGCATCCCCTCAGCATAGATTCTATACAGTTAAGTTATATTGTTATGACTGCCATAACTACTGTCCTTGTTAGTCTGTTAGCCCTCATTTTTAAAAGAATCTGGCTCCTTAGTTTTGGCCTTTGTCTTTCTCTTCCCCCCGCCCCCCACCCCCGCCTCGAATGGAGACAGTGGAAAGGAAAGGAATGTCAAACCGTGAGCTCTGCCATTTTTTAGATTAGAAAACACCTTGCAAACACATGAGCTACTATTTTACTAAATACCCTTTCCCACTTAATTTGTCTGAATCAAGCCTGTTTAATTTAATAAAGACACTCCAGTAATAGCATAAGACATTTTATAGCTTTTTAAAAAACTTTTTATTTTCGACAGAGAGAGAGTGAGCACACAAATGGGGGAGGGGCAGAACTGGGGAAAGAGAGAGAGAGAGAGAGAGAGAGAGAGAGAGAGAGAATCTCAGGTAGGCTCCACACTGAGCATGGATGCAGGGCTCGATCCCACAGCCCTGGGATCATGACCTGAGCTGAAATCAAGAGACGGACGCTCAGCCACCTGAGCCACCCAGGCGCCCCACGACATTTTATAGCTTTAATAAATGTCACCAAAGTAATGCTAACCACCCACCAAAGTGAAGTGATTATGCCAGAGTGTTGAAAAGGGGCATTTGTTGAATTCAGTGCAATCACCTGTTGACTATAGGTACTGGATTGAATACTATTTGTAGATGTAAATCAAACTCTAACACAAGAAAACAGCAACATCATTTACTGCAAACAGTGGCTTGTAACTCTTAGGACTGCATGAAGTCACTGCCATTATTTGCTTGGCCTTTGACTGTCCCAGAGCCTTCATGTCAAAGAGGCACGGGGAGAAATGAGTGGAGAGGAAAGACCACAGTTTCACATTTGTGCTCGGTTTGCGCAGTGCATTAGCTGGAGATATAATAACTTTGGAGGTTTTATTTTGCTATTTGAGGGAGAAGGCAAAAACTGGTAAGTTTTTTATTGCTCCTGTAAGAAATTACCACAAACTTCGTGACT
This sequence comes from Prionailurus bengalensis, assembly GCF_016509475.1. NCBI lineage: Eukaryota > Metazoa > Chordata > Mammalia > Carnivora > Felidae > Prionailurus > Prionailurus bengalensis. The sequence goes on along the minus strand of NC_057344.1, from coordinate 186,248,890 downwards.
TCAAACACATAAACTTAACATGTTACAGTTCTCGAGGTTGGAAACGTAAAATTAATCTTGCTGGGCAAAAGTCAGGGTGCTGCTGGGACCCCATTCCCTTCTGGAGGCTCGAGGGGAGGATCCTCCCCCTGCCTTCTCCAGCTCCGAGAGGTTGCCTGCATCCCGTGGCTCATGGCCACTTCCACCATCTTTAAAGCCATGGCTCCAGCCACTGCTCTATCATCCCATCTCCTTTCCAATCTTGACCCTCCTCCCTCCAGCTTATAAGGCCCCTTGTGATTATACCAGATAATCCAGGATAACTTAACCATGTTTAGAAAGTCCCTTTTGTAAAATAAAAGTTTCTGGGAATGGGGACGTGGACATCTTTGGGGGACCATTTTCCTGTCTGCCACAGAGGGAGAAAAAAAAAAATATATATATATGTATATATATATATACACACACAGAGGAATGATCCCAAATCTTTGAGGAAATAAGTAGAATGTCACCTGACCTTCTAGAGCCTTTTTCCTGAAGTGTGCTGCCATGACAGGATCCAGATCCCGGGCAGCCAAGTCTCCAATCCATTCCTCACGCTTCCCTGGTTCTATCCCTTCGAGGCAATTCCTCAGGTCTCTGTGAGGGAGCTGCTGGCTGAGTTGAGCTGATGAGAGGGACTGAGAGGGCGGGAAGGGAAGAGGAAGGAGAGAAGCTGAGGCATTTCTCCCCTCCCTGTTCACCTCAAGTGGCGTCCCCTAGTCTGTACCACTGTTACAGCTTCTTGTTGGTGACCTTGACTTCAGACCTCCACCTCCTCCTTACCGGCAATCATGGCTTCCTGCTGAGGCTAATCCCTCACTTACCTCTAGGTCTCCTTTTGGCTTCTCTCATCTGTGAACGAATTCCTGCATTGAATTCACTCTCTGTAAATACCCACAGGGGTTTCTACTTGCCTAGTTGGACCCTGACTGATACAGGCGGGGAGAAATTATTTTAAGTAGACTTTAGAGGAAAATAGACACTTATTTCAAGGATAATATCACTACTCAGATTCGTTCTGAAATTTCTTTCTCTTAGAGAATTGTCTTAAAACCACCTTTTCAAGCCAAAAAAAAAAAACCCCACCAGACCAGTGTATTAACTTTCTGGAGCTATCGTAACAAATTACCACGAACATGGAGGCTTCAAACAAAATCAATGTATTCTCCTAGTTCAGTAGGCCAGAAATCTGCAGTCAAGATATCGGGAGGGCTGTATTCTCTCCGAAGGCTCTCAGAGGGAACGCTTTGGTTTCTGCTCCAGCTTCTGCTGGCTCCTGGCCTCATGCCTGTGACACTTGCATCTCTACCTCTGTCTTCACATGGCCTTCTCTTGGCTGTCCTCAATCTCCCTCTGTCACATTCTCAGAAGACCCTTGTCATTGGATTCATGGCCCACCCAAAAAATAAAAGATGATCTCATCCTGAGACCCTTAATTACCTCTGCAAAGACCCTAAATAAACGCACACGCCCAGAATTCCTCAGAATGGGATGTACACATGGACCTTTTTTGTGGGGGAGGGGCATCGTTTAACCCACTACAATTTGTTCCATTGCTCTGTGGCCAGTTAGGAAGATCTCTTACACACATATACACGCGTGCACGTGTGCACATGCACACGCACTCACACTCATTGCTCTATCATCAACTTTTTTCACCCAACTTAGCTCTCAATGTTTTTTGCTGTTTCCAAAAATTAAATCAACTCTTAAAAGAGTTGAGGAATAGCGGGATGACATAGCAGCATAAATAGAGAAGACAAATGATTTGCTGATATCACAAACGTTGGTCAGTGGAAAAGGTATGCTTTGAAGTCCGTCTTTCGCCACGGCTGACTCCTCCATTCAAGCAGGAAAGGGATTTGAGTCTCTTTACTACAAAAGTGTGCTTAGTCCACTTTGTACTCCCTCTCTGCCCTCACTCAGCCGTTGCTTTTTCTGTTTTTAATCTGAATATATGTTTTCTCATTTATTCTTAGTGCTCATTTGTCTGCCAAGTTAAATACAGGTAAGACAGCTATTGGCCGTGTGATTATTTTTAATGGTACAGGGAGGTCCTTCATAAAGGCGTAAGTTTTCACGGGATCTTCTGAAGGCTTCATTTATATCATTGTCCATGTCCTGATTCAAGTCGATAAACAACAAACAGTGACGTAAATGTAGACTTTAGATGACTTACTGAGATAATACTCCAGTTACTGGTTCAGAGCAAATAGAATCCTTAACTAAAATATAGCTGCACTGACTAATGCTCACCAAGAATAAGCTGGAAAAGAGCATTAGATGTAGAAATAGAACAAGTAATTGCCCTGAATTAAAAAGAGAGAGAGAGATGTGCTTGGTAGATGAGTCAAATTCCATATAATTTTTAATGTAAGGGAGAAGCAAAGTCCTATGTAGACTATTTGTAGAGTCTTCAGAGAGCCAAGGGGAGGGGACAATGGAGCTTTAAGTGTGCTTCCTAGTGACTGGTTCAACGGCACCCCTCTCCCCTCTCCCCTCTCCCCTCTCCCCTCTCCCCTCCCCATGTGCGGGTACTGGGGAAGGCTTGTCTCACAACATAAAGATACTAGAGGAAGGTTTTGTACAGTATTAATTAAAATGTAAAGAGGAAGGAGCCCCTAAAGTCCCTTTCTTTTCCTTTTTAAAACTGCGAGTGGCCAAATGTGTCACCGACCATACAAGGATATGGATTATTCTCACAAAACACTAATCTGACACATATTTTATGAAACTCATAATAGACTTTCTATTGATGAATTAAAGCCACCAGTCACTGTGCTGAGGCCATTATATACATCTCCAATATTTACGACAACTCTGCCCTTTTATAGATAAGGAAATTAGGTCTCAGAAAAGCAAAGACTCTACCCAAGGCCACAAATGGGATTACCTCAATTCCAAAATGCCATTGACTGTGGGACTCACCATTGATTTCGTAACTGCTTCACAGGGACCAACAAAGAAGACACTTCATTAACTGTACAGCTCGGTGGTGAGATCAATTGTGCTTTCGAAAACATTAAAATTTGAAGGAAAAAAACAGAGCATCTGAAACCCACAGAAATGTGGCAGAACATCAGCCTCAAGGAAGGGCTTCGGCATCAAGGTCTCTGTGGACCCGAGATCCAGGTCGTCGCCACGAATGCCTGCTTACTGTCTGCTGTGTGGCTCAGGGCCAATAGCCAGCACCACGCTGTAAAACAAAACCACAGTTTTAGTCCTCCGTGTCTCTGGTTAGCTTTTCTGTAAGCTGCATCAGCAAGGGCTTTTTGGTTTTAAACCTAACATCAGGCAGCGTTGACTCATCGGCATCTCCCCCATCCACTTCTTCAGTCTGCAAATATTGTGAGCCAGAGCCCATCCCTCCAGGGCCCTGCACAGGCTCTGGCTCAACAGCGAAGAGCAGAACTCTGTCCTCATGGAGCTTCCGTGTGGGCTGGAGGAGGTGGGAAGATGGGAAGCAGGGACATTAGTAAGTAAGTAATCACCCAAACCAATGAGAGGCACTGCTGGGGTGTGTGCTGTTCAGGGAGAGTCCTCAGTGCTCTGGAAGCCTCTCTAAGGGAATTTGATCTACTGGGGAGGAGATGGCATTCCTGAACTGAGGTCCAGGAAGTGAGGAGGAGTTACCTCTGCTAAAAGGGGAAGGAAGAGCATGCTTCATAGAGGGCAGAGTATGCGCAAAGGCCCTGTGGTGACAGCAGAAGGGACACAGGGAGAGGAAGCAGGCCAGTGTCACGGGAGTGTGGGGAGTGAGGAGGCTGGTGAAGTGGCAGGTGCATCCAGGAGGGTTTCAAGAGCCACTAGGCCATTGTCCAAAGCACTAGAAGACCATGCCCCCGGAGCCCATCTCCTTGGGTTAAAGTCCCTATTTTATCAGTTATTAGCTGTGTTACTTAATCTCTCTGTTTGCTCATGTGAAGTATGAGGATATTAACGAGGATTACATTCATTAATGCTGGTGTATGTAACACCTTTTAGGACGGTGCTTGCTTGGTATATATCCAGGGATGTACGTATATATTTGCTGTATCATCCTAAGAGCAAGAGGGGGACAATGCAGCTTTGTAGCAAGAAGGTGACATTCTCAGGTTTGGATTTCAAAAAGGCCACATTAACCTCCGTGTAAAAAAAATGGATCGTAGGAAGGGAAGAGGCTTGAGGCTGGCCAGGTAGAATTGTTGCAACAGTCCAGGTGATACTTGAAGAATGATGGTGGGGCGGAGACGGACACAAGTAGACAGAATGCAGAGACAAGAGACAAAATCAACAGGACGTGGAGAGTGAGAGGAAGGGCTCATCCTGGTCAACACCACCATTTTTCACCACGTGACAGCCAAGGACCTGTGACTAGAAGACTCAGAGGCAAAAGCAAGAAAGAATTCTGAGAAAGCCAGGAAATAAAAAACACAACAGGTATTTATTTTTTTTTAATTTTTTTTTTTCAACGTTTATTTATTTTTGGGACAGAGAGAGACAGAGCATGAACGGGGGAGGGGCAGAGAGAGAGGGAGACACAGAATCGGAAACAGGCTCCAGGCTCTGAGCCGTCAGCCCAGAGTCCGACGCGGGGCTCGAACTCACGGACCGCGAGATCGTGACCTGAGCCGAAGTCGGCCGCTCAACCGACTGCGCCACCCAGGCGCCGCAAAAACACAACAGGTATTTAAAAGAAACACCTGCAGAACCACCAAGGTTACCAACTTTGCATTCATCTATTCGTGGTAGAATAACAGCTGTTTTTCGGACAAGATTATCATTTTCACATCTGCAGAAACCAGCATTATGCAAGTCAGGGATAAAGGCATTTTTGCTAGGTAAACCACAACTGCCAGGAAATGCTGAAGGATTCATTTCTTGTGGGTACTAGAACTAGACAGGTGATCCTGTTCTTTTGTTTCGTTTTGACTTGTTGTTATTTTATCTCAGGATGCAGCCTTTCCTATTTTTTCCACCCATGGGCCATGATGGCTGCACGTTATTATGCCCAGTGGGGTTGTGCAAAGAGGCCGTGTTGCTTCTCTACCTCCTGTCCCACTTCCTCCTGCCACCTCCAGTGCTGAGGGACCTTCTGTGCTGCACGTCCTCCTTCAGCCTTTTCTGGATCCTCCTGCCATTTGGGAGGTCCCCAAGAAGCTCCCTGGGCTCTTATCTGCCCCTGGACTTTGTACACGCAAGGGGCTTTGAGCAACAGAAATTCAGGGCCATGAGGAGGAAGGTGGTTGGAAAGCTTCTGTCAGGATTCAGCCTTCTAGTGAGGTAATATAGTGGCTTGAATAGTGTCCCCCCCCCCCCCAATTCATGTCCACCTGGACTCTCAGAATGTGACTTTATTTGGAAATGGGGTCTTTTCTTAAAAACTGAGAACAAACTGAGGGTCGGTGGGGGGTGGGAGGGAGGGGAGGGTGGGTGATGGGTATGGAGGAGGGCACCTGTTGGGATGAGTGCTGGGTGTTGTATGGGAACCGGTTGGACAATAAATTTCATATATTGAAAAAATAAATAAATAGATAGATAGACAGATAGGTAGATAAAAATTAAAAGAAAAGAAAAAGGGAATGGGGTCTTTGCAGGCACGATTAGATAAGGATCCCAAGAAGAAATCATCCTGGATTTGGGGTGGGCCCTAAATCCAATGACTGGCGTCCTTATAAGAAGAGGAGAGATACAGTGGAGAAGGAGATATCAAGATGGAGGCAGAGATTGGAGACATGGGTCTAGAAGCCAGGGAAGGCCAGGAGGTAGGCCAGAAGCTAGAAGAAGCAAGGGAGAATTCTCCCCCCCTCTAGGACTTTGGAGGGAGCATGGCCCTGCCAGCACCTTAATTTTACGTTTCTGGCTTCGAAAACTGTGAGAGGATAAATTGTTGTTTAAGCCACCAAGGTTGCGGTAGTTTGTTACGGCAGTAGGTAGAGAAATACAGGTGGCTTGTTGGTGCAGGAGATGGAGAGGGGCTCAGAAGAAAGGCAGAGGATTGGGGTGGTGGTCTCAGACAGGAAGCCCCTCTCCCCCCCCCGCCCCCCCCCCTCGCCCCATCCCAACAGGTTAACTTCCAGGACCAACCGAAGGCAGGGTATGACTGCAGAATCAGAAAATCGTTGAACAATGACATACAACCTAGATGGGATGGCGAAATTTACCGTCTACCAGTGCCTTTTCTCCCTTCCTTCCTCTTAATGATAGAACCGCCCCCTGCCAACAGTTACCGCCCCATCTGTACCTTCTTCCTCAACTGCAGTGTCAGATGAGAGACAGAAGTAAATTTGAGTCTCGTGTGAGGTTCTGTGTCTTTGCAATGAGTAGCTTGGCTTCACCCTAAAAAAATGTGGGGGAGCCCACAAGATGCAGTTGTAATGAGAGGTCCCCAAAGGTGCGTATTTAGGGTAAGACCGTGGAGCACAAGTCAGAAAAAGACATTTCTCAAGCTTTGCCCCCAGGGGGGCCTGGGCCCAGGATGTTAATTGCCACTATAGACCATGAGCCTATAATGTAGGGTCAAAACTTCATCCGGGCTTGGCCCCTGATTCTGAGAAAACCAGTGGGTAATAGGGGTCACGGAGGTTAATTGCCAGCTTTTACTAAACAATCACACTGTTGGCATTTGAAATCCCTTTGTCACCAGGCTACTGCTTGTTTAAAGCCCTCAGCAATAATGACAGTGCTGTTTGGAGACAGGCTCCAAAATGTGCAATCAGCTCTCTTTCCTGAGCTTAACCAGGGCTGAATACGTGGATTCCCCAGGTAACCGTGACAGTGTCCCCAAATGGGCAAAGTCCAAGTACACAGGCTGAGTGGTCTTCCCTCCCCTCTCTGTCTCCTAGGCCTTGAGCTCTCCTTAACACCCCTCCGCCTGCCAACTTGGAGCTCTTAGAAGAGTGTCCCCTTCACACGACATTTGCAATGCAGTTATCTACCTGCTTCCCAATGACAGCAGTGCCTTGGGTAATAAATTCTCCTCTCTCCGACATGCCTGAGAAGGCAGCCTCTTCCGCTGATGGAAAAATTAACCTATAAACTGAGGGCCTTATTACCAGACACAGCTTGCAGCCCTACAAGCCAACCCCCAACCCTCCCCTTTTTCCTTATTGTATAAAGAATGTCACAGTAATATATTGAACTGTTTTCGTGGGCATCCACATCAGCTTTGCAAATGGTCACTTAGTAACGGCAGGCGAAAACGCACGCAGGGCGGTCAGGGTCGAGGGTGTGCCAGCCTGCCCCTGCTCAACCAATTTCCGGTGTCGAAAAGTGCCCCATCCGTTTGGGGGAGGGGCTGTCGCAGACAGTCGCAGAAAAATCTACATTTTGGGCTCGGCCACCAACGGCACTCCCTCCTCTGTCGCAAATCCAAAGGTGGTATTTCGTGAACTTTCGCTCTTCCCACTGTCACCATGGGGAAGACGGACAGAGAAAAGTCGAGAACGAGCCCGAGGCTGGAAACTCAGGGTCTCCGGCGTGGCCTATGCTGCCCAGATGCCTTCCGGGGAGGACGAGAGGTTTTGTTTTCCCAGGAGAAGGCTGACGGACACCAGGCGTGAAGGGATGCTGTGATCGCTCCCCCCAGTACCTATTGTCACTGCCTTCCTCCTCAGGAGCCCTCGCATTCTTTTTTAAATTTTTTTTTTTTTCAAAGTTTATTTTATTTTTTGGGACAGAGAGAGACAGAGCATGAATGGGGGAGGGGCAGAGAGAGAGGGAGACACAGAATCGGAAACAGGCTCCAGGCTCCGAGCCATCAGCCCAGAGCCTGACGCGGGGCTCGAACTCCCGGACCGCGAGATCGTGACCTGGCTGAAGTCGGACGCTTAACCGACTGCGCCACCCAGGCGCCCCAGGAGCCCTCGCATTCTTGAGTGCAAGTGCCAACTGTATTCAAAGTATCTGTTCCCATTTGTCTCAAAAGACGGCAGATCCAGGAATTGCATCTTTGTGTATACCCCCCCACCCACCACCACCTTGGGCCAAACCTCAGGGACGTTTGGCCGGCCTCTCTCCTCATGCGTTTTCTGAAACAGAACGAATGCTTCCACAATTCTGCTTGCAAATCCAAATGGACTGTCCACTGCCTAATTCTCAGGATGGTACCCAAATCCTTCTGACTCCAACTGGCTGCGCCCCTTAACCTTTCCACCCTACCCTTCCACGCACCATCAAAGCTCTGCCATATCAACCCCCCCCCCCCCCTTCCGGTCCTTAAATTTACTCCTTCAGGCTTCCCTACATGTACACATCTTCTTTCTGCCAGGCTTCTTCTCTGCTCTACCTGGCAAACTCCTATTCATCCTTCAGGACCCGGTAGTTTAAATATCACCTCCTCTTTAGGACTTCCCTGACACCTCCAGGAAGACTGTTCCCTTTCCTGTCTGGTTTTTTGCTTCGCTTTGCGCATCACATTGTGATTAAGAGTTTTTATCACATTGTATCATAATTGTTGCATGGCGAGAGATTTTGTGATTATGTTACACAGGGAAGCTGCCTAAGACAGGGGTATTTTCAATTTTTCACTATAAGTAATCCCAAGATGGTTATATCTCTGCTTATTTACTTTGGACATATTGAGAAATATGAATGAAAATCATACACTTTTTTTTTGAAAATCATAAAAGTTTTCAAGGCCCTTGATACGTGTCACTAAATTGTTTTCCAAAAATGTAATAATTTACCCTCCTACCAGCAATGATGAAAGATCCCTTTTCTCACCACACTCAGCAGAATTTTATTTAGAAAACAAAACAGGGGCGCCTGGGTGGCTCAGTCGGTTAAGTGTCTGACTTCAGCTCAGGTCACGATCTCATGACTCAGGGGTTCAAGTCCCAGGTCAGTCTCTGTGCTGACAGCTCAGAGCTTGGAGCCTTCTTCTGATTCTGTGTTTCCCTCTTTCTCTGTCCCTCCCCTGCTTGCTCTCACGTACGTGGTCTCTCTCTGTCTCTCTCAAAAATAAATAAACCTTAAAAAATACAAATCTGTCATATTTCTTTGTGGGAATTTTCAATTCTAGTTCATTTTGGGTTAATTTTAATATTGTGTATGGAGTTTAACTCGTACAACGTCTTTCTTTTCATCATACGTTTCATGCTTTAGAAAGTCCATTTCCATCCCCGAATCCTATAAACAACTTGAAATGTCTTCTAGACTTTCTGGTTTCTTGGGGGGGAAGGGGAAAGTTTAATTCTCCAATCAGTAATTCTGATCAAACGTATGAGGTGAAATCTGCATTTTCCCCTTGATAATTAAATAGGTGTTCCAGGGGCGCCTGGGTGGCGCAGTCGGTTAAGCATCCGACTTCAGCCAGGTCACGATCTCGCGGTCCGTGAGTTCGAGCCCCACATCAGGCTCTGGGCTGATGGCTCGGAGCCTGGAGCCTGTTTCCGATTCTGTGTCTCCCTCTCTCTCTGCCCCTTCCCCGTGCATGCTCTGTCTCTCTCTGTCCCAAAAATAAATAAACGTTGGGAAAAAAAATTAAAAAAAAAATAAATAGGTGTTCCAATACATTTATTTAGCAATTTTTTCTTTACTCTTTTATTATATTTATCAAATAAAAATCTTATGCTAGAGTTTTTTCTGGGCTAAATCTTCTGCTCCATTCATCCATTTGTCTGGATAGATTTTAGAGGCTGGATTTTTACTATCACATTATGTTTTCTGGAAATTAGATTTCTCAAACCTCATAATTTCCCATCTACTCAACTATATTATAGGGCTATTCTCCTTGCCTGGTAGCCTTTATTTCATATCTTTCTATTTGAGTGTGGCTTCCTTGGGAAGCCCTCTTAACCCTCATCTTATAAAGCTCCCCTCCCCAGGGCTTACCTAATAAAACACTTTATTACAATTCACTGCGTAGAATACCTTAACTCTTTGCTCTCTTGCCTGCTTATTCCATTAGACCATCAGCTCCTTGAGGGAAGCTTTTTGCCCCTTTATTTTGTATCCCTATTACCTAGTAAGTATAATGCCTTTCTCAAAGTAGGTGCTCAATAAACATTTGTTGATTTGAATTGAGTTAAATTGAGTTCAGTTGAATGGAAGCCAATCATATTGAATTGGATTGCTAATAGTGTATAGATTGAGCTGGGTCCCAGATGTCATTGTTTAGCAAACTGGCTTCCCTTTCTGTATCAGTTAGGCGCCAGCCAGGTAAAAAGAAACCACTCTAAGTATTTGAGACAGGAGGCAGTTACTGCTAGAATCGCTGGGGGCAGAGAGGAGTAAGAAATATCCTGGCTTCTGCCTTCTTTCTACCCTGCCAGTTCCCACCGTTGGGAGTCACTAGCCAAACACAGCCAAGGTCAATTATATTGGAACCTGGGGAGCACAGCCTGTAAGGGCGACTCCCTCCATACAGAGGGAGTCCATACAGAGCAGCGACTCCCTCCATACAGAGCAGAGCAGGAGAGGGAATGAATTCAAGAACAATAGGACCCATACATTTTTTTCTTTTTTTGTTTGTGGTTTGACAATATTATTAATTTCTAAATGGAGCAGCTAGGGAAATGAGATAAGGAAAGTCAACAAGTGAAAAATCAACCCACAATGGAAGGCAAATTAACAGACTGCAGTGCCTCCTTCTAATAGACTCTCGTCTCCAGTGGTCTAGGAGTCAGTATGGATGGCTAAGTGTTTGGGGAGCAGGAGTGGAAAGGGGGAGGCCATGATAAGTTAAGCATGGCTGCAGTCTTATTAAAGATCCAAGGGTGACGTTGGCCATCAATTTTCTTTTTCCCGGAATCTTTCTCTAGTTTGATGCTTTGTGAAGATGGATGGCTGAAATGCAGACAGAAGACAGAAAGGAAGTCTAGGGATCCCGGGATACTCCCGAGCTGCTGGGTCTCAAACTGGGCCAGAGGTCCACATGAAAGAGAAAAGAAAGCAACAAATATATTGCAAGATGACTAAGGAATGCTGGGATGTTGGCTTCAACAGTCTAAACGGAGATCCAGAGAAAGTATGGAAGAGACTTTTAAGAGCTTTGCTTTGGGAATTGGAAAAGCCACTTTCAATTCTGAACTCAGATGCGGAGTTGACTGTGTAAATTTGGACCAATTACCCAAACTGCCGGTGACTCAGTTTCCTCATTGGCAGAATGGGAAAATGAATAACCCCTGTCTCCAAGGGCTACTGTGAGAATTAAATAAGATTATACGTGTGAAGAGCTTCACCGTATAGTAAACATTCGGGAAATGTCGGCCCCCACTTTGGTGTTGTCTTTTCATTACTGGGCGTGTCTTAATAGAGCTGACCCATGGCTCTGGGTGTGCTGTGCCGTATTTTCTGCCTGAAAGGTCTTTCTCCTTGGTCTCTTCTCCCTCCTTGGTCTCCTCCCACCCCTCCTTCAAGACCCAAATCAAATGTTACCTCCTCCAGGAAGTCTTTCTTCCCTGATCCCCACAGGTCTGAGTTGGCTGACCCTTCTCCATCCTGTTCTTACACTTACCCTATATCACTTCCCACATTGTATTGTTTTTGGCAGATTGCTTAGTGGGCCACGAGAAACTAAGACTACAACTAGGTCTTTTCATTCTATCTCTTTAGTCCCCAGTACCTGGACCAAGACATAACAGGTGCTGAAAAAATGCCTGTTGAATAAGGGAATTATAATTTCAAGAGTCCCTGGAAAACTCCTCTAACTTCCAGAAGTGCCTCTCTCACTTCCTAAAATTCTACTGTCAGAGCTTCTCCTTCTAGCTAAGACTCTGGTCTTATTTAAATCCTATATATCGCCCACCATCCCCTGCCACCTGCCACCAGAAAATAGGTGCTCAACTAATATTTGAAGAATCTAATTGATTGAGAAGTTGGGAAAAAATGCAGACATCAGCAAATCAGAGAGGAGAGGATGGGGTGGGGCAGAATAGAAGGTACCTTCTCAGTAGGGATCTCTCACCAAAACAGAAGCCCAGCTCCTCCCACTCAAGGCAAAGTTCAAGGAAAGGGAAGGTTTCTTCTGGGTGCTCGGATTTTCCTTGGGTTCCATTTTCCCCTGTGGCCCTTCCAGACCTCCTACTTCATCTCCTCAGGGAAGCTCCCGGTGTCTTGGTCTGTTCCATGCCTTTGAGAGGATAGACTTTACTGAGAAGCAATACTTAACTCACAAGAATGGGGATTTGAAGGAAAGAAGGGCAGGTACCCATGCCAGGAACTCTACATGCAATTTGCTACTGCCTCTAATAATGCAGAAAGGTAAATGCTATTAGCTCCATTTTACAGATGGGGCAAATGAGGCTCAGAGAGATGATCACCTTGCCCAAAGCCAGGCAGCAAGTAAGTTGTGGAGCAAACACACCACAGCACCAAACATCTAAGAGGCCTTCCGTGAATGCATGTATTTTATTTGCTAAATCTGGCCACCCTACTGTATTTCAATGGTGGGTTCAAAGTACTTCCCTTGCTGCCCTAAGTTCGTAACGGGAAAAGTTTCCTGGCATTTTTCTTCTTCGTATTGCTGCTCTATAGAAGTTGGGTATACCCAACTTTGCATTTCTATTTCTAAGTTCCCTGATTTACGTGTTATCTCTTGGTGATTTTTTTATGCCTTCCTCTTCAAAGTTTTAAAAGGGTTATCAAGCACTGGGCTAGCTGGATGTGTGGTGATGTGTGTTGTATTGATATAGAATAGAGAAGAAACACTGTTGAAATGTCTTTTTTGTTTTTGTTTTTGTTTAATACACACACACTCACTCAACAGGAGATGGGTGGTGGGTGATATGCTAAGAAGAAATGACATCATGTTTAGACCAAAGACTGGGAAACGCAGCCTTGCTGGGTGACAGCCAGTCAAGACAGCCCTACCTAATGGATAGTACAAGCGTTGTTTGGGGACATTTACTACAGAATACGATGGGGTAAAGGCACCAAAGGTGAACAAAATATCATCCTTCATAGGCAGAAACACAGGCAGTGACAGAAAATAAATTGCTGGCGAAGTGTCTCTTAAAGAAAAATAGGCTTAAATGTCTGCCTGATGTGAGTACTAGAGGCTGCTAGGATTTTTATCAACTGTAGGGATGGAGCTCAGCAAAAGAAGTTTGTTTTATTTTTCTTTTGGAGGGGGCGACGTGATGTAGAAAAAGCTGGTTGGGTTTGGAGAAACATTAAAATGCCTAGCTTCTTTGGCAGTAAGCATTTTTCCTCTTTCTTTCTTTCTTCTTTCTCTTTCTTTCTCTTTCTTTCTTCTTTCTTTCTTTCTTCTTTCTTTCTTTCTTTCTTTCTTTCTTTCTTTCTTCTTTCTTCTTTCTTTCTCTCTTCTTTCTTCTTTCTTTCTCTCTTCTTTCTTCTTTCTTTCTTTCTTTCTTTCTTTCTTTCTTTCTTTCTTCTTTCTTCTTTCTTCTTTCTTTCTTTCTTTCTTCTTTCTTCTTTCTTTCTTTCTTTCTTTCTTCTTTCTTCTTTCTTTCTTCTTTCTTTCTTCTTTCTTCTTTCTTTCTTTCTTCTTTCTTCTTTCTTTCTTTCTTTCTTCTTTCTTCTTTCTTTCTTTCTTCTTTCTTCTTTCTTTCTTTCTTTCTTTCTTCTTTCTTCTTTCTTCTTTCTTTCTTCTTTCTTCTTTCTTTCTTTCTTTCTTTCTTTCTTTCTTTCTTCTTTCTTTCTTCTTTCTTCTTTCTTTCTTTCTTTCTTTCTTCTTTCTTCTTTCTTTCTCTCTTCTTTCTTCTTTCTTCTTTCTTCTTTCTTTCTCTCTTCTTTCTTCTTTCTTTCTTTCTTTCTTTCTTCTTTCTTCTTTCTTCTTTCTTTCTCTCTTCTTCTTTCTTCTTTCTTCTTTCTTTCTCTCTTCTTTCTTCTTTCTTCTTTCTTTCTCTCTTCTTTCTTCTTTCTTTCTTTCTTTCTTCTTTCTTTCTTTCTTCTTTCTTTCTTTCTTTCTTTCTTTCTTTCTTCTTTCTTTCTTTCTTTCTTCTTTCTTTCTTTCTTTCTTTTCTTCTTTCTTTCTTTCTTTCTTTCTTCTTTCTTTCTTTCTTTCTTCTTTCTTTCTTCTTTCTTTCTTCTTTCTTTCTTTCTTTCTTTCTTCTCTTTCTTTCTTTCTTCTTTCTTTCTTTCTTTCTTTCTTCTCTCTTTCTTTCTTCTTTCTTTCTTTCTTCTTTCTTTCTTTCTTTCTTCTTTCTTTCTTTCTTTCTTTCTTTCTTTCTTTCTTCCTTCTTTCTTCTTTCTTCTTTCTTTCCTGTTTCTTCTTTCTTTCTTCTTTCTTTCTTTCTTCTTTCTTCTTTCTTTCTTTCTTCCTTCTTTCTTCTTTCTTTCTTCCTTCTTTCTTCTTTCTTTCTTTCTTTCTTTCTCTCTTCTTTCTTCTTTCTTCTTTCTTTCTTTCTTTCTTTCTTTCTTTCTTTCTTCTTTCTTTCTTTCTTTCTTTCTTTCTTTCTTCCATATATTTAACCTCAAATAAATAGTTTGGGAGCAATATTGGATAACACGATGGTAGCAGAATACAACACTGAAGACCACAAAATTTTGTAGCCAAAAGAGCTAGAGTTGCATCCTAACTCCAATGACTATTAACTGGTTAAGTTACTTAACCTCCCTGTATATTAGTCAGGATAGGATAGGCTGTGCTGCAGTAACAAAAAATGCCCCATAGCTCCAATTTGATTTCTGGCTTGCATGCCAGTCAGGTTGAACACCAATTCTCTGTGGCTCTGCTACAAGCAGGGATTCAAGGGTTCAGGCTCCCCCCATCTTTTGACAGTTTCACCTTAAACACGTGGCCTCTGAGGTTGCTGTGGGAGGGGAAGAGAGGGTGAGAGGTAATGCGGGAGATTCCAGGGCCAGGCCTGGAAAGGATACGTATCACTTCTGCCCATACTCCATTTGCCAGACCCAGTAGAGTGGCCCCACCTAACTGCCACAGAGTCTAGAAAAGGCGGTCCCTCAATATAAAAACCAGGAATTACCCCCACCACACTGTGTGAACATCTATGTAAGGCAGAATATAATAGAACCTGCTGACGTGGCTGCTGTGTAATTCATGGCTCGTGCCAACATAGCTACTGTTATTTGAATGTAAGCTGATACAGGTATAGCTAATGTGTCCAAAAATTAGGTTTGGGTTGTAGTCAGAGTCATGGAAAACCTAGAATGGTGGTTACCAGGGGCTGGGGGCAGGGAAGAATGGGCAGTTACAGTTTACCGGGCACAGGGTTTCTGTTGGCAAGGTGAAAGATCTCTATAGAGGGTTGTGATGGTTTCACAACCGTGTGGGTGTACCTAAGGCCATTGACCTGTACACACACAGGTGGTTAAAATGGTACATTTTCTGTTATGTAGATTTTACAGTAATTTTTTAAATAAATAATTTTGTTAAAAATCAGGTCTGGGTTAACTCCAAGGTCTGGGTTCAGCTGGCTCCAGACAGAGCAAGGGCTGTGGGACTCATGTCCGATGGCAGTCAGGTTGATTCTGGGCCTCAGCTTCCAAGGACATGAAGGAAGTTTGATCTGATCCTCTCGTGTTGTGCTTTATCTTTGGAAGCATGGTGTTTAAAGTTGCCGAAGTCTATGTAGAATGCAGTCACTTAGCATGAGGATTAAAGCAGTGATGACCCCAGTCACTTTTCCTGGCACCCGCCTCCCCCATGCTTGCTGGCTCTCCTGTCCCTGGGTCTTGCCCTGGTCTCAGTCGCCTCAGGTCTTAACCCTGGGTCTGCACCGTCCAGCCGGAGTTCCTGGCCCTGGTGCGCAGTCAGATTCATCTGGGGAGCTTTAAAGCCTACGGATACCCAGGCTGAAGCTCATTTCAATTAAATCAGCCTCTCCAGGGTGGGGCCTGGGCACCAGTGCCGTTTGAAAAGCTCCCCACTGATTTTCCTGTGCATCCAAGCTGAGAACCGCTGACTACAATCTGTTCTGGCCTCTTCCCAGCTGCCTTTCTGCAGCTGCTGAAAGCAGGGCCCTGAGGACAGACTCAGGCTTAAGCCCTATTTCAGCCCCTCCTGTGTGGCCTCAGGCACATTGCATAACCTCTCTGGTCCCTAGTCTTCATATCTATACAATAGGGGTGATGGGAAACAGTGAAGTGCCTGACACAAGGTTTCAGTGCTTACTATACAATGATATATATTATTATGAACCTTTCTTGTTACTACTGTTACCTCCTGAGAAGGATAGACTGCCAATTTCCCCATACAAATTCCTTTTTTTTTTTCTTGTGTACCCATAGTCCTGGTTATAGAATCTATTTTCTATAAATTATTCAATTTATTTAAACTAAAAAAAAAAACCCATCAGTTCACCCATTTTTCCTACCCTCACCCCCCAACCTCTGGCAACCACCAACCTGTCCTCTGTATCCATGAGTTTGGCTCTTTGTTTTTAAATTCCACACATAAGAGAGATCACACAGTATTTGCCTTTTTGCTTGACTTGTTTCACTTGCATAACTCCCTCGAGGTCCACCCACGTTGTCACAAATGGCCAGGTGCCTTCTTTTTCATGGCTGAGTGATGTTCCATTGTACGTACATAAGTACCACAGTTTCGTAATCCATTCAGCCTTTGATGGACATTTAGGTTGTTTCCATATCTTGGCTTCTGTAAATAATGATTCCATGCACACAGAGGTGCATATATCTTTTTGAGTTAGTTTTCATTTTCTTCAGATAAATACCCAGAAGTGGAGTTACTAGATGGTATGGCATTTCTATTTATTTATTTATTTTTATTTAGGGGGAACCTCCATACAGATTTCCACAGTGGCTTCACCCATTTACGTTCCCACCAACGGTGCACAAGGGTTCCTTTTTCTCCATATCCTCACCAACACTTGTTATTTCCTGTCTTTTTGATAAAAGTCATTCTAACAGGTATCAGGGGGTATCTCATTGTGGTTTTGATTTGCATTTCCCTGCGTCTTTTCCTGTGCCCCTTGGCCATCTGGATGCCTTATTTAAAAAAATAGCTATTCAGGTTGCTCAGTCAGGTAAGCGTCCGACTTCGGCTCAGGCCACGATCTTATGGTTTGTGGGTTCAAGCCCCACATCAGGCTCTGTGCTGGCAGGCTCAGAGCCCGGAGCCTGCTTCGGATTCTGTGTCTTCCTGTCTCTCTGCCCCTCCCCCACTCGTGCTCTGTCCGTCTCTCTCAAAAATAAACATTAAAAAAAACTTAATAAAAAACAATTATAAAAAATATTCAGTATTCTGCTCATTTTTTAATCGGGTTGTTTGGTTTTTTGCTATTGAGTTGTATGAGTTCTTTATAGATCTTGGATAATAGCTTCTTATCAGATACATGATTTGCAAATATTTTCTGCCATTCAGTAGGTTACCTTTTCATTTTGTGGATGGTTTCCATTGCTGTGCAGAAGCTTTTTAGTTTGATGTAGGAATGTTTTAACTTGCAGCGTGTTGCCTGCCCCACCGAGATCCCTCAGATTCCGTCAAAGACCATGAAGGGGCCGTCTCTCTTTGTCCCTTAACATGGTCCCTCCCTTGGCCAGTCACCTGCTACTCTCTTACAGCGCTCTTTTCCCTTAGAACATTCTAAATCCTATTAAGCAAAACCAAACATGAATATAAGCAATCAAATCCAGATTTCTTCCTCCTACACCTGCCAAGAAGTGCGACAGAAATGTTCTTATGGGGGGTGGCCCTTTAACCACGGCTTACAGGAATTTGTTCAGGCTGGTTTGAAGCTTAGGAGTATGGCGCGGTAAGGAGTTGTTGCCAGTCTGAGTTAAACTAGGTTTAGTCCTTAATCTCCTAAACAAACCCAATTCAGACAGGCTGAGGCACGAGGCATGCTAGCTAGAGCCAGGCCATTGGGACAGGTGGGAAAGTCAAGGCAGCTACGGAACAGAGGGACAGAGACTAGGAACATGCTCTAGGCGCTAGCGTGGGAACGGAGTGACCTCGTACTTGGTCAAAACAGGAGGTGAGAACTGCTCCCAGACATTGTAACGGGTATGAGTTTTATCCTTGCTTCATTTACATAAAGCATATTATTTACATAATTATGCATCAAATTAAATACAAGTCAAGCCTCCACCTACCAAGTTCCTTTCCTGGGAAAGATCCTTCGGGGGTTAGGTGGGGGGGAGACAGGAGTTCGTAACTAATCCAGAACATCTCCAGAGGGCCCTTTTGGTGGCCAGGTCTCTCTGGACATTGTTGACAAGCCGGAGATTCTGAGGACCTCCAGGTGCTCCAGGTGGGAGCCTCCCAGAAAACCACGCTCAGGGCACCTCCTTCGAGGCCTAACCACACCAAAGGAACTGAGGTGAGGCCCCGCCACCCCGGCCGCTCTCCCAATCACATGCCCTTCCAAGTCTTTGAGAACTTTGCTCCCAGCTCTTGCGACTTGGAGGTCTCCCACTTCCCCGCTCATGCCTCAGTTTGCTCATCAATGAAATGAAAATAATACCAATTGTGCCCTCCTCAGAGGATCAGATTGCAGCAAAGAATGGAGGAGTTAATACGAAGCTCTTGGCACGGTGCCCAGCACAAAGTCCTGCGTGCCTGTTAGCTTTTGTTAATGCTGCTAATCCTCAGAGTCCGCCCCCCCCCACCGCCCCCCTCAACACCACCCAAGCTTCCTGTTGATGCTGCTACCCCTCCCCCCACCGCCAACGCCACCCAAGCCTCCGCATCCCCTTGTAGCCTCTGGGCTCCTTATCTAAGCTTTCAAAATCGGGGGTCCCTTCCTTCCTCCCCAAGCATAACAAAATGCTCAGTTTCAAGACTCCAAGTTTCCAAGCTCTGCTTGCCTCTTGAGGGGAAAGAAAAGACCAAAAAAAAAAAAAAAAAAAAAAATGCCTTTCATTTTTACCAACTCATCTGCCATTCCAAGGACATATAAAAACCTAATATTTCAATATCTTCAGCAGCTGGGAGCCTAAGGAAGAGGAAGATCCAGTTCCCCAAGAAGGAAGGCGGACCGTATATTCACTTTTTCATTTTGTATTAAGCACCTACTGTGTAGCAGTAAGACAGCACCCCCCCCTCCCCCTCCAGGAGGCCACAGTTTAAGGCTGTGTTCTCAACCCTGGTTGCACATTAGGATCCCCTGGGGAGCTTGTAAAAGCATCAATGCCTCCAGACCTGTTAAATCAGAATCTCTTGGGGTGGGGGTGGAGCTCAAGTGGCAGTATTTTTTAAAGCTCCCCAGAGGAGTCCAACGTGTAGCTAAGGGGAGAGCCAGTGATCTAGTAAGAGTGGCAGGTAAAAGATTATTCCGATCCGGTGTTGTTACAGCAGGCAAGTGATACATAGTGCCACTATGATACGTCGGTAAAGCCGTTGAAAACAGGCAAGTATGAGGTTAAACAGGCAAGTATGAGGTTACCCGCACCCAGGGAGGACAGGCTGATTCCACCCAGGGATTGGGGTAGAATTCAGCAAAGCCTCCCAAAGGCGGGATGTTTCCTCCTGCTTAGGTAGCAGAAATAGACATGCTGAGATAATGAGGGGAAAAGTGTGCACTTAATTCTCATTTTGAAAGCAACAGCCCCCTGTGTTATTGACAGTATAGGACACACTGCATAATTAAGTCCGTTAATGAGTATTAATAAAATCGGCGCATTTTTTTCATTTAGATTAACACTTCTCAAGCCTCGAGGTGGTTTAGTGGGAGCCTACTGGGAACTCTGAGGGAAGAAGCCTGATGTGTGAGCGGAAAAAAGAAAGTCCTGGACCAGAGAAAGCTCAGTGGCAGCTTTGACTCACCTTTCTCTCACCCTGGGTCTGAGGCGTCCCCAGTCCTCCTCGGTCTCTGCGGTGAAGAGAGTCCAGACATGGCCCTGGTAATTCCTCTTCTCCCGGTGCTTTTGTGCCATTCATCACGTTAAGAGGTGGGACCCTGGGGACGCCTGGGTGGCTCAGTTGGTTAGGTGTCCAACTTCGGCTCAGGTCGTGATCTCATGATGTGTGAATTCGAGCCCCGCGTCCTCTCTGTGGTGACGGCTCAGAGCCGGGAGCCTGCTTCGGACTCTTTGTCTCCCTCTCTCTCTGCCCCTCCCCCATTTGTTCTCTCTCTCACTCTCTCTCTCTGTCTCCCCCAAAAAAATCATTAAAAAAAAGAGGTGGGGCCCATATTCTCTCCCCTGGGATCTGGACTGGCCTGTGACTTGTTTTGATCAATAGGAGGTTGTAGAATTAATTTTGAACTGCCATGCCCAGGCCTGAAGGGTTGGCAGGGGCTTCTTTGTCTCTCTGGAGCCCAGAGGTCATGCTAGGAGGAAATTCAGGCTACCCAACTGCATGGCCACAGGTTATGCATGAAGAGAGGCCTTGGAGGATGCTATGGACTGAATTGATCCCCCCTGAAATTCTTGTTGAAGCCCTAATTCCCAACGTGACTGTATTTGGAGATAGGTCTTTTCTGGAAATCAGTAAGATCAAATGAGACCATAAAGGTAGAGCCCTGATCCGAGAGGATCTTCCTTATAAGAAGAGAGACCAGAGCTCTCTTCCCACCCCAGCAACAAGGCATCTGTCTATACACCAGCAAGACAGCCCTCACAGGAAACCAAACACTGCCAGAAACTTTCCAGACTCCAGAGCTGTGGGGAAATAAATTTCTGTTGTGTAAGTCACTCAGCCTGTGCTGTTTTGTTATGGCAGCCTGAGTAGAAACACATAAAATGCGAGGCCAACTTGGAAGTTCCAGGTCTGGCCAACCTCCTAAGTGAAGGGAGGCACATGAAAGAACCCAACTGAGACCAGCAGAAAGTTGCCCACCTGAGCTCTGGCCAACTACTTGACCTACAGAATCATGACGAAATTAATAAATCATTGTTCTAAGCCACTAGGCCTTGGAGTCTTTTGTTATATGGCAACAGCAACTGAAAAAAAAATTCTCCCACGGCACCTTTCCTTTCCATTGAGTAGCTTCACAGTCTGATGGAACCATGCTTGTTGTGTCCCAATTATTAGTTGGGCAGCTATTAGCAGCCTCCCAATAAGAGCTTTTAATCTGGGGGTCATGGAATTCAAGAAGGTCCATGAACTTGGGTAAGAAAAAAAAAATAACATCTTTACTTTCGTTAACCTTTAACTGAAACTCAGCATCGTCTTTCATTATGAGTGAGACAACCAGTTACAGCCGTATAAGAATACTTGTGACTTTGTCACTAATAGAAATCACAGATAAATTTTTTCATATCATGTTACAATTGTTATCAAATATCCTAGAATATCTTTCGGGCTTATCACTACCCACTGCTAGACATTGCTATTTAAGGCATTCATAAAGGAGTGCACATATTATAATAAATGTGTTCATGAACATTTCGATAGCTGTACTTCAATGTAATTTATTTCTGCCGCATCCTAGAGTTTTGTTTGATGCATTTAGAAGCATCATCCTGCAATGGTATCTGTAGGCTTCACCAGGCTGCTGAAGGGGTCCATCGCCCTAGAAAGGAATAAGAAGCCCTGAACCAGAGGCAGATATGAGCCAAAGTTCTGTGCTCTACAAATTTCCCACCAGGTTTCACTGAAAGCAAGTGTCAGACTAAGTCCTGCCACCTACACAGACATTTATCGGCAAGCTGGCACTCAAGCAGTTCCTACAACGTATTCTGGAAGCAAGATCAAGTTCTGGCTCCCTCTTTTTAGGAGTTCCTACGGCATCTCATCTGAAAGGTTCATTCAAGGCAAATATTCTAGTTGCACGATTCAACCAACTAGCAGCTGGACACTATAATCATGTCTTAGGAACTCTTCCAAAAATCAAAATCAAAATAGTGCGAATGCGAATAATATAACAGCTAGCACGTAGTTGAGAACTGCTTCTTATACTAAGCGCTCAACAGAAATTAACTCATTTAAATCCTCACAACTACCAGATGAGGTAAGCATATTATTATACCCAGGTCGTAGATGAGAAAACTGAGGCTCACAGAGGTTAGTAACTTGCTCAAGGTCACACAGCTAGCTCCTAAGCAGCTGAGCTAAATGTGGAGCACACCAGTTAAGTCAAGGTTGGCAGGCAGAGAGCTCCGGTATCAGATTTCTTAAGGCTGCGCGATCACAGTGTGTAGCCAGGTTTGAGAACTCATGTATTGTTGGATTCCCTGGACACTTAAACTCCGCTCATGCAAGAGTGGGAGTCCCCGTACAAAATTCAAGCCCATCCACACATCTTGACTACTTGGTATTTCACCAATGAGAAACAATTTCAAGCATCCATTATGTTGATTAACAAAGCCTCTGACATTGACCCAAGATAAAGATTGCTGAAAACTTGTGGTGGCCACCTCAAGAGGTTAGACTGACTTGAAATGCTAACCACCCACCCCTGGAACACTCTGATTAGAATGTTCTAAATGTTAACTGTCTATAAAGCATGAATCAAAACGAACTCACATTTACATCTTATACTATCTCTGTTAAAATATTTTAGATTAACTTATAGACAACATAATGCTTCACCGTTACCTCTACTCCCTTCTCATGTTGACAAACCTAACAAATCCTCCCGCCTGTCCTATAGTCAACAGCTGGAGTTTTGCTAATCAGCTAAGTTATAATATTAGTAGATCTTTTTAACCACCAAATTTTCAACATGGAATTTCAAGATCAGGTGCTATTTCCCTGTCCTTGAGATCAGAACAAGATCACCTCAAGCTATCCTGTCCCCCCCTTTATACTTTATCACCACTATTCTGTCAGGATCTGAGACGTGATCCTCTTTGCAAGCTATTAAGTTAGCCTGACATGGTTTCATGGATGTTGGCAGAAGACACGAGACTCTGGGGTCAGAGACAAAAGGATTCATTATTCACAGCCTCGCAAGTAGTGGGGCACAATGTTGGCACTGGTATTCGTATCTCCCAAGTCCCATTGGGATGACCCAGAGGGGCCTGGTGGGATGCATTACATATAATGGATTTGCACTCCAGCAGAAGAGCGTGGGGGAATTTATAGCTTCTATAGTGAGCAGTAAGCAAACCTGCTCTATGTGTGATGGGAAACAAGATTGCTCACTACAAACACAAGCCTGAGAAATGGCCTAGTAGAGAGGGTCTCACATTCTTGGCATACCGAGCAATGAAGAGCAGCACACTCAGCACCCATATTGGATTGCTTCTTCCAACACCCATTGCTTTGTTTTATTTTCATCTCAGCACCTAGCTTCTTGATATTTTCTCATGAGTTAGTTCCTACCCACTTCTAATGCAGAAGCAGCTCCACGAGGGCAAGGACGTGTCCGCCTTTTCGTCGCTAATTCCCCAACACCAAGGATAACACCTGGCTTGGCCCACACGAGGTGTTCAGTGAATGTTTGTTGAATGAGTAGGACTGGCTTCAACTTCCAACATGGGCTCACTGCTCAGGCTCATCCACCCCAAACCCAGTTCAGTCCCCTCTCAATGTCCTTCCACCTGTACGTCTTCCTCTTTTTTTCCCACGGTCTTCCCCTTTGGCCTCATGCATTATTATTATTATTGCTATCATCATCCCCTTCTTCCCTACCATTATTATTTAGTTGCCATGGTTTAAGGATCTTGTTAACATGTATCTATCCTAGGTGGTGAGAAAAGGAGATGAGGCCAGGGAAGTAGGAAAGGGTAGTCCTGACAGTCTCCGGATATCTGCATTGCTACTTACTAGCTGCATGGCCTTAGGCAAGCAGTTTAACGTCTCGGTGCCTTAGTTTTACTATCTGCAAAATGGGAGTATGCCCATACCTATCTCATAGTGTTATTCTGAGAATCAAATGGGCTATTCTATGGAAGGTATGAAGAACGGAGCTTTTTGGTTATTTATGGCACACTTACTACACAACCTCCTGGATGTTTTAGATGCATTCTTGGAGGCCCCCTTGGGAGTGTCTTCCTTGAGGGCAGAGGTCTGGGTTTCCGGTTCTCCTGCTTCCCAAGCTGCTCTTCACTCTGCGGGGAGAACACCTGACTACTGGGAGAGGGAAGGCATGGAAAGCATGTTGAGCAGATATCCCCAGATGAAGTCAAATCTGTCACAGAATTGGGAGTCGGTGCTCACACATGACTTTAATTATGGTCAAAAAGAAGGGCCTCGTTGAGCCAAATGGCTGAGAAACGGTTACCCCACATTTCAATACTGGTAAGAGAAGCAAAAGTTATAGTAGGTCGTCTTACTTAGAGTTGGTTTTCTTGGTTGAGGAAGACAAATATTTCTAACTAGCTCTGGACTGGCTTGAACTAGTTTTTCTCCCCAAGTACTATTTTATTGATAGCAAGAAGCCACCTGTTTGTAGAACTTCACAAAACACCTTAACATACATCATCCCCTTTAACTTTTGCAATCCTCGGGGCTAGGCGTTTTCACCAGCCTCATCATTATCCCACTTCATAGAGGAGGAAACTGAGGCACAGAGGGTTGCAGATAACAGAGCTGGGATTTCAGCCCCGTCCTACCCCTGAAGTAGAATAAATGCATTTCCAAAGATGACCTTGCCCTAATCCCCAGGATCTGTTAATATGTTTCCTTGCATGACCAACGGGACTTCAGAGCTGTGAATAAGTTAAGGATCCTAAGATGGGAAGATTAGGCCGGATCCTCTGGGTGGGCCCTCTCACGTGGGTCCTTAAAAAGAGGAAACCAGAATCATAGATAGGAAGGTGCAGGGGCCACAAGCCACAGAATGCAGAACTCTCTAGAAGCTGGAAATGGCAAAGAGGTAGATTCGCCCAGGGAGTCCCCAGAAGGAACACAGCTCTGCCAGTACCTTGATTTTAGCCTGGCTAGATTCACTGAGGACTTAGGGCCAGCCGAACTATAAAATGAGAAGTCAGTGCTGTTTTCAGCTAAGTTTGGGGTAATTTGTTACGGCAGCACCAGGAAACTAATACATCCCCCGAGTGGCTGCCAGGGCACCATGATGTTGTCAGCGTGCCTTTTTAAAGTGAATTTATACTTGATGGGAACAGGATACAGGCATGTAGGATCCAGAAGGGGCCTCCATCTACCTTGTCCTGTCGGCTCCTGGAATTACCTCCTAGGAAATCAGTAGAGGCAGGACCCATGGTGGTTAGGACGTGCCTCTGGAGCTCACGGCCTGTGAGACACTAGACCAATTATTTAGCCTCCTTCCAGCTGTTTCCTTTTGTGTGGACGAGAATGAAAACAGTACAGACTTCAAGGGCCAGGAGAATTAACAAACGCTTGGAACTGTGCCTGGCACTGGGCCGTCAGTGATCACTATTAAAGAACTTTCTAGTCCTTTAAAAAGCTTGTTAAAATTCAAACGTGGTAGAATGGATGGTGAGGGTGGGGGGAGAGGGGGGAGATCGCTGACTGAGCCTCTTGTCTGGTCACCTACCCAGCAGGTGGGGGATCTGGGATCCAGACCTGGGCTGTGCCAGGCTCCGTCTCAGTGACTGCAGATACGCTGTCTGACACATTCTCCTGACAACCAAGAGGTGAAGCTCAAAGGATTAAATGCCCAAACTTGTGCAGTAAAGACGAGGCCGAATTCAAACGCAAATCTGTCAGATTCCAAAGCTCTATCCAGAACCACCTCTCACACCACAGCAAGAACAGACAGAAATTGGAAGGAAATTGACAAGTTAGGGTATTTTCTGAGCCTCGGCTCTCTCGTCTGTATGATGGAGATGAAGTGAAGAATAACCAGAACTGCTGGAAAAAATCAGAACACATAATACCCAGGAGCTTCCTTTGCAAGCCACAATGCACTGTTCCGATGAGAGGGGCAAGTGTGATTACTGGGAAAGTCAGCTGGGGTGGGACTGAGGACAGGGAGGGGTGGGGTGGCCAAATGTGGACAGAGTGGCTGGGAGGGGGCGGGGAGAGAGTGAACACCAGACCGAGGCCCTTTACTCAAGAGCCGCTATTTCGAAAGGTGGTTCCGGGCCGGGCACTGGGCCAAGTGCTGGACATTCGGTCCTCAGGCCAGCCCCGCTCCCCCTGGAGTGCAGATGCTTTTTTTCTTAGAGATAGAAGGAGTGGAGGTTTGGGGGGAAGTGTGCAAGCCACTAATACATCAGCAACCACCACTGAAATGCTGAGTGGAGAATGTTCTGGCCTGGAGTGTGTTGGCTGAAGGATTTTCCAGCAAGCAGTGGCCAGGCCATTTGGGGTCAGTCAGCAACCTGGTCTAAAAGCATAGGTTTTGTGGCGGACGAGAGGTCCCTGTGCCCCATGATCCCAAGCAGGGCGACCACCTTTCCTGGTTTGCCAGGGACCGAGGGGTTTTCTGGGACCCCTCAGGCTTTCAATGCTAGAACTGGGAAAGCCCGAGACAGAGCAAGTTAGTCTCCTTATTCCCAGGACTTTGGCCTTCCGTTCACCAAACCACCATTGGGAATGCTCCCCAGCTTGACCTGGAAGAGCATGGATTTCAAGCCCTCGAGTTTGGATTTCCTGCCTGAAGCAGAGACTGCCAGCGTTTACAAACCAATAGCAAACACGGCCCGTTTGCCGAGCTCTTTACCGCGTGCAAAGTGCTTTCTCACACACTAACATGTTTAGTCTTTAGAGCGATTTCCAGGCTAAGGAAAATAAAAAAGATAGCTGTACGAGGGATGCTTTGGGCTATAAGGGACAGAAAACATAACTAGAGTACCTTAAGCAAACGGGTTGGATTGTTTCCCCAAATGGGAAGTCCAGAGGTAGGAAGCTACTGGATTTGATTCAGGAGCACAATGATGTCAAGATGGTTGCCTGTAACTCTACTGGCCTTCCCTCATGGCTGTAAGATGGCTGCCACTGCTCCAGGCATCCTGTTGTGTGCTAGGCAGGAAGAAGAAGGGTGAAGGAACGATACCAGCAGAATTCTGGTTACGTTTCTTTGCCGGAAAAGTGTCATGCAGGCACCCTTCGCTGCATGGCAGGTAGAGAAACCAAGTATTTAACCTTCTAACCTCTATAGTAGAGGAAAGTAATGGATAAAAGATTTGGGAATGGTGTTGAATGAGTCACCTGCTGGTGACTGCTATCATAGGAGTAGAGGCTACAGGCTGGAAGAGACTAGAATGACTTAGGATCTTATGGAACGCAGCGGTCCTCAGCACTTGGTTGTACATTAGAATCACCTGAAGACCTTTTAAAATAACGATGCCAGGCCTTACCCTAGACTACTTAAATGAGAATCTCGGGGCGCCTGGGTGGCGCAGTCGGTTAAGCGTCCGACTTCAGCCAGGTCACGATCTCGCGGTGCGTGGGTTCAAGCCCCGCGTCGGGCTCTGGGCTGATGGCTCAGAGCCTGGAGCCTGTTTCCGATTCTGTGTCTCCCTCTCTCTCTGACCCTCCCCCGTTCATGCTCTGTCTCTCTCTGTCCCAAAAATGAATAAACGTTGAAAAAAAAATTAAATGAGAATCTCAGGGAACGCATTCTGGCATTGTTATCTTTAAAAACTACCCGGCGGATTAAAATGCGTGTAGCCAGCTTCTCAGAGCTGTTCTGTCCAACACGGTAGCCACGAGCCCCATGCGGCTGTCGACATTGACATTGAGATGAATTAAAATTGGATAAAATTTAAAATTTACTTTCTCAGTTGCACTGGCCGCATCGCAGTCATCAACCACACGGGGCCGGCGGCCACAGTATTGGAGAGCACAGGTATAGACCATTCCCGTCACCGCAGGTAGTGCTGTTCCGGAGGAACCTAAGAGTGAGAACCTGTTCAGCATTTCAAGGCTTCTTAAGTCTGGCCTGACTGAAGTGGGGCAGGGCAGAGAGGTCTGACCTGGAAGCAGTGGAGAAGAGATGCTTAAGGGCATGAAGCACGGGGCCACACAGCCCAGGTCCGGATCCCAGATCCCCCACCTACTGGGTAGGTGACCAGACAAGTCACTTACCTCCTCTTTCTACATGTGTAAACTGGGAATGCCGTCTCCTGGGCTCGCGATGAGAACGCTAAGCTGCTTCGTGTAATGGTGCCGTGGCCCCTGCTATCTGCTGTACGTATCTGCAGCCCATGTTGTCTAGGAGGGCGCCAGGGGTCCGAAGCCCCCCCCGGAGGGGCCCTCGCTGGCCACCTGTGCCATGTTACCCGTCAACACCGCCGGGAACCGCACCTAAGCTTCCTGACTGGGGCCCCGACGCTGGCATTTCCACGCCACCCCTTGCTCTGAAGTCTGTCCTCCTGGCACCCAGCTGGATGGCCCACCCTGGTCCCTGCCTGTAGGGCGAGTGAGGGAATGAACGAATGGATGAACCCTGCCCGCATCCTTGTTTTCATTCACAGAGTGTAAGGAGGCCCTTTGCCATGTAACTCGCTCCCGGGTGTGGTGGCTGCAAGAGAGTGTGGGGGCAGGAGAGGCAGGCTGTGTGGTCCCGGGCAGGCCACCGGGCCTCTCTGAGCTTGTGGCCCCTGATCTACAGAATCAAGGGCTGGAGGGAAGAGGGAGTACCGCCTCTGAAGGGCGTGAGATCTCTGCAGCACAGTTTTCCCTTCTTGGGGAAAATTACAGCTTCCTAACCAGGGTGGCTGTACCTTGGTCTTCTTCCAGGGCTTCTGATCTCCCCAAGGTGAGATGGGTTTCCTTTCTCAGCTCCCCAGGCTGCCACCCGAGCCTCCCCTGTCCCTTCCCTACCTCCAGGCTGTGTTCACAATGTCTAGGAATGGGGTCCTGGGGTAGGAAGATGTCATTTACTGCACCAGAAATGAACACGGTGCCCCCCTCCCTGCCACATGAGGGTTCTCAGAAAGTGGGGGCGGGGGTGGGGGAGGGGGGCAGCGGCGAGGCTCCTTGAACAGTCCGCCTCCCAGGGAAGGAAGGGCATTTTCAGATGCAACAACCTTGAGCCTCAGCACATCTGCTCCTGGCGTGCGCACTCCTCAGCGCGGCAGACACGCCACGATGGGTCCCAGTCATTAACTGGCTGTCAGGTTCTTCAGATGATGGAGCTAAAAATAGCGCGCTATAGATAGAACCTTCTCCCACGCAGGCAGGCACAGACTGCAAATGGAAGTGGGGAACAGGAGCTGCGCGGCTCCCTCTCCCCTAAAGGGAGGTGTGTGTGCCCATCTCCAGCCCCCTGCCGCCCTCATGGGCAACGCCCTGCCTCCCTCAGCCGCGTCCCCCCCTCCCCTCACTTGCGACCCGCAGATGCGCCCCACTGTCCCTAACGCTCACTGCTGGCCGGGCGCTGCGGCGGGGTTCATTTGTATGCAGCACCCTGGATAAAAGTGATAAGGCCCCAAACCCTCCAAGGAGACCGCGCAGATGAAACCCCGCGCTGCTCGCTCCGGAGGCGAGCTATTTATAGAATCCAAATATCAGCATTTTCCACCCATTTACACAAAGCAATTTCAGCCTTTTCAGATGAGAAAAGAGCAGCCCGGGCCGTCATTCATTCCGGTGCCGGAATCACATTTGGGGCCAGGAAGCCCTGATTTTATAGGAAACCTCGAGGCGGGCTCGGATTAAAGATCAATGGCCACATAAAATGTAGGCTGTCATATTCTCGCTGCGAACTTGTCCTGGTAATAAAAAATGTTGTTTTAGTAAATAAACTCGGGGAGATGCATTGCCGGGTGCTGTTTATCCCCCCCACCCCTTCCCCGCGCTTCACCCTGAGCCCTGAGAGCAAAGGACTCAGGGACAGAAAGAGACCCGGGAGCAGGTCATGGGAGCCCAGCGCTGAGCCTGCCCCCCTGACTCGCTCTCCACCCGCAGAGCCCACGGGCCTGCCCTGGGTAGGTCTCTCTCTGCTGCTTCCTTAAGAAAAGTGGGAAACGGGTTTGCAAATAATGACGAGGCTGGCAGTGGAGCTGACTGGTTGGCAGAGCAGATCCTGGGACGGACAGACGTGGGGCCGAGGTGGGGTCCTAGCACATTCTAGCTGCTGGCGTCTGGGGAAATTATCCAGTCTGCTGAAGTTCAGTTTCTCATCTGTTAGGTGGGGGTCTGGTGGTCTCCCCTTCCCCCCCTCTCTCCCTCTCTCTCTCTCTCGTTGGGCAAAGATCCTCATGCATTCAGACCGTCCCCTCCACACATCCGCGTCCCCTCCGACACCACACCCTGATTTGGCACACCAAGCCGAGAAGGGGGCTGGCAAGGACCTGTCGCTCATCTGTTTGCTCACTGGCTAGACCAGTGGTTCTTAAACTTTAGCGTGTCCTCAAAATCGCCAGGACAGTCACTGAACCCCAGAGTGCTGAGCCCCACCCCCGGGTTTCTGATTCAGTCAGGAGTGAGATGGAGTCTGAGAACTTGACGTTCCTAACCGGTTCCCAGATGATGCCAATGGCTAGAAGAGGACCCGGCAAAGAGCACTGTGGGAAGGAGGGGCCGGCGTATGTGTTGGATGGAGCCACGTGGCCGAGGGAGGGAAGTGAGAGCAAAGGAGAGAATACGGTTAAGTATGAGTTTCCAACCCAAAGAAACCAACTGCCAGCTGTGGTCTTGTCATCTTCTCGAGACTCCTTGATGAGAGGTCAGAACAGACGCTCAGAGGCTTCCTCCTCCCCAGAATTCCTCCCGCCTGCCTCAACCCCGTCAAGTCCCGAGGCTGAGGGCCCCACCCTTGTTGACTGTTCTCACCCCGTGTATTGTTTCAGTTGGGGACTGCTGCATAGACACCCCAAGGATTAGTTCTCACAACGCTGTGGGTGGGCTGGTTCCTCGGCTGGTCTCACCTGGGGTCCCATGTGCCCGCAGCTGGCAGATGGCCTGGGTCAGCTGCTCAGCTCTGTCCATGTTCTATTGGCGGAGGGGAAATGGAAGGCAGGAGGTGGAGAGAAGAGTCATTCCTTCCTGTTTTCTTCCTGTTTTCATCCACATCAGCCACAGCTTTCAGACCTCAAGAAAGGGTCTAAAGGTTGACAGTCTGAAGGCTGGCTTAGTTTTTCAACAGGGTTGCAAAGGACCCAGATTCTGTCTTCTTACTTTGCCACCTGTGAGTGTTGTCTTTTCATCTTCATGCCTGTCACCTCACGGTAGCAAGATGGCTGCTGCAGCTCCAGACATCATGGCTACATCAAAGGCAGAAAGCAGAGAGATGGCTATGAGGGGCGATGAGAAAGAACTTCTTCCTTCTCCCTCTCTCTCTCTCTCTCTCTCTCTCTCTCTCTCTTAAAATTTCCTCAACAGACTTTCCCCCCACATTTCATATACCCAAACTAGGACAATACCTCTAGCCGCATGGGAGGCTGGTTAATGTAATGTCTAGCAAAGGAGGATGAGATTACCATGAAGAGCTGAGGTCAACCGTCATTTCCTACCCAGGGCTCCGTGTACTACCTGAACAAAAATCAGGGGCCTCTTCTCAGTAGGATGTGGAAGGGGAGCAGCGAGAACGGGGAACACTGCAGAGAAAGCAGTCCCCATCCAGCTCCTTGCCTGGCCTGCCTTCCTTGCCCCCGGCAGATCCACAGGCACTCGGCTGGGCTCCCCTCCAAGTCTCCTGACCCAGGGCTTGCTGCGACCTCTGGGGCCACCCCTGCAACACAGCAAGCGAGCTCCGGCCCTCCCGCTGCAGACACGCAGGTGGCCAGACAAGCCTGGGGTCCCGTGCTCCGGCTCCCTGGCCTCTCTCTCTGCCTTGACTTCCACACTCTTGGCTAAGGGCCCTCTTTCTGCCAGCTAAGGAGACACATCTCTCCCTCCAAGCTCTGTGTTTCCACATACTCCCTCAGACCCCCCCCTCGGAAGACAGGCTCAGACCTTAAAAAATGCGCAGTCCCACCAGGGCCCTGACTCCCCATTCTCCCTGCTGCTGCTCATTCGTGGGCCTGCCTGTGTTCACGAGAGAAATAAAGGAATTTAGGAAAACGTCTGTCCTCTCAACAGCACCTGGCTTCAGGAGACTGTTCTCTTACTAGTGCAGGCAAGAAGATCCCAGCCCAGGAACCCAGGGACACCTCCTCGGGATGGCGTGGCTCCCCACCCCTGCCTCTCCACCATCCCCCATCGCTGCGTCACTGTATGGACAGACTGAGGGCTGGGGTTCCCCGGAGGCCTGCTGCCTCCCCTCGGCCATGAGCGCCCCGTGCAAATCTAGCACACCCACGCTTATCTGGATATTTCTAAAGCTACTCACTCTGCCAGCGGCCAGCAGGGAAAAGAAGAGCAAGGACCTAGGTCCGTGACGTTTTCAGTCTCTGTCTGGTGCCATTTTTCTCCATGACCTCTTGGGGTCAGAAAGGTGGGAAAGGGATTTCCACCTCCTTTGTGTTATATCCGCCTTCTTCTTAACTCCAGCTCAGCTTTTGTGACCCATGTTGGTCACTGCTCTCTTCCCAGGGCCTAGAACAGTGCCTGGCACACAGTGGGTGCTCACCGAGTTGTACTCTGGAAGGCTGAGCGCCTCTGGTCCCCTCCCTCACCCTGCTCCTGGGATGTCCGGCCCATCCTCCCCCACCCCCCCCACCCCCACCCTGCCTCTTCCTGGCAAATCCTGCTTATCTGTCATCGTCCTGCACACGTTCACATTTTCCAGGAAGCTGTCCTCTCCTCTGCGGCAATTAGAATGACTCAAGAGTTTCTTCTTTCTTTCTCTGATCTCTCCCTGAGACTCATCCCCACCCCCTCTGCTTAGAAAGGACTTTTTTTTTTTTTTAACTTGGTGTTTGATCAAGTTGCACACGCACCCTACCCCCATTCTGGGTGTTCGTTACTCATTGAAGAGAATGGGAGACATTTTATTTTGCTTTATATTTATTCCCCCTCCCTCTTACCCCCATTGCCAGGGGCCATCACCATGCTTGGCACATAGTGGGTGAATATTCGTTGAACGACTACTAATGATTATTTTATTGTATATAATATGGATGTAAGATTATATTTACCTATAAAAGATGTATATTGTATGTTGTAGATGTATATATATGTTATGTGTGTTATATATACTAGTTATATATAATGAGTCTTCCTCTACGTTCTTAGCACATTATTAACTCATTCCCTCCTCCCAGCAGCCCTGAGGGCCGCAGAGTCTGTAGGAGAGAGTAGGAGAGAGAGCTGGGAATATAGCACTGGAGGGTGCTTGGTTTTAAAAGCATATTCTAGGGGCGCCTGGGTGGCTTAGTCGGTTAAGCGTCCGACTTTGGCTCAGGTCATGATCTCACGGTTTGTGAGTTCGAGGCCCACGTCAGGCTCTGGGGCTGACAGCCCGGAGCCTGGAGCCCCTCCAGATTCTATGTCTCCGTCTCTCTCCGCCCCTTCCCCGCTCATGCTCTGTCTCTGTCTCTCAATAATAAATAAATGTTAAAAAAAAAATATTTAAAAGCACATTCCAAGAAAAGGGTGTTGGTCTTTGGGGCATGGTAAATCCGGGAAGGCTTCTTGAAGGCAGGGGTAGATTGAATGGTTATTTAAAGGAGAGGAAGAATGTTTTCTAGGTGAGGGGACGGCAGAGAAGAACAAGACAGAGTAGGAGGCCCATGGCAAAGCCAGTTGCCCTTTTTCTATTCCTCCCTCATCTGGCCTGAAGTCAGCGAACTCGAAAGAGCAACTGCTTTATTTGGTTCCAGGGAAAGATGGTTCCAACAAACATTATCCGGATATGCTGACTTACCGGCCATCTCCGCTGCTGGAAAAGGTGCCCCGTCTTGGCGTATCAGACCTTTAGTAAGAGTTTACGGTCAGTTACCAAGGTGCATTACTTCCCACATAGGTATTCAGTGAATTGCAGAAACGCCATCCGCCGTAGCTAAAGGGTTCCATCGCCATCTGCATAATTCCCGATGCTGTCAGTCTGCGTGACATGTGTGCACTGGGCCTCTCACGGCCATCTGGCAGCCTCTCTGAAATCACAGCTTCCCCTGCACCCCCCGCCCCGTCCTCCATCAGGAGTGGGGTCCCCGAGCCAAGACTATCGGTAAAGCAAGATCAGGACGTATGGACGCCTGTGTGATGATTTAGCCGCGTCACCTGCTTTCTGACATTTCCATAGCTCTTCGCGGCTTCACCTCTGCGGCCGGCCAGTTGAAAGCCGCAGGAGGCAACAAGCAGAAATTGAATTTTCCACAGTCTGCCCACATTTGGGAGGCCCATTCCTCAGCTCTAGGGGCAGCTACCTGGGAAGGTTCCAGCAGCTGCGACTGTCCCCCACGCTCTGCCCTCGCCAACTCCCCTGAGAGGAACTGTCCCCACCCGGAAAGGGAAACGTGGCTCCAAGGGCAGAGGCGGAGGTAGGACTGTGCTCTTCTCTGTGGCCCCTGAACAGGTGTATGGAGGCCCTCCCCCGATTATCCCGAGAAAGCCCAAGAGAATTTCCCATTTCGTGGACAATTTGGCCACACAGAGGCTCCCCGGGGCGTCATGGCGAGTGTGGCTATGGGAAAGGCACATCGCATCCACACTTGGCTTAGTTCTCTAAATCCCTCGGACGAAAGAATGTTTGTCCACGGCAAGGTAACACAGGAACCGGGAAGAGAGATTTTCCTCGTGGTCTGCTGGACACCGGACCCACGGGCGAACGTGAGGGTGCGTGAGTGAAGCGAGGGTTCCAGACAACCTGGTTATTTGTTTCCGTCTAAACCCGAAGTCCCCTTTCTCTGACTGAGCGTTTCACTCCAGCACCTATCAGGTGGGCCACGAGTGATGGTTCCTCGGTTGCGGTGTGTAAAGGAATTTCCTGGTGGCTGTGGCGGGACGGGTCCAAGCTGCAGGGGTTCTCACTGAGTCGCTTTGAGTGGACCCAGGAAAATACGCGTTAAACAAGTACCATGCAGGGTTCTCTTGTAGGTGCGGACCCAGGAAAATACGCGTTAAACAAGTACCATGCAGGGTTCTCTTGTAGGTGCTTCTCAGCTGTAGTTTAGGAAGTGGGGTTGCTACTTGTAGTCCCTTCCTACCGCGTGGAATCTCTCCTTGAGGGTTAGGGCAACGGTGCCCATGGCGGGGGGGGCGGGGGGTGTGGGGGCAGGTAGGTGTTACAGATGTTCTGTGCTTTTCCTTTTTTTTTTTAAATTTTTAAAAATTGATTTATTTATTTTAAGAGAGAGAGAGGGAGGGAGCGTGAGCGGGGGAGGGGCTGAGAGAGAGGGAGAGAGAGTCCCAAACACTCTCCACACTGACAGTGGGGGGCTCAAACTCACGAACCATGAGGTCACGGACCGGAGCCGAGAAACCAAGAGTCAGACGCTTACCTGACGAAGCCACCCAGGCGCCCCGATGCTTCCTCTTTTCTATCCCTTAGACATGGGATACAGTCTCTGCAATTCACCGCTCGGGATGACCCTTGCTTTCCTGCGTTCTCCCTCCTGCTTATTTCTCCCCAAAGGCAGGTGCCTCCCCCGACTCCTTGTCACACGCTGGGTGTCCGTGGGGGCAGCAGCAGAAACGACGCCTAGCATGACGGACTTTATAAATATTTTCGAGCTACTGTGTTGCATATGTATTAAGTCCTAACTTTGCTTCAGGCCCTAAGCTAGCTGCTAATGAGAAGAAAGAAGGTAGAGAAATAATTTTAACCGAAATTGATAAATAGCGCTGAGGATAAAGGATGAAGCAGCAAATCTATTGGATTGGCACAGGTTGAAAAAAAGGAAAACACCCAGCTTTGGCAGAGGTGGGGAGAAGTTCTGACGGGGTGTGTAGGACTGCAAATGGGCAGGGCCGTTCTGGAGAGCAATCTGGCAATACATGACCAGAATAAAAATGTCCATTCCCTTCGATCCTAAAATTCTAGTTCTAGGACACTTTTTCTAAGGAGATAACTGAACGAAGACACAAAGCTCTTCACCTGAGTTGTTCCTCAAACATCTGCTGAGAACCTCCTATACCTGGGCGTGGAGCGAGGCACCGGGCAGCCAGAGTGTGACTCAAACAGGCAGGACGAGGTGAGAGCGTGGATGGTGTAGGTGCGTGTGGGGAGGGGGACGGTTATCAGAGCAAAAGCCCAGCAGCAACCTACAAGGCCATCCGTGGGTGGCCCACGCAGCGTTTTGATAGAACAGAATACTGAGGACCCTAAGCATCCATTTAAAATGTTGCTGTGTATTTGCAGTCGTTGTTGGAGGCTCTCCGTGACATCGTTGAATAAAAAAACATGCAAAACCAGAAAATGTCTCATTACGTCAAGTGACACCCAGATGTCCACATGACTGTGTACATAGAGAAAGGTGTCGAAAACTTCACTGTCCCATGTCAGAATGTTCAAAGGGTTTGTTTCCGGTTCATGGGGTGTTCTGTATTCCTCTTTCTACCCTTCTGTATCTAGATTTTTTATAAGAGCAGGCACTCAGGATGCAAATACTGTCTTTGTAAACGGAATGAACGAGCGAATGAGTGAACGAGTGAACCAACGAACGAGGGAAAAAGCAAAATAGCATCAAAGTTCAAGCAAAGAGCTAACTGCCTGGGAGGGCCAAATGGCTTTTCATGGAAGCCCTGGTGAGCCCTCGCCCTCGGCCCTGGGAGGACTCTAGCTCCTGGGGGGGTAGGCACCAGGGCCGGCAAATGGTAGGTGTGCAACTGTGTGGAGGCTGCCCTTCTATGTCCTTGGGTGGCACATCCTCACCCCAGAAAGCCTCACGGGTCTCCTCTCGTCCGACAACCGTTGGACCCCATGGCTTTCCCGGGCCTCTTCCACCAGGGAGGCTCGGAGAGGCTGAGACTCCGACAACAAGAGAACCCCATCCAGGCCTCATCGGGCTGGAGTCCGCCGGCTGGCCCCGGGTTGCTGTTTCTTATCTGCCGAGGCTCCGTTGAGCTGGCTGAGTGACAAGGCACAGCTGAGGCAGTTAAAGCTCCCCCAGCAACGCATGTGCGGTCAGGATTATTCACAGCGGCTTCGGTCCCCTGCCCAAGACCCCTTTTCCCCAAAGAAAGCCTTCCAAGCCCGACGCATGGCTAATAAACCCATACCCAAATTGATCTCCCAGCTGTTCTCCAGAGGAGCTGCCAGACCCCCTCGTCTGATCCAAGCTGTTTGGCCTTGCAATAAATCGGGGCGATTTTTCATCCGGGGCCTTTCACTGGTTTCAGAAATTGTTCTCATTCAACAAAGGCTGTGTGTGTGTGTGTGTGTGTTTTAAGATTTTATTTTTTAGCGCAGTTTTAGGTTTACAATAAAATTGGGAGGAAGGTGCAGAGATCTCCCATATATCCCCCTCCCCCTCCACATGCGTAGCCTCCCCGCTTATCAACATCACTTATCAGAATGGTACATTTTTTTTTTTTATTAAGGACAAACTTACAGTGACACATCATAATCACCCAGAGTCCACAGTTTACCTGAGGGTTCACTCCTGGTGTTGGACATTCAGTGGGTTTAGACAAATGTATAATGACACGTATCCATCATTATACTATCATATAGGATATCTTCACTGCCCTAAAAATCCTCTGTGCTCTGCCTGTTCATCCCTCCCCTCCTCACCTCCACCCCTGGCAACTACTGATCTTTTTATTGTCTCCATAGTTTCAGCAAGGGCTTTTCAGTAGAGACAGTAACACCTCTTGGCAACAACATGGGTTTGGAAAACTGGCTTTCTCCTATCACCACATATATTGGCCAAAAAGACGCTCCCCCCACCCCCCCATCTGCTAATATAGCTTGGTCCTTCCATGCCTGCATGATTTGTTCATGAGAAAGACAAGGGAACGGTGAATGCCCCCTTCTCACAGCTTCCTTTCATCAAATTGAGGCAGAACTTCAAACAACATGGCCCAGATGCAAGAGGGAGGCTGGATATTAAACACCACTGATGAACTCAGTACTAGGCAGCTGGGGAAACAGGAGAGGGGTGGTTCTTAAGAAGGAGGTGTCTGGAGGCCCATGAGGACAAGAGCTGCAGACCACAGTAAGGCCAGCAATGGCATCAGCCCCGGAACCAGTAGCCAGAGTGGTGGTGGTGATAGCGGTGGGAGAAGTAACAATTATCATGACAAATATTTGTGCAGGGCTTGGCCTTCCACAAAGCATGTGCTCATATATAGTCCCATTAGCTTTGGTTGCAAAGACAGATTTTCCCTTAGATGCATAGCACCCAATGACCATGCATGATTCATTCATCCATCCATTCATTCATTCATTCACTCACTTATTGAAAAACACTTACCAAGCTCCTCCTTTTTCCCAGGCACTCTGCTAGGTAATTGCCAAATCCAGGGTATGCCACAGAAACAGAGCTGATATGATATTTGTATATAAAGAGAGAGCTTTAGGGGCGCCTGGGTGGCTCAGTCAGTTAAGCATCCAACTCTTGGTTTTGGCTCATGTCACGATCTCATGGTTTCGTGAGTTCTAGCCCCGTGTTGCTCTGTGCTAACAGTGTGGGGCCTGTTTGGGATTCTCTCTCTCTGTCCCCCCTCCCCAACTTATGCTGTCTCTGTCTCAAAACAAATGAATTTAAAAAAAAAATAAAGAGAGGGCTTTATTTTAAGGAATCTACTTACAATTACGGAGGCTGGCAAGTCCAAAATCTACAGGGCGGACTAGCAGGCTGGACACCCAGGAGGAGCTAATGTTGCCATTCAAGTCCAAAGACCATCTGCTGGAAGAACTCCCTCTTGCTCAGTGGAGGTGAGTCTTATTCTATTCAGGCCTTCAACTGATTGGATGAGGCTCACCCACTTTATGGAAGACAATCCACTTTACTCACTGTCACCTGATTTAAATGTTAATATCATCCAAAAACATCTCACAGAAGCATCCGAAATAACGTTTGACCAAATGTCTAGGCACCATGGCCCAACCAAGTTGACAAATAACATTATTATAGTAATGAAGGCACTAAGCTGAAAAACTCAGTCCTCAAGAAGATCATAGACTAATAGTCGAAGCAGTCGTATGTACTAGAATGGTAGCACAAGATAGGAAGTGATGCATGCTATAAAAGAGGCACAGGTAATAGTGCCAGAAATCCAAACTTTGTTTGGCCATGGGTAGAAGGTAAAGGAGCAAGGGGTTCCCAGAAGGCTTTCCGGAGTAGGAGGATTTGAGCAGGCTCTTGAAGGATGGGTAGACTTTAGAAGCCTGCACGTAGAGGGAGGGATATGGCACTAGGTAGATGGAAGAGCATGAACAAAGAGATTCGAATCTGTTCACTGAGCAGCCAGGAATGGAATACAGGTGTGTAAAGAATTAACAAGCAATGTTGCAATCAACAGAGCAAAGGCATTGAAAGCGTGCTTTCTTGTCCCTTTCCACCTTCCTGTTCCCTGTGGCCTGACTTCTTTCTTTGTTCAGTTATAGTTAACTACGAGTAAGGCAGGCTGCAGGAGGCAAGCAACCCCCGTGTTTGTCCCAGCGTCCACGGAACCGCACCCAGCACTCGGCTCTGGGGGACACTCTTCCCCAGGCTCCGGCCCTGCTCTTCAGTTCACGCTCCGCCATTGGCTCAGCGACGGAACATCTGACCCAGTCCTGAACCAATCAGAGCCCCACACTCGCACTGCTAGAGTGATTGGTCAAGAATGGACACGTGACGGCACCGTGGCCAATTACGCGCTGCGAGCGGGTTTTCACGCTTCCTCTCGCCCTGAATATGAGTGAGAGTATGAATGGGGAGTGAGCAGAGAGGCTCCAGCGGAGGCTGAGCCTGAAGCCCACACGCTGGAGGACAGAGCCGACAAGAGAGAGAAGATGCGTTCCTGTGCCTCCAAACACAGCCCACAGAACACGGAGGAGGCTTCTGTGAGCTCGACATCCATAAGCGTCTGGCAATGATTAAAAACCCTTATAGGAATGAGCAGCAACTGTTTATTGAACTCTTACTGTGAGTCAAACACTAACGTAGTCTGTCCTTGGGGCCTCCCAGCCTTGAAAGGTAGTTACTGTCATCCCCCATTTTATCGCCGAGAAACCAGTTGCAAGAACTTAAGGAACTTCCTCAAGGACCCCTATCAAAAGGTAGCAGGAAAATCAAGTTGCAAACCCGGGTCTCCCCAGTGGTGAACCCCAAGCTCTCTCCACCTCAGTGGTTCAGAAACCCCTGGGAAGATTCTGAGAGAGTGGAGAAATGTGGGTCACTTGGTCTGGAGGGGTTGCCCGGGCACCCCTAAAGGGTAGCCACCGCACCAGATCGTGTGGGAGGCAGTTCCTATTGCTGGAAAGTCCTCGCAGCCACGTGCACAAAAGCGTGTGACCCCGACCCCGCAAACTCCCAGCAGCCCAGGGCAACCCTGACTTTGACTCCACACCGCCATTTGGATCACGCGATTCCAGTTCAGCCCTGATTGCGAGAACTGCCAAGTCTTCTAGAGGGTGCAAGGGAGGCATGGGGGGGGAGGGGGGCGGCTAGGCCAAAACAGGAGACCCCCTCCTTCTCTTTTTAAATTTGGCCTGTCATTTTTAGAAAACAGGCTGCATAGTCCATGAAGTGAGGAAAAGCAGCTGCAGTGAGAAACTCAGGGACGTGGGCTCCTGGCTTGTCACAGCTATGATCCACGTTCTGTTCCACTCCACTTACAGGCACAAATGTCCCTGTGATATTCAGGGAACAGTGTGCACAGCTGG
Source organism: Prionailurus bengalensis (assembly GCF_016509475.1). Lineage (NCBI taxonomy): Eukaryota > Metazoa > Chordata > Mammalia > Carnivora > Felidae > Prionailurus > Prionailurus bengalensis. The sequence continues at coordinate 186,208,601 of NC_057344.1, read as the reverse complement.
TCCCACCACAGCATACCACAGCCGGGGCCAGGAAAGAGGCTGTCTGAGGCAGGGCAGGAGCCTGACTCCAAGTCTGGGGGCCATTTGGATTTTTAATTGTTGGGCGGTGGGGATGGGAATGGGGGGTGGGGGGCGATGAGGAGGGAGAGAGGTCGGGGTTGTTTGCTTGTTTTGGAGAGTTGGCCAAATGTAATCAGAACTTTTCTGAACATTCTTCTTGCTTTAAAAAAAAAAAAAAAAAATGCCTGGACTACAATTTTGGTTTTATGGCCTTTCCCATGAGATCAGCTTTTATTTCAAAAGTAAAACCCCAGCACAAAGGGTAAGGAAGCTTGCAAACCTTTTTGAGGATGGCTGTATAGCATGAGTTTTCATTAAAACGCTTCAGTAACTCCTATGTTACCAGGAGAAGGCCTTTTGCACTTACTCTAGAAACTCCAGGTTCCTTCTGATTTTCTGGTCCTGTGATTCTCTTGTGCCCAGCACCGTGCCTGGCACATAGTTGGTATTCAGCAGTTTTTTTTTTTCCCAAAGAACAAGAGCAGAAGAGAATCCTTATTGACCAACTAGCTTTTTTCTTCAGTAGCAAGTTGCTGCAAGGACATCAGTATTACATGAAACGTGAAATTATTGCCAAACTGAATTTTAATGAAACATTTCACCATGGGGGGGGAAACTTTAAGTAAAAAAAAAAGCAAAAAACACAAAAGCAAAATTATCTTCCTTGTTGTTACTATTTTAACATGATCCTACAAATAAATAAACAAACTTTAAAATAATGCTCAGAGGGGGGATAAAAGCCCCAGAATAATAGGAATAGTGTTGGAGAGCATGGTATCTATTTCTAAAATGCAATAGAGATATATTTGGGCCCAAGACTCAGCTCTTAAGACCTTTCTCTCACACTGGTCATTACTCAACATTCTTTGGCTACAACCAAAGATGAATCAATCTATCTGTGCTATGTAGCCAGACCACATTTCTTCATCTTGTCCAAAAGGCTGTTGTTAGTGTCTCTGATAAAGAGCTCACAAGATCAAGGTCTACCAAGTCTTCAGCATTTCCCAGACCCATATTAACCCCATCCCCAAAAGGGTTTAAAGGGGTTTGGCATGACTTGTTTGTGGTGAACCCATGAGAGTACCTGGTGATCACTTCTTTCTTCTAATCCAGGTATGTCCAAACTGTTGGATATTTTTATAAGGGATTATTATCACACAGTCTGGGGTTTCTACAATATATCCTTTTCTCCTTACAAAAAGAACTAGAAAAACCCTTTCCATCTCTGGCTCTCTCTCACGACTCCCCTCTTTTGATTCCTCATAGGACTCTGACAGCAGCTCTATGGCCACGTCCACAAGTTTTTCAATGTCCTGGAGTACAATTTAGCTGAGCCTTGGGAATGGCACTAAAGTAGCTCCATATGCTTTCACTATCTTCCTGCTCTTAAGAATCAGTTCGCTTATTCCCTGAACAATTGTTTAAAGGCAAGCCTCTCCAAAGAAGCTAGAAGCAAACTAACTGTGATCGTGGTCTGTTCTGGGCTTCCACACATGCTCACATTCTCTAGAATAACAGCTGCATCTGCTGAAGAACCTACAACGTGTTGGACGTGATTCTTTCAAAAAACTCAGTGAAGAAGGTACAGCTATTAACCTTGACATGCAGATGAGGAAACTGAAGCATAGAGAAGGTGAGTCATTTCTCCAAGGTCACACAGCACAATGGCAGAGCTGGTATTCAAACCCATGTCCTTATCCAGCATGCTATACTGACCTGTCCATTCTTTGCCACTTTTTCTGAACTCAGTTTTAAAAGCTCTTTATGATATGACAGGATTACGGGAGATGATTTTTCAATTTTTCTGGTAAAATGTTTTTATCCGATTAGTAATTTATAAAACCTGTTTAGGTGACTCCAGTATCACTGATAGGTCCTGCCTTTATGGAAGCCTAGCGAATCAGGCTCCTTTCCTGCCTCCTGCTTCACTCCCCATCGGTCTTTTCAGGAGCCACAGGCCCAGTCTCAGATGGTGGCCGGAACAGAAATCACTTCCGTGGAAGCATCAGCCATAAGGAAAGACTTAATGTTGTGTGTTGAAATGTGTCCCTCTAAAATTCACATGTTGAAGTCCTAATCCCCAGGATGTCAGAAGCTGACTGACCTTATTTGGAACCAGGGTCATTGCAGAAGTAATTAGTTAAGATGAGGCCATATCCGATATGACTGGTGTGCTTATAAAAAGGAAATTTGGACACAGACACACGTAGGGAAAATGCCATGAGGAGGCATAAAGGCAAAGACAGAGATCAGGATGATGTATCAGAAGCCAAGAAAGACCAAAGGTTGCCAGCAAACCACCAGAATCTGGGAGAGAGGCACGGAACAGATTCTCCCTCACAGCCTCCGAAGGTACCAACCGAGCTGACATCTTGATCTTGGACTTCCAGCTTCCAGAACCGTGAGACAATACATTTCCGTTGTTCGAGCCTACTTGGTGGCACTTTGTTACGGCCACCCTAACTGATACACTGAATGTGAAACAGTAAAGAGGGACGAAGGACGTCCCAGTTAATGAAATCCTCTGACTCTCCACTTAGATGCCCCCGGTCTCAGGAAGCCTTCCCCAAGGCCCCGACAGTGGTCTACAAGAGAGGGGGGCTGGGGGCAGCTCCCTGGCAGAAGAGAAGGCCAGGGGAATGGTGTGGAGGTGGGGGTCACAAAAAGTAAGCCTAGGCCCTTAGTAAATAGCAACTATTCCTACCTTTGCTGTTCCATGAACCAACCAGTGATATTCTTGGAGCCAGTAGCCCATAGTTGCCTAGGTGGTATGTGGGAGGTGGGGTGAGGGGGAGTGGAGGGCTTGGAAGATGTTTGGAGCAGGTCCCCAACTTCTCCTGCACTGGTTCCTATTCCCCAAACCTTAGGCAATTTTACAGTTTTGGGGACCCTGCAGGGACTCTGTTTAGAAGGCCATCCTGGGTGTGGGGCTAGTTCCTATAAAAGTAGGTTGATCTCAAAACTGCTTCTTCCAAGATGTCAGTGTTTGGAAGCAGTCGCTGATGCTCCCACCAGCTCATCTGTGAGTGGTCTTGCCTATCTGGGGGCAGTAGACCTCTACAGCCACTCTGCTGTGGACACCCCCTGAGCCTGGGCACATCGGCACAAGGCACAGCCCTTCAGCTCTTACCAAGTCAGCTCGTGCAATGGTTGGCAGCTCCCAGGTCTATCAGGGTCAGGGATGGGACCCAGCCAACTCTGAACACTGGAATCGATGCCCAGGATAGCACAAAGGCCCCTTCTGCTTCCTATCCATGTTAGCTTAGGTCTGGAAAGACTGACTACCTATGGTCCCTATTGTCTGTGCTGTGCTCTTTGTTCCTGGTGTCTCTCTGTGGAGCCTCCATGGTCCAAGCTGATTGCTTGAGTTCCAGCCATCACATCTGCATTCTGCGTGCTTCCCAGAGGCCCCCATTGTGACTGTTACTAAGTGCATGCCTTATTGATATGGGTGCCTCTTTAAAACATGTCCACAAATTCTCTGACCCTCCTACAGAGAAAGATGAGGTGTATGTCCCCTCCCCCTGAAAGTGGGCCAGCATTGGTGACTCACTTGTAACCAGTAAAATGCAATGGAAGAGAGATTGCTAACAGGAAATCAGAAAGGTCATGCAGATTCCACCTGGTACTTTCTGGCTGCTGGCTCTGGGTGGGTGGGGGTGGAGCTGGGGGTCATCCCTTAGGAAGTCTCAGGCCCCAGAGCCACCATGCTGAAAAGGCCATGCCCAAGAGGGCCAAGGCCATGCCCGAGTGGCCGTTCCGGAACGGCACTTTCTCCCTCTAGCCTGTGAGCGGACAGCAGGGCGCACCGCTCGAGTGTGGACCCGAGCGACTGGGGGTCAGGATTCGCGTGCTGCTTCATCCACTCCCTGGCTGTGTGCCTTTCACAGGCAACTTGATCTTTCTGTGCCTCCGTTTTCCCCGTCTGTAAGATGGGGATAATAATCGTCCCTACTGCACAGAATTGACGTGAAAATTAAATTGGTTACTACCCGTGACAGACTGAGAACCTTGTCACGCTCAATATTGCCTTGTTCTCTTTACTTCATGGCAACGGTTATTCCCTGGCATTAGCGTGTTTCCTCATTTATAGCTCTTTCTCCACTCGGATGTGAGTACAGTTCTCACTGCTGGGTCACCACCACCTGGAAGAATGTGTGGCATACAGGGGGGACTAGTATCAGCTTAGAGCAGGTTTGGCTGTGTGTACCAAATGGATTCATGACAACAGTAGTTTTATTATTTTTAGAAAATTTTAATGTTTACTTATTTTTGAGAGAGAGAGAGAGAGAGAGAACAAACAGTGGAGGGGCCGAGAGAGAGGGAGACACCGAATCCGAAGCAGGCTCCGGGCTCCGAGCTGTCAGCACAGAGCCCGACGTGGGGCTTCAGCTCACAAGCCAGATTATGACCTGAGCCAAAATAGGGCACTTAACGGACTGAGCCACCCAGGCGCCCCAGGACAATAGTAATTTTTAAAGGTAGCCTTTTAAGGAAACTTTCCAAAAGTCACATACAGTAACTCAGCCTACCTCTCATCGACCTGACCTTTCTACGTTTCTACACCTAACTCCAAAGCACGCTGGGAAATAGAATTCATTGGAAGGGTGCCATTACTCCCGGTTAGACTTGGGGTTCTAGGGGAGAGGTGGAAATACTGAAAAGAAGCTAGCGGTCTCTAGCCAGTGCTCAGTAAATCTTAGTTTGACAGATAGATAAATGGTGTAGTCCTTTCCAAGGGGATTGCCCTGGGGAATCCCATGGAACTGAAGGCCAGTTGACCTGTAATTTGCATACACCAAACTATGACTGCTGTCTGAGTCAGAGTCAGAAGGTAGGAGGCAGGCTCAGCAGAGAGGAATGCTCAAGGCAGAAGCAGTCACTCTTTGCTCTGTAGCATACCCGCTCCTTCCCATAATTAAGGTCCCCAAGTCACGGCCAGAGCAAGCCCTGGGCACAGAAGAGGCGACTGACCAACAATGAGGCTGTCGGATGGAGTGGGCGCGGCCGAGAGCTGACCTCCTTCACTTGCACTTCACCCCAGGACCTCATCTGCTTGGTTACCGAGGGTTCTATGCAAAGTGTCACCTTACTCATGGTGAGTGGGAGCGTCAGGGGTCACCTGGGCAGGCGCGGACCTTCCGGCTGACAAAGGGGAACTTCAGGCTTCCTCTTAGTATCCTGGGTCCTGAGAGCCCTGCTCTCATCTCTGGAGCCGCCCCCTTCCTACCTCCAGAGTGTAGAATCATCTGAGGTGGGTCTCTAGAGGATCCCAGAAACATGTGCCAAGCCACAAGCATCTGCTTCTGAAAGGGGAGAGCAGGGAGCCAGATTTGGGCAAATCTAGGCCAGCCGCCCACATGCTGAGCAGACAGACTCAGGACTTTTTCCTGGATTCAGCTCTTCAGCAGCTTTCTGTGCTCCCAGGCGTCTTCTTCTGGCCTCCATCCCAGTCTTCCCTGGTGATGCCAGAGGCCCGTAGACCATGACTCCTGGCCTGGGTCTGAATTCTTGGGGTGATAGGATTGGAACGCTCTTTCCAAAGTTCACACCCTCTTAGTCCTCAGGAATTAGAGGAGCATATTTGGCTGGTAGGCAATTACCCCCCTCCCCCCACCACCGACACCAACACTCAGGTCAGGTTCAGAACCTGAGCTTGGAGGTGGGCGCCGATGAGGTACAGAACGGGGAGTTCATCGGCTCTGGAAGAGTGCTGACCCCATGCACAGCACCAGGGTATGCACTTGACATGCGTTATCCCCAATCCTATGGGGTAGAGCCTGTTGTTATCACCCCCATTTTAGAGATAAGGACACTAAGGCCAGGAAACACAAATTCCTTATCCTGATTTCGGGTCAGGAGACCTAACATGCAGCCCGTGCTTGTTTAGCTTGGGCCTTTCTTATCACCGATGAGATGATTTTTAAGAGCGTATCTTTGGTTTAAAAAAAAAAAAAGGATTTCTGCCCTGTGGGCATGTCTGGATTTCTCTTCAGTGCACAATTTTTCATTAGCGCCAGGTGCGGAAAAGGCTGGGGTTGTTTGAAAGAGACACGTATATTTTGGGAGGACAAACCATTCCGACGTAGCATCGGGTCGGGGGCACCTCGCATGTCCCGAGGGCAAACTTACGACACACATTATGCTGAGTGCTTCACAGCCGTTACATTTCACCGTCCAGTTCCTGCAGGGAGAAATCATCACCTTTTCCGTCTTGTAGTTGAGGACACTGAGGCTTATCTGGATCACCGGCCCCACTTAATAAACGGCAGGACCAGCTCTAAACGTGAATCGCACACCATGGCCCAGAGCAAAACCCAACCAGCCTCCTTAGTTTTGTACAGCTCACGAGCTAAGAATAGGTTTTACACTTTTAAATGACTGGGGGAGAAAAAAATCAAAAGAAGGCGAATATTTCACAACTCATGAAAATTATCTGAAATTCAAATTTCAGTGTCCATAAATAAAGTGTTACTGGAACGCAGCCATGCCCATCATTTACATATTGTCTGTGGCTGCTTTCGAGTAATTGCGGCAGAGGCCGTATGGCCTGCAAAGCCTAAAATATTTACTACCCGGTTCTTGACAAGAAAAGTTTGCCTGTCCCTGTTCTAAAGCAGGATCCTGTTTGAAACCCTTGTTCCAAAGTTTCCACGAAACCTCCGAAGGCCTGAGTCACAGCCCGAGCGCTAGGGTTTCTAAAGCCCTACCCCTCGGAGTGAGGCCAGACAAGACATCTAAGTCATCAAACGCCTCTTGGGTTTCACCGCAGAGTAAGGATCATCACCACACCCTGCCTGGCTCCGAAGGCTGTCAGTGGATGAAAACATGATAATGTATATGAAAGCATTTTGTAATCTGGAAAGCACTCTACAGAAATGGGAGGGATTACTGCATTATCTGGTTCAGGAAAAGGAGGTTGGTATGAGGGAACGAAGCCAGTGAGTGCAGGGGAAGGGGGTGGAGGGGAATTCTACTTTGCTTTGGCATGATTCATTAATAAAACAGACCAAACCTGCTAGAAATGGCCTTTGGCATAAGCCCTAGCCCCCTGGCTCATGTGGTGGTTTCTTTGGCCTTGCACAGTGGAATCCACCCTCAAGCATTCATATTTGAGGCCAGTGCCTCGGCCCTGAAACGGCTTGGGCTGCCGCAGGGGGTGGGGGTGGGGGGCTTCCCAGGTCCACCCTTCTTCCCAAGGAGTGGCCTTCCTCCTCAGCGGCTCTTAAGGTGCTAGGAAGACACCCTTGCCCCCAAACATGCCCTGCTCTTCTGTTTTCTTGTTTGCAAAATTGCAAGAACTTCACTTCTAGCTTTATTCCAAGGTCGTTAAAACAGGTATTTCTAGAATAGGCTACCCTTCAACCCTATTGGTTATGTCTATAGTGTTTAGCAAGTTAGTTGATCATTTGTTCAACAAATATTTACCAAGGTCCTCCCATGTGCGGAGCAAAAGGGGGAAAATTCGGGAAGTAGATCAATGCTTCCCCCAGAAAGGAGGCAATCCGAGGTTCCAGGCAGGGGAGGCGAGGAGGGCGAAATCGAATCTGGTGCCATCACCACTGTGCAAAATCGACCCCATTTTTCAAGGTGTCTAGGAAAATGAAAGGTGGAGAAGAAAGTGCAGCAGGAATCTCAGGAGGTATGGTTAGGTTCGAAAAGTTTTGTAATATAGGAGGGCAGGGGCATGAGCCAGGTCTTGAGTCCGAAGGGATAGTTAGTTGGATCTGCCGCCTGGTAACTCCGGTGGGGGGGGGGGGGTGTCTGCGGCTGCAGTGAGCCCCCTCCCACTAACAGAAAACCTGCTGTCCTGTTGGCTCTGAGCACGAAAGCCAGGCTGGAACCCAACGGCAGCCCTGCTCTCCTATGCCCCCCGCCTGGATCCCCCTGCTGGCACGGTGCACGCCTGACACTCAGCCGATCTTTTAAAAGTGAGAGACAAACAAAACTGTGTGCGGAATTGGATGTTTATTTCCACCATCTGCGTGGCAATACAAGTTCAAGTTATAATGGCATCCGCTCTCCACCAGTATTAGGGAACCATTTAAACATCCACAGCCATTTACTGATTATAAACACACACTGAAAAAAAGGCGGCAAGTGGCATGTGGCCCCACACCTGCTGCCTTTGTGTGCGTCAGTCAATTTCATGCCTAGGAAGCGCTGGGCTCCGTGGGGATGGCGATAGAAGCAGCTTGGTTGGTTGTGAGTTTTTCTTTTTTTCCTTTTTTTCCCGAGGAACAGCATACACCAAGTTATAAACCAACCCCAAATACTCTTATTGCAGATAGATAGGAATCAATGCGACGGAGACAGTGATCATAAATGCAAACCAAAAATGCTGTATTTCCTAATGTCAAAAGGTCCATTTGCTTCCAATTAGTAGATTAAAACTAAAGAATATTTTTTTTACTGGCCTTCCAGAAAAGTTACAGGGGTCACTGTGCAAAAGGCTCCCCTCTCTCTCTCTCTCTCTCTCGGCCATCGAAACCTCCCACGATCACCCCGGAAAATTGAGTCACCAGGCAATGGCAAGTAGGTCATAAATTGAACATGGGAACAGCAGGTGTGGGAAATTGAAGGAACAGAGAAAACTTGATGCATCTTACAGGCAAGAGAAAATTTACCCGAAAACTGTGAAAATGGTCTCTGGATCAACTTTTTCTCTTGCAAAGGGCTTCTTCACCTCCTTCAGACCTGCCCCTGCCCTGTCATGGGTCCACTGGAGGCTTCAGCCTCAGTTCTGACCTTAATTAGCTGTGTGACTTTGGGTCCTCATTCTCAGAACCTGTTTTCTTACTGGGGAAAGCTGAAGGGGGTTGGGGTGGTGGTGTTCCATTAGACCAGGGCGTTCCTGGGCCTTTGGATCACCCATTTCCCCCTTAACTTCTGCAAAGAGAGGTTTTGGCTTTGTTTGGCTTTGCTTTGTTTTGCTTTGTTTTGTTTTGACTGCTTGTTTGTTTGTTTTGCCCCCTGACAGCTTTCTTAGTGCAAGTACTTCCTGCATTTATGGTGTAAAGGACCCATCTATTGCCTCCACCAAATTTTTTTTGGAGCGGGGAGTGCAGAATAGCTCTCTCAGCTTTTTATCTGGTCAAAACCTCCAAATACTTCCTAAGAGTTCCTTCGTCTTTCTGATGTGATCCAGGAGACACATCAGGCTGACTCCTGCCACAGGAGGATCACACTGACTGCTCTGATCAGTCCCAGGGGGCCCTCTCTGCCTCCCTTTTCCTCTGAACACTGGCTTTGAGATGGCACTCTAGTTTCCGCTGCTCATTAAGGCTGGCTGACTGGAACCAACATAATGGCTCGATGAGCCTTCGATACATTCATTTAGAATAAGGGTTCCTTCTCTATAGTAGAACAATTACCCCCACTGCCTTGTAGGCCTAATGCACTTTGGGGTTCTAATTCACAGCGTTATATGAAGGAAGTGGGCATTGAAATTGTACACGAGTTCGGACTGAAGTCCATTTCTTAGGTCAACCAGCAGGTAAAACTGTGACTTCTCCAGTGTCCTGGGACATCTCTGTAGGATCCCATGCACAGCACGAATATCCTCCACGAATCCAGTATCATTAGTCGGTGGAAAAGTTGTTAGAAAAACACCACCTCACATGTTTTGACTCTCCTCTCTCTGTGCTGGTCACATTTTCACTGTTCCTTGTGTTACTTCTCACCTTTTCCCCATTTCCACTAAAATCTACCCCTAGGAAATCTTATTTGGATCCTGACTCAACCGTAAAAAAAGAAAAAAAAAAAGGCAATTAGAAAAATGGACACTGACAGTGTATTTGATATCAAGGTATTCATATTAATTTTTTTAAAGTGTGATAATGGTATTGTGAGTTAAAAAAAAAATGAGTCCTTTACTTTAGAGAAACATTGAAATGAGCTATCTGTGAAACGATGCCTGAGATTTAGTTTAGAATAGGGTGGTGTAGGGGACACAGACTGCACTTGAGTTTGTAAGTGTCGAAGTGCATGATGGATACGAGGCTTCATTACACGGTTCTCTCTGCTTTTGTATACGCTTGGAATTTTCTATAATAAAAAGTGTTTTTGTTTTTTGTTTTAAATAACCCACTCCTAGGGAAACGTGATAAACTCATCTACACTAAGATGTCACTAGCTGATAAGTATAAATATAGTTATCTGATTTCTCGGTGTATCTGCATTTTACCAGGAGGAAATAGACTTATGGCAGAGCAATGAATCCAACAGTGGCAAGTCAGGAAGGGTGGGAGGGCACGGAGGGGAGGCAGCCGGGCCAAGAGGAAAAAGGCCGCTTGAACCAAGAACTCTGAGTACAGTTCCAGTCTCTGTGTTCTTTTTTTCATCTGACCTAATAGGATTTAATAAAGATCAGGCTGATGAACACGGCTGCATATTAAAAAGATTCGTTCGGGTGTTACCTTACTGCAGATACCGCCCAGTTCTTGCTAACCGCCATGTGAAAATAGCGACTATCTGAGCCCTTGCCATATATCAGACTCTCTGCTAGGTACTTCACACACGTGATTAAGAGGATCTTTATGAACCCTTTTAGATATTGTTGCCCCTATGTTACAGACGAGTCAAAAGTGGCTTGTGCAAGGCCCCTCAGCCCAGGTGAGGTCTGCGTCTTAATGACTCCACGGTCCCTTTGCGCCTTGAACAAAAACTCTTCCTGGAGGTTGGTCATTGGATGACTTCCTTCTCTCACAGAGTATGGACCACTTCTCAAAGTTGAGCTAAATTATTAAGCCTGGCCGCATACTCAAAAACATTAATTAGCATTTTAAACTATGAAACAGCTAGCAAATGATACCACGTTAAAATAAGAATCTGTGATGGCCAACACGCGAAAGATCAATTAGGCTAATGAGGAATCGTACTGTGGATTGGTATTACTTAAACGGTAGTAAGCGGGTGCCCTTGGGGTTTGGCCTGTTTAGAGCAAGGGACAAGAGGGGTGGGTGATGAAGCCGACTGGAATGGTGGGCAGGGGAGTATATAGCCCACCCTGTAGGCCACAGGTGTCTGAGGTCGGAGTCTCTGGGAAGCACGGGCTGAGACAAGCACCTACCTTTCGTACTTAAGAGTACGGAAGGTTTATGGGAAGTAATAATGCCTGTCAGAGACAAGGGGGAGAAGGAGGCGGGAGCCAGGGGAGCCATCAGGCTGCGATGCAGGCCCCATGAAGTCCAGCCGGCCCTGTGGGAGACGCTGAAGCAAAGACAGCCCCTTAGAGGAATCCTACGTTAGACAAAGTCCGGGCCCTTGTACCACTGCCTTGCTCAGAATTTGCCCAAAGGGTGTGACTTTGGCTCCACAACTGAGCTTTGAGCTAAACCTTGAAGGAGCTCACAGCAGGGAGGCTCAGCACACTCCCCGGCAAGCTGGGTAGGGAGTCTTTTCTTGAAGGAGGTCTGAGCAGCAGTACCTTGGTGTCGAGCCCCGTCCTGATAGTGGAAAACCACAGAATAGTTCCAATCAGACATGATGAGACTGCACATATGGTTATGTAAATATTCACCAGTGCCTATTGAATCGTTCCTACGACAAATATTTGAGTGTCTGTCACGTTCCAGGTACTTTTTAGATGCTTGGGATACATGAGTGGGCAAAACAAAGATCGTGCTCTGGTGGAGCTGATGTTCTAACCAGAGGGAGAGAGACAAACAATAGGGCACAATAAATACCTAAACTACTTAGCGTGCTGGACTCTTGCTCCTGTGTGGTCCATGTGCCAACAGTATCACCTAGGAGTTTGCTAGAAATGCTGGCCTTACTCCAGACCTACTCATTTCAAATCTGCATTTTAACGAGAACCCCAGGAGATGCTCATAAGCACAGCACAGTTGAGGCTTCACTCTCAATTTTAAGACAATCTTGAGACACTGTTAGAGCGGGGGAGAGAACTCTAGTGTTAAAAAGGATAGTCCAAGTAGACATCACTGGAAAGGAAAATTTTGATTAAAAAAAAACGAAGGAGGTGAGGCCTTTAGCCGGGCGTCTGGGCTGCAGGGTTCCCAGGCAGGGGGAATAGAGGGAGCCAAGGCCCTAAGGCAGAGGGTGCCTGCGGTGCTTGAGGAAGAGCAAGATGGCCAGTTCGGCTGGAGCAGAGGAGGCCAAGGTGAAGAACAGGAAGAAACGAGTCAGATAAAGGAGGGAGGGTAGGATGGCCACATGCCGTTGAACCTTTGGGGACAGCAGGGACTTTGGCTTGTACTCGGTCATATGGGATCGGAGTCTGAGCAGATAGCTGATAGGATACAGGCCTTAAAAGGATCACCTTGGATGTGGTATTCACAACGGACTGCAAAGGGGCATGGAGAGAAAGCAGGGAGGCTTTTGAGGAGGGCGGGGAGCAGGGGGAAATACTGCGAGAATCCGACAAGAAACGCTGATGGTTCAGATGCGGCTGGTAGCGGGGGAGGAGGTGAGCAGGGGGTTCGATTGCGGATAACTTTAGAAGGTAGATCCAAAATGATTTCTTGATGGATGAGATGTAGGATGTGAGGAAGAGGTTTTTTGGCCTGAGTAATTGAAAGAACAGAAGTGTATTCAACTGAGGAGGAGAAGGCTGTGAGTGGATCAGGGTTTGGGGGGAAAAGATCAAGGGAATCACCTTGGCATGAGGAAGACGAATGTCTAACAGATATCCAAGAGATGATCAGGCAGTTTCATAGGAGTGTGGAGCTGAGGAAAGAGGTCTACTAAAGATGTAAATTTGGGAGCCTTCGTCAGTCATTCTACTGAATGTGCAGTCATCTAAGAATAGGGCTAAATATAATGAGCTGCTGGCTATTCCAAACACTTTAGTCAGATAATGCAACTGATGTGGAAGTCCCTGTGGCATGAACTGTTACTCTTAACATCTCTCCTGAGCTGTGATCCGAGTTCAGGTGCATAAAATAGTACAAGCATCTGAAATATGGTTCTTAAAAATAATTCCTAAGTGTAAATGCAAAACAAAAAGAAATTCATAAAAACCAAAATAGAAACACTGTGAAAAAACAAAACAAAACAAAAAAAGAGATGGTCAGGGGTGCCTGGGTGGCTCAGTCAGTTCAGCACCTGACTTCGACTCAGGTCATGATCTCACGGTTTATGGGTTTGAGTCCTGCATGCTGGATCAGGCCTGGGTCAGCCCTGTACTGACAGCTCAGAGCCTGGAGCCTGCTTTGGATCCTGTGTCTCATTCTCTCTCTGTCTCTCAAAAATAAATAAATGTAAAAAAAAAAAATTTTTTTTAAAAGATCATGTAAAAATCAACTGCATACTTTTTAATTTCCACTGGAGAATGGGCAAAATTCATGGATGACTCCCCCTCAAAAAAAGTTCTAATACATTCACTAGAAAATGAATATAATTTAAATCTAGTACAAACTAATTTTATGCTGAGCATTCATAGCAGTTATTAACAGAAAGTGCTATTTCAGGCACTGAGTTAAATCTTTACATATATTACCATCTTACTTAACCCTCAATCCTGTAAGATTGTACCCATTTCACATATGACAGGACTGATATTCAGAAGTTAAATGTGAGCTCACATGGCTAATAAGTACCCGTGCAGAGATCCAGCTCCAAATCAAATTAGAAGTACCTGCAGAATTCAAACATCACAATTTAAAAATGAAATCTGAAGAAGTAATACTATTTTATTTCTTTTCAAATAAAAGTGCTTCGTCTAGAAAAGATTCTGTACTTGCATGCATCCAGCTTTCTATGGGCAATAAATCCTCTGCAAAAGGTTGGGGTGTCATCGCCTTCCTCTTTTTTTTTTTTTAATTTTTTTTTTCAACGTTTATTTATTTTTGGGACAGAGAGAGACAGAGCATGAACGGGGGAGGGGCAGAGAGAGAGGGAGACACAGAATCGGAAACAGGCTCCAGGCTCTGAGCCATCAGCCCAGAGCCTGACGCGGGGCTCGAACTCACGGACCGCGAGATCGTGACCTGGCTGAAGTCGGACGCTTAACTGACTGCGCCACCCAGGCGCCCCTTCTTCCTCTTTAAAAAAAAAAACAAACAAAAACCTAACCCCCACCCCCATGACTCATGATTCTCATTGTAAGTATGACTTTTCTTGCTGATTGATACTGATGACTGAATCAAAAAAGCGAGCAAGTAATTTGGTATCAGTTATCTGTACTTCCAGATTGTATCTGTAGCAATGATTAGGTAAAATAATGCACTGTCAATGACTTATTAAAAATTTATTTCATGTAATAAATTATATAATTCATTTTTATTTTTAAACAGTCTACACCAAAAATATTTTTTGAAACATCTTTTTCTTTTGGCAAAACGTACAGGGTAGCAGGCTGACATCACTTCACTTCTAGTAGGTAAAATCCCCTTGCAATGATACAAACATAGCTTTTCCTCACATGTCTCTAAAAGTTCAAGTTGATACCACTTGATAAAAACAAGACAGCATAACATAAACATTTCCGGATTTTTGCCTATGGCCTTAGATCGAACTGAATATTAGGTGGAATATTACAAAGATATACTCGGCAGCCTTGAACTCATCATCTTACATGTATACACACACCATGTGGCTACAAGGAGCAGGAAAACAAGAAAGGCACAAAAGGACACAGTGGGGAAGTCTCAGACCTGTACATCAAGAATGGCCATAAGAGACATATAACCAACACAATGTGACAGACAAGGAAGTTATTTACAGGAATTTTTTAAGTGCTAACAGCATATTCATGGTTTTTATCAAATTATTCAGAGGATATCAAACTTCTGCAATGACCAAACTTCTGTGTACACACACTGGATTAATTTTTAGTTGCAAAATGAAGTCGGCCTCACGAATGCAAAAACATAACAAAACCATTGAAGGGCTTGGGAGAAATTAGTAAATGGGAAGAGAAAACTCAAGTGTAATCTGAACGATACTCATCAGAGTTTGCTGTTGTTATTGTCAAATGTTGGCTATTTTCCTCTATGAAAGAACGCAAGAATTTGATTCTCGTGACGAGCTAATTCAAGAATAAAGCAATATCACTGGTTCAAAAAATTTGCCTTTATTTAATTTAAATTTTACACCTATCATAGGTATATAGTCTAGAAATAAAAACACATCCAAGAGCTTAGGCCTCAATGACAGTGTTTTGGGGTGCTGGGGAGAAGTACCAGAAAAAACTTAATTTATATTTAAATTTACCATTGTGTATATCAAGTGCCTACTGGCTGAACAGAACTGGAGTCAATAATTCATACTCTATAACTTCATTCAACTAATACAAAAAGCTAAATAGAAAGATTTATAGTTGAACACCGAGTTCCTAAGGCTGGTATCACATATCATTCCCTGATAGAGCAAGAATTCATCAACAGAGGACATAGGAGCCAAATTGAGAGCTGGATTTTAAAATACCTTTCCCTGCTGTGCGTATAAGTAACACATTGTGTAGTGACCTAAAGAATATTCTGTGTTACTCAATTTTCTTTTCTGGGAAGACTACCACAGTCCAGTGACTTTAAGAACCAGACTCCAAAAACTCTACCTGAGAGCCTTAATAAGGGCAGCTGGGTCATGATTGGAAAATCTATCAGCCGATGCCCCTCTGCCACAGTTCAAGGGTAACTAGGCCAATTATGAGGCTTACCCAATGGTACCAATAATTTAAAATAAATAATTGTACGTGTATACTTTTTTACACTTACACGTGAAAATGGGCGAGAGTGAGTGAAAATGATGCTTGGCTGGGAGCAAAGGAAACCTACGACACCCCTTCAAAAACTCTCGTGAATTCCAGGACCTCAAGGTCAGATTTAAACCAGCAGGAATAGGGCTGTTATTCCAAAACCTCTGAAAAGAAAGAACTAATAATAAAAACTGCAGCTGATTTTATGCACCAGGAATGAAATGTTACAACACATCTATCATTCACATGTGGGTTCATGTAATTTATCTTCAATTAGAATTATTATCTATTCAGCAGCTGAAGCCCAAGAAGTGCTGATACACTGCAGATGAGAAAACATTTGCTGGTCTCTCGGCTCTGGCCTTCTCCAGCTAAATGATGAGCACACAATACAGATCACTCGTTCTATAAAACAACCTTGGCTCACGTGTCCAGTTAAGCCGTGCCGCCAGCACGTACATTTGCAACATCTCTTCATCCCCTCTCGTGGACCCCAGAGGGTCCGCTGGGGCTCTTCAGCTTTATTGGTTCTACAACTCGGTCCCAAATTCACATAAAAAAAAGCCTCACACAACCTTTTAATCCAGGATTTACTCCTCTGAAATGTATTATTGGAGCTATAGCTAAAATATTTGAACCCCAAGGATACAATAATTTAAAAGTAACCTTTACAATATTTATAAGTGAGTACTTTATCTCCACAGCCTTGACTTCCAAGGTTGTCAAGCTAGTGTCAAAGTACTTTAACTTCCACGTTGATGGGAGTGGCATCCCTCTGAGCTCGTGTTTACCGCAGTTTACACTCTACCAAATCAACAGGGAAAAAGACAACCCGGAAACAAAGGCAGCATTCTCGACTGCAGTGTTCTCAAAAGCATGTTCAGTGGGATGTCAGTAGGCGTCTAACTGAAAACAGGGGTTTCATCTTCGGATAAGGACACACTCAAGCTGGTTTCCAACCAGTTCTTTGAGCCTTTCATGTGCCGATAGGCAGGTTTGCAAGGGCCCCAGATTATCTGCCTCTGAACATTTATCCCCGTGAGCACCTCCTAGGAACACGGCTCCACAGGGCAGGTCTTGAGAAACATGGCTTTGGCATTTTGGTGTTCGGAGACTTCACTAATCCCTCGGGCTTTGAGACCATAGTCTAGTTCTTAAAAATAAACAACACAAATAACTGTGATAGCCGGTAAGTCTGGAATAGCAGACTCAGAAATTGAGCGTGTGGGCAGGGAGGGGAGAACACACCTGTTTATCCTCCTACAACATTTTCATCTCCCCAGCAAAAATACGTCCCCAGATTCCCAGGTTAACCACTCCTGATAATGGCTGTGCACAACACCTGAACGAAATAAACAACATACAAAGGTCGCCTAAAGCAAAAACAGTGGAATAAAGTTTCACTTGCCCAAATGGGGAAATGAACAAGTGCCATATAATCTCATGTTTACAACCGGTAACCCTGGTTATTGCTTACGAGTCTGACACTGTACAAGTGCCTGGGTGGCTCAGTCAGCTAAGCATCTGGCTCTTGACCTCAGCTCAGGTCACGATCTCACAGTTTGTGGCTTCAAGCCCCTGTTGGGCTTTGCACTGACAGCTTGGAGCCTACTTGGGATTCTCTCTCTCTCCCTCTCTCTCTCTCTGCCCGTCCTACACTCATGCTTTCTCTCTCTCTCTCAAAATAAATAAATACGCTTTAAAAAAAGAGTCTAACACTGTATAATTTGATAACATTTATAGAGCTTTCTTCTTTGAAGCACTACTGAATAATTAAAGTTGCTATGGCAAACTTCTTTACTTGAGGAGTTCGTTTACTTTAGAGTAGGATTTCTTGACCTCAGTACCACTGAGATTCGGGGCTGGATAATTCTCTGTCTGGAGACGCTGTCTTGTCCATCGTATGGTGTTGACGGTACACCCCTGGCCTCAAACCCTGGATGTCAACTGCACTCCACAAGTTGTGACAACCAAAAATGTCCCCAGATGTTGCTTAGATATAAGCAAATCATCCCCAGTGGAGAGACATTGCTACGGAGTGCAAACTAAAGCTTGACTCTGCTTCCCTGGGCAATGTCCATTTCGCAGGCATACTGTGACTTAGACACATCAACGTCTTGTAAACAGTAGCATCAAATCTTTCTACCTTCTCTGTGACCAGAAACATAAGAAATCTGTGTGTGAATGGTAGAGAATGGTTAGAAGGAAGCAGTCTACACATTTCAAAAGGAATCAAGAAGTATTTTCACTGTCCTGTAAGAATTATCGGAATCATAATGCGTAACTGACAAATAGGATAACAATTAGGAAAATGTTAATTGTGTATTATCTGTTAAGGATCATAATGACTGAGGCAGTCTAAGAGTAAAAAAACTAACAGTCAACAGCGACTAGCTCCGATCACATTCTAGTTCTCCACCAAACATTCTCCACGAAATTCTCAATTCAAAAACCTAAGGTCTTGTCTTTAAACCGCTTATTTGTACTGCAGCCTCGTCACTTCTTTCAAATTATCAAAGAGAAACCTTTCACATGTCATGGAGAATTCTGGTATGTGTCAAGAAGCACATTATCTAGTTTTAAAGCCATTTCTTCAATATCCACATTTTCAGTTCTGTCATAATTGTCAACTCCAGACACATGACTCTCTTTATTTTGTTCTTTCCTTACTGCCTTTAAACACTTGTCAAGTCTCTTTATGAACAAGTCCACATCCTGCGTCTTCATTCCAATGGCTGCGGCAGCATTTAGGTAAGCACAAGGGTAATTATTTGTATGTGACATAAAGCCTTGGAAAGTGTAGCCACTCACGGTTTGCACAGACCCAAGAGGCACAACCCTGAAAGAGAAAAGATTTAGCAATTTAATGTCTGGTGATGCTAACAGAATATCACTCATAAACAAAAGATATCTGTGTTACTAAGCCTTGTATCTACTTATTGAGAAGTTTAAAAAACAATCATAAATCATGACCTGATTTATAAATCATGAAAATACACTGTGGCAGCCTTAAAATAAAATTATGCAATACGTTGCTATTTTACATAGAAAAGTACTGCCTGGAGAGTACCGCTCACTTATCTTCTATTAAAGAGCCATAACCTCTAGGAATTGCAAATACCTTTGTACCTTCTTCAAAGAGAAAAAAGAAAATGATTTCTGTTTTGGTACCAACTATGGAATCTGACTTCACATATACCTACCTTAATGAAATACTGAAATTTGTAAGTCAAACCACTTTGGTTAATTGTGTATTGCCTCAAAAAATCAACAAACTAAAATCACACCCATCTGATCTGCGCTGTGCAATGGAGAGCTGTAAAGCAAAGATCCAGAAAAAACTATGCACCCACTCACAGTGGATGGTGGTCAGCAATCAGTATATTCAGCAATGGCATGTGCATTTCTTAAGCTAGATTTCATTAGCAAACTTGATATAAGCAGATTTCTACCAGTATTTCTTTCAAAAAAATAAGTCAATTAAGGTCAATCTAAACAAAAAGACAAATACTGGCGACACTAAAAGCAAGGCTAAGAAAACCACTTTAGAAGTGTCAAAACTGTGCTGTGTATAGACAGAGTTCATCAAGGTAAAAGCTGAATTAATCTAAGATTTTTTCTTTTAAAAAGTTGTCCTTTGATGTGAAATCTCTAATCTCTGGTAGTCAAGAGAGAAATGCTTTCATAGAAGCATGTAAAGAAGAGTACTTAGGGCAAGATATTTCTTTTCAAGTCATTTTTCTCTGACCTCATCAAATATAAAATGAAAAATGAAATTCATTTTTAAGCCGTGTATCTATAAGAGAAAAAAGTACACTTTTCAAAGGTAGCACTTAGACAAGAATTGCATAACCTTTTTAGTTCAGGAAATGGGCTTCTCCTTAAAAATGTTTTCATCTAAATTTAGTAATGAAGATGACTTATTTCTAATACCCTGACGTGACACCACTGAAGATTATCTAACAAAGGAAAATAAAGATAAAAACGTATAGAGACAAGCGGTGTAACTTTGTTTCTGTAGCTCTACGAAACAGACAAGATCCCGATCTCCCTGAGGCTGTTTCCGGCGTGGGCCTTCCACAGGCGAGCTTTCATAGCACCACACGTTTTCCATCTCTTCATTCTTTCACTCATGACGAATCCTCAGATGCAGCTCAGCATATACATGGGGGACTATTGTTAAGGAAAGGTACTTTATTACAGGGAGCTTGGAAAAGCCAAATAAATCCGGCCTCTTTCAGACACACTCACCTGGCTCCAGACACCTGTCTGGTAAACAGCATTGAGCCAAGCTGAGTGACAGCTTTGTCTTCGTCTTCACCTAGTGTCTTAAGTGTCATGGCTGAAAGAGAATAAAGGATCCCAATGTACTTTGGTTCACCAGCACAAAATCACTCAGAAAAAAAGTACTTAACGAGGGAGACCTGACTTAGGTGTGTGCGTGTGTGTGTTAAAGGACACATAACATAAAATGTTATCATCTTAACCATTTTTGAGTGTTCAGCTCCGCGGTGTTAAACACACCCACACTGTTGTGCGACCATCCCCACCACCCATCCTCGTCACTCCTTCCATCTTGCGAGGCTGGGACACTGTACCTCCATTCTCCCCTCCCCTCCGACCCCCAGCAACCACCACTCCATTTTCTGTCTCTAGGACTCTGACTACTCTAAGTACCTCATACAAAAGGAATCCTACATTCTTCGCCTTTTTGTAACTGGCATGGAGATATTACTTTTTATTCATTGTCAAGGGGCATGATTTCACTTTAATGCACTTAATAAATCTTATTTTCTCTTTTTTTTTTTTTTTTTAAATTTTTTTTTTTTCAACGTTTATTTATTTTTGGGACAGAGAGAGACAGAGCATGAACGGGGGAGGGGCAGAGAGAGAGGGAGACACAGAATCGGAAACAGGCTCCAGGCTCTGAGCCATCAGCCCAGAGCCTGACGCGGGGCTCGAACTCACGGACCGCGAGATCGTGACCTGGCTGAAGTCGGACGCTTAACCGACTGCGCCACCCAGGCGCCCCAATAAATCTTAATAAATGCAGACAAAAATTTGTTAATATAAACGAACATACTCAGAATCAGAACAGAATTTCCGGATCACCCTTCTGAAGAGTGAACATTCCAATTAAATAGATGGAACGATGACATGATCAATATGGCAGTTTATTCAAATTCAACCATGTTTTAAGAACTTATAAAATGGGAATGTGGGATATTTTCAGCACATACATAAGGTTATGTAAGATCAACTTCTGCATATATAATGAGAATAATCTTTCTGAGGTTACATGAGTAAACTATGTTCTCACCACCACTACTAGCTACCATTTCCTGAGGACTTGACTTCCCACACTAGATACTTTACAGTCTCAACCATTCTTTAACAATTTTGCATGTGAGGGATCACTGTCTCTATTTTATATAGATAGGGGAAAGGAGGTGAGAGGTTAGTACATAGCAGAGTTGTGATTCAAAATCATACCATATCATCTTCTGTACTATAAACCAGCAAAGGACTAAATGGGATGGGTTTATTATATATTGGTGGCATATATAATTTGTTATATATTAATATATATTTAATATATTTTTAAATATTTAATATATATTATATATTTTCCATGGAAGCCAACTCCTGCAAAAGGCTTCAGTTACAAATGATTGTTTCCTAACTTTCCTCAGATATGCATGAAATATGAAACATTCCACTATATATATATTTGCAAAAGGGAGAATTATGAAGCTTAAAAGCTAAATGCATAAAAGTCAACGTTCATATTAACCTGTTAGTAGCCTTTGTACTACATAACAAAAATATATAGTCCTTTTACAAAGGAAATTATCATAAATATGGAGTTCTCTAACATAAAGACAATCAGGAAAACAATCACAGCATTAAAAACAATACAGATTTAATTTTTAATATTATGGTGTTTTGTTAAATGGTGAAACATTTTATAGAGTTCTTACTAGTGACTAAATTATTTTGGTTAGAAGCAGGAGTCAAAGTATCTTTTTCTGTATATTCTAATATTGATTTGGATTCTTTCCAGTGTATGGTTTTTCATCTCAGGAATATATTAAAGCATTTCTAAAGGCTAACTAAACCTTTTCAATTTACAAATTAATAATGTAATGAATTTAGAAATATCATTGTAACCAGAAAGAATTCATACTCTTTCTAGAAATACCAGGTCCCTGCTGGGGATGGTTATGAAGCACTGATTTTTTTTTTCTTAAGAAAAATATATTACCTAAAGATATGGGATTGTGAGGTGTATGCAACAGTCTTTCATTGTAGGTTTCTGACAGCTTCTTTAGTTGGCTGGACAAATATGAAAACATTTCCTGCAACAACAAAATGTTACATTTATTTTTTTTTTTGAAAGATTTTTAAGCAATCTCCACACCCAACATGGGGCTCAAACTCACAACCTCAAGATCAAGAGTTGCACATTCTATTGACTGAGCCAGCCAGATGTCCCCAAAATGTTACATTTAAAGAAAATCAAATGGATGCTTACTGAAACTTGCCAGATTTAATAAAACAAAATCTGTTTGGTGTGGTATCTGTGCTGTAAATTAACTCATTTCTGTGCCCTGGGAGCCAGTTCTTTCCTTTGATACAATATAGCGAGATTCAAAGCCGCCACAATTATCAGAAACCACAGGATTTAGGTGAAGAAGGCAAAGGACCGCCATATTTCCTGCTTTGGGGATATTATGGAGCTATCACAAATCCGTCCTCTCTTCCGAACCTCCAGGGCTACCACTCTGGTCCAAGCTGCCATCACCCTGTCCCCTGGACCACAGCAGTAGATTCCAAATGATTTCTCTGTCGACTTTCCTGCCCCTCTACAATCTGTTCTACATGCAGAGGCCAGAGCAGTCTGAAAAGCATAAATCAGATCATGTCCTTCTCAATGATTCCCGTCTGTAAGTACTGAAAACCCAAACTCTTCACCTATTAAGGCCCCAAATGATCTAGCCCAGCCAATGTGCCCAACTCAGCAACTGTCATTCCCCCATTTAGTATAGCGACAGCCACATCAGCCTTCTTTGCAACCACCAAACACAGCAAGCTCATTCTGGTATAAGAACCTTTGCGCCTGCTTCCTCTAGACACAAGACAGTGCTTCTCCCAGAACGTTCGATAAGCCCTCCCTTTATTATTTGCCTATTAAAGTCCTCCCGGTCTCCCTCCTACGACCACTACCTATTTTGGTTTCTTCACTATACTTATCACAATCTGAAATTACCTTATTTATTAGCTTAAATGAATACTTCCTGTGACTACCTCCTCGAACGGGAAAACTTGAAAGCAGGGACTTTGTGTTCTTCGCTACTGTTTTCCAAACACCAAGAAAAACGTGCCGTACTTTTAGTATGTACGTAACATAGGAAAAAGTAGTTTAAAATGCATTTCCTTCCAAATGCACAAACTCAATATTAACAACTCCCTCAACTCAAAAGAACATAGCAACTCAAAACAAAACAAAAAAAAATTGTGTTCTTGGTCCTACTCTGGAAAATAATGTATACCTAAGAGTAGAAAATAAAATAAAAATATTTTATAAGTATAGTTCCATGTGCACATGTATGTAAGCAGTTTAATAAAGTCTAATAAAATAAATAAATCTTAAATTGGCAACTGTTTGACCTAAAATTATACTTTCTTCTAGTAAGCCCTTTATAAAGTGTTGAAATAAAAATCTGACCAAATAAGTCTTTCCTGAAGAAGCCCATTTGCCCTGACCTCCTCCAGTCACAGTCAAAACACATAAACTCTACGGATACACTGAAGGGCCAAGTGCCAACAAAGTACCAGGTGTAGACAGCAGGAAATGATACTTCTCCTACTTCGAAGGCTGCAAAAAGTGCTTCAGTTTTCTCTAAGGTAAGGGTTGGATAGTCTGATTCTACTCAACCCATCTTCTGTTAAGATTAAGAAGAAGAAAAGTCCTACCAAGTTTGTTAATTATTAATGAGTCTACTTAAGACCAAAACATTTTTTTTACACAGTATATTTTGTGCTCTGACCTGAAAAAAAATTTTAAACTAGTAGTCATTCTTAAATTTTTAGGCTATTATATAAGATCAATTGTCTCAGCATGTCAGAATTGTGAAATCTTAGATCACTAAAATAAACTGACTTTTTTATATTAGAAAACTTAACATCCACATTGGTCATATCTAATGAAGTTATGAGGAAATGTTACTGTTAGATGTAATAAACCTTTCTCTTTCATTAAAAAACAGAGTAGGGACGCCTGGGTGGCTCAGTCGGTTAAGCGTCCAACTTCAGCTCAGGTCATGATCTAGCAGTTCGTGAGTTTGAGCCCCAGGTCAGGCTCTGTGCTGACAGCTCAGAGCCTGGAGCCTGCTTTGGATTCTGTGTCTTCCTCTCTCTTTGCCCCTCACCCACTTGTGCTCTCTCTCTCTCTCTCTCTCTGTCTCTCTCTCTGTCTCTCAAAAATAAACATCAAAAAAAAATAATGTAGAGAAATAATTAAGGAGGTAAATGTCATCACCACTTGCAAACTGTAAAGAGCTGTTTAGGCAACTTTTCTTAGACATATAAAGATTTCTTGGCCCCTCCTTCTTAAACTACCATTCTGATATTCATTTCAGAAGGTGAAACAGCAAGAGAATCAAATGGAATCCAAAGATCAAGAGTTTTTCTGACAACTGGAACGATTCCTAATCTTTTCGTACTATACCAGTATTAATGAACAGTAGAATTTCTGGATTTCATTTATATATTTTCATCTACTATAAAGTAACTAGGTCACTAATCCAAATGCTCTGTATTGCCTAAAAAAGAAAAAAGCAGTCACATTTTAATTTAGATGTTAACTGCTGATTTTTCATCATCTATATTATACACCGAAGTCTTAATTTGCAACTGGCTGTCTAACTCTCTTAGTCTCAAATTCAACTTCTCATAAGCAGAAACAAATCTGATAGCTAGGAAATGCCTTTTATTAGCCTCCTACATCTTCCACCCTAAGAGTAACAGCAAAATACTTACTTCAGTGGTGAGGACAAATGTAAAATATTATTCTATCCAGTATGGCTACCCCAAGAATCACCAATGTGAACACACTCGTAAACTAAGAAGCCTGACGAGTAATTAATATGTATTTATTTGTACTTAGCTATTTCCAAAAAAAGAGGAAATGTTTCCCTAGTAACACCCCTAGAGGGTGCTTTTAAACTTACTGATGCATACATGGCTATTAAAAAACTGAGATTCTCCTAATACTCAATTTCTAATACTTTAACAAATCACTTTTAACCAGTTCTACTGATTGCTAATATCACTAGAAATCAGTTTTACCTAAAACTTTAGACTACAAACATAATGCTAAGGTACATCTTTAGACTACAAACATAATGCTAAGGTAACTAAATCTTACATATAACGAGTATGGGAGTAATTACACAAAAAAGAAAACATCTGTGAGTCAAGTTCACATCCATCTGCAAATATTTCGTGTAAAGGGTTATGATAGGTAATCCAATAAGCAAAGAAGCTTAAATATCTTAACGTGCAATAAACTGAATCCTACAATATCTGACAGGTTAAGGCCCTCAATGTTCTCCCATTAATATCACTACATTTAAAAAATATCATTTGGAAGGCTGTACCACTATTTCCTACACTACTACTTAGCTAAGCAGTTTTTTCCTGATATATTAAAGGTACTACAAAACCTGCACTATTTTTTTGCCGCAGTTAAATCTATAACTGACATTTATTATAAAATACTTCTGTAAAGGGAGAAATTTATAAGTACCCAAAGCAAATGTATATAGAAAGATCTTACTTAAAAGAAATGAAATATTATTGATTTTCTATGTCTTTTGTGCTGTATTTAACTTAATTTTAAAAGACTCTTCACTAGATATAAACTGAACTGCATACCTGAATGCTAATGTCAGCTGTATTTCTAGAATAAAAATACAAAACTTTACACCATAGTTCAAGATGTTAATGGAAGGGAAGCTGAATTATATTAAGCATTATCTTTCACATGGCCTTTTGTAAATTGATTTGCAGCTGTAAAGCCCAACGTTTAGCCTATCCCTCCCCATAACCCCCAAATGTGCATAATTCACTGAATTTTAAGGGAAAATGTCTTATGTAATGTTTTCAAAACATACCGTTTCTTGCTACAAGATAAGATGAAAACAGAGCTTCAGAAATTATTATAGTATGTCTTACAAAGTAGGTAATAGATTGAAAGGGAAACGTAACAAGTGGTCTAACACATCCATGGTACCATGAAAGGATAGGCGACAACAGACCGCACGTACAGACCCATGCACACGGAGGTCCCCGTGTGCACATGCCAGCACAGAATGCCACGTGCTGCTCTGGCCGTGGCCAGCGGCAAGGACCTGGGTGCCCTCAGCAGGCCCTACATCTCAGGCTAACGCCCTGCTTTCAAACTCCTCTGTGGAGGCTCCATAACCAGGCCTGAGATCTGACACTCTGATGGAAATTCAACTACTCCACTTCTAGGGCTGCAAATCTACTCAGGTTTCCAAGCTTAGCTCTGTTACAGAACAGCATCTGAAGCTGTATGTCTGATGTTCTTTCAGAACTTAGCTGGTCTTCCAAGCCCAGCTAGCAAGCGCTGGCCACTGGAGTGGCCCTTCCGCTGTCACTCCTCATCTACCCTTGGCCCACTCAGCAGATACTTGCAACGACGAATGATTATGCATGTGCCCTGTTCAGCAAAGCACTCTTCTAGAAGGAAAGCTAAGCAGAATGCTGGCCTTCTCTGGAAGTCAGGAGAAACTTCTAAGACTGATGCTTCTTTTTGCAGAGAGAAACCCATAGAAATGGTGTCTTAAATTTTAACCCCTTTCTCAAAGGGTTCTTCAGTTAAATTCATGGCCATCTCTCCCCTCAGTGAAGCAGAATGTTGATCAGGAAGGGGCTAAGGGCACTAAGGGCACAGGTTCAATTCACACGCCGCCGAGTGCCACTCTCTCTGATCCTTTCACACTTCAAAAAAGAAGGCTTGAGAAGGAATGGCTTCAAGCTGAGTTCTTGTCTGCCTCTACTGTGAAAAGATAAAGCACTTTCTGAAGAGATATACTAGATGAAATAACCTCTAAAAATATCATTGTGGTGAATAAGGGCACAGAATAAAAAAAAAAAATCCTAAGTTTTCTTTTAACACTCCTTTTTTAGTACGCAATAACACCGATAATATAAAAAGGAGCTCTCAGTGATGGTATATAAATAGCTCCGGCTGAAGCAAAATAACTTTGCCTCAGCTTCTCCAGAGCCGAACCGATAAACTATCACGATTAAATTTTCACAGTTCAAAAGCAAGTCCATTTAAACAAAAGAGGCCCTTACTTCTGCAACAAATCCAATAAAAAAACAATATTTATGCCACATACATGCAATTAGGGCTCATGGAGGACATCCAGATTTTTCAGTGAAGAGCCCTGCCTGTTGAATGAAGTTGTTAAAGAGTAAACTTTTATTCACTCACAATGACAGGGTTCTCAAAGGAGTACTTTAATACTTTGAATGTTACTACTACAGGTAGTCTCTAAGAAATTCTACACAAAGAATTTTAAACATTAGTCTTTGAGGTTTTTACATACCTCCAGTAGCGAAGAAGAGAGGGTCGCGAGATCATCATTTTTATGGCTCTGATGCCTAGCACAGAGCAGGAAACCATGCCCCCAGTGCTGGACGAGCGACTGGAAGCAGTGGGAAGGGAGTGGTTAAGACACAAAGCGCAGAGGCGTTAGAACCACACAGACCTGGGTTTCAGTGGCAGTTTTGGCATTTCTTTTTTTTTTTTTTTCAACGTTTTTTTATTTATTTTTGGGACAGAGAGAGACAGAGCATGAATGGGGGAGGGGCAGAGAGAGAGGGAGACACAAAATCGGAAACAGGGTCCAGGCTCCGAGCCATCAGCCCAGAGCCTGACGCGGGGCTCGAACTCACGGGCCGCGAGATCGTGACCTGGCTGAAGTCGGACGCTTAACCGACTGCGCCACCCAGGCGCCCCAGTTTTGGCATTTCTTGTGCTCTTTGGATAAGTACCTGACTTCTTTGAGCCTCAACTTTATCTGTAAGATGGGGATAATACCTACCTCACAAACTTGCTTTAAGTCGTACATGAAATAATGAATATAATAAACCTAGCAGAGCTCCTGACATACAGCAAACATTCATAAAAATGCCAACTTTCCACCCACCTACTTTTCCCTCCTAAAAGAGTTTTCTGGTTAAAATAACTAACATTAGCTGGCAGGACTCTCATAGACACATGCCAACACCCCATAGCTATAATCCTATTCTTGTCGTCCCGTGCATTCCACTCTATTCCATCCAGATAAAAGGAAAAGAAAAAAGTTCCGGATGTTACAAAGACAAGTACTTCTTGACATCTGAGATGGAGCCATCCAACTTGTAAATATCACTAGACATAAAATTAGTCTCATAAAATATTTGTTCGATGATTAACAAAGAACAAAGTCCCAATGAGAAGCAGAGCGGGGCTACCTGCTGGATCTATTCACTTGTTAAGCTACATATTCCTACAGGTCACTCTCAAGGCAGGTGGATTTGCTATGCTGAGCAAACTGTACACACGCATGGGTGTTTGGAATCATCTAAATGTATGTGAAAAATTTAAAGTCAAACCCTAAATGTCAGAAGTCAGAAGAACCATGGCATCACAGAAATTCTTAGATTCCAAAAAGATGACAGAGCCCCTGTAAGATCAACAATTCCAAAATCCTACGGTAAGGAAATAAATTTGGAAGAGGAGTAGCCTGATATAGCACCTGTTACACACAACAGGTTATCACCATTTTAACTCATTCCTTTTCACAAGTTATGGTGAGTATTGAGAAATACTGAGAAATATTCCTATGAGAACATCTAGTTCATAACGTCAGTATCAAAAGTTATTTGCTCTCTAACTGGAAGATACTTATTCTGCGTAAAACAAGAGATGACCACGCCAAAGTAAACCTAGGTGTTCCCTAATACCTCCCGTTAGTTCATTCAACCAACATCTGAAGAGCATCTAGCGCCTCAAGCAAAGGATGCTAAGCCCAGAGGGATGAATGCAAGCTCCAGGCTGGACACGAGTCTCCCAGACTCCCCGTCCAGAAGGACCAAGTCTCATTTCACACCCCTGATGGTGATTTCTGGGGGGTATGCACTCAGATAATCAGTTTAATATGCTAGCCAAATAAACTTAACTACAAAATCACTCAAGACTGATACTAGTTTATTACAGCAAATACATAATTTTATTAGCTATTATCATATATAGTTTCAATTGAAGAACAGAAATAGGAAATGCTGAACAGTACACTTATTTGATACTATAACAGCATATAAAAATTTTTAAGGTTTCAGGGCGTCTGGCTGGCTCAGTTGGTTAAGCATCTGACTTCAGCTCAGGTCCTGATCTCATGGTTCATGGGTTCAAGCCCTGTGTCGGGCTCTGTGCTGACAGCTCAGAACTTGGAGCCTGCTTTAGATTCTGTGCCTCCCTCTCTCTTTCTGCCCCTCCCCCCACTCTCTCTCTCTCTCTCTCTCTCTTAAAAATAAATAAACATAAATTTTTAAAAATTTTTTAAAAGTTTCTATCTACATGATAACAATAATCTTTTTTTTTTTAATTTTTTTTTTCAACGTTTATTTATTTTTGGGACAGAGAGAGACAGAGCATGAACGGGGGAGGGGCAGAGAGAGAGGGAGACACAGAATCGGAAACAGGCTCCAGGCTCTGAGCCATCAGCTCAGAGCCTGACGCGGGGCTCGAACTCATGGACCGCGAGATCGTGACCTGGCTGAAGTCGGACGCTTAACCGACTGCGCCACCCAGGCGCCCCGATAACAATAATCTTTAAATGTCTAACTTAAAACTTGATGTAATAGTCTTCTCAGAGATATTATATTTCCAAAAATGAATTTTTAGCCAAATCTGAAGAGGGACCATTAGAAGGCAAAGAGCAACAACAATACAAGAAAGGACTATAACTAGGACAACTAAAGAGATCAGAAACAGATAACTAACAAGTTATATTTTTAAACCTTTGATATTTTGGGATATTTATTTGGTCCATCTCAAACTCCACAAAATATTATCTACCTATGTACTAAAATGCTAAAACGTTATGTTTCTTCTCCAAGTTTCTGTTATAGATACAAGTGACCTGTGTGCCTCCAAAATAATGGGTTTCGAACTAGGATGCGCATCAGATTTATCAGGGAAGTTTCTTAAAAATGCAGTTGTCTTAGCCCCACTCCAGACTTACTGAATCTGAATTTATCATAAAGGAAAGTTAATTTTATGAAGTGATCTAGAACAAACTCTCTTGGAACTGCATAGGACTTTGCTTTCTAGACTCAGTCTAGAATATCCTGTAAGTAGGGCACTTAGGTGGCTTAGTTGGTTGAGTGCCTGACTCTTGATTTTTGGCTCAGGTCATGATCTCACAGGTCCCTGAGATCAAGTCCCACATCAGGCGCTGACAGTGTGAAGCCTGCTTGGGATTCTCTCTCTCTCTCTCTCTCTCTCTCTCTTTCTCTCTCTCTCCTTCCCTCCCTCCCTCCCTATCTCTCTCTCTCTCCCCCTCTCTTTCTGTCTCTTCCCTGCTTGCACTCTCTCTCTCTCAAAATAAATAAATAAAAACTTTAAAAAAAATACCCGGTAAGAGTTGTACAGGTATTTTAGCCATCCAGTCTAGTTTATGATGACACCATAAGAGTCTAATAAATGCACAAGTTGTACCTTCACAGAACAGATGCCACTTCGTCAGGGAGGCTTTCCCCAACCCTCCCAAAACTGGGTTAGGTGCCCCAGCTGGGTTGGGTGAAACATGCTCTCATATCTTCTGCTTGTCCTTACATAAAGCCAAACAGATTTGTAATTATTTATTTAACATCCAGATTTCCCCCCACTATAACTTCCATGAGGGTAGAGACTACGTGAGTCTCACTGGTGAATGTGACCTTAGGGCCTAAGCATAAACATTTCTTTGCCTGAATAAATGAACAAGCAAGGTCCAATACTGCCAACATAATGTGGGGGCCAGACTATAAAGGATCATGATGGCAGGGTAAGCTTTGTCTTGCAGGCAACCAGAACTCAAAGCAGAATAACTTGAAAAACTTTAAAGTACTGACCTGGCACACTCATTTACAACACAGCAAATGAGAGTAGGCTACAGATTAGAAGGAGAATTAGTAAATTCCTGTAGCCATCCAGGGGTGATATGGTAAGGGCCTGAGCTAGGGAGCGGTAGCAGCGGAAGGGAAAAGGAGGAGATGAATGTTGGGAAACATTAGGAAGGACTCAAGGGCATAAGAGGAATCACAAGTATCAGTGTCAGAAATGTAGTTTAAAACAAAAAAGGGAATGTGTTGGTTCATCTACAGCCAAGTCTACAAGGAGGCATGGCTGGATCCAGAAACTCAGATGATTCTTAGTTCTGTTTTCCCTCTTAGATCTTCTAGTCCCAAGAAGGCTTTCTTGGTGAGGCCAGAAGTATGGCAGGTGAGTAATAAGATCATAGGCTTACGGTTTACTATCTCCAAAGCAGCAAACCCCCCCTCTCTCAAGACTCTATCAAGTCTGCTGGAAGGAGCCGACCTCCACATGCCCACCTGTGAACCAAGCTAGCCGGGTCATATGCCCACCGCTCCGACAAAAGGAGGAAAGAACACTGTCACTGACAGTCCCACTGGGATCACCTGGAGTCAGGGAGGGGCAGCTCCCCATCAACAGCGGTTCTGTACAAATACCTTATATCCTTTCTAAAATACAACTGAGCTTTTTTGGCCAGGGTTGCTAAATTCATTCATTGCCTTTGCCTCCTTTGCGTATTGGTAGACATAAGTCTTCAGATTTATAGCTATGTAAGATAACTACACAGCTACCAGGCTAGATTATTTACCCATATAGGAAAAAAGCGGCAGAGTTTAGAGGTTAAGATAGAGGATCAGAGGCCCAATTGCCTAGCGTTAGACCCATGGCCCACAATTTACCTCAGACACATTCTTTATCCTTCCATCTCCCGTAAAAATGAGGATGACAGAAACACCTCACAAAAAATCTGCAAGTTCAAATGCCTTTTCCATAGTAAAACAACCAGTTGTAGGAGAGCTAAGACCCACGGGCACTTAATACAACTAAACTCTCATATGAACAATACAAACAGGTGATAGTTTTGCTCATCTATAAACAGGTCTCATCTGTCATATGGAAAAGGCTCCTTGGAAGATTTGTTGAGGTCTTCTCTTAACTACAACAATCTATTACCGTGATGATCACTTCGGGGAGTTGATCAAACTGGAGTTTTAGTCAAATCATTTGGAAATGTTTGTTAGGTTTTTTGAGGCATAATTTATATACAGTAAAGATTCGGAGGCCCAGTTTTCAGGGGTTCACGTCTATGAGTTTGGACAAACATATACAGTTATGAAAACACTCCCACTCTCAAGATACAGAACAGTTTACTACCCCAGGAGTCCCCTCGCTCAACCCAAGACTCTGACAACCACTGATCTCTTCTCCGTCCTGATATGTTTTTTGCCTTTTCCAGGATGGCATACAAATGAAACCATTTAATATGTATCTTTTGAGCATGGCTTATCTCATTTAATATAAGGCCATTATTTTGAGAGCCATTATTTTGTTGCACATATCAGTGATTTGTTCCTTTTTATTGCTGAGTATTATATACCACAGTTTGTTTATACACCAGATGACAGACATTTGGGTTGTTTCCAGGGTCTGGCAATACTGAATAGAATCACTACAGACATTCACGTATAGGTTTTTGTACAGACATAAATTTTCATTTCCCTTGAGTAAAGAACTAGGAGTGGGCTGGCTAGTTTATATGGTAGCATATGTTTAACTTTATAAAAAACTGCGAAAGTGTTTTCCAAAGTTGCTGTACCATTTGTGTTCCTATCAGCAATGTCTGAGCGATCTACTTGCTTGAGAGGTTTGCCAGCATCTAGCACTGCCAGCTTCCTTCTGCGAGGTGTGCAGTGGTACCTCACCGTGGTTTTCATACGTGTGATGTTGAGCATCTTTTTCCATATCACATAAGTATTAAGAGAGGTCCTCACAATATAAACAATTACTTTCCTATGGACTGTTTTTTGGGGGGCGGGGGGGGCGGTGCGAGGACTAGAGTAAAACAGGGAACAAAATTTTTCAACTTCTGTTGCATATTCATAAGGCCGTTGAGAGGATCTACCACAAAACATACATAAAGTATCTTAAAATACGTGAAGTGCTATTAATAATCTAAGGGACTTCAACTGCTACTGATGGTTGGGAAGTTACACAGATACAAAAACTGTCCCAGGGGCCGCTAGCTCTCCCAGATGGGAGATGAATAAAACATTTTAGTCTGACCCGCCCTGCCAACACTGTCTCTGTCTACAATTCTGGAGTTGTCCTGAATTAATTAAAGCTAGTTTTTAGTGTTGGAGACAAAGTCTAGTTTTCAAGCACAAATGTCACTTTTCTTTTCACAGCCAACATAACCACTGAGTTCAGCATTGCAGTAATGACAAGGGATGAATTTATTATTTTAGAATGAGAAGCTAGCTAACTTCTGACCTGGTTCTTTCTCCTGTGACTGACATCTCACACCTATACAAGTCTTCAGACTTCCCAAAACTAAGAGGAAACAAACCTGTATGTTTGTTTTTCAAGGGCCTCTATCTTTAAGTGATAAATGAACTGATTTTTACTGAACTAGTAAGAATCTCTGATGTAGGAGTTTCTCAAAAAAAACAAAAGCAAACTCACTTGTCCAAGATCTCTCACCATATCTGGACAGACAGGAGAGAACGATTCACTGGAAACCCCCTGGGGTGATTCCAGATCAAAGTAAATGCTCTAGGACCACACTAGCTAGCTATGCCTTCCAAGTGGCAGACCAAAAGGCAAAAACACCAGTAATATGGAAGGATTTTAGTCAAGGGTATGATTTTGTACCGAAATGGAAAACTTACCTTTCTTTCTTTTAATAGCTTCTTATAGCCATTTGATCCAAGTGATAATAAAGTAATAAGGACATCTAAAGAAGGTGAAGCAGAAGCTCTTCCTGAAATAAGATGAACAAGTCACATTCAGGG
This sequence comes from Prionailurus bengalensis, assembly GCF_016509475.1. Lineage (NCBI taxonomy): Eukaryota > Metazoa > Chordata > Mammalia > Carnivora > Felidae > Prionailurus > Prionailurus bengalensis. The sequence goes on along the minus strand of NC_057344.1, from coordinate 186,174,715 downwards.
CAGGGAAATTAAAATTTATTATAGTGGCCTAGGTACAAATGGAATTTTTGTTTGTTAGTTACTTTTTCTTAAGAGCAACTGATTTATTTACCTGGATACATCTTGCTGATTTCCTGAATGAAGGAATCATTAAAGCCAGCAATTATAGCGCCACCTACTGGAACCATGAAATTTTTGTCCAAGCTCTGTACGAAAGCATCAATTCTACCAACTCGAGCCCCCTAGAATGAAGTAACATGTAGTATTACAGATTGGCTTCTAGAAAAAGAGACGACAACTGCTATTAACAAGTAAATACCATTAAACAATGCACGAAATATCAGATCAAATATTCTAATTTTCTTTGTAACAGTGCCAATAAAGGATTTTTAAGTATTAAATGAGTTTAAAAAAAAATTTTTTTTTCAACGTTTATTTATTTTTGGGAGGCAGAGCATGAATGGGGGAGGGGCAGAGAGAGAGGGAGACACAGAATCAGAAACAGGCTCCAGGCTCTGAGCCATCAGCCCAGAGCCTGACGCGGGGCTCGAACTCACGGACCGCGAGATCGTGACCTGGCTGAAGTCGGACACTTAACCAACTGCGCCACCCAGGCGCCCCTTAAATGAGTTTTTAAATGCTGCTCCTTTTATGCGAAAGAGCACTTTATAGTTTACAACCTGCTTTCATACAAACAAATCATTAACTCCTCACAACACCCTGGGGAGGAAGGCAGCGTTCCCGTAGTAGTTCAGGTGAGAACTCAGCTTTTCACCTTAATGTTCCCTTGTCTCTCATCTGTGATCTTCCATTTGACAATAAATGCCAACAGTGGGTCCTGCAACTATTAACTAACTTTAAACAAGAGTGGCCACCGTAATCTAATAGACGTTAGCCGCCCATGTTGCCAATCGATTAGCTATACGTTTAAGTACTGTACTTCTCTTTGATGCTTGGATAATCTACTACCTGCATGACCACTTTAAGCGACAATCTGTGCTCCTACCACCATTCAGACAACAGGAGAGAAAATTTGTTTTTAATATCAACTAATGGAATCTTTTTTGTATACTCTTGGCAATGTTTCTAAAGAACTCGTGTTTCCTAGTGTCATAATCTTAGGTGATCTTCTTCCACTGCAAATGAACTTCAAGTGAAAATCTAATATGCTCGTGAAAAAATGAATACTTACCTACTAGAAATGTAAAAACTAAGTTCTAGTCCCCATCCAACATAGTCTGTGACCTTCTATCTAATGTGCTTCAATTTTCTCCTCTTAAAAATAGAGATACTATCTAAATTTCAACTAAGACAGTTTTTTTCCTTTATCTGTAGTGACAGATTTTCAATCTGTATTCACAATCTACATTCTTATTAATATAACCACATTTGACCTTCATCTTCACACTTTCCCTCCACATCCATATCTCAGGGAGAATAGAAGGAGCAGATAGCTGGCCTAATCTAAGAGACCAGATCCAGGCAATCGGTAGAAACACAAAAGCAGGAAAGGGAAGCAGACTACTTCGGAAGCTACTGCATGATTGTCTCAATCTCAACCTTTCCCTACGACTCTTCTAATTTCCTCATAAACTATGATCAAAGAAAAGCTCACTGTATCACAGGAAAACAGAGAGAAGCATATAAAGACTAACAGAATAACTCAACAGCACACAAAGTAGCAGAAGGTGAAAATAAAGAGGAACAGTTAAGAGTTGTCTTTTATTAACACTTCAGTACTGTCCAAGGCTTCCTGAGAGAAACGTGAGCCTAAATCAGGTACAGGAGTGTAAGAGAACCACCACTGCATTGGACTTTGCTAGAATCCCCTCACGGCTAAAACCCAGAGAGCATAAAAGGCACTACCACACCCCATGGCAAGAAGACAAACAGGCTCCCAAAAAACAAATGGCTTTATCAAAGAAACAGAATATCTAAATATTTTTAAAAGATGAAACTTCGCAAAAAAATGTGGAAGTGAAGTATGGGTTTTTTTTCAAATTTTTAAGTGAAAAAATGCCAGCTTTAGTGAGATATAATTGACACAGTATGTAGAAGTTTGAGGTATACGACACGATGATTTGATATATGCATACATTATGAAGTGATTACCATAGTAAGTTTAGTTAATATCCATCAAGTATGATTTGATAAATTGCTTAGCAAAAAAGATGAAAAAGCAAGCTAGACCCACTCACTGAAGTCAGAGGATATCAATGAGGAGGAAAAAAATACCGGAAGGCTGAAAGGGTTTTTAAAATTTTTTTTTCTCCGTTTTTATTTATTTTTGGGACAGAGAGAGACAGAGCATGAACGGGGGAGGGGCAGAGAGAGAGGGAGACACAGAATCGGAAACAGGCTCCAGGCTCCGAACCATCAGCCCAGAGCCCGACGCGGGGCTCGAACTCACGGACTGCGAGATCGCGAGATCGTGACCTGGCTGAAGTCTGACGCTTAACGACTGCGCCACCCAGGCACCCCTGAAAGGGTTTTTAAATAAAACAGGAATCATACGAGCATGTTCTATGAAGGAAAGGGTTGTCAATTACCAGCTCATTCATTTCCTTGTTTATTTACAAAAGAAATATTTGGGCACCTATCAGCTGCCAAACATTGTCCAAGGTTCTAGGGACAACGATAGCAAATAAAACAGATACTTGTTCATATAATAATTTCTGCCAGTATTTATTGAGAACCTACTGTGCATCAGGTACTGTTCTAAGCACTTCACATCCTTAACCCTTGTAATAACCGTATGAGATAGATGCTACTATAATTGCTATTTTACAGATGAGAAAATTAAGGGACGATAAAACTAAAGCGACCTGCCCAAGGTCAGGATTGTACTTAATATTAACAGCACAGCTGGGATTCAAATCCAGGCAGTTAAAGCACCTCACTAGAAGTCAGTCACCAAGGTAATCCAAGATACAACAGGGACTAAAACCTAGGTAATCTGGAGGAAGAGCCCAGGTTTATAAAATAAACTCTTATTCCCATGGCATTTCCATTCTTCCAACTGCCCAAGCTAAAGCCTTGGGCTCTGAATTCTCATTTCCTCACACCTCACATCTGATCCATCGGTACACCCTGTGAGCCACTCTCAAAATACATCTGAATCTAACCATTTCTTAACACCTTAACGCCTGAGCCACCAACTTATTTCATGTGAGCTCGGCAACAGCCCTCCACTCTTGCCTTCCTACAGTCTATTACTCACATAGTAGCCAAACGATGGTCAAAAAACAAATCACACGTCTCTCTCCTGCTCAAAACCCTCCCATGGCTGACGACCATACCAAGGATAAAATCCCAAATGCTGACACACCTCCCTTCTCTTTACTACCACTGCCGCCCTCATTTGCCCTGGTCCAGCCATACTGGCCTCCTTGTTCTTTGCATACCCCAAGCACATTCCTGCCTCAGAGTCCTGGCACTTGCTGTTATTTCCGGTCTGGACTCTAAAGAGCTGCGTGGCTCACTCCTTCCTATCACTCGGGGCTCTGCTCACGTTACTTCCTGGGGAGGACTTTCTGGATCGCTCCATCTAATCTGATACCCCCTTCCCGATCCAGAGCATTTATCAAGGCCCGTCGTACTTATTGCTTACTGTCTGCTTCTGCTCCGTGAAGATAAGGATTTTGTTGTATTCGCCCCTGTATCCCCAGTGCCTAACCTGATGCCTGGCACACAGAGGGAAACCCTGTAAATATTTGTTGAGTGAACTGAGAATTAGGTCTGTGAATAAGTAGTATAATACCTACTTTTCCCAAGTTCTTTTGTTTTTTAATGTTTACTTATTTTTGAAAGCAGGGCAAAAGGGCAGAGAGAGAAGGAGACAGAGGATCCAAGGCGTTTCTCAAATTCTTAATAAGCGAAGCCACTGCTTCCCACACTTCGGGAGCCTTACAATCCATTCTGACTCTAAAAAGATTAATCCTATGTATTTTTGTGACTCTACCACATCCTTCTCCATTAATCTGTCCTACTATCCATATTCCATCAGTCTTCTAAATGAGTCAGTTTAGCACAGAAACAGAAGCACAGGTTGTTCGGAGCTGACTTCAACGACACGTGCATACCAGAATGCTTTCTGTGCCGAGGATTAAGTCACCCTGGGGCAGCATCTTTAAAATAAAAATAAATAAATAAGCTGACACGCTGTAGCTATAGCTCTTTCTTCACTGACGGTTTGATTACTACACTGCTGTCTTCTCAAGGAAGTGTTTACAGTTTCAGCACGCTGTTTTTTAAAGGAAAACATGGGGCTTTGAAACCTCACTGAACCACATGGGCCATTTTGTAGCTACTGGACCTTGGGCAAGTCACTTATTCCTTCTAAGTTTGCTTCTTCATTTATAGAACAGAAATAATAAGTACACCTTAAGTTGTTAGGATTGAGCTAATAAACTTTAAAAGTCCAGGAGGATGCCTGACGCATGGTGGGTACTCAGTAAATGGTATATATATCACTAAGAACTATTGAGATGAATGAAAGCTAACTTTCATTTTCTAGAACATCATGAAACAGCAGTGGCACTCAAAAAGACCCAAATATTTATTTAGTTTAAAGCAACAGTACCGACACCTCTCTTTGTGAGGGCCAATTTGGGAAAATTCAAATGTTTAAGTACTGGTTTTTTTTTTTTTTTAAGAAATGCTAATTTTAGAAGGTAATACAGTATCTGTGACAATACAACAGCTGTGTTTAAAAACCACTCACCCACCCATGTTACAGTGTTATTTTCTGGTTAAGATTTTCACCTCACCGATGAAGAGAGGGGACGACAAAGGCAGGCATTCATGAAGCACACTTGCACTGGCACCTTCTACATCACATCCTGGAACGCACTGTCTTTGTCTTAATCTCTCCAGTTATGCCGCCAAATTTTCCAGTATTCAAAATTATACCATGGGCACCACAACACTAAGCACTTCTGGGTTAAATATATAATATCTGAGTGAATGTTTTGGAATCACTGAAATGATCTTCATGACGATTTCACAGGCATGTGGAGAACACAGAAATGTAATCTATAAAAATTAAATATTTTTTGCACTAAGTTTAAAAAAGTTAACACTAAATGCACACAACGACTGTCACTACTGTAAAAAAGGAATATACATATAAAAATGAGAAGAAAGTGGACACAAACTCTTAAGGTATTTGTTAGTGTACAGGTTTGAGTGATATTCTACTCCTTCCTCACTGTTCTGAACTTTTAGTAATGCTGATGTGCTTAACTTTCAAAAGAATTGAGGCTGATAAAACTTAAAGAGGAAAAGGGGAAAGGGAGAGGAGACATAAAAACAAATCACTGAAATAAAATGTTTTTCAAGATTTCCAGTGTAGAGAATTATACAGCTTTTCTCTGCTACCATTCACATTGGAGATAATCTAGCCTAGAATTGTGATGAAAACGTTCTTTGAAAGTTCAGGAATAACGCAAAAAGATATGGAAGAAATGGTGAATGGTCTCCCTTGACATAACATGCCTACCACCCACTCCAGCTCTGGACTTCTGACGTTATGTAAACTTCTGGATTTCCTCACTGGTTAGGCTAATTTGAGTTGGGTTTCTTTTACTTGCAGCCAACTGCATCCTAACTGGTACAACCTTTGAGTAAAAAAATTAAGCAGGGGCGCCTGGCTGGCTCAGTCAGTGGCATCCGACTTTGGCTCAGGTCATGATCTCACGGTTTGTGAGTTCAAGCCCCATATCAGGCTGTGTGCTGACAGCTCAGAGCCTGGAGCCTGCTTTGGATTCTGTGTCTCCCTCTCTCTGCCCTACCCCCACCCCCCCTTGCACTCGGACTGTATCTCTCAAAAATAAATAAACATTAAAAATTAAAAAAAAATTAAGCAGATCAGCTAATACCATCATATAAACCACATTTATATGAGAGATGATACTAGCATGCTCCAAGAAAATTTTTTTTTCCAGATAGGATCTACTTGGCTAAGAAGCATTCACCACCACACTGGAGAAGATCACAGATAATCTGTGAGTTAAGTCTTGCCCACGTAACACAAACCACATGTGCCCAAACTGAGTATGTGATTCACAACATTATGCATACAAATTATGTAACTTACACCATACATGGATAACGCGTATCCACATCCTCATACAGTATAAAGAATCGTTGTAGTAGATATAATACTTCATTTACTCATCCAATTTTTTCAGTAACCAGTTACTGAGTATCAACTATGTACCAGAGACCGTCTTAAATACTGAAGACATAACAGCGAACAAAACAAAGTCACAAAGTCTCTTCCCTAACAGAACCTTAATTCTAGTTACTACCAATAACTAGACAATAAAAAAATAAATATCTTATCAAATGGTGAGAAGTGCTATGAAAAACAGAGCAAGAGGTCATCAATTTTAAGAAGCATCCAAATTTTCCACACTACTAGGTAAGAAAAAACATTACCAATTAACATTACAATGTTAATCAGACACCACTGATTCTAAGACACCCCAATTTCAGGGATGTTATAATGTGGAAAAATGTGTACCTTAATATCAACATTTCTGGTAAAAATACAAAAAGGGAGACAGAAAATGCAGGCAAGACACAGGACCCTGTTATTTTAGATAGAGAGTCTAAAAGAGTCTCACTGACTTCAAGAGAGGTAAGACACCAAGTAACTCTCTGGAAGAGGAATCCAGTGAGAGGAAGGAGCAAGAGTAAAAACAGGGCAGTGCACACACGTGTGGCACACGGGAGGCACAGAAAAAAAGGCAATTAGGCCCAGAGACAGCGGATGGGAGGGAGAGCACAAGTGAATGAAACTGGAGAAGGTGCAGAGGTCTGAAGACACAAAGCCTTGCAGGTCATGGCGAGATTCTTATTCTGAGCGGGATGGGATGCCCAGACACATTTTCAAAACGTGAATCTAAAACAGATGACCAGGATCTAGTTGAGGCTTGTAAAAACAAAATCATCACGTGTTTTAAACCCTGCCAATTCCATAGCTATACACTAAAATGTTTATAAGTGAGGCCATTTCCAGCCTAGGATAATGAGGTACAGTGGTTCCTTAAATGTTAAATATGGAATCAATCATCAATATAGCTTAAAAAAGACAATAATCCAGTAGATTAGAAAAATGAGAATACTGGTAATGAAACGTTCTCAGAAAGTTACAAAAAATAAGCTACTGAAGTATTTCTGTGTTGGTCTTGACCAAAGCTAGTAGTCCAATTACCATTAAAGAAGAATGATTTTTACTGTGTGGCTATAAAATGCTAATTTCTAACCTGCCATGAAGTTGAAGATGCTACAGAGTTGATTTTACTACATTAAGTTGTAAGAAAAACAAAGTAATAATCCTGTAATACATTAAAATCATTGTTTCTTGACGCATCTTTCTAAACTCTCTTACCTGCTGGATGAGGTGCATACATTTGGAAGACTGCACCCCGTACGCATTGTTGACTACGTGCGGAATGCCGTAATCAGCACAAATCACAGCCAGTTCTTCTAATCTACAGACATAAATATTCAACAGAAAGACATATTTTTACTGTGCTTTTATAAATTACAGTGTGAAAACTTTTCTAATTTAATAGTTATTCTTAATGTACACTAGGAAAAAAATGGGAAAATTGAAATTTCTGTATCAGAATTTTAGCATAAAATTCAGCAGCAGGCACTTTAGGATAAATCTAAAAAAGCTTTTAAAATAATGTTACCAATAAATGAGAAAATGGGTATTTATAAAAACTTACATAGATGGTAGCTTTTAAATCGCTTTAAAATTTCCTGTATATATATAAAGCAAGAAGCAGATTATAATGACCCCTTACAAGGTGGTATGCTCATTTTTAAATGCTTTTGGTTGCTTATTATACTAAAGCTAATATCTGCAAAATAATTAGCATATCTCGAAATCTTAAGAAATCTCACATTTAACATCTCATAAAGTAAAAAATACATTTTCAAGTAGACTTTAATGTATTAAAAAATACAGAACATTAAAACGTTTCAGTACCAAAATAACATTTTCCAACAACTTGGAAACTAAAGAATCTTTTAAATAGCTGCCAGTTTTAAATTCACTCTTACTTTTTCATTTGACACTCCTTATATTAAAACAATTTGAGAGTCTAACTCTATGTAAAGTAAGGTAATAAATTTCAATTAGAATGTAATAAATGATGTTCCTCTGAGAAACTAACTACTACTTGTGACGGAGGTGATCTCTTAATAGAAATGTCTTCACGTGCTGTGAAGCTAAGACTAAATCCTATGATTTAATAAAGTTAAATTTTTAAAAAATGTTCTTTCTACAATATAAAGAATCTAGAAGCAAAGCACTTTTATTCAGTAAAAGTTCTTTCCCACACGGATGTATTTCAAATATCTATTACATGGTTTTATTACTTACTTTTGCCAAATACGTTTTCTTTTTTAGTAGACACACGTTAATATGTTTTTTAAAGTACAGATAGGACTGACATTATTCTGTTCATTCGTCCTAAGTTTTCAGTTTACTTCCTTAAAGTATTATGAATTAAAGAGTCATTTTATCATTCATTTTCATAAAGCTCACAAATTGACACAGGAACCTTTCTACTACTTAAATTAATCAGATGTCGTTTTTAACAAACTAGACCTTCTGGGATACACCCGAGTATTTTCTTCATAAAATGCACTTTGATGTGTTTGTGTTCTAATGAAAACATTCCTTAATAACAAAGTTCCTTGACAGTAAGATACTATAACAACATAAAGTACTATTTTATAAAGAAAAAAGAATCACTTGTGAGTAGTTTTAAATACTCAGAATTGAGGAAGTCTGCTCACGTTTAGAGCGTATAGAAAGGTATTTAATGAAAGGCAAGGAGAGACCAAAAATCTTACATGTGAATCAAATTGTATTCTAACTTAGCAGCCAACTGAAGATCAGCTTGTCAAATAGAAAAAATGATATCCTTTTTTATTACATTTCCTTTGACTGATTTTGCCCCACAATACTCTGTCAAATTAATTAATAAAGACAACATATATATACAACTATTCAAATTAAGACTATAAAGGAATTAAGCTTAATGCAATGAAATAAAATCATATTTTAAATTTAATAAAATCAGAAGTTCAAACATATTACTACAACTGTGTATTACCATTTTCCTAAAGTTCACCCATACCAGAAACAGTCATTATATAACACAACTAAAAAAAATGGCACGAGAATTTTGCTCACTGATAAAAAACTTTAGTGATTTGTTTCCAAAAGAGATAATACATGTAAAATACTTAACCCTACACCAAGCATACTGTAAACATCAAAAAAAAAGTCAAAATGAAACAAAACTATCCTCAAGCATAAATAATCTAACATAGGGGCCCCTAGGTGGCTCAGTTGGTTCAGCATCTGACTTCGGCTCAGGGCATGATCTCACAGTTCGTGAGTTCAAGCCCCGCGTTGGGCTCTGTGCTAACAGCTCAGAGCCTGGAGCCTCCTTTGGATTCTGTGTCTCCCTCTCTCTCTCTGCCCTCCCCCGCTCGTACTCTGTCTCTCTCTCTCTCAAAAATAAACACTAAAAAAATCTATTACAAATATCCATGTGCTGTTTTTAGAAACGGGATTTATTTCTATCACATTAAAATTCTTCTAGATAGCAATATCATCAATGAAGAACAATAGGGATTTTTTTAAATATTTCAATACTAATTTAAAATCTGATTGGTAAGTAATGAATAAACAACAAAAGCATATGTAACATAATCTTAAAATAGAATCCACAGAGTAACATAACAAGGTAAATTTTCAAAAGCATGCTCTTAAAATTGTCTCTTAAAACATGCCTATAATAATAAGTAGTAATAATAATAGTAAAATGATAAAAATTAACATACATTCATTACTGCCGAAGTATGTGATTCCATGAATTAAAACTAAAGTATATACAACTCAACCTAAAAAAAATAGTCCAAGTCAATATAGTTTTCACAAATTATTAGCACATCAGTTCAAAATGTTCAAATGAAACAGTTGCTGTCAAAACTAGGAATCTGTATTACTATACTCAGGCCTATTACATTTCCAGAATAAAAATTTGTGGACACCCTTTAAAGAGTAAACATTTGCTTTTTCCCTTTCTGCTTTCCTTTATTCTTTTCTTCCCTTTTCTTTTGAGAGAAGAAAGGTGCAAGTGAGCAAGGGGGAGGGGGAGGGGGAGGGGGAGGGGGAGAGGGAGAGGGAGAGGGAGGAGGAGAGAAGAGAGAAAGGGAGCAGCAATGCTCTCCTGAAGCGAGGCTCCAGCTCAGCCGACGTGGGGATGTGGGACTCGAAATCACAAACTGTGAGATCATGACCTGAGCGGAAGCCAGATGCTTAACAACAGAGTGACCTAAGTGTCCTTGCTTTTCTTAAATGTATGCATTTTTCTCAAAATGCAAAGACATCCACTGTGAACACTTGAGTGTACATGTGAGTTAATCTTCCAATTAAAAGAATTCAAAAGGCAATAAATAATCCTAAAATTTTCTATTTAAAAATCTGTTAATACTGATAGTTCTTACATAGGAAAACTTACTGTAAGATCAAAGAAATGGAGATAGCAATGAAAACAAGTAAATCCAACATTATGCTTAGAAACTTCTACAAAACAATGAGGAAAAGATACACAGAGATTAGAAACAGGAACAAACAAGAAAACAGAGATGTTTTTTGTCTGCTCAGGTCCACTTGCTACTAGTTGTTTTCCCAACTTCTCTATCCAAATTTTCATTTTCCCAAACCACTGTCGTTTCTCCACCGGTCCATTCACCTATTTACTGCCACGTGTTACTTAAGCATGTTTGACAATTAGTATGTCTGCATTTCCCTGAAAAGACCAATCAACATCAACCGGACAGTATTTACAAATTATTTACCTATCAGGCACCCTTGGAGCAAAACAGGAGGTAGTAGAATGAACGCACAGAATGTGATCGGGCCCAAGTTCCCGGACTTTAGCCTCCACTGCTTCCAGGTCTGTGCGCAGCTCGTCACCTTCTAACACGTTCTCTATCACCACAGGTTCAAAACCTAACCAAGCCAATCCGAAATCAAAGTGTTAGGTAAACGAAAGTAAGAAAAATCCTGGAACTCTAGGAAACAGTGCCATTCTGCATAAGAACTCTAAATATTTGATTTGGTCAGTGAACCCTCCCCTAGTGATAAAGACCTGGCTCAATACTGGTATGAGTCAAAGGCAGGTCAAAATAATGTGAAGGACCCCTAGACCACAATTAGGACCACAAAACTATTTAACACTCAGATATGCCCAGAAAGATATGCCTATTTCTGGGAAGGAAAACAAATGTCAAATAGACACCTATAAAAGTAATTACACAGTCACTGATAAAAGGATCACTTAGTACATACAATTTCAGACCACAGAAAAGTAAATCTACTCATTCTCTGGCAACATTTCATTCTAAGTTCACCTTATGTCAGGAATGAACAAAAAATAATACAATTGAAGTACCAAAACAAATCACAATCAACTTAATATTTTACTGCTAAGGAAAAAGTAATGCATTTTAGTAGCCTAATGATCACTGACCCATCTCATAGTTTACAAGGGTCTTCTATAACTTACATACAAAAACTTTCCCAATTTTCAATTGAATTAGTACACTTAACTAGCATATGCTCAAAGGTCTACCCAAATAATAACTATGTAATCTTGTATGGTGAATATTTAGAGATCCATGAACATTAAGAGTTGTATGTGCAATATACACACTAAATAATGTATGGAGCATTTATTTTTTTCATATGAAATTTACTGTCAAATTGGTTTCCATACAACACCCAGTGCTCATCCCAACATGTAAAGCATTTAGATAACTAAATTATTTTGTAATATTAGTAAGTACTTAGGGTAAAAGTAAAATATAAGTGCTTAAATCTTACAAACTGGATAGAAACTAAACTTGGGAAATTTTACACATAAAGTTATTATGCAGTTACATCTTGAGTCTTCCCAAATAGCAAATCCACAGCAGACTAGATTCATGGATTTAGGGGCTGTAAGAGATTAAGAAACCATTTAGCTGACCTCACTCGTGTCAAAGATAAGGGTGCTGAAGTTTAGGAAAATTGAGTGGCTTTCACAAGACCACACAACAAATTAAAGCACAGTTATGAGCAAGTAGTTTTGTGTTCTAAAATCTATATCAAGTTGTCTGCATTCTATCTACAGAAATATAAAAACCTGGCCACTATAAAATCAATTCAATTATGTTGGTGCAGATATGTCCAGGTTTTATACCTGTATTTTCACAGCTATCAAAACAAACACACAAAACTTTACTTAAATAAGTAGCTTCCTAATTACAGCTGATTTTCTATTACTTCTCAAATTCTCTAGACACAATCTTATTTTTGCTTTTAAAACTTTTTAAAATGCAATTTTTTTTGAGGATACAACTATCTTATTTACTAAGAATTAGGCTATCCTAAGAAAGGATAAACTATAAATTGTAGTACAAATCCTAATATCTTTTGGAAAAGTCTCCAGTTTTTCAACATGGCAATCTTTCCCAGAGGTTTGGTTATTAGTTCTTTGGTTAACATGATATAAATAAACAGACTTAACAACTTGACGCCACTTAAAATAAATCAGAATATTTTTTAAAAGTCTGTCAGTTTCTGCTATATGTCCTTACTATGAATCCCTTTACATGAGTTTCTTTAGGATTATTATACAGTTTAATTATAGCCTAATACAGTTCATTTCATACAACACACTGAGGCCATTCAAAATTAACCTCAAATTCTCAAATTCGACTTGAATTAATCAAGCCAAATACTAAAATACCAAAGTAGAGTTTCTGCCTCATTTGTCCTTAATAATGTCTATATCCTTACACTTTTTCTTTCTTTCTTTCTTTCTTAACTTAGAGACAGAAAGAAAGAAAGTGTGTGCACGTGTGCACGTGAGTGCAAGCAGGGAAGGGGCAGAGAGTAAGGGGGAGAGAGAATCCCAAGCAGGCTGTGTGGAGTCTGACGCTCAATCCCATGAACTGAACCATGAGATCATGACCTGAGCCAAAATCAAGAGTCAGACATTCAACCAACTGAGCCACCCAGGTACCCCTGTATCCTTACACTTTGATTCATGCTAATAATTTATGTGTATTCCACTTATGTATATGCAACAACCATTCCTGAAGCACAGTCTATGCTCCAAGGATTGCCGTTGGGCATTTCATATGCCACCCTATTTAATCCTCAAAACAATCTTGTGAGACGGGTAATCATATTCTTTAAAATGGGGACATATGATACAGCAATTCCACTTCTGAGTATACACCCCAAAGAATTCAAAGCAGAGACTCAAACAGGTACTTAAGCACCCATATTCATAGCAGCATTATTCACAAGAAACAAAAAGTGAAAGCAACCCAAGTGTCCATCAATGAATGAATGAATGAACAAACGAAATGTGATATATACGTATATATATGCATATATATATGTATGTATATATACACAGTGGAATATTAGCCTTAAAAAAGGAAAGAAATTCTGATACGTGCTACAACATGGATGAACTTTAAAGATACTATGCTATGTGAAATAAGCCAGTCTCAAAAGGACGAATACTCTGATTCCACTTATATGAAGGACCCAGAGTAGTCAGATTCATAGAGACAGAACGTAGAAAGGTGATTGTTAGGAAATGGGGGTAGTGTGGAGGGAGCAGTTATTGTTTAATGGGTAGAGACTCAGTTTAAGAGGATGAAAAAGTTCTGGAGCTGGTGTTACGCAATGGTTGCACAACAATGTGAATGTATTTAATGTCAGAGAACTATACCTTTACAAATGATTAAAATGGTAAATCTTGTTATGTGTATTTTATGACAATAAAGGGAAGGAATAGGAACACGCTTAGTTTCTTTCTCATTCATCTATCTCTATATAAACAGTCTGAATCTTCTGCATTATATATGCCGCTCCTCTTCCTTTACCTGCAGTGATCATGGATTTAAAGCAGGACTTCTGGTCTATTCTCGGCCATATAATATATTTTGCCTTTGGTCTTCTGTGTCGTAATGTTAAGAAACACAAGGTTAGACTCATACCAGTTGCCATAGGAACTACAAAGCAGTTGGTCACTGTATGGACACCTAAAAATAAGAAGTAAAAGAGAAATTAGTTATTCCACTGAAAAACCAGCACCCTTCATAAAGAAATGATATACTTCTTCAATTAAATAGTAAGAGTTATAGACTTAGTGCTGCTTCTGTCCTTGGTCTCAGGAGGCTCACTGCCAAATTCATCCTCCTGGCTTATGGTTCTGATTTTCCATCTTTTTCTAAAGGGTTTTAAAATATATATATATATATATATATATATATATATATATATATATATGTATGTATCTTTTCAAAAGCCATTTATAACCTATTTGGAAAGAGGCATTAATAAAAGATATTAGGCAAAAGTGTGTATGGCTGGTCAGCCAAAAGTATTATGATTAACATAGTACATACCAGCCAACTTTATGATGTCCAGGACCAAAGAATTGGTAATTTTGTTCAAAAGGCTAGAACCTGCAGCTTTTGGTTGCACAGCAGAAATATCACCCGATCGTCCAATTCCATGAATGAACCTAAGCAAAAAATGGGCCAACAACTGGACAAAAATATTCAGTGTTCTAAGTAATCCACTGTATAAGTATACAGACACAATAATCAAAACAACAGGCAACACTTGACTATTGTAGACATTTTTCATACACTATTAACAATGTAAAAATATCCTAGTTAAGTTGAAACAAATTCATCATTTATACTGTGGTAGCTAGTCTCCCAAGATGGCCACCATCAATTCCTCTTCTCCCTATGCTACACACTATTGTCAACACCGAGAGAGAGAATCAAATTCCCCTGCATTGAATCTGCACTGGCCTTAGTGAACTGCTTAGCCAGGAAGAATCTAGCAAGAAGTGATGGTCTGGAATTTCTGATCTAGGTCAAAGAAGCCTTAAAGCTTCACCTGACCTCTTGAAGGGCTTGCTTTTGTGGGAGTTCCCTCTCATAATCCAGCTGCCATGCTGGGAGAGGCCCATGCCACCTGGAGAGGCCCATGCCACCTGGAGAGGCCATCTGATCTCTCAGCCATCTAAGTGAGTCAACTTAGACAAACTGTCCAGTTGAACCTAATGACTAAACTCTCAGCCAACATCTGACTACAACTGTATGAGAGACAGAAAGCAATAATCATCCTGCTGAGCCCAGTTAACCCCCAGAACTGTGAGAGATAATAATAAATGATTGTTTTCAGCCACTAAGTTTCGAGGTGTATGTTAGCAGCAATAGAAAACCAGAATATATGTAACATCAGATTCTCTTCTTTCTTCCCACTTCCTTAACCAGAGCAGTGGACTAAGTTCCCATGGGCATAAGCTGCTATTTCAAATATCATGTTAATTTTAAAAATACTACAGCTGACCCCTGAAGGCAGGAGTTTGGGGGGGGGGGGGCACACAGTCAAAAATTCACAAATAACTCTGATTCCCCCAAAACTTAATTACTAATAGCCTACTGTTGACTGGAAGCCCTACCAATAACATAAACAGTCAATTGACACATATCTTGTATGTGTATTATATACTGTTTTCCAATAATAAGGTAAATTAGAGAAAAGATCATGTTATTAAGAATATCATAAGGAAGAGCAAATGCATTTACAAGTACTGTACTATATTCATCAAAAACAAATCCACATGTGAGTGGACCTGCACATTTCAAACCTATATTGGTCAAGGGTCAACTGTGTCTACTCCTTAAAATAGTGCGCAAATCTACTCATTTTGATTAGATGATGTCATACACGTGAGAGACACTTCTGACTATTCTTCAGAATCAAAAGTCTGTTTGTACTTTATAGTTAGATCAGAAATCCTTCACACTGGGATTATCACAGAACACTAGTGTTATACTTCATTATCCCGGAAACCTAATGTAGAAAGCATTTTTTTACAAATATTATAAATCATGTTATCAGCCCATTTTAACCATGAATTTTTCATCCAAGTTATAGATTCATTATTATTATTAGTTCCGACTGCAATGGTTTTGATTGAAATAAAATTCTACTATCTGCAGAAGAGTTTCATCACTGCAAATTTCAAGACACGAGTGTTTACTAGTTTACCTATATTTCATGGAAACTTTGAAGAACAGAGAAATGATCATATTTGGAAATACTACCAATTAAATGGTTAACAGAATTGATAAAAAGCTCTCTAAAATATTGCAAAAGAAAAAGGTGACTTAATAATCTAAAATCAAATTTAAGGTATCTTTCCTGCATCTACTGCAACAAAGCAAGGTATTTATAAAATAACTCATTTTAGATACAGATGAACAACATTTTAAAGTTCTACCTACATATCATTCTCTTAAAAAAAAAAAAAAACTTGCAATGTTAGAAAAGAAACAGCAAACTGGGGCACCTGGATGGCTCAGTCGGTTGGGCAGCCGACTTCAGCTCAGGTCATGATCTCACGGTCCATGAGATCAAGCCCTGTGTTGGGCTCTTGCTGACAGCTCGGAACTTGGAGCCTGCTTCAGATTTTGTGTCTCCCTCTTTCTCTGCCCCTCCCCTGCTCACGGTCTCTCTCTCTCTCAAAAATAAACATTAAATAAATTAAAACAAAACAAAAAAAGACCCAGCAAACTATAAACAACCTTAACATCTTTAAACTCTTACAACCAAACAGGCTTATTACATTAAACGTTATTAACGGAACGTATAGGCAGTATTGTTCACCACCCAGAACCTGACAGAATAGCCACCACTGTCATCCTACTGTCCTGAAAAACATATACTCAAATTGTTTCCATCTCCCTGTTGCATCTAGTTTCTATGTCCATTTGAATAGGGAAGAAGTAGGTTACCAATGGACATTGTATAATTTAATATGTTACTATTACCACCATTGTTTTTAACAAAAAAAAGGGGGGGGGATGTCTTCTACTTTAAAAATATACCTGTAATGACGCCGAGCAACTAATGCAGATGCCACTCTCCCTTCTCTTTCACCAACACCACAATTACCCAGGAAGTTGTTGCTGTCCATGATTGCAAGTTCATGCAAAAAGAGTTCCAGTGTACTTTCATCCCAACCATCCTCTGGACACTTGCCCTTTAAACAAAACAAAACAAAACAAAACATGTATATTGAAGAAAACCATCCCCCAGGACCTTACTTCAATACATTTTTTAAACTTTGTAATGTGTATTTTGCCATACTCCTTGCTTTCTAAACTTCAGACATAAATTCCGCACTATGAGGAAACCTCGAATAGGCAAAACATTCGTTACACTGCATTACAATTCTCTACAGATTGCCAGAAGTGATAATAAATGAATACGATGAGATTTACTCAGGTTTGATGTTTCAATGAGTTAAAGTAACTGAAAACCAATAAACCTTATCTTCAACGAGGACTGTTCCAACCAGGCTGCTGAAACTAGGGATTGTCAAACGTCGGTGAAATTAAAATTCGGGATACCGGTAGGAACGAGACCTGTGAAGTTCGGGGGCAGCTCTTGGCTCGAGTTAGTATGTCGTGGTTTAGAAACAAAGTGTTCCTTCCGTGAGTCCTTGGGAGTAGTGGAAGACGGAAGATGCGAACCTTGCCCTTTTCGCCAACAAAACAGTAGCAACTGGGACTTCCACATCCCGAAGTTAGAAAAGAACCAGACTCAAAATCCCGACTCCCGCACGCTCCCTTCACAACACTCTCTGGGTTTTGCTGACTCTGGTGAGGCTGAGAAGGAGCTGAGCGCAGCAACTCAGCACAATGCTTGCCAAGCTGCGACAGACTGCCGCGGACAGGTCTCAACCAGCAAAGAAGAGCGGGTGGGCAGGACGCAGCACGACCGGGGCGCTGGGCGGAACCGGAGGCTGGGGGGAGGGGGGGCGCTGCGGCTGGAGAGGGGCCCGACAGCTCGGTACCTTCTCCAGAAGCAGCCGTACGAGGTGCTCATGCGAGCGGCGGGCCTCACAACCCTGCCGCACGTAAGCCGGCGACACCAGCCGCTCGCCCGCCGCGAAGCTCTCGCGGTTCATTTCGGCGGTGGCGACCGCAGCAAGAGAACACTCGACACACCCTGCACCCACTACTGAACCGGGACGCAACTCGCCGCCTGGACGGTACGGCAAGGCCTTGGGACAAAAAGCGCGTCTCGCTTTCGCACATGCGCAATCCGCATAGATGGTGCCCTAGCAAGCGTGGACTTGAGCATGCGCAGACGTCTGCGCGTGTGGCGGGCTCCTGAGACGGGCTTAAAGGAAGAATTTGCCCTTGTGCAGAGGGGCCCAGGAAAGTACAGGGGAGCTATGTGAACTTCTCTGCAGAAAAACTTTCGGATCTTATGTGTTCCAACTCCGTTGAATGGTGAGAGTTGCGCAGTCTGTGCTTCAGCCTTACACAGTAGTTCTCATATTGCAGAACCTTTCATCCTTTTTGCACGTCCCAACATTTCCTATTATTGCTTTGACAGCCCGCTACGAAATAACCGTGTCCCGCGCCTTCCGTCCTTTGCACTACAGAAAGCCCCAATACTTGCCACCCACCAACTGATTTTACTTTTTTTTTTTTTGTATACCCCACACCCACGCCCACATACCTATGGATATAAACTTCCTAAAGTCTAGGGACTTGGTTTTCGCTGCCATACCTCCCCAAGCGCCTAGAACAGTGCCCAGAATATATAGTAGGGACTACAAACATTTTCATGTTGATTTAATGAATTGCTTTGACCATTAAACAACCCAGGGCTAGGTATGGGATATATAGGAATGAAAAGATAGGATCCCTGCTTTCAACTTCCTTGCACTCTTCTCCTTAGGTGAGCCTACAGTAATTCCTGACATCGCTCGAGTCCACTTGAATTGGTTCATACTCGCTCGCAAAAGCTGATTGTTAAATGTGCGGTAATTTTGTGAGCTGGTTTTTAAATACAGCCACTTTAAATTATATTAAAAGCAAAAGTGATGAATACACAAACTTTATCACTTCCTACTTATTTTTACTACATTCTATTGTTTAAAGTGCGCTTCTGAGATTATTCACCTCTATTATATCCGTGTGGTGGAAACACAACGTAATGGTGTACTACCGCACATCTCTTTCCAACTCCCTGTTTAGGGGCATCATGATGGGAGTTTGGAATTGGCCATGGTAGAGTGGAAATCACCATGGAAATCAACAACTGCTACACATCAGGCCCTGACCTCCCTGCTGCTGCCCAGGAATTAATTGTTTAGTATGTACCAACTCACCACTGTACCTACTACATGTTCCCAGGGCATCCTACCATTTGTCAGCCTGGTACTTGTCAAGCTGCATTTCCATTGTTAATTTTCTGTTTTCCTCAACTAGATTGTGAACTCCGGTTTGACGAAAGCTATATGGGATATCTGTGTTCAAAGCACAGAACTAAACACAAAATAGATGGGCCACAAATTCAAATTTATCTGAATGATAGGCGGTTTAAAAGCTTTGTAAAATTACACAGAAATATAAGCCACAAAAATAATGAGAATTTAGCTCATTGTTTAAAGTAAACATCAGCCTTCAAACTTTTGAAGAGTTCAGTTCTTATTCCCAAAATACAACTATTTTTGCAACTTCTTTGGAAAAGCCTTCAAAGCTATCTTGTCAATCACATGTAAGTGCAAGACCCATCTCATTATTGAGTGGACACTCTAGGTTTTTGAGCCAGCAGTTTCTCTCACCTTACTTACCAGTCTTAATTTGGAAAAATGTTTGTTTCCAGAAACTAAATCCATCATCAAGGTATGCCTTCATAGAAATTATTCAAAAACTGCAGGCTGTGGAAGCAATTTCAAAAGAGGTATTCCAATATTATCTTCACCCATTCACACACCCAATGAGTATTGAACATCTAACATTTTTTTAATTTTTTCTTTCTTTCTTTCTTTCTTTCTTTTTTTTCTTTAGAGAGAAAGTGCCTGTGCAAGTGGGGGAGAGAGGGAGAGAGAGAGAATCCCAAGCAGGCTCCATACTCGGTGCAGAGCCAAACGTGGGCCCCGATCCCACAACCCTGAGATCATGACCTGAGCTGAAATCAAGAGTTGGATGCTCAACTGACTGAGCCACCCAGGTGCCCAGGCATCTAATATTTTTAATACCACAACATCAGATAATTTAATTGTCTTTACAAGATGTAACATAGTTAAACATAGATCCAACATTCATAGTCTGAATTTTGCTTGTGTCACTAGTTGTTTGACTTTGGGTACATTGCTCGTACTCCCTGAGCTTTACTTTCCCCATTTGTAAAATAGGAACATGGAGGAGACCATTGTCTTGATTAAATGAGATGTAATCTCTCAATGCCATCTTTGCCTTGATGGACTGGTTGTACAAATGGACAAGGACTAGACCTTGTCTGATGTCGTAAGAACCCCAACCCATAATCTCTGCAGTAAGTAGCCCAGGGAGCCAAACCAAAACCCCTGCAGCAATCTCGCCAGAACAGTTAGGACTCAGTCAATGACTTCCAGCTTCCCAATTTTTTCACTTGCTTCCAACGCAGGACTAACCAGAGAAAGCCAAGTATGCTCCCTAAACCAATGACATAAGATGCCCTTTTCTAATTAGCCTACCTCCATCTTCCCCTTGCTAACAACTCCCAATCAGAGCATACCTGAACCCTTCCCATTTTTTTCACCATAAAGCTTTTCCACCCTTCTGCCTGCCATTGAGTCTCCAAATGTGAGTGATGGTGACTAACTCCCTTGCTATAGGAAGCTCTGAATGAATAGTCTCTGTTTATTATTTGGGTGGTCTTTGTTCCTTGCCACAGTTTTCCTGGAGACTCCACTGAGACATGGTCTGCACTGTCCATCACTGTGGCCCCCAGCCTTTGACCAGATGTGGTACACGCAGAGGACCCTTGTGCCTTGCTGCTTGTGGCCTGTCAAGTCTGTGCCATCGTCGTAAGTCAGTGCTGGGTCTGAACTCTGCTATCTTTGCATGGAGTTCCTCAGCTATTTATTGTACTTATTCTATCCTTGGTGGAATCAGGCCATTCCTTTTCATTCTTTTTTGGCTGTCTTTTATATTTTTATTTTGTATTGTGCTACCTGAAAATGCTGTTTGTCATAAAAAGGAGAATCATAGGGTAGAACACAGCCATAGACCCTGTAAGTCTGTTGTTCAAACCAGCCTGAGAGACCAGTGAGTTTAAAGTTCTCACCAGATGGCCATCCATTTGGACAAACATCACTGTGGGTCACCAATAAAACTGAGTGAGGCACTCCTTCCATCTTGATTTTTGGTCTTGAGAATTTGCCTTTAATTTAGAGAGGGGGCTCACTCTAATTTTCTACCTGCTGGGGGGGGGGGCACAGATTGTCAGGTCTGTGTTTGGAGGGGCCAACCCTCAGGTGGGAGGCCTGAGACACAAAGAGCATAAGCATCACTTTCAACCAACCATTGCCAGCTCTCCTGGGTTTGTCTAAGCCTAAACCCACTTCCCCGCCAGGAAAAACAGCTGCTTCTTATATGTGGTGTCATTACAATCCTAATTCTGGTGGCTGTCTCTCTTAGTGGCATAACTTCAGCAATGAGGATCTGGGCCTTCCGTGGCCACGCTGCGGGACATTTGACTTGGATAAATTTGGTGTTGATAGGCAACCTCGAAAAGAAGGGGAATTAAGATTTCTCAGGTCAATGGACTGCAGTTTTTAACTCGTATGCAGAAGCCTCCAAAAGAAATTCTGGTTCAAAATTTATTTCACTTAAACATTCTTTGACCAAAGCTCGTGAGCAATTTGACGAACTTAGGCAACAAGAAACTAGACTCATTTCCTAGTAAATCCTTCCTGTCCTTGTCTTCCAGTGGCCTCCCTATATCCAATACCCCTCTACTTCTTTACCCTTCTCATCTCTGTCTTTCCTCGCTTCTGTCAACTATGCCATTCTCTTCCTCTTGAGCAGACCCCCCCCCCCATGTTTGCCCAACAGCCTCCTAACGCCACAAAATATCACATGCCTCTGAAGATCCGTATCTTATGAGCCAGGTAAGCAGGCAAGTGTAGAATTTAAACTTTGGATGATGAGTTAAGATGAATTAAGAGCTATAGTTAGAGACCTCCTTACAAGACCCCCAACAAAACCAGCAACTATTCCTAGAAGAATTTACAATGCTTTTGGGTACATATGATTCAGGGCTACCTAACCTATGTCAGCTTGTATACATGTTGGTCAGAACCTCAGATGCTAAATCTTGGATAACAAAAACTAATAGGATTGATGCAGAAAGGGGTCTACAGGCTCTCTTTTATCCACAATAAATCTAGGGTTTAAAAAAATCCTGAAAAGTAGGGCAAAGCCTCTTACAAGCTATACCCCTAAACATTTCCAATAAAAATTAATCAGACTATAATTTAATCATGAAACCAAGAAAAAAGGTAAAAGTTTAAGATTTTTTTTTTTTTGTGCTAGACTAGAAAATACCTCTGACAACATTCGGGAGTTAATAAAGGTGTCAGTGTAAAAGCAGCCCTTTTATCTCATTCTGTCAATGGAGTTAAGCCTGAAACTGAAGCCTAATTCAAAAATAGAAATTAGAATAGGAAATAGCACCTTTGCCTAAACACCTGTTGGTATATTTTAAAAAAGGTTTAGAATCAAAATGAGACAGAGTCTAAAATAAACTATGATCTTGCCGAACCAACAGCTAGGTGATACACCTTCCAAGCAACCATTTTTGACAAGGACGCTGTAGACAGTATAAATAGAAGGGACACTGGCAAAACAGAATGTCCTATCTCATAAAAGAAAACCAGGGACAAAGGAAAACCCTCAATCCTGATCAAAAAGGGTACTCTAAAGAAGGAAAAAGCTCCCGATATCCTGACTTACCCTTAAATGCTCAAGTTGAATAAATACAGTTGGTAAACCTGCTCAATTCCTGGTAGATAGGTGCTGCTCTTACTACATTAAACTCCTCACTTGCTCAAAGTCTTTCTCAGACTAAACATGTGCACAATTCTTTCAGTCAGAAATACAGATAGGTCTTTCAGACAACCCACAGACTTTTCCTAACTCCCAGCCCTTAACTGTAGCACTTACTCTCTTGAATGAAAAGCACTCCTTTCTGCTCTGTGATAGCACCCCTGCGAATCTGATAAGGAGAGACTTACTCCACAGCTGTAATTGTAATATTAAATGCTCAACAGAGGAACTGTTAAAGTTCCAGAGCACTCTTCTATTCATAATCAAATTGTGTCTGTCAAGATATACCTTTGCCCTCCTCAGTATAATTTACGCATACTCCAGATAAAGTTCTTGCCATCATACCTGACATTCTATGACCTTCAAAGTCCACTGACACAGAAAAAATAATTGGAGCAGAATGCAGAAAGTTCTACTTACCAAACAGGGAAGGGTTATCATTTTTTTCAAGACTTAAGGACAATCAATAAAATGTTTGTCCCTTGCTTCCCAGTAGTACCTAACCCAAATATCATTTTGGCATAATTCTACCTAAAGTTAAGTTGCTTCAAAATAGTTAATCTTTGCTTTGCCTTTTTCAATGTGCCAGTTCAGGATAGCACATTGTATTCAGTCATCATGTCTCCTTCATTTCCTTCAGTCTATTATAATGTCTCAGTTTATTCCTGTTTTCCATGTCTGTGACAATTTTGAGGAATACTGGTCAGATATTTTCTAAAATGTTCCTCACCTGTAGTTTGATATTTTCTCATGGTTAGACTAGGGTTATTGGTTTTGGAGAATCCCATAGAGATGCAGTGCCCTTCTCATATCAGTTGTACATGAGATTCAAATGATTTAATCACTTGTGGTATCCTAGATTGGATCTTGAAGTGGAAAGAAGATATTAATTAGAAAACTAGAGAAAGCCAAACAAAGTCTGAAGTGTGGTCAAGAGTATGTGTCAAGTTGGCTTCTTAGTTTTGACAAATGTATTATGGTATCATTAGGGGAACCTGGGTGAACATATGAGAACCTTCTGTTTTATCTCTGTAATTCTAAAATTATTCCAAAATTACAAAAAAGTTTACTTTTAAAAAATGAAAGAGACATTTTCAGATGAAAACAGAGAATTCTCACCAATAGAATACCATAAAAGGAAGCCCTAAAGGATATTCTTAAGGCAAAAGGAAACTGGTTTCAGGTGGAATATCAAATGCAAAAAGGGGTAAAAAGCAACAAAAATGGCAAGTTATTGTGGTAAATGTAGGTTAATATTGTCTATATAAAAAAACTACAGTAATGTGTTGAGGGGTTTATATATGTATAGAGTCAAAGTACATGATTGGCATTTAATTATAGAGGGACTTAGTAAATAGAGTTAAGTGTTATAAAGGCTTTGTACTCATAGAGTGGCCCATGGAGGTTATTAGAAGGCAGAATCATGGACTTCTTCTCAGACTTACTAAATCAGAATTCCTATTTTAACAGGGTCCTCTGTTGTAGGAGATAAACTTAGGAATCCCCCAGGGTTACACCAGTGGGTTGACAAGTCATAAAGAAATACAAAGTCATAAAATGTTCACACCCAAGCCTGGGTAAACCAGATTGACACTCCAAGAATAGCGGGGTGCAAAGACACCCTGAGAATAGGGAGGCACAAAGGTGCCAGGAATAGGGAGGTGCAAAGGCACCCCAAAATAGACAGAGAGATGCAAAAGCCTGAAATAGAAACAGTGCAAAGGTGCCCAATACATAGAAATAACAAGATTAAATATTCAGGGGGAAAGCACCCCAAATTTAGTACTATAGCAGAAAAGCTCCTTTCATAGGAGAATAGGGCCAGGTTAGGTAAATTGGTGAATTGGACTGTGGACCACTGCGCTGCAGGCAGAGCAGCCCAGAGCGGAAATGGTTAACAAAAGAAAAGGTGCCTTGTCAACCCTGAGGTTATTTCCCCTACCTGTCTCGTCCCTGAGGCTAGCTAAGGTAAACATAGGTGCTGCCTCATGTCCGCTGTAAACAACGCTCCTCCCAACTGCCTGGCGCCCGGATTTTGTTTTGTATTAACCCAAACCCCTAACCACAAATATCCTCAAGACCCCCTTTCCCTCACGACCACAAGTTAATGTTCACAGATTCATTGTCCCTTTGTGCGTGTCCATCACGATGTTTGTAAGCCTTCTGATCCTAATAAAAACAGGCAAGGACCCTTATTCGGGGCTTGTCTTTTCCCAGACACTAGCCATCTCTCGCTTTAATCCTGCGTCCGCTCCTTTGCTGGCCAAAAGAGAAATTTAGACATAGAGTCTATGACACTCTGTGATTCATATACACATTAAAATTTGGGAAATTCTGTTCCAAAGGTACTTCTATTGTCTCAAAAGAGTAAAAGTACCAACTGACATTAGATTTTTGTAAATATAGAATTTATTTTGTAATCTCCAGGATAACCAATAGAGAAATAGTAAAAGATTATATAATTTCCAAACTAATACAAGGGAAAAGAGGATTAATAAAAATTATCCGTTCAAAATGAGGTAGGAAAGAGAGAAAAAGAAATGAGTAGGACACGTAGAAATCAGTATTAAATATGAGTGAGCTGGGGCGCCTGGGTGGCGCAGTCAGTTTAATCGTCCGACTTCAGCCAGGTCACGATCTCGCGGCCCGTGAGTTCGAGCCCCGCGTCGGGCTCTGGGCTGATGGCTCAGAGCCTGGAGCCTGTTTCCGATTCTGTGTCTCCCTCTCTCTCTGCCCCTCCCCCGTTCATGCTCTGTCTCTCTCTGTCCCAAAAATAAATAAATGTTGAAAAAAAATTAAAAAAAATAAATAAATAAAATAAAATAAAAATAAATATGAGTGAGCTGAATATTCCTTTTAGAAGATGATGATTATCAGACTAGATTTTTAATGACAAAAACAATTACATGCTCTTTGCTGAGAATGCATCTAAAACAAAAAGCTATGAAAAGATTAAAAGTTGAAAGAAAAAGAATGGGAAAAGATATAACATGCAAATATTAACAAAAAGAAAGTAAGCACAGATTATTAATATTAGACAAAGTAGACTTTAAGACAAATGGCATAAAAAGGAATACTTCATAAAGATAAAAGATCCAAATCACCCAGAAGGTAGAATAATTCTAAATTTGTATATACTCAATAACATAGTTTCAAAACACATAAAGTCAAAACTGTCGAAAGGAAAAATAGACAATTTTATAGAAATACTGAGATAATGTAGAACAGTTTTTAAGAACCAATAGAACAAGTTAGCCCAAAAAGATAAAGATACAGAAACACTATGTTTAGTAATTTGACCTAATGTACATTCATAGAATGCCGTACCCAACTGGAAATCACACATTCTTTTCAAGCTCACATGGAACATTTACCAGAATTGACTGAATCCTGGGTCATGAAACAAGTCACAACAACTTTCAAAGCTGTGAAATCATGCTCTGACATGATGCAACTAAGCTAAGAATCAATAACAAAAACAAGACTTATTTGGAAATGAAGCATAATCCATACATCAAAGAAAATATTATAGTAGAAGTTAGAAAGTATTTTGAACTCAATGGTAATAAAAATACCACATATCAAGACTTACAGGAAACACCTAAAACCATACTTAGGAGGAAACTTTAAAAGTACATAGTAGGAGGCACCTGGGTGGCTCAGTCAGTTAAGTGACTGAGTCTTGATTTCAGCTTAAGTCATGATCTCACGGTCATGGGATCGAGCTCCCATTGGACTCCACTCTGATTGTGGAGCCTGCTTGATATTCTCTCTCTTCCTCTTTCTCTCTGCCCCTCCCCTACTCGTACACACACACAATCTCTCCCTCTCTCCCTCCCTCTCTCTCTCTCTCTCTCTCTCTCTCTCTCAAAATAAATAAACTTAAAAAAAGTATATAGTAGGGGTGGGGGCAATAGGGAAAAAAACATAGAGTAGAAAAGGAAAAAAGGCTAAAACTTTCTGAGCTAGGATTTTTATCTCAGAAGTTAGTGAATGAACAGAAAATAAATCCAAAGGCTATACAAGGAAAGAAATAATAAAGACCAGAGACTAGGGAAATAGAAAACAAAGAGGGGACCAGCAAAACCAGTAGTGGTTTCTGTGAAGTCAGGGGAGTCCAGGTCCAAAGGCCAAAGAAACTCCAAGAAGGCAGTGTGGGTGGAGATTGATGTGCAGCAGGTGGCCAGGCAGTGGGAGAAGAGGCCAGACTGCCAATGGCGGATTTGAAGTGAAATGCTGTATGTTCTAGAGGAAATCTCCATCTACTTCTCCCTATGAAATAGTGAGTCTTTCTTATTAATCCACTGTAGGTTTGGGTCTATTTGGGGGATGCCTTGAAGCACTAAAACCTGTTGTAAGGGAGGTGATAGAGAGAAATAAAGGCAGCTCAAAAGCACCTTGTCCTCTGATTTACACTAATAAGCACTCATACCAAGCCTATGTACCAGGCACTGCTCTCACTTTACCTGCTACCACTCATCCAGTCCTGCCAGCAGCACGACGATGCTGGTATGATTATCCTCACTCCATTTTACAACTGAAGGAGCTGGGCATCAGAAGGGCCTGGTGGGATGGCACCTTTGGTCAAGGGAAATAGCCAGGATTGTGACCAGGCTTCTGACTCTGGAGACTGTGATCTCCCCCACTCCTCCGCACTGTCAGTATGTAGTATCAGGGTTCTCTCCACGGGGACGTGGATGGAATAAGAAGAATAGAGCCAGAAGGGGAGAGAGGACAACTTGCCCAGAAGTGTACTAAGTCATAAAGCCCATTAAATCCCATGACCAAAAGAGTCCCCCAGCCTATTGGTGCCAGGAGTCCTTGATGCTAAAAGTGCAGAAAGCATCATAGACTCCTCCACTCCAGCACCACTCACACCTCACCCATAAGCAGTCTCCTCACACCGCGCCCTGCCCCTTTCTCTCCACCTCACCCACCAGCACCTAGATCAGACCTCTGTCAACCCCCCCCTTGACAAATGCAGTGGCCTCTCTGCTTCCACTTTGGCTTATCACCCCTTACCTTTCTCCAGTCCCTACTCAGCAGTGAGAATTATCTTTTAAGTAAATATCAAATCATGTGGTTCCCCTTTCATTTTCCCATCACACCGAGCATGCAATCCAGACTGACCGGCAAAACCCTGCAAGGTCGGACCCCCCTGACACCAAGCACTTTCCTCCCTCACTGGATAGGCTCCCACCTCACTGACCTCCCTACAGACCCTGAAACACACTAAGTTCTTCTTTTCCCACCTCAGTATCTATCCACATGCTGTGCCTACTGCCTTAAAAGATCTTCCCCTCTTCATTTTGCGTGGCTGGCTTCTAGTTTCCTTCTAGTATAAATGTCCCCTCCTCTGAGAAGCCTTCCCTGAGTGTCTTATCTAAGCAGGAATCCTATATATATTCACTGGAAATTCTTTTGTGCATTGATTGCTTGTGTAGTATTTGAGATAGAAGCTTCTGGAAGATAAGAACTCTGTTCACCTACTCTTCTAGCACTTAGCACAGTGCCTGGCACATGGTAAGCATTCACAAACAGTTTTGAATGGAGAAACGATAAGAATGGGTCCCAAACATTGCATATCATTTGGTGGTTGCTGGATGAACCCAGGTGTGGAGAGAGGAGAGAGCAGGGAGTCAGTGACAAATAGGTGACATGCCAGATTATGAGGGCATTTTATTGTTCTTATTTTTTTTTAATGTTTATTTCTGAGAGAGAGAGAGAGAGAGAGAAAGAGAGAGAGACAGAGCATGAGTGGGGGAGGGGCAGAGAGAGGGAGACACAGAATCGGAAGCAGGCTCCAGGTTTTGAGCTGTCAGCACAGAGCCCAATGCGGGGCTCGAACCCACAGACTGTGAGATCATGACCTGAGCCAAAGTCGGACACCCAACCGACTGAGCCACCCAGGCGCGTTTTATGGGGGCATTTTAAATTGTGCAGGAGCTATTTTCCATTGGGAGATGGAAATAACAAATAATGACCATACCCCTTTGTCATTCTGTTCACATGTGTTCTAAAATGTTTGGGTAGGAGAAATGACAAGTGTCTTAAGCATGGCAGGACCTGGCTGTCATCAACCTCATTAATGAGGCCTCTTAAGCAATTTGAAGCAAAATAACTTCCACGCCAATGCCAAGCTTCAAAGAGCACTTGGAAGGAGGAAGTGGGGGAAGAGTAGAATCAGTAACTAGGTTGCTCAGAGAAGTCTCCTGTGATTAGAAAAAAAAAAAAAAAAGTAGTAATTACATTTTGCTGAGGCTCAGGATTCAGAAAGCTTGGTCTCGCCTTCATCTTGTCTATTTCAGATGGAGAGCGATGGAATAAAAGTAGATGTGGATGTAGCAGAAGGTAATTTAAGACCTTCCCTGGGATGAGTAGAGCAGTTTCCTCTCTGGAGGGAGGAGAGGGGGGTAGAGAAGGCGGTCTCTGAGCATTAACACTGCAGAGATGGATATAATCCCCTGTAAAAGACGGAGCAAGAGAAAAGCTACAGGAAACTTGTCAGGAGTCTGTGAACCGGCCCAGAGCCTGGGGCTTGCTGACACTTGAAAAAGAGTGATGAAGAGTTTCCCAGGCCTTTGACACAGAGAGAGGGCGGTGGTGGAGCCCTGATAAAGGCAAGTGGTCAGGGAGTGCTGGGGAAGGTGGCTCTGGAATCAGGCCAATGGAGTCCAGAGTGGCTCTCTTTCTTTCTCTCTATAAGTTTGGGCAAATTACCCAGTGTCTCTGGGCCCCAGCTTGCTCCTCTGTGAAAGGGGCACAATAATAGTAGGGGGAAGGCAATGAGGGATGATAGGGGCTCAGCCCAGCACCCAGCACGGAGGAGCACTCGGCAAATGTGAGACTGTGATCTCTGCCCTTACAGCTAGTGACGGCCATGGTAGTGAGTAAGCCATTTGAGCCCAAGTGTGGACTTGCTCACTCGGCTGCCTTCTCATGGACCTTACCAGGGGTGGGAGAACTACAAACTACATTCTCCCAACTCCCTCCCAACTAGCGTTCTAGAAGCAAATTACATGTAGCCCATTAGACATACTTGCACAGGAGTTGGAAGGTGGAGGGCGTATTCTTGCTTCTTTCAACTGTGTTATTAGCAAGCAAGGCAGTGTAGATATGAGGGTTGTTTTTGTTTGTTTGTTTGCCTTTTAGAGTCTGTTCCCTGGGTGTCCAGAGGAAATGCGTCTTCCTGATACGAGTAACAGTCTCGGCGATGGGTTCTTGACATCATAGTCCTCATGGTGGTCTTGGCAGGTGACAGAGCCCCTGGTGGGTCAGTTCTGAAGTATGCTGGGAGTCAGTTCTAGAAGCCCAGTCCAGAGCCCACATCTCTAGACCTCCCAACGATTTTGTAAACATCTTATTCCCTATGCCAAGCTCCTTCATAGTTAAATTATCTAGAGTCATGTCTGCTTCCTGCACTCAATCCTAACTGCTGCTCTAGGTGTTTGCATTTCTTTCCTTCACAATCTCAATTATGTACTGCATTTTTCTGCAAGTGAGAAAACATTTTAAAGCATCACTCACGACACCTGGTAATATTATTTTCCTGCTTTATTCACACCTACGGAAAGACTGACTAAATGTCCTTTCTCCAAATAACTAAGCCTAAAGCATTGACATCCCGTATGACATTACAGCTGCCCCAAACTGCAGCTGTAATGCTGGAAGGGGAGTAATCAGAATAGGGCAGACCTCACAATCCCAAACCGAGAAAGTGAAGCCCAATCAATACTGACTTTCTTACGGAATGTTGTAAATGGGAAGAGAACTTTTCCAGTATTGCCCAAGAAAGATGGAGCATTGATGACTCAATATAAGTCTTCCCATTTTGAATCTTGGCAGATTCAGCCTTTTCATCGAGTGTGACTCAGCATGCCTCACTGGTGACTGTATTACTTAAAAATAGCCACTCCCTTTGCAATGGACTCAAATCATTTTTGGAAAGAGGCAGAAAAGAAATATATTCTACAACCTTACTTTTCTTGGTTACCCTATTGATAAAAGATCATGCTGAGCCTGTGACACCTCTGCTGGTGTGCTTGTCACTTCTCTATCTCCCAGAACACTCACAAGTTAGCACTCTAGACTTTTCTCAAGCCTCATAGGTCTGAAGTCATTTTATAAATGATTCAGTTCTACAGAACCTGAGAACCATACCACAGAGAACTGAGGACCATTTGTAAACCTATAGACCTGAGTCAAAATCTGAGCTTCACTCTATGAAAGCCCGCTAACCCTGAGACTCTTCTTCTGTCCTTAGAGCCTGACTTGCATTCCCACAAAGACAAACATACACTCCGATAAGTTTTTTTTTCAGTTTATTTATTTTGAGAGAGAGAGAGAGAGAGAGAAGGAGAAAGAGAATCCCAAGCAGGCTTCACGCTGTTGGCATGGAGCCTGATACAGGGCTCAAACCCACGAACCATAAGATCACGACCTGAATTGAAATCAAGAGTCGGACGCTTAACCTACTGAGTTACCCAGGCACCCCAAACATACTCTCTTTGGTCAATTCTTAATTGTCTGCATGTGGCTTATTCAAAAAACCATGTATTCTCATTAAATTAGGAGACTAGTTGAAAAGACCAAGCTCTTGGACTTCAGAGATATGGGTTCAGAGGCTTCCTGGCTCTGTGGTCTTGAACAAATTATTTCACCTCTCTGTTTCACTTTCCTAAGGAGCCAATATGAATACCTCCTTTTTGTGAGGTGAAAAACATACAAAGTAACTAAACTCAGTAAATTGTAGCAATTGATATTTTTTGCTGGAAATACAAACATGAGCAAGCCACAACCAAAAACCCTTTAGAAATATCTAGTAGAGGTGGGAATGCAAATTGGTGCAGCCACTCTGGAAAACAGTGTGGAGGTTCCTCAAAAAATTAAAAATAGATCTACCCTGGGGCGCCTGGGTGGCTCAGTCGGTTAAGCGTCCGACTTCGGCTCAGGTCACGATCTCACGGTCCGTGAGTTCAAGCCCCACGTCAGGCTCTGGGCTGATGGCTCAGAGCCTGGAGCCTGCTTCCAATTCTGTGTCTCCCTCTCTCTGCCCCTTCCCTGTTCATGCTCTGTCTCTCTCTGTCTCAAAAATAAATAAAACATTAAAAAAAAAATTTTTTTAAAAATAGATCTACCCTATGACCCAGCAATAGCACTGCTAGGAATTTACCCAAGGGGTACAAGAGTACTGATGCATAGGGGCACTTGTACCCCAATGTTTATAGCAGCACTCTCAACAATAGCCAAATTATGGAAAGAGCCTAAATGTCCATCAACTGATGAATGGATAAAGAAATTGTGGTTTATATACACAATGGAATGCTACGTGGCAATGAGAAAGAATGAAATATGGCCCTTTGTAGCAACGTGGATGGAACTGGAGAGTGTTATGCTAAGTGAAATAAGCCATACAGAGAAAGACAGATACCATATGGTTTCACTCTCATGTGGATCCTGAGAAACTTAACAGAAACCCATGGGGGAGGGGAAGGAAAAAAAAAAGAGGTTAAAGTGGGAGAGAGCCAAAGCATAAGAGACTGTTAAAAACTGAGAACAAACTGAGGGTTGATGGGGGGTGGGAGGGAGGGGAGGGTGGGTGATGGGTATTAAGGAGAGCACCTTTTGGGATGAGCACTGGGTGTTGTATGGAAACTAATTTGACAATAAATTTCATATATTGAAAAAAAAAGAAATATCTAGTAGAGGAGAATACCATCTATATATAGGTAACTGTAATAGTCTGAATGAGATGTACTGTATGATTGACGGCCCCATTCAATTTAGACTTCAAGCTTAAGTAGGAGGTAGCATTTCAAAGTGGACTAAGGCTCTGTCCAAAAATAGAGTGTTCCAGGAGAAGGGAAGAGAAAAAGCAATAGCGTAGGGATAAAAACAAGCCTGATAGGCCTTTCTGGGGAAAGCCTAAAGGCCAATTTGAGCTTGAATAGTTGGATTGCAAAAGCAGCTACAAATGCTTCTGCCTCCCAGCAACCACACCCTAGGTAACTCTGGCACACGGATGCTGAATTTGGTCATGCAACTTGCTTTGACCAGTGAGATGGATGGTAACAAATGTGATTCAGGTAGAGGCATGAAAAGCACATTTGGGCTTACCCTGATGCTGCACGTGAAATCTTTCTGCCACCATGTAAACGAGCCTGCCCTATCCAGTTGGATGATGATAAGAAACGTGGCCCAGTCCTCTCCACTGCCCCAGTCAACAGCACTGTCGGGGACAGCAACCGAGTGCCCTGCTGCTGGCCATAGATGCAAGAGTGAGCCCAGTCAAGACCAGCCAAAGAATCCTCAGCCAGGCCCAACCCAAATTATAACCCACAGGACTGTGAGCAAAAGAAATGGTTGTTGTTTTATGCTACTGAATTTTGGGCTGGTGTATTAATGTGGCAAAAGCTTGCTGATAATGTGGAGCCAATAAAAGGTGGGGGCAGGTGAAGGATATGATATGCTATCCAGATAGAAGTGCACTTAGGAAATTGGAGGCACATCGTAATTACTAGGTTAGGTAAAATAATTATTAATCTAAATATGCTTCAAAATAAGTAAGTTGATAAGTGCTTATTGAGTGTGGAAGGTAGAAATTCATAATATCCTCCACCTTTGCTACTCAAGTGTTGTCTGTGGGCTGGAGGCAGCATCACCTGGAGCTTATTGGAAGTATGGAGTTCGGGCTCCACTCCAGACCTGTTGAATCAGAATATGAATTTCAGCGACATCTCCTAGTGATAAAATTTGAGAAGCAACTGTCCTATCCTAAAAATGCAAACTGAATCCACATTGAGTACTCATTCACCTGGTCTTTCCTATTCTACTCAGATTTTTTTACTTCCTTTTTTTTTTAACCTTTTAAAGTTTATTTATTTATTTTGAGAGAGAGTAGGGGAAGGGCAGGGGGGTGGAAAGAGGATCCCAAGCAGGCTTCCAGCAGTCAGCACAGAGCCAAACGCGGGACTTGAACTCACAGACCACAAGATTATGACCTGAGCCGAAATCACAAGTCAGACGCTTAACCAAGAGCCACCCAGACACCCCTAGATATTTTACTACTTTAGATGCTTCAGTGTACCCTCTTTCCTACCTGCTTCCTACCATAGCTTTAATAAAAACAAAGAAAAACAAACAAAAACGTGTGTGTGCTTTCTTGGGAACTTTGAGTAGGGCCCAATAAATAGAACTGCTTTCCTCACCCAGGTTTTGAACCAATTAAGAAAAAAGATAAATGATATGGCAGACAGAGGCCAAAATGTCATCTTAGTCACTGATAAGGTCTACGTCAGAGATACTGCCAAATGGGGTTCCTATACATCATCCAGAGTTAGCCAGATTTATCCACAACCAGTGCCAACCCAGAGCAGACTCTCCACAGAGAAGGAAGAAAGGCCTGGTTGGGGGGAGGGAGAGGAGTGAGTGAGGGGCTGATGACAACTGGAAGCATTACCTCTGTCAAAGGAGACACTGAGAATGGTGATATGTATGCATGTGGTGGTGGTGGGAGAGACGTGTTCTGTAGAATGCAGTCAAGGCAACTGCTTCAAACCCCAATTCTTTGGAAGTAACCCTCAGTGGCAACTGATTGATGGTATGATCTTCTATTAAAATGAAATACTGAAGATTGTCAATTCTGATTCTTTTAATGTTTCTTTCTTTATTTTTGAGAGGCCTCACGACCTCAGCCAAAATGAAGAGGTGAATGCTTAACCGACTGAGCCACCCAGGCACCCCTGTCATTTGTGATTTTTTAAAAATGAGATTAGAGTTTAGGTTGGGTGGTAATAACAAAGAACCTGTTTGAAAGTTTACAAACAAGAATAGTGCAAAACTGAGATGAAAGAAGAGTAGTGTCAATGTGGGGAAAACAGGGCTTTATTTATGACGATTGGCATTTGGCCCCGGAGTGGAGAGAGCATTCAAACACCGCCATGGTACCCCATGAGCTGAAGTTGCCCCAAGACACTATACTATGGTTGCTAATAACATCGTGATAATGATGGTGAAGCCTTGCGAGGACTTACTGTGTGCCAGGTACTGAGCTACGAGAACAATATTTATTTAAGCATCACAAGAAGCCAGCGAGGGCGGTATGTTTTATCACCAGTGTTCCAATTTTAGGGATGAAATCAAGACTTAGAAAGGTTGATAACTCATCCAAGCTCACAAACTGGTAAGTGGTAGAGCAGAGATTCAAAGCCAGGTCACCAGTTCACATTTGTGACCTTGTCCCTTTTATCCTTGTTTTATGGTCACCTATATTAATTCCCTTTTTGAAAAATAACTTCCTATAATTATTATTTCAAGTATGACACATTTTTGTTATATTTCTAAAAATTTAGAAAATACAGATTAAAAAAAAAAAGTAAAAACAGGGGCACCTAGGTGGCTTAGTCGGTTAAGCATCCAACTTCGGCTCAGGTCATGATCTCACAGTTGATGAGTTCGAGCCCCGCGTTGGGCTCTGTGCTGACAGCTCAGGGCCTGGAGCCTGTTTTGGATTCTGTGTCTCCCTCTCTCTCTCTCTCTGCTCCTCCCCTGCTTGTGCTCTATCTCTCTCTGTCTCAAAAATAAACGTTAAAAATAATAATAATAAACAAACAAGAATCAGCTATAATTTCCCACAGCTATAATTTCCCACAGAGGGATAACCACTTGTTAAAATTGTGGCATATGTCCATCCGGCCTCTCTTTTGTGCACATATTTACTGGTTTTGTTGTTGCTGCTTTACAAAAAAGGGAACACATTGTAGGGGCGCCTGGGTGCCTCAGTCAGTTAAACGTTCAACTTCAGCTCAGGTCATGATCTGGTGGTTTGTGGGGTTGAGCCTTGCATGGGGCTCTGTGAGCCTGCTTTAGATTCTGTGTCTCCCATCTCTCTCTGCCCCTCCCTCACTCACACACTGTCTCTCTCTCTCTCTCTCTCTCTCTCTCTCAAAAATAAATAAACATTAAAAAGAATTTCTTATAAAAGGGAACACATTGTATAATGTTTTGTTTTCTGCTTTTTACACTTAACAATGCATTATAGACATTTTCAATGTAATTCTAAATCTTGTATTCTTCTAAAATACCATCTTCAACATCGTATTTTTTTTTCTGTTATATGAATCCATTCTAGAGTATTTAACCAATCGTCTATTATGGCTTATTTAGGTTGTTACAATATTTTCACTGTTACAAATAATTCTGCGATGAAAATTTGTAGCCTCATCTTAGTACTCATACTTACTTCAGACACTTTTTTGCCTACTCCAACGCCATTTCCTCTGCCCTCTTTTCCCCCTATGAGAACCTCCCTTTTTGGACGTTAAGGAGTGATAACTTTTCGTCTAGACACCTTTTTTCAGCCCGTGTTGCAGTTGGGTGTGGCCATATGTCTGCGTTGTAGTGGATGGAATGGCAGTGAACTTGAACATGCCATCTCCTCATCCAAGCTCAAAGAAGCAGCTGTGGCTTCCCATCCCTCTGCCTCCAGCCACTGGAGAGTCGGAAGAGCAAATACATTGTGGAAGGTGGCTGTATTCGTCAAGGTTCTCCAGAGAAACAGAACTAATAGGATATACAGAGAGAAAGAGATTTACTATAAGGAATTGGCTCACATGATTATGGTGGCCGAGAAGTCCGAGATCTGTGGTTGGCAAAGTGGAGACCTGGCAAGCCAATGGTGTAGTTCCTGCCCAAGTCTGAGGCCAAAGACAGGAGGAGGCCGATGTTCCAGCTCAAAGACAGTCAGGCAGAAAGAATTCTTTCTTCCTCACCCTCTTATTTTGGGTTGGATACAGACTAGATATGACTGACTGACTTGAGGAGGGCAACATGCTTTAGCCAGTCTTCTGATTCAAATGTTAGCCTCACCCAGGAACACCCTCACAGACCCACTCAGAAATAATGTTTTACCAAATATCTGGCCACTCCAGCCAGGTCCAGTTGACACACAAAATTAACCATCAAAGTGGCAGAGTCACAAGATGAAAAGAGTCTGGGTGACTTGATTGCCAGTTGGAGAAGCACTTGCCAGAAAGAACATCTTCCTTACGTTCCGCTGTGGGTAAAAAATAACCTATTATGTTGGAGCCATTATACAGATATTTTTGCTGTGACATGGAATAGATAGTGCTGAAAAACACACATTCAGCAAAATTGTACACGCAAAATGTTGCTTTTAGGAATATTAGGATTATAGTCAGATCACTAAACATTTATGTAACTTTGTAACCAGAGCACTAACAAAAACAGTCATTGGTACCTTGAGAGATAACTTGGATGGTCCAGGCAGGAAGCTTAGCGTGGTTAGACGTTGCCTCGAGGCTATTAAAATGCTATTAAAAAATAATTGTGGGAGATTATAGAGATGGAAAATGGATTTGCTGTTGCTAGGGATTAGGGGTGGTGGAAGGGGCTGGGCATGGCCGTGAAGGGGCAGCATGAGGGGGCCTGCGGCGATCCAACAGTTCTATAGCTTAGTTACGAGAGTGCCTATACTAATCCACTCATATGGTAACATTGAACAGAACTACACACACACACACACACACACACACACACACAGTGCATGTAAAACTGGTGAAATCTGAATAAACTCTGTGGATTGTACTGATGACCGACGTCATTTTTCTGGCTTCGGTATTTTGCAATAGTTGTACAAAATATTACTTTTGGAGAGACAGAAGACAGGGTATATGGAACCTCCCTGTACATTTGCTTTTGTGCAATTTCCTACAAATCATTTCACAATCAAAAGTTAAAAAAAACTGTGCAGAAATGCTATCTGTGCTTGTAGAAACAATAGAGATGGAAATGGAGCTCTGAGCCAGTGGGACTGCATCTAGGCGGCCAGAGCGGGGAAGGCAACCTGCCCTCAGCAGGGCTGGGGCAACCTGTCTGGGAAGGTGTTGCACTTCTTACTTCCTTAATAATACCCAAAAGACCTCTTGCCTGTGTTTCAGCCAACAGGGCTTGGAAGGTTATAATTCAACTCCTGCTATTCAAGCTCCTCATCTTTCAGAGCATGTTAATGTTTTGAATTTGATTTGTTTTCTGTCTAGCCACTTAGACAGGTATACTTGATGGCACGTGGATATTTTCAAAATATAAGCCATAATATATCTAAAGGACAGAGTTTTCTGGGAAGGTTTGAATTATACGAACACACTTGCTTTTTCTGA
Organism: Prionailurus bengalensis; assembly: GCF_016509475.1. Lineage (NCBI taxonomy): Eukaryota > Metazoa > Chordata > Mammalia > Carnivora > Felidae > Prionailurus > Prionailurus bengalensis. Next base: position 186,136,541 of record NC_057344.1, on the reverse strand, counting down.
TGTTCCGGTGTACTTCTGGGACTAAGCTTCTGCAGATCGCTGATGCCCCTGTGTGTAAAGAAAGACACAAGCCTCGGGGCACCTGGGTGGCTCAGTTGGTTAAGCTGGCTAAGTGTCTGGCTCTTGGTTTCAGCTCAGGTCATGATCTTGCAGTTCGTGAGCTCAGGCCTTGCATAGGGCTCTATGCTAAAGGCACAGAGCCTGCCTGGGATTCTCTGTCTCCTCTCTCTCTGCCCATCTCCCGTTCTCTCCCTCTCTCTCAAAATAAATAAATAAATATTAAATATATATACATATATACATATATATACATATATACATATATATATATACATATATATGTATATGTATATATATGTATATATGTATATGTATATATATGTATATATACACAAGCCTCAACCAAAATGGAGTCGGTGACTGTATAAGCCCTCAATTCCTATAACTTAACCATCAGTGTATAGGAATCACCAGGGGCATTTGTTTAAAACACAGGTTACCTGATCTCCCACTCTGAATTTCTGAAGGTGTTGGTCTGGGGATGAGGTCCAGGAGGTGTAATGTAACAAGCGCCCCAGGCGATGTGGCTGCTGTTTGCCTGAGGATCCCCGTTTGAAAAACACGGGCATAAATCCTCAACAAGGAGGAGGCTTGCCCACTAGCTTTTAAGTATTTAGTTGAGTTCCTGCTGAAATAGTGCAATTTGGCTGAACAGTGAGCTGTGGAAGAGACGAATAGAGGCGATGCTTCAAAGACATGCTGAGCAAACTGAAAAGCAAGTTAAAGCACCGTGACATTGCTTCCAGAAGCCCGGAATTGACAGCAGCTGAGAGTCATGCTGGTACCGGTGTCACCTCTGAATACAAAGAACGTTGGGTATTTTGACTTATTTCAGCAGGGATGAAATGTTAGGGAGGAAAATATTCCCCTAACTAGTTCCCTCCTCTGAAGCATCAGTGTGGAATAATAATGCCTTATATTCATGCATCAGCTTTCCAATCACCAACTTATTTGAAGCCATCACAAGAGAGATCTTTTAAATCACCTGCCCTTAGGCAAATGGTACATTTCTTGAAATTCCTTGAATGTTGAAAAATGTACTTTTGAAAAACACATTCCAAGTTCTTTATGGCTGAGAAACATTTCCTTCTCAGGCTGTTAAGAGATGTCCGGCTGAAATAAAAGTGAATACAAACAGAGGCAGAAAGTTGGTTAGCAGATGGTTAAGACATCGAGGAAAATTCTATCCCCAAGTGACACTGAGCTGCATTTGAATTTATAAAAATTATGAGACCCAGGTTTTTCCAAACACCATCCTGAACATTAATTGAAGAACACTCTTCTTAGTATACTCTTGGATACTCTGGGGTCTGGTCCATTTTTAGAATGTGGGTTTGGAATATTCTTGGCTTCTCAAGGACAAAGACTACAATCCGTTTGTTTTGTTTATTCTGCATTTAGTATCTCATCCGATGTACGAAAGATACTCAGTAATTTTGGAAGAATGAAAGCTCTCCTAGAATGTGCTAACCGAGGGGAATCCAGAATGAGTGGGGAGGGTATCTCCAGGCCCCTTCCTTCTTTTTGCTAATGATTTGCTCAGACACACAGAGTTAACCAAGCTGAATGAGGCGGCGGTGGGATTGCTGTAGGCCAGAAGGAACAGTGCAGCCTAAGAACTGCAAGTTCTCCTCATAAAGCTGGAGATCTTCAACAAATAAGACCAAGTTCCTAGTCTGGCTGCTCTAATTGGGCATCTGAATCACATTTAATTTAAGGTTAATAATAACACCAATATGTTCTGTGCCCGACCCTTTATTTGAATGACCCCATTGAATTCACACACCAACACCTATGGAACAGACATTGTTGTCTGTAAGGGACTGTGTTTGTGCTCGCTCATCCTTGCCTCCCCAGCCACTACTACATAGTGGATGCCCAAATAATAGTGCTTCGGTAAATGAAGCAGTGAGTGAGTGAAGAAAGCGAGGCTCCGGGAGGGAAAGAAACTTGCCCCAGTGGCACAGCCAGTCAGTGGGAGCTGCAATTTGAACCCAGGTCTGCCTTCTGGAGAAGCCCACGTGACTTCATTCCCTCCCGTCATCTCTGAAGAAAAGACATGGTTTCGTTTTATAACAAGGGGACTTAAACTATAAACTCATCTTCTGGTGCCTGTTTGTCAGATTATCTGTATCTTCTGTGTAAGACTTGTTTCCTCAGACTTCTAAAAGTCACAACTTCGAGGACACACTGAGTCCCTCAGAAATGACAGACAGCTTGTACATGTGCAGTGGCAGTTCTGAGTGTAGACGCATGACCAAGCCTACAAAAGTAAAGAGAGTAGAAGAAATGGCAAACTAAAATATGTAATAAGGATAAAATGGACTGAAGGAGCAAGATCAAGTGAGATATCATAACGAAGGAAGTGGTACAGACTTGGCTGATGATGGAGATGCCAGTGGGAGGTAATGGAGTCAAACACATCATGCATGCCCTTCAGGGAATAGGGAGGTTTCTTGGAAAACCCATGAGTAACTGAAATTTCATTTCCTACATACCTTCTACTCTTATATTTAAGGCATATTTACAAAGATTGGTCATATAGTTGATCAGAAAGACAGCCTCAATAAATTTTGAAATATGTTATTTCCAGAGACCAAGTACCACCACCCCCACCCCCACCCCGCAGAAAAACAAAACAAAACAAAACAAAACAAAAAAACAAACCTTAAGCAATCAGGAATATTAAAACTGAATTTTAGGGGCACCTGAGTGGCTCAGTCAGTTGAGCATGAGACCTCGGCTCAGGTTATGATCTCACGGTTCGTGACTTCCAGCTTCGCATCGGGCTCTGTGCTGACAGCTCAGAGCCTGGAGCCTGCTTCGGATTCTGTCTCCCTCTCTCTCTGCCCCTCCCCTGCTCATGCTTTGTCTCTCTCCCCCCCCCCACTCTCTCTCTCTGTCAAAAATAAAGAAACTTAAAAAAAATCAAATAAAACTGAATTTTAAAAACAAAGCAAAATTAAACAATGGAACAATTAGGAAATGATTTCATACCTAAGCCTATGCATACAGGTCGCATGATACTCAAATGGCAACGTATAGACTTAAATGCTTTCATTATTTGAAAAAGTCTGAAAACAAATGAAATAAGTGGTCAATTTAAGAAACTAGAAAGAGAACAAAATAAAGAAAGTAGGATAAGGTAATTAGTAAACATAAAAGGTAAAATTAATAAAATAAAAAATCCAACATAATAGAAATAAAATACTATTTTATATAAATAAAAAAATTAATAAAAAAATTAGCTGAATAACTAATTATTAGCAAATCAAACCCAGTAGTATATTGAAGGGATAGGATACCACTTCCATGTAGATTTTATGTCAGCATGCTAGAATGGTTCCACATTATGAAATATATCAGTAAAATTTATTACATCAAGTTAAAGAAGAAAACTGTAATTAAATCAATAGATGCCAGTAGAATGGACCAGAGAGACCTAACTGCATTCAGCACTCTTCTGGTTTTGAAGCTTATTTATCATCCCTACATCTGTTCTACACTGAGATGAGAATTCTCCTAGTAAGAATAAAAGCAGAATACTCCTGACTGCAACCTCCCTCCCCCTCCCCTCCCCACCAGAATATTTCTTATAAAACAGTAAGTACATAGTTGTATTAACGAAAATCCTATCTTCTCTACTTTCTTCATTGTAAGTCTTCTTAGGCATATGGTGGAGGATTCCCTCTTGAATGTAAATCATTATACAGGCATTCTGACTTGTGCACACAAGAAATTCTAGAAGTCTTTAAGTGGGGAGAATGCCCATCTCAGGAAACGGCACCACCATCGATCCATGTGCTCAGGCCAAGAAACCAATGAGCCACCTTGATTCTTTCCCCATCCCTAGCCCCTCATCTAATGCATCAGTGTCTTAGTCACCTCAGGATGCCATAACGATATACTGCAGGATGGGTGGCTTAAACAATAGAAATTTATTTCTCACAGTCTAGGAGATGGAAATCCAAGATTGGGTGCCAGTAGGGTTAGTTAGGGTAAGGAGCCTCTTCCTGGCTTATAGGAAGATGGCTCCCATCTTGCTGTGCCCTCAGATGGTAGTGAGAGGAAGTTCTTCCTCTTCTTATAAGGGCACTAACCCCATCATGAGGGCTCTACCCTCATGACCTCGTCTGATCTAATTACCTCTCAAAGGCTTCACCTCCTAATACCATCACACTGGGGGTTAGGGCTTTGACATCTGAATTTGGAGGCAGGGGAGACACAGACATCCAGTTGATTACAATCAGCAGGTCCTGAGGCTCCAAGTTTAATTTTTTTTTAATGTTTATTTTTGAGAGACACAGCATGAGTGGGGTGGGGGGTGGTGGAGAGAGAGAGAGAGAGAGAGAGAGAGAGAGAGAGAGAGAATACAAAGTAGGCTCCAGACTCTGAGCTTTCAGCACAGAGCCCAATGCAGGGCTTGAACTCATGAACCATGAGATCATGACCTGAGCCAAAGTCGAATGCTTAACTGACTGAGCCACTAAGGCACCCCCTGAGACTCCAACTTTAAAATACATCCCCACATGTAGCTACTTCTTACCCCATCCACACTGTTCTAAATACCATGATCCCCCTCCTAGACTTTTGCCACGCATCTTCACTGGTCTCCTGCTTCTACTCTTCCCCCACTGCAGTCAGGGTGATGTCTTTAAACATAAGTCAGGTCTTGTTGCTTTCTAGCTCAAAGTCCCTGAATGCTTCCCACTGTGCTCAAAATACAAGGCAGCTTCAGGGCCTCTGATCTCACCTGCCACTGTGCTCACTCCATTCTGCCATTCTGGCCCCCCTACTGTTCCTTAAAAACCCAACGCTCCTTCCTACCTTGGGCCTTTTTGTTTTAGTTGACTGCTGGGAATGCTTTTCTCCTGAATCTTGGCATTGCTGACTTCCTTTAGGGTTCTGCTCCACGTCACTGCCTCAGAAATGCCTTCCCTGACCACCCAATGGCAGCTCCTCTTATCTCGAGACTCTCACTTTTCACCTGATTTGTTTTTTTCAAGTATATATCTCTGCCTGACATATTGTTATTTGGTTTTGTCTGCCCCCCACACTAGAAAGCTCTCCAGGAAGGCAAATATTTGCCTTATTCACAGCTTTATTCCTAATGTCTGGAAGGAACTTGGCTCATAATTGGTCCTTACGAAATAATTGTTGGATGAGTAAGTGGAGATTTCTTCATTGTTGTTTCCATAGATTGCCAGGCCCTAATGTTGGAGATCTCTGATTTGAGGTCTGAGTGGTATCTTTGGTTAGGGTCCCCAGGAAGCAGACTCTGAGATGGAGATTAGCAGGCAGGAAGTTTATCAGCATCTGTGAGAAGAAGGGAAGAAAGCAGGATTGGGCAGAGGGAGAGGTTGAGTTTTGACACAGTCTTAGTAGGAGCCTCTGCCAAACCTACAGGGAATTCTGAAGATAGGTTAACCTTTGAGGCTGTCCCAGGCTGGAATAAAGGGACAAGGCAGCCCTCTCAGCTGATGCAATTCCTTTGGACAGCTGAGGACTAGCCGCCAGAAGCGCTCCCAACAGCTGGGGAATTAAGTCCCTCACTTCTGTGTGGCACACCAAGACATCTTCCACAAATGAGAAGACATGTGGTTTAACTATGGCAATGCCAAGGAAGTTTATGGCCCTTTACCTAAAGATCTCATAATGTGACATCTATTGGTAATGTCACAACTCCCCAGGGACTGGTTCTTGGTCTGCCAAATCCAAAACTCCTGTGAGTTCTGATGGTGCCAGCACATAAAAAATGGACTAGTCTTAGTAGTACACTCACATTAATTGACGTTCTGAGATAGCAATGCATACCAACTGGATGCCGATTAATTTTACAACGAGTGACATCACTTTCATTAAAACTACAGCCACCAGCGACTTGCCCATTCTTTCCAGAGCTACCTAAACACAGCTTCCTAGGCTATCTCCTGCAGAACCCTAGAGGCTGCCATTCATGTGGATGGTGATGTCCCTCACACACACAGTGCACCACTGTACCAGCCCTGAGGAACCATTAAGTCGATTGTTGAACGTGGAATCAGAGTGAGGAAAGTCAGGTAGGAAGAGCTTAGAAGTGGTCATCAGATAACATGGTCTGTGACATTCTTCCCCACTGCAAAGATAGTCTTGCCAATAGAACCACAATATTATATGAAGTCTGTTGGCCAAGGTTCCATTCCAAGTGTAGCTTTTGAATGAGACCTCCCTTTAATCATGTTTATAACCAAGAGAAAAGGGTACGCTTTACAGGCAACTTCATTGCCTCTTTGCATATAATTCCGTTTAACGAAATGCTAGCTAAATAAAAAAAGCTAAGGCTTATTTTTCAACATTGTTCCAATAAGACTTAAAAAGCGCTTTTGTTTTTCAAAAAGAAACAACAAATATATGCCAATATGTACTATTTTTCTTATGGCCCTTAGTGTGTAAAATGCTCTGTGCTAATTTAGGTAACTAGGAGACCAAAAAGTTTGCATTTAGTTTGATAAATGAAAACTTGAGTTTAGGATCAAACAGATATCAGTTCAAGCCCCACCTAGTCACTTAGCAGCTTGGTGATCTGGGGCAAGTTCTGGGTCCTCTACACCTCAGTTTCATCAGCTATAAAATGCCAATAATAGTAACCAGTTCATAGAGTAGCTTTGAGAGTGAGATAAAATTACATGAAATAAAACAGCATCTAATCCATAATGTATTTTCCAAAGTGTTGAGTATTATTGATTGAGTGGAATCAGGGGTTGGCAAACTTTTTCCATAAAGGGCCAGGTAGCAAATATTTTTGACTTGGAGAGCCATGACATCTCTGTCCCAACTATTCGACTCTGTAGAGTAGTGCAGAAGTAGCCACAAATACTATATAAATGAATGGGCGTGGCTATGTTCCAATAAAACTCTATTTACAAAAGCAGGCAGTGGGCTAGATTTGGCCTGCGACCATAGCTTGCCATCTCCCAGACTGGATGAATGGATTGATTTTGTGGCACCATAGTACTATAAATGCAATACTTTTACATCCTTTTTAAAAAAATTTTTTAATGTTCACTTTTGAGAGAGAGACAGAGCATGAGCAGAGGAGAGGCAGAGAGAGAGGGAGACACAGAATCTGAAGCAGGTTCCAAATTCCAAGCTGTCAACAGAGTCCGACGCAGGGCTCAAACCCACAAACCATGAGATCATGACCTGACCTGAAGTCAGAAGCTTAACCAACTGAGCCACCCAGGCTCCCCTCCATCCTTTTTATTGTAAACTCTAGGATTAATGCTCAAGGATTCCATGAAAGTTCATCTGCCTCTCCTTGCCTCTCTCTTAATGAACATGCAATAACATCAACTCTACAGGGAAAAAAGCGGCTTCTACCCTATCTCTTCAAGCTCACAGCTTCAAAACCCAAGGAAAAAAACCCTAAATTTGACAAGTGTCCTTACTGGACTCAACATAACATACCCAACGTATTAGAATCGCTATTTTACGTTTTCCAATGTGCTAACAGGCCACATAATTAGGCTTATTATCTGTGCCTCCACATGTTCCTCTGCATTATTGGAGCTGAGTTCTGCCAGCTGTGAATCTTCGCAAAGAGTAGGTGGCATTCCCATTTGATGTGAATACGGAGGGCTCACTCAATTACAGCTCCTTCCAACTTGAAGAAATAAGACACCCCCTCAAGCATTTCAAAATAGTTATTTATAATTAAGGCAAAATAATCATGTTATCTAGAATTTCATCTCAATGGCTTTGATAAATGTATCAAAAATTACTCCTTACAGTCTGTAGTGGATTGAATTTTACCTCCTCAAAAAGGATATATCCATACCCTAATCTCCGGAACTTGTGACTATGAACTTACTCAGAAAAAGAGTCTTTACAAGATTGAATCCTGTTAAGTATAACAAGACAAGACCATTATGGATTAAGGACAATTGTCCTTAGAAGAGGCAGAAAAGGAGAGACACAAGGAGAAGTGGAGAAGGCTATGTGAAGGTGGAGGTTCAGCTCCAAGCGATGCAGGCACAAGCCACAGAACACCTGGACCCACCAGAGGCTGGAAGAGGCAGGGGAAGACTCTCGTCCGAGCCCTCAGGGGGAGCACAGCTTGCCAACACATTGGTTTTGGACTTCTGGCTTCCAAAACTGTGCAAGAATAAATATCTGTAGCTTCCAGCCACCAGGTTTGTAGTGATTTGTTATGGTAGCCCTAAAAAAGCAGTATACAGTCCGGATAAATAAAATGGAGTCAAAACGAATAAAATAAAATAGAGCCAAAAGGAAGGCAGATCATTTAATACAATCATGAAGTTTCAAATTCAACCACTTAGCCAAAATGTCCAACCTACTAAACTGTGGGTCTTCTATGCACATATCACTGTGAACGTGTGTGTTCACATCATTGGTAAGACAGAATTATATTGGAGGCTTGTGTTTTGATTTCCCCAAAGACACCAAACCTGTCTCTTCTAAGATCTTATCACTCCCGTACATCATTCAGGAACCATGAGGCCATTCAGTTGCCCACGACAACTTTTCCAAGTAGGGTGTTAGAAACAAAGCAGGGGGGCGCCTGGGTGGCGCAGTCGGTTAAGCGTCGGACTTCAGCCAGGTCACGATCTCGCGGTCCGTGAGTTCAAGCCCCGCGTCAGGCTCTGGGCTGATGGCTCGGAGCGTGGAGCCTGTTTCCGATTCTGTGTCTCCCTCTCTCTCTGCCCCTCCCCCGTTCATGCTCTGCCTCTCTCTGTCCCAGAAATAAATAAACGTTGAAAAAAAAATTAAAAAAAAAAAAGAAACAAAGCAGGGACTTCATATAGACAAACACGCATTACGGCGTCCCTGAATAAGCCACTGTTGTCTTGGTTATTATGACCTTGCCTAAGCCCTCATTCAGATACATTCAGCAAGCATCTACTGTGCACCTAGCAGGGTGCTGAGCAGTCAAAGATCAATCACATGTAGTTCTTGTGGTTTAGTCAAAAAAACCAAAGTCGACTGAGAGATGCATGTGATGAGTGGAAAGGTACAGGAGCACAAATAGGGGCACCCCTCCCCCAGCAGGCAGGAGGAGGAGGAGGACATGACACCTGGGCTGAGGCTTGAAAGCTTGGTTAGCTGAACTGGGGGCCAAGACGTGTGGCGTAAGGGAGCAAGAGTAAAAGCGAAGAATTTTGGAAAACTGCCAGAGGGTCAGCACGTCTGGATTGGGGATCTCTTTTACGGAAAGACTAGCTGTGCAAACAGAGCTGCAAAAGTGAAAAGCCTTGGCGAGGGGTTCGAACTTCACCCTTTAAACAATAGAGCACCATTAAAGGGTTTTGCATTGGGTTTGCACCCTTTCTTGAGTGTTCCCCTATCAGATTGCTTTTCGGAAACGTTCATCGGCTGGTATGTGGACGCTGGGTCACATCGGGTAGCCAGGGAAACCAGGTAAAGGGGCCGTTGCTGCCACCGATCCATCTGGACTTTCAGAAAACCTAGCAGCAGCAGTAAAGGTGGAGAGGAGGAGAAAGTCTAAGTGAATATGTAGGAGTCAGTCTTAAGACTAGAATGTGGAGGGCGGGGGGAGGGAAGAGTAGCATTTGAGAGTCACTCTGTGGAGGTTTTGAACTCCTGAGAGATTGAGTACTGTGTTTTTATTCATCTCTGTGCCAGCCCAGCCACGGGTCCAGAATATATCTTCAATTTGTTAGTGGTTGAATCAGATTTCCTAGGTTTCTATTAGAAAGTGAGGTTCTAGGTACTTTGCACCGTACTCCTGGAATACCCTTCACTTTCAAGTATATAAAGCTGTTATGAGAAATAATTTACAGCTCTCAGAAGGGCCTCCTGTTTTTGTTCGTCCGCCCATTTAGCGGCTTCTTACTGGATTAATGGCCTGATGCATGAATCATAGTGACTGCCTGTGCAGAATTAAGTGCTAACAGGAGGTTTTGGGAGAACCAGCTCTGATGCTGCCTGGGCAAAGGTCAGACGGGGCTGAAGCCCCCAGCCCCTCCAACCAGCCTGCCCCCCCCCCCGGGGTCTCTCACAGGCGTCTGTAGCATACATATTTTACTCATTCAATACAAAGGCCCCTGTTCTTGTCTCTCTAGCTACAAATCCCTAAAGAAATTCCTACAGCACTGCCAATTGAAGCCTTTTTAAATCATTTTGTGACTGAGTGAGCAAGCAAAGCACCGTAGCCCCAAGTCTGGACACAACTGAATAGCAGACTGGCTTCCTGAAGCCAGAGTGGCTCCAATGGGCTTTGACAGACAGGCTTTTAGACCTTAGACCAAGAATAGAAAAACAAAAACACAACCAACCAACCAACCAAACAAACAAACAAACAGAAAAAGTAGGGCTAAAAGCTATGCAGAAGAGCAGAGGTAGCAACAGTGTGGAGTCATTCAAGAGGGAGAGGTGACCTGGGGCCAGATTGCCCAGAAAAAACCTTGCAGAAGTGCCTGGGTGGCTCAGTCAGTTGAGAGTCCAACTTTGGCTCAGGTCACAATCTTGCGGTTTGTGGGTTGGAGCCCCACGTCGGGCTCTTGCTGACAGCTCAGAGCCTGGAGCCTGCTTCGGATTCTGTGTCTCCCTCTCTCTCTGTCCTTCCCCTGCTCACGCTCTCTCTCTCTCTCTCTCTCTCTCAAAAATAAACATTAAAAAATGGAAAGAAAGAAAAGAAAGCCTTGCAGAGATGGCTTGGATTAGGTCTCTAAAGAAAGAATTTAACCAAAGTTTTGGGGAGGTGTTCTTGGCAATTTGTGCTGGATGATTCATTCATGGGCCATGCATGGCATAATGCTTAACATCCCCAACTTCTGCTCCCTAAGTACCAGTAGGTCCAAAATGCTCCCTGACATGCACAGGTTTTCAAATACCCCCTGCAGGAGTGGACTTTCCTCAGTGTGGACCACTGATGGGTAGCAAAGGGATGTGTGAGGGTGATTGAAGTGGAGGAGATTCAGATGGGGAGGAGGGGCACATGAGACTCATTCTGGGACCCTTGGTAGAGCAGAGTGTTTGCGGTAGATGATGCAGTAGGAAAACAACATTTAAAATGGGCTAAAAATCGTTAAATACTATTCACAACGTGTTCGAGCGGCCCCAAAAGATCATTTTAAACACTCACATCAGGTCCAATTAAGAAGTCAAAGGCATGTAGAAGATGGGAGTGAATTCTAAACTGGGACCTAATTGAATCCCAGCCTCACCACTTACTAGCTATTTCCTTGGGCAAGTTAACTCCTGTTAACTCGCCCTGCTTTATCATCTTCAAAAGGAAGATCCTACTTTCTCAAAGAATTAATGGGATGTCTTCATGTTGGAGGAGGTCATCAAGAGGACGTGACCTGGTTCACCCACGGGCACAGGTGGACACAGCCGATCTGAGGCACCTCGCTCCCTCCCCTCTATATATTCGGCTCACTGTTGCCACAGCTGGAGCCACTTGAAGGAAGCAACCTGGAGAGAGTAAGGTGTTGTTGAGCCAACCTGGACTCTACATAAGAGTAAGACCTCTACTTACTCTTATGGCACCTGGGTGGCACCTGGGTGGCTCAGTCGGTTGAGCGTCCAACTTTGGCTCAGGTCATGATCTCGCAGTTTGTGAGTTCGAGCCTTGCGTTGGGCTCTGTGCTGACAGCTCAGAGCCTGGAGCCTGTTTCAGATTCTGTGTCTCCCTCTCTCTTCCCCTTCCCCACTCATGCTCTCTCTGTCTCTCTCTCTGTCTCTCTCTCTCCCTCTAAGATAAATAAACATTAAAAAAAATTAAAAAAAAGAGTAAGGCCTCCATATAAACCCCCAAGATTCTGGCAAGCAGGTGTAGAGATCAACTCATCTTACTGCTGCCCAAGACAAGTTTTGTAGGTTTGTTTGCTTTGTTTATTAAAACTGCCAGCTAGCGATCAGGAACGGCCTGCCTCTTTCTTCATTCTCCTCTCAACCTTTGCAAATGGAGGCCCGTTTTTGAATTTTACCTGGGGAACACCTGAGGCTGCAAACCAGCGACTAAGTGATCTGATACTGAATCTGTCATCAAATCTGCTTGCCTGATACCAGCGTATCAAACTTTTCTTTTGTAAGCAAGTCCTCTAAATGTTGATTGTGTGTTGTTCAAAGATAACTGGAAATTTTTTCCTCTTTTTTGTTAAGGTGTTATTTACACTAATTTTAAGTGTCCGGTTTGATGAAGGTTTGTAATTTCGGACAATCATTTAACTGCCCTCACCGTCGAGAAAGTAGAGCAGCAGCGCCTGGGTGGCCCAGTCAGTTAAGTGTCCGACTCTTCACCTCAGCTCAGGTCTTGATCTCAGCGTGATGAGTTCAAGCCCTGCATTGGGTCCTGCCCTGAGTGTGAAGCCTACTTAAAAAAAAAAAAAAAAGAAAAAAAAGAAAAGAATATTCTCCACCCTAAAAAATGTCTTCAGGCCCTTTGTATTCATTTGTCTCCCTTACCCTGGCCCCAGGCAACCATTGATCTGCTTTTTATCATTATAGTTTTGCATATTATAGGATTTCATTTAAATAGATTCATACAGTTTGGAGTCTTTGTCTTTGACTTCATTTAGTTTAATATTTTTGAGATGTATCCATGTTGTTGTCTGTATTAATATTTTCTCTTTTTTTATTGCTGCATAGTTTTCCATGCTACAGATGTACCACTTTTGTTTATCCATTCATAGTTATGGACCATTGACTTGTTTCCAGTTGGGGGCTGTTATGAATAACGTTGCCACAACTGTTCATATACATGTTTTGTTTGGACATATGTTTTCATTTCTTTTGGGTAAATAGTCAGAAGTAGAATTTTTTTTAATGTTTATTTATTTTTGAGAGAGAAAGAGAGAGAGAGAGACAGAGAGGAAGCATCGGGGAGGGACAGAGAGAGAGGGAGACAGGGGGCCCAAAGCAGGCTCTGTGCTGACTGCAGAGAGCCCTATGTGGGTCTCTTACTCACGAACCATGAGATCATGACCTACGCTGAAGTCAGAAGTTCAACCAGCTGAGCCACCCAGGCACCCCCCCCCCCAAGAATTTCTGCTTGTAAGAATGGTTGTATGGTAATGAATCTTTAACTTTATAAGGTGATGCCATACTGTTTGCCAAAGTGACTGTAGTCCCACCAGCAGTGTATGAGTTCCAATTGCATCATATCCTTAACAACACTTGGTAGCATAAGTCTTTTTTTTTTTAGTCTTTTTTTATTTTATCTATCCTAATATATATAGTGGTAGCTCACTGTGATCTTAATTGGCTTTTCTCTGGTGACCAAATGGTACATCTTATCATGTGTTTATGAACATTCTTAAGCAAAGTATTTATCAAATTAAATTCTAAAATCCAGTTATTGGAAGCATCATTTTCAAACAGGGAGACTTGAAATTTACCCTTTATTAATAAGCACAGGGGGCTCTGAACCCATTCAACAATGAGCCCTCAGCTAGTATACAATATTAACATTGAAATCCTGTCATTGCGTTTTGAAATATCTCACCTTGTAAGATGAATCATTTGCTAAAGCACCTATTTTTAATTGGATAAATTTATGTTCTGAACAGGATTGAAATGAAATTCAGGAGACCTATCATTATGCAAAATCATAAATAAAGACAACTTCTTTGATGAGGTTTTCTTATGAAATATTTGTTGAAGAAAGGTCCTCCGTGAAGGCAAAAAAAAAAAAAAAAAGGCAGCATTTGTGAAACTATTTGGGCTGAAATATTTACACATGGCAACATGCAGAAACTTAAAATCATGAGTATCCTTGTATTCATTTGCTGGGCTACCATAACAAAATAGCAGACAGGACAGCTTAAACAACAGACACTTATTTTCTCCCAAGTTCTGGAAGCTAGAAGTCTAAGATCAAGGTGCCGACAAGTTTAGTTTCTTCTGAGACCTCTCTCCTTGGCTGCCTTCTGGCTGTGTCCTCACATGGTCTCTTCTCTGTGTGTGCACATTCCTGGGGTCTCTCAGTGAGTCTTACTTCCTCTTCTTATAAGAACACCAATCAGATTGGATTAAAGCCCACCCTAATGGCCTCACCTTCATTTAATCACCCTTTAAAGACCCTATCTCATCCAGTCACATTCTGAGGTACTATGAGTTAGGGCTCCCACGTACGAATTTTAGCGTGATATAATTCAGCCCATAACACTCTTCCTTTAGCAGACAAGTTTCTGACATCCTTTTTCCTCCCACATAACACAGGAGGAAACTTGGCCGCTAGCATCCAGAGCGGGGTATTCAGTGGACCAGAAAGTAAACGCCCTCTGCCCAGCAATCTGCAGTCACCCTTGTGTTGTGTGCTTTTCCGCATGTCATTGTTGACCTGCCAGGCTCCAAAGTCCACGTATTCAGACCAATAATAACTAACTAACCCTTTCACATTGGCACACTTCAACAAAATAGTCTTGTTTCTTCTTTTGTAAAGTAGCGAATGCTCACTGAGAGAAAAAAAAAAGATCAAATATTGGTGAAGTATAAGAAAAGAAAGTATGTAATAAGAAGATAAGGATCACCTCTGAAAACCGCATTAGTTACATGCTCATCAGAATATTTTGTTTAGCAAATACTTGTATGCTTTTTAATATAAAAAATAGAAATCACAACATATATACTTTTTCAGCTTTGTTTTTCCTACTTAATATATTATAGACGGTTTTCCCTTTCAGTAAATAGATGCCTTAAGACGTATTAAAATTCAGGCTGGCCAACCCAGCCTCCCTCCAGAGCCAGGCTTTCCTTAGACTCATTGCAGTGAAGTGGAAATTTCAGGGCCCAAAGGGGCAAAGCCAGTCAATATGAAGCGAAGTCTAGGCATTAGCCCATATGCGTCCAACCACCTGCCTGAAGGGGAGATGTGTAGATTGCCAAGGGTTGCTGGGCCCCGAGTCAGGGAGGCTCTCTTGTGATCTGGGAGCAGACAGCAAGTAAGCTCTGGTATCCTGCAGGCTTGTGGGGACTGCCTTTCCTAGGTGGGAGCTGCCCTCACCTCTTTTACTGACCTTCCTCCAGGCTGAAATTGTGAGCCTCGTCCACTCCTGATCACAGTTCTCTTCTCATTTAGGACATGGAGGGGCATCTTTCTTCCCCCAGCGCTCAGATAGACACATAAAAAGCAACTCAGCCTCACCCCAACACAGAGGAACGGTCAAAAAAGAATTTGCAAACATCACGAATTCTCCTCCTTTGCTTCCGTCTTCTGGGAATTGGGCCCAGAGGTGCATAAGAAAGATGTTTGCCCTAGGCTGTTCATCCCCACAAGACAGGAAAAAAAAAACTAAGGAAAAAAAAAGCCCAGCAACACAATATCCTCTTAAAGAGGTACTAAGTGTTGCACTGACTGATAGAAATTATGCCATAACTGATTTCCTATTGCTAGATATTTTACTTTATTTCCAAATTTACTAAATGACACTTCAGGGAGTATCTTAGACACATATTTTGCACTCTTGCCTTAATATATTTCATTAGAATACATTCTTAGAAGTGAAATTTATGGGTCGAAGGATATGCACATTTAAAGTTATGACAACCATTTCTGATCTGCTCTCTACAAATGTTATAGCAGTTTATATCATTTCCGTTATTTTAGGTATATACCTTGGAATGAAATTGAGGGTGATTTGGTAAACCTATGTTTAACTTTTAGAGTACCTGTCAGATGATTTTCCAGAACAGCTTTGCCATTTTATATCCCATCGGCAGTGTAGGAAGGCTCCAATTTTTCCAGATCCTCATGAAGGCTTGTTATTATCCCATCTTTTGCTAGCTGTACGAGTAGGTGTGATGTGCTATCTCATTGTGGTTTGGATTTTCATTTCCCTGATGACAAATGATGTGCTCATGTGCTTATTGGCCATTTGTATATTTTCCTTAAAAAGAAGAAATAAATTCAGACCCTGTGCCCATTTCTCAAATGGGTAATTTGTCTTTTTAATGTAGAGGAATAAGAGTTCCTTATATATTCTGAATACTAATTCCTTATTAAATATATGACTTGAAAAAAATTCTTCCATTCCACGTGTTGCCTTTTCCCTTTCTTAATAGTGTCCTGTGAAGCACAGACGTTTTAAATTTTGGTGAAACTCAATGAATCTATTTTTTCTTTGGTTGCTATGCTTCAGGCTTCACATCTAAGAAATCGCTGTCCTAATCCAAGGACAAGAGAGAACATTTATTCTATGAGTTATATAGTTTATACACTTACATTTAGGTCTTCGGTTCATTTTGAGTTGTTTTTTGTATACGGTAGGAGGTAGGGGACCAACTCCATCCTTTGCCTGTAGATATCTGGTTGTTTCAACACTATTTGCTGAAAAGACTAATCTTTAACCCACTGAATTGTTCTTGGCATCCTTGTCAAAAATTAATTGACCCTAAGCTGATTTTTTTCTTAATTCTCAATTCTGTTCTATTGATCTATATTCTGCTCTATGCCAGTACCACACAGTCTTATTTACAATAGTTTTGTAGTAATTTTTGAAATCAGAAAGAGTAAGTCCTTCAAGTTTGCTCTTTTTGGTTTTTAGGATTGTTCTGTATATACTGGAGCCCTTGCATTTCCAGATGTATTTTCTACCATTAATTTATAAAGTTCTTTCCATGTTAATAGTACCCCTTTATTAAACATATTATTTTTCTTATATATATATTTTTTCCACTCAGTAATTTTAACATTTAATTAATCTATTAATCTTTCACTCACTGTTTTGGGATTTGGCTATAGCTAACTTTTTGGTATGTCAGTCTTCTGCTCTACCTAATGTAGGCTAGTCCTTTAATCTCCCCATCCTTGATCACTGTGAAACTCAGACTCTACCTGAATCATAATCTTGTTACCTTCTTCTTATGTAAATAGTGCAAAAGATTAAAAATGGCCAAAAACTATTTGCCACGCCTCCCATCAATAGATGAGGTGTATGTGCCCTCCTCTTCAATTTAGGTGCGCTCTGTAACTGTTTTCATCAATAAAATATGGCAAAAGCTTACTCTGTGCCTGGGTTTAAGCCTTAACTAGAAGCATTCACCTCTTGGTCCTTAGAACATTCTTTTGAGCCCTAAGTTGCTATGTAAGAAGTCTGACCACCCTGAGACCACCATGCATGCTTTGTGTGGGAACCCCTGACAGCTGGGGGTCCCAGCCTTCCAGTCATCTTCCAAGAACCAGACAAGTGAGTAAAGCCTTTCAAAGCGGTCACCCACAAGCTAAAGCCACCAGGTGACCCTAGTTGACCATCATGATGTAGAAGAATCACCCAAATAAGCTCACTTGGATTCATGACCCACAAATTCATGAGATATAATTAAATGATCATTGTTTTGAGTTTGGCAGTAATTTGTTACACAGCAGTTTGTTACAGATCAATAACCAGCAATGAGCCTGGGCTAACCACCACCCATGTACTGGTAAAATAGATGGAGAGAAAGAAGATGCATATAATCCTTTAAAGAAAACATTTTTCCTTTTGAAAAGAGGAGAAAGAGTAATGGTTGCAAATCAAATATGGAAGCTCTGTCAAGCCCTTGTATCCCTTGCAGATTCTGGATGAGAGAGGAAGACTGGCTGGGAGGTGGACAGGCAAAAAAAGGCGAGGCTTTGAGGAAGTCTGATGGAGGTGGTGGCTTACTCCCTTACTTTGGTTAATCTCTCCTGAAAACTCCTCCCACCTATGTCATCTAGGAAGAAGATTCTTTTTAATCCCCTTATTTCGAGGATGGAAGAGATACTAGGAAGAGTAGACTGGGGCTGAGTTCTAAAGTGCACCTGGCTTGCCTCCAATGCAGAATCGACTTTAAAACTGCTTTGGCTATTGGTAGAAATATAAAAGGGTAGCTACTATGGAAAATAGTATGGCAGTTCCTCAAAAACTAAAGCATGGAATTGCTCTATGATGTGGCAGTTCTACTTCCGGGGATATATACAAAGGAACCAAAAGCAGGGTCTCAGAGAGGTGCGTGTATACCCACGTTCATAGCAACATCCTTCACAACAGGCAAAAGTGGAAGCAACCCAGGTGTCCACTGATGGATGAGTGGATAGACAAAATGTGTTACAAACACACGATGGGGCATTATTCAGCCTTAAAAAGGAAGGAAATTTCTGACAAATGCTTCAACATGGATGAGTCTTAAGGCATTATGCTAAGCGAAATCAGCCAGCCACAAAAAGGCAAAATACTACTTAATTCCATTTATAGGAGGTACCTGGAGTATCAAATTAATAGAAACAGAGAGTGAAATGGGAGTGGCTAGGGGCGAGGGTGAGGAGTATATCGAAAATCGCATGAAGAAGTTCTGGAGATGGGTTACGCAACAGTGGGTAGTATGTTTAACACTACCGAACTGAGCACTTCAAAGTGGTCAAAATGGCTAATTTTATGTTATGTGTATTTTCCCACAATTAAAAAAAAAATAAAGAAAACTCCAGATTTTTTTCTGGGTGGAAGTTGGGGGCTCTGGATTTTGGGGAAATGGCTGCTCAGCTGTGAATGCTAAATCCTCAGCGATTCCAAAGATCAATTGTCTTCATCGTGTAAAGGACTTAAAAGGCACTTGTTATTTATAGAACCTCATTTGGGAATTGTATTTTTTTCAGCTCCCAAGATTTAAAGAACAGACACTATTAGGAAGTTTTCTTGTAATTTAAAGATGATCCGTATAGATGTTTATATTATAAAAAGGTATTCGTGTTACAGTACTAATTTGTAGTAGCTAATATTTATTGAGTGTTTACTATGTGCCAGGCCCTTGGCCAGGCTACATCAGTTAGGATGGTTAGGTTACACTGTGACTACAAACAATCCCCAAATAAGCAGAATTTGGTTTTAAATAAATTAAACTTTATTTCTCACTCATGTGACACAAGTGGGCTGGGGACTGTGTTCCCACATATCATCCTCTTTATCCTAAGAGCCAGACTGATAAAGCTGACAATATCAGGAACACTGCCAGGGCCCTATCAATAGGAAAAACAGAAACGTATATTCAGAGTTAACCAAACTGAAAATTACCCAAACTGAAAAATTTGAGGACACAATCCCTAAGATTGTCTTCACTTCTGACACCAACTGCAAGTTCAGAAGTTTCCCCCAAATACTTTCAGATTCAGTAATTCACTAGAAGGACTCTAAGAACTCGCCGAAAGCTTTTGCGCTTACAGTTACACAGCTAAAGGAAGAGACACATAGGGCAGAATCTGGGAAGTTTCCAGACACAAAACTATGCAGTCCTCAGGATGCATTACTCTCCCAGCATCAATCCCTGATGCTACTCACAGAATATTGCTGACCAAGGCAGCTCACCTGAGCTTCTGCATCTAGAGTTTTTATTGAGGTTACAGAGGCATGATTAATGGCAGGATTTAATGATTGATTGAATGATTGACTGACAACACGTGACCCAAGGTCCCCACCCTAAATCACATGGTTGGTCTTCCTGGTGTGGCCAACCCCCACCCTCACCAAAGACATTCCTATCAAGTATGACGTTGAGTACCTCGTGGAAGCTGAGGGCAAAGGCCAGTCCTTTCTTTGGGCAAGGCCAAATTCTTTTTCTTTTTTTTTTAATTTATTTTTTTAATTTACATCCAAGTTAGCTAACACACAGTGCCACAATGATTTCAGGAGAGCAAGGCCAAATTCTTCACTACACACCCTATGTCAAAACACACACTGGCCTTTAAAGCTTCCACTCAGAAGGAACACATGGCACTTCTCACATTTTTTTTGGCTAAGTCAAGTCTCAAGGCCAAGTTTAACTTCAAAGGGGGTGGGGAGGTACATTCTTCCCATAGATGATTAGATATAGGTGACTAGAGATCCAGTCTACCATGTAAGTATTTTTTGTGTGTATTATTCACTTAATTCTCTCAACAATTCCTACTACTATCTCCATTTTTCAAATAAAGAAACTGAGCCACAGGGAGTATCTATGATAACTGAATATCTTACCTCTCTACTAAGTGTCAGGCCTCAAGTCATGCGGCCGGTGAGGCCAGGCTAGAAATGCCTGGTTTTAAGCCCAGGTACTCCAGCTCCATAGCTCACGCTCTGTAAGACAATAAGGAAAAAATTGTATTGCTTCCTCACGTTTCTTCTTCTCTGCATTCAAATATTATTTGATGAATACTCCTGCTGTGCCAGGCACTGGTCTGTGATGTGCTGGAAATACAATGGTGAATGTGACATTAGGCACTTGCCCCAATGAAGCTGAGGTTTGTCTTACTTTCTTCTTGGACAAAGGATGAAATACAGGGCCTGGAATAATCAGGTCCCATTTGCCACACGCACAGTCACCATTATGACCGTTGTATCACACTTATTCTCCCCAACTGGGATGGAATCTTGCCTACCCGCTTCTTGAGACTTTGGAGGGGCAAAGAAAGAGGTAAAGGAAAAATTAAAATTTGGGTGAATGGAATGAAATAAGAGTGTAAAAAGCACAATAGGATAACTCTTTGCCACTTCCCCTTACCTCAGAATAGTCAACAGGTACAGTATAGGCACTGCCCCATCTGATGGCAATTACAAACTGTATTCCCACCTGGACTGGTGCCTTCTGGCTCAGTATCAGCCCTATCCTTACCCTTCATCCTCCAGAGTGCATACCTTTTCCTGGAACTATTGAGGAAAGAATATGTTTTCTCGTACTGAGTTTGCTGAGAAGACAAAATGTTGGCAGCTATCCTGTCACCACTGGAGATCAGCCTGTCTGAGAATGGAGCCACAACAGAGGAAAGCAGACAAGATACAAGACATGCAAACCAGTCCTTTAACATTTGAGCTCCTGCATCCAGCCATGCCTGAGGTCAGTATGTCCTAGACTTTTCAGTTACGCGAACCAATCAATTCTCTCTTTTTTTATTTCGTTTTTATTTTGTTTTTAATTTAAATCCAAGTTAGTTAACATACAGTGTAATAATGATTTCAGGAATAGAATTTAGTGATTCCTCACTTACATGTAACACCCAGTGCTCATCCCCACAATTGCCCTTCTTAATGCCCCTTGCCCATTTAGCCCATCCCCCCACCCAACACCCTTCCAGCCACCCTCAGTTTTTTGGTATTTAAGAGTCTCTTACAATCAAGTCTCTCTTTAGGGCCAAGAAGTTAAGTTGAATTTCTGATAGTGAAACCAAAGAGTCTCAATACACCCATATATTTTCCCCCTTTTAAAGTTCCAGTGCCACAAAAGCCATCATACGTCCTCCAGAGGAAGGGAGAAAGGTTTGTATTCAAGAAATGAAAAGAAACCTGAGGAAGGCAAATGAGGCTCACAGAGCATGATACCAGTTTCCTAGGAACCACCTGCTGAAATTGTCACTGCTTCTACCCATACAGCCTGCAATTTTTAGAAAAGTATGAAGAGCAACAGAAGGAGGAATTGACCACCAGGAGCTTGGAGGGATACCAGCATACTGAGTATCTTCTCTCTACTAAAAAGATTTAGTACTAGAAAGCTGAAGTGAAGCCTCATATCCTTAAAATTCATTACAGCCATAAAAAGCACCGCCATATTTTCATGAGCTATTAAAACAAACAGTTAAAAATAAAGCCCATTTGGTATCCAATATCCTTCACACGATCGTATTTTTTCATGTATTTGTGAAGCAACAAACGTTGGCTAACTGCAATACATCTCCTTGTAACTGATTCCAATTTCCACATTCTCTTTTGCATCCTAAAATAATAAGCTACAATTTCTCTAGCCATACAATTTATAAATTACATAGACTTCCATCACCGCATGAAATGCATTCTCTTTGTTTCTCCTCTTCACCTTTCTCAACTGATCTTTCATTTTAACAATTCTTGATGAAATCCCCACAACATCGAGTGATGCGAGAATGAGCATCAGAACAGTATAAAGGGAGGGGAGCCTGGGTGGCTCAGTTGGTTAAACATCTGACATAGGCTCAAGTCATGATCTTGAGGTCCGTGAATTCGAGCCCCGAGTCAGGCTCTGTGCTGACAGCTCAGAGCCTGGAGCCTGCTTCGGTTTCTGCCCCTCCTTCTCTCTCTCCCCCTCCCCTGCTTGCGGTCAATATCCTTTTCTCTCTCAAAAATAAATAAACATTAAAAAACAGGAAAGAAAATGCTGAATACACTTCATTTCAGACATCTTTGCTGCTAGAGCATGAGTGTATGACATAGGGCCTGAAGGAAAATCTACTGGAAATTTGAGGGAAAGTTTTCTCTCAGATTAAAAAATAAAATTCACAAAAATAATAAATAAACAAACAAAATTCACACACACACACACGAAGAAGGATGCTCTTTCTCCCTACTTCTTGTTTGTGGATGAGATCTTGTAATGATGTGATACCTGGAGCTGCAGCAGCCTTCTTGAGAGTGAGGGTATAACCTGAAGTTGAATACTCTAAAGTACTCTGAAGATGGTGAGAAGGAAGAGTGGTTTTTAGTGACATCTTTGAACCTCTCATTTAACTAACCCTGGGACCCCGCTACCTTAGGATTTAGCACAGTGCCTGATACATACAGAGCACTTCACAAACATCTGTTGAATGAATAAATGAATGGTTTTAACTTTTCACAATTTGTCTTCAGAGGAGATAAAAGAAATGTCTACCCAAACTAAATCTTCATCCACCCATAACTCAGCAACTCCACTCCCAGGTATATATCCAAAAGAAATGTGTTAGTTGTCTACGATAGACAGGAAAAGCATTCATAACACCTTCAAACTGGAAACAACTCAACTGTCCATCAGCAGGAGAATGGATAAGTCAGTGTTGGAATATTCTTGCTTTGGGATACTATAAAACAATATAAAAGAATAAACTATTAATACAATAGCATGGATGAATCTCACAGACATAATATTGAGCAAAAGACACTGTACACACGAGAATACTTACTATATGATTCCACTAAATAAAGTTCAAGGGGCACCTGGGTGGCTCAGTCACTTAAGCATCCGAGTCTTGATTTCAGCTCAGGTCTTAATCTCACGGTTTGTGAGATCAAACCCTGAATCAGGCTCTGCAATGACAGTGCAGAGTCTGCTTGGGATTCTCTCTCCCTCTCTTTCTTTTCTCCCCCTCTGCTTGCACACGATTTCTCTCCCTCCCTCTCTCAATTAAATAAATAAATTTTTTAAAATGTGCTTAAAAAATAAAAATAAAGTTCAAGAATAGGAAAATTAATCCAAGGTGATAGAAGTCAGTGGTTACCTCTGGGAAGTGGGGATGGTTATTGAGGGGTACAGGGCATAAGAGAATCACCTACGGTGACAGAAATGTTCTTCTATATCTTGATCTGAATTGTGATTACATGGGTTTATGCACATGTAAAAAAATCATCAAACTATACATTTAACAGCTGTGTAACTTCCTGTATATGTTATACCACAATTTTTCTTTAAACAAATTTTTATAACGTTTATTTTTGAGAGAGAGAGAGACAGAACGTGAGAGGGGGAGGGCAGAGAGAGAGGGAGACACAGAATCAGAAGGAGGCTTCAGGTTCTGAGCTGTCAGCACAGAGCCCGATGCGGGACTCTAGTTCGTGAGCCGTGAGATCATGGCCTGAGCTGAAGTCAGATGCTTAACCGACTGAGCCACCCAGGCACCCCTACCTCAATTTTTCTTAAAGTAAAAAAAGTTTTGTTTTTCTTTTAAAGGAGGTAGAGGAAACAATTTTTACTCAGTATTTATTTAGGGAAGGTATTACTTTAAGTGCCTTACAAAATAACCTTCATAATAACTATCAAGTAAGCATTGCTATCTATATACTCCAGATGCAGATATGAGAGTCAGAGAGATTAAGTTACTTTCCAAGGTCACACAGCTAATCAGTGGCAAAGCTGGTATTTGAATACAAATGTATCTGATCCTAAGACCCATGACGCTTTCTCTGTATTACTATAAAATGTACAGGTACCTGCATGGCCAAACTTTCCAAGGTCATGGAAGAAAGCATCACTGTGACCCACGAATACTCTTCCTGAAAGTGGATTTTTCTATAGAAGTTGCCTAGATGGGAACAGAAAAGGTTTTATGTACAAAGATAGTCATTGCAGAATTTATCATAGTGAAAAACCGAAAACAAGGCAATTATTCAACAGCGTATAATTAAGCAAATGATAATACATATACTCAATAGAATATTATACAGCCATTAGAAATTATGTTCAAGAAAGCTTCTGATGTAATGTTCAATGGGGTAAAACAGAATAGAAATTGAATTTACTTTAAGAATACGACCATGAAAAGCAAAAACTTTTTAACGTAGAAGGAAAAGCCTGAAAGCGTTTGCACGTAAAGAACGTTAACAATGTCTGCCTCTGAAGAATGTGATTTGGCAAAGTGGTTGTAGGGGTTGGGGTGGGTTGGGGGGTTAGGGAGAGGACAGGGACACTTCTTGCTTTATAATCTCTGTATTTGATTTTTCACAATGAATATGCATAATTTTATGATGACATTGTAACTCATTAAAAACAACTGGAAGGAAATGTGTAAAATATTAACAATAGTTGTCTTTGGATAACAGGATTTGAGAGATTTTTTTTAATTCCTCCTTTCACTTTTCTAGACTTGGTAAAATTCCTATGATGAGCATATGTTTCCTTGTATCTGCAGAAAAGAAATAAATTTATTTCAATGAGATGATGCATCTGAACGCACGCTGTAATCTGTGAAGCAATTCAATTACAGGTGACTTTATAACTACCGTAAAACATATGAAATGCTGTCAATGCCATTTGTAAGAGCAGAGGGCAGGCCCTCTATCCTGCGGCCTGAACACGCAGTTTCTCCACAGCTGCCACCTTCAGAAGGTGGAAGCAGGCTGGGCAAACCACGATCTGTCCACTCAGGACAATTGTAATGCTCAGTAGTTTTTCTGGCAAAACCACGGGCATTAGTTTAGAACATTTCTTGAGGCTGTGCTTCTCTGCCCAGGCTGCACATTAGAATCATTCAGAGGTGATTTTTAATTTTTTTTAAAACGTCCTACCCCCAGGGATTGCAATTCAATCGCTTGGGGTGCAACCCAAATATGGATTTTTTTTTTTTGAGAGAGAGAGGGTAGGCAGGGAAGAGGCAGAGTGAGAGAGAGAGAAAATCCCAAGCAGGCTCTGTGCCATCTGCACAGAGCCTGATGCAGGGCTCAAACCCATGAACCGTGAGATCATGCATTACCTGAACTGAAACCAAGAGTCAGGCGCTTAACCAACTGAGCCACCCAGGTGCCCCTCAAGTACGGATATTTTTAAGATGTTTCCCAGTTAATCCTGATAAGCAGACTGGAGAGTGATGCCTTCTGGAAATACCGTGGATAAATTATCTCCCTGTAATGCAGGGAAGTGTTCTAAAACTCCTCTGGGAATGCCTCACTGTCCAACCAAAAAAACTGGAAAAACATTTGCTTTCTTCAAACCAACCTGAGCTTTATTTTTTAAAAAGTAAGAATTTTAATCACCACTACTACATTTACAGTTTATAAGGGGCACTCAAGGAGTTAATATCATTTGATGATCTCATTAAATTATGATAACTTGTGTAAACTGCTAACAGGTGTAAAGTAAATGCCTGGACAATTCTGGGAGGTAAAAGAGGCAGAAACTATTATTTCCATGTTGCCCAGAAGGGAATTGAGAGGGAAGAGTACAGAAGTTTCCCAAGATCTAATAACAGATTTGAACCCAAGTATTCCTTCCTCCAACTACAACATTTGACTTATGTCTTTGAACTGCCAGGGATATTACAATGGAACAAGAGAGTGGAAAAAGGCTTGCCTGCCTCCTTTTTCTCTGCATCACCAGAACACAGAAAGCAAAGTGAATGTATTGCGTAACTATATTGTGCATGGAGTTGTGCTACCCAATAGCACTGCCAAGGACAAGGTCTGGATACATGACTGAGTGCATATTGAATGAAAGACTGAATGACTTTATCATCCAAGATAATACTACCCCCATTTGTCTTAGTCCATTCAGAATGCTATTGCAAAATACCGTAGACTGAGTGGCTTATAAACAGCAAGGATTTATTTCTCACAGTTCTGGAGGCTTGGAAGTCCAAGATCAAGGCTCTGGCAGATTCAGTGTCTGATGAAGTCCCACTTCCTGATTCATAGGTGGCAGTCTTCTCCATGCAACTTTACATGGCAGAAGGGGTGAGGGAGCTCTCTGGGGTCTCATTTATGAGAGCACTAATCCCATTTATGACGACTTCACCCCATTACCTAATCATCTCCCAGAGGCCCCATCTCTTAATACCTTCACATTCGTGGTTAGGATTTAACGTACACATTTTGGAGGCACACAAACATTCAGCCTACAGCACCATTTTTCATAGGAGGTAACAAGACTCCAAGAGGGAAAGTAACATATTGAGGTAGAAGGACTTGTAACAGAGAGACCTGGAAGAAAAGACAAGTAGGGACAGCCAACCTTGTACTCTTATCCACTATACTAAATTACCAACTGATTATAGTTTTTAAACACCAAGCCCTAAAGACCACAGCCTTAGAGATAATTTATACAGCAACTCTACTCTAGATATTATACACAGATATTACAATAGGAGGAATATTAAATAGGAGTTGGCAGCAGTGATGTGCTATTACAGTGTTTTATTGAAAACAATTCATTTTACTTAAGATTTACTTCCAGAATCCTTAGTCTGACTAATGACAACCTTCTGAAATGATTAAAAAAAAAAAAGATTCTGCTTCCTGAAAAATTCACATGATATAGTATGTGACAGATCTCCATAGTCATATATTTATATCCACAATTACTAGATACAAATAAAAGAGAGCTAGAGAAAAGCTATCATATATGCTTTTAATCAGGAAAGAAAGACCTCTCTAATCAATGTCTTGCAAAACCATTAACCAAAATCCTAAACTGAAGCTCAAATAAGTGGAAAATGAAATGATCCACCTACTCATGACAAGGTGATTGAAGTCTTACAAAAAAAAAGTTAATGTACATATAGATGAAAAGGACTGATGCTGCCATTTGGTAATTGGCTAAATAACAGTCATAAATAAATGGAAGAAATAACTAAGTTGGAAGCAGAAGTCAGAATTTTCCCCATCATTGTCAAGAGGCCACAACACATTTATCCAGAACATCGATGCTTAGATCATCAGTTATGTGGAACAGAACAGATAATGGTAAAGGGCATTATAATTCATCCATCCATTGTCTGTCTGTTCGACTATCCAGGCATCCATCCAATAGATTTAACCACATCAAAATGCCATTATTTTATTTTTTTTACTTACAAGACAGACAACTTAATGTGGTTCAATACAAAATATTCAATTAATACTTGTTGAATATACTGTGTTCAAAGTACTGTGCAAGGTTTGGGAAGTCACAATTGAGTAAGAAATACACTTCATCTCTGCAAACCCCCAGTGGGAGAAATACACACCAACTACTATATATAAGAGAGTCATGAATATACAAAGTACCATGAGATTATATTAATACATATGCATAGGAAGAACATATAGCAAATTGTCAGCAGGGACGCGGTTGGTGGACGTTTATAAAATTATTTTTCCTTTTCCTTATTTCTATTTTAAAACTCTTTATTCGTGAACATGCATTATTTTGTAATTAAAAGTTTTTTGAAAATGTACCATGAAGGTTGCAGAATTGATGTCTATTAATAGGTATGTATAAAATAAAGGATTTAAAAGTTAAAATACATGAAGCAATCTAAGTAAAACAAATGAATGAGAGACTGAACATACAAACAATGGCCAGACTATATGTAAAAACAGAGCTCTGACCTACAACCTGCAGCAACCAGCCTGGGAAACCAACCTATCATCTATAGTAACCAGCCCAGGAAACCAATCTTCTGTCTACAAGTCAAACCACTGTCTATCAACCAGCTAGGAAGCTAAACAATGATCTCTGTAGCAACTGACCACAAACAGCTGGGATTTAATTAATAAGTTAACATGCCTAATTTTTGAACTTTGGACTAACCAGAGACAGCCCAATATGTGCCCCTAACCAATCATATAGAATTCCCCCTTCTAATTAAGCCCCTTCTAATTAGCCTTCTAATTAGCTTCCCCATGCCAACAGCCTCCAATCAGGACATACCTAAAGCCTTCCCTTTGTTTCACTACAAATTTTTCCTTCCCCTCTGCCTGCCTTTCAATCTCTGCCAAAACACAAGTGATGGTGGCTGACTCCTTTGCTATAGCAAGCTCTAAATAAAGACACCTTGCCTATTCTCGTTTGGTTTGTCTTCATTCATTTCTGCAGAAAAGAGAAAGAGAAATAAATTCAGGAATGAGCTTAGCACACAGAATGCAAATAACAAAGGCATATACATTTATGAGAAATGAGCGTTATAGTAACTCTCCATACTCCACTAACCACAGGGACTAGCTGGGTTCTCATTAAGCCCCAAGAAGATAGAGTTATTTTACTTCTTTGTACTTCCTTCTTTACACCCTCTTTGTGAGCATGGTTTATACCCCTAACCCCTTAACCTGGAGAGCAAAATCCAAAGCCATGAAATACCTCTCCTTTTATTTGATATTTGAAGGCTGAATCAGAATCAGAAAGACCTAGGTATCAAATTTAATCGCTAAAATACCAACTCCATGAGGGAAGGGGACATGTCTGTTCGGCTCAGTTGAATGATTGAAATAAACACATGGACGCATCTGGGGCATAAGCACCACACGGAACCTGCAAGAAGACAACCCAAATGACTAAATCATCTCAAAAACCTATCTTGCTTCTCCGAAGGTCCCGAACCAAGGCATAGTCAGAGAAAATAGATGATCCAGCACACCAAGTATGGCCCAAACAGACTAGCCACACAGGAGCCAAAGATTGGGGTCATCACTGCCTAGTAATTTGTCCCATGATGCTCAGTGCTTAGTTGGATACAGCTGCATTTCTAAACTCCATCTTTCTCTCATGCTCACTGGATAGTAAACATGAATCGCTATTAATAATAATTTTCCACTGCACGTCCAGAACAATCCATCCAGAGAAAATTGGAACTTCTTCTTTGCTGAGGTCCAGTCCCATCAATTTGATGCTCATTTTCTAGAAAGGCCATTGAGCAAAATTAATGTACCCAAACAAATAGAGTTTGTCCTTGTAACTGATTCAGAGTATGACAGGAAACAAAAGGGCTGCCTTAATGGCCTCCTCTGGGAAATTTATTTTCAGAACATTGAGTTATTTTCTTCTACTCTACCAGATTAGATTAAAGTCTTTATAAAAAAAAAAAAGAAGAAGAAGAAGAAGAAAGGAAGAAAAATAAAACTTCGTTGTCTCTTTTCATAGAAATCACTTTGAGATCTAGCTTCATTTAAATTCACTTGTTATTGTCCAAGTCAAATAATGTTATAATCTCAGGGTTATAACATTCTTTCCACTTTCCATTTTTTCCCATTTTCTTCACACTGCACCCCCGGCATGTTTTACTCCCAGCCTCTTAACCTGAAAAGGAAAATCTAAAGGCACCATATGCCAGAAATGAGGTCACCTGAGCCTCTTTAAAATACTATGATACCTTGCCATGAGATAACACCTCGGACTATTATCCAAAAATTCTGGTCATCTTTTTTTCTGCTGTATTGGACAGGTCAATGAAGGTACCCACCTCACTCTCAGCCACTGGAAAAGAAAAAAAAATGCCCTCTCACAGTCTCTAGAATGTTCTATGCCACATGATCTGCCTGCCTCCAGACCACTTCCATCACCGCCAATTGGATCTAAAAGCAGCCCATTCATGGGCTAACCTTTGAGGTCATGAGGCATGAAAAATTCTATCCAAATAGGAAAGATAGTAACAAAAGAAGCCTACCAGAGTGCCCGGTTGGCAACTACATTTAGAAAATACAAATAGCAAGGCATTTGGGTGGCAGGAAGAGACTGAACAATTGCAGAGAGAAGGCATGAGTGAGCCCACAGTACTCATAAGCAGCAGCCACAGCGTCAGGAAAGCATGATCAGACAAGGAGTGAGTGGGCAACAGGAAAAGGATAAGATCTGGCAGAGCTGAAGCAGCAGGATGGCAGGGAACTGGTGACCCCTTGGTGCTAAGGAGCAGAGAGAGAAGCTAGTTCCTGGCCAGGTTTCCCTCAAAGTCGGCTGGATGGCCATTCCTGTCACACGAGCTTCCTACCATCATATGTACACCCCAAAGCAAAACAAAACAAACAAAAACCCACGAACCCCTATTACAGGAACCCAAGTGTGCATCTCTTTTTTAAATACAAAACAGCTGGACACAGATGCCTCTAAAAACTAAACCTTGACACAACTGGTGGATCTTCACCTTCTTGCACAAAGAGGAGGTACAAAGTGCAGAGGAGGCTGAAGTCGTAGGCAAGAGCCCTGAGGTCTGATCAAGCTCTGCTACTAATTTGCAAGGTAATCGTAAGTAAGGTGGTTTTCATTTCGAAGCCTATTATTTTAACCATAACATGGAGTTGGATGGGATGCATCCCCTTGGTAACTATTTATCGAGTGCCTCTGCTATGTGGCAAGTTCTGTGCTGGCTGATGGGGCGTAACAGTGATCTGAGCATAGTTTTTGCTCTTCAGGCTTGTGTGCCAGTTAGCAAACAGGTAAACAGATTATCACAAAGTTGCATGATGTTAGTGCTAGTTAGAGAGTTCATTTGAAGCCAGTGAGGAGGGGCATCTAATCTGGTTGGGGAAGGAGGCCTGCATACAAGTCTTCCTGAGGAAGTTGAGACCTGGAAGAAGAGTGGGCATGTTCTGGCTAGACGGGAAGAAAAGAACGGTCCGTGTGATGGTTAGTTTTATGTGTCAACTTGGTTAGACCGTAGTGCCCAGTTATTTAATCAAACACTAACCTAGGTGTTGCTGTGAAGGTGTTTTGGGGAGGTGGTTCGCATCTATAATCAGTGAATTTTAAGTGAAAGAGATTACTGTCCATCATGTGGTGGGTCTCACCCAATCAGTTGCAAGGCCTGAAAGCAAAAACTGAAGTTTCCCAGAGAGTAAATTCAAGACGAGAACATCAACCCGTGGGTTGCCAGCCTGCCACCTGCCCTGCAAATTTTGAACTTGCCACCCCCCACAGTCACAGGAGCCAATTCCTCTAAATAAATCTTTTATATCCTATTGGTTCAGTTTCTTTGGAGAACCCTGACTAATACAGTCCACAGACAGGGATAGGCACAAGCCCCTTGGCAGCAAAGCCAGAAGGATGGTTTACAGAAAGTGAGGAGGGCAGTGTGTAGAGCTTGCAAAAACTTGTAAACCCAAATAACGTTTTTAGATTACCTTCTAAGTATCAGGTGAAACCACCAAAACGTTAAGCAGAGGAGAAACATAATTAATAATGTGAGTTGAGAAGATCACACTGGCAGCTCCACAGAAAAGAGATTTGGGGTGGAAGGCCTGGCTGACACCTTTGGTGTCTTGTCCAGTATCTTTTCCTCGCTTACCTCCTGCCAGTGGAATTATAATTTGGTCTGGTGTCCATCTCTTCAAGGTGACTCAAGAAAGTGGGGTTGTATTCCCAACTCCAAGGAGAAATTCTGATTGTCCCAAGTCAGTACAATGGTCCCATTCTCCTTGTCAGTCATTGGTTCCACAGTGGCATGTGAACTAGTTCTGGGCAGTGAGCTTTGATGGGAGGTCTATCATGGAAGACTTCTGGGAAAGGCATCTTCATTTGTAGAAATGCACCAGGGGGCAGTCCCTTCCTGCTTCTGGATGTGGCCGTGTCTGGGTATGAAGCTGCTTACAACGGCTGCCACCATTGTTCACCCATAAGGGTAGCATCCTGAGGGTAAAGCCAACAAACTAAGCATGGATGAACTAAAATGGAAAAGAACCTGGGTCTCTGGTGACAGTAATGAGTCCCTGAGTCAACCAGCTCCCAGTTTTGCCCACTTGCTGGCCTTCTCCTTTGGAAGAGAATGAATTTCTTTTAAACCGATTTGTGTTGGATTTCTGTTTTTGCTTCCCATGATATCCTAACTAGTTTGGGGACTAGAGTAGAAATAAGAGTCTAGTTAAGAGAGTGTTGGAATGGTCAAGACAGAGATGATGATGGTTTGGACCATGGTGGTAGTGATGAAGAGAAAGAGAAGTTGATGATTCAGGAGATATTTTGGATGTAGGATCAATAGAGTGATGGGTGGATGGATGGAAGGATGGATAGATTAAATCATTAGGAAAGTTCTTTCCATGTTGACAATGACTGTCTTAGTCCATCTGGGCTGCTGTAATAGAAATATCATATGCGGGTGGCTTATAAACACTATAAATTTGTTTCTACACTTCAGGAGCCTGGGAAGTCCAATTAGTGGCACCAGAAGATTTGGTGTGTGGTGAAAGCCCACTTCCTGATTCACAGGCAGACATCTTTTTGCTGTGTCCCCACATGGTGGAAAGAGGCACGGGAGCTCTCCAGGGATCTTTTCTGT
This sequence comes from Prionailurus bengalensis, assembly GCF_016509475.1. Classification (NCBI taxonomy): domain Eukaryota; kingdom Metazoa; phylum Chordata; class Mammalia; order Carnivora; family Felidae; genus Prionailurus; species Prionailurus bengalensis. The sequence goes on along the minus strand of NC_057344.1, from coordinate 186,104,080 downwards.
AAGGATACTAAATCCCTTAGTGAGGGTTCCACCCTCATGACCTAATCACCTCTCAAAGGCCACACCTCCAAATACCATCACGTTAGGGATTAGATACCAACATAATGAATTTTGGCCAAGCACATTTAGTCTCTACTAATTTCTTTTTTTTTTTTTAATGTTTATTTATTTTTCAGAGACAGAGCATGAGCGGGAGAGGGGCAGACAGAGAGAGACAAAGAATCAAAAGCAGGCTCCAGGCTCTGAGCTGTCAGCACAGAGCCTGACGTGGGGCTCGAACTCACAAGCTGTGAGATCATGACATGAGTGGAAGCCGGACGCTTAACCGACTGAGCCACCCAGGCGTCCCTCTGCTAATTTCTTAACCGCTTAATATGTCATTTGAAAATTTCTTGCGGACCAGGAATGATTGCAGTTGTACTTCTGAGGTTCTTTTGTGTCTAATTCATTGGCCAACAATACTAACTCTGAGACACAAGTTAAAAATAATATCAGCAGGTGCCTGGGTGGCTCAGCCGTTAAGCATCTGACTTTGGCTCAGGTCATAATCTCATGGTTGGTGAGTTTGAGTCCCGTATCGGGTGAGCTCAAGCCCCACTTTGGGTGAGCCCCACTTCTCTCTCTCTCTCTCTCTCTCTCTTTCTCACCCTCTCTCTCTGCCCCTCTTGGGGTTTTCTCTCTCTCTCTCTCTCTCTCTCACTCTCTCTGCCCCTCTTGGGGTTTTCTCTCTCTCTCTCTCTCTCTCTCTCTCTCTCTCTCTCTCTCTCTGCCCCTGACTCACTTGTATGCTCTCTCTCTCAAAAAACAAAAAAAATAGTATCAGCATGTTAAGTGTGTTTGTTAATCTATATCAGCGTCCAAAAGTCTAACTGGGAGCAGAAATTAATGCACAGCCACTCTCAAGTGTTTCCTCAAAGCCAAGAATGACCATTTCCAACCGCCAGAACTTTCTTGAACAAAGCAACTTTTCCTTTATTCTGAGACCAGCTTAATGAGAAAGCCTAGCGGAGGAGCAACCTCTAGAAGGGGGTGGCTGGAGGTCATTTAGTATAGCTGGGGCATCTTCGTGGATGGCTCAGACCAGTGTGGATATGTTTACAAGCATGTGCATCCTGTCCCCTCCTTAGCCTTTGATTGCACCTGGATCCTGGCAGGTGGGCCTGTCACACACTCAGTGTGGAGGGGACTGTGCGAGGAAGCTCAGAGCACGTTCGAGATGTCCCGAAAAATTAATGGAACCCCATTCGGCTGTGGTTGTTTCATAGGCAGATTTTCTGGCAGGTTTCCTTCAACAAAGACCTTTCATTGTGAAGTTTGCAATCATGGCCTTTTCATCCAAGGAAAAGCATAAATCTGGTCACGTACAGGATGCAGTTCTGCTTTTGCTCACTCTGTCTCTTTTGTGACTACTTGCTAGGTTTGGTCAGTGGTTTCCTTTTTTGTAACACTGTGCTAATACACATACCAAGGCTTTGATGGGGGGATCTTCCATCTGATAATAACAGGTGCAAATTACTGTGATGGGGTTTTATAGTGAGTTGAATAGCTCCCCTCGACACTCTACCCCCCAAAAAATTCATGTCCACTCAAAATCTCAGAATGTCACCTCATTTGGAAATAGAGTCTTTGCAGATATAATTACTTAAGATGAGGTCATACTGGATTAGGCTCGACCTTAAATCTAATGACCGGTGTTCTTAAAAGAAGAGGCAAAGAAACACAGAGATGTACAGAGAGAAGGCTAGGTGGCTTCGGAGCAGAGATTGGAGTAATGGGTCTACAAGGCAAGGATGCTGGGAGCTCCTGGAAGCGGGAAGAGGCAAAGAAGAGCCTTTGGAGGGAGCGTGGCCCTGCTGACACCTTGATTTCCAATCTCTGGACCCCAGAACTATTGGAGAATAAGTTTCCATTGTTTAAACCAGCCAGTTTGGGTTAATGTGTTAGGGCAGCCCCAGGAAATGAACACAGGCTTCAAAGGCTCAGCCCCAGGCTCTCTGCGGGCCTCACCTGTCCCCATTTCTTTTTCTCTGCTCAGGCCTTAAGGATTTGTCAGTTTTCCTTTTCTTTCAGCACCTGTGGTCACTCACTCGCCTGCTCTCCACCAAGCCCAGCAGAAAGGGTACCCTGTTTCCCCAGCTTGCCATTTTCCTGCCGACAAGCCCAGAGCCCTCTCCTTATTGTCTTTGTTTTGTTTTTTATTCTTAATTTTTTTTAACGTTTATTTATTTTTGAGACAGAGAGAGACAGAGCATGAGCGGGGGAGGGGCAGAGAGAGAGGGAGACACAGAATTGGAAACAGGCTCCAGGCTCCGAGCCATCAGCCCAGAGCCTGACGCGGGGCTCGAACTCATGGGCCGCGAGATCGTGACCTGGCTGAAGTCGGACGCTTAACCGACTGAGCCACCCAGGCGCCCCTGTTTTTTATTCTTTACTGCAGACAAACAGGCAACCACACAAATAAGAATCCTGGGGAAATTACAAAGTTTATAAAACTTGTTAAACCACAGTCCTGCTCCCGAGGTTCCTGGATTTAACTAGCCTCTGCAATTAAGTTGGCACTTAGGGAATTTAGCTCTCTATCTCTTAAAATGAAAAACAAAATTTGAATTGTATACGTCTATACGGTTCTAAAATGTTTTACATTTTTTCCTAAAGTAAGATGCACAAACTGGAAGTACCAATCAATGCATTTTATTTAAGTACATACATTTCTCGCCACCACCTCAGCCGTGCATCCCGTGAACCCATCCCCATCTGTATCCCAAACCAGGATTCTGGAAGAGAAAATCTGACAACTCTTTTCTTAACTCCCTTCTGAGATAGTCCCTGAGGAACTAGGCTTCTGTCCGTTTTGTTCATTCTAGAGCACGGAGCTGACCAACCTTCTCCTTCTCTTGCTGAGATGTATCCTTCCCTTCAGAAGCACCTCCTCTCATTTGGCAGCTGTGATCATCACTGAAAAGGCCATAATGGCCCTTGCCTGACATCCGGGAACTTGGATCTGGGGAGAGTTCCCACCGTTCCTGGTAAGAGCGATTCACTGGGCCTAAACTGCTTGTGCAAACAATATGGTGTATGCTGGATACCTGCCTTGCTTCTATGGGGATCTGGAACTTTGGTAGATGCAAGGCAGAGGGTGCCCACATGACTGGCCCCAATAAAAATCCCGGGCACTGGGTCTCTAATGAGGTTCCCTTGTAGACAGTCTTTCAGTGTTGTCATGGCTTCTAGTTTGGAGGAGGTGTGAGTTTCCTATGTGATTCCACTGGGAGAGAGCTCTTGGAGGTGAGTGCCTGGTTTCCTCTGTACTTCGCCCCATGGGCCTTTTCCCTTTGCTGATTCTGCTTTGTATCCTTTCATGATAATCTGTCACAGACACGAATATGGCTATATACTGAGCCCTGTGAGTCGTCAAAATGAATCTAGTGAATCTAGCGAATCGTCGCCCTAGTGAATCTTCAAAACTAGGGACCCCCAACACAGATTGTCTTGATGATATTTGGAGAGCAAATATCAATGCTACCAAAGAGAACTTAGGGGTTGATGGCTTCTACTACAAAATTCATTGACATAATTCTTTTAAATATGATTTTACTCATTCATTCATTGGTTCATGAACTATAAAACTTCTGTCAAGCACACACTAGGTTCTAGTCAATCTTCTACCAGAAGAGGGAGAGAGAGAGAACTACAGAAAAGGGAACAATGTATCTCTCCTTGCAAGGGGCTCACATTTTCATGGCACCTTCGAATAGGGAAAAAAATTAAACTTCAGTGGGAGAGGGCTTCATCAGAGGTCAGAGCAAGGATTTGTGGAAGACACAAGGCAGAGACATTATGATCTCTGCTTAGGCAACTGGGGACAGTATTCCAAAGGAATTGATATTAAACCGGTGAAGAAGAGAGTAAGGATATCCTGACAGCAAGGATAGACATGGAGACATGAAATAACTGATTCTAGAAATAGGGAGAAGTTCAGGATGGCTGTAGCTGAAATGAGGCAAAACATAAGGCTTATGTTAGAGGTTAGAACCTACTCTTCGGGAGAAATTACATGCCACAGTAAATTTTTAGGTTTGTTTTTGTTTTTGTGTTTTGGTGACCAATGGGATAACATTAGAAGTTAGTGACAGTGATCGGAATTGTGATTCTGAAAGAACTTTCCACTGCTTTCCTACGTGAAGAGAAGTTAGAATAGGAGTGGCTTAAGAAGATGAACTCAGACCACCAGTATTCAATGCTAACTCTGCCACTTTTTTCTGGGTAATCTGAGACAGATTACTTAATCTTTATATGCCTTAGTTTTCCCATGAGTAAAGGGATAATAAGAACTCCTGTCTCAATAAGCTGCTGTGGAGGTGAATATGCTAATAAACTCAAAGTGCATGCAACAGCAGTCTGGCTTTCAGTAGCCTGTAGCCTTGATTAACACTGCATTAAAGCAGCATTTTAGGGGCGCCTGGGTGGCGCAGTCGGTTAAGCGTCCGACTTCAGCCAGGTCACGATCTCGCGGTCTGTGAGTTCGAGCCCCGCGTCGGGCTCTGGGCTGATGGCTCAGAGCCTGGAGCCTGTTTCCAATTCTGTGTCTCCCTCTCTCTCTGCCCCTCCCCCGCTCATGCTCTGTCTCTGTCCCAAAAATAAATAAAAAATAAAAATAAAAATAAACGTTGAAAGCAGCATTTTACTTGTACTTAAGTTTTTGAGAACAGATTCTGCTTAAAGCAAGATCCAGTATTAGTATAAGATAAATTTTGGGAATGATAGGAAACTGGGAGTTATTTTTTAAAACATATCTGTATTCAAATCACAACCTATACAAGTAAATATTGAAGTGGAGTAGAATACAGATTGAAGGGGTCATCTAGAGGATCTCTGTGTTTTCTCAGGGTAATAATAGATTCCCTATGAAGCAAAAGTCCACTGGAGCTAGGTTAACAAAGCCAAAACAGATTATCAGCCTAGTGGCAGTTATCAGATTTACTCAAAGACAAGTGTTCTCTGTTTTCTGTGTTTACTGATTGCATAGCAGTTGAACCACAACCTTTAAAATCACATCTAATTAAAACTTTCACCTTAGTCAAGTAGTTCTTGGTTGTTTTTTTTTTCCCATTGCTATAAGGGCCTTATGATACACTAAATCATTTTTGAATGTAATTTTTTGGTTAAAAAAAAATCAGTGTGAAAGGTATACAGCAGTAGAAGTTCCAAAATTTCCATATAGAAAGAATTCAGTGGCAAGCATGTATTTGGAACATTCTCCAAGCTAGCCTCATAACTATCGCTATCATCCTCAATTCCATCAAGACTCTCCTTGAGTCTTTGACTGTTGCGCTTGTTTTTTGTGGCTGTTGGCATTCCTCGACTTCCTTTGGTTGTGGCCACATCCCTCCAATCTGCGCGTCTTCACATCTGCCCCCGTGTGTATTCTCTTCTCTCTCAAACCTCCCTCTGCCTTTCTTTTATAATACACTTGTCACTGGATTTAGAGCCAACCAAGATAATCTGGGATGATCTCGTCCCAACATTCTTAACTTAATCACATCTGCAAAGACCCTTTTTCCAAATAAATCAATATTCACAGGTTCTAGGAATTTGACATGGACATATCTTTTGTGCCACCATTCAACCCACTACCTAACGTAAAATAGCACCTACCCATTCACACCACCATCATTCTGTATTTCCCATCCTGCAGTGTCCTTTTTCATAGCATTTGTTATCATTTTACATGCTAAGATCCTCTTCCTTACTTAGCGTGTGTCTCCCCCGTGGGAATGGGAGCTTCTTGAGAACAGACACGTGTTCACTCCTCTGTCTCCAGCAAGAGGATAGCACCTGTCACCAAGCTGGCTTCCCTGCCAGGATTGCTCTTTTCTCCATTCTTCTCACAAACAGCACTGGCGGTGCGGAGCCGGCTTGGCATTCTGTCTTTCCTTCTCTCTGCCCCTCCCCTGCTCTCTCTCTCTGAAAAATAAATAAATAAACATAAATAAATAAATAAATAAATAAATAAATAAATAAATAAATGTCATCCGCCCTGAGGGCCTCCTCTGTCATCTATCAGCCCAACAAAAGGCCACAGCTGGATTGCTGAAAGAAATGTCAGAAATTTCAGATGAGATTTTACTCCAGCCAAGTCTCTTCCCTACTCGTGTATTCTCTTTCTTAACCCCCTTTCCTGATCTCTGCCCCTCTTACATGCCCTCATAGCAGCCTGTTCTTCCTCCACACAGCATTTAGCATACTGTTTTTGTAAATTGCCTATTTGTCTGTAAGTTCCATCTGATCATAATCTCCACGAGGGTAAGAACCTTGAGCTCTTTGCAGAGTTCTGTGCGTTGTTCTACCAAATTAGAGAACCCAAGGGAGTCATGAGACCCCCCTCGAATTTGTAGACAGTCGGTCATAAATGCAGGTAGCCTGGGACCCCCGAAATATGGCTGGCATCTGAAGTGAGGGCAGTTTTATGGAGGACTGACCCCTTAACTTGTGGAATCTGTGCTAACTCTAGATGGTTAGTGCCAGAATTGAACTGTACTATACCAGTTGGTGTAGGAATATCTGTCCTGAATCATCCAAAGGCTCCTTGCTTCCGGGTGCATAAAACTTCAGGCTCCCGACAAAGACTGGATTTCAAATACAGGTTTTGGAAGACTCTCCGTATACAAAGGCCCCATAAAATAGCAGCAGTGCATTCTCTATTTTCTTATTAAAGGAGCATTATTTTCAAAGCGATGACAACATTAGACATGGTGCACTTAGGCCTGTGTTAGGATGTTCTAAATACATAGGTATTGTAGAATGAGATTGTGGGAGTGGTGACAAGTTTCATTTAAAGATCTTGCCTCTTCTAAACCCTGACTACTATAAAAAAAAAAAAATGCACTCCTAAGGGAATAGTCCATGGGAACAACGTGAAAACTGAGATGTTGAGGGTGCTTGGCTGACTTGGTTGGTGGAGCATGCGACTCTTCACCTCGGGTTTGTGAATTCAATACCTGTGGTGGGCATGGAGTTTACTTGAAATTAAAAAAAAAATTAAAAAAAAATTTTAGAGACACTGAGATGTTGACACAGGGCATATTTTGTCATGTTTTTATAAATGTTTAAGTCTGCTTTGACTGACTGATTTGATAACGAAGAGTGTCTTTACCAAGTACCTTTTAAGTTAGATGTTTTATGTACATGGAATGAGTCTAACCTATAGTTCCAAGGTTTTGATGAGATACAAGAGTTTTAGCAAATAATATCATATTGGGAAACCTCTATAGAAATGTTAACATTTTTACTTTCTCATTTCTGAGTTAAAAATAAGGTGCTTTGAAATGAAAAGATTACACTACCATTATTAATAATTGGAAAAGTCTTTTTAAATTTTATATTATTTTGGAGAGAGTGAGAGAGAGTGCATGAACAGGGGAGGGGGCAGAGGGAGAGAGAACCTTAAGCAGGCTCCATGCTCCCCAGGGGCTTGGGGCTTGATCCCAAGACCCTAGGATTATCACCTGAGCTGAAACCAAGAGTCAGATGCTCAGCCAACTGAGCCACCCAGGTGCCCCTGGATAAGTCTTTTGAAAGCCTTTTTGATATACTTCCCAGAAACTGAGAAAGTGAAAAACTCAGAGGACCTGAATGAGGTAACTGATGATTGATCATAAAAATAATTTGGGGTAATGAAATAAAATACTCTGTGATGTTTAGCATATATTTTGAAAGAAGATCAAAGATTTGAGTGACATTGCTATTATAAAATGTTTCCCATGTTCATCTATTTATTTGAACAGATTTTCTCAATGTTTATGCCTATAAAAACTAAAACTACAAATAGAACTGATGCGGAACCCTGCCTTATCTAACAATAAGTAATATTCCTATGCTAACATGTAAACTACTGACAAAAATATTCCTTTTTGAATACATTTTGAATACACTAAAGGATACATTTCCAAAAAAAATATGTCAGAGGAAGTTATATCAGACTAATCCTTTATAGATAAAAATGATAAGCTTTGGGGAAAATACAAAAACAATTACTGGGGCGCCTAGGTGGCTCAGTAGGTTGAGTGTCCACCTTTGGCTCAGGTCATGATCTTGTGGTTCGTGAGTTTGAGCCCTGCATCAGGCTCTGTGCTGACAGCTCAGAGCCTGGAGCCTGCTTCATTCAGATTCTGTGTCTCCCTCTCTCTCGGCCTCTCCCCCACTCATGCTCTGTCTGTCTCTCTCTCTCAAAAATAAATAAACGTTTAAAAAAATTTTAATAAAAAAATTTTTTTTGAGGATACTGGAAAGCAACCAAAAGCAGTTAGGCAGTGATTGAAGGGATGGCCACTCTTCAAAGAATTGAAATATAACAAGTGTGATTTATGCTTATACATCTTTTCATGTGAAATCACTGCTTAGTCTGTACTGTGAAAGTACAGTACAGTACAGTGGGAACTCAATCAGAAAGCCACAGTCTTAATAGCTTAAGAATGGAGTCTGGGGCTCCCAAGATAGCTGAAAATTGAGGACAGAAATCCTGAAAAGGAAGGAATAACAGAGGGAGAAAGCTCCAAAATTTACACATATACCCCACCTGAAAAATTGGTTGATTCTTAAACTCTGAGTGCATAAGGGAGACTCCATGGAGCCCAGCAAAAAGCAGCATCAGGATTGTTGAAAGAAATGATCAGAATTTTCAGGTGGAATCTGACTCTAGTTTAGTTAACTACATACCAGAACATATCAACACTCATCAGAGGAAGATAATTGAATCTACACTATACAATGTGATGATACAATATATCATCCACAATATACAACATCCATAAAAAGGTAACATATATGCAAGAAATGGGAAATGGGAAAGAAATGGGAAAGTTTGACTCATAGTCAAGAAAAAAAGTAATCAATAGAAACTGACTCTAAAATAACTCAGATACAAGAATTAGCAAAGACTTAACACCTATACATGTATTCAAGGACTTCAAAATATATATGCCATAATGAATTAACAGATGAAAAATGTTAGCAGATATATAGAAACTCTTAAAAAAAAAAGAACCAAATGGAAATTCTAGAACTGAAAAGTACAAAATTTGAAATATGCCCACTGAGTAGATTTAATTGCTAATTAGAATGGCTGAAGGGTTGGTGAATTTAAAAACAGGTAATGAGAAATTATACTACCTGAAAAACAGAGCTAAAAACTGTTGGGGCACCTGGGTGGCTCACTGGGTTAAGCATCCAACTCCTGATTTCAGCTCAGGTCACGATCTCACATTTCATGGCTTTGAGCCCTGCATCAGACTCCATGCTGACAGTATAGAGCCTTCTTGGGATTCTCTGTCTCTCCCTCTCTGCCCCTCCCTCACTCATGCTTTTTCTGTCTCAAAATAAAAACAAGAAAAAATTTTTAAAAAACTATTGAAAAAAATTAACAGAGCTCTAATGTTAAGACAATATCAAAGAGTCTAACATATATATATGTAATAGGTATCCCAGAATGGCATAGAAAAAAAAGCTTGAAAAAATAATGGCTGAGATTTTTCAAATTTTTCTGGAATACATAAATCTACAGGTCTGAGAAACCTAAGCAAAACTGAAGCAGGATATAAAGAAATTCATATCAAGAGCATCATGATCAAGCTATTGAAAAGCAAGGATTAAGAAAAAATCTTAAAGGCAGCTACAAAAAAATGACCTAGTGCAAGCTGGCTGGGTGTGTGGAAGGACATAATTCAGATAAAATGAAGGGTAGAGGACAATGAAATTACTCTTGATTTTGGTTCAGGTCATGATCCCAGGGTTGTGGGATAGAGCCCTGCCTGGGGCTGCACACTGGGCATGGACCTGCTTGGGATTCTCTCTCTCTCTCTCTCTCTCTCTCTCTGTCTCTCTCTCTCTCTCTCTCTCTCTCTCAAATGAACCTTAAACATGAAGGAGGAATAAAGATAACTTCAGATCAGTGAAAATTTAGAATTTATCACCAATGGATTTACTTTACCAGAAGTCCTTTAAAAACTTCGTCAGATGGAAGGTAAATTATACTCGTTGGAACCTCAGATCTTCAGGAAGGAAGAACACTGGAAATGGTAAATATGCAGGCAAATATAAAAGATAATACATTCTTTTCTTAATTTCTTTATAAGACATGTAATTGTTTAAGACAAAACATATTCACTATATTTAAATATATGTGGGTCTAATATATGTGACAACAATAACATAAATAACAATAACAATAACATAGAATGACCCTTTTGCAAGGTTCTTATATTTTACATCAAATGCTACAATATAAGCTTTATGTGCACTGAGATAATTTAAGGGTGCATACAGTAAGTGCTAGAATAAACACTCAAAATTAATGTAAAGAGGTTTAGCAGAAGGTCAATAGAGCGACTAAGATGAAATATGAAGAAATATGATTAACCCAAAAGAAAGCAAGAAAGGAAGAACAGGGGAACAAAAATTATGAAAAAAATAAAATACAAATTGCAAATGACAGTAAACGAAATCCAAACACATTAATATTACATTAAATGTAAGTAAACTAAAAACACCAATTGAAAGGCAGAAATTATCAGACTAAATGTAAATAATAAAACCAAGAACCAACTATAAGTTATTTACAGGAGATGCATACTTCTTTACAAACATGCATATGTAAAGACACAAATATATTGAAAAGAAAAGGATGGAAAAAGATTTACCAGGCAAACAGTAAGCCTAAGAAAAGTGGAGTGATTTATTACTGTCAGACAATATAGACTTCAAGGTAGGAGTATTACAAGGGATGAGCGACAGTTTATTACAAAATAAAGGGCCAGATCATCAGGAAGAAATAAAAACCTAACTGAAGACATAAAAAACCTGTGTCTACACCTAATACCACAATTTCAAAACTACATAAAGCAGGGGTGCCTGGGTGGCTCAGTCAGTTAAGCATTTGACTTCGGCTTGGGTCATGATCTCATGGTTCATGAGTTTAAGCCCCACTTTAGGCTCTGCGCTCTCAGCACAGAGCCCACTTTGGATCTTCTATCCCTTCACTCTCTCTTCCCCTCCCCTGTTTATGCTCTCTCTCTCTCTCAAAAATAAATACACATTAAATATATATATATATATGTGTATGTGTATATATATGTATGTACATATATATATATATATGTATAAAGCAAAACCTCACCAAACTAAAAGAAGAAATAGACAAATCTACAATCATAGTCAGATTGTAACCCTCATCTCAGTGAGTGATAGAGTAACTATATTTAAAATCCATAAGGATATAGTTGATGCAAATAACACTATAAATACTGAATTGATATTTATAGAAACAATTGATAGTTATAGAACCACTCAACTGCAGAATACACAGTCTTTTTATTGATTGATCACTGTACTATTTTATTTTATTTTATTTATTTTATTTACATCCAAATTAGTTAGCATATAGTGCAACAATGATTTCAGGAGTAGATTCCTTAATGCCCCTCACCCATTTAGCCCATCCCCCTTCCCACAACCCCTCCAGTAACCCTCTGTTTGTTCTCCATACTTATGAGTCTCTTCTGTTTTGTCCCCCTTCCTGTTTTTATATATTTTTTTGTTTCCTGTCCCTTATGTTCATCTGTTTTGTCTCTTAAAGTCCTCATATGAGTGAAGTCCTATGATTTTTGTCTTTCTCTGACTAATTTCACTTAGCATAATACCCTCCAGTTCCATCCACGTAGTTGCAAATGGCAAGATTTCATTCTTTTTGATTGCCAAGTAATACTCCATTGTATATATATATACCACATCATCTTTATCCATTCATCCATCGATGGACATTTGGGCTCTTTCCATACTCTGGCTATTGTTGATAGTGCTGCTATAAACATGGGGGTGCATGTGTCCCTTCAAAATAGTACACCTGCATCCCATGGATAAATGCCTAGTAGTACAATTGCTGGGTCTAGGGTAGTTCTATTTTTAGTTTTTTGAGGAACCTCCATACTGTTTTCCAGAGTGGCTGCACCAGCTTGCATTCCCAAGAATACACATTCTTTTTAAAGAGCACATAGAATGTTCACTAAGGTAGATAATATGCTGAGCTATGAAATAAGTCTCAATAAACTTCAAAAAAGATTGAAATCTTAGTGTATCTTTTCTGACCACAGCACAATTAAATTAGAAACCAATTAATGATTTCTAGGAAAACCCCTAAATATTTGGAAATTACACACACACTTCAAAGCAGTCAAAAAGAAACCATACAGGAAATAAAATGAATTTTGAAATGCATGAAAATGAAAGCACAATATAGCAAAAATTGTGGATGCAGATAAAGCAGTGCATAGAGGGAAAGGCATAGCTTTACACATTTATATTTTAAAAAATTAGAGAGGTCCAAAATCAATAATACACTCTTCTACTCTACCCAACTTGAAAAAGAAGAGGAAATCAAATCCCAATTAAGTAGCAAGAAGGATATAAGCACAAATATCAGTGAACTAGAAAACAGAAAATCAGTGGAACCAAAAAATGGCTTTTTGAAAAGATTCTTAAAAATGATAAGCTTCTAGCTAAATTAGGCATAATAAAAAGAGACAAAATACAACCAATATCCAAAACGTCTGAACAAAGAACAAGGTCCTTGCTCTCATGGGCTTGTAGTGGGAGTAACAAAAGTTAGTCACAGAAATAATGATGGTGGTAAACTCTTTCAGAAAATTCTGCGGTAGAGGAGAGGCTGATTGGGGTTCCGGGGGTGGGGGGGGGGGTCCAAGGGGGAGGTAAACGAACGCCAACCGCTCCAAGGCACCCACCCCACTTCACATCTTCCGGCGCTGGCAGCGGCAGGTGGCGGCCCCGCCCCGCGCCCCGCCTACCTCCGCCCCCGCCCTTCTGCGCAGGCGCAGGGTTGGCCCGAGGTGGGGCGCGGCTGGCGGCTGAGCGGGGACAACCGCCGGGCCCGCGCGGAGCGGGGCCGCGAGTTTGTGAGGTGACCTCGCCCCGACCCAGCGGCTCCGGTCCCCCGCGATGTCGAGACCAGAGCCGGGCAGCTCGCCTCTCTGAGCTGGTCCCGGCGCGGACGGCACGGAGGGAAGCCATGGCGGAGTCCTCCGAGCCCGGGCTGCGGGCGTCAGCCGGCGGCGGGAGCTTGGAGGAGGAGGACGACGAGGAGCGGGAGCCGCTGCTGCCGCGGTTCGCCTGGGCCCAGCCGCCTAAGGGCGCCCCCGGGAGCGCCGTCAGGCTCGTGGAGGCTGCCGGCGAGGAGGGCGCGGCCTCCCCTCGCGAGGCTGGAGACGCGGAACTGCTGCTCCCGTCCCGGGACGCGCCCAGCCGCTCCTCCTGGGGCGTGGGGGTCCTCCGGGGCTCGCCCACCCACCCGAACCGGAAACCGCCCCTGGGTGCAGGTGCGACTCGGCCCCGATCTCCACCCCGCGGTCCTCCCTGCGCGCGCGTCGCCGCCCAGCCCCTCCCGGGGTCCCACCTCTGTCCCACACCAGCCCTTGCCTGGTAGGAGAGGCAGTTAGCCGGGCATCCCTCCCATGCGGAGCACAGACCCGGGGCCGCTCGAAGCTTGGACGCCTTCCCTTTCTCTCTGCTCCCCAGTTTCCTTGCACCTTTTCCAGGGGCCTTAGGCCAGCTCACTTAAGGCCCGAGGTTGTCGTTAAACTGTGACCCTTGAGGCCTCTCCTAAGAGTAAGCCTCAACTTTTGCAATCAGACACTGAAAAAAAAAAACACACACAAAAAAAACAAAAACCAAACTTAGCATGGTAACATGACGTACGTCGTTTTCTCAAGTTTGGACTTGAGTTTTGGAATAAGAACTATCAGGAAAGTTCCCGGAGTTGTGAATTTGCAAGGCAGATGGATGACGGCAGAGAGCCGGAGAGCAAGAATATCTAGTTGCCGCTGGGACACGTTTCAAAACTTCTTGCAGTTAATGTTATTGTGACGTTAGCCAGAGGGGGCAGAGGCAGTTGAATTTCTCCAGCTGCCATCTCGTGCGCAAAGTTTTCTTTCTGGAACCATTTCTATTCTTGTACTTTAAGAAGGGGGCGGGGACTTTTTCACTATCGAATGGACTGGTAGCCTCAGGTGGAAACGAGGATAATTGATAGGATGTTGAAAATTAATAAAGGGTAAGCATGCTATTGCAGGCATGGATATTTGTCGATGAAGGATTTTTTGGCAGGTCGAGTCGAGTTAGCCTAATCCGAGAGTAAAACGGAGTGGGCTTGTAGGAATCATAGCTGGAGATGAGACGGGCTAGTTTGTAAAATCCGGATAACACCTATTTGTCGGTGGTTAGGATGGTTTAAGTGAGATGGTGTGTGCACTGTGCCTGTAGAACTCCCCGGGTGACGGCTTGAAGAAAAGCCACAGAAATGGTACTTGTCATTACTCCTGCTTAGTCTTTCTGGAGTCTTTAGATTTTACATGTCCTGCTGTCTGTACACTAATGGGCCTCCCACAATTTAAGAAAGTTTGGATGGAATAGGTTATTCAAGTCGTAGTTGAACTGAGCATTCGGACACTCTCAAGCAGATACATCGGAGAGGCCTCGGAGAAGCAGACGATTTCCTGTTCAGGTGTTTCATGAATAAAGCTTTAGCAGACTGGTCTGACATGCAGGTCTGTTGCCACTGTGTTAGCTAACAGGTGCATTGACAGGACAATGTTGAACAGAACAAATGGGATGATCACAAATGGACCCACATTCCCCCAGCTGTGTACTGTGTTTCTGTATTACCTAGAATCCCTTCTGTGAACTAAGATCTGTGTGGCTAGCTTCCTTTTTGCTGCCTTAAATTTACCTGTGTAGCTAGATTTTAAAAGAGCCTGAATCCTTGAGTGAGAGGGAGAGAGAGGGAATCACAAGCCGGCTCTGTACTGCCAGCACAGAGCCCTGTGTGGGGTCCAGTCTCAGGACCATGAGATCATGACCTGAGTCAGATGCTTACCTGACTGAGCCACCCAGGTGCCCCGGAAAGTGAGATCTTGTAAACAAATAGTATTAAGGCTAGAAAAAGTAACTGGGATAGAATATGGTACTCATAATACAAATGGATTACTAAAGAGAACTCCTACGTTCCAAAATGGTAATAATTTATTTGTATCACGGTTTACAGTTTGCGGAGATCTCTCTCTGTGTAGTTCATTAATTCTTACAGCAGCACGGCAAGTTAGTTGTTACTCCTTGTTGTGAGAATTGAAAATGAATAAAACTGTAGTGACTAGTACATAGAAGTTCAGAGGTAAGCCAAAGGCAAGTATACAGGAAGTGGTAAAGCCAGACTGAGCCTAGTCCTTCTTTTTGTGTCCTGCACTTTTTCCATTTTGCTGTAGATCCCAAGTATTGTAAAATAGTTGTTACTTTTGGTGATTTATTAATGGAGGTCTTGTTTTTAATGGATTTAAAAATAGTTTTGAATTTCAATAAGTATTTAAACATTTCAAACCAGTCTCCTAAAAAGTTTATGATTGAGTAATGTAACTAGATTTTTAAGTTATTTATTTTGAGAGAGAGAGCATGCAAGTCAGTGAGGGGCAGAGAGAGAGACAGAGACAGAGACAGAGACAGAGAAGTGGGGCTCACCCAGGGCTCATGTTTTACCCAAAGCAGGGCTTGAGCTCACCCAGTGTGGGACTCGAACTCAAACTGCGCGATAATGACCTGAGCCAAAGTCAGAAGCTCAACGACTGAGCCGCCCAGGCGAGTTCCATTAACTTCCTTTGTCCTTTAGCATCCAATTTCCATGAAGCCACCTCACTAGTTCTAAGAAATTCTTGCATTTAGATTAATATTAACATCATTTATCTTAACGCTCAATGCATGAGCCTTTATGCTTAACTATTTTGTCTATGTAAATAGGAGCTTTACGTGGAAGAGTATCTGTTACCTTTACTTGAGCAAGACATTGACAGTCTGGAACCAGCATAAACATAGTGTTGTTGGGTCAGTGTCAAAGTAGAAAGATTAGTGGCATTCATTCGTTAGTTGTCATTTTAATCAGTGAGTTGGAGAGTCATAAAGATGATAATACCTAGGTAACAGTATATGAAGGGCATAGTTCTGTGCCCTTCACTTATATTAATATATAACTAACCCCATGAAGTGAGTTTTATTTTTTATTCTCATTTTAAGGAAGCACACAGAGGTGAAGTGACTTTTCCAGGATCCCAGTTAACACAAACCAGGGGCACTTACCAGTTTCGTTGGAGAGCCTACAAGTAGAGAATGGTGTTAGAATATACTAGGAACTGCCAAAGTCAACGAAAGTGTGTATTTAAAAGCCTTTTAATGATTCATGGTGGCTTATAGATGTATGAACAAAATAGCATCATTTAAAAATAAGGAAGAAAGACGAGGGTGGGAACTGAGGTAATGAAATAAATAAGGTGGAGGCCATCATAGTACACAGCATGCACAGGAGATGCTTGCTGCAGGCAGCCCACAAATCTGATGTTTAAGGTTACAGAAAGAAGCACAATGTGCCCATAAAGTTAAAGTAGCTATTGGAATCTAAACTGACCTGACAAAGGATAACCTGTCGTGTATCTTTTGGAGAAGAGCCTATGTACTGAATAGTATCTTTGTAATAAAAGTGATGAATTTCATAGGAGTATTTCTCATAACCTCCTTGAAGCCCATTTTAATAAAGGAATTCTAATGGACGGTGCTCTCAGTATTGCCAGATCCAGATCCTAGACACTGATAATCTGGCTGAATTTAGAAGACAATATTAGAAGAGTAGATGTCCTATGCATCTTGACAGTTATCCATAACTGAGCTATTGAAAGATGGTGAGCAGCTACCTCTCACTGTCAAGCGGTTATTGCTCAACCAGTAATTAGAAGACGCTTATTCTTTGTTTTCCGTTTATTGCTGAGATGCATCATTCTCAAATGCTTGAGTGCCTGCTGTGTGCCAGTGGAAGTTGAGGCCTCGGGACACAGTGGTGACCGGATAGCAAATGGGTGTCCAGTCACCAGCCTTGTCCCACAGAGCTTTATAGTAACGGAGGGAATGGTCAATTAAAACAGACTAACGATGGCCCTCAACTATTAAAAATCAAAACTAGCAATGACGACAGGCCTTCAACCCAAATCTCCAGAGCACTCACAGCATGAAGTGCCATTAAGTTTTGGAGAGATCCTCCAACTTAAACTAATTGCCACATGTACAGTTAAGTAAATGAAGAAAGCTTTAGAATGTAATTGTGAGTTATGAGTTCAAGAAAAATTATCTCCTAAAAAACAGTTTCTTTGATTTTAGAACAGTTGGTAGGTAGTCATTTTTTCCAGCAGCAATTTGGATAGCAGGACCAGTTGTCTTTTAAGCGTCATTCTAGATAGTGATGGTAAATCCAGGACATCTTCAAAGAACGCCCATTTTCATGTGGGGAGATTATCTCATTTATTTAAAAGAGTTGCTCAATACGGGACAAATTAAAGAGAAAGGGATTAAGAACATCCTGGCTGATTCTATAGGAATGGTTCTGCTTGATCTGATTTTGGTTGAAACTGAATTAGTATGCAGTTATTATAATAATAATTATTATATTGATTATTAATTATTAATATAATAATTATAAAATTATTATTATAACTGAAAGTGATTATTATTATTATTCAGAGTATAAGCATGGGCTCCATGAGAGCAACAAAGGCAGGTTGTTACATGATGAACTCATAAAGCTTAGCCTGTGAAACAATTTGATAACATTTAATAGTAATACCGGCCAAGTCTACACGTAGTTTCCGCAAGAACTGCTCAAGTACAGCATGGGAGAGACCAAGAGTGGTCCAAGTTCAGTATGCATTAGTAGTATGACCAGATTTCTAAACAACTAATGTGACACCAGAGTGCTTCTCATTTTGGTATACTGTCAATGCTGAGAGATGTGTCTATTCCCTGCAATGGGTTGCTTGATTCTGGAGACCATATTTCATAAGGGGGCACATTGAAAACCTGAGGCATGAAATAAGAGGGCAACTCGTGTGCTGAAAAGCCTGAAAACACTTCCATATCGGAGGAGGCAAGAGTAGAGGAGACTTAGGGGAACACGAAATGATCGTCAGCTTTTTGAAGGGCTCTTCCTGGAGAGAAAGGAGTAAGTACGCTTTTGTTTTGCTCCAGATAGCAGGTCTAGGACATGGTATGAAACTACAGGAGACTTAATTTCTGGAAAAGGAAGAAGCTTATACATTGTTTCGCTTCCAAATAAAAGGATCACAAAAAAAGTAGTGATGATTTGTTGAAAATGTTTAAACATTTCCCCGAAGACCACCTCCTAGTGACGTATTGTAAAAAGTACACTAGTGCTAGGGGCAGGGTTGAAATAAAAAACTTTCCAACTTCTTTCTTATTAAGAGGCTTCGCCTAGGGGCACCTGGGTGGCTCAGCCGGTTGAGTGTTCGACTTCAGCTCAGGTCATGATCTCATGGTTCCTTTGTTCAAGCCCAGTGTCGGGCTCTGCACTGACAGTGCCTGGGATTCTCTTCCTCTTTCTGCCCCTCCCCGACTCACTCTCTCAAAATGAACAAACTTAAAAAAAAAAAAAAAAGCCTTCGCCTAGAAGAAATCTCATTTGACTAATGATCATTATTACTGGCATATTCTAGTACATAAATAATACTTCATTTATTCAATTAAATATTAAGTACCCACTAAATGCTGACTCCTCTTCCAGGTGCTCAGGATATACAGTGAATAAAGAAAGACTAAGTTTCTCCATACTTAATTATTTTCACGGGATAGATAAGAAGGATTATGAATTAGCACATCAATTGTAGTGATGTAACTAAAATACTTGGATTATTTATTCATTTAAGTAGGTTAAATATGCCCAATAGTACTTTTTGTAGCATTTTTCTTAGCACATAATTTTAAAAATTAGTAAAAAAAAAATTATTTCTGTCTAAATGAAGGCAAATTTTAAAATAAGTTTGTTTTGAATTTTCATAATGTTGAATGCATGTAATAGCATTTAAATACCTTCCAAAGTAAAATATGAATAATTTTTGCCTCGTGTACCGCTTTAAATGATTAATTGTTCATTCATTTTGCAAGTGTTTATTGATTACCTGTTATGTTCCAAGAACTATAAAAGTTCTGGGTTGGGGCACCTGACTCTTGGTTTCGGCTCAGGTCATGATCTCATGGTTAGTGGGATTGAGCTCCATGTCAGGCTCTGTGCTGACAGTGAGGAGCATGCTCGGGATTCTCTCTCTCCCTTTCTCTCTGCTCCTCCCCTGCTCATGTGTACATGTGCACGCTTGCTCTCTCTCTCTCTTAAAATAAATAAACTTAAAAAAAAATGATTACTATAGCTTCTCTGTCAAGTATAGAGAAGGCGTGGGTGAAAGAGGGAAAGCAGTTAAGAGAGCCTTACAATAATCTAGGTGAGAGTTGATAGTCCCTTGAATCACATGGAAGGAATGGAGATGGTGAGAGGTGATTGGATTCTGGATGTTCGTGTAAGGTAGAGCCATGCAAACTACCGATGGATTAGATGTTGGAGGTGAGAGTATAAGATCATGGGTGATTCCAAGGATTTCCATGAGCAACTGGAAGATTTGGAGTTGCCAATAACTGAAATAGGGAAACCTGAGAGGGAAGCAGTCAGGTGGAGTTATAAAGAGAAGAATTGAGTTTTGGGTGGTAAAATTTGAGCTGTCCATTAAACATCCAAGTAGAGATGTTGAATATCGTAGTCTGGAGTTGAAGGTAGAAGTCCAGGCTTGACAAATAAATTTGGGAGTCATCAGTGTTGATAACGAAGAGGAGAGGACCATGAACTGAATCTGGGGCATCCTAAAGGTAAACTGTCATGAGGTAAAAGTGAGCCAACAAAGAGACTGAAAAAGAGGAGCCAATGAAATGGAAAAACCTGGAGAAGGGGCATCCTGGAAGCCATGTGAAGGAGGAAGGAGTGATTAACAGGGTCAAATGGTGGCACTGGTCAAGGAAGATAAGTTCTGAGGTTAGATTTAGCAATAGGATGTCACTGTGTACCTCAACAAAAGTTTTATCAATGGAGTGGTTGGGACAGAAACCTAATTGAAATGGGTTCAAGAGAGAATCGAGGAAGAAATGTTGGAGATATTAAATGTAAATAGAGACCTTCTGCTATACAGGGGATCAAAGAAATGAGGGAATATCTAGGAGTAATGTGGGAGTAAGTAGATTTAGGCTGAGAAAAATTACAGCATGCTTAGTATGGTGATAGAAGTGATCCAATAAAGAGGGAAATATTGATGCAGGGAAGGATTGCTGAAGAAATGTCCTGGAATCATCAGGAAGAGATAGGGTCTAGGACACAAAGTGGATGAGTTGATCTTCAAGCTTAGTTCGTCTGTAGTAACAGGTGGAAGACAGGATGTTGTGGGCAGATGTGGTGTGGAGGGCTGATGATACTGATTTCTGATTGCATCTGTTAAGGATCGTCTGAGAAGGAGGGGGTGTTGGAAATGTGAAGAGGGGGGAGGTTATGAGAGAGTTGCCCAGAACAGTGGGAGAAACGGTACCAGGAGTTGTCCTAGTTCAGGTTACTAGAACAACATACCATAGACTGAGTGGTTTAAACAACAGACATTTATTTCTCCCAGTCCTGGAGGCTGGAAAGTCTAAGATGAAGTTTCACGATCAGGACTGGGAAGTCCAAGATGAGTCCAAGATCAAGGCTTTCCTGCTGGCTGGCAGATGACCACCTTCTCATTGTGTCCTCACGTGGCACAGGGCGAGAGAGAGCATGCTCTTGGCACTGATCCTGTTGTGGGGGCCCTACCCTCATGACCTCACCTAAACCTGATTACCTCCCACAGACCCATCTCTCAGTACAATTCCATGGGGAGTTAAGGCTTGAACATACCTTGGGAGGACACAAAGATTCAGTCCGAAACAGGAATGTAGTGTGCTTCCCAGGTGGCATGAAGGACCCACCTGAGGTTTGTGGGGATGAATTTACATTAAAGTGAGCTCTCAGGCCTTGTGTTTGTGTATGTTTGTGTAGTCAAGTTCAGCTATCCAGGTCTAGGTGTACTCTGCAGAGAGTTGAGTTTAACCAGTTGAGTTTAATGGGATTTTTCCAGGTGACCATGATAAGGGGAGGGAGGAAAAGAAGAGTGATTATATGATGCCTGCCCGTAATTTCATTAAGCTGGCCAGCGAGGGATGTGAGGACGCAGAGATCAGTAGCAACATGGGAGGTCAGTGCCTTGTGGGTCCTAGTGGGATGGAATAATTTTTGAACTCAGGGTACTAGAGGGAACGAATGAGGAAGATAAAAGGTGCTTGAAATGGAAAGGTGTGGGGAGGTTGCAGGTATTGGTGATGACAGATCTGAGGTGTGACCACAGCTGGAAGGGGAGGTGGAATGGAGAACAGAACCACTGGAAGAGAGGAGGAATTCAGAGCACTCGGAGGTATTAGTATGATTATTTCAACAAATAGGGATTTTGTTTTTCATGCGTCAGTACTTGAACTTTAAAGAGAAGTGGGGTTGGGGGAAAAAAGCGAGGATCCAAGCAGCCCATATGATACTCGATCACGTTTTTTCTTAAACCTAGAGAAGGAGCATCCTGGAAGCCATGTGATGGCTTTTGTTCTTCTGTACCTTAATGTCCTAATGCTAATCACCTAACCCAGTATCACAGGTCCCTATCACAAGCATTCTCATAGCTGGCCTTTCTTCGTCACGTTCCATATCAACATTGATTTTTTAATGCAATAATTGTTGGTTCTTCAGCATTGAATACATTCCTGGATGATCCTGAATTTGCTGATGTTATATTGAAAGCAGAGCAAGCAATAGAATTTGGAGTTTTTCCAGAAAGAATCTCTCAAGGTTCAAGTGGAAGTTACTTTGTGAAGGATCCTAAGAGGGTGAGAATTTCACAGATCTACTGTATATAACACAAATTTTGGAAAACACTAATTTAAATGTGGAGTCATTATGAGGTTCTGAAGCTATTTTCCTAATCTGATTGCACCCTCTTTTCAGAAATAAAGGTGGGGGGTTGTTTTGTGTTTAACTAGAGCATTCTGCTATTTAGAAATAGCGCTATTCATTTTAAGTCACAGTTTGCTTTCCTACTATTTTAGTACTTGGTTTCAAGCAATTACGGAATGTTCACATTCAGCTATAGATTTGTTGAGTTTATATTCGTAAGTCCTTACTTTACAGTATCTATATTAGCCAAGCAAAGTAGAAATTTAAACTTTCAAAGGCTTGCCCTAGGAATATTTTTGCCAGCATTATGCCAGAGGAACCTGGGCAGCCTGAAGCTTGAAGGCATTGGAATGTGACATCGTGAAATGAACCAAAGTAGAATTCTAGGGCAGAAAAGAGAAGTTGATATGGGACTTTGTTCCAATTAGTCTAGATTTTCAGAAATCTGTATTATTATCTTTAAAAGCTTCCTGAATGATACATAACCAGCAGTTCTTTCTTCAGGAGTAAAAAAGGTTATGATTTCATCCTAATATTCCTTGCAAAGATCCAAGTTACATTTTAAAACAGTCTTTTTTGGGATTTAAACACACACACACACACATATATATATATATATATACACATATATATATATATATATATGGTAGTGTCAGTCTCTTAGTCTTTCCTCCAAGTTTGATTTAGTAATTTTTTCTTCTTAACTTTTTACTAGTGACTCAGATTTTATTGCATTATAAAGCAATTATATACTTAAAATTATAGTAAGATTTTTATTTCTTGTCTAAGGATAATTCACCCTCTAAATTTAATATGAATATATTTTATCAGACCAGTAATAAAGATTATAGACTTTAGACATCCATGGGCAAATTTTTTTTTAAGAGGAGAAAATTTATTTAAAATTGATTCACAAAAAAAATAACTGGAAAAAGATTAGGGTAGGAGAATCTGACAACATAGATATTCACTATATCCTATCATTACCTTTATATTTTAGAGATGACTTTTTGTCATTGGCTTTATTAGTTCATTTAACAAATGCTTGAATGCCTACTGTGTACCAGGCCCTGTTCTGAGTACTTGGGATACAGCCCTAACAAAGTCCTTGCCCTTTAGAATGTACATCTAGTGAGAAAGTAGCTGATAAATAAACACATAATATGGATATTTAATAGATACTATCTGACCTAGAGCAGTAGTTTTCAAACATTATGAAGTCAGCAGAACCCTTTCTTAAGTTGGAAGTCCAGTAATAAAACAAGTGAAGTCAAAGTTAATCTAGTTAAGTGGTAGGGGGTCTTAGAGCCCTACTCTCATTTCCCCTCTCACCTTTCCTAGTGTTGCTGAGAGCACAGTTTGAAAACTACTAGCCCAAAGGATTACTGATTTTACATTGTTAAATGAGAATGGATATAAAAACACAATGAGAACTAAACCTCTTAATATTTAAGGGTTATGTCCAAATCTGGTGGGAAGAAATAGGAAAAGATTACCAAAATGCATTTTATGGGTTATCATCTCTCTATATTAAAAGTCTCAGAAAATGTCTCCTATTTTATATAGAAAATTATTGGTGTATTTAAACCCAAATCAGAAGAGCCTTATGGTCAACTGAATCCAAAATGGACCAAATATGTTCATAAGGTCTGCTGCCCTTGCTGCTTCGGTAGAGGCTGCCTGCTTCCTAATCAGGGATACCTTTCTGAAGCTGGTGCCTCCCTTGTGGATGAAAAGCTGCATCTGAATATTGTACCTAAAACAAAGGTAAAGGAGAAAATTGGTTTTCATTATGTGCTTCTAATTTATACTCTACTTCTCTGCGAACACTTTAGTAATATTTCTGATGACAGAACCTGAAGTTGAGCCCTTGTTTTGGTAATCCGGAGACATGAGTAACCGATAAATTGATTCTAGGGGAGATGCTCAAAGTGTCCAAGTCTCCCTGGCAAGTCTCCCTGGCTGTTGATGCCTAGATGATGCTGACGATAAGACAAGAAGAGAAAGAACTAACATTTAGAAGGCAGAAGAATATCGGTGTTCTAGAAATTCTTTCTATTTAGCCTTTATGAATTTTTACTTGAAGACTTCCTCAGAATATCCATTCCTAATTCTACATCTCAGAATGATTACTTCTTTCTTCCACTGGCCAGTTTTAAGCTGCCTTTCTCAAAAATATGTGCCATTTAACTGACTTTGCAAAATCCCTAAGCCTTTCTAGTTTAGATTCTGTGCACCATTTAGGATTGGGTTGAACTTTGATGATTTATAGCTTTAGAGTGTGTTTCATGGTGTATATGAGTAGAAACACTATAATGCAAATTCTCATAACCATTTTTCTAAACTGTGTGTTTCTAGGTGGTTTGGCTTGTCAGTGAGACATTTAACTACAGTGCAATTGACCGTGCAAAATCTAGAGGCAAAAAGTATGCTTTAGAGAAAGTGCCAAAAGTAGGTAGAAAATTCCATCGGATAGGACTCCCCCCTAAGGTAAGTTACTGTGAGAAACTTTATTTGGGGGGACAATTCAGCATGTATTACCTGAGTATTATGTGCTGTAGGCTGTGGATTTGATAATAAAGAAAATAGTTTTTTCATTCTCAAAGAGCTTTCAGTGAACAAGCAATCTCAGTGTGATGTGAGAAAGCTGTTAGGATGGTTAAATTCTCAGAGAGGATAGAGGAGAGATGTCTAACCCAGCTTGGAGGACTGGGGATACTGTTTCCAGGAGGAGTTTGCATCTAAGGCTTTATAAAGTAATGGCTAAAAGCACAGGCTTAAGTTTCTCTCGCAGCCCCTCTACCAGTTAGCTCTGAGCACTTGGGCAAGTTGCTTGCTCCTTAAGCCCCAGTTTCTATAAACTGGGATGAGAAAAACTACCTCTTGAGGTTGTGAGATAAAATGAAGAAATTCATGTCAAGTACTTGGTATAGTGCCTGGCACATAGTATAAAAGTAAGTGGTAGTAATTCTTGTTTACAGACTACATAATGCATTTTGTTTTTTCTTATCACTTTTAGATAAACCTAAGGATTGGTTAGCAGCTGGCTAAGCAGGAGTGGGAAGGGTTAATGGGAAGGCATTCTAGAAAAACTTCAGGCTTTTATATATACATGTGTGTGTGTGTGTGTGTGTGTGTATATATGTATATATAATTTATATATATTTTTAATTTTTTTATATTTTACATTTTTACATTATATATACGTAATATGTATGTGTATGTAATATGTATATGTAATATATGCATATATATATGTATGTGTGTATATATATAAGTATATGTATATATATGTAATTTGTGTATGTGTATATATATATATATGTAATGTGACCTGTGATTTTGTTTTGTGGTTGCTATGCCTAGCATATATCTAGATAAAAGAATTTGAGTAGAAATTCATGGTTAACTTAAATTGTTTTTAAAATTTTACTCCAAGTAAGGAGGAAGTTTGAAAATTTTTACAAGGCCTGTTATTCCTTGGATATGATAAAATTAAGTGTGACTAAAGAAAGATATTATTTCCATATTTATGACTACTTATTAAGTGCTTTAAAGAAAACCTTTTAGATATGTAGTTAAAATTTCAGGCCAACAATAAGAACATAGTGTTAGGATAAGAAATAGATTTCCTTTGTGGTTATTTGTATTTATGAGACCAACCAGGTAACCCATGTGTCCTGTGCCATAAATACATTTAGTAATGTTAATGACAGAAATGCCTTTTAAAACAGACATATCTTCAAGGAAAGGATTTTCTTAAAAACCACTTAAAACCAAGTTATGATTGATTGATTTATTCTTTAAAATTTGTGACCGGATCTTTAATCTGCAAAGTTGAAGAATTCATTTAAAAAAATAAGGATATAGTCCATATTTTATGTTGTAAAAAAAATCCCAAAGTATTTCTTCAATAAGATAAAAGTATGCACGGTTATTAAATGACCAGGATAGGTGTAATATTTGGCCACTATAATTAAGTTCATTTTAATGAATATTTTTAGAAAACATCAGTCTGAGTTGAGATTTTCACCTTGAGGGCACATGTGCATTTTCTTTTTTAGTTATCCTGAAATAGCTTCCATGCTCCTTAAAAGCCTAGGGTTGAGCATTTTTACTTTGCTATGTATTCTTTATGTGGCTGTTTAAAGCTAGTGTATAAAAATAGTTTGATAAATATGGCTTATCTAAATTAGTGTTAACCCTTCTATTTTTCTTATAATGTTTATATAACATTTTATGATGATACTGGTGAGAAATTAAAGAAGTAATTTCTTTGTTCTTGTACTTTCTTTTCTAACTCTAGTTCTTAAAATTATAGATTGGTTCCTTTCAGTTATTTGTTGAAGGTTACAAGGAGGCTGAATATTGGCTTAGGAAATTTGAAGCTGACCCTTTGCCCGAGAATATTAGAAAACAATTTCAGTCACAGTTTGAAAGATTAGTTATTTTGGATTACATCATCAGAAATACAGGTATTGAAGTTCTCTTACTTATTTACTCAAATCTTGTTAGTTTGCAGATTGTATTCAACTCTTGTTACCCAAATCAAAGACATAAAATTTTGATACAGAAGTCTGGAGGCCACTTTTTCTCTACCCGCCTTGGAAAACAGATGTAGTACTGACTGCCTTGGGCAGAGTTAATCTTGTACTGGAGATTCTAACTCATAGCAGTCTCCTGCCTGGGTGGTAGAGGTCAGTTCTTGTCCCTCCTGGGGAATTTCTTAGCAGCAGGACAAAGCCAGAAATATTATCTGCATAATATGAATAATTAAAACTTGATTGTGTAAATTATTTTAGATGCTTATTTTGACTTTAGGTAACTGTTAGCATAGTCTATAAATACATTAAACTTGATTTTTTTTTCTGTGCTAGAATGGAGCAGTGGTATAGATCATCTGAAACAGTGGTTCCCAAATATGGTTCCCTGGACTGGCTGGGTCAGTTTCATGTGGGGACTTGTTACACGTGCATCTTTTCAGAAGAGTGCACCCAGTCCTGCTAAAACAGAAACTCTGCATAGGGGGCCACCAGTCTGTTTTAACATGTCCTCTCGGTAATTCTGAAGCATGCTGAAATTTGAGAACCACTGGTTCAAAATATTTGCTCATTTATACTAGTTTCTGAAAAAGCATTACATACTTTTCCAGAGTTGCCTTCTTAATTAGTGTGGTCTTAGATTAATGTTAAATTTGATGTAGAGTCATAGAGTACTTCTATACAGACATTGGGTGAGAACCTACCCAGAAATTTGCTTGGTAATAGAGGTACACGCTTTTTCTTCCTGAGGGGAAGAGAAGTTATCCTTGATTTTAATAACCTTGATTTAATAGTTCTTGATAATACACACCTCACAGAATGGTTATAAGGATTAAATGAATTAGTGCCTGTTAAGTACTTACAACAATGTCTGACACAGCATAAACCCTCAAAAAGTGTTAGTTAACATTTGTAAGTATTTTTTGGCTTGTATGTGTTAGGTTGGAGCCTTTAATATGTACACATGTGCCACAGATAACCAGTTAAGGTCTTGAAAATCAAAAGGTGTCTAGAATATTTCCTTTGATATTAAGCTATGATATCCATAAAAAATGAAGTAACATTTGTTTTGTTTTGAAAGACAGGGGAAATGACAATTGGTTAATCAAATACGAAAAGCAACAGGGAAAGGAAGTTAAGGTAAGGAAATTTCAAAATTATACACAGAGACACACACAATTTCTATAAAAGATTCCTTAAATTTATGTTTTTCTTCATTTCTTCATTTCCTTCACTTAGATCCTTGGTTTTATCTCCTTTTGCTGTTTTTCTCATCTTTTTTCTTTCCTTCCCTGTTTACACTGCATTTTTTAAATTTCTAAATCTCTGTACAGCTTTATTTTTTATGTTGTATTAGAGTAGAAGAATGATACCAGCTTGGTACTTTTTTTTAGAACTTGGGAAATTCGTTGTAGAACCACGACCACCAGATTTATTTTGCTTTTATGTAAAAAAGGTTCTGGTATTTTTGGTCGACGTGTTTATATTTTAGTAATTCACTTCTTTCTGAGTCTTAGGACTCCATAATGTGGATGAGTCTCAAAATCCTGCTGAGTGAAAGGAGCTACTCACAAAGGGAACACACTGATTCCATTTATGTGAAAATCTGCAAAGTGCAAACTAATCCCTGGTGACAGAAAGCAGACCCTGGTTGCCTGCGGGTGGGGTAGAGGGAGGGAGTGAGAGAGGGAGCCACCGCAAAGGACACCAGAAAACTTTCGGTGAAGGTTTCACATCCGCGGATGCTTATCAAATTGTACACTAATATGTGAAGTTTATTGTGTGTAAATTATACCTCAATAAAATTGTAAATAGAAGAAAAGAAATAAAAATAAATGGCAGTTACAGCAGAAATAGGTTTAAAATACACACATAAATATATATTTTCATAATAGTTGCTAAATATATTTTATTGGTGTATCTTGAGCAATTAGATTTTACTGAAAATTTTATTCTTTTGCTCTTAAGTATTTTGTGCATTTTCAGTGAGGTAAGATATTTGATATAAACTAAAAGAAACAAACCAGACATATATGACACGGACCTTCATGCTAATACTTCTCATTTTAAAATTGTCTTTTTTACCTTTTGTTTTTATCTAGGCCACTTGCTAATGGCAACCGTCTTATCTTTACATAATAAATACTCTTTTTTTAAATTTTTTTAAAGTTTGTTTATTATTGAGAGACAAAGAGAGACAGACCGTGAGCAGGAGAGGGGCAGAGAGAGAGGGAGACATAGAATCCGAAGCAGGCTCCAGGCTCTGAGCTGTCAGCACGGAGCCCGACACGGGGCTCGAACCCATGAACTGCGAGATCATGACCTGAGCCGAAGTCGGACGCTTAACCGACTAAGCCACCCAGGCACCCCCATAATAAATACTCTTTAACATGAAATCCCTCTTGCTGTCAAGAATGTAGAAGGTAGGAATGGCCTACTTTCTGTAATTAATGGTATCTTGAGATTCCTTCTACTGGACCTTTTTATAATTGTTCTTTGAAGAGTTTTATTTAGAAACATTTTGTGTTTGGACTAAATATTTCTGGGGTACCCCAGGAAAGACTAAATTTTTAATGAGGTAGCTTTGTTAAGTTCTCTTAAAAATACCAATATTTTACAAATGTCATACTTTTAAGCAGTATATCTAGCAGTAAATTATCTGAAACAACAAATTTTTAAGTCTTAATAATTCCAAGTCCTCTTCCCCAAAAGGAAAGAAATGAAACCAGTACTATCTGAATTTATAATAGCAAATAAAAAATAGTGATTATGAAACTCTTACTGATTTATACGATGGTTTCTTCCCTTCAAGTGTGGAAATTTGTACTTTCTGATAACTTATTTTTTATTTATAGTAAGACCTTTAATAAGAGGCAACTTATTTATTTTTAGTCTCTTCAAATAAAAGGTATTTAAACTTCAATAATTTTTAAAAATTTATTTAATACTTGATCTTTTAGAAATATTCATATACATTTTTTTATCAGCAGCCATTTTTTTCTTCTTTAGGAAACGAAATGGATTGATGATAAAGAATCACTTATTAAAATAGCTGCAATTGATAACGGTTTGGCATTTCCTTTTAAGCATCCTGATGAGTGGAGAGCATGTAAGTGTTTAGAACCATCTATACATTCTATAATCACCCTTTTCCAGAATGGGAAGGGAACAAAACTTATGGATATCAAAAAAAGGAAAAGAAAAACTGGGTGAAGAATAATCATTCACTAGGGCTCTGTTCTAGATGTGGGGATGCAAAGATACATTCTACACGGGCCTTGCCATGTTTGTTTGCTTATTTTTGAGGGACTGTGTCTGGTTTTGGTTTTTTGGCTTGTGTTAGTCTTGTAGAATAAGTTTTTAAATGTATGTAACATGAGAATCATCTATTTTAATATATGGATAGAACTTAACTTTAATGTTTTGGGTAGTATTCACTTACAAAACAGTTTAGGCCTACCTCTCCCCTTTTCAGTGAGTAGTGCTTTAACTGCCTTACCAGTCTCCTCTGTGGTTGAGGGTCTGGTTTGCTACATCTTCTTGAGCTAGTTTTATTTTGTTTAAAATTGTTCGTGACATCTTGAGATCTGGATTAATGGGTACAAAGTTTTTTTATAGAATTATAATTGGGGCACCTGGGTGGCTCAGTCAGTTGAGCATCTGACTTTGGCTCAGGTCATGATCTCACGGTTCGTGAATTCAAACCCCACATTGGGCTCACTGCTTTCAGCACAGAGCCCACTTCGGATCCTCTGTCCCCGCCTCTCTTTCTGCCCCTTATCTGCTCATGTTCTCTCTGTCTCGAAAATAAAAAATAAACATTAAAAAAAAATTAAAAAAAAAAAGAACTTCCTGAGTTACAAACTCACAAACCATGAGATCATGACCTGAACCGAAGTTGGACACTTAAATGACTGAGGCACCCAGACGCCCCTAAAAATTAATGAATAAGTAAATAAAATTTCTGTGTCAGTTGATTAAAAAAAAACCTGCCCATTTTTATTTTCAAGTTTTATTGCTTTGTGACCTATGACTGGCTGCGTGAATTCTGCTGATTGAAATTTGTTAGTAATTCCTTTGTAATCTGGTTGATGGCCAGTTAAAAGGTACTTGAAAAGAACGTGTCTGGACACAAAGTTCTGCATTTGTCTATTAATTAAAGCTTGTAGTTGTTAGTCAAATCATATTATTTTTTTGACCACTTGATCTGTTAATTTTTGAGAGTTGAAGTTGACCAAGATTGTGATTTTGGCAATTTCTTCTTGCATTTCTGTACATTTTTTGCTGTGTATTTGACATACATAAAGGCCCAGCATTTTATATTGTTGGTGGCTTGTTCTTTTATTAGTGTGAAATACATCTCACTTTATCCCTCTCAATGTTTTTTTTTTTTTACTTATTTTATCTGTTGTAACATTGCTACACCTCATTTCTTTTTATTAACATTTACCTGGTGTTATTCTATACTTTTATTTTTTACTTCCATCATTTTGTTGTAAGCATATGACTTATGCCCAACACTTAACTGGATATTTTTTTACCCAATCTGAGATTCTTTTAAAAGGTACATTTAACTCTAGTTAAAGTCTCAATAAATAATGTGTTTGAACTTTTCCTGCCATCTTACTTTTTTCTATTGACCATGAATTCCAATTTATTTTTCCTTTCCTATCTTTTGTTGAATTGGCTTGAGATGTCTTTGTTTCATTGTTTTTTCCCTCTAATAGTTTGGAATTTATATGCAAATTGTATTTTAAAAGTGTTAAGTTAAGGGCTCCTACAATACATCTGGGAAATTTTACCAAATATGCAGTTGAGGATTAGAGATCTGGAACTTGAAAGAGGAGTTGATATTGAAGATATAGTTTTTAAACTGTCACCGTGATAGCGTTAGCCACGGTGGTGTTTATTACCTCAGGGAATTCAAGGAGAACAAATACCACCACTAGGACAATGTGAGGTACACAAATACTCAGTGAATGTCTCATGAATGTTTAGCAAATACATGAAGGAGAGAAAGGGGGGAATGGTGGCATTGAAGGCAAGAGGAAAAGCCAGCAAACAAAAGAAGTGGCTTAAAGGATAGAAAGTACACTCTGGGAGAGTAGTATCTCCAAAGCCACACAGGAGAGAATTTCACAAAGGGAGATGATAGAAGACTGCTACTTTCTACAGAGACATTAAGTAGCATGAGGACTGCAAGTATGCCTTTGGAGAGACTCTTATGAGATGGCTGGTGGTCTTAGGGGAGAGCGGTCTGAATGGTGATAATAGGAGTTGAGGGACAGGGATCAGAAGTAAAGGCAGGCATGGAATAAGAGCTTTTATGTGATTGGTCAGGGAAAAGTAAAAAGGAAATTAGATATAGCTGCAGGGAGATGTGGGCCGGAAGAAGGGCTTTCTTTGGAATGGACTGTGTACTTCCCACAGTGGACAGGGAGATAATAAAAGAGAAGTCAGAAGGAATGACTCTAGCTGTAGGAGGTTCTCATTGGATGTGCCCACAGTAGCTCCGTGGGTGATCATCTTGTCATAAGCCTTACATATACTTTCTTGCAGGAATTTGAATATGCACCCTCTCCAGAAGATTCTACAACTTTACGAATCTTTCTCATCCTAGTACTGTGTAGATTTAACAGTCTTCTTAGGAGAGAACTAGAATTAGCCTGAAGTCATGGATCTTTGATCCCTTAGAGACATTTGCCTATTCACCTACTAATGATTTAAAAGTTTGGAACATTCACAGGTGGCTCAGTCGGTTAAGCCTCCAACTCTTGATTTCGGCTCCGATCGTGATCTTACAGTTCATGAGTTCAAGCCCTGTATCAGGCTCTGCACTGACAGCATGGATCCTGGTTGGGATTCTTCCTCTCTCTCTGCCCCTCCCCTGCTTGCAATCTCTCTCTCTCTCTATCAAAATAAATAAGTAAATAACACTTAAAAAATTTTTTTAGGTAAGACTTTGGAACATCATATATTTCCACGCATGTGCATGCGTGCACATACACATGCGTGCGCACACACACACATACACACACACTCGTTAGTGGTCAATTCCTGATAATTTGTAACTGGGAGGAGGGCAGGGAAATCTTAGCCATGGTATTTGATATGGTGTATGTGAACAAATTATAGGTGTCCCTTAATTTCCAAATTTAGAAACCAGGGATTCAGATGTATTTTTTGATACAGGGCTGTCTGAGAGAGACTGATTATCAAAATTCTTACCTTTTACTATTTAAAACTCAGGAACCTGACTAGTTCTAAATAATACTTTACTGTGCTTCACCATCTGAATTCACCATCCAAACTTGGAATCAAGATGATTATTCTCTGATAACTTCTTCCTCTCTCTCTCTCTCTCTCCTTTTTCGTTCAGATCCATTTCACTGGGCTTGGCTTCCTCAAGCAAAAGTTCCTTTTTCTGAAGAAATAAGAAACTTGATTCTACCATATATTTCCGACATGAACTTTGTGCAAGATTTATGTGAAGATCTTCATGAACTTTTTAAGGTAAATAAATTTTTCGTCTTAATTCTTGCGGAAAACGAAATAAATCTCAAACGAGATTTTCTTAATAGAGCTAATTTGCAGTTTACTGCTTCTGGTGTAGAGCCTGACTTAAAAAGGAATTAACAGCTTTACTTTACAGGAGCATAAATTTGTGAAGTTACACTGGTTATGAGTGTTCTTTGAAGTAAGACTCTATTACAATCTGACAAGTTGTTTTCTTCAAAAGTTGAATTTTTACAAAAGTACTCCATAAATTGTAATAAATATTTGGTGAGCTGCTGTAGTTTAATTCTCTCAAAAACACCTAAACCCATTGGCTGGGAGGTCATTTTAAATCCTTTTGGGACCAGGTGGATTATAAATAAACTATTCTTGTCATTCTAGAGACATACAAAAATACTTCAAGTAAAAATACTCTTTACATGTTATTTTATCTATTAGGAAAGCTCTGGAATGGCCTTATGTGCTAAGTTGAAGAGTTCCTTTGTTTTCAAATATTTGTTTAAAACTTCTTGATTTTTGGAATTATAATAATGTAGGTTTTTTTCCTCCTTCCCCATAAAGACTGACAGAAGATTTAACAAAGCTACTTTTGAAAGTCAGATGTCTGTTATGAGGGGTCAGGTAAGTTACCTTTTTATGACCTTGTTCATTAAGAAGACAGTTTGTCTTTGAAACAGTAGTAGTTAACCCTTCTCTCCATTGTGACCCAAAGATGCAATTCTTTTATGCTGAACCAAAATAGCTCGTATGATTAAAAACGAAGTTGATTTCAATAGCATCTTTCCTGTCTTGTTCTAAATTAGGCATTTTTGACCTTGTTGTATATTGTTTAGTTAACCAGTTTCACTCTCCTGTGAATTCTTTGTCTTCATTTTGATAACTATTTTCCTGAGTGTTACTGTATTTTTCCTCCTCAAGTCCACTTGCTTGGATGTTTCAGTGCCGAGTTCTGTTGCCTTTTGATTATTTCTCTCATAGAATGTGTTTGGCCTTTGCTGGCGCAGTCAGTAAATCGCCATATCACCAAAGTTGAACACTGAGTGAGGCAAAAAAGTACTAATAGTAACTCAGTCTTGTCACTCCGTCTTTCTTTAATTAGAGGTACAAGGCGTTAGGTCTGCTGGTGTGGGTGTGCAGGCTGGCTGGTCTACAGATAAACGTCTAGTTCTTCCACTCTACTGATAGATTCCAGAAGGAAAACTTGAAATGAAACTAAATTATTGTGAATAATTTTATAGTGTTAAGTATAATGAACAGACAAGTTACTGTAAACATTGTCTTTTAGTGACTCACTAATTAACTTTTTCTTCCTAAAATACACGTTTAATTTCAGGTAACTATTTGCTGCATACCTGTGGCAAAAAAGACCAGTCTAGTTTTTGTACTGAGGATTACATTATATAACTTTAACAAATAGATATGATTGAGTTAAATAATCATTCATACACCAAATATTTATTGACAGAACTAGTACCAGAAAGTGATTGAAATAGAACTGTGAGCAAGACCCAGTTCCTCCTGTCATGGAACATTTGCTGTGATGAGGAGGCCAGGGGTCAGGGAAAAGGATGGATTCTTCGCTCGTACACCTCTCTCTGCTCCCTGTTATCTGCATTTATGCAGTGCTTTGCTGGAGTCGTAAGTTTTCAATAGTAAGTGAAGTGGCTGGAGAAGAAGGCTAGAGCCAGATCTTGGAAGCCTTAAGTGCCAGAATATAGATTCCACGTGGAAGGGATCGGAGCAGTGAGAGATTACCATTCGAAAGGGTTGTGATAAAACTAATTTCTGGGGGAAAAAAAATACACAAAAAACTAATTTCCAGAGAGGAGACCTTCTTTTGTGAATACCTGAATTAGGCTAAATTCTGTTTGTATGTGCATTTTGGGGTGGAATTTATACCTCAACCAGAAGTGTCTCTAACCCAGCGAAGATTTAGAACCACTAGGGAAGGTGAGGCTGGACAGTCAGGTGCAGATTTGCTCAGCAGGTGAGGAGGCCAGAGCCAGGGGGCCTTGCAGGGAGCCGAGTTAGGTGACTCAGGCAGGCATGAAGGGCTTAGGTGGCCCATGATTATAATTATGTCGAAGAGTGTCACCATCCCAAACTATAGTTGAGCTACATTTTCTGGCATAGATAATTATGCCCTAAGATGACCATTTTGCTTAAAACAAAGTGATGTATAAATATTCTCCATCTTCTGGAATTCTCTTATCCGTAAAGATTTATCTTGGGAATTTTTTTTAATTTATTTATTTTGAGAGAGAGCAAGCAGGAGCGGGAAGGAGCAGAGAGATGGGGGGGAGGAGGGTAGAGAGAGAATTCCAAGCAGGCGCCATGCTCCTTGATGAGCTGGATGTGGGGCTTGATTGTGAGATCATGACCTGAGCCAAAATCAAGAGTCAGACGCTTAACCAACCGAGCCACTCAGGCTCCCCTCTCAGGAATTTTGTTTTTCAGGGAAAAGCTCTAAATAATTGAATAAGCTTTTGTTGTAAATTAAAGCTAGTACATGAGGAATTTAAATACAAATTTTATTTATTTTTAAAAAAAATTTTTTTTAACGTTTATTTATTTTTGAGACAGAGAGAGACAGAGCATGAACGGGGGAGGTTCAGAGAGAGGGAGACACAGAATGTGAAACAGGCTCCAGGCTCTGAGCTGTCAGCCCAGAGCCCGACGTGGGGCTCGAACTCACGGACCGCGAGATCATGACCTGAGCCGAAGTCGGCCGCTCAACCGACTGAGCCACCCAGACGCCCCTTAAATACAAATTTTAAAATGCTTGGGGCGCCTGGGTGGCGCAGTCGGTTAAGCGTCCGACTTCAGCCAGGTCACGATCTCGCGGTCCGTGAGTTCGAGCCCCGCCCGCGTCAGGCTCTGGGCTGATGGCTCAGAGCCTGGAGCCTGTTTCTGATTCTGTGTCTCCCTCTCTCTCTGCCCCTCCCCCGTTCATGCTCTGTCTCTCTCTGTCCCAAAAATAAATAAACTTTGAAAAAAAAATTAAAAAAACAAATTTTAAAATGCTTGTCTTTAAAGATAGGGGACATTCCAGTTCTGAGATCTGTCACAAAGATATACCAGAGGCTGTCTGCTCTTTTAGGTTTATTTGTTCATATCCTATCTCATTCACAAAGGAGTTAAGGTATTCTACAAATGCATGTAATAAAATTTAAAAATGACAAGATCAAGTTCTGGAGAAAAAAAATAAAATGATGCCTTGGTTATATGTTTTAATTTGATTTTTTAAAATTGTTTTTAAGTTTATTTATTTTAGAGAGAGCGAGAGCGAGCAGGGGAGAGGCAGAGGTGGGGACAGATAGAGGATCTGAAGCGGGCTCTGTGCTGACAGCAGAGAGCCCTATGTGGGGCTCAAACTCATAAACCGTGAGATCATGACCAGACCTGAAATCAGATGCTTAACCAGCTGAGCCACCCAGGTTCCCCATTTTTGTTTAGTTTGGTTTTGGTTTGGTTTTTGTCTTTCTGATAGCCAGAAAGAATAAGGTACCCTGACCATGCATGATTATGTAGCTTTCTGGTTTTAACTGTTTTTCTTTAAAAAAGCTGATCTGAAAAATCAGGTTTTATTTTATGTTCTAAAGTAAATCAGTGCTTTGAAACAGAAGTTTAACAAACAAAAACAAATAACAGTAACCTATATTCCGAGCAACAAAATCATTTTTCAGCCAGTTCCTTAACTAAGTCAAAATACTTGTGTTATTTCTACTGTTTATAATTTTCCTTAAATCCCTCTGCCCTCCAGTTTTGCCAGTTAACTCCAGACTTGTGCTTTGGTACAGCCAAGTCTTTTGCCCTAGTTTACAGTAAGTGTTTAGTCTTACACACATTATCAGTGACGTGTTCTAATTCTTCTCAGAAAGATTTGGACTGGAACTAAGAGCTAGTATGAAGTCATTTTTTTAAAACCAGTCTGGAACTAGTAATGTTTATTAAAGTTAAAGATTTCGAATGTTACGTTAAATAGCAGTAGGTCATGATCAGGTTCAATAAGATTGTTCATTTTATTTTATTTTTTATGTTTCAAGTTTTTATCTAAATTCTAACTAGTTAACATACAGTGTAATATTAGTTTCAAGAGTAGAATTTAGCGATTCATCACTTACATATGATACCCGGTGCTCATCACAAGTGCCCTCCTTGATGCCCATCACCCATCTAGCCCATCCCCTCACCCACTTCCCCTCCAGCAACCCTCGGTTTGTTCTATAGTTAAGAGTCTAAGGCCGTTCATTTTGTGTTCTGCCTATGCCTGTTGGGAACACTGGACCTCAGAAAATACTTACTTACGTGAAATAATTTTACATGTGGTCTGAGAAAGTGGCAGAAATAATAAATAAAGCTGTCTTATGAATACACAGTGAACTTCTATTCAGTGACTTATAAACCGGAAGCTCATTTGCAGATTCAGTAACAATTGATGTTAAAGGCAATGAAAGTAACTCTTTAGTACCTCTTGAGTACTTTAGCCTTTAGATACTTTGATGTTTGGTGTCATTTATTCTTATAGCAGCTCTACACAGTTATCTGCATTTTACGTGGAGGAAACTTGGCTCAAGAGGGTTAAGATGTTGAATCTATGAAATGAGGGGGTCTCAGTCTGCATTTAGGCATTGCCTCTGCCTGAGACCCTTATCATCACTTCTCTGCATTTAATGATCTTCTAAATGGTATCCTGGCCTCTTTTCCTGTCTTTCACATTCAACCGGAACCATGTCTCTGAAAGCAAATCTGACCATGTCTCCTGTGACTTACAACTTCCATGATTTGTCACTGTACAGGCTCCAGTACCAGTCAACAAGACCTTTGGTAGTCTGCCTCTGTCCTGTATACCTGCCCTGGCACTCGTCACTCATGGCTTCCTCTAAGCCTGGTCACTCTTAACTCTTACTCCCTCCCATTTCTCGTCTCCCAGTGGTGCCCTTGTGTGTGTTGTTGCCACTCCTCAGGTGCCTTTTCCTCTTCATCTGGAGGACGGTTTTCCTTCAAGCTCCAGTTCTGTCTTTCTAGACTCTTCCTGCCACTCAGAGTTCTGTTTTCTGCAGCACTCCCTGGAAATACACATACTGATGTCCATTTTACTCAAAAATTTGATGTGAAAACAGTATTTTGGGAATATTACTGTTAAAAAATAGCTTAAAATCAACCATAAAGCGATTATGGGTGGTTTTAGATAGTACAGTAATTCTTATACCCACTAACATTTGAGGACCAGTGAGATAGGCTAAAGGAGAGCAAAGTCTATATGCAGAAGTCTGAGAGTTTATACCATCCGCCCTCGGCCTAACCATCACATCACTACCGAGTTCTCAAACGCGGCATAGATGGAGACTTCTGAAGTGTTTCTTCTTTGCCTACAATGCTTAACCTCTTTCTAAAAAATAGTCTTCTCTAATTTAAACATACAATAATTGGGGCGCCTGGGTGGCTCAGTCGGTTAAGCATCTGACTTCGGCTCAGGTCATGACCTCATGGTCTGTGGGTTCGAGCCCCATGTCAGACTCTGTGCTGATAGCTCAGAGCCTGGAGCCTGCTACAGATTCTGCCCCTCCTTCTCTCTCTGCCCCTCCTCCACTCGTGCGCGCGTGCGTGCTCTCTCTCTCTCTCTCTCTCTCTCTCTCAAAAGTAAATAAACATTAAAAAATTTTTAAACATACAATAATAGATTTGTTTATCCCTTGAGAAATGAAAAAATGGGTGATATGTAGTGGAGGGGTTCAGATTTTAAGTCAGGGCCTAGGTCCACTGTTGTTAAAGTGTTTACAAATTTTTATTCCAGTTATTTGTTCATATGGCTTTTTGTTTCTAGAAAGTGTAATTTAGAGGGCTCTCATGAGTTTTTTCCTCCTATTCAGTCTTTTCTCCTCCCCAACATAGTGCATGCTCAGTAGATGTTTCTTTAGTAAATAAATGCAAGATTATCAAGTGTCTTAACAATTTTCAAAGAAACATTAATATTTAGGATAGTTCTTAGGCTTGAATAATATTTGCTATTATATATTTGAAAATTGTTAATCTTGTAGAATGACTCTCATTTTGTTTATACCATTCTGTTTTCTAGATTCTCTACAACAATCATGTCTTTATTTTTTAACTGTTTTTTAATGTTTATTTATTTTTGAGAGAGAGAGAGACAGAGACAGAGACAGAGCATGAGGGGGGAGGAGCAGAGAGAGAGGGAGACACAGAATCCGAAGCAGGCTCCAGGCTCTGAGCTGTAAGCACCGAGCCTGATGCAGGGCTCGAACTCAAACCGTGACGTGAGTGGAAGTTGGATGCTTAACCAACTGAGCCACCCAGGCGCCCCAACAACCATGTCTTTAGAGTCAGGAAAATATTAGGTGTTACTTAAATTTGTGTTTAGACTAACAATTTTAGAATAGAATTTTTAAAACCAGAAGAGGAAACTAACCAGAACGTTTCATTCCTTAGCCATGCTGGTGCCCCCATTTATTTTTGTGATAAGAACAATGTTTATAAATGTGAATTTCATAAATTCTTTGTGTCTTGTTATCCAGCCTGGAAATTTTAAGGGAAGAACTTAAAAGGGAATCTAAAACATAAATACATTGAGTAGCTACTATAGCTAGTAAAGATTTATTTCCCTGAGGTATTAAATACTTCAGATTTTCCAGGATCTAAAGCATCCAGTTTATACTGTTCAAAGTAATGTGAATTTTATTTATTAGTATGGCTTTATGTTGAAACTTTTATGCTTATCACTATTAAATAATGTTTATAAGAACCACTAAAATGCATACTATCTGTATATTATTAGATATTTTCAAATACTTGAAGAAGACATCTTTATTTCTAAAGTACATAACAAAGGGAGTTTTTTTTTTTTTTACCTGATATGCAGGGGGAAAAAAGAAACTGAATTATTATCTGAACAGAGTAGAATAGGCTGTAAGCTATGTGTTGAGTTTCACACCCTTATTTATGTGCTCAAGTAGCAATTCTAAGAGTATGTTTAAACATGTAATGTAATATATTTTACTCTTTCTAGTTTTATTGTTTCTATTTAAGAGTGAACTCTTAAATGAAACTTTATTTTAAATGGGTACCTTCCCAAATTCTCTAACCCAATGCCTGTGTCATGCTTTCCCATGGCACTTGTACCCTGTGATACATGTTGTAATTTACTTATTCATGCTTATTGACTCCTCTCCCTGCTAAAATGTAAGTTCTGTGAAAATGGGGGTTTTGTTTTGTTTTTTTCTACTGTTATAGCCCCAGCACTTAGAACAGAGCCTAGCACGTAGTAGGCATGCAACAAATTTTTTTGTTGAATAAGTGGATAATGGTTTTTTTTTAAATTTTTATTTAAATTCCAGTAAGCATATAGTGTAATGTTAGTGTCAGGTGTACAATTTAGTGACTCAACACTTAGGTACAACACCCAGTGCTCATCACAATAAATGCATCCTTAATCCCCATCTCCTATTTCAACCATCCCTCTGCCCGCCTCCCTTCTGGTAACCATCAGCTTGTTCTCTGTGGTTAAGAGCCTGTTTCTTGGTTTGCCTCTCTTTTTCCCCTGTGATCGTTTGTTTTGTTTCTTAAATTCCACATATGAGTGCAATCGTACGGTATTTGTCTTTCTCTGACTGACTTATTTTGCTTAGCATAACACTCTTTAGTCCATCCACCTCGCTGCAAATGGCTAGATTTCATTCTTTCTTATGGCCGAGTGACATTCCATTGTATATATGTGCTACATCTTCCTAATCCATTCATCAGTCGATGGACACTTGAGCTCCTTCCAAACACTGTTGGTGGGAATGCAAACTGGTGCGGGGCCACTCTGGAGAACAGGATGGAGGTGCTGCAGAAAGTTAAAAATAGAACTACCGTACGATTCGGCCATTGCACTGCAATCAGCAAATGCAAAAATACTGATTCAAAGGGATACGCGTATCCTGATGTTTACAGCAGCATTGTCTACAATAGCCAAATTATGGAAAATCAGACTCTTTAGACCAGAATCTGTCTAGCTTCTATGTCAAATGGAGTATGTGGAACCATTCACTTTATTCAGTCTTCTGATTGCTTCTGGACATCAGTACATTCGAGAATATTTTAAAGTTACTAATTGGCAAAAGTTATTTAATGCTAATTTCGTACGCTCGTGTGTGTCTATTTTTGTGTCTGTATAGTATGTATTTGTAGCAGTTACTCCTTGTCATCTCTGTTGGGCAGAAGTGGATGACATAAAGATTGTAGTTATGAATAAATGGTTAAAATAGCCATTATTCAGTGAACTGAAGGAAGGTTTTTATCTTATTTGAACTGGTGAAAATCTCTCTTTTTTCCACAGATCTTAAATCTTACTCAGGCATTGAAAGATGGGAAGAGCCCTGTCCAGTTGGTACAAATGCCTTGTGTGATTGTGGAACGCAGTCAAGGTAGAAATCAGGGCCGCATTGTCCACCTCAGCAGTTCATTCACCCAGACCGTCCACTGCAGGAAGCCATTTTTCTCTTCCTGGTAGCAGATGTAAGCATAAGAGAAAAAAACATTTGGCATTATTATGTTGTTAGAACATTACCGCAGGGCGAATCTGCTGTTAAGATCTCCAGTTGCCAAAACCTCAAATAATGTAAGTCTTTAAAAGGTTATCTTTTGAATGTAATCAAAAGTTTACAGTTTTTTTGTCCAAATATTAAATTTCTGTTTCAGGGAAGAAGTGGTATATCTCCTAAATTGTATTTTTGTAGAAAAATTGTATTTTATGTTGTTTTGTTAGTTTAAAAGGTAATTTCATGGTTTACACATTCTGAAATGACTGTAATTACTTTAGAATTCCAAGTAGAAACATAAGGTATTTGTTGACTTTGAATAACTTTTTATATTCTTTATAAACACTGAGAAGGACGTTGTCTTCACTCTTCTTACATTATAAAAGGCCTTCAAGGGTGAAACTGCTCTTGTGAACTTCAGTAGAGTGGTTAATAGAAAATCTGGTAAGAATAATGTTGCCTTAATTTAAAAAGCCGCTATTTTAGAACTTGAGTAATTGCCCCTAAAGTGACCATTGTTAGGGAATGGAAAATTATATCTTGGTTAAGTAACAGGTGACCATTTTATTTTCTGTGCTTCAGAATATTTTTGGTCAATTATTTTGTTAAAGTAAGGGGAAAAATCTAAAGATACTCTCCCTTTTTAGAAAATGGAGGCACTCAGCTGAGACTGGAGAGGAATAATATGAAATTAAAGTAGATCGCCATTATTTTGACATTCCACCATAGCACTAAAAGTCCCTTTTGTTTCTTCCATGGAATCAATTACGTAGTCAATTAGTACTTTAGATTACTGATCTTAGTCTGTGTAGTGCTTCAGTTAGTATTAACTTCACCGAAAAGTAAACCATACCTCAAAGTGCATATTGGATTGCATTTTGGGGTCCTAAGGCATAAGTCCTTAAAAATAACAGTAGTTATTATAGTATTGTAGGGTATTGAGGTTACCGATGCTGATATAATTACGGTCAACTGTAGAATATCAGCCCTTGCTAAAGGGGAACATGACAGAGATAACCATAACGTCATTTAGATTTGATTTTGAAAATCAGTATGTCTGACATGCTAGGATTTTGTAGCACCGTGAACTCCCGGATGATGTAACTTGAGACGAGCCCAGTATGAAGATGTGATTCTGAAGAACCAGAAGCTTCATCCTCTTCTTCGGGCCCCAAACAAGGAACACCACCACTCAAACTAAACTGGCAGTTTGTGCTCTGGGCCTTTTTTTTTTTTTTTTTTAGCTTTCTGTCTTGTGATTTTCTTTTTTTTTTACTTAAGTATTTTCGTGTAAAAGGTGTTTCCTGAGGGTTCGATTAGGACGGAAGACAGATGTGCAGACCCCCCCTTCCCTCACCTCCCTGTCTTGGGCTCCATGGGTGTGGCAAGTGAGAACACCGCTGCCTTAAGGAAAGTTCACTGGACACCTGTGTTCTCCTACCTCCAACCCCGGCCTTCCGTGATCGTAACGCTGAGATCATGGGAAATTGACTGGAAATTCGAAACTCAACTACTATCTTGAGATAAATACTAGTAATTCAAATGTGCCTTTTGAAGATGTGTTCTTAAATAAGTTGTTATGATGTGGATACTGCTTTCATAAAACGGTTTTTTCAGTATTTTGAGAATTGCTATATTAATTTTTATAATGGGAAAACTTAGTAAATTCCTACTGTTTTATATCCTGAATTTGTTAAAATAGTGTGCAGATATTTTTAAATGGCCTGACCAGGCTAGAAGAGTAAAGCTGAAATATTTAAGATGTGATCATAAGTCAGAATACATTGGTTATATTTTGTAAATTTTCATGAACTTGACTTATTTAAATATTGTGTTAATTTTTTGAATGAGTATATTTATAGTGTCAAGCTTGGTAGACTAAAGGTAATAAAAATCATTGTCTTAAGGTCACTGTTCTTCTGAAGTATGTATATTGGATATTTAGGATGTTTGTGAACACATTTATGTGTATAAGTGATGCTAAACCAACATCCCCCTTGTGTATTAGTGGTATAGTTTAATTCTTTAAAATTCCAAAAGCCATGTGTAACTGGAACCTTTATAATTGGAGACGATTTAATTTTGTTTAATCATATACTTTCTTATTCTCCCCCAAATTTGCCAGCAATTGGAGGCTGTGGAAAACCAGCGGAAGGTTTTTTGCAGACGTAAAAACAATCAGAATCACAAAGTTTTTTTTTATTTAAAGTTTTGTACTGATGGAATTAAAACCTTATTAAAAACAGATGGTGAGTGTTCTTTGATCACATGACATCTGAAATTCTTTTACAGATGCATAAAGAGATAGGCAGGGTCTTAGTGTTTTATAGTCTGTCTTTTCTCCCAGGGTTACTTGGCCAACGGTGCAGAGTTGTGGCAAAGATTCTTATGTTGCTCTACCTTTCCAAGCCTCTGTTGTGGTTAGTTTAGGGCCGTGTGGCTGAGTGCTGAGATGTTGGG
Source organism: Prionailurus bengalensis (assembly GCF_016509475.1). Classification (NCBI taxonomy): domain Eukaryota; kingdom Metazoa; phylum Chordata; class Mammalia; order Carnivora; family Felidae; genus Prionailurus; species Prionailurus bengalensis. The sequence continues at coordinate 186,060,092 of NC_057344.1, read as the reverse complement.
ATAAGTGATAATATGCGACTTCTGAAAATGGCAATAAAACTCCCTGTCTTCACACGCAGTGGTCATGATTGACCACTCTCTTCTCTTCCCGTTTGGATATAAACAAGGAATTTGCCAACTGGAAGCGGCCAGGGCATGTCCGTCACCACTCGGAAAACTACCAGGAGAGCCCATCCACTGAGCTGTGCTGTTACGTGAGCAGGAGAGAAGTGCTTGTAAAGTTTGGAATTTATGTGTTATTGTAGCATAGTCTGCCCTATCCTGGGCATTAAAATATAAATAGAAAAATGCAAATCATTTTAAATTAAAAAATCAGTTTTTTTTTAATTTTTTTTTTCCAACGTTTATTTTTGGGACAGAGAGAGACAGAGCATGAACGGGGGAGGGGCAGAGAGAGAGGGAGACACAGAATCCGAAACAGGCTCTAGGCTCTGAGCCATCAGCCCAGAGCCCGACGCGGGGCTCGAACTCACGGACCGCGAGATCGTGACCTGGCTGAAATCGGACGCTTAACCGACTGCGCCACCCAGGCGCCCCAAAAAATCAGTTTTAAGAACCACAATGGTAGCGACAGCAGATCGTTTTTTAATCTCCCCGAACCCCCAGGAGCTATCCTATAGCAAAAGAAAAACACAGTGACATCATCTTCCCGAAAATTAGGTGGTAGAGTAACCCTGTGAATCCCAGAATCTGAGCAGTTGGAGCTAACACCATCAGTAGCCGTGCGATGACGTGGGAACAACAGCTTTGGAGGAACAAGCAGAAGCAACCTAAGGGGGACTCGCGATGTGGCCATCCCCACTGGTGGCTCCAAAACCACAATGGAAGCAGAGAGGGCCATTCAGCATTTGGTGGTTGGCAGCTAGTAGAAGGAGCCTGCAGAGAAAAGTAGGAGGGTGCTGGGGCCACGTGGGCTTCGAGTCATCAGAAGTAGCTCTTACCCCTTAGTGGGCCTGTCCTGGGGGAGGTGGTTGGTATAGAGCACTGACAAGGGAGTGATGGATGGAAGAGGGGACCAATCAGGACCGAATTCAGAGAGCACTAACAGCACACACAAAGCCACTGCCTAGTAACTGCAGCGGACAGAACCCTAGGACCCCCAAACTAGGAAACTGTCCTGGCACCCCTCACCTCCTACACAGAAATCGAAAAATGTAGGGAAATCCATCTCAATTTACACACAACCACATCCTACTATCCTCTAAGAAAACAGGATAACAACCTGTATCATACACCCGCAGAAAACGAAGATGCCCAATAATGTTTACAAAGCAGCAAGAAACCGTGATCTAATATTCTTTAAAAAGTAACGGAAGAAAGAAATTCAAGAAATGATAGAAGCTAAGGAAGAACAATCAGGCATCAACACTGGAAAAGCTCAGATTCGATAGGCAAGCAACAGGAGGAAAGAAAACGAGAGCCGACAGCTCAGAGCAAATACTAGAGTTAAAAATACACTTCAGAAATAAACTGGAAGGAATACAAAACAAAGAGACAACATATCCGTAAAAACCCTACAGCAAACATCATACTGTTGGAAAGTCTCAAATATCTGTATTAGTGTTCTGTTGCCACTGTAATAAATTACCACAAACTTCAGTGACTCAAAAACAACACAGATCGGTTATCCTACAGTTCTGCCGGTTAGGAGTCTGATACAGGTTTCACTGTGCTAAAATCACCGTGTTGTGATACTGACTCCTCCTTCTCCCTCTTGCATCTTTAAGGAATCTTGCGATTAGACTGGGTCCACCCAGGTAATTTAGGTTTTCTCCCCACTTTAAGGCCCGTCGATACACAACCTTAATTCCATCTGCAACGTTAACCCCCCTTGGCCGTGTAACACGTCTGCAAGTTTTGGAGAGCCAAGACATGGGCATCTTTGGGGGCTATTCTGCCTTCTGTACCTTCCCTCTGAGATTGGTTATGTGACAAGGATGCCTGCTTTCACTATTCTCCCTCCATATTGCACTAGTAAGCCTAGGAAAGAGGCAAAAGGTATTTATATCAGAAAGTAAATAAGACTGTCATTATTTACTCAGTGACATTATGCATTAGAAAATTCAATAGCATGTACAGGGAACTATTAGAACCAGTATTGCAAGGTTTATGCACCAGCAACATAGTTTAAAAAAGAAAATGTAAAAAAGATACCATTTACAACAGCAGCAAAATTTCAGATTCCTAGGCATAAGTCCAACCAAAGATGTGCAAGATCTCTACACCAAACTCTAGGGGAGTATTGAGAAAAATGAAAGATTTAAGTAAATGGTGGTCTATACCATGGTGAGGTATTGATAATATGAAGATGTCAGTGCTCCCAAATTTACCTATGGATTCAACACAATCACAATCCAGATCCCATCTGAATTTTTTGTAAAACTCAACAAGCTAATTCTAAAATGTATGTAGAAATGTATTGGCCAAAACTTCTGGACAAATAGAACAAAGTTGGAAGACTTACACTACCTGATCTCCAAACTATAAAGGTACAGCACTCAAGACAGTGATAACTGGTGTAAAGATAGACATATAGATCAATGTAACAGAACAGAGAATCCAGAAATAAACCTTATACATATGGTAAGCTGATTTTTAACCAAAGTGCCAAGGCATTTCAAAGAAACAGATAGTCTTTTCAACAAATGGTGCCAGTAACTAGACACACGTGCACATGCACACACACACACAAAGTGAATCTTCACCTTCACCCCATATGTAGACCTAAAGAAAAGAGCTAAAACCTGTGGAAGAAAACTGGAGAAAACGTTAGTGAACCCCGCATTTGTAAAGATTTCTTAAAGCAGAAACGACACAACACACATACACACACACACACACACAAAATTGAGAAATTGCTCTTCAAAAAACTTGTACTCTTTAAAACATGCTTAAGAAAATGAAATTTCTGGCCACAAATTGGGAGAAAACATTTGGCAAAAGTATCTGATAAAGGAACTGTATCCAGAATTCCAGAATACATAAAGAGATTACACAACTCAAGAATAAGAAGTCACCCAATTAGGAAGTGAACGAAAGATTTAAGGAGACACTTCACCAACGAAGATCTATGAATGGCCAATGAGCACATGAAAAGGTGGTCAGCATTACCATTAGGGAAATGCAAATAAAAACCTTGAGTAAAGTTAAACATCTACCTATCATGCCACGCAGCCTTTGTCCTTACAACAGAAACGAAAGCAAACCGCCACATAGAAATGTTCATAGCAGGCTTTTTTTGTAATGCCCCAAACTGCAAATAACTTAAATTCACCAAAGGGTGAATGGATAAGCAGAAAATCTCCATCCAACAAAAGGAACGTCCTACTGCTACACACAGCACTGTGGATGAATTTCAAAATCACAGCACTAAACTGAAAGAAGCGAGAAACAAAGAAAGCATACTGTATGATTCCATTTATATAAAATTTTCTAAAATGAAAATTAGTCTACTGTTAAAACAGTCCAGTGCTTCCTTGGGAGTCGAGGCAGAGGGAGAGATGGATTGCATGGGAGCACGGGGAAACAGGAATGATCGTTCTGATTGCACAGGTTAATATGCTCGTCAAAGATCATCGGATGGCACCGCTCGTTGTGTGTAACTTATTCTTCATAAAACAATAAACAATGAATAAAGGTTGCAGATCTATCATATCTGGGAAAAATTAAAAGCCCAACCATTGGCACAATCATTTGGGAGAGCAATAGCTAGTAAAATTGCAGACGCAAGCACTCTGTGGTAGGACTTGCATGCAAGGTTGGTCTAGGCTGTAGTGTTTAGAATTCCGAAACCCTGCTAACAACCTAAGTATCTGTCAGCAGGAAAATGGAGAAGTCAACAGCGGCACACCCATACAGTGGAAAACGACAGAGCAGTGGAAATAATTCACCTGTAACTACATGGATCAAAATGCGCACATAAACCTCAAGACCATGTTGAGGGAAAGAAGTAAAGTTGCAAGAAAAGTATGTACAGGCATCATTTATGTAAAATACAAAGCAGTGCCATATGCTGCTTTTTGACACATGCATATATATAAGTACAAAAAAGTGTGGACAGGAACGGCCTCCAGCTTCAGAATAGTTGTGAGGGGTAGGAGGATATGGAAGCAGATCTAAAGGGCACCAAGCACACTTGAAATATAAAATTTATTTCTTAATGATCTGAAGCAAATACAGGCTGTCCACATTTGTTAAAATCTGAGTGGTGCATCAGTGGTTGGATATATATATTGTGTGTGTGTGTATATATATATATATATATATATGAGTGTGTGTGTATATATGTATACACATATATATACATATATGTATATATGTGTGGATACGTATATGTATATACATATATAGATATATATGTACGTGTGTATGTGTATACACATATGTATATATGTATGTGTGTATATGTGTATACATACCTATATATACACATATGTATATGTGTGTATACATGTGTGTATATATATGTATGTGTGTATATATTTAATTCTCTGCTATTTTCTGTATGTTTCAATTATCTCATTTTTAAAAATAAGCTTTTATGGGAGCATATTTATATGAATGCTCTGTTTGCCAGCCTTTATTAGCGTACAATGGCTACCATGACAAAATACCACAGACTGAGTGACTTAACCAGCAGAAATTTATTTTCTCACAGTTCTGGGAGCTGGGAGACCAAGATAAAGGTGCTGGCAGGATTGGTTTCTGGTGAGGTATGTCTCTCGTTTACAGAAAGCCACCTTCTCACCATGTCCTCACATGGCCTTTTCTCTGTGCACTCACCCTGGTGTTTCTTCTTCTTCTAAGGACAGGCAGCCCTATTCGTTGAGGTTCACCCATATGACCTCATTAAGCCTTACTTGCCTCTTTAAAGTCTCTGTTTCCAAATATAGTCACACTGGGGGGTTAGAACTTCTGAATATGAATTTGGGAGGGACACAGTTCAGTACCTACCACCACCCAAAGTAAAAAACTTGCAAGCATCTACATCTGCATTGGTTCCTCGTAATGTGGTCAGGATCAGCATCCATCGCAGCCATTTCTGCGTCGTCATATGCCTAATGGAAGACTAAGGTCATCGTGAATATTTTCTGAAGCGACGTCTGACAGCGCTTCTTAATAAGTGTAGAATTTTTCAACGGGATTTATAATTATTTTTTTATTTTTTTTAAATATTTACTTATTTTTGAAAAAGAGAGAGCATGAGCAGGGAAGGGGCAGAGAAGGAGACACAGAATCCGAAGCAGGCTCCAGGTTCCAAGGTGTCAGCACAAAGCCCAATGCGGGGCTCGAACCCATGAGCTGGGGGATCATGACCGGGGCCAAAGTCAGACACTCAACTGACTGAGCCACTCTGCTCCCCCGTTAGTAATTATTTTTGACTGCGGAGATAAAGTTCTTGCTTACTGCTGGGCTCATGGTTCTGTTCTACATAGTTGTGAACCAGAACAACTCATTTCTCAATTGTGGCAAATACATGAATTTCTTTAGCTCTTTTTAATTTCCTAAAACCCTAACTCCTAGATGCATAACGGTTTGTATGATAAATATAAATCATTCAGTGAATTCAACAGACATTTGTTGGGTACTCAGTATGTCAAATTCTCTCAAAGATAGTAGGAAGACAGAAATTAGTAAATACATTTTCAACTGTTTCAATTGGATTCGCTCTTCAAGTACTGCTCAGAGCGGGAAAGAAAACCTGAAAACGAGAATAGGGCTAAAATAAAATATTTTCGAGGGAATAATATCCTAATCTTTGTGTGTCTTACCTCTGTCCTTTTCTGCATTTGCTCCTTAGACTTGCATACAAGGGAGAGAAAAGAAATGCTTTGTAGATTAAATGCTTGACTGCCTTTGATTTGAGCTTCTCAATGAATTTTTTATTTATAAAAGAGGCATGTTTTCAATGTCTAGATTTCTCTTGGATTGTGGAGGGTGTGGCTTTCATTCCACCACTTGAGATATTTAATCTGGTTTTTTTTGGAGGTGGAGAGTAGATAGTCTTCAAAGATGGCAGTCGTTAGTTCCTTCCCACTTTGTAAGCGTGTGTTATTCCACCCATCAGGAAGTGCAGACTGCCTCTCCTTTTCAATCTGAGCTGGTCTGGCAATTTGCTTGGAACATCAGAATGTAGTGAAAGTGAAGCTATGCCAATTTGGGGCTTTGTCTTTAAGAACCTAGGAGCCTTCCCTCTCCCCCCGGAAGTTACTCACATAAATCGTCCAACTCCCCAGAGTCCACCACGCTATGAGGAAGACCACGCTAGTGATGTGGAGAGACCATACTGAAGGAGAGAGTAAGGTCATTCTATTTACCACAACATCATCTCTGTGAAGAAAATCAACAGAAGTGTCTCTTATCTATTATATTGACAGTAGTCAAATATCTTCGATTATTTGCCAAATACATATTTTATAGCTAGATTTCCTTGAGTTGGGATCCAATCAAGTTTTATTCCTTACATCCGTCTGTTCCATCTTCCAATCTAGAACAGTTCCTTCATTTTCCCCATGATGGTTACTTTTGGAATTTCCTCCATATTCTGAATTTGTCTAATTATTTCTTCTTAGTCTCCAGCTTGATCTTCTATCCCTTGTATTTTCTCTGAACTGGAAGTGAGATCTGAAAGCTTGACTAAGTTCGGGCTAAACATTTTTGACAAGAATATTTCAGAGATGATCCTGCACACTTCATACTGCATTTACATCGAGAGTTACATATGGGAATCCAAGCTGGTGCAGCCACTCTGGAAAACAGTATAGAGTTTCCTCAAAAAACTAAAAATAGAACTATCCTACGACCCAGCAATTATACTACTAGGCATTTATCCATGGGATACAGGTGTGCTGTTTCAAAGGGACATATGCACCCCCATGTTTATAACAGCACTATCAACAATAGCCAAAGTATGGAAAGAGCCCAAATGTCCATCGATGGATGAATGGATAAAGAAGATGTGGTATATATATTCAAAGGAGTATTACTCGGCAATCAAAAAGAATGAAATCTTGCCATTTGCAACTACGTGGATGGAACTGGAGGGTATTATGCTAAGTGAAATTAGCCAGAGAAAGACAATAATCATATGACTTCACTCATATGAGGACTTGAAGAGACAAAACAGATGAACATAAGGGAAGGGAAACAAAAATAATATAAAAACAGGGAGGAGGACAGAACAGAAGAGACTCATAAATATGGAGAACAAACTGAGGGTTACTGAAGGGGTTGTGGGAGGGGGGATGGGCTAAGTGGGTAAGGGGCACTAAGGAATCTATTCCTGAAATCATTGTTGCACTATATGCTAACTAATTTGGATGTAAATTTTTAAAAAAATTAAAAATAAAATAAAAGAGTTACTAAAAGATATTTCATTTTCATTGAAGAATTCATCATGGTAGGGGAGGAAGTCCCAAAGGAGCCAGAGAGCTGTGGCAGTAGGAACTCTGTTCACAAATTGAAAAATATACTTGTCTACGTAGAGGGTAGTTAGATGTCCCTCACCATTTCTTGGAAAACTTAATTCTTGTCCCATCTTCTTTATCAGCTCTATTTTTCTTAGCTCTATTTTTTTTTTAATTTTTTTTTTCAATGTTTATTTATTTTTGGGACAGAGAGATACAGAGCATGAACGGGCGAGGGGCAGAGAGAGAGGGAGACACAGAATCGGAAACAGGCTCCAGGCTCTGAGCCATCAGCCCAGAGCCTGACGCGGGGCTCAAACTCACGGACCGCGAGATCGTGACCTGGCTGAAGTTGGACGCTTAACCGACTGCGCCACCCAGGCGCCCCTCTTAGCTCTATTTTTGGATAATGATGATGGTGATGATGATGAGGGGTGATGAGCTGGGTTTCATCACAAATAAATGTACTAGTTGGTCACAATATTAAAAGAATATTGTCATGAAGGATACTAGTTAAGCCTAAAATCTCGAGAATAAAATTCATAACTTACAACAAAGCTGTATTTCAATTACGAGCTTTCATTCTTTGCTGTGAGCTATTTTGCTATTATTCAGTGCTTTTCATATGAAGATCCCTAAATATTAAGTGGGCTCGTGGATCAAACAGTGAAAGATGTGTAACAAAAATGAATTATTTTTTAACCAAACTGTGTTATTAATCAGCATCATTTTATTCAGTAAGTTTTAACCTGTTTCAGACTCCATGTAAAGAGTTCTTTGAGAAAATAAATCCTGAAGCTTAAAGATTTTTATTCAAACACCAAGTAATGCAATAGATTTGACTTTTGTCATTTCAAAATACTGTAAACTTACTTATGTTCTAATGTTGCTTATCTTAAATAAATGGAAAGCGTGCCACAATTCTCTTTTGACTAAGAATTTTGAATTGGAATAGACTGATACTTTAGTCCTGGTTCTGCCCCTTATCAGCTCTGTGTCGTTGGACAGATCTTGCAAACCAGCTTTCTCTCCATATGTAAAATATACAAGCTAATGATAACTTCAGAGGTTTCTAACAAGAACAAATAAGATATATTATGTGAAAAGTGTGGTACCAATTCTGGTGGTTATAGATTGGGTTTCTATCTGAGCAATTGTCTGTATTTTTTTTATTAAATATATGTTTTTTTTTTTATTTTAGAGAGAGAACATGAGCAGGGGAAAGGGCCAGAGGGAGAGCAAGAGCGAGAGCGAGAGTGAGAGCGAGAGAGAGAGAGAGAGAGAGGAATCTCAAGCAGGCTCCACACATAGTGACATAGGGCTTGATCCCATGAGCCTCAGATTATGACCTGAGTTGAAATCAAGAGTCGAATGTTCAACGACCTGAGCCATCCAGGAGCTCCTGTCTGTGTGTATTAATGACATTTTTGGACTTTTGGTTTTAGATGAGGAGATAAGGCTACATTCACGTTTACGGGTTTGGATTATTACATAAAGAGAGTATGTGCACATGCAAATTTCTGGATTTGACAACATCTTGCCTGGAGCATGGTGACAGATTTGGAATCAAAAGACTATCTTAAAGTTCTCTGTTGTGTGGCATATGGGGTTGACAGGGGATTGAGAGGAAAAGGCACCTGAGGTCACTGGGTAAAAGAGAGATTTATCCAAATCTGATCCTCTGGGAAACGAAGTGACATTTCAAAAGGTGTTTGTTCAGAATCCTGACACCCAGCTCCAGCCAGGGAAATGTGAACCTGGCAGAGCAGAGATGGCTGGTGCCTGTGCTTGTGGGTTTTTGGGTTTTTTTTTTCTTTTTTTTTTTTAGTCCTTGAAATTGAAAGCATGTGAAGTCAAAAAGAAGCTGCTAATCTACTCTGTATACAGAGATGTGTTAATTTTTCTTTCGACTCCAAGAACCCTGGCTGTTCTGCTTACAAAATTCCCACCTGACAGTTCAGTTCTTCTGAAACTATTGAGGCTCACAGAAATAGCAGAACAATCAGGTGGCCTTGCCTTTCCCAAGAGTCAGAGAGTTGTATAAACATTTAGGGCTGATCCCAGGGCTGCAGAGGAACTGCTTTAACCAGCTTCAGAGACGTTTCTGCCTGAATGCCTGTCAGGACAAATAAGACTGCCTTTTATCTCAGTGTGGCTTGGGGACCAATCCAAGAAGCTATTCTACCCTTCAAGTGTTTGTTTTAACGTGAGCTACTTAAAGGTAATCGGGAACTGCATTTAAACCAAGGTGCTGGTTTAAACCAAGGTCACCACTGCCCCAGCCTAGTTTCTAAGCAAGCAAACACCCAGCCTCACTTGCTATCCAATGCTGTGTGTGAGGAGTTGGAAATGCCTGATTCCCTGAATCTCTAGCTTGAATGCTGTTTATTTGCCTGGACAGCATCCCCCTTAATATGTTTTGAGGGCAAATATTACGGTCTTTAAGTTTTGAGAGTCTTCGGCTCAGGGCAATTTGTCAGTGTTGATGCAGAAAGTTGGCATATTTTGTGGAAGAATGCAGTCGAAAAAGCCTTCGACTCTGACTGAAGAGGTTGAATGGTAGCAGAATGTGCCACTCCCAAATACAGCACTTGGGCATAAGGATGATTTTGAGCTGAAGGTAATTGAGAAAAAGAAGATATAAGAAAAGCCCTTTGCCTTCCCCCTATATTTGCCTAAAAGCAGGACATAATATGTAAAGATGCCCCCCCCACCACCACCACACACACCCCTACAAGGACAGAGGTTAATCACTGCAGAAAATTCTAGGTCCTTCTTTACCACCAGTTTCCCCATATCCTTGCCTTCCCACGGTTTGGTGCCCCTGGAAACTCAAAGTCCTTTCCTTTGTCTTGTCATGTCTCTAAAAACATTTTTGTCAAGATGCTGTACAAGCCCAAGTTTTAATCACTCCTTTGAGATACTGATCTCTAAGCTCCAGGGTGTGTGTGTGTGTGTGTGTGTGTGTGTGTGTCGTGAACTGGATGCGGGTGTTAATGAACTTCTGCTGGTTTTTTTCTCCTGTTAATTTGTCTTTTGTTAGTCTAATTTATGGGGCCTCAGCCAGAAAACCCAAGATGGTTAGGGGAAAAGACTTTTTTCCTTCCCTTCAAGGTCAACTAGATTCTAGTGGAGGTTCTATTCATCATTTGGGGAAGTTATTTGAGTTTCCCGTGTGCATATGTGTGTGTGTTAACTTCTTTAACAGCACTGATGAGGTTTTGGGGTGATGGTGGGGTTTGGAGCTGATGGCCAAGAAACAATTCTTGAAGATGTCTTTCGTGCACAAAGGTGATTTTTTAAAGCATGGGGACAAGACCCGAGGGCAGAAAGAGCTGCACTGGGTTTGTGAAGAGTGGCTCCTTATATACTATGGGGCTGGGGGAGGGAAAGTCAAAAGGGAAGTTTCCAAAGCGATTTTCATATGCTAAAGACTCACAGATGATTGGAGGCCAAGATACTGTGGAACTAAGGTTGTTTCTCCCTCTAGCAAAGCATTGACATTAAGACAGTAGGGAGTTCCTGGAGAAATGTTTCACTCTGCCAGCCTCAAGTATCTGTCAATGGGCTGCAGGTTATAAGGAAATTTAATTTAATCTGCCATTTCCTTCTTGTCTTTGTTCCCTCACATCACTGTGGAGGGGAGGGTGATGCTGAGGCTCCAGGAAACTCAGTCTATGAGTTTCTGGAGGTTAGGCTATTGATAAGATCGCCTTTTTCTTGTAATTTCACACACAGGAGACCCATGTCCTGTATGACTGTGATCTCTATCAGTTAACCATTTGTTTTCTGTCCTTTCCTGGTTTTGAGTAGGCGGGAGTGTCCAAGGACTACCACACACATCCCACCTGGAGGGTGGGGGGTGGTGTAGCTTGTACTTTGTCCTCAGCCCACCTTATGCCCTCAGCACTCCCCCCATCAGTACTGCCACTTACAGCGTTCTTACTTTTGCCATGTGCGGTGTTGAGTGTTATTCATGCTGTGTTGGCCATCTTCTCATTGCCCATCCAGACCTACTTTCCACTCCTCCCCGCCCTGCTCTATGCTCCGGGAGACTGACCTACATGGACGCCATCAACACGCAGTCCACATCTCGTCTCTGGTTGTTTTTTGCCAATAGGAGACACTGACAGATGAAAGATCTGAGGTCCAAAGGAGGAGCGTGAGGTAGGGGTTTTCATCCCTTCAGCTTCTTCCCTGTGGGCTTGTCGTGGTTGACTGAGGCCCTCTGCTGAAGGCCACGAGTCTGGTAGGGCGGCTCCTTCTGAGGAAGCAGCCAAAGGCCAGCTGGATGCAAAGCACAAGCTAGCAACTCCCCCACCCCTCCCTTCAAAGCACCACAGGTGGAATCTGTGTGACATTCCTCAGGCATTCCCGGCTGCCCTAAAGCTAAGGGAAGGAGAAAACCAATGACTAACTGATGGAGATCATAGTCATGCAGACAGAGTCTCCATCAGTTTAGAAATGTCTTAGTAAATTACAAAAAAAAAAAAAGAAGGCAATCTTATCAATAGCCCGACCTCCAGAAACCCATAGACTCAGTTTCCTGGAGCCCTAACACCACCCTCCCTTCCATAGTGACGTGGGGAACAAAGGCAAGCAGGAAATGGCAGGTAAAATTAAATTTCCTTATAACCTGCAGCCCATTGACAGATACTTGAGGCCAATACAGAGTAGAATATTCCTCCAGGACCCCTACTGTCCTAATGCTAATGCCTTACTAGAGGAAAAACAACCTTAGCTGACAATAGCTAGGCCCCCAGTATCTTAGGAGTCCTCCTTTGGGTATGAAAGTCCTTTTGGAGGCCTTCCTTTTGCCTTTACCTGCCCCAACTCCATAGAATATAACCAGTCACTCCTTAGAACTCCGTTGCAACTCTTTCTGCCCAAGATCCTGTCCCCGTGCCTTAATAGAATCATCTTTTTGTGCCAAAGACATCTCAGGAATTCCTTGTTCACCATCAGCTCCAGATCGCCATCACTCCAAAGTCAATTCCACGTCTCCCCTGCTGTTAATGGCTCTAAGAGAAGGCACATTCCCCCGGGTAGCTGAACTTAACCCTGCCCACAAGCTGGTGAGCAGTCCCCTTATGAAACGCCCCTCAAATTCCCCACGTGAGCGAGTCATCTGTTTCCCGCCAGGATCCTGAATGTCACACGTGATCTCATGCCAGTCTTCCCACAAGCCAGAAGACACGTGTATTATTGTCCCCATAGCACACCCGAGAAAGGCTCAGAGATGTTAAAGGGCTGGCCTGAACTTACATAATTAACTTGTAAATGGTGGAGCAGGATTCAAAGGAAGGTCTTTGTGACTCAGTTGTACTACCTGCCCCTCCCCAGGGTGCACTATATTGCAAGACCTCTGTGGTCCTAAACTTTACCCTTTGTCCTCTTTCTGTAAAAAATGCTTTGTGGACCCCCTTGACTCTCTTAAAATGAAATTCATAGATAATATAATCTACCTAAATGCCTAATTTTTTTTAAGTTCATTTATTTTGAGAAAGGGAGAGAGTGTCCACGTGCATGTGAGTGGGGGAGGGGCAGAGAGAGAGAGAGAGAGAGAGAGGGAGAGAGAATCCCAAACAGGTTTAAAATTTTTTTTTAACTTTTTAATTTATTTTTGAGAGACAGAGACAGACAGAGCATGAGCGGGGGAGGAGCAGAGAGAGAGGCAGACACAGAATAGGAAACAGGCTCCAGGCTCTGAGCTGTCAGCACAGAGCCCGACGCGGGGCTCGAACTCACAAACTCACAGACCGTGAGATCATGACCTGAGTTGAAATCAGGCGCTTAACCGACTGAGCCACCCAGGGCCCCCTGAATGTTTTATGTATACAGGACATTTTGAAATCGGAGCTAAACTAGGAGATTCATGTAGCATCACTACCAAGGTGGCTCAAAAATATTCACTCTATCCCCGCGCCTCCGTGGGAGAGGCGGGTACTCTTACTTTTCACTCCTCGATGTTGGGCTCGCCAATGTAGCCCGCTTTGGCCGAGTGGAATACCAGCAGCCTAGACTGAAATAAGGCTTGAAGTGTGCTGCGCAGGGGGGGCTTGGGCGCCTTGCACCCCTGCCATTATTGTGAGGTGGGATTCTCCCAGCCACCTGCCGCCCCCACAGCCTGGCTCCCTGGTGAGACGCATGCAGACGACCTGAGCCCAACCCAAGCAAGGAGCCCAGCCCACCTGACCAAGTTTGGAGCAGAACCGCCCAGCTGAGCCCAGCCTAGATCAGTCAACACCCCCCTCCCCCGCCCCCGCCCCCGCCCCGCTCACCCAAGGAGAGAACGCTGTTTTAAGCCACGTTTTTCTGGACTGGCTTGCTCGCCAGAAATTGCTGACAGATACAACCAGGACGACTGTGACGGCTATAAAGGCAGATACAGATGGGTTGTTTGGGGGACTCGGATAACATGGGCCACGGTGCTATAGGTCATGTGGGTTTCCCACAATGGTGCTCCATTCCTGCCTTTCCTTCTGGACAAAGCAAAGCATAGTTTCCCCTTGATATCTACAGCAGTGCATTCCTGGCATATTCAGATTTTTTTTTTTAATTTTTTTTTCAACGTTTTTTTATTTATTTTTGGGACAGAGAGAGACAGAGCATGAACGGGGGAGGGGCAGAGAGAGAGGGAGACACAGAATCGGAAACAGGCTCCAGGCTCCGAGCCATCAGCCCAGAGCCCGACGCGGGGCTCGAACTCCCGGACCGCGAGATCGTGACCTGAGCTGAAGTCGGACACTTAACCGACTGCGCCACCCAGGCGCCCCTTTATTCAGATATTTTAAAATTCTACGCAAACACTTTGTGTTTGTGTAAATCAAAGAGGCTGGGTTCGAATAAGTATAAATAGATTATTCGCCCACATAAATGTCTTTCTGGACTCGAAAAAAGCTGTGCGACCTTTAGGGCAATTAATTCCTTTTGCAATTAATTCTTCATTGCACAGGACTGTTCTGTGACAGGCTATTTGGCATCTAACTCCTACCCTCCACATTCCAACAGGGCCCCTCAAAACCCTGTGACAACCGAAGACACCTCTGCCCATTTCCAAAATGCTCCCTGGGAGGTGGTTTGGCTCTTACTGGAATCACCAGATGAGGTGACTCAGTGGTCCCTTCCAGTCCAAATAGTCTCAGATTTTCTGAGTCTGATTTTCGTTGTCATTTAATCAGTAAATACGTATTAAATGTCTGTTACGCATCAGCACTATGGGTATTAGTATCCCAATAAGAATTATATGGGGCACCTGGGTGGCTCAGTCGATTAAGTGTCTGACTTCAGCTCAGGTCATGATCTCACAGTTCATGGGTTTGAGCCCTAATTCGGGCTCTGTGCTGACAGCTCGGAGCCTGGAGCCTGCTTCAGAATCTGTGTCTCCCTCTCTCTCTGCCCCTCCCCCGCTCATGTTCTGTCTGTCTTGCAAAAATAAATAAACACTGAAAAAAATTAAAACAACAGCAACAACAACAACAAACCACTGACGTGCATTCGAGCTGCTACAGGAACACGTAAGAAGAGCATCTAACCTAATCTTGGGGGCTCCTTGGAGGAGGTGACGTCTAAGCATTGCTGACGGAGGAACAGGCGCCCATGAGCAAACCGGTAAGAGGGAACAGGGGTAAGAGGGAACAGAGGAGAAGAGCAGGCGGCAGGCTCCACCCCCCCGAAACCGAGACTGCGGAAGGAGGAGCGTGAGCACTGGGCTCCCACAGACCTTAGTTCAAACCCCGCCTCAGCTCTCATCCGGAGCCATTAGAATAACAGCTTTACTAATTGTTCATTACATCCCAGGCACTCCAGTGAGTGCCCTACAAGGATTCTTTCCTTTAATCCTCCCAAGAGTCTTATTAGCCATCCCTCTGTTACAGAACGAGAAACTGAGGCACAGCAAGGTTAAGGTTGCCTGAATTAAAAGGCAGTGGAGCCAGATTAGAACCCAGACAATGTGACTCCAGGACTAACATTCCTCACTCCCACCTGCATGGTCTGACCCCTGAGCCTACTGCCTCCTGTGCAAAAGGAATACAACAATAATTCCTGCAAATCGGTAGGTGGATGAAATGTTTACATATTGAAGGCACCAGGCCCATTTGTGGGATGTTTTGGAAGTTATCATCCAAGTTCAATCTTTCCCTTTTTTAAGTGAGAAGCATCGTAACCCGGAGAGTATACAGTGTATATGATTTTAGTTACGAATCACATTTAAAAAAAATTTTTTTTTTTAGTATTTATTTATTTTTGAGAGAGAGAGACAGAGCACAAGTGGGGGAGGGGCAGAGAGAGAGGGAGACACAGAATCTGAGCTGTCAGCACAGAGCCCCACACAGGGCTCGATCGAACGCACGAACCGGAGATCATGACCTGAGCCGAAGTCGGACGTTTAACCCACTGAGCCCCCCGGGCATCCCACAAATCACATTTTTGAAACCTGAAGTGCCATATTTGAAAAGCCTATGTGAAGGTCAAGTCGGGTTACACAAACGAGAAAACATGAAACCCAAGTAGCTTAAATAAACAAGGGTTTATTCTCACATCAAAGACGTGTAGTTAGGTTGGAGGGAAAGCAAACTGGCACAGCCACTCTGGAAATCGGTGTGGAGGTTGCTCCAAAAAAATAAATAAAAAATAGAGCTACCAGCGATTCAGTGATTGCGCTGGTAAGTATTTATCCAAAGGATACAAAAATGCTGATTCGAAGGGCCACATGCCCCCCCGATGTTTATAGCAGCACTAGCGACAATAGCCAAAGCATGGAAAGAGCCCAAATGTCCATCGACGGATGAATGGATAAAGAAGATGTGGTGTATATATATTCAATGGAGTTTTACTCGGCAATCAAAAAGAATGAAATCTTGCCATTTGCAATGTCGTGGATGGAACTAGGGTGTATTATGCTAAGTGAAATAAGTCAGCCAGAGAAAGACAAGTATCATATGATTTCACTCATATGTGGAATTTAAGAAACAAAACATGAACATTGGGGAGGCGAAGAAAAATGAGATGAAAACCGAGAAGGGGGCAAACCATAAGAGACTCTTAAATACAGAGAACAAACTGGGGGTTGCTGGAGGGGGAGGGGGGCTCAATGGGTGAGGGGCATTACGGAGGGTACTTGGGATGAGCACTGGGTGTCAAATATCAGAGATGAATCACTGGGTTCTACTCCTGAAAGCAATACTACACTGTATGTTAACTAAGTTGAACTTAAATAAATAAAGTTTTTTAAAAAGAAGTATATTTCGGGGCGCCTGGGTGGCGCAGTCGGTTAAGCGTCCGACTTCAGCCAGGTCACGATCTCGCGGTCCGTGAGTTCGAGCCCTGCATCGGGCTCTGGGCTGATGGCTCAGAGCCTGGAGCCTGCTTCCGATTCTGTGTCTCCCTCTCTCTCTGCCCCTCCCCCGTTCATGCTCTGTCTCTCTCTGTCCCCCCAAAAAAATAAACGTTGAAAAAAAAAATAAAAAAAAAAAAAGAAGTATATTTCGACCAGTTCCTCCTATCTTTTTGCCTTCTGTCTCACAGTGACCTCAAGGCCCAAGATGGCTGCTGGAGCTTCAGCCGTTACATCTGCTTTCCACCAGAAGGGAGGACGAGGGATGAAGAGTATGGAGATACATTGTCCAGCGGAGTCAGTCCCTTGAAGGGCCTTCTGTGAAGTCCCACAGAGGATTTCAATTTAGTCTGGGATTAGGACTGACCGATGGTAGGGTACAGAAGGGCACCCCGAGACCAGGCAATGCCTCGGGACTGGTCGCATGCCAGAGCTCCCTGTGCATCAGGCTGAGGATCCACTCTGGCTGAAGCATGTCTGCCTCGGCTCTACCCCTGCCCTTTCCTGCTCCTCTGACCTCTTTACAAGTTTCTCCTTCCAAACACCACTTGCAAAAGGATCTGCACCCCAGGCTCCATGTGTAGGAACCCCATGTTCTTTCTTAGCCCAAATCTGTCTTTTTATAATCTCACCTGGGGCCAGCCATGTTGAATAATCCAGAATAAATGGATTCTCTTCCTTAGGTGGCCCCCTGACCTACTTGAAGGCAGCCATAAAGGAATAACGTGACGACTAACGTGTACACGCCACTGGGCTGGTGACAAAGTGCTCTGTGAGTTTTTGCTCACGTACGCTGACCCTCCCAGTCCTTGAGGGTAGATGTGGTTAGTTTTACAGGTGAGGAAACCGAAGTTCAGACAGTGACTTCTCCAAGGTCACTTGGAAGATAAAATAAAGAGCTGGGCTGTCCGCGAGGAGGATGTCAAACCCAGATGAGGCGTATGTTTGCGAGGGCTGCTGTGACAAAGTGCAACAAACCAGGAGGCTTCAAACAACAGAAATGTATCCTCTCACAGCTCTGGCGGTGTCAGCAGCGTGAGGCTCCCGTCCAAGGCTCTAGGGGAGCATCTTTCCTTGTCTCTTCCTAGATCCTAGTGACCCCAGGCGTTGCCTGGCTCGTGGCGTCTTCCTGTGGCTTTCTCCGTGTGTGTCTCTGTGTCCTCTCCTCTCCCCAAAAGGACACTCTCGTCGGATGTAGGGTTCACCCGAATCCAGCATGATATCTCCTCTATCCTTAACCGATTCCACCTGCAAAGACCCTATTTCGAGATCGACATTCTGAGGTTGCAGGGGGATATCAATTTTGGGGGCACACTATGGAACCCAGGGAACTTTGCTTTTAGTAGATGTATTGATCTCTGGGTTTCATTTCTATGTGAAGGAACAGTCACCTTCGCGCACATAAATGCACGTTCTCTTCTGCACCTTGTTCCCAGCTCTCACACTGGAGGGGCAAATGCAGGCGGCATATTGACGGGGGGGGGGGGGGGGGTGGGGAACGGCAGGGAGAATGGAGAGAGGGGTTAGCTGGTCTTGACCAGAAAGGAGCTTCAAGGCATATTCGTAGAAGGTACATCCGTGCCATATTATGGCTGCAGCCATAGAGCCTTAG
Organism: Prionailurus bengalensis; assembly: GCF_016509475.1. Classification (NCBI taxonomy): domain Eukaryota; kingdom Metazoa; phylum Chordata; class Mammalia; order Carnivora; family Felidae; genus Prionailurus; species Prionailurus bengalensis. Next base: position 186,041,737 of record NC_057344.1, on the reverse strand, counting down.
TTGGCATTCTTTTTGAAGTTTATTTTGAGAGAGCCAGAGAGTGTGGGGGAGGGGCAGAGAGAGAGAGAGAGAGAGAGAGAGAGAGAGAGAATCCCAAGCAGGCTCCATGTTGTCAGCACAGAGCCTGATGCGAGGCTCAAACTCACAAACTGAGAGATCGTGACCTGAGCCGAAATCAAGAGTGGAATGCCTAACGACTGAACCACCCAGGAGCCCCAGTTGGCATTCTTGGGTGTGGCTGCTAGAACGAACCTCATCTCAAACTGGCTTAAGGAGAAACTTATATGACCCACATAAGTGAAAGCTTCAGGCATGGCTGGGTCTAGGTGCTCATGTGGTATCCTCATACGTTCCCATTTCCTAATTCTGTTCTCCTCTTACTGGCTTTTGGGCCAAGGCAGGCGCTCCTTAAGTGGTGGGAAACTGCAAAAACCATAACTACCACAAATACCAACAGCTACCCGGTTGCTCCAGTGAAGAGCGCTTCAGTGACAGGTTGTGTCACTGGCTCCCCTTCTCCACCCCCTTCTGACCCACTGCCCTTTGCCGTGTAACTTCGCAATGCGTGGCCGTGCGACTTGCCTGAACCAAAAACCTACAGTGGAAGTAACAGTGGCAGCCCCAAGCCCGGGCTTCCTGGGACCCTGCTCTGCGAGCCCAGGGTCCCGCTCTGCGCTCAGGGCTCAGGAGACCCACCTCCAGCTCTGCCACTGGTTTCCTTTTGAGCATCCTTCTCTGTCCCTCGGCTTTCTTCCACCCAAGGATTTTCCTGTACAGATTAGACGATAAGAAGAAACATCCCCAGCTTATTGTTGTGAAGTCAGAGTCTCGCCCCTCTCAGCAAATATTCAACACGCACGACTTTTACCAGATATGTCTGAATATAAGGTGAGGGTTTTGTTTTGTTTTGTTTTGTTTTGTTTTGTTTTGTTTTGTTTTGTTTTGTTTTCCTTCCCAAAATTATCCCCCGGAAAAGAGGGAACTGCCTTAATTTTGAAACCTTCCGATTCTCTCACACTAAAGGGTACTTTACCTTATTTGGGTCGACCTTTGTCATACTTGTACTGTTTGGGGAAGCTTACCCGTTAAGGCTGCAAACCCATACCGTCTTAGGCTGCTTAGAGAGGTCACCCCACAGAGTCGGGAGTTAAAGGGAGAATTAGAAAAATGCGGATTCAGTGACTATTTTTGGTGAGAGGAGTTCATGAACCCAACTGCAAATTTTGGAAAGAAGTCTTTTAAAGATCACAAATCTGTACCTGGAAGAAAAGTTTTTCAATAAAAGTGTTAGTGTTGGGGCGCCTGGGTGGCGCAGTCGGTTAAGCGTCCGACTTCAGCTCAGGTCACGATCTCGCGGTCCGGGAGTTCGAGCCCCGCGTCGGGCTCTGGGCTGATGGCTCGGAGCCTGGAGCCTGTTTCCGATTCTGTGTGTCCCTCTCTCTCTGCCCCTCCCCCGTTCATGCTCTGTCTCTCTCTGTCCCAAAAATAAATAAACGTTGAAAAAAAAAAGTGTTAGTGTTAATGAGAATGGGTAGTTAGGTCTTGAGATGAAATTTCTCAAAGTGTCGTCATGTTTGGATCTAGAGGCGTTTTTAAAATTTTTTTTTAAAGTTTATTTATTTATGTTGAGAGAGACAGAGACAGCGCAAGTTGTGGAGGGGCAGAGAGAGACAGAGAGAGGGAAAGAAAGAGAATCCTGATATGGGGCTTGAATTCACGAAACCATGAGATCATGACCTGAGCTGAAACCAAGAGTCAGACCCTAACTGACTGAGCCACAGACACCCCGGGTCTCGAATCTTCTATCCAAATGACATATAAGTGCAGATAACGTGCACTGGCAACCAGTGCTGGGCAGCTTGAACGGGGACATCGTTATGTCAAAGTCCAGATGCTGAAGGTGCAGGTGAGAGAATCGAGTGAAACCACTGTATGAAATGTGCATGAAAAAGAGCAATATTTCTAAATTAATATGCCGTAGGACTAAACGTGTGATGTTAGATATGTGTGTGTAAATCAGTTCTTTAGAACTATAAGGAGAATTTTACTTTTCCACCCATAACCGTGCCTATGTGCGTGTCTATGCTATAATGTCTTGAAATTGGATAGACTGATTCTTCCTTCTTTATTGTTTTTCAAAGTTCCTTTAGCTACTTTAGCTCCCTTGCGTTTCCTATAAACTTCAGAATAATGTCTTTACCTGCAAAAGTCTGGCTGGGATTTTGATAGAAATGGTGTTAAACGTGTACATGCACTAAACCTGGGGAGAACTGACATCCCTGCTATGTTGACTCTTAACCTAGTGACACAGTCTCTACATTTACTTAGACCTTTGATTTTGTCATTAGCATTTTGTAGTGTTCCACATACGAGTTCTGGACATGTTTGTTAGATTTACACCTAAGGATTTCATTTATCTCAGCAGTTGTAAGTGGTATTTCCTTTCTAATTTGGGCGTTCACGTGATCATTCCTAGACTATGGAAGTAGGATGGGTTTTGTATGTTTCCTAATCTCGTATCTTGCAACCTTGCTGACCTCAATTTCAGCTGGAATTATTTTTGCAGATTCCTTGGCATTTTCTATGTAGACAATCATGTCGTATGCAAAGAGGGACAGGTTTATTTCTCTCTCTCTGATGTATAGATGTCGATGCATATGCAACGATAACGTTCAACTGTTAACAGTTGCCCGAGAGGTAGAAGATGACAGCGTGACTCTCACTTTGGGGAAGAAAGAAGAGGATGGTTCCCTCAAACGCGGTTGCTGCAGCTATTTCTATTGTCAGCTACTGGTGGTGGTGATGCTGCCTTTTGGTCTTAAAACTCCACCAAATCTTTGCTCCAAAGAGTCCTCTCATCTTTTGGCTGTATTCTTACGAGAGGATAGTGCTTGGGGTGCTAAGGGTAGAGCAGATAATAGGTGAGCTTATTGCACAGGTCCAATAAATTGCGTGCAAATATTCCCCCCCCCCCATTTCCCCAAACCCTTACCCTGGTCTGCCCGCCAGGGACCCCTTTGGGGGCAGCCAGGGGCAGAAGAGACTGCTTTTCGGGGCGTAGCCTCAGCCCCGGCGGTCTCAGCTCCTCCTAGACGCGCGGGGGCGCTGTGAGTTCCCCGTGCCGCGTGGCGGCACTCTTTCTCAGACTCCTTTGTTTGCACGGAGGCTTTCGGGACGGTGGCGGGAAGATGGCGGCCCCCAGGGACTGGCTGGGAGCGGTGGAGGAAGAGGGGAACTCGGGTCTTCAGGGGAGCTCGGGAGTGGAGGTGGTTTTTCCTTCTGATCCCGCCACGCCTGCCCCGCTGTGCCCTCACGGTGGGTGCGCGTTTGGGCTCTGCCGAGGTTTCGGGCGCAAGGGGCGGGGGTTAGCCTGAAGAGGCCATGGGCTTCTTACGGCTCCCAGATTTTTATGCTCTCTACCACCATGTGTGATCCCTAGAAAACGCCCTTTCTTCGGGACGTAGTGTTTTCAGCTTATTTAAGACACTGTCATAGGAAGTCCTCACTGTTGCGGTTTTGGCTCCGTGGCTGTTACATTCCCCTCCCCCCCCCTCCCCGCCAAGGGAACAGACAGTCTAAGCAAAGGGGATGCATGTTATTGAGTAAATCCGTTGCCAAGTACTTGTGGATTTCATTGGTTGTTTTGATATCTTTATTTTAAAAAGTTAGGGAGAAAGAGGGGCGTAGCTAGTCGACTGAGCCACAGACTCTTGATTTCCGCTCAGGTCTGGATTCCAGCGTGGTGGGATGGAGCCTCCCCGCCCCTCCCTCCGTGCGCTGAGCATGGAACCTGTTGAGGAGTGTCTGTGTCTCTCTCCCTCCGTCCTTTTCCCCCGCTCGCGCGCTCTCCCTCTCTAAAATAAAAGATAAAAATTTAAAAAGAAAGGGAGAAGAATAGCGTGAATTATTGCTTAGAAACCAGACCTAGTTTTTCTCTAACTTATGGAGAGAGGATGTGCCCAACTCCAAAAGCCCAAATTTTCACTGAAAGGATAACTGGGTGGAGGTGGCAAAATGCTCAGTTCTCTGGACCCTGGCCATGTTTTAGTCTCAGGAGCCAGGTCATTCATCATGTAGACAGCAACTGACTACGGCAGTTTCTTTCTGGAGAGACTAGTTTATAAAAGCCATTTCTTCTGTCATCAGTGTCTAAACATTGTGACGGAAAAAAAAAGTAATTAAACAGAGTGTCGGTTTAATTATGACAAATTGTGCGTAAAACCAAATCAAGCTTTATTTAAGGGCAGTGAAAACTAAGAACTTGATGTAGATGACGATTGTTGGTATGTTTTGTCCCTTTCTGGAACTAGGACCCACTCTTCTGTTTGTAAAGGTGAACCAAGGGAAAGAAGAATCACGGAGGTTTTATGCCTGCTCAGCCTGTAGAGATAGAAAAGACTGTAATTTTTTTCAATGGGAAGATGAAAAGGTATATCAACTTTGTGGACATATATGTTTTTATTTTTGATGTATGTGACAATTTGTTTGAGAATGTGTGAACCAATAAAAACGCAGTTTGAGCATTAAATGAGATAAATCTCTTTGGATAGATGAAGACATGGTTTTTGGGTCAAGGGACTGGAGTTTAGACCTACTCTCAACTTAACTCTGATTACTGATATTGTAAATAACTGTCTCAAAGACAGTTCCCTTTAAGATTCAGAGGTGTTAGTATAGATTTCTCCCTAACGAGTCTACGTTGTGATCATTTCAGGCTAGTGTTTTAGAAAAACTTTTTTTTTTTAACATTTGAGTGAGCATCCTTTATACAGTTACTATATGACTGATGAAAGCACCTAGAGATGTAGTTATCAGCTTGGTATCTTCTTGGACTCAGCTCCAGTTGAAGTTTCTGAAAATTTTGTCTAGAAAAATCCCAGCTTTGTTGGGTTTATTGGAATACAGTCTTGTATACGACTCTCCTGCACGTCTGTTAAAATCACTGTGAGATAATCCTGCAGGGCTTTAATATGTTAGGTATTGCTTCGTACGACTCTAGAACTTTACCAGTTTAATGTGTTTTGTTTTGTTTTCCCCTGAAACAGATGCTTGTTTACAACATTGAGCTGCTCTAATTGGCCTCTTAATGTCAGAATGTGATACCGGGTTTTCTAGGATGATAGCAAGTTTGGTAGTTTATTAAATGTTTTTTTAATTCTTTTCCAGTTGTCAGAAGCTAGACTTGCTGCCCGAGAAGCTCATAACCGAAGATGTCAGCCGCCTCTATCCCGAACGCAGTGTGCAGAAAGGTGCTGATGTGGTGTCATTTTTATTATTTTTGTTTTGTTTTTTTCCTGGGCCCTTAAATTTACTTTCATACTTTAAAAAGGTTTTATTATGGTAAAATATATATAACATAACATTTTCCATTTTAATAATTTTAAATGTACAGTTCAGTGGCATTAACTGTAGTCACAGTTATGCGATTGTCACCGTTATATATTTCCAAAACCTTTTCATCACCCCAAACAGAAACTTTCCTATCATCAAGCAGTAACTTCCCATTCCAGTTCTTCCCAAACCCTGGTAAGCTCTCATACAATTTATGTCTCTATGAATTTGACTGTTCTGGTTACCCCATGTAAGTGGAATTATGTATTTCTGCTTTGGCTTTTTTTGTGCCTGGTTAATTTCACTTAGCATGTTTTCAGGGTTCGTTCATGTTGTGGCTTGTGTCAGAACCTCATCCTTTTTATGTCTGAGTAATACTGCATCACACACACGCACACACACACACACACGCCACATTTTGTTGATCTATTCATCAGTGAGCACCATTTCCACCTTTTGGCTGTTGTGACTAATGCTACAGAGAACACTGGCATACGAATGTCTGCTTGAGTCTCTGTTTTTGTTTTTTTTTTTTTTTTTAATTTTTTTTTTTTTTAACGTTTATTTATTTTTGAGACAGAGACACAGAGCATGAAGGGGGGAGGGGCAGAGAGAGAAGGAGACACAGAATCGGAAGCAGGCTCCAGGCTCCGAGCCATCAGCCCAGAGCCTGACACGGGGCTCGAACTCCCGGACCACGAGATCGTGACCTGAGCTGAAGTCGGACGCTTAACTGACTGCGCCACCCAGGCGCCCCGAGTCTCTGTTTTCAAGTCTTTTCTATATATACCTAGGAGTGGGATTATCGGATCATACGATATTTCTGTGTTTAGTGTTTTGGTGAACCACCAAACTCTTACCCACAATGGCTGCACCATTTTACATCCCTACCAGCAACGTACAAGGATTCCAGTCTCTCCACATCCTTGTCGATACTTACTATTGTGTGTGTGTGTGTGTGTGTGTGTGTGTGTGTGTGTGTGTGTGTGTTTTAATTATCTTAGTACTTGTGAAGTGATGTGTCATTGTGGTGTTGAATTTTAGGTCCCTAATGAGTAATGATGTTGATTATCTTTTCATGTGCTTGTTGGCCATTTGTATATCTTCTTTGGAGAAATGTCTATTCAAGTCCCTTGTTCATCTTTAATACGGTTGTAATTCTTGTTGTCGAATTGCAGGAATTCTTTATATGTTGAGGGACATCAGACCCTTATCAGATACAGGATTTTTACACACTTTTTCCTATTCTGTAAATAGCCTTTTCACTTTCTTGATGATGTTCTTTGATGCACAAGAGTTTTTAAATTTGATCAAGTCCAATTTATCAAATTTTTGCTTTTGTTTTCTTTGCTTTTTGATGATATAGCTAGGAATCCATGACCCTATCCACTGTTATGAAGATTTACCATAATGTTTCTATTTTGCAGCACTAAAAGAAACAAAACACTTTTCGAAAACTGTGGACATTTATTTTTAAAAATCTACATTGTTGAAATATTTTATTGAGTGACTGGAAGTTGACTCCTGGATTTAATTCTTGGGAGATCTGTGAAAGGCCACTTCCTTCTGTGTCACAGGCCTTGTTCCTGTGTGCTGGGAGAAGCTCCTTGCGAAGCCCCTGGTCTGGGCTGCTGGTGACAAATAGGTTTTTACTCTCACAGCAAGTGCGCTGGCTCCCTGGGCTGCTGTGTTCAGAAGGATTCTGAGGTCTTATCTAGGCTAAGTGGAAAGGAGAACTAGACTCTATTAAAAACATCTTTCTTGAGCTTCTTGGATTTTGAAGTCCTCTGATGGAGGAGGCTTTTCACAGGATAACTTGATCACCCCTAACCAAAGTACTTAATCAGTGATGACCATTTACTATATGGGAATTCAGTAAACAGTACAACATATTTAAAAGGAAATTAATGTAAATTGAGCACTACTGTGAGCGGGCTAGTGGGCTAAGTGTTTCACATGAGAATTATTTAATCTTGCTGAGGCAGTTTATTTACTTAGATGAGAAAATTGAGGCCTGGCGCAGATGAGGAACCTCATTAAAGCCATTACTACTGGAATGGCTTAGCGGTGACGCAGACTTACGCCCCTGATTCTAAAACATTTTTAAACATGAAAGCAGACGCAAATTAACATATGGTATGTGCTGATTTAAGGAGATCTAAGTAGATAAAACATGAGTTCTATAGAGATCTATCGTAATGACAAAGAATACCAAAGACGCAGAAAGTACAAAGTAGAAAAATACCACCTGTGATCTCTCCCCTTGAGCCCCTCATTTTGTTCATTTTGTAGTATTTCCTCTCAGCCTTTTTGACCTGTGCTAAAGTTTATTTTACAAGGTTGTCATCATAATGTATACATAGTCTCTTCTACTTTGCCATTTCAATTCTACCTGATAAGCATCTTTTTTATATTATTACATAAGGATATTGGTGATTCACTTAAACTATAAGAACATCTTGGTGATCTTGTTTCCTTGTATAAGAACATTTCAGTCTGGAGCTAAACCACTGTTCTGTCTTTGTGCTGCCAGGATACGGCTTTTTGATAATAATTTTTGAAATTCCTATTTCATGTTAATTGGAATATCAAAGCATTGGCTAAAATATGAAGAATTAAAGAATTTTCAAAAGGTTGTTTCTCAGAGGTCGTACTGTCATTTGTAATCTAGTGCTGATTCTTTAGAACATGTCTTTTTAAATTTTATTATTATTTTTTTTAATGTTTATTTATTTTTGAGAGAGAGACAGAGCCTGAGTAGGGGCGGAGCAGAGAGAGAGGAGACACAGAATCCAAAGCAGGCTCCAGGCTCCAAGCTGTCAGCAGAGAGCCTGACACAGGGCTTAAACCCATGAACCATGAGATCGTGACCTGAGCCGAAGTCAGATGCTTAACTGACAGAGCAACCCAGGCGCCCTGAGAACATGTCTTAATAAAATAATTTTCAACATCTGAGATCATCTGTAACCCATAACCTTGGATTTTGTTGCCCAAGCTTGCTTGCTTGTTTGCTGCTTCTTTTCTTCCTCTTCCTTCCTCTTCTTTCCTTCCTTTCTTCTTCCATCCATCCATCCATCCATCCATCCATCCATCCATCCATCCATTCTTTGTTGAGGTCTCAAAAAGAACTTAAAATGCAAGTAATGGAGTTGAGATACACAAAGATAACATCGTGCTAAGAAGAATGTGTTAAATGTAGACAGTATTTATAGAAAAAAAGCTGGGTGTCCTGGGAGGTCAGCAGTGATACAGCTACCTTGTGCCTTAGCTGATCAGTACCGGTTAAGGACATGGGACTGGAACAGGTTTTGGAGGATGGGTAGAAGTTGAAGCTTTTTGAAATGCACTGGCATTGATTTCACTGTCTTGCTCTGTGATTGATGCTGCATGCTTTCTTATATGCTTTCTGTGGAGTAAAACATTTGAAATCAGTCATTCCTCTAAACACGTAAAATTTTGGCTTTTTAAAATCAAGGGCTTATTGGGGCGCCTGGGTGGCGCAGTCGGTTAAGCGTCCGACTTCAGCCAGGTCACGATCTCGCGGTCCGTGAGTTCGAGCCCCGCGTCAGGCTCTGGGCTGATGGCTCGGAGCCTGGAGCCTGTTTCCGATTCTGTGTCTCCCTCTCTCTCTGCCTCTCCCCCGTTCATGCTCTGTCTCTCTCTGTCCCAAAAATAAATAAACGTTCAAAAAAAAAAATAAAATAAAATCAAGGGCTTACTAAGTTAATTATTCTATGTTATTAAGTACCTGTTCTCTGAGTGTGTCTTCAGCTAGAAACTCGCAATTCGTTCCTGTGTGTAAATGACCCAAAGGATGATGTACTGTTACTTGACGTTGTAATTGTTTTCTAAGTGAACTTTCTACAACTCATTTACAAATGGTCTTAGGAAATAACTACACCATTTGAAAGTATTAAAATGCATTTAAGTGTGATTCCTATTCTATAAAGCAAACTTTTATCTGTTACTGTGGAGTAACAATAGCTTTTCATTGGTAATTTCTTTTCCAAATTGCTAGAAAAGAAATATGTAGCTAGCCATATAAATTGGCTTGTTATACTTGATTTTTATTACGGAACTGGCTGTCCTGCACAGATGGCTAGGTGCTACAGAAGAGGATAGGATATTTGTTTTTTTAACCTCACTCTTTGAGCCATGCTTTTGATTTCATGTGTTCAGTTGACAGATTTACATTTTGTGTCTGAGATTTGACTTTCCTTATAGTTTCTAGCTGCCTGTCATGCCCTGAGATGTTATTCTATTATGTAGTGTGCTGGCACCTCTATTGTGACCTATGAAGTCTTAGAGAAGATATATTTTAATGCTAAAATAAGCAATAATTTATGTGCATCCATATGGTTTTGTTTAGTTGATAACTTCATTTGGTTACGTTTTTTTCAGAGCTCAATTTAAACTCAGATTTTCAAGGTCTGCTATTAGGGAAATGCCATAAACGTAATTCGTCTACTCCAGGAAAGGCAAATGGAACATCAAATGGAGATCAATAAAAATGACATTTCAAAATGCTAGCCTGCAATTTGTGAATCATGCTGAGCCATGCAGCAGAATGAATTTCCTCTGTCCCCCCCCACCCACCCCCAGTATGTGTAGAAAGTACCAATAAGGGGGCGCCTGGGTGGCGCAGTCGGTTGGGCGTCCGACTTCAGCCAGGTCACGATCTCGCGGTCCGTGAGTTCGAGCCCCGCGTCGGGCTCTGGGCTGATGGCTCAGAGCCTGGAGCCTGTTTCCGATTCTGTGTCTCCCTCTCTCTCTGCCCCTCCCCCGTTCATGCTCTGTCTCTCTCTGTCCCAAAAATAAATAAACGTTGAAAAAAATTTAAAAAAAAAAAAAAAAAAAAAAAAAAAAAGAAAGTACCAATAAGGAGGGAGAGCTGAGTAATCTTCAGTTTTCATGTTCTCATGTTCTTCCTACCAAACCTCTAAAAAGCCTTGTGTCTGAATATTAAATTTAAAGCAGTATACTTGAATGATTATGATGTGATTTTGAATAGAAAGATAAACGTACAAGATCTCAGTTTATCTTTTGTCAGGGAAAGGTTAACAAACCAGCAGTAAAACTTTCCGAAGAGCAATTTTGACAGGGCACAAAGATCTCGAGGTGGAGGTTCACTTAACAGTATTCTTCTTTTCCTTTGTTTACAAGTAATTAAACTCAGTGTCCTCCGTGCCTTCAGAGAGTCCTGTGTCATGAGCAAATCGTACACCGGTCATTCATGGTGTTTTTAAACTTTCGTCTCTTCCTGGTAAATTTGCGTCTTCCTCCTTCCGTGGGCATCGCTTGGTGAGTGATAGGCGGTCCTTTGGACTGGGTTCAAGTAACAGACCCTGACACAGCTCTAGCTGTGGGGGTCTTCCTTCTCTTTGTTCCTATAAAGCCCTCGATTTTTGTCGTCATTCTTTCAAGGATGGGTATTTACTTCCCTAATACCCAACGTATGCCCTGTTGTTCCGTTTTAGTTCCTGACTGCACGTGTCATACCCTTGCGTTTGGGGACCGAATCGTAGGTGACGGCAGTGACACGTGTAGTTCCAGCAGTGCATTGGGCCGAGTTGAAGAGATGGTACCATGAAGGGCCGGGACAATTTTGCACGTGGAGGGGGTGGGGAGGGACCATCCCAACCACATCATGCCCTCCGTCTGGCTGATGGCGTTAAAAACCCTGTCTCTGTTGTAGTGAAAAAATACGCATCTTAGAAGTGATGAAATGGGGATGGCCGGATTTTGCTTTGTGATCCTGTCTGACTGGCTTTCGTTTAGTGGCTAGATTTATCTCATTTTCATAGCGGGTATAATAGATAACACTTGATCTTGGTTTTGCTGTATTAACTTGATGCTTCCTGGTTTTCTTCTCTTTGTTCTCTTTTACTATGTGGCGTATGTTGGCTTTGCTTCGTTTCATTTAATGTGTGCTGCCTCTGTTTTTTTGTTGTCCTTACGGTTGCTTTTCTAGCTTTTTATATCCTATTTAATCCTTTCTTTAGATGGTCTTCATCCATCTAAAAGTGAGAGATAATGAACTATCCCATTTTGGTTGATTATTTCTTTTTAGGAATACCCTTTATGCCCTTGACTATTGCTTATTGCTCTGTCCCTCGATTTTTCTCTTTGAAATGATATCTTTTGGTCTCTGCCTCTAACACATGAGAGCACCAGTGTCCTTAACACTGTCTCCCACTTTCTCTGGGACTTCTCTGACCTCTTGTGTTGGGATTTACGTTATTTACATTTTATACTGTAACCATAATGCCCATATGATTCCGTTTTTATTCTGTGGTTAAATGGATTCGGTGCTTCCTGGAAGCCCCTTTGGTGTACTTGCTTTATTTATCTCCCCTATGGCTAACATTCATATTCTCGTGGTTTTTACTTTTTAAATAAAAGTCTCACATTCATCAGAAATTTTCAATAAAAATTCCTATGTGGCTGTTGTATGATTCTGTTGATATGAAATACCCCAAACAGGCAAATCTGTTGAGGCAGAAAGCAGAGGCATGCTTGCTAGGGGCTGGGGGTTGGGGAACGAGGAATGACTGTGGACGGGTTCAAGGTTTCTTTTTTTTTTTTCTTAATTTTTTTTTTTTTTTCAACGTTTATTTATTTTTGGGACAGAGAGAGACAGAGCATGAACGGGGGAGGGGCAGAGAGAGAGGGAGACACAGAATCGGAAACAGGCTCCAGGCTCCGAGCCATCAGCCCAGAGCCCGACGCGGGGCTCGAACTCACGGACCAAGAGATCGTGACCTGGCTGAAGTCGGACGCTTAACCGACTGCGCCACCCAGGCGCCCCTCAAGGTTTCTTTTTGAGGTGATGACGATGGTCTGGAATTAGATTGTGGTGATAGTCGCCCACTTCATGAACACTCTAAAAACTGCTGAATTGTACACTTTAGAAGAGTGGTTGTACGTATGAGTTAAATTTCAGTCAAACCAAAATCTTTACATGGCAATGGAATCAAACAGTTCTGTGAGGTTTCACAAAGAACAACGCTCCTGTTTCCACCCTTACGTTTCTCCTCCCCAGCAGCAACTACAGTCAGCCGTTCTGGCTAATTATTTTAGAGTTTGCCTTCCTGTCTGTGAAATACAAAACATGCTCGCATTGCCACTTCCTGATTTATCAGGTTTTGGAATTATCTATTTCCTGTGGAAGAGGAGGGTTCACCTTTCTTCCTCTCCTCTCCTGCCCTCTCCCCTTCACCTCTACCGCCCCCCACCTCAGAATCTGTACCTTTTCACTACCCCATTTGTATATGGTTACATCATAATTTTTGGGTTAGATTCATATTTTAGTGTTTGCATTATTATAACCGTGTAAGTGCTGCTCATAGCTGAACCATATAAGAAACCAAAGTGAAAAGCTGAACCATATAAGCTTTTTGTTTTCTTTGGAGTTAAGAATAGTCTTGGATTTTTTTACTGTTGTAGCTGCTATTTGCTTATTTATGTGCTTATCACTGCTCCAATCGCAAACCCTCTGCCAGTTGTCTGAATCCTTTCAGAACATTCAGATGTAACACAGTCTTTTAGATCTTAGAGAAATCTGTCCTAGGGCTTTAAGAAATGCTCCAGCCTGGAATGGTTTCCCTTTCTACCTGGCACCTAGCAGTCCTGCAGTTTCTTCAGCAAGGACTTAGATTATATGACTACATAACCTGAGTTCTACGAAGTCCTTTATTCTTTTTTTTTTTTAAGGTAGTTTTTCTCGGGTACTTTTTTATGTTTGTTTCTTTTTTTTTTTAATGTTTATTTATTTTTGAGAGAGAGAGAGAGAGAGAGCATGTGCAGGAGAGGGGCAGAGAGAGAGGGAGACGCAGAATCTGAAGGAGGCTCCAGGCTCTGAGCTGTCAGCACAGAGCCTGACGCGGGGCTTGAACCCATGAACTGTTGAGATCGTGACCTGAGCCGAAGATGGACACTTAACTGACTGAGCCACCCAGGTGCCCACCTGCTTTATTCTTGAGTGGCACTGACCCAACTATAAAATTATTCAGATTACATGTTTTCCTTGGAACAATTGCAGGATTGCATCATGTCCTTCAGAGCAGGACTTCTTAAATGATCTGTGTTAAAGGATCGGTCTTTTGTCTGTTGGCTTTTTTATGTTCTTGTTTTCATTTCCTACCCATTGGGGTCAGATACTTTTGTAAACCTGGTAAAGATAAAGTAAAGTAAAATGAAAGTCAAATGAAGAAAAGAGAAGACATACAAAATACAAGCCCACATTTTTTATTGTTAATTTGAACAGACATGAAAGTGCTCTAACTGGTATAAAAATTCTAAATACATACTCTTGATGTCTGTCTTTGTGTCATCGGGAACTGGTAACAGTTGACTGCCAGCACCAGTTCGTGGCCACTTTGTGAGGAACACTGATCTAGAGTTAAATGTGGTGCTGTAGAAATCTGAGGCCAACCTGATTTTTACTATCCAACAATTTTGAAATCTTACGTTTCTGGAAATACCTTTATCTGTGCCGATACTTGACTGATACCTTTGCAGATGATGGAATTCTACGTTGGAAATATTTTTCCCTCGGATTTGGGAAGGCAATGTTCCATTTACTTTGTCTTCATTTTAGCTGCTGAGAAGTTCAAGTTCAAGAAGTTCATTCCTGATCTCATAAATGATCTGTGACTGTTTGATCCCTCTGTCATTTTTTCTTTTTTTTTGAATCTTTTTATTCCTAGGGGTATGACCTTTCAGGACTATCTATCTTGATGTGAGTCTGTTACATTTTATTTTGCTGGGTATTAGGTAAATCCTTTCAAACTGGAAACTCCTGTTCTTCAGTTCTGAGAAATTTCCCAGCATATATTCCCATTATCAACAAATGAAAAACCAAATCTCACATGATGTAGGGCTGATTATAATCCATTTTTGGTTTAGTATTTTTTGGAGTCATCTTTGTTTTCTTTGAGTTTAATTCTTGCCTTTTCTTTAAAGCACTTTTTAAAACCTTTTACTGTGGGACATTTCAGGCATATATAAAAGAGAGAACAGTATAAAGAGTCTCCTACACCCACACCCAGCTTCATTTGTCATTAATATGTGGTTAATTTTATTTCACATGTACCTTCTACTGTGACCTCCAGTGTAGATATTACATATTTTATCCATAAATATATGCACCTCAAGAAATAAAGCCTTTAAAAAAACCATAATCACAATACTATTAAAATGCCTAAACTATGAACAGGTCCTTAACGTAACATGCAGTTAGTATTCACATTTCTCTGATTAGCCCATAAATACTATTAGCCATAAATACTGTTTTATAATCGATTCTTCAAACAGGATCCAAACAGGGTTTATGCACTGTAGTTGGTGGATATCTTTAATCACTTGTTTGTTGAAAAAAACAGAGTAATTTGTCCCATAGAATTCCTCACATTCTGGATTTGGTTGCTTGCATCCTGTAATGTTGTTTAACATTTATTCTATCCCTGTATTTCTTATAGAGGTATCATCAGACTCAAGTTCAGTTTCAGGGGACAAAACTCTTTTGTAAGTAGTGGGGCATATTCCCTTTTGAATTACATCAAAAGATAGATAATGCCTGGTTATTCACTTGGTGTGACTTTAAGATTGATCATATGCAAAGTAACCAGTCTGTAAACAGTACAATTGATTTTGTGTATTAGTCTTTTATCGTGTAATCTTGATGAGCTTACTAGGTTTAGCAACTTTTAAAAATATTTCCTCAGAGCTTTCTACATATACAATCATGTTGTCTGTGAAAAAAATTTTTATGTTTCCTTTCCGATCCGTGCCTTTTATTTCTTTTTCTTGTCTTATCAAAGTGGCTAGAATCCCTAGTGAGTGTTGACTAGAAATGGTAAGCGTAGACATCTTTGCTTGTGTCCCAATCTTGGGAGGAATGTATTCAGTCTTTTACCAGTATAGGTTTTTCTCAGATGCCCCTTAGCAGGTTGTGGAAGTTTCCTTCTGTTCCTAGTTTTCTGTGAATCTTTCTCATGAATGAGTGTTTGATTTTGTCAAGTGCTTTTTTCCTGCATTTAATGAGATGATCATTTTGTAAAAGGTTGTTAATTCGGTGAGTTGCACTGATTGCAACATTAAACATTAAAGCAGCCTTGCATTCCTGGGCTAACCTACACTTGGTCATGATCTATTACCTTGTTTATATACTGTGGTTTTGATTTGCTAAAATTCCATTAATAACTTTTGAGTTTGCGTTTATGAGGTTTATTGGTCTTTAGTTTTCTTACGATTATTTTTTTCTGGTTTGGTGTTGGGGTCATCCTGGCCTAATGAATGAAGTGGGAACTGTACCTTCCTCTTCAGGGTACTGGAAGAATTTATGTAGAATTGGTATTGCTGCACTGTCTTCTTTCTTACATTGTTCCCAGTGAGAAATCTGATATCATTCTTAATCTTTGTTCCTCTCTACAGTGTCTTTTTTTCTTCTGGTTTTAAGATGTTCTCTTTTTCACTGATTTTGAGTAATTTTGCTATGTATGATGCACCTTGTAGTTTTCTTCGTGTTTCTTGTGCTTGAAGTTCTCTGAGCTTCTTGAGTCTTTTGATGTAATTTTTGGAAAATTGCAGCCATAATTTTTTCAAAAATGTTTCCATCTCCCCAACCCCACTTGGGGGCCCATTTGGATGTATTTTTGTCCCTTGGGGTTTCATTTTGGGTAATTTCTAAGACTGTGCCTTCATGTATATGGATCTTTCCTCTGTCACGTCTAAATTTCTGTTACTCCCATCTAGGCTATTTTTCCACTCAGACAATTAAAAAAAAAAAACTTTAAAGGTTCAATTTGGGTCTTTTTAATATTTTCTATGTTTTTACCTAACAAGCTCATTCTTTTTTTTTTTTTTAAACCACTTGAACATATGGTATATAGTTACAGTAAATGGCTTTAATTTCTCTCTGATCATCTGTGTCATTTCTGAGTCAGTTTGATTTGATTGTTGTTGCTCTTGGTGTTTTTCCCCCTCGTCGTGGGTCATGTTTTCCTGTTTCTTTACATACCTGTTGGTATTTGATTCAGTGCTGGAAGTATCAATTTTAGCTTGTATACTGGATATTTCTTATTCCTTTACATATTTTTGAGCTTTGTTCTGGAACACAGTTGTTACTTGGCTATAGTTTGGTTCTCTCCAGCAGGATTTGGCATACCCCAGCGTGCAGACCGCCTCTAGTCATGCCTGTCCATTTACACATTGGGTTTGTAGTTCCTTTTGTGCTACAATCACAGCATAGATGTGACAGAGAAACCAGATGGCCTGCCAAGCTCAATATTTATTACCTGATCCTGTACAGAAGAGGTTTGTCGTTCCTTGCTTTCGAAGGTTTATCTTCAAGCTTTTGGGCAGGACTAGAGCATCTGTGGGGTAGGGCTGATTTCTCCCCGCTCCTGAAGCAGTCCCCTTCTCAGGACCGCACCTGATGCTTGGGTTTTAGGAGGTTTCTCCCTCGGGCTGCTTGGTAGACACCGACCCCGTGTCCTGTTGCGTATCTGGCGAGTATTCCACCTGTTCCTTTCCAGTGGTTCTCTCCCACGCTCTGGATGCTTCCTTCGCCTGCGTGTGCCGATCAGTACTCAGCTACGGACTCGAGGGGAGTCGTAGCAAACCGTGGAGCTCCCTCTCTCTCCGCGTCCTGCTTTCTGGCTGGGATGCTCCACATGTGCATTCACTAGTGCTCTGCCCTGTGAATTCTAGCCGCCCTGGCCTCCACGAGTTCCCAGCTCTGCTCATCCATTCCCTGAGCGCTGTTTGGGCTTTCTGTCCTCTGTTGCCAGCTCTGCGCAGGCGGCAAACTGGCAGCTGTCCTCCCCCTCAACCCTTCCCTTCTCTCACCATTCCCCATTTCGGCTGCCAGTTGTCCATTATGTTAAAGCCGCAGTTTCATGTTATTTTGTCTGTTTAAAAGATTAAAAAAAAAATTTTTTTTTTTTTACTGTTTTTATTTATTTTTGAGACAGAGAGAGGCAGAGCATGAATGGGGGAGGGTCAGAGAGAGGGAGACACAGAATCTGAAACAGGCTCCAGGCTCTGAGCGGTCAGCACAGAGCCCGACTCGGGGCTCGAACTCACGGACCGCGAGATCATGACCTGAGCTGAAGTCGGCCGCTTAACCGACTGAGCCCCCTAGGCGCCCCTGTTTAAAAGATTTTTTGAGGGCCAAGGTGGTCAGTCTGGTTTCCGTTACTCTATCATGGCTGCACGCGAAAGTCTTCAACCCTCCGCATTTAACAATGAAAGGAAATAGTAGTGAATTCAGTGTTGCTCTTGCTGGAGAATGTACTGATTCTTTCCACGGCATTTCATGTCCCTTTCCTCTACCGACAGTCTTACTTTGAATTACTATAAAAGTTTCCTCTAATATCGCTTTCCCTTTTCTTCCCAGTCATAGATAAAGCTGTCAAAAGCACAGTTATCATGGAAATAGAAACATTTAAATTACTGGCACGATAAGCCTATTTCTTGCTGTAGCCATTCAGAGCATCGATTTGTCACTGCCGTGGGTGCTTTGAAGTGAAACTGTGCTTAGATATAAAAAGTTTTAAAACCCACTTTGATTCTGTGTGAAGTTCACAGTTTTTCCAGTGCAGTCCCGGAGTTCAGTTCAGTTGAAACTGTATGGCTCCGCTCAACGATAAGAACCCTTTAGTGGACTATATGACATGCTTAGATTCAGACATTTCTGACCCGCCATAGGCCTCAATAGCGTTATTTGGTTTTCTTTTGTGTCCCTACTCTGATTTCATAGCTGCTAGTGGCTATCCAACAGCAGTGTTTAAAACATACAGTGATTGTTTTCTCTCTTTAATTATCTCTAATAAAATGAAAGAAAAAAATCAAAGCAGTAACTTTGAAATCAGATAGGAGGATGATTTGAAGGAGACCAAATGGGCCATTGGTACAGTTTTTTTAAGGCTCTGGGTATTGTCTTGCTATTTTGGGGACGAGCTTTTGTAGAGCTGCTTCCATCAGTAGTGCTAAGAATAGAGGAACTTTGT
Organism: Prionailurus bengalensis; assembly: GCF_016509475.1. Classification (NCBI taxonomy): domain Eukaryota; kingdom Metazoa; phylum Chordata; class Mammalia; order Carnivora; family Felidae; genus Prionailurus; species Prionailurus bengalensis. The sequence continues at coordinate 186,023,393 of NC_057344.1, read as the reverse complement.
GGGAACATTTTTTTCTTTTAGGAGGTAATTTTTCCCGCTAACTATGCCATAAAAAATTGAAGAACGATCTTAATTTCTCATTTTAAAATGACTGTCATACCGAGCCAGACTACTTAACACTTCAGCGTTGGAACACATGGATTTGTCAATAAGTTTAAGCGTAATAGTAGTCTCCATTACTACTACGTTGTTTGAGTAATATATTATATTCACATTTTAAGTGGATATTGATCTTCGTTCAGTGACTGAATTGGAGCATCTCAATTCTTACAAAACTGCTGATTCTTTTCTACTTCGTGGGTATGCAGCCAGACATAAATCCTAGCCAGCATTCCACAGATTTTTCTTTCCTTTGCCTCTTTACACAGTACTCTTCAGGAAGTAATAATACTTTTTGCGGGGGCCCTGGGTGGCTCAGATGGTTGAGCGTCTGACTTTGGCTCAGGTCATGATCTCACGGTTTGTGAGTTCGAGCCCCACGTCAGGCTTTGTGCTGACAGTGCAGAGCCTGCTTGGGATTCTCTCTCTCTGTCTCTCTCTCTCTCTCTCTCTCTGCCCTTCCCCTGCTCTCTCTCTCTCTTTCTCAGAAATAAATACACATTTAAAAAATTAAAAAAAAAATAATACTTTTTGCATACTAAAAATAGCCAAGAGAAAGTGTCTTTAAAACAGCAGACTTCCAACGCATCGCTTTGTGTTTTGTTATGTCCTGAAGGTACTTGAAGTTTATTGAGTTGCCCTTGGCTGAGAGGAGGTTTTGTCAAAGATGCCAGCAGTTGCTGTTGCCGGACGACTGGGAGAAGCACCATGAGCACTGGGTGGTGGGCAACATCTCTGCCGGCCAGCTCGGCAGGCCTACCCAGCTTCTCCGTCCACTGGAGAACAAGAAGACAAACGCCCAGTACTTGTTTGCCGAGCGTACCTGCCACTTCCTGGTAGACCTGCTTCCTGCCCTTGGGCTCACGAGAGTACTGTGCGTTGGCACACCAAGGTAGGTCATGTGATCTTATTTATTTATTTTTTGATTTACATCCAAGTTAGCATCTAGCGCAACAGTGATTTCAGGAGTAGATTCCTTAATGCCCCTGACCCATGTAGCCCCTCCCCCCTCCCAATGATTTTTTTTTTTTTTAAACTTCTATCCCCACTGTTGAAACTGTGACACGGAATTATCAAGCAGCTGTGTACTATGTTCCGAGACATCGCACGCAGCTTTAAATATACAAAGGAAGTAGAAAGCATGGTCCTTCTCCTAAGGAGTTTGTATATGTCATTTGAGAGAAATCTTTTTTTTTTTTTATGTTTGTTTATTTTTGAGAGAAAGAGAGAGAGGGAGGGAGAGAGAAAGAGTATGAGCAGAGGAGGGGCAGAGAGAGGGAGACTCAGAATCTGCAACAAGCTCCAGGCTCTGAGCTGTCAGCCCAGAGCCTGACTCAGGGCTTGAACCCATGAATCGTTGAGATCGTGACCTGAGCCGAAGTCGGGCGCTTAACCGACTGAGCCACCCAGGTGCTCCTCGAGAGAAACCTTTATAGATTTCTGTTATATGATGGAAGGTTCCTTCTGGTTTGATTCTTGACTTGTTTACAATTTTAGACTTCTCTTTTTCAAATAGGTTCTACCTTTTAAAAAATACTTGAAAACTGAAACAGTTGTATTTGCCAAATTCACCTCAGTTGTTTCATTGAAATATTAGAAATACCAGGAGAACATTGGTGGGTTTTTATTTGTTTTGTGTTGTTTTTTTGTTTTTTGTTTTTTGGGGTTTTTTTTGGTTTATTTGCTTATTATCTATGGCATTTGTAATTCCTTATTAAATTTGCTTTCATTAATTGTTTTAGGTTGCATGAGCTGATCAGGTTGAAAGCATCAGGTGACGAGAAGTCTAACATTAAAAGCCTTTTATTGGATATTGATTTTCGGTAGGTTTACAAAGTATGGTATTTATTCTCGTTCATTGTCGCCTTTGTTTCTTTTTTTCTTTCTTCCTTCGTTCGTTCCTTCCTTCCTTCTTTAATGTTTATTTATTTTTGAGAGAGAGAGAGCCGGAGTAGGGGAGGGGCAGAGAGAGAGGGAGACACAGAATCTGAAGCAGGCTCCAGGCTCTGAGCTGTCAGCACAGAGCTCGACCCGGGGCTTGAACTCACTAACCGCGAGATCATGACCTGAAAATCAGACGCTTAACTGACTGGGCCACCCGGGCACCCAGTTGTCTCCTATTCCTTGTTAATGTTTTCCTCTTATCGTTTGTTACTGGTTGCATTCCTTTAACATTCCGAAGTAGTAATTGGTTAGAAGCTGCCTTTTTAGTCATATAAATCCACTTGTAATCTTCCGTATTTCAAACACGAAGGCAGTGGATTCCTTCTTGCTGATGTGCTTCCTAAATTCTTTCATCGAATGTGTCTCATTGTCTTGGGCTTATAATTTAGAGATAAATTCTTACTGAGTGAAATTTCTTCTCATACACTTATTTTTCAAAGATCATTGTGAACTTCCTTCAGGATTTTGTTTCATCATGTTGGAAATGTGATAAGATACTTATTTTAAAAGATCTTCCCAGACGATGTGCCTGTTGTCTTTCACTGGAAATAGCCTGAAGTCAAGGGAGAGCTAGGGAAGAGACAGGTGTTAAAGCAGAGGATTAACAAACAGGCAAAGTCTGTGGGAGAAGGCCAGAATTGAATGGCGTCTGATGTGTTGGGACAAGCGGAGATGAGACTGACAGAGGACCGCGGGTCGTACCTCCCCTCAGGTGGTGATTTAGAAGCTCATGTGTCCATCCACAGTCTCTGTGATTCTGCAAACTTGGACTGCCCTTCCTTACTTGCTGTAATTACTTGGATTCCCCAAGATCAGGGTGATGCTATAAAACACTGTGTTCTTAGTATCTTTTACTTGTTCTTGACTATGTCAAAGGAAGCAGGCACTGTGTTTCTTTTTATTTGATCTGATAGAGTCTGTTTGGCTAATATTCCAGTGTTTGTCAGAGAGAATCTGTGAAATTTCATGTGCTTTCTCTCGCTAAAGACAAGGCCAACAGATTTTTAAAGTGTAAAAAGTTACAACAAGAAGTCCAGCTTTTATCATTTATTATTACTATTTTTAAGATTTCCAGGTCAACTTTAGGTGGTCTAATAGAGGCAGCTACATTTCTCAGAAATAAGCCACAGTTTCTGTAACCTCTCATTCCGTATTAACAGGACTAGCACAGTTGGCGATTTCTGCTTAACATGAGTGTGGCTTGGCAAGATGTAATTCCATAGGTGATAATACAGACTTTTAAAAGAGAAATTCAATTTCTTTTTCTTAAATTGAGATATAATTCACTTAAAACTCACCAAGTTAAGGCGTATATGCCTGTGGTTTGGGGTGTATTCATTATGTTTTGCAGTAATCACCACTATCTAATTCCAGAACATTTCTGTCACGCTGAAAAGAAACCGACTCACTTCCCCTGGCGGTCAGCGATCTGCTTTCTGTCTCCGTGGATTTGTCTCTTCTGTATGTTTTCCATAAATGGAATCATACAATGTGTGGCCTGAGTATGTGGCTTCTTTCACTTGGTGTAATGTTGTCAAGGCTTATCCAGGTCATGGCACCTCACGGTACTTTGTTCCTTGTAAGGCTCTGTTAACATTCCATTGTATCGATAGAGCAGATTCTCTTTTAAAACACCACATTCCTTTCCTAAGGAATGATTGTTAAGTTATTGTAAACATGTTATTTTGAAGGTAGAAGCGTAACTTTGGGTTCTTTCGATAACAGTATTCACAATAACTGGTGCTTGCGTTGAGTGCCTGTCCTGTGTCAAACCCTGCTCTAACTCACTCCGTCTTCACATTCACCTCCCCGGTGAGGTCGGTGCTGTCCTCATCCTCATTTGCCAGGTGAGAAAGCTGAGGCACAAAGAGGTGAACAGGCTTGACCTTGTGGTTGTAAGTGGCCACGTCGGGACTCAAACCCAGTTAGTCTGGCTCCAAAAGTTAAGTTACCCTCTGAAAATAACTTTGCTTTTGAACTTGTATATGAGCCTTTGTTATGTAGCCCGTTTCTCTCTTGTCATCCTTCCATCTCCCTTTCTCCATCTGTCCCCGTGCCTGGTCCACAAAGGTTCGTCGGCAGCGGGTTTGCAGGCCCCTCACGTGTTTACAAGAAGGCACTCGTTAGTCGGGCACCTTATATTGGAGCCCTGGAAGTCTCTTTATGTCAGAGAGAACGTGTTGGCTCATGTTACCGGAGCCTGTGATACAGCAGGCCTCAGTCCAGGCGAGGTCCTGGGCACTGCCCTGTGTCGTTCGGGCTCCGTCTCTCTCTCTGCACCTCTCATTCTGTCTTTCTCCGGATTGGCTTTATTCTCCAGACAGTATACATCACACACTTTGACAGCAGCAGCTTTGAGCCCCTGTAGTCTTAGCTTCACTGTCCAGTGGCCAGAGGCACTCTTTCCTGAGAGCCCCAATGGGGGAAGGGCTGGCTGGGCTGGGGCCATCTGCCCGTTCCAGAACCATCTCGGTGGCCTGCCAGGTAGGGTGGCCCGGCAACCCTGACCAACCACATGGAGTGGGTTCACCAAAGGAAACCCTCTCTTACCATAGGTACATGAGAGATGACAAAAATCACATGTCCACAGCTGAATTATCTAACATCATGTATATCAGTAGGCAGTAGTGCTCATGTCCCTGCCTTTGGGACTTTTACCTCCATGAAAATGGTACAGTGTTGTCTTTCTTTGGTACAGTCATGGTTCTTTGTGTTCTGATTCATTCAAGTCAAGCTTTTTCCAAGCCAGTTGTGGTGGACTGTCTTGTGCACAAACTAGAAAAAAATCAGTGATTCATTGTGATTTGCTCAAATTCCAAGAATCTCTGGTTTACTTTTAACAAATCTTTCTATTTTTATTTTTTTGACAGAGAGAGAGTGTGTGTGTGAGCAGGGGAAGAGGAGAGGGAGAGAGAGAGAATCTTAAGCAGGTTCCACTCCCGGCCAGGAGCTCAACACAGGGCACCATCTCATGACTGAGATCATGAGCTGAGCCGAAATCAAGAGTCAGACCTTAACCAACTGAGCCATCCAGGCGCTCCTATTTTAGCTCTTTAAAGAGACAAGATCTTTAATTCCATCACCCAAAACATTCTGGATTTTGGCTTTTTAGGCCTTTTTTATGCATATAAAAATTTTGAAAAGAGACAATCATAATCTTTTTTCCCCACTATATATCAGTCATATTTTCTTTTTTTAAACTGAGGCATATTTCACGTAGGAAAAGCAGGGTTTTAGTATTGTTCACAAGGTTGTGCAACTGTCACCACCACCTAATTCCAAAACACTTCCATCACCTTTTTTTTTGTTGTCGTTTGTTTAAAATGGAAATTTTTTTGTGTGTGTGCTCAGTACACCAGATAGCATGCAAGCACTGTCATGACGAAACACAGAAATATGCAGATCAACGTGAAACAGTAAGTTAGTTTCCATGAAGTGCTTTGGCAACGTAGTCCTACGAATCTTTCCTTCAGCTAATTTGACTATACATTTCAGAAAGATAGAGGTAATGGATTAAGTGGAAGTCAGCTTGTGAAGTTTTCTTAGAAATAAAACTCCAACTTTATCCATCCATGCCAGTTAAACACTGTAACTAAAACTTCCAAATAAGTGCGAAAGGAGATGAAGGAGTTAGTTACCTCTTTTTGCTCAAACAGTCCAGAGAAAATGGTGACTACAAATACAGCAGGCAAACTGTTAAGACTGACTGATCTAGGATACAGTGTTGCACTAAACTTCAGCCTCAAATTGTGCTAAATGCTCATCGTTAATAACATTTCCATCACTTTTTTTTTAAGTTTATTTATTTATTTTGGGAGAGAGCACGCACATGTGAAGAGGGGAGGGGTAGAGAGAGAGGGAGAGAGGGAATCAGGCTCCACTCTGTCAGCATGGAGCCCGATGTGGGGCTCGAACCCACAAACCGTGAGATCATGACCTGAGCCAAAATCAAGAGTTGGACACCCAACTGACTGAGCCACCCAGACGCCCCATTTCCATCACTTCTGATGGAGCTGTCTCTCCATTATCGTGGTCCCAATAAGTGATCTCTTCTCTCTCCTTCCCTCAGCCCTTAGCCACCACTAATCTGTTTTCTGTCTCTGAAGATTTGCCTGTTCTGGATATTTCATAAAAATGGGATCATACGACATATGGTCCTTAGTATCTAGCATTTTTCATTTAGCTTAGTATTTTCAAGGCTCCTCCGTGTTACAGCATGTAACTGTCATCAGTTGATGGACGCGTGCTACTTCCATTCTTTGGCTATTGGAATATTGCAGCTGTGAACATTTGTGTACAGTTTTTGTGTGAACATAGGTTTTATTGTCTCTTGGGTATTGTGTTAATTTGCTAGGGCTGCAATACCAGAGTAACCATAGATTGGATGGCTTAAACAATAGTAATTTATTGTCTCAGTTCCGGAGGCTAGAAGTTCAAGATCAAGGTGTCAGTAGATTTGGTTTCTTCTTTTTTGTTTTTATTTTATTTTATTTTATTTTATTTTATTTTATTTTATTTTATTTTATTTTATTTTATTATTTTTTTTTTAAATTTACATCCAAGTTATTTAGCATATAGTGCAACAGTGATTTCAGGAGTGGATTCCTTAATGCCCCTCACCCATTTAGCCCATCCCCCCTTCCATAACCCATCCAGTAACCCTCAGTTTGTTCTCTATATTTAAGAGTCTCTTTTGTCTTGTCCCCCTCTCTGTTCTTATATTATTTTTGCTTCCCTTCCCTTGTGTTCATCTGTTCTGTGTCTTAAAGTACTTCTATGAGTGAAGTCATATGATATTTGTCTTTCTCTGACTAATTTTGCTTAGCATAATACCCTCCAGTTCCATCCATGTAGTCGCAAATGGCAAGATTTCATTCTTTTTGATTGCTGAGTAAAACTCCATTGAATATATATACACCACATCTTTTTTATCCATTCATCCGTCAATGGACATTTGGGCTCTTTCCATACTTTGGCTATTATTGATAGTCCTGCTATAAACATTGGGATGCATGTGCCCCTTCGAAACAGCACACCTGTATCCCTTGCATAAATACCTAGTAGTGCAATTACTGGGTCATAGGGTAGTTCTATTTTGAATTTTTTGAGGAACCTCCATACTGTTTTCCAGCATGGCTGCACCAGCTTGCATTCCCACCAACATTGCAAAAGAGATCCTCTTTCTCTGCATCCTCGCCAGCATCTGTTGTGGCCTGAGCTGTTAATGTTAGCCATTCTGACAGGTGTGAGGTGGTATCTCATTGTGGTTTTGATTTGCATTTCCCTGTTGATGAGTGATGTTGAGCATTTTTTCATGTGCCGGTTGGCCACCTAGATGTCTTCTTTGGAGAAGTGTCTATTCATGTCTTTTGCCCATTTCTTCACTGGATTATTTGTTTTTTGGGTGTTGAGTTTGAGAAGTTCTTTATAGGTTTTGGATACTAACCCTTTTTCTGATATGTCATTTGCAAATATCTTCTCCCATTCTGTAGGTTGCCTTTTAGTTTTGCTGATTGTTTCCTTTGCTGTGCAGAAGCTTTTTATTTTGATGAGGTCCCAGTAGTTCATTTTTGCTTTTGTTTCCCTTGCCTCCGGAGATGTGTTGAGTAAGTTGCTGCAACCAAGATCAAAGAGGTTTTTGCTTGCTTTCTCCTCAAAGATTTTGATGGCTTTCTGTCTTACATTGAGGTCTTTCATCCATTTTGAGTTTATTTTGTGTATGGTGTAAGAAAGTGGTCCAGGTTCATTCTTTTGCATGTTGCTGTCCAGTTTTCCCAGCACCACTTGCTGAAGAGACTGTCTTTATTAGATTTGGTTTCTTCTGAGGCCTCTCTCCTTTGGTTGTAGTCGGCCATCTTCTCACGGTGTTCTCACGTAGTCTTTCCTTTGTGTGTGTATGGCCCTAGTGTCTCTCTCTCTCTCTCTCTCTCTCTCTCTCTTTTTCAAATTTTCATGTAAATTCTAGTAAGTTAACATGTAGTATGATATTGGCTTCAGGAATAACATTTAGTGATTCATTACTTACATACAATACTCAGTGCTCATCACAAGTGCTCTCCTCAATGCCCATCACCCATTTAACCACCCCCCCCCACCTCCTCTCTAGCAACCCTCAGTTTGTTCTAATCTTTAGTTAAAAGTCTCTTATGGTTTGCTTCCCTCTCTCTCCTTTTTTTGTCCTTCTCATATGTTCATCTACTTTGTTTTGTAAATTCCACATATGAATGAAATCATATAGTATTTGTTTTTCCCTGACTGACTTATATTTCACTTAGCATAGCCCCAGTTTCTCTTTGTATGTCCACATTCCTCTTTTATAAGGACACCAGTCATCTTGCATCATGGACTGCCTTAATGATCTCATTTTAGCGTAATCACCTTTTTATTAATTAATTAATTAATTTTTTTAATATATGAAATTTATTGTCAAATTGGTTTCCATACAACACCCAGTGCTCATCCAAGATGCCCTCTTCAATACCTATCACCTCCCTCCCACCCCCCATCAACCCTCAGTTTGTTCTCATTTTTCAAGAGTCTCTTACGCTTTGGCTCTCTCCCACTCTAACCTCTTTTTTTTTTTTTTTTTCCTTCCCCTCCCCCATGGGTTTCTGTTAAGTTTCTCAGGAGCCACATAAGAGTGAAAACATACGGTATCTGTCTTTCTCTGTATGGCTTATTTCACTTAGCATCACACTCTCCAGTTCCGTCCACGTTGCTACAAAGGGCCATATTTCATTCTTTCTCATTGGCACGTAGTACTCCATTGTGTATATAAACCACAATTTCTTTATCCATTCATCAGTTGATGGACATTTAGGCTCTTTCCATAATTTGGCTATTGTTGAGAGTGCTGCTATAAACATTGGGGTACAAGTGCCCCCATACATCAGTACTCCTGTATCTCTTGGGTAAATTCCTAGCAGCTTAATCACCTTTTTAAAAGCTCTGTCTCCAAATACAGTCACATTCCAAGGTGCTGAGGGTGAGGGGTTCAACAGATGAATGTTGACGGGTTACAGTTCAGCCCATAACAGGCATTTATCTTAGGAGTGGAATTGCTGGGTCATGTGGAGACCCTACATTTAACTTCTCGAGGAAGTGCTAAGATGTTTTCCAAGGTGACTACCATTTTACATTCCCAGCAGCCATGTGTGAGTGTTCCAGTTTCTCCATGTTCTTGTCAACTCTTGTGATTGTCTGTCTTTCTAATGTGGTATCTCACTGTGGCTTTGTTTTGTATTTTATTGATGGCTGATGATTTTGAACATTTTTTCATGTGCTTACAGGCTTTTTGTTTATCTTTTTGGAGAAATATCTATTCAATCCTTTACCCATTTTTAATTGGCTGTCTTTTTATTGTTGAATTGAAAGAGTAATTAATATATTCTGGATACTAGACCCTCATCAGATATATGATTTGTAAGTATTTTTTCCCTTTCTGTGGGCTGTCTTTTTATTAGTGATTATGTGCAATTTTTCTCCTTTGGTTGCTGTGTTTTAGGTGTCATATCTAAGAAGTGATTGCCTAATTCAAGGTCACGAATCTTTACACAATGTTTTCTTCTAAGAGTTTTATGATTTTAACTCTTACATTTAGGTCTTTGATCTATTTTGAGTTTTTTGTAATGTATGGTGTGAGGTAGGAGTCCAACTTTATTCTTTTGCATGTGAATATCCAGTTGCCTCAGCAACATTTATGAAATGACTATTCTTTTCTCATTGAATTATCTTGGTACCTTATTGAAAACCAGAGGACCATAAATGTATGCATTTATTTTTGGGCTCTCAACTCTGTTTATTTGATCTATGTTTATGCTACTTTCATACTGCCTTGATTACAGTTGCTTTGTAGTAAATTGTGATAATGGAAAGTGGGAGTTTTCCAACTGTATTCTTTCTCAAGATTGTTTTGGCTGGTGTGGGTTCCATCTTAATATGAAGTCTTCCAGTCCATGAACATAGAGTTCTTTCCATTTATTTAGGTTGTTTTTAATTTCTTTAAATATTTTGTAGTTTTTCACTGTATAAGTCTTGCATGTTTTTTGTTAAATTTATTTAAAATATTTTATTCTTTTTGTTGCTATTGTAAATTAAATCATTTTTTAAATTTCATTTTGTATTATTCATTGCTAGTGCCCTAATTTACTTTTTGGTTTTTTAGATTTTATTTATTTATTTATTTATTTATAAGCAATCTCTACTCCCAGTGTGGGGCTTGAACTCTCAACCCCAAGATCAGGAGTCTCATGTTCCATGGACTGAGCCAGCCAGGTACCCTGATGTAGTTTTAAAAACAAAAACAAAAACAAAAAAACCCCAAAAACAACAAAACTGTGCTAAAATGCACATAGGTTAAAATTTACCAAGTTACTTATTTAAGTGTACAGTTCAGTGGTATTAAGTTAAATACCTTCACATTGTTGTACAACAGTTCACTAGAACTCTTCTCACCTTGGCTGAATGACTTTTAATTTGAAAGATTTACATGGACTCTTAACTCTTCATTTAAGCTGTGTCTTATAGTTTTACCTCTCTCAAGCCTGTATGAAATCTCTTGGACGGAGTAGGTGATGTGGATAGTTATTTGGTAACTTATCAAATATATTGATTTTTTTTTTCTTTTCGTATCTATACATTTCTGGGTGTGTGTGATGGAAACAAAAGTTGAAAGTGCTGTATTACTTAGCTTAGCTTCTTTGATGCTGAGTCAGTCCTGTAAAAGGTTGACATTGGGTATTGAGGGAGAACTCTTTTACTGAAACACATTAGTGGCCAGAATGAACTGAATCTGTTGCCTGTACTTCCGGTATTATGGGATGTGGAGTCTGTTTGGATTTCTCACAGGGACCACAATTAAAGCAGGAACAGAATCCCGTGTGATACAGAGTGGCAGTGAGTCATTACTTTTGGCCCTTTGACTTTGGTTCCTTGCAGCCCTACAAAAGGTCTAAGGCTTCAGAGAACTGCCTCAACCCCAGTGTTATATATGCTATAAATATTCTCTTCAGGAGGTCTAAGATATGAAGTTAACATTTGCTAAGATGGATTTTTACATGCTCCAATTTTAGCATGAAAGATGTGAAACTCTATTTGGCAAACTATCATCCAAATAAAGTTATATAAAAAAAAATGAATTTCTTAGGTTCATTTCATGGACTAATTTTATTCAGCTCTTGATTACATTTCCTGTGTATAGAGCATGTTTTACACTTGGTAACTGACTCTCATTTAAAGAGAATGAATGGCCAAATTAAATGAATGTCCTTCTGCAGTTTTCAAGTGCATGCATTTCTGATTGGTTTTGTTTGCCTTATTCAATAGAGAGAATAATTCTTTGAGGCCAATTTCATTTTAAGAGGGTAAGTTCAGTGATTTTTCATAATTTAGAATATGAAAAATTACGCTCCCTTGTTTGTATCTGATGGAAACTCAGAGCTGAAATTTTGGCTTTTTTTGTCTCTGACTCTGCCCACTGCTTCCCAGAATGTTTTGGACAAGTGTGCTGTGCTGAATTTTATGTAAATAAAATTTTCTTTTTTTTAATTTTTTAAAAATGGCTGTTGTGTCTTTTTGAAGCAATAAAAAAAAGGTGGAGGGGGGTAGAAATATATTTTAAAAGGGGTTGTATTTTCCTTTGCTCACCCTTAACAAGCTATGGAAGAGAGAAGAAAGTCCGCAAACTATAGTTGATCTGCAGTTGTACTAGTATGGAGATATACCTGTATATAAAATAACTGATACCTATATTACCGGTTATTTGGAATTTACTTAAATAGGGAGACATTTGTTTATTAACGGTAACTGACATTGTCCCACAGTTTTTGGAACGTTCATCAGGTTACAGTGTATAGCTTAAATACTTTTCAGTTATTCAAACCTTTTATTTCTTCAGTGCAAATTTATGTTTTATGAAATCAGCAGATGCGCTAACAGTATCTCAAATGATATTAAGGGACATTGTACTCAAAATGAACAGCTGTTCTCTCTCCAGAGAACAAGAAGAAGTGGGTTTAAATTATAAGAGGAGAAATTTTGGTTGGATGTAAACGTAACTCCCTAATATTAGGGGAATTAAGATATAAATCTTTATAGCAGATATTTATTAAAACAGCAATGCCTTACATTTCATTATGTGCTATGTAGATGCATTGGATTAAGCACTTTACGTGCATTGTTTATACTTACCAAGTCCTATGAAGCAAACACTGTTATTTCTTCCGTTTTGTAGATGAGGAAACGGAGGCTCGGATAGGTTAAATAACTTACTAAGGTTACACAGGTAGTAAGTGAGAGACCCAGAGTTCGAAACCAGACCATCTGACTCTAGAGCCTGTACTTTTAACCGCGTGTAATAGAGAGGATAAAGCAAGGCTGTCCGTTGGGTTGAGCACTCGCCATGGGTGGTGAATCAGTTACGGACAGTAATGAAGAACCGGAAGTAGAAGTAGAAGCAAAGTGGAGTGCCTGGGTGGCTCAGTTGGTTAAGCGTCTGACTTCAGCTCAGGTCATGATCTCGCAGTCCGTGACTTTGAGCCCTACGTCCGGCTCTCTGCTGTCTGCGCAGAGCCCATTTCAGATCCTCTGTCACCCTCTTTCTTTGCCCCTTCCCCGACCCCCTCTGTCTGTCTCAAAAATAAACAAACATTAAAAAAAAAAAAAAATAGAAGCAAAGTGCCGCTATCACAATTTGGTCAAAAGTTGACCATGTGTCAACTTGAAAGAAGTGAGCATGTGTCCCTGATTTTTTTTCACTAGGTCATGAATCCTGTAGAAAAACAATGTGGTTCATATGTGAATTGCTTATGGGAAAATTTTGGAAGTTCAGAATCCTATTGCGGTAACAGAGAAGTTTCTATATTATACAAAAAACTCAAAATTCAGCAAGAACTAACAAGACCTGGGGAAGATGCAGAGACAGTACAAATACAATTAAGGAATAAAGAAAACTCAGTCTTGTAAGAAATCAAATCAATGCAAATTTAACCATCCTATGCTATGAATTTTTAGTAAATTAGCAAAAATTTATAAAATGTTAATACCCAAAGCTGGTACTCTCATTCATTACTGATTGCATTTTAAAGTAGTATGTTAGCAGAATAAAATGGTTCAATCAGTAAATAAATATCTCTCTTTCCTGGCACTAATTCAGTAAATATGAAATGCACATACTTATTTTTCTTATATATCGAGAAGTATATTTTATTGAGCTAATCCGCAGTGCACAAGAAATGCTTTGTATTAGGTGTTTTCCTTGTTAACCACAGAAAAAAATAATTAACAGCTGCCGAGCAGAAATGCTTATTCAGTGTTTTTCTTCAAATTATTAACTATGAGAGATGTATCTTAATTGCCAACCCATCTCAAGCTTAAATTGCATAATAATCGGTCAGTTATCTCATTGTTTCTGTATAATTCTGTGGTCTGAAGGAACATGCGAGTCTTATGTGCGAGTATTCTTAAATTTGATATTTATTCCTTGCTATGGACTCCCTGAGACTTTGGGAAAGCACTCTTTACTTCGAAAAGTAAGGAATGATGGAATTGCTTTTATTAAAGGTGTGCTTTGCTAGTTTTAAAATTTAGTTTGTATGTATTTACTGTATACATAACTGGACAGATAACTACAGTAATAAATCATTTTACAGGTATTCACAGTTTTATATGGAAGATAGCTTTTGCCGTTATAACATGTTCAACCATCACTTCTTTGATGGAAAGGTAAGAATTATTGCCGTCCTCCTTCTTACTGTGGAAGAACAAATTCGAGAGCACCTCCTTTCTTATTTTCTTTGAGTTCCTCAAGATCCGACTGTGGCTGTCCCACCATTTATTGGTGTTTAGTTTTCTTCATCCACCCAGTGTGTGTTGAGCCCCTAGAAGCGATTGTACTCTTGTTCTTTTGTGACTTTTTGCTGCTTTTCAGATAAAGACCCACTTTCTTACCAAGGCCCACGTGGCTCAGCCTGAGCTGACCCCTGCCACCCTCCAGTGGCTCTCTTTGTTCCCTGCTCTGCTGTGTGTGTTCGTGTTCAGGATGTCTGACTTTCATCTCGGCGCGGCTTCTCTGCCCCGGGGGCTTTTGCCCACGGTGTTTCCTCTGCCTTCTGGGCTCATTCTGCCTTGTTAAGTTCACCTTATCCTTCAGAGCTCTTTTCCAAGCCACTTTCTCTAGCCTCCCCTGGCCCCCAGACAAGGTCAAGTTCTCCTTTGTACTTGGATACTATAATTAAATAATCCTGTGGTTAGTTGTTTGATGTCTGCCTCCCTGATAAATATTAAGGGGGTTTATGGTTTTATTAAACTAATTCTTAAAAATTAGACTGTGTCAGGAGTGAACCCGAATCTACGAATGGTGTGTCAGTGTGGGTTCATTAGTTGTGCAAATGTACCGCTCTGGTGGGGGATGGTGGTAGTGGGGGAGGCTGTCCGTGTGTAGCAGGAGATGGCATCTGTCAGTACTATGATGTTAGTAACGTCACTATGAATAAACAACATAGCAGAGCTGATACTTGCACTCCTAGTTTGAGCTCTTTGTTAGTCTTATTACGATATAAAAACTATACCCAACCAAGTAATGACACCTGACAGGAAGTTGGCCACACTGTTTGAAATTATCAAGACTACTTGAAGCACATATCCATATATGTATATATATCAATTTTCCAGAAATTCTGGACCATGTATACGTATATATTATGTTTTTAGATATTAACTGATGATAGAACAAAAACCAAGCAAAACTAAAACACTACACATCCAGGAAATGAAAGAAAATTCTAAATTGTTGTTTGGGATTGAAAAATGAGTCTCCTGATTCAGTCTAGCCGGTGATGCACTCCTTCGACGAGACTCAGTCAGCATTGGGTTCTATATTTTTTAGCTATGATAGCCATAAAAACCAAGTATTGAAATAAATAGCAGTTAGAACTAGACATATTGCAGAGTTTCCCAAAGCAGTTATGTGGTCGATCATCTCCAGGATTTGAGAACTGATTAGATGAGTGTGAAGGAGAGAGAGGTATTGAAAACTCACTTGACAGTGGACGATGATGGGCGTCTCAACTAGGACAGTGGCAGTGGGAAAAAGAGAGAGGTGGATTCCGTGGGCTTCCACAGATGGAAACCAGAAGACTGGGTGGTAAGTATACTGGGGGAGAAGTCCAAGAGGATATGGTGGTCCGGCCTGGATTTGTATTTCATTCTTCAAACCAGAGGGTAGGGAAGTTTGGAAGGGAGATTTGGAAATGTCAAGTTTCTGGAGCTGGTGAAATGTTGATTTAGGGGTATTGAGTATGGCTTCTTGAAAGTGGGGGGCCTCAAGCTCAGGAGTGTGGTCAGGGCTGGGTTCAGAGTTGGCGAAGTAATAACTGAGTCTGTGTTACTGCTTGATACCGCAGTAGTGGGTCGGGTTTGTTCATTTGCTTATTTGTTTTTAATACTATACCATGATTTGCATTCTATTTTGAACAATAATGGTAAGATAAGAGTGAAGTTACATTGAAATCACTAACCGTTGGCTAACAGTATCTTATATGTTAAGAAAGTAGCATGTGATTCACCTTTCTGTAGGAAATTCCTTTGAACTTTTATTGAAAGCTTATGGAAATACCTTAAAAGTTTCTAGAATAATGGTTGGAATAAGCTGCCAAGACCGAGCTCCACTTTATCTTTCCCAGAAGAAAACAATCGTCTAGCTCAGGCTTTCCTCTCTCTATATTTTAGGAGCAGCCTCTAAATAGCACTGCAACTGTAGAGATTGATCCACAGAAAACTATTGTCTTGATGATTTTACCGTCTGCCCTTTTTCTGCCTGCTTCCTGAGTCAAAGGTTTTCAGTAGAGATTTACCATCTACTAATCCATCACTGAGTATTTAAGCATCTACCAGGCGCCTGTAAAGGTGTGCAGGGAGCTTTCGGGGATAGAGGTCTCTGTCTCTGCAGGTAAGCACTTCACAGTCCACAGGATTAAAAAGCAGGTGTTCCTTGTTTCCCAGAGAAAATCATACAGTCTTTCAGGTAATGGGAAGTGTCATATGCTTCAGTGGTCAAGGAGGTTGAAGCATGTCTAGAGGGAAGTTATTTAAAGTACCAGGCACTTTTTTTAGTAATGATTAAGGTGTAGGGAAGAGTTAAGTTGTGTCAACGTTGGTGGTGTCAAGCATGCGTTTCCCATAGGTCAACAGCAGGACCCTCAGCAAGTCACGACGGGATGTCCCACCATTGGAAACAAACATACTCGACTGGTTTGGGCCATCCCGCCATTGGAGACAAATGCACTCTTTACTGGTTTTTTAATTTGGTTAAGAGCTTAGATTTCACTTACTTGTTCCTTTTCCTTTCCTACGTTTAAGCCTAAGGAATTTGAAGGTTTTTCAATAACATCATCTGTACTTGAAGTCCTTGTTCACGTAGGCAGGTTAAGGAAGTGCCAGGCACTACTTGAAAAATGATTAACCTTCCTGACATAACCATCCATCGCCGTAGGACTCCGAGTAGGAAGTTAATAAAGACTCTCCTAGGGAAAGGGGATTAGGATGTTGTGGTTTTTCCTCTCATCAATTGGGTCTGCTAAATTGATTTAGTAGTAGAACAATATATATTTTATTATAAAGTACATATGGGCTGATTAAAGTTTAAAACGCCATTAAACTTTAAAGTCTTAGGCCATTTTTATAGTGTGTTGATTTGCTTTTATAGATGAGTACTTGAAAACTACTACAAAGTCAGTAGACTGGAGTTAGTATCATAGGTATATTTCTTATTAACTTCTCCCAAAGCAAAAAATAATAAATATCCTAGACAGTGGTTAATGTTAACTTTACAATGACTGAAAACAATTAGTCTGTTGGGAAAATGCGTTAATAGCATGGTTTCACAGCCTTTGTTATTTGTCGTCTTTCATTTATTTACGTACGGTGCATGTCCGAATACAGCTGTCATATACCCGGTGCTCAAGAACACGTGCATGGAAACTGGTGATGTGTAGCTCCTATTAAACTGAACTCATGGTGGTGGACAAACCAGATAGGAAAAGAGTCCGTCTTATTCGTCTTTGTGTCTCCAGTGTTTAGCTCAGTCCCTGCTTCTGTTTGTGGAATTGAATTTAGCGTTTTAGATAGTCTTCATGGGTAATGAGTTTTTCTCTTTTAGGTTACTAAATTTAGTTTTTTAATTTAACCATTTGAAATGTGTAGTCCTCTGATAGTGATGGTGTTTGAATTTGCAATTTAAAAAACCCACTTATCGAGGAGCCCAAAGATAAAATCTTCTGGGGGCTGAATGAGAGAGGCTTCTGGATGTCACCGAGGGACTCTGAGGTGGCAGGATGGGTGAAGTTTCAGCACAAACAGGAGGACCGAGCCTAATACATCCTCCAGATAGGATGAAGTGCCTCCCTCTCGTCCTCATTTAGAAATGAATTTTTATTTGTTCCAGGCTGCCCTTGAAGTATGCAGAACATTTTTACAGGAAGATAAAGGTGAGGGAGTCATTATGGTGACAGATCCTCCTTTTGGTGGCTTGGTTGAACCTCTGGCTGTTACATTCAAGAAGTTAATTGCTATGTGGAAAGAAGGTCAAAGCCAAGGTGTGTAATTTATTACTTACTGCAAAACAAACATGTATCTGTGTATCTACTTCCTGTCAAATATTAGCAGAGCTCAGTGAATCAGAGCTCTGATAAAATATACATGTCTTGGGTTCTTGTGTTTTTCTAAAACGGGCTCATTTGAGAATGTGGCACACTTCATTATCATGATACACTTTGTATTTTCCTAATCATGTGTTCTCAAAATGACTTGCAGGTGAGCATAAGGGGACATTATGAAGAATCGCAGTAAACCGTTGGCATTTATTTAATAGATATTTACTGAGTACTGGGTACTGTTTGGGTGCTGGGAATAGAGTACCGTGCGAGATGGGCACATTTCCCTGTCCTCGTGGATCTTACATCCCATGTTCCTAAAGTCCTGCCCAAAGCCCCTGGAGGTCACCCAGCCTGTGGCCCAGAGCTCTAAACTGTGCCAAGATTGGGGTAGAAAGATCGGACGTGCGCTAGCCTTACAGTGGTTATCAGCGATAGATACCCACGTAGATAGAGGTGCGTTAATGACGGGGGGTTATTATTCATTTTAAAGTGGCTTAGGCCTTTGAAGGATTTTATGTAATTATCTAATTAGTTGGTACAATCATTTTTTAGCTTCCAGCTTGCAAGTTGATAAACTGTAAGAGCGCCAGGCTGCTTCGTTAATTGTGCTTGTGCTTTGGAGAGAGAATGCAAACGAAATCTAAAACATGACTTACAGTATTAAGTATTCCACTTATTTTCAGATCTTAAGTCCACTTATCAGAATAGATAAAGTCAGGGTCATTGGGGAAGCAATAAAGAGCTCAGTGGTCTTGAATTTCAGTTCTGCCACTTAGTGGCCACATGAACTTGAACAAAATGCCTAAATCTTATGGCTTCAGTTGCCCTGGCTATAAATGGGGTTGTTAACATCTAACTCTAAGGGTTATTGTAAGGAGATAATGTATAGAAAGTACCTAGTATTGTGCTCAGCCTCTACTGGGTGCTCTGCAATTAACAGCCATATCCCCAGTCTGTCATCAAAGTTAATGTGGATAAAATTGTTTTTAAGAATCTTCCATGATTTGGGAAAGAATTGATTCACCCCGGAAAAGCACATAACGAGTTGTGGCAGAGCTGTGTTCTGCCTTCCGGCCTCTGCCTTCTGGCCCGTGCTTCCTGCCCCACAGCACAGCCACCTTGCTCCTCACGTGATGCTCCCTTTCATCTCCCACTTTACTGGTGGTATCTTTGCCTTTACTGGAATAGAGTGATATGTGTGTAAAGATTCCTTTTACATTTCCTTTATAGCTGTGTTTAGATCTAAAAGAACATTTCCACTGGCTCTTGGGAAAGATCAGGTTGTAAATGGCAGTCTGGTGAACATTCTCTTCTTTTGTATGATTTAAATGCATTGGATGTTTGCAATTTCTCCCAGTATCAGAAGTTTTTCACTTATAGCTGTTTTATTTTTTTTAATTTAAACTTCTTATTTTCTTTTCCTTTTTTTTTTTTTTTTTTTTTTGATCCATTAGATAGCAGTCACAAAGAACTACCTGTATTCTGGATTTTCCCCTATTTTTTTGAATCCCGAATTCGTCAGTTTTTTCCAAGCTTCTGCATGCTGGATTACCAGGTATAGTAAATATTCTGTTTTCGGGCATGACCGAGGAATGCTTAAGTAAATATTCTGATCAGACTATCCATCAGGTTTAGCATATGAAAATATTATAAGCTGTATTAAACACTAAAATTGTACCATACGTAGCTTAGTCCAGAGGTTCCTAATTGTAATTTTAGGGCGCTGATTAAAAATATAGATTCTTAGGTACCAAAATAAACCAACTAAATCAAAATTAGAGAGTAAAGCCCGAAGAAACCAGATTTTCCCAGGCTTTCCGGGTGATTCTGCAGTGTAACTAGGTTTTAGACCGACTGACCTAACCTTTATCATCACCAGAAGATGCCACAGAACCTCAGAGTCATTGTTAGGAACGGGGATTTTTGTCTGTTCAGAGGTTGTAGAGAAGTAAGTCGCTTTTCTGGTAGGTGGCATGTCATGTACAGTAACTCAGAGGATGCCAGGAGCTCTGAAGGGAGGCGTGTCCCAGGTAGCAGCATGTCAGAGAGGCAGAGATGCTGAGGTCTGTGTGTGGGGGTGAGTGTGCTGATTTCAGGGTGGAATTGACCAGCCCGCCCTCCCATCTCTGCCCTCAACTCCTTCTGCTTTAATGTCCACTTTCCTGTATTCATTCCCTTGGGTTCTGAAGTTAACCCGATTGTCACCATCACCATGTGTGGTCACCAAGTGGCCACTGCTTCCTCTTTTGTAGTGATATTTTTCTATTTGAGCTGCTGAGCAACGGACTACCTTTATGAAGGCTTTTCAGCCATAGAACTGAAAATGTCTTCCCTACTTGTTACTAGCTAGTGCTTGGATCTGAGCTTTCTAATCTTGAAGACATTTATCATGAGAATGATGAAAATTACCATATGAAAAAAGTTGTTGTTTCTTTCAGAAACAGTGTTACCAAAAATGAGAGGATAGACCCTACCTGTGATTCTATCCCAAATAGCAAATATCATAATTTTTCGTGTTTGTCATCATAGCAGACAAATCTGAATTCTGTTTTCCCCCCTGTGTCTTATGGACGTGTACATTTGTAAATGTAGCGCCATAGTTTTTATGCTTTTAATCACTTTAAATTATCTCATTAACAAGTTATGTTATCAATTGTTATCATTCTTTTTTTTTTTTTTTTTTGGACTCAGATTGCTTCCACCTTCAAGGCACTATAAATACCACTGCCATAAACACCTTTTATTCAAATAATTTTTTCCATATTTTACATAACGTCCTTAAAATAAATTTCCAAAACCGAAATAGAATTCCAAACATTATGTTATCGAATTTAATGGACATTTCTATGGCTTCTGAGCCATATGACCAGGTTCGTTTCCAAAAGCGTATCTAGCACAAACCATTTTAACCTTGAATTCTCAAGCTCTGCTTTAGGCAAAGTCCATGTCATAATTCTTCCCGATTCCGGTTTACTTTCCTTTTTAGGACACACAGTTTTCTGTTTCTTGTCTGAGAGGTGCCTCTAGTGTGGACATTTGCAGAGCAGAGATAGCGGCCATATCCTAAAGATGTTAACCAAGGAAACTTCTCAGTTGGCAGGAGCGCCTGCTGCCTTTGACAGTGAAGAATCATGTGGCACGATGTTTGGCACAATAGTAGGTGCCTTATGCACATTGAATAAATAACTGTCTGAAAACCAGTGTGAACTCCAAAGTTGAAAAGGAACTGGGTTTTAATCCTGGTTCTGCCCCTTACTAGCTAGGCCTGTACATTTTATCTAACTCTCTGCAGCCCATGTGACCTGTTAAATGAGCAGAGTAATAATCTATCTGCCTCAATAAGGTTTTGAGAATTATATAACACACAAAAGAGCTTAGCCTCGTCCCTGACGCACAGCAGATGTAGATTAAAGGCTATTGGTCTCAGCATTGTTGTGACTATCACTTTATTGTCACCATTCAGACAGTCCCAAGGTGGGGGTAAAACTCTTCTTTCGGGCGTTTTTTTTGTTTTTTGTACAGTATCTGAAACATTAAATTTGCAAAACGTAAGGTCCCTCAGAAAACTGGTCCATTCATATTTATTTATTTTTTAATGTTTGTTTATTTTTGAGAGAGGGCGTGAGCAGGGGAGGGACACAGAGAGGAAGAAACAGAGGATCTGAAGCGGCTTGATTCAGCACTTGAACCCACGAACCACGAGATCATGACCTGAGCCGAAGTCGGACGCCTAACCAACTGAGCCACCCAGGCGCCCTTCCATACACTTTTAGAGATGAGTTTTCACTAAGGGCAAGAGTTTGAAATGGCAAGGAACCCAAAGAAGGCAGATCAAGAGTAGAGTGGATGAGAGAGGTTACTGTGGAGAAACCAGTCATTGTTTGACAGCCCGTGTTACTAGGAAGGAACCTGTGGGAATACTGGAGTCTCGCTGTTGAGAAATTGTTCCAAGGTCCAAGCTTATAAAAAATAATTATCCAGGGGAGCCCGGGTGGCTCAGTTGGTTAAACGTCTGACTCTTGATTTCGGCTCAGGTCATGATCTCACATTTCATGACATTGAGCCCTGCGTCTGGCTCTGCACTGACAGTGAGGAGCCTGCTTGGGATTCGCCATCTCTCTACGCCTCCCCTGCACACGTGCGCTCTCTCTCTCAAAAATAAATGAACATTAAAAAAATGATAATTATACAATTCATTGTATTGATGAAAAAAGTTTCTAATTAGGCCATATGTATCAGGGTAAAAAGTAGTCTTTTTGGTAAAGAGAAAGCCAAGCTTTGAAAAGGAAAATTAGAATACAATCTGTGAAACAAAGAAAAATCTTTGTTTTTCCTGATTTCTACTAAAGATCAGAACACTACTGCCCTTTATATGCTCAGATGGAGAAATTGATTTTCACCGTATCTCCCATTGTGTTTATAAACCTTATTTGTTGTATCTTACCTTGATGGCCTTTCTTTCTTTCTTTCTTTCTTCCTTCCTTCCTTCCTTCCTTCCTTCCTTCCTTCCTTCCTTTTGATTTTTTTTCTGGATTTTCTATTATTATCCTTTCTGACACTTTTATTTTCTTTCTTTTCTTTCTCTTGTTATTTTAACCTTACTTTGTGGTAGTTTATTTTCTTGTATATTAGCTACCTGCATCAAATGAAATTTTGAAAGTCTCTTGTTCTCCTTTACAGGTCTTTTGCCATAGACCTTGATTAGACCTTCTTTCTCACATTGCCCAAGATGATTATAAGCTCCCAAACCATAATACAGTAAAAAAAAAAAAAAAAAAAAATCACTAAATCTCTTTTTTTGAAATACTTTTCGGGTAAGAAGAATGCAGAAATGCTGCAAATCTTCATAAAATATAAGTCAGACTCTTCAATGATAAAGCACTTGATGACTTCAGAATAAAATAATCATCAAAGACCTAGAAAACTAAAAGTTCTATTAAGGGCAGATTAGAAAGGAAGGATGTGATAATGAAAAGAAATTTTGATTCACAGTCAGAAGTGTGAGTCCTAGCATACTGCCTTTTAGAGGCTCTTTAATCTTGGAAGAAGTCAGTTTATCTTTCCTGGTCTCTGTTTCCTTACCTATAAAATAAAATGATTGAATCAGAAAAGAGAGGGCAGATAAGTTTCACTTTTAGTGCTTTAGTGGTAAGCCTGATAAATTGGTAGTGACTTTCTGGAGAATTTGTTGAGAATACCATGCCTAGTGGCAGCGAGTAGTGTGTGATTGATTAGTGATGTCTGCCACAGGGACAGGGTCAGGGAGTAGTGGCATTCGGGTCCTGTATTTACCGTATCTGAACTAGATCACCTCACTTCCCTTCCACTGCGAACATGCAATGATCTCTTGTTTCTACTTCATCTGGGACATTTGTTTGGATTGTTATAAGTACAAACTTCGCTTTTTTTTTTTAAGCTATCTTTCAAAAAATCATCCTGTGTTAAACTGTTTTTTGAAATTTTTATTTTCATGTTCAGAAATGAAGATATTTTGACAGGAATTTCTGGCAAATGATTGCAAATTTTACAGGATGGCAACTGAAATTCTTAAAACTTGATATGTAATAAACAAACATGTAAAGGGTTTGGAGTGACAAGGGGGATAATATGTATATATATCATATATTATAATATATATTGTGTGTATATAATGTTTTATTAAAACTATTTTTTATGTTTTTTTTTTTATTTTTGTGAGAGAGAGAGAGAGACAGAGACAGAGTGAGTGGGGGAGGGGCAGAGAGAGAGGGAGACACAGAATCCAAAGCAGTCTCCGGGCTCTGAGCTGTCAGCACAGAGCCCATGCAGGACTCAAACTCATGAACCATGAGATCATGACCTGAGCCCAAGTAGGATGCTTAACTGAGTGAGCCACCCAGGCACCCCTATAATTTTATTTTATTTTTTTTAATTTTTTTAATGTTTATTTATTTTTGAGACAGAGAGAGACAGAGCATGAATGGGGGAAGGTCAGAGAGAGAGGGAGACACAGAATCAAAGCAGGCTCCAGGCTCTGAGTTGTCAGCACAGAGCCTGACGCGGGGCTCGAACCCACAGACCGCGAGATCATGACCTGAGCTGAAGTCAGACGCTTAACCGACTGAGCCACCCAGGCGCCCCGGCACCCCTATAATTTTAAATAAGAGGTACATGGGATATGGGGAATATGACTAAAAGACCTTATTGCTCTGGTGGAAATTGGTTGATGGAGCTGAAGAGTTCACTTCAGACCTTTTGATACACTGAAATTAAATAAATAGATTATAGTCCTTAGGGAATGGGAAAATAAATACAAGTACTGTGTCTTTTTAATCTTTGTTTCCCGGAGGGATGCCTAAGACATAGTAGGTGCAAAATAAACGTCTGTTGACTTGAACGTCTTGGTGTCTGTATAACCAGTTCCAGTCTCATGTTACAGAAGAAATTTGCGTATAGATAAAATTAAAAGTTAAGAACTGCAGAGATTTTGTGCTTTCCCTCATTTCTATACAGTACTTCATCACATTAATCAGTTCCATGGGAGAAATTTTCTATTTGAAAATGCCTCTCATCATCATTGTGAGTGAAATGTCAGAGATAATGATGGGAAAATGGTGTATCAGCTCTACCACTAGTGATATGCAATTTGCAAAATTGTGTTTGCTTTACAGCGCTTCCTTCCATAGGACGTTTATTTGTGTGGATGAAGCTATGAAATATGGATGTATGTTAGAGGTACATTAATTTACCCTAGCAGCATGCATTTTACATACCATATGTTTATAGTTAATTAGCACAACAAACCCGCATTTAAAAATAATAATAATCTCAATTAGGTTATGCAAAATCAAGCAATCAACCACCTTCCTGACACATACATTCTCCAACTCCTGGGGTAGCCATAAAGAGATTGTTCTTTTTTTTCCCTCTCTTCTATCTGCCATCCGTTGTATTGCATGGAATATTCCATTTCTTGGAAATTTTTCTCAGGTCCTCTTTTCCAACATTTGAAGATCTTCCTGAGGTTCTCTTGGGAAGGTTTTTTTCTTTCTTAGGATACTCATAAATGTTCAAAATATCTTTGTTGAATTTAATAAGGGATCATGTTTTTATTGAGTACATAGAGGAGTGTATTAGGGAGAAATTATGAATTTAAATAGGTTTAAAAGAAAACTACTACAGTAATATTTTAAGGTAATTTTGAAGTAAAACCTACTTTTGTATCTTAGCCTCTAATAGGTGGCATATATTCATAGAATTTTAAAGTTGGAAAGAGACATGAGGGGTGTAACGTAGGCTAACTTTTCACCATAATAATCGTCTCTACTAAGTGAGTCACCGGCCTCACTTGAATGCTTTCAGTGAGCAAAGTCCTGCAGCCTTACAAGGCAACTCAATTTATTTAATAGCTCTAATCGTTAGAAAATTTTCTCATATTGAGATAAAATATGCTCCCTATTAACTTCTAACCATTGGTCCTACTTCTGTTCTCCAAAGCAATAAAGGCTAAGTCTAATTTCGATTCCACTGACACCCCTTCAGTTATAAAAGAGCTATCAGATCTTCCCAGTGTTCGCTTTTCTGAGTAAACACCACCCCCAGTTCGTTAAACTACAAATCCTATACATTCCCATTACTTTTGGTAGAAATGAACTTGTTTTATCAGCGTCTCTCTTCATATGCAGTGACTGAATGCAGGGCTTCAAGTGTAATCTAACTTCATCCTTTCCTTGTTATGATATTACACTTCTGCATAGGGCAGCTGTGAGCCCGTGTCAGCTCTCACACCGTCACGCTAGACCGTGGACTTACCATGCTGACAGTTAACCAGAACCCCCAGGGTTTGTCCCCGCCCCCTCCCCAACTGTCCCTTGTTTAGCTGGGTCTCCTCATGTGCCACTTATTTTCCCCCCACTGCTGAAGCTTATTGATGAGTCTTCCTGAACTTGTTCGTCTGTTAGTCTGATAGCCAGCCACAGCAGGGCCATACAGAGAGCTCAGGAATTTCTCATTAAAGGCCCTCTCTTTCCATTGTCATTAAGTCCTTATATTTTTGTGATTTGTTTATTAAGTAGCTAGCTTGCAAGCCAGTTCTTCTATGAAATTCTTAAGTGTATTCTTGTTTAGAATCCAAACAATTCAGTCTAACTTATTTGAAAGTTGGGCTCTGCCTGTATTGACTTTATAAAAATCTCATGGTATTCTTGTGGATAATCTAGAACAACGGTTCTCAAATTTTAGTGTGCCAGGAAGGCTTGTTAAGAATACAGATTGTGGAGCAGGGGGTGGGGGTGCCTGGGTGGCTCCATCGGTTAAGCTCAGGTCATTATCTCGTAGTTCGTGAGTTCGAGCCCCACATCGGGCTCTCTGCTGCCAGCATGGAGCCTGCTTGGGATGATCTGTCCTCCTCTCTCTCTCTCTCTCTCTCTCTCTCTCTCTCTCTCTCTCTGTGCCCTTTCCTTGCTCATGCGCATGTGCATGCTGTCTCTGTCTCTCAAAAATACATACATACATAAATAGTTCCTGTTAAAAAAAAATGCAGATTGCGGGCCCTGACCCCCAGAACTTCTGTTTTCTTAGGTCTTAGGCTGGGGAGAATGTGCTTTCCCCCAGAACTTCTGTTTTCTTAGGTCTTAGGCTGGGGAGAATGTGCTTTTCTAGCAAGATCTCAGGGGCAGTGCTGGTGTTGCCAATCCAGGCATCGCACCTGGAGAATTACTGATCTAGAGAAAGATGGCCTTAGTGACCAGGTGGATTCAGAGCAGGTTTAAAGCCAAAGAGAGAATGCGTATGGATAACAGAGAGGTTGGAGAAGGAGGCGGGAGCAAGAAGCCTATAGAAGCCGTGCCTGTTGGCTTCAGCTTACTTTCAGGATGAGCTGCCAAGGCTGAAAGCCGAGTTAGGGTGTTGAGGAGACGTAAATGTTTGAACTAGTCACAATTATAGTTGTGACTCTCTCTTCATCTCCATCTTTCTATGTCTCCACCACATGCCAGGCTTTGAACTCCGTATTTTACACACATTATCTCGTGTAACCTTCACAGCACCCCTGGGGCAGAAATCAGTAACCTCCTTTTCCAGGTGAGGGTTATGTGAAGGTGCCTCCGGTCACAACAAGTGAGTGGCAGAGCCACTGTCTGGTCCCTGAACCTGTGCTCTACCAGGATGTGGGAGGTCACATAGTGAATGGCGGAGGGCCAAAGTAAGGCTGGATTGAGACTCGCTGACCTGACACCTGACAGGCACGCGTCTTCAGGGGTGGAATTTTTTTAGTGTCAAAAGCCAAATTCTTAATTACATAGTAGTCCTTCTTGTGAAGTCTGGTGTATTGGGTGAAAGATTACAGTTGTTCTCTCAATACTGGGCAATAGGAACTTAGCATAACAAAGTTTGCCTTTTCTGTAATGAAATTTCACTGCCACAGAGGCCTCTCTGAGGCTGTTGATTAATAAGTAAACTTTTGCTTTTAAGAATTTTTTCGTAAGAGCCCCCTGGGTGGCTTAGGCGGTTGAGCATCCAGCTTTGTCTCAGGTCATGATCTCACCGGTTCGTGAGTTCGAGCCCCGCGTTGGGCTCTGTGCTGCCAGCTCAGAGCCTGGAGTCTGCTTCAGATTCTGTGTCTCCCTTGCTCTCTGCCCTTCCCCCACTCGTTTTGTCTCTCTCAAAAGTAAACAAACGTTAAAAACAATTAAAAAGAATAGTTTCTTGTTAAATACTTTGGTTTAACTCCTATCTTGGCATCAGTTCTTTTTTGGTAAAGAATCTTCATAGATGTTCACTCATTTGAGTAAATGTTCTTTTTCAATTTTTTTTTTAACTTTCTAGGTAGATTATGATAATCATGCACTTTATAAACATGGAAAGACAGGTCGAAAACAATCTCCTGTGCGTATTTTCACCAATATCCCACCCAGCAAAATAATCCTTCCTAGTGAAGAAGGGTACAGGTAAGATCATAGTGGGGCCTTGAAATACATGAGTCACTGAAAATAAAGTTCCATATATCTAACATTAAAATGATTCTCATATTGACTCATATAGTTCTTCTGTTACTTTTAAATTTGGTCTGTATTTTATATTGAATTGCATTTGGATTACACCCAACTTCTGTAACAAGTGCCATTTATCTGCTCTGTGAATCTTCATGAGAATATGCAGCTGAGTTAAGTCTGTTTCTTTCCTCCTTAGATTTTGCCCTTTATGTCAACGATATGTTTCCCTAGAGAATCAACACTGTGAGCACTGTAATTCTTGCACATCCAAGGTATAGGTTCCTGTAGAATGCATTTTTATTTAAATATATTAGTTTTATTTTAGCTTACTAGCCATTACATTTGCTTAAGGTTATTTTGATAATATTATAATTTGTATTACCATAGTATCATTTGCTAAATGTACATTAATAGAGTATTTTATGTCTAATTATAAAGCACAACAGCCTTTGCATTCATCATCGCTAATGGTTATTTGAATTCACTTTGCTATGGGACTGTATGACTGCTAAAATTAGGAGTATTTTATTTTATTTTTTATTTAAAAAAAAATTTTTTTTTCAACGTTTATTTATTTTTGGGACAGAGAGAGACAGAGCATGAACGGGGGAGGGGCAGAGAGAGAGGGAGACACAGAATCGGAAACAGGCTCCAGGCTCTGAGCCATCAGCCCAGAGCCCGACGCGGGGCTCGAACTCACGGACCGCGAGATCGTGACCTGGCTGAGGTCGGACGCTTAACCGACTGCGCCACCCAGGCGCCCCAATTAGGAGTATTTTAAATAAGGCATGAGATGAGTGCTGAATTGTGTTGGGGATAAATTTAAAGTGTTTTAGGTAAAGTACTGAACTATTAGATGCCATCAGTATTTTAATGAAGTATTAGTAACATACTGTGCACTTTTTATGTGCCAGGCCCTTTCCTAAGGGCTGTGCATGGATGAATTCGTTTTTTTCTTTAATTAAAAAAATTTTTTTTTTTTAATGTTTATTTACTTTGAGGGAGAGAGAGACAGAGTGTGAGCAGGGGAGGGTCAGAGAGAGAGAGGGAGACACAGAATCCATAGAAGGCTCGAGGCTCTGAGCTGTTAGCATGGAGCCTGATGCAGGGCTCGAACTCGTGGACCATGAGATCGTGACCTGAGCCAAAGTCAAACGCTCAACCGACTGAGCCACCCAGGCGCCCCAGGTACTCTGCCAGTTTTTGCAGATAAGGAAGGACAGTAGCGACACACCTGTTTATTGTTGTAAAGAGGTGGGATGACACTTAAGTTGGCCTATTTGTTTTAGCTAAATCCAGTCAGAAAGAACATAGGAAGTTCAGTTTGGGTAGTATACGCAAATCATTCTCCAAAGGAAAGGCTATATTTTTGTAACTATTATAAAGTACAGTTTTCAAAACTCTATAATTTTATGACGGGTTATACTTGTTTTTAACTGTGGCAGCACACCTGATTACATGTATTTTCAATCAGTTTAGAAATTCTCTGTGTTCTTTATTTAAAAGAAAAAAATTACACCCAGATCATATAAAGCTCAAAATGAGGAAGACCAGACTTTATCATTTAGAGAGGCACACATAAGTGGTAAAAAATAAACAAAAGCAAGGAAATGACCATCCCAGGAACCGGAGTAGGTGTTACTCAATGGGGAGGGAGGGGTTGCTGGATTAGAAAGGGGAGGTGTCTCGGGGCTGACAGGATTCCATTTCTCAGCCTGTTGGGATTCATCAGTCTGTTCTTTATAATTCTCATTAAATGGGACATGTGCCTTATACACGAAAGTGTCTTACACATTTTCTAGGTAGTTTTATTTCCCGGATTTAACATTACCCAGACAGTACCCTGTAGTCTCTATCTTTCTAAATTATCTAAAATTCTTAAATACGAATTTTATTAAGGATTACACCACATAGACATGTCAAAGTTATGAATCATTAATTCTCTTGACATTTTCATTGAGTCCTTCTTTGTGCAGTATGGATTGCTTGAACTCAAGATCACGTAGATAAATCCCCTAGTTTTCCAGTTAAGGAAATCGGGGCCCATCAAGGCGGCCTTTGAGCCGAGTGGAGAAATGCATAAATTAAAATCAAAGTATTTAATTGTGAAGCCCAGGAAAGTGAGAAATAAGGAGTGAATAATTTACACAGATTTTAAGAAGACATTTTAATTTTTAATTGTGGAACTTGATTTTTATGATACATTAAACATAATTTAAAAATTATTTTTGTAGGATGGCAGGAAGTGGAACCATTGCTTTCTCTGCAAAAAGTGCGTAAAACCTTGTAAGTATTTAGACTTAGAGTTGGACATCCTATGAAAACATTTCAGCGGTTTTCTTCACCCAGATAGGGTTTTTATTTAATTGTATCTATAAGAGAAAAAAACTTAATATAGACACCTGCGTTGATTTTACCTGCTTTGGGGGCGCCTGGGTGGCGCAGTCGGTTAAGCGTCCGACTTCAGCCAGGTCACGATCTCGCGGTCCGTGAGTTCGAGCCCCGCGTCGGGCTCTGGGCTGATGGCTCAGAGCCTGGAGCCTGTTTCCGATTCTGTGTCTCCCTCTCTCTCTGCCCCTCCCCCGTTCATGCTCTGTGTCTCTCTGTCCCAAAAATAAATAAAAAAACGTTGAAAAAAATTTAAAAAAAAAAAAAAAGAGATTTTACCTGCTTTGTAGTTTTTGCAGTTACTAAAATGCACACTCTCTCCTTTATAGGGAGATATGACTGTAACCTATTTCGGTGTGGCATTTGGTTTGGCTTATTTTATTTTATTAATTTATCTTTTTAACATTTTTATTTACTTTGAGAGGGATGGGGGTGGTGGTGGTGGTGCAGTGGGGAAGCGGCAGAGAGAGAGGGAGAGAGAGAGAGAATCCCAAGTAGGCTCCATACTGGCAGCGTAGAGCCTGATGTGGGGCTCAAACCCATGAACCATGAGATCAGGACCTGAGCTGAAGTCAAGAGTCACATGCTCAACCGCCCGAGCCACCCAGGTGGCCTGGTTTGGCTTATTTTAGTAGGGCTCTGTGTCCCTCAGCCAACCCCCATGGTGTCAGTGGCTCCCGCTCATGACTCCTTGAAGGGCTGCGTTTGTTGCCATGTATCAGAAAGAGGTTAGCTGGTTTATGTGGGATTCCGACTCTTTACCTTGGCCTCTTTAGCCAAAGTATAAGCAACTATGCAAACCAGTCACGGTAATTTGAAGTAATCACTGTTCATCCTCTCTATCATAAAGGTTGGTCAAATGAAAAATTATATTAAATGAACTTCTTCCAAAACTTAATTTTTATTTTATAGCCTGGATCCACTGTAGCCTTTGCGGTCACTGTGCTCTTCCAGATCATTCCTGCGGGGCCCCTAAAGATGGCTGCTTTATTTGTGGTGAATTAGATCATAAACGTAGTACTTGTCCTCAGATCACTGCATCTAAGAAAGTGATCAGGTAAGTTGAATTCTTTTATTGACTAGAAAAAACTTTTCCTTGTGTGATCCGTATAAAGCAGTCCACAAAGGTGAGCACTGGAGGATTCAGAAGTGCGAAATCGTTAGCTATTTTTACTGTTATGTACCTTTGTGCAGACAGTGGTGTGAGGACATGAAGATGAGTGAAAAAGCCTAACATTTTATGGGTAAGACATGAAAAGAACCAAAATACAAGGTAGAAACTGATTAACTTTATATCTTTTGTGGTTCATGTGAAATTATAATTTGTGGGGAGAGATTTCAAGCTTTGTTTTTTATATATATTTTTTTAATGTTTATTTTTGAGAGAGTTTGGGAAGAGAGAGAGAGAGGTAGAGAGAGAGAAAGAGAGTGCGCTCATGCACACACAGGCTAGGAGCAGAGAGAGGGAGACACAGAATCTGAATCAGGCAACAGGCTCTGAGCTGTCAGCACAGAGCCTGACGTGGGGCTCGAACTCACAAACTGCAAGATTATGACCTGAGCTGAAGTCAGATGCTTAACCGACTGAGCCACCCAGGCACCCCTGAGAGTTCAGACTTTATTGACCGACATGATATTTAAGTCAGGGCAGCTGGGATGCAGACACGTGATAGGCAAGGCTGGAGAAGGCATTTCAGATGGAATGTGATTTGTAATCCCACAGTGAACACCTTGGAAAATAGAAGCTATCTCTTTAAATTCTGCAGACTTGGAAAAAAAATTTAGACGTATTAATATTTAAATACGTAAAATTTTAATTTTTACCATTTGTGTTCTATGATTATTTTCACTTCCACCAATATTTGGTGTTGGTTATAACTCAGAACAAAGTTATCCCAGTGACCACAGTATATTTAGAAAAAACACTGCTGTTTCAACTGGGCTGATTTGAATGATAATACTTAAAAAAAAAAACCAAAAAAACTAAAAGGAATGATAGTTATTGAGTCTTCTTTTATTGTTATGAAAACCAGATAGCCAAATTTAACATTACATGAGAATTGGGATCAGCATAAAATTTTTGAGCTATCTTATAACTTGTGATAAAAAAAATATGTCTTAGTATTAGAAATATCTGATGCTATTGTAACTGTTTATAATTGTATTAGAATTCTTGTCCATTTGTTTATTTTTTTGGACAGTGACAATTATTTTTTTCCACTGAGGTCCAGCTCTTTGAATTCTGCCTACTGTTTTACTTTTCCATTACTTTTTATCAAATTGAATCGAACAATTATTTCCATTAAGTAATCCAGGGTAGAAATGGAAGTTTCTAAATTAAGAAATGTATTGAAGGACCTTATAAAAGAGTCTTTCTTAGAAACCTTTGAGAATTAAAGTACAACTCGGGGTGCCTGGGTGGCTCAGTCAGTTAAGTGTCTCTTGATTTTGGCTCAGGCCAGGATCTCATGGTTGGTGAGCCCCATTTTGGGCTCTGTGCTGACAGCACAGAGTCTGCTTGGGATTCTCTTTCTCCCTCTCTCTTTGTCTCTCCCCGCTTGCACACACACATGCACACACACGCACGCACACTCTTTCTCAAATAAATAAACTTTAAAAAGAATAAAGTACAACATAATAAACTATTGGTCTGGGATTGTTGCACCATTTACTGGGTAATTCTGGTTGCAAACGGAGTTAGTAACATGCTTAGACTTTGATCCGTATGATACATGGAAACTGAATTTGCATTTTAGTTATATATTGTAGGCTCTTTGTTGGCTCTTGAACAGCCCTGGCTAGTCTGCTTGGTAGTATTATATTGTTTTCGTTGAGGGAAACCATTTAGTATTTTTTAGTGCTAGATTTTATCAAGTTTAATTCAAGGAGCAAATCCATTAGGATGTGGTATTGATAAGTCTTTTAAATATGTTTTTTTAATGTTTATATTTGAGAGAGAGAGAGAGAGAGAGAGAGAGAGAGAGAGAGAGAGATGGTTTGTGAGCAAGGGAGAGGCAGAGAGAGAGATGGAGACAGAATTTGAAGCAGGCTCCAGGCTCTGAGCTGTCAGCACAGAGCCTGAGCAGGTCTTGAACTCATGAGCCATGAGATCACGAGCTGAAGTCGGACGCTTAACCAACTGAGCCACCCAGGTGCCCCAAGTTTTTTTTTTTTTTTTAATGTTTATTTTGTGAGAGAAAGAGCCAGGGAGGGGCAGAGAGAGAGGGAGAGAGAAACCCCAAGCAGGCTCTAAGTGGTCAGTGCAGAGCCCCATTTGGGGCTCGAACTGACGAACCATGAGATCATGACCTGAGCCTAAACCAAGAGTCAGACACTTAACCAACTGAGCCACCCAGGCACCCCTACCTGATAAGTCTTAAATAGTATTACTTTTTTCTCAGAATAGACTCCTAAACTGTTGACAGTTATCTTCAGGTATTTCTTTCAGAAATTTTTCATAATGAAATTGACAAGGTAAAATTTTTTCTTTACAATTGTAAAAAATAATTTTAATAGAGGCACCTGGGTGACTCAGTCGGTTAAGTGTCAAACTTCGGCTCAGGTCACGATCTCGTGGTTCGTGTGTTGGAGCTCCGTGTTGGGCTCTGTGCTGACAGCTCGGAGCCTAGAGCCTGCTTCACATTCTGTGTGTCGTGTCCTCTCTACCCTTTCCCTGCTCATGCTCTCTCTCTCTCTCTCTCTCTCTCTCTCAAAAATAAATAAACATTAAAAAAAATTTTATATTTTAGCATGTATGGCATAAAAGATATTTCATAGCTGTCTTATATTAATTTGTTTTTTCTGAGTTTAATTTGCCTTTGCTCCTGAACTGGAATGATGCAAGCTCCCTCTTGTGGTTAATCGTTTTTATCATTACATAAATACCTATAATTTAGAGAACAGCTACTAGGTCAATTGAATTTTAAGGCAAAACAAAACAATTGATTTATACTCAATCAGTTCAGTTTATACTCATGTGAAAAATTTATCTCCGGAAAGTTTTGTTTATTCATATTAACAAGTGAACATATTCTTCTGCTTTTGTTTACTATATATTCTAGTGAGGTCTGGTTCGTGCTTAGTTCTTTTCGTAAGTGGATAAGCCAAAGAAAATTTGTTCAAATTCTGTATACAGGCACACACAGCTTCACTGACTTTGCCATCCAGACATTAGACTTCATTAAGTTTGCTAAATCATCCCTTGTCAGAACATTAGCCTACCTCAAATAATGACTGGAGGGAAAGGAGGTTTATATAACATGCACAAAACAGTGTATGACTGTAGCATTTGTTTTATTTCTGAACGGGTAGGCTATCTGAATCCATAATGCAAAATCTAAATATGGAAAAAGGGAAAGTTGTCAAGCAAAAGTCTGAATAATAGTCATGAGGCACTACTAATAACAGTTCATATTTGTTTCGTGCTTACTGTATGCGTAGCATTTTACATATCTGAATAATTTATAGCAGAGTACATACTATCAAGGTAATGAAGAACACAGGTTCTAGGATCAGGCTGGTCTGCCACTTCTTCATTGGACGATTTCATAGCCTCGGTTTCTTCCCTAAAAAAAAGCTGGGGGAAGGAAAAGGAAAGGTGACCTCAGCCTTGTCTCAGTCTCCCAGATCCTTGGAGTCAAAGATTATGCCCACTCATTTCCATCACTTAATAGAGATGTTGTGTGGACAGAAAGCGAGGCTTGAGTTTGCTCCACTGAGGGATTATATATTGTTTATGGAGCTTCTTTCCTAGGTTTTGGTCCTGGACAGATCAAAAGGAAGCTTTTCCCTTGGACTTGTGGTTTAGGAGAAGTGCATCTCGTGACCGATACTGCTGGGTAGCCTTGGGGATTTTCCAGGTTAGCTGGTGCTGGCAGCCCCAGCAGTTTCCTTGGTTGGTAATGTGATAAATGGCATGATTCTGTAAGTTTGGAGAGAGAGAATGAACGGACAAGTAATCTTTCTTAGCTATAGATTGTCCGTAACTTAGTTCAGAGAGTACCAGAAGCTAAGGATCTGTTATGTTCTGGTGTGCTTTAGTGTTTTTAGGGGGTGAGTTCCATCTCGTTTGTTTTGAAGCTAGTCTTTCGAGAAGACAGGGACCACAAAATACGGACATCCTGTGTGGCACTTGTCCAGACTTTTACACCCACTGAGGAAGGGAAAATTAGCCGTAGGGCTTATAAGATGGGCCTCTGTTAAGTGTTGTCAGTTTTTCCATCGTGCGATTTCATTTCTCCACCTCTGCTAACTGTCGAATGTATCGGTCCTTTTCCTGAAAAATGTAATGCAAGGATTTGGAGATTGAAGTGCTGAGTTGAGCAGTACAGACGTACCAAAACCAAAACAACAGCAGAAACAAACAAACAGACAAAAAAAACAAAAAAACCAACCAACCAAACAAAAAAACCCTCCTAACTCATTGGCTTTACTGTTTTTAAAATTTAAAGGATCTATATCCCAAGTATTATTTCAATACATAATCAATGTAAACATTGACAAAATATTTTGCATTCTTTCTTCAACATCCCGTGTGCACTTGACATAGGGAGCACATTGAGCTCGCCCTCACCACATTCCAAGTGCTTGGATGCCACATGCTGGTTAGAGGCCACCGGACGCTTCAGCACAGCAGCGGTTTTTTCCTGGCTTGACTATTTACCTCTGTGGTGTGTTTGTCTCGAATAGATTGTTCTGAATCTGTAGCAACCGTCTGTCAAGGAAATTTCTTTACTCCAGCATATTGCTTAGTGAGGCCTCAGACTACGTCCTTGTTATTATGATTAGGGTTCTGAGGATTTATGCTTAGGATACAGTAAATTCTTTTCCTCCTGTTTTCTTATTTGGTCAGCTGGTTAATTAAATCCCAGCATAATTACATACATCATGCTTATTCTACAAAATAATTCAGCACCTTCTTTTTCAGAGCTGTCAGAAAGCAGAAGCAAAGAAAAAGTAAGAAGACGAAAATGGAGACCGCTAAAGAGCAATCCATGAATCACACATCTGTTACAAGGAAGAAGAAAAGGAGAGAAAGAGCCCATCAATATCTTTGCTCTTAAATGTCCAGTGACTTGAGAATAAGAAAGATTTATAGTCCAACCTTTGATGCCATTTTCTGAAAGTGCCACACTGGACTTAAATTCTGTCGCTTTCAAAGGTATGCGCCTTTTGAAGCCAGAAAATAGGCAGGTGGCATTTGTTGGTGTCTGGGCCCCTCAGCAGCCTCTCTGGAGACCTGGGGAGTTGTCCCATCCTTAGCTGGTTTGCCAGACCTCTCCGTGTGCCTTCTTTCACTCTCCAAATCTGTCCCAGTCGTATCATTTTGGCCTCTTTTGAACAATGGGCATATAGCATTCTTTTGCAGAAAATGTCAGAAGAGGAATGAAAGGGGAGACTTGAGGTCTTGTTCATACTGAACACGAGTGTGTTAAATTAGACACAGGAATGTTGTAAGTCAAACATCAAAATACTGTATGATGGATTAAACCCCACTTGCAAAGAAAGGCACAATGAGCAATTATTTGGGGACAAAAACTGAAGATGATGGGAAGAATTTTGACGATAGTCTAAAGATATCAAGAGTATCATCATGGCTTTATGATTAAATATGGGTTTTTCAAGTACTTTTTACAGTGTCCTTTGATGGTATAGAACCACTTAACTGTTGTGGAATGAATGAGACATTTACAATTACGACTTGCTCTGTCATCTCAATATCTTTTAAACCAGGCAGTAATTTTATTTCTTTAAAAAAAATTTTTTTAAATGTTTATTCATTTTTGAGAGACACAGAGAGAGCATGAGTGGGGGAGGGACAGAGAGAGAGGGAGACACAGACTCTAAAGCAGGCTCCAGGATTGGAGGTGTCAGCGCAGAGCCCGATGTGGGGCTTGAACTCACGAATCGTGAGATCATGACCTGAGCTGAAGTCGGATGCTTAACTGACTGAGCCACCCAGGTGCCCCAGTAACTTTATTTCTTTGTAAAAGTAGTCGCAGAAGGCAGCATCGTTTGGGGATTAAAACCTCTCATTCTTGTTCTGATGAACAACACTTCCTGACTATATGTCCTTGGCCAGGTCATTCACTCGTACCCGTTTCTTCATTATTATTATCATATAATTACTACATTATGTAATAATAGTTATACCACCGGCTGTTTTCTGTGATTATGTTAAATGAGGCACATGTGTCTGGCTCTCGTTCTGTTGGTGAGAAATGTTAAGTGCAGATGGCTGGGGTTGCAGCCCTAATGGTAATCATCTGGTGGTCCAGTATCAGCAGTGAAGGGACTGGGTTTGAATTCTGAGAACAAACAGTTCCTCTCCCTATTTCTCTCTAGGTATCTGACATGATCTCCTTAAGATCCCATAGTTTTGAATGGCTTACATTTGCATAATGACTTTTCTCCTATTCCCAAATAGTTGCTTTAGAGCAGGTTTGGAGGCATGCTTGCTTGGGCTTACCTAGAGCCCTGTGAGTAAAGGTACAAGAGCTGCACCCCATCTGGCATGGAAATTCCTTCTGGTCTTTAAGTTAGGGCTGTTGGATGCGTGATGTGGAAGGCACAGCGTGGGCCCTCATCAGCTGATGGGGGTGTCTATCCGGCCACATCAAAAGATGAGCTAAGCCCCTGGACTTAACATGCATCAGAAAACTCTTCCCTTGTCCCCTTTTTCCACGGAGGTTGCTATGGTGGTCAGAGGGGTGGATTTAGAGGTGACGGGGTGAGATGTGAACCTTTTGCCGAATCATTATGAGTGTTCCCTTCTCTGATTCAGCCATGGGCGTGAACATTGCCTGACTTTCACGGTGGCCCCTGATACCATGCTAAAATCTCTGGAAATCTCCTTGGAAACGCAGACACCTGAGGGACCACGATTCCTCAAGAATCAGGTCCTGCTGGCCAGGGTTATTATCATCACCCCATTTCCTTAGTTTTAAGGTCCCATCAATTGTAAAATGCACTATTGATGGGATTGTAACTTTTCAGGGGGAGAAACCCCATAGCTTATTAATTGTGCATGTTAAATTTTAGGTATATCCTGCTTCAGAAATATTGAAATGTGAAAAAAAGCACATCTTAGAATTGAGGAAATCGGGTATTACTTACAATCAGGAATTATGTACTTTAAAACTTGAACTTCTTAGGAAGTTAAAAATAAGAAATCCGGTGATTCTGTTCTTCTGTTCAATTAATACTAATTTTAAGGACTAACCGCTTCTTTCTTTTCTCAGGGAATAAACTAATAGGATGTAAAAATGTCTCTGGGAGGTAAAGTGTGATGGGAGATGAGGTCATTTGTTCTAATTAGAAATCTGCATATCTGAACATTAAGATACCTACCCAAATCACCAATAGAGGAAAATCCCTAAATCTGACACAGAGCTTTTTAAAAGGATGTTTTTCTTAAATTATTACAGCTAAATTTAATTCCACTTCTTGCTTCTATTACAAAATTTAATGACAGCCAGAGTCACTTTGTAGGCCCTGAATGATCGGATTTCAGGTTTTTTTCTTACATTTAGTTTGACATTTAGACTCATTTGTTTCTCCAATCTGCCCCACGGTTTTCATCTCATTCCCTTTGCTCTGTTGTGACTATATCCCTCCATATGGCCCAGTCCCACTGTCTCCAGGGAAGTGTTCTAGGAGTCCCCCTACCAACCGCTACCTTCCTCTCTGAACACTTGGGAGTTCTGCAGCCACACCTGAGGCACTTTTCATGTATTGTTCTGCCATTATATGTACAGATTCTATTTCCCCAAAAGATTGCGGTTTCTTCATGTCACTACCCATTTTATACCATCTTCTGTAGGTGCTCAAAAAATTTGATGAAGGCACGGAATTTTCTAGAAGTTTTCAGATGGTAGGTGTGTTACTTTGCTAAGGCTGCCATAACAAAATATCACAGACTGGGCGGCTTAAATGACAATCATTTATTTTCTCACAGTTCTGGAGGCTGGAGGTCCAAGGTCCAGGTGTTGGCAAGTTTGGATTTCTGATGCCTCTCTCCTGAACTTACCTTCTTGCCGTGTCCTCTCACAGCCTTTCTTCTAGGCTTGTGAGTCCCTGGTATCTCTTTGTGTCCAAATTTCCTCTTCTTCTAAGGATATGAGTCAGGTTGGATTCGGGCCCACACTAATGGCCTCTCCTTCTTAAGGGCCCTATCTCCAAATATAGTGCCATTCTGAAGTACTGGGGGCTAGGGCTTCAACATACGGATTTAGAAGGTATGATTCAGTCCCTAATGGTGGGCCTGCCTAAGATCTGGAGAGGGCTTCGTCTTCTGTCCTATAAGGACTCAAACAAGGAAAACACACCTAAACAATATTGGGAAGTATTTAGAGTCAGTGCGGAGACTGTCCTGACACTGAGGGTTTAGATGTATGTTTCGGGTTGGGATGTGCTCTGTGAGCAAGATTGGCAGCCTTATCTAGACGGCTTTACACGTAGACTAATTCAGCTTTCAAAAAAATAAGAAAAGAAGAAGAAGAATTCAGCTTTGAAGGTGATTTTAAGGAAAACACTTAAGTTGACGTCTGGCTCCTTCAAAGTGATCTATAAAATAGTAGGCATCTACGGGAAGTTTGACTGATTTTTAAATATAAAATCATAGCCCACAAAAGATCCTGGTCTGGTGCTACCTCCTTTTCACAACGTCCTTGCTGGTGTCTCCAGTGGAATAGTGTATTTCTTGCCAGTGAAATAAAAATGTGCATGTGTGTGTGTCTTTTCATTTCTCCTTCTTTTAATGTACTTAAATTATGCCCTGCATTAGATCAACGTTTTTGGACTTCACTTCCTCTGTTCAGATTAGAAGCTTTGTTGGTAGCAATGGCCTGTGGACACCGTGGTGTGTGTTCACTGGCTCCTTTCTGGAGCTGTGCCTTGCACCCAGTGATGTCAGAGACAGCCAACTGCTGCACATGTGACTTCACGAACCCTCCTTACAACCCCGGGAGGCGGGTGGCCGGGCTACACATTTCCTCACCCACTAAGCGGTAGCTGCTCATAAATGCGGATTGAGTGAATGGAA
This sequence comes from Prionailurus bengalensis, assembly GCF_016509475.1. Lineage (NCBI taxonomy): Eukaryota > Metazoa > Chordata > Mammalia > Carnivora > Felidae > Prionailurus > Prionailurus bengalensis. The sequence goes on along the minus strand of NC_057344.1, from coordinate 185,983,299 downwards.
GTGCCATGTAATATACTTACTCCTTGGTGCCTCAGAACCCTAACTGCGCTACACGAGTCAGAAGCTAATACGCTTAGAGCTGCCTAGGTAAGGAAAGCTTGAACAAAATGCAAAGAAAATCCAATTTCACCTATTTGATGCAATTTTAATTGAACATTAGGACATGCGTTAAATTACTTGAGGGTCAGCTAAGAAGGTCATTGCAATACACTGAAGATAAGATCTCTACAATTTGATTTCAGGCGATTCAGTATAAGTGTTAACTCAGCAAGACTGAGGGGAAAAAGCACCCAAAGTGAGCAAGCAGATCTTGGAGCTCCGAGAGAGGAGTTTTATCCCATTAGCCAGACAGTCACGAGATTCTCACACTATGTAGTGGCTTCGTACCACGGCAGACTAGAAGCGTCACATCCGGTGGGCTCCAAGCAAACAGCCTCAGTAGACGGGCCCAGTTTCTTCACCTGTGAATGCAGAGGTGAGGAGTAGGAGAAACCAGGGAAATCAGACTGAACATTTTATATGCTTCATGAGGACAAAAAGAGACAAAGGGCTTGCCTGTTAGCTTTGCAATTAATTAATTAACTAATACACAAGCCAGGTAAATCAAAGAAATTGAAAAGAAATGTCTCCATTCCTACCTCTCAGAGATAACCACCATTCCAAAGATAGGTTTTTGTATAAATAGCTACACAGACAGAAACACTCTAAAGTTTCCCCCATGAAAATGGGAGTTGGGAATACATACTATTTTGTAATCCTCTTTTTTATCAACATCTGGACATTGGTTTATACTTAACAACAATAGTCTTATTCTTCAGTATGGATATAGTGTATTTTTTAAAATCAATCTCTCATGGTTGGACATCTAAGTTGTTTGTGTTTTCACTATTGTAAATAACCCTATGATAAACATACTTAATGGCCAAATCTATTGTCTTAGGATAAATTCCTATGCATACCTATATATACTTTTTTCTACAGATGGGAATCACGGGTTGGTCTCCGAATTTCTTCTGTACAGACAAATAAAACACCACGAATAATTGGTACAGTGTAGACTCACTCTGCCAGGATGGACCATCTCCCAAATGCCTTTCATACTTAGAACTACCCTTTGCGTATTTGTGATTGGTTGTCATATTGAAGAGTGTTGATTGATGGCTTTGGCGGCGTCTTTCCCGCGCTCCCCGTTGTGTGCCTGCCATGGGGTTTGGAAGAGAGATGACTGACATCCTCTCCAGCTCTCGGGGAAGACTTTTATTGGGCATATTCCGTACCCGTCACCTGTGACTGGTGTCAGACATGCTTGTGATAGGGGTTGGTCTAATCACAGCGCAGCTCGGGACTTCAGTCTTGAAAAGAGCCCTTTGTTTTCTCTCTGAAGGCAGAAGCATGTAGATCCGGTTGCTGTGGGTGGCTTTCCAGTGACCACAGGGGGAGCCAGCCTTATGATGAGGTACATCCTGAGCTTGGTCCCTGGGGACACCAAGTGGCTGGATCTAGCCTGCCTTGAAGTTGGCCCTATTTCTGGACTTGTCATTTCCAGGAGGCACTACTTTCTAGTTATTACTTGTGCCACTTTGAGTCAGTGTTTTTTGTAGCCTAACAAATGCAGCCATGGAGGACAGAGTCTAACACCTATCTTCCACATTTATCTTTCCAGCAAATTCGGTCAATTTCTTATTTTATATGTTTCACCTATTTTATGACTTCAAAATAGATCTCTCAAAATAACAGTCACTCAGATGGCCTAGTTTAGTCACATTCCACATGGTTCCGTCTTCCGTTCCTGTATCCAGTGACTCCCACATATCTGCTCAGGCCCTGACTTTCCCCCCCCACCCTCAAACCTGCAGTTCCAGCTTCCTGTCGGCTACCACAGATTTTCACACCGGACCAACACCCGAGCACAGTCCTCACTCACTCAGTCCTTTGCCCTGGTCTGCTTGCCCCGGCTTCCCCTTCATACTTCTCTCAATACCTCCTCCCTAATCCGGCAATGACCATTTCTCCATCCCTGAGTCTGCATGCCTCAATATCCCAGCCTTAGTCTTGACTAATCCCTCACTTTCCTTCCTTCAGTCTAATCACTAATCAGTTCTTATTATCCTACTTCAGAAACGTCTCTGGAATTGTGCCTCCCCCAACCCCTACCTGGTCTTCCTGCCGTCTTTACCTTCTAACTCATCATCACCCCTGGCACCAGAATTAAGGTCTTGAGTAACCAATGAACCGGTGTGATGCTGTTAACAATATGCCCCCCTCCCGATCCGTTGGCAGCTGCCTGGCCCTTCAAAATTCAACCCTGTACCATTACAACACGTGCAAAGATGTCCAGCATGAGCTAGCCCAAGGGGTGCAGGGGCCAAACAGACTAGCTACCAAAATGTTCATTCAAGAACACCTAGTTCTTGCATTTTTTTTCCCCCTCGAGCACTAGGAAGAGGATGTACAGAGCATGGAAATTCTTCTTAGACTATTTTCTCTTCCATTTTCTTCACACACACACACTCCCCCCCCCCACCCCACCCCATGCATTTCTATCTCCTTAAAAAGCACCTGGGCATTCTTCCCTTTTCCTGTTGATGCTGTGCCACAGAACGACAAGTAAACCAACTTGCCAAAGCAGTGTTTCCCTTAGAGAACGGGGAGGGCCAAGAAAAGGAGCGGGTGAGACCCAAATCTCCTTTATGGGACAGTGAGAAAAAGGCTGGAAACACTGTTAGTGGCGACTTTGATTTCCAGCGCCCCCCACTCCCACCAGGACACGCGACGTGCTATGGCCACATAACATCGTTTGCTGTTTCCTGGCCACATCTGGAACCCCACACCTACACCGTTTCCTGTGCTGTAATACCTTCTGGGAAGTTCTCTGGGAATGCTTCTACTCTCCTCTGTCTGCTAGCACCGAGTGACTCCTCCACTGACAGTTCAATTTTAAGAATGTTAAGTGGATAGACACTGCCCCCCCCCCCCCGCCCCCAGTATCCAGATTATCTATCACTGCTACCGCAGAACGCTAACACCTGAAAACGCACTTCATGGATACCAAAGGTTAAGTCCATTCTCACCTTCAAAATGTTGCCTCCAGAAGAATAATTTGGGGGTCATGCTAAACTGCAGCAAGGCAAGGGAAAAAGCCTACCTCTGAGAGGGGGCAGGGTAAGCATCAGATAGGAGTCAAGAACAGTGCCACAAAACAAGTGCTTCAAATCTTTGTTGCTGAAGGAATTAGTCTACCTCTGGTACTTCCCAGGGGATATCCAGAGAGAGGGCAAGAAGATAGGGCTTGTTAAAGTTGGAAGGTTCTATCGCTTCTCTCTCCTTCCAGCAAGGGAAAGAAGTGAAAGGTAGATGGGTTTTCTACCAGAGATTTTTAAGTTCCAGAATCACAGGACGATCCGGTCCCATTCTCTTAACTAGAGTCCTAACTTCCGTGAACTTTTTTTTTTGTTTGTTTAATTTTTTTTCAACATTTATTTATTTTTGGGACAGAGAGAGACAGAGCATGAACGGGGGAGGGGCAGAGAGAGAGGGAGACACAGAATCGGAAACAGGCTCCAGGCTCCGAGCCATCAGCCCAGAGCCCGACGCGGGGCTCGAACTCCCGGACCGCGAGATCGTGACCTGGCTGAAGTCGGACGCTTAACCGACTGCGCCACCCAGGCGCCCCTCTCCAGGTGATTCAAACCGGGACTGAAAACAACCCGTTTACAGGCTGTCAATGCAGGCACCGGCCGACGAGGACCAAAAGTTTGCGCTCCTTTTCTTACCCCCGCAGTCCCTGAGGCCTCACTCCTAAACCTACGCCTGCGCATCGACGCCGAGGGGCGAATTTCGGGGAAACGGGCCGGGGCCGGCGGGCGCGCGCACACGCTTGTGACCACGCCTCGCCTACGAGCAGGCGTGCGGCCTCAGGGGCGCGCCCGCGCGCCCTCCGCCCGCGCCGCCTGGTCCTCTCGCGAGGAAGTCCGGGCGCCGGAAGTGCCCGGAGCGCGCGGCGGCGGCGGCGGCGGTGGCCGCGGCGGCGCGGTGCGCAGGTTCGGGCGCGCGGTGGGTGGAGGGAGGGAGAGGGCCCCTGGGCCGCGTGGGCCGCTGAGGGGGCGGGTCTCGCAGGTACCGCCGGGGTCGGAGCTCTCCGGCGAGGCCCGAGGGCGGGGCGGCTGCGGGAGGCCCCTGCCGGCCTGACTGGGGCGTCCTTGCGGGGCCGCCCCCATGTTGCGTTTTCCGACCTGTTTCCCATCCTTCCGGGTGGTGGGAGAGAAGCAGCTGCCGCAGGAGATCATTTTCCTGGTCTGGTCACCCAAGCGGGATCTCATCGCTTTGGCCAACACGGCGGGCGAGGTGAGTGAGCCCGACCTGACAGCGAGCGCGTTGCAGACTGCCCCAGCCTCAGTTTCCCGTTCTGTGGACTTGCCGGGCCGCCTGTGTACCACGCCCTTTCCAAGCAGCTGTGAACCTTAAGTGAAAGTGTAAGGGCCCCTATAAGGGAAGGATCATTGATGGACCCATTTTCCGTATTCCATGGCAAAAACAAGTTTTCGCACAGTGCTGCATTCCCAAGTGTCCTTGAGTCATTTATTTGTTAAATGGGCTTTTTAAAAGCCCATAATGCATCACTCATGAACCAGACATAGTAGTAAAGCCACAGACCTTACCCTAAATTTGCTTAGGGTTTAGTAACAGAAGAAAGAAGAGTTACTGCCATCCTGTAGCTGCAAATGTCAGTGCATGTAGCCGCCACAGAGGACGTGTTTCAAAATCTAGAATCTGTTGTCCAAGCTCTATACCGTGGGTCGGATAGCTACCTCCTGGTAAAAATACCTTTAAATTTAGCAAGAGAGTGAAAGGTCCCTGAGTGTCCTCAGTGGGCATTTCTTGTTTGTAGCTTCATCAAGTCTAAATCCGCTGTGTCTGCCTTTCTCCCGAGAGTTTTTAATTACCTGGCAGCCATTGTGTAAGGAAACCTTCAGCTGTGCATCTTTCCTCCTTTGGCCTTTTGGCACGTTTCCTGTTGGTTGCCTGGCCAGGTGGGAGTTGTGTTGTGTGCAGACAAGCTTGGAAACTAGGTGGTAAGGAACACTTAGCAGCCTGCAAAGCTACACCCCTATAATGACTCCTAATGACTTCTCACCGGGTACGCATGTCTCCTCTCTCAGGTCCCTCCATGAAATCTTCTGGTCTCTCTCCTTTGCCACTGTCCCTCAGAAATCCTCATGGTCTTGAGAGGATTGCAGACAGTACAGCCACACAGCTCCTAGTGTAGGAGGGACGGGCGAGAATGGGGCCTGAGTGCGACTAGGTGTGTGGGTGTAACAGTGGGCACTTGTTTCCATGTTCTCAGTGAAGAAGAAAGAGCGCTGTGTAGGATGGAGAAGAAAATATTGGACGTTTGGGGAGAAAGGGGTATGAAAGGCTGACAAGGCAAGTGGACTAGGGAAGTGTAGTAAGATTGCTGGTCAGTATTAAGAGCCACGGGGGGTTGGTGGTCTTGTAGTTTGAGAGGGAACCTAGTGAGCATGGTTGTGTCTCTGCTGTTCTGTTGGACTGTGTGGGCGCAGGCATGGTTGGGTTTAACCAGGGTTGTTTTGCAAGTGTGACCTAGCAAGAGAGATGCAAGAGAGTTAAAGTTACACGGAAGAGGAGCGATTGTAATGATGAACCTTGGATTCTAACGTGATGAAGTATGGAAGTAGCATGTGTGAGTGAGCGACAGTGAGTAAGTGGAATCAGGGGGTTGTGTGACTTGGTTCCTACCTGGTGGAAGAATTGCAGTTGGTTATTAGTAGGGATGAGCTGGAAGGATAGAGGCACGATGGGAAGTGGGAGGTTTGGAACATTATGGCGGCACTTGTAGCTGAAATGATGACAAGGTTAAGGGCATGACCCTGGGAGTGACGGAGGTGAGTTGAAGACGCCATCATTAGAAGAAAGGCAGTTGAGAACGGAAAAGGCAGGACACCGTAGCTCTTGAAATCTCCAGGAAAGATGATGAATAGCGTTGGGGAGCATGAATGAGGCAGGGAGGAGTCCAGATCTTCCAGGAATGAGGAGAATGGCCTCGGGGTCTATAGATGACTGTAGTTAAGAGGGATAGTAGGTAGCATGATGTGACTGGGTCTGATTCACAGTTAGAGGATTTTAGAGAAGAAAAGTCATCCAGAAATGGCATTGGGCATCAAGGAGGAAACCTACTTGATCTCCCGGCCGGGTAGTACGGGGAACATGGGGTACAAAATGGCTGTCATCTGAGAATCCTGCAGGGGAAAGGTGTCCTTGGGTGAGAAGCATGTTTCAGAGAAAAGAATGAAGATGAGACCTTAAGGGTACCTGACCGTGAATTCCAGAGGGCACAGAGGAAGCGTTTCAGAAGTGGGGAATGGCAGAGATGGGCTCCAAAAAGCACTGAGCTTGGTGGATGAAGGATTCCTTGGGAGGCTTGGCTTCCCTGTGGGGGCCCCTGTACTGAAGAGTGAAGGGCGTATGAGACAGGGCAGGGAGAGGGGAAGCTGTGGTGTGGGGAACTGAGACGGTGTGGAAGGGTCTTCGGGAGCATGTGCAGTTTTGAGGCCTTTTCTTCCTTCTTTTCAATGGTTGGATAGAGGATAGAGCAGGGGCAGCCTTAGTTTTGACTCAGTAGGCACCATCTTGACCCTCCATGGTGGGAATTTACCCAAGTGGAAGTGGAAATTTGGAATAAGTGACCTGTCCAAGCTCTATAACCATTAAGTGACACAGCTGAAGTTCGATACTGAGGTGTCTGATTCCAAGTTTAGTGTCATTTGACCATATTACAGCTACCTTTCTAGTGCTGTTTATGTTATTTTTTTTGTCATCATCTCCTTGGACAACCTCATTCCTTACTAAAAGATAAGTCTCCTGTTGACCTAGAAGATAGGAAAATGTGTAGAGTACAGGATCAAATTAGATCTTGTTTCACCCATCTTTTTGAGTATACCTTAAGTTCATTTAGACCTTTCTAAATTCTAATTTCTTCTGATAGCTAAATATTATGCTTGAGATTGTTTTTTTAAGTTGTTTATTTTTGAGAGAGAGAGAGAGTGTGTGTTTGTGCGTGCCCATGTTAGTGGGGGAGAGGCAGAGAGAGAGGGAGACAGAGGATCCAAAGTGGGATCTGCGCTGATGGCAGAAAGCTCCAGGAACCACGAGATCATGACCTGAGCCGAAGTCGGATGCTTAACCGACTGAGCCACCCAGGCACCCCTACTTGAGATTATTTTTAAAGATGTTATAGCAGGGATCTAGGTTTATTTCATCTTTGGAAATGGAGTTTTTATTTTTTGCCATTGTATCTGCTTTGTCTTAGGTATTACTTCATCGACTTGCAAGTTTTCATCGAGTTTGGAGTTTTCCACCAAATGAAAATACAGGAAAGGAAGTGACCTGCCTTGCTTGGAGACCAGATGGCAAACGTAATAACAGAATTATTTAAAAATACATTACTATTCACAAGAAGAATTTTGTAAAGGAATCTTATTTCCAGAAAGAATTTATTGTGCTTATTATATTTTTATTGTATACTTAATATCAGTTTGGAAACTTTGTTTTTTGGAATGCTTTAAGGTGTTTTCATAGCACTGAGATTAATTTTACTATGTTGTTTCTTGGCAGAGATCTCTCTAAAGAGAAATCTGACTTCTTGGCAAAGATAACTCCTAAAGTGAAATCTGATGGAATATGCAAAATACTTAGGTTTTATTCTTTATGCTGTTTTGTCCTGCACTGATGGCCCAAGCTTCATCTTCCATTCACTAGTCCATTCAGTGCCACTGTGGCCTTTTCTCCCAAAATTGTATGTTAACATTAAATGTGTGGCTCATAAATATTCTGTCTTCACGAATGTTTGCCTCACCCGAAGGACTCTCAACTCTGACCCCCTTCCTTCCATTTCTGGATGACCTTTCTCCTGGTGCCCTTTATTTTGTAGCTTGTTATGGTTTTGACAACTGAACTCTCTCCTTCCCTGTTGTTTTACAATGACAGTAGTTATTTGAGCTGTTGTGCACATACAGTCCATACCGTAAGATGCTGTAAATTGTACAGCTTAAAGTTCATCTGTTACCATTGGTGCTTTAAGAAGAAAAGCTGAATTGTTTTTGTAAAATGATATGTATTCCACATCGCTCATTTTTTTTTTCTTGTAAATATAAATGAGTATGCAAAAACACCCTGAAAGCCTCAGCTGTTTCTGGCTGTACTCCATTTATTCAGCTCTTGTTTTATCTTTTATTTAAAAAAAAAAAAAAAAAGTATGTGTAGAATTAGAGGGTTTTTATAAATAACATCATGAGATCTTGTACTATTCATCCAAAAACACCAGAGTCTCAAATATAAATCATGAAAGTCAGTGTATGTTGATTACACTGTGTATGTATACACACACACACACACACACACACACACACATAGATAGATGATTTCTTAATCATTAAAAAATATGCGTTGTGTTTTTGGACAGTGAAATAAAGTTTTGTTAGGTAGTGATTATTTCAAGATTGCTTTAATTTGTTTTGAAGAGGAGACCTGGATTGCCTCACATCCAGCAAAATTGCATGTGTTGGTATACAATGAAACTCAAAGCCGTCTACTTAGAAATTCCTAAATTTGGTTTGTTATGAAGATATCAATGACTTATGTGGAGAAACTGTACAATATAATTCAGCCACAGTGAAAGGAAGAACTCACCTCAGTATTTGATGGCCTTGTTTCTCATTAAGGGTTAGAAACAAAAGAAATATAAAACCTTCTAAGAACCAAGCAGATGGAATTCCTTCCAAGACAAGCAAATCTTGGTGATACGCTGTTGTTTATCTGTTGAGACCTGTTCTGTATCTTCCGCTTGGTAACAGGGTTCCGGTCCAGAGGCTTTGAGGTGTAAGATGTTAAGTGCAGCACATGAGAAAGTAGTAGGTCGCTCATGAATGTTTTAGCATTTGCAAATAAGCCTAGATAACAGCAAAACTATGTGCAAAGATATCTTTCAGTTTTTAAAATATTATTTAGAGGAAGGATTTTTAGGTTAAATAATTTCTATGATTATGATGCATTTGAAATAGTAAAACCAGACAAGAAGTGAAATAGCCCTTTAGTTTTCTGGAACGTTGGCTATAATTTCTCCTGATTGTTTCTTCTTGTTTCAGTTTTGGCCTTTGCTCTTGCCGACACCAAGAAAATTGTTCTGTGTGATGTAGAAAAACCTGAAAGCTTGCACTCTTTTTCCGTGGAGGCTCCAGTTTCTTGTATGCATTGGATGGAAGTGACTGCAGAAAGCAGGTGGAGTCCTAAACAGAGAACCCCGATAGTTACAGCAGGGCAGTCGTGCAGCTTCCGTTTTTTAACATGGAGACTTGACTCTCTGAGTGTTGACCCTGGACACGTTGCATTTAACTTTGGGTTTTAAGTTTACCAAGATGACATTTTTTTAATGCTTTGTTAGATTTTTTTTCTTCTAAAAATGTGTGTTTTCTTTACTGGACCAATAGTGCCTGAATGGCTAAGATTTTTCTTTGCTTTTTTATTTTTAGGAGTTTATATCAGTGATTTATACTTTCAAGTAATAGATATTAAAATTACTAATTAGCAAATTGAGGTTCTTTTTCTTTTCACCATCTATTTTTGGCAGAGCTTTGTTTTTTTGCATCTTAGTAGATATCCTGAGTACAAAAAGTGCTAAATTGAGCACTCTGTTCTGATGCTAAATGAGTTCTCTCTGTATCCATGGTCCTTATAGTTTCCTTGCTTCATGAAAATAACTTTTTGCCTTAGTCTACAATCAAATAATACACCAGGCTTGCAGTAAAGATGGTGTAAAGGATAGGTGGGTTTAGCTAATACTGAAAATAAAGGTTTTTTCTTTTTTTGTTTAGGAAATATGGTAATTTTGTTTTCAGTAGCTTTTCCTTTCTAATTAAGTTTTAAGTTAATATCAGATTAACTAAGGGTGGGTCTGTGAAGAATTGGATAACAAGGATGTAACGTGGTGTTTGAAATTCACTGTAGATAAAACAGTGAATATAGCAAATTTAGAGATGTGCTACCCATCATCATCAGAGTAAGCAAATGGCCACATGAATATATAGATGCTTAGAGGAGCAGAGTATGCCGTGTCATTTCTGTGACATTCCAGGTACCTGCAAAGTGTATCCCTAACATACTTTCTACTAATAATTTAGAAATATCGTATGGAGATTCCAGGGTCTCAAAGGGCACCTAGTTTGTATGAAAGTGGAAAAAAGGTTTGCCAAGTCACCACTTTTTCACCTTTTCACTCATTTATTACTAACCTGAATATGGAGGTAGAATTCAGAAGAGGGGATAAATAAGACTTACACTAAACCCTTGGTTTGCAAGGTCCAGAAACGTGCTTGTAATCCAAAGCACTTGTATATCAAAGCACATTTCAAGAACCATTGGTTCAGTTATGATCATGTGACATTTGGTGTCAGGTACAGCTCGTATTGCAAGACTTCTCTTGTTTATCAAGTTAAAACTTATTAGAACTATTTGCTCCTCTTGCTGAACACTTGCAGAACAAGTTACCCTCAATCCAAGGTTGTACTGTATTTCAGAATACGTAGTATTATCTCATATACCTGCCAGGTTGTCAGTTCCCCAAATGTTTATAAGCTGTTGAACCCACAGTTAAATGATACACTAACTGCGGTGTTCTCTAAAATTATTCTTGGTACTCATATGTTCATAAATATCATAAATTCTTAGTATCTAAAACTGAACACCTAGAGAAAATTGTTGATTAATATTTGTTCCTCTAAGTATAAAGTGGCTGGGTTTTTTTTGTTTTTTTGTTTTTTTTGGCAGAAGTAAAGCCCCTTGTAAGTGAGGAATTTCCTATTTTTCTGTTTCCTGTTTGCGATTGCCATAATGACTGTTTTACAATACTAAAATATGTGTGCATCTGTTTACTTCATAACGTATAATATATAAAACTGGAGTATTTCTTTTTTTTTTTTTTAATTTTTTTTTTCAACGTTTTTATTTATTTTTGGGACAGAGAGAAACAGAGCGTGAACGGGGGAGGGGCAGAGAGAGAGGGAGACACAGAATCGGAAACAGGCTCCAGGCTCTGAGCCATCGGCCCAGAGCCTGACGCGGGGCTCGAACTCACGGACCGCGAGATCGTGACCTGGCTGAAGTCGGACGCTTAACCGACTGCGCCACCCAGGCGCCCCTGGAGTATTTCTTTTAAAAATACTATTTTTTAATGGAAAGACAGGTAAAGTCTGTGGTATTTTTGTAATGCCTCTGCTTTTCTTTTCAGTGTTCTGACATCCTTTTATAATGCTGAAGATGAATCAAATCTTCTCTTACCTAAATTACCTACACTGCCAAAAAAGTAAGTATCAGAGTTTAATTTCATCGCAGATTTCTCTTTACTTTTAATACCGTGATACTTTTCTCTTGTGTTTTAAAAAATACATTTCTGTTGTTTTTACACCGGTCTCTGTTTTTCTCTAGTTATAGCAACACCTCAAAAATATTTAGGTAAGCTCTGCCTTTTTGTTTTCAATTAAGATAATCTTTTATTAGTTGAAAGATGTAGTTGAAAGGTAACCTAATTTATTTTTATATTTCAGTGAAGAAAATTCTGATGAAATTATTAAGCTTTTGGGAGACGTCAGGTAAATCTTGCAAAGATCTTAACAAGTCTCATGTCTCTAAGTTGCTACTTGAGGCAGAATTTAGGGTTTCAAGGGCAGTTCCTTTACTTGTCATGGTATTTCATTGCTGACAAACCTCAGAACAGTATACAGGCATGAGTATCATTTACTTGTTTTTGTGTGGTCTTGGATTGTGTCCAGTTTAATAATGCTATACTGTACCTTGATTTATTTTAATAAGTAAAGGAGGTAGAAGTTACTGGAGTTTCTAAAATTTAAGTTTAAATATTCCAAATTTTTAAAGCCCCTTTAATATACATGTAGCATCAGAGCCATGATACAGCCGATGGCACTTTGTGTTAGAAAGGATTGTGTTGTGATTGAGAGTATATAATGCAGTGGTTGTGAAAATACTGTATCCTTATTTTACTGTAAACTGATGCTTTTTAGGCTAGAGCAAATTTATCTTCCTTTGAAAAAAGGAGTATGCCTACTATGATTGAATATGAACTATTGGAGAATTTGGTGTTTCAGCTTTCCTGTAGGGGAGCCTCAGCTTGCAGATTATTTGAGAGCAAGGACAATTTCTGTCTCAGTTTAAGAACTCGATCTTCTCTGTTGTCCTCAGCTTGTTGCATTACTTTTAATTAGGCTGAATATTCTTGTCCTTGGAGGAAGCTCTGGATTTATTGAGCTTTATGCGTACGGAATGTTCAAAATTGCTCGAGTCACGGGGGTAAGTTTTCCTTTAAAATTTTCGATACCATTTCTCAGAATATACCGCCCAGAATACACCAGCCAACTGATTTATGGAAAAAGAATGAGACACTAGCCTTTTTTTCTCCGTTTCAGTTATTGGAATTCTTAATTGTTAAATGTTAGGAGAATAATTTTCTTACTAAGATAAAATAGTAGTCCTATGGTATCGATGAAGAACAGGGACTGTTAGTGGAATTAGTCAAATTTTTCATAATGAAAAGATGTGTGGGACACACTAGATGATGATTGAATGTTTTTGTAGCCTGTAGTCTGGGTGGGAGCTACAGTTTGTGATCGGGGTGTGAGGAACATCACAGAAGCCAGCTTCCCTTCGTACCGGGTCTGCCGTGGTTGTTAAGTCTCGGTCTTCTCTGTTAGCTTTTCTGTCCTCTTCTTGCCATTCCTGAGAGGGATAGGAAATATCGTTGGCTCTCCAGCACTTGATTTGGGACCTTGATGGAGGGCTGTGTGCGTGTGTGTCTCCTTGTGGACGAGGCGGACACGTACCTTCATGTCCCACATGCGTGGGAGGAGCCAGGCATGTGTGTTTCTGCTTTCAGAGCTCTGTGAATTTTTGTTTCCTGTATTGTAAGCAGATGCAGCCTAGCAATAATACTAAACAGAGCAGGGTATTTGACTGTTTTACAGATCGTCGGTACTTGTCTTGCATTATGTTTATCTAGTGATTTGAAATCGTTATCCGTGGTCACAGAGGTTTCTGCAGGTGGTGCTTCAGAGGTTTCATACTTCCAGGTGAGTATTGAAACTTGGTCGCAGCAGAGAGTAAATACACATTTGTAAGGTTTCGATAGGTTTTTATTATCCTCGTCTTTGGATTCTAATGGTTATTAAAACAAAGCAAAAAAATGACGACAGCTTGGAGCTTCTAAATCTCATATTTAGAATCTTATTCTAGTGAACGCTGTTATTACCATGGCCCAGTATAGTTTTCATGGAAACAGGGTTTTGATGGTTTATTAATGACCATGTTAATTGGCTGCTAAACCAGTTTATCTGTGTACCAAGTGTGTTCTTAGGACTTGGGTCCTAATAATAATAATAGCTAATATTTATTTATTAAGTGTTTAATATGTGCCAAGTACTGAGTGATTCATTGTAGTCCTGTTGAATCCTCACAGCCACTTAGGAGGTAGGTTCTGTTATTATCCCCACTTTATAGATAAGTAAACGGGCACGCAGAGAAACTGTAGCACTTGCTCGGTGTTGTCCTACATTTAGGAGGTGACCCTGGGCAGTCTGGCTCCAGAGTCGGTGCTCTTAACCGACACATTTCCTCTTGTGGACGATGATCGTTTAACGCTGGCAAAAACTTTCTGTGCTGTATGCTGTTTGTATTGTAGATTGTGGAAACTGTGTCGACTTCTATGGAGTATTTAGACTGTGCCCTTGCCTTTAAGAAAATCTTCCCTAGATTTTTTCTTTTTCTTTTTCTTTTTCTTTTTCTTTTTCTTTTTCTCTTTCTCTTTCTCTTTCTCTTTCTCTTTCTCTTTTTCTTTTCTTTAAAGGTTTTATTTTTAAGTAATCTCTACACCCAGCGTGAGCCTCGAGCTCACAATCCCAAGATCAAGAGTCGCATGTTCCACCAACTCAGCCAGCCAGATGTCCCTTCCCTAGATTTTTATACCGGATAACCCAGCCGCTTAGCCTCAGGATGCATGAATTCCCAAACAAAAGTGGAACAAAATGATGCAGAATGTGCTGTGTAGGAGGCTTTCTGGTATTCATCGTTCTGTCAGAGCTTGGGGGGACCTTGGACTTCCTGATTCCCTGGAATAGTTGTTCACATTTGCTCTTCCTCTTAAAATTCTGTGGAAATAGGACTTCTAGGATTGCATGTGGTGCTATACTAAAATGATTCGTTATTTCTTTGAAGTTTGTAACAGATATTCTTTTAAACAACAGCTTTATTGATCGATAATTCTTGTACCATTGCAATAGATATTTAATACGTGTTTATCAGGAACATACAGTTTTTAAAAAACTTTTTATATGTATTTGTAATAATTTTTTAAATTCCTCATAATAGTGTTAGGAAATAGTGTGTAATCTTTATTTAGCTATGGAGAGGGGATTGCTAACCTAGAGAGAGTGACCTGTGCCTGGCTAAACATCGCCGATTAGAAGATCCTAAGGTTCTGTTCTGTTAGGCTCCAATGGAGCAGAATTCGGTCATCGTCTTTCTGATAATTTAGACCTCGACTCCTCTTCTAAACTGTAGGATTTTTTTTTGTTTTTGATCTGGGAGGGACTTTTTTTTTTAATCTTTAAAAGTGTGTAATTATAACTCACTTTATTTTGATTTTACAGCTTGAAACCAATCTATTGTACTCTTTCTTACCTGAAGTAACGCGGATGGCTAGAAAGTTTACTCATATTTCAGCTCTCTTACAGGTATTTATTTCTGTCTCGTTTTATGTGAATATTTACTCTAAGTTTTTAACAGTCTATAAATAAAACACAGATTCTATTCTGTAAAGCTAACTATCTGTGGTGTAAACATGTCTATTTGATAATCTAATAATAAATATCCCTTAAAGCAAGAAAAAGGGATTTAATTGAAAATCTATTCCCACCCATCTCTTTTTCTCCAGAAGGAAAGAAAAAAGTAGTTTAAATCTTTTGAAAATATTCCTGTGAGTGAAATAACATTTTTGAATTTTAATTTTTATTGCAAATAAAGCATTATGGAAAACAGCTCTCATACCAGTTTGCTTTTTATGCATAATAAACCCACCCCATATTAGCTTGTGGTACTGTAGGTCAGTGTAGCCCAGCAATTTGGGCTGGGCTCAGCAAAAGGTTCTGTTGTTCTGGGCCAGGTATAGCTCATCTCAGCAGGGCCTGGTCATGTGTCAGTGGTCAGCTGGCTGGTCTCAGTGTCCCTTACTCATGATGGCTCCACATTTGTCATCTCCAGACGGCTCGCCCAGGCTTGTTTGTGACATGGTGGCCTCAGCAGGGATGTCGAGGGCAAGTGGACATGTGTGAAACCATTTGAGGCCTTGGACTCAGTGTCAGTTCTGTTTGTTGGTCATAGCAAGACACGAGGCCAGCCCAGATGTCTAGAAATGGACCCTCTATAGAGGAGCTACAAACAGTTGGGTCCTTCCTTTTTTAGTCTGACGCAGTCACTGACTTACTTGATGTGAAAGATTTCTGGAGATCAGTGTCTTTTTAAGGATTCTGTTTGAAAATTGAATAGCTGACTAAACCAGCATTTTGACGGTTAGTGTACATGAAACATACATAAAAAGCTGGAGGATGTCTGTTTTACCAGATAAAAATTTAATTTCAGAATGTTTGATGGTTAAGTGATTATCAAGCATTAGCTGTGGTCTTCTCTTTCTCAGGCTGAGTTAAAAATGATTGAAAGTAAATTCTGGATTTCTTTAAGATAGTTGAGAATAAAAAGCATATATTAGCACGTTGATTTACGTACATATTTTTTTTTTACCGTTTTATTATTTTTTTCTTCTTGATAATAGTATATAAATTTGTCACTAACATGTATGTGTGAGGCGTGGGAAGAAATACTGATGCAGATGGATTCTCGTCTCACCAAGTTCGTTCAGGTACCGTTGGTGACGTTTTCCCTGGAAGGAGTGAAAGAGTGCACGATGTCCTCCTTTGCTTTATGAGATGCCAGGGGAGAACTGGTCCGATTTGGAAAAGGCTAAGGTCAGGATTTCTCGCAGGTGGCTCGGTCTGACCTCACGCTATTTCCCGAGAGGACAGGCTTTCCTCCCACTGGTACAGTGTAGGTGGGGACAGGTTGTGGAGGGGAGAGTGGGGCCAGGGGTGTTGGAAGAGCTGACCGGCCATTTTCCGTTAACTGATAATTCACGTAATCAGTTTAAATATGGATTTGAAGGAAGGTTAAGGAAAAGGAAGGGAGTCCTGCTCCTGTAATTTTAATTTTGAATCACACATATGCTTATCATTTTCAAAATACGCGTCATTATTTTATCCGTTTTGTCTAGGAGAAGAGCACAACCACTTCAGTGCAAGATGAATTCATGCACTTGCTGTTGTGGGGGAAGGCAAGGTAGTAAACTCACACTAGTTGCCCTTGCTTTTTCTTCTTTTTTTACAGTAGTTTTTTATTTCAAAAGTAATTCATATTCATTGTAAAAAAAAGTAGAAAATTCTGGTGCACGAGAGTAAAAAATAGTATATATCTTTCTAGACTTTTCTATGTATTTTTTTATGTAAATGTAATCATTTTCTGTGTCTGTAATATATATATTTCTAAATGTATAAAAACATTGAATTTTATATGGTCAGATCAGTCTTTTCCTTTGCAGTATCTGCCTTCATGTTATTCTTAAAAAGGCCTTTTCCATCTTAAGAGTATTCAAAGATTGATCTGTATTTTCTTCTAGAGTGTTTTTATGGTTTATGTTATATTCTATTCTCATGTTTCAGATGTGATTTATTTGGTTATATGCTGTGGAAGACTGACTTCTTTTTCTCTTAAGGTTTAGATAATTGCCCAGCGTAATTTATTGAGTATCGCACTTTGTCCTTAGGGGTTTGTTGAAATGCTGTTTTAGCATTCAGTACCTGTTAAATGTAGTTCACTCTGTTTCTGGACTTTATTGTTTCATGTTTTCTGTCCTTTTGTGAGTATAACAAAGTCTTAATTTTTGTTGGACTATTCCTTTTTGTTTATTTTGTTTAAAAATGTTTTTGCTTTGAAATTTAAAAGTTTTAAGTGATGCATTCACATTTTGAATGGAGAAGACTAAAAATACTTTTCTTTTCATTGTAGTGCTGAACTTCAGACCCTCTTAATGAACCAGTTAACAGTAAAGGTGCAGATAAAGTATCTTTTTATGTAAATGGCTATGTTCACGTGCTTAATTTTTTTTAGAGCAACATGCAATATCTTATATGCTAAATATATTTTTTTCTTTTAATTAGGGCTTAAAAAAGCTTGGCCAGTCTATAGAGTCATCATATTCCAGTATACAAAAATTGGTTATAAGTCACTTACAGAGGTATGAAGGTGGTGTCGAATTTTTGGTGTTGCATCTCTATGTACGTGGTGTCAGTGTTCCTTCATCATCTGGCATTCTCATTTTGAGCCTTTTCTAGCTAAAATTGTTGCATTGGCACTTGAGGGGAATCTTGGAGTGCCCAAGATTTTTAAAGAATCAGTAATGGTAGTGCTGCAAATAATTTTCAGACATCTTTTTACCAGTCTAGGTTCTCTGGGCTTTTCTCAGCCAGACAACCAGGAGGTATATTTTGAAAAAGGGATGTACCCTTTTTTGAGCAGTGAAGTTAAATATGTTTATCATTTTAGAGTTTACCAAGCATACTATTTGGGCATTTAACACCCTGACAAGGTATTGATAATTATTGTCCTCCTTTTTACACAAAAAGAAACTGAAATCCAGAATGGTCGTTTGGCTGGCCTGAAGTTACTAAGTGTCACAATTAGACTGTGTCTCTGACCTTTAAGTCTTGTTCTGTTTCTATCCCCAGCTCCCTTGGTGAAGCAGTTTGCATATGAATGTTCAGTGTTTCACTTAAATTTTGATAAATTCCTTTATGCTGAGGGCTTAGCCCTTTCTACGTCGCCTGTCCCTTGGATCACTGCAGTGCCCTCTGGCCTGGTTTCTGGTCCACAAGGACATTCGTGCCCCTCAAATCTATTCCCCACAGCAGTTCTGATCATGTCACTCTTACTTAAAAACTTCCAGTGCTTTCTTGTGGCTCTTAGGACCTAAACCTTTGCGTGGCCTTTAACACGCCTGCCTCTCTGCTTCATGCACACTGGTGACCTTCTCAGACTTGACATTTTTTCTTCCTACCCAGGGCTTCTCTGCATCTGTCTTGCCTTCTGGGACATTCCCACCCAGTTCTCACTCGGACTCTTTAGGTCTCAGCTCAAATACCACTTTTTCCGAGAAGTCTTTCCCAATTCCCCAAATTAGGTTATTTCATTACACCTGCATTGTATGCATTTCCTCCAAGGCATTTATGGTAGTTGGAATGATACCCTGCCTGACTGTGTGGCCGTGACTGTCCTCCCCCTTAGACTGTCAGTGCCATGAGGTTTTGTTCACTATTATGTCCCTAGCACGTAGCACAGTGCTTGACCTGAAGTCGGAGCTTAAACAATATTTATTGAATGTTACACTGATGCCTTTTGGGTGAATAAGATGGCCACATGACTGTCTTAATAGTGCCAGGGCTAACTGTGGAACATAATTTGATCTTACAAAATTTAACCTTGTGGTCATATATTCATCTCAGTCACGATGACCAAATGATTCTGCTACCGTCTTAGAGAAAATTTTGAGAAAGAATTACTTCTCATAGAAAGAAAATTAAGGTTGCTTTCAGTTTTTATTTCTGGAAGTTTAGAAATGTTTAGGCAAGGTAGCCGGTGTCTGCCACCTTGATGATGGTAGTGACAGTAATTTATTTCTGCTCCATTTTGATAGTGGCTCCGAGTCTTTATTGTACCATTTGAGTGAACTGAAAGGAATGGCTTCATGGAAGCAAAAATACGAACCTCTTGGACTGGATGCTGCCGGAATCGAAGGTAACTTAATTGTTCCATAGAATTCATTAAACACGCTTTCCTCATTTGACAAATGACATGTAATTATTTATTTCTTTTTAGATGCTATTACTGCGGTGGGTTCTTTCATACTCAAGGCAAATGAACTTCTTCAGTAAGTATGAGGGGTTACCTGGCGTCATTGACCTGAGAACACTTTACTCTTTTTTTTAGAAGTAAGAACCCAGCAAATTGTCATGATTTTCTTAAAGTGAGTTTTTAACTTTTTATCAAAACTGTATCTTTACAGTTTAAAGATAATTAAACAAGCTAATAACAAGAGTCTCACCAATTAGAGTGGCATTTTACTCTCCCATCAGCCTCTCTCCGAGCCCCTCTGCAGATACAGAACGAGAGCAGATGCAAAGAAAACAGCAAATGTCTCTTGAGGGGTTTGGCTGTAAAGGAATGGCCAGTAGTTGGGAGCCGCTGTCGGGTCTGTCTTCTCACGATGGGATAAGTTAGAGCGTATTTATGCATGATGCCATGTTCTCCTCAAAGGGGAACAAGTGATGCTGGCAGATTGAGGAGAGGATCGCTGGGGCAGGAGTGTGGGAGGGGATGGCCATGTGGTGCATGGGGGAGTGGGCCGGAACAAGAGCTTATCCACAATTACAGGAGAGAAGGCTGTGGGAAGGGACCCAGATGCTGGTACATGAGCACGTGGGGCTTGGGGACATTCGCTTCCCGTTGTCCTGATTGTCTTAATGAAATAGGAATGTTCTGTCGGCAGCTGAAGGTAAGGGTGGGGAGGTGGTTTAGGAATAAAGGAAAAGCTGTGACCCCGTTGTCTAGCGGGAGGGTGAACAGGCGGCTAAACAGGCGGCTGCTGGTGGTGCCGAGGGCCCTGGGTTAGTGCTTATGAATGAGTGTGGAAGTGAGAGCCGTCCCCACGGCTGCAGGGTTTCTCTGGCTGGGGTCAGCTGACAGTGCTGGGGCACGGAGCAGGTGAGCGGTCAGATTTGGTAGGCCCGGTGACTGAGGGGAAGCGACAGGGGACTGAGGGGATTAAAACCAGAGCATGATTAAAATGAACCTTGAATATAAGCTGGTTTAGGAGGAAGCGGGGAGCTGGTGTGGGTGGGAGGCAGGATGAGAGGTGGTGGAACCAGTAGGCAGTGGTCTTCGTGAGACGGAGGTTGGGGTCCTGGAGAGAGGTCACTGGGAAGATAGGTGGCTGTTGGTGAGTGGCGTGCTTCACATTGAGATTTAGAGGGTTCCAGTTGCCGGTGACAGTGTAGGCTGTGAACTGTGGAATAAATAGTCGAGGTGTGGTGGAGGACGTGACTGTTACCTGAACCATTGCATTGAATGCTTCATCATGGCAGTCCTAGTTTTTCCATCCAAAAGTGTTTTCTTAGTTCTTTAATCATTTTCAAAGCCGTGCTCTTGTTTTGTAGATGACATCTTTTCACATCCCTGTGGACCTTAATTAGATATTTTTAGAAGTGTGCTGTTCCCCTGAGGGATTTCCACTTCCTGGGTTTGTCTTGGTCTCTGGTTGCGAGCTTTCTTCAAATACCTGATGCTCAATTTCCTCCTCTTGATTCATGAGGCAGTTTAAAGCGCGTGGAAGGTCTGTACGCAGGGGCAACAGAAAGCCGGCCTGAGTGCGGAGCGCAAAGCTGGCTGTGGCCGCCAGCGCTCGCACAGAGCCACCTCCACTCTTCCTGGTTTATTCGGGTTCTTGGAAGAACCCCATTCATTTGTTGTGGACCTGACATGTCCAGGGTCTGAGAGTCCCTGGGACTCTGCGGGGTGGATTGCTCCTCTCCGGGGTCCTCTCCATGGATTCTCTAAAATGCAGCCGCCTCTGCTGAGCCTCATCAGTCATGTGCCCTTTCTGACACTTCTGAAATTGATTTCTTTTCTGCCGTCCGCTTTGTTTTCGTGAGTTTATAACGCACCCCTCCCCACCGATCCATTAGCATGTTAACGGGGTTTTAGAAGGTAGAGGTTGTAGACACTTGTGCTAAGAATACAAAACGAGAGGAGAAATGACTTTGCTTTTCCTGTGTGTTGATTATTTTTTGGCTAACCATATTTACGGAGAGTAAATATGAAATATCAAGCTTTCTGTGATCACTTTTCAATATGAACGAAAGGTAGTTCATTTTACTTCTTGATCCCTTGGATGAAGTAGCATTATTATTTTAGGTGATAGGTGGGGGAATTGAGGCAGTGAGAACTTTGATGTTACCCTGTTACAGCAGGGATTGCCCACGGTAGGGGTCAGAGTATTGATTGGGAAAGGCAGAAAGGAACTTTTCTCTTTTTTCATTTTTGCCACAGGAGCGTTTTGATTACATTGCTTGGTCCCATAAACGTGGCAGTCTGTTTTACTGTATAGAGATAGGTTAATGATGCTGACCCACGTCTCAGTAGTATTATGGAACTTCTTGCTTGGAAGGGACTTTGAGACTTGGGAGTGAATAATGCATATTACTTAGAGTAGTTATCTTGTAGATGTGAACTTACAGAGATTTTTTTTAGAAGTGATACCCATGTCCTTATTTAGAAGCCTTTTGATCAAGACAAAGATGGCTTCCACCTATAACATTGGAATTTGAGGGGTGCATTTGTGTAAAGCTCAAGGAAATTCAGTTTTTGGAGATCAGTTACTGTAAGCATCAAAAATGCTTCCAACTTCCAAAAATAATGTCCACTGATACCAGAGGTAGTGACATAGTACGAATAGGTAACAATGTTTTTTTCTGTTGGCGTTGGTGTTTTTTCTTCATACTGACCAGTGAGTATTTTTTTTAACTGAGAATAATGCTGAAAGTGGTTTTTTTCTGACTTCTTTTGTTTGCAAAGTTGGAAAAGGATTTCATACTTGACTGAATGCTGGGAAAGACTATTACACAGTTTGTGGCAAGGCTGTTATAACCAGTCAGAATCTGAGCTATTTGCCTTATTTTTGAAAAGAACCAGGATTTGCTCTCCTGAAGCTTTATTTTTAGGTATGTGCTTGATTTATAATATCTTTTCTAAAGGTTTGGATGTCCTCCAGATAGGATAAAATAGAATGGTAAGGGTTATTGTATCCCACAACAATTGAACAGTGGTACATGAACCCTGTGTAATAATTTTATTTCTGATTTCCTTTATTTTTTTCTTTTCAGAGTTATAGATAGTAGTATGAAAAACTTCAAAGCTTTTTTCCGCTGGCTTTATGTGGGTAAGTTAATTGAATGAAACATTACTTTAATGCTTCTTTAAAAATTGTGGGAGTATCACTTTAGAATATTTAAGTTACTCTAGTAAAATTTCCAGTAACTGTAAGAGAGAATGGTATAAATGAACCATCTTCTACCCTTCACTGGTTCACCAGCTTTCAGCACATGGCCAGTCTCATTTCCTCTGCACACCCACCCGGCCCCAGCTCCCCGCAGATGTAACTTATAGCTTTGATGGTTTCTCACTCACTGATGATTAACCTTTTTTTTTTTTTTTTCTTTCTAATCTTGTAATGTCTGCTTAGGTTAAAATAACATATGTGGGGGCGCCTGGGTGGCGCAGTCGGTTGGGCGTCCGACTTCAGCCAGGTCACGATCTCGCGGTCCGCGAGTTCGAGCCCCGCGTCGGGCTCTGGGCTGATGGCTCAGAGCCTGGAGCCTGTTTCCGATTCTGTGTCTCCCTCTCTCTCTGCCCCTCCCCCGTTCATGCTCTGTCTCTCTTTGTCCCCAAAATAAATAAAAAAAAAAAAAACGTTGAAAAAAAAAAAAAATAACATGTGGATCTCTACTATGTACTAGGCACTGTTTGGAGTTAGATTTTTTTTTAAAGAAAGGGGGGCAAAGAACAAAGACTAGCCTCTGTCCTTGAGTAGCTTGTTTCCTGTTTTATTCCTGATCTTGTTTCTAGATCTGTGCTGTCCATTATCATAGCCAATAGCCCCCTGTGGCTCTTTAAATTACTTGGAATTATATAAATTATATGTTCAAGTTCTGTAGTCATGCTATCCACATTTGAAGTACTCAGTAGTCATACATTGTTAGTGCTTATCATGTTGAACAGCACCGAACTAGAAAATTTCCACTATCCTTCCTATCGGATGCTAATGCCCTAGCTAAATAGAGTGCAGACCATTGGTAGCCTTTCTTTGTATCTCCACAGTATCTCTTTTCATTTGCAGGTAGTTAACCGGTATTTATTGACTTGACATTAAGTGTTTTAATGCTTACTCTACAGTGTATTTTATGTAGGTCCATTTGTACTATTTTTGTGACCCCTCTTAATATCTTTGAAATAATCCAGCATACATTCCCTTCCAACATAGGCAACATTTAGTTATAAATGGGATTTATCTGAGTTTGTTAAAACTCTAAAGGGTAAATAAAATAGAAAGTAAATTATCTGTAATGTGCTCACATCTTTTAAACAAATGCCTGACTCTTCAATTCAGATATCTTATAAACAGACTTGTATTTGTCGGCCTAATATAATTGCATTTATGAAAAAAAGAATGTGATCTACAGATGTTGGCATGTAAAATTCTGTATTTTTTTCCTCAAAGCTGTACCAACGCTAGCCAGAATGGGGAGCCAGAGTGTTTATCAGGCCAGCCTGTTTAATATCCGAGATGTTAATTAGAATGAGTTACAATGTTAAAACTGAATGAGATCTCAGAAATGACTTTCTTTTACAGATGAGGTTGGGTTTTACTTATAATTGTTGGGATTCTTTAGGCAGTTTATGTTCCTACTGCATGTCCTAATTCTCATAAGAAGCCTGATTAGAGGAGAAATGAATTACTGCTTAGTCCTCCCCATTAGAGCAGGGCATTGTAGAAGGCACACTGGACTGGAGAACTGGTTTTTTTTTTGTTTTTTTTTTTTTTTAATTTTTTAATTTTTTTAATGTTTCTCTTTTGAGAGAGACAGCACAAGTGGGGTAGGGGCAGAGAGAGAGGGAGACACAGAATCTGAAGCAGGTTCTGGGCTCTGAGCTGTCAGCACAGAGTCCGATGTGGGTCTCAAACTCACAAACCGTGAGATTGTGACCTAAGCCAAAGTCGGATGCCCAACCGACTGAGCCACCCAGGAGCCCCAGAGACCTGCTTATATTATAATCTCGGCTCTGCCACTGGTTAGGATGCTGTGCATCCTTGGTTTGCTCTTTTGTAAAATGTAATCTCCATGAAGGCAGGAACCTCTTTTATACTGATATCTTCCTAGCACCCATAGTAATTTTTGGGTGAGTAAATGAATGAGTGAATGGAACTAGATTATGTCTTGTTTTTTAGATAATTTAGAAGTTTGAAGTAATTAAGAACAGTTTCTAAAATAATATGTGTTTGCAGAATCACATCCAGCATGCTTATTCCTGACCAAAAGCAATTAAGAGGGATATTCAAACACTCTGTAAAAGCACATGCGGCATACGCCTTGACTTAGGTGGACAAAATAAAAAAACACAGCCCTCTGAAAGGACAATATGAATCAACCACAGATTAATTAAAGAAAGTATATAAATATACGTAAATGTACGTATATGCATGTAAATCTTCGTGCAAATGTTTTTGTGTAACAGAAAACCCAAGGGAAAGAAACATGTTTGTTGGGTATTCTAAGGCTTTTGGAGGCAAGAAGTGCTTGCAGATTTTATGAGAAGAAATATATGTTAGAAGAGGATTCCCTGCACAGTCTTCACACAAGGCAGCAGTCAGACTGTCCTGTCTGGAGTGGCAGTGGGTTGAGTTGAAGGAGAAAATAAAAAATAATAGTTCAGGATCATGAGACCAGCCATTTTGAACCTGAAAATACAAATCAAGTTTAAATTCTTCACGCATTAGTTTTTAGAAGAAGAGTAAGTTTTCCTTGGTGATTTTCCTTGTTGAATATTGAGGATTTAGTCCAGTGAAACACATTTTGTCTTTGAAATGTGTCTATAGTTATGTCTGTAGTTTTCCTTTAAAGACAGTTTTTTAACTTCTGTTTTCAGCGATGTTGAGAATGACAGAAGACCACGTGCTTCCGGAGCTGAATAAGGTAGTTCGTGGTAGTACGTTTTCCAGTGTGTTAATGTGGCTCTGGTTGAGCTCAGCTTTGCCGGTCACCTTGGTATTCTTACACGGTTACTAGTTTACAAGATGTGAGGCTGTAGATGCTAAACATATCTTAGTAAGCCTTTTTTTTTTTTTTTAAGAAGTTTGTTTTTTCATCTCTCAAAATGCCTTTAACTGTGGCTGTCTAATTTTCTAGTTCTCATATTTATATAAAATTTTATAATTTGTATTATGTAGGGTGCTTGTATTCTTTCACTTCCTTAGGTCTTGAATGCCTTTTTATTTTCCTGGGAAATCTAGTACTTTAGATATTACTACCTATGTTGATGTCTGGTAAACAGTAGTTTCTCTTTATAAGGATTGAGACAGGTGGCAATGGAATTTAAGTAAAATCTTTCAGACCAGGGCCAAATTCCCACCTGATTTCTGCAGTTCACTCATTCTCACCTCTGTCGAAGCTCTCATGCAGGTAGATTTAGGTCATTTGGGGCCTGAAAAAATGGAGAACATTAAAATGAGCCTCAGTGGACCGGATGAATGCAGGATCGCCGTTCTTAGACTCTGACAAGAAGTAGATCTTTTACGCTGTGGGTGACTGGCCTTGCGAACCAGGGAGGTCCACGTTAGCTGTTTCTCTGATACTACTCTTACCTTCATTTGAGGAGATAAAGTGTGTTGACTGTTGGGGGGACCTCAGCGTGTTAATTTTTGAGGGCTGAAGTGGAGGCAGGGTCACTGTAAGAAGTAGAGGCCGACCCCGAGGCACCAGCTCTTAGCTCAGGTTGAGGTTGCTGATCTGGGTCACAGTCTCCTCTCCCAGAGCAGGCACCCCGCACACCAGTCTTAGCACAATAATAAATCACTCAAACAGTAAATACTAAGTAAATTGCTAAAAAATTAGTATTTTATTTCTAAAATAATGAAGAACTTTAGGCCATAAGAATTCTGTAGCTGTTGGGTTAGCTGATTGGAAAATGGATTTAAATGTTTAATGACTTGTTTGTCAGAGCTTCAAGATTTCATATTCTCACAGTTGCATAATCTTTTGGATTTATATTGATATTTCTGTGAAGGAACTTTGCCTCTTCATACCATAGCTTTTAGTAGATATTACATTACATGATACAAGATACTGGGAAGCTTTATCTTAATTTGTTTTTCTTTTTGTTCCTTTTTGGTTTTGATAGATGACTCAAAAAGATATTACATTTGTTGCTGAATTTCTTACTGAACATTTCAATGAGGTAGGAAATTGGTATTTGTATAATTTTTTTAAAAAAAATAATTGCAATAAACCTGGGTGATAGAAGTAATTAACATTTAATCCAATTTAATTGACATTCTTAGCAGTTGTGCTGTTTATAAACTATTGCACTAATTAATGGCAGTACTCATCTTAGAGACTGTAAATTCAACTTTTGTTTGTGTGTTGTACAATCCGTAAAAGAAAAGAATAGCTGCCTCTAATAGGTCTCTTAAAAAATAAGGGTTTTGGTTAAGTTTAAGAATATTTTTGGGGTGCTTGAGTGGCTCAGTTGGTTAAGTGTCCAACTTTGGCTCAGGTCATGGTCTTGTAGTTCGTGATTTTGAGCCCCATATCGGGTTCTGTGCTGACAGCTCAGAGCCCGGAGCCTGCTTCGGATTCTGTGTCTCCCTCTCTCTCTGCCCCTTCCTTGTTTGCGCTCTGTCTCTATTTATTTAAAATAAATAAACATTAATAATTTTTTTTAAAAAGAATTTTTTCTTTTTCTTTTGTGAGTTGATGTAAGAGTTAAATTATGCTTATTCTTTCTAGGCTCCAGACCTTTATAATCGAAAAGGAAAATACTTTAACGTTGAAAAAGTTGGTCAGGTACGGGCTTTTGATTGAACTTAGTTATTACTTTTTAAAAAAATTATTAAAAACTAATGTTAAAACTTTAGCAGTGTTAGTCTTTGTTATCCAGAGTTTCTAGAAAATAATACAACGCCAACTTGGATAGCAGCCCTGTTCTGATGGTAAAGTAACCGAAGAGTAGCAGTTTTTATAAACTTTTTGATCTTATAACTCTTTTACATTCTTAATAGAAGACCCCAAAGAGATTTTGCTAATATGGGTTATGTTTATCAATGGTAGATATTATTAGGTATTAGGAATTAAACAGAATACAGAATTATTTAAAAGTAACAGTAAGTCCACTTACCATTACATATTAATATAAATACTTTTAATGAAAAATATATTTTACAAAACAGTTTAGTGAAGAGTGGCATTGTTTTGTAGATTTGCAAGTCTCTTTGGTGTCTGGTGTAATAGAATGCAGGTTTTCATAGCTGTTTCTTTTGTGTGTTGTGATGAGTTTTTTTGGTTAATGTATGTAAAGAAAATCTGGCCTCACATAGGTGTTAGAAAGGGAGGAGTATTGTAATAGCTTTTCTAGATAATTATGGATGTTTTTTGATATTCAACCAAGTCTTGCTAAGAGATAGTATCTTAAAGGTTAGC
Source organism: Prionailurus bengalensis (assembly GCF_016509475.1). NCBI lineage: Eukaryota > Metazoa > Chordata > Mammalia > Carnivora > Felidae > Prionailurus > Prionailurus bengalensis. The sequence continues at coordinate 185,955,811 of NC_057344.1, read as the reverse complement.
TTTAATGTGGAATCTAAAATTGCATCAGTGAACTTTTCCTACTCTGATACATTAAAATCCATTCATCTGTCTTGTGCTTTGAGTGGATCGTTCACTAGTGCATGATTTTATAATATCATGTGTTGGTCATTTGGAAAACACTGGTTCGCTGAATTGTGCAGATCTTCCAAATGCTGACGCCTTTCTCCACGCAGTATCTAAAAGTCAGGTTTTATGAATATCAGCACCAGTTTCATCAGATGATCTTCAAGTGCTACGGCTGTCAAGCACACGGTGGCAGATACAGATTTTCCAAAATTCTAATTTTTGCGTGAATATTTAAATGTTATCATTGGCAATAAATACTGCCAGTTATTCTGCTTACGGTGACAGGCTTACTTTATTTTCAAGAAAGTATCCACCAAATACCCATGTATGAATCATCATAGCCTATCTGCCAGTCATTCTTTCAAGGAAGAAAGGAATCCCATTAACAGCAACAAAATGCCTGGCTTCACTCACAGCCAAGACAATTTCTTAAATGCTTTCCCTTGTGGTAACCATTGTACTTTGGTATCAGTGAAAGTGCTTTATGTATACTTCCCAATTCTGTAACACAGAATATTAAAAAAGATCTGTACTCAAGGGTTGAGATCTAACTAAATCAATAATTTTAATAGCTTCATTAAATACTAATGGGAACCGTCAGTATGTGGCAAAAAGGAATACAGTGACCACTCGTGTGGTTCAAGGCCACCACCATGACTCCTGGCAACAGCAGTTTTCCCCACCTGTGCTTTTGACCATCCGTGCAAATGTCAACACAGTTGAAAGGGCAAATAACATTTTGCTACTACAAAAATAGTATCAGCCTCACTGACCCTTAAGGCATCTTTGGGACTTCCAGGGGTCTGTCCACCATCCTTCCCTGTGAAGTACTGCCCTAGAGTAGATTGACAGGTGATACTTCTAAAATTAATTTGTAATGTACACGTGCACACACACGTATAGATGATTTAAATGTACTTCATGAAAATGGAACACAAAATTTAAATTCAATTTACGGTCCCTGAATCTATAGTGTTCTAATCTTTCAGTAGTTTGTAGTTTGTTTAGCGTCTTGGCATTTAGCAGATTTTGGTCACTTCACTTGGAATAATACCAATATGATGGAACCACTTACTAAATAGAATGATGTTAAGGTGTGCCTGGGTGGCTCAGTCTGTTAAGCATCTGACTTCTGCTCAGGTCATGATCTCACAGCTAATGGGTTCGAGCCCCGTGTCGGGCTCTGTGCTGACAGCTCGGAGCCTGGAGCCTCCTTCAGATTCTGTGTCTCCCTCTCTCTCTGCCCCTCCCCAGCTCACACTCTGTCTCTCTTTCAAAAATAAACAAACATTAAAAAAAAATAATGTTAACTGTATAAAGTTTTTGAAGCCTGCTTCTTTGGTTTACGACATTTAAAATTTTAATTCTGTGTTTCTAGTACTTGAAAGATGAAGATGATGATCTTGTGTCACCTCCTAACACAGAAGGAAACCAGTGGTATGATTTTCTTCAAAATAGCAACCACCTTAAAGGTATTTAGTGAACCTAGTAGAATTTGGCCATGTTTATACTTAATTTGAGACCAGTGTATTAGCTATGAGTGTTGCTGAACAGTTGTTGAATATGTATCTCAGTTCTTTAGATCTTTTTTTTTTTTTCCAACGTTTATTTATTTTTGGGACAGAGAGAGACAGAGCATGAACGGGGGAGGGGCAGAGAGAGGGAGACACAGAATCGGAAACAGGCTCCAGGCTCTGAGCCATCAGCCCAGAGCCTGACGCGGGGCTCGAACTCACGGACCGCAAGATCGTGACCTGGCTGAAGTTGGACGCTTAACCGACTGCGCCACCCAGGCGCCCCAAGATCTTTTGTGTGTATTGTAGTTGATTAGAGAAACAGCAGAATAGCAAACAGTATGACGTTCCCATGATAGAAAACACCCTGATATTAACTGTGATGTAGTAAGATTATTTATTCTCAGGTATTCTTTATATTATCTGTTTTGTACCATATAGAAACTAGGATATTGGGAAGAAAATTATAGAGCCTGCTAGTGAGAGCAGGCTTTTTCTGATTCCAATTTGTTAATTTCTGAAAGCATAATGATGCTTAACTGGCCTTCTGAGGTTGTAGGTTCTTAGTGTACGTGTGCCTTTCATTCTCTAGGATCTTAAGACGTTGATATAGTAAAACTATCCAGCATTATGGGGGATGAAAACAAAATAGCAACCATTAAATGTCAGAACTTCACTATTTTACATGACAGTATTTGAAGCAGTATTTTTTTTTGCTTTCTCTAAGAGTAATCTGATCACAGTCTATCAGTTTCTTAGATCTCTAGGCTGATAGCCACATATGTGTATTTCCTCCTTTAATCCTCACAGAACCTAGAGGGTAGGTACCTGTTATCCCCATTTACTGTCGAGGAGACTGAAGGTCAGAGAAGGCCCAAGATCACACGAGCTACCGTGCAGTGGAGCCAGGGTTCTGCTGACTTCAAAACCTAAGTTTTTAACTCGACTCAGGAGTAATCTCTGCCACTTGTGTCTGATTGCTGTTTATCTGAATCAATGAATGAATGAATGAGGATGGATGGGGGAAGGAGAGAATTCTTTGAGGCCCAGAACTCTGCTTATTGCTCTTTTGTTTGAACTCTAGAAGTCCAGATTCTTTTTCAGAGCAGGACATATTTTGTATTGCTTGAGATACATTGATGTCAGTTAGTTATCGAATGGAGGGAGAATAAAGGTACGGCCAACTCATCTCTTTGCTGTGTTTAATCAGGTGGCCCCCCCAGCCTGAGGAGCGCTGATGGCAATGTGCCGGCCGGGGTGGCATCTGGGCCCTGTCACTAGAGTGGGCTAATGCTGGTTCTGGGAACTCTGATGGGCTAAAAATGGGCCCTACCCTTTTTGTCTTGACATCTGTGACTGAACAGGAAGGCCTAATCTTAGCTACAGGCCTCATGTTTAACTAAGATGCACTTCAGTATTACTGACTCCATCTCCTAAATGCTCGAGGTTTTGCTGGTATGTGATTTGGGACAAGCTCGTTAATTCTCCAGTTTCTTAGTCTAGTGTGAAGAAATACCCGCTATTATTATGGAACTATTAAAACTTTAATGAAACTTCTTTCTAGCACTTTGCAAAAATCATGGGCTAAGTACTCGATACAGGTGCTTTCTCAGGGTCCATGAGAGTCAGTGTTGTGTTGGAATCTGCTCTATGACTTCTTAGGAATGTGGCTGAGGGCCAATTGTCCAACCTCTTTGTACCCCAGTTTTCCCATCAGTAAAATGAGGATGATAGTAGTGCCTCCCTCAAAATCTGTCGTGAAGATTAACCAAATGTAGATAAAGCAGTTTGTGCCGGCACATGGCTCATAGCGGCCAGTGTGCTCGCATCTGAGCTGTTTTTACTCAAAACACTTCTGACACTGGGGCGCCTGGATGGCTCAGTCGGTTAAGCATCTGGTTCTTGATTTTGGCTCAGGGCCTGATCTCACCTGTTCGTGGGATCGAGCCCCGTGTCGGGCTCTGCATTGATAGTGAGGAACCTGCTTGGGATTCTCTTATCTCCCTGTCTCTCTGCCTTTCCCTGTCTCTCTTGCTGTCTCTCACAAAAATAAATAAACTTAAAAAAAAAAAACAAAAACAAAACCTGACAAAATGGGAGCTTTTTCTCTCCTGAGACCAGTTCTCAGGTCAACTGGGTGCCCGATGTCATCAGTTCCCCAGGTTGCCCACATTTCTGTTCCTCCCCCTCTACCACCACCTTCAGGTTGATAATTTGCTAAAATGGCTCATGAAACTCAAGCACTTTACTTAGATTTACTGGTTTACTGTAAAGATACAACTCGGAACAGCCAAGTGGAAGAGGTGCGTAGGGCAGGGTATGGGGGAGGGGCTCGGAACTTCCCTGCCTGCTCTGGGCATGCCACCCTCCCAGCACCGGGAAGGCCTCTGAAGCCCACTGGTTGGGTTTTGTATGGGGATTTCATTACGCAGGCATGTTTGATTAAATCATTGGTTGTTGGTGATTGAATTCCACTCCAGCTTCTCTCCCTGCCCTGAAGTTGGGGGATGGAGCTGAAAAGTCCAGACTTCTCATCAGAGCTTGGTCTTTCTGCAGCTTGTCTCCCCGCCCTGGAATTTGGGGGATGGAGCTGAAAAGTCCAGACTTCTCATCAGAGCTTGGTCTTTCTAGTGACCAGTCCTCATCCTGAAGCTATCCTAGGGATCTACCCACAGTCGTCTCATTACAACAAAAGATGTTCCTATCACCCTTATCACTCAGGAAATTCTGAGGGTTTTAGAGCTCTGTGCCAGGAACCAGGGGCAAAGACCAAATGTCTTTCTCTGCTCCCACAGCATCTGTTACCTGTGGGGAGCTTATAATGTTGACCTGATTAAAGCTCACTTTGTCCAGCATAGCTGGGACAGGAGATGCTGCAGGTGAGGGAGAAGCCCGCAGAACTCAGTAGAAGAGTGCAGGCCTGGGAGGCAGAGGGTTTGATTTACAGGTCTAGATTGTTAGTCATTTCCACACTGGGCAATTGCCCAGATCTCCTGTGCCTCATTTTTTAGTCTGTAAGTTGGAGCGTGAGATGCTTACTTTGCACAGCTGCTGTGAGCGGTAGGAAGAACAGATACAAAGGACTGGAGCGTAGTTGGTATCCATAAACGCTGAATCATACAGGACTGTCTCCTGGTAAAGTGGCCTTTTGAAAAGTAAAGAGCTTATTTACACAGCACTAGTTTCTTGTCTCCTGTTTCTGTTTTTAAGTATTAGAGTCTTCCAGAACCGTGCTGGACTGTTGTCACCCCATTGTGGCAAAGAGTAGAGAAGAACAAACTTTATTATATGTCTTTTGGTTCCCAAATGATCCCCTCCTTATACCCAGTGGAAGCATACTATTTGATTTTGGTAGGGAAAACAGAATAAAGAATACCAAGCTGCTAGGACTCAGACTGGAGTTAAGTGCGGTGGTTTTTAGGGGGGTACTTAGGGGTGGCAGCAGGCGATGATGAAAGGCAGAAGGCCATACTCGTTTCCGGTGGGGTGGCTGTGAAGGGTAATGAAAGGGCCAGGGAGATTTCCACTGCCCCATAAGCTGCGCGCGCTGGCTCTGACGAGATTATTTTCTCCTAATCATTTGGTTTGCTATAGCTTTGTGTTTTTGTTTTTGTGTTTCTTTCTCTTTTTGTTTGAAACCAGAAAGTCCTTTGCTGTTTCCATATTATCCTCGAAAATCATTGCATTTTGTGAAAAGGCGGATGGAGAACATTATTGACCTATGCTTGCAAAAACCAGCAGTAAGTGTGAAAGAAATGTATGTCTTTGAGTAGGAGTGAGAATATCTACAATATGTGGCTCACTTATGCAAACGATTATGGTTATTAAGGTGAGCCACGTGAAAATGCTGATAGTCAACTTCTGGCTAACAAAAATGGCAGTTTCATATGGTTTACCCTAACGTTTCCTTTTATTGTTAGTTCCTTACATAAATTAAAAGTAACAAATACAGGGTTACTGAAAGGGTTGGCATCATTATTATTTGTTCCTAGAACAAACTAACTAACTTACTTTCTTTCTTTCTTTCTTTCTTTCTTTCTTTCTTTCTCTTTCTTTCTTTCTTTCTTTCTTTCTTTCTTTCTTTCTTTCTTTCTTTCTTTTTCTTTCTTTCTTTCTTTCTTTCTTTCTTTCTTTCTTTCTTTCTTTCTTTCTTTCTTTCTTTTTAACGTTTATTTATTTTTTGAGAGACAGAGCATGAGCAGGGGAGGGGCAGAGAGAGAGAGAGAGGGAGTCACAGAATCCGAAGCAGGCTGCAGGCTCCAAGCTGTCAGCACAGAGCCCGACGCGGGGCTTGAACTCACGAGCACTGAGATCATGACCTGAGAGGAAGTTGGAGCTTAACCGACAAGCCGCCCAAGCGCCCCCAGAACAGACGTCTTATAAACAGTCTTAGTTATGGGGCTTTTGTGTCTCCAGCCGACTCCTGCAGGAGGGAGGATGGGTGTTCTGAGACGCGGGGCTGGGGTGGGGGTTCTTAGCCTGCCGTGCACTTCTCTCCAACATCCTTTTCAGCTCAGAATTTCTTCTCTCTCTTTTCCTTACTGTTAACGACTGTCATTGAAGTTTCCTGTGAGAAAGCTTTGTGATCTAGATGGTTTTTTACTAGATATGAACAGCGATGGTCAGGTACTTTGTGTAGAGTATCTGTGTGTGTGTGTGTATGTACATGCTTTAATTGTGTTTTTAAATCTGTTTTTATTTAGGATGTAATTGGAAAATCGATGAATCAAGCAATCTGTATTCCATTATATAGGGATGCTAGAAGGTAATTCTGTTTCCTTTTTGGATGGTAAAATTCAGCGGCCAATTTAATTTTTTCTTACCTTTTCTTCTTTTGTTTTAGTGAGGACTGTACACGCAGATTGTTCAAATTTCCTTTTCTGTAAGTGTGTTTTTCCCCATCTCATGTGAACAATGCAGTTTTGTTCTCTGCAATGATAGCTAAATATCATGTTTTGATATTAATTTTTTTTCCTTAGGTGGAATAATAAAACCTCAAATCTACATTATCTTCTTTTTACAATTTTAGAAGATTCACTTTATAAAATGTGCATCTTAAGGAGACATACTGATATTTCCCAGTAAGTATTAATCTAAAGTTTGAATTAGATAAGATTGTATTTTTAAAAAAATTTTTTAATGTTTATTCATTTTTGAGGGGGAGAGAGAGAGAGAGAGAGAGAGAGAGAGAGAGAGAGAGAGAGAAACTGAGTGGGGGAGGGGCAGAGAGTGAGATACAGAATCTGAAGCAGGCTCCAGTCTCTGAGCTGTCAGCACAGAGTCCAATGTGGGACTCGAACTCATGGACTGTGAGATGATGACCTGAGCCTAGGTCAAACGCTTAACTGAGCCACCCAGGTGCCCCTATTATTTTTAATAGTAAAACGTACAGCGTCCCTTCCCTATATTTTGGGGTTTAGTTAAGCCACCTTCTGACTTTAGGCTTGTCACCGAACTGTCCTTAGTCTTAGTTTTCACATCATTAAGATGATAATGCCAAGTCAGGAAGCTATGTGATCCCTTCTGATTCTGGGTTATTAATTTTATACAGGTATAGCTATGACATGTAGGATTTCTTTAGGGTTAAGAAAAATACAACAGCAGAGCACTCAGGATTGTATCTCATGAATGTGTAGCGGTTCAAAACTGTGTTTTTGGTTCCTTATAGAAAGGATTTTTACCTCAGGCTAAGTTTGCCTTTCATTAAACAAGAGGCCTTGCCTGTAGAGACTTCTCTTGAGAATCTGAAATGAAAATTCTAAAAAAAATAAATCATATACAGAATACCATTAGTATCTCAAATAGCTTTTTTTAAAGTTTATTTTGAGAGAGATAGAGACAGCACGAGTGGGGGAGGGGCAAAGAGAGGGAGACAGACTCCCAAGCAGGCTCCATACTATGAGCACAGAGCCCCCGAACTCACAAAACCATGAGATCATGACCTGAGCCGAAACCAAGAGTCAGACACTTAATCAATTGAGCAACCCATGCGCCCCTCAAATGGGTTTTAATCTGAATTTGAAGGAAGTTTTTTGAGGCCAAGATGAGGCCAAAGAGAAATAATTTGGTTGTTCCAAGTGCCCTTAATTTTTTAAGGTATCTAGCTACTTTAGTGACTAAGATTTTAAACCAACTTGTCGTTTTGACGTAGGTTTGTCATTTAGGCGTTTAAATTAGTTGTCAGTGTTGAAGAGTGAACATAATGGTATTTTAGTCTGGGGCTTGCTGTTCAGGTAAATATACTAACGCTGACAATCCTGTTCTTTCAAGCATTTAGATTATTGGCTATCTGGGTTTTTCCATAGTCTTTTTTTTTTTTTCCCTCCTTCTTTCTTCAAGATCTGTAACTAATGGACTGATTGCTGTTAAATTTGGGAGCTTCACCTACGCCACAACTGAAAAAGTGAGAAGAAGGTAAATGTTGAATCTTGTTTGGATGAGATTGCATATATATATGTACGATATGTGTGTGTGCTTAATAAATGCAATTTTAGAAATACGGTTAGACTCAGTTACAGTGTTGATACCGTCCTTAGGAGGTCTTTGTAACTTGCAGCGTAGGGGACAGGATTGCTTATGTGTGTTATGCTTTGATTTGACTTAACAATTGAATGGAACCTTCCTGCCCTACACGTATTTATACAGCTGTGGTTTCCTGTAATTAATACTTCTGTGCTCCCCTGGCTGTTAAGAAAGGGTGGTCGTTCCAAGGGGTATATGGCTGGAGTTCTTGTTACAACCAACAGTAATGTGAGGTGGTGTCGTTCTCACTATTCTGGGAGGTCCTTAGGATATAAAAGGGTAACGTTACCAAAATCACCCCTGAGTGTGTGGAATGAACACTAATCATAGGCCAGTCTTTTTCTCATTCTCTTTTCCTTACATAGAAGGAGTTTTTAATGATGACGTCTTTGAAGTTGTGACTTTTCCTGTGTGAGTCTTATTTTTACTTTTCAGTCTAGTTAGCCCAGTTTCTTTTACTCAGTATACCGGCAAGGTGCCATTCATGGAGTTTCCACAGGCTGAAGGCCTAACTCTTGATATCAAGAGTTTTTGGGAACTGTGAACCGACCTCACCCTCACAGACTTTCGTTTTTTCATGATGACCTGTTTTTAGGGCCTAGTTGTATTTGTGAATACTCGGTACAATAGATAACTGACTTTAGTGCAAACTAATGATATATTTTAAATGTAATTAAATAGAACGTCACTTGGTTTTTGTTTTATTAATGTTTTTGTGTTGTACCAGTAGCATGTTATGTATACAGTATTTTCTCAGTAGTCCGGATCATCTCTGACATAAAAGAACGTACTTTACTTGTAGCACCTACAGTTGTTTAGATGCACAGTTTTATGATGACGAAACCGTAACGGTAGTTCTTAAAGACACAGTGGGGCGCGAAGGAAGAGACAGACTCTTGGTCCAGTTGCCGTTGTCTTCAGTGTATAACAGTGAGGATTCTGCAGAATATCAGTTCACTGGGGATTACTCGACAAGGTAACCACCTCCTTCGTAAGAGTATCTCTCTGTCATGACAGTTAGATGTTTTTTAATGTGTATCGCACATTTTAGTACCTTAGGTATGGTAGACAGTGGTTACTAGGAACAGTGGTAAAGTCAGCTGAGCAGAAGTACTATATTTTATTTAAGAAAACACGGACTTCGGCAGCTCTCCTACCCTTTTGCTTTACTAATAAATCAAGAAGCATTTGCTAACATAAGGTGGGGAATTACCTGGAGTGGAGAATAGGATTTCTGTTAGTTCTGTTTTCAAGCATAGCATTAATCTCAGGCGATAGTAGAATTAATTATTTTAGATTTGCTCTTAGTGCTTTCCTACCAGAATTAGGACCTCGGTAGCCACATGGAGGATACACAACCAATTCCAGAGATGGTTTTAGTTTTCTTAGATTTAAGTGAGTAGATCCCTCCTCTAATTTAAAAATGTGTCCATTTGCTTTCCTTGAAAAGGGATCAAAAACCATAGTCAGATGACATTCTGGCTACTTGGAATGGCAGAATTTTCCTAGAAGATAGTATCATAGCTTTTTAGATAGTGGCTGATAGAATTCTATTGGAAATGGGAGTATTGGTAGAAATGAAACCCATGGTGGATCCTGTTACTACCCCTTGTAAACCAGGGAGAAGATCCCCTTTTCATTCCTGGGTTGGTTTCTTTCCCCTTCCCAGGCTAGATGAACAGCGTAGTGCTATTCCCACACGTACCATGCATTTTGAGAAGCATTGGAGATTACTGGAAAGTATGAAAGCACAGTACGTTGCTGGGAATGGTTTTCGCAAAGTATCCTGTGTGGTAAGTATTTACAGATTGTTTACGGACTCAGTAACAGGAAGAAATGACTTTGGATCTATGAGGTCCTTTCAGAAAGTGTAAACATTTTGTGATGTATTGCTTTTATTGATTATGAGCATGCTGTGGTCTTAGCTGTGTACCTTTCTTGTTCTGAAAAGTCTTACTGAGTAATAACAATTGTAGATGTTATTTATTTATTTATTTTTTAAGTAATCGCTACACCCAAAGTAGGGCTTACACTTATGTCCCCGAGACCAAGAATCGCATGCTCTTCTACCCGAGCTAGCCAGGAACCCCTGGCTTTTAATTATCATGACATTGTCACTGTTATAGGTAGAGATCCTTTTGCAGCAAATGAGGCTGAGTTTAGTGATTTTGTTGTAAATCAATGAAAAATAACTTCCGTATAAGACCATTCTTCAGATTTCTGATTTCTTATATATCACGTATTAGTTAAGCCATTAATTTAAAAACTCTTGAACCTTTTCTTCTCCAGTTGAGCTCAAATCTCCGTCATGTAAGAGTATTTGAAATGGACATAGATGATGAATGGGAGCTTGATGAGTCTTCAGATGAAGAGGAGGAGGCCAGTAATAAGCCTGTGAAGATAAAGGAGGAAGTGCTTTCAGAGTCGGAGGCAGAGAACCAGCCAGCCAGTGCTGCTTTAGCTCCAGAGATCGTCATCAAGGTGGAAAAACTTGACCCTGAGCTGGACCCCTAATCTAGCTTGCCATGATTTTGTACATTCTCATTATGTCAGGAAGGACATGGGAGATGGACTAAGATGTTTTGGACCACTCTTAATTTTCTTTGTGTAACAAAGAAATAAACCATGGATTATATTTTTCCTTATTCTGCTTCGTCTTCTCTTAGTGGTATAGTCACTATGATAGACTTTCTTCTTGCTGAGATTTCTTTTTAATACTGTGTGCAGAATTCATGTTTAAAGTAAAGATAAATTGAATGGGAAGAGAATTTCAGTCTTCTCTGTTAAAAGATAGGTACTAGAAATCATTCCTATATCAAGAAGAAATTAAATTTAAATAATCAAAATGTAGATTACATTTATTCCTGTTTTTTTCCATCTTCTTCTTTCTAGTTTATTCCAGGTCTCCAGAATACTTTCAAAATTATGTTGTCAAAGTAATTTACACTGCTTTACTGTAATGCTAAACAAGCCAAAAGATGGATATTCCCTTTACGATCTAAATAGCAAAAACACTGTTTGGCACCGACGGGATTATCTTCTCATTTTGTTGCCATATTTAAGCTCTGAATTCTTTGAATTGGCAGCATTTAGATGTGTCTTTTTCCTCTGTTTAGAATTGGTCAAGGACACACAGTGGCTTTCTGTGTAACGCCTTGGGAATGCTAGAAATGTGGATCAGCTAAACCTAACTTCACGTTGGTGCAGATGAGCTGTTAATTTCCTGATGTTCATTCCTAAAGTTGAGTGGTATTGTCATGTGGCTTTCAAAGAATTTCTATTTTATATATGAATTGTAGTATCAGTTCACCAATAAATGAAAAGAATCACTTTTTAAAAGCTTTAAATATCTTTGGGTAGGAAAATATAATCAGAGGAGTGGGTAACTGTAGGATTTTGTGTCATTTGTCTGTTTCTTTTTTTTTTTTTTTAATTTTTTTTTTTTCAACGTTTATTTATTTTTTTGGGACAGAGAGAGACAGAGCATGAACGGGGTAGGGGCAGAGAGAGAGGGAGACACAGAATCGGAAACAGGCTCCAGGCTCTGAGCCATCAGCCCAGAGCCTGACGTGGGGCTCGAACTCACGGACCGCGAGATCGTGACCTGGCTGAAGTTGGACGCCCAACCGACTGCGCCACCCAGGCGCCCCTGTTTCTTTAAATAGTACCTGTTACACTTGGATTGTAGGTACATCATGCTTTAGATACTCCAGGTACCTCAGTTGGTCTGGTCTGTGTTGGTTTAAAGGGAAAACTGAAGAGAAGCCACTATTGTGTGCGTGAGCTTGGAATTCAGAGCTGTGATCTTCAGGAGACCGACTGCTAGCATACAGCCTTGCACGTAGCAGGCCTTGAACATGATTAATGTATAATGTACGTAAATGCTGATTGGTGGTTGGTCAGTTTCATGGCATAATGTAGAGTGTCTTGAATTAACTTTTGTAAGCAAGAAAGGTAATCTGTCAGATGACATTACAGCTTGTTAGAATGAGTTACAGTTTCACAATGAGCAACCAGTTCTTTATTAGACAGTAATCTGCCCCCGTGTGACTTCAGTGTGAAATTTATAAAGATTTTTGGATATGTGCACATTTGCTTCCTGCAGTTCCAGCCTAGGGATAAATCGAAACCAAGACTCCCAGACTCTGCCTTCATCCTGAGCCAAGAATCAGTACTGTTGATGTATAAGCTATCCCATAACGTCAAGTTAAATTGATGTGAATCATCCTTAATCTTCGGAGAATTGTTTTTTCATTAATTCTTTCATTAATTCATTAATTCTTTTAATGTATATGATAAATATTTAGGAACTGGATTTGTATGATATCAAAGTGTAGAAAGTTTTGAACTGATACCTGAATTCCTTTTTAAGTTTTAATAAGTAGAATGCAGATAATCTGTTTAAGTTTAGATATAAGCTATGATTTCCACACCATTGGACTCTTTGCTTTTAATGTTTAGGAAGAATTTGACTATTGTAGACTATCATTTTATTTCCAGTTTATTTAACAGCAGATGCTAAATTTGAGTTTTGAATTTAGTGAGCAAAGTGGGCTGTGGAGGACCTTGGGCAGTGGACTTTTCCAGATGCAGGCTGTGTGTGGAGCTCTGGGCCCTGACCTTCATACAGTAGGCATAAGCGAGTACCTGTCTAAAGGTTTGAGGGTTAAATGGGTGTTTGTAGAGCGTTGTGGTTGGTACATGAGACACCTGATGAAGATTAGCACTTACTGTAATTCCCGCTTCTCTTTTCCAGGATAAAATGTGTTGATTTTTTAGAAATTTAAATAGCCTTTTTTTTTTCTTGTTTTTCTTCTTCTTCTTCTTCTTCTTCTTCTTCTTTTTTCTTGGTGCCTGACTTAATGGGACTGTGACAATAGTTGTCCTCTAATTCTCTGGCTTTGTAGTGTGTGTGGTTTTTTTTTTTTTTTTTTCCTAATTCTCTGGCTTTGTAGTTTTTTTTTTTTCATTCTTGATTTTTTTTTTTCCAAAACAAAAATTTTACACTTACCAAAATGCTAAAATATTTTATCTTTATTCAAAGCATTTGAATTTAAATGTGAAGAAAACTGTTAGGTTCTAGTATAACCTTGGGTTATATGACACCATAAACCTTGGGTTTATGACACCATTAACTAGGGAATCTCTCTTAGATACAGATACCTGAGTTAATCTAAATACTTCCCATTCTTATGGAAATCCAGCAAGCAAACATGTGCTAAATACTTCTGGAGAATGCTGTTATTGAAATCATGGGTTGCATGAATTCTCTGGACAGATCAGTTTCTTTGGCACCTGTTGAAGTTGTGGCAATTATTATAGACTGATTGCACTTATTAGAATATACATTTGTCCAACATATCATTTTTAGTTCTCGCTGAGCAGAGAGATGGTACTTAGAATTATACTAAGTCAAGATCACAAAAACCTTACAGCATGAGAGTAAGGATTATGTTAAAGCAGGAAATAGTGTTTGAACTCTTAGGAATTGTCAGTTCAGAAATTCTCAATTGTTCAAGGGTTAGTTCTATGAAAATGAATTGTTAATATGTGGGTAATCAATGTTTTTCACTTTCTGAGCTCACTAGAACAGGATTTTCCATGAAGCAGATATCACCACATCAAAATTGCCTGGGCCGTTGATTAAATATGCAAATTTATGCCACCTAATTTTATGCCCACTAAAGCTGAGAACCTTTATATTGTGTGGAGGCTATTTTTTAGTGATCAATGCTTATCATTTTTCAATTAAAAGCTGTTCCCTGGGGTGCCTGGGTGGCTCAGTCCGTAAAGCGTCCCACTTCCACTCAGGTCACGATCTCACGGTTTGTGAGTTCGAGTCCTGCGTCGAGCTCTGTGCTGACAGCTCAGAGCCTAGAGCCTGCTTCAGATTCTGTTTCTCCCCTCTCTCTGCCCCTCCCATGCTCACACTCTGTCTCTGTCTCTCAATAATAAATCAACATTAAAAAAAAAAAAAAAAAAAACTCCATTAGGTGCATTGAAAACTGTATTTTTTCCCTTACAAATGACCCTGATTCGAATTTTACATGCAACATGTGCCCAGTTACGTAGGTGTGTTTAAATGATGGTGGGCCTAATTGTACCCTGAGTCTGTGCACTGGAGCATGTAGAACTGCATCCTGTAAGGCCACATTTTAACCTTAAGCTCATGGTCAGCTGAGTGGTAGATGCTGAGGTGGGTCTGTATGGGCCAGCCAGGTTGGTTAACAGGCCATTAGGACTCATAAATGTCACCTTTGCTCTGGTGTGTGCAGTCCGACTGAGCACACAGCACCCTGAGACACTGGGTGTAGTGATTATAAATGCATCCTGCATCATAACTAAATGATACGGTGTTTATTGACTTGGTGGATGTTTTAAGTGTGAAAGCAAGGAGACAGGTTTGTAATTCACGCATCCTGCCCTTCCAACTTCCAGTGTTGTCGTGTTCTCCCAACCAGATTGGAAACTTCAGGAAGTCTTTGTGTTTTTTTGTTCTAATTTATTTTGAGAGAGAGAGAGAGAGAGAGAGAGAGCATCTCAAGCAGGCTCCACACTGTCAGCACGGAGCCTGACGTGGGGCTCGAACCCACGAATTGTGAGCTCATGACCTGAGAGGAAATCAGGGGTCGGACACTTAACCGACTGAGCCACCCAGACGCCCCAGGAAGTGTTTTGATTCACTTCTGTATTCCTCATTCCTGTTGCACAGTGACCATTATTGTTTTAATTTGTATGTTTTCCACTTTCAGGTATTAGAGCTGGGTCTTTAGGAGCCCAGCTATGTACTATAAATTGGTATCCGCGACTGTAAATGTGTTAAATGATGCTGCAAAATCTACTAACGTTGATAATGTGTTCCTTACCTTTTTCCCTTCCACCACTGTGTCCTGCCCACTGCTGCGGGAAGAGGTGTGAAGGATAAGTGTATGTAAATACGATGTGGTTTGTTCTTAGGCTGTAACGCCAAGATCTCCGAGTAGCAGAGTGGACATGGAAGGGGCGAAGACCATTGTCGTGGGGTCGTAGGGGGTACAGAGCCCATTTCCCCCCCTGCTGCAGGAGGAGCCGTCAGAGGAGACTTGGAAAGAGTAGCCCCGGAGGCAGGAGGAGACCCAGGTGATGGGCTTAATGGAAACCCAGTCAGGGGAGCCGTCAGTCACGTCAAATGCTGCCAAGAAGTGGAGGAAGTGAGTTATGAGGATTAGCTCTTACGTCTGAAAAATTGAGTCAGTGGTGGTTGCCGTTGGGACAACTTTCAGCCTTGTTAGCATGTTCTCCAAGACTCTGCCCCTGCAGTCTTCACCAGCAGTCCTCTCAAGGCTTCCCCCTGGCAGACTGGCTTTCTTTCCTTTTCTTGGAAGAACCGAATTCTTTCTACCCCAGGGCTTTGGGATGCGCTGTTTGCCAGGAATGCCTTTCCCTGACGTTTCACAGGCTTAATTCTCTTTCTCACTTCCTAAAGCCCACTGTTATTTTAGGAGTCTCTACCCCTCCCCCTCATGCCACTTGCCACAGTTAGCACTTATGTCCTAATTGGGTGCTTATTTTATTGCCTAAGTTAGATTACAAACCCTGTAACAGAGACCGTGGCCATTTTGTTTACCTCCCTACACCCAGTGCCTGCTGTAGTGCCTAGCATGCAGTAGGTGCTCAAGAAATAGTCGATCGGATTACCAAACATGCTAACATACAGCAGAGTAGACACTGGTTTGAGGGTATGAAAGAGAAATTATCCTGAAGTTTTAACATTACAGTGCGCTGAATTCGTTCACAAATTTGTTGTGCCCCCAAATTTGCAAACTGACCGACAGATTACATTCCTCACGATAGAAACTTATCATTGTTGGTCCAGCCCGTGCCTGCTGAAAGTGACAATGAGCAGTCTTCCTCGAGCCACCCCCTCTATCCAGAGACTGGTGACCTTACACCTAGATTTCCCAGTCGGGATTCTGAGTTTTCAGCCTCCATATCATTTTAAGGCCTTTGTTTTTGTGACTTTCAGAAATGATGGGTTTAAAAGATGACTTGTAGTTAAAAAAAGACTTCAGTCGTGATGCCAACAGAAATGGGTTCCAAGGGTGGAGGGTGGTGGCGGGAGCCCGGTGGGAGTGGGTGTGTGGAGCGGGTGTGAGTTGAGGAAGTGGGGGGCCGCCGATGGGGGCAACGTGTGAAGAATTTCGCTGCAAGAGTAGGAGGGGGCATGGATGGCATCAGGAGCTTTTTAAAAAAAGGATGATGATAGGAAGGCATATTCATACATCCACAGCAGTGATGCACGGAACGGGGAGAAACTGACCATTTCTCGAGAAAAGAGAAGCCTGAGTGCAAGTGAAATCCTTGAGAAGGCAAAAAGAGTGTGAGACCCAGTGACCGAAGGAAGGCCCAGCGTTGGGCTGGAGCACAGTGTCCCTTGCATCCTAACAGGTGCCTGTGGGGACACGGGCGGCTGGTGCAGTTTCCCCTGTGAACTAGGTGTCACGGTCTCCGGAGAGTGACAAGCAGTGACTGCCCCCCACTTGCTGGGAAAGCGGGGGTGTCGAGG
The DNA here is from genome assembly GCF_016509475.1 of Prionailurus bengalensis. Lineage (NCBI taxonomy): Eukaryota > Metazoa > Chordata > Mammalia > Carnivora > Felidae > Prionailurus > Prionailurus bengalensis. Next base: position 185,939,143 of record NC_057344.1, on the reverse strand, counting down.
GTGCCCTGGAGACATGTGGTGTCACTTTAAAGTGAGTCCACTTACTGGGATCATTTCCTCTCGCTGGAGCATTGGTTTTTTGGGGGGTTTTGCCAACCCATTGCAAGCAGGGAAGGGGAGGGGGTGGGGAAGTAGTAACACAGTGACAGGGTCAGCGGATTAGAAGGTGGAGGATTGTGGGATTTTGGAACCAGAAGATAGGCAATGGCTGGCGAGGGCTGTTTGCAGTCACTATGCCAGAGGTGGTGAAGCTGACACCTGTCCTGTATGCCTGCCTGTGGTGCTGGTGGCCGCTACTGGGAAAGGAGGGAACCCCTGGAGCTAGGGGGTCAAGAACGGAGTGTCCAGCCAGGGTTCCGGATGGCTCGTGCGCGTGTCTGTTAAAGTCACCAAACACGATGGCAGCAGTGATAGTGGAGAAGGTGAGAGGGCGTGGGCGCTGAGGTCACCTACGAATGAGGACACGTGGCCAAGCAACGAATGATAGTAGCAAGGGTGACAGAGGAGAACAGGAAGCTGCGTGTATGTGCTTTGAAAGGAAAGGGTGCCTTGGGTGGCTCAGTTGGTTGAGTGTCCAACTTGATTTTGGCTCAGGTCACGTTCTCACAGTTCGTGAGATTGAGCACTACGTTGGAGCACTGAACCTGCCTACATTGAGCACTACATTGAGCACTGAGCCTGCCTGGGATTCTCACTCTCTCCCTTTCTGTGTGTTCCTTCCTCCACTCATGTGCCTGCTCTCTCTCTCAAAAATAAATAAGTAAAAACATTAAAAATAAAAATTAAAAAAAGGCCCGGAGGGAGTCAGCGACTGACTCACCATCACCTGGTAGGTAGTGAGGCCGAGGTTCAAACCTGGGCAGGCTGAGGCCAAGCCACGCTCCTAAAGCCCCGGGCAACTGCGAGGAGCTTGAAACAGACACCCATGCTTCTAGGGATACGGGGCAGAATAAAATACTAAACCAGCACGGAGGCATGGATCGTGTTTGTAATTCCTGTATCAGCCGTAAGTTAGTACTTCTCTCATCTGGGCCACCCAGTAAAGGCTGTAATGAATATGGGGGTCTGCTTTGATTTGGTTTTGAAGCTGGACGCAGCAGCCCTCCCTGTTGGCTTTGGGAGGCAATGTCTAGGGCTGCTGTCTGGCCTAATCATGCCTTTTTTTTTTTTTTTTTAATCCAAGTTAATGTATAGTGTAATAATGATTTCAGGAATAGAATTTAGTGATTCATCACTTACGTATACCACCCAGTGCTCATCCCTACAAGTGCCCTCCTTAATGCCAGTCACACATTTAGCCTGTCCTCCACCCACCTCCCCTCCAGCAACCCTCAGTTTGTTCTCTGTATTCAAGAGTCTCTTATGGTTTGCCTCCCTCAGTTTTTATCTTATTTTTCTTTCCCTTCCCCTGTGTTCATCTGTTTTGTCTCTTAAATTCCACATGTGAGTGAAATCATATGATACTTGTCTTTTTCTGACTTATTTCACTTAGCATAATACACTCTGGTTCCATCCATGTTGTTGCAAATGGCAAGATTTCATTCTTTTTGCTCACTGGGTAATATTCCACCGTGTGCATTTTGTGTGTGTGTGTGTGTGTGTGTGTGTGTGTGTGTGTGTGTACACACCACGTCTTTATCCATTCATCACTTGATGGACATTTGGGCTCTTTCCATACTTACTTTGGCTACTGTTGATATTGCTGCTGTAAACATTGGGGTGCATGTGCTCTTTTGGATCAGCATTTTTGTATCCTTTGGATAAATACCTAGGAGTGCAGTTGCTGAGTCATAGGGTAGTTCAGGTTTTTTTTAATGTTTATTTTTGAGAGAGAGACAAAGCACAAGCAGGGGAGGGGCAGAGAGAGAGGGAGACAAAATCTGAAGCAGGCTCCAGGCTCCAAGCTGTCACCACAGAGCCTGACACAGGGCTCAAACCCATGAACCATGAGATCATGACCTGAGCTAAAGTGGGATGCTTAACCTACAGCCATCCAGGTGCTCCTATTTTTAATTTTTTGAGAAACCTCATACTGTTTTCCAGAGTGCCTGCACCAGTTTGCATTCCCACCAGCAACGCAAAGGGGTTCCCTTTCTCTGCCTCCTCGCCAACATCTGTTAAAATGAACAACTCTGGGGGCGCCTGGGTGGCGCAGTCGGTTAAGGGTCCGACTTCAGCCAGGTCACGATCTCGCGGTCCGTGAGTTCGAGCCCCACGTCAGGCTCTGGGCTGATGGCTCGGAGCCTGGAGCCTGTTTCCGATTCTGTGTCTCCCTCTCTCTCTGCCCCTCCCCCGTTCATGCTCTGTCTCTCTCTGTCCCAAAAATAAAATAAAAACGTTGAACAAATGAAAATAAATAAATAAATAAATAAAATGAACAACCCTGGCCTAATCCTGTCTTTAGTGCACTGCTGCTCAAGGAAACGACTGGGAGAGCAGAGAGGCGGCCCGAGGTGACTGCTTAGAATAGTGGGCTTTAGTGAGCCCTTGCTCAAGGGCCGGACAGGACCCTGGAGGAGCTCAAACTGAGCCATCCGCCTTTCCCGCTGTGTGAAGGGACACTTCAGGGCCTGGGAACCTCTAGATCTGCCAAGTTGTGCGTGAAAATCCTGAGGGCTTGGGGCTGCAGATGTTCTAGGGCCAGATCTGACGCTGGTGGTGATCAAAGGGTCTCTTCATGCACCTGCTGCTGCCCATCTCCCTTCTTGTCCACCTTTGGCTTGTCAAGCTTCTCCTAGGCAGCAGTCTGTCGTAGAGGAGAGCATGGGAGAGACCGCGAGGTCTCATACAATTCTCGGAATAGCTCTGCGACCAGGGAATTGCTACCCTTGTCTTACAGAAAAGAAGTTCAGAGAGTTTCGGTGTGTGTCAGTCGCACTCGTAGGTGGTAGAACCAGGTTGCAGAACAGATGATCTGACCCCAGATAATAATAATTGCTAACAGTGCCTGAGTGCTTACTGGGAGCCGGGCACCATTCCGAGCACATCTCATGAATAACTCCTTCATGCCTCACCACAGTCCTACAAGGCAAGTGCTATTATTGGCATCCTCCCTAGTTCACAGATGAAGAAACTGAGGCATTGGGAAGCGTTCTAGCTTGTCCATGGTAATTACATGAGCAGCAGGGTGGGATACGCATGTGAGGCCAGGCAGTATGGTACAGGACCCTTGGGTTTAACCACTCTACGTGCTGCCTTTCTGGGGTCTGTGTTGTTCTACGACACTGCCCTGCGCCCCCTTGCCAGCTGCCTTGCCCACAGCCGTCTCCTGAGCACCGTCTTCTGCAGTGGCATGGCCACCATAATGTCTGTGTGGCATGGATCACAAGGTTTCAGTCTTCAGATGCTCCTTCATCTGTGATTACTGTCAGCTCTGTGAGGAAACAGGCCGTGAGGGGGAGTGATGCTTTCCCCTGCAGACGTGGGGGTGGCAGGCCGTAGAGCTGGGACAAGAACCCCAAATCCTGACCCCTACGATGAGTGTGGTTTCCTCCCAGACAGTACTGCCCACCAGCCAGTTGCACATGTCCTCTTTCTGTGCCTCCTGAGGAGGTGTGTGTGTGTGTGTGTGCACAAGCACATGTGTGCACGTGTGTGTTCAGGTGTCATAGAGCCATGGTGTGTGTGTGTGTGTTCGGGGTTCATAGAGCTCTGCTCTGTGTGCGTGTGTGTGTGTGTGTGTGTGTGTGCAGGGTTCATAGAGCTCTGCTGTGTGTGTGTGTGTTCGGGGTTCATAGAGCTGTGTGTGTGTGTGTGTGTGTGTGTGCAGGGTTCATAGAGCTCTGCTCTGTGTGTGTGTGTGTGTGTGTGTGCAGGGTTCATAGAGCTCTGCTCTGTGTGTGTGTGTGTGTGTGTGTGTGTGTGCAGGGTTCATAGAGCTGCTGTGTGTGTGTGTTCGGGGTTCATAGAGCTGTGTGTGTGTGTGTGTGTGTGTGTGTGTGTTCGGGGTTCATAGAGCTCTGCTCTGTGTGTGTGTGTGTATGTGTGTGTGTGTGTGTTCGGGGTTCATAGAGCTCTGCTGTGTGTGTGTGTGTGTGTGTGTGTGTGTGTGCAGGGTTCATAGAGCTCTGCTGTGTGTGTGTGTGTTCGGGGTTCATAGAGCTGTGTGTGTGTGTGTGTGTGCAGGGTTCATAGAGCTCTGCTCTGTGTGTGTGTGTGTGTGTGTGTGTGTGTGCAGGGTTCATAGAGCTCTGCTCTGTGTGTGTGTGTGTGCAGGGTTCATAGAGCTCTGCTCTGTGTGTGTGTGTGTGTGTGTGTGTGTGTGTGTTCAGGTGTCATAGAGCTGTGCTTTCTTCCCCAGAAGTGTTACAGGGGGGCAGCCCGCCCGCCTGTATTGTGCTGTGAGTGTTCTCTGTCCCATTTTCCAATCCATCAAGATTGTTTCGCATTTTGTTGGTCTACAGGCTTGCAGCAGGTAAAGGCGCCCACAGAGAAAGGAAAGCAGGTGGGCTTGGGGAGAGGCAGAGAACTCATCTTCAGAATGAAGCCTCGGGCCAGATGGGGCAGATGTGCGGTTTGCAGCGGGAAGGCCATTCAGAACAGAACGGTCAGTGGTGGACACCGAGGAGGACCGTGAGACTCAGTGACACACAAACGAGAAAAACACACTTGGACCATGAATCGTAGGCTAGAAACCATGATAATGCAGCGCCGAGGAAACAACAGTTATGTCTTGTGTTTTTTACACAAAGTGGCTCAGAACATCACACGTCAGGGCACCTGGGTGGCTCAGCCGGTTAAGGGTCTGACTCGATTTCGGTTCAGGTCATGATCTCACAGATCGAGCCCCGCGTCAGGCTCCCGGCTGTCAGTGCCGAACATGCTTGGGATTCTCTCACCCTCTCTCTCTGCCCCTCCCCCTCTCATTCTCTCTCTGTCTCTCTGTCTCTCTCTCACTCAAATAAATAAACATTAAAATGCAAAAGAACATCACACGCCAATTATCCCATTTACTCACTCGACATGTAAGGGGGGCTTGATGGGGTGAGGCAGTCTGGGTGGGGAGTGGGGGAGCAGAACGTGAGCTAATGTAGCTTCCATTTGAGAAGTGGGAGTTGAAGGAACAGATTTGCAGATTGGCTCAGCCATGCCACTCACTGAAGAGCTGTGCCCTGTGGGAAGCCCAGTCCCTGAAATTCATGGTGTCTGGGCACCGAGTCCTATTTGGGAAGCCACAGCGCCCCCTGGTGCCTGAGAAGTCTAACTCTAGCTCCAAGCAGGCCAGCACCCAAGGCTCCCAGCCCACAGGGCCAGGTCTGCAGAGCTGAGCCGTCTAAGGTAGGAGGGAGCTGCTCCCTACGGCCACGGCCACGGCCACAGCCATGTGGGTTTCTGAGGGGGCTCTGTGGGAATGCCTCCACCCAGGAAACCCCACCACAGCATAGGCTTTCTGGCTAATGCAGGGTCACCAGAGAGTGTGCTCGGCTAGGCCCAGCAGCCCGGGAGGGACACCCCAGAGAGGGTGACTGTGTGGGAGGGTCCCCATCAGGAGAGGGGGTTCCTGAGGTCTTCTGGGCTCACCAGGTGGAGGATGGTTGGAAATCCCTGCAGAGGGCAGCAGTTCACTTGTTTGTGCAGTTCATGTGTAAATCGCCTCCAAGACGTGAGTGTGAAACTGGGCCTCATGCTCTGAAGAGCCAGGCTTAGTTCAAGGCTTTCTGGGGATAAATGGAGACCCACCAAATGAGCATAAGCAAAGGTGGTTTATTCTGAGTTTGCAGGGGTGTCAGCCGCCGGCAATTGTGGGTCGGCAGAGACTCAAAGCAGGCGGAGGAGTGGGAAAGCTTTATAGGGGAGGAGGGTAGCCCCAGGTTTGCCCCAGTTGGAGGCTGCTGGCCCCGGGGAAGCTGGAGGCGGGTTAACTAGAAACTGGGGTGCAGGGTGGGCTTCCTCTGGGAAGTCCTAAGTTGGAAACAAGAACAAAAATTAGGGAAGCTGTCAGTTATTGATCAAGTCCTGGCCACTTGGGGCTAGTTGTTACCAGCTTCCCGGATGGTTACTAGAAATAGCAATGTGACTTCCTGCAAGAATGACCTCTAGCAGGCTGGCTTCTTGGGCTGGGCATGGTAGATAAGGGGTTGGTTTCCTGGGCAGGCCGCCACGGCCTGTGGGGCAGACTCCTATTTTTGTATGTGGTCTGGCCATTGACCATCTGTATGTTTCGTCTCTCACTCTGCTGTTGCTACCTTGAATTCTGGACAGGGGTTTCCATATTTTCATTTCACACTGGGCCCCTCAAAAGATGTAGCCATTTCTGTGTTCATCTTTGGACTCATGACCAAGCCAGCTTTTGTGTGGTTTTGAGTGGAGGCTGATTCACCTGCACTTTTCAGCTTTTACTCAGAATGGGAGACGGTAATGTCACCAGGTACCTGGTGGGGCCCAGGCCCAGGCACCCAGGAGGAGGCCCTCAGGGCCTGGCCAGTGTGCCATTTCCTTTTCCAGCTGGAAGCTTTTCTGGTGTGTGTCTTGCATCCTGGCATGGCCAGGGTCTTCTGGGCAGCAGGAGTCATGAGTGTGGGCCAAAACGATCTGTCTACCTTGGGTCAAATCTCACTAATTCAGACCCTGTTGGTTTTAAGCAGACAGGTTTTGGTCTCTTTTTGGAAAAAAAGAAAAAAAAAGATTTGCTAAACAAACGCACTGTACAAAAATTTGCAGGGAAAAAGGCAATATTAACGTGCTGAGAGCAAAATTTTCAAGGACCTCATAAGCACTGTGTTTTACAAAACCAGTGAATTACCTTATGAGTGTAAAATGTAATTTCAGTGCATTCGTTGCTATTCCTGTGTTGGAAGAGGTCATTAAGAGGATGTGATCGTCGGTTGACCCATGAGCTGGACTTCGGGAGATCTGAGGCTCCCCTGTTCTTGAAATGTATATTCTGCCCACAGTTTTCACAGTGGGAGCTGTTGAAAGGATGTAGCCTTGAGAGAGTAACGTGGCGTTGAGACTGTCTGGATGGTATGTGTAACTAAGCCACATTAAGGCCTCCACATGAAGTTTTAAGATTCTGGTCGCTGCAGGTGGTGGGGGCAGAGCTACTGGTCTCGCAGCCCCCAAGACAAGCCCCTTGTTTTATGACACCTGCCACTTACAAGTCTGGAGTGACCTGCCTCTTTCTTCCAGAGCCAGCTCCCAGGCCACACTCTGTCCCTTCGCGGCCACAAGGCCTTACCCAGTCGACTTTACCTCTGTGGGCCTCATCTTCCTCATCCGTGAAATGGGACAGTGATCCTGCACTGTGGGGGCCCAGTGAGGCTAAAGGAGATCATGTTCACATAGAGGGGTTAGTGTGGGCTGGCCCAGATCCACACTCAATATACCCAGCCATCGCTGCCCTGGCTCGCTTGTGGGGCTAGCCCTAAGATCATCACCATCACCTTGCTGCTTTGGTTAAGGTTTTCTTTCTGGTCAAAGAAAATGTTCCCATTGAATATCCCCTCAGACATCAGCTCTGGCTTGGAATGCCCTCCAAACTCTCAAAATATGACAGTCTTTCTCCACTGAAGGTATTTGAGAGAATACACCGCAGGGGCTCTGGGCAGCCGACAAAGAGGTCCTCCCTAAACTTTTGGAAAACCAGTGGTATGGGCTGGAATAGAAGTATGGCCTCCGGCGTGGCCATGTTCATGAAGGAAGAGCTCGTTTGCATGCAAAGGTCTGAGGGTCCTTTTGGAAGAAGCCCCCTGCTCTGTAGTTACACCTCCAAAGCAGAGCATTGGGGATGGGCTGGGGACACAGTAAATGGTGCGGATGAGTAACCAGCAACCATGGCAGTGCTGCCTTCCTCCACACCCGGGTGTCCTCCCTGCTCCCCTGTGACACTATCAGCTTCAAGACTGTAGCATCTGACTGGTCCTGGTACGGGCGACTCCTGGGATAAGGCGGCCATGATACTTTGCAAACACCTGGTACTTACCTTGGTTCTGAGTGGCCAGAGGAACACAGTCAGTACTCCCTAGATCTGGCCATCTGCCCACTGCCCCAGTTTCTTGGTGACCTTGATCCCACCTGCCCTGCCTCAGAACTTTGTAGTCTTCACAATGTCTCCAGGAGGCCTAGGGAACACCCGAGTTACAGAAAACAAGATTCAGATTCACTTCTTTTGATTGAACCAAATCCAAGGGTTTTTGACCCAAGGGTTTTTCAAAAACAAGTACCAGGCTTCTTCTAATTGACTGTCAAAAAATGTATCACACAAACCAAGACGAGCCTTGTATCTTGCTCAGGTTCTCCCAGAGCTGTCACAGGCAGAGTCCACACCAACTCCCTCATCACCCCTGCTTCCTGGATCTCTTACCTCCCTAAGTCAGCGCCCTGTTTGTGGGGAGCACATTTTCCAGAAGCGTCCTGAGAAAGGGCACATGGGAGTAGACTTTCTGAGGTATCTTACCTCTGAAAATGTCTCCCGCATCTATGGACACCTTGGCTGGGTGCACATTTCCAGGTTCCATTTCCCCTCGGGGTTTGGAAGGCACTTCCCCTTACCCTGCAGCTCTCTGTGGTGCCAGTGACCTGTCCTTCATATGTGATGACCTGGTTTTCAGTTTTGTGTCTGTTTTCTCCTCTGGATATGTTTGGTCATCCCTTCCCCCCCAGTATCCTGAGATTTCACAGTGATGTGTCCCTATGTGGGATTCTTTCCATTCATTCACTGGGATCTTCAGGGGCTTTCATCTAGAAAGCCAGGCCCACAATTTACAAAGAATAATAAATCATGCAGTAGCCTTTGCTGTAGATTCTCAGAGAGTACTTTCCTTGTTGTGGCTGAATTCTTAAACTGTAACTGACTGTTCGCTGCAAATCAGACGTGATTTGACAAAATCAGACTACCAGTCAATACCCGTTTCCTATCCAGTTCTGCAAAGAGGGTGTTTGTGTCATTGATGAACATGTGTACCTTCGATATGATTGTTGGTTGGTGTTTCCATTTATGTTAAGGAGTAAGACAGACAACAAAGATGTTGTACCTTGAGACGCAATAGGCATAGATAACCTCAAAAGCACGGATAACAATAGTATGTCATAAAATGGTGCGTAGTTATGAGAAGTAAGGAATTTGGAGTATTCACTGCTTTTGTTTTTAATACAATTTATTTAATTGTAAATCTATAGAATGTAATTTATAGAATCTGCTTTTTAAATTCTCAGGAACTTTTCAAACTGGTTGCCTCCGAACCAGAACAAGACAGCTCCAGATCAGCTCTGGAATCCGTGTCCTTCAGCTCTGGGGCTTTTTAAAAGAGATTATTATTATCTTGATTTTTTTTCCTTCACTTTATTTTTCTCTGTTCTCTTTGTCTGGAATTCATGTGAACTCCTTCTCTTACTTTTACAATCTTTTTTCTCTTTCTTTTTAAAAGGTCTCATTGCTTTTTTGCTTTATTTTCTGAAAGGTATCCTCAACTTTGGCTTCCAATCTTTTAATTAATTTTAATTTTTTTCTGGCATATTTTAATTTCCAAGAGTCCTTTCTTATTCCTTGATTATTATTATTTCCCTCTTCCATCTCCTCCTCCTTCTTAGAGATCCTGTTCTTGTCTCATGGGTATCTCTGTCTATGTATGATGTCCCTGAAAATGCATGTGATTTCTGTGTATGTATTTAGTTTTTGTTTCCAAGCATTATCTGTAGCTTGACTTTGGGCACATGGAATTAGAGGTGCCTTTGACGTATCCAGGTGTGATTGTTGGCTACCTGGTGTGTTCAGAAGAGTGTTTTAAAATTGCAGTATAGAGGGGTGCCTGAGTGGCTCAGTTGGTTGAGTGTCTGACTTCAGTTCAGGTCATGATCTCGCAGTTTGTGAGTTTGAGCCCCGCGTCAGGCTCTATGTTGACAGCTCAGAGCGTGGAGTGTGCTTTGGATTCTATGTCTCCCTCTCTGCCCTTCCCCCACTCACGCTCTGTCTCTCTCTCTCTCTCTCTCTCTCTCTCTCTCAATAAACATTAAAAAACATTAAAGAATAAAATTGCAATATAGGGACACCTGGGTGGTTCAGTCAGTTAAGCAACCAATTCTTGGTTTCCACTCAGGTTATTGATCTTACAGTTCATGGGTCCGAGCCCCACATCACATCAGGCTCCATGCTGACAGTGTGGAGCCTTCTTGGGGATTCTCTCTCTCTCTCTCTCTCTCTCTCTTTCCCCATCTCTGCCCCTCCCCCACTCATGCTGTCTCCGTCTCTCTCAAAATAAATAAATTTAAAAAAACACACAACAACTTTAAAATCGCAATATAGGGGTACCTGGCTGGGTTGGTAGGGCATGTGACTCTTGATCTTGGGGTCATGAATTTCAAGCCCCATGTTGGGCCTAGCTTACTTAAAACACACACACACACACACACACACACAACAACAACAACAAATTAAAACTGAATAGTCAAAAATAAAATTGGAATATAACTTCAGAAATTGGCCTGGGTGTGATGAGGTCATCTAAGGAGGGAACAGAGAGTAAGACAAGTACAGGGTCTTGGTAGAACCCGGCCGTGGGCCTCCCAGATGTGAGGACCCTGCAAAAGGGACCGACTGGCAAAGGAAACCAAGAAGGAGCAGCTGGGGAGGCAGGAGGGAGCCCAGGTGTCAGAGAAGCCAAGCTTTCGAGAAGGAGGGGTGGTCAAGCGTGGAAGATCCTGAGAGGCCCATAAGTTGGGAGTGAACGCTCTTCAGGTGAGAAAGCCCATGGAGTGGTTTGTGGCTCATCCTTTAGACCCAAGTGTCCGCCTCTAGTCTTCGTTTCCATTTTATTCCGTGACTTTCGAGCTCATACTCCCGAGATGCACTGTTTCCACATCAACACGTGCTTTCATTTCTTGCACCTCCTACTCTTCCTCTTCATGCTCATTTAATTAGCACCTACTGCGTGCGGCACTGTGACCTGCATTAGTTCATCACTGTGTTGCCCTTGATAACGTGTGCGAACAGCCTCCTGGGTGACAGACGTGGTACTTCACAGACACCGTCGTTACGCCTGGCAACAGCGCTGTGGTCATTTCACAGCGGAGTCACAGGCTCAGAGTGGTGAACGGATGTGCCCAGAGTCATACCCTGGGGAGGGGCCCACAGGACCCCCAGCCTCATCTGAAAACTTCGAAGTGTTCACAGCTCTTTCCTTTTATCTGCACGTTGTCATTAACAGTGAAAACAGAGGTCCAGTACATCTGTGTCGAAACACCACGCTTAGGATCTTCTGCCCTGCTTTCCGAGGAAATGTCAAACACGTGGCAAGACCCACTTTAACTCCCCTGGGGGTCTATAACAGGGGTAAAAAGCCACAGGTCTTTAGTCTTGAGGTAATTCCAGATTGAAATAGAGACCTCAGACCCTTCTTTCCCTTCGATTCCTTTCCCCAACTACAGACACAAGAGTCTCATTGACCCTCCTCCCATAAAAAGTTGTGTAAACACATTGAGCCCCAGGCTTGCTTTTGATATCCCACCACCTGGACAAGTGTTACCCAAAAGCCTGCAGACATTGGGTGGGCCTATGGTGTGAGGGTGGGCTGGCTGGCTGTGAGTCCCGGGAGATGAACCCTCCTGGGAGGCCTTGGCTAACTCAGGAAACCTCTGCCCTTCCACTGGATTTGGAGACAGACGGGACCACAGAGCGTGTCGGAGAAGTGGGGGGGAGCCAATGGATGGAAGCATGAAGCTCCCCATGCTCTTGGAGAAAGCACTCAGAAATGTGAGCGGCTTCTGCTCCTACCTGTGGGCAAGAGAAAGGGTGAGAATTCCAGTCTGGACCCTTGGGTTCTACCCTCCTCTCCCACGCGATGTCTGGTGACCTTGAGCAAGTCACTGAATGTCTCTGTGCCTCAGTTTCCTCATCTGTAGGTTGAGAATTACCATGCTACCCGCTGCGGAAAGCTGTTGTCAATATGAAATGAGTTAAAACACACAAAGTGCTTGTAACAGTGCTGGCCTTGGCCGGATACCCCATGTCGGCTGTTGGTTCTGTAACAGTGATGCTGATTATTTTGTAGACAGGTGTCTTCTGCAGGCGGCCCTCCGCTGGGCGTTCTTTGGAATCCGTAGCCCTCACATTCCCTCTCCCAGAAACCGAGGAACTACTGTAAGATAGAGGCTAAGCTATGATAGGGATTAAATAACACATGCTTAAGTCTTTTTATCATTTATGTGAGAGCCTAAGTACCTTTAGCTAGGAACTGTATGCTTTTTGTTTTGTTTTGTTTTAGAGAGAGAGAGGGCAAGGGAGAGGGGCAGAGGGAGAGAGAGAGAATCTTAAGCAGGCTGCATGCCCAGCATAGAGCCCAATATGGGGCTTGATCCCACAAACTGTGAGATCATGACCTGAGTCAAAATCAAGAGCCGGATGTTTAACTGACTGAGCCACCCAGGCACCCCTGTATGATTTTTATATGCCTTCTGGCCAGGAAGGGATCTCTCTCTCTCTTTTTTTTTTTTTTTAATATTTTTTGTTTTGAAAGAGACACAGAGAGCACATGTACTCATGCATGAGTAGGGGGAGAGGCAGAGAGAGGATCCCAAGCATGGTCTGTGCTGTCAGTACAGAGCCCAACACGGGTCTTGATCCCGTGAACTGTGAGCTGAAACCAAGAGTCAGATGCTTAACTGACAGCCACACAGGTACCCCGATTTTTTAAAAAATAATTTATATATTTTTGCCTAAATTTCCAAAGTAATATGCATGTATATTTGTGATAGAAAATGTGGAAAATACAGAAAAGTTCAGAAAAGCAAATAATAAAATCACCCACAACCCTATCATCCAGAAAGAACACACCTGAGGACATATCCATCCAGTTTTTTCATGCACATACACTTATATTAGCAAGACTGAGATTATCCAATAATCTTGCATATAATTTTGCAACTTGTTCTTTTATTCAACATTATATTGTGACATAATTTTCAAGGGACTCTGTCTTACATACCTTTGTGTCTCTTTTTTTTAAATTTTTTTTTTAACGTTTATTTATTTTTGAGACAGAGAGAGACAGCATGAACAGGGGAGGGTCAGAGCGAGAGGGAGACACAGAATCTGAAACAGGCTCCAGGCTCTGAGCCATCAGCACAGAGCCTGACACGGGGCTTGAACTCATGGACCGCGAGATCATGACCTGAGCCGAAGTCGGATGCTTAACCGACTGAGCCACCCAGGCGCCCCATACCTTTGTGTCTCTTGTTGATTTTTAGGATAAGGTTTTGAGCCTCTTGCTCAGGATTTCCGAAACGGAAGTTATTTATGGTCTCCTTTATAGGAAAAATTTCATGGGCACCCCAAGAATCACCCATCAGTGAACCTTTGAGGTATCCTTGGGACCCAGTCTGAGAACCAGTACATGAGATGGATTGATAAATGAATAGAAGATGAATTAATGGATGGATGTGGCCAACAACACCTGCCGTGGTCGATACCTAACAGGGTTTATTGAAAAGGCTTCCTTTATGTGGGGTGAGGGTGCTTGTGGAAGCGATCCGTATCTGTTTAAGTGCAGGTCTGGTCTAGACCAACAGCCGGCCACACTCGCCGTCCCTGCTACTTGCCATCCATTCTATCTTTTGAGTCTTGTTCAGACTCCTTTTTTCATATTTGCAGCACACAGCTACTCCGTCTGTAGCTGTTTCCAACTATCTATGACTCTAATTATCAACCTGCTTGGCCAGCTTGAAAATATGTGAGATTGTCTCCACAATTCTAACCCACCACCATTTAAACATATATGTGTCCTGTATTCCTATTAAATTAATAGAGTCTTAAAGTCCTGTATTGAAGTATTATACACATTAAGGACAGTAAGCAAATTATCACTGTATAGTTTGATGAATTATCATGAAGTGAAAACTTCCAGGTAACCCGTCCTCAGATTAAGAAACCGGATATTGTCAGAGTCCCAGAAACCTACTTTATGCCGCCTCCTGTCCTTACCATCCATTACTTTTGCCTGCCTTTGAACTTCATAGAAGTACATCTATATCCACTACACATGTATTTTTTGTGATGTGTTTAATTTCTTTCTCTCAACATTATCTTTGTGAGATTCACTTGTGTTATGTGTAGGGACAATCAAATATCTTCATTGCCTTATATTCCATTGTCTGTATATACCACAATTTATTTATGTATTCTATTGTTGATATACATTGAGTTGTTTTCAGTATAAGGCTATTAGGAATGAAGCTTCTATGACCTTCTTGCACATATATTTCGTTAATATACGTAAACATTTCTTTTTTTTTTTACATTTATTTATTTTTGAGAGACAGAGAGAGACAGAGTGTGACCAGGGGAGGGGCAGAGACAGAGGGAGACACGGAATCTGAAGCAGGCTCCAGGCTCTGAGCTGTCAGCACAGAGCCCGACACGGGGCTCGAACCCACGAATCATGAGATCATGACCTGAGCCGAAGTTGGATGCTTAACCGACTGAGCCACCCAGGCACCCCTCCCCCCTGTTTTTTAAACAGAGAGGAAGATGAACCATAAGAAACTCTTAATGTTTACTTATTTTTCAGAGAGAGAGCGAGAGTGACCATGAGAGGGTGAGGTGCAGGGAGAGAGGGAGACACAGAATCAAAGCAGGCTCTAGGCTCTGAGCTGTCAGCACAGAACCTGATGTGGGGCTCAAACCCACGAACCACCAGATCATGACCTGAGCTGAAGTTGGACACTTAACCAGCTGAGCCACCCGGGCGCCCCCATATGTAAGCATTTCTGTTGGGATATACCTAGGAGTGAGTCATGAGGTGTATGCCAACAGTTTTTCAAAGTAGTTGTACCAAGTTACCCCACCCCCCCCGACTCGCAGTGTAGGGACATTCCAGTTGTATCATCTCTTTGCCAAGACTTGGAATTTCCTGTCTCTTTCACCATAGCCATGCTGTTGGATGTGTAGTAGTATAACATTGTGGTTTCACTTGTATTTCCATAAGGACTTGTGAAATTGAACATCTTTTCGTATGTTTACTGGCCATTTATAAACCATCTTTTATGGAGAGCCTGTTCAAGGATCTTGCCTGGGGAAGGCGGAAGGGATTGAATCCAGAAATGGACTAGCGTCAGGCACTGAGAGCTCTGGGCCACCATTTTATTGAAAATTTTGGTATCTGTAAGGACTCACTCCAGGGTCACTGGGAAACAGTACCTCGTTATTCTGAGATGTCCGCAGCTGCAAAATGATGAGATGTCCATCATGTGACATGATGCCTGCCAGGAGACTCTGTGTCTCACATGAGCTGGAATACGTAAGGCAGGTGATAGCTCATGAGGAGTGTGTCTTCACCTGACTCATGAAACAGCTGTTGTTTGCCTGGGCCTTTGGAATGTCAGGCTCCCGCCACCAGTTGGAGCAGAGCTTGACCCTACCTTCAGCCGTAGACTGCTGCGCTACTGAATCTAAATGAATCAGCCCCACAGGGTCCAAGTCCTATATGGCAAATCCTTGGATTGCGAGTAACTTGTCCTGTGAGTGTTCTGCAAGACGAGCAGGCATTTTGAATAATTTTTAACTTGATAAATGAGCGATGTCTTATAATACAAGTAGTGCAATGTCACAAGATCACAACTGAGCCAATGGTTCTCTCTCTCTCTTGCTGGGGAATTGTACGTGATTGTCTCCCATGCTCAGATGCTAGGTATCAGGCTGCCGTGTTTGGCAGAATTCAGTGATTTTTCATAACGTTGGACGATGCCCACAATAGGCACTAGTGTATTTTGGTCACTTCAAAGCACCTATGGACAGTCCTTTGCTTTTTCATACGAGAGTAAGCGTAGGAATGCTTTGTTTCGTTCTAGGTCAGGCAGCCTGTAGATATAGACCCTTTCCTCTGCTGCCTTTTTGCAAGTTACATTAAATACAGTATATGATGAGAGTTTATTGATACTGTACTGTAGTCAACATCCGTGCGAGTGTGTACAATGGTCCCCACGCAGAAAAAACTTTCATGGAGCCGATAGATAGCAGTGATTGTGTCAGTGGTAGTGAAAGTCGTCTTACACAGTAACCGTCTTCTCTTTTGTCTCCGTCACACCAGCCACGAAGGTTTTCAAAGGTAAGTGCAGGTTAATTTGTTTATTTCTCTTTATATTTTGCATTTTATTTATTATGTTGTATTATACTACAGTATTGTAATCATTTTTATATGAATATTTTTGGGTTGTGGGACAAGTCATCTGAGTTTCCATTATTTCTAATGGGGAAGTTCGCTTTGATATACAAGTGCTTTGGATTACAAGCGTATTTTTGGAGGAAATTATGCTGGCAACCCAAGGTTTTACTGTATCTGCTTAGATGTAACATGATCCTCTCTGCCGTGTCGAGTTTCACTTTCGTACCTTTCCCACCCTGTGATCCTTGTTAAAATGAGGCAACTCCACACCTCTCTTATTCTTCGTTTCTTTTTTTTTTTTTTTAATTTTGTTACATAAGTTAACCCATTTATTACAGGCTAGCAACGTTTCAATTTTTTTTTTTTTCAACGTCTATTTATTTTTGGGACAGAGAGAGACAGAGCATGAACGGGGGAGGGGCAGAGAGAGAGGGAGACACAGAATCGGAAACAGGCTCCAGGCTCCGAGCCATCAGCCCAGAGCCCGATGCGGGGCTCGAACTCCCGGACCGTGAGATCGTGACCTGGCTGAAGTCGGGACACTTAACCGACTGCGCCACCCAGGCGCCCCAAGGCTAGCAACGTTTCAAATGGCAGAGTTTCTACTGGTCTTTCAAGTCCTTCAGTCTGATGGCTGACTTTACGGTAAGGGAACACGCAGTGTTGTAGGGCCAGGAGCCACGGGCCGCCGATCTCATGCAGGAACCACAGCCAGATCCCCACAGCTCGTCTTCCATCTTGGTGGTGCCACAGAAGGAGCAAGTGTACTCAGTGGGCTGGCTTATTTCAACCTCTCTCGCCATTTTCCTGTGGGAGGCACCCTGACGGGTCCCCTATTTACCGAGGCTCCCGACCTTCTATGTGCGTTTAGCCACGCCTCCGCAAACTAGGTCCGAGCCCAGAGAGCTGCTTCTCTGTATTTCACATTAGCCAGAAAATTTCCCCCTTTGGAGGTCTGTTGTAGCGTAGCTGGAAAAGCTCACGCTTCGGGTTCAGACTGGACGAGGGCTTGTCTCAGCGTGCTAACTAGCTGTGTGATTTTGAGTGAGCCACTTCTTTGTACTGCTCAGTCTGCTCACCTATAAAATGGGTCTCTTGGGGCACCTGGGTGGCTAAGTCGGTGAAATGTCCGCCTCTTGATGACTCGGGTCATGAGCTTGAGGTTTGTGAGATCAAGCCCTGCATCAGGCTCTGTGCCGACAGCGTGGAACCTGCTTGGTATTCTGTGTCTCCCTCTCTCTCTCTACCCCTCCCCCCGCCTCGGTCTCTCTCTCTCAAAATAAATAAATAAACATTAAAAAAGGGGTCTATGCATGTCACAGGGATAGGGTTCAATCAGATAATTGATGCAAAAGCAAACCCTGAACCTTAGGTTACTGGGCAAATGTTATTTATTATTTACATTGGAGTGTGGACTTCATACATTTGGTCAGGCAAACCGATGAGAGGGGAAGGACCTTGGCCAAGCATCGGCCTTGGGGGCCAGAGGCAAGGACAATGGAGTAGGCAGGAAGAGTGACATGAAGTAGACTCTGGCAAGCCAGTACCCAGATTTCCATTGCTGGCTGGCTGGCAGGAAGCACAGGAGCCTGAGTGTCTGAGTCGGTAAAGCAGCCAGTGTAGAATGTCATCTGACCTCTAGAGGGAGGAGATGTATTGTTGGGTACTGGATGGTCTCGGTGGTTTTAGCTGAGCCCCTCGTGGCGCTTGCTGCTTAAATTTCACACTTGTCGGTCTGAAAGAAGCACCAGGATTGATATGACTTCTCCTGCTTTTTAATTTTATTTTTTATTTTTTAAAATTTACATCCAAATTAGTTAGCATATAGTGCAACAATGATTTCAGCAGATTCCTTAGTGCCCCTTACCCATTTAGCCATCCCCCCTCCCACAACCCCTCCAGTAACCCTCAGTTTGTTCTCTATATTTATGAGTCTCTTCTGTTTTGTCCCCCTCCCTGTTTTTATATTATTTTTGTTTCCCTTCCCTTACGTTCATCTGTTTTGTCTCTTAAAGCCCTCATATGAGTGAAGTCACATGATGTTTGCCTTTCTATGACTAATTTCACTTAGCATAATACCCTCCAGTTCCATCCATGTAGTTGTGAATGGCAAGATTTCACTCTTTTTGATTGCCGAGTAATACTCCATTGAATATATATACCAAATCTTCTTTATCCATCTATCCATCGATGGACATTTGGGCTCTTTCCATACTTTGGCTATTATTGATAGTCCTGCTATAAACATGGGGGTGCATGGTCCTTTCGAAACAGCACACCTGTATCCCGTGGATAAATGCCTAGTAGTGCAATTGCTGGGTCATAGGGTAGTTCTATTTTTAATTTTGTGAGGAACCTCCATACTGTTTTCCAGCGTGGCTGCACCAGCTTGCATTCCCACCAGCAGTGCAAAAGAGATCCTCTTTCTCTGCATCCTCGCCAACATCTGTTATTGCCTGAGTTGTTAATAGCCATTCTGACACGTGTGAGGTGGTATCTCACTGTGGTTTTGATTTGTATTTCCCTGATGATGGGTGATGTGGAACATTTTTTCATGTGTCGGTTGGCCATCTGGATGTCTTCTTTAGAGAAGTGTCTATTCATGTCTTTTGCCCATTTCTTCACTGGATTATTTGTTTTTTGGGTGTTGAGTTTGAGAAGTTTTTTATAGATTGTGGATACTAACCCTTTATCTGATATGTCATTTGCAAATATCTTCTCCCATTCTGTCGGTTGCCTTTTAGTTTTGCTGATTGTTTCCTTTGCTGTGCAGAAGCTTTTTATTTTGATGAGGTCCCAGTAGTTCATTTTTGCTTTTGTTTCCCTTGCCCCCGGAGACATGTTGAGTAAGAAGTTGCTGTGGCCAAGATCTAAGAGGTTTTTGCCTGCTTTCTCCTCGAGGATTTTGATGGCTTCCTGTCTTACATTTAGGTCTTTCATCCATTTTGAGTTTATTTTTGTGTCTGGTGTAAGAAAGTGGTCCAAATTCATTCTTCTGCATGTCACTGTCCAGTTTTCCCAGCACCACTTGCTGAAGAGACTCTCTTTATTCCATTGGATATTCTTTCCTGCTTTGTCAAAGATTAGTTGGCCGTACGTTTGTGGGTCTGTTTCTGGGTTCTCTATTCTGTTCCATTGATCTGAGTGTCTGTTCTTGTGCAAGTACCATACTGTCTTGATGGTTACAGCCTTGTAGTATAGCTTGAAGTCTGGGATTGTGATGCCTCCTGCTTTGGTTTTCTTTTTCAAGATTGCTTTGGCTATTTGGGGGTCTTTTCTGGTTCCATACAAATTTTAGGATTATTTGTTCTAGCTCTGTGAAGAATGCTGGTGTTATTTTGATAGGGATTGCTTTGAATATGTAGATTGCTTTGGGCAGTATCGACATTTTAACAATATTTGTTCTTCCTGTCCAGGAGCATGGGATCTTTTTCTATTTTTTTGTGTCTTCTTCAATTTCTTTCATAAGCTTTCTATAGTTTTCAGCATATAGATTTTTGACCTCTTTGGTTAGATTTATTCCTAGGTATTTTATGTGTTTTTTTGTGCAACTATAAATGGGATCAGTTCCTTGATTTCTCTTTCTGTTGCTTCATTGTTGGTGTATAGGAATGCAACCGATTTCTGAGCATTGATTTTATATCCTGAAACTTTGCTGAATTCATGAATCAATTCTAGCAGTTTTTTGGTGGAATCTTTTGGGTTTCCTATATAGAATATCATGTCATCTGCGAAGAGTGAAAGTTTGACCTCCTCCTGGCTGATTTGGATGCCTTTTATTTCTTTGTGTAGTCTAATTGCAGAGGCTAAGACTTCCAATACTATGTTGAATAACAGTGATGAGAGTGGACATCCCTGTCTTGCTCCTGACCTTAGGGGGAAAGCTCTCAGTTTTTTCCCATTAAGGATGATATTAGTGCTGGATCGTTCATATATGGCTTTTATGATCTGAGGTATGCTCCTTCTATCCCTACTTTCTTGAGGGTTTTTATCAAGAAAGGATGCTGTATTTTGTCAAATGCTTTCTCTGCATCTATTGAGAGGATCATTTGGTTCTTGTCTTTTCTTTTATTGATGTGATTAATCGCGTTAATTGTTTTGCGGATATTGAACCAACCTTGCATCCCAGGTATAAATCCCACTTGGTTGTGGTGAGTAATTTTTTTGATGTATTGTTGGATCTGGTTGGCTAATATCTTGTTGAGTATTTTTGCATCCATGTTCATCAGGGAAATTGGTCTATAGTTCTCCTTTTTAGTGGGGTCTCTGGTTTTGGAATCAAGGTAATGCTGGCTTTATAGAAAGTTTGGAAGTTTTCCTTCCATTTCTATTTTTTAGAACAGATTCAAGAGAATAGGTATTAACTCTTCCTTAAATGTTTGGTAGAATGCCCCTGGAAAGCCATCTGGCCCTGGACTCTTGTTTTTTGGCAGATTTTTGATTACTGGTTCAATTACTGGATTCAATTTCCTTACTGGTTATGGGTCTGTTCAAATTTTCTTTTTCTTCTTGTTTCAGTTTTGGTAGTGTATATGTTTCTAGGAATTTGTCCATTTCTTCCAGATTGCCCATTTTATTGGCATATAATTGCTCATAATATTCTCTTATTATTGTTTTTATTTCTGCTGTGTTGGTTGTGATCTCTCCTCTTTCATTCTTGATTTTATTTATTTGGGTCTTTTCCTTTTTCTTTTTTTTTTTTTTTCAATGTTTATTTATTTTTGGGACAGAAAGAGACAGAGCATGAACGGGGAAGGGGCAGAGAGAGAGGGAGACACAGAATCGGAAACAGGATCCAGGCTCTGAGCCATCAGCCCAGAGCCCGACGCGGGGCTCGAACTCACGGACCGCGAGATCGTGACCTGGCTGAAGTCGGACGCTTAACCGACTGCGCCACCCAGGCGCCCCTCCTTTTTCTTTTTGATCAAACTGGTTAGTGGTTTATCAATTTTGTTAATTCTTTCAAAGAACCAGCTTCTGGTTTCATCATTGTTTTTTGGTTTTGATAGCATTAATTTCTGCTCTAATCTTTATTATTTCCTGTCTTCTGCTGGTTTTGGGTTTTATTTGCTGTTCTTTTTCCAGCTCCTTAAGGTGTAAGTTTAGGTTGTGTATCTGAGATCTTTATTCCTTCTTTAGGAAGGCCTGGATTGCTATATACTTTCCTCTTATGACCGCCTTTGCTGCATCCCAGAGGTTTTGGGTTGTGGTGTTATCATTTTCATTGACTTCCATATACTTTTTAATTTCCTCTTTAACTGCTTGGTTAACCCATTCATTCTTTAGTAGGATGTTCTTCAGTCTTCAAGTATTTGTTAACTTTCCGAATTTTTTTTTGTGGTTGATTTCGTTTCATAGTGTTGTGGTCTGAAAATATGCACGGTATGAATTCGATCTTTTTGTAATTACTTAGGGCTGATTTGTGTCCCAGTATATGGTCTATTCTGGAGAATGTTCAATGTGCGCTGGAGAAGAATGTATATTCTGCTGATTTACGATGATATGTTCTGAATATATTTATTAAATCCCTCTGGTCCAGTGTGTCATTCAAATCCATTGTTTCCTGGTTGACTTTTTGATTTGATGATCTGTCCATTGCTGTGAGTGGGGTGTTGAAGTCTCCTACTATTATGGTATTACTACTGATGACTTTCTTTATGTTTGTGATTACTTGATTTATATATTTGGGTGCTTTCGCATTTGGTGCATAAATGTTTACAATTGTTAGGTCTTCTTGGTGGATAGACCTCTTGACTATGATATAATGCCCTTCTGCATCTCTTGATACAGTCTTTATTTTAAAGTCTAGATTGTCTGATATAAGTATAGCTACTCTGGCTTTCTTTTGTTGACCATTAGCATGATAGATGGTTCTCCATCCCCTTATTTTCAATCTGAAGGTGTCTTTAGGTCTAAAGTGGGTCTCTTGTAAACAGCATATAGATGGGTCTTGTTTTCTTATCCATTCTGTTACCCTGTGTCTTTTGATTGGAGCATTGAGTCCATTCACGTTTAGAGTGAGTACTGAAAGATATGAATTTATTGCCATTATGTTGCTTGTAGAGTTGGAGTTTCTGGTGGTGGTCTCTGGTCCTTTCTAATCTTTGTTGCTATATATATATCTATTTTTTTCCATCTTTTCTACCCTCAGAGAGTCCCCCTTAAGATTTCGTGCAGGGCTGGTTTAGTGGTCACAAACTCCTTTAATTTTTGTTCGTCTGGGAAACTTTTTATCTCTCCTTCTATCTTGAATGACAGCCTTGCTGGATAAAGAATTCTTGGCTGCATATTTTTCTGATTCACCACACTGAATATATCCTGCCACTCCTTTCTGGCCTGCCAAGTTTCTGTGGATAGGTCTGCTGCAAACCTGATCTGTCTTCCCTTGTAGGTTGGGGACTTTTTTCCCTTACCGCTTTCATGATTCTCTCCTTGCCTGAGTATTTTGTGAATTTGACTATGATATGCCTTGTTGATGGTCGGTTTTTGTTGAATCTAGTGGGGGTCCTCTGTGCTTCCTGGATTTTAATGTCTGTGTCTTTCCCCAGGTTAGGAAAGTTTTCCGCTGTGATTTGCTCACATGACGCTTCTACCCCTATTTCTCTCTCTTCCTCTTCTGGGACCCCTATGATTCTGATGTTGTTCCTTTTTAATGGGTCACTGATTTCTCTAATTCTTAAATCGTGCTTTTTTGCCTTAATCTCCCTCTTTTTTTTCTGCTTCGTTATTCTCTATAAGTTTGTCCTCTATATCGCTGATTCTCTGTTCTGCCTCATCCATCCTTGCCGCTGCTGCATTCATCTGTGATTGCAGCCCAGTTATAGCATTTTAAATTTCATTCTATTTTTTACTTCTTTTATCTCTGCAGAAAGGGATTCTAATCTATTTTCGACTCCAGCTAGTATTCTTATTATTGTGATTCTAAATTCTTGTTCAGACATCTTGCTTATATCTGTGTTGGTTAAATCCCTGGCTGTCGTTTCTTCATGCTCTTTCTTTTGGGGTGAATTCCTTCATTTTGTCATTTTGAAGGGAGAAAAGGAATTAATGATGTGGAAAAATTAAAATAAAAAAATTAATATTAAAAAATATTAAAATTAAAAAATTACACACACACACACACACAAATCTAATAAGTGATGCTAGATCCTAGGTGTGTTTTTGTCTGGGTGTTGAAAGTGGTTTGACAGATTAGAGAAAAAAAGAGGGGGGGAGGAAGAGAAAAAAAATCGTTTGAGAATTTGAAAAAATGAATACACTGATGTAGACTAAACTGAGATGATGGGAGTAAAATAGAATTTGAAAAAATATACACAAAAGTAAAAAATATAGTAGAGAACAATTAAAGAAAAATATTTTTAATAAATTAAAAATAAAAATGAATTTTTCTTTTTCTGCATTCAAGAAAAAGAAAAGAAATGAAAAAGAGAAAAAGATAAAAAAAAGGAAATCATTTGAAAATTTTAAAAAGTGGATACACTGTAGTAGACTAAAATAAAATGATGGAAGTAAAATAGAATTTGAAAAAATTTACATAAAAGCAAAAAATATAGTAAAAAAATTAAAGAAAAATATTTTTAATATAAGTTGAAAGCAAAAATGAAGTTTTTCTCTTTCTGCATTCAAGAAAAAGAAAAGAAACAAAAAAGAGAAAAAAGAAAAAGAAGAAAAAAAGAAAAAAAAGGAAATCGTTTGGAAATTTGAGAAGGTGAATACACTGAAGTAGACTAAAATACAATGGGGGAAGTAAAATAGAATTTGAAAAAAATTAGATAAAAGTAAAAAATATAGTAATAAAAATTAAAATATTTTAAATAAAAATTGAAAATAAAAATGAATTTTTTCTCTTTCTGTATTCAAGAAAAAGAAAAGAAGTGTAAAAGAGGAAAAAAAAAAAGAAAGAAAATTGAATAAATGGACCTGCTAACAGACTGAAGTAGGACTGAAATTGCTTCGTTTTCCCCTAGAAGTCAGACTATGTAGCTCTTTATAGTCCATAAACTAAGCCGGCGGTGAGACTTGTGTTCTCGAAGAGCAAGGTTGGCCCAGTTGGGCGGGGCTCAGTGTAACGGCTCCGCTCTCCACTAGATGGCGCTGCTAGCCTACTGGGGTGGATTGTTGCGGTGCTTGTAGGTGCGTATGCGCGTGCGCGGGAGCGGTGAAAATGCACCACCCAGCTACCCAGCCTGTTCTCCCCTACCAGCAATCGCGCACCCGTACTCCGTCTTCAGCTCTTGTCCTCTCCCCACTTCTTCGCTCTCCGTGACCAGGCCCCAGGCAGCACCTCTCTCCCGAGTTTTGTCTCAGATGCGGCCGTTTTCCCCAGTCCCTTACTTCTGAAGGACTGCGGCTTTGACCCGTTCCGCCCCTCTGCGGGAGGGTCTCACCGAGCAATTGGCCGAATGAGCAATGGCCGAATGTCGGCTGCACCCAGGAACACCTTGCTGGACCCTGCTGCTGCCGGTGCCCCGAGACTGTGGCCAGGTGCCAGAAAAAGTTCGCGAGATAGTGTAGCAGCAGCATTTCAGGGATTATGGAAAATCACAACACACATCTGGCACCAGCCTTCACCCTTAACGACCTTGTTCCAGCACCAGCGAATATGGTTGTTTTCCGGGGTTTGCTGGGACCAGGTGGCTTCAACAGTCTCCACCAAATGTCCTTCCAGCAGTGGAACCGCTTTTCCCCGTGTGACCCGAGATCCTCCCGGACCCCACTGTGTTCCTGGGGATTCGCCCTTCCCACCAGAGCACCGCCAGTTATCGAGCTGCGGAGTTGCAGCCTCTGCGCTCCCCTTGTTTACAGTCTTAATGGAATTTAAACCCTCTCCTTTGTCCTTTCTCCTTTCTCCCTTTTTAGTGTAGCCCTTGCGGCTGTTTCCAACTTTCCACTTTCTTTCCAGCTGCTTTTGGGGAGGGGTGCTTTTCCCGTATTCTCGGCCCCGCCGCCCAGTCTCCGTCCTCTCTCCACTCGCAAAACCGCCTCCCTTCCTGCGCCTTCTCACTCCCCAAGTTCACCTCTCCGCGCCGCGTACCTGCTGAATTCTGTGCTTCAGGTTGTGCAGCTTGTTGTGTGAATCCTCCAATCAGTTTTCTAGGTGTGTAGGATGGTTTAGTGTTGGTCTGGCTGTATTTCGTGGACGCGAGACGCACAAAAAACTTCCATGCTCTTCCGCCATCTTGGCTCCTCCTCTTCTCCTGCTTTTTAATTTTAATTAAGAAAAAATTTTTTTTAACGTTTATTTATTTTTGAGACAGAGAGAGAGCATGAACGGGGGAGGGTCAGAGAGTGGGAGACACGGGGCTCAAACTCATGGACCTCGAAATCATGACCTGAGCCGAAGTCGGATGCTTAACTGACTGAGCCACCCAGGTGCCCCTAATTTTAATTTTAATTTTTTAATGTTTATTTATTTTTGAGAGAGAGAGAGAGAGACGGGAAGAAGGGGCAGAGAAAGAGGGGGACAGAAGATCTGAAGCAGGGCTCTGTGCTGACAGCAGAGAGCCTGACGCGAGGCTTGAACTCACGAACTGTGAGATCATGACCTGGGCCAAAGTTGGACGCTTAGCCGACCGAGCCACCCAGGTGCCCCTCTCCAGCTGTTTTTAAAAAGCGTCTTCTAGGGGTGCCTGGCTGGCTCAGAATCCTGCTTTGGATTCTCTCTGCCCCTCCCCCACTCAGGCTCTGTCTCTCTTAAAAAATAAATCTTAAATTTTTTTTTTTTTAAATTAAAGAGCATCTTCTTCAACATCACCACCACATCATGGGTATCACCATCCTGCTCATCGCCCGCCAGTCCAGCAATCTTGCTATCTCCTTGCTCTCTTAGGAGTGAAAAAACCGTCTCTCAAAATCACAACTTACAACGAAAAATGCCATTTTTGAGCAGTCCGGAGACTTAGGTCTGCCAACCAGGGCATCGTTTCTCTGAAGTAGAATCACGTGGGATGTCAGGTCTTGAGCCGTGAGTCGGCCGGCTCACCCGTGTCCGCCAGAAGGACAGGCTGGCTCGGAACGGCTGTGTGGGCCTGGCTGCAGAGGGGCTTCCATGGCTGCGTTTGATTTCTGCAGAAGGGGAGCTCCCAGGCCGTGGGGAGGGTCCAGGTGGAGAAGGGATCTGTTTGTTTCCAAAAGGAGGAAAAGAAAAAGGAATAGAAAGGCTGAACATTCAACGAATCCATTTTATTGATACCAATGTTACCAGTTTCTCTGGGAAGTTCTAATGTAGGCAACCCCAAAGTGATAAGAAAGCACAATCTGCACATTTGGTGGGTTTTTTTGTTTTGTTTTGTTTTTTGGACTGGGGGAAGGCAGAGGGCATCACAACTTTCTTGTAGAGGAAGGGGTCGACCCTGGAGTCAGCAGGCTCAGCCTCAACCTCCTCACCGGGGGGGCTTCACTCCCACTTCTGCTTCGCAGATCCACAGGGGACCCAGCTAGGCCGCAGCCAGGGGGTCCGGGCGCAGGCTTCTTTCCCTGAACCGTCTGGCCATCTGCCTGGGCTCCCCCAAGCTGGAGAGGAAGAGCCTGGGGAGTCAGAAGCAGCTCGAGAGAGAGTCCTGAAAAATTAGGAATTTTACTTTTCCCTGTATATGCATATTTGGGCATTTGCACAAAAATAATTAGCATGTATGACCTTTGTAATTTTATATATTTTTTTTATTTTATTTTTTTTTTATTTTTTTTTTTCAACGTTTATTTATTTTTGGGACAGAGAGAGACAGAGCATGAACGGGGGAGGGGCAGAGAGAGAGGGAGACACAGCATCAGAAACAGGCTCCAGGCTCTGAGCCATCAGCCCAGAGCCTGACGCGGGGCTCGAACTCACGGACCGCGAGATCGTGACCTGGCTGAAGTCGGACGCTTAACCGACTGCGCCACCCAGGCGCCCCTGTAATTTTAAGAGTAATATTAAGAAGAATAAAAACCCAGGAGATTTGGCTGATTCTCTTACCGAACCAACATTCCCTGGGCACACGCTATATACCAGGCTCTGTGCTGGCTCCTGCCGCTGCAACATGGAGACCCTGGCCTTGCCCTTGAGTGGCTGGAGGAGGACACAGACGGACAAGTACCTAAGTGAGTTAAGAGGTGCAGAGGCTGGGGTACGGGAGGAAGCAGACGAAGGAGCGTGAGGGTAGCTTGGTGTGTGGGAGCCTGGGAGGGCTTCATCAGGATGTAGTGCTCGAGCTGAATCTAGAAATAAGAGTAAGTTGTCCCCAGACAGACAAGGTAGGGAAGGGCATTCCAGACAAATAGCACAGCCTGTGCAGAGGCTCGGAGGTGTCGACGACGGGGTCGGAGGTGTCGACGACGGGGTCACCTCCCTAGCCCTTAAGTGTTCAGTGTGGTTAGAGTATTCTTGGAGAGAGGGACGGGACAGCTGGCTATAGAAGTGGGTGGGGGTCAGATCGTGGAGAGACTATGTGTCATACTAGGAAGTCAGGACATCATTTATTTATTCAACAAACAGTGATTGAGCACTTCCTACGTGCTCTCACCGCTGTGGGCATTGATGATACATATCCATTGACACTCCATTGTTGCCCTTATGGTCTTACATTCTAATGGTGGGAGGGAGAGACAATGAGGGAAACAAATAAATGAGCAAGATAATGACACTACTTATACAAAAAATGTGAAGTAGGTTAAGGAGCTAGAGAGGAAGGAAGGAACAGGGAAGAAGTGGCTATTTTAGGTTAGGCAGGGCCTTCCAGAAGAGATCTGAATGAGGTGAGAGGGGAGGCCAGGTGAATATCTGGGATGGATTCACTCCTGATGGAGGAAGCAGCATCTGCAAAGGTCCTGTGGTGTATGCAGGGGAGCAGGCAGGGGGCAGGCAGGGGTGGTTGAGGGCCAGATCACAGGGTCACGGGGGATATGGCAAGGCCTATGGGATTTATCCTGAGATGGGACACCACTAGAGGACGTTAAGCAGAGGAAGAACGTGATCTGATTTCTGTTATAGAAGAATCACGCTTGCTGCGGTGTTAGGAACAAAGTGTAGGGGAGAAAGAAAGGGCAGAGTGAGGCAGACCCCCGAGGAGACCCTTGCAACAGTCCAGCGCGAGGTGACTCCGGATGGGGCAGGGGTGGCTGCCGTGGAGGGGCGAGAGGTGGTCAGATTCCACACGCCACACCCCCCAGGCCAGTGGTTCTCAAAGTGGGGTCGCTGGGGCATCACCTGGGAACTTGTCAGCCACAGTCTCAGGCTCGCCCCAGACCTGCTGAGTCACAGATTCAAGGGGCGGACCCAGCAATCCGTGGTGTGTATACCCTTCAGGTGACTCTGGGGCAAGCAGAAGGTCACTGCCCACGCACGATGAGAGGGGTCCTGAGGAGTCTGGGCCCAGAACCTAGACTGGGTGATTTATCTGCTGACAAAGTGGGTCTGGGGGCACCGGGGAGGAGGAGCGGGGTGACAAGGATGCCATGAGGGCCGGGGAGACCGGGTTGGACACAGGAGAAAGGCAATAAAGTATAAAGCAGCTAATACTTGCTGGGTGTCACTTACGTGCTGGGCCCTGTGCTGTTTCAGGTGGCTTGTCCTGTTTAACCTTGCGGTGACCTTCAAGGCTGCGCCTTCTTATTATCCCCAGTGAGGGGTGAGGGGACGGAAGTTTACTGAAGTTAAAACAGAAGCACGACAGGCACACATTGTGAATAGGATTAACGCCATGGAATTGCATGCTTGAAAGTGGCCAAAAAAGGCAAATTTTATGTCATATAGGTTATCGCAATTTAAAATCTTTCTTCTTTTAAAAATGTTTTTTTAATTTTTTTCAAGGTTTATTTATTTATTTTGAGAGAGAGAGAGAGACATAGTGCAAGAGGGGGAGGGGCAGAGAGAGAGGGAGACACAGAATCCGAAGCAGGCTCCAGGCTCTGAGCTGTCTGTCAGCACAGAGCCCGACGCGGGGCTCGAACTCACGGACCGCGAGATCATGGCCTGAGCTTAAGTCAGATGCTTATCTGACTGAGCCACCCAGGCACTCCTAAAATATTTCTTAAAAGAAAAAATCAGCCCCACAAACCCAAAGCACAGTTTCACCTGTGAGATTGCCAGAGTTCGAAGGCAAGTGGAGCGAAAGCCCAGGCCTGAGTGCTCCAGCACCTGTGTGTGTGTGTGTGTGTGTGTGTGTGTGTGTGTGTGGCAGGGGGTAGGGGCGGGTAGACAGCTGGCGGGAGGTCGCAGGGCAGGTCATCCAAAGGGTGTTCATGTCAATGTATTAATTTTTGTCACTTTATGAATATGCACCACAGTCTACGTTCCCAGATCAGAAACTTTTGCCTTGTCTTTCTTGCTTTCCTTTCATTGATCCGCTGTACTCCGTCTGGATTATACTTTTGAAATATTTCCTGGGTCTCATGCCCCACTCCTCATCCACAGTGCCACCATGTGGCTGCTGTAGACCAGAACTGTCAGCAGTCTCTGCACCGGCCTCCCAGGCTCCCTCCCAGCTCTTCTCTCCAGACCATTTTTATTGTCTTAAAATCCTGCGGTCACAGTGGACCTCTTTTTCTCAGAGGCTTAGAGCTCAACTTAGTTCCCCAAGCCTAATGATTCTCACGTCCTAGAGACGTCAGAGTAACTCTTCTAACCAACAGGCTCGTCCTGCTTTTCTGGTCCTGCTTTTCTCTCTCTCTCTCTCTCTCTTTTTAATGTTTATTTATTTTGGGGAGAGAGAGAGAGAGAGAGCACATGCATGCACGCATGAGTGGGGGAGGGGCAGAGAGAGAGGGAGACACAGAATCCGAAGCAGGCTCCAGGCCCCAAGCTGTCAGCACAGAGCCTGACGTGGGGCTCAAACTCACCAACTGTGAGATCATGACCTGAGCCGAAGTCGGATGATGAACTGACTGAGCCACCCAGGCATCCCATACTGTCTCTCTTTTTTTAATGTTTATCTAATTTTGAGAAAAAGAGCGCCAGCAGGGGAGGGGCAGAGGGAGAGGGAGACAGAGGATATGAAGCAAGCTCTGTGCTGACAGCAGCGAGCCCGAAGTGGGGCTTGAACTCACGAACCGTGAGATCATGATCCAAGTTGAAGTTGGACTCTCAACTGACTGAGCCACCCAGGAGCCCCTGGTCCCACTCTTCTCAAACCCTCAGACATCTCCTCTTCTCAGAGGAAAACACAAAGCAGTAAGTGACCAGCCCCTGAGTGATTCTGCACCCCACCCTGCCCTACGCCAACCACTTTTGCACACATTTGCCTGCTCTTCTATCACTATATTCACTCTGCTCCAGCCTCACCAGCCTCCATATGGCGCTTGGAACTTGCCAGGAACATTCTCCCTCCAGGCCTCTGTCCTGGCTGTGCCCTCTGCCTGAAACATTCTCGCTCAGGATATCAGATGGCTCCCTCCGTCTCCTTAGGCTGTTGGCTCAATTTGCTGCCCCCTTCAAACTGCAGCTCCTTCCCCAGGCACCTGGGCTCCCTTACTTTGTCTCTGCAAGGCACCCATCGCCTTTGCACATGCTATTTTGAGTCCAAGCGTGACTCCCGTCTCCAGTGATGACAAGGACTTCTGATGTTTTGTTCACAGATGTATCCTAAACTGATGGGACATAGTAGGAACTTGAGAAACTTCTGAAGAATGAATGAGTGAATGGATGAATGAATGAATGAATGAATGAATGGCTATTTTCCCAATCTCCCAAGGAAAACCTAGGGTTCATCATTTCCTTCCTCCTTCTGTGGTCATTTGATTCTCAGGGAATATTAAAGCAGGCTCAAGTGGAGGGATGCCTGGGTGGCTCAGTTGGTAAAACATCCAACTCTTGATATCAGCTCAGGTCATGATCTCACAATTTGTGAGACTGAGCCCCGTGTTAGGCTCTGTGCTAACAGTGTGGAGCCTGCTTGAGATTCTCTCTCTCTCTCTCTCTCTCTCTCTCTCTCTGTCCCTCCCCTGCTCTGTTTCTCTCTCTCTCTCTCTCTCTCTCTCTCTCTCTTTCTCAAAATAAATAAATAAACATAAATAAAAAAGGCAGTCTCGAGTGGAGACCACAGACTCAGCTTCCACCTGACTTGGGTGGGGATGATGGCCAATGCCTCTTCTCCAATCCTGGCTCTTCGGCCCAGGGCCCTCAGCCTCACTCTGTTTATGGTCCTTCAAAGGGGCTGAGCAGAGGAGAAAGGGGGCTACGGCAGAGTGGGGAGGGAGTGCCCAGGGAGGGGTTCGGAATTGGTTTGTATTTCTCGGTAGGGATAAGGCAGAAAGACCAAGGCTGCTTCACTAGGGTGATTTTTAATTGAAAGAAGGATGCTTTGTGGGGCATGTGGGTGTCTCAGTTGGTTGAGCTTCTTACTCTTGGTTTCGACTCAGGTCACCATCTCATGGTTGTGGGATCGAGCCCCACGTTGGGCTCTGTGCTGACAGTGCGGAGCCTGCTTGGGATTCTCTCTCTCTCTCTCTCTCTCTCTCTCTCTCTCTCTCTTCCTCCCTTGCTTGGACATGCACACACTCTCTCTCTCAAAATAAATGAATAAACCTAAAAAAAAGAAAGAAAGAAAGATGCTTTTTAATCTCTCCCAACTCAGCCTAGCAAGGACACAACAAGAAGAGTAGAAATGAAACTTCTCATTTTGGTGGCCTATTTTGTACAGCATGGCTTTCCCGTCGCCTTCTCTACCCGGGGATTTGAACCTCCACATCACTGTTCACCTGCGTATTGCCAGCAGCTGTTTGGCTCCTTTCCTGGGGGGTAAGTTGGCGCCCCGAGCACTGGGCTGCCCTGGCCACTCTTCCCATGGTCTGGGCCACGCCGCCGTGCGAACGTGGGTGACCTCGTTTCCAGCTGGCTTCTCTACCCCTGTCTTCACAGAGTGTCATTTCAGAGGTTATAACACTGTGCCCCTGATGCTTTGAGTGGAAATCCTAAGGGCTCTGAAAACTGAAAGTTGTTGATTGATTTGGGTCACTAATTTGGCACCAAATGTGGCCTGAATTTGATGTCAAAACCTCGCCTGAACAGAGGCTCTTCATAATTCTTACTTAGCCCACTGACCATGAAGATTGGTATGTTTGACTGTTGACATACTAATGTGTTTAAGTGCGGTGAGCAGTGTTCAAATGTTTAATTGCTGTGTGCTATCCCAGATCCCCTGGGGCTGTCACAGACCAGGCCGTACCTGCATGGCATGAACTTTCTAAAATCAGTGCCTTCTGGATTTTCACCCACAGCTGGCCACACAGATGTAGGTCTGTGTGTCCTATGGAGGGGAGGCAAGAATGACGCCTCTCGAAGTCAGGCGCCTGGCTTCAGCTGGCACACACTGGCTGAGTGGTCTTGGCAAGCCCTGTGAGCTCCTGGACCCTCTGTTTCTTCTGTCAAACGGCAGCCATGACATTGAACTGGGACAAGGGCTGCCCCTGGCTATCTCGCTACCTGCCTCTCTTATCGCCCCCCTCACAGGCCCCTTTTCTTGGACTGCTTCTCCCCCAGACGTCTCCATGCCTGGCTCCTACCCCGTATGCAGAGGTCAAGTCACCTCCCTGATCCTGTGGGTGAGCAGCAGTCTCCCTCCCACGCCTCCTGCCTCAGTCCCCGCTGCTCCCCCGTTCCCGCTTGTTTTTCTACCTGCAATGATGTTGTGTGATTGTTTCCTTGTAAATCGCCGGTCTCCCCCACGAGAAGGTGAGTTCCCAGGAGGCAGGGCGTCACTGCCGGGTTCACTGCTGCCTGGCCAGCGTGTGCTCGGTGTGGGAGCCCGGTGGGGGTGCAGCACCTTCCCAAAGGCCAGATGGATGGACTCAATCCCCTTCCAGACAGAGCTCCCAGGGTTCTGCTTGTCTTCCCGGAATGCCACCTGGAGTGAGTGAGTTCTCATTCTACCTCTAGAAGGGGTTGGGGGGCCAGAGACCTATATGTGTGGCAGTGGGGGGTTCCGATGTAGGAAACAAAGGACCAGTTTGGTTTTCTAGCCAGGACCCGAGGCCAGGCTGATTAGATATTTCCTTCAATGCCTGTTTAATGTGGATTTGGGGAAATAACTTGGAGGGTCATTGCTTTCTGCTCCAAAGTGAAATTCTCGAGACCCTGGGGGTTTGGTCTTTGCTTTTGGCAAAGGCAGGCGACAACCTCCCCAAACCTCCTGCGGGTGTAGATCCGCTGAGGGCTCAGAGGGGAGCCAGGCCTTCTGGGTGTGACAATTACTGGAAAAGCCTTGCTTCTGCACGGGTGTCCCCGGGCTTCCTGGAACCGGGCACTTCCAGAGTTCCCTGGTGAGGAAGACGATGTTTTCCTTACTCCTTTTGTAGTGCCTGAAGCCTCTCCAGTGATTACACAGACATAAGTCAAGTGTTCTTGGAGGCAGACTGCGTACCAAATGATGCTTAAAACAAATCGAAGGGAACACTGGATTTAACAAGGGTGCGTTCTCCAGGAGTCCAGGGCGGGCTGGGGAGGGTCGGGAGTGCAGGGGTTAGAGTAGATTGGAAGTGCTTAGGGACAAGTGAGGCAAGTTAGTTAATTAAAGGGTGATGTAAAATATTCAGCCCAAGGGCCCCAGAATGAGATTCATGAAATACTAGAGACCTTGAAAAGGTATGCTAGAGTCCAGCGGGTGGAATAGCAAGTAATATAATGAGCACCCATGTACCTGCTACCCAGGTTTATAAAATTTTAACATTTGCCTGCTTTTCTTCAGATTGTTAAAAAAGAAAGCGATACAGACACAATTGGAGTCCCCTATGTACTCTTCCCTGATTTTTTTTTCCTTTTCCCCTCCCTCTGAGTTTAGTTATTATTCCCAGGCATGTTTTTATATTATCAATATAGAAAATTATCTCCATAAGTAATTATACTATTGTATATGTTGTTCAAGTTTACATATCATAAAGTTCTTATTCTATAATAATCTATAATATGTATATGTATGTATATATAGAGATATACCTTGTGAACCGTTACACCAGCACATACAGCCTAGAGCAACTCACCATTTTTTGTTGTTCAATACCATGCTTCAGAGATTTGCCCAGTGTCGATATGCAGGGCGGTAGTTTGGTCACGTCGGGTGCGTAGAACATTCCGTCGTGTGGTACAGGGCAAGTTATTTATGCCTTCTTCTGTCGATGGGCTTTTAGTCTGTTTGCAAGTCTCTGCTGTTACAAACAATACTTTAATTAACATTTTTCTACAGCGTCCTCGTGTTCTTGCTAGAGTGTCTCTAGAGTATATATCTCAGAGTGGAATTCTAGTCCAAGCGCTCTGCAAACATCCAGCCTTATTTAGTATTGCCGGATTGGTCTCCAGGTGGAAAATACCATCTTAACCTCTCAGCAGAGTGTAAGAGTTCCTGTGTTCTGCATCCACACTGCCTCCTTAGTGCTGACAAAATATTTCATCCCCGTGAGGCGAGGGTTCCAGGCCTGGGTACCACCGGCAGGGGCTGACAGCTGAGGACAGGCTGCTGGCAATGCTCCCAGACGCTGAAGAGGTTCCTTCGGTTCTCAAGGGGAAGCAGAGGCACATGATTCCCTCCCCACTCTCCCCTCCCCCGCCCCACCTTCTTCACTGAACCTGTGCCAGGCAGGCTGGATTGCATCACCTGGGCTCCTTTGTCATTTGCCTTCCTGTTGGCTTTGACCTGAGACAGGTGCAGACAGGAGGCAAGTGGATGAAAGGAGAAAGAGGTGGGGTGTTTATTCCTAGCCACACCCCTCCTGACAGAGGAGGGGTCCTCTCTGACCTGAGTTCCTACTGGGCCAGCTGCAGCAGCCTGGGGTTCCAGGGACACCATTGTCTCCTCTCGCCCCTCCAGGCCTGGGCTGGGGGCGGTGGTGATGGCTCCTCTCTGGGGCTTCACCAGCCTCCTCTGCTCCCTGAACTCACCCACTTGTTGTAGATACTAGCTACAGTCCCTTTAGTAAACTAAACACTTGGGGCACACCCTGTCTCTCCTTCCCTGAGTGATATGCTTCTTGAAGTTTTAAAAAGAATTCTAGTATTTACGAATAATGCTGTCCTCCATCGGGCTTTCCCCACAAAAGGGGAGCAGTGGGGCACAACAAAGTGACACTGAGATCTGGACGAGGCCTGCGAGCTGCTGGGTTCGCTCGCCAGTGCAGAGAGCAGCCCACAAGGATGCGAATGCCGGCCCCGGCCAAACGCCCAGCCTCCATACCACAGACCTGCTTTGGGGTCCCTGCAGATGACCCCAAATGTGGATTCCTGCAGGTGACCCAGATATGTGGATTCCAAGGGGATACTGTACCCCCTGAAGGGGATCTGGGATAGTATCGGTCAGTGGCAGAGGCCAGCGGCCCATCCAGCCCCTCCGTCTGGGGGCTCCTGGCCTACAGTGGGGGGCCAGGCAGGCAGGGCCTTTCCCGGCGGGGGTGCCTGTCCACTAGCCCGTCTAGTGTTTGCCGGGTGTCCTGGGTATCCTGACGCAACAGTGGTGACGATCCAGGGGACCCTGGATTCGGGAGATCTCGGCTCAAGCTCTGTCTCTCCTAGGTCTACCCAGAAGGTTCTGTGGCCCAGACTCTTCATGTGTTCACCGAGGGTAGAAGCCTTGGCTCCATCACTCTTGCCTCCAAATGTCTAGCTCCTTCCTTGAAATTGCTCATCATCCCTCTTCCCTCCCACCCTCCCTCCCTCCCTCTCCCCTTCCTCTCCCCTCCTTTCCCCCCTGCTCTCCTTCCCTTCCATTCTTCCACCTCTTCTAAACCACCACAGAGCCGCACAGGCCCAGAGTGTGGGTGCCAGATGACCAGCGCTGCCCCGGGGCCCAGGGCACTTGGGAACCTCAGTCCCATAGGACTCAGACAGAGGGGCCACTCCCGGGGAGGTCTCTATCTGAGGGAAGGGAGAGCTTCTCTGGATTACAGCCTCACTTTGGGGGGTTACGGCAGGAGGGTTTCAGAGGGAGAGATTCATCTGAAACAGCAAGCCAAGGTCCTCCAGCTGTAGAGTCTGGCTCCTGACCGAATGCCGGCTGGTCTCTTGGCCCTCCTGGAAGGAAATAACCACTGGGCCCTTTAATGGAGGCTGTGGCCTCCCCAGCCCCTGTCCAGCCTCTGCCCCGGAGGGAGAGAGTTTAGGGAAGGCGGAAGAGATGGTGAGGAGGTCAGGAGAATGTCCCCCACTTCCTCAAACCCAGAATCAAACTTCTGCCCCCACGGTGGGGGTTAGGTCAAGGTCCCCAGAAGGGGCAGTGGAGAGAAAGGCCAGGACTCTGGGAGGACATGAGGGCCTATTGGGCCCAACTGGTGAGCACCCTCTCGGTTAGGTAGCTGGCTTGGCTCAGCGTGGCATCTGTGCACAGCAAGTCCCCAGACTTGGTAAACTTTGGTTTTTGAACTTGTGTGCTCATACAGATGTGTTGGTTTCCCGGTGAGCACTGTTTTAGAAAGATCGAAGCCATGCGGGTTTGCTAAGAAGAAAGATGAGTATGTTCCAAAGCAGGCTTGTCAGAGAGAGAAAGACAGAGACAGAGAAGCAGAGACACAGAGAAAGAGACACACACACACACACACACACACAGAGAGAGAGAGAGAGAGAGAGAGGCAGAGAGAGGGAGACAAAGAGATAGACACAGAGAGAGACAGAGACAGAGACAGAGAGATAGACTGAAACAGAGAGACAGAGACACAGAGACAGAGAGGGAGATAGAGACAGAGAGAGAGGGAGGCAGAGAGACACAGAAAGGCACAGGGAGCATGAGAGAGAGGAGACACAGAGACACACGGAGAGACGGAGAGGAGAGAGGAAGAGGAGGAGGGAGGAAGTGGCTCCTTCCAGGGGACAACAGTGGTGAGAGCATCACACTGGAACAGGTACTGATGAGGGAATTAAGAGGTGGAGAGATGGCCCTGAAGAGCCACAGCCTTGGCTTATTTCCACCCCTGGGATCCCCTCTGCATGCCCGCCCCGGGCTCCTGTGACAGTTGAGCACCTGTGCCCCACGGTACATTTGAACAAACACTCCTGTGTATCAGACCCTGAGTACTTTCTCAGCAGAAATCCATTTAATTTCATAACAACCCTGTAAAGTAGGAAGTATTGGCCATGTTTTACAGAAGAAACAAAGGCACAGAGAGGTTAAGTAACTTCCCCGGGAACACACAGCCAGGAAGGAGAGAAGCTGTGATACAGGCCAAGCTCCATGGGCTGTAGAGTCTGGGCCCCGACCATACGCTGGTGGCCTCCGGGCCTCAGGCTTCTCCAGGCCTCTTGTGTTTGGGCCCTGACAGGAACACCTCCCCCATCTCCCTTATCATCCGCCCAAGGCCTCTATTATCCCATATCCTTCGTCTCACCAGCTGCTCTGCAGTCAGGCACAGGCACTGCCACCATCTCCTTTGTGTAGGTGGGGACACGCAGGCTCCGAGGGGGACAGACTGGGACCAGTGCCGCACAGCTGCTAAGGTCCTCTTGCTCCTTCCGCCACCGCCTCCCCCCCCACCCCGGCCTCCCCTGGGGTCACCCTCAGTGGCGCTTCCTGCCTGGGAGGCCCTCCAGGCGTCCTCTCTCTGAACCAGTTATCTCGCCCCCTCCCCCACCCCAGCATCCTCACTTTGCCCCGAGGCCCCTGTCCACCCTCTGAAGTCACTTCCACCGCACCATGGCCCTGGCCCCCAAATGTCTGTTCCTGACGGGCTTTCTCCTTTACCAGGTTCTCCATGGACTGTGTTGACCCGGCCTTCTCCCTGTCCGTCTGGCCTCGGTGTTCTCAAGGCCACAGAACGTTTGGTGGGGGAGGTGGGCAATGTCAGAAAATATGTATGAGCTCATTCTTTTTTTTTTTTTTTAATGTTTCTTTATTTTTGAGAGAGAGAGAGTGCAAGCAGGGGAAGGGCAGAGAGAGAGACAGAAGATCTAAAGCAGGTTCTGTGCTGACAGGAGAGAGCCTGATGCGGGGCTTGAACTCATGAATCACGAAATCATGCCTTGAGCTGAAGTCAGACGCTTAACCGACCGAGCCACCCAGGCACCTTGTATCTGAACTCATTCTTTCTCAAACTTTTCTGCACTAAGAGGCCCACATAGTGCCAGTTAAAAATTCAGATTCCTGGGTCCCAGATATTGAGTCAGGAGGGCCGGGGCGTTTCACACAATTGTCTGAAGGGCTTCTGATCCAGGGGGCACCACAGTCAGAGAAACAGTGCTCCCAACTGTGTGATTCTGGTGGGGATTTGGGCGCATGCTGGGCCTCTGGGGGATTATTCCAGGGTAGCCTTCGAGTCGGAACTCTGACAGTTTCTGCAGAACTCAGAGCTGTGGTAGGAGACAGGTGGGTGGCCAGAGGCGGGGCTGGGAACTTCCAGACGTACGGTGGCCGGTGGCCGTGGCCTACCTGGCTGTGCGGGCAGGCTACAGACGGTGTATTAGTTTCCCAGGGAGGCTGCAACAAGTCCCACAGATGGGGTGGCTTGACACAACAGAAGTGTATTCTGTCTCACAGTTCTGGAGGCTACAAGTCCAAAATCAAGGTGTCAGCAGGGCCGTGCCCCTTCCCAAGGTTCTAGGGAAGCATCTTTTCTTGCTTCTTCCAGTTTCCGGGGTTTGCTGGCCAGCCTTGGCCTTCCTCTGTGTATTGATGCATCGCTCCAGTCTCTGTCGCTGTCACCACATGGCTGCTGTCTCCCTGTGTCTCACTCTGCTTGTAAAGACACCATCATGCTGGATTTAACACCCACCCTACTCTAGTATCACCTGTTCTTAACTTTCAACCAAGTACATCAACAACGACCCTATTTCCAAATAAGGTCACATTTCTCGGGTATTGACTAGAGGTAGGTCTTCAACAAATCTTTTCTGGGGGGAGTTAGCACAGGGGGTCATTTTGACGCTTTTACTCCGGATGTGTGCACGTATACAAATTTTCTCTCTGCTCACCAATGGGGAGCAGATCGCATTCAACAGCATAAAGTATCACTTTATGTACATAGCTACAAGACCTGGCTTTTGTAAAAAGACCAGAGTAACTATTCCCAGATAGAAATTGCTTTCCTGCTGACAAAGAACTTCCCCGTGACAGCTGGATAAAAGCAGGAGCTGGGGTGGAAGGTGTCAGTTCTGCGGAGGCCGGGGCACCCGTAGGGTGAAGGGGGAAGAAGACGATTTAAAAAGGTCCCAGAGGGTGATTTCAACCCCCGCATTTATTCTCACTGACCCCCAAGGTGCTGGAGGTTCAGATCACACAAACTCTGTGACCTTGGACAGGTTACGTGAACTTCCTGCTCTTCAGGTTTGCTTGGGTTTTTCATCGTCAAGGGGGAAAAATGACACATGAAATGTGCTCTGCAGGGTTGCCGAGGGGAGTGAAAGAAACGAAGTGGAGAAGGAGGAGGCTACTAAGTAGGCGTCTAGAACAAATTCCTTTCCCTTCTCCCTCTCCCCTTCTGTCTCTCTGTCCTTCTTTGCCTTCCCAGAGGAAATGGGAGACGTGGGGATATGATCTCCAGGCACTGTCCTGACAGGAGGGGCATTTTCCCTCTGGGACAGCTTGCCGTGCTAGTGTAGAGTGAGCGGGCAGAATGTGTAATAACAGACTCATGGTGGCAGCTAACTCCTGTGCCATGCTCAGCTCTGACAACTGGACACGTAACGACTCCTGTTACGCTCCAAACACTCTACAAGCTCATGGTATTGGCTTTCTTTTACAGATGAGGAAACAGAAGCACGCTTTTCTCATCCGCGTTTTCGTCTGGTTCAACCTGCTGTGTGCTGGCTGTTAGTAATTGAAGGAGGACAGTGGGAGAATGTGCCCTGAGAGCATGGTGACCGGGTAAAGTTCTACCCAGTGGCTAGCCCCGGTCCAAGCTCTCTGCACTCACACAAAGGGCTTGCAGCTCAAGAGTGAGTGGTTCCGGGGCACCCGGGTGGTTCAGTCAGTTAAACGTCCGACTCTTGATTTAGGCTCAGGTCATAATCTCGCGGTGAGATTGAGCCCTGCATTGGGTTCTGCATTGACAGCATGGAGTCTACTTGGGATGCTCTCTCTCCCTCCCTCTCTGCCCCTTCTCTGCTCATGCGCACACACACTCTCTCTCTCAAAATAAATAAATAAACTTAAAAGAAAAAAAAAAAGAGTGAATGGTTCCAACATCTGCAGGTCAGAGGCAGGAGTTAATGAATTCCTGCTCATAACTGTTGAGAAATATTAGTAAGTATATCCATAAAAGGTGATCTAACATAAAACTTGATTTATAAATGAAATCAGAAGGACAGGAATATATTCACGTCTCCTTCCATCTCTTTGTTCTTTGCTAAGTTTCCTCAGGGTCCTTGATAGAGAATGAACAGATCCTTATCTCAGTGGATTACTCTAGAATACTATTGCTCTTTCTGGAACAGTATGGATGTAAAATTAACTCCATTAATATAAACATTTAGGTGCTTTGGGATCTTACAAATACAGTGCAGAATAATTGATGGTGTCAATGGACAAGGCCCCTGGACGATACAGAATGGTCCCCTTCCTCTCCCTTTTGTTACAAGATTTTGTTGCCATGGTGATGGGAGATTGGGGAGGAGATTGAGGAAACACTGTAATACAGGAACTTTAAAATCCTGGGGCACCTGGGTAGCTCAGTCGGTTAAACATCTCACTCTTGATTTTGGCTCAGGTCACGATCTCGCAGTTCGTGGGTTCCAGCCCCACGTTGAGCTCTGTGCTGACAGCTTAGAGCCTGAAGCCTGCTTCAGATTCTGTGTCTCCCTCTCTCTGACCCTCCCCTGCCTGTGCTCTGTCTCTCTCTCTCAAAAATGAATAAACGTTAAAAAATTTTTAAAAAAAGGTAACTTCCCATCAGAAATTTGAAGGTTTCTGGCCTATTATCTTCTGGCTTCCAGTGTGACGTCCCATGAACTTCTGATTCCCAATTGGGATGATTTTAGGGTTTTTTTTTTTTTAACTCTTTTGTTCTGAAATTTCACAATGATGCATCTTTATGTGACACTTTTTTATTATTTATTTTTTTAACTATATATAATTGACATATTACATTGTGTAGCTTTAAGGTGTACATTCTGTTGACTTGATGCATTTATATATTGCAATATGATTGCCACCGTAGCACTAGCTAACCCCTCTGTCATTTTTTATGTGGCACTTTTTAAATTCACTGTGTTAGGTACTTGATAAGCCCTTTTAAATCTGGAAAATGTTGTTCTTCCATTTGGGGAGCATATTCTTATTTCTTTAATAATTTTCTTTTCTCTATTTTCTCTATTCTCTTCTTCTACTGGAAAAAAATGTAGCTTCAGTTACTATAACTTTCCTTATAAAAAATTATATTTATAAATATTTATATTTAAATTTTATATATTTAAAAATAAATACATATTTATTTTTACATGAAATAAATATAAATATATATATTTATAAATTTATATTTAAAAGCACAAGTGGGGGAGGAACACAGAAAGAGCAAAAGAGAGAGAATCCCAGGCAAGACCCGCACTGTCAGTGCAGAGCCCGATGTGGGGCTCAAAATCACAGACTGCGAGTTCATGACCTGAGCCAAGACCAAGAGTCAGATGCTTAACTGACTGAGCCACCCAGGCACCCCCAGTTACTATAACTTTTATTTCCAAATTCCTTTTCTGTTTTTTGAATATCTCTTTTTCTTTTCTTTCCTTCTTTCTTTTTTAATATCTCTTTTTCAAGCATCCTGTTCTTGTTCCATGGGTGCAACCTGTTCTCTTTTCCCTTTGAAGTTTTGTTTGTGGGCTTTCCAAAGTTTTCTTCTGTTCCCTGAGTTGCCTCTACTCCAGTGAGTTTCTTCTTAGTGTTGGTTTTGTCTCTGTCTTTTTTGGGGGAGGCCTTCCTTGGGTAACTCGTGCACCTTGATGGCCTGTTCACCAAGGCACTAGCAAGGGGAAGGGAGGACCTGGTTGACCAGCGGGAATTACTGCAGGACAGCTGGGCAGCGGCCAGGGTGATTCCTTGTAAAACCTCCAAATGCAGCATCTGTGGGTCTTTCCTCCTAGGCTGGTTTCTTAGCTTCATCTCTCCAGTAGAATCTGTCCCCAGACTTTAGCGGGCAGCATGCAAGCCTGGCTGTCATTGTTCTGGAAGCAGAGGGCATGTGGAAACACGGAAGCATAAAAGGGGATGGTTTTACCTTTCAATCATTAGATTTGCACTTACCACTTCTGTTTTCACTTGTGGATGGCTTTTCAAGTTTGCTGACTGTGGCTTAGGCCGTTTCTCTGGCTTGACTCTGTTTCTTAATCTCTGTATCTTTTAAAAAAAATGTTTATTTATTTTTTGAGAGGAAGAGTGACATCAGGCAGGGAAGTGCAGAGGGGGTGGGGGACAGAGGATCCGAAGCGGGCTCAGCACTGACAGCAGAAACAGATGTGGAGCTCAAACTCACTAAGAGTTTGAGACAGCATGAACTGAACTGACGTGGGATGCTCAACAGACTGAGCCACCCAGACTCCCCTTCATCTCTCTATCTTTATGTATGATACATGATTAAAACAGAATTCTTACCCCCCAGACCTAACAGACTATTGTGCAAGATGGGCATGCAAACAGGCAACTAGGATTCTGTGACATGAGTGCAGTGATAAGCAGAAGTGGCTTGGGGAGTTCCAAGCGTGGGTGCCCAAACTGGCCAGGCTTATACAACCAGGTCAGGGAGGGCTTCCTGGAAGAGGTGACATTATGGTTCCACAGGAAGGTCTGTGGAGAGGTAATTTACGTTTTCTTTTTTTTAATTTTTTTTTCAACGTTTATTTATTTTTTGGGGGACAGAGAGAGACAGAGCATGAACGGGGGAGGGGCAGAGAGAGAGGGAGACACAGAATCGGAAACAGGCTCCAGGCTCTGAGCCATCAGCCCAGAGCCCGACGCGGGGCTCGAACTCCCGGACCGCGAGATCGTGACCTGGCTGAAGTCGGACGCTTAACCGACTGCGCCACCCAGGCGCCCCATAATTTACGTTTTCTAGAGAAGTTTAGCTCCAAAGTCAGAGGGAGAGGGGAAGTGAACTTAGCCTCTAGGTTCACTGTGGGGACCCTGAGCCTTCAAAAGTCTCCTGTTTCTTCTCCATTTTCCCTCCTTCTTCTGGCATAGCTTTAGAGCTCTTCTGAGGAGCTGAGGACTTGGTCGGGGGCATCTAGAGGGCAATATGGATCAATGGATTCTCCCAGTAGAACCACGATGCCTCTACTGGTATCCACCAAAACCTCCCAA
This sequence comes from Prionailurus bengalensis, assembly GCF_016509475.1. Lineage (NCBI taxonomy): Eukaryota > Metazoa > Chordata > Mammalia > Carnivora > Felidae > Prionailurus > Prionailurus bengalensis. The sequence goes on along the minus strand of NC_057344.1, from coordinate 185,895,885 downwards.
ATATTCCCAAATGTCTCAGACCCTTCACCCATGCCCCAAGTTTCGGGTTGGAAGGGTTGGGCACAGTGGGATAAAACCAGGCCATAGGAGCATTGTTCTGAATGCCCCAGAAAATTTGAGCTGCAGAATGATGGGGGTCATTATCACTATTTCCCATAGAGTTCGCACGGCATCCCCAAGGACTGTGGTCATTGCTTTTCAGCACATAACAGCCTTTATTATGATGCATGCATCATGCTGACTGGTGGGTCACTCACGTAGCTGTTCATTATGACCCAGTTGGGGCTCTTCAAAGGGCATCCAACAACTATTCAAGCAACAATTGTGGCAGTGACTTTTTCTGGTTTGCTTTCAAGTGGGATCATCCTTAGCCGTGAGCCTTGGGAAATGCATGGTAGGAAAGCAAGTGTCTGGACAGCATACACTAGAAAAGGAACAGGATGTCATCACGGATGGCTTTGCAGAGCCTGAGATTTGGGGCCTGCTATTGATCTGGCTCAAAACTGAGTTAAATTGGTGCTTGCGCCCGGAAGGGACGTACCAGGTTTAGATTGTGTCACCTGGCACAAACTCAGAGGGACTTGGGAAGGGCTTCTACTCCCAATTTGTAGGTGATTATATTGCTGGAATCAGCAGGATTTGTCCAAGACCGCAGCACAAGTTTGAAAGTCATGGTTGAAAGTCATGGTCTTTTGACCTCCAGTCCTTTCCTCCAGCCAAATTTAAGTATCTCCTCTCAGAATCATCATTAACATCATCAAAGAGGTAATAGCAATGATACAATAAAAGGAACTGTTTACTTAGTTCCTGCTTAAGACTGTGGGGTATTTTATACACACGATCTTTTCTTTCCTTTTTTTTTTTTTTGTTTTTACAAAATTTAAAAAAATTGTGAGAGAGAGAGAGAGAGAGAGGGCATGAGTGAGGAAGGGGCAGTGGAAGAGAGAGAATTTCAAGCATGGCCAGCATGGAGCCCATACTGGGGCTCGATCCCAAGACCCTGGGATCATGACCTGAGCCGAAATCAAGAGTCAGATCCTCAGTTGACTGAGCCACCCAGATGCCCCTATACATATGGTCTTTATAAACATTTTGGCTGAATATATTCAGGACAGATAGCAGGGGCTCTTGTCTATATATTAGGGGCCAACTTTTTGGACATAGCACTTTTTGGAATCTGTAATCAAGAAACTGGGTTGAAAATACCCATTCCATGCATACTTATCAAGTTTCCACTACATTTCAAGGCACTGGGTTGGCACTGCCCTCAAGAAGGTCACTGTCTAGTAAGAATGAAAAGCCAGCAGGCAGGTGGTTACCACACAGCAAGCCAAGCACATGACAGAGCTAATCACAGGGTGGGGTCATGTGGGACATAGAAAAGCAGCATCTAGCCTGGGAGAGGTGACCAAGAGATGTTTCTGAGCTTAGCCTTGAGGGATGAAATTCACCAGACGAAGGGAGAGAGGCAGATGGGAAAGTGGTGCTGGTGGGGGATCCTGAGGACATTGTAGGAAAAGGAACTAGCGTGTGCAAAAACATGGTGACCTGTGTCATTTCTGTACCCCAGTCCAAAAACACCGGCCACATCAGGTTTTGGATATATATTTGTTGGATGAATGAAGGATCAAAGACACATTTGATTTGATTTGAAGACTGAAGCCTCAGGCACGGTCTTCTCTACTTCTTGAGTTGTTCTGCATTTAATATGGTTGGAATGGGCTGTGTGTGTACTTGGCTGAGGCAGGGAGACCCTGGGTTGCTTGATCCCAGTTGGATCTGGGACAGGAAAGGCTTGGCCAAGCTTTTTCAGCCCAACTTTAATGTTAATTAACATCTGAATGTTGGAGAAACAATTCCTGCAAAACCAGTCCTGGGTGTTTCATGGGGTGCGGTGGGGTGGGTGCGGTGTCGAAAAATTGTTGCCTTTGACTGGTGTCAGGCCCGTGAGTGTAGGTCACAAGAAACCGCTGTCAGCGTGGCTTCTTAATGAGCCTCTACCCTGGCTCCCCCATCACCTGGACGAGGGACTGGCTTGCCTATTTCCACAGGGGCTTTCCCTCTCTCTGCCTCCCTCCCATGCTCATCTCACTTGGTCATCACAGCCACCCCATGCATTAAACGCACTAGACGATAAAACTTGGTTTTGGAGAGCCAAGGAGATCACACAAGGCCACTCAGCTGGTGAATGGCACCGCTGGCTTTCCAGCCGTGACCTTCATCTTTTCTAAGTGTGATCTCCTGGTAGCCATCCCCTACCTCTCCCTTTCAAACACCAGCTAAGCCCTTGCTGTGCAACTGGACTAGCCTTTCTCACAGTCAGTAATGATTTCATTTATTTATTGGCTTGCTTGACTTACTGTTTTTTATCCCTCTGGAATATGACACTCCTAAGAGCTGGGACCTCTTTGCCTCATTTACTGTCATGTCCCCAGGGCCTAGTACGGTTCTGGGCACGCAGAATTCCTCTAATAAATCTTGGGGGCAGGGATTCTGGCCTTTTACATTTTCTTGCTGTATCTTTCATGCCTGGAATGGTGCACGTAATGAATATTTGTTGAGTGAATCAGTAAATAAGAAACAAATGCTCGACTTCAGGGATCTAAAGAGGAATACGCTTAGTCTTCTCTGGAGGAAACTCACCATTGGATGGGGGAGACAGGCATTAGCAATTCTTGTTGACTGACCATCCGGCCACATGTCGCCAGTGCTAAGATGTTCACTCTTCCGGGGACTCGGGATGTGACCGAAAACAAGGCAGACAAAATCCTCGCCCACCAGGAACTTACATTCTACTGGAGTCATGTGATTTTTGTTTTGCTGTTTAATGAATTAGATCATGTCCTGTGAAGGGACCAGCACCCCTTCCTGTGACAATAGCAGGGCCATGGGTCAGTGAGTGAACAGAGATTTGCTGAAGAGGGATACTTTGCTGGATGCCCATTCCACACAGACAGAAGGCAAGGGCCATGAGTTCAAGAAGCTTGGTCCAGCTGGGGAGGTAAGAGGCCCACAAACACTGGAAGATGCCTGGGTGCTCACAGTGCCTGAGGAGCAGAGCCAATGAAAAGTGCCTGCAGTGAGTATGTGCTGGTCAAAGGCTGGAGAGCACTGGATGCAGCATGTGGGTTTGGAGTCAGGCGTCAGGAGTCAAGCCCCTTATTAGCTTTGTGACCTTGGGTGCTTGACTCCACCCCTCTAAGCCTTAGCTTCTTTATGCAAAAAAAAATGGGGGCAAAAATACCTCTTGGGTTGTGAGATAGGTTAAGTGCAACATGCGTGTCAAGCCCTTAACATGCGCAGCACGTAGGAGTCACTTGGTAAGCAGTGGCTGGTGTTCAGAAGTCAGGGGTCATGGTGGGCCGGGGCGAAGGGGGGCAGCTTCACAGCTGGCTCTAAGACCTGGCTGCAGCATGGCACATTCTCTGCCAAAGTGGATCTGGGGAGCCAGTGCATGCAGGGCGGACAATCAGACTCACCCCCAACACCAACCAGAAAATTCCGATTAACTGAACATTTAATGACCCATTAAATTTGGTACCTAGATTTAAAAAATAAGCCATATTGTGACACAGCTTTAGGTTTGTTAGGGTTCATCCATGGGGACATTTTGACTAAATGTCATTTCATATTCTAGATCAGTGAGTAAGAGTCCACATGCCCTCGGGAAACCTACTCACTGTAGGATGTCAACCTATGTGCTAGGCACTGACCTGGCTATTTGGACCCTTCCCCTCAAAAAGCTTGTTTTCTAGAGGAAGAGATAAATAATAGCTAAACCACTCTGAAGGTAGTGAGAAGTGCTTTGAGGAAAAACTACATAGTAGAGGAGGAGAGAAATAAAAAGCAAAGGGTGTGCTGCTAGGGTGGTCAAGGAAGCCCTTTGAGCAGTGACCTGAAGCCAACAAGGGAGGGAGTCATGTGGATACCCAGCTCAAGATACATATCGGGGGGTGGTGGGGTGGTGGTGGTGAATCAGGTGAAGTATATAGTACATAACAGCAATTATTCAGCAAACTAGTGCCCTGGGACTCAATGGTGTTGGTGGAATTGACAGTCTCTGAGCATGTGAAGGTCTCCAAGTATCAAGGTATGAACCTCTTGTATTGGACAAGAAGGAAGAGTAATGGAGTGAAATAGTAGAGCCATGTGGGTATCAGGGGGAAGCTCATTCCCGCGCAGAGAGACAGGAAGTACAAAAGCCGTGAGATGGGAATGTGCTCGATATGTTCAAGGAACAGAGAAGAAGACAGTGCATCAGGATGACTGAGGGCAGGGCAAGAGTGGCAGGAGAGAGGCTCAGACCTCGTAATACCTTTCAGACCATGGGAATGACGTGGGGTTTGTTTTCAGCAAGATGGGAGCCCTGGAGGGTCGTAGGTTGCAAAAGGCTTATTCCAACTGCTGCGTGGAGAGTAGGCAGGGGGTAGGGTGCGCTGCTAGACAAGAGTGGAAGTGGGGAGGCCATTAGGAGTTGTTGCAGTAGTCCCCACGGGGCTCATGGTGGTGGAGACCAGAGGGTAGCAGTGAAACAGGTGGCCGGTTGAAGGTCAGCTCAGGCAAACACGTCCAGCAGGCACCAATGGATGGGTGGTTCTGGGTAGGGCTGGGTGGGGATAGCGTCCTTCGTTAGTGATGGGGTCGGCTGCCACGGAACACTGGGGCTGTATAAACGCAAACCCCAGTCTTAGATGCTTTGCCCCTGTTATTTGAGCGACTTGCTCTTCTGTGACTCTGGGATCTGCGTGGAGGTCCTCTGCTTCTTGAGCCCCCTCCATGGAGATGAGTATATTCATTGGCTCCGCTTGCCCTAACAAGAGCCACAGACTGGGTGGCTAAAGCCACAAAATGTGTCCTCCCACAGTTCCGGAGACTAGAAGTCTGAGATCAAGGTGTCAGCACGATTGGTCCTCCTCCTTGGAGGTCCTTGATTTATAGATGATCTCTCCTTGATTTATAGATGATCGCCTTCTCACTGTGCCTTCACATCATCTTCTTTCTGTGTGTGTCTGTGTCCAAGTCTCCACTTCTTATAAGGACACCAGTCACATGGGACTGGGGATGTGCTAATAACGTCATTTTAATTTAGTTACCTCTCTAAAGACCCTATGGCTTTAAAATATGACTACAAGTATCTCCAAAATGGTAACATTCTGAGGTTCAGGGATCAGGACTTGGATGTAGGAATTTTGGGTGGGACACAGTCAGCCCATAACAATGACCCATTGGGCCCTGGGATGGGGTTTGGTGATGGTTTGTTTTGGTTTACCTCAATCTCTTAGAGGCTGGGAGAACATTCCCCCACCTCAGGCTCCTTTCCTGTAGGCTTGCTGCTCCAGTGGCCTGAACCTCCATTTCTGCCTCTTTCCCTGCCTGAGCTTGGAAACTGCCCCCAGAACCAGCCCAGCTTGCTGAGAGCCGATTATTGTCTCCATCATCTGCCTACCTTCTCATTTGCCAGGAAGAAGCCCCAGCCCCAGCAGTGGATGGCATTTTTATTGGCAGGGATGGCCCCGTAGGGCCCATGTGGCTTTGTCCTCAGTTTCACAAGATGTCAAGACAGATCTTGTGGCAACGCCGGGCTCTCCGGAGCATGGGAAACCTGGTGTGTTCTGGGTTTTCCATGTTTGACCATCTCAAGGCCAACATTATCCTAACTTTCCCGTGTTGTTAATTTTGGCTTTGGATGATCAAATGTTCTATTGCGATAAGGCAAAGGGTATAAAATGCATCGCATGGTATCTGGTGAGTAATAGACCCGTGGTATACACAAGTCTTATTCTTATCATCTGTCTTTACCTTTTTTCCTTTAGAAAGGGACCTGGAAATGCTCGTGTCCTCTGAGGCTACCAGTTATGCTCACACCATTGAGTCCCAGGGGACTAGCATTCATTGATTAATCACTATATGGTACCCATTGCTTGATCTACCCCCATATGTACGAGATGGACATTTTCATCCCCAACTGATATATGAAGAAATCTGACACTCAGAAAGGTGAATTGACTTGCTCAAGCCACAGTTAGGAAGGGGAAGAGGAGGAATTGGAGCTGTCTGATGTCTCTTCTTAGCGACGTGATTAGTGCCTCACCCTTATAATCTCAACCTTAATTACTTCCTTACTCCAAATACAGCCACGCTGGGGGTTGGGGCTTCAACACAGGAATTGTAGGGAGACACAATTTGGTCCAGAGCAGGTATTAAAAATCAAGTCAAGCCCAGGCACTTGGGCGGTTCAGTTGGTTAAGCATCTGATTCTTGATTTCGGCTCAGGTCATGATCTCATGGTTTTGTGAGTTCAAGCCCTACATTGGGCTCTGTGCTGGCAGTAAGGAGCCTGCTTGGGATTCTCTCTCTCTCCCTCTCTCTCTCTCTCTCTCTCTCTCTCTGTCCCTCCCCTGCTCATGCTGTCTCTGTCTCTCTAAAATAAAGAAACTTTTAAAAAATTATAAAGAAAAATAAATCAACTTAAGCCTTTACAACATTCTTGAAGTTAAGACTCAAGTATGCATTGGGAATCAGGCAGAATTTCAGATATTTTGGACACAATCGGGGTGGGGGGAACCCTAGTTTATCATTTAACAAATTATGTCCTGGCCTAGGAGGTTGAGATGAACAAGATTTTCCTTCAGGTGAATAGGAGGCACTTCCTCTTAAAGCGTTTGGTATTAAAAAGAGGGTGCTTAGGGGCGCCTGGGTGGCGCAGTCGGTTAAGCGTCCGACTTCAGCCAGGTCACGATCTCGCGGTCCGTGAGTTCGAGCCTCGCGTCAGGCTCTGGGCTGATGGCTCAGAGCCTGGAGCCTGTTTCTGATTCTGTGTCTCCCTCTCTCTCTGCCCCTCCCCCGTTCATGCTCTGTCTCTCTCTGTCCCAAAAATAAATAAACGTTGAAAAAAAAAAAAAAAAAAGAGGGTGCTTAGGACTGAAAAGGCTTGGAGCCAGACTAGCACTCAGTGGCTGTAGAATTTGGGGTAGGCTGCTTCCCATATTCGAGTCTCTGTAAAATAGAAATAGAACAACCTTCCTGGAGTTGTTCCAGAATTAAATGAGATCCGTGACTATTATTATTATTATCAGTAACAACCAGAAAAAAAAATGCATGGAGAAAGTTTTGCCAAATGCCCGGGAAAAGTCTAGAAAGGGCTATTAAGCAGGTGATTTTGTGGTGCTTAGGAAGGAAATAGCAGTTACCTGAAAGGCAGTGCTGCCTGATTTAGGAGCCATAGCGAAGAGCTGGATTTCACTGTGCAGGGGGGCAGTGATTCCTCCACTCAACAAACATTTGAAATTTGTATTCTAGGAATAGTGGGGTTTGGAGGAATTTACACGCATTTAAAACATTAATGAATACTTTTTCACTATAATGAAGACAAAGGATAGCCTTGACTGGGAATCTGTGCCCTGAGGCTTGTGGCTTTGTTCACCTAACACTTGCTGGAAGCCCACACCTGACCTCGGAGGGAATGTACATCAGCTCTGGGGCTCAGAGGTACCTGGTTTAACGATGTAGGAAGTCTATGGTTGCAGGGCCCCTTTAGGAGATCTTTTGTGCATTTTCTCATAAGTTAAAAATACGGTGGAGGGCTCACTTAAGGGTCTGATTAAGGAATCGTTCTAGAAAAAACAAAGGGAACGAGAGAAACAGATGAAACATCCATTTTCTTAGCTTGCTTAAAAAGCCAAAGAGAATAGCCTTTAGGCTATATTTCTGCACTAGGAGAGAAAACAGTACTGAATTTTGGCTCAGAATGTCCTTGTGTTGGAGTTAAATAATAGTTTTTCCACGTAATGTCTTTTTGACCTTTCCCCTCTGTCCAAACTTTTAGAACGGGTGAAGGGTACCTTCTCCACCAGTATCAGCCTATCAATAACCTCTGTTTTGTTTGGACCAGCCCTTGTGTTGTTTTTTTGTTTTGTTTTGTTTTGTTTTTTAATGATTGCGAGATACCCCTTAGCAAACACCATAAGGAAACTTTTAACGTTTGTTTTTTTTTTTTTTAATTATTTTTGGGACAGAGAGAGACAGAGCATGAACGGGGGAGGGGCAGAGAGAGAGGGAGACACAGAATCGGAAACAGGCTCCAGGCTCTGAGCCATCAGCACAGAGCCTGACGCGGGGCTCGAACTCACAGACCGCGAGATCGTGACCTGGCTGAAGTCGGACGCTTAACCGACTGCGCCACCCAGGCACCCCTGGAAACTTTTAAAAAATAAAGTTTTTTTTTTTTTTTTTTTTTTTTACTTTCAAGACCTGGAAATTACACAGCATACCTGGGGCCACACAGTGAGGTCCCCAGGGAGGCTTAGGGGGGAAGTGTGAAAGAGAGAGAGAGGATGAGAGAGAATGAGAGAGAGAGCCCAGGTTGGGGGGCAGGTGAGGCGTGGTGGTTAGGGTTAGGGGAGTTCTGCTTTTGTCGGGGTCAAGGGTTGGGGGCCTAGGGTTTCTCAGGCTCACTCTGTTTTTTTTTTTTTGTTAATATATCAAGTATAATTAATTGTCAAATTGGTTTCCATCCAATTTGGTTTCCAGTGCTCATCCCAACAGGTGCCCTCCTCAGGCTCACTCTTTATTGGTGAATTTAAAACATAAGAACAGGAATTTAAAGTGTGGGAATTGCAACAAGCAAGTGACCCAAATAGTTATCAAAATCAACCAAGATCTCTAAACACAAACGAGCCTCCGTGTGGGAGGATGGCCTGGCTCTTTATCTGGTCCTGTGGCTGGCTATCTTTGAAGTGGATGCCTTGGCGATCAAAGCTTTAATCAGGCACCAGCATTACGAAAAGAGGGAAAACCCAACCTCCTGGGCTTGCAGTGCAGGGTGTTAGCAGGGGACCCTGCAGAGGTTGGCTGGGACCAAGCCCCGAAAAGACCTCGCCTGAGGAATTTGAGTGCGTTTCTAATTCTGCCCACAGTGGGAAAGCTTGGAATTTTTCTGAGCAAGGAGGCAGCATAATGTTGCAGAGGAAGGAGTCTGGGATCTCACGAGCAGCGTGGCCTTCATTGTGACGCCAGACTTCTGTGGAGAAGAGACTGTGGGGAAGTCCTAGGCGCTGGAGCGCTTTGTAAACCACAGGAGCCGGTTCGATGCCCTCGCCCTGCAGAGTCCCCTTTTGGAAAGATTAGTGAGGTAAAGGTGTGTGTGCAGGTGGAGTTGGAGTGAGGACCCAAGAGGGCCGGGCCAAAGGCTCATCGGCCATTGTTGTGAGCACAGACGAGACCTGCCGAGGAGGTCAGGGGCACAGGGCGAGGGAGGGGTGGATAGGAATGATGTCCCAAATGAAGCAGTGTCCATGTGACATAACGTCTCTCAGAATGGAGCGAGGACGGCCAACCCCTGCAGGTTTCCGGGTGGGTGGTGGGGAATCACACACTACACACGAGAAGCCTGGGACGGAGGGACCGGGAGTCTGTAGGCGAGGACGGTGAGTTCACTGCGGGCCGCGTGGAGTTGAAGGTACCTCGAGATGCCAGCAGGGAGATGTACCAAGGGAGAGCTTGGGGAGTGATTGATGCCAGGCAGGAAGTAGTAGTGACTCCAGCACTTGAGGTAAAGGAGGAGTGACTACAGTCTCTGGAAAAGGGAAAAGCGGACGCACACCTAGAGAGCCAGACCCTCTAGTGCAGAGTTCGAGCCCAGGGGCTCTGCGGTCAGACTGCCTGGCCTTGCATTCCTGTCCTTGGGGCATGTGTGCCTGTTTTCTCCTCGCTGAAGAAATGGGGCTAAAAAACAATCCACTTTGTTGGGTTATTCTGGAGAGCAAATAAAGCAATAAACATTAAGCTCTTAGACTCATGCCTGGCACACAGTAAGCACTCAAGAAATAGTTATTCTGCGAATTGGAAGATGAATCGCAGGGGCTTGTCTATTTGGGGGCTCCTCGGAGGGGCTTTCCTCTATGGGTTTGGCTTGCTGCTGTTCCACGTATAGTTTGTACCCAAATGCCAAACATGGGCTTATGCAGAATCGTGGAAGGTGAATTAGCATCCGGATGCACGGAGGCTCCTTTATGAAGGGACAATCATTCATTGACTTCAGATCTCTTGCATTAATTACAACTTTCAATACCTGATTTGTTCCCCAAAGCCAAGAGTTCCTGCCTGACAAAGCAAGATCTGTGAAACTGAAGCATGCCGATGGAAATGCAAATGAGTCCAACATTTTCATGTACCTGTGACTCATGGCTTTAATCAAGATTCATTACTTCCCTCGTAAAAGCACACAAACCATTGAACTTGACTGTGGTCGGATCAACCGGTCCTGATGAATGAATTTGGCTATCACTCTTCCTTTCTAACAGTGTCTCAGACAGGAGCTCTGATCTCTCGCAACTGTAAATGGGTGCTTGGACATGTTACAGTATTGGCATTCCCAGGACACCAGCAAAGTAACCGAGCCTCTAACAATATGCCGTCTTTGCTTATTGCTTTAATAAGTGAATGTAACTGAAAGGTGTTTTCATATCTACTAAATATTTGGGAGGCTTGGCTATAAGTTAATGCAGTGTTTGTTTGTTTGTTTGTTTGTTTGAATAAACATACAATCCAGAGACAGGCATTCAAATAAATGAACCATTTGGAAGAGCCACTTTGACATCCTTGGGGATACTCCAAACATTTTGGAATATCTTTTGGGGAAGTGCCTTCCTAGTTCGTGGCACCTCCTTTCAGATAAGCTTATTGGTGAAAGATCTTTTCCTTTAAAGGGAAAACTTTTTGAAAAGACATGAAAGTTGTTTAGATTTCGCTGAAGTAATGCCATTTTTGTTCAAAGACAAGGTGCCACTAAAGCAACAAGGCTATTTTTCTTGCCTGGATCGTACACTGGCTCAGAACACAATCTTTAGGGAGGAATGCTAAAGCACACTTTCCAAGGTGAACATTATTTTTTTCCCAGAAACAATTTTTTTTCCCCCAGACTCTTCTTTGTAGGCGACAAACTCGTCTCAGTTTGCCTGGGGTGTTTTCTGTTTTAGCAGTGAAAGTCTGTAGTCTGGGCAAACCAGGATGGTTGGTCTTCCTCCTATGAGGCAGGCACGTTCCTCTGGTTGACAGGTCTTTGACCCTGTCCCTGTGACACGGCATTCCAAGAGTTTTTCATCCTCGCTTCCTTCTCATGGGTCCAGGCTCCTAACCTATCACTAACTGCAGTGTGTGTGAGACAGTAGGCTTCTTTGCTCGTGTGTTGGTTTGTTTTAAGACCAGTCTAGTTGAGACATTCTAGTGTTGTTGAACTTCACACTGGTATTTGGGGCAATGTTTAGAATTCTCTCGTGGTTTGCAGCTGCTGCCTCTTGGCATTGCTTTTGGTTAAGCTGAGCCAGCTTGTGTGGTCCAAGAAGTGGAGTCAGATTTCTAGGCTGAGTGTTGCATCTATAGGCCACAAATCCCTTAGCCCATCCAAACCTTAGTTTCCTTAACCAGCAAAAGGGAAAATAAATGCTTCTACTATTTCCGAGGGTTAATATGAGGATGAAAAGAGATAATATGTGGGGCACCCGTGTAGCTCAGTTGGTTGAGCACCTGACCTTGGTTCAGGCTATGGTCTCACAGTTTGTGAGTTCAGGCCCCACATTGGGCTCTCTGTTGTTAGCCTGGAGCCCGCTTCAGATCCTCTGTCCCCCTCTCTATCTGCCTCTCCCCCACTCATGCTCTTCTCTCTCAGAAATAAATAAACATTTTAAAAAAAGAAAAGAGATAATATGTATGAGCTTCAAAGTTATTAACCGTTAACGATTAATTTAGTCACAATTTATTGAGGGCCCGCTACATGTAAGACCTTCCAGAAACACATAACAGATACGCAGGCATGTTATGTATCTACCTAACTGACCACTAGGTGATGTTTGTAATGCTGTCATAGTTATCTGCACAAGGTTCTAGGACTTCAAAGGAAAGGCAGATTAATTCTGCTTGGGGCACTCCTGAAGGCTGCCCGGTGGAAGTGGTGCTTGTATTGGATCCTGGGGATGACAGAGGAAGGCATGAGCAGGGATAGGGAGGGGGGCATGCCTGGGGAGCTGTGCATTCAGAGGGAGACAGGACTGAGCCAGATCTTCAAGGACCTTAAGGGCTAAGCTAAAAAATGTGAACTTTATTGGGGATTTGATGTAATCAAAGCCTTCTGGCTTCAGGGTGGAGGCTGGAATCAACTCGAAGAGGCAAGACACAGGGAGATCTGTTATTTACGTTTGTTGGGTTCACCTAGGAAAGACCAAGGAAGAATGCGTGAGTATATATTTGTGTTTATTATCTATTTCCTCCACTAGAATGGAAGTTCCACGAGGGTAAGGTTTTGTTTCATTCTTTTCTCCATTCTTAGTGCAGTAGAATAGTGCCTGGCATACAGTAGGTACTCAATACATATTTACTGATTTTAAATAAAATAAGTCTGAGGTCCTTCCCACTGGAAAGAATCAACAGGACAATGTGGTCAGTTAGCCCCTGTTTTCATTTACAGATTAAACTTACTTCATTCTAAAAAGCATTTGAGGTGGCTTTAGAAATATATACAGTACAAAATGATTCAAGAAGAACATAAATGAATCAGACCTACAGGAAAAAGAGAATTGAATAGGATAATAAAGAACAGAGAATCAATATACAGATGTAAGTGTCTCAAGGGTGGCACTAAAATTTTCAAAGCAGGAAGCAAATTCACGTCTGAGCTTCCTGACAGCCAAGGCAAAGATGGAAATGTGGTCAGTTATGAGATCCACAGTCCACATTAGACAAAGACATCTCACTTTCTCAGAAACAGCCCTGGTTGTTTTTCACGGATAATGATGGCACCAAAACCGCTTGCTTTAGTCCTCATGCTGTTTGCTGCGGGGACTACTTGGTAACCCCTTAGCTGTTTCAGACGGAACTTAGTCTTCTGTGTAGCAACATTCATTGACTATAAGAGGTGACCAGAAATGTATTCAAACCAGAAGCAGCTGGTGACAGGTTAAGTGACACTCACTCAAGGGCAGCACTGGGTGGATAGAGGAATGTCAATAGTCAGTTCCTCTCCTTCTGTCTCCTTGAGAACCTTTACCAATCCCTAAGCCTTATCTCCACTGATAAAGAGGAAAGTTACATGTTGGACACCTGAAAGGAATACAACACTGTATGTCAATTATACTTCAGAAAGAAAAAAAGGGAAGTTACAAAGAAAGCTGGCAAAGGTCATGAAAATCCCCGTCCTTTGATTGTCTTGCTTCCTTTGATTTATTCAAGTTCCTCTTGAAGGACCACTTAGGTGAGAGGCTGAAGTACCACTTAAGTAAGAGGTTTGGTTTGGCCGATAGTGTGTTTTTAAGAGACCGAAACCAGGTGAGAAGGAGAGAGGAAGCCGATTTGACAAAATGATTTCAAGGTGGTTTGGACTCTAGGATTTTCTTTCTTTTTTTTTTTTTAATTTTTTTTTTCCAACGTTTATTTATTTTTGGAACAGAGAGAGATAGAGCATGAACGGGGGAAGGGCAGAGAGAGAGGGAGACACAGAATCGGAAACAGGCTCCAGGCTCTGAGCCGTCAGCCCAGAGCCCGACGTGGGGCTCGAACTCACGGACCACGAGATCGTGACCTGGCTGAAGTCGGACGCTTAACCGACTGCGCCACCCAGGCGCCCCAGGGATTTTCTTCTTTAAAAGATGTTTAAAAGGATTTTTGAAAAAGTGGTATACACACTTAACGAAACAAAAGCCAAACAGTGCAAAGAAGTCAACTAATAATGCTGCCTTTTCGTATGTTCTTGCAAAGATATTCACAGTTGCACACAAAACAAAAACACTTTTTGTTGTATGAGAATTTATGACACAAATTTTTTTCTTGCTTTTTGTTTTTGTTTTTGGTTTCGTTGTTGTTGTTGTTGTTGTTTTTCCACTGAATAAGTCTTGAAGAACACTCCCCAGGAGTTCCTATTAAGCTACTTTATTCTAAAATGTGGAATGATATCCATTATAAAGTACTGCCATTTATATATCCAGTTTCCCAACTGGATATTAGCTGTTTCCAGTGGTTTTTTTTTTTTTTTTAACGTTTATTTATTTTTGAGACAGAGAGAGAGCATGAACGGGGCAGGGGCAGAGAGAGAGGGAGATGCAGAATGGGAAGCAGGCTCCAGGCTCTGAGCCATCAGCCCAGAGCCGGACACGGAGCCCGAACTCACCAACCGTGAGATCGTGACCTGAGCCAAAGTCGGACGCTTAACCGACTGAGCCACCCAGGTGCCCCTGTTTCCAGTGTTTTTATTACAAACAATGTTTCAATGAAAAATCAATGAAATTTGAATCTGCATAGTCAGGGTTCTGGAAGGAAACAGCACTGCAGTGCAGAAGGTTCACACTAAGAGGCTGATGAAAGAGGCTTCTTGGCAGAGGTCTCGGCAGGGTTAGGGGAATATCAGTGGATGGTGAGACACCAGGAACCGACAGCAGAAGGAAGTTGTTGACACCCCCAGGCCTGAAGGGGAAGATGGCGCCTTGGAGCCTCTGGAGAGCAAAGCACCAAGGAAGACCTACCTGGCAGGAGCTGTATACTTCTAGAAACACAGCATCGAGGGATAAGGGGAGCAGAGGAAAAATACTTCCACCCCTCTTTCTTTCTGCCCTGCCTCTCTCTTTCTTGCTGGTGCCTCCCATTAGTCAAACCCAACCACAGAAGCCAGCCGGCAAGGGATGCGGGTGACCAGAATGGTCCCTCCTGGCATAGACACGGGCACAGAAGAACAGAAAATGGATCTGGGGTGGGAGTGGAGCATATGTACAATCTACGGAAATTTCTAGAAGCAGAATCGCTGGCTCAAAGGCAAATGCATTGCTATTGTTTTGTTAAGTCAGCGTTCATTTAAATTTACCTTTTCTGTAAGTTTCCCTTTGCTTTCTGTACTTCTGTATTTCTGTGGGGAATAATTTTCCTTTTAGCTGAAGAACACCCTTCAGGATTTCTTTCATTGCAGTTCTGCCGGCCAAGAATTCTCTCAGTTTTGCTTGTCTTTGAAGGATAATTTAGTTTAGTTCTGAAAAATAATTTCACTGAACATGCACTCCTAGGTGGGCTGTTATTTTGTTTTTGCACCTTGTATTCTGAGTTTTATTGCTTCTGTTGAAGATCACCTCTGAGACATAATATTATTCCGCTGAAGATTCTCTTTACTTTTTAAGCATTTCTCTTTCTTTTCGGTTTTCAGCAGTTTGTCTATGATATGTTTCCATGTGGTTTTCTCTGTTTTCATCATGATTGAATTCAGTGAACTTCTTGAATCTGGGTTATAATATATTTCATCAGTTTCAGAAAAATTTTTTATTTAGAAAAATTAGTCTGTTATCTTTTCGAATATTGCTTCTGCCCTATTCTCTCTTCTAGTGTCTCCAATTACATAAATGTTACGTTTTTTTCACTGTGTCTCATTTGCCTCTTATATGCTTTTCTGTATTATTCTTTTCTTTGTCTTTAGTCTGGATATTTTTTAAATTTTCTTTTAGTTCACTAATCTATCCTTTCCAGGCCTACATCTGCCGTTAAATCTATCTAGCATATTTTAAATGTTCACTTATTGTATTTTTCAGTCCTAACATTTTGATTTGATTCTTTTTTTTTTTTTAATTTTTTTTTTCAACGTTTTTATTTATTTTTGGGACAGAGAGAGACAGAGCATGAACAGGGGAGGGGCAGAGAGAGAGGGAGACACAGAATCGGAAACAGGCTCCAGGCTCCAAGCCATCAGCCCAGAGCCCGACGCGGGGCTCGAACTCACGGACCGCGAGATCGTGACCTGGCTGAAGTCGGACGCTTAACCGACTGCGCCACCCAGGCGCCCCAGATTTGATTCTTTTTTGTAGATTCTGATTATCTGGTGAAATATTCTTTGTTTGTTTTATCCATTGTTTTTTGCTATTTAAAATGAAAACACTTGGGGCGCCTGGGTGGCGCAGTCGGTTAAGCGTCCGACTTCAGCCAGGTCACGATCTCGCGGTCCGGGAGTTCGAGCCCCACGTCAGGCTCTGGGCTGATGGCTTGGAGCCTGGAGCCAGTTTCCGATTCTGTGTCTCCCTCTCTCTCTGCCCCTCCCCCGTTCATGCTCTGTCTCTCTCTGTCCCAAAAATAAATAAATGTTGAAAAAAAAAATTTAAAAAAAAAAAAAAAAAAAAAAAAATGAAAACACTCACTTGTGGGTCTATTTCTACTCTGTTTCTTCATCTCTTGGTTTTTGTACTTGTCTCTTAACATGTCTGGTCATTTTTGAATGAACAATGAATATTGTGTATGAAAAAAGTGTTGAGACTACAAATGATGCTGTCTTCCTCTAGAGGGAGTTATCCTTTTCTTAGCTAGTCAGAGGGAGTAGGGACTAAGTGTCTTAAGACAGTCGGGGATGGGGCATCTGACTCTTGATTTCAGCTCAGATCATGATCTCACAGTTCCTGAGTTCGAGCCCTGCTTCAGTCTCTGTGCTGACTCTCTCTCTCCCTCTCTCTCTGCTCCTACCCCACTCATGTTCACACGTGTGCGAGTGCTCTCTCTCTCTCCTTCCCTCTAAAAATAAATCAATAAACTTAAAAAAAAAAAAAAGACAGTCAGGAAATGAGTCTACTGTAGGCTGGGTCCCAGTTTTGGCAAGCCTCTATCTAGCTCTGTTTCTCTCCACTCTTAGAGTAGATCTCTCCAGGGATCTCAGCTGTGAATCTGGGGTATTGAGCAGCGATCCTTTTTTCATAGGTCTTGAATTCTTATACTTGCATTTTCACTACTGTGAGATGCCAAACCCTGCTTTCACTTCCTGAGGCTTTCTATTAGTTTTCTTAGCCTCCTGCCCAGACAACCTCAGAATGCAGCAGACATCTTCTGGGAAAATAGGTAGTGTTGAATTCGGTTCACTTAGAAAGGCAAAACATGTATTTTGAGACATGTAAGGATAGCATCCTCAAGGTCTCTGGGAAGAGACTACGTGGGGATATATTCCAGTAACATAAAAAATAAATACAAGAAACAAAAAGATGAAGGTCATGAGAAATAGGAGAAAGCCAAGAAACTTGTAAATTTGGCATTAAATCTAAATGAGAGGCATCATGTAAAATGCAAAAGAAGTAACAATCTAGATCTAATAGGAAGTGATCTAATGGGCAGAGGTGGGCAGATATGAAGCTGTGAAGTTTGCTATTCTGTTTAAAGCGAGATAGACATATTGATTAGTTTTAGATACTTCTGGAAAATGGGATATTAAAAATGTAAGGGTAGCCATTGAAAAAGTAGATACAGGGGCACCTGGGGGGTTCAGATGGTTAAGCATTTGATTCTTGATTTCAACTCAGGTCATGATCTCACAGTGTGTGAGTTTGAGCCCCGAGTTGGGTTCTGTGCTGACAGCTTGGCACCTGGAGCCAGGTGCACGTAGTTTCATGAATGAATTTTACCAGATATATAAAGAATAATTAATAGCAATTCTTCATAAACCCTTCCAAAAATTAGAACTCCTCAACACATTCTATGAGGCCAGTATTATCTCAAGACCAAAAAAAAAAAAAAAAACAAAAAAAAACAAAAAAAAAACAAAGAGCAAAAAGAAAACTATAGACTGATATCTCTTATGAACACAAATATAAAAATTCTCAACAAAATACTAGCAAACTGAATTCCAGCCACATATAAAGAGGATGACACCCCATGACCAAATGGGATTTATCCCAGGAATGCAAGGCTAGCTTAACATGTGAGAAGCAATCAATGTAACATACTGTTAATAGAATAAAAGAAAAAAACTCCACATGACTATCTCAGTAGATGCAAAAAAAAAATTTTTTTTGACAAAATCCACACCCCTTCATGATGAAAACACTCAAAAAACTAGGAATAAAAGGAGACTTCCTCAACCTGATAAAGGGCACCTATGAAAGACCCATAGCTAGTATGCTTAATGGTGAGAGACTGAACGCTTTCCTCCCTAAAGTCAGGAACAAGACAAAGATGCCCTCTCTTGCCACTTCTATTCAGCATTGTACCGGAGGTTCTAGCCCTGGCAGCTAGGCAAGAAAGTGAAATGAAAGGCATCCAATTCAAAAGGAAGACGTCAAGGTATTTCTATTTGCCATTGACGTATTTTTTGTAGTAGATTAGTCATTGCCCAGGGCCAGGGTAGGGGAAATGGAGAGTGACTGCTAGTGGGTATGGATTTCTCTTGGGGATAATGGAAATGTTCTAGAATTTCTTGTAGCAAAGGTTTCACAACTCCGCAAATATTGAAAAACCAGTAAATGCTACACATGAAATGTGTGAATTGTATGGTGTGGGAATAATATTTCCATAAAGCTGTTTTTTAAAGAAGATGAACTAGGTGGTTTTCTAGGAAGATTTAAAAAATTGACTTGCGTGGGGCACCTGGGTGGCTCAGTTGGTTAGGTGGTCGACTTCAGCTCAGGTCATGATCTCACAGTTCGTGAGTTCAAGCCCCGTGTTAGGCTCTGTGCTGACAGCTCAGAGCCTGGAGCCTGCTTCATTCAGATTCTGTGTCTCCCTCTCTCTCTGCCCCACCCCTACTCATGCTCTGTCTCTCTCTGTCTCTCAAAACTGAATAAGTGTTAAAAAATTAAAAAAAAACCCTGACTTGTGAAAAAATGGAAAAACCTGAATAGTTGAATAATCCTAGAAGAAATTTTTTAAGTATTTGAAAATTTATCTCATCCCCACCTGCTCCCTTCAGCCTGAAAAAAAGATATTAAGTCCAGAGTTATTTTATTTTATTATTTTATTTTATTTTATTTTTAATGTTTATTTATTTTTGAAAGAGAGAGAGAGAGAGACAGAACATGAGCGGGGGAGGGGCAGAGAGAGAGGGAGACACAGAATCTGAAACAGGCTCCAGACTCTGAGCTGTCGGCACAGATCCTGACACTGGGCTTGAACCTATGAGCCGTGAGAGTATGACCTGAGCTGAAGTCCGACGCTTAACCGACTGAGCCACCTAGGCACCCCTAGATCCAGAGTATTTTAGAATCAAGTTATATAAAACCTGTAAGTTATTCCAATAGTATGTAAATTATCTCAGAACATAGAGAATTATGGGAAACCTCCCAACTCAATTGAGTTGGCTAGTATTACTTGATAATGTAATAAAATGGGATGATTGTATCATGAAAGAAAAAGAACAGGGAGACTATAGACCAATATGTTTATGAGCCAAGTTGCAATATCTTAAGCAATACATTAACAAACTGAATCAGTAAAAAGCCAGCAGAGTCGATTCCAAAGCTTCAAGAATGGTTCAACATTAGGAAATTTTTAAGAAATCATTTCCAATAATATATTTATGGCTAAAAAATTCAAGATCATCTGAATAAATGTTGAAAAGTATTTAACGTCTAAGGTACAGACTTTCAATTCTATTAAGACGGATGAGTTCTGAGATGTAATGCACAGCGTGGTAACTATAGTTAGCAATACTGTATTACTGAAGTTTTCTAAGAGGGTGGAACTTAAGTATTCTCCACACACACACACAGAAAATGGTAAGTATATGAGGCTATGGATATGTGAATTAACTTGAGTGTGGTATCATTTCACCACAAGTAATATACCTTAAATAGACACAATTCCTGCATGTCAATTATACCTCAATAAAACTGAAAAAAAAGAGTATTAAATTAAATTTAAGATGATTCCCTGATTCAAAATCTTAGCAAGTTTGGAAATGAAATAATTTATCTAACTTTATAAAACATATCTTCTAAAAGCCTATACCAAATATCATAGAACAGTGAAAACCCGTAAGTATTCCTGTTAAAGTCAGGAATAAGACAAGAATGCCCACTGGTATCACATCTGTTCAACCTTCTAAAATCCTGCCAAAGGAGGATAGCCTTTTCCATTGTAGTAAAACCAGAAGAAATGTAAATATTTCAAGGGAAGAGACAAAACTGCCATTATTATGTCAATAATATGATTATTTGCTGAAAATCGAAGGTAATAGACTTTTAAAAGTCTATTAAAACTTATGAGTTTAATATGATTGCTAGATGTAACACCAGTGTTATAGAAAAATTCATGGACTTTTCTACATACCACTGATAATCAATCATAAAATGCCATGAGAAAAATCTCATTCATTAAAGTGTCTAAACCAAACCAAAACCAAAAAACAAGGAACAAACCTAAAGAAATGTACAAGTACACCAAAAGGACTTTTGAATAAATAGGCATCTTATGCTCCAGGATGGGAATATTCCGTATTGTAAACATATCAGTTTCCTATAAATAGTATATAAACTCACTGTCATCTCAATAAAAAAGCCAATGTAATTTTTCATGGAACTCAATAAGTAGATTCTAAAACTCATCAAGAAGAGAACACGCAGAAGAATTCTAGTAAATGAAAGGAAAAGAAGAATAATGAGGGATGGAGAACTTGCCCTAGATATATCAAGGCTTCTTCAAGGTTATTGTAATTATAATATTCTGGTATTTTTACAGGGATGATAAAATAGATCAACTGCACCTGAATGGAGAATGTAGCAATGCATTTAGGCATGTATGGAGATATATATATATATATATATATATATATATATATATGTAAAATTTAAGTCAGTGGGAAATGGGTGAGCTATTTGATTAATGATATTGGGACAACTGGCAATCTATGTGGAAGAAATAAAGTCACATCACTATTTTACAACATACCCCCAAAACAAATAGGTGCACACACACATGATATAAAAAAGGACTTGAAGGAAATGTAGAAGAATAATTTCATAATATGGGTATATGGATTTGGGAAGCATGTTTTAAAGAAAGACACAAAACCCCAAAACCACATAGGAAAAAAAATCAACAGCTTTGAGTATACAAACATTTAAAACTTTTGCACGATGAATGAATAAATAAGCAAAATGTGAAGATAAGTGTCGGATGAGGAGATGATATTTGTTGAATGGATACCGGATAAGAATACTTACAACCTTGGAGATCTGTGTGTGACAGATGGGACACACAGATTGTGCGTGGGACACTTTCATTTTATATCATCTCACGTAACCTTCAAATCGAGTCTCTGAAGTAGCAGTGACCTACCCATTTTACAGACGAAGAGACTGATTTGGATCTGGACCTAGTCTGACTCTGGCCCCCTCCACATTTCTTTTTTCAGGAGCTAGCATGATTTCTCACCCCCCCCCCTAGAGTCACATGACTTATTCTTGGTGGTTTTGATTTATTTGCTTTTGGGGGGCTTGTCTGGGTAGTTTGCTTCTGGTAGTGGAGAGGTACTGAGGTATGGATGGATAACGGGTCATGATTCTGTGACATGCCTCCTCATGAGCTTTTGGGGGACAAATACCACCTTCTTCTTTGGTTTTTCAGTTTCCTGGGGTGCCCTTATTATCAGTCTTTGATTCAGGGGGTAAACCAGGGGGAGCTGGGTGTGGTTGTCTCCCTCTGGTCCTGCCACACCCGTCCTCTTCTTTTGCATTGACTCATGACAGAGAGGAAGAGCAGGGTTTGGGTGAGCCTTCTGGAACTCATCTGATTGTGCTGTGGGTAGGCTAATCCAGCGCTCCACTTAACTGGCTTGACTTGCTCTTCCATTTCCTTCTTGTGTCCCTTCCCTCCTTTGGCTCACTCCTTTTCTGACAGATAGATGTGGGCTGTCCCATGTTGTTGCCAGAGGGGCAGTTGTCATTATTTAGACTGTCCGGGAAAGGCAGACTGTTGTTAGTAAGCCTCCCCTCTACACTCCCCCTTTCCTCCTCCCAACCAGAGCAGAATGGGGGATTTGGCAAACCCTATTCATCTCAGCCATGATCCTTGTTTCTCCTGCTTAAACCCTCCTGTGCCTTCTTATTCCTAGTCTTCTGCCAAAACAAGGTCAAGTTCAACTTCCTAAAGCACGGATTTCTGTCTCGATTAAAAGCCTGTGATAGTTGCCCACTGAATTTTCAAAATGAAGTTCACAGATGTTGTATTGGAAACCAGGAAAGAAATATTAGACATTATATATATATATTTAATTTATTTACTTTGAGAGAGAATGCAAGTGGGAAAGGGAGAGAGAGAGAGAGAGAGAGAAACTCCCAAGCAGGCTCTGCACCGCCAGCACAGAGTCCGACTCTGGGTTTGAACCCACGAGCTGCGATCTCATGACTTGAGCCGCAGTCATATGCTTAACCTGCTGAGCCACCCAGGCGCCCCTATACTTATTTTTAATTTAAAAATTAATAAAGATATTTTGCTTTGGTGATACGTATCTAATATACTGATTGTCCCTGGGGTATCTTCTTAGTCCATCTGTCACTCGGTGTCCTGAATCATGCTCGTGTCAGGAATACCATAACATAGAGGGACAGGAAGAAAAAGACACACTTTCAGTTCATTGAGAAGTATTGCACTTTCCATGAGCCTGGTCACATGGATGAATTTCCAAGCTCCTTTCCTCCAACCCCAAAGATTGTGGCCGAGAAAAGATTCTTAGAAATGGATCACCCAGGACTCTTTGGATGTAATCATGAAAGTCCCTTTAAAAACATCTTGTGGGACTTTCCTTCCCCTGTCCTCTGAATGAGGATGCAGGCATGGCATTTCTCCTTGTCTTCAGGCCTCTGGCCAAGGAGGGGGTAGTGGTGGCCAGCTTCTCTGTAAACCTTGCCTCGCTGAGAGCTGGAGGCTAGAGGTGGGAAGAGAGCTAAGGGATGGAGAGCTCTTGCTTGGTTGGTTGCTAGAGAAATCTAACCCTGTGCTCTCCAGACATGGGACATTTTTGAATCTGGCTTTCTTTTGTGGGCACTTCTGTGGTTCTTCAGGATTCCTGTGCCAGGCCTGCCCCACAACAACTTGGGGTGACCACAAGTGCTTCTGCACCTTGCTGCTTTCTACCCAACCTCAGTCCAGCCACCACCTCTTACCACCTGGATCTTACTGACTGAAGGCCGCCATCTTGGAAAACCCCCTTCTAACCTGGCCCAAGCCAATGTTCTTATTGCAGGTTCTTATCGTACCAGGTTGGTCTTGGTGTCAGAGGGGAGTCTGAACCCCCTTTTGATGCTACTATTAGAGGAGAAGAGAACAACGGCTTCCCTGACTTGGCCACAGGGAGTTGGGCCAGGCCATGGAGGCCTGGCTTCAGGTTTCTAGATGCTCCCTCACTGAGCTGAGGGTAAGAGGGCGCTCCCGCCCAGCCTTCTTCCTTGGTGCACCAAGTGCTGTAGGTATCATCGTTGTGTATGCAGCGGGCAGCCACATGGATCCTACTGCTGGGCTGCCTGCGTTCAAACCCTACCTCTGCCTGAGGGCTTGTGCTGGCTCGCAGCAGTGGCTGAAAATCCCTGTCCCTCGTGTGTAAATGGGGATAATATGAATACCTGCCGAGTAGACCTATTGTAAACTGTACTTGCAAATCTATTTCCAACGGTCGGAGCACTGTGTGGCACCATAAAGTACCTGACCCTATAAAATATTAGCTATTATTATTTCTGTAAAAACAAGGCCTTTGGGGGTAGACATTTTATAATTCTTGGCCATGAGATGGTGGCATCTCTGCAAGGGATAGATACTGGTTTTCCATTTTCAGTGGCGATACCGTGTTCATTTCAAAATTTCATTATTTAAGTCGAAAGAAATGAGTTAAAGAAAAATATGGGCTAGACAAAAGTGCTAGACAACGTGGCAAAACTCGTGAAGGTTTACAAGTGATTGGTCTTGGAAGACACAGGTGTAGTGGCCCGGGAGCTCACAGCAGCTCCCTAAGACTTGGGAGGGTCTCACCATTACCCTCCTTGCCCAGGGGCTCACATGGAAGTAGTTTACTTTTTTATCTGAACTTGGCAACATTCTCCAAAGGTGGGTTTTGTGTTTTGGTTTTTGTTTTTGACGGAACAACTTCTTCAGTCAAAAATGAAACAAAACCTTGAATGTGCAGCTCCAATGCATGTTTGCTTGAAATTGTAGATTATATGTGTATATGAGAGGCAGAAGAGTAGAGTGGTGATCAGTGTTAAAGTCTGCAGCCAGACTGTGGGGTTCAAATCCCAGCTTTGCCACTTGTCAGCTGTGTGATATTGGAGGGATCACTGGACTGGTCTGTGCCTATAAAGTAGAAATAATAATACTACCTCATAGGGTTGTTGTAGAGGTTAAATGAAATGATATATGCAGGGGCGCCTGGGTGGCTCAGTGGGTTAAGCGTCTGACTTCGACTCAGGTCACGATCCCGCAATTCCTGAGTTTGAGCCCCACGTTGGGATCTGTGCTGACAGTTCAGAGCCTGGAGCCTGTTTCGGATTCTGTGACTCCCTCTCTCTGCCCCTCCCCTGCTCACACTCTGTCTCTGTCTCTCAAAAAATAAATAAACATTAAAAACATTTTTTTAAAGAAATGATCTATGTAAGTGCTTAAGAATATTGCCTGGCATGGAATAAAAACTCAGTAATATCATCTATTAATATGACTATTGTGTAATAAAATAGATATATTATAAAATATAAAGAATTTAAATTTAGATAAAAAAATAGCAATAGAAGTTCTAATATGTCGACACCCTGGAATTCATGGGTTAGCTTATGAATCCCAGGGCACATTCACCTCCACTTTGGAGGCAATGACAAGAACATACCATGTCCCCAAGTATTCTGAGTCTTGAAGTACCTTGTAAAGCTCAGAGGACTGTGGGTGGATGTCCTCACATGTGGATCATGTGCACTGGTTTCTGCACCAACCTCCTGGCTTGTCTGCTTGTAAACCGTAACCATGTCAGGCTGAATGTAGGGCTGGTGAGTCCTTGGCATCCTGGCCAGTCCTGCCTAATCATTACTCGGGATGGAGCAGTGCTTGGGCTTTGCCCCTTGCTTTGTGTATGCTACCTTAGGCTTAAGCAACTCCCACCCAGCTTAGAGTCAGGGAGTCAGTGGCCCATGGGGACAGATGCACGTTAGTCTGTGCTGTGAAACCGGCCATCGTTGTAATCAAATGTGATAACAGCTGGTGACAACAGAACTACTAAAGGCAGGTGCGTAGCATGCTCACACCGAGTCCCCTGCCGCCAGCAGCTGCTCCTCTTGGCACTTGGCCAAACTGGAATCATGGTAGTGTCCCCTCCCGTGCTCCACCAGCCAGGGAGCTGATGGTCCCGGGAATCCTGAAAGTGGCTGGCTTCATCAGGACCCTTTGAATGATTGGCACGTGTCCAGCACCAGGTAAACCTCTGACTCCGTCCAGGGAAGGAGCTGGTGGGCGATGAAGGAACAACTAGTGACTCGTCACCCCAGTGGGAATTGGGCCTACTTACTGAGAAGAGATCTCAGTGGATCAGCAGAAATTGCCCCCAATTCCAGCTGATTTAGGTCAGCTAATTTTAGAGTTGAAAAAGGCCCCAGAGACCTTCTAGAGGCTCTCATGCCTGGCTGCTTAGAGGGTCACTGGGGAGCTTTAAACTCGTTACGATGAATTACTTCACATATATAAGACAATGTGAGAGCTAACGTAACCACATATTGTACATTTCACCCAGTTTAAGAAATCAAACTTTTCCAGTGCGGCTGAGATTCCATGGGGGCCTCTTCCAAACTGGATGTCTCTCTCCCCTCAACTACCTTTATCCAGAATTGGGTGTTTTTCATTCCAATTAGGGAAAAATTAAAAAAATAAAAGTTATCGCTGATGGTTTGGGCCCAGTAGGTGTGGGATGATACTCAGGAATCTGGTTTTTAAAAAGCTCCCCAAGTGCCTTCAACGATGAGCCAGAATTGGTGGAGACCCATCATCACTGAGGCTCAGCTGAGTGGCCTGAACACTGGCGTTGGAGCTGAAAGACCAGAGGCCCAACCCCCTCTGTGGTGCCACCCCCCACCCGTGTGACATTGGGTAAGGGATGTATTCTCTCTGAGCCTCAGTATCTTCATCTGTAAAAAGGAAATAAGGGCACTAAAATCCCTCGAGAGCTCACATGTGCCTATGAACCTGTAAACTGCTACATGGACATAGGGTTCAAGGGCTCATCCCATGGGGCTCATCCGCCCTAGGGTTGTTCACCTAGTGGTGGGAAGCTCATTACTTCCAGAGACAGCCCTTTTTTGGGGGGAGGGGGGAGCTCTGACATACAAAACTTCCTTCTTTACCCTTGTATGAAGTCTGTTCTCTTCAATTTCCTCCTACTGGGTTGAATCCTTTCTCTGGAGATCCATGGATTAAATTTAATCCCTAATATGCAGACCAGCCCTTTGAGTGATTTAAAACCATCATACCCTTTCTCCCCTCTCTGTATCTCGGCTGTAGGCTTCTAAACACATTGTCCACTGAGAAGGTCCCTTTATGAATGAGCAATATCCCCTCAAATTACCATGGGCATGGCTGCATTCCAGAAAAGCTATAGAGGCGGGTTCCAGGGTTAGTAATTCAGGAAGAGCTGTTTTGCTTCTAGTTAATTAAATCACTTAGTTAAATTAATCACCTATGCTATGGTAGCTACTTACTAAAGTATTTATTTAGTAAAGACGTAAAATTCATCGAGTGTCATACACTGTGGTGCTAAGTGATTTGTAGGCACTTAGCTCTTACAATAAACCTGAAAGGTAAGTGTTAGTATTATTCCCATTTTACAGATGACGAAACTGAGGGACAGAGAGGTCAAGAAATTGCCCAAGTTCATGCAGCCAGCAAGTGTCACAGTGGGATTTGGGCTCAGACCTGGTTGACTCTGAAGCCTGCATGCCCATGACCATGGCATCACTTCCCGTGCTGGTGGTTTGCATCATGGAAAGAAAAAGAGGAGGCGGTTAGAGCGTGACTGGTTCCTCTCATTTATGGATTATCTCCCTTTGCCTCTGGAACATTCCTGCTCAGGCAAGAATTTAATGCTCGGAACACACAGAAGACAGCCTACGTTTACCTAATCCTTATCAGATCCACAGAAGAGCTTTGAACTTCCTTCAGAGACAACTTTACATCTTCCTCATTATGAGTCCTGCTTCTTCCCTCCCCTGGAAGGTTGAGTTACTCTTGAGCTGCTTGTAGGTTTGGAGGGAGACCACCAAGGTGTCCCTTCCTGTCCTCTCCCTGCTCTCCCGGACAAATTGGGGTCACCTCCCACTCGTGTTCCTGCTTAGTGGCTCGTGGGTGGACCTCGTTGAGAAAGAGCTGCCCTGGCTTTGCCGCAGCAGAGTTTCTGCCACCAGGGCAAGAATGCTTCCTGTCTGGGTGGCCCTGTGTGACTTCTCAGACAGATATTCCTCCACACCCGGCCTGCCTGTCCGGAGAAAAACTTCCCTAAAGGGAGTTGAAAGGATAGAAGGTTGTCACCCACAAAAATCATGCCAATCCAGCCACACATGCAACCCAACAACCTGTCTTTGGGTCCCTGAGATAGTTCATCTTTTAGGTGAAGCGGCTCAGAGGGAAGAAGCAGGTTCTTTTCAACTTAACATATGATGAGGAGGTGATTGGAAACTGGCAGTGTTTGCTGTGCAGGTTGAGGATAGTAGACTATGGATCTTCCTTCGGGATGCAGTTCTTAGTAGAAAATTGATTTCATCTTCCCTCAGCAGCCTCCTCCGGGACTAGAACAATGTACCAGTCCCCAAATCCTGTTCACTGCTGACTTCCTCCCACCAGCCACCACCTCCGCTGAGCTTCTTTTTGTCAGTCTATAAAGCGGGCTGCTAGGTTCAAAATATTTATCTGTTGTGGGTATGGTGAGGGAGTAGCCAATGGAAAGGTTTGGAGTAACAGTGGCCCTGGAAAGAATCAAGTATGGTTACTGTTGGCTAATATAGACTCGTTTCTTTGGCCCAAACTGATGGATACTTTGAAGATGATCCCTTCCTTTAGGTTTTTATACTTAATAGTGATGGTTAGACATCCGGGGAGATTTGCATGTATTTGGCATCACTTGTTACTTGCCTGAAAATACTCCCCACGAGCAAGGATGTAAGGCCAAATCTACTTTGCAAACAGAGCAAAAAACCAAAACCAAAAGGAGCCTGTCTCTGAATAGAACCACACTAACAGTCATGTAGAGGTGATAATAAGTAGATCACTCATCTACTCATCAGGCACACATTTTTTCCCAGAGCCTTCTCTATGCCGGGGACTGTTGGAGGTGCTGGGAAAAGGTGGTGAACAAAACAAAGCCTTGCCCTCATAGGGTTTTTATTCTAGTGAAGAGACAATATACAAGCAATCAAAAATAAAAGTGAGTGGGATGGTAGTGAGAAGGGCTATGAATATATTAGATCTCCATGGTGGCATGAAAGTGGCTTGTAAGGACACTGGGTCTCCTTTAGCTTGGGTGGCTGGGACTGGCCTCTCTGAGGAGTGGACTTGGCTGACATGGGGCAATGATACAAAGGTGGTGATCAGGCAAAGACCCAGAAGAGGAGTAATTGGGTTGAGAGAACAACTGGCTAAAAGGCTGTAAGGTGGGACTGAAAGGGCCAGATCAGTGCTGAAGGGACAGGAATGAGCCAGGGGGACTGGAATAACATGAACACAGGTGGAGATGGCAGGAGATGGGGCCACAGAGGTAGAAGGTGGAAGCAGGAGGTGTGGGGTAGGAGCTTGGGTTGCATTCCAGGAATGATGGAAAACCAATGGAAAGTTGAAATAGGGAGTCACATGGTCTGATTTACGTTAACATTTTTTTAGTGTTTATTTTTTGAGAGAGAGACAGACAGAACATGAGTGGAGGAAGGGCAGAGAGAGAAGGAGAAACAGAATCTGAGGCAGGCTCCAGGCTCTGAGCTGTCAGCACAGAGCCTGATGCAGGGCTTGAACTCACAGATTGGATGATCATGACCTGATCCGAACCTGATCCGAAGTCCGACTGAGCCACCCAGGCACGCCTGGTTTACATTTTTTTTAAGTTTATTTATTTATTTTGGGAAATAGAGCAGAGGAGGAGCAGAGAGAGAGGGAAAGAGAGAGAATCCTAAGCAGGCTCTGAGCTATCAGTGCGAAGCCCGATGTGGGGCTCAAACTCATGAACCGTGAGATCACGATATGAGCCGAAACCAAGAGTCAGTTGCTTAACCGACTGAGCCACGTAGGCACCCCTGATTTACATTTTTAAAAGGCCAGTCTGTTTGGGGCGGGGGAAGGGAGTATCCATGAGATCAGTCAGGAGGATTTTGGAGGGCGTGTTGTGATGTGGTGTGGATTAGGGTAACACCATCACAGATGGTAGGGGAACACTGATGGGGGAGGGGATAGGGCAGTGAGAAAAAGAGAAGAACCATACATGACTCCTAGGTCTTTGGCCTGAGCAGTGCCATCTTCTGAGATGGGTAAGACTCCAGGTGGTGGTGTTGGGGGGAGAAGGTTGGGAGATAAGGGGTCAAGCGTTGTGTTTTGGCCATGACAAGTTTAGGATGCCTGTTAGTCATCTTTAATTGGAGATGTCTAGTGGACATTTGGGTATGCATCATTAGGAGCTCAGTTGAGAGGCCCAGGCTAGTTACAAAACCATGTAGGTCCTCAACATGGGGTGGATATTTAGAACTGAGGGGCTAAATGAGATCACCTAGAGAGGAAATAAGGATTAAAGACTGGGTCTTAGAGCAAAACCAGCAAAGGAGCCGAGCAGACAGATACATATAGTTCTTACTCTCATCTCTTATAGCTCTTGAAAATTCATAAGAGACTTAGCCACGCACTTTGTTTTTTGGGCTTCATGACAATCCTGTCGAGGTACGCAGTAGAACTTTTGTTGCAAATTGACCTCAGCTGTCTGGTGATGCATGGATATTAGGTTCTTTTGGTAAATCTTGGAGCCCTGGGGAGTTAGAAGTAAGTGAGAGTTAGCTACTCACCTGCAACCTGTATACAATGGAAGAAAGGAAGGAAGTATCACACACACCAAATGTTACTACACAGGTAGATATTGGCCTATGGGCTCAGAAGAGCCCCTATAAATAACCTTATAGTAAGTGGTTCCATGTGGGACACTGGGTGTTTCAGGGCTCTAGCCTCTTGTGCCATCCCTAAGGGTTAACAGTGAAAAATCTAGTAAGGCCAGGAAGTGTTTAAAATATCTCCTCTAGCATTGCACGCTGTATATCAATTTTTTCAATGGAGCCCATTTGGAACATCCACCCATTATGCAGATCAACAAGTCACTAAGCACCCCCAGTAAAAACTCATTCTGACGTTCATTATGTGGATTAGCAAAGCCTCTAAGTATCATAATTGGACATAAAAATAGAGAAAGTACTTATAATGTTTACTTCTTTTTTTTCTTTTTTTTCTTTTTTCTTTTTTTATTTTTTTCAATATATGAAATTTATTGTCAAATTTGTTTCCATACAACACCCAGTGCTCATCCCAAAAGGTGCCCTCCTCAATACCCATCACCCACCCTCCCCTCCCTCCCACCCCCATCAACCCTCAGTTTGTTCTCAGTTTTTAAGAGTCTCTTATGCTTTGGCTCTCTCCCACTCTAACCTCTTTTTTTTTTTTTTTTCCTTCCCCTCCCCCATGGGTTTCTGTTAAGTTTCTCAGGATCCACATAAGAGTGAAAACATATGGTATCTGTCTTTCTCTGTATGGCTTATTTCACTTAGCATCACACTCTCCAGTTCCATCCACATTGCTACAAAGGGCCATATTTCGTTCTTTCTCATTGCCATGTAGTACTCCATTGTGTATATAAACCACAATTTCTTTATCCATTCATTCATCAGTTGATGGACATTTAGGCTCTTTCCATAATTTGGCTATTGTTGAGAGTGCTGCTATAAACATTGGGGTACAAGTGCCCCTATGCATCAGTACTCCTGTATCCCTTGGATAAATTCCTAGCAGTGCTATTGCTGGGTCATAGGGTAGGTCTATTTTTAATTTTCTGAGGAACCTCCACACTGCTTTCCAGAGCGGCTGCACCAATTTGCATTCCCACCAATAGCGCAAGAGGGTTCCCGTTTCTCCACATCCTCTCCAGCATCTATAGTCTCCTGATTTGTTCATTTTGGCCACTCTGACTGGCGTGAGGTGATACCTGAGTGTGGTTTTGATTTGTATTTCCCTGATGAGGAGTGACGTTGAGCATCTTTTCATGTGCCTGTCTTCTTTAGAGAAGTGTCTATTCATGTTTTCTGCCCATTTCTTCACTGGGTTATTTGTTTTTTGGGTGTGGAGTTTGGTGAGCTCTTTATAGATTTTGGATACTAGCCCTTTGTCTGATATGTCATTTGCAAATATCTTTTCCCCTTCCGTTGGTTGCCTTTTAGTTTTGTTGGTTGTTTCCTTTGCTGTGCAGAAGTTTTTATCTTTATAAGGTCCCAGTAATTCATTTTTGCTTTTAATTCCCTTGCCTTTGGGGATGTGTCGAGTAAGAGATTGCTATGGCTGAGGTCAGAGAGGTCTTTTCCTGCTTTCTCCTCTAGGGTTTTGATGGATTCCTGTCTCACATTCAGGTCCTTTATCCATTTTGAGTTTATTTTTGTGAATGGTGTGAGAAAGTGGTCTAGTTTCATTCTTCTGCATGTTGCTGTCCAGTTCTCGCAGCACCATTTGTTAAAGAGACTGTCTTTTTTCCATTGGATGTTCTTTCCTGCTTTGTCAAAGATGAGTTGGCCATACGTTTGTGGGTCTAGTTCTGGGGTTTCTATTCTATTCCATTGGTCTATGTGTCTGTTTTTGTGCCAATGTTTACTTATTTTTGAGAGACAGAGAGAGGGAGGGCATGAGGAGAGGATGATTAGAGAGAGAGGGAGACACAGAATCTGAAGCAGGCTCCGGGCTCTGAGCTGTCAGCACAGAGCCCGACGTGGGGTTCGAGGCCACAGACCATGAGATCGTGACCTGAGTTGAAGTCGGACGTTTAACAGAGCCACCCAGGCACCCCTAAAGTAAATTATTAATATCATAGTAAGATTTGTACAATTAGAGGGCAATCTGAGATCATAGAAAAAGTCTTAAATTTGGAATAATAATAATAAGTAATAATAAATAGCTACTAGTTACCGAATCCTTATTCTGCACAAGATGCTGAGCTAAGTTCTTGGCATAAGTGTTTCATTTAATTTTTACCACAATCCCAGGAGCTAGATGGGATCATCTTTCTTTTATGTATGAGAAAATGGAGACTCAGAGGGGGACTTGCCCAAGGACACCCTGCTGGTGTGTGGCCAAAGATGACTCTGACCTTGGCTCCAACTCTAGTCTGTGTTGTAACTACAGAGCTCTGCCGCTTGGGTTCAAGACCTGGATTTGACACTGGCCTTTGGAAAAGTTGCTAATGTTACAATGCTTCAGTTTCCTCATCTACAAAATGGGGGAGGGCGTGATCACGAGCAGGCCACTGCATGTGAAGAAGCTTCGCAAGCTGTGAAAATGCTCCTGGGTAAAATGTCACTGTTTGCATGACCCTCATCCTCTCCCTGGTCCTTCACTTAAGTGACCACATGTCTTCCTTGGTGACAGGAGTGAGGCTGGGCACGTTTTGTGCAGTGCCCAGCATAACCCCTTGGCCTTATCTTTCCTTGATTGTTCTGCAGCCTGGGCTCCAGGCCCAGCATCCTACTGCCCAGGGCATTTTCTTGAAAGTCATTGTGCTGACAATTGTCTCTCCCTGTTTCTTAGAAGCAGCCCCAGGCCATCCTCCTTGGGAGGGCAAGTTTGCATCCTGGTGATAGGTGTGCCAAGGATGGTCTTTCTGCAGCAGGTGCTGGGCATCTGGGGAGGCACACGGATGTGTTCTGAGAGAGCTCAATGCATGGCGAAAGATGAGTTCAAATCCCACCCCTGGTGCTTTGTGAGCGTATTCATTAATTCATTCAACACATGCGAATTGAGCGTCTACCACTAGGTGGGGAGAACATAATGGTGAATAAGCTGACAGAGCCCTGCCCATGGAGCTAATGGTCCATCAAAAGAGAAAGACAACTAAACACTTAGAATAAATAAATTCAATGGTATGAGCCAAGAATGCATACAAAGTACTTGGAGAACAGACTTAAATAGTTCTTGGGGAAGTCAGGGAAGGCTCCCAGGCTATATTTTTTTATTTATTGTTTTTATATACTTGTCTATTTTCAGGAATAGAATTTATTGATTCATCACTTACATGTAATAGCCAGTGCTCATCCCAACCAGTGTTCTCCTTAATGCCCCTCACCCCTTTAGCCCTTCTCCCCACCCCACACCCCTCCAGCAACCCTCAGTGTGTTCTCTGTACTTAAGAGTCTCTTATGGTTTGTCTCCCTCTCTGTTTTCATATTATTTTTGTTTCCCTTCCCTTATGTTCATCTGTTTTGGATTTTAAATTACACGTATGAGTGAAATCATATGATATTTGCCTTTCTCTGACTTATTTCGCTTAGCATAATACACTCTAGTTCTATCCACATTGTTGCAAATGACCAGATTTCATTCTTTTTGATCCCTGAGTAGTATTCCATTAAATATATATATACCACATCTTCTTTATCCATTCATCAGTCGATGACATTTGGGCTCTCTCCATAGTTTGGCTATTGTCGATTGTGTTGCTGTAAGCATTGGGGTGCATTGCCCCTTCAAATCAGCATTTTTTGTATCCTTTGGATAAATACTTAGTAGTATGTACTAAGAAGTAGTAAGTACCCAGTACTATGCTGGGTCATAGGGTAGTCCAATTTTTTTATTTTTTGAGGAACCTCCATACTGCTTTCCAGAGTGGCTGCACCAGTTTGCATTTCTACCAGCAGTTCTCAGGGTTGGGGAGGAATGCGTGTTTAATATGAAAGAGTTCGCCCAAGGGCACCTGGGTGGCTCGGTTGGTTAAGTGTCTGACTCTTGATTTTAGATCAAGCCATGATTTCATGGTATGTGAGATGGAGCCCCACATTGGGCTGTGCACTAAGTGCAGGGCCTGCTTGGGATTCTCTCTCTCCCTCTCTCTCTGCCTCTCCCCTGGCTCGCGCGCATGCACGCGTGTTCTCTCGCTCTCTCAAAATAAATAAACATATAGGAAAGAAAAAAAAGAGAGAAAGAGAGTTCACCCAGTAAGAATAATGAGGGAATAGGAGAGACTTCTTTGCAATGACTTTTGAGTGTGATGTAAGCTTCATAACTTAGATGCACTTGCATGAGAATGGGAAGCCATCCACCTCTGCCAGGCACAGCACAGCATTGCTTGTTCTCTGCAATACGTTCCAGTGTCCAGGCTCCAGCTCCACGGCCATCTTTCTCATTAGATTGGATCTCAGTGGATTTAGTGTGGTTCTAAATCTAACACTTGGTGCTTGAAGAGCTGTGTTCCTGGAGCCAGCAGCTCCAGGAAGCCTTCTTCAGTCCTGTCTTCTTCCCCATGGTGGCGAAGTGCAGCCTCCTCTGGCCGGCTTTCTGCATTGTTGTCCTGAGTGCCATGGTCTGGGGATCTGTCTGGTCCGGAGGCCTCTGCTCTAGCCATTCCGATGATTTTTGCAAAGTTTTTTTCTTTTTCTTTGATTGAAACATAATTGACATATGACATGTAGCCGCATCTTATATTAATCTCAGCTATGTAACATAACGATTCAGTATTTGTACATATTGTGAAATGGTCACCGTAATAAGGTAGCCTCCATTACCACTACAGTCATAATTTCTTTTCTTGTGATGAGACCTTTTAAAACCCATTCTCTTAGCAACTCTCAGATGTACAATATGGTATTGTTAACCATAATCACCATGCTGAACATTACATGTCGTGACTTAATTAATCTTTTTAAAAAATGTTTGTTTATTTTGAGAAGGGGTTGCAGAGAGAGAAAGGAAGAGAGAGAACCCCAAGCAGGCTTTGCTCCTCACGCGGGGCTTGACCTCACGACCATGAGATCATGACCTGAGCTGAAATCAAGAGTCAGACACTTAACTGACTGAGCCCCCCGGGCGCCCCTATTTTGTAACTGGCAGTTTGTACCTTTTGCCACCTTTTGCCTAGCTTCCACCCCGTGCCTCTGGCAACCACCAGTTCATTCTCTGGATCTATATTCTCTATATCCATAAGCTTAGTTTAATTTTTTTAATATTTTAATTTTTAATAATTTAATTTTGAATATTTTAATTTTTTTCATATTCCACATATAAGTGAGTTCATATAGTATCTGTCTTTCCCTGACTTATTTCATCTGGCATAATGCCCTTATGGTACATCCATGTTGTTCTAAATGGTAAAGAAAGATATCCTTTTTTTATGGATGAATAATATTCTGTTCTCTATATACGTATGTATATATACATATATAACATTTCTATATATATAACATATATAACAGAATATATTCTGTTCTCTCTCTCTCTCTCTCTCTAGAACAGAATACTATCTATCTATCTACACACACATTTTCTTTATCCATTCATCAATAGATACTTCCATTGCTCCCATGTCTTGGCTACTGTAAATAATACTGCAGTGAACGGGGTAGTGCATATATCTTTTTGAGTTAGTGTTTTCATTTTCTTTGGATAAGTATCCAGAGTGGAAATTGCTGGATTATATGGTAGTTCTATTTTTAATTTTTTTTAGGAACCCCCATACTGTTTTTTATAGTGACTGCACCAATCTACATTCCCACCAACAGTGACAAGAATTTCCTTCTCTCTACATCCTTGCTAACACTTATTATTTCTTGTGTTTTTGATAACATCCATTCTAACAGGTGTGAGGTAATAGTTTACTGTGGTTTTGATTTGCATTTTCTTGATGGTTAGTGATGTGGGGCACATTTGCATGTACCTATTGGCCATCTGTGTGTCTTGTTTTGGAAAAATGTCTGTAAATTCTTAATTCCTCAGGTTAAATTCCTTTTTGCTTGAAATAGTTGGAGAGGCTTCTCTATCCTGCTGTTGGGCCCTTACGGATAATACTGACATACACCTAAATTCATTCATTTAGTCAATATTTTCTGAACACCTAATATGTGCCAGGTCCTGGTTTTAGGCTCTGGAAATACAACAATGAACAAGACAAAGGTCATGTTGCCTTTGTCAGATTATCATGGCAACTACATTCTAGAGCAGGACTATCCAATAGAAACATAACGTGAGCCACATATGCGGCTTAAAAATTTCTAGTATCCACATTATAAAAAAAGTAAAAAAAAAAAAAGGTGAAATTAACCTCAATAATACATTTTATTTAATCTAATATATCCAAAATATCATTTCAACATGATTAATATAAACAATTATTTTTTTTATTACAAAATTTTTTTTTTAATTTTTTTTTCAACGTTTATTTATTTTTGGGACAGAGAGAGACAGAGCATGAACGGGGGAGGGGCAGAGAGAGAGGGAGACACAGAATCGGAAACAGGCTCCAGGCTCTGAGCCATCAGCCCAGAGCCCGACGCGGGGCTCGAACTCATGGACCGCGAGATCGTGACCTGGCTGAAGTCGGACGCTCAACCGACTGCGCCACCCAGGCGCCCCTACAAAATTTTTTTAATGTTTATTTTTGAGAGAGAGAGAGACACTGAGTGTGAGTGGGGGAGGGGCAGGGAGAGAGGGAAACACAGAATCCGAAGCAGGCTCCAACCTCTGAGCTGTCAGCACAGAGCCCGACGTGGGGCTCGAACTCACAGACCATGAGATCAAGACCTGAGCTGAAGTCAAACACTTAACTGACTGAGCCACCCAGGTGCCCCTAAAAACAATTCTTGATAATATATTTTATACCCTTTATTTCATACTAAGTCTTGGAAGTTCAGTGTTTAGCTTTTACTTACAACATATTTAGCCTCCAACACAAAAGTTTCATTGGATATATGTGATCTCTATTACTTTTCATAAAATTACAGTTGAAAAAGTAGTTTATACACCTAATATATATCAAACATAAATGTTTGTCACTAACCCAAAAAAGTACCAAAAAAACCATTTTTCTTTAATATTTACATCCAAATAGACAAGACTTATTCATCATTTCTAACAGCATTGATTTGATACTGGAGCAAAAGCATATCAATTTCGGGGCGCCTTGATGGCTCACTTGGTTGAGCATCCAACTTTGGCTGAGGTCATGAACTCAAGGTTTGTGGGTTTGAGCCCCACATTGGGAACTGTGCTGACAGCTCAGAGCCTGGAGCCTGCTTTGGATTCTGTGTCTCCCTCTCTCTCTGCCCCTCCCCTGCTCACACTCTTTGTCTCTCTCTCTCAAAGATAAATAAACATTAAAAAATTAAAAAAAATAAAAAAGCATATCAATTTCAAAACTACATCTGTCCAAATTAAATAAATTCACCAACTCTTGGGTCAATTCAAAAGCCTACAGCATAAGTTGAAAAGCAACTTAAAATTTATCAACGACAATAAAATGTTCTTTACATTTTTTGGCCTTTATATGCAATTTACATAACACCTGTCAATTACAGTGAAAATAATTTGCATACTGATTATGCTAGAAAAAGGTATAAAATCATTATTGTGGATTTGTATTATAAAAGTTTTAGTTTCAACATAAATTCTCATACCTGTCTTATGTCACTAAAAGCTTTTCTTACCTTGGAATTTCACATTTAGCTCATTCATATGCAGTATGGTTTTGATGAAAAAAACATAAATCACACAGCTATTTTCTGTCTTTGATTATTGAATATTTGACAAGCAATCGTTTGTTCTGAAAGCCTTGAATTGGAGTTACAAATTCTGTAAGCCTTTGTAAAACTCTTCTATTACTCAATATTGGCAAAGAACAGAAGTTCATTAAAATCATCTTTTGTTTCTTTCAACTGTTCCATAAACTGGAGACAATTTATAGTATTTAAATGTATATAATAAACAATTTTAATAACTGTATCCATGATGCCTTTCATAAAGTCTGCTGTGAAAATTAAGCACAAGAATTTTCAATATGTATTATATAGTGGAATGAGCAAGAAGGAAAATATCAGTTTCTTATTTGAAAATTCCCATAAATCTAGATTTTTGACCCAGGATAGCGGAATTACCATTTGTGGTGATAGAAACTAAGTTTTTTCTTATCTAGTTGGAATACTTCTTTGATAGATGTAAAAATTTAAAAATATCTATGCCACATGTTAAAATTTTGGGGCTGTGAATTGACATTTCTTTGTAAATTGGAGGTCCTCTGAGACAAAATGTACCTCAAGTATTATTAATTGGTGTCTATTATATGGCATGACTTATCTAAAGCTAGGGAAAGTAATTGTGATTTTTCAAGTTTATTGGTTGGTCTTTGCTATTGTTAGAAAAGTCTTATATTTTATGGGCAATTATTTGGTGACTTAATGGAAGGGCTTTCACTTTTTATAAAATACCCCTTTTAGTCTTTTCTCAGGATCTTCTAATAATATTTCCATTACTGAAAAATAATTTCTTTTACCAGTTCTTCATCTAAAAGTGTTTTCCTTTTGTACAAGAGTCCAAGCTCTTTTATAGCTGGCTCAATTTATAAGCAGAAATCCTTTCTAAATTTATTCTCACATGTTTAAAAAGTTAAAAAAAATAAAAGTAAAAAAATTTTTTTAATTAAAAAATTATTATTTTTTGTTGAACATTTAATTCTGTTTTTAGGCAGCTAATTACACTGATTTTTTTTGGCCATTGAACAGACTTGTTATTAAATTCATTGTGTATTTGCTGAAAATGCCTCTTAGTATTGTCAACTTCGTCATTGTAAAAACATATTTTTACATAACAATCTGCTGTAGCAAATTGCAATTGATTTTCACTATCTTTCCTGCTCTCCTCTTTCTAATTTCTTAAATGTTTATTTATTTGAGAGAGAGTGAAAGAGAGAGAGAGAGAGAGAGAGAGAGTTGAGCTGTCAGCACAGAGCCCAACACAGGGTTTGAAGTCACGAACCACAAGATCATGACCTGAGCTGAAGTTGGATGCTTAACCGACTAAGCCACCCGGGAGCCCCCTGCTTTCCTCTTTCTATTTCCACACTAGCTTCTGCATCTCCACTTGATTCTGAATCATTAGGATACCTTCATTTAAATTTTTAAAATTTGCCTAAATCTTTTTTTTTTAACTAGAACATTTTCATTACACTGTAATTAAAGTAATTTTTTTACTTAATTACCAATTCTGATTTGCACAGCTATCTCTGTATCCCTATTGTCTGCAGAAAATATTCGAATAAACACATTACAACGTTAAGTAGGTGCATAGAAAAAAACCCATCTGAACTGAAACAATTCATTGACAAGTTTACGTGTAAAAATGACATCTGTGCTCTACGCGAGCACTACAATAACCATATATTGTGTGATGCGGTGGTTAAAATGAAATGGAGTTTTAGCACAACAATAATGTTATGTCAATGGCAAAACCAGTGTTTCTCACTCCAGTGAGACTGTCCTGAGTCTCACCAGCCTCATTTCAAATGTTCAGTGGTTCCCACATTGGTGGACTGTGAATCTTGCTTATGCAGTGCTCTGAATATCAGGCTAAGGAATCTGACCTGCATCCTGTTGGGGAGACCTCGGTTTGGGAAAGCTAAGTGGTGAACAGCAAGCTGAAGAGCCCAAAGGCCAGGCAGGAGCAGGGGCAGAAGTGTGGGCTGGGGGTCCTCATGGTGGACGAAGATGCCAAGAACATAGGAGAAGGTGAGTTAGATGTGACAGGGACGGGAGAATCCCCGGGCCTTGGGAGCCTGGATGGATGGTCATAATGGACAAAGGGGTGCATCCAAGCTTTCTGGTCTGAGTAGCTGGAGAAGAGAGGGATTAGGGCACCTTAAGCCTGAAGCTGCATTGAACTGAGTCCTATTCAACTTAGTATTTATTTTGATGTCTGCTTGGTGCCAGCCCTGTGCCAGCCCATGGGGGCGATGGTGATGATTACAAGGTGCTCAACTGGGGTAGAATGAGAATAACTGTTGCCCTGACTCTGTGAACTCAGTTCTTGGGGTAAATACTGAGGGAATAAAGACTGAAGAGTAAAACCCTAATTAAATTTGACCTTGTCTCCCTCTCTCTCTCCGTCTATCTTCAGAAAGTACAAATTCTTCTTGAAGTGCCCCTGAAACATCTTCACGCAAACATAGCTTTCCACCTAGGTGGAGTTTTTAGTGATTTGAGGTTCAGAGATCTGGCTGGATTGTACATTTGCTATGCACACTTCTACCCTCACATCAAATACCTACCATGTATACATGATGAGGAAAAGGCAGTTTAGAATACAAATGTTCAGTAATCTGGTTTTCTTTTCCTTCCTTCCTTCCTTCCTCCCTCCCTCCCTCCCTCCCTCCCTCCCTCCCTCCCTTCCTCCCTCCTTTCTTTCTTTCTTTCTTTCTTTCTTTCTTTCTTTCTTTCTTTCCTACTTTTTTTTTCTCAATAATCTAAACTATGCATATGTATTTTGAGAAAAATCAGGAGAAAAACAATAAAAGTTAATGAAACAAACTGAGAGGAGCTTCCCGGGTTTTCAGTCTTGCTTCAGTGATTCCAGCCCTTGACCAACAAACTCCTTGGTCAGAGAGGCATCATGAAGGGTGTTTTGGAGGCTGGAAAGGAGGCCAAAGGCCCAGGAGGACAAGAGGGTGGTGTGGGGCTGAATGTTGTGAGAGAGGCTGACAACAGTGTGTGGAGAGGGGTGCAGACAAGATCAAGAGGGGCTGCTCCGGGCTGGGGGGTGAGTGGTGGCAGGTAGGTAGGAGTCAGCCTGCAGCATGCTGAGCAAGTTCCAACTTGGAAAGAGGAGCCAGAAACTTGAAGCAGTGGGGCCATAGGATCAGAATTAGTGCCCAGTAAGTCAACTGGTGGCAATACAGAGACTGTGGTGTGTGTGTGTGTATGTGTGTGTTGTGGGGTAAAGAGAGTCCAAAGACAGTGGGACCAGGTAGGGGCTGCTGAAGAAATCCAGGGGAATGACAATGAGGACCAGATGGAGAGGAATGTTGGGTTTCTAAGGATCTCTTTAAGATAGAATCAACCAGAATTGATCAATATGATCTCCATGGGGGAGAGAAACATGACTTATTAATCTTTGTATTCCTGGTTTTCTAGCACACTATCAGACATGCATTCCTTCACTCCTTCACTCATTTATGCACCCATCTAACAAATGCCAATTAGGGCTTATTGTGAGCCAGGCTCGCTTCTGGGTTTGAACCACTAAGACAGATGCTGCCATCTCATGGGGTTGGGGACAGCCATTAAACCAGTAAACACACAAACAAGAAATGTGATAATTTCCAATTCTGTTAGTAAGTGTTACAAAGCAAATAAAAATGAGGAAATGTGACAGTGGGTCAGGGGTAGAGATGGGAGGGTGGCCTCAGATTCCATGGGACTGAGTCTTGAAGTAACCAGCCACATAGCAGCCAAGATCCCTGCTGCCATTACTGAGGCATCTGTTGGCCATTGTTAATTCCTGTATAAGGATACATACTCTGAGCAAGGACAGTTATCCTTTTTCCTAATTACTTATTTTTAAGTTGAAATATGGACTGATGTAAAACGCACAAATCTTAAGGGCACAGCTTGGTTTATTTCTATACTTTACTTTTTTTTTCTTACATTTTGCATATTATTTTCATATATACCACCCTGGCATACCACTCTGATCATAAATAGAACATTTTCAACTCCCCAAAAGATTCTCTTTTGCCTTTCCTGGTTAATATTCCCAAATTAACCTCTTCAGACATCCATTATCATCAGATTTGCTGGTTCTTTATATAAATGGAATAATTTAGCATGTATTTTTTTTTGTTTTCATCTGGATTCTTACACTCAACATTGTACCTATGGGGTTCATCCATATCACTGTGTGTAACAGTAGTTTGTTTTCATTGCTGTATTGCATTCCATTGCACAAACAGATCACCATTTAAAAAAATCTATTCTGCTGATGGGCATTCGGGCTGTTTCCAGTTTGAGGCTCTTATGACTGTAATTGCTGTGAATATTGTGTGTATCTTCTGGTGAACATAAGCATTCATTTCTATTGGTTATATATCTAAGAATGGAATTGCTAGTTCAGAGAATAGGCTTAGATTTAACTTTAGGGGACACTTGCCAATAGTTTTCCAAGGAGCTAGGACCAATTTGCACTCAGCCCACAATGAATGGGAATTCCTGTTGCCCTATATCTTCAAGGACAGATGTTTTGAAGCTTCTCATGTCACCCAGTTTGCAAATCAGGAGACTGAGGCTTGGGGATGCTAAATAACCCACCCAAGAGAACATAGCTAGTGAGAGGCGGATCTCCACTAGAAGCCAAATATTACTGCAAATTCAGTGTTTCTTATCACACCATGTTGCATACAAAGATACTAAGTAAATGGTATAGGTCATGAGTATCCATGGAATTCTAAGAAAGTTGTGATCAATGTTGGCATTTCAGCAGAAATGGGACTTGAACTTGGTCTTTAAGGGTGAAAGAAGGCTGAAGGGCCCTGAGAAGAAAAGCAGACTTGTCTAAAGGCAGAGGGAGAATACATACTTTGTTATTGTATGTTTTGGGGGTTTGTGATGTGAGGTTGCCTCAGTCATTTAAGAACTACTAATTTGATAAGTGTCCTTGTCTCAGTGACTTCCCTGGGCTTCTTGATTGCTGCCATAGTCCTAAAATGCAAAAGTCTCCATTCCTGGCTCAATATACAAACTTCCTCTCATTGAGGAGAAAGCTAGAGTTTAGCTAAGGTCACATAATCTGACTCCCTTTTTAATCACTGTTTGAGTCCATTTGGGCAGCTGTAACAAAAACACCATAGCCTGGGTGGCTTAAGCAACAGACATTTGTTCCTTACAAGTCTGAAGACTAGAAATCCAAGATCAAGTGGCCAGCCGGTTTGTTGGGAGTCCTTTTCCTGGTTTGCAGACAGGCACCTTCTTGCTGTATTCTTATGTGGTAGAGAGAAGAACCTCTAGTCTTTTCTTTCCTTGTGAGAGCATTAATTTTGTCATGGAGGCTCCAACTTCCTGACCTCATCTGAACCTAATTACCTCTCAAAGGCCCCCACCTCTAAGGGCTCCAACATATGAATTTCGGGGATATAACATGTAATTCGTAGCATTCATTCTTTATTCTGTTCAGTGGAACACTATTTGATTCGCCTTTATTTTCTTTGTGTTTTGGATGACCAAGTCTAGATCTTCCAATAAGATTTTAGTCCCCCTAAGTCCCCCCTAAGATTTTATCCCCTGTGTGGCTCACAGGTTGATGAAGTCACTCTTACTGTCAGCTTACCCACAAGGTCTGATTCCTCCCCTCACAAGTCTATGTATTGCCTGCTCGTGGCTTTTAAATTTCCACACATGAGAAACTTAACAGCTGTTTGGACTCCCGTGATGAACTAATCTAGGTATAATAAAATGTGCCCTTTCTAATTTATTATTTCTCAAAGTTCAGTGTAGTTCGGAAAATTCATAAAACTAATCGTAATTTGTTGTGAGCTGGGAAAGTGTGTCTAGAAGAAAGGTATTAAAATTGCACACAGTGTCCACTGAAAACTATAGAAAGCTTATGAAAGAAATTGAAGAAGACACAAAAAAAGGAAAAATATTCCACGCTCATGGATTGGAAGAACAAACATCGTTAAAATGTCGATACTACCCAAAGCCATCTATACCTTCAACGCAATCACTATCAAAATAACACCAGCATTCTTCACAGAGCTAGAACAAATAATCCTAAAATTTGTTTGGAACCAGAAAAGACCCCGAATAGCCACAGCAATCTTGAAATAGAAAACCAAAGCTGGAGGCATCACAATCCTGGACTTCAAGCTGTATTACAAAGCTGTAGTCATCAAGACAGTACGGTACTGGCACAAAAACAGACACTCAGATCAATGGAACAGAATAGAGAACCCAGAAACGGACCCACAAACATATGGCCAACTAATCTTTGACAAAGCAGGAAAGAATATCCAATGGAATAAAGACAGTCTCTTCAACAAATGGTGCTGGGAAAACTGGACAGCGACATGCAGAAGAGTGAACCTGGACCACTTTCTTACACCATACACAAAAATAAACTCAAAATGGATGAAAGACCTCAATGTAAAATAGGAAGCCATCAAAATCCTAGAGTAGAGAGCAGGCAAAAACCTCTTTGATCTTGGCCGCAGCAACTTCTTACTCAACACGTCTCTGGAGGCAAGGGAAACAAACAAAAATGAACTATTGGGACCTCATCAAAATAAAAAACTTCCGCACAGTGAAGGCAACAATAAGCAAAACTAAAAGGCAACTGACAAAACGGGAGAAGACATATATATCTTACACACACACACACACACACACACACACACACACACACAATGGAGTATTACTCAGCAATCAAAAAGAATGGAATCTTGCCATTTGCAACTACATGGATGGAACTGGAGGGTATTATGGTAAGTGAAATTAGTTGGAGAAAGATAAATATCATATGACTTCACTCATATGAGGAATTTAAGGTACAAAACAGATGAACGTAAAGGAAGTGGAGCAAAAATAATTTAAAAAAACAGGGAGAGGGACAAAAGAGACTCTTAAATATAGAGAACAAACAGAGGGTTGCTGGAGGGGTTGTGGGAGGGGGGATGGGCTACATGGGTAAGGGGCATTAAGGAATCTACTTTTAAAATCGTTGCACTATATGCTAACTTGGATGTAAACTAAAAAATAAATTAATTAATCAAAAAAATTGCACATAATTTCCTTCCAAGTCCTAATTCCTAAATTCTTCTGTGTGCATGGATTACCATCTCCCTTGTTTCTGGCCCTGAACTTCTCTTTGAGGTAGATCACAACTTGGCTTCCTGTCCTCTCCTCGTATAGTTGTAGCTTCTCTATTTTTTTAATCTTTTTTTTAATTTTATTTTTGAGAGAGAGAGTGCACGAGTACACGCGAGAGTGGTGGAGGGGAAGAGAGAAAGGGAGAAAGAGGATCCAAACCAGGCTC
Source organism: Prionailurus bengalensis (assembly GCF_016509475.1). NCBI lineage: Eukaryota > Metazoa > Chordata > Mammalia > Carnivora > Felidae > Prionailurus > Prionailurus bengalensis. Next base: position 185,851,098 of record NC_057344.1, on the reverse strand, counting down.
TGAGCTGTCAGTGCGGAGCTTGATACAGGGCTTGAATGCATGAATAATGAGGTTCAAACTCACGAACCATGAGGTTATGACCTGAGCTGAAGTCAGACATTTAACTGACTGAGCCACCCAGGCACCCTTCGTGGCTTCTCTATTTTATGATTGAAGTTCTTTTTGAAAACTGCTGGGAAGGGCCTCCTTGAACTCCTCTGCTCTCTTGGCTGCACATCATCTCTTGGGATCTATTCCTCCTGTGGCTTCCTGGTCGTACTATTTCTCCAGATTCCTGTTGACACATGGATTCCTCTCACCTGACCAAAGTCAGCCTCACTCACACTCACATCCCCTTCAATGCTCTCTTCTTGCCAAGCTTCCCCACTGCAAGCATAGTGGAGGTGACTCCTCCCTTTCTTCTGTATTTTTGCCTAGGTTGAGACCACAGCTTAAAAAAAAAAGAAAAAGAAAAAGGCTTGATTTATTTAGTCCTGCATTAAATTTACAGAATAACTGAGCAGATACTACATAGAATTCAATGTACCCACCCCACCTCCATCCCCACATTCTTCTCTATTATTAACATTTTGCATTAGTTATAATGTGTTACAATTGATGAACCAATACTGATACATTATCATCAACTATAGCCCATCATTTTTGTTAAAGGTCACTCTTGGTGTTGGGCACTTCTGTGGGTTTTGACAAATGTGGTATGACATGTATCTGTCATTACAGTTTCTTAGAGAATAGTTACGCCAATGTAACAATCCCCCCAGACCGTAGCCTTCATGAGGCCTTTTTTCCCCCATGGCACTTCATCTCCACCTGACAATACTCTAGAGTTGTATTATTATTATTATTATTATTATTTTGTATATTGACTCTTTCCCTTACCCCAACCCTTTCTAAATTTCCAGCTCCATGAAGTGCAGATTTTTATCTATTTTGTCCATTGTTTCATTCCTCAGCTCGTAGACCATTGCCCGCCATATTGTAGGCACTCAGTAGATATTTGTTGACTGATAAATGAATGAATGAATGGATGAGTGACTTAATGACCATTTAGGGCTGAGTGACTTGTTAATCTCTGTGCCCTTTTTTGTGAGTTGTTGAGAGTTTTGTCATACGGTGTGTTAGAACATATTAAAACATTTATGGATTCCTGCCTGTCTGAAAAGGGCCAGGTAGACTCTGATAAAGGTGGAGGTGCCCTGCTACAATAAGTTAATTATACTGCTGAGTATTGGCAGATCTGGGGAGACCTCCGGTGAACTCATGGTCTTTGCTCTGCATCTTATCCTGTAGACTTGTTTCTCAAGCATTGTTTTCATTATTGTCCCCTTAAGGGACTTTATTAGACACTTTTTCCCACATGCCCATCCGTCTTGGAAATTTTTAACATCATAGCTGATATACCATGTATTCATTTATATACTATATGGATATCTACGCTTTATACATAAAAAGAGCAAGATGTGTTTTGCCCGTTTGGGGGTGATGTCACCCTCTGTGGATGGTCTCAACGGTCTCACCGGTGACTCGGAGAGAAGGACGGGGAAGGCATGCTGACGAGACTCAGGTGGAGCAACACAAGAGGGAGGGGAATATAACAGATGACAGAATCCAGATGCAAAAGTGTTTGGAATCATTAGATCCTCACCAACAAGATTTGAGGATAAACTCCTGCACCCAAGTTCAAAAGTTCAATTTCATGGACAGCCTAGGGGAAACCAGCTTGATGGCTTGTATTAACTGAATGAGAATTTCTTTTTCTGGGGAAGTGGCAGATCCACTGTGTTCCCTGCGGTCATGCTGCCTAAGGAGAACGCTGCTCTGTTCTGAGACTGGAACTAAAAAGGGATCCTACCGAAGTTGAGGGTGTCCTGAGGAAAGTTTCTGAGACTCTGAGCCATTTGGAAATTGTGGCCAATAAAAGTATGCTCCCCAGACAGGAGAAGGGGAGGCAAAGTGAAGACAGGATGGCTGTGTCTAAGTGTTCCGAGTGTTGATGTTTGGAGCAGGAAGTTGGCTCCTTTGGCCTGATTCCATAGTGCATGGCGTGGGCTTAACTGTTTCCCCCTGCTGAGCCCCCACTACCTGTAAACTCGGCCTTAGTTGGAAACAGCATCTTTGCAGATGATCAAGTTCAGATGAGGTCATTAGGGCAGATCCTAATCCAATATGGCCGGTGTCCTTATAAAAAGGGAAATTGGGACACCAAGACAAACAAGCATAGAGGGAAGTTGCCGTGAAGACAGCCATCTACAAGGAACGCCTGAGGCCACCAGAAGCTAGGAGAGAGGCGCGGAACAGATTCTCCTTCACAGCCCTTGCCAGGAACCAGCCCTGCCAACACCCTGGCCTTGGACTTCCAGCCTCCAGAGCTGTGAGACAATACATTTGTTTAAGCCCCACAGTCTGGGGTACTTTGTTACAGCAAACTTTGAAGAGCAATGTAGGCTCTACGTAGGATCCAAGGGTGGGAAATTTAGGGAAGCAGCTTTTAGTTTAATAAAGGCTGCAAATGAGGGGTGCTTGGGTGGTTCAGTCGGTTAAGCATCCAACTCTTTTTTTTTTCGTTTATTTATTTTTGGGACAGAGAGAGACAGAGCATGAACAGGGGAGGGGCAGAGAGAGAGGGAGACACAGAATCGGAAACAGGCTCCAGGCTCTGAGCCATCAGCCCAGAGCCCGACGCGGGGCTCAAACTCACGGACCGCGAGATCGTGACCTGGCTGAAGTCGGACGCTTAACCAACTGCGCCACCCAGGTGCCCCGCAACTCTTTTTTTTTAAAATTTTTTTAAAATTAATGTTTATTTTTGAGAGAGAGAGAGAGAGAGAGAGAAAGAGAGAGAGAGAGAAAGAGTGTGAGCTGGGGGGGCAGAGAGAGAGAGAGGGAGACACAGAATCCGAAGCAGGCTCCAGGCTCTGAGCTGTCAGCACAGAGCCCGATGCGGGGCTTGAACTCATGAGCTGTGAGATCATGCCCGAGCTGCAGTCGGACACTTAAACCACTGAGCCACCTAGGTGCCCCAAGCATCCAACTCTTGATCTCAACTCAGGTCTTGATCTCAGGGTTGTGAGTTCAGGCCCGGGGCTGGGCTCTACAGTGGGTGGCAAGCCTACTTAAGAGAAAAAAGAGTGAAAATGAAAATAAAGGCTGCGAGTGAGAGGGAAATTCATGTAGCTAACTGCTCGCAGTGCCCTCACGCAGGAGTCCTCACCAAGAGCCCCAGAAACAGGTATTATTGGCCTCTCCATTTCATTCATTGGGAGAGGGAGGCTCAAACAGAGAAAGCCACTTGCTTCAATGTGTGAATGTCAGAGCCAGGCTTCAGATTCCACTTCAAAGTCCACAACCTTTCTCTGAAGCCCGGCTGAGTCCGGGAGTTGGAGGAACAAAGGGCACCATGCTGATGAGCTGGGACTTCTAGGGCCAGGGGTGGAGACCTCCGCACAAGGCTGTGCGAGGCGACTAGCACGCACGTCCTGGGCGGGAATCGAGAGACGATCATGCATCCAGAGTGCCCCGCCACCGCTCTCTTTTCTCCTTTGGTTCTCCTAGGGGCTCTCTGAGACCGATGGGAGTTTCCCCATTTTACGAATGAGAAAATCGAGATGCAGAGAAATGACACCATTTGCCAAAAGTCACCACCTAGCGAGTGAAGACCCAGAGCTCTGGTCTGCGCAAGTGCAGAGTCCTTGCTCTGTCTATGCCGCCCCGCTCTCACCGGGCCGGAGGGCAGGGGCCATCCTCCTTGGCTCTGACTCGCCCCAGGCGCTCTGTCCTGTCATGGAGAATAAATTATGTCCCTGCCTGGAGGAATGTTTGCTCATCTTTCTCAACGAGGCTCCCTAAGCTCCTGATACCCAAATGTCTCGCTACTTTGTGTGTTCTGCTTCGTTCCAGAGGAGTGACCATGATCCGTGGCTTTACGAAATGCTGAGACTGTGTAGCACCAGAGTTAAGGCTGTGGCTTTGGACCCAGGCTGCCTGGGCTTGAAGCCTAGCTCTCCCTTTCATGAGCTCTCTCTGCCCCTGGGCAAGTTGTTTAACTTCTCTGTGCCTCGGCCTCCTCCCCTGCAAAGTATGCTGATGGTGCCCACCCCATCAAGCTCTTGTGCGGATTAAGTGCAGTCTCACATACACGGCATCGGAAGTAGCATCGGGCCGTGCCAAGCCGTCAGCGCTGGCCGTTATTATTATTTTTCTTTGTGAATGCCTCACATGCCTCAGTTGGCTCCTGATTTGAGCTCGTTCACAGGACTGCATTTCCCGCAGTAACAATAAAGCAGACAAGTTGGAGGCCCCCCCCCCAAAAAAAAACATGCAAAAAAAAAAAACCCACAACTTATTAGAAGGGAAGGACACTTTAGAAGTCAGAATCCACATAAATGAAACAGCTCTTGTTTATTTTCTCCCTGTGGAGTGTTTTGTCTTGGGCTTTCAAGAGGCATCTACAGAAATTTACAGTTCCAGTTGGTGGTAAATCCTTAAAGGACTATTGTCTTCTGTCAGCTGGTTTCCAGAAGACACAAATAAAGAAACCATCCCCCAGGATGACAGGACCCTTTGTGCCTTTTTATTTGTGTTGCCTCTTTGGCTCAGTCGTGGGCAGGACCCAGCAAGTAGGCAACACTTAATTTGCTGTAGGGGCCCGGAAGGACCTTAACCCTTTGGGGGAGAATTACTCCAGATAGTCTTAGCGGGAGGAACAAGTGATCACAGAAGGCTTTCTCAGAGTCTCAGGAAACAGCTTTTGTAATTCTGAAGCTCACTCTGCCTGTCGTGTTCTTCCTCACTTTGGATTAACCTGGGGTCACCGAGCATGAGCTACAGAATGTGAGCCCTGGTTCTATCGTCCACAAAAGGGAATCACAAGATCCAGTGATTTCACCAACTCAGCATTCCCCTCTTCTTTACAGGAGGGTGGTTTGGGCAGGGGTGGGGGGTGGTGAAGACTTTGCAGGGAGCAAAATTACCTGGGAAAGGCAACTTGAAGTCACCAACACTTGAGTGCGAACCAGTGCATTTTATTGCTCTGCTACTACTGACTTGAGGGTATTCTTTCGCAGGTATCTACTCACTCTCTGCCAGGTGCCCTGCTAGACCTATAGGTACAGTGGTTAATATGGTCCAGAAAAAGATGGCGAAGCAGAAACTTCCAATTGTGAGGCTGTGTCCAAGGGGTTAAGGGCGTGGCTGGAACCCTGGGAGCAAGCAGGCATCTCTGGGAAGATAAGAGATGGCTTCCAGGAAGAAGAGACTCTTGATCCTAGTCTTAATCTATTAATAGAAATTAACCAGGTGAAGAAGGAGAAAGAGAAAGTAGAGGCTGGTTGAAAGACCATCTTCTGCAAAGGCTGGGGAATCGAGGACCCTAAAAGTCCAAAATGCCCTTCAGTTGGATCCAGGGGTGAATTTCTAGAATTCAAAGCCCGATCTCTCTCTCTGGGGGTTCGGGAAGGTTGAGGGCAGAGGTAATGAAGGGGAATGTTTAATTTTCTTTTTCCTGGTGAGCCTCTCACAGTAAAACCAATAGCGTATGCGTGTGTATACACATTTACAAATACACAACGTCTTCCAAACCCCTGAAGAGTGTCTTATGAAACTCCCCACTTTCTAGATCAGGATCACTTGGAGACCAGTAGGTAAGCTGGTCAGGGTCTTAGGCATGTGCCTGCAGACACATGTAACACCAGAGCCTCCCCTTTGTGCCATGGCGCTCTGATTTATTTCGGTTCTCTCAGGAGGAGAGAGAGAGAGCTGGACAAGAGGAGAAACAGGATCCAAGAAGAGGGAAGGTCACATGAGGGTTTGGTCACATGAGGTCACATGAGCAAAGCCAAGGAGGTGGGAGTTTCACCCTGCCAGGATCCTCCCCTCCACTCAGCTCCAGGAACCAGATCCACGCAATCCTTGTGGTCACACTGCAGAGCTCCACTACCACCAGAGCCTGTGACTGGCTCTGGTTTGCTTCCTAGATTTTTCTGGACCCATCTATATTCCCGCCCAGAGCCCCCCTTTGCCACTGGTGTTAGACAGGGCTCCTTCATAGGCAAGATGCGGAAACTGAAAAGCAAGTTAGGACATTGGCGACACAAAATAGGCACTCACTGAATATCATCCCTGAGACTGGGCAATCGTGGTGGAACCAGCCATCGGTGAGGCTCAGTCATGACACACAGGGCATGATCTGAGATACCGGAGAAACGCTTCTTGGCACAGAACACATTGGACATTGCAGCCGGTTAGGTGGTGGGTCTGGAGATCAGGTTGTCTGACCTATTCATGGAGTCCCCTTAGACAATCCCTCTCTGCACCTCACCCTTCCCACCATGAAATCAAGGGCTCTGTGATTCATAATGCACCTCCCACTTCTGTCCACCTGTGACTCCATAAATCACCCAGATTCATTCAGAGGTGAGTGGATTTCATTGTGCACAGGTCATGTTGCAGATTTATTTGTGTGTGAGGAGAGTCGCATGCCCAGACAGGGCGGGGTGTGGAGAGTTAGTTTCCAGAGACAATGGCTACACATCAGGATTGTGATAGTTCTCTTGCCAGGGGAACTGGACTCACCTAGGCAAGTTCAGTGATAATGTGCTATCTTTGAGTTTCGATTTCTCTGATGGAAAAGGTGGCCTCGCTGGGCACAGTTACCCAAATTGCACCCCTCAAATGGCAAGTCAAGGTTCTCCTTTTGGATCATTTATGGCTGACCATGTTTATTGCTGCTAAATTTAACTTCACATTGGACAAGTTCTATAACGTGCCCACCACGTCGGAAAATGGCAGGAAAGCAGGCCACTGAGGCCAAATGTTCGGACCTTCTTCTGTCTCTTTTCACAGGTACAGGCAATGGAGACACAGAAGTGAGCACTGTGTCATACTATCTGAGCGATAACTATTTAACAACTTAATAGCTTATTTTGATTATTTGTTATCAGAAGGGTGGAGTGATTTAACACAGGCACCAGAGGCAAGTTCTTTGGGTTGAAATCCTGACTCTGCCAACTCCCAGCCTGCATGACCTGGAGGCAGGCCCTTAACCTCACTGCCTTATCTGAAACATGAGAATCATAAAGTCCCCACGGTTTTGAGAGGGTTAAATGAGCTAACCCAGTTAAGGCACTTAGAACAGTATTCAAAAAACATTAGTCATTGTCCTTATTATCTGTGCTGTGTGAGGACTTGTGGCCACTTATAAAGGTTAACTCAGTATAGGTCCTGTTCTCCAGAAGTCACAAGAAATAGTTACCGCAGACGTTCTCTCCTTCTAGGGTGGTCCTACAGAGACAAAACAGGAGGTACTGTGGGGTGCCAACCTCCCACCTTCCGACAGAAGGGGGCCCCTGAAGGACAGCAGTTTTGGAAAATGTAGTAAGATTTATTTTTTAAACCGAGGTTATCACCTGCGTGTAGTAAAGTGCATACATAGAGTTACACCCACAGAATCATCACCATGATCGAAAAGTCTACATTTACCATCGTCTGTAAGATTCTTGCACGCCTCATCCCTGGCAGGAAGCCACCCCTCCAGGTACTCTCCACACTGACTTCTAATGTCATGTATCATCATCTAAAACATGTATTAGTTTTTCCTACGCATGAGCATCATAAAAATGAAATCGCACTTGTGGTGCGCTGGAAAGTGTTTGACAACAGGCTTTCCAACATTGGTAACTATAATAAAATAATAACGATGATGCTGAAGCCTGATTTGTAGCTTTTGTCAATTTCCCTGGCAATCCCCACCACTAATTTGAAGCTATCGAGGTGAGGTCATTGAACACTGAGTTGAGAATAGATGTACAGCTGTACACAGTTATGTGGTGTTTCCATCATACAGACACAATAGATGTAAACTGTCTCAAAAGCATAGATGATAGTAAAAATGTAGTAAAAGAATTAGAAAAGAAAGAGATTTGAAAATTTACTACCTTTGTTTTATTTATTTATTTATTAAAAAAATTTTTTTTTCAACGTTTATTTATTTTTGGGACAGAGAGAGACAGAGCATGAACGGGGGAGGGGCAGAGAGAGAGGGAGACACAGAATCGGAAACAGGCTCCAGGCTCCCAGCCATCAGCCCAGAGCCTGACTCGGGGCTCGAACTCACAGACCGCGAGATCGTGACCTGGCTGAAGTCCGGCGCTTAACCGACTGCGCCACCCAGGCGCCCCCCTTTGTTTTATTTTTGTTTTTAGTTTATTTATTTATTTTGAGAGAAAGAGAGACCATGTGAGTGGGAGGAGGGGCAGAGAGAGAGAGAGCGAGAGTGAGAGCGAGAGCGAGAGAGAGAGAGAGAGAGAGAGAGAGAGAATCTAAAGCACGCTCCATGTTGTCAGTGCAGAGCCCGATGAAGGGCTTGATCTCACAAACCATGAAATCATGACCTGAGCCGAAATCGGGAGCCGAACGCTTAACTGACTGAGCCACGCAGGCACCCCTACTACCTTTGTTTTTTAAATTTAATTTACTCATTGTAAGTTTATATGATTCAATTTTTAAGAAGGCTGAATTTGACAATTGGCTTGCAAAATTCCTGAAAATATAACAATCCGTTCTCATGAGCGATTGCAAGCTGTCTCCGGCACCCTACTGAACCATACGCTGTAGTAATCCTTTGCGTCTGACTTCTTTCGCTCAGCATGATGCCCGAGTTTCATCCTGGTCAATCCGTGTGTCAGCCATTTGTGTGTGTGTGTTGCTGTGTAGGGTTCCATTGCATAGATACACCACAATTTATTTATTCATTTTCTTGTCGATGGTTATTGGGTTACTTCCTGTGTTTTGCTAATAATTAGTAAGCTGTCATGATCATTCATGTACATAAATTTTAGCAGACATATGCTCTCATGTCTCTTGTATACGTACCCAGGAATGGATTTGGTTTGTCTTTAGTAGTTTATGCCAAACAGTTTTATTGGTAGTTGAACCAGTTTACCCTTCCATCTGCAATGTCTGAGAGTTTCTTCGCTCTGCTTCCTTGTCAACACTAGGTACTGTCAGCCTTAAAACTTTAGCCCTTCTGGGGATGCCTGGGTGGCTCAGCTGGTTGAGCGTCTGACTTTGGCTCGGGTCATGATCTCACAGTGTGTGGGTTCGAGGCCCATGTCGGGCTCTGTGCCCACATCTCAGAGCCTAAAGCCTGCTTCGGATTCTGTGTTTCCCTTTCTGTCTCTCTGCCCCTTCCCTGTTTGTGCTCTCTCTCTTTCTCAAAAAAAAAAAATAAATAAATAAATAAATAATGTTAAAAATTTTTAATGAATAAAAAAATAAATCTTTAGCCCATCGGGTAGATGCGTAAGTATTATCTCATAATGGTTTTAATTTGTATTTCCCTGATAAGTAACGACATTGAGTTGTTATTGGGTTTTGATTGCTGTTTTTTTCCCTCCCTTTCAGAGGTAGAAATTCATTTTTAGAAATTGTTCCTGAGATTACTGGTGATCTTATTCAGCTTTGCAGAGGGACTGGTTGCTATTCTGGAATTAGGGAGTGAAGGTTGGGTGCTGTTAACACTGTGGCTGTCATCAAAGGGGCTATTTGTGACCAGAGTGACAGATCCTTAAGGCCAAACTAGAGTGGCTCTTTCTTGATGGTTCATGAAACCCCTCAGAGTAGCCTCCGAAAGCTGTCCCCCCGGCCACAGAGTGCTGACTGGAACGCATAAGGGATTTAGAACCAGAAGACCTGAAATTCGGTTCTTCTGCCCTCTTTCAACCACAGGACGTTGGGAGGTCATATAACTTCCCAATCCTCAATTTGTTCATGCGTTACTTTGGAAAAGAGCTATTGAGGAGCCTCAAAGAAACATAGAGAAAAGCACTATGAAACAATGAATCGACCCTGTTAATTCCAATGTCAGCTCTGGGGGTCAGCAGGAGACAGGCAGTGGTCTCCTTGGGGATGCTGGAGCTCGTTCTCAGGGCTCCCTCAGGGCACCAGCACACACTGGGAGATGCTTAGCCGGGTTTTATACAGTGAGCCCTCATTCCCTAGTTCTATACCTTAACTAAGGGAAATACCAAGGCAGGAAGAAAGCTGACTTTAGTGGTACTTCCTAGAAGCCTCTTTTGTCAAGTCTATTCGAGGGACAGGCAAATGGCATGATGTTGTACAATGGAAACCAGGCCCCAGGGAGTCAGGATGTCCACAGAAGATGTGGGAGGAGAGGGTGACCTGTGGTTTCTGAACACACTGTGACCCACAGAAAGACGAACTTTCTTTTATCAGTGGGCTGATTTTGTCAAGTGCTCGATAACAATGGAAAGTTTGACATATTTTCTGATTCTGAGAATCATGAATCCGGGGCACCCGGGTGGATCAGTTGGTTAAGTGTCCAACTTTGGCTCGGGTCATGGTCTCACAGTGTGTGAGTTCGAGCCCCGCATCCAGCTCTCTGCTGTCAACACAGAGGCTGCTTCAGATCCTCTGTCCTCCCCTCTCTCTGCCCCTTGCCTGCTTGTGTGTGCATGCTCTCTCTCTCTGATAAAAGGGAATCCTGATAGATCTCTCTCTCTCTCTCTCTGATAAAAATCATGAATCCTAGTTGAAGGAAATGTAGGAAGCGCAAGAAAGTATAGAAAAGAAAAAATATTGTCTCTAATTCCAACCCTCCATGTCGATTATTGTTAACATTGTACGTGAACTTGTTTTTTCCACTTAGCGTTATATATGTCGTTCATAACTCCTTAATATCATGTTTTTGATGGTTGCATTGCGTTACATTTTGCGGATATATAAAAATTTTATGTCTAAAACATTATATATCCATTTGTAAATATATGAAAATTTATTTAACCACAAAATGCTGGTCTCTATCTGCCCTCTACTTAATATTTTCTGGATACTTTAAGATTTACCAATCTTGCACAGATTATTGTGCCTTAGGAAGAAGGTGCCAGAAGTTGCCTACTCATCCTTTTTTGATCTTTATATCTCCCACCATTAACATGACTGTCTCCCCAGCAGTTGTTTATGGACAAAGAAGTGACTCTCAAAGTGAACAGGGAGAAAAACAAAAGTCCCAAGGTGGGACTATACGTTCCTAAAATACATAATCATGTTAATTCATTATCCCTTTTAGAAATCCCAATTAGAAATAATTGAATGAGTGATATTCAATTATTTCTAATTCATTCATCATTCCACATTTTTTAGAGTCAGACATATCTCCGTTCTTGACTTAGTTTTGCTGTTTATCACCTGGGAGACCTCATGCCAGTGACCTAGGTTTTCTTGGTTTCTTTTCTCCAATCTACAAAATGGGTTACACTGCCTCTCAAGGTTGTTATGAGGATTAAACCCAATAAAGTACATGAGGTACCTTTTCCTTTCTGACCCTTGAGCTGCCTCTCTGGTCGAGCACCGTAGCAAGCTCTAGTGAGTTGTGCACCCAGGGGTCTATAAAGTCAGTTTTGCTGATGAACGGTGGGAGACATGGAGAACTTGACTGGTGTAAAGCTGGGTCACTCATAAAATCAGAGCTAGCGGCACAAGAACTCGGTCTTTGTTCTTTCCGATAGCCTAAAGTGCCTCTTGTAGGTTGTTTGTCTGGTGGAGTTCAGGAGGTCGTGCAAATATTTCTGACTCCTCACCATGCACTTGTGTGGGAGAGGTCGGACATAATTTGAATTTCAGCGCTACACTTAGCAAAATGACACTTGAGATTCTGATTTTTTCCCCCTGTAACTTTCCCAGTGTTGCTTGAGATTTTATTTTATCTGTTTCTTTCTGATTCTTTCCAGTACTTTTCTGGAAGAATGAAGGATGAAGCCCCTTTTGAAGTCTCCAACACTAATGATGTCACCTAAGTGACTTCCATGGGCCATTAGGCAGCCGGTCAGGAACATTTATGTCCTTGCTACCAGCAGGATATGGAATATGGGGGAAGGAGGAGCCATTCTCTCCTGCTGGTCTGACACTCATTAATACGTTAGAAACAGAGGAGGCATTGTTAACTGCAGCTCCCATCTGAGGCACAGGCTTCTTAGAAAGATTAATGTTCTTTGCAATATGAGAAAAGGGACAAAAAACAAACCACCTAGCCCTTCTAGGAAAGAAGCCAAGGGTGTGCCTTGTTCACCTCCTTGCCCCTGCTCCTTCTATTTCTGCTACTCTCTTTGAAAAAGGATTTCTCCATTTCTAACACAAATAATACTCCATCGTCCAGGACACTTCAGTGATTGCATTTCCTTTGTGCATGGATGCTTTTGACAACCCAGAGACAGTGGGGAAATGGATGCCAAGCAATCCCCATCACCTTCTGCATGGTGGAGTCAAGACTGCCTCTACTTCCTCACTTCATTACTCATCCTTGGCCCTTGGGCCTCCACTGAGCCTGTTCCTGCCAAGTTCACGATGTCAATAGACCCTCTGGTCACATTGCTGCCCTCATCCTATCTGCTGTCCCCCTAGCCCTTGGTGCCTTTGACCGTTCCCTCCTTCCTGAAAAGCTCCCCTCCTTAGGCCTCCTGGCCAGTGAATATTCCTCCCTTCTCTTGCACTTCTGGCAGATCTTCTCACTGTCCTTTGTGAGTTGTTCTTTCGTCTGCCCATTATTTAATGCTTTTAAAAGCTTACTTATTTATTTTGAGAGAGACAGAGAGAGAGTGTGTGTGTGCATGAGCGGGGGAGGGATAGAGAGAGAAAGAGAGAGAGAATCCCAAGCAGGATCCGTACTGTCAGCACAGAGCCTGACCTGGGGCTTGGTCCCACAAACCATGAGATCGTGATCTAAGCCAAAATCAAGAGTCAGGTGCTTAACCGACTGAGTCACCCAGGCACCCCTGTCTGCCTATTCTTTAAATTAGTGGTTTTCAAAAAAAATTTTTTGCAGTGACATTTTTTTTTTTAGCAAATGATATTTTAAGCCCAATATGAAAAAAAAAACAAAAACAAAACAAAACGCCCCGGAAAACCATAGGTGCTGGTGGTACAGGGGGAGCACTTTCCCCTCCCTAGCTCCTCTCCCAGAGGCTCTGAGGGCACCTCTCCAGATCCTAGGGCTCTGAGGGGCACAGTTTGCAAACCACCACCTTAGCTGTTGAGGTTCTACATGGTTCTGACTTGGCCTCTTCATGTCTTCCTCCACTGCTCTACCTGGATGGCCTCATCCTTCCTAGAGGTAACGGTTACTATCCTCCTCAAATGTGGTGTGAGTGGAGCAGTAAACAAAACCCTATTCTTCCCTCAGTGCTTCTTGCAAACGATTAAGAAATGAGAAACAGGGAACAGAGAGCAAAAAGTCAGCTTTATTACTGACCAGGCTGATGAGAGACCATGGCTTTAAACCTGTAGCCAAATGGGCTTGCTATCCTTTCCAGAGTTCACTTGCCCACCAGCCCTATGCTGCACTAGACATTGCAAGCATTTCTGGCTGGCTGGAGAACAGCCCAGAAGGCATGTATCCTCCAGTATGCTTACTCCACCACAGTAGCTAGATGGGTGATGTCCCCAAAGCACCAATGAAAAAGTAACTCCTCCTCCCATGGGGAAGAGGCAGGAAAGGGTGAGGATAGAGACCAGGTACATTATGCTCCACCAACAGGTGGTTCCATTCCCTGAGGTGCTTTGTAATCATTGGGGTGCTAAGGCATTTAATGGATGGGGCCAGTGGTGATAGGCATCACACTACATAGAACAATCGTGCACATTAAGGAACGCTCCTTAGTCCGCCATGAACTTCAAAGGTCCCACCAGACATTAATATAGGTGAATGATGGTTCTAATTAACTCCATGTAGAACATAACTCTGTTTTTATATAATGAAAACACTTTTTGCAGTTTTTATTTATTTATTTTTATTGAAGGTGGCACAGTTTTGATAAACATTTTACACTGACTCTCCTAGAGAAGTACATACCGCGAGAATTGACTGTTGATTATAATTCCGTGGATTGAGAACTTATTGGAGGGTTGTTAGTGTTTCAGAAGATTATGTCACTGATGATAATGACCCCTGCAGTATTTTCATCACTGTACAAGGCAACATTGTCGTTGTCATTGTCACTACTGTATTGGCACTCTCCGTAGCTGTTGCGTTCACTGTGTTTCCACATAAGGGTGGAAAGGACTGCTTCCTTTTTGCTACTAGTAAACTTGTGCCTCTAAATTTACATATTGAAATGCACTTTATTAAAATGACCTTCCTTTTGTCTCTTACATTACAGTTGGGGTAGTATAATAAGTAAAAAAAAAATTTTTTTTTTTCCCGAGGTGCCTGGCTGGTTCAGTCAGTAAAGCATGTGACTCTTAATGTCAGGGTTGTGAATTCGAGCCCCACCTTGGGTGTAGGGATTACTTAAAAATAAAATGTTTATTTTATTTTATTTATTAAAAAAGCCTTTAAAAATATACATATTTTTTTCTTAGGCAGATTGTATTGCCTATGCTTTTCATTTCATGAGAGCAAAGGTACTGCTGCATACTCGTTTTTAATTTTTTTAAATGTCTTATTTATTTTTGAGAGAGACAGAGCATGAGCGGGGGAGGGGCAGAGAGAGAGAGACACACACACACAGAATCCGAAGCAGGCTCCAGGCACTGAGCTGTCGGCACAGAGCCCGACGCGGGGCTCGAACTCAAAACCCGCCAGATTGTGACCTGAGCTCAAGTGGGACGCTTAACCAACTGAGCCACCCAGCTGCCCCTGCTGCAAAATAGTTCTTTTAAAAATGAAGCATGAGTGTGACACTGTCATAGGGGAGGACCCTCATGGACACGTGAAGTCAAAACATGGAGTCCTCTCCCATGGTGATTTTTAAAAAGTCAGGATTTCTGGGCCCCATCCCAGGCCTGCTGAATCAAAGCCCTCAGGGGAAGACCAAGTTTCTTCCGATGCTTAGAGGTCCCTCTAGAATGTGGCTTCTGCCTATTTCTTCACCATGCTATGCTCCAGGCTGCCTCAGATGCAGGCAGTTCTCTGTAGGTACCACACTGTCTCTTTTCTCCCAGGCTCTGCCCTCCCTATGCTTTCTTTACTTTTCCAGAAACTTCCCTGACACCCCAGTAAGAGTCCCTCATTTGAGCATTTGAGCATTGCTCATCCTGAACTGGATTCTCTGTTTGTTCTCAGCCTTTGCCGCTAGATCTTAAGTTCTGCCAGGGTGAAGGTCATATACTTTTGGTCTTTGTAATCCTAATGCCTGGCCCAGGTGTGAGCATACAGGAAGCATCTCTTCCCTTGATGCCCTGGACAGGGATTTGGATCAACATCTTCACACCAAAACAAACAGTGTTTATTTTAAAAGCCATAAATCTCTGCCCATCGGGCATTAATGGGGACAAATGGCGGAATCACTCATCAAAAGTAAAACAAAGGTCTCAGGGAGAAGGAACACTTTCATCCCGAGATTATCTTGCAAGACAGTGTCTTTTATTCTTTAGTGTCTCTGCCAGAAAATCAATCACTAAATTATTCATTGAGTCAAATCAGGTCCTTTTGAAAGCAATCTTCATGGCATGTAAACCTTTATCAAAACTGACATGATTCCTGATACCAGAGCAGATTAGTGTTTATAATTTAATGCTGAATCTGTCCAAAAAATACGATGATGAAGAGGATGTCACCGCTTTCTGGACACCAAGGTAATCAAAGGCCTTGACTGGTTTTATTCTCTCATTACCTTATCAAGTGAATAAAACTTGAAAGCAATAAAAAGGGACTCATGAAACCACGTTCCTTTTGGTTTACATTTCTAATCCCTTAATTACCGGTTTAACTGCCTCTCCTGACTTCCTTCTGGACGATAGGTTACAGTCCTTGATGACTGGAAGGAGCTGGAAGGGCACTGGAAGGAGCCTGTGAGGTTATCTTTACCAGTAAGTCAGAGCAGGTGGGTTAAAAGACACGAAAGTGAAGTTAGCATACCTGAGTTCTGACCTCAAGTCATTGAAAGGCCTCTCCAAAGCTCTTCTTGAACCTTGTTGTCTTCATGGTAAGATAGGAATGAGAATTCCCACTTAGTAGAGTTGTTTTGAGGACTGAATGAACGATGAATGAATGAGCCCTGAAACCAAGGAGATACACAATAAAGGTCAGCCACCTCCCCATGAGGACAGATGCCGCTGTGCTTTATTCTCTCCTCCTCCACAAGCATTATTATCTTCGGCCTGAGACCCAGTAGAACATCTCATTTCTTCTTCGAATTAGATCTCCTGGTTGGAATTTGAGTCCTCCTCAGAAAGTCTCTAGGGTGGTAACCGCATAGTTATTCTACTGGGATTAGGGAGATTTGGGAGTTTAATAAAAACCACGCATATGACTCAAAGGGTGGCAGGGCCAGGGTGAGATTTTCTTTATCAAAACTTGCAATTTTGGAAGAAATTCAGCTTCATCTTTCACAAAGACTCCAACCCTCTTTACGGAGAGAACCTGACTCCGCAATTCACCAAGCCTCAAAGCACTCTGTTAGCTTTTTGGTTGGCTAGGATTAACCCAGTGCCATAGACCAGGATGACAGCTCTTCCCTGTGGATTATCAGCAACATGAGGACAGGGACCATGTCTATCTCTATATTTCAGTATCCCCTAAGACAGTGCTTTGTGCCTAGTAGGTGTGACTGTTAAATGAACGAGTGAATATATCTCACCCATTCATGGAATTCTAGTATTGAAACTGACTTGCTCCTTAGGTTACATCATCAGTGGTTTTATACCCCCCTCCCCCAATGCTTCCTGTAGTCCAGACAATTTTTTCACGTGTTAACTTGATGATGGTTGGTAAAACCACTGTATTTCGGTAGCCATCTACTTACAGAGCCCAGTTCACTTTTGCCTTAGTGTATCTCACAGATCACCCTTGAGGAGACAGCTAGAGGAGATGTGGGACAATGTGTGCTGGTGAGAAAGTCAATTAAATCCCCAGTGAAAAGAATTTAATGGCCTGCAGTAATTCTGAGGTCTGAGAGCAAAGTCTTAAGTCTCTTCCTTCCTGAAGCCAACACTTGCTTTTCCAACCTTCTCAACGCTTTTGTGATGAGTGTTGTTGTTGTTCTTAACGCTGAGGTTCCTAGTGAAATACTGGCCATTCAGATAACTGTTTAAAGCACTTACTTTAGTAAATGAGAAAATCTGAGAAATGTCTCGTTTTGTGTTAATTTTACCAGATTTATACCTTGGGAAGACATTGGGTGCAAATGGAATAGTTAGGGAATCAGATATATAGCGGCTGGAAAACCTTACATTATTACCAGCTCTAAATTACTGTGACTGTTTTCAACTGGAATACTATAGGAAAATCTCAGTTAGCTGGGCATCAGCCTTTTGGGGACTTCAAGTAAGTTGATAAAACACAACACATAACAAAACCAAATTTCCGGGGGGGGGGGGGTGGGTAGGTGTGCTCTATGCTCCATGCACGTTCGGCCTACATTTTACATATTACTATCATGAATATCTACTTATAGCATTAAATAATGAGATGTGAGCTGAGCCAGGGTGGTCTTGAGGCTCTGCAATTTCTGTGATGATGGAAATGTTCTAAACCTGCACTCTCCTCGGGGCACCTGGGTGGCTCAGTCGGTTAAGCGTTTGACTCTTGATTTTGGCTCAGGTCATGATTTCACTCGCGGAATCAAACCCTGCGTCAGGCTCTGTGCCGACAGCTTGGAACCTGCTTGGGATTCTCTCACTCCCCTCACTCTCTGTCTCTCCCACACTTGCCCCCTCTCTCTCTGAAAACTAGATAAACATTTAAAAATAATAATAAATACGACTGCACAGCCCAATACGGTAGTCACCTGTAGCTACTGAGCGCTTGAGATGTGGCTAGTGTGACTGAGGAAATCAATTTTCAATTAAATGACATTGAAATTTGAATGTAGGTGTAATTTGATGATTGGAAAGCCCAATTCTATAGTATTTTGAGTCAAAAATACTTTATTATGAAATATTTTAAACATTCAGAAAAGTACAGAGTCTTCTTATAAACCACCAACTAGGTTAAATACATAGTTAACATTTTGCTGTATATGCTTCAGATAATTGTAAAGAAGTAAGATATTAAAGATGCAGTTAAAGTTTTTTTTTTTTTTCAGCTTTCTCTTTTCTCCTTCTTTCATTCCCAGAAGCATGTACAGTAAAACCTTGGATTGTGACTAAATTGTTTTGCGAGTGTTCCGCAAGACGATCAAACATTGCTAATAAATTTCAACTTGATAAAAGAGCGATGTCTTGCAATACAAGTTGTACATGATGCTGAACATCACATGGTCCCAACTGAGCCAATGGTTCTCTCTCTCTCTCTCTCTCTCTCTCTCTCTCTCTCGCTGTGGGATTGTGGGTGATCGTCTCCCATGTTTGGATGCTTGGTCTCAGGTCGCGGTATTTGGCAGAAATCAGTGATTTTTTGTAACGTTGGAAGATGCCCACAATAGGCACTAGTGTATTTTTGGTCACTTCAAAGCACCTATGGACAGTCCTTTGCTTTTCTATACGAGAGTAAGCTTAGGAATGCTTTGCTTCATTCTAGGTCAGTCTACCTGCAGATACAGACTCTTTCCTCTGCCGCCTTATTGCCTGTGTATGACAAGAGTTTATTAACACTGTAGTGAGGTCATCATCCGTGCAAGCATATACAATGGCCCCTATGCAGAAAAAGGTTGAAAAGAAAGGCGGTAAGAAGAACGAGATGATTACAGTGGAGGTTAAGAAGGAAATCATCGAGGAGTATGAACGAGGTGTGCGCGTGGCCGAAATTGCAAGATTTTATAAGAGGTCCATGTCTGCATCTTGTCTGCAGCGGAGGAGGAGAAAAAGGCAGAGGAATCCCTCGCTTCAAATGAAATTAGGGAGATGTGTAAAATGTGGGAAACAGTGCAAAATTTTGTAGAAGAGCTATTGCTAAGGCTGTAGAAGTGTGAGTGATGAATCCGTTTAATGACAATGCAATGTCACATTTCTGTGAAATCCTCAAAAGGAGGCAAAAGCAAGTATCATTGGATAGGTTCCTTGTTAAAGTCACACGAAAAGGAAAAGATTCCTTTGAGCCAAGAGATAGCAATGATTCCGTTAGTGACAGTGAAAGTCATCCTCCACAGTAACCCTCCTCTCTCTTGTCTCCCTCACACCAGCCACGGAGGTTTTCAAAGGTAAGTGCAGGTTAATTTGTTTATTTTTCTTTATATTTTCTTTATTATTTTATATTACATTATAAGCATTATATTACATTACATTACATAATACATTATATTACATTACATTATATGCATATATTACAATATATGCATTATATTACAGTAGTGTAATAATTTTGATATGAATACTTTTGGTTTGTGGAACAAATCATCTGAGTTTGCATTATTTCTTATGGGGAAATTTGCTTTGATATACAAGTGCTTTGGATTACAAGCATGTATCCAGAACGAATTATGCTCACAAACCAAAGTTTTACTGTATATCCTCCCCATCCACGTTTTTGTCATTTCATTATTTATAAACAATAAGTAGCATTGTTTGAGTGTTTAAGCAAATTAAACAAATGGCGTTATACCATATACGTATCACTCTGAAACTTGTTTTTTAAAATTTATTAATATATTTGGGGGCCCTATCCACATTGCTATATAAAAACCAATTTTACATATGTCAATTTTATTCATTTTAAACTATTCTGGAGAGTTCCAACTTATAAATACACTGCAATGTATCTATCTATTATCCTAAGGATGGTAAATTGTTGTTTTTACCTTTTTTTGTTACACTCAATGCTGTGATGAACCTCCTAGTGTATTTTCTCCTGCACCTCCATAGTCATTTATATGTGAACTTGTTTTTACTAGATTATTTGCTTCTCCACTCACCTCTTTCCCTTTTACCTATTTAGAAGTTATATATTCGATTTCTATTCATTTCATGGTTAATTATTAGCATGTGTGATTGAAAGTTTAGATCTAGTCAATATCTTTATCATTTTCTCAAACAATACAAGGAACTAAGAATACTTTACCTAAACCCTCTCCCATCTTCTATATTATTGATGGGTAATATTTTGCCTCTACCTTTTTAGAAAACTCCCTGTTGGTCATCATCATTGTAACTCCAATTTTACATTCGGCATTATTTAGATTTCTCAACTTTTTCATCAGTTTCTTGGCTTACCATTGCTTATTGAATCCCACTCCTTCCTTCTAGGTTGAGTTTCTTTCTTGCTGAGATATCACCTTTGGTATTACTTTTAGTAAGGGAATGTTACAGTAAATTATCTTAGACTTTTATGTCCAAAAAATCTTTGCCTACTCACTCCTGCATACTGATTCGGCCTGGACCTCTAATAGTATCTCCTGGGGTCTCTCTCCCTTCTCTGGAACTCCTATGAAATGTATGCTGAGTCTTTTCATTCTATATTATGCATCTCTTAATTGCTTTCATATTTCTCACCACCCAGCTGTGAGCTGCATTCTGGATGATTTCCTCAAATCTACCATAGAGTTCATTAGTTCTCTCTCCAGATGCATGTCCGTTGAATTTTTAATTTTAATGACACTATTTTTTTTTATTTCTAGAAGTTCAGTTGAATTCTTTTTAACAATTTTACAGCCCCTCCCTTAGTGTTGTGTTCTTTTGTTTTATTTTCTTTCTTACTTTAATGCATTTTATTCCTTTATATTATTGCGTGTTCAGATTACATGATTTTAAGGTCTCTTTGAGATTGCTTTATATCTATAGTTCTTGTTCTGAGTTTTTCTGCATTTGTTGTGCTTGCTGGTTTTCTCTCCCAGAAATTATTTACTCCATGAGATAAGTAATTTTTTATCATGAGCTCATCTTCAGTGGGAATGGTTTTTGATAAAAAATACGTAGTACTTGGTCAGGACCCTGTAGATTCCAGGCCTGTTTTATGTAAATTTCTAAGAATGGGTTCTTGTGCTTTATTCGTAGTGTGAATTCTGGTCAGGTGCCTGTCAAAGATGCAGGTTGAAGTTCTGCTTTCTTTGGAGTGGTTCTTTTACCTTCCCTGTCCCTGAAAGATGGTCAAATTCCTTTTTTCATCGTTGGCCAATGAAAGGACCTTCTGTTGCCTGTTTCAGAGACAGAGAGGTTTCGTGACTCCCAACTTTAGGCAGGAGGGGGCTCAGTTCCAGCTTCCACTTCTCACAGGTTGAGATTCTGGGTAGTTGTTTCAACACCAGTGTCTGGAACCTGGTTCCAATACCCACATAGACTGTTTCCTTTTAGCCCCTTCTTTCTGCTCCAGAGCCTGGGTAGATTCTTTTTCTGTTTTGGGATTCTTGTTTGGGATTCTTTTCTTTGTTTTGTTTTGACCAATACTTGCTTGGTCACATATTTGAACATTGGGAAGAAGGAGTTAAATTTTGTCCAGTATTTGTATGTGACGGGAGTGGAAGGGTCTGTCAGTCTGCAAAGTTAATTAGTGGGGGTGCCCGAGTGGCTGTTTGTTGAGCTTCTGACTTTGGCTCAGGGCATGATCTCACAGTTCTGGAGTTCAAGCCCCACGTTGCGCTCTTGGCTCTCAGTGCAGAGCCTGCTTGGGATCCTCTGTCACCCCCCCTCTCTCTCTCTGCCCCTCCTCCCCCTCCCTCTCTCTCAAAAATAAAGAAATAAACATAAAACAAATATAGTAATCTGGGACTCTGTCAGTAAGCATCTGATTCTTGATTATGGCTCAGGTCATGATCTCACGGTTTGTGAGATCAAGCCCCACATCGGGCTCTGTGTTGACAGGGCAGAGACTGCTTGGGCTTCTCTCCCCTCCCATCCCCCACCCTTCTGGCCCTCTCTCCACCCCTCCCCCACTTGTGTGTGCTTTCTCGCTCTCAAAATAAATAAATAAACATTAAAAAATACTTTCTGTAAAAAAAACATAAACATGGTAATCAACTATTCCAATATTAAAAATTTTTTAAATGTTTGTTTTTGAAAGAGAGAGAGACAGAGAGACAGAGAGTGAGCAGGGGAGGGGCAGAGAGAGAGGGGAGACACAACCTGAACAGGCTCCAAGCTTTGAGCTATCAGCACAGAGCCAAATGCTGGACTTGAACCCATGACCCGCGATACCATGACCTGAGCCCAAGCTGGATGCTCAACCGACAAAACCACCCTGGTGCTCCTCAACTATTCCGATTTTGTCCATAGGACATTACTTGTCCTTTTTGAGCCCCGATGTCTTTAATGGTATATGAGAATAATATTAGTGCTTACCTAACAGGATAGTTGTAAAGATCAAAGAAAGGAAGTAACAGAAGTATTACTTAAATGTCAGCTAGGGTCTTGCTGCCCCCTTAAGTTCAGATAAAATATCCTCAAACCCTCTTCTGTGTAAGGTGAATGGGGAGGTGGCAGTCCTTAGTTTCTTCCGCTCACCTCTGCTTCTGAATTTTAGCATCTGGTGAGTATGTTCTGTGTAGGGGTTGCTTCTATATCCTGAACATGTTCTTCTTCTCCAACACTGTGTTGCTCCGTATGAGAAAATTTTACAAATACCAAATGAAAACCCTAGACCCCTTGTAAGGCACCGTGTGCTGTGTACCAGGAGCAAGGAAGGATATTGTTAAGCTGAAGCCTGAAGAATCCCTTGGTCATTTCGCCGACATGAGATCCATCCACCCCTCCCTGTGGACCGACCTTCCTCTCTCTTCTGTCCCTTCCCACCTCTCCTCCTCGCCCCTTATCTCCGCGATTACTTCAGAACTCTGCATTCTTCTCACTTCATGAAGCCAAGCAGCTGGGCTCTCTCCGGTTTTGAGCACCAAATTTGCTTCCACATTCACTTTGCATAATTGAACTAAGGTACTCAGCAGAATAGCCCTCTCCAGATAAGAGACTCCTTCTCCTTGGGAGGAAGTTGTTATTTTAAATAGCAAGTTTCTCATTCCTTTATATCTGTAAAGCCCAGAGCACAGTGGCTAGCACATGATAAACACTCGCCAAAGGTTAGCTATCACAATTTCCACTTCTAAAGACTGTGATTCTAAATTAGATTTAATGACCGACTAAGCAGAATCGATTTAAGAGAGGAAGTGCGGAGACAAAACCCTGGTGTAGTTTCAAAGGTCAATTAAAATTATTTGCAAACTACTTGCATATCTGCCCCCTTACTGGTGCATATGAACAAAGAAACTTGAGATGGCTGGGTATACGTGGGGTATGGTAATTCTGAACAGAGAAAGAAAAAAATAAAAAACAAAAATGTGTCCTACAAAGGGGTTCTTCATCCATACTCAGGGAAATTCAAAATAAAACCACAGGGAGATACCATTTTATGATCACTAGAATGGCAAAAATTTTGGCAAGACTCTGATAATACCAAGCGGGACAAGATGTCGAGTCACAGTGACTCTCCTTCATCGCGGGGGAGAGTCACTTTGGGTGACAGTTTGGTACCTGGCAAAACAGAAGCGCCTACCCTTCTAGAGAAATTCGTGTACCAGTATACCTGAAACTTGATAAGAATGGTCCCGCCAAGATGGGTCAAAACCGCCTCAAACTGGAGTCCACCCAAATGTCTATAACAGTGGAATACACGTTCTCCTATTCTTGCCATGGCACTCCGGACAGCAATAGAAATGAACATAATTTACAGCTGCACAGCATAACATGGGTAAACCCTGCCATCAGAATATGAGGGACAGAAGCAAGTCACAAGAGGACATGTAAAGAATGAATCATTTATATAAAGGACGCAAGTAGATAGAACTTAACCCTGTTCATAGCCAGTTCTTCTGTGTTCCTGTCTCCCCCCGTCGCTCTGTCCTGCCATCTTGAGATGCCCGTGGAGCAGGGTCAAATTTGCTAGCACAGGCCCTGCTCTGAGTGGTGCTCACACTGTACGCTTCTGATTCCACTTACTTATACATCCATTCAACAAGTTCTGAGTGCCAGCTCCGTGCTTGTTGCTGATTGCAAAACAGACAAAAATTCTGCTCTCATTCTGGACTTAACTTTTTTTTTTTTTTGCAGGGTTGGACAATAACTAAAATAAACAAGTAAACTTTATATTTTATAGTATAGTAGAGATTGATAAATACAATGGAGAAAAATAAAGCCAGGGGAGGCTATGTTAGATGGGGTGATCAGGGAAGAAATCTTTGTGAAGGTAATATTTAAGCAAAGACTTGAAGTGAAGAAACTAAGCCATGTCAGTATGTAGAAGAAAAGCTTTCCAGGTGGAGGGAACAGCATGTGCAAAGGCACCGAGGTACTTCCTTATCAGTCATCATTTTAGATCTTTTTGACATTGACTCCTAAAATCTCTAAATTCCCTTTCACCGTTAGATGGTTCTTGCCACAGATATAAGGTTCACACTGTGTCTTACAACCCAAAGAGAAACTTCCTGTAATTGTGAATGTGCATGAAGAAATAATCTTGGGGTAAAGGAACACTTGAAGTCATATTTTGTTATTTCATTAACTTCCATCAGTTCCCTTTAGGGAGCATGTTACCATACAGAGCACAAATACGAGACTGCTGGACAAAGGTTTGAATTTCAGCTCTGGGACTCTGTGATTTGAGCAGCTCACTTCATCTTCCTGTGAAAAAGATAAAACGATACCTGTCTGGAAGCATCGTTGTGAAGACTGGGAGATAAGACAACTGCAAGTTTTGTGTTCTTTCGGGAAGACCAAAAATGTTCTTTTACATAGATCTCATACATTTTTTAAGTTGTCAATATCCTAGGTGTGCTGTATTTTTTGTTGAAAGGGAGAATTCTAAAAGCTTCCTGTGAGAAAAGGCAGGTTGCTTAAGAAGTCTGGAGTTAAAGTTCACCACTGGTGGAGCGGTTTCACAATGTTATCTGTGTTTCCGGTCCTCCGTCTTTCCTCTGCACCTTCCTTAGCGTGTGGCTTTTGTCCTTGTGCTTATCCCCTGATGCTTGTTAGCTCACCTCCAGCCTGGTCCATGCAAGGAAGAAGGAAGGTGAATACTTTTATGTCTTGGAATATTCCTCTATAACATCACTTAAAATGCCTGCCTTTGGATAGGTGTGCCAAAATTTATTTACTTTGTCCCCTTTAGTATGTGTGTTTATTTTATATATGTATACATATATAGAATTTAATAAATATAATATACATTTATATAGTTATATAATATCATTATAATTTAATGATATATATAATATACATATATACTATATAAAATACATGCTGTATATTATGTAAATAGATAAACAAATATACATTTATTTTTTTTTATTTTAAAAAGTTTATTTACTTATTTTAAGAGAGAGAACATGAGTTGGGGAGGGGCAGAGAGAATCCCAAGCAGGCTCTGTGCTGTCAGCACAGAGCCCAACGTGGGGCTCGATCCCACGAACCAGTGAGATCATGATCTGAGCTGAAATCAACAGTCAGATGCTTAACTGACTGAGCCACCCAGGTGCCCTAACAAATATATATTAAGTATGGTATATATGTGATGTATAATGTATATACACATATATGCACATATATATTACTAATAATAACATGTATTAATTACCTATGATGACATATATTATTACATTATATATACATTAATAATGCTGCAGTGGATACCTTTGTCGTGAAATCTTTGCAGCTATCCCAAGTTATTTCCTTAAGACAAATTCCTAAGAGAAATATCTTTGTGTCAGAGAATTTGCCTATTTCCAAGACTTCTGATATATTTTTCCAAATTGCTCTTGGAAAATGCAGAGGTTTTTCCTCCTAGTGCCATGTGTGAGGACCCTAGCACGTTCTACCCATGTCCATCATAATACTAGCCATTGTCAACTTCATTAAATTTCATTTAATTCACATATTCATTTCATAGATGAAAAGTACTGTTTTATCATTCTAATTTCTGTGGTTATTAAGACTGATCTTTTTTTTTTTTTTTTTACATCTTTTTGTTCGGTTTTTAATATTTTTTAAAGGTTTTTAAGACAGTTCAAAGACCTGAGGCGCCTGGGTGGGTGACTCCGTCAGTTGAACATCTGGCTCTTGATTTCGGCTCAGGTCATGGTCTCATGGTCGTGAGATTGAGCCCCTCGTAGGACTTGGGATTCTCTCCCTCTCTCTCTGCCCCTCCCTCATGCACATTCTCTCTCTAAGTAAACATTAAAAAAAGATTTACTTTTATCCTTCTAGCTCCAGTAAGTCATATGAGAAAAAGAATTAATATATCCTATATGCTGACATCGATTCTTAGTGCTGTATTGCAAAATAACTTATCTGCATTACAGTCTTCCAAATCTTGCTTTATGTTTATTTATATCTTTGGTTAACAACTATATCATTTTAGTGTATTAAGATTAGGTCAATCTCAACTATAAACATAAAGTAATAACAGTCTACTAAAGTCATAATGTTTTATGCTTACACAGTTTGTTTCTTGGGAGATCAAAGAACTGTGATAATACTATTTTAATGAATCACCTCTGCTACCTTGCCTGTTATCCCATTCAATGGATGTCTGCACTTACAGCAGACACAGCACAAAATTACTTGTTGTGTATCTGAAAAGTCACATTTAACTGGGAATTCTGATTTTTTTTTTTTTTTTTTTTTTGGTCTACCTCTGGCAGCCCTGCAGGAGCAGGGTCAGGAGTTTGAGATCCCGGGTGGGAAGGTCTGAAGGGGCTGGAAGGACCAGAAACTGCCTCAGGCAGAGGCTGTGAGCCGACGTCCAGGAGATGAAGGTCCCAGGCCCTTTTCCTCTTGGAACCACCTGGTTGCCAGTTATGGGTCCAAGCCTTCCCTGTGTTTGGGATCAGGCAGGAGGTGTGGCAGAGGTACAGCTGGGGCCTCAGGCTGAGCTGCCATAGTCCATCCACAGAGAGATTGTATCTGGAGTGGCAGAAAGAGTTTGGGAGGCAGACAGTCTTGGCTTCAAATCCCATCCCTTCTTTTAACTGGCTTCATGATCGGGACAAGTGGCTTTCCGTTCTTTGAACTTCTGTTTGCTGGGAGAAGCAGGGCAAGGAGGGAAGAAGGAAGAGCAGAAATGCTGATAACAGGCGGAGCCATTGCACCAGGCCTGAACTTGAACTCCAGACTCTTGTTGAGTGATTTCCTGTGTGATGCAGGAAAAATAAACCCAACTCAAAGTTCATCATAAGGTTTGCAGGAGATGATGCTTGAAAAGCCGTTAGCAGAGCCTCGGGTACCTTGTGAGCAGCCTAGAAACGAGTCTGAACCTCGAGGCAGCAGGGATTCATGGAGGCGGAGTGGTTGCTCTTGGGGTTCATGTGAGTGTCCCTGGCAAGAGTGAAAACAATAACAAAGTGTGGTCAGACTGCAAACCCGAGAGACCGGGAATTCTAGTTTTGGTGACACAGGTTTGGAACGCTTCAAAGGGAAATTATTTGTTTTTTTCTATACATGTTTTCCTCCGGGAATGAAATGAAATCTGCAGAGGGGAATGTGGAATGGATTTGGAAAGACAGCAGCCCGGGTGGCTGCAAGGTGAGGCCCAGCTGGATGCAAACAGAGCCGCCCACCCTGGTTTCCCAATAACACAAGTAGAAGCATGAGCTGACTGGCACATCCACGTGCTTTATTGCAGGGGCAAACAAAACCCTTGACCAAGGCTTTTATAGACCTACCAGAGCCTCAACAACTTCCTCATGATTCAAGATCTTATTGAAAAGCTAAAGAGTTACCTATTTGTAAATATTTTCAAGGGCAGGTGTAGCCGGCCCAGCCAACCCTTTCCCTCTGTCGCCAACAGCTCAAGTGGCTTCCAAATTCCTCAAGAAGGGGCTCGTCTATGGTAAAGTGGGGAACGATCTTCAGGTGCCAGAGGAGCAATTAGACCTTCTGGCTCCACGGGGTCTTGTCACTTGCGGGACAGGTGGCATCTTCTGCTCCGGATCCTGACCCACACAGTTATTATGCACCCTGACAGGTGGCGCCTGGGAGGAGCTCCCTCCAGCTCACCTCTAGTTTAGGGTGGGGGAAACACACCCTTTGCCTTTTCCTGAGGGTATGGCCTTGACCCAGGAAACAGCAAGGATAGGCTGGTTTGGAATGGGTCCAAGTGGGTCCTAGCCACTTCTTTCAGGACTGCTGAACCAGGTAGAGATGGGCATTTGTAAAAAAAAAAAAAAAAAAAAAAAAAAATGGAGAGCAGGGGAGTCAACTGCTAAAAATAGGCACTGTCTTGGGCAATACCAAAGCAGTATTGCCCAATGTCTGGACATTTGTGTTCTACTTTAGTGATTTTTGCTGAATCTCTTTAATGTCTATGCTATGACATATGTGTATGCTATCTCTTTAATGTCTATGTCTACTTAATCTTTCTTAAAACTGACTCTGTACTTTTACTTACATATTATGTCTATTCTTTTTAAAAAAAATATTTATTTATTTATTTATTTATTTGGAGATGGGGGCAGAGAGAGGGAGAGAGAGAGAATCCCAAGGAGACTCCATGCTGTCAACACAGAGCCCGATGCGGGGCTCAAACGTGAGATCACAACCTGAGCTGAAATCAAGAGTTGGACACTTAATCGACAGATATCTAGGTGCCCCTCATCTCTATTCTTAGGCAATAATATCAGTGAAATCATGGACAAAGTATATGGTTTCTTTCTAATAAGTACATACTATGAACTAACTTTCTTTTCTTCTTTCTTTCTTTCTTTCTTTTTTTTTCTTTCTTCTTTTTCCTTTCTTAGAGAGGGTTGTTGATTGCATTAAGAATGGGTAAAAGAAGGAAAAAATAGGCCCAATGTTGAGATCCTAAACTCAAATTCCACAGGATGCCTCCCCTTCCTGAATTTTGTACCAGTGTCCAAACAGGTCAACAGGGAAAAATCAATGTCCTGGTATTTTGCTCACATACTATAAACTTTAAAAAGTGTATCTGCATGATCTTTAAAATCATCTCATGTAATAATAGCTAAGATATGCTGAGTGTTGTGGGCCAGGAGCTATTCCAGTCCCTTCATGGGCATGAATTTGTTTAGTCCTCATGGTGAGGTAGGGAGGCAGAGGAGAATAGCACTAATGACTTCTATTGCTGTGTGAGGATTAGATGGTTGATATATGTGGCGTGTTCTGAACTGTGTCTGCTGGGGAGAAGACACATGTGAATGGTTGCTATTATTATTGTCATTATCTCCATTTTACAGATGGGAAAGTGAAGGCGGGTATAGGGATATTAGCTTGTGCATCAGGAACTGAGCTAAGGCTAAGCCAGGACTCAACCCAGACACTGTGTCTAGAACCCAGCCTCTGATCCATCAACTTGCCCACCTTCCATGTTTATGAAAGAACAACAGAAGGACCAGAGTCCAACCTACCTACAATGGGTGCTGGCCGGCCATCACTTTGATGCGAAGGGGTGGGGCATGGTGCTCACTTCCCTGGCCAGTGAAGGAAAGGCGAGGTGTTTGTCGGGGAGCAGGGGTTGGAACCGGAGACCTGTTCAGAGAGGCCAGGACCATACCTGCTAAGCTGGTCTGTAGACCCTGGCCAGCGACAGCCAGGGAGGATATTGTGTAGAGCTGAGAATGAGTCTCTGTCCATTCGGGACACAGTCTCTAGAGAACCAATTTCCCTTCGCCATTCCTGTAGTTCAGTACCAACTGCTCTAGCTTTGAGCAACGGCATGGATGAAGAGTGAATTGTCTGCATATTCTGTGTGCTTAACCCTGAAGGAAGTGGGATGGGTTTTGGAAGCCAACCTGCTCCAGAAGTATGCAAGGCCAGACTGTCATAAGGAGGATGGAAATGTGGTTTTTGATCTCTTTGAAAATAATCTGTTTTGGGCCACCCCAGAGGACTTCATTTACATATGCCCATGTCGATTTGGTAAATAACACGATCTCACCTCTTCTTTATGGCAGACTCCTAAAGGACCTCAACCTGACATGGGAACCCAGTGTAAGTGACTCTAGGGACCTGAAGGTGCCTCCCTGCCTGCATCATGTAGTCAGAATTGGAGTTTTCCAGTAATTTAGGTTTCCAGATAGTCCTAAATAATGTACTGCCTATGCTGCGTGAAGTTTTCAAACATTCGGAAAACGTTTTTGCTGTCAGAAAGCCTGCCCTCTCTCCTCTGCCTTTCAGAGAAGAGCATTACTTTTAAAACTTCGTTTAGAACATGTTTCTAATACAGATTCATCCCAACACATTGAACTAGTTTTATCATTGACTGGCTCCAGGCAGAGTTGTGACATGGGTGAAGCTCATCAGAATCTCTGCTCCTGCTTACCCCACTTCCTTTCTAGAATTTTACCAAAGATATTATCCTATGGCTGGTCCCTACTGCCGGTGTCTCCCACAATGGCTAATAAGAGTAGCCTACTCTACACTAAGGATCTTACATAAGTTGTTCTTACCAGAGACCCTTACAATGAGGGGACTGTCATTCCCATTTTATAGATAAGGAACTGAGGCCCACCATCACCCAGCAAACTGAGAGGCTGAGCTCTGTTCTGAATGCATCCAGCCCCGAAGCTCCAGCTCTTGCCGTCAGCTGGTTCTGTCTCTCAGGATAAGTCTGCCAGGTGTAATTTGTGAATTTGTGAAGAGTCCACTGACTTCTGCCTTTACTCACCAGCTAACGTGCTTCTCAATCTTGGGTGAGTTTCTCCCTTGCTCTAGACCTCAGTGTCTTAGTGTGTTTAGGCTCTTAGAACACCACAGACTGGGTGGTTGAACAGCAAACATGTATTTCTCCTAGTTCTGGAGGCAAGAAGTCCAAGATCAGGGTGGCAGCATGGTCAAGTTCTTGGTGATGACCTTCTTGCTGGTTTATAGATGTCTGTCTCTCACTGTATCCTCATACTGGAGAGACAGATCATCTCTGTTATGTCTTTTCTTGTAAGGGACTATGAGACCCATTCATGGGGATCCTGTTCACGAAGCTCCACCCGGATGAGCCAGTCACCTCCCAAAGGCCCCACTTCCTAACACCATCACATTGGGGGTGGGGATTTAGCACACGAATTTGTGGGGGAAACACAAACATTCAATCCAGAACACTCGATTTCCCTGCTTATGAAATGAAGATATCAAATGGCAATCCCCAAAGTCCTCTAGATCGAAAATGCTATGATTCTGCTGAATCTGAATCTATTATGATAGAGATCCTGTTCTTTAACCTCCAATGTCGAGTGTACTGCCCGTGAGAAATGTTTACTGAATGTGTATAAGAAAAAAAGCCAAGATGTTTTCTTCCGCTAAAAACATGCACACTCCCACTGAGGGTTTCCTGACAATGGGCCCTCAGTTTTGTGTCCAATTCAAACATGTGGTCAATGGTGACGGAGAAGGGTGACCCCAATGGCAGTTGATGGGACAGAAGTTGGAGGCCTGGGAGGAAGCCTTCCCCTCTCGTTTCCCTGGAGGCGCTAGCCCATCGCCTACAGAAACCCAGGTCCCTGCAGGGACTCACGAACAGAAGGAGATGCATCCTGCCTCCAGAAAGCATTCCTACAATGGCCTTGACAAGTGTAGATAGTTGTGTCACTACCGCCATAATTAAGGTCTAGAAGATTTTCACCATCTCAAAAAGTTCCCCTTATGCCCCTTTGTGGTGAGTCTCCTCCCCTGCCCTCAGGTCCTGGCAACCACCGTTCAGGCTTTTGCCCCTATAGTTTTGTCTTTTATAGAGTAGGTATTCTTATTTTTAAGTGACAAGACAACTGTGGTTTTTGTTTTTGTTTTGCTAAAAAATTTTTAATGTATTATTTATTTTTGAGAGAAAGAGACACAGAGCACGTGGGGGAAGGACAGAGAGAGAGGGAGACACAGAATCAGAAGCAGGCTCCAGGCTCTGAGCTGTCAGCACAGTGCCCGACGCGGGGCTCAAACCCACAAACTGTGAGATCATGACCTGAGCCGAAGTCGGACGCTGAACTGACAGAGCCACCCAGATGCCTCTTTGTTTTTGTTTTTAATCACACCTTCCACTGCCTCCGCTAGAAGTGTCTGGAAAGAAGCTGCTATTTAATGGGGGCGCCTGAATGGCTTAGTCGGTTAAATGTCTGACTTCATCTCAGGTCATGATCTCATGGTTTGTGAGTTTGAGCCCCGTGTCCAGCTCCGGGCTGACAGCTCAGAGCCTGGAGCCCGCTTCAGATTCTGTGTCTCCCTCTGTCTGCCCCTCCGCTGCTTGCACTCTGTCTCTTGCGTTGTCTCAAAAATAAATATAAAAATTTTTTAAATTATTTATATTCCACACTCTTGACCCAAAGTGGATATAAGGCAGTAATAAAGTCACAAATCACACAGTGAGAAAAATCACCATAAGGACAGGTAGAGAGTAGACTTGCTCTAGGAATCTCCTTCCCCTCATTTAAAAAAAAAAGTTCAGATCTTCAAATAAATTGCAAGAATAGGTCAATGGGTCCCCTTATGCCCTTCACCTAGGTTTATGAACTGGTAACACTTTTGCCGTGTTTGTGCTCTGTGTGTGTGTGTGTGTGTGTGCGCGTGTGTGTCCAACCCTTATTTATTTGTTTATTTTTGCTGAAGCATGTGAGAATTACCTGCAGCCTGACTGCTTTAGCAAGCGTCTCCTTTACAACCATCATACGATTGTCACACTTAGTGAATATAGCATGGATAGAGAGCCATTGTTATCAACGTGTGATCCGGCCATGCTCTCCTTTCTCCAGTTGTCCCAGTGATGTCTTTTATAGCTGTTTCATTTTTTTAAAGTTTATTTATTTATTTTGAGAGAGAGAGTGTAGGAGAGGGGCAGAGAGAGAGAGGGAGAGAGAATCCGAAGCAGGCTCTGTACCGACAGTGCAGAGACCAACACGGGGCTCGAACTCATGAACCTTGAGATCATGACCTGAGCCGAAGTCAAGAGCCAGATGCTCAACTGACTGAGCCCCCCAGGTGCCCCTAGCTGTTTCAGTGTTTAAACGTTTTAAATCCAGGATCCAATGAAGGACCACACATTGCATTTTGTTGTCTTATCTCTTCGGCCTTCTGTATTCTTCCATAGCCCCCCAGGCCCTCTGTGCTTTCTTCTCAGCATTGCCATGGACTGAAACTGCTCTAAAAACAAATAAAGTCTTATAGTAAATAAATAAATGGAAGAATATCCTAGAACTTCACACCCACGAGGATGGCTGCTCTCAAAAACACAAAAAATAACAAGTATTAGAGAGGATGTGGAGAAATTGTAATCCTTGTGTGCTGTTGGTAGGCATGTAAAATGTAACAGCTGCGATGAGGAACAGTATAGAGGCTCCTCAAGAAATTAAAATTAGAACTACCATAAGACCTGGTAATTCCACTTCTGGGCATATATCCAAAAGAATTAAAAGCAAAGATTCAGGGATATTTGTACACTCATGTTCATAGCAGCATTATTCATGATAACCAAAAGGTTAGAAACAACCCCTGGGTTTGTTGACAGATGAATGAATAAATAATTTGGTGAATATGTGTATATATATGTATGTAAATACACACACACACACACACACACATATATTTGGTACATGTAATGAAATATTATTTAGCCTTAAGAAGGAAGGAGATTCTGACACATGGTACAACATGGATGAACCTTGGGGACATTATGTTAAGTGAAATCAGCCAGGCACAGAAGGATAGGTACTTTGTGATCCCACTTATATGAGGTCCCTAGAGTGGTGAAATTCACAGAGACAGAAAGTAGAATGGTGGTTGCCAGGGGCTAGGCAGGGGAAGGGAAGAATGGGGGGTTGTTGTGTAACAGGTGTGGCATTTGAGTTTCACAAAGTGAAAAGAGTTATGGAGATAGATAGCGGTGATGTTGGCCCAATATTATGAATGTATCTAATCCCATTGACCTCTACACTTAAAAATGGTTACGATGGTAAATTGTATCTTATGTGTATTTTACCCCAGTAAATCAGATCACGTCTAAGAGATATGATTGGGTTTGTCATTTGAACTTGGCTCATCTTTTGGAAAAGACTATTCCAGAATGTTGAGATTAAGTGGCAGTGCAATGTGGTGCAGAGGGTTGTCCTTGTTCCACCACTTTACGACCCTGTAGCCTTGGCTTGTGAAGCTCTGTCAAACCAGGGCTCTCATCCCTTCAGTCAGACTGTTCTTTCATTTTCTGCATTTCAAAAGATGGCCCTAGGAGACCGAGAGGGGTTTCCTTTGCCTTTTATTCCTTCTCACACCCACTCATTCGAACTTCCACCTGCAACACCTTTCATCTACCATCACTCATCAACCTCTGGGGTGATGACAGAGGGGACCTTGCTTTCCTGTGAAGACTCGGTAGGTTATGGGTACCTGGGTGGCTCAGTCGGTTAAGTATCAGACTTCGGCTCAGGTCATGATCTCATGGTTCATGAGTTCGAGTCTCACAATGGGTGAGCTCAAGCTCCCCTTTGAATGAACCCCACTTCTCTCTCTCTCTCTCTCTGCCCCTCATGGGATTCTCTCTCTTCCTCTTTCTCTGCCCCTCACTCACTTGCACCCTTTCTCTCTCACTGTTTTTCAACAAAACACAACAAAACACTCGGTGGCTTATTGCTGCCATGGGGACAGTGGCTCTGATTCCCTTCATTGCTGATCATGGGGCAGAAGTAATGGTACCATGGGGCCCATCAAGAACAACGTTCTCTTATCTCATTCAGATGTCAAGGAGAAGGGTCTCCCTATTCTTTAAAAGAAACAAACAAATCAAGGCAGAATGATTTCTAAACAAAGAGGAAGTCCTAACATGGAATGTGCTGGCAGCTCATGTTCTTTCCCGTTGCCACAGAATGTGGCCTCTCCCTTCTAGAGGCACACTGAGACCTCAACACACCTTGTCTGAGAACAAAAGACAGCATAGTCTTTGGCTGTTCCCCACACAGGCTCCCCTAGAGGAGCAAAGTCACTGTGGGTGCGGTCATGGGAAATCACAGCCATTAGGAGATTTTTCTGAGAGCTGCCCATACCCCCGGACAAGTTCCTTGAGCTCTGCTGTTGAGACAATTGTTTCCATCTGCATTTGGTGATAATGATATTTACCTTTCACGGCTCTTGCAACAGGAGGAGGTAAGATATGCAAAATGTTGGGTAGAGAGTAGGCATTTCATATTAATAATAAGGATAATAAGAGCACAGCAGCTACCAGTTACTAACCAGCTACTCTGTGCCGGGTGCCGTGCTGCACTTGCTATCTGCATGCCCTTATTGAATACAGCAATTCCATTCCACAAGCACTGTAAAATAGTTCTATTTTACATATGTGAAAACCAAGTTTTGACCCATTAAAATGGCCAAAATCTGGGACACTGGCAACACTAAATGCTGACAAGGTTGCGGAGCAAGGGGACCTCTCCGTCACTGCTGGAA
Source organism: Prionailurus bengalensis (assembly GCF_016509475.1). Taxonomy (NCBI): domain Eukaryota; kingdom Metazoa; phylum Chordata; class Mammalia; order Carnivora; family Felidae; genus Prionailurus; species Prionailurus bengalensis. The sequence goes on along the minus strand of NC_057344.1, from coordinate 185,815,869 downwards.
AGAGTACAAAATGGAATAGGCACTTTGGGTGACAGTTTGACAGTTTCTTCCAGAACTAAATATACTCTTACCATTCCATCCAGCAATCATTATCCTTAGTATTTACCCAAATGAGTTGAAAACTTATGTCCACACAAAAACTTGCATATGGATGTTGATAGCACAGCCTTATTCATAATTGCCAAAACTTGAAAGCAGCCAAGATGTCCTTTGGTAAGTAAATGGGTAAGGGAGCCGTGGCACATCCAGGCGGCGGATGATTCCGTGTTAAGAAGAGAGGAGCTCTCAAGCCATGAAAAGATATGGACGACACTTAAGGGCATTGTTACTTAAGTGAAAGAGGTCAATCTGAAAAAGCTATATCCCATATGATTCCATACCATATGACATTCTGGAAAAGGCAAAACTATGGAGACAATAAAAAGGTCAATGACTGCCAGGGATGGGATAGAGGTGTAGAGGGGGAGGTGAACCGGTAAAGCACACAGAGATTTTAGAGCACTCAAACTATTTTGTTTTTTTAAAAAAAAATTTTTTTTAACGTTTATTTATTTTTGAGACAGAGAGAGACAGAACATGAACGGGGGAGGGTCAGAGAGAGGGAGACACAGAATCTGAAACAGGCTCCAGGCTCTGAGCTGTCAGCACAGAGCCCCACGCGGGGCTCGAACTCATGGACCGCGAGATCGTGACCTGAGACAAAGTCGGCCATTTAAACCGACTGAGCCACCCAGGCGCCCCCACTCAAACTATGTTGTATGCTACTATTATGACAAATATGTGCCATTATATATTTGTCAAGACCTATAGAATGTACTAACACCAAAAATGAATTGTAGGGTAAACCATGGACTTGGAGCAATTACGACGTGTCATTGTAGGTTCATCCTTGGTAAAAAAAAAAAAAAAAAAAAATATATATATATATATATATATATACACCAAGGGGGCCGGTGATGCTGATAATGGGGAGGCGATACATGTGTGGGCATAAGGAGTATGTGGCACATCTCTGTATATCCCTCTCAGTTTCGTTGTGAAGCTAACACTGTCCTAAAAAAAAATAGTCTTAAAAACAAAAACAAACAAAAAAAACCCCACCTGAGTCTTCAAAGAATATGTTTCTACCTAAGCCGCATTGAGAAAAAGTAGGAAGGTTTCAGATCAAGGGCTGGTTGCCTGACTCTGGAACCAAGTTCCTAATTTCTTAGTTGCTTTGCTTCATGTCTCTTCAAAGAAGTGAAATACAGATAGGTATTCTTTTCCAGGGAAGTTGTACGGAGGAACTGGGCATAAACTCTCGAGATCTCTGTTCATTCTGGGAACGTGGGGAGGTCATTTTCCTCTTTGGGTCTTAGAATTTCCATCTGTAGGATGCCAAGAATAGACTCAACACCCTGCTTAGCCCGGGACCGATTCTGATTGCTTTTGCCACTTCACCTGTTCTGGGAAGCCCCCTTTGTGACAGTCTTCGTCAACAGCATCAAGTGGCATTTATTGTGGATCTAGAAGGCTCTGGCAGGCTCTGGGCCAGAGGGTGGTTGCAGTGAGAGAAGATGAAGCCTGGCTTTGAGGAGAGGATAATGCAGACAGGAGTACGGATTTGAACCTGCCTTGTATACCTTTCATCACTTAACCTTTCATTAACGTGTGAGAAGAGCACAGTGGCCACCTTTCCAGGTTGTGAGGTCCCGAGAGATTGTGTGTGTAGGAGCACTTTAAGACTATAAAATAAAGATACAAGCTGTTCTTTTTTGCTTTGTTTTGTTTATCTTTGAGAGAGAGAGAAGGAGCGTGTATGTGCGTGCACAAAGAGGGGAGGGGCAGAGAGAGGGGGACAGAGGATCCAAAGCGGGCTATGCACTAATAGCAGTGAGCCTGATGTGGGGCTCAAACTCAGGAACCATGAGATCGTGACCTGGGCTAAAGTCAGAGGCTCAACCGATTGAGCCACCCAGGTGCCCTGAGATATGAGCTGTTCTTAATCATGTACCTTCTTTTTTTTCTGTGATGCAGACAAATCACCCAGGTGTGACTTGACCAAGTTCGGAGAGCCACATCGGAACTTTCAGATCCCTTTTGACTCTGGTTTTGATCTCAGGAGAGTAAGTTGTGCTCCTGCTGCAGGTTCACAGGGCCTCTTTTCTCTTGCTTGAACAAACCCCAGGGCCTTTGCATGGCTGCCCGACACCCTTTTCCCATTAGCATTGCTTGCCCTCTCACTTCATTCAGGTTCTGCTCAACCTGAACAGAGGAATCTCTGACTTATTTAATATACACCCCACCACCCCACCCCACTGCCCACCCATCGTTTTAACTCAGAATTTATAGCATTTATTATTTTTTTTTAATTTTTTTTTTAACGTTTATTTATTTTGGGGACAGAGAGAGACAGAGCATGAACGGGGGAGGGGCAGAGAGAGAGGGAGACACAGAATCGGAAACAGGCTCCAGGCTCTGAGCCATCAGCCCAGAGCCCGACGCGGGGCTCGAACTCACGGACCGCGAGATCGTGACCTGGCTGAAGTCGGACGCTTAACCGACTGCGCCACCCAGGCGCCCCTAGAATTTATAGCATTTAGCTCCACCTAACACATCATATATTACTCATTACTCCGATCCTTTCCCCAGAATATAAGCTCCATTAGGGCCTGCACTTGTCCCCAGTGCCTGGCATGGAGTTATTTCTCAGGAAATATTTACTAAATGGATCGAAGAGACAAAGGAGCTGATTTAATCTTACTTCAGCAGCATCAGAGCAGACAGGCAGGGCCAGTTTTTCGGATCTGGCGGGGTTGCTTAGAAGCTGTCTCCTCCTTTGAACCCTTGTGTCTAGGTTTCTGGAATGAGAAGGCAGCACTGCATTTGGACAACCACAGCTTGTCCTCCAAGGGTGTTGACTCTGCATCAGTTTTGCATGGCTCTACGACATCTCTAATCTCTGACCATCCCACAAGGCTGTTCTAGTTAACTTTCCATTCAGTCATCAGCCATCTCCTCCCCTCCGCGATCCTTCCCATATTTGCCAATTAATACCACACTTATTAATTCCCTACTGTGAGCCTAGAATGACGCCAGCAGCTCTGGACGATTTAGAGAAATGAAAAGTGACTCTTCGCCCTTAAGTAAAATAGAAGCAGAGTGGCCTCGTGGGTAAGGTTGCAGGGGACTGTTTCCTGATGATAGAAAGTCTGGATTTAAGCCCCGCGTTTACTACTCCCCAGCTCTGTGACTTGCACAAGTCACTTAAACTCCCCATGCCTCAGTTTCTTTATCCAAAAAGTGGAGGTGATGACAGTACTTCCTTTCTAGGGTAACACGAGTTTATGATGGGCGAGCTTGGCACGTGGCTACCGCGTGATAAGCTTTAGCTGTCTTGTTGGGTTGTACAGTGGAAAGTGAAATAACAGCATGCAGATTGATGGCTCAGAGCGGTATCTGTACACACGGGGACACCCCATATACCGGGGTAGATTGCAAAGAGCAGGCGCTTTGGGGCCATCGGACCTGGGGAAGAATGCCCGCTTGTCACCAGCAAGCCGTTTGATCCTGAACAACCAGACCTTCCAGGACTCCAGTTTCCTCTTTTATAAAACACAAATCTGAATTTTTGCGTTATAGACTATTCATGAAGATTTACCGAGATGCCCCTTCTTTGCCCCATCAGTGCCCATTGCTGTTCAGAAATCCTGATGCGAAGGCAAAGCCTGTCCTTATGGAGGTGGGAACTGGATATGAAGTCAGTACCTCCCCTGGGGAATCAGGAAGGCTCCATGCATCAACAGGGCTTAAAGTTTTGATAAAAAACAAAACAAAACAAACAAACAAACAACCAAAAAAACCTAAGAAAATGTGCTCTATTAAAACAGGCAAAAAGGCAGAGGCTGATGGCTTATTTAGAGAATGTGGTAACCTCTATGTTATGAAGATATCCATCCTATAAGCTGATGTCATAGAATTCTGGACACACAATTATGGAGAGGGACGGGGTGGCGGGAGGTGGTCTGTAGCTCATTGTAGACACCCTTACACCATCCCCCCAAAAGCCATCCCACCTCTACTTGAATGCCTGCATGGCGGCCAATTTACTGTCACATGAGGTAGGCAATTTTGCTTTCGATCAGTTCAGCTCTCAGATTTGCCCCAAACTCTTCCTTCTTTTTGACTTCCGCCAATCTCTGGCAAAGCACATTTTCTTGGGGCACTTGGGTGGCTCAGTCAGTTAAGCGTCCGACTCTTGGTTTCAGCTCAGATCATGATCTCATGGTTCATGAGTTTGAGCCCCACATTGAACTTTGTCCGGCACTGCAGAGCCTGCTTGGGATTCTCTCTCTCCTCCCCCTCTCTGCTCCTCCTCTCTTCTCTCAATAAATGCACTTAAAAATTTTTTTTTAAATACATTTCTCATTTCTTCTCCCTCTGACTTGGCAGGGATTGAATTTTAATGGTAATCTACTAAGCAGAGTACTTTACAGTGTTTAATAGTAGGCTGGTATTCAGACAAATCAATACTAGTAACAGTTTAAATTAAAAAAAAATAGCAGTGCACTGGTGATTCTCAGCACTGTCTGCAAGGCAGAAGGGTTGCACCAGTGGCTAACCCTGGCCACGATAACAGGAATAATATATTTCTCAGTTACAATACATTTTGCAGTATTGTGTCTCAAGTCTAGTTCATTTCATCAGGATCATTGAGCATCTTACCAGGTTGTGGGAGGAGGTCAACCCAACATAAGCCTGCACAGTGGCTTTCTCTTTCTGTTGCTATTATCACTGTTTAGAACCCCATTCCGAAGATGTGCATATAAAATAACGTGATTGATACTTTTAGCAAAGCCATGGGGCAGCAAGGAACGGCCTATACTTGAGCTGGAAAGTCTCGATGCAGGGCTGGGACTAGAGTGTGGACAGTGAAGCACTTGGGGCCCAGACTCCGTGGAGCTGCCCGTCACCCTCGTCCCAGCCCGGCCATCCAGCTGCTTCCAGGTCTGGTGTTTTGTGACTCGGTGCATACAAATGAGGTATGTGGTCTTACAAGTTACCACCCGGGAAAGCTTCACTTTCAAACAATGCTCCCACTGTTCACATTTAAGGACTCTTTCTCTGGAATGACCTTCAGAGCCCACGGTGCATTTCTGATGTCAGCACACCCTTGAAGATGGAAAATCTTAATCTTCTGGAGGTGGATTTGATGTTTGGAAATAGACAAAAACCATTTGTGGTCGAATCTGGAGACTAGTACAGAGTAGACAAGTCTTGCAATGCTGTTTGGAATCCCAAGTAGATTTTGAGGAGTGTCTTGTAAAACTGGCCTTGAAGGGAGTCTTCAAGAAGGGCTTGCAGAATGTGGTTGGGCTCTTGCAACCCCTTCCAAGCTGAAACCTATCTCTGAAGGTAACCACTGTGAAGACAACACTCATTCTGTTATGAAAGTTTTGGAGTGTTTGCCCCAAAAGTCACTCTCTCTCAAGTCAAACTTTGTGTTATTAAGTTATAGTAGAAAGAAACCATTCGGCTTATCTCCAGCCTTTTTTCTTAAAGGTTAGAAGTCTGGAGAGATTACATAAGAATAACATATTACAAACTATAGATGTATTTGCTTTAAAATTCAAGGAGTAGACCCCCAAGAGAAATTGGACAGAACTGAAACATCTTAACTTTTAACTTTCCCAACATTTCTCTTCGGGTTCCATAGAACGTTTAGTGTTCGGGAAACCCTAAGTAAAGAGTCCTTCTTGGTAAGTTATCCGGGTCCAAGCATTTGCTGAAGTACTCTGAAGGACTTAAAGACAGAGAGGAGAGGGCCCTTGGGATATTTCTACAACTGATCTAAAAATCTTAGTTGGCAGAGAAATGAAGGAAGAACTGGAGAGCTTGCCTACTGACCGGTAAGACAGTTCCAAGAACTCAGACTCATTGACTTCCACTGTGGTCATGCAGCTTGGGCCCAAGGTGGAAAAACCACACTCATGAATTTCACCCCTTAGGACCACCCTGATTTTGCACTGGGCTCTTAACCTTTCCAGATTTCCACTAGCCCATTTACAAGCCCTTGTCCCAGACCTCTTATCCATCCCTGGTGAGAAACCAGCAGCCTCAGACTTCAATCGCTGCAATTTGGTGCCAGCTTTTTCAGGCCTGAGTCCCGTTGGCCACTTCCCGGCAGCGTGGCCTCCAGGCAGAAGTGGCCTCCAGCTGCGTGTCTCTCCCATTTGAGTTTCCAGGAAACCATCTGGCTCAAGCCTTCAGAGAACTGCAAGCTTCTAAACCCTCTTATTAGTCTGTAAATTGGAGCCTTGGGCACACATTTATACTCCCTGATAATTAATTGATAGCAGAGTTATTGCTAATTGTTTTATGGCTTTGCAACTCTGTGTGGTGGCTTAGAAGCAGTTCTAAGATAAAAGAAAATCATGTGCCTTCCCGATATTTTGAGAAAAGGAATTATGTGTGAATAGAGGGAGTGGAAGTGTGAAAGTCCAAAGGTCTATGCTTGGAGTACAAACACACTTTAAGCACCTACTATGGGCTGGGCACTGTCACATGAATTTCTACCTTGGTTTGCTTTTTGTTTTTTGTTTTTTTTTGATCCACTACCATTAGAAGTTAGGGCTAGTAGCTTGGCGGAGACTCAGAGAGGTTAAGGAATTTTGCACAAAGCCGCAGAGCTAGTGAGGGGCAGAGCAGCAGTGTTAACCCTGAGTCCAACCAAGAACGGGAGCTGTGGAGACGTGGGGGAGGAACAAGTGTCGGCAGTGGAGATGGGCAGAAAGTGGAAAGGACTATCTTCTGTGGCGGCAAGCGTGTCTCGGGAGGTAGGACGCTTTGGGAGAGGAGCCCAGGGCAGAGGTGGAAAGCGAAGGGCACTGAAGCCAAAAGGAACGGTCCTTTAGTCGTTATTTCATTCAACAAACATTTGCAGTTTAAGCTGCTCTCTCTGGTCCGGAGCCTCAGCTGCAGAGGGTGAAGCGGTGGGAGCCGAAGTAAAGAGCTCTCTGATACGCAGGTCAGCATTAAAGCCCACTTACAGGGTGTGCATATGGGGCCTCCGGTGGTGCCGAGATAAGGGCTACACAGAGGAAGTTAAATAGATGTAGTTGTTGACCTCTAGCCCTTGACCTCTAGTAGCAGATTAGCAGAATCAGAGCTCTCTACTTCCTGGCCGGGTGAGGTAGGGCAAGTTACTCTGGGCCTCAGTTTCCTCACCTGTAAAAGGGGGTAAAAAAAAAAAAAAAAGTACCTCCCTGTTGTGTGTGAACACTTATTTTGGGGCATGAGCTGAATTCCGTGGCCGATAGCCTAGGGTGGTTCCTGGGCTATCTTCCCCACGCTAACCTGCAGTAGGAACTTAACGACTTTTACACCGCAGACTCAGTCCACTTCACTCATAGCACCATGACGGAAAAGGAGGGTGTGTGTGTGTGTGTGCGTGTGTGTGTGCGTGCGTGTGTGCGTGTGTGCAGGTGCAAGTCTCTACAGCAGAGCAGGGTAGAAAGCTGAATTCTGGACACAAAAAGTCCAGATCTTATGTTTCCCTATCTATTCTGGGCTGGCCAGATGTGTGGAATCAATCCCTAGACATACCTCAGGGCAACGTTCTACGGTGGAAGGTAGACCCTTAGGGAAAATGTGCCGTTATCCCTCTTCTGGGCATCTCTCGGTGTCCCTGCCCCTCCAGGAAGCCATGCCCGGGTGTGTTCTCTCCTGCACCGGCAGCAGATAGGCCAGAGTTTCTGGCCACAGCCCCTGCGTTCTGCTGTAGGGCTGGTTGACTGGGGCCCTGTGAGTGGGGCTGCGTTGCTTTCCTCTGCTGTTCGGACTGAAAAATTCTCTGGGCCCAGGTTGGAAATTTGGGTCAGCTCTGAGGAGGACCCAGACTGAATCCCAGGCTCCACGAAGAATCAGGACTCTCTGGGTGACAATGAACTTAGGAGTGTGTCTAGTTCAGTCACCCACTGGGGCACCCCTGTGAAGGACCCTGGATTATGTTACCTTAACCTGACTGACTGATTGCTCAAAGGACTCTGGTTTGGCTTGGCCTTTGCAAGTGCGGCTTCCTCTGCCTCACACACCCTTCTGCTTCCTCCTTGAGTGATCACAACCCTTCCTTTAAGCCTTGGCTTAGGCACCACTTTCTCCAGGAAGCTCTCCATGATTTCCTCAAGACGGGATTTGCTTCACCTGCTCTGTGGTTCCCTCTACCCACAATTTCGTCTGTTAGGCCACACAATATCATAATGTACTTGCTTACTTAGTGGTCTGTTTCTCCTTCCAGACTGTAGCCCTGGAGGACAGAGACTGAGTCCGTCTTGTTCACTCCAGTAGCCCTAGTGCCTAGACTGGTGGGCTCATAGTAGGTGCCCAGTGAATTCTTGTTGAAACAAATGAGGAGCGGGTGCAGGTTGAGTCTCTGGGCTTGAAGCAATAGAGGTGCCCTAGAACAGTGCAGAACTTTGGGGAGAGGACAGACAAAAGGACAGGGTCCAGAACACCCTGACTCTGTCCCCTCTACCTGGTGTTTGTTTTTAAGCAGTTTCTTATTTGGGGTTCCCAAGCCTTGGACATTGTGGGTCGGCTTTATCAGGGTTTGTGTTGAGCACGTTTGGCTACAAGGAGCAAAGATCCTTTGGAGTCCTCTATTCCTCACCTGCCCCCCCCCCCAAAACCACTCCCCCCTCAAAAAAAAAAAAAGGAAGAAGACCTAATCTCAGGTCTATATGTGCAGTGATTGATGGAGACAGAATCTCCTGGAAAGTTGAGAACTGGAATGGCAGCGGGGTCCAGGCTCCCTAAGAATAGATCTGCCGGGCATCTGTATCCAAGATGGTGCCTGGGACCTCTTGCATTTAGAAATTCATGGATCTTCACTTTAGAGTTGCACGGTCAGTGATGGGGCTCTCCCTGTGTGCCCATTCCTCTCCGTCTCCCTGTGTCTGATCGGGGATACGCTTTCCCAAGAGAGGCAAGCATTGGTCCAGATCATCAGGTCATGCCAAGCATAGATGTAGGCTTCAGGTCAGCTAACAGATTGACTATCCTGAGGGTAGGATCCATTCTGGGTCCCGTGAGTTGTAGTTTGGTGAGGGCAGGGGAACACAGAAGGAAGCAGGGCCATAAGGTAAAAAAATGTGGTTCCCCCATGCCAGCAGGAGCTGAAGGTAGATGGGCTCAGGAAACATGCCCAGTATAGTTGGTTAGACCAAACTTTTACTCATCTCCCTGCTCCGGGTTCCTCTCTGAGGCTAGAGCTGCAATACAAATTTTACCCACATAGTCCTCAGTCCCACATCATAAACATCAGAATGTAGTATTTATTGCCTTCCTATAGACTGGGTGTCAAGATGAAAAAGAAATAATAATTCTAAATCTCACACGAGGGCTTTGGAGATCAATGAGGTAATCTGTATGAAATAGTTTGGGCTCCCAGGGAAACAACATGTGGCATAAATTTAGCCTTTTTCACTAGATGTCCCCCATGCCAATAACTCACCCCAGTTAATGAAAAACTCACTTGGCCATACAGACTGTGAAGGCTGCTCTCTGAGTTCAGAATGGAATATTCTGGCCGGGTGTGGACTTGACCGAACCATGGTCCAGATACTTGTCTCAAGTCTCAGGGCAGGACATAAATAAATGACAGTCACCCATGTTTGGGATCTGTGATACAGTGGCCTGTCTGCATGATGCCTGGGGATCATACCATCAAATTCAGAATGGCTTCCAACTCAACTTCGGGTGTCAAGGTTCTGTTTTTCTTGTGAATCCAAATAACTGACTTGAGTTAGTTGAAGCAACATGAAAATGCCCAGTTGCCATCGCTGAAAGTCCCCTACCTTGTGCACGTGCCTTGGAACCCTGCAGTTCTATATAAATTATAGCCGCTCTACTAGGGGTCCATTTATGGAAGAGGAATTTCCGTTTATTGAGTGCCTCCTTTTTGCTGGGAACTAAAACTTTCCCAAAGAGTTGTTAACCCCCATGCTCTCCTACCATCCTCTTTCGAACCCTTTTCAGTCCGGTTTTCACCCTCATCATGCCAGAGAAACTGCTCCGGTTGAGGTCTTCCACGGCCAGTGTGTTCCCACAGCCAATGGCTGCTTCTCTTCCTTCCTGGGATTCAACCTGTCAGCAGCATCTGGTCCCACTTAATGTTCTACTCGGCTTCCAGAACACCACATCTTCAGTTCTGTCTCCACTCTCCACGACTCCTGGCGTGCCATTTGCCTTGATCAGAGTTTGGCAAACTAGAGCTTCTGGGCCAAATCCAGGTTGCCACTTTTTTTTTTTTTTGTAAATAAAACTTTATTGGAGCACAACCATGCCCATTCATTTGCATATCACTTATGGCTGCTTTCACGGTACAGTGGCAGAGTTGAGTGGTGGCCACGGAGACCAGATAAAGCTGAACATATTTATTATGTGGCCCTTTATGGAAAAAGCTTGCTGACCCCTGGCATAGACGCCTTGGGGAATTTGGTTTTCCTTTGACCTTACCTGCCACTCCTAGTCTCCTTTGATTCTTGTCCTCATCTCCTTGACCTTTAAGACCTGGAGTCCTTGAACTCTTCTCTTCTTTGTCTATACTTAGTCCCTGGCTGAGCAGAGCCAAGCCCGTGGGCACATATACCCAACTGTTGACTCTGAATCTCCACTTGCTCGTCTAGTAGACTTCTCAAACTTCAACACGTCCAACACCAGCCTGATTTCTTCTCTGCAAGCCTCCCCTCCTGCAAGTTCCCTCTGTTCATTTAGTTGCAACTCCGTGCCTCCAGGTGCTCAGCCCAAATACCTGAAGCAACCATCACTGCTTACCTGAGGTGTTTTCAATGGCCTCTGACTGGTCTCTCTGCTCTTGCCCCTTCCAGCTTCTTCTTCTTGCAACAGACAAGGTGAGATCCTTTCGAAATGGAAGCCAAACATACCCTTCCATTGGCTTCCCAGCTCAGTCAGCGTCAAATCCAGATCTTCTTTTCTGCCTCCTCCCACTCCAACACCTGTCCGACTTGATCTTCTTTGCCCCACCTGGCTCACTCTGTTCCAGCCATGGTGTTCTCCGCGTTACATGAAGGCAACAAGCAGGCTCCTGCCCCAGGATCTCTGTCCTGCTGCTCCTTCTGTAGGAACCTTCTTCCCCCAGACATATGCATGACTCACTGCCTCGTGTCTCCTTACCATGCACCATTCCTGATCTCCTAAACAAAAGAACAGCCTCGCTCCCACTCCTTCCTGCCCCCCACCCAGCATCACCATCTGATCTACCCTGCCTTTATTTGTTTACATGTTTGTTGTTCATCTTGCCCCTCTTGTTGTGAGCTTCACAAAGGCAGACCTTTGCTTTGTTCATTGTGTATCCCTATTGCCTAGAATAGGGCTTGGCGCATAACAGGTGCTCGATAGTTATTTAAATGTCTTTTACTTCTTACAACTCTGTGAACCCTGTTTTACAGCTCAGAGCACTGAACCTTAGAGAGATCAAGGGCCTTGCACAAGGTCAGCTAGGGTAGGGGTAAGGCAGAGCTGGAATTTGTACCTGGAGCTATCTGACCGCAGAGTCGGTGTTTATTGGCAAGTATGTGACGGTCTGTCTATCAAGTGGCTCTGAGGATTGTGTTGTGGAAAGATAGTTGCTCCCAGAGTCATAAAAGATTCCAGGATACATTGATAACTTCTTGTGAGTCTTTGTCTTTCTTATCATATTTATGCTTTTGGTTCTGATCACCCTTTTGGGGTGTGTATGGGTGAGTCCTTTACATTGGCCCTAAAATAAAATTTCCGTTGGTTACACCATCAGGAAGCTTTCCCACTTTTTATTAACCTACACCATCAGTATGCTGGTTTGGAATTTAGCAGTCTTTTGTGGATGACCAAATGCCTGGAATTTTAAGGGTTTTCCCCCTTCCCGTTTGCCCTTTTGCCCCTCTCTAACAGAGTTAATGAGCTCTAAACATATGCTTAAGTGGAACAGAGTAGTTTCTAACTAAAGAAAGTTGTGCTAGACTTAGATCTGAATACTTTTTTTCTTTTGGGTAGAAAACAACTAATAACTTATTTCTGAGCTTGAAACCAACCATCCTTCCTCCCCCCTCGCTCCTTCCTTTCTTCCACCATCCCTCCCTCCCTTCCAGTCTTCTAAACTCTGGTTTCCAGAATTGTGGGCGATCTCATTGTGCAGTGCTTTCTTCCACTTCCTATGTGATGGCGTGAAAGTCTCCTTCTTCACTGTGGCCTGGGAAGAGGTCTCTGGGCTCCGAGGGGGAGGAGAGGTGCCACACGGGTGAGGGGGCCAGGCACCCAGGCTGAGGTGCCTCAGGAGAAGCTTGGTTCCTAGCCCACTGCTGATTCCTGCATCCTGTGCAGAAAGTCCGGCCATGCTTCCTTCATGCCTTACCACTGTCAGCCGGGGCAAGGCCTTCCCTTCCTTTCTGGTCACTTCAGTCATCTGTCACCCTTGTGCTTCCGGTTCATTGCTGGCATCTTCTTCCCCTCACACCCTCCCCGCTCGGGTTGGGGCGGGTGTAGCACGTAGAACCCCCAGGGCAGTGGCCTGAGAAGGTGCATTAACACCCCTACCCTAGCACCGCATGGCGGCCTCATACCAACAGCCCTGGACAAACAGGCTGTCATGGTCAAGCTCTGCTCTGGAAGTTTGCCTTTAACCCCACCCCCCCGCCCCCACCCCCTTCTCCTAGCCAGTGAGGTGTGGTTTGGTTTTTAATCTGTTTGCAAAGTGTTTTAACATCTTGAGAGATCTGGAGATCACAGGGGTCATGTGAGAAAGGAGGATGTCAGCAAGAGATTACGCCCCCACCCAGAGCCCGATGCAAAGCTCCTTGTCTGTTCTCCTCATCCCTCTTGCTCTTAATTTCGGGCGCAGAATAGATGATTCAGGAAGTAGCTTTTTGTTATCCCCTCCTTAGAGTTTTCTAGACTCCTCCTCTCCCTGTCCTAGCAACATTTCTCCCATTGGCTCTGTGACTGATGTCAGGAGGCAACATGACAGAGTACTCAGCAGCCCAGGTTCGAGTCCTGGCCTGGCCACACACCTGATGTGTGACTCTGGGACAGACGTCCTTCAAACCCCAGCGTTCGAAGGTGGAGATGAGGAATCCCAGCCCACCCTCCGGAGGGCCTTGGAGGATTAAATGAGTGCCTACCCATCGATGAGACCAGGGCACTGCCATTGCTGCTGGTGTGGTTGATACTATTGTTAGTGAAACAGCTGAATTTCCCTCCAGAAGATTGGCAGGTAGAGAGAAAGCCTCCAAGCTTTCGTGGCCTCCCGGGAGAACAGGCTTGAACATTTGAACAGAATCAAAGCTGCTGCTTTGCTGGGGAGGCGTCTAGGCTCGGGCTATGAACACTTATTTATTATGCATGATTACAAGGTATTTAATACATCATCGTTGTTCATAGTCACATGGCTTCCTTCCCTTCTTCATACCTGGAGACGAGAACCTGTAATTGTCTTTTGATCAATGACTCAGTCTAGAAGTCCCGTCCCTCCCTGAGCTTTCAGTTTTGAGAGACTAGGAATCACGGTCTCTGGGATACGTTATCAGACACGCAGTAGGTGCCACTCCTCTGGACTAAGCACGCTACACACATGATCTTGTTTGGTCTTCCCCACAAACCCAGGAGGGGTTGTTGGGACTGTCACCATGTATAAATGGGGGCACGAGGCCCAGAGAGGTTAAGTAATTTGCCCGAGGCCACACAGCTTGCAGTGGGCCTGCAGCCAGCCCCAGATGAATCCAACACCAAAGCCCCGGCCCTTGCTCACTCCTCCCACCGCATCCTGCTCATTCCTCAAGGAACTCCCCCGGCTTCCACCTGGATTATGTTGTATTCTACTTTCCTCTCTTACCCAGGACCGGCACAACAGATTACTGAATGAGGGTCGTCTCCGTAGTCTCAGGTTTTACAAACCACCTCTCCACAAAGTCCTCTCATATCTTACATTCTTCACACTTCCTAAGGAATTACCTTCTCACCTTGTTCTTTCAGGGTCATGGTACCCTCCTGAGGGGTCGGGGCGGGAAGAGAGCCACAGTGTGGTTCCCGGAAATGCCCCTTCAGTGGACACCTGTGGGTCCTCATCCATAATCACTTTATGAAAATACGTGTGTGTGGTAGGGGATTAGGGTGTCACATCCAGAAGGGGGGCTAGCAGGTGCTGGGGCCCAGCTGGGGCCTCAATATTTTGCAAAAAGGGATCTCCGAATCACATAAAGCCAAGGACTACATTTTACAAATGAGAAAAGGGTGGTCACGGTAGGATGGGGGAGAAGGGGGCGCACCTGCCAAGAGGGAGAGGGGAGGAAAAATGACCTGCAGGAGCAGGCGAGGTAGAGGCAGGACCCGAACCCAGGACAGGCTGATGCAGCTGAGTAGCTCAGGAGGTCTCGGGGGCCTCATGGGGCCTGAGTGCCTATTCACGTCAGGCCGAGTTTTGCAAAGGGAGGTGGGCTTGGGGCCTGGCTGGGAAAGGTTCACCGCTCTGGGGCCAGGGTTCCAGGAGAGGGGGCCCTGCCTCGGGTCTGGGGCAGAAGATACAGAGAGAAGTTCAGGTGAACTATTGTGTCCCCATCCCCACCCTGCCCAGGGCCTGAACGTAGGGGTCTCAGTTTTTGGAATCCCCTGGGGTGCTTGTTAAATTCAGATTCCTGGGCTGCTTCTCTTGAAATTGAGATTAATACTTTGGGGATGAAGACATCTGCATGTTTTAAATGTTCATTTACTTATTTTGAGAGAGAGAGAGAGAGAGAGTGAGAGAGAGAGAGAAGATGGGAAGGAGAGAGAGAATCCCAAGCAGGCTCTGTGCTGTCAGCACAGAGCCCAACGCAGGGCTCGATCCCACAAACCATGAGATCATGATTTGAGCCCAAATCAAGAGTCAGATGCTTAACCGACTGAGCCATCCAGGCATCCTGACATCCGCACTTTAATGAGAGCCCCTGGTGGCTCTGAAACAGACATCCATAGGACACATTTGGAGAAACACTGACCTAGATGGATGGTTGTAGCTTAGAAAAACTTGAAACCTGCTCCTGGCTCCCAGGGCCCCCTACGGTCCGCCAGTCATCCCCTACTACTGGTTGTTGCTGGGCCCTCTTGCTTCTACTGTTTGGGGGGAAAGACAAGTTCATCCCTGGACCTGGCCACTTGCCTGGGAGGACAGAGCAATGTAGAAGATGCCAGAGTGTGGGGAAGGGGCTGACCTTGGAGGACCATATCTGCCTGAGAAATAGCCACTCTGTCTGGTCCAGGGAGCTGAGGGAGGAAGCCCTGACTTGGAGGTCCAAGATGAGGGCTCTGGTTCTGCATCTTCCAACTTACCTCCCCAAGCCTTAATGTCCTTATCTATCAAATGGGTCAACATGTATTTTTAGTTTAGAGCATCATTGAGCAGATGCCATAAAGAAATGTATGCAGAAGCATTAAGCACTGCAAGTGACAAGTTTGATGAGGGGAAAATCATGTCTCCCAATGATGACAGACATTTCAGAGCCTTCCCTGAGTGCCAGGCACAGTTCCTGGAGCTTTACAAGTACACACTCTACATCAGTTAGGGTCTCAAGCCTCCTGTGACTAGTTGCTACTTGAATGACAAGTTAGTATACCCTGTGAAGGGAGAAGATTAGCATGTGACTTGTGGTTGGGGGGGTGGGGGAAGAAAGAGGCATAGGTCAGTGGTTCTCAACCTTGGCTATACAATGGAATCTTCTACAGGAGCTTAAAAAATACCCAAGCCTGTGTCCCAGCCCCGGAGATTCTGATTTAACTGATCTGGATGTGGCTTGTGCTTTGAGATGTTTTTAGAGCCACCTGGTGATTCTAATGTGCAGCTGAGTCTGGGAACCTCTTTCCGTCTCCCACACCACATGACACTGCCCTGTACCCTGAACAGAGACAGCCTCTGACTACTAAATCCCTCCTCCCAGCCTGTGAAGTCTGTGCATTACCCCTGAGCAGCCTAGCAGTAAGAGGGTGCCCGCTAGGAAAACATGCCCTTCCAGAATCCCAACCTACAACCTCATTTAGGGTTGCCAGATTTAGGAAATAAAAATATAGGGCAGCTAGTTAAATTTGAATTCCAGATAAACAGAGTAATTTAAAAAAAAAAAATTTCACGTTTATTTATTTTTGAGAGACCGAACACAAGTGGGGGAGGGGCAGAGAAGAGAGGCAGACACAGAATCCGAAGCAGGCTCCAGGCTCCGAGCTGTCAGCGCAGAGCCCGACGCAGGGCTCGAACTCACAAATGGTGAGATCGTGACCTGAGTCAAAGTCGGACGCTTAACCGACTGAGCCACCCAGGCGTCCCAAGAGTAATTTTTTTTTTATAAGTATGCCCCAGGCAATATGTGGGGCATACTTATACTACAAATTCTTTCATTATTTATCTGGAATGCAAATGTAACTGGGTGTTCTGTCATTTATCTGCTAACCCAGATTCTCATTCCTAGCAGTTGGGCCTTCCGAAGGGAGAGTATCTGAGGTGAGGGTGTCTGGGCCTGGCTTGGGGCATCCAGTTTTATCAGATGAGGCTGTTAAGAAGGATTGGTTTTCAGCTTCCTTTATTAAAACTGCCCCAGATGGACAGACACAACACCCCCCTTGTCTTGGCTGTAGAATTGGCTTTCCATGAATATGTTCCACGTGAATGAGCAAACTAGTTTCTCCTCTCCCTGGCACCCGGCAGTGTTGGCCCATGACACAGCCCATCTAGAAGCTGGAAACCCCGAATTTGAACGAGGAAAGACTTTTTTTTTTTCCCCCCTGGAACCAAGTAACATGAGCCAAACAGCTAAATATAAAGTTTGGTAGAAATGTCGTAGATAGCACATTCTAAGAAATGTGACTATCATATGCAGCTGGCACTCACACTATCGGTCTAGAAGTAATACTATCCAATAAAAATAATTGCCGAGTGAAGTCAGGGTGATGAGGCTCTAAACTGCAGTGGTATAAATGACTGTAAATTGCCTGCTCATTTATTAATTTATTTTAAAAAAATGTTCTTGAGCCATCTGGGTGGCTCAGTCGTTTGAGCACCCGACTTTGATGTTGGCTTAGGTCATGATCTCACAGTCGGTGGGTTCGAGCCACGTCAGGCTCTGTCTACACTAATAGCACAGAGGCTGCTTCGAATTCTCTCTCTCCTCTCTCTCTCTGCCCCACTCGCACTCACTGTCTCAAAAATAAGTAAGCTTTAAAAAAAAAACACTAAAACTAAAATAAATATAAAAAATTTAAAAAAAGTTCTTGCCCACCTACTATGTGCCAGGCGTTGGCTGTGCAAAAATGCACCACATCACTCAAGTTGTTCCCGTTCTGTTGGGGGAGACAGAGGAAGGAAGGCGATGGCAATGCAACACGGTGACTGCTTTGAGGAGGGTTCAATACAAGCTGCTATGAGGGTCCCTGGAGGAAACTTACCCAGACGTGGCGGGAAGGGGGTGCAGGAGAGGGTCTCTGGAGGAAGATCTGAAACACAGATACGAATTAGTGGGATAGAAAGGTGTACTCCGAGCAGAGGAAACAGCATGTGCCAAAGCTAGGAGAGGGGAGAGAATACGGCTTCCTCAGGGAACTGCAAGTTGGGGGGAGAGCTAGAGGCTATGAGACTGGGGAGCTGAGCAAGGGCCAAAGAAAGCATTAGTAAGCATGGAGTTTGACGCAAAAGAAAGTCACGGAGAGGTATTTAGGCAGACAAAGCATATAAGCAAAATTGTCCTGACTAGATATGGAGGTTGGGTTGGAAGGGATAAGCCTGGAGTTGAGGAGACCAAGTTGAAGGCTGGTGGAGGCATCCATGTGAGAGATGATGGGGGACCTGCTTAAAGTGGAGGGCAAGAGGGTGGGAAGAGGTGGCTATGCTACAGAAGCTTCATAGAGGTAGGGCCTACAGGACTTGGAGATTCCATTGGACATGAAGGGAAAGTGAGGGGTAAGGGGTAAGGGGCAGTGTCTAGTAAAGCTCCTACATGGGAGCTGCATCTAGCAACACAGTTGTCTGGAATAGGAGATACATCTCCAGACCCAAACTGGCTCCTAAGCTCCGGGCTTGAAGACGTAACTGACGTCTTACCGATCCTTATGGATGACTAATAGGCTTTTCCTGGATGTGGCTTTAAGGGAGGAAAAATGTTTTCCTCTACCCTCTTAGGTGTTGTGGCCAGAACTCTGCAAATTAAACTGACAAGACAGATTAGGAGGAGGAAAGGCGTACACATTTTGGTTGTTGTTAATATTTTAATTTTTGCATGTACGCAAGGATCTCACAGAAAGGGAAGGCAGTTAAGCCTGAGAGCTTATATACCATTTTGACAAAGAGTGAAAAATCTGTGCGGAAGTGATAAGACAAAGGGAAAGCGTTGGGACTTCTGGGGTGGTAAATTGTGGAAAGGTGAGCATATGGCATAAACTCATGGAAGATAAGGGTTCTTCCAGAAAGGGTTGTTGGTGCAGATTCAAGTTGGTAGCATCTCTAGGGATAAGAGTATTCTCCTCCTCCTAGTCCAGGAAAGGAGGGTGGGTACGTCTTTACGAAGGGAAGTTTATGCCCTGCTTTTACATGGAAAGGGGGAGGGTAAAGGGCTTTTCTTGCCACTGCTGTTTCTCACTTGCCTTCAGCTCAAAATAATCCTTATGCCGAAGTGGCATATTTGGGGGTGGCATATTCTGATCCCCTTACGGGGCCAGTACAGAAGGCTTGATCCTATCCTCCTCCCTCCCATCTGGGCCGCCCTCCCCATCCCTCTTCCTTTGCTTCTTTCCTGCCCGATAATCCCAACTCTGCACCCATCTACTTGACCTCTCGTGGATCACACAACCCCTCTGGATCTTAGTTTCAGTCAGACGGAGGCACCAGTGAATTTTCTGGAGCTCACTGTCGAGATCTCTTCCTTTTCTAAAATGTGAAGACCGGGCCTTTAAAAAAGCAGAGTGCTGCAATTGCAAAGGTGGGCTTTTAAGTCCATCCAGTGGGCTTTTATCCTGGCTCCCCCGCTGCCAGCTCTTTAATCGAGGACAAGTCACGCCAGCCCTCCGAGCCTCAGTTCCCCATGGGATCAACAGTAATATCTACCCAATGCAGTTTTTGTAAGGAGATAATTGACTTAGCTTAGTGTCTGGCACATAGTAAGCTCTTAAGACATGTTAACTATTAAAATATGATCATAATATATTAATAGTAGCCATTATTGTTAGCTATGCACTAGCCAATGTGGTGGGCAGGGAAGTGAGCATAACAGTAACTAACATTTACTAAGCGCCTACAATATGCCGCGAACATTTCTATGTTGCACAGGGTTCACTCCTTACATGTTCTTAAGATGGGCTCTATAACGAATCTCTGTTTTATGTCAACGGAGCTGACGCGCAGAGAAGTTAAGTCACTTGCCCAAGGTCACACCAGTAAAAAGTGGCAGAGCTTGGCCTAGGAACCCAGGAAGGCTGGCTTTGTGGACCACACTTGTCACTATGTGGTACATGGGCCAATCGTGATACACTCAGCATCTTTTTCTGCTTATTTTTTTTGCAACACTCCAAGTATTTCCACATCTGAAGAAAAAAAAATTGGCATTCATTTAGTTTAGATCATGTTCTCCATCAAGATCTCCAGATAACCTGGATCTGTGTTACTCAAACCGTGTTCCATGGTCCACTACCTCTGTAGCAGTAACATGTTATGCCCTTAGCGGATTCCGTGGCCAAGTGAGTTTGGAAAATGCTAAGCTAAGTAAAGTCGACTTGTTTAGTAAACTGCAGGGCGTCTCAGGGACTTTATTTATTTATTTATTTATTTATTTATTTTCAGGGACTTTAAAATGCTAGGGTACACTGTGAATTTCTGGGTGGCAAATTTAAGAGCAGGGTTTCTCAGACACATTTCACCATGGAACCCTCCCTTTTCTTTTCACAGAACGTCTCACAGGACTCGTGTTCCATGGAACACACTTTGGGAACTGCTGCTGATGGTGCAATAGATTAATAGAGGGCTAGGAAGACTGAAGTTTGAGTACCTCGTTCAGAGAGAAAAAAACCAGAAATCCTATCTAGCTAGAGGTCAGAGACAAGGGCAAACTGAATGTGGATTTTGTCGTGGGGCAGATTTAAATAACCATCCAGGTTCAGAGCATTTGATAACACTGGGCTCACATTCTTACATGACAACAGCTGGTCACCCTGTTTCAATTCGGAAAACGGTCTTCAATTTGCTACCGTCCTCCCGACCCCCGGTTCTATTGCGGTTGGCCCACTTTCATTATTTATGTTACATGAAGTGTTTGCGTGCGAGACCCCTGATCCAACTGCATTGTGTAAGCCTCACAGAATCTGGAACAGGGGTTTACACTCTATAACTGCCACGTTTATTCTCATTGTAAAAGTTACTCCTGCTGGCCGTAGAAAACTTGGGAATATAGAAAAATGTGAAAAATAAAACTATGGTGTGTGTGCATCATATCCCAAACTCAGATGCTAACCAGAACCGTTAATCTCCTGGTGTATTCCTTCTCGTATTTTTCTCATGTTGGATTACACCCTACATCTTCCCTTATTCAGAGGGCATTCTATTAGTTACTAAGTATGGTTTATTCTGCTCTATTGTAATAGCTGAGTTTCTTTTTTTTTTTCTCTTTTTTCTTTTTTTCTTTTTTTCTTTTTTTTTTTTAATTTTTTTTTTTTCAACGTTTATTTATTTTTGGGACAGAGAGAGACAGAGCATGAACGGGGGAGGGGCAGAGAGAGAGGGAGACACAGAATCGGAAACAGGCTCCAGGCTCTGAGCCATCAGCCCAGAGCCTGACGCGGGGCTCGAACTCACGGACCGCGAGATCGTGACCTGGCTGAAGTCGGACGCTTAACCAACTGCGCCACCCAGGCGCCCCAATAGCTGAGTTTCTAAGAAAACTCATTTTCTTAAAAATCAGTTACAATGAGACCAGAGAGGTCAGGGGCTAGAAAGTTTTAGACTCACAATAAAAAGGGTATTTTTCCTGCCCGAATTAGCTGTCTTTGAGTTGCTTTCCACAGGGATAAGGGCACAGCTCTAAAAGTTAAACAGTTGAACAACTCCAACATTACATGGTTCAAAAAGGATTGTAATAAAAAAAAAAAGTCAAAGTGCATATGAAGGACTTGAAGGTGATTTCATTAAATGTGAGAATGGAAAAATGCAACTTTTCTCAATTCACATTTGATAGTGTTACATAATACATAAGTGTAGAGATTTATGTGGCTGATATGAGTAGAAGCAGACATTTGAAGATTTCATCTATATTCCTAAAAGTTCATATCTTCAAAACCCTCTTACACTGGAAAAATTGGAGACACTCTTAGATTCGGGGCATAAATAGTCACCGTTTGGCACTGTATTGAGAATCCCAGCATCCTGTAAGTGAGAGGGCTTCTGTGGTCATCCGGCTAGCTGTCTTCTCGAAGTATGAGTCCCCTCCACAAATCACAACCAGTGATTGTCCGTTCTTGGAACGAAAGTCTCTTGTGAGGGGAGACCTAGGACCCCAGAGCTTATCACCGAATGCTTCTTCCCCCCCGCTAACGCCGAGCTTCTTCTGCCAACTGCCACCCAGTCACCCAGTTCCGCTCTTCGAGTGGAAATTCAGTTCTTTTCCATATGGCAGCCTTTGAGTGTTTCAAGAAAGTATTATTTTGCCAAGCAGTTTTTCCTAAGTGAAGCATCTTTAATTTGTTTGAGTTTCTAATATACCATAGCCTCTAGATGTTTCTAGAAACTCAGAATGATTTCGGGGTTGCATACAATTAAAGGAGTCGAATGAAGATAGCTTTGGCTCTGAGCAAGAACAGGCAGAGGAAGGGAATCTGGGCTACAGCAGGTGCCTCCCATGTCATCTCAATCAATCTCCACAGCTCCCAGTGAGACAGTGTTGGGCAAGACCAACTCTTCTGCAAGTGACCGGAAACCAACTCAAACTGGCTTCAGTGGATTAATAAGGAACTGAGAATCCCAAGAGTTGATCTTGGCCTTCATTATAATTTGATCCAGGAACTCAAATAATGCTTCTTTTCATCTCCCAGCAATGCAGTCTGCTGAATGGGCTTCATTCTTGGTCCAAAATTTGGCGACTCCTTGTCACTCCAGGTTCACATCCTCCCAAATTCTAGTTTAGCAGGAAAGAGCCCCTGGGGTTCCAATAAAAGTCTCATTGCATCTCATTGACGTTGACTGCATCATACACCTGCCTTTGAACCAATGGTTGGGGCAGGGAAGTGGGTGATCTTGTTACCTAGGCCTGAGACCCACGTCGACTTCTGAAGCTAAGAGTGGAGCCTCCACCCCAAATGTGTGGACTACGAATGGGGGAGGGGTGGTTCCCCAGAAGGAAGAGTGGCTGCTGTTACCCAAAGGAGTGGAATGAAGCACCAAGGCAGCCATGTCCACTTACTATTACACTTACTATTATTTTAATCTCCCATTTAGAGACAAGGGATCCAGAGCTCAGAGACAGGAAGCTGTTTGTCCAAGGTCACATATGCAGAAAGTGCAGAATGGGAAATTATGTGGGAGTGGCTGCAAAGCCAACAAGGGTACTTCTGCTGGCCCGAACTGAACCAGAACAAGTGTATCTCCACTTTTTCTGATTCAGTAACTTTAGGTGACAAAGTAACTAATTTTAATCCCTGGTTGATAAACTCTCCTGAATCATTTAAGCTAAGCTACACATTTCATCCAGAATTCCTGGCAAAGGTGTTAGAATTTCTCCATGATTGGTCAGTGAGCTCATCAGCATTTTCCCAGAACCTGGGGTCCGTGGCTGCTGGGACCTTAGAAGTTAGTCATCCTCTTCCTCTTGATTTTCATTTCCTGGTAGCAAGTTGACGACTGTCTGTCATGGGCCCTTGTTTGTTACGGACAGCCTTAATGGTATGTTTGGGGATACCAGAGCGGAACCCTGTGATGATCCTGTTCCAAGGATGAGATTTATTTGGTTAGCACACTGTTTTAAGGCATAAATGTGAATGCCTTGGTCACCATGGGCACTAGCCCTTATTACCAAAAAAGCATATTATACGTTAATCTGTCTGTTCTGAAGATGTTTGAAATGCTACCCACAATAGACCTTAGGAAGTTAAACTGTATCTCTTATTAAGAGCAGAATAAACCTATATGGAGTCATGCATGAAATATATGCACACATGGAATACCAGCCCGTCATTAAAAAGAATAAAATGAGGTGACCAAATATCAGTACTGGCAAAGCTCAAAAACATAATGTTGAAGAACAACAACAACAAAACTATAGAAGGTTACATGCAAAAGCATGCTGTATGTGGTGTAGGGTTACATAAGGAGTAAAAATACAAACACGTGCACAGACATTTCAAGATGGTAGGCCACTGGGGCAAGAGGAAGGGGCTTTGCATGGGGAAATGGGGTAAAACGGAAATGAAAAATCATCAATTTTATTGGTAATGTTTTATTTATTAGGTTGAGTGGTGGACACAGGATTGTTTCTCACCTTATTCTCTCTACTTTGTTTTTTAAATAAAATAATTGAGGGGCTCCTGAGTGGCTCAGTCGGTTGAGCACCCAACTTCAGCTCAGGTCATGATCTCATGCTTCATGGGTTTGAGTCCCACAGTGGCTTCCTGCTCTCAGTACAGAGCCCACTTCTGATCCTCTGTCCCCCCTCTCTTTGTCCCTCCCCTGCTTGTGATCTTTCTCCCTCAAAAATAAATAAAACATGAAAAATAAAATAAAATATTTGAGAGTATTTGATAATGGGACATGTTCCACCTGGGTCATGGTTAAATTTCTACTTCTCAGATGCTGTATTGGTCAGGGCTCAATAGCAGAGACATAATCTATTCTGGGTCCCTAGCTAGTTTAGGAGGGAGAGGATTTAATAGTGTTTACAGAATTCTTCAGGACGATGAAGGCACCATGCTGAGCTTTTATGAATAGCTTTGAGAACCATGCTGCCAAAGTAGGAGACACCAAGAACACTGGTGTCTTTCAAGATCGTAAGACCAGACTCTATAGCAGTGCCAGGAGAGACAGTGGGGGCAACAGAGGTGTGGCTGCCCCCTCACTGCTTCCTTCTTGGTGGCAAGAGCTCACGTGCACCTGGGAAGTGTAATTCTGAACTTTCCAGCCTTTGCAGTGGGGGAAGACACGTGAGAAGGGAGGAAATGTTCATCTACCACATTTCTCACACAAACTGGACTGCTCCATCCTATAATCTCTTTCTGCCCTGATAACCACCTGGCCCCACCTTCAACTCCTACCTTCAGTCCCATTCTGAACTTCTGCCCTCAGCCTCCACAATCAATTGGGGACCAGCGGTCAGAGGACTCCGTGAAAAACAAGAAGCGATTCAGTAAGCACTGTTACTGGATGGTGGGTTCATGCACTTAGGACCAGCCACAGGATTGCAAAGAATGCACTTGACCTGGAAAAATATCTGGGGTCACAGAGGATCCTAGTCAGCTAGGTGGTCCCAAGGGGAAGGTTTAGTGTTTGGTGGTGAAGGAGCCCAGCTCTGGACTCAGACCATCTCAGGCCGGTTTTGACGGCCTTACATTTGCTTAAGGGTTACCTTGGGCAAGTGCCTTAATCTCTCTGCCCTTCTGTTATCTGCAAAATAGGGATGATGTTCCTGCTGCTGATAATAATGATAAAACCTCCCTCACCAACTGTTGGGATGATTAGATGATATGTGATAATGATAAATGGCAAATGCAAGCAATGTTGACAAAGCCCTGGGCCGAGCAGAGCACATACTTTAACTCCTTTAACTTCACAGCGGTGCTAGAAGTGAGAACTTTCGTTGTTCGCGTCTCCCAGGTGTGGAAATTGAGGTTGAACCCGGTGGTCGCGCATCACGCTCTGTGCTCATGATCATTCCATGATGCTTCTCTCAGGATACATGAAGGGCTCAGGACAGACTGAGTACCTGGTGAGACTGAATCCTTAGTACTCATTACCTGGAAGATCAGGTAGAGAGAGGTGAGCATGGGAATCACAACACTGAATTCTGTCAAGTGGAAAAAATGTGCTGCCTGTGGGTCCAGGGCTGGGGCACAGCTAGGTTGAGTACCCCTGAAGGCAGGTAGGTGTGCTATCCCTCACTGTATGTCCCCACCTCCAAGGTGGTAAAGAGAGAGGCTTAGCAGAAGCAGCTGTGATTTTTATAGACCTCTGGGAGAAAGCCTCCCTATTTCAAGAGGCAGCTACCCACCCTTGGAAGTCTGTGGGTAGGGGCTCTCACAGTTAGTGGGTGCAAGATGGGAACATGGGCAGGAGCAGAGGAGGGAACTTGTAAGGGATGGCCAGTATCCTTTGCTTCTCCTGCTGACATTCACTGCCATGGCCGTCCCATGAGAGCTTCGTACTACTACGTCATCCCGTGAGTGGGAGCGTCCGAGTGATACGCTTAGGTGTGCCTGGGCGCCTGGCTCCTGGGAGCGAGAAATACCAGGGGTGTTTAATCTAGCCAGATATTTCTGCTTGGGGAAGGTTCTGTGCTTGTGGCTTCCTCTCTATTGTTGACAAAGGGAACATGGCGAATGTTAGAAGAGTGCTGAAGACATGCTAGAACCCAACCGAGACTTTCCTCTTCCACAAACTATTTTTACTGCTAAAATGCCACTGTGGATTAAGGAGGTCTTTCAAACAAATGCGTATATTATGAAATTCATCAATGACCACATAGCTTCGAAAAACAGTAGATGGTAGATACGTAAAAAGTACTTAGCCTTCGGGTAAGGAATGCTAGGTGGATACTCGGGTTAGAGGACAGGGACTTGGTCTTTGTCTCCAGGGCATGGGAAATGGGAGGATCTGAGCCTACTGTCCCCATGACTTCCATACTCACCAGGCAGGAGTGGCTACACAGTTTGCAAGGCCCAGTGTAAAAGGAAAATGGGAGCCCCTCATTAAAAATGTATTAACAATTTCAACATACCAACAGTAGAACATTAAACCAAGTGTGGAGACCCTCTCAGCGTGGGGTCCTCTGAGACTGCACAGATCACACGCACATGAAACTGGCCCCACCACTAGGGATTCTCCCCAAATGAAAGCGTAGTTTCGATGTTGGACAATGGGCCCTCTACTGAGGTGCCCTTTTTCTTTCTACGAAGTTAGCTGAGCAAGATGACAAGTGATTTCACACACAACACATGAAGCTCAAAGAACTTTCCATTGTCCTTCTTTCCTTCCTTTTACCTATGAGCATTGAGCATTGTCCCCGTGTGGGGCACTAGGAAAGACTTCATTGCAACCTTGAGGGCACTCACTTTGTTGTCTAGAAGACAACAAAGGGTCCTCAAGGGGCCCTTCCAATTCTTTGTGGACCTGAGGAGCCAGGGTTCCAATTGTGTTTTAGAAAGTCACACACATATACACAATGGAATATTACTTAGCCATAAAAAAGAATGAAATGACATGGATGGAGCTAGAAAGTATTATGCTAAGTGAAATCAGTCAGAGAAAGACAAATACCATATGATTTCACTCATATGTGGAATTTAAGAAACAAAACAGATGAACACAGTGGGGGGAAAAAAGAGAAATGCAAACCAGAAAACAGATTCTTAACTATAGAGAACAAACTGAGGGTTTCTGGAGGGGAAGTGGGCGGGGGGATGGGTTAAACGGGATATGGGTATTAAGGAGGACACTTGTGACGAGCACTGGGTCTTGTATGTAAGTAATGAATCACTAAATCCTGCACCTGAAACTAATATTACACTATATGTTAACTAACTGGAATTTTAATAAAAACTTAGAACAAAACAAAACAAACCCCCCCAAAAAGAACAAAAAAGGAAAGTTGCACTGGCACAGGGTGGAGACTGGATTTGGGGAAGGCCAGGTTGGTACTAGGGAGCCCAGTGTGGGACTGCTCACTGCCCATGTGAGACATAACTGGGTCCTGACAACAGCAGTGATACCTGGAACTCCTGGAAAGGAGGGGGTGGATTCATGAGTTAGTTCAGACATCAATGCCATTGAGTTTGGTGATTGATTGTAGGTGGGGGGTGGGTATTAAAGTTGAAAGAAAATACTAAAATGACTTCTTGGCTTCTGACTTTGAGCAGATTTACTGGCACCATAAGAAAGAAAGCCAGTATAGAGGGTAAGATTATCCATATTATTAATAATTCTGCAAGTAGAAGATAAGATATTGGGAGAGCTACATATCACTAAATGCTTTTCTGACTTACACATCACTCCTCTCCTTCCTCCCTACCACAAACCTCCTCCACAAAAACTGTCACACAGAACACAAAAGAATCACCAGTCTTTAGTGGAAATATGCAGTTTGAAAACTAGCAAGTGGAATGCAGTGAGCAGATTGTTTATTCCACCTTGGAAGCAACGAAAATATAATTTGAGAAAAGAAAATTGTGACTTTATGATTGTCTTTAGTTCTGTAATCAAGGGCATCCTAATACAAATATGTTTTTGACAAACAGAAATAAGTTCCCTGGCTTTCATCACCAGACTAGTTAGTAACATATTTATTTACACCTTTAAGACTATAATAGATGAACTCAGGTATTTAATTAAAAGGTATGGGGGTTGGGGGAGGGAGAAGGAGGATCCTTCTTAAGTTCAGCCAGATCTTTAAATTAAAAAAAAAAAAACCTTTAATGGGTTAATTGCTTAATAGTCACCTTGTGTGCACAACATGAGTCCTTGAAATGATTAACAGGACGAAAAGATTGGTGGTAGTCCATAACATTCCCCTGATTTAGAAAGCATTTGAGGCAGACTCTATAATGCAGTCTTAAAATAGTTGCTAATCAGACTCTGATTTGGGGAGCTGTAAAAATATGGAAGCCCCCAAGGCACATCACCTGAGCAGTAATTAGCATTAAGCTATAGTGCGTCCACGTCTCATTTCACACTTTATAGACCCTTGAGTTCCACCTCAGCAGTAATGGCGGGAAGCTATTCAGGTATTTATATATGCCATAGCACACCAATACTCCCAGGGGAAAAATAGTCCTTCGCTAGAACTCAGCGAGTGAATTCTTGTCTGTTTTCAAGCTGGTCTGAAAGGGAGTCCTTTTCTTTCCTTCCAAGTTGTGGCGAGGATTCCGACATCTTGAGTCGCCATGTCCAAAGCCATGTGCTTTTCTTGGTATGGCTTTGGAGGACAGGCACTAAGCATCTCTTTCTCAGAGCTACTGCATCTCCGCATTCTTCCCCAGGTTCTGCGGGACGATCCTGCTGTGGCATTGGCAGGGGGAGAGCAAGAGAGCGATATTCCTACTGACCTGTTAAATGACGTGATAGCACACTTTTCACAGAAGTAATTGCTCAGTGAATTTGGTCTTGAGGTACCGCCACCCGCAAGGCTGGGCAGCTAGGAAGCTGAATGACACAATGAGACCTCCCAATACAGCTCGGCCCTTCTCTCTGCCTTACACCTGTTGGCTTCTCTCAGAGGCCAGATATCCAGTGGCACATGTGTCCCCTTTGGCCAAAAGGTCAGAGTTGGCCTGAGAGACTTTATATGTAGAAATTACTGTTATTATGTTTTTGTAGGAATCCATCTCTGTGCTTTGAACCAGCCAAACCAGACTTCTCTCTAGGACAATATTTGATTAGGAATGTTTCCATCTCACAATGGGCCATGCTCTAGGGATTGAAGAATGACCGAATTGATTTGGGTTCTAAAAACTTAATCAAGCATCTTCTTAAATGGGATTACTCACATTCCTGAGGCATGTGAAGCGAAACTGGAATCTGCTCCAACATTTTTGCTGGAAGCAGGTGGAAGTATTTTAACCAGCCTTCAGGGGAAGATGCCAGATGCCCAGATGGGCAAAGAAGGAACCTTCCTGGGAGAGTTGGCAGTCAGAGGGCATGAATGGAGTTACAGATTGTACTTTGGAGCCAGAGTGGGAGGGTTGTTGGCTCTGGAGGAACCACTGAGAGTCTGCTTGTCACGTGGCTTTGAGTCAAAATATCAGGCCATGAAAAGCCTCACTCGGCCCTAGGTAATTTCTGGATGCCTTGAGTGTAGAGCACATCAGGGATAAACCAGCTTCAAACTTTCTGATAAACTAGTGACAGTTTCGTTATCAACCTCTAGGCATTGGGTAGAGTCTTGATTATTAAGCCAGGAGGAATAGACCTGCCTTGTCCACTGAGAGTCAATGATCCATTGCTGACGTATTTTCTGGACAGCCTTCAGACTGATGTAGGATGTGTTTCATCTAGGTATTGCAAAAACGTCCTTCTAGAAACCAGGACTGGAGTTAACTCAAATGCCTCTCTGGCAAAGGAATGTGGTTATTTTGTTTTTTTTTTCTCCCCACCTCAGGGAAGCTGCTCAGTAGCTCCCTGAGGCAAGGAGTCTTCCAGCTAGAGAGGGACATCTCTGGAGGTCAGGAGGGTGGGAGGCAAATGCAGGAAGGGCAGATGGGCATGACCCCAAGTGTCCCTTCCTCAGTGAAACTGTTCATGGTCACCCAATATAATTTATCTCCCACCACAGGCATTATCTACTACATCACTCTGATACATCATTCTGATGTATTTCTATATTTCATAGCTCTTATTATTGTCAGAAATTATCTTGTTCATTTAAGTATTTCCCTAAGATCGCTTCCCCACATAGAATATAAACTCCAGTTGAATAAGGATCTCATCTGTCATGTTCACCCTTCTGTCCCCACTAATTGGACAGTGCCTGCTCTATGACAGGTACTCGATAAACACTTTTTGAATGGACGTGTGAATGTATTGGGTGCAAACATTCTATAGAGCCTCATACTTCAAAAAAAAAATAGACATTTGGGTTAGAAATGTTACTGAAATGAACTATTTCATGCCTTCTGTAGACAGAAGATACCAGAAAATTAAACCTACTCTGAATGACCCAGGGCATTATACTGAATGTTGGTTATTATACTGGATTATCATTTAATTGTATTGAGCACATGAATTTATTTTATTTGTTTGTTTGTTTATTTATTTTGCCTCTATACAAATCATTTTGAGTGTTGAATTTTTGGCTCTGCCTTTTATGGCATTTCTCTCTTAATTTTGGCTGGGCTATCAGCTCTTTTTTCTCTATCATCTATAATAACCATTCTCCTACTATTCATTTATAATTTTTATGAACAAGATAGTTGGACTTGGAAGAGATGACTATAAAAAGCAAGTAAACAGTTCCTCTCTGAGAAGTAAGGGAATCTCTTGGCTACCTATGTAAATGTTAAAACATCTTGGTGGTGTTTCTTTAACTTAATTCAATATATTTTTCCCATCCCTACTTTATGGAGAACAGATTAGAGGTTATTTTGGTTGTAACAGAAACTGATGTTGGTTATTTCATGAGAAAAGAGGACATTTTGAAGCCCAATGAATTGAAGCTCATAGAATTGAAAGGATTCTATGTCACCAAGGAGCTTACAGTTTATACTAGGACATTAGATAAGGTTAGAGACAATGTGTTAGTCATAGAAATGTTAGAGAAACAGAACCAATAGAATATACCTATATTTGCATCACAATATCTCTATGATCTACACTGAGAGAGACAGATAAGCCTAAGAGGAGATATATTATAGGAATTGGTTCATGTGATTATGGAGGTGGAGAAGACCCAGGATCTGCCATCTACGAGCTGGAGAACCAGAAAAGCTGGTGGTGTAATTCAGTCCAAGTCTGAAGGCCTGAGAGCCAGGAGAGCTGAGGTCCAGGGGCAGAAAGCGGATTTCCAAGCTCAGGCAGAGAGAATGAATTCACCCTCCCTCTACCTTTTTGTTTTGTTCAAACCCCCAGGTGACTGGATGATGCCCACCCACATTAGTGAAGATGATCTTCTTTACTCAGTCTGTGGATTCAAATGCTAATCTCTCCTGGAAACATCCTCGGAGAAACACTCAGAAATAATGTTTTACTAGCTATCTGGGCAACCCTTTGTCCAATCAAGTTGACACATAAAAAAATAATCCCCAATACAAAATCTAACAGCATAGCAGAACGGCAGAGAAACCCCAAACCCAGCAGAAGAAGGGAAATAATAAAGATCAGAGCAGAAATAAACAATATAGAATCCAAAACAAAAACAAAACGACCCAGTAGAACAGATTAATGGAACTAAGAGCTTTTTTTTTTGAAAAAAAATAAACAAAATTGATAAACCTCTAGCCAGGCTTCTAAAAAAGAAAAGAGAGAGGACCCAAATAGATAAAATCATGAATGAAAATGGATTTATTACAACCAATACTTCAGAAATACAAGCAATTATCAGGGAATACTATGAAAAATTATATGCCAACACACTGGACAATCTGGAAGAAATGGACAAATTCCTAAACACCCACACAGTACCAAAACTCAAACAGGAAGAAATAGAAAATTTGAACAGACCCATAACTAGTGAAGAAATGGAATCCGTTATCAAAAAATCTCCCAACAAATAAGAGTCCAGGACCAGATGGCTTCCCTGAGGAATTCTACCAGACATTTAAAGTAGAGTTAATACCCACCTATCTTTCTCAAGCTGTTCCAAAAAATAGAAATGGAAGGAAAACTTCTGGACTCATTCTACAAAGCCAGAATTACTTTGATTCCCAAACCAGACAGAGACCCAACAAAAAAGGAGAACTACAAGCCAATATCCCTGATGAACATGGATGCAAAAATTCTCAACAAGATACTAGCAAATCAAATTCAACAGCATATAAAAAGAATTATTCACCATGATCAAGTGGGATTCATTCCTGGGCTGCAGGGCTGGCACAATATTTGCAAATCAATCTCAATGTGATATATCACATTAATAAAAGAAAGGATGAGAACCATATGATCTGTCAATAGATGCAGAAAAAGCATTTGAAAAATACAGCATCCTTTCTTAATAAAAACCCTCAAAGTCTGGATAGAAGGAACATATTATCCTCAATGGGGAAAAACTGAGAGCTTTCTCCCCGAGATCAGGAACACGACAGGGATGCCCACTCTCATCACTGTTGTTTAACGCAGTGTTGAAAGTCCTAGCATCAGTAATTAGACAAAAAAATGAAATAAAAAACATCAAAATTGGCAAAGAAGTCAAACTTTCACTTTTCACAGGTGACATGATACTCTACATGGAAAACCCGACAGACTCCACCAAAAGTCTGCTAGAACTGAACGTGAATTCAGCAAAGTCGCAGGGTACAAAATCAATATACAGAAATTGGTTGCATTTTTATACACCAATAATGAAACAACAGAAAGAGAAATAAATACACTGATCCCATTTACAATTGCACCAATAACCATAAAATACCTAGGAATAAACCTAACCAAAGATGTAAGAGATCTGTATGTGGAAACTATAGAAAGCTTATGATGGCAATTGAAGAAGATGCAAAGAAATGGAAAAACATTCCATGCTCATGGATTGGAAGAATAAATATTGTTAAAATATCAATACTACCCAAAGCAATCTACACATTCAGTGCAATCCCAATCAAAATGGCACCAGCATTCTTCTCGAAGCTAGAACAAGAAATCCTAAAATTTGTATGGAACCACAAAAGACCCTGAATAGCCAAAGCAATATTGAAGAAGAAGACCAAAGCAGGAGGCATCACAATCCCAGGCTTTAGCCTCTACTACAAAGCTGCAATCATCAAGAGAGCATGGTATTGGCACAAAAACAGACACATAGACCAATAGAATACAGACTCCAGAATTGGACCCACAAAAGTATGGCCAACTAATCTTTGACAAAGCAGGAAAGAATATCCAATGGAAAAGAGACAGTCTCTTTAAAAAAATGGTGCTGGGAGAACTGGACAGCAACATGCAGAAGAATGAAACTAGACCACTTTCTTATACCATTCACAAAAATAAACTCAAAATGGATGAAGGACCTGAATGTGAGACAGGAAACCATCAAAACCCTAGAGGAGAAAGCAGGCAACAACCTCTCTGACCTCAGCCGCAGCAATTTCTTACTTGACACATCTCCAAAGGCGAGAGAATTAAAAGCAAAAATAAACTATTGGGACCTCATCAAGATAAAAAGCTTCTGCACTGCAAAGGAAACAATCAACAAAACTAAAAGGCCAATGGAATGGGAAAAGATATTTGCAAATGACATATTGGATAAAGGGCTAGTATGTAAAATCTATAAAGAACTCACCAAACTCCACACCTGAAAAACAATTAATCCAGTGAAGAAATGGGCAGAAGACAAGAATAACCATCACAGGCAATAATGGCAAAAAACCTCAAACATCATAATGTTCTTTCTATTGAATCTCCAAATTAATTAGACACTCCATGGGATCTAGGGATTTTGAGGAAGAAGGGATCCCTGTACACTGAGGTCACATTAGGCTTTAAGGAAAAGGTGTGATAGGATTTGGAATCCAAGGGAGGTTATAACTTATCTAAGTAGAGAGGAATGTGGGTGGTCAAGGCTCAAGTTCTAGCAAAAGCAAAAGAATGTCCGTATGGGACATTTTTAGGAGCAAGCAGGTAAACCAATCTGCTGGAGTGGAAGTTTCCAGAAGAGGAGTAGTGGGAGGCAAAGCTGGAAAGCTAGGTCAGGGCAAATTAGATGGGGCTTTGCACTGCCAAGCTAAGAACTTGGGGTGACATCCACAGCTGAGCAATTGACCTGGTAAAACAGAGCGGAAACAATCCGTTATGCTTAACCAATCCCTGCAGTCTCTTCCATAGGTAGGATATTTATACACTGGCCTTGAAAGTGTGACTTGCTAATATCCCAAATAGAAAGTGACCACAGACAGGTGTGTTGTTATTTCTTCACCAGAATGCCATAATCTTGTTTTAAAACCTATTACCCAGTTTGGAATATGCCTAAATCCTAAATCCCAGACAAAGTGAGCTTGACCTTGAAGAGCAGGACTTTTTGTTCTTTAACACAAGCTAGTCATTCCAGATAAGAATAACAATAATAATAGCTGAACCCAACCCAAAATCCTGTCACAAATTCCAAACTCTTAATCACCAGGGCTGGTCTCACCAAGCCTGAGGGGTGTGAGATAAGTGGAACTGTTCCCTGGAGATAGAAAAGGGTCACCTCTCCCTAGAGCCTGGCTTGGAAAATTCTATCAATTGCTTTGCAAATGCCAACTGAGTCTTCTCAAGAGACAGATGTAGGTTTCTATTTTTCTTCACTGGATGGATGGATGGATGATGGATAAACGTATGGACAGACAGATGGATGGATGGATGGCTGATGGACAGATGGGAAGATGAGCACATTTCAGGTTCCAGGGCAGTTCATGTAATGTCTCAGGAAAGCATCATACTCTCATTGAATCACAAACACCTTTCTCACTACAGAAAAAAAAATTTTAAGAGGTTATAGCCCAGGGAAGTGGAGAAAATCAATCAACTACTTCTTAGTGGCCTATACTTTGGATTTGAATATTCATCATGTGATATATTGGATCTCAACTCAAAAAAGTGCATGTATCATTCAAAGGCAAAGTGTATAGTGCTCCTGCATTACGCTAGGTTCCGAGGCTAAAGCAATGAATGGGACAGAGGTGGCTCCTCTCTCATACATTCTGAAATTAAATAAGACACTTCACGAGAAAATACTTAGCATGATGCCAGCTTAGCAAGTAACGGTTCAATCAGTGCCGGTAAAATTAAAAAGTGAGTGAATGAATGACAATCATAAACTAGCGATTTCTGAAATGAATCATTTCATTTGGTGTTTTCCAGTCTTTTGTCATTCGCATACCAGCATCATGATTTTTTCCTTATACACAAACTGCATTGCTGTTATCCATTGAATATTTATTCTTTTTTTTTCATTTTTTAAATATGAAATTTATTGTCAAATTGGCTTCCATACAACACGCAGTGCTCATCCCAACAGGTGCTCTCCTCAATGCCTATCACCCACTTTCCCCTCTGAATATTTATTTATTTGTTTATTTATTTTAAAAAATGTTTATTTATTTTTGAGACAGAGACAGAGACAGAGCATGAGCTGGAGAGGGCAGAGAGATAGGGAGACACAGAATCTGAAGCAGGCTCCAGGCTCTGAGCTGTCAGCACAGAGCCGGACGCAGGGCCCGAACCCACAAACTGGGAGATCTTGACCTGAGCTGAAGTCGGACACTTAACCAACTGAGCCACCCAGGAGCCCCTCCCCTCTGAATATTTATTCTTAAAGTCTAATCACTTGTTTTCTTCCTAAACAATTTTTTTGAAACAAAAACATTCTATTACCACCACAAATGGAAAATCATCATCACTTGCTATTACACAGAAGTAATCCTGAAAATACATATGGGAACAATAAAACAGTGATGTTATTTAATTCTTGTTTAGGGAAGTTCTGGCCTGAGGCCTCCTTTCTATTGTTTTAGACCACAGATTTTAGCAAGTGTTGGAGAAGTGTTGAAGACACGTTAGGACCCAACTGAGACTTTAGTACAAAATATATACCATGACAAAATGCTACTTTGAATGAAGGAACTCTTTCAATGAATGTGGATTTTATTAAAAACAACTATGATCACATAGCTTTGAAAAACAGCAGTAGATAAGTCAGACAGACCTCAGAAAATAAATGTTTGATAACTATCTGCATTAGAAAACAAGGGCTTAGTCTTGTTCACACTGTCTGTTAGACTTCCAGAGCTGTCAATAACAGTCATTTATTTCTCACAATTCCGGAGGCTGGAAGTCTGAGCTCAAGGTGTTGGCAGATTGGTTTCCTCTAGGACTCTCTCCTTGGCTTGTAGGTGGCCAGTTTCCACTCGTATCTTTACATGGTCTTCACTCTGTGTCTATGTCCAAATTTCTTCTTCATATAAGGACACCAGTTACATTGGATTAGGGTCAACGTTAATGGCCTCATTTTAACTGAATTACCTCTTTAAAAACTCTGTCTCCAAATATATTTCTGAGGAACTGGTGGTTAGAATTTCAACACATGAATTTTGGGTAGACACAAGAACAAGCTGTACCCTTTCTAGCATCTAGAATAATGCTGCACACATAATTGCTGCTTAGTAAATGTTTGTTGACTGAGTGAATGGAAGAATAAGTAGATGACTCTTGGGTATCTATGATAGCAAAAGATTCTAGTAGTTTCATATTGTTTTGTCTTTTCAGAAATATATTGCATGGTTTTTCATGAGTAGATTCTAGCTTGACTGTCCATTAGTTATTCCAGTGAGTTCACAGAAGTACAAAGAACATGCTCTTGCCTATTAAAGACTCATCCATGCATCCATTCATCCATCCATCCAACCATCCATCCATTCAATAAGTGTGTAACTATGAGGGATGGTTAATCGGTCCTGGTTTCTTTCTCAGTTTTCATCTCCTGGGTTTCACCTCGGATTATATCATAAATCTTGGTTCACATCCAATACCAGGAATCCATGACAGATTATCTCCACATCTGTAGACTTACATCTGGCCAAGGTCTTATAAATTCTAGGAGGCCCCACACCTTCTCAGCCCTGTCTTTGTGTTCAAATCACCTGAGAAGCTTTAAAAAATTTTCCCCATTGCCCATGCCTCAATCCAGATGGACTGAATTGGAATCTGTTGGGGAGAGGCCTGGGCATCAGTATTTTGTCAACCTTCCCACATGCTTCCACTGTAGAGCAAGCATGGAGAACCCAGGAACTCTGTGTCTCCCTGGAGAATAAGCAGATCACATAATTGTAAATTCCAGGGGTCTGCACACACCTCAGTCTCCTAAAGATACTGCCTTCCTGCTTTGACCATCCTTACTAATGCTCATTCTCCTACATGGAAACACACTCATCCATCCATTCAGCCAAGACTCATGGAGTACTAATGCGGGAGCTTCCAGGATAAAAATATAAACAGGGTCTTTCCTGTTAAAAAAAAATAATAATAATAAAAGAAATTTGGCAATCTTATAGGAAAACCACAAATGTATTTACTGAGTTTGATGCTATTCATTCATACATTCATTCACTCATTCATTCATTCATCATCTGTTTATTGTCTCTTAGGTACCAGGATTGAAGATACAGAGGTGAGCAAGAGATCCAGTGTCTATGTCCATGGGGTTGACTGGCAGGAAAGAGAGGGTGTGGTGAAGCTATGACAAAGACGAACAGGGTAATCTAGGGACACACACCAAGAGACATAACCTAATTTAGGGGAGAGGGAGAATTTCCTTGAGGAACAGATACTTAAGCTGAATCCTTAAAAATGAAAAGAAGCCAACCAGATCAGCATAGGCCTCATAAGAACAGGAACCCAGTTTGCTTTATTGCACTCCCCGTGCCCCGCTCACAGTAGGGGCTCAGTAAGTTTCTATTGAATGAATAAGCGAATGAATGGTGGAAAAATCCAGGGGAAAGTTCAGCGTGTCTGAAGCAGGGAGTGTCAGAGGGAAAATCTCAAGGTTTATGACTGGAGGGGTAGGCAGAGGCTAGATCAGAAAGTCTCATAAACCATAAAAAGGAGGGAGGACTTCATCTCTTGAGGTCAAGAGGAAGCCCCTGAAAATTTGGCAGAAAGGCAACTGGCTAGGTTTGCATTTTGGAAGCATCACTTCGACTGCTGCCGTGTGGGATTGGCTGGGAAGGCGTGGGGGGCACAGGAGAACGGCAGCTGTGTGATGGGGTCAGGGTGCTGGCGGTCCCCTCTAGGGAGTGGGGAGATGAGCATTCTCCAGCCAGAACAGACTGGGTGTAGGGTTGATTGACTGGATTTGGGGTGAGCTGGTTTAGGAAGTTTACGGGGAGATGACACCGTTCCCTGAACCAGACAGCCCTGGAGGCGGTGCAGGCCTGGGGTAGAGGTGCAGGGTTGATCTTAAACCATGCTGAGTTTCGGGTGCCCATGGCAGTTGACTGGGAGTGCTGGGAAATCAGTGGAGAGGCCTGAGCGGGAGGCAGAGTTGCAGGACAGCTGTACAGAGAGGGGACAGCTGCAGCCCCGGGAGGGGCAGGATCACTGGAAGGGCTCCGTAAAGGGAGAGGAAGAGAGACAAAGCTATTTCGCAGTTTCCAACTGCCTTGGCCATGATCAATCAGCTATTGTTCTGGTGGAGCCCTGCCCCTCCCCCCCCCACCCTTCCCAGGTGGGACACGAGCCAAATCACAAACTGACTTTGGGGGCTTGTTTGACTAGTATAAATAATAGCCACCATCTACTGAACAATAAAACACGCAGGGGGCATCCTGGTACCTGATAGCTCTGTGGCTTTGGGGGAAAATACTTGGCCTCTCTGTCTCTCAGTTTCCTAGCCGTTCAAATGAGGCTGAAAGCACTTACTTCATAGAGTGGCTGTGAGGGTTGAGTGAGTTACTCTGGGTAGGCTCTTGGAAAGGTTGGCGGAGCATCTTAAGCACTATCCAACGTGTACTCTTGATCACTTTTATCATTGTTGTTGCTTTTTCATCCTCCCACTTTCTCTGTACAGTCAGAATCAGTAGCATCATCTTCAGGAGGCGGAAACAAAGTCTCGGAGAAGTAAAGTAACTCGTCCAGGGCCCATCCCTACGCTATAAGGACTCTTTTTAAAAAACATTTTTTTTAATGTTTATTTATTCATTGAGAGAGAGACAGAGATGGAGACAGACAGAGAGACAGAGCACGATTGAGGGAGGAGCAGAGAGAGGAAGACACAGAATCTGAAGCAGGGTCCAGGCTCTGAGCTGTCAGCACAGAGTCCGACACGGGGCTCCAACTCATGAGCTGCGAGATCATGACCTGAGTTGAAGTTGGATGTTCAGCTGACTGAGCCACCCAGGTGCCCCATAAGGACTCTTGGTCATGAGAAATGGAAATCCACTCGGGCTCACTTCAGGGGGGACATATACGAGCAGTCTGATGGAACCCATGCAGATGATGTAACTGTGACTATCAGTCAGGACCTCTTAGTTGCAGACAAGAGAAAGCAACTCCAGTTTTGCTAAAACAAAAGAAAATTTATGGGAGGATGATCTGGCACATAGAGCTTATGGCTGAGGGGCCAAGGCTGCCTGGAGGGGGAGAAACCTGGAGGTCAAGCAGGGACTGCTTGGTCATTCCAGGCAACCGCCACTTTGGTCACCGGGGTGAATGGTCCCTGTCAGTCACTTGCCCATTCTGGGAGTGGTCACTGTGTTCATGCAGCTCAGGACACGTGCCTGCATGTGGCAGGCCCTGGGGTGGGAAGAAGGATCTGGATCCCCCTCACAGAGGTGGGCAGTTGTCTGGAATGACGCATCCCCACAAGGCAGCTCACGGAGAGACATCACTCCCCAAAAGGAAAGGAGGGCATGGTTTTACAGTGAGGGCTGGGCAGCCAAAGCCACACAAACCTGCACCTTACCAGCTCTTGACCATGAACTGACCAGGGACAGGAATGCCCATGAGACTGTCCCCCAAGTCCCATTCTGAGCTCTTTTTATATTTCTACTTTATTCATCTTTATTTCCCTGGAAACTGACTTTCTCTGCATCCAAGGTAGATTTCCTGACAGGCCCAGCCCCAGTGCAACTGAATCTCTTAGTCCAGCTTTAAATTTCCAGGCAGGGAACTGATTGGTCCAGCTCAGGTCAGGTGTCTATATCCGGTCCAATCAGTTGAGGCCAGGGGGTCAGAGACAACTTGAACACGCTCCAGATAGGGACTGGAGGAAGGGAGCACTTGACAGAACTAGCCTGGGGACTTCTCATAGACCATGAGCCACAGTCTGTGGGGTTTATAAATCCCTGGCTGTACTAAACTGCCTTTCAATAACGGTTCAACACTCTGGGTTTCCAGAAAGGTCTCTAGCCTGGGGTGATCCCTGTATCAACAATCTTCAGAGACCCTCAAATCTCAGCAGGACGGAGATGACAAGATACTTGTCACTGTGAGGCCAGAAGTGAACATCACTGGTTGAGGCAGCCCAGGAGATGTTGGAGGAGGTGGGTGGAGGGCAGGTGGCTTGTGCAGAATTTGAGCTTTCCTCTGAATGGCTGGGGGTTTGGCGTCACCTTGGATTTCATAGTTAACCCCAAATGTGAGCTGTTGGCTGTGATGTTCCTTTTTTCCTTCCAATGAACCAAGAGGGTGGTCAGGCCAGTTATAACTCCTCTCCATTCTCTGGGAGATGTCCTGTGAAGCTTGTTCGTAACTCTGGACCACTTAGGGCCCCAAGGAGGAACTTCTAGGCCCAGTGTTGCTCCAGGCCTATCTGAGATTAGTGGAAAGTCATATATCTGGGGAATCTGGACTGTGGGCCCAAGGAGTGAATTAATGTTGGAGAGGCTGGTGCATGCCTCCCCCCGCCCCCCAGCCAGGGAAGACCACTCTGGAGGACCTGCCAAGATTTTCTTGAAACCAAATGTGTTTCAAGAAGGGCCTATTCACTCCAGCGTTCTCCTGATGGTAATTTGTAAGTTTTTCTTTTTAAATTTTTGAACTTTAATATTAGCATTTATTTTTGAATAGGTAGTAATTATGTGCAGATGGCTCAAAGTGCAAAACAGTATGTGTAAAAAGTCTTCCTCTCGGGCCCCCGGGTGGCTCAGTTGGTTAAGTGCCCAACTTGGGCTCAGGTCATGATCTCATTGTTTGTGAGTTTGAGCCCCGCATGGGGCTCTGTGCTCTCAGTGCAGAGCCTGCTTTGAATCTTCTGTCTCCTTCTGTCTCTGACCCTCCCCAGCTCTCTCTCTCTCTCTCTCTCTCTTAAAAATTAAACAAGCATTAAAAAAAAAAGCCTTCCTCTCACCCCATGTTCCCCAGGCAGGCAGCTCCCTCATGTGAAAGTAGCCAGTGGCGATTGGTAATTTTTTTCTTTTTTTTTTGGCCAACTTTCCTCTTGGGGAAGAACCTCACTGATGAATACAAGTTATTGTTGGTACAAAGGGTTTTGTAAGGTAAACTTAGCTGGAGTGTGTTTCTCCCAAATCCACCTTCTAGAGCTGCCCAGAGGTATGGGGCTGAAGATCACCTCTGAGGGCCGGTGAAAGATTCTGAATCTCTCTCTTGCTCCTTCTAGGATTCCAGGCAAGTCCCAGTCTCTCGCTGACTGGTCCTGTCTGCAAAATGGGGGAGGATGAAAGAACCTTCTCGGTAGGCTGGTTGGGGGATTGCACGAGACCACACACGTTCCTGGCACATTCTCAGGCATGTGCACTGCACAAATAATTCTTAATATTACCTGTTCTCAGTCTGACTTCTCCATGAGCACACAAAGGCAAGGACAAGCACAAGGGCAAGGCTGTGTCCATCAGGAGCACCATTGTACGCCATCTTCCTGGCACAGTGGCCAGCATATGGCAGATCCTCATAAGTCAGCATCACGACTAATGTTTCGAAGCACTTGTTATGTGCCGGGCATTGTACCAACCTTACTACCGACTAATCCATAGTAGCCACCCTCTGAAGTTGTTACTACTGTCACAGCATAGACGAGACTGTCACAGCATAGCTAGAGAATAGCAACACCAGCACTTGATTTCTGGAAGTCTGGCTTTAGTACCTAGGGCACTCTGAGGATGACCAACTCTTCCTGATTTTCCCAGGACTATCCTGGGCAAATCAAAATGGGCAAACCAGAAGGTCCAGGGCTAGGGTGATGTGAGTAAGGCACTCGCATCGGGCACAAAATTTAAAGGAGTGCCACAAAACTCAGCAATCAGAGGAAATAATATATTAAGGCAGTATTTAAAAAAAAAAGAATCAAAGTCAATGCGAGAAAATCTATGATGAGCAAAATAACAAAATTTAAATAAAGAAAAGATCTGGGCCAGTGAGAATCCCTACGCCTGATGTGAGAACATGTTTGGGTGGGAGAAGCGTGGCCAGACACAGTGAGGGAAAGCATGACCGGCCTCAGGCAGATCAGTGGAGACAGGGAGGCCAGCCTCTGTTGCCCCTCTCCTTCCAGATAGGGCTCCGGTGCTTGGGCCTTCTGGTCTTTCTTAGCTTCAGGCAGGGGGCAGTGGGTCTCTGGGAGCCCTGGGAGCAGCTGATGCAAAGCAGAAGAAGGAGTGGGTTGTGCTTGTTGGAGGAAATGGTATTGCCTCCAGGGAGAGCGTGCAGCTAACAAGAGGAAGGCCGCAGGAGAAAGGACATAACGGGAGACAAGACTGCTTTCTCTTAGAGTTAGAAGGAGAGAGGACCAACTGTGTGAGAGAATGCTTCGAGAAGCCCATTAGCAGTAGAGGCTGCAGTCCCAGGGCTTCACAGGCAGCCAGGATCAGAGGAAGGAGAAGCTATTGTTTAAGGGAAGAACGAAAACAGAATTGCAGCAGGGGTGGAGGATCTCGGAGAAGGGCGCCACTACAGTGACGTGATGT
Organism: Prionailurus bengalensis; assembly: GCF_016509475.1. Lineage (NCBI taxonomy): Eukaryota > Metazoa > Chordata > Mammalia > Carnivora > Felidae > Prionailurus > Prionailurus bengalensis. Next base: position 185,773,605 of record NC_057344.1, on the reverse strand, counting down.
GACTTCTCCCTAAGACCTCTCATCTCCATCTTGAACTTCATTTGCAGGTGTCGCAGGTTGCTGGGGTGAGATCTAACAGGGCTATAGAGGCCACGCTTGGCACGGCTCCCATCCACTTGTGGATTTCTGGAACATCATCGTTAACTGCAGGAAATGGATGCATCACCTATTTCTGGGAAGGATGGCTCGTTTGTGACTGTGGGCCAGCAATTAACAGATTTCAGAGTGATTTCATTGTTGATTAGAAGCCTATTTCTGTATCCACTTTATCTCTGTAGATCTGGGATAGCAATAGGTATCTCCAAGTGTTTTTTAATTTTTATTTATTTTTTTTACTTTACAGAGATAGCACACGAGTCGGGGAGAGGGGCAGAGGGAGAGAGAGAGAGAGAGAAAGAGAGAGACTATTAAGCAGGTTCCATGCCCACTGCAGAGCCCAACGCAGGGCTTGATCCCATGACCCTGGGAAATCAAGAGTTAGATGCTCAGTGGACTGAGTCACCCAGGCAGGCACGCTCTCCCAAGTGTTTTTTTTATTTTTTATTAATTTTATTATTATTATTTTAATTTACATCCAAATTAGTTAGCATATAGTGCAACAATGATTTCAGGAGGAGATTCCTTAATGCCCCTTACCCATTTAGCTCATCCCCCCTCCCACAACCCCTCCGGTAACCCTCTGTTCTCCATATTTATAAGTCTCTTATGTATTGTCCCCCTCCCTGTTTTTATATTATTTTTGTTTCCCTTCCCTTATGTTCATCTGTTTTGTATCTTAAAGTCCTCATATGAATGAAGTCATATGATATTTGTCTTTCTCTGACTAATTTCACTTAGCAGAATACCCTCCAGTTCCATCCATGTAGTTGTGAATGGCAAGAGTTCACTCTTTTTGATTGCCAAGTAATACTCCATTGTGTATATATATATATATATATATATATATATATATATATACACACCACATCTTCTTTCTCCATTCATCCATCGATGGACATTTGGGCTTTTTCCATACTTTGGCTATTGTTGAGTCCTGCTATAAACATAAGGGTGCATGCGTCCCTTTGAAACAGTACACCTGTATCCCTTGGATAAATACCTAGTCGTGCAATTGCTGGGTCACAAGGTAGTTCTATTTTTAGTTTTTTGAGGAACCTCCACACTGTTTTCCAGAGTGGCTGCACCAGTTTGTATTCCCATCTCCCAAGTGTTTTTATAGTGGCTTTGGCACTTGGCAGAGATCTGGGGAGCTCATTTTGGGTGTCTCAGAAAGCCAAACTCTAAATTTTGCCCCTGAACTTGTTTCTCTCCCTTTCCCCCAATCTCCGTAAATGGCACTGCCATCCACCCAGCTATTCCAACTAAATTCCTGGACGTCACCATAGAACTTTCTTCTGCTTCCATCTCATTCATCAGCAGCAAATCAGGTGGACTTGGCCTTCTAGGTGGTCTAGGATGACCAACTGTCCAGGCTTGCCAGGGCTTTCCCACTTCAGCACCAAAGGCCCACGTCTCGGGGAGCCTCTTAGTCCCAGGAAAACTGGGGGTGGCTGGTCACCCTAATGTGCTGTGACCACACTAGTCCAATCTGTGGACTCTGCGTTGGCCTCCTTGCTTCACTCTAGACCTGTAGCCATTCCCCACACAGCAGCAGAGTGAGCTCATAGACCCTGGAGTCAGGGGCTTACGCCTTTCTCTGCTTGAGACCCTCCAGCACACTTGAACCTACACCAGCCCTCAGCACAACCTCTCAAGGCCTTTCTGATAGTCTCTGGCCTCACGCAAACTTCCTCAGTCTCCACACTGGAGCAGCCCCTTAACATGCCCCATCCCCTCCCCCACATCTGCTCTTGCTGTCTCCCTCCTCCCGGAACGCTGTCCCCAGATCCCCACGTGGGCCTGCTTCTCATCATTCAGGTCTCAGCACAGATTTCACCATCTCAGAAAGGGTTTCCTATAATCCAGATCTAAATTAGCCTCCCCAGAACTGTCGCTCTTTACGCTATAATTCCAGTTTATTCTTACGTCTGAGTCACTGCTAAGGCAACTGTGCATTTTGTTTATTTATTGCCTTATTTCTTCTCTGCTCCTCCAGAGTATAAACTTGAGAGCAGGAACTTTCTTTCTCTCACTCTCCACTAAACCCCCAGCACCTAGAATAGTGCCTGGAACGCACTGGTGCCTGGTGCTTAACAAATGAGTGGAAGCAAAGCCTCCCTTCACAGGATTCAAAGCTGCAGAAGAAATGGTTTCCACCCTTCAGGAGCTTTGAGTACTGAAGGGCTGGAGGGTCTTGCAGCAGAAGGGGACATGTGATTAGGCGCTATTTGAGTCATTCGGAGTAAAAGAGAGTCTTCCTGGAGGTTGTGAGTCCTCAAGGAAAATGGAATTTCCAGAGGCAGAGCTAAGGGTATTTTAAGGACATTTCCCATATATAGAGGATAGAGGCAGGAGTGAGCAGTGCACTCAGGGGTTTGCATTGGGCATGACTGTCATCAATCCCTGGGGGGTGAAATCTGCCACAGGAGTAGCAAAGAGTCACAGAGAGCTTTGGAGCCACACATCTAGTCGTTCAGGGTGGCAGAAAGAATCTTGGGTCCCCTACAGAACTGTTGTTAGTGTGAGGGGTAAAGGGAAGAAGGCGGGACTGGGAGAAAGGAAATAGGCAGGGCATGTTCCAAGGGAAGATTTACTAGGGTTTTGTGGCAATTTACATCTTCGTGGCAAAAGGAAAGGAAATATCCAACCGACTTCCTAATTCTATTAATTTTCAGGGGAACCAATTAGAATCGATCAATAGAATTATGCCATTGTGGGGGCGTCTGGGTGGCTCAGTCGGCTGAGCATCCAACTCTTGATCTCGGCTCAGGTCATGATCTCGGCTCAGGTCATGATCTCACGGTTCATAGGATCGAGCCCCATGTCAGGCTCTACACTGACAGTGTGGAGCCTGCTTGGAATCCTGCTCTCTCTCTGCTCCTCCCCACCATGCTCTCTTGGTCTTTCTATCTCTGTCTCCCAAAATAAATAAATAAACTTAAAAAAAAAAAGACTTATGTCATTGCAGACATCAACAGAATTGGGAAATTCAATAGAGAGATCAATAGAAACAGGTCATTCGTTGGATATTTGGAGCAAAGGAGAGGGTGCAGGAAAGCTGCCAGAGTGCCAGGCAGAAAAAGGTCTCTGCGGGAGGGAGCGGTTTGGGTGAGCCACTCCAATAAGATGGTTTTGCAGACCGTTGGGCATGGGGTGCAGACAGGACATCCAAGTGACGCTCCATGAGGACTTTTAGGGTGGGAGGGGTGTACAGGTTACTCTTGCCACAAAGTATGGTTCTTAAGCTTCTTTGGGTCGAGGACCCTCCTGAATATGAAGACGCTCTGTATCCCTGCCCCTGCCTTCCCCCCACCCCCAAATACACATGCCTCTGAAAAACTTGCATTTCAAGTTCAGCCCAGTGGTCAAATGGGTGTATTTTTATTCGTTTGTCTATTCTTACCTTTTGTGTGCCCTTGAGATTGGCTTTTGTGCATGGAAAGGTTGATTCCGGAAAAAGGTCAGCATTTCCAATATTTTAAATTTGTTCGAGCTTTCAGTTTTTAAAAAGTCTTCTCTCTTCATCTTCTTAAATTTAGTTTTAAAATACCTTAATTCAGTTTAAAAAAGAAACCTACCCAAGTTTAAGCAACCAATTAAAAAAAATGTTTATTTTTGAGAGCAGAGAGAGGGGGACAGAAGATCTGAAGCGGGCTCTGAGCTGACAGGCTGATAACAGTGAGCCTGGTGTAGGGCTTGAACTCACCAATTGGGAGATCAGGACCTGAGCTGAAGTCAGACACTTAACTGACTGAACCACCCAGACACCCCTAAACAACTAATTTTAAGGGTACTTTGTTTACACTTTCCACTTCATTTATACTTTAAACACATTCGTTTTGGTTTCTTTGTTCTTGCCATCACCAAATGTAACAAACATTGCAAGGTACCCGAATAATTTTTATAAATCTAAAATATTAAAGTGTTGGATTTTAGGTTCTCTTAAGTGTTCCAATATTGCTTACAAACTTATTAAAATTTCCATTTAAGTCATAAGTCCAAATCAATTGTGCCATGCTCTATTTTAAATTAAGATCGCTGGGTTGATCTTTTAAAAAATACTAATATGCTAAATCGTCCCTAACATTTCAAGTAATGAAAATAACAGACATATAGAGATTATTTCTAAATTTATCACAAAAATGTTGATAGTCTAGGTTGGATTTGCTTAGTAGATCTTCTTAGTCCTGAATCTCCCCTGGGGTTCATTTTGGAGATGCATCAAGGGAAAAACTCCTGTCACTTCAGTACAGTCTGTTGTCATAGTTGAACTCAGAAAGGGACATTTCCAATCTAATCACAGAAGTCTACACCTCCACCCGGGCTGCTATAAGATTATAATTTTTTTTAAAGAACCTCAGCAGCCGTTTATTCTTTTTTTCTAAATGTTTTACTTATTTTTGAGAGAGAGAGAGAGAGAACACAAGCAGGGGAGGGGCAGAGAGAAAGGGGATGGAGGTTCCAAAGTGGGCCCTGAGCTGAATGCAGAGAGCCCTGTGCAGGGCTTGAACTCATGAACCGTGAGATCGTGACCTGAGCTGGAATCAAATGCTTAACCTACTGAGCCACCCAGGAGCCCCAATGATAATTTTTAATTAGATTTGATTTTGTGAGCTTTTGTTTTTGTTCTTAGGATATTTAAGGGTCTTTTACCTTAGACTTGATGGAATTCTTTATAATTTTATGTACTTCACAACTGGTGGTCCCCCCCGCCCCCCCCCCCCCCCCCCCCCAGCTCACAGGGCACGATGTGTGATGGGATCTCTCAAGGCTTTGCCTGAGTCCTCATCAATCTCCGGCCACGCCCATGACAGCATCGAAGCTGTAGGAGACCTTCAGATCCCAAGTTATGACCCCTGCGATGTGTTAGTTGAATTTAGAGAAAGTAGAGAACTTGTGTAGGGGTTGAGGGGAATCATGGGAAGGAGTGACAACCTGTCAGAGGCAGTAGATACTAAGCCCAGGGCAGGGAGGGGAACCCGCACAAGGCACACAAGGCAATGCAATATCACAGAAGCCAAGGGTATAAGGAGTCTAAAGAAAGCAACATATTATCAAGAATATCAAAACTACAGAAAAAATGGAGGTGGATGAGGGCTTAAGAGAGACCAGAAATCACTTGGATGCCAAAGACTTGGTTTCTGAACCTGACTGTCAGCCGAAGCTTCTCTGATACCCGGCACAAAGGCTGGCATTGTTTCAAGGAACGTTCCCTTTTCCTAAACTGTGTTAGGACTTCTAGGTCCTTCCGCCACTACACTAGATTCAAAGAGGCAGCGATGGCTTTTTCCTCAGGCTCCATATTACCGGCCCAGTATTTGAAACTTGTGTCAAATACCCTTAATCTCTTATTCTAGGAACTGGAAGAAGAAATCGATCATCTGACTTTCCTTCAGGTCACTTTCCTGTGTCTCTCGGAGAGAGGAATTATTCTTGACACTGTGGACCTCCTAAGCACGAGAGGAGAACAGTGCCGTACGGTAGACAGAACACAGATTTAGGACATAAATGGCTAAAATGCAGCCTCTATCAGTATTGAAGAAAACAGAGAAACTTGCCAGCCCAGGATTTCTCAATCTCGGCACTAATGGAATTTTTTGCTGGATCATTCTTTATTGGGGGCCGGGGGAAGGGTTGTCCTGTGCAGTATAGGACGTTTAGCAGCATTCCTGGTCCCACTAGATGCTAGTGGGACCCCCACTTCCAGTTGCGGCAACTAAAAGTGTCTCAGACTTTGCCAAATGTCTCTCGGAGGGAAAGCTGTCCCTGGCAGAGAACACTGGCTCTAGCTATTTCAATCAGAGAGGGGTTTAATTCAAGGAATGGGGTGCTTTTAGAACCACATTGGAGGGCTTCGATTATGCGTCAATGTCAGGTAGAACTATCTGCAAATCCTTGGTTCCGCCCCTTGCCAGTGGGCGCCCTTGAACCAGTTATTTCATTTCTCTGAGCTTTGATTTTTCCGCTCTTGGAAAGGGTGAATACCTATTTGGACCAGTTACTTAACTCCACGCCCTAAAATAGGGATACTAATTGTAGGGGCCACTGTGAGGATGAAACAGTAAATACACTTAAAGACCTTGCAGCTGGGTCCCATGCTACAGGGCCTTGCTGGGTTATTATTATTTTTTTTTTAATTTTTTTTTTCAACGTTTATTTATTTTTGGGACAGAGAGAGACAGAGCATGAACGGGGGAGGGGCAGAGAGAGAGGGAGACACAGAATCGGAAACAGGCTCCAGGCTCTGAGCCATCAGCCCAGAGCCCGACGCGGGGCTCGAACTCCCGGACCGCGAGATCGTGACCTGAGCTGAAGTCGGACGCTTAACCGACTGCGCCGCCCAGGCGCCCCATCTGGGTTATTTTTATTACTGTCAAGATTTCATGATAGCATTGGCAGAGAATGAGTACAGTGAGGCACAACGCAGGTGAATGAGAAAGAAAGGTATTGTTAGTAGAAGTATATCCAAGGGCCAACAGCAAGGACTGGCTTCTTAGGGAAAGAATTTTAAAGACGCGGTGTCCAGCCATGGGACACATCTGGTCCTCCTCTTGATTTCAGCCAGATGGCAAGGCAGGTGTGAAACAAGTATGCTTATAGCCGAGACGCCAAGATACAGAGTTTTGCTGGTGCTGATTCTTAAAAGTAGCTTTTCTCTTTTCTCCTTCTGCAAGAAGAAATGTAATGCCTCTTACTTTTCAGACCAGAAACTTAACATGGTCTCCAGGGAAGCTGAAGAAACAAGGAGTTATAAAGAACCCAAGTGCTGTTAAACTTTATATAGGAACGAATATATTAGTATGTCTAAAATTTGACAGCAACTACACCTCCCCCATTTTTTTTTTTTTGTAATATGGAAGATTGTGTTTTTGGAAAACGCCGTGTTAACAAATGGACTAGGTGAACTGGCTCTTTTCCCCCTTGTTTCTGTCTCTTCTAATCTCCCTCCTGGATCCCACTTGTCTCCCCCACTCTCACTGTCTGATGCACTCCCCTGCTCTGCAACGTGGCCACGCTCCTTCCGGCAGTCTGGGCAACCTTCTCTGCTTGCATGCCCTCCCCACCTGTTTCTGTCCCTTAGCATCTCAGTCCCTGTTTCTTTCTTCTCGGTCTTCTGTTTTCCTTGCCATCTTTTTTTTTTCCTCCTGTGTCTTTCCTTGAACTGCTGAAGTACACTTACCAAATAAAAGATGTGATGATGCGTTCTTTTTCTTTCAAATTTCAATTTACATTCTGGTTCGTTAACATAGAGTATAATATTGTTTTCAGGAGTAGAATTTAGTGCTTCATCATTACGATGTGTTCCTTAAAAGACATCCGATTGTAAAACAGCAACTCCATCAAAGAAAATCTGGAACGTTGAGGAGCATTTAAAAAGTTGCCTTTAATCGTATTACCCTCATACCATAATGCCTATAAACCTGGATGCATCTTGTCTGTTTTGCTTTGCTGTTTTTTTTCTGTTTTTTTTTTCCTTCCTAACCTATTTCTTAAATTTATTTTATTTTTATTTATTGATTTTTAAAATAATCTTTATGCCCAGTGTGGGGCTCAAACTCACGACTGGAGACTTCCCAGCCTATTTCCGTTTTGAGTTTCTTTGTTATGTCGTATCACAAACATTTTTTATCTTGTGACATTGTTTTCATAAATGCTATTTTTATTTTATTTTTGTATTTAAAAGTTTTTTTTTTTAACATCTTTTTTTCAACGTTTTTATTTTATTTTTGGGACAGAGAGAGACAGAGCATGAACGGGGGAGGGGCAGAGAGAGAGGGAGACACAGAATCGGAAACAGGCTCCAGGCTCTGAGCCATCAGCCCAGAGCCCGACGCGGGACTCGAACTCACGGACCGCAAGATCGTGACCTGGCTGAAGTCAGACGCTTAACTGACTGCGCCACCCAGGCGCCCTTGTATTTAAAAGTTTTAAAAATATTTATTGATTTTGAGAGAGATAGAGAAAGGGTGTGAAAAAGAGAGAGGGGCAGAGGAAGATAGAGAGAGAATCCCAAGCAGGCTCCACACTCAGCACAGAGCCGAATGCAGGGGTCAATCCCATGACCCTGGGATCATGACCTGAGCCAAAATCAAGAGTTGGACACTCAATCAACTGAGTCACCCAGGCCCCCTTTAAATTTTTTTTTTTTATTTAAAATTTAAGTATAGTTGACATATAGTATTATATTGGTTTCAGGTGTACCATATAGTGATTTGACAATTATAGACATTATTAAATGCTCATCATGGTAAGTGTGGCTACCCTCTGTCATCATACAAAACTATTACAATATTATTGACTATATTCCCTATGCCATATTTTTCATCCCGGTGACTGATTGTATAATTGCAAATTCGTGCCTCTTAATCCCATTCACCTATTTTACTCACTTCCCCATCCCTGTACCCTCTGGCAATCAATAGTTTGTTTTTTGTATTTATGAGTCTGTTTCTGTTGTTTGTTTGTTTCTTTTGTTTTTTAGATTCCACATATATGTGAAATCATATGGTATTTGTTTTTCCCTATCTGACATATATCACTGAGCATAATACCCTCTAAGCCCATTCATGTTGTTGTGAATCACAAGACTTCTTTTTTTCATGGTTGAGTAATATTCCATTACACACACACACACACACACCACTTCTTTATCCATTCATCTGTCGATGGACACAGTAGTTGCTTCCATATCTTGGCTATTATTTATAATGAACGTAGGGGTATTCATTGTAAATGAACATAGGTGTGCATATATCTGAAGAAAGTACCCACAAGTGGAATTTCTGGGTTATATAATATTTCTAATTTTTGAGGAACCTTCATACTGTTTTTCATAGTGGCTGCCCCAATTTACATTCCCACCAAGAGTGAACAACGGCTTCCTTTTCTCCACATCCTCACCAATACATGCTATTTTTTGTCTTTTGTTACTAGCCATTATGGCACATGTGAGGTGATCTCATTGTGGTTTTGATTTGCATTTTCCTGACGACTAGCGATGTTGAGCATCTTTCCATGTGTCTGTTGGTCATCTGTATGTCTTCTTTGGAGAAACATGTGTTTGGGTCCTCTGCCCATTTCTTTAATTGGATTATTTGTTGTTTGATGTTGAGTTTTATGAGTTCTTTACATATTTTAGATATTAAGCTGTTTATTGGGTGTATCATTTATAAATATCTTCTCCCATTCAACAGGTTAACTTTTTATTTTGTTGATCATTTCCTTCACTGTGCTTTTTAGGTTGATGTAGACCCCATTGTTTATTTTTGCTTTTCTTTCCCTTGCCTGAGGAGATAAATCCAGAAAAATATTGCTAAGGTTAATGTCTAAGAGAATACTTCCTGTTTACTTTGGGGAGTTTTATGGTTTCAGGTCTCAAATTTAGGTCTTTAATCCATTTTGAATTTGTTTTGTGTATGGTGTAAGAAAGTGATCCAATTTCATTCTTTTGCATGTAGCTACCAGTTTTCCCAGCAAGATTTATTAAAGAGACTGTCTTTCCTGCCATTGAATATTTTTGCCTCTTTTATTATAAATTAATTAACTATAGAAGTGTGAGTTTATTTCTGGGCTCTTTATCCTGTCCCATTGATCAATGTGTCTATTTTTGTGCATGTACCATACTGTTTTGATTACTGTTGCTTTGTGGGATGTTTTGGAATCTGGGATTTGTTCTTTCTTAAGATTGCTTTGACTCACTGATGCTATTTTTAAAAGTGCAAATAGTCTCATTTACCCAGTGGAAGCATTATAATTTATTTATCATATTCCCATTTTGGACATGTGGTGTGGTTCCTTCTTTCTCCTTACACTATGATACATAAGTTTACATGTTTTGGATCTTTTCCTAATGTGGGTTTCTCTGAGTATAATTACTAGGTCAAAGGGTAATCATGTTATGTTTCTTAACACATGTTTCCAACTTTCCCCTAGAGGCTATATCAACTTGAATTACGAGTCAAACAAGAGAATATCTATGCCATTGTTCACCATGACAGAATTAATGTTTCAAACAAATCATACAAGTAGGGAAAAGGGCTCTTTAGTCTTTTTTTTCCTTTTTTCTTTCTTTTTCTTTTTTTTTTTTTCTTTTTTTTTTTTTTTGCTTTTTAGTCTTAATATATACTTCAAAAGATTACTAGCACTTTTTTTGGATTAGTAGATCTATATCTTTTGTGGTAGATGTTCTGCTTACTTTTATTTATTTATGGAAGTCTCAGTGTTTGGTTTACTAATATGAATGAGCTTGAACAATAAAAAAGGTATGAATTCAATGCTTATTATTGAGCAGGGATATTTTTTCTCACTGTACTTTTCATCTATTCAGTTAAATCTATAACTCTTTTTGTCTGTCTCATTCATCATTTTTCTGTGGTCTGAGTTTTATGGTCTCTCTGGAATTAATTTTGATATGGGTGTGCCTGAGTTAACTTTTTTTTTTCAATTTACTAATAGTTACTGTAGAAAATTTACTAATATGCCTTGACTTTTAAGTTAATTTGAAATGTCTCCTTTATCAGATCTTGGCAGGGATTTGTTTCTAGGCCCTATTCAATTTAATCCATTGTCTAGGCTATTACCAGTCTGTTTGATAACTGTAGTCTTTTAGCATGTTTTGATATCTTATAAGGCGTTTTCATGTCATTTCTTTACTTTCTTCTGAATGTTCTTCCATATTCTTTCCTTTTCTGTTCTTCCAGATGAGTTTTAGGATTCTCTTGCCAATGTTTATACCTTCTTTCCCAGCGGGGATGTCAACATGGGTTGGCCCAAGTGTCCTGTGTTTCTAATGCTCCCATAGCACAACCAGACTAGGCTGCCCAGACAGGTCATCAGAACAAGAGGCCTGTGGTGAGTATGAGCAGAACCAAGGAGCCAGCCCCAAAACTGGGTCTCTAAGCTGAACAAGAGAGGATGAAACCAATCCTAGAGAGGAAGCAGCAATGAATGGGTTTAGGGAGGGAGCTGGCAGGGATGGGGCTGTTCCACCCTAAACTGGGTAGATGAGATTAAGGGAGGCAGTAGGCTATATCTCGAGAGTGAAAGGCTGTATCTTGGCTTACCCTGGATAAAGTCTGGTGTCTTCCTCTTTCAGCAGCAGTGGTTTCCAGCTCTTCCTGACTGAATCCTTCCCAGGTATGAAGATTGGGGTGTGAAGGACCTGGAGTCTTTGCCACATTATATTCATTTTCCTCTGGGTGAACAGAGCTGGTCTCTGGGAAGGTGGTGGAATGTGGGGTTGTCACATGCTCCTGATTGGCAGGGAGTGACAACAGAAGTCTGAGTGATCCATCAAGAGGTCTCCATTTTCCAGTTGCAACAGGTTCGGTGTTGGGAGTGGGGGTCGGGGTGAATGGCTGTGCCTGAGTAACAGTGGTGTTCTTGTGTGTCACTGAGCTCCCCGCTGGGGGACCCCTGTTGGAGAGTTTGGGTTCACAGATTCATGCATAGGCATGTAAGGGGTTGTGTGGAGTGGTAGTTAATCTGGGTTTGAGTCCTGATTGGATCAGAAACTAACTTGGCGCCTTTGGGCAAAATATGGGAACTTCTCTGAGCCTAAGCTCTTCATCTGTAACACGGAGATTAAATGACCAGTTGGCTTAGGTTTCTTGTGAGAATTAAGCAATGAGTCTTGTGGTTCGCAACACACGTTTAGAAGTGAAAAGCAATAGCTTTTGGTACAGTAGGTTCGCCATGGTTTGCCACTTACTAGCTGTGAGATATTGGGTAATCTGCGGAATGTGGATAATGGTGGGATCAAGCTTATGAAGCGATGATGAGGATTAAATGAGATAAACCCAAACCCATAAAGGTTTAGCCATGGACTGTCATGTCACTCCACTCCGGGCAACGAACTGCAAATATGACATATGACAAATATGACATATGACGACTTCTAGAGCCCCGGCAGTAATCCATTACTTACTCACCAGAGGTTCCTGCTCCACCACCTACCTGGGAAAACTGGGGAGGAGGAGTTGGGGCCTTGAGAATACCCCTGGTATTGCTTTCAGGCTAAATTATGTGGACTTACTTTCCTCTCTTGCTTCTGGGGAATTTAGGGTGAGAGGGGAGGGTAGTACCCCTGAGGGTGGATGGGGCCACCTCCTCCTTAGGCAAGTACCCACAGGACCTTATGAATGCAGGAGGGAACCACCTAGTTCAGGAGTTCCTATAAGCAGCTATCTTTGCAATATGTAGGACAGGTGGAGAAGGACGAGAGCGAAGTGGCCCGCCCATTTCTCTTGGAACAGCTCTCACTAGAATTGGGAAGACATGTTTGCAATTTGTGGACTCAGTAACTTCAAGAAAATTTAGTGACAAATAAAAATGGTCACAAGACAATAGAGGGGGAAATAAGGAAATCAAACCTTACATATAGAATAACAATTCTATCAACGCCTCCTTAAGCTATCTCATTTCTGTGCCAGTGGTGCCCAAGTAACCTTTGTTTGCGAGGTCTCCTAGTCCAGTGCCTTAAGTTTATTTATCAGCTCAGATTCTCCCAGTTTACAGAGGGCAGCCCGAGAACAGGAAGCCTCCTTGAATCTGGAGTTATAAAATCGACTTACCTTTGAGTACATAAATATTAGCAAAAGCCAGTTTGGTTCAAAGTAGAGAATTTATACTAGCGTGCCATCTGGTTGGGGTGGGGTAGGTAAGCCAAGTTCCATAACCTTGTCATTCACGACTGAAGTTTCCTCTAGATCTGATCTTCTCCATAGTCCCCCGACTGGCAAGTACTCCTTGACAGGATGGACTGCCAACTACTTTTCTGTGTTTCGACAATTCAGCTAGTCCCTGTGGCCTCTGTAATGCCTCACAGAGAATTCCCGTTTCAGGTAGAAAGATGACCCCTATACTGCATTCAGAAGACCCTTGACCTGCCTTGGCTTTGCTCCAAGTTGTAGAGTTACCCCTGGGAAGTCACTAAAGCTTTGAAGCTCACGTTGGCAACTTGTTTAATAAGGAAGGTCTCAAATAACTTGAAGATTCCAATTCTAGTGTTCTGCATTTTTAAAGTCAAAGTCTCCTCGGCACGTTTAGATTAGTTTTGTTTTGCATGTGAATCTGAATGCTTTAGGGTAGGTCATGCTCTATCCGTTTTTGCCTCAAGCCCCACTGCCCCTTATCTCTGTCTGGTTATTCTTGCATTGACCTGCTTGAAATGAAGACATTTGAATAGCATTTATTAATTCAACAAATATTTACTGAATACCCATTGTGTATCAGGCACCTACTAGGTCCAGCGAACAAAATAAACCCTCCCTCATGGAACTTAAGGTCTACAGACAATGGAAAAAGTAAAAAATATATAACAATGTTATGTGATGATGAGTGTCAGGAACAGGAAAACAAGACACAGTAAGAGGCTAAACAGACCTTTCAGAGTTCTTTTTTGAGTGAAGGAAGGAAGCAAGTTGTTTAATACCTGTGCCATCCAGGAGGGACCAATGAAGCCAATGACCCTGGGTTAGGAATATACTTGTCAAGTTTGAACAATAGCAGGAAGGCTGATGTGGCTGGAGTGGAAGGAAATAAGGTTAGACCAGCCATCTGTTGAGGGTCTGGAAAGACTTTAGAGATCATGTTGTAAGTGGGATGGGGACCTGTGGGAAGGCTTGAGTAAAGAACATGAGTTAGTTTATACTGACGATCCCCTTGGCTGATATTTTGAAGAATAGACTGTAGAGGGGTCGGAGTGGAAGTGGACAGAACAGTTAAGACACTAAAAATAATCCAGGCAAGAGGTAGTAGCTAGACTAGCATGGCAACAGTTTGTGAGAAGCGATTGCACTGGGATGTATTTTGAAGGCAGATCCATTTAGAAGGATTTTCTGATATATTGGATGTAGGGTGAGAAAGGAAGAAGTCAAAAGGGCACAAATGCAGGCTCTATAAAGTTTTCGATCTAAGCAACTGGGTAAGTCATTCCTCAGCTGGGGAAGGCTGGGGAGTCAGGAGTTTGGGGCATGTCAAGTTTGAAAGGCTGGTGGGACGTGCCTATGAAGGGACTGTTGTGTAGGCAGTTGGAAATTCATGTCTGAAGGTCAGGTTCAGCTGAAGATGATACACTTGGGAATTTTCAGCATATAGATGGCATTTAAAGACTAAGTCATGGGGGCGCCTGGGTGGCCTGGTCGGTTAAGCGTCCGACTTCGGCTCAGGTCATGATCTCACGGTCCGTGAGTTCGAGCCCCGCGTCGGGCTCTGTGCTGACAGCTCAGAGCCTGGAGCCTGTTTCAGATTCTGTGTCTCCCTCTCTCTCTGCCCCTCCCCTGTTCATACTCTGTCTCTCTCTGTCTCAAATGAATAAACGTTAAAAAAAAAAATAAAAAAAAAAGACTAGGTCATGACCCAATGGTGGTCCTGAGCAGCATGTTAAAAAAAAAAAAAAAGAAAATAGAAAACTTTCGTGTGTTGTACATAGTAAGGTTGGTCATTGTTCTGAGAAACCATTTTATTTCATCTGTGTTTGTGTATGGGCATAGACATCCTGAGATAGGATGTAAAATGTGTTTCTTACTGTGGGTCATAATCAGAGTTTGAATGTCATTGACGTAAGGAGTGAGTGGAAGACAGCTATGGACTGAGTGCTGGTATGAGACACTGAGGTGTCTAGAAGTCAGGAAGGGACTCCAACAAGTGAGGCAAGGAGTGGCTGGCTCATGATGTAGGAGGAATATCAAGAGAGAAGCTGAGTGATGAAACCATTTCAGGTCAGGAGAGCGAGCATGCACAAGGTTGAGAAAGATAACTGAGTACTGACTGTGGGTTAGCAACATGGAGGGCATCAGTGACCTTGATAAGAACTCTTAGTGGTGGCATATTCGGGGCAAAACCCTGGTAAGAACAGGTTCAAGAGAGAATGAAATGGAGGAAAGAGGGGGAGGGGGAGTGTGGGTGATTCTTTCAAGGAGTATTGCTATAAAGACAAAGTAGCTAAGAGGGGGCTGTGAGGTCAAGGGCGAGGAGTGGTTTCTAAAGACGGTGGAAACCTGGCATTTGTAAGCCAGTGGGAAAAATTCCCACTGAAGGGAGAACTAAAAGAGAGAGAAGGTGAGGGAAGTTGTCCTGGAGCAGGTGAGAGGGAAGAGGATCCAGGAAGGAGTGTTCTTTTTTTAACTTTTTTAAACATTTCTTTATTTTTGAGACAACGCAAGAGACAGAGTGCAAGCGGCGGAGGGGCAGAGAGAGGGAGACACAGAACCCGAAACGGGCTCCAGGCTCCAAGCTGTCAGCCCAGAGCCCAACGCAGGGCTGGAACTCACGAACCATGAGATCATGACCTGAGCCGAAGTCGGACGCTTAGCTTAACCGACTGAGCCACTCAGGCGCCCCAGGAAGGAATGTTTTTGAGAGGACCCAGGTACTAAGAAGGAATGCAGAGGCTATGAGTACAAAGTCAGGAAGTTCAGTTAATTTGGGGGAGGGAGGGGGGACAGTGTCTTCTAAGGACTTCTGTTCTCTGGGCAAGATTAGAAACAGTTCATCCGCTGAGGGCAGGGAACGGGGAGGTAGTGACCCCTGCTTACTGCTCAACGTTAATCCGTAAGACCTCCAGCGGTGTGCAGCCTGACCCTGGAGCACTCCTGCCTGCCCTCCTTCCTCCCTCTGACCTGCTGCAGAATGCTTGGGTGACCACGTGGTGGCTGAACTCCGGCCTCACTTGGGGCTAAGTCTACCCACTTGCCTGTCAAAATATCTCCCAAAGGCCCTGCATCTGCCACTGTGCTCATCTACGCTGAAGAGTGAGGTCACCAGAAAGGGCAACTGTGGTTCTGAACAGAACGAAGTCAGGTCCGTGGAGTCAGCCTGGTATGAGCCGAAGTCCCCTGCCCGGTCCACACTTTTGTAGGAATCGGGGAAAGGTGCCCTCTCTGGCTGGACGCAAGCCCTAGGTGAAAACCAAAAGCAAGACAAACTCCTATGTGTAGAAAAATAAAGAAGTGCAAGGAAATGAACGGACCCAAATTGCCATGGTGGCTATTCATCAATAGTAACTTGCCCCTCACCCCTCTTTTTGGAAATTTCACGATTTCCACAGTAACTATAGATTCTTTTTACAATAGAGATCTTTGGTAAATTTTTCTTCTTTCCCCCCTGGGGGGTCAGGTTTTCAAACTGCAACTCGGGACTACGTGAGCTCCCCCTTAGTGCACACCCTGCCCCCGGGGTTATCCTGAGACTGGAAGGAGATGGGAAAGAGGACACAGCACGGGGAACTGGGGGGGGGGGGGGGGGCGGGGGGGGGAGGATCAGATCAAACAATCAATCCTGTTATCTGTCTTATCTGTTTGCCCTGAAACATCACTGGGCTGAGATGCTTTCTAAGGTTTATTCCAACTTAAACATTCTGTGCTTCTCTTCCTTGTAAGTTCAGGTGATAGCAACAATGTGATTTTATCTGAGCAGAGTTTTCCACGGAATTATACACAGGACGGTCCCTTCAATTTCGGGGAAAGGGGAGCGTGTTCTGACAGGTGAGAGGGGGTCAGTGGATACCACAGTGCCTGGATCAGAAGGTACCTCTGGAAGCTTCTGGGAAAGCAGCGAAATTTGGCCAGACATACCATAAAGGAGAGACACGATGTGACTTGTGCAGTGACCCTGGGTTGGGAAAGACCCACTTCCTGAAATAAGATGAACCCAGGTTGGGATTGCCCCACTGGGGCTGTTCACTGCTTTTCTGAGTCACATTCAGGGCTTCTACCCCCTGCAGATCAGAAAGAATGAAAGAAGTTATGGGTAGCAGTGAAGAATGACAAACCTCCTTGCCCTTTCTCAGGGATTATAAAGCCTCTAGCCATGGAGGGGGAAAATGTCTTAATTCTAATGGGTTCCTGTGAGGACAAAGCGCTTGTAGCGTTCCTGGTAACCATCTGTGGTTCCCACTGTACAGCCCTCTGGATACCTGCTCAGTGGAGAGAGCCAAAGAGGCCACCGCATTGTCGTTAGGAGTGGGACAGCACGGGGTGTTCTGGAGAGTGACAGCAGGTGGGCTCCTGGGGGGCCTTCCTTCCTTAGATGAGCCAAGTTCGGATAAGGGGGGATCTGGTACAAAGAGGGGCCATGATGTTGATGGTGGAAGGCTATCCTCTGTCATTAAGTCATGCCTCAAATGCCAATGGGCTCTGCTCTGAGCCCGGCACCCTCCTAGGTCTGGGGAGCACAGTATCGAGTATGAGACAGACCCCGGGCCTTTGAGCGGCACGTGCTCTATTGTGGCCGAGAACTCGGGTTCTAGGAAGAGTGAAATTGGTGCCAGGCAGAGGTAGCAAGGTTGCAAACAGAGAGGATGCTGCGTGTCGTTCGACATGTGCTTTGTTTGGCTCCTAGAGCTGGGTTTCGGGAATTCTGTTTTGTTTGTTTTTTATTTGTTTGCTTTGAGCCAACATCTAAAGGTCCTGACATTTTGCCTGAAGGTCCTGATCTTGGCTTCTGAAATGTGAGTGAAAAAAGCAACCTTGCTGCCCACCCCACAGTAAGAGCCGGCTGAAACCAAGTAGTGACTGCCCCTTTTAGGGGGAGGTAAGTGGGTCGGTTCACTATTCCGAGACCTTCTGTGGCACCTGGCCCTTTGTTACTCAAAGACTTGTGACTGCGGCCGGCCGGAGGCTATCAGCCAGAGTTCTGGTTCCGGTGGGGGTTGCCCTTCTCCATGGTAACCACGCCCTGAGCCCCACTTTCAAACGTCCTGCTTGGTTTCATTGCGATTCAACAAACATTGACTGAGCAGCTCCTGAGGACCCGGGACAAGATTAATAAGGCCCTGGGGAGGGCTTCCTGGAGGAGGTGATGCAGGGAGAGGGGAGAGACGAGGCTGGAGGCGTGGACAGAGGCCACGGAGGCTCTGCTAGAGCAGAGCTGGGATTCTATGTTACACAGGTCAGCAGGTCTCAAAGTTAAGTGCACATCAGCATTCCCTGCATGGTTGCTGGGCCACATCTCTAGACTTTCCATTCAGAAGATCGGGGGTGGGTGGGGTGGGTGAGGAAGCTGTGTTGCCAACAATGTCCTGGGCGAGTGTTGCTGGTGCTACTGGTCTGGGAACCACACTAGGAGCTGCTGTTTAGAGGACGAAGAGCTGTTGTGAGTTCTCTGGCTTTCCCTCTCAGCTCCTGGCTTGGCTTGGCCGGCTGGACAAGTGCCTGGGCAAGTACAAAACATCCTTGGCCATTTGAGCTGGTCCAGTCCTGCTAGACCGCTCGGCCATGATTTCAGTTCAGGTTACCTGGCAAATTATGCCAGCACACAGAGCATACTTTCTCCTTGGGGGTCACTGGCCCGGAGATTTGTGCCCCCAGGAAGCCAGGAATAGCCACCCAGCTATGGTTTTGGAGCTCCGAGCTGGGTTGGGGCAGGAAAAAATATGAAAGAGTATACAGGTGGGGGAAAGGATATGTTTAACAGAAAACCTCCGAGCTAAAATCTTTTCCAGGTGGGAAATGATGCAGTATCAGCCAATTTTGGGGGTCCTGTAGGAAATGGAGCATGAACATTTTGAGTTTTGCCCTTTGGGTGCCTCTTGCCCGAGCCTGTGCCTGGATCTGAACAGAAGCATAAGCTTTGGAGTTAGGCTGGCTTGAGTGAGTCCCAACGGGCTGGGGAAGTCGTGACCTCTGTGGTCTGGATTTCTTGTGTCTGGAACGTAAACAATAATCCGGTCATTTTCACGAGTCACGGAGGATGAAGTGAGGTAATGCCTGAGGAGCTAAGAGTTAGTGCCGGGAGCAGAGAGGATCCTGACCCGGAACTAGTGGTCAGATCCACAACTGGGTACCTGCTATGTGTCGAGCCTTATATTTCGCACCGTGCGAACATCAGTTAAATTGCTCTGACAGCCGTCTACTGCAGTACTATGAGGGCAGGGACCAGGCCTTCACATATAGCCGGACCCTCAGCAGATGCTCCATGAGGCTTCTTGACCGACGGCTGTGGAAGGTCCCTATCTCCAGAACGAGGATGCCGCTGCTGGCCTTCAGGGAGAAGGAACAGGGGAGACCACAGCGTCTGGGGGACAATAAAGAGGAATGACGTTTTGCTCCAGCAGAAGTGGGAGGAGGAGTTTGTGAGGATAAATGAAGCCAGTGGCGGTGCAACGAAAGAGGATAGCAGGGAATTTTAAGAGAAACTTTAGGGGCACCTGGGTGGCGCAGTCGGTTAAGCGTCCGACTTCAGCCAGGTCACGATCTCGCGGTCCGTGAGTTCGAGCCCCGCGTCGGGCTCTGGGCTGATGGCTCGGAGCCTGGAGCCTGTTTCCGATTCTGTGTCTCCCTCTCTCTCTCTCTGCCCCTCCCCCGTTCATGCTCTCTCTCTGTCCCAAAAATAAATAAAAAACGTTGAAAAAAAAAATTTTTTAAAGTATTTAAACAATCTCTGGTTACAAAGGAAGACTATGGTCTTAGGAAACACAGAAGGAAAGGCGTGAGCAGCCAGTTTTCACCTCACGGACACTGAAGGTTTTTACCTGGAGCTTTTTCCTTCTTCCAGTTGGTGCCCAGACAACAGAGAAGTAGTCTTAGCTCCAGCAAGTGTCGATCTGCATTGGGTATGAAGTTCAGCCACATGACACTGGCCTACAAAACGGCAATTTCATACAGTTCAACTTCCTATGTAGCTGCTGCCTCTTTTTTCACTTATTTTGAAACAAGCTTCCTTGGTCTGTTCATAAGCTGCCTTAAATCTTAAATAGAGGGGCTCCTGGGTGGCTCAGGCGGTTGAGCATCCGACTTTGGCTCAGGTCATGATCTCGAGGTCTGTGAGTTCGAGCCCCCGTGAGTGTCGGGCTCTGGCCTGACCGCTCAGAGCCTGGAGCCTGCTTCGGATTCTGTGTCTCCCTCTCTCTCTGCCCCTCCCCCGCTCATGCTCTGTCTCTCTCTCTCTCTGTCAAAAATAAATAAAACATTAAAAAAAAAAATCTTAAATAGAAAATAAAGTCACCTATCCCCACCATCAGAGATAACCGCTAGGAAGATTTTTGTGTATCAGTTTCCAGAGGTTTTTCTCTGCACATTTATGTGCACATTTAAGCAAGGCTGAAAACAGCCTGTAATTATGCCAGCCCGTGTTCCGTTAGCAGTTCTCCACTTAAATCTGATCCTTTGAAGTCTAGTGCTTTCTCACAGCCATGTAACACATTATTTGACATTTCCCGAATTCTGGCAGCCTCCACGGGGATAGACTCCCTGTCAGCGGGCCTGACTGAACAATTCTAAAATTATCAGCACTGTCAGAGGGCCCTCAAAGAAGCTCCTAATGAATGCGAAAGTTCAAAGTGGTTTTGTGCAGGTGTTATTTTTGGAGCCACTTTTTCAGGCTTTTACGGTACAATCCACCTCAGTAGCGGCTGCCTTCAGGAGAGCGCCAAGCTGCTGCCCGCTGGCCCCGGGGGCGGGGAGGGGGACCTGAACACCTGCCGCCTCTCCAAGCCCTGCCTGGACAGCTCAGAGTCCAGCAGTCCAGCAAGTCCCTTTTCTTGCTCCAGTCACTGAGTGCTTCTTGCTGCTGAAGAGTTTGGAATGGCCGGGGCAAAGCTGGAGTTTTTCCCATCAGTCTGGGTACCTTGGTTTTCCCAGGCCTGGTGACTCTGGGCAGAGCACTGAGCCGAGGAGGAGTAATGAGAGCCAGGCTCCTGAATGCCCTTCTCTCCCCACACAGCCATCTCCCGGGGACAAGTGCCATCCTTCCCTCTGGCGTCTCTCTGTCTCTTCTGCTTTGCAAAGAGTGCTAGCCCCACCGAGTGCATTAGGAGACTGGTGGAAGGAAGCACCAGGGGGTCCAGAGGACAAGCTATGTGTGCTGGTCAAAAGGGCACTGGGCCACGGCCTGCACACCTGAGAATGTATTCTGGTGTCAGGATGAAAATCAGCAGTGCACCGTCCTGCTTTGTTTGGCCTGTCCAATTTTGGGGGGTTTTTTTTGCTTGTTTGTTTTGTTTTTAGTGGTAACTTTCACAAAACCGGTTATCAGGCTTCTCCAGAAAAGTCCAAAGATCTGGCAGCGTGGCTCAGGTCTTCTCTTGCAATACCCGAAGCAGAGCCCTGAACAGGGCGCGTCCCTGGACCAACTCAGAATGCACCTGTCTTCTACTTGCCTGGCTTCCCCGTGTGCACTTCCTGCTTGCAACCTGCCCTTGACGAGTGACTCCTGCCCTGCTCTTCAGGCACTTTATCTGTTTCCTCATCTGCTAAGCAGGACTGACGGGCTCTGGAAGCAACAGCCCTGTGTAAAGAGAAGATGTTTCCCTCCCCCCGCCATAGGGTGTCTTATCACTCCAAAGGCAGCAACGTGGGGCCGGAGGTGGTAGGAAGGCGGGGACCCTAGGGGAGGCTCTCTCAGGCTGCTGGATATCCAGGAAATAGATCTTTCACGAAGGAAAAAGTGAGAGGACATTTTTATGGGCAAGAAGTCTCAGCGTGTGGGGTGGGTAATTGGGTGGGTTCATGCAGGAAGCACTTGGGGAGAAAGAGAGAGGACAGTCATCCTGGTAGAGGCCCGGCCTCCCCTGAACCTCACCTCAAGCGTATTCCTTCTAGATTGTTATTTGTGCGACAATAGGTAGCCAAAGAGCTAGAGTTTGCGTTATTTTAAATTGACTCTGCATTTTGGCAGCTTTTCAGGCAAAGCGAATGGACATATATGTAACTGATAAAGATGTTTACATGCAATTCTAATCTTCGCCAATGCACACATACAGTTTGGTAGAAGGTAGTGGGGACATGGATGGGCCATCTTGTTTTCCACATGTGTAACATGACGATGTGCGTGTATGCATAGTATGTCAATAATAGCCCAGCTATCATATATCTGTGTAACTCTTTACCACTGTAAAGCCCTTTCCTTACGTAATCTTACTAAAAGTTCATTCTGAGTTAGGGAGGGTAGGTTTAAATGCATCCCACATTTAAAGGGTGAGAAAACGGTGGCCCCGATTAGGTGACTTCTCCTGATGGATGGATGGATGGATACAAAATTTAATTTTTTTCCTAGTTTTTAAATTAGTATGTATGGATAGTTCTATCCATGACAGGAAATTACTTGATCGTACCCTCAGATTATCCCTGTTAAGGTTGGCATATAGCTTTCAATCTTTTTCTTTCCATAGCTATTTTTCAGCGGTACCCCATTGGTTCATGGCTGGCTTAACAGGGAGTTCTGTTACTTCTGAGTTAAGCGGTAGCAATAAATATATTTTTTGCCTACATCGCATCATTATAATGTGTCAATGTGAAAAAAATGTGATACATTCATTTATGTGGTTTGCAATTGTTTTGCCACCATAAGCATTACCTTTAGGGACACCTAAAAACAAAATACTTCCAGGGGAGGGTCATTAGACAATCTAGGAGTATTGCAGCATAAAGACCATTTCTTTTTATTCTTTAAAGTTTATTTACTTATTCTGAGAGAGAGAGCACTGTGGGTGCAGGGGGTGGACAGGGAGAGAGAGAAAATAGCAAGCAGGCTCCACACTGTCAGTCCCAGTGTGGGGCTCGAACTTGTGAATTGTAAGATCATGACTTGAGCCGAAATCAAGAGTCAGACACCTAACAGACTGAGCCACCCAGGTGCCCCAAGACCATTTTAAAACACCACTGTCATTGTTAGCATCATCTCCTAAGATAATACACACATCCCTTTTTTTCCTATAGCTCCACCCACACTGGGTTCTATAACTTTCACTTTTTTTTGGTAGATGCACATAGTGGGAATATGAGATGCCCTAACAGGCTGTGGGAGATCTTTCTGTGTGAGCGGGTGCTCAGGAATCATTTACTTCTCTTCCTCTGGCATCTCCAACCAGGCCTGTGGGATCCAGACTCAACAGAGAACAAAAGGGAGATTCGAGCCTCCAGGATGGCATTCAGCCTTAAGTTCAGAGCTGTGAGTTCCTCCTTAACTTTGTTATTTTATCTTTTTTTATTGTAGTTAATCAAAAATTAATTTTAAATAATTCAATCAAAAGTTATACATCCTCATAACTTTAGGTCCCCTTTAAAAATTTAAGCCAAGTAAAAATGTTTGGGATGCAATTTGAACCTCAAATTCCAGTCCCTCAACCCAGACCATTTCTTTGGAGATCTATTGTTGGGGAAAAGAAGCCATATCACAATCTGTGAACGAAGGAAAAAATGAGGGTGACAATGGCTATGGACAAAGGAAATGCTCAGTGAAAATCTCTGAGACATGAATGATAAAGAGGAATGTCCCTGCGAAAATCTAGAAAAATGTTCTGGGCAGCGGGGATGGCCAGAGCATCAACCCTGGGATGGGAATGAGTGATAGAAGCAAAAAGAACACCAGAAGGGCAGGGAAACTGTCTCTTTCTCTGCCCTGAACTCCTGGCCACCATCCAGGCTGTGGGGCCCGATGACCCGATCTGCACTGGTTGCCCCAGGCCCTCTGTATGGCACTGACTTGTTACTCTTATTCCTTTGTGGTATGTCCTTTTAAAACGGGATTTTATGTTGGTGGCCTCAACTGTTTAGGATCTAGCTCAGTACTGCGTAGTAAGAAAATGCTTGCTGATGATCTAAAGTAAACGTTAAGTCTGTGCAGTAAAGATGCACGTGAATAGAACCATTAGGCCTTTCAGGGTTCCTTAGTCCTGTTTCACGCACAAGTTTAATGAGACTGTTAATTAAAATGAATGAGGTGAGCTATTTGCTTAATCCACAACAGGTTAGAAATAGCACTATAATGATGGCTGCTGCTGATAAAGCAGGGAGGTTATTGCTACATATACTTATAGTGACACGTCAGAAAGAGCGTGTAATGGCCTGACTGCTAATACTATGCAGCAAGGAAAGAAGCAGAAAAATCACCAAAAACCTCCCCAAACATAGACGCACACATTCATACATGCACATGCACACATAATACACACGTGTGCACACACAGAAAAAAACTTAATACTTAGCTGTCTGGGCCTATTTACGGTAGAAAAACAGCTCTGAGATGCTTGAGAAATTATGAGATTGTCACTGGATTCTGTAAAATGATCATAAGTCATCGGAAGTTGTGAAGATTCAGTTTGCTCCTGGCAGGAAAAGTCTGCGGTTTATGTGTGTGTGTGTGTGTGTGTTTTAATGTTTATTTTTGAAAGAGAGAGAGAGAGACAAAGCACGAGCCAGGGAGGGGCAGAGAGAGAGAGAGAGGGAGACACAGAATCCGAAGCAGGCTCCAGGCTCTGAGCTGTCAGCACAGAGCCCAACACGGGGCTCGAACTCATGAACCACGAGATCATGACCTGAGCTGAAATCACACATTCAACCGACTGAGCCACCCAGGCGCCCCTCTGTGTGTTCTCTTTTAAAAGTGTGTCACATAATTGGTTAAACATCTGGGACACAGCAAGCCATGTATACAAGTGCTAGCTATGCCGAAGATTATGGTAAACATTACGTGACTCAGCCAGTAAATGGCTCAAACCTACTGGCTTCAAAGGATTTCAAAATCAGTGATATAACCCAGCGCCTCCTCTCTTCCCTGTACCCTTCTCCAGGACCACTAGGTTTGTTTAGTTTAACTTTTTAATTGTGATATATTCATGGGAAAAATAAAATACGTGGGATTAGTACAGCTCAAGGATTTATCACACAGCAAATGACCACAACCCAAAAGGAGGACACTGTCAACCCCTCAGGAATCCCTGCATGTTCCCTCAGTCTTACCCACTTGCTTCCCAACACAGGGACCTCCACATGAGTTCTCTGGGAAGTCCTTGCTTCTTTTCTTCATAGTTTTACCACTTAAGCGTGCATTCCTGAACACCAAGATTTAGTTTGGGCTGGATCGGGAATTTTTTTTTTTCAACATTTATTTATTTTTGGGACAGAGAGAGACAGAGCATGAACGGGCGAGGGGCAGAGAGAGAGGGAGACACAGAATTGGAAACAGGCTCCAGGCTCTGAGCCATCAGCCCAGAGCCCGACACGGGGCTCGAACTCACGGACCGCGAGATCGTGACCTGGCTGAAGTCGGACGCTTAACCGACTGCGCCACCCAGGCGCCCCTGGATCGGGAATTTTATACAAGGGAAATCAAAGAGTATGAACGCTTCTTTAACTTAGCATTGTTTGTGAGATAACACCTATCCATTTTGTTCCACGTAACAATAAATTGTTCCACGTAACAATAAATTGTTCCTTGTCATCACATGTTATCTGGCCACTTTTGACTCCCCAAACGGGGATTTCATAATAGTGTTTCCTGGTCTGCGGGCTTTGTGGTTAATGTTTCATTCTATGGAAATGGACATTTGAGCGATTGTGTGGGCTGTGTTGCCATGGGCAACTTTGTGTATGTCTTTTGTTGAACAGAGGGTACATTTCTCTTGGGCTTTCGCCGCGAGATGTATACACCGGGTTTAAATCTAACCGTGCTCTAATTTGCATTTCCTTCAGTTGTGATATAGAGCATCTTTTAATGTGCTTGTTAATTATCCTCTTTGTGAAGTGCCTGTTCTAGTCCCTTGACCATTTTTTAATTGGATTTTTTTCTTGATATATGAACATTCTTTATGTATTCGGAAGTCCGTTCTTGGTCAGTTCTGAGTGTTCCAACCCTCTTCCTCCCCCCTGGCCTCACCTCTCAGGCAAATTCTGTTTCCTTTATGGTTAATGCATCTTGTATGCTATTGAAGAAATCTGTCCCCACCTGGAGTTCATGAATATTTGTCTATATTGTTTTCTAGCAGTCCTATTATTTTGACTTCTACATTTAGGTACATTCTTTTATGCAGCGTGTTAGGTAGATGGTCAAGTTTCACTTGTCATTCGGATATCCATTTATTGCTGTTTGTGTTTACCCTGCTGCTCAGCCATAATTTGGCCACAAATCAAGTGTCCATATATGTTTCTGAGCTCTCTATTCTTCTCTCTACTCAGACACATTCTTTGGGTAACCAAATATCCCTATAAGGAAAAGGAGGGAAGAAATCAGCGAAAATTTCTTGGTGATTATGTGGGTGAACTCGGTAACTGGGCTAAGATTTTACCTCGGCCACCAACTAGTCCTGCAACATTGGGATAAGCTGTTTAACTTCTCTGGGGCCTCGTTTCCTGGATTTTATACCTAGCTCTTAGTACTACAAGGATTAATGACTTGATATATGTAAAATGGTTAGTACACGTGAAGCACTCAATGAATAGCAGTCATGATCCTTAATCTGCAATTTAAAAACTCCCTTAGAGGGGCGCCTGGGTGGCGCAGTCGGTTAAGCGTCCGACTTCAGCCAGGTCACGATCTCGCGGTCCGTGAGTTCGAGCCCCGCGTCGGGCTCTGGGCTGATGGCTCGGAGCCTGGAGCCTGTTTCTGATTCTGTGTCTCCCTCTCTCTCTGCCCCCCCCCCCCCCCCCCCGTTCATGCTCTGTCTCTCTCTGTCCCAAAAATAAATAAACGTTGAAAAAAAAATAAAAAATTAAAAAAAATTAAAACTCCCTTAGCGCCAAACCCTAAAGTGAATTGATATATAAAATCGAAAGTTATGCCATTTGGTATAATATTCGTACATTTTTACAGCAAACAATATCCGTAGGTCTGATTATAGGGTGCTGTCTAGATCCCACTAGAGTGTCTCACCTCTTCTTTTCTAAAACTGGAAAGTTCTACATTCTGAAACACATCTGGCCCCAGAGCCTTGGTAACCGTTGTGGGCTGATATTAGCTCAAAGTTTTGTAGCCTTGGGCCAGACTCTACGTGGGCCATGAATTTGCATTAATGATGCCATGAATCCAATCGGTTTTAACTTACAGGCCAACTGTAGGCACCCAACAAGTGAGCTGAAAGTAGTTTCTCGATGTTTGTGTGTAAACATAGGCTGTTTAAATTATGTGTTAAGTTCTCAGCAGTGAACTTTCCCTTTCCAATGTTTTTGAAATTTTGATCTATTAGCTCCTTGTTGGGAGTGATAGGAAGTGCCCCACATCAAAGCCCACAGTTACTGGGGGGAGGCTTGTCAGGATGAATGTCCAAATGAGGCTGTTCCCGTCTGCAGCCCACATGCCCAGGGACGGAGGTGTGGCTGAGCTCAATGAATAGGTGCCAACGGTTCCCAACACCAGGTGTTCTGCTTTGGAGGTCACTCCGAGGAAAGGTGCTGGCTGATCACTATCTCCAAGGGCTGGCTTTGAAGTCTGCGACGCACTTAGCAAAACCATTGTCCCTCTAATAAAAACAGCCTGGGCTGATTCGATTTCCGTGTCCACTCTCCAAGCAATATGTCCTGACCCTTGGACTGATGTGCCCAGCATCTGAGCTGTGGAGTAGTGACCTCAGGGCCCCAAGGTTCCAGATGAGACTAATCAAATCTTCCCACTCAATCTTGTCCCAACACCGGGTGTTCCCAGTGAAGACTACAATGGTTGATATGGACTGAGTACTCGTGTGCACATCAGGTACCATGCTGTGTGCTGTAAATAGTTGAGCTCACTTACTCTGATAGGGACCATTATTCCCATTTTATACAGGAGCAAATGAAGGCAGGCAAAGCAAGGGTTAAAACAGGGAACTGAGTTTACGTGTGTAGCCACTGACTTCTCAGCCCCGGGGAGAGCCCTGCTCAGTAGCTTCTAGGAAGCAGCGCTCCTGACATCTTCCCCCTGATGGAGGAGAGAGCTCTTGGCTTGGGGATGAAACCAGCCTCGTTCCTATGGGCCCTTCTACTCTCTCGTCGTGCTCAGTAAAACTTTTCCTCCACTATAAAACAGGACCATGCGGTGGAGGGAAGGGTCTGGGATTTGGAATAAGATCGAAGTTTGATCCCTGCTCAGCAAATCCCGAGTAATCCTATGCCATGCCCCCTAACCCTTCTAGAAGTCTCAGCTAAAATGGAAGCCGCTGTACCCGTGGGAAGGTGTGTGGGGGGGTGCTTTGGAGAATGACTGCCCGCCCATAACCCCGCAGCTCTTAAGGATAAGCGTGACCATGGGCTCTCCCTGGGACAGGTGTGGATGGAGAAAGATGTGTGGTGGTTTCACCAGGAACACACAGGGCAGGGCAGCCGGTGAAATAAGGGACACGGTCTGCTAGAGCTGGACGAGCTGGCAGGGGTGCCCTTCTGGAGAGAAGAGCAGCCCCTCTCCCCATGCTCAGCCCCGGCTAATCCAGCCCCATCCCTTGGCCCACCCAGGGCTCCAGCCGCAGCTGTTTTAACTGCAGAGTCCAGGCTTCTGGGGCAGAAAGCACCCCAACGCCTGATAAGGCCAAACAATCCCGGCTTTGTTTTGGAAGGATTTGTCCCTGAGTTTCCAGTTGGCTTTTATCTGTGTCTCAGCGTCTCTGACCTCTTCAGCCTCACAGGCGCTAAACTGTCTTGGGGAGGACAGAATGGGGACGGGGCGGTGGGGGGGGGGGTGGGGAGCCGGGCTAGTCCCCCACTTGGCCCGGTGTCGCGTGGGAGGGCGCGCAGGGCGCGCAGGGCGCGGGACGGGCGGTGGCTTTGGGGCTCGGGGACCGTGTGGGGATCTCCCGCAGCAGCCGGGCCGCCTGTCTGTCTTCCCTCCGCAGCCGGCGAGGTCACGATGGGCTCATTAAGTCGGCAGGTAGGCAGTGCCCCGGCGGCGGCGGCAGGCGGTCCTGGAATGTGCGAGGGGCGTGATGACAGCAGCTGCCGCCGGGTCTTTGCGCAACACCTTCGCTATATATACCCCAGCGGCTGAACTCTACCTGGTTCCTCCTTGGGTCCATTACCTGCGCTGGGAGCGCTGGTGAGTACCGCCGCCGGGGCGAGGGCTCTTCCTTCTCCCCTCTCGCTCTCCAAAGAAGCTTCATTTACTTTTAATTCACTTAATTCTTTTAGACATCCCTCGATGTTGACCTCAAAGAGCTTGGCTGGCTTTGGACTGCGGAAGACAAAAAAATAAACCTTCTCTAAACTTTCAGATTATATTTTTTTCGATGCTGCTGCCGTGGCTGTTATTACAATTCCCATGACTACACTGCTTACCCCTGGCCATGTTATTAATGAGCCACTGTTGGGGGTTCTGAGACTGTGGATGTTCTGGCATTCGTAGGTCAGGGAGGAAAAATGGGGGAATAAGAGGTGCCACATAGGGACTGGGACGACTGGGCTCTCTTTTTTGGTCACGAACTAGCTGTGTGACCTAAAGCAGGTTGCTGTGAGCCCCTGGGCCTCAGTTTACCCCTCTTTGCAAGAGGGGGAAGGGAACCCTCCCACAGGCTTTCCTGCGCTGAAAATTCTAGGTGTGTGTGGCTGTCCAGTATAACGCAGTGCCCACGAGTGTGACTTCCACGTGCTGCCATTCTTGTTTGCCGAGTTATTTATCTAAAGTGACTGCAGGGTGCAGTCTAGTTTGCTGGTGGGGGTCCGCACAGGGCTGGTCTTTCAGCTTGCCCCGGGGGGAACAGAGTCAGAGGGTACCAGGTGAGCAGTCGGAGGGGGGGGGAAATGGCTTGCAAGGAAATGTGCTCAGGTGGGGGCGGGATGGGAGCACCCCGCATCTCCAAGCCAGAGAGGGGGTGGCACATGGAATGGGCTTACATTCAGTCCTCAGATCCCCAGAGGCAGTTGCCTGCGGTGGGTAGCTGGCACGAAGCTGGAGAGAGTTAGAAGCACTCATTTTCCATAAGGAGATGGCAGCTGTCTGAACCGTGTCGATTTCCTGGAGGCAGCTTGTGGATTTCTGCACTTAGAATCCCCTCTCCCTCCCTGTTTCTATTCACAAGTGATTTCTGTGTTCGCCCTGCTTGCGACAGTCCTGTTTGTCTTGCTTCGCCCTCTCCCGAGCCAGAGTTTTTTAAGTTGTTCTGGGCCCGGTGTTCTTGAAAAGGTTGTGCCTCATAGGAACAACGATTGTTTCTGGTTGGTAGGAGTGTTTGAATCTCTCTGCTCCTGCCAGCCAACCAGCTGATAAGGATCTCTGTTTTTGTAACTTTGGGGACTGGTGGTAAGAAGATCGTGCTTGTACAAGGTTTGGATGTTTAACAAATTGCCCCCTCCAAAGTCCACCCCCAAATCACTCAACCGTCTCATTGAAACAAGTCCCCCTTGGTGGGAGGATGGACGTCTGGATTAAGCTGTTAGGCACAAAGCTGACATATAAATAGCCTGAATTCAGTTTAATGAAGAAAACAGCTTCTTGGGATCATTTTAATGATCATAATACCATTTTTAGCCACCTTCCTCCCGGCCTTCCCTCCTTCTCCCCACCCTCCCCCGCCCACCCAACCACCACCCTAGGGACAGAATGGCAACATCAGCAGGAAGTAGTCAGGATATCCCACGGAACTTAAAAATACACAAGAGTGTAAAAAAGAGGGCTGCAAACAGACTGCAATATGTCCAAAGTGTTTTTGTGAATTGGCTCTTTTAACCACCCAACGCAATGCAAAATAATTGATATAGATATAAGTTAACTGCAGGATTTAATTTTAAAATATCATAAGTGTAAATTATGAGGGCGTGGTCTGGTAATATGGCCCTAGTTTAAAGAGAGAGTAAAATGTCTTTTTAAAAGACTGTCAGTACATGTAGTCAAAAGTCTAAACTGAAGCCACTCATCAATGCAAAACCCAGGCCGACTGCTTTTGTGTCCTGCCCCGCGCGCCCCCTTCCTGCCATTGCCATGTCCTTGGGGGGATTAGTTTGCCTTGTGGTGGTTGAGGGAAGATGGAAAATTAAGTAGCCCTCTTGGGGTTTATTCCCCTCTTGGGAATTTTTGAAGTCTTGGGCATTCTTTCAGAGTAGGAAAAGATTTCTTACGCGTCTTGAACTTCGACATCAGACTACCTGAGTTCGAATTGTTTCTGAAGGTGCAGTGTCTTTATAACTTGAGGCCATGAATTTCTTTGTGCCTTGGTTTCCTCCGCGGTAGGATTAGTACTGAGGCATGAATACTGAAAAGTAAATTCACAGAAGTAAAGTGCTTGTGAGGTTAAACGGGTTACTTTGTGTCCGGGGCTCGCTCAGTACCTGATTCGAAATGCTCAAGAGCCATTTGGGTGGCGCCTGTGTGCCAAACACTGTCGTGCGTGCCGGGGCCGCACAGGTCATCCTCCCTGGGCCCAGGAGGCCAGAACGTGTGCCTGTCCCCCGCCTCCTCTGCCCCCCGTCGTCAGATGGCTGCTGCTGTTCAGAGTACAGGTGGCCCCGGCACAGGTCCTGGTTGGAGAAGCTCAAACAATGCAGAGCGTAAGGGTTGGGCGACCGCCAGGTGCCCTACATTTTCCTGTTCCCGGGTCTGAGAAGAGCTGAGAAGTCTCCTCTCGTTGGCCTATAAGAGTTCCTGCTGGCATGGGATACACATATGGATGCAGGAAGTTGAGCCAAAAGGGTTATTGACATAGCCAGGTCAGTTGTAAGGATGAGTGGAGGGGAGCAAGGAAGCGAATGTGTGATCATAGCCACGCACCTCATACCTAGGCATTAAAAAAAAAAAATCTTTGTGGGTATTAGTACCAAACGGTCAAAATGGATGACTTTATCCTTTCTTCTCTGCTTTTTTCTGGCAGGTGGCAAGAGTGTGCCGGAGTGCGCCCTTGGGAAGGTGGGGAGAGGGAACAGTAGGTCAGAGGATGCTCTGGGGAGAATGCCTATGGAGGGGCTCAAAGGCCCCGAAGGCCTCTGCTGATCCCCAAAGCCCCTTTCTAGAGAAGCGAGTTCCAGACAGGCCAGTGTGTGCCTGCCGCTGGGAAAGTGGCGTCAGATTCGGATTGGGGCCTCTGTCCGGCTCATTCAGTGTCTGCCTCTCCTGCTTAGCTGAGACTCCTAAAAAGGCCTGACATATGCCAAATCCAAATCTCTGGTATGCCAGAGCCTTTGTGGGAACCGGGTAGCCTGTCATCACGGTGTTCTTGGCTGGCTCTTCTAGCTGCTTGAGTGAGTCTGCAGACCCCTGCAGAGGGACAAGCCCCGCCAGCTCTCCCAGAAGCCGCTAGAGTTCCCACTGAGCCTGGACCGGGTGGGGCCCCTTGGCCCCTTGGTTTCCATGCTGCTTTGATGGGGCCCAGAGGATTCCTCCTCCCTCTGTCGCGGCGTCTGGCCGAAAGGTCTATGGAAGGGCCCCCAGCTTTGGAACCAGCATTTCTGGGTTCAAATCCTGACTCCGTCTACAGGTAGCTGTGGGACTTCGTTAATTTCTCTGGGTCTCAGTTTCTTTGGAAACCGGAAAGAACTTCTGTAAACTGGAAAGAACTTCGTTGCTGTAAAATTTAATGAGGTCATGGATCCTGTAGGGCACTCCCCTCGAGACACACACACACACACACACACACACACATGCATACACGTTAGTGCCTTTCTCTCCTGTGCTTTGGGTTCCTTTAGCGCACAAATATTTACAGAGAATCCCCGGCTGTGCTGAGCACTGAGATAAGGAGCTGGTGGTCTAGGGCACAGTGGAGTTTGGGCTGTGCATTGTTTGCGATGCAATTCGTTCCACAAAATTCTGTGCGCTTACTCTGCCGGGCACTCTGCGCGGGGCCTCACCTTTGCTCATCAGTCAGTCAGTCCTACCACAGTTGACTGAGGGAGATGGTATTATCCCCACTTTTGAGATGTTGAAACTGAGGTTCGGGGGCACGCGCTGTGTGCCAGGGGCTATGATGTCAGCAGCCTTGGAAGATCCAGGGGCCTCGAGGAGCATCTGCCCAGGGCCGATCATGGGGGGGTTTGCTCCGAGTCATCCCTTTACTCCAGATCCGTGGGGTCCACCTGCACAAGAGCTGGGGCTCTGCCGCCTGGGAAGGCCAGGCGAGCGGGGCCTGTGTACCCACGCTGCTGAGGACAGTGACTGGTGTCCCAGGTGTCCTGCATTTCCCCACTTCCCAGGTCCTGAGAGGAGCAGCCGGAGCTGTGGAGGTGGAGAGGGCCAGGAGGGGAGTGGCCGGCAGTTGCAGAGTGCTCCGGGCTTGACCGGATGGCTCTCCTGGCTGCCTGCCCCGGGGCTCGCTCAGTACCTGAGCTTGCTTTTCTTACCTGCCAGGGGTCTAACGCAGTGAACTTCCCCCAACGATAGTGGAGCACATGCATGTACCAGAAAATGAAGTATTGCATGACGGGAAGTAATTGCTTCATCAGGGAAGTGTTTGTAAAGAGGGCATGGGCTTGCCCACATGGCTGGACTTGGAATAGGGAAGAAAGGACTTCCAAGAAGGAGGAGTGGAGACATTCCATAGAAATTTTCTTTTGCTTTCGGTGGTACTGACAGTGCAGTGAGGGCCTGCAGGTGAGTGAAGCCAGCACTGGCCTCACAGAGAGTAAGTATTCAAGACAGTTTAGCGCATTGAGCCCCCCCGCCACGATATGCTATTCCTTTCCGCTCGGGTCAGTGCAAACGAGCGTCCTCCTGTTCTATTGCCGGCAGTGTCCTAAGCCACCTGCACATCGGCCCACGGAAGCGTCTGTTTCTGTACTTGCTACATACTTTGTGTTCACTCCAGGCAATTATCCCGATCAGCCAGAGAAATCCAGTCACCGAAAACATAATTTGAATAGGCAAACAATCACCCTTCTTACACCTTACTGCTGATGAGAGCCCAAGTGGGGCTGTTGTGACATTGAGGGCGCAGTTTCTTGATACACTGGCCCCATCTAACAGATCTTGTCCAACCCAACCTGCTTATCACGAGGAGGGGCAGCCGCTCATTAGTAAGATTCGGGCTTGATTTGTTTCCTAGGCGTGGGTCCAGTTCATTCCTTCAGCAAACCCTGTATGTTGACTCTTCCCTTCACAAATACGAAGGGCCTACTAGGTATAGTCTACTGAGTGTTGGGAGGAAACGCATAATATACGGGTCTTGCCCTCTAAAACTTAAATTCCAGTTGTCCGTGACTAGCCCAGAGCAGCCCACTGCGAGCTCAAAATTCATGTAAGTCTTGTACTTTGTGCTACACGTCCCTGCTTGTTTTAGTGTGATAGCTGAAAACCGCACAGGGTTTACGATGTGTCAAATGCTATTCTGAGAACTTTTAAAACATAATGCGCTTCATCATAAGAATTCTTCGTCCGGGATATTATCTCAGTTTGACATGTAGGGGAAACAGAGGAGCAAAGGAATTAGCCCAAAGTCACACAGCAGATGGCTTGGCTGAGACTTGAACCCAGGCAGGGGGGATCGAAGGTCTGGTCTCTTAACCTGTAGACCGGTGGTTCTCAGTCCCCGAGGGATATCTGTCAACGTCTGGAGACGTTTTTGGTTGCCAAAACTAAGGGGGAGGGGGTGCTCCTGGCACGTAGTGAGTAGAGACCAGGGGTCTTGCTAAATATCCTACAATGCACGGGACAACTCACCCAACAAAGCATTATCTGGCTCCAAATGTCAACAGTGCCAAGGCTGAGAAACAATGTGCTCCGTGTAAATATCACCTCTCCAGCGTAAATCATCTACCAGTCACTCTATTTAACGTCCCCTCTCCCCAGTTAGGTGAGTGAAATCCGTGCTCCAGGAAAATAAGTTTATGTCCTGACCAAGGATGTTGTAAATAAGGGTCCCAACCTCACTGACAGGTTGAGCTGTGTTTAAAAACCGTCTCTGTCCCTCCCCTGCTGGGTGAGTTTGCACAAGTTGCTTCGTCTCTTGGCACTCCAGGTTTTTCTATCTGCCAGTGGGGATGAGCATGACCCCTTTCCTGCATAAAGATTGAATCAGATAATATGTGTCAGGGCCCAGCACAGCACCTGGCACCTCGCTGGTGCTCATTAAATGGTACTTGTTGTTATTAGAGTCAATTACACCGTATGTGGTGGAGTGCCGTGTGCATATGTGCTGTATGTCGGGCGCGTGGGCAAGGGCGGATCAGAGAGGCCTGCGGAACTGTGGCAGGGGAGGAGAGAGGACCCGGGGGGGCCCACAGATGAGAAGTGGGTATTCTGGGGGGGGGGTGTGCTACCTAGGCAAGAGCAGAGGTGCTGGGTTGGGGGGCTGTGGGAGATGACCTTGCGGTTCTTGGGGATGGTAGCAGGAATGACAAACAGCAAACTTCCACGGAGGGGAGCGTCCGGGGTGATGGGGAAGTAAGTTGGACTTCAGTCGGGGTGAGGTCGAAGCGTGGACTGCCGTTAAGCGGGCTGTGGCAGTGACGACGGAAGGTTGATGTTCCAAGGCAGGGGGAGTGCTTTTGTGCCAATACCTGGGCGGCAGGTGCTTCCAAGACCCAGCTCATGGAGCCCTCGCTTCCTCCCAGGACGCTGCATACGGAGGTGAGGCGCTGGCTTCTGCCACTCGGGTCTTAAGGCATCTTCTCCATTTGCCTGGCAATGGGCCTTTAATCAGATACGTTGCACTTCTGATGCTATTATTACATGACTCATCCCTTCTAGGAGTGTTCCAGTCATGTTGTAGTTGAGGCAAACACAGATTCTGGAGTCAGAGACTCTCAAGTCGCACTGCGGCCTTGGGCCAAGTGGCTTTACCCCTCTGAAATGCTTTGGTTTTCTCATCTATAAAATGGGAAGAACACTAACCCCTCAGGGTTGCTCAGAGGAGGAACACGAACCAATTGGACAGGTTACTGTTGCAAGCACTTTGCAGAAATTAACTCATTGAAGCTGTCTAACAACCCAGTGGGCTATATAGACTGTTATAAGCTCGATTCTACATACGGGAAACTGAGGCACAAAGCAGCCGCGTGATTTGCTCAGGTCTCAGTGTATCTGGGGCAGAGCTGGAGTTTGGTTCTGAGCCTCTGTGCTATGTAAGGTACCCAGCCTCGTGCCTGGCTGAAATTAAGAGCTCCAAGATTGTTCGTTTCTTTCCCCCAACACACTGTGGCTACGGATCCCTGCATTGGAAGAGTCACCAGGTAGACACTTGAGCTTACTCCCCCAAACCCATAGGCCTGGCCTTGTCTTTTCTTTTTAACCTCCGTGCTGTTTCCAAGCCGAGCCCGTTCACCTGCATGGTGGCCTTGAGTTGAACTTGGGGCTGTCCCAGGCCAGCCTCGGTCTCCTCCCCAACCGTTCAGCTCTGCCCCACCTCCCCTGCCCGGGCCCCAACCTTGTAGCTGCCTCCCAGCACACCCTGGGAAGGGGCCCCCCCAAATCCAACACACCTTGAGCAGCAGGCTTTGCCCCACCTTTGACTGTCAGCTATAAGAAGGCTTTTCATTGAGCCCGAGGGAGGAGTCCAGCCTGTGACAGGCATAGCAACTCCAGGAGGCCGGACCCTAGAAGCAGCCCCACTCCCAGAAGCCAACAGAGTGGCTTACAGAGAACACAGAGCCCTAGAGCAGCTGCCAGAAAAGGCTGACCTGGGCTCAAGGCTCTACCACTTGGGGCCTTGGGCAAGTTACTTAGCCTCCTTATGCCTCAGTGTTTTCATCTGTATAATGGGAGAATAACAACAACCCCCCCCCCCCCCCCCGCAAGGTTTGAGCACAGTCTGGCTTACTAAATACTGGCTCTTGCTGGCCAGGCAGGCCCCGGCATCCTGCTCAGAAAGCACGTGAGGCCTGTTGTGTGCCAGGCCCTGTGCTGGATGCTTGTTAAGTTGAAATGAAAGGCACGGCTTGTACTTTCATGGAAGCCAATGACTGCAGGATGTCCCCTGTGATCATGGGTTCTGCAGTTGCCTGGGCAAAGTCAAGAAATTCCTTAGGCTAAACAAACCGATGAAAAGCCCTTCGTGATGAGGACACACCGAATCAGCTTAAGTCCTAGCTTTACAGGTACGCCTAACAGTCACAACACTGGGTATCCCTGAACCATCTTACGTTGTGGGTCTGGGGTGGGGCTACAGCTCTTAAAAGAATTTTGGAAATTTCATAGAGTAGAAAAATAAGTCACCCACAATCCCATCACCCACTGTGAATCCCACGGGACATTTCCAGGTCCTGTGAGAACGTGCTGTGAGTAGGGCAAAAAATAGTGCCTTTTATTCACAATTTATCTAAGGCATTGCTTCTGATTCTTTTCTTAAGGTTTATTTATTTTGAGAGAGACAGAGAGCGAGTGAGTCGGGGAGGGACAGAGACGGAATCCCAAGCAGGCTCTGTGCTGTCAGTGTGGAGCTGACGCAGGGCTTGAACTCACGAACCGTGAGATCATGACCTGCGTGGAGATCAAGAGTCAGCCACTTAACCGACCGAGCCACCCCGGTGCCCCTTTTCTAATTCTTTATAAGCTTTTTTAATGGCGTGCTATTGCATTGCATGGATGTACCATGGCTAGTACAACAATTTTCCTATTTTTACTATTCACCTCTTTAAGCGACAGCGTGGCAGCATCTTCTTTGGCTTGCATCCCATTCATTCCACCAACCACCACGTATTGGGCATTGTCAGTGTGCCAGGCATAGCCGTAGACCCTAAGGATGCCATGTTGAACCAGGCAAAGCCTCTTTTTTGGGTAGAGCTTGCATTTCGGTAGGCAGGAAGTAGATCCATTTAAGAAAATTAGGAAAGGGGGAAAGAAGAAAAATAGGAAAGGACCTCCAGCACAGAATATTATACTTACAAGTATTTTTTTCTGCTGATTTGATAGTTGAAATTTATCTCACTGTTCTAATTTGCATATCTTGGGTTGTTAATGGGGCCCAATTCTTTGCAGTATTTTAGCCACTTGTATTTTCCTCTTCTGTGAACTGTTTGTACGGCACTAACGTGTGTCAGAGGACAAGCACCACGAGGAGGGGACTTCCAAGTGTGTCAAGAGCCACCCTTTGTCTCTGTGTAACCAAGAAAGGCTTTGTTGAAACAATGGCTTATGAGGAAGTGTCTACCAAAGGTTAGAAAGCATGTGGTTCTGACAAAGGGTCATTAAGCCAGGCGGCATGGCATAGGAATAATAGCTACCATTTGGCGGATGGCTGCTTGGTTCCAGGAACTTTCTAGGGGTCACTGTCAATCTCATAACCCTGCACACATAACCTGGACTTGTCCACATTTTATAGATGGGGAAACATTGATGCCTTTATGCTCAGAGGTATAAAAGGCCTTGCCTAAGCACACAGCCGCTGATAAGTGGCACTACTGGGATTCGAACTAGCTTCATTGTGTCATGCTGCCCACAGAAGACTGGGTGGTAGGTAAAGCAGGCAGAATGTGTGTTAGCATTTACGTATACGTTAAGTCCGCTGTGTGAGGTTCGGTGTGGATGTGCAGTCTAGAATAAAAGCAGGAGGGAACCATTGGAGGACCGAGAGGACGTGGCGTGCCGTGAGTTGATGAAGAGGGGTGGCTTTGCACCCCCTTTCTGACTAAAGGAGAGAGTCAAGACAGAGGCTGAGCCAGAAGGAAGTTGGAGACATCAAAGGAAGTTCAGTGGACAGACTTGAGGCTAGAATGGAAAGAAACACTGTAAGAAGTGGTTTGATTTGGTGACAGCCTAGGTGAGCGGTTGAGGGAGACCCAGAGGAGAAATATGGCATGGAAGAGCCCCCGCCTTGGAAGGTAGATTCTCTCCCGAATCTCTGCAACCTAGTTCTTCCCGCCATAGCACCTGAGTGGGCCTCCCTTCAGTGGCTGCTTCTTTAAGCTCTGTTTTCCGTCTGCAGATCATGGCTCCCTGGCCTGAGCTGGAAAATGCCCAGCCCGACCCCAATAAATACATGGAAGGGGACACTAGCCAGCAGTCCACCACACCCGGGAAAGGCAAGGACACTAGCCAAAGTAAGTGCCGATCATCCCGCCCCAGACTGGCCTCCTGTGGCTCGGGTCTGACCCTCATTCCTCATGGCCTCTGTTGCTTGTTTGAGTAGATGACAGCGGGACCCCAGTCACCAAGATCGAGCTTCTGCCGTCCTATTCCACCGTGGCACTGATAGAGGAGCCCACAGCAGTGGAAGACCCCTGGGACCTGCCCGAGCTCCGGGACACGGGGATCAAGTGGTCAGGTGAAAGCAGGCAGGCGGGACTTCCCATGCGTGAGGGATTGGGTTCACTGCCTCCACAGGATCATCTCCTTTGTGTTACCCTCTTCCGTTCCATCGCTCTGAGGTCTTTCTTTCTTTTTATTAATTTTTAAATGTTTATTTTTTATTTATTTATTTTTTAATTTATTTTTGGGACAGAGAGAGACAGAGCATGAACGGGGGAGGGGCAGAGAGAGAGGGAGACACAGAATCGGAAACAGGCTCCAGGCTCCGAGCCATCAGCCCAGAGCCTGACGCGGGGCTCGAACTCACGGACCGCGAGATCGTGACCTGGCTGAAGTCGGACGCTTAACCGACGGCGCCACCCAGGCGCCCCAAAATGTTTATTTTTGAGAGGGAGAGAGAGAGAGAGAGAGAGAGAGCGAGCACGAGTGGGAAAGGGGTAGAGAGAGAGGGAGACACAGAATCCCAAGCAGGCTCCAGGCTCTGAGCTGTCAGCACAGAGCTTGAAGCGGGGCTCGAACTCACAAACCCCAAGATCATGGTCTGAGCCGAAGTCGGAGGCTCAACCGCCTGAGCCACCCAGCACCCCTCTGATGCCTCTCATAAAAAGGTCCTGGCTAGGGATACCGCCTGCAGTCTTGGAGGCTTGGAGTCAAAGCGTAATGCGATAATTGGGGGATCTTTTGTTCTCTCATGCACTCAACAAATGTGCCAGCATGGGGGTAGTAACCAGGCCGGGCGCCATGCTGCTCCTTATAACCCACTGTGTGCTGACTGGTCCCAGGAACTGTGCTGTGGGTACAGCATTGAACAGACGAGACCCCTGCTCTGAGAGCCCCTGGATGGAGGGCTCTCCTCACCTAAATGTGGGCATCGAGGAAAGCTTCCAGAAGACAGAATATACAGCCAGGATGGCTGGCGTGCAAACAAATGCTGCATTTCTTTTCCGGGTGCAGGGTGTAAGGTCTGTCTGCAGATCAGACAGCTGGGAGGGAGGAGGTGAGAACCACTATAAAATCGAGCAGAGAAAATAGCATCCAAGGACATAACATTCCAGGATGTATGAGCGCCCAAGCCCTCCCCAAATGGAGGCTGTGATTGCTACCTTGTGGCCACATTTTAGAAAATAGTCTGTGCTGTTTTGAAGGTGCTTAGGAGAGCCATTATCTCTGACCCCGCACTTAGCAGGTGTCAAGTGCCCTTAACTGCCTCCCTCAGCGACACTGCTTCAGCTGAGCATGGAGTCTGGTTTGCCTGTCAGTGCCCCAGACCACACCAAACCCCTCCTCCCTGAAGCCAGTCCTTTAGAGACGCTTCACCACAGATTTCAACTAAATGGACTAGAGTGGTAATTGCTTTGAAAACTCTACTCACGGATGCACCCCATCTCTAAGCCTTGCCATACATAAGAGCTTACAGCCACCTGGTGATTGGGGGGGAGGGGGGGGAGGATTGGTGGGGGAGGGGAGATGAGCACTCTGAGCTCATTGCCAAACTCCTCAGAGTTTCGGGCACTAAAAGCCTGTGTCCTTTCTCCCTTACCCCAGAGAGAGACACCAAAGGGAAGATTCTCTGTGTCTTCCAAGGAATCGGGAAATTTATTTTGCTTCTGGCATTTCTCTACTTCTTCGTGTGCTCGCTGGATGTCCTCAGCAGTGCCTTCCAGCTGGTTGGAGGTATGGATGAAAGGGACAGAGATCTGGGGTGGGGTATTTTCATGCAGTTTGGTTCAGATGGTCACAAGGCAGCAAGCCCTCTCCAGCTGCAGCCTCCTGGCGGGTTTTAGGACAGAAGGGCACCGCACACCTTCTCGTGAAGTCATGCTCCCGTTTTACAGAAGAGAAAACTGAGGTCTTTAAAGGAGCTATGACTGGCTGAGATGGCTTAGGCCGGCAGCCCAGGCTGGGGCCATTTCCAAGCGGTCAGCTTCCTGTGTTTGTCCACCGACCCTAGGCAGGAAGCTGTTTGATATAAGGACTTATCTAAGGGATCCCTGCTGTCTTGGGGCCTCCCGACCTGCAGAGATTATTAGATAGGAATGCTCTCAAGCTAAAGCAACTATAGAAAATCAGGGCTGGGCCTTTGTTGGAGAAGGACAAGGTTCCCAGAGCTGGTGGATCCTTATCCTTAGCAGTTGCCTACACGTCTTGCAGGCCTGGGAGTAGCTAAGCAGTGTGAGGGGGTCCCAGAAGTTAAATCACCACATACTTGGCCACCTGTGTTCCCCTGATGG
The DNA here is from genome assembly GCF_016509475.1 of Prionailurus bengalensis. Taxonomy (NCBI): domain Eukaryota; kingdom Metazoa; phylum Chordata; class Mammalia; order Carnivora; family Felidae; genus Prionailurus; species Prionailurus bengalensis. The sequence goes on along the minus strand of NC_057344.1, from coordinate 185,732,494 downwards.
GTGACAACAGTGATAGCCAGCACGATGAATGCCTCCTGAAGTCCTAAACGTTTCTTCCCCAAACCCTTCCCATTTATGGAGAGCACTCAAAGTTGAAAGAGGTCAGCACTTAGTTTCACAGCCTTGAGTTGGCATGGTGGGATCCAAACTCGGATCCCAGAGGCACAGAAGACCATGGATTTCTATTCCCCTGGGTGCCTTCTTGGGAACTCATCGTTGTGACCTGGGAGAATTGGGAGAGGGGGCACTTGTGAGGGTGTATGAAGGGCAGACTGACTTCCTGGAAGCCACCCCCAGGAATCCCAGCGTAAGCAAGGGATTTTGCTCTCCAAGTGTCTCAGATGAATTGCCTCTACCCTCTTGGGCCTTGGTCATCTTCAGTGAATGGATTGGGGAATGGATGGATCGTCTCAGGCATCTGAGGCTAGGCCGGAGCTAGAGAATGGGGGTTGGGTAGGATTGATAGAGAAGAATGAGAATATCCATTCGTGGGGGGGGGAATTTTCTGAGTCGGGAATATATCCCCAGAGACAGGAATTAGCGCATCTGGAGACCCACCAACACCTATTGGGCCAAGTGCGGAATTGAGGCCAGGTTGGCGGTCAGAGAAGGCTGGGGGAGGGCTTGCTGATGAAGGAGTAGTGGATGTATGGAGGCTGTAGGGTGAAGGGACAAGAGGAACAAGGGGTGCGGCATGAGTGGGGAGCGAGGTCACAGAAGTGGAGACATGGCCCCAGGGCAGCACTGGGAAGAAGCACGTGGCAGATGCACTGGGAAGATCCCAGGGGTACCAGCTGGGCTGGAGGCTGGCCTCCCTGACCCACAGCCAGCTGGTCGTGGCTGGAGATGAGATGTCTGTGTATTCAGTTGCCCACCTAACTTTCCATCTGGTGGCTGTGGGCTTGTTTTTCAGGAAAGGTGGCCGGGCAGTTTTTCAGCAACAACTCTATTATGTCCAACCCCGTGGCTGGGCTGGTGATCGGAGTGCTGGTGACTGTCCTTGTGCAGAGTTCCAGCACCTCCTCGTCCATCATCGTCAGCATGGTGGCCTCCTCGCGTGAGTCCAGGCACCCGTGGGCCCAGACATTCCAGGCATTCCCCCGCCCGGCTGAGGAACCCAGGATTTACTCTGAATGTGTCCAGGCTTGTCACCATGGTCTTCCTATCTCGTGCAGCTGTGATGTGCTCTGCTTTATCCCAGGCAGTCTCCTGTTTCCATTGCCATGGCTGAGTCTGAAAATCGTCCCCGATGCTTGAAGACCCAGCTCTGAATTCTCTAGAACTGTGTTGCCCCGTCCATCAGGCACTAGCCACATGTGGCTATTTAATTTTATTTAAGCTTAATTTATTTTCACTTAACATATAAAAGTGAGTTGCTTGGTTGCACTGACTGTATTTCAGGGGATCAATAGTCACACGTGGCCTGTGGCTGCCATATTGGACCATGTATCTACATGGTCCTTTCAAGAACATTTCCGTCACTGCTCAGTGCTAAGAATAAATTATAAATAAATCCACACATTGGCTTGGGGACAACCAAGCTTGGGAAGCTGGCATTCCAAACATGAACCTGCTGATATTTGCTCTGGCTGAATCAGGACAGATACTCCGGCACCGGTGGGGGTTGCCTTCTCCAGATACCTCTGGACCAAATTGAACAGATTAATTTTCAGTACAAACCAGCATGTTAGCAAAGTTAACTAGAACTTTCTTGGGCTAAATTAGAAAAAGATATTCTTTAAAATTACTTCCACATGTTAGAACACTGTGGCAGCGTACTAATTTTGTCAGAGAAATTGTACTGCTGGGAATTTGCCATAATAAATACACAAGTCCTTACACATTGTTTCCTGTTCTCCCGTAAGCTGGCCTTGCATCTGTAATATGGAGGACAGAGAAATTTAGAAAGGCACTTTGAAACTGGAATCCACAGAAGGGCTTCTTCATGGAGCGTGTGGATTCCCTGAAATTATGTGCCGGGACTTTTTGCTCGGTACATGTGCGTATTTCTGTGGTGGGCTATCCTAGCTTGAATCAGATTCATAGCCTGGTGCAGACCCCAGAATGGGTTAGGAAATGCTGCTTTGTTACTTACCAGCTTGAATGAGGTCTGCCTGCCTTGGGCCACATCGGGAACATGGCCAGGCTGCCTTCCTAAACTTGCTAACTCTCACCAACTTTCTCTTTTCCACCCCCCGCCCCCCCAGTGCTGACTGTGCGTGCCGCCATCCCCATCATCATGGGGGCCAACATTGGGACCTCAGTCACCAACACCATTGTGGCGCTCATGCAGGCAGGAGACCGGAGTGAGTTCAGAAGGTAGGAGGCCCAGAATCAGCCTTTGCTGCCACGAGGCTCATCGGTTTCGGCCAGGTTGTCATAACTGCCTTAAACTAGCCAATGAGAACCTTCTGGTCATTCCTAGAGCAGTTTGAAGTAGCCATTGTGGAGTACAGCTGGGGGTTGGAATCACATACTTACCGGTTGATTTAACTCAGCTCCCTGGTATGCAAAGCCAGGATAATTGTGTCGTCTATCACCACTGTTGTCCAAAGGAGTAAACCCAGCCAAACAGGTAAATGCTTAGCAAGGTACCTGGCACATAACCAGAGCTCCCTAAATGCAAGCCCTAGCTAGAAGCCTACTTGCTGTGTGGCGTAGTTAAAACAAGGCCAGTTAGGATAGGATTTACCATCCCGCTTAGTCAGAAATAATTATAACCTCCTAAAGCTTCCTCTTTGGGTGAGCTCAACCCCAGTTACCTTTCCTTTGTTCTCCACTTGCCGGTAAAAGGCAAACTGTAGCTTTTGTGGATGCATAAGATCTGAAAACGGGACAGGTTAAAACAGGCAAAGGTTAATGTGAAAATTAACCACGTTCTCTGGCCTGTCTTCTAACTGATGGGCTTTTCCCAGAAGTTCATAAAATAGAGAAGGCAGTTTGTCTGCATGATGTAATCGCCATGTGGGTCAGGCAGACAGCATTAAACAGGCTGGCTGGGGAGTCAGCAAATGTCATCCCTCTTCTGTGGGTGAACTGGCAGGTGGCAGAGGGCCTCAGAGCTGCTCATTTCCACTCAGACACGGCTAACCTTCCTCGGTCCCTGATGAGATGTCCTGAGGTTTGCAATAATAATACACATGATCCAGGGGGAAGGTTGTTAATTTGATCTTCTCAAGAAGCCGAGTAGACTTTCTTTGCCTCGTTTTATTAATATAGAAGCACAAAGAGGTTAAGTAACTTCACCGAGGGGCATAGCTCGGACTCAATCTAGGTTTCTTCCAGATTCTGGGTTCTTTTCACTGCTACCTATGAAATATAAACATGATCTGTGAAAGTGCCTGCACATAGCAGTATATAGCTCACCCCTTGTTCAGATTATTTAAAGAGATTGCCTTCAGTCACATCTTTGGAGATGTGTATCATTCTTTCCTGGTGATTTGGAATACCTCCTTAGATTTCTAGGAAAATAATGACTATATCCAACCCCTATAAGGCTCCTAAAACATTTTGCCAAACTACTAAGAAATATTTACATCACTTTACATCAGACGTGTATGAAGACGTCTTAAATTACTCTCTTTAGGAAGAATAAGTTACTTTGAAAAACATTGGCTAATATGATAGGTGAAAATTTGTAGTTGCAAGTAAATGAATTATAAATAAGTTTCCTTAACTGTAGTGAAGTGAAGTTAAGCATTTTCTCCACAAGTATATTAGCTTCTATACATGTCCCTTTGGGTTTTAGGTGTTTTTTGACATGCAGATGTTTTTTTTAAATTATTTTTAATTTTTTTAGGATCACCTGGGAACTTTTTTAGTTTATTTATTTTGAGAGAGAGAGAGAGAGAGAGAGAGAGAGAGAGAGAGCACTCCAGCAAGGGAGGGTCAGAGAGAGAGAGAGGGAGAGAGAGAATCCCAAGCAGGTTCCACACTGTCAGCTCAGAGCCCGACTCAGGGCTTGAACTCACAAGCCATGAGCCGAAACTAAGAGTCTGACGCTTAACCGACTGAGCCACCCAAGTACCCCATGCAGATGTGTTTTGAAGAAAAATGTTTTTCATTGAGCAAAAAAAGATCTCAAGTGTCATAGTGTGGAGACAGGATGGAATTCAGGAGAACCTGCAAACCTTATCAGATATAAACTGTGGTATATATTGGCCTTGTTTTCTGTGCAGGTTGTTCAGATGTTTTATCAGAGTCCCGAGATCTTAACACAAAAAGTTAAGAATTCAGTTCTGGGGTTTGATTACCATCAGACCACTGGCCTCCACCTTTCCAAAGGAAGGTTGTCTTCAATGTGCATGATTCAAAAGTAGCCTTGATTCAATTCTTCCAAACAGTGGTCCTTGAGCTAATTACTGTAGCCATAACCTGTCTACCTCCCTTTTGCTCAGCAGAAAGAACTGAGTGCTGTCTGGCTTGGTGGGAAAGGTTCTGCTGGGCAGTGGGAGACAAGGGTCCTGGCCCCAACACCCATGCAGTGGTCTTCAGTCAATTCCCCTCTGCTTGGTGGCCCCCAACTTCCTCATCTATCAAATTGGGATATTAATCCCACCCACTTGGGCATTGCTGTGAGCATGTAAATGAGATTGTACACGTGTGGGCATAGATAGGTGACTCCCTTGCAGCCAATGCAATCAATGAGCAGCCTAGACTGGTGCCCACTTGCTTGTTGACCAATCTTACTGTTGGCTTGGGGTGGGATTACCTTCTTATAGGGCTTTTGCGGGGGCTACTGTCCATGACTTCTTCAACTGGCTCTCTGTGTTGGTGCTCTTGCCCCTGGAGGCAGCTACCCATTACCTGGAGATCCTGACCAACTTGGTGGTAGAGACCTTTAACTTCAAGAATGGAGAAGACGCCCCGGCACTTCTGAAAGTTATCACAGATCCCTTCACGAAACTCATTATCCAGGTAACCCATCTTCCTTCAGAGAGGGAAAGGAAGGAACTAACTCCTTCCCCTTTCCCCCCACACCCCACCCAACTGGGCAGAGATGGTGAAGGATGATGGTCTATAAACACTGTTCTTTGGTTGCCTTTGAAAAAGGCCAAGGGAGGCAAGACTTCAGGGACACCTGATAGAGCAGTTGGCTTTTTTTTTTGTTTCCTTGACTTCAACATGTGTCCTCTTTATTGGGGTGGGAGCAAGGGAATGGCAGGTGCTTCTCAAGACTCAAGGACTTCATTGGATGCTTGGAGCCATTGTATTCCCCCCACTGACCTCAGCATCCTTGGGCTCGCTAATAAAATATTATCCTGCCTCTAGCCAAAGAGGAAGGTTACTGTCTTTCCTTCCGTCTCAGCCCTCTGCTCACTAGGGTCTGTCCATATTATTGAAATAAATGAAAGAAGGTTTTGGGACTCTTACCTTAGGTAGAATGGGTCAACTTGGACTTTGTCCTTTATTACCTTTATCTTCTGGTTTTTACTATCACTCAATGACTACTGCATGCTTCCAAGTTACCAGCCCATTGTTTATACAATCATTTGTTTATTTGCCAAGCACCTGCTAAGTAACATCCAGGTGCTGTGCTCCATCCTGGGAGTACAGATGGAGTGAGTCCTGACTCACTCCTGCAGGAGCTCCCAGTTGGGTTCAAGTTCTCGAAGCCCCCTTAACAGCACCTCCTACGGTCCATCCCTCATCAGTGCTGAGGACGTGCTGACTCTCTCCTGTCTGTTGCTTTCCTCAGCTGGATAAGAAAGTTATCAACCAAATTGCAATGAATGATGAAGCAGCCAAAAACAAGAGTCTGATCAAGATTTGGTGTGAAACTTTTACCAACGTGGTAAGTTTCTAAGAATGTTGCTGGGTTGGCAGACTCCAGCATCCATGCCTTAAGCAAAACCTTTAATTCAATGTGGGCAAATGAAAGGTACGGAGAAGGAAAAATTGGCCCGTGAGCCAATTAAGAAATTAAGAAAGCAAGTCTCTGAATGCCGGATGGACAGACAATGCAGTAGGACAGACTGACCCCATTTTGCTTCATTCCGCACCATGGATACATTATTCCTGGCTCGTTATTTTCATGCCTCTTGGCTCACCTCTGGCTGCCTGTGTTCCCATTTATGGAGAGACCCGTGGAAACAGTGCGTTACCCTTACAGACACACACACTCATGCGTGTCTCCCTCCTACTTGCCACGTCGCCTGCCAGTGCTACCAAAAGTGAGTATTATGGACTATGCATCCCATTTCCCAATGTTTGTCATCCAGACTCAGATGAATGTCACTGTCCCCTCGCCTGAGAACTGCACCTCCCCTTCCCTTTGTTGGTCGGACGGTTCCTACACCTGGACCATCAAGAACGTGACCTACAAGGAGAACATTGCCAAGTGTGAGTGGAACTCGAAAGAACATCAGCCCACCAGGTTGGGCTGTCTGGGGGTTGCAGTTGGCATTCATTATCTGTGTGAGGCTCAGTAAGTGAGGGAAAGAAGGGCACTAGGATTCACAGAGCACTGGTATCATACCCAGTAATGAGTATGAACTTTCGCAGCAGAGGGACAGGTGCTATGCCCAAGGTCCCCCGGTAAGGGGAGGAAGTAGGACTTGAAGCCCAGCTTCTCTGGCAGTTCCATACTGCATCAGAACTCGTCAACAGATTCCAGAGTGCTCCCTCCATATGCTTTGGTATCCCTTGGGCTCCAGGGAGATGCCAGCCATATTTGCAGGAGATGCGGGTCCCACACAGAACAGAACAAATGCATTCACCCTGAAGCCACGAGTCCCTGCTATCCGGCGGGCCCCATTCAAGGGCCTGGAGCTATGCACTAAACAATGCAGTGAGCCTACATGATGCTCCCTGTCTTTAAGAAGCTAGACTGTTGCCCCAGGAATCTCTTCCAGCCCAGACATCCTTAACTCTGCTAACTATTCTTTATATAGCCATGTGTGTATTTCTGCTTCTCTTCATCCTCTCCATACCACCCACATTAATTCTGAGCAGTAAACAGTCAAATGTGGTTTACCTCACAGAATCAATGAGTTTGCCACCTCCCATGCTCTAGGTGCTTTTCATCCATCAACAAAACCATGTAATCATGGGACCACACAGGGACTTCTAAAAAACAAGGAGGTTTATAATTAGCAATAGTTCCTACTCTGACTTACCCATCCTATGCCACTTGGCTCCTCAAACTCTTTGTTGTAAGTATCCTCAATATCGTGAGTAAAACACAGCCTGGGATTTAGAGGTAGAAGGAAGCCCCTGACTAGCTCTGTGACTGTAATGATTTCACATCATCATGTTCTAGCTTCGTGAGGTCCCCTGGCCAAAACATAGCCTCAGGCTTACACTTAGCTGCAAGGGAAGCTGGGAAGTGTGGTCTTTATTCTGGGTTGCCATACGTCGAGCTAACAACCAAGATTCTGTTACTGTGATACAGAAAGATGTTGGGAAATGAATAACAGTCTGTGGCCTTGGGGGGTGGCACCCATTTCCCTCCTAACAAGGGCTTTCCATTGTCTCTTCAGGCCAGCACATCTTTGTGAATTCCAGCCTCCCAGATGTTGCTGTTGGCATAATCCTGCTGTTAGCCTCCCTGCTGGTCCTCTGTGGCTGCCTGATCATGATCGTCAAGCTCCTGGGCTCCGTGCTCCGGGGACAGGTAGCCGTTGTCATCAAGAAGACCCTCAACACTGGTAGGCACACTGCCCCTCATTCTGGGCTTTCTAGGGTGTGGCATCACTGTGGCCATCCCAGGGTTGGGGGGCTCCTTTATATTTTTATTTAGCAATGGCCTCTTGTTAAATAAACTCCTGCATGGAGTTTCTCTCTTGGGTCTGACAAGCTGAAGAAGCTAAGATGCCTTTTGCCCTTGAAATCTCCCTTGGTGTCTTGGGTGGAGGCTGGGGAGTGGGCACAAGCTTCTATCACATAGTTGCAAGGTCCTGCGGAAGAGCTGGCTCAAATGCAGCGATCTGCGAGATAGGCCTTCCTTCCTGGCAGGTTTCCTATGCCCAGGACTCTCGGGTCTTGTCAGGATCCCATAGGAAAAGGGTAACAGATGCCCTCCCTGCTCCCTACTTCTCTCCACTCTTGGGAAGAAAATGTGGGTCTGGATAATACATCAGCATCTTGAGGCAGCCAGTTCTCTTGCTGATGGCATCCTGGCCCCCGGGAGGGTGCAAAGCTGAGGACGTTGCCTCCCCATGAAACCTCAGGGAAATGGGGCCGAGAATGGTCTGCCTCCCAGGGTTGTCACAAGGTTGTCATGCGGCTGAGCTGGGTGACTCTGGGTGCCTGCTGGATGTGCAGGTCTTGATCCTGTGCCGAGGGACCGGTGTGTAGGACTTCTGAGCCGTGGCACTGCTTCCAGGCAATGCCACAAAGGTGGAGGATCCGCAGCCTGGGGAGACCAGGACAGGCAGAAGGAAGGAGGCTCAAATGCTTTGTGGGAGGAAGGTGGTTGTTTGGGTGGTGTCTTGGTTCCGCTGCTCTAACAAATTATCCTAGACTGGGGTGGCTTAAACAAGAGACGTTTATATCTCACAGTCCTGGGGGCTGGGAAGTCCGGCGTTAGGATGCCAGCATAGTTGGGCTTTGGTGACGTCCCACTCCCTGATTTTCAGGTGGCCGCTGTGCCCTCACACAGAAAGAGTACAGAGGAAACGCGCTCCCTCTTCTTGTGTAAGGGCACTAATGCGTCATTCACGAGGACTCCACCCTGATGATCTAATTACCTCCCAAAGGCTCCCGTTCCTGATACACTCACACTGGGGGTTTCGGTTTCAACATTAATTTGGGGGAAACAAGACATCCACTCCATAACATGTGGGTTCAGCATTTCTACTTCTGGATTTCAGTGAATATGTGTTTGTTTGTTTGTTTCTGTGACACATGCCAACATCCTTGGTTCCACCATCCGAATATGCAAGGTGAAAGGATTCTGAAAATCCAGTTTGTAATTTCCGACCGTGGTGTGGGGTGAGGAGGCTTCCGTACAGCCTGACCCTCTAGCTCAGACCATCCCCCCCACCCACCCACCCCAGGTCCTGTGGAGGTGCCAGCTGGGCCTCCAGCCCCTGCCTTCTTTAGCAGGCCTGTGACAGATCTCTTTTCCTTCTGTCTTCTAGATTTTCCCTTTCCTTTTGCCTGGCTGACTGGCTACCTGGCCATCCTTGTGGGAGCAGGTATGACCTTCATCGTGCAGAGCAGCTCTGTGTTCACATCTGCTATGACCCCACTGATTGGTGAGTTTCTCCCTGGCTTTTCCCCCATTACCGTCTCCCATCATCCCCTGAGGCTGATACTATAGTTTTTGTCTTTTCCTGCCAGGTATTGGTGTGATCACCATTGAGAGGGCATATCCACTCACGCTCGGCTCCAACATCGGCACCACCACCACCGCCATTCTGGCCGCCTTGGCCAGCCCAGGCAATACTCTCAGGAGCTCGCTGCAGGTTAGGAAATGTTCTGTGGGGCAGGGGCTCTGGTGAGATGCAGCCCCATTCGTGGTCTTGCAAGCCGACGGTTTGTGAACAAGAGCCAAGTTTTTCTCTGTGTTCAAAACTGTGATGTGAGGAGAAGCCACAGGAAGACAGATCTGAGACGTGTCTCTCTGTTCCTGAGAGAGGCAGTGAGAGACCCCCACCACTGGTGCTTGTTAAACAGAGGCGCGGTAACCACTTTGACGGAGATGGAAAGGGTATTCAAGGAGCATAGAGACACCACTTCCCATCTCCTCGCCCCCCTCTTGGGGGACTCTGCCTGGATATTAGGAGGTGACCTCCGTTCTGGACCTGGAATCGAGAAGAATCAGGAGGACCTGCCTTGCCCCGATCGACTAAGTGATCTTGGGCAAGAAGACCTTTGGCATTTGAATTCTTGTCCCGCCTTTACACGCTAAATGACCTTAGACAGGTGACCTGAACTTTGAACATCAATTCCCTCATCTGAAAACTGTGAACCAGATCTCACTAGGATTATTCTAAGGATCTGATGAGGCTCTGTCTAAAGCCAGGCTGTCCAACAGAAATCTGAGTGTAGAATATCAATTTGAGCCGCCCGCATAATTTGAAATTTTTAGGAGCCGCATTTTTTTTTCAATATGTGAAATTTATCGTCAAATTGGTTTCCATACAACACCCAGTGCTCATCCCAAAAGGTGCCCTCCTCAATAGAGCCGCATTTAAAAATTTTTTTTTTTTCAACGTTTATTTATTTTGGGACAGAGAGAGACAGAGCATGAACGGGGGAGGGGCGGAGAGAGAGGGAGACACAGAATCGGAAACAGGCTCCAGGCTCCGAGCCATCAGCCCAGAGCCCGGCGCGGGGCTCGAACTCACGGACCGCGAGATCGTGACCTGGCTGAAGTCGGACGCTTAACCGACTGCGCCACCCAGGCGCCCCAAGAGCCGCATTTTTTTAAAGTAAAACGGGGACATTAATTTTAATAATATATTTGATTTCACTCCTTGTCATTGCACATGTAATTGATTTAAAAATTGGTGATGTTTTATATTTTTTGATTAAGATTTTGAAATCAACTCTGTATTTTACACTGACAGCACATCTCAACGTGGGCGAGCCACGTCTCAAGTGCTCATTTGCCACACGTGGCTGGTGGCTAACGTATTGGACAGGCGGGTCCAAAGCCCCTAGCGTGATGCCTGGGCACACAGGAAAGTGGCCAAGTGTGTGTGGCCTCTGGAGCCAGGCTACTTGGGTGTGAATCCCACCTCTACCATCTCCAACCCGTGTGACTTTGGGAAGAGTCAAAGCTCTTCCTCAATCGCCTCCTCCATCAAATAGAGATAATGATGGTTTACCATGTCATGGGCTATTTTTTTGAGGATTGTGGTAATCCACATCAAGTGCTTAGAACGGTTGCCTCCTACATTTAGGAGGCACTAAAATCAGCTGCTGGTGCTATTATTTTTATTAACTGTAATCATCTCTCTCCCCTCCATAGAATGGGGCCATTGAGCCAAGGAAGCCAGCTCTCCAGCAAGCCTCTCCTTTGGCCGCACCAGCTCTTAACTGCTCAGCTGGAAACAGCAGGGTCAAGACCTTGGGTAGCGGCAGGCATATTAATGAAGTTCATTATTAGATTTGGCCTTCAGGAGTTGAGGTCCTGAAAACAGATTCATTTGGTCACCTCCCTTGCGCTCCCCCGACACTCACACACACACACACACACACACACACGCGGTCCTCAGGTAATGCTGGCCCCTTTCTGAATAGCCCTGTGAGGACAGGGAAGACCCCTGACTCAGGATGGCTGCTAGATGACCCTTCCCTCCCCCCGCCCCGACTCCACCGCGCACAACACCCATGCACCTGTCCAACCTCTTGTGTTTCAGATCGCCCTGTGCCACTTTTTCTTCAACATCTCGGGCATCCTGCTGTGGTACCCAATCCCATTCACCCGCCTGCCCATCCGCCTGGCCAAGGGGCTGGGCAACATCTCCGCCGAGTACCGCTGGTTTGCCATCTTCTACCTGATCTTCTTCTTCTTCCTGACCCCGCTGGCCGTGTTTGGCCTCTCGCTGGCGGGCTGGCCGGTGCTGGTGGGCGTGGGGGCGCCCATCATCCTCGTGATCCTCCTGGTGGTGGTCCTCAGGTTCCTGCAGTCCCGCTACCCGCGCATCCTGCCCAGAAAGCTCCAGAGCTGGGACTTCCTGCCGCTGTGGATGCACTCGCTGAAGCCCTGGGACGAACTGATCTTCCTGCTCACCGGCTGTTGCCAGACGCGCTGCTGCTTCTGCTGCCGGGTCTGCTGCCGCGCCTGCTGCCTGCTGTGCGGCTGCCCGGCCTGCTGCCGCTGCAGCGGGTGCTGCCGGATCCTGGAGGAGGAGCAGGATACGCCCATCAAGGCCCCCAAGGCCTTTGATAACATGGCCATGAGCACAGAGGCCCAGGACGGCGTCCCCAGGTCTCAGGTGGATGGCCCGGACACAGAGGTCACCTCCAGCAGCACAGCCTTGTAGGGGCTTCCTGGAGGTGGGAAGGGGGGCCACCTCCCCCATGGCTCCGCGGGCCCTTCTCTGCCCGGCCGGGACGCCTTCCCTGCTGAGAAGTGGAGTTGACATCAGCCCCCACCCTGACCCCCTTTGTCCCGGTGTATCAGCCCGCACAGTGGCTTCATCTCAGCCCGCCCCCCTCCCCCCTCCCCACCGCACCCGCCTCTCCCCAAACTGGGCTCCCGCTCGCTCGCGGGAACTGGCAGAGCAACCCCAAAAGACGATGAAAGACAATGGCTGGAGACGGTCACACTCGCCCACCCCCTGCAACAGCAGGGTGGGTCCACACGACCTACTTTCAGACTCAAACCATCTTCTTCCAAAGGAAGAGCCTCGAGGGAAGGGATTGACGGAAGGTTCTCAAAGATGCCTATGTTAAGTGTATGTTATTGCGGTTAAGCTCAGACAGCTCTCTCTTTTACCAAAGACTTGCTTCAACCAAGATCAGTCGCCCCCGGGGGTCCTTGGCCCAGACCGGACCCATGTGGAGGGGGAAATAGTGTCATTGTTTGGAGACTTGAAGACCACAGGGGTGGGTCTTTCCCCTTCGCGGAGCTCCCCAAACTCCTTGTTAGGGGGACCTCACCTGGGCAGTTCTGGCCGATCTGAGCTTCCCTGCTGTGTCCTTGTCCGAGTTTTCAGGGCGGGAGCTGCATCTGAGCTACCGAGAGAGAGGTTTGGGGTGCACTTTGGCCCACCTGTTGGCTCCACCTTTCTGAGAAGAGAGTGTTCTGTTCCTGAGCCGAGCAGTTGGAGGATGAGCCAGGGAATGGCGAGACCTGGAGGGGCTGGGGTGGGGAGACGGTTTGTCTGCTAAAAGGACCTAGGGCTCTTCTTGATTTGGCTACTTTGGAAGCCAAATTGACAGTTGCGGCCAAAGCCCAGCGCCGCTCTCTTGGTCCGATAAAATCATCCCTGATGAGCCTTCTGGAGGAAGATAAGGCGGCCCCTCTGCGTCGCTGAGTCCATCCATCCATCCAAGCCAGAAACGCTTTCCAAAACTTCTCTCACGTTCCCATAGATAGGTGAGCTTTGACTTTTCTGCCCTCTCTCCCTGCCTGTGGAGATCCCCACTTTTCTCAGAGGGCAGAAACCAGGCGTGGCTGGACTTCCCACAGAACAGTGGTCATCAAGTAGAAGTAGAGGTCCGTGCGTGGCTGTGGGTCCAAGGGGTGTCCTCTCTCTTGCCGCAGATACCTTCTCTGTGCCTTCCAGAGCGGCCTCTTGTGTTTATACCTCCTTCCCTCCGCTGCTTCTCACCCTGAGCAATCCCAGGCCACCCCGGAGAGGGAGAGAGCTTCAACGGAGTCTGGGGAAGGGGATTCAGTGCAGCCACACTCCAAGACCCGGTTCGCCCCCCTCTTGGCTTATTCTTCTCTTAGCAGGTCGGGATACCAGACTGAGCCCTCCCCTGACCCTTACCCATGTAGATACTGATTCCGAGACAGAACCATTTATACTCTGTATTTATAGTCGCACGGGTGCACAGCATTTTTCATAAGTTATATAGGTAGTAGTGTGATTTGTGTTTTATAGTGCTCTCATTGGGAAATGAGGCCGGGTTCTACTATGAAATATAAAGAAAGAGCACCTTTGTATATTTTGTACCGCCGTCTTTTCAACGTGTTTCTGTAGCTGCGCACATGCCACACCCCCTGTAAATATGTAAGTGAAACCTGGGCAGGGCTGTGGCCCTCTTTGCACACCGATTTTTTTTTTTTTTTAATTGGATCCTTGTACCAGCCTTGATTTGTATTTTTTTTTTTTTTTTTTTACTGGGTGTGGGAAGAGAGCAATAAAGGAGACAATCAAACCCCAAAGGAGTGCGCTGTTTTCAATTACAGAGAAACAGAGGCTTCCTGGATCTAGTTCCTGAAAATGTGGGGTCTCTTTCCTCAGTTAACATCACTACCCACCTCCCCATCACCAGGTAATTTGCAGGGTCCCTTGTTCAGGAAGCAGAGGGAAAAGGCCATTATAAGGTACTAAATATAAAGCTTTCCTTCAATGGTCTCTCTCTTGACTTAGGGCTTTTTAAAATGTTGCTGTGTAGTGCTATCTTTTTTTTCTTTTTGCAATTGCTTTATTTCACTTAGCATAATGCCCTCAAGTTCATCCATGTTGTAGCGTATGTCAGAATTTCCCTCCGTTTTTTTTTTTTTAATATAATTTATTGTCAAGTTGGCTAACGTACATTGTATACAGCGTGCTCTTGGTCTTGGGGGTAGATTCCCATGATTCATCACTTACATGCAACACCCAGTGCTCCTCCCAACAAGTGCCCTCCTCAATGCCCATCACCCGTTTTCGCCTCTCCCCTGCCCCCCACCCCATCAACCCCTCAGTTTGTTCTGTTTCGTGTAGCGCTATGCTAAGTTACAGTTTAAATAAATTTAAATTGTTAGCATCAATTTTATGGTTCATCCTTACGTTATGCAATGTCAGTTTTAAATGTAAACATAAGAGCTTCTAACTCACATGGGGGACTGCTGAAATTACACAACTCCTATTTTGTAGCGCATACATGTGTCGTCTGTCCCGCCACAACAGCAAGAATGATGCATAAAACTCATTTTTCCTGTCTCTTCTTGACAGATGCACATTCTGCCAATACCGTACCTTACTGATGAGTAAGGAGGCAGTGAAAAGAAGAGACGTACGAGGAGCTGACCTTTCCTTCTATCTCATCACTCCAGCCTAAGTGGGCGGCTAACACAGGCAAGTAACACGAGTGAAAAAGGTGGAGGTGGGGTTCCTCAGTCCTTTCTTTTGCTGTGTTCGAAGAAAGTTCTGGTTTGAATGGGAAGCAGGTCCTCCCGAGGCTGTCAGTACCCCCGGGTACTCGGTTGCAGATATCACGCACCTGTAGTTGACATTGAGCCTTGCTGCCCTTAGGCTTGCTGTGGATCTACCAGAGTTCTGTCTTCCTGGGGCACGGCCAATACTCCGTGTTAGTGGGGTGCGGGGGACCGTGGACACGTGTCCTGCCCATCCCGCTCACTCCCGCGCTCCATTGCCCCATAGGACTTCGCTTACAAAATGAAGATTAAGATTTTCTTTTTTTTTCATTTTTTTTTTCAACGTTTATTTATTTTTCGGACAGAGACAGAGCATGAATGGGGGAGGGGCAGAGAGAGAGGGAGACACAGAATCGGAAACAGGCTCCAGGCTCTGAGCCATCAGCCCAGAGCCTGACGCGGGGCTCGAACTCACGGACCGCGAGATCGTGACCTGGCTGAAGTCGGACGCTTAACCGACTGCGCCACCCAGGCGCCCCAAGATTAAGATTTTCAGGACCCTGATGGCAGAGTATTTCCCTTCTCAGTGTGGGGTGCCATGTGACTGCATGCTCGCAAAGCTGGCCATGCTCACCACCCCATGCCAGTCACGGTGTTCAGAGAAAGTTGATTTAAATTAAGAAATGTGTGCAGAAGGACTATAAATTGGTAGCATCTCTCTAGGACAGCTGGAGCACGGGCAGAGAGCTGAGTTGGTGCTAGAGAGTGACAATAAATTCAGGGTTGGGATTGCTTGGGGAGCTGGGTCCCACTCCGGTCTACGTCATTTACTAGCTAAACTGTTAACATTCCTCAATGTCAGTGTCCTCACTTGGACTATGGGGACGGTAACGCATGGCTTCTTAAGATGATTAAAACTAGGTAACGTATGTAAATATTTAGCCCACGGTTGGTTACTGTGTTTGGTATATACAGTCATGCCTCCAACTATAAGGGACGTAACATGATAGCTGTACCAGATCCACTTCTGATGCTTGTGTGCATTTTCCTCCTCTGAGTGTTTCCACAGTGAAATGCCAAGCCACAAAAGCTGCTATCGACCCAAGACACAGAGGCCAGAACGGGCCTTGGATTCATTATCAGGATGAGGTGGACAGGTGTCATGTGACTCACTTCCAAATGGACCTGAGCCACTTGGAAGACTACACTAAGAGTCTGCAGCCAGGAGACAGGATGCAAAGAGCACTTAGCATTTCGGAAACCGTTTGCTGTTTTCTATGGAGAGGCTCCCTTCCTAGTCCCAACCGGGTTTTGACATTATTTTTGTCTAAGGTTAAATATCCAATAGGTGTAGAGAGTTCACAAGTTGCCCTTGTCATTGGCTCCAGCCTTCCCCATACTCCTCCCGTCTGGTTTTCCAGAAACAACCTTTCCCACTCCTTGGACGCTCTCTTCTGGTATTTTGGTCCATAACCATCAGATGATTGTAATGGGTTTTCTTTATGTATCTATTCACCTGTTCTTTACTAAATGAGGTTTATCTAACACTCCCCCCACCACCACCTATTTTCAAAATCAGTAGTCAATATTCACATTATTACAATTAATATGATTTACAGTATTATGATCATGCAGAACATTATTTTCTTTCTTTAATTTCTTTCATCAGTGATGTCATAAATATTTTTTTCCCAATTGCTTCAAAGCGTGTGACAACCTTTTGGTTTCTTTCTTTATCTTTATCTTTTTTTTTTCTTTTTTTTTTTTTTTGACCCTTATCCTCTTGATCCAGTATAGAAGAGTGTTTTGTCTGCTTTTTGAATAGTTGTCTGTCATCTGTAGTTTGCCATGCTCTTTGGATGGAAACCCTGTTTTCTCAAGTTCATATTTTATTATTTTACTCTCTAGTTTGCGTGAATTACCCGAGAAAGGGTACAAAGGAAATGAAATTTTTGTGTCCATGCATGTATGGAAGTTTACTTTATCCTCACAGCCCAAGAAAGCCCATCCCAAATTACTGGGCTATAGTGTGAGCAAATAAAATGGTGGTCATTTATAAGGCACTAAGTTTTGATGTTGTTTGTTACACAGCACTAGATACCTGATACAGAACCAACTGTTCAAAGCACAGCATTTTACTTAAGTCTAATGTTTTCTCCTGCATCACATTTCCTACCACCTGTCCTTCTGATCATCACTTCTTTGGCTTAATTCCTTGAGAGAATAAATCTCCTGTTGCCTAGAGTGGTCGGAGCAGATCTACAGGTCCGCCAGGGTGCATTATTTAATTTTTAGTTTCAGCTTAATGTCACTGGTGTGTCATATTAGCAGAAAAAATCATCCTCAGGTACTGGCTAATGTACGGCCTGTGAATAGAGTATAAATTACACCTGTCGGCTAGTAAAATTATGCCTTTGCATTTGGCTCAATTTAATTACATAAGCTCCAAAGGGGATCTGGGATCTGCTGGTGATATTGAGGTTGCAGTTTTACATTCTAAAGAAGGCTTGACTGAAGTCTTAGGGAGTCAGTAAATAATAAAATCACGTTTTTTTATTTCCTTACAGAATTTGGAATCGATTGAAAAATTTGGAATCAATTGAAAAAGAAGACATAGAAGACTAACTAATGGAGGTGAAAATATCCATTTTATTACTAGGGAGGCTTTTATCTCTTCAGGGGTGGGAGAAAGCTTCTTAACATTCCACTATTGAATTGAACCAATTGCTTAGCCAGTCACAGGCAGAATACTGCAGGCCTCCCCAATGCGGCAAAGAGAGCCCTGAGATTACTACCACAGCTGACCAAACTGAATGGGACCCTGTGTGTTCTAAAGCTGAGCATGGTCCATTTCTTCTCCCAGACTGACCCATCAGATAACTGGGAGGCCCAGATTGTGACTGCCATGGAGGTTCCAGGGCAGTTGAGCGTCCCCACTAACACCATAGATGGAGTTGGAAGGCCACCTTCCACAACTAACAGCGCTTGAGACCCCTAGATAGGTGTTTTCCTATGCATCACCTCATTGACTGTCACTGGAGCCTTAAGAGACAGGAGTTATTTATGGACATTTAGTGAAGCAGATTCAGAGAACTTAGCTGGTGGTTCGGGATGATAGGTTTGAATACAGAGCCCAGTGTCCCATCTGATGAACCATGCTGCCTTGTGACTCAATAATCTCCAGATTATAGGACAGGTTATAGTTATATTGGAGTTGAAGTATCAAGCCATTGTGCAATGAAGAAGCTTAGAGAGAGGAGGTGGGACAGTGTAGAAATAAGGAATAAAGGGTCTGGGACTCAAGTCTTATCCAAGGCGATAAACATGTGCTGAATATGTACCACTTTCTGTATCAACCTCCCAAGGCCAAACTCCCTCGTCCTCACAGGTGCCCTGGGTTTGGCTCCCCACCACCCAGTGAAGTATGTGTGGGACACAACCCAAATCAAAGCCAACAAGTCACTGCCCAAACATCCAGGGCCGAGGGAAAAAGAGCAACATGTTCTCACCACACGCCACTTCAGAACCAGGTGAGAACCTTGAGATTTACTGGTGGGGGGGAGAAAGTCTCACTTTTCTTCCCTCTGAAGTTTTAGTCCCGAGTAGCCAATAGGGAAGCTTTACTCAGAGAACCATTTGCACCCCTTGCCATGATCTTACCCGTGGCCTCCGCCGTTCTGTCTGGAAAGAGGGAAGCTTGTTCCTCCCTTGATCTTCCTAACACCCTCACTTTTGCTCCCCAAGATAAAAGGAAGATACTAAGAATCTAGGTGTGGTGGAAGGAAGACATCTTTTCTTTAAAAACACACAAACAAAACAGAGCAGGAAGTTTGGGCAGAAGCAAGCTTAGTTGGTGACAGACCAGGCTGATGCTTTGGAATGTTGGCTGTGACCGTTGGCTCCTGCTCCCCGCCACTTCCACCTGTTTCTGTCTCAACATCAATCCAACATGGGCATGCTGCCTCTTTTACTCAGGTCTAGTGAGGAAGCGTCAACGAGCCCCTCAGAGAGTGAGACGGGAGCACTCTGCAACTGGGGACTTGATCAGGTGCTACCTGACTTGTGTCTCAGAAAAAGTGGCGGTGGCAGCAGAGAAAAAGGCTGCATTTGAGAAACAACTCCACTCCACGCTGACAGCCAGTTGAATGATGTCCAAGATGGCTCCTTCACATAGCTGCCGGCTGGGAGCTCAGCTGGAGCTGTCGACCAGGCGCCTTGGTTCTCTTTCATGTGGCCGCTCCATGCAGTTTAGGCTTCACAGGGCATGGCGACTGGATTAAAAAAGGGAGTGTACCAAGAGTGAGAAAGAGGCTGCGAGGCTCTTGAAGCTTAGCTTCAGAAGTTACACAGCATCACGTTTGCCGCATTCCATTGGTCAAAGCAAGGGCAGTCCCAATTAAGGGGGGACGAATAGACTCCGCCAGTCCACAGGAAGAATGGCAGAGAATTTGTAGCCATCTTTAACCACCACACTAAATTTGTGACTTAAAGTGACCCTAAGGCTTTTTTTTTTTTTCACCTGAGAGTGACTAGAAAAATTCTGAATTTTTATGAGGAAGCAAAGAACTTCCCATTGAAAAACTTTAATAGACCAGAGAGAAGGGGGGCCTGGGCGGCTCAGTCGGTTAAGCTTCTAACTTCGGCTCTGTGTCTTCCTCTCTCTCTCTCTGCCCCTCCCCTGCTCATGCTCTGTCTCCTTCTGTTCTCAAAAATAAACATTAAAAAAAAAAGAACAGGGGCGCCTGGGTGGCGCAGTTAAGCGTCCGACTTCAGCCAGGTCACGATCTCGTGGTCCGTGGGTTCGAGCCCCGCATCGGGCTCTGGGCTGATGGCTCGGAGCCTGGAGCCTGTTTCCGATTCTGTGTCTCCCTCTCTCTCTGCCCCTCGCCCGTTCATGCTCTGTCTCTCTCTGTCCCCAAAATAAATAAACGTTGAAAATAAAAAAAAAAGAACAGAGAGAAAAGAAATAAAGTCGCATACTGTTTATATATAACTAGTCATATAAATTCAATTTTTCAGTTATAAGAATAACAAAATAATAGGATTGAAATACATACAACAACATACTGGAAATTTTGATAGAAGGAATTGATAAGTGGAAACGGTGTCATCCAAATTTTAAAAGAATTTTATCTTTTTATTATGAAAAATTTCAAACATATAAAAAAGTAAACAGAAAAGCATAACGACCCCCCATGTACCTGTGCACCTAAGTTTTGACAGTTATCAACTCAGGGCCAATAGTTTTCCACTTACACCAAAACCCACTTCTGCTTTCTCTATATTGCTTTGAAAACCAGGCTCAAAGATCCCATCATTTTATTCATAAATATTTCAACATGTCTTTGTAAAAGATAGGAATGCTTTAAAAAGCAGTCACACGGAAAGGGTGCCTGCGTGGCTCGGTTGGTTGAGCATCCGACTTCAGCTCACGTCATGATCTCATGGCTCATGAGTTTGAGCCCCACATCGGGCTCTGTGCTGACAGCTCAGAGCCTGGAGCCTGCTTCGGATTCTGTGTCTCTCTCTCTGTCTCTCTACCCCTCCCCCGCTCGTGCTCTGTCTCTCTCTGTCTCGAAAATAAACATTAAAAAGCCATTTTAAAAATACTCACATGGTGGGGCGCCTGGGTGGCTCAGTCGGTTGACCAGCCGACTTCGGCTCAGGTCACGATCTCGCGGTCCGTGAGTTCGAGCCCCGCATCAGGCTCTGTGCTGACAGCTCGGAGCCTGGAGCCTGTTTCGGATTCTGTGTCTCCCTCTCTCTGACCCTCCCCCATTCATGCTCTGTCTCTCTCTGTCTTAAAAATAAATAAACGTTAAAAAAATTAAAAAATAATAATAATAAAATAAAAAATAAAAAAATAAAAATACTCACATGGTGACAAATGTTAACAGATTTATAGTGATCATAGTTTCACAATACATACATTAGCAAATCATTAAGTTGTATACCTGAAGCTAATATAATGTTATGTTAGTTATATCTCAATAAAATTGAAAAAAAAATACCCAAATACCATTATCGCATGTAAAAAAAAAAAAAAACAATTAACAAGAATTCCTTAAAAGTAGTTGGACATTTTAATACATTTTTATTGGACAGGTCTAGCAGGCAGAAATGAATGAAGATATAAAACTGCATTGCCCAGTATCGCAGAGATGTAACTGTGTGTGGCTGCTGAGTATTTGAAATGTGGCTAGTGGAACTGGGAAACTGAATTTTTAATTGGATTTAATTTTACTTAATTTTAATGTAACTTTTAAAAATGATACTTGATTCACTATTGGCAAATTTTTAAGGATGTTGAGAACAACACAAGTATGTGAATCTATTTTTTCAACTGTAAATTTTATGGAATCTAAATATAGATCAAGTGTTCCTGATGACAGCTTAGCATCCGAATTGAGATGTGCTGTAAATATAAAAGGTACATTGACTTGAAGACTGAGTCGAGAAAAATATAAAATATTTCATTAAGATACTTTATATTGACTACATGTTGAAATGATAATATTTTGGATATAGGGAGCTACATAAATATGCTAATTAAAATTAATTTCACCTATTTCTTTTTACTTTTGAACACGGCTGCTAGAAAATTTTAAATCCCATATGTTTTCTACAGTATATTTCTATTGAATAGCATTGGGATAGAAAGTCTGAATGATATAATCAATAAAGTCAATTTAATAGATTAATATTGTATTCCCTTTTTCTACAAACATAACACTTTTCTAGGACTTATAGGTCACTTTGAAAGTGATTATATATTGTTCAACAAAGAAAATTTCAGTAAATTCCCCAAAGCACAAATTATTCAGAGCACTCTCTAATTTAATAACACAACTATAATCAACAAGACTCAGCCCTATGAAAATAACAGAAAAAAATTTTTTCATTGCAAAGTAGAAGTAAACAGTCTTAGATTTTTATTTATTATTATTATTTTTTTTTATTTTTGAGAGAGAGAGACAGAGACAGAGACAGAGCACAAGTAGGAAAGGGGCAGAGAGGGAGACACAGGATCTGAAGCAGGCTCCAGGCTCTGAGCTGTCAGCACAGAGCCTGACGCAGGGCTCGAACTCACGGAGTGTGAGATCATGACCTGAGCCGAAGTTGGCGCTCAACCGACTAAGCCACCCAGGTGCCCCAACAGTCTTAGATTTTTAAAAAACAATAAAATAGGTAATGTTTTGCTAATATAAAGAAAAAATGTGAAAAAACCCCACAAACATCCAGTATTAGATACATAAAAACAGCCCACATTTACTGAATATTTCCATGTTCTAGCCATTATGCTAAGCACCTTACCTGCCCTCTTTCACCTCCATGTTTCCTTGTGAGGTACAAAGTTCTATTATCTCTATTTTTCATTTTCTCCATGTCAGGAGCCAACAACTTATCTAAGGAAGCTCCTCATAGGGAAAATGGAGATTTGAACTCAGGTCCACTGGACCTTAGGTCCTGCCGTTTTAAATTTCTCCATTTGTACTGAGAAGTGGAGAAAATTACAGATACAAAAATTTTTAAATTCTGTGTGCAACTCAGCAACACATTTGAAAATCCTTACAAAAAGTATGATTCTCCAGTAAAATGTAAATTACCAAACTTGAATCAAGAAATGGATAATAATTTTTTTATTTTTTTAAGAAATGGATAATAATCTAAACAATCCAATAACATGAAGGAAAAGTTGATTGCCTTCACAAAAATGCTGGGCTGTGATTACAAGAGAAAACTCTTTTAAAAAAGACTTTCAAGGAATAGATAATTCTCATGATAAAGAGCTTATTCTAGGACAAGGGACCGGCCACTATGGATATGTGTCACAATTCAGTTTATAAGGCTTACAGAAACAAAGTTTTTTTAAAAAAAGTATAGATGCCTTTTACTTATGTCTATTAAAACAAAAATGTTAAACAAATATTCCAGTAAATAAGCCCAGTAGTAAATGAAGTATCGAGTGATGTTACATCAGAAATATAAGGAAGGTTTTATATGAAAAATCTACTCATAAAATTCACATCACTGTCTTCTTGAAAGATACTGTTGAAAACTTAGATAAATTTCAATGTCCATTTCTGATTTATTTTCGAATAGTAAACTTTGATTTTAAAAAATATGCTTTCTTGGGAATGCAAGCTGGTGCAGCCACTCTGGAAAGCAGTATGGAGGTTCCTCAAAAAACTAAAAATAGAACTACCCTACGACCCAGCAATTGCACTACTAGGCATTTATCCAAGCGATACAGGTGTGCTGTTTCGAAGGGACACATGCACCCCCATGTTTATAGCAGCACTATCAACAATAGCCAAAGTATGGAAAGAGCCCAAATGTCCATTGATGGATGAATGGATAAAGATGATGTGGTATATATATACAATGGAGTATTACTCGGCAATCAAAAAGAATGAAATCTGGCCATTTGCAACTATGTGGATGGAACTGGAGGGTATTATGCTAAGTGAAATTAGTCAGTCAGAGAAAGACAAAAATCATATGACTTCACTCATATGAGGACTTTAAGAGACAAAACATAAACATAAGGGAAGGGAAACAGAAATAATACAAAAACAGGGCGGGGGACAAAACAGAGGAGACTCATAAATATGGAGAACAAACTGAGGGTTACTGGAGGGGTTGTGGGAGGGGGGATGGGCTAAATGGGTAAGGGGCACTAAGGAATCTACTCCTGAAATCATTATTGCACTATATGCTAATTTGGATGTAAGTTAAAAAGAAAAGAAAAAGAAAACCTAAAATGGTCAGAAAATTAAAAAAAAAATAAATTAAAACAATATGCTTTCTTTTTCATGGTAAAAAACTCTGTCTCAACACCCAACATCTGACTGGTATAAACGAGAGTCGACATCATACTTAAAAGTGACACAGTAAAGGCACTCCCATTAAAATCAGGAGAAAGATTCAAGTTACTGCCACAATTATTTACCATTATTCCAGAAGTTTTAGCCATTCCTAAATAATGCAAGAGGAAAAAAATTCCCATTTACAATAGTACCAGCGTTCTTAGCTATCCAGGAATAAACCTAGGAAGAAATGTGAAAAGAGAAGGAATCAAAATTAATGTTTATTTATTTTTGAGAGAGAGAGAGGGAGAGAGAGAGAGAGAGGTAGAGAGAGAGCGCACCTGAGCATGGGAGGGACAGAGAGATTGGGAGACACAGAATCCAAAGCAGACTCCAGGCTCTGAGCTGTCAGCACAGAGCCCAATGCGGGCTGGAACCCACGCACTGCGAGATCATGACCTGACCTGGAGTTTGTCACCTAATCGGCTGAGCCACCCAGGTGCCCCAGGAATCAAAATGATATATACCATATAATCTTTACTAAATTTTAGTAGAGACAGTGAGCAACTTTTTAAATAGTTTCTTAAACTTTTGATTTAGTATCAGCTAAATTTTACAATCAGGAAAAGGTAAATAACAACGAAGATAAAAGTTCCTAGAGAGAGAGAGAGAGAGAGAGAGAGAGCGGGCCCAAGAAGGAACTGTGGGAAGTTTGTGGTGTCGGGAGGGGAATGTTGGGAAAGGAATGACTTGAAACCAAGGTGCACACCCTCCTCTTTCAAGGACTTCTTAGGAAATCCTACTTCCTGGAATATGTCTCTGTTCATCCAGAGATGAAGGTGACTGTCTCTCAGTATATTGCAGATCAAATTCCTCAGTGAGTCAGGCTGAAACCTGCCGGCAATTAGACGGCTATAAAAGCAGAGGACAGCATGCGGCGTGATAACATTTTCCCAACTGGGTGAAGTCCTCAATCCCAGAAAGCATGATGATGGGCTTCTGGGCCCTAAGCCTTCTCATGGCTTAGTGAGACCTGGTCCCAGCCCAGGGCAAGAATGAGTCTCTTCTGGCCAACTTTATTTTTTACTTCTGGTTTCCTAGTGTCAATTTGGAGACAGGGAAAAAGAGATTGTGTGTGTGTGTGTGTGTGTGTGTGTGTGTGTGTGTGTGCGTGTTTACGTGTGAGTGTATACAAAAAGTCACTACCTTTTCCAGACATTTCCTTTAAAATTCACCCTCTTTTGGGGGGAGGAGCCAAGATGGCGGAACAGCATGGAAGGTTATTTTGGGTCTCACTTCCATGAAATAAAATTCACCCTCTGTCCAGGGTAACAGGAACTCTCGCTCACTCCCGTTAACTTCTTCTTCTTTCTTTTTTTTTTTAATGTTTATTTGTTTTCAGAGAGAGAAAGAAAGTGCAAGTGGGGGAGGGGCAAAGAGAGAGAGGGAGAAAGAGAATCCCAAGGAGGCTCTGCACTGTCAGTGCACAGCCCGATGCAGGGCTTGAACTCACGAACTATGAGATCGTACCCTGAGCTGAAATCAAGAGTAGAACGCTTCACTGACTGAGCCACCTAGGCGCCCCGCTCCTGTTAACTTCCGAGGGTCTCTTGGAGCGCTTGCACCTTCTGGTCGTGATGGGTCGTCCTTGTCTTTCCCTGAACTGCACCTTCTGTCTCCTATCCAAAGCTCCTGCTCAGCGCATCGCTGCTTACTAATTTGGTGCCACCTTACCCTCTCATTTATGTCTCCAAAGCGCCAAGACCAGCTGTTTAAGGTCCCAGCCTTTCCTGAAAATGTGAAAATGCCATTGGGTGGACAGTGAAAGAAGAAAAACTTTAATCTCAATTCCGTCCCTGAACCACATAGGATCACCTGGAGGGCCTTCTGGTCCGGCTTTCTCCTTGGCTTACCCCCCTGGGGCTCAGCCAGCTCCTTCCTCGCAGATCTCAGTCTCCATTCATTTCTCCTTCCCCCTAAACCCAGGGACCTCCAACTCCCTCTGCCCGCGGTGTCCATAGAGGAAGCCCCGAATCAATGAACACCTTAGCAAGCCAAGGCGGGCACGCTCGACCTTCGCCGGGCAGAATGGTGCAGCTCTTTTTTCAACATTGCAGTGTCCAGGCTAGGCCTTGGCATAAACATAATGTTCTTCTCCACAGAAAGCGGTCCCCTGCAGTCCCCTATTTCTTGGATGACTTCTGTGGGTTGCTTACTGCAGGAATGTTTTCAACTCTGCAGGACCAGTCCAAAGAATAGCACCAGACCCCCCAGGAAGTGTGTCAACTGGGAAACTGAATTTGCCCCAGGAGTGTCCCCTTGCTCAAGCACAAGGCTTCATCTCTTAATATCTTATCTAAGTCCCAAGTGACTGTCAGTGCTGACCAAGGACAGGAAGTTCTTATGACTCTGGTCTGCTGAGCTCTGAGCTTGGAAAGGGGAAAAAGTGCTCAAGGCGAGAGGTCACCTGCCTCGGATGTGCAGGGTAGGACCTAGATCATTTTTTTCCTCTTTCCCTCTCCACCTCCCACCTTCTTGCCCCGCTGGGCGTCTGGGGCCTCTGTGGCACCCTGGTGAGTGTGGTCCCTCTCCGATGCTCCAGCTTGGCGTGACTCTGATCATGGTGCCCTCACCTGGGAAGCAGGAAAGGGGGCTAATAAACCTTTCTTCACAGGAGTGTTGGGAGAAGTGAATGAAAATGCTGTATCTTGCAAACCATATGCCAGTCGTTCAGGCAGTCATTTCTTCCTTCCACAGAACCTTAGGAAATTCTGCTGCGTCGGGAGGCGCCTTGGGCACCCGATGCACGGACGACAGACGTGTGTTCCTACTTCCAAGAAGCTTCAACCATCCAGAGAGGGAGACGAAGTCAGCGCGGAAGCTTTGCTAGGGCAGGAGCCAGGCCAGACGGAGAGCTAACCCTGTCCCCTCCTTCAGGGCTCTGTGACCAGAGGCAAGTTATTTAACCTTGGTGACCCACGGCCTTCTATCTCAGGAATGGGAAGATGCCATTTTCACAGGGTTGTTGTAAGGATTAAATGAGATTTCCCCAAACCTCAGGTATTGGCACCTCCCCTTTAAAATGTTTGCTTCATCTCCCCGCAACGTGGGCAATCAGTTCATTCACATCACCACCCACTTTCGCTTCCTCTTAAGTGGCAATATCTGTGAAATCTCGAGTTTGGTGTGTGAGTCCTATTTTTTGGTTTCCTAATGGACACTAAAGCAAATGCACATGGCCACAGGCACATGAAAAGATGCTCTACGTCGCTCCTCATCAGGGAAATACAAATCAAAACCACACTCAGATATCACCTCACGCCAGAGTGGCCAAAATGAACAAATCAGGAGACTATAGATGCTGGTGAGGATGTGGAGAAAGGGGAACCCTCTTGCACTGCTGGTGGGAATGCAAACTGGTGCAGCCGCTCTGGAAAGCAGTGTGGAGGTTCCTCAAAAAATTAGAAATAGACCTACCCTAGGACCCAGCAAGAGCACTGGTAGGAATTTACCCAAGGGATACAGGAGTGCTGATGCATAGGGGCACTTGTACCCCAGTGTTTAGAGAAGCACTCTCAACAATAACCAAATTGTGGAAAGAGCCTAAATGTCCATCAACTGATGAATGGATAAAGAAATTGTGGTTTATATACACAAGGGAATACTACATGGCAATGAGAAAGAATGAAATATGGCCGTTCGTAGCAACATGGATGGAACTGGAGAGTGTTATGTTAAGTGAAATAAGCCATACAGAGAAAGACAGATACCATATGTTTTCACTCTTATGTGGATCCTGAGAAATTTAACAGAAGACCATGGGGGAGGGGAAGGAAAAAAAAAGTTAGAGAGGGAGGGACCCAAAGCATAAGAGACTCCTAAAAACTGAGAACAAACTGAGGGTTGATGGGGGGTGGGAGGGAGGGGAGGGTGGGTGATGGGTATTGAGGAGGGCACCTGTTGGGATGAGCACTGGGTGTTGTATGGAAACCAATTGGACAATAAATTTCACATTAAAAAAAAAAAGTAAAAAAAAAACTAAAAACAAAAAAAGCAAACGCACAGCTGTTAATATTTTTAAAGTTCCTGTGGGTCAGAAACATTTCCTGTGCCCCCAGGGATACAAATACTACACTTAGGACAATATTGAGCTTCATAATTAAAGCCCCTAGCACGTTGTTTGGTGCGCAGTAAGGCTTAAACGCACACAATCCTGTGGATTCTGAGGAGGTGAGAGGACCCCGTGTCTTGGAGGTGGGGCGTGGGGGAGAGAACAGGGTGATATCCGAAATAGCACTAAAGGCTGAGCCCTCCGCCACCGGACACGGACAGCAAGAGAGGGCTTGAGGAGAGGGGGAGGGGGAAAGGGAGGTGCTTTCCAGGAAAAGGGAACAAAGGCCAGGATCAGAATGGGACCTTAGAACTTCAAGGAATTGCTGCTGGCCTGCTGTAAAAGATGAGCCTGGAGAGATAGATAAGGCAGGTCAGATAAAGATATAGGAGGACATGCATGCTCTCTGAGGAGTTTGGACTCGATCCTGATGGCTATAAGGAAACTTGCTGAGAAGTCACGCGTTCCCATTTCCAGCCCAAGAAGATCTCCGAGAATGTTCAGGGTGGCTCAGCGCAGGGGCCTCCACAGGCTGGGTGCACCAAGGTTGCCTGATAAATCTGCAAAAATACCTCTCACCCTCCCATGCCTTCATTCACTCATGGGTGCTTTCAAACAATGCAGCCCATATGGCAGCTATTTATTAGTTTATTTCGGCAGAAATGAGCACTTTGTTTCCGCTATCAGCTTCTACTGTCCTGAAAAGCTATGGCTGTCAGTGGCCCTTCACTTACCTGGTGGTGAAAGCCAGGAAACCGGGAGCTGTCTGCAATTAACCCTTTCTCCATGCACCCTCCACAACCAGGGGCGACAGGCCTGTCAGTTTCCCTTTTCCAATACTGATCAAATCTCGTCCCTTCTCGGCTCCCTCTGTCCTCTCAGTTCAAACTGTTTGCATCTCTGGCCTCAGGGCTCTGGAGTGAGCGCCGCACGGGTCTCCCCACTGGTCACACCTGGCTTCTTAAATGTAGGTAATCTACAGGGTCCCAAGCAAATCCTTTACTCTTACTAAGTCCTTATTTCCTCCTCCGGAGATAACGCATTCAGACATCTGCCTCAAGGGGTTGTAGCCGAGATTACGTGAGATACTGAGTGAAGCATTTTGCTTTACTGCACGGCGCATGGTAGAAATTCAATAAGGGTTTGGTATTATTATTACAACCCTCTCTCCACCTCCCTTCTGTAATCTACGACTGCCTAAGATACCCAAACTCTATAAATGAATAAATGGGCCTGGTATTAGTCATTGGCCTCTTGGATAGAGTCCGTGGGAGTCTGTCCTCTGAGTGCAGAGATCTGTCATCAACGCTGAGTTGACACAGGCTGGCTAACACACAGCCTTTCAGGATTAAAATGTGGATCTAGGGGCGCCTGGGTGGCGCAGTCGGTTAAGCGTCCGACTTCAGCCAGGTCACGATCTCGCGGTCCGTGAGTTCGAGCCCCGCGTCAGGCTCTGGGCTGATGGCTCGGAGCCTGGAGCCTGTTTCCGATTCTGTCTCCCTCTCTCTCTGCCCCTCCCCCATTCATGCTCTGTCTCTCTCTGTCCCAAAAAATAAAAAAAATAAAAAAAATAAAATGTGGATCTATACTCTTCCCACCCCCAGCTCAAGCTTCCAGCAAGGGAGCTTCTTGGTGAGCCTTTCACTTTCACTCTTTCACTTCTTGGTTAGCCCTGGCCCTAAACTACTAAAATATGTGCCGATGAGCTGTGGTCATTCTCCATGTCCCGAGCAGCTATAGATTGCCGATTACACAGGCAACCGTGGATCCACTGAGTGGGATATTGGGGTTTGGGAGGGTGGCAGAGGGCAGGGATAAGGCACTATCCTACCAGGGCGTGATTGGGGCAGACACCTCTGACACGAAACCCTCACATCCAGCATGAGTAGAAGCTTCTCTTACAGCGCTGGATGATGGAGTGGGTATGGAGTGGGAGTGGGGTGGAGGAAGAGGGCAGAGACAGGCCTCAGATTTCCCATGCATCTTTCCTGGCCAGTGTTTTAGAACTCCTTTCAAATCAGCGGGTTAACGTAGCACAGCGAGGCCACATCAGGCTGGTCCCAGACTGGTGCTTGGGATTAATGTATCATGAAAGAAATCAAGAATGTGGCCAGAGACCAATTAGAAAGTCAGTGGTGGTGGGGATACTAGTCGGCAGGGATTTCACACCCCAAGGACTTTCTATCTGCCCTGAGGCTCTTCTTCTCCCTCCCCCCACCAACTGACCAACAACTTTCACCTCTCACCCTTTGTCCCTCTCAAGAGCTTGGCCCAGAGAGTGACTTTGCAGAAGGAAAGCTACGCAGTAGACTAGGAGCTTATGAGCTTGGGGGAAATGCTAGACTGGGTTTGAATTCTGGATTTACCACTGATCATCTATGAGGTATCGGTCAAGTCACTTAACCTCTTTGAATCTCAGTTTCCTCAGCTGCAACGTGGGGACCGTGTTGACGTATCCAGAAGATGCAAGGATAAATGTGTTAGTGTTTGCAAAGCGCCTGACGGTAGATTCCACTGATACTTGTTACACTCAAGTTAATTCTGTCTCACTTTTTTTTTTTTTCAAATGAGTCACAGCTTATTTATTTATTTTTTGTTGATAAAGCAAATATTCAGTTTATTCACCTGGGTACGAATGAGAGGCAAAGTGCTTCACATCACAGATTTCACTTCCAACTCCTTGGAATGTTCGTTTCTTTGGCTAAAAGGAGAGACTAGACACGAGAGGCAGGCAATGTTTGGCAACTGAAGTAAGGATGGGAGGGGACAACGCTAACATCATCCTCTCAGGGATGGGCATAAGGGGACTGTTAGTCACAAGCTATTTTGTAGAACTGTTAGCTGGAAACAAAGTCGCACCCCTCCTGGGGCTCAGTCATCCCTACCACACAGGGACAGTAGCACTTTCTGGTAGTTGCCCTTTGTGTCTTGCTGGTTGCGGTACTACAGGGACTTGCCATACTTCTTGAAACAGGACCTGGTTTTCAACACCGTCCACTTCACTTCGAGAGACCATGATTCCAGTCAGGACCGTCTCGCGAGTTCCCTTGCCCTTCATGGAGTCGTACAGTCGGTCAGCAAAATAGAGGGGCTTGTTCTGAATACGCTGGACCAGATTCAGGAAAGCAGTTTCCAGGTTTCTCCTTTGACCTCCTTCTTGAGGCTCTCCAACGTGTCATAAGGCTGTAGCTCCTGTACCTGTCAAATACTTTCTGGAGAGGACACACTCTGCTCCGTCATGACACTGATCCACTCGGGCACATCAGTTCCTTTCCTCTTCACTCCAGCATCAGAGCGATCCTGGGCATCTTGGTCAATCAGTTCATGGTCAATGACAGAGCCATACTCTGCTCTTCTTCCTTTTGCAAGGGCAACCATCAGCTTGCGGAAGTCACCAGATGTGTCAGAAATGATGTCCTTCTCCAGATCAGTCTTGGACGTTTCCTTGTAGACTTTGCTAATTTCTTGAAGCTCTTGGTTGGTCCTTGAGCAGATGATCTCAATAAAGGAGGCCTCCTCAGTCCCCAGCCCCTACATGGAGGCTTTCAAGTCAGAAGCATCATACTGAGCAGGTGTTTTCAATAGGCCCCAAATCAGGGTCTCCAGGTGGCCAGACAAGGCTGACTTCAGTGCAAATGCAAGTTCCTTTTTGGTCCTTCTCTGGTAGGTGAAGGTAGTATCCTATCTCTGTTAACTGCTGCAGCTGGTCAAAATGTTGACAATGGTGATCTCATCCACACCTTTGGTCTTGACGGCCATTTCAATGTTCAGAGCATCACAGCATCAAAACTGGTGTTCACTTTGACCAACCTGTATGCACTTGGGAGCGTGGAATGATCACCGTCAAAGCTGAGCTTGCAGCGAATTTCATGAACAACAGACATTTTGAAAGAAGCTGGCCGGGCACCAAGACCCGTGAGGGTCTTCAGTTGTGGAGTCCATAGTTTATTTTTTGTCATCTTAATAGGAATGAAGGAGAAAGTGGCTTGTGTTAGGACTTTTTGAGGAAGCTTTCTAGTGGGTTCTTGGGCAAGAATTAATAATAATGGTGATGGGCAACATACATGGAGCATTCACTGTGTGCATGGACCTGTTCTAAGTTCTTTGCATGGACTACCTCATCTACTTACCCACCAGTCCCTGTGAGTTAGAGACTACTGTCATCCTTACCTTACAAACGAGAAGAGGTGCCCACCTCCTCTAGAGAGTGTGCTCTTTATTCCTGCTGGATTGTTCCTTTGTCCATTAAAGAATGCCTTTGGTCTTCTCGTGATTTTTTAAAAATAATTCATTCAGGTGAAATTCCTATCACATAAAATTAACCATTTTAAAGTGAACAATTCAGTGGCATTTAGTACCTGCCTCGATCTAGTTCCGGAACATTCCCACAACTTTGGGGAATATGTGACTTTTCGTTGCTGACTTTTTTCACTTAGTATCATGTTTTCAAGGTTCATCCCCATTGTGATATGTACCACTACCTTCTTATGACTAAATAACCCTCCACTGTATGTACACACCACAAATTGTTTACCCTTTCCTCCGCCAATGGAGATTTGGGCTGTTTCTACCTCTTGGTTATTGTAAGCGAATGCTTGACTGAAATAAGACCCCCTTCTGATTTGCGATAGTCAATGAATGTGAAATTGTAAATAAAACCACTAAGGAAGGACTCCATATTTATAACGTATATGCCACACCAGATCTCCTGTGGAATTTAGAAGGAAATAGGGTTCATGTTTCCTAAGTGTTTTCTGTATGCTAGTGCACTCAGGCGCACAACCTTTGCCTTCTCATTTAATCCTTGCGATAGCCCATGAAGTAGCTATTCTGATGCCCATTTTACAAATGTGAAAACTGAGGCAAAAAGAAATTAGGTCTCTTGCTCAAGGCAGATCTCTAAGAAATGTAAAAGCCAGGATTTTAGCCCAGCTCATCCGGCTTCAAAGTCCACACACTCTCTTTTAAAGAGTGGAAACAGGGGTGCCTGGGTGGCGCAGTCGGTTAAGCGTCGGACTTCAGCCAGGTCACGATCTCGCGGTCCGGGAGTTCGAGCCCCGCGTCGGGCTCTGGGCTGATGATGGCTCGGAGCCTGGAGCCTGTTTCCGATGCTGTGTCTCCCTCTCTCTCTGCCCCTCCCCCGTTCATGCTCTGTCTCTCTCTGTCCCAAAATAAATAAAAAACGTTAAAAAAAAAAAAAAAGAGTGGAAACAAAGTTTAATTCAATTGCAATGAAAAATAAAAACAAGTTAAAAATGACTCAATTAATATAAGCTGGAGCTTCGTTTGCGTCTGTATGTTTTAGCCCCTGGAACTGAAATATCACATGGGCCTTTAGTAAACTATAGCAGAACTCTATTTTATAGAATTTCAGCGCTTGTTGGAGAGTCACTTGACTCCTTTATCTAAGATCAAGGTCAAGGGGCGCCTGGGTGGCTCAGTCGGTTGGGTGTCCGACTTCGGCTCAGGTCATGATCTCGCGGTCCGTGAGTTCGAGCCCCGCGTCGGGCTCTGTGCTGACAACTCGGAGCCTGGAGCCTGTTTGAGATTCTGTGTCTCCCTCTCTCTCTGACCCTCACCCATTCATTCTCTGTCTCAAAAATAAATAAACGTTAAAAAAATAAAATAAAATAAAATAAAATAAAGGTCAAAAGGCAGTTTTATCTTCCTTCTAACCCTGACCAGATCCCCAAGAGATTTTCAGAGCTGTTTCTAACCTTGAGCTGACAGTTCTCACTCCAAGTTCTAGAAGTTCTAGATTCTACCAAGTTTTAGGTTCTGAACCTCTAGAGTTCAGAGGGTACCATGGGTGCTTCTGATGTTAATTCTTCAGGGCAAGAACCACAGGGGGAAGAGTGGTTACCAAGGGTCCCAGTACAGCAGACCAGCAGTGAGAAAGAAGCCAGCTGCTGAGCTATCCAGTGCAGCTTTACCTCTGGAGGCTAGAGTTGCTGTGACTCCTGCTGGAAATCCAAACATCTTAAGCAGAGTGCCAGCCCCAACCCAAGATGCCGAACAGAGACAGATGTAGACAGCACGTTTTAAACCGTATACACTCAATGATCTAACAATTCTACTTCTGTGACTTTATCCCAAGTAAATTAATATGGAAACTACAGATTTGACTACAAGGACTTTTTTTCTCAGAATTTTTGTGATAACCAAAAATCAGAGATAACCTAAATATCCCATATGGCAGCATTGGATAAGCCAAATACAATATGTCCATGTAATGTAATACAATTCAGCTATTAAAAATATGGTAAAGAAAAATAATGTCTTGTTAAGTGAAAACAAGAATGAAGTCAAAAACGTTTATAAAGCGGTACTGACTGCTAATCTAGCTGTCATCGATCTACCTCCAAAGTCTCGAAGTATAAGCTCTATTAACAGTGGGAGTCCTCAACTAAGGAAATTATGGAGATTTTTGTACTTTCTCATATTCTCCAGATTTTTTTTTTGTAGTTTACATGTTACTTTTGTAATTGGTCCAAAAAAGATATATTTAAACAAAAATTAAAATAGAGCCAGAATCTCAGAGCTTTGTTTGGAGAAAAACATAAAATCTCATTACTCTAATAGAATTTGCTTTCCAGAGGATGAGACTTGTGATTTTTTTTTTTTTAAATTTTTTTTTTCAACGTTTGTTTATTTTTGGGACAGAGAGAGACAGAGCATGAACGGGGGAGGGGCAGAGAGAGAGGGAGACACAGAATCAGAAACAGGCTCCAGGCTCCGAGCCATCCGCCCAGAGCCTGACGCGGGGCTCGAACTCACGGACCGCAAGATCGTGACCTGGCTGAAGTCGGGCGCTTAACCGACTGCGCCACCCAGGCGCCCCGAGACTTGTGATTTTAAAAATATATTTAGGGGGCGCCTGGGTGGCGCAGTCGGTTAAGCGTCCGACTTCAGCCAGGTCATGATCTCGCAGTCTGTGAGTTCGAGCCCCGCGTCGGGCTCTGGGCTGATGGCTCGGAGCCTGGAGCCTGCTTCTGATTCTGTGTCTCCCTCTCTCTCTGCCCCTCCCCGTTCATGCTCTGTCTCTCTCTGTCTCAAAAATAAATAAACGTTAAAAAAAAATTAAAAAAAATATATTTAGTCTATCTCACTGATCAGTCTAGATAGCTGAGGGCAGATGGTATTCTGGCTGTGACACTCCTCTTCTGAGGACTGCTACCTGCTATGGAATCAGGCTCTTGTGGTTGGTATGTCCCCTAAGTAGCTAAAGAGCAGGAATCAGCCATCTCAGTGAGTGTAGGAAGGATCTAGTGCCTTGCACAGAATTCCCATTTATTACATGTTTGTTCATTGACAGAGCATCTTGACCCCCTTTAGAGGTCCCTCTGATAACCAGGAAGGAGATCTATTGATAACCTCCCCACTTTTATTAACTACTTCAAGTAGTGAAGGTCTGACGATACTTTGAAAACACTCATAAAGATGAGGCATTTTCTTTCTTTATGCTTCGTTTATATTCATACTTGGCATTAGGGAGCTGGCACTGACGTGGGGTTATGAAGCCTCCTACTCCTGAAAGCTCATGACACTATTGGCTCTCTAGTATGTGAAAACACCAACCACACAACAGGGGGTCTGGAGGCGGGCAGATGCACACTTGTATTATGCTCTGTGTCCAACCTGAAAGATGAGATGATCTTGGGTGAATTATTCATCTGTCTGGGTCTTGGTGTCTGCATTTTACAGGATTACTGGGAGATGGAAAACATGTGCCCCAATCTCTGTCTCAGGGCATTTGTTTTTTAAATGTCTCCTTCCCTCCTGACCTCTCTCAGAGGCTTTGTTTTAAGTAAATGTGTGGTGTCTTCAAATCTTTAAAAATTAACCCCCCAAAGCAAGACTGCCATCCACCAACTGGATGACTTTGGGCAAGTTAAATAATTTGTCAATGCCTCGGCCCCTTCATTTATAAAATGGGAATAATAGTAAAAGTACTTAATAGGGCTTTTCTGAAGACCGAGTAAGTTAAAATATGTGAAGTCCTTAGAATAATGCTTGTCTATATAAGAGGTATATACTACTGTATAAGTAGTAGTAGTGTTAATATTATTGTTATCATTATCATATTCTCCTCATACTTTAAGCAAGAGAAAAAAGGCACAATTTACACACAATATCCACAAAACAATAATATACCAAAGAAGAGATCTAACAAAAGATTTGCTAAACCTTTTGAATTAAAAATTATAAACCTTCATTGAAAGGAAGATGATAACGAATAAATGATGTATACCATGTTCATGGAGAGGGAGATTGACTGGCATAAATTTGTATTTCGAGTCTCCACTTCAAGTCTCCAAAATTTCAAGGTCTCCAATCTGTAAATTACCTCCTTTAAAAATTCTTTTAGAAAAGCAAGGAACAGAAATGGGTCACTTAAGAAATTTTGAAGAAAAAATCTACAGAAAAGAAAATGTTATTAAGAAAATCATAACGAAGAGAAAATACATTTACAATACTCTACTGTATCAAAAAAAATCCATGTATAAGTGGACTTGCACCGTTCAAACCTGTGTTAAGAGTCAACTGTAATTATAGACATAAAGCAGCTTGACTATGAGATAAATAGACTTGACTCTCTTCCATGGTGTTAAAAATGTCCTGGGATATTGATCCTCTCAACTCTTGGGGTGGTCTGGGGAGGTCTGGGGTGGCCTGGAGCCACTGAAGCCCTGGGAGGGACCACCAATGTGCAAACCAAAGATGACCTTTTTTTATGTATTCATGTTGTGAAAAGGTTATGAAGCACTGGAATAGACAAGCAGACTAGAAAGAGCTCAAATAGATCCTCATATACATGGAAATTTTATTATCTTCAAGAGTGCCATTACTAATCTATTGGGACAGAAAGGATTATTCAATAAGTGATACGTGTGTATATGTACATACACCGGGTGGCTCAGTCAGCAGAGTGTGTGACTCATGATCTCTTGATCTCTGGGTTTTAAATTCAAGCCCAAGCTCCATGTTGAGTGTATAGATTACTTAAAAGCAAACAAACTGACAAAAACCATGACCATAGTCAAAAAATTAAGGAACCCTCTGGAAAAAAAATTTACAGCTTACATCACAAAGAGCTAATTTCACTAAGAAATATAAGCCTTCTTGCAAATCAATACGGTACCAATAATTTGATATCAACAAAAAGATCACAGAAAAATGTGTACAAGTGGTCTTTAAAAAATCTACACTTTTAAATGTCAACCTCACTAATAGCAATGGAAACGTAAATGGCAACATTTTCATGACTACACTGAGATCCTATTTTGTACTTATCAGGTCGGTAAAAGTCCAGAAGTCTGATTTATGATATCATCTGTGGTCTAGAAAACAGACCCTCTTACAGGGCTGTGGAGAGCAAATTTTTACAACCCTATAGAAGGAATTTGGCAATAATCTGTCAAAAGTACAGTTGCATATACCCTTCGACCATGCATTTCCATATCTAAGGATTTGTTCCCTAGACATATATACACACATGTGAATAATGATAAAAGAACAAGGTTACTCAGTGCAACATTGTTTGTATTCACAAAAGTTGGCAAACTACCAAATATTCATCAGGAACTGGTTAAATGTTAATTATAGTACATTCTTTCTATCGAATACTGGAGCTGTAAAGTGTAAACTCTTTAGTGCTGATACAGAATAATCTTCAAGGTATAGATAAAGGGTGAAAAAACCTTAAAACCACCACATACAACAGTGTTGATATTGGGGTTCGAAGGTGAAAATGTTTATACTTTGTTTTTATGTGCATAAATAATTTTGGAAGGATGCCAAGGGAAACAGGGTGACTGAGAAAGCAAGAGGAGGCTTGTCACTATAGGCCCTTTGTACTTCTTGAATTTTAAGCTGTATGTATGTATTGTCTTTCAGGTAAAATATTAATATATTTATGTGGAATCTGAGAAACAAAACAGACGAACATATGGGAAAGGGGAAAAAAAGGAGAGGGAAGCAAACTATAAGAGGCTCTTAATGATAGAGAACAAATTGAGGGTTGAAGGAGAGAGGCGGGGGGGTGGGCTAAATGGTGGTGGGCCTTGAGGAGGGCACTTGTTGGGATGAGTACGGGGTATCATATGTAAGTGATGGATCACTAAATTCTACTCCTGAAACCACTCTTCCACTTCTAAGTTTTTTTGTTTTAAAAATTTTTTAATGTTTATTTATTTTTGAGACAGAGAGAGACAGAGCATGAGCAGGGGAGGGGCAGAGAGAGAGGGAGACAGAGAATTCAGGCTCCAGGCTCTGAGCTGTCAGTACAGAGACCAATGCCGGGCTCCAACCCACGGACCATGAGATCCTGACCTGAGCCGAAGTCGGATGCTCAACCGACTGAACCACCCAGGCGTCCCACACTTATATGTTAACTAACTAGAATTTAAATAAAAATTTGAAGAAAAAAATAATGAAATAATAATTATTATTACTATCCTAAAAAAAGATTAATATATTTAAAATTTACCAAATTAAGTACATTGAGATTCAAAAAATATTTTTTAAGTTGATTTATTTATTTTGAGAGAGAGAGAGAGAGAGAGAGAGAGCAGGGGAGGGGCAGAGAGAGAGGGAGAGAGAGAATCCCAAGCAGGCTCCTTGCTGTCAGCACGGGGCCTGACACAGGGCTCGATCCCAGGAACTGTGAGATCATGACCTGAGCTGAAATCAAGAGTGGGACACTCAACCGACTGAGTCTCCCAGGCACTCCAAAATTTAAAATTTCTATACAATTAAAGACATCATTAAAAAGGCGAAAAGATAAGTCATACACTGGAGGAATGAATACATTTTCAACACATGTAACTGCCTAAAGATTGGGATCCAGAGTTCCAAGTCAGTAAGAAAAAGAGAAACAATTCAATATGAAAATGGACACCTAACAAGACCAAAACATCCACAGAAGAAGAAACAGGCCTGCTCAATTGAAGATTAACATTCACTTCTAACAATCAGAAAACTATACATTAAAATGAGCTACCATTTTACCGCTAGTAGGTTGGAAAATTCTACCAATCCCAAGTGTGGGTGAGAATATAAGATATGGGGAACTCTCATCTCCCGCTGGTGGCAGTTTAAGTGGGTATCACCACACTGGAGAACCGCACAGCAATCAACACAGAAAATACGCACACCCTTCGACACAGTAGTCGCACTTTTCGGTACTTTTCACAGAAAAGTTCTGGCAAATGTGCATGAAGAAACATGGACAGAAAATATCCATTGATGTACTGTTTGTACTAACAAAAATTAACAGGGAAATGAATAACTAATGGTATAATTACACAATAAAATATATTGCAATATTCCTATGTGTATCAACACGGGTAAAGCTCAAACACATCAGGTGGGATGAAAAGCAAATTTTGGAAGGATATCATGTAAATAAAATTTTAAAAATTCACAGTAATTCTATATAATGTTTGTGTTTATTTATACATATAGTAAACATTAAAAATACACTGGAATTAGAAATACTAAATTCAAGTAATGGTTACCCCTGAGTATAGAGGAGGGATGCTTGTAGGTCATATTCTGGCTCTTAATTTAGGCTCAGGTCATGATCTCACAGTTCATGGGTTCTAGCCCTGCATTGGGCTCTGTGCTGACAGTGCAGAGCCTGCTTGGGATTCTGTCTCTCTCCCTTTCTCTCTACTCCTCCCCTATTCACGTGCTCTTTCCCTCTCTCTCTTTTTATTTAAAAAATATTTTTTAATGTTTATTTATTTTTGAGAGACAGAGACAGAGAATGAGCAGGTGAGGGGCAGAGAGAGAGCGAGACACAGAATTTGAAGCAGGCTCCAGGCTCTGAGCTGTCAGCACAGAGCTCCACATGGGGCTCGAACCCACGAACTGTGAGATCATGACCTGAGCCGAAGTTGGACGCTTAACCGACGGAGCCACCCAGGAGCCCTGCTCTCTGTCTCTCTTTCAAAATAAATAAACTTAAAAAAATCACTGAAAGAAAAAAGAAAAAGGTAACATTTTACAAAACTGGTTGGTAGGTATACTAGTATTATTTCCTATACTTTTATAATGTTTGAAATAATTCATTAACATAAACAAGAATGCAGTAGGGATTTAGTGGTGAGTATGAAAGAACATAGATTTTTTTTTTCTGGTCAGTGTTTTATTTCCCAGCACTACTGTTTGTAAGCACTGGGACCCTGGGCAAGTCCCATTATCTCTTTAAACTTCGTTTCACCCAGCTGCAAAATGGGGGATAAGTATAATAATTATATAATTATAATAGTTATAAGGGATAATTACGATAGCTATAAGGGATAATTACAATAGCTATTAGATTAAGTAAGATGAAGATTGAACAAGGGGATAAATACGTGATCCTTGTACATAGTAAGTGCTTAGTTAAGTGTTAACTCACATTATCACCATCTCCATTTGACTAGGGCAAGGGCATTCTTGAATAACTGACTCTCTTTTGAAAATGAAATTTTGTAGGGGTGCCTGGGTGGCTCGGTTGGTTAAACACCCAACTCCTGATTTCCACACAGGTCATGATCTCACAGTTATGGGATCCACGATGATCATGGAGCCTGCTTAAGATTCTCTCTCTCCCTCTGCCCCCTCCCCCAATTGTGCTCTCTCTCTCTCTCTCTTTATAAAATTTAAAAAAAAATGTTAAAAAAAGAAAATGAGATTGTGTGCATTAGATTCCCAGAACATATACATTTTTGAACTGCAGATTTGTGTCCTTTGACCCACATCCCAAATTCCTCCACCTGCAAGTACCTGGTAATCACTATTCTACTCTTTTTTTCTAGAAGTTGTCTTTTTTTTTTTTAAGTTTATTTATTTATTTTGAGGGGGCGTGGAGGGGGGGCAGAGAGAGCGAATCCCAAGCAGGCTCTGCACTCTCAGCACAGAGCCCAATGTGGGGCTCAAACTCACGAACTGTAAGATCATGACCTGAGTTGAAACCAAGAGTTGGATGCTTAACCAACTGAGCCACCCAGGTGCCCCGGAGTTCAGGCTTTTTAGATTCTACATATAAGTGATATCACACACTATTTGTTTTTTTCTATCTGATGTAGTTCACTCAGCATAATGCCTGCAAGGTCTATCCATACTGATGCAAATGGCTGTATGTCCTTCTTTCTCATGGCTGAATAATATTCCATTATGAATGTATACACACACACACACACACACACACACACAATGTCTTCATCCATCCCATTGAGGGACACTTAAATTGTTTCTATATCTTGGTTATTGTGAATAATGCTGCAATAAACATGGGAGTTTAGACATCTTTTCTATATCCTATTTCCACTTCCTTTGGATATATACCCAGAAGTGAGATTGCTGGATCATATGGTAGGTCTGTTTTTAATTTTAAACTATACTGTATTGTTAATTTTCAGTAATACTGTATTACATACTTGGAAGTGACTAAGAGAATAGATCTTACTTGTTCTCACCACAGAAAAGAAATGATAATTATGTGATGTGATGGAAGTGTTAGCTAACGCTGTGGTAGCTATCACATAGCAACATAGAAGTGTATCAAATCAACACGTTGTGTACTTTAAACTTCACACCGTTACATGTCAATTATAACTCAGTTTTAAAAAAGCGAGATTTTAGTCTCATATCTGGATGACACGTAACTGAAAGTAAGGATATAAGCTTGGAACAGTTTCTTTTTTAAAGTCTGGTTTTAACAAGAAGCTGGGTTTCGACAAGAGCTGCTAATTAAGTCTGCAAGGAGGACACAGTGCTGATTAATCCCGCGGTACCTGTTGATGGCAGATCCCCGGAAATAGCAAAGGGTTGTCAAATTCTCCCAGCACTGGGTGTTTGCAGTTACACACCGGGCTCTTTTGGGCTTGTTTTCATGTAATCTGCCAGAATACTCAAAGTGGTATTCACTGCAGGCTTCTTGGTACAATGATATACCTGACCGGTTCTTCTGTAATTACTTACCGTGGTCCTTCTATATATCAGCATTGTGCAGGGCTGGGGCGACCCAGAAGCGTCCCTGGGTCCCCTCAACAATCCCCCTGGGGAGACAAAGGCAAATGTCAAAGAACAAAGACCCGAACGATAGGACAAAAGTATGCAATTAATTGCTTTGTTGAGTGGTAAAGACAACAAACCTAGGAATTCATAGGAGGGAGCGGTTAACAAAGGCTGCAAGAAAGCTTCTCTAGCTTCGGCAGCAGACAAATAGAAGTTCAAAGTAATGCCCCACCCTCCTCCACAGGAAGCATTGGCTTCTCTGCCCACATGGCTTACCCATGTGACTTGCTTTAGCCAATGGGAAGTTAGGAGAAATGATGTGAATGAAAGCCTTAACTATGCTGGCACAGTTGGATTTTTGAGCCTTTTGCCATGAGATTGACAAGTTGAGCATGCCCGGACGTGCCCCAGAGCCTGCAAACAGGTCCAGCTGAGTCCAGCCTAGATCAGCTGAACCACAGCCAACCTACAGGTGCCTGAGCGAGAAATAAATGCCTCTGGCTATGTGCCACTGAGATTTTATAGTGGTTTGTGACTCAGTATGCCTGCAACAGTAGTTTGTTCATCTGTAAAGTGGGGAAAATATGTATTTACTTTC
Organism: Prionailurus bengalensis; assembly: GCF_016509475.1. Classification (NCBI taxonomy): domain Eukaryota; kingdom Metazoa; phylum Chordata; class Mammalia; order Carnivora; family Felidae; genus Prionailurus; species Prionailurus bengalensis. The sequence goes on along the minus strand of NC_057344.1, from coordinate 185,690,258 downwards.
AGAGGTATTGTGAGAATTGAGTGCCATATAAACCAAATGTCTCAGATTTCAACACCCTGAGAATCCCACTGAGCTGACATTAATATTGATACCTGATTTACAATAGCTCGTCTTCTCATGAAGAAATTCCCCTCTTGGAAAACAGGCTATAAATAGTCCTGATGTTTCCCAGTGTTGGGTGTTCCCCTCCACCCACCAGCCCCCGGTCCCCCTACGTCTGATCAGCTGGCCATTTGGTGGGGCTGCAATAGAGATTCACTCACAAACAGCAGAGGGCTTGAACATTGTGATGCCGGGCAGCCTGACTCCCTCGCTTAACAAATATCTATGTCAGTGGTACCCTGGGCTAGATTCATGACTTGGGGTAATTGCTTGGAAGAGGGAAATGCGGATAGAAAACATGCTCTCCCTCATTTATAATCAGCTGGTGAACTCCACAGCCTGGTCAGAATTTAGTGAAACAGCTCTTTCAAATGTGGAAATGCTTCCAGAATGGCAGGGTTCAGGAGACACCCTCTGACAGGTACCACAGTAAACCCAGTTCAGTTCTCCCGCACAGCCCTTGGGGCCCGTTGCTGAGTCTGAGTCCCTAGGGTCAATTTCCTCCCTGCCCTCTGTAAGACTTTGCCAATCCGTGGCCCTCAAGTCTGTCAGGCTTGTCTGAACCTCAACCACGAACAGCAATCAAGATACACTCCCAGGAGACATTCTGGCCTCCATGCAAATCCGAGCGTGCAAACAGTTTCTTGAGAGGTGGGGTACCCTTCGTCTGCTCTCGATGGATAGATCAGGTCCTGCGAGGATCCCTGCTTACAGATATAATGGACAGAAAGTACCAAGTAAATGGTCAGTAGCCAAGAAGGGTTCATTCTCTTCCACTTCCTGGAGGACTAGAAACGTGAGCTGGTTTGTCGAACAGTTGGAATAAAAAAAGAAGGGGGACAGAAGTCTCGGTGCCCGGGAGGAGTAAAAAAGTCCAGTCCTCAAATATCAGACCTTGGAGTCAGCTCCAAGATGACAGAATGAGACCAGTGAACTGAGCCCAGGTGGTCTCTGATTACTCAGGGTCATTAGCAAGTAATACTCACCAGGTGTGCCTGCTCTGGGTGATTGCAGACCTGTGGGTCCCAGACACCCTTTTGGCGGTGAGATTATTATAAGGCCTCCCAGAAATGCTATAAATATTTCCTAAAGTCCTAATGAGCACTATTTTTCTTACACTTGTGACTCTTCTTCAAATGTGAACATTATTTATTTAAAATGGTTACTAATCCCCTATTAGCTTTATTTTTTAATTTTTTTTTCACTAAGACTTTCATTTTTAATTTTTTTTTTTCAACGTTTATTTATTTTTGGGACAGAGAGAGACAGAGCATGAACGGGGGAGGGGCAGAGAGAGAGGCAGACACAGAATCGGAAACAGGCTCCAGGCTCTGAGCCATCAGCCCAGAGCCCGACGCGGGGCTCGAACTCATGGACCGCGAGATCGTGACCTGGCTGAAGTCGGACGCTTAACCGACTGCGCCACCCAGGCGCCCCAAGACTTTCGTTTTTTAGAGCAGTTTGAGGTTCACAGTAAAATTCAAGCAAAGATACAGAGATTTCCCATTTACCCCTTGCCCCCACACTGAGTAGACTTTCCCATCATCAACAACACCAGAGTGGTATATTTGCTACATTTGAAGAACCTGTATTGACATGTCATTATCACTCTAAGACCATAGTGTACATTATGGCTTACTCATGGTGCCGTATGGTCTGTGGGTTGGGACAAATGTATAAAGACACGTATCCATCATTATGGTATCATGAAGAGTATTTTCGCTGCCCTAAAAATCTTCCATGATCCACTATTCATCTCTGTCCTTTCCCGTCACACACTCTGGCAACCACTGAACTTTTTACGGTCTCCATAGCTTTGTCTTTTCCAGACTGTCATATAGCTGCAATCATATAGTATGTGACCTTTTCAGATTGGTTTCTTTCACTCAGTAATGTGCATTGAATTTTCTTCCATGTTTTCTCATGGCTTGACAGTGCATTTCTTTTTCACTCTGAATAATATTCCACTGTCTGGAAGTACTACAGCTTATTATTTATCTATTCACCTACTGAAGGGCATCTTGCGTCCATATTTTGGTAATTACTAATAAAGCTGCCGTAAACATCCACGTGCACGTTTTTTGTGTGTAGACAGAAGTTCTCAACTCATTTGGTAAATACCAAGGAGTGCAATTGCTGGAGCGTATGTTAAGAGTACGTTCAGTTTTGTGAGAAACCACCAAAATGTCTTCCAACATGGCGGTCCCGTTTTGCGTTCCCATCGGCAATGAACGAGAGTTCCTGTTGCTCCTCACCTTTGCCAGTGTTTAGCGTGGTCGGTGTTCCCGGTTGGGGCCTGTCTAATAGGTATAAGCTTTCTATTGCTTTCTTTTATTTTGGAGTCAATGTGGGTCCCTTATATACAATCAGTTTGGGAACCACCCGACAGTCCCCTGGGTCTGTCCCGACCAACCTCGCCTGTGGTCTTGCCTGTCCAGAGCCATGAGCCACTCCAGATACAATCTCTTTTTCATGCCACGTGGAGGGAAGCAGTAGGTGGGCTTCTCAAACCAGCACTCACCTGAGGCATGCGGGCACTCCAGGTGCAGACAGGAGGCCTGGTGTGGGTCCCATGACAACATGTCCTGCTGCAGGAAGCCAAGGTCAGAGAAGGAAAGGGACAAGGGTGCTTGGGAGTGACAATCAATTAAAAACACATTAGGCAGGGAGTTGGAGGTGTATGTGGGGGTAAGCTGTGTCCAGCCATCAGAGCTGCATACAATAACACCCTTCCTACTCCATGACCTCTCAGCAAGTTCTGCCTGGCTGAGCAGCCTGGCTACAGGAAGTGACATGAAATATGAACCAGGCCAGTTCTCAGTGATCGATCCAGCACATATTCTTCATGGACCGAATTAAAACTAGAAAATAAGAGCTCTTCTTACTAGGTATCAGCCAGCCTTCATTCTGACTCCCTGGTGTCCGTAGGTCAACTTACTAGGAGGATGACCCTTGGTGTTTCTAGTGCTTTAGACTTGCCCTGTAAAGAATCATCCTAGTCTCTGGGGCACCTGGGTGGCTCAGTCGGTTAAGCATCCGACTTCAGCTCAGGTCATGATCTCACGGTTCATGAGTTCAAGCCCCGTGTCGGGCTCTGTGCTGACAGCTCGGAGCCTGGAGCCTGCTTCGGATTCTGTGTCTCCCTCTCTGTCTGCCCCTCCCCTCCTCATGCTCTGTCTCTCTCAAAAATGAATAAACCTTAAAAAAAAAATTAAAAAAAAAAACAATTACCTCAGTCTCTCTAAGTGACATGTTGAAGCAGTTTGTCACTCTGTGAGCACCAGGAACCATCAGATAGCCACGTTCAGCTTCTTGACCTATTGAGAGACCAACTGACATTTGGGTGGCCATGTTCTCTGGCTTTCTCTTTGCAAAGTTTCCAGAAGACAAGCCCATGCCTGCTCAAAGCTGGCATTTTCTGAGCTTTTCTGAGCTCACTCACTGCTGAGTTCCTTGGTCATGCTAACAAAGTGGGGCATCAGAGTTCCTCCATCAACAGGAGCTCTCTGCTCCACTCTCTCCCCCACTGTGCATGTCCTCTCCCACAGACCCTTGTTCAGGCAGTTCTCCCCATCAGATATGCTTCTCTAATCTGCCTGGCCAAAATCCTGCCCAGCTGGCAGGACTCAGTCCCCACCTCTGTGACTATCCCTCACTTCCTAACTACCACTGTTGCTCTCCATCATAGAATGCCTTGAACATCTTGCGTTTTCTTGGTAATGGGTTGTAAGGGTACGTACATTACACTCAGATGTGCATTGGAAATATATTTTCTTTAGTTTGTCTATAATCTAGACTTACTTTTGAGTGTGCATCCCATGGGTATTGGTGGGGATGGGTGGGAAGTGGAGTGAGGGAACTATTTAGCCCAAAGTAATAAACTAATACAGTGTCTTTGGATGATGTTCAGATTCATTATGTAAAATGTCTCCTCTTCCAGATTCACCCCCCACCCCCACCCCCAAAATTCCCTCGTAAGATGGTGTAATGGTGGGACATGCAGGATCCTTGTACGGGTATAAAGTCTTCAGACTGTCTAGTCATTGAGCCAGCCTCTGAAGCAAATATCTGCTGTCAGCAAACTTGTGGTCCCTTCCCTTGGCCTGGGCAGTGCTTCAGGGACATCCTCTCCAACAACCACTCACCAATGAACTCCACTCTTGCTTTCATTGATGTTTAAAGATTCCCATAGCGGCAGCCCCTGCTACAGAAGGCAGCCAGCACCCTCAGCTTCCTTCCACATTTCTCCCTCAGGGCACACACGTGTTTCTGGACACCTTCAAACCACACGGAAAGCTGGGAAGATTCAGGGAATCCTCAGGCTCTTCCTCTTGGCTACGGCAAACAGAGACACTGGTTGAACCTCACGTATGGGCGGAGGGTCTGCAAGACTGGCATCTTCCAATGGAAGGAAGATAGAAGTCCCCGTGCCCCAGGGCTTCCCTGTGTCTAAGCTTGAGAGTCAGTCCTTGTGAGGACTAGGAATGTGTAGGGGCGGGAGCACAGAGGATATTGAGAGGATGTGGGAAGGGACAACCGTGGCATCTGGTTTCCTCTTTCAAATTCTGCTCCTCTCTTCTGTCCCCCACCATCCTTTGGCTGGAAAGAGTGAATTTTTCTCTTCCCTCCTTATACTATTTCAACCATTGTATCTAGTTGTCACAAGCAGAAGGAAAATTGTCTCTCCACCATTGATAGAAAAATCTTTGAGCTAGGGGGCCTGGGTGGCTCAGTTGGCTAAGTGCCCAACTTTTGATTTCGGCTCAGGTCATGATCTCATGGTTCCTGAGTTCAAACCCTGAGTCAGGCTCTGCACTGACAGTGTGGAGCCTGCTTGGGATTCTCTGTCCCTTCCTCTCTCTCTCTCTCTCTCTCTGTTTCTGTCTCTGAAAAATAAATAAATAAATAAATAACCATTAAAAAAAAATCTTTGGGCTAGACCTCCAAATCTATCCTTCGATATAACTAAAGAAATGTAGGAAACCCACTCTTTCCCCACCAGGCTTAATTGGCAAGCCCATCATTTGTTAATGAAGTCAAGTATCTCTTTTCTTCCACTCTCTGGTTATAAGCTTTGGGACTGTCTCTGAGGGAGAAAGCTTCAAAGGAACATGAGTTGTAGGGGAAATTAAAATACATTGGTTTAATATTTGCAAATATGATCCCAATTTCATTTTGTTTAATGCTTGTGCTTTCATTTAACTTTTTATGGTTGTCAGTCCTCTTTCCTGAGTAAGTAAAATGCTTGTTTTATCCACCACGAAGATTCACACACTGTTATATATACAGCTAATTCACACAGGAAAATTAAAAATAAAATTTTACAGCTTCACTGAAGTGTAATTGACATACAACATACTGCATATATTTAAAGAACACAACTTGATGGGTTTTGACACATGTAAACCACCCATGAAACCATCCTCAAAATCTAGGTAATCAATATATCTATCCCTCCCAGAAGTTTCAAATGCATCCCCTGTCCCACATTTCACCCCAACCCTTGCATGCCCTAGGCAATCACTCGTCAGCTTTCTGTCACTATAAACGAGTTGATATTTTCTAGAATTTCATGTAAATGTAATAATTTGGTATATACTCTTTTTTGTCAGGCTTCTCTCACTCAGAATAATTACTTCGATATTCATCCATGCTTTTTGTGTATCCATAGTTCATTCCCTTTTATTACTGGATAGTAATGCACTGTATGGATATATCATCATTTATTTATCCCTTCTTTTGTTCATGGACATTTGAGATGTTTCCAGTTTAGGGCTATTACGAAGAAAGATGCTATGAATACTATGTACAGTGGACATATATTTTTACTTTTCTTGGGTAAATACCTAGGAGTGGAATGGCTGGCTTGTATAATATATATATGTAATATATATATATCCCATTAAATATTTAGGACATACCTATACTAAAAATTATTTATTGGAGCTCCTGGGTGGCTCAGTGGGTTAAGCATCCAACTTCGGCTCAAGTCAAGATCTCATGGTCCGTGGGTTCAAGCCCTGCATGGGGCTCTGTGCTAACAACTCAGAGCCTGGAGCCTACTTCAGATTCTGTGTCTCCCTCTCTTTCTGCCCCTCCCCTACTCATGCTCTGTCTCTCTTCATCTCTCAAAAATGAATAAACGCTAAAAAATTTTTTTTAATTAGTTATTATTTATGTGAGGTTAAAATTTAACTTCCTTTATCTGACAACACTAAATTAATTAATTAACACTTAACTAACTCTATTAACTTTTTAAGAAACTGCCAAACTTTTTTCTGAAGTGGTGGTCACATTTTACATTCCCATGAGCAGTAAATGAGAGTTCTAGTTTCTTAATCTCCTCATCAACACTTAGTATGATCAATCTTTCTTTTTTTCCAAAAAAAATTATTTATTTATTTTTGACAGAGAGAGGAAGAGAGCACAAGTTGGGGAGAGGTCCAGAGAGAGAGAGAGAGAGAGAATCCCAAGTGGGCTTTGCGCTGTCTGTGCAGGGCCCTATGTAGGGCTTGATCTCACAAACCATGAGATCATGACCTGAGCAGAAATCAAGAGTTGGATGCTCAACTGACTGAGCCACTCAGGTGCCCCAATATGATCAATCTTTTAATTTTAGCCATGCTAGTAAGTATGTAGTGGTATCTCAATGTGATTTTAATTTACATTTCCATAATGACTGCTGATACTGAGTATATTTTTAACGTGCTTATTTGGCATCCCTATAGCTAACTTGATGAAAAGTCTGTTTAGTTCAGATTGTACCCCCTACTCTTTTTTTGTATTGGATTTTTGAAGTCTTGTTATTAGATTGTAAGAGTTCTTTATGTATGCTGTATACAAATCCTTTGTCATATACATTTTTTTGCAGATATATTGTCCCACTTTGTGGCTTGTTTTTTTCATTTATGTTAACAGTATCTTTTGAAGAGTAAGAATTTTTCATTTTGATCAAATTCAATTTATTGATATTTTTCTTTAGTTCATGTTTTTGTGTCCTTTATACAAATCTTTGCTAATTCAAGATTGCTCATATTTTCTTTCAAAAGCTTAATAGTTTTAGCCTGTAGACTTAGATCTGTGATAAACTTTGAGTTAATTTTTATCTATAGTGTAAGGTAAGGTGCAGTTTCAATTTTTTGCTTATGACTTTCAAGCTGTTGTTTTTAAGAAAAGACTATTCTTTCTCCAAGGCAGTTAAATGTCTTGGCAAATTTGTTGAAAATCAATTGACCATATATATGTGAGAATTTCTGGATTCTCTGTTCTGTCCCATTTATCCAGCAATGTCATGCTCTTAGTTTTCAGAATATAGATCTTTTAAATCTTTGTTAAATTTATCCCTAGATATTTTATATTATCTGGTGCAATTATAGTTTTTTAAAGAATTTTTCACATTTCAATTATTCATTGGTAATACATCCAAATATAATTTGGTTTTGTATGTTGACTTTGAGTCCTGCAGGCTTACTAAGGTCATTTAGTTATTACAGTATCTTTTTTTGCATATCCCTCCGAATTTTACAAAAGACTTACTTGACAATACTGAATAGAACTGTGAAAGCTGACATCTTTGTGTTGTTTCCAGTCAGGGGGAACCATTTAGTCTTTCGCCATTAACTGCAATGTAGCTGTAGCTTTTGCTGCATAGGCCCTTTATGCAATTGAGAAATTTCCCTTCTCTTCCAAATTTACTGTCTGTTTTTATCATAAAGGAATATTGGATTTTGCCAAATGTCTTTTCTGTATCTATTGAGATGATCCTTTTTTACATTTTCTAGCCTTTTAATATGGTCAGTTACATTGATTTGTTTCAAATGTTAAATCAACCTTGAATTCCTGGGATAAACTACATTTGGTCATGATGTATTATCCTTTTTCATATCCTTTTTGCTAGTTTCAATTTGCTAATATTTGATTAGAGGTTTTTGTATCTGTGTTTATGAGAGATACTGATATGTAGTTTGGTTTTCTTTTCTTGTAATATTTTGTCTGATTTTGACGTCAAAGTAATGCTTGGCTTTGTAAAATAAATTCTGAAGCAACTCCTGTTCTTATTTTTTACCAAAATGTTTGTGTAGAGTTGGGATTCTATTTTTCTTCATTTTTTTAAAGATTTTTTTTTATTTTTAAGTAATCTCTACACCCAATGTGGAGCTCAAATTCACAATCATGAGATCAAGAGTCACATGCTCTCTCAACTGAGCTAGCCAGGCGCCCCTTTTCTTAAATTTTTGATAGAATTCACCACTACAGCCATTTGGGCTTGGAAATTTCTTTCTGGAAAGGTTTTTAAACTATGAATTCAATTTCCTTAAAAGCTGTAGACTATTCACATTACCTATTTTTACATTAGCCTTGGCAGTTCATATCTTTTAAGGAATTTTCCATTTTATGTATGATATCACATTTACTGGTGTAAAGTATTCATAATGTTCCTTTATTAATCTTTTTATGTCTGTAATAGCTGTAGTTCTATTGTTCACTTCTTCCTGATATTGACAACTTTGTGTCTTTTCTCTAGACCATTATGAATTTCGTTGATTTTTTTTCAAATAATCAGCTTTGATTTCATTGATTTTCTTTTTTTTTTCTTTTTTTAAAATGTTTATTTATTATTTTGAGGGGGAGAGGGGCCAAGAGAGGGAGACACAGAATTCGAGGCAGGCTCCAGGTTCTGAGCTGTCAGCCCAGAGCCCGATGTGCAGCTTGAATTCATCATAGACCACGAGATCATGACCTGAGCCAAAGTCTCAGATGCTTAACTAGGTACTCCTAATTCCATTGATTTTCTTTATTTTCTGGTTTCAATTTCATTGATATCTTCTTTTTTCTTTTTTACCTTTTTTTGGGGGGGGCTTACTTTGAGTTTATTTTGCTCTTCTTTTTCCTTATGGTAGAAATTTAGATCATTGATTTGAGATCTACTTCTTAGAAACAGTTAATGTTATATATATAGTCCCACGAATTTTGATGTGTTTTTATTATTATTCAGTTCAAGATATTTTCTAATTTTCTCTGAGATTTCTTCTTTTATTATTTTTTTATTTTTAATTTTTTTTAATTAAAAAAATTTTTTTTTAACGTTTATTTATTTTTGAGACAGAGAGAGACACAGCATGAATGGGGGAGGGGTAGAGAGAGAGGGAGACACAGAATCGGAAGCAGGCTCCAGGCTCTGAGCCATCAGCCCAGAGCCCGACGCGGGGCTCGAACTCGTGGACCGCGAGATCGTGATCTGAGCCGAAGTCGGACGCTTAACCGACTCAGCTACCCAGGCACCCCTGAGATTTCTTCTTTGACCAATGAATTGTTTAGCAATGTATTGTTTATTTTCCAGCTAATCTAGTTGCTTTAGTTTGTTAACTTCTAATTTATTTCCATTGTAGTCAGATAACATATTCTGTAAAAGTTCTATATTTTGAATTCCATTGAGACTTTCTTTATGTATCAGAATATAGTTTATCTTTGTAATCGTTCTATGTGCCCTTGAAAGGAATGTGTATTTTGTGATTTTTGGGTGTAGTCTTTTATGTTAAAACATTTATAAAATGTTTTGTCATTCAGATCTTCTGTATGCTTACTGATTTAGTTTTACTTGTTCTATTACTGAACGAAGTGTATTAACATTTATAATTTGTGGATTTGTCTATTTCTCCTTATTTCTGTTAGTTTTTGCTCCATATGTTTTTGACATTCTGTTACTAGTCATACCTATATTTCTAATTATTCTATCTTCCTGATCCATTATCCCTTAAAAAAAAAAATTCTTTTAATGTTTATTTGTTTTTGACAGAGAGAGAGAGACAGAGCGTGAGCAGGGGAGGGGCAAAGAGAGCGAGACATAGAATCAGAAGCAGGCTCCAGGCTCTAAGCTGTCAGCACAGAGCCCGACACAGGGCTCGAACTCAAGAGACTGCAAGATCATGACCTGAGCTGAAGCCGGGCGCTCAACCGACTGAGTCACCCAGGCGCCCCTCATTATCCCCTTTGACATAATGAAGTGTCCCTTTTTTGTCTCTTGTAATGCCCCTTGTCTTAACGTCTATTTTGTATGATATTAATAAAGCTACTCTAGCTTTATTCCTCATTTGTGTCTTTTAGTAATGTACTACTTTTAGAAAATATTACATATTTTTTAAAGTTCCTTTCTAGCTTTTTCTAGTTTTAAAATCCAGGCAATTTCATCAGGGCTGACTTCTTCTCACCGGTGTACAGTTCTCTGCTCTGCTGATCTCCACAGGATATGCTTTGTCTGTCTGTTGGTTAATCCAACACTGTCTTCATGGCACCAGAGCTTTTGCAAAAGATGCTTCAGCACAGGCTCATTAAAGGAAAGCCAAGCCTTCCTCCTTGTGCCTAAAGTCACAGGGAAAGCCAAAAATCAAGAGGTTATAGGGCCTACTTATTTTTTCCCTACAAGGATATTCAAATGGTAGAAGACCGAATTCCAATAAACACCTGCCGATTCTGACGACTGAGGCCAATTTTAGTTTCTTTTGTTTTTCTTTGCTTCTTGTATTTTGACCCCAGTTACCCACCGTAATATTAATCATTCTCTTCAGTTCATGGCACACACCATCACCTGGTGTGCAAAACACTGCTCTTTTTTATTGTAATACTTCTTTCCTCATACAGTCTGTCTTCTAGTCCCTGCCTCTGAATACTTAACTAGCTACTCTAATAGTTTGAGCCCGTGATATATGATCTGACCTAATGATTCTCAACCAGGACAGACTTTCCTCTCTCCCTACCCAGGGACATTTGGAAACGTCTGGGGAAATTTTGGGTTGTCACAGCAGAAGGGGTGCTACTGGCAGTTAGTAGAGAGAGACCAGAAATGATGCTAAGCATCCTACAATACATAGGACAAGCTCTTACGACAAAGTACTAGATAGCCCAAAATGTGAATATCACCAAGGTTGAGAGCTGTGTGTGTGTGTGTGTGTGTGCGTGCGCGCGTGCGCATATACTATTCCTTGGGAGCTGGATTTTTAATTTACACAAACAGTATTGAGATCAGATCTTATTCAGTTGCTTACTTTTTTCATGTGTTAATATATTTTGTACATCTCTCTATGCTGCTGCTCATAAGTCTGGTTCCTTACTTTCTGACTAGCACATCGTTTTCCATCATATTCATCTACCACATCCGTTCTCTGAATGATGGACTTCCAGGCTGCTCCATCTCCTTGTTCTCTGAAACGGTGCTGTGATGAACAGCCCCCTCATACGCATCCCCTGTCGGATGTGCAATTTGTGGAGCCCGTCCTCAAGAACAGACTTGCTGGGTAATAAACACTTAATTTTCAGTAAGTGCATTGCCTCCATATTGCACAGCTGTTGGCCCTCGTGATAGCTAAGCCTGAGAGCTTCTCTTCCCCCATATCTCAGTCTTATGTGTCTTTCTCATTTTTGCAAATATGTGGTTATGAAGTGATAGCTTTTCATTTTAATTTGTATTTCTTTGACTTTGGATTAGATTGAGCGGCCTTTTATCCACTTGTATGTCATTAGATTTTTTTCCTTCCATAAATTGCCTGATCATGTGCTTTGAATATACATATATATACATATATATATATGTATATATACGTATATATACATATATGTGTATGTATGTATATATATACGTATATATACATATATATGTATGTATGTATATATATACGTATATATACATATATATGTATGTATGTATATATATATGTATATATACATATATATGTATGTATGTGTATATATACGTATATATACATATATATGTATGTATGTATATATATACGTATATATACATATATATGTATGTATGTATATATGTATATACACGTATATACACGTGTATATACGTGTATACACGTGTATACACGTGTATATACGTATGTATATATATTTTTTTTTACTGGGGTTTCTGCTGTGGTCGATTAGTGTGCATTCCTTATCCAGTGCAGACATTGATCCTTCGTGGTGATGGATGTTGCGAAAGCTTCTCCCCGTCTGTCACCAATCTGCCAATTTTGTCTGTGGCATCACAGCAGAAATCCTTCATTTTTGAAAAAAAGAAATGTATATATTGTTTAAAAAATCTTTTCTGGGGGCACCTGGGTGGCGCAGTCGGTTAAGCGTCCGACTTCAGCCAGGTCACGATCTCGCGGTCTGAGAGTTTGAGCCCCGCGTCGGGCTCTGGGCTGATGGCTCAGAGCCTGGAGCCTGTTTCCGATTCTGTGTCTCCCTCTCTCTGCCCCTCCCCCGTTCATGCTCTGTCTCTCCCTGTCCCAAAAATAAATAAACGTTGAAAAAAAAATTAAAAAAAAAATCTTTTCTGATTCAAGCTCAGTAAAATACTCTCCTGAATTTTCTCCTACGAGTCTTGCAGTTCTGCCTTTCACAGTTAATTAAATATGAAATTTATTTTTTTTATATAAAGGACAGGGAATACAGTGTCCATCTTGTTTTTCTACCTGGGAATAGCCAGCTTCCTGACTCTGTCTACTAAACATTCCACTCTTAGTCCAATTGGTTTGTGATGACACTTTACCATGCACCAAATGTCTATTTATAACTGGTCTGCTTCTGGGTTCTCTATTGTTCCCCTTTGAACCATTTGTCTATTCCTCCATCGCCACCCCACTGTTTCTGTTCCTGTGCTTTGAGGTAAAATGATGTTTGGTAAGTCACTTCTCTTTCTTCTTCTTTTTCGGATTTTCTTCACCTGTACGTGGACTTGTCCCCTTCCATACACATCTTAAAACCAGCTTATCAGTTCCTCACAAACACAGAATCAGGACTGGTTGAAATGTCGTTGAATTTATACATTAACTTTGAGGAAATTAACATATTTGTATGTTATTATTCTATCAATGGACATTCGGACTACTTTATATCCTCTTTTATGCTTAAAATTTTTTTAGGGGTGCCTGGGTGACTCAGCCAGTGGAGCATGTGACTCTTGACTTCAATTCAGGTCATTGTCTCTCAATTTGTGAATCTGAGCCCCACATCAGGCTCTGTGCTGATGATGCGGAGCCTGCTTGGGATTCTCAATCTCTCTCTGCCCCTCCCTCATGCTCTTGCTCTCAAAATAAACAAATACACTTAAAAAAAACTCTTCTAAAATAAAAATTTTAGCTTTCTTGGTGAAGATCTAGTGAATTTACTGTTGGGTTAATTACCAGACATTAAAAATGTTTTAAAAATATTTTTGGTTATTTTTTAATTGCCATTGTATCCTACAACTTTTTTAGACACTTTGTTGGGACTTCAAATGAGTCACAACTTGGCATCTCTCTCTACCAAAGAGTGGAAAGAAAGACCACTACTTATCCAGCTAACAGAAGCTTGACAATGATTAAGCACTAGATGAATCTGGGCATCTCTCTCAGATTTGCCAAAATGAGGTCACTAAGAATAAAAGAAGGAAGTACAAAGCATAGATTGTAAACTCAAATGCCTAGGTGGGCTAGGTGTAACTCAACAGGAAACGGTGGGGACTGGGGTAAACCAGAAGGCACAAGCTCTATCTAAAAGGAGCAGACCTCCTTAGCTTCAGCTCATTCTTGCCATGTGGGAAGGAAAGCTACTTTTTCACATCTTCAGATTTTATTAGGAAGAGCCCCAAATCCTTGATTTTAAGATGTTAGGAAATAATTCAAATTAAAAAAAAATACATTGGATGTGCCAAAGAAATCACATCTGTGTGCTAGATTTGTTTCACAATTTACTGGTCTACACCCCCTGATCTAAGACTGTCCCAAAGGGAGGGGACAATAAGAAAGGAAGTAAATATCAGTTCTGACCCTACTCTTCCATTCCTTCCCCCCATCTCCAACCCATGTTGACTTCACTATGCAAGGTTACGTTCCAGTCAGCTTGGACACTAGCCTCATAGGAATTGAATTTACAGCTTGAGAAGAGAAGAGGGAGGTCAAGGTTTGAGAAGGTGTGGGCTGGACCCCCATCATACAGCCCGAGAACCCCCATGAGAACAGGTGTCTAAGCTGGGACACGAATTGATGTGTGACCTACCTACCAGCTTCTCCTGAGGTCGTCTGGTACCGAAATGACTCCAGCTCTTTCCCACATTACCTGCAGGTGAGCACGTTTGGCCAACTGTCTCGAATCAGGATGGCTCCCACGAATCCACGCTTTGGAACTGCAGCAGCCTCCCATGGTGTCTCCGGTTGATGTTATGGGATGGATTGTGGCCTCCCAACATTCTCACATTGAAGTCCTAACACCCAGTATCTCAGAACGTGATTGTGTTCAGAGATGGGGCCTTTACGGAGATCAGTGCTGTAAGATGAGGTCGTTATGGTGGGCTCTGATCTAATGTGACTGGTGTCCTTATAAGAGGAAGAGATGAGGACACAGCCACACATAGAGGGAAGACTGTGCCATCTACAAGCCAAGGAGAGAGGCCACAGAAGAAAACAGCCTTGCTGACACCTGGATCTTGGACCCGGATCAGGCTTTAAAACTGTGAGGAAAAACATTTGTGTTGTTTAAGCTCCCTAGTCTGGGATACCTTGTTATCACAGCGCTAGCAGACCAATAGAGCTGTGTTCCTTGGAAAAAGACTCTGAGGTGCAGGGTGGCATGTGAAATTTTATGGGACCAGTGTCAGGAAATCCTTCACAAACAAGGCAGGCAGAATGGGGCAGAGGGAGATATTGAACTATAATGAGGTTGCCACCAAGCTGGCATCCTGGAGCTGGGAGGGCCCTTCAGGGCTGTTCCAAGTTGAAGCAAGAAGCCTTTTTTCCTACATTGGTCATTCCCGAGGTGAAGGGTGGCAGGGGTGAGTTCCCTCCCTCCCCACTCCCGTGAAAACATTTGGCAATGTTTGGAGATATTTTTTGGCTCTCACAATTGGTGTGGGGGTGGGGAGGGGTACATGCACCACTGGCATCTAGTGGGTAGAGACCAGGGAAGCTGTTGCTAAGTGTCCTACAATACACAAGGTGGCCATCAGGTCCCAAATGTCACTAGTTCTGAGGTTGAGAAAGCCTGCCCTATATCAACAAGTCATTGGCCGTGAGGTGCTCTTACAAGGACATAACCTTGGGCAGGTCCCTGTAGCTGATGGCAGTTCCCAGTGAGGGATGTAGCTGTGAGCCACCAGCAGTTTTATGATCCCAGCAACTGAGGAGTGTGTTTGCCATGGAGAGAGGATCCAGGTAGATCAAAGAGCCCTTTCCCTGGTATCTGGACTCCCGGGCTTCTCTCTCTCTCTCTTTTTTAAAGATTTTTTTAAGTCATCTCTACACCTAGTGTGGGGCTTGAACTTAGAACCCTGAGCTCAAAAGTCTCGTACTCTACCGACTGAGCCAGCCAGGCACCCCTCAGCCTTCTCGTTCTAAGAAAAATAACAATCAACCACGTCTAGGGCACTGCCTTGGGGGGTTTACTTCCATTATGTCATTTAAGCTGCATGAGCAGTCCGAGGGGTGGATTTTACGACCCTTTATAAAGCAGTAATCCAAGCCTCAGAGAGGGTTAATGCCTCACCCAAGGTTATCAAGCTAGTAAGATATAGAACCAGAATTTGAATCCAGGGCTGTCAGACTCCAAAGTCTGGCTCGCTCGCAAACAGCAAAGACAACCTTTGATAAAACAAGAGCGTTCTACACACACAGTAGGCACACGAGAAAGAGCATGGGCTGCAGGTGTTACCCAGAACTGATATAAATACAGCCCCAGAGTAGTCAGAAGCCCCGAAACCATGCGAACATCACGGGGGGGGGGGGGCCAAACTCTGAGCATGGGATCCCTGGAGAAGAGCCTCCTTCCACCTTTATATCTGTAAATATTCCTGGTTACCAGAAATAATCCCTCTCATAGGGAGGACTCTTTTTTTTGCCTCCTTGGGGAGCATGCATGGACCTTAGGACTTTGTAGGAGGACAGCAGTAACTATGAAAAAGGAAAAAAAAAAGCCACTTCCCAGAAGTCAACAGTATAAAAATAATTTTTATTTACTACTGTAAATAAAGTAGTCCAAAGAGTAGTTTGGACCCACAATATTGCATTACTGATTTATTTACTACCTTAGCAGCATACAGCATACAGACAGTCTGCTCATCCTCTTTCCCCCCAACCCCCCCCCCTCTCACACACACACACACACACACACACACACACATGCGCACACACACACACACACACACACATGCGCACACACACACACACACACACACACCCTCACACAAACTCAGGCAGGCATAAGGGGTAGGGACGGAACTATGAGCTAAAGGCTTATTTCCTGCATATTCCCCTGCTGCCGGTCTATTCTACTGGGTAATTCATGGAGAAGACTACAGTTAAATACTAAGGATTTTCTAAATGTTATTTTATGGATTTGATTGAAAAGTAAACGATATCCAACAATGTCATTAAATGATTCGGAAGCCCGACCCTAGAAAAATCCAAGGAGAAAAATGTAAACCCATTTACAAAGCCATCACCCTCCCTGCATTTCCAGCCATAACCTATTTATTTCAAGGTGCCTTAGAACCGCCGGGTCTTGGAAGTCAAATTGAAACCCGTCTTTTGGACTTTGAGGAGCCGGACTGTGGCAAACACACATACCGAAATATTCTCTAACTGGTAGACAAGTCACAATTTTCTGTTCTTTAATAACAGGGAATGAACAGGGGCTAAGATTTTTTTTAAATGCATCTCAGTGTGTAAGGATTCAGATGGGCCACAAGGCAAACTCTGACTCCACATACACACATCTGCAGTGACCCAATTAACCTCTTCAACAGGCCCCTGTGATCGGGAGTCTCCTTGTATCTGGCTGATAACCTTTGGTTTAGCCACTGCCTGCTCTGGGTACTTCCTCCTAATTTGATAAAAACAAACAAACAAAAAGACACCAAGTGCAAAATTCGCATCCAGTTGACAAGACATGTATGTAAGGTGTTTATCAGTATAATGCCCTAGCCCCAGCTTTCCAATACCAGCTGTTGGAAGGACTGTCTCTCATCGGGAGAGACCCGGAGCGCACAGTTCACTCTCAAGGCTCTGTGTTATTAGTGACCGTGGGCTGGTCCTGAGCGGAGGCATCTGCAGCTGGAGTCACAGCCGGACTGGTGGACGGGGCCGTGGGGTCTGAGGAGGCCCGGGCTGGTGTGGGACGGGAACCACTGGCTGCAGAGACACATGTATGACAGGTGTTGAATGTTTAAACCAGTGTGTGCAGGACACACAACCACACCTAGACCCTAGCAAGCCAGGAGAGAAGCTTCCAGTCCAGTGGCCCTGACTGGGTAAGTAACTTTACGCCCGTTACTGTTACGCGCACTTTGGTGCCCCTTCTGTAACATGGCAGACTGGAACAGATGTGCCAAGATCTCTGCTGGTTCTGACCTCCTGGGATGCGAAGTTCTGCATTTGTATTGTGACTTCCAGGCAGATATTTTAGAAAGAAAGAAAGAAAAGGAAAGAATAACAACTCTCTATGTCTATGTTTCCCGGTCTATGCTTCCTGTGGTCATCTCTCTCTCTCTCTCTTTTTTTTTCTTTCATGGCATTGATGTAATGTGAGCCATGAATTAATTATACCAGTCAATCAGAAATGAGTGTTTGTTTTATTCACATTCGTATTCCAGTTGGATGATGTACCAAATTTGGTTTGAATTATGTTACTTAGATAAAATGTGGATACGTTTCGGAAATCGTGACTACTCGGTTTCATTATCTACCTTTAGTAAGGAGGCTAAACCACCATAAATGTTAGGGAAGCTTATGAAGTTTTGTACTTTATGTCAGCACTTTTCAAATAGGGCAATTTTTTAAAGCTTATTTGTTTACTTTTCAGAGAGAGAGAGAGAGAATCCCAAGCAAGCTTCATGCTGTCAGCGCAGAGTCTGACCCGGGGCTTGATCTCACAAGCGTGAGATCATGACCTGAGCCTAAATCAACAGATGAATGCTTAACTGACTGAGCCACCCAGTCGCCCCTCACATAGGGCAATTGTGATTCCCAGAGGAAAGTTGGTTATATCGGTAGACGTTTTTGGTTGTCACAACTGGAGGGCAGGCTGCTGCTAATAGATAGTGGGTAGAGGCCAGGGATGCTGCTAGGAGTCTACAGTGCGTGGGGTAGCCTGCCTGAAACAAAGAATGATCCAGCTCCAAATATCAGTGGTGCTGAGGCTGGCATACTTTGCTTTACGAACTGAGGCTGAGAGGTGTCCCGGTTACAAAGACTGTAGTCTCTGGCCACTGGCCACTCGGGAACTCTCCTTCATCAGTTATGTGACTTGGGCAAATTACCTTCTCTCCTTCTGCCTCTAAAACATGGGGGAAATAAAAGGATCTATACCACGCTAAGTTGTTATAAGGATTAAATGAGCTAGTGTATATAAAGTGCCCAGACGGGGTCTGGCATGCCGAGGTACGCAACAAATGTTAGCTATTAATACTAGTGATCGTATACCTGTTTTACCCTCGAAACGTGTTTTAAGATTTATTACTTTCAGGGACATGTCTTATAGGACTGATAAAAGAGTTGGTGCATTTGTTTCTAGGAGCCCTCCCCAGGAGCCTCTGAAAACAGCAGAAACTTTGAAGCCAGAAAGACCAGGACTTACACGACTCTGACATTTATACCAGATGAGTGGTCTTAAGCTAGTCATGTAGCCTCTCTGAGCTGTGGTTTTTTCATCTGTGATATGGGGGTAGCAGTTTGCAGGCGCGTGTGACATATGGTTAACACAGGGGCCATCGTTTGTGCAAACTGCTAGCTTGTCTTTAAGTAGCGATCTTAATCATGCTCAGCAATCCTGGAGTCTGATACCGTCTTCAGTAGGTGGGACCATTTTTAGAAGTCCCCAGTGTCCATCCTGAAATGTATCAACTTGAAAAAGCTGCCACCACACTGACAATCTGACTTCTAGATAGACTCGTCAAGAGTTTCACCGCCACGAGACCGTTCCACGAACTTTCGGAACGAGCTCCAAACCCTCTGGCTTTTCTGGATATGGAAAGGAATTCTCCTAGGGACCCTTTCCAACACCTACAGAAGATCTTGTGAATCCGGAGATGGTTTTGAAAGAACAGGACAGTGGTTGGCTGGTGGGGCGAGGAGGACCCAGGGTATTGCATGATGATGGGACGTTTCTAGGTTAAAGCCAAAACTCTGGTAGATGATCTAACCATAGCTGGGAGCATGTGGCCCAGTGACGTGGGACAAAGACCATTTGCTGGAGTCAGGAGACCCGGCCTGGGCAAGTCTCATTTATCTGCCATTAGCAGGGGACTTTATGGTAGGTACTGAATGGCAGCTATTTTAGTCCTAAAATGCTTAAATCTCATAGGCCTCAGTTTCCTCATCTGTGAACTGAAGGGCTTGGATCAGATGGTGTCCCAGACCCCCTTAGGCCCAGAGATTGATCTCTGAGGAAGTTAACAAAGTACTAAAGCATGCATTTTTTCCTTTTCAAGCTCTGGGGGGGAAAAATGTTTAAATCACCATGGTAACAAGAAAAATCAGCCATCAGTTTTCTGATTAAAACAAAAAAGTGCCAGTGTGTAATGTACAAGGAATGCATAATTAGCATTGCCACACTTTAAGTCTTCTCGTAAGAGCATAATGAAAATGCTCGATGTTTCTACAGTAAATTTGTTATTATCCATGCGAGAACTCTCCCCGCCCCCCACCGTCCGGGGTTTACAATCACTGGACAAGCCCCCCACAGCCCATCATAATTTTAAAGTGGTCTTTTCGTCTCTGCTCACCTGAAATGTGTGCTAATTTGATTACCGGGCTGGAATCGAGGTAACCAGGAAAATGAGTGTGCCATTTCAAATATCACAGAGACTATTCCAGCACCAAACAGAAATGGTTTCTGTATTACTTGCTGCTTGGGGGACCACGTTCTATACCTTAGTGAGGCTAATCAAGAGCTGGCCCCGAGCGGTGTAGACCCAGGGGTTGACACCCTGCAACCCACAGGCCAGATGGGGCTCACCGCCTGTTTTTGTATGGCTTGCAATCTAAGAATTGTTTTTTACCACTGTCAGTGATCGAGCAAAAATCAAGAGGGGAGTAATATTTCATGACATGTGAAAGACAGATGAGATTCAAATTTTCATGCCCTCGGTCAAGTTTTATCAGAAACGAGCCATACCCATTTGTTTTCACGTGTCATCAATGGCTGGCTGCCTTGGCTGTATAATGAAAGTTGAGTAGTTGAGATGGCCCTCAGAGCCCCAGATGCTTACTACTTGGCCTTTATGGAAAAAATCTGCCAACCCCTGTGGTGGACCATTGTAGGAAAAATGTCTGCTTGCTGGTTGACCAGATGGGAGCATGAAAGAAGAACTGGAGAAAATATACTGAGCCAGTCCTGAAATGGTAAAATAAAGTTTGCAAAGATGGCGGGGCGGGGGCGAGGAGGGGGTGGGAGCAGGCCAGACCTGGAAATCCAATGCGATGAAGAAGATATAGCCTGCTTCACCTGGGTCTCCAGATCTAGCGAGGCCCGGGACAAGTATACGATTCGTGTCATTTAAACCTTTCTTATGAGTAAAGCTACTAGATCAGTGCCAAGGGCAACGAGATCGAAGAAAAGTGAATTCTCACCCTTAAGTCGCTCTGACTTTAAGGTTACTAGTTTTTTTCATGAGCACTGCTTTGTGACATTTCACTGTAGTTTTAGCAGCAGCCTCATTAACTGGAAATGGAGAGGACAGGAGAAGAGTAGAAATGACTTAATTCATCTCGTTCCTATCATCTTACTCTTTTGCAAAGACACTGGGCTAACCACGTAGGCAGAAAGAAAGAGTTGGCTTGAATCATGAACGTTTGGAGTAGAATGACATTGGAGCGAGAGGTTAGCCCATCACACCTGGTGGAGCTGGTAGTTTGTTCTAAATGTCTTGCTCTACACTGCGCATTCTACTGGGACTTGAAGTTCACGGTAACACTGGTAAGGCAGGAGTCTCTGAAATCGTCCCTTCTGTTTTGCCCCTCCGTTCTCTCCTTACCTTCCTTCGGGCAGCCAGCCAGGCTCCATGCTTTCTCTGTCTCGGGGGCGGGGGGGGGGGGGGGGGGGACTGCAAGCAGGGCAGAAAAGGAAACGGCTCTAGACGTACTTTGCTTGGGGATTTTTTTGTTTTTTCAAAAGCCTGAGTCCATTGAGGCAATTATGCTTGGCGTCCCTGACAGCGGAGAGGCGGAGCACTTTGGAGACTCAGGGAGGCGGGAGAAGGAGGGTCTGGAGCCTGGGAAAGTGGCTGAGCCCCGGCTGTGGGTTGTACTGGCCGCTAAGCCCTCGCCTTGCCCCTTCAGCAATTTCAGAAAGGAAGACCGGGGAGAAAAAAGGTGAAGCAAAGCCGGCGGGACCCCTAGGTGACCAGAAGCTGCAAAGCCAGTGGATATGCGTGTGTTCAGCTATCAGACTGGCGACAGTGTGAGTGGACCAAGACCCAGGGACCCTTGCGCTACCCTGGGGGGCGCTGGCCTCAAGAAAGACCGAGCCACTTGGTAGAACACAAGCTGGGAGGCAACATCGAGCTCAAGGAAACGAGAGACGTGCGATATTTTTCATGTACTCGTTCTGGCTCTCTTTGTGGCCTGGTCGATATCTTTTAGATACTTTAAAAAAGCGTTTTGTGTTTGAGAAAGAGTCTAACAACGTAGACCCACTGGGCTCTGGGAATCGTGTCTGTGACTGAGATAAAGCACGATGTGTAAGTGCAGGCGCTACCTGAGGTCAAGCTTGGATTGAGGGTGGAAACCCCCGAGGATATTACTCCTCGGGGAGCTAGAGCCACCGCTTGTTCACTTCTAAGCACTTTACGTCGTGTTATCTGGCTGTTGGCTTCCCTCAACTGCAACAGGAGGTAGGTGGACCGCTATTTGTGCTATTTTACAGAAAGGGAAACCGAGGCGCACATGGGCTCCCTCCCTTGCCCAAGGTCACACAAGTCAGTGGCAGGGCCAGAATCCGAGCGCACGACTCCCGAGCCCATGCGGTTAGCTACTGTCCCACACGGCTAACCTTCCGGACGCGGGACGATTTAGTGTGGCAAACGCGGCAGAGTGTGGACCATATATCACAGAGCACAGAAACTCAGGAGGGAAATGAAGGTAGTTGGAGCCGAAAGCGAAACGGATGGACAGCTCAATTTGAAAGACTGACCGTAAATCACTAATGTTGAAAAACAACTAACTGGAAAAATGCAAATCACAAAATGACAAAGATCCCTGACTTACGGCACAATCCTTACACGAGGCTACTTAACGGAGGCTCCCGACTTTCAAATCTCGTCCCTCCTCGCTGTCGGCCAGTGCCCGGGCTTCATTCCTGTGCCTGCTTCCCCACACCTTGGCCACCAGCCTCTACGGGAGGGCGCCCCCTTCCCACCGGGCAGGTCGTGAGACCTCTGGCCCCGGGGGTCACTGGGGAGACAGATGCTTTGTCCTCGCAGCCGTCTTCTCCCCCTGCTCCTGTGTGCCAATTCGTCCCCTGCCCCAGTGTCTAGTCACTGACAGAGTACCTTCCTATTTCAAAGTTATTGACAAATTTGCCCTTATGGGGAGGACCTTAAAAATAGGAAAATAATTGACTACATATTTTAACTCCTGACAACACTAGTTCTAACAGGGCTAGTAGGTACTACTTGGGGCACATTTTGGAAATACGTGGAGACTTTTTTTTTTTTTTACTTCTAGGCCCTCACTCCTCAAAGTGTGGCCCATGGAACAGCAGCATGGACATCACCTGAAATCTTGTTAGAAATGTGGAATCCTGCCCCTGGACTTACTGACTCAAGAATCTGCATTAAACAAGATCCCTGGGTGATTCATGTGCACATTACAATAAAGAGGTATGGGGCTAGAATTTACACAGTGAAATATGCATCATTTTATTATAATTGGTTTCTTTTTATTTCTCCTTTATATTGCTGTGGGGTATTATTTTTAAAAATATGCCTGGAGGCAGGTTAATTATCGTTCATTTCAAGGTACCCAAAAAACGTGCTACAAAATAGTTTCTATATAAGGCAACAATAGGTCAGAGACACAATGGTAGCCACTGTTTTAAAATACTGCTGACCCTTGAGTAGCACAGGTTTGGACTGTATGGACCCACGTACACAAGTTTGTGCTTGTTTTTAGTAAATACACTACAGCACCATGGAAGTACTTTCTCTTCCTTATGATTTCCTGAATAACAATTTCTTTTCTCTAACTTACTTTAATGTAAGAATACAGCACATGACATATATAACATATAAGATATGTGTTAATTGACTATGTTACTGGTAAGGCTTCTGGTCAACAGCAAGCAGTAGCGAAGTTTTGGAGGAGTCAAAGTTATCTGCAGCATTTCAGCTCAGGGTAGGTCGGTGCCCCTCACTCGCCCTGTTGCTGAAGGGCCACCTGTATTGCGAGTCTGAAAAAGTGTGAAATCCTGCTGCCCTCTGTCCTTTCTTGGACTTTGTTTTGTGATTTGGGGCAGACCACTTCATCTACGTGGCCTCAGTCTGTCCATCTGTGAAATATAAAGGGCGTAGAATTAAATGAACTTTAAGAGCCCATCCAGACTCGTCCAAGGCCAGCAACAGGGAGGGAGGTACGCACAGGAAGTGAAAGAGTTTGCAAATAAATGAAGAACATGTGTAAAAGAGCAAAGGGAAAAAAAAATATCAAAGGCCAGGAGGGACAGGGAGGCGAGCATGTGGAGAGACTGATAATGAAGACAGGAAGACAGGAAAAAGAGACAACTTCCACCAGCCCATGAATTTTCATGGCTACCAGCTGGCATAAAATCATAAAGACAATTTTCAGCTCCTCTCACGGAATTGCATTTGTAATAATCATAACAATATTTCTGCAGAGTAAAACTGACAAAGATAATTTGAAATGGAAAACACTGACAAGATGCAAAATAAATGTGCTCTACCTGGTAACAAATTTCGGGACGGGACAGAATTTGCATGAGGAAAATTTATAAGCCGGCATACAACGGGGCAGCAAATCTGGATGGGCTTTTGATGGCTCCTTGTTAACCTCCTCAGGTAAATCAGAGGGAAGTGATTCTGCATTAGCCTCTCGCGACAGTGACTTCCTTCCCACCATCGAATCTGTGGTGGAATGCACTCTTTTCGCTTTTCATTATCTGCTACATGAATAATGGTTGAGCAAATGCTCAAGTGCTCAAATGCCATGTCCAGTCCTAATTTATCCATTTGTAAATGTCCCTCCTGGTCTTCGTGAGACATTATGTCCTTCTGCGGTCATCCAAGATGGCGGGAAATTATAATTCTCCACGGTCAGAGGTTTGCAAATTTGAGCGCCTACTAAGTGTGCGATATCATAAATGATGCACGAAATCCTGCCTCTGATTCCTCTTACGGTTTGACGGGGGAGATGAACGTAATAGCTCACATTTACCGAGAGGGTTTTATATGCCAGATAAATATAACAGCTCAGATGAAGCACAGTAGTCATTTTGGTAAGTGTCGTGCGTATTTTTTTTCACTGGACCCTTCTGCCATCCCTGGGAAATCGCTACTATTATAACCTAATTTTATTGTTGAGAAATTGGGAGATCAGGAAGGTGAACCAACGCACCGTAAGTCACACAGCTAATGAGTAGCCAAGCTTGGACTCCAAAGCCCAAAGAGACGCCAAGGCGGTGTCCGTCTCTTTAACTACGGTCCTACGCCAGCTCAGACAAATAACAGTGACCAGTGGAAATCACGCTAACCTAAATGCTCACTTCACATTCCTCTTCGGCCCCTCCTTCTGACTCCATGTGGCTGGGTATTTTTATTCATCATGAGTGTTTGTTTATCATCCCACACATCTGATTCCTTGACTGGGATAAATACGAAGAATTCATACTGGAGGGGGCTTCAGATCTGGATTTAAGGCAACAGATGCAGAGTATCTATAGTGGATGTATTTTCATTGGGAGAAGACCTTTTAGTTCAGTATCTTAAGCTTCTTACTTAAAAAAAAATCCTCGCTTACTTTGACAAATATAACAAAAATTGGGACCTTCTATCCGCCAGAGATTATAGTATAACCTTGGGGGAAACCTCCACCCTATGAATGACCAACCTAATGAAAGGAAGTAGCATAGTCAAGGGCATGAGGAAGAAGAGTGTCATCTTCTTGGTAGGTGAAAAAAGAATCCCTACGTTTTTATATTGCCCTGGCTTCTTATAAATCTTTACCTGAAACAGACTGGAAATACTGCACAGTCCAGGCGATCAATACAGACAGCAAGAAGGTTCCCAGAAAGTAGATCTGCAAAATCCAAAGCATGAATCAGATGACTGACAAAAGGCAGGGACCCCTGTGGGCAGGGCCGGGAGACATGGCGCCTACCAGGGCGGAGTGCAGGACAGCACCCCAGATGAGCCTCAGGTGAAGGTAAAGCCAGGCCAGGGAACAGGGGCTGAAGGACTCCTCGCTACTTTGGCTCCAGCACCTGCGAGACAAAAAGCACGGGGCATCCGGATGTACTGGCAAACTTCGGTGGCATTACTTATGACCCACACTATCAGACCCTCACACCCGCCTCCTGCTTTGGGCACATGGGCCACTCTTGAGATGCAAGACAAAGAAACGCAGCCAGTTCTAAAGAGCCTGGGTCTGCCCTGAAATTCCAGGATCCTGGCAGAAACCTCAGGAAAAAGAGTCCTGTCCTTAATAAAAAAGCTAATGGGTCAAAGAGGACCCTGAAGCAACGAGCTGCCAGAGCAATACTTCTGTCCGAGCGCCTGTCCAAAGTCTGGACGTCGGACTGCTTCTCTATTTGCCTCAAGGCGTGGTCTAATCGGACACGTTAGTCTTTCCACCCTCATGGGAAACCCTGGTCCGCACTTTGACTTCAGATCAAGCACATTCTGTATGGTAAGCTTCAGACAGGGAAATTGTTTGGGTCCAGCTGAGTGCTCTCTAATCGAAACAAGTCCTGAGCCCTTTATATAACAGCTGCCATTACATAATAAAAGAAAGCCTAACTTTTACCAAGAAGTAAACGCCACCCAGACTCCACAGTATTAAAGAGGCTCTGAACTCACCTTTCATACAGTTCCTGAAGGATGGAGATGTTATTAGAATGGATAGTTGGGTCAATTTCCAAGAAATCCAAAATATGATGTGGGATTATAGCACCTTCCTCAATTAGCAGAGCCAGGTTAAAAAATCCCTGAAAACAAGCCACAGACCAAACTCATCAACTCCTTATAATAAAACCCCAGACACATGC
This sequence comes from Prionailurus bengalensis, assembly GCF_016509475.1. Classification (NCBI taxonomy): domain Eukaryota; kingdom Metazoa; phylum Chordata; class Mammalia; order Carnivora; family Felidae; genus Prionailurus; species Prionailurus bengalensis. The sequence goes on along the minus strand of NC_057344.1, from coordinate 185,663,921 downwards.
CCTTCATCAAATGTAAACTTTTACAACCTCTAGATTTTTTTTTCAGTCCCTCAAGCCAGATGTTTTTGTCATCCTCATTGATGGATTGTTTCCCTAAATATATGCATCTGAGAAATTTATTTGCAGGAGAACCAGGAGGCTTTCAGGGAATGCTGTGTCCCATCTGCCAGAAACCAGTCAACCAGGGGACTCTGTCCTTTCCTGCTCATTCTCTCAAGACAGAACTCACTGGAAAACGTGCCCTTGTATCATCAACAAACCAAAATACCAAGTTGAAGGCAATGTCTATCACTTACAGATCATGCCCGGGGACACCATCAGCCTGTCGGAAATCTAGCAGAATGCTTTGATGGCTGGGGGTGCTACTCCCGACTGACATGCTAACATAGTCTCTCGTGCACACAGTCAGATACGGGGGTTTGTCTCTTCTCTCTTAGGCCCATGCGGAGAACCTTCTCTCATGATCCTCTTGGCCCAGCTCCTCCCAAGTACATTTCCCTACCTCTTCCTTATATGCCTTGGTCTTGACCCTCAGAGGTAGGACCTGCTTCACTGGGCTGTGCAGATGCAATTAAAAAACCCAGCAGAGTTAAGAGCCTGACAGTGGAGGTGCTTCATAAAGTATGGAGGCTACCACACTGCCTGGAGGAGAAGCCCTGACCATCATGAGCTGAGCACGTGGCCGGACCAAGAAATAAACGAGAAACAATGGGTAACGTACCATTAGGGATTTACGAATGGAACTGGACTGTGGCCCTTCAAAGAATTCATGGTCATGTTTTAACGACTTATATCCTCCCTTCAACCTTTCCTTTCAGTTGCCATTGATAAGGATCTCAATGAAAATCACCCAACAGGTTGTATACACTAAGCCTCTCACTGCTATCCCGTGCAATAATCATGATAAAAATAACAGCAGCTAACATCTTCTTCCCTTTTCATTTTTTAAAGTTTTTACAAAATGGTTGAGGGGGGGGCAGAGAGAGAGAGAGAGAGAGAGAGAGAGAGAGAGAGGATCCCAAGCAGGCTCCCTGCTGCCAGTGCAGAGCCCGACATGGGGCTCAAATCCATGAACCGTGATCATGACCTGAGCTGAAATCAAGAGTCGGACGCTTAACTGATTAGGCCACCCAGGTGCCCCCAGCTAACTTTTTCTTAGTGCTATTATATGTGAGACATTGTTCTGTTTTATATATACTTGATGTTCATAACAACAAATTGAGATAGGTACTATTATCTTCTCTACTTTATAGGTGAGAAAACGGGGGTGCAGAGAGGTTAAGGAACTTGCCCAAGGTAACACAGCCAGACAGGGGCATGAATTGGGATTCAAATGCAAGCAGATGAGGTCCAAATCTCAAATCTTAACTTCCACTATTCCACTACCCGGCTAAATAAGCCCTAAATAGATGAAAGTGTTGTGTCTTTAAGATGCACACACAATACACACACACACACACACACACACACACACACGAACAGAATATAGAATATCTCTCGATTCTTTAAAAGGAAGGTACTCTTTTTATTATTATTTTAAAGAGAGAGAGAGAGTGCAAGAAGGGGAGAGGGGCAAAGGGAGAAAGAGAAAGAGAAAGAGAAAGAGAAAGAGAAAGAGAAAGAGAAAGAGAGAGAGAAAGAGAGAGAGAATCGCCATGTGGGGCTCCATTCCATGACCCTGGGGTCATGACCTGAGCTGAAATCAAGAGTCAGACACTCAACTGAGCAAGCCACCCAGGTGCCCCTAAAAGGAAGGTACTCTTAAAACTTGAACTATTAGAAAAAAAGAAAAAAAATCACTTTATATAATTTTAATGTCTCTTGGAAGAATAACAAAATTAAAATAAATGGGAAAATAGACGAGAGAATATTTGTATGCAGTGTAATAGCTTAAGGTTCATTATCTACCGGGCAAATGTATAAAGAACTAATTATGACATAAATTAAAAAAAAAAACAGGATCAAAAATCCAAGAGATAAACAGGCAAAGAATAAGAGAAGAGAATTCACATAAATATCAAGAGTAAATGATCATAAAGTATATGTAAAAGTGTCCATCACCACGAGTAATCAAATAAATGCAATGTAAAACAGTAAGGAAGTTAGCCACTTATAATTACTTAATTAGAACAATTAAAAATGAAGTCGTGAACATATCCAGTGCTGACAAGATTTTAATTCCTTTCCTACACTCAACCACTGCTTGCTAAGGTATTCCTTGAGAAACCCTTTCAGAAAACAAGTCAACAATACGCTCTTATTATGTAACCGTGAACCCATTTTGACTGTTTGTCTCAGCAACACTAGCCCCCAGATTACAAAGAAATTGTTCAAGTGGAGACAAAAGATAGAAATATGAAAATGTCCACCATAGCACCCTGTGGCATTGCAACGCACAGGAAATGGCCTCCACGTTTTCCTTAATAGACTATCAATCCCACGAAGGCAAGAATATTGTCTATCTTTTTCTCTTACGTCCCCATCACTAAGAAGTGTCTAAGACATGGCGGGACCGAGTAAATATGTGGCGAATCAATGAATAAAATAGCACACGAGAATAACGTTTCACCAGCTCAGCTCAACAGAATATGGGGCGGTGGTTAAGAGTAATTAATAATGACAGAGACTCCGCAATAAAATGCACACATTCCTACAATGTGTGAAAAGAGATGGGTTTTTAAGTGGCGTGGGCAATCTTGCTAACGTTACAGAGAGACGGGGTTGGAAGGGGACAAGAAGACAGGATGGAGTAAAGCCCCTGCCATGGAACTGTAGCCACAGTTAAGCCATCCCTTAATTTTTATTTTGCTTTAAAACTATCTTTTAATGTTTGTATAACATTGTTTTTCCAAAAACATAAATCAGAATTGGGGGAGAAAACTCCCCTGAATTTGAGTGACAACAGACATCACCTAAGGGAGTTTGGCTCTACAATGAGGCCTTTTACCACCAACTCCTAGTTCATTCCAGAAGAAATAATAACAGAAAAGATCATGTCCATTGAGTGTACTCAATGCTGCACTCAGTGCTTTACATTAAACATTTTTTTTAATGTTTATTTCTTTTTGACACAGAGAGAGAGAGACAGAGTGCGAGCGAGGGAGGGACAGAGAGAGAGGGAGACGCAGAATCCAAAGCAGGCTCCAGGCTCTGAGCTGTCAGCACAGAGCCCCATGCGGGGCTCTAATCCACGCACTGTGAGATCACGACCTGAGCCGAAGTCAGAGGCTTAATCAACTGAGCCACCCGGGTGCCCCTACGTTAAACATTTCATCTTCATAACCTATGAGGTAAATACCTCCACCTTCCAAATGAGAAAACACAGACTCCGTGACTCAGTGACTTGCCGTGTATGAATAGCTATGAAGTGATAGAGATGTGGGGTTTTAACCCAAATAAAGAAACACTCAGGAGCACCTGGGTGGCTCAGGTGGTTGAGTGTCTGACTCTTGGTTTCAGCTCAGGTCATGATTCGAGGGTTGTGGGATCAAACCCCATGTTGGGCTCCATGCTGCATGTAGAACCCACTTGGGATTCTCTCTCTCTCTCTCTCTCTCTCTCCTTCCCTCTCCCCAGTTTGTGCACACTCTCTCTCTATAAAAAGAAGAAGACAGAGGAGGAGGAAGGGGAGAAGAAGGAGAGGAAGAGGAGGAGGAGGAGGAGGAGGAGGAGGAGGGAGAAAGAAACACTTGATGTAGTACCTCCTTTAAAAACACAAAGCAAAAATTAAGATAGGCATAAGTTTCCAGCTTTTTCTCTATAATCAGACCCCAAAGCGCAACACCAGAAAACTGGTGTATAAGAAGGTAACAACTATTGCAACTTCCATCGTGAAAATGACCCTGAGATCCTCACAGGAGAATTCTGATTAGCAGGTGTCGAAGGAGTGAGGCAAACAGAGGATCACATTAGCCACATTAATCACTGTTGCGGGCAAGATCTACTAAAGGATGCTGAGATTAGCGGACAGAAATTTGAGGAGGAACAGAATATTTGCAGAGTTGCAAGCTCTCTCCCCAAGATATATATATATATATATATATATATATATATATATATATATAAATTAGAAAGAGAAAAATACCAACTTTACCGGGGAGCACCCCGGAAGAAACCACCTTAACCAAGTGACTGAGATCAGCCTCACTAGTAATGAGATACACCGACACCACATACGTCTCAGACGATACACTGAGGACACACCACTTCTGTGCTTTCCTTGCTCAAGATGCAGAACTTCATTCAATTCATGAGGAAACAGAAGACAGAGCCCAATCGAGACTCTACCTAATACCCAACCAGTGTTCCTCGTAAGTATCAAGGTCATGAGAGACAAAGAAAGGCTGGGTGACTATTACCCACTGAAGACTAAAGAAATACGATAAATAAATGCAATGTGGGGCCCTGGATGGGATCCTGGAACAGAAGAAGGACATTGGTGAAAAAATAAGTGAAATCCAGGTAAAGCCTGAAGTGGACTGAATGGTACGGAACCATCACTGGCTTCTTAGATTGAGAACGGTATTGTGGTTACACGAGATATTCACATTAGGGGAAGCTGGATGATTCGTATATAGCAACTCTCCGTACTCTTGTTGAAACTTCTCTATAAATGTAAAAACATTCCAAAATAAGAAATTTCCCCCCCAAAAAGGTCACCAAGAGCAAATTCCTTTCACCGAATCGGTGGCCCAGCCAAATAAACAAACCACTTCTCATTTTGACCACACTTCCAATTTCTTCAGCTTCTATGCAGTGAGTCAGTTTGATGGGATCTGGAAGAAAGAATTCTTGGATTTGGAGCCAGAAGATCTGGGTTTCGGATCGGACTGCTTCACCTGCTACCTGCCTGGCCTTGAGCAATGTATCGCCTTGTTGCAGACTTACCCTGTAAATGAAATGGTTATAATAATCCCCCCTTCATGAGACTGCTGTGATGATGGTATGGGAACCATAGTAGGTGCTCAATAAACGTTCACCATTACGGTTCATGCCTTCACAGAGCGATGAAAATGGATGAGGAATGACTTTGTGAAGCGGCTTGTGAGGACTTGAGGCCTTGCAACCTCACAAACAGACATCACCAAGAGCTCGTTTCTGTTGTTTACCTGTGAGTCTCCATCCAATGCGGCTTGGGCGTACATCTGCACAGACAACTCAAGGTCTTGTGACTGGTTTTGGTGGCCATAGTAGTAAAGGTCTCCCATTTTCAGATATGCTGCAGGACAGAAAGCACAGGCCCATTTGTGAAGTGGTTTTATTTCAGACCGACATTTTCAATGGTTGGCCCAGTTGCGTGACGGAGAGTTTTTCCTACCAGAATGTGAATACATGACATCATTGTTTCTTTGGTGTGCCAGGAAGGAAAATAAGAGAAAAGAAAAGAAAAGAAAAGAAAAGAAAAGAAAAGAAAAGAAAAGAAAAGAAAAGAAAAGAAAAGAAAAAAGAAAAAAGAAAAAAAAGAAAAGCTTTTGTACTGAGCATCACCATTTCTAGGCACATTTTTGTGCTTTGCCAGGCAGCTGTCCCGAATGGGTCTGTGAAAATCCCAGTCTGCAACTTTGCAGCCCAATTGGCCAAGATTGCTCTGGGCACTTTATTTCACATCTGAAATTTTGCTGCCTGGGTTTGATGACTGATGGGTATTTCTTTACTCTGTTTAAGCCATATATTTTATTTTCTCCCTCCGGAAAAAGTTTTGTTTAACAGCGTATGTATCATTCAATGTCTAGTCAGAAAAATAGAATCTATGTCAAGTAGTTCAAAAGATGGATTTCAACACTGAGGATTAGTTGCCAGGGTGTTGGAAGAGCTGAAAAGGCAAATGGAGGAACAACCGACAATCCAGAGAACAGGAATGCAGGAAACTACTCGCATCCCTAGATCTGGAGGCCAGCTGAGACCACAGAGGCTGGATTGCCAGGCAGGAGCTCGAACCATAAACGTGCAGCCATTGCTGGAGACACAGCCCAGAGGAGAGAGAGAAAAGAGCAGAAATACTTGGGCTTCTCACCAGCACTCTCATTGGCTAAAACTAATCAGATGCCCCGGGGCAAAGGAGTCTGGGAACTGTAGTTCCTGGGGATCAGCCCCCTACTACACAGAGCAGAGTAGAGGAAGACAGGGATACATCTGAGGGCAAAAAAAGCAAACGACTGGCCCAGAGAATCTCTCCAAAACAACTTTCTCTTTGGGCCTCTCACCAACTCTGCAGAAATGGTAGGTTCGAGTATTCAGTGGACCACGGACAAGGAGAAGCGCATGGCTTGAGGCTGACGGCAGCCTCATGATCTTAACGGCAGAGATTTTTCACACTCTTTTCTAATTGTTTAGAAATATCATACTTCACACAGAGCTGTTAGGTGGTCCCGGTTCCTAAAGACTAAAAGCTCCCAACACTTCAATTTAGCACCCATTTTTCTATACATACCAAATGAAGGAGCACCGATTTGAAAAACAGAGAAATTATAGTATCTCCAAACACAATTCACGCTCAAATATCTCTTGGCCAGATCCTAAGGGGGCGAAAGGGGAGAAAAAGTGGATTCATTAATATTTCAGCCAAGTGACTGATTTTGCCTTCTTACAACCCAATTCATTATCCTTAACCTTAGAGCTTCCATTCTGAGAAGAATACATTTACTTACTGGCCTCTCCTCACAGATGTGTGCTAAATTTGTCTGTGACACTTCAATTCCAGTTTCTGCTGCTAAAACATAATACAGCAAAGCTTCGTGCCTAAAAATAGATGATTAATAATAAATTTCATATAGTGGCTCTTACTAATATTCACAGAGAGCTTTATATTCAAGCATAAGAGGGCACAAAATAAGCAGTTTTTTTAAAACCACAAAATCATGAGTTTGTTGTGTGTGTGTTTTTTAAATAAATACTGTTGTTAAAAATACTGCAGGCACTGATTTATTTTCTACCTTAAAGGCTGAACTCACAGATAAGGGTGGAGAGCTAGTTGATGCAACAGCTACCTCTACTGGCCGAATGGCATATGGCGTGCTGGCTGCCTTGTCTCTTAGCCTTTGGTCCTTGAATCCGACCATCCCCGCTTAGAAGAGGTAAGCGGTATGTAGAAAAAGTCCGGTTTTGTGAAAGGCTTCATGGGGCTTAGGATTCTGAGCAAGCTTAATTACAGCTGAGCTTTTGTGATGCATGAGAAGTTTGGCCGAGGAGAGGCAGTTGACAAGGGGCTGGATACCAATGGCCAAAAACACAGAGGAAAAAAAATAAATGCTCGATACTGCTCATAACTGAATGATCGCAAGACCATGAGACATGACTGTTCTCCTGTCGAAAGACTGGCACGATTCACAATACGGAGTAGCAGCATGGGTTTGGGGAAACGGACGGATTCCTACAGCCGCTGGTTGTGGGAGGGCTGGTTAACCCAATGGTTAAATGCGGGAAGTCTTAAGAATGCCCACACCATTCAGCCAAGAGTTTTCCCTGGTAAAGCTTTGTTCTAAAAAAAACCAGAAACACGTGTAAAGATTCTGTGACCACAGAGTTCATGGGAGACCTGTTTATATGAACAAAAAACAACACTGGAAGCAACTTAAGTATCTGAAAATCAGTGAGTAGTTAAATTACCCCACAGTGCAGCCACTTTCAGGTGAGGCCGTTAAAAATGATGTTGTGGAAGAGGATTCAAAAACGTGGAGAGATGTTGATGCGAAATTTTCCTTTCGGTTAAAAAAAAAAAAGAGAAGGTAGGATGAAAAACAGAGCAATTCCATTTTTGTAAAACAGAAATGAAACCAAATGTATCCATTCATACACACACACATGCAGATGCACGTATGGAGAGGAAACAGATAAAACTTAAAAATTATCTATCAAAATGGTAACACCACGGGGGCGCCTGTGGCTCAGTCGGTTAAGCATCCGACTTCTGCTCAGGTCATGATCTCACAGTTCGTGGGTTCGAGCCCCACGGCTGGCTCTGTGCTGACAGCTCAGAGCCTGGAGCCTGTTTGGGATTCTGTGTCTCCTCTCTCTCTGTCCCTCCCCCACTAACGCTCTGTCTCTCAAAAATAAATAAAATGTGTAAAAAATTAAAAAAAAAAAGGCTAATAGCACTTATCCCTAGGTGGTGAGAACCAAATCATTTTATTTTCATCTTTTTACTCGTATGATTTCCTCCATCTTCCTTGTGTTTCTCAGCTTATGAGTAAAATTTTATTTTAGCCATATATAGTTGTTTCTAAAGCTTATTTTTCATTCTAAGCAGTTGACATTAAGAACTTTTTTTTTTTAACTGCAACTCCACCTAGAAATTGGTTTATGGGAGGGTTGGGGAAACAAAGGAAGCAGATTCTGAAATCGTCTTTTCTACTCTGCTAAAGCAGCTTCTGGTGGCCCAACCCCTGGGGACAGGGAGAGGTGACTGGGGGTCAAATTACGACAGTGAGACCTTCAATCAGACACAACGCAGGTCACGGGCCATGGAGCTGCTGAGTGAGCTGATTCTTGGCTTCCCAGACATCCAAGGCAGCCGACCAATTAGCCATGACTCATGCTAAAGAGACACAAGGCTGGCTGAGCAGTGTCCCCTACGTCACAAGCCAGAAAGCGAGCCCACAGCACAGAAGACGCCTAGGCATATTCTTACACAGCTTGCAAAAACCACATTTTGGGACAAGAATCTTCAGAACAGACAGACCCCAGATGGAGGCTCTGCAAAGGTGGCCCAGCAGAAAGTCCCCATCATTCTGCAACAGGGACCCGTTCCCAAGGTCTTACAATCTCGCATTTCTTTGGAGACGCTTGAAGGCGAACCAGTGCCTGGTTTCCCCCTGGGGATGGATGAGGGAAAGAGAGGTGTAGACTTACTGGCCCAAGGTCAAATACTGGGCCGGATCCCTCTGCTGCCATATGGATGGAATGTGGCTCACATTATTATTAAAATGTAATAAAAAGACGTTTTCTTTGACAGCACTTTGGGCAGACTGTTAGAATTTGCGGGGGAGGCAGGAGGTTGATGCTTCCTGTAAGAACTGAGTCACTATGACAAACTTCAGAAAGTCAATATCTTGTCTCAAAAGCTACCTTGGTGGTGGGGAGGGGAGGGAGGGACGAGTTTTACAGGAAGACTTCCACTGTCCAATTAAATGTGTAAGCCAAGAGGAAATTTCACAGAATTCTCAAGCGTTTCCTTTGAGGAAGCACTGAAATCCATCAAAAAGAGAGGTCTAAAAAACATTGATGTCTGTAGAAATGCTGACTGGAAATCCAGCCCCGTGTTCCATCCTGCAGAAGCGATCATCGAAGGCTGGTGCTCTCCTATATCACCGCCATCCATAGGCGAAGCTTAGCACACTCAAGGCCAGACTTGCTCGGCTCATTAAGACTTCTGAGAAACGACACCTTTGCAGAAATCCTACCCACCTTACCTCCCAGTGCTTTGTTCTTACTTAATTGTGTTCCGACACAAACTGCCCGGAGGTATTAATTACAGATATTTCTATAATTATAATCATGGGACAAACATGTCGGCGGCACCTGCTATGGGCAGGACGCCCAAAGGCAAACCATAGAACCGTACTGCCCTTCCAAGACTTTCTTCAAGGTTTAGGAAGCTAACCAGAGCCTCAAGCTTTATTTCCAATACACCAAAGTGAAATGTCCCCCAGACAGTCATTCTGACAAGGACTGGGGGTGGGGGGGTGGATGCGGAGAGGAGGGGATTTATGGTAAAGAACGAGTTTAGGGGCACATTTGCTATCCCCCCACTTCTGACTCGGCATACACATTCACAGATCTTTTGTAATGATACATATTAATAATCAATCCTTTAGCTGCTTGCTGTGAACTGTGAATCTGAGTACCTCTGAGCAGCTTCTGAAACAATTATGGTATTTTCTTTGTGCTTTCCTCTGCCGATGCCTGAAGCAGCTTATACTGGATGGATGGAAAAAAAAATCCTGGGATCTTAGTGGAATTCAGGACCCCTGGTCTATTGCAGAAAGGTGAATCTCTTTCAGCTAGAACTTGGCATGCCCCAAGCCCCCCACCCTCTGGCTAACCTCCTGGGTTGAATATTTAGGACATATCTAAGACAACGGACAATAAAACACCTAGCTCACAGATAAAACACACATAGGGGTAAAGCGGAGAGAAATGAAACATGACAGCCAGCCTCTCCTTAGCTGACTTCTTCTGGTGTCCGAGGACAGCCTCAGGCATGACAACATTATCTTCCGTATTACGCCTATACAGCAAAAAGCCCTCTTCTCAACCATGCTCCTCTTTTAAACTATCCCATATAAATCCTGGAACAACACAGAAAAACACAAGCTCATCAAACTGACACACGTAATTTGAAAATAACGTCCAGAATAAATTCACTCACAGAAAATGCAGGGGGACGGACTTGGGACATTGATGGATGATTTAGTTCTACTGCAGCCAGATAGATGGTACCAAAAAAGCCACCCTGTGGTGTGGGAAGGCCAACAGTCATAGATTTCCTGTTTAACCCCCGGGGAAGTTTTGGGGCTTGGAGAGTGGGGGGGAGATACAAGCACTTTGCCTCAACCATACTTCGACAACGATTTTCCCATTGTAATGGATACTAGATGTCCCTTCCTGCTGATAGGAAAAAAAAAAAGGCTTTACATCCAGATTGACACTTATCTTTAACAACACTCAGCATCAGCATCAAGATTGGTAAGGATCTGAAGCAGCAAAAATATATACACGGTTGGCAGGAGAGCAAACTGGTAAAATCCTTTGGGAAAACCGTTGGCATCACCTGACAAAGTTGAACACGTGCCTGCCCTGTGACTCCACTCCTAAATTTATATTGCAGAGCGACTTTTCTGATGCATGCCACAATCTACATAAAAAATGTTCATGGCCACATTGTTCTTAAAAACAACAAAAAAGGGAAATGCCAGTGTGTGTTAATATAAGAAATGGGGAGCGCCTGGGTGGCTCAGTTGGTTAAGTGTCTGACTCTTCATTTTGGCTCAGGTCACGATCTCACGATTTGTGAGTTCGAGCCCCACATTGGGCTCTGTGCTGGAGCGTTCTGGGCTCAGAGCCTGGAGCCTGCTTCCGATTCTGTGTCTCCCTCTCTCTCTGCCCCTCTCCCACTTGCACTCTGTCTCTGTCTCTCAAAAACAAATAAATGTTTAAAAAAACACACAGAAAAGAAAAAAACAATAAGGCTCAGGATGATGGTTACTTCTGGGCATAGGGGTGGGGGTAGATTTAATCTGAGAGGGAAATGCAGGCTTCAACAGTTCTTTTTTTTTTTTTAATGTGTATTTATTTTTTAGACAGACAGAGCACGAGCAGGGGAGGAACAGAGAGAGAGGGAGACACAGAATCGGAAGCAGGCTCCAGGCTCTGAGCCATCAGCCCAGAGCCTGACGCGGGGCTCGAACTCACGGACCGCGAGACCATGACCCGAGCTGAAGTCGGAGGCTTAACCGACTGAGCCACCCAGGCGCCCCAGAACTGTTCATTCTCTTATGTAGGGTTATAGGTGTTCATTTTATCATCACGCTTGAGAACTTACGTATATATCACATATTCCTTCATACGCATCAACCATTATATGACAGAAGGAGAGAAGAACAACTGAACTGGCTTGTGCCACATCTCCAGCTCAGATGCTCAGCTCCTTTCACCTGGATTCTGAACTAACATGCCCCTTCTGACTCTCCCTTCTCTTTACCATCAAGCACAGTTGTTTGGCTAAACAGCTCAGAACCCAGCTCTGTCATCTCAGTACCCTCTCCCAAAACTATCAGTAACTCCCCACTCCTCACGAATAAAGTAAAAAGTGCATGACCTGCCATCTAAAGTTCCCTAGAGCAGCACTTCTTTGGTCTTATTCTATATCACTCCCTTTTACAAATCTCACCTGAAGGCAAACTGGAGGCTTAAAAATTTCTAGATTCATCCAGAATTTTCCTATCTCTTTGCTTTTGTTCCTGCTATTCCCTTCACCAGAAACGCTGTTCCCTGCATGGCGAAGTGGAAATTCCACCCACCCCTCAAGCACCCCTCTGCTACCTCTGTCGTGAAGGCTGACCTAAGTCCCACAAACTGCACGGCATTTTTCCTCCTCAGAATCTTTCATGTTCTCAATATGCTGCTCATGGGTCTTGAGTTATGGTTGTGCTACTTGCCTTCGTTCATACATTCATTTGTTTTTGAGCACTTCCCAGGTACCATCAGTGCTGGGCACTGGGGTATAAGTCACAGGGCTATCAACCAGGGCCATCATGATCCTAACGGGAGTGCGGAGTTAGGTAGGACTTCTGGGCAGAGGAAACAGCATGTTCAAAGATCCAGAGGTCAAACAGAGTACGGGCCATGTGAGTTCAGCATGAGAAGAGGTGAGGCCACAAACTTCCCCAAGCCCTGCTTGTGGCATCCCCTGAAGCATATGACGAGATGAGGCATCTTGCATTTAAGTCTACTCCATAAAGTCTGCTGAACTGGACCCAAACTCACAAACAGTGCAGAATACACTTAACTTCCCCCTCCCCTCTACCAAAAGAAAAAAAAAAAAATCAATCTCATGCTGTGGCTGAATACTGCACGAAGGACAACAGATCACAAAAATTAATTCATCTTGACCTTCACAGCAAATTTTAAAATGTGCTACCTGAAACGCTTTGTGATGTTAAATTCAAAAGCAGGCAAGTAATGTCAGCTATTAATAGGCACTCTCTTTATGGGAAAAACAGTGTCAAACATCTTGGGGTGTGTGTGTGTGTGTGTGTGTGTGTGTGTGCGTGTGGCGGTGTGGGGGAGTTTACAGATGTGCTCTCTCTGTGGGAAAATCCCTCGCAGACACACTTTGGTATCTGAATGCTCTTTTTCCCCTCAGAAGCTTGTGGGGGTGGGAAGTTTGGAGGGTGAGAAGTAGAGAATAAATTAAAGTCAAATTTGGGAGTTTTATGAACTGAAGCTTACTTGGGAGACAAGATGAAACACCAGAAAAATTGTAAGGTGTATCAATTGCAAAATAACAATTTCATTAAATTTTTTTTTCTGATTGTGTAGAGTGAGGTTATAGATAATACGCTTTCACAGGATGATAATGATAAGCATTTCTTTTTGTGCTGTTTTCATTGGATTCGTTTGCCCTGCCTTCTTTAAGATTCTCATTTACCAAACGCTATCTGCTGATTATGTGGGCACCCATGGACCAAAGGAGAAAATCGTGTTCTTTTGGACTCATATTTTAATTTTTAATTAAGGTTCAGATCAGAGTGTGATCTGTGACAGGTCTGGTCTAATATCTTTGAGGCTGTGGACTGATGGGATATGTGCTGATTTGCATGCCCTTGTTAGTTATTACTGAAATACCCAGATCATTTAGGCAAAAAAACCAGCCAAGAAAATATGGCCCAATGGAAAAGCAAGACAGAATGGGAGGACTGGCGGAAGAAAACAGAACGATGGATCAGGTGGGTCTGCAGTTTGGAAAGGTGTGCCCTTATTTGTAAAATCAAGGCACAGCAAACGGGGAGCATTTGCAAGTCTTTACGTGCAGTGTCTCATCCCATAGGGTCCAGGATGAGACTTGCTAACTTCATCAGAAGAAAGTCAAAATGGGGAGACTGTTTGGCTATGACATCAGAGGTCTGGTGAGTGAGTTCCAGCAAACCCAGGCTCTCGGCCGTGGAAGATGTGGTAAAATATCAGTGGAAGGATGTAGCTGGAGCCCTAAACACACGGCTCTCTCTTCTTCCCGTGAGCTTTCTGTGGCCTGCCAGGGAGAGGCAGAGGTTCAGCTAGGACTCCCTGTGCTGTCTCCACTCTGAAACCAAGAGGAACAAGCTTGAAGGGAAGAGATGTCAACGCATTCATGTGTCTCTCAACTTGATGAATGTGGACGCTTCCCCTGGAGAACTAATTTTTGTGTATAATTAAACATGGAAATGCTATGTTTTCCAATCAACAGCCAATCAGTCTGTGATACTCTGAATATCGTTAGTGGGAGGCCGTGATTTCCCTGCAAATTGCATTTTCGGTTGTATTTTAAGACTCCATCTCATAAGACTACACGGACAAATTGAAAGGTGAGAGCTGAGAAAGTTCATTCTAACAGAAGTCCCCAGCTTACCATGAACCCTCCAGGTAGGCATTGAGGCCTTTGCGAATGACGTGGCCCAAGTAGCCATTTTTCTCAGCTACGTGCTTTGCCCATCTGAAAGGAAAGGAACGAGAAAATACCCAAACTGTGGCAAATAAACAATTGCTTTTTCTTCATTTGGTCTCAAAAAATCCCACTTGGGGAATATTTTGCTCGCTAGAATTTTTATACAGCAACAAATCAGAACGAAACACTATGCATTTTGAGAGCTTTGCATTCCGTGCCTTTTCTTATGAACGCTCAGGAGTTATCAGGCATGGAAACAAAGACACGAAAGGTACCTAATGAAAAATAACCACCAGTACGAAAAAAGATAATCTTTGCCAAGAGTTCTAGTACTCTCTCCATTAAAACGTATATACTGATTCATTATAAGGTTCCTCATTTTTTTCTGTTCTCTAATTTCTCCTGGAGAATTTTATTAATAATGAACTGACTTGTTGTAATCTTTAGATTTACAACCACTAAAAGAATATTGTAAGGGTACATAGCTAACAAGCTAATGGAAGGGGGAAATAAAATAATGTTTAAAAAATACTTGGTTAAGACAAAGGAAGGGTCAGAAAATGGGGCAGAAGCACAAAGAACAGATGGGACAAATAAGGAATAAATAGTAAAATGGTAGATTTGAAACCACATGTATCAATATGTTGCATTAAATGTAAATGGTCTAAATACACCAATTAAAAACGAACCCTTTCAGACTGAATAAAGAGCACACAAAAAACCCAATTATATGCCGCTTAGAAGAAGCACACGTTGAAATTAAAAGACAGAAAAGATTGAAAGCAAAGGCTGGAAAAAGATATAACATGCAAACTCTAACAAAAAAAAGGCAGGTGTAGCAAAATATGCTGGTCATAAAACAAGTTTCAACAAATTCCGAGGGACTGAAATCATTCAGAATATATTCTTTGATTGTAGTGGGATTAAGCTAGAAACCAGTAACAAAAAGATAACAAGAAAATGTATGAAACATCTGAATGTTCACACCAAACATCCTGAATAACAATGATAAAGCTTCAAATCTGTCTAGGTCAAGTTTAATCACTGAGTTCAGGTCAGGTTGGATTTGCTCTCAAATGTCTGATGAAAAGCCAGACTATTGGTGTGAGCGTGGTCTAAAGCAGAGGTCTGCAAAGTTTGTTTTCTTTTTTTCTGTAAAAGGCAAGATAGTAAATATTTTTATGGTCTCTGTTCATATTCATTGTTGTGTGTGTGTGTGTTTGTTTTACAGCGCTTTAAAACGTAAAATGTATTCTTAGCTCTTGGGGCCATACAAAACAGATGGTGGGACACATGGTATTTATGGGCCATAGTTTGCCAACCTCTGTAAAACATTTTCAAGTATGTGTGACCTCGAAAATGTGCCTCCTGTTCACCGTTCTTTAGGACATTACTGTACAATGTGCTCTACGAAAGTGTAGGAGTAGACCGAGAAAGAGGAAGAAATAGGGCCCAGCAAACAGAACCCAAAAGAGACGGAGAGGAAGGGAAAGGGAACCCTCACGATGAGGACAGAGTTCATTTTAGGAGGGTAGCTATGTCCTGAAGACTCCGGGAGAGATGTCCCTGAGAAGATTAGGTTATAGAATACCTGGTGGGTCTGGACATACGGAGGAGAGATTTAGACAACCCTGGGAGAATGTGGAGAGTACGCACACGAAAAATCGTAAGTACGCAGAAAGCTAAGCCACTAAAGAACGATTAAATATAATTATTACCCCACAGAAAACAAAAAGCTGTGTAAGAAAGGAAAGGCAGTCCTAGGACACTGCATGGCTCAGCCATGCACAGCATTCACATGGTCATAATAATGGACACCCTGATACTAATCTAACCAAAATAATGATATATTTATTGGGAAAATGGGACAGGGTGGGAAGTGTGGATGTGTGGGATAGCAGGTGGCAGCTGAATGAGAGAGAACTGTATCTTTATCTGCCACAGTGAGACATCATTAGACAAAGCCTATGATGAAAATAACAAGAAACAGTGGTATAAACGTGTCATTTAAAGATAGAGGCAAATCATAAAGAAATAATTCAAAGATTGAAAGTGACTTATTCTTAAGAGCAGGAAAGCGTCTAGGTGGGGTGGGGTAGCAGATTTCCTGGTTTCCCTTGTCAAATTATTTTTTTTAGCTTGATTTCTAATCTATGCTTGCCTTGTCAAATCATGGGGCTCTTTAAACTATGTGCCTGTATACCTGATAACAAAAAAAATTAAATTAAAAATTGCAAAACAAAGAGCAGGAACCCCATTGTCAGGCATTGTGAATGAATAAAGTACGTGGCTTTTCCTTCGCACACGACATCTGACAGATGCTTACACCACAGCCTTCTCGGGATCTCTAGGGAAGGTCTCCAGGTTGCCTGTGATATAATAGAGAGAACACCACAAGGTTCCTTCGATGTGTCCGCCTTGTGCAGCCTTATGGAAATATTCACCGGCTAACGTCTGTAGAGACATAAGCAAAGTCATCTCATTGGTAAGGAGTCCTTCTAGTTGGGCCGGTTTCACCAGAGCCAACGTGGTGAGACAGACACTTAACGCCTGAGATTTTCACAGGCTCATAACTTCTGATATCTTTAGGAAAACCAAGTCAAGCTTCAGGAAGACAGCCAACCACAGAAGCTGGCCTCTGGATGTGATTACTTTAACGGTAAGCGAGTCTGTTCAGTTTACCCAGTAAATAAACAAGACAGCACGTGGCTAGGAATCATCTAACCCCCACAAGCTAAATAGGAGAACGTACCAGAAGTTACACCAGGTGAAAATCCAGGCATTTACTTTCCTGACCTTGCTTAATACCTTCCTTCAAACCCCTGTGCAGAAACTGCATTTCCAGTAGGAAGGTGAGAATTAGAATGTGACAATAAAAAATCCACACTTGCAGATACGTGGGTGGGTTACCAGACATTAGCAATGCAGAAGACAAACATTTACCAGGGTGTATGTTCCACTGGGTACTATTATTTTTCGGAGGCAGTTAGCTGTCGTTCTCAAGGCAGGGCTTTGGCATCAGACAGGCTTGGGTGTAAATCCCAGTTCTGTTCCTTACTAGCTGTGTGACCTTGGGCATGTTAGTTAATCTCTCCAACTGAGAGTTTAACTCAATTTCTTCAACTGAAAAATGTGGCTTCTGATAGTACCTAGCAGGAAAAGCTATTTCAAGGATTTTTTTTTTAATTAAAATTTTTTTTTAATGTTTATTTTCTAAAGAGCGAGAGAGACAGCGCGTGAGTGGGGGAGGAGCAGAGAGGGCGACAGAATCGGAAGCAGGCTCCGGGCTCTGAGCTGTCAGCACAGAGCCCAACACAGGACTCGAACCCACGAACTTTGAGATCATGACCTGAGCCAAAGTCAGATGCTTAACTGTGGGCCACCCTGCTGCCCCAAGGCTGTTTCAAGGATTAAATGAGATGTATTCTCAAGGCTTAGTACGATGCTTCACAAAAAATAATCTTCCGGTCCCCCATCCCCCAAATCTGCTGCTGCCTCAGTCTTGCCCATCCCACTAAATGCCCTCTCCACTCTATCTCAATAAATGCCAAACACTCTGAAGTCACCCTGACTCCTCTCCCCTTTCACACCTCACGTCCAAAACACTATCAACCCAGTCACCTTGACCTTCAATGTACATACGTAGTCGAGCCACATTTCCGACCCCTTCTGGGGTCACCCGTCCTTTCTCCCTTGGATTCAATACATTAACCCCTGCTCCCCTCTTGTCTTCTTTAATTCTAGTCTCTGCTAGGATCCAGGGGCGGTTTCTAAAACAGCACGTCAGGGGCGCCTGGGTGGCTCAGTCGGTTAAGCGTCCGACTTCAGCCAGGTCACGATCTCGCGGTCCGTGAGTTCGAGCCCCGAGTCGGGCTCTGGGCTAATGGCTCAGAGCCTGGAGCCTGCTTCCGATTCTGTGTCTCCCTCTCTCTCTGCCCCTCCCCCGTTCATGCTGTGTCTCTCTCTGTCTCGAAAATAAATAAACGTTAAAAAAAAATTTTTTTTAAACAGCACATCACTGCCCTGTCCAAAGCTGCCCACAGGCTTCCTATCTTCCTTGGAGCAGCTGAGTCCTTACAATGACCTGTGCCCCTGCCTCCCCAACCTTATGTCCCACCTATGCCCCTCCCCTGCTTTCTGCTGCTGGGGCTCCAGCTTCCCGGTCATTCCTTGAGCATGCCAAGCTTGTTCTCCTCTAGGGCTTTTGCCCTGGCTGTTCCCTCATTCTGGAATGTTCTCCCAGATACATGTAAGATCTTAGGAGTCTCTGTAATGTCACATTATCAGAGAGGCCTTCTCTGATTTCTTGCTTTATTGCCCCGTGACACATATCTCCACCTGCTCTCATGTTATATATTTCTTTGTTTATGGTCTTTCCTCCCCACTGGAATGTAAGCTTCCCAGGATCAGGGACTGTTTTTGTCTGCCGCTGTATCCCCAGGGCCTGGAAGAGTGCCTGGATGGGCATTCGATGGAATTTGCAGAATGGAATGGTGCAGAAATTATAATTGCCATCATCAATATTAATAATGAGGGGCTTTCACTTTGTGCAGGGATCCAGGCCCTGCCTCCACTAAGTGTGTGGCTCTGAGCAAGTGACATAACCTCTCAGAGCACTGATTGTTCCTTCTGTAAAATGGGGGTGACAGCAGCTATTGCAGAGGATAGAATGACGCGGGATGCATGTCAAGTATCTGTGAGTCTCTGTCACAGAGAAAGTGCTTCACCAACGCTGAAGACTATCACTGTTGTTTTCGCTATCATTTTTATTTTTAAAAAAAATTTTTTTTAATGTTTATTTATATTTGAAGAAGAGAGAGTGACAGAGTGTGAGTGGGGGAGGGGCAGAGAGCGAGGGAGACACAGAATCGAAAGCAGGCTCCGGGCTCGGAGCTGTCAGCCCAGAGCCCAATGTGGGGCTCGAACCCACGAACTGTGAGATCATGACCTGAGCCGAAGTCGGACGCTCAACCGACTGAGCCACCCAGGCGCCCCTTCACTATCATTTTTTTTTTTTAAATTTTTTTTTTCAACGTTTATTTATTTTTGGGACAGAGACAGAGCATGAACGGGGGAGGGGCAGAGAGAGAGGGAGACACAGGATCGGAAACAGGCTCCAGGCTCCGAGCCATCAGCCCAGAGCCCGACGCGGGGCTCGAACTCTCGGACCGCGAGATCGTGACCTGGCTGAAGTCGGACGCTCAACCGACTGAGCCACCCAGGCGCCCCTTCACTATCATTTTTAAAAAATGTTTATTTATTTATTTGGAGAAAAAGACAGTGAGAGCAGGGGAGAGGCAGAGAGAGAGAGGGAGAGAGAGAATCCCAAGCAGGCTCTGAGCTGTCGGCACAGAGCCCGACATGGGGCTCAATCTCACAGACTGTGAGATCATGACCTGAGCCAAAAACAAGAGGGCTGCTTAACCTACTGAGCCACTGAGGCACCCCTGTTTTTACTCTCATTAAATCTCGTCTCATTTCCGGTAACCCTCTCTGGACCCAGCTCTCTTTCCTTCTAGTAATATCAATCTCTGCACTGCCTCTGATGCATTCTCATCTTGTATCATCTCCCCCTTCCTCCCTAGTTCAGGCCTTCCTCCTCCAGGAAGCCCTCCTGACTGCTTTGGTCTTCACAGTTTCCCATTAAGAACCGTTTGGGTCATAGCGGTTGGCACACACTGGACACTTGGCTAGATGCCGTCCTTGGTGTTTGGCTATCTTATCTCCCTAACTGGACCCTTGAGTTTCTTGAGGATAGGGTCTGCGTCTTGGGTGGCATCTGCACCACCCATGGGGCCTCATCCTGCACCGCCCACGGGGCACATAAGACCTTCAAGGCTCCATGATCTGGCGGCCACCTGCACAGCTGCTCTCAAGACTTACTTGATTCCTTTCAGGAATTCCTGGGAAAATGCCATCCAAATGCAGGACTCCAAGATTGTACGATGCATCCGGGTTCCCCATCTCTTCTGCTTTGAGCCAGTACTTGGCCGCTTTGGCATAATTTTTCTTGAATTTGTGGTAATACCATCCTAAGCCATTGACTGCCTGATGCAATCCCTGGGTTTTAGAACAACAAAAAAGAAATTACTTTTTTTTTTTTTTTTTTAAGTGAAACCTAAAGAGAATCAATTGCTGTGAAAGCACTCTGCCTGAGTCTGAGCAAAACCTTTCCTATCTCTTTTTGGGGGCAGATGGCATTAAAGAAACGTTAAGAGTTAGAAAACACAAGCCTGCCTCAGAGCCTTCCCAGGTGGGTTTCTTCCGGCTGCTGCTGGGATTCTTGCCTCCTGGCTCAGTGGTCACGCTGACCCCCCCAAAGCCTCACTCAGCTCCTGGGGGCTCTTACGCAATGCCCTTGTCCACAAAAGGCTGCTTACTGCCCTGCAGTGTCAACAGTGACCTTGAAACTCACAAGCGCTCACCCTCGAGAGGATGCCAGGCACTCCCCCAACCCCCGGCTGGGACAGTTTCTAGGTGACCCGCCCGCCCATCTGTTGATTCCTCTGCCCCAAACACCAACAAATCCTCTGAGGGAAGCGGCTGGCAAAACACAGGTGCTTCGGGGCCACTTAGCATCCCGGTTCTGACAGGTGGAGTCTGGTGCGGCTGAGGCAGAGGTGGAGGGCGGTGGAGATGGGAGGAGGGTTTTCGAATTGCGTCTAAACCTGGGGCTGGTACCAAGGAAGCCCTTCATGCGAATCTAGCCTGGAGCCTCCTTGTGCTTGCTGATTTGTGCTGTCAGGTGCTCTCGTCTGCTTTCCTTAGGAGCTCCCACTTGCTTCCACAGGGCAGCGGGCGGCTTGCTTGTTGAGAGCTCGGAAGCCCTGAGGGGGTGTGAGTGCTTCGGATCGAGCCTCCCACCCGCAGGGAGAACACTGTGTGTAACCTGGGCGTCCAGTGTTCTCATTCCTCCCTTCCTGCCAGCCCCACCAAACCACGAAGAAGCAGGGGAGAAAGGATCCGAGGGTCTAACGGCGCCCTTGCCTCTGTGAGACTTGTTAAGTTAGAGGCTCAGTATGGAACCAAACCTCTTTCACCCCCCTTTCACAAGCGAAGGACAAGTGTCCCTTAAGAATAGATGCCAAGATCCCAGTCTGAGCCTTTTCGGTCTGCCAAGGATCCGAAGAGGCTATACTTCCTAGGTTCTCTGTTGGACTCCGGGTGTCGGGAAGACCAGGGGAAAGAAACTAACAAAGCTTATTAAAAGAGAAGCTCCATGAGGGTGGGAATCTTGCTTCCCAAGTCCCTTTATTAGTGTTTGCCACAGAGTAGGTGCTCAGTAAATAGCTGACAGATGAATGAAAGCCGCCCTTTGAATCTCGGTGTTAAACAAAACGGAGTCCAAACCCTATACCCCGAGGATGGAGAGTAGGGTTCAGATCTCCAGGCCCCCCAGATGGCGGACTCCAAAATAACGGACATCTGGGAGGAGTATTGGTGCTGTGGATCTAGGCATAGAAGCGTTCTTCCTGAACCTCACACAGTAGCAGGTGCAAGGTGGTCTGCTGGTAAGTCTTACAGAATGCATTCCAATACTGTAATAGACCAGGGAATGCTATAAAGTGGCAAGAACCAGCTCTGGAACAGGCTTGTGGAACAGCCTCACAATGGCTTTTGCTGCGAAGCCAGAGGCCACAGGCTTATTCAGATGCACCTGCCATCCCTCAGAACATCTGCGGAACTCCTGGAGGGACCGCACTTGGAGCCCCACAAGAAATCCCGTCTTCCTGCTTACTATTCCATACTTTGTTCTGGAGAGGTACCGCTCAATCACCAGAGCTGCTTCCACGTGACTCTTCACTCATTCCAAAAATCAAATGATATGCGGCCTTCGCCACAGGGCCTGACAAAGAGTAGGGGCTTAGAAATTCCTTGCTGAGTGAATGAGTGAGAACCACAAAGCACTTTTAAGGAGGCAGTGACTCCAGGCTATGAAACTGCATCTCCCAATACTTAACCAAGCTCTGCTCAAAACCCCTTCAAGACAAAGCACATTAGACATCAACGCACCACTACGATGGCCAAAGAGACACAAATTTCCCAGCTTCCGGGAAACCCCAGCGTTGCCCCATTTTAGGATTCTCTGGAAACAATGCCCTCAAGGACCACCGTGAAACTGCCTCTCTGCCTCTGCCCTAACATTTGTGTGGGGTCAGGAGTTGTTGTGTGCTGAAGAAGGCTCCCTTCTCCTGGGTCATGTGCTCTCTTGACACCACAGAGGTGGAGGAAAAGTCTTCTGGCTCTCTTGTTCCATGCTCCAACTTTCTGCTCGACACAAAAAAGACACTCTGAACTTCTCAAGGGGAGGGAATGAGGGGAAAAAATCAGCACGGGATCTTCAGGAGTCTTTGTCGATAAGGCAGATATTGGCAGCCTGGGGGAGGGAGGCATTTTCAAGAGCCAGGAGGGCTAGAGAGGACCCTGTCAAGGTTGTAGAATTACAGTGGTTTCTACAAATGTATTTATTTGCCAATCTGCATGCGTGCACCCTTGAGTGTGCTTGGGTGGGTGTGCATGCACTGTGTGTGGGTGCGTCCCCTCACAAACGATACTTCACCTCCATTCTGTAGGGCCAGAGTGAAACCAGCTGAGTTGACAGTAGCAGCGAAGAGTAAATAGTGACCAAAGCAAAGAAATTTCTAAACCCGGCAATAAACTGGATAAACGTCTCTGCTATTAAAGCCCAGGAAGTAAAGGAGCATTGGACATGACAGGGTTAAGCTTCAAGGGAATGAGGCCTTTGGTTTTCCCAATTCAATGGCATTTATACATACCCATTCAATTCCAAGGAGCCCTGCTACCCCCCCCCCCCAACCCCCAACCCTTGCTTGTTATCAGGGCAGCCGGTGATTATAATTTTAGCCTTCAAACAAGATCGGCCTGAATTCTATTGACTGGAAGGTGAATTCAGCTTTTGAATTTTGCCGTCCCCATTGTGACAGGTTTCCGTATGTGTTGTAGCTCCAAAATGACTAATCACCGCAATGCCAGTGACCTCCCTCCCGACTCCTGTTTTCTACCGGGGCCAAAGGCTGGCCATTCACTTTGGCAGATTTGCAGGCGTGTGGGCATGCGTGGTGCAAATGTTTCCCTCTGACAATATGCGAAAGTGTTACCTTGGAAGCCGCTTTCTTCATCAGCTCTAAGGCAAGCCGTCTGTTCTTTTTTACTCCTTGACCCTAAACCATGATAAACAGCAATTAGTACGAAGAAAATCAACCCAGAGTGCGCTCAAAGACATCACGCGGGTATTATCAGTGTTCCAGGTAAAATACTTACACAATAAAACCCAAGCCTTCCTATTTAGAAGCCTTCCCTTAAAGATCTCTCGATGCAGAGCCATTATCCCATCATCATCATCATCACCACCAGCACCATTATTTTGTTTATGTGTGCGGAGCTGAGGCAGCGGACCTGACCTTCCCAGCTTAGCGTCCATACAAAATCCCCCATTATCATCCAGTGGATCGCATTCCTGTCTGTCCACAGGTACCACTGGGAGAAGCCCTGAAGAATAGGGCTAAATGAGTTTGGTCATCCTGGATGCGTTCCTCTGGGGATGGTCTCATCCGTGAGCCAGATATCGCGCTTTATCTGCACTGGACAGTCAAAAGTTATCAGGCCTGCCATTTGCAGCCTTCCTGGGTCCTCTCCGGAGTCCCCAGGGTGGAACACGGTGGTTTCAGAACCAGCTTGAGAGCCCGTCACGAAGGAGACAGGACCCCTTGGAACCCTCTGCCTCAGATGCTGACAGAAACTGACAAGGTTCCTCCTCCGGCAAAAGCAAGTTTTCCCAGCAGACGTGGTTTGAGCACCACCACAGAGAGACATATATTAGAAAATAATTTTATATACTATATAAATATATAATTTTATATATTTTTATAAAAATATTATAATTTGATCTATTTATATAGTATATATAATTTTTTTGAGAGAGAGAGAGATTGAAAGAGACAGAGAGATTGAAAGAGACAGAGATTGAATGAGACAGAGATTGAAAGGGCAGAGAGAGAGGGAGACACAGAATCCGAAGCGGGCTCCAGGCTCTGAGCGGTCAGTCAGCACAGAGCCCGACACGGGGCTCGAACTCACGAACCGTGAGATCGTGACCTGAGCCGAAGTCGGACGCTCAACTGACTGAGCCACCCAGGTGCTCCTTGGGGTTCTTGCTGCAAGAGAGGAACTTTGTGGGATCACGCTGAAGTCTGCAGGACCATGTGGGGAAGTGGCAGGTCTGAGGGGGGAGCTGGAGGGGTCCCTGAGGTCTCTCTCAACACAGGACTGACAACACAAATGGCGGGCAACGGGAGCTGGATGAAAACCGTCGCTTACCAAACTCAACTGGACTCTGTGACTGACATACACCACAGGTGCCCCCTGGACTCTTCCTGGTCTCAGACACGGCGGTTGATGGGGCCACATTGTGACATAATGTGGCGGGGCTTTGCAATGAATATAGCTTTTAACTCTGTTGACATACTTAGCACCCCAGCAAATAAAGATGACACTAGCAAACATTCCCGCATTAATTAGGGTGTGCCCAACCCTGGGCCGTCACACCTCATCCTCACCACAAGCCTGGAGAAGTGCTGTGAGCACTCCCCTCTGAGCCCTTGCCCAGACTAGCACAGTGAGTGAGATATAGAGGCAGGATTTGAACCCAGGCAGGCAGGCCCCAGAGTCCAAGCACACAACTACCACTCTCTCTTGCCTCCTGTGCATTCCAGTTCTGTGCTGAGAACACATAACGATTTGTAACCTCCTGGCGGGACCCAGAAAACATGCAGGATATGGTTGTCTCTATTTTTTCAGGACCCAAAAATAAACTCGTGACTCCAACTAAAAGTGAAACTATATGCACCAAATTTTCTACTAGACTTTAACTTACCTATTTAATAAAGCCAATGAGCTGAAGCAAAGCTGAAGATGAAAATATTTTTCGGAAATGCACCATTACTTCATTTAATTAGAGAAAAAGAGAGGAAAAAAAAAAAAAAACAAGAAGGCTACTTGGAAAAACCGGATAGGGCAATGAGACAACACTTTTGGACTTCTGGAAAAGTGTCAGAAAGACCAGGATGACAGAATGTTAGAACCTGGTTGAACTCAAATTTTATCTTCCCCAACTTCTCTGCTTTGAAGGAATAAAACTGGGGCCCAGAGAGGATGACTCATCCAAAGACTTACAGTCGGATCTACGACTAGAACTCAGATACTCTGATTTCTAGCTGCCATGCATTTTCCAGAATACTTGTTTATTTCATCCTAAGTGGGATAACTTCCTGCACAGGGGCTATGCACTCTACACAAATCTGAGTAGTCCTGGAAGTTGTTAAGTGAGAGAAATGGAAGGCCCTGGTACGTAGTAAGTGCTCAATAATATCCACTGAGTGAATTAATCAAAAACAGCTGCTGCAGGAAAGGTCAAAGCTCTGACCTCTTGTGGATGCCAGACGGGATGGCCTGGACTGTCTCGTCTTGGACAAGCTGCAGCTGTCATGGCACCATGACACAATATGCCCAAGGCCCACACAAAGCCCGGAGCACAGTACTGTTCGTCACATTTGGGAAGTTCATTTTCCGCATGGGGTTCTTTCCCGTGGAATACACTTAAAGTGACCTTCTGGCCAGCGGTAAGATCTTCGATACGCTAATGAGCGGCTTCCTTGATCCCACAGAGGGATTCTTAGTTAGGATGCAGGAAAAACAAAAGTCTCTAAGGTTTGGGAAAGCAGACAGTAGGTCACCTCCAGAGTCATTTGTTTATGTTATTTGCCTCTGCCTCTAGATGGCGAGCTCCGGGTGGGCAGAAGTCATGTCCGATTCGAGCCATTATCTTCTCTGCACTTTGACAGTGGCCGGCCCCAACTCCGGCGGACAGGTGCCTCTCCGTGCCTGTCCTCTCCACCAGTGCATGAGCCCCTTGAGGTCGGGGACGCGGCGCCCGCATCCATCTGTCACTCCATCTAGTGCAGAGTCTGGCATTTTGTCAGCCCTGAATGGGTGTTTATTGAATAAACACACGGATGCATCAGCATATGGCTAGGAGTCAAGCCGTTTCTGTGTTGACTTGACAACGGAGAAAAGGAAGTCCAGACTCTACATTTGGAAACCGCATCAACCAATAGGTTTTAAGGCTTTGGAGGGTCCGAAATGTAGCAGAGTCACGGTTGTGAATCAGTGAGTGGCCACAGCTGCGGTTCCAAAGATGGACCTGGCCGCACAAATCCGCGTCCTTGTCTGAAGACACTCACTATCTGAGGACAGCCACTTGCTTTGAGCATGACATAGGATCTAAGGGTTTCCTTACTGGAGCCAACAGCTTTTTGCTTTGCCAAGGTTGGGGAGTTGATGTCTCTGTGTTTGGGGGTGAAGAACACAGACTCTGAAGCCAAAGTGCCTGGAGCTCAGTCCCAGATCTCTAAAATGTACCAGTTGTGTGACCTTGGGCAAGTTAAAAAGCCTTCCTCTGCCTCTGTTACCACATATATAAACAGCAATCATAATGCACCCCCGGGCCTGCCTCACAAGGTCGTTATGAGGATTGAATGCATTAACACATGCAAGTCCGGTAATAAGTGCTCAAGCAGTGTGATCTATTCAGATTTCATGTAAGATACAGTATTTTTCATTTCTTGAAGCCCATTCATTATATTATCTCATTCAATCTGTGATCATTACCGTTGTCCCATGAGATCAAATAACTCCAAGGACACATAGGTGATGATGGCAGAGGAGGGACTTGAACTCCATCCTCTGTCTCCTGTGCTAATGCTTTCAACCCTCCCCCCCCCCCCCATTCTCCTGTTGGCTTAAAGCAAGATATTTGTTTTGACCAACCAGACCGTTGGGATCCAGCCCAAACACACACTTCGGTTAAGCTGTAATTCAATGACAACTCTGCCTGGTGGCGAACTTGCAGCCCCTTTGGGGGCTGATGGCCGTTTTCCAATCCGTAAAACGTGGTGCCTCCTCCAGAATGCTACGGTGCTTGCGAAAGCAAAGAGAATCCAGGTGCCAAACATAAGGCTAATGATTAAAAATGAGACCAGGGCACTGTTTCTGATTCTGCCTTTCCAGCAAGTATCCCTTTCCATCAAGAGTGACGGAAGCACATACATACTAAGTTCTTTCAGTTACAGATTCCTTGTTTGCCAGCACGCCTACAGGAAACTGCTCAGAAGTCTGATAAGAATTGCATAACGTTGGCACAAACCGAGGGATTCTTACCTTGAATAACACAATGGCATAGTCATATATCAACGCGGGGTCCTCAGTCTCCAGGGCACCCTTGGCGTACCACTCGATTGCCGCTTCAGGATTCTTGGCCACACCTTGCTGGCCCCAAAACAGCATCTGGGCCAATCGTTGCTTCAAGACAGTAGCAATTTAGAAGAATGACTTTCCTGTGTAATGCTTAACATAAGACTTTAAAAGGTGGAAGGACAAACCAAGTTCAAAATGTTTTCCCATGAGAACCAAGAAATAGGTAGGCGCGTGTTATCTTCCACCTGGGAGCCCTGAAAGGTGAACTCGTGTAAATACGAGTCCTCAGCACCAGCTGGAAACAAGGCACGTGTGCACGTGTATGTGGACGTATCTGTTGCACCCAGGGCCAGAGCTGGATGGAACTTGGTCAACGATCACGACTGTCTCCTGTCCTCAAAGCCCCTCTCCTTTGGGAGGTACTGCCTGTCACTTGGCCTAGTGAATGGCATGGAGGCCTGTGCACATCCATATCAGGAAGGCACTTATCTCTCCCCATCCCAGCATTTTTCCACACGACTGACTCCACCATGACACTCAAGGCTGAGAGCTCTCTGGGGATAGGAACCTCAAGATGTTTTTTTGTCTGCCTTTATCCCCTCAGCCCCCATTCAGCAAAGCTCAGTAGAAGCTCATAGAAGCTATTCCACAAAGATTTGCTAAACGAAGGAAGGAGAAAGTTCATGCAAGCTCTGGAGTACCCAGGAAATGACTCTGGCAGTGGCATTTCCAGAATTATGTGCTAGAATTCTTTCCTGCACTAGAAAGACTGCAGGCCAGGGAGAGATGTCCAACAGGAGCCAGAGCAGTGTCTGTTAACATTCTGGCCCATTCTGGCCTCTTGTGGTCTTTCTTTCTGCTGCTTCTCTCGTCTCCTCTTCCTTCCCCTCACTCCTCAAATACCTACAACGTCCCTCAAAGTATCTCCTGAAATTCTAGGAAGACCTCTACAGACGGATGGGAGACCCATTCAACACTAAAGGGTCTCTGAACTATTTGCTTGTCAATGCATTTGTTCTTTTCTGTTCTCTTTCTTTTTCCCATCTCTGAGCTTCTGCCTGCTTAACAGACCCAGAGGCTCTTCCCACACCGTGTGCTCACCAGGAGCACAGAGCAAAAGCTAAATCCATTCTTGGGGAAGGAGGCTTTCTCCCAACCGGTGCAATCGGCCTAAGGTGTCTCCCATTAAGGGATTCTCTTCATAGTGAAATCAAGGGAAGAAGTCAGATAGAGAACATTCTCCCAGCTGTCTGCCCTTCCTGGTACCTCTGAAAAGTCCTTCCAAAAACACAAGACATGTTCAAGAGACAAGGTTGGTCCTCTGGTCTAACACACTGCACGTGATTTTCTGTTAGTCTCTTAGCTGAATTCACGGCCCTTCTTCTTGATATCCCTCTAATCTCTACTGCACCCCAAGATGCTTCTTTTTCATTTCTATCCAATGCACTAACATGTCTGATGGTAGTCTTTAGGACAGATCACAGATGTTAAAGCTCTTTCTCCTTCTGGGTGCAGGGTAGGACGACACTTCCGGGCCACGTGACGTCAAGGGAGACCAGGGGACTCGCGTTGGCCAGTGAAACATGAGAGGCGGCCCCTCTCTGCGCAGAGCCCCGCCGCAGTGGCTGTGGGCGACTGTATTGCAATGAAGCCCCTGGTGGCTTGGTTTGTAGGGGCTCGTCAGAGCACGGCACGCGCCGACCTCCAAGGGACGGGTAGTGGAAGCGAGAAACTAACGCGTGCTGTTTCAAGCCGCTGAGGTTTGGGATAATCTGTTACCATGGCATAACCTGGTCTATCACAACCGATAGAATTTCCCAAACAGTGGCCCGCAGTTTTACCTGAGCTGCCGCATTGCCTCGGGTGGCCTCATGCTTCAACCACATGAAGACATCTCCATCCTCTTTGGTTTGTACCTTGAGCGTTTCCTCATCCTTCAGTCTAATTGTTTCGACATATGCCTAAAAAGGACGGAGAGGAGAGAAAGAGGGAGGGATGAAGGAAGGAAAACAGAAGGAGGGGGACGCGGGAAATGCCCAAATGATTTAGGCACGCCAAAGCCATGGCATTATTCTTAAACTGGCAATTGCTCAAGTAAAAACTATCTGAACAACCGAAACACGGGGTATGTTCACCATGTCATAAGATCAAATGCGTTTTAAATGAATGTATCACATCTCCTATACCTAAATGGGCGTATTTGTTCCTACCAAAGCGTTTGCCTTGGGAGGACAAAATTTATTCCACTCCCACTTCCGTTGCTCAAGCTTGTTCAGAAGACCACGTTCACGCCACTGATTTCAGAGGCAGAGTACACACGGCCTCAAAAAAGGTGAATCAGGGGCGCCTGGGTGGCGCAGTCGGTTGAGCGTCCGACTTCGGCCAGGTCACGATCTCGCGGTCCGTGAGTTCACGATCTCGCGAGATCTCGCGTGATCTCGCGTGAGTTCGAGCCCCGCGTCGGGCTCTGGGCTGATGGCTCAGAGCCGGGAGCCTGTTTCCGATTCTGTGTCTCCCTCTCTCTCTGCCCCTCCCCCGTTCATGCTCTGTCTCTCTCTGTCCCCAAAATAAATAAACGTTGAAAAAAAATTTAAAAAAAAAAAAAGGTGAATCAATATTTTCTAAGTATAACCTTGTTTTGTTTTTTTTTTTTTTTTTAATCCCAAAGTGTTATTATCCTGCATGACTAACCCTTTTTATTTAGAAGGCTCAGCTTCAAATATCTTCTGGCTATTTCCAAAAATTAAATCTACCCTACCGAAAAGAGGGCATTGTTAATTCTGAGGATGCGAGGAAGAAGGTGCTAGAAGCTCTGAGGGGGAATCCAAAGGGAAAGTTCCCAAAATGTTTTGAATTTGCGCACCGCCTCGGAGGTATCCGACTCCTCTGCAGAAAATCAGCCTCATTTTGAAGTGTAAATTCTGGCTGTTTATCAAGAGACCAGCGCTGTTGTTTCACGGTCTCCCCTTATACATAATGAACTCTATTTAACAATGCCGTGAGGGGTGCTGGGAAGGGCTTCCCATGCCCGGCACATGGCACAGGCAGATGGTAAAATAAATAAATAAATAGATAGATAGATAGATAGATAGATAGATAAAATAAAATAAAATAAAATAAAATAAAATAAAATAAAATAATGGATCTGCATGAGTTTGGGAAAGAAGCCTCAGAGAACAAGGAACCAGGCCTGATTTCCCTTCTGACCCTCTTTGTTAGCGAGGAAGAATTCTTAGATTCACAAACTCTAGCCTGCAGCCCATTCCTGAGACGGTCTGGCAGCTGTCTCCTCTGCTATGGCCGCATGGCACCACGGGTCCCTCCCCAGGGCACTGGGGGGCTGAGAAGTGGGGACCGTGTCGGGAACCCAGCAGGCATCCCGTCTTGCTCAGTGTCTAACCCGTGGAGGCCACCAAGCAAAGAGCAACAATTAGAATAAGGCCACCCACTACCTTCTATTGAAACCATCATTGTGGGGCGCCTGGGTGGCTCAGTCGGTTAAGCGTCTGACTTCAGCTCAGGTCACGATCTCGCGGTCCGTGAGTTCAAGCCCCGCGTCCGGCTCTGGGCTGATGGCTCAGAGCCTGGAGCCTGCTTCCAATTCTGTGTCTCCCTCTCTCTCTGCCCCTCTCCCATTCATGCTCTGTCTCTCTCTGTCTCAAAAATAAATAAACGTTAAAAAAAAAAAAATTAAAAAAAAAAAAAAAAAAAGAAACCATCATTGTGCCAGGGGTTTAACAAATCTTTTTGTCCCCTCATCCTCACGACAGGACTGCCATCCAAATGTCACTGTCCTCGATTTATAGGCAAAGAAGCGGAGGCCTGAAAGGTGAAACCAGGAACTCATGATTGCCTTGTAGAGCTGTCAAGCCAGCCCGGCCTGACTCCAAAGAAAGGGCTCTCTCGGGCTCCCCACAGTGTCACCCTCTAGCGAGAAGGCCCTAGAATCCACTCTATCCTGTTGACTCCGACAGGCGTAGGACTAACGAGTGGGTGCTTCAGCTCGAACTCCAGGGGACACTCTACGGTCTGGGGTGAACTTGGAATTGGGCTGACGCTGGAGCTGTTCAGATAATGGAATCTTCAGTTAGAATTTTGTTTTCAACTGGACAGTTCGGGGTCTTTTGAGTTTTGGTTATTTTTCTTATTTTGTTTCCTTCTCTAACTTTGTCATGGGGCTTGAATGAAAAACTTGACATATGAAGACACAGGTCCTACCCTGCGGGATTTACACTCTTAGATGTTTCTGCCGCTCTCTGGCAGTGACGATATATCACTGACATATCAATGATAGTTGATGTATCACTGATAATACGTCACTGTTCTAATTGCTTTGCCCAAGATTGCCTCATTGAATCTTTGCAACCTTGTAAGAGTGTCTCTGTCGATATCTCCATTTCAGTGATGGAGAAACTGAGGCTCAGAAGTTAAGTAGCTTATCCAAGAGCATATATTTAGTTCTTCAAACTTAGGAATCAAATCGAGGCTGGCCGGCTGTGGGGCCCATAGACCTCACCACCCCGTGAAGGGCTCGTGCATTTGAGAGGAAGCAAATGGTGGACTGCTTCCTTGTCCTCCCTGATAGTGAACTCGTGGGCTTTTGGCAAAGGCCACATTTCTGAGGGAACTGGCTAGCTGTGCATAATTCTGAAGAAGTGACACTTTTGTCCTTTGTGTCGTTGTACCCTGGTCTAGCTCCCCTGGGTCGTGCCATCAAGTTTTGCAGCAGGACAGGGCCATTAAGAGCACAATCTTTCATATCAGACCAAGGGGAATTCTAACCCACCACGAACTACCCATGGACCTTGGCCAACTAACTTTATCTATCTGCGATTCAGTCTCTGCATCCATAAAGTGGAGCTTAGCATATGGTACTTGCTAGATCGAAAGCACTCAACCTAACAGCCGCTATTTTTCACTGTATGAAGAGTTAGAAAGGCCTAGGCTCCAATCGAGGCTCCACGACTCAACCGCTGTGTGACTCTGGGCAGTTCTTCAGCTTCTCTGAGGCTCAGTTGCCCCACTTGTAAAACGGGAACCGATCTCATAGGGTTGCGTGAAGATTCCATGAGACTGTTTATAAAAGAGCTTAGCAGAGTGTGTGGTGCATGGTGAGCTCTCAGTAATGGAACCCATCGTTTGTTAGGTCCTTGCTTCACTCCGACACGTAAAAGGCTGGGAGCCGCTTAGAACATTAGCCCTCCTATTGGTTCTGCAGTTTTGTGCAGCTCGCAACCTTATGCGGTGGGGTCTATCTAAGAGCATTTTATGCGTCAGAAGATGAAAGTCACAGACTTTAAAGGGGGAGTTGTGGGGACGGAAGCCGGGCTCCACTAGCCACACATCATGTGGGTTCGCTTGTTCAAGCTGTGACCCCCGTGTGAGGTACATATCGTGGCACCCGCTTTACTGGTGAAAAGCTGTACGGAGACAGAGGTGAGCACTATCACCTAAGATTTCACACCCAGTGAGCAACGGACCTGGGACCTTAACCCAAGTAAATCTGGCCGGAGCCACGCCTCCACTGTGTGCCACACCCAGGCAGCTGGTAGCTTCTCCGTGGTACTGGGGTCACTACAGCGGCAGCCAGCACCGGAGCCATATGGTCTGGGCCTTCTGTGAAAGCCGACCACCTGCAAAGACATCTGATGAAGGAACAACCCCTAAAAGGGAGGAACGTTCGGCTGTTCATGCATTCAGACAACATCGTGTGACCGGAGAATGATGCGTCGGATGGAAATATGACCAAGCCAGGAGGAAGAAGGTGTGGTGTGGAGAAGCAGCAGTGGAGGTGTTTGGGGGGCAGAGCTGAAGAGATGCTGGCAGGGCCCCACATTGACCAGCGCTGGGACTTTTGTGGCTTCCGAGGGGTTCTTTTCGTTGCTGCGTTACAAAGTCAAGGTCTCTCGAATGAGCTCATATCCTGTACTGCAGGGTTAAAATCTGCTGACCAGGTCAGAGGAGGTCCAACGTCTGGAGACTGGACAGACCTTACAGCCCCCACGCCCACTGTCAGAGGAGGCACCACACTGTCCCAGAGACGCTGACACTTCACCCGTGTCACCACCTTTCTCTCTGCTCAGCCTGCAGCTTCCAAGGGCGGTGTTCACACCGTATCGGCTATCCGCCATTGATCACAGGGCGGGGCAGAGGAGACGGGGTAGGGAGGGCAAGAGACGTGGTGGAGACAAGAAGAGAAGAGACAGAAAAGAGACAAAGAGAACAAGAGAAAAGAGTGAGAGAGAAGTGGGGGGAGAGACAGAGAGACAGAGAGGAAGGGAGGCAGAAAGGGCAGGACTTGGAAAACCCCTCCGACTTTGCAACTGGGGCCTTCACATTTTCCAGAGCATCTGCGTTCTCTGGAGTTGTGAGATATGACGGTTCAGCCAGCACCCCTGGGAACTCAGGAGCAGGGCAATTTCAAAGCCTACACTTAAACCGCCTACCTCTGCTAACTTCTTGCGAGGCCTGTGGGAACCGCCCTTGGGAACCCGCCTCTCAGGGTGTTTAAAATCAGCTGTAACGCTTGGCTCCCAACGGTGGGTGTGTGTGTGCGTTTTCTTTGCTGAAATTTCACATTTTAGGGATTTTATTAAAGTAAGAATGGGGAAATACGAGCTGTAAGGATAAGTACCCACAATTCTCAAACGCGGGATGCCACCCAGAAAGGCTGACTGGGAGAGGGGCGGGATTTAAAGCCAAGTGCTTTGGGTGCTTGCAGTCAACAATGAACACTGGTCACATCAAAAAGCACCAGAGGGGCGCCTGGGTGGCGCAGTCGGTTAAGCGTCCGACCTCAGCCAGGTCACGATCTCGCGGTCCGGGAGTTCGAGCCCCGCGTCGGGCTCTGGGCTGATGGCTCAGAGCCTGGAGCCTGTTTCCGATTCTGTGTCTCCCTCTCTCTCTGCCCCTCCCCCGTTCATGCTCTGTCTCTCTCTGTCCCAAAAATAAATAAACGTTGAAAAAAAAAAATTTAAAAAAAAAAAAAAAAAAAAAAAAAAAAGCACCAGAGTCTGGGGCGCCTGGACGGCTCAGGCAGTTAAGCCTCGACTCTCGATTTTGGCTCAGGTCATGATCTCACGGTTTGTGAGTTTGACCCCCCCGCCCCGCCCGCCCCCCGCAGGGCTCTGTACTGACTAGCCTGCTTGGGATTCTCTCTTTCCCTCTCTCTCTGTCCCTCCCCTGCTGTACTAACTCTGTCTCTCTCTCTCAAAATAAATAAATATTTTTTTTTTAGGCACCAGTGAGTCAACAAGACAATGTAATAACTTCAGGTTTATCACTGGATGCTCTTCACTCTTACCCCGTCCGTCAGCCCATGGGTAAACACTGGGTGCCAACTGTGTGTCACGCCCAGTGCTGGGCACTGGGATCACTGACATGAACAAGGAGCCTGTAACAGGGAGCCTATGGTCTCCTGGGGAAGCCAGCTCGGTGACCCTGTGCATGGCACCCTTCATAAGGGTTCATAAGGGCAATGGCAGGGATACACCCGGGTGCCCTGGCCCCACCACCAATAGATGTGGAGAAGGAGGTGAGGTCTGAGCCCAGCGTTCAAGTAGGAGGGGTCAGCAGGCAGGAAAAGAGGTGTGAGTGTGGAGAAACAGACCGGGCAGAGGAGACCAAACAGCACCAGGAGGCGGGAACAGCAAGGCGTGGCCTATAGTATGGTGTCACCAGGGTGGACAGGCTGAGCAGGGATCACCGAGAGCTGAGGCTGGAGAAACAGAAGCCAGATCAAAGAAATCCTCCTACGCCAAGCGATGCGCTGAGCTGAGGCGTCGTGGGTCAGTACTTCTCAACACGGGCTGCACATTATGAACATCCGAGCTTTTCAAACACACTTGAACAACGCAGGTTTGACCTGCACAGGCCCGCCTCATGCAGGTTTTTTTTTTTTTTCAACAAATACGGTGCTATAAATATATTTCTTGATGATTTTCTTAATCACATTTTTTTTCCTCTGGCCTACTTTATCGTAAGAATACAGCAGATAATACATATAACAAAATAAACATGTGTTCATTGACTGTTTATGTTACCAATAAGACTCCTGGACAACAGTAGGCTATTAGTAGTAAACTTTGGGGGAGTCAAAGTTATATGTGGACTTTTAACTGTATGGGGGCTGGGTGCCCCTAACCCTCTTGTTGTTCGAAGGTCAACTGTATACACATACACACATACACGTGTGCCCAGGCCCCCCCACGCTGCGACCTCAAGACTGTGGGGTGGAGCCTGCACGGAATTGTTCTTTAAACCCCCAGGTGATTGTGACGTGCAGCCAGGTTGAGAGCCTTGACTGCCGACAGCCTACTTTGGAAGAAGTAGTGAGAAGAGAAGGGAAGAGACAAGGCTGGTGACAGAAAGACCAGTTAGGAAGCACATCGGTTTGCTATGGCCGCCATAACAAAACGCCACAGACTGGGTGGCTTGAACCACAGACATTTATTCCCTCAAAGTTCTAGAGGCCAGAAGTCCAAGATCAAGATGCTGGCAGGTTTCGTTTCTTCGAAGGCCCCTCTCCTTGGCATGCAGGTGGCCACTTTCTCACTGTGCCCCCCCCACATAGTCATCCTGCTATCTGTTTAAATCCTATTCTCCTGTTCTTTGGGCAGGGGTGGGGGTGGGGATGGGGAGCAGCACAATTCAGCCCAGAGCAGGAGGCTGTCCAGCAGCTGGGGGCAGAGGTGAGAAGGGGCAAATGTCACCTATGGTCCCAGGGATGGAGACAGGCAGAGAGAGAAATGGGCAGCTGGTGGGGGCTGTAACTGATGGGAGGATGGGGGGATGGCTCCTTGGCTGCAAGGAGGGACAGTAGGGCCATCAGCGGAGGAGTTACGGGGGGCGGGCGGTGTGTTACCTTCTCCGCACTGTGTTATGAATCCAGATGGGGGTGCATAAGAAAATCTCAGGTGGACTGGAAGGTCTGAGTGTCACCAGTATGTGGAGGGCAGTTGAAACCAAGGGTGTGGACGAGACCCCTGCCCCTCTGGAAGGGGCTGAGACGAGGCGGGGGACCAAACCACCAACGTGGAAAAGCACATTCCGAGGAGCGACTGAAGGAAAGCAGCTCGTCTACGATTAAGTCACAAAACAAACAAAAGCCAGCATCTTCTTTCTCTTCCACCTGAGCCAGAGACCTGCTAACTCATAAAGAAGTGACACGAAGCGAGAGTACTAATAAAGAAGATGAAATGATTTGAAGCACAAGGTACATAAAAGAGAAAAGGAAGCAAGAATCAAGGAAGGAGTTACTGACGGATCCTTGGTTTGTTAATTAGAGGTCTGGCTTTCCATATCTCCTCGTTTGTTTCCTGCTGCTGGTGAATTAATAGATTTCTCAACAAAAGGACATTTAAATCCATGTATGACACCTGCTTAAATTCTCAAGAAGCCATTAATTACACATTCTTAAGAAAATGAGCGATGATACCACTCTTCTAACTGCATAATTCGTATCTGTGATTCTTAATCATACGACTTTCAGCTGCAAGACGGATCTCTTCTATTCATCTTCTCTGGTTCTGACCAATTAAACATTTTCTTTCATAATCATAACATTTCATGTGCCAAATCTTCAAAAGAAAAGGAGCTTGTTAGCAACACACGATTTCCCATTGCTAATTGATGCTGAATTAGAATTCTTAAAAGTATAATACATACATAGAGGACATTCTTAACACATTCAGGCTTAGCTGAACCCAGGGCAAGATCACGTTGCGGCTTGCTTTTTGTATGAATGCCTTTTTCAGAATAATTCCTTTTAAAAAAAATTTTTTTTGATCAATGCATAAATTAATTCCTGTCAAACTGAGGTCACATTTTGCGCCTAGCTTATATTTTCACTGAGAGAATACAAACAATAATGACAAGATCGTTCAAGTTTATTCAGGGGAAATTGTTATTTTCTGAAGGAATCAGAATGTCTATATAGGTAGCCATGTGGTATTTTATAGTCTGACTCATGTTTCATGTTCACTGAGAGCACGTATTTTTGACTCATTTATTTCATAACCGTACGGTGGCCCCTGTAGATTTCATTTCCAGATACTATCCATCGCCAACCATCAAGGCACAAGTTTTCTGCACTGTGGGTTTCTGAGTGCCATCCAGGAGCAGAGCTGGGGACCAGTGAGTGGTTCTGGTTCCCGGGTAGCCGCTCAGGCTAAGATTCTCCAATCCTGACTTAGCCAGGCGTATCCCCTGGGCTTACGGAGCAGAAGCAGGGAAAATCGAGAGTTTATGGCCTATACCAGGGCCAAATCCGACCATGCAGTTTATGTACTATTTATGGCTGCACAAACCCAGGTTCCCCGTTTGCTTATATACTGTCTCTGGAGAGGTGAGCAGCTACAACAGAGGCTGTATGAGCAAAGCCTAAAATATTTACTATCTGGCTCTTTACAGAAAAAGAACCCTGCCGACTCCTGGTAGAGACGGCTTGCATTTCCTCTCAACCTGACTGCCTCAAGGGCTGCGACCATCACGTCTTAAATCCTTCCTGGATAAAGAGGATATATACAAATACCCTCCAAGAAGCCAACCACATCATAGTCTACTCCCACTGAATGCAGACCTGCATCATCGTTCCTTGAGATCTTACACCATCACTTCTATGTATAGACCTTTTTATTCACCATCCTCAAAGCAAACCATCAGTTGATCCAAGGTAACATGTTATGTATTTTTGGGGGGATGTGAGCCACTGATTTCTCTGTCCAATGAGTCAATAAGATTTGGAAGCCTACAAAAGGAGAGGCCAGAGATAGTGCCCTTCATCCAGTCCTTAATCTGGGATTGGGCAGAGGCTTCAAACATCACACGTCAGTCACTTGGAAGACCTGGCTAGCGAGGCTCATGTCATGGGGACAGCCACTTCTCGAGGTGCCCAGCATTGGGAACGTAGCTAGGGACGCGGAGCCTGCTTCCTTCTACCGCAGACCCTGCTTGCTGACTATGCGTTGAGAGGACCCCTTAGCTTGTGGCCCCCACTCAATGTGACCCAATCCCTAACACCTCCCGGCCCCACCCCCTCACATGGTCTTGGAACAAAGACAAGGTGTCTTTGTTTCTGGTACACGTTCTCTGCAAAATCAAATTCTGTCCAGGGCCAAATCTACCCTTCCCGCGCCAGCCCTCCCACTCCCGAAAAGCTTTTTCATGCCTAGATGGAGGATTGTTCCCGCATTCAGCCTGAGAACACAGGAAATATGAATTGGAGCACGTAAGATGGCTTTCCTCTCCGTTCGATTATGATCATCCTCTGAAGGCCTGAAAATGAGCCAGCCACAGGTGCAGACACTGTACGAAATGGTGCAGGAAGTCCGTGTAAACAGGGCCATGATGATCTCCGCCCGCTTCTTTATCTTACCTGATCTCCCTGTAGCGTGTGCTGGTCGAGGGGTGTCTTCGTGGCAATGTTGCTATAGTATGCGTAAGACAGCTCCCAGTCGAGGGGGTAGTTATCGACACCCTGGTAGTGCTTGTAGCCAAGATTCATTGAAGACAGCCTCTCGCTGCCCTGGCCTCCCACCAAGCTATACAACATGCCCTGTTAGGGAGAAATTTACAAAGTGTTCACAAGATTGTAGAAAAAAGGTAATGAAATCCTAACACTGGAAGGTCATCTGGCCCCGTCCCGAAGCATGAACCTAGTCATTCCGGAAACATGTTAACGTGCCTTTTAGAAAAAATCTTCAGAAAAGAAGCCACAGCAGCTCTCTGACGGTTTTCAGACCTAGCTCTCTGTCCTTCTTAATGTCTAAGAGCTCACAATTCCTTGACTTCTGCCCTCTACTCAGTGAAAAGAGCGGCTGTTCCCTGAATCTTTTTGTGCATCTGCCACAATCTAAGGATCCCTGGTCTGTTTCAGTTACATCATTTATGGCAGATACTATGAATAGTGACCACGTCCTAACCTTAGGCTCTCACAGCGCTAGTGTTGAGAAGGGTCTTTGGAGCTCAGCTGGTCCAACAGCCTCATTTCACAGTTGAGGAAAGGGAGGCCCAGAGACTTGACATCGGGTGTCTATGACCAACCAGCGACTTTGTGACAGACACAGGGCTAAAATCTTCTTCACGATTCCACCTTCGTGAGGATTGCCTTGGGGACTTCAGGAAAGCATGCCATCAGTCATGACTTTCCATAAGCCAGAGACATACATAGAGAAGTCACTTAAAAGGAACATGGAACCACCTGGGCAGGTTTAAACAAACTGAGTCTCTTCAAATCCAGGACAAACAACCCTATGTGCAGATCGGAAAACTAAAAGTGGTCAAGGACCACTCACAGCGCTTATAAAAATGGGATCCCGGGGCGCCTGGGTGGCGCAGTCGGTTAGGCGTCCGACTTCAGCCAGGTCACGATCTCGCGGTCCGTGAGTTCGAGCCCCGCGTCGGGCTCTGGGCTGATGGCTCAGAGCCTGGAGCCTGTTTCCGATTCTGTGTCTCCCTCTCTCTCTGCCCCTCCCCCGTTCATGCTCTGTCTCTCTCTCTCCCAAAAATAAATAAACGTTGAAAAAAAAAATTTAAAAAAAAGGGATCCCAAATGTCTGGCAGGTCGCATAATTAACTGGGTTTCAAAAACCACAAGCAAAACAGTCTGGTATGGCTTTTATATTGATGGTAGAAGGCTGGAGGTGACAATACTTTGCTTAGAGATCCAGATGACTTCACTTAGCTGAACAGTCATGTGGGACAACGGCCCTACAGCCAGAGTAGTTATAAGAACTGGGTAAGGGGCACCTGTTGTTCTCGAAAGAGTAGGAGTCTGGAAAGCCCTGCCCCAACTCTTCCTTAGCGTATGCCAATCATATCCCCCAGCTTGGGTCCAGAAAGGATGTGCACGAACATGTCCGGTTTCCACCTGGGGCATGAGAGCATTACTCTGCACATATAACACAGGGGACTGATGGTTCTGGAACCCAAAAATACTCTACCTGCAGCTGATCCTGAGGTACACTTAATCCAGTTTCATAGAAGACTGCGAGGTAGTAGGATGCTTTATGGTATCCACAACAGCTGGAATCCATCAGAAAGGGGACGACAGAGCTAATTTGGTGAAGACCATCAACACTGGAGAGTCTCTTTACAGCCTTCTCAAATATCCTCCCGCCAACTTCTAATACAGATTCATTTTGGTTCCTCGGTACTGTAAATAACCACAATTCACAGGACACACAATTAATTACCACGGGATCGACGGGGCTTTAGAGAGAAGAGGGAAAAGCCAATTAAACCACCTGAGTTATTAATATGGTTGGTTCTGCAGTGCCTTGAAATATACCACCTTCCAGGGAGGTAAATTAAACCCTTTGGGGATGCCACGGTGTCATTCTGCAAATAGCTTTTTCTTTGGCACTCAGTGACAGCCTAGTATCCTGGGAAAAAGGATGTGCCTTATATAGCTGAGAAAGCACCTCCAGAGAGTAATTTACTGAGTGTAACTCACCACCAAATCAGGACCACCGAAAGTTCCAAAGAGACTTTTTTCCCCTCTAAGACTCTCAGAAGAATGTGTTTTATCTCAGAAATAGTTCCTAGGTGCTGCTCTAAAAAGTTGAGCAAAAGAACCTTATTTTGAGATGCTTTCTTATCTTTTTCCTCCAGTTTTACTTGAGGGTTTCTAAATACAATAAAAACAATGAGTCAACTTTTATAGAGGGCTTACAAAATGCCAAATACTGGATTAGGTGTTTTATGCAAATTATGGCATGTAATTTGAAAAATTTGACTATTATTAATGTCCTTATTTTTCCAATGAATTGTCTGCAGCCTGGAGAAGTCAACTAGCCTGTCCAAAATTACAAAACCTGACAAGGGGCTGAGCCCAGTTTTGAATTCAGCTTTGCAGGTCAAGAAAGCCATTCCGACTTACTCCACTGCACCTACCTGCTGATTGATAGGCAACCAGATGTCTTTTTTTTTTTTTTTTGGCGTTTATTTATTTTTGAGAGACAGAGAGAGACACAGTGTGAGTGGAGGAGGGGCAGAGAGAGAGGGAGACACAGAATCCACATCAGGCTACAGACTCTGAGCTGTCGGCACAGAGCCCGATGTGGGGCTTGAACCCACGAACTGTAAGATCATGACCTGAGCCAGAGTCAGAAGTTTAACTGACTGAGTCACCAAGGCACCCTGCAAGCAGATGTCTTAATAAGTACCTCACCACTATCGGAAGACCCTTCTCTGTGCAACTGCTTTAAGCTGTATGATACTTCCTTTTACCTAATCCTCCCATAAATCTGATCAACATTTAAGCCCAAACTAGCAAGTTCTATGTCCTTATAATGCAAGTGTTACGGTCTTCCAAAGTCTGCTACATTACTCATCTCTCTCGCTCATTAATTCAGGCAACAAATGTTTAGTTTCTATCCTGTGCATCTATTAGATGATATGTTACAAAAAACCATAAAGGATTGCATAGATATATTTTCATTCAAAGAGCTATAGGTCATCCTATTATTTTTTTTTAATATGGCCAAAGATGTTCACATTTTTTAAAAGTTTATTTATTTATTTTGAGGGAGACAGAGACAGCACGAGTGGGGGAGGGACAGAGGGTGAGGAGGAGAGAGGGAATCCCAAGCAGGTTCTGCACTGGCAGCCCAGAGCCAGACACAGGGCTCAAACTCACGAAACTGTGAGATCATGACCTGAGCCAAAACCAAGAGCAGAACGCCGAACGAGCCATCCACGCACCTCCACGGTCATCTTATTTAAGACTAAACTTCTACCTGCCTAAAAATTGTTATGTCTAACGTGTTTCTTTTCTTATCTTCATTCTATCCAAAATTAAAATGTTACCAACAGCTTTTAGGAGGCACGAGAGATTAATTCTATCAGCACTCCATTAAGGAACGAACACAGGTGAGTTTCCAATGTGGGACAACTGAAATGGGAGGTCTGAGATTGGATTCATTTAAAGGCAGTCCCCTAGCAGAGTCCATGCTAAAAACAGAGGCCGGTGGGATCCAAGGATGAAACTGTAAAAGCCCAGGCATGGGTTATGAGCTGGTGCCAGTCCTTCTGGGCACACAAGCGAACTGGCTGGCCCCTGAGTGGGAGACACGTGCCTCCACTTGCCGGGCTGTGGGGAAGGAGCCCACGACTGCCTGGATCTAAGGCATCTCCTCTCCCCGCGCCTGGAACTCCGTACCCCAGCCTTCCAGATCCCAACAGGCATCAGCTGGGTCTGCTTTTACTCTCCCAATCCGAAGCAATAGGTGCTGAAAAAAATCACCTCACTGAACAAATGGAATATGCTTCTCTTTCTGTATTTTTTTAATCCCTAAAGAAATAGCTGCTTGTTTCAAAAAAAAAAAAAAAAAACAAAGAAGAAGAAAATCAAACAAAGCAGATTTGTATAAAATAAAACCAGGAGTGCCCTCTCTCCCAATCCTTCTTTAATAGTGAAGATAAACATTGTTAAAAGCTTGGTGTGTATGCTTCCAGACTTTTCCCTTTCCGCAGACAATAATTCACATACACATCTATCTGTATTGATACATATGCATTTTCTTTCCAAAAAGCTCCTATAATTCTGACCCTCAACTCTCTTGTTTAAATTAACCACATACCGTATTTGTCCGCGGCTGTCAGAGGCCCATTCTTTCTAAAGCTTCAATAGTATTGCATTCCACAGCAGTGCTGTTTCCCCAACCAGTTCTCTATTTTTAGACTCTTGGGTTGCTTCCAGTCATTTTGCTATAACCAACAACGTGGCAATGAACATCCTTGAACTTCCCTCTGCTCATCTGTTGGGGTATATCTGAATAATAACACCCTTTTCCATCAGGAGTCTGGGGATCTCATTTTGGATTTTCCCTTTGAATAGTTGAGAGAAGTCCAACCATGAGACAGGATAAGAACCCTCTCCACTGGATTTAGCATGCACCGCAGCACTCGGATGGAGTTGCAAAATAAACCCTCCTCCTACTTATTCATAGATTTACTTTTAAATATGGACTCATCTCCGATGCCCCTCTGTGCACGTTCTGAGCAAAGCAACATTAACATTTTGTTAACGATTCACTCCCGCCTTACCTGCTTTGACAAACACCTAACCAAGATGATGGGTTTTGCCTGAGTACCCACAGACATGGGCTTTGTGGGCTCAGAAGAGACAGGAGACTCCAAACCAAATGATGCTCCAAATGAAACACTTGCCCTGCTGACCTCTGGCATGGAACCCCAGAAATCATTAGCAGCACTTCCCAGGTAGCCGGGATTGCTGGAGGATAAGGAGCAAAAGGGGAATCCTTCACAAAGCTCAAAGCCTTCATGGGCACACACACACACACACACACGCACACGCACACGCACACAAACCCTGCAGAAGGCAACAGAGGCAGACTGCAAAGGTTTCATTATTTCTTTTACATGTTAAAATTCCTAACTGCCCCCCAAATATTACCGATCAGTATTTTCTCTGCAAAAGAATCTCAACAATTTTCTGCACCGGTGAATATAATAAAAAAAATAATAATTCGAAAGTAAAACTGCTCTTTTTTGCACGTTCTTTAAAGTTCAAATTCCAACTGCGGCAGAAAAATCAAAGCCATTATACCGCTGGTGATATTGTCAAACTGGCAATTTTAAAATTAGTTTAATGAAACTGTTAATTTCACCCATCTGGTTTAGCATATGCATTTTTTTCTAGTCGATCTGTAACTAAAACACATGCCTTGTTTATGGAGATTAATGGGGTAATGAAGAAAACAAACAAACAAAATAGGAGCCCTTTTCCCATTTTCTTCCTTCCTGCCCCCAACGCTAAAGAAAAAACAAAAGGTCAGCGCCCCCACTA
The DNA here is from genome assembly GCF_016509475.1 of Prionailurus bengalensis. Lineage (NCBI taxonomy): Eukaryota > Metazoa > Chordata > Mammalia > Carnivora > Felidae > Prionailurus > Prionailurus bengalensis. The sequence goes on along the minus strand of NC_057344.1, from coordinate 185,619,699 downwards.
ATTAACCCTCCCTATTTTCCAAGGAGCACGGCACTGTTTGTTTTGCTCTCTTTTCTTTTCTACAGCAATACCAGAAGGTGGCCATTTGCGGGCTCATCATTAACAGAGGCAAAAAAGCAGAAAATGAGAAGGTGGGCCCTGGCTGGAGAGCCAGAGTGGGCATCTGCCTGAGAATTCAGGAGGGATGCAGACCCATTCCTTGTGAGAGGGACGGGGGCATCGACAAGAAAGTCATTTTTAGTTTCAAGCTTCCAAAAGGTGGAATGCACCCAAAGTATAAGCTGGAAAGGGAAAGAAAGTGAAAGGAGAAAATGTCATTTAACCAGAAAAGGAAGATCTCACCAGGTTTACTACTTAAAAAACCCCCACAGCATATTCCTCTTTTGCATTCTGAGCCCCTGAGCCCCAGAGACGGAAGGAGGTGGCTTATTTGTCAGAAGTAAACGGCTCGTCCTTTTCTGTATGCAACTTTTCTGGGTTTGTGCGTGTGATTTCTCTCCCTTTCTCTACCCACTGCCCCTCAGGACTGTCACCAGGGATGTTCTGGGCAGCAAAAGTATCTCCCTGTGTGTATTCTTCTTGGTGCTTCTGTGCATTTTTGTAAAAACAAAAACAAAAACAAAAACAAAGCATCTATAATGTACGCTTTCTTAAATAAAAAAATAAAGATGATGGTTTTTCAATGCACAACACTGAAAATAGCTCTTAAAGGACACGGTATCTTGGCGTTATTAAGGAACATTACTGTATCTCTACTATTTCTATGCTCTGCATTCTCGTGTTTCCAAATAAACATTGCAATTGTCGGCAAAAATAAGAACAGTTAAAGGCAACCGAGGGTGACGCAAGTGGGGCCAGCAACCCCTTGGCAGACTGCGGGGAGGCTCCTTCCCCCTGCACTTGAAGCCTGGGGCAAGTCAGGCTGGTCCCAACAAAGGAGAGGAACAAGACGGAGGCGAGCCCACCTCAGACCCGGCCTCCTCCTCCCGAGACCCATCTGCTGGCAGACCTTGGGCTTCTGTAGCCAGAATCGCCTACTCCCCTGGGCTCAGAATTGCCCCGTCCAGAATGAAGGGAAGGAAGGGAGTAAGGGGTTCCGGCCCCGGGGCAGACGCCCACAGGGGAGTGCCGGCCCGCTCACCTGTCCCATGCACCTGTCCTTCCCTGCCTTTGTTGCCCACATGCACCTGAGCAGCTCTCCTCGCCTGGCTTTCCTACCCAAACCAGCTCTCCGGCCTGGCCTCGAGTCCCGCCCCCCTCCACTGCCATTCCCCAGGCCTCTTACCAGCTCCCCCTCGCCCCTCCCCATCTCCACCACCGCTGATGGATGCCTAGGCCCCTCCCCCCATTCAAAGGGTTTTTTTGAGGTTCCCCGGGAAACGACATAGAGAGTGACCAATCAGAAGAGTCCCCCTGAAGCCGTGAACAGGGGGTCTCGTGTTGGATGCCACCCAGAGCCTGGACCGTGGTGGACTTTGGGGCAGAGCAGCACAGTAGAATTCCCGTGCCAAGCAAGGAAATCAAGATGCAGAGCAGTGGGTCTGGAACGCCGGGAGGCAGGAAGGGTGTTCGCCACATCTATATGCACTGCAGCTGGGCGCCTAAGGAGGGCTGCCATCTTTAATTCAAAGGCATGCCTGCTCTGGGAGACGAGGAACACGTCCTGTGATACTGCAGAGCGGGAACCACCACCAGTGGGGACAGCTGCATTGCAAACCAGGTTAGCACATCAGCTGTCAACATGTAAGAAGCCTCCCTCCTCCCAGACCCCTGGCACTTGGCAGAGAGTTCTGTGTGTCTTTTCATTACGGTTGCCCCAGGGCCCAGCACAGTGCTGGAGGGCTGCGGTCCACGGGTGCCAACGGGGTCTGCACGAACGTCGGGGCTGTTTTACATCTGGGCACCTGTATGCGTCAGCCACCAGATAACGGATATATGAAAGGAAGAACCGTGAGGGCTACATTTTGGGGATTCTTTTACAAGGAGTATGCATAAGAAGGGTCCTGGTCTGCTGCTGTTGACGGGAGGAGTCAGAAAAGAGTCTGCTGGCAGACCAGGGAAACAGAGCTATGTTCGCAGAGGCATCTCGGGGCCAGGACAGCAGCTCCTGAGAGGGAACAGGCTAAAGAAGTACGAAGGGAATGAGAAAAATGTAGAGAAGAAGGCGAAGAAGCCCACAGAGCTCTATCTATCAGTCTGGATTGGTGTCACAGCTTGGCTCGCGTGGACCTTGAACCTGCATCTCCCGGTGGTCAAATTCCTCGTTCTTTCAGTGATTCACTGACCCAGCAAAGACATTTCTAGTACTTACAACGGTATCATTTATTCGCCTGGAGTGCATTCAGTTACCCAACAAATACTTAACTGGGGGACTTCAAAGAAAACCTAGATCCCACTCCTGTCTTTGAAGGCTCACGAGTTCCGCTGAATCCAACAGGCACATCAACAACAATAATAATGCAACCGGGCAGGTCCGCTGAAGAGGCTACCCACAAAGTGGCAAGGGGAGCATGGGAAAAAAAGCCACCTGCCTGGGGGCACAGATGCGAGGGGGCAGTTTGAGTCGGGACTTGAAGACGCTTTACAGGCCAGCTGAGGAGCATGGGTAGATGAAGTATGCTCCTGGGGGGGAAAGGTACAGAAAGGTGCTGTGTAGGGTCATACAGAAGAAGAATCGATAGATAATATGTGGCCAGTACCACTGCAGGCTCTGTGGAGAACTGGAGGTGGAAACGTTTTTTTTTTTTAACGTTTATTTATTTATTTTTTGAGAGACAGAGAGAGAAAGAGAGACAGAGAGACAGAGACAGAGAGCAAGCAGGGGAGGGGAAGAGAGAGGGAGACACAGAATCCAAAGCAGGCCCCAGGCTCTGAGGTGTCAGCACGGAGCCCGACGCGGGGCTCGAACCCACGAACTGTGAGATCATGAGCTGAGCCGAAGTCGGACGCTTAACTGGCTGAGCCCCGCAGGCGCCCCTAAGCAGGGTAGTTCTACTTTTTGAGCTACCCTCAACAAGCTTGCAGTGGCATGAGTGACAGAGACACAAACAGGATCGAATAACTGTAAGCCGAGGCCGAGTGAGACGCGCTCTCTTCAGGCGACCCTATCCCTCATACCCGTATGGTGCCTCTCTGTCCGGGAAGCTCTTTCATAGCATCATGTCACTTTAGGAGAGCATTGTTCTCAACTGGTCTTCAACCAAATGTTCCCCAGTAGATAAATTACAAACATAAATCACATCGCACACCCATGAGGATGGCCACGTATCAAAAAAAAAAAATGGAAAATAAACATGGGTTGGCAGGGATATGGAGAAATCGGAACCCTTGCGCACCGTTGGCGGGAATGGAAAATGGTGTAGCTGCACTGGAAAACAGTATGAAGGTTCTTCAAAAGATGAAACGTAGAATCACCATATGATCCAGTAACCCCGCCTCTGAACCGACATCCAAAAGAACCGAAAGCTGAGTCCGGAAGAGGCGTTGGCACGCCCACGTTCATAGCAGTGTCATTCACAACGGCCAGCAGGTGGAAGCAGTCCCAAGGGTCCACCGACAGATGAATGGACAAACAAAATACGGTCTATGCCTATGATGGGGTGTTATTCAGTCTCAAACAGGAAGGAGACTGACACAAGCCACCACATGGATAGATCTTGAGGACGGTGTGCTAAGTCAAATAAGCCAGTTACAAAAAGACCAATACTGTATGATTCCACTTAGCTGAGGTATCTAGGATAGGCAAGTTCGTAGAAACAGAATAGTGGTTATCAGGAGCGTCGGGGAGGGAAAACGGAGAGTGGTTGAATGGGTGCGGTTTCAGTTTTACAAGCTGAGAAACTTCTAGAGACCTGTGCCACAATGTGGCTGTACTCAACACAACTGAAGAGCGTACGTAAAGATGGCTACGATGGAGAATTTTATTTTACATGTATATTACCATAAAAAGTGTTTTGGGACACCTGGGTGGCTCAGTCGATTAAGCGTCCCACTTGGGCTCAGGTCACGATCTCACGGTTCGTGGGTTCGAGCCCCACACTGGGCTCTGTGCTGACAGCTCGGAGCCTGGAGCCTGCTTCAGATTCTGTGTCTCCCTCTCTTTCTGCCCCTGCCCCGCTCGTTCTCTCTCTCTCTCTCTCTCTCTCTCTCTCTCTCAAAAATAAATACTTAAAATTAAAAAAAAAAGTTTTAATTACAGTCCTTAAAGAGCAAGGGTACAACTATTTGGTGATTGTCTTTTGTAAGAAAATACCACTCGGACTCTGGGGAACCGAAAGGTGGTGACGCTCCTGACCTCACCGGACCAGATGCAGGGAACGCTGTCATAGGCTCCCTCCTGGCTGTGGATGAGGCCAAAGCCCCCAACTGCCCACCCCCTGCAATGTTCTCACTCCTCTTTAAGTGTGTTGTTGGCTTAGAGAGAGAGCAGATGAGGCGCCTGAAATCACACAGTGCGGGGAAAATACACTCTTAACTCTGAAACGTGCATGCGTAGCGGCCTGGAAGTAGAGTCCGCGTGGATGTGAGGAGACACTGCAAAGAAAAAAAAAATGAGCCTTGGGCGCCTGGGTGGCTCAGTCAGTTAAGCGTCCGACTTCAGCTCAGGTCATGATCTCACGTTCCGTGAGTTCGAGCCCCGCGTCGGGTTCTGGGCTGATGGCTCAGAGCCTGGAGCCTGCTTCCGGTTCTGTGTCTCCCTCTCTCTCTGCCCCTGCCCCGTTCATGCTCTGTCTCTCTCTGTCTCAAAAATAAATAAACGTTTAAAAAAAAAAAAAAATGAGCCTGTCGAAAGAACCAGAAATCACGGGCCACTGTCTTCCGTTGTCTTATTTTTTTTTTTTTTCCAACGTGCCAGGAGAAACAGAATTCCACAAATTAATTCCCTTTGTAGGAACGATGGGAGCCGACGTCTTCCTTTAAATTTACCTAAATGACTCTCGTTCAAAACACAGCCCCGTTTTTCTTCTGTCCTGGCTCACAGGGGGCACTCAGCCAACATCTGTGGATTGAAGGAACGAGTGAACGAAGGTGGTGCCATGGGCAACCTAGAAGTTTCTCACACAGTTGAATTCCTTCTCTCTCTTACCACCCATTTAGTTCCCAAAGCCAGAATTCCAAACACCAAAAACATCTGATGTTTGACTGCCATTCTTGGACTTTATCTCAGATATGAAAAATGTAATATGATGGGGAGGTTCTAATGAAGTCGACTCGTTCACGGGACGGGACAGCTCAGGGCAACAGGGCAGAAAACATAATGGAGACATGGTTCCTATTAACTAGAGTTGTCCGAAGCACTCCCAAGTCAGCTGGACACTTAACCCCAAGACGAATCTGGAAGGACGGGCACGGGAGGAACCAGGAAAGGACCAGCCACGCTGGTCAACAACCATGCCTTTTATAGGACAGCAGAGCAAAGGTATGTTAAGAACGTAAACTTGTTTGTTTAACCCCAATTTACAAGATCAAATGTTCTGCCTTCCGCTCAGCCCTGTTAGAACCCGGGCGCCACGCACAAACGCAGTCTCTCTCGGGGGCCAACAGGAGGACACTGCGATGGCCCCGAGCGAGGGCACTGTGCCAGGCATTTTAATGGGGAGTGTGTGCCCTCCCTCTGCAGAAGGCTCCCAGTCCTTATGGACAGGACGGTGTAACCTAGAAAACCAGGGGCTGAAGGCGGAAAGGGGGCTTGAGGTTCACTCCGGAGATTGGCCTGCCCTTGCCGCCCTCCCTCCTTGCCTGCCGGTGCGAGGAAATGGCAGGAAGGGAAGGAACGCAGGTGGCTATGTGCCCGAGGGAGACAGAGGCTATGCGTGGGGCACGCACGGCCCCTCAGAAGACGCTCCTTGGAGCTCTTCTAAGCAGACGTGGCACCAGAAGGACTCCACTGGCTGGTTTGGCACCAGCAGTGGGCTCTAAAGTGGCAAATCCGGCCTTGGGGTTCCCTATGCCACCAGGATGGGGCCCCCGGAAGCCTACCAGGGGTAAGCAGAACACATGGCAATGTCACGGTCCCTACACCTAGCCCAGGGCGCCCTGAGGTTCAAGGGCTCGTGATGAGTTTTGAAGTCTATTTATTTATTTTGAGAGAGAGAGAGAGACAGAGAGAGCACGAGGGAGGGGCAGAGAGAGAGGCAGGGAGAATCCCGAGCAGGCTCCACGCTGTCAGTGCAGAGCCGGACATGGGGCTCAAACGCACGAACCGCGAGGCCGTGACCCGAGCAGATACCGCGAGTCGGACCCTTAACCGACTGAGCCACCCGGGAGCCCCATGATTTGGGCTTTTACTTAGATTCCATCCCCAGGCCTCCACAGAGAAAATAACAATCCTAAATTCTCATAAACAAAACTTCTGAGCCATAAAAATAACACGAAAACATCCTTACTGAGAGTATTTACCTTAAAAAGAATGTTTGGTGAAAATAATTCACCCCTGTTCCCAGTCAGCGAAACGGTATTTAAATGGGATCAGAAATCTCATAAAACCGAATTTGACGCGGCTGCGGCCTCGGCCCATTGAGCCTCAACGGTTCAACATGCAGGCCTCTCTCCCGTTGGCCTGTCTTGGGTGGTGATTCCACCACCGTGGAGCACGGTGATTCGCCCTGTGAGGAATCTGGCCTCCTTGGGGACGTCCGGCAAACCACGGGGACCTTTCTAGTTGTCACCACTCAGGACGGGGGTCAGGGGAGGGGAGGGAGGACTACTAGTGTCCAATGAGTTGAGGCCAGAAACGTAGCTGCACATCTTATAATTCGCAGGAGAGGCCTCTCCTCCCGCCCCCAGCAAAGAATCATCCAGGCCCCAATGTCAGTAGTGGCCAGGTCGAGAAACACTGTTGACCCAGAGCTTCCCATGTGCCCGTTCTGTTCTGTGTCATGTGCCTCGGTTCATTCAACCCGACACTAGGAGAGGGGTGCTGTTATCATCCCCATTTTGTAGATGAGGAAACCAGGGCTCAGAGAAGCGAAGGAACTCGCCCAAGATCACACAGCTAGTGAGTGCTAAGCTAAAGCTGGATTCAGGCCACCTGGCTGCAGAGGCTGTCACACGACTGCACACGGCCTCCCCGCTCCTTGTCCCCCTTGCCGGCGCCCAAGCAGTCAACCCCTTTACAGCCTTTAGCTCTGTCCCCACCGCTCTGGCCCCTGCATCCTTTCTTCCTGGACCACGGCCACGGACTCCCTGCTTTCCACGCCACACCTCTCTGTTCACCTCCCCCCCAACCTCCCACTGCTGCCAGAGTAACCTCAAAACCCAATTCTGATCGCACCTCTACCCACGGCTTAAAACCCTTCAACAGGCCCCCGTCACTTACAAGGCGAAGTCCAAACTCTCAGGACGGTGTCCGGACCGCAGTCAGAATCATCACTCTCCAGGCCTTCTCCTGCCTCCCAACCCCCTTGTACATCATTTAAAATGCTGTACTGTTCCCATTCTCTGCCTCTACTCTGCCTCCCACCCCCCCAACCCCTACCTTGCTTACCTAGCAAACACCTACTGACCCTTCAAGCATCAATCCCAATGCCACCTCTTCCAGGAAGCCTTCCCTGACAACTCCCTTTTTTTTTTATGACTCTATCACTTCCACCCACCATTTTTACTGAAAATGCATCACCGTTTTTCTTTGTCTTCAAGTCTGTCCCTTAAGGGCAGGGACCTTGGGTTATTTTACTTATCTTTAAAACCTAGCCAAGTAACCGGTCAGACGCTCAGCAAGTATCGAATGAACGTAAGAGGAAATACCTTGTATGGTTCGAATTCTTTCCAGCCAGAATAGATTCCTTTTGCACTATCTATAGTAGGGGATCTACTCCACTCAACACTGACATTCTTAGGAGGCCCTGACATGAACTAGAAGTTAGATTCTGCACTACTTTGACTCAAGGTCCTGGTTGGATGCCCAGGAAAACCACGGGTTGCCTCTAACCAGTTTCCCCCGGCTGAACACCTCTGGCTTCCCTCCCCTTCCTACTAGACATGGTTTCGAGATCCCTTGTGGCCCCAGAGTGCACTAATTACTAAGCACACACAAATTGTCACGGGCCTCAGGAGAAGCTGGCCACGTTTGGGAAGTATAGATTCCCGAGATGCTGCTTAAAGTGTGCATTTCAAATCAGGGATCTCAAGTTCAAGTGCCCTAAGGACCCAGGCAGGTAAGATCCATGAAAGAAGTAGGCAGAAGGTGCTGGAATAGGAGGGGGTGGGGGCTACCGTGGGTGGACAGAGCACACCTGTGCCAACTCTCACTTCCAGAATTGCTGTGATGTAGGAACGGAGGCCCCAGCATTGCCAGATCATTGGATTTTTCAAGAAAAGCTAAAAAAAAATTGCATTTTGTAGACACTAGCAACTAATTTTTTTAAAAAAATGGACAATAACGTGCGTGCCAAACCAATCACCTTTGGTGGCCAGCTCTGGCTGCAGGCTGTCATCTGTGGCCTTGGCTTTAAAAGAATTGCTGGAGTGATTCCCAAATTTGCTTTTGTATCTGGCTTTTGAAATGTGCACAGACCCCCTGAGGGTTGTGGACACACAAGGGCAGAATTTAAATCTGATGTGAACCTAGAACACTAGGGTTAAGAATAACTTTGAGGCATAAACCGCCAAAGAGGGTGAGTGAAAACAGTGGCCAAGAGGGAGCCTTCCCAGCCAGCGTCCAAAGGCAAGGCACCTACACAATCACCTGTCAACAAACCCATCTCCACCAAGGTCTGGAACAAGCTGGGGTGGCGGTCTTTCAGCTCCTGCTCCCAGGGGAAGGCTCTGCACGTGGAGGGCCTCCCGTACCTGAGCTTCAGGTCCAGATAGGAGTTCCGGAGGTCGCCTGGGCAAGGGAAACAGAAGATAGCACTCCCCTTAGGAGAAGAAAGGTCTCATCCTTCTCAACCCCTCCTCCCTAAGAGGAACTAGGAATAAGAGGTCAGACTTTATGTTACTGGATGTTGGTTTGGGTGCATTAGGGATTTGAAATTGGCTCCGATGCCTTTGCCTCGAGGTCACACATTCAAAGCCACGTCCGAGGGCAACGTGCCAAAGTTGCTATGGCTGTTGAATAATTCTCCAGAATGAGCAGCTGGCCTCGGACTGTTCCCCAGGAGGCCAATATCTAGGCCATTTTGTTGGCAGCGTGAGTTGAGGAGCAAAGCACAAGGTCCCCCAGGGAGGCAAGGCAGTGGATGTTAGGAAAATCTTCCAAGGCCACCGAACAGATCAGCAGGCAAGGATGGCCTTCCAGTTCAGAGCATCTCTCCCGAAATTACATCAGTTATCAAAATCAGTTTCTTTCCTGTTTGGGATATTACTATTCCTATATATCTTCCCCCTCTTCTGACAGCATCATATTTTCTGGATGAGTCAGCTGTACAAGCAGCAGCTGGGGACCAGTATTGCCTCTTCTTAAATTAAATTGCAGAAGGGCCGACTTTCCACACTTACCTATCACCGTCTCCGCTCCCTCCCTGAGGCCGCCGTATGAGAACCCTATCCGACTGAGGTATGTTCCAGAGGCACCCATCCATCCACGGCCTAGAATGGCAAGTGCGGCCCTGGAGATGGCTGAGATGCGTGGGCAGGACTGTGATACTCAATTCGCTTTTGCTGATGGCAAAGGCCCCGCGGGAATTTCTCTTCCCGAAGGAACATATGTGACTAACTCTAGCACCACCGTATTGGGCAAGAGGGTCTAAGCACAGAGACACTGATAAGCGCTAGACCTAAGCTGGAGCACCTGGGAGACAAGCCAGGAACCAAGTTTTGTAATCAATGAACACCCTGCATGAGTGAAGGATGTCCATGAGAATATGAGCAGGCACGAAAGCAGTCTATCTGAAAAGCATTCCTTCTGTTGTCTCTGACCGGGGTCTTTGAGTGGATCAGTTTCAGGGACGAAAAAAATAAAACTGAGCCCCAAACAACAAAGTCGCTATTCAACATTTCTGAAAGCTAATATTCAGATATTAATGGTCCAAGACAAAAGTGCACCGATGGGGAAACATTTCTAATGATTAATTTATTTTCCAATTCACTTTTATTTTCTTAGACCGGCCTAAGATCCCATTATGGATGGCAAGGAGGCGATGTGAGGCCCAAAAGGCTTTCATTTGTATTCCTCAACTAAGTCGCACATGGTGGAAGCTGAGAGGCAGATTTGGGTTCCTGGTCACTGTCGGTCTCCTTGGAATCCCCATGGAACACACACTTGTCTCGTGCGCCCATGCGTGGAGGGCTCGAGGTCATATGTGCCCCCACTGCTCAACTCACATATGTTCTGCGTTAACCGTGTTAGAAAGAGGCCACACGTGTTGACACAAATACACAGAGCTCAAAACTGCTCTCCTGCAGCTCAGTACTTACATGCTTCTGGTCTCCCGCCCCCTTGCTGTACCGTGGACATGTACACAGACACTATTTCTTGGACCTCAGCACACCTTTCGTAATATAACTTGATCCGGTCAGCAAGCTGCTTCTCAAGGAGGGGGTTTAAAATCTACAAGAAGGCAAGAGAATTGAATGAACAACAAGCTGTCATCAAACACCCGTCGATACCTACGAGGCTGTGTTCGGGTGGATTGCCTTCTCGCACTGGTACGACCAGTCGGCTTGCTTTTTGCACACAGGTCATCTGCTCTGCATTAGCAAAGGGAGGGTATAATTCCAGGACACGCCAGCTCTGGCCGGTCCCCTCTAGCTGCTTTCTGTGGCATCTCGTCCTCCGCAGAGCTTCTTAAATGTCAGGATTTCCCAGACGCCAGGCGTCCACCCTCTGCTTTCCCCTCGCCGCACGCTGTCCTCAGACAATTAGGTTCATGGCTCCTTCTAGTCCCCAAAGGACACCAAGTCTCCCTGTGCTGTGCCGCTGCCTGGGAACCCTCCCCCCACTTTCTTCTGCTTGGCCAGCTCCTCCTCACCCCCCCCCCAAGAGCCAGATCCAAGGTCAATGCTTCAGGGCAGCTTCCCTAACAGTCCACCCTCAAGCATGTGAGGAGGCGGATGTTCCCACCTCAGCGCCCCAAAAACACTGTGCTTGCAAGTGAGTTAAAGCACATACCGCATTCTTGACTTAGGTGTTTGAGGCCCAGACAGGGAGCTTCTCAAAAACAGAGGCCTTATCTCAACTTATTGGTTTCCAAAATGCAAGTTGTGACCCATTGCAGGGTCATGCGATTATTTCAGCAGGTTGTAATCAGCAGTGATTTATTTTTATATGAAGCAGGACACAAAATATCAGAGTGCATTTAACATTGGAAAGATATGTATTCTTAGTAAAATCTTTGTTTTGGTTTTGTATATATGTATGGGTATATGCGTGTGTGTGTGTGTGTGTGTGTGTGCGTATGTATGTTCATGATATTAAGTAGATTTCTTGTGTGAACCACCTTCAAAAAAAAAAAAAGTTTGAGAGCTACCATTTTAATCATCTCGGACGCCTCAGCACCAGCACAGGGCTCCGGCACATAGCGGGTGTTCTAGAAGCATTTGTTGCAAAATGAATCAATTGACTTCTTTCTTTGTTTTCCTCTTCCTAGAGGTCTGTCCACAGGGGCTGTGGGATGCACCCATGGGTATAGTAAGGCGTCGCATTTTTCTTCCTATGCTTTGCCTAGGGACTCCTGCTTTTCCCAGAACCGACCCCGCAGGGTCACAGGAATGACCTTGTTCAGGTGTCTGGTGATCTCCTTACCAAGGCAGAAAACACCCCCCTCCGCGAAGGTGGGAAATCCCCGTCTCCCTGCACCAACCCCCGCGGGAGTGGGCCTGGAGAGCTGGACCATCCCATCTGCGGGTGGGTTCTGAATGTGAGGGTCAGCGTGCAGTAGATTCAGCCCTCCACAATCTCTACAACCACAGCCAGCCACCCCAGTGGGGGCCCAGGGCCTGCGTTTCTGAAGAGACCAGTGAACAGAACCAAGATTTTAATTTGCTAGAGTGTCTCCTCTGATACTTTAAATAATAGCACATAAAAGAAGCTTTACCAAATAACTAAGATTCTCTCCTTTCATTAGCTTAATCACTGGATAGGCAACAGCCTGATAAAAATCTACTCTATAATTAAGCTAGTAGTTATTAAAACAGAGGAAGTAAATGGTTTCCATTTTATGAGTACTAAATGAACCAAACCTTAACAGAAATCTATTATCGAGTTTGCTGGGGGAAAAGCCTCCATATTAATTGCGTGTGATGACAGAGCCGATGCAAGGTCCGGCTTGGGTAAATCTTTTATTTACACTGGGCTCCACGTCCCTGAGCCACACTCCCATCATGCACGAACACCCAGAAACTTCTCGATGCCCCGGGCTCACCTGTGCAGGGTGCAGAGTGTGGAGACGATAGTACTTCAGGGGTCCAAAAAACCCTTCAATGCCAGTCACATACCTGCTCCCTCCAATAATGAAGTACCCAGCAGTGTCATTATAATAGAAATCCTCCCTGAAGCTAGGGAAAAACAAAGAATTAAGAGAAATCTCGGTTGGAACCAGAAATTTTAAAAAAGAGGCTCTTTCATTAACCCTCCTGACTTAAACCCCCAAATTGCCTCACCTCCTACCTGTGTTCTAGTAGATAAGACCATGGTGGGGTCAGGCACACTTGGGCTAGGGTCCTAACTCTGCTATTTAAACTAGATTTTTAGGAGGATTAAGTGAAATGTAAAGGCGTACGTCTAGCAGAGTGCCTGGCCCCCATAAATACTCCGTACCTGGCCAGTTTTTGATATTGGTAAAATTGTCTGGAATTGCAATTCTTTGGAATCGCTAGTCTTAATTGGAAATATTTTGCTCTACAATGAAAAAACAAAACAACACAAACAACTTGTTACATGGATAGAAGGTGGCTGTGAATGAAAATTAACGACATATCCTGGTAGGTAAGAACCGAGGTAAAATTTGGAGTGAGGAGGAAGAGGCCACAGCAAGGTCAAAGGGCATGGCCGCACACCAGAGGTCGGCACAGGTGACGTGCTGAAAATCCACCTTGTCCTAAAAGACTTAACAGAGCAAGAAGGGAAATAGAGGGAACAATGGGCCAGCATGAATCAAATGCACAAAGCTGTTCCTTGCGGTGTTGTTTATATTCACCAAAGACTGGAAGTCCCAGGTGTCTGTCAATGAAGACCAGCTCACACCCAACCAGTGGACCCTAAATGTGAGCCTTTCTTTCATATATAGCTTAAAAAAGGGACAGAGGGCTCCGTGAACTGATCTGGAGAGATGCCTAAACCAGGAAGTTAAAAACAAGGCCGCCTGGGTGGCTCAGTCGGTGAAGCATCTGATTCTTCGTTTCTGCTCAGGTCACGATCTCACGGTTTCATGGGTTCGAGCCCTGCATCAGGCTCTGCACTGACAGTGTGAAACCTGCTTGGGATTCTCTGTCTCCTCTCTCTGCGCCCCCCCCCCCCCACTTATGCTGTCTCTGTCTCTCTCAAAATAAATAAATAACCTTTAAAAAAAAAAGGTAAAATGAAAATTTAAAACAAAGAGTACGCTTTTTATCCAAGAAAGAGGAGAATGGCTTTTTTCGTGTCTCTCTTTCTCTCTCTTTTTTTTTTTTTTTTGTATTTTCATTTAAAAACTCTGGAAGTAGATACTGCAAGAAACTAACAAGAGTATTTCCCCATGGTGTAGAGAGTAAGGATGGGTTGGTTGAGGGCAGAGCTAGAAGTAAGACCTCTAACTGTCTATCTTTTCATATAGTTTTGAGTTTTATTTTATTTATTTACTTATTTTTATTTTTTTAATGTTCAATTTTGAGAGGGAGGGTGTGAGTGAGTGGGGGAGGAGTGGAGAGAGGGGGGCAGAGGACCCAAAGCAGGCTCCACGCTGACAGCGGAGAGCAGCCCAATGCCGGGCTCGAACCCACTAGCCGTGAGATCGTGACCTGAGCCGAAGTCAGACGCTTAACCAACAGGCGCCCCTAGTTTTGCTTTTTAAAACATGTGCATTTACTACCTATTTAAAAACTAAAAACGAGGGGCGCCTGGGTGGCTCAGTCGGTTAAGTGTCTGACTTCGGCTCAGGTCATGATCTCACGGTCTGTGGGTTCGAGCCCCGCGTCGGGCTCTGTGCTGACAGCTCAGAGCCTGGAGCCTGTTTCGGATTCTGTGTCTCTCTCTCTCTCTGCCCCTCCCCTGTTCATGTTCTGTCTCTCTCTGTCTCAAAAATAAATAAACATTAAAAAAAAAATTTAAAAAAAACCTAAAAACTAAAATAGGAACAGGTGAACAAGGTGCCACCAGAGCATATGTGGACAGCAGGTTGGGGGAAGGGGGTCAAGACAGGCATCAAGTGAGAAGCCAGGCAAAGCGGAAAGAGCCAGGGAAGGCAGAGGGCAGACGGAAGCAGATGGAAAGAAAACAAAATGCCAGGCAAGCCTCCAGAAGCCCGGCGGGCCGCGAGAGCAATGGGCCAGGGTGACGCCAAGAGGGATGGAGCAAGATACCAGCAGTGGGATCACAGGAGCCAAGCAACCTGGGGTTACCCCAGAGAGGGGATGTACTGACGGTTAGCCAGGAACCTGACCCCTAACAGGTGCACCTGGCCAGAAAGGAAGGCAAAAGCGGGAAGGAATGAGATTCTCTGACCCCATCAAGTGACGGCAGCACAAAGTGAGCGCTTAGAAATTAGTTTTACAGAAGGCAGCTAAACTGGAAAAGAAGGGCCTCATCTCCGGTATTTTTCTCTTCAGAAAAGCTCAGGCTTGAAGGGCTGCGAGACGATGATGGTCCTTCCCTTTCTTTTCCAGTGGGACTGCAAAGTTATTATCTCTGAGAGCCGTGGATTGATTTCGTTTCTCAAGACCGTAGAATGACTTAACATTCCAGCCACGCTCCCGACGCAATGCCTGGCACTGGAGGGATACAGAGCAATGCTTCTATAATAGAAGCTCCTTCTGGCACTCGGCTCAACCAACTCATCAGCTCACCTGACCGCCATCCCTGCAACGTGTTGGGTGCTCACTGGCCGCAGCCTACTCTCGGGAGCCTTAGTCTTCTCATGGCTTAAATAGGGATGATAATAGTACCCACCTACTGGGTCGTCGTGAGGATTAAATAAACTAAAATTTAAAGAGACCATTTAGAACAGTGCCTGGCACAGAGTAAGCGCCATCACTGTTCACGACCATTATTATTATTATTATTATTAACCTCATTCACTGGTGGACTTTTGCTGCCGTCTTGGTAGGACCGCGGGCTGAGTAAGAGTAAGCAGTGTTTATTCCCAAACCTGGCCGTGCCGATTGGATGGTCATTGTAATTATACAATTTAATTAACTATAATGTTCCCCAATAAAATATGAGCAGGAAGAAAGAGTTGCTCCTTTATAACAATTAAGCTGAGTCTTTTGGGTAGACTCAGAAAAGAATGGTAATGTTTGCTTAAAAAGTGTGGAATTAGGGGGCGCCTGGGTGGCGCAGTCGGTTAAGCGTCCGACTTCAGCCAGGTCACGATCTCGCGGTCCGTGAGTTCGAGCCCCGCGTCGGGCTCTGGGCTGATGGCTCAGAGCCTGGAGCCTGTTTCCGATTCTGTGTCTCCCTCTCTCTCTGCCCCTCCCCCATTCATGCTCTGTCTCTCTCTGTCCCAAAAAAATAAATAAACGTTGAAAAAAGTGTGGAATTAGGACAACTGTAAAGGATTAGAAAAAAAATGGGAGACGTCTAGATGTATTTTGGCTCTGATAGTTTCACAGGGGTCTTTGCTTGCTTGGTTTTTTTTTCATTTGTTAAGAAAGAGAAATTGAGTGCCACCTATGTAAGAAAGACCACACACACACAAAAACTCCGATCGGTAGATTTGTAACAGAGGAAAGGCCCTATCTGGAAAGACTGGTGGATGGATATACACTTCTATTTTTTTAATTAAAATAAAACGTTTAGGGGCGCCTGGGTGGCGCAGTCGGTTAAGCCTCCGACTTCAGCCAGGTCACGATCTCGCGGTCCGTGAGTTCGAGCCCCGCGGCGGGCTCTGGGCTGATGGCTCCGAGCCTGGAGCCTGCTTCCGATTCTGTGTCTCCCTCTCTCTCTGCCCCTCCCCCGTTCATGCTCTGTCTCTCTCTGTCCCAAAAATAAATAAAAAACGTTGAAAAAAAATTTAAAAAAAAATAAATAAATAAAATAAAATAAAACGTTTATGGTAAGTGTCTTCTTAAAATTATTTGTTAGAGAGGGAGAGAGCACAAGCAGGGGAGGGGTAAGAGGGGAAAGAGTGAAAATTTTAAGCTCACGCTGAGCGTGGAGCCTGATGCAGGGCTTGATCCCACGACCCTGGGATCATGACCCAAGCCAAAATCAGCAGTCAGATGCTCAATCGACTGAGTCACCCAGGTGCCCCTATGGTTAAGTGTCTTTTCAAATGGATCTTCGCTTTAACTCAAATTTTTCAACCAATCAATAAACTACTTGGTCCCTACGGTACTGGATTGTAATTTTTTGGGCTTTTAACATCATTATCACAATACAACTGTGACATCGTGATTTAGAAGAAATATATATTTGGTCTTTGTCCATAGTTCCTGGCTCATGATGCTCCCCAACCCCTTGGGATCTCCTACGTGTTGAAAGTGATAAGGGTTTCTTTTGTTACATCAACGAAGGTCCCTTTTGGACTCCATCCAAAGGTAGAGAGACTGGTTGCCAGATTGACCAACCATGTGGTTAAAAGACTGAAATTTTTGGTTTCATCCCCCAACCTCCAGGGAGGGGAGAAGGGCTGCAGGTTGAACCAGCCAACGGCTAATGACTTAGTCAATCCTGACTGTGTAATGATGCTTCCATAAAAGACTGAGTTAGAGCTTCAAGGTTGGTGACCACATGGAGTCTGGGGAAAGTGACATACCTGGAGAGGCCATGGAAGTTCTGTGCTCTTTCCCCAGACTTCGCCTTATGTATCTGTTCACCTGGCCGTTGATTAGTATCCTATATCAGATCCTTTAATAGTAAATTTACGTAAGTGCTTCCCTGAGTTCTGAGTTTGATTTGCTGTAGCAAATTAAAAGAACCTACAGAGGAGGTCATTGGAACCTCCAATCTGCAGCCTGGAGCTTGGAACTGGCATCTTAAGTGGGGGTAGGGACAGTCTCGTAGGACTGACCCTTACCCTGTGGCATCTGATGCAATCTCCAGATAGTGTCGTAACGGAGTTGAATTCTCAGACACGTTGCTGGTGTCTGAGAATTGCTTGGTGGTGGTAGGGGGCAAAGACCTCCTCAATCCCAGTTTTGGATCTGGGAACCCCCAAAGAACAACTAAATAAGAGCTCTCTCCAGTTTAGTCTCCATCCACATTGGTGCCCCCACATTTTTCTCCTCCAAAATTCTCAGTGGCTGCCCAAAGATTGCCAAGAGCTTCCTTGTACTGTGCGTGCATTGTTTGAAGGTCATCAATTTCACTGACATAAAAGTTGAGCTAGACAGTGCCAAAGCCCAGACCACCCCTTTTGGAAACCTCAGACACACTGGCAAACTATCTCTACTCTTATCTGGACATAGGAGAGTGCCTTGGTGTATTACTATAGAGCGCCAGCAGCCCAGATGAGTCTCCGATGTCGTTAAATAAACCTCACTCAGAATTAGAAAACAGCTCCAGCTCGAGGGTTTTTTTCATAGGGGAACTCAGAGCCTCAAATTAGCTGTGCTCTCAAATGTCACGTCCCCGGGGACCTGCCGTAAATTCTGACCTCCTGTCTCCCCTCAGGTCACCCTATAGTCATCACTTCCCCAGAATTCACCACGAATTGCAATTTTAAATTTATTTGTGAATTTAGTTAGGATCTGTCTCCCCCACTAGATTTTTTTTTTTTTTTTTTTTTTAGCCTCCTTGAAGGCAGGGACTGACTATATTCTTTTCGTTCATCATTTCATCCCCAGAGGCCGGCACTGTGTCAGGTACATGGTGGACGCATTGGGACGAATGAGAATATGCTGGATGAATGAAGGAAGGAAGGATAAACACAGTAGAGGCCTGAAGTTGTTACCTGTCACCCAGTGTTACTGACAGCCATTCGTTCATGTATGGCACTGTGCTTCCGAGCACTTAATTACTAATCGTTCCACACCACCTTTATGGGATAGCAGCTATCATTATGTTTCCATGACAAGAAAGGAATAAAATATCTGACGTTTAGTTCACTGGCTTGGCCCGCGCTGAGATCTCTCTGATGGATGAGATTCCAAATATCTAACCACAGGAATCCCGGGTAGGCTCGACATTAAATCTTTAGTTCTCTTATTGATGGGTGAGGTCCCGGGAATACAGGCAGGGCAGCTGAGGAGGTGACAGGGGGCATTCCTGGGTCTGGGGGCGGCCTGTACCACCAGGTAAGGAATCACTGCAATGTTTTAAGGGGCATGTTGAATTGGTATGTACCTGAAAATCAGTCTTCCTCTCTGGATGCTTATGTGATCACATGGATTCTGTATTTACTCAAAACTTTTACTTTTCGTTCATTGCGCATTCTTTCCATTAATTTCTCTTTCTCACCATATTGCATTAAGTGGTACTTATCATGATTACTGTTATGAGTTAAGTTGTGTCATTGTCCCCACCCGAATTCACAGGTTGAAGTCTGAACCCCCAGTCTCTCGGAGGGTGACCTTATCTGGAAATAGGGTCATTGCAGATGTAATTAGTTGAGATGAAGCCACACTGGCAGAATGGGCCCTTAGTCCAATATGACTGGTGGCCTTGTCCAAAGGGGACATATGGACAAAGACACACACACACACACACACACACACACACACCGTCACAGGGAAAATACCCTGTAAAGACTGGGGTTTTGCTGCCACAGCCCCAGGAGCTGTCAGAGCTGAAGAGAGGCCTGGAAGCCTCAGAGCCTAGAACAGCTCTGCCCAGACCCTTCAGAGAGAGCACGGCCCAGCTGACACGTGATCTTGGGCCTCTAGCCTCTAGAACCGCAAAAACAATAATTTTCAGTTGTTTAATCCACTCAGTTTGTGTGGCTTTATTCCAGGAACCCTAGTAAACTAATACAACTACCGAGGTTTTGGCACCTCCTTAAATTTTATGCGGAAGGCCTATGTCTCTCTCTCCACATCCCGGTCCCAGCTCAGGATCACCCTGCGATCCCTCCGTCTGCCATTCAGTCGTGCCAGCATCCAGATCCCTGAGATGCAAAGTGAAAGGAAGCCCTTACACAGCGAATGAAAAAGAGCCTATAAAATCAATCTTTTGTCCAAAAGGTCCTGGGGTTGTGGGCGGGTGTCGGGAGAGAAAGGAGAAGGCACTATTTCACACTTCACATCCCAAAAGGCAAGCCCTCCTTCTCCGGGGCTCACTTGGCAGAGCAGGGCACTAGACGGAGCTCCCGGAAGAGCCACACGGCATTTGTTTCTCTGCAGCGAACAAACTCCCAGGCCTCGCCTATTCCCCAGCTCTTCAGAGGAGGTCCCACGGCCACCTGTTGTACAACAAAACTCACGTCTGAACTCCTTCCGACTGCTCTAAATCCACTTGGTACCCTTTCCAGACCGCCCCTCTGTTCTTAGGCATCAGCCTCTCTGTCTCAATACAACTATCAAGTCGCCCCTGACCTTCTCCTTGCAAGCTGAGGAGTAACACCTCCTTAGCCCCTCCTTCTAACGGTAATCCTTTAATCCGGCCGTGAAAAAAAAGAATTGTTCTAAGTGCCCAGAGCCAGAAAGCAATCGGTTTGACTTCAGTGTAAACAGGAATGGGGGGGGGGGGGCGGGAAGTAGGGCGTATTGTATGCGCCCCCCCCCCCCAGTTCCCTTGTCCCCACCTGTCCTTATATTCCTTTCTTTAACAATTGGTTTCCAGGAACATCCGGACTGTGTGACGAGTCTGAGCGAACGAGCCCGTTCGGAGAGAGCTGCCTGCCTGCTGTAGAACAATAGCGAGGAGGAACGAGTCCTCCTTCCCCAGCCAAAGTGCCTGATCCTTTTTTTTTTAATTATACAGATAAAGCTGGTACATGTGTAATATACACGCATACATAAATCATACATATACGCTGGTAATTTTTGTTGTTATTCTCTACCCTTATTCTTAAGCATTTGATCGTATATATATATGTTGTCTAGCGAGGCTGAGGCACCCTGAGTCCCTAAAGGAGGCTACCCCATGGTTCTGCCACCAGAAGAACCCGCTATTAGACAAGGATGCTGAAGCAAATTAAAAAATTATGAAATGCGAAGCAAAGGACCCCCTTCTCAGTTTCTGTAACTCTTGCGGGGAATGGTTACAGGAAGATGAAAAGTTACAGCAATACCAATCGTTGTGTGCATTTCGAATTCAGATCATAAACATAAATATGAGGGCTGTCTGCTTTTATGTTTTATACTAGGCCAAAGTTACCAAGCATCCTCAATAAGCAACGTTAATACCTTGATTTATTTTTCAGAAGCCTTCATAGAAGACAATTTTCAAAGAAAACGAATTATCAAGTGCCACGAAAGGAAGAATTTACCAGGAGATCTGGAGAGAGGAACAGTTTCTCTTGCTTGGAAAAAAAAAATGTTGTGGGGGGGGCGCCTGGGTGGCGCAGTCGGTTAAGCATCCGACTTCAGCCAGGTCACCATCTCGCGGTCCGTGGGTTCGAGCCCCGCATTGGGCTCTGGGCTGATGGCTCAGAGCCTGGAGCCTGTTTCCGATTCTGTGTCTCCCTCTCTCTCTGCCCCTCCCCCGCTCATGCTCTGTCTCTCTCTGTCCCAAAAATAAATAAAAAACGTTGAAAAAAAAAATTAAAAAAAAAATGTTGTGGGGGAAATGGGGCGAGCTTGCGGACAGAAAAAAAAATACAAAGGCTGGCTACAGGGCTGACCAGCCACAAAAGCTGAATACGGAGATGTGGGAAAAACATGGGGGTTGAAGGCTAACGTATGAAGATTTTTGAGTCCTTAACCGACATTTTGAATAAAGAGAAAAATATTGCACTTACCTAATGGTCTGATTATGGTAGCTTTTCAAATCCTGTCCAAGGCTGGTGGCTACCACTATCTGTGTTGGGAGAAACACACAAGATCAGTTATGCCCCAACACCTCATGTCATAGATACAGTCCTGGGTACAAATTACTCATAAGGTGGGCTGCATTTTCTCTCACCTGATCCACTTCTGCAGAAGTAAAATCAACACTTTACTAGCCCCGTGAATATTGTAAGATTTAAGAAATTTAATTTCTCCAAGTGACTTCACACGGTCACAATATACATCGTGGGGTTTCCCCCAGTAGGTTTCAGATACTTCCAAGCTACCCCAAAGCTTCATTGGGTGTATCTGTGCCCATAAGTTTGTTGCAAAGAAAGACCAGGAAATGGGTAAGATACAAGGAGTTTATGAAATTTTACTCTGGGGGCGCCTGGGTGGCTTCGTCGGTTAAGTGTCCGACTTCAGCTCACGTCATGATCTTGGGGTCTGTGGGTTCGAGTCCTGCATCGGGCTCTGTGCTGACAGCTCTGAGGAGCCTGGAGCCTGCTTCGGGTTCTGTGTCTCCCTCTCTCTCTGCCCCTCCCTCGCTCGCACTCTGTTTCTCTCTCTCTCTCGATCTCTCTAAAGAATAAATAAATATTAACAAAATTGAATAAAAAAATTTTTACTCTGATCCCATGAGATCCTTAGGGGGAGAAACAAGTTGGTGCTGAGCATTTTTCATGCACTGCTATTCCCCACTCTCTTCCCAAGCACTGAGAATCGTCACTGGCATTTCAACAGGGACCGTGTTTTTGTGGAGACTGTCGCTGGCTGTCCCATATTCTTCTTGAGCCTTGGACTACTACGACGACATAAGCCCCTGGAGCTAAGGGGCTCTTTCTACTCCCCCAGTGCTGGCACAGAGCCGAGTGTGGAGGAAACATGTGCTGGCCTGATCAGAGTCTCAAAGGTGTGGCTACAACAGTGTCTACGAAAGACAAACTAACACTAAAAGACCAACCCACTTCAGCCATATGCAACATGTCAGGTCAGAGAAGAAAAGGATTCAAACCAGTGGTTTCTCTAAACCAGCCATTGGCTTTAAGTCACTTGTCCATTTGGCCAAAGCGATGAGCATGGTAAGTCCCGCCACAGAGGTGGATTCTGTGTGGTAAAACAGGAATATCGTTTGGGGACCTACAGATATCAGGGAGACCAGATAGGATGGAAAGAAGGTAGGACAGATGGCAAAAAAATCTACCAAAAACAAAAACCTACTTTATTTTTCCTTCCATCCCATGTGGTCTTCCTAATCCTTACCCCATTACGTGCCCTGCTAAGTTAAATTTGTCTCTTTAATTAAAGGACTCCTTTGGTTTTCTCTCCTTCTGCTCAAAAACCTTCCATGACATCCTGCCGCCTTGCAAACAGAAACCCCAATTCCTTGATACTCACGATTGTCCACCTTCTAGCCCTAAAGACATTCCCCCTTCTAGTAGTTTTCTATAGTCTGCAAACTTCTACTCCAAACTGGTTTATCCACTAACCAACCCCCAGTGATGTGCTAAAATCTTCCCTCCTCTCTGCTCTTAGTTTCGCCCAATCCGTAGGAACCTTCTCTACGAAACCCTCCCTGAGCATCCCAGCGTGAATCAATATGAATCATTTGGCAGTTACGCTTTCCTTATGACATCCCCTCACCTGCTCAGTGCTTCTTCCATAAATAGTCAATTAGCTCCTTGAGCAAAGTGCCTTGCGTACATAAGGTGCAAAATAAGCTCCGTGATTTGTTCTGATGATTTGGTACCCATTTAAGGGACACAAAGTACTGAGCTGACCTTCTCCTTAAGAGAAAGCAGCAACCAAACTATAATGCCATCATAATCCTCATATGAATGGGAAGCATATAAATGGGACCACGGACCACAGCCCTGTCACCTAACATTGTTAAGGAAACAAATACGCGCGTGCACACACACACACACACACACAATCCTAGCTAACCTTTCACAGATTCTTCTTCAAAGGCAACAAGGACTGACCTGATTTCTTTTCTCTTCAGGAAAAGTAAATGTTATAAACCTAAACACCAAGGGAAGTCTGTGTATTATCTAATACATAAGACAAAACGTCTCTTCCACTTTTGTTACTGGAAAATCACAAATCAATAAGAAAAGCTGATGAGAAAAAAAAAAAGATAATGGCATCACATATATTGAGAAACGGACTAGTCTTCAATTATAACAACAGATTTGCCAGAATCCATAAAGTCTGGGCTATGAGAGTTTGAGGCAGTTATGTGCACTGTTTTATAGTACAAGATAGATAAAGACCCTCTGTCCCACCAGAATCATCGTTTATTTTGTTATTTGTCTGTTTAATGCCAAACATAAGCAACTGTGTAACTGTCAAAAACAGGGAAACCATCTCTTGGCTGAACTAACCAATAAGTTTCCTGTAAAAAAAAAAAAAAAAAGTCGCAGATCTGATAACACTGTATAAACATGGCCGATGCTGTTTTAACATTTATCTCCACTAAGCCTATCTCCCTCGGGGGGGTAAAAAACTGAACTGCTCAGATAATTGTGGCCATATCGCTGGCTATATTATTTACTCATTCACAATATGGTCGAAAGAAGCACTTTAAAAGTTAATTAAATGGGACGGGATTCTTATGATTTAAACTTCCACCTATAAAAGTTTGATTGAAAAAGTGTGCAGCTGTAAAGACTTTATCATGTTCCACAAATTCGCTGTGGCGGATATCCTGGCTCCCTGACTTTACGGCAACGCTTAATGTTATCAGTGATGATGCTGGTGATTCATGGGGCGTGCATGCCGCTACCTGGCCTCCGTTAAAAGAGAGATCCAGTCGAAACCACTCCTTCAAGGGCATGGTGAATTTCGTTTTTACCGCAAGGTCTTCTCCTTTGACAAGGTGCATCTGAATATGCAAGTGGCCTACAAGGAAAATCAAAGCTCGTGAAAACCACACAAAAATATTACTTCGAAGTGCGTCAAGTGGGTGCACCTTTTCATCAACTGCCTTAAGCAGCTACCCAGCTAGAACGTGTTCCTCCTTCCTTTAAACAAAAACAAAGCAAACAAAAGAACACGCAAGTGAACTCCTTTGTAAAGAAGGCCTTTGTTTCAGGCTGCCAGAAACAAAGTTTCACGTGAAGCCCACGTTTGAGAATCGTCACTTTCGCTGAACTGCCACGTTGACAACATCTTCCTTAATTGCAGACGTATCTGCCAATCGACAGAGCACGAGAAAACTGCAACATCGTTTTAAAGGTTCTGTCTCATACTTACCCTCTTCGGTAAGAAATACAGACGGCGTGCCGTACATCTCATTAGAATCAACAAAGTACAGAATCCCACAGAGACTGGCCTTGCAATAATGGAGTAAATAAAGCCACAATGAAACAGTAAACCTACAAGAGTGAGGAGAAATAAAAAATTCTGCAGATTGATATCATCCAAGAACAGGTAATTATAGTTAACAATGACCAAGTAAATTGCTTTCTTTCCAATGAAGGGATGAATTTGCCTTCATGTTCATCATGGGAGATCAGCTTGCAAAGCTTGATTTTTGAGACAAAGGAGGTAGTTATAGTAACTGCAAAAGACAGGAGTTAAGAGTCATTGTGCAAAACTGGCAGATAGCGTACCTTGCGCCCAAAACTCTGTTTCTGTGCCCCTTTGAGAATCTCACACGCCTCCCATCTGAGTTCTTGATTAGGGTTTAGAAAGCCAGACGTAAAACAAAAATCTGGATTTTAATAAGAGGTGATTTGGTAAGAAGCTATTCTAATTTCAGTGATTAAACTAAAAAAAAAAAAAAAACCCACAACTAGGGCTTTTTTGAGCAATTTTGTTTCCTTCCAAGATAAAAGCCTCAAGGTAGAAAAATGTCACAATCTGCAAATGGCATCGCTCTATGTTAATGGGGACACACAGACACTATTTTAACGCACACATTAGGTTGCGCAGGATCACAGTTCTGGCTGACCCACATGGAAAGACTAATCTAATTGTTGCATTTCTGGACCGGGGCTATTTTAGTTGAAAAAAGTATTGTCCATCTGTGATTTGCCGAGTGGGAATAAAATAAGAGTAGTCAACTTAAGTAGGACACGTTTAGCCAAGATGCGTGATCCGTCCATCACTCAGCAAATATTTGCCGAGCGCTTGCTTAATGCCACGCGTCGGGCTAGTGACCGGAAGTTCAAAGACGAGGAGCTGGGAACAACTGCATTTTGCAGATGAAACGGCAATCAAGGTCAAAACCAACGTACAGAGTTCTTGCCATTACCCCGGTGAGCAAGTCACAGTTGGGGGTTAAAGCGGCAGTGGCTCCGGGTTCTTTGGGGGATATATCCAAACAAGTCCTTTAGAATTTTCTGGGCTTTGTAATCTGGCCTCGGAATCAGTGGTAAGATATGCAAACAGATGGTGCCACACAGCTCCCTCCTGACCCACCCAGCTGAGCAAGCTCATGAAGATAAGTTATTACAAGGAAGCTTAGCAAGAACATACGCTCAGTAAAGTGACTCAAGATCTTTCTACAGCCAGCAGCATGGGAAGAATTAAATCACTCTGCTAAATCCATCCGGTCTGAGGTGAACCAGGAACCATTTTCAGCATCTTCAATTCAGCAGAAGGAAAAAACTATATCTGGGTTTTGCTGAAATCAATGGAGGAGATCAGAAGTTGTGAGATTTCAAGCAGCTCATCCAGTCTTCCAAGACAGAAAAGGCAAAGCAAAGGCGGCAACGTGTGCCGGCTGTGGCTGGCTGCCCCCGAAAGCTTGCAAGGCTTCAGGCCCCCACACCTTGCGCCCCTGCTCATGTCATTCCTGGGACCGACACAGAGAGTCTAAGGCAAACTGAGGACTGCTAATCGCAAGAATAACTCAAGACCACTTTGGGCCACGAATTCCGTCTAAGCTGTGTGCATCTCAACATTTTTCCAAAACGTATTAGACAGGTATGTCCTCCTAAGGGATTCCACTAGCCTGCCCTGGTCCTCAGGTTAAAACGGTCCTGCCCCACCAGCCCAGCGCCCCCCACCGTCCTCTGCCCATTCTTACACTGGATAATCTATCCGCTGGCGTCGGGTGGCCTCCAGCTCTCGGTTGTGAAACCTCGGGAACTTCTTCACAATGCCTGTGTTTTCTCCACTGGAGGCATAGAGAAAGCCCAGCAGGGTGACCACATCTGCAAACAGCAAGACGGCTGCCTTTCAATTATCTCCAGAAAGCACTGCTTCCCAAAGCACATTCTTCCTGGAACCCTCTGCCTCGCTCCAATCAGAGAGTTAAAAGAAATCGTCTGGAAATATGAGCGATGGTTTATGGAACCCTGAATGTACGTCGGGCGCCCTCTGAGCACTTTACAGAGAGCGATCTCAATTCATTCTCAGAGCAACCCTACAAAGGAGATTGCGTTATTAGTCCCAATCTACAGATGAAAAGCCTGAGGCATAGAGGGAAAATGACTCGCCTAAGGTCACGGCTAACAAATAAGTGGCAGACCTGGAGCTTGGGTTCTAGGTTCTTAACCATATCACACGCTGCCCTTCCAATAAGGAAAGCATTCGGAGTTCACGCAACAACAGTAACGATTATCACATGAGTAGCACTCACTATGGTCCACGCTGCTGTAAATGTATCTACAGCTCATCTGGCCAGCTAGCTACAGAGAGATTCACTGAAGCTTCATTATTATCCCCATTCTAGAGATGAGGAAATGGAGGCACAGCTCCCAAAATGGTTAGCTACCGTGTATATAACACAGAATATGGAATCATAGCATCCCGGGAATAATCTCATTTAATTTCACAACAGTCTTTCAGAATCCATGCCCTTAAGAGCACACAGGCTTTTTGCTCCTGTGCAGACTTTCCAATATACTCCACACATTACCCTCTGCAAAAATGACTAACCACACCCCTTAAAACCAGAGAGCTTTCCACTTCATTTTGCAAATGTGGGAGAATTCTGTGGCTCTAGAGAAGATAGGGATGCCCTTATCAAGTCTTAAAAGGAGAACTGAGTTATCTCAACTATATTTAATACCTACTGTTCTAAACAAGGCCAGAATGATTTTTTTTTTTTCTAAATTGCCCATACCCATTCCCCTTCAAAGGAAAAAAAAAAAATCACGGACTTAAACCGAGGAATAAAGATCCCTTTCCTCTTTCTTAAAACACTCTGTGGTTTAAAGGTCCATGATTCAATGGTAGAAACCTGCGTTTCTTCCATTGAAAAGGGAAGAGCTAAGTTCTGTGCCAATTACCAAATGCCTATATGGCACGGATTACAGATTACAGGAGCCTGAGCCTAGGATACTGGAGACCCCAGCTCTCATTCCTCATTGGAGAGAATGTTTTATTATAGAGAGAGGTACCTCTGGGTCATTAAAACTTAGAAATCACAGGAGCAAAGTGTTCATAGTCTCCAACCCCTGTGAGTATATCTAATAGAATTAAATACAATAGAGCCAAGCTGTCCCCAGTGCCCATCTCCCTGTTTTGCGAGAGGCAGAGAGGCATTTGAAAGCTCAAAGGCTACCAATCCCAACAGAAACAATGCCATTTTTTTTTTCTTCACAATTTGAGCTCACTTGGAAGCACTGGATTTGCTGGTCGATCACAGGGATGGGAAGCAGGGCACACAAATGGAAATACTGCAAAGATGTCTTTGGAATCTGAGGGGAAAATCGCCAAGACGTTGCTGTCAGCCCAACCTTGGTTTGGCTTCCACCGCGTGGAGTGGAACATAAAAGGCCAGATGGCCACGTTAGCCCCCTAGGAGGCCTTCTGCTAGTGATTGCTGTTGAGTTACCTCGTGTGCAGTAGAAACATTTATCAAAAGGAGCAGGATTTGATTCTGCCCAGCCTGCCTCCAGTAAAAGGAGGCTTCATAAAGAGGTTTCCAAAGGGAAAGGAGTTAAAAGTCAATGCTGATGAGCCTCTCCTTTATCCAGGGATCAAAGTAAAGCAGGTTGAGCAGGAGAACTTGCAGCAAAAGATGTGGATGGAAAAATCTAAGACCGAAAGATCTAAGATAATTTTACAAAAACACATACCTTTCGTACCCAATAAAAGCCAAAGCGATGGTGGTTTCCCTGTCAGACCTGCAGCTTCAATGGTTCTATTTTGGGGTTCTACTGCAATTTTTTTCTTCAGTATAATCCTGTCTTCCCATTTACTTAGAAGGAGTAAGAATGAAATTCTGGAGCAGGAAAGGATTTAAGAATTCGGCTAGCCCGGGATAACATGTAGGCTTGTTTTCTATTAACTGGTTGTGGCTGTTTGGAATGCTATGCTTGATTGGTGATGGCTGTCATGGGCCCCAGAATGGGGAGTAAGTGTACCAGTGTCATTCCCCATTAAAAACTTCACAGGTACAAAAACTTAAGTCCAAAATTTAGGTCCAAAGAGGATAAGTGGCTTGCCCAGGTGCCTCTAGAATATAAATCCTAAGAGAGCAGGGACATTACTGCAATCGTTACCCCTTCCCTGGAGTCCAGAACGGCACCCAACCCCGGAGGCTCCACAAATACCGAGGGAGTGAACGAATGAAGAAATGAATGGACAAATGAACACAGTGCGGCCGAGTCAGGATTTAAACCTGCCTCTCTTTTGCTCAACACTTTTCACAATTTTATAATGTGCCCCGTGCTGCCCAAATCAGATCACAGTCTCTCTTCTTTCAGACCCTTCCCCCAAATCCCTTTCTTTGGCTAATCTTGAATGAAGAAGTTAGGCAGGAAAAAGGCATCACTGCGACATAAACACAAAATACCAGGGACACGGTTCAGGTTTGGAACCCGCCACCTTGACTGTTCTGCTTGTTTTATTTTCTCCAACTTTAGAGCAAGGGGAGGCATTGGATTTTGTATGGCGCAAACTCCTTCACTGGGAGACAAGGAAAGTGTTAGTGTCTCGTTGAAGGTTTTACGGCTAATAAGAGATGCAGGCGTGACTCAAAGCAGGTCTCCCGCTACAAACCCAATGGGCTTCTTTTGAAACCACATCGTATGTCAAAGGCCTTATCAAAGAGAACTCACGCTGAGGTTCAGCTGGCTTGCCCCTGGGCGGCCTCGCTGGTGGTTAAAAGACTGAAATATGCCCGTATTGGTTAGAGGATGGCTGCTACGTTGACCCTCCAGGGCCCCACCACTACCACACATCCAGGCTCTCCTTCAGGGTACAGCTTGGCTCGGCAAAAGCCTGCATCACCATCCCTCTTCAGCACTACGGCTAGCGCCTGCGGAGACTGACCAGGGCGCCACCCTCCCCCCCCCCCCCCACCCCGTCTAATCTGAGTGGGGTGGCCGGGGTTGGCCATACAGCCCACTCTCCAGTTCAACAGGGTGATCAGAGCCCTGACATGGACATCTGCTCTGGAGAGGGTCCCATTTCCACGTAACAAAACCCTCCTGAGGACAGGCTTCAAGCACCACCACAGTGACACAGGGGAGACCTCGGGCCGTTTGTGGAGAAGTTAGAGATAATCTTGAGGCAAACAATAACCAGCTAAAAGTCTGTAGGTGGAAACGGGAGGAAAAGAAGTTAAGATTTTCCAACCTGGAGAAGGAAAGCGAGAGTACGGGTAATTCAATCGCGCTTTCCGAACACGGGACGTTAAAAGGCAGGACTGTTTGGGTGTTTCATTTTCTTTAAAAGCAAAGCCTGAGAACTAAAATTCCATTTTCTAGCAAGTATGATTTAGGTCAGAACTTCCCCCCAAAGGATACAAGGCAGCGAAGTGGGCGAGTAAGGAAGTCAGTAGAATATTCAATAGTAGGAGTGTTAAGAATAAAATAAATTCCACTCCCAGGAATTTATCCTCCAAATACGCTTGTAGGTGTGCACAAAGAGACACGGACGGGGATGTTCCGTGAACCCTTGTTGTTGATAGTAAAATAGTAAAATACATGACCAATATGCGTGACCATCAGCAGGGGACAGGCTGAGTAAATTATGAGCCGTCAGGCAACAGGATTTGCTAAGCAGCTATTGAAAAGAATGAGGCGGGGCGCCTGGGTGGCACAGTCGGTTGGGCGTCTGACTTCAGCCAGGTCACGATCTCGAGGTCCGTGAGTTCGAGCCCCGCGTCGGGCTCTGGGCTGATGGCTCAGAGCCTGGAGCCTGTTTCCGATTCTGTGTCTCCCTCTCTCTCTGCCCCTCCCCCGTTCATGCTCTGTCTCTCTCTGTCCCAAAAATAATAAACGTTGAAAAAAAAAATTAAAAAAAAAAAGAAAAGAATGAGGCCATGTAACATGCAGTAACATAGAAAAATCTCTGCTGTATTGTTAATGAGTGTAGCACAGAGTTTACAGTATCTTCCCATGTGTGTACAAAGGCAAGGACCGTCAACTTAATGC
Organism: Prionailurus bengalensis; assembly: GCF_016509475.1. Lineage (NCBI taxonomy): Eukaryota > Metazoa > Chordata > Mammalia > Carnivora > Felidae > Prionailurus > Prionailurus bengalensis. Next base: position 185,589,418 of record NC_057344.1, on the reverse strand, counting down.
TTATATGAGCAGAGAACATTTCTGGAAAGAGACACAGAAACCAGTATTAGTGAGTTTGCCTCCAGGAAAAGAACTTGAACACAGAGTGGGCGGGAACTCGCTCTTGCTCCAATCCCTTTTACACTCTATGAATTTTTTACCCGGTACATGTATTCCTTTTTAGGCTAAAACAGCAGAGAACAAAGTCTGAGCATTTCCACGCAGGCAGGGAGAAAGGGACAGCCACATTCGGAGGCCTCCCCGCCCTGGGCCTCTGCGGCTATTCAATCTGCTTCAAAGAGACAAAGTCCAGTGGGTGAGGAAAACAGGATGATTCACATCAGTAAAAATTCAACTTAAAAAAAGAGTATTCCTTCTAATTTAGAACCTGGGTTAGGGCTGTATTAGCATATTTCAGAGAGGCGGCATAGCAAAGTCGAAGGAATCAGGAAGCTTGGACTCCCGTTAAACAAACTGAGCCTTGGTTTTCTCCTCTGAAAAGAAAGGATGAGAATAAGACTCCTTCCCATGGGACTATTATGAGGATTAAATGAGACAATGTGCACACAAAAAGTATTCTGAAAATCATAAAGGGCAAGGCAGATACCAGGCACTAATTAGTGTTATTACTGAGAAATTCAGACTACCGTGATTAACTGGGGGGGGGGGGGAGGGGGAAAGAACGAAGTCTCTCTTTTTTTAATAAAAGTGCCAAACACATGGTTCTCATAGTTATAAACATTATCATCATGTCATTGACTTCTAACTAGTATTTTCACAGAGACAGGTAAAGCCTGGCTCCAATATCTGACTTAGTCCTTCCATTACTTTGTTGTAATGGAATTTTGTTGTAAGAAATCACACTTCTAATCCACCGGATCTGAAGATGAGACCGGATGTTTAGCAAAAGGGAAAGAGAACGGAAAAGAAGGAAACTGCCACGTCCCCCAGTTTCTGTCCTAAAAGGGAAGAACAGAAAAATGTTCATATAGACAGACAGTAGGGCAGAATGCTTAATACACGTTCGCATGGCATTTAAGAACCTTCCACCTGGGGCCCCAACCTGCTATTCTAGGGTAATTTCCTGAACTGCCCAACTCATACCTGAGCCTCCTCTACCTGGGTGAACAAACAGAGCAAGGAGCTGCTACTCCACATCGCCACCCTGTGGCAGACACTGGTCATCCGCCCACATGGCGCTCATTCTCAGACTCAGGCCCAGACTCAGCCTCAGAATCCTTCTCAACACCGCGTCTAGGTGGCCACCCCCACCCACTCAGAGGTGGCGGGCAGGACGAAACCTCACACATCAAGAGATGCAGACTCGTCGCCATTCTGCCACCCGGCTGCATTTTCTCCTCTGTGTGTTGTCGTCCGTGCTTTCCCTTCTGCCTGGATGCTGTTCCCCCTACTCGTTTTCTGACTATGAAAACGCTAGTCACCCTTCAAGTCTCTGTTCAAGTGTCGCCTCCTCTGTGAAGAAGCCGAGCAAAGTTCTGCACACACAGAGACTGCGCAATAGCTTTTTTTCAATGAATGAATGACTTAAAGTCAAGAAATGGTCTCATGACCTCTCTCCGTAGTGGAGACTGTTATGTGTGGGGTTTGGGAACCAGACGACCTGGGTTCCAATCTCTGCTCCATCATCAAGAGCGCTGCGACCTGAGACAGGTCACGCTAACTCTCTGAGTCAGTTTCCGCCTCTGCAAACCTGACAGGAGGGTGCTGGGCAGATTAAATGAGATACATAAAGCACTTAGCACAATGCCTAACACACAGCAAGTACTCAGTAACAGAAAGCGGCTGTTACTATGGGGTGGCTGTTTTCCCCTCTCACGTAAGCACCTAAAGACAGAGGGGACCATGTCTGCATCTTTGAGCCACCTGACTTAGTAAAGAAATGGATACATAGCAGGTGCTCAATCACTCTTTGCTTAGTTGACCTGAACATGATACACCTTCTGTAGGGAAAGAAATACCAACACGAGGTTAGGGAAGGCCATAGGGGGGAGAATTTAATTTCTGATGGTGGGGGTGACAAAAAGAAAAGAGAAGAAAAATAATCTTCAGGGCAGGGGCGGTGGGGGGGGGGGGGAGGGAAAATTTGACCTGGCTACCGGAAATAATGGGTATGGTGTGGCAGTGGGGAGGAGGTATTGGGGGGCAGTGGGGAAGGCTGTCCCCCCCCCCATAAAAGACACCGATGTAGTCAAAGCAGGAGGTGAGGAATCGCAGACTCAAACCACGAGGGCAGAGCAAAGGTGAGCTCATGTGTGGTTGTCGAGGAGAATCACTGACCAAGAGTCTGCATCCTGAACCAGCACCGCCCTGATGGGCTCTATCCGATCAGCTGTGGTGTGTGTGCGCAAGCCTGGGGACGGCACACAGCCGCCCACGACCCCTGCATGCTCCCTAATGTGACAACACAGCTGTGTGAGGATGTCACAGTGTGACGGTCACACACAGCCCTACGAGAAAAAGGTCCTTGCCCCGTGGCTAAGAGCATTCATCACTCAATTCACAAAGAGTCACCGCATGCCTGGCCTGTGCTAGGGGCTGCGGCGGGCACCGCATAAAACAAGCCAGGACCTTGGCGTTACGGAGCTTGCCTACCAGACAGAGACATTCAACAGGCAAAAAAGCAATGACGCATATTTAATTACAATGTCTGGTGACGATAAGGCGGAGAAGGAAAATAAAGATAGATGACGATGGGGGGGGAGGGGGAGGGGTGGGGCTGCCATCATAGATAAAGCGGTCAGGGGAGTCTTCTCTCCTGAGACGACATTAGCACGGAGGCCTGACGCAAGGGAGCAAGCCATGTAGGGCAAGGGAGCAGGGACATAAGTGTCCCAAAGGGACAATGAACTCAGGAAGCTCAAGGAGGAACAAGCAGGTCCGTGGGGCCGGAGCAGGTGGACGGGTGGGGGGGGGGGGAGCATGGCAGGAGAGGCAGTGGGAAGGGGACAGGAACAGGAAGAGGACGGGGACACCTTGCACGGGCCATGGTGAGGATCTTGGGCAGCTCTTCCTCACTGTAATGGGAGGGACCGCCTGCGGGGGGGGTGGGGGGCGGTGGGACCCCCTTGCACCGGTTGCCATGGGAGGAATGAGGGCAAAGCCAGGCTGCGACACAGGCCAGTAGGACAGCAATACGCACGGCGAGCAGTGATTGAATATGCAACGTAGTCTGAAGACGGGGGCCACGGGACCAGCGGCCCTCTCACCTCTCGCGGCAGGACAGGCATGAAGAGAAGTCCAGGTGGGCCTAGAGTTGCTGCCCGTGCCGCGGATTTTTCTCGATGGTCATGCGTGAGTCAGACACAGGTTTAACGGGTGAGGGACGACTGCTACCGCCTGGTCCCCTCCCCCCAGGAAACGGACAAGAGCAAGCGGAGCCTCAGGTGTGGCGTGCCTGGCCACCTATGGCCCGCATGCCCAGAATGCAGCCGGAGCAGGTGCACCAGGAGGGCACGTGGCCAAGCCTTGGCACACACGTGTCCTGAAAGGCTGCTGACTTTTGATCTGGGCTAGATTTTCTCAGCAAGGCGGGACAAAACTCTACCCACGTGTCCACCAACAATCGGACCACCGGCCGGGCTTGCCACGGTCCTGGCAAAGGAGATAAGCTTCCAGGGAGCGGTAAGGGGGGTTGCGGGGGGGGGGGGCGGGTGCATACAACCCTCACCTCGGGAGCCGAACCTAAGCTTTAGGTGGAGAGGCACTCAGCCACACTCACGGAACAGCCGTGCATGGGGACCTTGGCTTGCTCTCTCTTTGTAAAGGAAAAAGCAAATGAAAGCGAGTCAGGGGGCACTTCAGTTCAGACACGGAGCCCTCGTAGGACACCAGGCACTCGACACAGAAAACGTTCCCCCACACGCCACACCAGGGCTGGCTGCAGACTGCAAGGGGACCAGACATGAAAGGCACCCCCGCGGCTCCCTAATGCCCTCTTGTTGTTCTGACTTGACTCTTGTTCATCACGAGCCGAACAGAGAAGCCCCTGCTAAGAACAAGCCAGAGGCCTGGCCCCCTTCCATCGCACAGCCGCATCAAGAACAAAGGTCGTGGACACTTTCCGAAGGGCGGCCGCAGACACGCTTTTGATTCCTCTTTTAAAGAGAGGGAGAGGAAATGTTCCCCTTTCTCTGTGATTCTGGAAGGAATCACAGCCACGCACACAGACCTGGTCGGAGAGTGCACAGAGCCCCCTCCCCCCATTTGTGGTGACTTTAATTATTAGAAAAGGTTTTCCTCTGCGTTACGCTCTTATTAGATTTGCTCTCACCCCAAAAGTAATGCTCGGCATACGGTGGGGAGAAAAATCCCACTGCGCTGTTCCAAAGCTCCGTGAACACAGGAAGGAACAACAAAAGAAAAGAAAAGGCAGTTCACCTGTTAAGGGTATGTTCGGGCGCCCTAAGACCTCAGCCAGTCCATAAATGACTTCATTTAAAAACTTCCAGCTTGCAATTTAGTCATTGTTCCATGAGAAATATGTGATTTGCCAAACATGAAATGGAATCATTACGCCCTGACAAAATCGGAGGCAAATCAAAACCGGCTGTACGCGCCTCGTGCTTCCTTCTCCTTAATAAATTAGGTCTCCCCGCGGAGGGCATTCCAGAAAGATGCTAGCATGGGGTTCTGCCTGGAAGAAGGATGCACACTGATCATCGAAATGCAGGCAGCTCGACTAGTTAATTACCCGCCCCGCCCTACCCCCCACTCACACACACACAGAAAAGGAATCTGCCTTCTTCTTCTGCATATCTGTATTTAAAAGCACCACACAAACAGGGAATAAGCCAGACACAGAACGAGGCCATTCAGACAAAACGCAGGATAAGATCGCATAGAACTAGACACACGCAGAAGCGCACGTAGAAACTGGTGGATTCTGAACAAGGTCTGCAGTCTAGTTCAACAGGGTTAGATCCACATCAGTTTCGTGGCTTTGATACTGCACTACAGTTGGGGGAGACGCCACCATTAGGGGGAAGCGGGATACACGGGACTCTACCATTTTGCAACTTCTTGCAAATCGAAAATCATTTCGAAAGAGATTATTTTTAATGGCAAATGTGTTCGTTCTATGGCAAGTGGCCTTCGACCAACTATAATATATGGTAGTACCAGCCCTGGAAGCTGTCATTATAAGCAGGGCTGTTTGGGGGTGGCCCCAGGAGACATTCGTGGCCATCATCTTCTCAGTGTACTTAAGTCATCTAGGAGTGATGACGCCTAGATGTGATTTGCCATCCAGGAGCCTCCCGAGGAAGGGTCTGCTATCACAGGCCCATGGGTTTGCGTCGCCCACCAAGCCTGCCGGGGGGGTTGAGCCGCAGTTACTCTAGATCAGAGTCCTACCAGCGCTGCCCCTGCTCTAGAGGCCCCTTAAGCTTTAAGATACATCGGAGTCACCGGAGTGTGTTTAAAATGCTGATTTCAGGGGCGCCTGGGTGGCGCAGTCGGTTAAGCGTCCGACTTCAACTCAGGTCACGATCTCGCGGTCCGGGAGTTCGAGCCCCGCGTCGGGCTCTGGGCTGATGGCTCAGAGCCTGGAGCCTGTTTCCGATTCTGTGTCTCCCTCTCTCTCTGCCCCTCCCCCGTTCATGCTCTGTCTCTCTCTGTCCCAAAAATGAATAAACGTTGAAAAGAAAAAAAATTAAAAAAATAAATAAATAAAAAATAAAATGCTGATTTCAGGGCCCCACACCCTACAGATCCTGACGGAGTAGGATATGGATGGGGCCTGGAAATCTGCATTTACCAGAGCCCTGGGTGACTCCGTTGCAGCTGGTCCTAGGGCCACATTTCAGGAAATACGGCCGGGTTCCAGGTGAGTGCTGGGAGCATGCCCAGGTTGACTCCCCATCGCAGGATCGGCAGAAGGGCCAGTAGGCTCTCAGCATCCACATAGCAAGGTGCGCTTCTTACCAATGGAGAGAACTTCTAAGAGTGCACAGCCAGAGATCTCCAACCCCGGTGCTTAACGGAGGGCACGGGAACCTCCTGCACTGGTCCTTGGGTGGCTATAACCATGGGACATTTAGGATAAGATGTAGAGTTTGGACCCTATCATCGTGGTGGCTAATTGTATCAAGTGCTGGTTATGTGTTAAGCACATTACATCTCATTTAATTTCCACAGCACTGCTCTGAGGCAATTGCTACTTATTATCCCCATTTTACAGATAAGAAAACTGAGGCTCCCAGAATGCCAAGGTTCACAGGCAGAAAGTGGCAGAGCAAGGAGTTGAACCCAGGTACGCTGGGCTGAAAACTCCCACGTGATTTCCTGCCTGACACAAGGGCTGCTCTGGTTCTCATCTCCTCCTGGAAAAAAACACTCCACCTAAAAATAACTGATAGTCAAAGGGTTCATGAGGGGAGAGAGGGAGGAAGACTTCCCCAGTGCCTGTTTCAGTGGCAGTAACGCTCCTTTCCCAGTTCAGACCCAAGCCTCTGAAGGTCCCTCCACGACCTCTGTGACCCTCCCGTGCAATCTCTTCTCTCCTACTCTTCCCCTCTCTTCACCTTTTTACTTCCTCCCTCTTTTTCCCTAAAGTCCTAAACTACAGGCTCGGTGTGCCCGCCATTTTCCTCACCTCCCCCCCCTGCTGGTATAAGAACCTTCTCCACCATCCTCTCGGGATACAGGCTATCTGAAGAAATACGCATGAGGTTCCTTGCAAGGCAAATGACCTACCACTTTCAAGAGGACACTGGGGAATCTTGTTTGCCCGAAGGTTCCAAATATAATCCATGTTCCACTCCAGGCACACTTGATGGTCTTTGAAAGGGCGTTCGAAAGGCGGGACCGTCTTCAGCAGAGTATAATTCTTAGCTACGGCATGTAGCAAATTGTCCTCCCATTTAACATTCAAGTCTCCACCACTGTATCTGTGAGTAATCCAGGCGCGTAGTATCACCGCGGATACCGAAATGGAGTGTCTGATGAAATAATCATCTCTGTAAACCATGATGCTCGGAAATCTCACGTGCACTATTTGTGTCCTGCTGGTGTGAAGATGCTTTTCATTTTTCCACCTCTTTTTGTACACAGGGATGCTACTTCTGAACTCGGACGAGACAACGGCTTCCAGATTGACAACACACGGCTGAGAGCATAAATACTCAACCGAGACTTCAGAAACATTGCGGACGTTCCCTTCAACGACGGTGAAATAAATGAAGTCTTTGTAAGCCACGCTCTGTTCCGCTTTGGGTGTTACCGACGTCGTCAGGGACGTCTGCCTGCCCAAAGACGGCGCGACATTCTGAAAAGGAAAAAAAAGAGGAAGAAGAAGAAAGAAACACAGGGAGTTAAAAAATCATCATATTAACAGATATGTGAATCATTTTCCTGGGATACAAAAATACCCGTCTACATAAAGCAGAGAACGTGGGACACGAAAGATGGCAAAACCACTACTGAACAATTAGAGAAAAACGCGCACACACACACACACACGAATGAAGATTAGGCCACATTCAACTCTCTCCCCAGACTCAGTAGCATCTGCTGATCAAAATGGGGCTTTCAAAGCTCCGTGGCAATCATTCCAGAGCTGGTTTCCAAATGGAGGAGCTAGTTCGCAACAAATCCAGGAGCTGCGAACCTGCCTTGGTGTGAAAAAAAGGGACGAGCCAGCTTCAGACATTTCCAAACTATTGTCCTGACTTCAAATGGTGATCAGACACAGCCAAATCAAAGGGCGGGAGGAGAGTTCAAAGTGCACCCGAGAGGGAGCATGATGGGGATGCCAACCTGGCCTCTTTTTCTCCTGTGAAGTTCTGAGCCAGGACAAGCACGCGTGACGGATGGACCAGCAGGAGGTTCCGGCTGCTCCAAATCACACACAGCCAGCCTTGGACCACAGACTGTGTTGTCTGATTCTTTCACCACGGATGGTGCTCCCGGTGCCAAGAAGGATTTTAGCCGTGTGTGTATTTACCTAGTTCTTTAAACGACGAAGACCTCTTAAAATGGACCTTCCTTCCAGAAGAAATCTTGGAAGTTGGTCATGAGATCAAGGCGATGTTTCGAGCATAAGGCGCTGATGTATGGGTGCTAAGAGCTCTTCCAAATATAACTTTTGTGATTCAGGCATCCAAAACACAATAGCAAAAAGGTTACTTTGGACCGCCTCACACCCATTCGTATGGCCGTTATCCAAAAACAAACACAAAACAAAACTAACAAGCACTGGAGAGGACGTTCGGAAACTGAAATCCTTGTACGTGGCTGGGGGGAAGGTAAAATGCCACAGCCACTGAGGAAGACAGTGTAGCAGTTCCTCAAAAAAACAAAACCTTGAATTACCACGTGACCCAGCAATCCCGCTTCTGGCTACACACCTCCAACAGTTGAAAACAGCGACTCGAGGGGCGCCTGGGTGGCTCAGTCGGTTGAGCGTCCGACTTCAGCCCAGGTCATGATCTCACACTCCGTGGGTTCGAGCCCCGCGTCGGGCTCTGTGCTGACAGCTCAGAGCCTGGAGCCCGCTTCAGATTCCGTGTCTCCCCCCTCTCTGCCCCTCCCCTGCTCATGCCGGGTCTCTCTCGGTCTCAAAATAAATAAAAACATTAAAAAATTTAAAAAAAAAAAGGAAAAGAAAACAGGGACTCGAAGAGATACACTCACAGACACACACCCATGTTCACAGCAGCATTATTCACAACAGCCAAGAGGTAGAATTGACCTCGATGAATAAATGGATAAACAAAATGTGATCTACACACCCAACGGAATATGATCCCGCTTGAAAAAGGAAGTCTGACGCATGCCACAATATGGATGAACGTTGAGGACATTATGCGAAGTGAAATAAGCCAGTCACAAGGAATAAATACCGCATGATTCTGCTTAGAGGAGATACCTGCAGCGGTCAGATTCGTAGAGACGGAAAGGAGGGTGGTGGTTGCCAGGGGTTGCGGGGAGAAGATCACGGGGAGCGAGTGTCTAAAGGGCACAGAGTTACAGTTTTACAAGATGAAAAGAGTCCCAGAGATGGATTTGGTGATGGTTGCACAATAGTGTGAATGTACTTAATGTTCCTGAACTATACACTTGAAAGTGGTTACGATGGTCAATTTTGTGCTGGGAATATTTTTACAAGTTTAAAGAGGAACGTCACTGTGGTCTTTTCCAAAGAAGGAAGAAATAAGGACTCTTTTTTCAATTCTGGCTGACGGGTGTAGGAGACGCAGAAGGGGCTAAGACATAAATGTGGGTATCAGGAAATCGTGTTTATAAATAGTGACACAAGGCAGAACGTGTCAGTGCTCTAGTCGGACTATAAGCAAGTCCTAAAGGAATACAATCCCAGGGGAGGGTCATTCTTCCTGGGGGTTCTAGAACAGCCTTTACGGAAACAATGGTATTTCAGTTGGGCTTTGAGGGATGAAGAGAAGTTCTTTAGGAAGAAAGGCAAAGGGAAAAACTCTGCAAGTGGTGTGAACAGCATCAGCAGGGGCAAGAAGGCAGGGAAACACCGACGTACGTGGGGACCGGATACAGGGCAGATTGCTTTGACCAGAGAACAGGAGGGGAACGACACAAAAGGACATAGGGATGCGAGGTTGAAAAACGAAAGGCAGAGTTCTGGCTCTCAAGGAAGGACACTGAATCCCAGTCCAAGGAACGTGGAGTCTCATTCTACTAACAGTGAAGAATCAACGAAAATTTCTGTAAAAGGGAACTGCGTTTCTATTTTAAAAGCACTGACAGTCAATTAGAAACAAAGCTAACAATCAAGAAAAATGAGCGAAATGACATAGTTCATCAATTAGTGAATTCCCACGGATAGTAAAGGAAAGGCACATGGAAATGACACTGAAGATACCAGTTTGAACTGACTAGGTTCACAGAGATCAAAAAAAGTCCGATAACACACTGTACCGGCCAGGTGGGCCTCTTATGTATTGCTGATAAGAGTGATCTCTGTGGATGGTGGTCAGGCAATAGCCAACAATTCCCCCTCTAGGATTTTAGCCTACACATACTCTCAAATTTGTGCAAAATGATGTACGTACATGTTTTCACTGCAGCACTGTTTGTAATAGCAAAAGATGGAAAACTAAATGTCCGTCAAGAGACTGCTGGTTCGGGTGCGTGGGTGGTTCAGTCGGTTAAACTTCTGACTGTGGCTCAGGTCATGATCTCACGGTCTGTGGGTTCAAGCCCCATGTCAGGCTCTGTGCTGACAGCTCAGAGCCTGGAGCCTGCTTCGGATTCTGTGTGTGTGTGTGTGTGTGTGTGTGTGTGTGTGTGTGTCTGCCCCTCCCCTGCTCTCTCTCTCTCTCTCTCAAGTAAATAAACATTAAAAAAATTTTAAAAATAAATACATAAAGGAAAATATATACATATTTTCTTTAATACACATAGCACGGGTTGCTCACATGGAAAAGGATAAAGTGACCAGAAGACAGGGTAAGAGAGGGACATTGGCTGTATATTCTTATTTATTATCTTTGAATTCTGTATGACATGAATATCGCAAAACAAAACAGAGTAGGGCGGGGGGCGGGGGGGGGGGAGCAACTGTCCTAAAGATGAAAATAAAAAACATAGTTTCTCCAAGTGGCAGAGGGAGAACAGGAGAATGGCCATTCCTTTTGATTAGTCACGGGAAAAGCGTGGGAAGAAATATGTAAAGAGGTGGGTACAGTCCAAACTGTCTGCCCCCGCAGTAAGGGGTTTAATTGTTTTATATCCTCATTTATACTTCCAAATTACACGGGGGAGGGGGGGAACAAACAGAAACATAATCTTATAATTAGAAGTGGCGACTGTTAGAGTGGATGAGCCCTTGGCGAGGAATCAGCCCACCCCATTTTCCCAACGAGGAAATGGGTCGCTGAGAGGCGATGCTCTCCGACATCACCCGGGCCGGTGGCTCAGCAGAGGCAAGCCCAGAAGCTCCCCCCCCCAACCCCGTTTTCACTCTCTCTCTCCCCCCGTTCTTCACCCCACAGCGCACAACAGCAAGACTGAAGAGTTGCCGGGCTGAATTCGGCTTCCTTGTGAATGAGAGATACCCCCAGCATTTGTCCATAAGCAGTGGCTTGTCGGACGTGTGGAGGTCTGGCCCGCCGCTCAAGACGGGAATCCGGCCTCGAGCCCACAGCAGAGGGTGGCTGAAGACCGAGGCCACAGGTGCAGATGGAAGCTGGACGGCACAGCGGCCAACGGTGGCTGGTGTCCCTCCTACCAAGTGCCCCTAACGCTGCCCTCGCTCAGTTCCCTGGGAAGAAGACATTGGCCCAGTTAGTGAGGCAACTGGACTAGAGTCCAACACATGCTGTGGTATATTAAATATTACCTTGTGTTCTTTCTCAGAGAATGACTTTAAACCTCTTCCTCATTCCTCTTATGTATTCCTTAAAGACTCACCCCAGCCCTCTTCACCCACTTCAGTTGTTTTTTAAGTTTATTTATTTATTTTGAGAGAGAGCAAGAGAGAACACGTAAGCAGGGGAGGGGCAGAGAGAGAGGGAGACATTGAGACTCCCAAGCAGGCTCCTTGCTGTCAGTACAGAGCCCGACTCGGGGCTCGATCCCACAACCGTGAGATCGTGACCTGAGCTGAAATCACGAGTTGGACGCTCAACTCACTGAGCCACCCAGGCGCCCCTCCCACTTCAGTTATTTTTTAATCTTTTTTTTAAGTTGTTTTATTTTTTTTTAATTTTTTTTAATGTTTATTTATTTTTGAGACAGAGAGAGACAGAGCATGAACGGGGGAGGGTCAGAGAGAGAGGGAGACACAGAATCTGAAACAGTCTCCAGGCTCTGAGCTATCAGCACAGAGCCCGACGCGGGGCTCGAACTCACGGACCGTGAGATCATGACCCAAGCCGACGTCGGACGCTCAACCGACTGAGCCACCCAGGCACCCCTTAAATTGTTTTAAAGTTTATTTATTTTGAGACAGAGACAGACAGAGTGAGTGGGGGAGGGGCAGAGAGAGAGAAGGAGAGATTGAGAATCCCAAGGAGGCTCCTCCCTGTCAGCACACAGCCCGATGCCAGGCTCAAACTCACGAACCATGAGATCATGACCTGAGCCAAAACCAAGAGTTGGACTCTCAACTGGCTGAGACGCCCAGACACCCCTAACCACGCGTTTAGTACTGACGCTAGGAACTCCAGTGAATCTTTCTGGTAAACCAAATTCTGGAGGGAAGGCTATTCGATTTCACCAGATTTCATTGCAAAGTGCAGTTGGTAACAGTGTCCGTTATCTTACATCTCAGGGCTAAACACGCACAGTCCACTGTCCCAAGTGAATAAGCACGGCACGTGGAAACCGGTTTCAGTTTTGCTTGATGACCCGTGACCTTCCGCACATCGGGCTCATCACTGCGGAGATCGGTGGTGACAGATGAAAATGAAGAAGGTGTAGGACACCTGACAGCATACTCTCTCCGGGCCCTTCCCTCAAAATTCTGTTTTCAAAGGAAATCTCTACCTATGCACATGAAGATTATTTTATTTGCACGTACTTCCAAGTCTCAAGTGCAGCAAAACTAAGTCCAAGGTTTATGGGTCCTAGACTCATGCTAAGCTGATACGGTAGCCACAAGTCACATGAGGTACTGGTCACGTGGCTGGTCCAAAGGGAGTTGTGCTGTAAGTGTAAAACATACACTGGGTTTCAAAGATGATTTTTTTAAAAAAGGCAAAATACTTCATTAATATTTCTTATACTGGTTATATGTAGAAATGGTCGTACGGAGACGCAGTAAGCTAAATCGAACACGTGACTAAAATTTACTTTGCCTCTTTCTGTTTGCTTTTTATCTTTATTTATTTTTTAACGTTTATTTATTTTTGAGACAGAGAGAGACAGAGCATGAACGGGGGAGGGGCAGAGAGAGAGGGAGACACAGAATCGGAAGCAGGCTCCAGGCTCGGAGCCATCAGCCCAGAGCCCGACGCGGGGCTCGAACTCACGGACCGCGAGATCGTGACCTGAGCCGAAGTCGGACGTTTAACCAACTGAGCCACCCAGGCGCCCCTCCGTTTGCTTTTTCAACGTGGCTTTTAGAAAATCTGAAATTACCTATGTGACTAGCATCTGTGGCTTACGTCGTATTTCTCCTGGATGGTGCGCTTCCAGATTTGAAGCGAGCACAGACTTTTCCTCTAAAAAAAGGGCGCGATGGTAAGTATTTTCGGTTTTGTAGGCCACTTGGTGTCCGTGAAAACTACTCGGCTCTGCCGAAAGCAGCCACAGACAACTAACTCACAAGCGAACAAGCACGGCTGTGGTCCAGTACAACTGTGTTTACCAAAACAGGCGGCTGGCTGGCGGGCCCGTGGGGCATAGTCTGCCGACTCCTGTTCTAAGATTATCAAGCTTTTATTCTAGATTTAGAATTCAGGAAAACACAAGATGACAGAAAATATGCACTTTGAAGGAACGATCATACCGAAGAAATGAGACTGGGCAATTAGATATAATTTCATATACGTGTGGTTGATGGCGCTTGATTTGTTATTTTGCTAAGGTTCCCTGGTGGCGGTGTTGACATCTCCCTATTGTTTCAGTAACATCTACGTGGGATAAGAAGTTCGAGCGAGGCTAAAAATTTCGGGGCTGGAAAATTTCACGGGCTGACAAAGACGATTGGAAAAGTGGGAGAAGCTTAGTAGGAGAGAAGAGAAATTTCAGGGATGGACAATTGTTTTCTTCATAGGATGGGGGAGTGCTGGCCCCAAAGGGGACCTTGACATCACCGTGTGTGGCTTTAGGGGCAAGGTCTGAATCCCGCCAGAAGGCACTACAGTCTTCAGTCCTTTGGACACCTATGCAACGTAGGAAGCTGGCATCTTGGGGGCTGAAGGAGACCCAGTGGACAGCTGCTACGCCGTGAGTTGTGGCCACCTCTGTTATGTACAAAACCAACACCGATTAGCAACACATCACACTCCAAATATTGATTAAGCTGAAGCTGATTTCCTGGCTCAAGTCATGTGTGTGCTTATGAGCTGTTTCCTGCCAGGAAAATCAGGCAATTAACTTGAAGAGTTTCAGCTACAGGCATGACACGTGTCCAACCTTCATAGGTATTTTCACATGCCAGCTTGCATTAGCGGAAGTGAAAAATTACCCCCAACGTTCCTTTGTTTAGAAATTATGAGGTCAGAGTCCATGTCTTACTCATTGTTATGTCTCTGGCTTCTGAAATACAGGTAGGCAGGCACCCAGTAGGATTTTCGTTAAGTGCTTCCTGCGGAACTAAAGTCCTGGGCGTGAACGTTTCTGCCAGGACCCGCTGTGGTCTGTCCTGGGTCACTGCTCCGGGGGGGGGGGGGGGGGGCACCTGTATATTAACCAGAGGACTCCATCCAATCTTGAGTCCCTGCCTCCCATTCCTGACATTCACAAGGTCTTTTGCGATGGGGAGCCGTCTCCACTTCTCCGTTTCCATCCAGCCCTCGCTAATCTCCTTGTAAAGAACCCTCACCCTTTGGCATCCCCCCGGGCCCCTGGGGGTCAGGGCTGACGTGAGGGACTGTGAGGTCAGGGAAGGTGGCACTCTGGCACCTACCTTACCCATTTAGGGTGGACTTCTCTCAGCTACCAAGTCCCTCCAGACCTTTCAGACAACCTCCCTACATTCTAGAACTTTCCATGTCTCCACACCAAAAATACGAATTAAATTTTTTAACGTTTCCTATCCTTCTACCCTGTTGGACTCCTGCTCATCTGGCAAGTTCATCCATGTTAATGTGATAATGAAAACAGTGCCGCAGTAAAGTCACCTACCTACATTTCTATGCCAGCCTGGTGAAGAGAATGCCTTAAAAGCAAAGCCTAAACGCACTGTGTCTATAAGCAAGATTTTGGGAGTGACGGGGCATTTCTGTGCCCCTTAAATTATGCCATTCGGGCAGTCAGAGATGTTCCACCTCGGAAGCTACTGATTTGTTCTGCACACAATGGCGCTGGGCTCTGAAAGATGCCTGAGCCCTCAAACATCTGTTTACACCAGAAGTAAGCCTTAATCAAAGTCAAATTTGACAATGTCACACCCACTCACAAAACAGATTCCCTTGTGTTTGTGTAATTGAGTATGTATTGTACATTTTTTCGAAAGAAAGAAATGGGTCAGTTACTGTTGTGTTCATGATGAGAGACCCCAAATTGGAGACCAAAATGCATTCGATTCAGCCTGGGAATGGCAAAACAGATGAATTTATGTATCTTCTGGATGGGGAAAAAAAAAAAAATCTATCAATTCTGCCTAAACTTCTTTTAGGATGGCTGCATCTGATGCCTTTAAACAAAATCAATAAGAAGACATTCTATTCAAATAATCTTGCCAGTTCTAAAAAGCTGAGAAAGCTTGGCTCTTTTCTCCATATGGTCCACTTGTCATTTAAGGAAGGGACAGAGAGACTGCAAAATCTTCAATCATTCACGTCTTGTTATGGGAAGTTTATTTACACTAACACGTGTACGTGGGTTCATGTGATATACAAACAACAACTGTGTGTTTTTCTCATTCCTGCCCATTCCATCCCACCAGTCACCTAAGGAGACCTTGGCTAATGAGTGTGCTTTCTCTCCAAACTGGCCAGATCAAACTTTCCATAAGTCAAGAGGTAACTGTACTGCCTTAAAACGCCTACTTTTCCAATTTCTGCTGACTAGAAAGAAGCAAAAACCCTGTTTATGTCAACAAAGCACGCAATTAAACCGAACGGGCAGTGATGTCCATATGGGCCCCAAAATCGAGATGTGCCTTGGGAAATACTTCCCAGTTTACTAATATGCCTTCCCCAAACTGAGAGCTGGCTAGAGAAACCACCACAACAATGATCAATGCTTCCAGTTGTGTCTGCTCCCCCCCTCCTCTTTAATACTATTTGATATGCTATTTCTTTTTAACTTAAATCATAAGATGGTAACCAAGGTTGAGTTTGGTTTGATTTCATGGAGTACCTACTCTGTGCGGGCATCGGGACAGGTGCGGAAAGTCCCTTTTCTCACTCGATTCTAACCTCATCCTTCACAGAACGTCTCCCTTCAAAGCTAATCTTCACAAGGGCTTTGGGAGGGACACAGCATTCCAGTTTTACAGCTGAGAAAATAGCATGGGTTCAGAGACGGTAAGTAACTTGCCCAAGGCCAACCAACTACTAAAAACCAGAACCAAAATTCAAATTCCCACCTGACTCCAAAGTCTGCGATAGTGTCCTTCTTAACACCCAGTTAACACCCCAAAGGAGAGGCCCTCAACTCACCAACTCACCTCTCCACCTGTCCCACTTTCTGGCTACAGGTGGGGGGAAAGTTGGGACTTTGCTCACTCTCATCCTGAAGGCGGGGCGGGGATGTGTGGGGGCGAAAATCCCACCGTCTCACTACAGCTTGGTTGTGGGGAGGGTAGGTATCGTCTTACCTACAAACATACACCTTGAACCGGACCAGCTCCCCAGCTAGGGTAAGCCCTTCTTTGGATGAGGATGTCGGCCAATCTCTCCAACAATTCCTCACATGCTGCACAGCCCTCCTGCCCCTTGGCTCCTTTCTCAGGGGAATAGGATGAGTGGGGTAACAGGAATTCACTTGGGACTATTTATGGTCTACTTGAGTCTATCCACCCTCTCTGAATTGCCTGGATTCTTTAAGCCTTCTCTTCTGCCTTTCCTCCAGCTGCCTCCGTCAGCCAATTCATGGCTCCCACACCATTGTCAACAGGAAGAGAAGGTATAGAAAGAAAGAGGCAAACACCATGGCTTGGGAGATTTTTGGAGCTCTGGTCAGGATGAATGTGGACCCTACTGGCTGACGCGAAGTTTGAAGGTGATCTCTGTATTTCATATATTCATTTTCACTCTTGGGCAAGCGAGATAATTGAGAATTCTCTATACCTTGTTTTGATCTTCTCAAGCCCTGTGTTCCAGAGTAAGGAGTTAATGAATACTTCTAGAGGGATAACCAATGGTCTGTGGCCACTGATGGAGAATTCTGTCGCAGCCACCGTCTGCTAACAATCCCCACGTACATCCGTGCCACTAATGCCCTCTTATTTCTCTGTCCTCTGATTGTCTAACAAGTGCAAATGTCCACTCTGAATATTTCAGCTCTACAGCTGACATCAATGTTCGCCATTGTGAGATCTGTTTTTCTCACTTAAGAAAAAATTATACATTCGAGACCAGAGTTCAGAATGGACAGAAATGCCTTCCACAAGTGCCACTGATATCGATGGGGCTGGGGCAGCCTCAGCTGGTCTAGCCAGGTCTGGAGGAGGGTAAGAGTTAATGATGTAAGAGACGGGCACGGGGGTCTGTTGGCAAGTTCTACATGGACCACACCGCTCAGCACCAGTGACCTCGGCGGAAGCGATTCTGTCACCTTTTACTTTCGAGGCCCTCACCTTCTCTGAGGGGGCTCTCTGCATCTTGACCTTTGGTGACCTTAGAATTTTCTGGCAGCTGCTGGAACCAGGGATCATCTTTTCCGAAATCTGCTTGGCATCGTTCCGTGACTTATCTTTCAGGCCTCGTCACAATTATTCATGCTTTGGCAGTATCCTAGCTACAGTCACAGTACTGTTCTTGGGCTGTGACTGAAGGTTACTCTGTCCCCGCCAATGGGGAAGAAAGGCGCCCGCTGCCTCCGGACCCTGGCTCCTGGAAGCCCACACCCACGAGGGCAGGGGCTTAAAGGCATCTGTTCAGAAAAGCACTCTCAACCTCCAGGCCTTGCGAACGAGCGAACTGGTGGGGATAACACCAAGTGGGAATCAGCTCCCAAATCACGGATGACTTGGCTTTGGAATGCATTCCAAGGCACACTCGCTCTACACCTGGACACGCATTCATACAGACTCGAGCGCTAACCCCCACCAGCTGCCTCCGGACTACAGAAGGACCCTATCTTTAACCTCTCCATCACAGATGGCAAATATTTTCTGGTTTCACCTATTTTTTTTTTTTTCTTTTTAACATCCTGCTTCTATTCTGTGGCCTGTGCTTCCTGCTTTGTATATTTTAGGCTACTTTAGACATGACCTCACATCCTGGCCAATTGCACAGTGGCTGCTAATTGTAAGAGCTTTGCTAACGGCCCATGCATGCATCTATGCATGAGAGGAATGGGTTCCAAGCAGTGAGATCCAGAAAAGCAGTAAGTTAGCGTGGCTAAGAACTGGGGCTCTGGAAGCAGATGGACTTGGGTGGCAGTCCTGGACTACCTGTGTGGCCGGGGGCAACTTACTTAACCTCTCTGAGTCTCAAGTCACTTCCTCTGAGTAAGGATCTTAACAGCTTCTCCCTCACAAGGTTGCTGTTAAAATTAATACTGCATAATGGATATAAATGACTTGATATAACGCAAACTGTTATTGCTACTCTTATTATTATTCACGTTTCCAAATTATGGGACAGCTTTCTCCCTCCAGTGTCTGCACATTCCTGAGATCCTGACCCATCTCTTCCTCTACAAAGCATTCCTTGACAAGCAGAACGGACACAATTATGCATTTTTTTCATCTGTTGTCTTCTGGCCCTCACGTGTCTTGTGCCAATGTTTGTGGTTTCTCCCACCTTGCACACTGAATTTCTCCAAGGTCAGGAAGCCTTACCTTTTAGCAGGCAGTGGCTCAGGTAGCTCGTACCTCGAGAACAGAATCCTAAGCAGCCGGCCAGACCTTTAGAACAAAAGGGGAAGCCCATCTTCCAAATCACACTTTTGCTTTCCTGGCTTTGACAAAAACCTTCTCATTGAGTTGCAAAACGGCTTGCCTGTTTATCCGAGTCTTTCCTGTACAGTAGCCTATCTGAGGCCCATCTGAAGGAAACACACACAGTCAGGAAGCACTGACATTTCCCTCCTCGTGATCGTTCCCGAATCCCACCCTTCTCTGTCTGCCAAGACACTCATCCACGCTCCAGTTAGTTCCCACATTACGGTATTTTCTATAATCTCTCTTCGGAGCCGCACCTCATGACTTCACTATCTCACCTGATGCTTTGGGTATCGTCTCTTTCCCCTCTCTGTGACCTGTTCTCTTAAATCCCCTCTGGGTCCAAACAGAACTTTTACACCCGCTCCGTCATCTGCCTCTGTTCCCACAGACCACTAGGTCCTTAGGCTTTGTTCTTGTTCCTCTTGAGTTCTCGGAACTGACAAGAACTGGTCTCTCCCGGCCAGGTCTTCGGATTTCCACGTGGAACTTTCCAGACCACCTGTACACTAATGTTTCACACACGACTCTACTATATCATTTCTGCCTCTGTGGGTAACCAGTGCCTTGTGGACGGGGATCATCTGTTTACACTGAAACCCTGTCATTTGTTTGGGCAGTTTTATTTATGAGCCTGTGTGCTGTAACCCTGTGGCATAAATATTAAATAATAATATCTCTCGGGTGCAAAAAAAAAAAAACATTCAGGTTAACTGACAACTTCTCATGAAACTATCAAGTAAATCCAACCACGAAATTTGGTACTTTAAAATATGAGGCAAAGCATGGATTGCTCAACAGGTATTTTCTAAAGCAGAATTACAATTTGCATTTTTACACCCTCTTGCTTCAAGAAATGCAACAGCCAAGAAGTAAAGAGTGTTAAAAGAAACTTGGGCTAGGTGGCAATTTCTTTGGAATCCAATTCTAATGCCTGACAATGTCTCCCAAGCAGTTTTTAGCTTCTGTGAAGACAGACTCTGCATAACGGCAATACCACATAAATGAAAATAATTCTGGACAATGACATTGCTCAATTTTAAGCGTTCTGTGAATTTCCTATTACATCAGTTTCATGATTCAGCATTTTCTATTTCATTTATTTACAGTAATATATGGCGAGATAACCCAAGGTTTCTGCAGGATCCTGGAACATAAGGTAGGCTGGACAGGAAGGGTGTCACCTTCTGTAAATTTACTATTGTTTAGGAGAATTCAAAGCAGAAGAAAGCAAGCCATCAAAGGAACCGACGAGGACTATTTCCCCCACCTTGTTCTGAGGGTTTAAATTACTCTGGTATTTTAAATGAGCTGCTTTTGAAAAATAGGTTACTGCCATTTAGTTGATGACGGAAACAGAAGCCAAGAAGAGTGCACATTGTAAACTGACGTGCATAAGCCAAACGTATTCTCTCAAATGACAACGTTCAAGACGCAGCTAAAAGTCCCCACTCGGGCGGTAAGCGTGTTACAAAGAACTAGATCTCTTTCTGGCATCCGCAACTTGGCCGGAGTGACCACGGAGGAGTTGAAGAGCGCTGGAAACGCTAGGTTCCTCGCCGGTGCGTTGGCAGAAAACAGTCCGGGCCATGAGGCCCCGGTGGAAAGTAATAGGAGGTTCGAGGCGGGTGGCGTTCGCCGCGAGAGAGAGGCGAAGTTAAGCACGGGAAGGAAAGGAGCTGCGAGACTGTGAGGGGAGCCCAGGACGGGGAGGGAGGGGGCTGGAGAGCCGCGCGCGGCGGGTGGGGAGGAAACGCGGCTGGCGAGGCTCCCGGGGGGAGTGGGGAACAGGAGAGGGGGGGGGTCTCCAGGGGAACGTAACCCGGGTGCGGAGCGCGTCTCGGAGGGAGAGGAACGGACACGAGCGAGAGCGCCGCGCCGCAAGTCCGGTCCACGCACCCCTCTCCGCGCCCCGCGTACCCATCCCAGGTGCCGGGCGCGCCCGGGGCGCAGCGGCGCGGAAGCGAGAAAACTAGCAGCGCCGTACCGCCCGGCGAGGAGGAGGTCCCCGGCCGCCCCCGCCCGCGTCCCCGGGGCCCCGCGCGGAGGGGAGGACCCGGGCAGGGTCCGGCGCTCACCAGGTAGCAGAACAGGAGCAGCGCGCAGGCAGCGCGGCCGCCGAGGCCCGGGGGGACGCCGCCGCTCGGGGGGGCCATGGCTGCGGCCCGGGGACCGACCGCGGGCGGCGGGGGTTGTTGCTGCTGCCGCCGCGGCCACCCGAGCCCCGCGCCGCGCCGCTGCATGGCGAGGCCGCCCGGATCCGGGCCGGAACAGGTCACCTGGTGCAGGGACCGGCCCCCGCCCGAGGCGCCACCTTCCCGCCCGCCCCCGGCCGGGCCGGCCGCCGCGCGCGGGGCCACCTGCCGCCGCCGCCGCCGGACCCGCCGCCGCCACTGCCGCTCCCGCCGTCGCCGCCCCCGCAGCCCCAGCCGAGCGCCGGCTCCTCCCCGCCTCCCAGTGCCCGTCCCCTCCCTCCCCTCTGCCTCCGTGCCCAGCCCGCCTCCCGGCGGCTGCCTCCGACCCCAGCTTCCACCTCGCCCCGCGGCCGGGGACCCCGCAGGTGGGGACTGACCCCGGTCCCGCCCCCTGGCCGCCGCCCCCCCCGCCCGGTTCCCTCGGTTCCCGGCCCGCCTCCCCCCCTTCCCCTTTCTTCGCTTTCCTCCCCCGCCCCCCTTCGGCGCTCTTCCTGTCCGCGATCCCTCTCTCCCCTCCCTCCGTTCCCCTTTTTCCCTCTCTCCCATCTCCCCCTCGCACCTTTCTCTTCCTAACCCCCTCTTCCACTTTCTGCCTTCTCTCCCTGCCCTTCTCTCCCTTCCCTCCCTCCCCTTCTCGTTCTATACCCCGCTCCCGCGTCCTCCCGCTCCCACCCACTCCTTCTGCGGGTCCCGCAGCCCAGTTCCCGCCGGTGCAATGGGTTTTGTTTCCTTGCTTTTTTGGCGAGGGCGCCATTCCCGCTGGGCGCAGGGCGACTGTGCCCCCTGCAGTTGCGCCGCGCAGCGGCGCAGCTTCTAGTCTTTTAAGGATGGATTTTGACCCCTGCCAACCTCCACCTGTCCACCTGCAGGGGTGGGGCCGCCTCCCTGCGGGCACATTTTTAACCCGGGTTGCGCCCCGCCCTGCCGGCTGGTTCGCGGCACGTTCTGGATGTTTCCCGAGGGTTTTGTGCGGTGCCGCCGCCGCCGCCGCCGCCGCCGCCGCGCTCTTTGTTTTAATTGTCCAGAGTATCGGCGCCCAAAGCGGGTTTGCATTGGATTTGCAGCCCTGTGCCCCGGTTTCCACTTCGGACCGAGGAGAAAACGAATTAATTAGGTCAATGCGATTGTACTGAAGCCCTAAACGAAAGGGTGAGGCTCGTGAAGCGCACACTTTTTAGAATAAATCCAGGCACACCCTCGGCCGTGGGGCCCAGATTGGGACTGGCTGTTCGCGGATATGGGTCCTGCTGGCCCTCGAGACTTCCAGCTTGCGGCCGCCCTGGTGCTCTGGAAAGCGCTGGGCTGTGCCCAGCCGTTCAGACAAGTGCTTGGGCAGGTAGCTGTCGCTCCGAAATAGTTAACCCACGTTCGAAAGTTCTCAGGAGCTTCCCTTTGGCACTGGTGGATTTGTGCGTATTGGAACTAACAATGATTGGGAGCCTGGAAGGACACGGCCCTTGCCCTCTGGAGATGCCACCACGGTAGGGCAAGTCGTGGCAGGCGTCAGGAGAGTCTGGCCGTACAGATGGAGTGCCCAGGGTATGCCCTCCGCCGTCTCAGTACAGGCCTGGCCACACTCAGCAACTGAGCTGAGTCATTCCTTTCTTTTTTTAGGTCACCTGAGGGCTGCGGCCTTGGGTCAGGTTCTTGGCTCCCAGTCACTCATTCCAAGGTAATGCCTTCTGTCACTGGTTCTCAAACTTCAGCCTGCATGTGAATCCCGGGGAGGGCTTATTAAAACACACGTTGCTGGACAGCCCCACTAGAATTTCAGGTTCAGTTGGCCCTGGGTGAGGCTTGAGAAGCTGTATGCTGGTCCACAGACCCCATTTCCAGAACCATTGGCGTGTAGATAGGGTCATTCTGCTCCTACCTCATCCAGCAGGCACTACATTAAAACATCTGAGAGTGTCTTTGTTTGACAGCTGTCTCCAGCACTCTGCCCCACTTCCAAAGACCCGAAGCACTGAAAATTCTCCTGTGTGATGTGGAAAATCATTTATTCTATTGAGTGTCCAGGGGGGTTGAAAGATTTGGCAGCTTTGTCCCAGATTGTGTCCATATTATTTTGGGGGGGCAGGTCAAAGTATAGACTATACTTTTTAATGTGTATGGAAGGAAAACTGTTGGCCAGTCCCAGAAAATGGGGCTTCACAATATTTCTGGAATTTCCGCCTGTCTTCCTGGGCCTTTCTCTGGAGTTCTCTTCCACTTCGTTGCACACAGACTCAGTTTGGCCTTCAGGGAACGAAATGGCTCCCTTAGGTTGTTTGTAATCAGGATTCATGGAATCCAAGTTTCAGAAGCCTTGTGAGTTTGAATTTACCTAACTGTAGTCGTTGTGGAGGCACCCCTTGGGGCACTGAGCTATTTTTAACGTGGTGCACCGAATCTCTTACTTACTAGGCCTCTGTTGTGCCCCTACTGTGCGCCAGGCATCACTCAACACCCCAAAATCCAGAGGTAAGAAGGTGCCCTGTTCCGTGAGGAGCGTCAGGCAGGCAGAGAACTGACCCCAAGACAATTCGGTCCTCAAAAAGGGATGCTCAGGTTGCTCTGTGGCCCAGGGCAGGGGTGTGGCAGGATTGACTGATTAATGTTGTATTGAAGAGGGGAAGGAAAAACAGAAGGTCAGGATTTCTATTCACAGTGGACTGTGACATTTTGATCCAGAAGACGGAACCGGTCATTGCCCTTGCCTCCTCTGTCCGGATCAGTAATTTGAAGGGTGTGGTCTGAGTGCAGAAGAAGACCGTTCGTTTTAAAATACCATTCTTTCCCACCTTTACAATTTATTGGTTCGCATTAAGTTTTAATGCTCCACTAACCTGGGAAGGTCCCTGGGGACTGTATCTGCTCTCACTCATCACTGCCTTAGGGTTATCTCATCCCCTCTGAGAGACAGTGAGAGAGCAATCCCACACCTCAACACAGAAAAGGACCGAGGCCAGCAGGAGCTTGGTAGCCTCTCTCTCTGCAAGGCTTATGAGGAGAAGTATCCAGAAGCCTGGACGGGTCAGGTCAGGGCTGCAGGAAAAAGGCATGACCTTCACTGAATATGCTTGCCTCTGTGAGCACGGAACGGCGTTCTAGGCCAGGAGTTCTTAGAATCTGAAATGGCATAACATCTGTAAAATCCCAGGGACCAATGCAGTTGGCTACCTATCCACTTGCCAAGTAAAAGTATTTAAAACCAACAAAAACCCCAATATACTATTTTTATCAACATTATTTCATCCAAAAGACGGTATTTTTACCGTCAAAAAATTAGGAAGGATTCAATATCGCAATAAAAGACAGCTCTTTTTTTTTTTTTACTTTTTTTTAAAAAAAATTTTTTTTTCAACATTTATTTATTTTTGGGGACAGAGAGAGACAGAGCATGAACGGGGGAGGGGCAGAGAGAGAGGGAGACACAGAATCGCAAGCAGGCTCCAGGCTCTGAGCCATCAGCCCAGAGCCTGACGCGGGGCTCGAACTCACAGACCGCGAGATCGTGACCTGGCTGAAGTTGGACGCTTAACCGACTGCGCCACCCAGGCGCCCCAAAAGACAGCTCTTTAAACGGAATATAATTTGTGAAAAATTCCAGACTTCTCATTGCCTTATTTTTTGCTACCTTCAGGCTGTCACAGTCCACGCATGGGCACTTGGAAACCACATTTCTAGGTACTGAGGATGTCTTGGGATCTGTCTTGAGGTGTGTCCCTGCAAAGACACCCGATCTCTGAGTTATAAGGGGGGGCAGGGAGGGCACTGCAGAGCAGTGAGGAAAGCGCCCTCCTACATAAACCTTTGGGCCCAGGCAAATGCCACCAGCTCTAGAGAGACATCCCTTGTGATCTCAGGTCAAAAATCAACCGGTAGTTTCTCTCTGTCCCCAGCGAACATTGCTTGTAACCCCGTGTGGCAACTGGCATTAATCCTGCTTCGTATTCTGGTCGGTTTGTACACCTGTTCTCCTCAGCTCTGGGCATCGTCCCCTGGCCTTATACGTAGAAGGTTCTTAGGCATAGTCAGTCAATCGGATTGACTTCATCATCTTCTTTTTTCATTTTTTTCTTTCTAGCTGTCCTTTTCTCCTTCCTCCTTATTACCTTCCTGCCTTCTTTTCCTTTTATATCCATTGTTACCTCCTCCAGCTCCTTCCTGTTAGTACACAATTTTCCCCGTGGGCAGGGTCCTCTGGAATTCCGTACCCTGCCACTTCCCATCCATTCTGCAACTTCAGATATGCGGAATAAAGATAAATGAACTGTGACATTTGCCTTTTACATCAAAATACAAGAGAAGAAAACAAAAATGGAAGAGAAGATTGCTGTCAGACCACACATTTCCCATCCCCATTGGAAAACCTTTTTTCCTGCCAACAATGACCTTGGGGATCCAGTTGAATCCTGCCTGACGTTTTTAACATTCAGTACTTCCGTTTTTCTCACAGGGTGGGGGGGGGGGGGAATGAGAAAGCCTAGGCTTTACCTTCCCTAAATCTGTTCCTGTCTCTGTTCTTCCTTTTTTGAATCCTCCGTATGCACCAATTATTTCCTGCTTCTTCCTCTCTTAGAACATTCCACCAGGTACCATCCTCATCCCCGGGTCCCCAGACCCCCATCTTTTGAGCCTCAAGTCTCTCTGACTGCAGACTCCTTTTCCCTGGGCCACAGGGTCCTCGCTTTGAGAAGTTGTGTGAAGAGAGGATGGAAGCATTTGTGTCAGCTGGGAGTTTTTCCATGTATTTCTGTGGGGATGCGGAAGGTCTCAGAATCACCCAGTCTGTAAGCCTGGCGCACTCCGAAATGAGCTCTATTTCTGGGCCTGTCAGATGAAATGCTGTTGCTCCCGGTTATTTTTGGCTCTTTGCCCTTCTGAATAGGTGCATATTCAGCTCAATTCTCCCCCCGACCCTGAGCTGGGAAGAAGCAGGCAGCTTCCCTCAGCCAAGCCTCCTCTGGAGGCAGGAACATTTGCCCCCTTAAGCAGCAGCTATCTCAAGAGTTCTGGACTGCGCAGCGGCTGTTTATGCCACGGCCAGGGGGGCAGCAGGGGAGTCCGCTCCCTGGCCCCCTCAGATGACTGATGGAGACCCTTGAGATCCGAACAGCAGGTGCAGCCAGGTATCCAAAGCCTCCTCGTTCATACATACAAAGGTCTGCAACCTGCCCCACTGGGCCTGGCTGCAAAAACTTCTCCTACCATCCTCAGGGCACCTGGGATGGCCAGGGGACATTTTCGGCTCAGTGAGCACAGAAATAGCTGTATACTGAGGGTCTGAGGAAGGAAGAACGCTGGGATGCAGAAGGTCACGGGCATGTAGTTAGAAAAATATCTTCGGGTGAGCATGTTGAGAAGAACATGTGTGTGAAAAGGGTGGAGGGAGGTTGGGTGTGAGTGTGCAGATCCACGTGGGACGGAGAGCGACTGTGCACCTAGGGAGTGTCAGTGTAAATAATTGAAGAGAGAGAGTGAGTACACCTGAGACCTTGGGGGAAAGCGGATTGTATCTACAAGTCCTGACGATATTTGACAACTGCATCCTGCAGCTGAAATCGCGATCCTTAGACAGGCATTAACATCGGCTTAGGGCTTTTAGTCTATCCGGTAATAAACGATATCAAGTGAAATGCCATGTCAAGATGAGCTGTACTTGCATGGACACTTAGTAAGGTCCATATAAAATCAAGAAAAGCATAGAGAAGAGGAAGCTAGCCCAGGGTTCTCTTAACAGCTACTTATCTCTGCAGCCTTTGACTGAGAGACTTCTTTTGAAAGTTCTTACCATGTATCACTTTGACGCACTAATTCACTCAATCCTCATGACAGCAGCAGCAGCAGCAGCAGCAGCCTCGTTTTATAGACGAAGGAACTGAGTCCGTTTGAAAGATCCCAGGTCCAGGGTCATCACCAGGTGGCAGAGCTGGTTTGGTCCGAGCAGCCGTGCTCAAGGACCGGAGCTTCCACGACTACACGAAACTTGTGTAGTGACAGCGGGTGGTGGAGGGGCAAGCAGGTGTCGTGAGGTATGTCCAGGGCTCGCACCTGGGTTTGAAACGCAGGTGTGTGTCCGGGCTTCATGGTGCCTAGGGACAGACACCGCCATGTCGGACACATCTGTCTGGGGCCATCCCGCCATTCCCCAGCTATGTTGCCTTTGCCGGGTCACGAATCCTTTTTCGAACCTCAGTCTCCAGCCTCTGCAAAACTGGGGATAAAGTCACCGATCTGGTCATCCATGTGGTGTTGTGGGGGCCAGTGAGGTAGCATGGGTGAGGGTGCAGGGCAAATCGTCAAGCCCTAGACAAGAGTAAAGCACTTCTTGTGTATTTTTCAGACTCACCTACTTCCAAAAAAGGCTCACAAAGAAAGGTCCATCCCTTGTAAGTTTATGAAAAACAGAAAATAAATAACCTGTCAAGGGGTTAAGGGTGACCCCACCCATGAAGCACATCTCCATTATAACCCTGGAGCAGGGGAGGGTATTCCCCCAGTATTTACCCCCCGGGGGGTGGGGGGGAAGCCAGCTGCCGTGTGTCAACTCTCACCACCAGCAAGCCAGCCATGTGACGGGAGAGAGATGCTCAGACATTCCGACCCCCCGTGTGGGCCAGACCTGCGAATGAGCAAATCATCCTGAAGGTTTATCCATCTCGAGCCTTTACATGACTCGAACCCAGCCCCGCCCCGTTCGGCTGAAACTGCTTCAGAATCCCTAAGCCAGAACTGCCCGGCTGAGTCCTAGCAACTCACTGACCCATGAAAGGTAAAAATAAACTGTTCCGAGCCACTAAGTTTAGGGGTAGTTTGTTGACAACAGTAGGTAACTGAAACAGTGTCCTAGGCTAATATTATATTTTAACTCAACAGTGTAGTTCATTTTGAGCTCCCTGGCATTCGAAGCAACAAGGGGAACAGGCTGGATTATATGCACTTCTTATTATCTTGAGTATTAGGATTTACCTGAAGGGCCATTTCATCTGACTCGTCTCCTTGTGGTCCAATCAGAATGAAAATTAAACTATCTTCTTACATTAGAATCTCTCCGGTCTTGACCAAAATTACGGTTGTGCAAATTCTGTCATCTGCCCTGCTAGAGCAAACCAAAGAATTACAGTTGTCACTGACAACAAAATGTTCCTCGCATCTGGCCCAAATCTTTCAGACGGTAGCTCGAGCCTATTTTCTCCTGTTTGGGGCTCAGTGCCTCTTCTGCCTCCTGCCTCATCCCCACCCCAAATTAAGTCACAAATGGGCTCAGTGTCTCTGGGGTCCTAAGCAGCCAAAATTAATGATTAAAATAGAAATGCTGAAAATAGTTGAAACTGAAGCAGATTGGATGATTTATTCAAACCTTCAGGAAAAATTACTATTCAGCCCAGAATTGGAAATTGGATGTGTGGTTCCTAAGAATGCAACACTTCCCTGGCGCTAGCCCCCGAAAGGGAAAGGAAACAAACATGTAACATACCTCCGTGACCGTCTTTGTGTCCTTTAGATCCAGGCTCTGGGAGGTCAGGAACCGCATCTGTGTTCTGGGCAGTGCAATGTTTAATGCCTTATGGTGCTTATTAAAGCTTGTCTTCATTAAGTGACCTTCCAAGTCTACGATAATGAAACACATAAAGCTGAGTGTGAATCGGGGATTTCTGTTCTCTCCAGTGTGACCTTGGTGAACAGGCGTTACCTGCCTGTGGGTCCCATTCTGGGAAGGCTGGTTAGCACGGAGGGTATTTGAGGTCACCTCACTTACGTAGAACCTGAATGAGGCCCAGCCAACCCTGTGAAGGTAGTGAACCTTGTCCTTGTGTCCTTGACCTTGTTTTCTGTAGTCTTCCCCCACATTTGTCTTCACACCCCTAAGCAGGACTTCCGAGTCCTCGTAGCGAACCTCTGTGTGGACAGCCTGAAGGGTAGCAGAGAGGAGCACTCTCAAATCCCAGCTGAGTTCCTAATACCACATTTTCCTAAATACTTTCAAATCACCAAGACATTTCACATCCATATTTCAGGTCACTGTCTCAACAATTCCTGTGGAATCCTGGGGGGATGACCCTGTTATGGGTTGAATTGTGTTCTCTAAAAGGATATGCTGGGAGTCCTAACCCCTGGTACCTGCGCATATGACCTTATTTGCAAATAGGGCCTTCGCAGATGTAAGCAAGTGAAGCTGAGATCGTTGGGTGGGCCCTCATCCAATATGACCAGTGACCTTACAAGAAGATGGAAATTTGCTCATAGACATGCACCGAGGGGTGACAATGTGAAGACACAGAAGGAAGAAGGCCATACGAAGACAGAAGCAGAGATTGGAGCCACGAGGCCACAAGCCAAGGAACGCCCGGGGCTACCAGAAGTGGGAAGAGACAAGGAAGCATCCTTGTCTAGCGGCTTCAGAGGGAGCGTGACTTTGCCTGTGCCTTGATTTTGGACTTCTACCTTCTAGAACTGTGAAACAACAAACTTCTATTGCTTCGAGCCACCCAGTTTGGGGCACTTTGTTCGAGCAGCCTTCGAAAACTAATATGTTAAGGGTTGTCATTTTCTTATATTTTTTAATGCAATGTTATTGGATTACCTTTTTAATCCAATGTTATTGGATACCTATTGTGTACCAGACTCTGTGCGGAGCTCTAGAACTCAGACCCAAAGCTACAGGTTGATACAAAACAAATCAAAGACCTGAGCCCTCTGATGAGTTTCTATGCTCATTCTGTCGAGTCTCAGGCTCTCCCCCAGCATCCTTACGCCCAGACACCCCCACCCCCACGCCCATCCGTCACCACTGTCTGGTCTGTGCCCGTTCCCACAACTGGCTGAGACGTAGGCAGTGCTGGGCCTCGAAGCAGCTTGGGAGATCTGATCCAGCCCCGTGGCTTTCCAGGTGTACCACCTGAGGTTGAGAGGGGTCACCCTACCAGTCAAAAGGCAGCATTGAACTCCAACACGTCTTCTCACTCTCTGACTCTGATTAATTCATGTTATGAATAAATTCAACAAACAACAAATGTTTGTCGAACGAACACTAAATTATTAATCCCTGATAACGAGAATATGTTCTACCTCCCAGAGGTATTTGAATGTGCAACAATGCCTTAACCCAGAGGAGTGCGTTTCGGATCGCGGAGGGTGGGACTGAAGGTTGGGGCGGGCAAAGCAGGACAGGGGGACCCGTGGGCAAGGGTAGGGTCTTTCACTGACCTCGTATCTCATATCCTTAAAGCAACTTCGGTGTCTGCTCAGGACAGAACGGCGACCACGGAGAATTCTGGACGGGGCGGAGGAAGAGATTGCTCCCTTCTGTACTTGGAGCGGCAGCAAAGGGCTATGACCAATGCCCTCCTGGATGCAGAAGGAGGCACTGGCCTCATTATATGCACACACCATGACTGCTGTCTTAAACTCCAATACTGCTGAACAATTCAGAAATAGATCCATTATAGGTCTGCTTTAGCCCCAGGGCTTTAACACGGGTCACTAGAAAATCCAAGATTGCACAGTAATTCAAACTCTTAAGAGGGAAAGGAAAAAAAAAATTCTCTTCAGCACTCCCGCCCGCCCAGAGTCCCTCCCTCCAGCATCACAGGGAGCCCCTCTTCATTTCCGTAGTGCTTTAGAATAAATAGCTCTTATGTTGAACTTGAAATCTAAATTTTTCGCCAGCTATTAATTGATAAGAGAAGCTTGTTTTACCCCTCATGCTCTGTAGTAAGATTAGGGTGTAAATAAACTGGGTCAGGTTTAGCAGGATGGAGGTGAACTGTTCTCTAATTCCCCTTAATCTCTGGTAAAGGAATAACTAGGATTTGAACGTCAACATTCAATAAGCAATTATGGCACTCCTTGAAGCGCGATCCAAATTAGTCTGCTGTTCCCTCAAATAGAATCCAAAGGACCTCCAAACCGTGCTCTTCGGTTGCAACCTCCTTGTTTTGTTCTAACCGGTGAGAGGAGTCAGGATTGCAGGAGGGATTTGATTTGATTTATATTAATTTTTAGAGTATCAGGGATCTCTTGTTTTACTTGAAACAGATCAGGGAACGGGGTCAGTAAACAAGGGTTTTCTCGACTACTGGTCTCGACTACTGATCACTGATCTCGACTACTGATCACTCAGCATTTCATGAGGCTGGCTTCTAGCTTTCACAGTGCATTAGAATCATTATCTAATTATTAATCTCACCCTGGAGTTCTGAGGAGCTTATGACACCCGTTGAAGTTAATGAAGGCTTTTACCTGTGGATCTGGCACTAAATCGCTGTGATTGACCGAGTGCCCACAATATGGGAGGCACTGATAGAATTGACAGAGGGGAAAAAGAATTAAACGGAAGGAAATTAAGAAGAGGAAGAAGGAGAAGGCGTCAGAGAGGAGGAGGGGCGAGAAACCAAAAGGAGATTGTAATTTCAAAACACCTCATTAGGAAAATGGGGCAGTTAAGGAAGAACTCA
Organism: Prionailurus bengalensis; assembly: GCF_016509475.1. NCBI lineage: Eukaryota > Metazoa > Chordata > Mammalia > Carnivora > Felidae > Prionailurus > Prionailurus bengalensis. The sequence continues at coordinate 185,558,087 of NC_057344.1, read as the reverse complement.
CCAAGTAATCTGCTTAAACTTTAATTCATTATTCATTTATATATATTTATGTGGCACACTTTCTCTAGGGAAACCAATGTGCTTTGCAAACATATTAAATAATTGACTCCCTCAAATCTGAGTGGAAAGGGAGCAAAATTACTCCAGAAAAGGACCGGCAGGTTGATGAGTGATGGATGCGTCTCGCTTTGAAGAGGCGATCCTGTGTGATACCCACCAGACACCGCATAACAAAAGACCTCTTCTGGGGGGTAACTATGGGTACTATGGTGATCCCTCCCCCCACCTTCCAGAAGCAGCAGCATTTGCTTATACAGATAATGATGCCACGGAGAGAGACAAACAGGAAGACGCATAAATTGATATGATACAGAAATCCAGTATATTTTGAGGAAGGGTGCTATTAGAAGAAAGTCAAATGGAGCGCATTTTTTAATAAAATACTGCCTTTGAGACAAAAGTTAAAGTTAGGACGTATTTTGAACCAAGAACATTGAACATGGCATTAAGTAAAATGAAATTGCAAAGGCCAGATGATGAGCAGCAGCATTTAGTAAGTTGTGTTTAAACAGATGTTGACTTCCTGAAATTACATCCTCAATGCATCGTTGACAGGACACTATTTAAAAAAAAAAAAATACCTTTAGCACAAGTGGTTTCAACATTTCTCTGGAAAAGTAGAAATGTATCTGCCAGAACAGTGGAGGGCAAAAACAAACAAAAAAACTTAGGAAATTAAAAAAACACAAACTAAAAAACAAGAAGTGAAAGCGGCAGCTGTTCGGAGGCAGTGAGCGTGGCCGAGGGGTGAGCGGGGCAACCATACAGGCATCAGAAGATTCGTGCCTTCTTGGGTCCGGCACTCTTGGGCAGTTGCAGGAACAGGCTTATGTTCACTGCATCTCAAAACTAGTAAATTGGAATGCACCGACGCAGGAGGACAGACGTGGTCCTTGGAGAGGTCATGGTCATTAAAACTGCAACATGCATTTGTTCGTGTGCATATGGCCGGAGGGCTCGGCACCTGGCAGCTGAGGCTGAGACTTGGCCAAGTGACCTGTGGGAAGTTTCAGCGTGGGAAAGAGACCAGTGATTAACAAGACCGGCCTCCTTACCTTTTTAAAATGAAAGATCCGCCTTACCCCAAGACCACTAGCAAGAAATTAAAATAAAAAAGAGGAAGGGTGGTGAGTCCAAGGGAAGAAACTTTTTTTTTTTCATTTTATTTTTAAAATGTATTTATTTAACTTCAAGTTAGTTAACATACAGTGTAGTATTGGTTTCAGGAGTAGAACCCAGTGGCTCATCACTTACAACAGGGCCCTCCTCAATGCCCATCTCCTACCTTTTCCCTCCTGTGACCACCCCCCGCCCTCCTCCATCAACCCTCAGTTTGTTCTCTGTATTTAGGAGTCTCTTATGGTTTGCCTGCCTCTCTGTTTTCATCTTATGTTCCCTTCCTTATAAGGGAAGAAACTTTTTTAAAAGCAAACAAGACCAGTCTATTGATTCCAAACTCCACCTGGAGCCCTGATGGCTTTCAATTTTTATTTTATTTTACCTTCTTTTTAAAGAGAGTTTATCTTCCTTCCTTCCCTTCCATCTTTCTTTCTTTCCTTTTTTTTTTTTTAAGTTTATTTATTTTTATTTTGAGAGAGAGGCAGAGAGAGAAAGAGAGAATCTGAGCAGGGCAGGGGCAAAGAGAGGGAGAGAGCGAGAACCCCAAGCAGGCTCTGTGACCGCACAGAGCCTGACACGGGGCTTGAACTCACAGACTGTGAGATTATGACCTGAGTTAAATTCAAGAGTCAGATGCTTAACCCACTGAGCCACCCAGGCTCCCCTCTTTCTTCCTTCTTTCCTTCCTTTCTAACTTTTTCCTTCCTTCCTTCCTTCCTTCCTTCCTTCCTTCCTTCCCTCCCTCCCTCTTTTTTCTTTTTCTTTTTCTTTTTCTTTTTCTTTCTTTCTTTTTCTTTCTTTCTTTCTTTCTTTCTTTCTTTCTTTCTTTCTTTTTCTTTTTCTTTCTTTCTTTCTTTCTTTCTCTTTCTTTCTTTCTTTCTTTCTTTCTTTCTTTCTCTCATTCTCTCTTTCTCTTCCTTCCTTCCTTTCTTCCTTCCTTCAAAGCAACTTGGTGTGTGGGATAGAAGTGATTCTCCACCAATTTCCAAATAAGGGCCTTTGAGCCAGTCCCTTGACAGCCTGAGCCTAAATGGCCTCTATCCATTGAAAATGATGACAGCCACTCTCAGGATTGTCCTCAGGATCAAATGAAATGGCGGCAGGGGAAGTGCTTTGCAAAGTACACAAATGTGGGGTCACTGGTATCATTTTGGACAGGGAGAAAATCTTACTGTGCAGGGCACACACTTGCAGGAGTCCCATCCCCTTCCAGAAGACAAACATCCCATGCTGCTGCCCCTGGAATGTTCCAAAATCATGCTCCAGTTTCAGAGATGTTTTTCTCACTTTATTATTTGCATTCCCCCTTGGACCAACCCCAGTTTATCTGGTTCGTTTCAGCATTAGTCAGAGATCAGTCTTTAGCTCTCATGTAAAGGAACTAACATTTTCCTGCCTAATCCCCCGACTTCCGGCTGCACAGACCACAAAACACACCGGGGCACAACAAAACCAGCACTCTCTTCATATTCCTCCGAGGGCTGTAGATAAGTTCTCCTTCCACAAGATAAACAGGCAGGCTGCCTGGAGTGACTTGTGTCTAGAGCTTTCCTTTATCCACACCAACTAAATTCTTCTAGCTCCATTCACATGTTTAGTACCTATTGCTTATACCTTCTAATCTAAAATACCAAAGGCTTTTTCAAATTGTGTAAGCCATGGCATTACCGATATTTTTAGGTAGTGTTTCATTATTGTGTACTGTGAATCTATTCAAGGATATTTGTATCTGTAACATACATACATATAGGGTTTGAATCTGTTTTACATATTATGTATACAGAGCAATGACACGTGTTAGAGACGAGCTTAAACGTATTTTGTATCTATAATAGGTTTATGTAATTTATGTATTTTTTTTTTTTTTACGTACACAAAATAAGCTTAAACTTTGGTATGTCTAATCTCAACTCACCAGATTTAAATTTAGGGTGGTTAACAGGTACTTCCGTGACATTTCTAAATCCTGCATCTCCAATTACATAAAAGAAACATCTGCCTACCTAGCCAATTTAACAAAAAGAAATAGGCAAAATACGGAGAGAGCCTGGCAGGCTTGAAGCGAGAAGTAACACCCTTCAAACGATAACGCCCGGTCCCCCAACTGTGATCTCATTAAGCCTCAAACTACTCGATGAGGGATTCAGTCACTGCTTTTACTTTTATTTTCAAAGAAAGGACAATGGAGATCCAAGATTTAGCCCATTTTCAAGGTCACTCATGTACAGCGTGGTAAAGAGGCTGCAAGCCCAACACCTACAGTTGGCTGCGACAGTGTCCCGACAAAGTGACACACGGTCTGTCCCTGCGGTGGGGGATGGGAGGGGTGGGGGGGTGGGCATCGGACCCCTATCAGAGCACTTCAACCTCTTGGGAAACTTTACAAAGCTTTTCCAATTCCTCCAGACTACGGTTAAGCATGCGAATGATTGTATTATAGCTTTTAATACCTTCCCATCTCCCACCAAAACTGAGACGGGGAGAGATATTTAAAGTCTCAAGAGCACAGCAATCAAGCAACCGGTTCCTTTATTTTTTTTTTAATTTATTTTATTTATTTTATTCCTCTGCAAAGGAAGAAATGGGAAAGTCGTTTGTGCATTTCAAACTTAAATCTTCAAAGCTGACTTGTAGACTCATAAGCTCAACTTCCCTCAAGGAATTAGAAAAGGCTCTGTCCCTTCGTTGGGAGTTTTGAGGAAGGCTTGAGTGTGGTTATTTTCGTATATATGCTACGTGTCTAAATAGCTTGAGAAATAAAACTGATATTTAGGTTGAAAAAACGCTAGCCATATTGTGTATAAAATTCTTAAAAATTGGATGGAGACGTTCAAATTTGGGGCGATGTTTATCGTTGTTTCACGAAGCCCTCTACGCTAAGTGTGTTCATGATGACTCCCCCATTACGGCGACTCAAAGTGGGGGGAGGACTGCCCCCCCAGAGGATGTTCGGCAGTGCCCAGAGACGTTTTTGGTTGTCACAACTTGGAGAGAGACAGGGTGGTGTGCTTTGGGGGTCTAATGCGTAGAGAGGCCAGGGATGCTGTTAAACATATAATACACAGGCCCGCTCACCACAGTAAAGAACGACCCGGCCCAAAATGCCAACAGGGTCGAGGTTGAGAAGGCCTGCCCTATGACAATCACAGTCAGAGCTCAGGAAATCGTTGCCCTTCCCTTTGCTTCCCCCTGCCCGGAATTCTGCCCCTCCAAGATTTATTATTGTCTTAGGATGCTAGGCATGGTAATAACTTGAGCCAAAAATGTTTTTTTTTTTTCCAGATCTTTTAAATCTCCGAATGTTGAATACCTGGATTATGCAAACGCATTTTATGATTAGCATTATACATGGGGTCAAAGCATTTCTATTTTGAAGTTATCGATACTTCATCTCGGTTGTAAATGGAAGCCCCAGCACACAAAGGCCACACGTTACCTTTCCGAGGAGAGATTATGCCTGTTGTCTTGTGTTCTATTAAAGTTGAAACCAGGCTTCCCCGTCAGGCCGTTACAGTTAAACCCATTCAGATCTGCAAGCGGTAAGCATAAGCTTCCTGCCCAAATGGCTCATTGTGCGCAGAGGAGAGTGCAGATCCGGACCACTGGAGCATGTCCCTCTGCCACCCCTGAGTGTCGTCCCTATTATCCACTCAGGCCTGGGAGACCAGTCTGCCTGACAGCTCACAGCTGTGGGGGGGACACCTGTAATTGAGTCAAGCCGCTGAGGCAAGTAAAGGCAAGAGCAAGAACTTCTAAAACCCTCTTACTCGTATATCTCTGAGTCCCACAGGCCACACTGTAAAATTGAAAAAATGGAATCTCTTCCCATCCGCCACCTATCCTCACCGTGTATCAACTTTGCTGTTAAGGGCAAAGCTCTTTCAGGATCCACAAGGTCCTGCCCACACTCTTTGCTTACTCCACTCCTGCCACACGGACCTTCATGCTAACCCTCGTGTAAGTCATTTTCTCTCCCACCACAGGGCCTTTGCACAAGCTGTTCTCATTTCCTCAAGCTGCTCTCCCCTCCCCCGACTCTACCTAGTTAACTCACCTGCTCATTTAACAGATATCAGCCTAGACATCAGTTCCTCAAGGACACTTCGTGGACCTCTCTAAGTCAACTCCTTCTAATAAACATTTCCATCCATTGTACCATGTTCCTCCTTCGGGGTATGCACCCTGAGGCAGTTTGACAATTATTTGAATAGTGTCTGGTTAGAACACATCGTGGTACCCTGAGCACCAGGCACAACACTTGGCAAAGAGTAGGTGCTGGATATTTCTTGCCGGGTCATCTAATTAAACGAATAAACAAGTGAATGAATGAATGAATGAATGAATGAATGAATGAAATAATCCTAAGATCTAAAACTAAGAGCAAAGCCATAGGTATGAAACTGTATGTGTGGCATCTGGACCATCAGTATTTGGTATTCAGATTATTGAAAAGAGCAGACGAGAAACCTTGCCTACAAAACATGTGAACAAAAGAAAAAAAAAAGTGTATACTTCACTTAGAGCGTCATTAAGTTAGAGAACAACTCCCACACCCTGCTCTAAGATGGGACCAACATCCAGATTCTCGTTGCAAACTTAGCTTCCCTAGAATTCTCTTTTCTTCTTTTCCCTCATCCCACTGCTTCCTAAACATGAAATATCCACAGCTGCGCCATTTCTTTACATGTTTTTCGGTGAAGTCAACCTTCCTTCTTCGCTTGTATGTTGTGCAGTACCCAAGAGGCCAACACTACCGTTTGAGGCATTTAAATATGACTTTGAGAAACGAGTCCGTCTTAGATATAAAAGCCTACAGTCACCGTGATGAACATGACTGCAATGTTTAAAATCCCTAAATAAAGAGATGTAGCACTTCCTGCATATTCATTGCTGAAATGAATATTATATATGATTCCTGATTCGGGAAGGATTCAAATAAGGCAGTAGAAGGGAATGTGGATTTACTTACTTTTATCAATGAAAACTGCTGCACTTGGCCAAAGGAGAAATTGCCTCCTTTAGTACAAAGAGCCGCGTGTACATGGAAGGCAGTGGTATGTGTTAGTCTCTGAGCAAAGCTTTATTTTTATATTATTGTGTCATTTTATGCACAGTCCCCAAGTGCTTTGTCAGTGACAGCCACTCATTAAATCACTTAAACTATCATATAAAAATAAAGACGGATTTTAAGCTACACTGAGCCAGTCAGTCGGTTAGCAAATACCGATTGCTCCCCGTGGGGTCCCGAGACTTCTTGTAGACGAGAAAGGTATGTATTATGGAAGTATATGGTCCATTTCCTTGAAAGGACTTAGAAGCTAATCTCAGTGACAAATAGATGAACCTGTAATCAAAATAAGATTATTCAGATAAATACTGTCTTGGCAAAATGGATTGAAGGTCAGCAGCAAACCCTTCTCACATTCAGCCAATATGACTCAGGTACTATGCAGGGCGGGGAGGCCGGGGGGAGGCTGTTCCGTGAACATGAAACAGTCTGATGAAAGGCTAGAAGGTCATGAGGCTGAGTGAAGAACCTCTAAGAGGTCAGCTTGGTTAACATACAGCTCACCTCCTCCAACCCGGGCAGGTGGCAAACCTTACGAAAATGTGGACCCACAAGAGCTCTTGTGGACTGAGGGTGGGAGTACAGATTGGTTCAACCACTCTGGAAGACCGTTTGGAGGTACTAAGATATGTAAAACGCAGGATTCAGCAATCCCCTTCTAGATACATACAGTCCCAAATTTGTGCTCAGGTGCACCAACAGATATTTACAAGGATATTCGTGGCAGTATCGGTCATAATAACCAGCAACCGGATACAGCTGAAACGCCCGTCGGCGATGTGTGGTATACTCGCATAATGGACACGTGGCAATGAAAATGAGCAGACAAGAGCTACACAGAGCATCACAGGTGAACCCCAAAAACATGTTGAGTGGACTAAGATCTACACAGAGGAACAAACAGTGTTTGATTCTATTTACATAAAATCCCCAAACAGGCAAAACTGAACAATAGCGTCGGTGGTCAAAACGATGGCTGGTTTCCTTTGGGAAGAAGATAATGAGGCACAAAGAGGTGGGGGGCTGCTGGGGCATTTGTTTCCCTGCTGGTCAGATGCCTGTGATAATTCATGAAGCTGTATATTTGTTTTGTGTCCTTCTTGGAATGTATGTTACACATAAATCGTATTGCAGTGATTGAAGCCTTTTCTTAAAGCATGCGACCCTTTGAAAATAAAAACACTAGCATTCAAATAAACATATGACTTGTGGGTGGGGCTGCCTCCCACCCCCAGCAGCCCCAAATCTGCTGAAGTGTATGTTCATCCTTTGTCATTAAGCTCGAGGGGCATTGGCATGGGTGGTGGCGGGGGATGCGGGTTATCATGTAAGATCTGGGAGCTGGAAGATAGGAGACAGTTGGCCAGGTTCTGTTTCCTAGCCCTGGGAAAAATCCATCAGGAACGCTATTGCCTGGGAATTGTGCCAAATGTAAGCACTAAACCAGGGTTACCTGAAGAGACTGGAAACAGATTAATCAGCAGTGGGGACAGGAGTTAGTGGGAGTATAGAAGCCGGAGGGCAGAGCCAGATAAATGACACCAAATGACAGATATCACTGGTGGGGCAGCAAAGAAGGAGACACCAGAGATACGTTGCTGAGGCCTCCAAGAACAGGTGAGAGAGAAGAAGACGGGTCAAGGACTGGGGGCCGGGGGCTAGGGCTGCTTCTCCCCGAGCTGCCGTGTTCTGGCATTAAAACCCGGAGGAGTCAGAGAATTCTGGATTTGAATCTGGACTTCTGGGTGGTGAAGAAAGTATATTTATCAAGGTAGGAGGACAGCATACATTTTGTCTGGCTCTTTGTGAGCTTGATTTATAACTTCTAAGTGTGTGGACATATGGCATGCCGGCCTCCCCTGTACTCTTGCCCCGGCGTCATGAATGTTAGGGGTGGACCTGGTAGAACCTCATAGTCCTCACTTAGGAGAAACTGCCTCTCTGGCCGACAGCACATGGTGGTCACTGCTTGAGTGTTTCAAGAATTTTTTGGAATCCTGATGCTGACGTATCAGTGCCAGTTATTGGCTGTCCCCCAGCCCCCAGCTATGAGGGGGCTGGTAACATTGGTAACATGGCTTGGTCCACACTGGCATGGTCCAACATGGCATGGTCTCCATTGGTAACATGGCTTCTGATTTATTTATATACCAATAAAAATACTGAACAGGACAGGAGTGAGTCCAGAGTCTTGCCAGAACGTGTAGGAGATCTCCCCAAGATTGCAGCAGCAGAGGAGTCTGGACATTTGGGGGCCACTGTTTGACCATCAACACAAGCACTTAAACTGGTTCCGTCCTGGGGCGCCTGGGTGGCGCAGTCGGTTAAGCGTCCGACTTCAGCCAGGTCACGATCTCGCGGTCCGTGAGTTCGAGCCCCGCGTCGGGCTCTGGGCTGATGGCTCGGAGCCTGGAGCCTGTTTCCGATTCTGTGTCTCCCTCTCTCTCTCTGCCTCTCCCCCGTTCATGCTCTGTCTCTCTCTGTCCCAAAAATAAATAAACGTTGGAAACTGGTTCCGTCCTGCCCGCAGGGGCGTGGCTAAAGGTTTTCTAACTCCGCTGCAATCAATATACCTAGTGTGAATCGCAGGCTGATCTCATCCTCGGGGACCATGCAGGGAAGAAACGGAGGGGTTTGGCCCGACTTGCCTGCAGCCTGGTGCTCACTGTCTTGCCGCCTCTTCTGTCCGTGATTCTCCACTCTGTTTCCCACTACCGGCAACTGAATTGGGCCGCTTGACAAAGGCAGAGGTAAATGGTGCAAAAGTTAACGAGGCAGACCTTTAGGGTTATCTCCGAAGTTTCTGGTCTGACGGGAGAGAGGGCAAAGACTTCATTCAAGGGCCAGGGTCAGCAAATTTTCTCTGTAAGCACCAAGTCATAATTGTTTCAGGCCTGTATACAGGCCCTCCGTTGCAACCATTGAACTCTGCTTCAAAATCAGCCACCATGCAAAAGCAGCCACGGACAACTCAGAATGGAATGACGCAGCTGTGTTCCAATAAAACTTTATTTATAAAAAGAGGTAGCCGGCCAGGCATGATCCCCGGGGCCAGGGCTTGCAGCCTGTTTTAGGCTATAAACGCCCCTTGAGACTGAGCCAAAAACTCTAGGAAACGAATTCTTTGAGTCAGTGAGAAAAACGACACCACCACCCGGGATCATGCCTAAGGTGGATCTCACTGAAAGGCTCTGCTCTGCAGGTGGGAGGCCGGCAGAAGAGTCCATCCAAAACACCCATCTGCATGTGCTTTTCTCAGCCTGGAAACCTCCGGGGCTCGCAGTCACCGTGGGGCTGGCCCGGTCACCCCGCTTTCTTTCCCGGTTTCATTCTTTGTCCCTCTCGCATGCAGGGCGCTGTTCAGCCATCCGTGCCCCTTGCTGTGCCCTTATTCGCCGCGTGCAGTCATGTCTCCAAACCTTTGCCCATGCTGAGACTCCCCTTGCCACCTTCAAACCCGTCTTGGAGACCTCATTCGGGTGTCTCTGCCTTGCCGTCTCCCTGGCACCCTTAAGTTGGGTAACCCTCTCTTCTCTGTTCCCGTCGCACCCTAGACAGACCCGTCCTTGGTCAGTGCAGCGTCAGGGTGTTTGTTTCTAATTGATCTCTAATGTGTACCTTTACCTCGCATAGTATTTTAAACGTCTGATTGCTCCTTCCGCACTGGGCTGTGACTCTTCCTTCGCCTGAGGTTAGCACTGACCGCCGTGGAAAGGTTTGCACAGCTCTTAGCTCGGTGCAGAAACCAGTGGGGCCACCGGGGTTCCATGGAATGATTCACCGTTTACGCTCTCTGCTACTTTTCTCAGCTACCTTCAGTGGCTCGATAAGCCACTCTTCCTGGCAAGGCACTTGAGGACTGTTCATAAGTGACAGAATGATATTCAAATCCAATCAGGTTCAGAGGTAAACGTACAAGTCTCTCCTCCACCTACATTAGATGCTCCCTTCAAATCAGGAGAGGTAATTGTTTCAGTTTACACAGCTGTTGTATATTTATGCACAGGCATTTTCTCTTTGAAAGACATCTCATAAAACCTCCTTCTTGGGGAGCCTGGGTGGCTCAGTCGGTTGAGCGTCCGGCTTCAGCTCAGGTCACGATCTCGAGGTCCGTGAGTTCGAGCCCCGCGTCGGGCTCTGGGCTGATGGCTCAGAGCCTGGAGCCTGCTTCCGATTCTGTGTCTCCCTCTCTCTCTGCCCCTCCCCCATTCATGCTCTGTCTCTCTCTGTCTCAAAAATAAATAAACATGAAAAAAAATTAAAAAAAAAAAAACAAACCTCCTTCTTGTACCAGATAGGGGACCACCATGTCGCATCTTTTTTTTTTTTTTTTTTTTTCTTTTCATGGATTTCCTCGATCTTGTGGATTTGATCTCCGGTTCCATTTACGATGTCAGAGTGATCACTTGTTCGGTGGAACAGCAGCTCCAAGTGTGGCTGTAGGTTTTCAGAGTGCCTGGGAGGGTTAAATGTAGGAGGGAACGGGGCTCCAGAAATGACAGGTGCCCCCAGGCCTGCTTCTGCATCGGCTTTCCAGGGGAAAGGACAAATCGGCGTTTGAGGTGTTGCTGTGGCACCCCTTTCCAGATGCTGCTCTTTCTGCAAAGTAATAAATGCGGCCCACAGGACGGGGGGGCCAGATGTGCTGTTGTGCTCTGTTGTCTCCACGCTCACCCAAGCAGGCAAGTGGGGGCCCCCTCTGCCTTACCCTACCACTTGTCCTGGCCTCGGGCTCGCTCCGGGGTAGGGGCCAGGGGCAGCGGGGCCACCTTTTTATAACTTGCACACAGGCGCCCTACAGACCAGGACTGGCCTCAAGGAAAACCAAGGCAGACGTTGCAAAGACCGGGCACAATCCTGACCTCGATAAACCTCTTCCTCTAAAACGTCACACGGCCTGGTGTTTTTCTCCCTATTTGCCCCCCAAATTCTTGGGGGAAACATTAGGTCTGTAAGAATCCCCTGTGCTAGGGCCGCCTGGGTGGCTCAGTCAGTTAAGCGTCCGACTTCAGCTCAGGTCACGATCTCGCAGTCCGTGAGTTCGAGCCCCGTGTCAGGCTCTGGGCTGATGGCTCAGAGCCTGGAGCCAGCTTCCGATTCTGTGTCTCCCTGTCTCTCTGCCGCTCCCCCGTTCATGCTCTCTATCTCAAAAATAAATAAACGTTAAAAAAAATTTTTTTTTAAAAAGAATCCCCTGTGCTGGCGAGGTCGGCTCAGCCCTGCCCCGGGGCCCTTTATCGTGCTCTCTCCCTCAGCAGGAGCACCTGCCCCTTGGCTAAGAATGAATCTAAGTCAGCCTCGTGCTGGCGGGCACGGCAAGGTTACGAGGCCAGGAAACAAGAGAGAGGAAGGGAGAAGGGGTGGAGATTAGTTTCTCTTAGGTTTGCCTGATTTCCTCTGGGCCCTGAGCGTGGCCCGGCATAAATAGATAATCAAAGATTTTTACTTTCGCAGGTAGGAATTATATAATCAGAGGCTGCTCCTTCCTTTGTGTTTTGAAACTTCACTACAAGGAAATTCTCCTTGCGTTCTCAATTATACTGAGCATTTTCCCTCTGCTCTTACTTGGAAATCTCCACACTGAAGTCAGCAGCCTCTGAAGTTAACCAGATAATTCTGTCTAAATGAATACACACACCGGAGTTTTTAAAATGTGTCTTTTTTTTTATATGAAATTTATTGTCAAATTGGTTTCCATACAACACCCAGTGCTCATCCCAAAAGGTGCTCTCCTTAATACCCATCACCCACCCTCCCCTCCCTCCCACCCCCCATCAACCCTCAGTTTGTTCTCAGTTTTTAACAGTCTCTTATGCTTTGGCTCTCTCCCACTCTAACCTCTTTTTTTTTTCCTTCCCCTCCCCCATGGGTTTCTGTTAAGTTTCTCAGGATCCACATGAGAGTGAAACCATATGGTATCTGTCTTTCTCTGTATGGCTTATTTCACTTAGCATAACACTCTCCAGTTCCATCCACGTTGCTACAAAAGGCCATATTTCATTCTTTCTCATTGCCACGTAGTACTCCATTGTGTATATAAACCACAATTTCTTTATCCATTCATCAGTTGATGGACATTTAGGCTCTTTCCATAATTTGGCTATTGTTGAGAGTGCTGCTATAAACATTGGGGTACAAGTGCCCCCATGCATCAGTACTCCTGTATCCCTTGGATAAATTCCTAGCAGTGCTATTGCTGGGTCATAGGGTAGGTCTATTTTTAATTTTCTGAGGAACCTCCACACTGCTTTCCAGAGCGGCTGCACCAGTTTGCATTCCCACCAACAGTGCAGGAGGGTTCCCGTTTCTCCACATCCTCTCCAGCATCTATAGTCTCCTGATTTGTTCATTTTGGCCACTCTGACTGGCGTGAGGTGATACCTGAGTGTGGTTTTGATTTGTATTTCCCTGATAAGGAGCGACGCTGAACATCTTTTCATGTGCCTGTTGGCCATCCGGATGTCTTCTTTAGAGAAGTGTCTATTCATGTTTTCTGCCCATTTCTTCACTGGGTTATTTGTTTTTCGGGTGTGGAGTTTGGTGAGCTCTTTATAGATTTTGGATACTAGCCTAAAATGTGTCTTTTAAGATCTTTTGGAGCATGTGTGTGACTTGAGCTATCATATGGTGACCTATTTCACAAAGAGCCTTGTTGGGGTGCCTGGGTGGCTCAGTTGGTTAAGCACCTGATTCTTGATTTTGGCTCAGGTCATGGCCTCACAGTCGGTGAGATTGAGCCCTGGGTCGGGATCCACGCTGACAGCAAGGAGCCTAGCCTGCTTGGGGTTATAAACAAACAAACAGATATATTTAAAAAAAATTTTTTTTAAACGTTTATTCATTTTTGAGAGATAGAAAGGGACAGAGCATGAGCAGGGGAGGGGCAGAGAGAGAGGGAGACACAGAATCCAAAGCAGGTTCCAGGCTCTGAGCTGTCAGCACAGAGCCCGACGTGGGGCTCGAACCCACAAAGCACGAGATCACGACCTGAGCCGAAGTTGGACGCTCAACCGACTGAGCCACCTGTGTGTCCCAAGCAAGCAGATGGCTTTAAAAAAGATCCCTATGCCCTTCTCCCAGATCCACTAAACCCAGAATCATGTCCCCCACTCCCTTCTATCCCAGGGCTTCAAAAATGAAAAAGCGTTCTGTCCCCATCTCCATTCTGAGAAGGCAGACCTTTCAGTTCCTGTTAACAGAGGGAGTGATTTCTTCCCTTTGTGTGTGAATTCTGGTTCTCTGAGACTTCGGCCCCCATGGCCAAGGACCCCCAACTCTACTCTTGGCCCCTGAGACCCACCCTCCTCCTGGGCTTCTGCATATATTTATCCCCCAGCGATCTCCAGCTCCACTTGTCCGAACCGAACATCCCCTCTGTCCCATCCTCGGCCACCAGCCCTGCTCTTCCTCCAGCATTTCCTGCAACACTGTCATTCAAAGAGCCCAAGTCATTCAAGAGAGCAATCCGATGCCCCTGATCAGAAATCCTCTTCTGGGAAACGAGGCTTACTCCCGCTGTGCCCTCAGCCTGAGTGTAGGTCCATACACATCAGGTCAGCCGGGGGAACCTCCTCCTTCTTCCTGGTCCCCATATCCGGGCAGTTTTGTCCCCCTCCATTCCCTCTCCCTTTGCTGGTAGTTCAGGTGCTAATTTCCTTTCCCAGAACTCTGCCAGCACTAGGAGGGGATGGGATTCAGAGTGCGGCGGTCCAGACCACCTGGGTTCAAATCCCACCTCCACCCTGTTTTAGCCCTGCGACAGGAGTCCTGTCAACTCATCCTCTGTGCCTCAGTCTCCTTATCCTTAAAATGATGCATCCTGGGCATGTGGAAAGAACAGGAGCTGGCAGGCTTTCCCCAGAAAGGGCGAGGTAGTGAAGATTTCAGGTTTCATAGCTCAAAATACAAAATTAAGGCTATTGTATAGCTACTTTTAGAACGAGAGAGAAAACAAATTTCCACAATATATGTAATTGACAAAGTTCAAAATGTAATAATCAAGGACAATTTTTTAATAATACGGGTCTGCCAATGAGAATAGTAGAATTATTTGAGGGGGAAGGTTAATTAAGCTTCAAAGTTAGTGTCCCCTATCATCAAAACCTACTGTAAATGTTTCCCTGTAAAAATCAGTCTCAACTTGTGGGCTGAAAGCAAACACACGTGGGAGCTGGATTTGGCCCACAGGCCATAGTTTGCCCACTTCAAGGGAAAAATAAGAGAAATGGTACGATGTGCTTAACCCACCGTGAGTATTCAAAGGATGCTGGCTATTATAATTCTTTCTTACCATCATACACACTTTCACCCTTGGCTTCAGCCAAGTAAACACTTGGGAAATGGTTTCCTTCAGTTGTTTCATCCCTCTGAGCCTCTGCTGTCAGGGCACCGTAACCTTCACCTCCTTGCGAATCCTTTCCTGCCCTCTCCCTTCTTCCTTATTGTCCCATCCTGAGGGATTTGTCCACCCCCCTTAAGGTCCTGCTGTGACCCTTTCGGAGCCCATCCCTGCTGCTGCAGCATTTGATGGTTTCCTTCTTCCCCTTCATCTTTTTTAAAAGTTTATTTATTTCTTCAGAAAAAGAGAGAGACAGAAAAAAACATGAGCGGGGGAGGGGCGGAGAGAGGGAGAGACAGAACCCCAAGCACGCCATCAGTGCAGAGCCTGACATGGGGCTCGAACTCATGAGCCCTCGAGATCATGACGTGAGCCGAGATCAAGAGTCAGACGCTTAACCGACTGAGCTGCCCAGGCACCCCACTTCTTCCCCTTTAAACTGCCAGCAGAAACCACGCATTACACACAATGTCTCCAGCTTCGTGCCTGATTGCATTATGTGCCCAGTAAATACTGGCCGAACAAATAAATAACCTCCTATACGCCAGTGGGAGACTCAGCAGAAACTTCCATTGACTGTCCCGGTTCCCAGGGAGCTCTTGGTTCGCTGAGGAACTAAAGCATTTGGCCCTCAATGGTTTTCTTATGGGAGACACATTCTAGAATGATGGCTAAGTGCCTTGGCTCTGGGTACAAATCCCAGCTCTGTCACTTCCTGGCTTTGTGGCTTTGTACAAATTACTGAACCTCTCTGAGTCTCTACTTCCTTGTTGGTAAAGTAGGGATAGTGACAGTGCCCACATCATATGTTGTGTAGAGACCAGATGAGATAAAGGGTAGAAAGCAACTCAGCACAGTGAATACTCAATGAACGTTGGTTGCTTTGCCCACATCATATGTTGTGTAGAGATCAGATGAGATAAAGGGTAGAAAGCAACTCAGCACAGTGAATACTCAATGAACGTTGGTTGCTTTGCCCACATCATATGTTGTGTAGAGATCAGATGAGATAAAGGGTAGAAAGCAACTCAGCACAGTGAATACTCAATGAACGTTGGTTGCTTTGCTCACATTTATTGAGTAATGACCATGTTTTGAGCCCTTTCCTTAATATATCTATACCTCACGGTGACCCTGTGAAGTTGGTATTATTGTTATCCCCATTTTATGGATGAGAAAACTAAGGCACAGAGAGTTTGTAGAACTTGCCTAGGGCCACAGAGCTAGGGTGGCCGAGCTGGGATTCAGACCCAGGCTGTCTATCTCTAAAGCTGTCCTGCTAAGCCTTGTTTGTAGGTATCTGTCTCTGGGTAGAGATGTGCCTCTTCTATAAGATCTTTAAGCCCTTTGAGGGTCAGGAGTGTGTTTTAGAATTCTCAGCCCCCTTCCTAGCTGCCAGCACAGTACCTTACACATAGTGAAGTCTGATAGACGCCTGCTAACTCATTTACCCATCCCTCCTGCACCCTGTTCTAGAGCAGGGGTCGGAAGAGTGTTCTAGAGACATTTTTTCCTGGCCAGTCCTGGCCACCTATGAGCACCTTTGTGTCTTAGAGAAGAGGACAGTAATGTAAGAAAGAAGCTCAGGTAGGGTGTCTGGGGAGAGTTTCGGCGGCTCAGAAGCAATGTGGATTTGGGGGTCTATCTCTGCCAACTCCTCCGATTTCCTTCCACCCCGTGGAAGACCCGACCATCTGTAGATGGCCCTGACACAAACACAGGCAGACTCCACTGATTGTAATGTGACTGTCCCTCTAAGTCAAAGTGATATCATCCTCTGGTTTCAGAAAGTGAAGGAGAGCAAAATTAATGACGGCTTGAGTGGACTTCTATCGGCCGCTGGCCACCGAGAAGCTCCCGGGCTGCAGGGCCGCTGCATTTCAATGCTGCAAGCAGGGATTTCTGCACTAACAAGGGTGCCGTAAGTCTTAATTACCCAGAACCAAGGCCTCACCTTGCTGAGCATCCCCTGAGAGCTCCCTGTGAAGTCAGTGGGGGCTTTGCCTGCAGTTCAGCCCCGGGAAAACTGGACTGCAAACGTTTGCAAATTACCTTGAGCGCCTCTGATGGAAACAGGGGAGAAGCATTTCTTTTCAGAATGTTAGCATAACCCCATCCCTGCCTTGCCTGACATATATACCTCAATGTTACTCGAATCCCACTCCCTTTACCTCCGATTAATTCTGAATTCTGGGCCTCTTTTCTTCGTGATTGATGATGGATACACACTCTCGGGTCTCACCCTCAGCCAAACCGCCGGTAATGTCCTGTGGTTCTCGCCCCGTGCTCAGCGGCTCTCTCTAGAAAGCCTAATGCATTTTCCAGTAGAAGAACGGATTCGCCTTTTCCTTTCCAGCAATGGCCTGCCACAGTCTCCCCCAAGTGGAGGACGTCGAGGGCCCCCTATCCTGCTCACCCTCCCTCTGGAAATAGATGCTCCTGGTCCCCTTCCATGTCCCCTGCCCAGGGTGGCTAGCTGCTCACAGCTGTTCCCTTGTCCTGAGACGTGCCCAGGGCACTCCTGCCTCCCGTCTGCAGACAGCCCGCGGCCCACAGCCGGGACTGCAGAGAAGGAGGCCTGAGGCTGACTGGCACGCCCCAGAGCTCCCCATGGGATGAGACTGAGGTGAGACCACATCTCTGCCTGCCCTCTGCGGGTTCGCGCCACGTCTCTCCAATTTTCCCCTGTGCGCATCCCTCGGGAAAGTGTGAGTCCAAGAAGCCCATCTCAGGCCCCACTTCTGGGCAACATCTTAGGCCACCCTCCTCACTGCAAGCAGGGTAGCCTTGAACGCCTCACTCAGCTTGGTCCCGCCCCTTCCTGTCTTAAAGCCTTCCAACCCCCCCCCAACCCCACAGCATGGGTCTGATTCCCACATACCTGGTGCTGCTTACCCTCCCTGAGAGGATATGCCCTCCGGAGAGGTCCACCCAGACCCCCGACATTGGGCCCGGGGCGTCTCTGTGTGCACACACAGCCCCGTGTGCTGACCTCTACCAAAAATTCCATCCTGTTGAAGCTGCCTATCGGCTTGTCTTTCTCCTTCTCTGGACTGCAAATCCTCTAGAATGCCCGAAGCCTGCCATGCATCTGACTCATAGGAGACCTTCAGCAATTATCTGTTAGTTGATTAAATGAACCACTAAATGACTAAACTAGGTATTTCACAAATGCTTAATAATGACAGCCAAATTCCAACTCCAAGTAAAGAGATCAACATTTGCCTTTCAGTTTATCTGAAGTTTTCTGAGATGGGAGAATTTACTGGAAAGTTCTTCAGGGCGCCTGGGTGGCTCAGTCAGTTGAGCATTGCACTTTGGGTCAGGTCGTGATCTCACAGTTCACAGGTTCAAGTCCTATGTCAGGCTCTGGGCTGACAGCTCAGAGTCTGGAGCCTGCTTTAGATTCTGTGTCTCCCTCTCTCTCTCTCTCTCTCTCTCTGCCCCCCACCACCACTCATGCCCTGTCTCTCTCAAAAATAAATAAAAACATTAAAAAAATTAGAACTATCTTCAAAGATATTTTTTAATATTTTTAATAAACAGTACATATTATTATATAAATATAATTGTATTATATCAAATATAATTAATATATATTATTTAATAAACAGTTTTTAATAAACACGTACATGCAGTCTGGTTAGGATATCTAGTGTAATCGATGTTTGCACAGGCTCGGACACTTCAGAAGGTTTCCAGTTCTTTGGATCCTTAGCTTGGCAAAAACTTCCCAGCCTTCCTGACCTCCATCAGCAATGCTCTGCTGAATTTCAACCCCCTTCACCTCACCCAACAACAATAGAAACAAACAAATAAGCCCCCTCCCCGGCCTCCCAAAAAAGAAGAGAGAAAAACCTGTGTAATTCCAAGTGCCAGAATAGCTCTGCTAATGTGAGGACGAAACCCTTGTACATCAATGAGCCGTTGCTGGCAAATCTGCCGTATCGTAGCCGACTTTTCAGAAAAGCATCACCCTGCACACAAGTTGCTCCCGAATGCAAACCCTGAGACTGCCAGAGTCGTCCGGTGTTCTGACTTATCTACTTCTCACTTTGGAATTGGCAGAGGTGCATTTCTTCTCCGTGTGACCACAGACTGAAATGCACGCGGCATTAACAGATCACCCATGATGGCTATGCAAATGGAGCCAGGACAAATGTTAAAATAGTCCTATCTTTCTTGACCGCCACCTCAGCTTGTCCAAAATTCCTAGAAATATGAATCCTCCTGGAACGCTTAGCAATGCACGTACGGTAACATTCTCGAGGAAGCTAATAATTATCTCTTGTTAGCGAGATCAACTTACTGCAGTCTTTCACTGCAGGGACAGAAAAATATTGTGATTTGCTATGCTAAGCAAAACACGGTGGTGGGATAAATTAGGACATTTAAACTAACAATAATAAAGACACCCGGCTATAGCTCCCCTCGACATATAATTGATAAAATTAACAGAAAATAGACACGGTGGTAATGGAAAGATGTATTATGAACGGTTGGTTGAGACACAAAGGACAAACTTTCTTCCATCGCTTGTGTTGTTATAGCTAATATTTATTAGGCACCCACTGTGCATGGCATGACTCTTATCGGGGACAAGGATAATAATAAATTACTACCTGTCAGCCACGTGCACAGTAACTTCATTATGTGACTAGGCAACATTCTTATTAAGTCTTTGGAATCTATTAAAAGTCTCATTTTGAAACAATGAACCAAGAGGAACAAATTTATGAATTGTGGATCCCCAGTACTAACCCAAAGACTCAGCCTAGAGAAAAGAAAAAAAATATTCTTTAATTTTTTTTTTTTTTACGTTTATTTATTTTTTGAGAGAGAGAGCACAAGTGGGGAGGGGCAGAGAGAGAGGGAGACACAGAATCGGAAGCAGGCTCCAGGCTCCGAGCCGTCGGCACAGAGCCCGACGCGGGGCTCGAACTCACGAACCGCGAGATGGTGACCTGAGCCGAAGTCGGACGCTCAACCGACTGAGCCACCCAGGCGCCCCTAGAAAAAAAATATTCTTAAGAAAAAAAAGTGAATTTCTGCCAAGAAAAATCTAAGAACAGAAGTTAGCAGGCTCAGCCAGATGCTTCTGGCTGTGCTGCTACGGAGATGAGGCAACTAACTCATTTCATAGGAAAAAATTTATAGACTAGCCTTTAAATCAGGCAGAGTCCAGAAAACTTCCATGCCGGCTTCTCAATCAAACGACGTAATAAATGGCAATGTCCTGGCACGTGCGAGATGCCCCTCTGCTCTCTGGCTCTGATCACTATCGTGCTCTCACCTCCCCCGATGTATCCAGATGTAACCCGCCCTTTGCATTCACCAGTTTGATTCGCTTAGTGAACGTGGGAGGTTGTTTGCAAAGTTGGCCGTCGGGGAACCTCACATCAGTGCACACACAGCCTTTTGCAATGTCACTTTGCACCACCTCCTGCCAAGCGGTGGCATCTGTTCCTCCTTGCCTTGAACATAGGAGGCTTTGTAACTTGCTTTGGCCAAAGGAATACAATCGAAGTGATGTTCTGGCGACCTCTGAGCCTAGGCCTTAAGGGACCTTGAAGCCTCCACTGTCCCCGTCTTAGAGCCCAGAACCACCAGGTAAGGAAGCGTTGGTTAACGATGTTAAAAAGAAGAGCTTGAGGGGTGCCTGGGTGGCTCAGTTGGTTAAGAGTCCAACTTCGGCTCAAGTCATGATCTTGTGGTTCATGGGGTTCGAGCCCTGCGTCAGGGTCTGTGCTGACAGCTCAGAGCCTGGAGCCTGCTTCCTGGATTCTGTCTCCCTCTCTTTCTGCCCCTCCCCTGCTCATACTCTGTCTCTCTCTAAAAATAAGTAAAACATTAGAAAAAAATTAAAAAAGAAGAAGAAGAAGAAGAAGAAGAAGAAGAGCTTGAATGGAGAGGGAAGCCTTGCCAACAGTCGGTCCCAACTGCCAGATGTGTGAGTGACGCCATCTTGAAACATCTAGACTTGGTGCAGTGGGCCGAATATTTGTGCCTTCCACCCATTCGTAGGTGGAAGGCCTGACCCCCAGGGTGATGTTATTAGAAGGTAGGGCCTCTGGGACGTAATTAGGTCATGAGGGTGGGGCCCTTGTGAATGAGAATAGTGCCCTTATAAGAAGACCATGAAAGAGACGGTCATCTCTGGGTCTGCCATGAGAGGACACAGCAGGAAGGGGTTCCCTCTGCAAACCAGGAAGAGGGGACCCATCAGGAACTGAATTGGTTGGCACCTTAATCTTGGACTTCCAAGGCTCCAGAACAGTGAGAAATAAAGTTCTGTTGTTTAAGCCACAAGGTCTACCGCATTTGTGTTCTAGCCGCTTGAGCTAGTAATCCTGCCGATGTGGCAAAAGCTGTGTAAGTGACCCCCGTAGGGATCAGGCAGGAAAGCCATCCCGCTGAGCCCAGCATGAACTGCTGACCTCAGAGTCAGAGACAAATAACATGGTTACAATTTTAAGCCACTAAATTCAGAAGCAGTTTGTTACCCAGCAATAGGCAAGGAAACAAGGAACCACGTGATAGATTTTAAAACTTTGTGCGTTATTTGAAAAGAGGGATTCTGCTCTAACTCCTTGTATAGAACGGAGACTTCCAGCACCCTGTTATCTTGTAAAGCTAAGACATTTCTTCTCATTTCTTCCCCATCATCTCCTGTAGCAATTCATGCTGAGACTGAACTGTTCAACCTTCCTTTGCTAAGGAAATAATAAAAACTGAAGGCTCAGAAATGCTCGTTCGATTGTTGACTGATAGTTTGTCTTTCAGTGGGGTAGGTTGAGGGACAGCTCCGTCATCTTCCACTGTCCAGGTGGGGCGTCCCCAGCCGTGCCACAACTGTGGGCACCATCGCCAAATCCTGGGGCCGAAGGGAGGACCTGTGGTTACAGAGATCCTTGGATGGGCTATTAGGGTATTCCAGAGTTCTCCAGAGAAACAGAACCAGCAGAGAATCAGAGCCAACTCCCTCTTTCTATATATATACGTATGTGTATATATGTATGCATATATGTGTATATATATAGATAGGTAGCTATAGATCTATCTATATATGTATATATAAACAGATGGATATACAAATATATGCATATATGTCACATATATACAGAGATTTATCTCTATATACATATATATGTATATATTTTTATATATTTGTGTGGAGATATATATATATATATAAAGAGAGAGAGAGAGAGAGAATTTATTTTAAGGAGTTGGCTCACATGATTGTGGAGGCTTGACCAGTCCAAAATCTTCCAGGATAGGCTGGAAGATCCGGGGAAGGATTTCTGTTTGAGTCCAGAGGTAGTCTGTAGGCAGAGTACCCTCTCTTTCTAGGGAGGTCAGTCTTTTTCTCCCAAGGCCTTCAACTGACTGGAGAGAGAGAAATCAGCTTTACTCAAAGTCTACTGATTTAAACATTTAGTCTCCTCTAAAAAAATACCTTCAGAGAAACGTCTAGAATGGTGTGGGACCAAATATCTGGTCACGGTGGCCTAATTAGGTTGACATATAAAATTAACCATCACAGATGGTGTTGTGAATCGACTTGTCTCCCAACTTAGATTGAAGGCCTCACCCCCACAACCTCAGAATATGACCATCTTTGGAAAAGAGTCGTTTCAGCGGTAATCAACCTAAAATGAAGTCATTAGTATGGGCCCTGATCCAACATGACTGGACCCATGGACAGACACACTCAAGGAGAAGATTTTGCGGAGTCATGGGGAGAAGGTGGCCGTGCACCTGGCCTTGGTGTTGCCATAGCCAAAGAAGGCCACAGACTCTCAGCCACATCAGAAGCTGAAGGAGGCACAGGAAGGTTCTCCCCCCAGAGCCATCACAGAGAGTCTGGCCCTGCCAGCACCTTGATTTTGGATTTCTAGCTTCCAGAACTATACAATACATGTCTGTTTTAAGCCATCCAGTGTTTGGTACCTAGGTTAAGGCAGCCTCAAGAAACGAATACATATGGATGGCCAGTGAGCTTCTATTTCCCCCCAAAGCGGCAAGAACATTCCCTAGATATCTGGGAGCCAGACTGGGAGTATGGGAATTCTTGGCTGTGAGTTTGGGGGGTGTGGGGCCCTCAGCTCAGGCATCTGTGGAAAGGATTTAGCAATGTCCAGTGTGGCTCCTACAGCATGTGACTGCTGGTCCTACATCTGGGTGTGACAAAGCACCCCATGGTGGAGAGCAGTTCCAATGGAAATCATGCTGATCTTTCTAGATGGGCATCGTCCTGGGCTCTGGAGCCAGACGAACCTGGGTGGTCAGCGTTTTGTCGGTCACCAGTTAGTAATATGGGCGGACTTTTTATTGAATGCCAAGCACTGCGGGTGTATTATCTCATTGATGCTTTCTAACAATTCATTTTACAGGGGAGAGACTGAAGCTCAGAGAGGTGACCTGACCTTCCCAAAGTCACACAGCCAGCTGGCATTCTAATCCAGGCAGTCTAACAATCCCCAACCCCCAAAGCCCAAAGTCTTAACCACCATACCTAATAAAAGCATACTAGCGACACCATGGCCTGAATTAAATCTCTGTGCTTAGTCAAGCCTACCAGCCGGCCCGAAGCACCCACTCTGTCAGACATTCTTAAAGGTGCAAAAAGAAAGCAAAATCGGGGCCTTGGCCTTGAGGTATTGACAGGAGGGCACCCACCTGCAGACAATTATGACAGCCATTGCCCCATTCTTCTGGGATATGGAAAGTTTAAGTTTACCCACAGGGAAAGCTTTAGCTCGTAAGGGCTCCACCATTTTTAACGAGTTGGTATTTTGCCCTCCAAACACATCAGCGGGTGAATGCCTGATGCTAGAAGAGTTCTGTCAGTGTCGTGAAAAAGTTGAAAAGTAAGGAATTTGAGCCAATGCTTAAAATGCCGGGCAGCAGCTCCAAATCATAGCTAATCACTACCCTAGGCAAATCGCTGATGAATTCGACTTTATTTCCCCTCGTCTTGTGCCTTCTTTCACATCTCTCTTGCCTACCTGACTCCCAGAAATGGGCTGGGGGTGGGGGGAGAGCTGGTCAGATAAAAGTGCTGTCACATGTTGCCACCAAAGCCCGTGTGCCTTCACCATGTTATTAAGACACTACATCAAGAAATGGCTCCAACATTAATCACAAAGGAGAAACCACGAGACCTGTATCCTGGAAACAGACAGCCTGGGAATACAAAGGATGTGTAACTCCCTGGCATTAGCTGACCGCTGTCACCATGCACTTTCCTGGCCAAAGCAAACAGTGGGGCTCCTGCTAGCCTTTGGGACCAGAGTTTGTTTAGAGGGCAGGTGAGGGGAGAGTTGTCGTAGAGGGTGGGTCCCGGTGCAATGGCGGGGAGGGTGGGACTCTGGCTGCTTGTCCCAGGGCAGCTGCTGGGTGGACGGCAGGAAGAGCAATCTCAGGTGAGATTCAAATAAACAGAGGCTCCTGGGAGTCGCACCCTGGACGACTGTATCTGGAGGCTGGAAGGCCTAAATCAAGGGGTTGGCAAGATGGCTTCCTTCTGAGAGCTCGTGGGGAGAATCTTTCCAGCCGCTCTTGGGGCTTCTGGTGGAAGTGGGCGGTCCTCAGTGTTCCAGGGCTTATCGAGGCACTACTCCAGTCTCTGCCTCGGTCTTCACAGGGCGCTCTCCCTGTGTGCCTCTGGGTCTAAATCTCCCTCTTCTAAGGCCACCAGGCATATTGAATTGGGCCCCGCACTAATGAGTTCACCTTCGCTTGATCACATCTGCATCGACCCTATTCCCACAGCAGCTTGCGTTTATAGGTACCATGGGTTATGACTTCCAGATATCCTTGGGGGGATACAGTTCAACTTATAATAATGACCCTAGTGGGGGTCTCCCCCACTGGACTGGAAACAGCTGAAAAACGGGCACTAGCTTATTCATTTCATATTCTCAGTGCTTACCCCATATCTGCCAAAAAGCTAATGTCCCATAAGTGCTGAACGAAGGAGTAAGCAATTCTCTCAGATCTGTATGATGTGGATTACCTGACCAAAAACCCGAGTGCAGTGTCCTGGCTCCTCTATTTCCTTCTGCCCTGAGTGGTCTTTCATAAGTCTCTTAGTTCCTCTGAGCCTCAATTTTCTTCTCTCTAAAATGGTTATAATACAGCATGCAGGATGGTGGTTAGAAGCCAAGGAGATAAAGTATATAAAATGCCTGGCACATAGTAGATGTTCAGTAAACAGGAGGTGTTATTTTAAATTATTTTGAAAAAAAAATAAATTATTTTGAAAAAAAAATAAATTATTTTGAAAAAAAAATTAACTTTATTTATTTAGAGAGAGAGAGAAAGAGAGCACAAGCAGGGGAGGGGCAGAGAGAGGGGTAGGGAGAGAATCCCAAGCAGACTCTGAGCTATCGGCACAGAGCCCAGCTTGGGGCTCAAACTCACAAACTATGAGATCACGACCTGAGCTGAGATGAAGAGTTGAACACTTAACCGACAGAGCTATTCAGGCCCCCCGGGAGGTGTTATTTTAAAAGGATATTGCAAACTTAACCCCACACACTACCCTCCATTTCACATTACTTTGTACCACATTCATCCCGCTACATAAATTCTTCAAGATTTTCGAAACGCGAGGCTTATCTAACTGTATTGATCAAGATGTTCTCAGTTGTCAGTGACAGAAACCCGTTCAACAAAGAGCAACATGGCAGGTATCTATCAGCTCCCATAATGCCCTAGTAGCGTGGCTTCAGGCAGGGCTGGATCCAGTAGGCAAACAATGCTGTCAGGGATCTCTTGCTTCTCACACAGGCCCTTGCTCCGTGGCTACCAGCAAGCCCAGACCGAAATCCTCCCTGCCTCACGACCCCAGAGAGAAGATACGGCTTCTGCTGATTACAACACCGGAAAAAAAAATCCAAGGAGGGTTCTGGTTTGCTTGGTCTGGATCATCAGAACCAGTCACAATAGCCAGTAGCGTAGGATTCATGGATGGACCAGCTGTGGGTCAGGGGAAGGGCGGAGGGAGCCTCCTGTGGACTGGACTCCCGACGGAGAAGAGGAGTCTCCTTCAGAGAGAGGAGCT
The DNA here is from genome assembly GCF_016509475.1 of Prionailurus bengalensis. Lineage (NCBI taxonomy): Eukaryota > Metazoa > Chordata > Mammalia > Carnivora > Felidae > Prionailurus > Prionailurus bengalensis. The sequence goes on along the minus strand of NC_057344.1, from coordinate 185,532,431 downwards.
GGAGAGTTGCTGCTTTAATGTAAAAATGCCCAGCTGCCCTCGTGACGTGACCGTCGTAGCAGCAGGCAGTGTTGCTAGGGGTGAGGAGGGCTGATGCAAATGGCGGGGGCTGAGGGGACCTGTCGACCCGGACATCCTTGCAAGGGAGATAGGACACAGAGGCTGGGGTAACTCCTCCCGAGCATGCCAAGGTCGTGGGGCAGGGATGAGCTGGGGAGCGGGAGGAATAGGAAGTTCCAAGGGACCAGGGATGGTGAGCCCAGAAACCCCTGCACTGAGGACAGCCTTGTCCGAATCCACTTAGGCTCGCCTCGTAGTGGTTTTCTTTTTTCTTTTCTTTTTTCTTTTTTCTTGTCTTGTCTTGTCTTTTCTAAGTTTACCGTTTTCTTTTGAGAGCAAGAGAGCGAATGGGGGAAGGTCAGAGAGAGGGGGAGACAGAGAATCCGAAGCAGCCTCCACGCCGTCAGCCCAATGTGGGACTCAATCCCAGGAAGTGTGAGATCGTGACCTGAGCTGGAATCAAAAGTCGGAATCCAGACGCAGACGCTTGATGGACTGAGCCACCCAGGTGCCCCACAGTAGTTTGCTTACTTGCTAGTTTTGTACCAGACTCTGGCTTTATGAAAAATGCCCCATAACTCAGGCCTAATTTCCCTGGGGGGAGACAGATGAGAAATAACCATCAAATCTTTGTTTTCCCCCTCTTTTTTGCTATCGTCAGCAAACTGGGAAATATTTTCCCCTGAGGAACAATAGTCCAGTCACTCATGCAATAATTATTTTAATGCTATTTGCTGCTGCTGCTGCTTTTTCTTCTTCTTCTGTTTAACTTTCCAGTGTTTGCATACAACCTTTCCTATCCTATACTTTTATGTTCTTTTTAATGAGAGAGAGAGAGAGAGAGAGAGAGAGGGAGAGGGAGAGAGGCAGAGAGAGAGGGAGACACAGAATCTGAAGCAGGCTCCAGGCTCTGGGCTGTCTGCACAGAGCCCGACATAGGGTTCGAACCCATGAACCATGAGATCATGACCTGAGCCGAAGTCAGATGCTCAACCGACTGAGTCACCCAGGCGCCCCATATATATATATGTATATATATATATATAGAATTAGCTTGGTAAGGTGCTATACACAGACTTGGACCCGAACAATTGCAGCTGACATCTACTGTTCTAAACGCTGCACTCAGTGCCTCATTTCATCCTCTCAGAAAGCTCGTGAGAGACATGATGGTTATCATTTTACGGTAAAGGTATTGAGGCTTGGAGGGTTCAATACATTGGTAAAGACTCAAACCCACATCTGTCTCACTGCAATGCTGCATCTAAGCGCCCAATGTCTCGGGAGGCTCAGTCGGTTAAGCGTCCGACTTCGGCTCAGGTCACGATCTCTCGGTCAGCGAGTTCGAGCCCCGCATCGGGCTCTGGGCTGACGGCTCGGAGCCTGGAGCCCGCTTCGGATCCTGTGTCTCCCTCTCTCTCTGCTCCTCTCCTGCTGGCGCTCTGTCTCTCTCTGTCTCTCAAAAATGAATAAACATTAAAAAAAAAAAACAAAACTTAAAAAAATTAAAATAAACGCCTAACATCTCCCCGGGGCCTCACTCGGCTCTGAAAATTCCGGAGCAGGTGGCAGTGAGAAGCCAGGGCTGGACCTCAGGCCCCTGAGTGGAGGGCAGTCAGGTCCGCGCCCCCGCTGGGCTGAGAAGCCTTCGCCTGGCGAGCCAGCTTGGCGGGTGAACTTTTTCCAGACCTCGGTCGTTCAGAAGTGCTGAGGCAGCCTGGATGCAACCCAAATGCCGAGAGGAAGGTGTCCAAATGACAAAAGCACCAGAGAGAGCTGCTGCCTGCTGATCCCTCCCCCGCTGAAAACCCGGGGACCCCCGTGTCCATCAGGATGCTGTAGGCAGGACAGCAATGTCTGGTAAGCACAAATCCCAGCAAGTGCACTGGGACGCTGCAGCCAGTAAACGGGGCCTCTCCGTCCTCCCACGTGGGGTGTGGACAGTTCAGATCTGGGGTGAGGCAGCCGAAACACAGCTGCTTCTTTCGCCAGAGGCTAAGGGCCTCCCCGGCCTCCCTCAGCCCTCAGCACCCCCTCCCACCTTCCCTAAGTAACAAAGCTCCCACTTACAAGTTGATCCGAATCCTGACCGTGGATGAGAAAGAAACAAAAAATACTCTGTTAATGAAAGGCTCAAAAGATGACAGTGGTAACAGTCTGAGGAGGCTTTCTTGCTGTGCCGGTCCTACCCCCCAAGCCCAGACACCAGCTGGCGGCGTGAGAGTCACAGGTGCCCAGCCGAGGCCTGAGAGCACGGAGCTGGGAGCGCTGGAATAAGGAAGATTTTTAATCTTCCCGAAACCTCAAGCTTTGAAGATAATTAAATACTTAAAGGGAAGCAAGGCTTTTCCCTGCCTTTGCAAGAGAAAAGAAGTTTCCAGATATCTTCCCCATGTAATAGTGTCTCTAAAATGCCTGGGAAATGTAAGAAATTGGTATCACCAGTCAGTCAGCAAATGTTTACTGAGCATTTACTATGTGCTGAGTATTCCAGAAGGTGCTGGAGACACAGCAGGGAGAGAGAGAAAGCTCTTGCACTCCTGGTGCTTACATTCTGGAGGGCAAAGATCAACACATGGACGGGGAGGTTGGGGACAAATGAGAGAGAGAAGGGAAATGAAAGCTACTGGAGACTATGTGATTGTGGAGAGCACTCTGAGGCAGTGTCATCTGAACAGATACTTGAATTAACAAAGTCAGGCCAAGAGCTGGGTCCTGGGCATTTCAGATGGAGGGAAATGCATGTGCAAAGGCCCAGAGGCCACATCAGATGTGATGTGTTCGAGAACAAACTGGAAACTCACGTGGTGAGACCCCAGTTAATGTGGGAGAACGGAGAGAGATGAGGTATAAGAGGTAGGCAGGCAAAAATGATCTAGAACTTTCTGGGGCATGGTAAGATGTTTGGATATTATTCTAAGTGACTGGGAAGCATTTGGAGTGCTCTAGCAAGGGGTCATACAATCTGATTTTAATTTCTAAACGTTAGTCCTGGGGGGTGCCTGTGTGGCTCAGTCGGTTGAACATCCAACTTCGGCTCAGGTCATGATCTCACAGAATGTGAGTTTGAGCCCCACGTCAGGGTCTGTACTGATGGCTCAGAGCCTGGATGCTGCTTCAGATTCTGTGTCTCCCTCTCCCTCTCTCTGCCCCTTCCCTGTTCATGCTCTGTCTCTCAAAAATAAATAAACGTTAAAAAAAATTTTTTTTTATATATAAAAAAAAAAAAAAGCCCCAGCTGCTATATGGAACATGGTCGTGGGGGTAGGTGGCAGGGAGTAGAGGAGAAAAAATAGTCAGTAGGACTAACATCTGTGTTAGATAATATTGCCTTTAATATGACCCAGTGACATTTATTGACCTTACTCCACTAGTTGTTGGTATTTTCAAAATGGCTCTCTCTACTGTTTGGCAGAATTCCATCATTTCAGACTTTCTAAGGTCTTAAGGCAGTATTTTTACAGGCTGATGTACCCTGTGACCTGAGATAGCGAAACTGAAGAGACTCCATTTTAGAAAGGCGGAGGAAAGGCAGGGAGAGAGGGAGACACAGAATCAGAAGCAGGCTCCAGCCTCTGAGTTGTCAGCACAGAGCCCGACGTGGGGCTCGAACTCTTCAACTGCGAGATCATGACCCAAGTGGAAGTCGGACGCTCAACCGACTGAGCCATCCAGGTCCCCCCGAAAGGCAGAATCTTCTAAAACTAGGATCTTCCTGAGCAGGGCCATGGTGCTCGTTCGTGATGGGAAGTAAATCTAGATTCGCTTTTAGCTGGGAGGAGGCAGGTCAGAAATTCAAAGTTGTGGTTCCCTGGCCTGGGTGGATGTGCTAGAACATGGACCATAAACCTCCATCACTTATCTTGGCAGATAGAAAATTGGAATCTGGGAGGAAAGTTTCGCATCAGGCACTCAGACCCAATAAATACTCAGACCCAATAAATACTCTCACTTTTGCAGAGTATCTCCCAAATCCTCTGCATTCCATCCAGCAGGCCACAGAGGACGCTCGGCGCTGACCCTCGGCACTGCACGTGGAACCACCTAGAACATTGGACGACAACCCCACGCCACTGCCCATGTTCTGCACGGCTTGCTCTCTCCTTCTTTCCCTTTTGTTCTTTGGCTCAGTGACATTTCAGTAACACCAACACAGATTGACTCAAGCACATTTTCTTGGTGCCGAGACTGTGAGATGGCAATAGAAGACAGAGAATGAGAACACGGGCTTTTAAAGGGTCTCAAATCCTGGCTCTGCTACTCACCAATTATGTGGCTTTGAGTAAGGCAGAATCACTCTGTGCCTCAGTTTCCTGATCTGTATGATGGGGATAATGTCTATCCTATCAGGGTGGAGATAAGATGAGCTCATGTATTTGATTAGATGAGACCAAACCTATAGTAGGCATTTAATAAATAAATGTTTGTTGTGGTTGTGGTTATTACATGGAAATATTTGGCTTAAATAACATAATCTCTCATCAAGAGCTGAAAATCTAGTATATGAGATGAAAAGACACTTAAATCATTGTAATGTAAGGCAAGAGGTGAAAAAGGCTATAATCAGTATTTGCAAAAAGTGCCACGGGAGCTATGGTAGATTAAAGGTAATTGCAAATTCCTCAACGGTGTCCCCACTGACAGCCAGACCCCCCTTGACATTGGTCTGGTGCATGACCTGGTCTTTGGCCAATACAATGCAGGGGAAATGACTCTGGGCGCCTTCCAAATCTAAACCATCAGAAGACATATGGCTTCCTCAAGGTTTTCTTGGTGTACTTCTTGGAGCAGAGCTTCCACACTAGCGATGTCACTAATGGGTGCTCCAGGCAACATCTCCATCTGAGCACCAACTTTTAGCCATGGGAGTGAACCATCTTGCGTGGTTCAGTCCAGTTAAGCTTCCAGATGACTTCAGCCGTCCCAGTGCCCAACCACATCTCGTGAGGCAGAATGCCTACGTGGATTTTCTAAGTGATAGTAAATTATTATTTTTAATTTTTAAGCACTAAGTTTGGGGTAGTTATATGGCCAAAAACAATCCAAACAGGAGTTCAGGAGAGAAGAGTCCATTTCAGGTCAAGTGATCGTGGAAACTTTCCTAGAAGAAATGGGATTTGAGATATTCTTGGGGGGAAGGATGGTGACAAGAGGGTCTTAGGAGAAAGTCATTCTAGAGAGAGGGAAGAAACAGAGTAGAGGAAGAAAGAAAAGCTAAAAGGGGTGTTCAGGGTAAAATCATGCATGACAGCTTTGGGGACAGCCTCACTTTTTTGACAGAAAGGAAAAGTCATCCTGCTCTTCTGAGTAAATGGGCTCTATGGGAAACAATGGGGGCTCTATGGGTAAGGGAGACAGGAATTTATGGAAGAAGGGAAACCATAGAGCAGCGGGACTTGCCAGAAGGCACTGGGGTTGGAAGGTTGCTAGAGATCCCCCAAGTTCTCCCCATCACACACACAGTAATAGTTTAATGTCCTTCGTGGCCTGGGAGGTCCATGGCATGGTGCTCTTGCCCAACCACCTTGATGACCTAATTTTCCTTCCCTGTCTCCTCACATGGTTCCCCCTTCTCTTCATTCAGGTTTCTGCCACCTTCTCAAAGAGGCCTTCTTTGACGTCTAAGTAAAAATAGTTGCCCCTACACACAGTACCCTTACCAGCTCTATTTTTCTTCCCAGCACTCATTCATTCATTCATTCATTTGCTTTATTTATTTATTTACTTACTTCGGGAATGTCTCTGTAGTTTCTTTTAATCTGGAGTAATCTCTCCCCCAGCTTTTTGGTATAACACGAATTTCTTTAACAGATATTATATTCTAGAGTAGTTTCAGGTTGCAGCAAAATTGAGCAGGAAGTACAGAGAGTTTCCGCAAACCTCCTGCCCCTATACATGCACAGCCTCCTTCATGGTCAACATCCTCCACCAATATAGTACATTTGTTATCATCTAGGAACTTACATCGACGTGTCGTTATCTCCAAAGTCCATAGCGTCCATTAGGGTTCACTCTTGGCGTGATACCTTCCATGAGTTAGGACAAATATATAACGACAAGTATCTATCATTATGGTATTTTACAGAGTATTTTCACTGCCTAAACCTCTGTGCTCTGTCTATTCATCCTTCCCTCCTTCCTAACCCCTGGCAGTGACTGATCTTTTCCGGAATGTCATATAGTTGGAACCACCTAGTATGTAGTCTTCTCAGATGGGCTCCTTTCACTTCATAATATGCCCTTAAGTTTCTTCAATATGTCTTTTCATGTCTTGATAGCTCATTCTTCTGGGTACTGAATAATATCCCATCGTCTGGATGGACCACAGTTTATTCATCCATTCACCTACCGAAGGACGTCTTGCTTGCTTCCAAGTTTTGACAATTCTGAACAAAGCTGCCATAAATATCCATGTGCAGGCTTTTGAATGGACATAAGTCTTCAGCTTTTTTTTTGAGTAAACACCAAGGAGTGTGATTGCTGGATTGTATGGTAAGCGTATGTTTAGTTTTGTAAAAAAAAAAAAAAAAAAAAAAAAAAAGTTGCCAAATCGTCCCATGTCTTTTTTAAATCTATTTTTATTGAGGTACAATTGATATGCAACATTACATTTGTTTCAGGTGCACAACATAATTACTCAATAGTTGTATATCGTATGAAATGATCACCACGGTACGTCTAGTGAACATCCACCACCATGCATTGTGACAATTTTTTTTTCTTGTGATGAGAAATTTTAAGGTTTACTCTCTTAGCAGCTTTCAAATATGCAACTACAGTATTCTTAACTATAGTTGCCATGCTGTACATTATGTCCATTACATCCCCATGACTTATTTATTTTATAACTGGAAGTCCCCCTTCACCCATTTTGCTCACGCCTAACCACCCACCTCTGGAAACCACTAATCTGTTCTCTGTATCTATGAGATTGTCTTTGTTTGTTTGTTTGTTTGTTTTATCAATGAGGGCAAAGACTTTGTCTAATGCTTGGAATACAGTCTGGCAGATACTAGATGCTCAACGAAAAATGGTAGAAAACAGTGAATGAGTAAATGGATCCCAGGCAACATTAGGGCTAAGGTAACTTGTTACTTCTCAGCAACAGGGATTTGTGGCTCTTCGTTTTAGTTTTCTTCCATCGTTCTCTGCTTCCTGCAATTCCCAGGCAATTCTCTCCCCTTCTACTCACCAAGCTCAGCTCTCTCAGCTTCTGCTGATTCATCACCATGACTTACTCACAGCTCCCCCATGCTGCTACTGCCTCTTGTGCATCTGTCCAACTTCTCCTCTCTCTGCCAAGCTCCCTACTCTCTCTGACTTTCCAGCTGAAATTCCAGAGGCAGAGAATCTCATGGGGTCAACCCATTCCCCACTTAGGCTGAGATTCTGGACCTTTAACTGTGTTCTAGACCATATCCCGTGCTGGCTCGATCAGCTAATGGCCACAGGCGCAGAGCGTAGCAGCCTAGGCATAGAGAACTACTATTTCACTCAGCCGAGGGCACATGGATGCAGCAGCGGCCGTTAATGACCTGTTGGCCAAAACCTGAGGTCCAGGCTGAGTAATTCATACATTAGGGAGACGCCGAAGTCTTCTGAGAAGAGCAGTGATGAACCGGATCTATGTTTTCAGAAGACAGCTTTGGGTATTCCATGAGCGAGACAGTTTGGTGACGCAAGGGGATGGCACCCGTGAGCAAGTTAGGAAGCCATGGCCGGGGCCGGGGTGTGTGTGTGTGTGTGTGTGTGTGTGTGTGTGTGTAGCTGATAATGCCTCTAACCAAGCCAGCAGTGGTGAATAGAAGCCGGGAGCAGAAGTAAGTAGGTCCTGAACCTCAGAATGTTGCCACATGAGGCTGGAGTTCAGCTGAAAGGCTGACCTAGACACTAGCTCCGAAAGTTACTGGGGAGGAAGAATTTAACTCTGCCTTTCAAGGTCCTTCTAGCTGGACTAAGAATCAAATCGACATGAGACAGATTAACAGGAGGAAATCATATTTAGTAGTGTAGTTACGGGGAGTCCACACAGGCACGGAAATCCCAAAGGCAGTGAGGCAATGTGACAGGTAGGAGCTAAGGAGAGGGGTAGGGGTCTGACTTAGACAGAGGCGGACCATTAGCAGGAAGAGAGGAGATCTTTAGAAAACAAAGGTGAACTGTTATGCAGATCAGTTTCTTAGGTAAAGAGGAATCTCTGTTAATGGCACTCTTCCTGGGACCGGCAGGCAGTTGAGGGGGGAGGTAAAAAACTTTCCTGAATCAACTAGGCTTTTAACGCTTTTTTTTTTGTACTGTTTATTTATTTTTGAGAGAGAGAGATAGAGCACAAGTGGGGGAGAGGCAGAGAGAGAGGGAGGCAGAGGATCTGAGGCAGGTTCCACGCTGACAGCAGAGAGCCCGATGTGGGGGGCTTGAACTCATGAACCGCGAGCTCATGACCTGAGCTGAAGTCAGACACTTAACTGACTGAGCCACCCAGACACCCTGGAATGCTTTTTTTTTTTAATTTGTTTTCTTCAGATTTTATTTTTAAGCAATCTCTATACCCAAAGTGAGGCTCGAACCCACAACCCTGAGATCAAGACTTGCATGCTTACAGACTGAGCCAGCCCAGGCAGCCACCCCTGATTGCTTTTAACTCCATGTTCAGGCCCAAGTGGCCCGTCTTGGGGCTGCCTGCCCTTGGCCCCTACAAAGTCATGAAGGTATTTATTAGTTAAAACTGTGGGGTGCATCCTGTGGCAAGAGGTAAGCCAAGACAGATATTTGGGGAGCTCTCTTAGATGTAAAGGACAAAGAAGAAAAACTTGACAAATGATCTAAATCGAAAACATTTATACAGATGAGCGGGCACTCAGAGAGCCGCAGCGCCTGATAAAACCAGGGAAGTGTTGCCCCTGCTTAGGTTCTTATCCTTACAAGTTCAGGTGCAAAGGATCCTGCATTAGATCCCACCCTATTCCAAACCCCAAGCTTCTAGTCTGACTGTTTTCCCGCAGAAAGCAATGATGCTTTATGAAAATCCACAATATTCTAAAAATACATCAGCTGGGCTGCAGCACCACAATTAGTGAAGCTGCTGTCCCAGGAAACCCTCATCACCATTTTGCTTAGATCAGAGAGCGGATTAACTTTGATGTCTGTCTGAACCCCGTGTGAGACACCCCTGGTGGTCTGCTCCCTGCAAGCATTCAATCTTCACATCCAAGGGAAGAAGGAGAAAGTGCCAGATAGGAGCCCAAACCAATTTTTTTTCTCTCAGTGATTGAGATGAAAATATGCACCCTAGGACTCCTGACATATCTGACTTGCATCCTGCCTCCTTCTATCCTTGAGCTCTCTTCCCCTTTGCACAAATATCTTCCCCCAGATCCAAATTTCCTTTGGCCTTTGCAAACAGGAGCGCGGCTAGGAAGCCCCAGGCCCTTTGTCTCTGCCATGCGTTGGAGGTCATTGCGGGAATTTCTTTATCGATTAGGGCTTCCGGTGGTATGCAACCAAAACAGACTCTGAGTGGACTCAGGTCCAAAGGGAGTTTACTGGAAATACATGGGTGGCCTGTAGAATGTAATGAAGAACCAAGAATCAGACTGCAAGGGGGGGAATACGGGAATTTGTAGGACTATAGGCGAGTGGGACATAATCTCATTGGAACATTTAGCAATGGAAGGAGAAATCCACTGTGACAGTGCCGTCTGTCCCCGTGTCACCATCCTCATGATTCTTATTTCTGGGAGAAAAGGGACAACTGGACCAGGTTGGATTTGTACCCGCATTCAGACAATATGAACTCACTGACTTTGCAAGGCAGTGTAGATTGGTGATAATTGCAGGTCTCTGGAGCCAGCCAGACTGGATTCGAATCCTGGCTCTACTTTAGCGGCTATTGAGCTAGTCATTCTTGCTGTATCCCAGCCTTTCCCTATGCAAATGGAGAATCAGGAGCTATTATTAGGGAAGGCTGAGTGACCAAAAAGCAATTACTATCCACTGCCGCATCTTATCCCTCTAGCAGACTATAGATGCCATGAGGACAACAGACTGTCTTGTTAATTCACTGCTGGCTGCATCCACCAGCATTTGAAATGTGCCTGGCACACAGTGCTTGGCTCAGTAAACCTTTGTCAAATACACAAATGCTGATGCTTCCTTTTTGTGTTCCCAATCAACTGGTGCAGTGCTTTGCTGGAATAGGCACACAATAAGTCTCTGATTGAATCTGTAAGTCAGTGGGGTTCGCAGAAATGGGAAGAACACCGGGACCAAAGAGACGAACCTATATTTGGTAGCAGTCAGCGGCAGGCAAGTGATAAGTAACTAATTTTTGGTATGATGATGCTAATATGATGATTACTGTATTTGGAGATTGTAGGCTGGCTGCTGGTCGGGCCAAAACCTTTAGATCAGCATGAGGGGACAGAGAAACAGCCAGGTTACTTTGCCACATCACCCTGGAGTGGGGGACGGCGCGTCTGTCCCACATTAGCCCACCTCTGCCTTGGAGGCACGGCTGGTACCCCATGAGGACATCCTGGCACCCTCCATAATGGCTTTCAGAGGCTCTGTGGGTGGTGCTCGCCCAGCCACCCTGCTCGGCTTCCTCATGGAGACAGCGAGGTCTCACGGAGGAGCCTGTCAGATTAGGAATCATGAAAACTAAACCCTGGTTCTGGCTCAACTAATGGTGTGTGACCCTAAGACAGGTCTCTGGTCTACAAAATAGGGTAATCCTTGACTTGCAGCTCGTGGAATTGTTAAGCAAATACCATCACACTCGTGGTGAATTCATCTGGAATGCCTTCCGTTGTTAAAAAACAAAACAACAGGGGCTCCTGGGTGGCTCAGTCAGTTAAGTGTCTGACCTCGTCTCAGGTCATGATCTCGCAGTTTGTGGGTTCGAGCCCCGCGTCTGGCTCTGTGTTGACTGCTCACAGCCTGGAGCCTGCTTGGGATTCTGTGACTCCCTCTCTCTCTACCCCCACCCCACTTACACTCTGTCTCTATCTCTGAAAAAATAAGTAAACGTTAACAAAACAAAACAAAGAAACAAAAAAAACCTCAACCCGGCTTTAGGGAAGAGGGAACTTCATTGGCTCACGTTACTAAGAAGTCCAAGGGCGCGTCCTTTTCAGGCGCAGCTGGCTCCAGGGGCTCAAATGTAATGTCAGCACCTGATTTCTATCTCCCAGCTCTCCTTGTGCTGTACTGTCCTCATTCTCAGTCTCTGAATGGTGGTGCCCAGTGGCTCCAGCATCGAATCCCAAGTTCAAATCCAGATTTTTAGAGGCTGGGATAGACTATGGTTGGCTCAGCTTGGGTCATGTAGCCAGGAGGATGCAACTACATTGGATGATCAGGCCTCCGTCCTGTCCCAGTCAATCTCTGTGGTGTGGAAGCCGGGTCAGGCTTGGTTATATGCTTAACTCTCAGAGCTGGAAAAAATAATTGGAGTGGGGGACAGAGGAAACGCCCTCCTGTACCTCACGGATTGAGAATGGGAGAGGAGTGTTTTGCCAAAAGATATTCCAGTGCTATTAACAAAAAGGTAAGTGGATGCTGAATTGCTAAAATGACAAAGGTGCACTACACCTGGGCTTTTATATCACGTGATAGCAAGCATGCATCCCAGCTCCTCTCTCTGCTGTGAAGTCTCTGTCCTCACCCTAACAAGCTCTTGCAAGCTCGGGAGGAGCCGCGGCCTCACCCACGGTCATCTGTCTTCCTCTACAGAACTCCTGCAGCCCGCAGGATGCTATCACTCATTGGCAACAAGCTGCGTCGGGTCATTAGTTATCTCTTTATGTATATGTCCTGCCTCTTCACCCACGTGGCAGGATTCCGGAGAGCAAGGGTCACGTCTTACTCATCCTTGTGTCCCTCGTAGCACTTTGCCTGGTGTTTGGGGCATGGCAGATAGTCCATAAATCTGCTGACAGATCGAACACCTGATTTATATGCCTCTGGAACCACAGAGGTAGAAGTAGCTTGATTCAAGTACAAAACTAGACAAGAGAGGAAACCGGTGCTCTCCGCACCGTTTCTGAAAGATCGTAGATCTTTTCTGGACTAAATAATACTGCTGGGGTCAGGATGAATAGCGTCTTGCTCCCCAGCCCCCAGCTGCTGGTAGCATCCTTATTTATGAGGGCTTGAGTGAAGGCCCAAGGGACCTTCGTCTCAGCTGTTCAATACCCCTGGGTAGCTCATATGCCCCCACAGCCCACCCAGAAGGATGAAGGATGGCCATCATAGGAAGGGGAGGAGAATGTCTATCCTTAGTGGCTCCCACCGCAAGCCGCAAGACAGAGCCCCAAGGTCCCATCAGTGGGACTGGTCGCTGGCTCTCTGCCTTGCACTGATCCTATTTACTCCCCATCCTCATTCATAACCCTGACATTCAGCCAGGGGAACCGAGAGAGAGAAGGGGGATGGAAAAACGGGGTCAGAAAACATCTACTTGTAGCTTGGTCATTGAAACAGCACTCCTCCCCCACTAGTCTTGGTCCAGAAGCCCCTGTGGGTCCGGTTTAGAAGCCCCCTGCAGGCCGTCCTGGGGCAGGTGTATTGCCCCTTTGTGTCTGAATCCTTCAAACCGCCCTCAAGCAGGTCAACTGACTTGTCCAAAGCCGCACGCCCAAGCCGGGTGTCCCTCACCTGCAAAATGGGCCTCCTGATAATGAGGATTAAACGAGGGAGCCACAGAGAGCACGCAGCTCGACACAGAAAGTCACTAAAATCAAATTAAGGGGCGGGGACAATGAGAAAGCGTGAGTGGTAAAGGAGGGGGTGATAAAGGAGGTCAGGAGAATGGTGGGTAGAGCGGCTGAGGGGCAGGGGCGGCCAGAACAGGGCCCACAGGACCCAGCCATGCAAAGACTCCGCTCACCCCTTGGAGGGAGCGCCCCTGACCGGGTGCGCGACTCCGAGGCCCCGCCCCGGGCTGGCCCCACCCAGGCACTGGGGTCCCGCCCCCTAGCCCCACCTCTGTCCTACTGCACCCCGCCTCTCACCCTAGCCCCGCCTCCAAGGCCCGGAAGCGAAAGTCGTTCCGCCTCTTCCGAGCGGGGTCACGGTCAGGGCGCCGCGAGCGCGGACACCCTGAGTGCGGGGCTCTCGGCGGGACGGGGTGGTCCCCCGCCCGGCGCCATGTCCCGGAACCTGCGCACCGCGCTCATCTTCGGCGGCTTCATCTCCCTGATCGGCGCCGCCTTCTACCCTATCTACTTCCGGCCCCTAATGCGGCTGGAGGAGTACCGTGAGTGACCCGTGACCCCGCGCGGCGGCCTGGTCTCAGTAACAACCCCCCTCCGCTCCCCCCCCCCCCCCCCCCAGCCCTCACCTGTTCCTGGGGCGGTGGAGAGAGCTTGGCTCGGGAGTGAGGCAGGCCCGGGTTCGAATCCTGCCGTGTGCGGCTCTGTGACCGTGGACAAGTGACCTAATCTCTCATACTCTCAGCATCCTCCTCTATAAATGACTGTCTGTAATATCTAAAACAAAACCGTTTAGCCTCCACTGAGACTCCAAAGTGGTAACGAAAGCAGTCTGCACATAGTAGGTTGACACCAAATACTAGTTCACGCGCACAGGTAACGTTCGCTGAACGCTTACTGTGTGTCACATTAGGCACACGTTGGATCTTTTAATGTCCACAGCCTCACTTTGAGGTAGGTATTAAAGCCCGTTTTACAGGTGGGAAAACTGAGGCTCCGAGAGGTAGTATCACAGGCCCAAACCAAGGTCACATAGCTAATATGTTGCAAGGCAGATATTCCAATCCTGGCCTGTGTCTCCAGGGCTTCTCCCGCACACGGAAACTGGGAATGGTGATATTGGAGGGAGGCAGATGGAACCCTAATCATCGTGAGCTTGAAGGTGTTTTTATTGCACTTCATTTCCATTCCCAGAGATGCCTTTGAACGGAAATGTTTCGAACCTAAACCCTTAACCTGGGTTTTTGAATTTTTCCTCTCTTTTTTTCCCCTCAAATCTTTTTTTCAGATTCTGCTGTCTTCCTTCATTTTAAGCGGGTTGCTCACATGACAATGGTGAATATCCTGGGAGTAATTTGCCTCCTTAATCATTCAAGTTCTATCATTCTAAAAGCCAAACTCTCCTTCCTTGAGACCTATACCTCAGCAAGGATTAGCACTTTGATACATCTGAAACCATCTGTCAGAGAGAAAATATTAGGCATTAGAGGCTCATTTTGTTCTCCAGGAAACCTGAATCATCTTGAAGATGGAAGAAGGCCAACCCTGCCCCTGGAGAATATTAGCGGAGGCTGAAAGCTTGGCGATTTGAAGGCAAAAGCTCCGTGTAAATGCTCTGCCCATTACAAATGCTACAACATTTGGTTTCTGGAGGCAGAGCGTTTTTAAGTCCGCACTCCCATTTCCTTGTAGCTTCTTTTCATCAGGCAGGATTGAAATGGCCTCTGTGCATTCTGCCTTCCAGCCTGTGTCCAGGCACCCTGCGTCGGGGTAAACACAGGGCTGTGTGAAGCCCTGCATAATCTCGTTCCATCATCCTTCCTGCCTGGATGTCTGCCCCGGGCTGTTTTATTAGGGCATCGAGCGTGGGACAAGGGGCCCTGCGATGGAGCCCACTAGGAAAGTTTCAGTGAGGAAGACTAAAGCAGTGGCTCTCAGCTGGGGATGGTTTTGTCCCCCAGGGGACATTTGGTTCTTTCTGGAGACATTTGTGCTTGTCACAACTGGGGGTGGAGTGGGGTGGTGTGAGGGAGCTACAGGCATCTAGTGGATAGAGGCCAGGGATGCTGCCAAACTTTCTGCAGTGCACAGGACAGGGCCCCGTGACAGAGGATTGCCCTGCCCCAAATGTGCATGGTGCAGAGGTTGAGAAATGCTCATCTACATCAGATTCAAAAGGTGTGAGTTTGTGCCATGTAACCCAACACCGCCTCATAGGGATACCCTAGAATCTATGTTTGTCTGAGGTGCTTGAGACAGAAAATCAGGCCTTGTAGGCGAACGTTGAGAGAGCGTGGCTACAATATCTGCATTTTAACTGGAAAGCAGTCTACGCCTGCCCACTTTTCTGGTTCAATGTTAATTAATGTGGCCAACTCTTCTCTAAGAGTCCTAGTTGATTCTTTAAACAAGTAAATAATACGAGACGGCTAGTATTTATTGAAAATTTAGTATCTGTCCGCCTCTCTTCCAAGCACTTCATACATATTAACCCATCTAGTTTCCATTTGTTGCAGCTGCTGTGTGATCATCACTCCCATTTTGTATGTGGACAGTGTGTGGTATGGGACAGTCAAGTGACTTGCGCAAGGACCCAGAGTAGATGAGTCAGAACTGGGGTTGGAACCAGTGCACTTAGTCGACCCACCACCATACTGTCTCTGGGAGGGGGAGGGTGCGGGGGGTTTGTCGGGGGACGAAGGCAGGTGAGGGTCTAAATCCCTTACTAGATGAGAATCTTAAGGTAAGTTACTTAACCTCCCAGAGCCCAGCCCGTGTCTTCCTCTGGAGCACTGGAGTTAACAGGACTGAGTTTACAGGTTTGGGGATGTATTAGATGAGATAACAGGTGTGGAAACACCTAGTATAGTATCATAGTAGGTATCCCATAAAAATGTTGAAAAAATAAGGAGCCACAGGGCAGGGAGATGAGACTAGGAGATTTAAGCAGGGCTGGCTGACCGGGCAGTAAACTGGGGCCCAGGAAGGTGAGGTGTCGGTGACCGGGCCGTGGGAACCTGGCGCATCTGGTGTGAGGATGGAGTTGCAACTCATTTCGGCACCTTGAACTCGCATTCAGTTAGCTCCTTTTGCATTTTTTATAACATGGATTTGAGCACTTACCGTGTACTGGGTACTGTGTCAGGTGCCGGGTGTACATGACTGCGCAAGACGGGCAGAGACTTCCTCTCCACCTCCGTGTTCCCACCCCCATCCAACCCACTTCCCTCGCCCTCTCCTTGGACTCTGAGCTGGTCTCCCTGCCTCCTCGGGGCCCCAACAACTACTCCTTCTGTACCCAGCAGCCCCAGTAGTCTTTCTGGTTGCTCTTTTGTGGCTGATTTCTACTCGATTTGCATTTGTGGTTAAAGAACAAGGACTGTATGATTTTGATTCTTTGATATTAGTCACGATTTGCTTTGTGGCTTAATACAGGTCAATTTTTGCCAATGTGCCCTGTGTGCTTTAAGTGAGGATGTCATCTCGTTGTTTATGGAGTTCTGTGTGTGTCGATTACAGATCAAGCTTTTTAATTCTGTGACTTAGGTATCTTGAGGCCATTTTATTAGGTGCACACAATATAGAATACTCTGGAGACTTTTTTTCCAAGTATCATTACGTAAAGGGACCTCTTTATCCCTGCTATTCCTCACCAGCTGTATTTGGCCAATATTATAGTTACCAGCATTGTTTTGGTTAGTGTTTTCCTGGTATATATATCCTGTTATCTTCAGCCTCTGTTTGTCTTTAAATCTCATAACCAGCCTAAACTGGAATTTTAAATTCAGTCTGATAATCCCTTTTAACTGTTAGACCGAGCTCATCTTCATTTATGTTTACTGATGTATTTATATTTGTTTGCCTTCTTTATGTTGTGTTTTGTATTTATTCTTCTTTTTCTGTAACTCCTTTATTTTCTCCTTTTCTGCCTTTGAGTTTTCTTTATTTTCTCCTCTTCTTTTGAAAGTCTTACATTCTTTTGTGATTAAACTTTAAAGTTAGTCAATATCTTTATCCTCCTATGAAATATACAAAGACCTTAGAACGCCTCTCCCTGCCCCACACGCCCGGCCTGCCATGTGTTATTACTACTCCCCAGGCACCTAGGACTTTCAGAGTTTTGTACAGTCACGGATTGTTTCTCCTTGCCCACATGCTTCACTCACCGAGCCCTACATCTCACTCTTTTCCAGTGTCAGTTTTCTTCATCCTGAGGTCCACCTGATAATATTTCTTTCGTGAGCATTTGCAACCGGGAAGATTCATTCTTGTTTGTCAGAACATGTCTAGAGCTCCGGTTTTCCCCGTGGCTGTTGGAAAGCCTGTCTCCATGCCATTTGTTCCTTGAATTTGATCATCTTGCTTGCTGGATTAAAATAGTTCCACAGCCCTCTGCTGTCCCCAGCGTCTAGCCAGCGAAGCTCATGGAAGTATTTTAATCAGGAGGGTGAGGTGATCAGATTTCACTGTCACTCCGGGTCAAGGCTGGAAACAAGAAGGCCTTTTACAGGAAAGCTGTTCTGAGAGTAGGGGGAGGTGACTGTAGCCTGAATCAGAGGAGTGGTGTGGGACCGGAGACAAGTACTGAATTTGGGGGCTGTGCCTAAGAAGTAAACCCTCCAGGGTGAGGGAGGAGACGAAGGAGAATGACACTTAATTTCCAGGCCCCGGCAGCTGAGGAGATGGTGGGTCGTTAACTAAGAAACATGAGAAGGAGTTGGTTTGGGGAGAGGATGAGCGAGCTCAATTTTGGACGTATTGAGTTTTGGGGGTGTGGATGTGCTCTTGGAGATTCCCCGCAGGCAGTGGGGTGTGCTAGTCTGAACTGAGGCACTGGCCCTGGGCCGGAGCTGGATGGGGCAGTGGATCAGCACCGGCTGGGAGTCAGAGTCATTGTAGGTAAGGGCTTCCAGGCGGCACTGAGGAGGGACTGAAAGAGATGAGCTGGCCTAGGGCAGCACACAGCATTGCGTGAACACGGTTGACATCCGGCGTGGTGAACACGGTATTTGCAGAGCAAGTGGTCAGAAGAAAGAGAGCCTTCAAAGGAGACTGAGAAGGAACAGTCAGAGCAAGAGGGTTGAAACCAGCAGAGGCTGTGGGGTCACAAGTCCCGAGAAGACAACTAACTCTTCATGAGAAGGGGGACGGTCAGCAGGGTCAGGCTTCCCGGAGGCAGAAAGAGAAGAAGTGAAAACCCTCATTAGATTTCTGAAAAAGAAGGTGAAGGCCGTAGGTTTTCTTGTTGAGGATGCTCTCAGTGGTTTGGTAGTCGTCAGAGAGCAGGCTGCAGCGGACGGAAGAGCGAATAGTGTGTTAAATTGACTAAAGATGTTCGCACAGCGAGGAGAATGCTATATTTGCAGCAGGTCAGGGTGTCTAGGGGGAGTTTTGTTTCAGGGAGAGATGGCACGGCCAAGAGGTGAGGTCTCTGATCAGAGAAAGATGAAGATAATCCGTAGAGTGACAGGTGGTAGGGGGTCTTGAGATCAGATGGAGGAGAGAGCCTTGGACCGAAGGCAGGACACCCCTTGCACCGGCTCAGGAGGGAGGGCAGGTATGGATGCAGCGAAATATAGGTTTGTTGTTGGGAAGTTGTGGGCACTTCTGGGTGATGACTTCTGTCCTCTTTGTAACGCGGCAAGTCCGGTCATCGGTGAGTGAGAGGCACCGCCCGCAGCCAGACTCGCTCGCTCTTCAAACACTGCCTTTCCTGAGCTTCTGTGACCACCCCCTCTGCCAGTCGTCTTGCCTTTGCTCTTTCGCTCCTGCCTTTCAGCCACTCCTTCTTAGCCTCTCTTGGTGGGTCTTCCTCTTCTGACCACCTTTCCTCCATTTATATTCCCCAGGACTCTGGGCAGACGGAGGGGAAGGGCAGCGCAGTTCTTGGAAGGTCAGGGCAAGGTAGGCCACACATCCAGTCCTTGAGAAGCGGGGCCAGTGGCTGGCAAGGGAAGAGCCCACACCACGGAGGGCCCGAGTATCGAGTCAGTGCCGGCCCTTCAGCTGGGCCAGCCTGACCAGTGGTGGCCAGCCTGGGTGGGCAGAGACCCCACCCCGCAAGCTATTGGAATGAGCCTCGAGGCAGCAGAAAAGAAGAGGAAGGCTGCTTAGATAAAATAAAGTCAAGGCGATCGCCCAGGCTTTCAAAGCCGGCAACCCACTCCCACAAGACCGCCTTGTTGGGTTTCATGTTGACATTCAGCGTGGTCTGCAGCTCTTTCACTGACTCAGCCGGACTTTGCTGAGTGTCACACGGATTACAGGGTCAGTGCTACACGTGACACTTCAGTACGAAATGAGCACTGGGGAGTCGGCATCGGCGTTGGCAGTCAGCGATCTCAAAGCAGAAGTACGGGGCCGGTTCTGTTGTGCTTCCGGAGGGAGTCCCAGATGATGCTTTTTAGCTCTCAGCCTGCTGGCACGGCGTGGTTTACTCGAGGAGCCCACGTTTCGGGGAGAGTACAGCTGCCATAGCTAGGGCCTCATCGGCTTTGTGTCCTAGAGCTAGACCGTGATCCTGAACGTGGGCTTTTAAAAGTAACATGCACTTTATACTCGCCCGTGAAATGAGACAGAATAGGATCGTTTTCTGTGATCCTGTTCGTTTTTAACTTTAATTAGATGTGCAGACGCATAAAATCGTAGAGTTCTGCCAGAAACCCTGTGCTCAGTCTCCTCATTTGGGTGACTTGTCCAAGGTCACTTGGCACATTGATTGCTGGATGGACTCTAGACTCTGACTCTCTGACCGTGGCTGCCGCTTAATGATGCCTGTTTCACGTGCCTTTAAGACAGAAAAGAGTGCTTCCCAGCAGAGGGAAAGGTTACGGAATTGCTGTGAGACCCCACTGCCCTACCACCCGGCCGGTTCTTTTTTTTTTTTTTTTTTTTTTTTTTTTTTTTTTTTTTTTTTTTTTTTTAAATTTTTTTTTAACGTTTTTATTTATTTTTGGGACAGAGAGAGACAGAGCATGGACGGGAGAGGGGCAGAGAGAGAGGGAGACACAGAATCGGAAACAGGCTCCAGGCTCCGAGCCATCAGCCCAGAGCCTGACGCGGGGCTCGAACCCACGGACCGCGAGATCGTGACCTGGCTGAAGTCGGACGCTTAACCGACTGCGCCACCCAGGCGCCCCACACCCGGCCGGTTCTTGTATTGCTGTACCTTCTGCCCCACCTGAAGTATGTTGTGTAGAGTCGGAACAGGGTTGTAAGTAATCACTTGTTCCAGAAATAATTCTTACCTCAGAAGGGCATTTTCCCCATGATATGCCAGGTACTAGAATACACTTTTTACAAAAAATTTTTTATGTTTATTTATTTTTGAGAGAGAGAGAGAGAGAGAGAGAGAGAGAGCGAGCGCGCAAGTGGAGAAGGGTCAGAGAGAGAGAGGGAGACACAGAATCCAAAGCAGCGTCCAGGCTCCAAGCTGTCAGCACAGAGTCCGACGTGGGGCTCGAACTCACGAACTGTGAGATCATGATCTGAGCAAAGTCGGACGCTTAACCAACTGAGCCACCCAGGCGCCCCTGGAATACGCTTTTTATTTCTCTCACCATAGAGTCAAATACAGTGCAGACAGACTAAGGTCTTATTTTCCAGCCGGTATTACAACGCTCCCTGGGTTCAACCAGACTGTCTAGTGAGGAAATAAAAGTGTTTATAGTGTTGGGAGGAGTCAGTCCTTCCAGCGGCCATTTAGTCCCCCTCAGCCTCTGGTTCACACTTGCCACCATGGCCATTTTTTTTTTTTTTAAGTTTATCTAGTTTTTGAGTGAGAGAGTAAGAGAGAGCGTGCATGAGTCGGGGAAGGACAGGGAGAGAGAGGGGACAGAGGATCCAAAGCAGGCTCTGCACTGACAGTGGAGAGCCCGACGTGGGGCTCGAACTACAAGCCGTGAGCTCATGACCACTTGGTCCCCTCCGCCACTAGTTCAGTGGGGCACCAGAGCACATCCAGGCCCGGAGTACCCCACAGGC
Source organism: Prionailurus bengalensis (assembly GCF_016509475.1). Taxonomy (NCBI): domain Eukaryota; kingdom Metazoa; phylum Chordata; class Mammalia; order Carnivora; family Felidae; genus Prionailurus; species Prionailurus bengalensis. The sequence continues at coordinate 185,511,675 of NC_057344.1, read as the reverse complement.
AGCTGGAGTGCAGAATGCAAACACTGAAAACGTAATTTTTAAATTTTTTATTTGCTGTTTTAAAAAAAAGATAACTTTGAAGTAATCGTAATGGCCCAGTCATAAGGAAGTGTAAGGACTTCCTAAAAACTTGTTTTGCAGTTGAATATTTTAGTTATTAAAAATAAACATTGCAACCAACAGAAAAGACCTAACAATAGTATGATAAATCCCTGTATCTTCATCACCTAGATTTGCCAGTTAACATTTGGCCGCATTTGCTCCCCCCCCTTCCCGCCCCATATATTATATTACAGATCTATACATTCATGCATACATACATACACACACATAATTACATCTACATATAATTATTACTGTTGTTTTGCTGAACCCTTTGAGAGTAAGTTTCAGGACATTGTGAGTTTTCATCCCCCAACACTTCCGCATGTGTTTCCTAAGAACAAGGGCATTCTCTTACATAACCACAATGCAGTTATCCAGGCCAGGAAATTTAATGTTGACACAATGCTACTATCTCATATACGGTCCATATTCAAATGTTGCCATTTGTCCGATTACTTCAGGTTTCGAGTTGGGTTTAGTTTTAACCGTCTGTTGCCAAGGGGAGACAGGGAGGCGGCGTCCTGAGGCTGTTTTCTCACTGGGCACGGCTCCCAGGTCCTCTTCTGCACCTGCTTTTCAGCTTCTAGCTGCTGGCCCATCCCTCGGGAGCCCTTGACCCTTCTCAGGGGGTGCTTGGGAACACTCTTCCTTTGTTGCTTCCTTGTGAATGTTAAAGTAACAAGTCACAGAGTGGAGCTGTTTCACAGTGTGGCCATTCAATAGAAAGATACATGTTTCACTTTCAAAGACTTAAAAATCATTAGGTGGATTCTGTCACTACAATACGATAATCAGCCTGTCCACATGCATTACCAGTTTTCATAATAATGCTTGGCCCTTTGACTGGAGATAATGATCCTCAATTAAAACTACAAATCAAACCACTGCCTTAGCACCAGGGGGCAGAGTCGGGCTTGCTGAGACACTAGAGTGAGGACTTTTCTAACTGACATTGCAAAGCTCCAGGCCCAGTATTACATATTTGCGTCTTAATCATTTCACTCCTGATAGAAACATGCTCTCTACTGAAAAGTCAGTAATTAGCTTGTCCTGATTTGTTCACATGGTTAAAGCCCTGACTTCTGCATTGCCCTTTTCCTGAGGTTCATAGACCCTTGCCGTTTCTCTTAATGGTGGCAAAATAGAAACTTAGCGGCAACTTCAGCAACGGGGACTTCTAACTCCTGAGGGACCAGTTTGTTTTCCTTTTAGCATATTCCGCATTCACAGATTTTAAAGTGTCTTTGTGTCCTATCATGAATTTATATAAGACTGCTTTGGCTTTAGAGTATTTATAAAACATTAACGGATTAAAGAAAACCAGGGGATGTAGATAGGATGCTCATACCGGTTATCACTTGGTAGGAACTAGTTCAGCAAATCGGTTTAAATTGCCTGTCCAAGCCAAAAAAAACGAGGTGGTTGCATAAGGACAAGGATTATAAAGAGATTATGGTCTATTTTAAATAAATCCTTAGCCTCTCTCCAACCTCATTAGCAATTAGCAAGAAGGTGTGAAGACAGGGATTCCGCTCTCTTCACTTGGTTCTCCATTGCATTGTAAGAGATTAGGACACAATTAGACATTCTGTCCTTGTTACCAAAAGTCAACTTCCTTTGGTGCTTGGCCGTCTGCCAGTGTCTTCGGCCTCGCGGTACCTGCCTCTTGGAGAATGTGTTCAGTACAGCAGGATGTCTGATTTTCTTAAATCTGTGGCTAGAAAGCTTTCTGGCAGTTGATCATTTTTTTTTTTTTTTTTTTTCTTTTTAAGAGCCACCTCTTTCATAATACTGGCAAATGGACCTTTTAGGTGTGGACAGTTGTATCTGTTTTCGTTCCTGGCCCAGATGACAGTGTCGTCTTTTACTAGTTGGCATTTTCTTTTTTTTTTTTTTTTTTTTTTTTAACGTTTATTTTTGGGACAGAGAGAGACAGAGCATGAACGGGCGAGGGGCAGAGAGAGAGGGAGACACAGAATCAGAAACAGGCTCCAGGCTCTGAGCCATCAGCCCAGAGCCCGACGCGGGGCTCGAACCCACAGACCGCGAGATCGTGACCTGGCCGAAGTCGGACGCTTAACCGACTGCGCCACCCAGGCGCCCCTAGTTGGCATTTTCTAAGAGCGTCTTTGAGACACATCCGTACTTTGAGAACTTACATGTTGACAATACGGTAGGGCTCAACCCTACAGGAGTTTAATGTCTTAGGAAGTGAGATCGCCTTTTGTGTTGTAGTTATTTTAGAAAACCTGACACTTGAGAGGCTCCGTTGTCCGCCCTTTGGCCTATCTTGGTCCAGAGGGTCTTGGTTGCCACTTACCTGCTACTTTTCAGAGAGGCCCGGGGAAACCATTGGGCCGTTGTCTGTAATGGCCTTCATTATGCTCCGTCTTCCCTCCGTCTCCCTTAGAATTAGATCTCAAGATTCACATGATCCCTGTTGGCCAGTATTTTATTTGCCAAAGCAAAACTTAACATTGATAAAACTATCAGGTAGGTCACTTAGGATTGACTTTCTGTCACATCACTGGAGAAGCAGGTTCAATGGATATTCGATTTGGCAAATCCCCGTTCCTTGTACCTTCGTGCTTCTTGTAACTTTATGAGAATCCAGAGGCCAGAATAAAGAAAACAGCCTAATATTAAATAAAGAGCTGAATGTGGATTTCAAGAAACACTGTCAGCCTGATTAAAACAAAGGTCTGATTACAGCGTTTAATTACTGTAATTTAGTAGTAAACATCCTTTGGCTCCAAGTCTTTCCCCCGAAAAGCCGCCATTTGTTTGTCAAGATACTTAAAATAATAAGTCTTTGTTTTCACAGACCTTGGGTTTATTCTCAACCACTTAGAAAGATGTGTCAGAGCACGTGAAGCCCACAGACATAAAATGCCCAATTTCTCTTGGCCCTTGCCTGTTGGGCATCTCCAAAGAGGTGGGCTAAAGCTGCCGGAGCTGAACCTCGCTTACTAATTGGCACAGCACCTGCAATCAATTAGGGAAGCTTCAATTATCCAAACCGAAGCCACCCACCCAAAGATTAATTTTCTGCTCTATTTCCTATCAAAAACATAGCATATTTAGCTCTGGGTCTAGTCCTTCGGCAGAGCGCATTTGAGACATAGAAACTACATCGTTTTCTTGTTAATTGTACTTGTTCCTTCAATTCAGCAGCCTTCCCCTCATAATATCCCACCCACTAGCTCTTTCAGAATTGTTCTTTTTCTGTTGTTTTGTTGCCTTTCCAAAATGCTGAGATCACCGAGAAAAGCTGTTAGTTGGGAGCTTTTTTTTTTTTGAAGTATGGCTCTCTTTTCCTTTATTGAAAATAGCCAGTCTTTCTGCTCTATAGGATTGAACTTCCATCACGTAAAAGCTGTGAGTTCTGGGGTCTCTGAATTTGGTAGCACTCATGTATATTGTTTCTGAATTGTCCCCTGCATGTCATTGTCCCATATAAATAGAAAGATTTCTACCACCATGGTACACCCACATCTACCTCCCTCCCTTTCTTTTCTTTTCTTTTCTTTCTTTCTTTCTTTCTTTCTTTCTTTCTTTCTTTCTTTCTTTCTTTCTTTCTTTCTTTCTTTCTTTCTTTCTTTTTGAGAGAGAGAGAGAGCAAATGTGAGCAGGGGAGGGGCAGAGAGAGGGAGACAGAGTATCCCTAGCAGTCTCCGCCCTGTCAGCACAGAGCCTGACTCGGGGCTCAAACTCATGAACTGTGTGTGAGATCATGGCCTGAGTCAAAATCAAGAGTCAGACACTTAACCGACTGAGCCACCCAGGGCCCCTCACCATCTCCCCCACCCGCCCCCAGCCTTTCTAAAGAGCAGTTTTTCTTCTGTGTTTTTTAGAGAAAGAGCAAGCCATAAATCGAGCCGGTATCGTTCAAGAAGATGTACAGCCACCAGGTAAACTTAAAAATCAAAGCAAAATCTCATTTGTACCGCTGTGGGGGGGGGGGGTGTGCTAGATGGTGATTGTGCTGTTCCTTGCACACCCGTGGCTGTTCTATGGGTGCACCCCAAGACTTCATTTTGATATTTCACCCCAGAATGTTTTTTGTAAGTTTGCACGTTCCCTCTTTTGCATTTGATAAGTAGGCATGAAAACCTCACAAGTGTGCGATCGAATACCAAGTGTGAATAGCTGTTCTGCAGGCTTATTTCCAAGCACCTAGTTAAACACTAGCCTCACGGGAAAAGGCTGTTTGCTTGTGAACTGTTTTAATTGATACAGAATTCTGCTTTATACAGAGGCTCAAAAGCTCCCTTTGTGGCTGACTAGTTAGTTACGTTCAGATGATCCAAGTTGAGTGAGAATGAGAAGTTTCCAGTTTCGTAACTAAAACTCTTGTAATCTGTGGCAGCGTTCTTTTTTTTTTATTTTTTGTTTAGTTTTTGTTAACTAGGCCAGATACGTCGCTTCCTGTTGTGCGGCCATGTCTGAGCCATTTTGAAATCTGTCATGGCGGCCATGGCCTCCCAGCCGTCACTTTCCAGGACTCTGGCAGCTTACCCGCACTGTCTCAAACTATGTGGGAGTTGCACGACTCAATTCTGATGACATTTCGCTTGTTTGCCGTTGAGGGAAGTGGTAGGAAGTTTAAAAGCGAATCCTGTTTTGATTCATGTTTCTTTCTCTAGGGTTAAGAGTGTGGTCTGATCCATTTGGCAGGAAATGAGAAGGCTATCAGCACCTCAATTATGAAAGACATCTTCTTGCTTTCGATTCTGCAGCAAGTACAATAAATGGCCTCGCTACAGAACGATGGCTGGAGAAGAAAAGTCTGTAAGGCTGAAAATAAGAGCGCTGTGCACAAGGATTAATATTTCCCTTCTTAGGTATCAAAAGAACCCCGGAGCAAATCACACCATTAGGGAGGTTTTCATGATTCGCTTTACTTTCTAAAAATGAAGCTGTCTCACCCAGCTGTGTTTGGAGGAGTTCTACTTATTATTCAGTCTCTGCTGCTCTCCCAGCCGAGCTGTGATGTGAATGCAAGCAGCCAGTAGACTCGGGAAGGTCCCAGTCTGTGTTGCCATTTCCCAAATAGGAAATTTCAGTGGAACGCCACCGTGCTGAGCAGCCCCACGGGGCTCTTTGAAAATGGGCCAGTTGATAAAACTCTTTGAGGACAAGGTGCACTGTACTCCTGAAGAATAACCAGTTCAGCTTAACAGTCTTGTCGGAGGCTGCTGCGTGTTGGGGTAGAAATCCGTGTTGCACTAACAGAAGTGAAATGTGTGTATTAAAATGGATCTGTTCTTAATTCACAATGGTGTAGGTTTTGTTTGTTTGTTTGTTTGTTTGTTTTTGAAAATCCTTTATCAACTCTGTAAGTTACAGTAAGAAGCCCTGTTTGGCTGGACGGTGTTTGACTAGATGTTCGGCGGCATGGCATTCGTCGTTGTGTCTACAGGTAAACATTTTCAGGGTAAATAGCACATTTGTTGACGCAGGTGACTTGTTGCTCACGGTGTCCTACCAGGGACCCCACCGGGTGCTGCAGAGAGGAGGGTGAGGATACCTTTGTCCCTCTGGTGCTCGGCCTGGCCCCTTACTAGATTATACGCCTTTGAAGAGATCCCCCTTTTTCGCCTTCAGGTTTCTCAGAGTGCCGTGCACATTACCGTAGGTTCTCCTTAGACGAGCTGCCTGATGACATCATTTTATTACTGTGAGCTGCGAGTTTGCATAACAGACAGCAGACGCAGTTAGGAAATTATCGTCAGAATGAAATCGGATTGATCGTTCCAAAACCAAAGTCATCATTTTTTTGGGTAGACATTCCCTAACCTTTAATTGACTTCTGGTTAATAACGCAATGAAAGAAGTTGACTCGTTCAGGGTACTTTTGGCCACTGTTTCCCTTGGAGGGGGCAGCAGGAAGTTGTGTAACCTGAAGCCAGGCATTCCATGGGTGCTTGATGGAGATTTCTTTATGACTGAGGCGAGTGCATGTGCCATGTGCTCTGGAAGATGTAGCGAACTCTGGGGCCGTGATTGCCTGTTTGTCAGATGGAACAGACTGCGTTTTGTCTCTTGAGTGGGATCTTCGTCCTGGCCTTGACACTGCCCTGGGTACACCTCTCCGCAGAGATAAAGGGGCTCTCTGTCCCACTCAGCTGCCTTGATGTTTATAAAAGGATCAGTCTACGCGTTGTCCGAGGTGTCCCATCAGACTCTGCTGCCCACGCTTAGCAAACGGTGGGGCGGGTCGTAAGAGAGGCTGCTCTTGAGGATGGACTCAGGGCCTCGGGGTTCAGCCACGTGGTTCCCGCGTGTGCCTCCGGGACAGTAAGGAAAGCCTTCGGAAGTGGGGATCTTGGTCAGATACAATTAGGAAACACAGAGTTAAAGTGAGTTAGGCTTATTTGCTTCTCATTTGGTGATTTCCAAGAGAGGCTTACCGTTTCCCAAATGTATTTGATCACAAAATATTTTTCACGGATTATCTTCTGGGGCTAGTGACCAACAACATCCTTTTGGGGAAATCTTTCAGGACCCTTTAATAATTCTTAAAATTTTTTGAGGCCCCCAAAATGTTCCCCTTTATGTGGGTTATATCTGTAGATACTGTGTTAGAAATTAAAACAAAATTTTAAAATATTAATTAATTTCCTTAAGAATATTGATAACAAACCCATATAGAATTATATGACATATTTTTATGTGAAAAATCTGTTTGCCAAAACAAAAAATAATTAGCGAATTTCTTTAATGTCTAGCATAATAGATGCCTCTTAACAGCTAGATTCTAATATCTGCTTCTGCATTCGATCTGTTGCTGTATCACATGTCATGTGGCCTCTGGAAAACTCCACGTATATACTCATAAGAAGATGAGAGTAAGAAAAGGCAAAGAAGCTTTAATGGGATTATAAACATTGTTTTGACCATGCAGACCTCCCGAAAAGGTCTCAGAGACCCCTGAAGGTCCCTGGACCACACTTTGACTTTAGTTGTTTTTCTTGGCTTTAGTCACACCTTGCAGAATTGTGTGTCAAACGTTGCCTGCAGTGAGCTGTGCTTTGGCATGTCCACATTAAGGGAGACTATCAGGGGCGGGAGAAACTGCCAGAACTTTTTACTGTCATTACCAAAGTGCAGTTGTTGGATTCCTCATTTTCAAGGTCAAACCGTATCGTCTTTAGGACAGCTCAGGCTGACTTTTTTTTTTTTTTTGGGACAGAGACAGAGCATGAACGGGGGAGGGGCAGAGAGAGAGGGAGACACAGCATCGGAAACAGGCTCCAGGCTCCGAGCCATCAGCCCAGAGCCTGACGCGGGGCTCGAACTCACGGACCGCGAGATCGTGACCTGGCTGAAGTCGGATGCTCAACCGACTGCGCCACCCAGGCGCCCCAGGCTGACGTTTTTGAAATCTCAGAACCAGAAACAGCTACGTTGCCCAGCATTGGATACCTTTATCCTGTGAACGTCAGTGTGTGTAACTCATTGCCCACTTTGTACTGGCTGATGGGAAGCTCAGCCACATTTGTGGTCCAGCTTTCTAAAAAGTACCTAAGCCCTTGTGGAATTTACTCGGGCCAGTGCATTCACTTTATCCTTTTCTTCCCCCAACCTCGTTTTCTCTTCTGCTATCTCGCTCCAGTCTTTCATCTTCTATTGTACATTAGACTCCTTATTTTATTTTTATTTTATTTTATTATTTTATTTTATTTTATTTTATTTTATTTTATTTTATTTTATTTTATTTATTTTTATTTATTTTGAGAAAGAGAGAGAGAGACAATGAGCAGGGGAGGAGCAGAGAGAGAGGGTGAGAGAACCCCAAGTAGGCTCTGCATTGTCAACACAGAGCCCACTGTGGGGCTCGAACTCATGAGCTTGAGGTCAGGACCTGAGCTGAAATCAAGAGTCGGATGCTTGACCGACTGAGCCACCCGGGCACCCCTAGACCCCTTATTTTAAAATGAGGTGGGCACAAACAATATTTATTCAGTTAAAAACCACTTTTCATCTAGTAAGAGAAATGAACTCACGACAGATTAAAATAACGTGGAACCTGAAAAGTGCCTTGAAAGGTATTCAGGGTGTCTTCCGACACTGGACGTACACAAACCCTATGTCCCTGGGGTCCTGCTCCCAGTTCCTTATGCAGCAGAAATGCATTCACAGGTTCACCAGAAGCCATGGAGCAGAATGTTCACCGCAGCACTGGAAAGTGGCCAAATGCCCATCAACAGTACAATGAAGAAATGAGCTGTGATACATTCACATGACGCGATACGATACAGCAATGACAATGAACAATACAGCGAGTCCCACAAACAATGCCGATAAACACATGAAGGAAGCCATTTGCAAGAGTACGCTTGGATTCCGTTCAGATGAATAGAAACAGAGTAAACTAAGCCATACAGGTAGAAGTCAGGATGGTGGCTACTCGTGGGAAGGAAGAGGGTTGGTGGCTGGGGAGGAATGCAGGTGCTTGTCACGGTGCTGATCTCTTCTATTTTTTGTTTCTATCCGGGTGCAGGTTACATGGGTGTACTGAGTTTTTGAACACTGACCTGTGCAAATTCACGTTCTTTTCTCAATGTGCGTCGTCCTGAAAGGTGTTAAAAAATGGCACATAAAGTGGCTTTAGCAGGAAAAGAAGTTGAATCTGATTTAGAAGAAAGAGAAGTGGCATCAGGAAGCTTTCCAGAGAACGACGCTGTTCAGTGGAAGGAGCAGGGCTTTGGGGAGGGACGGCCAGTCCTACCCTGTGGCGTTGCCGGGGACATGAGGAACACTGTGTAAAGTGCCAGGCACATGCCGGCGCCCGCGGAGCCGGATTGATGACGGCTGTTCCCATCGGTGGACCAGCGGACATTCCCGCAGAGCCATGAGAAATGCCTGGGATTCAGACACGCGGGGAGTGACAGCGGCGCGACATTAACAAAACCGAACACGGCTTTGAGAGATGGTTGGGCTCGGGGCAGGGCAGGTGTGTGTGGGGAGGCACCGCCACCATGGACTTTGCCTGTCCCGTGCCCCCCCACCCCCACCCCCACCCCCCCCCACCCCCCCGGGCCTGGGCTTGGCCTACAGCAGGCACTCGTTAGTATTTGGCTGGATCGAACGAGCAGTTGAAAGAATGAGGGAGGAACAGTGGAAGGGAATGGGAGTTTGGGACCCTGTGGTGGACACTCGGGCATGTCGGGCTGATAAGTTCTACTTAACTTCTACATATGAAGCATTATAAGCGGGAGGTGGTCTGAAACCGTTAAAGGCAGAGGGCTCGCCCCAGAGCGGCACTCGTCAGTGGTGGCAGGAACAGTCCCACCCCGTTACCTGCCCACGTGAGGGAAGTGCAGACACAGACGAAGCAGCCTGAAAGGCGAGCAGCGGTTTGACAGACCGGTCAAGCTTTATCTTTTTGAATCTGATTTAAAATAATGGGCTCGCACTTTGTACTTTTTGCTTTGTACAAAATCTCTAATGAAACTAATGTCGCTGTACAGATCCTCGTTGGATTGGGATGTAGGAACAGGAACGGGGCTTCGCCCCCAGGTAGTTGGGAAAGAGCACTGAACCGGAGGCTGAACGTGAGAGGCTGTTCTCCGGTCCCCACCAGTCTGGCTGGGAGGTCCCGTGTGCTCAGCAAGCTGGGAGCCCCCTGCCTGCCCGAGGCTCCCCTGTTCTGACGCACCAGCAGATGAGAACACCCCGGTCGTTGTCCTGGGCGGGACTCCATGGATGGTTGATTTCACTCTCCCAGACCTGACTCTGCCTGCTGGTAACTGACAACCCCTGTGGGTGCAAACAGGGGAGCCGCTGGGGAGCCTGCTGTGTGTCCCACTGAATATGTGCCTGAAGAGGGGCATTGCCTCGGCGACTGTCTTTCCAAGAGAAGGGGTTCCGGTCAGCAGGGAGCCCCTCATTCCTCTGCTAAGTGCTGTTTCCCAAACTCTGATCATTTGAACACACTGGAGACAAAGGAGGGGTCATTGCTCCTCACCAGAGTTGGGGAACAGTTTGTAGCAGTCTCCTCTTCCTGGGGTTCCCTCTGTGAGCATACATGATTAAAATAAAATTCAGTAAAAAAAACAAAAACAAAAACAAACAAACAAAAAACAAACAACAACAACAAAAACCGAAGATGCTTTGTCCAGACCCCTTCTGGTTGCACGTGAGAGAAAACCAAACCCCAAATGATGTAAAAGGGAATTCAATCATGTAATTGAAAACTCCAGAGTCACAATCGTTATATCTTGTCACAATCATTTTTTCAAATACAAAAGTCCTAGGTCACAATCTTCTGTGAATGTAGAAAGGATGATACCCAGAGCCCTGGAGGATGAGGCACGCTGGATCTCCTAGACAGTTTAAAGTTTTACCTGCCCTAGTAGATGTTGATTGCTCCCTTCACCCGGCACCTTACTCCCTGTCTCATGGGAACATTTACTCCCACCTCCCACTTCCCGTTTGCTCATCCTGCTCCCATTTTGTCTCCTGACTTTATCCCACGCTGCAGGAGTAGGCATGTGGTCCAATTGGCCAATCAGAACATTGTGCAAACTTCTGGCCACAGGGATTTCATCCACGCTGGGCATGGGACCCAAACCAAGCTAATCAGGTCAAGCTGGAGTTAATCTTGCCTGCTGGCTTGTGTGGTCAGAGCAGAGAATGGTCTCCTTTTCACCAGAGTTTGAGGTGTTGGCAGCCATCTTGCCACCATGAGGGCAGAGCTGGTCTGAGAGGAACACCATCAGAGGAGGAAACAACAGGAGATAGAAGCCAGATCATGATGCTATAGATCCTACCTCCTGGATCCACTTGTGTCTGAAGCAAGGATAGCTCTGGATTAGCAAATACTGTTCATAAGCTCCTTTTTTTGCACCATTTGAGACTGGGTTTTTGTCACCTGCAGCCAAAAGAGTCTTGAGCGGGCATCTCAATTTTATATTTTAATTACTTTTCTGTCATTTCCGCCTTAAATAAAGGATGCTCAACATAATTCAGCCTGTCTTTACGACTTGGGCGTGTTGCTATTGTACAGATGTGCCTAAGGAGCTGCTGGGGCGGGTCAGACATTATCTGCTGAGCTTGTGAGATTTCTGGCTTTTCTGTTTTTCTTATCTCTGCCCTGCCTCACAGCTGTTAAGGAGCAGACTCTGGCTTCATCTCAGATTCGTTGCTTCTAGTCTGCAGTGAGATTGGAAAGCAGTTAGCCAAAATTTGGGGATCTGGCATTAAATGAAAGTAAACGCCTTTAATGTGGATTTGGAGGCTCTGGTGGGGACGGGTTGCAAGGGCTTCGTGACATTTTGGCTGCCCCCGAGGATTTTTTTTTTTTTTTTTTTTGGTGTTTGCTGTTTGTTTCTGCTTGGTTCTGGATGGATGAGGTTTCCTGATTTTTCTGTTAGTTGAGACTTTCACTGTAACAAGATTTTCACACTAAAGGAGTGTGCACTGTGAGCAAATGAGCTAGGGTTGAAATGTCTTATAACTTAGCCAAGTTACTGAGTTTGCTTCAAAGAAGAAACAGCAGCCGACAGCAGTATTCTGAACCCCAGGCTGACCTTTAAGTTGTTTTGCTGCTTTTCTAAAATAGCCCCTTTATTTTCAACCTCTAATCACATATACTGACTTGCAAGGGAAGGAAAAAAACCCAAGCATGCTTGTATCAGAGGGAGCGGTCCACTTAAGGCAGATGTGGAATCAATTTGGGCAAATGTGAGTTGCCAGCTTCTGAACTTTTCTGCTAAGTATATTCGCCCTGGAATACATCAGAACCACTTAAGCCTCATAAATGTGTTGCTGGAATATTGGGTAAACGTGTGTAAGGGGGCATTCAGCTTGCTGCCCTGGCTGAGTTGAGTGAAAACCCAAAGGGGCACATTCTTCTCTGAGAAACTCAAATGAAGACAGTTGTGTCTGGGAAAAATATAACTGAGGTCTGGTTTTGAGATTACTAGGAAAATGGAAGCTCCGGTGATTTATCTTGCAGAATGAGCAAAATCTGCCTTCTACAATGGCTATTTTTTATGTTTATTTGTGCTCCCACTTGATGTGGACTCCCATCAGAGATATAATATACCGAGCACGAAACTGTTACTTGGTTTTTGTCATCAAAAGAGCAGGACTCCGTTTCTGCTGGTCCCTGCTTTTTGAAAGTTGGTCTGTGGCTTTGGGGGACAAGTTAGGCAGACGACTGGGAATCTCAGAAGGGTCGCTCCTGTTGCTTCGCTCACTAAACACATGACTCCTCGGTTCATTTGAGCTCTCCATCAACTTTGCACCAGCTTTCCATGGGTTTCAGTGATGAAGACAGTGGTTGTGGTGAGTGTCGGTGAGCTTGGCCCAGCCTGTCCCCCAAGGCCTTGGCCTCCAGGATATGCTTCCAGGAAAGGAATCGGAAGACACATAAGGGCAGTTGATTCTCTAGTGTCTAGAATGCCTAATACAATTACACGAGCATGGTAGGTGTAATGGGTTGAATCGTGTCCACTCAGAATTCATTATGTCGAAATCTTAACTTCCAGCATCTCCGAGTGTGACTGTATTTGGAGATGGGGTCTGAGAGAGATAATTAAGGTAACTTGAGGACATCAGGGCCGGTCCTAATCCAGTATGACTAGTGTCCTTTATAAGCAGAGGAGAGAAAGACACTGACAGACTCACACAAGTCACAGGAAGACACAGGAAGAAGATGGCCATCTATAAGCCAAGGAGAGAGGCCCCAGGAGAAATGAGCGTATCAATAACCTTGATCTTGGACTTCTGTGAGAAAATCAGTTTCGGTTGTTGAAGCCACCCAGGCTGTGGTACTTTGTTATGGCGGCCCTGGCAAACTAATACGGTAAGTTGCCTGATAAGCATCTGCTGGATGCTGTTACGTCCTCCTTGTGAGTATTTCTCTAAAACTAAAACTCTTTGTCGTATAGGATCATGGCCTTAGCTGGAGGGTGAACTTCTTCCAAGGTCCACAACCCTGCCTGCTTTCCCATATTACTCATCCACACGGCCTTCCATCCCTACGGATCTACTCCTGTCCCTCGACATGCCCCTGATGCCTTCCTGCCCCTCCCCATCCCTCTGCCCACGTTCAGTCCTGGTGGAAACTTGTCCTTCAGTTTCCAATGAAACTGGTCCTTCGAGGACCCTTCAGGCCTTGTCACCTATGCAAATACTGCAGTTATTTCCAGACCTGTTTAAAGTTTGTCCCCCCCCCCCCCCAAGGCTTCCTTGGTCTTAGCCTCCTCCTAACATGACTGTCAGCTTCTATCCTTGTCCCCTGTAGTAGACAGATCCTAACATGGCCCTGTGTACCCCATCTCCCCTGAGTGTGCGTGGGACTTGTAGGTATATGTGATGGACGTCATGCCCATGATTAGGTTACTGATCAGATGACTTTCAAGGGTGTCTTGGTTGGTCCTTACCTACTATGGTGGGCCCTTTCGAGGGACTGGGTCCTTCCTGAAGGATGAGATTTGAAGTGTAAGAGAGATTCCCCTTCTGGCCTTGAAGAAGCAAACAGCCATGTTGCTAACTGAGGAGGGGAGCACACGGCAAGGACTTGAGAGTGGCCTCCAGGACAAGAGCCTTTCGCAGCCAACCGCTGGCGGGAGAATGGGATCTTGGGTCTGCAGCCACAAGGATATGGACTCTGCCACCAAAAGCAGCGGGCCTGGGAGAGGACCTGGAGCTTCAGATGAGATCATAGCGCCAAACGACACCTCGCTTTCGGCCTGGTGGGACCCCGAGCAGAGGACCCAGCTCGCCCACACCCAGGCTACTGACCCAGGAAACTGGCACGATACGCTTGTGTGGTTTTAAGCTGCTGGCAGGGTAGTGGTTTTGCGGTTAATAGTTCTGCGGCCAAAGAACGGATGCACGCTACTTGCTGTCACACGCCAGCCAGGGTGGCCCTGTTAGAATGCAAGCAGATGGCCCTCCTTGGCTCAGAAATGTCTCCTGTGGGCCTGGTGATGCAAGCCCAAGGCCCAGGACGTCTTCCATGATCTGACCTCCAACCACCCCTGACCGCATCCCTCTTACTTTCTCTCCTGTTCCCTTCTGCTCCAGGCACGGTGGCCCCCTCACTACTCCAGGAATGCATCGGGCCTGCTCGCGTTTCCACCGCCTTTGGTCTCTCCATCTTGAATCCTCTCCCCACCCCCCACCCCCACCCCGTATTCCCTCATGGCTCCTCCCACCACCTCCTTCAAATCTGTTCTCAAGAGCCTCCCCTCATCTCTGCATTTGAAGCCACAACCTCTTGGGGCGCCCGGGTGGCTCAGTCGGCTAAGTGTCCGACTTCAGCTCAGGTCACGATCTCACAGTTCGTGGGTTCGAGCCCCGCGTTGGGCTCTGTGCTGACCGCTCAGAGCCTGGAGCCTGTTTCAGATTCTGTGTCTCCCTCTCTCTCTGACCCTCCCCCGTTCATGCTCTATCTCTCTCTGTCTCGAAAATAAATAAATGTTAAAAAAAATAAAATAAAATAAAGCCACAACCTCTCAGGGCACGTGGGTGGCTCAGTTGGTTAAATGTCCAACCTCGGCTCAGGTCATGATCTCATGGTTCGACTTCGAGCCCTGTGCAGAGCCTGCTTGGGATTCTTTCTCTCCCTCTCTCTCTTCCCAGCCCCACCCCCCCCCCCAACTCTCTTTCTCTTTCTCTCAAAAAATAAATTAATTAAAAAAAAATAAGACCAAAACCTCTCCTCACAGAACCTGACACCATCCCCCCCCAGGCCCCTTCACCCTCCTCCAGCACCGTATAGTTTACATATTTATTGTGAATATTATCCTGTAACACTATGTATAATTCATGTATTTATCATATATTATGTGTTTCCTTCTCCTGTTGGCATTTAAACCCTACAAAAGCAGGATCTCCATCCCTTTTGTTCGCGGATGTGTCCAGGCACCTAGAAACAGCACTTAACAGCCAATACTTGTTGAATGAATGGGTGGATGTTTGCGATGACTTTTAACAGGTGCTTTCGGTCTAGTGTCTGCAGAAAAGCTGTGAGTGTCCCACTGGCATCCCCTCCACCTATCCTAAAGGTCACCAACAGATAGTTCCCGAAAAGCAGATGTGTCCTGGGTCTCAGGCCATGTGCTCCTGGGAGGAGTCAGAATTGCCAGGACTTCACCCCAAGGAGGAGCCCAGGAGGTGGGAGTTGGTGGGGAGACCCCCAGCTTTCTTGCCCCTCCATGGGACTGAGCCTCACTTGTGCACAGCAGCAGCCCCACTCACTAATGTCCCTGAACTGGCTTCCTCCCCCCCCCCCCGCCTCACCCCCCCCACTCTCACAGCACTTCCCAAATAAGTGGCATGACCCTAAATCCTTGTTTCAGGGCTTGCCTTCAGCCTACAGGAAGGCAGACTAAGCCAGTCTCCTGGTTTGAAATACTAAGGTTGCCAGCCACATTCTTAAAAAGCTTTTGCATTGACCCGTAGATGGGACTTCAGATATTCCCCCCCCACCCCCCCGAGGAAGACTGCAGGATTTACCCCCTTAAGAATTTTGGAGCCAGAGGACTATCTGAAGCTTTTAGCCAAGTGGATCAGAAGAGTTCTTGGAATGGGGTGAGGGATGTTCCATCAAGGCAAGAGTGGAGATCGAAGAATTGCTCTCGATATTCTGACAGCCTGAAAGAAATCATCCGATCCATTTACCAATGACAAAACCATGCAGGCTAAATGTTAACATTCACTGTTAGGGGCTGGAGGCATCCCTCCTTCTTGGGGTAGATTATTCTGACCAAAAGCCATTACCTCCCAGATCCAAGGTTAACTTTTACAAAGAGGAGAGACAAATTACTCATTCATCAAGAGCATTGGTGTTTGAAGGAATCTTTCTAAACAGAGGCTTTTGGTGTAAGCACAGTTGGGTATCACTAATCCAGCCTCCTTGCTCTACACAGGAGGCATCTGAGGCCAGAGAAGGCCAGCGGACTTGGCCAAGGTCACTCAGCTGGGAGTGAAGGGCCAGGTCTAGAACTTGGGCCTCTGAACACCACTCCCCCAAGTTTTACACTCTTACTTCACACAGGAAGGAAATGGCATGCTTTGGAGAATCTAGGACTGTTGTTTCCTCTGGAAGATATTTTGATAGATGCAAAATTTTCCCTAAAAAGCACAGTGAGTGAATTTTACCCATTAGGAGATAAATAGGCTGCAATGACAAAATGCTGGATATTTACATCTAATGAGCTTCTCTGTGGGAAACAGCTGCATGGCACATGAAGAATGGTAAGAAGGACACATTTACTCATTCCGGAAGCAGTGTGGTGTAATTACATGCCTGGCACAGTACCTAGGACAGAGCAGGCTCCTAGAGCTCACCTCTTTGATCTTGGACAAATGACATGAACCTCTCCAGACCTCTTTCTCCTCGTGTGTCCACTGTGGGGAGGGAGACCTCAAGATCCAGCGGGGGAGAACCTGGTTTCAAATGTCAACTTTGCTATGGGGTCCTAGGTAAGGCTCTCCATCCCTCTGAGCCTCGGTTCCCACAACTGTAAGCAGGGAATGGATTACAGACCCTCTAAGATGCCCTTTGAGCTCAAAATTCCCACATCCCCTTTCCACCTCTCACAATCTCTGACTTTATTGGCTTTGGAATTGATTTGTTTTGGAGATCGATTCTTTGTAAACCTAAGTAAAAATAAAATGACACCTTGCCTTCAGTCGGGCTAATCCCAAGCAAGCAGCTCAAGAGATGAGCAAAGAAGCGTCAAGCAGACAACTAGAAGTGAGGGCAGCCACAGCAGTTCTGAAACCTGTTTCCTTATAGCCAAAGGTGATCCTTGGGCAATTACTCCCATCCGCATGAGAGCCGGTAGGAAAGGAAGTTCAGAGGACCTAACGCCACAAACCCAGGAAAGATTGTGAGCAAGAGGAAATAGAATTTCCTCAAAGCCTCGTTCTTCGATTCCTTTTTGAACTTCAGGGGGCGTTTTGTTCCAGAACCCTTTGCAGGAGGTCATGTCACCATCCCGACCTGGCCTCTCTCGAAGTGGGTTCTCCAGGGCAGGAACCGGGAACATAGGTTTCTGAAAGAATGTTGCACGCAGTAAATCCTGCGTTCAGGTTTAATTCTTGATCTGGTTTGCATTATTATCTGTGTGTGTGTGTGGTGGTGGTGGGGGGTATGGGGGTGTGGGGTGGTAGTAAATAATGTGATTGCTTTCTGTTTTTAAGCAGAACTTTCAGAAGCTACATCCCCAAATGATCACATACCTTAGACAGCCATGAACTCAAACCAGCCATGCTACCCTGGGGAAATAACTTCTTAGAATCCCCCCCTCAGACTTGCCTTTGGAGTCGAAGGCAGAATCTTCAGAACTTTTTCAACGTTAGAGAAATGGGATCTTGTAGGTGTGAATCTGAAGGTCAGCCACAGCCACAAGTCTTTCAGAGCAAGACTTGTGGATAAGAGGGGTTCTCCGGCTCTTTTAACAACAGGCAGAAGAATGTGTCCCGATAAATGTGGGAGGAATGACAAGATGAGAGCGTCATCGGTTTGTAACTCCTGGGGAAATAATTGATTCAGGCAATGACGACTAATCTGTGAACTCATCAGATGACGGACTGATGGGGGACCTGACCATGGAGGGATCAGGCTGCGCTCCTGGAACCAGCGATCAATCTGAGTGCCACGGGAAGTGGGACAGCGTGTGTGTCCCGATGTGTGGCAATAGGCAGCCTGCGGTACCGCCTGGAGGTGTTCTTGTCACGAATGCCAGTGGTGCCCCTCGAGTCGGCTGTCATTTACAGGAATTACGGAGGAATAGGGGAACAAGGAAAATGACTTCCATGAGACCACACGGAGGCAAAGAAACAAATCCAGAAGGTGGGTCATTTAACAGCACAACTAACCCAATTTCTACAAGTTAGTGGTGTTAAGTAAAGATGACTGTAGGGGTATTCCAGATTAAAAGAGAGTTAAAAAAAAAAAAGATTAAAAGAGAATGGAGACACGTAACAACCAAACATAATATATGGATCTTTTTGAACAACTATAAAAGGGACACTTTTTGGGGAGCTTGGGTGGCTCAGTCAGCTAAGTGTCCGACTTCAGCTCTGTTCACGATCTCCCGGTTCGTGAGTTCGAGCCCTGTGTCGGGCTGTGTGCTGACAGCTCAGATCCTGGAGCCTGCTTCAGATTCCTTGTCTCCCCCCTCTCTGCCTTCCTCCTCCTCCTCTCTCTCTCTCAAAAATAAATGAACATTAAAAAAATTTAAATAAACATTACAAAAAAAAAAGGGACACTTGAATATATCAGCCGAGAACAAAAACAAAGAGAACTTTTAAAAGGATAAAGATAAAGGAAATATATCTGGGTCCAGACTTCCCTCTTCTGATAAAGACACCAGCCATACTGGCTTAGGAGCCCTCCCTTTTCCAGTATAATAACCTCATCTTACCTAATTACAACTGTAGCCACCTCATTTCCAAATAAAGGCACAATCTGAGGTACTGAGGGTTAGGACGTTAGCATAGCTTTTTGAGGGGGACACAAATCCACAAAAAAGGGCCATACTTTGATGAACCAGGTAGTTTAAAAAAGAGAGAGAAAGGAAAAGACAGAAAGAAAGAAAGAAAAAAAAGAAAGAAAAATAAAGAAAAAAAGAAGAAAAGAAGAAAAGAAAAGAAAGGAGGCATTATTTAATCATAAGATAAGCAGAAGCCTCACAGTGGACAGAGGCCCAGAGATCACACAGCTATAGCCTCCTTAGACCTAGAGGGCGGAGGGTCCTGCAGCCGGAGCGATCACTGAAACCAGAAGATGAAGGTCAAAGGAACACTTGGCAAGCAAGGCTCATGGTTCCAATAAGTGGGTTGGAATGTGGCATAGTAGGATAGACGTTGAGAGCCAGGACTCTTTTTTTTTTTTTTTTCAACGTTTATTTATTTTGGGGACAGAGAGAGACAGAGCATGAACGGGGGAGGGGCAGAGAGAGAGGGAGACACAGAAGTGGAAACAGGCTCCAGGCTCTGAGCCATCAGCCCAGAGCCCGATGCGGGGCTCAAACTCACGGACCGTGAGATCATGACCTGGCTGAAGTCGGTCGCTTAACCGACTGCGCCACCCAGGCGCCCCGAGAGCCAGGACTCTTGAGCTAGACTCTTCGGGTTCGAATCCAGATGTTATCATTTAGAGCTGTGTGTTCTCAGGCAGGTTTTAATCCTTTCTGTTTCTTGGTTTCTTTATCCGAAAACTGGGGAAAATAGTAGAATCTGTCTCAAGGGTTGTCATGAGGATTAAAAATGTCAACATGGGAAAAGCACTCCCTCTCCTCCAATCTCCTGATCTCCTGCTGGAAACTTCCCATCGCTGCTGCTGACTATGGACCTGGAGGCTCAGTGCAGAGTTAACTGCACCTGCTCCTTACCCTGGGCTGGTCTTCCTGGGAAATCCAGGACAACGTCATGAAAGCAGCGTACATTACCTGAGCCACTTCACGTGGGAAGTTACGATGCAGTCATCAGTGTTCACCCCAAATTCCATGCGCTTCCTACGGTCAGCTTGTGGCTGAAAGAGCAGGGGCCAGAGGCAGGAGCCCTCAACCCTGTCCAGGCTTAGAATGACCTGGGAGCATTTTACCCCTCCCCAAACCAATTAATCAGAGTCTCTGGGGATGGTGTTTGGTGCTAGGTATTTATATAGCATAGCAAGGCTGACAGCCAATGGTTAATAGGTGCCCAGTGAGAAATGTTCTGTATACACTGAGGCCAAACATGTTAGAGATCCTCAGACCCAGTGGGTCTTAAACTTCAGGTGCATCAGAATCTCCTGGAAGACGTGTTCAAACACAGATTGCTGAGCCCCACCCCCCAGAGTTTCTGATTCAGTAGGTCTGTGACCACCAGGCCCAACATTTGCATTTTTAACAAGTTCCAGGCGATGCTGATAATCGCTGATCTCGGACCACATCTTGGCAGCTATTGTTGTATCCTTCCCTAGCCAATCGGCTGAGGCCACGACCCTTTCCCAGCCAATCGGCTAAGGCCATGATCCCTATAAAACCTTTGTGCTTCTGAAACCCTCTCTCTCTCCAGTATCTCACTGCTGCGTCAGTGCAGGTAGGGGATTGAGCTCGAGCTAGCTTGAATAAAGGCTCTTTGCTTTTGCATCGGACTTGGCTCCTTGGTGGTCTTTGGGGATCACAAATTCTGGGCATAACAGTGGCCACACACTTACTTTGAGCTGGCAGAAGGGGAGCAGAGATGACGTGTGTCACTTACTGGCCCCAGCAGTTAAGAGCCAGTGTGCCTTTCCCTTCCCTCTCTTTGTCTCACATGGTGACATGGCCACTTTGAAGACCATGGTGTCAAGACACTGCAGCCTCTAGATGGAGGAGGAATGCCCTGTCTAGATTAACCTAAGCGAGAGGAAACCCTTTTTGGGGGGTAAGCCTCTGAGATTTGGGGATGTGCTTGTTACAGCAGCCTAACCTATCGTGTCCTGACTAGTACAGGAGATGAACCGGACCTGGGGCTGCCCCAGACAGTGGACAAAAGTGCCA
Organism: Prionailurus bengalensis; assembly: GCF_016509475.1. Lineage (NCBI taxonomy): Eukaryota > Metazoa > Chordata > Mammalia > Carnivora > Felidae > Prionailurus > Prionailurus bengalensis. Next base: position 185,491,072 of record NC_057344.1, on the reverse strand, counting down.
GCTAAGACCCAGAAATATATCAAGAAATGATTTAAAGGAAAAGAAATCACCCCACAAACCTCCATCCTTAGGGGGGCTGAAGTTTGCCTCTGCTTTCTAGCGATCCTAGCTGTGTCGTCCGAGGGAGTGGGTCTCGTGAAAGGAGAGGTCGGGGGCAGGGAGTGGGGAGACCAGATCAAAGGTGCCTTGGGGGAGGTAACCCGGGGTGGGGAGGATCGAGGGAGGGGATGGGAGGTGCATTTCCACAGCATCCTCAGCCCAGCAAAACTCTAATTAGAAACGGTGCATTTCAGCAATGGACCGCTTTTTTTTTTTTTTTAAAGGGGCCGAGATGCTGAGGTTAGTATTCTACCCTTTGAAGATCTATTTGTGTTGTGAACATCAAAGGGTAAGGAGGGTCCCTTTCTGAGATCTAAATATAAGGCTTTACCTCTGGTGTTTTAAATTAATGCCTAGAACATCACAGGATTCACAAAGGAAGCAGAAGTCCAGCTGCATGAGCTGGGCCCACGACGAGCAGACCCCGGGGCAATCCCCACCCTGGGCCCAGCGGCAGGCATGAGGATAGCTGGACCCGTGCCAGCTCAGAGCCTGGCGTCCAGGGAAATCCAGGGGTCAGGGGTAGGGCTCCAGCGCTGGAAACCCCGACACACAGAGCTTTGGACCCAGAAATAGAAGCCAATCAGCAGAGGACCTGTCACCCCAGTCGGCTTTGGCCTGGACCTTGGGGCTGAGGCCTTTGGTGGGGACCTCCCAGGACCCTGACATGGGCAGAGGAGGTGGCTTGGGTGGAGAAAGGGAGGTGAGGCTGAGAGGAAGCACCCAGGGGAGGAAAACTTTGCAACTGAGTGTGGGAGCTGCACTTTCTCCGGCAGAACCCCAGTCCCCTGACCCAGACACGGCGAGGGCCGCCATTGTCTCGACACCGGCACTGGGGCCACGGTCCTCCAGCGGCTGCACATGGGGCCAACGTGGGGAGCGTTAAAAACTGCTGGCACCTATGTCAGGATCACTTCAGTCAGAATCTCAGGGCTGCCTAAGCCTCCCTGGTGACCCTCCCATGCAGCTAGGCCTGCTGGGCTCCGTGAGAAGAGCGGTTCTCAAAGGGTGTTCCCTGGACCAGCAGTGATTCTCACACACGCGGAAGTTTGAGAACCACCGCATGTGGGAGAGGGAAGGTCTGCCGGGTGGTCGGCCTCCCCCTGTGCAGATGCGTCCTCCCTCTGTGAGAATGACATCGCAGAAGCCCCCCTCCACCCCCCTTCACATCCCCCCACCCCCTCCAGCCCCACCCCCCACCCCCGTGACTGCCGGCATTTGTGGAGATCCTATTGGGTAAAGCACTGTGCTAAATGCCTTATCTTACTCGATAAACCTCACAGCATATCTAAGAGGTAGGTATTATGATGCACATCTTACTTTTTCAAGGGCTGAATAACCTGGCTGAGGGCACAGCCAGCCACTCAGGTGGCAGCCAGAGTTCCAGATCTTTCCAATGGTCCTAGCTATGCTCTGCGGCAAGGACTTTAGTTTTCACTCACAATCTGGAGGTACCCTGAGCAAAGCTTAGTGCAGAGAGAGAGGAGGGGGTGACACAGCTGGGCTGCTCTGTGTTCTCAGGTTCTCCCTTCTCCTCAAGCCCCTGCTGTCTCTAAAGAACAGTAACGCTCTGGGTGGGGGGGGGGGGGGGGCGCGGCTCTTGGGAGGTTGCTAAGAAGGACTAAACCAGTCTGCGCCTTCCCTTTGAAAGAGTGCCAGCTGTTCCTTTTCATCTCAGCCACGACTTCCCTGCCAGCCTCGGTCCCTCCCTCGCACGATGTGGAGCAGGTGTTCTGGGACCCGTGGAACATTGCAGCATTCAGGGCCCCCTGTGCCCTCTGGACGGTCTTAACACCATGATCCAAGAGGTAAAGATGAAAGCCGGTGCCTCAGAGCACGGGGGTGGGGAGGCCTGGGAAACTTCCTGCCACTCTCTCCACACACCAAATGCATGGCAGGATTAGAGGTGGCTGAGGAGGAGATTGTAGGAATCCATTCTCCCCAGAAGCTTCTGTCAGCATTGTATTAGGGTTCTACACAAAAACAGAACCAATTGGAGATTTTATAATATAAAGTTATGCCGGTCTGAGAGAATGATACCCAGGAGCAGAGGGAAATGGGGAAGAGAAAGCAACAGAGAGAGTTCCAGTTATGTTGGAATTCTGGTTCCAGGAGCCTCCAAGCCCCGCCTTGGAGTGAAGGAAGGGGACAGGGGACAGTGAAGGAAGCAGACAGGGGACCTGACCAGGCAGAGCAACGCACTCTGGGGGTGCACAGGACAGGGTGTTCGGTTCACCCAGAGTGGGCAAAGGAAGCCTTCCGGCAGGGGTAATGCTTGCCTGAGTTGAATTTTGAAGGGCAAGTAGGTATTCGCCAGCCAAAGAAGTCAGGACAAGCCAAGAAGAGAGACCAGTCAGCGAAAGGCAGGGAGGCAAGGGAATGTACTGTGATGCTTAGGTGCCCAGGCTGGCCCATGGGATCCAATACGGACCTGAAGTACTGTATGTATTTACAACAGTAGAAATAATTCTACAGTGGAGTCTCATCCACTTTACCTTCCAGCAAGCCCCATGCATCAGCTTTTCTCCCGCCGTGCCACAGGCAGCTTTGGCTTCAGTTGAACACAGGATGAAGCAGGTGGCTTGCATCTAAGAACTTGTGCTGCATGGTTAAGTACGTCTTTAAACTAGAATGAAATTCGGTGCCCCAGGATGTTGTTCCATTAGAGCCCGACAAGCCAGAAGGAATCGGGATGGACCAAGGGAACTCCAGATTTATAGCTTGAAGATCCTACATCCTCTCTAGGGCATGGCTAAGTGAGCACAATGGCAGGTAATGATCCACAGTTTTAAAAAGTGTTGCTGTTTTTCTCTCCCTCTCTCCCATCATCTCTTGTTACCTACAGACGAAAATTCACATATGATGCAAATTTTCTCTGTGCGGGGAGCACAGCCTCTTAGGAAAACAGATGGTGGGGCCAGCTGCCTGGCTTGAATCCCAGCTGCGTTCTCTGTGTCCTTGGCGAGTTACTTCTCTTCGCCTCGGTCTCCTCATCTGAAAGGTAGGGATAATAATTCTGCCAGGATAAATACAGTAGTGCTTAAGCAAATGATTGCATATGGGAAACCCTTTTATTTTTTTTATCATTTATTTGTTTATTTATTGAGAAAGAGAGAGATGTGGGGCTCGATGCCACGACCCTGGGATCATGACCTGAGTTGAAATCAAGAGCTGGACGCTCAATTGACTGAGACACCCAGGTGTTCTGGGAAGCACCCTTTTAAATGTTTATTTGTTTTTGAGATGGGGGGGGGCATGCACAAACAGAGGAGGGACAGAGAGAATCCCAAGCAGGCTCCGCTCTGTCAGCACAGAGCCGGATGCGGGCCTCAATCCACAAACCACAAGATCATGACCTGAGCCGACATCAAGAGTCTGACGCTTAACCGACTGAGCCACCCAGGCGCCCCCAAAATAAGAGTCATTGCCATTGTGTCTACTGACCTACTATTTTAAACGGACTTAGCGTGGCACTGTTACCACTATTCAGACTGTTTCTGTGGGAAAGGCAGGAATGAGCCTGTTTCCCAGCACAGGAGCCGTTGTTGAAGGGTCGATGGCATAGGGAGGATGTAGGAGACAGAGGGTTAGGGTTTGACCGTTGGGAGGGGAGGAGAGTCGGGGAGGGGTATGGAAGCCCAGACTGACATCGCCCTCCATGCCAGTCCCCCGGGGTCAGGGCTCCAGCACAGACCGTCAGTGAATGTCATTCCGCGGTGCGGACAGGAAGGGGCGGGTGAGACTGGACAGCCAAGGGACTGCCAGGAACCCTTCATCTGCCTTACAGTGGGGACAGCCTCGCTCAGAACAAAACACCGACAGCTTCGCCGGTGCTGGCCAGAGGTAACCCCATGGGAGGTAAGTTGTCTTCGACGTGTCCCCCTCCTCCCCCGATGGCCCGCTTCCCTGGTCTTAGCCCCATAAGACTAGGGTCTTTGTCCCATGAGCTCAGCTGCTGCAGCCTCAGACCTGTTCCTCCCTCTCCCTGCCCATCAAGGCCCTAGGCCATGTCCTTCCTCCCCACTCAGACCCCTTCAGCCCACAGCTTTGCTAATCAAAGTGTGGACAGCAGCCTTGACACCACCTGAAAGCCTGTTAGAAATGCAGGATCCGGGGCGCCTGGGTGGCTTGATCGGTTAAGCGTCCGACTTCGGCTCAGGTCATGATCTCACGGTCCATGAGTTCGAGCCCCGCGTCAGGCTTTGGGCTGACAGCTCAGAGCCTGGAGCCTGCTTCAGATTCTGTGTCTCCCTCTCTCTCTGACCCTCCCCTGTTCATGCTCTGTCTCTCTCTGTCTGAAAAATAAATAAACGTTAAAAAAAAAAAAAAAAAGAAATGCAGGATCCTATCGGACGGATCTGTACTGAAATGAGAAAGCCAGGTACCTTGCACGCATGTTACAGTTTGACAGACACTGAGCTAAACTTACACGATCGATTTCTCTTTGGCTGCCGTCCCGTGGTCCTCGCCATCTGAAAACTGGCTTCTCCAGCTGTGCCCAGAGAATGTCCCTCCCGTCACTGTCCTTCCGGGTTTGGGACTGGGGTTCATCCTGCACCTTCGGCCTCTCCTGCAGCCGGCCCCTTTCTGCCCTCCCAGCCTTGAGAACACTCTTCCCTTCCCCTGAATTTCCCACGGCAGCACATATAACTGCGGCTGATGGCCTGGGCTCTTCTACTGTGGCACAGCAAGGTACAGACATTTTTAAATGATTGCTTTTTACAATTTTTTTTTAAATAAAAACTTGCTTTTTTAAATCAAAGTATCGCATCAAAAGTTTTAACAGTCGATGAAGACTAAACAATACAAAACCAAGAGTAAATAACAGTAATACCCGGTTCACCTCCCTTCCTACTTCCTTTCTGAAAGTCAACCACCTTTCTAGGGTTTTCTTCAGGTATAAACTCCCATATACCACCATCTATTGAGTCAACCATTTTGAGCTTTGTCGCTTGGCTTCCTCTTTTGGTACATGAGGAGTCAGCCCTTTAAAAATCTGTCCCTGGGGTGCCTGGGTGGCTCAGTCGGTTAAGCATCCGACTTCGGCTCAGGTCATGATCTCACGGTTCGTGCGTTCGAGCCCCACGTCGGGCACTGTGCTGAGAGCTCAGAGCCTGGAGCCTGTTTCAGATTCTGTGTCTCCCTCTCTCTGCCCCTCCCCTGCTCATGCTCTCTCTCTGTCTCTCAATAATAAATAAACATTAAAAAAAAATCTGTCCCTTTGTCCATCCATTCCCCCTTCTAGTTCCTTCGCCTGTTTTCCATTTTCCCATATTGCAGTTCAGGGTTACAGAAGGCGCATCAAAGATGTATTTGCTTTTTTCCTTCTCGTTTGAGAGTGATTTTTGATACAAGAAGGGAGGGGAAAAGTTATTGATTCTGCCGTCTTAAAATTCAGCAGACAAGTTACAGATTCTTTTCTTAAAGGCCCTCTGCAATCTTCGCCAGCGACAAATCCCATGTTTGTCATGTTTTCCCTCACACGGTTTCCTGCTGGGGTGTCAGCCTCCCCCCCAATCCCCTCCCCCTCCCCCGCCCCCCCAGGATTCCGTACGACCTCCACCTCTGCCCACTTCGGTTTCTCCTCTTCTCACGCAGAGCCCTTCAGGCCTATCTTTGCTCGGTCCTCTTCTTTCCAATTTTGTCCACTGATCTGTCTTCACTCAAATGGCGTCTTCGTTTCCTAGAGGTGGGGCAGCATGTGTCACAAACCAGGGGGCTGAAAACCACAGAAATGTATTCTCTCGCGGTTCTGGAGACTAGAAGTTCAAAATCAAGGTGTCAGTGGGGGATAGGGAAGAATCCTTCTTTGCCTCTTCCTGGCTGCTGGTCATTGCTGGCAATCCCCGTCCTTCCTCGGCTTGTGGCCGCCCCTCTGACATTCTCTGCTTCGATGTCGCGTTGTCGTGGGCTTCTTCCCTCTGTGGGAGTCGGTGTGTTTCCAGATCTCCCTCTCCTTACTCTCCTTACAAGGACACCAGTCATATTGGATTTAGGACCTTCCCTAATCCAGTATGACTTCATCTTAACGTGATTAGTGGACGTGAGTCTTGAGGACCCACTATTTGACCCAGTACAAATGGTTTATAACATGTTTTGCTGAGCCCAGACGAGTTCTTGCCCTAGAAAGAACTCCGCTTTTAGCTCTTCAAATAACATTTTTTCCCTCCTCACCACAGTAATTGTTTAATTTCTTAGGCCTATTGATTATGTTTCTCCAATTGTTCTGAAGTGACATTATGCCCAGGATTCCTGCCATGCCTAGCTCATGGTTGTGCTCATAGTGGGTGCTCAGTAAACATGAGAAAATAAATTTTGCTCTCATCTCTGCCCACTGCCCTGGTGGATCTCTTCTCTGGTGGGACAGTGAACTGATGCCCTCATCATCTCTAAGAACTGATGATCATTACCCTCCTAGACTTCTGCATTCTCATAATTCCCATGGACAACCTTTGATGGGTCCTCAGTGATCACCAACTAAAATTAAAACTCAGCTCAACGTGTAAAGCTTTTCACAGTTATGGGGCAGTGGGGGGTGGGGTGGGGATGCTTTTTGAGTCTTTTCTGCCAGTTAGCTTTTGCTGTCTTTGCCCGTTCTCCAGACCAACCAGCTCTTTCCTAGCTCAGCGCTTTTGCTTAGCTATACTCCCTGCCCTGTGCTGGTCTCCTCTCCTCTATCCCCTAGCCTTCCCCGTCCTCCAGCGAACTTCTAGTCCACTCTCAAGATCAAGTTCAAAAGCCACTTCCTCTGTGAAGCCTGTTTTCTTTTTAACTCCATTAGCAGAATTCGTTTCTTCTGCCTTGATGTTCCCCACCACTGTGAACACACTGCCACATTATGAGGGAATTTGTGGTGTCTGTGTCCACCCCCTATGCGACGATGAGGTCTTGACATGTCTAGTAGGCACAGTGCCCAGCATGGAGTAGACTCGAGTATGTCTGTCCGAGGAGGCTGTCAGGGTGGCCTTGACATCGAACAGGCATAGAGCCTCTTAGGGCTTCTCATGCCACACCTGGGAACTCCCACATAATGCCTTAGCATGATCACTGGGAATTAGAAGAGGGAACGAGGGGTTGTGTCAGTAATCCACACTCTATTATTTAAGAATCAATCCAAGATGACAGTCTTTAATGGCTTAAGCCCCAGAAAACATAGGATAGTCTTTGCCCTGTGGGAGGCTGGAGAGGGTATGGAGTCCTGGAAAAGAGGAGTGACTCCTTTCATCTTCTCTCAGTGTCTTAGTTAGGCTCACTCAGATCTTGGGGGCTCGTTGCAATGAAGTCCAAGATCTAGGCCACTGTAAAAAATGAAGAGGTCACTCCTCTCTCTCGGTGAGGCAGGTACCCCCAGTGCCTTGCCTACGGCCTTCAGACCTTTCAGTGTGCTTCCGTTCCTTCCGCTGCTAGCGTAAGCGTCTCTGTGCCCAGGGAACGTTTTCCTGGGGCCATGGAAGGCAGCTCTTTCTACAAGCAGCAGGTTGGAGTGCCAGGAACTCAAACTCTGTGGGCGCAGCCCTCCACCAGTGATTCCCAGGAGTTGCTGTATAGATGCCCCAATCTCTCACCTCTTGGCTGGGGTTAACCCAGGTGTGCGTATTCAGGTTTCCCCCTGGAATAAGGCCCAGTCGCTCACTTCCGTGGCAGGCGTGATAATGCACCACATTTTGTCTCCCTTTCCTTGCCCGTAACCCTTTCCGCTCCTCTTCTGCAGTTTCCTGGGACCACTGCCCAAATATTTTGAGTGCAAATTTGCGCCCAAATCCTTGCCTCAGAATCTGTTTCCCAGAGAACCCAAAGTAAGAAGAAACATGGCAACTTTGTTCCCTTGGACTTCTGCTCTTTTCTCCTCTTGCCATTTGGGTTGTCTCGGCCTTTAATCTCTGTACCTTTTTTTTTTGTTTTTTTTTTTTTTGTTTTAAACTCAGAGCTCTGCTCTCTTGTCTTTTGCTTATTCATTTTAATAATTATTTCTACTTTCTCACAACCCACACCATCTGTAACTCCTCTGCCCTCACTCCGTCATGCTGCTACGTCTCCTCCCATCCTACTATTCCCATGGCTAACTGCCTCACTCTTTCTTAGTTTCTCAGTTCAGATCCCTGAGGAGGGAATTTGATCGTATAGGGACCTGGCCAACCCACGGATTGGCTTTGGTGGGGTCAGCAGATCACAGCCGGTCCAATCAGCTGGGCTGAGGTAGGGAGAAGGGCCAGGAAGTGCCAGAAATTTAATGGCCGACACTAAGAAGATGGTTGTGGAAGTTTTAGTGCCTCTCGTAGTCTTTTTTATATGGACAGGTGATGCTTTCTCTATTGTAAATGTAACTTCAACTCCCCAGATTGTCCCGGTAGTTCACTCCAATGCTGCAATTCTAAAGTCACCATGAGCTTGTATAAAGGAAGACGTGGCCACCTAGCGCCTGGACCTTTAGCCAAATCGTGGGCAGGAACTTCCCATATATATGAAGCCAATGCATTGGACAGTGTTGGTACCTTCTGCGAAGGGAAAAAAAATTCAATGTTTTAAAGCTTGGAAAATACACAAAGTATGCGTACACACGCGCACACACACGCTAAAAAAAAGCAAAAAGAAGAGAAAGAAAAGAAAAGCCACAGGGAATCCCAACACACCGAGATAATCACTCTTTGCCTTTTAGGACCTTTTTTCTTCTGGTGTGTGTGTGTGTGTGTGTGTGTGTGCGCGCGCGCGTGTGTGTGCGCGCACGTGCATGGGCGAAGGAAATATTTCTTCCCCATAATAAGAGGATTGTCCTACATATGCTGCTTTTTATAACCTGCTTTTTTCACCTGATCACTGAACGTTTTTCCGTGTCATTAAATATGCTGCTACTGCCTCATTTTCGTGTCCGCCTGGCCTTCAGACACGGGGGCTCCAGACCCTGCTGAGCCGCCTTCTCAACCCTCCCTTCCCCGGGACACTCAGCTGTGAAAGGCACCGATGTACACGGGGAAATGTAATGAGCTCATCTTCCCGCTACGCAATTTCAGCGGATCCTGTGCCCACCGCCGCCATGTGGGGCCTGGGCTACCACTGACTTCCCTGCTGGCCCCAGACCCTCCAGGGAAATCACCAGTCAGCTCTCTGCAGCTTCCTCGTTTCCCACATGCTCTCTGCAAAGCCAGCTCAGGACACGGTAAACTCAACTCATCAAAAAATCAGAGCTGGCAGCTCCCATGGGAGACCGCTCCAGAGGCTCCGAGTCAGAAATGAGGAACTAGGCCCAGAAAGGGGAAGCGGCAGGCCCATGCTCGGCCCGTGTCCCTGTGGCCAAGCTCAGTCTCTTCTTACCCCCAGCCCGGCGCCTGTCAGGAGTTGGGGCTCTCCTCTTCCACCCCTCTGTCCTGCAGGCCGGGTTTCCATCGCTTTCCCCAGGCCCTGGTGGAGCGTGGCAATTTCAAACCCCAGCCCAGCCCTTGGGGAAGGCCTCCCGCCACCCCCACCCCCAGCCCCAGCCTCCTTCTGGATCAAGTCCTGGTTTCACATCCCTGGGTGTGGTGTGGTTAGAACAGCTGCCTTTCTGGCTCGACAGTCCCTGTGCCTTGGGGCTAAGTAAACATTCCACCCACAACAGGCCTTCCGGTCTCTAGGGCCCATGCTGGTGAAGTGTCTAGGCTCTGGAGAAACAAGGACACAGCATCTTTGCAGACTGTCACTAAGCCCCAAGGACCGTCTCCAGGCCTCCAGGCTCTCTGAGTCAACGCAGCGGGTTGGAGCTGCCCCAGGAGTCCGGGACACCCCCACTTTCCAGCTGCACTGCCGTTAGGAGATGCCCTCAGGGGCCGACCCCCAGCTCCCCACCCCCCCCTTAGGAGTCTCTGGTTACCAGGGGAACCCGGAGGTAGCTTTGCCCCAGCAGTTAGAGGAGTGTGCCCTTGGGGAGCGGTTCTTCCAGCTGAAAGCCAGTTCATTAAGTGTGAAATGGGAGGATTATCCCAGCACCCCATCTGCCGTTCTTAGGCCTCTCAGAGGTTCTTAGTCCTCTCAGGCCGGCTCGGTGCCTGATTGCAGAGGCCTGGGGGCCTTGAATTTAAGCAGCAAGTATGGACTTCCAGGCCTTATTCCGCCCCCCACTTTTACTGAGCCTGAGCCCCAGCCTCAGGGATCCCCCAGGACCCAGGTCTGAGGCAGAGCTGGGGCTGACCGCTCTTCTATTCTGGCAGCCAGCAGGGAGCCAGTGAGGCACTTTTACCGTGCTGTCTAGCTGGTATCTTCCTTCCAGGGGGAACCATTTGGAGGGATATGAGTTTTCTGCAAGTTCAGACCCGTTAGCTATTTTTGCCGCTCAAAGCACGCGCTGCCCCGTTTCATCTTCAACCCACCTGCTTCCCCCTTGCCCATTCTCCTACGTGGCAAGCAGGACCCAGAAATTCTGGGTGGCCACTTTATTTGCTCAGCACTAACCCAGTTTTCTTACCTCCTAAGAGACAAGAGAAGTGAGGCAGCGAGTAACCCTGGGGACATGACAGATGGGCAAAGTCTCCGGCTCAATGCACGGGAATAGATCGTTCTGGTTTCCTTGATGATTGGATGCCAAACTCCATGCCCTCAAATCCTTCCCTCAAGCCTCCCTCCCGCCAGGAACCCTTTGCCAAGCCTCACGCCCCCACCTCCAGGCTCAGAAGCTGGGTTTCTTACCCTACAATCTTCATGGATTTGTAAAGGCCACTGTGACTTCCACTCGGCCAAAGACAGTATCCATTGTCACCACAGCAAGCCGACAAATGCAGATTGCTTCCACCATCGCAGTGGGGGAGAGGAGAGGCCTCTGAAAGGAGGAGGATGCCTCCTGATGGGGCCTGGGACACCTGATCTGGGGTGGGGGCAAGCCTGTTCTGAGCCTGGCTGCCAAGCAGGAACAGAGAAAGTTGGGGGAGAAGGTGGCGAGCGAGGGATGGGGAGGGGGGCGCGAATGAGGAGAGAACAGAGAGGGTACACCGAGGCCCGAATTGACCAGCTCTGCCGCTTGCAGTGGGAAGTGGCCAGGGGGAGAAGCGGGCTGTGCGGAGGGCCAGAGGCCAGTGGCGCCAGCGCTTCAGGCGGGACCATCGTTTACAGGGCCGGGTGCAAAACGCACCTGCGGGGCCCCTTGTTCAAAACTTATTCAGAACTTCAGGATGGAGACTGCAGAGCATTAAACCAAGCGTGGGGCCCGGCAAGTGCTGCAGAGCCCGCCCACATTCCCCAGCTGGGGCTGGTGTTGTGACGGGGTCACGGGCTGGGCCGACTGGGATGCAGTGGATTGTGATGAAAAACGAATTGGGGGGAAATTGGGGGAGGGGCACCTGGGTGGCTGGGTGGGTTAAGCGTCCCACTTTAGCTCAGGTCATGATCTCATGGTTCGAGGGCTCGAGCCCCGGGTCCGACTCTGTGCGCTGGCAGGGCACAGCCTGCCTGGGATTCTCTGTCTCCTCCCTCTCTCTGCCCCTCCCCCCAGTCACACTGTTTCTGCCTCTCTCAAAATAAATGAATAAACTTAAAAAAAAAAAAAACGGGAGAGGGACATAAGATTCAACCAAGGGATGGCAGTTCCATCAGTAACAGCTAATTATTGAGGATCCTCTATATCAGGCTCCCTTCCAAGTGCCTTATGTATATTCTCCAATCTTATGACAAACCGTAGGGGGCAGGTACTGTCTTCATCATTATCATCATCTCCCAGAGGAGAACGCCAAGGCACTGAAAGGTAAAGTGATGTAAACTTTGTGACCGTTAGTTAACTGGCGGGTTGAGTAATTTGCTCAAAGACATAAAGCTCCTAAACTGGAGACAGGTTGGAGTGCGGGCCCAGGGGCCCGTGCCCCTAACCTTTTGGCAATATTGTCCTATCTGTGAACACAGAGAGCATCGCAGCCAAGGGAAGCTTCCTTAGAAGGAGCCATCTTAATGTAGCAAAGAGTGTTCTACCAGAGGTAGTCAGAGAGGCATGGGCTGGAGGCATTTGGAAATAGGAAGAAGGGCCCTTCATGGAGGGGCATTCCAGCCCTGCTGTGGAGTGGGGTTGAACAGCAATCCTAATAACAAGAGTTATGGCTCTCTCGGCAGTTGTAATGAGTCTAAGCTAAGCACAATGGAAGCATCATTAGATCCCAGGATGCTAGTCGCTGGTTCCTGTCACACAGAGAAGGAGAGGAGAACAAGGTCACAGAGCTTGGAACCGGCACTCCTCAAGAGTCGAGGAGGTGGAACTTGAACCCAGCTCCATTTGCTTCCAAAGCCCTTACGTCCAACAGCCATCCCATATGAACTGACTCTTAAGGTCCCTCCCACCCCAAGATGCTAGAATTCTAAACCTGCACAGGGAAATGATACCGTATCTGCCCGTGGGATTGCACTTCAGCCTGTGTTGATATTTTTGCTGAGATCTTGGAGATTGCTGGGGGCCCCCCAGAATCTGTTCCCTGTCTTGAATCAGTCCCCTGGAATGTTGGCCCACACCCTGACCAGGCTGTTCTGATTCTTTCTCCCTCGAATTTGACAATCTGGGTTTTATGTAAGTGCTGGTGAAGGCCCATGCTTCTGATTTCATCTGTATTTAAACAGACAGCTTTGTGAGTTCTGGCATGATGTCCAGAAAAGCTCACGGGCTCTCACTTTCCCTGAGCCAGGACGTCTGTGGCAGCCCCTGTACTCAGACCGAACCCCAAGATTACCCTCTGGAAGTCTCGGGCTAACACCACAGGTTGGTGGGGCTCCAGTTCAGGATCAGACTAAGGGTGTTCTCCAGGTTTCTGTCCCCACCTCCAGACCGGCCCCTGAAGATTTGATCATCTGGCTCCAAGATTACACGCACCGGGAGATCCTTAAGGCTCTGATCCCAAAACACGTGCCAGGAGACAGAACTCTGGTTCCCATCTACACACTCAGTTCTTCCGGAGACTTACCATCTCACCTGCATTAGCTTCCTATAGCTGCCGTCACAAAGTACGACCAACCGGGCGCCTTAAAACAAGAGAAATGTGTTCTCGCACGGTTCTGGAGGCCAAAGCCCAAAATTGAGGTAACCACAGGGCCATGCTCTCTCCGAAGCCTCTGGAGGAGAATCTGTGCCATGCCCCCTCCTAGCTTCTGCCTTCCAGAAATCCTTGGTATTCCTTGGCCTACAGACCCATTTCTTCAGTCTCTGCCTCAGGGTCACATGGGGTTCACCCTGTTTGTCTCCGTCTACACTCTTTTGTCTTCTTGTATGGGCACCAGTCACACTGGGTTAGGGTCTACCCTAGCCGAACACGACCTCATCTTAACTTAATTACAGATAAGACCCTTTTATCAAATAAGATCGCATTTACAATACTGGAAGTTAGCACTTCAGCCTATCTTTTTGGGGGGACACAATTCGATCCACAATATCACCCATACTTCAGTCAAGTATCCATACGACTAGGGACACTTAACATACCGTTTCCTGCGTGTTGGCTCCGTTGGTCATGTGAGCCTCACCTCCACCCTATAACTGGGTCCTGCAATCCCCACTTTACAGATGAGAAAACAGAGGGCCAGAGAGGTTGAGCAGCTTGCCCCACGTCACACACAGCTACCAAGAGCGGACCTGAGAGCCACAGCCCTGACGCTACACAGCGCGGTTCTCAGCATGCAGTGAGCAGGGAAAAAAGCGAGCCTGAGCCGTCCCTGCTGAGACCAAGGCGCTCTGAAACAGCTCTGCAGTTCTACGAAGGGACACGCTGGCTCCATGCGGGACAGCCTGGCTTCAGACTCCTTTCCTCCATGGTAGATCGCTTCTCTGAAACCCAGTTGACGCATCCATAAGACAAGGTCAAGGGCGCTGCCCTCTGCCTCTAAAGGAGCGGCTGGGAGGGTGAATACCCAGACTGTCGCCGACCCCTCGGAAGCCCCACGTGCGAGGGCTGTAACCGCCTGTCCTCCTGGCCTGCGCTTCCTTTAGCTCTGTTTCCAAATGCTCTGCCTCAGAGAGGGCTTTGCCGACCATGGTGTCCTGCCGTCCCCTTCATCGCGTGACCCAGATTTCAGACTGCTTGACATACAGCTGTGTCTATCTGTTTATGGTCTACCCTACCTAGTTTAGAACGTAAACTTCGAGGGAGCGAGGGCTTCGTCTGTTTCATTCCCTGTTGCAGCCCCAGTGCCTACAACAGTGCCCGACACGTTAAGAGGCACTCGTTAATATCCATCGACCGAATCAATGAATAGCTTAATGTGAACTGGTGGTTTCTGCCTCGTGATTGGAGAGGGAACAGTCCTTGCCCTGGAATTAAGCCCCACGAAAGCAGGAGATCGTGGCCGTCGGATTCAATGCTACATTCCCGGCGCTTGGCACAGAACAAGGTGCTTGATAAACATCTGTTAAATGAATGGGTGAGGAAAAGGCTGCCGGACAGACGGAGACCTCACGGTCCCCCTGCTCTGGGAGACGAACAGCCAAGGAAGGCTGTGGTTGCCCCTGAGCTGGACCTTCGAGGGTCTTGGCAGGTGGGAGAAGGAAGGGGTGCTTTCTAGCTCAGACACCCAGAGGTGGGCTGTGTGTGCTGGGGTGGGGTGAGGGGCGCGGGGGGGGGGGTGACAATGAGCTGGCTTGTTTGCAAAAGAAGAGCTGCCCGATTTGAACAGGGTTGGCATCCGAGGTAAAGAGGCAGACTGTCTGCATCTGATGAATTACTTCAACGCCGGGTGAAATGAAACATATTTTCCTCCCAGCTACATGCATCAGGGACTTCACTAATCAACCACTAACAAAGGAACAATTTAAAGAGCTATTGCGTTTAACTTGTTTCCGCCACCCCCCCACCCTCTCCTCTATCACCAGGGATCTCGGGCTCTGCAAAGGCCAGGGCACGTCTTGAAATAACTTCTCAGGCAATTAAACCGCATCCCATTTTATAAGTCTGAATATGTCAGAGGATCCTTTTACCTCCCTCTTTGGGCCTGGAGGCCAACATTTCGTCATCAAACCTAACGGGCTTATAAGAGGAGCGGACATCTGGGTGACAGAGCAGACACGCTGTCTCCCGGCTCCTGTCTCTGCTCTCTGGTTGTCAAGCAGCTTCAGCCTGACTCTCTGGGGGTACTCTCTGGGATTTCAGGGGCAGGGGGGAAGCTCCCTTCCCTCCAGCACCACCTGGATGCCAGGGATTCCTTTAATGCAGGTCAACACCTTTCATTTCACTGCAGCAGGACAGGCCTGAAACTCAAACCGCCCCAGGAGAAGCAATATACTGGTTTAAACTAACACCGAAGTGCAAATGACTGGCGCAGACCTTTGGTCCCTCGAGGGCCAAGATTTTAAAAAGCCAGGAGAGGAGAGGAGAGTGGTGTGGGGACATGAGTGGACTTTATACAAGGCCAGCTCTTCTTACTAGCCAGGGGACTTGGAACAAGTTAATTAACCTCTCGTCTGCAAAAACACGAGAGAGCTCCGCTTCGGGCCGGACTCAGCTGCCTATAGCTCTTGCCGCGTGCCCATCCGCACCCTCGTCCCCGTGCCATTTCTCGGGGACCTTCCAGTCTGGAAAGTGCCTCTCCCTTCCTTCCACCTGACTCCTTCTCATCTTTCTGCTTCCCTGGCCGTCTTCCCCAGGGTGGATGGCCAACTCTGCGTTCACGTAGTAGACTCAACAATTCACAGCCCCCTCCCTGCCACATACACACGGCAGACAGGAAGAAGCCAGCAGGCAGGGACCATTCCCTGTTCTCCAAAGTCACCGGCAGGGACTCCGTTTCCTCAAGGGTTGAGGATTACTTCTGTTAGCCAGATTTTTCTGAAACACGGAAATAAGATGAGAAAAGGACCGCATGCCCTTCCAACGTCATGCGGAGGCACCCGGGCTTCCAAGGACTATTTAATTCTCCAGGAAAACTCACCCATATTTGATTTGGCTGTTTGCTATTGAATAGAGCCCAGGCGCTAAACGTTGCATGTTAACTTGCAGATTTTTGCCCCATAGAGGTGATTGTGGAGATGATTTCTTCCTGACACAAAAGATAGCCTATGACTTTGTTGCCACATCGAATGTCAGCCGTTCGGACCTAACCTGACAAACTTATTCCACATTCTTTCTCTTTTATTTTTTCTTGCCTATAATCTATACATCAGCTTTGCTGTCACATTGGTTCCCTCAGGATTTTATGAGTTGAATAAGACTTTGACTTGTGTTCATTCTATCTTTTATAAGAGCCATTTTTTTTTTTTTTTAAAGCGCCGCGTTTCTAACCTCTTGAAAATCATATCTTGACACGTCGCGGGCATTTTGAGAGGCCTAAATAACAGCAGCCCCAACGGTTCTGTTTTCTTGGGAGCTAAGCGCTGTGCCAATGTTTAATATCTTTCCTCGCTTTTAATCCTCGTCACCTTATAGAGCAGATCTTTATTTTATCGATGAAGCATCTAAGACTCAGAGGGCTCAGTGGCTTGGCAAAGCCAGGGACACACTGTGTGCCAAGAACCTTACCTACCCTTTTGATTAATCCTCATGACAACCTCTGGCACAGGGATCATAATCATGCACCTTGTCTATTACAACACTAAGGTTGAGTTGTCTGCCCGAGGTATCACCATTTGTAAAGGGTTAAGTCAGGATTATAAATCCAACCCTTACCTACGACTCTATACTTTGTCTTCAAAGACCCAGGGACTTAGCTTGTGGGAAAGTCCATGATGCCTAGCACATTATACAAAATGCGAGTGTCTCTTCTACCGGAAAGTTTGGCGGTGAGGAGGTGTGGTTGAGGTTGGTAGATGGCCCCATGAGCCGGTAACCATTGTCCCCTTCTTGCGTAATTAAAATTCCACAGTTTTTAGCGAGGCCCTGACCGTCCCAAGTAAGGATTATATCTCCCCGTCTGCAGCTGCACGTGGCCGTGTGATTAAATGGGAGGTAAGGAAGTGACATTGTCACACGGTTCTTTTAGGAACCTTCTTTAAGAGGTGGTCGATGAGCACCTTCTTCTCTATGCCTTCCTCCATCTACTTACCAGTAACGAAAGAGTGTGATGTCTGGGGCTGTAGCTGTGGTCTTGTGCACCCAGGGATGATCCTGGCCCTCGAGAAGTTTGAGGAATAAATTGGAGAAAGCCTGGGTCCCTGAGGGCTTGGCCAAGTACCACAACAACCCAGGACGGCTGACTTCCTGGCTCTGACCAGGAGAGAGACAGAAACAGTTGTCTTACGTAAGCCACTTGTGTTTGGGATCTCTGTTGCTTTCAACCAGATGTAATCCCAATCGATCCAGTGCGAAGAACGAAGATGGGGTCTCGGGGGCAAAGTTGGCCTTCTCCGCAGAAGTGCCCAGGGACGGCCTTGATTTCGGGAACCAACCAAAGAGGCCCTGGAGAGCCCAGCAGTTGAAACTGCCAGGGAGACAGATGTTGAACGGGTTCTGCCAGCCACGACTCGCCCTGACTGGCATGGTTGCACCTTCTGCCAGGCCTGCCCTGCCCACTGATTTTATGGCATTAAGAGGAGCTGCCTGCAAAGGCATCGTGGCTCCACACAGGCACTCACAGTCTCTCCTCTTCTTCGTGGAAAGAAATGGCACGTCACCAAAACCGTAATGAGGAAATCTATCAAGCGCTGAGTTCTCTTCTCAGTGCGCGTGAGGAGGAAATATCTTCTGTTCTGCTCCTCTGGGCTTTGCCCGTTGGCGGTGCAAGAATAAAACACATCGATCTCTTCAACAGGGACCGACAAGGCGGGGTGCAGAGCTCTGAACTTGCTAGAAATTTCAAATTCAGCTTTGCCTCCTCCGAGATCTCTGAAGAAGGAAAGGGATAGGATTCCCCTGCAGATGCCGAGCAGGCTTTGGAGGCCTGGGGGATGACATTCGCGGGCGGGGTGTGTGTGTGTGTGTGTGTGTGCGCGCGCGCGCATGCTTTGAGACCCCCCTTGAATGAAGACACCGACAGAGGTGACCGTTCTCTGCCAGGACTGAGTCAGCCTCAGCTGCCAGCTGCCCTCTCCTGGGGTCTGGCTGCCTTGGGTAATATCCTGCTCTGTGATCTTGGATATAATGTTGTGTGCCTCGGTTCCCCACCAGCAAAATAGAAATTATGACAGTTCCTGTCTCCAAAGGCTGTTATAAAGACTAAATGATATAATATAGGTAAAGCTTTTAGATGCCCGGCACATGGTAAGTGCTCAATAAATGTTGCTCGTTATTGTTATAGAGTAACACTTAGAGCTCTCCCTGTCTGCTAGGCATTGTGCTAGGTGGGCTACCATATAAACTCGTTATCCTTACAACTCTGAGGGCTACTACTGTTTGCCTCCCCATTTTATTGATAAGGAGACTGAGACACGTTTGGGACTCAAACCCAGGCTTCTACTTCATGCCCATAAAAAAGGAGAAGGAGTTATCCTGACTCCTTACTGACCGCTGGTCTCATCTTACCCCCGCATTCTCGGCACCTTCCCACCCCAGGCTTCTATTTTTTAATTTTATTTTATTTTTACGGTTTTTTTTTTTAATTTTTTTTTTCAACGTTTATTTATTTTGGGGACAGAGAGAGACAGAGCATGAACGGGGGAGGGGCAGAGAGAGAGGGAGACACAGAATTGGAAACAGGCTCCAGGCTCCGAGCCATCAGCCCAGAGCCCGACGCGGGGCTCGAACTCACAGACCGCGAGATCGTGACCTGGCTGAAGTCGGACGCTTAACCGACTGCGCCACCCAGGCGCCCCTATTTTTACGTTTTTTAATGTTTATTTACTTTTGAGAGAGAGAGAGACAGAGAGTGAGCGGGAGAGGGGCAGAGAGAGAGAGAGAGAGAGAGGCAGAGTCCGAAGGAGGCTCCAGGCTCTGAGCTGTCAGTCAGCACAGTGCCCGACGCGGGGCTCGAACCCACGAACCGCGGGATCATGAACGGAGCCGAAGTTGGACGCTTAACCGAGCCACCCAGGCGTCCCCACCTCAGGCTTTTAAAAGGCTGCTGCCATGGCCTACCTCGTCCCTCCCCAGGTCCATCTCAGCACTCAAGGGCACCTTCTCAGCCCTTGTCACACTCCTACTTCTCTATTACACAGCCCCTGGCTCTATTTGTGCTCTAGTTCCTGTGCTAAGGATTTATGTATTTCATGGTTTCTTTGTTTTCTCTCTTTCTGCAGATTAGACTGCAAGCCCCATGCAGGCAGGGAGCCCCCCACTCCCATGGGTGCCTGGCGCAGAATAGGCGTGTGATAAATACTGAAAGTGTCCTTGGGTCTGAACAGAACTCAAAGAAGGGATTCTCCTTTGGGTGTAGTACATGTCCAATGAACCCTGTGTGCTCTGGGACCTTTCCTATGATGAGCAAAATGGGCATGCGTGGGCCCTGCTGCCTGCCCCCCTCTCCCCCAAGTCAAAGCACCTGACAAGCATCACCTCATTTAATCTCACGACCCCCTAACAGGATGCATCTTAATCTGTGAGGGCCGCCACATCAAAAGATCACAGACCGGGGGGCTTAAACAGCAGAAATGTATGCTCTCATGGTTCTGGAGCCTGGAAGTCCAAGATCAAGGTTGGCAGAGTTGATTTCCTCCGAGGCTTCCCTCTCATTGTGTCTTCACATGACCTTCCCTCTGTGTGTATCCTAATTTCCTTTTCTTATAAGGACACCTGTCATATTGGAGTAGAGTCCATCCCAATGACCCTGTTTTACCTTAATGACCTCTTTAAAGACCCTGCCTCCAAATACAGTCATATTTTGAAATACTGAGGGTTAGGACTTAAAAACTGAATTTTGGGTCGGGGCGGGGGACACAATTCAGCCCACAACAGCTGAACTGTGTTATGATCCCATGTTTCTGTTGAAGAAACTGAGGCACAGGGAGACTGGGTAGTTCACCCAGGTCCATAGCTAACAGGGGACAGAATTTGAGCCGTAATAGCCTGACTCCGCAAGCTGAATGTGGAAGCA
Organism: Prionailurus bengalensis; assembly: GCF_016509475.1. Classification (NCBI taxonomy): domain Eukaryota; kingdom Metazoa; phylum Chordata; class Mammalia; order Carnivora; family Felidae; genus Prionailurus; species Prionailurus bengalensis. Next base: position 185,471,086 of record NC_057344.1, on the reverse strand, counting down.
GGTCCCTGCCCCACCACAGCCTCAGGCCATCGGCCTCTCTCTACAGAGGATATCAGCCCAGAGGTGAAACCAGTCGCCCAAGGCCACTTAGCTGACAGGTGGCGGAGAACTCCGACCCAGGTGTTCTGGCTTGGGGCCCAATTTCTTTCCGAGGTCCTACCTCTCCACAGGAAAAGACCCTACACATGGGTCCCAAGAAGTCAAGGAAGAGTTTTGGAATAAAAAATGATTTTGATGGCATTACAGGAAGGTTCATGAAAATATGGTTCCTTCTAGCACCTCTGACGCAAGCCTATTATGAATGGCTCCTGTGGTTCAGACCTGCTCCGGGCAGACCTGGGAAGAAGGAAGCAGAGTTCACTTCCCTCTGAGGTTCCCTCGCCTCACGAGCTGCGGGGCCCCCTTCCTTAGCACCAGCAATAGTCGCCATAATGCTCCTAGCACTTTCTGAATGATTAGTGTGCTAAGCATTACTTACGCACTAATTTATTTAGTCCTCTCAATGACTACAGGGCAAGGAGTGGCAGTATTATCATTCCGGTTTTATACAGAACAAAATCGAGGCTCAGCCATTTGCCCAGAGTCCCCTAGGGAGTGCTTGGTGGGGGCTGGATGTAACCTCAGGCAGCTGGCTCCCAGCTGGGGCTTGGGAACATTCCTTCACCCTGTGAGGCGGACGGCTGACTGGAAGTTAGTGGGTTAACTCTCTCCAACTACTCTTTCACTCGTTCATCTGCTCGTTCATCCACTCAGAACTTCCGGCACCTCCCCTGTTTGTCCTGGCCCCGGGCCAGCACCAGGTTCCTCCTCGGGCCTCCAGTCGTTGGCGGCAGGAGATCCCTTACGGAGACGGAGACGGTGTGGACCCTGTTTCACAGGAGAGTGTGTCCCAGAGAGGGGAATTCACAGACTGGGGGATTCGAGGAAGGCTGGATGGGGCCAGTGACAGAGGTGCTGGGTCTTGAAGGGTAGGGAGGAGTTTGCTGGGTGGAGAAAGGGATATGGTCACTGGTGTGTATGGAGCTGGGGGTCGGGTGGGTAGGAGGAGAGCCCAGAAGTGGAGTTGGTGGGTGCCATGCTAAGAGGGGAGGGGCTACGGGGGATTAACCCAAGAGGCCATGGCATCTTAAGGGCCCCATGAGACTCAAAGCAACTTGATCTTCAAGCTCTGTACTAGCTGTTCTCCTACTTAGGCTAAAATCTCATGTCCCCACTGTGGCCTAGAAAGCCGTACATGACGTGCACCCCGCCCCCCCCAACCCAGGCTCCCTACCTTCCAGCCTCCTCTCCCACCCCGCTCTGTCCTCCCCGCGTGTCTCGAGGTCCAAGCGCCTTCCTGCTCTTCCCGGAGCAGGCCAAGCACGTGACCTAGACATCGGCCTGGCTGCTCCCTCTGCCTGGAACGCTCCTCCCCTCTAGCACAGTTCTGTGTAATTGGCTAATTACATTCAGCGGAGCAGTAGCACGGATCCCAATAAACTCCTGTTCAATAAATGAATGAGCTCTACTTTATTATATTCCAATTCATTGAACGTAAGTATACAGACAGCTCTCAGCTGTCCAATTGTGTTGAGTAATTAACTAGGACACACTGCTCCCCTTCGGGCGCCCAGATCACCCCCATTAACTCTGGGCTGCTAGCACAACCTCCCGAGCGGGGCTGGGCTGCAGAGGGAGGCCGCTTAGCAACTGAGCTGCTCCTCAGCCCGCGGCCGCATCTAACAGCCCTCCGCCCGCTAACAACCCTGTGCCACAAACACGTCTCGGCAGCAGAAAAGAAGCCATGAAATTGCCTGGATTGAGAAGCAGACAGGAAAGTAAAAGGGGCCTGTCGAAACCCAATCGAAGCCCAGAGACAACAGGCAAATCCTTCTAGCACCTTCGCTACATTCCTGACGCTGGAAAGTGGGGGAGAGAAGTCTTTCCCACTTCCAGTCCTACCTACACCTCCCTTTCCCTCCGGGGGAGGGGCACTGGAGAGCCACAGGGCTGCCCAATGACCGTGGCCGGAGGACAGCATGAAATCACTGGCCGTGTTATTAGGAAGACGCGTTGCCGACACATTTTGGATGGCCAACACAGTAATAAAGTCTTTGATGAAACACACACACACACACACACACACACACACCCTATTTCCTTCCTTGGAAGTAGAGGGTCAAAATAAGTTATTTTGATATTTATGAATTCATTCATGTCCATCTCTGTCTCGTCTATTTCAGAACAATGCACACACAACGACAACAACAACAACAACGACAGCGGGCTCCCAAATCTTGCACTCTACCTCCGTGCTCAAGTTTATTTCTCCCATTCTTCTTCTTTCCTGTTGAATGACAATATTAGCTGATTATAAATAAATCAAGGCCCTTTCCAGCAGTTGCAGCTGAAAACTCGTTTTCAAGATTGAGCCTGATTACAGAATGTCTTAACAAACACGATAGAACCGCTAAGCCTCTTACGCCCAGAGCGCTGGTGAAGAAATTGGGGCTTAATGAACCCTGAAACAGCTACCCTCTTCTCCCCTATAAGGAGAAGAGAAAACATGGCTCTAAATTTTAAGTGTGAACCAACAACTGGTTGTAAAATTGTTATTTAGACATAGTCGGTGGGGGCGGGGGGTACTCTGGAAAGCAGATGTCTCCACACCTCAGGCAAGAGATTTTTCTCTTGGAAAAAGCTCAGGTAGCCCCCGAGAAATGCTGGCGATGAAATGTGGGTGCCAAGTTTCCAATGATGCCGTGCATTAGGATGGTGGGTTTTACCCACCCAGCATGTCCAATTTGCATGGAGCCCCTTGGGGGCCAGATGATTGTCTGGCAGCCTTTTCAGGCTCTACTGGCAATGGGCTCAGGAGGTTTACTCCTCGAAGATTGCAAGGCAAAGTGATTTCCCAATATTTGCAAATTGGCAAGCTGTGAAGTTGTCGAAAAGGCAGATGGGGTTTGGAGAGCCCAGAGCGGTTGGTGGCTTGAAATCCCGGCTCAGGGGTGTGCTTTCAGCCAGTTCTGAATTTGAACACTAGATGGCGCCATCAGCCTTCCGGGCTGAACTCCCTCCTCCGGCAGGCCAGCTCTAAGGAGCAGGCTTTCTCAGAAGCCCCAGAGGGCTTCCCTTGCTTGGGGAGCACGCAGCGTGGGTGTATAAGGTGATCAGTGATGTGTCCTGGATGGTAGCAGGTGTGCTGGTCCAAAGGTTAAGAACTACTGTTATGCACTGTCACACGTTGCTTTCCAGTTGCTTCTTACCTGCAAGGACAGGTTTCCTCACTGAGACTCTTCATCTTGTCTGTCTCCTCAGGAGCACAGCCAGCCCTCCCCCAGCTACCAGACATCTTCCTTGAAAGGAGACCTTCCCTCTGCTTTGGCAGAAACCACTTGGTGTCCCCTAATGCTTATGTTCTCCTTCTCCCCTGCTTGGCGTGGGGACTCTAGGCAGCCAGGGGTCACACAGCACATGGAGTCACCACCCACAGGACAGGGGAAGGCCCTGAGATCTGTTTGGGAGGCTCAGTTGGGGGAGCTTGCCCACCTCCAAGTTTTGTGGTTCACACCTGTGGTGTGACTGCTGTGTCTGACTTTCCGACATTTTCCGCAAATCTGGGAGGTGTCTCCGTGCACAAAAGGGCATAAAGAATGATTTGTACAGGACCTCAAGCTCAAATAGTAGTTATGTCATGTTATCATTCTTGGTCAGCACCAGGACTTTCTGTTTGTCTCTTTACTCTTTTTTATCCTCATTCTCCATGGGCAATTGTTGTGTTTCACAGATATCCTTGAATTCACATTATGCATGGAAAACATGTTGTATTTTTGAACATGTACGTGTCTAGATACTCATGTGAGGAGGAGTATACTTAAAACACACACACACACACATACATGCTCACACACCTCTAGTCCAACATCAACATTGTGAATTAGAAATCCAAAACCTGAGGAGAATAGACAAAGAGCTCAAGATTTCATAGTAGGTTGAGTCAGCACTTGACCTCCATACCAGGGATCTTGACTCATAGACCAGTCCTCCCACCAGAACATATATTTATAATTCACATAAACGACTTATTAGGGATCTAAGAAGAAAATCTGAAGCCATTCTAGGTCTTTCACACAGAAGGAGTTTAATACAGGGAATTGATTTGACTACTGATGAGAGAAAGAGAAGATAAACATAACCATGTGGGGACCCAGGGCTTATCCATCACGGGAAATCGCCACTGCCAGGCCAGGGCTGGCAGGACAACAGCAGGAATGTTGTTCACAGTCTGGACCTCAGGCTTTTGGCTGGATTCCAAGTGGAGACTTCCTGGAGGATGTGAAACAATGGAGGAGGGACCATCCGAAAGGAGTTGGAACCACAGAAAAGTCACACAGGCTGTGGGAGATGCCACAGGAAACAGAGGGGAACACCCTGGCTCTCCCTCCTCCATCCCCCCTACCCCCAATCTTCTACCAGAATTTCCTACTGTCTGGACTAACCTGGAAGCCGGAGTTGTCATTCCCTGTGATAACAGAGAGATCAGGGAAGAGCTGAGATGGACTGAGAACAAACTGGAAGTTAATGGGCAGAATGGTGGTATGCTACAGACCTCTTGCGTGTGGGTGTGTGTACTTAGTATGGTATTAAGATGAAATGTTGGCTTCCTGCCTCAAATCTCAGCTTCATTTACTAGCTATATAACATGGACAACCCACTGAACTTCTCCGTGCCTCTGTGCATCAGAATAATAAGGATGTATGCATATTTCCTGGGATTTGTAAGGGCTGAATGAGCTAGTCTCTCTCAAGCAGTTAGAATGTTCCCTGGCCCAGAATAAATGTTCAGTGCCATATACCATGTTTTTTAAAGACCTGTTCATGTCACGTGCATGTGCCCCCAATTTGCTGCACACGTTCCCATGGTGTGTGCCACCACAATTCATTTATGCCAGGAAGCATGAGACAACACCTCTCCTCTGTCCACTTTCATGTGGAATGGCAGGAGTGCTAGTATGTACTGAATTCAGGAAAGACTATATTTCAGGAACAAAATCCGATGGCTACATGTAACTGCTGTGTGTGAGTGTACTGAAATCCAGGATGGCACCTTTAGGGTCACCTTAAAAGCAGGATGACTTTTGAAGGATTTGTCAATGAGATTTGAACCAAAGGCACTGGGCAAAATGCACTTGGCTCAATTGTACCTTTTTCATAAGTGAAAATAACTTGGTTCTATTCTTCTGTGACAGTTTAAGTTCTTTAAGGGTAGAGTCTGCGTCTCATCTAATTGAATCCCTCCTGACACCCACAGCGCCTCTGTGAGTGAGGCATTGTGATCAACTGAGGAAACTGAGGTTCAGAGAAGTTAGAAAACCTTTCAGTGGCTGAGCCAAGGTTGAACTCAAGCCTGGGCTAGGTCATTCCACCATACTGCTTCTCTTAAGGCAGCAGCAGGGAGCCTGACCCAGGAGCAGGAAGTTGCTTTGCACTGATAGCTGGGAGCATGTGTTGACTCCATGGGTCTGAAGCTTGGGTGGAGAGGGCCAGAATCTGTTGCAGACAGCCAGAGGCCCACAGACAGAACCTGGGATGGAGTCAGAGCCAAGAGTGTGTGAGAAGTGACTCCAGGTCTGGAAACAGCAAGGGAGATGCCGGAAATCCTTGCCCAAGGGCAAGGCTGTTGGGTGGGAGAAGCAGGCTCACGGGTCCAAGGTCTTGGTGGGAGGACAAATAGTTGGCAGCTTCGTATGATTTCGTTGAGTGATTACCGTAATGCCCCATCGTGTCTTTGTAAATGATTGCATTTTGTAATTGAAATCTCTTGAGACTTCTCCAACCGGAAGATTTGAACTAATTCATTGGCTCAGCCAGTGTAGAGTGTGGTTCATTTGGGTAACTGCTTGCATTTCCAAGGATGGATGTGGACCATTTATCTACGCCTTGTTGTCTCAGCAGGTCTAGAGTCAATGCTAATGAGAGCAGATTCATTTTCCTAAAGCACCATTTCTATCATGTTGCTCCTGGATTAAAACCCTGCAATGACAGCCCGTTACCCCCAGGGACAAGGCCAAACGCCACATTTGGAATGGGATCAGTGTCCTCCCAGTCAACCCCCAGGGCCTGCCTTTCCAACCTGACCTTTCTCCACCTTCCACATATGCTCTAAGTACATTTGTTCATTCATATAATGCTTCTTGAGTGCCTACGGTATGCTGGGCACTGCTAGGTTATGACTATTAAGACTTGGGCTGTGCTGTGGTTTCAATGTTTGTGTCCCTCCCCAGATCTGCACCTTGAAATCCTAATGCCCAATGTATGGTATTAGGGGGTGGTGCCTTTGAGAAGTGTATAGGTCATGAGGGTTGATTGATCCCTCATGAATGGGACCCCACAGAGTTCCCTCACACCTTCTGCCATGTGAGGCTACAACAAGGTTGGCAGGCTACTACCCAGGAGGCCTTCACCAGAACCTGAGCATGCTGGCATGCTGATCTTGGACCTCCAGCCTCCAGAACTGCTTGGAAGACACCCAGTCTCTGGTATTTTTGTTATAGCAGCCTCAACAGACAAAGACAGACTACAAATAGAAAAGAAAGCAATATACAGTGTGTATTAGTTTCCTGTGGCTGCTGTGACAAAGTACCACACATTTAATGGCTTAAAACAACAGAAATGTATTCTCTCATAGTTCAGGAGCCAGACATTTGAAATCAAGGTGTTGGCACAGTTGGGTCCTTCTGGAGTCTCTGAGGGAGAAGCCATCTTATGTCTTCTCCTGGCTTATGAGGACAGCTGGCAATCCTTGGCATTCTTTGGTCTATAGGTGGGACCACACAAATCTCTGCCCCCATCTTTATATCACCTTCTCTGTGTCTTCTCTCCTTCTCTTATTGGGACACTTGCCATTGGATTTAGGACCCAGCCTAATCAATCACCCTAGTCTCAAGATCCCTAACTTAATTACATCTGCAAAGATCCCTTTTCTAAATGAGGTAACATTCACAGATTCCAGGGCAAGGGCACAGCTTTTGGGGGTACACCATTCAACTCACTGCAGGGTTTTGAATAACAAGAACTTCCTTCTTTTCACTTAAGAAGTCTGGAGGTCTGCAGCTCCTAGCCCTGGTTTATCTTGTTACATCTCTGTAGTTCTGCTGGGCTTTCCCTCACCAGGCAAGATAGCTCCCGCAGCTCACTCTGTCACGTCTGCATGGGGGCTGACAGCACCAATCACATCTACTGCTGTTGTCACAGCTTTCTCAGAAGGCATCTCCTGCTCTGGAAGAAAGGCTGAGAATATGAGACTTGAGCTTCTCCTGCTTATGATGTGGAGGTGGGTGAGGCAGAAAGGATTAGGTGTGAATGTTGGGTAGGGTAGCCACCTGTGTCTATCATATGCAGGGGTATGCAGTGACCAACACACTGTTTCTGCCCTCAGGAAGCTGAGCATCACTGCCTTATTTAGCCCCCATAACCCTCATAACAACCTTGTCTTGAGGTTTGTTTGGCTGTAAGACATGGAACCCATGGGTGGTGGACCCTGTGATGCACTCCCCAGAGTCTTCTTCAATGAAGGAGCTGCTGTCCCAGATGCTGGGCCACTGTTAGCAGACTGCCTTCAGTGTCAGATCCCCTGTGGACTGACTCAGCTCAGAGAGTGGCTTTGTCCAAAGTCATGCCGTTCCTAGATAGTCCCACATCCAATGACTGATCCATGTAGATCTGGCCTTTTTGGTCCAACTAGAATAATTCTGAAAAGGTCAATTCTCACTCCAGAACTTCCCATGGCGTTCTGTGCTGAATTGTGTGTTAATACCTTCTGCTCTCCTGCCCCCATTCCCCTGTTGAAGCCTTAAAGCCAGAACCTCAGAATATGACTGTGTTCAGAGACCAGGCCTTTAAAGAAGCCTTTATGGTGGGCCCTTATCCAATACGACAGGTGTCTTTATGAAAAGAGGAGATTAAGACACAGACACACACAGAGGGAAGGCTACGCGAAGATACCAGAGGAAGGCAGCCATCTACACGTCAAGGAAAGAAGCCTCAGAAGAAACCAACTCTGTTGATCTCAGACCTCAAGCCTCCAGAAATGTGAACATTAAACATTTCTGTTGTCTCAGCTCCCCAGGTTGTGTTTTATTGTGGTGGCCCAGCAAACACATACACATGGATTGGCTGAGGCTGTGGGCCTACATCCCAGCTTGGCTCCCCTCTCTGTCCACTCCTGCTTCTTTCCCTTCCTTGCCACTGTGTCCATCCCACAAGCAGTCCTTGGAAACGTGGCGCCCACTTACCTCCATCTCAGAGTCAGCTTCCGGAGATCCAGCTGAGGGAACGTGGGGGTTGTTGGGAAGATACAGAGGACAGACCTCAGATACCAGAGGGTGGAGAGTGCACAGGCTTCATGGACTGCAACTGGGAGGTGGAAGCTGGAAGCTGGTAGGGAATAGTGCCTGCTGTCTCTAGTGCCTGTCTGTCTGCCTGTCTCCATTTTCCTCTACCTCCTCTCTTACCTTCACTTCTCCCTGAGCATTGGCCTCAGTCTTCAGATTCTCCCTGAAAACTTAGCCTTCTCTGTAGGCTTCTCCTTGCAGGTGTGTCTTCAAGAGGACCAGCCCCACCACAGCCTGAGATGCCGGTCACCCCTGCCATTTCCTTTCTGGCTTTCTTTATCCAAAATCTCAAAGAAATTCAGTGCCCTAGTGGTCAGGGGTGGGCCCCCTCCAGGCCTCTAGGGAGCGCAGTGGGGGAAAGCAGGGACACGTGGTGAGGCGTGAGGCATGCGAGGCCACGTGTCTATGACAACTCTTTGCTATTTTACTGGAACCATACTGGGGGCACAGGACACCCTGCTCACTCCCACTCACCATGGCCACTTGTCTTATACTGTCTTGTGTCGTTATGGCTCATTTCCTCAATTTGATGAGAATTACAAGGCCTTGAAGCCCAAGGATTGTGCATTAGACTTCATCGCGCTCGCCCCTTGTCCTCTGCTCCTGAACCATGGCCCTCAGCCAGGCCTCCCTCAGAGCTGATGCTAAGAGAAGCATCCTTAGGACTCGAGGATGGGGGCAAGGATTTCAGATGAGTGACATTCCTTTTCTGCTGTGATCACAGCCCATCATGTGAAACGTGCCAGTGGAACACGAAAGGCAGGGTGCGGTTGGGAGGCACTGGTTCTATGCAACATGAACTTACTTAAGGGCTGTGTTTTTAATTGTTGTAAAAAATACACAACAGAGTTGACCACTTTATCCATTTTAAGTGTTCATTTTAGTGGCATTAAGTCCATCCACATTGGTGTGTGACCATCACTATCATCTGCCTCCAGAACTTCATCTTCCCCAGATGAAACTCTTTCCCCATTAAACACTAGCCCCCTATCCCCTGCTCCCAGCAGCCCTGGCAATCACCATTCTGCTTTTGGTTTCCATGCGGTTGACAACTCTAGGTACCTCACATAGGATGAATCATACGGTATTTGTCCTTTTGAGACTGGTTTCTTTCACTTAGCACAATGTTTCCAAGTTTCATCCATGTGGGCTAGGTCAAAATTTCCTCCCTTTTTAGGGCTGAATAATATTCCATCCTAATATACGTGCCACATTTTGTTTATCCATTCGTCTCTCAGTGAACACTTGGGAGTGTCCACCAACAGCTCTTTTCAAGAAAAAGAATTAAATTAGCCCTCACTATACAGTGGGCATTGTACTCAATTCCTAGCATGCCTTACTTAATCTTCCCAGTATCATTATCTTCTGTTAGGTTGAAAAAATTGAGTCTTGGAGAAATTAAGGAATCTTCTCTCAGTCACCCAATAAGTAAGAGGCAGGGTCAGTTTCCCGCCCCGGGCTGTGTGGTGCCAGGGCCTAGAAGCTTCCCACCTCCTGCTTTAAGGGGCATCACAGTAATGCAATTAGCAAACTCCCAAATGGGCAAACCATAGGACAGTGACCCAGCTTTTTCAACAGATAAAATGGAAGAAAAAGAAAAAGAAAGACCCTAAAGAGAAAAAGAGATTTAATAGACAAATGAAGCAAATGAAATGATTAGGCTTCTTTGGATTCTGATTTGAAAAAAATCAACCGTTCAAAGCAGTAAACAATTGGAAAGTTGAACAATGGCTGGATAATCTCTTATTCTATTAAATTATTACTATTATCATTACTTTGGTATACTAATGGCATTGTGGTTGGGGCGCCTGGGGGGCTCAGTCGGTTAAGTGTCCAACTCTTGGTTTCAGCTCAGGTCATGATCTCGTGGTTCATGAGTTCAAGCCCTGCGTCGGGCTCTGTGCTGACAGCTCAGAGCCTGGAGCCTGCTTCGGATTCTGTGTCTCCCTCTCTCTCTCTGCTCCTCCCCCGCTCATGCTCTGTCTCTCTCTCTCCTTCAGAAATAAATAAAAACATTTAAAAAAATTAAAAAAAAAACCCCTAATGGCGTTGTGGTTGTGATTTAAAAGGGAAGAGGGAGAATCTTAGAGGTGCAAACAAATACCGAAAGCTAAAATTTATGATGTTGATGTCTAGCATTTGCTTCACTGTATTCCAGGAGAGGGTCTGGGTGGGCAAGGGGTAGTGAGCAGATACAGATTAAATAAGACTGAGTTCGTGTTGATAGTTATTGGAACCTAGAGATTACACCAGATTTAACAGGCATAGCAGCCAAATGCAATGTATACACCTTGCTTTGATCCTGAGGCAAACAAATCAAGAGTGAAAAACAACCCAGGAGATCATAAGGGAAATTTAAACTCTGAAATTTTGATTGATCTCGAGAAAACATTGTTAATATTTTTAGGTATCAAGATGGCATCGTGGTTATGTTTAAGGAAAAAAAGAGTCCCTATTTTTCAGAGATACGCACTGAAACATTTACGGGTGCAATGATATAACATCCGGAACTTGCTTCAAAATATTCCAAGGGCAGGATGTGGGAAGAATAAGTGAGGGATACAGATCAAAACAACGATCAGCCATGTGTTGCTAATAATTAAAGGTGGGTGATGGGCGTTGGGGGTTCATTTTACTATCGTGTCTCCTGTTGAATGTCCTTGAAAATGTCTACAATAGAAGGCTGTAAAGCAAACTGTGAAGAAATAGTGTCCCATTTCTACAAGTAGAAAGAACTGAGGCTTTGGGAGGTTAAGTCACGTGTCTGAGGTCCCACAGATGGTTGGGGGCAGTAGCGGAAAACACATCGATCCCAACTCTGGAGACAGAGTTAGCCTCTGGAACGCTGGCCATTCTGACCTGTCCAGGGTCCATTTTCTTCTGCTAAGAGTGCCTTGACCTTTCTTAGGGAGACCTCCCTCCCCGATTCTTAGACCATGTGAGAGAGAGGCTGACCCCCAAGTCTGGCTCCAGGTCCGGGACTAGGTGCATAACCCAGACCTGAATAACTGGATGATTCCACCCTTTGCTCATGGTGGTTGGCTCAAAGAAGGGCAGGAAGGCTGATCTGATCTAGGAAGACACAACCTTAAAGTTTTCCAAGGAATAACAGAATAACAGCAGTAGTGAGAATAATACATATCAAAAGCTCGCGATGTGCTAGGCGATGCCCTAAGCGCTTTATACATAATGACCAATATGTTATTTAATTGTCATTACCTGTTATTAATTATCCCCCTTTTACAGATGAGAACACTGAGGTACAGAGGGGTGAAGATACGGGTGAAGATCCTGAGCAGCTGGAGGCCACTAGATAGAGAAATTCTGTCTGAGGTGAAGTCAACACCAAAGGAAAAAAAAAAAACATAGCCGCAGTAAGGGAACCAAGTCCTGATCCTGTCATTTCGGTTTCTGGATCGGAGTCCCTGGATTCAGTGCTGCCTGTCATTTTTCTCTTTCTTGAGCTAATATCTTTCCCTTATTAGTACCAGCCAATTTAACGTTTATTTATTTTTGGGACAGAGAGAGACAGAGCATGAACGGGGGAGGGGCGGAGAGAGAGGGAGACACAGAATCGGAAGCAGGCTCCAGGCTCTGAGCCATCAGCCCAGAGCCCGACGCGGGGCTCGAACTCCCGGACCGCGAGATCGTGACCTGAGCCGAAGTCGGACGCTTAACCGACTGCGCCACCCAGGCGCCCCAGTACCAGCCAATTTAAATTGGATCTCAGCACTTCGCAACTCAAAGAGACTGGACCCATACAATTACGGTGGTCCTTGAGTGCCAGGGGCAGGGGAAGGGACAGCACGAAAGGGAACCAACACAAATTGCCTATCATAAGGCAGGCATTGTGCCAGAGGCCTTGCATACATTATCTCATTTAATCATTGTAATAGGTGAGTACTATTCTCAGTTTACACATTAGGAAAATGAGGTCATGGACGGTGGAGTTACATTGGTTGATTCAACAAAAATTTCATTCTGGGCTAGGTACTCTAATAGGTACTGAAACTCAAAGAAAAGAGTAATAATAATAATAATAATAATTAACATTTATTGAGTGCTTCTGGTGTGCCAGACACATGCATCGTCTCTTTTAAATCCATTGGACGAGCTTGTGAAGTAAGTCTTATCATCCCCATTTTATGGGTGAGAAAATGGAGGTACAGAGAATTTAAATAATGTGCTCGGGAGCATGTGGCTGGGAAGTGTGGAGATAGGCCCCTAACCTAACACCACGCTGCCAGCCTTCCCTTCAGAAAGTTTAAGGTAACGTGCCTCCCAGTCACACAATGCAATCCACACTGGTCTGCCTGACCCCAAAACTCAACTTCTCCCCTTGACATCATAATGCAATTGCACATTACCGTGGAGTTAGATTAGGATTTTGCAGGAAATCGGGAGCCGTAGAATGGTTGGGGGTGGGGGGAATGATATTCTTATTAAATTCGTATCATTTTTCAAAGAAGGGATGGGTTTCTTCACTGTATTTGCACTGAGCAGAGGGCAAAAACAAACCCCTATAAACACCTCCCAGAGGCCACACCTTAGTGTGGTTTACATTGTGTGCCATGATGCACAGGAGTAGGTTTCATTTCTGTTTTTCGGGAGAGAACTTCCTGTTTGTCCCCACTCTGAGCCTCTTGCAACCGGACACGCTGGTGACCAGCCTACAGAACTCAGTTTTTGCATATCTTTTCTTTCGAACTGCCACAGCCCTTACCTCTTTATTCTGGTAACAGTCCCCTTCCTATGGCAACTGAACCTCCTTCATTCCACATGGGTCTCTTGCGGGTAATGATCGCAGGTCCCACTTCTTCTGGCCAGCAGCCCAGTGATGGGTTCACGGAGTGGGCATGTCACCCCAGTGAGATCAATCAAACTCTTCTGGGATTTCATGTCTGACATTAGGAGAGAGGAGCTTACTTGTTACTGAGACTGGATGATGTCAACCTGAACCTGTCTGTGGTTATACTCACCCCCTCCCCTTCACTACCCCCCACCCCACAGCCACATGGAGGGAGCTCATCTTCTGCAACAAGAATGAGCCAATGTCCCAAGAAAGACATGCAGAGAAATGGACACAGAAAGTTACACACAGAGAGAATCATACGGAGTCTCGGCATCCAGTCATTCCTGAAATCAATTCCCTTTCAGGAACTCCCAGATTCTGGAGTCAGTAACGGTATTTTTGCTGAAATTGGCTTCACTTGAGTGTCGGTTGCTTGCAACCCAAAGAGTTTTGGCTAAGACTTGCTTCCACTTCCACAGACTTTATTATCCCCTGCCTGTTGTTCTGGCTTTTCTCACTTGTGACTTTCCCAAATAGTAAGAAGTCAAGAATATGTGTGAAGATGTAACCGTGAGGAGATTGACTGCAGAATTATTTACTATGGTGAAAACTTTGGAAGAAACGTGGATGTTCTCTATAAATGGATTGTCCATCTGTACAATATCCTAGAGTTCCTAGGTCTGATGAGTCTGTGGGTAAAAGGCAATAATATTAATGCCTTGACTATGATACTCATGCAGAAGTTCAGCTCTACCCAGAGCTCCTCCTGGTTACATCTGGGGGGTCCCCGTGGTGGCTCCCACATAAGTTCAAGCATAGGCTCACTGGTATTTTTCAGCTCTGCCTTCCCCTTTGAGATTCCACCACTGCCCCAGGCTCTATGGGAAAACACTGCTCCTCTGTGCGCATCAGGGGTAGCTGCCCTGACCTTGGACATCAGAGCTGGGCTAGGTCTGTGGGGGTGGGAGAAGCAAGGAAGGGAGTCACCCTGCAGTGGATGTGGTGTTTATGTTTCTTTTTTCTCTGTTCAACAAGCTTCCCCATTTCCTTTCCTCTGCTAATAGATCCCATGACTCAGGCCACATGAAGAGACCCACAACCCAGGCCTGGTCCGTCAGACCTCCTTCTTCCCCTGTCAACAGTGAGTGGTCGTGATATGGGACTGCAGCAGGACACATCAGGCACCTTCACTAGGACTGATCCTGGGACCCGGAGAGAAAGATACTCTCTCTGTCTCACTTGTTTTTTTAGATTTTAGTTTACTGGTTTATTATAAAAAGATATAACTCAGGAAAAGTCAGACGGAAGAAATGCATAAGCAAAAGGTATAGAGAAAGGGTGCAGACTTGCTATGCCCTCTCTGAGTGTACCACTCTCCCCACATCCCCATGCGTCCACCAACTCAGAAGCTCCATATTCCTTCTTCATTGCAGTATCTAAGCTGGAGTTTGTGGGGGCTAAGCCTCTAATAAAAAAAACCAGGAGCTGTGAGCAACCTGTGTTTTTTTTTTAATTTTTTTTAATGTTTATTTATTTTTGAGAGAGAGAGAGAGACATAGCATGAACAGGGGAGGGGCAGAGAGAGAGGGAGACACAGAATCTGAAGCAGGGTCCAGGCTCTGAGCTGTCGGCACAGAGCCTGATGCGGGGCTCAGACCCACAAACCGTGAGATCATGACCTGAGCTGAAGTCAGACGCTTACCCGACTGAGCCACCCGGGCTCCCCGAGTAACCTGTGTTTTATCACGTGGATGGAGGCACCAAGAAAGCTGGTTTACAGATGATAAGCTTGGAACAGATGCACAGAGAGGAGCAGAGAGAAGAGACAGCATCTTGACAGTGTCCCGTCTAGTTCCTGGTTCTAGATCTTTCCCATAGTTCCACTGTATCCCTGACCTTGGAATTCAGAGGACACCTTGAAATCCACACAGCCAGCTCCCAATATTTGCTTAAGCTCACTTTAATTGGCCTTTGCTTTTTGGCAACACAAAGGGTCCTAAGTAACACACACACTGTTCTCCTTTCTTCTTCGGGTACTTGTGCACAAAACTCTTTTCCATAGTCACATAAAAATAACTACCCCTAAGCAAACCAATGCATGCAAACCAATCCCTGAGCCACCAGCTCGAAGCCTGGCATCATACCTAGCCACATGAAACCCTTTTAAACACAACCTAGAACCCACAATTCCTCTTACATGAAGTCCAAATATAGTAAGTGATAGTCGCTAATGCTAATTTGCTCAAGGTTGTCGCATATGGAGAGGAGAGGGGAGCCAGTATTTCAGCCTATCTCCATCTACATAGAATGGTATTTAAACATTTCCTGTATTGGGGCACCTGGGTGGCTCAGTTGGTTAAGCGTCTGACTCCGGCTCAGGTTATGATCTCCAGTTCCCATTCCCAAGTTCGAGCCCCGCGTCGGGCTCTGTGCTGACAGCTCAGAGTCTGGAGCCTGTTTCAGAGTCTGCGTCTCTCTCCCTCTCTCTCTCTCTCTCTCTCTCTGCCCTTCCCCCACTCATACTCTGTCTCTTTCTCACTCTCAAAAGTAAATAAACATTCGATTTTTTTAAATTAATAAACATTTCCTATATTACTCTATTTGCATATCAACCCATCTTTCAGAGCTTCACCTCAGAGAAGTGATCTATGAAATGGTTATAGTCCTGGGGGGTCAGGCCGGAGGGGTGCCCTCACTCGGTTCCACCCAGCCAGCACCTCTTTGCTCAGCTCTTTGCTGAGCTCCAAGGCCTTTCCAGGACCAGGGTAAATGAAGACAACCCAGAAGTGAGGGCGCATAGGCCTGGAGTGAGGCCCAGGAGACAAGCCCACCCCAGGTGGAAGGTGAAGGGGACCCAGGAGAAAGGGCCTGTCTCAGACAGCTGCTCCCTAGCTGAGGGCTGCCTCGAGGATCAAAGGAGCCAAGAATTCGGAGGCAAATGTCCTCAAGTGGCTTACAGAGGCTGGAAGGCTGCCCTGTCCCACCAAACTCCTCCCAAATGATCTCTGGGCAACTTTCTGGGTCACTCGTGATCCTCCAGATTCAAGCCCAGGGATTGAAGCTCTGATTCCTGATTATACAGGCCTGGGACTCCTGAGGTCTGTGTCTTGCCCGCGAGACCTCGGTGGCCTTTGCCAGACTCTTCCGGCTCAAGCACTCCGAGCTTGTATGATTCCTTGGATGTGTAACCTTGGAGGCAGTCACTGTGGCTCTCCACACCTCAGCTAGTGTGTTGACAACCTTCCCGGGTTGTGTGTGAGGGAAACAGCTGAGAAACACCTTGCCTGTGCCAAGGACGACCAGTCGTCATCCCTCAGTGGGAATCCTCCATCTGGTTCTCCTTCCGTCCCAAGGAGCAGGCAGGCCTTCAGGAGAGCTCTGGCGAGGAGGGCCGTGCTCCAGCCTCCACCCTGTTGCCAACCCTCCCTCGTCACTCGCTAACAGACATGCGGTTCCCTTTGCTGTAGAAACCAGCCCTCAATTTCGGCCGTCCTATCCTTACACCAGGGTCCTTGCTTCCCCTGGTGGTTCGTCATGGTCTGTGACCTCAGCGGGCCTCGGTGCTTCCAGGGAGACTTCCCACAAGCTGCTTACCCACCCTCCTCAAGTCGCCTCCATCCCAGAGCTCTGGCTAGGGAGCTCCTCTGCCTGTCTAGGGCACTAATGCTCTGGTTCCTCAGGAAGCCAGCCATTGTTTCTGATTCGCCCTCTTACACCATCTGCACCGTCAGAGTTCTCCAGAGAAGCAGAACCACCATCCGCTCTTTCAAATATTGCTTTTATATAAAAAAGTATCTTCTCGATGCCATCTAGACTGACGTGTGACCAAATATCAGGGTACCAGGGCCTGGCCAAGCTGACACATAAAATATGAACCACCACAGCACCGGTCACAACCATGGTCAACAGTTACTAAATGTTTATTCCGTGCCGGTCATTGTGTTATGCTCACCACATACACTGTCTTATTTAATCCTCTCAGTAACCCCATGAGGTAGATCCTAGCGTTTTCCTCTTTTTACAGAATGAGGATGTTAAGGGACATAGTGAGCGGCAGAGCTCTGCTTCAAACCCAGGTCTGACTACCTTAGAAGGTTATGCCCTGAATTTATAACCTACATCACCTCCCAGGAGAGATCCTTATTCCCGATTTTTATTCTATGGTTGTACACATTCAAATCTCTTTGGTTAGACAGGATGGAAACTTCCCGTTATCTCTTTCCTCTGGTTCCCAAGGAAATGTCTTGGAAAGGGTTGCCCGCTCTTGGTGTTTCCAGGTCTTATCCTTCCTCAACCCACAGGATCTTGGTATCAGCCTCGAGCATGATGAGGAAACCCTGTTGACCAAGGTCCTAGACGGTGTTCATAGTCGGTAGGCCAGTGGTCGTGGCCCTTTCATCTGTGTACTTGTTATAACACAGTAGTAATTGTCCACTGTCTAAAAAAAATGAGAAAGCACTGCTGGTCAAGATGGCGTTAGTATAAACAACCATCCGAGGCACCCATTCTGCTACAAACAGTAGCAGTTACGAAGCTTTTGGAAACTAAAGATGTGCAAAGGCATAACTGGGGGCACCTGGGTGGTTTAGTCAGTTGAGTGTCCGACTTCTGCTCAGGTCACGATCTCGCGGTTCGTGAGTTCGAGCCCCACATTGAGTTTGCCGCTATCAGCCTGCCAGCACACAAGCCCGCTTCAGATCCTCTGTCACCCTCTCTCTGCCCTCTCCCGCTTGTGCTCTCCCCAAAAATAAATATATTTTTTTAAATTTTTTTTTTAATGTTTATTTATTTTTGAGACAGGGAGAGACAGAGCATGAACGGGGGAGGGTCAGAGAGAGAGGGAGACACAGAATCTGAAACAGGCTCCAGGCTCTGAGCTGTCAGCCCAGAGCCCGACGTGGGGCTCGAACTCACGGACCGCGAGATCATGACCTGAGCCGAAGTCGGACACTTAACTGACTGAGCCACTCAGGCGCCCCCAAAAATATAAATATTTTAAAAAACCACAAAAAATAAAAATAAAAAGACATGACTGGACTCACAAAAAAGAGAATCACTCTTGTAGACCAGGAACAGAAGAGCAGTGCCTAGTAGTGAGCAAAGCTGAGCCCCGATCCTGCTGACTCCAGGGCAAGAGTGGGCAGAAGGGGGCGGGCTGTGGCTCCTGTGTGTAACTAAGCTAGTCTGGCTCTCAGGAAACAGGGACTAAAAGTAATCCAAGTGAGGCATAGGACAGGGCCAGACTTCAGGTTGAAGGCAGAACTTATAGCTTCTCCACTTAGGACAAGAGACTGATTAAAGCTCCTTGTAACCACTGCTTGGGGCTATACAGTAGGTGAAACTAGATGACTTGGTGGGCAGTGACCAGCACAACACAGGAATCAGGACCTGAACTGAGCCACATGCTTGCTGAGCGAACCACCCCTGCTGTTAATTAGTAAGAGCTACACTCATCAATTAGAGATCGGGCTGATGGAGGAAATTGCAAAACTTTTAGAGAAGGAAAGAAAAAGAGCGGGGAGGGGAGCCTGGGTGGCGCAGTCGGTTAAGCGTCCGACTTCAGCCAGGTCACGATCTCGCGGCCCATGAGTTCGAGCCCCGCGTCAGGCTCTGGATTGATGGCTCAGAGCCTGGAGCCTGTTTCCGATTCTGTGTCTCCCTCTCTCTCTGCCCCTCCCCCGTTCATGCTCTGTCTCTCTCTGTCCCAAAAATAAATAAAAAACGTTGAAAAAAAAATTAAAAAAAAAAAAAAAGAAAAAGAGAGGGGAGAAAAAGAAGAAAAGAGAGGAGAGAGAAACGTTACCAAGCTTAAAATGACTCTGTCAACCAAAAGTCCAAAAGACGCAAAGAAATCTGTCTTTAACACATACTAATCAATAAATCAACTATTGATTAAATTGTTCACCTCAGGTGGAGCTAAAATAAGAAAGCAGTCTGAAAAAGACTTTAAATATGTTTAAGGCACTTATTTAAGAAAGTGAAGGGACACTATCAAATAAATAAGAGCTAGGGGGGCCTGGGTTGCTCAGTTGGCTGAGCATCTGAGTTTGGCTCAGGTCATGATCTCACAGTTCACTGCTATCTGTGTGGAGCCTGCTTTGGGTCCTCTGTCCCCTCTCTCTCTGCCTTCCCCGCCCCCCACCGCTTGCTCTCTCTCTCTCTCTCTCAAAAATAAATAAAAACATTAAAATAAATAAATAAGAATTAAAAAGTGTACAACAAAAATAAGATGGATGTGAAAAATAATTTTAATTATTAAAATTAACAACTATCTATTATATACTTATATTATAAAAATTGATTAGGCATCTTGGAACTATAAATTGCAATCCCTGAAAAAAAAATCTCATGAATTGGATAAAATCTACACTTGGTACAGTCATGAAAAGAATTGAATTGAAAGATAATGCCAGGGAGTTTACCCAAAACATGGCACAAAGGGACAAAAATTTAAAAGTATGTAAGAACAAGGGCGCCTGCGTGGCTCAGCCAGTTAAGCATCCAACTTCAGCTCAGGTCATGATCTCGCAGTTCGTGAGTTCGAGCCCCGCGTCAGGCTCTGTACTGACAGCTTGGATCCTGCAGCCTGCTTCAGATCCTATGTCTCGCTCTCTCTCCCTGCCCCTCCCCTGCTCACGTTCTGTCTGTCTCTCTCAAAAATAAGTAAACATTAAAAAAAATTTTAAGTATGTAAGAACCAAAAAAGTACATAAAAAATAAAAAAATAAAAGTATGTAAGAACAATTAGGAAATATGGTAGTTTGAGCAGCGATAACACACAACATATAGAAGTTGCAGAGAGATAACAAGAGAAAAAAATTAGGAAAGAAATGATGATGGTTGTTCAGAATTTTCCAGAATGGTAGAAAGGCTGAGCCCCCCAGCCTGAAAAGTGCATCCTGGGTGAAGTTGCCAAGCATCCAAGATAGAAAATCTTAGAGGCAACCAGAAAGAGGAGCTAGCTTACCTAAAAAGGAGCCACAATTAGCCTGACGATAAATCACTCATCAGCAACAGAAGAGGTCAGAAGTGGGAATTATAACTGCTAACACCTGAATGGCACTACGTTCCAGGCACCACACCAAGTAGTTTAGGTGTATCAACAAATTTAATCCTCACAAGAATTCTACGAGATAGGATTCTTTTTTTTTTTTTTTTAATTTCTAAATTTTTTTTTTAACATTTATTTATTTATTTATTTTTTATTTTTTTTATTTTAATTTTTTTTTTTCAACGTTTATTTATTTTTGGGACAGAGAGAGACAGAGCATGAACGGGGGAGGGGCAGAGAGAGAGGGAGACACAGAATCGGAAACAGGCTCCAGGCTCTGAGCCATCAGCCCAGAGCCTGACGCGGGGCTCGAACTCACGGACCGCGAGATCGTGACCTGGCTGAAGTCAGATGCTTAACCGACTGCGCCACCCAGGCGCCCCAACATTTATTTATTTTTGAGACACGAGACAGAGCATGAGCAGGGGAGGGGCAGAGAGAGAGGGAGACACAGAATCCAAAGCAGGCCTCAGACTCCAAGCCGTCAGCACAGAGGCCGACGCCGGGCTTGAACTCACAGACCACAAGATCATGACCTGAGCCAAAGCCCAACCGACTGAGCCACCCAGGCGCCCCTATGAGATAGGATTCTTATTGTGCCCTTTACACATGAGGAAACTGAGCGGGAGAGAGTAGTACTTCCTGCACAAGGTCTCACAGGTAGTAAGACGGGGAGTTGGAACTCAAACTATGTTATCCGGTTCCAAACCCTTGTAACCACCACTCTGCACCCTTCGCACTGTAGACCGATATGTGGAAGGTACTGAGGGAAAATAACTGGCAACCTCGATTTTATCCCCAGCTAAACTAAGAAATGTTTTGGCACACAAAGATTAAAACCTTAATGTTACTTGCAGACATTTGAGAATATTTCAACAAGGAGAAAAATTAACTCAAAAGGAAAGCATGGAACCAAGAAACAATGATGAATGGACCATCTGGGTTGGCAAGCCTAGCTCTGAAATGTAAAAATGTTGGATTGTTAAAGAAGAGATGAAACAAATGTAGTCAATGAAAACAAGATCAGTAGAGAAGGATAGTTAAAATTGTTTTTTTTTAAATATATTTTATAGGAGGAGAGAAATATCAAATGACTTCATGGCTTTTATTTATTTATTTATTTTGAAGTTCATTTATTTATTTTGAGATAGAATCAGGGGGAAGAGGTAGGGGGTGGAGGGTGGGGAAGAAGATCCGAAGTGGGCTGTGTGCTGACAGCTGAGAGCCTGATGTGGGTCTCGAACTCACGAACGGTGAGATCATGACCCGGGCCAAAGTCGGATGCTTAACTGACTGAGCCACCCAGGGGTTTTGTTTGTTTGTTTGTTTGTTTGTTTTAATTATAGCTAAGGACAATCATGATTCTGACTTTTAAGTGCCCCCCCCCAAGTCCTGCTAAGGTTCAGCATTAATCCTGCCACTAGGTGAGCACAAAAAGGGACAAGGAGGGGAAATGAACATTTAAAGACAGCCAGATTGATGGCAATCTTTTTGGACTCCTTCTAGAGTCTTTATGCCAGTCATCCTGTGCCTTAACACCCCATGGTCTCCTCCCAGTGCCTGTGACCCCTGGGGAAGCCTTCCGGGACCATCCACTCTGGACTCAGAATGCCAACAGCACTGTCATGACTATCTGATTCTTTTTTTTTTTTCTGCCCCACGTTTTTTCCTTTGGAGGAATTCCCTTTCTGCCAGCACTTTGGGATTCTGATGGGCTGTCGGTCAAAGGCCAGCCTTCCCCCACCACATAAGTGACATAGAACTAGAGCAGCAAGCCAGAGTCCCCCGTTCATAGGACACAGTGATTGGTCCAGGAGCGGGCAAAGGACCAACACGGGCCTGAGAGAAGAAGGTCTCCCTCCTTCCGAAGGACGTCGGGTGGGGCCAGTGGCCGGCCCCTTTGTGCCAGGAAATGAGGCCACGCAGAGGGAAGCAACGCAGAGGGACGACCAGAGAGAGTCCTGATTAGATCACAACAGTGCCCCAGATTTGAACTGCGCCCGGAGTCAAATGACGCTTGTCCTTGAGCACGTACGTTTCCCTCTTGCTCGAACTACTTCGAGTTTGGGTTTCTGCCACTTGAACCAAGAGTCTCGATCAACTCGGCCTCTAAATTTGAGGATGACTCATTTGACACACAAGGTTGTTGCCACCCAGTGGAGCTGGTTCCTCAGAACGTCCCCCTTTTTCTATAGAAAGCTTTAGGCTCCTCTCTGCCATATGTCAGGGCCATCAGGCCAGGCTCCTGGTTTCTTTCA
This sequence comes from Prionailurus bengalensis, assembly GCF_016509475.1. Classification (NCBI taxonomy): domain Eukaryota; kingdom Metazoa; phylum Chordata; class Mammalia; order Carnivora; family Felidae; genus Prionailurus; species Prionailurus bengalensis. Next base: position 185,448,611 of record NC_057344.1, on the reverse strand, counting down.
AGTTTAAGCCTCTCCTCTTCTGACACTTTTGCCTTTCCGTATGGTCGATCCGGCTTTGATGCCAAAATAATTTAGAGGCACATCGAGTTGCTTAAGGTGGCTTATGCTGAATTTCTTCCACTCACTGATGTTGTCTGAAGCCGTTTCCTCTGAAAGATAAATGTATACGTGTGACGTATGTGTACCAGCACTGTCTCCTTTCCTCCCTCACCTCTCCATCTAGAGAAGAGGTGTTCACAGCCTCACCACCCCACTCCTCAAATACCTCCTCTGGTACCTCACTGGAAGACGGATCTCACAGGGCCAGGAGCCCTGCTGAGAAAGCCCTGCTTAAGGCCTCCGGGGGCCTCGGGGGGGCCTCAGGATTTAAGGCACCACTGGGTGTTTTCTGGTGTCGTCTCCCACCGGGAGCTGGAGGTATTACGTCTCATCTGAGGTCCTAATTCAAGGAGCTGGGGAGCAGAGGTCACCACCTTACTTAATCCCATGCTTTATCATGAGAACGCTCACTCCAGAACTCACAGTGGTTCCCTAGTGCTCCATATATCCAAACCAAACTTTTGCCTGAAACTGCCCTGTTTAGACTAACTTACTTTCCGCACATCCCCTCTCCACACCCCCAGACTGGTTGGCTGACCCACTCCCTGCCTCATAAAAATACCAAGCTCATTCTCCTCTCAAGGCTTTTGTTCCTGACGTTCTTTGGGTCCAGAACAGCCTTCTGTCTTCTTCCTCCCGCCTCCGATCCTACAAAGCCCACTGCAAGTTCCACCTCTTCCAAGCGGCCCTCCCTGATTTTCTTCCTTCTGTCCTCTCATCTACGATTTGCCCCTTTTCTGAATAAGTCGTTCCAGAATGAGGACCACACAGCTTCTTATCTAATTGTGGCACTTTGCGGGATTTGAACCCATCTTGCCTCCTCACTGGAGTACGTGCTTCTTGAAGGTAAGAACCATTCCTCACGGGGCTTTTATCGAGGCTCCCCTCCCCCCTCCCCCATCCCAGCATCTGGCAGGACTAGGCAGATAGTTGGGGGACACTTTCTCACACTTAGTTGATCATAAGCATCACTTGGGGGAATTTGCCTTAGAAATGCAGATTCTCTGACTCGTCTCCTGGAAATTCTGACTTACAAATTTGGGGCAAGACGCTGGGATCTGCATATCTGAAAGTGCCACGTTGCAGCTTTTGCCAAGGCAAAGCCTGGAAAACAAGGAGTAGGAGTCAGCATATTGCCAAAACCTAAATCAAGACCCATATCTGACAAGCCCGAGGGTTTCGACGAGAACAAAGCACGGGATATTTTAAATATAGTTGGGTCTGGACATTCCAGGGCATGAAGGTTTCCCACCCTTGGTGATGTGGCCCCATTCGGGAAGTTATACAGTGCCATGGCTGAGAGTGGCTTGGAGAGTGGCATGGGTTTGAATCTTGCCTCGGGCACTCATTTAACCTCTCTGAAACTCAGTTTCCTCGTCTGTGCGATGGGACTAATAATAGGATCCACTTCCCAGCATTGCTTGGAGAACTAAAGAAGTTCTTGTACAGGAAGGACCCGACTCCATGCCTGGTACAGGGCACGTATTTGTTACATATTTGTAACGAGCGCCTATAGAGAGTAAGTTACTGAAGCTGGGAGCCCTGCCAGGTCCTAGGAGGTGGTAGGCGAGAGGAAATACTTTGCTGGAGGGGCACATTCTCCATTCCTTTTGAGAGGGACCTTTGGGGAGAGCTCTTAGTCCTTATGTGAGTGCTTTCCCACCACTGGAGGGCAGGGAGCCCCAACAGCATGAAGTCACTGAAATGCAGACTAACTAAAGTGACTTCACTAAATGCAGAATACTTAAGTATCCTATTAGTAATCATCATCATTATCATCTATGCAATAATAAATCATGCTCCCAGCATCGTATCCTTGCTGTGTCAGAAAACATTTTCCAGGATGCCGTGGTGGCCCAGTCGGTTAAGTGACCGAGTTCGGCTCAGGTCATGATCTCTAGGCTTGTGAGTTTGAGCCCTGCGTCAGGCTCTATGCTGACACCTTAGTGCCTGGAGCCCCGTTCAGATTCTCTGTCTCCCTCTCTCTGTGCCCCTCCCTGGCTCACTCTTTCTCAAAAATAAATAAACATTAAAAAAAAATCATAAAAAAATAAAACCAAGAAAACTTAAAAAAAAAGTTTTCCTTTGGCGATCCATATTTATGCAACGAGGCAATTGAAAATTATTGCTTTTTTGGGGGAGCTGTGTGTCCCCTTATCTTACTTTTGGTCACAGGAGATTGGGAGCCTGATCTTCTCTGCTCCTAATGCCAAAGGAAGAACTGTGACCAAGACCTGGCCCGGACGAGGACACTGTGGCGACCATGTGGTATCATTTCAGACAGAACAACCCAGGCTTTGGAAATGCACTGGCTGTTATCTTACGTGAGGCAGGTGGTCAAGACCATGCTCCAATGGAGGAATGGGCTTTCTCTTACAGGCAATAGGCTAATTGGTTGTTGGATTAACGGGGCCAATGGATTAATGGATCAGTAGGGTTTCTCTTACAGGCAGTAGATACTCTCAATCATTTTGGGTCAGAAAAAGGACGGGGTCTCAGTCTAAGCAGCAGGGAATTTTTCTTTTGCTTTAGAAGACAAAGAACAGTTGGATCTGGATTGTAACGGGAGAAGACGATTGGGAAGTGCCATTCTGGGGCAGGTTCATGGTCACTGGCACCACTTTAGGAACAGGAGTGCCACAGTGCCATGTCACCGGGAGTTCTGCCAGGGAGGTGGGGATACTGAGCTCAAGCAGTACTTACAAAGCCCCCTTTGTTTTGTGCTTCTGTTGCCCTAAAGGTCAATGACACCTCAAAGGAAGAACTTGATGGTAGGGAGAACTTAGCAGAGATTTATCTTCTCCTGGACTAGGGGTCTCAGCAATAAACACCAACAAGGAAGCTGGGGGGAGGGAACCAGAGAGTCCTTCCTGGAGGAGATAGTGCTGGGATGGATTATCAGTCAGCTCATGTAATAGCCAATGCTTGTGGCTGGCTTGGGGAGTTGTCATTGACCCCACAGTCCCTCTCATGATTCTCAGAATTGACGCTTACCGGTGCTTTACGAGGAGAATTGGGGGGTCCAGAATTTCGATTTCCAACCCCTTCAGGTCCGCTGTGGGCTCGGTCCCCTTCCCCTTCTTTGTGCAGGGCCGTCTCCCTGGCCTTGGCTCCCCCTGTGGCCACACTGCATGCTCCCTCCTCACACCCTGACACATGTTCAGAAATGACAGGGTTCCTGTGGGTCTAGCCTGCCAGCAGGAGCACGGTTTGCCAGAAGCATCCTGGAGCCAAGCGGGTGGCCTGCGAGTGAGCAATGGGTTATTCCAGGCTGGAAGGTGAGGGCAGCTTCCCAGCTATTTCCTTCAACCTCAGGAGCGAGTCAGTGGCTGGCAGTTCACACGAGGTCCCTCTGACATCTCTGGTCAGGAATGCAGCTTGCTGGGGATTCTGAAGCAAAGAGGTCATTGACAAGAGGAAAAGTCATTAGCAGGCAGGGCGATCAGCATGTACCCGGGGACCTCCATCTGCCTTAGCGAGCGATGGCTCTTCCCTGGGCCAGCTCTCCCTGAGCGCCCAGGGCTCGTGTGTGGGTGTCCGTTGGGCCTTCCAGGACTCTGACCACCTGAGACCAGGCAAAGCAAGGCTGTGGCAGCCCGGTCTCGTCTTCCAACCCACAAATCCTTGAATCTCACAAAAGAGGGAGAGGACAAGGAGGCTGGAGGCAGATCCATAGTTGCATCTTTGTTGACTGTGCCAACATTTGTGGATCGCAAACATTCCCTGGTAAAAGGGTCCAAGGACGGAGCTCTACTCTTGAACTCAAACTACACTTGGTCCTGATGCAAGCTCCCTGCTCGTGACCCTGGGTTCTGCTCCATATGCATCATTATGTCCTCTGATATATGCTACGTTCAGCTGTGGCCAGGATGACAACTTCTGCTGGCTGCTATCTCCTCAACCAGGGTTGTCTTGGATCAACTTGCAAGGGGCACTCTGTGTTCTAAAGCATGAACTGGTCGGGAATGTATTCATCCCCTTGGGACCAGAGGGTACTGGAACAGTGCTTCTCAAACTTGAATGTGCCTAGAGATGATCTGGGGCTCTTGTTAAAATGTAGATTCTGATTCAGAAAGTTTGGGTGGATGTCAAGATTCTGCATTTTCAGGAAGCCCCCAGGTTATGCTGATGGTGTCGGGACCAACAACAGTGGTTGTGACTCATTGTGACTGCAAGTTGAGAAGGAAAGTGTCAGAAGGCTCAGCGGCTATTGCTATGGGGCGAGGACTTGGAATTTCCAGGAACAGAGGTCCAAATAGCACCCTCATTATAATGGCCAGCTGACTCCCTACTGGGGCCACTTAGCCCCCACCAGCAGGCCCAGCCCTGTCTGAAGCTTGGGAACCCAGCCTCTTGAGAGATACATAGGATCAGTGCTTGGATGGGGTCTCGGGGGTCATTATTTCTTCTCTACGCCTCCTGCTTTCAGTGTTAAGATTCTCCTCTGCATCCTCCCAGCTTCCAGAGCTGACTAGTCTCTGCTTCACCCACCTCCTGGAGTAGCCACGCGTTCCTGGCGGCACTAATGAACAGAGACCTCCTCTTGACTTCCTCAAGACTCAGTGCGGTGTCTTGTCACCTTTTCTGGGACCCTGCTGAGAAGAGTAACTCTGGCTCTTCTAGGCTGCTGCTGTGACCGGGAACATGCAAACATGGTATTTGTCACAGTGTGATTGCAATTATGCGCTTCTGTAACTGTCACTTCTGCAGTCCTTGAGGGCAGGGACTCATAATGCAGTGGCTGGCCGTACTGCATATTTGTTCAATCAATTATGCCGTCCGTCCTGGTCCCTCTCTTCCTCTTCCTCAGGAGGCCCTGCCCTCACTTCCTTGGAGACACTTCTAGGTTAAAGAGCTCCAGTTTCTCCAACCCCCACCAGACCTGTTTGGAGGGGTTGAAGATATGGACTCTCAGGCTTGGCCATAGATTGAATTAAGGGCAAGTTTTACGAATACTGACTCTTATCCTCAGAGACTTGGACTTACTTGATTTGGCCTGGGGAATCAGGATTTTAAAAAACTCCTAGATGATTCTCATGTGCAGACAAGCTTGAAAACCACAAGGAGTCAGGAGTTTTAGACTAACACCCAGCATTTCAGCCTCATGTCAGCACAGCCATCTGGCCTGTTCCAATCAGGGTCCCCAGCAGCGGTGAGTGCACTTGCCCTGGGCTTCAAACTAAGCTCCTTCGGATGAAGGGAGGCCATAGGACTACAGGGGTAAGGGACTAGAGGCTGGCGTAAGACCAAACGAGTTTCAAACTAGAACTGCTTAACTACAAGTTTGACTCGAGGCAATTTTCTCCATCTCTCTGAGCCTTGGTTTCCTAACCAACTAAATGTGATAATGGTTTATTTGTCAGTTTCTACCGGGTAATAAACCACTCCAAAGTTTAGTGGCCGAAAGCACAAACATTTCATCTTTCTTGCAATTCTGGGGAAAGGCTGGGTGGTTCTTCTGGTCTGGACTGGCTTCACTGGGGCTAGATGGCTTAGGATGCCCTCCCCAAGATGCCTGACAATTGGCTTGATGTCAGCCAGAGGGATAGAGTTGGCCTGGCTGGGGTCTGCATCTCCCATCATTCAGCAAGCTAGTCCAGGCTGGTTTACATGGTGGTGGTCACCGGGTTCCGACAGTCACGAGGGACTTTGGCCATGATGCTCTTCCCGTGGGTCTGTTTGCTAACGTCTCATTGGTCAAAGCTAGTCAAGGCCAGTCCAGAGTCAGTGTGGGAGAAGATTACCAAAGGATATGACTCAGCTTACTAGAACTGTGTATAATTCACAACTAAACTAAAATAAAAGCCCCATTCCAGCTCTAGAAACTAGGAACCCTGCCTGGGCCCCTCCTTAACACTCACATGCCCACTGATAATGATCGTAATGGTCACAACATATACTGAGCCCCGGGAGTTGAGTCACTGACAACAGTTTATCTGATTCTCAGGCCATAACATTTGTGGCAGATGTTTCCCTGCAAGTTAGGTCATTAATTCATCTGAGTGAAGATTTTAAAACGAGCGAAAATGGCCTCTTCCCTCCAGGAGCTCTGTCCTCCACTGGGACAGCATGCAGGTAAATGGAACTCCGAAGACAACTTGAACTTTGGATTTATGTCTGCAGGTGTTTTCTCTGTGTCCACCTGCACATAGAAGCCCTTCCCCCTCAGAGTTCCTCATCAGACAAATGTGTTTGTGAGCAATGGAGGTGTGACTGGAGGCTTCGTAGGTGAAACAAAGAAAGGGACCCATGGTACCCGTCACAGACAGCAGCGTAAACAAGCCACCTGGATGTTTCTGTTCTTCAAACTGCACCCTCTATTGCTCACTTCCAGGAACATCTGATACCCTTCACTTCCCTGGAGCAGCCCCTCGCCCCCCGCTGGGCTGCCCTCTTCTTCCCAGGTTCTCTTGAATAAGAGCCTCCTTCCCTCTTGTCACGCAAACACAGCTGTCTCTGTCTACCCCACATCAAAATATTTCTTCTATTTTCAAAACTAGCCCCACTCAGTATAGAAGTCAGGGTCGGGACCAGATCTTGTGCTAGTTGACCGTGTACTTCTAGATCGTATCCCTGACCGCGTCCCAAAGGGCTTACTGAATTATTTATTCTGGGGTTCTCCCCAGAAAGACTTTTGTGAGTAAAAATAATCTCTATCTTCTGACAACTACTTCTGGTACCAAGAATTTTGAATTTTGTGAAAGGGCAAGAGAAAGGAGCGATACTTTCCAGTGGAAGCATGCAGGAAGGCTTCCTGGAGGAAGTGACATTTGAATCAAGACAGGATGGAACGCCCTTGAGAAGGATAGCTGCTAATGTCAAAACTAATGACTTAAAATACATTTGCCCTTCTAATCCCTTAGCCCAGTTTCTCGGCTGCTGTTCCATCCTGTACGTCATCCCCTCACCCTTAACCAGAGAACTGGAATAAAGGAGTTAACATGAGTTCTTTTTCTGGTTAGTTATTAGGAGGGGATAAGAAGCCAAGTCCCCATCTACCTATTCAGGGCATATAGAACAAGAAAAAAAAAAACCTATTGGCCCTACAGGTTCAACTGTTCCCCAAATATTGTCTGTGCAGCACTGGTTTTTGTTTGGCAAGTATTTGTTGTTATTGTTTTCACATGAATCTAGACTAATCTTGGCACTGAGATGTCCCCCTGGCCTCACAGAATAGGATGCCTGGAATTGATCATCAAAACAAGCCAAGGAGTGCAAAGAAATTCCTCAGCAATTACTACATTATTTTCTTCCTTGTGTCAAATAGGAGTTAGGTGAGAGAACTCATTTATCTCTCACTACGCTACAAGAGACAGAGGCAGTTTTTTCTCACAGGATTCAGGGCTAAAGTGGACTGTCTTCTGAACTTCGCTGTGACATTTGCCTGAAAATTCACCCAAAAAAATCTTCCTTTGGAGAGATCATTCCCAGAAATTTAAAAAAAAAAAAAAAAAAGTGCTGGTCCACTTGGAAGATGCAAAGATTTAATTTCAGGGGGCATTTTAAGAGGGGTATGTGTGTGTGTTAGGACTCCTTCAGTTGTAAGATACAACCATCCAACTAACAGGGGCTTAAGCAAAATGGGGGCTTTTAGCTGTTTATATAACAGAAAAGCCCAGGGTAGTTGGGCTTCAGTCATGGCTGGATCCAGGTGCCCAGATGATGTGGTATGAGGTTTTACTCCTCTTTAGCACTCAGCTCTGCTCTTCGTGTCAGACACGCTTTCCCCACCAGCGGCTTCAGCCTGAATTCTGCCAGCTTGGCAATCCTAGGGAAACAAGACAAGATAGAGCCATGGCAATGGAATGCCCACTTCATAGTGAAATAAGTAAAGGGGGCGGGGGGAGGCAGGTGGCAGGGGGATGGCAAAGAGCAGTGGGTAGGCCTATGTTAAGTGACTTGGGGTTAGCAGGCCTGATTTTCGAACCAGTTGCATTGACTATCGGTAGACAAAATAATGTCTTAAGACCCCAAACATTCCTTCCTTGAATTCATCTGCGTGTCCAGTACTTGCCGATGCTCGCGAATGTTCCTGTCAACAGGGCTGCTGGTTGACCACGGGCAGCCTTAAGCAGGCAGTTGTCCATCAAGACTGGAAGAAAGAAGTTGGAAAGCCAAGGGAGAAGTCAGGAACTTGGCCTGTGCGAAGCACCGTGAAGGGAGGAGGGGAGGGGAGAAACCTCGGCAATTTGTTTTTAATATTTTGCTTGTTCTGGATACCATGAAAGCTGCGTATGTTGGCTTCTGACTAATGAAAACAGAGGGGAAGCCAGGCTGGAAACCTGGCCATGTTTCCGTGCACAATTAGGTTTGTTTGTTTAGGTCCCTTTTTATTTGTTTTCGGATGACTCAGATACGAGTACCGTAGGCGTTTCAAAGAGAAGTGTTCTTATGTGTATTTTGGGTCTAGGGCTTTACCAAGTGCAGAAAGCCTTGGCTCCCTGAGGTTATTTTCCTATCCAAGGGTTTTTCAAACTTTCAAGTGGGGCTGGAAGAATGCCGTTGTGAGCCAGGTTATTTTTCTTCGCAGACCCCAGCTTGGGGTTGCACGGGGGACAGGGCTCACAAACATATAAACACAAGAGTCCCCAAACAAGGCACAAGGGCGCTCATTGTGCTGACCTCTCACACCATCTCCCCTTGATGGCTTTACCGTCTGCGTTCTCCAGTCCTCTCTGGAAACCTCTTCATAAGTCGGCCTCCTTCTCTCCAGACGGCCCAATCCAGAGATGGATTCTCTTTTCCAATTTCTCTGTATCTGTCTATAAACTGTTCAGCTCTGAAAACTCTTCTCTTTCATTGCCACAGTTTAGAGCCTGAAGCTTCCTGTGAAATGCAGGGAGATTTACAACCTGAGAACCTGCCAAGCCCCTGGCTGAGTTCCTTTGCCGAAGGGGAGTGGCTCCCCGGGGGATTGTCTGCTCCTGGTCAATTGACCCCCAAGTCCAGGAAGGGACTTGAGAAGGGCCTTGGGAGGGGCTGGGCAGTAATCTTCTCCTTCCTAGATGAGCAAGATGCAAATCAGGCAATGGTGAAGACCATTCCAGCCTCCCTTCTTGAAGGCTTATTTCCAGTAGCCCTGCCTCTATGTGATGAGTCAGCAGACAGAGATGCACGAAGTGGTCCTGATTGTTTTCAAACAGTAAGGATGTACGTAGTCACTGAGAGCAGGTTTCTTGAGCTTCCTGGAAGCTGGGCCCCAGCCTGAGTCTCCCACAGTCTCTCCTGCTCAGCTGTCCCTGTTAAATGAAGGACATTGGCCAACATTCTGGTTGGAGAATTACTTGTATACTTGAGTGCTCTTCTCCCTCTCAAGAGGGCTATAAACTGTCCCACTTTTAAGACTCTCCTCTTTCAGGGGTGCCTGGGTGGCTCAGTCAGTTGAGCATCAGACTCTTGATTTTGGATCAGGTCATGGTCTCAGCGTTTGTGCGCTCGAGCCCGGCGTCGGGCTCTGTGTTGACAGTGAGGAGCCTGCTTGGGATTCTCTGTCACCTTCTCTCTCTCTGCCCCTCCCCTGCTCTCTCTCTGTCTCTGTCTCTCTCTCTCTCAAAAATAAATTAATAAACATTAAAAAAGAAAGACCCTCCTCTTTCAGTGTTTGAGCTTTGAAATCTCCTGAAACTCATAGCAGAAAGATTCATTCTGTCGAAATGCACACATTTCAGGAATTTCTCCTCCAAACCACTGTCTTCCAGAGCTATATCGTGGGGTCAAACGAAAATTCTACCTAGTCCCCTGCACCTGCTTTAGCTACACTACTGCACCATGACAGCTGACAATGGGAACAAGTGCCCTGTGTCTTCGCAGACCCCGAGACAAGGACTGCGTGCAAGTAGTTTAGTCAGAAGGCCAGCCCAGGAAGCACAAGAGGGAGAGGGGAAGTGACTCTGGGCACCTGGAACTCAGTCCTGCTCAGCACTCTCTGAGAGACTGGGCGGAATACGCCTCAGATCGTCCCACTGTCAGGCAAGGAAGCCATCCCTGGTTGTTAGAATTTGCTCCCGGAGGGGTAACTCCCTGACACTTCCAAGCACACTCCCGCAGCCAGAGAACGTCCTCAGGCTGAGACAGACATGAAGCCCTAAGCCAGCGTGGAACTCTCTGGAGGCCACTTCCGGGGTAGCTTGAGGGGATACGGAAAGGGCATCAACCATGGTGTACCTGTACCCTGAGATGACAAAAGGAAGGGCACAGTCCTCCGAAAGAGACTGGACTGTTTTCACTCCGCTGTGTTTGCTAAGACAGGGAAGTACGTGGACCACCGTCACGAGCGCTTAGCAAGAGTTGAAGTGGTAAGAGCTGAAAAGCAAAAGGTTTTGTTTCGATTCTCGGTTTATCTATTTATTTAGCAAATAGGAACATACTGCCTACTTGCCTCAGGTTCTGTGCTAGATGCTGAGGTCCTGCAAGGAAGGAACCAGGCTCTGTCTCTGCCTCAGGAGACCGCAGGCTGGTGGGGGTTGTGGACAAGAAAAGAGCTCAAGGCAAGGACCTGTGACAGTATGGTTTTAGCGGGAGGGGCCCCTCATCTAGGCTTCCAGGATGGGGGTGTCTCTTCTTAAGAAGGAAGGGGAAGAGTGTTCCGGTGAGAAGGAACAGAAGGTGGGAGTGTCTGGAGGCACCAGCACAGACGTACAAAGACTCAGGACTGTTTCCTAGTAGGCGGTGAGAGGGAGTGGTACCTGATAAAACTGATGCCAAAACACCAGGTCACATAGGACCTTGTCACCCGCATTACAGTGTCTACGTCATGTACCAGAGAGATGAGAAATGGCTTCTTCTTCTTCTTGCTATCATCTAATTAACACTCACTTATTTGTTTCATTGCTTCTTGAATCCCACCTCTTCCTTCTGAATTCCACTTCCTTCTTCCTGAAGACTGTCTTTTAATAGCTTTTCACCGGTGTTTGTGCCGTGGTAAACTCTCTCAGTCAAGGGCAGGTCCAGTTTTCATAGGGCCTGAAGCTTATGCAATTTCGATTCTTCTTTAGGGAAAAACAATGCAAACGACGAACACTAAATTAAGAGTGAAAGTAAACATCGATGGCAAGGAAAGAAATCGCAGCAAACAAAACAGACATTATAAAATCCCCCAGAACTAGTATTAAAGAAATCCATTCACTATAATTTTTTTCCAGCTTCTCCTCATGTTGGTGGCATCGGAATGACCATGAGCCCTTTGGAGACTGGACGAGAAGGGAAAAGGCTTGGCCTACGTTTCATATGGGTTTCATGGGAGGTATTAGATGGTTTGTAGTCATCCCTTGTATAGTTCAGTTATTGCTGGGTGCACCAGATTATGGAATGGCTTCCAGAAATACTCCTACCCTCCACATGCTGCCTTGCCTGGCACAGAGCAAAAAAAAATCCTACAATGCTCAACACCAAAAATATGTGGATGGTAGGGACACAAGGCTTAAGATGTATAGAGCCATCTACAATTTTCTAGTCTGCAGGAAGTTCTTCTAATATCTGAAATGTAAGAATGTAAGTGGAAGATTCATTCTTATTCAAAATGGAAGCTTTCTTTCATCAACGACATACTTGAGAATGCAGTGAATGCAATTATAAACACACTATGTAACTACAGCTCGCACGTGAGAGAAATTTCATCAAGGTCTTCCCAAGGTTGACGACAATCCTAAATATTGAGGCGCCATTACCAAAAAAGAGAGATAAAGCCGAAAGAAAGAGTTTTAATGATCAGTAACAGAAAATAAATTCGATTAACCGTGTTAGAAAAAAAAAACCGTATTATCTTTCTCTTTTGTGTCTGGAAAATGATATTACAAAATCATCACATGAAGAGGTGATTAAAGGATATGTAGCTAAAAATGGAATAAGTCTCAATGCAATATGGTATCCTGGACTGGATCCTGGAGAAGAGAGAAGACATAAGTGGAAACACTGGTGACATCCGTGAATAAATTGGCAGATATAATCACATGATTATTGATGATGTACAGGGACCCCATCAAAACAGGTATTTGAATATTTGGATATCCAAACGCTAAAGCCGAGGCACTGAAAAGCATATATTTGGCCATAGGGCCAAATATGGAGGCCAAACTTTAACTTAGTTCCATTCCTTGAGAAAACCCAGGCCCCTACCATTAGGGACCTTTCAGGGTCTAACGACCACTCCCAGGGCTGCATGGCATCATCTAATGTGCTAACCATCTCGTTTCTGGGTGGTCTTCATTTTTGATGCAGGGCCATCTGCCCTTCTTTCTTACAAACTCAGTTACGTACCTAAATTTCTACGTGCTTATACTCTCTGAAAGTTTCCAACTTTGTTAGCTCACCAAGTTGCCGGGCTGGTTTTCAGCAGGAGAGTGTGGTGTGGCGAACTTAGCGTTTTAGGAGGGAATTCTGGCTTCAGTGTGGAGAATGGATTTCAGGTGTGGGGCAAAATAGAGACAGAAGGAAGACAGACCCTATGGAATTCAATTGCAGAGATGACAGAGGGCAACCTGAATGAGAGGAATAGTAGCGGAGAGGGAAAGATAGCTACACTGTGGGGAGGGGGAGACTGAAGTCAGGAAAACTAGTAAGAGAGACGAGGTGACGATCTACGCAAGGAATGACACGATCCTGAAGTAATGTTGCACGAGAGTGCTAAAAATCAAGGACTCTGCTGTCAGCAAGACCCTTCTGGGGTCTTTGTCACTTATTAGCTATATGACCCCGAGCAAATGAATTCTCAAGGCCTCAGTCCCTTCCTAGTTCCACCAGATCGTTAAGAAAATTAGATGAGACCATGCGTGCACAATGCTTAGAGCAGTACCCGGCACGTAATAAGCACCCACTAAATTGTCACTGAGCCATGGCAGTGAAAAAAGGATTCTAGGCAGTAAGGTAGAATCCGATGAAATCAACAGAATGCAGGACCCATTGGATGGTAGGAGGGGTGAATAAGAGAGAGGAAGGAGTTAAAAACGTCTCCTAGATTTCTGTGGAAGGACCCCTTTGGGGATGAGCATGCAGTCTTGGACTTGCAGAGTTGGTGGTATCTCTCTTCGTCTGCATGGAGGCAACCAGGACCCGGCTGCACCGACAAATACGGAGCCAGAGCAAGGATCTGAGCTGGAGACAGACTGGTGTAGAGCTGGAGCCCCGGGGCGCGGGGGGCTGGATGGGTATGTGTGTGGGGATCACAGCTCTTAGGTGAGTATGTAAGGATGAAAAGAAAAGAAAACCAAGTTGAAGCCCTGCTGCTGGCGAAAGAATGTAGCCAGCAAGGCAATTGAGGTAGACTGGGTTCAAGGTCATAAGACAAGCAGAGGGAGCGTCCCAGGAAATTCAAGGGAGAGAAAATTGGCAGGAAAGCATGGTCAGCAGCGCTCAATGCTGCGGAGCCTTCAAACGGGGTGTGAGCACTGGGCTTCGGGTTGTGGGGCGAGGAGGTCACCGGGGACCTCAGGGTTAACCTCAGGGACTTGGTAACTCAGGGTGGCGATGAGGTTAGCAGGCAGAGTGTTCTGGAGAAACAGGGACCAGGAGAGGTTGTTGTGAAGGGGAGGAGGGAGTCGCGCAGTAGTGGGAGCTAAGGAGGAGAAGCAACTGGAAAGGAATTAAGATGCCAGAAAGAGATCTGGGCAGAGAAGCGCGGGCCTGACGTCCAGGAGAGGACCCGGTACCTGGCAGGGCTCTTGCCCACCGTGCCCAGAGTGGGGGAGAGGGCCCGCAGCGGTGTTGGGAAGCCCGAGTGCCCGGTGCCGCTAGGCTGAAAACCAGTGGGGACAGTCTCCAGTGTGAGTGTCTGTGGACAGAGGAGGGCGGGAGACGGAGAAGCGCAATAATGACTCCTGCTTGGGGGCACCCACCCTTGCGCCAGGCACGGAGCCAAGCCTGCGCCAGTGTCCTCACTGCGGCCCTTTTCACCCGTGAGCACCTGAGGCCCCGGGAGCTTAAGGACCAGCGGAAACCGGCGGGGGCGGGGAGGGGGGGGCTTAACCGGCCCACCGAGGCCCCCCTCGATCCCCACGCCGCACCGAGGGGCGGGCGACACGGTGGACCCGCTGGGAAGACACGGGGATGCGGCCCCAAGAGGGAGGGTGGCCGCGAGCGGTTGTGAAGGCGGCTGCGGCCCAGGCCCAGCGCGGAGCCCGACACACGAGCGGGATCGGCGCTGAAGCGCCCGGCGCCCCGGCCCGAGGGCACCCGCAGCGGCTTCAGAGCCGCAGGGGCCCGCGGAGCGTCCCCAGGAGGGGGCAGCAGCGCCCCGCGGATAGACGCCGCCTCGGCTCGCGGGCCTGCCCCCCCCCACCCTCCCAGGGCCCCGCGGCTTCCAGGGAAGGGGGTCCCAGGGGAACCCCCCCCCCCCCTCCGGCGGCCACACTGCCAGAGCCCAGTCCCGGGACCTGTGTTGTGTTTGTCGTCCCCCCCCCCGCCCCCCCAAGGCCCAGGGCTTCCCTCCTGGGCCTCACACCCTTGGGAACGGCCACCCCGGCCCTGGACCTGAACTCTGCGCGGGGCGAGCGCCCAGTAAATGAGAGCCCTAGTGTCTCTCCTCTTCTCTTTCCCTGGGCCCCTCTCGGTTCCTGGACCCTCAGACTGCAGATTTACCCCCACTGGTTCTCAGCCTAGCCCCACCGGGCACTCTGGCTTCCCAACACCGCTGCGGGCCCTCTCCCCCACTCTGGGCACGGTGGGCAAGGGCCCTGCCAGGTACCGTCCTCTCCTGGACGTCAGGCCCGCGCTTCTCTGCCCTTTGCTCTTGTTAGCGTCTTACGTTCCTTCCAGTTGCTTCTCCCTATTAGCTCCCACTATCGCGTGACTCCTTCTCCCCACCCCCCGCCAAGCCTCTCCAGGCTGGCTCCCCGGGTGCAGCGGAGCCCCGTCCTCGTGCTCTGGCTGCTCTCCACTCCGCAGGACAGGAGTGGGGTGACTTTCGGCTCCGCCAGGAAGGCCCTGGGGGTGGTAAGAACAGCCCCGGGGCGGTTCCTCAGGGGCTCACCCACCAGGGGCCCGTCCCCAGGCCATAGGAGTCCAGCTCAGGCCTGGCCTCTGGTGTCCCAAGAACTCAAAGGAGCCGGTTGCACAAATATAACTAACCCAGCACGTATCGGATGTGAAGGGAAAATAGAGGATCATTATTTTGCTTAGAAGTAATCTGGGCCTTTTCCTCTGAACCCCACCCACTAGTTAGTGGGATGGGAAGGAAAAGCTAAACGTCCAATCCAGTTAAATTCTGAACTGATATTTAAAACCCTTCCGATAATGCTCTGTCTTTAGGAAGAACACTCAGTGTCTCTGCTAGTCCCTGCCCCCGCTGTCCCCCACCCTAGAGGCTTGGGAATACGGAGCGAGGAAGCTTTTGCCTTTCATGGCACCAGGGGGGCAGTGGGTTCTTTGGTTCCACAGAAGCCCTGGGATGTGCGCTGTGCACTGGTCTTCAGGAGGTTTTGTTTGTTTGTTTGTTTTTTGTTTTTTGTTTTGCCTGGGTCATACTTGACCTCCTGGACTCCAGTACTGAAAGTGTGGCTTGCTCTTCCAGTCCAGGCAATGTTCTGGTGACAGATTGGTGCCTCGGCCTCAGCTGGGCAGCCACCCTAAGCTCTTTCCATTGGTTCTCCAGTCTGTTCCCCCTGAGGTCCACTCCTCAGACGTGGTTGCATCACAACAGCAGCCCCGTTGGGGGGGCCCATCGTCTCCCACCTTGGCGTCTGCCCCCCATGGGACTGAGGATGTGCCCAGGGAAGCTGAACTTCAGGCCTCCCCCAGGCTGACCACATGAAGCTCCTTTTCTGTGGCTGTGCCCTGGGTCCTAGTGGGGTGCCTTCTGAAGCGGCTTCCACCCAGCCCCAAGGGTGACACCTCTCTCACACCCCCTCCGTCTTCAGGCCTAGGGATGGGAACAGCAGGGCCATTGTGCTGACTGCTTGGCTATTCACACTCTGTCCCCTTCTTCCTCTTTTAAAAAGATTTTCAGGTACAGAAAAAGGGTGGGCTCTCCCTTTACTTCGATTTCCTCCTTTCTAACTCTTGTAGGCCCGAACCAACCGGCTTTGGTGTCTTACTCTGCAAAGGGAAGGACTCTGAACTCTAGGCTTTGTCTGGAGATACTGAGGGAGGGGGAAGAGTCTGGAAAATCCCTTCTCAAGATAATAGTCTGGCTGCTAAAGGTTAGAACTTTCGGCAGAATCCTATTTTGAGTGACCCAAACGAACCATTACCTGGGTGTCTCTCTTAGAATTCCTTCCCAAGTCAATGTGAATCTGCACGCACAGGTTTCCCCACCCCACTACCACCCCCCCCCCCAACCCGACCCCTGTGCAACTGTGCCTCCTCCTACAGGCAGACGGATATCTAGGGTAGACCTGGGAGAGTGGGAACCAGAAGGGAAAAGCCTGTGAGTGCTTAGAGCGGGATCCCCCTCCCCCTCTCTTGCAGCCTAAAGAACTCTGTTCTCATCAGGTCCAAATTACTTAGCTTTTCTTTTTCTCTTTCTGTTCTATAAACCCCAGGTCTCTGTCCCTTTTGCTCCTTCCCCCAGATGGGCGTGTCAGCATCATCTCTCCTCTGAGACACGACGTGAAGAGGTTTTTGTATCCTACCTGCTCTCATCACCCCAAAGCACGCCCTGTCCCCCCACCCCCTGCAGCCCCACCTCCATTCTGCCCCTTTAGGCAGAGCCCACATCTGGGGCAGATCGGAGAGTTACCATTCTTCTGATACACAGGACACGCTTTCCCACCTCCACGCTGACGCATGCGCTGTGCCCTGGCCTGGGCTTTCCCACCATCTAGCCTCTTTCGCAAGGCGCATCTCGGTATATCATCTCCTGTGTGAGGCTTTCCTGCCTCTGCTCCGTCGATGTGGGCTCTCCCTTCTCCGAGGGCCTGAACCTCTTTGAATTCTTCATGTCTTACCCTGGATTTATAGCTATGCTTGTATTTCTCTCCCGACGGCACTGAAATCTCTCAGCAGGCAGGAACTGTGTATCGCTTGCCTATGTATCTTCCACGAGGCTGTGAGTTAAACTATGAGGCTCTTACATAAATTGACGAGTTGAATACGATTATCACCAGGAGTAGCCCTGGACTACATTCTAACGTTGGCTTAAATCATATCAACTCACACAAACGATTTCATTTCTTTGGCCTCAGTTTCCTTATTTGTTAAATAATTGAGTGGGTTTCCATGATGCCTTAGATCCCCTCCATCTCTGACGCTCTGTAATTCGACCCGTCCTGTCTTGGGGCATGTGTGCATGTGCAGGCATGTGTGTGTGTGTGTGTGTGTGTGAGAGAGAGAGAGAGAGAGAGATGGGCAGGGATCACTAACGGGAGACCAGGTGGAATAGTGTATGACACAGGCTTTAGATTACGACCAACTTGGGTCCAAATCCAGGCTCAGGCACCCACTTGTTGGGTGATGCTACTGTCTCTGAGCTAAATGGGACATGAGGATATTTACCGAGTGCCTACTGAGTGCACACACTGGGTGGGTAGCTGGGGACTTGGAGTAAATACGACGTGTCCCCTCCCTGTGGGAGGCCAGAGTCCATTAAAAGGAGACAAACCTGCAGACAAGTAAGTGTCATCAAGTGTCAAAGTTCTCCGTGAGAGAATGTCTGGGACACGATGGGGCCACAAAGGAAGGAGAGGTAGATGAGCAGATTCCAAGGATGAGTTAGCTGGGAAGGGCCCAAGGAGAGTTTCCCCTGAAGACATGAGACCAGAAAGGAGCACTCCTGGAATTTGGGGTAGAGGGAGAGAAACAAATGATGGCAGATCCGTTCCTGCCGTCACAAATCTTCTTTGGCCCCGGCTGGCGAGGCCTAGGAATGTTGGGTCCTGAACGCATTCCCCAAGGGGTGGTCTCAGCTGACATTTAGACCACTGGCCTGGGCCCTAAACCTGCTGGTCTTACTCCAAGCCCTGCTCCCTTTCCTTGTGGCTGATGAGTCATCTCCAGTCCCTGAGGTGGCCTCTGGAGCTTCTGTTTCTCCTCAGTGGCCTCTGCCCACCGAATCTTCTTCCAGGGAACGGCAGTGCTCCAGAAAAGGTAACCAGTTCCATAAGAAGTGACACCTCCTCAGCCCTCACCCCCACCCCCGTGTACAGATCCAGGCGCGGGGGGCGGGGGGGGGGTGTTTTCTGGACTGAATCCGTAAGAGTTTCTATCAAGGGATAGCCTGAAAAATAGCACCAGCCAAAGGAAGCTGTTCAAACACCATCCATTTTGACACTTGGCAGGATTAGCAGAGCACCTCTTCCCTCGGAGAGTGGGAAAGTTTCCAGAATTAGTCTGCCGGCAGAAAGGGAGGCCGAGCAAACAGGCATATTGTTTTCTCATAGCTGTCTCTCTTGTTAATGTTTGGTCGGCCAGCCGTGCATTTTTGCAGTGTTACATAGGCTTACGTTCAGCTTTCATCAGAGAACAATTAGGACGAGTGTGGGGGGGAGGCCAGAGGGTCAGGGACAACAGATGGGTCTCCACTTAAGCAGGTTAGAAGTTCACTGCTCCAGAGGAAGAAGATCCATCTTTGGCCGGGGGGCTGAGGAGTTGGGCAGAAAGAGGCAGAATGGAAAGAAGGCAAGGGCCTCTCTTTTCTGAAATATCCCTGTGGGACAAGTCTCTGTATCTTAGGCAGTTGATTTAGTTTTCCGTGAAGAAGCATCGGCAGCCATGTCAGCATCAAGAAGCCAGAGGCCTGATGCCATACTAAAATAGCAGCATCGCTGCGTTTTCCAGCCGAGGGATTACTCCTTGGTGAGCCAGAGAGCTTTGGAACATCATTTGGAAGCAAAACCACATTTTTTTCCAAAAAAAAAAAAAAAAAAATTTTTTTTTGAAAGGAAATTTTGCATGCGGTGAAGTTAGGGCTTAACTCTTGAGGGGAAGCAGTGCAGGGATGGCCATCGGTGGAGGGAGAGTTTGCTTTTGGTAAGCTGAGGTGCCTGTGAGGGGCAGAAGGTTCCAGAAGAGTTGCTTAACTGGAAGAAAGTACTGGCGTGTTGGTAGAAAAAAACCAAAGGCAGAAAGGGGATTGCACAAGTTAGCCTTTGCTGCGTAACATACCACCCCAACCTCAGGGGCTACGAACAACCATTGTTTTATTTACTCAGGGTTCTGGAGGTCAGCAGTTTGGTCTAGGCTCAGTTGGGTGATTCTTCCGCTCATCTCCCCTAGGGGCATCTGGCTACAGTCATTTGGCAGCTCAAAATGGGGCTGGTAGTCTAAGATGGCCGTACTTACTTTTCTAGCAATTGCTACTGCTTGTTAGCTGGGCCCTGCATCCCCAGAGATCGGTCTCAGCTTCGTCACATGGTGGCTGGGTTCCAAAAGCAGCAAGAGAGAGGAAAAGGCTCAATGCACAATCATTTTTCCAGACTCTGCTTATGTTACATTTGCTGTCCCATCAGCAAAAGCAAGTTGCATGGCCAAGCTCCGAGTCAGTGTGGGAGGGGATGACACCAGGGTGTGGATGTAGGGAGGGAACCCTGGCTCCACTGGGAGCCATTACTGGAACTGTCTACCCACAGAAGGAAGTAAATCTGAAATGGAATCAAATGCCCTAACCTCAGTAGGATGCAAATCATGCAAGTCGGTCTATATGAGCTCAAGCTGAGGGAAGAAAGACCAGAGAATCATCTTATTGGGTTTTTGGAACAAGCCTGCTATTTCCTGGGGGTGCTGGGGTAGAGAGACGCTTGGATTAGTAAGACTCAAATAACTCAACTGGGCGTCATTTTTAGCATCTCATAAAATTTTACGATGTCCTCTTCATATAAAAGACATATACTCTTCTATATCTTTAGGCCTCCCCAGCCTATGGGAAAGATGGTGGGGTAGTCACAGAGTCTAAACAGACCCTGTGGGGTCTACAAATAGACCCTACAAGGGCAACCCGTGGCAACACAGAGCAGAGCAGGAGAAAGGCAAGGAATGAATCCAGGGTAACGAGGCCCAGGACCAGCTCATGGAGCACATTTACAGCCATAGCCTGCCTATTACCCCTACTTAGTAAAGCAAGACTCCTGTGTCCCTCAACAGGATGCAATTTCTCTGCCTCCCTGTGGGTATCTCAGGTGAACTTAAGAAAAACTGCCCACCCTTTCTCACTGATGTCCAAAAGCCATTGAGAAGGGGTGGATTTCTCCCTGAGAATGCTCCCCTGCCCCAACTGCTGCCTTCTGCCATCCCAAGTCTCCAGATGCTTGGTGTGTAATGGGGTATTGAACACTTCTGAGACCTCCATGCAATGGCACCTCGCTAGCCCCCTCAGAAGTGGGATTTGTCCTGTCCACTCTGCAGTTCTCCTTGTCACATAGCCCTTCGTAAAAATACCTTGTTTGGTGTCTTTCTACAGCACCTCCTCCAGCTCACATCTCCGGGACCAGGTCAGGAAACAGTGTCCCAGGCTAACTCCCCCTTTGCCCATCTGGGAACATCTGACCGAACTGACATCTCATTCTCCTTTCATCCAAACACCTTTCAACATACTGTTCCTGGGTTCAAGCTGGGACCACACACTCAGCACACACATGCACATCCAGGCACAAGCGTGTACTCACACTGCTACCACCACAACACCATAAGAGTGTAGGAGAAATAACCTAATTATCTTTGATTAAGGACCTCCAATATGTCACCTACCTTATGCTTAATTCCTTTATTTCTGAAAACAACATTATTCTAATTTACATGTTACTGAGGTGCACGGAGGTTTTGTCTCTGACCCTAGCTAGCACAGCAAGAAAGCGATTAGGTCAAGATGTTAAGACGGGCCCATGTAACACCAAAGGCCATGTGCTTCCCCTGCCATGTTGCCTCTCAATATACATGAACAGTATGTTATTCTCATCTTGGTACTATTTCTTATTTTCCATAAAAGACTTGAACAAGTGTTTTTTCCCAAGGTTTCTAGTACCTTTTCTAGTGCCTTTGAGTACCAAAGACTGCCATCTCCTGTTGCGTGGTCCCCAGACTGAGTTTAGGCAGTATCCAAAAGCCATCATGACCCGTGTGCTATTTCGTGCTCCCATGTTGTTTTCCAAGGACTGCTGTTGTTATAAGGTAGGAGTACTGATGAATGGCCCCTGGAGATGATATAGCCTGGGGATCTGGAGGCGATTTAGCATTGTAGTTGAGTACGCAAACTTTGGCATTGGGCACAGCCTTGGGAAAGGAATTTTCCATGTGCACACAAAGCTGCATTGTAGCTGCAAGTGTGGGGGATGCCAACCCAAGACTCACAGCCAAGGCAGGCCAACCCTGTAGAGTCATAGCAGCAACATAGATCTGGACAGTAGGGAGAAGCCAAGAAGGAAGGGAGACCAGTCGTTGCAGTGGTCCCTGTGAAAGGTGGTGGTTGGTGACTTTCCAGTTCTGGGTCAGGGTTTCCTGTAACTGAAGGGCAAGTGTGAGCAGCACAGCTGCTGTGAATGAGAAGTGTTTTTTTTCAGGGAGTGAATGTGGTCCTGGCTCTCCCACTCTCCCTCCTTTAAGCCTGACTGGGCTGTTGTTCCCTTTGCTTTCCGATAACTTGAATGATCTGGAGGATTGGGACCTCAAGCTGCCTTTTCACCACTTTATCCTGGGTACCCGAACATAGCAGGTGTTCAATAAACACTCACCAAATGAACAAATCAAAGAATCCACCGAAAAATTCATTATACATTTCATCCACAGAATGTCTCCATGCCAATTATCATGTTCGTATGGTGCAAGGTTGCAAACACTGATTCAATTCATTAAAAAAATTTTGTGTAATACCAACAAAGCCATGTTACAGAATGATTAGAAATTGAAGGAGAAAAAAATATTACCCATAATTCCCATAATTGCTGCTTTCAAAGCAACTATTCCCACACTGCGTGTTTTCCTTGCATCTTTATTCAAGTGCTTGTATTTTACCCATTTGCATTTATATGTGCATTCCATTTTGTTACTTCTTTTTTTTACCCACAGGGCATTAGACCATAAGTATTTCTGTGTTGCTACATAATCTACATAATTATTTTGGATTATGCCATTGTACGGCCTTAAGATCAGGGCTTCACAAATTCAGTTTTCAAATTCATCATTGGTGTCCCTCCTCCATGGGTTATCTTACCAGTGTACATATATGCAAGAATTTCTTTCATCTTCTAAACAAACTCTCTCTTTTCACACATCTCCTTCTGACCTCTACCCCATGTCTCTCTTATCCTTTCATAGCAGAACTTCCCTCAAGTGTTGTCTGTCTCTGTCCCAACATGAGACTCGACCTCATGACCCTAAGATCAAGAGTCACACCCTCTACTGATGGAGCCAGCCTGGCTCCCCACCCCCCTATTCTTCCTGAATCATCTCCATTCAGGATTTTGTCCCCACCCCTCCACAAATTGCTCTTATCAAGTTGACGATGACCTTAATGATGCAAAATGCAAAGGCCAATTTCCAGAGCCCACCTTGCTTGGCCTGCCATCATCCCTCTTCATCATCCCCATTCATCATCATTCACCCCCTCTTTCTTGAATCCCTTTCTTCTCTCCAATTCCAAGAGAATTTGTCTTCTATCCCTGACTGCTCCTTCTCCGTCTCCCCAAACTCCAGATGTTGGCGTGCTCCTGCATTGCGTGCACAGAGCTTGTCTTTCCTCTTGTCTGTACTTCCTTCCTAGAAGCCTCACCCACACTCCCACGACCTGTGCCCTGAGGACTCTCAGTTTGGCACCTGCAGCCTAGACCTTTCCTCTGAACATCAGACTCTTACAGCCAACTGTCCATTTGACATTACTTCTCGTATCGCTGATAGCTTCACAACTTTCATGTGTCCAAAATGAAACTCCTGACCCTCCTCTCTTTCTTCTCCTCTGGTTTTCCCCTTCTCAGTAAATGGAAATTCTGTTTTTCCAGTTGCTCAGACCAAAGATCTTGGCATCAACTTTGATTCTTCTCTTTCTTTCCCAACTTACATCTGCCAACAAATCCAATGGCACTACTTAAAAATATATAGAGAATCCAGTTGCTTGTGGTCCCCTCCCATGGTCAAAGCCACCATCCATCACCTCTGAATTACTTTAAGAGCATCCTGACTTCATCTACTTCTCCTCCTGCAGTCTATTCTCGATGCAGCAGCCAGAGTGAGTTCCTGTTAACAAAAGTCATAGCATGCCATTCCTCCGCTCCAGATGTTTCAGTAGCTTACTGCCTTAGTCTCCTTAGGCTGCTGTAACAAATATTACAGACCGCATGGTTTATAAACCCCAGAAATGTATTTGTCAAAGTTCTGAAAGCTGGGAGTGGAATATCAGGGTGCTAGCCATAGTCAGAGGAGGACCCTCTTCTGGGTCACAAGCTTCTTATTGTATCCTCATGTGGTAGAAGAGGTGGGGAGTCTCTGAGGAGACTCTATGGGGTCTCTTTTACAAGGACACCAATCCCATTGATGAGGTCTCTGCTCTCATGGGACAGTCATGTCCCAAAGGCCCCACCTCCCGATATCATATTGGGCATCAGGATTTCAACGTATGAATTTGGGGGGGGACACAAGCACTCAGACCACAGCACATATCATCACACATGGAATGAAAGGTAAATCCTTCACTGTAGCCTACAAGACCTTCCTCATCTGATGCCCCACACCCAGACCTTGTCCCCTGCTGCCATTTCACCACCGCACGTAAACTGGTCCCCTTAATGCCGCTCCAATGCCATGCTTTTGCCACAGGATCTTTCAACGATTTCTCTGTCTGGGATGCTTTTTCCAGAGATATCTGAGCTTCCCACTCTCTATAGAATTTGTTCGAGTAGGAGGCCCTCCCTTACTGCCCTGGTGGATAGAAGTACAGCCCAGACCTCCTACGTCTCTCGCTTGCCCTTTGTTTCTCTGTACAATCTACCACGTAATGTACTTATTCAGTTGTGCAGTTTGGTGTTATGGGCCTCTCCCCACTAGACTATAAGACTCCTGAAGACCGATTTTATCTTCTTTGTTCGTTTGTTTTGCTTTTTTGTTGTTCTTGTTCACTGCTATATACCCAATACCTAGAATGGTAAGTGACACATAATATTTGTTGACTGAACGAATCTGGGGTTCAGCATCTGAGAGTTAAAAGTCTCAGCCGTGTGACCTGAGACAGCAGAGCATGATGGCGAAGAGCAGGAGATGCCCTGTGCCCGTAATGGCCGTGCGGCCGCACGGCGATCCAGCTGTTCCCAGCTGTCCACATGACACAACTGTGAGCTCCTTGAGGGGGAAGGCCTGTGTTTTATCTTTCCTGCATTCTTTCCCCCACCCCCCGCTGCCTTATCAGGATAGAATAGACATAATTATAATATTTAAAGTTTACGATGTGATGATTTGGTGCACGTACCCCATTCCTTCCTCTTACCGCCCAGCACAGAACCTACAGCAAGGGAGCTGCTCACTCAATATTTGTGGAGTTCGTTAAAGTGTGCAAGAAAAGGGCTCCTGAAAAGAGTCTGGAAGTACCCATCACCAGCTTTCCCTCTTTCCCCGTTTTGCCTGGGGCCAGCTGTATACTAAATGTATTCACTTATTTACTCAATCAGTCAACAACTGCGGCTTTGCAAGATCATGTGATTGTTATTATTATAAACAGTGTTCTTTTCCAAACAAAAATGCAAAGGCCCAGTCTTCTAATGCTTCCCCTTAACGGGCTTTTGTTCCAAACAAAAACTTCAGTGTCTCCGTGCAATCAGCACGAATCCCAAATGCACTATGTCCGGCCGAGCACAGGGCATTTTTAGCTCGCCATTCCCTGCTCCAGAATGTTGGAGAACATTTCCCTGCTGAGAGCCCTCCGCCACCCCTTAAGCGCAATGACTGCTGCTCACCACACAGCAGATGTGTGGTCACACGCAATTAAGTGGGTGCAGGCCGTTAGTGGACAGACGGCAAGAAGTATGCACAGCTGAGCCAACAAGCCAACAGGGGAAACCAGAGTGGTAACATGGCTGTGCCCGCCCAGCCACTTGCAGAAGGCTGGACTCGCCTTCTTCCTGCATTTCCCGGCTCTTCCCCGTAGCAGTGCCAACCGTCCTGCTAGTGTTATAATCCCTGCTTTGTACATGAGACGCCAAGAGATAGACCAAGAAGCCCATCCCACCCAGGAGGAAGGACACTGCCCCTCATGGTCACTGACGCTCTGCCACCTTCTCAGCTGTCAACACCTGAGTGTGGTTACTTCATGGGAAGTTCAGTGGCAGTAGATATTTTGGCCAGTGCTGCTTTTTCAGATTGAAAGCAGTTGGGCGTAGCATAGGAGTTACAACTGTGTGAGTAACCAGAATCAAACTGATACAGGAACCAGCACGTGTGATCTCAGATGCATTGCGCTTAGGTCAGCGGTCGTCACCCAGGGGCGATTCTGCCCCCCACAAGGGACATCTGGCCATATCTGAAGACAGTTTTGGTTGTGGCCTTTAGGGAGGGAGGTGCCACTGGATAAAGATGCCATCTAGTGGGCAGAGGCCTGGACGCTACTAAACCTGGTGCACAGGGCAGCCTCCACAACAAAGGGATCCAGTCCCAACATCAAAGTGCTGAGATTGAGAAACCCTGTGCCAAGCGAAAGAAGCCAACTCCAAAGGCTACGTGCTGTATAATTCCATTTATAGGACATTCCAGAAAAGGCGAAACAGTACAGAAAGGAAATACAACGGTGGTTTCCAGAAGCTAGCCAAGGGGAAGGAATTGACTTCCAAGGGGCACAAGGGAATTTGGAAGGGATGGACATGTTCTCTATCTTGATTGGGGTGGCGGGCCACATGTGTGTGTGCTTGTCCAAACACAACGGAACGTACACTAAAAAGGGTAAATTCGACCTATATAGATTATACCTGAAACACGCAAATAAACAAATAGAATTGCTCTAGGTGAACCAAAGCAGTTCTGGAAAAGACAGGAGGGAAAAAAGTGGTAAATAAAAAAAATGGGAAACAAGTTAAAGCAGTAAGAAAAGAAATGAAAGAAAACACAAAAAGACACCTTTTGTTTGTTTTTCTTTTTCTTTTTTTTTTTTCAACGTTTATTTATTTTTGGGACAGAGAGAGACAGAGCATGAACGGGGGAGGGGCAGAGAGAGAGGGAGACACAGAATCCGAAGCAGGCTCCAGGCTCCGAGCCGTCAGCACAGAGCCTGACGCGGGGCTCGAACTCACGGACCGCGAGATCGTGACCTGGCTGAAGTCGGACGCTTAACCAACTGCGCCACCCAGGCGCCCCTTGTTTGTTTTTCATAACAAAATTATTTGTTTTCAACCATTGACACCTTCTCAAAAGTCACTTTGTTGTTATGGACCCAAACTTTTATAAAACAGCTTGACTGAGGTATAATTATCGGACAATGAACTGCACACATTTATTTTATTTATTTAAAAAAAATTTTTTTAACGTTTATTTTTGAGACAGAGAGAGACAGAGCATGAATGGGGGAGGGTCAGAGAGAGAGGGAGACACAGAATCTGAAAGTCTCCAGGCTCTGAGCTGTCAGCACAGAGCCCGACGCGGGGCTCGAACTCACATATCTTGAGATCATGACCTGAGCTGAAGTCAGATGCTTAACTGACTGAGCCACCCAGGTGCCCCTTGGTGGTTGCGAGAATTTAAAAGAAATGCAAGCATAGAGAGGCTTGTTACCCACTTGCCTCATTTTCTTTTGGGGGCAGAAGTTATTGTAGAATGAAAAGGACGAGCAGAACACCTGTGTTCCACTCCTAGCTTCACTTTTGTTCTTGACACTGGGGTGGAGTTGAAGATCAAAGAAGTGCTACAAGTGATGTGGATGGGCTCCATGAACGCTGCAGGAATGAATGAACGAATGCACCCGAACTGTGTGTTTAAACAGCTAGCTGGAGAGACAAGAGCGCAGTGAAAGGAATGGAGACAAATAAAAGACACTGTATAATCACATGGCATAGTACACAAGTGCATTTTAAACTTAAATATGCCTCAAACGAATTTGTATTCTTCCCCATAAAATACCCTTCCTTCCTGAAATCCTTAAGTTGGTGGCTGGTCCCACTGCCCTCTCCGTCTCAGACCAGAAGCTTCAGGAACGTCCTCAGCTTCCCATTCTCCTTCAGCCTCACGCTCAGTTCCAAAGATGTACATTTTCATCACTTAGACTTTGTCTTCTGACTCCCTCTTTGTTTCCATGGCAAGTTCCTGGACCCTCCGATCTCATAGAGACCCCTGCAGTGCCTCTTAGCCTTTCGCTTCTGGCCTTTCTTCTGCGACAGCTAGAACTTTCCTAAAACACCGTGGTACTTTCCTGCTTCCCAACTCTGTGTACTTTCTGTTCCCCCGATGTGGAGTCCCATCTACTCGGGTACAGAACTTTCCATTACCTGGACTAATCTTGGCTCATCTGTCTCTCATCCTACCTGAAGCTTCAGTCACACCTATGTGTTGCCTTTCTCCAAATAACACCAAGATCACTCCTTTTCCCACATCTTTTTCTCTTGCCAATTAAAAAAAACTGTAGTAACGCCTAGATAATGTAGAAGTTACCATTTTAGTGACTTTAAAGTGTGCAGTTCAGTGATATTAAGTACATTTACATTATTGTAGAACCCTCACCACCGTCCATCTCCAGAACATTGCATCATCCCCAACTCAAACTCTGTCCTCATTAAACAATGATCCCCCCACCTCCCTCTCCTCCTCCAATCCCTGGTAACCACCATGCCACCTTCTGTCTCTATATATTGATTATTCTTGGTACCTCATATTAGTGGAATCATGCAATGTGTGTTCTTCTGTGTCTGGTTTTTTTCACGTGGCATAATGTCTTCAAGGTTCATCCATGTTATAGCATGTGTCAGAATTTACTTCCTTTTTTAAATGTTTTTGTTTTGAGAGATGGGAAGGAGGGGCAGAGGGGGAGAGAGAGAGAGAGAGAGAGAGAGAGAGAGAGAGAGAGAATCCCAAGCAGGCTCTGTGCTGTCAATGCAGAGCCCAACACGGGGCTTGATCCCATGAACTGTGAGTTCATGACCTGAGCCAAAATCAAGAGTCAGGCACTTAACCGACTGAGCCACCCAGGTGCCCCAGAATTTCATTCTTTTTTAAGGCTAATTAATATTCCATTGTATGTTCATACCACATTTTGTTTATTCCAACATCTGTCAGTGGACTCCTGGGAAGTTTCCATCTTTTGACTGCTGTGACGAACACTGTTGTGAACATTGGTGTGCAAGTAGCTGCCCAAATCCTGCTTTCATTTCTTGTTCTCCCCATATCTTTTTATATAACATGCTCCTTCTGGCTGGTGAATCAACCCAGAGGTATCTTTTACACCCTCTTTCTGGAGAATTTCTGTTCAGCCATCAAGATTCGTTTCAAAAGTTTCTCTCCCATAAACAAGGAGAGGTGGCCACACTCTCCTCTGTACTCCCTCAGTCCCACAAACTATGTTCTCTTATAGTTCTTCCTTCACTGAATCACAATTATTTTTGTCATTGTCTGTCTGCCTTACTAAACCATAATGAAGAAGGGAGCCTATCTTGTTCATCTCTCTCCTCCATATATCATGGAGCCCATTGTCAGAGCCCCATAAATATTCAGGGACAGATATTTTAAGGACTACTTTTGGGTTCTTCAGGCCCAGGCTCTTTGGGGACTCAAGGAATATTAGTCAATGTTGACTTTTATTGTCCACTTGTTCCAAGGAAAGATCCAATGCCAAGATGTGACCTTAAAGTACTTTCTAGTGGCTATGGTGTCCTTATGTCCTTGAGGTCTCTGTGGAGGTGACTCACCATGGTTAAACATTTGAAAGGCAACCTCTCTGGACTCTGTTACTCATCTACGTAGATAGACTTAATGTGAAGGCTCAAGCCAGCTGAACTTTCCTTTACACTTTCAACCTGGCACGTACATTTCTACTTGTGCCCAAGGCTGAGGACCAGAGGAGCAGAATGTTTTACAGTTGGAATGAACTCAGCTTCATATTTAAAAAAAATTTTCTCAGCTCTTTGAAGAGCTACTCCTCTACAGGTCAGGAATTGAGTAATTATAGTAAAGCCATGGGAAACCTAAAAGGTGGGTCTTAGTTATCCAGCCACCCTCTTTTTCCGCATTTTCCTGGCTCTGCTCCCTCCCTGTCAGTTCTATCTTTCCTTCTCAAATATCCTATTGTATACTCTTGACCTTTTCCTTGACTATGATCTGACTCTCAGAAAGGAGGAAGCATCTCACCTGCCTTGAATGATGGTATGTCCCACAAGGCATAGTATTCATATATTCATCCATTCATTCATCCACTTAGCCTTTTGTCCACCATGCTGGAGGAATCCAAGCATCTGTTCAAGTTTGAGAAGAAGGAATGTTGGGGGTATGTTCCCACCCTTCAACTAGGAAGCACATGCACACAAATGTGCGTATAACTTTGAAGAAAGTTCATTTACTTTCTGATAAAGTTCAAGTGATATAGTCTGGCCCACTTTGAGTCTGGAGTGTGTTGAGGGGGTTTGAGTGGGCTGCTTGGAAAACTTAACTCCTCCCATGTCGCATTAGCCTCTAAAACATTGGGACTGTAGGGGAGGAAAAATCATTTTCTCTCTACTCTTCTAGGTTCTTGGCTGAGACTCCTCCTGTAATAAAAGACAGGAGAGAAGCAAACAGAAACTTAGTAACATGTATACCTCCTATATACATGATAGGTATCCAGGAAAACTGAATAACTCCCCAAAGTGGCCCAAGCCACCACCTTAAATAGCATCTCCAGCTAAAGACAAAAGATGACGTGAGAATGGAGGGAATACCAGTTGTGGGAGGTTATTAGGCAAAGTGCAAGAAACCAAGGTATGGTTATTATGTAGATGTAAGTCCATGCTTTCTCCACTGATAAATTCTAGAGATTTAGTTATCCTTCTCTTCCTGGTACAGAGAAGGAGACTCTCTTCCAAAGGGATAGTTGTGCAATGCAGGTAGGGGTGCCGACCCCTGTGCAGGCAAGAATCCACATAGTTTTGATTCCCCCAAAACACCACTAAAATCCTACTGCTGAAGTAACCAATAACATAAATAGTCAATTAGCACATATTTTATATGTTATATGTAGTATATACTATATTCTTACAATAAATAAGCTAGGGAGAAGAAAACGTTATGAAGAAAATCACAAGGAAGAAAATATACATTTACAGTGCTGTACTTTATCAAAAAATCCTCCTCTAAGCAGGATGTTCAAACTCGTGTTGTTCAAGAGTCAGATGTAAATGTTTCTTACGAAAGGCGAACTTCTCCTCGGTTTTTAGAGTTTCTCCTATGTCTGCTGTTTCTTCAAAATTATCGGTCTAAAATAATCTTTTTGCCAAAGAGGCGTATTTTGAGGTGGAAAACTTTGCTCCCCTTCAGGACTGATCCTACAGCCGCCCTTTGGCCAGCGAAGAGAACCAGAGAGTCTCCTCCTGGGATCCTTTCCCGACCCCTTGCTATCCTATGAACTTTTAGTTTCTTTCTCCCGCCATTGCCACTGCACTCCACAGCAGGCCTCTCCCTGGGTGTCAGTCACTGCCTTCACCAGTCCCACTGCCAGATGGGGGACAGACAGGACCTGGGGTCTTGTGGGTTGAAGAGGAGGAATGCAAAATGAAGATAGGCATCTGTTCTGATATTGGAATGTCTCAACAACAACAACAACAACAACAACATTTCTGGTACGTCTCCAGATGTAAATCGGCTCGTGGAGTTTCAGCACCTACATGTGGCATAGGGGGCCTTCTAAGTTACATTGCGATATTCAGTTCCCTTACTTTGGGGTTGACAACTCCAGAAAGTCAGGGTGGAGAAGGGGAAGAGAAGCAAGAGGGGAAGAGAAGCCCATCCCCTCCACAATGAAGACACAGTAGAGAGAGCTGGCCGGTGGGACAGCACTGCAGCGATCGTGAGGCCCTGAAGTAAGGTGGTGGCTCTTGACGTGGCACCTAGATAATTATGTGGCTGGATGAGCAAAACTAGAGCAGGTGTTAGGAAAAGGTGATGAGCAGTTTGGGATGGCACCATCCATTCTTACCTGTCTCCCATTTAGGCTTGTACATCTGCTCTCGTTCCCTCTGGTCTGTTCCCTGCCTTGCGGTCTGAGTGATTGCCTTGAGAACAAACTACTCAGATCTGATCAGGTCCTCTTAGCTACAGTCCAAAGTCTTCATCGTGACCTACTCTACCTCACATGCATAGCCCTGTCCACTCTGCAGCCTATTCGGTCAGAGTCTGTCTAGCTTTTTCAAGGAATGGCAAGGAGCCCAATGAGGCTACAGGAAAGTTTCAAGGAGGGTCATTGTAAGACCTTGGACTTGACTCGATCAACCCCAAGGTTGAAATGCCTATTTGATATCCAAGTGGAGTTTTGTTGGGTAGGCTGTTGGATACACTAGTCTGAAATCCAGGGGAGAAGCTAGGAAAGGAGATAAAAATGTGGGAGTCATCAGCATATGCAATACTTCCAAAGCCATGAGATTGAATGAGATCACCAAGGAAATGAATGTAAAGAGAAGGTTCAAGGAGTGCACGCTGGGGTGGTCCGAGGCCAGAGGTCAGAAGAAAAGGAGGGACCAACGAAGGTGGTTCTGAAGGACTGGCCAGCACGGAAGAGAGAACCCAGAGAAAGTGGTGGAGTGAAACCAAGTGAGAAAGAACAGTGACTCCGGGAGGAGCTATTGGTCCTCTGTGCTGGTGGGTCAAGGATGAAGCCTGAGACCTGATTTACTCACACGGAGGGACAGCTGACCTTGATCTCAGCAGGGCAGTTCTGAAGGGGCGAGGCGGGCAAAAGCCCCAGCCCAGGGAGTGCAGGAGAGATTGATTAGAAAGGGAATAACCAGACACTGGAGAACCCACAACTAAAACGGGAGCTGAGAGGGGGGTTCACACCCAAAGGGGAAGTGAGGTCAAGAGAAGTTTTGGCTTTGGGGTTTTTTTTTTCCTTGTCTTTGTTTTAAGATTGGAGAAAAGATAGTAAGTCCATATGCTGCTGGGACCGAGTGAACGAAAGAGTGAGTGAGTAACCTAGTGCAGTTCCGGGGGCAAGTGGGGGCTCTCTGCAAACAGGAGAAGAAACAACAAAGGGTTGGGGTGCTGGCCCCCAGCCTGCCTCCCTGCCACCGGTGGCTGCGTCCTACCCTCCTGTTGAAACCAGAATCTGCCTTTCCCCACAGCCACTTTGCCTGGAGCCCAATTAAGGCAAAGATACAAATTCGCCCAGCCACGGCCCCATGAAGTCTGGCCTCAGGGCTGCAGCCCACTTGGAAAACGTTTTAATTTCATTTGTGTGTTTTTTCAATTTGATTATTAAGTGTTGTTTGCACATGGATGGGGGGGGAGGCCTGTTTCTATCCGCTGAACCCCCTTCCTCCCTGGCCCGCGTGCCTCCCTGGTGAGTAATGGGGAGGCTGCTTTTCTGGAACACAAGGGAAAACTTCCAGCAAATTGCAAAAGCATGTTCCTTCCTTGAAAAATCCTTTCACACTTGTTTTTTACTCCCTTCGTAAAGTTCATGAAAAGCCTTCATAAAAGTACTTTAAAAGGCTGTAACTTTCTTTGTTCTCCATATCAGACTTTCTTTTTCTCTCTTCAAGGGGGATGTAACCTAAAGGGATAATAAACGAAGCCTAAGGCCAGCGGAGGGTGCAAGGTGTGATGAAGGGAAACTGTAGAAGTCAGGGGTTTTTGCAGGTTGGAGGCGCAGGGAGGAGGAAACTCCATCCGCATTTTCAGAAGTTGACAACCTAGCATTTCCCCACGGCCTCTGAGATTTGTTTCTGAAGTTACAAACATTTGACACGGGACTGGGGCGGCAGGGCAGACAGAGCAAAATGGGAAAGGCTCGGGAAGGGCCACACGGCCTTGCAGCCTCCTGAATTATAAGGGCAGTGGGAGATAGGGAAATAGGAAACCATGAATTTGCAAAGAAGGTTCTCCCCCCGGAAAGATGTCATCCGGGGAGAAAGATACAGACAGTTCTTAAAGGGGGTGGAGCCGTATAAGGAGTTGCCTCTGCACAGAGGTATCATTCTGGTTTGGGTTCTGGGCAGACTAGGAAGCTCTCTGAATTCGGACAGGGGGCGGAAGGAGCTGATGCTCAGAGCAGGTGATGGCTGCTCCTGGGGTCAGGCAAGGGAAGCACTGTGGGGGGGCTCCGTGGCAGTGCTTGGGAGGGGTACCTGTGCCTTGGCCACTTACCAGTCTGATCCCTGTTACTGGGACCTGCCTGGCCCCGGTCCGTCTAGGGCTGCATGTCAGACGTCTCTGTCATTAGCCCTCTCGGCTTCAAGTTGGCAAAGTAACAATGGACCTCCCCCTCCCACCTTCCCCTCTCTATAGAACCTGCTTCCCTCCTGAAAGCTCTTCACCTCATTTCCCTCACTGACCCCCCCTCTCCCCCCCCCCAAAGGACTCCCAAGAAGAGATTAAGAGGAGGCAGGGAGGTGCATTTTAACAAAGGCTTGAGAGAGGAAAATACCACTTTATTTTCCTGAGAGATTGAAGCCATGAAGCCTGGGCAGAACTGGGGAAGAATGGAGGGCCTTTTCCGGCCCCTGAAATCCTGGGACGTGCACTCTCCTCTGAAGACCTTTAGGCCCCTGTTCCTTTCTAATCCAATAACCAGTTCTTGGGGGACAGCCACCCAGTCTTAATTAGCAGTGTCTGCTGGAGTTCCTGGGTTGTCCTGATGGGGTTGGTGCCCAATTACCCAAAATACCCAGCCCTGGCCATGCACGTGGCAGGTGGAAAGAGCCTTAGCTCTCCCCTCGGGAGAACCAGCAGTGCTCCATTCCATCAGGGGCTGGGCTCGACCTGAGGGCCCCGATGCTTCCGCTGCTGAGGAAGAGGCCCAGAGGACCCGCCTGCGGGCCTGGCCACTGCCCACCTCTTCCTCTCCCCAGATCTGCCTCCTCTCTGTTCCGCCTTCTCCTCGCCCCCCTCCACCTCCTCTCTCTTCCTCTTTCTGCCCCTCTGAACTTCAGAGTCCCCCTCTCCTTCCCACTCGCTTTGGCAGAGGGCCACGGAGTACTCAGGAACCTGGCCCTGGTGGCCCCAAGCTCTGGACTGCTGCTTGCTAAGCTGCGGTTCCCCCAAAGGTCCCTCACCACGCTGAATGCCTGGGGCTTCCCCTCCCTCCCCGGAACACACTCTGGAACACTCAGGGGGATGGTGCGACAGTAACTGTGTCTTCCTTTGTGTCAGCCCAGGGATAGCTCAGCCTGGACATCCTGCTTCCTCCAACACCTGACTTCTGTCTTTATCTTCATTTTGCAGCTGGAGAAACTGAGGCTCAGAGAGACAAATTCACCTGCTCTCCGGAGCTTCTGCTGCTGTAATTGTGCCTAACGGAGGAAGCACTGGCCAAATGCATCTGATTCAATCTTCTTCTTAGGAAAGACCTGGTCAACATGGTTGCAGCAGGGATATTAACCTTCAGTTCTCTGAGGTTCACCCCCGTTTCTGCAACCTCTCATGGTGGCCCCCAGCTGCTTCCTCATCCTTCCGCTGTCCCTGTCCCCACCCCAACTTGGCAGAAGCTTTGCGCCTGCTGTGGCCCCTTTCATATCCCAGGCGTCACCAGAACCACTGAGAGTGAGCGAGATTGTGTTTTGACCCAGCTCCCAGCTCCTCAAGATCCCCCCACCAGCCACTTGAACGTACGACGTGTTTGTGTATGCTCGCAGTGGGATTGTTTCAGCCTTGCCAACCCAGGACCATCGGCCCCTTTGTAGTGAATCTGCTCCCTCAGTTAACTTGGGATTCGGGGAACCTAATAAAGAAGTTTTATTAAATGCAAAGAAGAGCATCACTTTCGAATGTCCCGGGGGAGAAGCGTGAGCCAGATCCTTGTGATTACTATTCATCTGAACAAACGGGTCCTTTACAGGGAGGTAAGCGAAAGCAGTTTGCTCAGGCAGCCAAGAGAAGCTGTCCGCCGCCCCCCTTGGCCCCGGGAAGGCTCTTTTTAGGACATGCTGGTTTATATGCACGCTGATAGCTGTTTCATATCTGGGCCGAGGGGCCTGATGGAGTGGTTGCCCCACATCCAGCACGCGCGGCACAGCATGGTTAGGAAGGAGTGTTTATGGGGCTCGCTGCTAATGACTCCCATTTAGGGAACATGTGTGGAGCAGCTGAGAGGAGTTTAAGTGCAAACCTATGACAGGACATCAATAAGGCCTGGGCTTTGCAGCCCGGCGGAACGCACAGGCTTTCCCGAGCAGCTGCAAAGATGGTTCTGGTACAAGCTTCTGGGGGAATCCGAGGCTCCCCGGAATTCAAGCCTTTCGGTGCGAACAGTGCCCTGAGAAAGACGGCTTTGCTAGGGAAGCTGGTGGCCAGACTGGTTGGAGGAGGCCAATAAGAAGAATTATTACTCTTAGAAGAATAAAATCTAGTACCGGGGCGCCTGGGTGGCTCAGTCCGTTGAGCGTCCGACTTCGTCTCAGGTCATGAGCTCGTCGTTCACGAGTTCGAGCCGTGTGTCGGGCTCTGTGCTGACAGCTCGGAGCCTGAAGCCTGCTTTGGATTCTGTGCCTCCTTCTCTCTCTCTGCCCCTCCCCTGCTCATGCTCTGTCTCTCTCTCTCTCTCTCTCAAAAAATAAATAAAACATTCAAAACATGTTTTTAAATTTAAAAAAATTTTTAAAGAAGAGGAATAAAATCTAGCACTTATCATGTGCTCACTTCATGTCAGACATTGTGGAAAGCGTGTGCATATATATATATATTTTTTTTTCTTTTGTTTAACCTTCAAACCAGCCTATAAGGTTGGTACTATTTTTTGCTTGTTTGTTTAATCTTCATTGTACAGAGGAAGGAACAGGGCTGAGAGACACGATGTATCTTGCCCGAGGCCACTGAACTGGAATTTCAACCCTGGTGGTCTAACTCCAGGGCCCGCTTACGTAGCTGTGGAAACGGGAATTCGAGAAGTCCACTCGCATTATGGCAGGATGGCATAGAGGTTCAATGCGTGCGTTTTGGTATCAGAAAGCCCTAGATGTGAGCTTCAGTCTGTGACTTACAAATTGTATAAGCTCCTTAAGCCTGACGGTAACACCTACCACCCTCTGAGGTGGGTGAAGCCGTAAAGCCCAGCGTAGACCACCCCCTTGGGTGCAGGACCGTGAACGGGAGCCCCGCTTCTGCAGCTGTGAGCCCCCAGAAGAGTCACGTAACGCCCCTGAGCCTTGGCGTCCTTGCAGTAAAATGGGACGATAATACCTCTAAGAACAGAACTGATAACAACGGGGTGTCGAGGACCACACAGAGTGGGTGCGAGGAGCCCCTTCTGCATCTTCCCAGGCCGGTGGAAATGCTGTCTCTCGTCTTTGGGAACCCCGGCTGGATCTCTCCCTTTTGCACCCAACTGCCCTGCACACTGCACGTGGTTATGAGCAGCAAAGGAAACAGAAACCCGACCTTCAAAGTTCTTATGCACTCCAGGGGGAAGATGGGACCAACAAAAATAAAGCGTTCATTAAAAACAAAAATGACATGTCCTTAGACACACATCCTTGTAGATAATCACTTACAGCCGTGCAGAGGCTGGGGCTGGGGCTGCAAGGGTTTGCTGGAGAGCTTGAGAAGACATCTGGCAAGGTTTCTGGAAGAAGGGGGATTTAGGGCAGAGGAGTCGCCCCCCTGGAGTGGGAGCTGGCGTTCATTTTTTCCTTGTCTTGTATCCCCTGCACCCAGCAAACAGTCGGTGCTTAATGCATGCTTGCCGAAGGAGAACTGGAAGTGGAGAGAGGGGGTTCCAAGCAGGGGAAGTGAATAGCACAGTGGTGACTCAGAGGTAGGGCAGGCGTTGCACTAAATGCTGAAGGCATGAGTTTTTCTTTCGTGTTTTCTGCCAGAGTTTGGCCCCTGATAAGCCCAGAGAAAGAGCCCGGGAGAGAAGCGGTCTTCTACGAAGGAGTGTTGTAATAGCCCACCTTCCCGTACACGGTACACACACAAACCATGCCTGACGTCGAATCCCGACATGAGGCAGCTGAAAACTGCTCGCCTTGGAGGACAGTTTTGATTACCTCCTCCAGATCTGTTTCTTCCTTCTTCTTCACTTACAGCTCCCCAGTTGGGTTCAAGATCACTTCCTCAGGGAATGTTATGTATGGTGGCTTTGCAGTACATCAGCTGGGCTAGCCTGAGGTTAGTTTTCCAGAATCTCCCTTTCTGCCTATTTCCAGTGGGGCCATGAGAGATGCCTTTGCCTGAGATTTGGAGGGCAGATGTCAAGCTCAGAAGATCAGGGTGGGATCATCCAGCTCATCTCATCATCAAGGAACGGTGGTCATGTATATAACTGCTTCACCTTTGTCTGGGTCCTCCTTTGGCTTCTCCAATGCCTTGGCGATCTCAGATCTCAGTGACAAAGGGCACCAGCTTCTCCTGTAGGATATCAAGATTGGGGACGTTCAGAACTGACCTGGGTTCCAGTCCGTCCCCGTGGGGCCAGCTTGTTCTTGCTCTCTCCCACTTTACACCCATCCTTCCTTCCTTCCTTTCCCACTTCCTGCCCTGTGGGCTTTGAAGTTACAACATCAGATGCAAAGACAGCAGGCCTATAGGGAGGGTTTAACCAGCTCTCACAACTGCAGAAGGTAAAACCCCTACTACAAATCTGATTGCATATTTTTATGGAGAACGACTTTCTAGTGGTTCTGCAATTCTGATTAAACCCTGACTGATAGAGGTACCATATCCCCAGCTCAGGAATGGATTCTGGTTGGTCTGAGCCAATCATGGGGTTTCTAGTCCCTTGCTGGTAATGGGTTTAAGTACAAGCCCATGACCTGGGTCTAGCCAGTTATGGAGACTCCAGTCGGGGGTTTCTGGCAAAGGCACCCTTGATCTGAGAAAGAGACACAAAAGAAGATGGTGTTCTTCCATTAGACGTTGTATCTGGATAACATAGTTTGAATTGAGACAGGTGTTATAGCCATGTTAGGGGTTGTCTAAAAAAAAAAAGCTGAGGGGGCGTCTGGGTGGCGCAGTCGGTTAAGCGTCTGACTTCAGCCAGGTCACCATCTCGCGGTCCGGGAGTTCGAGCCCCGCGTCAGGCTCTGGGCTGATGGCTCGGAGCCTGGAGCCTGTTTCCGATTCTGTGTCTCCCTCTCTCTCTGCCCCTCCCCCGTTCATGCTCTGTCTCTCTCTGTCTCAAAAATAAATAAACGTTGAAAAAAAAATTTATAAAAAAAAAAACAAACAAAAAACAAGCTGAGGACCAAGAGAGAAAACATGGGAAAGAACCTGTATCCTTGAAGACGTAGATAAGCTGAGGAATTAACCTTCCTCGAAACTGCCTACCCCTGGAGTTCCAGTTATGTGAGATAAGGCTTTGTCATCATTTAAGACAATTGAGTCAGGGTTTCCTGTTTCTTCAAGCCAAAAGCATCCTAGTCCAGTTCCCGCCCCAAAAAGAAGCCTCAGATTTTCTTCTTGCAATGGATCTCAACATTTTCATCCACTAGGAGTTTTTCCAAAAGGTCAGCTTGGAGTGAATCTGGTATGTGGCTTCCTCATGCTTGGTCTTCTCATTAGAGAGAATACAGGATGAACACCCCAGCAATCAACAGAGGATTTAAAGATAAACAATAGAATTTGGGATTACCAAAATGGTTTCCAGATTATAGCCCAAGCAAAAGTGGGATAAGGCTGTAATCATGGTATTATAACGATCAGGTCTGTTGGTAGGATGCAAGTAACAGGAAGTCCATTTCAGATTGGCTAGGCCATCATACCTGCTCTTTACCTCTCATCTCTCCGGTGCTGGAATGGTACTTCACAGACTCCTGTTCCAGCTGGCTTTCTGTGAGGTTCCACCAGGAAGAGGCACTAGAGGGAGATTTGGAGGCAGGAGAAGGGGAGAAGGGCTTCATTTCTGTGTTTCAGTTCCTGGTAGTGTTTCTCCAGCAGGAGTAGACAGCAGGCTCACTGCCCGTCTCCTTTTGGAGCTCTCAGATCCCCCTCACCATGGCCCTAAAGAGGGACTGGACCATCAGCCATGGCTCCTTGGAGCATGGGGTACCAGCTGCACAAGTTTGCTTATGCACTAGACCATGTGCTCTGAGGCACGAGAGCAACCACCACGGGGGTGTGAGCACCCGTCAGATCTTGCCTCCTCTCCCCTCAGTGCTCTGAGAGCTTCAAGGGTCTGAACACAAGCCATGCAGTTTCCCCCCCAGGAGCCCAGCACAATTGCATGAGACCTTCTCTCTCCAAAGTCATAAGCTCTGGCAACCGCCTTCTCCCTCTTTTTCTGCCGGCTCAAGACTTATTATTCTCTGGGTTACCTCAGCATCCTCCTTTTGATCTCTTACTTGTGTGACAAGTTCTTTTATTAAGTCCCTGTGTTTTTGAACTATCTAGTGTGGTTTCTCTTTTCCTGACTGGACCCCAACCGATCAAGAAAATTTATTGGATCACGTAACCCAAAAGTCCAGATTGAGAACAGTCTTCAGGCACAATTTATTCCAGAGGGTCTAAATCCTACGAGGGCCCCATTCTGTTTTCTAACATTTTCTCAGCACTGATCTCCTCTGTATGTGGAGTGTTTCCAGAATGGCCATCTTCCAGGGCACAACCAGGGCACAAAAATGGCTGCAGCAATTCAATTCTTCACATGCACAAACCATGTCACCTAAGAAAGGAGAGAATACCTTTGTCCCAAATTTCTAAATAAGAGCCCGAACTTCACTTTGCTTGCACTGGCTTTGGCCCATGGCCCTACGCTGAGCCAATCACTGTGGCCAAGGCCCAGGCCCATTGGTTGGCTTAAGCTAGGTCACACGTTCCCCGCAGGCTGGCTTTAGCATGGAGCCTCAGGGCCCACAGATGGAAATCAGGGCTTTCTGGGAAGTGATAGACTGATGCTGGGGAGATCAGCAATTTTTCCCTGAACGTCATCTCGGATTGTCCAGGACAGCCCCAATTTCGTATTTCTGTTGTTGTTTTTCTTAAATACAATACCCTTTAAGATATATAACCGAATATATGGTGATGACATTCTAGATACAACACCAAAAGGACACTCCATGAACTTCATCAAACCTAAAAACTTCTGGGGCACCTGGGTGGCTCAGTCGGTTAAGTGTTTGACTTCAGCTCAGGTCATGATCTCATGGTTCGTGAGTTTGAGCCCTGTGTGAGGCTCATTGCTGTCAGTGGGGAGCCTGCTTGGGATTCTCTCTCTCTCCCCCCTCCTCTCTCTGCCCTGCCACTGCTCTCTCTCGCAAAATAGATAAAATAAAACTTAAAGGAAAAACAAAATTTCTGCTCTGTGAAAGATACCATCAAGAGACTAAGACAAGCTAGGAGAAAATATTTGCAAAGGATACATCTGACAAGGACAATTATCCAAAATTTACAAAGAACTCTTTTTTTTTTTTTTTACACTCAACATGGGGCTTGAACTCATGACCCCGAGATCAAGAGTCACATGCTCTGCTGACTGAGTCAGCTGGGCACCCTTTACAAAGAACTCTTAAAACTCAACAATAAGAAAACAAACAACCCAATTAAAAAATGGTCTAACGACCTTAACAAACATCTCACTAAAGAAGATTCACAGATGGCAATCAAGCATATGGAAAGATGCTCCACATCATATACTGTCAGGGAAACACAAATTAAGACAACAATGAATACGACTACTTGCCTGTTAGAGTGGCCCAAATTCAGAATACTAACAACACCAAATGCTGTCAAAGATGTGGAAGAAGAACTCACATTCATTGTTGGCGGAAATGCAAAATGGAGCTGCCGCTTTGGAAAATCATTTGGTAGTTTCTTGTAAAACGAAACATACTCTTACCCTACAGCCCAGCAGTTATGCTCTCTGGTGTTCACCCAAGGGAACTGAAAACTTCCGTGCGCGTGAAAACTTGCACCCGGGTGTTTATGGCAGCTTTATTAATGATTGCCAAAACCTAGAAGCAGCCAAGGTTGGTGAATGGGTAAACTGTGGTACAGGCAGGCGATGGTGTTTAGCACTAAAAGGAAATAAGTTATCCAGCCATGAAAAGACATAGAGGAACTTTGAACGCCTATTAGGAAGTGAAGAAGCCAATCTGAAAAGGCTACGTACTGAATGATTCCAACTGTATGCATTCTGGAAAAGGGAAAACTAGAGGAGGGTAAAAATAGCAGGGGTTGCAAGGGATGGGAATGGAGGGACGAAGAGGCAGGTCACAGAGGATTTTTAGAGCGGGGAAAATTATAATGATGAACGCGTGTCATAGCACATTTGTCTAAACCCCTAGAATGCACGACACCAAGAGTGAACTTTAAGGTCAGCTATGGACTTCAGATGATCATGTGTCAATGTAAGTTCATTATTGCAACAAATGTACCGCTCCGGTGGGGGATGCTGATCATGGGGTGGGCTGTGTATGTGTGGGGGCAGGGGTGTATGAGAGATCTCCTTCAAATTTGCTGTGAACCTAAAACTGCTCTGAGAAAATAGTCTTTAAAATAAATAAAATAGAGGGGCATCTGGGTGGCTCATGGCTCGGTTGAGCGTCTGACTCTTGATTTTGGCTCAGGTCGTGATCCCAGTGTCGGGGGTTTGAACCCCATATCGGGCTCCACTCTGGGTGTGGAACCTGCTCATGATTCTCTCTCCCTCTCCCTCTGCCCCTCTCCTTGCCTTTATTTTAAAAACATAAAATAAAATAAAATAAAATGAAATAAAATAAAATAAAATAAATATAGAGTCATATTTCCCTCTTTCTGTCTCTCTCTCTCTCTCTCTCTCTATATATATATAGTATCTTCATGACCCTTTGGGCAACCCTGTGTCCTAATTAGGTTTCAAAAGTGATGTTCCTCAGAGCCATGAAGGAAACACAGACTGATGAGTGCTGAGCCCCAGATAATTGTCTCCATTCCTTTGTGGTCAGAGAAGTGATAAGGAAGATGTTGATCAACCACAGTTTCCAGGAAATACTTTTTTATTTTTAGCTTGCATTAATTCCCGCTCATTGGAAACCTGGCCCAAGAGAGCTCATTTCTACCATCCAGCAACAAGCTCACCCCAGACACTCAAGGATCTGAGAGACAGTAGAGGAGTCACTGTCTTCCAGCATCAATTTACAATGTCACATAAAGTTGTTTAGACCCTCTAGTCCTCCTTAGGAGCCAGGTTGTTCCGTGAAATAAGATTGCATTATTTTCCCCTTCTCGTGCCCTCTTGGTTTTCACTGATTACAAAATTAAGGCCCAGAGAGATTAATCGGTTTGGCCAAGGTCACACAGCACGGCCAAGACTCTAAGTGAGAACATGAAGTCACGTCCTAGACCACATCCCAATGCAAGGCCATCTTGTTTCCCAGATGTTCCTTGCTGTCTGGAGACCCTCCGGAGTTTCAGTACCCTCTCAAGGGCGGCATCTGATTACCCCAAAAGGTATTTATCTCTTTATTATCTTCC
Organism: Prionailurus bengalensis; assembly: GCF_016509475.1. Lineage (NCBI taxonomy): Eukaryota > Metazoa > Chordata > Mammalia > Carnivora > Felidae > Prionailurus > Prionailurus bengalensis. The sequence goes on along the minus strand of NC_057344.1, from coordinate 185,406,125 downwards.
ACCTGAACTACTCTGCCGGGGAATACCATTACCAACCCTCACATGGCCTCTACCAGGTGCCGGTTTCCTAAGCTTTTTACAGTTATGACTGTATTTAAAACAAAACAAAACAATTATTAATGTATTCCATCCTCAAGCAGCCCGGTGGGGTGGGTGCTATCATTAGCATCATTCACAGTGTCCAGATGGGGAAACTGAGGCACCGTGAGGTTAAGCAAATGCCCCCACAATTGCCCAGCCAGGGGTGAGCTCTAGGATTTGAACCCAGGCAGCAAGCTGTGCTCCTGGAATGCAACGTTGCTTTTGAGACTTAAGGGGAGGAAAAATAGACTTGTCAGGGGAAGGATAAAGTGAGCTAAGAGAAAGGTGGGGGCAAGCAAGAGAGAGGGGTGCAGGGAAAGCCTTGACCATGAAGGAGGGCGTCCCAGGGAAAGCCACAAGGGCAGGTGACAGCGGTAAGAAAAATCCATCACCAAGAGCGGGCCCTTCAGACTGCAAACAGCTGGCACGTATAGCATCTGAGCCCAGCAAGACCGGCCTTCATGTGCAGGTGTCCGTGTGGGACACAGAGCGGCGGGGTATCTCCCGGGGATTCAGCGCTGTGGGCCGCCAGCCAACGTAACTCACCTCTGATGACTCAGATGCCTTTCCCTGACCCAAAAGCACTCAAGGAAGATGCTGAGACTCAGAATGCTTCCGCATTCATTCTGTTCGGTCCTCTTGACTGAGCTCCTGCTGAGTGCCTGGCATGATGGTGGGCAATAACACCTCCAAAATGCACGGAACTAGTGTCTCTGGAGACAAGGGCCACTAGTTACAACACAAGTGAAAATCGCTTGATAGAACAGTGGGCCCGAAGCTTTTTGATCTTGCCTCAGTGTCATTTAGAAATTTTGAGGGGTGCCTGGGTGGCTTAGTGGGGCTCCTGGGTAAGCTCAGTTGGTTAAGCTTCAGACGTCAGCTCCTCCAGTCGTGAGCTCCTGGTTTGTGGGTTCGAGCCCCGTATCCGGCTTGCTGCTGTGAACACTGAGCCTGCTTTGGTTCCTCTGTGCCCCTCTCTCTGCCTGTCCTCTACTTGCACTCGTGTTCTCTCTCTCTCTCTCTCTCTCTCTCTCTTTCTCTCTCTCAAAAATAGGGGCGCCTGGGTGGCTTAGTCGGTTAAGCGTCTGACTTTGGCTCAGGTCATGATCTCGTGGTTCGTGGGTTCGAGCCCCCTGTGGGGCTCTTTGCTGACAGATCAGAGCCTGGAGCCCGCTTCGGATTCTGGGTCTCCCTCTCTCTCTGCCCCTCCCCCGCTCGCGGTCGATATCCTTCTCTCTCTCAAAAATAAATAAGCATTAAAAAAATCAAAATTAAATACATAAACATTTAAAAAATATATTAAAAAAAAAAAAGAAAGAAATTTTGAGCACACAAGCCAGCTCTGAGTACCGCGCACCCTCCGGGCGGTCCATCTTGTTGGCTGGATGGACCCTCCTGACCTGGTAAAAGGGCCTCCACAGGACCCCCACCTCACTAGGTTGTACCTTACGGAAGGAGCCTGGGTCTTTAACAAGGTTTCCAGCGTCCTGGAGTAGTGACAGCCACAGGCACAGACACTCCATGTGACTCAAGGGTGTCACACAGAGCCCTACTCCGTGCGGGTGCCAGGGCCCCAGCCTTGGGCTGGTGGAGACCAGGCTTGTTGCCCCGCCGACCTCTCCTTTTCTCATTTCTCTCCTTTCGCGCTTCTGGGAGGGAGAGTGTGTTGCTCACGCCTGTTCACCCACGCGTGTACCCTCCTCATCCAGGGGGAGGCAAGCACCGCTCTCAGGAAGCACGTGCCTGGCCTGTGCGTGAGCCCCGGGACTGGGAAGGCCTCCCCCAACCACCTGCTTGTCAGACACCCCCCCCACCCCCATCCTGCAGGGTCGTGGCCCAAATGCCAGCTCTTCTCTGAGCCTTGGGGGCAACCCCCTTGCTGGCCTCGAAACAGACCTCCCTTTAAGAGATGATCCCCCTTCAAAAGAAAAGAATAGACAATTTTAAGCAACAACTTAATTCTTGGACAGGGAAAGCAAGACGTCAAAAGACTCAAAGCAGCACGTTTGTGAAAGAACCTGGTGAACATTTACAGTTCTTTTCCAAACATGAAAGAAAGAAAGGAAAAGAAAGAAAGAAAGAAAGAGAGAAAGAAAGAAAATCACTACAATTTTTTAAATGTCACTTTGAAAGACAAGTTGACATTCTGGTGCTCATTAACCCAGGATCCTGTTTCTCTCTGTGTTGGATACTCTGCTTAGAGATCATCCTGCTGGATTTGGTCGCTTCCTTCAGCCTGAGTTTTGGAGAGAAGTTCTGCCCTCTCAGTCTGGGTGTTTTCTTCCATGAAAGCTTCTGAGGGACCGAGCGGAGGTCGGAGAGAAATTAGACCTCAAGTCGGTTCCTGCCCCTTCACTCACTGGGGATGTGCCTTGGCTTGAGCTAGGTTCCCGCAGAGGGTGACCTTGAGACAAAGTGTGAGGGCACTTAATTCATCTGAGTGGGGATGGCAGAAAATGCCGGGAGGGGAGGGGGGAGGTGCGGAGGTGGGAAGTGCGGAGGGGGGAGGTGAGGAGGGGGGGGTGCGCAGAGGGGAAGGAAGCCACCCCGGGATTCCTGCCTCCAGTTGCTGGTTAACCACAGAGGGCGACCGAGGATTAATCCCAGCCAGGACTGGGTAGCCTCACCTCAGAGATGGCCTAACCAAAGAGTGAGGACCATGGGGCCCTTTGCCATCAGCTGCCACCAGACAGGTCCACAAAGCTTCCAGGTCGGACAGGTCCTCATACTATGGCCTGCTTGCGGCCTGGGCAGAGAAGGCCCTCCTGAAGAGGCCCCTGGTGTTTACAGCAGGATGGTGAGTGCCCAGAGCACAAGAGGGGGACGGTGACAGTGCTTGCCACAGACCGTCAAAGACCCAGTACGAGGAATAATAAAAACTTGAATGCTAACTTTACTGTATGGCTGGAAATGCCACTGGGGTGGCATGTGTGAAACCACTGTGTCAGTGTAAAAGCATCGTACAAATGTTCCATTTGGTGAAAACAATGACTCATAAGCTAGTTGACTTGCCCCACATCCCTCATAGGAATCTCTGATCACAGACAGGGTCCCCCAGAGATCTGAAGTCTTTACCAAGTAAACTTTCCAAGGTGGCTGGCGGTGACGTTTCCTCAGTTTGCCGGACTTTCTCTCAGAATGAGAGATGAAACCCTGCTCAGAATTCCCTTCTCCCCTCCACCCCCCGCCACCACCCCCCCCCCCCGGCCCCAGATCTCTCAGCTTTCAGCAAGGAAATGGGGGTGGGGGGAGGACTTCTAGTCCTCACATTTTTTAACTCAACTTTTTGAATAGCTTATATGTTTGCATGGGGCAAAATTCTGAAGAACAGATTCAGTTTACAGCGAAACCATCCCTGGCCCTCATGCACCGCGTTTCCTTAGATTCCTGCATAACTTTAGAGTGCGTCTGTGCGTGTTGCACATTTCTACCTGTTTTCATTTATGCAAACTGAATCCCTGTCTTCCCTCTCTTCTTGAAACAAAAGGTGTCAAACAACAGACAGTTCCTCACCTTGCTTTGTCATTGAGCACTCTTCCCTTAGCCGTACCTAGAGAGCTTTCTCTCTTTTTTTAAACAGCTCTGTGATACCCCGTACCGCTGTTTTTTGGGGGGTTTTTTGTTTTTTTTTGCAGAAAGCAATAATCCCCAGCAATCAATGAGCCTGCTGTGGGCCAGAACCATGCATGTGCTTTATGCTCGTCATCTACTGAACCCTCGCAGCCCCAGCAGGGAAATAGGGGCTATAGTTACCACCGCCATGTTACCGCAAGGAACCGAAGCTTCCTGAGAGATCTTTCCTGAGAGATCCTTGGTGCCTGGCCCAAGGTTACATAGCAGCTAAGTGGCAGGCCAGCCCTGGAAGGGAGCTGGTCAGATGTCAAGTGCGTCTCTTGCCCAATGAACCACCCTGCCTCTCAAGGGGAGATGGCGGACTGCCATAAAGACAGCGAGCTCTACAAAGATCGATACCAAATTCAGTATTTCTTTGGCGACGTGCCATGGGGCGTTATGTATGGTTTGTTTTATTTGGGAGAATGTTTACATAATTTCCTGCATTTTTGCCTTTAAAGGATCCCAATTGAGGCACGAAACACGAATGAATGGCTGGAAGATGTTGCCTTTTTAAAGGACAAGCCCAAGAATTTGTGGGTGTTGCTGGTGGGGTGCAGCGGGGGTGCCCTGAGTGAGCTGAGGACTAGGGAGTTACTGGGAGGGGACACACTGTGGGGCTGGGGCTGTACTGAGGCCAGGGAAGGGTCTGGGGCTCTGGGCCAGAGGTGGCGTTAAGGGAAGAAGCTAGTGGCTGAAGGTGGGGGAGCTGGAACTAAGAACAGTGTGGATGAGGAAGGGCATCTGGAATCATCTGATCCAACACCACATTTTTCAGGTGGGGAAACAGACCCAGGGCAAGATGGTAGCACTTTCAAGTTCACAGTGAGTGGAAATGAATGAGAGGCCAGGTTTCCCAACCTCTAATCCTGTGCCCTTTCTGTTACCACTTTGAAGACAAAAACAAAGAGGATGTGTGTGTGTGTGTGTGTGTGTGTGTGTGTGTCTATGCATCCGTGGGGACTGGAGAAATATATCTGTGCATAAAACTCTGTGTGTGAGCATAAGGCACAAGTGGAAGAATGGGGAGTAAGAGGAACTCAGGCAAGGAAGGAAAAGGGGGGGTGGGGAGAAATAAAACTCAGAGATCCTTGCAGGGCTCATGCAAGTTCCAAAGATCTCCAGTCTGGAATTTTGCCATCTTCAATTCCGTGACGATGTTTGACAATATTACTGGTATTCATTTGGGGGATTGTTTATTTTTATGACCACAGCGCCTGCAGATTTTAGAGTTCTCAGATTCTTTGGCAGCTTCACAGAAGCTCTTAGTTACTCATGGCCCCATCGTTTCACATGGGGCCATTGCCTGCCCAGCACCCACTGACCCCTTTTCAGGTAAACTAATACCCCTTGATATGGACTGCAAGTGGAGGAAGCTTCCGCAACGACCTTTTGCTAGAATTTTAGGGGATGGGGAGTTCTTGCCTCTGTAGTTACTTACATCAGAGTGTAAGCCTGGAGATAAGGAGGCTTCCTCGCTGGAAGAGCATCTGAGGAAAGTAGAACACAGACAGTGATTCCAATTGATGCCTTTTGAGCACCTGGACCCAACTGTGCTTGAAGCAGGTACACTTGGACTTTTACATTATAGGAGGCATTAGATTCTCTTTTGTGTGATAATCTAATGTGTGATACGCATTAGATTATCTTTTGTGTGATACGCATTAGTAATTGAAAATCAGGCTACCTTGGAACTACCACTTACTAATTGTATAACCTTGGGCAAGACACTTAATCTCTCTGGGCCTTGATATTCTCATCTGCAAAATGGTATGATAATGCCATCTATCTCATAAAGTTGATATGAGGATTAAGTGAGTTAACATATGAGAAGTTTTATTTTTTTCTTATTTTTAAATATAACTTATTGTCAAGTTAGCTAACACACGGTGTATGTAGTGTGCTCTTGGCTTCAGGAGTAGATTCCCATGATTCATCGCTTACATACAACATCCAGTGCTCATCCCAGCAAGTGCCCTCCTCAATGCCCATCACCCATTTCCCCCTTTCCCCCACTCCCCATCCACCCTCAGTTTGTTCTCTGTATTTAAGAGTCTCTTAGGGTTTGCCTCCCTCCCTCTCTGTTTGAAACTATTTTTCCCCCTTCCCTTCCCCCATGGTCTTCTGTTAAGTTTTTCATATTCCACATATGAGTGAAAACATATGATATCTGTCTTTCTCTGACGGACTTATTTCACTTAGCATAATACCCTCCAGTTCCATCCACATTGTTGCAAATGGCAAGATTTCGTTCTTTCTCATTGCCGAGTAATACTCCATTGTATATATATAAATCACATCTTCTTTATCCATTCATCCATTGATGGACATTTGGGTTCTTTCCATACTTTGGCTATTGTTGAGAGTGCTGCTATAAACATTGGGGTGCATGTGCCCCTATGCATCAGCACTCCTGTATCCTTTGGACAAATTCCTACTAGTGCTATTGCTGGGTCGTAGGGCAGTTCTATTTTTCAGTTTTTGAGGAAGCTCCACCTTGTTTTCCAGAGCGGCTGAACCCGTTTGCATTCCCACCAACAGTGCAAGAGGGTTCCCATTTCACACATGAGAAGCTTCAAACAGGGTCTAGCTTAGAGTTCGTATTAGTACATGGTACATTAGTGCATGGTACATGTCCACTGTGGATCAGCAAGCACTATGCTCACCACAGTTACTCAGAAATTTAAGATGGCGGAGCAGCTGACATCTCTCATGTTGCTGGTCACCGTGACAGAGGACAACAGAAAATGAAAAAGGACACGCTGGCTTTTGCGAGGAAGGGTACACATCACTTACACTCACGTTTCATTGGCCGAACCAAGTCACATGGACACACCTAGCTTCAGAGATGAGAGAAGGGCATCCTGCCATGTTCCCGAAGGGATAGCCCTATCAACCACACATTTCTACTGTTATGCTGTAGTATAACCCCCGACCTGCGAAATTCCATCCACACTTCAAGATCCTGTCAAATACTATGTCATAAAGCCTTTCCTAATCACTCAACACGATATGAGCTTTGCTGTCTTTGAAACCTCAAAGCCCTTACTTTCTGGAGTGGATTCCACTTTATGAATTTCAATGATCTGTTACGTGTTATTATCTAAATCTTTTGTGATGTCTTCAGGTAGCATTGAGCCTTTTTCTATTTTCAGTGTCTGGCAAACACCCTGAATAATAAAGGCGTTTAATTAATATATGTGTGATTGAATAGCTACTTAGGTGAGATTAAATGTCCGTGCATGATAAAAGCCTTTGTTTTATGTACATCATGCATAACTACATTTGCTGAACACTTGGGCAGTATGTGCTGTGCATTAAGTATTCTCTTTGCATTAGTTATCTCATTTAATCCTACTCCCCTTCACAACAGATAAGAAACTGAAGCTCAGAGAGGTCAAACAACTTGCTTAAAGCCACACAGATAATAGGTAGCAGATTGGATGAGGACTTAGGTTTGTCTAAAGTCAGAGCTCACACTCCTAACCTCGGTTCTGTCACTCGCCTTGGCACAACACTGAACAAGCCGGCAGAGAGGAGCAAGCTGCTCATTCCCTTTTCTTCCTGGGCAAAGAGCTAAGCCACTGCTTCTCAGGTATCAGTGTGCATGTGGTTTACCTGGGAGACCAGCAGAACATGCACACACACACACATGCACACACGCACACACATAGCACATAAAGCAATGTGAGAAATGCTATGATAGAAATATGCCCTCAGTAGAGAGAAGAAGGTGGGAACCTAGCAGAGATGGGGTTAGAACTAAGGAAAAGCTTACCCCAGATCCAAGTCTTAAAGATGAGGAGGAATTGGCTGGGGAAAGAAAAGAAAGTGAAGAGAGCGTTCATTTCAGGTGGTAAGTTCAACATGTGCAAAGTTAAGGAAGGGAGAGGGTCCACAGGGGCATTCAGGGAACTGCCGGTGGCTGAATAGCCAAAGGGTGGAATGAAGGACCAATGGAAAGAGCCAGAGTTGGAGATTAAGAGGGGGAGGGCAGATTCATAAGGCACTGGCGTTATGTACAAGGATGAAGTCTCAAAGTGAGTGACAGGGTCAACCTCATTGCCAGAAATTTCCTTCCGTCTGCTGTTGGAAGAGGCTGACTCAGAGGGGACAGAGGTAGAGGCTGCTAAGGTCATTTTAGGTGAGGAGGATTCTGGGTCCCAGCAAGCCTCACTGCCCAGGACTGCACTGCAGACAGTTGTCCCTAGGATTCAGGTTCTATACCCAGGGCATTTCCAGAATCAGAGGGCCACAGAGCCACACAGTTGCAGATGGCCCTGGGGACACAAAGCAAGCACCTTGGAGAAGGCCCCCAGGACATGGAGTGGAAGAGGAGGCTGAAAATTGAAGGGGAGTGTGCCAAGGCATCCCCACCCTGACATGCTCCCCTGCCCTCATCAGTCTTAGTGATTTCTTTACTAGGCCACCAGCTCTCAATGTTTTTGCTGATGAGACACACAAGGCACTTGACCTTCACTGACTATGCCCATGTCCTTGAAATACCTAGGGTTCTACACATTTCCTGCAGCCATCAGTACCCACAACTGAGAGTGACATTCACAGAGGGAGAACCATGAGCTCACTCTAATTTACAAAAGAAGTAAAGCAACAGAACCCTTGATGCCTTCCCCTTGCTGGAGTAGGTTACGAGCTTGGAGGTCAGGCAATCTTGGGTTCTGGCCCTGGAGGAGTTACTTAACATCTTTGAGCCTTAGCTTTGCTCATCTGCAGAATGGGTATGATAATAGAACTCTAACCACAAATGGTTTGTTGTTAGGCCTGGATTTTATTATGATACATGGTAAATAATAGATGATAACGACCTAATGATGAACACTTTCTTATTCTTTTAGCAATGTGCCTCACAGTTCATGGGAACACACCAGTATCTAACGATGCTGTGTTGCAAATTAGTGTATTTGGAAACAGAAAACCATTTTGTATACATGACTCCTCATTTACTTACCTTTATCCTTGAAAGTCATCACACTGTTTCTTTTAAAATGTACTGTAATTCACAATTTGATTGAATTCACCAGCCTTCCCTCTGCTCCTAATTAGCAAGACTCTTGGGAATTGGGTTGTTCATAGGTTCTGTGCCAAAACTCAGCTTTAATTTCCTATTATAGACCTGTCATCCTCAAGATCTGCCGGGTGAAAACTACATCCGTGTTGGATCAGAAGGAGCTAGAAATGGCTTCTTGGGCATCACCAATGGGGAATTAAGTCCTGAAACAATCTTTCAGCAGCCCACACACCTGGGCTCCATGTGGCCTGGAGTCTCGGGTTTTCCAAGAAGTTTCTGGTGAAGAAATAACTTGATTAGGGCTACTTCTAATGGTCTCCCTATCTGAAATACGGGTATATTGCCTACTCTCCCTATCTCTCAAAGGATTTAATTAGTTCGGTAGTTGGCACGTCCCCAAAGATGAAAAGAGCAAGAGATTCCACTGCTTGATCCAAGCCAGAGTCACTAAGACAAAAGCCTTCCAACTCATCCCACAGACCCCACCATGAGCTTCTAGCACATTCTCTCTACAGCAGAGAAATCCCTTCAAATCATAATCTGGCCCATCACTCCCCAGGTCAAGAGCTCTCAATAGCTTCCCACAGCTCTACAAACAGGATCCTCACCAACCCACAAGACCCATGTGCCTGGCTTCTGCCAATCATGCAGCCATATCAGGCTCACTCTGTGTCCAGTCACACCAGTCCTCAGGCAGCACTTGGGATGCGTGGACTCCCCATCTGCCATTGTGTGTGCTGCCATCTCTGCTGGAAAAGCACATCCTCTGTACCCCCGTCCCACCTCTACTCACCTTCAGCTCCCACTTCTAATGTCCCTTCCTGGGGGAGGGTTTTGTCTTTGATACCCAAATAGCTGCTGTGACCTCAGGGCTCCTTGTTCTTGTCTCTTGTAGGCTTTGTCATTGCCTCCTTGAGTGGAACATCAGCTCCATGAGGGCAGGGACTGTGTTTTGTTTTCCTGGCTTTTCCCAGCACCTACCAAACCCAGTGCCTGAATGGCATCTAATAGAGAAACAATAAACTCTTTTTAAAAATAGCATTCTTATGTTGATGAGATCTGATATGAAGAGCTCTGTTTTTACCAATAGAAATAGAGTGGGAGAGTTTGTTATTCCATTCATTTGATTGTTGCTGATTGAATTATTCCAATGACAAATGCAATTCTGCTTATTCCTCTAAAACATGATGCTGCTACTAAGGGAATTACTTCTTTTAATCTTAATGTTCCCCCACAAGTCCCTCAAACTCATTCTTCACAAGGAACCACTGTTCATCATTTCTTCACCCATGAGGTCTCAGGTCTCTGGGGGTCATTATGTCACAAAGAGGATCTTGGTCAAAATCAGATAGAATGGAAACTATAAGGGGAAAAGAAAGGGTATTCTCTCTCACCTGATGACCATTATGTAACCCCCTTGGGTCTGGAGGTGGGGGTCGTTGTAGAGAGAGGGAAGGGATGCCTTAAAACATGGTACTCAAAATTTTACCAATCCATGTTAAGCTCACAAATGTTAAGTACAAAATGTAACTATCTCATGTTAAGTCTAGAAACCTCTAGGGCAATTTGACTTTGTCATGACATCCAAGCACGTGGTCAATGGACCTGTGTCAGTGAACAGGGCAGTAGGGACCAATTTGGATGCTATTAAACTCGGGTGGTGAGTCACATACACTAGGACCACAAATTCTTCCTCAACATTTTGGAAATTTTCAAAAACTCGTTCTTCACCAGACAGTTTTGATGTCTCCCTAGTCAGGTTGTAAGGAAAAGCCAAGTCTTCAAGAAATAGATAGAAACTTAGAAATATCTAAAGAGAAGTAGAAAGAAAAGCAAGGGAATGGTCAGTGTAAGTTGCAGTGAATCAGGGAAAAAGTCCCTAGAGATGAAGCTTGAGTTGGATCTTAAAAGAAATTGCTGTGTTGGAGTGCCTGGGTGGCTCAGTCAGTTAAGCACCTGACTTTGGCTCAGGTTACGATCTCATGGATTGTGAGTCTGAGCCCCATGTCGGCTCTGTGCTGACAGCTCAAAGCCTGGAGCCTGCTTTGGATTCTGTGTCTCTGTCTCTCTCTACCCCTCCCCCACGCATTCTCTCTCTCTCTCTCTCTCTCTCTCTCTCACAAATAAACATTAAAGAATTAAAAAAAATTGTTGTGAATAGTGAGAGACAAGGGGTAGGTGAGCATTTCAGGAAACAGCACCAAACTAAGGCATGGAGGGCATGCAGGAAATGACAAGGGCATGCACATTCCTAGTTCATTAAACTGAAATAGAGAAGACAAGAGACTGGGTTCTATCATTTGGCAACCAAATAATAGTAAGTGATTTGGGCAAAAACATCACTGGATGGTAAAAGTAAGCAGCGGCAAGTTTGAGACACGACAGAACACTTATATGGTCTCAAAGTATCCACCCTCCATATTCTTATTAATGACAAAGCCAACGTAGTAACCCTGCCATGGAGAAACCTAGCAGGCACCGCCTCAGCTAAGTGATCACACTTAATGTAACCGGTCATGAGAAAAATCAACCTTAAGTATCTCTGGATATGATGCACTGGGAAGAGCACATTATACTTGTGTCATTCCTGTCAAAAATGTATAATTGAATGGAACTCATAAGGAAACACCAGACAAACACCAATTGAAAAACATTCTAGAGGGGTGCCTTGGTGGCTCAGAGGGTTAAGCATCTGATTCTTGGTCTCAGTTCAGGTCTTGATCTCAGAGTCATGAGCTCAAGTCCTGAATTGGGCTCTGCACTGGGTGTGAAGCTTACTTCAAAAAAACAAAAACAGGAACAAAAACAAAAACAAAAACAAAAAAGAAAGAAAGAAAGAGAAAGAAAGAAAAGAAAAACATTCTATAAAGTAGCTGACCTAATCTTTAAAAATGTCAGTATCGGGGTGCCTGGGTGGTTCAGTCGGTTGAGCGTCCGACTTCAGCTCAGGTCACGATCTCGCGGTCCGTGAGTTCGAGCCCCGCGTCAGGCTCTGGGCTGACGGCTCAGAGCCTGGAGCCTGCTTCCGATTCTGTGTCTTCCTCTCTCTCTGCCCCTCCCCCGTTCATGCTCTGTCTCTGTCTCAAAAATAAATAAAAATGTCAGTATCATGAGAGACAAAGATGGAGAAACTACTGTAGATGCAAGAAGACTGAGATATGTAACAGTGAATGCAACAGATGATATGGGATTTTCTTTTGTTTTAAAGGATATTTTTAGGACAACTGGTGAAGTCTGAGTAGAATGTGTCCTGTATGAACGTTAATCTCCTGAATTTGACCATCCTACTATGGTTATTCTCTTTAGGAAATAAACACAGAAATATGTCAAGGGGCATCATGTGTCAAATGGATCAGAAAAAATTCAGCATGGATAGGGTGTGGGGATGGGTGTAGACAGAAACAGATCAGGTAGAGCTAGTGATAGAGAATAAAGCAAAGAGGTAGAATATCAACATTTGGGAAATCAGAGTAAAAGGTGTATGCAGATTTTTTGTGCTGTGCTTATAACTTTCCTGCAGTCCTAAATTGTGTCAAAATGTAAAAGTGAATGGAAGAGAAGAGAGTCATTCGGCTGCAGTCCCCACTTGGCCCTGAGTGAGTGCATGACTTCCGTTCATTTTCTCAGCCCTCCTCATATTTTCCTGCCTCTACCAGCCCTTCCAGCTGGAGGCATTATAGCTCAAACTTTCTCACTCCAAATTCTCTCAGCCAGTTTCCGGATTTACACCTTCCTTCTTCTTCCTGCGTCTAATGTTTCTTTCAGACTGCACCCTGAGAGTTGATCTGTTTGGCCCGATGCCTCTAGAGATGGGGTGGCCCTGCAAGGTTTTGCCCAGTATCCTGGAATTGCCTACTTTGCCAATCCCTGCTTATGCCCCAGACAGATCAAAATAGTTAACATTTATTGAAGGCCTACTCTGTGCCTGGCACTGCACTTTAACATCCTAATAACCTAACAGGTAAGTTCTGCACTGGGTGTAGTCCAGTCTCATGGCCATCTCCACCTAAAGCCCAGAGGCTGCAAGGAAATGTGGTATTTAATGGGTTGCCCTCCCCATATTTCTGGGAAAACTCAGGTCTGCTTAGCTGTGCCCATGGGTCCCTCTTGGTTGTCTCCTTACCTGAAGCTCACAAGACTAGGATTTTGGGGGCATCTAGGTGGTTCAGTTGGTTAAGCAGCCGACTCTTGATTTTGGTTCAGGTCATGATCTCATTGTGAGTTTGAGCCCTGAATCAGGCTCTGTGCTGTACTAAGGAGATTGCTTCAGATCCTCTGTCTCCCTCTTTCTGCCCCTCTCCCCCTCAAAAATAAGTAAACATTAATATATATATGTATTTATTTTATTTTATTTTATTTTATTTTATTTTTTTACAAATTAGGATTTTTTGGCCTCAGGCTCTCACTGTCCCATGAAAGGGCCATTGGAAGCTGGCAGTCCCACATCTCTCTCTGTTAGAGCTAAAAATACTGTACCTCAATGCCAGAGATTTTGTCACCCCTGAAATAAATAGGAGAATGCTCCTTTTGTATTACACTCAATTGTAGTGGGAGTTAGGAGTTCCCACAATTAGCTGCTCAAGCTCTAGGGCTATGGCATTTATGTCAAAGTTTTAAAATCCTGGGTGGGGCCAAATTCTAATGTCAGCCACAATCCATTACTGGGGCCACACCTCTTCTCCAACACTCGGGCCTGGTTGCTGGCCCATCTCTCCACATGAGACCACTTCCCTTAGTGTGAGCTCTTTCCTAGCCCTTGATGATGCTCTGTACACACTGAATTTTGCATATATCTAAGATAGAGATGATGAATATAAAAAAGGGTGTTGCCTCTCACCACTGGCTAAAACAGCTGAGGACCAGATCCTGCTCCATCAAGATACCCCGTTTATATCTGATGCTCAAAGATGCTTCTTAGGGTCTTGTACAGGTTCCCACATGGAGGGGCAAGATCTGAACCCATATCTGCAGGAGTCTTTCCGGTTCATTGCCTTGTCTTCTCTTCAAAGTGGAGCACAGCCAATAATTTGGTAAATGGAGACCTTCTTACTCAACGGATTGTTAGCTAAATGAGGCTTTTCTGGACCAGCCTAGGATTCTGGAAATATTTTGGGCAAGTGTTCATGATGTTGCTGCTGCTGCTGCTGGTGATTTCATACTTGGATTATTTAGGCCACTTATTTTTCTTTTTTCCTAGTATCTCTTTCCTTACAAACACTTTATTTACCCAAAAGAAGGGAAAATCAAGAGTGGCCCACTTTTATATAGTTCTGGAAAATGCTTGAGGGAGGTAGGAGGAAAGGTTGAAACTACTGGCAACGTGGTTTTATAGAAAGAGCGTGGGTTTCAGAGTCAGACAGCCCTGGGTTCAAATCTGGGTTTGTTACTTACTATTTGAGTAAATTTTCAGAAGTTCAAGACTCTCATCTGTAATACAGAGCTATATCGAGCTCTCAGGGTTAAATAAGAAAACTTATTTTAAATTATCGGTCCTAAAGGCGGGCTCTATAAATCTTAATTTCTCTCGCCTTGAAAGACCTTTTTTGGATTATATGAGAATTTTAGCTACCTATATATTTCTGTTCATTCTTCTTATGGATAACCCTAAAGTCAGCTCAGAAGTAGGCCTTGTTTCCATGGAGACGTATTTAAGGTAAACAAATTTGAAAAGGGGAAGCACAGACGCCCATCCCCTACACCCACTCACAACCAATGCATGGCCTCAGCAGAAATGTTTCCAAAGAAATGTTTCACAAAGCTTTCGGGGAAGGCACCAAGTGCTCTTTCAAAGTCTTTACATGCTTTTTCATTGTAAGGCTCTTGAAATGAACAATAATTTGAAACAGATAATAATGAACTTCACACAGCAATGGATCAAAAGTGGAATTATTGAGCTCACCATTGTCTAATATAATTAGGCTGACACGCTGTTGAATCCAAATGCACGGCTTTTCTCTCTCTCCCTCTTTTCTGTATGTTCACATTTATTTGAAGAAGAACTTTTAATGGGCAGAATATTACAAGATTTCTGGGCCCCACATGGTTTCAGTTCTAAACCAAGCAATTTACTTTCTTCTGAAATTCTGATTTTCCTTTCTTTTATTTTCTTTTCCTTTCCTTTATTTTCCTTCTTTTTTTTTTGTGGCATCATTATTTTGTACATTTCAAAGGGGAATTGCTTCCCTGAGTGTGCGTGGAAATGTAAGCACATAAATCACACACCAAATCTACTTAACAAGAAGGAGTAATCCCACTGTCATTTCCCAACGAACAATGCCTTCTTAGGAAAAATGCTGCAGATCCTCTAAATGACCAAAATGCATTCAATCAAATGACTTTTATAATTTCTACAAGATAATTTTTCTGTCTTAAATAGCTTATTGCACGTAGCAACAATTCAATAATAGATTTTTCTTAATTAGTTCTAACTGTAGATGTCTCTTCGATCATAGAAGAAGCCAGACAAGCTTTACAGGGATGTAAACATTCATTTGAAAAGCCTAATAACAGAGTGGTTTCCTCTACCTTTGTCTAGCACAAGAGCTAACTTATTATGTGTGAAAATCAACTCATATCTTTTAATGTGTGAAAATCAACTCATGTCTTACCAAGACATCTGTCCTCAAGATGTGACACCTAAAATGATATAGCAGAAACATGTCACCAAAAACAACAACTCATAAAATTATGGCTAACAATGGTAGACGGTCTTGTTGTTGCCATCAACCACATAAAAGAAAGAGAAAGGGCTCTAATGAAGCCTTTTTTAGTTGCTTTATTAGTAGCTAGTACATGTCTTGAATTTTCAGAAGGCTCTAACAGAAGAATTCACTTGGCCCATGATGCAAAACCACAGGCAGAAGATTCTCTGTGCTACTTAGGAAGTACACCATGGTAGGGAGAAATATTAGCAGAACAATTTCCCCCAAATCAGATTGCCTAGATGTTCTGCAGCAGTCAAGTCAAAGCAACCATCCTCAAGCTCGGCTCTGAGTCTTAGCTAATGAGATATAAGGAGTTACAGTCACTATAGAGGGAAGGCCCAGCCAGGCCACTGATTATTGACATCACTAGCTCCATCTGCCAACATCAGATCCAAAACAGAGAATGAAAAGGGAGCTTGAAGAGTCCTTCCCTTTGTCATGTGAATAAATCTATTTGATGAGAGGTGAGAAGGGTTCACCAGTCACAAAACTGTAGCCGTGCTGAAAATTGGAGCTGGAAAAGTTGTAGAAGAGGAAAGTGCAGCTAAAGGTAATGAAATGACTCACCCAAGGTCACAGAGGAACCACTACCCCCCTTCACCCCTTGTGACTTGAATGGAAATAGTCTTTTTCTGACACGAAAAGAAAAAAAAAGAAAGAAAAGAGTGAGTACACTATGTGTCAGCAAAAGTTATGCCACATGCAGCTAGATCGTTGCCCAACAAAGGAAATGTGGATTCACAGAACTAGCTTCCTACTTCAAACGCTATTTTTCCTGTAATTGGGTAAGGTTGGGGGCAAACTCTGGTCAAACACCACAAAGATAAAGGGAAGCTCTTAGATGCATCAACGGGAGGCCTAGTTAAGACTTCTCAACCATTTATCGATCCAATATTGCTTGAGGCAGGCCCAACATGGGCTCGGCATTTTGGAAAATATAGAAAAAGCATGACAGGGTCTTTTCCCTCAAAAAAAAAAAAAAAATGTGGACAGCTGTAGGAGATCACCAGAGATCAAGCGCAAAGATTAAGTATTGACAAAGTTCCCAAAAGGAGTTGGGAGAAAACATAGGGTACTGGACAAATAGTTAAGAATGGCTTGATTGAGCTGGTATCTGCCAGATCTTGAAGGCTGGGCCAGGTAGGGGCATAGGTGTAGTGGAGGAAGAGACAAGTTGGGGGTATCTAAGTGGGAACAAAGTTTCTGAGGTAGAAATTAATATGGTTCCAGAGAGTGCTGTGAAGAGAATCAACTAAATGGCCTAGAAGTTGGGTTTAAGGACATGATGAAAAACAACACTGAATCCATAGGGAAAAGCATGATGAATGACTCACTAAATCATTTGGCTGAAGTATCACAAAATAAAGCACCAACGTCTGGACCCATTTCCTCGGAGATCCTTGTCTCACTGGTGTGTTAAGAAAAAATCAATTTGCAATTTTTAGAAGTACATATGCCAAAATCATCAAAAGGTTATATTCTTCATATTGTGACTAATATCTTGACCTCTGTACAAAATACAGAGTTGGTCTGAGCCATATGAAGAATCATCGACCCTCCACACAACCGCTCCCCAAGGGGAAATTGACCAGATAGTCTTAGAAGCCATTTCTAGGTCTCCACAGGATACTGACTCAACAAAATAAGGTATTGCCAACACTATTTAAGATCCAAGAAGCTATCCACATGCCTTTATATGCCTTTGAACATTCCTTCTCTTTGACCTTAAAGGCGTTCTTAAATTTATCAACTCCTCCCATCGGAAGGCCTGCCCAAGGCCTTCCAATTATTACCTCCAATTTCTGGGGCGGGAAGGTAAACTGAGATGCAGAGGAATTATGGAGTCATCTAAATGGGAGACTATTTCAATGTTAAAACATGGCACACCCAACGCCTGCTGTACACAAAGGCTATTTATAAGTCTGATTTTAAACTTGGATTTACAATGAAGTTCGAAGCAGAAAGAGCAAAATTCCAGATTCAAGAAAAATTACAGCTGGAAAAATAATTTTAAAATTAAAAAAAAAGAAACAAGAAAGGCTTCCAAGAAGTTACTCAATTTGGGAATTTAAGGAAGATGGAGGTTTGTGTCCAAGAGGAAACTGCTTTGGGGACATAGAGGAATGGAAACTCTTGCCTTTAGCCTATTTTTGTAGCCCTCTCTTCAGCCATACACACATCTGAGCAGAGAGAAGGCATTCCTCTTCACTTCTTCCAATAAGGCACACGCGAGCAGAGACCTCTGGTCTCACTATGAGCAAGCCACCTGCAAAAACTCCAGGCACTGAGAGGCTGTAGGAGGGGAGATGTGAATTTTCTCCTGACCCCTTGCCCCAAACAAACATACACCCTCCTTGCCTATCGGCTTATGCCTCCGCCATAGACACAACATGGAGCTCCAGGTCACTCAGGAGTTATGTGTGTCAGGGGTGGGAGTAGGGATTTGCATGTATCAGGGATTTGATGGGCAGAAATTCTTCCTTTCTTGCCTTAAGTGGGAGGTTGCTTTGGATTCATGTTTAATAGCTGCTCAGTGTAGTTATTTGCTGTCCCGAGGCTGTCGAGTTTAACTGTCATTTGGCAAACACGTGGGATCAATGCCACCACCCCTTACTCACCTTCCTGTGGCAGACATCACTGATCAAGCAGAGCATTCTTTTGCTTTGAGCAAAGTCTCAACTTCAGAATCCTTCTCAACCCTACAGTCCAAGTTGTCATCACCAATTACAGTTGGCAAGTGGTTTGTAACTTATTTGCCAGCCCCAGGGTAGAGAGAAAGAAGGAGAAAAGGAGAGAAGGAAGAAAGAGGAGAGTAACATTTACTCAGCACCAACTATGTACCAAGCAGGGGCATTACCGAGGGGGGTGGGAAAGTCAGCTCCGATGCAGAAGGGTTGCACAGTGTCACTGTACAGTGATAATAAAAAAAACAGACTCCATCAGCTTTATGATGTGCTTAAATTCTCCACAGATAGTGCGCTCGTATTGTCTGCGTCCAGCTGGACTGCTCCCACTGAACCCCTCTCCTCCTTGGTGCTCTACTGGGGCCGGGAATCACTGGTGGTGTTTCACAAAGCCCTAGCCCGCCTCTGGGAACCATCTGGTGAAGGAACAAGGAACTGGAGACAGAAGGGTTATCCTTTTATCCCTGCTCTACCTTTAGTTGTGAGCAAACTGCATTTCAATTTCCTTATTTGAGAACTGGAGACAACAAAGCTCCCTCTCTTAGAGCGCTGTAACTATGAAACAGCTCAGAGCCTGGCATGTCAGAGGAATTATTTAAATGTCAGGTTTTTTCTTAAGTTACCAACTAAACTGGACTGCCCTTACTGGAGTTTTAAGATCATTACAGTAATAATGGATGCAATTCATAATATACCAAATATAACTGTCTGATTTGAAAAAAAAAATAGAGGGTTCCTGGTTAAATTTGAATTTCAGATAAAAGTATGAATATTTTCAGTATAAATCTTTCCCAAATATCACATAGGACATACCCCTACTAAATAATAATTCATTTTTTGAAATCTGAAATTTAATTTAACTTGCTGTCTCCATCTGGCAACTCTCACATCAAATTTGGAGGTGTGGAATGGATAAAGAAATGAGTCTTTAGCGAAAAAAAAGTCATACTGAAAGGAATGTTTCTCAAAATGGAAGATTTTTCAAGCTTTCTTTCAGCCACAGTCCATAGTAAGAAATACATTTTGCATCACAATTCAATGCACATACATGTATGTGAATTAACGGAATAAACATCTCACAAAACCTCTTCCATGAACAGTGCAGTCTGACATTTTCTCTCTTCTTCATTCTCCCATTTTTAATTTCACGCTTTAAAAAAATTCACGCTTTAAAAAAATTCCTGGCCTAGCCTCTCACTGAATTGATTTACTGACCCCTTCATACAAAGGCCAGCAAACTATAGCTCATGGGCCAAATCTAACCAACCAACTGTTTTGGGTACGGCCTGTGAGCTAAGAATGGTTTTTATGTTTTTAAAAATGGCTGAGAAAAGTCGAAAGGAGAATTACATTTCATGACATGTGAAAAGTACATGACATTAAAATTTCAGTGCCCGTAAATAAAGTTCTGTTGGGACCCAGCCACACTCCTTCACATACGCATTGTCCATGAATGCTTTCACCTATTCAATGGCAGAGTTGAGTAGTAGTGAGTTGGGGGTTGCACATTAAGGATGACCCACAAAATCTAAAATACTTACTATTTGTGCCTTTCCTGAAAAAGTTTGCCTACCCCTGTCCCAATGTAATGTCCTAGTGGGTTGTAACCTGCAGTTTGCACAGCTCTGGTCTACATGCTTTTGCCCTGAAAGTATCTATTTCTATTTGTGTGAATGGGCACTTTTGTTCTAAGAATTTCAGGTCAACTTTATTACTCTCAGTTCCTCATAAGATAAACTCAGATGAACAGGCTCTGGCCAGAAATTTTATTTTTGGCTGCCCTTAGAGTATGGGTTGGATTCAGTCAAGGCCCAGACTTAGCAAGAGTCACCTGCGGTATTGATGGCTCCCAGAGAAGGGAAGGATTATGAAGAACATGGAGAATAAAACATCAAGTTCCTGACCTTGAGCCATTTAGGTTCTTGACTCTTATTAAAGAATTTAAAGCTTCCAGAGTGAAGGCTTGTAATTTGCAAGAGCTAGGTGTGATCAAATCTAAAGGCCAAGCCTCAAGGAGGCACAGCATAAAATCTCCTTTTCACAAGAGAATGGAAACAGAGGTGAGGATGGCCACTCTGGCTAGAGGAAGAGGAGAGGGGGTGAGAGAGCCTACAGGCTGACAGATCCCTGAAGGGCTGTGTACCTTGTCTTCTTCCACACCTTATGACTTTGAAAGGCAGGGTAATAAGTCCTCAAGATTGATTTAGGGAGCACCAGGACCTGAAGGAATTTGTGCCTCACTCTCTAGGAGATGCCTGGAGTTAAAGGGAACCCCACAGATAAATATATGCAGTCAGTCAACTACCACCCAAGGGCCAAATTCAGCACACTACCAACTTTTATAAATAAAGTTTCATTGGAACGGAGCCATGCCTGTTTGTTCACAAATTGTCTATGGCTGCTTCTGTGTTACAATGGCAGGGTTGAGGATCTGCCTAAAATATTTACTATCTGGCCCTTTACAGGACACAGTTTGCCACCTCTTGTTCCATATGCTAGGAATAGTGGCCTAGACAGGGCAGTAAGGCAAAGCAGGCCGGAGGACCCTGAGAAATCCCTTTGATTTTCCCATAACCGGAAATCTATAGGACAACATCTAAAAGTCTCTCTTGCTCCCCACCTTCCCCACAATGGGCACAAAATGGCTAAAAGAAAACCAACAGAGCTGAACAGGGCTTGAAGTTAGGATGAAAAGGATGCATCCAAGATGGAGGGCTCCCTAACAACCGAGACCTGGGCAGGATGCCAAATACAGCCATTGGGTGCCAGTACTCACACATGCCAATGGCCAAAGCCCAGGCCTGCATCAGATTAAAGACACCTGTGGACCAGACCACCCCAATCCCTTCTTCATCCACCCTAGCACCCCATTTCCTACACCTAAACAATCCCAAGTCTCTAGGATCTTAGCTGCAACCCCAGGAAAAAGGGAAAGAATGAAATGTTGAATTAAGTGGCTGAAATCAGAAATAACTGTGTAAACACCTAAGTGAGTGATTTTACTCTGGAACTCCCTCTATATTACATTTCCTGCCACTAGCAGAATGTGGGATTAAACTAGAAATCAGGTTATAGGAAAACGAAGAAAGTTACATTCCTTGTACACAATAGGAAGAACAGGAAACTGACTTTACTGCCACAGGAAATTGGAACTTCATTCACAGCAATTCAGGACACCACAGCAGTTGACGTCCCAGTGGCTCATGAGTCAGTGACTCCATACTGAATTATTTTTCTATTTACTCCTCGCTAGAGAATAACAATTTAGGCTGGTCTGAATCTCCCATGGTCCCCATTCTACCTTCGACTTCAGAGAGAAATCCTGGGCGAGCTTAAATTCTTACCAGTAGGTGGCGCTAACATGGAGTGTGCTATACTCATTATCTGGTGATGAATTAGCCAGATACTAATTGAAGCTCCCTTCATTGACTCTTGACTCTTTACTGCACACTCCCTCCGGTCTAATTGAACCTTGTTATTAAGTAGGCCCTGAGTGGTTTTACCTCCAGGCTAAATCTGCCTCTCCTGAGTGGTATAATGGAAAGAATTCCAGAGTCAGGAAACATGGGACATGGATTTGGGCTGTCCTACTAATGAGGTGAATTGGCCAAGTCATTATATTCTCTCTGAGTCTTGGGATCTTCATCTTTAAAATCCGTTAGTTGGAATTACTGAATTTTTGTTTTCCAAATTTACAAAGTGATTTGATAGCCACAGTGAGATACCATTTTGCACCCAACAAATTATAAATTTCAAGAAAAACTTAAGATTCCAAGAGAAAGGCACTTTGAGATAGTGTTGTGGGGAATGTAAACTGGTACAGACTTTCTGGGGGGCAGTTCAGCGATGTGTAGTCCAAATCCTAAAAATGTACATCTCCTTTGTCCACCAATTCCACCTCTAGGAATTAATCTCAAAGAAATAAATACATACATGTGCAAAGACATAGCTAAAAGGATGCTCAGCAAAGCAGAACATTTTGGCCTCTCTGGAAGCTCAGTATATCTTTGCTAACTAGTTTCTGAACCTTCATATAATTCTTGGAACTAAATTACAATACTTGTATAAGGCAACAAAGCAAACCATTGTTTAATCATATAAAGAGAGAAACAAGTAGAGCCTAGGATTTCTGGAATACTCCAGAAGGAATATTTCTTGAATGCCAGGAACCATGATAAATAGTTTTCTTAAATTCTGTCTTTAAATACTCTTACAATAACTCTATACAAGAGGTGTTATTAGTCTTATTTTACAGATAGAGACTGAGGTCCAACAAGTTAACTTCTTGCCTGAAGTCACTCAATGCTGGTAAATGGAAGAAGAAATGCATCTTCTGCTTTGTAAAGACCCAGTTCCCTGTGGGCTGGGAGAAAACCTTCCCTATAGTGGAGGTAAGGGGAAGGAAATTGAGTATGTGGACATTAATCCTGACTGAGAGTTGGATGCAGGCTCTCCAGAACCTTTAAGTTAGAATCGTAATTTCAAAGTTTCTGCCAATTCTTTGTGCTGCTAAAAATGGAAACCCAGTTTGGTCTGTGGGAACCAAGGCTTTCTTGTAGGGAAAAAAACACTTAACTGAGGTTTTAACTGTAGAAAAGTAAATTCTATCCTGGAATGGGAAGGCCTAGACACAAGAAAATCCTTAAATTCTGTGTATCCCAAAGTCAAAGGTGGGGAGTCATTCTGATATTAATGAATTTGTGGCTTTCTTTGGTGGGATGGAAGGAAGAGGATGTTGGGGGCTGGCATTGGGGTAGGAAAGACATGGTCAAAGTGAAATCCTGTGCAGAGGTGAGCAAAGAATAGGGCCATACTCAGCAATATGTTGGAGCCTGAAGACCAGTAAGGACTGGGTGGATGAGATATGGCCCAGGGCCTTGGGGTGTGGTTATGGCCAGCACTGAGCTCACATTTGTCTTCTGTGTGCTGAAATTCCTTCAAATTTTCATTCAGTCCAGAAAGCCTCATGGTAGCACTGACTTTGGGGCAACAGAAGACACTGAGTCCATTTGCACAGTCAGGAAAACCATTCAGATGGAGAATGAGAAGTGACCACCCAAAGGATGTCTGTACTATCTGAAGAGCCCTGGGTCTTCTGAAGTCTCATGGGTTGGAAACTGGAGTTACTTTATTTGCATATTTTAAAAGAAGGATGACCCCAGAAGGTTGTAATAAATTCAGGGACACATGAGTTGTATGTAGTGTTATGTTTCAGGGAATGAGACTTAGGCTGGTCTGCAGGGCAGCTGAAACCATGTAGTGGGATGCCTCTTCACAGGGCTCACCTGTTGTGAGGCCTCTGCCTGACCACAAGCACTTGGCTGCCGGCAGCAGGCTAGGTGATTACAGCATTAGATCATGCTTATAATGGGAAAAAGGCTTCTCTCCTCTGGCTGACTAATCAGCTTGCCATTTTTATTGCATGATCAGTATCAAGAGACAGCAATTCTGAACTCTGTCAGCATCCTGGGTGGATGCTGGCATGACAGAAAGAACGGTTATATTAGCAAAGAGAACAGGTGGAGGGATTAGCGAACTTGCTAAGAAGGTCAAGACAGCTTGGTCCCTGGAGGCACAGGAAAAGGCCATGGCTCCCATTAGAATAACAGCTACTGTTACAGAGCTCCCATCCACCAGGTCCTCTACAGGCACTTTGCATTTGCCTCTTCTTATTTTAATGTCAAAAGTATTTCACGCTTGGGGTGTCTGGGTAGCTCAGTCAGTTAAGCATTTGACTTGATATCTGCTTAGGTCACGATCTCCTGGTTCGTGGGATCCCGACCCGAGTTGGACTCTGAGAGGACAGGGTGGAGCCTGCTTGGGATTCTCTCTCTCTCTCTCTCTCTCTCTCTCTCTCTCTCTCTGTCTTCCCCTCCTCTGCTCTCTCTCTCTCTCTCCCTCTCTCTCAAAATAAATGAATAAATGTCTAAAAAAATATTTCATGATCATTATCAATCAGTATTGGTTTCCTAGAGCTCACAAAAAATTCGGTGGCTTAAAACAGCAGAAAATTACTGTTCCGGAGGTCAGAAGTTCAAAATCAAGATGTTGGCAGGGCTGTGCTCCCCCAGGAGGCTCTGGGAGGTGGGGGAGGGGGGAATTTTTCCTTGCCTTTTCCAGCCTCTGGTGATTCCAGGAAAATCATTGGCATTCCTTGGCTTGTAGCTATATCACTCCAGTCACTGTCCCCATCTTGCATGGCTTTCTGCTTTCCTCCCTCTGTGTGTCTCATATGAAGACCCTTGTCACTAGACTTGGGGCCCCCTGCATGATCCAGGATGATCTCTTCTTGAGATCCTTTGTTTAATTATATCTGCAAAGACCCTTTTCCAAATAAGGTTACATTCAACGGTACCAGGGATTGGGATGCAGACATAACTTTTGGGGGGCTACCATTCAACCCATTGTAGTAACTAATAAGGTGGGGAAAAGGAACAAAGTTTTGGAAAACCTTTGTCAATGTATTTTCCCCTTTCAATAGTCTCACTTGTCTTTCTGCAGCCCTTTCTTTTTTTTTTTTTTCTTCTTTTTTGTCTCAGCAAATACTATGGAGCAAAAGAATAGGAAGATAAAGGGTAAAGGGATAAAAGCAGGACAAAAAGACTGAAAGGAAAGAGAGAGCCCTCCTGCTCCCAAGAGAAGTCAAGAAGGGGAGAGAGGAGGAGAAAAGCAAAAGGATTGGAGGTTCCATCTGGGTACCCCACCCATTCAGGTAGAAACCTAGGTGGGGAGGAGGTGAGGGGAACCAAAAAACCCAGACCAGACCAACTGGGGACTCCAAGTGCAAGGGGCTTGCTGCTCATCCCTCAAGGTTCAGATAAAGACAACTGAGAATCCCTTAGCAAAGCCCAGTGTTTCTCGGAGTCCCTGAGTGACAGGATGCTGCCTGGATGGTCGTTTAAACAAGGCTGGTAGAAGGGTCTTCACGCACAGATGGAGGAGGCATCCCAATTCCCATGGCCTGCTATACTGGAGTTTCTGTGCAACTTTCAGGAGGGAACATGGACGTGCTGATGGACCCTGAGACATGGGGACCAGGACGCTTCTAGGTGCAAGGATCTCAATAAGGAGTGAAGGCAGGGACCCATGGACTTCTGCAGTAGGGGTCCCCAAATCAAGAAATGAGATTTGAGCTATAGCCCAACATGCATTTGTGCCAGATTCCTGCTAATGGAATAGGACCAGGAACTATCCCTTTCCATCCCTTTCCTCCTGGAGGTCACTGGGGAAGGAGCCAGGGCAGAGGGATCTCCCGCGAAGAGAGAAGAAGAACAATAATGAGTTTAAACTCTGAACTGACAGAATTTTTTAAAGATTGCTTTTTGGGGTGCCTGGGTGACTCAGCTGGTTGAGCATCCAACTCCTGATTTGAGCTCAGGTCATGGTCTCATGGTTCATGGATTGGAGCTCTGTGGGTGTGGAGCCTGCTTGGGATTCTCTTTCTCTGCCCTTCCCCCAGCATGTGTTCTCTCTCTCTCTCTCTCTCTCTCTCTCTCTCTCTCAAAATAAACAAACTTAAAAGAAGTATAAGATTACTTTTCAATAAAATACATTTTTAAAAAAATTGTCAAGATATGGGACTATAGGCTGGGAAGCAAAGCAACACGAAAAACCAATAGGTGATAAAGATAATGATGGAAATGGCTTTAGTGTGTATGTATGGGTGTTGGGGTAGTGCACACACCCGCTGTGGATGCACTCTCTTTTAAAGTTTATCACCTTCTCTTGAAGTAAAAAAAGTCACTGTTTGTGTAGCATCTCACCCCTGTCCCCATGCTCATGTAATAGTATGCACACACCATATATAGAGAGAGAACAGACACACCATGAATATATATATCTATGGTGTGTGTGTTCATTTTAAGTTTTTTAAAGTCGTTTGTTTTTGTTTTTGTTTTTAGCAATCTCTACACCCAACATGGGGCTCAAACTGACAACCCTAAGATCAAGGGTTGCATGCTCCTCTAACCGAGCCACCTAGGTGTCCTTATATGTGTTCATTTTTTAAGAAATGGGCCTACAGGGGCACCTGGGTGGCTCAGTTGGTTAAGCACCCAACTCTTGATTTTGGCTCAGATCATGATCTCACAGTTCATGAGTTCAGGCCCTGGGCTGGACTCTGTGCTGTCAGCTTGGGATTCTCTCTCCCCCTGTCTGTCTCTGCCTCTCACCCACTTGCATGGGCATGTGCACGCTCTCTCTCTTGCTCTCTCTCTTTCAACATAAATAAATAAACATTTAAAAAATGCGAGTAGATGATGCCTAGCTACTTTTCTTGCTTGACACTACATCATAGTGAATATGTATGTGTGTGTGTGTGTGTGTGTGTGTGCGCTTCTTTTGATTCCACAGCATGCAACACACACAAATCATATCCACAATTTGCTGTGTATCACCACCACCGTCACTACCACTCTTGCCCTTTTTTTGATCATCCTCAGCAATGTTTTGATAAACATCCACACTTGCTATCTCATCTGATCCTCACAAGACCCCTCTGAGGTAAACGTCCTTTCTGAGACTCACGGTGCAGTGACAGGCCTGGACGTGCCCTGGTGCCATGGTCCGTGCTCCTTCTTCTGCACCATAGTGAAACTCCCAGAAATATCACTTCCCATGACTGTCCGCAGTGTGTGGAAATCCCTCCTGCCTTCGGGGATGTATATTCATCCCCTAGGGTTGCTAACAAATTACCACAAAACTGGGTGGCTGAAGAGGGAAGAAGTTTGTCCTTTCACAGCTCTGGAAGCCAGAAATCTAAAATCAAGGTGTCAGCAGGGCCATGCTCCTTCTGGAACCTCTAGGGAATAATCTTTTCTTGCTTCCTCCAAGCTTTTGCTGGTTGGCCTTCCTTGGCTTGTGGACTCCTCACCCAGTCTCTGCCTCCATCATACATGGTGTTCTCCAGGTGTAACTCTACATCCAAATTTCCCTCTTCTGAGATGGACTCTAGGACCTGCACTGATTCAGTATGACCTCATCCTTAACTTGATTCCATCTGCAAAGACCCTTTTCCAAGGGTCACATACACAAGTTCTGGGTGGACATGAATTTGGGGGGACACCCTTCAACCCAGCACAAAGGGGATGTTCTTTGGAGTCCCAAGTGTGATTTCTTAAATACTCATGTTTAAGTTCTAAGCGGCAAACAGCTTGTCTGTAAAGAGCTAATGTGTCTAGCACCATGTGGATGTGGACAATGTGGGAGGCACATTCCTGGGGCTGGAATGTTGACAGAAATCTTGGGATCAACCCAGACTCTTGACTCCCTCTCCATCGAGATCACATCAGTCACTAGTCACTGTGTTTGGGTCCGTCTCCTCACTTTCTCTTCTCCAAAGGTTGAATTCTTCACCAGAACAGCAGTGACACCCTCTGGGAAGTATTTCTTTACCTATAGTCTTGCTCTCCTCCAATCCATTCTCTGATCCTCAACCCCAGTGATCTTTTTAAGTTAAAATTAAGATCATGCAAAGTCTGCTCATTGCCTTCAGGGCACAGACCAAGCCTGTTGGCATACAAGCATACAAGCCCTTTGTGATGAGCAGGTTCCTTTCCAGGTAACCTCAGCTCTTACCCTCCCCTCAGGGCCCTGTGTTTAGTGTTCCATGCCATTCCTAGAACCCAGCCTGCCTTCCAACACCTCCTTGGCTTTACATATTCTGCACCACTGTCTAAAAACTCCTTCCTTCCCTTCTTCACATGGTGTAGTGGGTTGAGTGGTGAACTCCAGAAAGAGATGCCCATGTGCTAACTTCTAGACTGTAGGGATGTGACATATTTGGAAAAGAGTCTTTGCAGCTATAATCAACTTAAGAGTTCTCAAGATGAGATCATTCTGGATTACCCGGGAGGGCCTAAATTGAACAACAGGGTCCTCATAAGAGAAAGGCAGAGGGAGATTTGACACAGAGATACATAGAAGGGAAGACCATGCAAAGACGGAGGCAGAGATTGGATGATGCAGCCTCAAGCCAAAGAATGCCTGGAGCCACCAGAACCTGGAAGAAGCAAGGAAGAGTTCTCCCCCCAGAGACTTCAGAGGGAATGTGGCCTTGTTAACACCTTAATTTTGAACTTCTCACCTCTAGAACTGTAAGGGAATAAACTTCTGTTCTTTTAAACCACCCAGTTTGTGGCAATTTGTTACGGTATCCCCAGGAAATGAATATCCATGGGCTCTACCAATGGATATGGAAGGCTTTGCCCATTGCTGATGTCACAAGGCCACCTAGCTGAGAGGGTGAGTAGGGACTACATCCAGCTTGCGTTCAGCCTCCCAAGCTGTGGGATCTGCACAAAACTGTCTCTTGCCAGAAGGGGTGGCTTTCTCTTATTCACACAAAGGCACTTGCTGAGTCAGCAGTAGTCCTAATTCATGGGCATTCTTCAAGGTTCTCTTCCTGGTTTGGTTCTCCAGGAAGCCTTCCCTGACCCACACACCCTCCCTCAGACTAATGTGGACACTTCACCGGTTCCAATAGCTCCTAATCATACATCTTTCCTTCTGTAAAACAATCGTCTGTTCCCATTTCTGTCCCCTCCTCTGCATCTTGGAAGCAAGGACTGTTCTTATCCTTCCTTTTTTTCCCTATACCTAGCACATAATAGGTGTTCAAAAGAGACGTACTAAATGAATGAGCAGAAGCCCACAGTGGGGCTTTAGCAAGCTTGAGGCAGCGTGAAAGTATCATCAGCAGAGGCAGGGATGAGATGCTATTCCCAAAGGGGTGCTGAATAAGGGCAATTTCATGCACATCACAACTTTGCCTGAACTAGCCATCAAAGAACATCGAAAAATAGACTTAAATAGAGAGTATCACCAGGACATTAATGTTTTACAGATGCCATATCTGATCTTGTGTCTTTATCTTTTCTCTAATTGAGGCATCAGTGCCTAGGGATGTTTCCATTTGGGCCAAGCACATGTTCCACACATCCAATGAGATGCGGTGCACTGCATTCCATGCACACACACACACATGAGCTCACACTAGTCCCAGGGTGCTCATCTGGTCCAGATTTGAAGGAAACTATTTAGCTGGATGGAGAAAAACACATCATGTATCAACTTAATACCAAACAGATTTTATGACATACTGAAACTGCTTTTGATAATTTACTAATATATCAGAAGGGCTAATGAACTAAAAAAGAACCAGCTAATCATTGTATCTTTGAGGTCTGGACAATGTTTGTGTGGGTGGCAGGGATGACAGACAAAAAGATGCAAGGAGCTTTAGGGAAATTTATCCAAGAGGACTCCTGAGAGACAAACTTGTCTATTGGAGCAAGAGGCATATTTTACCAATTTATGAGCATAGGCAATTTTTTTTTCCCGCTGGCAGGAAGTCAAATTGGACTTTTCCAGAGATAAAGAAGGACAATGACCTGGTCATTCTCATCCCTGCTAGGCATGGGTACCCAGGATGCTACTGAGGGAGAAGCCAACTCTTGGTTGTCTCATTTGGGAACATCTGAGTCCATTGTTGAAGTTGGTGTGAGTAGCCCCTCTCAACTATCACTTCACACAAAATAAAAAATAGGGAACATGGGATTAAAATGATAAATTAGCTAAGAACTTTTGGCTGCTAGTCAAAACCACTTATGGTTGGGGTAAGAAAAAAGATAATTGTAAGGAAGGATATTGGCGAGATTAACCCAATGAAATGGAGAGTCAAGGCATCTTGGGACAGGCAAGGACTGAGACAAAATGAGATCCTCAGCAACAGGAGCTGCCATTCATAAGACAACTTCAAGTTCCGAGTAAACAATTCTGAGAGGACAGAAACTGGTTGACCCAGTTTAGGACTGGATTTCATTAGGATAGATTACTCAACCAACGGCAGGGGGAGGTGATCCTCAGGCAGGGTGATCTCTATAAGCCAGTGAATGCTGGAATTGGGGCCTACCGTAAATACCTACTAACATGTTGGGAGGGCTTTAGGACATACGTGAATTTAATATAAGGTTTTTATGTGCTTGCTTTCTTTAGTACACGATTTTCAGCTCGGTGTCAGGGAGAATTTGTTACTGTACCCTGGGATCGGGGATGGCATTTGGAAATCTGTAGAATTCTTTTGGACTGTCACAATACCTGGGGAGAGGTGGGAAGGAGAGGGGAGCTACCAGTCCTCAGAAGGCAGGGACCCAGGGAGCTCACCTTCTTGCAATGCCCCCACTGAGAAGCACCACACGAAAGTAATTCCATTCCATTCCTGGCTGAATCTGTACGTGACTCACTTCTTCTATGGGATAAGCAGAAGGAATATTACTGTTTGTATTTGCTTTTATTTTGATATAAGTTGTTGTTTGGATGTGTTTTTATTTTATCGTTTTATATTTTTTACATAACCAAATCATTTCATTGGCATTCTGTAAATAGACATATCTTCTAAAATGCCAAGAGAGGAGTAGAGGACATTTTTCAGAGAAAAACCATCCTTTCAGATGTTGTACTCACACCAAGAACTCCAGAAGAAGGTCCTCTCCATATGCTCTCCTACAGGAGACATTATAGAGATTCTCAGTTACTAGCCAAGGCCACAGGTCAAAGGCCACAGTGCTTCAGTATCTCATTCACATAAAGCAATAAGGAGGAATTTGAAACAAAAGACTATCATAGAGCCTTTTCCTATTACTGGAGAAGAGCAGTAATAGAGCCTTTGTAACAAAGGGATCATGTGATCCTTTAAAAAATAAGAGTGAATTCAGAAGAAGTCAGGACTGTCTGTGCAGGAAGCTTCAGGGAAATGCAAGGAATCTTTTCAAAAGTAGAAGTTCTCAGAATAGGGCTGTAGGAAAATGTCTCCTGACAACTGGGGCAGCCATATTGGCGAGGTGCAAACGTGATTAACTTCATTTTATTTTTATACAGGAAACCATAGGGATAGCCAAGAAACAAGCTCACTATTTCTGGTTCTTGGCTGGTTCTAGTTCTTAGGGGACACTCCCTTCCTCAGTCAGAGAGCTGTTTTTATGGCGAGGGACTCACATGCTTTTTCATTGCTACATTTTCTTTGAATCATGGCTGGCAATTAGGCATTCAAATTGACTATTTACCTTCGGGATTCTTCTGGGTATGCAAAGAATTCCCCCATCTGTTTTGCTCAGGATGTGGGCAGATGAAGAAGTAGTAACCACTGATAGATATTTTGCCTCTATTTAGCTGGTGTTGGGAAAGAACCTTCACAATCAGCCAGGGAGACATTCACCAGTGCTAAGATATGGCAAATAGAACTATATCTTTGGATCTCATCTACTTCTGCAACTGTCTCCGGGTCAGAGATAGTTGGAGTGGGTGGAGGGAGAGTGGGGTGGGAAATCCCATCTTTCAAAGGTTAAAGACAACCTGTGACTTAAACAGAGAATTATGGAAACTGGCAGAAAGAAAGAAAGAAAGAAAGAAAGAAAGAAAGAAAGAAAGTTGTACCATAAAGCGAAAAAAGAAAAGAGAAGGAATTCAAGTCAATAAATCTCTATTAAGCATTAGGTGCTGTGTGAGATGCATCATTGTCATAATAACAATTTTAAGAGTAGGTCATGTTTG
This sequence comes from Prionailurus bengalensis, assembly GCF_016509475.1. Taxonomy (NCBI): domain Eukaryota; kingdom Metazoa; phylum Chordata; class Mammalia; order Carnivora; family Felidae; genus Prionailurus; species Prionailurus bengalensis. Next base: position 185,374,467 of record NC_057344.1, on the reverse strand, counting down.
CTATCCTCTTTCTAGGTTCCAGGCACTGTTTTTCTTTTCTTTTTCTTTTTGTTTTTAATTGAAGTATAATTAACATACAGTGTTATATTCTTTTCAGGTATACAGTATAATGATTCAACAATTCTACGCATTATTCAGTGTCATTATAAATGGCCTTAATCCCCTTTATTTCACCCATCCCCTCACCCACCTCTCTTCTGTCACTGTTTTAAGTATATCAGATGTCTTAACTCATTCAATCTTTGTAACAAACCTATAATTTTTATATCTGTTAGTAAGATCCCCACTTTAAGAATGCGGAAACAAGGCACCAAAAGGCTAAGTACCATCCCAGAATCACCCAGGTAGTAAGTGTTAGAGCTGTGATATAAACTCAATAAGTCTTCAGAGACTGGGCTATACATCATTATATTATAGTGTCTCTTAAGATACGATTTCTTTTCTCAAGAAGGTTACAGGTAGATAGAGTCATAAACAGGTGATATCAGTATTATTTGGACAGATTATGGGTAGGTGTGGGGTGTTTAGGATGCCTGTAGTCCAATCCTCCAAATGGAGGTGGCTTCTTTTTTTTTTTTTTTTTTAACGTTTATTTATTTTTGAGACAGAGAGAGACAGAGCATGAACAGGGGAGGGTCAGAGAGAGAGGGAGACACAGAATCTGAAACAGGCTCCAGGCTCTGAGCTGTCAGCACAGAGCCCGACGTGGGGCTCAAACTCACGGACGGCGAGATCATGACCTGAGCCGAAGTCAGCCGCTTAACTGATTGAGCCACCCAGGCGCCCGGTGGCTTCTAACCAGAATCTTAAGGAGTGGGTAGGTATGAATTAGGGAGGCAAAGAGGCGGAGGGAAACCAACCAAGGCAACAGGAGATAAAAAGGGTGTATGTGCAAGGAGAAACAAACTATTTTGGGGTAGGAATAGTATGAAGAATGAAGAGGAAGATTAGTGAGGTATAGCTGGGAGCTTAACATGTCAAAGAAACGCCATATACATTTGTTGAATGAATATGTGAGGGTCCAGCCAAGCATGGCTCCGTGGACCAAGTAAAGGAATTTGCTGGCCATTGGCGGGGGGGGGGGGGGGGGGGGGGGGGGGGGGGGGGGGGTTTAAGCAGAGGAGTACTATGATACTAGAAAGACCACTTTAGAGGGTGCCTGGCTGGCTCAGTTGGAAGAGGAAGCAACTGCTGACCTCAGATTTGTGAGTTCGAGCCCCACATTGGGTGTAGAGATTACTAAAGAAATAATAATAAATAAACAAAATTTTTTAAAAAGACCACTTTAGCAGCACCATTAAAGATAATGTTTTTGGGGTACCTGGGTGGCTCTATTGGTTGAGCGTCTGACTTCAGCTCGGTCATGCTCTCACGGTTCGTGGGTTTGAGCCCCGCGTCGGGATCTCTGCTGTCAGTGCAGAGCCCGCTTCAGATCCTCTGTCCTCCTCTCTCTCTCTGCCCCTCCCCTGTTCATGCTCTCTCAAAAATAAATATACGTTAAAAAAAAAAAAAGATTTTATTTTTTCAGGCTGGGAGGAGAGCAATTTTAAGTGTCTTTTCTTCTACATCTTTATAGGGAGGCCTTCTGTCAGAAACTGGTTAGAAAGCAGCCAAAGAAATTGGCTTGAAGTTACAATTTTTTTTTTCAACGTTTATTTATTTTTGGGACAGAGAGAGACAGAGCATGAACGGCGGAGGGGCAGAGAGAGAGGGAGACACAGAACCGGAAACAGGCTCCAGGCTCTGAGCCATCAGCCCAGGGCCTGACGCGGGGCTCGAACTCCCGGACCGCGAGATCGTGACCTGGCTGAAGTCGGACGCTTAACCGACTGCGCCACCCAGGCGCCCCACAATTTTCTTTTACTAAAAGTCAGCCTATTGGCCCAAATGTGGTATTTTCTTAGTTTTTTCCTTACACAAATTAAACCATAACATCATCAGCCTAAATAATTTTAATCTATGCCTGACTAGGGTTCTTTTCTTTCCTCTTTTATTTTTCTTTTTACTTCTTCTTTAATTCCTTTCCCCCTCCTCTTTCTACTTTTATCTTACTTATTTCACCAAGTGACCAAATCGGCCCCAAACCACACCTCAACTGGACCACAAGGGTTACAATGGAGGCATTACAACCACAGAGGAGGATACTGCAATGGTCCAAGCAAGAGATAACACTAAGGGCCTCAACTGGAATTGCATTAGGAACGGAGAAGAGGGGGCACATCTGAGAAGGAGCGAAGGGCTAAAATTGGTCAGTTGTGTGTGTATGGGAGCCGGGATGGTAACAGAACTAGAGGGACCAGGATGAATTCTAATTTCTGGCCTGGATGGCTTCATTTACTGAAATTAAGCACATAGGATGAGACACATGTCTAGGAAGGAAGATGAGGAGTTTAATTTAAGGCATATGGATTTGAGGTACATGTGGAAACATTGAACAGAAAGCAGATGGGTCTGAAACCAAGGGAATGATGACAGAGTTGGAAATGTAAATTCAGTACTTACTGCCTAGAAGCTGTGATAGCTAGTTTCAAAGGTGACCACCATCAATCTCTTTCCTCCACTAAAGCCCATGCCACTCTCCCGTCCACAGGAGGACTTTGTGTACCTCCCCTTGAATCTCATCTGGACTTGTAAATGTTCTGACCAACAAAATTCTGGCAAAGAGACATTCTGGTACTTCTGGGTTCAAGCCTTAACAAGACAGCTTCAGATCCTGTGTCTCTGTCTCTCTCTGCTCCTCCCCTGCTCATGCTCTGTCTCTCTCTTTCTCTCAAAAATAAATAAACATTAAGAAATAAAAAAAAATTAAAAAACAAGACAGGGAAACATGGGGAGCCTGGGTGGCTCAGCTGGTTAAGCACCAGACTTCAGCTCAGGTCATGATCTCATGGTTTGTGAGTTCAAGCCCTGTATCGGGTGAGCCCAAGACTTGCTTCTCTCTCTCTCCTCTCTTCTCTCTCTCTGTTTCTGCCCCTCATGGGATTCTGTCTCTCCCTCTCTTTCTGCCTCTTGCTCACTTTCTCCCTCTCTTTCTCCAGAAAAGAAGAAGAGGAGGAGGAAGAAGAAGGAGGAGGAGGAGGGAGGGAGGGAGGGGAGGGGGAGGAGGGTAAGGAGAAGAAGACAGGGAACCTTTAGTCACTTCCTCTTAGACAATAGCATGGAGTGCAGCTGCCATCCTGTGAGGAAGCCCAAACCATAAACCCACCCATTCGTGATAATGAACAGTTGTTGTTGTTTTAAGCCACTAGTTTTAAGTTGTTTAATATGGGGCAATAGGAACGAACATAAATGGGTACCTGAAAGTGTAGTGCTGCTTATAACAAAAATCTAATACATGTGTATTTATGTGTGTGTGTGTGTGTGTGTGTGTGTGTGTGTATGTGTGTGTGTGTACACACCAAACATTGGCTTTGGATTTGGAATCTAGCAGCTGGCATTAGTTGGGGAGCTTTGAAGAGACATACAGATGGAAAAGGCAGCAAGGAAATGGCTATTGAAGATTTGAGAATAAAGGACATGCATTATGGATTGGTGGAATAATTAGTAAAATGTTGCCTACAGTAACATGAAAAATAGAGTGCCTAATTCATGTATGAGTCTAGCAAAGAAGATTTCCAGGCAGAGTGATAGCTTCCTTCAGCTGCCCGTGATAAAGTACAAGTAGACTAAGATGAGATTAAGAAGGAACTGTTCAGTTTTCAAGCAGAACTTAGAGGCAGTATTGCTGAGACAAGACCTGCTTGATGGAAAATTAAACCAATTTCATATTTTCAGCTCTTCAGGCAAACAAGAGATTCTCAGAGTAAGAAGTAGCCACAGGGAAAAATCAAATCCAGAGACTTCTAAGAATACATAACCTTTGGTAAAAATAAGATCAAGGGTATGGTAGTAAGACCCTTTGTGGACACCTTAGAAAGATTTAAGGTAGTACCTCATAAAGTTCTCAACTAGACAAAAGAGCTTCCTCGTGAATAACTTCCTCTACCCTTTCAGTCAGACAACAAAACTTCTGAAAATCTTAAAGATTTTTGCCCCAGAGCTCACTGACTTTGAAGGTCCTATCTCAAAGAGATTTGTGGATATTCCTTTTGTGCTTGGCATGAAGTATAATTTAATACACAAGGAGCCCACAACATTTTAAAAGGGAATTATATCAGTTTAAACTCAATGAGCAGGGTTTGGGAAACTATTAATCAGAAGAGAAATACATCACTGAAGAACAAAAATGCACAACAGTTAGACTACAGATCTAGAATGTGCAAAGGAACAGATAGTAGAGAACAAAGAGGTCCCTGGACCCTAAACCTCCTATGAGCAGGAAGCAAGCTGAGAAAGCTACTCAGTGGCAAACGAATGATATTTCCTATAGGAAAAGAAGGACAACTCAAAAGGTGAAGCCTAGATTCCAGAAGGAGATAAAAGCCATGGAAAACCACTTACAAGGAGCAGAAATAAACTCTCAATCAAAGAACATTCTTTCTCCCTGGACTCAGAGGAAATGGCCACATGGGCTCATTTGGATTTCAGAACTGTTAATGATACTAGTGGCAATGTACATCCTCTCCTTTTCCTTTTTTGAGTGGAAACCTTTATTATTTTATTCTGTCTCCTTTTCACAATTCTATGTCATTGTAAAATGGCTTTTGTGATTCATATATCTCCACCCTGAAGAAACCATGGCTGAAGTAGACCAGAGGAGCTTCATCTTCATTTATACCTGATTTAAATGACGATGTCCCAGACTTTGAGCAAATTCCATAACGGGATAAGAATTTTGAGGGAGAGGTGAGTGCATTTTGCAAATAGGAGTATTGTTCATTGTCGTGGCCAGAGAGTCAATCATGGTAGGTAATCTCTAAATATGACCACCACCAATTCCTTCTCTCCTTAAATGTATATGTCACTTGTCAAACAACAACTGGAGGTGGACTGTAGTCACAGAAGTCAAAACAGATTTTATTCAGGACTATTGCAATAGGATAAAAGAGACCTCAGTTTAGAACCAGGCTCAATTCTGAACGTGACACGGGCAAGTGGGAATCCATAGCCAAGGAGCAGGGTGGGGGGTCGGTGGATAAGAATTCCTGACAGGAAACGTTAGGGGTAAGGGAGGATTCTGGCTAAACTGATCTAGCAGGATTCTTGCTGAAGATAAGACAGGGTGATCAGACATCACCTAGGGGATGGTAGAGGATGAGGAACCTGATTAGATACTGAGGATGATCAGATATGGTAGATGAGGGATTCTGGCAAAACCAGGTTAGCAGGCTTCTTGCTAAAATTGGACGATGCAGATGTACATGAAAGTCCAAAAGTCAGGCCTAGTTGAAAAAGAATTCAGGGAAGCCGGAGTGGAGTTTGGTCAGTGAGAGAACCTTTGTTCCACTCCCCCATCAAGAGATGGAGTTTATTTCTCCTAGGCTGGCCTCATGACTGCTTTGGCCAATACAGTGCCGCTAAAGTGACATCTGGGACTTTTGAATCTCCATCTTAAGAAAACTGGCAGCTTCCACCAACTTCTTTTGGAACACAGCCACCATCTGTAAGGAAGCTCAACATCCACAAAGCAGGACAATATAGAAGAATACCAAGACCCTCAACTGTTAGCCCTAGTTGGACTCCCAGTCAGTGGCCAGCACCAATTACCAGCCATATAAAGGAGGCCATCTGGGGGCTATCATCCCCCTCAGCACCTTAGTCAATACTACAAAAAGCAGAGGAATCACCCACTTAAGCCACAGAGTTGTGGAGATCATGATTTATTGTTGTTTTAAACCACTAAGTTTCAGGTGGCTTGTTTCAGCAACACGTAACCAAAACAGATAGAGATTAAAACTTTGGAGGCTGGATGAGAGATCACCAAGAAAGCACATAAAAGAATAAGACAAGAACAACTCCAGGGAGAACAAGAATTATAGGTGGTTAGAAGCTGTCCCCAAAAGGAGACTGAGAAGTGTTCAAAGAGACAGGTGGAGAACAAGAAGCAGCCACATCACAGAAAGCAAGGGAGGACTACTTCACAGTGTCAAATGCAGCAGAGAGTTCTAGAAAGAAGAGGAAAGATGTGGAAATCCGCCATCAGCTTTGGTAATGTGAAGCTACTGATGACAAACTTTGTCAAAGAAACTTTAACCAAGTGGTGGAAACAGAAGCCAACTTACAGAGGGTTATAGAGATTTCTCACCAGGAAATTTTATTTAGTCATAGACAGTAAAAATGAGAGGAAACAATGTCTCTGTAACCAAGTGTCTAGGAAGGAAGTAAGAGTAATAGCACATTTGGTAAATGGGGTTATGGGGTCAAGAGAAGTGCTGTATTAACACATTTATGCTTTCCAATCAGGCCCTAGGTTGCTTCAGCTTTTCACAAATGGCCTTCTTCAGACTGATGTGTGGCTTCTGCTATTGTGTTTGTCCGCAGGGTTCTGCTTGAAAGCTGAGCAGAAGTGAGCTTTTATGATGAGGACACATCATGTGATTGAAGGAGCACTGTACTGGGGGTTGTGACACTCAGTTTGCCGCTAATTACAGCAAGTCACTTTATCTCCAGACCTCAGGTCCTCCTCTGTTTAGCAAGTGGATTTGACTGGAGGACCATGAAAGGCCTGGCGATCTTAGCATCCTATAAAAGTGATTTCATTTTTAAAAATGTCCACATGTGATTATAATGCTTCGTTCTTGTTATTTCCTAGAAATCTAGAGTGTGAATATGGGCTAACTTACACAAAATACTTGCAGCCCAAAGCCTTCACTGGAAGAACACACAACACTCTAATTTTTAGCCCATATGCTATGAGTTGGAACTTGGGCATAAAGTACTCAACAAAGGGCCGGGTACCTCATGAGCCCTCAGAGGTTGAGGTCACCCAGAGCAGGTCATTCTGGCCCCAAGGTTGATGAGCTGAGATGTTTCCCTTGGTCATACCCTGGGAGAGAGGTTTGTGGGAGTGCCCAGGGATACATCAGGCTACCAAGCAAAAAAGGAGGCGTCAGGGGGATTTACCAAGTCCAGCTTATTCCTAAAGTGATGGGTATCCTCAGTTTACATGGCTGGGGAAACGGATTTCTGTCACTTAATGTGGCACAGAGAAAGGAACACATCCTAAGCCTTTCCATAAACCTCGCCGGGGGTCAGCATTGTCAACCACTTTTGTTTCATATTTAATGTCTATTGGAGGATATTATTTCTGCGTTCAGCCTCTTTCTTTCCAATTTCTAATTTACACTTTCATCTTGACTCAATGGGGTGCCTTCATGCCCAATACAATTAAGGACAAAGCCAGAGGGTAAGTGGCTTTTGTATGGTCAGGAAATGTATTTAATCGGTATTACCAGGTTTTCTTTTTTTTAGAGGGAGCAAATAAACTAGAAAGAGAAATCTTACTATATCTCTCACCCCAAATCCTAATACTTTAATATCGATGTGGTTAGTGTGACAGGAGGAGAAATAGATTTGTGGCAGGAAAAAGAATTCTTCCCCACTGGGTTCTAAAGACGAGAACCCTCTGAACATTCCTGCCAAGTGGGATGATGAATATCAATATTCGGGCTGGGAGAAGCCTTCGGAGAGCCAGCTAGTGTTGCTTAAGGAAAGGAAGAAAGAAGAGACAGAGCAGGGGAGGGAGGAAAAGATGATTCTGGAGAGGCCAGAATGCTGGTGCCTGTCAAGCACAGGGTCTACTTGAGGGAGACTGTGGAACAACAAAGCAGCTATTAGCTGAAGACAAACACTGCAGGCAGAATTGAGCTGCTTTACTGCCCTATTTTATGCTTAAAATAGAACTTGACTCTTTATCGCATCCTCCCCAGACCAAAATACACACACACACACACACACACACACACACACATATATATATACATATATATAATTTCAGAAAGTATTCATAAGTAGCAATAAAGAACTTTGTGAGGTAGGTACCATTATCACCCTTGTTTTACAGATAAGGAAACCAAAGTGTTCAGATGTTAGATTCAATCACCCAAAGTCACACAGTCAGTGGTATGTGTGGGGCCAGGAGTTGAACCGTGGTGCCTGGCTCCAGAGTCTATGTTCTTAACCAGCACACTAAGGGACAAGCTGGAGCCATGGTGGAGAGTGTTCTATCACACAGCACAGCAATAGAAATCCTCACCAGACCCTCTCCATGGAAGCTTACTTCCCCCAGACTGAGGGGCTTTAAAGAGAGAGAGTGGGAGCGTGTGCTCCAGAGGAAGCCACAGTCTATTTGTGACCTAATCTTTTCATATGCATCCAATCATTTCTGCATATTCTATTTGTTAGAAGTGACGCAGTGAGTCCAACCAAGGAAAGGGGATTACACAAGAACATAAATAAAAACCAGGAGGTTGCCTACCACCCTAACCTAACCACATTCCTAACCACATTTGGTGGGTTCTCCTCGGTAGCAAAAATAAGTAGCAAACACATTGCTGCATCATTATACAAAGTCTTAAGAGGGGTGCCTGAGTGGCTCAGTTGGTTGAATGTCTGACTCGATTTCAGCTCAGGTCATGATCTCATGGTGGTGAGGACATCAGGTTCTATGCTGAGCATGGAGCCTGCTTACGATTATCTCTCTCTCTCTCTCTTCTTCTGCTCCTCTCCCTCATTTACACATTCTCTCTCTCTCTCTAAAGTAAAAAAAAAAAAAAACAATAATAAAAAATAAAATCATAAGAGGAATAGTTTCTGGTGTTATCTGTACAGGAAGACCACCACTGGAAAATGAAGACAATGTGCGTATTTCATCCATACTTGTCAAATTTATACTGCCTGTGACTGAGTCAGCAAGAAATGTACCAGGTCTACATTTATTGAAGGAATTTCTGAGTCCACTGTCTCTAGTATAATTGTTTGTATTTGCACCATAAGATCTTTATAATCTCATCCTTTGTTCAGTGTACAAATCTTCCTAAACTCCTCAGCAAACTTTTCCCCAAATGGTGTTGTCTACCCTTAATTACAGGCTCCTTCATTTGCATGTGACTTTTCTCATGACAATATCATTCACATGAGAGGCAGCACAAGGAATGCTCTTAGCTGAACTCCAACTGTGTTCTTGGCTCATCACACTCCTAAACACAAAAGAATGTAAACATTCAACAGCCTCCCTTTCTCCCGTCCTCTGCTCTCCCACAATGTCTTGCTGTTTGCTTCAAGTTTCTCTGAATTCACTTGCTGAACACAATGTCTATCTGTAATCTAAACTTCATGCATTTTCCTTTTCTAATGAAACATTTCTCTTCTGACTAAGAGTTCCCCAAGCTCTGCCTCTTTGGCATTTTCTTCTCTGGAACAAGGATCTTCAAAAACATAGATTTCCAAATTAGGTTAAAAGGTAAATATCACAAAGTCCAATCAAAGTCACCAAAAACACCAAAAAAGCAACAACAACAAAAAAGTCACCAAAAAGCAAGGAAGTAATATCAGGCAAAAAATGTTCTTATTTACATCCTGAATCCCACAATACTTCTTGCCTACTTCCCAGTTCTATTTCATCAAAGGTGTTGGGTTTTCCTACTCCTAGATAATTAGAATTAAATTGCAAATTTCTGCGGTGCCTTGGTGACTCAGTTGGTTAAGCGTGTGACTCTTAATTTCGGCTCAGGTCATGATCTCAAGGTGCGTGAGTTCGAGCCCTGAACGTGCTGGGCTCTGCACTGACAGCACGGGGCCTGCTTAAGATTCTCTCTCTCCCTCTCTCTCTGCCCCTCCCCTGCTCTCACTCTCTCAAAATACATAAATAAACTTAAAAAAAAATTGTAAACTTTTTGTCTGTGATCTAAAGCAGCTCTCCACTCAAAGTCTCTGAAAACTGATAACTGTAACCCAGATAAAATTCCATTCTGCTCTGCTTCCCCTCTAAACCATCATTTTCCAGTAGTCAGATTACACAATTGGCGACCTTGGTCTTCCATATTTTTTAAGAGGATATTTCCGTGATCTCAAAAAGTTTGAAATCCCCTACCGAAAATGCATCCCCATTCTTAAACAAACAAACAAACAAACAAACAAACAAAATACCTATGGGCTTCCAAAAAGATTAGCGTGATGGAGTAGGCTTGAATTCCACTACCCCACTTACTACCTTAATCGGGTAACTTGACCTCTGTGTAGAATGTGGTTAATAATTCTTAGCTTTGAGAGCTTTGTTGGTCTGCACAAGGTAATCATCACTCATTTAATTACTTCCCAAGGAGGAGGGCACAGGATGAAATGCTACGAAGGATACAAAGATGAGTTAGAAAAAGATAATGCCCTTGAGAAGCTTAAGATAAAGAATAGGAGATTAAAATCAATAACTATGATTCAAGATAGCAATTGATGAAAACACTTGCAAGCAGGTCCTAGGGCAAATGTCACCTTTTCCAAGAGGTCTTCCTGAGTGCTCCAGCTAATGCGGCCCTCATTCACTCATCTCCACTGTTCCTTGTTTCTTTGGCTTACAACACTTTCATTATCTGGTTATTTACTTTTAATTTACATTTAATCTTGGTCAATTTTTTTCCTGGACATGTGAGCACCATGAAAACCATGTAACACAATGTTCCATAAATACCTGTGGAAGAGCAAATGAGAGATTCAAAATTAGAAACTCAAAGAACACAGAAGTGAGGGGCCATTTCTTTTTTTTTTAACGTTTATTTATTTTTGAGTGAGAAAGAGTGCGTACGTATGGGTGCGAGCCGGGGAGGGGCAGAGAGAAAGGGGGAGACAGAGGATCTGAAGTAGGTTCCGTGCTGACAGCAGAGAGCCTGATGTGGGGCTTGACCTCACGAACAGTGAGATCATGACCTCAGCTGAAGTCACACACTTACCTAGTTGAGCCACCCAGGTGCCCCAAGAGGTCGTTTCTACAGTAAAAGTACATAGTAAAAAGTAACCATTTTCCCTAAAGGAGAATCCTGGTCTATGAGCTTTATGTCATTTCTGGTGAAGTCTAAAGGGGATGTTCTCCCCCAGGACGAGCCTGGGGATTGAGGAGATCATTGAATAAGGCTAGAGGAGAGAGGGATGAATTCACCTTCCAACCAGGTCCTGGAAGAAGCAATCCCTGATTCTCATCCCACATATGGAATGACTGCCTTACAGTGCTTTCTGGAGAACAGAAGGAAAATCAATTCTGTCAGGTGAGGCTGTCCTTCAGCATTGCTCCCAGTGAGTTATTTAACACAATTAGATTTCACACATGTCAACACCATATGTGAACAAGTACATAAACTTGGATCCAAGAGCCTGTAACCTCTAGAGTATACTTGAAAACTAATATAGGAAGGATATTACTGTTCAATAGGATAACTACTGTTCAAAATTGAAAAAAAAAAATAGAACACTGCAAACACTCTAAGGTAATTTTTATATGATTAGACAAAGTTTAAACAATCCATGGATATTTGAGCAAATATCCATGTCTTGTCTGAAAAGACTATAATTAAATATCTAATAAAAGGAAAATGACCTATAATTACAACCATTTCTTCTCTTGTTTACAGACCTTGTAAGATCAATAATAACATGCAAGTTTTTACAACTTCATTATAGTTAAATTACATTTACTAACAATTGCCTCTTTCTTCATTAAAATGATGTTGCACCCAATAAATACTGCAAGTACCAAATCCATTTAGCCAGGGATCCTCCACTTCCATGCTGTTAGTGGCTCACCATACCAGACTCAACTATTCATGTTTGTAATCTCAATCGAAATTCTCTCCACTGAATGACAATGAAAGGCTGCTTTTCGCTCCACTCCTTTCCCAGAAGCAAGGGAATAAAGAAATTGTCATTCTGGTGTTTCAGCATGAGACATGATTTGGGGGAATGGTTTAAAAATTATTTTTGTCTTGATGTTTTCATGTAAACCAGGGACTCAATGAATAGTCCTGAGTTGTTGAAATGCCTCTGGAGTAGAGGCCACTGATGACATCAAGAGCCTCTCCAGAAAGAGTTCACATTTATAAAATGTCTATTGTGTACTAAGTACTCTACATGTGCTGTCTTACTTAGTCTAGTGTTGAAAACACCTAACAACTATGTATTATCTACTACCATGTGTCTTGCACTGTTCTCTGGGGATTAGTGGTATGAAGAAATGAGAACCTACTGCTCAAAGGTCATATATTTCATTTTCAAAACAGTATTTTTGGGGTGGGTGATTACTGTTCCCATTTTATATTCAGTATAGGTTCCAACTTGGATTTAAGTTATGTCCATCTTGCTGTGCCCAGTAGAGTAATCCATCAGATGTCTATTTGCATGAAGGAGTGAAGTGGTATCTGGGTGGCTCAGTCAGTTGAGCAACTGACTCTTGATTTCAGCTCAGGTCATGATCTCACAACCATGGAATCAAGTCCCGTGTTGGGTTCTGTGCTGAGCATGGAGCCTGCTTCAGATTCTCTCTCTCTCCCTCTGCCCCTCTCCCCCACTCACACACACTCTCTCTCTAAAATAAAATCGAAAAATTTATTTAAAATAAATGAAGGAGGGGCGCCTGGGTGGCGCAGTCGGTTAAGCGTCCGACTTCAGCCAGGTCACGATCTCGCGGTCCGTGAGTTCGAGCCCTGCGTCAGGCTCTGGGCTGATGGCTCAGAGCCTGGAGCCTGTTTCCGATTCTGTGTCTCCCTCTCTCCCTGCCCCTCCCCCGTTCATGCTCTGTCTCTCTCTGTCCCAAAAAAAATAAATAAACGTTGAAAAAAAAATTTTTTTTTAAATAATAAAATAAATGAAGGAATGAAGAACTTTATCAGAAAGGACTCACACAAAGGGAAGTTGAGCACAATGATCTTGACCCAGTTACAAATATCCTATTGAAAGGGTCAGTAGAATGTGATGTTTACCATTGATATCCTGGAACCTACTTATAAGGACTCATGTATGGGTCCTAAGAAGATAAAGGGATACCAAAGCAAAACAAAACATACAACATCATTTCTCTAAAAATCGTGCATGCCCATGGGCCATAAGCAGCAGGCCTTAGTGCCACCACTCCTTGGCTCAGACTAGGGGGTCCTTCATCCCAACATCTGTTCTTTTTTCTTCTTTCTTAACACAAGCCCAACTTTGTTCAGTTGTCCACTCTTCCTCCTTGAAGCGGAAGCTTACTCTGGGGAAACTGACCCCACACCCCAGTCTGATGATGGGCTTGACTGATATAGATGTAAAGCCTTCTCCCTTGCCATTGATTACCCATCATTTCCAAAATGATCAAGGGGTGAAATCCAGCTTTGCTAGGGTCTTGTGGGAAAATTCTTTCACATTCCTGTATTTATTTTTTTAAGTTTCCTTAATGTTTATTTATTTCTTTTGAGAGAAAGAGAGAGGCAAGGAGGGGCACAGAGAGAGAGGGAGAGAGAGAGAATCTAAGCAGGCTCTGTGCCATCAGCACAGAGCCTGATACAGGGCTCGAACTCACAACCCGTGAGATCATGACCTGAGCTGAAATCAAGAGTCAGATGCGTAACCGACTGAGCCACCCAGGCGCCCCCACATTCCTTTAAAAGAATGTACAGAAGCAACCTCTCTCTGGACATTATCATGGTGGGCAAATTCTGGAACTGCTTCTGTTGTTTTGTTACCAAATTCAAAGGAAGACAAAACACTGAGCAGAACAAAGCCAAGAGAATTACAAGAAAACAGAGTTGAAGCCCCTGGAGTTCATCAACCTGAAAAGAACTTTGGCAAAAACTATCCCTTCTGAATTTATTCTTTCCATTTTTCATGGGAGAAAGTTCCTGCTATATAGCTAGGCATGTGGCCATCCAGAATAAAGACATCTCCTCTTTGTAGTTTCATACGTCTGAATGCTTAAGCTCAGGATGATGGAAGATGAGCAGAGATGTCATGTGGCAACTTTTAGGAAGCTTTTTAACAAGACAATTGTTTCATGGACATCCCATCCTTTTCACCTTCCTGCTCTGGGAGCATGAATATGATGACTGGAGCTCTAGCCACCATCTTAGGCTATGGTGACAGTGTTTATCCCTTTTGGAAATGACAGAGTAGTAAGCTAGAAAAAGCCTGGAAGAGGGGCGCCTGGGTGGCGCAGTCGGTTAAGCGTCTGACTTCAGCCAGGTCACGATCTCGCGGTCTGGGAGTTCGAGCCCCGCATCAGGCTCTGGGCTGATGGCTCGGAGCCTGGAGCCTGTTTCCGATTCTGTGTCTCCCTCTCTCTCTGCCCCTCCCCCGTTCATGCTCTGTCTCTCTCTGTCCCCAAAATAAATAAACGTTGAAAAAAAAAATTAAAAAAAAAAAAAAAAAAAGAAAAAGCCTGGAAGAGGATGAAAGTTTCCCCAGATTTTGTTAGGTAAAGCTATGACTGAAGCCCCTGCCTTCCTAACTCTGGCCTTGTATGTAAGAGAGAAACAAAGCTCATTTAAGCCACTGTTAGTTTGGTTCTCTGTTTCTCACCCTAACTTAGTCCTCACTGGTACATATGTCTTCTTATCTTTGGACTTCTACTGAACTAACAGACAATAAATTCCACTTGCTTGATCCAGATTGGGTTGAATTTTCTATTAATCGGCAACCAAAAACATCCTACGTTATACAAGGAGTGAGGCAACCTCCATCCCCACTTGGCTACAAACCACCTTATAGCTTTGACACCTCAAGGCATGCAGTGTATTGATGACTGTACCAGGATAAATATGGAGAGAGGAGGTGCCCATCAGGAGATATTACTGCCCAATGGTAGCCAGAATATGAACGATGTCCATTAGAAGTGGGAAACTGAAGAGAAAGATGTACTCCACATGGTAGTCAACATAGTGAATTTGTCGGGGAGTTAATGCAAGACACTCCTGAGATTCTCAGATATTTAAGACATGTTCCATTGACTAGATGGAATAAAAGCTAGTGGAATATGCTTTCTCACCCTCAAATTGAGCCCTTTTAACCAACAGGGTTAGAGAAACAGAAAAAGTTGAACTATGTATAGATGAGGAAATAAGCTCAGAAAAGTCAAATAACTTGCCCAAGTTCATGTAACTAGGCTCACAGTTTGAATCAATACCGATTCCTTATGAGAGGATATTTTTATATCACGTTTTTCCCCTAATACTAGTTATTCCCTTCTCTTAAACAAATGCATATTTGTTTTTGCCAAGGATTTTTTTTTTAAGAGAAACTAATCCATACTTACAGTAACATCCGCTGACCTGAGATAAGTGAAGATGACCTAATCAGGAATGTTGGTGCCCAGACGTTCCCTTCTAAATATAAGTTCTTTGAGCCTATGATCCAATTCTTGACTTTCATTATTAACTTTAAACCATACTTTTGAGACTCAATCCGTATAATGTTAATAATGCATATAATCCTCCGTAACTTTAAATAAGAATAAATAAGACTTAATTTGGTATTGGAATAATCCAAATAATTTTCACTGCTAGATTGTTCAGTTGTTAAAAAAAATTGTCTTTCCAATTTCAACCAGTTGACCTCAGCTTTGGAACATGTGTAAATTAGTATCCTGACAGAGAGAAGAGACAGACATTTTTCCAAAGATTAGCCAGAAAATGTGTGATTTTTTTCTTCTCCTTCAGGCTGTTGGCTTACCAATTGTGAGGGTTGCATCTCAAGAGATTCAGAAGCTCAATTTGAATAAACAAGCAAAAGTTTGGATACTTATCAAAACTCTGGCAAAACTGGGCCAGAAATGGACCCGATTTTCTAGTGAGGTTTCCAGTATTTCCTGTTTCCAGTAGGACTGGACTATCTTGGGAAGAGTCTACTAATGACTGGAACCAGCTGGGCATAACTGGAGAACAGTCAGAGATTTAAAAAAAAAAAAAAAAAACAAGAGAAAATATAGTGCATGTGATTTCAGGCTGCAAGAGAGATGGAGAAAATTAAAACATGGTGCCGAAAATAAGTTATCAACTACTTAACTTATTGCTTCTTTTATATCCCTAGAGAAAAAAAAAATCGAAAGATTTTCTCCTTTCTGTTGTCAGTACTGCCCCCAGAAAAGAGATCTACCTCATGGACCTCAAGCCATCTATGGTACAAACTTCTAACAAACCTATGCAATGGCTTAGTACCAAAGAAGGGAAATGGCTACTTATCTCCTTTGGATCATTACTAAATTACTGTGCATCAACAAGTTGGAAGAGGCTACAGTGCAATCTATGATAAATAATAGTTGAGAATAAGTTTTCCTTTCCTGAGCCAAATAGGACTATCCTCAGTCATTCCAAAGAGACAGACAATAAATCTATTTGGAAAAAGAGATTCTGAAGAGCCATTGATGAGTGAGGTTAACCCTCTGTGATAAACACAATTGATCAAAGCACAACAGCCCTTCCAACCTTCTTCCAATGTGACTTCTTGTGCAGAAGAAAGCTAGACAGTATTTTCCAGGCTTCCTTGCAGCCAGAGTCCCAGACATCGTCTTGATTCCATTACTGAAATCACTAGTGCAAGACTTGAGGTGGACACCGAAATTAATGCTACCCTTCTACTTCTGCTATTTCTGTAGGCAAACACCACCATGACACACCAACATGGTCCCAGCAAGCAGGCATACGCTTTGTGTGAGTCAAGCTGCAGGACATAAGCCACCCATTGTGTAAGTAGGGATTCTAGGGCTGGCAAGTATGAGGGGTTCGCTGATTATGGCGTATTCTTGATGTTTTTGGTGTCCTGACTGTTGTATTGGATTTCTGATTACTGGCCGGTGGTACTGGAGCCAACAGCTGTAGCTACAGCTTCCGGATTATGGAAGATTTAGCTAATTTGGTGTTCCAGTTCTGCAGCACAGCTTGAAAGCTGTCCCTACAAAGTCAACCTTCCCAATGGTTATCTAAACCCCTGAATATTCCTTGATAAATCCCTTTCTGTTTTAAATTGAATAGAATGTGCTCTGTTTTCTGCAGCCAAACTCTAACTGATGTGTCTCTTCCAAAAGGCCGATCTACAGAATCCCAACTTCTTCCCAGTTTCTGCACATGGACCCAAGATAAACTGAATGAGGAGAGAAGATGGAATAGAAAACTGAAAGGGTGCTTTCCAGCAGCCGACTGATGTAGGGAGATTTTTTACCCAGGATGTCAGTTCTGAATTGAGGGGTTGAGAAGGGGAGAGAGAATCAGAAGCCAGGAAACAGAGTCAACGTCAGATCAGAAGAGAAATTAAATTCTGTGGTAAATGGGAGTGGCTGAGATGAAGACAGAGATCAAGGATGAGTTGGAAGGTGTAGCAAAAGAAGCTGACAGTGTGGAGCAAGAAGAGAGAGGCAGCTTTGGGTGACCCAAGTTGTTCAGTTGTCACAAATTTAGGTAGAAATGGGCTCATCCCTAATACCTATTCTACACACTCTAGTAAATCTAGCATTCTTCCCAACATGCCCGAGTGACTTGGAAAGGAGAGGTGACTTGAATTTCTTCTAACCCTCTTGGTTTCCCACATCCACTGTTTCTCCACCCCTGCTTCCTGCTCCATCCTCCTCTGCTTTGGAGGATTCCTCCAAAGTGATGTTCCCAAGCCAACCCATCAAATGCTTCACTTCTCAAAGTGCCACCTATTTAAGACTGTGCGTAGCAGACTTCAGTCAAAGGTTAAGACACTACATCACTGCCTGTCGCAGAAAACCACAAGGCTGAACATGAGCCCCCTTTTTTTTAAAAGTCCCTTGGTCAATTTGGCCCTCAAAGAATTCTCTTTGTTTCTTTCTTCCACTTGGTTTCTGCCTCATCCTGCCATGTAGTCAAGGGTCTCCTCTACCCTCCAACTAATTCTTGTGTATTTCTCTGTTGAGCAGTTTTAACATTTGTTCCTTTTCTCATCCAGGCTTTCCTGCTGAGTGGTCCTTTCTCCAAGCAAAATGGATCATTGAGACATTTTGTCCTCTAAGAGATCCTCTACCACTAGCTCATAAATCAGGGGAAGAGGTGGATTTGCAGACATAGTAGAGGGTTTATATGAAGCAGAAACCCAGACAAGAGATGAGAGATGGCACGTAGGCTCAAATGGAAGAGGTGATTCACCTTGAACCCCTCCCACCAAAATGGGGGGAAAGCAGCAGGGATAGTCAATGGCACAAGGAGCAGAAGAAGGAAGACTGTTCCTGCTCCCATTCCTGGAAGGTTAGAAATCCCATGGGCCAGTCTTTTCACCTTTCAACTCAGCCTTGGTACATCCCATGGCAAGAGAATGTGGTAGTTAAGAGTCTGCCCTGAAGAGTCAGGCTCCTGGAATACATATCCTCACCAGTTACAGGGCTTTCAGGCAAGTTTGCCTGATGCTCTGCATTTGTAAAGTGAGAAGAATAACAATAACACCTCGCTTGTAGAGCTGATGGGAGAATGAAATGAGAAAATGTAGGAAGTGCATAGAACAGTGACTGAAATACTTTCAGTGCTCAGTAAAAGTCAGCTATTATTATGGTAACACAAATGTCCTCCTAAAAAAACCAGACTGGGGTGGACACATCTAAGATACGGAACAAATCAGTTGGGCAGTAGAGTAGGATTAAGGGATGGAGACCCTTCTTGGCTATTTAAATACACGGAGGAAGCTGCTTAGCCTGTCCTAAGGCTCAGTGTCTTCATCCATAAACTAGAGCTGATTATACTTCATGGAGCTCTTTTGAGGATAAAAGACAGTAGCATTTATAAAAAGAACAGCATAGTGGTGCTATTAAGTCCCTCCTTGAAGTTGGATTGATTTCTCTCATTCTTGACCTTCCACAACCACCTTTGGGGAATAAAAACAGCAGCAACAATAAGCAGTAAACGTCTCCATTGCCTTCCTTTTTTGTGCATTGCCTACTGTATTCTCAGTTGATTTTATGAACAAAATAAAATTAAAGCAGGGCGTCTAGGTGGCTCAGTCGGTTAAACAGATGACTTCGGCTCAGGTCATGATCTCATGGTTCGTGAGTTCGAGCCCTGCATCAGGCTCTGTGCTGACAGCTCAGAGCCTGGAGCCTGCTTCAGATTCTGTATCTCCCTCTCTCTCTGCCCCTCCCTTGCTCATGCTCTGTCTCTCTCTCTCTCTCAAAAATAAATAAACATTAAAAAAATTTTTTAATAAAATTTAAGCAACAATAGATACATCTTTATACTAATAATGCTTATAATCAGCTGATTGAATAAACCAGACTTGCCGGAGGGCAGAATTCATTTTATTCTTTCTCACATTGCCCAGCCAATGTGCATTTTGGACTTCTTCCTTACTCTGGGGTAAAACCAGGTGAGGTCCCACACCGTTCCCCATTATTTGTAGATACTAACAGGTACTCAGGTCAGTTCAACCATTAAAGAGACCAATCCAATGTAATAATCAAATAATCAAAACTACAAGTCTTCACAATTTGAATGGACTTTGAGGGCATTATGCTAAGTGAAATAAACCAGGGAAAGAAAAAACACTTTGATATTACTTAATAGCGGAAACTTAAAAAGCCAAACTTAGAGATATAGGGAGTAGAGAGCAGTGGTTACCAGGATGAGAGAGGGAGGGGAATGGGGAGATACTGGTCAGAGGGTATACACTTTCAGTTATAAGATGAGTAAGTTTGGGGGTGTAATGTACAGTATGGCGGTTATAGTTACTAATACTGTATCATACACTTGAATGTTTCTGAGACTAGATCTCAAGTATTCCCACCACGAAAAAGAAATGATAGCTATGTGATGGGATAGAGCTGATCCCATGGTAGTAATTATTTTGCAATCTATAAATGTTATGTGTCAATCATACAGCTGGTGAGAGGTGAGCAGGGACTACAAGCTTTTTGCCTTTTGACCCTTCACCCACCCCTCAGCACAGGCTTGTAGGAGGCAAGGGGATGTGGTGGACTTCTCTAGCCTTTTTCCTCCATGTCCTCTCTCACTCACTGGTTGCTGGTTAAGGACCTTCGGCATCCAGCACAGGGGGATGGGAGGAGCAGAAGGTGGAAGAAAGGGCTTACTTGAGCGGAGCAGTTGAAAAGGGGCCTTGGTGCCCTGTGGCGTGGCAGATGTCCACAGCTAACTCGTGGTCTCCTGGAGCTCTGTTGCTGACTCTTTAGGAAACTTCCTACTAGGCACCTCCAAATCTGACTCTTTTGTTCTAGGAATTACCTGTCCCTCGGGATGGGACTCTCCCCTCAGTGCTGATTTCCAGCAGCCAACCCTTCTTTCAAGGTAAGAGGAAAACTGTCATTTTCACATGCTCGTGCAGTTTGACAGATCCCCACAGTCTGAACCCCAGCTTCCCAAGGAAGAATACACCATGCAACATTTTCCAGTTCCCTTGGTACCAGGGCGTGGACATGTGACCAAGATTTTGCTGATCAGAGGCACCATGTGAGGCTATCATGCCAGGGTTAGTCATGTGAGGAGACAGGCAGGGGGGCATGGCTTCTATGGCACTGATGTGGGTGACGGCAGGTACAGCTCAGTCCTGAGTCAGCAGAGGGCCAGCAGCAGCTTTCTCCCCAGGTGAGGTTATGAGATGGATCTCCCAGAGACCAGACTTAAAGCCTGTTCCAAAGATTCTGAAAGTCACTAATGCCTTATTACTAAATCTCTCCCTGTTATTCTGACTGGAGGGGTTCTGTCATCTGTAGCTAAGAACTCTCACTGAGGCAAGACTCTCTGAAGGCCATTGGTTCAGCTGTCTTTGAAGATGATGCCAGACCCACTTCCCTTCAGAGGCCACACGCCAAGGGTTCACGATTGCTAAGAGTGCAGCTTGCTCAGATAGCACCGCCCATCTTCACTCTGCTGTTGAAGAGAAGGGAGACAGCCCAGCCCCAGACCTGTACACTCTTCTTGTGAGAGCCACACTCCAGTCTCTGTGCCCCTCAGCTCCGGGAGACTCTTACGCATCTCTGCGAGTCTCCAAAAGCCCTCCTCACATGGGGTACCTGCGTGCCTCAATCAGTTAAGTGTCCAAGACTCTGGATTTCAGCTCAGGTCATGATCTCACAGTTCGTGAGTTCCAACCTCTCTGTCTCCATCCCTCTCTCTCTCTCTCTGCCCCTCCCATGTGCTCTCTCTCTCTCTCTCTCTTTCTCTCAAAAATAAAATAAAATCATCTTAAAAAAAAAAGCCCTCCTCACTTGGCAGAAGGTGAAGGGAATGCACTTTCCCCTGACTTCTGTGTAATAGGCACAGAGACGCCCAGAACCCCCAACATGTACCCGTGGAATTCATTCTCCCCACTGGCCTCCTCACTTCTTTCTTCTCTCCGTCTTTCATCCAGGCATGGCTCTTGGGCTACAGCTGGCAGGACAAGCTTCGTAATTTCTCAGCATGGTCCACACAGGGGGCCCGGCCCCTTGCATTGGTCACTATGAGGCTGTACTGGGCAACCTGTGCTCTTCTCAGCTTTTGAAGCTTCTGAGAAACCTCTCAGATAGAGAGAGTCCCTTTTTAACATCCTCTTAAACATAAACAGGCACCGGGGATTGATTGAATTTTTTAGTATAAAACCATACCAAAATTAGCATTTAGTTCAAGATTCCAAATTTTCATCAAGTCCTCATTCAATAATATTAACCAATCCAACATTTCCTGCTTGGGCTATCAGCACCGAAAACACACATCCATTCATGTTGACAGGCTCTAACGGACTGACTCATGCAGAGACATCAACGGGCTCCCTGGAGCTGACAGGCTGTCAAACCAATAAACGGGGAAGGGTGATGTCAGAAGACCAGTCCATCATTGCTGCCTGCAGCTTGTGTTCATTACATGGAATCCTAGCTATGCTGTGAAAAGCCAGAAACAGAACACCTTACCTGTTCTTAATCTCTGTGTAAGCCAAGTTTCTCCAGAAGCACAGTCCCGAGGGGAATAGGTTCACACGCTAATTTTTTTCCAGCCTGCTATTGCAGGATCCTTAGCTTTTTCTATTTCCAAACGCCCTCAATAGTTTCTGGGAGTCTCTTGAAGGTGTCTGGTTAGTATGTACCCATGAGACTATCTTCTCAGCTACCCTGGGTACACACTCTTTCTCCCTTCTGTAGCCCTAGATTCCTAGAAAGAACTACAGCAGAAGCTTCTCATGCCCAGGAAGGTGCACCAAACAGATTGCAAAGGTGTGATCAAGCCACACAGGGTTCCATAAAGCCACTGCATGCTTGACCTTCTGCCGTGGCCAATGCCATCACCCCCTGTGGCCACTGCCACTAATGTCACAGGCTGCCAACGCTACCCCAAACAGCTCAAAGTTGCACCAGGGGACTTCACCTTCTCTGTTACCGGGGACACCCTCAGTCCCTCGCGGGGTGGCACTCTGCAATGTGGGTTCCATGTTGATGTGACCTGGGCTTCCGGGTCTCACATAGATCCTAGATAAACTGCTCATGAATAAACTTGCAGGTGTCCCCATATCTGAACCAGAGGGAAAGCTGAGAGGTCCTGAAAGGCAGGCTGTGAGATACTGAATCCAACACATTTGCTGTGGTCCACCCTTGGGGCCTGGGTTCTCTTCCCTGACGCACCAGAGGTGCAGGAGAATTCACTACAAAGGTATCTTTGTACAAGCCCAGGCCAAGTACACCCTATGGTGAAAATAGCTTCAACTCGAAGAACACTGACTTCCCACAGATTGAAAGCCACAATCATTTTTCAGAGAAAGGGTCACGTATTTTCAGAGGAAAAGCCAAATAGTCAAAAATTTACTATTGAATTTGCAATACCCACTAAATATCAATTGAGGTAGAAAAGTTGATTTCTTGAAGCAGAAGACTATTAACGTTGCTCTACAGAATAAAGCGGTCTTCCAAAATGGAGAGAAGTGTCAGTGACATCCTGCCCCACATGATTACCTTACTCCCCCTCCATCTTCTCAAACATCTTCCATGATCACAAAGCAGTGTGTGCAGAGCCCTTAGCCCAACCACCCTGCTCTGGTTTTTCTGACCCCACAAATCTTACTTTCCTATCTCCTAGGACCCTAAGTTCTGACAATCTTCTCTCATATTATCTGAACTCTCATTATTCCTAGCAAGACTGGGCCCCTCTACATTACATATTATATAATTTATAACATGACATGATATACCCCGTGCTGGACAAGTTGGGAAAAGATGATTCAATTCAACATCACATACATGTACAGACCACCTGCTCGGTGACAAGTATTAAATAATGAAGATGAGTCACATTGCCTTCATGGAGTTTACCATTGATTCCAAAAGGGCACTGTGCATAAAGTGTTATGGGTACAGACTGCGGAGAAAGCTGGGCTCCCCCACTTAATTAACTTTGTAATCTTTAGACAAAGGAATGAACTTCCTTGGATACATTTACTTAAAATGGAGATAAGAAAAGCATCTAATGTTTAGTATTGCTGTGAAAAAGCACCAAGTCAATACACATAAGACACTCAGAAAAGTGCCTGGCATTATTAGCATTCATAATAATTATTAAGGAAAACAGACATGGACGTAACTGTCTATGAAGGAACAAAATAAATTATTTAGCAGCATAGTAAAAGCACAAACAATAACTATACACAATTCCATACCCTCATTTGAGTCAAAGCTAGGATTTAAATATACATTAATCCATATATATTTACTAATTGTCTACAATGCGCTAGATATGATACTGGACCTGGAGGACAGAGTGATAAGTGGAAATCATAAGGACTCAGCCCTATCCTTAAAATATTATTTAGCCAGTGGTTTGACAGGTCTAAAAACTTTAGAGATGTGAGTCTACCAGACATTTATTTGTGTACCAAACTAAGGAAGCTCTTTTGAAAAGAGTTCATCTTTCAGCATTAATCATCCATAGGGGCATAGGTTACTGGTCAGTCCATGGTTTGGTTCCTCTCCATCCAGCTGTGGCTGGGTCAGTGGGATCATGTTTACAAACATGGCTACTACCTCCTCCCCAGGGCTATAGGCAGGGCTCTCCTCTAAAAGCGTGGGTAGACTGGGCCCACATGTTGACATTATTTAATATCAGCAGACAGGTGTGGAAGATCAGTCAGGGTTGTAGGGCAATGTGGCCAAGGATCCCAGAACAGAGTGGTCATTCATGCCAGTCCAAATACAAGAGAAGAGATGAAATATTTGACTGATCCACTTTTGTAATACCGAGTCTCCTGACCTCTCTATGTCCTCTGATTTCCACTGTGGCTTAGGTTGATGCACATATTTTGCCTTAAGAGAAGGTCAAGGTAAGCTCATAACCTTACTCACCTCCCCAGATTTCCTTTTAAGCTCCCAATTCCCCGCACAAAAAGTTCACCTTTAATTAACTCCTGTCCATACCACTATGGCACTCCCCATTAACCATTCTTGACTTTGGAAGGCAGTCTAGGAGTAGTAAAACAAACAAACAAACAAACAAACAAAAAAAGCATGACTTTTGGAGTCCTCCAGACTTGAGTATAAATTCTAGCTCTGTCACTCATTAAGTTGTGGTCTTTAACAGGTAGTAACCTGCATTGATCTGAGCCTTTGTTTCATGATCTGTTAAATAAGACTAATAATACCTACCTTATAATATCATTGTTAGATTAAATAAAATATGGTAAGGAAAGCCCCTAGCACAGGGCTACTCGTAGTGAACACTCAGTAACCATAAACTCTTATTTGCTCCTCTGACAGGTATTTCACATCTATTATCTTACTTTGTTTTCTCTGACACACCCTAGTGTGACAATAATAATCTCTTTGTCTTCCATTGTTTTTCACCTTAACCCATTACATACCCAACTACCAGGAGACTCTTCCCCCAAAACAACTCCCATCCTTTTACTTTCCAGAATGGAAATCTTTAATGACTCCTCCAATGTCAACCCAATAAATAAGATTCAGACTCTTTAGCTTGGCATTTAAATTTTTCAGATTTAGCTCCCTTTCCTCCCTTCCCGTGAAAGCCTTTGACCTACTCAAACTAGATGGCTTACTAATCCCCTGAGCTTTTTTTTTTTTTTTACATTATCCTCCTTGCTTCGAGTATACTATCCTCATTCCTTTCAATCAAAATTCTAGCCATCCTTCAATGCTCCATTTTATTTTCGCCTCACCCATGAGACTTCTGAACGAGCAGTTTCAAATCAACCTTCTCACTAAGCTTCCACAGAGTATTTTAGTACCTTGCATAAGGCATAGGTTACCTTCTATATTACAGTGGATTTATCAGTGTAACAGCTTCAACAATTTTGTGGTACAAAACAGAGATTAAACAAATATATTCAAGTAATGGATATGGTATGAAGCTTAAAGATGCCTGAAAGTTACATAGACCTTTTTCTTCCTAGCTTATATACCATGTTTTGGATAATAAGACCCAACCACCCTGGCTGTAAATGATTGAATAGGACTTTGTGACTGAGCCAAAGGAATCTGTGTTATAGGCACGTTCTCTTTCTAGGAAAGTTTGAATTTGAACCACATAGAAAGAGAGTAATTGGAAGAACTAGCATTTGAGAAAACCAAAAAAACCATGAGAGATGCCAGTAAGCAAGCATCATAGGCAGTGGGTGAGCAAGAAGCATGAGGTTGAACAGAAAGTAGGGGGTAGGGGAGCACAAGTCAGCAAAAATAGTAGATGCAGACTCAGTCCAGTAAAAGAAGCAACAAAGGGACAGCTGAGTCACCAGAAAGATGAACCACTAGAGTGTACCTGGAACGGTGTGCTGTCCTAAGCAAGCTTCCGGGTCTCCACTGGGTGAGCTCTTCAGCTGATGTTGACTTTCTGTGCTTTCTCACATCCCTACAGTAAAGCACTTTCTGTGCTTTCTTAAGCATCCTTACAGTAAACCCCCATCACCTGGGCAACTGAGTAAATGTTTGTTCTTAATAGTCTAGAAAAGCCTCTCATAGTAAACCAATCCATGAAATAGCTCTCTCTGTGCCCCTGTCTTCTCTTCGGAAACAAATTGAGTCTTCTCTGTCTTGCCCCATAACACATTATGCAGAACACAAATGCATAAATGCTTATGGCCTTTCATACTGTCCAGATAGTAAATACCTTGAGTTGTTGAGGCCTGATGGTCTTGATCTTGACCTTGACAGCTTATTGCTTGATACCATCTTGTTTGAAAGCGCTGGCTTATCCCTATATCTCATAATGGTCATATGTCAGCTTCTTAACCCAATAGGTTACTCAAGACCATTATCTCAACTTTATTGATGAGTCAGTTGAGGCCCGAAGAGATTAAAGGCTGGCAAGGGTATTGTGGTTTAGAAGCAAGAATGTAACCTAGAATTTCTGAGATGCCCTAGGTATTATTCTTCCCTCATCCCTATATGATTAGACAGAAATGAAAGAACATGAATTTAAGAAAAGAAAAGAAAAATACCATCTACCATCTTCAAAAATGTGTAGGAACTGAAACAGCAATTTAACGAAATGATTGGCTTCCTCCTGGGAGCCCCTTGGAAACTTACAGAAAATGATAGATTCTAAGCACTTAACCTGAAGCATCAAACTCCGTGGGCACAAGGAAAGATTTAATCTGATAATGTCATGGATCTGAAGCCAGTTGCTTTTTCACCTCTGAATTTTACTTCGTCAACAAATTTTCTCTTGCCAAATGCTCCTCTGTGGGCTGACAGTAACTTGAGAGCCCAATAGGCAGAGACAAGTTTGAGCCCAAATAATTGAAAGCCCAGAATGGGATCAACTCACAAGCTAGAGAATTA
The DNA here is from genome assembly GCF_016509475.1 of Prionailurus bengalensis. Classification (NCBI taxonomy): domain Eukaryota; kingdom Metazoa; phylum Chordata; class Mammalia; order Carnivora; family Felidae; genus Prionailurus; species Prionailurus bengalensis. Next base: position 185,347,868 of record NC_057344.1, on the reverse strand, counting down.
ATCCTCAAAACAATCCTGAGAGATCAATCTCATCATCCCTAATTTAGAGAAAAGTTAAGTGAGTCTCAAATGCTAAATAAATTGTCTTGACTACCCAAGAAGTGAAAGATCAGAGCCTCAAATCCACAATGTCTAACTCCTTATATCACCCTTCATCTGCTACTGCTTGGTCCTGATTTTTTACATTCTGCTATTTGCAGAAAGCTGGATGTTGCCTATATTTCTATAAACTATAATCATGGCTAAAAGGGGGAAAAAAGAATTATTCGGAGTTGACATAGACATTGTGAAGTGCTAAACTTGGCATAGTAATTTAAATAGTCATGGATGCTAATCCAACTCAGACAATAGAGAACATTACCATTCAAATAAATGTAACATCACACACCCAGAAGCAATGAAAACTGCACAGGAGAACCCTAAGTTGCCTGGAATGAGCAGTTGTTTGCTTTGTTTGTTGTTTGTGTGTTTCCTTTTGTCTTGATCCCCTAGGCTCCTGGTTTTCCTTCTTTAGGTAATAAAACCACTCTTCTGAGAGAAATTCATTTCAATTGTTGACATTGAGCCTCTTCACCTGGCTAATCAAATCACTCCCTCCTCCTAGGTAACGATTGGTTTAGGCATAAATTTTGACTTAAGCAAGGCCAATCAGAATTGTCTCTGAAATTTGATATGTGGGCACATTTATGAACTATTAGCCAGAAAGATGCAAGCTCCAGTCTTCCAGCAGCCATATTTTTAGAGCACAAAGAGCCCATTTATGGGTAAACAAATTATTACAAATAAGCAGAGCCAAGAGATGGAGAGAAAGATAGAGCCAATAAATTATACCTATTAAGTCAAATTCTGGCTACAAGCAATCACAATCATCCGACCAAATACAATATCAGATCCAATATTTTTGTAAAAGCTGGCAAGTAGCTCAAATGTTTCTGGCAGGGAAGAGAATAACAATAAAAATCTGGATACGGAAGGTTCACATAGGGTGGAATCGGGCATAAATTTACTCATTTCATGTGGAGGTGTTTTGGTTTTTTTTTTTTGAAGAAGGATTCTAGATCAAATGAGAAAAACATAAGGAGATAGTAAAATATCCTGAAGTAATCATCACTGATATTTTGGCATACATATTTGGCACAATTGCAAACAGCAAACTTGTGCTGTAAAGTTCCAGAGAGAAAATATTTCAAGCTTTATGAACCATATGGTCTCTCTTGCACCCTGCCATTGAAGCCGTGGACAACATAAAAACGAATAGGGATAGCTGTGTTTCAATAAAACTTTATTTATAAAAACAGGTGGTGGGACAGAACTGGCCTATAAGCCATAGTTTACTGATCCCTGAGGGATAGGATCAGCTGCTCTAACAGAAACCCAAAATAATAGTGACATAAACTAGAAATGCATTCCTCCCTCAGGAACAGTTTGGGCGTTAACAATGCAGAGCTGCTATGGCAACTGGAATGTGTCAGACACCTGGACTCCTTCTACCTTGTTGCTCTGCCCTAGGATGCACGTGGTCTGAGATGACGTACTATCATGTCCATGAACCAGCCAGCAGGAAGGGAGAAGTGGGGAAAGGAAAAGGGAAAAGGAAAAGCACATCCCTTCCCTTTAAGAAAAAGCACATCCCATTGGCCAGAACTTAGTCATAGGACCACATCTGGCTGCAACGAAGACTGGGAAACGTAGGCTCTATTTTGGGAAGCATGTGTGTAGCTAAAAATTAAGGTTTATTTGTTTTTACTATAGAAAAGGGGGGAGAAGGAATATTAGGGGACAACTAGCTGCCTTTGCCACAATTTTCCACCTGTCTTTCGCTTTAATGCATGTATATGCACGTGAGGATAGTCTTCACATCCTCCTTCCCATCCCACAGCCTGGAAAGAAACCCAGGAAAAAAGGAGTGACTGGGACAGATGGCTTCATTGTCAATTTAATAGAACAGGTTTTTTTTTTAATTTTTTTCAATGTTTATTTATTTTTGAGAGACAGAGAGAGACAGAGTATGAGTAGGGAAGGGGCAGAGAGAGAGGGGGACACAGAATTCAAAGCAGGCTCCAGGCTCTGAGCTGTCAGCACAGAGCCCAACACAGGGCTTGAACCCACAAACCGTGAGATCATGACCTGTGCCGAAGTCAGACGCCCAACCGACTGAGCCACCCAGGCGCCCCTAATAGAACAGGTTTTATAATCCAACCCAGAGTCGGGAGGTGGATAAATACCCTTTGAGGATGGTAAGTTAAAGTTACATTATCAAGGGCTACATGATCATCTTGTCTAAACTTGAGGTTTTTCAGCAGGAGACTAGATTTAACAGCGAAAGATATATGTATCTTTTTGTTCGGATGCCTGGAACAAAGCTAAGAGTCATTAAGAGTGGGAAGTCCCAACCCTATTATCTTAGGACTCTAGTTTCAGTCTTTTCACCAACAGGAGAAACCATAGCTTAGACTATGTCTTTGACTTACTAGCAAGTTTCAGAAGCCAGACTGCTACAAGACACAAAAGAGGATATGATACTCGATGAATTCTAAGAGAAGTACAGTGTGTCCCAGAAAATGGGGTGGGGTGAGTAAACCAGGACTTAGTTTGGGAGGGAAGAGTATGGAGAGATAGAATAAAGAGAAAGAACGGGGAGCAAAAGAACAAGACAGAGCATCTGTGAGGGGCACAATCTGGAGCCTGCCATGGAGCATCCTGAGGTCTTGGCAGTGAGTGCCTTCCCCTCCCACCCCCACTTTGGTGGGAAAGGGATGGAGGCAGTCTGGGAGCACAGTGGTTGATTTTTCTACACCCTTGATTCGGAAAGGTTGTAATGTATTCTTCAACCTCTGAGTAAAAGGCTGTTTACACTTTCTCTGAAAGACATATTTGTAGGTAGTTGCTTTGGAGCGGGGCAGACAAATTGGTGTCTGGAACAGGATGCTTAGTTAGGCATCCTCTTGGTGGATCATAGAGTAACCGGGAATTACACTCAGGACAACAATATAACCAGAGGGGCAGAAAGACAGAACTCCTTGTGCCCTCATCCAGTGCACGGATGGAGACATAGCTGTACTCTGTGGTGTGTCCATCACATCTCACACACGATACATACGTCTATAGATACATTGTCTGTATGCCCCAACCCTACTTTTAGGTTTTAAAGCCCCTAAAAATTAGTGTTTTATATATCCATTTTTGCATTCCTGAAGGATCACGCACCAGCCTTCCATATGTGTTGACTTCTTGGCTAAAAGAAACAATCTTACCTTCAATTTCTTTAGAAACATCTATCAAGCACCTATTGAGTACCAGGCACTAGTCATCTAGGATACAAAGATGAAAATTCACAGTCCCTGCTTTGAAAGCTTTTCTCCTAGAAGGGAGATGGACACTGAAGTGGACATCTGTTGTTTTTTTGGCTGCCAGCCCTTAACCCCAGCTTCCTCTTAGCGTATCACTCCCTCATTTGGGAAATCCCCCATACTGTGTGTTTGAGATAGTCAGTACATTCTCACACCACAGAAGTCAAAGTTGCTAGCTGCTCCTCTCTCCTCTCCCTTGCCCATTCTTGGTGCAGCCCCAGTGTGTGCATGTGACTAGTCCCAGCCACTCAGAGGCTCTCCCATGACATGGAATCTTGATGGTGTTGTAGGAAACTTGAGTGAGGCTGGAGGTTGTAGCCATCATGATGTTAGTGGCACATGCTCTGATTCTTGCCTATTTTCTGGCCCTTATCTTACAGTCTTTCTTTGATTTTGAGAACCCCTAATATTGTTCTAGTAAGTTTCTTTCTTTCCCTTAAGATTTCCAGAGTTGGTTTCTGTGGCCAACAGCCAAATCCCTTGCCAATGCAGAAATGCTAATCTTTTGAATACAAAGATGGGATGCTACCCAAACCATCTCAAATAAGTGAAGAGTTTATTGTAGGAACACAATGAGAAATATGGGAAGTGGAGGTGCCTAAATTTAAAGCCAACGCCATTATAGGAAAGTCTTCATGTGATCTTAAAGGATAGTTCCGGGTCTCATCAAGTACTGTAAACTCTGGTCCAAAATCTTATCGAATTTATATTCCATTAAAAAAATATGCCATAGTAAACTGATGAGCACAATTTTGTAGTTTATGATAAAAATTTTGAGAGAATGAAGAAGACCTATTTACTAGAGACCCAAAATGATTCTAGAACCCTTGGTCTAGAGCTGCTATTGACTTGGCTGTCCTTAGCTTCTTTCACTTCCATCAACAGGTGAGTTCTGGTCTCCCTATAACATATCCTTTCTCTGATTTATAATTTCTGCTTATTTAGAGTTTCTGATGCCTTGTTATTTAAGTTTTTACATCATAACTTCTCCAGTGTCCCTGGTTGGGTCCCCTGGGAAGCAGACCCTGAGATGGTGATTAGCAGGCCAGAGGTTTATTAGGGAGTACTCTTGGGATTCTCACAAATGGAAAGAAAAGGAAGTTTGTAGAACTAAATGGAGAGAGAAGTTGAGCTTCAGTACAGTCTTGACTTATGTGACCAACTCATTTGCTGGGGACTTTCCAGATTTTAGCCTCTGCCCCTGGAACTCTTTCTGTACTAGGCAAACTGGGATTGTTGGTCATGCTAGTATTTTCAAAGGCCTCAGCCAACCACATGGATCACTCTGAAACTATGATGGCTCTCTAAGTTTTCCCAACCAGCCGTTGGAAATGGGCTTCCCTGGGAAGGATTCATGCTTAGGTGGGGAGTGGGAGGGGGAATCTCCAGTTGAGACAATTCCCCCCAAAAAGCTGACAACTGAGGGTTGTCGGCTGGAAACACTGCCAGCAGCAGGAGGAATAAATCATTCTTGAATGGGATCTGGGCAGCACATAACTGCATCCACTGCATCGGGTTCTCTGTATGTCATGGCCTTTCAGCTTCAGTTACTACTGCTCCTTGCCAAAGTCTTTTCCAATTCAGATCCCTGACTGTAAGAATCTGATTTAACCTGGCCCACATCACCATCTAAGGACTGGTTCCCCTTGTCCATTAAGCTATGGTTGGAAGCAGGATTGTATGGTAGAAATGTGCCCTTCTAGACTCACCATTTTGACAAGGTCTCTAGACAAAGCTAGAGGAAGTCTTATTGGTGAGCATCCCAATGGCATGACCATATACCAACAAACAATTGTAATGTGGTACAGTAGAGGGAGCGTGTAAGGTATGAGTATATAAGTTGGAGTATTTAAGTGTATAGTGGGTGGGACATATATGCAGTTTGTGCACTGTCCAAGACACCTGGCTCTGCCTCATAGAGCCCAGAAACTTTTGCCCACAGACCTGAATTGGGACTTGAAGAATGAGCTAGGACTAGGATTTTGTCCAGCAGGTATGTAGAGGGACATATTCGAAGCAGAGAGAATTATAATTGTGAAGGCACAGAGGTATGAGAGAAATTGGAGCGGCCCTGAAGAGGTTGGCCTTTCAGCCACCTCTGTACTCCCTGCCTGTTAACCAGTGCCTGGGAGGCATTTTTGGCAGCTGCTTAGAGGGAAACATGCCACCCATTGAATCATCTGGGGCACTCCCTGTTCCCACCTTTCATGAGCTGGTGCCAATGGGTTCTCTGGGCCAAATCATGCCCCACCCTGATCCTGTTGGACTTGTATGCTCTGCCAGGATCTGCACAAGGGGTGACCTTGCTCGGGGCCCCTGCTTCCCTTCGCACTACTGCAGCAACCAGGTCAACACAGACACCGGTCCCTTCTCTTACCATCAGGCTCACACTGATGGCAGCTGGGCCTTGGGAAGTGGGGGTGGCAGGTGGCTTTGGTTGACAAGTTGGCAACTTGGCTCTGGTAGGCAGCTCTGCTTTTCCTATTGCAATGCTAACAATGGAAGGATTCTCAGGAGAGGTGTAGAGGTTCCCATCTACGGTTTCCAGAGTCGCTAAAGTTTGCTGGCTTCTAAAGCATCACAAGGGTACAACAATGAGAAGACATCTACAACAATGAAAAAGACATCACCATCAGCAAGTTTGCAAGATAATAGTAATAGCTAACACTTCACTGAGTACTAACGATGTGCCAAACAGTAACTTACAGGAATTAATCCATATAATCCTGATAAAAGCCCTATAAGATGAACACTATTATTATTCCCGTTTCTCAAATGAGGAAATAGAGACACAGAGGGCTGAAGTAGCTGGGCTTGAAATTACACACCTTGTAAGTGGAGTTGAACCCAAGCATTCCCTCCATCTCAATTACTCTAATAGTTTATGTTCTGATGATTTAACTGACATCTTATAAGGTGATGTTTGAAAATGCTCTACAATATGTTAACACCAAGTTCTTTCATGTACATTTTCTCAGTTCAGCTTTGTATTAGTCCGAATGAGGGATTTAAGGGGAGTGTTGCCATTCCATTTTACAGATGAAGAAATGGAGACTAGGAGAAAATAAAGTGAGGGGCTAGATTAGACCTCAAGCAAGTGTTTTGTTCCCAATATACCCTTTTGTGAGTCATTTCAAAGGGCCCTGAGAACACTTGGATCCAAAAATACGTGATGCACATATGTACCCTAAAAGGACCTCAGAGTAGCCACATGTTGGTTTCATGTTTATATTTAAGATCATGGGCATTTTCTAAAGTGTAAATATTACATTAAATGAGAGTCAAGTTGCTGTGGAAAGAGGCCTATGCTGGAAGTAAGGATTACTGTCTGGATTATAGTTTTTGTTTCATCATGAATGCCAGTGACCTTGATTAGTTTACTGGGGTCTTGGGACCCCATTTTTCTCTTCTGAAAAACTAACAAGGTTGGGCTTTTATGAACTGACTGGCCCTTCCCACTCTTAGGAATATCATGATGGTTTTGTATGGTGGGGCTACCTAGGAGCATTCATTCAGCTTAGTCTCCAGGTGGAGCTGTGGAGGAACCAGCACCTGTGTGGTGGCAATCGGCCCAGTCACTCCCAGGGGTTCCCCACCTGGCCTCAAGGTGGTCTGACTGGGATGGTCCCTATGATGGAGTGTTTCTATTTGGGCATCACGTAATTTTTCTTTGTTTAACATTGGAGGCAGAGGACTTATTTTAAAACAATCAAAAAAATTGGAGCACCTGGGTGACTCAGTGGGTTAAGCGTCTGACTCCTGATTTCGGCTCAGGTCATGATCTCATGGTTCATGGGTTCAAGCCCCCCACCCCCACACATTGGGCTCTTCTCTGGCAATGCAGGGCCTGCTTGGGGATTCTGTCTCTCTCCCCCTCTCTCTGTCCCTCCCCTGCTCTCTCTCTCTCAAAATATAAATAAATATTTCATTCATTCATTCATTCATTCATTAAAATAAAATAAAATAAATCTACAGGTTAGGGGCACCTGGGTGGCTCAGTGGGTTAAGCGTCCAACTCTGGATTTCAGCTCAGATCATGACCTCATGGTCGTGAATTCAAGCCCCACATTGGGCTCCACAATGACAGTGTGGGAACTGCTTGAGATTCTCTCTCTCCCTCTTTCTCTGCCCTTCCCCCAATTCGCTCTCTCTCTCTCTCTCTCTCCCTGAAAATAAATAAATAAACATTTTTTAAAAAAATCTAAAGGTTAAAAAGAATTAAAATAAATCTATATTTACACCTTCTTGAACAGGTAGGTCGGGTCCTATGTATTTCATCTCAATTGATAGAACACAGAGGTTTGGTGCTTGGCTACCCATCTTTCTTCTAGGGAACGGTTAAATCTAACCACAAGTCAGTGGAGGTAGAGTCTCCCTGATGGTCCGTTTTTGGGTCATCCTCCTGCTTGGACTACATACTTGTCCAACTGGGTTTGTCAACTTCTTGTGTTGATAGGAACATCTCCAATGTGCCAGAAGCATGCTGCTCCTTAGGTTTCCAGTTGCCTGCATTCAATCCTTATTTTTCAAGTTTAAGGTCTCTGCTACTATTCCTGTTCTTCTTGCCACCACTTTTACCTCTGTGTTTCCATATTCATCTACCCCATTCCACTCTCTGCAGTAGCTCAGCCTTTCTGAAACTTGAATGACTGTACTGACCCTTTGATCAGAAGAAAAAAATTTTTGTGGCTTCTCTGCCACCACCACCCCACTAGGATTGACTTATTTTTCTTTTTATGTTACCCGAGCATGTGAAAATATAAAAATAGGTTTTAAAAAGTCCCTAATCATATGATGTATAAGACCAAAACAATTTTTAAAAACATTTTTTAGTGTTTATTTATTTTTGAGAGGGAGAGACAGAGAGACAGAGCACGAGCAGGGGAGGAGCAGAGAGAGGAGACACAGAATCCGAAGCAGGCTCCAGGCTCTGAGCTGTCAGCACAGAGCCCGATGCGGGGCTCGAACTCACAAACTGTCAGATCGTGACCTGAGCCGAAGTCAGATGCCTAACCGACTGAGCCACCCAGGCGCCCCAAGACCAAAACAATTTTATAAATGAAATACATACAATACTGCAAAATCTTACCTAACAGAATGAATTTACTGTGGCCAACAATGCTGGTCTAAATGGCTGCCATTCATCTCTGCACAGAATGTGACTTTGACATGGACTGCCATGTCCTGGACTTGGCATGACCATGCCTTCATGCGCCATGTGAAAACTCAGTTCTCCTGTCCTTTTCCGCCATCCAGACTGACTGTCAAGTCTTCATTTGTCCCACATGCTGACTGATCTTTGTTTATCATAAGTAAGTCATTTACGTATTTTTAAATAAAAGTTGTATACATTGAAGGCGTATATTATGTGGACTTGTTACACACACACACACACACACATACACACACACACACAGTGAAGTCATTACTACAGTCAAGCTACTTAACATAGCTTCACATAGCTATCATCTTTTGTGTGAGATGAGAGCAACTGAAATCTACTCTCTGAGCACATTTCTGGTGTTCAGTGCATTATTATTTTTTTTAAGTAAGTTCTATGCCCTACATGGGGCTTAAACTCATGACCCTGAGATCAAGGGTTGCATGCTCTACTGACTGAGCCAGCCAGGCGCCCCTCAACGCATTATTATTAACAGCAGTCATCGTGCCATGCGGTACAACTTATCCTGCATAACTCTAACTTTGTACTCTTTGACCAACATCTCCCATTCCCCCACCCCCCCCCACCCCTGGCAAACACTATTTTGCTTCTACATATTGACTTCTTTATATTCCATATACAAGTGAGATCATGCAGGTTTTCTCTTTCTGTGTATGGCTTATTTCACTCAGTGTAATGTCCTCCATCCATCCATGTTGTGGCAAATGGGAGGATCCCTTTGGCTTAGTATGAATAATTTTCCATTGTGTATGTGTGTGTATATATATCACATTTATCCATCAATGGCATTTTAAGTTGTTTCCATATCTTAGCTATTGTGAATAATGCTGCAGTGAATATGGGAGCACAGCTATCTCTTTGAGGGACTAATTTCACTTCCCTTAGGTGTCAACTCAGAAGAGGAATAGCTGTATCATATAGTAGTTCTATTTTTAGCTTTCTGAGAAACCTTCATATTGTTTTCCCTAATAGCCGTATCAATTGATACTCCCACCAAAAATATACAAAGGCTCCTTTTTCTCCATATCCTCACCAATACTTATCTTTTTTTTTTCATGATTACCATTCTAACAGGTGTGAGGTGATATCTCATTGTGGTTTTGATTTGCATTTCTTTGATGCTCAGTGATATTGAACACATTTTCATATAACTGTTGGCCACTTATATGTCTTCTTTGGAAAAATGTCTATTCAGGTCCTTTGCCCATTTTTGAATCAGGCTGTTTTTATGTGTGTGTTTTTGTTTTTGTTTTTGTTTTAGTTTTTGCTGGGGAGCTATATGAGTTCCTTATATAATTTGGATATTACCTCCTTATTAGATACATGGGTTGTAAATATTTTCTCCCAATTTGCACATTGCCTATTCATTTTGTTTTTGTTTTTGTTTTTGCTGTGCAGAAGCTCTTTGGTTTGATGTAGTCCCACTTGTTTATTTCTGCTCTTTTTGTCTGAGCTTTTGGTGTCCTATTTTAGAAATCATTGTGAAGGCCAGCGTCGAGGAGATTTTCCCTGTGTTTTCTTCTAGGGTTATACGGTTTCAGGCCTAGTCTTTAATTCTTTTTGAATTGATTTTTGTATATGGTATAAGATAAGGGTCCAGTTTCCTTCTTCTGCATGTGGATATCCTGATTGCCAGGGGCCATTATGTATTCTTGGGGCCCTTGTCAAAAATTAGTTGACTGTATATGGTTGGATTTGTTTCTGGGCTCTTATTCTGTGCACTTGTCTTTGTGTCTATTTTGTGCCAGTACTACACAACATCATTTACATATTAAAGCTCTCTCTATTCTTTTTCTTTTCTCATTAGCCTGCCATAATATAGGTTTAGTGCCATTGTGATAGACACAAATACAGAGATTGGAAGCTGTGGCACTACTAAGTTATTAGATTTGCAGTGTGTTTCAAACCAGGTTACAGCCTAACTAATAGTGGGTCAATTTAGTGTGTTGAAACAAGCACTTGTTTTTTTTAAAAATATACAGAAAAGAGAAAATATCAAAATGTATCATATGGTGTCAGAATAAGTACCGTATACAGAAAATTGTTTCATACGCACACACGCACACCACACACACACACACACACACACACCCCAGAGGTGACCAACCCAAAGAGGTGCAGGTGTCACCTGTGGGGCGGGGGCCCTCCATGCCCATAGCAGTAGGTTGCATAATGACCCCCAACAATATCAAGTCCTGATCCCTGGAACCTGTAATTGTTCCTTTATAAGGGAAAATAGTCTTTGCAGATGTGATTAAATTAAGGGCCTTGATATGGGTAGCTCATCCTGGATTATCAGTGTGGGCCACATTGTGTAATCCCTGTTCTTATAGAAAGGCAGAGGGAGATCTGACACAGATAGAAGCCCAGTTCTGGTTTGACCCCGTGAAATTGCAGACTTATGGCATCCAGAAGTGAGAGAATGCGTCTCTGCTGTTCAAACCACCCAGTTTGTGGCCCTTTGTTACGGCTGGCTGTCACAGGAAACTGCACTCCCCACTCTTCTCACCTCTGCTGCTTGTTGCATCCTGTGTGTGGGGGGGGGGGTGGTGGGGGGCGGGGGGAGGATCCCAGGGAACCAGCTCCATCAGAGAGGTGGTGGTGGTCACAAACCAAGTGGCTTGAAATGTTCCCATTATTTTCACAACCGGTGCAGCTGCACTGGCCTAGACGGGCTGCCCATCAGCTCTACTTATGTGAGTGTGAGTATCAGTGTATGGAAACCAGGTCATCATGTAAAATGGATCCTTCTGTAAGTGGATGCCAAAAAAAAAAAAAAAAAAAAAAGATTGAAGAGTGGATTGAAAGCCGCTGACCCAGATGACCCAAATTATGGTTAGACTCCTAACTTTTTTTAGGACGTCCTCAGTATGAAAGCACAAAAGTTAAATATCCTCAAAAAGAATCTGTGGATTCCCAAGATTTATCTGCAGACACTCAAGGACTCTTGAACCCCAGTTTGAGAAAGAGTAAAACCAACTTCTCTCTAGCATCAGGTGAGTATCTATTTTACATCTCTTGTACCTTAAGCCTAATTTATGTGGGCTCATCCACCCCAGGCTGTGCCTGCCTTCTGTCCTTCTTAACCCGCCCTTGGCACCTGCTTCTCAACATGGCACTTTCACATGAACCACCTGTCCCACAGGTGCCTCTCAGACCTCAGACTGGGTTCTCAGACCATCTGCCTTCACCCTGTCCCTACCTCTGCTGCCTCAGGCAGGGCCTCAGAGTCTTTGTTCCAGTGAGTCCCTGGCTCTTTTCCATCTGTCATCCACTAGGACGGACTTATCTTAGCCCCATAGTCTTAAAAGCAAAGATTTGGGGCAGAAACCTGCTTTTAAAACAAAACAAAACAAAACAAAACAAAACAAAACAAAACGGGAACCCTCTTGCACTGTTGGTGGGAATGCAAACTGGTGCAGCCACTCTGGAAAACAGTGTGGAGGTTCCCCAAAAAATTAAAAATAGATCTACCCTATGACCCAGCAATAACACTGCTAGGAATTTACCCAAGGGATACAGGAGTGCTGATGCATAGGGGCACTTGTACCCCAATGTTTTTAGCAGCACTTTCAACAATAGCCAAATAATGGAAAAAGCCCAAATGTCCATTGATGGATGAATGGATAAAAAAGATGTGGTTTATATATACAATGGAATACTACTTGGCAATGAGAAAGAATGAAATATGGCCTTTTGTAGCAACGTGGATGGAACTGGAGAGTGTTATGCTAAGTGAAATAAGTCATGCAGAGAAAGACAGACACCGTATGTTTTCACTCTTATGTGGATCCTGAGAAACAACAGAAGACCGTGGAAGAGGGGAAGAAAAAAAAAAGAGAGAGGGAGGGAGCCAAACCATAAGAGACTCTTAAAAACTGAGAATAAACTGAGGGTTGATGGGGGGTGGGAGGGAGGGGAGAGTGGGTGATGGGCATTGAGGAGAGCACTTGTTGGGATGAGCACTGGGTGTTGTATGGAAACCAATTTGACAATAAATTTCATATTAAAAAATAAAATAAAATAATAAAACAAAACACTGTCTCTGAGGTATAGCAAGCTTCTTTCTCTGGGGCCTATTTTCTGCTTCTCCTTGATTCTCAAACAGCTATCGTCCATCTCCATCCCTGATGCAAGAAAAGATGAGGTTCTTACCTAACACGCAAAATATGCTTGCACTCCAAGCAGCTCTATGCAAATGAGTTGTCTGTGTCCTGCCTCATCCTAGGTGGGTTTCACTATTATAAGTATTGGTAGTTCTGCCTTCTTTTGTGGCATAAAAGTTTTGAGCAACCAGTACATAGAGCTAATCCCTACGGCACCCCTAACCTCCCATCTCTTTCCCACCCCAGGTCACACTGCCAAGCTCTAGTTCCACTTTAGGGACACTAGAGATCCTACCCTGAGGTGAAACCTGACCCAGGTGTCCTTCTCTCTGGCCAAACCATTTCCTTATGCATGCACCAAACAACCCCACGAGTCATGAATGTTCTAGAGCGTATATCACCCTTTATATATTGTTTTCTCTACACTTGACCATCTCATTTTCACTACAACCTTGGGAATTGTTTGTATTTATATCACCTCATTTTACAGATAAGAAAAACTAATACCTAGAGTCCAAGAGACTCATTCAGTTAGTGAATGTCAATCCTGGCTTTGGATCCCTACCTTCCAGCTCTAGGTCCTGTATACTTCCCATTCTACCATATTGCTTTATCTTCATATAGTGGAGCTAAAGTGAGGGACAGGGAAGAGAGGAAGTCTCCACCTTATTCCTCCAACAGGAGCTGTCAGCCTGAAGTTACACAGAATCTTCTTTACCCTAAAGTTGAGGGAGTTTAGGGGCGCCTGGGTGGCGCAGTCGGTTAAGCGTCCGACTTCAGCCAGGTCACGATCTCGTGGTCCGTGAGCTCGAGCCCCGCATCAGGCTCTGGGCTGATGGCTCAGAGCCTGGAGCCTGTTTCCGATTCTGTGTCTCCCTCTCTCTCTGCCCCTCCCCTGTTCATGCTCTGTCTCTCTCTGTCCCAAAAATAAAAAATAAATAAATGTTGAAAAAAAAAAAAAGTTGAGGGAGTTTATACATTAGTGTTATCTTTATAGGTAGTAGCATAGATGAAAACCTACCTAGTATAGTGTGAGGTTGCCTGGAGAAGGCCCTCCCCTCAGCCTAAAACCCAATAAGGTGGCTCAAATTGAAACTCCACTCTTAGAGCCCATTCTTTTGAGTCTTAAAGTCATGGGGTAGCAGAGCTTTGGAATCAGATATGTCAGGATTCCCAAACCCATTTCCACAATTCAGTTGTGTGGCCTTAGGCAAGTCTATCCTTTCTATAATTCTCATCTATATTGTGAACAGAACCTGCTACATAATTTGTAAAGCCCAATACAAAATGAAAATGTGGGGCCCCCTTGTTCAAAAATTAAGAATTTCAACATGGTGGCGCCTGGGTGGCTCAGTCAGTTAAGTGTCCAAGTTTGGCTCAGGTCATGATCTCATGGTTCACCAGCACAGCATTGGGCTCTGTGCTGACAGCTCAGAGCCTGGAGCTTGCTTCAGATACTGTATTTTCCTCCCTCTATGCCCCTCCCTGTATTTTACTCTCTCTCTCTCTCTCAAAAATAAATAAACATTAAAAAAAAAAAGAATTTCAACATGGCCACAGCAGAACATTAAACCAAGAGTGGGGCCCTCTCAAACATAGAAGTTTCCATGCCCATGAAGCCAGCTCTGAGAACAGAGAATTGTTTTATGGAAAGGGTGCTAAGAGAATTTAGTGTTGAGTGTAATGTTTAATTTCTGTCCCTTTGGTCCATGCTTCTCAAGCGAGAAGACCCGTTGGGGGTGTTTCCTGCAAATGTAGGTTCCCAGCGTCTTTCTAGTACATTCTGATGTGGGGGGAAGAAGATAGAAATGTACATTTTAACAAGGATCCCAAGAGATTTTGATGAAAATAGAAACCACTCTTTGAAAAACTTAGCAGTTAAGTCCTTGAAAGTCATAGTTTTACAAACTCCAGCACATAGCTGACCCAGTGGCTTTGGTCCCCTGGGTGTGCTCTGGAGAAAATGGTCACAGATCTATGAACTAAAAGAACCAGTCATCAGGAGTTTAACATTTGGGATTCTTATTATACTTGTCATGAAGCATCATCAGCTCAACAAAACTCCCCATGAGGAACAGCAATCCAAGCCAGGGTGGCAGCTGGCCTTGGGTACACCAGCCCTTCTGTGATTCCATGCTTCCTGAGGTCAATAGGATGGGCCTTTGTCTGCTCATTCCTTACTGCATTTCGACCTTAAGATTCCCAACCACTCCTCCTGCATCTTGAATTCTGCCCCTGGGGTTCTATGGGTGCTATGGAGGCACCTGCTCTCCTCAGCATCCTCAGTATGCCCCACAGGTAGCCTAGGTCCGTGTCCAGGTCACTCTCAATCACTGAAGGGAGATAGGGCTTCTTCCCTAACCCAGGATATAAAAGCACCTTGGAGTTCAGCAATCCTGATAGCTGCATTGTGATAATTTGCATCCCCCACTGCATTTAAGCCTTACCACAATCCTCTGAGGGTGACTTTGTGACCCCATTTTACAGATGAGGAAACTGAGGGCAATTTGTACACTTCCCTAATGGGAAGAGGTGGACACAACATCCCTGAAAGACAGAGAATGCACATATTAGCAATCCTTATTTTACAGTTGAGGAAACTGAGGTTCAAATGGGGTAGGCAACTCCCCAAAGTCTCAAATGCTCTAAGCAGAGGAGCTGAGATTTGAAGCCAAGTGACCTGGTGTCAGGCCGAGGTTTCTCCCAGCCCTCCTCTTCTGTGCTTCTCCAAATGTCTTTCCCTCCATCTTTGTCTTAGTCTATTTGGGCTGCTCTAACAGAATTCCAAAGACTGCATGGCTTATGAGCAACAAAAAGTTATTTCTTTCCAGTTCTGGAAGCTGGGAAGTCCAAGATCAAGGTACCAACAGATTCAGTGACTGTTGAAGTTCCACTTCCTGGTTCATAAATGACATTTTTCCCTGTGTCCTCATACAGTGGAAGGTCCAAGGGCACTCTCTAGGGTCTCTTTTATAAGGGCACTAATCCCATTCATGAGTGCTGCTTCTGGATGCCCTAGTCACTTCTTAAAGACCTCACCTCCGAATACCATCACACTGGGGATGTGTTTCAACATATGAATTTGGGAAGAGGGACACAAACATTCAGTCTCTGGCAGTCCTTTTTGTCAGAAGCCTTAAGAAGGAGGAGCTGAATTCAGCTGCAAGGAGAGAGCCTCAGATAGTGAGGGCCCATGGTCCTAACCTTCACAGCCTGCCCATAAGGTTGCCTCAGACTCTGGTGGAGAAGCGCCTGTAAGCTATGGGAACCAAAGAGACCAACCCCAGGTGTGGTGGGTGTCTCCCCTTCAGGTCCAAAATTGGCATCTCTGCTTGAGAAAGAAGGTCAGCTATGGACTCAGCTTCACAATCCAAGGCACTGAAAGGATCCCTTCTTTCCCAAGGCACTATACCCTGGCCTCCTGTTCCTCCTCTCTCATGCCAACAAACCATACCGCCCACACTGCCACCCCGACCTGTCCTTCAAGTCCTTCCTTGTTCACTCCCACACCCCCAGCCTCCACACCTGCTGCCATGGTGAAGAAATTCGAGGACAAGGAGCTTGGGGGAGGTTACAAAGCCAGGTGGCAGTAGACATTGCATGAAAGCAGGACATGCCTACACTCTGGATTGTCACTGGCAGCAACCTGCTGGTGGTCAGGCATGTCAAAACTTTAGAGTACTTAGATGGAAAAGAAAAACTTGTCAAAATGGGAACTTAGAAACCTTGTGATCATCATCTTCAGCATCACTTTTGGGAACTTTCTTTCTACCATCTCTTTTGTGATGGGCTCTACTCTAAGCAATTTTCACATATTAATCTATCCATTGAGCATTTAGCACATTTAACTTCTTTACTTGCCTTATCCCAATGACCTTGAGGGTCTAAGACTTTTATTCACTCATTTTATAGATGAGGAAGGTCAAGTTCAGGAGTATAAAGTCATTTGCTCAAGGTCACACCATCAATAAGTGGTGGACCTCAAGCCCAAATCCAAGTACTTCAGGCTGCAACACCTATATTCTACTGTCTCTGTATCATACAAACATCTTCCTAAGTCACTTCTTGAACTAGCTAAAGTTTCTGAAAGTCTATCTGCCCATCAGAAGCCTGACAAATGGGAGACAGAAGAGAGGTGGAAAAGACAGAATCTCTGCCTTCAAAGGCCTTACCGTTAGGTTTCCCCCACCGGCGTAGCTGGTGAAGCAGACAGGACAGAAGGGAGTAACTGTGGAGTTGGGTGGGTCAGCTGGCCAGAGAAGGCACAGGCTTCTCCCTACAAGTCTCTCTTCTTTTGCAAGTCCCTGGAATCTTATCTTACCCAAGTTTGACCTCCAGTGACATATACAATTTGAGGGAGATTTTGTCCCCCTGACTTTAATGCACGTGTCCTGCTCATCCTGTGATGGGATAAGAGATGCCCAGATAGCAAATAAAACATTATTTGTGGACAGGTTTGTGGACATATTTCTGGAATTGTTTCGCATTCAAGTCGGTAGACAGTAAGGCTCGCCCTCACCAATGCAGGTGGCCATCATCCAATCTGTTAAGGGCCTGCATAGAACAGAAAAGTGGAGGAAAAGCAAATTCTTTCTCTGTGCTTGAGTTAAGACATCCATGTTCTCCTACCCCCACACATTGGGCCTCCTGGTTCTCTGGCTTTTGGGCTCAGACCAGTATTTGTACCATTAACCCCTGATTCTCAGGCCCTCAGACTCAAACTGAATTATACCTCCAGCTTTTCCTGGTTCTCCAATCCGCGGATGGCAAATCATGGGACTTCTCAGCTTCCATAACTGTGTGAGCTAATTCCTAAAATCCGTCCATCCATCAATCAATCAGCTTTCCATTGTTTCTTTGGCGAACCTTCCCTAATGCACACCCTCTATTCTAGACTCTCTGCTAGCCCCACCTCACATGGTCTAGTACCCTTTGTGTTTGAACTAGCAGTCTGTAGCCCTTAAACCTTTCTTTGCTCTAACTAAATCCATTTGTAGGGATGTAGATGATGACATTGTTCAGTGAGCTCACCCCACTGTGCCAGTTGCCAGCTTCCCACTGGAGTGCGATGGAGAGAGAAAGAGCATGGGTTCAAGTCCAGGTCTTGCCAAATATAGCTGGCCAGTGACCTTGAGCAAGTCACTGTACCTCTTTAAGCCTCCTTTTAGCTATAAAACATAGAAAATCATGTATGATCATTGCAGCTGATGCACAGATTGTCCTGAAGATTTAATAAAGGAAAAGAGGGAGAAGGGCTTTGAAAAGTGTGCATTCCATTTCACTGTCAGGTTGAACTGTTTCCTACATGCCATCAACATGGTCTGTGGATCAAGTTTGATGGATATTGACCCATTGCCTTCCCAGCATCTGGTCCTTCTCTTGCCAACAGTACCCTGATTGCTCTTTGGGTATTCAGTACATGTGTGTTGGATGGAATAGCTATCCATATCCAGGGATAGACTCCAACTAGCTTAAGTCAATAAGGATAAAGCCTCCTCCTGCACACAATGGTTGGTTAAGGGAAGATCATATAACTCAGTCTAAGCCAATGAGGGGGTGATATTCCTCAAACATGTATAGGAGCTACTAAAAGACATGATATCTTACCTCCAAGAGCATCAGGTCTAACACTTTATAGCTTTTTTGCTAGCATGAGAGCATAGCTTGTTTGCTAGAACTGCCAAGGTACTACCATATAAAAGAAATCTAAGGATGAAGCCCACATGTGTGAGGCAGAAGGAGAGAATATGGCCCTGGTAATCTCAGTTGCTGGAGCTAACCCTACCTGATGTCATCCTAACTGCCAGACTTTTTAGTTATTCATATAACTAAATAAATGTCTTCCACCATTTGAGCCTGTTTGAGTTCGATTTTCCTTTATTTACAACAGAGAACTCTGCTACATCCGTCCTCTTTCTCTCCTCTCTTTCCTTGTTCAGTGCTGGAGGCCTCTGTCTCACAGAGGGGGGAAGAAAAAGCAAAACAGAGAGGGAAGAAAAGAGGAGAGGATTTGAAAGCCAAGTCCATAGATCTGACTTCTTGGTAGATGCTCTGGAAAGAGGTCCAACGCAGGGGACTCTTGGAGCTGTTGGCCAGAATAAGTTCCAGGTTTATTTGGAAATGTCAATGGTCTATCCTCTCCCTTCTCACACAGATAATCAAGAGTTGGCTGGAAGTGCTGATCCCCACCAAACCCAGCCAAGGAAATATCACTGCTCTGGAATTCTGAGTCTTTCCAGAGGTACAAACCATCATGTTCAGAGTGAGCTCCAAGGCTGGGGCCAGAGGCCACCTCATGTTAGTGACCCAGCTGGAGCACCACGAGCCATTTCACAGACACTAGGAGAGAATCCTAGATGCAGTCCTGCTTGCTCCTATTCCACTATGCCCCGATCCTGCCCCAAAAGACAAGAGGAAATGAAGCCTGAGGGCTAAACTCACTGACCTTAGAGAACAGTACAAGAACTCAAGGGCACAGCACAGCCTCTCCTGGCAGCAGGATTTGAGATATTGTGAGACTTAGTGGTTTCCTGAAGTGCGAGGCGTGTACCTGGAGATAACTAGGACCACCTAAGATTGCTCTGAATCTAAGCTGGGGGAGGGAGGTGAGACTGGGGGATGATGGGAGAATAGCCAACAACCCTTCCAAAGGGCTGGGCCAGTTCAGGGGCAATTCAGGCAACTGCCAACACTTGTGGTTCCAGAAGGAGGGACCACATCACAGCAGCAGAAAGTTAGGGAGACAGTCACTACCCAAGGGGTGTGTGCACGACAGGTAGAGAACCATCCCCCAGTCTTTAGTTCCAACACATACCAGCTGTGTGCCCTCAAAGGGTCTCTTAGAGATTCAGTTTTCTCTTCTGAGACATGGTAATAATAATAATAATAATTCCTCCCTTATAAGATTGTTTTGATGAGTAAGTGCATGCTAAGTGCTTAAGACAGTGCTTGGCACATAGTTGAGCTCAACACAAGGCAGTTTTTGGTTATTGGGAACAAGGGGACCTAGGATTCAATGAGGAGGTTGGCATGGGGAGGCCTTGGTGAGCGAAGCAGGGGCCCAAAGCTCACCCCTCTCTAATTATTCAGCACTTAGCATCTACTAGCTGCAGAGGCAGGATGGAGTCAGAGCCTTGGTGAGGGCAGGTCACTATAGGGCTGGGCCAAGGCCTTCCCTCCAGCTGTAGAGGAGGCTCCCTCTAAAACTGGGGTAGATAGGGCTTACTGAGGAGTGCTCAGTGGTCCACTGCCAGGGTCTACAAAGGGCAGACCCTAGAGACAAGAGGCAGGGACAGACAGGCAAACAGAGAAAGCAGTGGGTCTGCACAGAGCTGGCCAAGCTGGTGCCTGTCCATGGCCCTCTGTTTTCTGTTCCTCTCAGTGTGGAATCAGTAAATCTAAGGGAAAAACCAAAGGAATGAGAGCCTTTGTCTCTAGCTGTGTGGTTCAGAATTTCCTTAACCAAATGTCCTTGAATTTTCACTCCTGTTTCTGTATTTCATTTTTTAAAGTATACGACCATTCTTTTTTTAAGAGACTGTATTCTGCAAGAATGTTCCTGTGTCCTGTGAATGCACTGGGAACCTCTGCTCCCTTGCCATTGGTCATGACAGGCAGTGGAGCAGAATACTGAGAGCATGCCCAGAGCAAGACTGCAGCATTTGGAACCCAGCACCATCACACTCCCACTTCTGGAGCTGTGTGATCTTGGATATGTTCTCCAGCCTCTCTGTGCCTTCGATTCCCATCTTTAAAAAAAAAAAAACAAAAAAAAAACAAAAAAAAAAACAAGTGGAGATAATGGTAAGTTAAATTAGCTGATAGGGATAAAAGCACTTGAAACAGTACTTGGTACCTGGTAAAGGGCACACAAGTGTTTATTGTACTGTTATCACAGTACAGTACAGAGCCCGGGTCCACAGCCCCAAGCTGCCACAGCTCTGCCCAAGCCCTTGAGTTCCCCGCAAAGACTCAGGGCCTTCTTAATTGCTCAGTTATAACCCAGGCTGTGGCACAAACCACACATTCACTGAAGGCTTAATGGATCCACTAGGATTCTTTTGGTTACAAGTAAGAGTAAGCCTGACCCAAATTGACATCAGCAAAAATAAGATTTTATGAGCACACATAACTGAGGAGTGCATGGCTTGGTTCAGATGCTCAAAGGATGAGGTCAGGCTCTGGTGTCACTTTCTTGACTTGGCTCTACTTTACGTGTTGACTCCATTCTCCGACTGGATCCCTATTCACGGTCTCCAAATGGCTGCCAACATCGGCCGAGGCCATCTCTTCCCTGACTTACAATTAGTGAGAAACTAGGGAGACCGCTGCCCTGCAGGTGCAAGCAGAAGCCCTCAGTCCAATCCGTTGCCTCTCTGATCGGCCTGAGTTGGTCAGGCGATAGTCACCAGCATTTCGAGCAGCTAGGTCTAGGTCAGGTGCTACCCCTGAAGCCAGAAATGGAGCCACGTGGAGAGAAGTGGAGGCCCAGACAGAAATCGAAGGGCTACTCCCCTGCACAAACAACAACAAAAAACAACAAAAATAAGTTTGCAGTATTTGAGGATGGCAGAAGTGAATTACAACATAGACGGGGAAAAGTTCTGCTTCCCTTTCCTTACCGCCTCTCAGCAGTTCATCTCTTCTTTCCATCCTCCAGACCAGAGGCCAGGCAAGCTGGGAGTATGATGGTTAGGAATCGCGCTTGGGAACAAGACCGCCTTGGGCAAGTCTTGGCTTTGCCACTGATGCCTGTGAGATCAGGGCAATTGACTTTACGGCCTTGCGCCTCTGTTGCCTTGTCTGTACCTCGGGGGATCCTAGGAAAGGGTAAAGCGTAGGGGTGTGTGTCCAACCCACAGTAGATAACCAGTTTGACTTGCAGCTGTTACTACTGAGTGGATATTCCCGCTCCAACTCTGATATCTGTCACTCAGAGCTGGGCTCTGGCCTGAAAGCCTTCAGCAGAGAGAAGGTGACCCAGGCCAGGGGCAGGGAAGCCACTCAGTGACTGACTCACTCACTGTGGAGATGAGGAAGAAGCCATGAATGTAGGACCCAGGAGAGCCAGGTTGGGGCACAGGCCAGAAGGCAGGATGGTCAGGCCAGGAATTCCTAAGAAGCACTCCTTACCCTCGTAAGAAAACCACAGCATCTCCTTTTGCCTTCAGAACCCTCTCTCCTGAGGGAGGCAGTGAAAAACACCATCCAAATAAGGTCCAAAGCCGTGCCGGAATTTGCATGCAGAGTGTTTATATAGATTAGAACATCTCTGTTGACTCGCAGCTTAAACCTCCGAGGCTTTGCAGTCCATCAAAGTTTAATGTTCTGTTTCGTGATGTTCCTTGCCATCATTAAGTGGCTCTGTCAGCTCTGAGAAGGGAAACTTCCCCCTTCAGGGTACATTTCCCCTGCCCCGAGCCGGAGAGCCCCGTTGCTAAGGGCATCTGTTCTGTTTGCTTTTGAGAAGTACAGATGTGAATAGTCACCAAGTCACATCTTTTGTTCTGCTCATCTGGCAGCTGGGGCACCGGCTGATGTAACAGCTGCAGAACACAGGGGCTCCCCGGAGGGGAAAAAGAGAAAAGAAAAAAAGCCAAATGGAGCCCAGGAGGATACGCCAGCACTTGGAGGCCTCCAAAAATTGGGTCTATTCTTAGGAATCTCTCTCTACAGCACTCCAACCAGCGTGAAGGCTGATGGGATTCGATTCGGTTCAACCCGCGTCTGTTGGGCCTGCCCTGGGCAGCTGTGAGGGGAAGGTGGTGACTCCTAAAGGTCGCTTCTTGACCTTTGCAAGAGTGAAGTCTGGTCAGGGGCTGGGAGGCTCCTGGCTGGGGAAGACCTAGCTTTCCCGTGGAAAAAAATTTTTAGAAAGGCGCTCATCTGGGTCCCATTCCTATCAGAGGACGGGGCCAAGACGAGTATCTTTACCAGTGGGAGCTCAGACATCACCTGAGCTAAGTTCATTGTTCAGGTCGACACTACAGCTACTTCTTGAGTTTCCAGTGGGTTTTCTACACTGTGAGAGCATGAGATGAAGAATGAATGTTCAAGAAACCTTTGTCTAGTTGATGACTACCTCAAACCCTACACCCAAATTAAGCTCCTATGTCAGAATAATGCCATAATATAAGCAGAAGGAAGCAGAGATGAGTATTAATCCAGATCCAATCACATCAGCTCCCTCCCCTCACTGCCTCATTGGTCCAAACCATCATTATCTCTCCCCCTGGGTTATGGCAGTTGCTTCCTAACTGGTGCCACCCCCTTTTTTACTGATTTTGTGAGCACACAATCTATATCACGTCACTGTCGTGCTCAAAGACTTCCACTGGTTTCCCATCTCAACAAAAAGCAAAAGTCAAAGTCCTTCCATTAAGTGACTTTCAGGGCCCTGCATGATTTGTGCCCCCAGGTGAGCGAAGCCACCTTGGAAGTGGCTCGCTCGTAAGCCCCTCACTGAGCCATCCCATCGGACATAGGGAGCAGACGCGAGCCTGTCCTTCCTGAGCCATCATGAATGAGGCTCATGAATGAATCATGAGCAGGATCATGAATGAATAAACTACAGTCATTTTTGTAAGCTACTAAGTTTAAGGTGATTTGTTACACAACACTGGATAACCATTAGGATTTCACATTTAAACAAATAATTCACCACTAAAAAGATTCAAAGGCCACTGTTGTAGAAACGTATTTAATGAAAGGATAAACTTTTTACTGTGCATTAGATTTCAAAAGGTTGTAACACAGCACGTATAAAAATCTTAAAAACGTATTTTAGCATAACAAGTTTCTTTTAGTATAAAGTTCTCCTGAAATTTGAATTTTTCATTAATTCCTTCCATAATAGGTAGAGACAAGTTGCAAAATGCATCTCAATATTTAAACAAAATTGCCAATGGTTTATTGGCTCTAATTTATCTTTTTTAAGTTTATTTCTTTATTTTGAGAAAGAGAACACAAGCGGGGGAGGAGTAGAGAGAGAGGGAGACAGAGAATTGCAAGCAGGTTCCGCACTGTCAGCACAGAGCCTGATGAAGGGCTCAAACTCACAAACTGCAAGATCATGACCTGAGCGGAAGTCAGACACTTACCTGATTGAGCCACCCGGGCGCCCCTGCTCTAATGTCCTTATAGAGGGAAAGAGAATGAAAGGGGGAGGAAAGCAATTCTGTCTTTTATTTCTATGCCCCCTACCTTCTAAAGTAGCCATTGGGTGCTCAGCCTGAGCTGAGCATGGGTGGCTCAGTCCATTAAACATCAGACTCTTGATTTTGGCTCAGGTCACGATCTCTCAGTTGGTGAGTTTAAGTCCCATATTAAACTCCACGCTGACAGTGTGAAGCTTGCTTGGGATCCTGTCTCTCTGCCTCTCTCTCTCTCTCTGCCCCTTCCCTGCTCTCGTGTGCTCTCTCTCTTTCTCAAAATAAATAAATAAATAAAAATAATAAAAAATAAAGTAGCCATTGTCCTCAAAATCTCAGGACAGGCATAGTCACAGATAAAATGTAAAAGGAATAAAATAAGTTAATTCTTAGGCTGAGCTACCAAAAGCCCAGTGCCTGATGACCTAGGAAATCTGGACAAGTTTGGGGTGTTTTTCAACATTTCCTTTGTTTTATTGTTATTGGCAGTGGTGGTGGCTGTAGTGATGGTGCCTTTGACCTTCACCCAAGTAAGGTGTAGCTCTACCAGATAGGCCAGCGGGGCCAGACCGGGGCAGCCTGGTCACAGAGCGGTTAGAATCCCTTCCCTGCGTCCCTTCCCTGTGACTGATTCCTTAACTCCTCTCTATGCCCCCTTAGTTTCACGTATGTTACTGTTCCTTGCAAACAGAACAAGCCTGAGTCAATACATCCACACTGAGCTTTCAGGAGACTAAAATTTCATTCTTTTTACTAAGACTCCCTCACTCTGGCATTGATTTTTTTTTTTTGAGACAAAATAGTTTACATTCCTCTCAATTTCCTCTTATTGCTTTGATTTCAACTGTGTTTTCCAGTCTGTCCAGACCCACTGAACCTTAAAACGGATCACCCGTCCTACCAAGATGCTCCTCTCAGCCTTTAATCTTCTGGAAGTTTTACAAATATGTCTTCAGTATCTTCATTGAGGAGAATCTTGGACTTTTAAACTAAGCTGAAGTGGGGAGAGACTTCCCGCAGAACTTCATAGTTGTTTGGGGTTTTAAAACCCCACAACCAGAAGATTAAGGTAGTGTCAGACAAACAGGTAGAAACAATCTGAGCAGGGGCTGGGTGACTTGAAGATTAAGTGTCCACAACCCCACCCAAAGTAAACATGAAACTCCCCTGAGAATCCCTTCAGTTCTGTTGTTGCACAAATGGACTAACCCTCTCTGAGGCCCAATGCAAATATCTGTTCCGTGTTTGTTATTCTAACATGTCGACGTCCTCTTCCTATTTGCCAACATAAGCTCTTTTGAAGACAGGGACCATTTTTGTCATTTGGTTAAACAGAATCCAGGATTAGGGGCTTCTAAATGCTGGATAGGGAGAGATGGGGTGAGTCAGGGTAACATAGAGGAGGTTTCTAACGTTTTTAACCATTTAACCATTTTAACCATGTAACCACAAGCATCACAAATCCATGGAGAAGGAAAGGATTACTCGATAAACAATTCCAAGATATTCACTAGCCATTTTGAGGGAGAAAAACTCCATTTTGGTCCTAACCTCATGCAACGAACCAAAATAAATTCTAGAAAGATGCAAGAGACAAATGATACAAAAGCAAATCGCTAAACAGACATACAGGTCAATGGAACAGAATTGAGGGTCCAGAAATAAATCTTTATATTTGTTCTTACATCGATGGCCAATTGATTTGCAACAAAGGTGCCAATGCAATTCTTTGGAAAAAGGATAGCCTTTGTAACAAACAGCGTTGGGACAATTGGAGGGTCACAGGCAAAAGATCAATTAGACCCTTACCTCCCACTATCCACACAAAAATCCACTCAAATTGATCATGGACTTAAATGTAAGAGCTAAAACAATCAAACATTTAGACGATAACACAGGAGACCTTGGGTTTAAGAGCTTGGGTTCAGCAAGGATTTCATAGGTATGACATCATAAGCATGATTCATGATAGAACAAACTGAGGGGCGCCTAGGTGGCTCAGTCGGTTAAATGTCCGACTCTTGATTTCAGCTCAGGTCATGATCTCACGGTTCTGAGTTCTCACACAGCCTTGAGTCGGGCTCTGTGCTGACAGTGCTGAGACTGCTTGGGATCCTCTTTCTCCCTCTCTATGCCCCTTTCCTACTTGCGCTCACAAACTCTCTCTCTCAAAATAAATAAAAAATAAATATGTTTTTTATTTTTTTTAATTTTTTTTTTTAATTTTTTTTCAACGTTTATTTATTTTTGGGACAGAGAGAGACAGAGCATGAACGGGGGAGGGGCAGAGAAAGAGGGAGACACAGAATCGGAAACAGGCTCCAGGCTCTGAGCCATCAGCCCAGAGCCTGACGCGGGGCTCGAACTCACGGACCACGAGATCGTGACCTGGCTGAAGTCGGACGCTTAACCGACTGCGCCACCCAGGCGCCCCAATAAATACGTTTTTTAAAAGAACAAATTGATAAGTCAAACCTCATCAAACTGAAAAACGTTTGTCCTTCACAAGACATCGTTAAGAAAATGAAAAGACAAGCGGTCGATGGGGAGAAAATCTTTGCAAATACAACACCCCGCTCTCACGGTTCATCTCCTTTAAGGGGTACACAATGAACAATTTAACAAGTAAGAAAAATATCAAAGAGTGATTATCGCTCTGCAGAAGACAAAGCCACGTTAGACTGTGTAGTTAGAAAAGAGTCTTCTGTTGGGATGTCATTTATATCAAGGAACTTGAGTTCTGAATAACTAACAAAAAGTCATGTGATGATTCTAAGAGAGCACCCAGGCAGAAGCAACGGCTTGTGCAAAGGCCCTTAGGTGGTCACAAGCTCGACATGTTTGAGGAAATAAACAATGGCTGGTGACATTAGTCAAATTGGGCGAGGAGGACAGTAGTATAAGATGAATCAAGAGTCATAGAAAAATGACTGGTCCCAGGGGGCTTTGAGAAATAAGGTGAGGACATGGTCTGTCCTCAAATGTGACTGAAACAGATCCGTGTGTGAAATCTACTGAACGGAGAATGGATTCCAAAAAGGTGTATCACTTAGAGTTCTTGGGTGCAAATAACAAAGCTGACCCTGGCTGGTTTAACGGAAAGAAATTTATTTTCATTTTCTGTATTTATTTTAATTAATTTATTAAATTTATTTCTTCTAAAGAATTTTATTTTAAAAAACACGTTGGGCAGCTCATAGATTTTTCTGGAGCATGTGTAAACTCGCAGGCCCCCAAGTCAATCGCCTATTCTGTTTCCAAAAATAAAAAACATGGCACAGACCTTCCTTTTTCAGTCTTCTCACCACTGAATCAAAGTCTCTGAATGGCAAAGCCTGGGTCACCAGCTTACATCCTCATTGCAAAGGAAGCTAGGAATTTGAGTTTTCTAGGTTCTGACTTTAGACAGCGGAGCTTCCAAGGCTGGAATTTTCTGAAATATTAGAAGGGTATTTTTAAAAAGGACAGTGAAAACAGAAAACATGAAAAAAGTCCATGAATAAGAATGAGAGCAAAAACATGGATCCAAATTAGGAAACTGTTACCATAGTCCAGGTGAGGGATAATGGAAGACTTGGTAAGTTGGTGGTTCTCAGCGTATGGTTCATGGCTGGCATAATCTTCTGAGAACTTTGAAAGAACCATCAATTTCAGGCCTACCCTGAACTTACTAATTCAGAAGCTCTGAGGATGGATGAGGCCCAGCAATTTGGTTTTTTACGAGGCACCCAGACAATCCTGTTGCATGATCACGTCTGAGAACAGTGGGTCTAGGACATGGAGAAAGGAGGAATATTCAGAAGTAGTCTGCAGAACTTCTTGACGTATTTGACATGGAATTTAAGGGACAGAGGAGGGACTCAAGGAAATCGCCTAGGTTTCACTTGAGCAGCTGGGAAGCTAGTAGCACCTTGTACCAAGATGGAGAGACTGAGACAGCTGACTGAGGGGGGTGAAGACTGGGGACAGGCAGAGTTTGTTGAGCATGCAGGGAAGACACTAAGCAGGCAGTTGGCCATGAGTCTGGAGTGTTTGGGAAAGGCCAGTGGTGGACACAGAGGTTTGGAAAGCATCAACATTTAGATAGTATTTAAAGCAAACGTGTGGTCACCAAGAGAAGATGTAAAAGAAAATGGGATCCAAGACAGATTTCAAAAGTCAAAGTAAAATGTGAGAGAAGCATTCAACCAAAGATAGAGTTGGAGAGGCCATGGTGGGCACAAACAAGCGTGGTGGACAACTCTTATAGGATGTGATGTAAAAGAATGCAAGAAAAAAGTGTTTGCAGGAAAGGGCATGGTCTACTCTGTTGGATGCTGCAGAAAGATAAGAAGAGAGTGACCCCCTGGCAACATAGAATTTTGGGGAATCATATGGAAATTACTAGATTTTTTTTCTACATTTTTTTTTCCTGCTACCCAGAGGGGTACAAAGTTAATAAGGAAGATTAGGTAACATATTAGTCAGTTCAGGCTGTTATGCAAAATACCATATGCTGGGTGGCTCAACAAACAGAAATTTATATCAGGATGCCAGCATGTCA
The DNA here is from genome assembly GCF_016509475.1 of Prionailurus bengalensis. Taxonomy (NCBI): domain Eukaryota; kingdom Metazoa; phylum Chordata; class Mammalia; order Carnivora; family Felidae; genus Prionailurus; species Prionailurus bengalensis. Next base: position 185,319,537 of record NC_057344.1, on the reverse strand, counting down.
GGCTCTGGCCATGGCCATCTTCCTAGCTTGCAGAAATATAGCTGCCTTTTCACTCTGCCCTCACAGCAAACTATCTTGTATCTCTTCCTCAAAGAGCACTAATCCCATCATGGAAACCCTACCCTCATGACCTGCAAATACCATCGCTTTGGGGATTAGAGCTTCAGGTTATCAAGAAGATACTTTTCCTTCGCTCATTTCGGAGGAAAGTGCATGAATCTGAGACACTGCTAGGTTAGTACTCTAAAGTCCTCTTCAATTCCCATCCACTGTGCCCTCCCCCCATCAGGTTCTCATCATCCCACCTGTCACCAGACCTTCAATTTTGCTACCCTGCCTCCATTGCATCTTCCATGTACCAGACTGATTTCATGAAAATGCAATTCTCTCCATGCCAGTCCTTTTCCCCAAACCCATGGCTCAGCAGTGTTTCCAAACCGTACCTGATTCTAAGAATCACCAGGGTGCTTGCTAGTTGATCCCAAGGTCCTCTATCAGTTCTGGAGTGAGTCTGGGGCATCCAAATTTTTATCAAGTGTCATCCAAGTGACGCTTATCATCAAGGAAGTTTGAGAAACACTTTTCCACATGATAAAGTTCAAGATCCTTAGCAGGGAATGATGGAGCCTGACAAACTGGCCCCACCCTCTCTCTCTCTGCAGCTCTTTGGAATTCTCCACCTGGCAGTTCAACTCCAGCCACAGGGAACTGAGAGTGGCTCCTGACCACCCCATTCTTCCTTGTATCCCATAATTTAGTATGTGATTCTTGGCCTGAAAGGAGGCTCTCTCTTTACTTGGCCACCTGGCCAATTCCTCCTCATCGTTCACCTCCCTGCTTAGAGCTCCCTCTTCCATGAGGGCCTCTTGTCTGTATCCTCCTTGTTGATGCTCATTGTTTCATTCAGTACATTTCCACTTCAGCAACCATTTCAAAGTTTTATATTTGCCTGTTTGCATGTTTGCCTCCCCACCAGATTGGTAGGTCCTCAGAGAAGGGAATGGGTCTTTCATTTTTATAACCCTGGCTCCTTGAACAAAACCAGGTGCAATGCAAATACCCAATAGATGTTTGCGGACTAAATAGTAAATTACTATGGACAGGACAAAGGAATCCAACAGAATTGCATATTTCTTGAGGACTACTATTAAAAATCAGCACACATGTACACACACACACACACACACACACACACACTCACAGTGGTACCCAAAGAGAAGGAGAAAGTCACCCAATGTTGAAACCGAAGCATCTGGTGTTGCAGACAATAATGGTGACAATTAAACACAAGCTGGTCCCTCTCTGGGTTCAGATTCAAATGAAAGATAGACAAAGAACTCAGTCAGAATAGTGAAAGCAGCATTGTTTCTGACAGTCACGCTGGAGAATGTGGAGGCTTCTCAGACTTTGTTGAAATTCTGAATATCTTTTTCTGATTGAAGAGCTTGGGATAAACCACCTCCCAGAAGATTGGTCAGAGCCCTGACCCACAGATCTGCTGCTTCGGGAGACCAGTCTGCTCTGAAGGGGAACAATAATTGTTACTGCCCCCTCATCCCCCTCGGGAGAAGACCCCTCCCCAACCTCACCAGCCAGAGAAAGTTACTTCTATTTCCAGGAGGAAAGAAGGAAGAATAGAGAGTGACAGAAGTGTTTCAGTCATATATTTCTGTCCTGGGAGTGGAGTGGAAGTTCCTCTCTCTGTGGAAACATGGGCATGGGGGACACATTCCCCCCCACTGGCCCCCACTGTGGAAGTGCTTCAAGAAGGGCTGATATTGTAGAGTCAGGTTTAAGAAGGAAGTGAGAAGTTTTTCCAAAGTCAGAAGGGAAATGGAAAAGTTCACATCACGTGAATTTGCGGAGAGCTGAGAAGAAGTCTGTATGAAAAACTCAGAACCCGAAGTTCAAATACTTCCCAACTTCAAGGTTGGGAGAAGGCAAGGTGGAGGAACCACTTAACCTCTCTCAGCCTCCCTTCAACCATCTGTCAAATCTAGCGGGGGTGAAAAGGGGGTCAGTTAACTTCTGTTGTGCCTCTGAAATGAGATGATAGAGGGGCTGGACTCAGTGTTACCTATTGCCAGAGGTAATTGTAATAGCCAATGTCAAACTCGAGATGGGTGACTGGGGAATCCACGCTTCTGCCATTCTAGTGGCTGGCTCTTCCTCATCAACTTCCTCTCCACTTTTCTACCAGGTCTGTCCACCTCACCAGGCTCTTCCAACATCAATTTTGCCCCCAAGACCCCAAGAGAATTTAGGCTTTCTGGCCTGTCAAATGCTATTGCAGTTAACATTCAAGAACTTTTCCACACTAATTCTGCTCTCTATGCCCTTGAACTATGTCTTTATTGTTATCACCACCTCTGGGTTATGAGGTCCTAGGGAATCTCATGCCTAGGAAATAAGCCCCTTTATGAATTCAATAGGGGAAAATCTTCCATGGCACAAACAGGCCTTCACCCCTAAATATTTGATGTTGACTGTAAATTCTTGAGCTGTGTTCCTTACAACTTCACTTTCTGTCATATGTTACATAGCCACCAATATTTTCGCCAGGGAAAGGTCTACCCCATCATCAGATACATTCAACAGATGAGGACCACAGGTTCTAACCGGCTAAGCAATCTTGGCCAAGATCTCCCTACAAGAAAGAGACAGAACTGAGGCTAAAACCAGGCTCTAGCCCCCAGCCATGCCGCAAATGTGTTCAGCTCCTTGAGGTCTGACTCTGTCCTGAACTCTTCAGATTTACTTAACCAACACTTGTAGAACACTTACTGTGTGCTAGGCACTGTGCGAAGCACTTTACAAACATCAACTCATTTAATCTTTATAACAGCTGGAGATGAGCAACCTTTGAGAAGCTACTTAACCTTTTTTGTGTCTGAATTTCCCCTTCTGGAAAAAGGTGATTCGAAGAAGTACCTACTTCATAGGGTTGTTATGACAGTATAATAAGTTAACACACCTTGAGCACATAGTACCATAGAACGGTACCTGGCATAGAACAAGTACTACATGATTAAATATTTGCAGTGTAAATAATAGGGACAAGAACAATGATGGATCTGGGAATGTCTTCGAGAAGGAGGGAAAAGTTCTTAGGGGGCCACCTACTTGGTGGGGAGGTGACCAGTGTCACACTAGTGAAGGACCTTCTTCCACTTTGTTCTGGTCCCCACCGATGAGGGACCTAGTCCCCACCATTATGAGATGCAGCTTTAGATGAGAGTAAAGATGCCCTCTAAGATGTAAAGATGCATTTGCTAGCTGTTATTTACAGACATGCTAACAATGGAAAACTCATGTTCCCCCATCTGACCAACCCTGAGAGCAATGCCAAAGATTTCCTGTAATGAAAAGGACTAAAAATACTTTTTGATGATGGAGAGGGTGGAAGTTGAGCAACGCTGACTGAGTGAAATACGGAAACGATACCAAATGGCACCCAAGAAACAAAGCAAGCAGCCCACCTGGCCTTTGATCTCTTGGTCTCACCCCAAGGCTCGGGACGTCTTGTTTTGTTCCAGAAGGCCATGCTCTGTCTTTGTGTTTGCACACTCCACCCAGTTTTCTAGAGAGAAAAGTAGTCGGCCATGAGTAATGCTGAATTATAGCATAAGATGGTTGCCAGTAAATCAAAAGCCTCAGTAATATTACTTTGTCTTCTTTACAGCCCTTGTAAGATCTTTAAGAACTGGGAATATGTTTCATGCTTTGGGGCCTCAACAACTATCTCCATATCTGTTACCAAATTACTGTTATAATCAGATCTTGCGTATGATGTCACATTTTTGTTCAATTTAACTTTTGTTTGTTGGTTTGTTTAGCCGTTTTGTCAAACCATCATGGAATGGCTTCCGTAGTTTGTAAAAACTCTTCACACATATTATTTCATTTATTCTCATTTCCATTCATTGAAAGATAGTCATTGTTCTCACCATCACCCCCTTTCACAGATGAGGAAACTGAGGCACAGAGAAGTGAAGGATCTGATCTGAGATCACACTGCCAGCCGATGATAGCCTTCTGATGCAAAGCCGTTTCTCCAGCTCTACCCTGCCAATCCCCTGAAATTCAACTTAACTCTGTTTGGGGTATCCTCATTGTTACAAATCTTCTCCGTTTATTATGGCTGATTTCCACAAGAGGCCTCAGCCTGGCCAAGAGGAACCTTCTATTTTTCTTTGCAAGTAAGTTTTTCCTCTTCTCCTGTCTGGAAAAGGTAGCTTGGCAGCCAATTCAGTGAGCAATTCAGTGATTTAGGAACAAATATGTGGTACAGCTGAGTCGCTCCAGATGTTGGGCTAAATAAGGCACAACTGGACTTTTTGGGATCTGAAACTTCTTCAGACCAAACTGAGAAAAGGGGCCTAAGAACACTTGATGGAGTAATGATAATATTCTCATTCAATAATGCCTATTACATGCCAAACAATACAGAGAGGCAGGGCTCAAGATAAATAGTCGGTAAATCATATAATTTTATGATAAAAGATAATAATTTCTCTTCCTTTGGTTACTCTTCTTGTAGGAGGACTTTTCCACTCCTGCACTGTTGAATTCAGGAGTAGCTTTATGACTTGAGTTGGCCAATGAAAAGTAGACAGAGATGACACATGTCTTCCAGCTCGCGGTTTCCATCTGCTACAGAGGCTGGCAGTGTTCCAGAGAGAGGCTGCCCTGGGTTCCAGAGAGAGGTGGAGAAACCAAGTTTCAGCCAATCCTTAGTGGACGAGTAGTGTGAGCCAGCAGTATTTCTCCACTGTGTGGAAAGCCACTGATGTTTTCAGATTGTTGTTATAGCAGTGTAGTCCAGCCTGTGCTGACTGGGAAACTTGCACAAGATCCCATAGCTAGTACATGATTAAGCCAGAACAATTTTTCTCCAGCATTTAATGAATGCTTATTGCATTAACAAGGCTAAGTGTTTTCTATATATTATCTTAGTCAATCCCCACAACGACCCCACATATTTATATAGTTCTTATCTTAATGTTTTAATTAAGGACGTTTCAGCTCACATGGCTCATAAGGAGCAGATCCAGGACTTGAACCCAGATTACTCTGAATTCATACCCGAATCTCATAATTACTAATGCATGTTGTATCCATGTTCATTTCTTGAGGACATGGAACTTGAGAAATTGAAAAAAGGAGAATGAATTTGCCAACCACTGTCAGACTGTCAGATGGTAATTATGCACTTACCAAGTTCAGAGAATAAGGTGAACTGCCCCAATTTATAAACAATAACCCAAAGAACGCCCTGTGCTCGGGCAAAGGAGGTGAAAGTACTTGAAACTTCCTTGACACCCCCCCTTTCCTGCTTACCTCCCTACTCAGTTCAGTTCTCCTGCTCAGCTACCAACCCAGAGTTCCCACCTTCTCTCTTGTTAGTGGACAAATGAAGGCACAAGAGCTACCTTCCACCCTGAGGAGAGAGCCAACAGTACCATGGGGAACAGAGGCAACAAAGATTTTTGAAAGACACAGATCTGAATTCATACTTTGCCACTTACCAGATTTGGGACCTCAGGCAAGTTGCTTCCTTTCTGCATCTGTAAAACGGGGTAAGTAATCATGCCTACCTCACTGGACTACCAGGGTGGAAACTGGGATCTTTTTGATAAGTGCCTTGGGCTGGGCCTGGCATATAATAGATATTGATGAACGTTGATCCGCTTAGGAATTTGCCTCCTGATCCTCCCAAAATGTGTGTGGAGCCAACCTCCCTTTGCTCCTAACCTCCCTATCCCTTCCCTGAGAGAACCACATGAGGAAGTGCAGGCTAGCCTACTAGAGGATGAGAAGTCACATGGAATATCAGCAGGCTTTCCCAGTTGGTAATGAACACCAACTTCCAAATGTGAGTGAAACCCTCTTGGACCATCTAGCGTCATCTGAGCTACAGGTAGCTGCAGCCCTAAGAATGACCCCAAGTGAAACCAACACATGAACCACCCAGCTGAGCGCAGCCCAAATTGCTGGCCTACAGAATCGTGAGCAAGTATAACGGTTGCTGGTAAGCCCTTTGGCGATAGTTTGTTATGCACAGAAGATAACTGACATCCAAAGCCTTTAACACACAGCTGGGGGGGGGGGGCGGGGTGCTTCTGGGTTCACATTAAATTTCCATTCTCTAGTACCACCCTCTGTATCACAGGCATGGGCTCCCAACATTCCTGCTCCACTGGCCCTGTCTGAGAATAGACCAACCATACTCCCTTTCACATCATGGAGGCACTTTAGATAGCTGGCCAGTGGCTGTTGTTGCTGAGGTCTCTGGGATTACCTCAGCTCTTCTTTTCTCACAGCCTGGTTGTTCTACAGATTCGATGAGCTTCCCTGGTATCCTTCAGATAAGTTCCATCTATCCTTGAAATAACTAGAGTTGGTTTCTGATGCTCATACTCCCAAAATTCTTAATGAATAAAAGTTTCCTTCAAGAAGTTTGACCCTTCAGATGAGGAAAATGCAGTTGGCAAATATGTTTAAATGATCCTTGTACCCTGAGTGCCATGCTGGTCTCTGCAGAAGAAGAGTGAAGATAAGGCACCAACCTTACCCTCATGGAGTCTCCAATGTAAGAGTCTTCCTGGATCAGTTTTTTTTATTGCTTTTCCCCTTAATTTGCAGACCTGAAACTAAGGAGAGTTCTTTCAAGTAATTGACTTTGAAATACACCTAATTAACTTGAGTTCTAACGTATCATCCTGGCTTTACTAGAAAAACCACAAGCAGATCTGATTCTTCACTACTTGCCCATGGCCATTCAAATACTTGAAAGATGAGGACACAAGTCACCTCTCTTCCTTAGTATCCTACTTAGTAGCCCAAAAGGAGCTAATACTTTTCCCTATGACTTTTAAGCCTTGCTTGATATTGTCTTTCTTTCCCTTCCCCTTCTCCCACCCTGCTTTAAATTTGGCCCCTTTCAGAATTCAGGTAATATAAGGAAAAGCATTCATCGAACCGATCTTGACTTTGACTTTGACTTGGGAGGGGAATGTTTAGAGAAGGCCTGAGAGTGAATTTCTTTGTTAAAAAGATTGTGAAACCCTCACAGAAATTTCATGGAAATTTTTCATGAGGAAAAGGTAGTCAGTAAGTATGTTTAAATGCTCCTGTGCCCTGCACACCATGCTGGTCTCTGCAGAAAAAGAGTGAAGAGAGGCAGAAAAGAACAGGAAGGACAAAGAAGACACTTATATGCCAGGCACCGTTATATGCAGGATCCAAACAACCCTGTGAGGTAGGCAATGGTATCCTCACTTTACAAATGAGGAAACAGAGCCCTGAAGAAGTGAAAAGAATGCCCAAGATCACCAGAGTCTTAATTCCAGTCTAAGCTTGTTACCCAAGCTCCCGCTTTTTCTACTACCTGGCTATTTTTCCAGGAGGAAAGCAATAGAAGCTGAGTTGGAGCTGCACGTGGATGGTGCCATGCACCTTATTAATTGCCATTAGGAATGATAACTCCATAGTTGCCCCTGGCTCCCAGGATGAATTTATTCCAACACTCTCCAAAGAAAAAATTTATTTTAAAGTTGTCTTTTTGATATAAATAAGTAATTATCAACAAATGTCCCACAAAAAGGGGATTCCCTCAGTAATTAAGATGTGAAATAGTAGGACACCTCAAAAACTTAAGATATAGAGTTCCCCATTAATCTCCAAGGGGAAGATACAGCCTGATATTAGTTAGGGTACACCTTAGTCTGCCATAACAAAGATACTCTAAAACACAGTGGCTAAAATAGAAGTTAATTTCTTTTTCATGTATCAGTACAAAGATGAGTGGACTAAGGCAGGACAAGTGGCTCTTCCATCCTCAACACATGGACCCCTAGATGGCACTAGTGGTTACCATGTCTCAGACAAAAAGACAATAGAGAGAGAGTCCAGGGAAAGAAGTTTCTCTTTAAGGAGATAACTAACACACATCACTTGTACTTACATCCCACCTGCCTGAACTCAGCCAAATGGACACAATCAGATAGAAAGGAAGCTAAGGGATGTACAGTCTCTAGTTAGGTGCCCAAGTGTCGGGCCAAAACTCCAAGAGTTCTAGCACCAAAAAAATGCAGAAAGGGAGAACAAATACCAAAGGAAAGTTGGCACTTTCTCATTGTCCCCAAATTTATTTTTACATAAATATTTTACTCTATTTTACACAATGTTCCTCAGGACTGGTATTTCATTAAATAGTTTATTAGTCAGGATAGGGTAGTTAATGATGCAGTAACAAACAACCCCAAACTCCAGAGGCTCAAAACAACCTAACTTTAGTTCTCACCCACACTACATGTCTCTAGTGGAGGAGGGATGGGAAGAGAGGGTCTGCTCTGCTCTCTGAGGAGGAGGATGGAGAAGCTGTCCTCTGGAACAATGCTGATTTCCAGGGTAGAAGGGATGAGAGTGTGGGCGAATCATGCACCACCACATCTAACTTGGAGGAAATTTAAGTAGAGTCTGTAGGCATTTCATAGCCTCTTCCTCCAATGCATCTCCCTTTGCTTCCAGAATTGAGTCAGTTTAGATAGAGCCACCCTGGCTCTCTCACAGTGTTCCTGAGTCTCTTGAAGAGAAAACAGCCTCCTTCTGTCTTTCTTGTCTTGATCTGCCACCATCTTGTACCAATTGGAGTACCAAATACAAGCTCTGGATCATTATGGTAATTGGTAAATGTGCCTGTAATTATTATTTTCCCTGTATCTATGTTCACAGTACCAAGAGGAAGAGCTTATGTCTCCAGTTCTTGAATGGGGTTGGGGTTTGTGACTTGCTTTGGCCAATAGAATGAGGCAGGAATGACATCATGCCTGGGCCATAGGTGGCCTTGTACCATGTCTACTCATTCCCGCCGAAGGCTCTCAACACAATTTGCTCATTATATGATCCCTGTGTGATCGAGTGTAGGTTCATCTGCTGGAGGATGATAGACCACATGGAGTAATCCTAGTTGATGTAACCCCAGATGATATGGTGGGGTGGGGGACCCAGGACAGGGCACCTTGAGGCCCAAGAGGTTGATCATTAGTGTGCCTTGGAACACAGCAAGGGTCACAGAGGTCCAGGGTAACCACCATCCCAGTCTATCTGTCCTTTCCCAGGACATGGGGTTTCTGGGGTAAAAACACAAAGCCCGGGATGAACAGAACAACTTGTTCACTTTATGGCAAGGCCAGCTGGTCCATGATCTGCATGGTGTTACTTAAGAGGAGCTAGGAAGGGCCAGGAAAATGGAGTGTCTTGCCCAAGAGCACACAGGTAATTCATTCATCCCTTTTCTTCCATTAAGCATACATTCAATGTCACTTAAGTTTTACAATCCTGTCACATGGCTATTGTTCTACAGGTGAAGATCTACTCATAATATATGTAATAAAAAAATAATAATAACCTTTACCTAGTGTCAATCATCTGTCCATTGACATACATGAATTTATGTAATCTTTGTAATAGTCATCGGAAAGAAGTACCATTATCTCTGTTTTACAGATGGACAAACTGAGACCAAAAAAAGGGTTAAGTAACCTGCCAATGTCACACGGTTATTGAGTGGTAGGATGAGGACATCTGCAGCAGTCAAGCTCTGGAGCATGTGTTCTTTCTCATATCCTGCACAGCCCAGTGCCCATCCCAGGGTGCCCGGCCTGACTGCATTCCAGACACATCCACCCTCCAAAGCCAACAGACCCCACTCCAGCCAGAATGTCCCATCAGGCTGACACACATTTTGATGAAGAGGGACAGATGGGAAGACTAAGAAGGTCACAGGTGTGCTGTGCGTGGGTTGAACTTCTGCTCGAGAGGTTAGTTTGGGGGAAGGTGTTGGACCATGGTGAGTGTGACATTATGGGTTAGAAGGACCTGTGACATGGTGCATTACATCACCATACCTCAGCTTGCACAGTTACGAAACTGGGAATCTGGACCACACTCCAATTAAGGCCCCGTCTAGAATTGGGGGAATCCGGTTCACCCAACGATTTCGACTCAACAGAAATAACTGAGGTCAGAAACATCAAGGCAGCCAGGACACATGAAAAAAAAATTAAAGTAACCTAAAGCAGCTGGAACATCATTTCTCTCCTTTTCTTTTTTTTCCTTTGGTAATTTGTTTTCCAGGCTGCTCTCCTACGAAAATCCGGCCTCAGATCTCAGGATCAGCTGAGGAAAAACAAGAAATAAGAAAGATTATTTCTTGTTTGTCTTTATAGATATATAGCTATAATCAAAGCACTTTTGAACCCTCCACCCCTCAAAAAAAAAAAAAAAGCCTATGTCTGCATTTTTCCCCCCTAGAGAGAATGTTGACCTTCTTCCTCTTCATCTGGACACTTTCACTTCCTTTGCTGCAAGGTGAAGTGGCCACCAGACTTAGGGTGCAAGCGGCTAGTTCTTTCCGTAGTGCTTTGTGACCCTGGAGCCTTCAAGAAGAAGCCATATGAAGAGTTTCTCTTCACGATGATTGGGCTGCTCTACCCAGCGTTGCTGAGGTGAGTGATTCCTCTAACAAAATCTCTATGTCATGGGTGCCCATGAAAATATTTCGTATGCTCTAGTTCACAATTTATGAGTAAGTTCACTGCTCTTTGCCACCTTCCACCCCAAGGTGTAAGGAGCCAACCATCCCCTCTGCTATTTCCTCCACCGGACGGTGCTCTGGTCATATTGCCTGCTCTGTGGTGAGGCCTTACACAGCAGGAGACTGAGGTTTCAGAGGGTGAAGTTTCTATTCCACTGTCCAGATGCTCTCCCTCCCTTGGGGCCAGCCACACTGCTTCATCCTTGGGCTCTTTCCCGTTGCCTTGTGTTTCCCTGACTCCATGGCTTCTCTTACTTACCCTTGCAGAGAAACACAAGGAGTTTTCTGATATCAAAAGCATGTATGTTCCCTCTACATAGTTTACATTTTAGCTGTAAGCTTAACCTGATAAGCTCTTCCAGAAATGTTGGTAAGGGATGCTAATCAAATCAGTTGATTATTGAAAGCAGGGTACTTTCTCTCAGCACAATGTTGGGCTCTGCTGGGGACACGGAAGGGCCTATGACGTATCTGCTATCCGCAAACTTGTAACCTAATTGGGAGGCAAGTAGCATTCATCCATTCTTTCCTGTCCTGTGGACATTCAGTACACAATTCTTGCATGCCTACTGTAGGCTGGGTATTTGGGAACCCATGCAAGTGGTTTCTAAACTCCGAGCTCTGGCTCCCCGGGGCAGGAGTTGGGGAATGAAGTTATGACAAAGGGTCACAAATCCGTGTATATCACAAGCAGTGCCTGCAAATTTTCATTCTCTTCCTACCCATGCATTCATTTGACAAATATGTACTGAGTGTTCATAAACATGGAATAACGCCTCAGACATGTCTGTGTATTTTCCAAAAGCATTTGGATGCCATTGTGATCGATTAAATAGAACTCCATTTAAAAGTTTTACTGAGTCTGGAATGTCCTTTTCTCACTGGGTATTTTCCAAGTCAGTGGATGCCAGGAGTTCATTATCATCATGGCACTGCACAAAAAGAGTGAACACTTTTAAAATGTGTTCTTATTCTGAAAAATGTGGGAACTTCTGCAAGAGAAGGTTAACACAGGGTCCAGAATAAGACCTGAAGGTGTCGGTTTTGTAGGACGGCAGCCAGGCATGTAAAGGCAAAGAAACCAGGGAGATGTGAGGGGAAAACACAGAGGACGTGAACGCTGTGTTTAAGCAACACTCACCCATGTCAGTCTACGGTAAGAAGAGCACATTACTTTAAAATATGCACACAAACTCTCTCTTTTAAAATGATTTGGGGGGTGGGGGAGCGCCTGGGTGGCTCAGTCGGTTAAGCGGCTGACTTCGGCTCGGGTCATGATCTCGCGGTCCGAGAGTTCGGGCCCCACGACGGGCTCTGGGCTGACGGCTCAGAGCCTGGAGCCTGTTTCAGATTCTGTGTCTCCCTCTCTCTCTGACCCTCCCCCATTCATGCTCTGTCTCTCTCTGTCTCAAAAATAAATAAACGTTAAAAAGAAAATTTTTAAATGATTTAGGGGGCATCTGGGCGGCTCAGTCAGAAGAGTGTCCGACTCTTGATTTCTGCTCAGGTCATGATCTCATGGTTCATGAGTTTGAGCCCCACATCGTGCTCTGTGCTGACAGCTTGGAGCCCACTTGGGGTTCTCTCTCTCCCTCTCTCTCTGCCTTTTCCCTGCTTACATATGCTCGCTCTCTCTCCTTTTGTCTCTCAAAATAAATAAATAAACACTTAAAAAATAATAATAATAAATTAATTGATCTAGTAACCAATTAAGTTATTTTATATAGTTAGTATCTCTTACACATTATAACTAACAAATAAGTCCAGAACATCTAAATCTCCACCTCCCTGACCAATCTTGATTATTTCGCTCCATTTCTACCGTGTGGGCTTTTCAAAAGCAAAATATATTATAATTGTCTGTGTTCATCATTCCTTATACTTTTTCCAAGTGCTTTCTCTCTATACATGGTTTGACTGAACATCACCAAAATTATGAGATGCAGACAGGACAGGAATCATTATCCTTATGTTATAGATGAATTTAGAATGCCTAAGAATAGGCAAGGAATTACATGGATACAAAAATAAGCAAGGGTTGGCTACGTAAAATGGTCAGGAGAATGGATTATGAAGAAATGTGAAATGATCCTGGGATGCAGAAGCTGGGATTTGGGAAAGAAGGGGGAAGCTAGAATCCCACGCTTCTACTGGCCATCATACGAGTTCTAAGATCACGCTCATGTTAAATGACGATCTCTTAAAATTGACGAAGAGACATTTTAAGAAGGGCCTAGGGAAAAAAGGCAACAAAAATATGTTTGAAAAAATGAAAACTAAAATCTAGAAAAGACAGTCCAACAAGCAGCGTGATGCATGGCGGGAGAATTAAGGGCAGCTCAGTGAGATTCAAGTCAGCTGCACGGGATTCAACCTCCCGGTACTTTCTGTTCACTGTATTTTCATGGGACAATAATTCACGTGGCCTAAAAAAGTCCTGCGGACTAAACTACAATGGGTCTCATTTCAGGTGATGCATTTTTCGAAATTTTTCTCACGTTTATTCATTTTTGAGAGAGTGAGTGGGGGGGTGGGGCAGAGAGAGGGAGACACAGACTCCGAAGCAGGCTCCAGGCTCTGAGCCATCAGCACAGAGCCTGATGCAGGGCTCGAACCCACAAACTATGAGACCATGACCTGAGCCGACATCGGCCGCCTGACCACTGAGCCACCCAGGCGCCCCTCAGGTGATGCATTTTTTTTTTTAATTTTTTTTTCAACATTTATTTATTTTGGGGACAGAGAGAGACAGAGCATGAACGGGGGAGGGGCAGAGAGAGAGGGAGACACAGAATCGGAAACAGGCTCCAGGCTCTGAGCCATCAGCCCAGAGCCTGACGTGGGGCTCGAACTCCCGGACCGCGAGATCGTGACCTGGCTGAAGTCGGACGCTTAACCGACTGCGCCACCCAGGCGCCCCAAGGTGATGCATTTTTAAGTGAAGGCAGCACCGCCAGAAGAAGGCACTTGGGCTTGAATTCTGCCTTCAGCAAATTTTGCTTTCAACACACATTAGCTATCAGGCAACTACTTAATACTTCATCTCTCCAAACTTCCTTTTTTTTTTTTTCCCATCTCTAAACCGAGTATGATAGTCCTTCCCTTGCCTCATTGCTTCAAATATTCCCGTTGTTGTATGCAAAGCACCTCGTCAAGTACCCGGGACATAGCAGAAACTCAAGCAAGGAGAGCTGGTTTATTGGGTGGTGGTGCTGGGTTTGATCTTTGTGTGTTCTCATGGCCTGAGCACTAGACTGGGAGTCAACAGAATCCAAGTTTGGGGTCCTGACTCTTCTGTTTAGCAACCATAGGATGAGATGTTATTAAAGGTATCTATGTGTCTTCGCCCCGAATCTCTTCACATAGAAAATTGAGTGTAACTTCCTTTCCTATTGTCAGTTCAAGGCTCAAATGAAACAGTGTGTGTGAAATGGCTCTTAAATAGAAATGTCGCATGAAAATAGAATACATTGCTACTGAGTCTTTCAAAACTAACCATCTAGGTGAAAACAGACATGTCACTCTATCGGTAACAAAGGTATCCCGGTAACAAGAATAGAGTAGAAGTCTCTCTGTTTTCGGAAGTCCGAGTCACAAGAAAAATCCCTCAAATGACGAGATGTTTAGTTAACAGAGGGGAGACTGTTCCGTTTTAAGGATGAGGAAACATTTGAGCAGGCTTACGAGGGTCATGATGGACTGCCCATCTCTAGGGTGGCATCAGAAAGGACGAAGAGCCCTCTGTCCTGAATTCATCATAGAATCAGAGAGTCCTCCACTCAGGAGGGACCAGAGATAGTGCAGCCCACCCACCTTGTTTGACAGAAGAGGAAACTGAGGCCCAGGGGAGTGAAGGTACTTAATCACAAGGACACCCACAGCAGGCGAGCTTACCACCTGCCTCTGCCTTAGGCTCCTGCTCACTGTTTTCCATGACGACACCGTTACTTCTGTTCAAATGCATACCCCCCATGGCTTTAACATCTCTGCATCTGGTCAATGGGAAGGACTGGAGAGCAAATCCAAGGCTGTCTGCTAAGCTACAGGACGGAATAACTCGAATGTTTCAGTGTAGGGCTGGAGGGCAGTGAGGGGCTGCGCTGAGTTCAGCATCTTGAAGATCCTCCCCTCCCTTTGCATGTATGATATCATCCAGGAAACATTTAAACAACCTAGATGGAACGAAATGTCTTGCCAGGTGGCAGCTTGTGATATATACAGGCAGCCCCTGACTCACAAAGAAAGACTACAGAGGTCCCATACATACAAACAGCTGCTGCCATCCGCCTGGCCCTCACCACCTTGCAGCTGCCATGAGCTGTGTGAAAAAATTAAAAAAGAAAGAAAGGGGATAGAAAAAAAAACACAACTTGGACCACTTGCAGATTCGGCACATTCAGGGGCAGAGGAAGGGGAGAAGCTGTGGAAACAGGAATCACATGAAGGAAGGGACCCTCCAGATGAGTTGTCAGCCATGGGTGATCTGGTAACAGCCCCACTCCCTTTGCCTGGGAACATCTTCTCCCAGGAATGACTACCCTCTTCTATCCACGTGGCCAGAAATTCTATCCATGCCGGATTTTGCCTCCAAGCCTTTTTGGAAGAAGGGAGGCAGGAATAAATACTAACTTACCGTTAGAAATCTCTTAAAAAGTCACTCCCCTTTATAAAGGTTAATACTGAGTGCCTACCTCATGGGGTTGTTGTAAAGATAAAGTGAATAAATGAATAAGAAGTTCTTGTGACTGGGGAGCCAGGTGGCTCGGTTGGGTGAGCGTCCAACTCTTGGTTTCAGCTCTGGTCGTGATCTCATGGTGCGTGAGTTTGAACCCCACATTGGAGTTCTCTATCTCTATCTCTATCTGTGCTCTCTCTATCTCTTTCTCATCTCTTTCTAGATAAATGAGATATCTTAGGACTGTGCCCAATATGTGCTGTAACTCCAGTAGGTGTCATGAAAGTGTTAGTTCTCTGTATAACTATGATTATTTCCACTTTACAGATGAAAGAAATGAGGCTTAGAGAGGTTAAATTACCCTACCTAGGCCATGTAACTTAAAGGTAGAACCAGGATTCAAATCTAGGTCTGTCTCCAATCCCATCTTAACTACTGTACTAGCATTCATATGCCTCGTGTTGGGCAACCATTCACACATTAGCAAGAATTAATTCATGCACATCGTTTTCTGCTGAAAATCAGCTAAGCTCAGCTGCACTCAGGAAACAGAAATTTTGGCTAGTGAGGGAGTAAAGAAGGTCATCGGGGAAAGAGGGGAAGACCTGAGTGAGAGACCACAGCTAGGTATTGAGTAGGAAGCTTGGAGGCAGGGATACCCATGAATGGGAGGTATAGGAAGAAAAGACAGTCTGGGGGAGTCAAAGATGAATTCTGACCCATGTAAAATTTCATCTAGATCTGACTCAGGAAAGGGGGAGGGAGATTTCTATCTTTTTCCCCACCCACCACCTCTTGTCCCACCCACGGCTCCAAATTACTTAGTACTCTTGGTAGACTACAAGAAAGTTTAAGTCAACTTTTGTGGGCTGGTTGGAAACATAATGCTTCCACTCACATTCATACTGCATTTCTTTTGGGAAATGGGTGCTGAGTTCTAAACAAATGACTTGTAATTTAATACGTGTGTATACTTCGTGTCTCCCTGGGCTGGGCACCGGGCTGGGTGCTGGGAATAGGAAAGGAGACATAAGGCAAGGTCTCTGCCCTTGAGCAGGAGCCCTGGCGGGGACAGATGTATAAGCAGCAAAGAGACAGTGTGCTGAGTGTCACAGGAGAGGTGTGTACAGAGTGCCTTGGAGCACGGAAGAGGGGGACAGGGCACTTGCTCGTAAATCAACTTTCGGAATCCAACCCTTCTGCAACCAACCCTTCTGCAAGGTGGGAACTGCATGCAATGCGTTAGGAGTTACTGGGAGGCCATACTCACCATGGAGTGCTGAATGAACTCATTCTTCAACAGGACTCTCGTTACCGGCTCTTTTTCCTGGCAGGCGGTAGTATCTGTGGGTTTTTTCTAACCAGTTAGTTAGAAGAGAGAGAGGTGATTGCGTGGACTCTGAACTCAGGCTGCTCTGGTTTGAATCTGACTTTCGCTTACTACCAGTAGGACATTTGCCTGTCTCAGTCTCGGGTTTTTAGTCTGTAAAATGGGACCCATGAAAATACCTTCTCCACGGAGAAGATAAATGAGCTAATGCATGCAAAGCCCAGTGCGCGACATGGAATAAACAACTCGCCCAAATCTGGCTACTATTAGCCAGGTGATAGGTATTAACTTGTTGCATAGAACTTCACAAAGTGGAGCGCCGTTTCCGGAAGATTCTTTTTTTTTTAATTTTTTTTAAACGTGTATTTATTTTTGAGACGAGAGAGACAGAGCACGAGCGGGGGAGGAGAGAGAAAGAGGGAGACACAGAATCTGAAACAGGCTCCAGGCTCTGAGCGGTCAGCACAGAGCCCGACGCGGGGCTCGAACTCACCGACCGTGAGATCATGACCTGAGCCGAAGTCGGACGCTTAACCGACTGAGCCACCCAGGCGCCCCAAAGGAAGATTCTTTTCAGGGATACCCAGACAAGCATATTTACATTTTTATAGCCTATATTTATCTTCATGTACATACAGCACATCAAATCCAAATTTTATTATTTTTTATTTAAAAAAAATTTTTTTTAGCATTTATTTATTTTTGAGAGACAGAGAGAGACAGAGGAGAGCCCAGGAGAGGCAGAGAGAGAGAGAAGGAGACACAGAATCTGAAGTAGGCTGCAGGCTCTGAGCAAGCTGTCAGCACAGAGCCTGATGCGGGGCTCCAACCCACAAACCGCGAGATCAGGACCTGAGCCGAAGTCGGATGCTCAACCGACCGAGCCACCCAGGCACCCCTCAAATCCAAATTTTAAAGCTCGCATTTCATAGGATGAATGAAAATTTTTGGAGAGGAAATTAGCCCAAAGAAAACTATTTAGTAAATAATAGTCTGATGTCACATCTTGTCTTTCAAAATAAAAGTCACAAGCAGACTAGGATACTTGAACCAAAGCTAGGGCAGCAGACAAAGGTTTGCTTTTACATTTTTCTTCTTCTTTTTTTTTTTTTTGCACCTTGTCATGGCTTGAATTAGTTTTATTTTTCTTCATATCAAATATGTATATGAAAGTACACATTAAAATGTTCTCTAGATTTTTTTAAAAAAGGGATATGGCCGGGGCGGCAGGGGGAGGGGGGAAACATAACAGATTTGGAAATGCTGCAAGCCATGGTCTCCCTTTATGTGTTCTCTCACTGTAATGAAATTCAAAACTTTCATCTGGGACTCTGGGGAAAGGCACCATTTTCTAATGCCCGAACTAAAGGGAAAGTGTGTCTGAATAGCAGAAAAGAATGCCTTCTGCATGCCCGCACTTTCTTGGCCCCGATTTCAATCCTGGTGGAAACATTCCCTGAAGCCTACGACAGCTGAGCTTTTCGCCTGGAATTCAGATGATCAGAAAAGGAAAATTATACCCTGAGGTTCTGGGGGCACTCGGCCTCTTGCGATGCACACAAAAGCCAGAGAGTGGACCTGCCGTCTGCCACGTCGGCCCCACGAGCTGGGGGAGCTTAAGCCAGAGGGGAGTCAAGGTTGGGGGAGGTGGCAAAAGAGATGACAAGGGCAGGCCCGTGTCAACTCATTCGCTGGGTTTCCCCCAAGTTGCAGTAAGGTCTCTGGGGCACCCAGCCACCTTTACCCCTTCTTTGTAAAAACTACCCCCAGGAAAGTCCCTCTGCCTACCACAGCAGTTGGCTTTTGAAGCCTATGGAATGGTCATGGCCGGACGGGGTTTCCCTGGGGTCAGTGTCCCCATCAGGGCTTCTCCTGGCCCTGTAGTGTCACCTCCGCTGACAGGCTTGCAGACAGCAGAGTGTGTTAAAGGCACACAAGACCAAGGAACCTTGTTTGCTGAGGTCTTTAAAGATGTCTGTCAAGCAGAGGTTTAGCCTCATCCCAGCCGTATGTTTTCTGCTCTCTGTGGAGACGGCCTCCCTAACTAAGCACCCTCCCTTGGTCCACCGACCTGGTCACACAGCCTTATTCCCCCTGCTGGGAAAGGGAAAAACAATTCATCTCCTTGTGGATTCCCCCCACCCCACCCCGCCCCGGGAGAGCAGGGACAGAGGAAAGGCTACTCACCAAACTCCGGGTAGGGGTTTTCAGGTCAATCCCTTTATTTCAGCCTCAAGAATAGAATTCTCAGGTACAATACAGGGCACTCAGTTAAACTGGAATGTAGGTAAACAATAAATAAGTTTTTAGTAGGAGTATGTCCGCAATCTTCACCGTAAATACTTATATTAGGGGGACCACAATACTTAAATACTTTCTAAAAAAATTTTTTTGTTTATTTATTTTCGAGAGACAGAGAGAGACGGGGTGTGAGGGGGGGGGAGGGGCAGAGAGAGACACACACACACACACACAGAAGCCGAAGCAGGCTCCAGGCTCTGAGCGGTCAGCACCGAGCCCGATGCGGGGCTCGAGCTCACGGACTGTGAGATCGTGACCTGAACTGAAGTCGGATGCTCAACCGACTGAGCCACCCAGGTGCCCCCTTATGGTAAATACTTATACCAGACATTACTGGCTGTTTGTCCGACATTCCAATTTAACTGGGTGTCTATATTTTCATTTGCTAAACCCAGCAACCCTACTCCAGAACGACCCCATGAGGCTGGCATTATTATTCTTATTTTACAGACGGGCAAATGAGGTTGGAGGGAGGAAGCGACTTTCTGGAAGCCATAGTGTTCATGGGCGACAGAGTAGAGACGAGCTTTCCAACCCAGACCCCCTGATTTCAAGACCAAGGTTCCTTCCACCACACTACCCAGGGATCCAAGCCTTAACTAAGAGGGCTAGACGGGATGCTGGTGGAGGAAAGGGAAACATTCTCTAAGGAATACGGGGACGTTCTTGGGTGCCTTGTTCACAGTGTAGCTGATCATTCAACAAACAGTTGGTGGCTAGAATTGCGTTGAATTATCACCAAGCTTGGTAGCTGAAAGACTCTTTCCTTTCCTATAAACATTCTTAAGAAAAAGACTTGGCCCTCTCTCCCAGCTCAAGTCTCCCTTCAACACAACCCTTGAGTGCCCGCAGGGAGCCCTTCACCCCATGTGCATAGGCGGTGGGAGATGAGGTCATGGGACACAGCTCCAAACGAAGCCTCGAGTCATGTTACAGCCATTTAACACGGAGGAAACCCACAGGACTGGAGGAATTGGCTGGCCCCGGAAAAAAAAAAAAAACCCGTCCTCTTGTAGCTGGACAACCTTCAAAGCTCAGTGTGTACAGCTTAGTTACCTTGCTTGAACCAGGCTGCCTCACCAGAACTTGAAAGTAGCTACGTGCGCTTTGGTCAGTGTTGTTTTAGGGGAGCAGAGGCTGTGGGGATAAAGAGAGAGAAGGGGTATCCCGCTAGAGCTCTTCCTCGCCTGAACGTAAGATCAGTCAGTAGAACCCATCAGCCTGGCTTCCTTCTTAAATCTGTGAAGATCTCTGCATCTGCACACGGGAATCGATTCGGAACACATGCCTAGATGCCCACAAACGTCCAGGTCCTAAGCCTCCCTCCATAGGGAGCCACTTACTTTCTTCCTCCTTTTTTCTTGTTTTTAATGGTTCTTCATTTTGAAAGAACGCAAGCAGGGGGAGGGGCAGAGAGAGTGGGGGACACAGGATCCGAAGCAGGCTCTGTACTGACCGCAGCGAGCCTCGTGGGGCTCGAACTCAGGAACTACAAGATCATGACCCGAGCCAAGGGAAGATCGTGACCTGAGCCAGGGTCGGGCGCTTAACCGGCTGAGCCACCCAGGAGCCCCTTACCCTCCTTATCTTAAGTCGCAGCCTTTTCCTCCAGACCCTCACTGGAGAAGCCATGTGAGGATAGCGGGTAGCTAGGAAGAGTCAAGGAAAATGGCATTGAAAGAAAATGTGAACCCAAATCTGTCACCACCAGGAAAGTTGGCTACCTGACGATCATTTTAATACCTGATGGGCAAAGCAATACATTCTCACTGGGGGAAAAAATTTGAAAGTGCTAGAAAGTATAAAGAAACAAAAACTACCCATAAGCCCATCACACCAAGATATAACCTCTCCTAAAATTGTGGTATATTTCTTTAAAATCTCTGTCCATATAATAAACATAATTGGCCTCGTATTTCATCTATGACTTTGTATTCCACTTTTTCTAACCTAACAAATTCTAACTTCTCTCACGTCGTCGAAAGCCCTTCAAGGAATCTTTATGACCTTGATGGGCCTTTAAGAGATACATTGACAATGGCATCATTTATTTCATTATTCCCCCACTCCCTAAAGGTTTAGAGAGTTTCTGCTGCTTTTTCTAAAAGATATAACATAGCATTGAACATCTTCTTCACATTCGTTTGTATCAGACCCTTGGTACCTGTACCCTTATGGCTGGAATCTAATAGGAGCACCCGGGTGGCTCAGTTGGTCAAGCATCCCACTTCGGCTCAGGTCATGATCTCGCGGTTGGTGAGTGAGTTCGAGCCCCACATCTGGCTCTGTGCTGACAGCTCAAGCCTGGAGCCTGTTTCGGATTCTGTGTCTCCCTCTCTCTCTGCCCCTCCCCCACCCTTGCTTTCTCTCTCTCTCTCTCTCTCTCTCTCTGTCTCTCTCAAGCAGCAAGTTCCAATCCCCCTTCGACTCAGGCCACGGTTTACAAGAGAGAAACAGAGACAGAAACAGAGGGATAGAGGCAGAGAGAGAGAAAACCCCAGGAACAAGTTTCAGAGAAACCACCGCACGATGTCATTTCGCCGGGAACATGACAGCAAAAGTCCTCAGAACTGTGCCGCTTGGTATTTTTACAGAACCATCGCTTGCTGATTTAGTTAATGATAATGTTGGGTTCCAACTTCTTTCCGAAAGGGAGCCTCAAGTGTTCTCAACTTGGACAGGGCTGGCTTAAAAATAAACAAATAAGTTATATAAGTCCAACTTTTGGAGGATCAGGTTTTAGAAGCCAAAGCGCTGGGGTAGGATTAAAGGGGCCTGCCTCACATCTTGTGGCCGGGCCTCACGTGTAGCCTTCAGGGCGGAATGTCAAGGGAGCGTTCCAGCTGTCCCTGAAATCCAGCTTCTAATTTGGGCGACAACACCCACCAGGAACCCAGGCGGAGTGCACCCCACGTACCCGTGCTTAGAAGATGGTGGAGAGAAACAAAAAAAAAAAAAGCCAAGTGCAACCACTCGTAGATGGAGACAGACTTTTATTTATTTATTTATTTTCCCTCTTTTCCACTGTTAGATCTTTTGAAAGGCCTAATGGTGTTATTCAAGAGCTGTCGTTTCTGCTTGACAGCCGGCTGCATTTTAGCGGGAAGCGAACTGATGACTAGGTATTGCCTTTTGAAAGCTCCTCCAGGAAGAAAGATGTCAGTTTCCTCAAAGTGACCGGTGGGGATGGAGCCCCACTTTGGGTCCAGCTGTGGGAACTTTCAAGGGACAGAAGAAGGCCAGGACTCTGGTGGGGTCCAGAAGCCTCTGAGCACTCCCAGGGTAGACAAGAATATGTAGAAAGGAGTGTATTCATTCAAGGATTTATGTAGCACAATTATTAAGAGCTTTGTAAGTGCGAGGTGCTGCGGAGCCGAGGTTAAAAGATGAAGTAGAATAGACCGTGCCAGCAAATTGCTTATTCTAGCTAAGGTGACCAGATCTGTAGACCAGGGGTCTACGTGGGCCAGGAAAGCAAGGTAAAAGCAGTACTCGACTCCAGCCAACAGCTAGCTTCCTGGAATGCAGACCCAGTGTGGCTAGAGCTTCAGATTTTCCAAAGCAGGAGAATATGATTTTTCTGTAAAATATCCCGATTGCTTTTTAAGTTGGCTGATTTTTTTTCTTTTAACACTATACAAACCAAGCACAACCTGTACCCATAAGCTGGATCAGAACAAGCCATTGGCGTAAACACGCAGACTGTGTTCGCTAATATGGAGAGAAATCTACCCTATGAAAAAGGCACTTGACATAAACAATATGTTTAATATGATCCCATTTTTGTTCCGAATCGTGCATTTGACGCATGGAAGAAAGATGGACGGTGATACATCAGAATGTTAACAGCAGGGCCCAGACAGCCGGACCATAAACGATTTTCCCCCTCTTGTTTCTCTGTTTTTAATGAACTTTTCACAATGAGCGTGTTACCTCAGTAATCAGAATTTTCAACAAAATTAAAATTTTAATAAAACCCCCCAAGTGCTTTTAGATTAAAGTATTATGAAAGAGATAAAACATTATGAAGGCTTTAAGAAATAAATAAGGGGCGCCTGGGTGGATCAGTCGGTGGAGCCTCCGACTTTGGCTCAGATCATGATCTCACGGTTCGTGGGCTCGAGCCCCACGTCGGAGCCTGGAGCCTGCTTTGGATTCTGTGTCTCCCTCGCTCTCTGCCCCTCCCCCACTTGTGCTCTGTCTCTCTGTCTCTCTCTGTCCCTCTTTCAAAAATAAATAAATGTTAAAAAAAAAATTTTTAAAGAAAAGAAGAGAAAAATAAGAAAAAGAATTACCGAAAAATATTAAGAATAATAAAGTTTGAGTAATAAGAAAATAAATGGTGTGCATTGGACATTTTCAGAGAGATTTATTTTACTTATTTATTTGTTATTTATTTATATATTACTTATTTATTTACTTATTTCTTATTTTACTTATTCTTATTTGTGTTACTTATTCAGGCATTGTTTTACTTATTCTTCCCAACTTCTGTGTAACGCTACTACCGCTATTCCCCTACACAGGGGAGAGGGTGAGGCTCAGAGAGGTTAAGTAACTTGCCCAAGGTCACACAGCTCCTAAGTAGCCCGGCTGGAACTCAAAACCCAGGTCATCTGTCCTAACCTTCAGTAAGAGGTTAGAGTAGTCTTCCCTTCTCCAAGCTTTCCATTTCTGAATTTTCAGTTACCTGCCGCCAACTGTGGTTTGGCAGCAGCAGATCTTCCTTCTGATGAACCATCAGAAGGTCAACAGTAGCCTCACGTTCACGTTCATAGTGCCTGGGTCAGTCGCCTCACCTCATCTCCTCACGCTGGCATCTTGTCATCTCATGCCATCACAAGGAGGGTCGGTCGGTACAGTACGGCTGTGAGGCACTTTGAGAGACAGAAAGAGACAGAACCACATTCACGTAACTTTGGTCACAGCCTATCGTTATAACTGCTCGGTCTTATTAATCCCTCCCGGTGCCTCATTTATGAAGTAAACCGCATCATCAGCATGTGTGTCTCAGAGAAACGTGGTACCAACAGAGTTTGGTACTATCTGTGGTTTCAGTCGTCCACTAAGGGTAAGGGAGGATTAGTGCACTGGAAGCAAAGTGAATGAGGAAGGTCAAGGAGGTGGTAGTCTTTGACCTGGGCCTAGAAGACCCAGTAACAGTTCAACCCCTAGAGATAGGAAGGAACCAATAGCACTAAAGGAGTAGAGATGATCCCCGGGGGCGGGGGGTTTTACAGAGTTCGGAGGAAGTGAGGTAGATGGGCCGGAGACAGTCACAAGACTATTAAGCACCTTAGGACTTAGCCGTGCTAAGGAATTACACTTTATTTATGGTCAGTGGGAGCCATTGACATGTCCACTACCAGAATGAGACCAGCGCCACGGTGAATTAATATGCTGGGGGCTGCCATAACAAAATGCCACAGGCTGAACGGCCTCAACACCAGAAATTTATTTCCTCACAGTTCCCGAGGCTAGAAGTCCAAGATCAAAGGGTCGGCAAGTGTGGTTTCTCCTGAGACCTCTCTCCTTGGCTGGAAGATGGTGGCTTTCTCAGCGTGCTCTCCCGTGACCTCTCCTCCGGTGTCTTGCCTTCCTCTTCTCATAAGGACGCAGTCAGATTGGACTTAGTGGCCTCAGTTGACTTAATTTCCTCTTTAAAGGCCCTGTCTCCAAACACCTTCTCAGGTACCGAGGGTTAGGACCTCAACACGCGAACTTGAGGGGGAACACGGCCCGTAGACATCTTATCGTCTCTTTCCCCCGTTCACCATTTTCTTGAGTACAAAGCCAGCCCAACGTGAACAGTATCCCTCTCGGCTCTGGAACCCTAAGCACTCATCCCTGGAAAATACGTGAAGAATTACTGTTAAGATTGTTCTCTCCGTTTTCCTGGAGCTCTTAAAGTCCAGCGTCAGCGTACAAGGTCACGTCCAAAGAAGCACAGTCCAAATAGCCACGGGAGACTTTTAAAAAATATTTAATTTTAATTTTTTTTAACATTTTATTTATTTTCGAGACAGGGAGAGACAGAGCATGAACAGGGGAGGGTCAGAGAGAGAGGGAGACACAGAATCTGAAACAGGCTCCAGGCTCTGAGCTGTCAGCCCAGAGCCCGACGCGGGGCTCGAACTCACGGACCGCGAGATCATGACCTGAGCCGAAGTCGGCCGCTTAACCGACTGAGCCACCCAGGAGCCCCTAAAAAATATTTTAATCTCTGATTTGCATCCTTCAAAACAAAGTTAGAGAGGACCCAAATCATGACCTTCCAGCAACACTTAGAACCCTGATTCTCTCATACTCACTGAAGCTCCTTCCTTTCTTCTGTCTACACCCCTAGACCACAAAAACTATCCTCTCCCCTCACCTCTCCCATCCTCCCAACTGTTTATTATTTAATTCCTTTCTACAGGACAGGGGGCAAGGGTCACATTAATAATGGTCTGCCTCATCACACGCAGACATGTCCCACCGATGCCACTAACACAACCTGGCATTGGCATAGCTCTTTGTGAACCAAAGCTTTTTTTTCACCTCAGTTCTATCGCCTGGTGCTTCCGACAATTCAGACAACTAGAGGCACTTCGATCTTTGGAGGGTGGGGGAAGAATGAGGTTTTCAGAAATTTTCCTGACAAATTTAAGTCTGGCTAGTGACAGGGTAGGAACCGGCCGGTCCCTACGGCTTTCTC
Organism: Prionailurus bengalensis; assembly: GCF_016509475.1. NCBI lineage: Eukaryota > Metazoa > Chordata > Mammalia > Carnivora > Felidae > Prionailurus > Prionailurus bengalensis. The sequence continues at coordinate 185,293,934 of NC_057344.1, read as the reverse complement.
CAGAGGACTCAGCCCGTGATGCTTCTCTTCTCAAAACAGGTGGCAATGGGGCTTGGCTCACTGCTCTGAAGTGCCCTGCATAATATTAAGAACACTGAAATATTCCAGAGTTGCCCAAAAGAAACTTTAACTTGCCAGAAAGCACAGCGATAGGTACCGATCTATCTATAAATGCAGGACTTCTTTTCTTTTCTTTTGTTCTTTTTTCTTTTCTTTTCTTTTCTTTCCTTTCCTTTCCTTTTCTTTTTTAAAGATAGTTATGCTGTTTGGGGGAAAGGGAGAGTTGGTCTTTTTCAGAAGAGAGTTATGTGTTTAAAGTGGTTTTCCTTTTGCAAAGTGGCGAACTTCCCTAGGTATTTTTCACTCTCAAGGTTCTTGCAACCTTTGTTCACACCCTTTGCCTGTATCAAATGGCTCGCTCCATGGAAGTCACTTGGAAGGCAGCGGCAGGAGATGGCAGAAAAACGGTTTCTCCCCTCGACGGTGCTGTCAGGGTAATTTGTTTTCCTCGTTGCCGTGAAGGAAACCGTCAGCGCACTTTGCCCACTCGAAACCCCTGAAACTGCAGTTATGAGGCTGTACGCACGAGGCCAGGAAAAATAATTTCTTGGGGTGGTTTGGTACTTTCAGAGGCCTTTTTACTAGTGACCTGTAATACTAATTACCCAGCCTTCCTGTCTGAATAAGACATCTTTATGATGAGTCACAGCGGGGGAAGCCAGCGTCAATAAACAGGCCACAGAAATTCAATTCCATTGCATCTCAAAACTGGATTCTTTGGATCCTCACGGGCAAATCCAATCTCCTCGTAATCCAGGCAAGTGTTGGGTGTAGAAACAGAACCGCTAGGCATTTTGACGGGAGAAAGGAATCTGGTGGTGGCCCACTTGGGTACAAAGAATTGAATAGTTTCTTTCTGCTCTCTCTCTCTAAGAGATCAATGTATAAGAAATCCTGGTTTCATCATTCGCTGGCGAAATGTGACATTCTTTTGCAACTTAATCTCTCCGTGCGTTGGTGTCCTCATCTATAAAATGGGGAAAATGGCACTACCCACCTCATCGGGTTTTCATGAACCTTAAAGGAGTTAATATTTATAAAGCAATTAGAACAGTGCCTAGTACATAGTGAGTGCTCTATGCGTATTTGAAAAATACACTTCGAGAAAAGAGTCATGTTGAGTCAAATCAGGCAGAGTAACCTGAAGAGCAGTGTTGGCTGACTGTGCCCCGGGACCTGACGCTCTCTTTCCTACACAGTGGGCCCGAGCGGGACACACTTGGGTGACGGCAGCCCTTCAAATATGAACCAAGCAAGGCAGTGGAATGCACAAGCCCAGGGGCGGCCATTTGCTTTCGCAGACCAGCGAGTGACCATTCTCAGAAACGAAGGCAGCAGACTTCAGAATTGTCCTGCCTAAAAATGAATCTTGAAACCTCTATCTCTGCACACGTGCTTAACTTACCTAAACTTTAATTTAGCATTTTTAAGATGAAATGATTTGCACTATCAGCCCAGCAATGTGCCACCCACTATCACCCACTGAAAGAAATAACACTAACAGAAAATAAAAATTAAAAAAATAAATATATGCACACACTTTTCTTTCACACTGAGAAATTCTACGTTGTTCTTTTATCTCCTTAACCTGCTATTTCTGTTTATCTTCCTCCTTAGAATTTTATCTACTATATTTTTATAAGTTAGTCTTCTGTTGATTACCTTGCTGTGCTTCTCTGCAACGCATATGTGAATATTTTTCCCTCTGGCCACTAGGCACTAAATATTAAAAAAAAGAAGAAAGGAAGGAAGGAAGCAAGGAAGGAAGAAAGGAAAGATTCTTTGAGATTTAAGTATCATAAGTTATCAGAAGTATACAATTGATCAAAACATCATCAATATATTAACTTTTGATACATAATGAGAATCTCAAAAGTAATTTTTAATGCATGTCAGTAAGATGAGTGGAGATATTTCCTCCCAATTAATTCATATATTCAAGAATGACTGTCACTTACTATAAGAAAGATTAAAATTAATCTAATTAAAAGATTAGAATCATTGCTATTCCTGGGTTTTTTGGTTTTGGCTTTTGGGGTTTTTTGTTGTTTGTTTTTGTTTTTGTTTTTGTTTTGCTTTGTATAGATGTGACCACTGAGAACTTTCATGCATATAAACAAGTAGATGGTGAAGGGAAGCACAGACATTCAATTCTTTGAACTCCTTCTGAATTGTATGCCCCAAACACAGTATAACTCTTAATCATCTATCGCTTTGATTAGGTCTTTCTCCAACTTAATTGAAAGTAACTAATTGAAAACCATCTAACTTGGGACAAGATTTATTATCCAGTCACTAATGTCAATTCTGTGAAGTATGACCAAAAAGGCCAAGACTTGTAAATTACCATTATTTTACCTGTTACCTTTCCTTCAGAGGCATTTTGTTAAATTTGTCTCAGTTAAGAGCTGAGAAAATCAAAATATTTATTTCCATACATCTTTTAGAGTAGAACTGTTTTAATGCCTTGGTATTGTTGCATGCTTTAAGTAAAATTTTGTCAAAATCGTATTCAGATTTGGTTCATTCGAGTGACAAAAAAAAATTCTAATGAACTATCAAACAAATCAGCCAAGTTAGATGTATTTCTTGTCATTAAAAGTGTGATTTTATTTTTTAACTAAAGTGTCTTAATAATCATTTTGGGGAAAAAAATAATCATTTTGGAGAGTTTTATAAACACCACTGGGAAATAAATTCTGAAATGCATCATAGAGAACAAATCACTAAAAAGCAGTCAAGTTTACATTGAGGTAGATCAAATATAATCAATTTTATAATGAGTGTAAAACAGAATAACAACGTTGTTTCTCATTACTTGATTTGCAATAAAATGGCACACTCTTTGGCTAAAACTATGTTATTTGAGCCAGAAATGTGACAGAAGGCACAATATTCTTTCCTTAAGTTATGTGAATGTGTGCTTCTAACTCTGGTGTGCCACTTTGGGAATAATTAAATGAGAGGTACATCCAAAAATCAGAAATAATTTTGTTAATTTCACTAATCCTCGTGCCCAAACTTTTCTATTTAATGAAGTTATTTCACAGGAAAATAATAGGTATCTGTATACTTACTACCAAAACCAATCGAACCAACACATATCAAATAACTATTTTTTCATGAGAGGTAGGTAATATATGATTTTATTATAATCAGTTCTAACAACCTCAACAGCATACACAATGTATGAAAAACATAACCTAAAATTTCTATCTGCAGGTTTTATCCAATGTAGCATGGAAATCTTAGTGGTCCAGAAAAATTTCAGTTATATCTGTTAAGAGTTAGTTAGCAGCATTAATTAGCCTGGACAGCTCAACTGCCATCAGGAGCTTTTCTTTCTAACTAATGATAAGTCCTAGGGATGAGGAATCAGACTTTTCTTAAACACACAGATTTCTCCCACACGCACAGGCACACACACAGATGCTGCCATTAATAATCGAATTCAACCACAAGAACAAAAAGATTATAGGATACCCCTCCATTAGATGATAATGGTCAATGTTTAATGAGCACTTCCTATGCGCCAGTCACTGTTCAAAGTTATCAACATATACTAGCACTTCCTTGGTTCTCATACAGCAACATGGTGACGTGGGTCTGATTAACATCCTCATTAACAGAGGAGGAATGGACATTCAAAGGCCACATGATTGGCGGCTGGGGAAGGCAGTGTGTCATCCAAGGATGCCTCGCCCCTGGCCTCAAGTTTAACTGTCACATTCATTGCCTCCCTGGCACATGAGTCCATTTTTTATTCCTTCCATTCCATAATTAACCACTACTATTCCACAATAACAACCACTGTTGTAGGCAGAATAGTACCCTCCCCCAAAGATGTCCACATCCTAATCTCTAGGACCTATGAGTGCATGGCAGGAGGGACTTTGCAGATGTGATGGAATTAAGGATCTTGAAATGGAGAGAATGCCCTGGATTATCCTGGCATCATCATAAGGTGCCATGTAAAAACAAGGGAGGCAGGAGAGTGAGAGTTATAGTACACCCGACCGTGGATTCAGAGGTCAGAGCGAGTGATTGCTGACTTTGAAGATGGAGGCAAAGAAGGTGGGCAGCCCCCAGAAACTGGAAAAGGTGAGAAAATTGGTTCTCTCCTAGAGCATTCAGAAAGGAAAATAGCCCTCCCACCATTTCGATTTTAGCCACATAAGACCCATGTCAGACCTCTGAGCTCTCAAACTGTAGAATAATGAATTTGTGAGGCTCTTTTTGGCTTTATTTACTTATTTTTTAAGTTTATTTATTTATTTTTGAGAGAGAGAGAGTGTGTGACTGGGGTGGGGCAGAGGAAGAGGAGGGGAGAGAGAGAATCCCCAGCAGGATCCTCACTTTCAGCACAGGGGCTCGTGGGGCCACAAACCACGAGATCACGACCTGAGCCGAAATCAAGAATCAGATGTTCAACCAACTAAGCCACCGAGGCACCCCTGTGTAACTTTGTGACCACTAAGTTTGTGGCATTATTACAGAAGCACTAGGAAACTAATTCAATCGCCAAGGCACAAATAAAAGGCATCAATCAGAGCAGGGCATAAGCATTCACACACCATCATATGCAAGCTGACTGCAGCAACATGCTCACTGCCAAATAAAGCCAGGAAATATGTTTGAGCAGCTAAGAGACAACAAATGGGTTCTTGCTTCTGTATTGAAAATGAAGGTGCCCCTCGTCTCCGTCTTGGTATAAGTACAGATCATCCATGGAGACTCTGTCTCATTTTTACTTTTACAAAATTGACTTTGGTGGTTCTTTTTATGAAACTTCCCTCTTCTTTGTTTCAGTGTCAACTTTTGCTTGAAGACTTTTCAAAACTTGCCCTTTCTGAACATTTTCCGCTGGGTTTGAGCCCTGCCTCTACCATTGAACTTGCTCCAGACCATTGGCGTTATTATAATTGCTGGGGTAATAAATCATGTAACTATTATCCTGTGCTCAAAGTAAGCACCTTCTCTGCTCCTACATAATTGCTAATTCTGCTGTCAGACGGTCTTCCCGCTTCTCAAGCTCCACGCAGCAGCCAGAGGGAGTTTTCGGTCCAGAAATCACGGCAATGTCATTCCTATCCTCAAACTCATTCCCTGATTCCTACTACACTGAGAATGAAAAGCAGATTGCTAAGCGTGATATCCAAGAGCCCCTTGTGACCTGCCCCCTCCCGTCTTCTCCCAAACTCACCTGGCGTCTCTCGCCCACACTGTCCCGGACTCCAGCCCTACCAAGCTGCTCAGCGCTCTGAAACGTGGCACGTTCTCCAAGCCTCTGTTCCCTCACATCCTGCTTCCTTTACCTAAGGCAACATCTGCTCCCTTTTCCGTCAGACTAACTCTGTCCCTTTCTTCCCTGACTCAGGGATGCATCCGATTGTCCCAGCATCACCTGCAAACTGGTAACCAGTTAAGAGACACACAGGTGTGGGCTCAGAACATCCACACTGCTTACCTTTGAGCTATGGTTTCCTATGTCATCTCTGATTTCCTGGCTGGATACTGACCTACCAACCTCTGTTTTCTGGCTTTTTGACTTTAATCTTTTCCACTGGACAGCCAACACTGTGATGCTCACTCCCATGAACCTAGGACTTTCTTCAGCTCCAGGTAAGAGATGTTCCCAGAAGATTCAGGCTCAGTTCATAACCCCCCCCCCCCACTACACACACACACACACACACACACACACACACACATACATTCAGCCCAGATAAGAAAACATTAAGGGACACTAATATAATAACAATAATTGATACCTATTGGGTACTACAGCATGTCAGGCATTATGTTAAGCACTTTGTCTCTTTAATTGAAAAGAAAAATCACTTGTAAAGTAGATACTATTTTTTGCCCAATGACAGACAAGGAACTGAGTTCACCAAGAGGAAATAACCTTGTCCAATGCCATAGAGCCTTTCCATTTTTCCTAGTCCAGAGCCTTGTGGACCCCCACCCACCACCACCACACTTCAAAGTACATCTCTGAGCTACTGAAGTTACTTTGCATTTAATTCACTGGATTCTAATCGTGTGGGCCTGTGTTGTCTCCCTAGGACATGAGCGTCTCACAGTAGGGAGCATGTCTTTCAAAACCGAGCACACAAAAGAAACACACAAAAAAAAGGTCTTCCTAAATAAGTCGCCATCATCGGTGGTCCCAAAACATATCTGTTGCCCTTGTTTAGCACACCCTCCTAACTACATTTATGTACACACCTACCAGGGAGCTAGGAACAAAATTTCAGACTCCTGTCTATCCCCTCTGCTCCAGTTCCCAGCGCAATTATGAGTTCTCTTTCTTTTTTTTTTTAATGCTTATTATTTATTTATTTTGAGAGAGAGTAAGAGAGTGCGCGAGCAGGGGAGGGGCAAAGAGACAGGGAGAGAGAATCCCAAGTGCAGAGCCCGACATGGGGCTTGATCTCATGAACAGTAAGATCATGACATGACCTGAGCCAGATTCAAGAGTCAAGACACTTAACTGACTGAGCCACCCAGGTGCCCACGAGTTCTCTTTCAGAACCGATTTTTAATTGTCATATTAGGTTGGTATTGTAAGTCACTTCCAAATCCCATAAGAAATCAAAAGTGGGTTTTATTTATAAAAGAATGCTTAGGTATGTGAGAGTTTAATAAAATCTTGGGAAAATGAAATTTTAAAGCTGAAAGGACCCATGGGGGGTTCAGCTGGTTCATGTCTTACTTTTTGTGGACAAAACAACCAAAGTCAATGTCAAACTTGAAAACTGGTCCCCTGGATATGGTTTTTTGTTTGGCCCATGTGATTTTTCAGCTGAGTCAATATTTTTAAATTGTGTGTTCACTCACACACTCACACACACACACATAGAAAGAGAAAGGGAAAGAGGTGGGGCGGTAGAGAGAAAGGGTTCTGTTGGTTCTGCTTCTGTTGAAAAATGGAAACCTCTGGTAGCCTTTTGGTATACACACAAGAGAAATGAACACATCTGTCGATGTGAAAATTTGTACATGGATGGTCACTGCAGCATTGTCCATAATAACCCCAGAGTAGAGACGGTCCAAATGTCCATCAACTGATGAATGGCTAAATGAAATGTGGTAGATCCATATAATCCATACGATCCCTAGGATGGAATATTATTCAGCCATAAGAAGGAACAGAGTGCTGAGGCATGCTGCAACATGGACAACCCTTGTTGCAGGGTTATACTAAGTGAAGGAACAAGTCACAAAAGGCCCAATATTATATGATTCTGTTTATATGGAATGTCCAGAATAGGCAAACTTATAGACACAGAAAGCAGATTAGTGGTTGCATGGGGCTAGGGGAAAGCAGGAAAGGGGAGTGACTGCTAATGGGTAACAGGTTTCTTTTTGGAGTGATGGAAATGTTCTAGAACGGATTGTGGCAATGGTTGCACCACTCTGTAAATATACTAAAAAACGTATATGTTACGTATAGACATATACATGCATATATGTGTATGTGTTGATAGACAGAGATACGAATACGTAGCAACAGGGGGCCCACATACCTGTGGAATTCTAGTAATCATTGGCTGGCTCTAATCCTGGCTGCCCCCTTTGAATGCAACTTCTTCCAGGTTCCCGGTCTCCACCGCTCCACTGTCCCCAACCGCAAGCTTTGCCTACTTCACTGGACTGTTGTCTGCCTGGCCTGGGTCTTTGAGTTTTCAGCTTTTGGTCAAGATTGTCACAGAATCTCAAAGATGGAAAATATGTCACAAGTCTTATCTCCTCACAACACGGGACACTAGGAGCCCTCATTCACGTCCCAGATGATGTCCTCTTCTTGAATACGATCCTTTGCTTAAACTCTCTCAGCGCAGGGCATTCACCATGCAGTGAGGCAACCCATCACTGTAGTTGCTTATCATCATTACCATTAATCACACTTATATCACGACTCAAAAGTTACGGAATGCTTTAAATGCTTTATTTAGCTTGATTGAGTCATAACTAACCCGTGAATTACTTACCGTCATCCACATTTCACAGACAAACCCATTGAGAAACTGGGTCACCTGTCCAAGAAGGTGGAATTTGAGCTCAGATTTTTTTCTGGCTTCAAATCCCGTGCTTTTTTGGTATGAGATATTTCAAACATACCTAAAGGTACAAAAGCACGGAAGAGACACCCAGGCATCCAGTTTAATACTCAGATTCAATAGATGTCCACGTTTCCCATGTTCATCCCATGCTCTTGCGGCTGGGCACTTCTGTTACAGAGTTCTTTCTCCTGCACCGGGGTCTACCATGCTTGAGAAGACCAGATCGTGCCACTGTGGTGTGTAGAATTAAGTCCACTCCCTCTGTCAGGGCGAGCCATTCCGTCTTCATTTTAAACTGACGTTCTTGAGGATTCCCTTGGTTCAAAGGAAATGTTTGAAGGTGAACGGTTCACAGAGGGAAGAATGATACAGAAAGACTTGATGGAGGTTCTTATCTTAACACATGCTCTTTGTAACAAGCGCTCCCTCTTTTATTCTCACTGATTGACTCTACTTTCAAAAACTCCACGAGGTTGACGCAATTGTTTTGTTACACTAGCATATAGCTGGGTCAAATAAGTGGACTTTAAGGTGGGTATGGGCGAGGTTGTAGTCAAACCAGTGGTTGTGCTGGAATCTACTCAGCAGTCGGGGAAATAACGTGACGTGGGGTGGAACAATCTGGAGAGGCTTTCCCGACTCTACCACTCGTTGGCTTTCCCACATATAAGTGGTTGGTGTCCCCGGGCCTCCTTTCCATCATATGCAAAATGGAGCTAAGAACACAGGCTGGACCCCCTGGGACCCCTGCCCCAGCCTGCTCCAGATGTGTTCCACCACCCGGCACAGCCTGGAAATTCGACTCATTTCATGAGCTGAATGCCATCGGGGGCTGAGGAGCCAGCTCAAGATGAGTCATCTGGCTCAAGAGATGATTGTCAGTGGTCCTAGCAACATACTTTACCACCAATAGCCATTTCGTTTGATCTCTGCACTGATGCTCAAACCACAGATTTCCTGGGCCTGCAGCCTCCCAGGAAATGGAAGCTAAACAACAGATGATTCATATTTCCTCTAAAGTAGCAAGAAAGAAACTATCTGCCACATAAATTGCCACCAGCCTTACAAGCCCTGGCCTGGGCTGCTCCCTCCACATGCTCAGCTGATAGGCGTGGGGTCCCCTGGGTCCAGAGACTATCTGTCCTCTAAATGGGTTCTCTCCAAAAAGAGAGGGAAAGAGAGAAAGAACTAGAAGAGGAGAAGAGAGTTAACATTTACTAAGTGCCCATGATAAGCCAGGTTCTGACTCCATCAGCCACTTTCCATATATTATCTCATTCAATTTCACTACAATTAGGTGAGTCCAGTATTAGATGCTCTCTGCCATACTATATGTCCTCTTTTCGTTGCCCGTTTCCCTCCCTTCACTGTTGTAACTCCAATTTCTAGAACTGGGGCATAATGACACATAATAATTATAGATAACACTTATATCACTTTCTAAGTACTTTAGTACACTAACTCAAGCAAATAATAACAGTAATAATAATAATAAGCACTTAGCTTTTGCCAGATACTGTTCAACGTTCATACATTAGCTCGGTGATTTCTCCCAACAACCCTATGATCTAAAAACAAACAAAACAACAGCGATGATCTCCACTTTCCAGATGATGCAACTGAGGCACGGAGGAAAAAAACTAGCTTGCCCATTCCCCTACAGCTAGATTCCAACCCAGGCTACCCGCCTCTGGTTTTAACCATGGTGCTAGTCTGCCTCCCTCATGATAGATGCTTAGGGGATATTTGTTAAATGAATGATCATACCCATTTTACAGAAATTCAGCTACTTGCTAAGATTCCACAGCTTATAGACCAACTAGGATTCAAACCGAGACCTGTGTGATCACAAACTACCGTAACCATAGCCTACGAGTTTTTAAAATGATAATGAAATATACGTAACGCAAAGTTTACTGTTGAAACCCTTTTGAAGTGTCCAGTTCTGCAGCATTAAGTACATCCACGTTGTCATCCAACTCCCACTGCTATCCAGCTCCAGAACTTTCTCATTTGTCCTCACTAAAACGCTGCACCCGTTAAACACGAACTTCTCATTCCTATAAAATTCTCACCAAGGAGAAATGTGGTCAGACTTAGACCCCGGAGGGAGAAGTCAGCTGCGTGGGATGATTTGAGAGGAGCAGTAAGAAATTCCTGCCCTTGAAATTTGCTCCTCTGCTAATGCTCATAAATTCGGACATTATGCCATTAAACAGCCATTCTTGTGATTTTTAAAGATCTTGAGATCTTCAAGAGCCCAAAGAGAAGGTTGGGATATCAGGCTGCGACGTGCAGGGAGGGCTTCAAGGGAAGATTAGAAAGCCTGGCACCAAGAAATTCCCTTCCTTTCTAGCTCGTCTGGGATTGGGGGCTGCCTTGTTTTGTTCACTCCTCAGATACTGAGGAGTGTCCATTGTGTTTTAACCACTGCTGAAGCCCCAGGGATATGCTGATGAGCATCATCATGGGCACCACAGAAGAGGAAACAGTATGATCCTCCAATGGAAGGAGGGCTTGAACTCTGGGAATACATAGGAGGAGGTCAAGGAAGGTTTCCCAGGAACAGCAATGATGAAGCCCAGGGCTAAAGTCTGAATAGGGGTCATGTGGATGAAGGTAGTGGGAGAGAAGTGGAGGGAGGGCAGGCAGAGGGTTCCAGGTAAAAGGGAACAGTATGTGTAAGACTGGAATGTAAGATACCTGTGTGGGGAACTGTACAAATGTCAACAAGGCAGGGATGAGGCATGGTGTGGGGAGAACAGAGAGAGAAAAGGCTGGAGTGGGGGTGGGGACCACATCAGGCCAGGCCTTGTAAACCAAATGATGCAATATGGACTTTATCCTAACAGCAGCTTGGAGCCACAGAAGATTTAAAGCAGGAAGGTAACAGACTCAGATTTGCATATCACAAGATGTGGAGGACAGAAAAGAAGGAGGGATAGAACTGGAAAGAGGGAGACCAGGTAGAAGTTGATAATATAAGTCGGGCCAGAGATCAGCGTTCTGTGAACCAGGATAGTGAAGTTGGTAGACACGTTCAAGAGCCACCATGGGAGAGGAATTAAGAGGACTCGGTGATTTCAGGAAGATGGGGAGAGAGAGATAGGAGTCACAAATGATGCCTTAGCTTCCAGTTTGAATAACCAAATGGCTGGTGGTTATATTCACCCATTCCCCAAGATAAAGGACCCTAGGAGAGTGGACTGGCTTGGGTAGAAGCTAATCAGTTCCCTTTTGAGCAAGTTCCACTGAGGGTCCTGTGAAACACCCAAGAAGAGGTCAAGAGGGCAGCGAAAAGGAGCAGAAAGCTGCTGCTGATGTGACTCTCCCTGTTGTGAACAGCGTGTCAGAGAGGATAAGGAAAGGTTGACAAGAGGACAAGTAAGTTCTAGATCACAAGTATCCACCAATGCAAGTATATGTATATAATAAACACATGTTAGAACGAAACACAGGACATCACTGCTGTGCGACAGTTCTCCTGGGTCAGTAGAGTTCGAGGGTCGAGAGAAAGCAAGCAGGGGATGGGGAGACGAGGGGCCAAAAATCCCTGGAAATGAGCTGCACAGTTCCGCCTCTGATGCTGTTTATAAATTTCTTGATCACAGATACTCTGTTTCTACATTAGCAACTCTGGCAGAGATTTCCACCTTTCAGAAACCTGGCAATGGTTTATTTTTGAGGCGATAAAAATGTTCTGGAATAAGATAGTGGTGATGATTGCACAACCTTGCAAAATACTTAAAACCACTGAATTGTATGCTTTTAAAGGGCAAATTTTATGGTAGGTGAATTATATCTCAATAAAAAGAATTCTTAATAAAAAGAATACCCACACACACATCCTGGCCAGGACTGTTCAGTCACAGTGACCCGACTAGCTCTTCTCTTTTGTAAATGTTCCTGGTTGGGCCAGGGCCCTGTGATTTATTCCACTTTCAATGACTGCAGATGGTGCCATCCACCCTCCAGTAACCTTTCCATGTCCAGTTCTGATGCTTCTCCTCTTCCCTTCTGCACCTCAAGGGCAGCAGGTGCATTTGCTACTAGGAACTTAAAATGTTGTATGGAAAATAGAGTTTTGAATGAAGTTAGTAAAGCCCTTAGAAAGATATTTTTACATTCAAAGCTACAAAACAAAATTTTTAATTGAGACGATATTGTTGACATTTTATTCAAGTTAATTCCTTAGCTACGTTTAGGTGCCGAACTTAATGCTTTATAGACTCTATTTAATCCCTGTAACAATTCCTTGAAATAGGTAGCAGTATTAGACCATGAGGAAGCTGAGGCAAACAAAAATGACTAGTTCCCCCAAATCCCACAGCTGGTGGCAGAACCCAGATTTGAACCCAGACAATGGAACCCAGTGCCCGCTGTACTATCTCCCTTCCAATATGATAGGTGCCCAGAAATTACTTTATTCAGCTCATCTTCAGGACTCGGCTTAGACATTGTTTTATCTCAGAGGCTTCCGTGACCTCCTACGTCTGATTAAGTGTCCCTCCTTTATGACATAAGTGCCTGTATCTCTCCCCTCACATTATTTACCGCACTAGGACATGATTGCCTATAAATGCAGCTGTACTGACTGTAAGTGGTGTGAAGGCAGGGATCACATCCATCTTGCTTTGTAATCTCCCCCCACGGCCTGGCATGTGGATGGTTTTCCAAAACCAAATTGAATGAATAAACACATTTTTATGTTACTATCCCTTACTCCCGAGAGACTTTTCTGGGTCTCCCTACTCTGTAATTTCATTCATTTTGCTTTGTTGTAGATAATGCACATAATATAAAGCTCTCCTCCCCCCAGTGGGTTCTCTTTCCAAATGTTTGATGCTTTTCTCATGTTGTGACTTGAACTTGTTGACTGGTTTTTGCCTCCGGGGTCTGTTCTCCTGGTTTTTTTTTTTTTTTTTTAATTTTTTTTTTTCAACGTTTATTTATTTTTGGGACAGAGAGAGACAGAGCATGAACGGGGGAGGGGCAGAGAGAGAGGGAGACACAGAATCGGAAACAGGCTCCAGGCTCTGAGCCATCAGCCCAGAGCCCGATGCGGGGCTCGAACTCACGGACCGCGAGATCGTGACCTGGCTGAAGTCGGACGCTTAACCGACTGCGCCACCCAGGCGCCCCTGTTCTCCTGGTTTTAATTGCGGTCCCGAACTTGTGGTATAATTGGGATATTTGGTGATGGAAAAAGGATGGTGAAACTTCTGCTTGACTAGGTGACATCTCTGAGTAGTATTTCTTAATTTTCTTCATTTTAAACAGAGTTTTAGCGCTGATATGATAGCTTTGCACCAAACACATGTCGTGGACTTCCCTTTACAAGTGTTTCCATCCTCCTCTCCAATATGGCATCACTGTGACCCCAAAGACCAAGTGGGCTTTGCTTTCATTTTCCACTATCACTCCCACAGCTTCATTGCAAAACCTCCAGCCTTACTTTGCCTTTACTCTGTCTTCCATTTCCACCCCCAACAGGCATATCTCTGAAATTCAGTCTCTGGAAACAAAAGTTGCATTAAAGTCAATCTCATCGCAACTGGTGTCGACTGTTCTCTGACACTCTAGAGTACAGAAAAGGCTGCATTTCTTTACTGTCCTAAAACAGATTAAACAGATCAAGAGTTGCCAAATCACAGACATAGTCCATGGTTTATTCTTGACCTCTGCATCACCCAAGAAACACGAGGCTCACCGAGATCAGAAACTGGGGGAAGGTCACTAGTCCTTCATCCACCATTTCAATGATACCCATGAGCTGCTAGTTGCAAAACCTCTCGGTAATTTTTTCTGTCTCCATCTTACTCAAACTATTAGCAACATATGACATGGTCGGTTTCTGTGTCTTCCCCCCAGAAAACTTTCTTTCTTTCCACTTTTCTGGCTCGTTCTTCCCCTTCCCTGGCCACTCCTTCTCCATGACTCTGCCAATTCCTCCTCATCTTCTCTAGCTCTAAAATTGGGGTATCCCAGGCCTCCATTTTTAGATCTCTTCTCTATCTTCACTCCTTGTCTAGATGAGCTCATCGGGCCCCACGGCTCTAAAGACCACCAATCTGCATTGATAATTACCAAAGCAATCTCCAGTGCTAACTTCTCCCTTCAACTCAGACCCCAACAGCTGACTGCTTATCTGACATCTCCACTTAGATGCTAAACAGACATCTCCAATTTAACATGCCCCAAACCTGATCATTCCTCCCCCCCCCCGCCGCCGAGGTCATAGCTTCATTCTCATTCTTTTCCTCTCTCAGCAAATAACAGCTTCATTGCCCTGTTTGCACAGGCTAAAGACCTTGGAGTCATCCTTGACTCCTCAACCTCTCTCTGTGTCTCCCTTCCTCCTTCCCTCCTCCCCCCTCCCTCTCTCTCTTCCACTCCTCCCCCAATCCCATATTCGATCCATCTGCAAATGGGATTGTCTCTTGCTTAGAAATATAATTCCTCACCTCTTCCCCTGCTACCACCCCAGTCCACGTCACCAGCAAGCATAACTTTGCCTGGGTTATTGCCTAAAGGGTCTATCCGGTTCACTTCCACCCTTACCTTCCAAATCTATTCTTCACACAGCAGCCAAAGTAATTCTTTCAAATCAAAAGTCAGATTATATCTATGCTTGAAACTTTCCAACCGTTTCTCATCAGAGTAAAACGCGAAGACTTTGTAATGTTCCGCAAGTAGTTACCCGCTATGGTCCTTTCTGCCTGGAACACTCCTTCCCAAACACCCCCGCTGCTCATTCTCCCACCTCCTTTCTGTCTGTATTCAGTGCCACCTTCTCAGGGGAGCCTTCTCTGACCACCTTATATGTAACAGCGTCTCCCACCCCGTCTCTGCCCCCTTACCAGCTTTCTTCTCCTTCATGGCCCTTGGCATAAATACATTTATCTCGGTATTGTCTGTCTCCCTCCTCAAAGACGTAAACTCAGTGAAGGAATTGTGTCTGCTCTGTTCACAGCCGCACCCTCCACTCCTACAGCATCTGCCTCAAACTAAAGTTTGTCTGTTGCATGCATGGATGATTGGCCACGGCTAGTGCTGTCCGTGGAGCCCTCAAGAAGGTGGCGGTTGCCAGCAACCCCTCCCTCTCTGGTCTTTGCCACGGTTCCCACACTCCCTCAAAGCTTTCCAGGCAACCATCCCCACCCAACACTGTGCCTTAGGGGTTCAGGGCACAGTTCTCTGCCACTCACAGTATCAGCCCCCTCCACACCCCCTCCTTGACTTGCAGACTGTAACTTCACCACTTCACCACCATCTTTCAATTACACACACACACACACACACACACACATAAGGTGCGCTTCCTCCTCTAGAGGGAAGGAGAGCCCTGAGAGTCTGCCTAGCATAATGCTTAATAGACTTGGGAGGCCAACATCTGCGTCCAATTCCCTGTCACTTAACAGTTGTGTGGCTTGGGACAAGTTTCTTAACTTCTCTGGGTTTTAGTTTCCTTATCTGCAAAATAGAGATGATAATGAGTCACTTCCTCGTGGGTTTGTTATAAAGATTAAATTCGTTAATTTATGTTAAGTGCTTAGAATCATGCTCAGCACAACCCGTGTTCAGCCTAATTTTTGTCAAATGTTGGTCTCCTTCATAAGGGAGGTGAGCTGTAGAGGAAGAGATGGCTCTTTCTTCTCCAGGGATTCTGAAGCAGCAGGAGGGAGGGAGGAGGGAAGGGAAAGAAAGAGGGAGGAGGGAGAGAGGGAGGAAGGGGGTGAGGAAGGAAGGGTGGGAGGAACCGAGGGAGGGAGGGAGGAAGAGAGGGAGCCAGTGCCCCACAAGAGAAAGACAAACACACACTAAGTATGTTTTCATCAAACCCCCTGTTGCGCAGGTAGAGTAAAAATTCACATCAAGGGGACTCAGGATTGGAGAGAGATGGGCTGTTGTGAGGCTCCCACAACTTCTGTCTCCTGTCAGTTGGGGACGACTGTAGGGTTGCTTTGAGGAATAAATTCATTCATTTCTTCATCAAATAGTTCCTCGATGCTTAAGGCATGCTAGGACTGTGAACTCTAAAAAACACATAGCTAACTCCAAACCCGCACAATTTCAAGCTGGAAGTCCCTGCGTAATGAATGTGTCTATTATTCTTGATGTAAAGAATCATCAAATTTTTTATTATTTTTTAATGTTTATTTTTGAGAGAGACAGACAGACAGACAGAGTATGAACAAGGGAGGAGCAGAGAGGGAGACACAGAATCCGAAGCAGGCTCCAGGCTCTGAGCGGTCAGCCCTGAGCCCCACCGGGGGCTCGAACTCACCAACTGTGAGATCACGTCCTGAGCCAAAGTGAAGGCTTAACCGACAGAGCCACCGGCCCAGGCGCCCTGATGTAATTTTAGCCTGGGGAGCAGGTGAGGAGGAGGGAGGCCTAAAAGCTGGATCAATTGAATCATCTCTTAAATCCGCGCCCATCCTAACTTGCACAGTTTTCCGTACACAGCCCTACCTCCTCCGTCGGACTGCCCTACCGCGAGTGGGCTCAGGGCGCTGGAGAAGGGGCCAGTGGAGGCGCGCGGCACCTACCGGAGCCCTGCGCCTGGGGTGACTGTGGGGCCACCGCGGGGCAGCTCCCCGGGGACGCCCGCTTGCAGCCCCCAGCGCGCGGCCGGCGCGGCGGGGGCTCGGGTCACAGGCAGCAGGCACCGTCCGGGTGGCCGGCCGACAGCTCGGGCGCGGCCGGCCGGGGCTGGAGCCTCGCGGGGAGCACTCCCAGCGCCCATGAGCTTCTGCCAGGGAGCTGGGTCTGCAGACGGGTGGCGGGGGGGGGGGGGGGGGGGGGGGGGGGCGGGTACCAGGAAGCTGGCCAGGCACGCAAGGGGCTCCGGGGAGGCCCCGTGTCGGTGCCCGCACCAGGCCGACGGCTGCGTGTGTCCGTGGGAGCCCTGCAGGACTCGCCCCGAGCGGGAAGACGCTCTGATGCGTTTGCTCCAAAGGCGCCGCCAGGCCGAGAGCAGCCGGAGGGCACAGGGGGAGGAGGAGGTTGGGGTGAGGGGTGATGTGCCGCAGGGGTGGGCCCACTGAGGCTGGCCTTTCTCTCGTTGCCCCAGGGCCTCTCCTCGTCCTCACTCTAACAGAATCCATCAATTCAGACCAACCGGGCACAGGATCTGTGGCGCGTGTCCCCCAGGAGCCGGAAACTGTGGCTGTCCCCTCCCGGGGACCAGGGCCACGGCGCTTCACCCCACCGGGCCTCCATTCCTTCTCCTTCCAATGACCACATTGGGCAGGTGATCTCTACCGTGATCTCGAAGGGCCCCCTTTCAACCTTAAGAGTCAGTGATTTTTTTTTTTTTTTCAATTTGGAAGAAATAGAAGACACCCTTCTTGTGCTAGAGAGAGGCTGAGTCTAGCCAAGGAAATTGTCCGCATGCTCATGGAAGATGTCATAGCCTTTAAAGACAGGATGTAAGGAAGGGCCCTCTCAGTGGTCTGCTCAGTACAACTGGAAGAGTTCTGGAAATGACTCACAGAGGAAGGCAGCGGGCCTGGTCCTTGGGGGCAGGTGGGCACACGCGTGCCGTCTAGGTCACTTCTAGCCTGGACCGACACCCAGGTCACCTCGCCCCACGGTGCTACCTCCTTGCAAAGCCACATCTCTCATGTGGTCCCCGCCAGCCGCCCACCCCCGTACGCGGAGACAGATGAGCTGGGTGTTAGTCCAAGTTCGAAGTGACAAGGCTCCGAAGTGAGACGGGCCAGGAGGAGATACCAGTTGTTAGCTGTGAGATGCCCGGTCTCAGATCTGTCATCTCAAAAGTAGTGCTGCCCTGCTAAAATGATTGTTAGGATTGCATAGAATAAAGTATGCCAAGCGTTCAGCACGATGCAAGGGAGGCAGTAAGTGCTCGGTAAACACTAGCAGCGGCCTTGTTTATTACTGTCAGTACCGCCCTGCTGCATCCTGGCTGAGTTGGGCTGGGGACAGTCCCACCCCCTGCACCCATTTCACCCAACACGCGGCCCAGAGAACTGAGAATCTGGCAAGCGCAGAGCTGGCCACCTTTCCGAAATCCGTGCCAAGGTCCCAGCCTCAGTGCCAGGGGCCACGTGGCTGAAAGGAGATGTCTCTGGAGGCAGAGTTACGTGGGGGAGGGGCTGCCAAGGACCAAGGCGGCCACTGGCCACCAGGAGCATGGGGAGGGGGCGGGCCAGCAGGTCCCCAGAGGGGGCATGGGGTGAGAGCTCGTGGCTCAGGAGCGACGGGTGTGCACTCCTCTTCCACAAGGAGAGGGGACACGGTGCCGTCTTTCACTGCCAACTGTTAGTATATAGGACACAGCCCCTCCCTCTGCACCAGGGCGGGGGGCAGCCCAGTGCAGACCGTGGAGGGCACGCAGGGCTGGGTTAGCAGTTAGAATCCTGGAGCCCGACTCAGGAGTGATGATGTGGGATTCATTTTTCGATCTGTTTTTGCCCCCTTTTCGCAGCTGGGCATGGCTCTCATGGTTACGCTTACAAGTGAAAATCCAGACCAGAGTTGCAAAGCATAAGGCTCAATCACCCAGCTCCGTCTGCTGAGTTGAGGAAAGTAAATGTGGTATAGGCAGGTTTTCTCGCTAAATATTTGCACAAGTAAACACGTGGCATAGCCTCATACCCCCAAATAAATTGATAATACGATAGTCTAAAATAAAACACCCCAAGCTTTACTACTCCCTCCTCAAACACCCCAACCGCCCTGCCAAAGTGGAAAGATTTAAGCCATTCGAATGTAGACAGTTCCAACGCGGCTGCAGTAGGATTATTTTCTTTCAAAGCAATGGTTTTCACTTACCAACACGGATTTATTTTTGTTTGGTTTGGTGTTTTTTTCCCCCCTCAGTGTGATGGGTCTAAGGGGAAAACTTGGCAGTGGGCGGGAACGTGAGCATCCTCATGGAATCACAAGTCGCTCCGTGTAGCTCCTTCCTCCAAAGGTGGAGATTTCTTCCGCTGTCCCTCCCAGAAGCTCACCATGGCAGGCCGCTTTCCGAGAGTTTATGTGTAACTTCCTTTGCTGCAGAGGCCAGGCTCTAGGTTAACTTCTGGAAGTATCTTTGGAAACTAATTCTCAGGCAAAACTCCAAGAAAAAGAGGCACATGGTGAGGAACTGACATAATTTTTTAACACCGCAACTAGCATATTTCTGCCGGCAGCCGTAGCCAAAATGGGTTGCCAAGACCAATATTGATCTAGTCCTTCATCCAATCAACAAATGCCATTGTTTATAAGATATAATTTTTCTTGGTTAAAGTTCAAAGTTAAACTCCAAGGATTTTCAAAACTATAAAAATGAGAGGCTTTCATACCCTCAAAAAAAAAAAAAAATCCTGGCCAGTTTTCCTCTTTCATGGCTTTCCACAGTCGCTATAAGAAACACAGCCAAAAAAACATTTTTGGGGTCTTTTTTTTTCTGTGAATTCTGATAGTTTTTTAAAGGAGGGTTATACCATGGAAAAGCCCCTTAAATCTTTGTACCTGTCCTGAAAATCATGACATGTCAGTTGCACAGGTGACTAGCGTTTGCTTTTCTGCTCCAGGCTTCGCCCACCTGCAGAATTCCATAAATCAATTCAGCTTTCTTCCAGGTTTAGATTTAAGCAGCCTCTCCCTTCCCACTCCTCTTTCCTGATGTGGAAATGACAGTCTTTTCTAAGCCCCTTGGAGCAAGGCAAAAGGTTCTGTGGTTCACGTCCGATTCTGAAATGGAAAACCTTAGCAAATAAATGGCGACCAGATGGTGCTTTGGAAACCAGTTCCTTGTGGTCCTTCTAGATCCAGATGAGTACTCCCTTCTGGGAGCTGGCATCGGCGATGAGCAGGGCAGCTTTAGGATGTGGGACCGAGGGGGATAATGATGAAATTTATGAGATCTCAAGTTGGGCGGCTCTTCTTCTTTAAAAAAAAAAAAATTGCGGTTAACGGAGGCCTCACCTTCTTCTGCACACCTGTCCCCCCCACCCCCACCCCACAGAGGACCCGGAAGAGCGGCCTGTCCACGCGTGGGGCTGTTAGTGGAATGATGGTTTGATTGGTTCAAACCAATCAATTGGTTTGAACCCAAACCAATTGGTTCAAACCAATCGGGTCCAGCCATGAATAAAACGGACAAGCACTCCGTGCCCTCGGGGAACTTGTGCTATAACTGGGGGACGGTGAGTAGATTATAGACAGTGAACGAGGTCTCTTAGAGGAGCTGCTTCGAGTGCATTCATATGATCTTCTAAAAGACAAGCAGGGGAAACAGGTAAAAGACACAGCGAACCATGACTCTGTGCGCTGGGACACAGCGATGGGATTCCCATCGGCAACAGAGACCACAGCGACACCCTAAATGCAGCACACCATCATGAGGCCAAGCACCAGGTGGCTAGTTTTGAGGACAGAGGTCTTGTACCAAGCCCTGACAGCTTACAGAACCTTCCGGCCTGTCGCGAGCTTTTGCAGACGCTGTTTCCTACGGGCCTCACCGTAGTCAACAGAGATGACTGTTCCAGTTTTATAGATGAGGAAACCGAGGTTTCAAGACCAAGAGCCACCAGCGCGAGGTCGCAAAACCCACCTGGCTTCAGTCTCCGCAGAAGAATAGCGATAGTAATAAATATGGTGCCTGGTAACAGGCTCACCATGGTTCTAAGTGCTTTATATGAATTAACTCATTTTATTTTATTGTTTAATGTTGTATGACTTGATTTTCAACTTTTGAAAGGACTCATTTATTTTAACTTTTTTTCTTTTTACATTTATTTATTTTTGAGAGGCAGAGAGAGACAGGGCACAAGTGGGGGAGGGGCAGAGAGAGAGAGGGAGACACAGAATCCGAAACAGGCTCCAGGCTCCGAGCTGTCAGCACAGAGCCCGACTCGGGGCTCGAACTCAGAGACCGCGAGATCATGACCCGAGCCAGATTTGGACGCTTAACCGACTGAGCCACCCAGGCGCCCCAGAGTTACCTCGTTTTAGTCCTCAAAACATCCCGATGAGATATGACTCTTTTCCTCATCTTATAGATGAGGTCATGGAGGCATAGACAGGTTGGATCACTTGCCCAAGGTCACACAGCTAAAAAGTGGCAGAGCCTGTATTCAAACGCAGGTTTTTCAAACTTAAACCGCCTCCTCAAGGGGTAGCTACAGCTCTGGGTCCAAGGGCAGTGCACGCCCTCAAGTGCAGAAAAGAAGGCGGATCCATTCATCGACTGTCCAGGAATGAACAAATAGCCACATGCCCGAAATGTCACCATCTCTTACAAAGAACAACTGTCTCTTTGTGCTAATAATATATGTCACGAGTGATAGTGATACTAAATAAGAGGGCGAGAAACTCAAAGGATTTTTTTAATTGTCTGAGGATCCCTTCACTGCAAGCCAGACATCCCATTAGGACGAAACTGGTTTCTCTACTACTCCCTTGACTTAACAAAGGACTGTGGTCTGCACAATTTTCTTGCTTAACTTTAACCACTGTGTGATCTCCCCCTTCTCTGAACTCTTACTGCACCCAGGCTTTACAAGACAATATTACATGTAATTACACTTTGCTTTGTGCTCTGACATAACTATTCTAGGTATGTCTATCCTGTCTCCCCAAACAAATTATAAGACACTCAATGATTCAGTCTATATTGGATGCCTTCACTGGCCCTTCAGCACTAACCCAGGTTCTTGATCGGTGTTTCTTGACTGCTCAAATGACAATCTTTAAGGTAGGTTTTAAGTTATTTCTTCCAGAAATATTTTTGCTTGTTCTGTATGGGTTAGCTAGTGGTTATCTGTTTTTCCTTTGCTTTGCTCTGTTGCAGTTAAAACTATAAATATTCATATACAAAGACGGTATGCTGGTAAAAGTTTAGCAGCCTGCTCTGTAGGAAAAAACAAAAACAAACAAACAGAAAAACAAGGCCTTGATCTCTAGCATTTCCCACGTATAAATCTTCTCACCACGGTCTATTTCAAGCTACCAGCATGATGTCAACTGGCTTGCAAAACTGACAATTTAACAATTGATTCTAGCACGTCAGTGAACGTGGCTCCAAAACAGGACCATTTGTCCCCCTAAAATATGATCTTTGCTGGATATGGTGACTTTTGGTCTGCTCTCTCAACAGAGGCTCTCTTAGTGAGAGACTGTAATCACGTTTCCCTAAAGACAGGACCTTTGGTTTGTACGTGTGATAGTTTGAAACGTACACTTTAGCAGTGTAGAATCGCTCACTTAGTCCTTCCAGAGTCGGGTTGTGGAAAAGGTTTGCTATTTAAATTGGTGGACCTAAAAAATGAAAGTCTACTCTCTTAAGTTAACCAACCAGCCAAGCTACATTCTATCTCTTGCCTTTTCCTTGGCCCCTTCCTTCTTCCCTCCCTCTGGTTCCTTCCTTCCCACCCCCCACCCCCCTCACTTCACCTTCTTTACTGCTCATGCCTTTTTCATTTTGAGTGGTAGGTTTTGCTTATAACTTGCAGTGACATTGATTGTATGAGAAAACGCTTTGGGGCCAATGACCTTGCCATCCTAAACCCATGTGACAATCCGCTGTAGAACTTAAAACAACTGTTGGAGTGGTTTTCCTTCCAGCCAGTTTTCCAGAAAGTCCTTCGCCTAATCCAGCTTTTTATTTAGGCTTCTTAAAATATCCTCAATGGGCTATATACTGGGATAGTCATTTTAGACGGGAAGAGATAACCCTCCCCCCAGTGTAGAGAGAGTTTCACAGCATTCTATAGCTGAGAATGTTGTCTTCTCTGAATTTATGAAGATTCTAACTGGGGCACCTGGCTGGCTCAGTTGGTTGAGTGTCCAACTTCAGCTCAGGCCGTGATCTCACGGTTCATGAGTTCAAGCCCCGCATCGGACTGGCTGCTGCCAGTGTGGAGCCCGCTTTGGATTCTCTGTCCCCCGTTCTCTCTGTCCCATCCTGCTCATGTGCTCTCTCTCTCTCTCTCTCTCTCTTTAAAAAATGAATAAACATTGGGGACAAAAAAGATTCTAACTGCCAGTTCCCTCCTCTGCCTTCCTGGACAAACCCCTCCTCTTTATTAAACCTCTGGTTTTGAGAAATTCTCCTTGGTGTGTGAGTTGAGTGAGGGAGGTTAAGACCTATCCATATGTGGAAACTGGCTCCTTCACGACTTGGCTGATGGGGCGCAGAGAGCAGCAGAAAGCAATTATGTTGCTTCAAAACCATTCCCATCGCATCAAAACCATTGTTAATATATTTTTTAAAGACGCTGTATGGCATTAACAGGTTTTTAACGGAAAGTAATAAAAATCATTTTTATCTGAAATATCAATGAGACTTTTTATCAAATGGAGTGTGACAAAACCCACTTTTTCTTGATTACTTGGTTCTTAAACCCTGAAGCTAGCTTGCACGCTCCTTCTCTTCTTTTTTTCTTTTCTTTGCTTTTTTTCTTTTTCTTTTTTTTCTTTTCTTTTTTCTTTCTTTTTTTTTTTTTTTTTTTGCATATGTCTGACTGTTTTGTCAGTCTGCCAGCGGAAAGCCTAGTCATGGGTTCTTTCAACGCAAGAGTTCGCATGAAACCTTTCTCTGAACTGCTTAGACTTCTCTATTTGGTTTTGTATGGGTTTTTCCCACTCCAAGGAGACTATAAGCTCCTTGGAAGCAAAGGTGATTTCCCTCTCTGTTAGAGCCCCTGTGTTTTGCAGAGCACGCGTGTGGAATCCCATAATTTTCAGGGCCAGAGGGGCCTTTGGTGAGATCCTCTAACCTAGGCATTGTTCCTTTGGTCCATGCAAACTGTCCTACGCAAGGTGTCCATGAGTTCCCTGGAGTTAGATCGAAAGTAGTCTACGCAGCGTGTGTGGATACGCACGCAGGCATGTGCATGGGGGAATTTTTCATCAGATTCTCAAAAATCCCAAAGTCATTAAGCCTCTGGGGAATTCAGATGCATTACAGAGAGAGGAACTGAGCCCCAGAGAGACGAGATACTCACACACGAAGTAATCATTGCATCTGTACATTTATGAAAGAATTGTTTGCTTTTAAGATCTATCCCGCAGCCCCTTCGAAGTGCACAGGGCAGTGGTTTTTAGTACATTCGAAGTTGTGCAACCATCACCACTGTCTGGTAAGGATTATTTATTGAGAGCCTGGGTGCCGGCTACTGTTTGTAGCGCAGTGGAAACAGCAATAGAAACGAGATGGGTTACGCCTCTGCCTTCAAGAAGCTTAGCTTCCGCTGGGGCAGACAAGAAATAAGCAATCAAACAACTTTGCTCTTGGTTGAATTGTGTCCCCCGCCAAAATTCGCGTGGCGAAGTCCTGTCCCTCCGTCCTGTGACCTCATTTGGAATCAGAGTCATTGCAGACATAATTAGTTAGGGTGAGGTCATTCTAGGGTAGCGCGGACCCCTTATCCCCTTGGTGAAAATGGGAAATTTGGAACCAGATCCACACACGGAGAGAACCTCACGTGAAGGTGAAGGCAGAGATCAGGGTGACGCAGCAGAAACCAAGGAACACTGAAGGCTGACAGAAACCGCCAGAAGCCGGGGGAGAGGCCTGGAGCGGATTCCCCCTCGCAGCCTCCAAAGCAATCACCCTGCCACCACCTGTAGGTCCTCTTCGATCACCCAGCTTGTGGTGCTTTGTTACAGTGGCCCTACCAAACTAACACCTTCATCTAGCTTGTGATCGCCTACAAAGAAAATTGTAAGGGTATCCCGGGACAGTTGGGGAAGGGAGCTGCTTTGTATTTTGTGCAGGGGGTGGTGACGGAAGCCCTCTCCGAGAAGCCTGGCATAGGCAAGTGAGACAGAGCCACCTGTGGAAACCATGCAAGAGCATTCCTGAC
The DNA here is from genome assembly GCF_016509475.1 of Prionailurus bengalensis. Taxonomy (NCBI): domain Eukaryota; kingdom Metazoa; phylum Chordata; class Mammalia; order Carnivora; family Felidae; genus Prionailurus; species Prionailurus bengalensis. The sequence continues at coordinate 185,268,979 of NC_057344.1, read as the reverse complement.
AGTGGATAGAGCAAATGCAAATGCCCTGAGGCCGGGGATGAGACACAACTCTTAGAAGAACAGAAGGGTGATGGGTGAGGCTGTGGTCACAGACAAGAGTGGTACCAAATGAGAACAGAAAGGTAGACCCACCTTGGCTTGGGAGCCCACGCTAATGAGTTTGGAGTTTTTCTAAATGCAATGAAAAGCAATCGAAAGATGTCAAATGGGATTGCCAGGATCCGGTTTACATTTGGAAAGGCGGCTCTGGCTGTTGGTTAGAGACTACACGGTGCCCAAGCAAGAGAACCAGCTGAATCCAGGGAGGAGGCCGCTGGAGAAGTCCAGGGCTGAGGGGTGGCGGCTTGAACGAGGGCGGAGGCTTGAAAATGGCGAGGCACAGACCACCCTGAGAAGTGTTCTGAAGACAGAAAGGGATTTGCAGGGAGTGGTGATAGAAAGGCAGAGGACAAGGGTGTCGCTCAAGTCTCGGGCTTGTGCAGCTAAGAGGAGGGCATTGCATTTCCCGCGCTGGAAGGGCTGGGAAAGGAACAGATTTCAGGGGGAAATCAAGAGCCTGTTCAACTCATGTCAAGTTCGAAGGGACTCATAGATACTCAAATATATATATATATATATATATATATACTCAAATAGATACTCAAATAGATACTCATAGATACTCAAATATACACATAGATACTCAAATATATACTCATAGATACAGATTTCAAATATATTTGAAATATGTTTTCAAAACACAAATACCTGCTAAAAGCGAATGAAACAACTTTGCTGAGAGAACATTTCTGAGCGTTTGCAACACCTCCTGAGACGATAGGAGGCTCACTGGAATATGATGAAAACGGAGTTGCCGGTCACACAGGCTCCAGGGCCCCTCATGTAAGAAGAGAGTGACTCCCATGCATTGGAGATGCTTCTGGAAATGTTTAGCTTCCTTTCAGCACCTCTTTGCACATCTCCGTCTCCCCCCACTCCCCAATCCTTCTCATTTCCTTGCCAGCCTTCTGGACTCAGTTCATTCAAGAAATTGTTCGGGGGCCACGTCCTCAGTGATGGGCAGCACCTTGAATGTGAGCAGAATAGCAGTGAATAAGGGTCCTAGGGCTGTCGTAACAAATCAGCAACAGAGTGGCTTAAGAAAACAGAAATGTATTCTCTGAGTACTGGAGGCCTGAAGTCTGAAATCAACAAGGCCGAGTTCCCTCCTCAGGCCCTAGGGAAGACTCCTTCCTCGACTCTTTCCAGCTTCTGGTGGCTCCAGATGTCTTGTGGCTGTGCAACTCATATGGCTCTATCCTCTGTGTGTCCCCAAACTCCCTCTGCCTTACCCTTATGAGGACACTTATCATGAGATTTAAGTCCTGCCCAGATAATCCAAGATGACCTCATCTCCAGATCCTTAATCACATCTGCAAAGACCCCTTTCCCAAATAAGGTCACATTCCCAGGTGTTAGATGGACACAGTTGGCAGGGGGGTGGGAGGCACAATTCAACTGACTACAAGTAACAAATGAGAGGCTTGCTCCCTCTTCTCACGGGACATTAACCGAGACCTAAAGGTAAATGTCAACCAGCAGAGTGAAGGGGAAAGGGAGAGCATCCAGGCAGAGGACCTGGCAAGTCTGAAGACGTTGAAGACAGAGCATGGAGCTAAGAGATGAACCAAGTTAGAAATGGTACGGGAGGGGGTCAGAGGAGAGTGGGCAGGGCCAGATCATTGAGGGCCTTGTCAGCTTTGGGCAAATGTTTGGACTTAGAGGCGATGACAAGCCACTAGGGAATTTAAGCAGGGGAGGGTCATGGCCAGGGATGCATTTGAGAAAAGTTAGACCTGTGTCTCATGGAGAATAAGCGTGAGAAAGGAAAACTTGGGGTGGCTCCGTCGGTTAAGCGTCCAACTCTTGGTTTCGGCTCAGATTGCGATCTCATGGTCTGTGAGTTTGAGCCCCGCATCAGGCTCCGTGTTGACAGCATGGAGCCTGCTTGGGATTCTCTCTCTCCCTCTCTCTCTGTGCCCTTCCCCACTCATGCCTGTACCCCCCCCCCAAAAAATAAATAAATAAACTTAAGAAGAAAAAAAAAAGAAAGGAAAACTAGGAGTAGACAGGTCAGTTAAGATGCCCACTGGGAGTCTAAGCGAAACATAGCAGTTGCTTGGACCAGAGGGCTGGCGGAGGAGTAGAATGGTAGGTCAAACCACCAAATTTTACTGGCTTTTGTCTCTCCCAACTAGAGATTTGATTAGTCATATTGAGAAAAGTAATATGTAAAGACTGTGCCTTATTGTGGCCTGGTCAAACCATTTAAAAAGGGAGTCAACCTTTATAAATTAATTTGAAAGGCTTGAGGAAGACCTTTTTAGGAGGGCACATGGAAAGCTTATAATGCTTTGTGCTGAACTCACCCTGAAAATATCACTTTCTTTTCCATTCAGCTCTGCACTCTTGTGGCCTCGAACAGCGACACTGGTGTAATTTGGAGGTTTTAATAGCCTTTGCATGGAATATGTGGATGTGTGGTTGCTACAAGCATGTTCATTCTGTATTTTTACGGCCTGGGCTATTTCAGCCAGTGGTCCCCATGCCAAGAGGACCCAAGTAGACCCCAAAAGCCCAATTGTTGTCTCAAGGAAACTGAATGCCCAATAACTTGGACGCTTGTGAGAGGCAGCTGTCCCAGGCTGCTGGGCTGTGTGCACTGCTTACTCTCAGCACCGTGGAGTGGGCCTCCTGGTGTGAAGGCAGAACATCCTTCCTCTCTTGGCAGTGTTGTTTGCACTCAATGTAAAACCAGAAGTGGACGGAAAATGTGCCCAGTTAGAAAAAAAAACAACAAAAATATGGACCAGTATTTGGTATGTTCACCCAATTCCTTCCACTACGACATAAAACTTTTAAGTCCCCCCCTAAGACGCAGCCTGCTCTGAGGCTGAGCCTGTCCTCAGGCCCAGACTTGGGCTTGAACTGTCTTCATCTCAAGGGTTGGTCTCTTCTATTCCCACGGTTCTCCATGGGGCCACGGCCCGAGTCTTTGGATCTTTATTGCTCCCGCAGGATCTCACGAGTGCTGAGCACTTAGATGCGCTACGTAAATACTCTTTGACAAGTAGACCTGTGCTCAAAGGTTTGGGGAAGGGGGGAGAGTGAAACCAAACAGAATAGGACATTTGTACTTTATTATAAAATACAGTAAGATCATCCTGGTGGATGCATTGTTGATTTACCCCAAGCCCTGCACAGGGAAACAGGAGACTCAGGGCCCACCCCAGGGTCTTTCTGGCCTTGAGCAAGCCCAGGCCCCGTCTGGGCCTCAGTCTCATTGTCGTTCAAGTGACGAGCTGGGTGAGGAGATCTGATGCGATGGCAATCCAGCCCCACAGCACCCGCCCTCCTGGGGCCTGTGGCTGTGTGCACACACTGGCTCTTGGCTGCTGATGGGGAAACAGCAGCAGACAGACTCTCAGTGACGTCACCAAGAGCAGAGGGCTCTAATGACAGAAGTGAAAGTCCGTCCCAGAACCGGGAGGCTGCTCAGGAAATTCCCGCTGAGGCGCCCGGCTGGACACCGTGGGTAGAAATGCATAGCTCTGCTCACGTCCAGTTCTCTCTGCACCCCCAAGAAGGACACTTCATCCAGAAAGCACGAAGGTATAAACGCTCCTACCGGGATGTGCTTGTGGGTTCACACAGGGCCACCAGTCTGGGGCCCGCAGGCCTGCTGAGCCATAAATGGCGCTCTGACCATATAGTTGCGGCTGCTGTTGCCATTTGTGCAAACCCCTAAGGGCTGGGTCTTCCCTTTTCTTTCTGCCATCGCTCCTTCCCTCCCCGCCGGGGTCTCCAGCCCCATCTCGGCACACAGCAGACATCCATAACCACTTGTCAATTAACCCTTAAAAATAAGCCAGGTCATGGGGCACGTGGGTGGCTCAGTCGGTTATATGTGGGACTCTTGATCTCGGCTCAGGCCGTGACCTCGCGGTTTGTGGGTTCGAGCCCTGCATTGGGAGCCAGTGCCGAGCCTGCTTGGGATTCTATCTCCCTCTCTCTCTGCCCCTCCCCACCCTCAAAAATAAATACATAAGCATTAAAAAATAATAAACCAGGTCAGGGTGCTCAGAGCCTGGGAGAGCATGTTGGGGGGGGGGTCGGGAAGCAGGCCGAGGGGCAGGGGGCCACATGGGGCCACGTGGAGCCAGCCCTCTAATGAGAAACAGTCCCCAGCACTGAGGGGAAATTGATGAGCCCGCTCTCCTCCCCAGCCCTCCTCCCCAGAGCCACCAGGGAGCTTCAGGCCCAGAGCCCAGGCCAAGGCCCCACCGAGGCCCCTCCCAGGGCTAGCCAAACCCCACCCCACCCCCAGCCTAAAAGGTAACAAATGTATTTATAGCCCAGCTTGTCCTCCCCAAAAAGGATTTGAAGCGTCTTTCAAAGATGGAAATGATACCGTGAATGAAGTCAATTTAAAAGAAAAATAAGTCAAGGGGAAAGTAAAGTTAGGTTTGGGGGTCAGGCTGAGAGAGGGCTGGTTAGGAAAAGGAGTCCCCAGATTCCTTGTATCACCAGGTGGGGTTCCGCGCATTCCGCCTGGAAGTCGAGGGCACCTCGCTAAGGAAAGCAAGACTATCCAGAGTAGACGATGTTTGTGTTTTCTTGGCCGCAAGCTGGGCGGCCGTGTCAGGAATCGGGGCAGAGTGCTTGGAACGCAGGGATCGGGACGCGAGCTCTTTGTAAGTCAAGGAGAGTATGTTGGTACTGCCTGTGGTCACCGGGGAGTGAGATGGGCAAGCCCAGGGCCAAGGATGAGCCGGCCAGCTGCTCCTGCCCTTTGGTTTGAACTTCCCTAAGGTTCAGCTGTAAAGGGACTTGCCGGTGAGCCTCCAAAATCCCCAGGAAAAAAAGTGAGCACGCACCTAACTCTGGATAACAGGCGTGTTATACAGACTCCACACATTTGCACGTATGGATCCCCTCGACACTCTTAACAGCTCTATGGGGGGGGGGGGGCAGGGGTGCTGTTATCCAGAGACCGCGGACAGGGAAGCCGAAAGGTTAAATAATTTCCTGAAGGTCGCGCTGGTATTGGACAGAGTCAAGGTTGAAATCCAGGGACTCTGCTTCAGAGTTTGGGCTCTCAGCGGCTCCTATACACTGTTGGCCTGCTCAATAAGTGACAGCTACTGCGACATATGCGGGCCTGCATGATATACAGACGAGTTGCTGGAACGCTTAGCCGAGTAGTTGGAGGGTAGGCATTCGCATCACACCTGCACAGGTGTATGTGTACATTTTAAACTTGGTGACGTTCTACCTAAGTGCCCCTCACCAGGCTGTACCGGCAGTCACTCTCAGTGTTTGAGACCTCGCATGCTTTGTATTATTTTTTTTGAATTTTTTTTAATGTTTATTTCTGAGACAGAGAGAGAGAGAACATGAACAGGGGAGGCTCAGAGACAGAGGGAGACACAGAGTCTGAAACAAGCTCCAGGCTCTGAGCGGTCAGCACAGAGTCCTACGCGGGGCTCGAACTCACGGACCATGAGATCATGACCTGAGCCGAAGTCGGACGCTTCACCGACTGAGCCACCCAGGCACCCCGAGACCTAGGTTTCAAAGGCACTGAAATACATCTTACCCTGTGGTATGGACTTGTTCGTTTTTTTGTTTTTTTTCCAACTGAACAGATACATAGTGAGCCCTTCCCATGGGTCAGGAGCTGTTGTAGACACTTGGATATACCAATGAACAAAAAAGACAACACTCCTGCCCTCACAGGGTCCATGTGGTGGTGGACTTAGATTATTTTGTTGTCATACGGACAGACCTTGGACTCTGGTCCCAGGATGTCTTGCCTCTCACTGGGTCTCACACGGAAAGAATCTGGAACTGAAGGATTCAAATGGAACAATCATTGCCTGAGCTCCAAAGAAGCAAGCCTCCATTATGTCATTGGAGTCTCCGAGTGCCTCAGAGAGGGGTATTCCTGGTATAAACATTCCCAACTTAGAGATGAAGGACTGACTAGGGGCTCCAAGAGTTAAGGCCCTCGCTCCAGATGGCCCTCCCAGTGCTAAGGGGCAGAGCAAGGAGACAACTCCTCTGGCCCGGAGTCCAAGGGTTGATTTCACCGCATTGCAGCAATTACATCCCCATGAGGGAATTCATCTGGGGTCCAAACACATATTTTGGCCCTTAATCCTATAGCATCTACTGATCGCATCATTCATTTGGAACTCAGAATATGTTTGCCCAGATCCTTATTTTCGGTTTGTCTATGTGCATACACGTTAAGCTGTAAGAAAGACAACATTGTTTGTGTGTTGATTCTGCGAGAGTAGGGAGGAGAGAGCATTTTGGAAGGAAACAGTACTGACACCTAGTAGGTTCTTCGTCAATGTTTCCCGATTGCATAGATGAACAAACAAGTGAATGAATGAATGAATGAATGAATGAATGAATTGAAAGAAGTGAATGAAAAGCTGCCGTGTCTATGAAGGCTACTGAAAGTGGCAGAGATGAGGAGAGTTTTGAAAAGGCTTTACAGTGCATAAAACATATGCTTTGGAGGCTTCCTCAGAGACCAGGTAACAATGACAATAATTTAATTTTTGATGGTGGATGTGCTTCTTTTTTATTCTTTTTTGGTTTTGTTTTTTTGAAATATAGTTGACGTACAATGTCATATCAGTTTCAGGCGGACAACATATGATTCCACATTTCTATTCATGACACAAAGCTCACCACGATAAGCGTAGTTATCATCTGTCATTATGCAACATTGTTATAATATCATTGACTATATTCCCTATGCTGTACTTTTCATCCCCATGACTTATTTATTTTGTAAACTGGAAGTTTGTAACTTTTAATCCATTCCACCCATATCCCCATCCCCCCACTCCTTCCCCTGTGGCAGCCACTGGTTTATTCTCTGTGTCCATGAGTCTGTTTCTGCTTTCGTTTGTTCATTTGTTTTGTTTTTTAGATTCCACATATGAGATCATACGGCATTTGTCTTTCTCTGACTTATCTCACTTAGCATAATACCTTCGAGGTCCATCTATGTTGTCTGGATGTGCTTCTTTGAGGAGCATTCCAGAGATGGGGACCACATGATTTGCCGGGGTTTATATGGGTTTCACATTGAGGAATAACGATGGGATGGGCTCCATGAAAGGCTGAGCATATAGCGATGGATAAGACACGCTCTCTCACACTGAGGAAGTTACAGACAAGTAAATAGCGATGTGCGTCTCTCTCTTTTGTGACAGTGAAGGCATAGGCTTTGTCAAGAACTACATAGGGATATGACTACAGTGTATGGATGCTCTGAGAAGGCAATCCCAACTTGGGCTGGGGGGTCTGGGGAAAGTCTTACGAAAGAGGTATTGTCTGAGCTTCCCAGGCAATGAAGAAGAGAAAAGGCATTCCAGAAAGAGAAAGAGCCGAGGCAGAGTCCTGATGTGACAAGTTGGAGACAGAGAAGAGCAAAGATTCAGAACGGCTCGAGTGAGGGCGCAAGTGGAGCCCGTGCTAGAGGGGAGTCGGGCTGGGTCGCAACACGTTTTATCCTCCCAGATGAAAAGTCAGCTTGGTCCCTAGGAAGCAGAAGAGAAGAAACAGGAACAGAACTTTTCTTAGGGATATAAGAGTGGCATTGGAGGACAGATTGGGGCCAAGAGAAGCTCAGGGCTGAGAAACTATCTTTTATCCCCCACCTTAGTCTAGTATCGGGGGGTGATGAACCAAGTTGGTATCTCAACTTTGGGAAGTTACTTAATTTCTCTGTGTGCTAGTTTTCTAAGTGGGAATAATAAGACCCACCTCATAGTTATGGGAATTAAATGAGACAATATTTATTTTCTCTATTGTCTCACTAAAAGTGAATGATTAATATTTTTAGTATAAATATTAGTTAAATTACCTTGAATTGATGCCCACTGTTTTCCAACTCAGAGGGTACATTTGGGGCACCACTTACCACCCTCCTTGTCCCTTCCCTCTGATCTCCCATCCACACCAGTGAGAACAGAAAATTCCCGATGACCAAATCCAAGTGACATACGCTTCATACATACACAGTGTTCGCATACAGCAGTTGCCTAATACACACTTCCTAAATATATGCCAGGCAGAGCCATCCAATTTTGCAGAGGCAGTCGCAGGACTGTTGGAGTTAGAAGCCTGGCTACATCGCCAGTGGGACTCCTGTCCCATCTGATCAACCTCTGCTCACCTGCCCGAGACAGCTCTAGAAATTAGAATCCAATAAAAGGGAGGATGTGATGTATAAGAAACTATGAGGAGAAAAAGAAAAAACAACAATGACACATAGAGTTAAATCTAAACAAGAGAGTTGTGAGTCTTCATATATTTAGAAAAGATTTGTCCAGTACCAGAAGGATAATATTTTTTATTTAAAAAAATTTTTTTTTAGTGTTTATTTATTTTTGAGACAGAGACAGAGCATGAACGGGGGAGGGTCAGAGAGAGAGGGAGACACAGAATCCGAAGCAGGCTCCAGGCTCTGAGCTCTCAGCACAGAGCCCCACGCGGGGCTCGAACTCCCGGACCGCGAGATCGTGACCTGAGCTGAAGTCGGACGCTCAACCGACTGAGCCACCCAGGCGCCCCAAGAAGGATAATATTTTTTAAAAAATTAATAGCTATCTGGAACCAAAATTTAAACAAAATCTGGGTTGGAGGTAGCTGACAGGAAGGAAAACAGAAGTAAGAGTATGCATTGTTTTGTGGTAGGAAAGCGAGGTCGGGTTAGAGAGACTGATTAAGTCTTTATTTTGGCAGAAACACGTAGGTTTACATGTTTGTTAAAATGTGGAAGGCAATGAAAACACATGGAGAAAACTTAACTGCATATGGCTAGGTGAAAAAAGTCAGCCCGAAGGCTACAAACCATCCGATTCCAGCTACGTGACATTATGGAAAAAGCAAAACTGTAGAGACGGTAAAAAGATCAGTTGCCAGAGATTGTGGGGAGGGAGGGATGAATCGGGGAAGCGTAGGGGATTTTTGTGACAGTGCAGGCATTCTATTTGGTGTTGCAATAATGAATACATGTCATTATACATTTGTCAAAACCCACAGAACGCACACCACCTCTAGTGAAACCTGGTGGTTAATAATGTATCGACGGAGGTCGATGGAGGTTCGTCGGTTATGACAAATGGACCACACCAGTGCAACTGCCATATGCAGTTAATAATAGGAGAAACTGGGGGCTGGAGAGGGAATATGGGGGAACTCTATAGTTTCTGCTCAATTTTTCCATAAACCTAAAATGGCTGCAAAAAAATAGTTTTACTCATTGTTTTTTTTTTTTTTTAACGTTTATTTATTTATTTATTTATTTTGAGACAGGGAGAGACAGAGCATGAATGGGGGAGGGTCAGAGAGAGAGGGAGACACAGAATCCGAAACAGGCTCCAGGCTCCGAGCTGTCCGCGCAGAGCCGGACGCGGGGCTCGAACGCACAGACCGCGAGATGTGACCTGAGCCCAAGTCGGACGCCTAACAGACTGAGCCACCCAGGCGCCCCTACTCATTGTTTTTAAAAATCAGGGACGGGGCGCCTGGGTGGCGCAGTCGGTTAAGCGTCCGACTTCAGCCAGGTCACGATCTCGCGGTCCGTGAGTTCGAGCCCCGCGTCAGGCTCTGGGCTGATGGCTCAGAGCCTGGAGCCTGTTTCTGATTCTGTGTCTCCCTCTCTCTCTGCCCCTCCCCCGTTCATGCTCTGTCTCTCTCTGTCCCAAAAATAAAAGTTGAAAAAAAAAAAATCAGGGACAAACACTAGTAAACTAGAAGTAGGTCTTTTCAAATGCCATGCCACTAAGTGGGAGGGCAAAATAATAAAACCTCTGGCTTGACCCAATGAAAATCAGGGCTGGGGAACAATTAGAGGAGCGCATCACCCAATTTCTGCAATTCGGAAACGGGGAACCGAGGCTCAGAACAGCTCTGTGCTGGTCGTCTACACAAGTGGGGTTACACAGGACATAATCTGACCTTTCCTGTGACCCTATGGACATAGAATTCCCAAAGTTGCCTTGAAGAGTGCCAACGCGCTTCTGTCTGCAGTTAACTCCATTTATATAGAATGTCAGGCACAGAGTGGCCTGGTTAATTTCATATTCTGTTTAAGTGAAGGTTGCCATGGATACCATATATAGTCATCCAATTTTCGCAGAATTAAAATGCATGCAGTAAAACTGATTTAAGGAGAAAAGTAGGCCAAACATAATTTAAATGTATTCAGTGATGGGTCCTTAGTGACGAGGAAGGCACTCCAGGATCCAACAGGGCCCCAGCGGGTCACCCCAAATTTCACTGATCCTTGCTCAGCGCTGCAGAGACACAGGGGCTGGAAGAGGGGGATGACCCCTTCCTTGACCATAATGAAGACCTCTGGAAGTGACTCTTGCGTTTAGCCCCCAGATGGTCACCTGTGTCTCTGTCTCAAGAAAGCAGTGTAGACAATGTTTATGCGGCAACAGTCGAAGAATAAACAAGCTTTCATGTGAGTCATCCGAGGATGCGATCCTGCGTGACTGGCAGCCATGAAATTAAATTCGAATCCTTTCCTGTATCCTTTGTCATTGCAAAGACCTGGGTAATTTCTTAACTCACAGGGGTCACGCCTTCAAGCAGGGAGGTTAGCTGACTGGGGAGCGGGTAGGCCTGCTGTTTAGATCCCAGCTCTGGTGCAGCCTGGCTTCGACAACCTGGCTAGTCGCTCAAGAGTTATGTAAAATGTGGGTCTCGCAGCGTGGCTGTGAGGCGTCCCTAAGAAAATGCAAATAATGAGCGTGGCACGGAGCCAATGATCACAAATATTAGCAATGATACGGTCGTGATTAATATTCATCTAGTCCATGGAAAAGGGCTGCCACGAGACTCTACGTGGGGATCTAACTGACATCGAATTAATACCATCCCAACCCTGAGTCGGGCTGAGTTTTTGCACCGTCTTGCATTCATTTATTCTTTTTCATTTGGAGCGGCTGCTGTTTCCGAGTATCTGAGGCAGCAGGCCCGGGGTACGCGACCATATGTCCGCCCCATTCCGAGAACGCTCTCCCGGAATCTGCCGCTTGTGATGTGGAAATCCATAAATGCAGAGCAGCCTTCGCCTTGGTCGTGGAGCATCTGGGTGCTGCTGATACGTGTCAGATGTCAGCGCATTTGCTGCGCGGCTCCCTGCCGGCCTATCCCGTCTCTGGCCGGCCTCGCCATCCTCGTTCCCGCGCATCCCAAGAGAATGCTCCTCAACATCTCCGGTTTCTGTGTTTCCCGAACTGCTACTTGTTTCCGGGCCTCCCCAGTGGGTCTTGCCCGGGTGACAGGTCTGGCGCTGACGAGCAGGCCATTTGGGCCAGGGCCTCTCTGGGACAATCAGGGCTTCCCTGCTCCTACAGCTGCTGGACCCATCGCCGTAGCATCCCCGGCCTCCCTCCTCCTAGACATTTCCCTTTCATCTGGAAGGGGGGATCTGGACATTGTCTCGCAGGTACACTTGTGAAAGCGAATCTGCCACAGGGATTTATTTGTTCAAGCTTATTGGCTTTTCAGAGGCAATCTGGTTGTAATTTCAGCAGCAGACTCTTGGTTTGGCTACTTTATCCGTCACTCTTCATTTTGCCATGTTCCCCCGTCGCTGCTTTGCAGACTGTCTCCTTCTGTTTGGGTTATTCCTTTTAAAACATACACCCAAACACACAATTACACGTCCACGCACACGCACACTCGCACCCACACAGAGACATCCAGGAGTCCGTCCGGTGTGCGTTGGGCTCACATTCCAGCCAGTTGGCTCTCTAGATTTCATTGCCCACGAACATTCGTCCTTAATAGTGATGTTTGCTTCTGATATCCGGGATTCATGCCACTTTCAATTTCCCTTCTAGTTTCAATTGTCTTCCACATTTCACACGGTTCTCTCATTCAAGCCTATATTTTCTGATCCGCGTCGTGTTTTCAAGACTCTACGATCCCCCTCTGGAAGAGAAAGGGGAGAAGAACACAACGTGTTACTAATCCCCAAGATTCCAGGTGAAACTCAAATTTTAAAATGGAAGTAAAGTGCCAAGAAACTCTCCCATAGGAAATGATTCTCGAGCTGGCCACGAGTGGGGGCCGTGAGTAGTAAGTCTGTTCCCTCTCGCTGGGTCTCTAAGAATAGCTTGACTGGGTGGCTGTCAGACCACTCCCCATTCATTCATAGAGAACTTGGCCCCCAGGCCTGGGTACAGAAACTCTCTGTTACCTTGATGTTTTGAATATTACCTCTGAATGGCTCCTTGTTTGGGCCCTGACTTTTTTTTTTTTTCCCACCTCCATTAACTCAACTCCACAGGCGGAATCCGCACTTAATAAAACAACTATTGGCTGATGGTACAAGTCACAGGAGCCTTAGAGTTCTTCCTGGCTTTGTTTTTCTAAAAAGTACCCAGGACTGTAAGCCAAGCAAATCAGCATATACCCGTGGGCTTCCTTGGGAGAAATTGAAACAAGTCAGGCAGCCGGATGGAGAATCAGGCCAGGAGCCCAAAAGAAATTTAGTAAACTCTTTGCCGCTCTTCTCTTTCCTTTTGGTGAGATCTTACGGAATGTGCTGGAAAGTCGTATGGGTGTCTGCGGTGGACCAGACTGCCTCCTCGGCTGAGCTGGGGTGCGGCGGAGCTGAGTGAAATGAGAGGAATCTGGTTTGAGGGGGTCAGTGTGCTTTGATGGACAGAGCCGATCCCCGGCACAATTAAGGAATGGGGGAAGAATTACAGAGCTGTCCTCTATTTTTGGTCTTCTTCCTTCTCTTGGGCGTTCAAGAGCACCCGCTGGCCAGTGCTGCTTGTGACTTGGCCACCGTGGTCCTCCCTCGCCCCTGGGGGAATGGGTTCCAAGCCCCTCAGTGGATGCCTGAAACTGGAGATAGTGCTGAATCCTACGTACACTATGGTTTGTTTTTCTTTCTGTACATACATTCCAATGGTAACGTTTAATTTGTAAACTGGGCACAGGAAGAGGCTAACAATAGCTGATAAGAATACAGAACAACTATAACAATATACTGTAATAAAGGTTTTGTGAGTGTGTTCTCTGTCTCCCTCTCTCTCTCCCCAAATATCTGACTGTACCGTATTCACACTTCTTGTGATGATGTGAGATGACAAAATGCCTACGTGAGGAGGTGAGGTGAGGTGAAGGATGGACACCCTGTGACGAATAGATCAGAAGGAGGGGACCTCCTGCCTCCCTGCCGAGGGTAACTAACTGAAAGCACAGAGAGCAAAACCGTGGATCACGGGGGGACTACTGTATTTGAAGGAACCCTGAGCGTCCCCCCACCCCCACCCCGACCAGACATCCCTACCCCTTAACTTTTCCATCTTACTGTGCTGTAGCGGGACTCCCCCCTCATTGGGAGACAGAACAAGGTAATAGCCAAGGGCATAGACTTTGGTAAACTGAGGCCCGGGTTCAAATAAATCCTGTCGCTGCTAGTTACCAGGTGTGTCCTTGAGCTAGGGACCGCAGCCTTCTGAGCTTCAGTTTCCTTGATCTCTTAAATGCGGATTAATAATAGTGCCAATACTATATAGGCATTATTAGAGGAAAATAATAGTAGAATAATAACAGAGGAATGAGAGTAGGAAAAAAAAAACCAATGGGATAAAGTCAGATAATAAGTGCAAAGCACGGAACCAGGATTAGAACCCAGGTCGTCTGGCCAAAGAGACATGCTTGATGACTGAGTTCTACCACTGCCTCTAAAATGGATTTTACGAGAGGGGCGCCTGGATGCCTGTTGGTCGGGCATCCGACTCTTGACGTCGGCTCGGGATGTGATCTGATGGTCACGGGATCAAGCCCCAGGTCGGACTCCACGTTGAGCATGGAGCCTGCTTGGGATTCTCTCGCTCCCCCTCCTTTGCTCCTCCTCGCACCTTGCACGTGCAGGTGCAGGCATTCCTTCTATAAATAAATAAATACTTAAAAAAAAATCATCATGAAATACATGTTCAGTGTAGTGTTTATTCACAATAGCCAAAAGGTGGAAACAATGAAGGCGACTGACTTTTTGCCTTTCTCATTCCTATATTACTAGGTACCATAATTCAGACAAATTTGCGGTTTTATTATAACTTATACAAGTGTACCAATAATACTAATAACAATAATAACAATGGGTAACACTTATAGCGTAAGGGAATGGCAGAGCCAGCGTTTGAATCTGAAAGACTCAAATGAGGCCTTATTCTAACCATTAGGCTGAACTGTCCACACACAACTGGTCTGTAAGTTCTCCACACACAACTTATGTAAGTTCTCTTGTTTCATTAAATCCTCTATTTCTTTTCTTTTTTTTTTTTTTCTCAATGTTTATTTATTTTCGAGACAGAGAGAGACAGAGCATAAACAGGGGAGGGGCAGAGAGAGAGGGAGACACAGAATCTGAAGCAGGCTCCAGGCCCTGAGCTGTCAGCACAGAGCCCGACGCGGGGCTCGAACTCACGGACCGCGAGATCGTGACCTGAGCCGAAGTCGGCCGCTTAACCGACTGAGCCACCCAGGCGCCCCTAAATCCTCTATTTCTGATGCAACTGATGATTTCTTTTTGTTTCCCGGCAAATAAGTTCAGTTCGGGTTTCTTCTATTTTATTTCTTCAGTCATTAGCTTTCCACACTTTTGTCTTAGCATCGACACGGGCCCACAGAACATACCCAGAGTAAAATAAAAATGACAAGCACAGCTTTTGCATTCTGGCATCTTCTAATGAAGTATGATAAAATATCTCCACTGATAAATGTTGACACCTTGAGGAAAGTATTCCACTCTTCTGTCATTTTTATCCCCTCGCTCTGAGATTACGGCAGGAATGAAGGCCTCCCCTGGGCTCTCTGACAATATCCAACAATGAAACATGTAAGTGGGCTTTATAAACATCAGCAAAAGTGATGGATTGTGAACATTAAAATGCACAATGAAAGAAACAGCCACTTCTATAATGTGGCCTGTTTACAGAGTCTGTTTATTGATTGAAGGAAAAGACATCAATATTTTTAACTCCATCTTCGACCCCAAAGAACCACAAAATCGCAGGAGGAAGCCGGGAGCCTCTGATAGGGTGGTGGTTTTACATGGAACTAAGCAACTGGTGTGGCTAAACGATTCGTTTGAACTGCTTTTTCTGATTTCACAGAGCGCTTTTTGGGCTGAGGTGGCCAATCAGCTCCTCCCGGTTGTAAAGTTAGGACCTGTGGTCCAAAAGGAAATCTTATACTTGGATCCGATGATTTTTAAAAGGACTGTCTTATCAGTTCCCAGTTTCTTCCCATCTGAATGCGTTCGGGAGTCTCGGGGAAGCAATTAATTTGTAACTGCATCTGCCTAAGTAAGAAATAGTGTATCACCTCCCTATAATGACAGCGATAGCCCATTAATTGGGCTCTGACTACTTAACATCCGTCATTAGGGAAATATTTTAGCGTGGTAGTCGAGTGTGTGGTTTTTGTGGCCAGTCCCATCCATTGTGTGGCTGTGAGCAAAAGGCTTGGTCTCTTTGTGTTTGGTTCCCTCCTCTGAAAATCATAACCCCGGTGCCATAGGATGGTTGTTAGGGAGTAAATAAATTCATACGTGCAAGGGGTTTCAAAAAGTGCCTGGAGCCTGATATACGTTGGCTTTTGTTTTGTTTTGTTTTTAATGTTTGTCAGCACCAAGTTCTGTGTTATTATCCCTGTATTACAGTTAAGGAAGCAAAGCTCAGAATGGTAAATAATTGGCCCAAGGTCTCGCATACAGAACGAGCAGTCGCTTTTCCTTCTCCAGATGCTCAGGCAGTATTGTATGTGCTGTAGAACAAATTAAGACCATCCCTTTTTTTCTCTATCTGGCACCCCGCAATGATTAAGATTCGGGATAGTTGGTGCATGCTTGGATTTGCACTTACCCGGATGGTAAATAACGCATCCGTGACCGCAGTGGAGGACTAACTATGAGAGAAGGTGGGGAGCTATAAATTGAAATACGGGAAGGAAAAAAAAAAAACCCACTATGAATGAATGATGACATTCATGTTATCCTAATGTGCATTCTTCATGGCATTTACGTGACCACGTGTATCAAGGTAGCAAACTCTTCCGTTGCACGTTTGACTATGTTTTTCTTTAGAGAGAGAGTCAGCGAGCACATGTGAGCAGGGGGACAGGTAGAGGGAGAGAGAGGGAAAGTCTTAAGCAGGCTCCAGGTAACACAACAATCCCATCTGGGATTCAATTCAGTTGTCCTGTAGAGAATTATAGCCCCTGAGTCTCAAACGCCTTTAGTTTCATTAACGTGTTGCCTTGTTTCCATTTTGTGTGCATAAATGTTAGCCCGTTACTCAATTGCTGACTCTTGTCTCCTGAGTTTGACTCTCTGTGAAATTTTCCCCAACACCGTTGTCGCGGGGGAAAATTAGGGTCTTCATCATGGCTATAATTCTTTTTCATTTTCCGTCTGTCTCTTCAAAACAAAAATCAGCACGAGTAAGCACAGACTATATGCTCTTATGGAAAAAGCACTGAATCAGGCAAGGTCAGGGTCTCATTGGTATGAAAACCAAGAATCTTGTTCAAAAGGATATTGGAAAGTGTTTCTGTGAAGTGTCCTTTCTTTGTCTCCTTTTTTTTTTTTGCAAAAGTCAAGGAGGAACAAGTTATTGGCCGTAAATGGCTCTGTCCTTGTGAATTCAAGACACCTTAATATTTAGGTGGCATACAATATTATTAAGAATAACAGGATGTCTCTAGCTCGGGCAGGAAACCGTTTCAAAAAGTGTCAGGGCTCATTGTACAAAAAGATTGTAACTACAAATGGTAATGGTGGATTCCACTTTGCGTTTGGAGGTGAATGAAGGCAGCTTGGAGACTATAGGGGTTTCCTGTTTTGAATTCAGGAGAAGCCAGGACTTGTGCAAATATTTTTAGATGTGATGTTTATGGCAGGCGAAGAATACTAACCCAGAATGTTGGGCAGAGCAGCTAAATATTGGTTTGTACATTCTAAGTCATTCGCACTATTGGACGGAGTACTGAACCCCTGTAATTGTCCCTCATTTCTTGCCTAAAAAGGGCAATGGTGAGAAAATGACTTTAACCAAAATATTCAACAAGTATTTATTAAAAGCCTGTGGTACAAACAACATTCTGCAGAAGGCGCTTATATTAGACCCAAAAGAAGCAGGGATGAAATACATACTCCTGCGGATTTATTAGGGGACAGACGAATCATCAAGTTACAGAGCACAACAGAACCCGAGAATCGCTCCCTCGTAACATATGACAACCACATGGCTTCTACCCTCACCTCTCCCAAGTCTTCCCCCAATGTCACCTTTGCAGTGAGAATGTTCCCAGCCATTCTATATACAAACTGTATCAACCACCTCACAAAACCTGTCTCTGTCCCCCTGGCCTGTTCTGCTTTTCTCTATCACCTTTTAGCCTATTATATAATTCGGTCATCTATCTTACAACACCCCCCACCTGTAAATGTAGCCTTCATAAAAGCAGGGGAGTTATGCATTTTGTTATTTCCCAAATCGCTAGCAGGTACCTGGCACGTAGTACAAGTTCAAAAACACTTGCTTAATAAAGTGTTTAATAGTGTGTGTCAGACTACACGTGAGTGCTGAAATTTTTCAAAGTAAGTAATTTTGGCAATGTTCGTGAGGAAAAGCGTCTTGGAAGAAGTGACATGTGCGCCTTTCAACCTAAAACAAATTCATTTGAGCAAACATACTGATTACAACATACGTTTGGGGTTCTAGACCAAACTTTGCCTCTATTTAGCTATGTGACCTAATCCAAGACGCTTAACTTTGGTTTCTGTGGGTCTCTGAAGATACTTGTACCGGGAGCCAAGGACTTTTGGCTCTGAATGAGTTTGGGGAAAAAAAAAATTGTTTTTGAAAAGAATTACTGCGTTCTGTTCTCGGTCTCTCCCGGCCCAAACTGAAGCAGCAGATATTCAAGGTGATTCTCTGCACAATGGTCGTCTTTGTGGATGTACTTTGGGTATGTTAAGGGGGGGCCTGAAGCAAATTCGTGAAGAAAAGTTCCTCCCCACTTACGGTGGCGGGGCCCCAATCCTGCCTTTTCAGGGTCCTCATGATGCCCTTTAGCTGTTCCCAAAGCCTTGTGGGGCACCCATCCAAGCCTGCCTGCTCCCAAAGTAACCCATACTCAAAAATTATGTCTTCCTGTCCTGTGCTCTCCAAGCAAAAATTCTGCCTCCTCAGTCTCCTGCCAGTTAGGACTGGATTCTGATGAGCTAATTCCCTCTAGGGTGGGAATGACAGGTTGTTGGCTGGGCTAACCTTCTGTTTTCCTCACCACCAAAGTGAGACCCGATGGTAAAGGAGGAGTTGGAAGGGAAGGGAGCTTAGAAAATATCCAGTGCCCAGAAACTGCCTGAACTTTTACTATATTAAATTATTTCATCCACAACCAGGTAGATGATATTACTCTCTGAGGAACTGAAGTTCAAGAGAGGTAAAGAATGAACAGACTCCAAGAGTCTCTGTATTATCACACCGCTGCACCGAATAAATGAGCCTAGAAATAGAATTCTGGATTCCCTAGCAGACTTCTGGGGCCAGATTTTGGGCTGTGATGAGTTCTCTGTCGCATCCTACCTCATCGACGGAAACTCTGGCTGTGACCTTCAGTGAGTAAGCACTGAGACCTTGAGAGAGTAACTTAACTTCTCTCACAGCTTTTGTGTCCTCAGATGAAAAATGAGGAACGGGAATAGAGTCTGGTTTAGTCATGTCTTGCTCGTAACAAATCACTCCAAACCTTCATTAAGACCTGAAGTCATCCCTGTGGGTCAAGTACTTGGATGTGGCTCAGGGTCTCCAATGGGGTCTGCAGTCATCTGCAAGTGTGACAGGGGGCTGGAGGATCCACTTTCCAGGTGGCTCACTCACGTGGCTGGCACGTTGGTTCCTCTCTGCGTCGGGCTCTCCACAGAGTTGCTTGAGTCTCTTCACAAAATGGCAGCTGGCCTCATCCAGACCAAGCAACCCCAGAGACCAAGATGGAAGGGGCAGTGTTTTTTACGCCTACCCTCGAAAGCTATACCATCACCTCTGCCGTGTTCTACTGATCATCCAAGGCAACCCCTAATTCGGTGTGGGAGGGGACCATACAAGGGCCATGTTGGAGGTTTGTACAACAGTGTCTACCCCACAGGTTGTCACCAGGATTAAATGAAACAACCCATGCTCCCCCTGGAAACGTGGTAAATACCGAATAAAATGGGAGCTGTTACGACCAAGTGCCGAACGCCAACCAACACCAAGTCTAGTCCTGACTCTTTGCTTTGCCTCGAGTTTTCTTCTATTGGATTTTAACAGGAGACTCCCTGGTGAAATGCTTGAGTCCTCACTAGAACGCGGTAGGAAAAACCCAGAAAGCCACAGAGCTCAGGCAAAACGACAGCAACAGCAAACACCAGTCCAATGAGCAGATGAAGCCAACGACACGTGGGGGCCGGGCTCCCGAGAAACAATGGCAGCTGGCCGGCCCTGGCAGGCTCCACGGCTCAACCAGCCTGGGAAGCACCCCGAGAGCCTTGTCCCTACCTCCTGAACAGCGACAGCAGCAACGAATGTATCTCTCTCGTTATCTTTATCTTGCCGGGGGTGTTACTAAATGAAAAATACATGGTCATAGGTGGATCTCGAAAACAGCTTTATGGTCCAATACATTTGAAAAGGCTGTCTGTTCAATTCTTTTTCGGAGACTTGCAGGGCACATTTCGTGGCATTAAAGACTCTCGGAAGTCCTAGAGGTAAACAATAACAGAATTAGAAGGAAAAAAAAAAAAAAAAAAAAACCTTAGTTAGATGTGACCCAGCATTTTGCAAACTTGTTAGGGCACAGCATGCTTTTTTTTTTTTTTTTTTTTTTTTCCTCTGCAGGTGTAAGCCTCCTATTGCATAAGCCACGAAAACTTTTTGGACCTTAGTTGCTTCCTGATGACTATAATGAGTATAATGTGGATAACACACATTCATAGGGCTGTTGAGAAATAAGAAAGGTACCCTGCCTGGCATATGGGTCCCGGTAAGAGCTTGGACCCTTTGAGGCGTTTGGGGTCCCAAGTAAGAGCTCTGACCATCAGAGCTTGACCCTATGGGTTCCAGGTCCAGCTCCACCTCGAAGGAGCTATTTGACCTTGACCGAGTTCCCTTCCCTTCGGTTTCTTGTCCGTAAAGCAAGGAGAAGAACTGTACCTATCCCATAGCTTTAACGGGGGGATAAAATAAAAGGGAGCCTGTGAAATGCTGAGCCCTTGCTTGGCGTGCTGCGAGGGCTCGCTCTTTGGAGGGTGCCTGTGTGGCCAGAGGCACAGAGCTGCTAAGTGACAAGGTGAACCCATGAACCCTAGCCCACGGGCCTCCGAGTGCATGTGTTTTCCCCTCTGTTGGGCCGTACAAGCAGCAGAGATGAGATGTGGTCATTTTCGGAGTGGCTCTGGGAGAGGATTGTGTCGGCACTTGGAGACAAGTGGGTGGCAATGATTCCGGAGAGCTTCCCAGAAGCGGTGGGGTTGCAGGAAGATATTTAAAGACAAGGAGGCAGGTGGCTGGGCAGATGGGGGTGGCAGGGTTTACACACTCAGAGGACAGCCGGGACAACGGCTTAGAGGCGTGAGTGGCGGCGGCTGCAAGACGCCGGCTTTGTTGGAACAAAGCAGCAGGTGAGGACCATAGAGAGTCCACGCTCCAAGCACCCAGGGAGGGCTGAGGCAGAATAAAACCCTTGGCAGGGAGACTGTGGCCCCATTTGCCTTTTTCAATCAATCAGCCCCCAATTGAGGGACAGGCCCTGAAGCAAAGCCCCCGGCTTGCCCCCCTCCCCCACCTTCTCCCAAGCAAAGGCTGCGCAGATAATCGTTTAACTTCTGAGACCTTCTCCTCCCTCCCGAAGCCCGCAATCAGTCTTCCAGAAATTTATTTTTATTATTGAGCTCCTGTTTCTGCTTTTGCCATCACTGCAGATCAGTTTGGGTTTTGTCTCCCAGCCCAAGTGCTTTTCATTTTTTCCAGATCACTCTAAAGTCCGTATGTGCTGCCTGGAGCAGGTTTAAGGAACAATCCAAGATTTCTTTCTGAATAAGCAGTTATTTGTACTTTGTTTTGCTTTTCTTGGTTACTGAAGAGAAACAGTGACATAAAGAAAGCACTGGTAACACTTAGTATTGAGCAGCACAAATGTCAATGGTAGTGACTTTGCAAATAAATAGTTACATTGTCAGGCGCACAAGAGTCTCATTGAGGAAATCTGTGCAGTGACTGCTAACAGGGTTAACACTTTAGGCACAATGTAATCAAGGGAAGACTGTAAACTTTGTACCAAGTGACCTCAGAATGTACTAAAAGCAAATGCCAACCAAGGATCCCAGGATATATTTCCAGACCAGTCACAATGCATTGGAAAGAGAGAAGGTTAGAGAGAGAGACAGAGAGAGAGAGAGAGAGGAAGGGGGGGGGGGGGGGGGAGAATCTGATAGAAACTTTGTTTATGGTGAAATGGAGAATGTTTCCTTAATTGTTTCAGTGATTATGGCAAATCCAGTTATACTCTGTTTCATACTCTGTTTTCATCATGGTTCTACTCAAAGCCAAGAGATTTTTTTTTTTTTAATGAGATGTAAAATCCATTTACCACTTCGCACTATTTTTTCTTGTAGAGGATGTTATTGTAAAGAAACTAGAATCTCTCTGGCAAAAACTTAAGTGACTAAATACTTAGGACTCCCACCACCCTCTTCGCAGAGATTTTGGCAGATGACAATGTGGGCGAAGCCTGTCTGTCCTGCCTCCCTGTTTTGGGTTGCCAAATTTAGCAAATAAAAGGAAAGGATACCTTATTTAATTTGAATGTCAGATCAACTACAAATAATTTTTTAGTCTAAGTATGTTCTGAACATTGCATGGGACCTACTAATAATTATTTTTTGTTTATCTGACATTCAAATTTAACTGGGTATCCTGTATTTCATCTGTTCACACCATTCCACTGGACTATAGACATATAGGGTTATTTCTGGACTCTCTATTCTCTTGATCCATATGCCTATCTTCATGCCTGTATCACACAGTCTTGACTGCTCTAGCTTTGTAATAAGTTTTGAAATGAGAAAGTCTGAGGCTTCCAACTTTGTTGTGCTTGCTAAAGACCGTTTTGGCTATCCTGGGCCCCTTTTATGTCCACATTAATTTTATTTCTGCAAGTAAGCCAGCTGTGACTTTGCTACAGATTGCATTAAATCTGTGGATCAATTGGGGGAAGATTGCCACCTTAATTTTATTAAGTCTTCCTATCCATGAATATGGGATGTCTTGCCACTTATTTTGGTCTTTAATTTATTTCAATGATGTTCTGTAGCTTCCAACGTACAAGTCTTATACTTTGGTGGTTGTTGTTAAACTTATTCCTAAGTATTCTATTCTTTTTAATGCTACCGTAAATAGAATTTTCTTAATTTCATTTGCAAATTGTTCATTGCCAGTGTAGAGCAATAAAATTGATTTTGGTACACTGATTGCTATGACATTTAAGATTGCAAGTTTGAAAAGCCTCTGTTCTGGTGAGATATAACTTACATTCCGATTGCCTGCTACAAGGACATTAGCTTCTCTGAGAATTTTATCAGCTTGGCTCTTTGAAAAAATGCCACTGGCATTGGCTAAGGGACTGTAAACATATAACCTGTCAGGCTGCAGACTGAGGTGAATTGAGAAAAGTGGGGAGAAGCAAGGCCCCCGCAGGCAGATGTGTTGACCTTCATAACTGTAACTGCCAGTTTCTCCCACTAGACCTTCAAACTCTAGGGTCTTCTGAACAGTTCTCACTCTAAAGCACAGTCTGGTGCCTGCTTTAAGTGTGTTGCCCGACTCACTGACTAAATGGAGGCGAAAAAATGGAACTGCTCAGCGGACGGAGCTCAGCGGGACCTTATTTTGCCTCGGGACCTTGCACCCTACTGTGGTCAGGTGTGGCTCCTTTACAAGCACCCATCTCGTTAAAAGATCAACCTCTGGGGCTAAAAAAGTGGTATCTATTATCTGTATGACATGCTATGCTATTTTTAGTGCCGTCCCTTTTTAGTGCTTTATTTATTTATTTATTACCTTTTAGTACTTAAAAAAAAAATGTCGTACAGCATATTGTCCTTTATTATTCTTGTTCAAGATTGTCTTGACAATTCTTGACTTTTTATTTTTTAATATCCTTTTCATTACTGGGTCCCTAGTGGGACTTTGACTGGTTTCCATAACATTTTTATATTAACTTGGGAAGGATTTTATTTTCTAATCCAAGATTTTGGTATGTCTTTCCATTTATTCAAGACATATTTTATTTCCTTTAATAAAATTTTACTGCTTTCTTTATATAGGTCCTAGACTTCCATAGCTAAATATGCTCATGACACTATTTTTCAAGAATTTATTTTGTAATCTCTCTATATAACTCATTATTACTAATATAAAGAGAAGTTATTGAATTTTTAAAAAAATACTTATTATATACTCAGCCACTCTACCAATTCTCTTATTGGTTTTAATTTGTTAATTGAGTCATTTGGGATTTCTATGCATAAAAGTATGGTATATGCACGAAAAAATGACTTTGCCTTTTCTTTTCCAATATTTGAAATCTCCATTTGCTTTTCTTGTCTTATTACATAGTTAGAACCTACCCAATAATGATAAGTAATAGCGGTGGTATTTGTTTACCTCTTATTGAAGTCAAGAGTATCTGCTCTTGAAAATTTTGTAGCCAGTACAAACTGTAATACAAAACAGGAAAATAAACTATAGCCCTTTTGGACATAGCAGTCATTATATGTAGGATATACATAATAACGAGTAATTCCCTGAGAGCGGAGCAAGCTCGAGTCTCCATGGGATAGAAGTGGAGACTTGAAGGAATTTTGCATTCCTTAAATTCTTAAAAGAAGTGATGGGAGAGAGGAGCCAGGAAGAATCTAACCCATCCAAGATGGCAGATTAAGAGTTCAAAGATTAGGAACAGCTGGGGAGAACAAGAGACTGGAGATCAGAAAGCAGGATTTTCTTGGGCAAGAGCCAAGAAAACCAGCTGGGAGGTGACCACTGTGTCAAAACAGTTTTCTGCAGAAGCCGAAGAGGGAATGTGAATCTCTGATAGGAAAGAATCTCAAAGATTAATAGAAAGTCTTGACAAGCAGCTTCTAGAACAGAGTTTTTCAAGCTTTAAAACTATGACTTGTCATCTTCCTATCAGTGTGGCAGAGTCCTTTGCCTAGCACAATGACTTGTATACAGCCGGTCACACACCAACACACACATACTACATATGTGTGTGTGTGTGTGTGTGTGTGTGTATCAGCATGCGTGTATCTCTCTCTCTCTCTCTCAAAAATTGACATTAAATTTTTTTAAAAAAAGAAAGTATAAAAAATAAAGCCTATGGTGTTGGTTTTCTGGAGCCACCATATTAAAGTGTGAAATCAAGGTGTTGGCAGGGCCACAGTCCCTCTAAAACCTGTACGTGAATCCTTTCTCGCTTCTTCCTAGCACCTAGTGGTTTGTCGGCAAAATTTGGCATTCTTTGACTCGCAGGTGCATCGCCCCAATCTTCTGTCTTCACGTGATATGTTCCCCACGTTTCTGTCTTCACATGACTATCTTCTTACAAGGACACAAATAATATTGGATTAGGGCCCCCCCCCTACTAGGACCTTATCTTTTAAAAATTTTTTTTAATGCTTACTTATTTTTGAGAGAGAGACAGAACATGAGCAGGGGAGACACAGAATCCGAAGCAGGCTCCAAGCTCCATGCTGTCAGCACAGAACCCGACGCAGGGCTTGAACCCACGAACTGTGAGATCATGACCTGAGCGAAGTTGGACACTTAACCTACTGAGCCACCCTGACCTTATCTTAATTACATCGGCAACCGCTCCATTTCCAAATAAGGTCACGTTCAGAGGCTCTGGGGGTTAGAATTTCAAGGTATCTTTTTTGGGGTGATGTAATTCAACCCGTAACACTCCCCTTCACTTTTTAGTCTTAGCAATTTAGTATGTATGCTAAGGAAGATTCTGCATGCATTTACAAATGTATAACATGTATGTGTGTTTGTACACAAACATATGTCATATATTAACCACCATACATGTTATCTGACATCTGCTTTTTATTTTTATGTTTTTGGTTTTTTTTTTTTTAATGTTTATTTATTTTTGAGAGAGGGAGAGAGACACACACAGAGCATGAGTGGGGTGGGGGGCAGAGAGCAAGAGGGAGACACAGAACCTGAAGCAGGCTCCAGGCTTTGAGCTGTCAGCACAGAGCCCAACGCAGGGCTCCAACTCATGAGCCCAGAGATCATGACATGAGCTCAAGTCAGTCGCTCAACTGACTGAGCCACCCAGGACCCCCAGACATTTGCATTTTATTTTAAAAACACTTTATTGTGGCAAAAATATGCCTAACATGAAATATACCATTTTAACTGTTTTTAAGTGTGCAATTCAGTGGCATTAAGTAGGTTCACAATTTATGCAACCATCACCAGTTTCTAGAATTTTTCATCATTCCAAACAGAAACTCTATGCCCATCAAGCAATAATTCCTCATTCTTCCCCTGGTAATCTCCATTCTACTTGCTGTCCCTATAAATCTGCCTGTTCTAGATACCTCACATGAATGGAATCATACAATAGTCGTTCATTTTTGCCTGGTTCATTTTACTTAGCCCAATGTTTTCGAGCTTCGTCCGCGTTGCAGCATGAGTCAGAACTCCTTTTTATGGCTGAATAATATTCTATCGTATGCAGAGACCACATTTTGTTTGTTCATCCACCGATAGACATGGGCTGTTTTCATATTTTAGCTGCTGCGAATAACGCTGTTGGGAACACTGGCATACCAGCAACTGTTTGAGTCCCTGTTTTCAATTCTGACATGTTGTCACTTAATGAAGTGTGGCCATCCCTTCAAGTCAGTACAGAGAGAGCGACTCCATTTCCCCCCACCAATTGCTTTGTATCCCACAGTATGAGACACTCGATGGATGGAAGGAAATTTTACCCTGCTTGGGTGGTGAAAATGAAGAGAGAATCCAAGACCATATAATGCAAACATAAGCTTTCTCAAAGTGGTGTTTGTGGAATCCTGTGGTTTTACAGACGTATTCCTAGACGTCCACACATTTTCTTTATCGCATGACAGCTTGTGCTTTCATTTTTGAGATAACCTAAAATATAGTTGTAAGCATCATTTGGATCATCTGAATGACCAGCCGTTAACCAACCTTGCCCACCAGTGTCGGTGCCCTTCTGAGGTGTTTGTGAAGGTCATGAGACCAAGTCAAGGAGCAGCACAGAAAGAATAGAGGTAAACCTCGTAAGTTCACCCCATTACAGACCCAGTGACATCACGCGTGCTCTAGGAATGAGGTGTCTAGGTGATTTAAATAGAGAAACGCGGTAGAAAAAATGGGGTCATCAGTAATGAGAAGCCGAACAAAAAGAATCTATAATAGTCAGTACTGTTCCCACAGTGAGGGGGGAAAGTTTGCAATAATGTGGACCACAGAATTTCTCTAGAAATGTTTGACTATCGTTTGTAAATTTGCTTTGGGTTCTCTCATTGCGTGTGTAAAAACCGTAAGCGTAAGGAGTCTACAGCTAGTTTTCCATTTATATATTTTAAAGTCCCATTCTTTGAAAGCTAATTTAAGTCGACGATGCGTTTTTATTCCCCACCAAAAAGTTCCAGACATTTGCTTAAGTCTGAGAAACACTAACCTGGCCGTTGATTTGATGCAGACTTTCCAGACCAGGGCTGTCAAGATGGGAGGCGTCAGCACAAACAGTTACATAGGTGTTTGGCTGGAGAGCATCAGCTTTCGAACATGAATGCGGATTTACATGTAAATGCTTCCCTACTCCAAAGTCAGAATGAGTGATTCGTAACGTGGGGCATATCAGAAAGGTTGGGCCTAGGAACCAGGCTGGTTTTCCTTCTTGCCCTGGCTCTACCACATCTGAACGCCCACTACCTCTTTCCTAAACTAGAGATGGATAGCAATTCCAAACTCACATGTTTGCGGTAAGGATTGTATTTCACATGGTGAGAGCGGCTGGGGAATATCAGGGGTGTTCCATGACAGCTACTGATATTACAGGGTCATCTGAGCTGTAGGTTTTGAGAACGTCCCATGAGCTTTAGGTCATGCTTAAGACTTTTCCACGCTTGGGAAAAATATTCTAAGCTGGGTAGCCAAATATTACACAGAACATCAAGGTAGTATTTACTAATGCTACTATAGGATGCAAAAATACAAAGCAAAAACTCTAAGATGAAAATCTCAGTAAGTGCATTTTTTAATCCACTTTTCCTGGTTAGTTCAATTTTGCAAGGCAGATAGTTCAACCCTCAACGGTAGAGCTATCTCTTAAAGCCTGCCAATCCACTCTCATACAGTATATTTTGTGGATTTGCCTCTGGTTCCCTGGTCATGACTATAATGACCGAAACACGCATGTCTATGTGGATGCAAATGTATAAGGTGCACATGAAATTGAGCTAAATCTACACTGAGTTCAGACCATAAACTGGAAGCTTATTGTCGTATTTTATGAAAACCCTCGCATCTGTTGGCTTTCTCGTGATTAGTTTTGTCCCACAATGGGAGCATAAGAAGGGTAGAGATTCTGCTCCCTCTGAGTTTACAAATAGTAATCATAGTTTAAACAGGTACATGGCCGGGGCGCCTGGGTGGCGCAGTCGGTTAAGCGTCCGACTTCAGCCGGGTCACGATCTCGCGGCCCGGGAGTTCGAGCCCCGCGTCGGGCTCTGGGCTGATGGCTCAGAGCCTGGAGCCTGTTTCCGATTCTGTGTCTCCCTCTCTCTGCCCCTCCCCCGTTCATGCTCTGTCTCTCTCTGTCCCAAAAATAAATAAACGTTGGAAAAAAAAATTAAAAAAAAAAAAAAAAAAGAATAATAAACAGGTACATGGCCTAAAACAACACTAGTGAGTGACGCCCGGGTGGCTCTGTTGATTAGGCATCTGACTTTAGCTCAGGTCATGATCTCGTGGTTCGTGGGTTTGAACCCTGTGTCGGGCTCTGTGCTGACAGCTCAGAGCTTGGAGCCTGCTTCGGATTTTGTGTCTTCTCTCTCTGTTCCTCTTCCAATTGCATCCTCTCTCTCTCTCTCTCTCTCTCTCTCTCTCCAAAATAAATTAAAAATAATTTTAATTTAAAAAATAATATTTTAAAAATTATTTTCATTTGTGAAAAATTATGGCAATCCTATTGAAAGGTTTTGGAATTTTGCTTTACTTGCAAATTCCATCTTTGCCCTTATTAGTAATAAAAATGTCAAGTAATAAGGCTGGAGACATGCCTAATGGTGTCTTCCCTTAGCCCCAGAGTCTGTCTACTTCCCACCTCTACTAGAACCATGTGGTCCACGTTATCCTGCACCTACCCAGGGGCAGTAGCATCCTCGCTGGTTTCCTGACCTCTGCTCTGGCCCCTTCCGGGCCATTCTCCGCGCAATATGTCAGAATGGCCCGTCTGAACTGTAATTCAAATTATGTCACTCACCGCCTGCTTACCAGTCTCCAACGGTTTCGACCGCACGTAGAGTAAGATCCAATTCTGACTGGTGCACACAGCCCTCCCTGATCTGGCCCGTGACTCCCTCTCCCCTCTCTCAGGACACCACTGTCCCCCTCGCTCACTGTGCTGCAAACATCCCACCTTTTCTTTCTTCAAATACTCCTAATTACGTTCCCACATTAGGGTCTTTGTGCTTGCCATGTCCTCTGCCTAGAATGCTGTTTTATAATCTTCCCGTGGTTACTTCCTTCATGTGACTCAGCTGACTCCTGAGAGAAGCCTTCCTTCCCCACACATGCCATCACCCCAGGTCCGATCTTGTTTTATTTTCTTTCAAGCACTCAGTACTCTGATTTCATCCCTAGCACTTATTGGTAATTACCTTATACTGTACTATCTCTCCCCCTAGAAATTAAGCTGCAGGACTGCCTTGTCACTCAGTGCCTAACATGACCCTTACACACAGAAGTCTTTCAACAACATCGCGTGAATGAATAAATGAATGAATGAAAACCCAAGTTCAGGAATCACCTGAGTTCTAGTCCTGGCTTGGTTGCTGCCTTCCCTTCCTTCTCTCTCTCTCTCTCTCTCTCTCTCTCTCTCTCTCTCTCTCTCAGCAGTATCCCCTGGATTCATAAATAGTCCTAAGTCAGTTGGAGATATTTCACGCATAAACACAGAGTTCTCAAGGATGTATGGTCTGCAGACACTGAATTGTCATCACAACCACACGTTGTAGTGTTTATTTTTTCTGCCTAGCCAGCCCCATCAGAACCACACCCTCCACTGCCAAGCCACAGCCCCACCCTGCCTTTGGAAATAAAAATGAAATAGAAGACTCCCTGGTTTCTGGAAAGGAAAAACAAACAAAAAAAAAGGCTGCACAAATTTTAACTAGTCTGATGTTTCTGGAGAAATCAGGGTGCAACTGACAAGATTGGTAACAATCGTATAGAATTTCTTAATATGATAAAGTCGGTGGAGGTAATAGAGGACAGGGGTGCCTGGGTGGCTCTTTGGTTAGGTGTCCAACTCTTGGTTTCGGCTCAGGTCATGATCTCAGGGTTTGTGAGATCGAGCCCTGCATGAGCCTCCGCACTGACAGCACAGAGCCTGCTTGGGATTCTGTTTCCCACTCCCTCTGCCCCTCCCCCACTCGCATGCCCTGTCTTCTCTCAAAATAAATAAAGAAACTTAAAAAAAAAAGACAATAGGCAACAGTGATATCATATTTTAGGCACAGCCAGAGATAATTTTTAAATTGCTTTCTCTAGTCCATACTTAGTTACTATCCTTGTCATGCTTAACTTTTAGCCATTTAGTTTATAATGTTCTAGAAATATACATTGAAAAAAAAAAACCAACATAATAATGATTAAATAGCAACACTACTTGCTAGAATGTACGTCCTTCCTTAATTCAGATCCTGTGAAAAATGGCCTCAGGAAATTAGAGAGGAAATTCTTCCCATTTCTAGAAGAACTGAAGTCAATATCAGCTGCAAGGGTAGATTTTTAATTTGCTTGTCAATGCATATCTGCAAACCAAGCTTTTAAAATTTAAAGCCATGTGAAAGCTGAGACTCACCGCATTTAGGAGCTTGCAGAACACTGTGGCCTTTACTTAACAAATGAAGACATTGAGACTCAAAGGGATCAAATGACTAGGTAAGGCCACAGGGCCCATTAGTGCCTTCAAAACCAAACCTCAGGTCCCCTGCTTGGTGCCTCCACGATTTCCTCATCATCACGCCATGCTGCTTTTGTGAGACCCTGTTGTTACTTGCAACTTTCAATCGTAAGTGCCAACCTGGAACATGGTAGGTCAGAATCTAAAATGCTCAGTCTATCAACTGAGAAGCCACTTGAGGAATTTGAATATTCGTTGTTATGCTGTTGTTTATAGTAATTGGTAATATTGGTAATATTTGTTGAGTTTATGTGTCAGGTAGCGTACTAGATGTGTCACTTGCATGATCCTATTTAACCTACCACTAGTCCAATGGGGTAGATAATAATTACTATCATTAACCCTTATATATGTGCCAAGTACTTTTCTAAGAGTTTTGTATCAATACATCATTTGCTCCTCAAAACCATCCTATAAAATAATATTATTACTCCTGTTTACACCCAAAGAAACTAAGTCATAAAGACATTGGGTCTTGCTCAAGTTCAGACTCAAGTGCATTACCCTTAAACCGATGTATATGCTGCTTCTCTATGCTTTCCCACCTACTCATTAGTTTTTACTTTCTCATTACCAAACTGTTAGAAGAAATAATAAGTAGCTAACTTGAGCTCTCTCTCCCTGCATTCACCCATCTTCTCAATATTAGCTGGCAGTAGAGACATTTAAAGATAGAGAAACCAAAAAGAAGAGAAGGCCATCTACAACCTGCGTAACGTGAACAATCCAGGATTTTGTTACCATATCAGCAACTCTTAAGCTTCAACAGATTTCAGGCCATGGCTTATGAAAGTGTGTCTTCTATACGTGGTGACCTGGTATAAAAACATAATCCATAAATTACTATGTGAGCTAGATTCTTTCTGCTCGCAACGCGGAACCAAGATACGCGCACATTATGTCCGTTAGTGGAGGAAATGTGTTGTTAATAATACACAGAGAACTGGGAAGCACAGGAAACGGTCTCAGTGGCTCCACAGCCAGGCCCCATGAAGAAGCATTCATTTTTCTTCAGGTTGCAATAGTAGCTCTAGTCAGCCAACAGCAATTCTAGTTGTCTACCATAGCGATGACTTGGCTTCTTGGCTGGTTTCTTGTCTCATGATCTGCTCCCTATCAGTGGACTCTTCTTTATTGTCCTCTCCTACCATTCTCTCCTGCCTCTGCTCTGGATCTCTCTTCTTCTGCCTCTATCACCTGTGGGGTTTTTTTCTTTCTATCAGAACTACAATCGAACTCTATGAGAAAGAGGAGGTCTGATTGGGACCCTGAGTAGACCCATTGGTTCATGAAGTAGATGATGTTCCCATCGTGCAGAACACTTACATTAAGTCATCTCAAAGTCTGTAGGTGGCTACCCATCACCCACCTCCCCAATAAGGGATACACCACTGGGTCCTCTAGTTGCAGCCGAAGTAGCAGGATCATACAGAACAAAGCATGGACCTGCACGTTTGGAAGGGAACATTGAGCATGGCAGGTTCTATGTACAACTTATCTGGTACAGACGCAAATCCTCTTTTATGACTTAAGAGTGCTAATCAGAATAAAAGCTCTTGCTAAAAAAAAAAAAAAAAAAAAAAAAAAGGTATTAAATTTAAGGGTAAGCCAAAACACAAAGGGTCATTGTTAACTATTCTCTTATTGTAGACTTTGGCTAGAATTCCATTTTCGGCCGTGGTGTGCTTAGCGCTGAACCTCATACACTTTTTTAATGCTCTTGAACATCAGCTCCTCACCTATTGAATCCATAGTTACACAGTCTGGTTGATTCAGGATACAAAAAAAGCAGCCGTTATCTGTTCTTTTGTAACCCAGAGCTCTGATGAATCTGACATTTCAAAATGGCCAAACATTAGAGGTTTCTGAGGTTGTTTTACTGATGCTGTTGACTTACAAGGAGATGAAAATAATAGTACCGTGAGATTGCAGACCATTTTGTATTTTTGAAACGTTCTTCATTGACATGCCGCTCATTAACTCCTTTGTACTTCCCCAAGGCCCTGACTAACTATAAAACACAAATCCTTCACAGCTCTGCTGAAGGCTCCTCCCCTTTTCCATGAAGCCATTTTGTTTTTCTAAATCCACCTGGATCCCTTTTGCCTCTGAACTTACCATGGTTCATTGCCTATGCTGTTCATGCATGATACTTCTTGCTATAATTGCTTTTAGGAAACCATAAATTTATTTGTTTATGGTAAACTCCTTGAGGGCAGAGAAAATGACCAATGTCTTATCCCCTAAGCTACTTAAAACAGTATCTGGCACATAAAAGGTATGAAAAAAAAAATAGAGGAGGGGGAAGCATGCGAAAAGGCACAATTGTGCCCACTTTATAGACGAGGAAATTAAAACACACCACTTGGGAACTGAGGAAAATGTTGCACTGGCTCGTGGTGGCCCGATGCCAAAGTGCAAACGCGAAGAAAGAAACTACTTCGAGGGAGAAGAAGAGGAAGAATAAGAAGAGACAGCAAAGGAGGAGATGCGTCAGTGGAGGGCTGAGACGAATGGATAAGCAGGAAAGAGGAGATTCTTTTTAAAAGGGAGGCGAAAGTGAAGGGCAGAAGAAAAAGGCTTAAGAGCATGTGTATAATTTCCTTTAGAAAATGCTTTATGTCCGGGCGCCTGGGTGGCGCAGTCGGTTAAGCGTCCGACTTCAGCTCAGGTCACGATCTCGCGGTCCGTGAGTTCGAGCCCCGCGCCAGGCTCTGGGCTGATGGCTCGGAGCCTGGAGCCTGTTTCGGATTCTGTGTCTCCCTCTCTCTCTGCCCCTCCCCCGTTCATGCTCTGTCTCTCTCTGTCCCCAAAATAAATAAATGTTGAAAAAAGAAAATTAAAAAAAAAAAAAGAAAATGCTTTATGTCAACCAGAAGAGCTAATTTGGGCTTTGGGAAGTAGAGAAGAAATGAGGAAGGTTCTATCCTTTGGTCCAAGGTAAGAGAACTGAGAAAAGTAAAAAGAGGATAAAGGGGAAGAAGAGAGGGAAGTGGTTAGTCCTTTTTTGGTTGTTAAAATTATTCCAAACAAAATCCGTGTTTGACAAATTTGCAACACCAAAGGGACAAAATAAAACCACAATGAAAGGAACTTCAGGGTCCAGATAATACTTTTCTTGGTACCATGGAATATTTTACTACGCTTTTAAAGTCATTTCCACCTCTGCTTTATTCTGATGATGACGTAGAACCAAATGGCACCCTGCAATATCAAACGCTCTACCAAAACCTGGAATGTGACCGGGTATGCGATGCTTTGAGTCCAAAATTCTGTGCAATTTGGATAATCAGAGGCAAAACTTCCAACACCTGAGGTGACATTCTTTGTCATGACACTCTGTAAGAACAGTTCAACAATTTGAAACCAGAACTTGCAAATGACTGTCTAATCTAGCAATGTTTTCTGACCGTCCTAAATTTGATTCCTATTACGCAAAAGTGTCAGAGAAAGGTTGGCTCTAATTGTATTGAAATTAGAAAATAATGATACGACGTGTGACATCTTTTCCCTGAGTTTTTAGGATACCTTTCTCACCCAGTTTTCTCTTGCCACTCTGGTAACTCCTTGATTTTCTTTGAAGACTCTTCTTCCTAGATTCTTCCTTAGTGTCGGTGTTCCTTGGGAGTCCATTTCTGACTCTCTGCTTTTCTGACATTACACCATCTTGTTTGCTCTATTTCCTTTGTTCCAATTATTATTCAGAGGGAGAAGACTCCCCAGACTCAGCCTCTATAATCCCTCTCTACAGAGCTTCAGGACAATTCCAACAGTCTGGATGTCTCTGGCCCCTGTCCAAAACTGATCTCCTCTCCCCGCCAAATCCTGTCCTTCTTCGTGTATGCTCTTACACCAGCATTGTCACCTATCGGGTTCCCCAAAGCAGAATCTGGGATATTATCTTTAATTTCTCCTTTTACACATCCATTTCTCTGGTCTTATGGAGTCTATGTGTTGTGCATTTCTTGAACCGTCTACTTCTATCAATCTCAGTTGACCCTGAATTATCTTCACAGCTCCACCATAAAAATCTTCCTGTCTTTCCTCCCCCAGATTATGTCAGGTGCCCCAACTATGATCTTGCATTGTCCTCTGTGCCTCTCTTTTACAATATATGTTGACTTATGCCATGCCACGCTGGTGTAACCAATAGACCCAAGTGTGTTACAGCTCAGCCATCAGCAGCTAATTCCTGCCCACATAACACTCCTGGACTGGTGTTCATGTGGTCAACGCAACTCTTCTCCATCCATTTGGAGAACAAGGCTCCCCTTGCTTTACTTCTCTACCACTCCCTATCCCGTCTCCTTCGATGTCACCATACTCGACTTACACATCACTGCCAGACTTCAGTCACGTGACCACACCCAACCGCAAGGGAAGCTGAAAAATGTAGTTTATCGGTCCACCTGGACAAAGGAGCAAACGACACATTTGGGAGGAAAGCAGTGTCTGCCCCAAGAGCACTTTACCACAGTTGTTATTGTACATTTATTTGTACAATTACATTATTATGTCTGTTTCCTTCACCAGATTTTAAACTCTGTGGAGATAGATGCATCGCTGTCCACAATCTGGTCCCAATACGCCTCAGTAAATATGTGTGGAATTAATCAGTACATTCTTATTAATCTAGGTCTCTCTAGCTTGTCCAGCCTGGAGCACTGCAGTCATCTCTTAACTGACTGTCCTCCTTGCTCCCTCCATAGGGTCTGTCCTCCATATTGAATCTCTCTAAACTGTGCATTTGCTCCTGCCATGTCCTCTCCTTTAAAATTCTTCAACAGCCCCGCATTGCCTTTTAAACGCTTTATCTTGTTGTGTACTTCCCTTCGTCTTTTCAGCCTTACTTCTCATTACTGCTCTCTTTCCACATTCCCTCCTATCACATGTGCACGCGTTCACGCCTACTCTCGCACAAACTCTTTCTCCCTGTCCATCATAGCCACACTAAAACACCGACACTACCCACCCCCCCACCCCCGTGCCCTTCTCTGCTAACTGCTCATTGTCTGTGAGTTTGTCACTTCATTGAGGATGCCTCTTAGCCACCAAGATGCTGTTAGTGCCATTTTCCTGTGCTCCTATGGCCCTCTGCCCACCGTGGCGGGTATTTTATGGTTTGCCTCAAGTTATTAAGTCCTTCTCCCTCAGCAGACTATCCTGCCACATCTTATTCCCTGTAATGCTCCCGGCACTTAACACATTGCTTAGCACATAGTGTATATCCCGGAAATAGAGGATGGATGCATGGACGGATGGATGGATGGATGGATGGATGGATGGGTAAATGACATTCAGTAGAAGGAGAGCTGTGAGCCATCATGTTCAATTTCCAAAAAGGTCAGGCATCACTGGTGACCTCTGTTAAGAAAGCTTCAGTGGTAGAGGGGCACCCGGGTGACTCAGTCGGTTGAGCTTCCGATTTCAGCTCAGGTCATGATCTCATGGTTCGTGAGTTCAAGCCCCACATCAGGCTCACTGCCATCAGCACAGAGCCTGCTCTGGATCCTCTGTCCCACTTCTCTCTCTGCCTTTCCCCCGCTTATGCCCTTGCTCTCTCTCTCTCCCCCTCAAAAATAAACATTAAAAAGATTTAAAAAAAGACGAAGAAAGCTTCAGCGGTAGAAATACCAGGTAAAACTGTGCTAAAGGTAGAAATGTTAATTATCAGAAAAGCTTTCCAAATGTCTTTGCATAATCTGAACCTCTTAATCATCTTGCAAAAATTCCAAAGAGATGCTTTTCATCTCTTCCGTAACATTAATTTTTAAAACCCAAATAGCCTTAGACCTGCATTTTCTGACAACGCAAATCGTCAGTGAGTTGTCTCATCTCCTGATTTCAAGATACAGCGGGGGGGGGGGGGGGGGTTTACCTGGAAGCCCAACATTTACCTTACTGGTTTTTCCTGGGGCTCACCGAGGTTGACGGATCTCTAAATGCAAGCTGTAAAATATAAGAGGATCTGATTTCTTTCAGGTCAGATTTGCCTGTGTGTGCTCCAGAGTCCTGGAATCAGGAGGGGGTGGGACTTGGAGCTGGGACAAGGCTTGTCTAGGGTCCGGCGTCCCGGTATAAATGCAGTTGCCACAATAACAGACTCCCAATTTAGGAATTTGCCAAAGACACTGCCCAAGGATCATTCCTGGGTTTCTCGGAGTGTAATAGACTAACCAGAAAAAAAAAAAAAAAGGCACTTGTATTCATATGTAAATGTTAGCATTCTATCATCACCTGAGCAAGAACAATAGATTTCTAAGTGCCTGTTATTGCCATAGGCAAATGAATGAGTTTAATGAGGCATTCACAGGGCAGGAAACCTTACAATTTTAAGATAAGAATAACAGCTACTTGCAGAAGTCAGCATAAAAAAGATCCTCTGACTTCATTTATCTGCCCGGTTTCATCTGACATTCTCATAATAATAACAAATGTATATTAAAAAAAAAAAAAAGTAAGTGCAAGCTTCTGGACCAATGCCTCTCTTCCAAGAATTTCACCGAATCTCAATTTCCTAAAACTTCGTTGAGCTGCTTTGATGTTTATATGGAGAGAAGGCGGGAAAGAACACATGCTTTGACTTAGCGTCAACTTCCTACCCCGCTTTATTTTCAGTCCCGTCAGACAACCGCGTTCTTTGCCTGCCTCACTCCTTTATTTTCCCAAAAAGGTATCCTCTTCTCTGTAAGGTTCTGATCCAAAATAATCAGTATTGGAAGCTGGGCTGTTTTTTGCCTCGTTTCTGTCGCCTGAGTCATTCTCTCCAATACCAGGATGCCCTTAGGGAAGATACAGAGGAAATGATGTCATTCTCTTTGGTCTCTTTCACGCTTTGGGCTTTTGCTGGGGGCCTGAGCCTTAATGAATCGGTTTCCTAATTAGCCAGCAAGGAGCACGGCGAACCAAACGTGGATCTCCTGTTTCTCCCTTCTGGTCACCAGAGGCACACACGCTCTTTGCTCCTTCAGTGGGCTCAGGTGACTTTGCCAGGTATTAGTGGCTCAATCTTCTTAGCATCATTGTCAAGGAGCTGGAAGCAAAGGTATTTATTATGCCTATTTTATGAGCTGGAAACCAAAAACCTCGAGCGTCTGTCTTGTCCAAGGTCAGGCAAGGCTGAAGGGTAGACGAGGAAGAGAGAGGGAGGGGCAGCTGAGGGGCGTGGGGGGAGGGGAGGGGAGTGTCCGCCTCCCGGTTCCTCGCCTTCGTCCCCCAGCCAGTGCCCTTCGCATGCAAATGCGGAAAGCAAAGAGTCTAAATTCAGAAAATCTGCTTCGAACAGATTTCGTGCACCAACTTGATAAACGTGTGTTCAATCCTGGGCATTTTGGACGCTGTGGCAATTCCATCGTTATCACTTTGCATCAGTTTTGTTCTTTCTCTCTGATAGTCAGCGTCTCCGGCTGTTCTCCTGGTGTCTTAACTTGGCAATTGACAGATCCGTGTGCTTTCGTTTGGTGGGAGGAGCTGGGGTGCTCTCAGCAGGCTCTGCCACCGCGCCCCCACTCCAGCTAACTGGAAAACCATAGCACTTGGCATTGCTCAAAGCGCTTTCTCAAATACCCTTCCCTCCGAGCCTCCCAACTCAAGAGCTATTTTAACTCCTGGCTCTTTCTGTGGAAATGATCTGTTCAATGTGTCTGTCTCCTCAAGCAGAATTCAGCTTCTCCAGGGCAGGGCCTACGTCTTAATTCATCTTGATAACCCCGGCACCTTAAACTCCAGTGGAAGCTCGTGAAACGACTTCTGGAGGAGGTGACGGGTGGGTGGAAGCAAGAGAATCTGCCGAAGAGTGAAGGGGACCACGGAGGCCAGGAGGAGTGCCTGAAGGAGCAGAAGAGAGGACTCAAACTGGCCCCCCAGATTAGCTTGAGGCAGCTAGCGTTTATCCTTAAGAAGGATCCAGAACCTCAGAAGGAAGCCACACGCTCACTAAAAAGTTACCAGAGGGCGCCTGGGTGGCGCAGTCGGTTAAGCGTCCGACTTCAGCCAGGTCACGATCTCGCGGTCCGCGAGTTCGAGCCCCGCGTCGGGCTCTGGGCTGTTGGCTCGGAGCCTGGAGCCTGTTTCCGATTCTGTGTCTCCCTCTCTCTCTGTCCCTCCCCGGTTCATGCTCTGTCTCTCTCTGTCGCAAAAATAAATAAACGTTGAAAAAAAAAAAATTTTAAAAAAAAAAAATAATAAAAAAAAAAGTTACCAGAAAGATTCCATGGAAACAAGAAGGAATCTGGCCTCAGAATCTCCCAGGGCTGGGACCTCAGAGATTTTTCTCTATAAGCATCTCACGTACTAGGGTTTGAAAAACGCTGTAGTGCCCTTCATCCTCTTGCACACCACGCAGGTCCAAACAATGCAGAGCGGTTTTCATCAGAGACCCAGGCTTCTGGGGGAAAGTGGTTTGTCCATTTGGAAAGACCCAGGAACCTCCCAACACGTCGTAAGCTCTGATGTCACTCACGCGTACCTACCCACCGATGTGCGCGTGTTCACACTTGCCTGCAGGGGATTCCAGATCTCTGCGGGGCCGGTGCCTGGGGTCGCTTACCTGGTCCTTTAAAATGTCTCCTGGGCATTTTAGGAGGCGTTAGGGCAGCCCCGACCAAGACTGAGTCTAGAAAGGAGGTGGGTGGGGAGAGGGAGAGAGAAAGCCGTTTTAGGGCAAAAACTCTTTGGACAAAGTTCCTCGTATCTCAGACCTTTGGCTCCTGTTTCTAGATTAACAAATCACAACAACAACGACGACAGGTATTTGGAGGAAAGGAGAAAATGAAAAGGTGAATTCTATTTTCGAAAAGTCACTGCAGATTTTGGTGACGGACGAACCTGCATTTTGCCTTCATTTTTTCCGGAGTGATTCATTCTTCTTGGTTCCTAACACCTGCTTAAAAACAGGGCTTCCTTCTCTCTGTCCTGAGGGTGTGCCAACCATGTTTGAAACCCTGAGGTAGGTCTTAATAACCAGGGGAGGGCTGGGGGCGGGGTGTGGTGGCGGAGGCAAGTCTCATTTGATGTACATAATGTATTCATTGTTTAAAAGCATACATTGCGGCTAAAGCTGTGGGCAGGTGAGGGGTGAGAAGCGGGGAGTCTGATGTGTGCTCCCCGAGCAAGAGTCTCCATGCCCAAGGTGAATGTTTACCCTGGAGAGGCTGCAATCCCTGCTAATACCTTAGCTTTTCCTTCCATGAAGGCGGCAGTAAGTTTTGGGATTTTTTTTTTTCCCCCTCTGAGTTTTCCAAAGCAACCCACAATAAAAGGAAGGTCGGACCCGCGGTATTGACTTGCTGGGAAAAGTGGCCTGTGTTTCCCAAGTTTCAACTCTCTCTCTCTCTCTCTCTCTCTCTCTCACTTCCCTTCTCCTCGTTGCCCGACTTATTTTCTCAGCTCCTCGTCAGTTAATTCACATTTCCTGATTTGGCAAACAGCACCCCCCCCCCCCACCTCCCTTTTCTTGGGTAAAACTTCCTGAGTTAACATTAAAGAGAACTGTTACCTCACCGGAGAGCTGCAGAGGAAAATGACATTTAGGTTTAATTACATGAAGCCCCACAGCAGTTACCACTTTGTAAAATTCAAGGGACTTTTTTTCTGAGCGCCCTGTTTTCCAAAGCCGGCTGGCTGGCCACCTCTGGGAGGGTGGGATGCCGCCCAGGGGGCCTCCTGGCCTTGGCAGTCAGCGAGGATGAGGGCCTTTCCAGCTCTAGCTGGCTGAAAAGAAGCCGGCGGCGGAGAAGGGTGTAGATTTCCAAGGCTGTTCTGGAATCTCAGAGAAGGAGGGCATATCTTACAAGCCCCGGGAAGAACCAGCCTTTTAACCATTTTTTTTGCCCCAAGCCGCACAGCCACCTTCAGAAAAGCCTAGGGGAACTGGGCCAATGAGCTGTTCACACAACTGCCTCTGTCCCCTCGTCAAAGAGGGGAAGTTGGCATCCGTGGTGACCACAGCCTTCCCCCGTGCCCCCTGCAGCCACTGTCTCAGAACTTCGTGCTTTGGCCCTTCTCTCTTCTTGAAAATTGCACGCAAGCGAGACTAAGGCATCTCCACGGACACCTTCCTGGGAACCTGTTTGGGTCCGTGCTTGCTTCCCCTGGCGCTGTGTGTATCACCTCTAGTTTGGGGAAAGAGAGTGTGTTATTGGTTCACTCCTTTGCCACCTATGGGTCTTTGCTCGGATGTTACTTTCTCAGAGAGAAGAAGATACAGACCCCAGACCACAGACATAGTGTCCACCCTGATGGATCCTATGCTAACGTTTTCTCTGCTTTCTTTTCTTCCATGATGCTTGGAACGTCTAACACGCTGGTACATGCATCACAACATGCTTCTCCGTTTCTTATGTTCTGCCACCTGCCACACACTTGGCCTCTTAGAACAGCAACCGCAAGGCTCAGGAACATGGGCTATTGTGCTCACCACGACACCCTGGCCTCTAGAACAAGGCCCGGTGTAGAGTAGGTGCTCAACGAGTATTTGCTGAATGATGGGTGAATGTGAGAAATTTACGAAACCAAAAAGAAGATATGGGAAGGGGTAGTTTTTGATGAAAGAGACTCTTTCTAAAGTACCAGGGCTGGAAGGAAGAGAAGAGAAGGCATGGAGAGGCCATCTGCGTGCCTCAGTCGGTTGAGCATCCTTCCGACTCTTGATTTCAGCTCAGGTCATGATCCCAGGGTGGTGGGATTGAGCCCTGAATCAGGCTCCACACTGAGCATGGAACCTGCTTAAGATTCTCTCTCTCTCTCTCTCTCTCTCTCTCTCTCTCTCTCTCTCTCTCTCTCCCCCCCCCCCCCGGCCCCTCTTCTCCACTTGATCTCTTTCTAAAAAGATTAAATAAAATAAAATAGAAGGCATGGAGAAAGACAACATTTAAGTGATGAGGTGTTGGTCACTTCATGCTTACGATAGACTAGTGAGTTAGATGTCATTGTTGATGTCTCATAAATGAAGAAATGGAGCATAGCAAGGCAAGGTCATATGCTTACCCAAGGCCGTGCCGAGAGAAAGTGGCAGATAGCCTCACGGACGTCTGACTCTCTAGATGCCTTCTTTCTGCTCTGCTGCTGTTGGTTCCCCGACTTCTGTCTGGGACAAAGCTTGGGAAGTCGGCATCCTAAGCAGATTCAGTTAAAACGCCTAAGACCCGGATTCAGATCCCAGCTGGGCCACTCACTGGCTGTGTAAGTTCAGGCAAGGCTCTGAATCTCTGGGGGCACCTGTTCCCTATAAAGAAAATGAAAAAGTGGGACCTAGCATCCGCATTCCCTTACTTCTCCAGGCAGCCAGGTGCGGTAACAAGAGAACAAGCGTTCATAACTCTAGAAGAAGAAATTAAACCCAGGAAGGCTGCGTGACTCACTCTATGGTTAAGCAACTTGTTAGGTCAACGGTCTGGAGAAAAACCACTCAGGCAGGCGGTGTCCTGACATATCATAATTGTCACCCCCTCCCTAAACCGCACCGTTTTTATCGCTCCATAGAGATATTAAGAGTGACAGGCTGACTCTGAAGCTATCGCAAAGGTAAAAAATCTTTGAGAAGCTTCGGATTTAAAACGCTTTCTTTCAGGTGGCTAAACAGAGCATTAGCAGTTCCGGCACCCTAGATGAGGGCTGGGGGCTGAGGGTTCTTGCTTGGCCCGGGCTGGCCGCAGCTGAGGATGCGTGCGGAGTATTCTGGGGGAATCGCGTCCCTGAAATGACACAGTGAGAGAAGTCTATTAAAATGCAATCTGTGGAAAATCTCAAGTCACCTTGGGCTCCAGGCTTGTGCGGGCCTTGTTAATACACCGGAATGCTGTCTGTTGACGACCTCACTGTTTTCGTGGGTTTGCTGCTTAAATGCTGTATGTGAAACACTTAAGAGTCACTTACATGGGAGAGAAAGCAAGTCTTTGCGTCACCAAGACTTCAGGCCGAAAGTAGTGGCTTTGCTTGTTTGAAGTTTCATTGAGCGTAGACTGTACCAAGAAAAACTTCAAATAAACAAGCAAAGTGTTAGGTTTAGTGTCCCTGTATCTTTGGAGAAAGGCTATTTAACAAAGGAATCCTCTCTCTTTCCCTACGGCAAGGGCAGAGTCAAATCATATCTTCCTTCTTAAACCTGTAAAATTAGTTTCAGTTTTTTTTTTTCCTTTTGGCTAGATAGTAGTCTGTCTTTGCTGTCCCAGAATCATTGGGCCGCATAGTT
The DNA here is from genome assembly GCF_016509475.1 of Prionailurus bengalensis. Classification (NCBI taxonomy): domain Eukaryota; kingdom Metazoa; phylum Chordata; class Mammalia; order Carnivora; family Felidae; genus Prionailurus; species Prionailurus bengalensis. The sequence continues at coordinate 185,226,408 of NC_057344.1, read as the reverse complement.
GTCTGTGAGTAAAAAAAGCCAAACCTGTGAAAATGAGGCTCTGATCCCTCTCTGGAACACCAGCATTCATGAAAAAGCCAGTATTTATGGAATTCTTTAGCTTACGATATAGGATGATCTCTGTTCCGCTCCCTGAACCATCAGTCCAGTCTTGCCTTTTCGTGGGTCCAGGACTAGACTGCAAGCCTGAGGACTGTGGGGTCTGGGGTCTCCAATGTGTGGCCCTTAAGGCCCTTGAGAGGGCCCTTGTGTAGATAAGGGCCAGCCTGGCTGAGCGGTAGGTGCCCAAGAGAGCCAGGGCAGCGCCATGGAAAATCTGGTTTAGTGGGGAGCATGGTATGAAGGACACATAGGCTTCCAGGGCTGGAGGGGGCCCATTTGTCTCTTTTGCAGGATTTAAACTGTCTTGGGTAGCAGCGATAGAAGAAAACATGGCAAATGTTAGCAGAAGGGAGAGGCTTTGTTTGTACATGTGAGCTCACATTTTTCCCTGAGAGAAATGCCCTCCCGACCTTCTCCAGCCCCAAAAGCACAGAGGAAGAATTTTGCTGGCACAATTAGTGTTTTTAAATGTATTACTTTTCCCCATAGGTTTCCGTCATGCTTTTAAAAATTGGATTCAACATCCATGTCATATTTACGAGGGTTTTTTTGTGCATGATAGCTTCGTGTTCTTTTTCCTAGTATTTGTGTATATCTTGTTTTTCAAGCTAGTTCCTTTGCTGAATATTTATTGAGCGCCTACTATGTGCTATGCACTGGGTACAGTATTGTGATTGAGAATCCCAAGGAATTTTGTTTGGCCTGCATTTTTTTTTTTTTAATTCCAGGGCAGTTAACACAGTGCTGTGTTAGTTTCACCATACAATATAGTGATTCGACAAGCCATATATTACTCATTACTCGGGTTCATCAAGATAAGATAAGTGTACTTACTCCTTGTCCCCGTCGCCTATTCCACCAGCCCCTCACCCACCTCCCCTCTGGTAACCACCTGTTGGTTCTCTTAACAAAGTTAAGAGTTTGTCCTTTGGTTTGTCTCCTTTTTTGTTCCTCCCTTGCTCATTTGTTTCATTTCTTAAATTCCGCATAGGAGTGAAATAATAGAGTTTTTGTCTTTCTCTTATTTCACGTAGCATTACACTCTCTAGATCTGTCCGTGTTGTTGCAAATGGCAAGATTTCATTCTTTTTGATGGCTGAGTAATATTCCCATATATATATATATGATATATATAATGTCATATATTGAGTACCTACTGTGTGCCAGACAATTTTACATCTCTTGATAAATTCATGTCAGCATTCCAGATTGCCTACATATTTTTTTGATCTTCAAATTGTCCTCTGATTTGGTTTTGACGTCTTTCTGGTTCCCTAGTAGAGTAATGAGTTAAATATATACCACACATTCTTTATCTGTTCATCTATGGACAGATACTTGGGCTGCTTCCATATCTTGGCCATTGTAAATAATCCTGCAATAAACCTAGGGGTGCATATATCCCTTCTAATTAGCATTTCTGTATTCTTTGGGTAAATACCCAGTGGTACAATCACTGGGTCAGATGGTAGTTCTATTTTCAATTTCTCGAGGAACCCCAACACCGTCTTCCACAGTGGCTACACCAGTTTTCTTTCCCGCCAACAGTGCACAAGCGTTGTTTCTCTCCACATCCTCACCAACACTTGTTTTTCTTGCGTTCTTGATTTGCGCCATTCTGACAGGTGTGAGGTGATATCTCATTGTGGTTTTTGACTTGCATTTCCCTGATGACGGGTGATGTAGAGCATCTTTTCGTGTGTCTGTTGAGAATGCCAAGGCCTTGACATTCTAGTCGGGACCTCTTCACCGACTACCCCTTTACCTTCTATTGTCTGCCTTTGTTTTCTGTTCGCTTTATCACACATGCTTCCTATTCTTCTTCAAGTTGTCTTCTAAAGATAAGGTACTGGGGCGCCTGGGTGGCTCAGTTGGTTGAGCGGCCAGCTTTGGCTCAGGTCACGATCTCACGGTCTGTGAGTTCGGGCCCCGCGTCAGGCTCTGTGCTGATGGCTCAGAGCCTGGAGCCTGTTTCTGATTCTGTGTCTCCCTCTCTCTCTGCCCCTCCCCCGTTCATGCTCTGTCTCTCTCTGTCTCAGAAATAAATAAACGTTAAAAAAAAATTTTTTTTTTAAATAAAGATAAGGTACTAAAATAGAATTTTCAAAAAGGTAAAATCATGACTCTCATACAAATATAAAATGAACATACGCTAAAGGCTTTATTGAATTCATTAATCCATTAGGGAACCAGAAAGACATCAAAACCAATTCAGAGGACAATTTTTAAAGATCAAATAAATATGTAGGCAATCTGGAATGCTGACATGGATTTATCAATAGGTGTAAAATTGCCTGGCACATAGTAGGTACTCAATAAATGTTAACTGTTTGTGGTAAATGTCTGTCATTCCTGGAAGTTCTTAATGAATATCACTAAATTAAACCTGACTGCACAGAAGGTAGGGTGGTGATCTGAGCCTAGCTATAAACATAGAGGGGCCACTTACAGAAGAAGATGTTTATACCAATTCCTGTAGTCGCTTAGACTTGCTTTCAATTTAGGATGATTCTAAGACCAGACTAGACAAGCAGCTATGAATTTCGGTAAAACCTCCCAGGGAGATAGCAAGTTTTCGCACGCCACATTTGAACTTCTTATTTTCAGTATAGAGAGGAGGAAGGATTTTGGTGAGTGGCACTGAAATTGCCTTTTCAAGACTAGAATCATAAACAGACGTTGCTACTCTGGATGGCGCGATAGAAAAAGCAGCACTGTTTGGTGGCCAGGAGAGAGCCCCCTTCCCTCCCCGGCCTACCCGTGGATGGTGAAACTTGTCTTCGTCCCTTCATTCTCTGTGCCTCGGATCACTGGGTGCCCCACGCTTTTTAAGCTGTTCTAGAAAGGGGCGTTAGGAGCTTTACAAACATTTGATTCAAATTTTATTTTTTTACTGTTTTAAAATTGGCAATTGAAAGCAAATGGTTTGATTAATGCGGGACAAAGCCTGTGCCAGAGTCCTGGCACACTGCTTCATTGGCTCCAGGTAGAACGCGCAGTCAGGGTGGAGTCTTCCTGGGGAGCCCTGCTCTGGATGAACTGTCATACACAGCTGGGGTGGGCAGGGGAGGGATGAGGTTCCAATACTCTGCAAGCAGCTATTTCTTATGAATGATGGGGATTAGCCAGCTGATAATTCACCTGATAATGCTTTCTAATGTGAATCTTCCTAAAGGAGGGCAGTGGCATAAATTAATTTGAAAAGTGAACCAGAGAGGGGCGCCTGAGGTGGCTCAGTCGCTTAAGCGTCCGACTTCGGCTCAGGTCACGATCTCGTGGTTCATGGGTTCCAGCACCACCCCCCGTCAGGTTTTGCACAGACAGCTCAGAGCCTGGAGCCTGCTTGGGATTCTGTGTCTCCCTCTCTCTCTGCCCCTCCCCTGCTTGTGCTCTGTCTGTCTCTCTCTCTCTGAAGAATAAATACCACCCCCCACCCAAAAAAAAAAAAAAAAAAGCAAATGGTTTGCTATAATGAGAAAGTTCTAAAAATAGTGGTAATGGTTGTACAACCTTGTGAATGTACTTAATTCCACTGGGTTGTACACTTAATGATTAAAATGGTAAGTTTTATGTTAAATAAATTTTATCACAATAAAAATGTTTAAAAAGCCAATGGACAGTCAGATGAGTCATATACTAAATTTTTGTAAATAGGAGATTTTTCATGTGCTCTCAAGTTCTCATGTAAACTTTGAATAAAGCATTTCCTCCAATCTTTATCTATTTGAAGAATACCCTGAGATTGAAAGGTGACTACTTAAAAATTGTTAGTTTGCAGCTACATTTATATCCACATCAGAATCTTCTTAATATTTATTGAGTAACCAAAACAAAATACAGAAATACAATGGAAGATGGGTGTATAACTCTTTTATATTAGGTCCTATTTCTAAATGTTTGTGTTGAGCAAAAACAGCCTCTTAGAATGACATTATAATAAGGAGTTGTTTTCATCTTAATATATAAAAACAATTTATGCTAAAAATGCCATTTTAATCTGTTATATTTTAGGATTCTATTGAGAGTCCCATTACTTAAAGAAAAAATGTTGGAAACCACTTTACCACATCATCTTAAAATTCTCTCTGACTTGTTTATTATTATAATTATAAAATATTTAGTGTTTGAAAAAGATTTATATTCTGTGGGTTGCTTTTAGCAGCCAGTGAAAAAATAACTGAAGCAAAATGTATATTTATCTTCAGAACAGGGAAATCAGAAAGCGTTATCCAATACGGTACCGCCCCATCTTCCACTGGCTACGTGTAAATAACCACAGACACCACAATTCTGATTCCTTCATGTCTGTGCAAAAGAGTTACCAATTTAACAGTTCTTAGTCTTGATCTTATAAAGTTATTTTTAAAAACCCTTTTGTTCTCATTTAATCCTCCCTTTCTATTTGAGTTATAGAACTCTTTCAAACAAAATGCTTCATCCTTTCCAAATTCTCTACATCAGAGAGGACCTCCCTCGACAAATTCTCATGCAAACTTTATGTGTATGTGTTTGTCTAGGGGAAAGGGTCACAGTCTCATTAAATTTTCAAGGGATTCTACAAAATGTAAATAATTGCCTCCATCCTTAATCCTCCTTTTCGTTTCGCTAATATAAATCTTGCCTATGAATCATCTAAAAAGGAATTTTGTTATGGACAGTACCATCAGGTGCCTGAGAGAAATAAACCCTTGAAGAGGAACATAGCCATGTTGGATGCATTTCTTTCTTCTGGGATAAGCTTCCAACACCCTGTTAAAATCCCCACCTACTACGAGATTGTGCCCTAATTTAATTTCCAGTTTAGTATCACAAATGGGAACGTGGAACAAAATCATCTGAAACGAAAACAAAAACAAAATAAACTGGTACAGGAGAGAGTGGAGCGATACATTTCATATTCAAATAAGCATCTAAGAAGTTTAAATTATGACATCAAACGAACTTGATATATTTCACAATACTTTAATATTTAATTCAAGGAAATCTTTGGTTGGGATCAAGAAAATATTGCTCCTTTTATTTTTAAGCCTGGAATCCTATTCTTAAATTAAAGATATGTTATAAGGTTTTCTAAAGCAAAAGGGATCAGAAGCTACTGATTTTCTCTTCTGTCCTACTGAATGCATTTATTATTTTTTTAATGCATTTAAATAAACTTTTTAATATGGTGATTTTTGTGGTTTGGCAAGGCATCCAGAAAACTTAGTGAAAGGTAAATGATATTGGGCATTGATCTCACCCACCAGTCTCCATTTTCTTTCAATATCTAAATTAATCAATATATCCAAATTACGGGATGAATTCAGGTTATGATTATTGAAAGCACCTCTCAAGCTGGAAGTTCTTTTTAATAGTACTTACTTTATGATTACATGTTATGCTACCTGCAAAATCCAAAAGTGAGAGATGAGAGGTGAAGACCAAAGAAGACTATAAATGATAAGATCATTGACCTCTCATCATTCATCAGAGCAAGCTCGAATGTATTTCCTTAACAGTTGTGTTGCTGGATTTTGAAAGGTTGCCCTTCACTTATTTATCCCTTACTGTAGTTAAGCTTCTTCAACCCACAGCTTCCTACTTAGTGGAAATAAATTTTGGTTTTGCAACTGACTAATAGTTAGTTATTTGGTCAGAAAGTGACATTACCAAGTTGAGAGTGCCCCAAAGCATGTTTTCTGGTCGAGATCAACTCTATTTTTTCCTCTTTTGTTTGGGATGAGAAAGCCTATTTTATGACCTCCATCCCTGGAACAGGTTAAATGCTCAGATTCTGGAAAGGCATGTCTGCACAGCAGCCCCATCCCCAGAAAACGATTCTAAGTCCCCATACCTCTACCACTACCAACACTGGTAGCCAGGGGCTGGTGATCTGGAATAACCTGCCGCCTGCTTTCAGTTACCTAGTGCCCCGTAAAAGAGCTTAGCGACTTAAAACAACCACAAACGTTTATCATCCCAACCCCACTCCGTGTCACCCACCCCCAGTATGGGAACAGCTCTATCTACATTAACACTGGCAACTCCCCCACCGTCATTTCACAGAGTCTTCTGCGAGATTTCTCTGCCTTGAAATTTTAGCAAATAAAGATTACAACCTGGTGCTCCCTGCGGTCTGAAAAGAGAATGTGAGAGAAAGGAGAGGGTGCCAAAGACAAGATGGTCATCAAGAGTATATGTATAGTAGGGGCTCCAAGGTCATGATGGCCATCAAGTTCAAATCCCATCTGAAACCCCTGTGTAAAGATGGCATGTTACCAAATGCAGACTCCAGATGAGTCCCCAGCACCATTTCCAAACAGATTGCTGCCTCCTTAATTCTGTTTTACATAGTAATTCTTTTTTTTTTTAAGCGTTTATTTATTTTTGAGACAGAGAGAGACAGAGCATGAATGGGGGAGGGTCAGAGAGAGAGAGGGAGACACAGAATTAGAAACAGGCTCCAGGCTCTGTCAGCACAGAGCCCGACGCGGGGTTTGAACTCACGAACCTCGAGATCATGACCTGAGCGGAAGTCGGACGCTTAACCGAATGAGCCACCCAGGCGTCCCTTACATAGTAATTCTTGAACCATCCCTGTCTGAATATAAATTATGTGTATGCCCAGAGCCTAGCACAGCACTTGATGTTTTAGAGCAGCTCATTGATTACATGGATAAAATTGCTCACTAAGATGCATTGAAGAGTTTAGTCTAAAAAATCTTTAATATTTTTTTCATGCTACCAAATTAATTTTGAAGACTGACTTTAGACCTTACTTGGGGAGGATTACTGAGCTTGTACTGTGGGTTCTTGGCCTAATATATTTTCTGTCTCACATGTGATCTTTCTGTCCTGCAATATCCCAGAATTCATCGTTCTGACTGTGCTTAGAACCTTCTGTCCCCACCAGACTGTGAGAAACTTAAGGACCTGAATTTGGATTTTGTTAATCTTCTTTGATCCTGTGCAGTATCTTACAAACAGCAGGTGCTCAAATCAATATTTATTTATTTGGGGCAATTTCCTTATCTGAGGGGCACCCTTTCCATCATAAAATGATGTCATAAACTAAATACTGGTTGGCATTTTTCAGGTGAAAAAGCAAAGGGGAAAAGGGGCATGGTATGGTAGAAAGGAAGTGAGTATCGATTTTGAACCATTCCATTATTCTTGAATCTGTGCTTAAAAATAAAGGAGCTTTTAGATCATTAAAGAAAGAAAAGAAAGATGATACCAAATGGAAGAAGACCAGCAAAGGGTCTAGCCCTAAGTTTGCCATTCATTTAAATGTCCTTGAGCTTCTCTCCCTGTTCTGCTCCTCAATTTTCCCCTTTGTAAACTGAAGGTATTGCACCACATGATACTGGGGTGATTTCCAGTGCAACCAGTCTAACATATTGTCGCACTTGACTTACCTTTAATAACATCTGAGAAGAGTAAGGTCTGTTACTGGTCCTCAGTCGCGTCCTCCAAGAGGATGGGCAAGTATCTACAGACGTTTTATCTGTTAGTTTTGCTGCGTGATACATTACCACTCCCCACGCCCAAATGTAGGCCAAGTTTAAGGGTGTTAAGCGAGAATACACACGTCTTCTTTTACAGAGTTTCTGAGGGTCAGGAATTCCGGGGTGCCTTAGCCAGGTGGTTCTAGTTTGGGGTTTTTTAGGAGTCTGTAGGCAAGAAGTTGGCCGGGTGGGGTGGGGGTGGGGGTGGGGGTTGGCTCAGTCTTCTGGAAACTTGACCGGGGCCAAAAGTTCTGCTTCCACGATAACCGCTCACTTGGCAAGAGACTTCAGTTTTGCTCGCCACATGGAGCTCCCTGTAAGGCTGCTTGAGTGTCATGACACGGCAGTTGCCTTGGGCCATAATGAGCCATCTAAGAGTGAGAGCGAAGAGGAAGCCACAAGGCTTTTAATGACCCCGTCTCACAAGTCGACTATATACTGTTACCTTCTGCCGCAGTCTCTTTGCTAGAAACAAGTTGCTAAATACAACACCCCCCCCCCCCCCCCCCCCCCCCCCCCCCCGCTCTAGGGGAGAGAAAGGAGGCTCCACCCCCTAAGAAGGGGAGCGTCAAAGAATTTCTAAATTTATTTGTGAATTTGTGAACTTATTCTCAAACTCCTGCAAACATGGATTGGGTCGGGAGGGTCAGCACTGTAAGGCAGAGTACGGAAGTTATAACAACAACCAGCATTTCTGGAGTGACTCACTATTGAGAAAGCACCTCTCCTTGTTTTGTCATTTGGTTGTCACAACAAGCCAGTGTATCAACAGCTTTAATATCCCCATTTAGAAATGAGGAAATAGAGGCTTAGGTAACTTTTGTAAGGTTATTCGGTGAGGAAGTTGTACAGCTGGGAATTCAGCTCAGGTTTTCTGATACAAAACACGAGACGTCTTCACTCCCCTAAAAAACGGGAACGTGGGGGCAGGAAGGTCTTTGCACAGACAAGTGTCTTTGGCAAGTTGCACCGTTCCTTATTACCTGCCAATTGTTTTCACTCATGTGCTTCCATTTAAATTTGTATTGTCAACGGACATGCTTCTCCAAGGACGCGCGGCCGTTTACAAACAAAATATTGAAGAAAGCAGAGGAGTGAATAATTCTAGGCACCAGAGCTTATCAGATTACCCTTGGCAATAAGGTTGGTTCATATTTTTCTGGCAGCAAAGGTGAAAAGAGAAACATAATCTGCTGCAGAGGTTTTACTCTCCGGCGAGAGCCAGCATACGCGTTATCATCGCCTGCAGCTAAATTCGAGAAGGAATGTATCACATGGATCTGTGTAAAGATAATGCCATTTGACATTGTGGTCAGTGTCTGCAATCTTGTTTGTGCAAAAGATATTCTCATACTAACCCTGTATATAAACAGAGGTCATGCCTCACCTTTATTTATGTATTTGGGGGAGAGTGCAAGTGGGGGGCGGGGCAGAGAGAGGGGGACAGAGGATCCCAAGCCGGCTCTTTGCTGACAGGCTGACAAGCAGCGAGCCCCGTGTTTGGCTCGAAGTCACGAAGCATGAGATCGTGACCTTGAGCCGAAGTCCGGTGCTCAACCGACTGAGCCCCCCAGGTGCCCCGGCCATACCTCCCCTTTAACTTTTATGAATATATTTGAGGCAGAGACTGAGGAAAATGCAGGCCAGGCAAACCTCCTCTCATCTCTTTACCAAATTAAGGGATGGAAGTTGGAGAATATTCAGGAACAGGGGATGGATCTGTCTGCTGGACTATCTCTCTTAAGTATCACGGATTGTAAGCGAGCGTCCTTGAATAAACTGCTGAATCTTGTTTCTTTGTCTTGACCTCCTCTATCAGCCACCAATAATACAAATGTTCTGTACTGTCAGTTAAATGAAGAGTTTGGTATATTTGCTATGTGGAAGCAAGGAATTCTAGTATAACATTATAGAAAAACATAAAACGAGCAAGGAAGAACCATATGAACTCTAAAGACCCTTTTTGGACCAGAATGCTCTGATTCTGTGGCTTTAAGGGTGAGATTCCAATATGCATTCTTGTCGCCATGGAGAGCCAGCCCACTCTGGCCTGGGTGTGAGAAACAGTGCGGTCAAAAGCCTTGGCCAATTTTTTCCCCCCAAAGGAATTTCAAATATATCCAAGGTCCTGGGTTAGCGACTGATTGAAACCAAAGCTTTATACTGCATGACATAGGATCCTGGAATAGATAACTTTAGCCTGAAGAAAAAGTTAGGGCAGGTGCAAGCAGCTGTCCAATCTTGCCATAAAAGTACTCAAGTTTAGCTCCAGTAATAATGTGCTTTCTTTAAATACTCCAGTTCTTTCAAGATTTGTCCAGTTAGCTAAAAAAAAAAAAAATACAAAAAAAAAAAATACACCCTCAATGTTCCCCGAAAAGTAGATGCCTTATTGTGCTTTTATTTAGATATTATACTACGTCTAAATGCTTCTGTTTATTAACGGGGATCCTTCTTCCAGAATAGCCCCTAACTTCTGTTTTAAACCAGTCAGTCTTCCTTTAAGGAAGTAGACAGATAACAAAGTAAATAATCCTGCATTTAAAAAAAAATTAAAAACATTCTTTGTGAACACAGTTTATGTGCCCTGAGCCAGTAACTATGTATTCACTTACGAGCTCTGCTTTCTGTTAATGATCTCTGTTACTATAATACCTGCGTGAGAAGTGTTACAGAGAGACAAAAATCAGTGTGCATGGAAAGAGCAGAGACAAAAGAGGGTGACTCTCTGTGCAATAATCCAGAGTCCAGAGAAGGAGGCTGACAAGGTAGGACAGCTACCTGTCAGAACCACTGTGTATTTACATTCTCTTCCGGTCCATGGGTTGTGTGTAGCAGGTGAGGTCATTTGCCCCTCCTAGTAACAGGACGTTGTCCAGTGTCACCTTTTTTTTTTTTTTTAAATATCAAATAGAATTATAAATGTCATTTTCATGACACACAGAAAACTTCAGACATTGGAAAACTACGGAAAGACAAAGTTGTCATTTGGAGGAAAAGAACAGGTTTAGCAATTTTACAACCTTCAGAGCAAGGGGAAAAAATTCAGAAATCAGCTCATGGTGGGGGACATTAGTCTGGGGAATTGTCTGGCAACTGAATAAATATTCATCAGGAAGAAAGGGTGGTGAAGACCATTCTTCAACGCAGAGAAAATGAGTGGCAAATACGCATCCTGGCAGTCGGAGCACAGGACAAGGGGAGGGGGTGAGGGGGGAAGAGCGGGTAAGAGAAGAGGAGGGAGGTGTTGGCAGGAGCCATACCCTGGAGGGGTCCTTCCACTACTCAGCCCAGGCTCCTGCTCCGGCCCAGGTCAGCTCTCAGTAGCCTTTTTCCTTCCTCAACTGCAGGCCCCCAGGGCCCTCTAGCTTTCCTACCTCTGACACCTATCACCGCCCACCTTTTCTCTTGCATCTGGAAGGTGGTGCCCTCAGCTTGCAGTTTGTTTTCCTATAAAACAGCACACAGCTTTTTTGTTAAAGGATTGTCAATGCTGAGTGTGATGGCAAAACGCTTGAAGAATCACAAACAATAATAGACATGTATATGAGAAGTTTTAAATTTGAGTCACATGATTTGATTTACATTTTTAAGAGATCATACCAGGATATCCCATGGAGAATGGACTGGGGGGGGGGGGTGCGGGGAGAGTAAAAGTAGAAGAAAGTAGGAAGGTAATTCAGGAACCTAGAGAGAATCGGTGGTGCCCTGGACTAGGATGTCATGGGGGGAGGGTAAAAATGATTAGATGTGGGGTATAGTTTGAGAATAATGAGACTTGCCAATGGACTGGATAGGGTTGATGATGGAGAGAGAGGTATCAAGGAAGAACCATTGAGCATCTGGGTGAGTGTCGCCCTGTTCACTAGGTTTTGCTCTTCCTGGGAATGATCCCTTCTAGACATTTCCTCTGGACTGGCTAGCTTTGCGCTGTGGGATGAAATGCTGTAAATAGTTGAAAACATTTAAATAGGGAAATGACAAGACCAATTGTTCTCTTCTTCTATTATGCCTACATCTCCTCCAGGAGAATGACTTTGTTGGGTGAAATGACAAGCATGGCTGCCGTCCAGGAAGAAAGGGTGTGAGCGTGTGTGCGCGTGCACCCTCACATGGGGAAGAGGAGGGCTTCTCTCTCTCGCACAGTGTGGGTTGCCTCATCTGGCTAGTCCTTGTCTTTTTTGGAAAGCAGTGAGTGGCTGTGAGGTGATGGCTTCAGGACCAGAAACCATCGATGAGGTGGGTGTGAGAGGGAAATGCTGACAGCCGCAAAGCGGTAAAAGAATGTGTAGGGATCCCCAAGGCGTGCTTGCCCTGACTACACCCAGTTCTCAGGGCTGGTTCGTTGAAAAAAGCCAGTCTTCTAGCAGCCCCTCCCATCACTTTTGGCCATGGTACATCAAAGAATCAATCACAGGGCTGATTTGGAGATTGGAGGAGGGGTGATGGTTGTGGATGTTCGGCCACTTGGTTCCTGCTCATCCCATAATCACATAATCCGAGGATGTTTGAAGGAACAAAAGGAGCCTCCTAAGGGAGTCACTGCCGCCACAGTCTGAGCCCTTCTGCTGGGTTCACATTCAGATCGTGATGCCGTTGAGGTGCCCCAAGGGTGAAATGAGAGGAATTATATAATTGTACAACCACAGTAAATCAATTCACTCCTGCAGTATTTATACCCATAATTAAGAAACAGATTCTTCCCACTTATTTTTTTTTTGACTGTTTATTTAGTTTTGAGAGAGAGAGAGCACAAGCAGGGGGGCAGAGAGAGAGGAGGGGACAGAGGATCTGAAGCAGGCTCTGTTCTAACAGCAGAGAGACCAACGTGGGCCTCGAATTCAAGAACCACGAGATCATGACCTGAGCCGAAGTTGGACGCTTAACTGACTGAGCCATCCAGGTGCCCCCAGATTCTTCCCATGTAGAACTGCTAAGAAAGCACCTCAATTGATGAGCCCGGGTGAATTCATAAGGGCGCAATGGAGAAACAATATTCCCTCGGCCTTCACTGAAGAGCCTTCCTTGGGATCCGTCTTAAAGTGGAGTTTAGACACTTTGGGGGGGGGGGAGCTAATTTGACTCTTTGATGGGCAGTGTATGTCATTGGCAGCAGCAATGTAGCTTCCTGAAGTCATTGTTTCTGTAGAATAGAAAAGTCACTAATATTTTGCACAGCGATCTCTCACTGTAATTACAGAACACAAGGCTGTTTGTTGGTCATACTTACCCCACACACCCTATACAACCTCTAACGGTGCTCTTCCCCCCTACCCCAGCCCTAGGTCACTGAGAATATTCTTGGACCTAAAGTCCATTGTTGAAAGTAGCTGCTAAGCATCAAGTTGTGGGCGATGTCCTTGTGTTAGGACAATATTAACCAGGTCCAATGTCAGTCAGGTGGCTTAACAAAGAAGGCATTTACTTACCCTTCATTTATTCTCCACTCTATTTCATAAGTTTCAAGGAAGCTGCTATGTATGAACTAGTAATATCTTATTCTTCACATTGATGAGTAACAAATTGATTTTATTTTAACCAGTGGCGTTAGTGCTTATATTCTATTTTCTTTCTAAGTAGAATATTTTTCTGTAGTCCTAATATAAGCTTTACCTTTATACTTGGCTACTTCCTACATCCTCCCTGAAGATCAAGGTCAACAATAGAAGAAAGAGCTTACCACAGAGGCCATAATTCATTCTGCACTCTGCATTCTGTTAACAAGCAACATCCATTTAAAATAGCAATAGTGGTCTCAAGGTCCTGTTGTTACTCAGGCAGGGACTCAAAGTGATCACTTTCTTGGATCACTTTCTTGGCGTACATAGAACCTCAAATGTAAGATGTGTTCTGTGGGCAACTGTCTGCTTACTTTCTTTCCTAGACAAGTGGTTAACCCGTGTTGCATATCCTGTGTTTATAGAATTCCAGAAAGGTTATGTCATAGAAATCACTGGGGTGTGTGTGTGTGTGTGTGTGTGTGTGTGTGTGTGAGAGAGAGAGAGAGAGAGAGAGAGAGAGAGAGAGAGATTTATAGAGAGTATATAAACTGAAACATCTTGAGGAGAAATTCATCAGTTGACAGTGACTGAGAACATCAATAGCGAATGTTGGCCTTAACGTACTTGTCTGCTGTGTTCACTGTTTTCTGTTTTGTAAAAGCAGTAAAGAACACATCCAAGTGGTAACAGAGGGCCAGAGCACCAAACAACGAAAGTCAGACATACCAATTGATTAAATCTATCATTTGTAAAGTTAAAAAGCTTCCTGAAGGTTGTAATCAGATGCAAAAAGCCTCCATTCACATTTTTTTTAAAGCCAACTAATTTTGTCCTAAAATCTCTGAGGGTTCTTTCACAAGCATCAACTTCTAAAATAAACAAAGAGTATAAGAGGAAAAAAAAAACCCAGAATTTATTAGAAGGAAAAAGTCTCCAAGGAGCTTTTATATTTTTAACATTGCCTTAAATTAAAAAAAAAAATATTATTATGCTGTTTATCCTCATGAACATCACTAATTTCTTTGGGGGGTGGATGCTATTTTAAACTCAGGGTTTTGTTTCTGATTTTAAAGTCACAATTAGCACAATTGCTAAAGAAAATGTTTCTCCTGATATCCATAAAACAGCTTAATGTTTTAATTTACCTAAAGCACCAACGGAACATTGTAGGCCATTTTGAAAACATTCCTTAATCCTTGGAAACAGCATGCTTCTCTTATATTCTTTCATATACTGACCCTTGGAAGAAACATACCCTCTCGGATTTTCTATTCAATGTTTGCTATTGTTGTAATCGAAGGAGGGCCGCTTTGAAAAAATGCAAAATTAAGTTTAACCCACAATTCAGCCTTACATCCTGTGGTCTTGGAATTTTAAAATTTCATTCAAAACACGCATTATAAACAAAGTCTCCCAAATGACCATCTAGAGAGGAATGTGGCAAAAATCCAGAAACTAGTGTAATATTTGGAACCAACATAAGCACAAATAATCTGCGTGTTTTTTCAAGAGGGGATTATGGGCTGCAGTTCAAACCCTACAGGGGATGTGCACGAGATGGGCAAAGCTGTGTTCCATACTAGCCGTGTGCCTCCAAAAGAAGCCAAACCCTTTGCAGTGAGTGAAGAGGAAGAAGAGGTTTTAAAGGATCTTCTTAATAACTAATATTTGCTCAATATAATCATAATTTGAGGGAGCATTCTGGTTTTATAAATTCCTATAAAACTTAAGTTCAAAGCAGTATTCTTGATGAGCCTGTTTTTAGCACATTAGTTAAGGTATTATTAACTGTAGAGACGGACTCAGGATGAAAACAGGTGGTAGAGAAGACAACAAGGGACAAAACCAAAAGTGATATCACCAAGTCAAAAAAAAAATCCGAATTTTAGAGGCAGAGACACAGGTGGAGTTATTGACACACAAAGTAATATTCTCAAAAAACACTTTAAAGAAGTAAATCTGGGGGTACCCGGGTGGCTCAGTTGGAAGAGCCTGTGACTCTTGACCTCGGGGTTGTGAGTTCAAGCCCCATGTTGGGTGTAAGATTACTATCATCACCATCATCATCATCATCATCATCATCCTAAAAAACGAAAACAAAACCCTAAAAAAAAAAAAAAGAAAGAAATTTGTAAAAAGAGTTTAAGTAGAATTAAGACTAGTCATTTTAGAAGCATTGAAAATCTAGACGTCTAAGAAAAAAGGTAGAACAGAGAAAGTTGTATTGGTGCCACAAAATATGCAACCTGTCCTGAAGAAATACCACATTTCCCTCCCACTCCAAAAAAGAAAGAAAGAAAGAAAGAAAGAAAGAAGGAAAGAAAGAAAGAAACTAAAACAACAATGAGGCAATGAAATAAATACACATTTATTTATTTATTTATTTATTTATTTATAAATGTTTAATTTGAGAGAGAGAGAGAGAGAGAGAGCAACTGTGCTTGTGGGGGTGGGGCAGAAAGAGAAAGAGAGAAAGAATCCCAAGCAGGCTCTGTACTGTCAGCCCGGAGCCCGGCATAGGGCTCAATCCCCTGAACTGTGAAATCATGACCTGGGCCAAAATCTAGAGTCGGGGGCCGCTTAACCGACTAAACCACCCAGGCATCCCTGAAATAAATATACATTATACCTCAAAAGATAAAAAAGAGACAGGGCAGGGGAGGGTGAGTCAACTAAGAAGCTGGAAAGCAGTCACATTTCAAAATGATTCTTATCGTCTTAGCTAAGTTTCAATATAATAATATACCTTAAGTATTTCTCATTTTATACCTTAGTTAATTTGATGAGTCTAATAATTAATCAAGTTTTCTAAACCTTGTTTAGAAGAACATCCTTATTTAGAGGATACATTTCATGCTTATGTTCAACATCGTTGTTAACACATCACGTAGATCTGCAAACACTGATGGTATCTAATCTTTTTTTCTGTCCATAAATAATTGAATGTGAGTAGATTTTACCACCTCCGTAATGTGTCAGTTTCAGTTTTAATACTCTATTCTGAGAAATTTTTGTGAACTAATATAGCATTTTCAGCTGTTTTGCTTTCAATCATCACGAAAATGCATCATTTCACTGGGAGAAGCAAAGGAAGAAGATTTTCTTCATATAAATTGTATTAATGTTATAATGCACAAACAGGAATTGCATTATCCTGGCAAACAACAAGGAGCTTCTCAGAAAAGATAGTTCAACTGCTTTAAAAATAATTTAGGGATCACTCCATTACAAATAGATAATTATCTCTGAATATGAGCTCTGATAACATGTGACCTAACAGGCAAAATGAAGTGGGAAGTTATTATAGTTTGATTTTTTAACGATGTTGAAATATTTAATGCCAAACCTCTTCATCATATCCCAACTTCCTTTACAGTGATTTTTTTTTTTAATTTTTTTTTCCTACGTTTTTATTTATTTTTGGGACAGAGAAAGACAGAGCATGAACGGGGGAGGGGCAGAGAGAGAGGGAGACACAGAATCGGAAACAGGCTCCAGGCTCCGAGCCATCAGCCCAGAGCCTGACTCGAGGCTCGAACTCCCGGACCGCGAGATCGTGACCTGGCTGAAGTCGGACGCTTAACCGACTGCGCCACCCAGGCGCCCCTTTTTTTTTTTTTTTTTTTTTTTTTTTAATGAAAACCTCTTAATGAAGAAGCGAGGGTTTTGGAGAAGTGGAAATGGCATGAAATCATGGGTTCACTGGCATAAATAAAAAGGCAGAAAGATGGCTTCAAATCTGGTTTGTCCTATTCTGATCTGGGTGTGAAAATAGCCAACTTGCAGCACTGGGGATGTGTGTGCGTGTGTATGTGTGTGTGTCTGGGGTGAATTATATATGTAAATAACGGGTCTGAGGTTTTGCTCATTAATTATCTGCACTCAGAATTTGAATGCTTATCACTTTTCGTTTTCCCATGGAGACATTACCAAAGAAAGGTAGAAATATCCAAGTCCACACCTTTGAAAGATCTTGGTAGCTACATACCGCTGAGTCTAAAGAACTTAAAATTGTAAAGGTTGTTGCTCTCTCCTTGCATTGTTCAAAAACTTTTCTAAAGGAATGACACAATTAAAGTACTTCCAGCAGCTTAAGTACAATGGAAGGAATTTACTATTAATAGGGCAGTTGATCTGAATAAAGTCAGCTTCCCTCTCCCCCTACTGTTTTCCACTCCTGTTTAATTTTTTGCACAATTTCTATCATTATTCAAAATAGTCTGACTTATTTGTTTACCCTTTTATTATCTCCGTCTCCATCCCTGAACACCAGGGCAATGATCTTGTCTTACCTGCTCAAACCTGTCTCCCCAGTACTTAGATTGATGCCTTGCTCAGAGTGGGTGTTCGGTAAATACTTTTTTGAATCCATGGTTGACAGAGGAATAGATTCAATAAGTGAAAGTAGGAAAGGATAAATTGAGGCATTAGGGCCCCGAATGACGTCTGTGGTGGAGTAGAGGCTGTAAGGAGAAAACTGAGTTAATGAGTTACCCAGCGGCACACTTAGAAGGTTATAGTGAGACAGTCTTAGTTCATCTGGCCTTTGTTTCCAGACAGAGGCCTTTATGATGAACTTCTTAAGAAAGTTACAGATGAATGAATACCCTAAAATATCCAGGAAGAGAGTCCTCTGCTGATCCTATGCCTACCTTGTGCCAGGCATTTTGCATGTATATTACATGTGTTATGATTCACTGTAAATGCATGAGGTGAGTATTCATATTAACCTCCTTTTGTAGAGGATCTCAGAAGCTAAGGAACACATTCAAGGTTACCCAGTTGGTATGAACTAAAATCCCTCCCCGAGGTATCATCCCATGGCCTCCGTTAACTTCCTTTAGTAAACTGTCAGGAGTCCAAATTAAAGACATTGACATTGTTATATTTGGTTTAGACCCTTCTTCTTCTTTTTTTTTTTTCTTCTCCAAAATCTATTTTGTATTGAGCCTTGAAAACTTTGCTGCAAAAAGAAAGTTAATTATAGAATATCCCTGGAAGGATACTCAAGAAATTGGTTACAGGATTTTCTTTTGAAAGGGTAACTGACTGGTTCCCTGGGAGACAGCAGCCAGAGGGATTTTTACTCTTCTGTGCCATTTAGTGTTAACAGCTAAAATGCAGGATACCCACTTAAATTTGAATTTCCGGTAAACAACAAATTCATTTTTAGTACAAATATGTCCCCAGTACTGGATGGGACAAATTTATACTAAAAAGGTATTTGTTGTTTATCTGAAATTGAACTGTATTTTAACCGGTGTCCTGTATTTTTGCTTGCCCAATCTGGCAACTCAACTCTATGTGCATTCACTTCTGTGCATTTTAAATTTTGTTCCATGGGTACATATTCCCCATTCTAAAAAATAATTAAATTTTTTAAAAAGTGGTTTTTGCAGTTTGTCGCCTATTGAAAGGCAATTTTAGCAAAGGACAAGAAGTAGACACAGGATAGACTGAAATTAAATATGTGGCCTAAGGATAATTTCTCTAAGTAAGTATAAAAGAGCGAAATTTGCAAGGATAATTCTGGCATGGATTTTGCCAACAGGGTACAGCCAAAGGGAAAAAGTCTGAAAACACACTTCCCGGTGAATCTGTAGTCATTGGAACCCTGAGGGAGACACGCCAGTCCGCGGAGCTTGAACAAGACTAAGTCAGGAGAGGAAAGAAATTGTTATCTGAATTCCAGGTACCTTCAGCTCTGTTAAGGTGGAGCCTTAAACTGACCGAACTTTAGAGCTGGAAGGAACTTTGGAATTTTCTTTTCAATTACTTCATCTTTTCCAGCACATTTGGAAATTAGGAAATTCTATTTCCAGTTCCTTCCCCCACACCTCTCCACCCCCATCACCAGCTCCCACCAGGGGCCTAGGGATGGTGTCCCAGTTTTTGAGGTTCTCAAGGTAACATTAACATACCCATTATGTAATTACCCTACCCTAAGATCCCAGCCTTGGGATCTTAATTTACCAACGGTAATGAAAGAGAAAGTGACCCAGCAGGCCTAGCAGAGGACACGTTATAGGAAAGGTCAGAAGAGCCCGCAGTATTCCCATTCTAGCTGTGTCTGTAACCAAGTGTGCACTGAGGAAGGTTACTTAACTGCTCTGGGCCACAGCTTCCTTAGTTATTAAAAGTGGGGACTAGAGGGGCGCCTGGATGGCTCAGTCGGTTGGGCGTCCGACTTCGGCTCAGATCACGATCTCACAGTTCGTGGGTTCGAGCCCCGCATCGGGCTCTGTGCTGACAGCTCAGAGCCTGGAGCCTGTTTCAGATTCTGTGTCTCCCTCTCTCTCTGCCCCTCCCCTGCTCACGCTCTGTCTCTGTCTCAAAAATAAATAAACATTAAAAAAAATAAAAAAAATAAAAGTGGGGAGTAGAGTTTCCTGGCTGGCTCAGTCAGGAGAGCATGTGACTCGTGATCTCGGGGATCATGAGCTCAAGCCCCATGTTGTAGAGATTACTTAAATAAACAAAACTTAAAAAATTAAAAAATAAAAATAAAAGCGGGAGTAGGAGTCTTATTTAGGGGCATGGGAGGATCAAATGGGATCACGTACATGAACTACTTGGATTAAGTCAGTACTCAGTCATTTCAACTATGACTTTTATCTTAAAATAAGATCAGTCCACTTCTCAAATGTAAAGACATCTTATCCTTGCGAGAAATATAATCTCAAACTTACTATAAATCTAGCTAGAGGATAAATCAACTGACATAGTGATGATTATTTAATTTTCTATGGAGTTTATTGTTTATTTGCCTACACTCACATATTTATCTCAGCAAATGACTAAGACAAAAAATATCACGTAATTGAATACAGTTACAGTTTAATTTTTTTCTACCTTTTTTTGTTGTTGTTAACAGCTTTATCAGGACATACTTCACATACCATATAATTCACCCCTTTCAGGAGCACATTCAATGGTTTTTAGTGTATTCAGAGCTGTGCAATCATAAAATTTTTTTTAATGTTTACTTATTTTTTTTTTTTGTTTGTTTGAGAGAAACAGCACGAGCAGGGGAGAGGCAGAGAGAGAGGGAGAGAGAGAATCCAATGCAAGCAGGCTGCATGCCCTCAGTGTGGAGCCCATAGCAGGACTCGATCCCACAAACCATGAGATCATGACCTGAGCCAAAATCAAGAGCCATACCCTTAACTGACTGAGCCACCCAGGTGCCCCTCGTCACCACAATTTTAGAACATTTCATCACTCCAGAAAGAGTCCTTCACACTTTAGCAGTCACTCCCATCCCCCACTCCCATTCTTTCTAGCCCTGGGCAACTGTTAACCGATTTCTATCTGTATAGGTTTACTTATTCTGGACACTTCGTATTAGCAGAATCGTACAATGTGGGACTGTTCGTGACTCACTTCTTTCCATATAGTGCGTTTTCAAGATATATCCATGTTGTAGCATATATCTGAACCCCATTTCTTTTTGCGACCTAACGTTCTATTTTATAGATATGCCACATTGTATTTACCCGTTCATCAGTCGATGGACATTTGGGTTGTTTCCACTTTGGGGCGATTATGAATAATGCCGCCATGCGTATTCATGTACATGCTTTTGTGTGGACACAGGTTCTCAGTTCTCTTGGGTATCTACTCGGGAGTGAGGTTGCTGGGTCTACCTTTAGCCATTCGAGGAGCTGTCAGACAGCTTTTCAAAGTGACTTCATCATTTTTTTATTTCCATCACATTAATGTGTGAGCGTTCTGATTTTCTACATCCTTGCCAACATTTGTCGTTATCTGTCTTTTTGGTTACTGCCATCCTAGTGGGTGTGAAATGATATCACACTGTGGTTTTGATGTGCATTTCCTGGATGGTGAATGATGTTGACTATTTTCCTGTGAGCTTATTGACCATTTACATATTGTCTCTGAAGAAATGTCTAATTAGATCATTTGCCTATTTTTCAATTAGGTTGTAGTTTTTATTACTCAAGTTTTCAGAATTGTTTATATATTGGTGTTTACATATTCTGGATACTAGATCCTTGCCAGATATATGACTTGCAAATATTTTCTTCCACTCTGTGGGGGGCCTTTTTCACTTTCTTGAGCATAAAAGCTTAGTTTTGATGAAATCCAATTTACCCATTTTTTTTTCCTTTTGTTGCTTGTACTTTGTTGTCATATCTAAGAAGCCATTGTTAGTACAAGATCATGAATACTTACTTCAATGCTTTCTTCTAAGAGTTTTAGAGTTTTAGTTATTACATTTAGGACTTTGGCCTATTTTAAGGTCATTTTTATATGTGTTACGAAGTTCAGGCCCAAGTTCATTCTTTCACATGCGAATGTCTAGTTGTTCCAGCACCATTTGTTGAAGACTATTTTGTCCCCCATTAAATTGTTTTGACACTCTTGTTGGAAAATTAATTGATCACACATGTGAGGGTTCATATCTGGGTCTCATTCTTTTTTCTTTTTTTTTAAAGTTTACTTATTTATTTTGAGAGAGAGACAGCACCAGCAGGGGCAGGGTAGAGAGATTGGGAGAGAGAATCCCATGCAGGCTCTGCACTGTCAGCACAGAGCCTGATGTAGAGCTCGATCCCTTGAACCGTGAGATCATTACCTGAACTGAAATCAAGAGTCAGTTGTTTAACTGACAGAACCACCCAGGCCTCCCTCTAGACTCTCATTCTGTTCTACCGATTTGTATGTTTACCTTATTCCAGGACCATATAGTCTTGGTTACTATAGCTTTGTAGTAAGTTTTAAAAAGCAGAAGTATAGATCTTCCAACTTTGTCCTTTTTCAAGATCGTTTTGGCTATTCTGGTTTCCTTGAATTTCCGTATGAATTTTAGGAACAGCTTGTCAATTTCTGCCAAGTAGACAGTTGGGGCTTTGATAGTTATTATGTTGACTCTACAGATCAATCTGGGAGTTTGCCGTCTTAAAAATCATATCTTTCAGGGGCGCCTGGGTGGCGCAGTCGGTTAAGCGTCCGACTTCAGCCAGGTCACGATCTCGCGGTCCGTGAGTTCGAGCCCCGCGTCGGGCTCTGGGCTGATGGCTCAGAGCCTGGAGCCTGTTTCTGATTCTGTGTCTCCCTCTCTCTCTGCCCCTCCCCCGTTCATGCTCTGTCTCTCTCTGTCTCAAAAATAAATAAATGTTAAAAAAAAAAAATTAAAAAAAATAAAAAATAAAAAAAAATCATATCTTTCAATCCACGAACATGGGATGTCTTTCCATTTACTTAGATCTTTTTAAATTCTTTCAACAATGTTTTGTATTTTTCAGAATATAAAAAACTAAACTTTTTTATTAAATTTATTTCTAAGTATTTAATTCTTTTTGTGCTGTTATAAATGGAATTGTTTTCCTGATTTTACTTTTGGTTCATCGATTGCAAATATTTGGTGATATAAAGGCGTTTTGTATTTTGGCCTTGTATCCTACAACCTTGCTAAACTTGTATATTAGTTATAATACTTTTTTAGTGTAGTGCTTAGAATTTTCTACAAGATCATGTTATGTGCAAACAGAGATAGTTTTCCTCTTTGTACTCTAGATGCCTTTTATTTAATTTTCTTGCCAAATTGTCTGATTAGAACCTCCAGTACAATGTTGAATACAATTGGTGAGAATGAAAATCTTTGCCTTCTTCCTGATGTCAGTGGGAAAACATCAGTCTTTTACCTTTAAATATGATATTGGTTCTGGAGTTTTCATAGATGCTCTTTATCAGGTTGAAGAAGTTTCCTTCTGTTCCTAGTTTGTTTGGTATTCTCTAGTACAGATCTTACCTGACTTATGATGGGGTCATGTCCAGATAGATCCAACATAAATTGAAAATATCATAAGTCAAAAATGTACTTACTACACCTAACTCTCCAAACATTACAGCTTAGCCTAGCCTACTTTACACATGCTCAGAACATTTGCACTAGCCTACAGCTGGACAAAATCATCTAACACAAAGCCTACTCTATAATAAAGTATTGAGTCCCTCATGTAATTTATTGAATACAATACTAAAGGCAAAAAACATAACGATTGTATGGGCATAGAATGGTTGTAAGCCTATCGGTTGTTTGCCCTCATGATGGCATGGTTGATTGGAAGCTGCATCTTGCTTACACTGCCCAGCACCATGAGAGAGGATCGTACCACAAATCACCAGCCTGGGAAAAGATCGAAATTCAAAATTTGAAGTATGGCTTCTACTGAACGCATATCACTTTCACACCATCATACAGTCAATAAATTGTAAGTCAAACCATTGTAAGTTAAGGGCCATCTGTATTTTGTTGAGGATTTTGTGCCTGTATTTATTAGTCTTCAGTATTCTTCTCTTGTGGTGTCTTTGGTGAATTGTTTTTTAAAATAATAAACATACCCCCCAAAAATCTACAAGGGTATTAGGTCTTCTCCCTGCCTTGGCTACCCACCCTTAGCCACTCACTGTTACTAGTTCATATAAACAGCTATTTAAAAATAAATCTTTTTTAAATTCCTTACCATTTATATTTTTGTAAATAAGTTATTAAAATTATAATCAGTTACTCTGAGTACTTGACAGAAGGTATTCTCTATCAGATTGTAATAATAAAATCATTGGAATTTCTATAGGAAAGGACCAAAACTCACTGACAATCAGAAACTCCACTTCTAGAGGTATAACTTGGATAAGTCATGCTTCTGAGCCTCATCTGTAGAAACAAGAATAAAAGCCCCTACCTGCCCCCTTGTTCTGAGGACTGAAGGAGATGATATTTGTGAAAAAAGGCTTGGGACAAGGTAGACTCAATTATATTTACTATTGATTCACAGATTGCATATCACAGTATCCCTTTAAATAGCAAGCTGCTTGCTTGTGTGTTAGATTGGCATAAAAATTTTCAAAAACCCTCTATTGCATAAAACTAAATACTTCTGTATGTAATCTGTTTTTCAGAAGTTATCTTTCAGTTCTTAAGTCCTTTTTTCGCCTAGATTCTTTGATTTGTTGCCTATTTCGGAAACTTGGAAAGTACCATGCAAATACAGATATAGCTTTGCTAAGTTAAAAATAAAATACTTAGTGTTTGCTGGTGAAGGAAAATATGATGCTATGTAGGTAAAACTGTGTGATGAAAATCAGATTCGCATTTCATAAGAACATTTCTGGAGAACCTTAGACTTGAAAAGTAGGAGCCAAATGCTTCTCTCAGACGATAGTTTATAACTCTCACTGAAGTCAAGAGTAATTCTGAGGGTAGAATTTAAGCCAAGTGTTTGGAAAGCTGGGAGAAAAAAAAAAAAAAGAAGCATGCATAAATTTCCAAATCTTTCCAAAGTACTTAGATGGGAGGAGATTTGTAGTTAAGATCTTGAGAAATGTTTTTTCCACTAGTGGGCTATTCATAACACCTTACTATATATTATTTTACCTTCCCTAGGATTCTAATTATGATCAAATTTAGTTAAATAATTATTTAAGTAGCAAAAACTACACATACAATAATACCAATTATAATATCTAACACGGAGTCATTATTTTTAAAATTTGATTTTATTTAGTTTTTTAAAAACACATATGGACTTTTATTTACTTACTTTTTTAAGTAAACTCTATGCCCAATGTG
Organism: Prionailurus bengalensis; assembly: GCF_016509475.1. Lineage (NCBI taxonomy): Eukaryota > Metazoa > Chordata > Mammalia > Carnivora > Felidae > Prionailurus > Prionailurus bengalensis. The sequence continues at coordinate 185,201,722 of NC_057344.1, read as the reverse complement.
GGACTCGAACTCACAACCCTGAGGTTAAAGGTCTCATGCTCTACTGACTGAGCCAGTCAGGTGTCCCTGACATGGTTTTTAAAGATACCTTTAAATGGAGAGGTTCTCTAAAGCCTTTTAGAAATGAAATAAATCATTATGAGATTGAGATGAAACTTTTCAGACATACCTATTACATAAAACTAAGTCCATGCTCGATATTTTTAATAGCCTAATTAGAAATGATCTTAGATACCTTTTTTCCTACAGTAATTTCACAAGATCTTTTTTTTGAATTCCTACATGTTGAATAGTTAAACTTCTAAAAATTAATTACAATTAAAAATGTGGACGATATTGATATAATGGCAATCATTAAAAGTGACAATGTACAACTTTGATCATGATGTTTAAGGGCATTAGTCGACTGTCTGACATAGGTATTTCAGAAGACAGGAACTGATATCTCTCACTATTTGTCAGTGCTTGAATAGACTGGCTCCAAAGTTGATCTTAGTCTATTTTGGGCAAGGGTGCTAGCCACAAAGGTCATATCTACCAGTTGATGCTTATCATGACACTATCTATGACACAAAGTAACACAGATGCAAAGAATAAAGGCTTTCTTTGAAAAACTGGTAAAGGCCACCTGTGCCCAAGGTTAATAGTAACACAGGCCAGAGGAGAAAATGTAGGGGTCTTTTTCTGTTCTCTTGATTTCCTATATAACCATAGTCAAATTTTTACAAATAAATGTGCCAACCAAAAATAAATACAATAACATTACTGAGAGACAATTATTTCCATTTATTCAACTACATAATTATCTAGTTTGATCTGTGCAATGAATCTCTAAGGGAGGTAGCCGTAGTCCAACTAATGGAGAAAAAACAAAACAAAACAAAACTCAGCATCGGTATGGGTGATTTTCCTAAAGAGGTCACATTTACAGAGTACGTACTATGTATATAGTTATTTCATGTAATACCTGAACGAATTCTCGAAACTTCCCTAAGCAATAGGTTCTACATTCCCCATTAGCAGTTGAGGAAAAATTAGCTGGCCCCCACAGTTGGCCTTCTGGCTGGTAGTGGGACTCAATTGTAGAGCTAGTCTGGTGCTCTTTCCTTCATATCCCAGCTGTTCTTTTTTTTTTTTTTCTTTAATTTTTATTTGTTGTTGTTTTTTATTTATTTTTTACTTGTTTTCATGTTTTATCTTATGTTGGAGAGAGAGCGAGACAGAATACAAGTGGGGGGAAGGACAGAGAGAGAGAGGGAGGCACAGAATCCCAAGCAGGCTCCAGACTCCGGGCTGTTGGCACGAAGCCCACGATGGGGCTCGAACTCACGAACCGTGAGATCATGACCTGAGCTGAAGCCCCCTGCCAGCTGTTTTTTAACTATGGTGTTCAACACTGACTCAACGCAGAACCAAAAACCACTGCAATATGTGATACATGACCAGGCGGAAAGTTTAGGAAATCAACATATATATATATATATATGTACATATATATATTCCTTTGTCAACAAATAACTGGTATTTTATGATTCATACGGTATTTTCTTGTTTTGTAAAGTGTTGTCGTTTTGTCATTGTTTGTAAAACTGGCTTTGTCTTGTTTATATCATAAAAAGAACAAGCCATATCAATCCCACGTGGAAACATTTTCTTCCAATTACATTAGCTATGAAAACTTTTGACAAATTATTAGGTTTGTACACACCAAATGTGCATTTGATTCCATTCACGTTCCACATCACTGGAGTAAATGGCCCGTTCTTTTTCTTACTTCACCTTCTTGAACTGCTGCACATGTTAGCAACTCATGTAAAGCTTAACTTGGGCCTGCAAAAAAAGAAAAAAAGAAAAAAAGAAAAAAGATCAAATTCCCAGGGCCAAAGAATCCTGTGAAAGTCAAATACATTGGAAAGAAAAGAATGAATATTTATTTTTGTTTTTCAAGTTCTCCTGAAGGCAAATCTGTGACTCATTTCCAATGCTCTCTTTATTTCTTTTAATCCTTGTTTTCCTTATAGAGTTACACAGTCTGATGGAATCCTGGACACTCTTTCAATCCCCTGTACATTTTATTGACCTTAATTAGCATGGAGTAGAAAGTGATGGGAATATTGGTATTAAAAAAGGTATGAAGTAAAAAAGGTATAAAGATGAATGAAAACCACAAGAAACTCCTCTGGAGTAAACAGTCCCAAATACCTAATGTGAGTTGTCAGGTTTTCTTAAGCACACCATCCCATCGCATCAAACCCTGCTTTACATCGTGAGAGGCTCTCGTTGCCTATCTACAACAGGTTTCCAACCTTTTGGGACCCGTGCACCTCCTAAAATTAAATAATAATAGTGATACTGCTATTTCTAAGTGGGAGAGGCTAAAGAAATGAATTCACACCAATCTGGATAAAATTGCCACTGTAGTCAGCTGTTTATTCATCTACTTATTTTTTTATTTTTTGAGAGAGAGAGAGGTTGCACGTGTGTGAGCAGGGGAGGGGCAGAGAGAGGGGGAGAGAGAAAGAATCCTAAACCGCCTCCATGCTGTCAGCACGGAGCCCGAAGGAGGGCTTGCTCTCGAGACCTGTGAGATCATGACCTGAGCCGAAATCAAGAATCAGATGCTTAACCGACTGACCAACCCGGGCACCCCTATATTCAGCAATTTCAACACTGATTTTTGAAGTGTTAAAGATATTTTCACATGCTTTGCAATAATTTTCATTAGATGAATGCAACTCATAGATTTATTGAATAAAAATAATAATGATACAAACTAACACCACCATAGCAATTATGTCCCGGGTGTCATTCTGTGTGACTTAGACATAATAAACACTTTGAATCCTCATGACATAATACACATTTTGAATTCTCATGACTACCCTATGAATTAGGTGCTATCACCTCCATTTTACAGGCGAGGAAACTGAGGCACTGACAATAGGCAGTAACGTGTCTAAGGTCTTAGAGCCAGAATCCATACGATGTGGCGTTGGAGCCCACGTTCTCCGTCATGAGGCTGATGTTCAATGTTTCACTGTGCCTCATTAATAGAAGATGGTGTAATTTAGTGTTAGAATAAAAGAATTGTTGAAATATGTCCCTGTGGTTTAAACCACCACAGCAAAACATGCCCCTTTCATGAATGTGCTTATGTCACTGCCACTAACTGCTTCACATACCTATTGGATATACACTCGGGGGCTCCCAAACTCATGCCTTTTCATATTAAATATTGTTTATTGTTTTTTGACCTGAGCCGAAGTCGGATGCCCAACCGACTGAGCCACCCAGGTGCCCCCAAACGTGAACCTCTTGAATAAAGACTACATCTACTCCCTACAACAAAGATTCTCAAAGTTTGGCTCATGAACAATTTGCATCAGAATCCCTGACCAGCCTGCTAGAAATGCCTGTTTGCGGGCTTCAGCCCAGATGAACTCATTTAGAGTCTTAGGGAGTGGGACGCAGCTGATGCCAATGCCAAGTTTTGAGGACCTTTCTGCAGATCCTTCTTCTGACCCTGTTTAGGATGCCTCCCCCCTGCTTCTGCACGCACCAAACCCCCCACCTGGAGTTCCCCTGAGTACAAGATGCTTTTTCACACCTCAGAGCCTGAACATGTTGTTTCCTGTGCCTCTCATGTTTCTTCCTCCTCTGATTGTCTTCTGAACTCCCCTCCATCAAGAGTCAGTTCAACAGTCATCTCTGCAAGGTTTCCCAGGGTCCATCAGTCAAGACTTAGGTGCTTCCTCCATTGTACTCCAATGCCACTAAACTACATCTGTCCTAGAATTACACAGCAACCAGTCTGTGTACTCTGTTGGCCAGGGAGTCCCCTGAGGTCTCTGCATTATCCAGCTTTTTAAACCACCAAAGATGATGTCTGACGTGGATGGTAGGGACTCTAAACTTGCTGTGTGAATGGGTTTGCTTATGAGTTCAGGGTTGCCCGATGGCTGGAGTGAAATACTGACCGTTCTGCAGTTAATTCTACTGAGATGGTAGGTCACGTACATAATTTCTATTAGTAACTAATTTTGGGGGTGCCTGGGTGGCTCAGTTGGTTAAGCGTCCAACTCTTGGTTTTGGCTCAGGTCATATCTCACAGTCTGTGGGTTCGAGCCCCATGTCGGGCTCTGCCCTGGCCGTGCAGAGCAGAGCCTGCTTGGGATTCTCTCTCTCTCTCTCTCTCTCTCTCTCTCTCTCTCTCTCTCCCCCTCCCCCACTCATTCCCTCTCTCTCTCCCCCCTTCTCTCTCTCTTAAAATTAATTAATTAAAAAATTTAGAAAATAATTTTAATAGCAAACAGAAGGGAAATAATTTTCTTTGGTCAATTATTTTTATTCTCGCACATTTTTTCCCTTTTCTCTCCCCCCTTTCTAATGTTTTATATTTTGAGTAGGCAATATATGCACTTGGTACCAAACTCAAAATATCCAGGGTGCCTGAGTGGCTCAGTCGGTTAAGCGTCCAACTTCAGCTCAGGTCATGGTCTCACAGTTTGTGAGTTCGAGCCCAGAGTTGGGCTTTGTGCTGATGGCTCAGAGCCTGGAGCCTGCTTTGCATTTTGAGTCTCCCTCTCTCTGCCCCTACCTTGCTCGCACTCTCAAAAATTAAAACAAACAAACAAAAAAAACCCACAAAGCATTAAAAAAAAAAAAAAGTCAAAGTATCCAAGACAGTAGACTGTGAGATAAGTCCTCTTCTCGCCTACATCCTCCAACGGTTGAATCCCTTATGCTGTGCAGGCATTGTTACAGTTTCTATTCCAGAGCCATTTTAGATACATAGAAGCAAAAGGTATGTATTTATCTAATACTGTTTTGTATCTTGTCGTCTAAACTTTGTGATCCCTCCACATAAGTACATGAAAAGCAGCCTGGGCTTATTAACAGATGCATACTCTTCAATTCTATGAACATATCATGATTTTTTAAAAAAATGTTTATTTTTAAAAGAGAGACAGAGTGCAAGAGGTGACAGACAGAGTGGGAGACACAGAATCTAAAGCAGGCTCCAGGCTCTGAGTTGTCAGCACAGAGCCCGATGTGGGGCTCAAACCCACGAACCATGAGATCGTGACCTGAGCCGAAGTCGGATGCTCCACTGACTGAGCCACCCAGGTGCCTGGGTTTTTTGTTTTTGTTTTAAGTTTATTTATTTTGAGAGAGACAGTGTGAGCAGGGGAGGGGCAGAGAGAGGGAGAGAATGTTAAGCAGGCTCCTCCACGCTGTCAGTGCAGAACCCAACACGAGGCTGGAAGCCATGAAATTGTGAGATCATGACCTGAGCTGAAATCAAGAGTCGGACGCTCAACCGAATGAGCCATCCATGTGCCCTAATATATCATGATTTTTAAATTAAGTTTTAAATTTTAAGTCCAGTATAGTTAACATACAGTGTTAGTTTCAGGTATATATTTAACTTTATTTATTTTTGAGAGAGAGAGGCAGAGCATGAGAAGGGGAGGGGCAGAGAGAGAGGGAGACACAGAATCTGAAGCAGGATTCAGGCTCTGAGCTGTCAGCACAGAGCCTGATGCAGGGCTGGAACTCATGAACTGTGAGATCATGATCCAAAGTCGGATGCATAATGGACTGAGCTGCCCAGGTGCCCCCATTTTTTTTTTTTTAAATAAGACACCTCTTTTTTTTTAATTTTTTTTTTTTTTTTACATTTTATTTTATTTTTGAGAGGCAGAGAGAGACAGAGCACAAGTGGGGGAGGGACAGAGAGAGAGGGAGACACAGAATCTGAGGCAGGCTCCAGGCTCTGAGCTGTCAGCACAGAGCCTGACACAGGGCTCGAACTCACGGACCGTGAGATCATGACCTGAGCCAAAGTCGGATGCTTAACCGACTAAGCCACCCAGGCACCCCAATAAGACACCTCTTGATTGACATTTAGGTTGTTACCAGTATTCTCTACCATCAATAATGCTGCAATATATAGGTAATTTCATACATGTGTGAGTATATTTGTAGTCTAGATTTCCAGAAATGCAACTGTAGGATTAACAGGTTAACAGTATTAACAGATTAACAAGTTGTATAAAATGGTTTCATAAAGATTATACGTATTTTCACTCCCATTAGCAACATAACGTAAATACCTGTTTCTTAATATCCTTCCAATAGTGTTTTCTTTCCTGAGGTTCTAAAATGAATAAAGGAAACCCTTTGAATAAGTGTAGATTCATCTACTGGCCTAGCCCAGGAACAAGAAATTTTTTTGCAGTAAGTCAACACAGATGATTACTCTATAGGATCTCTTCTCCCCAGGCAGGCTGGCACTGGGGTATTTCTTGTTGGTCTAACCCCAATACTGTTTTCAACCCTAGGAGGCTTAGTGAGCTTCCAGAATCATTTCTCCTCTGCTGTAGAGAAGACATACTGTTCATTCTGTAAATACACACTGAGCGACTATCATGCACCAGACGTTGTTCTAGTGGCTTAGGTTTAAACAACGAATAGACAAAAGTCCCTGTCGTTATTAATGTTACAGAATAACGAGAGAAGGCAGAGAGGAAACACAACACACAGGTATGATATGTGGTATGTTAAGTTATAAGTGCTTTGGGAAAAAATAAAGAAGGGACTAGAGAGTATGAGGAGTCACTTTTGTGAAGGGTGGTCCGGGAAGGCCTCGCTGAGAAGGTGACGTTTCAGCAAAGGTTGGAAAGCGGTAGAAAAAAATGAACAAGGTATCTGAAGGAAAGACCAAAAGCAGTTGATAGTGTGCCCGGTATGTCCTGGAACAGCAAGTCAGACTGCTGGTTGGAGCTCAGTGAGCAAAGGCAAGAGGAAGAGGTGAGGTCAGCGACATCAGGGGATTTGGGTAGCAGGTCAGACGGCATAAGTAAGTCCTTATAGTGAAATGGGAAAACCATAAAGAGCTCCAGAGGGTTGCTCTCAATGCTCTATTGACAACAGACTGGGGGCGGGAGGCAAGAATGGAAGAAGGGAGAACCACTTCGGAGACTTTCTAGAAACAAGGCGAGGAAGGAGATGGGTCACACCGGGTTGGTAGCCATGGAGGTGTGGGAGTATTTGGACCGTGGGTCTATTTTGTAGGAATGGCTGGCATGATTTGGTTAGACTGGATGTGGGATGTGGGAGGAAAAGGAGGCAAGAATGATTCCAAGGTTTTTGGCTTAGAGAAGTGGGAGGCTGGAGTTGTCACTTACTGAAATGGGGAAAGAATGTAGGCAGTGCATGTTTTAGGGTGAAGATGATTTGTGACTTGGCTTATGGTTACCGTGGCTCTCCGTGGCTGGGACTCTCAGATGGCCGTGATTCCAAATTAAGTAAATGGCCTGGACTAGACCACGGCTGAAATGCCTTCTTGGAATGAAGGCTGCAACGAATCTGCCCATGGGCATTGTCCTTGTCCTGAGCTATCCCGTTCCAAATATGACTTGCACTGAGCTATAGTATTAAAGATTCTTACAGCTTTTTCTCTGTGAAATATTTAATCAAAGGGATAGGAAAATGCGCGCACACACATCATCACACATAACTAAAAATCCTGCAAACAACTCAAAAACTTGATTCCTTGTCCACTACGTAACAAGCAGAACGTGAGCCTCTATCAGAGGACTCACTGTCCTCCAAAAATCAAAACTCAATTCTAACTGAATCAAAACTAATTGCCTATCTGTGATGTCACTAAGCCACCAGTTCCTGAGAATGCCCTGCTAAGCTGGTACAGAAACCACACCAGGCCAATATGAAACGCGCCTGATTGAAGAATGTAACCACGAATTCACTGGTCCAATAATTCAAAAGAAGGGATACACTGAAACCAGTCATCGCTAAAGCATCTGATGAAACAATACCTAAAATGGAATGAATATTTCAGCAAATAGAAAGGTAAAGGAAAGCAAAGCCAACAGTTTAACTCTTATTAGTGGAAGGAAAGTAAAACCCACAAGAACAGAAACTGATATATAGGAATTACTTCGAAAAGCTAGGAAGAAATCAGGGGAAAGAAATTTTTAAATTGTGTCCTTGAATGCGAGGCGGGCGACAGTGCAGAAGCGCAGAGAGCACTATTCTTTCCCTACCCAACTCGCGAGGCCAGCGGGTAGATCAGAAAGAAAACAACCAATTGCTAGAAGAGAGTAGCTAAGGAAATCTGAACTTGTTTTAAACCAAGTAAAGTGGTGGCCAGACTAGGTGACTCAGAGGCATGACTCAAACCCGACAGTGGGGGCCGTCAGCTCCCGGAGGCCGGGGGTGCGGCGTCAAACACATTTTAGGAAAGTACCCGGCTCGAGGAAGGCGACAGGAAACCTCCCCGGGGGATCGGCCTGGGGCTCCTCCTGCCCTACAGTCTGACCTCTTACCAAAAGCACCAAGAGGAGTTTCTAATCTCCTGGCTTCCCCTTCTTGCTTTACAGCCCGCCCACCCCGCCACCCATTTTTCTTCCACAAAGTGTCACGCGGCGTGTGTGTGCAACACGTCGTGCCCCCTCCCAGCGGCCTTCAGCCCCGCGCTCCCCGCCACGCGCCCACCCGCCCCGCCTCCGCGGCGAGCCGCTCCCTTCCCACCCCGCCCGCCGCCCGGGCACGCGCGGCACGAACAGCGCCTGGAGCTGCACCAGACAAACACCTGTCCCGCCTGGGCTCCGCGAGATTTGGGGGCGAAAGCATAGGCAACAGTGGGCGCGTTCTCGCGAGGTTTAGGAAATTTCCCACGGCCCGTGTTGTGTCTGAGTTGAGTAGTGGAAGGCGGTGGGAAGGAGGTGTAGCGTGAGACTGGGCTGCCCGCATTGGGCACATGCGCAGTGCCGCTCGCGCGTGCCGCGCCAATCCTGCAGCGCCTTCAGCAGGTCTCCGGCAGCGGATTCCAGTTCTCCGGGTTTTGGGGCTCCCTACAGGAGGCAGTGCCCGATCTGGGAATCTCTAGGAATTGAAAGGGCAAGGCTGGCGGGGGGTGGGGGTGGGGGGTGGGGGTGGGGGTGGGTTGGAGGTGGAGAAAGGGATGTTGCAGGTAGGAAGAAGGGGTCAGGATTCAGGCCCTTCTTCCTCCTAGTAAATGCCCAGACGGACCAAGTTGGCTCCGGTGTTTCCAGGGTTAGGTTGCCTGAAGTACGTTTCGGGCAGCGACCAGCGTCCTTCACTCTGCCAGGCCCACGGGAGGACCTGGGCAGGGTCTGCCCCCATTACCCCTGCGTTCACACACGGCTGGGGACTGCGATCAGGTGCTAAAAAGGCTCACACTGCAGGCCAATCTGCGCCCCAGCGGCACCCCGGGTTTGAGTGCGGGGTGGGGGAGTGTTGGCTCTCAATTCCGACGCAGTTTTCACTTCTGGAGAAAACTGCGCAGAGCCCTAACATGCGTGAGAGAGGTGGACATGAGGGGTGTCTTTGCCAGAGGCCTTGGCCTGACCTCGTTTCACACCCAAGGAGAAGAAAGTTAAGTCCACAGAGCTGAACTGCAAAAGTTTTCCATTTACAGAGCTCTGCAGGGCCAGCCCACGTTGTAACTTGTCTGTCTATGCGCTAGCACGGGGGACCCAATGAGCGAAGACAGTTCTAGGTTTGTCACTCGCAGAACTCCAGGCATCTCTGTAGCTCCAGCATCTAACGCTGACATTAGCATAAGGGAGGCGTCCAATGAACGTCTGAATGAATGAAAAGGGCTGGGAACCGGAGTGAGCGGGAAGCCACTTGGAAAACACCCATTTGAGGAGGTGTTTCATCTAGGCCTGTGAAACGCGGCAGATTTTCCCAGGACCCCTCCTCCCTTCCCCTCGGCCCCGCCTCCTGACCCCTCCATTCCCCGTCCCCGTTGTAATCCCCTCCGGTTTTCCTCAGTCTCCACGTACGTCCCTCAGGGCGCGTCCCAAAACCCGGATAACCGGAGCGCTCCCCATGGACCACACTGAGGGCTCGCCCGCGGAGGAGCCGCCTGCGCATGCTCCATCGCTTGGGTAGGTTTCCAGGGAAGGCAGCGAGCAGGCTCCCCTACTCCGCGGGCGGCGCGAGGCGTCTGGCTCTTCGCGGCGGCTGCGAGGGGAAAAGAAGCGCGGGGGCTGGGTGGAATTGAGGAGTGAGGGAAAAGGGAAGGGGCGGGGGAGAGGGACCAGGGAAGGCGTCAGGGGGAATCTCGCGAGGGTTGGAGTTTTGGCGAGAGTTTGTGGAAGATGGCGCCTGTTGTGACAGGGTAAGTCTGGGGGAATCGGAGCGCTGGGAATCGGGAAAGTTGCGGGCGTCTCGCAGCCCGTGGCGGGCAGCGTGTTCGGGGGCCGCGGCGCGCTTGGCGTCCGGGGCCGCGGGGGCGGCGTCGCGTGCGTCGAGCGCGGCGGCGGCGGCGGCGTGTGGCCGTGCGCTCCCCGCTCTGCGCCGCCGTGGCTCGGGCTCTCGCTCGTGAGGGCGGGCGGCGGCGGCGGCGACGCCGGCGGGTGCGGGCGTGAGTGGAGCCGGGCGCGCGGGGCCCGCGGGCGCCGTGCCCGCCGTGCCCGTCGCGCGCCTCTCGCGCCGCCGCCCGCGGGCCCTGCTTCCCGGCCCCGCGCAGCTTTGTTCCTCCGGGCGGTCGCCGCCTCCTCGCCCGGCCGGTGCCCCCGGCCCCGGGCGCTTTGTCTTTCCCCGCTGCCCCCCGCGACTCTCTACCCCCGGCCCTTTGTTTCACCGCCTTGGGCGCTTTGTCCGACCCGTCGCGCCCCGCATCCCTTTTCCATCTCCTCATCTCAGCTGTCCTTCCTCCCGTGCCCCTTTGTTGTGCCCTTCTCTACTCGGTAGCTCCGTGACCTGCCATAGCCCAGGCACCAGATTTCTGCCTTTTAATTTTTCTTCCGTTTTCTCACTTGTTTTCCTCTCACCTTTCCGTTTGGCACTTGATCACCCCCAGAGTCTTTGTCTCCCCCATCCAGTGGCTTATTCGCTTGGCATCCCCCTTTCCCTCTCATCATCGGTTGATTTATCCACTACCCACGGAGTATGTCGGCTGAACTGTCTCAGCCTCGGGGACTCCATCTGGTGCTCCTGCGAGCAGACAGACCCTACGGTTTGTTGTTGTTTCTGTGGGTCTTAGAGATGCATGGGGATACTTAGTTTCCTCCTCGGCGCTCAGCACCCTTTTCTCTTGGGATTACGTGCACACACACACACACACACACACACACACACACACACCTTTCTCTCGGGATTACACTGTCTCCAGTTCTCTTCGCGGTCTCTTTGGGCCCTGGTTGTTTTGCTTGGAAACAGTAGCCCTGGAAAAAGATCTCGTCTCTTGGTTATTGCTCCCCCCGCCCCCTCCACCGCCCGCTCTTAGGCTGTTTCTGACGGCCTAGGCCAAGGGCAGCTGTCGTAGCTTTGCCTCTGGGTTACCTGAGGGTATTGTAGGACGGTTAGAAGAGGTGCGAGGTATCCTTTTCCTGCTGGTGTGTGAGACTAGTTTCAGATATCCACACTGAATATTCATTTTGTACGTGAACAGTAGTAGAGTGAATTTTGATGTTGCAGGACTTGTGAGTATTCGGATTGAAAATGTCAGCATTTTCTAGACTCTAGTTCTAGAGTTTATTTTACCAGTAACTCCTGCCTAAGGAAAAAGGGAGGCATCCTGCTTGGGAATTTGATATAAATGGTTTACTTTTTCTTAATCTTTAGATAGTTGATACTTGTATGTTTTTGCTCTGTAGATTTGTGACAACCCTTCTGTCCCATCTTTGGAGTTGAAATGAGGAACACGCTTAAGAGTGCAGTTTCTGGTTGATGAATACTGCTTCTAGAATCTTCGTGGAATGCATTAATCAAATGCAATTAAAAGACATTTAAGTAATAGTCTTAGGTAAAGTCACTTCTAATGTTAAAGGAGCTTTAAATTGTTCAGAGTGCTTTTTGTTATGGTAATGTAAAAACTGGGCGTTGTGTGGGGGTGGGGGAGAGTTGGTGTGGTGTATTTAAATAGCCTGAATATTCTGGTGCTGGGGATAAGAAGTTTTTGATTTACCAGGATTACTAGACTGAATATACTGTTCACAAGTTTTTTCCCCCTACTAGTTGATCACTATTTTTAGAAGTTGTGTTACCCACAAAATCATTTGGAGTGTCATTTCCTTTGTAAACTAAAATTCCACGTAAAGTGATGCTTAGTAGAGGATGTACAAGATTTAGTGGGGGGAATGTTGGTGCAGTAGAAATCCTTTTTTTTTTTTTTTTTGAAGGCTGTGATTAGAATTAGTAGTTTGAATTTTAGTTAATGGAAAATGACGTTTCATAGTTGATACGTGAGGGTTTTGTGAAACTTTGTTTTCAGTCTGGGTTCCATGAGTGGATTTTACCAGTAATCATTTGTCTCCCATACTTGTTCTTTGTGCATAACCATTCTGTTGCAGGTAAAATCTTGAGTGCGCTTTTTCTGACAGTAAGCAAAGTATAAATATGGTGTAATAATGGGGGAGGTATTTTGTTCTGACTTGTACGTGTAAGAATGATCACACAAACATCATAAAAACTACTTTCACAAATTGTTTTTTGTTTCTGAATTGAATAAGAGTTTTATTTTGTGATCAAATAAAATGTTGCTCTTACTAAATTATATCAAAAACAGCATATTTAGAAACATACGGGATGGGTTGTGGTTGGGAAACTTTCATTCTGATTATTCACTATAAAAGCTTTAAATTTATTGTCCATGTAAGTCGGTCTGCAGAGTGTGTTTTCGGGGAAAAAAATATAAGGTGCTCACTTTCCAGATCTATTTTAACATATGCTTCTAGGTATCAGATTTTAAGCAGTTAGGTTTGTTAAAAAGTTACCAATTGTCCAATAACAGATTTCTATCAATGTCTTTTAAAGGGGTAAGGTAAAAAATGGTTTGTGGGGGGGGGGGGGAGCCATTCTTGCCAGCTATAATTTATTAAATAATCTTTGGCACTCTGGATGGATAAGGTGTTAGGGAAAAAATGGTGTGTTTGAAAGTTCTCACAAATCTTAATTCTAGTATTGGGTCATTTTAAAAATAAAATTTAAAAACCTAGGATGTGGCTTTAAAACATTTTTTGCTTCCTCCTAATACTAAATTTCATGTTATTTCAACTAGGGGCAGTATTTTCTCATGGATTGACTAAAAGTTGTTATTCTTGGCATCTGGCTTTATGATTATTTCCAAGTTACTCTACTTCCCCTGGGCCAATTTCCTAACTATGTAGTAAAATGGGAATTGTAATAACTTGCCACATCTGCACAGGATTGCTGTGCCGTAGGATTTGCAGAGAGCATCCTTGGATAAAAGGTGTAGTAAAGTCTAGGAATTGTTACCAAAATAAGCTGTTGTGAAGTAGGTCATATTTTACAGGAAGTCAAGTAGGAGGTTATGAACGAAGTTCTTGGCAAGTTGCAACGGTGATAGTGGGATGAAAAAAAATGGAAATATGCATTATAGCTTGGGTAAATAAAACCAATACATTTTTCCCCCTATAGGCTTAGACGGAGACGGCTAAGTATAACAAATTACAGGTGACGTGTGTGTTGTATAAGAAACTGAAAATCGGTCAAACTCCTAATAATACGTTGTAAAGTTGCGGGATGTTTTCCCTCTATTGATTTGTTTTCTGCATGTGGTAATATTTTTTCAAGTTTTTATTTTATGCATGTGGCAATATATATTTTTTAATGGTAGCACAAAATGTTTTTACTAGACTGTAGGTCAAATTTGTTCATAGTAATGACTGATTTTCAGTATACCTTATAGTTTTCAAAGCTTTGTTATTTGCCCTAAAGAATATTTTCTAACAACCAGGACCATAAATTTCAGGGTTGGCCCTCGGTCGAGGAGAGTTTCACATTTGGGAGATGCTCAGTAGATACTGAACACACGAAAACTGTTGCTTCTCTGTTCCAGGTAGATGATAACATGTCCCAGCTAAGTTCCCCAAGCTAGGTTTCTGGATTCCTCTCTCACACTAACTCTTCACATTTAGTCACTTACAACTGAAACTTTTCTCTCCTGAAAAATCTCTTGAATCTGTCTCCTTCACCCCCTACTGCCACAATTCTTGTTCTCCTTTCTCACCTGGATTACTATAAACATTGGCAGCTTCCTTTTTGTTTGTAGACTCAACTCCATCCAGGTTCCACACCATCTAAAGAGCAAATCTGATCACTTCATTTCTTAGTTTAAAAACCTTTCAATGGCTCCCCCTAGCAGTCTTCATTAAAGAGGCAGTGGAGTAGAGAGTTGTAGTTCACATTTAGAATTTAATCTGAACTGGATTCCGATTCTGTCTCTGCCTCTTCAAACCTCTGTAACATTGTAAAGTGATCTAACTTTCCTTGCCTTTTCCATCAATTGTAAGATAATTATTTTTCGTTCAGTGGGATGTGAGGATTAAATGCAAGAAAACATTTAGTAGGATGTTTGGCACATAGCAGGTGCTTAAAAAATGTTAGTGTGGCATATAGGGTCCTCTATTTCATTTACTTTGTCTCCATCTGAACTGTTGATATTTCCCTTCATAATCAGTGCTCCAGCTGTATTTAAGAATCTGTAGTTTCCTGGATGGATTTAGCAATTTAATGTGCATGAAAAGTGCTGGTATTGGGTTATTATTCAAGACATAAGTCTGAGGATGGTCTACCAGGATCTAGCAGGCTAGCTTCCTTGCCTCATCCATGTGTTCTTAAAGGAGTCAGTATAATTCTCTTGTGTCGTGCTGAGTTGTAATTGTCACACTCAAAGGTTTATAGTTATCTGGTGACAGATACTGTGTGTGTGTGTGTGTGTGTGTGTGTGTGTGTGTGGTCATTTATATATTCTTATATAAATTCTTATATATTCAAATTCCTGTAGGCAGAATTTGATATATACAGGGAATGTATTGATTCTGTAGGGAATTTAGTTGCTGAGGTATCCAAAGGAATTGATATTTTCAGCTACAGGCAGTCTCATAGCCTATGAGAACATTGTAGTAAAATCTTAGAATCTCCTTTTGGATTATACTGTATTGTTTGTGCAAAACTGACAAGCTTAAATTTCACATTTTGTTTTTTGCATGTTTGGCGAGTGTTTCTCAAAAGGTTCTATTATTTTTTTAATGTTTTAAGTCCTTAGATGCATAGGGATGTATGTTGAAACTTAAGACACTGTGGACTGCTTTTTTGGGTGTGTGGGGGGGGGGGCAGGGGGAGATCCATGCCACTGAATGAAATAATAACTTGATAATCTTCAGGAAGCCTCAGGAATTGTGGACAAATTACCTATGATTTCTCCAAGCTTCATGTTCTACCTCTATATAAAAGGGAATGATAATTTTGTTGTATTTATCTGACAGGTATCGTGGCTATCAAGTAAGGTCAAATATGTGAAATTGTAAAGTTCAAATAAAAACATGTATGTTTAAGTGATTTGTAAAGAGTAAAGCACTGTATACAAATATTTTAGTTGTAACAATTGGTTTCTTCTGGTAACCTTTCATAGGCAGGGTTCAAGATGGGCTTTTTATTTTGTAACCTGTGGTTTGTGGGTCATGTTTTAGGAAGGCAGCAGTGTATTTAGTGCAATGGACCGCAGCCCTTGAAATATGTATTTTGGCATTTTGAGCAGACATATTTGGTAAATTACTGCTTGACCATGGATGTTGCCATTAAGTCACCCCCAACTTTTGGGGTCTCCTTGTTACTGTTTTCCTCTCTGCTTGGACAGTGGTAATAATAATGTAGGAATGTTGAATGCCCAACTGCTACCATCTTTCATACACCCTGCCCACAGTTCTGGATGCCCCTTAGGCCTGGCACAATATCATGGTGTCACTTATGCCTCATTAGGCCTTTTTCTGCTTCAGGGAATGAAATGATATCCTAGTGGTATGAAAAAGATAATGTGTTTCCTGAACATGCTTCTGAGGAAAAGTAAGCATTAGAGGCATTGTGGCTTGGGTTGTATAATTGGTAGTAATTACCGATCTGCATAAATATTTGTGTAGGTTTGTTATGCTGAGACAGTATATAATGATAAGCACGACAGTTTTTTAGTCAGATTGGTTATGTTCATGGCAGTCTTGGAAATATCTGCACTATTTTAAGTTCACAAAACAGTGTAGAAACCACTGTTTCTTAGGTATCCTAAGTTGCAGAAGCCTTGAGATGAAAATGCTGCACCTGTTGGATGTGAGCTAGAATATGCTAGAAAATCAAATTGCCTCTTTTTAACTCCTCATCCATGCTTCCTTTCCTATATTTGATAGTTTTAACTTGGCCTTAGAGCTAATGTGTCTTCTGTGCATTATTAATCAGATGATAGAATTATAAATGAATAAGAGTGTATTTCTCATAAAAAGTTTATATAACCAGGAAAAACATTGCTCACTTTATGAAATCCTGTTATTTGTTATTAGTGTGACAAAGATTATAAGGTAACTAATACTGCAGTTACATAACATAAAGTATAGAACTAGTATTGTGGGTTTTTTTCTTTATTATTATGAACAATTTATTTTGGAACTAGTCTTGCTCCAGACAGAACATAGTAGCTTTAGGCTGGTTTGCATAATTGAAGGAAGGGTATTTGTTCCCTCATTGGAAAACTGCAGACCCACTAAGATCTTATCTTATTTTGCTAGCATACCTTGTTTTTATTTATTTTTTTTATGGACCTTATTTTTTAGAGCAGTTTTAGGTTCACAGCAATATTGAGGGGAAGGTACAGAGATAACCCATGTTCTCCCTGCCCCTGTACATAAATAGCCTCCCTCATTATCAACACCCCCCAGCATAGTGGTAGATTTGTTGTAATTGATAAACTTACGGGGCACCTGGGTGGCTCCGTTGGTTGACCGTCCGACTTTGGCTCAGTTCATGATATCATGTTTCGTGAGTTCAAGCC
Organism: Prionailurus bengalensis; assembly: GCF_016509475.1. NCBI lineage: Eukaryota > Metazoa > Chordata > Mammalia > Carnivora > Felidae > Prionailurus > Prionailurus bengalensis. The sequence continues at coordinate 185,184,885 of NC_057344.1, read as the reverse complement.
CCGTGTTGGGCTCTGTGCTGACAGCTTGGAGCATGGAGCCTGCTTCAGAGTCTGTCTCCCCCTCTCTCTCTCTCTCTGCCCCTCCTCCGCTCACTCTCTGTCTCTGTTTCTTTCTCAAAAAATAAACATTAAAAAAAAAAAATTACATCAACACGTTATTATCTGTGTCTGTAGTTTACCTTAAACTTCTTTGGGTTTGAACAAATGTAAATGTATCTCCCGGTGTGGTATCCTACAGTAGTTTCATTGCCCTAAAAATCCTGTGTTCTGCCTCCTCATTCCCTCCCCAACCCTAACTCCTGGCAACCACTGAACTTTTTATTATCTCCACAGTTTCCAGCATACTTTTTCAATTCATTTAACTTTTGGTTTGAGTCTCAGAAAATTTTTCGCTCAAAAAATTATATAGTTCTGTACAAAGCTCCTGATCCATATACCAACTGGAGGAAGTGGAAACATTGAGGTTCCCCGTCATGAAGGGGTGGGGAGGGTGGTTCAGGGAAATGAGTGTAACCACGCTTTGGTGGTTCTTCAGTGTAACTGCAGAAATAATGTTTTAAACAGTTGTTGAGCGCGTAATAGGTATGACTGCCATGTATTGGTCTTAAAAAGAAGTTGTCCGGTGAAGCTTATGATTTAGTGGAAAGCAAACAGAGTTATAATAAGGGAAATTATAAGTACTGTAACATGTATAATGGTGGGAACACAGAGGTGTGAATGATTATCTTGATTGGAGGAGAGTTCATAGAAAAGGTGAGAGTTGATGGGGGGGTGTTAGGAAATCAAACTGGAAGAGTGTTTGGGTCTTCTTGGAGGACCTTGAGTGCTAAGTTAAGGATTTGGATATCAATCAGGGATGGGGGCAGGAAGGCTTGAACGTTTTTGAAGAGGTGTGGCTGGGTGTAATCTGTAGAATAGAATGGGATGGATGGAGACCAAAAGAGAAATATAATCAGGGTCTGATCTTGATGGTAGTAGGCTTATCAGTGGAAAGAACAAAGCAGCTCTTTCTGAGACAGGATGGTATAGGAAGCTTTCGAATCCGTGCACTGTAGATCTATGGCTATGAGCATTCACTTAATCTGTCTTGCCGTTGTCTGAAAAATCGGAGAAGATAATACTTCATGGTATTGTTGTGAAGATTAAATGAGATATGGGATATAAAATGCCTAGCTCAGTTCTGGGAGTAGTAGGTGGACTCAATAAATACGTCCTTCTCTTCCCCCTCTCTGGAGAATTTAAAGGATAAGATGGAGAGTGGGCAAGGGTGGAAAGGAGAGTGGGGAGGAAAAAATGGAATGATTGAAACTTGGGTAAAGCAACTGGAAGTAGGAAAGTCTGAGTGATGTAAGCAGGTACAGGAGAATCTGCCTGATAGTGTTTTGTTTCCTTTAGCTTTTAAACAACTGCTGAATACTTACTTTTGCGTATTTCTGTAACAATTTTGAATACTTTGGTAACATTTAACATCTTTCTGCGTTACATGAATAGATCTGTTTCTAGTATCCCTCCCTCTCTGTCTCTGATTTGTCAGCGAGCTCCATAAAGACAGGATCAATATTTTACTTATCTTGTATAATTATGGTATAGCTGTTATCAGCTAGAATGTTACGTGCTGGATGAATAGGACTTGAATGGATTTAATTATATATAACGCTTGCCACTAGGTGGCACTTAGTCTAAGTGATAAGGCTGACATTCAGCATAGTTGGTCTATGAAAAACCCGTGGAGAAACTTGACCTCCTGGATTATGTTCAGCTTTCTGCCATTTCTGGACCATACTTTTTGAAGTAGAATATGAAACATTAGCAAACTGAAAGCCCATAGTGTTGAAAAATAGAAAAAGCACAATGCCATTTCAACATGTCCTCTAGAAAAAAGCTGAAAGGAGAGGCTCAGTGAAATGCCACAAGTGACCAAACTCTCCATCTCCAAATGTATTGACAGTGAAGCCTGGTGGTTAGAGTTTAGGCTATAGTTTCTAAGGTTAAAGGAGGAGACTTTGGGAATTTGCTTCTTATTGGACTTAATGAAAGATGATGAAGTGTGGTTTGTAAGGATACTAGACTGTGATTCTGTATTCTTATTTATATTTTGGTATATTCTCCCTGTAACATACCATAGAATGTAATTATATCTTGTGTGACAAATGTTACAGATTATTAAATCCATGCCATTCAGGAAACTTCAGAGCTGGAAAAGATCTTGCTAATCATGTGTTCTAAAGTCACCACTCATTTAAACGTAGGCACAGATGGACTGAATAATTTCCAGTTGGCTAATGGCTGAGACACATTCAATGAATGAGCAGAGACTAGTTCTGGCATGCTTTTTGGGGAGAGACTTGTGCTGGTCTTTACTCTCTTCAATTTATACCACTCAGCTCCGTTTTTAAAAAAATATTTTAACTTTAAAAAAAATTAATGTTTATTTTAGAGAGAGAGAGAGCGCGCGAGCAAGCGTGCAAGTGGGGGAGGGGCAGAGAGGGACCGAGACACAGAATCCCAAGCAGGCTCCAGGCTCGGAGCTGTCAGCACGGAGCCTGACACGGGGCTTGAACTCAAGAACCGTGAGATCATGACCTGAGCCAGAGTTGGATGCTCAACTGACTGAGCCGCCCAGGCATCCCCATTCAGCTACCTTTTAATGTCACATGCACTTTGCTTTCTTTTTCTTTCTGTGAGTGCGGTCTTCGACCAAGAATACAAATCTCTCCTCTCCGAGCCTGGTTGGAGTGATACTGCCAGTGTTGCTTAATAAACGGTCAGCTCTGGGGCACCTGGGTGGCTCTGACTTAGATCATGATCCCGCAGTTCGGGAGTTTGAACCCCAATGGGACACTGTGATGTCAGCTCAGACAAAGTCTGCTTCAGATCTTCTGTCCTCCTCTCTCTGCTCCTCCCCTGCTTGCACTGTCTCAAAAATAAACAAAACAAAATAAATGGTCAGCTCTGAGCCTGCCGTTCTTACCTCCTCTGCTGTCTTCCTTCTTGATGCTGCTTGTGTTCTTTATCTTGTATTTCTGACTGACCAGGGTGGCCTCTTTTAGAACACATTTCTTCTCTATGCACACTTCTCACCCAGTGTGCTTTAGCCATCCCTCCTCAAGAACTGTCTTGGTTCAGTTACCCCTGGCTCAGCCCAGCCTCTGCCTCTCGCCTCTCTAGCATCTTAGTTCTGCCACTTGCACTGAATTGCAGCTGGTTGTTTCCAAAGCCGCTGTTAGAGAAAATGGAAGAAGAGGAGATTGAGAAAAAGAAGATGGTCCTATAGGGAAGGAGGCCACAACTTGAAATTTTATAGTGAAAGATAGGCTCATTTGTGAGCCTGATGATTTTCATACAGTGAGTTTTCTAGTGTGTATTTCAAGGCAGTATCATTCTCTTGACTGTGGAATTCATTAAGTGTGTTGTGTCTGTCATCTGTGCTTATTCAAACGTCAAGGAAGTGAATTAAATCCATTTCAGCATTCCAGAGGTAGTAGTGATAGTTTTAGTAATTTACTTACAGCTTATAATGAGTGTCATTATTTGATTAAATGGATCACACTGAATTAGTGGGAGTTGCCAGTTCACTATTATAATGTTTAAAAAATGAACTTGGTAGCTGTAGCTTTCAAAGATTCTTTCCTAATTATTGATAAACAATAGTTTATCAATAGTCAATAGTCAAAGTCAATAGTTTAGCAAACATTAAGAAGTTTTAGGAAGTTTTCATCCTGGCCTTCCCCCCCACCCCAATATAGGGGAAATACTTTTCCATATAGGATTTTACCTAGACGATACATATCACTGACATAAGCCTAGTTTCCAGGGTGCAATTCCTGAAAGTTGTCAGTTGGTCAATTAAATATCTTAAGTTACATTAGGATTTAAATTAACATGGAGGCTTAGATGTGCAGTTGATTTATTTTTTCATCTCATTTTAGCTTGTTTTTCTAATTATTTCAAGGAAGTGACTGTGTTGATGTGGAAGTTTTTCTTAAGGGTTAATTAATGTCATCTGTAAACAGTTACCTTGATTATTTTTTGTGTTGGAAAAATCACTCATATAAGAAATTCAAAAGTTATTTAAATATGTCATGGAAAGTCAGCCATGGTAGTCTTCCACCAGGAAATTAACTACTGTGAACAACTGGGAGTATAGTTTTCAACTTTTTCTTTTAAAGTGGAAATGCTGACATTCTGTTTATTACGTGTCAATAGTTTAGCAAACATTAAGAAGTTTTAGGGAGTTGACATTTTGTTGAATATCTGCTGAGTCCTCAACTACGTTGTGAGGGAGATGGTATCTCCATTTTATAGATAAGTCTGAGGGTCAGGAATTTAGTAATTTAATTCAAGTTCACACAGCTTTACTTCTGCCTCTGCCATTTACTGTACCCTCTGTATTGATAGAGCTTTTGTTTCTCTACCTAAATGGTAATCACCTGAAAGCTTCAAGCCCCTTGGAAGGTGGCAAGCAATCCCAGAGAGAAGTCTAACAAAGGCTTTAAGGAAAAGGGGATTATATTAGATTATTACTTCAAATAAAGTATTAGATTACTCTCTGTTAGAGATTACTTTAAAAATAAATGTGTTCTAGAAATTAGATTTGACTAAATCTAGATTTCGTCAAAGTTAGATTTGACTATAACTGTATTCTTATGGAATGTGTCTTTTTCTTATTTTGTGTAACAAGTTTTTATTTTTTAGATGATACTTTCTGTCAACTTTATATAAAGTATTTTGTCACAGATTTCCATTTGTCATTCAGTTTTACTTATTGTCTTAAATGGTTTAAAAATTTTTATGTAATCCAGTTTGTAGTTTGTCCTTTTGCTTTGTGTTTTGCTTGTCTTCGTCACCCCTAAGATTATGAAGGCATTCTTATGTTTTTCTTATAAATGCCCTTTTACAATTTAAGAAATGATTTATCCCTTTAACCTTTCTGGGACGTTTTTGTTTGTTTGGTTGGTTGGTTGGTTTTTTTGCTGTGTTATGTGATGTAGAGGCTGACCTTATTTTTTCCAATGTGTAACCAAATGTACAGCCTTGTTTTCATATACTCATTTTTTTCTGTCTTCTGTTTTAAAGGGTTGTGGCTCTTAAAATGAGGTCTTTGGACCAGCAGCAATGGGATAATCTGGGAACTTGTAAGAAATGCACATTCTTTCACACTCTACCCCAGACCTCCTATGTCTGAAGCTCTGGAGGTGAGGAGTCCAGCAGTCTGTTTCCCTCCAGGTGGTTCTGGTGCCAGTTGGAGTTTGTAAAACACTGTGAGAACTCTTTAAGGAAGGGCAGGCCCTCTATTTGCGCACAAGATCCCATCTCTTCTCGGCTACTCTAGAACATTGGATAGCCAGCTAGCCTCCCTTGTCTCTGGCCTCAGTCTTTACCTTTCTGCTGAAGCACGCTTGACAGTATACAAACATGCTGTTATTTCTCTGGACTCTGCTTTAGTCCTCTATTTCTCTTTTGCCCTTTGCAACAAACTTCCTGTGGAGAGTTCTTCTATCTCCAGTTACTCTTCATTCTCCCTAAAGCAACTTCAGCCAGGCTTTTATCTCCACCACTCCAGCAAACCTGCTCCTCTCCAGTTACCAGTTACCCTGCACGTTATTGTAGTGGTCAGTTTTTTCAGATGTTATCTGAGTTGATGAACATTTGATATCTTAGATCACTCCTTTCTTGCTCACACATTTTTTTTTTTTTTTCATTTGGCTTGTAGGATACCACACTCTTGGTTTTCCACCTTGCTGGCACCTTTTTCTTGGTCTCTAGTACATTCTCATTTTACCACATTTATCCTGCTTTTTATCCCACACTCTGTATTCCTTCCTGTTTTATTTTTCTCACTTGCATATATAAATTTCTAACTATGTATTATTTGCCTTTTGATTTTGTGTTTCTCTGCCCTACTAAAATAGAGTGCTTGGTACATAGAAGGTACTCAGTGAGTATTTGTTGAACGAACGAACCGATGAAGTGTTCTAGCAACATCACTTTTTGAATGCTCTGTCGTTTTCTCACTGATTTAAAACCCTACTTCTACTACCGTATGTTATCAAGGTTTTTAAAAAATATTTATGTATTTTGAGGGAGAGAAGACGCAAGCAGGGTAGGGGGAGAGAAAGAGAGAGGGAGAATTTAAGCAGGTTCTGCTCCCAGTGCGGAACCTGATGCGGGGCTTGATCTCACTCCTGTGAGATCATGACCTGAGCCCAAATCAAGAGTTGGATGCTTAACCAACTGAACCACCCAGGCATTCCTAAGGGGCTTCCTGGTATTAATACAGATTCATCTAATGTGTTTTAAATGTAATCTGTTATCTGAATGTGATGCTCAGTAGCCTTAAGATCTGTTGTTAAACTTAGCTGTTGCCATTGTCTGGTGGGGAAAGTAGCAGTCGTGTTTGATACAAATTTAACCCAGGTTTACCTGCTAGTTGGTGGAAGAGTTGAAATTCAGACTCCTGTCGCTAAGGATTGTGGAATCTAGTATGTGATGATGCTACTGGGCACTCTTCCTCTCCACACCCTCCTCCTCAAATGTGAGATTAATATCCTTTAGTCCTCCATCTACAGGATTGGGTGTGCTCACTGAATAGAAGAGCCCCTTCCCTAACTCCAGCCAGAGTGAAGATCTGAGGCAGGAGGATGAAGTTCAACAGGAATTTGGTTTATGTGGGATTTTGGTCTCTGCATTTCAGTGTATGATTTTGGAAGAAAGGTTGTGGAAAGAACACAGGCTGGAGGTCATGAAACACATTCTTTTCACGACTACTAACTAATTTGATGCTCTGCTTCCCCTTTTGTTTGTGTGTGTGAATAATACCTGTGATTTAGGCTGTAAGTTAAACAGGATATTATACGTGTCAGAGAACTTAGAAAATAATTCTTATACTGTGTAAATGAAAGGTAGTACTATTAAGAATGACTTGAGTCACGTGTTTTTGGTGCTCTAGATACGTTTGGGTTTTTTTGTATTACACTGGAGTACTTTTGATTTTGTTTTATGTCAAACTGTTTTATAAATGTAATTTTAAAGTTTTTGCTGCAAATGTTGTTTTTCTAAGACAGCAGCTGTGGATGTGGCTTAAAAACTGATGAGCATCTACAATGATGAGCCTTTATGGAGCAATGAAAGGCTGCTCACAAATTGTAGCCACAGTTGAAATGAATTCTGTGTTTGTTATTTGTGAATCCCTAAGGGTAAATGTGTTTTGAGGGGGGTGAGTTAGGATAGTACAGACTGAGAAAGTGTTTCTGTTCTAGTAATCTTTGGAGTCATTTCTGCTACTGCTCTTTCCTGTGGCTGAAGGAATTTGGAATATTTTGCTTGACCTCTTTGATGATTCTTTCTCTATATGTATTATTTGGATATATGTAAAGGTAAATTGTAATACTACGATGTTCTGTGGACCTAGTTTCTGTCATCGAATATTTTTACTCTCAGCAACTACTGTGTATAATAGCTCTTGTGAATGATACTTAACCTGTGTCTGCTGTCTAAAACTATTAAGTGTTGGGCTGTTTGGACCTAAATATTTTCTATTTGGTATGATTAGCTCATGCATATCAATAGTTTTAGGTACATTGCATTTATTCATTTTTATTTCAAAAGCATATGGTTTTAACATGTTATTGAACAGGTTCAAATAGTTAACTCTAAGTTACTAAAAGTAGTTTTACTCCAAGATACGAAGTACCACATCTAGAGCTGAGCTACAAGGAATACTGAGGAGCTGTGGTTTTTTTCTATCAAAATATCTAGGAGATCTATTTCTCAAAAGAATTCTAGAAAATGTCTTTTTTAAACAAAGGAAGGGTGGAAAAGTGATAGTTGGAACAAATGAGGATCCATGGCCAAAAAAACCCCACCACTGTGTATGTGGAATTATGACCAGTATTTCTGAATGTCTTAGAATATAGAATTGCAAATGTCTGTATTTATGTATTTAAATCATCATAATAGATTCACTTTACTTTTTTTTTTTTTCAAATGTTTACTTATTTTTGAGAGAGAGAGAAAGAGAACACCAGTGAGGGAGGGGGAGAGAGGGAGAGACAGAATCTGAAGCAGGCTCTCCACTGTCTGCACAGAGCCCGATGCGGGGCTCCAACCCACGAACTGTGAGAACGTGCTCTCCACCGAAGGTGGATGCTTAACTGACTGAGCCACCAGGCGCCCCAGATTCACTTTGCTTTTGTAGACAGTACTTAACATGCTTCTTCATCATAAATTGTTGAGTATTGAGGATATAAAAAAATAAGTTGTTAAAATTGACTTTTTTTTTTTTTTTGTTAAATTTAGTCTCATTCCTCCTAGTAGTAAATTTTAAACTTTGACAGTAATCTCTTTATTGTATGGGACATGTTTTCAAGAGGATTTTATGCCCATTGAAAAATAACAATTTTTGTGAATTGTACTTACTATCTATAGTCACTTGTAGCTATAAAAGCATTTTCGGTGAGTTACCTCTGATTCATAACCAAGTTTTAGCAGAGCAGATGTAGACTACCAATGGAATAATTAGCCAAAACATATTAGGGGGTTAGAGAGCCCTCTGTGTAACATTTAATTTCTTGGCCAGTTTTATATGAATAATTAGTTTTAAGGCAGTTAAAATGTCTTCTCTTGGGATTTCACAGTTGTCACTGATAGCTGTAATCACTAGGGAAGTAGAAATATTCTTTCCATCGAACAGATGGCTTTCCTAGCTCTAGTCCCTAACAGTGCCTATTGAGGTTGATGTTTATGTTGGATGATTTCCTAATCACACCTTTTGAAAGATCACACCTGGTAATAGAATATGATGTAGATGATAAAATGACTTAGTGAATTTGAGAACTTGTAAAAGTTGGAAGTGTATATAGTTCCCACGCTCCTGGGGAAGGTAATCTGTTTGTGTTAGAGCAATCGGTAGTGGCTAGTAATGCCTCAGCTGTCCTGTCAGGGATTCCTTAGCTACCTCTTCCACTTTTTGACTTTCATTAGCTCTGACATTAGTGTGCTGTTTTCATTTCTGTCTGGTCAGATGATCAGCCCATCCAGTGCTTTGAGGCATTGGTAGTTTCTGTTAGGAATAAGGATAGGTTTCCATTGTGTATGAGGAAGATTTCCAGAGGATACAATGATGCAGGGGCTTACAATTACAAGATCACATCTTTTTTCAGCTCTAATGGCAAGCTTTTGTGGACATTTTACTTGTTACTAATGGGATTATCTTATCCCTTTTTAACACGTCTGTTTTCTTTCTGTTTGGAAATTTAAAAACTCTTGCACACGTGTATTGGAGATTTGCATGTATGCTTATGCTCCTGAAATTTCAAAACCATAGTCAACTATTAAGAGTCTAAGAACTTTCATTTGTAGGCTATATTTACTCAATAGCAATAAATGTTTGTTTGCTTTGAAGTCATTTCTTAATGGCATCTGAAAGCCACTGACATTTTGGAGATTGGTGAAGACAGGTTGCCTTTTGGAAAGATAGGGCTGGGCTTTCCATCTTTAATGGAACTGGTTGGGGCACGTAGTAAGAGTAGATACAGTTATGGTAGATCTCAACTTTGGAGCTATCAAAAATTTGTCAAGGAAAAAAATTCTGGTGCTTTATACTTGTCAGAGGCAGGGTAGTGGTGCCATTTGTTAGATGGGATGGCACAGAGATAAATGGCACAGTAGAGGAGTTGAGTTAGTGTTGAGGGGGAGAAGTTTCTGGTTTTGAGTGTGTTTAGTTTGAGGCCCTTGTAGGAGAGCCAGATGAGGACATCTGGTGGCCAGGTATGTATATGTGTTATGTCTGTGGTTCCTGGAGCTCAGGAGAGAGGTCCAGGTTGGAGATACACACCTGAAGGCTGTTAGATGGTAATTATAACCTTGGGCGTGGGCACAACGTTCCTTGGGAGTTGGCGTTAAGCAGGGATGAACTGCTGGTGAGCACCAACATTTAAGGAATCAGTAGAGATGTAGAAACCAGTGAAAGGAAACTAATGCAAGAGACAGAAACCTGGGCAGTGTAATGTCACAAAAATGAAAAGAGTACTTTCAGAAGGAGGGAAACTAGTCACTTGTGTCCAATTGGAAAGAGGGCAAATGCTGTAAATCCAAGTGTTCACCAGATGTAAGACTTCAAAGACCTTGACCAGAACAGTTTCAGTGCAGTGGGGTCTGTACTGGGGATTGTCATGGGTGAGGGCACAGAGACAACTCTTTCAGGAGTGACGGCTGTGAACTTGGTGTGAGGGACGCTGTGTGTGTTGTGATGGAGCTTTTGAAAGTGAAGTAGGCTGGACTTGTTTAGCTGCCGATTGGAAGGAACACAGAGAGGGAAGAGGATGAAACTTAGATTGAAAACTCTGTTGGTGCTTTTTACAAAGGGTTTTTGTTGGGGAGGCGGGCGCACATTCAGTAATGCTGTGACTGTGAGGAAGTTCACGAATTTGATTCTGTTAACTTCTCAGTCTTTTCACGTGCACTGTCTCGAGTTAAGATTGAGATTCTTTTTTTTCCTCCTGAAGGGGTGGCGCTTATGCTTGGTTCTTTAATGTTTTTTGCTTGGTGTCTCTCTGATTATGTGAAGTGGTGGTTTTCATTTCCTGTGAAGCCAGAGAAGGTTGCGTGTCTTTGGGATCTTGATGCGCACACACTGCAAAAGCTGTGCGACACGTGCAGCAGTTCGTTTTGTACTGTGCACTGTGCCACAGTTTCTAGACTTCTGATCCCTCACCTGTATCCATAGAAAGTTAACATGTACCACAGTGTATGTGATGATGTATTCAGTTACGCTGAACTGTTGTACTTTAATAATAAACACAGCAAAATATGTACGGAAATTTGAAATGTTGAAAAATACTGTGATAAAAATGAAGTAAAGTTTTAAAGATACTTTAATAGAATGGAAAAAAAACTTTTTTTTTTTTTTAATCTTTGCACATGTTTTTTAGTGGTGGCATTGTATTTAAAGACCACTTTGCTATTTTTTAAATTGTGGTAAAGTGTACATAATATGTACTTCATTAATTTTTTAAAATCTTGGTTAATTTTTTGTGATAGGGTCATTCAAAGGGCTAGATTCAAGTTCATTTTATTTCTATATACATCAAGTGATTTTTCTTAGCTCAAAAGCCATTGTTTACCTTAAGTGATTTTAATTTTACAAAAATAACTTGTAGATAGCATACTACAGGAAGCTGCCTGTCTTCACAAGAAAACTAATCAATTTCAGTACATTTTTGTATAAGAAAAACGAGTAACTGTCTTGTCTCACAGCCCTTTGAAGTGCTTTGCCACTAGTTACAGAGCAAAGCAAACCTCTGTGTGGTAGGAGAGATTTTCCTGGTTACTTCTTATCTCGTGAAGATACAATGTTTTACAAAACTAGCCACATCCATAGCATCTGGTAGTACTTTGTGCCTTTCTGTCATCCTGTTGTCACTTGCTAATGAAAGATAAAATGAAAGTTCTTGTGTGATGGGATTTCAGTACGCTTTTTACAGGAATCTGCTTTTATTTTGGTTAAAGCAGCCATGCTCACAGCAGATAATGCTCTCACTGGTTTTCTGTAAAATGCTTTTTATTAAACTCAAAAAAGCTCCCTCCTGAAGATACCTTGTCTTTTTGTTCATTGCTCTATCACTTGCACCTGGAAGAGTGCTTGTTATGTAAAAGACACTCAGTAAATATTTAACTGTATAATGAATTTGCAATTGAGAATATTTTCACATAGATATTTTCTTAGAAAATTTTGCATTTCATTAAAAAGTCAGAAAAGACTATAAACTAAGGCATATTAAAAACCCATCTATACTACCAACTATATGGCAAATTATATTATGTAATTAAATTTTTTAAAATTTATTATTATTGACAGAGCATATGAGTGGGGGAGGGGCAGAAAGAGGGGGGTGGAAAGAGGATCCGAAGTGGGTTCTATGCTGACAGCAGCCCAATGCTATCCAGGTGCCCTGAGCTTGTGACTCTTGATCTCGGGGGTCCTGAGTTCAAGTTTACTTAAAAAAAAAAAAAATCATACTAAAAGGTAGTTTTAGTGAAAGAGACAGTGTGGCTTCTGGATTTGCATGATGACAGATTAAAAGATGTCAGGCTAACTCTTGGTAAGAAACATGTTTTACTCTAAATTGATAGTTAAGCAAGATGAACAAATTTAATTGTCTGAGCAAAATGTAATTGTAAAGGAGAGGAACTTTACAGGAGTTAACATGTTTTATACATTAATTTGGATTACCTAAATAATTACTTGAAAATTTTTGCTTTATTAAGGTGTGTAACGTTTCTGATTTAACAATAAATATAGCACCATTATACAGATTAATATATAATCTCTGACCTAGGAAAAACATAAATACTAAGACTATTCAGACAGAAGTAGGGAAATAGGGCAGTGTGAAGGCCGAATGTTAAGATCAGTGGGAAAAAGACATAAATATTTGACTGCTGGGATATTGTGATTTATGAGAAGTATATATTTGGTTATTCAGATGACCACACTGCCTTTTTCATATAGGTCTTCATCCACAGGGCATGGTTCATAGTTGCTAAAACCCTTGGGATTTCCTAAGAGATGGGAGTGATAAGGGTTTCTCTTCTTACGTTAATGAGATGACTTTTGGAAGGCCCCTTAGGATGGGGGCTGGTTGCCAGAGGGAACCAACCTTGTGATTAGAGGGATTCCCCGCCCCTCCCCACCACCTCTGTAGGTTGAACCAATTACCAAAGCCCAATGATTTAATAAATCATGACTTTGTAATAAAGCCTCCACTAAAACCCAAAAGGACAGGGTTCAGAGAACTTCCAGGTTGGTGAACACTTGGAGTTGTTTACTTGGGAGAGTCGTGTATGCCTGGAAAGGGCATGGAAGCTCTGTGCCCATCTTCGTACCTTGCCCTGTGCATCTCTTCCATTGGGCAGTTCCTTAGTTCTATCCTTTTATACTAAACTGGAAGGCGGTTCCTTAGTTATATCCTTTTATACTAAACTGGAAATCTAGTGAGTGAAATGTTTCCCTCAGTTCTGTGAGCAGAACTTGCAAATTAATCAAACCCAAGAAGCTCCTTGGAACCTCCAATCTATAGCTGGTCTGTCAGAAGCACAGGTAATAAATTGGGCTTGCACTAGCATCAGAAGTGAGGGTGGGGGCAGTCTTTAGGACTGAACTCTTCACCTGGGGAATCTGTCTCCAGGTAGTGTCAGAGTTGAGCTGAATTGTAGGACATCCTGCTGGTATCCAGAGAATTGTTTGTTGGTGTGGGAAATACCCTCCCCATGTTGTAATTGGTACCAGAACCCATTTAACCACATACTTAGGTCTCCAGGCATCGCTTAAACTTTTTTTTTTGAGAATGCTCTGTGACATAAACAATTGATTCAAGGCAACTATGTCTGTCAGAGTAACTTCTTCATATGGTCTGTTTTCTGCACAAACTTTTATCTTTTTCTATGAGCTTTCTGTTTTGATGGTATGTTTATATATTTGGAATTATGTATATGCTAGATGGAACCTGCTGCCTTAGTTTATACAGTCGGTTGCTCAGTAGGAAAGCTATAGTAGCAGCTTCTCCAGTTAAGAAGGGAAGTATGCCAAGAGCTGCTTTGGTGTATGTGTGTTTGTGTTTGTTGCATGTCTACTTTGGGATCACAATGAGTTGATACTGTTTATGATAGCGATACTGTTTATCTTTGATTAAAGATCAATAAAAAGTCATTTAAATTGTTTTAAATTCAAAGTAGCATTAATCTCTACCTCTGAGTTTTTGTCCTAATGGTAGCAGTTTTAACACATCCATTGTTTTGTCTGTAGGATTGGAGTTGACCTCACAGCTTTTAAAAACCAAAACCAAACAAAAAACTCTCCGTGGCATTTTAGTAAGTCCATATTTGAGAAGGTTCATAGGAATTGTTTTGTCTAACGCATACAGGAGTTTCTGCCACGATGCCATATATATCTTGACAAACCTTGGACTGCAAAATCATGCCGTGAAAGTAATAAAGCTTATTGGGGCAAAACGGATGGATGGGGCAGACTACTGAAAATCCATGGAACTCTGCTCTTGAATACTAACTAAGAACAGTAGCAATTCTAATAAAAAACAAAAAACAAAAGACCACACTTTTTGTACCTTGTATTACCATCAGTCTTCGGAGTCTTACACGTTGAGCTATAGCCTCCTCCCTGTTGTAGGAGTTGTAAGTTCTAGAAGGGCATTGCTTCCGAGAGACTATTCATTAAAATTAAAAATTGAATCCGAGGTGTGTAGCCTTCTTCATTAATCCATTGTTTGAATACAGGTGGAATTTTTTTGCAGTTTCTTCATCTTCACAGGCAGCTTTGTTTTGCCAAATAGGTTAATTTAGCCAAAAGGGTAACAATTCCTGAAGCCACTAGATCAACCAGTATTTACAAGAAAGAAAAGTACTTTTGTAGATTTTTCAGGGTTTTTTTTCCTTAAAATATTCATCTTTTGCTAAGGTTTTCTAATTGTGAAAAAGCTTGTTCCAGTTGCCTTAAAACATTAATATGCTGGGAAAAATCATGTTAATGTCCATATGACTTCCTTTTTTTACTAGCTTTATTTCCCTGTTTCTAGTCTCCTGAGAAGTCATTCACAGCAAAGGGAGATACATTGTAGCAGAACAGAGTTTATTTTTGTTTTGATTGGATTTATAAAATTGCATATGGTGAGTGGCAGGTGAGTATTAGTTTTGGAATCAGACCAGACTTTGAATTCTGGCTCTGCCATTGAAATGTCACTTTCTGCAAGTTACTTGACTTCTTTAAGCCTCAATTTCTGTATTTATAAAATGGAATTATTATACTTCCCACAGAGTTGGTAGTAAGTAAATGAGATAATAGTAGACAATCTTTTTTACACACCAAGTTTACTAATAAATGTTAGCTGTTATAATTCAGAATATTCTTCAGAGCATGACCTAACGTACCACTACCAAGGAATATTTTCAGCAAGTTTTAACATTTCCAATAACTTTTACATCTTGATCAGTTTTATTTAATATAAAATAAGAGAAGACAGGATTGTGTTTTTATCATCAAATGTAGGTCACAAGGAAAGGATATATATAAAATGTAGTAAATGAGATTTGTATTTTCATTTTTTGGCAAAGATTTGTATAGTAAACTGATAAAATAATCAGAATATGCAGAAGCTGTGATTATATTTAGGCTCTTATGACGTGAAGGGGCTACAAACAGGTATTTTTCCTTAGGTTACAATAGGGATGGACTTTTTTTCATTTAAATGCCATTGAATGTTTTATATTCTCTTCCAACTCGAAGCTTTCATTTTGCCCGATAAGTTGATATGGAGCTCCATTTAAAACTTACTGCTCAGTCTTTTTAAAATTGATGTTGCCTGTTGACATTTTTATTTCTGAAGTTAAAAATATCCCATCTGCGAACTGTCTGGTATCATGCACTGAAATGTTTTCAGCAAATTCTATTCACAGTCATTTCTTAAACACCTGGTACAGACAAGAATTTTGAACACCTTCAGTTTTGTAAAAGATGAGTTAAAGTTTCGTCCTCAGTAGTTTGGGCTGTAGTGCAGAATCTGTCATTGCTCATAACTAACTGCAGGATGCCAGGAGAATACAATGGCTCCTATAATAGAGACATTTCACAAGGAACCTTGAGGTACAGGAGAAGAAGTTCATTCAGACTGGGGGTTTTAGCAAAACTCAAAGGATTTCTTCTTCCTCTTCTTATGTTTAAACTTTTAAATTATGCTAGAGGAAGATGAGTTCTGGAAATCTGGAGGCAGATTTTGTGCAGGAATACCTATGTACTGACTCTGTCCTCTGCCCCTCCCAGTAGGGATGTGGTTCTCTTTGGAGACCGATTAAGTTGATTCAAAAGCCAGGAGTGCCAGTGTTTACAAACATTCTTTGACTGGAAGAAAATAGAAAGTCAGTTGAAAAGTCAGCCCCAGTAGTGGCCCAGTGAGAATGCATCTGTTTTCTCAACTCTGCTGGAGCTGAACCTGAGTGTGGTACTGACAGCTGTGAGAGCCAAGGTTAATCCGTGCCAAGGTTGGCTGCCTGCGCTTCTCCAGATAGCCACTGCCGTTCGGTTAAGTTTGGTACCATTGGCTAAATAGAGTAGGAGCTAAATCAGGCCAGATAGATCAGGAGAGTCTGTCTTACCTGTCTGTGTAGGTGCTTCCTGCTTATTTGTAACCTATTGAAATGTAACACAGTTAATACAAGAATATATTCCTATGTCATTATTATGATAGTTTAGAAGTCTCCAATGCTGCTCTCTTCCTCAGAGGTAACCACTGTTAAAAATTTAGAACATATTCCTCCAGACAATTTTCTTTGTACTTACATGTTTAATGTACATACATATAGTTTGGGTTTTCTTCAGGGCAGATGGTCTCATATTCCTATCTTATGTTTATTTTAAAAATGTAATGGTAATTCTTAAGTTCTTTTCTTGGCATGTATTTAGGATTACTTCACTCTTGTTTTAAATCTGTGTGGTATTCCATACCCATAATATAGGTGTAATGGAATTTATTTAGCCACTTCCCGTTCGGTGTACAATTAGATTTCTCTTTTAGGAACAACACTGTAGTAAATATCTTTGTGTGGCACATATGCATGAATATTTTTGCAGGACATACTCAGAAGTGGAATTGCCAGGATACATACACATTTATAGTTTTGATAGATGCTGCCAAAACTGTTCTCCAAAAGCTTATATTACTCGCACCCATATTTATAGCAGTATATGAGAGTTGGTGAATACAATTCAATGGGAATGGAAACAAAGGGGATTCTGCACCGATAAAGAAGCATGAGTAAAAGCATGGAGGCAGGAGAGCCTAGTTGGTATGGTGAGGAAACAAGGAGTATAGAATCTGATGTAGAATATAGGAAGGAAGAAGGGCTTGTGGAAGATGAGTCCAGAAACGTAGGCTGGACCAAATAACAAAGTATTTTTTAATGTGTTGTTCAGAACTTTAAACTTGAGTAGACAATGGAAGCCTTTCAAAAGGTTTTCATGTGAGCTGCATTTTAAGAGCAGTAACTATGAAGGCTAGATTTTTGAGGATGGGAGATTGGCTATGAGGCTGTTACAGTGATCATATGCAATAATGAAGGTCGCGGCCTTAGAAACGAGAGGAAAAAAATCAGATTCAAGCAGTGGTGCAGATTTAAAATGAGTCTTAGTGGCTTAGGATGAGAAGGTAAAAGATTGAATGTTGTGGCTCTCCGAGTGCCTAGGTGGCACCTTTTATGAAGATAACAAAAATAGAATGAGAAACAGGTTTGGGAAAAACCTAGGTTTGAGGAAAAATAAGGGAAGTTTTTATTAAAATATAAGGAATAAAATAAGTTACTATCCACTGATATATTTCTATAAGGTATGTTCAGGTTTTTTTATTGTGGTAAAATATACGTAACAAATTTTAAAATTTTAGCCATTTTTAATTGTGTAGTTCACTGTCATTAAGTACATTCATGTTGTTGTACAACCGTCACCATCGTCTATCTCCAGAACTTCTTCTGTCTTCCTAAACTGCAGCTCTAAGCCCACTAAACAATAAGTCTCCTTCCCACCTTACCCTGAGCCCTGGTAAGTAAGTTGGTAACCATGATTCGACTTTTTGGTCTCTATGAATTTGACTGCGTCAGGTCCCTCCTGTAAGTAGAGTCATACATTATTTGCCCTTCTGTGACTGGCTTATTTCACTTAGCATAATGTCTCCAAGCATTATGTAGCATGCGTCAGAATTTTATAGCATGCGTCAGAATTTCTTTCCTTCTTAATGGCAAAATAGTATTCCATTTGTGCATATGCATTTAAAAAATCTATCCATCTGCCAGTGGACACTTGAGTTGTTTTTGTTGAGGTTTTTGGGGGGAGGGGATAGGCCTTATTTTGTTTTATTAGAGTGTGAATACAGTAAAATTGAGTTTCATAAAACTGTACAACCACGGTACTCGTGTAGATCCACTACTAGAAAATAGTGTTTGTTGCCACAAAGATGATTACAAAAGATCTCACTTTTTTACAACTCCTGCATATTATGGCTATTGGAAAAATGACCCCAAATGCTTATCCTACCAGTGGGCAGACGCTGTGATGATCCAAGGTATAGCATAAACTGGATTTAGAGGACTTCAGGCTTTTAATATCATTATTGGAATATTGTGAGGATTAGGCAATATGTACAAAATTTTGTACTCTTTGAAGTGCCCAAAACACAGAGAAGGTATTGTACTAGATGTTCTAGCCTGCTTATTGTTTAACCGAGGAACTGTTTTTGAAAGAATTTTGAATTATTAGGTAGATGAAATAAAATAGTCCCTGCATCTGATGAAATAACCTAAGTGACACAGGTTTCATAGAAGAGAGGTGAATGAGCTGCCACCGAGAAGGTGTTACCTGTTAATTGTGAAACTGCCTCCAGAATCTTGATGACTGTCATAATAATTTTCTAATTGAAATTACAATGAGAACAGAGAAGTGAGAATAAGTGTATGAGGGAGGTTCCTTGCTCTTTTTATTCATTACTCTCTAGAAAACATATATTTACTTCCCTAGCTCTCTGCAGTCCATTGCTCTGTAGCAGAGTTGTAATTATAGGCCCACCATCTGAATTATAACTTTTATTAATACATTTCATTGTAGTTCCATTTCAGAAAAATGTGTTGTTTTGGAACTCATTCACACATGCTTTTCCTTGCTGTTCCTTTCCTATCAACACATACACCCACACATACTGTTTGTTGCATGTCAAACTTGCATAGCATTTGGCATTGGAAGATTGAAAAGCATGAAGAGAATACAAAATATAGATGAAGATGGTAAATGGAAAAGTAAAACAACAGATTAAAAGGAGTGTCTGGAGACTTAAACTAGTTCTTCCTAGGATGGCTAAAGTTATAGGACAGCTCTTAGCTTTAATAATTTCTTTCAGTCCCACTGTAACAGGTAAGCTAATGGAAGATAATTGGTAATTTAAATGAGATGCTTAGCATGTGGAAAGCACTCCGTGTTATCTGTTAAAGTTATTATTTCTAATCTGTGGGTTTGAGACTGAAGCATTTTAGTAGCTGGAGAGCATCCGATTATAGGTTGCTGTTCTTAGCTGAAATTGCCTTTATTGTTTAACATCTACAGTGTTTGACTATGGATTATCTCCCTTAAATTAGTCTCTGTTATTAGACATTTTCTTAAATGTCCTTGCCACTCTTCTTTTATTTAATACTGACAATTGCAGATGGCCCAGGATGCATAATTAAAATATGAAGATTATCAGAACACTTGTTTAATAAAGAATACTTTTACCTCATCAGTTTTTTTTTTTTTTCCTAATCCAACTGCAAGAAGGAACTAAAGAGACTAACTTGACTTGTCACATCTCCCTACCCTTGGCAGAAAGTTCTGATAAACTGTAATTTTAAACTCTATCAGAATATCTGAGCATATCCAGTTTATGTATGTCCACATCAGACTACTCAAACCACCCTCAAATCTGCGGTCTTCCCCAGCTCAGTAACTCACTCCATCCTTTGGTTTTTTAGGCTAGAAGAAACTTTGGAGTCACCCTTGGCCTCTTCCTTTTTCCCTCCAACTCTGCCATCCAGTGTGTCAGCAGATGTTGTTAGTTTTGTCTTTAAAATATGCCCAGGGGCACCTGGGTGGCTCAGTTGGCCAATGAGCCTCAGGTCACAATCCCAGGATCATGGGATCCAGCCCCGTGTGGACCTGCTTAAGATATTCATTCTCTCTCTCTCTTTCTCTCTCTCTCTCTCTCTCTCTCTCTCCCTCCCTCCCTCCCTCCCTCCCTCCCCCCCCTCTCTCCCCCTCTCTCCTCACCCCCCTGCCCCTCTCCCACTCACATGAGCATGTGTTCTCTCTTTCTTTCTCTCTAAAAAGATGTAAAATATGCCTGTAGTTTTTGTCACGTGTGACATTTCCACTGCTTCCACCCTGGTGTCAGGCTCCGTCATCTTTACCTCCGTAGTTAAGTATCTGCTTGATTTGTCTCTGCTTCTTCTTCCCTTATGTCTCACCATCTTTCTCTGCTCACCAGCCAGACTCATGCTCATCTTCCTTGGCTTAGATCTTAATCTTCCTCGACTCAAAATTTAGAGTAACAAGCTGAGGCCTTGGTGATCCGTGGTGGCCCCAAGAACAGGTGCATGCGCACCCCTACCCATACTCCCTCACCCTCACACAGTGGCTCGTCTGATCCATTGTCCTGCAGCCTCTGTGTCCTGGCCACACTGGTCTCTTGCTTCAGGAGTCCTGGCCCTGCCACTTTTGCCACCTCCTTCAGGTGTTGGCTCAAATATGACCTCAGTGAGGGTTTAGTTAAAGTTGCACCCCATATCCTGTCTTCCTTGTCCTTTTCTTCTCTGTTTCTCTCCATAGCATTTACCACCATATGGAATTCTTAATTACAGTGTTAACTCTGTGCTGGATTTTGGTGTGATCTGTGCAGTCAAGTATCCTTAGTGCTTAAAAACGGCTGCCACGTTGTAGTTGTTCAAATATTTGTTGAGCTAATGAATTTGTCAAGAGAAAGGAGAGAATGCTTGAAGGCATGATGAGTTAGAGCCACAGACTGGATCATCGCCTGCATAATTGGAATAAACATTAAGTGTGAAAATTTTTTCAAACTTAAATCATAAGTACTTCTTGAACATTAAATTAAAACATTCCTAGGAAAGTGTTTTATTTTGATTCTAGAATTGTGGCATTGGCAGATGTAACTGATTCCCAAATTGTGCTTCCAGAGTCAGTAAATGTTTATGCCTCCACAGGCAGGCAGTGTTTTTTAATGCTTTCATATAGAAGCATTATTACTGCAGTTTTGTGCAGGTATTAGCCACCAAGATTGTGATGGGTGAGATGTCACGTGTTCAGTAAGTGTCTAACCTGTGACTCCTGACTCGACTGCAGAACTTGATCAGCACATTCTTGTGTTACTCATGACAACATGCTCTTTTTAAGTCACCAAAATTTGCATTTTATTTTAAAGAAAAAGGGACCTAAGTAGCTAAGCTGAAGGAGATAATAGAAGCTCAGTTCACCCGTAAACTCATAAATGTGTACGTACATAAAAAGTACGAAAAAAGTAGAGGTAAATTTGACTCAGGCTCTTTAGCATTTCTTAGTTTCCTCCCAAGTCCTAGAACGGAAAGAAGCTTCTGTTGATTTGCTTGTTTTGAATAAGCATATAGTAGTGTTTATGAGCTGATTTACTTTGCTGCTACTGCTTTTGCTTCCCTAACATCCTTTACTCAGCACTTTTGAACTACTGGTTTTTCATGTCCCTCTCCACTTTCCCCCCACTCCTAGCTTTGGTCTCTGGGACAGGTAACAACTTGCTAACACCGATCCATTTGAAAAAGGATAGGGGTGTGTGTGTGTGTGTGTGTGTGTGTGTGTGTGTGTGCACGCGCGTGCATGCCTGTGTGTAATTATGTTTAAATTATACCTGTGTATATATACTGTGTCATCTAGAATTCTAGCAGAAATATGGGGGCATATCGTGGTTGAACCCTGGGTGTTTATTTAATTTTTTTTTTTAAGTTTATTCATTTTTGAGAGAGAGAGAGAGAGACTGAGCGTGAGCAGGGGGAGGGCAGAGAGAGAGGGAGACACAGAATCCAAAGCAGGCTCCAGGCTCTGAGTTGTCAGCACAGAGCCTGATGTGGGACTCAAAACTCACGAACTATGAGATGATGACTTAAGCTGAACTCGGACACGCAACCGACTAAGGCACCCAGGTGCCCCGGGTGTTTACTATTTTAAGAGTAGCAGCAGCCTCAGCCACTTTGATGGAAGTTTTTATCGATGTTACCGAAGATTAGGATATACGTTTTAAGAAAAGAGTTTTCCCAGTTGGGAGTTCCTCAGAAGTAAAATTAGGTGAATATTCCATCTTCCAGAATTGCTGTATCACAATGTCTTTTAGTTATTGAGCCTTGTTGATCTTGAGTTTAGCCTCTTAGCTATAGGTTCTGATGTTCTCTTATCCCTAATTGGAAAAGGAAGTACAGTTTTATTATCAGGATGGGAATCATGATAGTTTATGATTCTCGGAAAGATTCTTTGAAAATTACTCAAAGTTAGGTTTAACTTTAGGTTTATAATCCTCTTTAGCATTGGCAAAAACTAAAGTTGAAATTCCTAGAATGTGTGGTTTTCATACTTTTGATAATAGCAGTTGTTAATTTTCTGTCATTATATAACAAGATTGTTTCCAAAACTTGGTTGACAGAAATTGTTTAAAATTCAAGTGTTTGTAGAACACATCCTGTAAATTGTTACAAAATTTAAAAGACTTTGCTTCATCAACTCAGTATACCATGTTTTCTCAAAATATTTTTACATACAATAAGCTTGTGAGGATTTATATAAAAATACCAACTTGGCTCAGTATGTGATACGTTGTAGGCACTGAAAACATTAAAAAAAAAAACTTGTTTTTCACTTCTGGTCTCACCTATTTCTTTTTTTTTTTTTTTTTTTGTCTTATTTATTTATTTATTTATTTATTTATTTATTTGGTAATGTTTGTTTATTTAGAGCACATGAACCAGGGAGGGGCAGAGAAAGAGGGAGAGAATCCCAAGCAGGCTCCACACTCTCAGTGCAGAGCCCAATGTGGGGCTCCATCTCAAGATCTTGAGATCATGACCTGAGCTGAAATCAAGAGTTGGGATGCTTAACACTCTGAGCCACCCAGACTCTCCTTTACTCTTATATTGTCATTGTGATGTTAAAGTCTATTTCACACACTGCTCCTGCAGTTTGGGGGTCATGTGAAGAGGTCCAGAGATCTGAAACACCATTGTGTGTTCTGAGAAATCTCTAAGTTCCACTATGGCTAGAACGTACATTGTATTTGTTTTTTTTTTTTTAATTTTTTTTTTCAACATTTATTTTTGGGACAGAGAGAGACAGAGCATGAACGGGGGAGGGGCAGAGAGAGAGGGAGACACAGAAATCGGAAACAGGCTCCAGGCTCTGAGCCATCAGCCCAGAGCCTGACGCGGGGCTCGAACTCACGGACCGCGAGATCGTGACCTGGCTGATGTCGGACGCTTAGCCGACTGCGCCACCCAGGCGCCCCTAATACGTTTAATCTTAAGAAAGAAGAGTTGAGGGGGGAGGGGGCAGTGTGGAGACAAAAAAAAAAAAAAAAAAAAAGGAAGAGCTGGAAAAAATGTTTGCAAGAAGAGTTTTGAAGGTTCTTTGTTTTGCTAGAGAGAATATATACTTATTTTTTTAATCTCTATTTACTTTGAGAGAGACAAAGACAGAGACATAGCAGGAGCAGGGGAGGGGCAGAAAGAGAGGGAGACACAGAATCAGAAGCAGGTTCCAGGCTATGAGCTGTCAGCACAGAGCCCAACGCAGGGCTCAAACTCACGGACCGCGAGATCGTGACCTGGCTGAAGTCGGACGCTCAACCGACTGCGCCACCCAGGCGCCCCGAACGTACGTTGTATTTGTATGGGTAGGAGAAGCTAAGAAGCTGCATCAGGAAAGACCCTGTGGGAATGCAGTTGTCCAGCTAAACCCCAAGCGCACCAACCTGTATTCTTTCATAACTTTCTTAATTTTGTGTTCTTTTGTCGTCCAAACTTAATTTCTTCAAGAGTAACTCTACCTCCGTATGTTAAAAGCTGGCAAATTTCTGTATCACCTTTTAATGATCTCTTAAATTTTCTGTTGAGATTTCTCGTCACTTAAATGTAAAGAGTAGAATTGAGAAAGAAGGAAACAAAAATATGTGACAGATCAAAAACTTTTTTGGAGTATTTTCTGACCTTAGATTCTTGATTTAATGGATAAATTTTCTTGCCCTTTATTTAGAAACATGAAGTTGAAGGACAGAAATAAAGAAGAATTTAAGAGTCTGTGATTTAGAAAGTGACCTGCTAGTTGGCATGAAATCAATTTATTGGGTTACAACTAGCATTTAAACTAAATCATGACAGAATAGGATACAGTTTATTCCTGAGTGCGTATCAGGTTAGGTACAAAAACCTACTTTTGGTGATGGTAAGCAAAGTTTGGAAAACTCTTATTTAATATTTATGTATGCTTTTAGCATTTCTATCTATATTGTGAAGATAGTATTCATTCATTTACTTAGGTATTTGAGAACCCACTGCTTCTCTTTCTCATCCTCTGTCTCATTTGGGCAGTATTATGTGCCAGATACTGTTCTAAAGCTTTTATATGTATTAACTCATTTTTTTTCTCTTCCATTACACAAATGGTATTTTTATCCCAATTTTTCAAAAGGAGAAGCTCAGGTGCCTAGTGATGATTAACTTGCTTGAAGTTGCATAGCTGGCTCATAAGTTGTGGATCAGGGATTCAGATTCAGACCCAGGCAGTCTTTTCTTCAGAGCCCGTTCTTCTAACCACCATGCTTCATTGTCTCCTGTGTGAAGACACCTCTCTGACACTGTGATAAGTGCTAGAGGTACATCTGAAATGGTTCTTGATGTCATGGAACTTAGATATTTATAAATGTTGTGTGTATAATTCTCTATATTTGTTAAAATATATAAAAAGATATACAATGTGGGAAAACACTATATATAATTAAGTAACTGTATATAATTAGCATATTACCATGTTATAAATTTCAGTATCGTTGACTGTTATTTCCATTGTGTGGATATGCCATAATTTAACTATTCCTGTGTTGGGAAGAAATTCTCATTCCTTTCTTAGTAAGTAATATTGCAGTGAACATCAGAATGCATTCATTATTGTCATTTCAAATTACTATGTGAGTCTATTTACAAAAACCTAAAAATTTGAAGTTACTGGCATCTGTTTCTAATTTTTTGAAGTTTACCCTTTAGCAGTAGTGCTAATCTACCTTCATAAGCATTGTATTCAGTAGTCACAAACAAAACAGAATTCAGTCAAAAATGTCCTATGTCAAACTATCTTCTTTTAAAGTCTGTGTTGTCCTTAATATTGTCATTGCAGTATATAAGTCCTTCCTAAATATTTTCTTTCATTTACTCAGATGTTTCTTTTTTTAATTTTTTTTTTTAATGTTTCTTTATTTTTTGAGAGACAGAGACAGAGCATGAGTTGGGGAGGGGACAGAGAGAGAAGGGGAGTCACAGGTCCCGAGGCAGGCTCCAGGCTCCGAGCTGTCAGCACAGAGCCCAACGCAGGGCTCGAACTCATGAACCATGAGATCATGACCTGAGCCGAAGTCGGACGCCTGACTGAGCCACCCAGGCGCCCCTCAAATGTTTCTATACTTACTATGTTTTAGAGTATATCAGACATGTCCCCCATCATGAACATTCTTTGTTTAGTTGTCAATCATGTATCCAAAATGTGGCGCATAACATTTTCACATACTTAGGTTATTAGTGCCTAGTTTGTTCCAGGTCTTTGGTAGTTAGATAATACGTTTAAAAAGATAAAGATAACAGTTTCCCTGTTGGACATAGCATAGTGAAGGAGGCTGTAACGACTGGCATGGAAATATATTTGTCTCTTTTATAAGAAGTGAAATATTTTGTAGACAGTTGCATAGAGTCTTTAATTAAAACACTAATTTTACAATTAAAAAGTATATAGTTGCACATCAGAATTTCTGAGGGGCATTCGTATTGTAATCCACTATTTTGGATATTAATGCTTGTAAAATGAGTTATACAGAAGGGTTAGTGTTATTGATGAAGATATTTTTAAAAAGACCTTTAAGTTTTTATTGTAATAGTTTGACTCTTAAATGTAGTAATTCTGCAAGATTTTGTTTCAGCAGTGTATAAAGTGGTTTCTTTGAGTCATCTAACTACTTAACCAAACAGTGGCCGTAGTAGTTGTGTTGATCACTTCTGCAGTTAGTTTTGGAATGTAGTGTGGATGCATGGTTTCCATTCAAATTTGAAATTGTTTAGGAGTTTCCTTTCCTTAACTTGGCGGATTTTTCTTTGGTGCTTTTTGTTTCTCTTTTAGTTTAATAATGCTTTGAAGTATTGGAGGGAGCTGTCCATCTACTTTTGGGGAGGGGGCTTGTTTTGCTTGTATTTTTAATTACTGATAACCTGACTGAATGGCCTCCCCTCTCTGAGCTAGTAAATATCTCTTTCCATGAGGCTAATACTGGTAGCAGTTTATGAGACAGGACCTATTTGGAAAAATGTGGCAGTGTACCCTCTTTTTTTTTTTTTTTTTTTCTTAAGTAGGCTCCACACCTTACATGGGGCTTGAACTCATGACCCTGAGATCAAGAGTCACATGCTCTGCTGACTGAGCCAGCCGGGCATTCTGGCATGTATCCTCCTAAGGAAAATACTTTTCGTTGCTCATTTTTCTTTGGTCATCTAAAATTCATGTGGATAACTACTGTGGTTTCCAAGTCCTCTTGAAAAGATATTTAAGTGTATAACTTCATGGAAATACTAGATTTCATTTGTAGGACTCAAATGGAGTTTCTGATTTTAGTGTATATGCCTGATTCTAATCCTTAGTGGCTTGACAAAGTGTACATATAAACCATGGCTACAGATCTATTTACATATGTTTGACTGGGTTTTGAGTGAAGAAGGCTTTGTAAAATTAAATTATTGTTATATCAGCCAGGTTGAAAAACAAACGTAAGTGTTGGACTTGATTTCTTCTGACTTACTCTAGAAGATAGATTGGCGTAGCAGATTGCTTAAATAATCTCTGAGCCCGACCTCCCCGCGCAGAAGGAGGCAACTAACTCCTCAGTCTGGGGCGTGGTAGACCAGAATGAAATAGCAGTGGTGCTTTGCACGGTTCTTGGCATAATGACAACGGATGTCAGTCTCAGGACCCCCACTCCCCCAGCAATATTCTGCAACAATATTGTAACAGAAAAGTGCTGAAATTCTAGCTAAAAGGTCTAGATTTAGGTCCTAGTTCTTTTGCTGCTTGCTCTCTTGGGTCAGTTAGTTGACCACAGTGTCCATTTTGTCCTCTATAAAATGAGGTTCTAACAATGAAACGACGTAATGAGTAAGAGCTTCGGACCTAGGCTTTGATTCTTTTTTATCTAATGTATTTATATTTTTCCCTATTTCCCAATAGTTGACATTAATTTTTACGTGCAAGGGAGGAGCTGTCCTTCAGGAATATTAAGCTAGTAGTTGTGTGTAGGACGCATTTACTTGGAGGAGCAGGGTATAGGAAGCCACGCGAGCGCCCTTCCAGGGAGTTGTAACATCTATTGGCCCGTCAGGAGGCCTTGAGGTGAAGTGAGAAGGGGCAGGGGAGTTCCACTGCGTGGTAAAACAATCTGTTCAGAAAGACTACCGTGGCTCTAGTGGATTTCACTGGGCCGGGTCCCTTGATTGTGTTCTTCATTAGCTTCTTCCTGCCTACCCTGGTAGAGTTCTTTCCTCTATGCAGTTTTGTCACTGTTGTCAGCTTTCTGAAGAGAGACCTGTATTTGTTGCGTTCTCCACAACCTGCAATAAATCTAAATCTCAAAAATATGTAATTTTCTGACATTGGACTTTGAAAGGTTTTCATCAATTGAACCTACTTTTGCAAAAAGGAAATAGTTCCACTTTTTCCTTAACACAGACTTTTTAGTGCTGGCTGGGAAATTTTGTCATTTTCCATTTCTTGTCTTTTACCGTCACACGAGCTGTTCCATAGACCCAGAGCATAACAGACCTGTTCCGGTGACTCTTTTTCTTTGGAAGCCCTTTTTATGGCTTGCTTTTACTTCAGTCATCCTAAAGTAATTTTAATTGCTTTATGACAAATGCATATTGATTGTCAGTTAGTTTTACTTTCTCTGTGTAGCTTGAGTACTCCTTCTGGTGACTGTTACAGATTGCCAAACCTGAGGCAAAAGTAGAGTGAATTCTTAGATTTACAATGTGGCATATAAACTTATCGTATCACTTGAATAATGAAGTGTTTTAAGTATTTTATATAAGAAAGGTGGGTGGGAGTGAGGACCGCGGGACGGAAACCTGCCAGGGCAGCCACAGAGCAGCAGTACCACTTGGTAGTTAGCCATGTGTTGTTCATTGATACGTGCATACTCTTATAAAAGTAAGCTTTACAAACTGGAGCTCTTTTCAGCATAATGACTTCCATGGAATGAAAAAGATTTAGCAATGTTAGCATCAGGTGGGACAGGACCCTCTGCTGTACTTACTAATGAGTTCCCTTTTATACAGGTTGTGTGGGTTATTTTCAGCTCTCTTTTAACAGAGAATAGAAGAGTTGGTCCATCATAGGCACCCACCAAGTGTTCAGATCTGTCTTTTAGATTATTTTCATTTCGTGAAAAGAACACTGAAGAATCAGTTGGGGCAAAGAGATTTTATGGGGTTTTGTTGGATCTCCGTAAAGCCAGAGCTGTCGCGCCAACTGCTAAGTGTGTATTCCTTCTCATTCATAATGAGGCCTCACGTTAAAAAATGACTTCCGTAGTAGCAGCAGCAGCTTTGTTTTTGTTAGTCGTGGCAGCAGTTAACAGGGCACCAGTGGCTTAACATACCAACACTTAAGTCCTTATTTTTTGTTTTTGTTTTTAAGTCATTGAAATTATGAGACTATCATTCAAATGGAAGCGTTATAGTTCTTCGGAACCATTATGATCTCAAAAGGAAAGGAGAATGATACAGATACACTGGCTGAGGTGTTTTGAGGTGCATCGAAGTGTTCCAAGCTGTGACTTACCTTAACATGTTCTTGAAGTACCATGGCGTGGATTAAAAGGTATGCTTTAGAAATCTCCCAGTGACCCCAGGGTCATGGATAGAATGAACGCTCATGATTCTATATTTAATTGTCACATAGTTAAAGAGATTTTAATACTTAGATTATAGATGTGGTTATGGATTTATGGTGATAGTATTTTTTCTTTTGTTAAAAAAAAAACCCATGTATCTATCACCAGCTTGATGAATGATTCCCTCCCCACCCCACCCCACCCCCGCCCCAAGAAATGGTTATAGAAGACACTGGGATAGATACTTTCCCTGGATTTTAATAGTGATGGGCTGTAATTTCTTTTACCAAATAGTTTAGGAATTATTCATGTATTAGTCTGTAATAAGCTCTGTGGTCTGCATCATAGACTAGTTTGTCTGCCGTGCTGTCATTTCATGGCCTGAACAGGAAATAGTTGGTTAAATGCTTTAGTTGGAGCCTTAATTTGACTAAACAAAATCATTCTTACTTGGACCATTTATAGTTCATGCTTGTTTTTGTTTTTTACAAATAATTTTTCCTGAGAGGAAAATGAGTGTCTTCTTATTAACAGTGATACTGCTTCTCTAATTAATCATTCATGTGTTTGTGGTATGTAGTCCCACTGTTATTTGTGGTTGCTAATAGTGGTAATTCTAGGTTTCATATTACCCACTTAACCATCAAAAATTGTTAGGGTTTTTGTGTTCATACATTTTATTTGACTGATGTAGTCAAAACTACTTTTTAATTATTTGAAACCTTGGAAACCTCCTACTTTTGTATGGTGTGCTTCCTGCTAAATGTTTGCTTAGGGATGGTGGAAGTGAATAAACCCAGGAAGAACGCAGAGTTTATTACTGTTGTACTGGGTTCGGAATTCTTCATCTCTTAGGTAATGAAGGAAAGTATATTGGGAAGGTAACAGTTTAAATCATTGATAGGTAAATTTAATAGAAATATACCAGAGCAGTCTGTAATTTTTATCAGTTGGGCTACCTTATGTTAAGATCTTTTGACAGGTTAGCAGTTAAATTCTAGGTGGAATTTAGTTATTAAACATAAGACAAAAGGGCTTTATATTAAATTCTAGCCTATAATGACAGCAGTGTAATCAAGTTTTGAGGTAAGGTCGGCTGCTTGTTAACCAAGGCAATCATTCAGTTCAATAGTATCTACTCTCTAAAAAGATCTTTTCTGACATGGGTTGGAGATGATATTGAATACATTGTTTATAAAATGTATTTCTTTATAATATTTGCTATTTCAGCTTTAAAAATCTCTTTTTGTGGGATAGTACATGGGGCATCTGTTTTTTTGTTTTTTGTTTTGTTTTGTTTTGTTTTGTTTTGTTTTGTTTTGTTTTGTTTTAACTCCACAGAGGATTCTTGATGCAGAGACCAGAGTTGGGAACCCTTTGGAAAAGTTGATAACTTAGTGGTTAAAAGCTTACACTCTAGTGCCAACTGACCTATGTTTCAGATCTAACACTTAGTTTATTATTTTGACAGGTTGTAAAAATGATATGGAAAAAAGGTTTATATATTAAAAATATAGTAACATAAGTATACGTAATTATATAATTTATGTTAATGCATTTTATATGTGTGTGTATATATATGTGTGTGTGTGTATGTACATGTACATATCTATATATAGGTTATATATCTATATAAATAAATTCTACACACAGTGCTGGGTAGGAAGCCATTGTTGAGTAACAGATGATTATCAAATGCCAGATCAGGAACCTGGTCTGGGAGGGGGGATGCTATTAACATATTTTTCTTACCTTGAGTTTTACACTTTCTCAGATGATCTTCCTTGAGCTAAATGAACAATCACTATTTGACTGATGCTTTCAATTCTTTGGGCTTTTTCTCATCAGTGAAAGGTGGTCACTAGAGACTGGTAATTTATCTATGGTCCTCTAATTCTGCCCAAGTAGAGCATTCTCTAAAGCTATGTTTTTCAAATTGCAGGTTTCAACCCATTCATTAGTGGGTCAAGAAATTGATTTAATGGGTTATGATCAGCATTAAGACACATATTAGTTTTTTTTTTTTTTTTTCAACGTTTATTTATTTTTGGGACAGAGAGAGACAGAGCATGAAGGGGGGAGGGGCAGAGAGAGAGGGAGACACAGAATCTGAAACAGGCTCCAGGCTCTGAGCCATCAGCCCAGAGCCTGACGCGGGGCTCGAACTCACGGACCGCGAGATCGTGACCTGGCTGACGTCGGACGCTTAACTGACTGCGCCACCCAGGCGCCCCTAAGACACATATTAGAATAGAAAATAAAATATCAGAGAGCATGGGCTATAGAAAAGGCTATTTAAAAAATATTTTGTTTCAGGTTTTTAAAATGCCGAAATAAAATGTATACACATTTGTGTTGATTGGATTGCTTTAAGTGTGCCTACCATGGTCACAGATGCTATTGGTCTGTCTTGTTTCACCTTGTTAAGAAATAACCAGGATACGTTCCAGTCTGTGGCTTGTGATGGTATGCCATGCTCTATATTACCTTCAAGGGTCCCCTTACCATCCCTTTCATTTGAAGTGAAGGTTATTATAGGAGAGTATCTAAGGAGTAGAGGAGAATAGGAGAACATAATGGCGTTTGAGTGGCATTACAAGGGTGTTTTATCAAGTAGAGTGATCAAGTATACTGCCCCTTGGCATACATTCTGGTATTTACCATCTATAGATCAGTGATCTTCAAACTGCCAGTAGTAGCCTATTCTGGAGTCAAATTAATAAGTTACTGCCTTTCCCCCTTAATTAAATGAAGCGGAAAAGAACAGAATAGCAAATGTCTTAATGTATCCCACAATATGGCTTTGTAAAACTTTTGTTTTAGGGGCATGTATATGTGCCAGATTGCAGAGACCTAAGTACTGGTCAGTTGGGAAATTGTATGAAGCTCAGTCTTACAAATCTAGATCGCCAAACTGACCCCGGCCAGAAGACTTCACATATCTAAAACAGGATTATCAGTTCAGTCAGTGGTCTTATCTCTGATGGTAGGTTATAGTTAATGAGCTGTGAAACATTTTTGTTGTTGTTGTTGTTGTTTTTAAGAGAGACGGTGCATGTGCAGGGGAAAGAGGGAGTGAGAGAGAATCTCAAGCAGGTTCCATGCTCCTCACAGAGCCCTATGTGGGGCTTGGTCCCATGACCCCCAGTATCATGACCTGAGCCGAAATCAAGAGCCACTCAGGTGCCCCTTTGTTTTTGTTTTTTATCATGTTATTGGTATGTGTGAAGAGGTGTGAGCTTGCCCTGGTAAATATTTAAAGTCTCCTAGGTAAGAAATTTATAATATATACTGCTTGAGGACGAATTTACTCTTACTTTACATTGATGAAAGTGGCCCATACAGTTAAAAAAAAAAACAAACCCAAAAACCTGATGATATATACTAAAACCCACCCAGTTCATTTTCTCATTCCTTATATGTTAGGACTTTGCATGTAATAAACAGGTGCTGCTTCAATTCAGAAGATAGACATAAGTTTAATGTTGCAAAAAGATTAAGCATAAATCAGATAGATTATAATATTTAGTGTAGTTAAATGTTAGACCTTTTATTTTTTTGTATTTGTGCCTCTGTCCACTGCAGTGTCCTGCTAACAGGCAGATATTTGTTTTATAGATTTGTTGAAGGTGATCACAGAGTTTCTGGTGAATATTTTAAAATAAAGCTTCAAAGTAGGACAATATCAGCATGTGTTTGTTTTAGGATTGTGTCTAAAATACAGTTTCTCTCTAGAAAACAATAAGAGAATGAAGACTTCTGGTAAATGGTTTCATAGCAATGGAATTTGTATATTAGCTTTCTCCACTTGGGAGTTGAAAAATGGAAGAAATCTTTGCCAGAATAGGAGGCCAAAAGATGATAAGCACAATTCATCTTTCTTTGCAAGTTCTTGGAATTTGAGTCAGACGTACATAGTTCCTGCTCTGAATTGGGTACGATATACTAAACTTAGAAATCATGTTTTGAAATTACAGAAGATAAAGTAGTAACCACCACCCCCCCACCCCACCCCCCCAACCAGTGGATTAAGTATGCCGTTGATGGTAGGTTGTCTTTGCACCAGTGTGTGCAGGGGTAAATTGCTAGTGGTGAGGCAGAAAACAGCCTGTGGATTCAGAGAATGGGAAAATTAATTCCTTTTTTCCATTACTCCATTTCCCCAAAACCTCCCACTCCCCACCCGACCTTGCCTTCTCCCAGACTGTTCAGTTCTTCCTACCCTCATCAACAGCATCGCTTGGCTTTTCATCATTATTTAAGTCCGGTTTATTCTCAACCTCCTCTCTCTTCCTCATGCTGCTTCTCCTGTTGAGACTGCAAAGTTTCATGGTGTTGCTTCCTGGCATTTATTTCTTCTTCACAACTATGTCCCTTTACTTTAGTTACCAGCATGCATGAGAATGAGAGCAACTTGTATCCTTTATCTTTGGTAGATTTTTCCTCCTGACATGTAGTTTAGAAAGAAACTAAACTGTATTCTAGTTTAGTTGGCCTCGAACTGAGAGCAGTGGCCACAGATGGCCCCAACCACATATCTAGGATTAGAAGAAAGAACATTTCATAAATTACTGTTAATTATTAGATATGGTTCCAGGATACTTTTGGTTACTAAAAGCAAGTCAAAACTCTCTTAAGAATGAAGATTAGCTGCTTTGAGAGTGTTTTAAAAAGATGTTTTAGATTATGAAAATAACAAAGTTTTAAAAATCTTTTGTATAAATGATAACATTGTTAGCATTAGGCACTTTCTCAAGCTAATTTATAGTACTTTGAAAAACATTGCCATTTTGCCTGTTTCTGGAATCTGGGATATCTATTAAAAGAATACTTTAGAACCCTATCTCAAGCATGAACCTAACTGAAGTGGAATATACTAACTAGGTCAGTAATTGTCATGAAAATTGGGGAATATCTTGCTTGTGAAAAAAAAAAAAAAGAAATCCGTTTATCTTGTAATATTGAACTGCTAGGTGATTATGGGGAGGCTAGTGCGTAGGTGAGCCGGAAATGTGCACACATGCCAAACCTGTTGCTTAAATGAGGGGTACGGTTTTCATTATGGAGACCTTATCAGCCATGTGGCCAGGTTCTTACACATCAGAGCAAGTGAACTGCAAATAAAATAATGGCAGCTTTAGATGACGCCCACAAGTCGTCAGGTGTTGCTTTAACAACCGCCACGTCAGCATATACTCTTTAAAAATAATAACTGGAAATGTACGACTTTGGAAAATAGCGATCGGAAAGGACAGCTGCCTTCTTCCACTCCCCCGCCCTGCCCGCCCCTTGCTCACACGCTTGTGCTCTGTGATTATTTGTTATAAGGAATCCTGGGGAGGAACTCTTGGGGTGGTCGGTAGGACAAAGTATGTTTTTAGAGCATTTACTTTGGTGGAGTTCTTTTGTGTTTCATTACAACAATGGGAGGACCAAGGTGATTAAAAATGTGCTGCAAGTGCTGATAGTAGCAGCTAAGCAGCTAGATTAATCAAGTCTGCATGAAATTTACCTTTGTGAAAGTTCCTTTTTGGTTAAAATTCCTGTGGACAAAGTAATCTGTGAGTGGGAAATTGTGGCCTGGGGCAGGGACAAGGCAGGTACAGGCGGTGACTTGGAGCAGGTAAAATCCTTTGGAAACATTGACTTTTGAAATAAAAGCTGTGGCTCCACCTGCTGAGAACCAGTTTTCAATGCCACTCTCTCTACCCCCGCAAGTCACACTGTGTTTTGTTGACTCCTGTATCCCCTGCCCCCAGACAGTGACTAGTCATAGCAGGTACTTAGTAAATACTTGTTAAGTGAACGAACTTTTGGTAATAGGGGTTATTAACATGCACTTGACCTGTCATGGCAGGACAGACCATTTCTTATGTACCAACTTCTTAATTTACAAATGGAGAGAATGAGTGGATATATAAGGAAGTAATCACATTTTGAGATGATTTTAATTTCTTCAGTTTTATCCTCACTGAACTCTGAGTTAGAATTTGTATTAAAGACCGAGAAAATCTTGAGCGCATAATAGCTAGTATTTAAGGAGTGTTGGACTTACAAAATGCCCCCTGCAGCTCTCCAGGTTGTTAAAATTAACGTTTGTATTTTACAGTGCGGAGACTGAAGCCCTCGAATAACTGTGTAAGGGCTAGAGTGGTTTTTTGTTAGAAAGACCTGGACTTCGGGGGAACAAATCTTGGAAATAGTTTATACAATAATTCAACAGATTTTTCTCACAATGGTAGATCTCCAAGTGTGAGTTTTTTTTTTTTTTTTTTAATAGGGAAAGAATGATTGTGATCTATGCTCGTATCCCACAGAAGAAAAGCTCTGTATTTGAACTAAAACATTTCCATATTTGGGATTGACCAGATTTAGTTTGTTAGGAGGTGGACAATTGCCCTTTTATGGCCGCGAGACACTCCATTACTGCTTTATTTCTCTTCAGCTTGGTGGCTCTGACACTTCCTCAGGCAATCCTTTTCTCTTCCTGTTCACTGCTCTGTTGCATCCCAGTGTTCTCTGTATCCTTTCTTCTCTTCCTACCCCACAACCTCCTCTCTATTTTACATGCAGCCTTAACAAATAGGAATATTTGCTCTGCAGTCTTCCTGTTTGAAATAATGTGTGAACAGTGCTTTTGAGTGTGAGAACTGGGCAGACCAAGTGAGAGAAAGGAGGATGTTATAAAAATAGTATGAAATGTAGGTCCTAGCAAGTTGTCCAGAAGTCAAAAGGGTTGACCCCAGGACAAGTAGTATTCCTCTGTCAGATTAAAAGATTTGTTGAGTATAATGACCAGACTGGTTGGATTAATTCTTGAGGAATACTGGAACCAAACCAAGGCATTGAGGGATAACCAGGAAAAAAAAATCAACAATTAGAACTGTGACTCCCCTTTAACTTTGATTTTCATTCCAAAGTTCAAATTTATACTTAGAATTAAGGATCTAATTTTAGTCTTAAACTTTCCTTCATACCTAGGAACCACCATCATTTAAAAAGCCCAGAAAGTTAAGGGCGCCTGGATGGCTCGGTCGGTTAGGTGTCCCGACTTCGGGCTCAGGTCATGATCTCGAGGTTTGTGGGTTCGAACCCCATGTCAGGCTCTGCGCTGACAGCTCAGAGCCTGGAGCCTGCTTTGGATTTTGTGTCTCCCTCTCTCTCTGCCCCTACCCTGCTCGCTCACTCGCTCTCTCTCTCAAAAATAAATAAACATTAAGAAGAAAAAAAGCCCAGGAAGTTAATTTGTCAGTTGCATCAATATTATTGGCTTATACGTAATGGATCTTATATTACTATTTGATTATTGAAACTACAATGAAAAATTGCCTGGGTGAAATTGCTGGAGACCTATACCTGGTATATGTAAGTTTTCCTATCAGATTCCTCAAAACTGTGTAAAGGAACATGGACTTCTAAGTACCTTGTTTCAGGAGTATTGTTTATAGCCCCATTTAGATCTTGATAAGAATCTATCAAAAACATGGATTAATACTTTTTTGAAGATGTCAACATGGCTCATTAAGGAACATTGGTATTGTTGAGCAAGTAATAATAGTAAACTATAGCAGGACATTCTCCTTAGGAAAAGTAGATAGTTTAATTAAGGTGAGGAAATTAGTCATCATTTTAGGTTTTTGGACTTGGTAAAATAGTTTCTTTTTCTCTCCTTTATAAAACTTGTAAATTTAATAATTGACTTATTTGGGAGACTATAATTTTTTTCTCCAATGTGGAAAATAGTGTTCTAATTTCAGATCAATTTGTTCATGATTATTTTTAATTCAGAATAGTTCATCTAAATAATATTATAGTTTAAGAGCTACTATTCCATAATTTTTTTTTTTTTGGTTTTGCCACCTTTTTTTCTTTTTTAACATATGACTTGCTATTATTCTGGTTTATTGGGTTAGTGAACACATACTGTCTACAGGCTTATATTTGAAAACTTGATGTTAACACTATACACACTTGAGCCGACTTTAATGTGAATAATATAAGCTTATAGGTTTGGCCATATTTCTCTTATGCACACTTCTATTTAAAAAAAAAAAAAGGTTGTTCAGCATAAAAGTTATGGCCTAAAAAAATCCACTGTGCCTATCTGATTTATTGAGGAAACAGGTTGGCATTTTTTTTTTTTCTCCTATAGCTCTTTAAAGGCTCTGGATTCCACTAATCCCTACAGCTATTAACACATCAGATTTCCCTGGTTTATTTAACCTAGTGGCATTGTTTCATATTTTCTAGTTTGATTACTACAGCATTTCATTCTTGAGATTCAACAGTTTTTGTTTGCTGAGAAATAGTTTACAGGTTAAAAAATGATTTTTCTGAAACATTAAATTTTCATATGATGGGTGGTTTGTTTAATGAAAAAAGAAAATAGACATTAATTTATCAGTGAATTAGGGAGACAAAAGTCCTTATTTTGGGAAGATAAAGAAGATAACCAGTTTAAGGACCAGAGTATGGCTTCCTTATGTATTTATGTGTGGGTCTCATTATCTTGACCTTAGTATGGTCAATGCATAGTCAGAGGTAGGAGAAAGTCCTGCCTTGTGACTTTCTGAGCTCAATTTTCTTTCTAAGTTTGAAATAATGCCTACCTGTCAGGGCTATGAATGAGAATTAAGTGACAGCATATATAAGGAGATACATGCTATTTGTTGTTACATACTTCTCTGTTCTGCTATATGAGGCCAGTTTAGGAAGCTGTGGATAGTAGTAATGAGAGCTTCATTTAGCCTTGTGGAATCGGGGAATGGAAATAGAGAAGATAATTTGAGATACAGTTGGCAGCATTAGTCAATGATTTGTTTATGACAGGAGGAAAGAATGAGAAGAGGTCAGTAAGACTACTACTGTAGAGAAACGACATGTCTTCAGGGAGCATGCAGGTGTAGAAGTTGGTAAAAGGAATGTTAAGAATTAAGTGGCTGCAGTAGAGTTTATCTTTAAGGAAGACCTATCCTCCTCTTTTCTAGTTTGACAGTTTGATGTTGGGCTGTCGACTAGACAGTAAATTAACTCTGACAGCACAGCTTTGCAGTTTGCATAATTTAAATTCATAGCACAGCAAAACACTAAGTACATACATACGTGAATGACTCAGATGGTGAGTAAAACATCGTCCTATTAAAGGTGGTTATTCTCGTTTTCTTTGTTGCTACCCTGACTCCCAGCTTTTGCTCCTGTGTTAGTGCTTCGACACCATCAGTTTCTGATGATCTGTACTTTTAATCACTTCATGGTCGTTCCCAGTTCAGAACCTTTCCTTTATGCTGAGCAGAGGTCCTCAGATGATTCGAGTATTCGGCTGCTTTTCCTCCCACCCAGGGCAAAGCAGTTTGCCGTCAGATTGCACTCTCAACTTCTGTGCCGCTGTCTTGCGTATTACCTTTCAGAGTCCTGGGCCTCCTGTGAGGCTTGAGGAAGCAGATACTAGCTGCTGGGTCCGTGATTTTGGTCCTAGCGGTGCGTGAAGGCAGCGTGACAAGTTACTGGCTCGGATAGACTTTGGCAGAAAGCCATCTTTTAAGCTTTGAATTGTGGTTAAGACCACTTCTTCAGAGTGGTTTAGGCATTACCACAAATGCAGGTCTATTATATTATGGCCTGTTGTAATTCAGAAGAAATGTGTTGTTTTGGGTATTAACACTCAACGCTGAAAGGCATTTCCTTATTCATGCAATGGTATTATAAAAAACATAAACATAAACATTTTGGAAGTCTCTTTCCCATTCTGATCATATGAATTTTGATCATTTTATTATTTTTGTTTATTAAAATTCTCCATTTTAATTCAGTGTCCTATCTTACATATTTTAAAGTGATAATTGGCATCGTTTATTATGCCCTCAGGGACAGGATTCTTTTTTTTTTTTTTTTTTTCAACGTTTTTATTTATTTTTGGGACAGAGAGAGACAGAGCATGAACGGGGGAGGGGCAGAGAGAGAGAGGGAGACACAGAATCAGAAACAGGCTCCAGGCTCCGAGCCATCAGCCCAGAGCCTGACGCGGGGCTCGAACTCACGGACCGTGAGATCGTGACCTGGCTGAAGTCGGACGCTTAACCGACTGCGCCACCCAGGCGCCCCTGGGACAGGATTCTTTGAAACTGCTTAACTCCTTTATAAACCCTAGTCCTAGCCTTACCTTTATTCATTAGACCTTATTCTGGCTACCCTATCCATAAATGTTCTGGTCCGTGCTTTTTGAAGGAAAATAAAAGGCGGATGCTCTGCTGAATTCAGATACTTGAGAATACCAAACTGTGTTAGAGATTTGGCTATGTAAGAAATTGGCCAAACATGGTTTGATGGAGGTTGGGCTGGTACTGTGTTTGTATAATTTCTATCACCATAAAAAAGAAGAATGTAAAACCTCTTTGTTTACTGAAGATGTTTGTGTAGATTCTTGGTTCCTTTCAACTCAGAAGAAAATGTACTTTGCAGAATTATAATCGATAGTGTAAATAGTAAAGTCATAAGACACAGTTCCCACTACAATTGTAACATTTTTCCTTGTGCAACGAAAATGTAAGAGTAAATGTCAAATTTATGACAAACATATGTGGGCACACACGTGTCTGTATGCATATGTGTGTGGTAGCCAAGGTGTGGCTCCTCTGGCAATTGTCTTTAGATTTACTGAATTTTATGTATTGATAGCTTTAAACAGCATTTTTTTCACTTTCTAGTATTCGAAGAAAATTTTACCCTTTACCTTTAAGATTTAGTCAGTAGCTGAAGCATTGGGAGGGTAAAGAAGGTTTCCTTTTTGGTTTTTTGTGGACCCCTCACTGAAGCAAACCACATCTGTGCTTGTATCGTAGAAAGTTTTAGGATCAGTTACTGCACTTTACAATTCTAGCATAAAATTCATATCCCTGGCCCCATGTTCGCATGTTAGCTAAATTCCATCTTAATGCAGAGTATATGGAAAACCATGAACATTATACTTTAGCTCTGTTTTTTTTGTTGGTTTGTTTTTAATGTTTTATTAATTTTGAGAGGGACAGAGACCGAGTGCGAGCGGGGGAGGGGCAGAGAGAGAGGGAGACACAGAATCCGAAGCAGGCTCCAGGCCCCGGGCTCTCGGCTCCCAGCTCCCAGCTGTCAGCATGGGAGCCTGGGGCTTGAACTCAGGAACCATGAGATCATGACCTGAACCAAATTCCGACACTTTAAATAACTGAGCCACCCAGGTGCCTGGGCAAGGTAGTTTTCTGAGCTAATTTCTGCATCTGCATAATGAGGATAATAGCACCTACGTTATAGGACTGATAAGTGTATGCAGTTGAGATATGCAGGCACAGTACTAGCCTTACGCCAGCCTTCTAGTAGCTGCTGTTACAGTGTAGTCTGTATGGATAGGGACAGTGTGTCTTATTTGTTGCCACATGTTCCAAGTCTAGTGCAGTGCTTAACACACGATAGGCACTTAAATGTGTGTTAAATGATTAAGATAAAAATAACCAGAATATGGGAAAACAATTAAACCATTTTCTGTCTCCTTCCTTTTCTCAGTTTTAGATTAGATAGGCAAAGGAAGCCAGTTTTAAGATTAATAATGGGAACATTTTAATCCTAGTACATATTCAGCATTTTTTCCATGACATTTCATAGTTAGTGATTTTTTAAAAATACGTAATCTTGTGGTAGATGATTTGCCACAGATGATCCTGATATTTTGCCTACTAAATAGGAGAGAAGATTGTGGGAATATCTGATCTACAATTTGGATGGAGAGGGAGGAAGACCAATTTTGTTAGGATTTATATGCCCATTGACATGATATTTAACTTTTCTTAATATGAAATATATCATCCTGGAATGGTGTAGCCCAGGACTAGAAATCACTGCCTTATGAAGGCAATAGGAATGAATTCCAGGAAAGAACTCTTTCCCTCCACCCCCCCCAACCAGCCATTCATTCAAAAAACAATTAAGAAAAATATACATAATACCCACATACACACATATATATTTCTAAATTAATGTCATAAACCTACAGAAACAAAGCACACAAATTGTAAACGTACAATAAAGTGAATCTTCACAAAGTGAATATACACGTGTGACCATCACACGCATGAAGCAAGAATGTTACCAGCTCCCTGGAAGCCCTTCTTGTTGCCCCTTCTGGTCTCTCTGCTACTCTCCCACGGGTAACCTGTATCCCGATGAACACTGCACATTAGTGTGGCTTGTTTTTGAATTTCCTATAAACAGATTTATATAATTTTGTGCCTTTTTGAGTCTGGCTTCTTTTGCTCGCGATCAGCGTATCACATATATGGTGATAGTTTGTTCACTTTGGTTACTGAATAGCACTCTATTGTATGATTATTCCTTAATTTATCTGATCCTTGACACTGGTCTTTTGGGTTGTTAGTTTTGGCTTATGTCTGATGCTACAGATGTTCTTGTACATGTCTTTTGGTATTCATTTATATACATAATGTGGGGAGAGTATTTTTACTACTTTGGAATTTCATCGGCAATAATAATCTCAAGTCAGCAAGCAATATATTTTAAACTGTTGTCAATGGGCTAGCAGTATCACTACATTCTAAGGTGTACTTGCCTTAAGGAAGAATCACAAGCCTCCATGTCCTGCCTAATTGCATGATACTGCTTCTCAGGCTTTTCTGTTGCATAGGCTGAGTCAGGACTAAGTAGGGAGACACCCAGTGGACCTAACTTTGAAAGGGAAACATGCTTTTCCTACTCCTCCCATTTCCTTCCGTGTGATGGGACCTATGTGATGTATGATGCTTGGCCTGTCTCCACATACCAGGTGTGTGGAACATTTTATTTTTAGAGCGTTAGGACTCAATATAGAGTGTGGCTTTAACATTTCAAGTTCTTTTGGTTTAATAGTTGTGTGGGGTTTTTTTTACTGAAAATTACTTATTTTTCCATAACTTATTCTCTGGAGGCAGGAACTCCTGATGTAACCATTTTTCTCGTATCCTTTCCTACTAAAAATCTCCTTGGCCCTTTGTACTGTAGGGTAAGCTTCCATCTCAGAAATCATTGATGGCCACTTCTTGGGGTTCTGACCTATCTCAGTGTCAGACGTTTCTTGTTCACTTGTCCGAGGCCGTGGTTAACAGGTAACTGGAGCCCTTCCCAGACAGATGTTTTATACACTAAATGTTGCATGTATTTGCAAGAGTAGAACCCACGAAGAACAGGTGGGAAAAAAATCCCATTGTGGATGGTTATACTGTTATGGCCTTCTAAATTTTCTGTAGGGAGAAAAATGTCTTTTGCTGCCTTCTTTTTTCTTTTCAACCCCTCCCTCCCTTCCTTCCTTTTTTTTTTTTTTTTTTTTTTTTTTTGACTCACTAAGGTTAGAATATTTAAGGATGAGAAAAAAGTTAATACCTCTTCTGATTAATAATCAGATTTATTTCTTCCTGCAAAGAAATTCCAAGTGGCTGCTTAGCCTTTAAAGAACTGACAACCTTAACATCTCTGACAGAAAATTTGTAGGGAGGAAAAAAATCTTCACTGCTCGTAACTTGAGGTGGGCATGAAAAATAAGAGGGGACATGCGTGGGAGAAAACTTTGTGACTTCATCTCATATATAAGCCAGTTGTCCGTGATCACTTGTGGATTTTCTATGAAAGGTGTTTAGTCCTAAACAGTTTTGTTTTTTTTTTTTTTAATTTTTTTTTTAATGTTTATTTATTTCTGAGACAGAGACAGAGCATGAGTGGGGGAGGGTCAGAGAGAGAGGGAGACACAGAATCGGAAGCAGGTTCCAGGCTCTGAGCTGTCAGCACAGAGCCCGATGCGGGGCTCGAACTCACAAACCCTGAGATCCTGACCTGAGCTGAAGTCGGTTGCTCAACCGACTGAGCCACCCAGGCGCCCCAGTCCTAAACAGTTTTTGATGGGTTACTTGTACGCTGTCTGGGCTGCCCTTCCTTGGAAGGGATAAATTCTAGGGCAAACCTCTCTTTCTCCTTTCGTATCTTTGCCTTGATGGTGGTAGGAACCGTTTGTGTGTGTGTCTGTGTACATGTGGATACACATGTGCTGTTTCTATTTATATGTTCATATACTCCTCATTTGTTTGTTTTGGCACCTGCTTGTTGGTGTTTAAGTTACTGCACAGCTGCTGTTACTTGACCTGGTAGTAACTTAGGACCCCTCAAAGCTGAGCCCTTATCCCTCTCTAAGCCGTAGTTTAAGGCAAAACTAAATGTGTTTTTGTGTGTGGTAAATTATATATGACGACATAAAATGTATCATTTTAACCATTTTTAAATGTACGGTTCAGTTGCATTAAGTGCCTTTACATTATCGTACAACTATCTCCATCCATCTCCAAAGCTTTTTATCTTCCCAGACTGAAACTCTGTACTCTCTCTGCTCCCTGACCCCTATCCCCAGCCCCAGCCCCAACTCCTGGCAACCAGCATTCTACTTTTCTGGCTCTGTGAATGTGGCCACTCTAGGTACCTTATATAAGTGCAATCCTAGAACATGTGCCCTTTCGTGTCTGGCTTATTTCTCTCAGCATAAAGTTTTCAAGGTTCATCCACGTCGTACCGTGTGTCAGAATTTTCTTTTTAAGGCAGAATAACATTTCATTATATGTGTATACCACATTTGTTCATTTCTTCATTCATCAGTAGGCATTTGGGTTGTTTCCACCTTTGGGCTGTTGTAAATAATGCTGCTGTGAGCAATGGTGCGCAAGTATCTGTTTGAGTGCCTGCTTTCACTTCTTTTGGGTTTACACCCAGAATTGAATTTGATTGGTCATGCAGTAACTGTATGTATAATTTTTGGAGGAACCACCACACTGCTTTCTATAGTGGCCGCACCATTTTACATTCCCACAGTACAGTAAGGTACAGAGGTTTTAATTTTCCCATATCCTCACCAACACTTGTTATTTTCTGTTATTTTTGATAATCACCATCCTAGTGGATGCGAAGCGGTATTTCTTTATGGTTTTGATTTGCGTTTTCCTAATGACTAGTGATGTTGAGTATCTTTTCACGTGCTTATTTGCCATCTGTTTATCTTCTCGGACAAATATATCTGTTCACGTCTTTTTCCTATTTTTTTCTCCTGTACCTATTTTTAAATCAGGTTTTTTGTTGTTGAGTTAGAGGAGTTTTTTATATATTCTGAATGTTAATCCCTATGAGATACATGGTTAATTACATGTATTTCTAAAACAATATAAATGTGTATTTGTTTTGAAGGGTCGATTTCAGTTTTACCATATTTGTTAGAGTAAATGTCGTTGAGTAATCCAGCCTTGAAGCAGTAGTGCTGTTTTACTGAGTGCTTATTCGTACCAGGTACTCTTTTAGGTGCTATACATAGGTCAACATTTTAAATTCTTGTGAGACTCATATGGAAGTACTGTTATCTGTGTTTTCAGTTGAGGAAAATGAGACATAGAATTTAAGTAACTTCCACTTGTTGGCATTAAATCTGGGATTTGAATTTAAGCAGTGCAGCTCTGGAGTCCACGTACTTACCACAGCACTTGTCTACCATTCCCATGTGTGATACTCTGTGTTCCATCAGGTGACACTTTGCACCTCTTGAACGCGGCCTTAAAAGGCAGTTCATGAGGTCAAGTGAGGCATTTGAAGGAGTTCTTAACAAAAATTAAGCAGATAGCTAACATTGGAACCTATTTAAAGCTCTTTAAGTTGCATTGTATTTCCCTTTGTGGAAGTATATGTTTTCCTTAAGGGTGTGAATTTCTTTATTTGAATTGGGCATATGTTTTTCTAACGTAGCTTTCCCAGGGAAATTTGCTGAGACTGTTTTTTGAGTAAATTCTTAACTCGTATGCCTTTATCTATTTTTACTTTAAGCTACCTGTGTTGTACACTTGGTGTGTGAGTTGATTTCTAGAGAATGTAATTTTATTTTGCT
Source organism: Prionailurus bengalensis (assembly GCF_016509475.1). Classification (NCBI taxonomy): domain Eukaryota; kingdom Metazoa; phylum Chordata; class Mammalia; order Carnivora; family Felidae; genus Prionailurus; species Prionailurus bengalensis. Next base: position 185,140,206 of record NC_057344.1, on the reverse strand, counting down.
GTTTATCTAAACCAGACTTAATTAGTAAAGAATAAGGCACCTATTAAATTGTGTGACACATTCTAGAACAAATTGGAATTCTTGCTGCTGCCTGTAATTATCACAAATAATTGTGTATAAGGTGTATGTATTTTTTTATATGTACACTTGGGGGAGATGAAAATGTGGACCTTATTTTCTCATTCAAAATGAATGCTGCTAACTGGTTTGCTTTTTTTTTTTATTTTTATTTTTTTATTTAATGTCTTTATTTTTGAGACAGAGAGAGACAGAGCATGAGCAGGGGAGGGGCAGAGAGAGAAGGGGACACAGAATCCAAAGCAGGCTCCAGGCTCTGAAGCTGTCAGCACAGAGCCTGACATGGGGCTCAAACTCATGGACTGTGAGATCATGACTTTAGCTGAAATCAGACGCTTAACTGACTGAGCCACCCAGGCGCCCCTAACTGGTTTGCTTTTTTAGGTATATATGGCCGCGACTGGGCGGTGGTAGATAATCAGAAAGTGATTCCTAATTGTACACATGACATTTACTTTTTTTGTTGTTGTTAATACAAATGATGCTTTATTCATGATGTTTCTTCGTATGCATATTTTTCCACAGTCACAGATTGTCTACCTATATAATAAATTTCTTGAATTATTAACAGACATTGTTAAAATGTGTTCCAAAAAGATTGCACAAATTTAAACTCCCGACAGTGTGTGAGATTTCTGTTTGTCCACTTGTGCACTAACACTGAGTATTAGCAAAACTTTACATCTGTAAGCGAATCTTGCATAATTATCAAGAGAACATAAAAGCTGTATCAGGAAGCTGGCCATAGTCTTTTATATGACACCTCCCCTGAATGTTTTTGATAGGTTTGTCACCACCAGTTTCTGTGGCAAAGCAGGGTCAGGCCAGCAACTTGATCGAGAGATTAGTGTTTCTCAAAATGTGGCCTTTTTATTCTGATACAATTTCAGTTTACAGAAGAATTACAAATATACTACAAGGAAAATGCCAGGTATCTCAAGTGTTAACATTTTACCACATTTGCTTTATTCTTCTGTATGTCTACACACACACACACACATGCACGCACGCACACTTTATTTTCTCTAGACCATTTGAAGGTAAGAAGTAGACAACTTTCTTTTAGTTTCCCTAAATATTGTGGTGGTTGTTTCTAATAAAAATAAGGACAGTCCCTTACATAACCCCTGTACAATTATCACACCTAGGATGTTAAGATTGATATAATCCTGTTCTCCACTCTGCTAGCTCTATTCAGATTTTGTCAGTTGTCTGAATAATGTCCTTTATAGCAGAAGTAAATTCTGGATAGTATGTTGCACTCAGTTATCATGTGTCTTTAGTCTCTTTTAATCTGGCCAGTTCCTCAGTTTTTTATCTTTCATAACCTTGATGCTTTTTATTTTATTTTATTTTTTTAGTTTTTAACGTTTTTTATTTATTTTTGAGACAGAGACAGAGCATGAACAGGGGAGGGGCAGAGAGAAGGGGAGACACAGATTCTGAAGCAGGCTCCAGGCTCTGAGCTGTCAGCACAGAGCCCGACGCAGGGCTCGAACTCACAAACCTCGAGATCATGACCTGAGCCGAAGTCGGGCACTTAACCGACTGTGCCACCCAGGCGCCCCCAATTTTTTTTAAAATTTTTTTTCTTTTTTTTTTAATGGTAACCTCGATGCTTTTAAGAGTATAGTTCAGATACTGGGCGCCTGGGTGGCTCAGTCGGTTAAGCATCTGACTTTGGCTCAGGTCATGATCTCACCGTTCATGAGTTTGAGCCCCATGTCTGGCTGTGTGCCAACAGCTCAGAGCCTGGAACCTGCCTCGGATTCTGTGTCCTCCTCTCTCTGCCCCTCCCTCCGCTCACACTCTTTGTCTCTCAAAAATAAATATTGAAAAAAAATTTTTTAAGTAATTAAAGTATGGCTCGGTTATTTTGTTGACTAATCCATGCTTCAGGTTTAAATTTTCTCGTGTTCATCTTCAGTTTCTACATTTTTTTGGCAGTAACATCACAGAAGTGATAATGTACTCTACTTAATACATTATATTAGGAAGCATTGTCGGTTTGTCCCATTCAGTCTTTTGATAAATGAAATTAGCATAGTTTGCCCAGTGTACGGTTGCCCCCTCTTCTAGAAGCCATAGATTTTAAGATGCATACTTTTCATATAAGATCTCATCTGCAGTGTTAATGGATGCCAGTGTTCTCGCAACTCAGTTATGCCATCTGGATAGTAAGGCTTATGGCTCTTGCAGATTTAACCCGAGAAAGCCCTTCCCCAGGTAATGGATTTTGGAAAGGCACCCCCTTATCCCAGTAATAATATTGGAAATATCTAAGAAGGCAGATACTGAGAATAGCTGGAGATGATGGTCTCAGTCACCCTTCAGTTATGTCTTTCCGCTTTTCCTGTTGCTTTTCACAAACTGCTGCCACATTGTTACAAAGATGACTTTGATATTTTTCTTTTATTGTAAAGAAAAGGTAGAATCAAAATTAAAGAAACCATGCTTTTAGATGTTCTACCAGTACAGGGAATTGGGGGAAGCACGTTTCTTCACCTGATGGGGCCAGCTGCAAGCATGGCTTGTCTTTGAAATCTACCCCGTAGGATATTTGTTCTCATAGAAACACATTTAATACATGTGATGGCCAGGAGGGCACGTGGTGCCAAGGACCACTGGTTGCACCTCAACAGGTTGTGAGCAGTATTGTTACCAAATGTGATTCTTGAGGGAAGAGCAAGTTCAAAACTAGAAATTAAAGTAGAACAAAGGCAGACATGTTTTGCTCAAAGTTGTGTGACTTAATAGGCTGTTTTCTGCCACGGACAGAGAATGGATGAGCTTTTTACAGTAGAGATAAATTACATATTTATTTTTAAAAATTTTTCAATTGGTTAAATATTAATCTCCAGTTCTATCCAATAGGTACAATATGTAGTTTCTAAAATTTTACTTTTGTTAATTACATAGAAGAACATCTTTGCATATATTTCACTGTCCATGTGTCCTAATAGCATATACATTCCATAAAGACATAGATTTGTTCACTGATGTATTCCATATATCTATACTTGATTTCTACTAGGTGAATGAATGAATCTGGAGACAAGGACAGAATGTTATATGTAGCCTTTTCTAATTAGCCTCTTATATTTTTTTGTGAGTAAATTATCAAACAGCTTCCTAGTATATTTTGCTTTCTTTTCATATTATACATTATCATAAAATAGAATAATAATGTGTATTACCTATTTGTTTCCTTCTGGTGGCATGGCCAGGTGTGCATTCTTGAGGATATGAGTCAACATTACTAATTTTTCCTCAATCAAGTGCTATTTTATTTCACTGTCTTAAATCATGGGAATCCCAATACTTCCAACTGTATAAAATTAATATGCTGTTTACAGCAAATTTGGTATAAAATTTAGTTTATGAGTTTGGATTGTTCATGCTTTCTTTTCTACTCATTTCCTGCAAATACTACACCAGTGTCTCTTGCCTTTATTTTATTCTCATTTCTGTTAAAGCAGAAAATTTGTGAAATACAGTAAAATAGAGGCAGTTGCTTTTAGTTCCACAACCCAGGGGTACAAGAGTTTCCCAAAGACTTGAGCTTGCTTTTCCAGCCACCTCTGTTTTTAAAACTGATGTTCTAATATTGTTACTCTAGATAACATCAGGTTTTGGGGACTTTTTGTAGCAATGTGTCATGATCAAGTCATGATCTCATGGTTCATGGGTTCGAGCCCTGCATCAGGCTCTGTGTTTCCCTCTCTCTCTGTCTCTCTCTCAAAAATAAATAAACATTAAAAAAAAAAGCCAGAATCATAACTTTCCCCCTTAGATATATAAGCAGATTATTATATATTATTACATTTAGTCAGAACTACATTTTATATAATACAGCATGCATATAATTTGAGAAACTTCTTGCCGATGAGATATCGATAATATATACTATCAAAAAGATAATTGGATAGCAGTGATTCTTTGTCACAATGAAGAATTAATTCCGTATTTTATAAAATTAAAAGCATCCTTAGAGTACTTAGGGATTTAGATTATTTTTTATTGTTAAATACACCATACACCTATTATGAAAAGCATTTTACATGAGAGTGGTCTACACTTGGTTGGTCCAACTTATTTCTGGTTCAGTTGTTAACACAGATCATGTGAATAGACACCTTGTTTTTATTTTTTATTTTTGACACCTTGTTTTTAAAATAGATTGCAAATAAAGATAAAAATTTATGCCTGTCTTACCATTCCCTATTATAAGAGTGAGAGATAGAGTTTAATCTTTAAATTATAATCAGTCTATGAGAAATTGATAATGGACTGTAGTCATTTCTGCTGAAAGGTGAATATTTTGACTGCATGATATAAATATTACATCATGAATTTTTTTGAGTCATTCATGTTTAAAAATGGACCTTCTTTTTTGCAGTAGATAATTCTTGAAGTTGTATATATTGTATATCAGATTAGTAGTGAAAATTACAGGATTCATAATGCACCTTATTATGTAACTTGACATTTTAAAATATGTAGACCTATAAATTTTATTAAATAATTAGCATTTAGTTCAGCTGCAAGCTTCAGAATACTTCATTGTGAACCTAGTAAATGCTTTCATGACTTTTCTTTAAAAACCCATTTTCTTATTCTTCCCCTATTGCAGTAAATACAGTAACCGTTAGTTTTAATGAGATAGTGTGATGGCGTATGCATTAAAGAAGGGACTGGGATCGCTCGCAACAGTTAATGGAGGTGCTTTATTATCTAGTGAAGAAGCAATTTAATTTTATTAACAGATTCCTCACCTTAGGATGGTGCCTAGATAGAATGTTGCTAAATTTTGAAGTGCTGTTCCAAGCTCAACATGCAAACTTGCTGAGTTCTCTTGCTCATGTTTTCTGTAGGGGCAGGAGGGATTCTGCAAGAGAATGTTGTGTAATTGTTGATTTCATCCAAGGGGTATTTCCAAAAAGGAATAGAGACAGATATTTTAATTAGCACTTAGTTGTTAATCTAATTTTGAAAGCATTTCAGAGCACCGAGAAACAAAATTTATGTTTCAATTGTGAGTACAGTGGATCTCTTACTCGTCCTGTAATAAAGCTATGTCAGATCCGAAAGGGTGCCTGATGGTTGGAATATTAGTATGGAATGCTAGTATGAAGGGTACCATGTCATGATCTCCATTGGAAAGTTTTATTTATTTCGTTAGCTGTGTCTCCGTAAAATTTTCACCGTTTTAACCACCTCACTTTGCTTGTCTTTATAAAGTGCAACTGTGCTCTTTCTTACATACACAGTATATGCAAAGAAACATTTTAAAGGCTGTCTTAAACTTCTTGGTTTTTGTAAACTATATCTAACGTAGTAAGGCAGTTTAATGGTACGTGTAATCAGTTTGAAAAATTCAAAAAAGTCTTCCGTTTGGAAAAAGATTCAGGAGTAGATTTTCAGCTTTAATTCCAGAACTGAAATTTACAGATTAGCCAGTAGTTCAGTGAGTGTTTGTTGTTGTTGTTTTTTGTTTTTCAGTAGTTCATTGGTTTAGAACCTGTGGTCTTCAGTGGCCCTGCTGATGTTGCTGCTAAAACATTGTGTTTTGTTTCTTGGTTTTTATTTATTTTATTTTATTTTATTTTTTTAACGTTTATTTATTTTTGGGACAGAGAGAGACAGAGCATGAACGGGCGAGGGGCAGAGAGAGAGGGAGACACAGAATCGGAAACAGGCTCCAGGCCCTGAGCCATCAGCCCAGAGCCTGACGTGGGGCTCGAACTCACGGACCGCGAGATGGTGATCTGGCTGAAGTCGGACGCTTAACCGACTGCGCCACCCAGGCGCCCCGTTTCTTGGTTTTTAAAATTGAATATCCTGCAGGGCAAAATCAAAGAATTAATAAGTAATTCTTCCAACAGAAACTTAGATTGTTTACTCCTATTTTTGTACTATTTGAGTTAGAATACTATTTCAGTATTTCAGGGTTAACAAAAATGTAGTCACAGATACCCATTGTTTATAAATCCTGAGTTCATAAACAATGTCATATAGCATTAAATTACACAACAAAATGTACTACATCAGATGCTAAGGCTTTTATCATCAAAGTTAATAATTTTGTGGGACATTAAGTACAGTAGAGAACTCTTAAGTCAAATTAGGCTTTGCAACCTGTAACTGATTATGAGCAAGTCACTTAGCCTGTTTGTAACTTCAGTCTGCTTGAAAACACAATTCTGTTGGTCCATTTTCAAGTGTTGTGCTTCCACCATCTCTTAGAGAACCTCGCAGTGGAAATAGGTCATCACGTAGAAGTTAGTTTCTTCTTCCTCTATACTTATTTATTCTTATTAACATCACGCTTAGTTCCTTATTTCATAATTTTGGCTTGCCAATTTATAACAAAAGTGTAGTAATAATGACTAACATTTGTTGAGCACTTACTGCATACCAGGCACTATTTTATGTGTTTCTAAATATTAACATATTTAATCCCTTCAACACCTCTTTGAGGTAAATGTAGTCACGGTGCCCTCTTCCCATGTGAGGAAACTAAGGTCTGGAGAGTCAGGTAACTTCAAAGTTACACAATAGGAAAATACTAAATCATGGATTTGAACTCAGCTAATTTTACTCTAGAGAGTTTTTCTTAACCTCCGTGCTGTATTATAATTGCAGCCTAAATTGTGCTTTCTTGACCCTTGCTCAAGCTTTTCTCCTTGCCCTCTTATAACCAGTTGAAATGCTTTTGTTTGTCCACTTAGCCTATTTCTTTCTGAAGGGCCATGTACTAGAAGCTTCTTGAGTAGTCAACATCTAGGTTTTTTTTTTATTTTGTTTGCATATAATTGACACAGTGTTACATTAGTTTCCTGTATAGCATAGTGATTCAACTTTTCTCTGTGTCTGCTGTGCTCACCGTAAGTGTAGTTACATTCTGACACCGAACAACACTATTACAGTGTCGTTGACTATATTCCCTATGCTGTGCCTTTTATTCCTGTGACTTACTCATTCTATAACTGAAAGCCTGTGTCTCCTGCTCCCCCTCACCCATTTTGCCCACCGCCCACTCCCTTCCCTCTGGCAGCCATCAGTTTATTCTCTATAAGTCGGATTCTGATTTTTAATTTTTTTAACTTCACATATGAATGAAATCATGGGGTATTTGTCTTTCTCAATCTGACTTACTTCCCATAGTGTAATACCCTCTAGGTTCATCCATGTTTTCTCAAATGACAAGATCTCCCCCCCCTTTTTTTAATGTGTTCATGATATTGTGTGTGTGTGTGTGTGTGTGTGTATGTGTACACACACCATAGTTTCCTTATCCATTTGTCTATCAATGGTCCTTAGGTTGCTTTGATATCTTGGCTCTTGTAAATAATGCTGCAATAAACAAAAGGGTACATGTATCATTTTGAATTCGTGTTTTCATTTTCCTTGGTTTAAGTACTCAGTAGTGGAATTACTGGGTCATAAGGTATTTCTGTTTTTAATTTTTGAGGAACCTCTATACTGTTTTCCACAGTGACTGTACCAATTTACATTCCTACCAGCAGTGCGCAGGGTTCCTTTTTCTCCATATCCTTGCCAACACTTGTTATCTTTTGTGTTGTTTATTTTAGCCATTCTTACAGGTGTTAAGGTGCTGTCTCGTGGCTTTGATTTGCATTTCCCTAATGATTAGTGATGTTGAGCATCTTCTCATGTGTCTGTTGGCCATTTGTATGTCTGGAAAAATATCTATTCAGGTCCTCTGCCCATTTTTAATCAGATTATTTTGGGTGTTGAGTTGTAGAAGTTCTTTATGTATTTTAGATATTAAGTCCTTATTAGATATATCATTTGCAAATATTTTCACCCATTCAGTAAGTTGCCTTTTTGTTTTGTTGATGGTTTCTTTCATTGTGCAAAAGCATTTTAGTTTGATGTGGTCATAGTAGTTTATTTTTGCTTTTGTGTTTCCCTTGCCTTAGGAGACCTACCTAGAAAAATATTGCTGTGGCCACTGTCAGAGACGTTACTGCCTACTTCTCTTTTAGGATTTTTATGCCTTCAGGTTTCCCATTTATGTCTTTAATCCATTTTGAGTTTATTTTTGTATGTATTGTTAGAAAGTAGTGTAGTTTCGTTCTTTTGCATGTACTAGCCCAGCTTTCCCAGCACCACTTACTGAAGAGACCCTTTTCTCCATTGAATATTCTTGTTTTCTTCGTCATAGATTAATTGACCATATAAACACAAGTTTATTTCACGGTTTTCTGTTCCATTGATTTTTGTGTCTGTTTTTGTGCCAGTACCATACTGTTTTGATTACTACAGCTTTGTGTAGTATATCTTGAAATTTGGAATTGTGAGACCCTTAGCTTTGTTCTCCTTTTTTCAAGATAACTTTGGCTATTCTTGGTCTTTTATGGTTCCATACAAACTTTGGTATTATTTATCAGCAGCTGAGTTTAAATTTCAACTCTGCCTGCCACTTAACTTACTTAGTGGGCAAGTTGCTTTCTGCATTTTTTAAATGGGCCAATATGTGCTTTACAGAATTGTTTTATATTAATTAAAAAGAGTAATGTATAGAATATGTATAGCAAAGTGCCTCGCACATGACAGACACTGGTAAGCTCTATACCACCTCTTGGGCTGTGAGGATTTTTCTGAGTGCTGCAGATTGTGTGAGACTGGGTGTCTTTGGTTAGTTGTGGGGTTTTTTTGCAAGGTGTCTCTAGGAGGTATTGGTCACACTCCTCTGATCATTGTGCTACATGCTCAGAGTGGGTATGTAAGGCGTACTTAGGGTGTGTTGTTTTTGTTTAGAAACCATTTTTAAAGTATGTATTTTGTTATTTCTGGGTAAGGATGGTTGCTAAAGGACGTCCCTTTGTGCTGTTCTTAGTAGAGTTGAAGTATACGTCGCAAAGGAGATTTCATGGTGCCTAAAAAGCTTCCTGTGGAATAACAGCCTATATATATTTATTTATTTTTCTTATTTTTTCCAGAAAATTTGGTGAGCGGCCTCCACCTAAACGACTCACTAGGTAAGCATTATATTAGTCTTTCACCCAAACATTAAATGAAAATACCAGATCCTGTCATCTTAAAAATGATATTAGGTGCTCTTGAAGTGATTCAGATACTGGTATCTAGATCATAAGCTTCTTCCCATCCTTCCCTACGTCCTCCCCCCAAAACCAGGCTAATCAGGTATAGTTCAAAGGGGAAAATGAAACCTTTTAAGAAGTAATCTTGAGTATGATATAGTGAACATAACAAAGGCAACAATGTAAAGATAGCTTCCGATACCTGGCCAATCTAGCTGCATTTAGCTAATCATAATTTATTGATTATAAGTGAAACTTGAAAGATAAATGCTTTAAAAAAATTTAAAGAAATATAAGATTTTAACCATTTTAAGGAGACTATAAATACTACATTGTGTTCTAATTATGCGAATTAATTTTACAATATACATTTTAATTACAAATGTTAAATTTGAAAGGATTAGTCTTAAATGATTTAAAATTTTTTCAATCAGCATTTGTAAATAAAAAAGATACCCGTTGCACAGTTACAGCCCTAGAGTTTATGCTAATCCTGCATTGTTAGTATCCTTCAAGAAAATTATATGCATGTATAAGCATATCCTTGTCATTTTTTCTTTTTCTTTTCTTAAGTCTGGCATCATACTCTACCATCGTTCTGGACCTTTTAGCTCCACCTAACCGTACATCTTCTACCTTGTTCTCTTTCATATCTCCGTAGTCTTTTATTGCCTTCACACTGCTCCTTCTTTAATATTTCACATTGATGGCCATTTGGGTTATTTCCACATTATTGTTATTATTAAAAAAAATGTTGTACTCAAAGAATGATGGAGACATGCTACAAGGACACAGAAAGGGAGCCAGTTTAAATAGGTTCTCCTTAGCCAAATCATGAGCACTTTAATCTTCAAAATAAATAATGATAGTAATAGAACCCACAGAATAAAATATAGTTTAAAAGTCTACACTGAGTTAAAGAAATGCCTCTGTAGTGGAGGCTAGGAATTTTTCTTATAGCAGAATTCCATCTAATAAATGGAGAAGGAATGATGGAACTAGGAAATCACACTTTGGCAACCACTACAGTAATAATTGTTTCAGGCAGAAAAACTATCGGTTTAAAGTTTGATGAGAAACAAACATTTACTTAGTCTCTAAGTGTATCCTCACAAAGTATGTATTAATTATAAAGGGAACAAAAGGAGCATGACAGTGAAGAAACTTGGCAGATATCACCTTAATGAAGTGATTGAAATTTAACATCACTAGTAGTGGACAAATAAACATCATGTGCATCCTCAGGAGGATGACATCATGTCACTTTTGTGATGTTCCTGCCAAAAATGCACAAGCTACGTCTAAGCATAAGGAAACAGACACAAATGAGGAACATTCTATAAAGTAAACAACATTTACTCTTCAGACTTATCAAGACGATGAAAAACAAAGACTGAGGAATAGCAGACTAGTGGAGACCAAAAAAATCATGACAGCTAAATTCACCTAAATTCTGGACCGGGAAAAAAATTTTCTTTTGTTTTAAAGCTGGAGTTAGCAAACTTTTCTATATTGGGCCAGATAATAAACATATTAGACTTAGCCACACTGAGGCTGTTGTGACTTCTCATCTCTTCTTACATCCCCAAATCAGCCATAGATATCAATATATAAATGAATGGAATGTCTGTATTTGAGCTCAAATTAATTTAGAAAAATTGGTGGCTGTTCTGATTTGGTGCAAGGGCATTAGTTTCTCAACACTGCCTTCCATACTCCAAATAAAGGACATTTGTGGGACAGTTGGCAACATTTGAATAAAATCTGTATATACAAGTATTGTATCAGTGATAATTGCATTATGCTTGTATATGGGCATGTCTTTGTTTTGGGGAAATGAACACTGAAGTATTTGGGTTCAGGGGCTGTATATCCACAATGAGCTCTTAAATTATTTAAAAACATAATATGCAAATATGGTAAAATACTGATATTTGGGGAGTCTGGAGGAAAGGGGACTAGTACAGTTCTTTGCCTACTTTGGCCACTTTCCTAGAAGTCTGAAATTACTTAAATTAGAAAGGTTTTTTTTTTCTCTAAAGACATTATATACAATTACTTGTTTGTATATATCGGGAAGAAATTTGAAGCAGAATTATTTAATTCACATTTATGGACATTTTGAAATTTATAGTTTAATAGATTATTTTATTTTATTACCAGTAGTAATAGATTGGAATGACTCCTAACCATAGAATATATTTTGGTGAATAAATCACTTGCTTTTAATGGGGATACCTCTGTAAAAATAGCAGTCACTGTGATGGTAATAAAGATCATAAGGAAATTTTCCTTTCCTTAAATATATACAATAATATAATTAGGCCCTGTTTACTTTATCATGATTTTCCATTTACTCTTTAAGCAGTTTTCCCTGTTTGGAAAATTTTTGTAAGCTTTTAAGCCTTCTGCTTTTGGCCAAAATGGAGTAACAGGGACTGGAATTACTCCAAACTGAAACAACTGAAAAAACCTGGACAAAATATATTAAAACAATGTTTTTCAAGATACCAGATGGCAAGCAAGAAAGGACAGTGAGCCTTGAGAGACAGGAGACCCGTGAGGTGAGCTCCACAGTTGCCCCAACTTAGTACCTAGAGAGTTTCTAGGACATGATGTAGGGAGAAGGAATCCAGGTGTGGAGCCTAGGAAGCACCTGGAACCAAGGAGATGGAGCTGGGAATCCGGGGGTCCACGGTGGCTAGAGTTCCCAGGCAGAGAGCTGGAGAGGAAAGAGCTATGTAGTTCTGGAGATCTGCAGAAGGTCCCTTCTTATCTTCAGCTGAGTATCGATCAACACACAAGTGTGAGGAAACTACCCAAGGCTGGGGGATAAAAATCAAGCTAAAGATTTAGAGGGGAAAAACATCCTGAAGCTCATACTACAAACTTGCCTGTTCCCACTAGCTAAAGTGGAAAAATGTAATTCATGATGCATCTACTACAGTACTGCACAGCAGGATTTTCCTTCAACAATGGTGCAAAATTTGGCCAACACCAAATGCTGCTGATTTTACTGTTAGGTAAAAGTTTTGTTAAAAAACTCAAAAACAAGATTGAAAGGATCAAATTCTTTCCAAGTAACTTAAATATATACCAAGACAAAGGTCAAGAATATTTACAGGAATAGAAAAGTATCAAATACTCAGAAGTCAGATTTATTGTGCCTTAACATATAATTAAAATATACCAGTCATACAAAAAAGCAGGAAAATATGATCCATAATGAGGGAAAAATTCAGTCAATTAAAACCAACCCAGCAGTGACAACATCTGACGGAATTAGACAAAGACATTAAAGCAGTTATTGTATTTGTCTTCTATGTGTTCAGTGTGCTAAGACCAGGAGTTTGAGATTTTTTTTCGTTAAAGGATCAGGTGGTAAACATTTTAGTTTTTGTGGCCCATGTATCCTCTGTTGTAACTACTCAGCTCTTTTGTAAAAAAAAATAGCCACAGACGATGTGTAAACAAATAGGCATGTCTGTATGCTGGAGTACAATTTTCTGTCACAAAGAGGGGTGCATCAGATTTGGTTTATGATTGTAATTGCAGATCCCTGAGCTAGAGAAGAGATTGAACAAGTTAAATGGAGGACATGGAAGATTTTAAAAGGTATCTAAATCAGATTTCCTAGAGAGGAAAACTACAATATTTAAGATGAAGAAATACAGTTGATGGGATTAATTATAGGTACATACTGCTGAAGAAGAGACTAATGAACTTGAAGACATAACAATAGAAAGTATCCAAAATGAAGAACACAGAAAAAGTTCTTGGGGTAAAATAACTCAGTCTGTAAGGGAGCTGTGGTTTATGTTCAAGTGGGCTAATATCCAAGTAATTGGAGTCAGCAAAGGGGGAGATACGATTAAAAGAATAGATGAAGAGATAATGGCTGAAATTTTCCTTAACTTGGTGAAAATTGTAAAACCATAGTTCTGAGAACTCAGTGAACCCAAGCGCAAAAGCTACACTGGAGCATATTATAATCAAGTTGCTTAAAGTTGGTGATAAAGAGAAAATGTTAAAAGCAACAGAGAAAAAAGATGTGTACAAAGGAATGAAGACAGATGAGGATGATGAGAGACTTTTCATCTGAAATCTTCCTAAGAAGACAATGAGACAAGAGCTTTAAAGTACTCAAAGGGGGAAAAAAAGGCAGCAACCTGGGATTCTGTCCCTGGGCAAGACAAAATAAAGACCTTTCTAGACATAAAAAAATGGAAAAGAACTTATCATATTCAGGCCTGAACTACTAGAAATGTTAAAGAAATCTTTCAAGCAGGACAGTCATAGCAGATAGAAATCAGATTCTGTACAAATTACTATGAAGAAAGAAAGGTGACATCACTACAGATTCTACTGATATATAAAGGATAACAAACAAATATTATAAATAAGTTTCTGTTAATAATTCAACAACTTTTGAAGAAATGCACACATTTCTTGAAATTAGCAAACTACCAAAGCTTACTCAAGAAGAAACATAAACTGAATAGCCCTAATGTCTAAAGAAATCGAATTTGTAATTATAAACCTTCCCACAAAGAAAACGACAGGCTCAGATGATTTCACTCTTGAGGTCTTCCAGACGTATGAGAAGTAAATTATACCAGTTCTATATACACTCTTCCAGAAAATTGGAGAGTAGGATGTACTTCACAGTGCATTCTGTGAGGACAGCATTGCCCTGTTTTAAAAGCAGGGCAAAGACATTTCAAGAAAATAAAACAATAGACCAGTATCCCTTACAAACACAGATGCAAAAAGTCTTAAATTTTCAAAATGAAAACAACAATGTGGCTTTATCTCACAAATGGAAATCAATGTAATTCATTATATTAACAGAACAAAAAGGAAAATCATGTGGTCACCTCAAGAGATTTAGAAAAGCTTTTGACATTCATCCTTGATCATAATTTTCATCAAACTAGGAACAGAAGGGTATTTCCTGCTAAAAAAGTATACCTACAAAAAAACTATGTTTAACACAATACTTAACTGTGAAAAGACTGAATGTTTTCCCTCAAGATCAGGAACAATGCAAGATTGTCTGCTTTCACCGCTTCCATTTAACATTGTACTTGAAGTTCTAGTTAGTACAATCAGTTCAGGAAAGAAAAGGACGCCATCCAGATTGGAAAGAAAGAAGTAAAACTGTCTTTATTTGCAGACATGATCATCTATATGGAAAATCCTATGGAATCTTAAAAAGCTGCTAAAACTAATAGGTGAGTTTTGTCAAGATAGTAGGATACGTGATCAACATAAAAATGAATTGTTTTTTTATGTGAACGGTGGGAAATTGAAATTTAATAAACAATACTATATATAATCACATCAAAAGTATGTAATTCTTAGGGGAAAATCTGACACGAGATGTAAAAGCCCTGTGCACTTGAATCTTTAAAATATTGTTGAGAGAGCTTGAAGTCCTGAATAAATATTCTTGGGACAGAAGATTCAATATTGTTAAGATGTCACTTCTTGCCAAATTGATCTATGGATTCAACTTAATACTTGTCAAAATCCCAGTGGACTTTTTGTAACAGTTGACAAACTGTGAAATTTATATGGAAATGCAAAGAACCTTAAGCTACATTCAGTAATCATGGATGGTATTGGTGTAAAGACAACCAGGTAAATCACCCTAACAGAATAGTGGCCAGAGGAAGTTTTTGAGGTATATGTTCTTCATTCAAGGTGCAAAGGCAATTTAGTTAAAGGGTCTTTAAAGATTCTGGAACATTTGTATGTCCATATGCCCCTGTCATTTATATACATAGACACAAAATAACTATGATCCGTGGCTAGAACCATATGCAAAGATTAGCTTAAAATATACCTAAATGTAAAACTTCAAATTATATATATTTTAGAAGAAAATACAGGAGAATATCTTTGTGACCTTGGATTAGGCACATATTTCCTAGATATAACACCAAAGCACTAACTCTGGAAGAAAGAAATGAATAAATTTTACCTCTTCAAAATTATGAGTAAAACATTTGTATCCAGATTATGAAAATAATAAAAAGTCAATAATAAGGAAATAACCCATTTTTTAAATAGGAAAATGATTTAGATAGGTACTTCTCCAGACACTGTGGCAAATAACCACTAAAGAAATGCAAATTAAGACCACAATGAGATATCTAGTAGGAAGAACTGGTACTCTTATACTCTGGTGGTATGTAAAGTAATACAACAATTTAGGAAAATAACCTGGCACTTTCTGAAAAAGTTAAGTACACTGCTACCATATGGTGCAGCCATTCCATTTTTACATATTTATCAAGAGAAATTAAAACATAATGTGAATACAAAGACTTGATCACAGGTGTTTGTGGTAGTGTCAGTTATAATAGCCAAACAGGCATAACCCAAACATCTACCAACAGGTGAGTGAATCAACAAATTGTGATGTATTCTACAGAGGATTTCTATTCAGCAATAAAAGGAATAAACTGTGGATACATGCAGCAACATAGATAAAATCCTATGATAATTATGCTCTGTTTTCAAAAGAAGTCAGAAAAAAAAGGATACATACTGCATGATTTCATTTACACAAAATTCTAGAAAATGGAAACAAATCTATAATGGCAAAGCAGATCAGTGGTTTCCCCGGGGACAGGGAGAGACAGGAGGAGGGATTAGAGGCAGAAGAGAAACGGGAATGAGGACTATCTTTGTAATGTGGTGATGGTATATACATATACCAAAACAACCCACTGTACACTTACATTTTACTGTGTTCCAGTTAAATCTAGGGGCATTTGGGTGGCTCAGTCGGTCAAGCATCCGAGCATCCGACTTTGGCTCAGATCACGATCTCACGGTCTGTGAGTTCAAGCCCTGCGTCAGACTCTGTGCTGACAGCTAGGAGCCTGGAGCCTGCTTCACATTCTGTGTCTCTCTCGCTCGCTGCTCCTCCCCCACTCACACTCTGTCTCTCTCTCTCAAAAGTAAATAAACATTTAAAAAAATAAAGTTGTAAAAGATTTTATTTGCTTTTATCCTTTAAAAATACCCTAAAAGGAATTAATATATCTTCAAGGGGAGAATTCAGTTAAGGTTTATTTCTTTTTAAATCTTTTTTAAAGATGGCAAGCTTACAGATTTTTATTCTTTATTATCAAAGCTAATATAAAGCAAATTTAGCAAAACAGTTTGTATAGAACAGAAAATTGGAATGTAAAAATCAGTGACCAATTCTATGATAAAAATTTAATTTTAAACCCAAAATTAAAAATTAGGAAGTTTTCCCTTTTGATAGTATAGCAAATTTAGGTTTCCTCTGGTTCCTTTTAATAATATTTTCCCATTTTTCCTTTAAAGAGTTTTCTGTTAGGAAAACTTTAGTGTCTTTTATTCTATCAAAAATATTTTTTAAAGGAATTTTATATCTCTTTTATTGGGGTATGGGGAAATAGGGAGTTTAATTCAGAGAAGGTCCCTTAAGAAATAAATCTTCTAAACCTACCCTACTCTGTCTGTACCCTCATCTTCCAAATTAAGAAATAATAGAAAAAAAAGCCTTTTTATTTAGAGGATGATATTGTGGGTAGTGTTCAAAACACAATTATACCTCCTCAAAATTTAAATTTTTGATTAAGGATAGTTAACACTATGTACTTACTATTCAGTGTTATTATAGATCCACTTTTTTTTCCTTTTAAATAATTGCATTCTTTCAGAAATACAAATAGAATCAATTGAGTACTAACTTACAAGGGCATCCTACTCTCCTGAAATAGTCCCTGTAATGTGGCTTATGGGTACAGCAGACTGGATTCAAAAATAAAACCGAATGCCCAGACCTTATATTAATATATAGAAACAGTTGTTCTTTTATTGTGGAGGCTTCTCGTTTTGTCATTTATAGCCTGGGGCCATCAGTAAAAATATTAGTTGCAATGCAATTAGGTGTCAGTCTCCAGGAATGTGTGCCTATCCCTTATGTGAGAGTATGTCTGAACTCTGGAGTTATGACCGGCAACAGCACTGTAACACATACTTTTAGGAAACATAGATATTACTCAACCTAATACCCCATTGTACTAAGAGACTTTGCCCTATTGTCAACAATCAGGTTAGAACTGGAATTTTGAATATATTTGTGTTCTGGGTAACCTTCAAAGTCATGTACTCTTAACTTTCTTCCCCTTTGTGACACTGCAGACTGGTACCCACTAATTCATGCATTTGCTTGAATTAATTTAGTACCAGGATTTCTTTTGTAAGGTTCTTTCTCCCCCCCCCCCCCCCTTGGGCTTGCTGTAATTGTAATTGTTGGAACTATTTTATGTTATTTAGTCTGAAAACCTGTTTTCTATCACTTGGACTATAACACTGTTGTTTTGTTTTGGATTTTTTCTGAAGCCCTATTCTCTGTTGGTCTCACTGCCACCCCTCTGTTCTCATTGTACATGTACAAACCTCAATTACTCTCCTGGTCACCCTATAGACAAACTCAGTATCTAAAGCTACTTCTTGGTTTGTTTTCAAGGTTGCTCCAGAGTAAGTAGTAACATTCTAAGATGATAGTTAAGATTTAACCTCTGTATCTGTTGTCTACTTCACAGGTTATATATATTTTGTCAGTATCTGTGTATTAATTTTGGGATTCCATTGCCTTTCAGTGAGCCCCTATTTTTTTCTTTTTGGATCTCTTTTCTTTCTTGTCCACTGCATGCAGTTTTGAGAAGCATTTTACCAGTGCCTGCTGAGAAACTCTTAAAGCAATGTATTCTCACCTACCCTGGATTATAGCTAAAATTACTGTTTGCTATGTCCATTTATGATCCACCCTCTTTGATTTGTGACAAGAGAATCCTCCATTCTTTATTAACTTAGGTCAGATTAATGTCTCTTTTGGTTCTTTATTTGTATTCAGATGTTACTAAGTGTTTTATATTACAGAGTACATTATTCATGTTTTAACCTAATTATGGATTTTACTTTATCATAAGAACCATGGGTAGCAAACACCATATAAACTAAGTAGAAATGAGATGAATTTAGATTTATAGTAAAATAAAACTATAAAGTTGAGTATACATTGAGAGTAACGTGTGATCTTTGCTCTGTATGGTTATTAGGTAGTTTATAACTGGTAAATAATTCATATAAAAATGGTTGCAACTAATATTCACCTTAGGCCAGTCATATGTTTATAGGACATTTTGGGGGAAGAAGAAAATGAGCTGGAATAGGAAGGGTCTGCGGGGTCCTTGGGATTCAAGGAGCCAAGTTTGGATCAACCAGGCCTAGATATGTAAGAACCGAGGTGATGACTTAACCTTTGAATGTCAGCACTCCCTACTGTTACATGTTCTCAAAATCCTCAAGTCTCCGATTTTTCTCTACACGGGTAAAGCCTTAAAGAAGTAGTGAAATGGTTTATTTCCAAAATAAACTTCATAGAATACAGAAGTGATGATGACCCAATCCTTATAATATGGTGGCCTTTGTCTATTTGGGAGGGGGAACCATGAGATCATGACCTGAGCGGAAATCCTGAGTCTGACGCTTGACCAACTGAGCCACCTAGATGCCCCATCAAATAATTTTTACGTTCTAAGGAATCGTTAAATGAAATTAACAAAGAATATACTTCAGACTTGTTAGAATAATAACTATTCCAAGAAACTGGGATTTAACTTTGTCATTCTTTTTCAGAATTCACTAATACAAAGTAGTAATTCTAGTAAGATTCTTACGATACCTACATTATGCTTTCCAATGCTAAAATTTCCCTTATTCTTTTAAAAAAGACAATGGATGATTTTGCCATCTTGTCGGAATACTTTTGGCTTCTCTCTAACCCAGTGGTTTTCAACCCAGGTGACTTTGTCCTTCAACTCCCTTCACATTTACCATTATCTAGAGACGGTGTTGGTTGTCATAGTTTGAGGAAGGGTGCTACGGGCTTCAAATACGTAGATAGAAGTGTTGCTGAACACCCTACAGTGCACAGGATAGTCCCTCACAGCAAAGGATTATTTTGCCCAGGATGTCAATAGTACTGAAATTGAAACCCCATTCTGTTGGCAAAATCCTACTCTGTCTGGATGAAAGGCACATGGGCTGCATTCTGTGGGCTTTATTATTTAATTGTGTTTCTTCAGAATATATCTTTGATTGTTGGTTATGGCTACTTAAGATGCTGGAGGAAATGATCAGGCTTTAATTACCAGAGAACATAATTTTTAATGTGTTCGATGTTCTATTAAGAAAACAGGTTTTTTTTTTTCCTTTTTGAAAGAAGCTATATGGCCAATTAGTTATAAGGCAACTATTATTGATTATCTTAAGGTTCTAGTTGCTGTTTTAAGAAAGGGAAAGGATGAAAACTGGAGCTGTCATCTGCAATCACCATAAACAGCTTGAGATCTGAAATCTTTTGTCATAATCATAATTGTATACAGCTACTTCCAACATAGGCAACTAGCATGATGACCAGTGCCCAGGATGTAATAGGCTCTCAATAAATCCTGAATGGGAAGATGGGTAAATGTGCAGCTTACCTGTTGTGCCAAGTCAGGTGATACGCCTGAACATTTACCTCTAGGCCCTTTTCAAGTTTGCTCTGTAGCTCCAGTGGAAGTGGTGCCATGCCTTGCCCTCCTGCCCTTCTCCTTTCTAAGAAAATAATAATAATAATAATAATAGCAACAACAATAATAATGGGAAGAGTTTACGGACATTTTGTAGATGTCCTTTTGTGGGGCTAACTTTAAACGTGTATCTACACATATGTTTTATGGGTGAGAAAACTCAGGCTTGGTGACAAGAGTTAACATTCAGACCTGTGTGTGTGTGTGTGTGTCACAGCAAAGAGATTGCAAAGTATCTGATAGTATAATTTTGTCCTTGAGAGTTGCACTACCTAAGTTTGAATCCTGGGTATTTATCATCTTGCGGAAGTTATTTAACCTCTCCCCCATTTCTAAAATATGCCTACTAGTATGTCTCAGAGACTTTGTAGTCTGGGAAGACAAAAAATAAGATGTGGAATCTGACAAACATATGAAGTAACTGCTGACTGATACAATAGAGATATTATAATGATATAATGGTTAATGATATAATGCTTGTCATTGTATAGCTTGTCACTATAAATGCAAATATAATGTGTTAGGAGTAAGTATACTTAAAATTGCTACTTAAAATTTCTCTTTTCAAGTATATATCACTTTTTCAAGTTCAATGCTAAGAACTGGACTTCTCCACTAGCTTTGTCAAGATACTGACTGGCCTTCTGACTTTGTTCTTGGTTTCTTACGTACCCTGAATTCTATGATCAGGCATCTGACTTAGCAACCACTCAGAAACCTTATTGTTATCCTTTCCAGACTGTACCCCTTATCCATTACCCAGCAGTTTTGAGATTATGCTTTCTGTATTGCCACCCTTGAAATGCTAGTAGGATTTGGCACGATCACTTATGGATTCCACAACTAGCTATTCCTTTGATACTGATCTTTGGTCATTTTATTGTCCGTTCCTTTGAAGGTGTTGCCAATATTTATGTCTCCTTTCTTACCCATTAGACATTACAGTGGCTTCTCATTTTACAAATAATTTATAAGCCTTTCTGTTACCTGGCATTTGTTAGACTTCTTGCTAAAATTAAAATGACCTTGACCTCTGCAGCATCTCACCCTTTGATAGTTACCTCTTCAAGGTTGTCTCCTTCAATAGCATCTAATGCACAGCCTTAGTTCTCTCTCTTACTGGTTCTTCTCCATTTCCTTTTATACATTTTCTTCTTGACTCTCCTGTCACTATGCTTTCTTTCCAAGATTGCATTCACTGCTGTGGTTTTGTGTGTGAACTACACACCAGCAAACCCTATTTTTGCCCCCAGACCCCTTTCCGGAACTACAGATGAGTATTTCCAACAGCCTTTTGAATACTTAGAGCTTGGAGGTCCGGGATGCTTCAGAATTCACATTTGTCAAACAGAGTCTGTTAATATACACTTACTGCTCCCAAAACAAAAGATCTAAAAAATTATCAAGTCTTTTCCACCTCCCCTCCTACTATCTTGTTACTTCTTTTTTAGTATGTCAACCTTTTTTCAAGTTGTGTCTCAATACTTTCTAATCCTTTCCCTATTCCACCACAAAAAATTAACTGAAACGGAAAAATAATTGTACATTTAAAAAAACCCTTAAGATCTCCCATTGCCTTTTGTCTAGATTGAAAATCCAGATTCTATAGCACAGTGTTTTAAGAGATGGATTTTATTTTTTATTTTGTTACATTTAAATTTTTTATCCAGGTCTCTTAAGAAATTTGTAATACTTGCTACTGCTTTTATCATCATCTAGCATAGAATAATATTTGAATTAACTTAAGCTTTCATACTTTGTATATACATTTACAAATGTCAGATTTTCAAGGCGTTTGACAAGCCTCTCACAGTTTTACTGTACCCAGTTTATCAGCTTTATTCCCTTCAGTGGCTCACTTCAGACTCAAAGAATTGTTTCAGTTCCTGGCTGCCATTAACTGCAACACATTGGGCAAGACATTCAAAGTGGTAGGAACAATACTTTTACCTTTTTGAATTGTGAGGATTAAATGAAACAGTGCATATAACGAGATTGGTTCAGGGCCTGGCACGTAGTAATCAAGAAATATTAGCTGCTGTTTTGTTATTGTGTCTGCCTGATTCCTCAGCCTGAATCTCAGTGTACCCAGATGTGCCGGATCTTTTTTGTCTTTGTGCATACTTCTCCAGACTCTGGAATGCCCTGTTCTTTCCTCCTTCCACTTCCTGTGTCTACCCCTCTTCCTTTGGAATTTAACTCTTCTAAGAAATTTTTCCTAGCATGTACAGTTAACCCTTGAACAACAACATGGATTTGAACTGCATGGATCCACTTATATGCAGATTTTTTTGATAAATGCAGTATAGTACTGTAAATGGATTTTCCTTATATGATTTTTCTTAACATTTCCTTTAACTTACTGTATTAGAAGAATACAGTGTATAATACATATGACATACAGAATATATGTTAATCAATTATGGTTATCAGGCTTCTGGTCAACAGTCGGCTATTGGTGGGGGGGGGGGAGTCAAAAATTGTATGCAGATTTGTGACTGTGCAGGGTGCTGGCACCCAACCCCCACGTTGTTCCAGAGTTTATAGTTCTTTATCACCCCTAACTTTACATTAACATTCCTTTAGTGGTACTTTTGTTCATACCTCTGAGTCGTGTATTTTATTACAATTTGTTTTCCAAAGTCTTGTCTTCACTCGACTTCAGTGAAGTCCCTGGTGAAGTCCCTTCAGTGATAGGGATTAATTCTCAAGCTATTGGATCCCAGTGTTAGCTGCCCTGCCTTGCATCCAACAGGTTTTCAGTCAGTAACCACAAATGCTGCCATCTGGATTATCTCATTTAATACCCACAACTGCTCTGTGTTAGGTCTGCATTATTATCTGACTGGGTGAGGTTAAATGTTTGCCCCAAGCCACTTACTTTCTAAAGTGCTGCAAGTTCTGGGGGCGCCTGGGTGGCTCAGTCAGTCAAGCATCCGACTTGGGCTCAGGTCATGAGCTCACAGCTTGCGTAGTCTTTATGTAAGGCTGTTTTTTTAAGAACATGTAATAATGACCTAATGTGAAAAAGTTATGGCTTTGTATTCATTGGAAGATACTGATTCTAATAGCTGGGGGAGTGGCGCTGGTGGTGGTGGGTAATTAGATTGTTAAGTACAAAAGTGTTGCATACCATTAATTTTACAAACAATTAAAAGGTAAATCAGGAGTGTGTATAATGATTCTAACTAGATTCATTGTATAGAAGTTGTAATTGTGATTTGAGTTACAGCATAAATTCCAAGGCAACAGTTTCTTCTTTTAAAGAATAAAATACAGAGTTGAAGATGAACAGTATTATATAATATTTAAATTTAATTCTTGGGTTGGTTTTGCTTTTTTGTTTTCATTTTTAGAAAATAAAAATACTTTTAATTTTTTTTTTATCATACAGCATAGTAATATTCTAAATTTCACCCCCGTAATAGTAATATTTATATTTTACTTTAGGGAAGCTATGCGAAATTACTTAAAGGAGCGAGGGGATCAAACAGTACTTATTCTTCATGCAAAAGTTGCACAGAAGTCATACGGAAATGAAAAAAGGTAAGGTTATTGTTTTTCTGGCGGGTGGTTAATTGTAGCTATTACATGGATTTGCAAATGATGTATTAGTATACAGGTTAGAGGTGGTTTCTTTTATTGGGTTAATTTGTAAGTACAAAATAAAATATAGGGGATTTGCCCCTACCGAAGGGGAGAAACAAAGTGAACTGTGGCATATTTAATAAAGATCATCTGGCTAAATCCCTGATGTCATAAAATAAAAGAATCCATAATTTCAGGTGGGGGGGCTACATGATGTTCCCTAAGTATTTCTGTGGTGCATTAGCTTGTTCAAAAAATAGCTTTCCTTTTGGTGGAAAATGCAGTTTTATAAACATGTGACCCCCAGAGAACTATTTTGAAAAGAGGAAGGCTAACCAAACCCTGAACTGAACCATGGAGTGATTATAAGGAAAAGAGCTCCCAATGCTCTCCACCTTGACCCTGTGTCTATTTAGATTAAGAAAAACTAGTAAAATTGAGTTGGCAAGTTTGTACTCAGCATGTGGGCACTACAGAAATAACCTAGTGATCAGGTTAGCAGAATTAAATTATAACAAAAATGATCTTCATATTTAGCATCTGTTGCAGTATATTATAAATTTCGGCATCTTGGGTGTATAATTACGGACTTATTGTTGCTTTTCATCTGGTTGCTGGAGTTTTCTTGTCTTTGGGATTTTTTTGGATTGGCAAGAAAGGCACCAAATTGGTGTGAGAGAAGGAATGAAAACTTAGGTTTGGACGTTAGGTTGAAGGGGATGACTGATATTTTAGAGTGTGTGAGGTAAAGGAAACCTTAGCATATGCATCAGAGAAGGGAATTACTAAGGTCCTCTAAATCTGAGCCAAGACGAAGGTGAAGCTATTTAACTGATAACTTTATCCTCAAATAGGATGAACAAATGCAAGTAATATTTAGGACTCATACTGCCAAAGTGTTCTTTTTTTATCGTTATTCAGATTTACTACATTTCCGATTATTTTATCTTAATTGACTAATAAAATGTAATCATCTGATTTAGAATTAAATATGGGAAGAAGTTGGTATCTTCAGTTTGGGACATAGAAACCAAGTCAGTATCGTGGAACCCTCTTTTTTTAATGAAGTTGATACTGGATATTCTTTATACAAGTGAAATTGAGTGTATGTGCAGAGCATCGTCTGTTTTTTTGTTTTTGTTTTTGTTTTTGTTTTCCTAAGCAAAACAGAGCAAGTTAACACCCTCCACGCTTGTAAGTCGAAAGAAGGCCAGGCTTGCACCTCATCGTGAATCTGAAGAGGAAACACTTTCCCTTTATTCAGCTCCAATTATGGACAAGAGTATAACTGCCTTACAGATATTTTAAAATTTTAATCCTCAGGATAATCTTGTTAATCAGTACGCTATACTCCCCATTCTATGAGTGAGAAAACTAAAGATCAGAGACTTTAGATACGCCCAGGTTCATCTTAGTTTAGGAATTGATGGAGCCAGGATTGGAACCCTGGAACTATAACTCCCAAATTTCGTATCCTCTCATCACCCTAATGTTCATAGCTTTCCAGTTTGTGTTTGAGTGTTGCTCGCATGCACAGTAGGGCTTAAGATAGATGGAGGAGGTAAAGATGCCTATAGAACGTCAACTGTGAACTTTGCCTAGGATTGCCCCTTCACCATTAGCGAAGCTGGGCTGGATCTGATGGAAGTAGGAATAGACGTGTTTATTGCAGCGATGCTGTTCTCTCTCTGGATTTTTGAAGGTGCATTTTGGTACAACTGGATTCATTCATTAATTCATTTATTCTTTATTTTGGTTAGGGAATTAGGTGCCATGTACTTTGCAAAACGATCTTTAAAGTCACTGTGTCTTTTAAGACCAGATAACTGCGGCCATGAGGGGAAAGCAGAAAGGAGTCCAAATAAGGTTCCTGTTTGTTAGTCACTATCAAAAATAAGTGAATACAAAATGATAGTGGCTTCTCAGGTTGGTGATTTAAAGGTTACCCTGTGTGTGGTTGCCTTCATCTTCAGCTCTTCTCTGTTTGGGTATGGCCTGGCCAGGCTAAAACACCAGGTAAAGGAAAGCCTCAAGAATCTAAGCTTCTAGCCTCCAAAGAATGAAGAAGAAAAAATGACGAAAAAGCCTGAGTCCTGTATTTTTCTTTCCTGTATTTTTTACATATTTGTATTATTACATTTTCAGAGTAGACATGTATTAGTACTAGCTTTACAACAAAGGTGGAAACCTATTAAAATTACCTGATTTTTAAAAAGGATTATTAGTAGTAAGGGACTGCTCGTGTAGTGCAGCCTCCTGGACGACTGGCAAGCCAGTCTGGCCCCTTCTGCATTGGTGGAGAGTAGCGTGGAAAGGGTAAAAGATCTGTCTTCTTTCTTGTTGATACAGATTCAGGCCTTTCTGAGAAGCTGCCAAGGCCTAAGGCGTGAGGTCACCTGGGGACATGACCACAGTCTTCTTGGCACTTAAATAACTATAGCAAATGATGCTAGAAATATTTGGTCAGGAAAATTTATCCTAAAATTTTGAGTTGTTCTTGGTATTAGAACTTTGTACCTAATGACATTTTTTTTTTTTTTTTGGATATCTGGTATCCCACTGATGTTAATGATTAGTTTTACTTTTTCATTAAAGAAGATTATTCCAGGTTGAAAAATAAGCTTTTAAAAGGATTGTTTTGTTTAGAGGAAAATTTTCGTTAAAGATAGGGAAATTACTTTTGACGTGTTAGTATTCCTTCAACTTCGTGTCAAGGGAAGTCATTAAACAGTACTGAAGGTGATAATGATGTTGTTGAGACAACAGTAAAGCCATTTAGACAATTAGATGATGCTTCTGAAGTCATACTGAGAATGTGTGTTAATAGAGGTAACTGAGGTGTGCAAAAAGTTTCTATTTGGTGCTTTTGGATTGGATAATCCTCAAAGGATCATGATTCTGCAAAGGTAGTCAGATAATGTAAATGACGCGTTTGGAGTTGGTCTAACCTAACCTATTTTATATATTGGGCTGAATAAAAAGTCTTCTTTGAATCTGTAAGGTATTTTCCAGACCTCATCTCAGGGTTTGAGGAAAAAGTTGTTGAATCATCCTCTGAAAATAAAGACTAATTGTTTGAACTAGGAAATGAGTAAAATTGTAAATGTGTGTATATTGCCACCAAGTGGCAGAAAAAAAGCATTGTTTGTCATAGTTGCTAGATATAGCCATGGGAAATATTAGAAAATAAAGGCACATTGTTTCATTGCATATTCTTTTACGGCAGCTGTTAAACTGTGAGCTGGCCACTTGTTGGTCAGACTTTTCACTGAGTATTTGGTACATATTGGCCAACTGTCCAAATTTAAAAATCACTGATTGCACATGGCATTATAAGGTGTATTTTAATTTTTCTTCTGCTAATTAGGTAGCCTTTTTTAAATCCTCACTCGCTTTAATTTCCTTTTTTTTAATCTGCTCTTTTTCATATATATGCTTATCTTCTATTTGATTATGCTGCTACTGAAGTCTGTGGAAATGCAAACCTGATTCATTAACTATTTCTTAGGGAGTGCCAGTATTGGGATATTTAAGATATGATTTAATCAGCACATTGTATAGAAATAGTCTCAATGGTTAGATTGTATGGGATTTGCTGTTTTCTTGCATCACAACTTCTTTGAAGTGTTGTAGAGTTGACTAAAAAACAAGGCTAGTTCTGAGGCATTTGTGAAGATTCGTCTTCATTTTTCTTATTACATGATTTGGAAAGCACTTTCAGTATAGAGTCTTGGTCCGTGTTTTAAGTGATAAAGAATTGCTTGCCAACCTAATTTTATACCTTGTTTCATGCCATTTTATCCCAGTACTCTTGAGAAAACGAGCACTACCCAATCTTGTACAGTTTTAGTCTTCTTTATAGTTTTTCAGATGTGAAATAAAAGTGTCTTTTATGAAAACTTGTTGAAATTTGACTCCCGCATCTGGTATACTCCACTAAAGCATGGCTCTTTGAATTTTATAGCCAGTATACCAGCTTATTAAGGAATCTTAATACCAGTGTTCAATAAAAAACGCTCATGGGAGACAAGTGTCCAAAATTGATGCCTTCTCAACCTCCCAGTAGTATGCCAGCTAGGTATTTGAGTCTGTGCCACGGTAAGCATTGGGTGGCTCCCAGCATTAGAGGCCAGAAAGATCCTGGGGGTAGACTTGAATTGAGCCAACTCCAGAACTAGCCCGGCTAATCCAGGCATCCCTCCAAACTTGGAGTGACCTGGAGCTGAGCCCACTACCTCGGCTGTGACCTCTGTGTCCATGGTCACAGTGAGAGTATGCAGGCATGAAAGCTGCTCTGCTTCCTTTTCACTGGTTTAAATAAATCTGAAAAGCCTCCAGGGCTTCCCTCCTTACTCAGCTTGACCCCTAGGTCCTGCTTGGTCCACTTCCCTATTATCTAGGCTTCATCTGTTCTCAACTCCAGCCACACTGGAGTGGTCTGTGTTTGTTTTGACACAGACCATTTTGGTCCTTCCTACTTGCTTTTCCCTCAGCCACCCATGGCTTTAGGTTGTGACTCAACATCACCTTTTAAAGGAAGCTTTCTCTGGCCACCCTGGTCTTACATAAGCCATTTTACGCATTTATGAGTAAAATGTTTTCTAAACTTTATGAGTAAAGTGGTTTTTTGTTTTGTTGTTTTGTTTCTTTTTTTTTTAAATTAGCTGTCTCTCCTATTAGAGTTCGTGAATTCCATCAGGACAGGAATATTTGCCTTTTTTTTTTTTTTTAAACTACTATATTCCTAATGCCTGCGACACTACACTAGGGGTTCAGACTAGGGGTATGATAATTTAATGAATTGATGAATATTAAATACACCTAGCTCACTTCTTATAAATTAAAGTAGTTTTTAGTTAGAATTGAGCAAAAAGTAGGTGTTATACAAGTTTGATTCAATTCAGTAAATATTGTAGTTGGATGCTGGGGGCTGGGGGGGAAGCAAACAAGAAGTAGATACTAACTACCTTTAGGGAGAGCTGAGGCCAAATCCAGCCTGGTGTTGTCACTGTGTCACATACATATGCACAAATAGGTATGTGGGCACATTTTTTTTTTTAAGTCTGCTATTGTTGGCCTCCAGGGTGTTAAAAGCATAAATATTTGCTAACTTTGAAAGTTAGAAATCCCATATAAAGTTTGGCTTCAAACGTTTGTGGAACAATTGGAGGATGTAACCAACACTAGGCCCACATGGCCGTAGTTCAGCAAAGTGATCGAGTGGGTGTGTAGCCACAGGCTCGCTATTCTCTGTTGTGCCATATCATCGGAGTCACAAACCAGTGGCTGATTGTCATTGCATTTAAGCCCTTCTTTCTCTTACAGTGGGCTTACAAGAGTTAAGAAGAATGCTCCTTTACTCATAACTGTGTAAAAAGCAAGAATTACCATGAGGGCTGTGTGTTTCAAGAAAGAAGAGGGAACCTACTTCTTTGAATAATTAAAGGATATTCTTCCTTATTTACTGTGCACCTGGTTCACCCACTAAATTACTTACCTGGTGACTCTTTGAGTTTACTTAGCTACTATTTGTGGTAGATATTTGAGTTTTCAGGTCCCTTGATGAGACATGGTGTCACTATTGAGCAAAAGGAAATTACCCTGTATATAAGGACTGGATTGATGGTCTGAATTATAAAATGTGGGGCTTGAACTAGGCTTTGAAACTGATATTTTTTAATTGTCAAGGAGAAGATAGCAGTTGACTCTTGCAGTACACGGGTTTGATCTGCATGAGTCTACTTACGTTCAGATTTTTTTTCAGTTAATACAGTATAGTATTATAAATGTATTTTTTCTTATGATTTTCTTAGTAAGATTTTCCTTAGCTTACTTTCTTGTAAGAATATAGTATGTAATACATATAACATACAAAATATGTGTTGACTGTTTATGTTAATGATAAGGCTTCCTGGTCAACAATAGGCTATTAGTTAAGTTTGGGAGAGTCAAATTTAGACATGGATTTTTGACTGCACAGGGATTTGGCACCCTTCACCCCCACATTGTTCAAAGGTCAACTGTATAAGGAAGTTATTCTAGGTGGGAAGAATTTTTGAGGGCAGGTTTTTGGCAACTAGCAAGACAAATCTGTTGGTGATCTGTGAGTTGAAAGGGTGCAGTGGATTGTTCTTTCAGACATCCACTTGTCCGGGGTGTCATATACATAAAACACAGAAATCCACTTACCCATTTGCTTTTAATTCTTCTACTTTGGTTAATATTTTGAAAGTTTCTCCTTTGGATATTGCTCTAATTCTATTTTCCAGGTTAATTACCAAATAAATTCAGTGTAATAGCCATAGCAATAATGTCATTAATTAATATATCATTTTGAGTAGATCTTAATAACTGCAGATTCTGCGATGGCATATTATTTTTTGTAACCTGTTAGACATCACTGGATTTACTGAACTCCAATAGTTCAGAACTCTGAGCTGTGTGAAAATTTAAAGGGAGACTCCATCCTCTAAAAAGTATCTATCTAATCTTGGAGTGCTTGGATGGCTCAGTTGGTTGAAGGTCCAACTTTGGCTCAGGTCATGATCTCACGGTTCATGAGTTCGAGCCCTATGTCAGGCTCGGTGCTGACAGCTCAGAGCCTGCAGCCTGCTTCAGATTCTGTGTCTCCCTCTCTGTCTCTGCCCCTCCCCCACTCACACTCTTTCTCTCTCTCTCTCTCTCTCTCTCTCTCTCGCTCTCTCTCGCTCTCTCTTGCTCTCTCTCTTTCAAAAATAAATGAACATTAAAAAACTAATAAAAATAAAAAGTATCTAATCTTATTGAATGCATAATTCCAATATAGATGAATCTTCCCCAAACAAATGTAGTCTTTGTGGAAGCCTTGATTTCTGTGCTATGGACATGATTAATTGGCATGACAAAAGGCTTCACCAAAATAGTTCACTAGGAGATGACTTAGTATAGTTCAGTATAATTTTATATTCATATGTTCAAAGAAAGGTAATGCTTTCTTGAATCTAATTGCATTGTTTGGTTTTGTATTTGTGTGTGTGTGTGTGTGTGTTTCTACCATTGTTTAGGTTTTTTTGCCCTCCTCCTTGTGTGTATCTTATGGGCAGTGGATGGAAGAAAAAAAAAGAACAAATGGAACGTGATGGTTGTTCTGAACAAGAGTCTCAACCATGTGCATTTATTGGAATAGGAAATAGTGACCAAGAAATGCAGCAGCTGAACTTGGAAGGAAAGGTAAATTAAACTCTGTTGGTTCTCCTAAAAGGGCACCCTGGTACCCTATTAGCATGCAGTTTCCTTATTTATTTTTGTGGTGATGATTTTTTTTTTCTTTTATGGCTTTTGGTAGCAGTTTTCTGAACACACCCTCCCCGGTCCATCCCTCAGGGAGAAACTTCTTAAATAGTTGCAGTCTAGTCACAAGCTGTTGACATCTAAAGGTGGCTTGTTAGCAGTTTTAACAGTCTGAATCAGATTGCCATTGGAAGCCAGTAATAAACTTAAGAGGCTAATCCCTCATGTGTCTGACAGGGGGGCATGATACTCAAGTAACAGTGAACGCGTATAGCTCAGTAATGTTTTACGTTGTCTCTTAATCTTAGTCTTAATCTTAGTCTTACACTAGAAACAAAGTGACACAGATAAATTCTTAGAAGGATTTACCTGGGCTATAAAGATCTTAAATGTTTTACGTAGCTTCTCTGTGAAGCAAAACTATGCTATAGACAAAAACAGCCACAATTATCTTCACTCAAACTTTTAGGGATTTTCTGTGATTAATTTGCTAGGGAATGAAATTTAAGTATTAGTTTTGCTAATTGTGTTTTATGAAATTATGAAGCAGTCATTTCGCTTTATACCTTTAGTATTCAAAAATAGTTCTTAATGACTTAGCATTTAACTATTATTTTATTTTCCCTTGATATTAAAATCTGGAAAATGGTTAATTCTCAACAACCACATGAATATCCTTTAAAATGGCATATGAAAAGCTGTTTCCTCATTCAGTAAATCTTCACTGAATATCTTCGTGTTTGCTGTGTTGTAGCTGGCAGTACAGATGGGGGCTGCAGAGTGACATTGAAGGTGATGAGCTAGGAGATTTGTACATTTCGATTCAGTTTTAGCCATTTTATAGCTAATACGGAGCATGAGCACTAAGAAGCCTTAATATCAACCTTCTTCAGATATTTTTATGAATGACATTTGTATCCTTAAAATGTTTATTGGTAAGACTTATCAACTATGTATTTTTAATTAAGTTTGCAATAAAACTTATTATAATAAAAGTGGTTTCATCTTAAAAGAAAATACAGCAGCAAGAAATATTTCTAAATTATGACCCTACAACTGGAGTAAAGGATGTATTTAAGTGATAGGGTGATCTGATGGGCCTTAGCTGTGTCTCCTCTATTTTCCTGTTACGTAGAAAGTCTCAGAGTTATAGGTCTCCAAGGTGTACATTTAGATACTTGGTAGTATGAAATGAGTACTTAAATAGGTAGTGAGAAGCCAGGGATTGTAGCTACCAGGGTATATAATTGTTAAGTGAATTTCTTTGCCTACTTTAACCAATTCCAGCTTCCAGCGTTTTAAGGGAAGTAATACCAAACAGACAGCATCCTCACTTGCCTGTATCAGCATCGTGGCTTAGTATACCTTTCTTCAACTTATACCATTATATTCTTTCCCTAAGCCCTAAAGATTCACAGAAGAAGAAAAGAATACCTGAAAGCTTGAGCATTAACTAGTATTTAAAACATCTAATGGGTTATATTTAAAACATATAATGTCTGTAAGCCAAAGCTATTAATATTAGTTTTCATGAAAAATGCTATCAGAGAAG
Source organism: Prionailurus bengalensis (assembly GCF_016509475.1). Taxonomy (NCBI): domain Eukaryota; kingdom Metazoa; phylum Chordata; class Mammalia; order Carnivora; family Felidae; genus Prionailurus; species Prionailurus bengalensis. The sequence continues at coordinate 185,108,023 of NC_057344.1, read as the reverse complement.
TCTTACTTACTTTATATAAAGGAAGACTTGTCGGGAGTCAGCAGAAGGCATTCCAGGTGGAACAGGAACATCATATGTGCTTGGAGCCTAAAGGCGTGTGTAATATATTTGAGCCTAGGAAGGCAAAGATGTCCTGAGTAGTGACATGCTGAACCTCAGAAAAGGGACCCTTTGCTCCCACCTGTCTCTCTTAACCTCCATTCACTTAAGGTAACACTGTTTTCTTTTAGTAGCCTCCTCATTGAATGGTACAATTTAGTCATTATCGGAAAAGAAAGGCTATTTATTTTGCACTATTGGGTACTTATACTTAATATTCATTACAATAAAGTTCTAATTTATGTGGCACTTCATATGGTCATGACATTTGACTCTATGTTGATAATGTTTTGGATCTGAGATTTCACTTAATGATGTTTTTATTTGTTAAATACTCATTTTTCCTCAATTTTACATCTTACATAGTTGGAACTAGGTAAGCTATACAACATGAATTGATTCCCTACTTAGCCCACTTGTGTTTTTCTTACACTTAAAAGTTACATCCCCTACACCTCACTTGCTAGCACTTTTTCATTTCTATAATTCAGATTCTATGATGTGGACATTTCTACAGTACTTTTGCAGTGTTGTATTTGGTATTGCTTTCTCATTTGGGGGCACATTTTTTACTATGGCCTGAAGATCTTCAAGTTCTTAAGTTAAATTGTTCATTATTGATAGAAAGGTTTATTATATGCCATTTTCTATTCTAGAATTTTGTTAGCTAATCTAGCGTTTTGGTATGCCGAATGTAACTTTAAATTTTATTTATTTTCTATTTTCTTAAAGCAATAGTACTTTTTCTGAGTGGTAACTTTTTCCTTTTTTTGTTTTTTTTTTTTTTTTTTTTTTTACATTTATTCATTTTTAAGAGACAGAGACAGAACGCGAGTGGGGAAGGAACAGAGAGAGAGGGAGACACAGAATCTGAAGCAGGCTCCAGGCTCTGAGCTGTCAGCATAGAACCCGATACAGGGCTTGAACCCATGAACCGCAAGATCATGACCCGAGTATGAAGTTGGATGCTCAACCGACTGAGCCACCTAGGCACCCCCCCCCTTTTTTTTTAAATGGAATTTGAGTTTGTAGTCAGTGGTCTTAGTTTTTTAAAAAATAATAATTCTAATAAAGTTATCCCAGGGGCATCTGGGTGGCTCAGTTGCTTAAACGTCTGACTCCACCTCACCTCAGCTTGATCTCAGGGTCATGAGTTCAAGCCCCATGTTGGGCTCCGTGCTGGGCGTGAAGACTACTTAAAAAAAAAAAAAAAAAGTTGTCCTAGCCATGATTATTTTCTTGTGGATTCAGACTACTCACTTGTATAAAAATAGGGATACATTTTCCTTTTTTTCCCGGAGATATGTGTTTGCTTTTTCCAGACAAAAACTTTGTGTGAAAGGCTTCTGCCTATGAGAATTTGTATTTGTCTTTTAGATACACATTTCGTTTTGTTCCTTGTAACCGTCTGCGTTAGGATATCGATACCCATTTTCCTAGACTTTATGGTGCAGAACAGTTCCATCAGTTTAGGCTTAATTTGACCTTCAGTGCTCTTTGATGTATGGAACACCTGTCACTCCCACCATAGCATCTCTGAGCTTGGAGATCCTTGGGTAGAAGGAGTTGTGTGAGTACGAAGAACTGTTGTTTTTATTTTTCTTATTACTGTTATTAGCTTTACCTTAATTTTATCTTCTGTCGAACAAAGCTTCTCAAAGCTTTTACCACATTTTTGAATTCGTGAAGACCTAATGAAGTGTAAAATACTCACAGTGGCACCTACGTCGTCTTACATAACTTTGCTATGAGAAATGAAATAAACCCTGGCATTATTTTTGTTGTGCTAAAATTACACGTGATTAAAATTTAAAAAGTTAAAAACTTAGAGTACATTAGCTGTTTCCTAAACGAGTGGCATTTTTCCTGATTTTTAAAAGAAACACACAACAGAGGTAGTCAAGGAAACTTGTGTGGCCTAATTACAAGGTAGAGAATTGATCTTCTAAAAAATATAATTTAGATATTTTAAATACTTAAGCTGTGTTTGAGCATTATTTACCCAATCTGGAAAAGGAGATCAATAATTTAGGGGCACCTGGGTGGCTCCATCGGTTAAGTGTCCGACTTCGGCTCGGGTCATGATCTCGCGGTCTGTGGGTTCGAGCCCTGCGTCAGGCTCTGTGCTGACAGCTCAAAGCCTGAAGCCTGCTTTGGATTTTGTGTCTCCCTCTCTTTCTGCCCCTCCCCTGCTCACACTCTGTCTTTCTCTCTCTCAAAAATAAATGAACACTTAAAAAAAATAATATAGTTCCTTCCCTAATTCATAGGGATCAGGGGAATAGGAATGATAATAGAATTGTCATATATATTTGAGATAGTTGCTGCTACTTTGTGAGTGCTGTAACTCTTGAATGCTATCTTTTCAGGTACCAGAATTTATTTTCTGGTAGACTGGCATTATACCTTGCTATGTTTATCTTCTCTATTACCTTTCAATCCAGTTGCATTTTTTTTTTTATTTTTAAGTAAGCACAACCCCCAATGTAGGACTTGAACTCACAACCCTGAGATCAAGAATCATATGCTCCATTGATTAAGCCAAACGGGGGCCCCTCAATCAGTTCTTTTGATGATATAATATGAATTATCCCATTTGGCAAAGTTTACCATTTTTTATGAAGAGTTCTTTAAAGTATACTCCTAACCTTTTCTGGCATAAAATACTTTATAATTCTTCAGTTACTCTAACTTTGTTTTTATCAGACTTATAGGTGGTTCTGTAGTGTTCATCCATGTAAAGAAAAACTGTGCACTGTTTTGAAAAGGATCACTGCTAAAAATCTTATACAGATTCAGTTGAATTCTGATAGCTTTATTTATTTTGTTTCATTGCAGAAATACAGTCATGGGCTTTTTTTGAACTGTAAAATTCTGTGTTTGTTTTTTTTTTTTTTTTAATGTTTATTTGTTTATTTCTGAGAAGGAGAGAAAGAGAGAGCAGAAGTAGGGGAGGGGCAGAGAGGGAGAGAGAGGGAGAGAGAGAACCCCAAGCAGGATTCTGTCAGCACAGAGCCTGATGCAGGGCTCGAACTCATTAACCTTGAGATCAGGACCTGAGTCAGGATCAAGGGTCACACATTTAACTAACTGAGCTACCAGGTGCCCTGTTAAGTTCTATTTTTAAAAAATTACTGTTACAGCATTTATAATTCTTTTATGTTGGTATAGAGCTATATAAAATAAGAAAAAACTGTGTTTTAAAATGGATAAAATGGATCGTAATGTAGTATTTCATAGACTTGATAAGACTGTCCTTTGTCTTCCAGGATCAATGTCAGTAATTGTTACAATTGGTTTTTTCAGCTATTCATCTAATTCGTTCATCGAAAACCTAGCCATGGCTGTACTGAGTTGTAAGTACATAACCAGCAAACTTTTGGTGCTATTGAAACTTCCCTTTTTTTCACAGAACTATTGCACAGCCAAAACTTTGTACATATCTGATTCAGACAAGAGAAAGCACTTCATGTTGTCTGTAAAGATGTTCTATGGCAACAGCGATGATATTGGTGTGTTCCTCAGCAAGCGGATAAAGGTCATCTCCAAACCTTCCAAAAAGAAGCAGTCATTGAAGAATGCTGACTGTACGTATCCTTGAGTTTTCTTGTTTGTCACCAATTCCCCTGATGGATTAATAAGACAAATTCAACTATTTTTTTAACTGAAAATTGCTTTTTGATAGCAAATTCATTTGTTAGTAATGGTTTTGTGGCCTTCCACTTAATCTGAAACTGTCACATGTATTATTGCCATTTTATGGTCATCTTTTTTTTTTTTTTTTTTTTTTTTAATTGAAATCGACAATGCCTGGTCTACGGAGATGGTTCCCAGCCAGAGTAGCTTCTGCAGTGTTCCCCAGAGGCATATGGGAAGTGGGAATTTATTCCTTGTGCTGTCAGTGACCACAGGGAGTGCTGATGGCATTGGGTGCATCAGACAGTGACGCTAAAAGTCCTCGTTCTCATTCCACAGAGAATTGATCCCCCAAGAACATCAAAAGCTCCTCTTTGAGAAGCACTGTTATCAAATGGGCTGTGGAAGTCCTTCCTGAAAACCTAAACAAAATTTTTAACACAGTTGCTCTGGCAAAGACTGCTGCCTCATGAGCAGATTTTTAGACTACCAAATACCAAAGATAAACGCTGTCTGACTGAGTTACGCATTGCAACCCCTGCACCCAATTTTCTTTTTCTTTTTTTTTAACTCTTTATTATGAAAATTTTCAAACTTCCCTAAAAGGGAGAGACTTGTGTAAGGTGACCGTCCCCCTGGCCTCAACAGGTTTTGCCAGTTCTGTTTCATTTCTTCCATGGTCCTTCCTCCTCTGACTTCTGGAATATTTTAATGGAAATCTCAGATGACCTGTTCTTTCAACCATCATTTCTGGAGTAGTGGTGCCTAAAAGTATTGACAGTAGTGCTTTAATGCCATCTAAAAACCAATCCGTGTGCAGACTTATTACATGGTCTCTGAAGTGTTATTTTACACTTGTGTGTGTGTGTGTGTGTTTCTTAGCAGTTGGCCTGTTCAAACTTGGATCCAAATAAGGCCCATACATTTTAACGTATAATAGTGTGTTCTCTCCCCCTCCAATCTTTCCATGTCATTTGCTGAAGAAACTGGGTAATTTTTCCTTTGGAATTTCCATGTTCTGGATCTGGCTGATTACTTGTGCCTCTGTCTCTCATATTTTCCATAAACTGGTGGTTAGACCTAAAGACGTATTTTAGAATTAGCTGGTCCTCTATATGTTTGTTTCCTTCTAATCAGAAGTCAGAGATGATGCCTGAGATGATACCCAGGTCTTGTCCTGTTAAGATTGTTTATAGTAAGTTGTGCTGTTGCTAGCCTAATCCATTGGTACAGAGTTCTTCAGCAACCATTAGCCACTGACAATGGCTGCTTAAATCTAGTGTTTTATGAACGGCTTTTTCGTATTCTTTTACTTAGAACTTGTTAGCATTTTGTTTCAAATAATAGTCTGCAGAGAAGGCAGGATAGACACTTGCTTACTAATTTGCAGAATAGCAGTAGTATTTTTTGAAAGTGCTCAAGGTTTTAGGAGTTTTGTTTAGTTTGCTTGTTTTTATTTTGTTTAATTATGAACTTATTCGGTTTTTATATATTGGTTGGTTTTAGTTCCCTCAGTCATTATTATTATAACCATTTATATTATGGAAATTTTCAAACATAGTAAAGTAGACAGAGTTGCATAATTATACGAAAGCTCTGTGTCCAGCCTCTAATTTCAAGACTGATCTTAACTGCAGGCCAGTCTTATTTCATCTATACCTGTATCACACCCCCACTTTCCTCTGCCCTCATTTTAGTTCAGTGCAAATATAAGACCTCTCATCTGTAAACATGTATCTCTGAAAGATTGAGGCTCTTGCGTTTTTATTATAATGAAAATACGATGATCACATAAAAACAAATATGTTATAAAACAAGTATAAAAAGAAATAATTTCTTCATATTATCAAATGTCTAATTAAACAGATTTAAAATTACCTAAAATGCCATTTTGTTAGTACTTTGGTTGAATCAGAATTCAAATTTTGAATCCCCATCAGATATTTATACTATATATTATATTGACATGTCCTTGAGTATTTTTTAAAGTAAACATGTCTACTACTTACTTATTTTCTTTTTTATTTTATTTAGTTTTTAGAGAAAGAGAGAGTGAGTGGGGCAGAGGGAGGGAGTGGGGGCGACAGAAAATAGGCTGGCTTCTTGCTCAGCAGGGAGCCTGATGCCTGCAGGGCTCTGTCCCTTGACCCTGGGATCATGACCTGAGCTGAAATCAAGAGTCAGATGCTCAGCCAACTGAGCCACCCAGGCACCCCACCTTGAGTACTTTTTATCTTTGGATTCCCTCTTCATGGCTCTCTCTCCTTGCAATGTATTTATTGAAGAGACTGAGTCATTTGGCCCTGAGAGATTACCACATACTGGATTTTGCTAATTTCATTTCCTTGGTGTAGTTTAATGTATCTTATAAACTGATAGTGTCAAAGAGAACACAGTAGATAGAGCCAGACACTAGTTAAAGGTGGTAAAGACAGATTGTATTCAGTACTGTCACAGAAGGGAGAAGAGACTTCAGTGTGGAGCTGAGCTCAATGAATTGTTAGTCCAGGAACAGAGTGAGGGGAGGGGCAGTGGATAGAACATTACCAAGAGGAAACATTAAGGGTACAGGGGCTCTAGAGGAGCCAGCTTAAAAGGATTTTTGCTAAAGGCTGGCCTCTCTCTGGTGATCAGATACTCAGGGTGGCGCATGAGGAACTTAATCAGATGTCAAGGGTGAGAGAAAGACTTAGGGAATCTTGCAGTAACTGGGCTGGGAAGGCCAAGAGGGAAGAGGAGCCTGTCTTTAAAGTATGGGCAAGGAGAGGGGCGCCTGGGTGGCTCAGTCGGTTGGGGGTCCAACTTCAGCTCAGGTCATGATCTTGCAGTTTGTGAGTTCGAGCCCCGCGTAGGGCTCTGCTGACAGCTCAGAGCTTGGAGTCTGCTTTGGATTCTGTGTCTCCCTTTCTCTGCCCCTCCCCCGCTCATGTTCCCCCTCCCTCCCTCTCTCTTTCTCTCTCTCAAAAATAAATAAACATTAAAAAAATTTTAAGTTTGGTCAAGGAGAGCATCTTTGTAGCCCATTTAGATGCTTGCTCAGATTTAAATTTGTTCTTTGGTTTTTGTTGTTGTTGCTAGAGGACAAGGCTTACTTCATAATGGGAGTTGGGTGTTCTTGCTAATGTCATGGATTCACACTATCTCCAATTCAAATTATAGGATTTTATTTAAACTCACTTTTTCTAAAAAATAAAAATAAAAAATAAACTCACTTTTTCTGTTGATTGTAAGTTTCTTATTGACAGAGAACATATTTCACTTTCAGAATATTTTCCTCCTTACATAGACGTGGTTGTTTTTTCAAGAAATTTCATGCAATGCTATATACTTCAAGGTATTTAGAAGAAATCAAAATCTCTAAAATCACAATATCCAGGGGCAGTTGGCCTCAACTTTGCTAAACATTCCTCTAGACTCCTGAGTACATTCCATAGGATTGGATGTGAGCACGTGGACACACACGTACAGCCACATAAATACATATATAATGGAACCACAGTACAGAGAGGGTTTTATAGCCCGTTTTTCCACTCAGTGATGTACTAGGGAGATACTTTTCTTTTAATCAGTGCATTTTGATATACATTATTTAATAGGTGAATGATATTATAATGTATTTAATCACTTTCCTATTGTTGGATATTTAAGAATGATGTCCCTTTACTGAACAGCACTGCGTTAAATATACTGTATAGTTCTCATTTAAAAAATATTTTATGGGCGTATTTTACATCTTTAGCCTGACATCATTAATGAGAGTTACCTTGATTTTTTTTTTTTTTTAGGGTATCAATTTGTTAGCAGAATCTATTAATTATTAAGTAATAGTAAAGAATAATGTATAACTTGCCAGGTACAGGTCCTTTCCCCCCAGTCACATAAATAGAAGCTGTTTTTTCTTTGCAGTGTGCATTGCCTCAGGAACAAAGGTGGCTCTGTTTAATCGACTTCGATCCCAGACAGTTAGTACCAGATACTTGCATGTAGAAGGAGGTAATTTCCATGCCAGTTCTCAGCAGTGGGGAGCATTTTACATTCATCTCTGTGAGTATGAAAATGTGTATTTGATGTTTTTAGTGTGAAGCTGTTGAAATTCTTTGATAATAAGACACACAGATCTATTAAGTTTTATCATTTTCCTAAGTAGATTAAAGAACTCTAAAAGATAATAATTCGATCTCTTTTGTCATTCCACTGTAGTGGATGATGATGAATCAGAAGGAGAAGAATTCACGGTTCGTGATGGCTACATCCACTATGGACAGACAGTCAAACTTGTGTGCTCGGTTACCGGCATGGCTCTCCCAAGACTGGTATGCTCTGCTCTTGCTGCTGTGTGTGGTGCAAATTAAGAACACCAAAAAGGCACAATGTTCAGATGTAAAAATATGCTTCGGTTTCATATTTTAATTTAAGAAGACGTGTCAATAATCACTGCTATTGATTATTGACAATCACACCCCACCTTATTTAAAAACCGATTTAAGGCAGACAGCCAATTTTTGTGAATGCATTATTAATGACTTTCTGTTACACTATTTCTAGTAAATTTTGGTGGCGTTTTTGCTTCTTGGTTGCATATCGGAACATGTTCGATAGAGGGCACTAAATAATTGCATTATGATTTCTTTCCTTAACCAGTACAGATACACTATATTCATTTTTTGTGGTACCTGATACTCCCACCACAGGACCAAGTTTTCAGAAGCATAGAAATTCTTACTTCTTTAAAAATATAAGCATAGTTTTTACTAGTTTACTCTCCAACAAGAAGATAGAGTTATTAAAAATTAAGTTGTTATTTCATACTCTGAGAGAGAAGCACGGTGTTTAGGACTTTTTGTTCGCTAGGACAATTTTGAAACTGTAAAAACTGCTTTTCTTCGCAAAATGAACGCAAAAGCCCCTTATACTCCCGCCTTTATATTCCCCCTCCTTTTCAGAAAGAAAAGTTAGTTATGTTAAAGACGGAGGGGATTTAGGAGTATGTCTGATTCAAGGTCCGGGGGGTGGGGGCTAGGGACACAGTGTTGGGCTGTATCCAGTTTATCTCAGAAATACGGTAGATATTGTACCAGCGAGCTATAGAGCCAGCACAGGAGAGAGCGCCGGCTGGAGTTCTCCCTGGTGTTTTAGGAATGTAGAGTTCACCACACACATGGCTTACGTTGTAACATTTGCATTTCTAGGCGTCTCAGATTTCTTTCCTTTTCTTGATAATTAGAAATGACCAAAGCAAGTTTTTGATGCCAAATAGTAGTGGCCATCTTAGGTTTCTTTATTGGTGAGAGGTCGTTCAGTAGGGTCTCTGTCCAAAGAACTGTTGTGGGGAATAAAATCGAACCAAACATGGCTCATGTTCACGATGTGCTTATTACTAGCTAGTGGAGAAACCGTGGAGCGCACAAATAACAGGACTGCAGACGAGTCATGACTCTCACATAGAGGAGAAGGATGAGTGAGTGCTGCAGGCTTACATCATTCAAAACTCAGTTATTTCTCTAAAATCCAGACCTCCTCAAATTTAAATATTGCCCTAAGACTTTAGCATCAAACTGAAACATTTTGCTTGAATTTAGTCAGTCTCGAAGACTATCTTAGCAGTTCTCGTTGCCACAGTGTACTGTCTCCCTTTAAACTCAAAAATGGGTGTGGGGTTAGTAGAATGGAAGATATTCTGACTAAATGACCTGCAGAGCTAAAAAATGTAAACATGAAGAATGCTAACTTTAAAGATGGGGACTTTTATACAATTGTAGCTTAGTTAAAGAAAAATCTTTGGATATTGAGATGTAAACCAAGTAATAAAAGCCAATATTATTGCATGATATCAATAGTATTGTTCTAAGCACTTTACATACATTGATTTAATCCTCATAAAACTCAGTAGCTACTGTGAAGGATGTTCATTGTGGAGCAATGTGTTACTGCCCTACGTGCACAGGTTCATTCTATAAATAGTCCTGAACCTTCCATGTGCCAGACGCTGTCTAGATGCTGGATACAGTGGTGAGCAAGATGGGCTTTCTTTCCTCATGGAGCTTGCAGTTTTAGGGAGATGGACAACATTAGCTAAAGAAATAACCATATTAACGTATTAAAGGTTAACACAAATGTTAGGAAAGTAAGTTAAAACAGGGTAAAGACCTAGAGACCTTGGGGAGTGCTTGGAGTGGTCGGAGAAATCTTCAAAGTGGGTATATTTGAACAGAGACCAGAACGAAGGTGGGAACCACAAACTGTGAAGGGCATTTCAGACAGGCAGCACAAGTGGAGACAGAATGTCAGACCGGAGTGGTGAGGACTAGTGAGGAAGGCGCTGTAGTCTGAAGTGGGGAGGGGTGGGAAATGAGGCTACAAGGTCAGCCTTGTAGATGTGATGGCATCTTGTAGAGTCTCTCTCTGTATCTAGAGTATGGACTTTATATTACCTACATATGCCAGGAGGCCACTGGAAGGTTTTAACCAGGGCATGATGACTGATTTATGTTTAGGAGGATAATTCTGGCTGCTCTGTGAAGAGGAGAACATGGGGTATAGCAGTGGGAACAGAGAGACAGTGGTTGGACTTTGGTCATAATTCAGGATGGTAGCAGTAAGGTGATGAGAGATGACACATTTATTTGAAAGTAGATTTAATAGAATTTGTTGACAGTTTGGATGATTAGGTATAAGAGAAAACAAGGAGTCAAGGCTGACTCCAAAGTTTTTGGATTTGAGTGAGTAGTGGTGCCATTTACTGAGCTGTGAGTTGGAGGAAGTTAGAAGTTTGGGTATTTTTTTTTTTAATGTTTACTTATTTTTGAAAGAAGAGAGAGACAGAGGGTGAATGGGGGAAGGGCAGAGAAAGAGGGAGACCCAGAATCCAAATCACACTCCAGGCTCTGAGCTCTCAGCACAGAGCCTGATGCGTGGCTCGAACTCACAAACTGTGAGGTCATGACCTGAGCCGAAGTCGGACGCTCAACTGAATGAGGCACCCAGGTGCCCCAGGTTTTTAATTATATGTATACATATATGTACACACACACTCACACACTCACACACTCACACACACACACACGGAGAGGGAGGGAGGGGGGAGGGAGAGTAGTCTTCAGAGATTTTCTTCTGATGTGATTGTATATCATTGGAAAAGTCAACTGAACTTGCTACATAAAATACGGTCCATTGGCCAGCAGGGTTAACACCAGCTGTCAGCTTGTTAGAAATGCAGACTATTAGGCCCACGTGAAATCTGTGGGATTAGAACAGATGTGTTTTTAACAAAAACCCCAGATGATTTGTATGCACAGTAAAGCTTGAAAGGCAGTGATCTAGAAAATGAGTATCTGCCCGCCCTGTTTTTCAGGTATTCCCAGAAGAAGGTAACCATTTCCACATTCTACCATGCTTGTGATCTGAAAGTACTTTTTATACCTAGCCTTAGTGTTTGTAAATGTTTTTGTATATACACTGTGATGTGTTGTTATAGCGTATTCTTTCCGTGTGCCCTTGGCAGTGTCCAGAATGAAAGCTCTCCATATGTGATGACCTTTTCTTTCTTAATTATTGAACTATAGATAATTAGGAAAGTGGATAAGCAAACCGCATTACTGGATGCAGACGATCCTGTGTCACAACTCCATAAATGTGCATTTTACCTTAAGGATACAGAAAGAATGTACTTGTGCCTTTCTCAAGAAAGAATAATCCAGTTTCAGGTATGTTCTTAAATTACTGATTAAAAAAAAAAATGTGTCAGCTGTTCGGTTAGCAGCATACAGAAATCTAAAACTCTTGTTTAATGTTAATTGTACCCAAAGACACAAAGCCGTTTTCAGGTATTTTTCTCAAGTCTGAAGGTTCTTAACCTACTTGATCCTGAGACATGGCAGTCATCCCACCTCAAGGAAGAACTCAAATCCATAAACATGTTCTTGGAGAGACAGTTAATATCTATTTCTCGGAATCAAAAAAGGTTCTCAGATCATCCAAAAGTAGATTTTGGGTGTTCATTGAGTCCTCTGAAACTGTGTGAAGATGTTGTATATAGATACACACACATTTCTGGGGAGGGTTCATAATTATCAGATTTACGTCGAGGTCTTCCTAGATAGTAATGAGGAAATGTTTCGAAAGCTGATTTTTAACTGCATTTACTAGAAGTCTTTCACGAGGACGTCTATGACATGGGCAGATGATTTAGTGGGATGGTTAACACTTCGTGTGAAACGCACTTGTAAACACCTGAAGACCCCGTTTCAGAGAGATGGCCACATACAGCCGTCCTCCTCAGCCCAGAATTGCTGGACTGGCCTGGGTGTTTGAAGGTAGGGGTGGGGGGTTGCCAGTTCACATCTTGGTTTCTGTCCTGCTGGAAGTAGCTAGGTTCAACTGCTCTTGACGCTTGAAGGGCTCTTACTCTCTTAGGGATCCATAAAGAGTTTTAAGTAGCTATTTACATCACGAATACTATCTTTTATTAAAGAAATTATGCAGGTACTGGTGTGCTCTTAAATGGGTATTCTGAAAGGTATTATTTTTAATATGTCACTGAAATATTTCATGGTATAAAAAACTACTGGATGTGAGGTTGTCATACTGATGCTCTGTGTTTAGTTAGGGATTGGCAGAGCACCATGTTTGGAAAGTTCAGAAATTTGTAGTAAATTGTCTTCCTGTTAACTCCAGTCTATGAATGTTACCTTGTTAAAATTGTCTTTATACTGCAGTGTATATAAACTTCCACATCTAAACATTTCTTTCTTCATCAGGCCACTCCATGCCCAAAAGAACCAAATAAAGAGATGATAAATGATGGAGCTTCCTGGACAATCATTAGTACGGATAAGGCGGAGTATACATTTTACGAGGGGATGGGCCCTGTCCTTGCCCCAGTCACCCCTGTGCCTGTCGTAGAAAGTCTTCAGGTGAGAACACTTACAAGTTGACTTTTAGCTCTTTGCAGTTGCTTTCTCTGCTCTGACTTAGCATGATTTTATTTCACAATTAATCATAAGATTTGGAGGTTTTGTTAATACATCGTTTGTTGATTAAAAAAAATAAAAGCATACTTTTTATACAAGAAAATTTAAGTTTAAGTCAACTATATTATCTTGAGATGTTTTTAGCTCATTTTGTCCTTATAATCATATTATTTAAAAGAAGAGATTTATTTTTCCATTTTTTTCACAAATCATAGTCAAATGAAAAACTAATATGTGTACTTTAATGGAAAATGAAAAGTGTTCTCAACATTGTTCTGATTTTCTGTGAATTTCAGTTGAATGGCGGTGGGGACGTAGCAATGCTTGAACTTACAGGACAGAATTTCACTCCAAATTTACGAGTGTGGTTTGGGGATGTAGAAGCTGAAACTATGTACAGGTACTTAATGAAACTTTTTACATCATCCAGAGTTTTTGATGGGGTTGGGTACATGAGATTCTTTCCTAATACTGATTGTAATGTATCAAGCAACCTTGTTTTAAGTTCCAGTTCTAAAATTTACCTTCCTTTTAAGTGCTTTATATTTCCTCCTCAGATGTGGAGAGAGTATGCTCTGTGTTGTCCCAGACATTTCTGCATTCCGGGAGGGCTGGCGATGGGTCCGGCAGCCAGTCCAGGTTCCAGTAACTTTGGTCCGTAATGATGGAATCATTTATTCCACCAGCCTTACCTTTACCTACACACCGGAACCAGGGCCACGGCCACACTGCAGTGCGGCAGGAGCAATCCTTCGAGCCAGTTCAAGCCAAGTGCCCCCTAATGAATCAAACACAAACAGCGAGGGAAGTTACACAAATGTCAGCACAAATTCAACCAGTGTCACATCATCTGCAGCAACAGTGGTGTCCTAACTACCGGCTTCTTGCTGGGACTTAAACTGACTTGAGTGCGGCAAAATGTTGACAAAAAAAAAAAAGAAAGAAAGAAAGAAAGAAAAAAAATGAACAATCTTTTGTGGTTTCTTGGGAAAACTTTTCATACCAGGTGATACTGTTCAGAAACCCCATTACCTACAAGTGCTGATCTGAAGTGCAGAAGCCGCAGTAAAACAAACAAACAAAACGTCGAAATGTACAAACTGTTGGGAATCGATTGTTTTCGGCTGTTACTCGTTTGGTTGGTTTTTTGTTTGGTTTTGTTTAAATGGGCAAGAAATAGAGATGTGGCTGGAATAAAAGTTAATCAAACTAGAAGACACAAATCTAACATAGTTTTTACGGACCAAGGAACTTGTATAAGCTTTAGCAAAAGGTACATTTTCACCATACCTTTTTTTATATCACAGTATATAGTACACCTTTGTTACCAAATAGGTCCCTCTCCTCCCCACCCCGTCTGAGCTTTTGCTCTACAGTACATTCAAGTTCCAAGCCTGACCATGCTTGTTTAACCTAATTACATATTCTTCCAGGTTTCTTTTTTTTTTTTTGGTTTAAGGCTGGAACTGATCTTTTTATTTTATTTTATTTTTTTAAAGCTGATGTCTTATGACCTTTCACGAGTCGAAATTGTTCTGATTTCAGCAAGTCAAATCTTGTAAAGGCCCGCCTATTTTTTTTTTTTAAGATTATATGAAGTCTGTGCAAAAGCTTTAAAAAAAATGCCTCTGCCTTGCCTGCAGTACATGCAATGTATGTTAACTTAGTCTCTATTCTCAGACACTGTTGGTAGTTCTTTCCTTGTTTTCCTTTTTTTGTTGTTGTTGTTCTAAATGTATTTATAGTGGTATTCCAAGAGGTTCTAAAATTTCCGTGGAATTAAATGTGGCCATTTAGTCATTAATGAATTCATGGTGCAGAACATGTTGGTATTTGAAGTGTTCTCTCCCCTTTGCCCATGTGTAAATGTATCTACATGTTCCAGATTCGTTCAGGTCCCCCGCCCCACTCCTAATCTTGTACATAACTTGTATTATGTGTAAGTTAAACATTTTATTTTGAACTTGGAATGTTCCCAGTGATCTCCTTCAGCAGGGTGTTTTCCGCCTTGTTAGCATAGGACAAAAAAAAAAAAAATATCATGAGAAGTATTTGCTACCAGCTGGTAGATGGTGCCCTTATTGTATAATGAGAAAATCTCAGCAAAAGCATGTGTTTGTTTACTTATTTTTTTTATTTTATTATTATTATTATTTTTTTGGTAGCCTAGGTCAAAACATCATTGTAACCTTGAAACAAGATGCTTTTGTTAGATGACCAACTCAAATAGCTTGGAAGACAGTACATTAGAACAGATAGTTGTGAGATTGTAAAACTGCAAATGCAATTGATCTTTTCATCTCTCTCCTGACTCCTCTGTCTTCTCTTCCCCAGTGCTGAGTGTCTCCACAGATGTCTCCTACTCAGAAGACGTTTCTTTTCCATTCAGTTAAGATTTCGTGGCATTCGGGTTGTGCGTTGGCCCTTCCATGCTGTAGGCTCACCGGTTTTTCCTTGCTTCCATTCCTGCACTCTGGTCAGGCCTTTGTTCAGTTTCTTAGAAATTGCAGCCGACTCACTGGGCTACATTTAGTACAGGAACCGTGTGTGTGATGTTCTAGGACACAGTCTAGTACTACAATCATTCTTTCTAGAGTTCAAAACTACCTCTAGAGTGTGGTAAGCTTTTACTGTCCCATAAAACAGGAGCCACAAGTACCTTATGAATGCAAAACTAACTTCCCACAGTGTTGCCATACAGAACATTGTCTTTCTGGTGTCATGGGCTGTTTTGAAAACGTCTTCATCGGTAGACTTTGTAAACATTAGTAGCTTTCCCCCTCTCCCCAGCTTTGTTATCTTCATCACTCATTCTTTTGCTCAGACTGTGTCATTGTAAATACAATTCCTAACTTCTCTAAATCACCTTTTCCTCAGTTTTCAAGGAGGAAGTCACTTGTAAAACACATTACTGGTTAAATCAGAGTTATTGTGGTTTTATCGTACTGCAAGCCTTTTTAATTACTCACAGGCTGCATTATTCTATATGTATAGCCTTCTCTTCAGATCTGCTCCAGTCACTAGCTTCTCTCGTAAGCTGACCCTGCCTCACACTTCAAATCTGATCCAGTGATCAAGGGCAGAATTGTGGCCTTACCTTTCTTTGTTTTAACTGTTTACTAGCTCCTTCTTGCAAACTTGCTTATTTCTGAGTAGTAATTATTTTTCTCTGTTGAGTCATGGAAGTAATCTTTACACTGCTTTTGGTTCGGAGCGTGGAAATATTTTCAGTGCCGCTTTACTTCCAATGGGCCACAAATTTCCTCCACTTCCCAGTTTGATGTTTAGTTACATACAAAACTATGTTAAATTAACCGACAACAGATGAGATACTTTTGAAGAACAGACTATTCCTTACGTAGCTTTGCAGCTCAAATTAATTCTTCAAGTTTATGGCTTTGTTAAATGAACTTTGCTTTTTTACTATTTAATTATACCTTATTTTGGCTGTTTGTTTCTTTTAATAAGATAATTTTGAAATACTAGACTGTAAAGCCTTTTCCTGTTTGTTTTTTGTTTGTTTGAAAAGTCCAAGAATGTACTTCTACAGACATTTCCCTTGCTATTTTATGCCATTCTGCATACCACAAACTAAAGACTGAAATGATTTCTGTTGTAGCTTATTTTTTTTTATCAGTAGTTCTTTTGGCAGCTGCTTTAAAAAAAAAAAAATCTTTATGGATTTGTAAATCATTTTCAGTGTATAATTTATAGGAGCCTTGTCCTCTGGTTATAGTAGAATACAGCCCCTCCTCCGATGGCATTATTAGAGATGCTAGATGCCCTTCTTAGAATGGTGACCACTTCAGTTAGAAAACGTTCGAGTTTTGGGTTGTTTCTGGTTTTTTAAAATTCTGTTTTACAAGGGTATCTTGTGCTCTCGTGAGCTATGCAATTTCTAAAAATATGCTAGAAGCTGAGTCCATGATCCAGTCTGTCTTTTAGTTCCATTGAATTGATCACCTAGATTGGGAAGGCAGTTAAAGGCTTTAAATGTAGAATGCCCTTTTGATTTTGAGTGATTTCAGAATCGAACACTAGTATAATATTTAACCTGCTGCTGACTTTTCTTCAACTGTGGCAACTAAAGGCATCCTCATGTATGTGTTAGTGAAATATTTATCCCTCTTCTGCACAGACTTATTTGCGATCATAACCGGTTAGTTTTCGTCTTTGTTTTTGTTTTTAATGAAACTGGTACCATCTGTGCCCTCACAGAATATTCCCCATGCAGTTTTTGAGAACTAACCTCGTCCTGTTTAACCAGATAATCCACGGGGTGGGGGAGGGGGGTTCCTTTTTTAAACAAAATGCTATTCAATTAGTAACCAAGTTACTTAACTTTTGATTTCAAAAGCAGCTGTGTTTTCTAATGAGTGCTGAACAAATGTGTGTTCGGTACTCCTGATTTTGTTTTCAAGCACTGTAATGTGGGCTGGATGATTAGAAACAATAATATATTAGGGTTTCTATTTAACCCTTTCAGGACTGAACTGTATCTCCTATTAATTTTTCCCTGTGTCGTGATAAATGTTTGCCGGCATTCAGTACTGTGTTGGTCCAGACGTAGGTTTATATGCTCATTTTTAGCTTATTTCTTGTACCTTGCAGCATGCTGTACGCATTCAGTCCTTAAGGGGTTTATTTTACAAACTGTGCGCCTGTAAGGTTTATTAGCAATAAGATAGAAAATTGAGCAAGTTTATACCATAATTTTGTAGAAAAAAGAATCTGCTCAGTTCCATATTTCGCCCATGAGAAACCTGCAATACGGGCAGTTTCAAGGAATAAATAAAAAAGGAAACGCAAACCATTGTAAAGTCTTCTGTTGGCTGTGCCTGATGCACGTGTTAGCGTCTTGGCTTTCCGAATAGTGCATGAAGTAGAATTAAATTACATATCACAGTTTGCGTATTAAAAATCTTACCTTGCTGTCTGTATCACGTCAAAGCGATAGCTATGCTCTTTTTCTATTCAGTATTTGTAACTGTGTAATGCTTTCCAGAGAGATAGTTTTGGGGGTTTTCTCCATGTAAATAATAAATAAGGAAAGGGGCTTTGTCACCCAAGGGGCAGATCTCCCAATCCAGGAGCATGTCAAGCTAATCTCAACAAGATTATCGAGTATTATTTAACAGCAGCTTGCTTTTCCAATATAAAGTTGGTATTTGGTTTGATGCACAGAAGAACATACAATGATGGTTTGTGCTTTTTAGTGGGGCCTCCTGATATGGAGAGGGAAGATTCTGTGTTTAGTACTGAAACAGTTAAAGGGGACGTTACATATTTTTTAAATCCTAACAAGTTTGTTTTTTATCTGACTTCTCCCCCCTTCCAAGAAAAACACGTTATCAGAATTTTTCTAAAGACCTCTTGCTCTAAAAATAGTGATTGTTAAATAAGAGACAATTCAAGTCGGAAGCTTTTAAGGCTCGAGATTGATAGTGATTACTTGATTTAGAGTTCAGAAGAGAATAATAAATGTGTATTCCTTGCCATAAACAGCATGTGAGCCCTTTCCAAGCAATCTTACCAAAGATCCATTAAGTGTATGTTACTCTTTTTGTCACTGCACCTCCAGATGATTGCCATTTACGGGGATGGAGAGGGCAGGCTACATCAGGTTCTAGCAGTAAGTGGTCACAGAAGGGAGTCTTTCCCTTAAAAAAAAAAAAAAATCTAGAATGTTAGACTAAAAAGAAATCCTTAAAAAAAGTTCAGTGCTAGGAAATCATGAAGGAGACCGATGTAGCTGATGTATATAAAGAGGTTATTCACCTTGACCTAAGGGTTAGAGCCTAAAGCATAAGGTCAAGTGATGGCCCTGTAAGTCAAGGCCCAGTCAGAACCTGTAAGAATGTACTTTATACATGTAGTTTTTTGTGTTCAGGATAAACTCGTTTGAGTGCCTGGCACAAAGCTGTTACTGTCACACATGTGGAGTTCATTGAAAAGGCGGGTAAATACTCTCGACTACAGAGCGGGAGAGGGTTTAAACTACAAGAAACATCCATACCAAACACAAATAGGTTATAACTATTGGAACTTACAGAATGGTTTGCTTTGAGGAAGTGGCACTTTAAACTGTGCTGCTCTATGAAAAAATGTCTCAAGGTAAGTATGAAGCTTGGGTGTGTGTCAAGTTCATTCTGGCATTATGACTGTAGTCCCTGCTTTTCATTTCCTTACATTCTGCCCACCTCACTTTAGTACAGACACATAGGTCAGTCATTTCTGGCACCTTTACCTGGTTGATAATTTCTGCCGGGGCTGGACAAGTAGGGTTACTGGTATGTATTTAAATCCCACGCTGTCGACCTAGAAGCACCCACCTTCGTCACGCAAAGGAGGAAATAGCGTGACTGGGTGATCTCCACGGTGGCCTCTTCGGTGACTTGACAGGGGTTCCTTTTACCTAGAACTGGCTTCTCCTTGCACGCCTCCTCTCTGTTCTTCTCACCGCACAGCACAGAGTAATGATGACTAAGTTCTTTTTTTTTTTTTTTTTTTTTTATAAAATTTATTGTCAAGTTGGTTTCCATACAACACCCAGTGCTCATCCCAACAGGTTCCCTCCTCCATGCCCATCACCCACCCACCCACCCACCCCCTCCCTCCCATCCATCAACCCTCAGTTTGTTCTCCGTTTTTTAGAGTCTCTTAGGGTTTGGCCCCCTCCCTTTCTAACCTTTTTTTTCCCCTTCCCCTCCCCCATGGTCTTCTGTTAAGTTTCTCAGGATCCACATAAGAGTGAAAACATGGTATCTGTCTTTCTCTTTATGACTTATTTCACTTAGCATAATACCCTCCAGTTCCATCCACGTTGCTACAAAAGGCCATATTTCATTCTTTCTCGGTGCCAAGTACTATCCCATTGTGTATATAAACCACAATTTCTTTATCCATTCATCAGCTGATGGACATTTAGACTCTTTCCATAATTTGGCTATTCTTAATATGGCATTCAGATGGTTAGATGATACAACGAAAAGTTTTGGGGAAAAATAATTGACTTGGCGGACAGTGATGATTATTTTAATCACCAAATGTCCTAGAGATTTCACAAGCTGAGAATTTGCTGGTAGATTCCAAAGGTGCAAATGGTGTGATTGGGGGGAAGAACTTCAGCTGAAGGATAATGGTATATGCGGCTATTTGCTTGGAAGCATGAATATCCGTCCTTATTTCTGGGTAATGCCGGAAGTTAGAATTTGTTAGGACATAAGTGGGAACTTTTAAATGGCCAGGAACATTCTAGGCTCTGAGCTCAGTCAGGGTGTGGCTATTTCTGAAAATTTCCACTAAGGGCTTGTCTTAGTGTGCTCCAACTGCCATAAGAAAATACCGTGGACTGAGTGGTTTCAACAACAGAAATGAACTTTCTCACAGTCCTGGAAGCTGGAAGTCAGATCAGGGCACCAGCCAGCCTGGTCAGGTTCAGGTGAGAACTCTTCCTGACTTGTAGACAGCCTCCCTCGCTGTGGTCTCACATGGCCCAGAGAAAGAGAGAAAGAGAACAAGAGAAAGTGAGCTGGGTCTTTTCAAAGGCCACAGTCCTATCTGACTTGGGCCCCACCCTCAGGACCTCATTTAACCTTAATGAACCCCCTGAAGGTGCCATCTCCAGATGGAGTCACACTGGGACTTAAGATTTCAACATGAATGGAGTAGGGGCACAATTCAGTCCATAGCAAAGCTCATCCTAAAAACCTTCCAGGCTGTAGTGTAAATGACACGCGGATGTCCACCTATGTGATGGTATTTGGGTTTACATCATTGTAAGTCCCGGTTGGGGTTTCTCAATAGTTAGCTAAGATGATGAATAGACTGGACTGAGGGACAAGAGGTGAGGCAAGATTGTGGGAGAAGTCACTCTGGCCCCTTCTAAGTTGTTCGATGGGCACTGTCTAATCCTCACCACAACCCTATGAGCTCATGCCTGTTTTAGAGATGAAGAGACAGGCCCGGATGTGGCCAAAGTCATGATAAATTTAGCAGAGCTGGCATTTAGATGTGGCCTCAGGGGCCCAGGATTCTGCCTCTGAGTGCCACACTAGAATTCCCAAGTCACAGTCACCAAAGGATCTGAGGGACGCCGGTTACTAGGGAGTGCTTCTGTGACAAGTTCTGTCTTAAGGAACTTTATAGGGCATAAGCCCTTCCATTTCAATCCTCACATTTTCCAGTTGAGAAAAACAGCCCTAGAGAAGGTGAAAAATCCAAATGTAGTTCTAGGTTGAAAATGCTTTATGAACTCAAAAGTGCTATTCCGTTGCTAGGTATTAATTATTGTCACTATTTATTACTACTGTTATTATCATGTTAATATCTCCTGGCTAGTCCCCCTAGCCAAGCCTTCCATGTAAATGATGTGCTACATTTCATAATCCTGGAGGGAATGATCCTGTAAACTTCAAAACATTTTCCATGTTCCAGATGAAGATAATGGGTCTTCTTCATCTCCAGTAGGTTTAGTGGCCAATTGTAGCTTCAGGAGTTTCTGGACCTTCTATGTGGGCGTTAGGAAGACCAGGACTCAGAGACCAGGGTGTGAAATAATGACTGACCTGAGTGGCGCTCAAATCGTAAACCCCATTCTGCCATTGATTTATCTGGGTGGTGGATTCTGCAGCTCTCCACTCTTCCTTTGTCCCATTTGTAGGTGGGGGAAATAACATAGTTATTAGGAAGGGCACTAAGGAAAAGCCCTTAGCTGTGGTCCTGGCTCTGTTTACCCTCAAAACCCAGATACGTGCTTTGGTGTCCTCAGTCGGGTTCAGGAGCCCATTTAGCTTGGTCTTTCAGGGTCAGTGTGACTTTAGTCCTCAAGCCTGGTTTTTGCTTTTTCATTCAAGAAAACAGTGATGTGACTGTTTTGCATATAATACCACAAAGATTTAGAAATGTACACCTTCACTGTGATCGTCATTATTGGAGTTAAAATCGGTTTTAAAGTCAGAAAGCAAGGCTGGTTACTAGGGAAAGGGGATTTGGCAAGAAAAGCGGAAGCCCACAGGATTGAAGGGAAGCCAGAATCATGTTTAGGACTAGCAAGAACCCTGTGGATTAAGGAGCCTCCTTCGTAAGAGCGGTCTGCTCAGGGAGCCCCTACCCTTGTGCATTCCCTCTCTTATCCCTAAGTCACCTGCTCCAGATTCCGTTTTGCAGATAACAGCAACTGGTCATGGGAGCCTAGCCCACTACCACTCCCTGCATTTACAGGAAAGGTCGGTAAAAAGGAACCTCTCGGGGCTTTTTGGTTCCTGTGCTGAGGCCTGAATTGACAACCAATAGGGAAAGAGATCATTACCCACAGAGGAAGTTGAGGTTGCTACGATGGGGAACAGACGCTAGGCAAGTCACTCTAGGGGGCTACCAACCACAAATTCTGGAATAAAACGTATTAAGTGTATTCTATGTGCCAAGGAGTTTACATGAAAACATTTCTTATTCCTCAAATTCCTATGAGCCCATTTAATAGGCAGTTTTGAGAAGGATGCTCAGATCATGAGCCACATTATGAAAAGCCCTCCCATCTCTGGCCTTTTAGCCTTCTTTAGAAAAGCGCCTTCCATGAGATGGGCTCTTGGGAACTGTGTGCTTGTTTTTACCCCCATGGTAGCTGATAGGACCACTGAAAAAGCTTCCTGTCGAGTTGCGCAGGAAGGAAATAGGAGATCACGTGGGCCTTGTTTTCACATAGGAACTGACCTGTGACGTGAACTGGTTTGCAGGGAGAACGAAACAGACACCCCCATTAAAATGAGAGCACTCCCATTTCTAACCCCTTACTGATGCTCAACTAGATTCCTGCCCTTGGGTTCCTAGAAGCAACCCATTATCCTTACCATTTCCCTTCAGTGCCAGAGTTAACGTGAATAGGATTTTGTTACGTGTAACTGGCGTCCTAACAGGTAAGTGTTGCTGTTGTTACGTTAATTTTACCGATGAAGAAATTAAGAAAAAGGAAGGCAATTTTCATTTCCAGGACTCCACAGTTTTAAGTGGCAAAGCCATGGTTCAAACCGAGGCCCACTGGATTTGTATTAGTTGGGGGAGTTAAGGGCTTGGAGGCAGTACGAACATCAAGGAGAGCGTCGAGAAGGTAGCATTTCAATAGTGCTTCAGAGAATGAGGACATTGAGGATTTCAACGGGTAAAAACATGCTGGGGTTTGGACTAATGGAAGAAGGCAAGGAGCTGGGAGGGTCTGGGTATTTCCTGGGTCTGGTATGTCTGGGTCAAGGGCAGGTCCTTCAGTGTAATGGGACCACAGGGTACTTGCTGGACCATTGGGAATTGGTTAGTACGTGATATTGTATAAATATAATTGTATAGATATAACAGGTTCCCAGGGTCAGATGGGTAGAATCTCCCAACTGTGTCTGTTAGGGGAAAAACAGATCTCTGTGCCTCATGTCTCCCCTTGTGGGGTGGAGTGACCTTCCATGAGTAAGTTGTTAGTATCCTTGGCCTCTGTCCCTTACTCAGTATTAATAATTGTGCTGAATTAGTTAATTTTGCTCTATATAGCCGGGCACCGCAGATATGGCAACAAATAAAGTTCCGCTTACATAGGGCTTTCCTTCTCTATGTGGAAGAAAGGCTAGTGGAGAGAGGCTAGATGTATATATAAAAACCTATTCACACACACATATTTCCCTAATAAGGACTCCTACTGAAAATGTCACTCATTTATTGCTCAGAGGTCATGGAAACTGACCATCAGAAGAGCCCAGCAGCGTCCAGGGGTATGTACGGGTGAGAATCACTGTTGTATCCTAGAGGTACTGAGTTCCGTGCACTATAAAGATCTGTGGTCTTCGATGAGTACTTGACTTTGGACCGCAGCGGGGTGCTGTGCATGCACCACAGTCATGGGAAGCCGCCTGAGGAACCTGTGCTTCTCCCGGCGGTCTTAGGGTTTGTCTCGGCCACCTTGAGGTGGCCCCCGGGGTGCTGTTGGTTGGACAGGGGGAGGTGCAGGGGGACTGCAGGGGATGGGGAGAGAGGGGTGTGAGAAGCCCGTCAGGAAGCAGCCTGGGATCCTGACTTTGCAGACAGAGCGCCCTTCCTTAGGGAAGAGCCGACCCAGCTGGAGGCCAGGATGGAGGCCGAGACTGAGGGGGGCTTGAGGCCTGTGAGGACCCCGATGCGGCTCGGCACACGGGCCCAGGACGCTGTCTAGGGACCCCACTTTGAGTAGCGAGGGCCTTATCCCCAGACAGAAATGGGAGTGACTGACGGAAAGACTCAAGTGCCTCTTTACTCCATAACAGTGGTTGTTTAACATCATCGTTTCTCAACTCATTATGAACTCGTAATGGTTTGAGAATAAGCTTTACTGGCGTCTCTTCTTAAGTAAGCTCTACACCCAACGTGGGGCTTGAGCTCAACCCCAAGATCAGGAGTCACACGCTCTACCGACTGAGCCGGCCACGGGCCCCAAGCCTTGCTGGTTTTTTTACGCAGAATTAAAATCTCTCTTTACACTTGAGAAGTTGTTCTGTACCAAAAGGCAGATGCTTGTTACAGGGCTGCCATTGGGCCTGTCTAAAAATGGAAATGTTCTCACGCAGGCATAGTCAGGATGCACAGAAGACTTCATCACCTAACCCTGTGTCACCTAACCTTGAAACGCCCAAGAGGAAACCGCTGTACCCAGAAGTTAGAGGAATGTGGAACAACTCCTGAGTTTAAACAAACAAACAAAAGAATCCGTTTGGGGGGCACCGGGGTGGCTCAGTCGGCTAAGCGTCCGACTTCTGCTTTCCGCTCAGGTCACGGCTTCATGATTTCGTGAGTTCGAGCCCCGCGTCGGGCTCTGTGCTGACAGTGCGGAGCCTGCTTGAGATTCTTTCTCTCCCTCTCGCTCTGCCCCTTCCCCGCTCTTGCTCTCTCTTTCAATATAAATAAATAAACTTCAAAAAAAAAAAAAATCTTTGGTTTGAAAAAAGGCCAACACCCTTCACTTCTAAGCTCCTTGACTCGTGAGAGCAGTTCTGCGAGTTGAGGCCGACTACGTTACGACAAAAACCTGCCTGAGCGGCATCCTCCCCCAAACTGGCCAAGCGGCCCCGCGCGGGAACTTTAGGGCCTGGCTCTCAGAAGGCCGCGTTTTCTTCCCACTGTGATGGCAGATCCCAGCGAAACCGACAATGCGCAAGTTCCCGGTAGGGAAGGGAATTGGAGGCGCAAGCCGAGCAGGGAGAAGCCAATAGGAGAGGTCCAGAAAGCGGCCCAAAGGCAGACCCACGTACACCCAGCCAGGGTGGGCCACCACTGTCCCCACAGCCCTGCTCCGAATGCGATAGGAGACCAGGAGTCTCTCCCTGGAAGGTGATGGTTGACGTTTGCTGTCACGTGACCCAAACGCGGGCTAAGCGTGTGAGGGGCGGAGCTTCGGGCCCGGGCTGGAGGGTGGCTCCCCGGCCAAAGCGGAGAACGGCCGCACCGGAGGTCGGGAGCCCCGCGCGCCCTTGGAGCTCTCTGCTTTTCGATGCCCTCCTTTCTAAGCCTTGTCACCGAAGGGGAGCTGTTGCAAAAGACTGAGGCATCCGAAACACTTTGGCTTCTGAGCTCTTGAAGAACGTTTGCAAACCCACCTCTTTTGAGCTGGATGGAAGGTGCCTCCTTACGGTGTGGCCTTAAGGTATTGCGCCACTTTTTACTCACTTCCTTGACACGGCTGATGATGGCTCTGGTTTCAGAAACCCTCTTTCACTTGGCTTCCGGGACTCAAGCTTTCCAGCAGCTCTGTCAGTCTGCGCCACTAATTCCTCCTCCGCTCCCCCGGCCTTCAAACCTGGGGCAGCCCCAGCACGAAGTCCTGCCCCCTCCTCTTCCCCAGCTACATGCCCCGCTATGGTTGATATCTCCCCATCTCACGTCTATGTGGACATGACTTCCCAGTTCCTGTGTCCTGCCCAGACTTCTTGCCTGCACTCCAGAGTTGTAGATGTAACTGCTTCCTCGGCATCTGAAGGCTTAACTCGTGATTTCCTCCCTTTCCCAATCCCAAACCTCTCCCCCGCTTCCCCAGCCCATCTTGTCCTTTCAGTAAATGGTGCCTCCATTCTTCCAACCGCTGAGGGAAAAACCTGGAAGTCCCTCTTGATGCGTTTCTTTCTCTCCCATCCCACATTCAGTCCATCGGTAAAGCCAGTCAACGGCTCCTTCCCAATGTATCCCAACTCTGACCGCTTCTCATCACCTCCTACCACTACCGCTGTGAGCCAAGACGCCATTGGCTGTCAAGTGGGTTGTTACAGTCACGTTCTAACTGCTCCTCCTGCTTCCTCCCCGGCCCTCTTAGAGTGAGTCTTTGAAAAATGTGTCCCTTTGCTGCCTAAAGCCGCCCATTGACTTCCCATCTTGCTCAGAGCAAAACCCAAAGCCCTCCCCATGACCCTCACCAGCCTTGCCACCTCTTGGTCCTGGGTCCTCTGTGTTCCAGGCACACTGACTTCCTCGTCATTCATTCCTAGATTTCACCAAATGGGCCCTTACCTCAGGGCCTTTGCATTGGCCGTTCCCATGTCTGGAACAGTATCTGGTATTTTTGCCGTAAGTATCTTTGCCATAGACGTACGCAAGTTCCCTGTAGGGGAGAGAATTGGAGGCACAAGCTGAGCAGAGAGAAGCCAAGTAGGAGAGGTCCAGAAAGTGGCCCTTATGTCTTTGCTGCACAATTAATTAGCTGTAAAGCAATTTTGCCATAAACTTCCAAAAAAAATTAATAACTGGCTGACAGTTTGGTTCGACAGTTTGGTTTCATTTCCCCATTGACTTAGTACTCCCAATTTAAAAAAAAAATTAAATTTATTTATTTATCTTGAGAGAGAGAGAGAGAGAGAGAGAGAGAGAGTAGGGGAGGAGCAGAAAGAGAGAGAGAGAGAGGATCCCAAGCAGGCACTGGGCTGTTAGCACAGAGCCTGACACGGGGCTTGAACTCACAGACAGTGAGATCATGACCTGAGTCAAAAACCGAGAGTCAGATGTTTAACTGACTGAGCCACCCAGGTGCCCTGACTCCCATTTTTATATTATATAAATCTTAGCACTCATAATGGTCTATACAGTGGCACAGAGTTTTGAACCCGCATTTCCCATAAATCTTTGGGACATACGACAGTACACCAAGAACAAAACAGTGTAGAGAGTTTTCACAATGCCGTACAAAACCAGTTACAAACATGCATCCTAGTGTTTGAAAACTGGTATCTCTCTTAATGAAGAAAGGAGCTTTAATGGGGAAAAGAAAGTGCAATACTGAATGAGATGAATCAACAAACAAAAAACAACGTACGATGAACAAAAGGCTTCGACGACAAGAGCTTAGGCAGAACCCACAGAATAAAATCTGATTTTCGTGTGGTATTGCCATGAACCCGCACACATTTTAAATGTATTCCCGTCTTTTGTATTTTGCAATGAAGTTTTTTACCTTGTTCGTTTTTCACGTTTCATTTTGGGTTTTTTTTAATGAATGTCCCTCTCTGATTTTTCATGATTTTATCTCTTCTGGCAAAATTGCCTTACGGCCATTAGCTCTGTGGCAAAAACGCTTGCGGCAAAGACGCCTAGCAGTGAAACTACCGCAAACCTTCCTTCTGGAACACTCTTCCTCTGATGTCCCCAGGATCTCCGCCTTCACTGTCTGCAGGTTACTTATGCAAATTGTGCTTCTATTCCCACCGCCCCTCAGTACCTCTGGCCTGTTTTGTATTCACAGTGCTTGTCATCACCTGGCACTTTGCGGATTTATTTCCTTGTCAGCTGGTTCATTTCTGCCCTCCAGCCAGCGTGAGAATTCCTTGAGACCGGGAGCTGTGTTTGGTTCCTTGCTGTGCTCCCCAGGCCCTAGCACAGTGCCTGGCCCGTAGTAGGTGCTCAATAAATATTTGCTGAATGGATGATGAAGTGTTTCTGCATCACACTGTTGGGATGGTGCGTCCGATCTACCTTGAAAACCCAGACTTATGCTTTAATTCCGCAGCTTGATAAAGAATGACTTACTCTGGACTGCTGCAGTGACAGAGTATCTACATGTGACAGGAAATGCTCAAGACCAGAGACGAGAATATAAACAGTGGGAGTGAAGAGATTCTGGGCAGCCAAGAACACAGGGTGGTAAAAGACGGATATAGTGTTTTTTGTGTGGGTTTGTTGTTGTTGTTTGTTTTTTCAGTGAAGAGTTCCTTATTCGGTAAAAGGAAGTGGGCAAGACTTAAGAGCTTTGGTGCTTTGGTGGAATTTTCTCCAGTGTGATTTCTTTGAAAGTTCCTTCCCCTCCATTGTCTCTTGTTCTCTCTTTCCAGAATGCCTACCAGTCAGACAGATCCAGTCAGATGACCCTCCCAACCCCACCACCCCCATTCATTCTTTAATTTTCTTATCCTGTATCTTTTTTTATTCCTTTGTCTTTTTGTTTCATTTTTCAGAGAGACTTCCTCTACTTTTTCTTTTAGCTCTCCTCTGTGTTCTTACTTAACTCTTTGCTTTTTTCCCATTTTCAAAAGCTCTTTCTTGCTTTTTCATAACATCCTTTTCGTAGTGCATTCGATGGGTACAATATATTTTTTTAATCTCTCTGAAGTATTTATTATAAGGTCGATTTTAATTTTCTTTTTTTTTGAACGTTTATTTATTTTTGGGACAGAGAGAGACAGAGCATGAACGGGGGAGGGGCAGAGAGAGAGGGAGACACAGAATCGGAAACAGGCTCCAGGCTCTGAGCCATCAGCCCAGAGCCCGACGCGGGGCTCGAACTCACGGACCGCGAGATCGTGACCTGGCTGAAGTCGGACGCTTAACCGACTGCGCCGCCCAGGCGCCCCATATAAGGTTGATTTTAAAAGAGCTCCTGACTCCAGAAGTCTAGGTTGAGCCCAAGAAATTGCATTTCTAAGAAGTCTCTGGGTGATGCTGATAGGATCCAGGGACCCCACATTTGGAACCAAAGGTCAAGAGGTATCGGCCACATCTGTCTTTCCTTTGTAATTTTTCCTCAATCTCCATTTGGTATCAAAGAAAGGAAGGGTTAGGGAGGGAGTGACCTGGAACGCATCTAAGAAGCTTAGAGGCCAAGACATAAAACCTTCCTTTCTTCCAAAAGTGGGCTTTGATGAACTTGAACCTGTAGTTGAAAGCACGAACACGGATTCAGGAGACCTACACCGTCAGTCCCAGTCTGTCGCTCACACATCGCCTGACCCCAGGAAGTTCCCCTAAACTCTGTGGCCTCTGTCCCCTCAGCTGTAGAGTGGGGGGTTGCAATAGGTGGTCTTGAAGGTGCTTCTTGCTGGAAGACTCCATGGCCTGACTATCACCAGAAGCTGGAAATGCTGCCACCGGGCATCAGACGTCAGCACTCTTGGCTGAACACTCCTGCGCCATAAACCGCCCTAAGCGCTTTTCCCGCCCGGTCTTCTGTTGAAAGCGCGCGACAACTCTGGGCAGAGGACTCATGATTCCCATTTCATAGATGAGGACGCTGAATGTCCAAGAGCAGATTGCCAATTATGTCAGAGCTGGGGAAGGAAGCACGGTGAGGACAGGAGCACAGGCTGGCGCTCAGACTCAGGCTCCGTGTCCTTTTTTAGCTTACAGCCTTGAACACCTCGCTTGATTTCTTTGAACCTCAGTTTCCTCATCTCTAAAATGAGGATAACGAGACCTGCCTCCCTGAGGCTCTTGATACACGTAAAAATGCAGCTGACCATGCCAAGTGGTTGGCATAAAGGAGGCATTCGGGTGATGCTACATTTGATTTGGGTCACGTAGAAACAGCCACGCTTTTAGGTGGAAGGCAGGCTGCTTGGAAGAAAAAAGACCTACATTATATTTGAAACCGACTGGATTTTCCTCCCACTGAAATTTATCAGCTGGTGGGGGCGCAGGGGAGGGAGTTACCTGTGTCAGAACAGCCTTGTGAATTCTCTGGGAGGAAGGGCCAATGCTCCCTGTTCTCAGCCTCCCAGAAACCACGTCTGTCATCCTGAATTCGGCTGTACGCGATTCGGAGACGCAGAGAATAGAGAAGCGGAGCTGGGAGGAAATTCGGCAGACCTCTCCATCTCTGCTGTGGAAACAGAACTTCTGTTAGGATTTTGAATTCCTGTAAACACGGAGGCACTTCGGCCCACAGATGGTTCTTAGTTTTTATTTATTTT
The DNA here is from genome assembly GCF_016509475.1 of Prionailurus bengalensis. Taxonomy (NCBI): domain Eukaryota; kingdom Metazoa; phylum Chordata; class Mammalia; order Carnivora; family Felidae; genus Prionailurus; species Prionailurus bengalensis. The sequence continues at coordinate 185,078,145 of NC_057344.1, read as the reverse complement.
TTTTTAAGTTTATTATTTTTGAGAGAGAGAGAGTGCGTGCGCCCGAGTGGAGAGGAGCAGAGAGAGAGGAGACAGAGAATCCCAAGCAGGCTCCGCACTGGCAGCACAGAGCCCGTAGTGGGGCTCGAACCCATAATCATGAGATCAACACCTGAGCGGAAGTCAGGAGTCAGACAACCCACTGGGCCACCCAGGTGACCCCAGCAAGGCGCTTTTTAAAGGGAAAGAAGGAATCCTGGAGGGAAAGGATCCAGGGGAACGGCGTGACCACTGCACAGCAGTGACGGGCTGAGTTAGTGCCGCGGTGTAGCCAGGAGGTCAAGGACGTGGGAATCACAGAGCCTCTGAGCCAACAGTGGGAGCAGCAGGTGGAGACCGTATCGGGGCTCCGCGGTGAGAGCTTCCTCACCTGCAGGGTAGGAGGCTGCCTTCCCCGGAGAGCAGGTAAGTCCCCAGCAAAGCCATTTTTCCAACCAATCCATTGGCTCTTACAACTCCGGCCGTTCGAAGGTCCCCTCGTCATTGTGAGATAAGCGGCTGTTTGAGGGTCACACAGGTGTGCAGGACCTCACAGACGCGGACCGGGTTAGGGCCCCGGCATCCGGCTGTTCCCACACCGGGCAAGGACAAAGCAGAAGCAGATAGTTAAACAAACCAAAAAAAGTTGCAAAAGCAAATGTTGACGTTAAACGGAAGACTCCTTTGGAGCGACAGGAGGACACGTGTAGCCCAACAGGCCGGGCTGTTTGAGTTCCTGTGTCGGCGGGGGAGGCCGAGGGGACTGGCGCTGAATGTCCAGGGGACTGTTCATTTACTTTTTGAGACAAGGCGATTACAGGTGGATTGTGGAAGGGCGTCTCCGCGGGTCTGTCTGGGCCCGCCCGGCTGTGATCCCGGGGACGGCTGGCCAAGGCGCGCACAGCCGAGGACCCATCTGCCTGTGGACTCGCCAGCCAGGCCCTGTGACAGAAAGAGAAACTGTCACATCTGAGCCCAGAGCCCGGCGCAAGAGGAAGCAGGCCCCAGGGGAATGAGATTCCGCCTAGGGCCCCGCTCCGGCTCCTTCCTCTCTAAAAGCCCATTTATATACATGTCCTGACTCTGGGAGGACAGGGGCCTGGGGTCAGGGGACGGGGCAGGTAGACCAAACCTGAACTGGCATGAGGCCGGGGCAGAGAAGAAGACTGGTGAGAGCTTGGGCCCGGGGCCTCTGGGCATGGCCACCCAGAGGTGGACAGAGAGACGGGCCACCTCTCTTTCTCGAAGCAGCTCCTGCGTTACAAGGTGAAGGAATGACCCCCTAATCCCACGCCCGAGGAAATGAAAGCAGAGCTCTGTGCAAAGACCTGTGGGGGTTTAGAGCAGTTGCGTTTATGTCCCCACCCCGGAAACAACCCGGATGCCCATCATCTGGCGACAGAATAAACAAACTGGTCTGTCCGTAGGTAGTAGGTTGAATGGTGCCCCTCCCCCACCCCCAACTTACATCCACATGCTAATCCTTGGAACCTTGTGAATGAGACCTTTTGTTGGAGAAAGGGTCCTCGCAGATGTAATTAAATAAGGGTCTCGAGTTGAGACCATCCTGGGTGATCCGAATTGGGTCCCCAAATCAAAGACACTTGAAAGTGACACACAGAGGGAGGAGAGGGCCGTGTGGGGACGGGGCAGAGATTGGAGTGATGCAGGTCCCAGCCATGGAAGGCCGAGAGCCACCAGAAGCCGGAGGGAGGAGGTAAGACACTGAACCTCCCTGGGTGCCTGGGTGGCTCAGTCGGTTAAGCATCAGACTTCGACTCAGGTCATGATCTCACAGTTTGTGAGTTCGAGCCCCACATCTGGCTGGCTGCTGTCAGCGTGGAGCCTGCTTCGGATTTCTCTGTCCCCCTCCCTTCAGGCCCCTCCCCCTCTCTTTCTCTCAAAAATAAATAAACACTGAAAAACAAAGCAAAACTGAATCTCCCAGAGGCCTCCAGAATTGTGAAAGAATAAATTCGTGTAAAAAACTTTATAAGAAATAAACAGATCATACTAATCAGATCATACTAACACTAAACAGATCATACTAACCAATCATACTGATTACTTAGGAACAAACTACTGATAACATAAAATGATTGGATTGATCTCAAATGCCCCTTGCTAAGTGAGGGAAGCCATTCACAAAAGGCTACGGACTCTGATTCCATCGTATGACCTAGAAAAGGCAAAATTTTGGGGACAGACATCAAAGCAGTGGCTGTTGGGGACTGAGGGGGTCCAGAGAACGTAGGGGGGTAAAGGAAATACTCCATATCTTGATTGTGGTCACAGATAACCCTATTTTTTAAAAAATTTTTAAATGTTTTATTTATTTTTGAAACAGAGACAGAGCATGAGCAGGGGAGGGGCAGAGAGAGAGGGAGACACAGAATCCAAAGCAGGCTCCAGGCTCTGAGCTGTCAGCACAGAGCCCGACGCGGGACTCGAACTCACAAACCGCGAGATCATGACCTGAGACGAAGTCAGATGCTTAACTGACTGAGCCACCCAGGCGCCCCCCCCCTTTTTTTTTTTAATTTTTTAAAATGTTTTATTTATTTTTGAGACAGAGAGAGACAGAGCATGAGCAGGGGAGCACATCTCTTCATCCAACCCATAGAACTATGCACATAAAAAGATTGAATCTCACTGAATGTAAATGTTACGTCAGTACATCTAATTTTTTAAAAAGTGAAGGAATGCTACAATACCGTTCTCAAAATTGTGGTTTATTTTATTTTATTTTTAAATGATTATTCATTTTGAGAGAGAGAGACAGAGAGAGAGCACACGCATGCCCTCGTGAGCGGGGGAGGGGCAGAGGGAGAGAGAGAATCTCAAGCAGGCTCCGCAATGTCAGTGCAGAACCCGACGCGGGGTTCCATCTCATGAACCACGAGATCATGACCTGAGCTGAAATCAAGAGTCGGACGCTTAACCGACCGAGTCATCCAGGCGCCCCTCAAAACTGTGGTGTATTTAGAGTGCTTACAGGGATCAAATCAACACTTTTGTCACACCCAGGATAAAAACAATGATAGCATACAGCTTTTTGTGGAGTCACGTTGGAAGTCTAAATCTGTGGCAATGAGACTTGGGGTGAATGGCCTTGTGACCCCCCTGCTCTGTCACAGGACCTTGCTGGAGGGTTGCTAGGGGGGCTGTGGGTCACGTCCACGGACTCCCATGGGATGCTATCTTCCTTGGAAACACTGGGCTCCAGGTCTAACATTAGGGGCCTCATCTGGAAGGTACCCCAACCACTAGGATGTGAAGCAGACGCATTTGGCCTTCAATGCCCTTCCCTCCCGGAATTTTGGAGGCTGACTGGCTTGTCTTAGACTGATTCTTTAGGCTCAGATTTCTTCTCAGTGGGTCCTTCATGCCTCAGTTTCGCCCTGGGACTCTAGACCTGGCTTGTATGTGGTCTTCACTTATGTGTGATATTGTGATTTATAATAAGAAATATATATTTGGTCTTTGTCCTCATTTCCGTGAAACTTGAATTTAACTGGACATCTGTGTGTGTGTGTGTGTGTGTGTGTGTGTGTTTTAAGTTTACTTATTTATTTAGAGAGAGAACCAGCAGGGGAGGGGCAGAGAGAGGGAGGGGACAGAAGAGACAAAGCAGGCTCTGGGCTGACATCAAACCCCATATGGGGCTCAAACCCACAAACCGTGAGATCATGACCTGAGCCAAAGTCCGAAGCTTGACAGACTGAGTCACCCAAGGGCCCTCTTCTCATTTCTGGTGCTGAGTTCCTAAAACCCTTGGAATTTCCTATGATAAGAGAAGTAAATGTTTCTTTTGTTCTGTTAATGAGATGACTTTTCCAAGGCACTTAAGGCTGGGGGCTGGTTACTAGTGGAGCCAACTGTGTGATTGTGAACCTTCAGGTGTGAGCCAACCCCACCCCCACTGCCAGTCCCCCTGTCTGGACCCCCAGGGAGGGGAGAGGGCCTGGAGGTGTAGTTCAATCACCAACGGCCCATGATTTAATCAGTTGTGCCTATGTCACCAAGACTCCATAAAAACCCCCAAGGAGGGTTTCGAAGAGTTTCCAGGTTGGTGAATACAAGGAGATCTGGGGAGAGTGGTGCATTCAGAGAGTGGGAGAGAGAGAGAGAGAGAGAGAGAGAGAGAAAGAGAGAGGGTGGGGGCAGATATGGAAGCTCCAAGCCCTTTCCCCGTACCTTACCCTTTGTATCCATTTGGCTGTTCCCGAGTTATATCCTTGTATATGATAAGCTGGTGAGCTAGTAATTAAATGGTTCTCTGAGTTCTGTGGGCTGCCCTAGGAAATTAATCAACCCCAAGTCGGAGTTCTTGGAACCCCCAACCTATAGCTGGTCGGCGGGTCAAAGGTGATGAGGGATAGAAGCAGAAACATGTTCCCCTTTAGCCCAGAAGGCTGACCTACATAAACCTGCACGGTGCTGATTAGGATCAAATATGTGCCGGATGCTATGTTCTTGAAGGGCCTCCTGACCGCCTGTCTAGGTCACCGATAGCTGATATTGAACTGAATGACAAGCACCAGAGAAATCTTGAGAAAAGAGTTTTATGGGCAGAAATCCGAAGAAAACATTGGTGATCTAATACCCCCTGCGTGTCCCCTCCCCTTTGAGCACTAAAGCTCTGACCTCCAGCTCCATACAGCAAAAGTGCTGCCCTCCTGCTCAAGAACTCTCCCTTCCTTTCTTGGCTGTTGTGCTGGATGCCCCGGCGACAGCAGCACAGGTGATAAACCGGGGTTTGCAATTGACTTCGAAAGTGGGGAGGGCGTAGGGGTGCAGTCTGGTAGGGCTGAGCCCTTAACCTGTGGAATCTGATGCCACCTCCACATCAGAATTGAGTTACATTGTAGGACATGCAGCTGAGGTCCCAGAATTACTTGGTGGGGGTGGAGGGGTGGTGGGGCCACAGGAGAACTGGGTGCAGAATCTTATTATGACCGCGTCTACTTCTTCTGGGTCTCTGGGTGGGGACCTCCACCTGCATGACCTACACCCATGACCTACAGCTCTCACGGACACTTCTAGGGTATCTTCATCTGTCTCCTTCTCCGTCTCCCTCTGTATTTCGCCAGCCGTCAATCCACCATCTTTGCAGAAAGACATAAATGGTGGGCTCTCTCATCGCCAGTCACTAATCAAGATTCTCAGGCACTGAGCAAAGCCTCAGGTTTGAGGAAGAGGAATCCAAACCCGCAAGTGGGTTCCTGGCGGTGGCGGTGAGAGGGAAAAATGGTCACTGCTGTCCTCTGTCTCCTGGACTTGAGTATTCTTTCTTGGGCACAGAGTAGCATATTTTGGTTGGTGACTCGGTGCGTGCATGACGTTCTGAAGGACAGAACCCCAACCGCAAGGGGGGCTTCTCTGAGCTGGTGCCTTAGCGGAGCCATTAATAGTTCCTTCCAGGTAGAACCAGTGGGTCTCATGGCTGTGCCCCCACTGCCGAAACCTCTTTGCCACAAATCGGTTCCTTAAACTGAAGCATCGACGTGCTGGATGGTGGCACTGGTAAGTGGTACTGTGGGCGGGGCAAGCAAACCTCTGTCTGGCAGAAGCTTTGATTCAGAGAGGACAAACGGCCACCCGTTCCAGGGCAAAGAGACCTGAGGAAACCCACGTTGTCACCAAGGTCCCCTAATGTCACTGCATCATCTATATTTCAGAACCACTTTTGGTACCAGTTGTCTTAGCCTAGGTTCCCTCGAAAACCAGAGTCAGAGACCATAGCTTGCAGGCAGAGAGCTTATTTTGTGAAACGATCCCCGCCCCCCCAAAATCAGTAGCGGGAGACTGGGAATGGTGTGCACAGTAAAGGGGGAAAGGCGTGTGAACGTGCGCCATAAAGCTGATCGCTGCCGTGGGCAAGTGGGGTTCATCCCACTGCGCACCATCCCGAGAACCAAGTAGAACACAACTGGAAATGTTTCCTTGCTGCAGTGGGGAGAGAGGATAACACTGATCCCTCCCCTGTTGGCCAAGAGGTCACGGGATTCCCTTGTAGCGATTCCAAGCAAGACTCATTGGTTCATAATTGTAGATAACCCTCTGGAGCACCTTAGATGTGGTAACTGTGTTTTAAAAAGGTGACCACCTTGGTCCTCTGTAATTCCCATAGGGAAAGGGGTGCCGGGAAAGCCCCAGGGCAGGGGTGTAGCTGAGGTCAGGTGCTGTCACCTGGCTCCTGCCCCAGGTGGCTGTTACAGCAACAGCCAAAGTAAACGGGGGGGCGGAGAGGAGGGACCTTGGTGCCACATAGATACAAAATGTTGCATTGCTAACCTAGTTAATTACCCAATGTAACACTCCAATACTTTTTATTCTATTACGTCTTATTTAATGCAATAAAATATAATGTGCAAAATATATAACATATACAATAAAGTATCATATTTTATTATATTTGGAAATAACATAGATTTTCTCACTTGGCTAGGATTTTGGGGTGTGCCTGGTGATTGCCAAGAAACTGACCATTTGCCAATTAAATGTATTAAACATACGTGAAGCTAAATAATTCGAAAGGCAAAATTATAAGAATCTTTAATTTTTTTTTTTTTTTTTTCCGGCAGAACCATGTTTCTTTAACGTGGGACGTGGGTATTTGATATGAACGTGGGGCATGGCCTCCCAGAAGAATGAGTACCTAGGGCCTAGGACGTCTTACAATTGTTCCGGGTGGGAAGGGGAAGACGAGAAAATACGTTTCTGAATCTGCTCTGAACGCATAGCTGTCCTGCTGTCCTGTGCCCCATGTCCGTTGGGGAGAAGCCCAACTTAGTTCCCATCCCTTCCATCACCAAGTCAAGAAATTTTCTTTTGGCTTCAACCCGGAAATTTTCTGCCCCCTTGGGACAGAAGGTCCTACTAGGCTGTCACACACATCACACATCCATAAAACACCTATTTCTTGAGTCCCTGTACCAGCCCGGACCTAGGCTAGGAGCTGGGGGGTGAGGGCGGGTGGGTGGTGTGTGAGAGATGATGGCACTGTTCTCAGGAACCTTGAGTTCTAGGGTGAGACAGTTAAGACCCAGGTGCTGGCTCCCTCCCCACCCCCACCCCCATCCCCACCCCAAGGGCTACCCTTTGTCACGGGGCTGTTCATCCTCTGAAACCCCAGACCCACCCTGCCCTTGACCTCTGCTGCCACTTTCTCAGGGGAGGCAGGGACGCGGGGGGTCTCCACTCCTCCATGACAATGCTCCGTGGGGCTGCACAAAGCCATCAGACTCTTCAGAGAAACCGGGTAATTAGGATCCATGGAGCTAAGCGGAGAGGAATCGAAAACAATGCGTGAAGGCAGTCCCCGCAGTAATACAAGAGAAAACATAGAACATAGCTTACTGGGGACCCACACTGGCACGCTCTAGGTCCGCGTTTTCCTTTCCTGTCGGCTGATGTGTCCTCTTCTGTAAGTCTCCAAAAAAGGAAGGAAGAGCCAGCCTTTTGGCTGGGTCCTGGACCCACCCTCCACCCCTACTCCCCACCCCACAGGACTCACGGTTCTTTCAGGTGATACACGGCAGGTTTGCCTCCTCACATAATGCAGGTTTTTGAAGAGTCTGCACTCCACAGCCAGACTACTTGGGTTCCTTGCTAGCTGGATGACCTTGGGTAATTTCCTTAACCTCTCCCAGCCTCAGTTTCTTCATCCATGAGATGGGGATAATAACAGGACTTCTCGGTGGGGGGGGGGGGTTGTTGTGACGATTGGTTGAGGTTACGCATGTGACGTCTGTTCTGTTGGTTCCTCAAACACACCAGGAGGTTTCCACCTCTAGGCCCTCTTCTGCTGTTCCTTCTGCCTGGTTTGCTCTTCCCAGATCTTGGCGTGGCTGTCTCCCTCAGGTCCGCACAAATAGCAGCTCTCAAAGATGACCACCCTAATGAATCTCTCTCCCCCAGCCCCCGAGTTAATTCATTCTTTGTTGCACTTCCTGTTTAATTTTCTACGTTGTACTTACCCCTCCTGCATTTGTGACCTCGGGTGTTGCCTCAGCCTCCCACTAGCAGGTGAGACCCTAGAGAGGGGAAAACTGTCTCATTTCACCCCTGTGTTCCCAGGGCCTGTTACGGCCCCGCAGATATTCACTGGATGAATTTGTGGAATGAATGAGGCTATATATATGGCGGCTGCCCAGCAGGTCACTGGGTGGGATGGGGAGGTGTGGGGGAGGGGACTTGGGCAACCCTGCCAGGGAGAAGTTGTCCAAGAGGCAACGCTTAAGCACGCACACACAAAACACACCTGTTCCCGAGGAAAAACACCTAATTCTCCGAGACTCTAAATCTGTTTTCGAGGAGGAGGAATCTTTCCTGGGCTATAGCATAGTGTGCCCACCTGTCCCTGAACGGACTGGGCCTTCTGTGGTTCTGTGAGGCAGGGGCCGCTCTGACCAGTCTGGAGAATCAGTCACCGGACGTGGGGTCAATCAGCGTATAAAAATCAGGGCCCGGGGGCGCCTGGGTGGCGCAGTCGGTTAAGCGTCCGACTTCAGCCAGGTCATGATCTCGTGGTCCGTGAGTTCGAGCCCCGCGTCAGGCTCTGGGCTGATGGCTCGGAGCCTGGAGCCTGTTTCCGATTCTGTGTGTCCCTCTCTCTCTGCCCCTCCCCCGTTCATGCTTTGTCTCTCTCTGTCCCAAAAAAAAAAAAAAAAAAACGTTGAAAAAAATTAAAAAAAAAAAAAAAAATCAGGGCCCACATCAGGACCGTCGACTTCTTGGTGGCCGTTCCTGAGCCACTTGAGTCTTCGAAGAATCTTGGAAATTAAGAATGCGTGTGAGTGTATGTGTCTGTGCCTTTTCTTTCTGGGGAAATTTTATTTATTGGACCACACTTCCTTCTGATATGCAGCAGGAATAGTGTAAAGGGATCTATTTCTCTGCAAGCGCCCCTCCATGACAGATCAGATGTTTTTTTAAAAGTATAGTAAATTCTCTCTCTCTCTCTTTCTCTCTCTCTCTCTCTCTCTCTCTCAGGGAAAGGAAGATGGGCTTCCTGGCATATCCTCATAAGCAGGCTGTTGCACCTGCCAGACTTTCAAATCTCTCCATTTCTGGGCCTGAGTGTCTTCAGGAGACACATTCAGACCCAATTTGCTTTTTTTCCAAACTCACGGACTGTGAAGGGGTAGCCATAAAACCCAGCAGAAACAGCACCTCCAGGGGCACCTGGGTGGCTTGGTCGGTTAAGCCTCCGACTACGGCTCAGGTCATGATCTCACCTGCCGTTAGTTCGAGCCCCGCGTCGGGCTCTGTGCTGACAGCTCAGAGCCTGGAGCCTGTTTCGGATTCTGTGTCTCCCTCTCTCTCTGCTCCTCCCCTGTTCATGCTCTGTCTCTGTCTCAAAAAAATAAATAAACGTTAAAAACAAATTTTAAGAAACAGCACCTCCATCATACGAGGGTATAACATAATTTATTGATTGGAAATCTCACTGAGCTCTAATTTATAATCTAAGCCTTTAAAACGCTTCATCCAAGACAGTTTATACTCGTTCTTTTGAAAATGAAATCATACTGCCAAGCCTTTTTAACCGATCCTGTTTCCATAATTTTCTGCGAACGTTGTAAGTTTCACATGCGCTTAGTTAAAATGTCAACGTACTCAGGTAAAGGTAGTGCTACGTTTTGGCCAGTAGATGGCAGCAAGTTCGAACTCGGCCTGGGAACTAGATGTTCTCCTTCCACGCGGTAGAGGATGCGGGCCCCGGAAGCACAGACAAGGCTCACAGGCAAATGAACTGGGTAAAAGCGGGATCCACACGTGGCCTCCGGTCCTCATCTTGATGAGCGTCTTTCTAAAGTCCATTCAGACCTCTATGCTTTATGACATTCATCAAGTGATGTAAATCGAATGCCCACATCATGCTAGGCGGGGTGGTCGTGGCAGGTGGGATCTCTGCCATGCTGAAGGTGTGTTTCAGCATGATTTCTTAGCTTATTCCAAAACAGGTGGTCTCTAGGTGATTTTTTTTGTAAGTTTATTTATTTTGCGAGCGAGAGAGAGAGAGAGCACGCGCGCAAGTGAGCCGGGGAAGAGTACAGAAAGGGGGAGAGGGAGAACCCCAAGCAGGCTTCGCGCGCTCAGCGCAGAGCTGGGAGCAGGGATCGAACTCAGGAACCGCGAGATCGTGACCCGAGCCCAGATCAAGAGGCAGTCGCCTCACTGGCTGCCCCCCCCACCCCATCCCTCTAAGTGATTTTTAATAGCAGGTGTATTGAGATGCAAAGCAAAGGTGTTACAGGGCGGTCCGCGAGGCATTCTTGTTTCAGCCCACCGGACAGGCCCCAATGAGTACAGTCACCAAGAATGAACAGCAGGTATCGCGCCTCACTGAAGTGAGTTCTGCGCCCATAGGAGAAGAAAATTTAGTTTCTGGACGGTTTGATCATATCTTAGAAATGAACAACCAAATTTTTTGGCACCCCGGGCTCTGAGTTGATTGATGAACCATGAGCATAGATGGGCCTGGAGAATGTTGGATGGCGTAGGGGGGATCGGTCCTGTGAGACGTCTATCTTTAACGTTTGTTTATGTGGTTGGTGACTCAGCAATGAGGCTGCCTTCCAGCCATTCAGCATCCTGTCCTGCTGTGTTTCCTCAGGCCTAGCAGGGAGCCAGGAGGATTGCAGGGGAGAGAAGGTGTCTCTCGTAGGGAGCCGGGACACCGGTCGGTGAGCCAGCCAGGCTCATGTTGCCATTTGGTGCGATGCTACTAGACCAGCCCGAGCCCAGCTGATTGGTCCAGCATGGACATCTAATGGGGTGGTTGTCCATTCACTGGGGACTCAGCTAGGAGTAGCAGGTGTTCAAAGCATGACAACCAGAATGGGTTACTGGGGACGTGCAGAGGCCCAGGCAGCAAGCAGCAGAGGGTGAGGATTGGAGTCCATGTGTTTGGAACAGTATAAAGGAGATGGGACCTTGGAATGGAGCAAATTCAAACCATCCCAACTGTTCCTTTGATGAGAATCACCCAGGATGAGGGGCTTGGGTTGTGCTTATTAAATATACAGATGACTTGGCCTCTCTTCCAGAAACTCTGATTCAGTGGGCCTGGGGTGTGAGTTTCTTTATTTCTAACAAGCTCTCACAGCATATGCGGTGGGCTAGTCCTGGATGACACTTTGAGTAACAAGGGCTTAAAGTCTCTTTCAGTGGGAAATTCTACAATGGGTTCGTGTCTCTGGAACAACTCTTGTTTGTATGTAGTACAGAAAAGCATTTGGTCACCACCATCTCTGTAGGACTATCCTATGGCAATCTTGTGCTGGGCTCTATCTCACTTAATTCTCTCAACAGCCATCCTTGTGATCGTCTTATAATTTCCACTGTACAGAAAATGCAAGTGAGGATCAGAGCAGTTAAGGAACTTACCCAAGGTTGAACAGGTAACAGCTGAAGGATTTGAGATTCAAACCAACATCAGACTGGTCCAACACTCATTGGTGAATTAAACTAATTCACTAATCCAAAAAGAACTGAATATATCTACGAACTTAGCACTGTACGAGGCGTTAGGACACAAGAGAAGGAAAACAGGGGAGGCACTGGTGCTCAGGGAGCTTGTAGTTTAGCAGGAGGGGTGATGTTGAGATGGGAAATGACACCAAGAGTGAAAACAGATCCCCAAACTGCCACCTGTCGCTGCGCCCATTGCTGCCACCCTGGTCCGTGCCTCCCTCAACGATCTCGGTCCCTCGCTGGAGACACTCTTCTCCAGATCTTTACGTGGCTGGCCCCTTCCTGTTACTCAGTTTCAGCTCCAACGTTGCCTGCTCCGTGAGACGGTACGTTGCACAGCAGGCAGAAGGGCGGACTGTGGCCCCAAGACCCGGCCCGTATCCAACTCCTCCACCCTCCAGCTCTGTGATGTAGGGAGAGTTACTTTGCTTCTCTGAGCAGAGGCGTCCTCATTTGTAAAAGGGGAATGATAGTACCTGCCCCATCGGGTTGCCGTGAAGCTTAAATGAGAGGACGAGAATTAAATGAGAAGTCCTTACAATAGTGCCTGTCACAAGGCAAGCAGCATGGAAGCTTCTGCCTCTCTTATCCCCTAACCACCCGATCTCATTGTAACGCACCCCGTTATCCGCATGTATCCTGTCGTCCTGTTTTGTTTCCTTCACAGTCCTTACGACCGAACAACCATGTGTTTACTTGTGTGTTGTCTGTCTCTCCACCTGCAGAATCTAACCAGGGAACCGGGGCATTGTCTGTGCTTCATGTCTCCACGTCCTGGAGCGGGGCTTGGCACATAGAAGGTTCTCAACAACTCTTCACTAAAGGAATGAATGCGCGAACATGGCATCTGGGGCCCCTGGCAGAAAACGTAGCTGTGTTCTCGAGCCCAGGCCAGGTACTCGGGAACGGCTGCCTTCTAAGGATCATGATTTCGACCCAACCATGTGCTTTATCTGCGACCCGCAAGCTACAGCCTTTGCCATTAAGAACAGATGATGGAAAGAAATAGATGGGCTTTGTTGGCCCCCATTGACCCCTTCCTTGAGTAGTTTGAGCCTTCCCGGAAAATCTTTAAGGGATTTAAGCCTGGAAGGCAAAACTCAAAGAACATGTAGCTATCGAAGTTTCGGGCCAGCAGTCTGTGTTGGATCATGTTGGTCTGTGTCATACCCTTGACATTATATTTAAACACGGATTTTTATATTTAATAAACAAGAGGGCCCTGAGAGATGCTCTGGAGCCTTCTGCCAACATTAATCATCTTCCTGAACACATGCTGCCATTTGGACTGGGGATCTGGCCAAACTTTAAGGGAGGGTGTGGAGGAAGAGAAGTCCTCATACACTCAGCTGGATTTGCCAACCCGTGCTTCAACTTTTTCAGGGCAAATGATAGAATGAAACAAACGCCTAGCTTTGCCAAGCCCTTCTTTCAGTATTTCGAGCCTTTCCCCCCCTAAATCAGGTACATGTTGGGGTCTGCCCCGCCGTAGCCTGCTAGGACTGTGATGTCAGGAGACCTAAAAAAAGTTCTCCCAGTCTGTAAATGCTTTTCTCACCCGCTAGCTGATTCCTGCGAAGTCCGTCTTTCACAAAGAGACGGTCCTTTGAAAAGCACATACATTTGGGAGGGGCAGCCATTTTAGGTTAGAAGACTTTGACCGATTGAGGGAGAAGACAGAGGAGAAAGGAGACGAGACACATAGAGGGAGGTGGTAGGCAACACGGAAAGGGTGGTGTGTCAGCTATCAATACGGTAGTGTTGCATAACAAACCATTAGAAACTCAGTGACATAGGTTAAGCATTTGTTTCTTGCTCAAGTAAGTGCCTGTTGGTCAACTGGGATTCGGCTGATCTGTGCTCAGCTCTGCTAATCTTGGTTCTAGATCTGCCCCTGTGTCCATCATCTTTCTTGGATGAGCTGGAAACCGAGGAGCAGATGGAAACACCCAATGCTTCTTCAGTCTTAGGCTTGAAACCTGCTCACTACCGCTGCCCCCCTCCCAAATTCTTTTGGCCAAGGCAAGTCACATGGTCAGTCCTAATATCTACAGGGCAGGGAAGTACACGCTTCCCATGGAGGGGACAGTGGTGTCGAGAGAAAGGATATTTGCAGAACAATAACTTGACCTTCTACAGGCAGCCTGGGTGTTGAAGGCAGCCCTTTACTGACCTCACCATGTGCCTTACGTGGCGCTGATCCCTTTCGGTTTTACTGGGTCCTCACACAATTAGGACGTTGAATCCCAAATGGCGCTCAGGGTCGTTGAGGCATGTTACCTTCTCATGCACCGTAATTTTATTCTGCAGAGGATTCCCCTCTCCTCACGGTTCCTCCCCTTTCCACCACTCACCGCACGTGCCAGGACTCCAGGCCCCACTTCTCTATTTCTTTGCGCTAAAGTGGATCAGATTCTATTTCCCTCTCTAGGCCTTTTTATTACTGCTTCAGACCCTGAGGGCCAGGGTGAGGGCAACACCACCACCCTCCCCAACAAAAAGAAAACAACCATTGTCGAGGATAGCAGAATTTCTCAAACTTTCCCCGATCCCCTGTAAGAGGATCAGGAACTAGAGTTTCCGACTCACTTGAATGAGATTATCTTTCCCACCAGAAATTCAATAATAAAGGTTATTTTCATAGTTAATAAGTGTAATTTGTTATTGCCAAGGTAAAGATAAGAAACTGACAGATCAACACGGACCACATCAGGCCTAAACGCCTTTTCTCGTGTGCCCCGCAGCACGCATGCACAGAGCCTCTCACCTTTGGCTTCGCTATTGCAATGTGCCAGCAGCATGGCACCCATTTAGGTAACCAGGAGTGATGGGAACTGTCAGGGGCTGCAGGACAGCGTGGCAGCATTTTTCTTCCTCTGGTGGTGCTCGTTCTTGACTACAGTGGGTGACACCCCTAGTCTATCAGCGGGACCCAGTTCACATCATGAAAACTCACCCAGTGGGGGAGAGTCCTGCCTGACGCCTGGCAGGGGCAGGGCTTTCCTCCTGTGGCCTCCTCTCCATCTCCAACAGCAGCCCAACGTTCTTGTACTACTTGGTGACTGGGTGAGAAAGGAGGGTGAGGTCACACTGTTTACCAGTAAGTCACCGGGGTGTGAGGGAGCCTCAGAAGGAAGGAACAGCAACATTGGCTTTCTAGTGTTTTGGGGATTGAGAGCCTGGTGAGTCCACCTTTCAGGTTTCAGGGGGTGGGGTAGGGATCCATTTCCATCTGGGCTTTTGTTCAAATGGCTTGGGGGCTGGTTGGTGTCATTCACACCCCTCTTGGGCAAGCTCTGTACAGAGGACACTGGAGTTCAAAGGGCACCAGGCCTGCCCTGCTGATGCTTTGGATTTAAGGGTGGAGATAGGAACGGCAAGCAAGGTTTGCAAATGCAAAGCAATGCTGCACAGAACCCTGTGAGGGGTCAGATGGTGCAGGTGGGGGTGCAGTGGGGGATTGTTAGGTGGAGGTGGATCAGATGGTGGGGGGTCGGATGGTGGGAGATCAGATGGTGGGGGTCAGAAGGTGTGGGTCAGATGGTGGTGGTTAGACAGTAGGGGGTCCGATGGTGGGGGTCAGATGGTGGTGGTTAGACAGTAGGGGGTCCAATCGTGGGGGGTCATATGGTGGAGGTCAGATGGTGGGGGTTCAGATGGTGGGGGTCAGAGGGTTGGGAGTCAAATGGTGGGAGATCAGATGGTGGGGGTCAAATGGAGTGGTTAGACAGTAGGGGGTCAGATGGTTGGAGGGGTCAGATGGTGGAGGGGTCAGATGGTGGTGGTTAGACAGTAGGGGGTCCGATGGTGGGGGGTCAGATGGTGGGGGTCAGATGGGGGGTCAGATGGTGGGGGTTCAGATGGTGGGGGTCAGATGGTTGGGAGTAAAATGGTGGGAGATCAGATGTGGGGGTCAGATGGGGTGGTTAGACAGTAAGGGGTCAGATGGTTGGGGGGGTCAGATGGTGGAGGGGTCAGATGGTGGGGGTCAGATGGGGTGGTTAGACAGTATGGGGTCAGAGGGTGGGGGTCAGATGGTGGGGGGTCAGATTGTGGGGGTCAGATGGGGTGGTTAGACAGTAGGGGGTTCGATGGTGGGGGGTCAGATGGTGGGAGTTAGATGGGGTGGTTAGACAATAAGGATTCCGATGGTGGAGGGTCAGATGGTGGAGGTCAGATGGTGGGGGTCAGATGGTAGAGGGGTCAGATGGTAGGGGGTCACATGGGGGGGTCCGATGGTGGGGGTCAGATGGTGGTGGTTAGACAGTAGGGGGTCCAATGGTGGGGGGTCAGATGGTGGAGGTCAGATGGTTGGGAGTCAAATGGTGGGAGATCAGATGGTGAGGGTCAGATGGGGTGGTTAGACAGTAGGGGGTCAGATGGTTGGGGGGTCAGATGGGGTGGTTAGACAGTAGGGGGTCTGATGGTGGAGGGTCAGATGGTGGGGGTCAGATGGTGGAGGGGTCAGATGGTAGGGGGTCACATGAGGGGGTCAGATGGTGGGGGTCAGACAGTAGAGAGTCAGATGGCAGGGAGTCAAATGCTGGGGTCAGATGTCTACAGAAGATTCTTCTTCCTGCTTTTGACTACGTTACATCCTGATCATTCCCAGCCTGTGACTCAGTTGCCCCACAGTGGCTCATGGACAGAGGCCTTTGGTAAGATCAACAGGGATTCACACCTGAAGAACAGAAAGCTCCAGAGCAGAGATTCTGAAAGTGTATCCTATGAGCCGTGGCATAAATATCACCCGGGAAGTTTGTGAATAATGAATCTGCCCGAGCCCCACACCAGCCCCCAGGGATGAGGCCCAGGAATCTGAATTTGTATCCAACTCTTCCCATGTTCTCTTACAAATGAACACTTAAGAACACTTTCTTGCTTTTACTTTTTTACCAGCATGTCCGTGCAATATTGCCTTGGGCTGGGAAAGTGGCACCATCTATCCAGTTATAAGGTTTACACGTTCAGAGGGCAGGGTAGGGTAGCATCCGGGAGCTGAGAATAGCAAATGCCAACCCGCTGTGTCTGTGACCTGTGTATATGTCAGGAGTGTGACCTGTGACTTATTTTCTTCTATGGGCACAAGGATAGGCCCCTCTGTCACTGGAAGCTGGCCCCCCCCTTACGCTCACGCTTCCCGTGTATTAGTCCACAGCCAATTGTTCTCTGGCTGCATCACTTCTTGCGCTTCAAAGAATTTGCCAGAAGACTGAGGCACTCACTCAGTTCCCTATAGGGGACTCTGTTTTCCCTAAGGGACTTCCTTTGGTGGGTCCTAGCCCTGCCCCTTGCTTGCTTATCCCTCTCTGAGTCGTGTGTGTCTCGCGTGGGACCTCCTGCTCTGTCCTCATGAGTGATGCGGCTCTCAGAAGGTCTCTCAGTGTCTTACTCTCAACCTTAAAATGAGGTTAAGAATACCCACCTCAAGGATCTGTGAGGACAGGAAAGAGACATGCCCATTGAAACTGCATTCTGATGTAACCTAAACAACCAGAGGGTCATGCATTGACCTAATCCAATATGCATGCGTCCTAATCCAATATGGCGGGAGTCTTAACAGAAATGGGAAATCTGGGTACGGAGACCTGAGCACAGGGAGAACACCGTGTGAACACACAGGGAGAGATGGGGTGACACATTTACAAGCCAAGGACTGGAGCAGATTCTCCTTCTGCCACAAAAGGAACCGACTCTGTCAACACCTTCATCTTGGACTTCCAGCCTCCTGGACGTTGAGACAGGAAATTTCTGCTGTTTAAACCTCCAAAGCTGTGGTGCTTTCTCACAACCGTCACAGGCACAGCCACAAAGATTCTAAAGGGTTGGAGTCCCAGCAGGGGTCTTCAAACAGAGCTGTCTCGAATGGACGATGTAGGTCTGGCTCAAGACTGCCCCTGGGCTGTGATCTTAAGAGGAAATACATTGTGCCCTCTCGACCCAAACCAAGCGAAAAGTGGCAGAAGGTAATATTTGAGGCAGACTTAGAGTATCACAACTGTCCCTACAGGGTAGACCCAGGAGTGTATTCAGAAGGGACAGACCCGAGTGTGTCTATTTTCGCTTCTGATCTGTATTCCCGCTGCTGGTGCTGTCTGTGCCCCCATCAGCCGTTCATGGACACGCCTAAGGCTGAACCCCTGGAACTCAGCACCTTGATTTGCCAGCACTGTCTCTGCATGTACCGAGGAGCCCTGGATCCTGGTCAAACCCTTTTGTTTTCCCAACAGTAGCCTTGATTGATAAGGTGACACGTGTTGGGGGGAGAAACACCGTGGTAGGAAGAACAATGGCCCCACAAAGATGTCCACATCCTAATCTGCAGAGCCTGTGTGTGTTACCCAGGTGGACCAATGCCATCACAAGGGTCCTTAAAATTAGAGGGAGAAATGAGAGGCAGAGGAGGAGGGGGGGTACCATGGAGGCCAGAGAGAGGGGGGCGGGGTTTCATGAAGCTAAAGCTGCTGGTCTTGCAAATGAAGAGGCCACGAGCCAAGGAAGGCAGATGGCCTCAAGGAAGCAGAAAAGGCGAGAAATGAGTTCTCCTCTAGAGTTTCCAAAAGGAACAGTCCCACGGACACCTTGATCTTAGCCCATTGAGACCCATCTGGGACTCCGAGCTCAAGAACTAGAAGATAGTAAATATCTCATAGTGTGGCTTCAAGCCATTAAGCCTTTGGTAATTTGTTACAGCAGCAGCAGGAAGCCAACACAGCAGGGATTCTTGGACTTGACTCCAAATTAGGGCTGCAGGACTGGGACCAGCCAGAGACACATCACCCAGAGGCACTCCTTTCCTTCTTCCCAAATTGGCTCAGCGCCTATTATGCGCCCGTGTCTTCCATCGTCTCTGGGTGTGCAGTGCCCCATCCAGTTTGATTTCTCCTCTCCTAATCTCCTGACCTACCCCACGGCGTTCCCTGGATGCGGTTGCTAGCTGTAGCAAACAAAAATACCACGCAGCACGGGACACGCTTCTACCGAAACATTATTCATTGCGCATCTGAAATTCAAATGTTAGTGGCCTCTTGAATTTTACCTGGCAGCCTTAACCGGAAGGCGCCCAGGAAAACACCTGCTGAATTAGGTCTTGGGGTCCGTTGGCCCCAGCCCAGGGCATTTTTCGGCTGGGCTCAAAATCCATCATTTGCCCATCTCATTCATTTATCCCCCGACCAGCTGTTTTCTGATCACAGCTGCTGCTTCTGTGCTTGAGGGATGAAATGAGAGCCCAAGGGGGAAAGACAGAGCAGTTGAGGGGTGGGAAGAGGTCTGGGAGCAGGTGCAAGGACTTAGCCCAAGCTCTCAGGGGCTCTGGCTGGTGCCCGTGGAAGACCATTTCTGAGGTTCCATCTTCTCTGACCAGCTAGGGCTGGTTCTGGGCCGTGGGCAGGAGCTGGGCTCTGTGCCCTTCAGGGAGGGAGATGTGTTAGTCAGCTAGGACCGCCATGACAAAATATAGACTGGCTGCCTTAGACAGCAGAGATTCATTTTCCCACAGTTCTGGGTCAAGAGGGTTGATCCTCCCGCGGGAGATTCGGAGACTATGAAATCACAGTCCTCTAAATGCAGGGGTAGAACCTGGTTGGGGCCTTTATTTTTCAGCTGGGAAGACTGGAAATCTCCAGCCATCCCAGCTGGCTTGAGGGGCGGTGCGATGGCTGCCCGGACAGGCCGGCCTGGGAAAGCTGGCTCTTAAATGGGGCAGGGCATTGTTCTGATGTAGGAGAGACAAAACCCCCAGGCCCCGGTCAGACACCCTGGAGCAATGAATGCATCTCTGGCAGGAAACCACCCAGGGACGGTCTGGTGGCATGGGTCTGATGCGCCGGAAGATTGCGTGAAGGCGCTTGTAATTGAGAGCCTCACGGAAAGCGGTCCGCTCATTTGGCAAAGCCAAGGGCGCAGCAAGTCTGGGAGTGAAGGCCCTGAACTTGTGAGGCCAAGCTTTATTCAAGTCACTGGCTAGTCCTGAGGGAAGACATGCTGATACAGTGCAGGTCCTGGGATAATAGATTGTGAGTCCCAGAATGGAGCCAAATTAGTGGTTTTCAAACCAGGTTCCGTGGAACCCAAGGCGTTCCACTAAGATTTCAGGGAAGTGTCTCAAAGTCCCATTCCTTCACCTGGAACAATATACCATCATCCCTTTCCTATTTGGGCCTCCCAACAGAATTGCTTGGGGAAAAAGCAAGAGGTTTCTCTGGGTTAAAATTTAGAAATTTTAATTAGTAACTTAGTAATTTAGTCTAAATATTTTATAGATAACGGATTCATTCATCAAACACGTTTTGAAGACCTTCAGGTATGATGCTCTGTGCTAGATTTGGGGGCTGTTTGTTGTTGAAGCGTAATGCAGTAAAAACCGACCAAGAAGTCCAGAAACCCCAAGCCTATTTCCCCGTACATTTCCTTGGTGTCTCAGTCTATGTAGTTGCTATGACAAAAATACCATAGACTGGGCAGCTTAAAAAAACAAACGTTAGTTTCTCACGGTTCTGGAGACTGAGAAGTCCAAGATTAAGGTGAATCAGCAGATTCAGAACCACTTCCTGGTTCGTAAATAGCCGAGTGTCCTCACATGGTGAAAAAGACACAGGAGCTCTCTAGGGTCTCTTTTGTAAGGGTGCCAATCCCCCTCATCAGGGCTCTGCCCTCATGACCCGATCACCTCCCAGAGACCCCACTTCCAAGCACCATCACACTGGGGCTTAGATTTCAACATATGAATTTTGAGAGGATACAAACATTATGTATATAATGATCGGCTAGAGCCTGTGATGTGTTCAAAGCGGCCTTTATTGGCCTGCAAGAGGCAATTGTTAAGTTTCCAGGAAACTTGGTAATAAATACCAAAGTGCATCACTTCCTAATCATTTTACTACACTTAGCTATTATCTACACTTTTGATGTTATTGTGTTGGCCCGGTGGAGATACTATAAAATGGCGTGCTACTGCACATCTTCTCTAAGTCCCACGTTCAATAATGTCTCGCTGGTAACCTGATATTGGCCATGGTGGGATAAATGGCACCATGGAATCAGCAAACTTGCTACAAATTAAGGCGCTTGTGTGCGTGTGCGTGTGTGCGCACTTGTGTGTGTGTGTTTTACCTGGAGGGCACCTTGTTAAACGTGACAGCAGTTAGCCCTAAACCAATAACCAACAAAAGAGAAGGAGTTTGCCGTGTTTAGCGTAGCTCAACCATGATTTATTCCTTAGGACTGGGCTTTCCCCCCCTGGACATGATACCATCGCTGCCTGTATATGAGAAGCAGGTGGGAGAATGAGGTTTTGTTGGACAACTAAAGGTATACAAAGGCAGTGTTATGGGAGCTCAGAGGAGGGAGAAATCCTTTCCACTGGAAGATTTTGGAGGTTTTTCGGAGCAGATAATGTGTGAGCCGACAGGAAGAATGATGGGGTTTTATCAGGAAGCTAGAGAGAAAAGGAGCACATCACAAACAGGGGGAGGCACGAGTGCCAGGAGGTGCTTGAGGGAACAGCAAATCATTCTATTCCGAAAGGAAGAGCAGACTGACTGATAAGGAAGGAAGTCGGAAAGGAGGGTTGACTCAGTTGTTGGGGACTTTCATGCCAAGCTAAGGAAGTTGGGCTTTTAGGCAATGGGAGAGAGGGCTGAACTGCATCGGGGAGAGAATTGGGGGTTGGGAGGCCAGTGGAACAGCTACTGTGGCTTTTGGGTTGATAAGTACACAGGTAGTTCTGACTGGAGTGTTCTCAATGGCGACTGGCTACACCAGCCAGACTGGGCTAATAATTGACCCAGATGTCTTAGATCTCACTAATGATGGCGAGCATTCTTTGGGTGCATCCTATTTGGCAGGTACACTTCACATGTAACACAAGTGTTGACAGATTTGGATCAGTCAGGAAATTGCTTCATTTTTCGGTTTCTGTCTTCGATCTCTATCTGCTGGATCGGCCACACCCCCCGGCCCCACGCCCGCCATGATTGTCTCCGGCGGCTCCCCCACCTTTGCTGTCTCTTTCCTGTCTCTCTTTTTCTCTTCATTAGAACAACTTGATTTTTAGGTATTAAACACAATATAAATCAAACCTTTTCTCTGACATCCAGTTTATACCTTCCCTCTAAGTCAGACTGGTCCCAGGCAAGACATCCATCAGGAAAGAAGGAGCGGGTGGTCTATCCCCTCCCCCCTCCTCTTTCTCTCTTCCTTACTTCATCCCTTCTTGAGGATATCAGGAGGGGTAAGTGGTGAAACGGCGAAAGCGATGCTGTTTGTGGTTCTTCTCCAGTGGACCAATCAGCTTTGTCAGGTCTTTGTCAGCTTTGGCTCTTTCCCTTGTGGGGCAGCGTGGTGGGTTTTCCAGAGCCTTCCACCCTCCTGGGATATACCCATCCCCCCCCAACCACCTTCTGTGGGGGGCCCCCAATACTGCATGATTTTCTGAGGTCGGTGACACATTCTCCAGCCAGCTCCTGTTCTGCTGGCACAGCTCACATGACCCTTTGTGTCCCAGGACGAGCAAGCCTGGCTGTTCTCTTTGATGTCTGCTGTGTCCCTGGATCCAGGCCCTCTTCCCTGCTATGGGCTGAATACTTGTGTTCTCTCGAAGTTCACATGTTGAAGCCCTAATCCCCAGCGTGAGGGGACTAGGAGGTGGGACGTTCGGAAGGTAATTGGGGCATGAGGGTGAGGCCCTCCTGAGTGGGATTCGTGCCCCGAGAAGAAGAGACAGAGAGTCCCTCTCCTTCCCTTGGATATATAGCAAGAGGGAATGCTTCCTTATACCACAGAGAGGGTCTGGTGATGAACCAAGTCAACCAGCACCCTGATCCTGGGTTTCCCAGCTTTCAGAACTCGAGGAATACATTTCTGTTGTTTAAGCTACCCGGCTTACAGGATTATTGTCACAGCAGCTCAATCCACCTACGACACTCTCCATCCTTGGAAACCTGGTTCCAGCCCAGCTCTTTTTTTTTTTAAACGCTTTACAACATTAGATACAAGAAACACATCCTGAATCCAGGAGACACAAGTTCCCTCGGAACTATTCCCCCAGATTGAGGTCCCATGAAAAGAAGGGCGAGGTGTTAGTTTTCCCCCTTCTGACCAAAATTCCTCCTTCTCCACATGTTTCTGGAAGTCTCTCTGGCTTGGTTCTACGGTGACGGGAAAAGGCAATGACACGGAAATCCCGACCCGCTCAGTTTACCACGCTCTTCAAAGAAATCCCCCCCCCCCTCTCTCTTTTGTACACGGGCAGGAGAAAGGTGAGGAACTGTGTGTTACCGAACAGGCTTGGCAAATCACGGGACTGCGGCTGGTTCTTCTTCCGGAATGTTGGCCAACTTGCCACTTCCGTCCACCGCCACAGTCTGAGTCTGAAAGAGTTTCCTTTCATACCCTCTAATACTATTTGAAATTTGGTATCATGAATATCCTTCACACCCCTGATGTAAATACCAGGGATGAGGACGGCATGCATGGTGGCTGACCGGCCATCCCCGTGCTGGCGAGTCCTGGGTCTGGGAAAGGAGTTCGAGTATTCCTGACGTCGGAGTCCACGTTCTCTACTGCTCTCCGATAGCACCTCGTCAAAGATGCGTCAGGTCTCGAGCCCGAGAATAACCCGAGAGGGTGAGGGTCCAAGAAGCAGGCAGAGAGAACCGGAAGTGTTGTAGGATGGGGCAAATGGCTGCGTCTCAGACGTGACGAGTTTGGGGTTGGGGGGGGGGGGACATTCGGGCTTCCTAGCCGTGGCCTGTGGGTCACAGTAACCTGCCGATGTCACCAGGGAAGGGTGACTTGGTAAAAAGGGAACAGGTGGAGGACCGAGGCAGGAAGCTTTCCGCTGCAGGCGGGTGGATAAGCTGGCCAGGATTTGCCTCCTTTCCGACGATTCCGAGAAAATAGATCTGTCTTAACGGTGTCGATAATTTGCGAAGAGGTGAAGGCTTGTTTACTGACATTATCTCTCGGCTTCCCTGGGAGGTGGCAAAGTGTATTATCTTTCTTCTAAAAATAAACATAGGGATAACGGCATCCAGGGCACAGCGTACAAAGCCAGCTTTTAAATCTTCCACATTCAGAGAGCTCAGAGAGAGGACCAAATGTCCGTTGAGGGAGGGAGGAGAGGGGGACACGGACAGGGTTTCTCTTCCTCGGGGTTGTTATGGCACAAGGACCGAGAACTGAACGGCGTCACGGGAAACGAACCTGCCAGCTTGACTGCTTAGACTCCTAGCTGTCACCTAATATCAACAGCAGCCTGGTGGCGTTAGGATGCGGCCCAGTCCCGTCTGTCATTTACTAACTGCCTGACCCTGGACACATCACCACCTGCTCTGAGCCTCGGTCTCTTCACTGTTGAGAGGTGGCAAAGGATGCCTCACGTACTTTGCTTTGAGAATTAAACATGCAGGCGACATTCATTCATTCTTTTTTTTTAAAAATTGTTTTCATTTTCATTTTCATTTTTTTTATTTTTTTCATATGAAATCTATTGTCAAATTGGTCTCCATACAACACCCAGTGCTCATCCCAACACAGTTATTTATTTTTGAGAGACAGAGACAATGTGAGTGGGGGAGGGGCAGAGAGAGAAGGAGACACAGAATCCGAAACAGGCTCCAGGCTCTGGGCTGTCAGCACAGAGCCCGACATGGGGTTCGAACTCATGAACCGTGAGATCATGACCTGAGCCGAAGTCGGACGCTTAACTGACTGAACCACCCAGGCGCCCCTTTTCATCCTGTTTTTGAGTGTTTATTGTCACCTGCTGTCAGCGGTGACTTGTACGGTGCAGAAAACAGGCTTGAATACATGTCGCTTCCCTCTCACCCAGGCCGAATCTATTTTGGGAGTCGCTTCGTATGCCTGTGTGTCAGTGGGAAGGGGGCTGGCGTTCCAGCAACTAGCTT
Source organism: Prionailurus bengalensis (assembly GCF_016509475.1). Classification (NCBI taxonomy): domain Eukaryota; kingdom Metazoa; phylum Chordata; class Mammalia; order Carnivora; family Felidae; genus Prionailurus; species Prionailurus bengalensis. Next base: position 185,053,732 of record NC_057344.1, on the reverse strand, counting down.
CCCACAGTTTGCTCTGGGCAGCCGTGGCCTAGAAGGGGCTCGGGGCTTGCAGATTCCTCTCGGGGACCTTTTCTCTCTTGCTCTGGCTGCCTTCTCCCAGAGGCGTTGCGGAGGTGAAGGTTTCTTCCGAGGTGGTTATGTGCTTGGGTGTCAGGCAGCTTCTCTGACTGCAAGGTCAGCGGGGAAGCCAATGAAACCAAAGAGCGGGTGTGGGATAATGAAAGAACATCGCACATTCCGAGCCATTCGAGTCACACAGCCTCAGAGAGGGATCGGCGACCTCGCATTTTGCACCGACACCCAGAGAGGGGGTTGTGACTTGCCTGGAGCCGCACAGCAAGTAAGCAGGAGGGCTACGACTGGGACGCAGGCTTCTGGACTTGGGGTCCAGAGTACATCCGCTTTACCCTCAAAGGAGGCGTTACGGTCAGCGAGCTTGAAAGCAGGATTGGCCAGACGTCACATACGCGTGTATGTGGCCCGTCAGCCACATCCTCTGCCAAGCACGACCGCACACGCGGTGCAAAGTGCTCCCCCCACGTCCCAACGGCCGGGAAAGAAGTAGCATCCACGAACAACTCCCTTCAAATGCATTCGTTCGTTCACTCCTCCATTCATTCCCCCCGAACACTTACGAGCACCTGTACGTGCTCTGGGCAGTGCCGGGTGCTGGGTGATCTCTGCTTGTCTGACCTCTCTTCCTGGGCGAGAAAGAAGGAGGAGCTAGAATTCCTCCTGGGCTGGGCTTGTAAGAGTAGGTGTAGGAGGCTGCTGGCCCTTGCGGTGGGAGCTGGTTTAGGAAATCTGGAACCGATGTTCTGCTTGAGGGTGGCTGGGAAGCCAGAGGGACCAGGCACATCCAATCAAGGAAGCAGAGGAAGGAACGCCTCGGTTGCAGCAGAGATGCTGTCACAGGCTTCGTACAGGACGGCAGTGGAGGGAACGAACAGCTAAGGGCGTCAGGTGGGCGCTCATAATGTCAACAGCCTTAATGAGTGAGCCTGGGACTTGGGCATAGGCATCAGGATTGTTGTGATGGTTCTTTACTCGTCCCCTCAAAGCGAATGAGGGCAGAGAGGAGCAAAATCAAGGGATGTGAGAGACTAGTAGTTGCCACCCCCCCCCACTTTTCCAGTTTGCAAAAAAACGCGTGATGTTAAATCGACCATCGTAACCATTTTCATTTATTTATTTAAAAAAATTTTTTTTCAATGTTTATTTATTTTTGGGACAGAGAGAGACAGAGCATGACCAGGGGAGGGGCAGAGAGAGAGGGAGACACAGAATCAGAAACAGGCTCCAGGCTCTGAGCCATCAGCCCAGAGCCCGACGCGGGACTCGAACTCACGGACCGCGAGATCGTGACCTGGCTGAAGTTGGACGCGTAACCGACTGCGCCACCCAGGCGCCCCTCATTTATTTTTTTTAAGCTTACTTCTTTTTCGAGAGAGTGAGAGCCAGAGCACGCATGTGCGTGAGGGAGGGGCGGAGAGAGAGGATGAGAGAGAATCCCAAGCATGCTCTGAGCTGTCAGCATAGAGCCCAACGCGGGGCTTGGACCCACGAACCGTAGGATCACGACCTGGGCAGAAATCAAGAATCAGATGCTTAACGGACCGAGCCACCCAGGCGGCCCCACATCGTAGCCATTTTTAAGTGTACCGTTCAGTATCGTGAAGTGGTTTCGCGCTGTTGTGCAACAGTCTCTAGAACTTTTCATCTTGCAACACTAAAACTCTACGCTTGCTAAATGCCGAAATCCCCCGTCCTCGCGCCCCCAGCCCTGGGTCACCAGCTTTCCACTCTCCGTTTCTGTGATTTTTGACCACTTCAGATACTTCACATGAATGGAATCATACAGCATTTGTCCGTTTGCTTGGCCCTTTTGAAAAAAAAAAAAAAATCCGTGTCTGGCACTGTTCACAGGCACGACGACCTCCCACTAGTAAACATCTCCAATTGTGCGCACACACGCACCCAGGAAAAGAGCAAAGGGAAGCGAGAGATGGCAGCAAGTATTCACACAGCCACCTCTTGGGAGAGGATCCACATAGAGTTGGAAAAAGCCCTCTAGAAATTCTGATGCTCCCCCAGGAATATGCCCCCTTGCTGCGAATCCCTGCTGTGGGTAGAGAGAGGGTTCAGCTAACCCTGGGAGCAGGGCAGAGGTCGGCTGTAACATTTATTGGGCACTCCCAGCAGGCAGAGTGCTGGGCAAAACACTGGAAGGCATTGCAGCGGAGGTTCAATAGCTATTGCCACGTGCCTCACGATTATATTTTAACTAAAGGGAGGGGATACGTGTTAAGCATACACCAGCATGTGTGACCGACACGTAGATATATGCATTGTGCATTCACCACTGCTAGTTTAGCGTGAGAGGTTACCGCAGTAACCAGGGCACGAGAAGCCACTGGGGCACACGGACTGAGTAAAGATCGAAGACACATTCCAGCGCGCAAGTTGCAATTTACCATTCTGGTGATGAGCGGAAGCTACCTGAAAACACTAGAAAATACCAGGAACTTTGTGAACCTATTTTCTTAATCATACAGGCCGCTTGAGTTCACATTCAAATTCGTAGTCCAATTCAGCATGAAATAAAGGCAGTTGACTCAACAATGTACTAGAACAGCTTTATGTTGATAAAAAATGTTTTTTTTATTAAAAAAAATTTTTTTAATGTTTATTTAGTTTTGGAAGAGAGAGAGAGAGAGAGAGAGAGCAGGGGAGGGGCAGAGAGGAAAGGAGACACAGAACCGAAAGCAGGTTCCAGGCTCCGAGCCTTCGGCGCAAAGCCTGAGTCGGGGCTTGAACTCACGAACCGTGAGATCATGACCCGAGCCAAAGTTGGATGCTTCACCAACTGAGCCACCCAGGAGCCCCTAAAAATGTTTATTTTTAAGATCAGCCTGTTGATAGTAACGTTCCCAAAGGTCAGACACAGATTCTGAAAGTTAATAGCATTTTTCCTCTTGAAAAAAAAAATAAAAAGCTTCCATTAAGTTAAAGACCTTCCAATAAATTTAGTGAACAGAGGCATATGACTGTCTTATATCTGGGAAAGTTTATTTATATTTTCATGTACTTTTTAAATTATTTTAAAGCAGGGTTGCCAGATAAAATACAGGATGTATGTTAGTGCATGGGACATGCTCATGCTAAAAAAAAATTATTCGTTGTTTATTTGAAATTAGACTTTAACTGGACATCCTGTATTTTTATTTGCTAAACCTGGCAGCCCTATTTTAAGGTTAATACACTTTTGGAACTTCCAGAAGTTCCTTCAAAAGGGAGGGAGGCTGATTTATCTTTATTTACATGCTCACAAAGTCAGAGGGGAAGGCTTATTCCTCTGGCAGCAAAACTGTAGATTTCGTAGAATTGACTTAAATGATGGAGACAATTTCACTTCTTACTTCTTTTATCATGTAGCAGGACGTGCTTTAATCGGTTGCATTTTTACCTTGAAATATTTGAGATGACTGGTTACAAATATTAACATTACGTTGCAGTCTCAGAAATAGAAAAACTAACATCTGGCTTGAAAAGTCCCCCATCATAAATAGTCATGTCCTCAACCTTCCTTCCTTCCTTCCTTCCTTCCTTCCTTCCTTCCTTCCTTCTTTCCCTTCTTCCTTCTTTCCTTCCTTCCCTTCTTCCTTCCTCCCTCCCTTCCTTTTTCTCTTTCTTTCCTTTCTTCTTTCCCTTCTTTCTTCCTTCCTTCCTTTTTTCCCTTCTTCCTTCTTTCCTTCCTTCCTTCTTTCCTTCCTTCCTTCTTTCTTTCCTTCCCTTCTTCCTTCCTTCTTCCTTCTTCATTCCTACACTGATACGTACAGTTGTTTCTGTCAAAAATGTCTGTGTCAATACATTTAAACAGTCAAGACAATGTTACCCTGAAAAAGAAAGAGAGAACGAAAAAGAAGTGCTTGCGGACTAGATTGATAGGTTCTATTCTAGAAATGCACTTACCGCTGTCTAAATTTATAGCTCATGTCTCATTTTAATTGAGATTTCTAAATTCGAGGAGAGAGGTTTCAATCCTAATTTTGCACAGAAAAGTTCACATGAAAGCAGCTGTTGTGCAGGAATGTAGAATGATGATAATGACTGAATTCCAACATCCGTTCCTACTCGTTTTTTCTTATTTCAAACACCAAAGAATATACTTCTATGTGAAGAGCATACTTATGTGTTTGCTTTATACTCATACATAAAATTAATACAATTATTAACAAATGCACAGATTGTATTTGATGGCACGGACAGCTTTGACACTCAAAGCTATTTGAGAATGGAGTCCAAGCACGCCAGCGTTTATTCTGGGACTGACTATACATGTTTCTGTTTCCTCCCTTGGACAGGAACACATCGGTTACAACTCACCTTTGTACCTGGAGTCTTTCTGGAAAGGAGGAAACGCCAGATGAATATGGGAAGTCAAGTTGAGGCAAAGAAGCCACGGGGTTCAATATAATACAGGCCATTAAAGTAGCAAAAAAAATGTCTATGTACCTTCTGGCTCTTAAATATTCACTATGGGAGGATAGCACTCCATCCAGATATTTGCCACACACCCCTTTTCTTTTTTAGAGACATAAATTCCAAATTCCATCTTTTAGACAACAATCCGTTTGCTGTTTTGATGACAGTGATGGCGTAAGGTTGTGTGTCTGAATGTCCTTCACCGACCTCAAAAAGAAAGAGCCAGGCTGTTGGCCAGAAGAGTCTCTGTTGCACGTTACCTTTTGTGATGGTGGTGAGACGGTTGGGGACAGTATGTGAGCCGTAGACTCTCCGGGGGGAGGACAGCAGCCTCCACAGTCCTGCGTGGGCAGATGAGGCAGAGCATAGAAGTGTGTCCCTATGGGGAGTGAGAGCTCGCTCACCTTGGATGTTCTGGAAACTTCTAGAGCTTAAGTAGGGTCCGCATCGCCATTTTGAACGTGTGTTCGGCAGTCGCATTTGTAACACGAGCCTTGCTGGTCTCCTGTTACTGGCCTGTTGAGGTTTTTCTGATGGTGAATGTCACCGAGCATTTCCTGCCTCCAGTCGCCCAGAAACCGAGTGCGGGCCCCAGCCTCCGTAGACTTCCCCTGGAACCCGGATGAAGGATGAAAAGCAGACAGTGAACAATTCCCACTGGAAATGGAACCCTCCTTGTCATCTCCCCCCCTCCACCCCCTCCTGCAGAGGCACTGGCGCTGGGGACAGCTCACGGGGGCGGGGCAGAGGCGCTCATGTGGCTGTAGGAATACCTGGACAGGGAGGCCCCCGTGGTCCTGCCTTCCTCCTCCTCCCCCACCTCCCCCCTCACCCCTGGGGGACCGGGGTTGGGGCAGCAGGGGAAGGTGGCCATGAAGCCGAGGCGGAACCGTTTGTTCATGAAGCAGTAGATGATGGGGTTGACGCAGGACGAGGTGTAGGACAGCAGGAGGATGAAGGAAATGGGGGTCCCGGAGAGGCGGCGCTCGGCTGAGGCCGTGTCATAGGCCCGCCAGGCGTTGGCGCTGAAGATGGGCATCCAGCACAGGAAGAAGAGGACCACGATGACCATGAGCATGCGAATCACCCGCTTCTTGGCCATTAGGTTGGCCGCCGAGCTGCTGCTCCTGACGCGGTTGACTCTGCTGCCGCCCCCGCTGCTGGACAGCTGCTGCAGCTCCAGCCGGGTGCGGGGCCTGGGCTTCTGCAGGTAACAGCCGTCGCTGTCCTCGTACCTGCCGCCGCTGCTGCTGCTGCTCGGTTTCCTTTCTGGGGGGGGGGGGGGGGGGGGGGGGGCGGGGCAAGCGACATCACTTATTGTTGGGGATGGGTCACGCGGGACAGAGGGCGCGGGAGCCCCGCCCCCTCCATCAAGGGGTCAAAGCAGACTTGAACGGAAGAGCTGGGCAGGCACCCTTGGGCCCTCACGGTGAGGGTAAGTAGCCATCCATAGTAGTCCTTTCCTTCAAACGAAAAGCTACTTAGGGGCACCCGGGTGGCTCAGTTGGCTAAGTGTCCGACTTCCGCTCAGGTCATGATCTCATGGCTCATGAAGTCAAGCCCTGCCTCGGGCTCTGTGCTGACAGGTCGGAGCCGGGAGCCTGCTTGGGATTCTGTGTCTCCCTCTCTCTCTCTCTGCCCCTCCCCTGCTCGTGTTCTGTCTCTCTCTCTCTCTCTCTCTCTCTCTCTCAAAAAATCAATAAACATTTTTTTAAAGAAAGAAAAGCTACTTAAAACGAATACAATAACACATCATCTATTAAATGCATAGTATATAATCACAAAATAATATTTCATGCATGTCAATTGTAAAGATAAAAAAATTATGAGCACGCGAATCTGCACACTTTTTCCTCTCTTTCTCCAGACCCTGAGGGGAAAGGGTCTCGCCTGCTGGGGAAGCCTCCACAGCGCTTTTACTGAGAAACCTGGATAATGAGCAGAAATCAACAAAAACCAAAGAAGCTATAGAGACACGTAAGTTACACACACGATCAAAGAGTTGACTGAAGGGGTAGAGGGAGAAGGGCGAGAAGTTATGTCAACAAGGGTGTGGGCATACATTTTAGTGGATAGCAGATTGTAATGAGTGGGGAGGAAGCGAGGCCTTGTGGCAATTGTAATGTGACAAAGAGGGGGGAGAGAGGCACCTGGGTGGCTCCGTCAGTTAAGTGTTGGACTCTTGATTTCAGCTCAAGTCATGATCTCAGTTTGTGAGCTCGAGCCCCACCTCAGGTACTGCACTGACAGCGTGGAGACTGGCTGGGATTCTCTCTCTCTCCCTCTCTCTGCCCCTCCCCTGCTAGTTCTCTCTCTCTCTCTCAATAAATAAATAACTAAAAAAGAAAGGGAAGAGAGGATGGGGGAATTACAATCCCCTTCAGTTGCTGAAGGGGTCCATTTGAATATAACAGTGCAGTGAGTGTGGGACACACGGGCCCTCAGCTGATAATCGGGTATGTGTGTATTATGTCAGTTTCTCCATTTCAAAGATGAGGAAATAAAGACACTAGGTCTCATTGACTGTGCCTCATGACGCAGAGTCCCCTAAGAATACTTTCAACAATCGCCAACATACACCCTTGGTGTATCTATGCTACGAGCAACACGCTTTTGTGATATTTTGGCGTAAATGTACAGCTAAAAGATAGTTACCCCTAGCAGACTTCTTCTGGATAGCATCAAATTTTATTCCTTGGTAAAGTTCCAGAGAGATTAATCCATAGGCCACCATCATCACGATTCCAGGAATAAGAAAGAGGATGAGTAACAGGAACGTGTGCCTAATACAATAAAAAGAAATTCAATAACCATCAACTCCAGTATTTCAAACTCAGATGGGATAAATAGGGTTCATCTCCATTTTAACTGATCTGAGCAAACACATTAATTACTAGTATTTAATCGCCTTAGAAATTCCATGTCTGGTGGTTCAGTCATTCAAAGTTGTTTACGTCTTCCCTTTTTTTCAGATAAAGTCTTTTACGAAGGACTAGTTCAGTTGGAAAGGGTTGGTGTAATTCTGTGCCTGAAACAAGCCTTCATGCAAAACCAAGAAGAACTTAACAACGACAAAAAGTATGTGAACGATCTCAATGTAGCTATTACCAAAAATACCAATAAACATTGACAAGAGCTTACATTTATGGAGGACTTAACCATGCTACACACTAAGCTAAGTGTTATGTATATAATATTACATACATTACATATACATATATGTGTATATATATGTATATACGTATGTACATATATGTGTATATACACATATATGTACATACATGCACATATGTGTATATACATATATGTATATAATGTATATAATATTACATAAGTTACATATACATATACATGTGTGTATATATGTATATACATATATACATGTATATATGTACACATATATGTATATATATGTACATATACACACACATATATGTATATATATGTATATATAATTAGATTTAACTCCCATAAGAATGTTTGAGGTAGGTACTGTTTTCATAATACCTTAGGTGAGGAAACTGAGGTGTATAGAGATTAAATAATTTGTCCAAAGTCACGCAGCTAGTGGCAAAGGTGGAATTTGAACCCAAGCAATATGATTCTAGAACCTGTGCCCTTAAGCATCACGATAGACTATTCGTTGACTTTATCACAACAGAATCAATTCTCTAAAATTTTTTTATTAAATTAAAAACATGTTTATTTGTTTTTGAGAGAGACAGGCAGAATGTGAGTGGGGGAGAGGCAGAGAGAGAGAGAGAGAGATACAGAATACAAAGCAGGCTCGGTGCTCCGTGCTGTTAGCACAGAGCCCAGTGAGGGGCTTGAACTCACGAACCATGAGATCATGACCTGAGCTGAAGTCATGCAGGCTCCCCGTAACAGCAGAATCATTAAATGCATAGGTAGGAATGATGGAAAACCTCTTAGGTTTTGCAAAATACAGTATTCGGGCGGCTTCGGATGCCTGGCCTGGCAACACACTTATTCTAGTGCCTGGTGGGGCAGAGCTATGCTCTCTGTAAACATGTTTGATTCCTGAAGCACCATAGCCTCCTTTATGAGTCTGGCCCCTAAATCATTTTTTTGCACTCTGGCATGTGTAAGGTTACACGATTAGGCCATAAAATTGTCAGAGGCTCACGGTGGCTGGGCCATTTCTCATTTCAATTGGACATGTTTTGATAAGATTCCTTTTCAAGTCTTGGAAATGTTTCTCTCATTTGCAACGTAATTCTTTGTGTGTGTGTGTGTGTGTGTGTGTTACTTGGTTGAAATGAAAAAGGAAGGCAGAGAAAGCAGAGGTTATCTCCGTTTTGAGCCAGTTTTGGATATCGGGTTCCCTGATTCTAAAACATGCTTGGTATTAGTAAACGTAATACCCTGCGTTTGTGAGACTTTTCAGATATTTTATGACATTTTATACATATACTCTCATTCGAATCCTACAGCCACCCAATGAGGTAGATAAAAAAAAAATCTATATTATTAAATCCTTGTATACATAAGGAACCTGAACCTCAGAGAGGTTACTTGAACTTGTCCAGCGTCAGTCAGCTAGGAAGCAAAGAAGGAGATATTAGAATCTCGCCTGTTTCTTTTTTTTTTAATTAAAAAAAATTTTTTTTAATGTTTATTTTTGAGAGAGAGAGAGAGAGACAGAGCATGAGTTGAGGAGGGGCAGAGAGAGAGAGAGAGAGACAGAATCTAAAGCAGGCTCCTGGCTCCGAGCTGTCACAACAGAGCTCCACATGGGACTCAAACTCGGGAACAACGAGATCATGACCGGAGCCAAAGTTGGACACTCAACCAACTGAGCCACCCAGGTGCCCCTCTCCTGTTTATTTCTAGTGAGGTGTTCTGTTCAAGCACCATAACAGCAGCTCTAAAAAAAACCACATGGGATTTGGGAATCATTCTCCGCTTTAACTTCAGGTTTCATTTATTTATTTTTTTAATAATTTTTTTTTAACGTTTATTTATTTTTGAGACAGAGACAGAGCATGAACAGGGGAGGGGCAGAGAGAGAGGGAGACACAGAATCCGAAAAAGGCTCCAGGCTCTGAGCTGTCAGCACAGAGCCCGACTCAGGGCTTGAACTCACGGATGGTGAGATCATGACCTGAGCCGAAGTCAGCCGCTTAACTGACTGAGCCACCCAGGCACCCCTAACTTCAGGTTTTAAAAATCATGGGTGGCTCACTCGGTTAAGCGTCTGACTTCGGCTCAGGTCATGATCTCACAGTTCGTGAGTTTGAGCCCCACATCGGGCTCTGCGCTGAGGGCCTGGTGCCTGCTTCGGATTCTGTGTCTCCCTCTCTCTCCGTTCCTCCCGGCTTGCGCTAGCGCATGCGCATTCTCTCTCTCAAAAATAAACATTTAAAAAGTTTAAAAACTTAGAAAAGAAAAGAAAATCATAGCCCTCCCGATCCTCTAGCCAACTCCGCCCCCCCCCCCCCCCGACCATCCAGAGGCATTGCGCAAAGCGGGTAAGCAGAGAGGCTCTGTATCTTCTAGTTTTGTGACCTTGAACGACTCACTTCACCTCTCCATGTCTCCATGCCCGTAGGGACAAGAATAGTACCTACCCTATAGGGTTGTGAGAGGATGAATTAAATTAATATATGCATGGCATTTAAAACAGAACGCTAGGTGTTTGGTATCACTAGCATCCTAAAAGGAAGTTAGAATAATCCTTCTCCGGGTCTCCAGGAAACTGATCCCCCAGCCACCCTGGACAACACATTCCGGTTTTTATAAAAACCACGAGCTCTAACGAGTTGTGTCACACAAATAAACACCACACCCCCTTACCAGGACTGCTGCATCATATCATTCGGCAGTAGGAAGCGGCACATGTTTGCGGTCTGGTTGTTATTTTTGGTAAAAGGCACCAAGTTGCTATAAATTGGGTACGGAGTCATGATGGTAAAGGAGAGGCACCAGGTAGTGGCGATCACCTTCAAAGCATGGGATTTTGTCTGCCAGACCCGGGACTGTAAGGGTTTGCAGATTGCACCGTATCTTTCCAGAGATATGGCCACCAGATTAAAGGTGGAGACGCTCACTGAAGTGCCTGGGAAAGGAACAAAGAAGTCGGTTACGATGGCGCTGAAATCCAGAGTTTATTTGCACATTATCTGCTCTGCACGGGTTGCATATCAAGGGACAGCACTGAGTATGTGCAGACTCAAATGTATGTATATATTTTTAAAAATCACTTATTCTTAGTTTCGTTTCAGAAAGGATTTAAGGCAGTTAAAGAAATCTATTTACAAATACATCTTCTTTCCAATTTTTAGGTAAGTTTACTGAACTTTGATTACAACCTCCCTCCTGCTTAGGCTAATTAATAACCACGGGGAGGGACTATGTTCCTATCCCACAGAAGAGGTGTTGGACTCAGCCACAGAAAAGCTCTAATTTTGAGCATAACCTGAGGTTAGGTTGACCTAATAACCCAGATTTGTAAGGACTGTGACCCTGAAAGGTCACTCGGGTCTGAGCTGGAGGCATTACAACTTTCTGAAAATTTCTAGCACAGACTAGGATTTTTAAGAATGCAATGTTATAGGGGCGCCTGGGTGGCGCAGTCGGTTGGGCGTCGGACTTCAGCCAGGTCACGATCTCGCGGTCCGTGAGTTCGAGCCCCATGTTGGGCTCTGGGCTGATGGCTCGGAGCCTGGAGCCTGTTTCTGATTCTGTGTCTCCCTCTCTCTCTGCCCCTCCCCCGTTCATGCTCTGTCTCTTTCTGTCCCCAAAAAATGAATAAACGTTGAAAAAAAATTTTAAAAAAAAGAATGCAATGTTATACATTTTAAAAAGTAGTTTGTGGAAAAAACACCTAGTGGAAAAACACGAAGGGGGGGATTCCACACCATAACTAAGGGTTGCTGCGTGTGGGAGGACGAGAGCTTCCCTTCCCGTTCTGTTTTGCTTTCCTGTATTTTGCAGAAGGAGCATGCGTCATCAGTGAGAAAGACACCAAAACACCTTCTTTAAAATGTTCTTAGGCAGAGTCAAAAAACCCCTTAATTTTCTTTAATTTTTGTATTTTGTGTGTGTATACTTATTATCATGTCCTCTCCCCTTAAAATTCCCTTTCATGACTCATCCATGGATTCTGTCAATTTTCCTGATGATCGTTACCATGATTTCTTAAACCTTAGAATTAATCTAAGCTTGGGAGAACAGACTCTTAGCCTGGGCCTTTTATGGTTAGAAATAAATTTTCTGAAACTATATATAAAAATATTCTTTTTTGGGGGGGACTACCTCCAGGGTTCCTTAGAGACTTGAAGGAATCTGCAACCCAAAAGCCATTAAATAAAAACTCATGTTCTGAGATGGGAATACTGTGTTTTCCTGGACATCACCCCAAGGAATTGATGACATTTAGGCTATGGAGTGTAGTCCCGAAGTCCCGGAGTCAGCGTCTGGATAATGAGCCCACCGTTGTTATAAACCTCCTACCAGGCAAGCACTCTTTCTCTTTTTCTTTTCTTTCTCTTTCTTCTCTCTCTCTTTTTTTTTTTTTTTTGACTGCATTTTAGGAGATTAATGAATGTTAACTGTTAGGAATAGTATTGAGGAGAACACAAAATCAAGGGAAGAATAGAAATCACCAGATCTAGAAATCCAACAAAACCATTACGATGTTGCAAACACTTTCAGAATTATCTTGCTTTCCATTTTTGCTATTTTGAGGGGGGGGGTGAAATTCACATAACCATTTTCAAGCAGGCACGTCCGTGGCATTTAGCACATTCACTATACTGTGCAATCACACAAGCGCTTGTTTTAAATCTCCTTTCACAGACCCTGGTTAAGAGTCTTAAATCGTATTATCGTTAAGATACATATGGATGGGCCTGGAAAGCTAGAAGCGCCACGAGATGCTAGTAATTATTACCGCTTCATTGTTTCATAATGATCCCTTTCACTGGTAAGTCCATTTTTCTTTTCAGAGTTCTTGGACAAGGACTGACACTTTCTTGGTTGTTTGTCCGTGGCACACAGATCAGTAATTCATCATCGTTCGGTCAGGGTTAGATCCCGCTTCGTCAATTGGGAGAAATAAAGGCTTTGAAAGCTTTCCGGTCATTACTGCCCTGGCCCAGCTCAGCTCAGCTCAGCTCCGCACGTTTTGCAAGGTTTAGGTCAGAACAAAAAACAACCCTCCCTCACTTCCCGGCCTCCTCCTCCCCTCAACTAGTTCTCAGAGTGGGTAGGAACGCGACAGTCTGGCAGACAGGGAGACAGGGGACGGAGAGACATCTTTGTTCGGCCTCAGGAGAGCCTCGGCAGCTGGCAAACTGAGTCAGAGTACTCACGCACCACGGTGGCGGCTACCGATCTAGGTTCAAATCTCTGCTCTGTGCTTTACGACCTGTGTGTCCCTGGGCGCATTATTAACCTCTCTGTGCTTCTGTTCCCTCGGTGAGGCGGGGAAGAATAAGCATCTTAGACTTCACAGGGTGGTTGGGAGATAGGATCGTGGGAGTAAAAAAGCACTTAGTACAACATCTGGTGCATAGAAAGTGCTCAAAAACATCAGCCCTTGTGATTTTTCTTTGTCATCGGCATCATTTTGATTGGCAAAGGCAGAGGGCTGCCTATCCCAGCCAGTCAGGGTGAGCTTAATGACCCACAGGCTCCGGGAGCAAAATCAACTCCTCATTTAGTGCCAGAGGCCGCTCTCCCTCTCTGCCTGAGATGGTCCCAGCCCCTGGGGGACCCGGCTGGGAAGTAAGTCCCGACACAGGAATCTAGAGCCGGAAAGAAACAGGTGTTCACAGTAGCCCCTGTTCCCTGGGAAGGCAGGAGCAACAGTAGAAAGAACCCTCCACCCCCCGCCCTCCAACCACCACCCCGAAAACTGCGCCTCGGGTTGGGCAGCGCCCCGGAATACGACCAACGGCTTCCAGGAAGGGACTGAGCCGCACGAGTGCCTCTTTCTCTCTAGCCGAAGCAAGCAAACTCCACCTCTTCTGTGGTTTCTTAACAACTTATGCCACCCTGAGAAACTGACCCCTGAAACGTACAACTGGGGACTGAGTCCTGGGCGCGCACGAGGACGGACCTGCCTGAAAGCCAGTGCCTGCACCCCAGCCCCACACAGCCAGGTGTTTTGGGGGTTTTTTTGCACTCAGCAGGACTCCTCTGCTGAGGCTGTCGGGGAGTGGGGGGGCGGTGGGGGGGACGGTTGGGAAGGTCTGGGGCCCAGTGGGGCCTGGGGCGAGCTCCAGAAATAGTCACCGGCAGCAACTCACCCATGAAGTAGGTGGTAGTCTTGCAAACAGCACTCCCGAAGATGAAATCCTTGAGCAGGTTGGGGATGAGGTTGAACGGCATGCAGAAGAGGCAGAGCATGAGGTCGCTGACGGCCAGGGAGAGCAGAAAGATGTTGGTGACAGTTCTCATCCTCTTGTTCCGAATCAGCACCGTGATGACCAGGGTGTTTCCCAGCACGCTGAGCAGGAATATCAAGGAATACAGGAGGATCTGCACAGCCAGCTGCCACTCTGCACGGAGCAACAGGGACGAGACGGAGGGGCGGGCGGAGGTTATGGGAGCAGAATGTTAAATCCATAGCCCACGACACCAACGGCTATTTCTTGCAGATTTTTTTTTTTCTTGCAAGGGTGCACCTCCTTGAACCCGACTATTCCTGTACTTGACAACGTTTTGCAGAAACCAAGTGAGGAGCCCACAGGGATTCAGTGGCTTCTAAAATGTTGGTTTTGTTCAAGAATCTCTCCGGGAACCACTTTTTCCTCGGAACAAAGCTTCCCCAGTGCATGGTGATTGCTTCCTTTCCCAGCTGCTAAGCATTATTTTACTTTCATCACTTTTTCACGCCGGATTCCCCCCGCCCCCCCCCCCCAGAAAAGGTGACAGCTGGACTGCCAGAGCACCTTTTCTGTGATGCTGGTAAGTTCCAGCTTCGCCACGTGTGCCCCTTTCTTATTACACTTCGGCTCCTCCTTCCTTGGATTTGCCCCCCACACCCCCACCCCCGAGTCCTATACCTCCAACGCAACTCTCCCCTGGGGAACCGTAAGGGTATTTGACTCGGTTCTCCTTCTTGATGTGTTATCCGAACTTGTGAACGCACGACTTTCCCCAGCCTTGTCTCCCGAGGACTTTGTTACATTTTCTCTCTCAGCCTCGCCTTTGCTGATTTCTCCCTGAGCTCAATCATTTTTCTGAATGAAAATAACAGTGTCTGACACCTACCTTTGGAAGAATGGGGCTGATCCAAGCAGAAGAGCGTCTCATTTTCGATTCCCAGCTCACAGGGAGGGGTGATGTTGCTCCCATTCACGAGAAGGCTGTCGAGCACATCCATCCTTGCCTGCTGTTCTCCAAGTGCCGCGAGCCGGGGAATTGCTCATTCCTCTGATGACCGGAGAGACCAAATGCGACCTGCCGTGGAGGGACAGGGAGGGAGGGGTCTCCAGGTGCGGGCTTTTCCAGCCATTCCTGAAGGCGACGTGCGCTCACCACGCTCGGTCCAGCTGGGCGAGCATCTGCACTCCTGTCTTGGAAAAGGCAGCTCTTGTGAGCCAAGCCAGCTCCACCTTCCGAGCCCACCCCTCCCGTTCCCCGGGCCAGTCTTGGGGCCCCGAGCACAGATAGCCTGACTGTGAGTTAACCCTTCCCAGAGTGTCACTGCTCTCACACACCCTTGTGCACACACGGACACACTTGCACAGACACACACACAAACACACACGCTTCCCCGGCACCTCTCTCCTCTGTGTAGGAACCTGTCACCAACCCAGACGTATGCAGAATAAAGCCCGGACTGGCTGTGTGAGACAGGAACAATTAACACGGTAACAGATACGATAATGCAGAGCGTCGTCGGGACTAAAGGACACGGAGGGACTGTGTTTCTACCTCCTTATATAAAAGCAATTAGTGCCTTTTTAGCTTTGGAACCATGCCCGGCAATGTGTGTAGATATAACTGTCCCGTGGCTGTTGTTACCAACCACAGTGTTATTTCTTGCCATCTCTGCCCTTGTTAACCGAAAGGAGAGGGGTGTTTTTGGATATAGGTTTCTGGATCCTTAGTACCAAAAAAGTAAGGAAGGTTTTCCATTCATTCATTTATTCGGTGGTCCATTCATTCGGCACATACTCGTTGAGTCAACCATCTGCCAGGCACTTTCTAAACACATGAGCAAGGAATGAACGAGATCCTTTCAGATAGTGTTTAGCACCATGAAGGGAGTAAAGCCAGAAGATGTAATGGAGAGGAATGGATTGGGGGTGCTGATTTAGATGAGGTGGTCAGGAAAGACCTCCCGAGGGAGGGGACACGATCTGAGACCTGGAAGACAAGGAGGAGGAAGCCTGGGAAGATCTGGGGAGAGTGGCTTCTTCTAGGCAGGAAGAACAGTATTTTTGGCAGAGGTCATGGTAAGTGCAAAGGCCCTGTGGTGGAAATAAGCGTGGCCCCTTTGGGGAACAGGCAACAGTAGGAGTGAGTGGGAGGCAAACAGTGAAAGCTAAGGTTAGAGAGGAAGACCAGCCTGGGTGTCTGGGTTTTCTTCGATGCCCTGTAGCCCTCGAAAGCCTCTCTGTATCCACCCTACAGATGGTCTCCTTGGTTCAGGCCTTTGAGAAGCAGATGACGGCTGTGAGACCTGTGTTTTGGACACGCCACTTGGCTGGGCTGAGATCCATTCTATTTGCTAGATGCCTGCGGGGCCCTTGTGTACTGACGGGGCTCTCAGTGGACAGCTACGCACATCTTTGCTGGACGCGGATGAACTAACTGGCGTTTTTGCTGGGGAGGCTCAGGCTGTGGGCTGGGAAGACAGAGTGGCGCCTGTTTTCTTTGAAACTACGATCACGGACACTAGAAGTGGGAGGAAGGTTGGAGAAGCTATCAGTGGTTATTAAGAGGATAGGCCTTGGCATCAGACAGGCCAGGAATCAAATGCGGGCTCCACGGGTCATGTGCTGGGAACTACCAGGCAAGTTTCTTAACCTAAGACTCACTCCCTTCTGTCCAATGGGGATCAGAGTGGCGTCATAGATATTTGTTATGAAAACTGACTGCCTTAAGGCAATGTCAAGGCCTGGCACACTAAAAGTGTTCACCAAATCACAGATCGCAATATTAACAGCCATCAGATCATAGTTGTTATTTTCCTTCTATGCAGGAGGAAACAGACTCAGAGTGGCTACGTGAGTTGCTGGTGAAACCCGCGCCTGGACCCCGCCCCCCCACCCCCATTCTACTTCCTGCAGCTTGCAACCTTCTTTGTTATCCTAGGATCGCGCAACCCATGTGTTGCCAGGACCCTCGTCTCTGCTCCTCCCTCCTGCCGCGCGTCCTGTTGGCTGAATCTTTCCAGGATGTGGACCCTGCCCCCGAGGTGGGGGCCCAGTGCAGTACCGTCCCGATCTGGGGCGGGAGAAACATTCAGGTGTGGAGCCCCGGCAACAGCTAAATTCCACCCTACTGCTTGTTCCCGGCAGCTGGCTGTTCAGCCCCTTCAACAGGGCAGACGTCGGCAGCCACAGAGGAGGCTCCTGCTGAGGGACCTCCCCTCCAATCGGCGGCAGCCGTTCTGGCGGTGGGAGGAGTGTGCTTCAGCAAGTCCAAGGGCAGGAGAGCAGCGGGCTTGGGCTGACCTGCCCTGAACTAACTTCCTTCCTCCCTTCCTCCTTTCCTTCTTTCCTTCCTCCCTCCCTACCCCCTTCTTGCCTGCCTTCCTTCCTTCCGTCCTTCCTTCTTGCTTTTCTTCCCTTCCATCCTGCCTTCCTTCCTTCCTTCCTTCCTCCCTCCTTTCCTCTCTATTCCAATTCGGCTCAGGGGTTGGTTGGCAGGAAGTGAGGGTGGAGTGTAGGAGGGTGGGTGCTAGAGATCATGGTAAACCCACAAGGAGTGAGTGTGGCACGTCTGAGTGCTGTCCTTTACAAACATTAGTGCACATCTGAAACACCTAGGTTAGTGCTTTAAAAAAAAAAAAAAATGAGGATTTCCAGGCTTCCCTCCCAGGGATTCTGACCCTCCAGCCCAAGACGTGGGAATCTGCTTTTTTATCCCTGGGGATTTGGAGGCCAGTGATCTCAGGGTCACCTCTCGGGCAGCTCCCTGGAAGCCATTAAGAGCGCGAGCACAGGCGTCAGACTACAGGAACCCAAGCCTGGCCTTCACCATTGGCCAGCTGTGGAACAGGAACAAATTACCTAACCTTTCTGAGCCTCAGCTTGCTCATCTATAAAATGGGGACAACATAATGCTACCCATAAACAAAATACGTGGAAAGCACTTAGAACAATGCCTCACCATTAGTGGATCAGACCAACTCTCGGGGTGCTCTGTTTACCCCTGTGATCGCGGCCGCAGGGGAACGAGCCACGGGCAAAGTTAGAGGGGACCCTGTGCTCGTGAAATCCTCAGTCTGCTGTGGGAGACAGGTGATAATAAACTGGGCAAAATGGGAGTGCCCTTCTTACCTCGGAGTCTATCCCGTGACCGGGCATGAGTTCTAGGCGAATCGATAGTAACGTGCTAAATTGAGTTGAAATAGTTTAAGTGCCCCTCCTCTGCAAGGCACGCACCGCGGGGCGGCCTGAGCCCGGCTGTCTCCTGCACCCCACGAAGCCCTTGGGGTCACGGGGACTCTCTTCTCTGGCAAATCCTAGAAAGCCGCAACTCGGAGCAGCCTCACCTGGTTCTTACGTAAAGAAATGGGTGGCTGCTCCCTAACCCATTCTCCACTTGATCTTAGCCAAAAGGCCGAGAAGCGATATCCCCAACCGGTTCTCAACATTAAGGAAGAATTGTTCTCAAACACACACACCAAAAATGTATGTGTGTGTGTTTTTTTCCCCCTCATTGTCACACCAATCCCATGGTCGTTACAAATTTTGTAAAGCAACAGAGATACGGAGAGCTATCGTGAATTTCAGGTCCCGGCATGATTCACTCTCAGTGCTGTGCCACTTTCGGAGACACAGTCCGGAGTCGGTGGTCCGTAACGGGTTTGTTGTGGGGGCACCCAGTTCACAGGGCGGCCAGACGCTTCTTAACGTTCTCACGGCTCTGCTCTGCAATTCTCCCCGCACTCTGCTGCTCTCAATGTGGCCCTCTCTCAATTTCTTACTTGTCACTCTCTTCCCAACCAGCCAGACTGCTGCCTGCTAAGCCTTTCTTCTTGCACTTCCTCTAACCGTCCAGGCTTCTGGAACTGGCGGACGGCTCTGGGTCACTCTAGGGGTGGACACGCTGATATGGTGGCGCACCCCTGCTCCCCCCCCGCCCGGGAATGCACGCCTCCGCCCCCCCCAAGGTCCTCGCCCTCTGGCCATCCCTGGGGAAATCCCAGTGGCTCCTTTCTGATGAAGGCAGTCGCCTTCGTGTCTGTTGGATGAGGCAGTTGCTTGGCAAGCCACAGCTGGGGTGGGCAAGTTGCTTTGCCTCTCTCACACTTTGTTTCCTCACCTGGCAAATGGCTTCACAGTGGCAGCCCCCAGGTCAGAGGACGGCTGGGACATTACCTGTCACAGTGTGTGTAAAGCATCCAAGGGAGTGCTCGGCATTTCAGGAAGGTCCAGCAATTACTAATAACACTTATCATATTTCATATCGATAGGAATATTAAAAGCGTCCCCCGGGTGCCTGGGTGGCTCAGTCGGTTGAACGTCCAACTTTGACTCAGGTCGTGATCTCGCAGTGTGTGAGTTCAAGCTACGCATCCGGCTCTCCGCTGTCAGTACGGGGCCCGCTTCAGATCCTCTGTCTCCCTCTCTCTCTGCACCGCCCCCCGCTCATGCTCTCAAAAATAAATAAACATTAAAAAAAAAATTTTTTTTAAAGCTTCCTGAAGGCCACTGCCTCCAGGTAACATTTGTTCACAGTTAGGCGGAGATTTTTCTAGCCTTTTCCTCAAAACACATCTTTTGAAAAGCAAATTTGGAATCATACTCTATGTATGGCATTCATCCCACTTACTGCTTTCTGAGCATGTCATTTTTTTTAATCTTTTTTTAACGTTTTTATTTATTTTTGAGACAGAGAGAGAAAGAGCATGAGCAGGGGAGGGGCAGAGAGAGGGGGAGACACAGAATCTGAAGCGGGCTCCAGGCTCCGAGCTGTCAGCACAGAGCCCGACGCGGGGCTTGAACTCACGGAGTGTGAGATCATGACCTGAGTGGAAGTCGGACGCTCAACCGACTGAGCCACCCAGGCACCCCTGAGCATGTAGTTTTAATGACAATTTGGAAAATGAGAGATATACATTCTGAAAAAATGTGTGTACTTTTTAAACAGTTAAATGAGAAGAAAGTAAAAAAAAAAAAAAATCTATGACCCCATTACCCAGAGAATTTACAAAGGGTTTACATACATACTATTTTATGTATTCATCTTTTTTTACCTAGTATTATTTCATTATCATGTGTTAGCTCTCCAGTGTTAGGTTAGGGGATGTCGGTTCTTTCATTAAGAACATATATTCCAGGGGCGCCTGGGTTGCTCAGTGGGTTAAGCGTCAGACGTCCGCTCGGCTCATGATCTCGTGGTTTGTGAGTTCGAGCCCCAGGTCGGGCTCTGTGCTGTCGGTGAGGAGTCTGCTTTCCATCCTCTGTTCCTTCCCTCTCTGCACATTCCTAGTTCGCTCTCTCTCTCTCAAAAATAAATAAAACATTTGAAAAAAAAAAGAACATATACTCCAACTTACTAAGATATTTCCGTACAGTCGGATATTTGGTTATTATTTTTAGCCCTCTGCTTTTTTTTTTTTTAAGTTTATTTATTTTGAGAGAGACAGCGGCAACTCTAGTGGGGGAGGGGCAGGGGATCGAGGATCCCAGGCAGGCTCCTGGCCAGCAGCAGAGCCTGACGTGGGGCTCGAACTCACAAAACTCTGAGATCATGACCTGAGCCGAAAGCCAAAACCAAGAGCTGGGCACTTAACCGACTGAGCCACTCAGGTGCCCCTAGCCCTCTGTTTTTACACACTTAAGTACACACGTATTTTTGTGGCATTTGATGTATGTCGGTGACATCGGGGATGACATCAGCCAGCTCCAAGGGCAGCAATCATGCAGGATTCGCTGGCACGTCTGGCCCCTGGAGCTGCCAATGCAGAGGGCACCCCCTCCAGGGACTGGTAGCCCGAGGCCTGGGCAAATCACTTCCGGAAAGACAGCACTCATTTGTAAGGCTGCTATTTATTGTAAGGCTGGTTTCTTACACTTTTATCAGCATTTGATAGTATTGGGTAGCATTTTCCTTTTGCTAATAATTGAAAAAGGCACCTCATTGTTGTCGGAATTTGCATGGCTTTGCTGCTTTATTTTCTTTATTTATTTTTAATGTTTATTTTTGAGAGAGAGACTGAGGGCAAGCAGGAGAGGAGCACAGAGAAAGAGAGAGGGAGAGAGAATCCGAAGCCGACTCCAGGCTCCGAGCTGTCAGCACAGAACGCGACGTGGGGCTCAAACTCGTGAACCATGAGATCATGACCTGAGCTGAAGTTGGGTGCCTCCGAGACTGAGCCCCCCCCACCCCCCCCACCGGGTGGCCCATCTTTGTTTTAATTTGCATGTCCTTTAGAAAAGGTGCAAATTTGGAGAGATGCTCCCTGTTTTCCCTGGGTTTACTTACCGGTTATGTTTCCTCTTTTGTTATTTACATAAATCTAAGATAAGCCGAGGTCCTTTATGAATTATTTACGTGCTCTGCCCATTTCTTTATCCAATCAACAAAAGCTTACTGAACTTCTACTATGTGTCGGGAACCATGAAGGTGCCATTCACAGCAGTGAGCTCCCTTCACTGAGCTCTCGGTCTAGCAGGGGATGCACAATAAACACATAAATAAGCAGAGTACTTGATGTCAGACCGTGATAAGTGCCGTGAGGAAAAAAACAAAGCCAGACTAGGGGACTGAGAGGGACAGGTGATCAGAGGCCTTTCAGAGGTGTGGCATTTGAGCAGATGTCCGAATGAATTGAGGGAATGAGTCTCATGTCTCCAGGGGAGAAGAACATTCCAGGCAGGATATCTATTGTAATGTTTTCCTCATTGCTTGATAGGAACTCTACTTAAAGAGATAATGGTGTTTAACTAACAAATTATGGTCGTGAACTGCTGGATGGACCAGAGACTGCTTCCCTTTCCCCCCTTTTATATAGTAATTGGATCCCCAATTTTTAATTGGGTACATGGCTGTCTAGAATTAATGCAATGTTTTCCAGCCTCCTCTCCAGCTAGATGTGGCTCTATGACAAGGTTCTGGCCAATAGGATGTAGGCAGAAATGAATGCGCAGCTCCTGAGAAGTATCTTCCCGGAGAGCAAACATGCCCTTTACTTTCCCTTCCATCCTGGTTAGGGTGAAGATGTGATCCCTGGAGCTGGAGCAGCCATTTTGTATTCTGAGGTGAGTGGTCGGGAGTAGCAGAACAAGGGATTAAAAGGAATCTGGATCCTTGATGGTCTTAGAATCTATACACCAGTCAGTCCTGGACTGCTTACCTTTACACTTCATTTATGTGAGAAAGAAAAATAAATTTATTTTAGTAAGCCAATGTTGTCTGGGGTTTTCTCCCTCTTGCTTCTTAACCCTAACGAAAGCACTGTGAATTAGAGTCCCCGTATTTTAGTTTCTTACATCTTCTCAGACTACGCCTCACCTGTGCTCAGAGTACGTCGTCGTAGCTTTCACGTCAGTGACTTTGACCGTATTTCTCCGGGCCGCAGTGTGCCCGTCCGATTCCTTAGCACCTAATTGGGATCTACCCCTCTTGAGGGTAAAGGTGGACCCTTTACCCCATCTCCAAGCAGCATTCTCCAGCCCTCACTGCTCTGCCTCTTTTCCTAACTGCCACAGCCCTGCCCCCTACCCTACTCTTTGGGACTTAACCAAACTGTCTTGTTGTTTCTCAGGTTGAGGATACATTTCTGCCCAGGTTTTCCACTTCTCCCCATCTGTCTTTCTCTGCTGGACCCCTAGTCCACGAGACCCTCGTCTCTCACATGGAGAACTGTTAAAGCCCCCATAACTGATCTCCCCAGCCTCCCTTTGACTTCTCCAGTCTCTCTTCATGCACTAACGTGAGTGGGGCTTTCAGAATGCAGATCAGAATGTCACCGCCTACCTGAAACTCTCCAACCCAGTAAGGCCCTGAAGGGATGGCACCTTCCTTCCTCTGTGGCTTTGTCTTCCCCTCGTCCTCATCCCCTCCCCCACTCTGTGGGTCAGCATACTTCCTCCTCCCTCCATGTCATGCTTCTGGCCCACTTTCTTCCTGGACCCCCAGGGTCTCTGCCCACCTTGTCTTCTCAGCCCGTGCGGTGCTGCCTGCTCCCTCTCTCTCATTAGGCTCCACCCACCAAGAAGGCACCACAATCTCTGCGAACTCTCTCTCCCCTCGGACCCGGACTAGAACAGGCTTCCCCACCGGATGCTCGCGTGTCTCCCAGGTCTCTTCATTTATTCTGCTCTTACACTGATGATGGCTTGTAATATTACATTCATGTGTTTGCCCCACGAGCCTGAAGCTTCACCGAGACAAGGGCTGTGTCTGTTTTGTACATCAGTGTTTTGTAGCTCAGTGTAAGCATCCAGGACCATTCCTCGTGAAACCATAGGAAGTTATGCCTCTGTGTTGTGACGATTGCCTTTTGCAGAAATTAATGCTGAGGCCCGAGTGAGGTCGGTGCCAACATCTATACTCCTTTCGTTTCACGGCTCCCCCATCGACGCCACCCTAACAACTGTCAAGTCTGATGGGAACAGAGACCAGTAACTGGCTGACTCCCTCTCTCACTGCGGTCTCTGCACAGTTGCTGAGGGGCTGGTGTGCCTTTAAGACTCAAGGGCATGAATCTCAGAATGGAATTTCGTATTTCGTCGTGTATGATAGACACTGGGGAAGATACTTGTGGGCAGACGTTCTGGTAACTTGAGAGTGAGCAGGAGGACAAAAATTAGTTCAGAATTTCCCCTCTCTCGCTCTCTCTCTCTTTTAAGTTTATTTGTTTATTGAGAGAGAGAGAGAGAGAGAGCACTGAAGGGGCAGAGAGCGAGGGAGAGAGAGAATCACAAACAGGCCTCACACCATTAGCACAGAGCCCCACGCAGGGCTTGAACTCACGGACTGTGAGATCATGACCTGAGCCGAAATCAAGAGTCAGACGCTTAACCGACTGAGCCACCCAGGCACCCCAGAATTTCCCCACTCCCTCTTAGGGTCACTGAGGACCACTCAGAACAAGACACCAAGAGGCAGCTGCTATGAGGGGAACAGGCAAGGACCCGGGGGTGTCTTTACGGTGCCGTCTCCACGATCTGGCCTCCCCTGGGTTCCACCCTTGCCCTTCATCCCTCTGAATTTCCAGTTTCTCATCCACAAGGTACTGATATAATATGAAACTCACAGAGTTACGTGAGGATCCTTGGGAGGAGGCATTTGTTTGGAAGTTCTGTAGGGACTCTAAAGACCTTTCTGTGTGAGTAATAAAAATACCACTTCCTCTGAGCACCAGTGTTTCTTCAGTGCCTTATCCTGTCCGAAGACCCACCCTGGCCCTTCACCTCCCTGCTCTCCTGTGGCGCTCCCCCATCCAAACCTCTTTCTCCTTCCTAAGTTAAAAGACAAAAGCCCCCTGGGTGTGCTTCTCCGGGGGGGGGGGGGGGGGGGGCTGTGTCCCAGCTCCGGGGGCCAAAATGTCCCATTCATTATCATTATCATCATTGTCAGTAAGTCTTCCAACGGTCCCAGGACCAGGTCGCTGCCCACGGTTAGGTCACTAAAAACCCGAAGTTCACATGCCTCAGAGGTGTGGGGAGCCAGAAGCATTGCTCTTACGGGAACCTTTTAGAGACTTGAGCCCGCCTGGCATCTGACCCACCCACGTGTCCACTCGCTATTTTGGGATTGTAACAGCTACCAAATCCATTAACTGGGCTAAAAGTAAAAGCAATTGGAAGCACAAGTGCCTTGAAATGTTTAAGCATCAGAACGCTGAGCTGGCCTAATGACGGCTGAAAGTAGGGTCAGAAGGGAACCCTTGATCTCCGCCCCCTTCGTGGCCCAGTAGAGTCAAGGAGACATGTCAGATTTAAGGCTTAAAAAAGAAAATGTCTACGCCTGTTGATACTAAAAGCTCGAATCTGAAATTCGGTTATCTTAGGAAGCCCCTAACGGGTCACAGAGCAATTATAGCCCCTAAGCTCCCGGTATCAGAGCTCACTCGGCCGTGATGCCTCCACCGGGGGCCCGAGCTCCCGGGGGGCAGGGCTCCTGTCAGCCATGTTTTCTGCAGCCACATTTCCAGCTGTTCCTACAAAGTCTGGCACATTGTAAGCATTCACTGAATGTTTGTTACGTGAAAGGATGAACAGATGGGAGGACTTATGCCACTGAATGTCATTTTATCGTTCTTAGGGGTGGAAGAAAATTTAGTAGGAGTCTGAAATTGTATTATTTTCAGACCGGATGGAATCGTCTCCCTAATTTTGCTTCTGATACAACTGTTGTGAGAACTCAAGTCCCTTGAATGCGGCGCTCTTCCCAAGCCATCAACAGTAGCAGCAGCAATGAAAGCAGTAATAATACCTACTGTCCATTGACTTCCGTTTCACGAGCTTCATCCACATCAGCTCATGTAATCCTCACCTTAACGTCATGAGGCACCAACTGCTATGAGCCCCATTTTCCAGAGAAGCTGAGGAACTCTGCCAAGGCCACAACAGAATAGGAGCATGCTCTCTTAAGACCTCCGTTTTCCACCTGAGGAAAAATGCACACTCCTCAAAGCGCACGGTTGTGCACGCTGTTTGAGGAAGTTCCCAAATTTGCCGAAATCTAACCACAGACCGTAGATTAAGAGCCAGTGTGACCATATCCTTAGGCTCTGGAGTTCAGCTACACCTTGTTTCTTTCTCTTAGTTTAAGTATTGTTAATGAAGAAGTCATACAGGAGTACATTTTCTTTCCTTTTTTTTTTTTAATTTTTTTTCAACATTTATTTATTTTTTGGGACAGAGAGAGACAGAGCATGAACGGGGGAGGGGCAGAGAGAGAGGGAGACACAGAATCGGAAGCAGGCTCCAGGCTCTGAGCCATCAGCCCAGAGCCCGTCGCGGGGCTCGAACTCATGGACCGTGAGATCGTGACCTGGCTGAAGTTGGACACTTAACCGACTGCGCCACCCAGGCGCCCCTTCTTTCCTTTTTTTGAAAAAATGTTTAGTTTTAAGAGAGAGAGCAAGAGGGGGAGGGGCACGGGGAGAGGGAGACAGAGGTTCCAAAGCAGGCTCTGGGCTGACAGCAGTGAGCCCGATGTGGGGCTTGAACTCGTGAACGGTGAGATCATGACCTGAGCAGAAGTCGGATACTCAACCGACTGGGCCACCCAGGTCCCCCAGGAGATTCCTTTTAGTGAAAACCCAAGCATTAGAAGTAATGTCCCTTTGACCAATTCATTCCAAGACCCTTCCGGGGCGCCTGGGTAGCTTCGTCGGTTAAGCGTCCGACTTCGGCTCAGGTCACTTTTGCACAGTTCGTGGGTCTGAGCCCCACGTCCGGCTCTGTGCTGACAGCTCAGACCCTGGAGCCTGCTCTGGATTCTGCGTCTCTCTCTCTCTCTCTGTTTATCCCCTGCTGGCACTGTGTCCCTCTCTCTCAAAAATAAACATTAAAAAAAATTTTAATTCCAAGATCCTTTCTAGAAATAACTATTGTTACCAGTTCATTTCATAACTTTCTTTTATCATTAAATACCCATCCATGTACCTTTGGAAATTACTTGGTATTGTTTGTGTTATTGGGTATTTACTCAAATGATACTGTCTTGCAACTGTTTCTTTTTTCACTTTAGAATCATCTTAGAGGCTTTTTAGCCTGTGTAGATTTGACACATTCCTTTAAACTACTGTGTAGATGTATGTGCCAAAATTACCATTTGCTTACTAAGTGACTTTAGCTTGTTCTTAGATGTTTGTTCCTGCAGACAAAGCCACAGTGAACACTTTCATACATACTTTTCTTTTTTTTTTAATTTTTTTTTCAACCTTTTTTTATTTATTTTTGGGACAGAGAGAGACAGAGCGTGCGCGGGGGAGGGGCAGAGAGAGAGGGAGACACAGCATCGGAAACAGACTCCAGGCTCCGAGCCATCCGCCCAGAGCCCGACGCGGGGCTCGAACTCACGACCTCGAGATCGTGACCTGGCTGAAGTCGGACGCTTAACCGACTGCGCCACCCAGGCGCCCCTAAAACATACTTTTCAAGCACACGAGCAGATGTTTGCCTAGAAGAACCCCCAAACCTGGCATTGCTGGGGCACAGAATACGTGCATTTTTTAAAATATAAAAGATACCACCGCATTTCCCTGCAAAATGTGGTGCTCATATGTACTCTCTTAAACAATGTACCAGACCCATATTTCCACATTCAACCTTTTCTATTACCAATCTTTTCAATTTTTATTTCCGATGAATAAAAAAAGGCGTATTATTTTGCGCTGAGTATTTTTTTGTATTTGATTGGCCTTTGTACTTTTTCTTTTGTGAATTACCTGCTTATTTCTTTTGCTAACTTTTACGCATTTTCTTTTTGTTATTGATTTATGCATGCTCTACTATATTCTGTTCCTGAACAGTTACTAACTTTGTTACAAGTATCTTCTCTCCATCTACCTCTTGTGCTTGTAATTTATACACCTGGGTTGGAGTGCTGGCATTAGCATGGATTTTCTGGATGACTTGAATACAGCTGACCTTGAACAATGTGGGGATTAGGGGTGTCAGCCCCTTGTGCAGTTGAAAATCCAGGTATAAATTTTGACTCCCCCAAACTTAACTCTAATAGCCTACTGATTTTTTTTTTAAAATTTTTTAACGTTTATTTATTTTTGAGACAGAGACAGAGCATGAATGGGGAGGGTCAGAGAGAGAGGGAGACACAGAATCCGAAACAGGCTCCAGGCTCTGAGCTGTCAGCACAGAGCCCGACACGGGGCTCGAACCCACGGACCGAGAGATCATGACCTGAGCGGAAGTCGGATGCTTACCTGACTGAGCCACCCAGGCGTCCCCTATTGATTTAAAAAAAAAAAATTTATTTGCGAGAGAGAGAGAGAGAGAGAGAGAGAGGAGGGAAGGGGGGCAGAGGGAGAGAGAGAGAATCTTAAGCAGGCTCCACACTGAGCCTGCTGTGGGTCAATCCCACGATCTTGGGATCATGACCTGAGCTGAAATCAAGAGTCAGATACTCAACTGACTGAGCCACCCAGCTGCCCCTAATAGCCTACTGTTGACCAAAGCCCTACTGAAAACATAGCACATATTTTTAGGTTATTTGTATTATATACTATCTTCATATAAATTAGAGAAAAGAAAATTTTATTTAAAAATCATAAGGAAGAGAAAATACATATATATAATATATAATTTATATATATAAATTTATGTGTGTGTATATATATATATAAATTAATGTACACAGGTCAAACTCTTGCTGTTCAAGGGTCAACTGTAAATTCTGTGACTATAAAAAAAAATGACTTAAAAAATTTTTTCTAGGTGTGAGCAAAAATAATGCCTACCTTCAACTTCTGCCCATTGGTTATAGACCTATTTTCTTACAGGAAAACAAAAATGAAAGTCTGAAAGATCTTTTAGGATGAATAGTAGGAAAAAAATCACATCTGATTTTGGTTTATAACTTCCACAACAGGTCTGTTTTATTTTCACTTCCAGCCAATGTTGTAGAAATCAAATTGTTAGCACAGCAGGGGAAAGCTTGAATAGAAGTAAAATTCAGTTTTCATTGAAAAAATTTTAAAGCAAATTTACAAAAACATTTTTCAAAACAGCCTGGAAAGATTCAGAGACTTCCTGTTTTCTTCTCCCTGCTGTAATGTTACCTACAAAATCTTTATTCTTAAAACCACCCATTTTTTCTGAGACAGCAAGGAACTTCTTCTGAATCTGAATGATCGTTAAGACTCTTGTATGACCATGTTCTATAGGTCACACGTCTTCTTATAAACTTAATTCCCCAAACAAGCCTCTAGAACAGATGAGGCCGGAAGAGCTGTTTCTTCCAAACTTCTAAGTGAGGAAACAGAGGCTCTAAGGGCAAAGCCATCTTTGACCTTCCCAGTGTTACTTGGGGTCCCCTCCTAGGTGTCTTCATCCCACCGTTGTACATATCTCTATGAAACCATCTTAAAATCATGGATATAAGCCTGGATTTCCTCCACTGGATGAGTTCATTATGAGCAGAAACTCTGCCTTCTGTCTGTGCACTCGTAATAGCTACCTGGCATGAATGCATGGCTCACTGATGGGTGATGGGTGAATGGATGAATGAATGTCACCTGCCAAGGAGTGGTACCTAGGTCTCCAAAAGCCATATCAAGCACTCCTTCTTTATATGTATTAAAGAATTTTTTTTAAAAAAGTCTTAAATCATCATACTGTACAATTGACTTTTTGGGGGTGTATATATAGGGTATGTGTGTATATATGTATAGGGTATATATACAGGATATATATATATATATATGCATATATATATGGACATATATATATATGCATATATATATGGATATATATAGAGAGATATATGTATAAGGTGTATATATAGGATATATATATGTATAGGGTGTGTATATATATGTATAGGGTCTATATATAGGATATATATATGTATATATATATGTATAAGGTGTATATATATATATATATTCCTACACTCACTGCCACTGCCACAATCAAGTGGCAGAACTGTTCCATCATCACAAAAAACCTCCTTCATGTTGCCTTTAGTCACACCCTCCCCGACCCCAAACCCTGGCAACCATTGATTTGTTCTCCATCACCTTCCTTTTGTCTCTTGATAATGTCATATAAAAGGAATTATACAGTATGAACCTTTGGAGACTGGTTTCTGTCACTCAGTATAATGTATTTGGGGTCCATTCAAGTTGTGTGTATCAGAAGTTTGTTCTTTTTTTTTTAAATCACTGAGCAGCGTTCCCATGTACCATCAGGATGTATCCATTCACCGAGAGAAGACAATTTAGGTTGTTTCTGCTTTGGTGCAGTTATGAGTAAAGCTTATAGGACCACTCATGGACAGGTTTTTATGTGGTCAGGTTTCATGTGAACCGAAGTTTTAATTTCCCTGGGGCAAATTCCCAGGAATGGTAGTGCTGAATCTTAGGGTATGTGTTTAACTTTTTAAAAAATTGCCAAACTGTTTTCTAAAGTGGCTATATCAAGCATTATCACCTTGGTGCCAGACAGCCTTTTAAAGAAACTCTCTCATTTTATTTGTCTCTTGAGATAGGATCTTTTTTCCAGGCTTCCCTGAGCTCTGGGCCAGCGGAGGCAGCCACCCACTGTGGTATGCAGTAAGGAAGCTTCTCCTCATGGCTTTCGAATGCCTTCTCTTTCCCAGAACCAGATTCTATCTTTCATTCTTGTTAAAAAAAAAACAAAAAACCAAAAAAACGCCCCCCCCCAAAAAAACAAAAAAAACCCCAAAACAGATGATCAGCATGGGGACCATGCTGGGCTATCAGTCCTATTCTCCTTAGAACAAACCACATTGGCGTGGGGTGGGGGGCTGGGGTGGAGTCTAGACTTGGTTTAGGAAAAGGAGCAACCAGGAGCCTGTTTGTCATCTGGAGGGAATGGCGGGGCTGGGTGGTAGAGGGGGTCCCCAACGTCGTTTCAGCGTCTGGATCCAGTTTTGCTCGCTTACGCTCCGACTCTTGGTAATGGGTCCAGGCAACCTACACCCCACCCTTTCTTTTTCCTATGGGGTCACCATCATGAACACATCACTACTGGTTCCTTTCACGCCACCATTTGCACTGTTGTGATCAGCACAGAGAACCAAGCTAGATGCCTTTAGATTTAGTTAAATCCCATATCGTGGCTTCTTTCTTTAGGCCCAATTATGTATCCTTCCTAATTCACCGCAGTGGTGTGTGTGTGGGAGGGCAAGGCAGTCCTGATGTAACACAGGCCATGAGATGGAAGGTGGTTCTGGCCCCTAAAACTTTGGAAGAGACACCACAGCCACTTAAAATAATCTATGTGTAATATTTCAAGCCTCATGCTCTTTATTTTATCTGTGATTTTAAACATAGCCTTGGCAATGAAGCATGATTATGTCAGACTTCATGGTCACAAATTGTGATGCTATTTGAGTTGCTTCATTCTTCCCCAACTTCATAAACACAGAAAATGGAAAGAAGAGGCTCGCTTTGTCTTTCTCTTTGTGAAATCTCGATATAATGCAGATCTACAGTCTTCTAATGGGCCTTGGGTCACCGCCGTGGAGGCATCCATCAGTGAAGCCCACCCTGGAGGTCCCCTGTGTGAAGTGGGGAGGGCCGCGTGGGCCCCCACCTGCTGGTCCTTGTGCCCTGGACCTGGTGTTTCAGGTAGACCTACCCCACTGGTCTTGTCTGCCCCGCCTC
The DNA here is from genome assembly GCF_016509475.1 of Prionailurus bengalensis. Classification (NCBI taxonomy): domain Eukaryota; kingdom Metazoa; phylum Chordata; class Mammalia; order Carnivora; family Felidae; genus Prionailurus; species Prionailurus bengalensis. Next base: position 185,022,768 of record NC_057344.1, on the reverse strand, counting down.
CTCTGCTGGCTGTTTCACTCCTCCCTGACTGGACTGCTGGGATGTCTTCATTTCCGGAAGCAAATTGCTGATAGACTCCTTCAGGCTGTGGCCCCTCCTCGATGGGCTGGGAGGCACCACAAGGGAAGCTCTTTGCCCCCACCCACCTCCAAAGCTTGGCCTCCTTACCTTTGCCCTGGGACTTACAGACTAGGGAACAATGAGGAGGGAGGACCTGGGTGTGGGATGGGGAGTGTCATGGGGCCATGATAAAAAACCCAGTATGGGACAATGGCCAGCAAATGCTGACCCCCTGCTCTAGGGAATGATAAATAAGCCAGAGAAAGATTTCCTGTCCCTATCTTATCAGCTCTGGATTACTTATATTTAGTCTGTTAGGTGAGAGAGAAATAAATATCTGTCTTGTTTAGGCAGCTGTTACGTGGGCTCTCTTTGTTACAGCAGCCTATCCTCTGCTAGCTCAGCTCCTGCCCTCACTTTATTTTAAACTTGTACTTGAATGCCACCTTCTGAGAGGAAGCTTCCCTGACCACCTCATCTAAAAATAACACCTTCCATCATCTCTAGTCCCTTGACCTACTTAATGCTTTGTTCCTATTACTGTATAACATTAAACATTATATCTATATGATATCAAAGATATATCTGTATCTCCCAGTAAGTTCTAAGACAACAAGGAAATTCTCCATCACAATGTTGTATTCCCACACCTGGAACAGGGGCAGTCCATAGTAAGCACTCAATGAATATTTGATGAGTGAAAGATTGAGAATCAGAATAACCTTAAAGGATCTGGAAAACTTGAAATATGAGAGACTCAAATTGGTATCCAAACTTTCCTTCAAGAACTTTTTTTAAAGTTTTTATTTATTTTGAGAGAAAGACAGAGAGAGCACAAATGGGGGAGGGGTAGAGAGAGGGAGACACAGAATCTGAAACAGGCTCCAGGTTCTGAGCTGTCAGTACAGAGCCCGGCGTGGGGCTCAAACTCGCGGACCGTGAGATCATGACCTGAGCTCAAGTTGGCCACTTAACTGACTGAGCCACCCAGGTGCCCCTAAATTATGTAGGAATTTTAAAAAGATAAGATGAAAAAAAAAAAAGAAATAGAACTTCCTAGCCATGAGCCATGAATTGTCTCACGTCCCTACCGAGTCCATTGAAATAGAGGTGGTGATAAGAGAAAAAAGCTGAGATAAAAGTTGACACTAGGGGAGGAGGGGAAATGCAGTTACCAGCAGTGATTTATTGGCTCATCCGAAAGATCTCTGAAGGCGATGACTTCCCTCGGATCTTTGCTGATGCTACCTCTCACCGGGGTGAGTGGTTCAAGTGGTCAACTGTTCTTAACAACCAACGTAGCATCTGCGGGATGACCTCAGCCACGAAACCACAAAAGCATATGCACAGGTTTTAGAACCAACAGGAACAATTTTATACTTTAGTGGAGGAGCTTGAGGGTGAGGGTGGTCTCTTCTAATTTTCAAACTATCTGGAGTGAACAAGTGCTACTTTCATTTTGAATAGACTATCTCTCATTCATTTATCAAATACCATCCACATGCCAAGCACTGTGCTAAACTGGAGGCTAAATTAAAAAACAGACTGGGGCGCCTGGGTGGCGCAGTCGGTTAAGCGTCCGACTTCAGCCAGGTCACGATCTCGCGGTCGTGAGTTCGAGCCCCGCGTCAGGCTCTGGGCTGATGGCTCAGAGCCTGGAGCCTGTTTCCGATTCTGTGTCTCCCTCTCTCTCTCCCCTCCCCCGTTCATGCTCTGTCTCTCTCTGTCCCAAAAATAAATAAACATTGAAAAAAAAAAAAAAAAAAACAGACTGATGGTTGGAAGGGGGATGGGCAAAATGGGTAGAGGAGAGTGGGAGATAACAGGCTTCCAGTTATAGCATGAGTAAGTCACAGGGATAAAATGCACAGCATAAGAAGCACAGTCAGTGGTATTGTAATAGTGCTTCAGAGTGACAGATGGTAGCTATATTTGTTGTGAGCACAGCATAATGTATAAACTTGTCATATCACTATGTCGTACACCTGAAACTAATGTAACACTGTGTCAACTATACACAAACAAAAAACCAAAAAAAACAAGGGTCTCAGAACATTGGAGGCATAACCTTTCTCATGAATGAGGGGGTGAAAAGCCAGAGAAAAGCACAGACATGGAATGATTCTTAACGCTTACAGAGCAGAGAGAGAGCATTTTACAGGGCACTGAACATTCTAGAACCTGACCTCGGTATTGTTAGCATCACAGGAGTGGCGAGCAGTTGCTTTCTTGAATATTTGCCTTGCTATCCCTTTGGCCTCCTCCAGCTCCTGTGTAATTGGCAATTTGCAATTTGTAATTGGCAATTCTCTTGCAGGATGTGTCTACCCAGGCCATCCCAGCCTGCTCTTGCTTCTCACAGCACCAAGAGGGTCTTTATTTGTGATTTTTTCCACACTGTGTCTGTGCTCTGGATGTCTTTCCTCTTCGCGTTATTAACACTGGATATACTAACACTGGGGGTTTTTATCTGCCCTAATATATTGAGAAACAGCGTGTTATTATACTTCCTTCTTCCGGGACTCAGGTGTGAGTCCCAAGGGGCTGGTCAAAACGCAAACTATGGAAGTGACTATGGAATCCCATGCTGGGTTCCAGCTCTCCCTCCATGGTAACCCTGATGAGATTGGATCACATCTGCTCCCTTCACTGTAGCCTGGGATGAGTGTTTTCCCAAGAGGATCCTCATTCCTTGTGTAAATAGGATCGTGATGTGATTCTTCCCTACTCTTCCAGGTGCATCTGAATCTTAGAGTAAACACCCGTGGGCGTCTTCACAAGCACATTTACACACACAGTGTGTACCCTGTTTGGTTGAAATAGCAAGGGTTTTGCAGTCAGCAAGATCTGGAATTGAAAGTGGTTTCATCATGTTCTCAGTGTGTGACCTTGGCCAAGTTACTCAAACTTCCTCAGCCTTGGGTTTCTTATCTTCATGCGATACAGAAAGAAGTAAAGATATTAGATTATTAATATTAGCACTCTTCTACAAATACACACACACACAAGCACACACACACACACACACACAATGCACATTCCACGTTATAACACACTTGAAATGAGCAAGGGTCTTTGCCTACTTAATCAGGGCTCTGCCTGGGTTTCATCAGGGTGAGAGGTGGAGAGGAAAATTAAAGAAACAACCAAGGGAGGCCAGATTATTGAAGAAAGATAGGAAGGGACACTGGAGAGCCAGAAAAAAAGCAAATGGGAGGCTTTTTCATGGCCAACTACAAGGACACGGGAGCTTTGGAGTTGGGCCTTGGAAGAGGTGTCATTTGGATCTTCCATGAAGTGGAAACCAAGATGGAATTAGAAGTACAGAAATTTACTGGGTGGAAACACCTGTAGGCTAGAAAGGAGAAGAAGCGGAAAGAACAGGAGAGAAGTCTGACCTCTGTAAGGAAAGAGGGAAGGAAGGAGGACTGAATAAGAAGAGTTTCAGTCGGCAGTGCAGCTCTGTGGAAGTCTTGGCCTGGGTGATGGGGAAGCCCAGGTCAAAGACTGCCCATTAAAAGAGTCCCCTGTTGGGCAGGAATGGCTGGGCTCTAGAACACCCGCCATGCTCAGTCATTGGCTGGGAGCAGCCCAGAGAGGAGGTGTCCATGCTGTAAATGTGATGGATGTTATAGGTGCAGCCCCTCAAGGCTGTCAGCTGTTACACTCACCACATATCACACTAAGTTGTCTCCTAAAGTGAGATTAGAGACTCCCGTGTCTGCCACGGACGATGACGTAAAGATGGCTCCACCCTATATGCCATCATGGCTGCAGGGTTGGTGGTCACTGTTGCTGTGTTAGTATTCTATTGCTGCCATAACAATTACTGTGCGCTCAGTGCCTTAAAACAACACAAATTTATTACCTTACAGTTCTGTAGGTTAGAAGTCAGACGAGAGTCTCGCTGGACTTGAAAACAAGTGTCGGCAGTGCTATTTTTTTTTTTTTTCCTGGAGACTCTAGGGGAGAATCTTTGCCTTTCCAAGGTTCTGGAGGCTTATGGCCACTTTCCTCCTTCTTCAAAGCTGGCAAAAGCAGACAGAGTTCTTTTTTTTTTTTTTAATTCTTTTTAATGTGTATTTATTTTTGAGAGAGAGAGAGAGAGACAGAGCATGAGCAGGGGAGGGGCAGAGAGAGGAGACACAGAATCCGAAGCAAACTCCAGTTTCTGAGCCATCAGCACAGAACTTGACACGGGGCTTGAACCCACGAACCGTGAGATCATGACCTGAGCCGAAGTCGGCCACTTAACCGACTGAGCCACCCAGATGCCCCAACAGCAGAGTTCTTGCATTCGATCACATGGACCTTCCTTCTTTGGTCCTATCTCCCTCCTTGTCTCTCCATTTCTGCCTCTCTCTTCCACTTTTAAGGACCTTGTGTTTATGTTGGGCCCACTCAAATAATTCAGGATAATCTCTCCACCACAAGGTCCTTAACATAATTGCATCTGCAAAATCCCATTTGCTCTGTGAGGTGACATCTTGGCAGGTTCCAGGAACAAGGACGTGGACCTCTTTGGGGAGCCATTATTCTACCAATCGTGGTGGCTGTGGGTCTTCAGTTCTGATCACGTGTCCCATCGGAAACACATTCCACAGAGCCAGCCATCTATAGAGAGGGAAGTGATCTGTGCGGCAAAGAGGTGAACTCCATATACATCATACAGGAAGTTAATGATGGAAAATCTTACAAGTCATTTCCTACAGATAGGTTTGCTTAGTCAAAACTGGAAGGGGGGGGTGATCAGTTTGAAGGCAGAGGTAGCTATAATGAAACTCCTTCTGTGAAAAGAACAGAAATGTAACAAGTTTAAGGGATTCTTTCAGCTGAAGTTAGTTGTTTCTGGCCAACACCTTTCTCCCACAGGGAGAACACATAACTACCATCCACAAGAAACACATTTACAATGAAAGCTAAAGCTACCTACGCAAGAAGGACAATCCGGAAATGTAGTGGGTTTGACAAGGACTTAATTATTTTGCTTCAGAGTAATAATTTCATTCTGCATGGAAATTCGCCGAGAGTCAGGATTGTGCCATGGCCCTCATCAATGTTCACAGTTTTATCAGCGTCACAGAATTCATCATGGAATAAAAAGCTGTACAGGGGACACATGCAGGGAGGTGTTTAGCCCTGGCTTGGGTCTCAGTCAACATCAAGGAATATATGCTGGGGGAGAAAATGCTCTAGATGTAATAAATGTAAGAGGCTTTTTGGCCAGTGCTCAGTGTTTACACTCCCCTGAGCAATTCATGCTGTGGTTGAAGCCTCTAAGTGTAATGGGTATAGAAAGGCTTTTAGCAAATCCTCAGACCTTATTGGGCACCAAAGAATTAATGCAGATGAAACCTCTGAGTAGACTCTGGAAAGCCAGGTCTTCGACCAGGATGCTGGCCTCGCGTAGAGTGACAGTGTGCATATTGCAGAAAAGCCTGTGGATGTCATGGCTGTAAGTCGTCCTTCAGGCGGAGCGCAAACATCCAACAACATCACAGGATTCACACCTGGGAGAAGAAGTCCAGGTAAGTAATGAACGTAGAGATGCCTTTACTCAACATTGGCCATTCATACACTGAATAAGCCCTAATAAATGCAAAGAAGGTGGGGACATCTTTAGTCAATGTCACTCCTTACTCATTTCAGAGAATTCAGACGAAGAATGAAAACGGAACTTACCTGACTTATAAATGTCACTGACATAACGTTGGAAATTCACAGCGACGGGAAACATCTGAGTTCAGCACGGTGTTTTGCCATAGCTCACGTTTATTGACAAGTGAAGAATTTTACTGGGGAGATATCCAAATCACAGGACAAGTGAGTCATTTGAAGACCTAGGCAGCAAAGCATGAGAAGTGGGAGGAAATTTACGTATCCATGTAAAAAAAAAAAAAAAACCATGGTTTTCATGATCATTTCACAGTAAATATTGGTAATATTTTGTCTTGGATTAAAAATGAATTGAGACAGGGGTTGAAAATGAGCCTCAGGTCGTACCTCAACAAGCAGAGAGGCAGTTTCTTTGTTATAAGGAAAGCCTATCTCATATGTCTTTAAAGGCTTTGCCTTTTAATAACTTCTATGGTAGGAATCATTGATGTGTTCATTTTTTATTTATTTACTTATTATTTTTTTAATGTTTTTATTTATTTTTGAGAACAGAGAGAGACAGAGTGTGAGTGGGGGAGGGGCAGAGAGAGAGAGGGAGACACAGAATCCGAAGCAGGCTCCAGGCTCCGAGCTGTCAGCACAGAGCCCGACACGGGGCTCGAACTCACGGACCGCGAGATCATGACCTGAGCCGAAGTCCGACGCTCAACCGACTGAGCCACCCAGGTGCCCCTGATTACTTCATTTTTAATAGATAAAGTTATGAGTCTATATTTTAAATGGCTCTGAAGAGACCTGGAGGAACCAATCACTCCAGAATTTAAAGTCTCCAGGTGAGTGAAATGAGGGGCTGCCCTTTTCTGATGAGGAAGGTAAAAAGGAAGATGTGGGACGAGCCTACAAGAACCCGGTGACTTTAGAGCAGGTCATAGAGTCACGGTGGTGATGAGAATTGACTCATGGGGAGAAAAAGTAAGGATAAGCGTCAAGATGGAGGTGTGTGGAATCTACGGGAAATGTGTTTCCTTCAGTGTCAGGACCCACGTAGAGAAGCAAGTGAGACCAAGGCAAATGGGAATAAAGGGCCAAGGTCCTTGGGGGGAAGACTGCAGCGAGATTTGTATGCAATCCACAACGAACGTAAGAATTTGAGGTTATGTTCCTGCCTCCCTTGATGTCAGTTTAATATACTGTATGAGGAAAAATAATTTTTGTTGAAAAATTGGAAGATTTTCTACAATGGGGAGAAAAGCTTTGAGAGTAAAGAGGGCCGTGGGCCAGGGAGTGCCAGGTGGCTGAGAAGGTCTGGTGTTGCAGAGAAGGAGAAGAAGAGGGAGGTGAGTGGGCAGGACTGAGGGGTAGGGTTTTGAGTTATGGAAAGAGGATGTGTGCAATGTAGTTCCTCGCTTCCCATCACGGACCTCCGCACCTTACTCCCACCCCGATACCAGGTTCCGTGAGCATTCACGCTGCCTTCAGTGCCATCAGGTTGGATTTGTGCTTCTTTGAAGGTGGCCTCATTTTATTTGGGTTATGTGTAAAATGACAATACATCTCCCTTTCGGCAGTAAAAGGAATAAATAAAGCAAATCGACGTGCAATTGCGTGACGCACAACCCAACGGGCCCTTAATGTGTACCTGGCACTATTCAGTGTGGTCGGAACAAAGCAATAAACAGAACAGATAGAATCCTGGCCCTCGTGGATCTTATTACGATGTTTTATAAGTTACACTCATAGCTGTATTGTTATAGTTAAAATGATAGAAGCTATAATTTTTCTTACCTTCCTTTTCTTAATCTCCGGGGGCATTTCATGCAACCAAAAGGAAAGGTTGGATCTCATTGCCATCCTGATTTCACACCTGCTTAGATGAGCATTCTCCTTGATTGACATAACGATATTGACTAGTTACGATAATAATAATCTTAGCTAATATTTGTTGCGTGTACTTTCGTGTCCATGTGTTAATGCACCGAATCCTCACAGCATACCTATAAAGCAATATCTGTGTTACCCCCATTCTAGAGATAAGATAACTGGGCACAGAGGTCTCGTTTTGGCAGAAGTGGGATTGAAACCAGATGCTGGCCTCCAAAGCTACTATTCTACCGAGCTATCATTCTACCACGGGAGTGAAAAGTCCTACTCCCTGCGGAGAAATAAGCATTATCTAATGACCCTGCGCAGGTAGCCCTTAGTAAGTTAAATGTTGGACAAATGTTTGCTTTGCATAAAACAAACCTTAATGCCTTTATCTTTCCAAACGTGTGTAGTGCCGACTCAAGGCCATTCAGGGAGCCAGGGAACAGAGGCAGGCCGAGTAAGCCTTTATTTACATTTTGAGAAGAGTTCAGCATTTTTCTTGTCCACAGAATAATGCTAACACCTGTCTTTGGGGCTCATTTTGGGTTCTCACTGCTGTTTGCTACTGCTGTTCCCAATCCCTGGCTGCCAAGGCCGTGCACTCCCCTTCGTCTCAGAACGCTGAGACTTCCCTGGCTCCCAGTTCCAGACAGATATTTCTTTCCTATGCTGATGTCAGGAGTAATTCTTCAACAAATTGTCACGTTGCGCCTTCATTTTTAAGTTTGTGGCCCGGGTTGATTTTTTTTCACGGCCATATTAATTTCTCTTATATATGACATCCCTTTTTCTGGATTCATTTGTTTTCTTTGCTTAGTTTTTTTTTTTTTTTTTTCTTCCCATTACTCAAGGTCAATAGTGATATTAATACCTTATATTAGAATAGTGCTGTCTGAATTACAAGTGCTTTCATTTATATAACTTTAATCGTCTCGACGGTTTCATGAGAAGGGTTTTTACACGTATTACGCAGACGAGAAAACCGAGCCTTGGGTATTTTTGGTGATTTGTCCTATGTGATGGCAGTGGACATTTGTGGTTCCTCTAGCATCGCCCCGTTTTCTTTTTTTTCTTTTTAATTTTTTTTTTCAACGTTTATTTATTTTTGGGACAGAGAGAGACAGAGCATGAACGGGGGAGGGGCAGAGAGAGAGGGAGACACAGAATCGGAAACAGGCTCCAGGCTCTGAGCCATCAGCCCAGAGCCCGACGCGGGGCTCGAACTCGCGGACCGCGAGATCGTGACCTAGCTGAAGTCGGACGCTTAACCGACTGCGCCACCCAGGCGCCCCCGCCCCGTTTTCTTAACACCATCTCGATTTCTGTTGGAGTCAACCTCCCCCGTCCCAGGGCGTGAGGTCCTTGCGAAGCTGAGTCAGCCAATGGTTCCACAAGTGGACCTGAGACTAATATACCACAGGTGCATCACGGACAATTGATCAGTGACCCCGTCAGAGCCACCAACGTCATCCCGGGAGCTCCCTTCAGAAAGACCTTCTCTTACTGGTCCTTAAATTTTAGGCGGGGCCACAGGAGATGAGAGGTGATGGAAAATGGAGTGGATGTGTAAATGGGGACAGTTAGGTTGGATCCAGCTGGAAGTTTCAGTTGAGAGGCCAGTTCTCCTGGCTTACGCCAGTGAGCTGGGTTTCTGTGGCGATGTTCTGGTCATAACCCCCGTGCTCAAAAGTGGCACAGCTGATGTTACTCAGCTCACTGGATTGCGTGACTGGTGTGTTTGCCCTGCCCAGAGCCACCTTCAGAGGGCCAGCTGCTCTGCCCATTGGAATGTGACTGGCAAGTCTAAGGGGGCCACTTCATTATGAAGTCACTCCCCCCGTTCCCCCCTAGAACTTCCTGTTTATCCCAGAAGCTGCATTTCTACTCGGTTAAGGATCGTCTCTAATATATTTCCAGTGATAAAAGCAGAGTTTAAAACGTCCAGCCTGAACACCCGAGGTCATCCTTTTTTCATTTTGAGGAGAAGCGTGATCTTTCTCATTTTCGAGAACTTCCTTTATCCTTCCTAAAAACTAAAAATAGCAGCGGATGGCTTCGCAGTCACATCTCCCCATTCCCTGAGCACCTTAGAATCTGTGCCGTCCAGCTTGATTGATTGAAGTACATTCTGCTTCTAACTACTCTCTGCCATTCTTCCTATTTGTAGATACAGAGATCAAAGAGAAAACCACAAAAGCTGCCGACCTGAGGTTGGTAGTTTTTTGTGGATTTCTTTTGCCTTTTGTTCTTTTCTCTGATTTTATCATAAAATTCATACCAACTTTCTGCACCGATTTCAAATAAGGAACATAAAATTAAAAACATACTCTCACCCTCCATTAACCCACTTTTCCCAGCCCAACTCTCCAGAAATAATCGCTGTTAACAAATTATATTTGAACCTTTCCTGTTTTTCTTTATGCATTTCAAACATATTCTCTCAACAAAAAGTGTGTGTATGTGTAAAAAATACTCTCTTTTCTCATTCTAAATTTCTGCTTCCTTGGGGTCGCGGTTGGGATTATTTCGCATTGTTCCGCAATGGTTTTGATTTTTACTTAAGAGTGTATGATGGACACTTCCCAGACCAGCATCAACAGCTCTATCTCGTTCTTTCCAAAGGCTGTGCAATAGTTTATAGTCTATTTCTACCATAGTTTATTTAACCCTTCTCCAACTGATGAGCACTTATATCTTGTCTATGTTTTATGATCATAGATAACAAAGCAACAGATATCCTCCTATACGTGTCTTTACACATTCACGAACTACTTCTGAAGGTTCACCTCTAAAAGTGGGGTATCTGAGTTGTGGATTAAACACGTGTATTTTTGACAGCTGTTATGAAATAATACTTGAAAAAGGCTTTGTCAGATTATACTACCAAAAAGTGTACAAAAGTGCCTGTTTCTTATCATCCTGGGCAACACCAGAGGTAATCAATTTTTTAATGTTTTTGCCAGGCAACAGGTGGAAAATGCATTCTTGTTGCTATTTTATTTTATTTTTTTTTTTTCAACGTTTATTTATTTTTGGGACAGAGAGAGACAGAGCATGAATGGGGGAGGGGCAGAGAGAGAGGGAGACACAGAATCGGAAACAGGCTCCAGGCTCTGAGCCATCAGCCCAGAGCCTGACGCGGGGCTCGAACTCCGGGACCGCGAGATCGTGACCTGGCTGAAGTCGGATGCTTAACCGACTGCGCCACCCAGGCGCCCCCTCTTGTTGCTATTTTAAACACTTTTACTATTAGTAGGAATTGGCCCCTTTTTAATATTTACTACCCATTCATATTTCTTCAGTGAATTTCCTTAATATATCACTTGACCATATTTTTATTGAGTTGTTTGACTTTTTCTTAGTGATTTGGTAAGAACTCTTTATATATTTCTGTTCCTTTGTTTATGTCACATCCCTGAAAGATTTCAGAGTATTGGAGTATTTGTATCATGACCTATGATTACTCATTGCGCTCCAATTTGCCAAATAGATTTTCTCCCATTTTTATGCAGTCAGATTTGTCAGTTTTTCCTGATAGAATGATCTTCCTGGTTGCATTTCATCATGAGGAAAGTCAACCTCAATCCATAACTGATTTTTCCCCAGTGTATTTGCAGCCCTTTTTAGTTTATTTTTATTTTATATGATGTGAAGAAGGAACTTAATTTTAATTTAAGAAACTGGTCGCCAGTTATTGTCACATGTTCTATTAAATACCAGTTCATCATTTTTCTTTTGGCTTCAAATAACATCTTTATCATATTCCCTACATCTGTCTTTATTTTATTTCTGGATTCCCTGTTCTGTTCCAGCATCAATGTTGTTTGTGTATTCTGAACCAACATTACAGCCTACCTATGGTCTAAGTTATTCAGTATGTACACTATGTGGTTAAAAGCATAAGCCTCGGTAGGGCGCCTGGGTGGCGCAGTCGGTTAAACGGCCGACTTCAGCTCAGGTCAGGATCTCGCGGTCAGGGAGTTCGAGCCCCGCGTCGGGCTCTGGGCTGATGGCCCAGAGCCTGGAGCCTGTTTCCGATTCTGTGTCTCCCTCTCTCTCTGCCCCTCGCCCGTCCATGCTCTGTCTCTCTCTGTCCCAAAAATAAATAAACGTTGAAAAAAAAAAAAAAAGCATAAGCCTCGGAATCAGACTGCCTGGGTTCAAATCCCGACTACGCCACTTACTAGCTCCATGACTGTGGGCAAGTTACTAAATCTTTCTTGGTCACACTTTCCTCATCTGGAAAATGTGAGCAAAAACAGTATCAGTTTCATACCGCTGTTGTCATGGTTAAATGAGACAAGACAAGACATGTTTGCCTGGCTCCTTCAAAGTTCTGCGTTTCCAGAGAATTTCAGCTCTGAGAGCTACCCTGTGTGATGTGTTCCTTTTGTGGATATATGTTTTAAAATCTCCATTTGTGGGGCGCCTGGGTGGCGCAGTTGGTTAAGAGTCCGACTTCAGCTCAGGTCACGATCTCGCGGTCCGGGAGTTCGAGCCCCGCGTCGGGCTCTGGGCTGATGGCTCAGAGCCTGGAGCCTGTTTCCGATTCTGTGTCTCCCTCTCTCTCTGCCCCTCCCCCGTTCATGCTCTGTCTCTCTATGTCCCCCAAAAAATAAATAAACGTTGAAAAAAAAATTTTAAATCTCCATTTGTAAAACACGAATAAAATTCAGAAATAGTAAGAAATTTGCCTCGCGTGTGATGTGGTGGGATCATGGCTCTGAACGGTGTCTCATTAGAAGACATGGTCTCCTTCCACTATATTTCCCTCCTTTTAAACAGGCACTGTGCAATGCTGATAATTGGGGACTCATTTTCTTATGTTTTCTGGCCAGGATATTCTTACTTTCAGTCCCCAGTGTCAGAAATCAGTTTTCCCCCAAACCATTGCTTTTTACTCTCCCTGGAACCCTCTGGCTTCTATGCTGAGGAAGGATGCCTGTGTCGAAGTTAGTTCTCCTGAGGGATTTCTTACCTACTAAAAATTTGGGGGGGAAAAATGAAACTTTAAGACAGTAATGCAGGGGCGCACCTGGGTGGCTCAGTTGGTTATGTGCCCGACTTTGGCTCAGGTGCTGGTCTCGTCATTCATGGGTTCGAGCCCCGTGCTGGGTTCTCTGCCGTCGGCGCAGAGCCCGCTTCGGATCCTCTGTCCCCTTCTCTCTGTCCTTCCCCCACTTGCGTGTGTGCGTGTGCTCTCTCTCTCTCTCAAAAATAAATAAACATCAAAAAAAATAATAAAACATAGTGATGCATTTTCTCTTCTGGTGATTTTCCTAACTCTATTACCAAAAATAATGTTTAGCATAGGTTATTGGCCATGCTTTAACATTATTTTAATGCCGCTGAATTTAAAAATGAGATTCCCGGAAATAGACTTGGTCAGTGTGATCTTGGTTTGCCCTCCACTCCGAATTCCCAGGACATCCCATACCCTGCCACCCTCTGCACTCTGGCAATTTGTTGGACATCGTCTTCATTTAGTTCTAGCACTTTTGGGGTTGTTCCTTCCTAGGTCAAGGGCCCTACATGTTAAAAACTCACTGTGCAGAGACTGGTTAGATGTTCACCAATCCAATTTCCTCTTCCTAGACACATGGGAAGATGATATTCCCCGGCTTTCCTTGCGGGCATCAGTTACACCCACAAGGTGTGTGTGAGTTATGGCCAGCGGAATGTGGTCAGAGGTGATACATCCTACTTCTAGGTCTAACAATGAAGTACACTGTGCATGATGGTTAATTTAATGTGTCAACCGATTGGGCTGAAGTGCCCAGATAGGTGAGCAAACATTATTTATTTATTTATTTATTTGTAAATTTTTTTTTTCAACGTTTATTTATTTTTGGGACAGAGAGAGACAGAGCATGAACGGGGGAGGGGCAGAGAGAGAGGGAGACACAGAATCGGAAACAGGCTCCAGGCTCTGAGCCATCAGCCCAGAGCCTGATGCGGGGCTCAAACTCCCGGACTGCGAGATCGTGACCTGGCTGAAGTTGGACGCTTAACCGACTGCGCCACCCAGGCGCCCCGGTGAGCAAACATTATTGCGGATGTTTTTGTGAGGGTCGTTTGGGATAGCATCAACATTTAAATGGATAGACTTTGAGTGAAGCAGATTGCATTCCATAATGTGGGTGGGCCTCATCCAATAAGTTGAAGGACTGAAGCTCCCTCAAGCAAGAGGGAATTCTGCTAGCAGTTGGCCTCCAGACTTGAACTGCAGCATTGGCTCTGTCTTGGCCTCCAGCCTGGCTGCCTACCCTCCAGAGTTGGGAATTGCCAGCCTCCATAATTGCATGAGTCATTTCCTTAATTTTTTTTTTTTTTTTTGCAATATACACACACATCCTGTTGGCCCTGTTTTTTCTGGAGAACCCTGCCTAACACACTGTGCCATTTTCCATGCTGTTTTGTTCCTTAGCTGCATGGCTGGAAGCAAAGGTCTCTAAAGATGATGGAGCCATTTGATAGAAGGACCTTGGATCCCTGAGTCACCATTGAAGGCATTCTGCCCAGTGGCATCATCTGACCTCTATCAGACTTTATGTGAGCTAGAAATAAATGTTTTTCTGTGAAGCCACTGAGATGTGTTACAGCAGCTAGAGTTCCTTGTCCTAATATAAACACTTATATCATTATTGTCTAGAAAACCCAATGAAAATGTCTAACTTTTCCGATGCCCTTCCTTGAAACTAGGAATTTTGCTCAAAAGATATCCTGACCCTGAAGAACTACCACACTTGAGTGATAATCCTAGGGCTAAACTGTACAATCTTAATAATCTTGTCATAGTAATTGTCATTTGCTATAGTTGCCTAACTGATTTACAAATTTTACTTAATGATTTATTTAATAAGTAATAAGAAATAGATACAGAGTATCTATTAAATTCTAGGCACTGTTGAATCTAGTGATCCCGTTCAGCAGTGAACAAGATACACACAATGACTACCCCATAGAATGTACAATCTAGTGAGGGGTTTATGTCTCACAAAACCCTGCAAATTCACATTACAATCTCTACTTTACAAATGAGCAAAATGAAGCACACAGAGGTCAGGTGCTGCTTAGTTCTTTCTTATTAAAGAGACCTTTCTCTTTAACTCACCGAGCCACTCTAGATGTGGGCCTCCAGTGAACAGTATGTATTTTTGGTTTCAGCTTCAAGTAGCATTTGATTCAGGAGGAAGCACCGTTCACCACTGCTCATGCATGTTTTCTCCTGAGCCCGTCCACTTTCGATGCAAAATTTAGGGTCCAGCATGCTGTGGCAACCCTGGGTTCCACGTGCACTGATGCGCACATCCAAATGTATCATCAGAGCTTTTGTTTGTAAGAACTTGAGTTTGGTAACCTGGGCAGGAAAGGGAGTCATTAGAAAGATGTTGTACTTCTAAGAGAAATGATGGAAGATTCAGAGAGCCAGTTGGAAGAAGTGGCAGGAACCCAGGTTAAGAGAAACATGGCTATAACCACAGCTCAGGAACTTCTTGGCTAGGCTACCACTGGCACTGTGGCCACTGGATTCAAAATTGCCATTTCTGCTATGAACACTGTCCCTGTGTCTTTGTATCACCTTCTGGATGGAATAATTGAGTCCCAAAACCTGGGACAGGTGTCCATGTTATAGGAGCCAGGAATCAGGGAGAGGAATTCCTTTGAATAGAAGGGGTAAGATGTGCAGATTCAGGATAGCCAAAAGTAATGAATGCCCACCCCATCGGGGTGGCCCCAAGTGATAGCGAGGTACGGAGGAAAGACACAGTCACAAGAAACTCTGGGCATTGGTGACCTCAGAAGCCAGGCACTGGTGGGGCTTTAATTCTGGGGGAGAGGGGATCCATCAAGTTTGGAGCAGGTAGTAATCAGGACTCTGGGTTTCAAGAAATTGAAAACAAACTCCAATTGCCTTAAGCAAAAAAAAAAAAAAATACTTGCCTAATGCAATTGAAATGTTCAAGAGTATTTTGGCTTTAAATACGTCTTGATCCAGAGATTCAACTGCTGTTGCTAAATCCAGTCTTTCCATCTCTGAGCAATACCCTTCTGGGTATTTGCTCTTTTTCAGGCTCTGCGTGGCAGCAGGATGTCTATCAGAAGCTCCAGGCCCAGACTCTCCCAGGTTCATAATCGGCGGAAAAGAGTGGGTGCTCTTCTCCAGGAAGTCCCGGCAGAGCCTAATTATGTCTCATTGTCTTGTACAATGAGTAACAGGCTCATCCCTTAACTCGTCGCTATGGTCAGGAAAATACCTAATTATAAAATATCGAGGCACATGCCCACCCTAGAGCTGGAGAAGAAGTTAAGTTTACCTATGGCCCTAGGACAGAAAGTGAGGGAGGAATGGGGCCTTCAGAGAAAATCCAGAAGAGGGCAAAATGCACGTTACCAGCAAAAGCTAGTCTGGAACAGGAACCCGGGCAGTTGTGGAACAGGTTGGCTAGAGTGTCTAACCTCATGGATAAGCAAGGGTTTAGTCTAAGTGGGGTTGCCTATTGAAAATCAAGGAGGTGGTGCAGAAGGGACCTGGGAATAGAGCAAGCACTCAGGAGGCTTATGGACCAGAAGCTGACCTGGCAGGCCGGAGCTTTTCTAGGCAAAACGAATACTTCTGCAAAACAAATTTCAGACTCCGGCTGCAGGTGGGCATCAGCTGACTGCCTTGTAAACTGTCAGCTCAGGGCTGCATAGGAATGAGCAGCTTGGCCCCTGTAGACCTGGAGAGGCTGAGACCCAATCCAGTTCACTTGGAATTAATCCTCACAGAAATGGGAGGGCAGTGCAGGTAGCTAGATTGACGCCAGTAGCAGACTGTCTCTTCTGCCCAACCTCCTTCGTTCCTTTGGCTAAATTCATACTTCTCCAAATATCTCTGCCCATCTGATTAATCTTGCTAATATTAATATCCTCATTTCTCATATCCTCATATCTCCATCCTGCCTTATTTCTCCATCCTCGTTTCTCCATCCTGCCTTATTTCTCTGTGGTGGGCTGGGTTTCTTGCAGACCCCTCTGGCTCTGACCCATCACTTGTGTTGGCTCCCAGGCAACCAGATCAGAATGCAGGAATCAGGCACCGACCTCAGCCAGGCTCTCGCCTTTGATCTTTACTTACTCCTTATAATGGATTGAATAGTGTGTCCCCCCCCCCCCCCCCCCACCAACCACATCCACCCAGAACATCAGAATATGACTTTATCTGAAAACAGGGTCTTGGCAGGTTCAATTACATTAAGGATCTCACAGCGACTCCATCTTGGATTTAGGGTAGGCCTTACCTCTAATGACAGATGTCCTTATAAGATTCGGAGAGGACACAGAGACACATAGCAAAGAAGGCGATGTGGAAACGGAGGCAGAAATTGGAGCAGTGTGTCTATCAGCCAAGGAGCACCAAGTATTACAAACCACAACTAGAGACGAGGAGAGAAGCACGGAACAGATTCTCTCTTAGAACCTCCAGAACAGGGGCGCCTGGGTGGCGCAGTCGGTTAAGGGTCTGACTTCAGCCAGGTCACGATCTCGCGGTCCGTGAGTTCGAGCCCCGCGTCAGGCTCTGGGCTGACGGCTCAGAGCCTGGAGCCTGTTTCCGATTCTGTGTCTCCCTCTCTCTCTGCCCCTCCCCCGTTCATGCTCTGTCTCTCTCTGTCCCAAAAATAAATAAACATTGAAAAAAAAAATTAAAAAAATAAAAATAAAAAAATAAAAATAAATTAAAAAAAAAGAACCTCCAGAACAAACCAACCCTGCTCACACCTTGATTTCAGATTTCTGATCTCTAGAACCGTGAGCAAAAATATTTCTGTTGTTTCAAGTCACCCAGATTGTAGTGATTTGTTAAGGCAGCCTTAGAAAATTAATTCCGACCCTGCTGTGGCTGTCTCCTGCCTACACAACCTGGTGCTCAACACCATATCAGTGGTAGAATGAGATTTGAACCTCCGTCCTTACGATGCCCAAATTAAGACTCTTTCCTCTTCTTCTCTAGCTTGAGGCTAGGGGAGGAGTGTGTGGGGGAACACGTGACTGAAGGGGAAAGTGAGGCAGCAGGGAGCAAAGAGCCTCTGATACCATCCACTCTGCCCATAGACCTACTGGTTCAGTATACTTGTTACTTCATTTCTGCGCTTCTTACCAGGAAAAGCAGAGGGCTGTCTGCACCACCTGTTAAATGGAAAAATTCTGCGCATCGCTCCAATTTTTTATTTGCTAGTCCCAAACAGCTAAATAGCAGAATCCTCTAACTGCCATCAGGATGTTTGTTTGACACAGGTGTGGAGAGGGTTAGACATCTCCACAGTTGGCTTTGTGGACGGAAAAAAAAAAAAAATCAAGAGTGGTGTCTCAGAATGTAAAAATCGTATTATGTTAAATGATATGAATAGCAGTCAAGGCAAGAACACAATTATCTGTAGGTAGACTCAGAAAACAGAGACCCACTGTCACTGTCTATATCAGGGTTTGTGGTTGTCTGCTTTCCTTCCTTTTCCAGACAATTTAGCGGACTGTTGATCAGTCAAACGTAGTCGAGGGCACAGATACCCCAGTGGCTTTAAGGAAATCAGATCGTGTCTTAGACTATTTGGGCCAGGTTGTTGCAACAGAATACCATTGACTGAGAAGCTTATAAACCATAGACATGTATTTCTTACTGTTTTTGGAGGCTGGGAAGTCGAAGACCAATTGCCAGCAGATTGGTGTCAGGTGAAAACCCCCTGCCTGGTTGAGAGATGGTTGTTTTCCCCCTGTCCTCACATGGTGGAATGGGTGAGGGCACTTTTGGGGGTACGTTTTATAGGGGCACAAATCCTATTCATGAGAGCTTTACCCTCTTTTTTTTTTTAACATTTATTTATTTTTGAGACAGAGAGAGACAGAGCATGAACAGGGGAGGGGCAGAGAGAGAGGGAGACACTGAATCCGAAACAGGCTCCAGGCTCCAGGCTCCGAGCTGTCAGCACAGAGCCCGATGCGGGGCTCGAACTCACAGACTGCAAGATCATGACCTGAGCCGAAGTCAGCCGCTTAACCGACTGAGCCACCCAGGCACCCCAAGAGAGCTTTACCCTCTTGACCTAAGCACTCCCCAAAGGACCCACCTCCAGATAGCGTCGTACTGGGGATTTGGATTTCAACATATGAATTTTAGGGGATGGCAATCATTTACTCTATAGCAGATGGCATTTCATATTAGTTGGGGGAAAATATATTATGATTATTATTAAACAATCTGCCATCACTACCTCTGAGATCTGGAGCTCTGTACCACCACCCTCTCCAGACTGGAATTATGGAGGTCCCTACTCGGCTCATCACTGTGTTTTATTTATTTATTTATTTATTTATTTTCAATACATGAAATTTATTGTCAAATTGGTTTCCATACAACACCCAGTGCTCATCCCAAAAGGTGCCCTCCTCAATACCCATCACCCACCCTCCCCTCCCTCCCACCCCCCATCAACCCTCAGTTTGTCCTCAGTTTTTAAGAGTCTCTTATGCTTTGGCTCTCTCCCACTCTAACCTCTTTTTTTTTTTTTTCCCTTCCCCTCCTCCATGGGTTTCTGTTAAGTTTCTCGGGATCCACATAAGAGTGAAACCATATGGTATCTGTCTTTCTCTGTGTGGCTTATTTCACTTAGCATCACACTCTCCAGTTCCATCCACGTTGCTACAAAGGGCCATATTTCGTTCTTTCTCATTGCCACGTAGTACTCCATTGTGTATAGAAACCACAATTTCTTTATCCATTCATCAGTTGATGGACATTTAGGCTCTTTCCATAATTTGGCTATTGTTGAGAGTGCTGCTATAAACATTGGGGTACTAGTGCCCCTATGCATCAGTACTCCTGTATCCCTTGGGTAAATTCCTAGCAGTGCTATTGCTGGGTCATAGGGCAGGTCTATTTTTAATTTTCTGAGGAACCTCCACACTGCTTTCCAGAGTGGCTGCCCCAATTTGCATTCCCACCAACTCATCACTGTGTTTTAAATTGAAATTCCAAATGGATTGGTATAGTCTCGGTCACATGCCTGTGCCCTATTTGCAAAGGCAGCTGCACATCAAGTTTCTGGCTTCTGCCCTAGGGGAGGAACCAACAGACAAGGGGGGAACACTCTTCCCCTGTCACCATGTACATACACATGATGGATGTGTCCAAGTTGCTGGCCAGCCACACATGTACTCTATGGTCATTACAGTACTTTAGAATAAATTCTTGGAATTAAAAGGTTAATGTGAAAAAGAGTGCCCTAAAAGGACTGGACGGAGATATAGGCAAATATTGAACCTTATTCCAATCCTGGAATAAGGAAGGACTTTCTGAGCATAAAAGCAATAGAAGAAATCACAAAGGAATAGATCAATAGATTCAACTCCTTCAAAATCCAATGCTTACATCAAGCAAACCATGCACAATTTGGCTGATCGCCCCATGGCGTGTGCCTCTTTGAAAATATGTACATGCATGAGGCCAAAGCCAACTGAATAAAATATGTTTGGAAGGCTATCAGAAATCACATAATTTGAATCTAGATGAAACTATTTCAGACCTCTCAGGATTGCCTAAAAACCAGCTCTGTTCTACTCCAGACAATCGTTTCGATTTCTAAGGAAGCAGCTTTTGTTTTTCCCAGTCTCTTCAGCATGGCTCTTACATATTTGGAAAGTTTAATTATTTTTATTGTCCAAATTACTCTCTGTCTTTTAGAGGAATTTAAGTTAATCCATGTCTAGACTTACGAGATTCTTTTAATCAGCAAGAGGAATGACTTGGGTCACAACGTAGACTTTTCCTGCAGTTCCCTCAGCTCTGTTTACAAGGTTATTGCTGAATGTATTACTGCTTAAGTGGAGGCTGACGTGGGGCAGTTAAAAAGAATCCTCTTTATTTCTTTTCATTACAGCTACTGGAGAATGTTTGGACTTGACTCTTGTGGCTAGCTAGGATATGACAATCGCTTTTTACTGGCAACATAAAATATATTGCTTTTTGATTTCCCGTCAGATTTTAAATGTACCATTCAGATGATAATAAACTTAATCCGCGAAGAAAATGAAGGGAGGAAGAAGAACACACCAGGGTGTTGACACAGAGATGTGTTGATGGGTGTAATGCTGGTAACCTGAGCCTGGAAACAGCATGGGTGTAGGGGGCATATCCACCGGTCTGTTCCTATCCCACCCCCTCCGGGGCGGGTGAAGGGATGAACACTACTGCATCGGCAGCGGGGAGAGAAAGAAGTCTGATCAATATGATCTTAATTGTTTTGGAGTTTGGGTTCTAAGGCTCAGCAAAAGCCGCTTCTTGTAAGCAGACATGAAAATTAAGGTCTATTCCTAGTCAGTCAGTGCCTTTCATTCTTTGCATTCTCCCTCCTGTAAACCTACTGATGCGCCCATTTCATTGAAAGAAATGGAAAAAGTCAGTAAACGTCATTCTGGCATTTACAGGCCGAACACTCTGAATGGGTAACAGGAAAATCACTTCGCTATTGGCAAGCCTTTTGCAAGATGACAGGTGTGGTGGATGGAAGACGCGCAGATTCTTTGCCCCTCCTCCCCTTAATGTGGTTGGCTCTGGCTTTGACCAATAGAAAGTAGTGGACGTCTCCGGGGCACCTGGGTGGCTCAGGTCATGATCTCGCTGTGAGTTCAAGCCCCGCGTCAGGCTCTGTGCTGACAGCTCAGAGCCTGAAACCTGCTTCAGATTCAGTGTCTCCCTCTCTCTCTCTCTCTGCCCCTCCCCCACTCATGCTCTGTCTCTCTCTCTCTCTCTCTGTCAAAAATAAATAAACATTTAAAAATTTTTTTTAAAAAGAAAGAAAGTCGTGGACATTTTTTACTGCAGAACCTCCAAGCCTATGCCTTAAGAGAGCTGCGGCTTCTGTTTCCAAGTGCTGGGAGTGCTCCCTCCTGGAACCCAGTTGCCACACAGTGAGAAGCCCAAGCAAGTGGCGAGGCCACATGGATGAGGACTGAGTTGCTCCAATTCTGAGGGTCAGCACCAACTGCCAGCCATGTGAGTAAACCATCTTGGACATTTGGCTTCCTTATGACTCTCAGGCTAGTCGAAACCAGGCTGAGCCTCATCAACCTAAAGAACTAGGAGACGTATGCCTGGGTGATTCCGTTGGTTAAGCGTCTGACTGTTGATTTGGGCTCAGGTCATTCTCGTGGCTTGTGGGGATGGAACTCTCCATCGGGCTTCATCAGTCAGTGCAGAGCCTGCTTGGGATTCTCTCTGTCTCCTTCTCTCTCTGCCCTGCCCTCACTCCTGTGCATGTGCTCTTTCTATCTTTCAAAATAAACAAATAAACTTAAAAAAAAAAAAAGAACTGGGAGAGATAATAAGTGCTTGTTGTTATCTTATGCCAGTAAGACCGGGGGTAGGTTTTTTTGTGCAGCAATCTGTAACCAAATAATGAGTTCTGCTAACATAAGGGGAGGAGCTCTGTGTCTCAAGTTTGCGTGTATTAGTGTAGAATTCAGAGCTGACTTAGAGCCAAAGCAATATGGTAATAAAAGTTTGACAGAATTATAGCTGCAAGAGCTTGGAGGGAGAAAGATTCTAAACGTTGAGAGTATGGGGTTTGGGCAATAAAGAGGACGGAAAAGGAGAAAGACAAGGGGAGAGAAGGACACAGAGAGAGAAGCTCAAACCATCACTCCACATGACCTCATCCCCTCTTGAGACAGGCTAGCAGACAAGGGAGCTGGGGGAACAACATGAACCCATTTGCTACGGTGAGTGATACGCAAAGCTCTTCTCCATGACCATACACGATCTTCAGTAAAGTCTATGTTGCCGACAAGTGCTTCTGTGCAAGTGCATTCTTTGGGGAAAACTAAAAAGTGATTTGAGCTCCGCACACGAGTGAGTGAGAAGCAATCAGACATGGTGGCTGCCCACAGTGGCCCAGGAACCAGAGGACAAGAAGGAAGAGTGCAGGGCACAGGCGTTACTCAACATCTCATCTTGTCCGCAATCCTGTGAGACAGGGATCATTCAACTCCCTGGCAGATGAGCAAATCAAAGAGTCAAGATGTGAAGTAATGTTTCCAAAGTAGTGCAGCCTAGAGGGGCGGCAGAGGGGATCACACCCAGCTGCATCGTAATACCATCGCTTGAATTCTTTCCACCCTACCTTGTTTTCTGTGTCTCTTCTCATCCTTTACTATTCAGATAAGCAACGGTCAGACTTAAACGAGGGTTTCGCGTGACTTTCATACCATGGTTTTAAGCGTTTTATTCTCTGTAAGTGCAGTGCCCAGTGCTGTTTGAGAAACTATTCACCTAATGGTCGTATGCATAGATTCTGGAGCCAGAAGACCTTGGTTCAAAGCTCAGCTCTACCAATGACTAGCTTTGTGCTATTGGGCAAGTTCCCCCACCCTTCTGCGCCTGGGTTTCCTCAGCTGTAAGACGGGCATGATGTTTTCACCTCTTCAGTTTGTTCGGAACTTTCGATGAGTTAATGCCTAAAGGTCTTATTTCAGTGCCCAGCACATAGTAAATGCTACACACGGATTAGCTATTGTGATTATGTTCCCTGCACCATTTCAGACCCTTTCTGAAGATGCAAAACTAATTTTTCTTAATTATCTTGGAGCTTGGCACTGGTATTCTTGGTTTGTACGGGAGATGAGAGGTTGGATGACGTCTTTTTACAGTGAGTCTGCACTGTCTGCTCCCTGAAGTGGTCAGGTTGCCCCCATCAAGTGGGGAGTTGTGTCCCAGGATGGCAACTGTGAACCAATGAAGTCCACTTATGACTTTCTTTTTCTCTATATTGAATGAAAAGAAATAAGTTTCTCCAAAATTCAAGGAGACAAATACATACCAAAAGAACAAATAAACGAGTTTATTAAATAAGAACCCTAAGGCACAGATTTTTGGATGACACTCATTTTCCTCCATTAAAGGAAAAGAGGCAGTGACTTTGGTTGACATACCTTGCTTAAGGACTTTATTTATAAAGGACACAAAATACTGATTTGAAGGGGCACAAGCACCCTGATGTTTATAGCAGCTTTATCAACAGTAGCCAGATTATGGGAAGAGCCCAAATGTTTCCATGAGAAGGAAACAGGATTACAGTCTCATGCAAAAGATGTCAGATGAAATTGGGGATTTATTTCTATGCTTCTACCATAAAAAGAAATGTACAAAAAAAGTTCCGGAAAACCGTTCAATAAAATATTAATGGAAAGAAATTTGAAGCTTTCCCACTAAGATCTAGGCAAGGATGTCCCCTCTTCTTTTCAACATCGTACTGAAAGTGCCAGCTAATGCAATAAAGCAAAAAGGAAATAAAGCGTATATTGATTGGGAATGAAAAAATAATAGTATCTTTGTGTGCAGATGACACAATTATCTATGTACAAAATTCCAAAGGTTTGACAAAAAAACTCCTAGTAAGCAATTATGCAAGGTGGCAGGATACAAAGTTACTATACAAAAGTTGATTGCTTTCCTAAAATGAACAAATGGAATTTGAAATTAACAACACAATACCATTTACATTAGCATGCAAAAAGAAGATTTCAAGTTAGGTATAAATCTAACAACATATCTACAAGATTTATTTGATAAAAACTACAAAACTCTGAGAAACAAAATCAAAGAAGAACCACATAAATGGGAAGATAGTCCATGTGAATGGATAAGAAGACTAAGTATTGTCAGGATGTCGGTTTTTTCCCAACTTGACCTGTAGATTCAATGCAATCCCAATCAAAGTCCCGGAAAGTTATTTTGTAGAGATTGACAAACTGATTCTAAAGTTTATATGGAGTGAAAAAAAAACCCAGAAGAGCTAAAACAATACTGAAGGAGGACGAAGTTGGAGGACTGACACTACCTGACTTTAAGGCTTACTAAAAAAGCTACAGTAGTCAAGAGCGTACGGTATTGGAGAAAGAATTAACTTTTAAATCAACAAAAATTTTGCCATTTGCAACGACATGGATGAAGCTAGACAGTGTAATGCTAAGTGAAATAAGTCAGTCAAAGAAAGACAGATACCATGTAATTTCACTCATATATGAAATTTAAGGAACAAAACAAAGGAGCAAAGGGAAAGAGAGAGAGAGAAACCGAGAAACAGACTCTTAACTATAGAGAACAAACTTATGGTTACCAGAGGGGAGGTTGGGGGGGGAGTGATATAGGAGATGGGGTTGATTAAGGAGTGCACTTGTGATGACCACTGGGTGATGTATGGAAGTATTAAATCACTATATTATACACCTGAAACTAATATCGCACTGTGTTAACTATATTGGAATTAAAATTAAATTTAAAAAAAGAAAAAAGAAATCAATGGAACAAAATGGAGATTTCAGAAATAGACCGTCACAAATATAGTTAACTGATTTTTGACAAAGGAGCAAAGGCAATTCAATGGAGCAAAGAGTCTCTTCAGCAAATTATACTAGAACAACTAGACAGCCGCATGCAAAAAAAAATAATTAATCTAGACACATTAGGAGAAAATCTAGATGACCTTGGGATTTGTGATGCCTTTGTAGATAGAACATCAAATACACAATTAGATGAAGGAAATAATTGATAAGCTGGACTTTATTCAGTCAAAAAAAAAAACCCTTTTGCTCTGTAAAAGAGTATCAAGAGAATGAGAAGACAAGCCATAGGCTGGGAGAAAATATCTGCAAAAGACACATCTGATAAAGAGCTGTTATCCAAAATGTACAAAGAACGCTTCAAAGTCAACAATAAGAAAACAAACAGCCTGATTGAAAAATGGGCCAGAGACCTTAACAGACACATCACCGCAGAAGATAAACAGATGGCAAATAAACATATGAAAAGATCCTCTACATCGTATGTTGTCAGAGAGATGAAAATGAAAACAAGAATAAGATACCACTACATACCTGTAAGAGTGGTCAGTATCTGAAACTGAAAACTACAAATTCTGGTGAGGATGTGGAAGAGGTGCAGCATGGTGCAAGCACTTTGGAAGACGGTTTGATGGCTTCTTGTAAAACTAAACATACTCTTACCATACAATCTAGCAATTGTACCCCTTGGTATTTACCCAAAGAAGTTGAGAGCTTACGTCCACACAAAAACCCATACGTGGATGTTTATAGCAGCTTTACTCGTAATTGTCAAAAGTTGGAAGCAATCAAGGACATCCTTCTGCAGGTGCATGCATAAAGAAATTGGTAATTCAAACAATGGACTACTACTCAGTGCTAAAAAAGAATGAGCTATCAAGCCACGAAAAAATATGGAGGAAACTTAAATGCATATTATTATGTGAAAGAAGCCCATCTGAAAAGGTTATGATCCAAACATATGACATCCTGGAAAAGGCAAAACTATGGAGACAGTAAAAAAATTAGTAGTTGCCAGGAGTTGGTTACGTGGGGGGTGGAAGGAATTAGGCAGAGCACAGAGGATTTTTAGGGCAGTGAAAATACTTTGTACGATATTATAATGATGAATGGATATTATAATGATGGATGGATGTTATTATGTATTTTTACAAACCCATAGAATGTACAACACCAAGAGTGAACCCTGAGGTAAACTATGGACTTTGGGTGATTATGATGTGTTAATGTAGGTTCATCAGTTATAACAAATGCACCATTTTTGCGAGGGTTGTTGATAATGGGGGATGCTTTACATGTGTGGGGCAGGAGATGTATGGGAAATCTCTACACCTTCCTCTCAGTTTTATTAAGAACTTCAAACCCCTGTAAAACCAAGAGTCTTAAAAAAAATTAACAGCGGCCATCACTTGTCGACGGGATTACAAGCACGCTTAACTTTTTCCTTTGCCCTTTTCTGTATTTTCTCATTTTTTTTTAAATTTTTTTTAACGTTTATTTATTTTTGGGACAGAGAGAGACAGAGCATGAACGGGGGAGGGGCAGAGAGAGAGGGAGACACAGAATCGGAAGCAGGCTCCAGGCTCGGAGCCATCAGCCCAGAGCCCGACGCGGGGCTCGAACTCACGAACCGCGAGATCGTGACCTGAGCCGAAGTCGGACGCTCAACCGACTGAGCCACCCAGGCGCCCCTGTATTTTCTCATTTTTTAAAAAGAACATGTTTTGCTTTTATTGTCAATGGAAACAAGAAAGCCATTTCAAACAAAAAAAAAAATCTCAGAAGTCAATATTAACTTGGGATTTATAGGAAGTTTCAACTTTAGTAATAGTCTTTGCATTCACCAGGAAGTTTCAACTTTAGTTAATAGTCTTTGCATTACCCCCAGCTCAAGCCGTCTGTCGTTGGTTGACAGAAAGAATACCGACTCATAGCTCTTAATGATGGTCTCTCCACTTATTGGAAGTCTATTATTGTTTTTCCTCTTTCCTTGAGGAAAATTATGCCCGTTTCGTTAGTCTTTTCTCTTAGTGCCAATTTTCCCAACCCTTTCATCGTGTTAACACTTCCCCTTGGCAACCCCACCAACTATGAAAAAAGCGACATCAAAGCAGGTTGACCGCATCCTGGAACAGAAATTTGTAGAGTCTGAAACAAAATCTTACCACATCGCTTGTGGTCTGAGAAAGGGCTAAATAAGACCTATGACTAAATAGGGCTCTGGTGGCCTCCAGAAATCTATCATTTCTTCTATCACTACCACACCTTTAGTTGTTACTGGACCCTGCCCCCCGACCAGGGCAGGCTTTATCAGGAGGTCCTGGAACTGGAATGCTCCAGTGCCAAGCATTCTGCCTTAATAATAATAGTTCTGGGGTGCCTGGGTGGCTCAGTAGGTTGGGCATCTGACTCTTGATCTCGGCTCAGGTCATGATCTGATGGTTTGTGAGTTTGAGCCCCGTGTGGGGCTCTGCGCTGACCGTGCGGAAACTGCTTGGGATGCTCTTTCTCTGCCCCTACCCTGCTCGTGCTCTCTCTGCCTCAAAATAAGTGAATAAATAAACCTGAAAAAGAAATACTTCTGATTACTGTATCATTAATCATGAGCAAATGACCATATTGGTCTCTTACTGTGACGGCTATTACTACGGTCGATTCTCATTATTTACAGCAGTTATGTTCTCTAAAGCTGTCCACCACTTTAAATTAGTTGATACGAAACCATTATTCCTAAGGGAAAAGAAAGGTTAGGTACCTGCAAGACCCCTGTCACATCACGTTCATCAATCGATCAATACATACCTTATTTCATGTGTGACACATGCATTTTTGAAACTTAGCTGACACCTGTATTTTTTCTGCAAGGCACAGCACAGCCTTCTCGCACTTAGGCGCACTGGAAAGCACGTCACCTTCACACACGGGGACTATTTTCAACAGGGAAATCACTAACCAAAAGCAAAAAATGCAAAAAACTGTATACAGACTGCAAAAGGTCGCTTGTTTAAGGTAGGAGAGCTAGAAGAAGAAGGCAGAGCAGTGTGCCTTCGACCTCAGCTGGGAATGTGTACCAGATCCTGATTTAAAGAGACAAATAGGTATCAGAAGAGCAAATAAATATGCTTCCTAGAAACGAAGTCTTTTGTCTAATCTTGCATTTAGCTCAGAACTTCTTGAGTACTGGCGCATACCCCAACCCACAGTAAGAGCTTGATCAGAGCCCTGAGAATCTGAAACAGCTGAAATTTCCATCTCTGACTTTGGAAATTATCTGAGCTCCCCATTTTTATGCACATCCAATTTCCCAGAAAAGGGAGCTGCTTTATACAGCAAACTGTGAGAGAAACCACCCAGCAGGGTACAGTAACCCTTAGGCTTGGCTTGTGATTTCATTGGACTCTTAGATACGCCAAGAGGTTGGCTTAGTACATCAGGACCACCCATGTCCCTGTTCCCTGTGCAGGCCAACTTGACAGGGCTCCCTGGTTATGTCAGGACTAAATATCACCCAAACACTGACCAGGAACCAGATTTCCCATTGCAAGCCAGAAGTATTTTCTTTGTTTTGTTTTAGAGTATATTATCGGTCTCCCCAGGGCACTGGGTATTCAGAAAAGCTCTTCCCAGGAAATAGCTTGTACTGTTTGGCAGTGTTCATATAGGACTGGGTTTGGGGGTGGCTGAAGTGAAGGAAAATCTAAACCTCGTTTTCATTCCACGCTCTTAGTTTAAATGAGCGGCAAACTGCCCACCAAATAAGAGCACCCAACCTGGAAGAAAGGGTAAGTCTAGGTTGGTTTTCTAGCACATTCGTCCTCTTGTCAGGGCCTCCCTTGGAAAGTCATTTGTTAATCTCAAAGAGAAGTCTAAAACCATTCCTTGGTTTTACAGTTTAGAAACAGGCTGGACATCTTTCCTCTAGGATAGAACGAAGATCTTTCTTGTTGAACCTTTAGTTTGTCAAGCTCGATGCTCCCTCGGATAATGTGAAAACTTCACTCTGTGAACTTTTGGCTTCCCATTTTAATGGTAAAGGAACGAAGGTTTAAACCTGTCGTAGAATTTGCCCACAGCAGTTCAGTTAGTAATGAGAGAACCGGGAGGAGAATCAAAGTTTCTAAGACCAGGAATGGGATAATAATTTTTTTTTTTCTTGACCCAGTATCAAAAAGAATGACAAATTAGACTATATCAAACAAACAAACAATGGCAAAAACCTTTCACATGGCAAAAAACACCATAAGCAAAACAATATGTCAAGAACCTCTACATTCCTGGGGCGCCTGGGTGGCTCGGTCGGTTAAGCGTCCGACTTCAGCTCAGGTCATGATCTCGCGGTCTGTGAGTTCGAGCCCCGCGTCAGGCTCTGTGCTGACAGTTCAGAGCTGGAGCCTGCTTCAGATTCCGTGTCTCCCTCCCTCTCTCTCTCTCTCTCTCTCTCTCTGCCCTTCCCCTGTCATGCTCTGTCTCCCCACTTGGCTCACATGCTGATCCACATTGCCTGGGACATGGGTAAGAAATAAATGTTCACTGTTAACCCACTCTAGTTGGGGGTCGTTTGTGATTATAGTTAGCGTAAATCTGACGAGTATGTTCTGACACCTAGAAGACACCATTGCCGGATTGTATCTGTGACAACCAACCAAGCCTTTTCCTGTCCTTACCTCTCTTTCCCCCCTTCCCCTAACCCCTCCCAGCCTTCTAACTTGGGGGAAATCAGAGGCTGACTCAGCCTGGGGCAGGGAGGAGAGGAGCCTAGAAGGAAAATAAACCCCTTCCTCTACTGCCAACTTCCAACCTGTGTTTGGGGAGAGGGGACATTCTTAAATAGGCTAAGAATAGGACAATTAAAAAAATTTTTTATGTTTATTTATTTTTGAGAGAGAGACAGAGACAGAGCATGAGCAGGGGAGGAGCAGAGAGAGAGAGAGAGAGAGAGAGAGAGAGGGAGACACAGAATCCGAAGCAGGCTCCAGGCCCTGAGCTGTGAGCACAGAGCCCGACGTGGGGCTCGAAGTCACGAACTGGGAGATCATGACCTGAGCCGAAACCAAGAGCCAGATGCTTAACCGACTGAGCCACCCAGGAGCTCCGAGAATAGGACAATGTTAATAGTGCCTCAGACGAGATATCTAGGCTCATACAACAGGGCCGACGTTGTGATAAAAATCACCAGAGACATTTTTATTATCTGAAGTGTCTCGGGGAAAAAAATACGAGAACAGCTTGTGATTTCATCCAGGGGCAGAAAAAAAGCTAGCCCCACAACGAGAGACAAAATAAAGTTTTTATTATTCCCTATTAGAGTCAAGCTCGTTTAACACAAAGGTCAACACATTTCGATTGTTTCCAGTTTGCAGACACAAACAACACTTCTGTGGATAACCTGGCACGTAACACAATTTGATAGGCTGTGAGTCTAGCTGTATGATGAAGTCCTGTAACTAGAATGGCTGCTTCAAATGATGGATGTGTTTGAAATGTTGATGCATATTACCAAATTGTCTTCCATGAAAGTCACGCTCTAATTTACCACCCACCAGTAATGGGTGAGGGAATTCGTTTCCCCACACCCTCAATTATACAGCTTTGTATTCGTTTTCTGAGGCCACCATAACGAATTATCACAAATCTGATGACTTAAAACAAAACAAATTTAGTTTTGCACAGTGTTGGAGGTCGGAAATCTAAAATCAAGATGTTGGCTGGGCCATGCTCCTTTCAGAGGGTCTGGGGGAGAATCTTCCTTCCCTCTTCCAGCTTCTGGCGGCTCTGGGAGATTCATGGGCATCCTTGGCTTGTGGCCATGTTACCCCAGTCTCTGTCTCCCGTCTTCACAGGGCTTTGTCCTCTTCTGGGTGTGTAACATCGCTCTACCTCAATCTTTTTTTTTTTTATGTTTATTTATTTTTGAGAGAGAAAGAGAGAGCATGTGTGCATGAGCAGGGAAAGGGCGGAGACAGAGAGAGAATCCCAAACAGGCTCTGAGCTGTCAGCACAGAGCCTGATGCGGGGCTCTATCTCGTGAACTCTTGAGATCGTGACCTGAGCCGAAGTTGGACGCTTCACTGACTGAGCCACCCAGGGGCCTCCTCTGCCTCGATCTTATAAGGATGCTTGTCTTTGGCTTTAGGGCCCATCTGGGTAATTCGGGATGATCTCTTCATCTTGAGATTCTCAACCTAATTAACATCTGCAAAGACCCTTTCCCCAAATGAGGTTAATTTCACAGGGTCCTGGGATTAGGACATAGGTACATCTCTCTGGGAGCCACCATTCAGCCTGCTCCAAGTTTATTAAAACTTTCTAGTCTTTTCTAATCTTATAGATGAAGAAGTAGTTTCTCTGGATAGTTTTATATCCCTTCCTTCTTAAAGACTCTTGTTCCTTGATTTCCATGACACTGGTCCGTCCTGTCCTGTCTTGGCTCTTCCTTGTCAGTCACATTTGTGGATCTGCTCCCGTGTCCTCGTGTCCCTCCCTGGGATGCACTCTTCTGACCCCTTACTTCCTTTGTGTTCATGCTGTTCTTCCGTGTGAGCTCAACCAGTCCCGGGGTTTTAAATACGTTTATTTGCCCACACACCTACATTTATATCTCCTGCACCCCAGACTGCACATCCAGACACCCCCTTTCCACTCAAATGCTGTGCCCTGCTAATCATATTGGGGTATAAGGTAAAAGAAAACATGTGAGCCTTTATATACGCTTATCAAAATATCCTGCATATTTTGAACCAAGTGTAAACGGCCATGGAAGTTCTACATTTAAAAAAAAAGTGACAATGTGTAAAGCTCTATGTTACCTAATCCTTCTGAAGGCCATCAGTCATCAAGGAGAGCAAGGGGCTCCATCAGGAACCATAGGCTAATGCAATGCACTAGGCTAATGCATAATAATAAAGGGCCATAAACAATAACAGCCTATCTTTACATTTTTGGTATTTTGTTCGGCATCATTTTTTTGCATTGATTTTTATTTTTTAGTTTTTTAATGTTTATTTATTTTTGAGAGAGAGAGAGAGAGAGAGCACAACCGGGGCGGTGGGCAGAGAGAGAGGGAGACAGAAGATCTGAAGCTGGCTCCATGCTGAGCGCAGACAGCCAGATGCAGGGCTCAAACTCACGAACCTTGAGATCATGACTTGAGCCGAAGTCGGCCGCTTAACTGACTGAGCCGCCTAGGCGCCCCTCGTTGTGTGGGTTTTTTTTTCTTTTTAAGTATATTTAAAAATATTTGTCCTCTTCTAGCTGTGTAACATCGCTCTACCTCAATCTTTTTTTTTTTATGTTTATTTATTTTTGAGAGAGAAAGAGAGAGCATGTGTGCATGAGCAGGGAAAGGGTGAGTTTTTTGGTGCCCCTTACATTTTCTGTCCGAGGCAAGTGTCACAATTGCTTCACCCTGATCCTGGCCCTGCTTGATATCGCAAAACCAGCCCCCCAGTTCCCCACCCCACTCCACTCCACCGCCATCGCAAACCTGTTCCTTGCTCATCTCAGTGAAGGTTAGCTCCCGCTCCCAGCTGCTCAGGCCAAAAGCTCTGAATCCATTTCGGTCCTTTGCTTTTTTCTGTCTTCCATATCCATCAGTACATCTTGTCAGCTCTGTCTCCAGAATTACCTACAGTGGGACCCTTTCTTTTCACTCTCTCCACTACTCACAGTCTAAGCTATGCCATTGTCTCTCGAC
This sequence comes from Prionailurus bengalensis, assembly GCF_016509475.1. Lineage (NCBI taxonomy): Eukaryota > Metazoa > Chordata > Mammalia > Carnivora > Felidae > Prionailurus > Prionailurus bengalensis. The sequence goes on along the minus strand of NC_057344.1, from coordinate 184,990,160 downwards.
TGCATTACTGCAAAAGCCTCTTGGTTGCTCTTTCTGCCATGACCCTCCAGATGCTTCCCAGCCTCCTCGGAACAAGATCCAAAGCCACTCTATGTCTGGCAAGACCCTAAATGATTCAGGAATCCACACTCCTACCTCACCTCCTCTCCGACTTGATCTCCTCCTTCTTCCTTTGCCCTTCCCCTGCCCCATGCTGTAGCCGTACTTGCTGTTCCTCAAGTATGTCAGTGTTTCAGGGCCTTTGCACTTGCTGTCCCTCCCCCTCTCCACCCCACCCAGAAGTGTTCCTACAGATATCCGCACGGTCAGATATTTCACTCCGTTAAGGTCTCATTTCAAATATCACTTCACAAAAAAAGGTCTTCATACCCATTACTTCTAAAATAATGCAATCCCTCTATCTCCCACCCCCATTCTTCTCTATACTATTACCTGATTTTTTTTTCTTCATAATGATCTGTAGCCACCTAATGTAATGTATACATTCCTATGTTTATTTATTTTTTTTGTCTGTCACCTCCCACCAGATTGTAAATCCATGAAAGCAGGGAGTTTTTATTATTCAGTCATATATCCCCAGTGCCTAGAGCGGGATCTGGCTGGGAGTAATATTTTGGAACTAATACACTTGAACTTGGCTCCTACCCCTCCAAGGCAGTTAAATATTTTATCCTTGGTTTTATTTCTAGCTACCTACATGGCCTATTCAAGTTTATTCTGGATGTCTCTCTCTGTAAGCAAGATCAGGTCTTTCTGGTGTTCTCCCTCTCTCCTCTTTATTACTGCTTCAGGCAGTTAATAAAAATCTGTTGATGATAATGATTTTCCTCATTAAATCAGGCAGATGTGGTATCAGTAGATTGACAGGTGACTGAAAGTCACCCTGGGGAATCAGGCTGATTGGTACTCCACACGATAGAGGTCAAAACGATTTAGTTCTTATTAGATGAATGAAAACATTTTAAAAGCTTGTTTATATTGCTTGTTGATTATTCCACTGAGCCTTGTCATTAACACATTGGGGAAAATAAATGTAATTCAAAGTCACCTTTGCTAAAGAGAAAATGATCTAGCAAGAATAAAAATAAACTTGAAAAGGAACAAGTGAGACAAGTTCTGAGGAGAATGAACGGCAGTGACCCAGGTTGTGAAAGGCTTGACGAGACACAGGGCAGACGGAGGCCTGGCCTCTCACCGCGATTCACGCTGGACCAAACACCATCCAGAGATAGCACTTGGCATGCGTTGGGTACTTGTAAGAGACCGGGCACTGTGGCATCCTATAAGCCAAGGGAGATTAGCATCCCTGCTTCAACTGATTAGCAAACTGAGCTTCCCAGAAGTTAGTAACTTGTTCCAGTTAACAGCCAGCCTGGTGCTCAATATACACGAGGAAACCAACAAAGCTGTTTTGTCTGGAGCGCGAGCTGTGGGTCCCAATTCATTGTCTCTGTGTTACAAAGAATTTGACACAGTCCTGAGAAGGAGCCAAGAGAAACGATTTAAAGAATGGAACTGGATGTTGTATGGAAACCAATTTGACAATAAATTTCACATCAAAAAAAAAAAAAAAAAAAAAGAACTGTGTGAAGAAAGCTAAAGGCCAATCTACTCATGTTGAAGAAGGAGAAGGGTTGAAACAGTCTTTCCTACACTCTCCTGCTCTCAAATGATTTACTTTGCAACTGAGAAAGAGGCATCCTGATCGATTACTTGAGTTAAACTTACGAATGGGTGTACAAGAGAACAGGGGAGGGTAATTATTAGATTTTACGAACTGCTTTGCATTTAAAAATTTTTTTTTTAACGTTTATTTATTTTTGAGACAGAGAGAGACAGAGCATGAACGGGGGAGGGTCAGAGAGAGAGAGGGAGACACAGAATCCGAAGCAGGCTCCAGGCTCTGAGCCATCAGCCCAGAGCCCGACGCGGGGCTTGAACTCATGGACCGTGAGATCGTGACCTGAGCCGAAGTCGGATGCTTAACCGACTGAGCCACCCAGGTGCCCCTGCTTTGCATTTTTAAATAAATTGTTCATCTACACCTTTGGGGGAGTTGGAAGATGAAAACAAATGCCACCAGAACAGTAATTCTCTGTAAATGTTAAACTAAAAGAAATTTAAAAATAAATGTTTATTTACGTATTTTGAGAGAGAGAGAGAGAGAGAGCAGGGAAGGGGCAGAGGGAGAGAATCCCAAGCAGGCTCTGCGATGTCAGTGCAGAGACTGATGTGGGGCTGGGTCTCAGGAACTGAGACATCATGACCTGAGCCTCAATCAAGAGCCAGATGCTTAACCGACTGAGCCACCCAGGTCCCCCGGTTCTCCATAAATTTTAAATAACAAGGTGAAATTGGGGTTATAAGGTACTAGTAGAATTACCATATCCTCTTTACAGTTTTGTCATTGCTCTTGTCCTACTGTATGGAGCTATTTGTTGTGTTTTTCCTGTTGGCTGTGAGCACTGTAATAATTGCATCCACTTTCTTCCATCTCTGCAGTTCCAGCGCCATATTGTTTGTTGATTTTACTTATAATAAGTAATGGCCACCATTTTTTCATTAATTAAAGACACATTAGACCCCCTCAAAAATATCTGTTTGTGAATTGGGGTTGAGCCAGAATGTATTTTTTTTTTTTAATTTTAATGTTTATTTGATTTTGAGAGAGAGAGCATGAGTGGGGTAGGGTCAGAGAGAGAGGGAGACACAGAATCCGAAGCAGGGTCCAGGCTCTAAGCACGTGGGGCTCAAACCCACGGACCACGAGATCATGACCTGAGCCAAAGTCAGACGCCCAACCGACTGAGCCACCCAAGCGCCCCCAGAATGAGTTATTAGTTAGCACTCTGTTAGCTGTAAGGGGCAAAACTTTAACTCAAATTGGCTGCAATTAATTGTGGATATTGTAGTCGTTCACAAAATTAATGCAAGTTTTGCAGGAATTATGGCAGCTTCAGGAGCATCTGGGATTGGGACTGGACCCTAAGTGCTCCAGGACTCTACATCGTCTGTCTGTCATATTTTCTGGTCTCTCTGTTGAAGATGGGCTTGTTTTGTTTTGCTTTGTAGAGAAGAGGGCTAGAGAAAGGCCGAGTTGTTGGGGGAACAGGGGACCGTAGCCTTCCACAGAGGAATGGCTGAGTGAGCAGGGAAGGGGTTACGAGGGGGCTATCACTCTATTGGAAGGGGAAGATGTGTTCTCTACTTGGGGAAGATGTGTTAGGGGAGGAAAAAACCACAGTCAGCTCAGAAACGTTTTCTTATTTGGAGAAAACTACTGCATCAATAGGTAATTACTGAGCTTTTGAGGCTCGGTGCTGAAGATTGGGAACAGCAAAAGTTGGAGACCCAGTGTCTTCTCAGGGAGCTCACACATCATTTGGGGGAGGCTCAAGGCCATCACACACACGGATTCCACCTTCTCAGCCTTCAGATCTGGGCTCAAATGTCGGTTTCCCTAATCTCCCTGATGAGAGGCATCTCTTTGCTCTACACTCTTATAGAGCTCTGTCCTTGTCCTTAAGACAACTTAAGGCAGTTATACATTTGCTTGTGTGCCTTTATAAATTGGCCTCCTTCCCCTGGAGCGTAAGCCCTGTGAGGCAGGGGCCACGTGGATATAAACTCACCATTGTATCGTGAGCCAGAGCACTTAGAATACATAGAATAAAGGATGGCTGTAATCGCTGAAGATATCATCATGAATAACCTATTTGAGGAATTGTGAACACAAAGCAAAGGTAAGAGCCAAGGACTGAGCCTTGGGGAGGGCCTACAGTAAATCAAGCAAAAGGAAAAAGAGGTACATGACGAACCAAATAGAGGTGGGCCCAAGGAGGGAGATATGGCTTACCTAGCATTGCTCTAGTCAAGATAGAATAAAGTTTCCATGAAAATGGAGAGATGCAGTGTTACTACAGTGAATCGGAAAAAGGATAAAAAGTTCTTTAAAGCCCCCTAGGTTTGTTCTAGAAGATGAGACTCAACCCACTGCCACAATCCCTCTTGACCCAAATTTGAACTGGTCTCCGCATGGGTTGGGGAAAGCTTTCCCACTTAGAAAAAGCCCGAGCACCTAACCTTGACCCGAGGGACTTTGCAGCCTTTAAAGAAAATGAATAATTTCAAAGCTTCTGCTTGTTATTTGTTTTGTTAAAGGTCACAAGTTGGGATTTGCTTCTGGTGGAGAAAGGAGTAGGTGTTTAGCTATGCAAAGAAGAACGCAAACTTTTATGGGAATTGAGAAGCAGACACAGTGAGCGGAGAGCTGGGATTTCTTGGCTCCGGCCGCACATTAAACCACATGGGGAGTTTTCAAACACAGCCATCTCCTAGCCCCAGTTAAGAGCACATGAATCAGAATCGCACTAGGTACAGTCCAACCGCTGGAATTCTTAGAAAGCGCCCCAGGTGACTCTAGTGTTTAGCCAGGATTGAGCATCACTGAACTAAATTGTCTTATATGCTGAAGAGGAAGTATGGTTTTCCCGGGAGCAGCGATTGTATGCGACTTTCCGAAGTTTAGCCTTTGCATGAGGTTAGAGATGGGGAGTCAGAAATCGGGAGAGAAAAAAGATGAGATGGGGTCTTTGATCTGGTTGAGGAATGTCCCTCTGCAACATGGTGGCTGGCCTAGGGCTAAGGAGGTAGACAGCCAATATGGGCTGTCCCCCCCCTCCCCAACTGCCCCTGCCACTCATTTCACCACCCCTTCCCCCATGAAAAGCACAGCCGTGAACTTCAGAGTTTTGGGTATTCGACTTATGACTGATGTCATGTTTATTGTTATATTATGTCATGTTATGTTATGTTATTGCCCTCTGTGGGAATCCCTCACAGCAAACGTGTGTTAGCAGGGCCACGAGGAAATGAGGGAAGGGGCTGTGTCCACACTTGGGCGAGGGTGGCAAGACGGTAAGCAGTGCCCAACAACGCAGCCTGGTCCAAGCATCTTGAGGGGAGGTGACAAGCATCCCTCACTCAGTAATCGTCAGCTATATCTGCCAAGGCACTGGATTTCTTGTAATAATGCAGAAAGAGGGCGAAAGATTTTATTTGTACACAGTTTTTAACAGTCATACCAAAGGGCAATAGATTCGACCGGGGCCAAGAACGTCCAGGACCAAGGAAAGATTTCTAGATTCGCAGTAAGATCTGTGGGAACATCCAAGCCACCAGTTTCCGAGGCACATCTGTCTTACAAACAGGGTTCTGTGTGTGGTGTGTATGCTGGGGACGGTGGCGAGGAGGAAGAGAAGCAATGCAGGTGTAAGTATCCAAGCAACAGAGGCATTGCTGACGCCCACTTAGGGCAGAGGTTTGGCAATATAAAGGAGAGAAAGGGAATCTCAGCTAGAGGAGGGGACAGGATCAAATGAGGACGCTTTTACGTGTTTCATTTCCAGCCAGGATGGACGCATGTATGCTTTAACAGAAAGGAAGAGGCAGCAAAGGGAATTAAACATGTCGGACAAGAAGTGCATAGATGTGATGCAAAGTCAGACATTTTTAGGGTGGTCTTGACATTTCGGATTGTGTGATTCCCACGGGTAAACCACTTTTGAGGTTTTACCTCGAATTCAGGTATGTTTACTTATTTTCAAGTCGCTGACGTATGCCACTGTTACACATCTTTTAAAATTGTGCAGAATGGATCTTTTAAAATGATAAAAAAAACTTGGGGCGCCTGGGTGGCGCAGTCGGTTAAGCGTCCGACTTCAACCAGGTCACGATCTCGCGGTCCGTGAGTTCGAGCCCCGCGTCAGGCTCTGGGCTGATGGCTCAGAGCCTGGAGCCTGTTTCAGATTCTGTGTCTCCCTCTCTCTCTGCCCCTCCCCCGTTCATGCTCTGTCTCTCTCTGTCCCAAAAATAAAATAAACGTTGAAAAAAAAATTTTAAATGATAAAAAACTAAAATAGTGTTTAAATAGTTTTATTTATACACATATGCTTTGAATTTAAAATTACTTACATCCAGCACTATATATTATTAAGTCTAACGGTAATATTTTTAGTGGCCGCGAAGTGATCGAATGTGCTCCACTGTTTTGAAAATCTTGATTTAACATTTTGTTAACACTGTTAAATTCAAAGGTCTGCTTCTAACTTCAGCTTATTTTGATACTTGGTTTTTGCGTCTGTATGTTATAACTGGAAAAGATACCTCACAATGATATGCAGATGTGACTGGACACAGTGTACCATTGGCTTCGCTCAGAAAATCATGATGCTCATTTTTCATTCCTACCCATCAATTATGCAAGGGTTGTTATTGAAATTTAGCTAGGAAATTTCCATCTTTCCTGATGCCAATCATGCGTTCTTGCAAATTCACCGTAAGGTGTTTCTGTCTCTCTATTTTTAACAAGTGGGTTTTAAAAAGCATTGAAATTCTTTGTTTGGAAAAAAAAATCTTTTTTTAAAAAATTTTTTAACGTTTATTTATTTTTGAGACAGAGAGAGACAGAGTATGAACGAGGGAAGGTCAGAAAGAGGGAGACACAGAATCTGAAACAGGCTCCAGACTCTGAGCTGTCAGCACAGAGCCCGACGCAGGGCTCGAACTCACGGACCGCGAGATCATGACCTGAGCCGAAGTCGGCCGCTCAACCGACTGAGCCACCCAGACGCCCCTAGTCTGTTTCTTCTTTTAATTCTGTTAGTTTTTGCTTCATATATTTGATGGTCTGTTATTAATTGCATAAATGTTTATAGTTGTTATCTTTTTTTGGTGTATCAAAACTTTTACTAATGCATAATGTCCTTCTTTGTCTTTTATAACCTCTTCTGACTTGAAGTCTGTTTGTCTGATATTATTACAGCCACTCCTGCTCTACTTTGATTACTGTTTGCATAGAATATTTTTTTTCAGCCTTTTCACTTTCAGCCTATTTGTGTCTTTGGATCTAAAGTGAATTTCTTCATTTTTCCAAAAAAGACATCCAGATGGTTAACAAACACATGAAAAGATGCTCAACATCACTCATCACCGGGGAAATACATCTCAAAACTACAATGAGATACCACCTCATACCTGTCAACATGGCTAAAATTAACAACACAGGAAACAACAGGGTTTGGTGAAGATTTAGAGAAAGGAGAACACTCTGAGAGTGTTGGTGGGAATACAGAATGGTGCAGCCACTCTGGAAACCAGCATGGAGATTCCTCAAAGAGTTAAAAATAGAACTACCCTATGACCCAGCAATTGCATTACTAGGTGTTTACCCAAAGGATTAAAAAATACTGAATCGAAAAGATACACGTACCCCAATGTTTATAGCAGCATTATCCACAAGAGCCAAATTATGGTAAGAACTCAACTGTCCATCGACAGATGAATGGATAAAGAAGATATGGTATGTGTGTGTATATATATATATATATACACACACACACACACACACACACACAATGGAATATTGCTCAGCCAGAAAAAGGAATGAGATCTTGTCATTTTCAACTATGTGGATGGACCTAGAGAGTATAATGCTAAGTGAAATAAGTCAGAGAAAGACAAATACCATATGATTTCACTCATATGTGGAATTTAAGAAAACAAATGAACATAGTGGGGTAAAAAGAGAGGCAAACCAAGAACAGACTCTTAACTTTAGAGAACAAACTGATGGTTACTGGATGGGAGGTGGGCGAGGGCGTGGATGTGGGGGGTAACGGGTTAAACAGGTGATCGGTAGTAAGGAGGGCACTTATTGTGATCAACACTGGGTGTTGCATGTAAGTGATGAATCACTAAATTCTACACCTGAAACAAATATTGCGCTGTATGTGAACTAGCTGGAATTTAAATAAAACTTGGGAAAAAAAGAACTATCAAACTTTTTTAAAAATAAAAATAAAGTGAGTCTCTTGTAGACACCATATAGTTGGATGAGGTTTTTTAAATCCACACTACCAGTCTTTGTCTTTTGATTAGAGAAGTTAATCCGTTTACATTAAAAGTAATTACTGATGAGTTACTTAATTCTGTTATTTTGCTCTTTGTTTTCTTTGTGGCTTATAGCTTTTTTTCCCTCATTTCCTGCATTACTGTGCTTATTGACTTTTTGTGTTTAGTTGATTTTTTTGTAATGAAATGTTAAATTCCCTTCTCATTTCCTATTGTGTATATTCTATAGCTATTTTCTTTGTGGCTACCATGGGGATTTCATTTAACATCTTAAAGTTATAGCACTCTAATTTGAATGAATACCAGCTTAGTTTCAATAACATACAAACGTCTGTTCCTTTACAGTTTCCTTCCCAACGCTTTTGGTTGTTGATGTCAGAAAGCTACATCTTCATATGTCATATGTCATGTTTTCAAAAACACAAACTAATAATTGTTTTATTTTGTTTTTAAATGAATCAGACTCTTAAGTTGTGTAGAAAACAGGATGTGGAGTTACAAATCAGAGTTGTAATAATACTAGTTTTTATAATTTCCCATGTATTTATTTTTAATGGGATTTTGATTTCCTTATGCAACTTTCAGTTACTGTCTAACGTCCTTCCTTTCAACCTGCAAAACTCCCTTTAGCATTTCTTACAGGGAAGGTCTAGAAGTAATGCACTCCCTCAGCTTCTGCGTACCGGAGAATGTCTTAAGTTCTCCTTCACTTTTGAAGGACAGTTTTGACAGACATGGATGGATAGGTTTTTTGGCTTTTTGTTTGTTTGTGTGTTTGTTTTCGCTCTTCAAATATATCAGCCCATCGCATTCTGGCTTCCTAAGTTTCCGATGAGAAATCTGCCGATAATCTTACCAAGGATCCTTTGTGTGTGATAAGTTACTTCTTTCTTGCTGCTTTAAAGATTCTTTGTTTTGGGGCACCTGGATGGCTCAGTCGGCTAAGCATCTGACTTCAGCTCAGGTCATGATCTCACAGCTTGTGAGTTCGAGCCCCACATCGGGCTCTGTACTGACAGCTCAGAGCCTGGAGCCTGCTTTAGTTTCTGTGTCATCTTCTCCCTCTCTCTCTCTCTCTCTCTCTCTGCCCCTCCCCTGCTCACATTCTGTCTCTCAAAAATAAATGTTAAAAAAAAAAAGATTAATAAAACCCCTGGAAGTCACTTCAGCTGGATGAGGAGTGGCTTATAACAGCAGAGGGGGTACAACAGCAGGAGCTGTCTACCTTTGTGTCTGCACCTATGGGATCGGAAGCAGCCATCAGCCATTAGAATTCAAAGCCCTGGTATCTGGAGAACGTGACTTTTATTGCCCCCTGGCTCCCACAAGCAGCCTGCAAGCAGCTCCAGAAACACGTGCACAGTTGTGTGCCCCGAGTGGGGAAGTAGCTATCGAGGAGCTAAAAGCTAAAACTGATCCAAGTGCACCATCTCAGCCTTTCCCTGGAAGTTGCAAGTCTTCAACTGACTCCAGAACTCCAAAATAGCTACATGAGACAGAGTCTACCAGTATGATTGTTGTCTGAGTGGAGAGCCAGATTCCTGATGCTTCCTAGCCTGTCATCTTTCCAGGATCCTCCTTGCCTGCTTGATTTTTAAGGGTCTTGTAAATTGTGCTGCCTCCATGCTATCAATAAGTAATATCCAAACCACAAGGGGAGGGTCATTGGTTATGAGAATGGATATAAACCTATATGCTAAATAGGCCTATTAATATTTGCAAGGAATATGGCCAACTTTTAGCCATATCATTTTTTTAAACAATATTTTACATTGGCACATGATTACAAAGAGCTTGTGTGAGTAGGCACAAAATAACAGCTTTGCCTTTATGGTTTATTGGCAGGTATCTTTTGTTGTTGCTTTGTTATCATTGGCTTGTTTCTAAGGGTTGGTTTAATTGAAACATGAGCACACAATCTGTAAATCCACTTCCCACGGCCCAAATCTTGTGTTCCAAACTGTTGAAAAGTGAGATGCCTGAGACTACCATGGTCAGCTCCTCTGAAACCCTTAGCCTAGGACACCTCCCACTTTGAGTGTGCAACACGGCCAAAGGAGATGTGGAATAAGTGTGGGCAAGCTTTTTACTAAATAAGACTGAAGCACAATTTTATTTTCATAAGATAAATGCATATAAACAGTTTTAGTTCCTAATATTGGTTCCATAATCCTATTTTGGAAACCACTAATTCAGGCCAATAATTACATGATGGTAAGGCCTCAAGAAGCCTGCTTCTCTTTCTTGGCTCTCTGACCCTGTTAGTAGGTATCCCTCATAAGGGGCATTTTCCAGTAAGGTGAGTAATTTTCAGTCTAATTCTAAGGGTTTAAACCTTCCTTTTCAAAGCTATGCTATCTTAGTGACCTAAACAAAATATAAGCTGTACAGTATAATACAGAGATGTCATGAATTTTTTGTGGTTGGTTAAAATTTGCACCTCTGAAAATGGGCTGTGGCTTTTCTTTGCTGTCTTACGGCAGAATTATTCACTTTGTTATAATCAGCTCTGACAACATTGAGAGAGCCATTTAAAATTAGTCATTTTTTTTTCTTCCAGAGCTTAATAGACACCTACTTATGCAAAGGCAGAGAAAGGATCCTTGCATTTCCAGGAAACAGTCATGAGACTGTGCAAATAGCGGTCTGAGACAGCACAGTGGCTAACAGAATTTTAGGCCATTCAGGAAATGGGAAAGCAACATGAACAAGGTAAAGAGCAAATTATGAATGAATTCCTTTTTCTAACAGACTGTCCAAGGAATTAGACAAAGAACATTAAATCCCATAGGAAGAATGAAGAACAATTTGACCTGTTGAATTAGTAGACTGAATCATCAGGAAATGAACAAAATTTATCCTTAGCCATCCAGCCTCTCCCTTTATTAATAATCATCTCTAATATTTTTACAACACTTGGAAATTTACTAAAGCTCTTCTTGTTGGTGGCGCCCTCCTTTTCCTGTTCTTCCCTGTTCCCATGGGCTTTCATCAAATCTGATCAACTCATTTCCAGGAAGCAACTTCAAATCCTTTACGGAATAAGGCAGGGTCAAATTGGAAACAAAAATCATTCAAACAAAGGTAAAAATGACTGATAATGTTTAATGCGTGACCTTTCCAGAGGCATTTGTATTTTACCAGATGATAAGGTCTTAGATGAATCTGTAATTTTATAAATCAGGCAGCAAAAGAGGTTTTCTGGGGGGAAGGGAGGGCATAGGACTTGCAGTGTCCTTTTTGATATTTCTGCAATGAAAATATTTAGGAAGTCATTTTGCTCTCTGGCAAGGTATTCCTCTCCCTGAGTCTATATATCTGATAGCACACATTTCTTAGATTAGTTGAATTTAATTAGAGTCCGGATTTTCATACCATCCAAAAATACAGACTCTCGGAATTTTAGAGATCAAAAGAATCTTAGCGTTATTTTGGCCAAACCTCTTACCTTGTAGATAAGAAAATTGAAGGCAAGAAAGTCTAAATCATTCTGATTAAAGCTGCAAGATCCAACTACATTAATAATCAAGGAAGCTGATAATACAAGGACTAAACATTGAATTGATCTAGATAGTATCTTGAAATGTATTATTGTTTTTTAGACACAGGCCAAGCATAGTATGCTTGGACTATTTGTTGTTGTTGTTTTTCCATAAATCTGAGTGAACCATATTTGAGCAGTGGGAGATGTTACTATTCCCGTGCCTATTGTGGTGTTGTTTTGATCTGGTATAATCATTACCTTTTGTCCCCCTATTAATCATTAGTACTTGCACTGAACTTTTTAATTGTCCACATATTCATGAAATTTAATATATAGAAGACTACTAGAAAAGTCAACAGGTTCTTTTTAATATTGGGTTCTTTCATCACATTACCAAAGATGTCCTTCCTTAAAATACAATATTGTTGAGCTGCTGGATTCTTTGTTAGCTTTACACTGTCATAGATTTTGACGGAAAATCTTTAGAGGTCATGTTGGTCAGCCACACACATCATCTTTTCAGATGAGGCGCTAACATCCAAAGGGCCACATACCTAATTTGTAGCAGAACCAGAATGAGAGCCTAAATCCCCTTAATCTGAGTCCAGATCTCTGTCCACCATACCACATGGCACCATTTTACAAGTGCAGAAGTCTCTGGTGGCTCCAGAAAGACACTTGTCCCATATTCTTCCAACCTAGAGAATACTGACTGGCATGATTCCTTTGTTGTAAATCCAATTCTGGAAGGAGAGGAGATGAACTTATTCTCCCAGGCTTCCTGAGATCATGGGAAATATTCACAAATGATGTGTGAGCCTCTAAGAGTCTGATTTTTCCATTCAGTTCCCTCTTGTTTTGCTTGGCCTTCTGAGGAAGGAAAATGTGTAACTGAGTGATAAAGTCAATAAAACCTGAATTGGCTGTTTGTTTTATATTTCTCTCATTAGGTATTTCCATTTTGTGCTTAAAATTCAGAAGCTCATCTTAAAGAGCAAAAGTTACACTCAAGACTAACGTCAAAGAATTTCTGGGAAAACTGAGAAACCAAGATCCTGGTCCTTGGAGGAACTGTTCTTTCTCAGAAAAGCCTGATGAGTCATCCTGGTTGTAGAAGTTTCTAATCTGCCATGAAAATTGGGCATTTACGATTCAAAGATTTCGTTGGCTGCATCTGCCCTGAATCATCTGGAGGAAAATTGGAAAAATCAAAACACGAGAAACAAAAGCAAGTGTTAAATGACTGCCTGAGGTTTTTTTCCCCCCAAGTTTTGATTTAAATTCCAGTTAGTTAACATACAGTGTAATATTAGCTTCAGGTGCACAATATAGCGATTCAACACTTCTGTACATTACCCAGTGCTTATCAGAGCAAGTGCACCCCTTAATCCCCATCACCTGTTTTACCCATCCCCACCCCTCCTCCAGTAATCCTCAGTTTGTTCTCTCTAGTTAAGGTTGTTTCTTGGTTTTCCTCTCTTCCCCCACCCCCTGCATGTTTGTTTCTTTTATTTCTTAAATTCTACATGTGAGTGAAATCCTATGGTGTTTGTCTTTCTCCGACTCACTTATTTTGCTTAGTGTAATACTCTCTAGCCTGAGTCCCTTCTCATCCAGATTTACAGTAATGGACACCATCAAATTCACACCTGTATTAGCATCAAGGAACAATTCAATTCTGCCTGGAATGCAATTGGAAATTTAAGGCGCAGATTTTGATGATTACTAACTTAATGAAAGAACATGGTTTAGTTGGATATGCGACACACAATCAAAAATCATCAAGATTTGTTGAAAATTTTTGATCAAAAATTTGTTGAAAGGAAAATATCAGGTATGAGAAAGGACTGAAGTGATCCAATGTGACTTTGTAATCAGAAGCCAGCATACTGTTGGCATGATATGGTGTATTTTATTTTATTTTATTTTATTTATTTATTTTTTAAAGAAATCTGCTTTAGGAGCCATATTACCATGAGCATCCATGTATTTAAATTTTTTTAAACGTTTTTATTTATTTTTGAGACAGAGAGAGACAGAGCATGAACGGGGGAGGGTCACAGAGAGAGGGAGACACAGAATCTGAAACAGGCTCCAGGCTCTGAGCTGTCAGCACAGAGCCCGACGCGGGTCTCGAACTCACGGACCGCGAGATCATGACCTGAGCCGAAGTCGGACACACAACCGACCAAGCCACCCAGGCGCCCCAATATGGTGTATTTTAAACGTAAATGCTCATTAAGACCATTGTTGGAGAAGTTTTGATAAAATAGTAGTGTCTCTGGAATGCTAAGCTCTGAGTTCTGATTCCTAATAAGAAGGGACATCCATCCACACATAAGTTGCAGTTTCAAGGAGTCACACTCATTTAAGACTTCAGCCAAGAAACCCCTGGTGCCTAGAAAATGGGAGAAAACACACACACACACACACACACACACACACGGGAGATTGTACCAAATGAAGGAGATCTGTTCTTAGCCACACCTCTTCTTTGGTCTTCAGAAGGTTTACTGTTCACAGCTACCAAACATCGAACCACTAGCAGCTTGTGCTTGCTTCTTCACACAAGCAGTAATTACCTTTAAGCTTATATTAATTACTGGGATGATGAATATAATCTGATGCCAATGACTAGATCACCTGGGCCAGTCTTGTCAAGTGTCACAGCCTCTGAGATGCCTTCTCTGACTACCCAGTCCACCTATCAGACACCTCTGCCCACCGCAAAATTTTGTTTTTTTGGAAACAACCATGATTATCTAAAATTATCCTTTCTTTTCTTCTTCTTTTCTTTCTTTCTTTCTTTCTTTCTTTCTTTCTTTCTTTCTTTCTTTCTTTCAAGTTTGGTTACATGTTTACAGTCCGTTTCCTTGTAAGCACTGTAAGGTCATTTTTCTTGAAGATCAAGTCCACTGCTGGATCTCCAGCATCTAGCCTGGAGCCTGGCACATGAAAGACATGGGATAAATATTTGTTAAATGAAAATCCCAAAACCAAAGGCAGATGGACTTAATTATGTTTTTTTTTCTTTCCTTTGGAATGAAAGCTAATGCAAGGGAGAAACTCCTCTCCGACAAATAGAGAAATCGGAAAAAGTTGGAAATGACTAAAGAAGAAAACTGAATTAAAAAAAAAAATGGAACAAGATGATTGAAAAATAAAGAGTAAAATTAAATGATTATTAATTTTTATTAAATGATTTAAATGATTTTATGGGCAAAAATTCAAAAGTAAGCAAAATGATGAAAAAGTAGAAATAGATTTGGCAAAAAAAAAAAAAAAAGTAAGGTATTGGGTGGAAGGTTTGAAATGCAGCGTTGGGATTCCCTGCAGTTGTTCCTCAGGAATTAGAATCCTGGATGAATCAGAAGAGCAGACGATCCGGATTTTTTGACACCAAAAATAAGAAATCGATCATTGGAGACAGCCCAGATTCAAATCCTGGAAAGTGGAGATAATTCTGAATTGAGGCTTAAAGGAAATAAACATGTAAAGGTCTTAGCACTGAAACTGCTGCTTAGTGAGTGTTCGAAACTCTCACCTTTTATTTTGTGTTTAAAATCAACCACCAGGTTGCTCCTGAAATCAAAGGAGTGGAGATTTGTATGGAACGTCAGCAACCTTCCTGCAGGCAACATTTTGTACCATCTCTCCCCCTATGGTTGGGCATTTGAGTTTGCACTAGAACTGTACCCCTGGAAACAAAAGGAGAATTAATACGAGTAAGGATTCCACTTACAGTCTTTGTATAGACACATGCATCATCAAAGGCTCACCTCCATCCTGCACTATATTATTACCATAATCTCTACCTACTTCCGTTATGGCTCTCGGAACCTGCAGCTGTGTTCATACCCTTTTCTCCTGGAGGAAAGTCTTCCAAAGAAGAGGTTTGTCTAAGTTATTGTTATGGACTGAGTTGTGTCCCCTCCCCATCAATTCATAAGTTGAAGTCCTAACTCATAGTGTGACTAGATTTGGAAATAGGGCCTCTGAAGAGGTAATTAAGACTAAATGAAGTCATGAGAGTGAGCCCCCAACCCAATAGGACTAGTGCCCTTATATGAAAAGTTTACCAGGGATGCACACTCACAGATATAAAGGGCTAAGTGAGGTCCCAGGGAGAAGCAGCTATCTGGAAGCCACGTAGAGAGGCCTCAGGAGAAACAAAACCTAACAACACCTTGATCTTGGACTTGTAGCCTCCAGAACCATGCAAAGTAGATTTCTGTTATTTAAGTTACCCAGTCTGCCGTTTTCGTCCTTTGTTAAGGCAGCCTTAGCCAACTAACACATTTATCTATGATGGAAATGGAAGACTGGAACTCAGCATCCCTTCCAACTTCCTTCCAGTATGTCTTCTTGTACTGTAGAGACCAGAGAGCTTAAAATATTCTCTTCCGGTCTCAAATGTAAATTAGTCTCACGGATTGGATGCACCCAAGGGACATTGGAAGGTGGAAGTGAGGCAGGGCCATCTTCGGGCTGCTGTGGGTGTTGCTGGGACAAGTACAGTCATGAAGTGCTGGAACTCAACAGTTCCTGAACGGGATCTTCTGATTCTCCGACCCCTGATGGTGGCAGGGTGGCGGCCATCTTGACAATGTTCTGAGAGTCATTTCTGGAACCCTGGTCTAGATGTAGCTCCTCAAGTCTTTCCTACTATGTCATAAGTATTTAGTGATCTGTAGAAAATCTCTTTCTGCTTAAGAAAGCAAGATAAGTGTCTGTTTTTTTGCAACTGAACCCGAACTGATGTAGTCTTTTCTGTGTCTTTGGTATTGAGCACAATGCCGGGCATACATAAATGGTAAACCAATCCTTATCGTTGTTGTTTAAACCAGTGGTTCTTCATCTTTGATGGCTATTATCATACCCTATAAGCCAATAAAGAACATGAAGGTCCAGACTCACTGAGGGAGAATAAGTCCCTGGTTTTTTATTTTTATCAAGTTCCTTAGGAGATTCTAATGACCACCAAAGTTTGAGAAGCTCTGGTTAAAAATTCTCTCAGGCATACCAGGACTGGCAATTTTCTAAGCACATGATACTCAGTGACTCTATTTTTTTTTAAATTTTTTTAATGTTTATTTCTGATCGAGAGACAGAGCATGAGTGGGGGAGGGGCAGAGAGAGAGGGAGAGACAGAATCAGAAGCAGGCTCCAGGGTCTGAGCTGTCAGCACAGAGCCCAACGCAGGGCTCAAACTCACCGACCGTGACATCATGACCTGAGCCGAAGTCGGTCCTCAACTGACTGAGCCACCCAGGCGCCCTCAGTGACTCTTTTTTATTCTCATATAGACCTTATGAAATAGGAAGTCATATTACCCTCATCTCTTAAATGAGTAAACTGGGGCATAAAGAGCCTTGGAAAAATACCCAAGATCACACAGCTAGTAAGTAGATCTTAGCATCTAAACCCAAAACCCAAAGGACTTAGACCATGAGCCCCCAAGCTCATGACCACTATACTCTTATGCTTGGATTCTCTCCTCTTGGAAGGTCCTAAAGATGAATCTCATTTAAATTTAAATCAGATTCCTCTAAATAAGTTTTTAAAACTTAACAAGATCCCAGTCTCACTGATAAGGTCATTTAGTTAATAAAGGAAAATATTGGGATAACAAAACTTTTTTTAGCCAACCAATAGTCTCTAGGGTAGATGCCAACAAGCTTCAAAGTCTAATAAAATTTATTTAAATCAAGCGATAGCTTGAAGGAATAATTGCTTTCAGATACCAAACTAATAATTCCATGGATATTATTATTATCTTTGAAGTGAAGAATAGCAAACTGACCCTTAGGTCCCTCCATTCATTATTAGAAAAAACATTATACATTTTCGAGAAGAATAGATCTAAATAGTACTATTTAGCTGCAGAGTCCCACAGTCCTTTTTTCTTACTAATCGTATTTCTTACATTTTCAAGATTGCATCTCCAAAATTTAATAAAATCTTATTATTCTTCTAATGCCTAGAAATTAATAATGTAGAGGAAGATATTGGAAGATGTTCAGAGGTACCTCTTATAGAGATGTGCAAAAATGCACAATGAATAAAAGGAAAATATCCTCCCTTTTTAAACTTTGTAAACTCTTTGGTCAATAGAAGTTCTCAATTTTAAGTTTATCATTAAAAGAGAATACTTCTGAAAACTTCTGAAGTTGTCATTTTTATCACTTGTTGGGCTTGTAAGACAAAAGTGGGACCTAAACATTTTTAAGGCAGAAATTACTCTCATTTATCCCAGAGATGAAATCTGTTGTAAAAGAAGCTGGGTTCAAATCCCAGCTCAGTTATTATGAACTTTATTGTGAATTTTGACAAGTTATCTAACATTCATATTATTTTCTTAATCTGTAAAACTTAGAGAAAATAACCCCTACCTTATGAAGTGTAACAAGGGCTAAATGAGATCATTTTTTTCCCTCCATGTCGAATCTCTGCAGCTCTGGAGAAGAAAGAAAGAAAGAAAGAAAGAAAGAAAGAAAGAAAGAAAGGAGAAAAGAGAGAAAGGAAGAAAGAAAGAAGGAAAAAGAAAGAAAGAAATGAATTAAGAAAGAAGACAATGAGACAATGACAGCAACAAACCATAAACACCAAAAGTAACATTCTGGAATCAAGGGAAAGCATGAAATGAATTATTAGAAAGTTTGAGTGTGAACTTGGAGTCCTGCCTCCATTTTGTGTGATGTGAAGCAATTATCTTAATTTTACTCTTGGAAAGAACAAATTTCACTCTTATCAAAAGGAAAGAGAATTTTTGACTTCCCAGATTTGTTCTAATTCTGACAGTCCATGTTGCAAGAATATAAAAAGTAATTCTTAAAATTTATGAAAACGTTTACATCTTAACTCATTTACTGAGTACCTTAAAATGTGCTCTTCAACTCTCCACATTTCTTATTCACTTCATTTATTTTTATTGTCAAGTGAAGTTATTCCAGCGTATGAGTCATTTGAGATGGAAATACTTATCTGATGTAATGTGTCAAAGATATTCTTTTAAAGTGTTTCCAGTATGGTTAGATATTAAGTCATACACACACACACACCCACACCCACCCCCCCCCCCCCCACACACACACACACAAATGGTCTGTCTAAAATACTAGTGGTGAATCACAGCCTCCCCTCCCTTCCTCCTTGGGGCTGAGGTTTGATTTTACCACTTTCCCTTTCCCTTAACAGAAGTGCTATTTGACATATGTTTCATGTTTAGTTCTATGAATTAAACTTTGTATTATTTTGGGACTCTGGAAAGAATATCACATATTATTTGGGACCCAACAGAATGGACCACTCTGGACCCAGATGCCAGCCAAGGGGTACTCTTCGAGGGCCTCTAGACCCAGCTCAAGAGACCAGTCCACAAGAGTGGAGTCTAAGTCAGCAAGGACAAACCAGGAACAGAAGAATAAGGCAGCAGGGTAAAGGACCAAAGAGCCCCATAAAACGGAAACTCAGAATAGATGTGTGGTAGAGACAGTCAAGATATAAGGGAGACAACGAGGGGTCAAAGTAGAATAAGAATCTGTGGATGATGTATGACTAGGACAAAGGCTTTTGAAGAATGATGCTAACAAGATAGGTACCTCTTGTGATGGTTAATTTTATATGTTAAGCTGGTTAGACTACAGTGCCCAGTTGTTTGGTCAAACACTAATTTAGATATTACTTGTGAAGGTTTATGGTAGGTATGGTTAGCATCTACAATCAGTTGACTTTAAGTAAAGCAGATTGCCCTCCATAATGTGGGCCTCATCCAATCAGTTGAAGACCTTAAGAGCAAAAATGGAGATTTCCTGGAGGAGAAAGAATTCTGCCTCAACACTGTCACTTAGAAATCTTGCCTGAGGGGTGCCTGGGTGGCTCAGTCGGTTGAGCATTTGACTTCGGCTCAGGTCATGATCTCACAGTTCATGTGTTTGGGCCCCGCATTGGGCTCTGTGCTGATAGCACATCGGATTCTGTGTCTCCCTTCCTCTCTGCCCCTCCCCCACTCTGCCTCTCTCTCTCAATCTCTCTCTCTCTCTCAAGCATAGATGAACATTAAACAAATTTAAAAAAAGAAAGAAAGAAATCTTGCCTGAGTCTCCAGGATGCTGCCCTATGGATTTTGGACTGAAGACATCAATTCTTACCCAAGTTCCCAGCATGATGACCTGCCCTATAGATTTCATATTGTCCAGTTCCCACGTGTGAGTTATTTCTTAAAATAATTCTCTCTCTCTCTCTCTCTCTCTGTCTCTCTCTCTCTCTATGTCCTATTGGTTCTGTTGCTTTGGAGAATCCTACTGTGGATAATACCTCTGTTGTCATTCTTCTTCTCTAATGCAAAAAAGTAAAGTTTGGAAGACTCTGCTGGGCTGGAATTTTGGGGCTAAAGCTGCAAGACTACAGCCAAGCAGTTCCACTAGGAGGAAATTGAAAATCCTCATTCTTTTTTCGCCCACTTCAGGCATACCTGCTACATTCCTGGCATCACATGAAGTACTAGGGGTAGGTCTGGTTCCCCCAGAAGTAGACTCTGAAATAAAAATTTGAGTGTTCGTAGTGTATTCGGGGTGATCTCAGCAAACACATGTAGCACAGTAGGGAAGTGAGACAGGGCAAGGGAGAAAAAACAGGAAATGTTAATGAGTAGGATACAGCTAGTTGCCATGGAGTATGCTGACAACCAAGGACAAAGTGGTGTAGAAGTTCTGTGAATGCACGGAGACCCTAGATGGAAGAAATGGCAGCAGCACATCAAGTCCTCCTTTTCCCCCTTGATTTCCCACTTGAAAGACCTCCCCTTGCCAAGACGCCCACTTTGTTCCAGGCTCCCTGGCTTTGCTCTTTGCAATGCACAGAGTTTGTGTCGGGCTTAAGTCATGGTAACAGACGTGTGGGTCCCTTCCCTAGGACCCCTCTTGTTAGTGAGCGCCTGCGGTGGGGGCTGCTGGTTATACACTAGAGTTCCATGCTCTGCTCCTAGATAACTAAGCTTGTGACATACAGTTTTTGATCTTCTTTCTAGGCCTAGAACTTAATCCTAATTCTCCGTACGCATCCAGATGGACAAATTTTACCTTCCCTGATGGACAAGGACAGGTCCCACTGCAACCTTCAATTTGATCTCAAGTAATTAATATCGCAGCTGTTCTAGTCTCATATATGTATTTGCCCTGTACATGTTGCTATGCCTTCAAGAAAACTGGAAACAAACAAACAAACAAAAAGAATGCAGACTGTGTGAGTTTTCCAGGAGGCAGTGGAGGAAAGGCCATACAAAATAAGAAAGAACAATAAAAAATGACACATCCTGGGGTGGAAATTGTGTGTGTGTGTGTGTGTGTGTGTGTGTGTGTGTGTGTGGTGTAGTTTCGCTGGGGGAGGTGAGAAAGCAGAGCTATGATTAGAGAATTGAGGAGAAAATGAGTCAAGTAGATCTTGCTCTACTGTGTTACCCAAAACCTAGACGAAGTGTCTGGAGAAAGTAGGCCATCCATCACTTAGCAGCAGTAAGCTTCTTTTGCTCCAAGCAGTATAGATTGTATTAGAGAATAAGTTATTTCCAGTGCTCACTTCTGCTTGTACAACCAGAGAGAATAATCTAGAATTCTAGTAGAGTGACTTCTAGATACAGGAAAGTGTTCACTGAAAGTCATTTATGAACAAGCTGTTTTCTTCACAAGTAATCAGTTTTTGTCTTTTTTTAAAACATAATAACACAAAAATTCTGTTCTTGTCACATAATCTTTTACTCATAGACCTTGGTTTGCAAATGGGTCAACATTATTTATTTTTAACTTTTAAAATGTCACCATAATACTGAGAAAAATGCCACATCAATAAGTACTATAATTTAGATTCCAGGTTCTGAACATCACATGACCAACACTCTGAATGATAAGTGATCCTGATATTGCCCGACTCTAATTTAATTGTGGTCCAATTGGCTCAAATGTCAGTCAGGAATGCTCACTTACAAGTGTTCATATCACAATGCCAATCTGACACCGAAGGTGTTTTGGACAATATGGTAGAATCAACAGGCCATTCTTCTCCATCTTTCTCCCAGAATTGAGGATAAAATATCAGATCATTTCTTGCCCTTCTGTTGGGGATAGAGGTGGTCAGGTGACAGGTGACACAGCTTTGGGCAATACGATGCATGGGAAAGTCAGAGAGAGACTTACACAGTCATTGAGAACTCTTTTGCCTTCTTCCTGCCTTCCTTTGTAGACAGTGGTAGAATAATGTCATATTTGGATCTGCAGCAGCCACCTTAAGACAGAGTCAGTAAACTGAATGGTGAAGACCAACTAAGAATGGCAGAATGGGAAAGAAGGAAAGAGCTTAGATTTTTGATGATGTTGTTGAGGCATTAATCCAACCTTTGTACATTCCTTCAGACTTGTTGCTAATAATAAATATTCTGTTGTTTATACCACTGTTACTTGGATTTTTCGTGCACTTTATATTTAACATGAAACCAACACAGTCTCTGAGATTGTTCATGAAATCAATAGCCCCAATCCTTCCCATTGACACAAAATAGCCTGGGGCCAGAGGTAAGAAAGATGGAGAAATGGAGTATAGTGTAGGGGCATAAAATTTTTTCCTCTTCCATTCTAGGTTCTTTGGCTGGTCTAATAATTAAATTGATATGAGTCAAATTAATGGGAGGAAAACAAACAAAACGTCATGGATAGTGAATCCCTCAAAAGATATGAAGACTCAAGGACCGCTAGTTAATTGAAGCTTATGTAACATTCTGAGCTAAGGAAAGGGGTAGGGGTTCGGGGATACCAAGGGGAGGAATATCATTCACAGGGAGGCAGAGAAGATGTTTAGGAAACAAAGGTTGTCCTCATATGCAGATACATTTTTTAGAGAAAAAGATCTCTCTGTTATAGCTCTCTTCCTGGTACAGGTCCCCTTTCAATACAAACTTAAGCAGTTGAGTAAAGGACTTTTCCTGAATCTGCTGGCTAAATGCCTAGGTCAAAATAATCTTTATGCCTAAAGGCATACTTTGGGGTAGCAAAATTCGCTTTCCTCCAATAGCATGCTCTGATATTCAGCTTGGATTCAGAAGCCAGATCTGACCTCCTTGTAAAGAGAGGTGGCAAACAGAATCACAAGGGGCTTTGCTCTTGAGGGTTTTTCTGAGCCTTGGGATTCAAGCAACTCTGGGCTTTTGTAGTGTTGGGAGCACCAAGAAGCAGCACCCTGGACAGTAGCTTTGAGGGGTTGGATACCACCAAAGCAGGCAGGGCGGATCACAGACTTTTTCCTAAGCCCATGTATGCCACTTCCTGACGATTCCCAGAAGTATCAGGAAGAGACTTTGAAGAGGAGTGTGAGATCCTGTGCTGGCATATGGGGGCCAACTATCCGGTGACAGACAACTGGTATCACAATGAGCTCATTTGTTACCAGACAGGAGGCCTGTGGCATTTGTGGTACATGCAACACACAGAATACTTGCTATTTATTTTAAGTAGGCTCTTGACAACATAAAATTAAATCTATTCTAGTACAGCATGCTCATAGCAGTGTCTCCTGAAACAATAGCTGAAAATACTTTCATTGTGGATTCTGCAGTTTATGCAAGCCTCATTTTTGTGTTCGGCTCACAAGGTTTTTGTGTTTGTTTTAAGTTTATTTTTTTTTTAATTTTTGAGAGAGAGCAAGCAGGGCAGTGGCAGAGAGAGAGAGAGAGAGAGAGAGAGAGAGAGAGAGAAACAGAATCCCAAGCAGGCTCCACGCCATCAGTGCAGAGCCTGACGCGGGGCTCGAACTCACAAGTACACAGGGTGTTTTTGATGTGGTCCTCATCTTTGCTCAGATGACGCGACTGGTCAGTGGTTTCCTCCCACCCTCTTGCCCACAGTGAAATCTGTCACAATGTTATATACAAAATAAATCAAAGCGGAGCAGATCTGAGAAAGGCAGACCTTTACACATGTTGGTCCGGAAGTGCCTTTGCTTTGAATTTGAGGGGCTTTTGAGGAGAATTCAATCTGCATTTATTTTACTTTTGTTTCTCTTTGTATAGTTTTTTTAAATGTTTATTTATTTATTTTGAGAGAGAGAGAGAACAGGGGAGGGGTAGAGAGAGAGAGAGAGGGAGAGAGAGAATCCTAAGCAGGCTCCGTGCTGACAATATACAGCCCTCCATGGCCCGATCCCACCAATTGTGAGATCATGACCTGAGCTGAAATCAAGAGTGGGACACTTAACCGACTGAGCCACCCAGGCACCCCCTGTTTGTATAGTTTTAACTACTCAGATGAGATTGCATTCATTTTGTTATTCATCCATTAGGTTGGGTCATAGTTCACTCTAAAGTGTCAGATGGGGCATCCGGGTGACTCAGTGGGTTAAGCATCCAACTCTTGATTTTGGTTCAGATCATGATCTCATGGTCAGTGGGATAGGGCCATGTGGGGCTCTGCATGGTGACAGCTCGAAGCCTACTGGGGATTTCTCTCTCTCTCTCTGTCTCTCTGTCTCTCTCTTTCTCAAAATAAATAAACTTAAAAAAATGGCAGAACAAGAGTGTTTTCCCAATTCCCTCCCACTCTCAGTAGAGTAAGGATTTCTAAGGCAAAGTTCTCATTGTGCGGTGGAGATGGAAATCTACGCTTTCTGTTTCTACAGGGACAATGACTTTAATAAAATTTCTGGGGTGCCTGGGTGGCTCAGTTGGTTTAGTGTCCAACTTCGGCTCAGGCCATGATTTCACGGTTTGTGAGTTCAAGCCCCGCATTGGCTCTGTGCTGACAGCTTGGAGCCTGGAGCCTGCTTTAGATTCTGTGTCTCGCTCTCTCCCTGCCCTCTCCCTCCCGTTCTCTCTTTCTCTCAAAAATAAATAGTCAAAATAATTAAAATAATACAATTTCTAGAAACACAGATAGGAGTCTAAAGGGATCTGTCTACCACTGTAGCTCTTTTTGTGCTGGCCTCACTATCTCTTTGAGACAGAATTTTTTGGGAGAAAGGACCATTTCTTACTCATCTTTGTATTCCTTGCCTTTCTTAGCACAGAGCAGGTGTTCTGAAAAGTTTTGTTAAATTGAATTGGAAAAAGAGAACAGAGGGCATTCTAGAATTGAATTATAACCCAACACACCTGCTTCTATGTATGTAAGAAACAAATCTTCAATACTAGGATTAAGAATTTTTGTTTTTATTTTGCTTGGGCAGGTCTTCCGAATCAAATCCCAACTTCTTAATTGCTGCTTTAAAGACTGCAAATCGTTCTCCCCTCAGAAAAAAAAAAAACTTAAAAATTGTTTTTTAACCTTTACTTTTGAGAGACAGAACATGAGTGGGGGAGGAGCAGAGAGAGAGAGAGGGAGACACAGAATTGAATGCAGGTTCCAGGCTTGGAGCTGTCAGCACAGAGCCCTACGTGGGGCTCGAGCTTGTGAATGGTGAGATCATGACCTGAGCCAAAGTCAGACACTTAACCGACTGAGCCACCCAGGCACGCCTTTAGAAAAAACTTTTTAAAGCCTCTATCTGTGCAAAGAATTGTACTCAGCACTTTCACATACATTGCTACCTTTATTTACTTTCCATTCCCTTGTCAATAGTATTGGACATTATTTTTATTTGCTCATCTCAAATTTAATATTTATTAATATTTACTGATATTTTAATACTAGGTACATCTTTCCCCATAGTATCCCCTCAGGTAGGTATTTACCTTCCTGTTACAGACAAGAAAGTTGAAACTCTGACATGGGAAGGGACTTATGCAATTTTGGGGTACATAGCAGAGGGAGCTATGTTATTTTCTGGCTCTAGATACCATGGCTTTCTTCTGCTCCACAGTTTCATCTTCTTTCCTTTATGTGCTTTAAGACCCTTCTCAACCTAAGCATTCTTTTTTTTAAAGTTTATTTATTTATTTTGAGAGAGAGAGAGAGAGAGAGAGAGAGAGAGAGAGAGAGTCCCAAGCAGGCTCTTCGCCGACCCTGGTCTCCATCTTATGAACCATGAGATCATGACCTAAGCAGAAATAAAGAGTCAGACACTTAACTGACTGAGCCACCCAGGTGCCCCTCAACCTAAGCATTCTTATCTCTTTAATTATCAATCACCTCACCCCTTTCAGCCTCAAAAGAACTCTCTCCATGGTTTTCTTTCTCTGTTCGAAGTGACGTTTGTGCTGGAGATTTATGCATGGGTTGGGTGTTGGGATGGAGAGGCTCTAAAGGGTTGGGGACATTTACTCATCTACAAGTTGGAGAAATTCAGAGTTGTGGGGGAATGTTTGTAGAGAAACTACATGTTTTGTGGAGTCTGTCATTAATTGCTTTTACATACTTGTTTTTCCTGCCTCTTTCCAAAGTTGTTTTTAATAAACAAACGTGACCAAATGGGTTATTTGGAATCTGTATTTACCATTACAATATTCTGAACAGTAGTATTAGGAATGCCAGGGTGTTGTGCAGAAATTCCAAAGGTCCAGGCCTTTTTCTGTCATGTAGACTTTCTATCATGTACCTGCTCTAGTCCTTTGCTACTCAGAACATAGTTCTTGAACCATCATCATCACAATCTCCTTGGAGCGTGCACCCCAGAAATGCAGATTAGTAGGTCCTACAAGAAGCCTATTGAATCAGAGGATCTGATTCAATATTCCGTTGAAGTTTAATGTAGTTAGGCTAGAGTAGTTTTTGCAGTGATCTTGGTCTGTTTCTTTGGAATCTTTGCTTTGCTTAAGGTACATGCATAAACACATTTGAAATTAATTCTGGATTGTTTTGGTGAGGTTATTCTAATGTTGCTATTATTCCATAGGGATTTTTCCAGCTGTCTTTGGGAATGCCATTCAATTAGTTAAATCAGTTTTTTCTAGATCTACTAAAAATCTTTGATATGTTTCTTTGAAGGCAAGAACCCAGTTTTATTTACCTTTGTGCCCACACAGTTTCTTGTATGTAAATGCTCAATAATTGAAAGCTGAATGGATTTTCTTTTTGAAAGCTGGACAGATTTTGAATAAATGATTGAATGAATGAATACATGAATACATGAATACATGGACGAAGAGGAATCTCGATGGTACATCCCTTGGACTGGGGCAATGTCTCAGCCGTCCTTGAATTGCCAATGCTTCACAGAAAACCTATCAATAAATGCTTCTTGGTTAAGTTGTAGCTGTTTGATGAAAAGATGTTGTCTATTTATTCCCGGTATAAGACCCCAGAGAATAGAAACAGGAGAAGTGGAAAGAAAATGAAGTACTAGCCACCTTCACAATTGTTATCTCAGCCGATCATCACAACATCTTGTGAACTGGTATTATTTTACAGAGATAGATACTGAGTTCTGAAATGTAAGCACCTCACCCAAGAACCTGATAATCCTTGGGAGTAATTTTTCCACGTAACTGTGTGCACAGCCCTGTTTCTGCAGAGACTGAAAGGTGGAAAAGAAAGGATCCATTATAATAAAACACAAAAATACACGACTCTGAGTTCCCCTTGCGCATCAGAGGCGCCGCAGCTCTGGAAGAGGTACAATAAGCAGGAACAATGGCATGAAAAACTACCCCCAACCGGGACGTTTTTCCGCCAGCGGAACGCAAGCGCCGGGACCTTGAGCCGCCGGGGGGACCAGAGAGGAACGGACTCACGGCCCGGCAGTTGCCTGGTAACGCCCGCTGAAGGAGTCCCGGCGTCTGAAGGTCCCGGAGAAGTGTCACTGGCCCCGAGTGGGACCCCGTAGTCCGTTCTCTCCGCGCCAGGCTGTCGCCGCGGCTTGGCGGGCTAGGGCAGGGGAAATGTTGCAGGAGGAGTCGGATCTTTCTCTCGTTATTGCCCAGATAGTCCAAAAGCTCAAGGGCTCCAATTTGTACGCTCAGTTGGAACGGCAGGCCTGGGTGAGTGAGGCCGAGTGGGGAAGGATGGAGACGGGCGGGGCCGCGGCGATGCCTGGTCTCCTGCACCCCGCTCACCCAAGCCGGAGCCCACCTCTGGTCTCCCCAGCTCGGCCCCCGGGCACCGAGGAACCTCCCTTGCAGGTGTAAACCACCGGCTCAGCCTCGCGCGTGGTGTAGTGGATTTTTAAAGGAGGGTGGGGCGCATCCCGCCTTTCTTTAGGCCCGAGAGCGCCGAGGCTCTTCATTCATACTGCAGCCCTTTCCAAGGTCTAATTTTTTAAGCTGCTGGAATCAGTAGCGATGCGTTGGACCACGTCTTCTCTCACATTTTTCGTCCTGTGGGTGGGTTTGGACCCCCCCCACCCCGGTGCCTTTTTGCTTTCCGGCAATCTGTCACCTTCTTGCACTCTGTCCTCTCTGCAGTGATTTCTTACTTTATCGCTCCACCCCGCATTTCCTGAGTATTTTCTAACGTGCCAAGTTCTTTGGAGGCAGAGATTGATCAGGAGATCTTTTTGTGTGAATGTCTTATAAATGGAGTCGTACAGTGTGTAAAGTTGTGTGTCTGGTTTCTGTCATTCGGCATAAGGCTTTTGAGATTTATTCACATTTTGGTATTTCACTAACTCTGTTCCTTTTGATTGCTGAGTAATATTTCAGTGTTTGGATGTACTGTTTGTTTATCCGTTCATTAGTTGCTGGGCATTTTCAGTTATAGTTGTGGGCCGTTTGCGGTTATAGAGATTATGAATAAAGCGGATATATACATTCTGATACAGCTTTTTGCTTGAATATCTTTCTTTTCTTTTGGATAAATACCTAGGAGTGGAAATCCTGAGTTCCGTGGTTAAGTGTATGTTTAATTCTGTAAGAATCTGCCAAAATTTTCCGGAGTGGCTGTTATCGCTTTGCATTTCCACCAACAGTTATGAGGGTTTCAGTTGCTCTGCATCCTTGCTAGCACTTGATGCCAGTTTTTATTAATTCATTTTTGCTTATTAATTACACTCCTCTGGTAGGAGCATAATGATATCCTATTGTGGTTTTAATTGCATTGCCTTTATGACTAATATTGAGCATCTTACTATATGTTAATACCTTCTTTGATGAAGTAGTTTGTGCAAATCTTTTGCCCATTAAAAAAATTTGTTTGTTGGGGCGCCTGGGTGGCTCAGTCAGTTGGGCGTCCGACTTACGCTCAGGCAATGATCTTACAGCTCGTGAGTTCGAGTCCCGCCTCAGGCTCTGTGCTGACCGCTAGCTCAGAGCCTGGAACATGCTTCGGATTCTGTGTCTCCCCCTCTCTCTGCCCCTCCCATGTTCGCGCTCTGTCTCTCTCTGTCTCTCAATAATGAATAAACATTAAAAAATTTTAATTGTTATTTCATTGTTGAATTGTAAGTATTCTTTATATATGACACAGGTCTTTTATCAGATAAGCATCTTGGAAATATTTTCTGTCAATCTGTGGCTTCATCTTTTCATTTCCTTAACTGGATGTTTCAAAGAGCAAAACTTTTTTTATTTTGATGGCAATTTTTTAAATCAGTTTCTTCTTTTGTGATTTGTGTTTTTGTGCTGTGCCTATGAATCTTTGCCTAACCCAATGCCTCAAAAAGTTTCTCCTAAGGTTGGTTCTAGAAGTTTTATGGTTTTAGTTTTTACATTTATATATGTGATGCATTTTAAGTTAATTTTAAAAAATTTATGTTTTATTTATTTCAGAGAGAGAGAAAGAGAGAGAGAAAGAGAGAGAGTGCAAGCAGGGAAGGGGCAGAGGGAGAGGGAGACACAGAATCCAAAGCAGGTTCCTGGCTCTGAGCTAGCTGTCAGCACAGAGCCCGACGTGGGGATTGAACCCACCAACTGTGAGATCATGATCTAAACTTGAAGTCAGATGCTCAACTGACTGAGCCATCCAGGCACCCCTTGAGTTAACTTTTTGGTATAGATAGATAGATGTCCAATATTGTACCTATTTCCATTACCTATTTGTTGACCACCTATCCTTTCTCCACTAATTTCGTTGGTTCTTTTGTTGAAAATTAACTTAGTAACACACACACACACACACACACACACACACACACACACACACACAACTGTTTCTGGCTCTTAATCTGTTCCACTGATCTATTTGTTTTGATTTTTGTAACTTTAAAGTAAGTCTTGAAATCAGATATTTGGTTTTCCAGCTTTGTTCCTCTTTTTAAAAATTGTTTTGGCTATTCCAGATCCTTTGTCTTTCCATTTAAAGTTTAGAATCATCTTGCAAATTACTACAAAAAGTTTACTGGGGTTTGGATTGGGAATATGTTGAATCTGTAGGTCAATTTTGGGAGAATTGACATGTTAACAACATTGAATTTTCTGCCTATGAACACATTTTATCTCTTTATTTCTGTTTTCTTTATTTTCTCTTGTTGGTGTTTTATAATTCAGTATACAAACCTTGCACATATTTTGTTTAGATTTTCCCCTAAGTATTTCTTGTTTTCTTGATGCTATTATAAATGCTATTATAAATTTTTTCTCATTTCATTTTCCACTTGTTTGTTGTCAGTATGCAGTAATATGATTGATATTTGTATATTTACCTTGTATCTTGTGACCTCACTAAACTTGCTTGTTAGTTATAGTACCACTTTTTGTAGGTTGCATAGGATTTTCCAAGCACATGTGTCATATGTGAATAAAGACGATTTTACTTCTTCCTTACAGTCTGTATGCCTTTTCTTCTTTCTTTTTTTTTGTCTTGTTGCACTGGCTAGTGCCTCTACTGCAGTGGTATATAGATGTGTTCTATTAGGTTGAGGAAGCTCTCTTTTATTCCTTGTTTTCTCAGAGTTCTATTATGAATGGATGTTGAATTTTGTTAGATACTTTTCTTGTGTCTGTAGAGATGCTCATGTTGATATGGTGAACAACACTGATTGGTTTTGAATGTTGAACCAATTTTGCATTCTTGAGATAAATTCCATTTAGTTGTGATGCATTATCCACATATACATTTTTTATTCAATTTGTTAATATTTTGTGGAAGAATTTGTGGATATTTTCATGAAAAATATTGGTGTATAGTTTATAAAACTGTCTAATTTTATCAGGTAGTGCTGATCTCATAAACTGAGTTGGGAAATGTTCCCTCTTTCCTATTTTCTGGAAGCATTTGTATAGAATTAATACTTTCCCTTCTTAAATGTTTGGTAGGATTCCCAGTAAAGTCACTGGGGCCTGGCGTTTTCTTGGTGGGAGCATTTTTAATAAAAAAGTTAAGTAAAAAATATACTCAGGGCAGTTCAGGTTATTTACTTGTTGAATGTTCCATATGTATTTGAAAAGAATGAGCATTCTGCTCTGGCTCTTCTGTAAGTGTCAATTAGGTCAAGTAGATTGGCAATTTTGTTCAAGTGAGTATGGAGGCTTACTGAGTATGGAAGTCAGTACAGTGGGGGTCAAGCTAGGCTTGGGTTTTGTTACTACTGTCCATAGCTTCAGTGTACGATAGGCTTCCAATTTGGTGGGCTGCTGTAATCTTGTGCTTAGAAAGGGTTCTGGACTACTGGAAGGTTTTTCTCTTTGTACTACATCCTGTGCTTTCATCTGCCTCTGCTTGCTTGTGCCACGGAGAGAGGTCTCTCTCCCTCCTCTTATCTTTCTCTTAGCAGTAGAAAGTTGTTACTCAGTCCTAAGCTCATGGTAGATACAGGCATTCTCTAATATACAGTCCATTTGCCTTGGGAATGGGTCTTTCTCAGTGTTCCTTCTTCTTCTCTTCTTGGCAGCCAAACTCTGCCTTGTATCTGTGGCAGATGATGGATGAGAGATTCCTGACCTTCACTAGAGCTGGCTCACTTCTGCTTTGTACTGGTGTAGGATCCTGGGCCCAAGAGAGTTGGATTGATTGATTGATTGATTGATTGACTGATTTTTACTTTACCATGAGTAAGATCATTTTTGCGTCTATCTCACCCCCAGAAACAATTATTGCCTTGTCGTTAGAGTGGGATGTTTTCTGAACCCTCTCTCAGAGGTTTAAGGTCATTTCCTCATGTGAGAGGAGAGTTTAGAGAAGGTAGCATGGTTTTATTCCTGTGCTGGAGTGACAGCTTATCCCTTCTGTGCACCTGAGTCACGAAAAAGGGCTCTCTGCCCATTCTCTGCTCTGCCCCCATTCTCTTGGGTGGGAGACCCATGGAAAAGAGCATGAAAGTGAGTGTAAATTCCCCTTGTGTTTTGAGCTCCTAGTTATTCTAAACGGACATATTACCCCACATGCAGTCTACTATAGTTAAAATTTTAGCTGTATTTCTTCTTGCTTGTGTGGTAGTTTCCTTTTCCTCCTATGCTCTGCCAAAGTAAAATAGTTTGGAGTCCCATCTGTCCTTGGAGGGACTTGTTATTCTTTGAAATTTAATTCATTTGGTTGTCCTACAACCTCAATTTTCTGGTGGGTTCAAAAGTTATGATTGGGTAGATTATACCACTTTTTCTCATTGTTAGTGTGGGAGAGGCAAGCTCTTGTACTGGCTTTCGACATCCTGTGTATTAGTAGAACTCCAATAATAAATGTTGAAGGATTGCATCTATGTCCATGAGTAAAATTGCTCTGTAATTTTCCTTTCTTGTAACGTCTTTGACAAGCTTTATATCAAGGTTATGCTGACCTGATGAAATGTGTAAGAGAAGAGGTCCCTCCTTTTTTATTTTTTGTTTGCTGTAAGAGTGTTATGAGATTGTATTCTTTCTTTCTTAGGTGTTTGGAAGAATTCTTCGGGGAAGTCAGTGTCTTAGACTTCCTTTGGGGAAGGTTGTTTTTTGTTTGTTTGTTTGTGTTGTTTTTTAATTAGCAGACTTAATTTTTTATTTTTAACTTTATTTTTTAAGGTTTATTTATTTATTTATTTATTTATTTATTTATTTATTTATTTTGAGAGAGAGAGCGAGCACACAAGCTGTCACTGTGGAGCCCGACGTGAGACTCAAACCCACAAACCAGGAGATCACGACCTGAGCCAAAATTAAGAGCTGGATGCTTAACCAACTGAGCCACCCAGTAGCCCTTGTATTTTTTTTTTTTTTTTTTTTTTTTTTTTTTTTAGAGAAAGTGTGAGCAGAGGAGTGAGGCAGAGAGGGAGAGAGAGAATCTTAAGCAGCCTCCACACTCAATGCAGAGCCCTACTTGGGGCTTGAGCACATGACCCTGGGATCATGACTTGAGCTGAAATCAAGAGTCGGTCACTCAACCCACTGAGTCACCCTGGAGCCCCTAGCAGACTTTACTGTTTAGAATAGTTTTAAGTTTACAGCCAAACTGAGCACAAGATAACAGAATTCCCATATATTCCCATTTCCCTTGCACACAGTTTCCCCTATTATTAACATCTTGCATTAATGTGGTACATTTTTTACAATTGGTGAATAAGTATTGATGCACAATTATTAAATAAAATCTGTAGTTCACATCAGGATTCACTCTTTGTGTTGTACAGGTCTAATGGTTTTGACAAATGTATAATGTCATATATTCACTATTTCAGTATCTTGTAGAATAGTTGCATTGTCCTAAAAATCCTTTGTGTCCCACCTACCCCTCCTCCCTCCTTTCCTCCCAAGCCCCTGGTGACCACTGACTTTTCTGTCTCTATAGTTTCACCTTTGAGAATGTCATATAGTTGGACTCATGCAGTATGTAGCCTTTTCAAACTGGCTTCTTTCACTTGGTAATATGCAATATGTTCCCCTATGTCTCTCTGTGGCTTGATAGCTGTTTTTTCCCTTTGGAATAATATTCTATTATGTGCATGTATCACAGTTTATTTATACATTCTATTGAAGGACATCTTGGTTGCTTCCAAGTTTTGGCAGCTAAAACTGGTAAAACATTCCTGTGTAGATTTTTGTGTTGACATAAGTTTCCAACTCACTTGGTTAAATACCAAGGAGCATGACTGCTAGACTGTATAAGACTATGATGAACTTTGCTGGAAACTGACAACTTATCTTTTAACGCGGCTGTACCATATTACTCTCTCATTAGCAGTAAGTGAATGTTTCTGTTGCTCCACATCTTCACCAGCATTTGTGTTACCCGTGCTTTAGATTTTAACCATTCTGATAGATGCGATAATCTTACTGCTGTTTTAATTTGCAGTTCTTTAATGACTTATAACACTGTGGATCATTTCAGATGTGTATTTGCGATCTGTATACCTTCTTTGGTGAGGTGTCTGTTCAGATCTTTTGCCCATTTTTAAATTGTATGTTCTTGCTTATTGTTGAATTTTAAGAGTTTGTTATATATTTTGGGTACAATTTTTTTTTGTATCCGTTATGTGTTTTACGAGTATTTTCTTCCAATCGGGGGCTAGTCTTTTCATTCTCTTAACAATATCTTTTGCAAAGAGGATTTTAAATTTTAATGGAATCCAACTTATCATTTTTTTTCTTTTATGGATTGTGCTTTTGGTGTGTCTAAAGATTAATTGACAAACCCAAGGTCAGTTAGGTTTTCTCTTATGTTATCTTTTAGAAGTCTTCTAATTCTGGGCTTTGAATTTAGGTCAGTGATCCATTTTGAGTTAATTTTTGTGAAGGGTATGAGGTATGTATCTAGATTTTTTTTTTTTTTGTATGTGGCTGTCAAATTGTTTGAGGACAATTTGTTGACGTGTTGAAAAGACTGTCTTTGCTCTTCAAAAAAAATTCAAAAAATTGCATTTGCTCCTTTGTCATAGATCAGTTGGCTATGTTTGTTTTGGTATTTCTGGATCTCTAATCTATTCCATTGATCTGTTTGTCTAATTTTTCACCATTACCACACTGTCTTGATTTCAGTAGCTTTGTACTAAGCTGAAGTTGGGTGGTGTCAGGCCTCCAACTTTGTTCTTATTCTTTAATATCATATTGGCAAGATTTTTAATAACATTAAGTTTTAATAGATATAGGAATATTAAGATTTTCTATTCCTTTTATTGTGAGTTTTGATAAGTTGTGTTTTTCAGGGAATTTGCCTAAATTTTTTTATGATAAACTTGTATTTCTTTTTTTTTAACTTGTTTTATTTTTTATTTTTTAAAATTTACATCCAAATTAGTTAGCATATAGTGCAACAATGATTTCAGGAGTAGATTCCTTAGTGCCCCTTACCCATTTAGCCCATCCACCCTCCCACAACTCCTCCAGTAACCCTCAGTTTATTCTCCATATTTATGAGTCTCTTCTGTTTTGTCCCCCTCCCTGTTTTTATATCATTTTTGTTTCCCTTCCCTTATGTTCATCTGTTTTGTCCCTTAAAGTCCTCATATGAGTGAAGTCATATGATTTTTGTCTTTCTCTGACTGACTAATTTCACTTAGCATAATACCCTCCAGTTCCATCCACATAATTCCAAATGGCAAGATTTCATTCTTTTTGATTACCAAGTAATACTCTATTGTATGTATGTATATATATATATACCACATCTTCTTTATCCAATCATCCATTGATGGGCATTTGGGCTCTTTCCATACTTTGGCTATTGTTGATAGTGCTGCTATAAACATGGGGGTGCACATGTCCCTTTGAAACAGCACACCTGGATCCCGTGGATAAATGCCTAGTAGTGCAATTGCTGGGTCGTAGGGTAGTTCTGTTTTTAGTTTTTTGAGGAACCTCCATACTGTTTTCCAGAGTGGCTGCACCAGCTTGCATTCCCAACCTTATATTTCTTTTTAATGTCTGAAAATTCTATTACAATTTCTGATAGTGGTAATTTGTGTGCATGCATGTGTGGTGTGTGTGTTTGAACAGTTTTGCTAGGGGTCTCTCAGTTGATTAATCTCATCAAAAACAATTTCGGCTTTGCTGATTTTGCCTTAAGTTTGTATCATATCTTTATTATTAATTGCTTCTCACTTTCTTTAGGATTGATTTGCTGGGTTTTTGTTTTGTTTTGTTTTGTTCTGGTTTTGGTTGTTTGGTTTCTGTTGTTATTAGTTTCTTGAAATGGAAGTATACATCAAGGACTTGAAACCATTCTTCGTTTCTAAAATATGTATTTAAGGTTATAATTTTCCCTCTATGCACTACTTTAACTGTATCCCACAGTTTTTTTTTTATTTTTATTTTTTCAACGTTTATTTATTTTGGGACAGAGAGAGACAGAGCATGAATGGGGGAGGGGCAGAGAGAGAGGGAGACACAGAATCGGAAACAGGCTCTAGGCTCTGAGCCATCAGCCCAGAGCCCGACGCGGGGCTTGAACCCACAGACCGCGAGATCGTGACCTGGCTGAAGTCGGACGCTTAACCGACTGCGCCACCCAGGCGCCCCCCCACAGTTTTAATGAATCATATTTTCATTATCCTTTCATTCAAAATATTTTATAATATTTTTTGTAATTTTAAATTTGACCCAAGGGTATTCTAAAGTATATTGCTTAGTTTCTAAGCAATTGAGATATTCTATTTATGTAAAATTTTAGGGACTTGCTTTATAACCCAATATATAATCAATTTTGCTAAGTGTTGCATGTGCACTAGGAAAAAATGTGTATACTGTCACTGTTGGTTCAATGAGATATGCCACTGAGGTCTACTTGTTAATTATGCTGTTCACCTTTTCTATAATCTTACTGAATTTTTTCTGCTTATTTTATCAGCTATTGAAAGAAATATGTTAAAATCTCCCACCGTGATTGTATCTTTGTCTATGTCTTTAACACTCAGTTTTTTGCTTTCTATATTTTAAGGCTATTTTATTGGTTGTATAAGATTTATATTGTGATATCTTCTAGATGGCCTAACCCCTTAGTCATTATGAAATGTCCTTTATTTCTAGTGAATTTTTTGCCTTAAAATCTGTTTTGCTGATGTTAGTGTACCTATACTAGCTTTCTTTGGTTAGTGGTTGCATAGTATGACTTTTTCCATACTTTCATTTTCACCCTTTCTGTGACTGTATTTAAGAT
Organism: Prionailurus bengalensis; assembly: GCF_016509475.1. NCBI lineage: Eukaryota > Metazoa > Chordata > Mammalia > Carnivora > Felidae > Prionailurus > Prionailurus bengalensis. The sequence continues at coordinate 184,953,917 of NC_057344.1, read as the reverse complement.
GTGTCTGTTGAAACCATTGGCAAAATATAGTTATTTTTTAAATCCAGTCTAATAACCATTGTCTTTTTAAACAATTTTTTTAAATGTTTATTTTTGAGAGACAGACAGAGAGTGAGCAGGGGAGGGGCACAGAGAGAGAGGAGATACAGAATCTGAAGCAGGCGCCAGACTTTGAGCTGTCAGCACAGAGACTGACGTGGGGCTTGAACTCATGTACCGTGAGATCATAACCTGAGCCGAAGTTGGACGCTTAACTGACTGAGCCACCCAGGAGCCCCACAGCCATTGTCTTTTAGTTGTATTGTTTAGTCTATTTACATTCAATGAATTTACTGATATATTGCGTTTGTATTTTCTGTCTTAATATTTGTTTTTTTTTAATTGATCTATTTGCTTTATATTATGTTTTCTTTATTTTTCTGATTATTCAACTGTTATTCAAATGTTTTATTATTTTTCTCTCTGTTAATGTGTTAGTTACACATTGTTTTACTGTTCTTTAAATAGCTACCCTAGATGTTACAAAATTTATTTTTGATTAATCTCATATCAATTATATATGTAATGCATAAATCTCAAATAAATTCTTACTTTTACTAGTTCCCTTTTATATAATTCTAGAACTTAGAACACTTTACTCATTTATGGCTTTTCCCTTTTGTTATTTTTGCCATGCCTTTTGTGTGTAATTTAAATCCCTCAAGACATTGCTATTATTGTTTTGTACCATCAATAGTCCATATTTATTCATATTTAACCACATTTTTGTCCTTTTTTTGCTCATTTCCTTCTACATTTCCATATTTACCCTGAGATTATTTTTCTTTTATTATAACTATTTTTAGTTTCTTGGCGATGAATTCTTCAGTTATATTTGTCTGATGATGTCTTTATTTCATCTTCATTATTGAAGGATTTATTTTATGCATATAGCTTTCAAAGTTGGTAGTAATTTTTTTTTCAGCCATGTTGAGACTTTTTTGGGGGGGATTTTGGTGTCTGTTTTATGAAGTCAGACATTAATTTTTTTGTTATCCACTGGTATGCCCCCCACCCCAGCATACCCTGACTGCTTTTAACGTTTATGTCTTTGGTGTTTGGTAGTTTTGTTAAAATGTGCTCTGGTGTGTTATTATTATTTGTTTGTTTTATTATTTGTTGTTTGAATTATTGTATTGTTTATATTGTTGTTGTTGTATTATTATTATTTAATTTATTCTGGTTTGAGTTTGTGGGGCTTATTAGATCTGGGGTTGATATCTTTTCACCAGTTTTGGAAAATTCTTGGCCGTTATTTGTTCCAGTATTTATTCTGCCACATTTTCTCTCTCCTCTCTTTCTGAGACTTCAATTTATACACGTTAGACTTTTCACTGAATCCCACTTGTCTCCAGTACTCTTTTTCTGTGTTTTCCATGATTTTTTTTTCCTCTGTGCATCAATGTGGATCTTTTCTTTTCACCCTCCACTTCACTAATCCTGTTGAGGCTATTTTCACATCTCCTGGTGAATCCATCTAATGCGTTCTTATTCACATGGTGTCTTTTTCAGTTCAAAATTTCCAGATGTTTCTTCTTTATGGTTTCCAATTCTCAGGTAAAATTATCTGCTTCTCATCTATTTTGTCCATTTTTTCCTCTTTTTCAAAAAACATATAATTCATAATTATTTTAAAGTCCTTGTCAGTTAACACCAATATCTAGATCACGTGTAGATATCTGTTTATGGTGTTATTTTCTCTTAGCTTTGTTTATTTAATTTTGTCTGTTGGTGTGACTTGTAAATTTTTATTTGATGCTAGACATTGTGTACAAAAAACTGTAAAGCTTCTAGATGATATCTAACTTTGTTGAGGATTCACCCTCTTCTCCACTGGGGAGATAGTCTTGTGACTGGTTACCATAATCCAATTGGGGAATGTTCTGTATTGAGGCTGAGTTTTAGACTCTTAGGCTCAATCTTCCTCTATTTTTTTTTCCTGGCTCTCCAAGGGTTTCAACTAAGAATTTGATGTATTCTAGAGGTCCTTTTCCCTTTGGGTCCCAACGTCTAATCTTTTTCTTGTCAGACTTAAAAAAAACTTTTCAGAGGTTTCCTGCTTAGGTTTTTAGCTTTCTACTCTGCAGAATCCCAGTATTCAAAAAAATTTCTTGAGGACAAATCAAAGCTATGTGCTTAAGATCTCCAAGTCTGGGGCAAAGCTCTCCTTATTTCTCTGTCCACTGTTGGTAGCCCTACTTTGTACTGGGTTTGTATTGATTCTCAGCCTCTTGTCTATGCTCAGAATGATTCCAGGGAAGACATGGCTATAGACACCAGTTCATCTCTCAAGATGTTTCCCTTTCTGTTACTTTAGTTCTTGTTCTCTCAGCAACTCTCTTCTGCCTTCAGATAGTTGATTTTGCTCCCAGGATTTACTAGTTGTTCTCTGCAGGTCTGCTGATCAGCTCCTCCATCAACTTGGAAATATAAGTCTCATTTGTGAGGATTGAACAAGATAATATGCCTGGCACATAGTAAGTTCTCAGTAAACATAAGCCTGAGCATTCCTTGAAAGTCCAAGTAAGATTGCTTAATACCCTCACTGCTTATTAGGGCCCTTCGAAAAATGTTCAAAATCCTTGATTATGCCTACAAAGCTTGGTGATACTGTTCTTCACTCTGCTCTTTCAGCCATGACCATCCAAACTTTGTAGGTCTCACATAACCTCCCAGTTTAGTGGCCTGTAGTACCTGGAAGTTTCTTTTTTGTAATATTTATCACACCTGCATTTATTTTTTATTTTATTTTATTTTTTGGTTTGTTTATTTTTGAGAGAGAGAGAGAGAGAGAGAGAGAGAGAGAGAGAGAGAGGGGGAGGGGCAGAGAGGGAGACAGAGGATCTGAAGCAGGTTCCGAGCTGACAGCAGAGAACCCAATGCAGGGCTCAAACTCACGAACCAGGAGATTGTGACCTGAGCTGAAGTTGGATGCTTAACTGACTGAGCCCCCCAGGTGCCCCTGTATTTATTTTTGAAATGTCTGCTTTCCTCATTAAAGTGTAAGTTTCATGAAAGCAGGAAGAGAGTATGTCTGCATTGTTCTGCTCTATCCTACACCTAGCAAAATGACTGCATGAGCCAGGTGCTCAACATGTATTTAGGAAATAGAATAAATCTAGAGTTTTCTTTTTAATATTTTTTAAGTTTTATTTAAGTCCAAGTTAGTTAACAGATAGTGTAATAATGGTTTCAGAAGTAGAGTTTAGTGATTCCTCACTTACATATAACACCCAGTGCTCATCCCAACAAATGCTGTCCTTAGTGCCCATCACCCACTTAGCCCATTCCCCCACCCAACACCCCTCCAAGCAACCCTCAGTTTGTTCTCTTAAGATTCTCTTACAGTTTGCCTCCCTCTCTGTTTTTATCTTATTATTGCTTCCCTTCCCCTATGTTCATCTTTTTTGTTTCTCAGATTCCACATAGGAGTGAAGTCATATGATATTTATCAGATTCTTCCTTTTTAATGTTAACTTGAACAGCATATGTGGAGTAGCTACTGTGTGCCAGATACTTTACTGGGCGATAAAAGATTGCTGAAAGCATCTTTACTTCTAAGGAGTTCAAAGTCTTAACACGAGACTCTGCTTTTCTTTGAAAATGTGTTTCCTTTAAGGATTTTTTTTTATTCAAGCTTGAGCTCTAATAAGTTAATAATTGTTTCTTAATTTATAAGAAAACTTCAAGTTCTAGAAAATAAGCAATGATGACAAATTCTTTGTTTTCAAAGCTGTTCGTATTTCAGAATTGCAAATAAGAGATTCAAGACCTGTGTAGGATATAACCTTATTTGGAGATTACTGTCCCAAGGAAGTATTTTTGTCTCTTTCTGTTTTGAACTCCATTTATATTAATTAAATACGGTTTTTTATTTGATTATTCACTAAGTATTTATTGAGCATTTAGTATATGTTGGGCACAATTCTACTCCCTGGGGATACAACAGTGAATAAAATAAAGTTCTGCTATCATGGAGAAATGATAGTATTACAAATAAATACAGGTCCACAGTCTTTTATCTAAAACCTGGGGCCAGATATGTTTTGGAATTCAAATTTTTTTCTAATTTTATAAAGGTAATTCATGCATATTCAATGTTATTTACTATCCCTACCGTGGTCTTGTAGCACCTTGTAATTATATAAATTAATATTTCTGCAGCAAAATGTGTGAATTTTCATACTAAGTGTGATAAATAAGGACTATAAATAGTCTCATGTCAATTCAGGTCAGATCAGATTTTTGCCACTAAGTGAGTTCAAGTCAGGACCCATTATGCCATCAATTCAGTTATGAAAAGACTTTGTTTTTCAAAGCTTTTCAGGTCTTGGAATTAAAAAAAATTTTTTTTTCAACGTTTATTTATTTTTGGGACAGAGAGAGACAGAGCATGAACGGGGGAGGGGCAGAGAGAGAGGGAGACACAGAATCGGAAACAGGCTCCAGGCTCTGAGCCATCAGCCCAGAGCCTGACGCGGGGCTCGAACTCCCGGACCGCGAGATCGTGACCTGGCTGAAGTCGGACGCTTAACCCACTGCGCCACCCAGGCGCCCCCTTCAGGTCTTGGAATTTTAAATAAAGGATAATGTAACATCAGTGAATTGCTTCGGTATAATAAAAAATAGGGCAAGGTAAGAGAAAGAAAGATAAAGCAGGGTAAGGAGATGATGAGTTCATGGGAATTCAACTTACATTTGGCTGGTTCTTGTGATACATAAAGTAAAAGATGTAATGTTATAGATTTATACTTTAAAAGAATGTAATTATAGATATTTTAATATTAAAGCAATCTTGGACTTGAAAAAATATGTAATAACAACTTTCCCTTAACGTGTATTCTCTACTGCAGACATTTAAAGAAATAAGCTAACTCTTAAAAGGCAACTTGACAATCAGTTTTAATAACATGCTTTTAAACAAGTGACTGTTTATTTGTTATGTGCCTTTACAGTTTTAACCATGAGGGCAGTTTTCTGCCCCCAGCATTTTCCGTACTGTCTTCATTTTGTCTGAGTATACTCTCGAAGTGCTAGAACAGTGTTGGTTCAACTTAATTAGAAAATTAAAATCTCACAGAATATTTCAAAGACAAATATAAATGATTTTTAGACTTTCTTTAGCAAAAGAAAGTCTACCATTAGCACTTCTTTTTTCACATTATAATTAAAGTGCATTTTAATGTATTCTTTTGTAGATTAAAGTTCAATTATCTAAGGTCTTAGCATGGTATCATGGAATTTTGTGTTTCTGGAAAGAGGTTATGTTTTTTGATTTCTGAGTTTTCCTGAGTTATTTTGTTATAAAGTCAACCTGCACCTGTTTGGTTTTTTGTTTTTTTGTTTTGTTGTTGTTGGTGGTTTTAAGAGCTAGGGAGTGCGAGCAGGGGAGAGGGGCAGGGGTAGAGAGAGAGAGAGAATCTTAAGCAGACTCCACACTCAGCATGGAGCCTGATGCAGGGCTTGATCTCACGACCCTGAGATCATGACCTGAGCCAAAATCAAAAGTCGGATGCTCAACCGACTGAACCACCCAGGCGCCCCAGGTCAACTTCCATCTTAAAATTGAATTTGCTCGCTCATCCTCTAGACACTAGAGTGATGGCTTAATTCAAATTTGATATTTAGCACCAAGATCAACATTGTTATTTTGTATCATTCATTACTTGTATTTAAAATGGATGTTGTGTAAAACCTCAAATGTTATTTCCATTCCATTAAGTATTTAATAAGTCTTGTTGCTCAGATTGTTATTATGAATAATAGAATTGTAAAAGGAAGGAAACTGAAAGAAGATAGGCTTTGGAGAGGGAAGGAATAATATGACTGATAGGATGTTGTCGTAAGTTCAGAACCCCAGAGCATCTCAGTGCTAGTGTCCCTCACTAAAAACCTTATGGAATTATATCTCTAAATATTGTTTTTTATTTATCATTATCAGAAATATATACATATATAGAGAATTTAGAGATCATAAAAAGGAGAGAAGGAACTGACATTCATTTATCATTTATTATAGAGAAATGAATATTTCGTGGATTTAAATAGATTTTAATTAAATATATTTTCTTTAAGACATGCATAGATAGAACATATGTTGGAATTGATAGGCCTGTGCCATGGGTAGGGCTTACTGTCTTCTGTCTTTTTTTTTCCCTCTAGGGTGGGATATGGCATATATATGGTTAAGCTTCAGAGTGGACTACTAGAGTTGATATATAAATTAATCATTTAGGGACTCTGATGGTGTTTGGTGTGTGAACCAGGGAAGAGTATCATCCTTACCCATATCTGTCTTGGCGTTTGTTGTGTCCTTTAATCCTGGAAAGTAAGACAATTGTAGGAGTGATGACAATACTGACTCCATCTTTGGCCCTTCATTTTGTTCATGTTCACTGGATCACCTCTCCTGGGGTTACGTGTTCCTGGCCCCTTGGGGATCAATATGTAAAACTTAGAAATGCCCACCAAGGCTAGGATGAGGGGAGGGTTGCTTTGACCTCTCATGAATCCATTAAAGATAACGTAATGTTTCTCTTTCCCGACGCACGCTTGTGCCACAAGATCTAAAGTTTAGCTGTCAATTAGGGGCATGCAGACTCTTTGACCTCACTACAGTGTCCTACCCATCCTGTTACGCTATAAAACCCAAGGTCACACTAAGGTGTAGACTTTATGGAGAATAAATATACAGCACCTGAATCGTCGTCTGCCTGATCCACCCTGTCAGTAAGTTACCCGGTAAAACTCTGTGTAAACTTTGTGGGGTTTCTGTTCTCAAAGTGCCTTCTCAATTTGGGGGACACTTTGCTGTCCCTCCCCTACCTTCTAAAAACAGTGAAGACATGAATTATGGTGTATAGAATTTCAAAATAAGGAACGTCTTACAGAATTTATGTACTTGAGGAGTAAGATAACTATTAACATATGGGTTTGCTTTGAGTAGGTATATCTCTTTGCATTTTATTTCAGCACCGGATTGATTAGAGACGATCATGTAGGGTTTTTGAATTAGGGAAGGCCAAGCTGAAGTGAGAGGGAAAAGATTGGTTACTAAATGTGAACCAAAGACTGGTTCGGTCATTAAGTGTATTATGAAAGGAAGCTAAGAAGATATGGAATAAGGGGGATAAGACACCCAGTGGTAGCAGAGAAGTGAGTCAGCTGTGGGACGTCAGCAAAAGAAAACCAAGGAGGGCTACATCTTCAGGTGAGAGAACCCAGAGCAGGGCTTGAATTATACAACACAGATTGTAAGGCATGGTCAGCTTGCACAGAGCCAAAATTTCCCATTTGTAACTAAAACTCATTCCTGGCTACAATGCATGTCCACTGGGACTACTTGCATTATAGAAACAGAGATGGTCTACAGTTTCGGAAAGAACCAAAAGTATTAGGAAGGACTGGGGATACCCAATTCAACATGTTTTAATCAAACCTCTCTTCTTGGTGATGGAAGAAATTAGATAAAATCTAAAACAGTGATATTAATGATAAGCATGTTTGCAGATTGATGTGGGAAAGAGCATTTATTTATCACACTTTTCCTTTTTTAAAAAAAAAAATTCTAAGTAATCTCTACACCCAACATGGGGCTCGAACTCATGACCCTGAGATCAAGAGTCGCATGCTCTACTGACTGAACCAGCTAGGCACCCCAGCTTTTTATGTCCCTCAATACCTTGTGAGTTCCTTGAGTGAGGGAGAATGATGTCTTTTCTTTTATGTTCGGCAACTGGCACATAGGAAGTGTTCAATTAATTATTGAAAGAAGACTGTAAATAAGTAGGATATAAATATACTGAAAGGACACAGCTCAGGACAGAGAAAGTTTAGGTAGCACTCAAGATGGAAAATTGGAGTGAATTCCCAATGTAGGCACAGCAAGAAGTTTTCTGTTGTAGGACACTTCCTGAGAGTGAAGGAGTTCAGAACAAGTCTCTCCAAAATGTGCCGCATTGGTACATGGACTGTTTTGAGCTGAAGACAGTCAAGATCTTTCAGGCTCAAGAGAAACTTTTGCCCCTCCCTTGACTACCCAGAAGAATCTAAATTGGGTGTCTTTTCCAGAAAAAGAGTGATTACTAGGGATACATTTTACTGGAGTGACTCATCTGTATGGCAGGGCAAATATCTAGTTGTGAAAGACAGCTGTCCTCAAGAAAGCTAAAGTCTAGCACAGTGGTTCTTAAAGTATGGTCTGTGGATCTCCAGTGGCCCCTAAGACCCTTTCAGGCCAAAATTATTTTATATAATACAACCATTAAAAAGTTTATTGTGCTAACATTTGCATCAGCACAGAAGCAATGGTGTTGGGTTTAACTGCCAGTGTCTTAGCTCAAAACCGGGAACGGGTACCAAACTCATTCCAAAGTAGTACCAAAGTAGTCATTGTATTCTTCACCACTGAATAGTCACGGTTAAAAAAAAAAAAAGTCAGTTTTACTTGAATGTCCTTGATGAAACAGTAAACAATTATTAATTTTATTAAATCTCATTCCTTGAATACACATTTTTACAATATTCTGTTTGAGGAAATAGAAAGTATGCATAAGACACTTCTGCTGTGTATTGAAATATGATTATCCAGAAAAAAGTATTCCTGCCATTGAGATACGAGCTGAATTGCCCAGCTCCTTCTACTCCTTTTTAAGTGAAACACCATTTTTACTTGAAAGAGCAATTGACAAACTATTGTCATTCGGACTTGGGCTGATATTTTCTCTAAAATGAGCAACATTGACCTATTATTTCAAGGAAAACTATTATCTCTTGCCAATGATAAAATTCAAGCTTGAATCCACCACTGTGAAATTGATGGCTTCCCAATATTTAAACACTTTTCTGATGATATGGATGGTGATGTGAAAGAATGTTACTTTTTGATGTTTTTTGATAAAGTGTTTTTGATCTACTGCATCACTTCATATATTCAAAACGATCAATGCATAATGTTATGAAATCATGTATAGGTAGAAGAATGGTTTAAAGTACAAGGCAAAATGATGCATGTTTATGTAATAAAACATAAAAAGTTTATTGATGTTCAGATTCCACATTGCAACTAATTTTTAGGTAAATACTAGTCAAATTTTATACTATTTATACTATTTATACTATTAAAGGAGAATATCTACAATATCTGAAAAGGATATTAAAATACTCTCCTCTTTCCAGTTACATCTCTGTGTGACACTGATTTTTTTCATACACATCAATCAAAATAACAGTGCCACAGATGGAATATCACAGCAGATTGAAGAATCCAGCTGTATTCAATTAAGCCAAACATCAAAGATTTGTAGAAATGTAAAACAGTGCCTCTTTGTGTCACGAATGTCTGTTTCTGAAAATACAGTTTTTTTAAATAAAAATATTTAGGCTAATATATAATGGGTTTATATTGTTATTTTTAAATGAATAAGTAATTTTTATTGTGGTAAAATATGCATAAAATTTACCATTTGAACCCTTTTTAAGTGTGTAGTTTGGTGACATTCATTAATTCCCATTGCTTTGTGACCATCGCTAAACCATCCATCTCCAGAACTTTTTCATTATCCCAAACGAGGACTTGGTACCCCCTAAACGCTAACTCTCCATTCCCACCTTCCCCATCGCCCCTGGCAACCACCATTCTACTTTCTGTTTCTATGAATTTGACTTTGTTGACTTTGAATTTGTTGTAAGCACTTCATATATGTACAATCATATAGTATTTCTCTTTTTGTGACTGGCTTACCTTCACTTAGCATAATGTTCTCAAGGTTCATCCATGTTGTAGATGTGTTAGAACTTTCTTCCTTTTTAAGGGTTGAGTAGTATTTCATTGTGTGTCCATATCATATTTTGCTTATCCATTTGTCTGTGGACACTTGGGTTGCTTCCACATTTTAGTTATTGTGAATAATGCTGCTATGAACGTGCGTGTGCAAATATATGTTCAAGTCCCTTTTGAGTATATACCCAGAATTGAAATGGCTGCATCATGTAGTAATTCAGTTTCCAATTTTCTGAGGAAATTCCATAATAATAAACAAATGTGTTTTTTTCTGTTTTAATTTCTTATGCTATAAATATCAGTTGATATCATCCACATAAAGTACTCTCAGATCCTCAATTTTTAAGAGAGTGAGGTTCCTGAGCGTTAAAAGTTTGAGAATCAGGGGTCTAGTGGAAAGAGCAAAGTAGAGAGGTCAGTTAGGAAGTTATTACAGTAGTGGACTGTTTGCACTAGACTTTGCCCAGAGAAGAATGGGCAGGGTGGTGAGAAGAATCTGTCATATAAAGAGAACTTGGAACATCTGTAAATATATGTGACCTTGATAAAAGAAGCTTTTAGAGAAGACTCAGTAGTTTTCTTCAAATATTTGAGGGTCTCTTACAGAAAAGGGATTAGGCTTATTTTCTGTGACATGATGTGTGTGTTTGTGTGTTTGTGATGGTGGCAGATGGTAAGAGTAGTCAATTTTAGCTCATAATAAAGAATTTTCTAACGGAATAATTCAAAGATGGAATTGGCTAAGATAGGGATGTAGTGAGTTTCTAAGCTAGAAAGCTAGTTTAGAGTTTCTGAGTTAGAGTTTTTAAGCTACAAAACCCCTTTGAGAGGACAGTCAGCTATTAAATGGTTAGTTGACCTATAAAAACTCTGTAGTTTCTTTTAACCCTGAAATTCTGTGACTCTTCAGACACAGAAAGATGAAGTCCAAGATTAGTATGGTGGCATAGTGAGAAATGGATAGGCTGGGGCCTCTTTAGAGGGAATTAAAAGATCACTGGAACCCTCTTTGTAGACCTTGCTGTGCCCTGGTTGTTCTTCATGGAGTATCTAGTCTCACGTTACTTCCCAGTTTCTTTGACTCACCCGCGACATTAGCCACTAATTTCTCCAATTTTCTTTACTCACCAGGTTTAGAAATTTAGGATGGCCAGTGGCTAATGCTTTGGCTTAAGACTGTTATGGTGGACGTGGAAAGAAACTGGATTTGTGTGTGTGTGTGTGTGTGCGTGTGTGTGTGTGTGTGTGTGTGTGTGTGTGTGAGGGGCAGAGGGGGCAGAGACAGTCATGTGTTTTTACATTGCAGAATGGTAGAGGATGTCAGAAATGTCAACATAAATAAATGGGTGAAGGATATATGCGGGGCAATGTACACTCTCATTAGATTATATTTTTCAACGTTTCTTTTTTTATTTATTTTTTTTTGGGACAGAGAGAGACAGAGCATGAACGGGGGAGGGGCAGAGAGAGGGTGACACAGACTCGGAAACAGGCTCCAGGCTCCGAGCCATCAGCCCAGAGCCTGACGCGGGGCTCGAACTCACGGACCGTGAGATCGTGACCTGGCTGAAGTCGGACGCTTAACCGACTGCGCCACCCAGGCGCCCCATATTATATTTTTGATCATATTTTTGCCAGCTCTCATAGTGAGCTAAAGGCATTTGTTTAAAGAAAGGCTTAAATTTTGTTGTAGATTTAAAAACCTGTACCTCCAGGCACTCCTTCCCTGGAAGTTTTTTACATTTAGTCCACTGCCATCTGGACATCTCTTATATTTTATAACACAGCTTTAATCTACACTGGGCTTCAACAGCCTAAAAATAACTTTGAAAAATTTTTTATGTGAGTCTCACAATAACCTAGTTCAGATATTACTTTCCCTATTAGATAAAGAACACTGAGAATAGAGAATACAGAGAGGTTAAATGACTTGACCAAGATAATAAATAAGGCTGAGAGAGAATTCAAGGTCTTCTGATGCCAAATCCTATCCTTATTTAGTCCCAAGTAGTTTCAAAACTGTGCTCGGATATATCCAAGGACTCAGGAAATGTCCTATTCATTTAAAAATTCTTAATTTAAAAATATATTAAGAAGCAACACTCTTTCAGATGGATTTTTATATTAAATACTTCATAATCCACTGACGTGCTTCCAAATTAACTTGTCTCTAAATAGGTCCCAGGATAAAACCCTATTGCTTTCATCATCTTCATATGTTAAGGACACTTAGAAATGTGTCGCTGATGAGGAAGGATATAATTCTGCACGAGTCTTTCAGAATATTTGGGCGAGGATCCTACCGCAGGGGTAGGAAGAGTGTAGGTGCACCTGCTCAACAAAGCTCCCTTCGTGGTGGACTGCTGCGATGTGGGACAAGCCAGCCAGTGACAAATCGTGTGGGAACAACATCATGATACGTGTAGGTTTAGCAGTCATAAGCATCAGAAGCTTGTCTGATTTTTGTATTTGTAGTAAATGATTTCAGGATTTGTTTTCAAAATAAAAAGTTCCCATTACTCTTTTGATTTCCTGCAGCAGTTTAATTTGTGAGTGTGCTGACATGGCCAGGAAGGCTATTAAAGGTGAAAGCACTTATCTCTGTGAATCAAGACTTTTTCCTTATATTGAGCAACCAAAGCAAAGTGCGAAAACAAACTGGATTCTTGAGGCTATAGCATAATAAAGACATACATTTTTAATATAACTATACCTTCGACAATGAGAAAACACTCCTTTGCGTTGTCTACTTATATCACTTTCCGTGTATTTTATATCGTACGGTTTTTCATTGGGTTCAGATTTCATTTGAAAAAAGGATTATGCTGCTATACTAAAACATGTTTGAGAACTGTCTTACCATGTTGTCCTCCTATCAGTGACCCTGCTTTTGGTTGTCAAATTTCTCAAGATTTTTATAATTCTGTTGATGATTAGGAATTTGGTTTGCCTTTGATTAAAAAAATATATATCTAGGAAGTCTAGCAACCTTAAAATATTTGAAAATGTTTAGAAGGAATGACCAGTTTTTTGTCTTGAAATTCTTTAAATTATGTGACTTCTGAGTCATTTCCAAATATAGGCTTAGTAAAAGAAAATCTATTTCCTTTTGCTCTAGTACTTTTGAATGATGAGCCAGGTTTTGCAGCTTTTAAAATCCTAGGAATAACAGAATGGAAACCAGTCTTTTTAGTTAAAACATAGGTTTTATGAAGCTCCTTGTTTATTTGGGTGAAAATTGGTTAAAAAGGCTAGGACATGGTTGGATCGATATAATTTTGTCACACAACAATTACTAGAGTTAATACTCGATATGCAAAAATGAATTCATGATCCTTGCCTTTGAATTTAAGAGTCAAAAAGAAAAATAGGTGAGCTGAAAATTACAGTGTAATCTGATAAATGCCATCACAGAGAAACGGAGTGTACTATCTTTGTAGGCAAGGGGTGGGGGGGGGGTCTGGAACCCTTAAAATATATGGCAGTTGGGGGATCAGTGAATGTAGTTCACTGTGACTAAGGAGTAGGGTGTTTTGAGGGAAGAGGTGTAAGAAAAGACAGGATGTTGTTAGCTTGGTGGAGGGGCAGCTGATAAATTTGGAGAGGTAAGTTGGTCTACATCGTGAAGGGCAAGTGTGCCCTTTTGAACAGTTTAGACTTCCTGTGTATGCTGTGGAGATTTGCAGTCAGGAAAGCCTTGTTTGGGGAAGAAGACGCTGGAGGATGGATTTAGTAAAGGGAGACATTGGTTCATGTATTCAGCAAACATTTATTGAACACCTGCTGTGTGAAAGTATTCTAAGCACGGGATACAGCAGTGAACAAAAAGACAAAGACCTCTGCCTTAGGGAGCTCACCGCTTCTGGTGAATGATGATAGACAGCATGCCAATAAACACAGTAAATACATGAATCATATGGTATATTAGGAGGTAGTGAATGCTAAGAAAGAAGAAAAAGTAGGCTAAGGGAGTATGAGAATGCTCCCTAGGGAGTAATTGGAATGTAAATAAAGTGGCAAGATGTCCAGTTCAGAAGCTGTTACCTTGACCCAGATGAGGAATGGTAAGGACTTAGGCTTACTTGTGGGACTTTAGAATGGAGAGAGAATAAATTAGGAGATGTAGTTTTCTTTTTCTTTTTTGACGCTCTTTATTGTAAAATAAAACACAGATATAAACTTTATAAAACAAACCTATGATGTAATGAACTATAAGATGAACAACCTTGTAACAACCACCCTGGTGAAACAATGAAACTTTGCCACACCAGAATCCCTTCCTTTTGCCCCACTCATCACAAACTCCTCCCTCCCCAACAACCTGATTTTTATGGTTATCACTTTCCTGCATTTCTTGATAGTTTTATTAACCAAGGGTATATCCCTCACGCTAAGACACCCTAACTCAGTCTTGCCAATTAAAAATTTTTTTTGTTATGTTTTTTTTTAATCTACTGTTTTTTTTCTCCTTCCTTTGGTTTTCTTACACTTTATTAACTAAAGAACAGAGCCATTTGACCTTTAGAATTTCTCATCTCCTGGATTTTTGTGATTGCGCCCTCATGGTGCAACTTAACATGTTTGTCTGTCCTTTACATGACTTATAAATTGACAGCTGGACCACTGGCTTGATCAGACTGAGTGTCTCCCCTGTGGTCATCACTGCTGGCATTAGAGTGTTCTTTCGTTAAGAAGCACATAATATCTGGTTGTCTTTTGTAAAGCTAACAGCTATTTCTGCTCAGTGCTTAGAGTTAGTAATATGTTAGAGGTTGCAGAATGGTGATATTCTGATGATATCACATCTGTTTTAGTTATCAGCTAGAATACTTTTTATCAAGGAACATTTCCCCTTATCTATTACGTAATTACCCTGTGGTGCAGTTTCTATAGGAAAGGCAAGATACATGCCTTTTCCTTTATTTACCACTTTTCCAGGCAATCCATTGGTTCCCTGTCATCCTCAATTTTTATTACTCTATCAGGATTTTCTCCTTAGTGTGACCTTGTCTAGAAAGGGGGCGCTGGTTGGTCAGCGTCAAGAATTCATAGCCGCTCGGCTGCTCCAGTCTCTTCAGACTTCATCTGCTGTATTCCGTTGGGCAAAACCCCTCCCAGTTTTAGCTCCTGTTCTAAAATTGGCTCATCATATGTTCCAGTGAAAATAGTGTTGGCTATTTTGGGGTTCTCCTGTTTTCACATCCATCACATACCACACTGCTTACTTCCTTCTGCTTTTTTCCTGCAAAAGCGCTAATACCGTACAAGTCTTGTGGCTATTGGTTTGTCCCCAACCGTTTGTATCTTAAGTTTGTAGGGGATATCTTATCACCAAGTTTTGTTGTAAATGTTTTCCATGGGGTTTTGGTTTTCCTGTTCAGTTGCTTGGTCTGTTTTTATGTGGAAATCAGGGAGATGAAAAAACAGCAACAACAACAACAGCAAAAACCCAAACCAAACAATAACTCACTGTCTCCAATGTCATGTTTCATGTTCCCAGAAAGGGGTCTAACTCCTTGAAGAGTTAGAGTAGAATTATGAATAACTGAAGTTTCTGACTTAGAAGATCCGGTACATGGTCATTTCATAGATGAAGATTAAAAAATAGAAGAGAAGGAGCAAAGTAGTGAGTGGAAGATCAATTTTTGATTTCTTAACGTTTGAAATGCTTATCATGAGTTAACCCTAATAGAAATGCCTTCTGAAGCACTATGCTTTTAAAATTTGATAGAAAAAGCTAGATGATGAGAGATCAACGCTTTGAAAATTACAGAAGCCATTATAAATTGAGGAAACTATTACTTTTGGTAAATATTACAGTGTGAAAAATGAATAGAATAGAAAGCATGCACGTGGAGATGGAGACACGAATACGTATTTCGAACTAGTAATTTTATGTGTTTTCTGTAATTACGCACAACAAATGCAGGTTTGCATTGAGCAGCAATCTGACGAGGAAAAATCCATCTATTAGGGATGCAACTGGGTTTTTGGTCATTAGTTGTAAATGCCACTGTATATGTTTGACACAATATTAAGAGAATGGATTTATAAAAGCTGAGTGTTCTTCCTGCTGGAAAAATAGATATTAAGATTCATAAAGATGAAAATTCTAGATAAAAATATTAAATATTCCTAAGCTGTAAGTTTTTATGTGTGGAGTAGACTGCGGTGTACCATCACAGATCCTGTATTTTAAGAATAGGTGAAAAAGTCTTCTTTCTTATGAGCTGTTCTAGATAATTCTGAAGTGCTCTGACTTCAAAAAGGAATTTTTAAAATAGTGTGCACGTTTGGACATTCCTTTGTAAATGACTGACTTTTGACCTCTGTCTTTTCCTTTCTTCTTTTTCTTCTTCTTCCTAAACTTAGGCCAGTCTTCAGAGACCTGAGATTAAACTTGAATCACTAAAAGAAGATATTAAGGAATTCTTTAAAATATCAGGTTTGTAAGTTGCTTTTTTCCTCCTAATTCGTTAAGGCAAAAGAAAGACATACTTTATTTGGAGGGAATATTTTATCACCGGCCTTCCAGTTACTCATTCAAAATTGTGAAACAGTGTCTGGATAGGTTTCTAGTTGAGGAGAATTAGAACTTTCAGATATTTCTATAAAATGCTGCAAAAATTCAGGATCACTGTGGGAATCACTGCTTTGCAGTAACCAGTTTTAAATACCGTTTACTTCCTGATCAAAACACATCCTGAATGTGTGAAGAATCTCCCTCGCTAAGCACCTTCTCTTTTACCTTTTGTTCATAGCTGTTTTTCCTTCTATACTTCCCCCCGCCCCTCTTCTTTTCTGTCATTTCAAAGAAAAGGAAATCCTAATTTTCTTGAGAGCAAGAAGAGAGGTTCCCTATCCTAACCCTTGCACATGGAAATTGAGATGTTAAGTGGTTTACTTTTCCAAAAAAGTTCAAGTTGTTAGAGGCCAGGCTAACTGGTCTGGGGGTACCTCTAATAATGTTTCTGTTGTTCAGGAGTTTACGAAGTAGTTAGTTTGTGACTGCTTACGGATCTGTCTTTGTCAGGTGCCTGGCTGTTTCTTGCCCTTCCCTTGGCACATCCCTCATAGCACCAGCAGTGCATCACTTAGCTCTGCTTTGGCGTTCATTGAGCCCCTGAGCCGTGGAAGGGGCAATGGTCCTCCCATCTGGAGAAGATGGTGCGGTAGTTCTGCTTAAAAGACAATATGTTGAGAATTTTGCTACTCAGTGTTTGTCAATGGACACAGTGGATGTGTAAGAAATAATTCCTTAATAACACTGACACAGCAATTGACAATTGATAAAGTTCTTTCACAAATGAATATGATGTCAGAGTTTTAGTGAGATATGCTTTATTACAATGTATGCTTATTTTTAAAACTAATATGTTCACATGTTTTATTCTTTTTTTAAAAAAATAGGTTGGGAGAAGAAACTTCAGAATGCTGTTTATAGTGAACTGAGTGTGTGAGTTTTTCCTACCTATTTTGAGATACTGTTACGTTTAGCTGTATTTACTTTGTAAGTAATGAATATAATATTGCTATGTACACTCATTTTATTATTATTTTTCATTAGTATTTATATAACATTTCACATAAGTTGATATATTTAAAAATTACAGTCTTGCCTGAGAATGAGTAATGACCATATGGGGGTTTTTACCACCAAAATTTTTATATTAATAACTCCTTTATCCAGTATAGTTAGGGAAATAACTTAATATTTCAGATAACTGAAGCTTATCAACATTCTTTTTATTGGTGCCATTTTGGATATTACCCTTCTTCTCTCTTTATAAAGCAACCATTCTAAATATAGTTAACTTTTTTTTTTTTCAAAATTGGTGTCATTCTTAAGAAAATCAGTGTTTTTTGTTAATCTGGATTTGTCTTCAGAATCTGTTGTGGTGTGTAAAACTATTTCTGACTACAAAGAATATAGATCTAGAGTGTTAGCTTTGTAGTTTATTCAATACTGCGTTATTCATCTGTTATTTATTACCTACCATGGGCTAGCACTATGCTAGGCACTGGGAATATAGTATAGAACAAGAAATCAATTCCTACCCTCATGGAGTTTATAGTCTAATGGAGTTCTTATGTCTGCTCTCTTTTTTTTAAACTGCTGTTCAATGTGCCTGTGTCTCTAGCATTTTCTAGTTTCTAACACTTTTGTTTCCAACTTGCCCTTTCTAATCTGCTGTTAACTAGGAAATAAGATAATCCAGTTTATCAGAACTGTTTCTAAAGGGACTCAGATGAAGGCCTGTGGATCTGTGCTTAGACACACATTTTAAAAATCAGTATTTGCTTCTCTGCTTATCGCCATTTTCCCAGTTGGCTTACGAATTCTTAAAAAACATCGTGTATAAGTGCTATCTGTCAATTGAAGTTGACCGTAATGATACCCCTGATAGCATTCCTCCAAGGAATAGATGTTTATCATGACAAATAAGGTTTTAAATTTACAATAAGTTTAGAGATGCCACAGGTTGCTTAAATGTGAACACGATGATTTATGTATTTGGCTGTGACATAGAAAGCGTATAACTGTGTGGGTCTGTGTGTCCAGTACTGGTGGAATAAAAGCATCCGGTTGTGTGTAATTCCAAACAGTGAATTTTTATCTGAGGGGATTTGACTGACGATTGCAATTTTTGTAGTGTAATGCATTCCTTAAGATGGTGGTCTGACCAGTGAGTGCCTGTTTACTTGATGGCAGGGACAGAGTTTCATTCACTGTCTTATTTCAGTATCCTAACAATAGACATTAAGTATTTTTGTATAATCTGTTGAGATTTTTGAAGGAGTAAGTAGTACTACCTTTTTTGCTCGCCTGGGTTCTGAAGAAATTGAGAAACAAGCCCAATAGGATATCAAAATCATGCTTTTATTACTGATAAAGACCAGATAAAAGGTTGTAGCTTAGTGCAAGAGCAAAATGGGTCCTTTAACTGAACTCCAGAATTAACTAGACTTAACCTTCCAGTTAAATAGCATCAGTGAGCACGTTCCGTTTATTATTCCAAAATTTAAAAGTCAGATAAGGCACTAAACCTCTTCTGTGGCAAGCGAGAAAAAGCCCTGGGGAGAATCTAAGAATATTACAGTAAGGGAGCTCTTTTCACAGGGAAGACACATCCAGAGTGGGGAAGTGTTTTCTCTAACATAAGTCAGAAGAATAAAGAGGACTTGGTATACTGTGTTGCAGTTTTCATTGACAGAAACCATTAGATGGACAAGTAAAGAAAACAAAAAATAAAGTAGAAGAATTTACTAGGTTAAATAATCAGAGTAGAAAAAAAGATGCCCTCTTACCTAATAAAGGTGTAGACACATGAGCTATACAGATGATACCTGAAAATTGTTCACTTCCTTTTACCTATTTTGGTAAACACGCCCAAGATTTTTGTCCGATTCTTGTTTAAAAGAGAGAGAAAATTTTCTGTATTCTGTTATTTACCTGAAGCTTGTAATTCTAGCCGAGGTTAGTTCTTCCCACTTAAGATTGACTACTTTATTTAATTATTGTTGTGTTAATATTTAATAGATAGTTCACATTGATCGAAGGAGTATTTTATGCAAGCACTGTGCTAAGCAGTTTAAATTCATTGCCTTGTGTAATGTAATCTTCACAACAACCCTATGATTGTGGAATTTATTATTGTAACCATTTTACAGAAGAGAAAACGGAGGCTTAAACTACTTAAATGATTTACTGAAGATCGTATGGCTAGTAAATGGTAGTACTAGGTCGTAACCTCCAGCTGTCTGATTCCAAAGCACATGTGTTTTACTGCATCTCACATATGTTTATATTTTATCTCTCACCTGGATTAAAAATGTCTTAAGAGTTGAATTCTATATTTCTTTTAGTACCTTCTAGAGCATCAAATAAATGATTTTGAGTCAACAGATGCCAATGCTAACACGTGATAAATATTTGTTGAATTGAAGAAACTCAGTTCAGTTATAAATCCTAAACTTACTAAAAAGATTTAACTAAGACAGTCTTTACATGGAACATGTACCTTTTTTTCCCTTAGTTTTCATTGTACTTTGTGTAGAACAGTTTATTAAGAATTAGGTGACCTATCACTTTCTTTTAAGGAATATAAATTAAAGAAGTAAACAATCCTTTTTAAAGTCTTTCTATATAAATATATATTATAAAAACATCCCACAGTCTACTGTTATAGTAGATATGTGCAAATGTCCACCATACCTTGGAGAGGTATGAATGTTGAGCAGTAGTGGACCAAAAATGGGAAGATTTTAGATAATGGGTTTCTCACACTAGACCACAAGATAGAGTAAGTCTTTATAGATATTCATGGCATTTGTTGGAAGAGTCCTCAGGCAGTAGACCAGAGCACTCCCAAAATGTCCTAATCACCGTTCTTCTTTGCCTTCTTTTGAATGTTGTTTTAAATGTACTTGCTATGTGTTATGCACTGAGCTAGGAATTGAGGATAGTGAACAAGCTGGATAGCCTTTGCTTTCCTGGAGCTCACATCTCTGAGGCACACACGGTTTAAGAAGGCAATTAGAGCACAATTATAGTATAGTATAGTATGGATAGTACATAGTCCAAGAAGTGCTGTGATGGGCCAGACAAATGGGGTAGGCACTTAACTCAGGTCGGGGATGTCATGATGGCTTACCGAAGGAAGCAATATTCAGATTGAAATCAAAAGCTAAGGTAGAGTAAGTCAGGGGAAGGAGTAGAGAAGAAAAGTGCTTTAGAAGGGAGCAACGGGCTCAGAGATTCAGAATTGGGAAAGTGTGGCACATTGGAGGAACAAAGTTTATGGCTGGGTGGTACAGGGCGAGGGACATGGTAAAGGACGATTCTAGATATGTGGGTGGGGATGTGCTGCTTCTTCAAGGCTTTTTAGGCAGGATCCTAAGAGCACTTGGGTGTCATTTTAGAATTTCAAGCAGAGTGGTGACATGATCGTGTCTGCATTTTATATTCACTAAGCAATGTACTGGTTATCCAGTATGTGCCAGGTGTTATGCTAGACACTGGAAATAGAATCATTGGTGAATAAGGAAGACATTGCTTGTGGCTATACAGCCAGGCAAATTGGCTAATAGGCTGAAAATAGTGTGGAAGCAGGGGAGACTGCTTAAGAACCTGTTGGCTGAATACAGGCAGGAGATGTCGGTTGTCTAAAACAGTGTCAGTGGGATGAAAAAGGATGAGAAGGATTTAGAGGGATTTCAGGGACAGGAAGAGACAAGAGTCAAGAGTGATGCCCAAGTTTCCGTGCTTTGTTCTTACCTGTCAACCTTCATCTCTGCATATAACTAAATGTGAGCTGCACAACGACAGAATTTTAGCCTATTTGTTTACTATTTTTATTACCATAAACACTTAGTAGGTTCTTATTAAATACTTCTGAATGAATAAAAATCTAACTTTATTTTGGTTTTATATTAATGGTTTTGGGGTTGCCACCTCTTGTTCCCTGTTTTTTTTTTTTCAACGTTTTTTATTTATTTTTGGGACAGAGAGACAGAGCATGAACGGTGGAGGGACAGAGAGAGAGGGAGACACAGAACCCTGTTTTTAATTAAATGTCTTTGTTCATTAAATAACTTAAGATTATAAATAAGTACTCTCAAGTTTCAGTCCTAAATTAAGTTTTATTAAATTTGGAAATAACTATCATTAACGTGAAAGAATTTAAATTTTTTTTTTATGTTTTATTAATTTTTTGGAGAGAGAGAGAGAGACAGCATAAGCAGGGGAAGGGCAGATACAGAGGGAGACCCAGAATCTGAAGCAGGCTCCAGGCTCTGAGCTCTCAATGCAGAGCCTGACACAGGGTTTGAACTCACGATCCATGATATTATGGCCTGAGCCAAAGTCGGATGCTTAACCGACTGAGCCACCCAGGTGCCCCATAACGTGAAAGAATTTTAAAACAATTTAATTCTAAACTACGTCCCTTTACAAATGATATATCAAACAGTATGAAGTATATAGTTTTTTTAAAATTCAAGTTAGTTACCATATAGTGTAGTCTTGGCTTATCTTGCATATAAAAAGAAATATTGAGGTATATGAAGATCGTAATTTTTTTTCATTTGTGAGTGGGGAAAGGTAATTTATTTAGGTACACAGAGTACAGATTTTAGTAGAAAAAACAGTTAGCTGGAAATAATTAGTTAATACAACTGTTTTCTAGGTTGGGCAGACCAGGTTGCTTTTTCTTTTTTTTTTTTTAATTTTTTTTTTCCACGTTTTTATTTATTTTTGGGACAGAAAGAGACAGAGCATGAATGGGGGAGGGGCAGAGAGAGAGGGAGACACAGAATCAGAAACAGGCTCCAGGCTCCGAGCCATCAGCCCAGAGCCCGACGCGGGGCTCGAACTCACGGACCGCGAGATCGTGACCTGGCTGAAGTCGGACGCTTAACCGACTGCGCCACCCAGGCGCCCCCCAGGTTGCTTTTTCTATTTCAGAAATGTTTCTTACGGGCATTTGAACATTTTACACTTAGGTCTTGGGATAGGTGCAGTTCAGCTTGGTATATCATAAACACTTTACATGTCGATGTCCCACTTTGAATGAGGTACTTCTTGAAAATTCAGTGTATGGTTCTTGATTATTGGAACATGGTTGCTTTGCCGTAGGTACAAGTGTTACGACTAATTTCAATAGGAGTTACATGTTGTTGTGAAAAAGACTGGAATCTCTAAGTAAATGTTGAACTGTTGTGTTTTCCTATTGCCCTCTCTCTCTGTGATTTCATGTCACTGTGTGTCCGTCATTTTATTTCAACCATTCTGGCTTTTTCTGATTTTTAAACATTCCAAGTGTTCTAACTCAGGATCTTGTGCTTGCTGCCTTCCTGCCTGGAATATCCTTCCCCCACATCTTTGCCTGGTTGGCTCCTTCTTCTCAGTTAGGTCTTAGTTCAAGTATTAGCTCCCCTAGACACCTTCCCTATCCTTCCAGATCACTTCTATCTCATTACCCTGCTCGCATCTTCTCATGGCACTCATTACTCTCTGATATTATTCTATTAATTTGTCCCTTTTTATAATTATTGACTGTCTTTACTAGATGTTAAGTATATGAGAATAGGGGATATTGTCTCAATTACCATCATATCCTTAGTACCGAAAATGGCTCAAATATTGTTGAGTCAACAAGTGTTTTCTTTGTAAAACCAGTACATTTGGAATACGAAGGTAAAGTTACTTAGAAAACAGAAAGAATCCATGAGACATTAGCATTTTTAAATTTTATTAAATTTGTATCTATTAAAACATGACTCTTATGGAAGATAGCACTTATATTATTTCAACTATGTTAAAAATATATAGTGATATGGAAAAGGAAATTGGGAGAAACGAAAAGATATGTTGTGAGTTCACAGATGTTTTTTGAACCTTAAAAAAATCCCTCTAAATGTTACAATATTTATGTGCTAAAAATAAGAGTTCTGGTAATTTTTACATGAGCATTTACTAAGCTAAGTAATTTTAAAATTCCCCCAATTTATGAATTCAGATTATTGTGCAATTCAACTTTTAACGAGCAATTAAATTGCTAATCTGAAGCTACCACGCTAGTAGGATAAGACTTAAAGTTTTATTATGTTGTTATACCTTCTGAAAACACACAGGTTTGCTAACAGATATTCTGTTTCATATATGACGTGGACTACAGAGGTGAGTAATTTCTAATGAAAAGAATTAATTACTTATCCAGATAACGTACAATATTTAGCTGCCTCTTTTTGTCCCTAGGTTTCCTTTACCTAGCCATCCTGCTGCACCTCCTGAACATCTCAAAGAACCTTTGGTATACATGAGGAAAGCACAGGTTGGCTATTGTTCATTTTTCACTTTATTTCGCCATGCCAAGTTACATAATGCAGAGTGAAAAGTGCTTGTTGGTGTCAGGAGTGTATGTCATTCATTACATGGAAGCCTGGGTAAGAACCCTCCAGCACAGTGTTTGCATGCTCTTCCTTTTTACTTTCAGTGACTGAAGATCACACCTGTTTAGCTGCAGTAATCCTGAAAATGTGTAGAAAAAGGAAAAAATCATGTACCGTACTGGCCTGAGATTTTCAACGTGATAAAAGCATTATGTGGCAATTTATTCCTGATGCTCTGAGATATTAAAAGAATGAGATGGGAATGAACTGACTCACTCTTCCCTTAACATTTTGGCCGTGGAAGCCAGCGATACTGATACTGTATTTGAAATATGTTTGTCCTCACAGCAGGCCGCTACATGCTGTGCTCTGTCACAGAACTCAAATGAACCTGCTATCTAAAGTAGGCTGAAACCACTACAATTCACTTTACAAAATAAAGTAAAATGACGTAAACAGAAAAGCTGTAAAGGACTGTTAAAGCAGGCGGTTGGTAAGTCCTGTCACATGCCCCCGACGCTCGACTGTCCGCCTCAGCACGGCCTGGTGCACCTGCCTCTACGAGGCTTCCTTGCGGTACCGGCTACGACTCTGTCGCTGCCGCCGCCGAGGGGCTTAATGGACACCACAGAGTTGACCTCTCTCAATCACAGTGTCAGAAATTATCATGGAAATTTTCAAATATACCCCAAAGAACTCCCATAAACCCATCACCCAGCTCCAGCAATTATCATCGTGGTTCCTTCTGCTACTCCTGAGAAATATCCTGCTGCTTTGAGTTATCACGTTCCGAGCAGTGCATGTTAGGCAGCTTTTTATTATTCCACCATTTTTATTTTCACCTTAAAAACCTTCAAAATTAGATGGTGAAAGGAAGCAATGTAAACAAAAATCATAGAGATATTTGAGGAAATATGCCATATATTTCTATCTCTAGGTAGTGCATTTAGGTCTAGCAATCAGACAGTATTATCAATATGTGTTAAAACATAATCATTAAATGATTCATGTATGAAAGAATTGTTTGATCTTTTGTTGTAAAGACGTAAACTCAAAAAAAAAAAGGGTTGGGTCTAAATATTTTTTTGGTGAAGTTTGAAAATTTCTCAAAGGTGTAGAGAAAGTATCAGTTCTAGCATATTAGGTATAGGGAACATAACACTAAAATTGTTTACCCATCATGACTGGAAAGAGGTAGAGAGGGAAATAATAGGTCGATGTTTCAAGCCTACCGCTGGTTGCTGAGAACACATGTGAACGGTAAGTGTATGCGTTGTATATGTACATGTATGTACACACATGCCTACTACTCTCCTCTTTTTTTTCCATACTTACCCACTAACTCGGGTTGACGCACTATAGTCCAAGGGCCAAATCTGCCCTGCCACCTGTCTTTATACAGCTGGCAAGCTAAGAATATTCTTTTACATTTTCACCTGGCTGAAAAACCAGAGGAACAATGATATCTGTGGCCCGTGAAAATGATAGGAATTAATAAAATACGTCGTATTGGAAGCCTTGTTCCTTTGTTTACTTATTGTCAGCGGGTGCTTTCGCACTACAATGTCGAGAGTTTAGTTGTTGCATAGAGACCTTATGACTTGCAAAGTCTAAAATATTTACTGTTTGCCCTTTTACAGAAAAGTTTCTCAATCCCTGAACTACACTATTCCTTCTTTAAGAGCAGGGACTGTGTTTTTTTTTATCCGCAACGTCTAGCCCAATGCACAGCCCATGGAACGCTCAAGAAGTGTTTGTTGAAATAATTGATTCTTTAACTGTGGTCACGCTAAATACCTCCTCTACAGGTTAGTGTCCGCCTACCTGTCCCCTTGTATTTGTTCCTGTCTCCTTGAGGCATCTAGTTCTTAAGCTCCCTGATCTTTCGGCAGTTCTCTCCTTTTTGCACGAAGGCTACTTAGTCTGGATGGCGTAACTACCGTCCCATCAGTGTGCTCCCTTGCACCTCGCAATCTCCTGCCCCATAGACTTCTGTTCTGCCTGCCATTCCAGTCCTTAGCCTAAGGCTACCTCTGCCATCTACTGTCTTTTCCCAAACTGTGGCATACTTGGGAGGAAACTCACACGAGTTTTATGTTTACCGTGAATTCAGTCTAAATCCATTCATCTTTCAGTGGATTCATTTTGCTGCCTGTCAATCCTTTTACGATTCGTCATTCATTATCTGCTTTCCAGTGAGGTTTTCCCAGAGTTTTCCATGCTTGTGTAGCCCCTGATTCTACCTCCCTCTCACTCATTTTTAACACACGCCACTTATTTCATTAAGAACATTCAGGTCATCACATTCAGGTTTCCACAGCTTCCCTCTTTGCTGCCACATCTTTTTTGCCTCCAGTCCTCTATGATCAACTATCTACTGTACGTGTCTTCTGTGAAATCAAACTCAACATGTTTAAAACTGAGTCTATGGCATTATTCCTAAAATGAGCATCTCGTCCTGACCTTCCTATTTCAGTTAGTTTCATCATTACTTATAGTAATTTAGACTTGAAATATCTTTGCTATTTTCCGTATCCAAATAGTCACTAAGTTCTATAAATTATTTCTTCCCGTGGTCTTACAGCTTTCTCTTCCTTTTTATTATTAAGGCCATTACCATAGTGATCACAGTGGTGATGAAGAGGAGGATGGCTATCTTTTACTGAGTGCTAACTTTGTTTCAGACGTTAATTCACATCCTTGTCTTATACTGACACCTCCTGATTTTCAACTTATCTCTTTCCCCATCTTCATATGTACTCTTGACACAATTAACTTCAGCTACAAGCAGATGAAACCTTATAATACATGCCACTGCCTTTTCACAAATCTTCAGTGACTACCAATTGCCCAACAAGTTCCTACCCCAAAGCGCAACATTTAGGAATTTTTAGTTTGTCCCTAACTTTCCCTTTCACTTTATCAATCTCTGCCATCCTGTAACTGTCCTTTGTGCTCTTCCAGGGGAATCATTTTGAGTCTCCCTCTTGCATCTTTTAGAAAAGAAAAGAAAACTTTTCTTATTTTGTTTTCTTGTCCTGGAAAGCTCTTTCTGCCTGCTTAGCATTAGGAAAATCCATCTATTTTGTGAGGGTCAGCTCAGATGACGTCTCTTCTCTACTGTAGTTATCAGCCCTGTTGAAAAGGATCTCTCCCTCTTTTGGAAGCACACTGTCTTTTAGCATGCTGTCGTTTTATGGTTCTTATTACAAATCGCACTCTGTGATAGCAATTTCTGTATACATCGTTTTTACTTTAGTTGCAAGCCTCTTGAAAGCAGTAACAATTTTAAAACATTTTTGTAGACTCATTATATCTAGCATACTGACCTTTATGTAGTAAGAACTCAGAAAGTTTGTGTCAGATTAATAGTAAAGGCACTTGCCATCTCTTCTAGCAATTATTGTGATATTCAATTAAAAGATATTTACTTAACAGAAGACCATGGGGGAGGGGAAGGGGGAAAAAAAGGGTTAGAGAGGGAGGGAGCCAAACTATGAGAGACTCTTAAAAACCGAGAACAAACTGAGGGTTGATGGGGGGTGGGAGGGAGGCGAGGGTGGGTGATGGGTATTGAGGAGGGCACCTGTTGGGATGAGCACTGGGTGTTGTATGGAAACCAATTTGACAATAAATTTCATATAAAAAAAGATATTTACTGAATGCCTGCTAGAAGACAATCTACCATGTGATCTGGAGATTCAGAAATAAATTAGATAAAGATTCCACCTATGGGTAACTCATGGTTTAATCACTGAAAGTGCTGTATGCTATGGGGGAGATGGCTAAGACATTCTGTAGAAGCACTAGAGAAGACCTGGACATAGGGGATTCTTTATTAAGTTGTTCTTTGCTCTTTACAATCAAAAGAACTTAAAATAAAATCCAGTGAGTGTTTCCTTCTGCTTTTATTCAGTAAAGCAGGTTGGCAGAAAATATTTTGGAACTAGAGCCAGGAAAAAAATGTGATTTCCCCCCCCCCCCCATTAAAGTTTCATGAGTTATTTGAACTTCACTTAGCTCTTGATTGTGTCTTCAGAGTTGGGATGTAAATCAACTCTCTGCAGTTTTTGGCAGGCTAGACTGGTGTTCAATTTTCTGGGCTGATGAGGGAAACAGGCTTCTTACACCGCATCAGCATTTCCCAGAGTATTTTCTGCTGAATACCAGCTCTGAGAGATGCTCTACAAAAAAGGGTTCCATGGACAAATAAGTTTGGAAATTGAGGCCCACACTGCCTTCCTCTTGGTGAATTACTGTTTGTTTGTTTGTTTGTTTGTTTGAAAATTCGTGTCATATATTTTTATTTTTTATTGAGGCGTAGTTGACACACAGCACACTTTCAGGTGTACCACATGGTGATTTGGCAACTGTATACATTATGCCACGTTCACCACAAGGGAGCTGCCATCATCCAGGGCTATTACGGTACCATTGACTGTGTTCCCCACGCTGTACTTTTCATTCCTAGAATCACAGTTTACGATTTTTTTACAAGGGTTTTAAAATTTTTTTTTTCAACGTTTATTTATTTTTGGGACAGAGAGAGACAGAGCATGAACGGGGGAGGGGCAGAGAGAGAGGGAGACACAGAATCGGAAGCAGGCTCCAGGCTCTGAGCCATCAGCCCAGAGCCTGACGCGGGGCTCGAACTCCCGGACCGCGAGATCGTGACCTGGCTGAAGTCGGACGCTTAACCGACTGCGCCACCCAGGCGCCCCTTACAAGGGTTTTAAATGTACAGAAAGATTGAGAATATATTATAGAGTTCCCATAGATTCCACACCTAGTCTCCCCTCTTATTAACATCTTAAGTCAGTGTGGTACCGTTTGTTACAATTAGTGAACCAATATCAGTACGTTATTATTCGCTAAAGTTCATACTTTATTTCCTTAGTTTTAACCTGATGTCCTTTTTCTGTTCCAGGATCCCAACCAGGACACTACATTACATTTGGTTGTCATGTCTCCTTAGGCTCCTCTTGGCTATGACAGTTTCTCAGACTTCCCTTGTTTTTGATGACCTTGACAGTTTTGAAAAGTACTAGTCAGGTATTTTGTAGATTATCCCTCTGTTGGAATTCGTCTAATGTTGTTCTCATAATTAGACTGGGGCTGTGGGTTTTTGGGAGGAAGACCACAGACAGAAAGTGCCATTTATACTCACTGCATCATGTCAGGGTATATACTGTCCACCTGGTTTACCACTGTTGATGTTGACCTTGATTGCCTGGCTTAGGTAGTGTTTGTGAGGTTGCCCCACTGTAGAGTCACTCTTCACCCCCGACACCCTTGTGTGCTCTACTCTTTGGAAGGAAGTCACTATTTATGGTTCACACATAAGGAGAGACTGTTACATTCCACCTCCCTGAGCTGGGAATCTCTACAGAAATTATTTGGAGTGTTTCTGCATGGAAGAGTTCTCCCTCTCTTCCATGCAGAAAGAGAACTGGGGAGTTATTTATAATAAATTTGTTTATTTATTTATTTATTTATATCACTATGTTATTTATTTATGTCACTGTGAACTCGTGGGTGTTTATTTTTTAGTCTTTGTGTTTTAATTTAATGCTTCCTTAATTTTGTTGCATACAATTTATTTTGGGATGCTAAGGCTCAGGGATGTTCTGCAGTAAAGAAACTGTTTAATTTTATTTAATCCAGTGTTGTTCAAATTTATGTGAGCACAGACCCCTATTTCCATGTAAAATAATTTGGGAACTCTTTTGCCACACCTTTTAGAGAAAGGAATATTTGAAGAAACTGATACACAATGGGTGATTAAATTATGAATTTTTTTTTTACGAAATAATACTAGTGAGCACACAGAGCTCTAATTATGTGCCAGGTACCATTCTAGTGCTTTACAACTATTTACTCATTTAATATTCATGACAAGCCTATAAGGTATGTTACTCTTATGATCTTACATAGGTCCAATTTCACAAAACTAGTAGGTGGAAAAGTTGGGATTTCAACCTGGATAGTCTGGCTCTAGAATCTGTACTACCTGATGATATTCAGCGTATTTCTCTATCCAGTCCAGAAATGCTCAAACTCAAGAGGTGCTATTGGTTGAATTTACCCAGTTCTCTGTCAATCCAGGAACCTAAACAAAAAAGAGAATTTTGTTGGTTTTATGTGACGTCAATTCTCATCCTCTTCCTAATTAGTCTTTCTGCCTTCTGTATTGTCACTCCATTTCTTAAAACTTCCCAGACTCTTAGGATACAACCGCAACTCCTTATTTTTGTTTACAAGACTGTCAATGATCTTGCTTCTTTTTACCATTCGAGTCTTACCTCTCGCCTCCTCACACTGTTCCTCACCATCCTGCCAGTCCCCTGCCCGCTTCCACACACATCTGCCTTCTCTCTTTAATCATACTTGACCTCCTTCAGTTGTTCCTCCAGGAGAACTGTTGCACATGCCATTGCTTCTGTGTAAAACTGCCTCCCCACAAATCTCACGTATTTCTGGCACATTCACAGGTGTCAGGCGACATGATCCTTTCTTTAGGAAGGCTTTCTACGCCTGAGATCTCACATTCCCAGGTACTTTTTCTGTGTCTCTATTCCTCCATACAGGAGGCACTCTATACTTCCTACCATAGTACTTGGGTTGTCTGATTATCATCTAGATTCTGCAGTCTCTGGGAAGCAGGATCAGGGTCTCTCTTTTCACTACTGTCTCCTCAACATCTGGCATAGTGCCTGCCTCATGGCAGATGCTCAGTAGATATATATTTTTTAATGATGAATGAATTGAATACAAAAAATAGAAAATGTTCCCTCTTAAAAATATGTACACCCCTTTCCTACTAGTTCCACTTCTAACATCTAGGATCTTATCTAAAGGGAAGAATCAGGGAAACACAGAAATTTATGTTCGTGATGATATTAAAAAATTTAAAAGAATCTAAATAACAATAGGGTTTGCATATACAGCAGGGTATCTCCAAAAGACAATGTTCTACAGGCATCAACAATGTTATTTTTAAAAGAATATAATGAAATAGGAAAGTATATGATATTATCTTAAGTGGATAAAGCAAAATATAAAACAATATAATTCCACTAATTAAATATCTCAATCGTACACATACATGCATAGAAAAAATGAAAGAAGAGAACAAAATATTAATAGTAGTTATTTTTGGCTGATGAAAATTTATGGATGCTTATTTATTATTCTATTCTTTACATATTGGTTTTTTTTCAAATTATCTTGAATAAATGTGTTACTTTTATAACCAGAGAATTACTAAAATCTTCTTCCATTAGAAAGCTGAGTTATAACTATTTTGCTTTATTTTTTCAGAGTGAAGGAAATAATTTTTTAATTTTATAATTTCATAGTTTTTTACATGCTACATTAGATGGCTTTTAAAGACTTCTTATTTACGTTCATTGTTATAAAAAAGTAGCAAGGCAATCAGTAATACCCAGTTAGAGATTTCAATACAGTTTTGATTCTTGTGTAAATTTTTTGCCTCTCATGGTTTAGAAATTAATTTATTTATAAAACTCTTGAAGTCCTTTGACTTAATACCATAGATTCCAATTATTAGGGAAACTGATTTGAAGGCAACAGTAATTTCATTTGGAGAGGATATGGGTTTGGGTAAAAGGTAATGTCTTCCTACTAAACATTTTAAATGTAAAAGGGCATTCATTTTCCTTTTAAATAACATTTTAAAGCTTTATTTTGTGAGTCTTTGGGTAGAAACCATTATTTTCTTTGTATCTTGTATTAGTGCACTGTCATTTCTCAATAGTTCATTTGCCACTTTTACTTCTTTTTCTGTGTGTGCTGAAGATATGTTGACATTTTTATTTAAACAATAGCACAGGAATAACTGATTTTTTTGAGCACTTATTTTTTTTATTTTTATTTTTTTTTTCAACGTTTATTTTATTTTTGGGACAGAGAGAAACAGAGCATGAATGGGGGAGGGGCAGAGAGAGAGGGAGACACAGAATCAGAAACAGGCTCCAGGCTCTGAGCCATCAGCCCAGAGCCCGACGCAGGGCTCGAACTCCCGGACCGCGAGATCGTGACCTGGCTGAAGTCGGACGCTTAACCGACTGCGCCACCCAGGCGCCCCTTTGAGCACTTATTTTTGAGACTTAGGGAGTATTTAGTCACCTCTACAGACAGAGCCTGCGAAAAGTTTAGTATCTATAAAACTGGAGTTGAAGTGGACCCTTCAGGTTTATCTCATCCAACCTCTGGAGTTCATTTCCTTTTGCTTGAGTACTTCTGAAGACAAGGAACTCACAATTTCACTAACTTAAGTCATTTTGGTTAAGCCTTTCTACTTGTTGGAAAGTCTGTTTCTTGTATTAAGCGATCATAGGCTCCTTACGACATTTACTCACCGATCATAGTCCTGTGCTTGACACGTAGAAAGCACTCAGTACATGTCAGTTAGTGAGGCAGCGAGTAAACGAATGAATGAATACCCTGAAATAAGATTCAAGTTCTGCAGGGAACCCACAGGGTGACCCAGCTTGCGAACAGCCACTTGCTTCACTTTGGATTTCCCCTCATTGTCAGGAAATTCTATTCCCCTTTCTGATGTCTATAGAAACGACTTCTCTAACTACTTGGGATTTCTATGGAGATCACTTCTCTGACCATCTGACTGAAGTTCTTGCAAGGGGTACCTTGGAAAAGCCCTGCTATCCTTGTCATTGTGTCATCAATATGGAACGGGGAATGGGGAAGACGTAGCGAACCACTGGAGTTACTTTTCCTTCAATGTTTTTAGACTTTTAAAGGAAGTGGTATGTGCTCCATTAACAGCTAGAAGTTTTGACACACTCAGCTTCCTGTTCCCTTGCTTATTCTTTGGCATATGGGCTGATAATAGCCCTCGTGAACTTTTTGAACCTATCTCATGTGACTTGTGTATCTGTCTTCTCTTCCCCACCCCCACCACAAAAGTGATGTGGTTCTTAGGGACAGGGATGCCGTTTGATTCATTTTTACTGGCATGTGTTTAATAGGTGCTCGGTAAATGTTGAATCAATATCTTTTCACTAGTTGAATTTTCAGGTATAACACCTCATGTCCCCCTGTTCTAGCCACAAAAGTCCAATTTTTCTGAATTTAATATTCTTTTCCTCTTTCCTTTTCTCAATTTTTAGTCATTCTCTTCTCTTCTGGATGATTTCTAAGTTCCTGCTTCAATTATAGAGCACATAGAAATGATAATTGAATAAAGATCTGCTCAATATTGCTTCAATTCTTAACACTCTTTTTCATTCTACTTTTATGTGTTCTTTTTGAAAGTTTCCTCATTCATGATACACATCTCACAGGATTAATAAAGCAATGTATGTAAATTTTGTAGCTCTTTTTCCAAACTCTTTCAGAATGCTTTCTAATGTCTGATCTCTTTTCTGTGTAACTTTTTTTTGGTAACTATTTTCTCTTTCTATTACATCTCTAGTTACATCTAATTGAATTACATTCAATTTCAAGTTGGTGAATTGAAATATTTGGTAGCCTGGGATATCCATTTAGGAGAACTATGATTAATCATTTAAAAATTGTACTTTATAGAAAATACCTGAATGAGATGTTTTTACCAAAATAAATATTTTTAAATGTTTATTTTTGAGAGAGACAGAGTGAGCGAGCAGGGGAGAGGCAGAGAAAGAGGGAGAGAGAGAGAATTCGAAGCAGGCTCCGGACTGTCAGCATGAAGCCCGACATGGGGCTGGAACCCACAGAGCGTGAGATCATGACCTGAGCCAAAATGAAGTTGAATGCTTAACTGACTAAGCCACCCAGGAACCCCAACTTTTTGTTTTTATTTCCAAGAATTATTGTCTTTTAATCAGTTCAAGAGCCCTTTTTATGTGTGGTTGAAAATGAGAGTATTTGGAATCATAATTCAATAATAGCAATTTGGTTCTTTATATATTAAGGTAAATTATACAAATCCAGGGATTGGATTTTTAATCTTCATGCAGATTTTATTTTTATATAATGATTGAATTAAAATTGCTTTTATTTTTTTTTTTTTTTAAAGCTTTCTTATACCTCCTTCCCCCACAGTCTGGAGTGGGGGAAGCAAGTGACAGAAGGCTTATTAGAGAAAATAGTATTTCAACCTGAGACTTGAAAGTTCAGTAAGATTTATTCAGATAAATTGAGGATAAGGATGTTGGAGGTAGAAGTAGATTATGTTGCTATAATTAATGTTTGATCGTGAATAAGTTTCTCAAATGTATTTGAAGTCTTGAATCCAAGAGAAATACTCACAGTAAAAAAGAAAGAAAGAAAGAAAGAAAGAAAGAAAGAAAGAAAGAAAGAAAGAAAGAAAGAAAAGAAAAGAAGCCAGTAAATGGGGTTAGTTTTGTGAGTATTTAATAGAATTTATGAAGAGTATTCTTTTATTCCTAAAAATCTATTTCTATATATTTAGTAGACTAAGGCTTATACACGTCACACAGCTCTGTATTTCTCCTATAGATGAATGCTCTTTTGTTCATTCATTGCTTAGGCCATCATATCAAAAATTTTTTAAACGCTTTCAATATTACTTAGAGTAGAAATCTGTGTAATCATCTAGCATCTATTCTGTGCTAGACAAAGTGTGACTATGTGCTGTGATGGGTGAAGGAAGGGGCCGAGAGAGACTATAAGCACAGACACCTGATACCATCTGGGGTGAGCGACCAGGAACAGAAGGCTTAATAGAGGTGAAGGTCTGAAAGGTGAATAAGGTGTATTCAGATAAAGTAGGAGTAAGTTTGTTGGGGTTGGGAGTAGAGCATGGAGAGTATATTCCGGGTAAAGAGGGTAATGTATTTAAATATGTGTGTTAAAGAGGGAACTATGAACAATGAAAGCTATAGTAAAGCTATCAATTATTGAATGATTATTATCATTATTAGGTCACTGTTCCAAGCACTTTACATCTTTAATCTTTATAACAACCACATAAAGGAGCTATTATTATTATTATTCTACTTGTGTTGACTGGATGGGATGTAACTGTACATTATCAATAATGTAATATATAGTTCTCTTCTTTTCTCCTCTCTTGGTCTAAATTTTGGAGCTTAGGTATTATTTTATTTTGCTTTCAGTGAGTTACAAGTAGCCTAAGGGCATATTTTAGTAAAAAGACCAAAAAATATTGGCATTTTACCTTGGTGTTAAAAAGAAGGATTTACTAAAATATGGTATATGTGGATAATCAATTCATGACTGACTATTAAAAAGAACTCCTTTTTTCAAGTTTACAAGAGATCTAGGGGATAGATCTTACTGTGAAAAAACCAGTAAGACAAATCCATATCGTGACACATTCTAAAAGATAACTGGCCTGGAGTCCTCAAAAAAGTCAATATCATGAAAAAGAAAAGGACAAAGAGACTCTAGATTCAGCTACGTGGAAAGAGACATAACAACCAAATGTAATGTGATGCATACATTTTTAATGGATTCTGGATTTTAAAAAACTATAAAAGATATCTTGGGGACAACTGGAAAAGTTTGAATGTGGGCTGAATATTATGTGATATGAAATATTATTGCTAATTTTCTTAGGTGTGATAGTGGTATTGTGTTGATGCAGGAGAAGGTTCTTATTAGAACATTCATGCTGAAGTATTTAGGACTGAAATGTCATGTTAGGAAAAATTACAGTATAATAATTTCTATAAAGTTTTATTTTCACTAGGTTATTAACGGGATTTCTGAGTATCAAACGTTTACAAAATACTTAAATGTAATTTCCCTTTTTATTATCTGCTATTTTTCTTAAAATGTTTATCACCCTATGACTTGCTGATTTCTTCCTCTTCTTTTTTTTTTTTTTTTTTTTTTGATCTGTCCTCATTTCCATCTTCCTCTAGAAAGTCAGTTCCGTGAGAACTGAGACTTTCTGTTCATGGCTTAATTCACAGCACTAAGGATAGTATCTGGCACATAGTAGGCAGTAATTAACATTTGTTGAGTGAACTAATGAATGAAGATAACCAATCTCAACCAACCTTACCATTTCTATAGGACTCATAATATCTTTAATTTTTTAAAAATTAGTTTTGGTATTGTTAACCAGAAACAATAATGAGTTGTTCTCTATATTTCAGGGAAGTTGGGAAAAAAGAATTTTGAAGAGTTTAAATAGTATGTGCACTGAACTGAGTATCCCATTGGCACGAAAGGTACTTTTATTTTTATTTTTTTTTCAAAAGGTACTTTTAATATTTAAATATTTTATTGTGAATCGAGTGCTAGAAGTACCACGAAGTTGTAATTGTTAGGCAGATTTATCTCTCTTTAAACAGTATATCAGTTTGTTTTGAAACAAAAATCTGTAAAAGGCCAATTACGTGGATGTATTGTATATAGATTTCTATTATATAGGCTGTAGTACTTTTTGTAATGAACATATCTTGAGAATAAATAAAAACACAATATATAATCTACGTATAGATTATTTAGAGATTTGGCCGTAAAGGTTATACATGTTATAAATGCACTTGAAAATTTTTAATTACCTTTGGTCTCCTTATTTTTGACTAATCGGCACAATAGCCATATGTTTTGAATACGAGATGGAGTTTAGGCACGTTATCCTCTTATAATAGCCAATATGGTACCATCTTTCAGTGTTAACATAGGAAATGGAAGCATGATTGGTCATCTCTCTGCAGAACTATTTAGTTCTAATAGTAGTATCATTAGATCTAAAAGATCAAATTCTCAACTTTTGTCTGTCACTGTGGGCTTTGAGGGGGAAGATAAAAAGGGAGAGAAAAGCCACTCGAGGAATGCTCTGGATTCTTTTTGGCTGCTCACGAGTAGGAGAGAAGAAGTTTCTCTTCACTTTATTTTCCCTACCTGCTATTTATTCCTTGCTAGTAGACAGGATATAGTGGATGAACTTTAGATAATCTCCAAGGACAAGTCACGGAAGGCACCAGAAGGATGGTATTTTAGCAAAGGATAAATTTCTATGGAAAACTGCCTAAGTATGTAGTATTGTGTAATATACTGTCTTTCATGTAGGAAGATGATGCTACTGACCCACAGTCATACTCTCTTGGCCAGTCCCCCTTGCGATGCATTTCTGAGGTTGCTGGATGGGGTAAGAGATGTAGTATGTGGCTAAGGAGCAGTTTTTCTTTATGAAATTTACTGGCCTATAGAGATCATTTCTCTTCTTTTCTTGGACTCTTTAGCACCATATTCTAACTGAGCCATTGAGACTAGATATAATATCATAGTTAAATAACAAAAGTTTAAGAATAATTCCAAAAAAAGTTCATGTGCGGTGAAGTGATTTTTTTCTTATGTTATGGTAGCTTATTCAACCTTTTAGATAAGTTATTGATTCTTACTTTTCAGCTGCATTGTTAAGCTTCACAAAATGAAACCAATTTTAAAATTACCTTTTTTAGAGGCCAGTTGGAGAACAGAAAGAACTTCTCAATAAATGGAATGAAATGGGAACTGATGAACCAGGTATATGAACAACCTTTTTCAAAATGTGGTAGTAGGAAAGATTGCCTTCTTAATTGTGGATCCAGAGCAACAATATTAGCAATTCTTTTGGAAAGATAGCCATTTTCCTTCCCCACTAATTACTGCCATCTACTTTGTTTGCTTTAACTTCTACCGTGCAGTTTAAAAATCCCTATCTTTGGGGGCACCTGGGTGGCTCAGTTGGTTAAGCGTCCACCTCTTGATTTTGGCTCAGGTCATAATCTCACAGTTCGTGAGTTCAAGAGCCGCATCAGGCTCTGTGCTGACAGCATGGAGCCTGCTTGGGATTCTCTCTGTTTTTTTCTCTCTCTCTCAAATAAACATTAAAAAAAATTTTTTTTAATTCCTAACTTTCACCAGTGTTTTATAATATTTTGAGAATATTCAAGTCAATTATCCTTTTTAAAACAGCATTTGAAAACATTTTTATAGGGGCGCCTGGGTGGCGCAGTCGGTTAAGCATCCGACTTCAGCCAGGTCACGATCTCGCGCGGTCCGGGAGTTCGAGCCCCGCGTCAGGCTCTGGGCTGATGGCTCAGAGCCTGGAGCCTGCTTCCGATTCTGTGTCTCCCTCTCTCTCTGCCCCTCCCCCGTTCATGCTCTGTCTCTCTCTGTCCCAAAAATAAATAAACGTTGAAAAAAAAATTTTAAAAAGAAAACATTTTTATAAAAGAATAGATTAAATCATTCAATGGATTTCTTAGATTCATAATTAAGCTAAATATTTTTCAAGCTTTAATAACATTGAGATGTTAAAAATAGGTTAAGTGGTAAAAAGTTTTGAGACTTCTAAAATGTTTTTAAGAATTTATTTTGGCTCATTTTTTTTTTTTAATTTTTTTTTCAACGTTTATTTATTTTTGGGACAGAGAGAGACAGAGCATGAACGGGGGAGGGGCAGAGAGAGAGGGAGACACAGAATCGGAAACAGGCTCCAGGCTCTGAGCCATCAGCCCAGAGCCCGACGCGGGGCTCGAACTCGCGGACCGCAAGATCGTGACCTGGCTGAAGTCGGACGCTTAACCGACTGCGCCACCCAGGCGCCCCTATTTTGGCTCATTTTAATGGTTAAAATAGAGTCAATTTTATAAACATATAATGGGTGACAGCTATGTCTCATTTACTGTGATCAATAGATGTATAGAATTGTATTGGTAGACATGTACATAATCCCTCACCACTCCTCTTTAAAAATAAGCATGGGGAACCAGGCAAGAAATAAGTACTGTAATAGAGAAAGCAGTGTGTTATAGAAATTCAAAAGGGAGAACAGTTTAATACAACTAGAGGAATTCGCTAAGAATGTATTATTTGTATTCTAGGCACTTTGAGAATTCTCATATAGAACTTTGGTATACTGACATTGTGTTTTCGATTCAGTTATAAATTTATTATAAATTTATGAGGGGAGACATTTAATTTCTTCTAGAATAGGTCATTTAGGCCGTCAAGGGAAGAGATTGCCCTTTCATTTTTGTGTTCCCAGTACTTAACACAATGTATGACAAATTATTGATACTCTGCAAATGTCTGAATTAATCCAATTCCACGGCCACATGTGAAAGAATCATTAACGTTGTTATTAATAAGGATTCTTATATTAACTGAAATGTTGTTCTAATCTATCTTAATTCCAGATTTAAGCCTTTTCAGACCTGTTTATGCACCCAAGGATTTTCTGGAGGTAGGTTGTATTGGATCAATAGGTATATTAATGGGAATAAAGTGGAAGAAATGATATGAGGATGTCTCCAGGCAGAGGAATCACCAAGGACAAAGCCCTAGAACCGTAGAATGACATGATCAGATTTGTGCTTGGAAATTGCTTTTGGAAAACACACTGGAATGTGGAAAGATTAGAGGCAAGTAAATCAATTAGGAAGATTTTGATTAAAAAATACTAACTGTAAATCAGGTAGCTTGTAAATCAGGTAGCCTGCTGCCTAGCACCTATAGATGCTCAGTGAATCTTTTCCCTTTTTAGTCCTTCCCTGTTCTAGTAGTTTAGACAAGACACGAAAAAGGTCTGAACTACAGAACAGTGTTGGAACCGGATAGAATTCAACAGATTTGCAAGAGATTTTTAGGAGGGTTTGGGAACTGATTAGATGTGGGGAGTATGAGAAAAAGAAAAGATAAGGAAGAGCTTTAAGTGTCTAGATTGGGTAACGGGGCAGAGAGGTACTACGTCCTTGGGATAGAGAATGGAGGAGAAGGAACAGGTCTGTTAATGAAGATGATGAGCTTAATTAAGTTTGAGCAAGCATATCGAAAATAAAGTAGGTTAGCGCTCACTAATTATTTTAACGGACTTACCTTTGATTCCACTCTTTCTCTTGTACCTTACACGTAATCAGCAAATCCTGTCACTTTACCTTCAACATGTATCCGGAATTCAACCACTCCTACCTCCATCCTCCTAACGTCTTCCTGCTCTACCCTTGCCCACCTAGAATTTGTTCTCAGTGCAGTTTCCAGAGGAAGCCATTGCAGTACCATTCCAAATAAGCCATCTCTGGTACCCGGCAGCTTCCCATCTCATTCTACTTGAAAGCCAAAGTCATGACAGTGGTGCGAAACATGCTATTTGATCTGATACCCCATTACTTCTCTGAGTTCATCTCCTATTACTTTCCCCTGATTTGTTATACTCCATTTACTTTAGCCTCCATGCTTCCCCCTGGCTTCCTGCCATCTGAGGGCCTCCGCTCCTCTTCTCTGCTTACAGTGCTTTTTCCCCAGATACTTGTCTGCACGTTCCTTCACTCCTTATGTCTTTGTTTAAATGTCACTTTCTCAGCAAAGCCTTCCCCCGCGGCTCCCTGCTTGGAACTCCTTTTATCCTTTTCCTGCTTTGTTTTTCTTTATAGCATTTATCATTATATAACATATTCTTTTTCTGTTTTCCTTATTGCCTGCCTTCTCCTATTAAAAGTAAGATTCACGGGGCGCCTGGGTGGCTCAGTTGGTTAAGCATCCAACTTCAGCTCAGGTCATGATCTCGCGCTCTGTGAGTTCAGCCCCGCATCGGGCTCTGTGCTGACAGCTCAGAGCCTGGAGCCTGCTTCGGATTCTGTGTCTCCCTCTCTGTCTGGCCCTCCCCCGTTCATGCTCTGTCTCTCTCTGTCTCAAAAATAAATAAACGTTAAAAAAAAAATTTAAAAAAAAGTAAGATTCACAAGGGCAGGAGCTTCTCATTCTGTTTTGTGCACTGTTGCAACAGTTACAGAGTCCGATAATTGAAGACTCACAAGACTTCACAGGATGCAGCCACAGAAGGCATTCTTTCAGCAAGAGAAAGAAAGCACATGCAAATACGAAGAGATCCAAACTTCTAGGCTCAGCTCCCAGGGCTCTTTCTCAGTTGCAGAGGACGAGCTTTGTCTTTGGAGTAGGAACCGCTAAGATACAAGTGAGATACACTGGTCTTGGGAGTCAAGGCGCAAGGAAGGTTTCCCAGGCGTCTTTTATATCCCCACTGGTAAATCAGGAGAAGCTAGCAATCTGTGCATTTTCAATAAGCCATGTGAAACTGATAGGGACTGCCTCCCTGGGACATTAAGTAGCACATTATAAATGACTAGTTAGTGTATTTCATCCCATCTTGGCCAAGGGTCACCACCAGACATCCAGGTGTCCCTGGAGATAAGCATGGAGCTACCACAAACCAGCTGCAGGTTAATTGCTCTATCTCCAACAGACAGAACGGTGCTTAGCACATAGCTGCTCAACAAATAGGTGCTGAATGAACGAGTAAATGAATGAATGAGTTTTTCACATTTTACTTTTATTTCTTTTCTGAACTGTTGTCTTTGAAACTAGTTTGCCAGCATAAAATATACAGTTGATGCTTGAACAACACGAGGGCTCTGACCCCCTGCATGGTCGAAAATCCACATATACCTTTTGACTCCCCCCAAACTTAAGTAGCTAAGTACTACTGTTGACTGGAAGTCTTACTGATAACACAGCCAACACATATTTTGTATGTTAATATGCATTATATACTGTATTCTTACAATAAGTGTGCTAGAGAAAAGAAAATATTAAGAAAGGCATAAGGAAAAGAAAATACGTTTACAGTACTGTACTGTTAAAAGTCTGCATTTGAGCTGAAGTTCAAACTTGTGTTGTTCAAGAGTCAACTGTCTTCTTTTAATTCTAGAGAGAAGTTAGTTTGGTCAGAAACTGCCTTTATGGTGATGGCATTATTTCTCTTAGCTTGTTAAAGATTTCTCCCAAACTCTTCCCTTTTCTAGCACTTCAGGGCTGAAATTTCATGTAATTTTTGTATGATTATCTTTAACTGTTTTCTCCTTAATGGTCATAACGTTCTGTTTCTTTCAGGACTGTTGATGAATTGATCCTTTTCTTATTTATGCTGAAATTCTTCTTTAACTAAAGAACATTTTCTATAATTACATCTGTATAGCTTCTGCATTTCTAATATTTTCTCTTTTCTATTACCCATGTATTCATAGTTTCCCTTTCCTATCCTACGTGTGTGAGGTTTCTGTGCAGTATGATACATGATTTGTGTTATTAGGCTAAAATTGCATTGTTCCCTATTAGTCTGCATTTAGCGCTGTTGATTCTTTGCTATATTTGTATTTATTTTTTTTTAACAAATACTATTGACATTTTTAGCCTTAATTTAGTGCTTGCAGTTTTGGGAAACTGTTTTGGCATTTTAGCACATTCCATTTTATCAGTGATTAGTTATCAGCTCATTAATTCCTTCCTCAGATGTGATAGTGTTTCTGTCACCATAATCTCCTTTGCTGTATTCTTTTTATTTTTTTAAGTTTTTTTTTTAATTCAGTTAATTAACACACAGTATAATATTAGTTTCAGGTATGTAAAATAGAAAGCAGCACTTCCATACAGCACTCAGTGCTTATGACAAGTGCACTCCTTAACCCCATCACCTACCTATTTACGTCATGCCCCCACCCGCCTCCCCTCTGGTAACCATCAGTTTGTTCTCTGTAGTTAAGAGTCTGTTTCTTGACTTGCCTCTCTCTTCTTCTTTTACTTTGCTCCTTTGTTTTGTTTCCCAAATTCCACAGACGAGTGAAATCACATGGTATTTGTGTTTCTTTGACTGACTTACTTCGCTTAACATAATACTCTCTAGCTCTGTGCATGTCATTGTACTGGATGCTTGATTTTTTTTTTTTCTCAAGAGTTTCAATTTAAAAATATTTTTTATTATAATTATTCTTTCCCCGAAATGTAAGTTATTGTTAGAAAAATAAGAAAATATGCATAAGGAGAAAACTTCTAAAAAATTACCTTTAATGCCGTCACATAGCAATAAACATTACGTTACTACACATTTTTTAACTTCATATATTGTGAATATTTTTTCATGTTATTATATATATTACCTGTGTTAATAGAGGCAAATTACGTTATATTTTATTATATGAATTAACCACAATTCATTTAAGTAATAGCCTCTAATGGAATGTTTAAGTTGTTTCACATTTTTCTGTAATAAATAGTACTTCATTAACATTCTTTCTGCACTGTCTTTGAAAACATCTCAATTATTTGTACTTATAGAATTATTTGTACTTAATTGTACTTATAGAAGTGCAATTCCTACATAAAGGATATGTAAATATCTAAGACTTTTTTGACCTGCCTAATTTTAAAAAGTATATAAATTGTTAGTTTGGCTTCTGAATTTTTTTTTCCTTGTGGGTTTGATTTAGAGGCGATACTCTGCAATATTATTCTACTATTTTTCTAAAAATCTTGTCAATATCTGTTTTTTCAAAGGGCTAGAGTTGATTCTGAAATTTTTTCTGAAAATATTACAATCAAGCAATTTTGATCTTTCTGTCACCTTCCCTGGTTAAATATTCAAGCAGTTTTGATTTTTTATTACCATCAAAATGTTTTTCATTCTAACTAAATTCTTTTAGACTTTTATATGGTAGATCATCAGAATATTAAATTTAAGGCATGTTTATGATATTTTAACATTTCAATATAATTTTATAGTTTTTTAGAATGTAATTAAAGTACATACATAGCCCCAAATAGTTTTTAATTTTGTGGTGATACACCAAGAATATCA
Organism: Prionailurus bengalensis; assembly: GCF_016509475.1. Classification (NCBI taxonomy): domain Eukaryota; kingdom Metazoa; phylum Chordata; class Mammalia; order Carnivora; family Felidae; genus Prionailurus; species Prionailurus bengalensis. The sequence goes on along the minus strand of NC_057344.1, from coordinate 184,910,604 downwards.
CTGCCAATTTTATAGGTGTAAACATCCTATAAAGAAACTAACCAATTCTGTTGGATTTGTTTTCAAAGGTGTTAATTAATCTTCGCAACCCAAATTATGAAAATGGTGATTCTCTTAGTTTCAGGACTCATTTGGGTTTAATCCAAGTTCCTCTGAAAGTAAAAGACATCCCTGAATTGGTAAGTATCAGCATTTCAAAATATTGCATATTTTAGAAGACAACCATTAGAGAAACATTTTAGTGCTGCAAATATCTAAAACAATAGGGCTGTCTGCTCATTAAATAATGAAGGGAAAAGCTTCTTTTTTATTGTAAATATGTTATATAGAGAGTGAGTTACTTTGCTAGTAGGACTAAAGATGAGTTTTCATGCACTTATAAATGCTTTCGCTTTTTCCTCATTTTAATCAAAAACAAAGATTTATAAGACAGCTTGTTGGGATTTAGGTACATGATATATGACAATAAAATTGATTGAGGGTCACCTGGGTGGCTCAGTCGGTTAGGTGTCTGAGTCTTGATTTTGGCTCAGGTCATGATCTCATGGTTCATGAGTTTGAGTGCCACATTGGGCTCCGTGCTGCCTGCACGAAGCCTGCTTAGGATTCTCTCTCTCTCTCTCTCTCTCTCTCTCTCTCTCTCACTCACTCGTTCTCGCTCGCTCTCTCTCTCTCTCTCAAAAATAAACTATTAAACTTAAAAAAACTGATTGAAATAAGTTGTGAATTTTATGAAGAATATTTAAAGAATGTACATTTTATTTAATTCAACCAACCTGTATTAAGCTTATCAAAATGAGGCACTGAAGGAGATAAAGGAAAAGGAAGATGAGTTAGAGACGGTCTTTGCTCTGGAAACTGTCACATTTTGGTGAGGAAATTAGTTTTAAAATAGAGCAATTATAGAAAGGTGGGGAGAATTCCTGAATGGAGCTAAGAAATTATCACTCCTGGGGCACCTGGGTGGCTCAGTTGTGCATCTGATTCTTGATTTCAGCTCAGGTCTTGATCTCAGGGTTTGTGCGATTGAGCCCCCCTCCCTGTCCCAGCCCAAGCTCTGCACGGACAGTGTGGATCCTGCTTGGGATTCTCTGACTCTCTCTGCCCCTTGCCCCCTCGTGTGTGTGTGTGTGTGTGTGTGTGTGTGTGTGTGTGTGTGTTCATGTTCTCTCTTTCTCTCTCTCTGTCTCAAAATAAATAAACATTAAAAGAAAGAAATACGAAATTCTCACTCCTTCTTTTGTTAATCACCCAAAACAATAAGGAGCACAGAAATTTAAATACCGCCTTCGGTGAAACTAGCAAACAATGTGTAGCTCTGTTAGCGTGTCAGGTTGGAGAACTGGGGGGAGAGTGGTACATGGCTTAAACATGGAGGAAGGTCAAGCCCTACTGCGTCTCTCTAAGAGGTGGGAGGTGCGGGTGAGAGACATGTCAATAATCACTCAGCTGTACATCTTCCTTGTTTTGTTTTGCTTTATTATGCTGGAGTTGGATTTTTCTTTCACTAACTGGCTTGATGTTAGGCTTTATCAATAGAGGGTTCTGGAGGGACACCACAAGACTGTAACCAGAGAAAGGAGCTTCCCTCGCGGTCCTTGTGTTCAGAAGCCAGCAGATCAGCATGCAGAAGCCAGCTCCAGACTGTACCCTCTGACGAGTTTCTTCACCAACCTCCCACCCCTGCACGCATTCCTGGGGCAGCCATTTTCTTTACTTGAAAGACTGAATCTCATGGAATCTAAAAAAGAAAACAAACCAACAAAAACCAGAAATAAACTCACAGATACAGAGAACAAACTGGTGGTTGACAGAGTGGAGGGGGGTGAGGGGATGGGCAAAATAGGTGAAAGGGATTAAGAGGTACAGACTTCTGGTTACAAAATAAATAAGTCACAGGGCTGAAAAGTACAGCATAGAGAATACAGTCAGTAATAGTGTAATGACTTTGTATGGTTACAGATGACAACGACAACTTATGGTGAGCATTTCATTAAAAAAAAAAAAAAAGCCTAAATCTCCATCTTGAGGACAAAGAGAACCCTTTCCTGAGTTCTTGGTTCCCTTTTCATCAGTCTAGAAGTCATAGTTACTTTCTGCATCATCTAATTTAATTCTATTTTTCCCTGTTCACATTTCTGGGATGATTTCTACTTTCCGGCTGGATACTGACTGATACAAGAAGCAAGATGATTTTCTCCATAGGACTTTGGAAAGCCTCAAGAACACCACATGATATGGAAGGCCCTGGTGAGCCACAGGGTTGAAAATGAGACTGTGTGAAAGTCTATATCAGGAGAGAGTAGACCCCCATACTCCTACCAGCTTGCATATTCAGGCGACTTCTCCTTCCCCACGGGAGACCAGAGACAGGTTCTCTAGAGAAAAAGAATCATAAAGGCTAAGAAGTTAGCCACTTCAGATTTAAAGCAGTACAAGAATGAGGCACCGTTTTGAAAACAGAGAAATTAAGTGAGAGTTGACCAAATGGTGAGGCTAGTATCCTCATCGCCTACCTCCATCACTATGCCTGCAATTCTCTCTCCCCCCTGCGCCTTATGCCCAATCCTTGCAGACATAGCTTCCAGCCAGTTGTTTATTGCCTCATTCCTAAATATGACCTACCAGCCCACGATCTGCAGATACTTGAAATTTTCCAACTTGAAAGGCAGACACCAAAACTAAAAAGAAATTTTTTTTAAAAAGCCAGTTTAGGGAATGAGTACTTATCATGAGCTTTAATAATGGTTTCAGGTTTGAGTTTATGTTCACACTCACAGGATACAGTAGGTCATAACCTGGCGTCAGATTCACTTAGATTTGTAGAATAATACAGGGCAGAAAACAGCATGTCAGTATGGCAGGTAGCTTTTCTCCAGGAGTCCTTACAGCCAACCCTATGCTGCCTCCAGCCCCCACAAGGAAGGCAGGCAATTGTAAGTGACGAAATTGCCTAGGTACAACAAAGGGACGTCTTACCCAGGATAGGAACTGTTTCTTGTAATGCACGTGGGCATAGCATCCAGGGCCTCTCGAGACACCACAGCAGGCAGCTAAGGCCTGTGTTTTCCAATAGATCTTTATAGTCCACTCAAAGTCTTCTGTTTCAGACGTAATTTATCATCAAGGGTCATATTTTTTTCAGAAATTGCATTGCTTAGTAATGTAGCTGGCATTCCTAACCACAATTCGTGTGTGTGTGTGTGTGTGTGTGTGTGTGTGTGCCAAAGAGAGAGAGAAAGAGAAGGAGAGAGAGAGAGAGAGCGCCAGCACATTTTCAGGGCAACAGTGCTGGGAGAAGGTAAACCCAAGGTCATCTTCACATAGACAAAGAGGTTAGCCTGTTAACCATTTCTTCCCAGTAGAAGATTTAAACCATTAATATTCAGAGAGAAGATACGACTCATGAAACAAGAATTACACAAGAACAGAGTTTCATTTAAACAACAAACGAGAATAAGAAAGAACTTTTACAGGGTGCCTGGGTGGCTCAGTAGGTTGAGCGTCTGGCTTCGGCTCAGGTCATGATCTCACGGTTTGTGAGTTCGAGCCCCATGTCGGGATCTGTGCTGACAGCTCGGAGCCTGGAGCCTGTTTCGGATTCCGTGTGTCCCTCTCTCTCTGCTCCTCCCTTGCTCATTCTCTGTCTCTCTCTCAAAAATAAATAAATAAACATTAAAAAATTAAAAAAAAAATTTTACAAATCAAAAATATGGTATGCAAAAAAAAAATCAGAAGAGTCAAAAGCAAAGCTGAGGAAATCTCTATGAGAAGACAGAACACAAGGAAAAAAACCAAAGAGATGAAAAGTAAGAGGGAAAATTTTGTTTTTTTACTTAGATGATCAATCCAGAAGGGCTAAAATCTGACCAGTGGGAGTACCAGAATGAGAAAACCGAAGTAATGGAATTATTAAAATCCCCAAGACGTGAAAGATAAGAATCTCCAGTATGAAAAGGCCCACCCAATGTCATGAATGAAAGAAGACCTATATCAAGGCTCCTGAAAAGAAAACTAAAAACTTGTCATAGAAGGAAGACAGAATACATATAAAGTGTCAGAAATGAGAGTGGCATCTGACTTCCCGGCAGCAAAACTGGAAGTTAGAAGATTTTGAAATAATCTCTTTAACAATCCAACTGATTTCAAGCCAAGAATTCTATATATAACCAACAGTTAATCAGATGTGAAGTTGGAGTAGACATTTTCAGATATTTAGGTGATCTAAAATATCTACTCTTATTTGGGGAACTGTTGGTAGAAGTCTCCAAAACAAGCTCATAGATACAGAGAGCAAAGTAGGGGACCCAGGAAACAGGGTTCCGACCTAAGAGAATTTCCAGGATGACAGTGACAAGCAGTTTCAGGACAAATGGTGTGCAGTAGGACCGGAGCGATTCTAGATTGGAGCAAGAGGCTGGAGGGTTCCAGGATGACCACCTGCAAGAAAAGTTGGTACAAACTTGTTAGGTTTGCAAAATTATATGGTGGAGGATCTTTTCAGAGTTCTTGAAGGGTATAGGAAGAGATAAATGATTAGAGAAAATTATATTAGTGAAAAAAATGATTTCATTATCAGCTGCGTGTACCAAAAAAAGTAAAGGAAACCGATTTATAGCATACGACACGGCTCAGCACTGAATAATATTTAAATAGTCATAATGCAAACTTTTAATATGGATTTAATCAAGAATTGATATATAATTATATTGGAATGTTGGATGGAGGAAAAGCGAATGTACATGAGCTAAAATACAAGAAAAATCAATAGATACCTAAAATTGATAAGAATAGCAGTCTATATTTGTTAATTGAAATCTAGAGATAAATACCAGAAAAAAAGCTGAAAGTGGTTGTCTCTGGATAGTGGCCAGTTGTGTGTGTGTGTGTGTGTGTGTGTGTGTGTGCGCGCGCGCGTGCACACGCACATGCATATATTGGAGGAATTGTTGTTATATATTTTTTAGCTGACTTGACTTCTTAAACTATTTGCTGCATGTGAAGACAGTATAGCATGATGGTTAGTTGATTATATTCTGAATCTACCTAATTGGGGTTTAAGTTCTTGCTCTGCCCCTTACTGGCTATGTGACCTTGAATAAATTTTCTTGACCTTGAGCCTTAGTTTTCTTATTTGTAAAATAGGGATAATAATATCTCATAGAAGTATTGTGCAGATCGGTAAGTTAAGATCAAAATTATGGGTTGAATTGTGTGCCTCAAAAAGGTATGTTGAAGTCCTAACCTCCAGTACTTGTGAATGTGACCTCATTTGGAAATAGGGCCATTGCGGATGCAGTCAAGCTAAGAGATGTCTTATCAAAATAGGGTGGGCCCTAACGCCAATATGACCAGGTTTTTATAAGAAGAGAAGAGACACAGAGGAGAGACATACAAGGAGAGTGTCATAAAACAGTGGAGGCAGAGATTGGAGTTATGCATTTATAAGCCAAGGATCACCAAAGATTGCCGGCAATACCAGAAGCTGAGAAAGGCTTGAAACAGATTCTCCCCAAGAGTCTTCAGGGAGAGCTTGGCCCTGTTAACACCTTGATTCTGGACTTCTAGCCTCTAGAACTGTGAGAAGATATTTTGTTGTTGAAAGCCACCCAGTTAGTGATACTTTTTTTTTTAATGGCAGCACTAGGAAGCTAAAATAATATATAAAGCATATAGACAGTACTTGGAACTTAGTAAGCAGTATATAACTATTAATTGTTAATATTACAACTTTGTTAAACTATTTTTAAGAAGTTATTTTTAAAAAAGTGTTAGAAGTCCTTTTAGTAGCAGTTTATACAAAGTGTACAGAAAAGGAAGCGGCAGCTTCTTTTCCTGAAAGTGGTGGGAAGTCTCCATAGGGGTTCTGCCATTTGGACTAGCTTGAAGGAGTTTTCTAGATAAAGAAGCAGGAAAAGGACACTGTATGAAAGGGTTGGCATGTGCATAAGTGGGACTAATTGTGTCTTCTGTCTGATGAGACCCAGAACTGATGTGGCTTCATTCTTAGCTATTGAACAACCAAAAACCTGTGGCTAATTTTCAAAAGAATTGTGGCTATACCCATTAAGAGTATGGTTAGTTCTTGTCTTCCTGCTCTCACTAGGGCTAGTTGTTCCTGCCCTCCCTGAGTCCTGCGGCCTGGCGATAACAATTCTGACTCGAGGTTTGGTTTATTTGAGACCTTGGTCTCTATATGAGTATTAAACTTGGTTGTGCTCACTGAGTCATACGATCCTATAATAGATGGCTTTCAAACCTAGTTCACAATGTTATGTAGTCTCATCCATGTTAAAACATTTCTTTTTTAAAACAACTTAAAGTGAAGTTGTCAACTCATTCCTGTTTACTAATTCAGTCACGTAGAGGCAACCGGTTGGAATAGAGCTCAGCAGTGTGGTTCAGTATCATTATTGAGCCCCTCCGCTACATGTCACTGAGCACCGTGCCAAGTACTGGGCGTGCAAATATATATAAGAGACAGTCCTTATATTCTCGGAGCTTCAGGTTCGTGGGGAGATGAACAGTAACAAAATGATGTGATTATGTACTTTGCTAGAAGTTTATAAAAGGTAATACATGTATATAGAGAGTTGCTTATATCAGCCTGGAATATCAAGAAAGGCATTCCAGAAGGCCTAATACCCAGGGGGAGTTTTGAAAGAAATCTGAGATTAGGGCCCAAGTCTGGTGATGTTGAGTGAAAAGTAGTCCAGAGCAGTGAAATAGGAAATGGATATTCAGAGTTCTGTTTCTGTGCCTTAACATGTCTTAGCAAAAGTAAAATTCTCCATTGTGATTACAGAAGGTAATATCGAAATGTTTTTGGACCTAAGTCCCTTCTCTAGAATAAAGATGAAGACTACTAAATAACCAAATACCTTATCATTAATTCTAATGATTTAAATGAAGGAAGAGTATTTACAATAAATAGAAGATAGTGGTTGAAAATGGATGAATAACATTACATTTTTGCCTCTTTAGTCATTAAAAATGGGACGCATAAATTGAAGTCTAGATTAAAGACAAGTTTAGTTTGTCTTTACAACTTGTCTAGATTAAAGACAAGTTTAGTTAAAAATCGAGGTATAACATCAGTTACATAAAATCAGTACAAAAATGAAACGAGTGTGAATGTTAGGCTGGATAACTGTCTTATGAGGGACACAAATAAATCACTATTTAAGTAATACATAATTATAAAGGATTAAAACTAATTCCATTTTTTAAAGAAGGAAGTTTGGTTTTAGCAATTAGAATGGTAACAAAACACTGAGGCAAATGTTAATAGAAATATTTAATTACTTAGGGAGTAAACATAACGTGAACAATATGGGGTTGTGTAGTTTAAAAAATAACAGACAAACATGATTACTTTCACTAGACATTACTAGATAAGTGGAGGAAGTCTGGAGAGCAAATCTGATTTATTTTTAGTTTAGCAGAACACTTGATAGTCTAATTTTACTTAAAAATGAATTTAAGTTGTTTTGGATATTTGCAGTGTTTAGTTGATTAAAAGCAGAATGAAGTACAGTACCACAGAAAACACAGGTAGAGAATCATATTGGTAATTTTAGATGATGAATTTAGAAATAAAATTGATGAATTCTACACATATTGTGTGTTTGTGTTTGAGGAATGATTTTAATGTTATTAGTTCTTTACTCACAAGTATAATTATCATGTCTTTACTGAATCATCTATTACTTAAAAAGGCAAAATTTTGAACTAATGCATTACTACTGAAAAGTGCAATAATATCCTTTTTTAGATATTTAAATGAAGCAAAAATGCATTTTACATTGTGATTTTTTACTTAAGCTGATGTTAAGATGAGGTGACTTTTGTTTCTACTGTATGACAAACCACTGAGATGTATGTTAATTCTATGTGTGTTATTTTCCAGAAAGAATTCTTTGTAGAATTGGGCTTAACTACAGGACAGCTGGGTATAGATGATTCTACACAAGTGCCTCCTGGTGAGTGTTTCTCTCAGATGGCATATAATTAATGATAAATGAGAGTCAGTTTAAGGCTCATCTTTTCATCTCCAAATTAATCTAGTAACTCTTTTACGTCTGAAAACTAAGCATACTTTTTGATTCTCCTTGATTATTGTTAATTATTGAATAGAACTCTGTATGTTGCAATGATCAGAATTCAGCTAGATTTTGTATTTTTGTTTGAAGGTCTTTAAAGTAATTTTTGAAAAGTCATTAGACATATATAAGTCAGTTTTTTTGGCAAAATCCTCATTGGCAGCACTCATATTTACATTTACTGGCCATTACCATCTATTTTTATTGTTTGTATCATCAAGTTAATTGAATACTGATATTCTACCTAGTATAAATTTAGGGTATAAAATTAGTATCTTTTAAATATTAACCAAACAGAAAATTTCCTTAGCTTTTATTTTTTTGTGTGCATAAATACAATGTGTTTTTCATAAAAGATCGGATTGGTATTTAGCTATAATCAACAGGAAGTAAAAATTGACTTAAAATATGGGAGGCCCATCTTGTGGAATTGTTCTAGTCTTTCCTCTGCACTGGCTAACTGTGTGACTTGAACAAGTCACTTTACGTTTCTGGACTTGCTTCTTTCTCTATAAAATAAGGAATTTGGCTATTTCTTATTGTTAATAATGATTATAAACCTAATGAACAGTCATCAAGTACATTACTATGTGCTGCATGTGTATTATCTCATTTTAACCCTAGCAGCTCTAGAAAGTATGTATTATTACCATTTTTAAAACTTTATTAATGTACAATGCATATAGAAAAGCATAGGGGGTGCTTGGCTGGCTCAGTCGGTAGAGTATATGACTCATGATCTCTGGGTTGTGAGTTCAAGCCCCATGTTGGGGGTAGAGATTACTTAAAAAATTTTTAAAAAAAGAAAGAAAGAAAAAGTACATATACTATAAGAGAATGGCTCATTGGATTTTTATGATTTGGGCACACCTATTAAAATACCACCCAGATCAATATACTGAGGCTCCCTTCAGTCTTTATCCTCTTTGTCAGAAATAACCACTATTCTGATTTCTAGCAGTATAGATTAATTTTGCCAATTCTTGAACTTAATATGAATGGAAGCATATAGTATCTACCCTTTGATGTTTGACTTCTTTTGTTCAATATTTGTGAGATTCAACCATATTGTTTTATGTATTTGTGGGCCATTTTTTTTGCATGATAGTCGTTCCACTGTATTAACATACCACACATTTATTTATCCCTGCTACTGTTGATGAGTATTTGGGAAGTTTCATGTTGGCGGCTGTTACAAACAAGGCTGCTATGAACATCCTAGTATATTTCTTTTGGTGAGCACGTGTATACTCCTCTGTTGAATACACACCTGAAAAGGCAATTTCCCTCTCCCGAGGTTCGCATAAATTCATTTTTAGTAGATAACTGCCAAAGAATTTTCAAAACTGGTAGTACCAGTTTATACTTCCACTAACAAGGTATGAGAGTAGAAGCTGTCTCATATGCTTGCTAATGCTGGATGTATTCCATCTTTGTTTTAGTCATCCTAGCGATATATAGTAGCACTGCATTATGGTTTTAAGTTTTTTAGTATTGTGTAAGGTAGAAGTATTACTATCATTTTAAAGTTAAGAAGTGAAGATGTTAAGTACTTGCCCAAGTTCACAAAGCTAATAAGTGCTAGAATCAAGATTCAACACTAAGCAGTCTGCCTCCAAAGTCTGCTGCCTCCCCTCCTGATCCCTTTGATAGTCTTTTCTTATTTTATAAGAAGATATCAGACATCTTACAGAATAAGATAGTGCTATGGTTTGAATGTTTGTGTCCTCCTGAAATTCATATTTTGAGGTCCTAACCCCCAAGGTGATGGTACTCGGTGAAGTCTCAGGAAAATGGTTAGGTCAAAAGGGTGTGCCCTCATGAATGAGATCAGTGCCCTTGTAAAAGAGCTCTCTAGCCCCTTCCACCATGTGAGGACACAGAGAAAAGTCAGCAGTCTACAGCCCAGAAGAAGAACTTCACCACAACCCATCATGCTGGCACCCTGATCTTGGACTTCTAGCCCCTAGAACTGTAACAAATAAATTGCTGTTGTTTATAAACCAGTCTGTGGGTTTTTTGTTGTAGCAATCTGAATAGATTAAGGCAGATATCCTATATTTCTGTTCATGGCCAGTGATAGCCATATACAACAAAAGGAAAAGGAAATAATAATACAACCTTGGATGATATTTATGTTTTTTACTTTTAAATTATCCTTAAGAATTGCTTAAAGTTGTTCTAAACTCTATAGTAGCTATGCTTTAGAAGACCCAATATTTTTCTTAATCTAGAGTATAGTTCTTTCTTCTTTGATTCACAAACGTGAGACCCTGCTAACGGCCAGGGACTAGTGAACACATAGATATGACATAATCTTTACTCTTAGGGAAGGTATAGTAGAAATACAGATATAGATAAGACTCAGTGTGGTATTTGCTATTCTTGCATACAAGGGGCAGTTGGAGCAGAGGAAGGAGCACTTATATCTGCCCAGAGGAGATTGATAATCTCTTTAGTTGATGCATTTATTTTTACTCTCTACTTCTCAAAGCAATACTGCTAGAAATTGGGTTAAATTGGTGTCTATCCAATGAGATTGATTTCAGTGATATAGTACTTGGATTTTTACATGATTTGAGAATTGCTAACCAACAGTATTACTTAGAAAGAAGAATAGGGTTACAGATAACTACTTTTGCCTAGAATTCATTGGTATTTTTAATGTTTTGGTCTATGTCTGTGGCTTTGGTCAAACCGGAACTGTGCTGCTAATGGTTTGAAATATTGCCAATACTTGTGTCTGGCTAGAGGCAAGTTTTATATTTAGGATTAAGTGTACTCTGACTTAAAGACACTATATCCGTCTTTAAAAACCTGTGTCACCTATGTTTTATCAATACTCTTAACTCAATTTTCATATTTGAGGTACATATCCTACTTACTAGCTTAACAGCTTTTACATAAATAAGAGTCAGGAGAAAAATCCTTACCTTCATAATATGGAATCCAGATCTTAAAATAATCTAAAGTTAGACATATCCATTATTCCTACAAACTCTCATGAATATTCATTACTTTAAATACACATATGTACACATCTACATACTTAGAATGGAAACCATGTAGAAGACTCATGCTAGAAGGATAAGCAAGATCAATACTCTTTCATAAGGCTTTTTGATAAAGGGGGGGGTCATGTGTTTGATATTATTGCCTGAATATACATACTAATGAACTTATGAGATGGGATTTTGCTGAATAGACATTTTCAACAGTTTATTATTTCTAAGAGAAAAAGCAGCTTTAGTTGGCTCAGCATTTTCTGAAGTGTGTTCCATGAAGCATTCATCAGATAGATGTCCTGTGAAACAGAGAATCTTATTGCTAAATAAGGTTTGAGAAAGGCTGTGTCATATACATTTTTAAGATCTTTAGTTTGTGTCACTATCTTTAAGACTATGAGAAATCCTAAGTAAACTTCTAGCTTAGAATCTCCCCAATTCATTTCACCAGAGCACTTTTTTTCCCAAGCAAGATTTACTAATATAGATGTATTTATTAACGTAGTCAATAACAGCATAACAAGCATTTTTTAAGTAACGGATTGGAAATTCTGGTTCTGACTTTTTTTGGCCTCTCATTCTTGGACTAGAAAATAGCACTTACAAAGCAAAGTCATTGTATGTCACATCACTGAATAGTTAAATTCTATAAAGAAGTTTTTTTAAATTTTTATTTCCTACTACTTTTAGTGATAAAGCACTATTACCATCCAGTAGTGTCATCCATTTTTACAAGAGACAAGAATTGGCTGACAACATTTGATTCTTTGGTCACTGAGCTTTGACAGTTAGAAGCTAATGGCAGCTAATTAAAATGAAACTGGTATTGTCATTTTATATACAGGCTTTGGAGTAAATATATTCAAATACTTTAGTCATAGAAAATGATTGTGTGTTGGCAGTCATCCCAAACGCTTTACTTGGTCATTGTATAATCTGCTCAACCTCAGAGCCATTAGGAATAAAATAAACTAAAAGAATAGAGTACTCTGCTTCAAATATTGTATTTAGTAAAACCAGCTTTATGGTAATTTTTTAAATCTAAAAAAAATATCTAACACTGAAAACATTAACACATGGAAGAATGAAGTAGAGTACCGTTTTATATTGGTCAGCTGGGCTGACCCCGGGGATCACAGAACAGGCTTTTTAGAAAACTGCGTTAAAATATGAGGCCAGGACAGGTCTCCCTCTCCCTCAATGCCCAGGTCTGGCCACCAGCAGGCCACTGAGTTCAGATAAGAGCTCTGAAGTGTCTAAGCACGAGCATTCTGCTCAGGAGGGAATCAAGTGCCAAGATGGTCACCAGGTTGCCGGGAGACCCAGGTTCTACTTACCCAGACAGTCACTTGTTAAGTTCATGACCCTTAACACACCATTATCCCATTTGTGAGAAAAGGCGAACTAATCACTGTTGTAAAATCTAACAAATCCAATTAACAGCTCCTCCTTTGTCAGATTGTGAGTAGAGGAAGAAAGGAAGTTGACAAACGGATTTTCTCTGAGATGGGGAGAAGAGCTAAAAGTTTTCCCCTTATAGTGTCAGTATCCTTTTCTTTTTTTGCTCTTAATTTTTAAATAACTTATAGAAGTATAGTGTACATAGTGAAAAGGGCACAAATCATAAGTATACGGATCAGTGAATTTTTACCACGTGAGCACACTTATGAAACCTCTGACTCCATCAAGAAATAAGAGTATTACCAGCATCCTAGAAGCCTCCAGGCACACCTCCAGTCTCTGCCACCTCCGTGGGTGACAACTATCCTGACTTTTTTAAAAATTTAATTTATTTTACTTATTTTTAATTTTAATTTGCATCCAGGTTAGTTAGCATATAGTGCAACGATGATTTCAGGAGTAGATTCATTAATGTCCCTTACCCATTTAGCCCATTCCCCCTCACCACCCCCCCAGTAACCCTCTGTTTGTTCTCCATATTTAAGAGTCTCTTATGTTTTTGTCCCCCTCCCTGTTTTTATATTATTTTTGCTTAACCTTCCTGACTTCTAACATCATAGGCTACTTTTGCCTATTTTGTACTTTATAGATATGGAATCATACTGTTGATGAGTTCTACTGTTGATGATCAGTTGAGTTGTTCCCACTATTTGGTTATTACCATTATTGCTGCCATGAATATTCTAGTATATGTTCCTCGGTGCACATATGCGTGCATTAAGGTGTACACCTGAGAGTAAATTGCTAATTGTTCTAGGATGTGCATGGTTTTCCAAGTGGCTGCACTAATTTACATTCCCACCACCTTTGTACAAAAAGTTCATTTGCTCCACTTACTTTGCATTTCGAATTGTCAGGCTTTTCATTTTAGGCGTTATGATGGGTGTATATTTCATAACGGTTTTCATTGTGTTTCTCTGATGACTAATGTGGTTGAGCCTCTTTTCATAACTTTACTGGTCCTTTGGGTCTCCTCTTTTGTAAAGAACCTGTCACATATTTTGCCTATTGGGTCAGATAGTTGTCTGTCTTTACCAAGAGTTCTTTACATGTTCTGGATACAAGTCCTTTGCCAGAGATGTGTATTGCACAGATACTCTCCCACTCTGTGACTTACATTTTCACTCTCAATGGTGTCTTTTGATAAAGAGAAGTTTTTTTTTTTTTAATGTGGTTTAGTTTATGAGTTTTTGCCATTATGATGGGTACTTTAAAAGCAAATCTTTGTTTCCCCCATATAATCTTTTAAAATGGCATTTGTATAGTGGGATTTTACCTATAATAGCATTAAGGCTTTATTTTTTTAGCTATGCTTTCATGGCAGATTAGAGCAGCAGTAGGGCTTTGCAAATGAAGCTGTCAAGAGGAGTGGACCTTTTTTCTGTTGTGAAAAGATATTCTGTTTTATTTTAACAAAGGAAAATTAGTTATCAGTTTCTTCTTCTGATTAAATGTACTTAACTCCCTTTTAATTTCCATAAACTTTAAACAACTTACAAAAAGATTTTTCTATATATAAAGGTAAATATTCTTATAGTTTTATACAGAACCATTCAGCTTTAGAAATAATTAACAGTATCAATACCAGAAAAAAATATACCTATGTTGTTACAAATGTGGTTGATCATACTTGTGTCTAATAATTTTATCATTTTTAGAACTTTTTGAAAATGAGCATGTACGTATTGGGCAAAAAGGTAAGCTTTTGATTCTACTAATTATGATTTCTGAAAATGAAACAGTCTTAAGTAAATGTCTGCATCATGTACCTCCAACTGAAATTCAATCTCTGGAAAGCTAAAAATCTAACAAAGAGTACTATTTAACTATGTAGGTAATGTAATGGGAATCCTTATAAAGAGGAGGAATGCATCATTTTGGCTTCATCAATAAATGTTAGATAAAGAAGAACACAGATGGTTCACTAAAAAGGAAATAATAAATGCAGACACACATTCTTCGAAAATGTGAGCTTAATCCATTCAGCAGAATTTCATTTTAAAATCAAAGAGGAAGGCTGTCTCTTTCATGCGCCCACACACTTCTCATTAGCGTTAATTGGAATATGCCCCTGCATTAGGAGAAGCTGTACTTCTCAATGACTGTTCACAATGGTAAGACTTAATACCCAAAGCGGCCCTTAGTGTTCTGGGGAATAATTTTTTCCCTATCTTTTGAAGATTCTTCTCCTTGTTTTTATAAATCTTATTTTGTCTTTGAAATGTGAAGTGCAGATAAGTCTTTGTGTCAGAATGTACCTTCTAGGGCGATTGTCATGTTCTAAACTCCATACTTCAATTTTTCAAAATAATATTTATTCAAGACATCATCATTTTTTTACTCGTATGTTTGACGTTTTCATTAAACAGAGTTGCAAATTAAGGAAAATGTCTCATTTCTTTTTTTTTTTTTAAGTTTATTTATTTTTGAGACAGAGAGAGAGCATGAACAGGAGAGGGTCAGAGAGAGAGGGAGACACAAAATCTGAAACAGGCTCCAGGCTCTGAGCTGTCAGCACAGAGCCTGACACGGGGCTCAAACTCACAGACAGCGAGATCATAACCTGAGCCGAAGTTGGACACTTAACCAACTGAGCCACCCAGGCGCCCCATGTCTCATCTCTTTTATATGATCCCTTTGTTTCTTTTGGATATGTCATTTTCATTTAGTACAAGTTTTTCCCCTTTTCTTTTAAGAAGAAAATAGAAGAAAATAATATATTAGACAAATATCGGCAGTTGTCTGATATGTCTTTTTTTGCTTTTATTTTTGTTTTGTGTGTTTTGGGAGAGCCTTTATTTTCAGACTTAATAGCTGGTATTTTCATTAAAGAAAATAAAAACGAAAATGAAAGCAAAAGCATAATATCTTAATTTTGTGAACTTGGCTGATTATAAAGAGCTTTTGCCTTCTTAAAAGATTATTAGTTCTTTTCTGTTTTTAGTTCTTTTTAAAAAAAGTCTCCCTTTTCTGTTGATTTTGGGAAATAGCTAAGAAGTCATCGAATTCTTTATAATTCTTAGCCATAATACTTCAAATACCATAGTACTTCAAAATACTAGAACATTCCTGACTTAGAGAATATGCCTAAGAAATTTATGTGTCTATATCACTAGTTTCAGATCCATGGAACAAAGTGATTTCAAAGTACCTACATTAAAAATTTTTACCGGGGCACCTGGGTGGCGCAGTCGGTTAAACGTCCGACTTCAGCCAGGTCACGATCTCGCGGTCCGTGAGTTCGAGCCCCGCGTCAGGCTCTGGGCTGATGGCTCAGAGCCTGGAGCCTGTTTCCGATTCTGTGTCTCCCTCTCTCTCTGCCCCTCCCCCGTTCATGCTCTGTCTCTCTCTGTCCCAAAAATAAATAAACGTTGAAAAAAAAAAATTAAAAAAAAAAAAAATTTTTACCAAATGGGGTGGGAGGTAGAGGAATTTCGGACTCAACATGTATAGGGCTGTAAACAGGGCCACATCAAAATTCAGAGAGTACAAGAAGGCTGTCAAGACGTGATGTAATTATGTTAGATATAGAGATGAAATATTAGCTTCCCCAAAGATTTTTAGTTAAAATATTTCAGTGTTGTCTTACATTATGAAATTTGTAATGAGATTTTACTCTACTTTTGACAGTTCTAGCAGAACAAGATAGTGCCGCTGCTCAACAGTATATCAGACAAGGAAGCCCCACAGCACTGAGAGCGGAATTATGGGCTCTCATTTTGAATATTTCCAGTCAACCTGAGGTAAGAGTCAAAGAAGATAGGCTAAATTTGAGCTCATTGACATTTATTCTTCAATGACCAGTGATTCACATTGTTGGTTTTTTTTTTTAATTTTTTAAATGTTTATTTATTTTTGAGAGAGAGAGAGAGGCAGAGTGTGAGCAGGGGAGGGGCAGAGAGAGAGGGGGACACGGAATCCGAAGCAGGCTCCGGGCTCTGAGCAGTCAGCACAGAGCCCAATGTGAGGCTCCAACCCACGTACTGTGAGATCATGACCTGGGGCAAAGCTGGACCCTAACTGACTGAGCCACCAGGCGCCCCAGTAACCAATTATTCAAAATAGAAATACTTTTTTTTTTTAATTTTGGTTTCTTAGCCTTATATATTTACCCCCTTTTCATTTACAAAAATCACTGTAGTTTTGAGTTCTAAGACAAGATTAACATAGAATATAATCACTGTGTGCTTAACATAGAAGTTTTTGTTGTCGATAATTAGTTGGATATTTTCAACTTATATGTACAAGAACAGTAAATAAAATTTTAAGAAATGGAGTCTGCCAGTGGAGATCAGTGAAGACATGTGAAAGAACTGGGATATTAGAATAAGGAGAGATAAAGGACCACTCAGTATATGTAAATGAGCGCTTTCTCCCTACAGTTGCTTTTGAAACATGCACTATTTTTAGGGTTCTAAAAACTGACACATTATGTGGCAATATTAGTTTTCTTAGTACAGGAACATTTTATTTTAGGAAATAAAATGAATATGAAGAGAAATCACCAACAGGCAAGTAACAGATTCAATAAAGAACAATTATATAAAACATTGATTCTTTTTGAAAAAAAATTGTTGTTTTGCTTAAAGCCCATTGATCGTATAACCCATCCATTTAAAGATTTTTAATAAGTAGCAAACTAATAGCTCCCTAGGCTAGTGGTTAAAAGCATGGGTTTTGCAGGGGACGCCTGAGTCAGTTAAGGCATCTGACTCTTGATTTTGGCTTCAGGTTATGATCTCATGTTTCATGAGATCAAGCCCCACATTGGGCCCCACGCTGATGGTGTGCGGCCTGCTTGGGATTCTCTCTCTCCCTCTCTCTGCTCCTTCCCCACGTGCACAAGCACTTTTCTCTCTCTCTCAAAATAAATAAACTTAAAAAAAAAAAAAAAAAAAACTTGGGTTTTAGAATTATATGGACCTGGTTTCAACTCCAAGCTTACTTAAAATGTGCCATTGAGTGAGTTAAATTTCTTGAAACCTCAATTTACCCATGCTGAAATACAGGTAATAATATTTATATCATAAGGTGGTTATGAGAATCAAATGAAAGGATATCTATGTCTTCTAACACAGTGCCTGACATGAATGGTCAACATTAATGATAGTAATAAAGTAATACTTACATGTTGCATAGTTTTATGTTATAAATTAATTGTAATTTAGAGTAATGGTTTTTAAGAAAATCAACTATTCATATTATTATAAGAAGTACACCTCTGACTTCTGCAAATTATGTTACATGTGTGCTTTTCTGTGTATGTGTGTGTTTTAAATTTCCCTCTGTGAACATCACTGTCAAAAATTACTTGCTTCCTTTCTGAAAGAATAAACTTTGTGATTGAGTTCCAAGAAGTTTTAGACCAAATGATATTGGTATCTTTTGTGTGACACTAGACGTAAGTTTACAGAACAGAAGTGAGTGTACATTGGGCATTTTGGGGGAGAGTATCAACTCTTGGAGAAGAGATGGTAACTCTTGTTGATGTAACCGTGTAGGCGACCTACCAAGTTCACTCATCAGGAGCTAGATTGACAAAACTTGTCTCTCCAGAGGAACTAATTGCTACTATTTTAGAAACAAATTGAGAATTTTTCCAGAAGTATCATCCGAGAGGGGCACCTGGGTGGCTCAGTTGGTAGAACATCTGACTCTTGATCTCAAGGTCTGAGTTCAAGTTCCATGTTGGGCGTGGAGACTACTTAAAAAAAATAAATAAATAAGTGTCATCCTAGAATAAGAATAGTAATCCCAATTAAATTCCAATAAAAAATGGTTGTTTATTATAATGTTCACAGGCAGTTTTCACACTTGAATTTTGGAGCTAATAGTCATCTTAATTTTTTTTTTGTTTATTTATTTTGAGAGAGAGAACGAGCATGAGCAGGGGAGGGTCAGAGAGACAGGGAGAGAGAGGATCACAAGCAGGCTCTGCACTGTTAGCACAGAGCCCAACTCAGGGCTTGAATTCACATATCATGAGGTCATGACCTGAGCTGAAATCAGAAGTCGGACGCTTAACCAACTGAGCCACCCAGGTGTCCCGTCATCTTAATCTTTAAATGCACAATGGCAAGTCTGGAAATAGAAATTAATAGTTGCAAAAAAGAAACCTTGATTTCATTGAATAAAACACTTTCCATCACTTTCACTTATTTTCAGGTGTAAAAGTATGACCTCAACAAACTAAAGCAGTTCCAAAATAATTGTTGTAGGTGGTAGGTACATTGGGTGGGTGGGGTGGGAGGGAAGAATAGTTGTTTCTTATCAAGAATACTTTATCAAAACTTTTTTTCAATCACTTAAAATAAGCAACGCATAGAAATGCATCATAATTGAGGAGTTACAGAGATAAGTGGAATATTTCACATTTCACACCCATGAAGATATTTTTAAAAATCTTATCTCAATAGATAGACTGGATTTAATGCTTTAAGTTCCTAGTAATTAATTTATTTCACTAGGACATTATTTACTTCAATTTTTTTCTCTTATTAAGGAAATATGTCATACATTTAAAAAGATTGGTTTTGTATATTTTCTTATATGCAAATCTCTAGGTGCCTATCAGGATATCCATATTTAGTAAACATTCGTCCTATTTTAAATTTTTTTGCTTAATTTAGTTTGCTAAAGAATACTGAAAATTCTTCTCTACTTTGTTTTAGGTACTTGCTTACTGATAAAATATCCAGGACTAGTATTAATTAAAATTTTCTTTAGTGAGTTCATAAGTTTCTCCACAACCTTCCCCAGGTCGATAACAATGCCTGACCTTCCTAGATTTTCCTGGTCAGGTCATTCAGTCTTCATAGTGCCCGTTTCTGACTTTCATTCTCCTCAACACTTCTTTTCAGAGTCTTAGCAAAACGCCTCATCTTCTCCTTCCTGGAGAAAACAGAAATCATCATAAGAGACTCGCTCAGATTCCTTCCACCACATCTGTAAACTTCTTTGCATCAGCACCTGTGCTTGCTTCCCGTACTTTTATTGCGAAACCTTCTGAAAGAAAAGTCTGTGTTGGAGGCATCCACTTCCATTAATTGGTCTGGCATACACCCCACTACATGACTACAACTGCCATGGCTAAAGTCACCAAAGAACAGTGGACACATTTTAGTCTTTACGTCTACTGTGTTTGATACTCTTGCTGACTCTGCCCTTGAAGTATTCTTGCTCTTTAATTTAGTTTGCCCTGTTTTCGTAGTTCTTCATTCTCTTTCTTTCTTTCTTTCTTTCTTTCTTTCTTTCTTTCTTTCTTTCTTTCTTTCTTCTTTTTCTTTTTTTTTTTCATGTCCATTTTGAGTTCCTTTGCTGGACCTTAAGGGCTTGTATTTGTAAGAATTCCATTTTGATCTTCTTTTCATTCTGTACTACATGTTGCCTGGCCTGTCTTACTTACAGGTCACTTATTCCCTAATGGCTTTGACTCTGGGTTCAGCCAAACTCTCTCTTACGCCTAAAACTTTAATTTCCAGTTGCCCACAGAACTCCAATATGTGTTCTGAAATTATGCCAGACTCCTGATGCCTAAAAGAAAAGGCATAATTACCTCGATGCGTTTGTGGTCCTTCAAGAGATGCTGTTTTATCTTTCTTTGCTCCCTGCAGTTCTCATCCTGAAAAAACCTCCACAGACTTTTGTCTGCTTGGAAACACCTACTCTTCTTTTAGACGCCGCTTGTTCTGTCACCTTCTCTGAGAAACCTTCCCCCCATTCTCTCCCCTACCTTGTCTTCTCCCAGCTCCATCACCACTACAGTTAGACACCTTTTTCTCTCTCTCCTGTCATAACCAGGGCAGGAACAAAGGCCTAAAGACACAGAAACACATACCATACTTCTTCTTTTCTTTTCTTTTTTTTTTTTTTTTTTTTTTACTTCTAAGTTTCTTTCTTTATTTTGAGAGAGAGCATGCAGGAGGGGCGGAGAGGGAGAATCCCAAGCAGGCTTTGCATTGTCAGTGCAGAGCCCAACATGGGGCTTGAACCCACGAACTGTGAGATCATGACCTGAGCCAAAACCAAGAGTTGGACACCTGGTCCGACTGAGCCACCCAGGCGCCCCACATATACTATACTTCTTATTCATTTGGCTGCTGCAGTTTCTAGGTCGAATACCTGAGGACAAGGACTGTTTTTCCTCTTCACCATCTGTAAATGTCAGTATATTGTACAGTGTCTGAAAATGGTAGGCTCACATAATGTTTAATGACCTACAAAGTGTTAGGAATGTTCTTTGGAGTCTTTCATTTCCTGTGAGTATATTTCCTTTTTTCTTTAGTTAAAAAGTGTAAGTCTGCATAAAGTACCAAACAAATATATATACAAAAGTTTAAATATTCTCTGATGCTGAAAATTTGGGCTACTTTGTTTTTCAGAGATGGCTTTTTATAATTATAATTTATTACTCTTAAATATCTATATTACTGGAGCTTAAAAATATCCTGTTATATTATTAGTAATCATTGCATTTTCTAATTGCTTATATATTTTATAGACTATAATTAAAATATTAATATAAAAATCATCATTTATCACTATAACATAGTTATAATTTCAACTTTATTATCCGTGTTTTTCTTTCATTTTATATGGATAAATTACACCAAAAATTACTGAAACAAAACATCCTAGATTGGAATTAGGAGGACTAGATGAGTCACTAGCCAGTTCTGTAAGTTTG
Source organism: Prionailurus bengalensis (assembly GCF_016509475.1). Classification (NCBI taxonomy): domain Eukaryota; kingdom Metazoa; phylum Chordata; class Mammalia; order Carnivora; family Felidae; genus Prionailurus; species Prionailurus bengalensis. The sequence goes on along the minus strand of NC_057344.1, from coordinate 184,889,350 downwards.
GCTAAGACAGTTAACTTGGCCAGATCTCATTTCCTTAATGTTCAACTAAGGCAGATAGACTAGATATTTCCAAGGTACCTTCTACGTCTCAAATTCTCTGATTTGTTTTTATTTTTCTCTTAATTAAAAGTAGATTTTTGTCAGTAGCACTGTTACATGCCTAAAGTTATAGATGTTAAGTTATTCACAGCACTTTGAAGATATACTTCTTTATGGAAGCATACTGCACTAAGATTAAAAATTTAATGACTTTCTTTTATTGAAATATTTATTAGTTTCCTAGCATTGGTTATGAAGGGTATTTATCATTAATTTATAATAAAAAACATTACAAATATGATTACAAATTACTACTTAGAATAGCAATTAACATGAAATTCCCTATGGGAATTTGTAAATTATAGGCAATAATGTAAATATGAATACATGTAGGTATGTAGTGGTATTTCACTGTTGTTTTCATTTACATTTCCCTCATGACATATGATGTGGAACATCTTTTCATATGCTTATTTCCTATTTGTAAGTCGTCTTTGTTGAGGTGTCTGTTGAGCTCTATAGCCCATTTTTTAATTGCGTTGTTTGTTTTCTTGTTGAGTTTTAAGAGTTCTTTGTATATTTTGGATAAAAGTCCTTTATCAGATATATCTTTTGCAAATATTTTTTTCCTGGCCAGTGGCTTGTTTTCTCATTTTCTTGACATTGTCTTTTGCAGAGCACAAGTGTTTAATTTTAATGCAGCCAGCCCATCCATTATTTCTTTTTATGGATCATGTCTTTGATTATATCTAAAAAGGCATCACCATATCTAAGGTCATCTTGGTTTTCTCCTGTATTATCCCCTATGAGTTTTGTAGTTTTGCACTTTACATTTAAGTCTGTGATTTATTTTGAGTTAATTTTTGTGATGGGTGTAAGGTCTGTATCTAGATGATGGTGATGATGATGATTGCATGTGGATGTTCACTTGTTTTATCCTCCTTTTTGTAAAGATTGGTTTTTGGTTTTTGCTCCCTCATATTTCCTTTACTTCTTTGTCAAAGATCAGTTGACTGTATTTATGTTGGTCTGTTTCTGGAATCTGTTTTGTTCCATTGATTTGTCTATTCTTTTGCCAATACCACATTGCCTTAATTACTGTAGTTTTATAGTAAGTCTTGAAGTTGAGCAATATCAGTCCTCCAACATTGCTCTTCTCCTTCAGTATTGTGTTGGCTATTCTGGGTCTTTTATTTCTTGATATAAGCTTTAAAATTTCCTCTTTCTCCTTCAGTATTGTGTTGGCTACTTTGGGTCTTTTACCTCATGATAAAAACTTTAGATAATCAGTTTGTCAGTATCCACAAAATATCTTCCTGGGATTTTGATTGGGATTGCATTGAATCTATAGATCAAGTTAGAAAGAATACATATCTTGTATCTGTATACAAGATACAAGATATGTATTGACATATTGATTGACAATATTGATTGTATTGACATATGATTGACAATATTGATTCTTCCTATCTATGAACATGAAATATCTCTCCACTTATTCAACTTTTCTTTGATTTCATTCATCAGAATTTTGTGGCTTGGCTCATGTAGATCTTACACATATTTTGTTAGATCTATATCTAAGTTGAAATTATTCTCTGGGGGGCTGGTGTAAATGGTATTATGTTTTTAATTTCAAATTCCCCTTGTTCATTGCTTGTATATAGGAACATGATTGGCTTTTGAATATTAACCTTTTTATCTTGCAATCTTGCTGTAATTGCTCATTAGTTCCAGGAGGTTTTCTTTGTCAAATCTTTTGCGTTTTCTACATAGACAGTCATGTCATTTGCAAACAAAGACAGTTTTACTTCTTCATTGTGAATCTGTGTACCATTTATTTCCTTTTCCTGTCTTATAGTAGCTAGAACTTCCACTCTGATGTTGAAAAGGAGTGGTGAGAGGGGACATCCTTACCCTGTACCTAATTTTAGGGGGAAAGCTTTGAGTTTCTCAGCATAAGCATTATGATAGCTGTAAGTATTTTTGTAGCTATTCTTTATAAAGTTGAGGCAGTTCCCCTCTATTTCTAATTTATGAGAGTTTTTATTATAAATGGGTGTTGTATTTTGTCAAATGCTTTTACTTTTTCTATTGATGTAATCATGGTTTTTTTTTTTTCTTGTTAACCCATGATGTGATAGATTACATTAATTGATTTTTAAATGTTGAACCAGCTTTATAAACCTGTGGTAAATCTCATGTGGTCCTGGTGTACCGTTCTTTTTATACATTGTTGGATTCAATTTTGCTACTCTTTTGTTGAGGACTTTTTTTTTTTTCTGTGTCCATGAGTGATATTGGTCTCTTTTCTGTTCTTGTGATATTTTTGTCTCTTTTGGTGTTAGGGCAATGTTGACCTTATAGAATGAGCTAGGAAGTATTTCCCCACTTCTGTTTTCTGACAGAGATTGTAGAGGATTGATAGAATGTCTTTTTTTTTTTAATCTTTTTTTTTTAACGTTTATTTATTTTTGAGACAGAGAGAGACAGAGCATGAACGGGGGAGGGTCAGAGAGAGAGGGAGACACAGAATCTGAAAGAGGCTCCAGGCTCTGAGCTGTCAGCCCAGAGCCCGACGCGGGGCTCGAACTCACGGACCGGGAGATCATGACCTGAGCCGAAGTTGGACACTCAACCGACTGAGCCACCCAGGCGCCCCTCGAATGTCCTTCTTAAATGGTCGGTAGTGAACCCCTCTGGGCTTAGTACTGTCTGTTTTGGAAGGTTATGAATTATTGAATCAACTAATAGATATAGGCCTATTCAAGATTGTCTGTTTCTTTTTTGTGTGAATTTTGGCAAACTGTGTTCTTCATATAATTGGTCCATTTCACCTAGGTTATAAAATCTGTGGGTATCCAGTTGTTTATAGTACCACTTTATTATCCTTTTAATGTCCAAGGATCTGTAGTGATATTCCCACTTTCATTTCCAATATTAGCAGTCTGTGTCCTCTCTCTTTTTTCCTTATTAATCTGGCTAGAGGCTCATCAGTTTTACTAATCTTTTCAAAAAACCAGCTTTGGTTTTGATGATTTTTCTCTATTGATCTTCTGTTTTCAATTTCATTTATTTTTGCTCTAAATATTATGATTACTTTTTTCTGCTTACTTTGGATTTAATTTGCTCTTCTTTTTCTAGTTTCCTAAGGTGGGAACTAAAATTATTGTTTTTAGATTTTTCTTGTTTTCTAATCTATTCATTCAGTGCTATAAATTTATCTTTAAGCACTACTTTCGTGCATCCCACAAATTTTCATAAGTTGCATTTTCATTTTCATTTAGTTCAAAATATTTTAAATTTATCTTGAGAGCTCTTATTTGACCCATGTGTTATTAGAAATATGTTGTCTAAGTATTTGGTTATTTTTCAGTTGTCTTTCTGTTACTGATTTCTAGTTTAATTGCATTGTGATCTAAGAGCAGACATTGTGTGATTTTTATTCTTTTAAATTTGTTATGGGTGTCTTATGACCCAGAATGTGGTCTGTCTTGGTGAATGTCCCATGTTAGCTTGAGAAGCATTTCCATTCTGCTGTTGTTGGATGAGGTAGTGTATGGATGTCTATTATATCCAGCTAATGGATGGTGTTGTTGTATTCAACTTTATCCTTATTGGTTTTCTACCTGCCGAATCTGCCCATTTCTGATAGAGAAGTAATAAAGTTTTATTTCAGTTGGACATTTATGGTTTATTGAATAAATGATGCTGATAATTAACCATCTTTCTGAAAGAAAACAGACCTTTTGCTTATCATATGTAAAGATAAGTTACAAGTAGATTATAAATATTTAAATAAAAATAGTAATTTTAGAAAAGATAAAAAAAAATTTGTATAAACATATGGTAAGGTAGCCTTGCCTAAGCAAAAAACAAACAAACAAACAAAAAACCCCAAAGCTATAGGGAATTTTAAAAAAGTTGTCAATGTATACCATAAACAAGAATCAAACACTTTTTTTTTAAGAAAAAGTATTTGTAATTCAAATGACAAAGCATTAATCCTCATTATAAATAGACTGACAAATTAATAAAATAATTATAACCTAATAGAAAAATGTTATGAAAGGCAAATCATTGAAGTAGAAATTCAGATGCCCAGTAAACAGATGAGAGGATGTTCACCTTTATTGTTATTTGGGAAAGTGCAAATTAACACAACAATAAGACACCCATTTTTCATCCGTGAGAAAGTTAAAAGAGGTGAGGATATAGGTAAACTTGTGCATTCATGTGTGGCTGGTGGGAATCTGAATTGATGATTTTTGGAAAATGGTTGGGCAAACTATAGTCCAGCTAAAGTTATGTATAACCCTCAGCCTATAATCCTTTCTTTGTCAATGTATTCCATAGATACGAAAGCACATGTGTGTAAGGATATTTATTACAGTGTTATTTGTGGTGGCAAGCAACTTCAGTATCCATCTACAAGAGAAAGATTAAATAAATTATGGTCGGTCTATGGCACAGCTTTAAAAATAGTACAGTGTATTTAGCTATTAAGAAGAAAGACAGATGTATAGTTGCTAACATAGAGGGATGACCATGATATGTCTAAGTTAGAGAAGCTGAATGAGTATAGTATGATTCCAGTTTATGTTAAAAAATGACAACCAAAACCCTTACATATAATTATATATTTGTACAAATGTGGAGAAAGCTATGGAAGAATACAAATTACAAATAATGTTATAAATACAACACAGATAACATTATTTTCTTTGGGAAAGCAGAATGGAAAAAGAAAGGATTATTAAACTTTTTCTTTATCCAGCTGTAGATTGTTTCACTTTTTTTTAACAGTCATATATCGGTTTGTGATTTTTTATTTATTTTATTTTTAAAAAGAGGCATAACTCTGAATTCCTTAGCTTTTCCATCCCCGTTGCTAGGAAATATTAGAGTATAATGCTAGGCTCTTTGCCAGTTGTCAAGGGTTGGTATTTGAATTAGGTACTATTCCTATCTTTAAGAATGTTCTTTTATTTTAGTGAGAGAAATGGATTCAATAGGTACAATGGAAGTTAAAATAATAAAATAATTTTGCCTTAGTTAAGAAATCAAAACATCATAAATAAGAGGAAAGTAAGATTTTTTTAAAAATTAAAATTAAAATGACTAAAAGTAGGTAGTAAATCTCCAGATTATCTTTAGGCAAAGAGCACTTTCACCGAAGTCAGAGCACTCTGCATTAAGCATCTTTCAAGACTAAGAAATTAATTTCAGGGGCGCCTGGGTGGCTCAGTCAGTTGAGTGTCTGACTCTTGATTTTGGGTCAGGCCATGATCCCAAGGTTGTGGGACAGACCCCCGTGTCTGGTTCTCTGCTGAGGGTGGAGTCTACTTGAGATTCTCTGTCTCTCCCTTTTCCTCTGCCCCACTCCCCAGCTCGTTCACTCTCTCTGTCTCTAAAAAAAAAAAAATCATATTTCATATTTCAGGAAACATAGGGTCATATACATCCTGCCAAGGCAGGTACACGCAACAGATACTCTTTGTCCCGAGCAACCCTGTCCCACAGCTCTTACCTGTCTGAGGGAATATCTTCAGAAAGAATCATACAGATTGGCGTGTACCAGTGGAGCCAAGCAGTGTTTGGATATGGGCAGAAACTAAGACTAAAGTGCCTAAGAGATGTTTGGAGGGATTTGGAGGAACATAAGGGTCAGCTAAAACAATGAGTTGCTATTTCCATCTGAGTTGTTTTTAAGATGCCACTTGATCCTTACCTTCATTCTTGTTGTTGTTGTTGTTGTTGTTGTTGTTGTTGTTCTTCTTCTTCTTCTTCTTCTTCTTTTTAATTAATGAATGTCCTGACCAACTATTAACCTGATGCTTAACTGGATTACAGTTTCAAGCCCCTCCTCCTTTTCCCCCTTCTTCCCTCCTTCCATAGTTTTCCTTTCCTATCTTTTTCTCTACTTTCCATCTTCCCTCTCTTTTTTCTATGTCTTATTCTCTATTAAGTTAAACATTGCCTAATCTTTTCACTGTATACAGTTAATCAGATTTTATAGTGTTATGGAACCATATTCTGATATTAAAAAAAACTGACTTCTTTCGTATGCTCTGTGATTGTATTTACTAGCAGAGATGATTTGTTATGTTTAACATTTTTATTTTATGATAATTTAGGTACTAGAACAACAGTACAGAGTAGTCCTTCTGGGGTTTTTAATAGCTTCTACAGCCAGGTTTCCTTGGATCAAATCTCACTACCTTTGTGGCCTTGGACAGCAAGTTACTTTTTTCTCTGGGTCTGTTTCTCAAATATGAATGGGAATAATAATTTTTAAAATTGGAATAATAATCACTGAACTATTTTATTTTGTTGGTATGGGATTAAATGAGTTAACTCATGTGTGGTGGGCAAACAGTTTCTGGCACCTAGTAATTAATAAATATTTGCTATTAAAGTTAAATTACAGCTGATTAATTTGGGAAACATTGATTGAATACCCACCAGGTGCTCAGATCTTATCCTAAGTGATGGGATTAAGTATATTTATTAAGTGTCTATCATTAGCTAGGCATGGAGAATGTAGTGAATAAAATAAAGTCCTCTTAGAGTTCATAATACTGTTAATGATTATTACTTATTAAAATTTGAGGCTGACTCTATAAATGTGATTGACCTTTAATTTTATTTGTTTGTTTTACTTTTAAATCTAGGATATCTTATATTATGAGCAGCTCAAGACCAATGTGATACAACATGACCTTTTGGTGGATAGTCTAATCTATAAAGTAAGTAAAAGTGTATAGTTTTTTTTCATTTCAGAAATACCATTTAACAATTACTGAGAGTCTTGAACATGCAGGGCCTGTATTTTGTATGATAATATAGATTAACCTTGAAAAATAATTGTAAGTGGTCATTGTACTTGTAAATTTAAGGTTCATCTTCAAAATTTGTAGTCTCCAGTAAATATTATCCTCTTTCCTTTTGAAGTTGTCCTCATGATACTTTCCTGGTACTCTGATTTTTTTGATTAAAAGAATGGTAACATTTCTTATTCCTATAAATTCAAGTTATCCACAGAGACCAAATAAAAATGCAACTGAAAGGAAAATCAGACTATATTTTTCAGAGTCAAAATCAGACTGATATTTTTATCTTATTTATCATGATTCTTTAGGGCCTACTTGTTTATTCTCTTGTATTGAAGTATTTTTTCATTTTTAATTTTTTATAGTTTCTAGCCATGTGGTTAAGCACATCTCAAGTTTCATGATCGGGATACACTGAGTTTTTGTGTCCAAGCATCTGATACCAAGTTGAGGGTTGAGATGTTGATGGTGTAAGCATGATATAGGATATGACTGATTCTGGATTAATAATTGGGCTATTGAAAAGACTTGTGTATTTTTAATTTAGAACTTGTAAGATAGAGAAGGAGGGCATATTAGTTCATCTCTCAGGAATGGGGGAGAGAAAGTTACACATGGAGTATCTGAAGATTTTTGTGGGTGGAACGTGACCAAGGTTAATAAAAATAGTAGCTACTAGCATTTAATGACTGTTTACTATGTGCCATACAGTGTTCCAAACTCTTTATGTAAATTGTTTAGGATCCTAAAAACTACCCTTAACAGTAGCAGATACCAGCACTTAGGTATCATTTATAGATAAATGCATTCCCCCCGGCCCCGGGGGAAAAAGCCTTACATTCTGTAAAATCATGCATTAAAGATAATAGAGCTTATGGGAAAAATAGGATTGAGGTAATTTTGCAACTTTGTAACCAGAGTACTAACAAAAACAATTACTGCTAGTTTGGAAGATGCATTAGACAACTCAGACAGGCTGCTCCTACAGAAGCTATTGAAAATGTACAAATATAATAAAGTAGAAATGCTAAACTAATGCAGATGGAAGTGGTGTGCTGGGCCCCCGGGGCTGCTGTGAAGGTGGGCACAAGAGGGAGTGTAGCAGCTAAGGGACGTGCAGGGCCAGGGGTATGGCTCTCTGCAGAGGGATCCCCTCGTGTAATCATTCGTTTTGAATTTTCTGGAAATACGATTATGAGGGCTCATGCCTGTACAGCAGCTGAGCTGAAGGCATTTTTCCTTTGTTGCTGAAGGCTGTAATTCTACTCTTGCCATCTTGGCTCCCCTGTTTAAAAGAAAAGTTGCATGTGAACCACCACAATTTCCATGTTGTAACAGACAGCGTTCCCTTACCCACCAGCCACATGTTGACACGCGTTATAGCAAAATAGGAAGTACTGTTATTTTACTGTTTTATAGATGAAGGAAGTGAAGAAAGATTAGGGAAATTAATTAAATTCCCATATTAAGTAGCAAAGCCAAGATTTGAATGGAGGTGATTTGACTTCACAACCATACTTTTTAAATCACTATTCTCTACAGGAAGCAAAGTCTTGACTCTCTCAGAAGTTTTACGTAGATTTGGATCACAGGTACTATTGTTAAGTTTAAGGTCAAAGAGTCATGCTCAGGGGATTATTTTAGCAACAGCGTAAGAGATCTTTTGGGCTTTAAGACCTTTCAACCTCTTTTCTATTCAAATGAAAGAAGCCCAAAAAGGGAAGAAGTTCAGAAAATCAGGGAGTGCTAGCTGAGGATTCTCTTTGCTGCGAACATGAGTTTCAGTTTGAATCAGTAAAGAAAATCTGTTGTGAGAAAGAGGTAACCAGTTTGTATCTGAGAAATGGATGTAAGTTTTGGTAGAATCAATCCTGACTGTCCACAGCATGAATATTTTTAGGAAGATACCTGTCTCTGGTTGTTCTGACTTGTATGTGTTGAGCTTTGCTGATCTCGTTGGAGCAACTCCAAATGTTATTAAAGTCAGCTTTTAAGGGAATGGGCATTTAAGATAATTATTTGAAATTTCATGACAGTTTCATATGGCAAACACTAATTTTTAATCTATCTGAAAATAAAGTAAGATTATGTTAGTGGTTAAAGGAATGAATGGAACAAGGCAGCACTAAATTTGGAACATCATTAAACCTTCCCTAAGCTAAATTATTAAATGGTTCTCTCTGGACTATATTTTTTTTCCCACAAAAGTTGTGTGGTAGCCACACCTTCTATAGTTTTCCATCATTTACTATACCAGTTTATACCAGTGTTTCTCAACCTTTTCTTTATCATCAACTCCCTAAAGAGAAAACATTAATTTTTCTCTAATATAAAAAAATTAAATACCAAAGAATAAAATTTTGTTGGACAGAGACAAGCTTTGGAGGTCCATAAACCATTATAATATGTAAAACTTTTTGGCTTCCAAGAACTAATTCTCACCCCCTTAGGGGCAATATCATCCCCTCTGCCCATGTTGTCTTCTGATAGAAGACTAGCCTCTTTCCTCTTAATTTGTGTCTTTATAATTAACTTTTTCTAGACTTAGAGCGCATTCACGCCTTCCAGAGGCATCCATGACCCATTTCCTCCTCCCTTAATGGATCCTTTGCTCAACAGCCTGGTTGAAATTTGTAGACTGAGCAATATTATCTTGGATTTCTTTAATATTTCTTTGTAACTGTTCCCATATTTTTACTGTGTGTGTATTCTTGCTATAAGACTATAGACTTCTTGAAGATAAACATTTGTTTGGTGGGTAATATGCAATGACTTGCAAATGAATAATCACAAAGGGGTGGAAGATGTTTGGTATTTCAAGGGAATGTCAAGAATGTAAACTTGAACAGTAGAGGATGATTTGGGAACTAATTTCGGGCCAGATTGTTATGATTACTTCTGGATGTTATGATTGTATCTATTTTTCCAACATTAAGACACTTAAATACTAGATTTAAATAAGATTAAATATTAGATTTAAAGAAGATAAATATTGAAATAAATAATCAGGAATTACTAATGGAACCTAAAAGGTTGTAAGCAATTTGAGGTGTAATAATGTGTCACATATATTAATATATGTATAAAGTATATAAAGTATACTTATATACTTATAAGTATAAATTACTTATAAAGTACATATAAAGTATATTTATAGCAATGATGAAATCTGATTGAGACATTTATAATGATACATAAGTAAGATCATTGCAGTATTGTTTCTAGATATTGCATTTATATCATAGTACTATAGACCTATACCTTTAGGTTCTTTTCAGGACTCTCTACCTTTAATTATAGGATGTGAAGTTGACAGCAAGCAATGATGATTATTATTTTGTATTTGAAGACTATTTATATCAGGTAAGTTGAAAAATTAAAGCGTCTAATGTTCTTGTTTTAAGTGCTCTAACTTAGCATATTTTAGCTGAATTCTCTGTTGTTAGCTGAATTCTGCCAAAATCCAAGCCATGTTCATTTTTTTATCAAATGTCGTTAAGTTTAGAATCAGGTTAACTTTTTTTCTTATGTGGGATTGGGTGGGAGAGTAAGAGTTCTCAAGTGAGTGCGTGGACTGTTTGTTTTGGTCCTATCTGCTAGCACAAGGACAGGTACAGGCACAGATTCTTAACCTAGGGGTCACATTCATGCTGAAGCCGTCCCACGGTGTTTAGAAACAACATTTTACATGATACTTTTCTGTTAAAAGTATTGAATAAATAATTAAACGTTTTGAAGTCAGTTTGAAGTGTCTTGATTACTCTTTGATCACCTCACATGCTGATGTTGTAGATGTTCGGGTCCTTACCTAAGTCTTTTTTATATCCAGTGAAACTAAAACATCTTATTATAGGTAGAAAAGAAGTCATGATATAGAATTGTGTAGATGATATTCTTTGTTTTTTTTAAAGATCACACATCTATATTAATAATTTGATTTTGAGTGTCAAAATAAATGCCATGGAGAAGATACCTAGTTTTCACATAGTAATATCAGCTTGGTTAAATATAAATCAGTTCCAGCTGTTTGGATTAGCAGATTTCTGTTGATGATAGTGGTGGTAGTGTGCATCTGTTTAAGAAAAAGATAGAGTTAAATAAGAATTTCTCAAGTTTTAATTAAGTATTCATTCCCAGAACTGAAATCCAAAGACTTCATTTATAAAATTAATATTTGTAATAACCTAAAAATAATTTTAAGAGAACTTTAATGATTTCAAATATGTGATAAAAAATAAAGACCTGAAGTTCCATTTTAATATAAAAATAGGCATTAAAATTTAGAAAACACAAACGTCTGAATTTATTTACTTATGTGACTGATATGTACCCCAGTGCCTAATTGTTAGTAATCAGTAAAATTTCAAATATACAGGTAAAGTTAATGATTCGTTTATATATTAGTGTTATTTTACTGACAACCTCTAACCTTAAGAAAATTGAGTGGATATGATCACTTTTGGAATGGCAGCATAAGGAGCTCCATGGAACCATTGCCAGCAGAAAAACCCTAACTAGTGAAAATTATCTTAGGAACAAAAATATTTAGGGGCGTCTGTTAAGTGTCTTACTCCTGATTTCGGCTCAGGTCGTGATCTCACGGTTTGTGGGGTCAAGCCTGCGTCTGCGCTGACAGTGTGGAGCCTGCTCGGGATTTTCTCTCTCCCTGTCCCTCCCCTGCTCATTCTCTCTCTCTGTCTCAAAATAAACAAATGTTTTAAAAAAGATTTCAGGTATCTGAAGACAGTCCTAAGGTAATACATCAAGTCAGAAAAAAAAAAAAAAGATTCAAGAAAGGCTACTAAATCCCAGTAAGAACCGTCTCTGTCACTTGAGCCATGACATGCTCTCTGCCTCCCCTTGCCCCCAGATCAACGTGACAGAAGCTTCAGTTCATCTGAGCGTGACCTAGAAGATGGGGTTACCTTCCCCTCTAACTTCCAGTCAAGGGCTACAGTGTCTCTACAGAAAGTGTAGGTGGCCAGTTTTTCTCATATCCTTTAGCTCTTTGTTGCAGATGCGAACTTCCAGAATATTGCTGGCAAGAAGTCAGAGGCTCCCTTCTTCCACCTAGCCTCCACTCTCAGGCAGGCCTCCGCTCCAAATACGCTACCTGCTCTCAACAGGCTGAATATACCTCGCCCCGGTTTGCTCATGGAGTGGCAGTTCCTCACTGAGAGAGGCAAGCTGAGAACACCAGATGTTCCTGTCCCCAACCAGAGGTTACTGGGGGGAGAGTCTCTCTCTCTCTCTCTCTCTCTCTCTCTCTCATTCTCTCTCTCAAACATTAAAAAAAAATGGAACGTGGGAAAGTGCAAGCCTGATGGGGTTCTCTAAAACAATGGAGATTTTAATAATAGACGATTAAGAGGAGGCAATTAACTTCATACGAACAACTAGCTAAACCAGAAGCCACCTTGTTTCCCAGAGAAACAGAAAGAGACAGCTAAGAAAAGTCTTGCTGGGGTTGAAACATGTTTCAAAGACTGGCCTCAAAAATGACTTCTGTAAAGGATTCAAAATTCAATGGGATCAGACTGGTACAATTTATGCCTCAGGATGTTGTTAAAAACAATAGAGCAATCACCTGTCAATCAGTAGAGCCTAACATGTGGTTGTGATACCAACAGGGGCAGAAAGCTTAGCGGAGGGGTCAGAGAAAGAGACCATTAAGGAGAACCGTGCTAAAACCTGTGTCATCGAGGAGTGACTGTCCACGCAAGACTGTGCCCTCTAAGATACATCAGAGGTTGCACACTGGAGAGAAATAAGCGTCAATAAAATGTTCCAACCAAGTCAGTAAACAAATAAGTAAGCAAACTCAGCTCTGATGGAGTCTCATTTATTTTTGCTTTTGTTCCTTGTGCTTTTGGCATCATATCCAGGAAATCACTGCCACGACCAATGTCAAGGAGATTTTCTCCATATATGTATTTTTTAAGTTTCTTTATTTTTGAGAGAGAGAGAGTGAGCAGGGGAGGGGCAGAGAGAGAGGAAGAGAGGGAGAATCCCAAGCAGGCTCCGCGCTGTTAGTGCAGAGCCCCGTTCGGGGCTCGAACTCACAAACCGTGAGATCATGACCTGAGCCGAAGTCGGACGCTTATCCAACGGGGCCACCCAGATGCCCCTCCATGTTTCTTCTATGAGTGTTATGGTTCAAGTCTTAAATTTAAGTCTTTCATCCATTTTAAGTTCACTTTTGTGAGTGACATAAGGTAGGGTCCAATTTCATTCTGCATTGTGATTATCTGGTTTCCGAGCACCATTTTTTGAAGTACTAACCTTTCTGCATTGAATATTCTTGGCTCCCTTGTCAAATATATAGGGATCTACTTCTGTGCTCTTGATTCTCTTCCATTGGCCTATGTGTCTGTTTTTATGCCAGTACCATATGGTTTTGATTATTGTAGCTTTGAAGTATAGTTTGAAATCAGGAAGTGTAATGCCTCCAGCTTTGTTGTTCTTTCTCAAGATTGCTTTGGCTATTCAGGATCTTTTGTGTCTCTATACAAGTTTTAGGATTGGTTTTTCTATTTCTGTAAAAAATGCCATTGGAATTTTGACAGGGATGACATTGCATCTATAGATGGCTTTTGGTAATAGGACATTTTAACAATGTTATTTCTTCTGATGAATTAGGGGTATTTTTTCATTTGTGTCTTCTGCAGTTTCGTTCATCAAAATCTTACCGGTGTACAGATCTTTCATCCACTTGGTTAAATTTATTCTTTAGTATTTTATTGTTTTGGATATTAATGTAAATGGGATTGTTTTCCTTATTGTTTTCAGATGCTTTGTTCCTAGTGTATAGAAATGCAGCTGTTTTCTCTATGTTGGTTTCTGTTTCCTGCAACTTTACCGAATTGGTTGATTAGTTAGCGCTAGTGGTGTTTGGTGGAGTCTTCAGGATTTTTTTATGTATAAGTTCATATTAATGCAGGCAGCCTGGGCCTGAGGACCCAGAAGGGGTCCCACAGGATAAGCCAAGAGGGTCCCTGGCTTCACACAGGATGGAAATCAAACACAAGCCAGCAGGAGGTGAAAGCAGAGTTTATTGAAGGGAGAGAGAGAGAGCAGATACACACGGAGTGTCTGCGAGACTCAGAAAGGAAAAGAGGGAGTCTTTGCTTGGGGCCTTGGGTTTTATTGACGACTGGGATCTGGTGCACATGTCTTCTCAGGCATCCCCAAACCGGTCAGAACGAAGACAGGGTCTAGGCGACCAGCATAAATCACTTATTCCATGGAGCCGGGGGGGTCTTGGCATCAAGGTGTTCAGTGACAGTGGTCTGGCATATGCACATAATGGCCTTGCCTGGTCACTCCTTAGATGTTATGTATTGTGCTAGAAGACTCCAAAGATATCATTAACTCTGTGCCTTACGAGGAGGACATACGTTAAGGCAGGGCAGGTCCTAGCAAGAACAGAAGCCCGAAAAGAAGCAAAATGAAAAAGAAAACCAACTTTTTTCTCATGGTATCCCTTCGGTTTCCCTGTCTCATTGCCTGCTATGGGATTTTTATCCTCCTTATTCTTAAGGGGTGTTGAAGGGTGAAGGTCTCGTCTTCTGTAGCTTCTTCAGGCTGAAAGGGATCGAAGACCCTACCTACTGGGAGGTATAAAAATCCCAATTAAATGAAGGGCCCCTAGTTGTGGATTGTCAAAGGTGTACGTGAGGCTTCAACCTGGGAATAAAATGGCTCCTAAAGAGCACCCGTTCTGATAATTTTTCTGACATATTCATGCAGAGCATGCAACAACAGTAGCCCCCACAGCAGAGAAAAAACGCTAGCATAACTACTGCTATTGCTAGTAAAAGAAGTTTTTTCCACCAAGCCCATATACCTCCACTAGACCAGGAAGAAATCCAATCATTGAGGGAACCAGAGGCGTCAGACATTGCTTCAATTTGGGTGCGCATGTCAGCCAAAACGTCGGATATGTTAGCTGAGCTATCTGGGATGTATACGCAGCATTCAGTTTTAACGATAGCACAGATTCCTCCCTGAGCTGCTGTGAGTATGTCTAAGGCCATCCTATTTTGTAATACAGCCTTTCTCATTAATGTAACTTCAGAATTTAACAGCGACAGTCCCCGCATAGAATCATTAAGGGCTTTTGTGGTATAGTTTGTGAGGGCCTCTACATGCCATATTATGTCTTCTATTCCCAGTTGAGGCACGAAAATACTTAACAGGTGATCATACCAGTGGAAGACTGACCGTGTCCAGCGATGAAGTAGATAGGGATAATTTGCAGGCTTCGGTATTTCTTTATGCCAACTCCCTTGCATCCAGGGAAAGCCCAGGGTACAGCGCCCTATCCATCCAGGAGGTAGCCAGGGCCACAAATTTGCGCCACACAGCCACTGAGTTCCATTAGGCGCCAACCACCTGATGCTTGGCCGTCTGAACCAGTCAGTGGCAAACCAGTCAGTTGCTTGTAAAACAATGGTATGGTTACAGTCTCTTTGGGAGAGCCATCCTAATTCACGGGTACTGTTAGGCCAGGCATCATAGGTATGATTTCTTTGCTCCCAACACAAAAGAGCTCTCTGATTTAAGTGACCTATGGTAGGAGTAAGCCACATAAATTCATCCCATACTTGAAAATAGCCATCATCAGTATATCTCATATTGTTAGGCTTAATTGTTCCCCACAATGCTTTTTTATTTTCAATATTAGCGTTGGCATATTCATTCATGATTTTGGCAGTCTGGGTGTAGGAAAAAGGTCTTTCATGGCCTGGGGAATTCCAGGTGGTATTTACCATAGGCCAATAAGAAACCTTTCTGTTAGTGATAGAGATGTCACTATATATGCTCGTATTGGGGCTGAAAACCATATCTTCTATGTATTGGCATAAGTAATGCCAGTCTGTGCCTTGCAAAGGAGAAACCCACCAAGGGAGGCCTGAGGTGCTGGATAAAGGGAGGAGGCCACAAATCCAGCAGGAACTTTTTTGTAACTTATCAGCGTAGTTTTGAGCCCATTGCAAAAATAAATTGGGGCCGTTTAATTTCCCTAGAGCTAGGTACGGAAAGAGTAAACTCAGAAAAGTGAAAGATTTTAAAAGCTTCATCGAGCCTTACTTATTGGTCCTTCAGAGCAGCAACTTGGGGTTTTTCCTCGGGTTCTCAGGAATGGGTAGGTGCTAGGAGCTTCAGGTAGACACTGCAGCAGGTATATTCTTGAAAAGATATTTTAAATCGTTGACAGACTCACAGGCATATGTGTCTCCTTCTTCCCTTGGAAGCGGTATCAAAGTTGGCTCCTGTAAAGACTCAGGAGAGATAGGTTTGATTCTGGACAAGTGAACCCAGCTGGAGATAGTTTGACTCTACTGCTGTGGGGGTGCTGAGTCAAACTTGACAGGGCCCTTCCCACCGTGGTTCGAGCTGATCTTCAGTTGACCCCCTTTTCCTTGTTTTGAATGGTACCTTCCTGCTAGTATTGGCACAGACTGCTTGTCTTCAGTGGGATATGGAAGTATTTTATTTCCATGCTTTTGGAGAGACTAGTACTTTACCCAGACTACTAATATATTTTAAAATTTTGTTGGTTTCCTCAGCAAACCATAGAGCTGCAGTGAGAAAAGGTCTTCTATATTTTAATTTAAAGGGGCCCAATTTAAGACTCCTCCTTGGAACCACTTAGCAAAGCATCAGTAACATCTGTTACCATGTTTCACAAGTTCCTTTGCCTGAGTTCGTTTAAGGATATGGTTCGTTTTGTCCACTTTTCCTGAGGATTGAGGCCTACATGAGGCATGGAGTTGATAGCAGATCCCTAGAGTCACTGATAATTGTTGTGTTATTTTAGCAGCAAAAGAGGGGCCATTATCACTTTGCAGATTCTGGAGAAGTCCAAACCTAGGTATGACTTCCTTTAATGAGGTCTTTTTTTTTTTTTTTTTTAAATATTTGTTTAGTTAGAGAGAGAGCGCAAGCTGGGCAGGGGCAGAGAGAGGGAGGCAGGGGATCTGAAGCAGGCTCTGTGCTGACAGCAGAGAGCCCGATGCAGGGCTCAAACTCACGGACTGTGAGATCACGACCCGAGCTGAAGTCCTTTAACCGACTGAGCCACGCAGGCACCTCTTCAAAAAGGTCTTAGAAACCTCTAAAGCTCTTTCTATCCTACAGGGAAGGCCTCTGCCCACCCTGTAAATGTACTCACATAAACCAACAGATACTTATATCCCAGATAGGGTGGCATTTGAGTGAAGTCAATTTGCCAGTCTTTCCCAGGGTAAGTGTTTGTATGTTCAACTGGCTTAATCAAGAGGAAAGGCATAGGATTGGACCTTGGGTCATTTTTGACACAAATCTCACATGCTCTGGTAACTTTTCTTATAGTCTTGGTTAGATTCTTTCCTCTGAATACTTGATGCAATAGATTTTCCATAGTGTCTCCACCAAAGTGGGTGGAGTCATGTATTTGCTTAATTCTTTTTTTTTTTTTTCATTTTAAACAAGAAGTTTATTTAAACAACAAGATGCCTTGACTTGAAGGGAAAACTATCTAGGATCCATTTCTTTAAAAAAATTTTTTTTAGTGTTTATTTTTGAGACACAGAGAGACAGAGCATGAACAGGGGAGGGTCAGAGAGAGGGAGACACAGAACCCGAAACAGGCTCCAGGCTCCGAGCTGTCAGCAAAGAGCCCGATGTGGGGCTTGAACTCACGGACCGTGAGATCATGCCCTGAGCCGAAGTCGGGAAGCTCAACCCACTGAGCCACCCAGGCGCCCCTAGGATCCATTTCTTTTAGAGTAGTTTATCCTTACTTAGAGACAGATTGCCCTACATGTAATACCTACATACAAAAAAGTTATAAAATTATCACTGCTCTCACAATCACAAATAAAGGGCATTAAAATTCTTCGCACGATCGTGGGCAAAGATTTTTATGTTTTTCTTTTTTTGTTAAACCACGAGAGCAAAACAACTTACTCGAATATAAAGATAAGAGCTGAAGGAGCAAGCTACTAATGGAGAAAAGGGATATTTTCACGGAACCAGTATTTTTCCCCACGTGATGTCAGTCAAAACATACCATTGACCGTTTAGTTAAAAACAAATGCAATGTGGTTGTGCACATACACAGTTGCTCTACATACAATAAAGGAACGGGGAAGGGAAAATGAAGGAACAGAGAAAGCTGTACTGTAGTAGTCATGATGTGGTAGAACCGAATTGTGGTTTTCTAATTGAGCCTATCTTCTTGGTCTGGAGGAACCGAGTTCTAGAGTAAAATGGCGGGATCCCTGTTTAGTAGCCACCTCCTGTCTGCTGCTGGAACACATCAATTGTGTCTTCGTCCTCCATTTCCAGCTGTGCAGGTGTGTCCGTTTCCTTGATCGGGTGCCCATCGAATCGGAACCTGACCTGCCTCATTGACAAACCCTGCCGCTCACAGTAGGCTTTCATCAGTTTACTGAGTAGCGTATGCCTCTTAATCTTAAAGTACACCACAGAACCATCCTGCCCTGCCACCTTCAAATTAATATGATCATTGTTCTTAGCCGTGACTTCTTGCTTGGGCTTTTCGTTGGCCATGGAGAGCGCCGGCGTCCCCTCAGCTGCCGCTTCCCCCAAGAGGTACTGTGTCCACACAGAGCGAGCACACAAGCAGCACCGGGAGTGGCGGAAGAAGGCTTAATTATTTTCCATTGCGATGCCTTGGGGAGTACATACATGTTATTCAATATATACCTTCCCTTTGAATCCATTTCAGATCCCTCTGTGAGGCGCATTGAGCCTCAGAGGGAGTATAGTTTGGGCTTATTTCTTGCAGAGGAGTTTTCTGGAATTAGAGCTAAGACCCGTGTAGCAAGCTCTTCCTTCCTTGCCGCCACTCTTGCTAGTCTATCCGCAAAATTGTTTCCTTTACTCATCGTGGTTTGGTCTGTTTGGTGTCCTTTATAGTACACAGCTGCCATCTCCTAACGAAGCCGTATAGCCCCTAATCATGTTAAACATTTTCTCTTTGTGTTTTATAGGGGAGCCTTTTGAATTTAATAGTCCCCGTTCTTTGCAGATGGCTGCATGAGCATGAAGTATTAAGAAGCCATATTTAGAAGCAGTATATATACTTAACTCTTTACGTAGTTGTAGCGCTCGGATTAAAGCAATTAGTTTGGGCTTTTGTGCTGAAGTCTTTTGCCTCGGTCATACCCTATCGGCTGATAATAGCCTACCTGGTTTTTCTGGTTCCCTCATGCATAAAGCTCCTTCTGTCTGGAGGCCATTCAGCCTCTGGGTTGGACAAAGTTTTGTTCTTTAAATGAGGCCGGCTTGAATACACTTGTTCTGTAATATCCACACAGGTATAGATTGGAAGCCCCTGCTTGCTTGCCTTCATCAGGTAATAGAGTAACTAGGTTGAAACCTTGACACGACCTGAGGGTTAGTTACATCAGGGGTGTCAAGGAGGAGGGCTTGATACCTCAAAAATCTCCCTCCTCGTAACCATTCATGTCCTGACCTCTAAAACCCCTTGGACTTGATGTGGGATCATGACATCCAGATGTTGTCCTAGCATAAAGTTGCTAGCTTCTCCAGCTAGCGGGGCAGTCACAGCCACTGCTCATAAACATCCTGGCCAGCTTTCTGCTACCAGATCTAACTTTGGGGAAATAAGCCACTGGTCTAGCAACAGGTCTGAGTTTTGAGTTAGGAGTTAGGACGCCCAAGGCTCTTCCTCTCCTTTCTCACACACGCAAGGTGAAGGGCTTTCCCAGGTTTGGGAGCCCCAAGACAGGAGCAGTGCTCAGCATTTTTTTTTTCTTCAGACCTTTGAAGGCTTGCTGGCAGTCATCATTCCATTCCAGGGGTTCTAACTCACTTCCTTGTAATACTCTATAAAGGAGTTTGACCATAAGGCCAACCCCGGGAATCCAAATGCAACAAAAAGCTACCATGCCTAAGAAGGCTCTTAACTGCCTTTTGGTTTGAGGTACTCAAATATACAGTATGGCCAGTTTTCTGTCCTGGGCTCATCCATGTCCGTGCCTCTGGAGTGAGAATGTAGCCCGCATGTTGAACCTTCTCCTTAGAAGCCTGGACTTTCTGGGGAGACACTCTCCACCCCCGCTGTCCTAAAAAGTTAAGGGTGAGGATTGTGTTTTCGTCAGAATCCTCCTGTTGGGCTGGCAGTCAATGTATCATCCACACGTTGAAGCAGCGTTCCATTAATCAGTTGTAAATCCCCTAGTTCCCTTTTTAAAGTGCTCCCAACAAATTCGGGCTGTCTCAGAAGCCCTGAGGCAGCCCTGTCCAGGTCAACTGGGAAATCTCACAAGTATCAGGGGTAGTCCATGTGGAAACAAAAAGATTGGAGTCAGGGTGTTCTCGTGTGCAGAAGAAAGCACACGATCTTTACATCTAAGATCATAAACTAGTTTGTATCTGGAGGAGCTGGAGTCAGTATAGCATAAGGGTTAGAGACCATAAATCCTGGATAAAGCATTTCACCCCATTTGGCTTCTTAACTAATAGAATGGCGGTATTGCGGGGTGACTGACGAGGGGTTAATAATCCATATTTCAAATTTTTCTTTTTAAAAAAAAATTTTAATGTTTATTTTTGAGAGAGAGAGACAGAGCACAAGCAGGGGAGGGGCAGAGAGAGAGGGAGATGTGGAATCTGAAACAGGCTCCAGGCTCTGAGCTGTCGGCACAGAGCCTCACATGGGGCTCGGACCCTTGAGCTGTGAGATCATGACCTAAGCCAAAATCAGATGCTTAATCGACTGAGCCACCCAGCACCCCTCAAAAATTTCTTAATCAGAGGCCAAATACCTTTTTGTGTCTCTGGTCTTTGCCTTTTCCAAGGATATTCTACATGTGGTCTTAGGGAGATAAGAACGGGTGAAATATTATTGGCTCTCCCAGGAACTTCTGTTTCCCATTGCATCAGGTATTATTCTGATTGCAGTATGGCGTGGTATACTATCTGACGCATAAATGTTATTTCCCACTGGCCTGTCTAGGCGTCTTCATCATTATAAGCTTTGTTTTCCCTGCATTTGGTTCTGTCAGTCCTATTTGGATGGCAGTTTGTGGCTTAGCAAGGAAGTCACTCCCCGGTAAAGGAGTAAGACACTTAGCTATCCGGAGAAAGCTTTGTGAGAGCAAGAGCGAGTCCATGCCACAAGCTGGTAGACAAGTAAATGGTCTCCCCTGTGGCCATCTATCCATTCCAGTAACTGTACAAGAGTGCTGGGACAGAAGCCCATTGTGTTGAGTCAGGACAGAGTAAGTGGCTCCTATGTCCAATAAAAATTAAATTTTCTTACTTGCCACATGAGGGATCACCCGAGGCTCCTGGCTCCTGATATGTTATGTTGAGATGTCGGGGATGAGCCATAGGAGAGGGCGGGCCCCTTCAGTCCTCCATAACTTTGGCCAATAGAGGTTTTGGGACTGGACCCATCTTCCTTTTGAGGTGGGAATGATCCTTTCTCCAGTGGCCGTCCATCTTACAGAAGGCACATTGATTGGGGCCTGGCTTTTTGTGAGACTTTGCCAGACTCTGGCCTCACAGACTTCCAGATGAAGTGATCCTGGAGTGCAGGGTTCCCCAATGCCATGGCCAAAAGCTGGGCATGGCATTTATTTTGGACAAATTCATCCTCCTTCTCTGATCTGTCTCTGTTATTAAAGATGGCAAAAGCCATATTCAACAGTTGGTTCCTAGGAGTTTGGGGCCCAGTAATTGCCTTCTGTAATTTTCTCCTTATGTCTGCTGCAGATTGCAGGATGAATGCACAACCCACAATGACTGCTCTTCCAGAGAAATGGGGTCTGTATGAGTATACTTCTGGAAAGTCTCCACCAGAGGACCTCCAGAGAGGCTCCACTGAGAGCTGGGTTTTCATCCTTTCGTTGAGTTACTTCCCCTTATCAAAATAACTGGATTAACTATACACGGTCTCATTCCCTTCTCTACAGTGCCACAATGAGACAATAATAAGATCTGTAAGTTCCCCCAAGTCAGATCAAACACCAGAGTCAGTTCCATGATGCCAGGTGCCTCTGCTGATTTAGGAATTGGGGCCATGCAGCCTTTATATTGTCCTTTGGGATCCTGATACAGGACCATAAAGGGTAACACAGAAGGCACTTCATTCCATTTCCCTTCCCTCTTACAATATAAATCAAGCTGTAAAATGGTATTGTAATCCAAAGTCCCATTTGCTGGCCAGATTTCTTGGTCTCCCAAGTGGATATTGGGGCCAAGCCTCATTACAATAGAATATTAACTTCTTCTTTTTCAACTTATCCAACATAAAGTGTGCCTAATTATGTAACAGACATCCTAACGGAATCCGTTGGAATGCTCACTGTTGCCCCCTTTGAGGACCATAATCAAGGAGTCAGGCTGGGGCAATGGGAGGATAAGATTCTAGGAAAGTGTTGTTCACAATGCCAGAGATCTAAGGCAGAGCATGGAGTCATTGGCCACAGTGGCCCCAGCCTAATGAGTAGGATAGAAGTCATGGAGTTTCCTAGAAACCAAAAGGGGAAAAATCATCTCTTAAGGATAGGGAAGCCCGCTAATGCAGAATACTATGGTCAGAGAATATAGTTATGTAGTGGCAAGGAGAACAATTTAAAGGGCAAAAAAGGAGAAAATTCAGAGGGGTAGAAAGAGGTATAGCAGAGTGATAGGGTCAGGCATAGTGAGCAAGAGGGTGCAAAAGATTCCAGCTTGCCACATGTCTCCTCCCCCATCCAACAAGGAGACATCCACGTGGCAGTGACCAGCCTGCCATGTGTCATCCCTATAAGCGGAAAACCCAGTGCAACTGGGGGCACCAGGACCACTTCTTTATTCTAAGATTTGGGTCCTCAGTGGGATTGGCTACCAGTCCCCAACACCATTCCAGCATCCCAGAATTGCCACGAGGAGACATCCACCCAGCAGTGGAAAAGAGAGCGAGCAAGTGAGCGAGAAAGAGAGATGGAGAGACGATTTGGACTCTATTCTAGGAAAAACCTGTTGTGGATTGAATGTGGATCGAATGTGGATCAGCCGAGGGCCTATCTTCCACTCTTTTCTGCTTTGGTTTCTCCCAGTGGCAGCCCAGAACCACCATGGGGGCTCAGAGCCCTGGATGACCAATCCACCTGTGTGCTTCCTGGGGCGAGCCAAAAACTACTGTAGTAGGAGGGGGTGGTTTCTATGGGACCACTATCTATCTCGAATAATCTGTGATACTTCCCTTGGCCCTCATTTGCCTAAGAACACCTTTCAGCGGGGAGGAACGTGCATCCCTCTTCTTCGGAGCTGAGCAACTCAGTCTCTCACGACAACTAACAGCCTTGAAGTTGTCTGGAAGCCAGAGTAAAAAAAGTTTCAGAGCTGAGAGAGTAAGAGAGCAGGTTTGCAACCAGTTTTTCCAGTTTCCCTTCCCCACTGGAGAATGGACCAGTTACACACTGACAAAAATTACATCAGCGTTAAACCAACTGTTTCCCAGAGGAGGAACTTACCGGTTCCTGAAAGCCAAATTGTGCTTTGCAGACTCAATCTGAGGATACTGCTGTTCTTCTGAGGGTCCCTTTGTGGTCACCAAGATGATGCAGGCAGGCTGGGTCGAAGGACCCAGAGGGAGTCACGCAGGACCAGCCAAGATGGTCTTTGGCTTCACACAGGATGGAAATCAAACTTGAACCATCAGGAGGTGAAAGCAGAGTTTATTGAAGGAATAGAGAGAGAGAGCAGGTACAGTTGGAGTACAGGAAGTCTTTGCTAGGGGTCTGGGGTTTTTATTGATGCTTGTGGTCTGGTACACGTGTCTTCTCAGGCATCCCGGAACTGGTCAAAACAAAGACAGGATCCAGGTGTCTGTCATAAGTCACTTATTCCCTACAGCCAGAAGGTCTTGGCATCAAGGTGTTCAGGGACAGTGGTCTGGAACATGCACATGACGGCCTGACCTGGTCATTCCTTAGATGTTATCTGTTGTGCTAGAAGACTCCAAAGAAATCGTTAACTCTTTGTCCCTTATAAGGAGGACTTACATTAAGGCATGTGGAGGGCAGGGGTGCAGGCCTCAGCAAGAATAGAAGCCAGAAAAGAAGCAAAGGAAAAAATTTTTCCTCATGAGGTCCCTTCAGTTTCCCTGTCTCCATAACATCCGCAAATAAAGACTATCTGCTTTTTTTTCTTTCTTCCTATTCAGGATCTTTTATTTCTTTTTCTTACCTGATTGCTCAGACTGGTCTTTCAAAAACACCCATCCAAATGCCACTTGTGTGATGAAAACCAAAAAGATTAAAATCCCTCCCGGGGCCTACATGACCCTATGTCTCTGGCCACTTCTCCAGCGCCACTGTTTACCTGTTCTGACGTTCTGGCACCCTGTATTTCAGCCACCCTGATCTTTTCACTGCTCAAATTCCTTGTATTCCTTTCTACCTCAGGGCCATCAGACCTACAGTTCCTTTGATGTGAAAGACTATTACCTTCTCCTCTTCTCCAAGGAAATTCCTCTTTTTCCTTCAGCTCTCAGCTAAAATATCCCTTTCCTCACATAGACCTTCCCTGACCTACTCCCTACTTCCCTACACACACACACACAACAAGGTCATGGCCATCTACAGTGTACTTTTAAAGTATTGTGTAGTACTTTTCATACCTTTTATTTATAGCTCTTATTATGGCTCATTTGATTATTTTATGATCGTCTCTTCCGTATAAATTCAGTAAGGGTTTTGGTCCCCACTGTTAATTCTAGTGCATGCCATGCTATAGATACTGAATGAAAACGTTTATTTTAACATCAGACTTTTTTTCATTGATGAGGTTTGATTTTTTTCATTGTTGAGAAAGAAGCTTTCTTCTTTATCTAAAAGCGTAATTTTAGTAATTATTGGCTGACCAAAGTTTCACTGTCATTGCATGGGGATCCAGATTTCCTTAAATGGAGTTTAGTTCTAGATGTGGCGGATTTTTTTTTTATGAACTCATTCCTAAGGGAAACAGATTAGTTCATGTTGCTCAGTATTAAAGACATAAAACAAATGAAACCAAACAAACTAAATGCTACGTGACAAAAATTTTAACTAGCTAAATTTTTTTGGTCCTTCCAGTGCTAATTATTTTGATCCTGAACACGAAACTGTTATGACACTAAGCATGATACATAATAATATCAGCTAAGGGTCAGTGATGGCATGATTTATAGCATGTTGACCGCTCTGCTTCAGTGTGTGGGGAGAGAAAGTATAAAGGTGACAATTTCATCCCATTTGGTGACTGGACAGAAGAGGATTGTCGGTTTTAAGTTACAATTACAAAAGCTTTTTGGTGGTGGTAAAGGGGACTTTACCACCAGGTGACAGGTAACAAAACTGCCTCCTTCAGTGAAAAGAATTAGTAAGGGTATCCTTTTAAATGAGACTGGTAACAGGGGCGCCTGGGTGGCTCAGTCAGTTAAGCGTCTGGCTCTTGATTTCGGCTCAGGTCACGATCTCACAGTTGTGAGATCGAGCCCCGCATCAGGCTCCGTGATAAGCGTGGAGCCTGCTTGGAATTCTCTGTCTCTCTCTTTCTCTGGTCCTCACCCGCTCTCTCTCTGTCTCTTTCAAAATAAATAAAAACATTTTTTTTTTTTAAGTAATGAATGAGGGTGGTAACAATTTCTTGAAATAAGGACCAGAATGAACCCTTGAACGTACCAGCCTGCTTCTCCACAGTTTCGCTTTCCCTGGTTTCGGTTACCCATAGTCCGAGGTAGTTCAGAAGCAGATGATCTTCCTTCTGATGTACAGTCAGGAGATCGATGGTAGCCTGAGGCTACATCAACTGCCTATGTCATTTCCTTCACTTTGTTTCATCACGTAGGCATTTCATTATCTCACATCCTCACAGAAAGAAGAAAGTATAGTATGAGACATTCCGAGAGAGACAGACGATATCCACATAACTTATTACAGTATAGTGTTATAGTTGTTCTACTTTATTATTAGTTATTGTTCTTAATCTCTTACTATGCCTTAATTTATAAATTAAACTTTACCGTAGGTATGTATATATAGGAAAAAACATAGTATATATAAGGTTCCATACTGTCTGTGGTTTCAGGCATCCACTGGAGGGTCTTAGGGTGTATTCCCTGCAGATTAGGGGGGACTATTGTGTATTCATCTTGCCTCTCCCACCCAAACCTGAAAAATTTATAAGTGACTGAGTCTGACAAACAGGATGATTTTGTGAACAATGGATGTATTCTCTGAGAAAAGCAGAATGGTCATTGGTAAATATTTATTGATCTCTATATTATATGTAAATTATATTACCTTTGATGCTAGCTAAGGAGACAAAACAACATAAGAAATGTTTTGCAATTGTTTTAATGTGTTTGTGTAAAACATTGGATATTAATTAATGTCACAAAGAGTAATATTGTAGGAATGTGCTTTAACCTTTATTTTCCATTTTTATCAATATTTTAGTCCAGTTGTTTTATTTTTTTTTTTAGATTGTAAATAATTTTTTTCAGTCATAGATCTCATGGCCTTTGCTACTTTTAGTACTTCAGTAATAACGCTAAAATAAGCTTTAACGTGGATCTTTATCCCTCTAACATAAAGAAAAGGATAATTATAATGCCTAAGCTTTGTGTTGGGAATTATGCAGAACTAAATTTTCCTCATGTTGACGGTTATTAAGGAAACACTTTCCATGAGCATACCTTTTTAAAAAAAATTTTTTTTAATGTTTATTTTTGAGAGATGGAGAGAGAGTGTGAGCAGGGGAGGGGCCGAGAGTGAGGGAGACAGAATCCGAAGCAGGCTTCAGGCTCTGAGCTGTCAGCCCAGAGACCGACGCGGGGCTCGAACCCACAAACCGCGAGATTATGACCTGAGCCGAAGTCGGATGCTTAACCAACTGAGCCACCTAGGTGCCCCCGTGATCATACCTTTTAATAATTTATTTTACAAGTAGTCTGGCTTCTAGAGAGAAGTTCATTTTGTGTAATAAAATTGTATGCATTGAAAACAATATTATCAGAAATTGAGTTCTGATTTTTCTCTGGGAAAAAAATTTATTCGGATATGTGCCTGTTTGTGTGTGCGTGAGAGAGAGATAAAACAGAGGGAAGTTTGTTTTATTGTGTGTTTTTTGTTTGTTTGTTTGTTTGCTTTTTAATCATTAATTACAAGCTTTCCTTTGGCAGAACTGCTTAGGTACACAATTGCTTTATGAGGAAATTGTTGGTAATAATGGAGCAAATTTAATGTTTCTGGCCATGCCTTAGGACATAACCCATTTATTGAGTTTTGGGACTAGACTACAAAATTAGATGGCATTGGGCATTTCTGTGTCCACAGATAGATGAGAAAACCTCCAGTAATCCTTCTTCAAGGAAAACCTGGGTCTGTGTTACACGGATGCACTAGGTACTGCCCCTGAGTGACCCTAAATTAGTTAGTTACCTAAATTTTATAGGCAACAACCTGAATATTATGGAAATAATGTTTTGAGTAATAAGTCAACTTTTTAGTATTCCAAAGTTTAGTTTTTAGTTTGCATGAAATTCTTAAAAATGCTTTCTGATACTGAAATTTTTAGATTGCCAGTTTTAAAATGTGTTCGGAAGATGCCCCTTAGTCTATGTGAGTAAATGGGGAAGTTGAATCATTTTGGGGTTCTGGTATAGCATGACAACCTAAAAAAGTTAACATATGGTCCCAAGTGTATGCAATATTCATAAAGAAGAATTCCTATATAGTAAAGGGAAGACATGGGGACTTACTCTGTTGTGTGGTAAGCCTTCTATCATGTGCCTGGTTGATCTAGCATATGCTCAGCAGTAGTGACATATAAGAATATGTCATAGTTAACAGATATTTCAATGCCACTGAATGGAGTTTAAGAAAGGCCCAAGGGCAATCAAATATCACTTATTCATGTCTCCATATCACACCATATCAAGTGTGTTCTCTTGCAGGTACTGTGTTAGGTCCCGCATAAAAAGATTTTATGAAGCTCACATTTTAGTGGAAAATGAGGGGAAAGGCAGTTGCACGGTTATAATTTGATAAATGTTCTGATATACGTTTATGTAATGATCCATGCAAATAGAGTTAAAGCAGAAATAAATTCTAGGAGTAGCATCGTATACAGTTTAGTGGTGGCTTCGGAATAGAAATGTTGCAAGAATTGTCTGGTTCTTAAAGGCAAGGGGTTTGGAGGAGAATGGGGACAACAGAAATGAACACCAACTGCGTGCAGACAGTAACTGGTGAGGAGAGATTAGCTTGGCATGGCAGTGAACAGCTCGAGCGGTTCAGGTTAGCCTTAGTGAGCACCTGATACAGAGCAAGATCAGTGTGAGCTGACAGGAGAGAACAAATAAAGATGTGTCAATGCCATGATCTATCTTTATCTATCTCTTCCTCTTGAATACGTGTTCAACTCCCTTGCCTTCCTCCTACTTTCTAATAGTAATTACCTGACAAAACCTTAACCCCGCTGGAATACAATTCTCCACCAATTCTGTGGTGGCGGTGTGCATTTGAACGTGGCTGGAGGAAAACACGCAACTAGCCGTGCTTCATTCATTCATTCATTCACTCATTTATAGTGAGCACTAGCAGGGGAGAGGGGTAGACAGAAAGAGAGAGAGAGAGAATCCCAAGCATGGGACTCGGACCCTCGAACCATGAGATCATGACCTGAGCCGAAACCAAGAGTCAGACGTTCAACCTACTGAGTCACCCGGGAGTGCCTGTACTTTAAATTCGTGACCGCTAACCTCCAGAGAGTTGTTCCTTCTGCCCAGATATTCTACTTCATTTCCCTAGCCCAGTCTTCCATCCATTCTGTTATCTAGCCAGTCTCTTCGATGACTTTGCACACTTCCCGAATCTTCATACCCCCACCTCTTTTTCAGATGATGGCTTTGAGTCCTCTTTCTGAAAAAAGTGAAAGCTCTGAGAAGAGACCCCCCCCCCGCCCCACATATTCCCAGCACCATATGTACTGTACCTGCACCCATATGCTCAGCTTTTCTTTCATGTTACTAGAGATAAACTGCCCTAGCTTTTGTCTATGAGAAAACCAACATCTGCATCTGGACACGAAAACTCATGTCCCTTTGGCACTCAAAAGCAGTGCAGTTGTTAGCTTTTCTTTTCTTCTTCTTTTTTTTTAAGTTTATTTATTTATTTCGAGAGAGAGAGGGAGAGAGTGCACATGTGAGCAGGGGGAGGGGCAGGGAGCGAGAGAATCCCAAGCAGGCTCAACCCCGTCAGCGCAGAGCCCCCACGAGGACTTCACACTCACAAACCGTGAGATCATGACCTGAGCTGAAATCAAGGGTCAGACGCTTAACGGACTGAGCCAGCCGGGTGCTCCTATTAGTTTTTCTACTGTCAATTTTCCCCTATCTATTGGATCGCTCCTCTCAGTGTACAAATGTGCTGTCATCCCTCTCATCTAAAAAACAAAGCAAAATAAAATGAAACAAAAATCTTTCTTGATCCCTATTCTTCCAGCTACAACCCCATTCCTCTCTGTTCCCTTATTCAGCAAAACCTCTTTTAAAAAAATCCGTAGATATTGTTTTCAAGTTCCATCCTCCTATTCTCTCTTGAATCCTCCTTTATTTCATTTCTTTTTGTCCAACTGTTCCACTAAAGTCACAAGCGACTTCATATTGCAGAATCTTGTTCCCACTTCTCGTCTTACTCGTTTCATTCAATTAATCACCCCCCCCCCTTTCCTTGTCTTCTCTTTATTCACTTGTCTTCTAGGATATTGTGTGTTTTAGTTGCCTTCTCTCTTACCGGCTGGCATTCTCATTCACCTTGTCTCGTGTCTCATCTCCTTGTCTCACCCTGGAGTACCCCAAGGATAAGTCTCTGGACCTCTTTTTTTTCCTCTTTGCATTTGGTGATCTCATCTATTCTCACAGTTTTATATCATCTTTATACTGACAACTCCCCATTTCCTTTCTCTTTCTGGACCTCTCCCTTAAATTCTAGACTTACCTATGTGCTTCCAGGGGGCTTTTCTTCTACCAAAAATCTTATTACCCCAGGCTCATTTCCTGACCACTTCTAGGTCCCTAATTTAAGTAGCAAACTTCTCCCAATATATGTGCCTGCATTATCTGTCTTGTCTGCATTATTTTTTTCCGTTGCACGTAGCATGTGACATACAATATTATTTTGAACAGTGCCTGCCACACAGTATGTGTTCAGTAAATATTTGTTGGAAGGAGAGAGGGAGGGAAGGGAGAGAGAGAGAGAGAGAAAGAGGGAGAGCGAGCAAGCCATCAAAGGTAGATTTCTGTAACTGGCTAAATATGTATGTGGAGAATCAAGAATGACTGGATTTTCCGGTTTCAGATAGTTACAAGCATGGTGGCCCCGGGAATTCAGATTAGACGCTCAGAAAGAATGTACAGGTTGGAAGTCACACAGAGAAGGGGAAGGTTTTAAGTTTGTTTTTTTCTTATAAGAATGTGATAAGAAGATGAGAGCCCGTGCCTAAGCAAGAAACTAGACCAGAAAGAGGCCTTTGTGTTTTTTTTGTTTTTTTTTTTTAATTTTTCTCCCAGTATTCTCCAATCATTGCAAGTGAGATTGTTAGCACTGTTATCACCTATTTATGCGTGGCCTGTTAAGTTCCAGGATCTGCTGCAGATACTTTATTTACTTTAAAAGGAATTCTTATCTGCAAGGTCGGTTTATTCCCATTCTATGGATGAAGAAGCAGAGACTCAGAGCCGAGGCCAGATCCGCCCAATTTCAAAGCCCTTGTAAGCCACTTTGCCCTTTCATTTATGAAAATTCAAATCAGGGAAGAGTGTTTTAAGAATCGTTTTTGCAAATTTATCATTTGAAATTCTCCACATTGGTGTGAGTAAAAATGCAAGAGCCATAAGTGAAAAAAATTGTGTAATAGTTCTAAGTGATTTCCAATTGATACCCATTGTTTCTTATGTGCTTTTTAATAACTTATTTCTTAGAAACATTCACCATAAATTTTTTCAAGGCACTAAAGAAAACTGTAGGCTCGAGTAAATCTTTTGTAGCTATATATAGACATTTTAGGTGTAATTCTGCTGTGTAAACCGTAGTTGAGACTTACACATGCAAGTTCTTACAGCTCTTCTAAATAAAGTATGTCATTACCATGTGTGACCTCATCCTCATCAAGTTCAGTTTTCACTTAATTACTGAGTAATCAAAGTTAAGCTTTCTAGTTAATTATCAAGTTAATTTCTGGTTCACTGAAATTGTCATCTGTATATAATCACAACTTTTTAAAAAAAGTTCATTTATTTTGAGAGAGAGAAAGAGAGCACGTGCGAATTGGGGTGGGGCAGGGAGAGGGGGAGAGAGAGAGTCCCAAGCAGGCTCTGCACTGTCAGTGTGGAGCTCAACACGGGGCTCAAACCCAGAAATCATGAGACGATGACCTAAACCAAAATCAAGAGTCAGACGCTTAACCGACTGAGCTACCCGGGTACCTTCACAACATTTTATAGCAAATTTACAATTGAACTGTTACTTCCTTACAGTTACCAAATTGGTATCTCAGAAGCTAAAACAACTCTGGTTAGAATGGAAGTTGGCAGATCTTCGCTTGCACACGAGGCTGGCACACTAGTGCATATTGTCTGACGTATGGCCTCTCTCTGGCAATATCCCTTTACAGGCACCAATATTCTCTATAGAGTGGTCTCAAATATCTTGCCTTCTCTGCGGCAAAAGACTTAAGGAGTATATATTTAAGCACAGAACTTCTCCTGACATTAGTATGTTCCCACTAGCCTGCTAAGGGAAAGTTAATGAAAACATTTCTTTAGGAATTGTTTTCCCTCCAGACAATGCTAGAAAGATATGTGTAGGAATATTTCTTTTGCATTATTTTATTTTACTTTAATTGTATTAGTTTATTATTGGTTGTTTTAGTTTATTATTATATTGGCTGTATTACTTTATTAGTTATTTTAATTGTATAGTTTATTAGTGCTGCTATAACAAATTACCACAAATTTAGTTGCTTAGAACAAATATATAGCTAGTTAGTTAGTTAACATACAGTGCAATATTGGTTTCAGGAGTAGAATTCAGTGATTCATCACTTACATACAACACCCAGTGCTCATCACAAGTGCCTTCCTTAATACCCATCACCCATCTAGCCACCCATCTAGCCCACCTCCCTCTGTCAACCCATTGTTTGTTCTCTATCATTAAGAGTCTCTTGTGGTTTGTTTCCCTCTCTTCCTTCCCATTCCCATGTGTTTATCTGCTTTGTTTCTTAAGTTCCACAAATGAATGAAATCACATGGTATTTGTCTTTCTCATTGACTTATTTCGCTTATCATAATACATTCTAGCTCCATCCATGTCATTGCAAATGGCAAGATTTCATTCTTTTAGATGGCTGAGTAATATTCCATTGTAAATATGTGCATCACATCTTCTTTATCCATTCATCATTTGATGGACATTTGGGCTCTGTTCATAGTTTAGCTATTGTTGATAATGCTGCTATAAACATTGGGGTGCATGTATCGCCTTCAAATCTGTATTTTTGTAACCTTCGGGTAAATACCTAATAGTGCAATTGCTAGATCATAGGGTAGGTCTGTTTTTAGTTTTTTGAGGAACCTCCATACTGTTCAATTTCTTTTTATAAGAGTGGCTGTACCAGTTTGCATTCCCACCAACAGTGCAAAAGGGTTCCCCTCTCTCTGGATCCTCAATACCTGTTGTTTCCTATGTTCTTCATTTTAGCCATTCTGACAGGTGTGAAGTGGTATCTCATCATGGTTTTGATTTGTGTTTCCCTGATGACTAGTGTGGTTGAGCATCTTTTCATGTGTCTGTTAGCCATCTGGATGTCTTCTTTGGAAAAGTGTCTATTCATGTCTTTTGCCCATTTCTTAACTGGGTTATTTGTTTTTGGGGTGTTGAGTTTGGTAAGTTTTTTATAGACTTTGGATACTAACCCTTTATCAGATATGTCATTTGCAAATATCTGCTCCCATTCTGTACGCTGGCTTTTAGTTTTGTTGATCATTTCCTTCACTGTGCAGAAGCATATTATCTTGACAAAGTCCCAGTAGTTCATGTTTGCTTCTGTCTCCCTTGCCTTCCTTCGGCGATGTGTCTAGTAAGAAGTTGCTCCGGCTGAGGTCAAAGGGGTTGCTGCCCGTGTTCTCCTCTAGGATTTTGATTGTTTCCTGTCTCTCATTCAGGTCTTTCATCCATTTTGAATTTATTTTTGTGTATGGTGTAAGAAAGTGGTCCAGTTTAATTCTTCTGCATGTTGCCGTACAATTTTCCCAACACCATTTGTTGAAGACACTATCTTTTTGCCTTTGAATATTCTTTCCTGCTTTGTCAAAGATTCATTGGCCATCCAGTTATGGGTCCATTTCTGGGTTTTCTATTCTGTTCCATTAATCTACGTGTCTGTTTTTGTGCCAGTACCCTATTGTCTTGATGACTACAGCTTTGTAATACAGCTTGAAATCCAGAATTGTGATGCTTCCAGTTTTGCTTTTCTTTTTCAGGATTGTTTTGGCTATTTGGGGTCTTTTGTGGTTCTATACAAATTTTAGGATTGTCTGTTCTAGCTCTGCAAAAAATGCTGGTGGCATTTTGCTAGGGATGGCATTAAATGTGTAGATTGCTTTGGGTAGAATAGACATTTTAACGATGTTCTTCCAATCCATGAACATGGAACACTTTTCCATTTCTTTGTTTCCTCTTCAATTTCTTTT
Organism: Prionailurus bengalensis; assembly: GCF_016509475.1. Taxonomy (NCBI): domain Eukaryota; kingdom Metazoa; phylum Chordata; class Mammalia; order Carnivora; family Felidae; genus Prionailurus; species Prionailurus bengalensis. The sequence continues at coordinate 184,855,714 of NC_057344.1, read as the reverse complement.
ATAAGTTTCGATAGTTTTCAGAGTACAGATCTTTTACCTTTCTAGTTGGTTTTTTTCCTGTGTATCTGTTTTTGGTGCAATTGCAAATGGGATAGATTCCTTGATTTTCTTATTGCTATATAGAAATGCAACAGATTTCTGCACATTGGTTTTATATCCTGCAACTTTGCTAAATTCATGCATTAGTTCTAGCGTGTTTTGTGTTTTTTTTTTTTTGTGGACTTTCTTTCAGGTCTCTAGAGTATCATGTTATCTGCAAATAGTGAAAGTTTAACTTCTTCCTTGCTGATTTAGATGCCTTTTATTTCTTTTTGTTCTCTGATTGCTGAGGCTAAGATTTCCAGTACTATGTTAAATAGCAATGGTGAGCGTGGACATCCTTGTCTTGTTTCTGACCATAGGGGTAAGGGTCTCAATTTTTCCCCATTGAGAATGATATTAGCTATGGGTCTTTCATAAATGGCCTTTATAATGTTGAGGTATGCTCCATCTATCCCTACTTTGTTGAGGGTTTTTATCAAGAATGGATGATCTGTTTTTCAAATGCTTTGTCTGCCTCTATTGACAGCATCATATGGTTCTTATTCTTTGTTTTATTAATGTGATAAATCATGTTCATTAATTTGCCAATGTTGAACTGGCCCTGCAGCCCAGGAATAAATCCCAATTGATCACGGTGAATAATTCTTTTAGTGTACTGTTGAATTCAATTTGCTAGTATCTTGTTGATAATATTTGCATCCATGTTCATCAGGAATATTGGCCAGTAATTCTCCTTTTTAGTGGGGTCTTTGTCTAGTTTGGAATCAAGGTAATGTTGACTTCATAGAATGAGTTTGGAAGTTTTCCTTCCATTTCTATTTTTTCTGGAACAGTTTGAGAAGAATATGTATTAAGCTCTTCTTTAAATGTCTGGTAGAATTTCCCTGGGAAGCCATCTGGCCCAGGACTCTTGTTTGTTGGGAGATTTTTGATTACTGATTCAATTTCTTTGCTGGTTATGGGTCTGTTCAAATTTTTTATTTCTCCCTATTTCAGTTTTGGTAGTTTGTGAGTTTCTAGGAATTTGTCCATTTCTTCCCGATTGCCCAGTTTGTTGGCATATAATTTTTCATAGTATTCTTTTATAAGTGTTTGTATTTCTGTGGTCTTTATTGGCTGTGATCTCTCCTCTTTCATTGGTTTTATCTATTTGGGTCCTCTCTTTGACAAATCGGGCTAAGGGTTTATCAATTTTGTTAATTCTTTCAAAAAACAAGCTCTTAGTTTCATTGATCTGTTCTACTGGGGTTTTTGTGTTTGTTTGTTTCTATTGTTTATTTCTGCTCTAATCTTTATTATTTCCCTTCTTCTGTTGGGTTTAGGCTTTATTTTCTGTTTCCTTTCTACCTCCTTGAGGTGTAAGGTTAGGTTGTATATTTGGGACCTTTCTTGCTTCTTGAGATAGGCCTGAATTGCAACATACTTCCTTAGGACTGACTTTGTTGCATCCCAAAGGTTAAAACCTTTGGTCTGTCACGTTTTCATATAAATTGGAGTTATAGATGTCAGAAAGAATATAAAATTATTATCAAGTATAGATGTATAAAAATTCAAAGGAATTAACTGAAAGCTATTAGAACAAATAAAATAATTCAATTAAATGCATATTTATCAAATAAAATATTAAAATTATTTACTCTTGTAAATTCTATTCTATGTATTATATTTCTATGTATTTTCCCTACAGAGATACTCATATGTGTATGAAATGACACAGTAAAAGGCAAATTATTTTGGCACTGCAAGAAATAGCATAAAATTGAAAATTATTTGAATGTTCTTTTATAAGGGACTAACCCATTAAATAAATTATGGTTTATACTTATAATGAAATGCAAGGTAGCTCTTAAAATGAAGCAGCTCTATATAAAGTAGCAATGTGTTCATATGTACTGGTATGAAAGGATGTCTGAAATTCATTGTTAACTTTAAAAAGAACACAAAAAACAGCGGCGCTGGGTGGCTCAGTCGGTTAAGCATCCGACTCTTGGTTTCAGCTCAGGTCATGACCTTCCGGTTCGTGAGTTCGAGCCTCGCATCAGACTCTGTGCTGCCAGTGCGGAGACTGCTTGGAATTCTCTGTCTCCCTCTCTCTCTCTGCCTCTCCCCTACTCATGCTCTTTCTCTCTCTCTTTCAAAATTAATTGATTTAAAATATATATTTAAAAAAAACAAAACAGATATGTTCTACCTTTGGAGCTGACACTGCTGTTGGGAAGGTTTCCAATAACTAAATCCAATGACCGGTGGTCAGTCCTCCTCTTAACTAATCTCTTACCAGCATGTGACCCAGTTGTGCCCTGTCTTCACTTGGCTTTTAAGACACCACACTCTTTCTGGTTCTTCTCTTACTTTACTGGTCACCAGAGGCAAATCTAGCATTTTGGGAACCTGAAGCTTATATAATTTGGGAAACCTTTTAAAGATAGAGAATATAATGTTACAAATAAATCATAATTAGGTAAGAACACATAGTTCTTTAGAACAAGGGGGAAATCATGACAAATTATTAGAACAGTAAGAAGTTCAGGGCCCATTTTTCTGAGATCATATTAGGCAGTTTATTAGAAATACATACATAGAAACATTTTCTGATCACAGCCTGATTTGCCCTCCTTATTTATTTATTTTTTTTTTTTAATTTTTTTTTTCAACGTTTATTTATTTTTGGGACAGAGAGAGACAGAGCATGAATGGGGGAGGGGCAGAGAGAGAGGGAGACACAGAATCGGAAACAGGCTCCAGGCTCTGAGCCATCAGCCCAGAGCCTGACGCGGGGCTCGAACTCCGGGACCGCGAGATCGTGACCTGGCTGAAGTCGGACGCTTAACCGACTGCGCCACCCAGGCGCCCCTGCCCTCCTTATTTAGACCATGCTATACCTCCCAGCAATTCCCAGCACCCAAAGGGACCCATGCTAATGAGAGATCCTAACGCCCCTTTATTAGCATCATGGGAAATCTACCTCTCTTGGTTTTTCCTCAATCTCTAAGACTCGTTCCTTCCCTTCTCCTTCATATCTTAATGTTCAAGTGCCTCAGGTCTCAGTTCTTGGTCTTTTTCTAGTTATACTCACTCACTTGCTGCTTTCACCAAGTTCAACTCTCTTGTGATTTTCATTATCATGTATATGTTGATACCTTCTAAACTTACATCTTCAGTCCAAACTTCTCTCCCAATCTCCACCTGCCTATTCAATACCTCCACTTAGGTTTTTGGAGATATCTCGAATTTGGTATGTTGAAGACTGAACCCTGATCTCACTCCCAAAACTGTTCCACTCAACTTTCCCTATTTCAGTTGATAGTAACTCCATCTTTCCAAGCACTAAGCACCTAGAACAGTGCCTGGTACATTGTAGAAACAGAAGGAAAGAATTAGTGAACTGATTTTTAAAAGATAACATCTGTAGAAGTCATTCCGAATGGGGCACATAATAAAAGTAATTAAGAGATATGGCAGGTTGAGTAAGTGTAGCTCAGTCCTACGTGTCATAGGAGTCAAGTAGAAGTGAATAGAGAATGGGGCAAAGGCATCATTCAAAAAGATAATGGTTGAGAATTTTCCAGAAATGTGGATAAACAAAATTTAAAGTTGAAGAAACACGACAGTCGTGAGCCATATAAATAAAAACAAATCCCAGGGGTGCCTGGGTGGCTCATTCGGTTAAGCTTCCAACTCTTGGTTTCAGCTCGGATCATGGTCTTGCAGTTCGTGAGTTCAGGCCCCACATTGGGCTCTGCGCTGGCAGTGCGGAATCTGCTTGGGATTCTCTCTCTCTCCTGTCTCTCTGCCACTCCCCTACTCATGTGCTCTGTCTCTCTCTCTCTGTCTCTCTCTCTCTCTCTCTCTCTGTCTCTCTCAAACATAAATAAGTAAACTCTAAAAAATAAAATAAAAACAAGCCCCAAATTAAATATACAGTGGGGAAAATACAGAGTATAGAATAAAATTAAAATAATAGTAGTGGTAATAGTAATTGCAGCTAACATTTTAATAATATTCACCATTTGCTAGGCACTTTTCTACACACTTTATGTATATTAATTAATCCCACAATAGCCTCTGATGTAGGTATTCTTAGGGTCTGCATACTCTGCATATTACACGTGAGGATATTGAAACGCCAAGAAGTCTGGTAACTTGCCCAATGTCACACAGCTAGTAAGTAGTGGAATAGAATTTCAACTCGAGTGGTACAGTTTCAAACAGAGTTCCAAAGGGTTAATACATTTATCACAAAATGAATTTATCAAAAATGCTAGGCAAGTGGGAAGATTTCATTCTTTTTTTATGGCTGAGTAGTAATCTATTGTATTTCTATACCACAACTTCTTTATCCATTCATCTCTCTTGCCATTTGCAGCAACATGAATGAATCTAGAACGTATTATACCAAGTGAAACAAGTCAGACAGAGAAAGACAAATGCCATGTGATTTCACTTACATGTGGAGTCTAAGAAAACAAAACAAATGAACAATCCAAAAACAGATTTATAAATACAGAGAAAAAACTGGTGGTTGCCAGACTAGAGAGGGGTGAGGGGATGGGCAAAATAGGTGAATAAGAGGCATAAGCTTCAAGTTATAAAATAGATAAGTCATAAGAATGAAAAATACAACATAGGGAATATAGTTAATAAAATAATAACTTTGTATAGTGTTAGGAGGTAACTATACTTAGCAAGGGTTGCATTGCTCAATGTATAGAATTGTGGAATCACTATTCTGAAACTAATACAATATTGTATATCAACTATACTTCAACGAGAGGGAGACAGAGAAAGAGAGAGAGAGAGAGAGTGAGAGAGAGAGAGAGAGAGAGAGACCTAGAGGAGAGAGAAGAAGAAAAGATATGTGAATTTGGAGGCTGAGATTAGAGCTGTACAGTTTCAAGCCAAGGAACACTTGGAGACACCAGAAGCTGGAAGAGGCAGGGAGGAATCTCCCCCAGAAGCTCTGGAAGGAATATGGCCCTGCCTATACCTTGATTTTGGATTTCTGGCCCAGTAGAACTGTGAGAGAATAAATTTTTATTGTTTTAAGCCACTAAAAAAAATGCTAGACAGAATTTCCTGTTTGAGTCAGGATGCGCTGGCTTACACTGTGATAACATACAAGTAAAAAATCTCAACACAGGTTGAGATTTCTTGCTCGTGGTCATGTCCCTCTGATAGGATGGGACCTAGGTCTGTGTCATCCTCACTCCAGAACCTAGGCTGATAGGGTAACCACTGTCTAGAACACTGGCGGTTGCCATGCAGAGGGAAAAGGAATGTGGTTACTGCTCCAATTCTTGAAGCTTTCATTCAGAAATTTTCAAATGACACGTATGTATTTCACTGACTGAAGAGCAAATCACATGGCCACACCTAACCCCAAAGGGGCTGGAAAAGACAGGCTGACATATAGCCAAAGGGGAATAACCAGAAATATTTGATGAAAAACCCTAAAGACTTTCATAATCTAGGTGAATATACAGAGAATATTTTAAATGTGGGGAGGAACTTTCTAAGCATTAAAGTTTTGGGAGATTTGAGCACATAAAAATTAAGAACATCTCTGTGTCAGGGGGTGCCTGGGTGGCTCAGTTAGTTAAGCGTCTGGCTTTGGCTCAGGTCATGATCTCATGGTTCGTGGGTTTGAGTCCTACATCAGGCTCTGTGCTGACAGCTCAGAGCCTAGATCCTGCTTCCGATTCTGTTTCTCCCTCTCTCTCTGCTCCTCCCCCACTCACACTCTGTCTCTCTCAAAAATAAACAAACAAACAAAAAAAAGAACATCTCTGTGTCAGCAGAGCCATTTGAAACATGTAATTAGACCAAAGGTCAGAATTGTTAATATACAAGAAATGTAAACAAATCAATAATTTTAAAAACATCTATTTTAAAATGGACTAAGATGATGAGCTGGAAAATAACAAAATAAATGCAAACGGAAAAATGTTCAACCATATTAGTAATTAAAGCAAAATGCTGTTTGTACTTATAAGATGCTGATAACCTGTTTTGATGAGAATAAGAGAAAAAGTACACTGTCTTATTGCTGTATTATTGACAACAAAAACATGACAAACTCTATCTAGAGGGCAGTTTGCCAATGTGTATCAAAAGTTTTAGATTTAAAATGCCCATTGCTTTGACCAGACAGCTGGTTCAGTTTTAGGAATTTAAGTAAAGGTGTACATAAATATTTAGCTATAGGGAAGTTTACTTCGGCACTGTTTATAGTTGGGGAAAAGTGGAAGTAATTAAATGTTCAACAATAAAAGACAGGCTAGATAAACTATGTTTATTCATATAGTGGCATATTCTGCAACATTAAAAAAATGTGGACTTGGAATATTTATTATAATACTGAGAGAAAATAGATTATAGAACAGTATGCCTAACTATTGTTTGAAAAATGTATGTATGTATGTATGTATGTATGTATGTATGTATAAGAGCAGTCTGAAAGATATACATCAGAATATTAACACTGACGGGCTTCTAGGTGTTTTTTTTTCTCCTTTTTTGATGATCTGTATTTACAATTTTTACCATAACCGTGTATTGCTTGCGTAGTCTTTTAAAATACAGTAAAAGTCAACCAGTGGCAATGGTTGGTACATTCCGCCATTGGTCCTCACTGATGCTTAATCTCCATATCTATTCTTTTTCTAAAGCTGGGCCCCCTTTTTATGCCCTGGACCCACAGTTTCTCCATGGGTCCTGCTTCCTAGTCCAACCCTGACCTTGTGCCCCTGTTCTGTTAACTGGGCTTCTACCTTCTGTCATTCTCGATTCTTTTCTCAGGAGCATCTTTTCAATCCCAGGTTTTCCAATACCAGGACCCAGATTTCCTGTCACTAATCACCTTAGGATTGACCTCCTGCCCCCAAGTTCCAAGCTGGTCTCAGCAACCCGGTCCCTCCTAAGGACATCGTTGATCCTGACTTTCTGCCCTTCCAGTTTTCATCTCCAGGCCGACTTGCCCCACTGCACCTGCTGGTCAGGACAACCAGCTTCTGACCTGTATTAGCTCTTTAGCTCTCTCTCGTTCCGCTGCTGCTGTCCCTTCTAGATACCCAGGAGTTGCTCTCCCTGACACACCCACCTGTCTGCTCCTGCATCCCCGCAGAGACTCTAGTTCCAGCTTCCTGCACTTCCCAGGCTGCTCTGTGGGCCACGTAGTTACCTACGGTCCTCCTATACATTTGTCATCGTGTCAAATGTCTCCCAGCTACTTCTCTTTTCCAGGTGGAAAACAGAATAGAGGAATCAACTGGTGGTTAGTAGCTTGTTCAAGATTTACGGGGCTCACAGTGAGAAGTCTGGGTGAACTTTGGCCATCGCATTTGGCATCCCCTGTAACACTTAGTGCAGGTGCACCAACAGAGGGCACTCCTCCCATTTGCAGGCACAATACTGAATTGGAAAGATTCTACCTCAGTGCCTCCTAGGAAGGAAGTAGCGATGAATTAATTACCTGTTATAAAACAGTGCTTAATTGTTTCTTTCTTCCCCTGTTGTACCTAGGTATTACTTTGTTTCTCCCGGGATACATCTGTGTTGGGTCATTTTGCGTACAACAGCGCTTCACCACCGAAATCATACATCAGAGGTAAAATTTTAGTTACGTAAAGGGAGTATTTTTTAAGACTTACAAAATCATAGCAAGACTGTTACATGTTATAGCATATATTAGTGTTGTTAATTTTTTTATTGTTAATGAAATTGCTCTCAGATTGTTGCAACCGTGCTTTCAACTCCTACTCAAATCACGGGTGAACAACTCAGCACAATCAAAGGCGGGTGGTTCCCAGAAGCAGCACTTGAAGTTACCTCCTTTATCTTTCCTGTTTGCCCGCTCCTCTATTGCTGTTTTTGTCATATCTGTTGACTTTTATTTTCCCCCCTAACTACGAGTTTATCACATGAATTTGCTTCTTCTGCTGCTTTTTTTTAACTTCTCTATTCCTTCTCTCAAAATGTTCTACAGCACTTAAAATTTGATGTAATTTATATGCTATTAGCACTCTAATTTCTATTTTAGTGCTTTCTTCCCTTCTTTATCACTAGCTGCCTAGCAGATATTGCTATTTCAATATCCTGCTATTACCTGACAGCTGAACTAATTTCAGCAGGAAGCCTTTCTCAATTTCTCCTTTTTATTAAGTGGTGAACACCAATCACTGAAAGCTTATAACCCTATTGTGTGTGATCATTCTCTGTTCCCATAAAGAAGTAAACTCTTTCTCCCATATCTCCTGAGTCTGACTGCCTGCCTGATTGCTGTAACCCCTGCCCTAGGATGAGCCTATATTACCTGGCTGGGATCAGGCTCCCCCTCCCCAAACTGGGGGGCTCTCTTAACTCCACTGCTTCTAAACTGAGCTTATAGAAACCTTTGGTCTGCTTGTTTGTTTCTTTAACATCATTTGCTAAAAAGCTGACTGAAGAACTTATTTAATGGGTTCACTTCTAAACTCAGCCAAGATTTTAAGGCCCTCTATCAGTCAATTTTGTCTTAACCCAGCTCACTTTGATTCCCTGATTATCCCACGTGACCATATTTATTCTGGCCTATATATATTCCCTACATGTGGAAAGATTCCCACTCCTCCCCCACAAAATCATAGGTCCTTGAGGAACTAGGCTATATCTTACTGTATCAGAAAAACTTATTTTTCCGTCCTGTGTAGGGAAAAATCCAGTTCTTTCCTACTGTGTTTCTCTACCATGTGTACCATTTACTACTCACATAAAACACTCCACTTCCGACACCAAATATATGGGAATTTCCCCTAAAACAAGAAACAAGTCTCCGACACCACCTGGGCATCCTACAACTTAGCTCAGTTCTGCACTGTGTACCCAGAGATAGCCTCACATCCCACAGACTGAGGGCTCAGTCCCATGAGACTGCCATACCCCTCACACACATACACACACACACACACACACACTCTTCTGATGACAGTCAAAACCCCGTTTATCACCTGTGCCTCTGACCAACCAGCTATAGATTAGAAGTTCCAACAACCTGCTTCTTGGGTTCAATTAATTTGCTAGAGCAGCTCACATAACTCAAGGAAACGTACATCTACCAGTTTATGAAAGGATGTGATAAAGGATACAGATGAACAGCCAGATGAAGACATACATACGGCGAGGTCTAGGAGGGTCCTGAGCATAGGAGCTTCTGTCCCCATGGAGTTGGGGTGTGTCAGCCTCCCAATATTGATATGTTCACCCACCTGCAAGCTCTCTGAACACCTGACTACTTGGGATTTTATGGAGGGTTTCTCACATAGGTATGATCAATTTACTAACTCCATTTCCAGCTCCTGTCCCCTCTCTGGAAAATGGGAGATGGGGCTGAAAATTCCAGGGTTCTAATCATGACTTGGTCTTTCTGGTGACCAGTCCCCACCCAGGAGTCCACCAGAGTCATCCCAATAGAACAAAAGATTCTCCTAGTCTCTTATCACTTAGGAATTTACAAGGGTTTGCACCTAGCCCCATATTTAGTACCCAGCTAGTACTCTCTATCATCTCCCTCTCTCTGTCTCTCTGTCTCTCTTTCTCGCACTTTCTCTCTCTCTCTCTCTCTCTCATCTACCTTTCATTATTCCATTCTCCTTACTCACAAGCTCAGTGCTTGTTGTCTCCACCCTAACCTAAGCTGCTCATTCTTCTTATTTGTCCCCTCTCTGCCACCACCCCCAACAAGAAGAGCAAAAAAATTTTTTAACTAAAAACCTTATCTTAAAGCCAAGCGCAAGAATGCATGAGACTTTTCAATAGAAAAGTCAACGAAAGGTATTAGAAAAAACTGTCAAGATAAAGGCTATCTAACGATATTCAATGGAAGGTGGGGGAGGGGACCTCAGAACCTTAAAAGTTAAGGGAAAGCTATATTTTTTTAAAACTACTTTAAACATTTGATTATAGCGAATATACTTTCATTTTCTGAAACAATTCTGCTTTCCAATATTTAGCCTCATTCTTGGACCACATGAACTGTTTTAGGATTCAGAAAATATTACCACTATATGGTTTAAGACATTTACTTGTTAACTTTTCAGCACATTCCATAAGAATGTAAAACCAATGAGGCGCTGCAAAACTTAGGACTTACTTTAATGAACAGATTAGAATTGTTCATAGTTAGCAAAACAATTCTATGCTTCTAAATAGAGGCTTCTCTTCTTAAATGCTTAAGGCACTTGAAAGCATTTGTTCTTTTAATTATTTTGTATCAATTGCCTCACACTTAAATTTGTATTATTGACTTTAATTGATGAAAAGATTTGCTAATATCAAAAGATTAGCTGGTATATTTTCAAATTAATTCCATTTCCTAAAATGAAGTTAAAGGAGATCATACTGTGCCTTTTAAAAGTGCATTATTAGTACATCCACAAAATAAGTTAATTTTTGAAGATTTATTTTATTTAATCATATTGAAACCTTCTATGGTTGGTTTGTTTGTTTCTTACAGGAAAACTAGGACTAGAAGAATATGCAGTATTTTATCCACCAAATGGTAAGAGTGATGCTATTGCTTCCTCTAGTGGGAAATAGGGAAATTACAGCTTTTATAACAAAATGTGACACTATCTTTAGATGGATACTTATTCATTATCTAAAATAAACCTTGTATGGAATAGCTCTTTTAATTAACTTTTCTATGTTTGTGGTAGGTTTGTGTTAAATTCTGTACATCCTCCCTGGTTTTCCTTCAGACCGGTAGTAGTGTCTGCGAGGAGACTGAGTGGACTCAGGCCCAGGGTGTTTCATTTTCCTCTGGGGGACACTGACTGGGTCCATCCAGGACCTTCCTTCTGACTTCCCTGCAGCAGAGCTCAAATCGGTTGAGTGTATTGCCTTGTGTTACACTTTATTGTTCTTCTAATTTGACAAGGGTGGTATTTATGAAGTAAAAAGATCTTGAAGAAATACATCAGCCAAATAATCTATTTTAACTGTGTAAAGTGATCAAATGTATAATGATCTCATCAGATATTAACTATCCCTCTGAGATTATGGGATAGTTTTTAAGATCTGCTTTTTGGAAAAGCAATCTAGAGCATTCCTTATTACAATAATGTTAGGCTGCATCCTGAAGAAGTTCTGTTACCCCAGCAGAATTAAGAACATGGGCTTTGTAACCCAGCCGACCTGGGTTCAGATCCCAGTCCCGCCAGTTCGCCCTATGACCTTAGTAAGTTCCATGGCTTCGCTGAACTTCAGACGCATCCCCTAGGGCCCACGGATCAAATGAGACACAATGTCTAAAACGTCACAGTGACTGATATGCAGTGAGTGCTCAAAAAATGCAGCTGTTACCGGCGTGTTGAGCTTTTTTGTTGATCTCTCCATGTGAAAGCCGTGCTTGGCTTTCATGGCACTGTTCTCTCCACGCACCTGTCAGAGTGATCTCGCGGGTTCTTTCACGGGCCATCCTCCCCTGCCCCTCTGTAAGCACCAGTGTTCTCCAGTGTCCCACCCCACCCTTGTTCGGCTGCCCTTCTTTTCATACATGTTCCCATGTACCTGCTTTGTCGGCTCTATTTGTTCATTACTCTAAAATTTTTACCTACAGTTCTGACCTCTATAGTAATTAACTCAGGCTTAACATATCTCAACTTAAATGCATTCATTTCTGTTCCAATACCCACTATTCAAAAAAGAATACAATAAAATTCAAAAATAAAAAAAAACAAATAAAGACCAACAAAATAAAGACCAACAACAAAAAAGCTGTGCTACTTCTCTCACAACTCACTGTGCTCTCATCTAACCAGTAATTCAAGGCCTAAACCCTGACTCCTCTCAGCCTCGCATCCCTCTCCTGTGGTAAGTCACCAGGGCCAGCCGGTTTTATCTTCAACATGCATCTGGGACCTCGCTCTCCCTCTCTTCCTCGCCATAACTGCCGCCTTGCCCTTATCCAGGCTTTTCCATCTCTGGCTTATTAATTGCAACAGATACCTAACCGGTCTCTCTTCTTCCAGTGTTTTCTAGCTTTGCCTTGTCTTTCACAGTGCTGCCTGAGTTACACATCGAAAAGGAAAATCTAAAAATTGCTTTTTTTCCTTCAAGTTGTCTTTTCTGAGAAACGGAGAGGGGAGAAGGGGCAAAGGGAGAGCGAGAATCTTAAGCAGGCTCCACACCCAGCTCAGAGCCCGATCTCACAACCATGAGATCTTTACTGAAATGAAATCAAGAGTCAGACGCTCGATTGCCTGAGCCACCGAGACACCTCTCTCCTGAAAGTTTTCTTAATGGCTTCCCATCTCTTCCCAAGTGATGTCCAAGCCTCTTAGCCTGGTGTACGAGGACCTCTTTTGACCCGGGCCTGTATTCAGTCTGATTCCTTGCTTTGTATTTCACCTTTTCCTGTCTCACTGTCTTTTATCATAGCAATACCAAACGATTACCTCACACGTGCACGTGCACCCCTGCCAACTCTCTCAAAGCAACGTGCAGGGCTCAGCTCAGGCATGATCCTTTTCAGGAAGCTTTCCCTGAGTCCTTGGGTTTGGTTATGGTCCCCCCCTTTTTTTTTTAGCTCCCATAGTATCCAGTGTGAAAGCCTTTGGTATCTATTTTATTGTCACGACATTATTTGTTTATGCTTTATCTTCCCCTCTAGATTGCAGGCTTCTTAAGGTGGAAGGCCATGTATCTTTATTCCCTCAGTACCTAGCTATAGTAGGAGGTTAGTGAGTCTTTATTTGAACTAAATTAGAGAGGATTTTTAATTTGAGCATTTACTTATGTTTATTACCTCTGCCTCTTCAGAAACTTAAATTTCAGATAACTTTTTATGTTTATCCAAGAATCAGGAAACCAGGGGAAAAATACCTCTGAAGAGCCAAAAGAGGTGTCCACGGAGTCAAATTCCTGCTCTCTCCATGCCTAGGAGAGCTTTTACTTAACACACGTGCCTAACAAGCTTGGTTTACTGGTGTTTATGCCCCCCTACAAAAGTGGAAGCATAGAAAGAGGCCCACACAGATGGGAAAAATGACTAACAACAGCAGAACAGCAATCAGAGGCTTCACAAAGGAAAATAGAAGAACTATAATAACCAGCACATAAGAGCGCTCCAGAAAATCTGCCGGGGACCATTTTATGTAAAAGCCAGTAACCTTGTGACTTTTTAAAGAGTTACGGTGCACGTGTATGTACGTAGTTATAGTATGTACTATAATAATTTAAGACTTTTATTAGGCACTTGAGACACCAAAAAACAAATGGCCGTAATAATAGCCGTGACGGCAGTCAGGGCGGCGGCAGCTAACGTTTTGCAGGCAGAACTGTGTACCAGGCAGTGTGCTAAACGCATTACGTGCGGCAATCCGCTTGGTCCTTACAAGGCGTAGCCTGCCGAGGCAGGGACTAGTGTTATCCCTATTTCTAGATGAAGAAGCTGAGGCACAGAGTGTCCATTTGCTCCGCCGATGAGGGGCAAAGCCAGGCTTTCAATCCGAAGCTCTTTGACTTCAGTCTTCTTCATCACCATGCCCTATTACCTCAGAAAATGTTACCGTGTACATTAGAGTGGCTTTTGGAAGAAAAGAAAGGGGCTGATATGTTGAAAAAGTGGACGTGTAGAATAGGTTCTAGAAAGATTTTCATTCAGAATGAAAATAGTTTAATACTAAATGGGGTGACCCCTACAGCCACTCATAAACTTCATTCTTCAGAATAATTTTTTTCTTTCAGGTAATTTTAAAACCTTGCCAGAATCAGAGAGAGCTCTCTTCTCTGGGCATTGAGTCCAAAGTTGCAGAACAAGAGGAGACAAAGACTAGTCAGTCTGTTTTCCCTTTATTCTTTCCTCAAAGCAATACTAAGCAGCACTTGTATGTTATCCATTCCACTGCTGCCCCAAATAGGATTACTTTAAAATCTTAAGGACACCTCCGCCACTGACCTCATTTGAGGCCTTGTCGGTGGACAGACTTTCTGTAGCAGATTCACTAAACAACTGGTAGGCAAAATTTCTGAGCTGAAGAGAGTTTTCATAGGAATTATATAAGCTTCTCTTGTTTTTACTTTTCGTTCAACTTATATAACTTGTTTTCATTTATTCATTTAATACTTACACAGTCCTGCTCTGGCTCCCTCTTCTATTCTAGGGTGGGTGATCTGCAGTAAAAAGTACCTACTGTCAAGAAGCTTACATTCTAGTGAGGGAGACAACAAGCAAGTAAATAAATAACCAATGAAAATAATTTCAGTGAATGTGATGTGAACCATGAAGGGGAACAGAAATTGATAGGGAGGTGAAGAAGGGTGTGGCTTTAGGTAAAGGGCTTTGCCTTTAAGTAAACGTAAGGCTTTAGGTAAGGTCACCTTTAGGTAAGGTGATCAGGAAAAGTACTTCTGAGGAGGTAGAATATGAACAGAGACCAGGATATGCAGAGTGAGCTGTGCAATGAAGTAGGAGAACATTCCAGAGGGAATACATAGCATGTTTAAAGGCCTAAGACGGGAACCTGCTTGATGGTTTGAAAGAACAAGACGGCCGGTGTGACTGGTGACAGTGAGCAAAACATAACCTGGTACTAGGTGAGACAGGAGACTTAGGGACCAGGTCAGATAGGGAGACAGTTGATCTAAAGTTTTGTCTAGTAAGTCTAGTGTCTGGGCTTCCTCAGGAATAGTTTCTGTTAATCTCTTGTTTTCATGTGAATGGGCTATACTTACCTTTTTTTTTTTTTTTTTTTTTTTCTAATTTTAATTCCAGTATAGTTAGCATACAGTGTCATGTTAGTTTCAGGGGCACAATAGTGATTCAACTTTCCATATATTACTCAGTGCTTGTCATGGTTAAGTGTACTCTTAGTCCCCTTGAGCTATACTTTCTTATTTCTTTGCATGCCTAGTAAATTTTTTGTTCATAACTAGATATCTTGAATATTATAGTGTGGTAACTCTAGAAATCAAATTGTCTCCCCTCCCCAGAATTTGTTGTTGTTGCTTGTTTAGTGACTTTTCTAAACTACTTTGTCAATATTGTGTTGTTTTTTTGTATGGAGTGCCCACTGAGGTCTCTGTTCCATTAGCCTAGTGGCCAACTGGTAATTTGACAGAGGTTTCCTTAAACATCAGAAACCAAAAGAAAAAAAATCTATCCCAGTCTTTGCAGGTTGGCTGTATGTTGAGGTACTCCGTCGAGGCTTAGCCAGGCCATTTAATTTTTTTTTTTTTTTAATTTATTTATTTGGAGAGAGAGAGACTCTAGAGAGCGCAGGGGGAGGGGCAGAGACAGAGGGAGAAAGAGAATCCCAAGCAGACTCCGCTCTGTCAGCACAGAGCTCAGTGTAGGGCTTGAACTCATGAACCATGAGATCATGATCTGAACCAAAACCAAGAATCAGACGCTTCACCGACTGAGCCACCCAGCCAGCCCTCGCCAGGCCGTTTAGAGTTCTACCCTAGCCTTCACTTCCTGCTTGCCCAGAGCCCAGAAGTCTGGCAGAGGTGAAAGCCGAAGTACTTCTCTGATCTTTTCTAGATTCCCCTGAATACAGAGGAGTTTTTCAAAGCCTTTATATCTCCATATATATCCTTCCACAGCCTCTTCATTTCCAGGCTTGTCAGTCTGTCTGCTGCTTGCCTCATCTGTTATCCTTTGCTGCCCCAGGAAGCTTTAGCTAGTATATTTGCACCTAAGTGGGCAGGCCATTTCAGCCCAATCCCTCAGATAGTTACTAGACAGGTCAAAACACACAACCACAATTTTTCGATTCACGATCCCTATTGCCAGCAAGGTGCACCAGGAACATGGGTGCAGGAACATCTTCATAGCTGCCTCCAAGCTGGAGAATGGGCGATGGTAGGTGGGTAAATTAAAATACCACAATGCTTTCTTTCCAAAGTTCAGCAGCTTCTTTTTTCATGAAGGATTTCCTTGGTTGTAATTTTTTTATTTTTTTGTTTTGTTTTATTTTATGTTTTTTTTTTTTTAAACAAATTACAGAACTCAAAAAAAGTTGATCTAACAGTTGTAGCCAGCTTAACCGCTGCTTTAGCGGAAGGGCAGAATTTTGGAGTTCCCTACTCTATTCTTCTCAGTGACATCTCTTCTCTGATTCCTGACTAATATTTTTAAAAGATCATGCTCACTACTGTGTAAAATAAAAGTGTCACTCTATGGGGTGCCTGGGTGGCTGAAGCATCCGACTCTTGATCTCAGCTCAGGTCTTGATCTCCGGGTCATGAGTCCAAGCCCCACGTTCGTCTCCATGCTGAGCATGGAGCCTACTTAAAAATAATAATAATAATAATAATAATAATAATAATAATAAGTAAAGTGTCATTCTAATATAAGCTCCGAGAGAACAAGAACCTTTTGACGACCAAGAGATCTAACACCTAGAATCATGCATAGCGTAAAGTCACTGCTCAGTAAATGTTATTGAATGAGAGAGCCAATGAATGAGGGAATCAATATGGAAGAACCTAGAGGAACAAGAATAGAAGCAAGGGAAGGAGACAGGAGAAATACACATAGATCTGACTGAGATTTAAATACACAGCACAATATACCAATACCATTTGTTTCCTATAAGACAAAATAATGCTAGTGAACATTAGGTAGAGGCATTTTAGGACTCTACATCAGGGCAACTCCATGCCCCTCCCCATCCTCTGGAAACATTGTCCATGTCTGTAGACACTTTTGGTTGTCAGAGCCAGGGGGAGGCGGGGTTTTACCAGTGTCTCATGAGTAGAGGCCAGGGATGCCATTAAATACTCTACAGTGCACATGGGGCGCCTGGGTGGCTCAGTCGGACTTAAGCGTCCGGCTTCAACTCAGGTCATGATCTCGCGGTTTGTGGGTTCGAGCCCCGCATCCGGCTCTGTGCTGACAGCCTGGAGCCTGGAGCCTGCAGCCTGCTTCAGATTCTGTGTCTCCCCTTTCTCTGCCCCTCTCCTGCTCATGCTCTGTCTCTCTCTGTCTCTCAATAATAAATAAACATTAAAAAAATTGAAAAAAAAAAAAAACGACAACAACATTCTACAGTGCACAGGACAGCCCCTCACGACAAAGATTAGGAAAGGCTCTTGGAAGCAATAGTGAAAATATGTCATTTTAAACCTGCTCACAAGTGTCCAGTCGATAAATAGCAATGTACTTTGTCATCTGTATTAATTAAATAAAGTAAAAACATCTCATAATCCAAAATTTATTTGATGTATAACTTTAGACATAAGTTGAAAACCTAATCAAATTTGTATTTAAAATACGGTTTTCAGATTGATACTTAAATATGGCTATGTTCTGGTATTTGGGAAATTTTAATTGCTGAAATAAAGTAACAGTGATATTCTGAAGTTCTGATGCATAAAGACAACCGAAATAGCTAGGAAACAATTTAACCATTGCCGTATCCCTACTCTTACTGACCTGTAGGCTACATGTAGAATGAGAATAAGCAAAGGAAATGATTATTTCAACAAATGAGTTAAACTTTACCAAGTAATCCCACATGAAGGAGTGTAAAAATTTGGAATGATGTTAAAGTCAATCAGACCTGAAAGCTGTGGTACAACTATAAATGCTGAGTATTAACAGAGACAGTGAGGAAATGAAGGGAAAATATCTAGTAAGTGTGAAGCATGTTGATATTTGGTGTATTTTCTGAGTCATATTTACTATTTATATCTTAATCTAGTTCAAGATTTATTTCTGTGGCCGATGTTTACCATTCTGAGCTATGTCAAAGGCCCATTAAATTATGGCTTTGAAAAATTATTCCTATTCAATGGAACAGGCAGTTAATATTTTAGACTTTCTTTAGATGGCCAAAGGATGGCTGGGCTCTTAAAATAATCTGTTGTGGCAAACTTGGAGGACTCTAAGGCCAGAGGAGAGCTGGTAGCCCAAGCATCCCGCTGCCTGTTAGAAGTATACTCTGGGATGGTGGCCACGTGCATGAAACTCGACCCTTGAAACACTTGAAGCGACAGGAGGCAAAGGGAAGGATTTGGGGAAACTGGCCAAGAACGCGACACCCTCTGCGATCAAAGAACTGTTCTAGGTGAAGTGTGCCCTAGAGTGTTAGTGGATTCTTCACTGCTTCTTATGCCTTCTACTTTTGTTTGCCAGAATTTGACTTTGTCCTCCTTTAACAGAGCAGACAGTGCACCCTTTTCTGGAATCTTAAGCCCTGGCTAATCTTGATTAAGCTGAAGTGAACCCTTATCTAATACTGACAAAAAAAGAAGTTCTTAGGTTTAAGCCGATACCTAACTGTGTTACTGCCTCTTGTGAGAGCGTAAAATAGCTCTGATTGCCGACCATCTGCTGTGTCCTCAACTCTGCACTGGTGCACATTGAGGACATTAACTCACTGGTGCTTTAGTACAACTCAGTGAAGTTGTCTTGTTCATCTCCATTTTCAAAAATGAAAACACAGACTCAAGAGAGTGTTGGTAACTTGCCTCGAGTCACACAGAATTCCAACCACATCTGTATGAGTTCGTTGGACATTCGTAATTTCAATACTGAGTTATTAAGAGCTTCCTATTCTATGTGTTAATTACTTATTCATAAATTAAAATTACACTTCAATATTTTTTTTACTTGAAAAAAAATTTTAGGGGCGCCTGGGTGGCTTGATATCAGCTCAGGTCACGATCTCAAGGTTGTGAGATCGAGCCCAGCATGGGGCTCTGTGCTGGGCATGAAGCCTGCTTGGGATTCTCTCTCTCCCTCTCCCTCTGTCCCTCCCCTGCCACGCAAACACACTCACTTTCTCTCTCAAAATAAATAAATAAACTTAGAAAAATATTTTTTATTGGAGTATTATTGACACACAATGTTACATTAGTTTCAGCTAACCAACATGGTGATTGGACAAGCCTATACTATTCTGTGCTCACCACAAGTATAGCTACCTTCTGTCACCGTAGAGCACTATTGCAATACCAATGACTATATTCCCTCTTTTATCCCTGTGACTTATTCATTCCATAACTGGAAGCTTGTATCTCCCATTCCCCTTCACCCATTTTGCCCACCCCCCAACTTTCTCCCCCTAGCAACCATTAGTTTCTTCTCTGCTGCACTTTAATATTTTATTTAAAAGCTTTGATCATATCTATAAAATGCTCCAATTTCCATCAATTTGTATCATTTGTAGAAGATACTGTGGGTGCTGAAGATATTACACAGTAGGAATTGTGTCCCTTGCCTCAAATAGCTTATGACCTAGCTGCTTCTAGAGCAGCTATAAATTTCAGAACTTGAGGGAGATGTGGGGCCAAGTCACCCTAATATTGCATCCCTTTTTGCTGCTTGACGGTTCACAAAGTCATTCACTGTAAGCTTCCTAATTAAAAGTGGCTTGTCCTGACTAGGGTAGTCCTATCCTTGGATCCTTAATAAATATTTGTAGAAGATGAAAATCATAATAGTAACACCTTCACTCCTGACTACCCTCACCTGCTTGTTCAAATGTTGTTGCAATAGCTTAACAGAGGAAAGAAAAAGGGGTTTTGCAGGAAGAATATAAGGGTTTTGGGGGCGCCTGGGTGGCTCAGTTGGTTAATTAAGCGTCTGACTTTGGCTCAGGTCATGATCTCACAGTTTGTGAGTTCGAGGCCGCACCAGGCTCCGTGCTGACAGCTCGGAGCCTGGAGCCTGCTTCAGATTCTATGTCTCCCTCTCTCGCTGACCCTCCCCCACTCACACTCTGTCTCTGTCTGTCTCTCAAGAATAAATAAACATTAAAAAAAATTTTAAAGAATATAAAGGTTTTATATGATAGCAACCTGCTTTGAGAGGCAGTATTTAGAAAGATACAATATATACTTACATTTCTGTAGAACATCAAAATATGCCTACTGTCTATTAACTCATTTGTCTCTCGGATTTTTTTTTTCATATGTCAACAATTTTATCGTAGAAAAGTTAGAAAAGACAGACTTGTTTTTTTTATTTTCTAAAAGCCTATAATCAGGAAAGAAATAAAATTAAACAGCAGAGAGAGAAGGTAGAAAAAGATGGTTGTTCCTAAGAAGAAAAAGAGACTCAACCAGAGATATAAACAGAGAGAGAGACTTGAAGAAGGAAGGTGGTCCCTCATCTAAGTGCTCCGTGCAACTCAGGCTGGTGGCTATCATGTCATTAGGAATGTTGACTACTCTTATAACTCTAATCTGGTTTTGAATTTTTTCAGTTTCTAGAAAGCAAAAGACCTTAAAGTTGGTAAAGAATCTTGCCACTGGAAGATCCTTACATGTCCGGTTTTCTTTGGATCTCACAAATTTCTCTGCATTTACTCTAGACATGATTGTTAAACGTAGAATTTTAGAGCTAGATGATATTTCAGAGACAGTGTTAGTTCCTCTGCATGACAGGCAGTTAACTAAAACTCAGGAAGTTCAGTGACTTTCCTGAGGTGACCCAGCTGGTTTATGTAAGCTGGTCACTTATCTTTTTAACAGATTGGATTCTAATATACAGGATGAAGTTGTTTCAGGAAGGACATAATCTGCTGACTTTCTGAGACCATCCTAATTTGTTCTTAAACTTAGTTTTGCCATCTGCCCTGTTCTGTTTTTGTAACATATTCAAAGTTTTAATTTTTTAGCATTATCAATAGAAAGTTTACTGGGTATATATCAAAAACTTCTGGTTTGTTTTTCTCCAGGTATTAAAAAGCATATATATTTTTTTTATTGGCTACCATCACTAAGTCTTTCTGACAGTCATGAACAGAGTTGAAGCAAAAATAGCAAACCTTTCTATTTTCGTTTTTAATCCTCTGAAGCTTACCTAATAACTCAGTGGGTATATTAATTGAAAAGAAACACTTTTTTTTTTCATCTTTTTTAGGTGTAATCCCTTTTCACGGATTTTCAATGTATGGTAAGTTGGGCTTTAAAATATTCACTGTTTTTATTACACTTCAGAAAATTAAAGATGAAGATCACAGTTTATACCACATCACCCACACGCTTACCAAGTAACTGTACACATTTTTAAATATTGAGTTTA
Source organism: Prionailurus bengalensis (assembly GCF_016509475.1). Lineage (NCBI taxonomy): Eukaryota > Metazoa > Chordata > Mammalia > Carnivora > Felidae > Prionailurus > Prionailurus bengalensis. Next base: position 184,834,659 of record NC_057344.1, on the reverse strand, counting down.
GTATTTGTTTATACCGCCAATTAAACTTTTTAAAAATAAAGGGTCATCATACTTTCTCAGATGATGACTGCTTGGCCAATTAAAGTCAGAAGACAATGTGGAAGTGATTTTGTGTTTACCATTCTCTAATCCAATGGAAACGCGCGGATTTTTAGTTCTGACGGGTGTAAGAGGAGGTTGCTGAAATTCCCGAACAAATTTTAAACAAATAATAGGTGAGAAAGGATGTGAAGGGAGGGCCAACACTAAGTCTGGGTTTATGATTTCTCTAGACTAGTCCCAAGGTACATGTGAAAGACACGTGTGCAGGCTTAACAGCCCCGAATGCCTTTCTGGCCTCCCGCGGCATCAAACGAGGAACACAGAAGCTTAATGAAGCTTAATGAAGATTAGCAAGAGTGCTCTACACCTCAAAACCACTTAATTTTTAAATTTTCACACATTACATAGAAACCTGTTGAAGAGCGTCGTCGCCAAAGTCGCTACCCACCCCCCCACCTGTACGCTAAACAGAAATACTTTAACGTTTTCCTTTTGTAAGGAGAATCAGCAACACGTTAACCCTTTTCTTGGTAAAAGCCCCTCAGTGTTCAACATCAGACAATAGTGGTGAATGACATAATATAAAACTTCTAAGACCAGCATGCAGTGAAAAGGATTCAGAGGACCCAGGAACTTTGTACTATGCTACCCTTCGTGGTGTTGATCACAAGCTTCCATTATGGGGCACTCTGCTTTATTCTCTTGAGCAACCAATGTTCCATAATGTAATACATAATGTTACGATGTTTCAGCATACTTCTCTTTTCTAAACACATGAGGAATTTAAAATAGAAAAGCCCCCAAAAAGTTACTAAATGTTTACATCTAATAATAAAAGTGCTGTCTTTTTATCTATTTCAATTCCAGCTGCAAGAACTGTTCAAGTAAACGGCTTTTAAAAAGTGAACTTGAATGATTTGGAGGACATTAATGGTGTCAGGAAAGTTTAAACCTTCTAGCAACTCTTAGGGAATAAAATACATCATTGACTCTGAGTCTGCTTGTTCACACTTCTGGTCACTTAAGTATTGGCTAAGGTTTATACACCAGAGGGGAGAATGTTCACTAAGGATGTAGATGACACAAAATGTTTGGTACAGAGTTTATTAACACTCTCTTAGAAATATGTGGGAAGCACCCACAAACACCTGGCAGCAACCACCCATTTAGAATACGAGAATAATCACATACCATCCCCGAGGAACTGTAGTTAGTACTTTGCCACCTCGGTGTTAGTTACTGTAGTGCTTCAAAATTACAATACTTATCTCGTTTACAAATGGATTTAAACTGGCCTTCCTCTCTCCCATTTATGCAGATGAATGAAGTTATTGTAGGTATAGCATATCATGACTTCATAAGTAAATTCCTATGGCACAATATTTAATTGGATAAAAAGACAATGCGCAAAGTCATTTTTACGAAGGAACCAGATAGGGAGATGCGCTTTCGATAGAAAATAAACTCACGTAGATTTTTTTTGTATATTGTACATAATGGACTAAAGCTTTTCCATTTCATGGAGAATTTCATAAGGAATTCAACACAAACGGTAGTGGTATCTTTAATAATAACTGATTGCAAAGGTTTTTGTATTATACATGTTTGTAAAAAAGTGCTCATTGAAAAATTCTTTTATTCCTTCACTGGAAATGACCGTTAGGGTTGCTGAACCCATAAAATCTTAAAATTCAGATTATAGGTTTTTACGTATCAGTATCTTTAAAAGTTAAAGGAAAAAATATGCATAAAAAGGTAAATAAATTTCAAACCTTCACTTTGAACTTATAATAATACCATGTATTTGTGCCACATTGCTTTATCTTACGTTGTTATAATTAGAATATGAGTTAGTCTTTTTAAATATATAGAATACCTTTTTAAATATAGAGACTACCTTAATAAATAGCAATTTATTTTGGTGGTAAAATAAATTTTTAAAGTTAGTTTTTAAATGGAAAGTCACGGCTGTCAGCTTTTAAACATCTGTATGTATATAACATAATTTTTTTCTCTCGGTATATAAAGTAGGGGTTTTTTTAGACTCCCCTAAAATTGACCCTTCAGAAAAAAGTGCAGTCTCTCCCTTGCAACACTAGTTTTCGCTGATTCACTCGTCTGTAATACTGTGCACTGCCATGTAGCCCAGATCATTGAATGTTTGTATTTGTAAGAATTTAAAATTTTTTTATCATTTTTCCTTTCACTTTGTGAAAAAGAGGTGAGTTGCCTCATTGGTTTCCCTGATGACTTAATGCCTCCTGCTCTCAGGGCATTACTGACAGATTATGGAGCCTGAGAATTTCTAACCTGTCCTTTTTACATCATAGCTGAAATTACCCAAAAAGTAAGTCATCTTGTGTTAAAATTAATATTTAGGTAATACAGTTTTATGTGTCTGCATTATAAGTGTGCTTATGCTGCCTGAAATTCTTGAGGTTTGAAAAGATGAAAAGCACAACCATATCAGTCCAGAATAATCCTGTCTTATCAGCATCTGAGATTAGGACTTCCTGACATTCAGTTGTGGGGTCTCTGATTGAGTTGACCCACCCATGTTTAATTGCCAAGAGTTGGGTGCAAAGGAAGACGTAATTCAACATTCATTAGACAAATGAATCCTCTGCCCGAGGGTTGGTTTATTGTGAATCTGTGAAAACTGTCTTTACACGATGCTGAGATATGGACCAATAGTCTAAACTGTTCATCAAAATCTTTATTTTCAAACTGAACTAGTTGAAGACCATGATTCTACACACTAGTCACGAATTATCTTCTATTTTGCTTACCGGACTTCCAAAATAAAAAACTTTGCAAAGCGGCCTGGATCCTTTGTGGAACAAGTGAAAAATGAATTGCCTGATTGTCACTCTTTACTATTTCAATTGAAAAGAAGAGAGACTTGACTTTCCGTAGTTTTTTCAAGTTACTTTGAATTTTTCATATCCCTAGGAGTGTAATTCCATTGTGCCATTCTGGTAGTCAGTTGGGATTACAGTAGTTTTTAACGACTCCTTCCTTTATAGCTTTTAATGACTGGACTTTTTACGTGTGTATATGCTTCCTTTTCAACACGATAAAACTACGTATGATTTTAGACTTGTTGAATGAATATTACCATAATATAGATTTATTCTTTCATGTTTTGTTGACTTATTTTCTAAAACTTTAATAGTTCTACCATGCTATTGATTGCTTTCTTTATTCTTTCAGTTGCACCGCTTTGTTTTCTGTACCACGAACCTTCCAAACTGTATCAGATATTCCGTGAGATGTACGTGCGTTTTTTCTTCAGGCTACATTCCATCTCTTCTCACCCTTCTGTAAGTTCATAAACATTGGATCAAATTAGACTCTAATCTGTTTTCTTCCCTTAAGGAAAAGTCTCCTACTCGGTTTCATTGTGAAGCAACACATTGTAATTTGTGCTTTTAAGCAACATATTTCTGTAGAATAAATGAAAAGAAAAAAAAATTGATATTTAAATACTTTGGGTGATAATGAAGGAGGAAAAAAGCCTTTATCAATTGCACTTACATTATCTTTTATATGTTAACAGAAAAAAAAAAAACCATATAAAAATGTCTGTATTATTCACTTGGACAAGTATGCCTTCTTTGCACGCTGGTGTCCCCATCTAGGAGATGAGCTTGATATATTTCTGTAGTGCTCAGGAGAAGAGCACTTGGGTAGTCCTCGGCTCATGGCCAAGTGTCCTGTAAATAAATGAGTGCTGTTTTTACTGTTGTTGTTGCTGTGATGATCATCATCATCATCCCTTCTTTGTTAATGAAAATCGAACATTTATCTGTCACTTATTTTTCAATTTCACATTTGACTAGTTATCAGTTACCATACTGATATTTTCTTTGTGTTTATTCAGTAGAGAGCTCCGTTGACCTCAAAGTCAAAGAGGAGCATATCGGGAGTTGAACATTTTTATCTGTTTTATTTGGCCAGTCCTTTATCATATCTTTTTTTCCACCCGTGAGCTTGAGTAAAAGCAGTATTTATTTTATATATTTTTTTCACCTTTGGGCCTGCTCTGGTTTACTTGTGGGTAATCTGACTGACTCTCCAGAAGAAACAGTAACTTAGAACAGGTATCAGGGCTACCAGATTTCCCTAAAGAGAAGACTCTGTCCCTGCTGTTAAACTGAATTGCTGTTCTTTATCCCCCCCAGTTTAACCCTGTGTATTCCTGTTCCGCTTCCCTGTGTCTCCACCTTTGCTCGCATACATTGCTCGTGAGAGCCAGCAGATAACAGAAATCCAGGATGTCTCACATGAACAAAGGAGGCACCACCAATTATCTTGGGTTTCTTCTCTCCGAGACAACTTGAGTTAGTGCTTATCTCACATTAATTTTTAGTCTAATCCGAAATAATGCTAACAATTCTATTTTCTAATAACCTCATTTTTAGCCTCAGATTTCTTACTCTCATATTCTGTACCATTTTATGCTTCAGAGTTTAAAAAAAAACAACTTTTTTTTTAAGTGGCTGCCTGTTACATACCCACAGTGTCTGTCCCTGTGCAGAGCACTGAAGCTTGACGCCCAGCAAACCCTGGATATTCTTTCTCTGTCTCCGTGCTGACCCTGAGGTGTCCTTTTTCAGTGAATTGGTTGGGCCAGCCCTGCCTCTGCCCTTTCTTTATTCAGTGGCAGTCATCTCCTTTTCTGGCTTGCAGCCAGACTCAACTATTTGGAACCACGACAGCCTTTTTTCTCTAGAAACTCACAAAGAGGATCAAAACTTCCTTACAAAGATCAACCCTGCGGAATGCTGAGCTACAAGAAAGACTTTATTCAGAGTTGTCAAGTAATAAACACACTTGAAAAGCCATCTGCTTAAATCGGTTACTTCTTGTTCTCTACAAATAATGAATGCCCTTATAAAGGGTAGATTTCAGATACATACACAGATGTATAGTTCAGGCATAATGTGTATATGTCTTTATACTAAGTAACCAAACATTCTTGTTCGATAACTTCCTGATGCAAATTTCAAGCAGTCAGTAGTCCCTTTTCCCCTGGGGATGGATTTCAAAGAAAGTGAAAACAGCAGGAAATACTTTCCTTGATGGGTGAGGCAGCTAGAAGGGAAAGGACACACGGAGGCATAAAGTAAAGGGTGTGACTATAGTACCAGAGAAATACCTGGAAACTGGAATGGATCCAGAAAAAACTAGTTTGCCGGACCTAAGTGATAATACCAGGCTTACAAAGTAGCATGTTTTCTATAAAATGATGTTTTTCCTTGGACTCTGAGCATTATACACCAGATTATATAGGGAACGCATTGTGTTAAAAAGGAGGCTCCTTGGCATATCTGTAATAGTAAGTATCCGTAAATAGGGAAAAATTTATCTTTAAACACAGTATTAGAGATCATTAGTACATTTCCTGTTTTTGACTCTTAGACAATATACAAATATTTATGTTAATAATCTTTTCCTCATTTCCATTTGAATAATATATTGGCAGAGTTCATTTTTAAATACTAAAATATATTTTTCTTTTGTGTTTTGTTATTATATCCAGGGTATTGTGTCCCTCTGTCTGCTGTTTGAAACTCTTCTTCAGACTTACCTCCCCCAGCTCTTTTATCATCTACGAGAAATTGGGGCTCAACCGTGAGTACCTTTCTTTCCTAATTGAAGAATAGATTGTTTGACATTAGAAGGTTCTCTTATATCATTGTAAAGCACTTTTAAAGATACAGTAATTCCTCAGAGAAATTAAACTAACAGTTTCTCCAATGAAACAGTAATTATCCGGTAGTAAAGTGTAGCTGTACATTGTGCCAAAAATTTTTGGAAGAATTCCCAAAATCCTGATAAATTTTTATTTGCGGGGATTTTTATGCCTGGTACAAGAAGCACCAAAATGAACTTATTTCCATTTATAATGAGAGGTGCTGGCCAAAACTGAGGCAAACATTTGTGGATACAAATATTACCCAAGAACTGTGATAATAATAAAATTAAGTCAGTTTAGGCTAAATTTATCAGAGAACAACTTATGAAAGCTATATAAATTAAAGTTTGCGGTCTTGTTAAAGGAAACAGATAAATTACCTAGCAATGACTGTGATTTTTTTCATTCCAAAATTTGAAGATTTGTTCATTTGCCTCAATATTAGTTATCAGTGAATATATAGGGTATCTCTGGACTTCCATATTATTGGTTCTCTTCTCTTTTTGAAATAACAATGTCTAAGGCAACAGAAGTTTCTAAATGATTAATTAATATTTTGTTACTGTCTTCCCCTTCGTGCAACCAGTTTCCACTATTGGGAGGACATATTTGAAAGGTGCATTAACTCTGAGATGGCAGAAGTAGTTAATGGGAAATACAACAGTTTAGTATTTGTCGTCCCCACACTTGAATCCACATCAGGTGGATGGATGGATGGATGGATGGATGGATGGATGGATGGATGAGTGGGTATGTTTAAGAGACAGACCAGGGTTTAAATTCTGTCTACTAAACTGTGTAATCCTAATGAAGTTATTGAATTCATCTAAGTTTCATTTTCTTTCTTTAAATCAAGATAATTTCAATTTCCTCATCTTTAGAATCAAGAGAATTCCTACCTCATGAAGTTGTTTCAATAGTGAAGGATTTTATATATATTCTTTCTGTAAAGCACCATTGAATTTCAGACATCTTAGATCTTAGAAATGCCATTTATAAAACAACATTTCATGTCATCCACTGATAATACTGAGCTTATACCCTTTCCTTCGTAGCCAGTAAAAAACAGGATTCTGTTAATGTTTAAGATTATAAAACAAGAATGTGCCGGAAATATTTTATATTGTACACAGGTCTCTTTTTTTCTTAAATTTGTAGTAAATTGACCTTTGTTTTTACTCTTGTGGAATGAACATTTGAATATAATGAGGCTTTACCATGATTAAGATGTTTAGTTTACTGCTAGAAACTAAAATCCTAACTTTTTTCTAGCCTATTTATATACTTTAATCATTAAAAGGAACAAATGTATTTCAATGACTCATGATAAACATTAAAATTCTTATGCAGAAGAAAGTATTAAAAATTAATTATCAAGCTAGAAATACATTCTTAAAAGGCTTTTATGAATTGAAGGTTTTTAAATTAGAATTTAATTCTTTAATAGATATAGGACTATTCAAGTTGTCGATATCTTCTTGAGTGAGCTTTGGTATTTTGTTCATTTTATCTAAGTTATCGTATTTATGGACATGAAGTTATTTATGATATTCCGTAATTATTCTTAATTAGCCTTTTAATATGCATAGAATCACAGTGACAACACCCCTCTCATTCTCGAGATTGATATTTGTATCTTCTCTTTTTTCTTGATTGTTTGGCTAGAGGTTTATTAATTTTATTCTTTGAAAGAAACATGTTTTGGTTTCTTTAATTTTCTCTCTTGTTTTTCTGTCTTAAATTTCATTGACTTATGGTCTTATATTTATAATTTCCTTCCTTATGTTTGCTTTAGGCTTATTTTGCACTTGTCTTCTTGTTTAAGGTTAAAGATCATTAGTTTGAGACCTTTCTTCTTTTCTGATATAAGCAATATTGCTACAAATGGCCTTCAAAGCACTGCATTACCTCCACACAACAAATTTTGATATGTTGTGTTTTCATTTTCATTCAGTTCAAAATGTTTCTTAATTTCTCTTGTCACTTCTTTTTGACCATGGGTTTTATTAGAAGCATGTTGTTTAATTTCCTAAACAGTTGTTTAATTTCTAAATATTCTAAATGTTTCTGTTATTGATTTCTATTTTAATTCTGTTGCAGTTAGACAGCATGCTGCATAAGATTTCAGTTTTTTAAAATGTATCGAAGTTTGTAACGTGGCCCAGAATTTGATCTGTCTTGGTGAATATTATTACAAATACATTTGAAAAGCATTCACGTTCTGCTGTTGTTCAGCAAAATATTCTATGAATGTCAACAAAGTCAAGTGTTTGGTAATGTTCAAGCCTTCTATAAACTTACTAATTTTCTGTCTACTTTTTCTATTAATTTTTGAGAAAGAAATGTTAGTCTCCAATTATAATTGTGAATATGTCTATTTCTTCCTTCATTGGTACACATATTTTACTTCATGTATTAGAGGCTCTGTTTTTAGGAGAACGGATCCCTATATCATTATTGATGTCTTTATTCCTGGCAATAAGTCTACTACACTTGATAGAGCCGTCGCAGCTTTCTTTCAATTACAATTTGTGTGGTGTATTCTTTCTGTCCTTTTACTTTTAACATATCGATTATTCTATGTCTTTATTTTTTAAATGGCTTTCTTGGCAAAAGTGTAACTGGGTTTTCCAGTGTGTCAATGTGTCTTTTTAATTGGTATGTTTGTTCCACTTACATTTAATAATTGATATTATTAGATTATAGTAATATCAATTGATACCATCTGCTATCTCGGCAGACATTTACAATTTGTCTTTTTTCATTCTTTTTTTCCTTTTTTCCTGCATACTTTTTAATTGAGTATTTTTTTAAATAATGCATTAATAATTTTTAATAGCTATTACATTTTGAAATGATAATATTTGAGACATACTAAATTAAATAAAATGTATTGTTGAGATTTAATTTACCCATTTCTTTTATTTATTTATTTATTTATATATTTATTAACGTTTATTTATTTTTGAGGCAAGAGAGACAGAGCATGAACAGGGGAGGGGCAGAGAGAGAGGGAGACACAGAATCTGAAACGGGCTCCAGGCTCTGAGCTGTCAGCACAGAGCCCGACGCGGGGCTCGAACTCACGGACCGCGAGATGATGACCTGAGCCGAAGTCGGCCGTTTAACCGACTGAGCTACCCAGGCTCCCCTACCCATTTCTTTTTACTTCTTTTAATGTGGTTGTTAGAAAATTTTAACTTACATGTGTGGCTTTCATTATATTTCTCTTTTTTTTTTAATATATGAAATTTATTGTCAAATTGGTTTCCATACAACGCCCAGTGCTCATCCCAAAAGATGCCCTCTTCAATGCCCATCACCTCCCCTCCCCTCCCTCCCACCCTCCATCAACCCTCAGTTTGTTCTCAGTTTTTAAGAGTCTCTTATGCTTTGGCTCTCTCCCACTCTAACCTCTTTTTTTTTTTTTTTTTTCCCTTCCCCTCCCCCGTGGGTTTCTGTTAAGTTTCTCGGGATCCACATAAGAGTGAAACCATATGGTATCTGTCTTTCTCTGTATGGCTTATTTCACTTAGCATCACACTCTCCAGTTCCATCCATGTTGCTACAAGAGGCCATATTTCATTCTTTCTCATTGCCACGTAGTACTCCATTGTGTATATAAACCACAACTTCTTTATCCATTCATCAGTTGATGGACATTTAGGCTCTTTCCATAATTTGGCTATTGTTGAGAGTGCTGCTATAAACATTGGGGTACAAGTGCCCCTATGCATCAGCACTCCTGTATCCCTTGGGTAAATTCCTAGCAGTGCTATTGCTGGGTCCTAGGGTAGGTCTATTTTTAATTTTTTGAGGAACCTCCACACTGTTTTCCAGAGTGGCTGCACCAATTTGCATTCCCACCAACAGTACAAGAGGGTTCTCACGCCAGTCAGAGTGACCAAAATGAACAAATCAGGAGACTATAGATGCTGGAGAGGATGTGGAGAAATGGGAACCCTCTTAATTGAGTATTTTTTATTCCATTTTATCACTACTGTGGGATTATTATTTATACCTTTTTTAAAACATCTTTTTTCATAGATATCTGTCTTAGTTCAGTCTGCTGTAACAAATTACCATAGACTGTGTGGCTCATAAATAACAGAAACTTATTTCCCACAGTTCTGAAAACTAAAAGTCCAAGATCAAGGTGATAGCATGGTTCAGTGAGGACCCTCTTCTTCAGTGAGTTCCAGTGAGGACCCTCTTCTAGGCTGCAGACTATGGACTTCTTATTGGACTTATTCTCCACGTGGTGGAGAGCAGAGAAGAGAAACAGGCTCTCTCACGACTCTCATGAAGGCACTAATCCCAACCACGAGGGCTTCATCTTTTTCCAATTACCACCCTAGGGCTCCCCCTTTTTCCTAATGCCGTCACATTGTGAGGTAGGGTTTCAACATATACATGGCAGGTGGGAGGACACAACCATTCAGTCCATAAGAGTGCTCTGGGGTTTACAATATACACTTAAAAAATTTTGTTTTAATGTTTATTTATTTTTGAGAGAGAGAGAGAAAGAGAAAGAGTACGAGCAGGGGTGGGACAGAGAGAGAAGGGGACAGAGGATCTGAAGTGGGCTCTGCACTGAAAGCCTGATGCGAGGCTCAAACTCACAGACCCCGAGATCATGAGCTGAGCCAAAGTCAGGTGCTTAACGGACTGAGTCACCCAGGAGCCCCTACAATACCCTACAATATGCATTTTTAATTAATTACCTTCTACCTTCAAATAAACTCCAGCATGGATGGCTTTACTGGTAAATTCTGCCAGACATTTCGGGAAAAATGTTTTTTTCATTAGCGACTATCAAGATCTTTTCTCAGCAGCTTGATTCTGATGTATCTGGGCGTGGATGTCTGTGCTTGGGGTTTGCTAAGCTTCTTGAATCTTTAAGCTCGTATCTTTTGCCAAATTTAGGACATTTTCAATCATTATTTCGTCCAATATTTTTTTCTGTAACATATTTATTCTCCTTCTCTTCTAGAATTCCAGTGACACAAATGTTAAAACTTTTGGTCTTATCCCAAAGGTCCCTGAAACTATTCACTTCATTTTCAATCATTTTTACTCTATGGTTCCGGTTAGGCATTTTCTATTGATCTGTATTCAAAAGCACTGGCTCTTTTCTCTGTCATTACCATTTTGCTGTTGGGTCTATCCAGTGAGGGTTGTTTTCTGTTTTTTGTTATTTTTCAGTTTTAAAGTTTCCGTTTGGTTCTTAGGAAAACTCATAGAACTGTGCATTAATCAGGGTAAATTTTACTTTCCATAAATTATACCTCAATGAACTTTACTTATAATAAACTAATTCTGTGCTGTACATAGAGGGGGGGCACAATGTGTGGTGCTGTTGTTCTATTAAGACACTGACAAATCCAATAAAATGAAACCAGTTGATCTTGATCATTTAGACTTAAAAGACAAATGATCTTTTTTTAATTTAAAATATCTTGTGGCCAAAAATTACTGTGGCATTCATAAGCAGATATTCTTAAAGCCAACCAAAAAGTTTAATTTGTCAATGCTACTCCCTTTGTGTACCTTGGTATATTAGAATAATAGTTATCTGGTATTGAGGAATTTCTGAAAACTTGGGGGTCTTTTTGGTCTTAAGAGAATTAATACATCAAGAAAGGCAATCTTTAGATTCCTTTCTCTTGCTTTAAGAAAGTAGCACAGATATTTATCTATATACTATTGTAACAGCTCCAGCAAAGAGTTTGGCTAAGGCTAACACTTCTCAGGAGCAGTTAAGTGATGTTAAGAATAGATAGTACAGAAATGTGAGGGAATAGTTTGTCTCTTAAAGCACCAAGGATAACACGTTCATTTCCTGATTTCAGAGATAAATTATTATTGTAACATAACCTACTTATAAATAGTGGGATCTCGTATCTCTTAGGATTTTTTTTTTGTCAAAGTCAATTGAATTCTCCGGTTGTTCCCCTTTAAAATGAAGGGTTTGAAATCAGAAATCTATTTCTAAGGTCCCTTATAACTTCACAACTATTTGCCTTCAAAGACTCCTACTTCTTGTTTTATTTTATTCATCCTATGTAGCCTTTTGACTGAAACGTAGGAATACAACTTATTGAATTGGAAAAGTATGCAGCTGCCAAGCATTTTTCCGGTATTTTGAATAAAAATTCAAATAATCATGATTCGAATGATTCAAACTGTTAAGGACTGTTGACTAGTAAGATCACCTCATTGATAACTAATTAGTAAAGACCCTGAAAAATAGCACATAGGAGTGAGTTTTCTAAAGGCTGAACTGTAACACAGCAGATATACATTTTCCCTCTTGATACGTTGAGACCACTAATTTGAAGACTCATGGCTTCTCACCATTGCAGTTTTGCAGCTTTTAAGAGAGTACTTGAAATTTAAATGCTGAGGTGATTTCTAAGACTCACAAAGAAGTTAACTTAACGGTGGAATTGGTTGGCTCTTCTGACATTGTCTGTTTGTAAGATAAAAACATTCACTGGTAAAATTTATTTTCTTTTTTTCTTTGCCTACAGGCTACGCATATCCTTTAAATGGATGGTTCGAGCTTTCTCTGGATATTTAGCTACAGATCAACTCCTGCTTTTGTGGGATAGAATCCTAGGATACAACTCTCTGGAAATTCTTGCTGGTAATAAGTGCTTGTTTGTAAAACACATGCTGTTTCTATAACAAAGCCCCTTTACTTTCTTTTTTTTTTTTTTTTTTTGAGACGGAGAGACAGAGCATGAACAGGGGAGGGTCAGAGAGAGGGAGACACAGAAACTGAAACAGGCTCCAGGCTCTGAGATGTCAGCACAGAGCCCGACGCGGGGCTCGAACTCATGGAACGCGAGATCATGACCTGAGCCAAAGTCGGATGCTCAACCGACTGAGCCACCCAGGCGCCCCAAGCCCCTTTACTTTCTGACATTCACCATCTGTAATTGCAGTTTGAGTCTATAGGTGTCTGTCATTTCTAATTCCTAAACATTTAATGGATTTACCTGCCTTAGAAGACAAGTACTGAAGTTCTGAGATCTAGATACTTCCGTGTAACTTCCCAACACTAGTGTATCCCGAGTCTTTCTTCTTTGCTCCGAGGAAAGTCCATTTCTCCTCCCCTGCTTTTCGTTTAGCCAGGGCTTACTGTCAGCTGCTGTGAGGTCAGCACAGCAGAGCGTAGGGATACTTCAGTCCTACTCCTGGATTCTCTACCTTCGCACGTGTTCCGAGCCCCTTCTCAACCACGGCCTAAAATCTAAGCTGACACAGAGCCTCCCTGCGAAGTTGAAATCTCAGCTCTTCTAGACTTTGAGTTTGAGTTCTGGACTTGAATGCAAAACCTTTTCCTTTTCGCTAACACCCTCTGACTCCTGGTGGTTGAGTTTCCCCTTTTAGGTATTCTCTTCAGCCCAAAAAGATTTCATCTGTTTTTTCAGGAAGCCACAGATTGATCTCTTATTATAATTAAGTGGGTCTTATAATAGAGATACAAGACAACTGTATGATAATTCATAGGGCACAGATTTCTTGTTAATTATATTATTTTGCTTATCTTATACAAAATAATCTCAGTTATTTTAATCATTGGGATTATTAGGAAATTCAAATAAATAGCACAAGGTTTTCACAACAATGGATGGAGAGCAGAAAAGCTGGCAGAGTGCTGGGTCCAACCTTCTCCAGTTGTGTATATTGAATAAATTATCTAACCTGCGGGAGTCTTCATTTCCTTACCTTATATTGATAGCATTATCAAGATCCCGCTCTGGGTAATTGTGGAAACAATGCTTCATTGAAGAAGTCCCTTTTCTTATAGAAGATTCTTTAGGTACCATATTAACATATTCTTGAATGCTGAGAGGTCTAGAATAATAGTATGTTAATTCAAAAAGCAAAATTAGAGTAATAATAAAGTGTCGTGAAGAAAAACATCACCCTCGGTGTAATCAGAGACACCACTTCCTGGTGCTGCTAACAACTCCCAGTATCCTTCTGTCTCAATTGGATTTTGAGCCCGTACAGATAGGCGTGAGGAAAGAAGGGTCTGCCCTCAGCTGTCTTGGCTGAATGGCAGTGATGCATAGAATCTACAGGGAGAGGAATCCTAGAGGGCATCAGGTACGATTCTTTTAGATGTTTCTGACAGGCGGTCCTCACCCTCTGCTTAAACACTTCAGTGTTGGGTCGTCCTTGTCTGACGAGTTAGCCCATCTCACTTCTGGATGACATGACTTGCTAAAATGTACTCCTGTTAAGCCAGGGTTATCGTCATGTTTTTTCTACCCTCGCCTTTCCCCAGAGCCTTCTACTTTCCAGGCTAAGAAGCCTTGTTTTCTGCTACTGTTTCTCAGGCAACAGGATTGTAGACTTTCCAGCAAATAAATCTCCTCTGGGTGTATCATAAATTTTGAAGAGTGTTGTGTTTAGTTGCTGTTGTTGTTGTTTATCATTTCAAAATATTAGAGCATGTTAAAGAAAGGGGGCTCAGTATAAGAAAGTACTTTCTAATAATTAGGATTTTTCAAAACTAGAATGGGCTTTTTAATGGTCACCTGAAGGTTAAGAGGTTTTCTACTGTGAAAGAAATGTGGAATTGAAAGACCTTTAAGCCCTCTAACAATTTAAATGTTCTCATTCTGGGACTTATCACCCCTCAGCAAACTTATGTGAAAGAGAAATAAATGAATGTTGACTAACGCATTTCCTCGAAGCTAGGCACCCTGCTGGAGCTCAGAACATTAATAAAAACGTTACTGATGAACAGGTAGAAATGCACTCTGCACCGGTTTCCTACTTTCCCTGAACGGTTTTTAAAAAATCAGCAGGGAAGAATTACAGAACATGTAAAAATGGAACTAGACTCCCCTCCCATGAATTCAGATCAAGAGCCAGAGGATGGATAATTTCATGTTGGGGTACCCAAACCCATTGTTATTATTTCAGACATTTGGGGGGATGAATATTTTGGGACCACCTTTTTTGCCCAAGTTAGTGATTATATAGCCTTTAGAAGGTTTTAGTAAATATTACTAATTTAGTAAGTATTACTAAAAATTAATTATGAATTAATGAGGGTCTTTTGAGGAACAGTTTAAAGCAAAGTTGCCTGAATGTTTGTGATAGAGTTGCTTGGAATTAACGAGCATAGCTTAAATGGCCAAAAGTAAATGTTAGAGTCTCTCTACTTCATGTGAAGCATGATTGCAGTTGAAAATATCCCAAAGTGGAGAGCTTTTCTCCTTGGCAAACAGAAGTGTTCTGCGGAAAGGCTGGGCAAATCAAACATGAGGCAGACGCAAAGGAACTTCTGTGATGTGACACCAAGATAAATAAAGGTTATGAGCACATAAGCACTTGGATGCTGAGGTCAATTAGTGGCCTGATCTTTTTTCCCCCCTCTTATCTACCTTTGGAAAAACAATTTCCCGCCATGTAAAACTCTTTCCTGCTACAGCAGAAAGTTTGGCCATCCTGTCAAGCTTTCACCAACTCTGTTAAATTATACACAAAAAAGGAAGTAGCCATCATACTCCTTAGCTGCTCAAATGTCTCCATTGTCAAAATGATTCTAGATATTAGGAAAACTATAGAGAAGTTGCTGGTCAAAAGAAATTATTTTCTTTGATACTCTTATAGACACTCAGTGACGCTAAAGTACTTAAGTTTTCTCCTTTTCAGTTAAAAGGTAAAAGTCTTTGTCCCTGATCTCTTGCATCCCTTGTTACAAATTAAATAATCCCATCTGATTTGGCTTTTTTAAGTTTTGTTTTACCACTACCATCTTCCCCCCACCCCCCACCCACCCCCAGAATTTTCCTGCCTAACTAGTTGCAATGCTTTTTTTTTTTTGCCAGACTGTCCAAAATCTATTGTACCCTAAAAAATGCCTGTGCTTCCCAGTCTGGTCTGGTTGCTCTGTGCCTCTCTCTGGGAAAATTAAGAG
The DNA here is from genome assembly GCF_016509475.1 of Prionailurus bengalensis. Classification (NCBI taxonomy): domain Eukaryota; kingdom Metazoa; phylum Chordata; class Mammalia; order Carnivora; family Felidae; genus Prionailurus; species Prionailurus bengalensis. Next base: position 184,818,970 of record NC_057344.1, on the reverse strand, counting down.
GTCTGGATGTTGACGTCTACTCCCCTGTCAGAGCCCAGGATCATCATAGCATCATCCTTCAGGCCATCTCTGGAAAACCATTCTGAAGGGCAGCAGAGAGGACTCATAGGAAAGCACCCAGATTTTCATGTCAGGGAAGACTCGTTACTACTTACCTTCAGTCTAACTGCTAAGAGTGGTTAGACGCTTAGGCTCCAGAGCCAGGGTTAAGTTCTCACTCCACTGTTTTCTACCTGTGTGGCTTTGAACATGTCATCCAAACTCACTGGGCCTCAGTTTCCACCTTAATACAATAGGGCTAGCAATGGTTCTTAACTCAAAGTTGGTATGAGAACTATCAGTAGCACTGTTGTGATTCCCACAGTAAAAATGTATTTAAAGGGGCGCCTGGGTGGCGCAGTCGGTTAAGCGTCCGGCTTCAGCCAGGTCACGATCTTGCGGTCCGTGAGTTCGAGCCCCGCGTCAGGCTCTGGGCTGATGGCTCAGAGCCTGGAGCCTGTTTCCAATTCTGTGTCTCCCTCTCTCTCTGCCCCTCCCCCATTCATGCTCTGTCTCTCTCTGTCCCAAAAATAAATAAACATTAAAAAAAAAAAATTAAAAAAAAAATGTATTTAAAAAAAACTATCTATTTGGATTAGCTCTGCCAGAAACTCAGGAGCCAGTCTTTCAAATAATTTTGAAGATTCCTTACCATTTATTTCCTAAATTTCAAGGACTTGTGGGGTAGAGAATAAACTACCACCACTGGTGATGGAAGAGAAAAAAGGGGGGAGAAGTCAAGAGCCATCCTTAGGCTTGTCATCACCTTGTCAGGGCACCCACCTCTCACATGGGTCCTTTCACTGGCCATGATGATGCACTCCCACATGTGGGGCTTTGTGCAGATTATGTAAGAAGAAAGATTACACGTTAGCATTACTTTCTTTTCATAGGCATATGCAACGTATGCAAACGTTGCTTTCCACTCCATGTACATTATTGACCTTCAAGGTGTCCTATAATTTTTTTTTCAAAGTTTCAACTTCTTTTTCCTATAGCCAACGTTAATGTAAATTTCAGGATCAGTCCACAGCAGCTCTCCCCACATACCTATCCACTTATGACACTCTAAGAAAGTCAATGCTGAGTATAAAAGTATAACAAAATATTATAAAAATATTTTTTAAGAAAATGCTTTATTGCCACATTTCTATCAGGACCTCTTGAGACATATGAAACGTGATCTGATAAACTTGAAAATACAGTCTCCATATAACTTTTCAGAATCCTGTTGCGTTAGTAAAAAACACCTGCGTCAAATAAACCTTTAATTGTAAGTAATCATTAGATCTCCGTGCCATTTAAAAACTTGTAGTTTAAGTTACAGGCATGAAAGAAATCATTTCTAAAAACGGCTCTTTTAAGACCACTGAATTTTCCTTTTTCCCCAAACTATGGGATTCGGTTTATCTATCCGCCGAGCACTCTGTTCTCCGGAGGAGATCATTTCCCTTCGTCGCAGGACCTAAACTGCAATGCATGCGTGCAAGTCACGTAAAGCACCAGTCTGGGCTCTCCTAGGGGGTTGCGGGCATAGCAGTAGATTTGTCGGGCTGATGAGTAGGTCAGCAGTTGAAATAGTGTGCATTCTTTTCCAGTCCTGGCAGCTGCTGTGTTTGCTTTCCGAGCAGTGAACCTGATGGAGGTGACATCACTGGCTGCAGCTGAAGTAAGGATAAGTTTCACTGGGACGGGATGGAAATAGTTCCTGAGAGAGTGCCAGGCTTGGGCACTTCAGTCTCAGATGCATAGGACACACATTACTCATAGCCTCATTTCTTCACTTGGGTAAAGCCTATAAGTTTCGAGCTAAGGAATATTAAGTATTCAAGATTCCTTAATTAGTTGAGAACAATCTTCTTGTGAAGGAGTCACACACAAGATTATATAGGAAACCCTTACAACTGTTACGGGAAACCAGACACCCAGTAGTTGTAGTAGAAACTATTGGAGCCCAAGTTGCATTTTCTTATTGCACACGTCCACATGTTCTGCTAGAACAAAGAAAATCTAGTCAGGAGAGTTAAAGAGCATGCGTTTGGATGATACGGTAAAGATACGTAGGCGCTTTTTTTTTTTTTTGTCACTTAAAATAATGAGTTAATGTTTTAATGTTTCTTTTCAATGGTATAATTTATACCTGACACACAGTTCAATTAAATAGCGGCTTACCATATTACTCTATTTGTTTTTTCTCATAGAAATTTAAATGATACCCTTAAAATAGCTGCCGACATTCTTTGCTTAAAGGGAAAAGGATGTTTATGCGTCTTGCAACTGAATAAACATTAGTTCCGGCTCAAAAACGATTTCCTAAAGCCAGATACTCCTTATACTAGTATAACGGGACCAAGATTCATAATGTACGTTTATTTATAGAAGCAAGTTGAAATATTAGACCTCTTATAAACTCATGCTACCTTGTATATTTGAAGAAGGCTCAAGGCAAAAGTCCAGGTTATTTTCTACTGCACGTTTTAGCGTTTTGCACACGTTCTAACATTAAGATATTGAGGAAAGCGAAGGGAGGTCGTAGCTTCAGGACAGGTTTTTAGGACGAATGTGAAGAACTCAGAAAGTGTGTCAAAGCCAGAATTGCATGGCAGTGGTGTTTCTGTTGTGCTGTATTTCATAGGCTTCCTTTTGCCAGTTAGAATACTGACATTAACAATTCTTTTTGTTTTGTTTTTTTGTTCCAGGCAGTTCTTGCTGACCTTTCTACCTTAAAAGTTATGCCTCTTCTTCAAATTTTTCTGTTTGCTACTGTCACCTGATCTCCTTCAAGGTCACTGACAACACATCTAGTTTTTTTCATTAGAAAATAATCATGAACTATGCAAACTCTGCATAAAACCAAAATTAAACTTCGCATATAAGCCAATAAAGATCATGTTCCCTCTTCAGTTAAACCTAAGTCGTTTTTCACTTTTTGAAACAAAGCTCTGCGCACCAAATGTTCCACTGCATGCTGCTGATTTTCAAGAGAGAAGCAATAGACATAACTTCTGCTAAACTGAGCATACTATATATATAATCCTGACTTGTAAAAGGCATGTAACGATATATGCAATAAGAACTAAAGATACTGTAATAAACTTGAAGAGGTAATGTAGCCTCTGGGACAATTTTCTTCTGTCAGTTTGTAAATTTATCTCTAGATAATGTATCATTTTGTCTTACGAATTGTTCTTCACTCAGAGCCAGGGGTGGAGTAGAATGTGGGAAGATTGGAAAAAGGTAATGGAATTCAAGTGTGCTTTGGTGTTTTTAACACCTTTTGTCTCACCAGTGATCTTCTAGATCCCTTTCCACTTTATTTCTCCCTTAAAGGTCTCTACTGGGGAAGGTCAAATAACAGTTGTCTCCATCTGACAATATTTATTCCTCACTTTCCGAAAAAAGAAAATTATGGAGTGATCCCTTCAAACTTCTCAACCTTCCGTCTCTTGCCTTGAAGACTTGACCCTGCTGAGGCCTGTTGCCAGGTTCTCCCACTTTGGACGTGCGCAAAGAGGGCATCACGGATTCGATGAAGGGAATGAAAAATCAAAACCGTATCCAATTTTGCTGAATCTTTGTTTAACAAGATTTGCTTCTAGGGCAGAGCATCTGAGGAACTAGAAGTAGGTACTATACGTTCATTTTAGAACTGAAGACGTTATGCGAGCCGTCAGTCTTATTTTGGTCTTCATTGTAAGTGAGTCTTTTTTATAATTATTTTATATGACTTGCAAAAGACCTACCACATCTGTCATTCAGAATAATAGAATATGAAAAAAAAGTGTGCAAATTCAAGATGCTGATCATTCCAACAGAACTTTGAATCAATAGATTGATATTCTCACTGAATGCTTAGCATTGTATTTTGTCCAAATGTATTTCCTGAGTCTTTTATTTAAAGAGTATGTATTAATTAGGAAGTGAATGAGGTTTAGCTCAGCCTACAGGTATGCCGGGGTTTGATATAACTAGTTCTTAATTTGAAAATCTTTATATATGCTTTATATTCATCAGGTACCTATTGAAAAGAAAATCATAATTTCTTATTCAGGATCGATTCTTAAGAAAGCCCATTTCAGTGCTTTGGCAAGTGATTCATGCGCTGCGTGCAAATGCACATTCATCACGAAGATATAAGCACACCCTTTGACTATTCTCTCTCTTTCTTCCCTGTTAGGGAGAGAGCGTTTTAAATGATTAAGGTCAGATGTGTATAGATATGCTCATTGTCGGTTTATTTAAGAGAATATTCATAAGCCTTTTTAAAAGCAGCAATGTAGTGGTCTCATAGAAAAACTAGACTGAGAGTTTTTGTCCTGGCTGTAAATCCCTAGATAATTTAATCTCTCTTATCTGTAACTGGGGGGGGGGGGGGGGGGGGGGGGGGGGGGGGGGGAGGGAGGAGGGGGGGAGGGCCGGCAGCCGGCAGCAGGAAATTATTTGTTTGTGTTTACCTTACCAGGTCGAGTAAGACCAAATGAGAAAATATATTTGAAAGTGATTTTTTTTTTTTTAACTGCAAAGCACCAAGCAAGTACACAAGCTGTTGTTGGTAATTAATTCTAACTATGACATTTTAAGGCCAAGTGGCAGAAGATAATATATGAGGAATGCTTGACTTCATTAGCCTCTGTCTGACTTTAGTTGATCACTGGAGACTGGGACCACACAAGATGAAACATGGAGCGTGGCATAGCCGATCCTTCCATTTGAAGCAGGCGGCTCCGGCCAGTAGTTCTGAAGCTGAACCCCAAAGCTTCTGCACGTTTCGCTGCTGTCACAAACCCTCGGCCAAGCTGCTCTTAGCTGCTTGTTAAAAAATTGCATCAAGGGCAGTCAGGCTGTCTTTCCCACTCTGCCTCTCGCTGCACTCTGCACACGGCTCCTCTTGGCTTTCTTCCTCCTGTGTCCTCCCCACCCCGCCGCCTGCCAACCCCTGAAACCCTCCACATACGCTCCGCTAGGGTCACAAGGACCTAAGCGACCAGGGCTAACTGTGTCGTCTTTCCATCTGTGGCATTCACACTGATGGTGAAATAGCCTAGTAGACATTGTATTTGGCTCTTCTGGATTTCAATTCACCTACTAATGTCATATGTATGACTTTATATTATGGAAGAGTTTATCGAACAGACTTTCTGGTAGAACTTTTTGGTAATAAGACGTTCCAGCTCACTGCCATTTCCAGCTGGTCTTAACTGCATAGCACCCCTTACACTCAGCATGTACTCACTCTTCCTATTTTGTAGAGAAAATAAAGACCACTAGGGTTGAACCCCCTCCGTATTCCACTTGAAAACTTAGCTTTAGTCCCCCTATGCTTATCTCCTTCCTTCTTTTCTCAGGAAGTGTCTAATCTATCCCTACAGCTCTCTAAATACAGGTTCGGTTTGTCACTTCACGCATAAAAATTAACACCCTATTGCTTGAAGGATAAAGTCCAGGCTCTGTAGCATAGCAGGGAAAATTCACCACAGCTTGGTCTTTCCACTCTAGGCCCCCACTTGGATCCATTATCCTATCCTTGAGTTTCACCAGATTACTTGCTGAGCCTCAGCCAGCTATGGCCATGCACCTTGTCTCTGGCAGAAGGACCTCCAGACTTCAAGGCCCATTTCAAGGCCTATTGTGGAGTACCCTGGAGTCTATGAACTGGAATTAATTATGCCCTTGTCTTTGTGCTCATAAAACTGTTTATCCACTAATGCAGGTGCTTTAAATATTGAGTGACAGTTTTTTGTATGTATGTTGATTCTCACATTATTTTATCCTGAAGGCAGTTTTCAGTGACCAGGCGGCCTAAGTATGAAGGACGAAAGGCAAATTTTCCATTTGTGTGTGTATCCCCTGACTTGTTCCAAGAATTGTTGAGATCTGTTTTTCTTGAAACTTAATTCCTTCTAAGTATCTCCTAGTCTCCCTTCTTCCACAGAGGCTCTAATTTTTATTTGGGAATTCCTTCCCCTCCTCCTCCCCCCACCCGCCGCCCCCACCCCACATGCTTCAAATGAGGCTGACTCCATCCCAGGACCTCTGGGTCCTGGCCAAGCCGGTCACCACATATCATCCCTCTTGGCCACAGGGATTGCTTCAGGATTAGTGCAAAAATCTAAGACCAGTGAGGACCAATGAAACTTGATTGCAAGACTTTGGTTTAATCTTTCAGGAAAGCGGGGTGTAAAAAAGAGAGGATACGGGGCACCCGGGTGGCTCAGTCAGTTGAGCGTCTGACTTCGGCTCGGGTCATGATCTCACAGCTCGTGAGTTCGAGCCCCGCATCAGGCTCTGTGCTGACAGCTCGGAGCCTGGAGCTTGCTTCGGATTCCATGTCTCCCTCTCCTGCCCTCCGCTGCTCACACTCTGTCTCTCTCTCCTTCAAAAATAAATAAACATTAAAAAATAAAAAAAAGAGAGGATATAGGGTCTGGAGCTGCTGCCTAGAAATAGAAAGAGTGAAAAGCTGCCCTCTTGATCTGGTTGATCCCCCAGTCACATTCTACCAGTCTGCTCCCGGACTGGCACGTTACGTGAGCCAAAAGATTCTCTTTGCAACAGAAAGGATCCTAACTGAAGGAGTAGTTACCTTAACCTTTTAGGTGACCCACTACCACATGGGTATCATTACTTGGTACGGGATTCCTGTCTACATACTGCTTAAGCTGGAGGAATCTTTTTTTTTTTTTAACCTTTTTTTCAATCAAGACACCACATGACCTTATAAGGATAAATTCTGGGTTTCAGACCTACTGAGCCACCCGAAGCACCTTAAACACACGGTATGTCTCTCAACTTTGGCCCTTCGTCCATATAGCACCCTCTGCTGAGAATGCCTTCTCTTCCTTCTTTACCTCTTACTTGTACCTCAGAACCCAACTCAGGTGTTGCATCATCAGGGAAGACTGCTCCCTTATCAATTCTCCCCATACCCCAAGTTTACATAAGCTGGGTCATAATCATATATTAGCTTTCTTTCTCTTGTACTAGACTCCTAGTGACTCCTTAATGGCCGAAATGAATTCTTTTTCCGCTAGAACCTGGCATTGTGCTTGCCCTGTGGTGGGCTGTAATAAATATTTATTAAACAAACAGCTGAAATCATCTAATTCACTCATTTTACCGATAAGGAAACATGGGCAGTTCAATGACTTGTTCAGTGTTACGCAGCATTTTACCCACTAAGTTGATTTGTGGCATTGTCCCTACAAGAGAGGATATCTTCCCTTCCAACGGGGAAGGCTATCTTGAGAGAGAAAAAAAAAAAAACACTTCATGCACAACTTACAAACACTTCAGCTCACTCAACTTTTTTCATTTAAATTCACTTCATTAAGGTATAACTTACGTGCGGTAAAATGTACGCATTTGAATGATATAGTTCCATAAGGTTTGACACGCATCACCACATCACCATCTGTACCTCGATCGTTTGCGGCGTAGAACATTTCCACCTCCTGAAACGTTTCTCTTTAATCCCCTTCCCATTTGATCTCCCATATACACCTTCACTCCAGGCAGCCACTCATCTGCTCTGTCCCTGAAGTTTAGATTGGCCTTTTCTAGAGTTTCATTTAAACAGAATGGTACAGGGGCGCCTGGGTGGCGCAGTCGGTTAAGCGTCCGACTTCAGCCAGGTCACGATCTCACGGTCCGTGGGTTCGAGCCCCGCGTCGGGCTCTGGGCTGATGGCTCAGAGCCTGGAGCCTGTTTCCGATTCTGTGTCTCCCTCTCTCTCTCTGCCCCTCGCCCGTTCATGCTCTGTCTCTCTCTGTCCCAAAAATAAATAAACGTTGAAAAAAAAAAAATTTAAACAGAATGGTACATACGTACTCTTGTGTCTGGCTTCTTGTGCTCGGCACAATGTTTGACGGTCATCCATGTTGCTGTAGGATTAGCTGTCCTTTCCTTTTTATTACTGAGCAGTATTGCATTGTGTGACTATTTCATACAGTTTGTTTATCCGTCATTTTAATGGGCATCCACGGTGTTCTCATATTTTGGTATATTATGGACACAGCTATTAGGAGCATTTGTGTGCAAGGCTTTCTGTGGACCCATAGCTTCCTTTTTTTTTTTTTTTTTTTGAGTAAATACCTAGGAGTAGAATGGCCGAGTCATACGTAAGCATAAATTGAACTTTCTAAGAAACCTCTAAACTCTTTTCTGAGGTAGTTCTGCCATTTTGCATGCCCACCAGCAGTGCGTAAGAGTTCCCCATGCTCCAGACCCTCACCAGCACTTGCTGCTATCAGGTTAATCATCCTAATAGGTGGTTTTCATTTGCATTTCCCCAATTACTGATGATGTTGAGCATCTTTTCATGCTCATTTGCCATTTATACATATTCTTTTGGAAAGTGTTCAAATATTGTGCCCATTTTTAATTAATTATCTTCAGTTGTAAGAATTTCTTATTCTGGATACGCTTATGGTTTTAAAATTTTCTCCCATCCCGTGGCTTGTCTCTTAATTTTCTTAACTATCTTTCAAAGAGCAAAACTTTTAACTTTGTTGAATCAGTTTATCTTTTTTCTTTTTATGGATCATATTTTTTGTGTCCTAGCCAAGAAATTTTTCCATAACTAAAGGACACAAGGATTTTTTTCCCCTATGTTTTCTTCTAGAAGCTTCAGTTTTAGCTCTTAATTTAAGGCTATGATCTTTTTTTTTTTTTTAAGTTTGTGTATAGTACAAGAGTTAAGGATTGAAAGTCATGTTTTTGCATATGGATATGCAATTGTCCCAGCCCTATTTGCTAAAAAAAAACAAAAACAAAAACAAAAACAAAGCTATCCCTACTATGTCAGCCCCTCTGTATAAAATCAATTGATCATATATCTGTTAGCTTATTTCTGGACCCTTTCTATTCTGTTCCATGGATTTATGTCTATCCTCCAATGCCACACTGTGTTGATTCTGCGGCTGTAGAGTAAATCTTGAAATCAGGTAGTATCAGTCCTCTAATTTCGTTTCCTATGTCAAAATTATTTTTGTCTGTTCTAAGTTCTTTGCATTTCTAAATAACTTTTAGAACCACCTTTCCCATTTGTACCAATTTTTTTTAAAGGTGATGAGATTTGTATTGAGATAGCATTGAATCTCTAGATCAGTTGGAGACAATTGATAACTCACCAATATGGAGCATTACAATCCATGAACATGAGATACCTCTCCATCTAGTTACGTCTTCTTTAATTCCATTCAGTAATATTTGGTAGTTCTCCATGTAGAGTCCTTATACATATTTGTCAAAATATCCCTAATTATTTCACATTTCATGCTATTGTAAATGGTATTTTTAATTTCAATTTCCAATGGTTTGTTAATATAGAGACAGAATTGATTTTTTTAATATTGACCTTGTATCCTTAGACCTTGCTAAACCTACCACTTCTAATATCCCTTTTTGTAGCTTCCCTAAGATTTTCTACATATACAATATGTCATCTATAAATAAAGACAATTTTACATTTTTTTCAAATCTATATGCTTTTTTTATTCACTGACTAGAACTTGCAATAGAATATAGATTTTAAATTAAATGTACCTCTTTCTCAAATAAGCGCAATAAATATTTTAACTATGTATCAGTGTAATAGTTTGGTCAATTTAGCAATAAAACAGTGGGAGGAAATGAAACAGACGCAGAAGGAGGTGGGAGACCTATCAATACACAGCGAAGATAAATTTGGTCAGTTGTATGTCACTGATCATCCAAATGCCTTCTTCAAATTATTCCTTTTAATGTAAGCAGCTGGCCTCAGGTGTTATCAATGCCTTTTTTCCATTAATTAGGCAATTGTTTTCGTATTACTTCTTCAGTTGTTCTTAATCCTTAAAACTTTGTTCTTAGATAATGCGGTGTGTATATTCAACCTACATTAAATCCTTACTCAGAACACGGTATCCTGCTGAACATTCAATGTTTCTATGTATTTGTATGCTTGCTTTCTCAGTAACAAATGTGGTAAGAGAAAGTCCTTCTTATGTAAATGGAACACAAACACCTCTTTTTGCAGGCAATGGTGCCGTCCTTCCTTTGGTGGGAAGAGTAATGGTCTGCCATGTCCCAGTCCCTGAACTCATATATGACCTTACATGGCAAAAGGCACTTTGCTGATGTGATTAAGTCAGATTTTGAGATGGAGAGATTATCTTGGGTTGTCAGGTGGGACCAATGTAGTGACCAGGGTCCTTCAAAGGGAAAGAGGGAGGCAGGCAGACGTGTCTGAGTCAGGGAGGGATGTGCTACTGGCTTTGACAATGGAGGAAGGGAGACAGGTTGTTGTAGTAGCTGGAGAAGGCAAGGTAATGGGTTCTCCCCTACAGCCTTTAGGAAAAACCCAGCCCTGTTGACACCTTGCTCTTAAGGCTTCTGACCTCCAGGACCATAAGATCGTAATTTTGTGTTGTTTTAAGTCACTAAATGTGTAGTCACTTATTGCAGCAACAACAGGAAATTAATCCACCTCCTCTCAGATAAATTGGATTTACCATATCAACTGTAACATATGATAGTGAGTTCACATTGCTTTAATTCTCTTACCTATAAAATAGATGATTCTACATGTCCAGTGCCTCTCATGTGGTTTTTATAATGATCAAATAAGATAAAATGTGTAAAAATATTTTGAAGGCTACCTTCTGCTCTGCTACTGATAGGGAAAAGACCCCACAAAGTTAGGCTATTACAAGACAAGCATAACAGAGGAAGAGAGGTGTTGGGGGAAATGTATTGCCAAGTCCTAACATTTCTTTCCATGTGGAGGGAGTTCATTGGTGTAATGCTCCTCACTCCCTCTTCCCATGGAGAGGATTAAATTATATTATTGATGAGGTTGGGATCAGTGAATGGGGATACAAAGCCCACTCCTTTCTCTCATATTTCTCTTGGGATCCAGCAACCCAAAGCAAGCATATGTTCTGCACTGCTCCTCCACACCCTGGCTTTAGAAATCTGGATCCCATGGTATGGAAGGGGAGGGTGGTGGTTAGACGGGGTGGCTACAGTTGTTCAGTGCATCGCTGAGTGCATAAGTTTTGAAAAGCCTGTCCTTGCTGCAAAACTAAGGCACACTCCGGGGGGGTTAACTTTATCAGTAAGAAAGATGATATATCTTCATCAGCTTTCATCTGCCTCGGTTTTAATTTTATCTCGCAAGCTCTCAGAACTCGGGCAGGAAGACAGGTGCTGTTTATTGGACCTCCAAGCCTTATTCAACTGGGCCAGGAAGTTAAGGGTCACAAGGAAGAAATGACAATGATGGGTCATGGAATCTAAGCTAGAAAAGAAAAGAAATGAAGGATAAGCACAGGATGGCGATAGATATGGAAACAGAGGGGTAGGAGGAGAGTGAAAGTAAAAACAAAAAACAAGTAAAAGCATTTTTAAAAAATATTTGTTTTTTTAGAGAGAGAGTGCAGAAGGGGCAAAGGATGGGTGGGACAGAGTTTCCAAAGCAGGCTCTGCACTGACAGCAGAGAACCCAACGTGGGGCTCGAACTCACGAACCATGAGACCATGACCTGACCCAGAGTTGGACGCTTAACCGACTGAGCCATCCAGGCGCCCTGAGCAAAAGCATTTTTGAAGGGAGGTACCTCAGCAAGTAACTTGGAAGGATAATGTTTGTAACCGGAAGGGGATATTTGCATTCGAAATTTTGAACTTGGTGCCAATTTTGTTGATGCCAAGATCTAAGGCATGGTGGATAGCTAAGGCAGAGTAGGAAAACATCGTTGACAGTATAAGGAAGTCAGGAAACCAAGAGTCCATGGTGTTGGATGAATCATCAGTATAAATATTGAAGTCACCAAGAAGGATGACAGAAATAGGGAAGAAGAAGGAAACAGACTTGCGAGTTAGTTTTACCGAGAATCAGAAGGAAAAACTCAGAAACTACTAGTTAGTAACTGTAACTTGGAGGAGGAAGAATGGTGTGAGCAGATGGTGTGAGCCTCAAAGGAGCAGAAGGGGTTTGCAAGAGGGAAGGGGGAGTAAAACTCAAATTGGCATTGAGGAGTAAGGCTGGTGCTGAATCACTTTGGGTGTCAGAGAAAAGAAAACCCATTTGAGAGCGCTGCAGGGAACCGTGTCCCCAGGATACAGCCTGCTTTTAGTTACATGAACAGGGGCAGAGAACCTTCAGGAAAGAGGTTGAAAAATACAGGAGTTTATTGATTTCACCCTGGGAATTGGGAATTTCAAAGACAAAGGGGAGTGCTTCACTAGGGAGGGGAATAAAGAGTGGGGTGGGGATTAGGTCGATTTGAGGAAGGAAGTTTAGATAACTGATGACTGAGAGGCTTGGAATTCTGAGGCAGAGTGCCGTAAACAAGGCTGGGTGGACGGCTGATCCTCCCAGAGGTGACTGAGCGGCCTTCCGTTCTATTGCTTCGGTCCACACCGTTTCTTCCCGATGGGGCAGCTGCTCCCTCAGGCAGCCTGAGGTTGGCAGCTAATTATAGTCAGCTGCAGTTGTGGTTGCCTCTGACATGGCACTGCACTAGTTTGGTGACTTAGCTATTTTTTTTTCCACATCTAGTGAATTTGGTTCTCCAAATTCGTCATGAAAGTCTTCATGAAATAGAAAGCCACAAGTTATCTCCAGTACGCAACTTAATTTGCACCCATAGCATGTACAGTGATGAACTGACCCAAAGAGAGAGAGCGAGGGGTGGGGCAGGAGGGAATGAATGAGTGAATGAATGAGGATTATGAATGTCAATAGTAAGGGCCACCTGGGTGGCTCAGTCAAGCCCTCCGACTCTGGCTCAGGTCAAGATCTTGCAGTTCGTGGGTTCAAGCCCTGCGTCGGGCTCTGTGCTGACGGCTCCAGAGCGTGGAGCCTGTTTCGGATTCTCTCTCCCTCCCTCTCTGCCCCTCCCTCCTCACACTGTCTCTCTCTGTCTCAAAAATAAATAAACATTAAAAAAAATAAAAGAAAATAAAGAATGTCAATGGTAAGACTCTATAGGGAGAAATAAGCAGGTTTTTCTTTGTCCCTCTGTCATCTTTCAAAGGACTGTAAGCCTTACCTTCAAAAAGGGCCATACGATTTTTTGTGTTGTTGGGCATCCTCCCCTAGTGTAGACGAAAACTGGCTGAAGGATAAAGCATTTCATGTGTGAGAGCCTCAAGAAAAGAAAAAGACTTGAATACATATGCAGAAAGAAAGATGTGGATCCATAGACAGGCTGATAGAACCCCAACTCTGTCAGAGGCCTGATATTACCAAGCCGGTGATGAAGTACAGAAATGTTGTGAGGGGTCAATGTCTGAGGCACGGAACTCCCCTGGGCAGAAGGCCACCCCAGGACTTCAGCCATAGGATAAGGTCAGTGGCCTCATCTGGTGAGTAGGAATGACCTTGCACACTTCTCTTACCACTACATCCAACCACTGTGTGAAAACACCTCCCAGTATCACCCTCAGAATCTCTTTACTCTGAGGAATCACCAGACACCCATTCCATGTGAGGGAATTGGTTGGAAGAGACAGGGAGAGCTCCTATACCTGTGCTTTATAGAGAACCATGCGTCTTAGTAACTCCTGTGCTAGAGACAGAGGGAACAGTCACCACTGCTGAAAACAAATATTTTCACAATATCCTCTATTTTTGTTTATACCCTATTAGGCGTAGACTTGAAACCCAGTTCCAACATTTGCTAGCTGGGTGACCTGGGTAAAATTACCTAACCTTTATAAGTCTTAATTTCTTCATCTATAAAATGCTAATCAATACCAAATAGGGCATGTAGTATAAATTTCCCACTAAAAACTGTTTGAGCTGCGTTCCAAAAAATTTCCATATGTTGTGTTTTCATTTAGTTTAAATACTATCTAATTTCCCTCTATGATTTGGTTGGCATCCTTTCAAATCTGTGGAGACTTGTGGGACGGCCCAAGATATGTTCCATGTTCCATAAGAGTTCTGTGTGCACTTGAAATGAATGTGTCTTTTACTCTTGTTGGAGAAAGTGTAAGACGCATCATAAATTCGGTTAAAACCGGTGATAAAGAGAAAAATCTTCAAAGAAGCCCAAGAAGTCCCATTCTGTGCAGAACAGCAGGGTTAAGAATGGCAGCATATTACTGTTGGAAACATGCAAAATGAAGGACCGTGGACCAACATCTATAAAGCACTGCAAAAAATCGTGTCAGTCTAGAATTCTCTACCCAGTGAAGATATCTCTCAAAACTGAATGGGAAATAAAGGCTCTTTTTTCATACATCGAAGAGCTGGAAGTATTCATTACCGGCAGGCATGCCTCAAGTGGTAAAGGAAATCAAGTGGAAGAAAATCTGGGTCTACCGCCAAGGAATGAAGAGCACTGGAAATGATAATTATGTGAGTAAATATTAAAAAACAAAAACTTTGTTCTTATTATTTAAATTTGTTTTAAACATAAACCATGTAGGGGCACCTGGCTAGCTCACAGTGGAAAGTGCACCCAACTTTTAATCTCGGGCTCCTTGAAGCCCCATGTTGGGTGTAGAGAATAGTTAACTGAATCAATAAATAAACGTATAAAGCAAAAATAATAATAAATCATGAGGTTTATGTATAAGTAAACTATGTGACCACAGTAGCACATCAGCAAGCAGAGTAGAAATGTGAGTAAGTACCCACTGTTAGGTTCTATACATGAGTGGTACTCTATCACGTGAAGGCATAGTATCATAAATTAAAGATGTATGTAAAACTCCTAAAGCAACCACTTGAACAAAACAACCAAGCTACAATTAATCAGCTGAAGGAGATAAACTGGAATTATAAAAACATGCAGTTTGAAAGAAGGCAGAAAAAGAGTGAAAAGGAAGCAAAATACAGATAGAGAAAAGGAAACAAAATGCAGATTGTTTTACTGGATAAAAACAAACAAGCAAAAAAAAAACCCAATACCTAACTACGTGTTCCTTATAATAAACCCATTTTAATATGAAACATAATTAGATTAAAAGTAAAAGGATGAAAAAAGACTTGGCAGGCTATCACTAATCAAAAGTAAGCTGGAACGGCTATATTAATATCAGACAAGTCAGATTTCAAAACAGAGAACATTATCATGATAAAAGGTGAAGCCCTCAAGAATACACGGCAGTCCCAAAAATAAATAAACGTTGAAAAAAAAATTAAAAAAAAAAAAGGGGGCGCCTGGGTGGCGCAGTCGGTTAAGCGTCCGACTTCAGCCAGGTCACAATCTCGCGGTCCGGGAGTTCGAGCCCCGCGTCGGGCTCTGGGCTCATGGCTCAGAGCCTGGAGCCTGTTTCCGATTCTGTGTCTCCCTCTCTCTCTGCCCCTCCCCCGTTCATGCTCTGTCTCTCTCTGTCCCAAAAATAAATAAACGTTGAAACAAAAAATTAAAAAAAAAAAAATACACGGCAGTCCCAAACATCTATACACACAGCTGAGTTTCTAAATATATGAAGCAAAATTGATAATGCTAAGAAAAATAGACAAATCTGAAATTGTAGTCAGAGATGTCAACATCCCTCAATCAATTATTTATAGGCAAAGTGGGCAGAAAAATCAGTAAGGAAATAAACGAACAACATTATTAGCCAAGTTCATTTAGTCATATTTATAGAACACTTCATCCAACAACAGCAAAGTACACATTCATTTCAAGTGCACACAGAACTCTTATGGAACAGAGAACATACCTTGGGCCATTTAATGAGTCTCAACAGATTTAAAAGGATTCTAGCCATATAAAGTATGTTCTCTGGTGACAATGGAATTGTAGAAATCAATAGCAAAGATATCTAGAGAAAACTTGAACTATTTGAAAACTAACACACTGCTAAGTAACCCATGAATCAAAGAATAAATCAAAAAGGGAAATTAGAAAGTATTTGAACTAAATGAAAACACAATCTGTGGAAATTTTTGGAATGCAGCTAAAACAGTGTTTAGTGGGAAAATTGCACTCTAAAGTCTTATATTAGAAAAGTGGAAAGATTTCAAATCAATTATCTTAGCTCCATTAAAAAAATTTTTAAAAATAACATTCAACCAAAAATAGGGGGTAATTTCCAATCGAAATACAGCTCTTCCATATCTCATTCTGTCAACAATAGTAAACATGATTCTCAAGTACACAAGAAATGACAGAACAAAATATCTATAATCATTTATCTTATCCAACGATTCACGAACCATAGTTTCAAAACAACGAAACTATCACCCTAACACAAAAAGGTTCTTAAATGTCTTTGTCATATGTTCACCTCCTTCTTGTACTATTACTTATTAAAGTTGCACCATATCTATGTTCCAGAGCATATAGTCAGAATATACCACACCCCTCTTCCATTTAACCCTTATTTAGTCTTGGTTCTACAAGTAACTATATTGAGTGCTCACCATCAATACTTAAGCCAGTGTCTTGCTAATCATTTTAGTTGTCTGAAGCTGTTTTTCTAGTAGATTCCTCAAGAAGGGCTCATAAGAGAGAGGGACAATAATCCCCAAGTCTTCATGCTGATTACAGTTTGTATGCATCCTTTTTTACCTGAAAGTAAGTTTAGCTGGATATAAAATCCTTGGCTCCCATTTTCTTTCCTTGAATATCTTAAATATGTTATTCTCTTTTCTTCTGCCCCAAAATGAGATGATAATCTAATTCTCTTTTCCTTATATGTCACCTGCCATTTTTGCCTCTATTTTCTTAGGCTTTGTTTCACTTTCTTTAAAGCCAAGTAATTAAAATATGTCTTGATGTTGGTCCTTTCCTGTTGATCTTCTGAGGTTCGTGGTGTGCTCTTTCAACATATAATTTAAATTTTTTTTTCCAGAAAATTTTCCTGATATAATTTTTAGTGTTTGTTGTGTTTCCTTGTTTTGTTTTGTTTTGTTTTGTTTTTCTACAGGAAACCCTGTATATCTTTATATAGCTCTATTAGATAGGCCTTCTTATCCCCTTTTTTCAATTAATGAAACTGATGATCAGAAAAATTACATAAGTTGTTCAAGTTTCCACAGCTGGTAAGGGGAAGGTAGAACTCCAGTCTGCTTACCTCTGGATCCCGAGGTCTTTCTCCCACACTAGCTACCCAGGCCAGGTGTCACAAAGCTGGATTTTCCCTGTTTTTATTTCACTGCCTTTCTTTCCAGTGGTCACTCTCATATGTCTTAAAACCTTGCTTCTCAAAGTAAGGTCCTCGGACCAGCAGCATTAGCATCTAAGGAGCATTGACGCTCATTAGAACTGCGGAATCTCCTTTTCTTCAGGACAACTGAATGAGAATCCAAATTTTTGTAAGATGCCCTGGTAATTTCTGTTTGCATTAACAGTTGAGAAGCAGTGGTCTAGGAGACAAATCTCAAGGTACTTTAGGCAGTATTTCTCAAACTTTACTGCATGTTGGAATCACCCTGGAATCATTTAAAAATCCTGATACCCAGAGGCACCTGGGTGGCTCGGTCAGTTAAGAGTCCAACTTTTGATCTTGGCTCAGGTCATGATCTCATGGTTGGTGAGTTAGTTTGAGCCCCATGTCAGGCCCTCCACTGCCAGCCCAGAGCCTGCTTGGGCTTTTCTCTCTGTCTCTCTCTGCCCCCTCCCCCTCTCGCTCTTTCTCAAAAAAAAAAAATAAACATTAAAAAATAAAATAAAATCAGGGGTGCCTGGGTGGCTCATTTGGTTGGGTGACCGACTTCGGCTCAGGTCATGATCTCACAGTTTGTGAGTCTGAGCCCCGTGTCAGGCTCTGTGCTGACAGCTCAGAGCCTGGAGCCTGCTTTGGGTTCTGTTCTCCTCCTGTCTCTACCCCTCCCCTGCTCATGCTCTGTGTCTCTCTGTCTCTCAATAATAAATAAACGTTAAAAAAAATTTTTTTAAATAAAATAAAATCGAAATCAAAATCCTGACACCCAGGCCACAACCCTACCAATTACATCAGAATCTCTGGGGGTGGAGCCCAGGTGTCAATATATTTTAAAAAAAAAATTTTTTTTAATATTTATTTATTTTGAGACAGAGCATGAAAGGGGAAGGTCAAAGAGAGAGGGAGACACAGAATCTGAAACAGGCTCCAGGCTCTGAGCTGTCAGCACAGAGTCCAACGCAGGGCTTGAACTCGCAGACCACGAGATCATGACCTGAGCCAAAGTCGGACGCTTAACCGACTGAGCCACCCAGGCGCTCGTCAATGTGGTTTTAAAATTCTGCCAAAGTACAGCCAGGTTTGGGAGCCAGTGGTCAAGGCAGTTCTCTTCTGTATTTCACGTTCCTAGGAATCACCTGGGAGCATCTTAAATTACAGATGCTGATGCAGCGGATGGAGGGTGGGGTCTGGGATTTTGCATTTCCAGCAAGTTCCCAGATGACGGCTGCTGCTGGTTCCGAGGAGTTTCTGGTGCCAAATGAAACCGCCTGCGGTTTCCTTCAACAAGACCAACGGGGACAAATAGCACAGAATCCAGCAAGCTCCTGGAGGGCACAGGCTCGCCTGCTGATCTCTGTGGGCCATAAGACAAGGAACTCTAGGGCAAGGGGAGGGGTGCCGCACACTCTTCTAGGGCCTTCCAGCTTACTTCACACGTGGTGCCCGGCTGAGCCGCCTCCTAGCTGGTTCCTGGGGCAGCACTGCAGTCCCAGGCCATCTTGCAGGCCCACACCTCTCCCTGGCTGCCTGCTTTCTCCTTCCCTCGTCTCTCCTTTCCACACTTTGCCCTGGGTTCCTGGCTCTGGGCTCCCCAGGGCTCCCTGAGACAGTGCTCACTCTCCCCCCCCTGCCCCCCATGCTTACGTGGGCTTTGGACTCCGTCCAAACTGCAAAAGCTCGGGCCAGAACACTGGGAAACAGAAGCCAGGAGAACAAGGGCCACAGGCCTGTGTGCCTAAAAGACACGGCAGGACAGAACGTGATTTGGTTTTCGGCCTGGCTCCATCCGTGATGTGCAAGATTTGGTCTGACGACCGCAGCTTGGCGGGACTTGCCCTGTTCTTCCTCCAGCTTTTAATTTGCATATTTCTCTCCCTTGGCAAGACCCTAGCCACTGTCATCAGCAGGTTGTTTGAGGCAGCCCGGGGTTGGGTTTGCTGAGGCCCGGAGTTCTGACTCAAATCCCCTGGCCCGCGGCAGAGTAGGGACGGTTGCTTGCGAAGCAAAGGCTGAGTAAGGTCTTCCCTCTGGACACACCGAGGCTGAGGAATCCCCCCCACCCCCACCCCCGACAGCCTCCGCTGGCCCCGTTCCTGAGGGGGCAGGACACTCACCCAGAATTCCAGTGGGCCAGAAGCTCGCCTCTACCATAGAGCAAACCGACTCCCTTGTCTCTAGGTTTGACAGAGGAAAGAACGAGGAGGGGTGGGGAGGGAAAAACCGAGGCCTTGCGTTGCCCATTGCCAAGGCAGCCAAGTTGGAGCGTCTTAAAATTTCAATTTCTACGTTGGGATCATCCATCCTGTGTTTTTTTTACCGGGGGCTTTGTTCACTGATATTTTTCTGAGCACTACTTACAAGGCATTTTCCCACATGCCAGATAAAATGAGTCATCAGGACACAACGTGTTTACCCTCTGGAATAACACTGTTTTCTCTTCCAGATCCCTAAGACTCTATTTAATTTCTTGCCAGTTTCTAAGGATTCAGAGAAAGCCACTCTGGGACCTAGAAGAATTAATGCAGCTCAAGGCTGAGCAGATTTCTCCTCTCTGCTGATCGTGTAATTAATCCTTATTGTTCCCCAAAAGGTAGCCAAGGGAACGCTTCATTCCCCGGGGAAGGTTCAACAGCCTCTCCAAAACCCTTGTCCCAGCTAGTAGTAAGTGGCCCTGCACGCACGGCACAATCTGTGGGTTGGGCCCAGCCTCTTGGGATTGGCCTCTGGTCTCCCATAAGTAGTCTAAGTAGATGTAAGCTCCTGTCTTCAGTTCCCCAACCCTAATAACACCCCCGGAATACTATTTCAAGGGAGCTGTTTTTTTTTTTTTAATTTTTTTTTCAACGTTTTATTTATTTTTGGGACAGAGAGAGACAGAGCATGAACGGGGGAGGGGCAGAGAGAGAGGGAGACACAGAATCGGAAACAGGCTCCAGGCTCCGAGCCATCAGCCCAGAGCCTGACGCGGGGCTCGAACTCACGGACCGCGAGATGGTGACCTGGCTGAAGTCGGACGCTTAACTGACTGCGCCACCCAGGCGCCCTCAAGGGAGCTGTTTTGAGGGCTGCAACAAAAGACGAAATTCCCTGTTTTATAAGTAATTGGTCTAGCGAAACCTCACCTAGGGAGGTAGCTAATTAACTAAGAGAGCGCAGAGGAGGAAGCCTCTCTGGAGGAAATTGCATGACACGCAGAGAAATGAGCCAGGTGTGGAGGTTGGCTGGCTCTGGGACTGCCAGTGTCTGTGGGACCACTAAGAGCCTGTGGCAGCCGTAAGCATCCGACGAATGAGAGGAACTCCTTCAGGGCTCTAAGATTCAGGCCTGGAGCCACCTGCCCTGTAAAGCCCCAGAGTTACGATTCTGCTCTCCCCGCTCTGGTTCTCAGTGTGGTTGCCGGGGAAGAGCATCAGCATGGCCCGGGAACTTGTCAGAAATGCACGTTCTCAGGCACTGTCCTAGATCTCCCGAGCCTGAATCCCTGGTGGTGGGATCCAGCACGTGCCTGAGCAAGTCCTCTAGGCGATTCCGGGGCAGGCTCGAGTTTGAGGACACCTGCTCTGCTGAAAAACTTCATTGTTTGTTCAGCCCCTTTTAAATCAGGATCATCCGGAGGGAAGAGGGGTTGGGGATTTCAAATCAGCCTGCCTGGCTCTGAGGACTAGCTCTGCCACTTTCTAGTCCTGTGACCTTGTACATCTTCCCTCAGCTCTAGGATGGGGGAAGTAATGACTCTTCCCAGGAGGTCACGAGTGTCTGCCTCTTCCCCCCACCAGCAATCGATTGAATAGGAAATTTACAGAACATGACTCACTGTCCCTAGAATGGAAATCTGCAAGACAACGAATGGCCACGCATGTGCAAGATGCTATGTTAATACATTTTTAATTAACATTTTTAAGTGGTTCTAGGTTTAAAAGAGTTCAGTTCAGCCTTTGAGTCCTGAGGATAAAGACTTTTTTTTCTTTTTTTTAGCAGAAATATGTTTCCCCGTGCTGACTCTCATCCAAATAGTTTCAAAGATTAGATTAAAACTTTCCTAAAAAGTGAAACTTAACTTCGTGCACTTATGCTTCCTCGTTCTTCTTTTTAAAAGAGAGAACAGATCATGTGAGCCTTGATTCTGTTTCTTTGTGTATGTAATTCAGGATTAGGCAAAGTTAAAATGGATCAAAATGATTTGAGCATTTTCCTTCTCTTCTCTTAAAGCAGAACATTTTCGACTCTGTTGCATGCTACACGGCTTTTTGCATACATATAAAAAAGCATATCTTTGTAGCAGGAATTTTAGAAAATACAGAGAAATGTGAAGAAGAAAAAGAATACCCATATCCTACCACGCAGAGACAGCCACGGTTCATGTTTCAGCATATTTCTCCGTGGGTTGTTTTTTTTCTGCTGAGGGGGAGGATTATTAACACGTGAATGGACCTAAGAACTTTTTAACGGGATCGTACCATTTTGTTGTGATCACCCTGCAGAGGTGAACCAAAGTTTGGTTCAGATGTCAAAACAGGTGATGCCACAGACACATACCGAGAGGATATGAAAAGGTTTGTTACGTTATCAGATTTCTGGGGAAGAGGGGTGCAGGGCAGGCTTCTAGGGAAGTCCAAGAATGGCTCAAGGGAGCAGGGAAAGGCAACTGGCGTTGGTTTTTATTGTGGTCAGAAGGGGGAGGCTGGGGTGAGGGCTCCTGCATAGCCCAGGCCTTGCACGGTTTGCCCGCCCTCTGATGCCAATGGAATGGCGACCCTGCGCTTTCTCGTCAGCTTGCCCAGGTCTGGGGCAGAAAGGGAGAGGGGACGGATGAGCTTGAAAGCTGTCACCAGCCAAACATTGAAACTGGAGTTAAGAGTCTTTATTACTTGCACAGTTTTGCATCTTTGTCTTAAATTTAATGTATGTTCTATGTTGAAGGGTGACCAAGAGTTTTATCGTCCAGCCAAATTTCTTTTGACCCTGGCATCTTGTGGCAACGCCAGTTCTCCCTGTAACTGGTCACTTATTCATTCATCTTCCAGAATGATTTATGGATTCAAAGCACCATTGGTTCTTTTCTTATAAAACAAACAAACGAAAAGATCATGGGAGAATAAAACATGGCATATGTCCTGAAAGCAATGCATCCCTAGGTTTCCCTCGAAAATAAATACGGCTTGCTCGGGGAAAAGCATCCAGAGGGTTTTCTTGTTTGTGAGTATATTTGCATTTTTTATGATCGCACATGGTTCTCGCTATTCTGCAAAATATGACTGCAGAATGTGTGAGTCACATACCTAATCTGCTTTTAAATATTGGTTCTAAAGAACATAGGTACTTGTAATCCTACGGTTGGAGTCCACACCTTATAACAACAAAAGACAGCTCAAGTCAGCTTTGCAAACAGGAATCATAACTAACCGCGGGGCTATTTTTTCCATCTGTAATAAAGAATGTTCCAGCATCTTTAATGACCGAAGATAATCCTCTGTCGTCATCGTGCGCATCTCGGTTATAAAAATATATACGCTGCTTTGAAGAAAGGTTCTGGTCGGCTGATGTCAAGTGAAGGTCAGATTATGGAAAACTGGCATTGTTACAGCAAAAGATGAGGCCTACTTATGTTTTCTCTTGGTATTTTGAATAACGAATCTCACTACGTAGTTTCCAACTTGAAGATTTAATTAAGGGCATGAGGAGTGAGAACATTTTGAATAGATCGGGAAGGTCAGAACAAATTGGAATATCTTATTCCAGGATAAAAAAGCACGTGAAAGAAAGAAAGAAAGAAAGAAAGAAAGAAAGACAAAGAAAGAAAGAAAGAAAGAAAGAAGAAAAGCTATTTGGTAGAAACATTAGCCAATCCTGCTTTTTCCTTCCAATGAAAACGAGCTTGTCGTCTCCGAGAAATAAAGTGGGTATGATTTCTGAAGCGAAGTGGAAAGACTGGCAATGCAATGTCAAAATAGTAGCTAGATGAGGGGGGCCTGAGTGGCTCAGTCGGGGAAGTGTGGGACTTCCACCCAGGTCATGATCTCGCAGCTCGTGAGTTCGAGCCCCGCGTCGGGCTCTGCGCTGACACCTCGGAACGTGGAGCCCGCTTCGGATTCTGTGTCTCGCTCTCTCTCTGCCCCTCCCCCGCTCACGCTCTGTCTGTGTCTCATAAATACATAAATATTTTAAAAAATTAAAAAAAAATAGTAGCTAGATGAGGGCGGCACAAGACAGAAAGGCGGAGGCAGAGTGAACATGACGAGACAGAATGCTCTCCCACGGTTTTTAATTTAGAGAATCGGCTGTTCCTCCTACATCCCCTAAGGGGTATGGCCCAGGCCATGCCGGAAATGCTCCTGGAGCATGCCTTCTGGGACTGCCCTCTCCAGGAAGCTTCCCCACCCCGAGCTCCTGCTCCAGTCACCTGGGAGCCAGGCCAGAGCGGAGCACGCCCTTCTTCCTCCTGGGAGCCCTGTGTGTTAACCTTGAGATGTTTAGCCACTCCATGCTTTTGGCTTCAAACTGCCTCTCCTGTTTTCCACCCTCAGTAAGAGCTCCCTCATTATCTTCACCAGGTATAAGAAACAACCAACATGAACTTGTTCACGCCAAGTGTTGGGGGGGGGGGGGAGAGGGGAGGGACACCGACCCTCTTCCTTCTCGGTTGCCCCGGCTGTGACAGAGGCTGTGGTTACTGACAGCAGCAGAGCAAGGATCCCAGGGCTTCTCCCAGTACAGAATCTCGGAGGCTGTGGCTTTGCGAGCATTTCTGTGCTCCGTAAATCCAGGATGGAAAAGCCAGGGAGACTTAAGACTGGCGTCTAAGCCTCTTATCTCCCGGGCCCCAAGTCATCTAGTGACTGCCCAAAGCACTTGGCGGGAGCCCAGCCTGGATGGCAGGCTGGAGCTGGCCTCCTCATCACATTGCCTCTGCAGGCAGTTCTGGCAAGTGCCTGGGCCAGTGGATGACTGGGCAAACCACCCGACTACAACCTAAAACACAACAGAAACCCTTGTTATGGGCACTCCCGAAGTTGGCCTTCTGATGCACCCGAGGGACATCCCCATGGGCTCTCTGTCTGCCTCTGCCTCCCCCCACCAGCTTCTAAGGCCTCTAGTTGTTGCCAAGCAAGAGCTCTGTGTGGTCATGTTCACTCTTGACCCGGAACAGGAGTGTTTGCGGTGACCTCAGTCTAACAAAGGTCCCGTGAATCTTCTGAAGACGTTAAGGAACTTAACTCCAGATCAAAATAACATGCTTGAGGATCCTTAGATCGCTCGCGTGGCACGTCCATGTCCTATTACTGAGCACTCTGAATTTGTGCCGGGAGAGGTAGTCCTCTACCTTGGGGATCACTGGCGAATTATTTGTGGAGAGTTAAGAACTACCTTGATACACATTCAGGCTAAACCTCGGGCTGTATCACCCTCTAATATTAAAGAGTGAGTACTGATCATGAAAATAAAGATAATGGCCACAATTTGGCAAACACCGACTTTGTGTCAGGTACCATGCTAGGCACTGCCTACGTTCTCCCTAGTTTTCCCAAGAACACGAGACATTTTATGACCCCCGCTTCGCATGTCTGAAAACTGAGGCTCTGGGCGGTGAGGGGACTTGCCCAAGGACACACAGCCTGTTACAGTCAGTTCCACACCGGCTCTGCCTTTTATCTCCCTGCCCCCTCAATCTATTATTTTGGCATTGTATTGGCCATCTTTACAATTCAGTTCAAAAAGTTTGTATCTCGGGGATGACAAGTTCTTTTGAGCTAAGGGGAAAATATTTCTCCCAAATCTCTCTCTCTCTCTCTCTCCCTCTCTTTCTCTGTCTTTAAGAGCTTTCACAGTAAGATAGGCTTTGCTGAACTGTGCATGCTGGGACTGAAGAAAATCAAAATGGCCCCTGAGAACGCCAAGAGCGCCTACCTCACGGGATTGTTTTGGCGGGATTCCAAAATGCGTGTGCGGTTAACACAATGCATATCACACAGTCAGCACTGAAAATATTGACTATCACCACCATGAGGATGGTGACAGTGATAATGACGATGATGCCATGGTGATTGCTGTCAAGAAGTTCACAGTCTAGTGGAGAAGGTACTCAAGTAAACAGATGATCCTAATACAGCATGGTGTGAATAATGCCTGAAGTCAGAGCAGGACCAGGGGGAGGAGGACTCAAGCCAGCCCCGGGGCAGGGGTGTGGCTGGGGACCACGGCATTCCGTCAACACTCAGACACCCAGTGCTTACGGCACCGGGTGACTTACAATGGCCGCTTGTCTATGGGTCTGGGTAAACAGGAACAGAGTTAGGTTCAGACAACTGCTACCTTCATCATTTCGTTTTCCTTGTGCTGCAGAGGACCAGGATCTCTAGCAGCTTTGAAAAATGTCCCCTTGGAGGCTACTGAGGAGTATTTCGGATTTGTATTCCAGTTATCAGAGATCCCATTGTAATATAAAGGGGCAGGCAGGATGGAAAGATAAAGAATTACGGTCGCCTAGGAAACGGAACACTACATTTCCTGTCTCAAGGCTGAAGTTCCGTGCTCGCTGCAGAATGTTTTTTGGGAAGAGTATAAAACCAGGGTTCTTTTGGGTTACTGGAGACTCTGGCTCAGGACACCGGCAAGAGGCCCTTTGTTGACCTTATGTGAATGGCTTCCCCTGGCTCAGGTCACCTGAAGACATGGCATCCTGGTTCCTGGTCATCTGGGAACATGGCTATTCTCAGCCGCCCATAAAAGCAGAGTAAATGTTCCATCATTGGCCAGTTGTCAGTAAGTATCCAATCTGCCCAAAGTGCTATGGCAGACTTTACGAGGGACACCGGATCCCTGTCCTCAGCACTTCCAATCTAGTTAAGAAGATAATGTCCCCAATGTTTATAGCAGCACTATTGACAATAGCCGAAGTATGGGAAGAGCCCAAATGTCCATCGATGGATGACTGGATAAAAAAGATGTGGTATATATATACAATGGAGTACTACTCGGCAATCAAAAAGAAGGAAATCTTGCCATTTGTAACTACGTGGATGGAACTGGAGGGTCTTATGCTAAGTGAAATTAGAGAAAAACAAATATTATGTGGCTTTGTGCATATGGGGAATTTAAGATACTGAACAGATGAACACAAGGGAAGGGAAGCAAAGAGAATATAAAAACAGGGAGGGGGACACAACATAAGAGGCTCTTAAATATAGAGAACGGAGGGTTGCTGGAGGGGTTGTGGGAGGGGGGATGGGCTAAACGGGCAAGGGGCACTAAGGGATCGACTCCTGAGATCATTGTTGTACTATATGCCAACTAACTTGGATATAAATTAAACAATAAATACATTAAAAAAAAAGATAATGTCTACACTAGGAGAGAAGCGTAGACAGTGTGGTGCTATAGTTGGGGTTCAGATACTGAGAGCCCCAGGAGTTTGGAAGAGGGAGAGAGCTGCCTTGCTACATGTAGGTGTTTGAGGGAGGAACAAAAGCATCAGTTGAGTGAGTGGATGGAGAGGTGGGTGGGTAGATGAACGTGGGCCTGGGTACAGCGGCATAACACGGAGGTTTTGAAGCCAGTTGGAGAAGAGCTGCTGTTCTGTCATTTGCTAGCTGAATGGCCTCAGGAGGCTTAACGAACCCCTTCAGACCCAGCTCCCTCGCCTATAAGACAGAGACGACGATACTTGCCTCGGAAGCTTCCTGAGGGATTCATTCGCAGGTGTAGAAAAGTTTTCCAGTGGGCATGGAGTGAGAAGCAGGCCTCAGAAAGGAAAGACGGAGAAGGGCAACCTGTCGGAAGAACTGGAGAATGAGAAGAGTGCCTAGAAAATCTGGAGGCAAAGCAGCGGTGCTCCGAGAGGCTAACCAGAGCCACGGGCTCATGGGCTTAGAACGTCAACTTGGCGCCTGAGTCGAGAGGCCTTGAAATGCCAAGAAGCTGCGGCTTTTCCCTGGGGGTCAGTTAGGAAGACTGACGGTTCAGAAGGAAGCAGAAGGGCTCCCCCTGGGCCCCCTTTCTTCTTCTTCCTCAGCCCGACCTTGATCACATCCGGACTTCCTTTGAACTTGGAGGCTCTCATTTTTTTTTTGTAGTATTTATAGTTCTCCTTACCTATGACAAGTAGTCTCTGGACTTTCTGTGCCCAAGACAGCTGCAGGACAGGGGCAGCCAGCTGTCCCCTCCATCCCCAGGGCAGCCGCCGAAAGGCGACTGCGAACACAAACCCTCTCTTGACCGTTAAGAAGCGAACGACTTTTAAAGATTAGCCGGCACCAAGCGAAACGGGGCCCCTGAACCTCCCCGGTCAGATCCACGCTACCTGGGAATCCGAAGGAGCAGTCGGCCGTGACTCATGCTCTCTCAAGGCTCTGTGCAGAAGGCCGTCTGCCAGCAGATCTGGGGGCTCGGTTCCAGCAGCCAGACGCCTGGGGTTGTCGTGGGGACGGGCTGTGCTTTCCGCCACCACGCAGACCACATGGAGGCTGACACGGGAACCTTCGAGGTGCCTGGAAGGTTTCCTTCCACGGGAGGCAGCAAAGGCAAGGGGAGAGGTTCTTTGTCCCCTGCTTTCTGGAAGCTGGAGTCGAGCGAAAGAGAGCCTAGAGTCCGGCTGACCTCAACGGACAGGGTTGGCCTCAAGGGTGTCGTGCGGGGACACCCTTCAGGGAGCCTGTAAAGTCTGCAGAATTGGGCGGGTATGTGCGTTTTGTGAGGAGACGACCCACGGTTCTCGCCGGCTGCTTTTCGTGCTAAGACCTCCTGCACGTCTGGAATCCATTTGGTCCAGAGAGCACGACTGACTCTCTAGAAGTCACTCCACCGGTGGGCAGCAGAGAAGAGGGTAGAGGCGGGCTCAGCGCCCTCCCGCTGCCCTGACCCCACGAGGGGGCCTGAAGGGAGGTGACAGTCTGTTATTCTGAACATGGGCCCCCGAGACAGAAATGAGAGGCGTCAAGAGAGACCACTCGGAAAGTCCTCGGGGCCACGGGCCCCTTTCCTCCTTCCAGTCGGCCCCTCCCCCATCAGGCAGGCAGTGACCAGGACGACACGGTCTCGGTGACAGGCGTGTGCGATTGCGGAGGCTGCCTCACCGAGGACCCAGCACCCGGAGAGAGGGGGGATTGTTGGGGAGTTTCTGGCCCTCTTAGCTGTCGGCTCAGGAGAAACAAGCAGCTTGAGGATGAGGGGGGAGAAACGGGAGCCCTCTGGGGTCTGAGAGTGACTGCTGCTTTTGTTGTTTTTGTTCGTCCCCATTTATTTGGAAGAGCGGTGGCCACTTGGACCTCACCTCTGTGGAACCTCACCGCAGTCGAAGCGATAAAGAGCCCTCGCTCTGGGGGCCAGCAACTTGGGTTTGAATCCCGGTTCCATTACTTATTACCGATACAACTTCAGGCGAGTTTCTTAACATTCCAGAACTTTTCTCAGGTGGGGAATAGCACATCAGGGCCCACCTTTGGCAGGCTGGCGTGTGCCAACTATTCACACGCAGCCACGCTCTTCTTCCCAGCCCAGCCTCCCTTGCCCTTGGGCCTGCTGTGTGATTGAATTCCTCAGTAAATGGGAGGTGAGGGGAAGGGATGTGCACCGATCCAGGCCTGGCCCAGCAGAACTTCCCCGGTGATCCTCTGGCTTCCCCACTGGCTGGCTGAGGGTGTCTGACAGGAACTTAAAGCCCCGTGGGATGACGGGGCCACCGAGTGGAAGGAGCCTGGCTCCCTGGGTCACCATGTGGAAGGCCAGATACCTGCACTGAACTGTTATTTGAGTGAAAAAAAGCTTTCATTGTGTTGAGATCCTGAGACCCAGGGTTGGGTTTCTACAGCAGTTAGTTTACTTCATAAAGTCGTTGCAAGAATTAAACGAATTAACATATGCAAAGTGCCCAACACAGTGCCTGGAACGTATATACATGAGCTATATACATAATTGCTATTATCATGATATTTGGACGATAGATAGGTAATGAGACAGAGAAAGAGAGAGAATTATCTTTTTTTTTTGAGACATAATTATCTAAAAGGGTTGTAAAGGTAGTGGGCCAGAGTCTTTTCTCCCTGTTTCTTTTGAGATTCGGGACTATATAACGTTAAGGTGCACAGCAGAATCGTTTGAGTTGCATATATTGTGAAATCATCAGCACAAAAAGTTTAGTTAACTTTCATCATTTCAAATAGATGCACCCACAGAAAAGGGAAGAAACATATCTTTTTTTCTTTGGGATGAGGACTCTTGGGACCTACTCTCTTAACACCTTTCAAACACACTATACAACAGAGTTAACTGTAGTCACCACGCTGCGTGTGACACCCTTCCTACCGATCTTAAAACCGGAAGTTGACGCCTCTTGACCACCTTTATCCAATTCCGCCTCCCCCCCTACTTCCGGTAACCACAAATCTGATCTCTTTTTCCAGGAGTTTGGTTTTTTTTGTTTGGTTGGTTGTCTTGTTGTTGGTTTGTTTGTTTTAGATTTCACATATAAGTGAGCTCATATAGTTTTTGTCTTTCTCTGTCTGATTTCTTTCACTTAGGTTGGAGTCTTATTTCTTAGATTATTACCAAGATAATATTAAAAATATATTTTACAGGGTGCCTGAGTGGCTCAGTCAGTTAAGCGTCCAAATCTTGACTTTGGCTCAGGTCCTGGTCTCATGGTTCGTGAGTCTGAGCCCCACATCGGACTCTGCACTGAGTGCCTGGTGCCTGCTTCGGACTCTGTCTCCCACTCTCTCTGTTCCTCCTCCACTTGTTCCCCATCTCTCAAAATAAATAAAAATAATAAACTTTATATATATGCATACATTTACTTTACAGCTGTAGAGTTTGCATTTGGGGGGTAAAAATGCACTGTAGAAAAATAAATGAGGCATTTATTACAACATTTCTATGTTTCTTGAAGAAAAAGAAATGGCAACCACTTTTCTCAAGGAGACACAATCTGGATGAAATAGAGATTTTTTTCTTTAACCAAGTTATTTACGCAAAAATACTATCTTCTCTTTTCCAGTCACATAATTATTAAAATAATTTGCTTGCATGAGGAATAGAAGGAAAGAAGGAAGGAAGGGAGGAAGGAAGGTCATAACTGAGCCTACGTCAGCAGACGTTAGTATTTCTCCTGCAGTGTTGTCTTTCTGTCCCAGTCACAAAGGCTTAACCCCCAAGGTCATCATCAGTTTTTGTTTTTTGTTTTTTGTGGTGTGTGTGTGTGTGTGTGTGTGTGTGTGTGTGTGTGTTTTACTATTACGATGACCTCCTACTAGCCAACCTGCTCCCAGTTTCCTCCTCACGCCTCCCTGCTCACTCCCAAATCCATCTAGCACACTTTCCACAGGATAATTGCCTCAGAATCTGCCTTTGTCACCATCTTTTTCCCGTTCCAAACCCTGCATGGCCCTTGGTTGTTTCTCGCAGAGAATCTCAAACATTCTATAGAAGGGCTATAATGGTAGGGAACAAACTGGTGTGATGTATTCTTTAATCATTTATTGAATTCACTCAAATAACATTTTTGAGCACCTGCTATTAACCAAGGGATACAACAGTTAACAAAACAAGCACAACGTCTCTGCCCTCATGGAGCTTACTCTAGAATGTAGGAAGATAGAGAATAAATAAGTAAGTTAAATCATGATGCATTAAGTGGTGATAAACATAAGGGAAAAAAAGTAACTGTGGAGGAATAATAGTACATATCAAGAGAGGTGATAGGAGGATGTCATTTTATATAAGGTGATCAGGGAAAGATTCACTGAAAAGGGATAGTTAAGCCAAGACCTAAAAGGTAGGGAGGAAAGTATGTACAGAGCTGAGAAAGAGCATTCCAGAAGGAAGAACTTTGGACCAAGAGCAGACTTGGTGTGTTTGAGGGGCAACATGGAGTGCAGTGTGGCTGGCATGCGGTGAGTAGGAGAGTCCAGATCGAGTGAAGGCTAGAAAACAATCAGATGAGAGTTTGGCTTTTACCCTGAGTGAGCTGGGAAGCCATTGGAGGATTCCAAGAACAGACACGTATTGAAATGATCGTTCTGGCTGTTGGATAGCAAAGGGCCCGACAAAGATAGAGCCAGAAGACCAGTAAGGAGCCAAAGATAGTAATTTGAGCAAGAGATGATGGATGATGGAAATTTAGACCAGGGTGGTACCCGTGGAAACTCTAAATATAGTTTGAACATAGATCCAGGACGGTTTTCTGATTGATTGGATGTGGAGTATAAGAGTGAAAGAGTAAAAGAAGAATCCACAGTGTGAAGCCTAAAAATATAAAAGATGGCGTTGTCATTTAATGAGATGGGAGAGAAGCTGGTTTATTGTGGGAAGATTAGGAGTTTCCTTTTTGGGTGTGTGAAGCCAGATGCACATTAGACAACCGAGTGAGGATGACAAGTATGTGGTTGGAATTCAGGGGAAAGGTCCAGGCTGGAGACATAAATTTGGAAGCTGTCACCATATAGATGGTATTTAAATCTGTGAGGCTGGCTGAGATCGCCACTCAGAACACGGGGATAGTGATGACATCAAAGGGCTGAGACTGGGGGCCCCCCAAAACGAACTGGTCTGGTAAATGAGAAGGACCAACAGAGACTGAGGGGTGGCCACTCTGAGAGGAGAGACCAGCAGAACATGGGTCCTAGAAGCCAAGTGAAGGGTGCGTGATCCCAGAAGAGACTGATAAACGACATCAGATTTCTGCAACAGTCAAATAAGCTAAGGCAGTTAATTGGATTTAGCCACATGGAAGCTACTGGGTCCTTGAGCAAAGAGCAAAATGGGAGCAGAATCCTGATAAAGCCATCCCATCAGAAGAGACTGGGAGGAAGAGAAGTAGAAACAGTAAATGTAGACACACTTTGAATGAGTTTTGCTATAAAGGAAGCAAAATAGAGAGGCCATATCTAGAGGAGAATATGGGGTCAGGGGATGGTTTTCCTTAAGTTGGGAGAAATTCTATCGTAATTGTATGTCACCAGAAACTCGAGAGTTCATTGGCTGACGTAGCCTGCCATAAGCATACAATTTGAAACCTTAAAGATGCACAGAAATTTTTCCTTTTACTCTGAAGAATATATGTTTTTTTTTTAAGTTTATTTATTTTGAGGGAGAGAGACAGAGCGTAAGAGCAGAAGAGGGTAAGAGAGACAGAATCCCAAGCAGACGCCATGCTCAGTGCAGAACCTGTAGCAGGACTCAGTCTCCCAACTGTGAAATCATAACCAGAGCCAATATCAAAAGCGTGATGCTCAAGTGACCGAGCCACCCAGGGACCCTGTTTTTTATTTACAAGTCTCTATCCTCTCTGTGATATTGTGATTTATAATAACAGATACACGTATTTGGTCTTTGTCCCCATTTCTGGCACCGAGCTCCTGAAACCCTTGAATTTCTTAAGTGATGAAGACAATAAAGGTGGCTTTTGGAAAGCCCTGAAGTAACCACAGAATGAGGGCTGTTTGCCAGGGAACCCAGCCATGTGATTTGAGCATCCCACCCTCCCTCCGGTGTCTATCAGGATTCCTCCTTTGGTGTATAACAGAAGTCCAATTCAAAGTTAACTAAGCAAATGTGGAATTTACTTGCTCACATAACTAGAAGGTTCAAAGGGGATGAATCAACTGCAGACATAGCAATCAAGCGTTCAGCTAATGTCATTGAGGATCCATCTCTCTGTCTCTGATCCTCTACCTTGACTTCTTTCTCAGACAGGCTCTTTCTAGCGGTGACAAAGACCACCTCCAGCCGCTGCAGACTCCCTTGCTTCCCTAGCACCCGAAATCTCAGGACAGAGAGAGTCTCTTTCCCTGGTAGTTCCAGCAAACCCTGGGAAGAGATTTGATTGGCCCATCGTGAGTCATGTGCCCATTCCTGGACCAATCACTGTGGCCAGGTAGATGCGGAACTCTGATTAGCTAGCCCAGTGTCCCGTGGCTCCACCGTGACCTTAGAACTGAGATCCTCCCTTCTAGCCTGGGGATAAGGGAGAGGTTGTTCCCAAAGGGAAACTGAGGTCCTGTTGCCTGAAAGAAGGGGGATGCATATTACATGAGCAAAAGGAAATATTAATGTCCATTCTACACTACTAATTTCAATTTATTGTTGAAGGAAATTTTCCCATTTTACGCAAGAATTATTGTTGCTTACCTTTTCACATTTTGGGGGCTTATCTTGTCAATTCTGAGAACTTACTAGAAATTAAGTTTTTAAAAAGTAAGAAAATAAGCCAAATGAAACCAGGAAAATGAAATTAATAAAGACAGAAATCTGACATTAAAATAGAAATCAAGAAAATTGTGAAAGAATACATAAAAAACTGAATCATTTAAAAAGATTAATAGACTGAAGACTATAGATGCTCAAGAGGTTGTGGAGAAACGAGAACCCTCTTGCACTGTTGGTGGGAATGCAAATTGGTGCAGCCACTCTGGAAAGCAGTGTGGAGGTTCCTCAGAAAATTAAAATAGACCTACCCTATGACCCAGCAATAGCACTGCTAGGAATTTACCCAAGGGATACAGGAGTACTGATGCATAGGGGCACTTGTACCCCAATGTTTATAGCAGCACTCTCAACAATAGCCAAATTATGGAAAGAGCCTAAATGTCCATCAACTGATGAATGGATAAAGAAATTGTGGTTTCTATACACAATGGAGTACTACGTGGCAATGAGAAAGAATGAATATGGCCCTTTGTAGCAACGTGGATGGAACTGGAGAGTGTGACGCTAAGTGAAATAAGCCATACAGAGAAAGACAGATACCATATGTTTTCACTCTTATGTGGATCCTGAGAAACTTAACAGAAACCCATGGGGGAGGGGAAGGAAAAAAAAAAAAGAGTTTAGAGTGGGAGAGAGCCAAAGCATAAGAGACTCTTAAAAACTGAGAACAAACTGAGGGTTGATGGGGGGTGGGAGGGTGGGGAGGGTGGGTGATGGGTATTGAAGAGGGCACCTTTTGGGATGAGCACTGGGCGTTGTATGGAAACCAATTTGACAATAAATTTCATATATTGAAAAAAATAAAAATAAAAAATAAAAAGATTAATAGATCATATGAGCTTTATAAAGGATAAAAGAAAGAATAAAAGCATACAAACTTATAAATAAAAAAGAAGATACAACCACATATACAGAAGATATCAAAAGCCATAAATGGATGCACAATTGAAAACCTGAGAAATGCATGATTTTTAAATAAAATACAAAATATCAACATTAATCATAAAAGAACTAAAAACATTTTCAAAATTTAAAAATGGGTAATTAATGTTAGCTAATGTTATAGTAGTAATGTATCAAATCAACATGTTATACACCTTAAATTTATATACTGCTATTTGTCAAATTATATCTCAAGAAGAATAAAAAAATATTAAGTTTATTTATTTTGAAAGAGAGAGAGAGAGAGAGAACAAGTGGGAGGGGGGCAGAGAGTGAGGGAGAGAGAGAATCCCAAACAGGAACCGTAAGATGCTGACCTGAGATCAAGTTGTCTTAAGCAACTGAGCCACCCAGGTGCCCCTAAAAACAAAACAACAACAACAACAAAAAAAAATGTAAAGGGATAATTAAATGTTACTTCAGTAATTCTAGGCCATAGAAAAATGTAGAAAGTTCTGTAATTCAGAATTCAAAAAAGACAACCAATCAGTTAAACATGCAAATTTTTTACATTAGCCAATAGAATCCAGCAATGAATCAAAGTAATATTTTCACAGTCAAGTGGTGTTTATTCTAACAGTTCACGGTTAGTTTACTATAAGAAAATCTGTCAACATAATTCACTACTACAACATTTTTCCAATTTTCTATTAATGCTTAACAAATGACCCCAAAACCTAGTGTCCTAAATACATAACAATGTATTATTTCTTGTGATTCTGTGGTGTGGCTGGGTTCAGCTGGGAAGTTCTGTTCATACAGTGTGACTGAATGACTCACGATTGTTCTCAACTGGGAGTTCAGCTAGGCTGGAACATCCAAGATGGCTTCTCATCATTTAGTGATTTAGCCCAAGCTTCGTTACAGTTACAGCGTCTGGCTCCCAGGGGGGAAGGGTTGTTCTAAAAGGACAAATCCCATTGTATAGGGGCTTATCAAGCTCTGGTTGCATCATCTGGTTGCTTATCAAGCTCTGGTCTGCATGTATCATGATGATGCATGATGCAACTTCAATTGGTTGAAGTCACACAAAAAGCTATACAGAAGTGAGAATACTGGAAAATGTAGTTTGTCGGTGTCACCAGTGTAACAGTCTACCAAGAATATGAAAAGAGAAAAATCAAAGGACCCTGCCAACTAGTGCCCAAAACACATTTATAAAAATTTAACGGCCTTTTTTTTTTTTTTTTTTTGGTTTCCTATTTTTGAGAGAGAGATGGCGTGCACTTGTGAGAGCACAAGTGAGGGAGGAGCAGAGAGGGAGACAGAGAATTCAAAGCAGGTTTGGAGCTGTCCACACACACCCCTACGAGGGGCTCCAACCCATGAGCCAGGAGATCATGACCCGAGCCAAAGTCAGACAACCCCAACTGAGCCACCCAGGCACCCCTAATGGCCCTTTCTAATAAAAACTTCAAAGAGGTGTGGGAACCAACTGCAAACATATTAAATCCTGTGAGATCACCAATGTCCAACTCTTTTAAACCTATAAAACAACATTTGCATGTGGTTTAACCTAATATTAACCCAAATGGCAAGTGCTAAAATCATTTTCACTAAAATCTGGAACTTGAACAGAAAGCCGTAATCAATACTATTATTGAACATTGTCTTGGGATTCTAACCAATGCATTGAGACACGAATATGAAATAACTGATATAAATGTCGAAAGAGTCTGATGGTTTATAATATGGTTATGTACTCAGAAAACCCAAGATAATCTTATAAAATATTACTAGAATTAATAAAAGAACTGAATGTTCTGTCTTCTGGCAGTAAACATCTGGGTGAAAAAGTAGTAAATATGTTTCATTCAAAATAAACTAAAGACTTGTCTAGAAATTGATTTAATAAGGACACTTAAATGAAACTATAACATCTGATCAAAGTATCCAAACATAAATCTAACAAATAGAAAAAAAAAGCTTCCCAGTCTTGGTTGAGAAGACGACATAATGTAAAAGTCCATTCTCCCAAAATTAAGATGTAAATTTAATGCAATTACAGTTGGAAGGCCAGCAGCATTAGGAAGGTGAGAATTGGATAAAATTGTCTTAAAATGTATACACAAGGATAAATGCCTGAGAAGAACTAAGGGAAAATATTGAATAGGTAGAAATTTAATATAAATTAAAATTAAGGGGGAAAACTATACAGAGAAAACTTTCCTCCTGTCCTTGTCTCAGATCTGTCCAAGTTTATCTCACCCCCCACCATTTGTATATCCTTCCAGAATTTTGATAGGTGATAGATAGATAGATATACAGAATCTTGTTCTTTCCATATTTTCTACATAAAGGGTATCGTATTATACACTCTGAATCATGTTTTTTACTTACTAAATCTCCAAGGTATTTGTAGTACAAAAGAGCTTTGTGTTGTTTATTACATAGATGCTTCATGTTCTATTGTATAGATATAAAATAATTTATTTAACTAGTTCCCTATTATTGAACGTTGAGGTTGTTTGTAATGTTTTGTTACTGCCACAATGTTACAATGTGAGTGTGTGCGTCTGTGTGTGTGCACGCCTTTTCTCCTAAATATATCTGTAGAATAATTTCCCAAAAGTACCATCGCCAGGAATATACATTTGAAATACTGCCAAATTGCCTGACGTAGGGGTTGCACCAAGGGGTTATGCTTTTACCAGAAATGAATAAGAATCTGCTTGCCCTTAGCATCACCAACAAGTTATGGTACCAAACTTTTGGCTTATTGCCAACTTAAGAGGTGAAAAATGGTATCTCACGTAATTTTCATTTGTCCTTGTTTTTTCCGTCTTGTTAAGAGTGAGATCGAGCATCTTTTAAGAGCCATTTGTAATTCCTTTTCAAAAACTCTTCATATTCTTTGCTTATATTTCTAATTGGTTGAAGGATAAACGAATGAATCAATGGAACAAAGCAGAGAGTCCTAACCATATATTTATAGTTTCAAGTAGGACAAAAGTGATTCTTCTTGTCTAGAAAAGGCAAATTAATAGACATAGAAAATAGATCTGTGGTTGCTTAGGCTAGAGGGTAAACAGATACAAGAAAACTTTTTGGGGTGATGGGAATGTTCTAAAACTGAATTGTGGTGATGGTTGCAAAACTCTATCAACTTACCAAAATCACTTAATGATGGATGAATTTCATAGCATGTAAATTATACTTCAATAAAGCTCCTTTTTTTGAAATTTAAACTTTTAATTCTAGTATAGTTAATAATAGTTTCGGGTGTACAATACAGTGATTCAACAATTCCATACATCACCCAGTGCTCATCACAAGTGCCCTCCTTAATCCCCATCACCTATTTCACTCATCCCCCCCCACCCCCACCCCCGCCCGGTAACCATCAGTTTGTTTTCTATAGTTAAGAGTCTGTTTCTTGGTTTGTTTCTCTCTCTTTTTTTCCCCTTATTCATTTGTTTTGTTTCTTAAATTACACATATGAATGAAATTGTATAGTATGTCTTTCTCTGACTGACTTATTTTGCTTAGCATTATGCTCTCTAGCTCCCTCCATGTTGTTGTAAATCAATAAAACTGTTTTGAAAAAGCGATTTTTCAATCCAATGGGGGAAGGATGAGGCATTAAATAAGGATGGAAGAATAAATGACTATCCAGCCAGAAGAAAATAAAATGAGCCCTTCTCTCACCCCATACGCAACATAAGTTCTAGGTAGATTGAAGATCTATCAGTTTGTTCTCTGTGGTTAAGAGTCTGTTTCTTGGTTTGTTTCTGTCTCTTTTTTTCCTTTATTCATTGTTTTGTTTGTAAAAAGTAAAACAATAATACTAGAACACCACACGTAACATGTAGGGTGGGTGAGAGCTTTTTAATCAATATTGGAAATTCAGAAGCTATAAAGCACATATGTACACATTTGATGAGATAAAAATCGAAAGCTTTGGTTTGGAAAAGACACCATAAACTAAGTCAATAGATAAACATTAGCCCGGGGAGCAAGTCAAAGTTCAAAGTGTGAACAGCTATAATAATAATAATACACAAAGAGATCTTACAAAACAAGGAAGTCAGGGGTAAACACCACAACAGAAAACTGAGCAAAGGATATGAACAGGCAACTCACAGAAAAGCAATCCCAGGCGCCCAACATATATATGAAAAGAAGCTCAAACTCGTGTAATCGGAGAGATAGGAAGTAAAGCCACAACAGGATATCAATTTACACTGATCGGATGGAAAAATCCCTCTGGAGATTTTGGAGAGACCAAAAATCCCTGTTGCTAAAGGGGATATAGGGACTATATAGTACCTTTCTGGTTGGAAATACATATTAATGCAATCTTTTTGGAAAGCAATATGGCAACATCTTTTATGATTAAAAATACGTATGTGTTTGACTCAGGAATTGTACTCCCAGGAATCTATCTCTTTAAGACCTAAGGACATATATTCACAGAAATAGACTCCACTGTAACCAGTGATTAAATAAACAAACCAGCCAGAAACTGGAAACAAACTGAATATCATCTATATGGGAATGGTTACATCAATTATACTACTGCTATCCCATTGAGTTATATGTGACCATTAAAAAGCATAAATTCAAGGGGCCCCTGGGTGGCTCACTCGGTTGAGTGTCTGACTTCGGCTCAGGTCACTTCGGCTCAGGGTTTGTGAGTTTGAGCCCCGCGTCTGGCTCTGTGCTGATAGCACAGAGCCCGGAGCCTGTTTCAGATTCTGTGTCTCCCTCTCTCTCTGACCCTCCCCTGTTCATGCTCTGTCTCTCTCTGTCTCAAAAATAAATAAACGTTAAAAAAAAATTTTTTTTTAAAAAAGCATAAATTCGGGGTGCCTGGGTGGCTCACTTGGTTGAACATTTGACTCTTGGTTTCAGCTCAGGGCATGATCTCATGGTTCATGGGTTCAAGCCCTGCATCCGGCTCTGTGCGGATGGTGCAGAGTCTGCTTGGGATTCTCTCTCTCTCCCTCTCTCTCTGCCCCTCCCACACTCACTCTCTCTGTCACAAAAATTAATGAATACATTAATAAACTTAAAAATTTTTAATTAAAAATAAAAATAAATAAAAAGGATAAATGGGAGCTAAACTGAGTGAATTAAGCGGGATTCCATTAGGTGCTGGAGGAAAAAAGCAAGACACAGAAAAATACAAAAATAATAAAACGGTGATAAACATATATGTATTTATATAGACGTACATTGATGTTTATAGGTGATTATATGACCACGGAGGAAAAATAGTGAAAGGCTAATGTCTTAGTCTCCTCCAGCTGCTATAACAAAATATCACAGACAGGATGGCTTTATCAGCAGACATTCATTTCCCACAGTTCGGGAAGCTGAAGTCCAAGTTCAAGGTGTGGCTAGATTTCATCTCTGGTAAAGACGCTTTTTCTGTCTCCCTGATGGCCCACCTCTGTCCTGTTGGCCAAGAGAGGACGCTCTAAGGTCTCTTCCTCCTCTTATAAAGCCACTAATCCCACCATGGGGGGCTCCACCCTCACTATCTCCCAAAGGCCCCACCTCCTCATCCCATCACATTGAGAGGCAGGACTTCAATACACAAATTTGGAGAAACACAAACATCCAATCCATAACAGATCAATACTAGGTAGTCTATGCAGGTTGCCTGGGGGCACCAAGGCTGCGCTGAGGATGCGACAGAACAACTACAAAGGGAAAGGGGGACCAAAGAAGAAAACAAACTAAGATTCATCGGTTAAAATGAAGATTTACCCTTCACCAGCAGGTTTCAGCGCACCTGACACACAGCTATTGCCTAGGAGATATCGCTCTGTTTTCAAGATGGAAAAATGCGGGCTCAGAGAGGATTATGTCCTCAGCCAGGGCCCCCCCGCAAGGCAGTTTCTGAGGCTCCTGACTTTCCCGTGGCTTGAATCCCAGATAAAGTATATTCCCAGCTAAATAGAAGTCATGGGCGTGGAATCGAGGAGCAAATGTATAGATGGTAAAGGCTGAAGCTTCGAGGACTGGCCTGGGGCGGGGGGTGGTGGTGGTTAGGAAGTGGCCCTGCGACTAGAGCTGCCCAGTGTCACCTGGCTGGGCGGGGCGAGGGTGGAGGCCTCCCTGGGTTTCCGGAACCAGCAGAAGTGAGAGCGGCCGCAGCCCTAGGCTTCAGCTCCAGGGTCTAGCCCCAGGGTCTGCGGCGTCTGCGGCCAGCCGTGGCTTCGGAGGGCTGAGCCGGGAGCAGGAGTGGGCGACCAGATGTAGCAGATGAGCGGGGAAATCTGTTCCTGGGTGGCTCTTGGCAGGACGTTCTGGCAGAGCCCGGGAGGAGGACGGCCAGGCAGGAGGTGGGGGGCGGGGAGAGGGGAGCGGAACGGCCCTTTTTCATTTTTGATTTTGCAGGGCCTTCTGCCCAAGAATCTGGCCTGGCTGCGTGTCTTTGGGAAACTGCAGCTAAATTATAGACAAAGAGAAGAGGCGGAGCGGTTGAGGTGGGAAACGTGGAATTTTCTGGAATTCAGTGGTCAATCTAAATTTCTCATTCTGTGGACTTGGCCCTCAGGACCTGGGGAATCTCAACCCTAAAAAATAAAAGCAAGCAGCGTTTTTTGTTTTTGTTTTTGTTTTCGTTGTTAAAAAGTTTACAACCTGTGATCCCGGACAGTATATCATGAGTGTTCCCCCCAACCCCCCATCCTCCCCCTGGGACGTGACTCCCTCCAGAGCCGGTCCCCTGGGGCAAGTCCGCGGAACTCAGCTAAACTCACGTGTTGCAAAGGAGCAGGGTAGCAACTGTGCTTCGCTATAAGGGGCTCTGGCTTCGCCCCAAGGACGAGGCGTGACCGAGGCCCGGCTCTGCCCGAGCAGCTGCAGGGTAGGGGGGGTCAGCCTGGGCTTGCAGAACCTTCCACTCCTGCCTTGAGCACAGCCATCCGCTGTTTTCCTGCCCCCCCCCCCCCACTTCCCCGGCACTCAGCGCCATAAATGCAGCTCTTAAATAAACGGGAAGCGGGGGACACAGTCCAGAGGGCAAGATTTATTTTTATTTAGAAAGGTTGAAGAGGAAAAATTTAGATCCGATTTAAATATTTACTTGAAGAGGAGATCCACAGACGGCTGTAACATTCTAACCTAGACTCAGGACAAGAGGCTGAACGTTGCTTTTCCGAACTAAGCCATAGGCACCAGAGAAATCCCCTGGCTGAAAGAAAGAAAGAGGCCTGGAGACTCAGGATATCCGTGAAATCTACTTAAGGCCTCAGACCACGTGGCCCAGCTCCTCCTCTCACAGACGTTTGAATGCACGTGACCCTGGGCACCTTGCTCAGGCACTCTAAGCATTCTTGTTTCCATCTGTGACAGATGGAGGGGAGAAGGTATCTCACAAAATTCTTACGAGATTTAAAAAAACGAGAACTTTCATTCTTGTAAAGTGTTGGCACATAGGAAGTGTTTTGTTTTGTTTTGTTTTTCTAATGAAGGTATTTTTTTTAATGTTTATTTTTGAGAGAGAGAGAGAAAGACCACAGGTGGGGGGGGGGGGGCGGGGGGAGGGGTCACACAGAGA
This sequence comes from Prionailurus bengalensis, assembly GCF_016509475.1. NCBI lineage: Eukaryota > Metazoa > Chordata > Mammalia > Carnivora > Felidae > Prionailurus > Prionailurus bengalensis. The sequence goes on along the minus strand of NC_057344.1, from coordinate 184,777,170 downwards.
GGGAGACACAGAATCCAAAGAGGCTCCAGGTTCTTAGCTGTCAGCACAGAGCCCGGCACGGGGCTGGAACTCACAAGTCATGAGATCTTGAGTTGAAGTCGGAGGCTTAACCGACTGAGCCACGCAGGCCCCCAGGAAGTGCTTAATAAAAGCGAGCTTTTACCACTTGACCACAGTAGGCCTACTAAGACTGCTGTGGCCCTCTATCAAGACTCTGTGGGTCTGAGATAGGCCCAGGGGTCTGTATTTCTAGCATGCCCTCCAGAGTTCTCTACTGGGCAACCATGTTCAGGAAGCAGGGTCCCAGGAGCAAAGCCACACAGAAGTGGCCGTTATTCTCACCCCTGAGGAACCATTCGGATTCAGCCTCTTGGCTTCAAAGACGAACAAATGCCTAACACACAGGTTGAACTCAGGCCGCTACCTCTGCCCGGCCTCATCCACCCCGTCTCCCTATGGCACCCTAATTCTTCCAGAGAAATCCCCCCCTCCCCTTCACATGCAACCGCAGTCCTGTCAACTGCACCCCAAACCCAGCCCTTTCTCCCAACCTCTGCCCTTACCTGGGCCAGCTTCCCCTCCTGCTCTGCTATTGACCGTTCTCCATGAACACAGCCAAGGAGCCCTTTATAAAAATGGAGTCAGGCGCCAGGGCCTCTGCGTCTAACCTCACCTGCTCCTCGCTGCCTTGTGCTGTGCTTCAGCCCAGCCGCCTCCTTCCTCCCTCTCACACATGCTAAGCTTGTGCCTGACTCACGGCCTTGGCACTGGCTCTTCCCTCTTCCCTCCGGCTGGCACACTGGCTCGCCCCATCTGCCCTCCAGCCTGCTTTCTCCTCCGAGAGCTCCCAGAGCTCCTGCTTTCTCCTCAGACAAGCCCCCGCCTCCACGCCAGCCCCTCAGACACGTATGCCCCGGCTTCCAGAGCCAAAGGAAGCAGCTGTGTGACCCATGGCGGGTTACTCAGCTTTTCTGGAGCTCCGTTTCCTCACCTCTAACACGGAGATAAGAATCGTACTTACCTCTTAGGGTTGCTAGGAGGATTGTATGAATTTACATGTCCTTTTTTTTTTTAATTTTCAAAATTAAAAATTTTCTCCAGTTTTATTGAGATACAATTGACGTATAGCCGTGTATTAGTTTAAGGTGGACAGCGTAGCTATTTGATATATGTATATATTGTAAAATGATTATCACAATAAGTTTAACACCCATCCCCTCATATAGCTACAAATTTTTTCTTATGATGGGAACTTTTAAGTTCTCTTTTAAGTACTCCTAGGAACTTGCAAATATGCAACTCAGTATTCTTTTTCTTCTAAAAATGATTCGAGAGAGAGAGAGAGAGAGAGAGAATGCATGCAAGAGAGGGAGAGGGGCAGAGGGAGAGAGAGACAATCCCAAGCAGGCCCCACACTCAGCGAGGAGCCTGACGCGGGGCTCGATCCCGTGACGTGAGCCGAAATCAAGAGTCAGACCCTCAAATGGTCGAGCCACCCAGACGCCCCTACAATACGGTATTCTTAACTGTAGTCGTAATGTTATACGTTACATCCCCAGAACTTACCTATCTTATAACTGCAAGTGTACACCTTCTGACCCCCTTCACCTATTTCCATAACCCCCCCACGCCTGCCTCGGAAAACCATACATTTGTCCTCTGTATTTATGAATCATTTATTTTTTAAGATTCCACATATAAGTAAGATCGTACAGTGTTTGTCCTTCTCTGACTTATTTCACTTAGCATCATGCTCTCCAGGTTCATCCATGTTGTTGCAAATGGCAGGATTTCCTTCTTTTTTTATGTCTGAAAAATGTTTCATTATACACACACACACACACACACACACATTCTTTCGCCATCCGTTCATCAATAGAAAATGTACATAGTTTAAAATGGTGCCAGGCCTTTAGTAAGTGCTCAATAAATATAAAGTATTAGCTCATATTTAGGTCACGGGATTAAACTAATTTACTTATGCGTCCACCTCTTCTGTAGACAGTGAGATTGTGGGGGAACTTACTCATTTTATATCCAGGCCAACTGGCAGGCCAACTGCCTGCCGATCCTGGCCAACTGGGTCGAACAGTGTCCCCTGCCCCCCAAATCCATGCCTATACGGAATCTCAGAATGGGGCCTTATTTGGAAATAGAGTCTTTGCAGATGCAAATAGCTAAGGTGAGATCATACTGGATTAGGATGGGCCCTAAATCCAATGACTGGGGTCCTCATAAAAGGCCATGTGAAGATACAGACACTGACACAGAGAGAAGAGAGGGCTATGCAATGAGAGGCAACGATCACCCTGATGTACCTATGACCCCCAAAACGCAAAAGATTGCCAGCAAACACCACAAGCCGGGAGACGCAACAAAGGATTGTCCCCTGGAGCCTCCAGAGAGAGCGTGGCCCCACCGACACCTTGACTTTAGACTTCCAGAACTGGGAGAGAATAAACGTCTGTGGTTCAAACCACCCAGTTCATACTTTGGTGTGGCGGCCCTGGAAAAAATGACCCAACACCCAGTGACTGGTGCGTGAGTGAGTGAGTGAGTGAGTGAATAATTCCGACACCTCCTTCCCCCAAACTCTGACTCCCATGAGAAGGCAAAAGCTTCCCCTCTTCTCCCTAAGACACTGCAGGAGGTTCCTAGGGGTGCTGGGATCCAGAGTCCTTCCCCCTCTCCATCTAGAAGTGGAGAGACCGGTAACTGCCCTGCCTCAGCCAAGGGCAGCTCTACATAAACTGAGCCACCACTGTCACAAAGACAATGGCCTCTGTCCAGGAGGGAGGAAGTTGTTCAGACCCCACCACCGGTGGGACAATACTGGCCGGTGCCCACGGCGTGTAGTTGTGGGCTGACACCCAGCTCCCACAACCACTGCTCTGCCCTCTCTTGGGAAACCTCTCACTTCCTCTCTCACATCCTGGCTATTTATATATATATATCAAGCTGCCTCGTTTTCCCAAGGGGGTCATTTGGTAAAGATAAAAATGGCTCCGAGAAACCACAGACCAAAATACGGTTCTGATGAGAACCGCCCACCTTTCCATGAGCCACTTGGCTTAGAGAGTTCATTCCCTCCCCTCCGCAGGGATCACAGTTTGCCCAGGACGCAAAAGCACCCAGGCTCGGTGGGCCTCTGTCTGGGTCCTGGAGTCCTGGCCTTTTGAGGTCCACCCCGACGTTCTCCAGGACAGGTCGTGGGTTGAAGACATAAGTAATCACAACCGATCTTACTTCCTCTGTGCATCAGGCATCGCGAGCGTCACTGAATGTTCATTACACCTCCAGGGCTAAGGGTTATTATGAACCCCACTTTGCTGATGGGGAAACTGAGGCATTAGGAGGTTGGATAAGTCATCCAAGGTTACACGGCGAATAAGGCATAAACAATAAGCCAGACTGTGATGATGGCAGCCTGGCTCCAGAGCCCAGGCTCCCAGCCACTGCTCGCGGTGCATCTGAAGGACGCGTCTTTGCAGGAGGCAGACCATGGGTCACTGAGGACCCCAAAAAACGATTCCTCTAGGCCTGCTTACCTTGTTTGTTGTGTTTCTAAAAACAGCTAGTATGGATTTTCTTAGCAATCATCCACTACAAACCTTTACTGAAGCACAGAAGAATATGGAATTTGGAGTCAGTGGGACGTAGACTCCATTCCTGGCGATGCCCTACTCGCTGTGTGACCTCGGGCAAGTCACTCAGCCTCTCTGGACCCTGGTTTCTCCATCTGCAAAGTGATGGCACTTACAAGTTGTCTGGCACACAGTAGGCATTCCGCAAGTTTAGTTCTGTCAGCCTCCTTCTGCCCAAGTAGATTTTCCATGAAATTTCACAGTTAAAGAGACATAATGTACTGTCTTAGCCCGTCTGGGCCTCCGTAACAGACTACCATAGACCAGGTGGCTTAATAACAACAGAAATGATTTTCTCACCGTTCTGGAGGGAGAAGAGTCCAAGACGAAGACCCTGGAAGATTCCATGTCTGGTGAGAGCCCACTTCCTTGGTCACGGATGCCTGTCTTCTCCCTGTGTCCTCACGTGGTAGAAGGGAAAACTCTGGTCTCTTCAGTCCCCTATAAGGGCACTAATCCCATGGTTGAGGGCTCCACCATTGTGCCCTGGTCACCTCCTAATGCCGTCACACTGGAGGTTAGGATGTCAGCACATGAATTTGGTGGTGGGGGAGCATAAGCATTCAATCTGTAGCACCACCTGGGTCACACCTCATTTAAGTCAGATCATTATCAAGCCAAGAAATTTGATGGTGACAGGGACCTGCAGAAATTGAGAAGTCTGGTTACTGACCCTGGAGCACCAACTAAGCAATGATAAAGATGTATGGTAAACATTCAGAATGTGGTCCTTGCCGAGCGCCAATGACCTCGTCTCCTGGGGGGACGTAGTGTCCTGGAATGAACGCTGAACCTTGAGGCTAAAGATAAGCTTTGGCCTCCCGGCTCAATAGGGAATTGGTATTAATACCTGCTCTGCCCGGCGGACCCAGTGACTTTGAAGGAGAAGAGGTATGCAGTCAATGAAAAGTGATTTAGGCGCTGTATTGTGACAAGCTCACAAGTGTAAGGCATGGCTGGATAAAGCAGTGTTTGCCATGAAATGAGGGTTTGGGGCAGCGCAGATACCAATCTGAATAGTGTAGGTCAAAGGCTGCGTCCCGGTGTGAGAGGCTGTCCTTGATTCACTCGCCCCACTCTGTGCCCTGGGAGATGCTTCTCTTGGGCACATCATGTCACCGGAGCATCCGACACGGTGCTTCTGCCCTCAGCTTCTGGTCCAGCAAGCCGTCCCTGGTCAGGACTGCAATTTTCTGGGATCACACTCCTGTTGGGTAACCTGTCTTCTCCCATTCCAGCTCTCACCATCTTCCACCAAGAAGGTTGACTGGCTTAAGGAGACCTGTTTAGGGGAGTGGGGAAGAGGGCCAGGAAGAGGAAGGCGGCCAACACAGGGAGCATCCGTGGCACGTTGTGAGCCTTCTGCTCAGACCTCCGGAAACCAGTGTTGTAGAACAAGACTCAGGGCTGTCCTGCCTGCGGGGAGAGGAGGCTGGGGGCTCCTGACACGTGCCTTCCCTCATGGCTGCCATTCATGACTGCCCACACCTCTGTCAACTGCACCTTCACCTAACAACTCTCTTCTCTCCCCCTTGTGTGGGCTCTTTCCTGCCTTGACTCCAAGACCCGCCTTGTCGTCCAGATTATTCTATCTGAATAACCAGTTGTAGTAGATGCTTGTGTCCCCCTTCATCCCTTGTCACTTGCTGTTCCTTTATACACCAACGGCTTCCTCTTCAAGTACCTGCGGGTTCTCTCTGACTGAAGGCTCCCATGACCCTCACACAGGGAGGACGCAGTGTCGGGGCACTGAAGCGCCTAAGAGCAGCCCTTTGAGCAAAGACCAAGGGGATCCAGTGGGTAACATTTCGCCCCTCAAGTGGAATGACTCTGAAGCTCATTCTACAGCTTTCCAGAGGTCTGAGGGGAGCCGCTCACGGCAACAACCTGCTTGTCAACACTCCCTGTAGTGGCCGCCTGCCCTTTCTCCAACCTGCTTCCCCATTCCCCTCACAGTTCTTTGGATCACCTGCCAATTAAGCTGCTTGCCCTTGAATCTGTGTCTCAGAACCTGCTTCTGTGGGAACTCAGCCAGAGGTACCAGATCATCTCATACCTGGATGGATGGGTGCCCGATCGGTATAGGCCACCTCCAAGCCACCAGGGACTAACCCGGATTCCATGGCAGGGTTGATAAGATCTTTCACCAGCAGGCTTCTGCTCACTGTCCAGCTTCACTTTCCCCAGCAACTGTCCCCATTACACCGTCCCGCTTGACCTCCAGGGACCAGTTCTTGGAATATGTTTCAATCCTCTGGCCTTGTGCCATGCTATCTCTGTGCCAGGAACATCCTTCCCCATCATTCATTGGTCTACTTCCCACTTGCCTTCAAGGTGTCAGCCTTCCTTGACCACCCCCCACAAGCAAACACCCCAGCTGGGTGACATGTCCCTCTTACGTGCTCCCAGATTACTCTGTTCTGATATTGCCTACTTTCTCCCACCGGCCTGGAAGCTCCATGATGCAGGAACCCGATCTTACTCATCTTCAAATTCTGAAGCCTAGCACCGTAGGTGCACGGAGGAGGTTTGGAACAAATGCTTGACGAATTAATGAAAAAAAAAAACGTAGCAAATGGACAAAGCTTTTCATTTTGGACACGGAATAAGACACTGCCTCTCACACACACACTAACACAGGGTGAGAATCATGAGGAAAGTCTAGACCACTTTTCGGGCGTTCAGATTACTTCCTGTAAAAGAGGTGGGCTTTGGCTTTGAAGGTGATGAAGGGCGGTGATGGCTGGGCAACGGACTTGGAGAGGATGGGAAGCAGAAGCAGGAGGCGTTCCAGAGCGTAATATCCTAAGGCAGGACATTTCTGAGTCAGCCTGGGAAATGAGGAATGATCTGGGCCAGCAGAGTTCCGGATACCTAGAAGGGTATTGGGGGGGGGGGGGGCAGCAAGGAAGGCGCAGATGGTGGTGTTTCCTCTGACTACACAGACACAGTCCCAAGGCACATGACTTTGCTTATTGTTTGATATACTGACCCTCCCCCCCGGCCCTGCCATCTTTTCTTCCTTCCTCAGCTTCCTCTGTTAATGGGTGAGGCTTCCTGTTAAGTCGTTCTGACAACGGCGTCTTTCAGAGCTTCAGAGACCAGGAATGCCTGCCAACCAAATGACCACTAGAGATCCCCACCGAATTCCATGAAACCATTCCTCCCGCTGCTGACCTGGGCGTTCCAGACCGTGCCAAGGGTCCACGGGGATAGAGAGTGGGAGATGTTGTCTTCACTTTCAGGGGCCCGTCCTTGATACAGGACTCAATGCCACTCAGGAAAAGTAGCTTGTCACTCCAGTTGTTGTCAACAAAGCAGACATATATATATATGTATATATATATATACATATATATATATATATGACTAGTGCAAGAAAGACTATGTAAGGACAACACGCATTTGTAATATTGACAATAAAAGGCCACCAAATCCTAGGATGTTTTCTGAAAATTGAACCACTGGCAATAGTCCCCTATCCACAATTCCGAAATTCATTTAATAGCAAAAATTGACCTGAACTAATGAGAAGTCACTTATAATCATTTGTCTCACTACGAGCAAATAATCGTACCTTTTGCTGCAGGCATATGAATGTGTTTTACTACAGGGTGCTGCCCTGGATTCTGCCTGGGGAGGGGGGTGCATTATATAATATATAGTTTATGGATGCTATTATTTCTCTAGAATACAAAATCTTTTGAGTTCCAGAATGCATCTGGCCCAAAGAGCCTCAGGTGAGGGGTTATGGGCCTAAGCCTATAGAAATTATGTTCAACTTTATTTTAGTGTAGGCGCTTTTTAGGGTATTCCAGCTTTGTGAGGTTGGGGCGCTGGCTATTCCCTTTTCATTGCCTGCCTCCTTCCTGTCCCCTCCTGGATCCATACTCCACTGTCCTGCCCTCTGCCCAGGGAGGCCACAAGTGGATGACCTCATTCTCGCTGACTCCCTTGATGGCCAAGGGCAGGGACCGGCGAAAGAACCGAAGGCCAAGAGAGGGAGGTTGGAGAGTTTCTTTCCACTACTTCTGGCCTCAGTGCCCATCGCTGGCACTTCCTGCCCGGCCGCCCAGTTCACATCCACAGCTGCAACACTCTGTGAGTTGGGGAAGATGATAGCGTCTCCCTCTCCTTCAGCTCTTAGGAGAACTACTCCCCACTGATGCAGACCTTGGGATGCACCCACTGTATGCTTGTTCTCTGCACCCTGCCCACACCTTGTAAGCAGCCCCTTTATTAGCGTTTCTGCACTGCAACCAGCTGGAGCGAACACTTGTTTCCTGCCGCCCAAGGACCAAAGCACCGACAAACGAGAGTCCTTGTAGCGACCTGTCAAATGCATTGACCTGAAGTCAAGAGGCCCTAGTTTACGGGTTGGCTAGTTTGGGGCACTCACGTCACTTTTCTGGTCCTTGGTTTTCCCATCTGTAAAAAGGGGCTGATCATGCCTATGTCGGGGTGTGCTGTGATAATAAAACCAATTGATGTACGTGGAAAAGTCTAGGAAGCTCTAAAGAAGTCCAAAGAATTCAAGAACTCTTAGGAACCTAGAGTTATTCTGAATATTATGCACCACCAACCCCCCCCCCCGCCCCCCGCCACCACCACCGTCCAACTCTTCTAGAGAAAAGAGTGTTTGTGTCTTAATCAGTTCAGGCTGCTATAACAAAAATACCAAAGACTGGGTAGCGTAAGCATTTATTTCTCACAGTTCTGGAGGCTGAGAAGTTCAGAGCAAGGTTGGCAGATTCTGTGTCTTGGGGAGAGCTGGCTTCTTGATTGGCAGGTGATCCTCATCTTCCTGTTGAATCCTCACATGGCAGAGAGAGGGATCCTATATCTCTTCCTCCTTTTATAGAGGTTTAATCCCATCATGAGGGCCCCACCATCTTGACCCAAGTATCTCCCAAGGCTCCACTTCCTACTACCATCCCATTGGGGATTAGGGTTTCAACATATGAACTGGGGGAGAGGTGGGGAACAAACATTCAATCCATAACAATTTGTTTAGAACAAAGTATCCCTATGCTCTCTTCTGAGACCGGAGATGGCCACATGTGACTTGAAAAAGGAAAGCCCATGGTCTTCCCCCTCTCTCCTTCCTAAATGTCCACTTCAGGACTCAGCTGTTCTTTGCTACCTGAGCTTAATTTCTATCATTCACTTCAGTGAGTGTCTTGGCAGAAGTTCGTGTGCTTAATCTTACACTAATCAATCTACTTTTCCTTTTCTATCTTCCACCATTTTGTAATTATTTGGGGTTTCATTTTTATGCCCTTCCAAGTCTTCAACATTCTATCCAGTTTAGGGGCTGCTTTATCTGCTTTAAAGTCACATGCTTCCCTACAGCATAAAGTAATAATCTCTAGCAAGAACTCTATCACTCATGAAAATTCTTTCTTTTTTTTAAAGATTTTATTTTTAAATATTCTCACACCCAACATGGGGCTCGAACTCACACCCCCGAGGTCAAGAGTTGAATACTCTACCAACTGAGCCAGCCAGGCACCTCCAAAATTCTCTTCTCCTCTTTATCCCAACATCATCTCAAGCAAGAATCTCCTATGGATGGTTTGTACCAATAAGAAATTGTTGCTTTGGCTTTAGAAAAATCTAGATCGATTTTTGTGTGTGTGTATGTATGGTCAAAATTCATCAGAAAGATATGCAACTTTCTACTTTACTTTAATCATATAGGCTTGGCCTAAAAATCTGATCTTTTCCTGGAGCTGGTCTTTCCAGCACTACATGGGTGTTCCCCATAAAAGGGAACAATCAACAAGATTAAGTTACTTTGAGTTCTTAATTGATTTTCCAGAACTTCCTCTTCCTATCACAAAACAGAGCCTTCTGAGCAACACATTCAATTTCGCCTAATCCTGCCTGTAGCTTTAGTAAACAAGATACATTCTGGAAATAAAACATGATTTCACATGTAAATGACAAATTGATACTTTCAACCTCCCAATAGCCCTCATTATTTATCTTTACCAAATCCTGTGCCAAAATAGATTCTGTCTTCATGTTGCACACCTTGAGATTGTTCGAATTCCTTTGATCCCTGGAGTTCTGTTGTACCAACGATTTGCTAGAAGTAAAGACGACATTCTTATAGGATTTGGCAATACTTACCTGTGCAAAGATTTTGGTCAGGCTAATCATGGTAATTGTATTTATTTGTTATGACTTGGTGTAATTTTCCTTCTTGATAACTTATACTTTAAAAGAAAAACAGAGTTAACCTCTTTTTTTTTTTTTAAACATTTATTTATTTTTGAGACAGAGAGAGACAGAGCATGAACGGGGGAGGGTCAGAGAGAGAGGGAGACACAGAATCTCAAACAGGCTCCAGGCTCTGAGCTGTCATGTCAGCACAGAGCCCGACGCGGGGCTCAAACTCACAGACTGCGAGATCATGACCTCAGCTGAAGTTGGCCGCTTAACCGACTGAGCCACCCAGGTGCCCCAGAGTTAATCTCTTTTAAGTAAGACATGGCTGGACGCCCCCATTGTATGTATGGTAACCCAAATGGGGAACCGTATGCATCACTAGGTTCTAGGGCGGGAACACACAGTACTTGCTATTACCCACCACCCAGGGCCTACAGAGCAGATGAATGCTCCCTGTGTGTGAGTTGAACAGCACTGAAGTTCAATTCAGAAGAGGTCTCCTTCTTTGATCATGGGTCAGCAAACATTTTCTATAAGGACCAAGTAGTAAATATGTTAGGCTTTTCAAGGCATATGGTCTCTGTTACAGCCTCTCAGTTCTGCCATTGTAGTATAACAGTAGTCATAGACAATAGGGAAACAGATGGGCATGGCTGTGTTCCAATAAAACTTTATTTACAAGATTGGTGTTGGGCTAGATTTTACCCAGGGGCTTATAGCTTGCCATCCCCTGCTACACTGTGCTGTAATCATCTCTAACTTGTATCCTCCGTAAACCATACACTTCTTCTAATGAAGATTCTCCCCTGTTAAAATTTTCAAAAATAAGATTCGGTCACTGGGCAACCCATCGTACAAATAGTTGACTCAGGCAAGACATCAATGGATATTAAAACAAATGGGAGAGTCTGACGAGAAACAAGATACTTATATAGTCTCCAAATACCTCTCTACAGTATACTTACTAATTGCAAAGGGGAAAATAATAACTTTACAGGGGAGGGCAGAAACCCCCTCCATCGAGTGATCGAAGTTAATATACCTGGTTGTGGGATTAATCAACACCGTATGCCTCACTTCTGTGGGATTCTAGCCCAAAGTAAATAACCTGAATCCAATCGTGTGAAAACCTCAAACAAATCCATGTTAAGGGACATGCTACATATATACGCTTCCCAAATATTAATGTCACAAAAGACAAAGACTAAAGAAGTGGTTCAGCTACACAGGAATAGACAGCGAATGCAATGCTTGATCTGGGATTTTTCTTTCTACGATAGACATTATTGGGATGATTGGCAAAATCTGAAAAATTTGTAGTCTGTAAACCGAGGAGGCCTTGGTATCAACGCTTGTTTCCAGATTTTGCTAACTGCACAGTGCTTGTGTCCCTGTTTTTAGTCCGTACAGGCTGACGTATTTACAGGTAAGTGGGCATCACGGCTGCAGCTAGGGTGACCAGTTGTCTCATTTTTCCTGGGCCCGAAGGATGCAGGACTTTTCATGTTAATATCAGGAAAGTCCCAGGCAAAATGGGAGGGGTTGGTCACACTGGCTGCAACTGACCCTCAGAAAGGTCAGGTAAAAAATGTATGTGGGTGCAAAACAAACGTGGTCCGGGTTAACATCTGGGGGATATGAGGGACGAATCTTGGCGCGATTCTTGCAATTTTTCTGTGTCTGAAATTATAGCGAAATAAAAAGGTGAAAGGAAGAAAAGCCCAAAACGGTTTGAAGAAACATCCCCTAAAGCAGATTCCAGTGTGTTGTGTCCCCGCAGCAAGGGCAGGGGACCAGGGCAGAAGCCACACTGATCTGAGTGGCTGGGTGTGCCCATCCCTACTGCGGAATAGGAAGTGGCTGTTTGCAAATATGAGATCGTGCCACAAATATCGACAGGGAAAGTTGTCAGTGATGTGTTGATGAGGCAAATTAGCCCAGCTCCATTCAGCTTGCGTCGCATGAATCCCTGTGGCTGTTGAATCTGTGCGTGTGTAAAACTCTATGCGTACATATGCGTTTCATGGTAATAGGAAGGTCAAAGACAGCAGGGCTCACAAACTTGAGAGTCCATAGAATCACCAGGTGAACTTGTTAAAATGCATATTCATACAGGGCTCTGCTCCTACTAAAGAAGCAGTTTGAGAGGGGACCCATGAATCTGCGCTTCCAATGACCTCCTAGAATCAGCTGTAAATCAAGCTATTTCCAATGGTTTCACCCAGAGAGTAGGAATGTTTACTTTTCACTTTAAAAAAAAATATTTTTTTTAACGTTTACTTTTGAGAGAGAAAGAGAGACAGACCGTGAGCAGGGGAGAGGCAGAGAGAGAGAGAGAGGGAGACACAGAATCCAAAGCAGGCTCCAGGCTCTAAGCTGTCTGCATAGAGGCCGAGGCGGGGCTTAAACCCACAAACCGTGAGATTACGACCTGAGCTGAAGTCGGTCGCTTAACTGACTGAGCCACCCACGTGCCCCCTTACTTCTCATTTTGTACTAATTGTTTTACAAATAGCTACTTTAATTTTTTTTCAAGTTTATTTATTTTGCGAAAGAGGGAGGGAGCGAGAGAAAGCAGGCGAGGGGCAGAGAGAGAAGAGAAAGAGAATCCCAAGCAGGCTCAGTGCTCTCAGCTCAGAGCCCGCCGCGGGGCTCGAACTCACAGACTGTGAGATTGTGACATGAGCTGAGATCAAGAGTCTGACACTTAACCGACTGAGCCACCCAGGCACGCCTCCTTTTTATTTTTTAAAAAGTGGCATTTTATGAATATTTTAAAGCAAGCACGTGCCACTTTTATACTTTTAAAATTTATGTTTGGCCCCTGCCCTGATACCTGTCGTCTCTCACAGCCCCACACCTGCCCGACAGCCCGTGGACTCAAGACCAGAACTTCACTGGCTGTCGACAGCCGAGCCCCAGGGGAAGCAGAACACTGTAAGGCCATCTTGTTTAAGTGCTTCCTGATCTCAGACTCAAGGTAAAGCCCAGGGGTTAGGCCATATATAGAAAAATTATCCGAGCTTCTGGAAACAATGGCTGTGGCATCCTCCAAAAAATGGATGCCAAGGAGACGACACTTAACAAAGGCAGGTTGTGATCTCCCAGGGCAGCTGCTGGAAGCAAGGACAAAGCAAATCCCCCGGGGACTAACTGGTTCCTAAAACAAAAGAACAGCTGGGATTTCTTCCTTAGTGTTTGTGAGCACTTTGCTCTGACCTTGGGTGTCTGTTTCCTTTCCCAGGATAGAGGCCCAGGAAGGTTCTGGGTACCAGAGAAGGTGCGTGGAGAGCAAGGTGGTTGGATGAAATCTCTGCTGTTGGGGAGAGCTGCAAGGAGTGCCGATTCTTCTGGGGTCCGAGAGGATTCTTCCGGGGCCCGTCCCTGCTCTGTGTTGCTTTTGTGTGCCCTGAACAGAGTGGAGAGTGGTGGAGAGAGGAGGGAAGCGATCACACGGGGAAAAATTAAGAACTAAAAGTCTGAATGGAGCCAGCATCTTGTCATTCCTCGTCATTTCCGTGCCACACTCACAGGGGGGTCCAAGCTGCCAGTGTCTCTCCCCCAGCTGGCTGTAATAGCCCTAGACAAGCCATGGCACTAGCAAAAGCTATGATGGCCCTGCTTCTGGTCTAGTCACTTTCAGTCTGTGCTCGACACCGCCATCAAGGTCATTTGCCAATATCTAAATCAGACACACTGTGCTGCACCGGTGCTTCCAAAGGCTTCCCATCTCACTCAGGATGAAGTCCAAACGCCTTAGGATGGCTCCCAAGGTGCTACCCAGCCGGGTTCGCAGACGTCTCTCTGACATTATCTGATACTAGTCTCAGCCTCAATGACTCCTCTATGACTGACTCTTTCTCTAACTACCCAAACGTTTCATGCCTCTGGGCCTCGGTACTTCCCCTTCCCTCTGCCTGGAATGCTTTTCCCTCAGATAGCCGCCTTTCTTTCTCACCAGTGTCAGTTCTCTGCTCAAATAACCCCTTCTCCATGAGGTCTTCTCTTGCAGCTGAGTCTGAAACCAGACTTGATACACTCTCTCTGCTTTACTCTTCTCTTTATCACTTACCACCACCTGACGTGCTATACGTTTAACTTATAGAGTTAACAGAGATTTGTTTTCACGGCTGAATTCTCAGTCCCCAGAACATTTCCTGAAATATAGTAGGCACATAAATACCTGTTGACTGGTTACCAAATGAATGGGAATCTCTCTACTCAAGTTTCTGCATGCCCTGAGCCTGTGCTGCATTTGGTGTGGGGATGCGTGGGTTCTAACGTGATTCATGGAAGAGAGCACCACCTTTAGACTTACGCATGCGTGTGAATAAACACACGACAGGTTCCAGACTGTTTGAAGGGCCTTTGCGTCCAAGCTGCTGTTTCTCTTAAAAGTCCGACCTTACGTCTTAGCAAATACAGTTAAATGCACCCATCTTGTGTTTTAAACATCACCTTGGCTGGAAAAGTTTTAAAGGACTATTATAATTTTGGTTTGGAAATCATTTGGTAATGAGTCACTCAGTGAATTTACAACTGGCTCTGAATTTGAGGGGCTCATCGGCACACCCTTGGGAGTTGTTTTGAAGTGAATCCAAATGTAACTTTCAAATCGTTCTCAAACGCGGTGACGTTTTTATGAATAATCAATGCAGTAGTTAGTGAAAGCTTTGTGCCTTGTAGGCATTTATGTGAGTGCTGGTCAATTCAGATTTTGTAATGTTCCTGGTGTACATTAGAGCTGACCTCGTTTCTTTTGGGGACTCAACCATGTACATGGGCCCCTGCAACCTCAATAGGACCTAAGTTTTGGACCTAGAAAATCCAACAGATAAAACGGTCGTGGCAAGAATCAGGGATCAGAAAAAGGAGATCTCCCTTGACTGCCTGAAACTGTATGTCCTTGATGAGTGTGGGCGTGGCTGGGGGGGGCCCCCCCGTAGATCCTTGATGAGCAGTCAATCATCTGTGGGCGTGGCTGGGAGCCAGGAAGCCACTGCGGGTCTCGCATGGTTGTGCCCTCCCAGTGTGCTGTTGGGCACCAGTTAGCCGAGGACCCATTCTTCACGCGTGGCAGATCTCTGGGGGCCAGGCACACTCCTTCCCTTTGTCACCCTCCTCTCCCCACTTCCATCATCTCCCGGACCCTGGCGGCAGAAGTGTTTTCACTGACATTTTATGACACTTTTGCAGAATTCAGTTGACTCATGTGAGGCAAGATGGGGGATTTTTCTGCAGCAGCCGCCACGTGGGAAAACAGATCAGTTAGTCACATCAGATGCCAAGCCCTGCTGTTGTCTGTGCACAGCATTTTTAATCATGTAGTCTTCAAAGCTGTCCCTCATTTGCAATGACATTAGCCTTGGTGAGGTTTTTTTTCCCCCTCTCTTAAGCTGTCAGTCGCTGAGGTTTTCTTATTGCTTTCTCTGGCTGAGGCACATTTATTTATCACAGAAGAGGCTGACTTTGAAAGGATTCGTGCGAACTCTCTGCGGGAAATGAAAGGAAAACATCTCATTCCCAGCCTGTGCTATCTACCGCAAACCTTTCACAACCAAAAGCTAGTGATTGTCCTGGCGGACAGATGTCATCTCAAGCAAGCATGGATCCCTCTGTTTGTTTTTCTTGCTAACCCTGCACGACTTTGAACCCACTCTGTAAATAAAAGAGCCAGGAGCACAAAACTCTTTACACTTCCTGCCTTCCACCCAGTGTGCTGACATTTCAAAGCCCCATATGTTTCCCTAAGCAACGTTTCATGAAAATACATATTAAAAATAAAAACAGTGTTTAGGTTATTTCAACCCAGGAGAAGAAAGTTGCCTGGGGCTGTTAACTGTGCCCTGTGAAGGGCAGTTTACAGGATGCTGTGATTGTCTCCGCCCCTTCTAATGGCAGTAGGCACTTCTGAAAGGCTTGAAATGGAGATGTGCTTGAAGATCTGTGACAAATGTATGCTTCTTCGTTTAGCCGTGCAAGTTAGAAATATTCTGCACTAAGCCACAGGCAGGATATAGTTTTAGTAAATATTTCCCATCCAAGAATAAACAACTGGGGGCACCTGGGTGGCTCAGTCGTTAAGCGTCCGAGTCTTGATTTTGGCTCAGGTCATGATCTCGCGGTCCATGAGTTGAAGCCCCGAGTCAGGCTCTGTGCTCTCTCAAAAATAAATAAAATAAATGTTAAAAAAAATTAAAATTAAATTAAAAAATGAACAGCTGGATAGAGTTGAAAACAAGTCAGGCCACTAAAGACTTGGAACAGACATTTGCCAGGTTCCTCTTCAGCATGGATACTTCCCTTCCTGCTTTGATTTTCCTTGGGGATACATTCCTCTTCCATTCTCATTGGTGGTCAGGGTGGGATTGATCCAGCCCTCAGCTCCAGGAATGGACTATAACGGGCTCAAGCCAATGATGTATCCCATGCCTCAGGCCACATGGATTGGTCAGGAATGAGCTTGTGATCCAATTTGGGCCAATGATTCATAGCGATAAATGCCTACATCAAGAAAAAAGAGCTCAAATAAACAACCTAACTTTACACCTCAAGGAACCAGAAGAACCAATGAAGCCCAAAGTTAGCAGAAGGAAGGAAATCATGAATATCAGAATGGAAATTATAAGTGAAATAGAGTCTAAAAAGACACAAGGGGGAAAAAAATCAGTGAAACTAAGAGCTGCTCTTGGAAAAGATAAACAAAACAGAGAAACCTTTAGCTAGACATACCAAAAAAAAAAAAAAAAAGTACTCAAATAAAATCAGAAATGAAAGAGGAGAGATTACAACTAACACCACAGAAATGCAGAGACTCCTAAGAGGCTGCTCTGAATGATGGTGTGGCAACAAACTGGACCATCTGGAAGAGATGGACGAATACCTGAAAGCATACAACCGACCAAGACTGAAATTATAAAGAAACGGAAAATCCGAACAGACCTATTCCTCATAAGGAGATGGAATCGGTAACCAAAAACCTCCCAACAAAGAAGAATCCAGGACCAGGTGGCTTCACTGGTGAAATCTGCAAACCATTGAAAGAATTAACCCCAAACCTTCTCGAACTCTTTCAGTTTGGGCCAGCGAGAGAAGTGACGCTCACAGGACTTGTCCGGGAAATACTACAGATTCTCTGTCCCTGGCTCACACCTGCTGTGGCGTGAGGATACGAGGTGTGGAGCTGCCAGAGCAATCCGCTATCCTGGGGAGAGAGCCTGGAGTTGCCAGGAGCCTTTGCGTGGAATCTGGAGATAATACTGTCACCGGTTTAAAACTAGGGAGACTGGAAGAGCCAGATCCTTGGGTGGCTTAGACTTCCTTGAAGCCAGCCCTACCTCTGGACTTTTCAGTTGTGTAAGTCAATAAATTCTCACCGTTGCTTACGCCACGTCCGATTGAATTCTCTGTCAAGTGCAAACACAAGAGACCCAAGT
This sequence comes from Prionailurus bengalensis, assembly GCF_016509475.1. Lineage (NCBI taxonomy): Eukaryota > Metazoa > Chordata > Mammalia > Carnivora > Felidae > Prionailurus > Prionailurus bengalensis. Next base: position 184,759,916 of record NC_057344.1, on the reverse strand, counting down.
GATTCAAAGCCGCTAATGCTCCTCCTGGCCGTGCCTAGCCAGCATCTAAAGAAACTGAAATCTCCCCGTGAATGCGTTTTTGTGTCTGTTATGATGGTTTTTAACTCACCAGCATCCTCCACTCTTCCTTTTCTACATGGAACCTCATTGTCTCTTAGGAAACCACCCTTCCCCCACTCTCACTCCCTGCCACCCTAGCCGACCCCGCCTTCTGGCTCCCACAGTAGACATGTGACCCAGGCATGACCAATCAGGGCATTCCATTCATGTGACTGTTTGATCAGATCGGGGATCAGTAAACTATCCCAAGATGGCCAAGGAAAATCAGATCCAGGACTTTCATTTTAACTCTTATAAAAATGGCAGTTGGAGAATTTGCGGAGGGAAGAGGATGTAAACATCTCGATGGGCATATTTGCACCATGAACTTCGTGCATGGAAAGAACATTCCTGAAAATAAAACAATAGAGAAAAAAAGAAAGACAAGGGATGAAGAGATGGTGAGAGACAGACCAAGTCCTAAACAACTTTGTCTGAGGCCTGGATCCAGCCATACCTGAGGCATGTAAAGCAATAACTTCCTTCTTGTCAAGACAGTTTGAGCTAGGTTTTCTGTCACTTGTAGTTTAGAATCTTGTATAATATGGACCTGAATTTTTTTTTTCGCACTGATACAAGTATTTATTTCTATTTATCGCAAAACTCTTATTTTTCCTTAATGGGAGGTACTTAATGCAGAAAGTCTGGAAAACACGAAGAACATAAAGCGAAATTTGCTTTTAGTGCTACACTTGGAAATTATGACTGCGAACCTATAGTATGTTCTTTGAGTCTTTTCAAGTGCATGCTTATGGACTTCTGTAACATAATTTCCAGATCATGGAGATCGGGAATTTATTAAATTTCTTCTTTTTCACAGATGAAGTAAATTTTTTTTTCTTCTTCTTTTTTTTTTTTTTGATTTACTGTTTACTGTCATAGGCTGATTCCAAATTTTTATTATAAATAATGTTTAAATGAATACACTTATTCATTTCTTTGTATGACATAAACTCCTAGGGGTAGAGTTGCTGGGTAGGGGACATGCTTGCTTAAGGCTTCTTTTTTTTTTTTTTTTTTTTTTTTTTTTGTTAATTAACCTTCTTTCACACTTTATTCCCTGACTTCTGTAGCTTAATTAGCCGCAAAGAATGAATTGTGTCTAAGCGAAAACTGCAAAGCCCAGGCCCAAGGGGCTTGGGCTTAAACATGCTAGCGATCTAGATCGTATGAGATCCATAAACAACGTTTTAAAAAGCAACCATAATATAAAATAGCAGCTCCCCGTGGTTTCTTCAGCTGCATCAAAATTCTCCACAACATCTGGAACTTCATCTTCACCCTCTTCGGTAGCCAGTCTTGCTTTTCCAGCCACAGGTTGCATGGGCAGAGCTCGGTCAGCCTTCTTAAACTAGTCAGACCCACTGCACCGCGATGGTTTAAGATCCTGGGTAGCGTTTCTGTCACCTGCTCGGTCTCCCCATGGCCTGTGATGGTGAAAGCGCTCGCTGCCGGGGAGACCTGAACTGTAGGGTTGTGAAGGTAGATGGCTGTTCCTCGGTTTGGGAACACACTCACTTCTTCAATACCGGAGATCTTGTTCAGCCCTCACTTCTTTAAGGTGAACTGAGGTTTTGTTTGTTTGTTTTTTATCGCCTGCAAACCACTTTCTCCTTTCGGCCAGTGGTTCCTTTCCCACCAACGCACCCTTGTGCTCGCAGGTTGGCGCGTTTCTCCTGGTTGGTGAGAGTTTCTTTCATCTTGTTGGAGCGGAAATGGGGACTCGGGTTGGCGCCCAAGGCGTCTGGGGGGGGGGGACCAGCTGACATTAGGGGCACACACGTGTGGGCGCAGGATGGTGTCTGGGGCTAAGACTTTTGATATAGTTTGTCACATTACTCTGCAGAAGCCTGCTTGAATCTATTCCTCTTGCTGCTCTGCCCGCCACACGATGGCACACACTGGCGACTACTGTTACCTCTATTACGACCGAGACGGACATTTTTTTCACATGTTGGTTGGCTATTTGTATATTTTCTTTTTTAAAAAGGAAATCTTATCTTATTTTTTTTTATTATTAAAGTATATTTGACACACGATGTTGTGTTAGTTTCAGGGGTACAACTTAGTAATTTGCCAAGTCTCTGCATTATGCTGGGTTACCCACAAGTTTGGTTACCATCTGTCCCCTTACAGTATCATTGACCGTATTCCTTCTACTCTGCTTTTTATCCCATGACTTACTCACTCTGTAACTGGAGTCTTGTATCTCCTTCTCCCCGTCACCTATTTTTCCCAACCCCCCACTCTCCTCCACTCTGGCAACCATCAGTTTGTTCTCTGTATTTATAGTTCTGATTCTGCTTTTGGTTTATTTATTTTCTTTCAAGATTCCTTCTAAGAGTGGAATTATATGATGTAGGTCTTTCTCAGTCTTATTTCAGTTAGTATAATGCCCTCTAGGTCCATCCATGCGGTTTCAAATGGCATGATCTCATCTTTTTCATGGCTGTGTAATACTCCGTTAGATATACCACCTTTTCCTCATCCACTTGTCTGTTGTTCGACACTTTGAGTGCCTATCGTATAATGCTGCAATAGACATAGGGGTGCATATATCTTTTCAAGTCAGTGTTTTCATTTTCCCTGGGTAAATACCCAATAGTGGAATTATTGGATCACCGGAGAGTTCTATTTTTCATTTTTTGAGGAACCTCCCTACTGTTTCCCACAGTGGCTGCACCAATTTACATCCCCACCGATAGTGGATGAGGGAACTTTTTTCTCCGTGTCCTTGCCAACACTTCTTGTTTCTCATCTTTTTTTATTTTAGCCATTCTAACAGATGTGAGGTGATAGCTCCTTGTGGTTTTCATTTGCATTTTCCTGCTGATTAGTGACATTGAACATCGTTTCATGTGTCTGTTGGCCACCTGTATGTCTTCTTTACAGGAATGTCTACTCAGTTCTTCTTCCTATATTTTTAAATTTTTTTTAATGTTTATTTATTTCTGAGACAGAGAGAGACAGAGCATGAGTTGGGGAGGGGCAGAGAGAGAGGGGGACACAGAATCCGAAACAGGCTCCAGGCTGTGAGCCGTCAGCACAGAGCCCAATGCCGGGCTCGAACTCACAGACCGCGAGATCATGACCTGAGCCAAAGCCGGACTCTCAACCGACTGAGCCGCCCAGGCAGCCCTCTTCTTCCTATTTTTTAACTAGATTGGGTTTTTGTGGTGTTGAGTTGTAGAAGTAATTTATATATTTTTGATATTAACCCCTTATTGCATATATCATTTGCAAATATGTATTGATATTTTCCATATATTCTTGACTTGCCTCTTTACATCCCAAGGTTTGGAATTCTTTTTCTCTCTTTTCTTTCAGGAGTACCTGGAGAGATAAGGTAATGCCTCCTTATCAATCATTTTAGTTAATTTTTCCACTGACATTTTCTACATGTGCAAAAAACTCCAGACCCCAGTGGATGTATTTTGATTGGAAACATCCATTGTCCGTTGCTTTGAATTTTTTCTAACAATTTTCTCTATCACTGACATGAGTTAATTACATTGCCTCGAGTTAATTACAACTGCCATGAGTTAATTACATTGACTCGAGAGGTACTATTGTGTATTATACTAGTTAATTTAACATGGGTTTGGGACCAAGCTTTCTGGGGCCAAAACCCAGTCCTATCACTTAGCAGTTGTGTGATATTGGATATTGTGCTGAAAATTTCTGTGCGTTTCCCTCATCTGTAAAATGGAGATAATAGTACCGATTACATAAGGTTTTTTTTTCTTTTTAGAACAAGATCAGTTTTTTTTTAATTTTTTATTTTTTTTAATTTACATAAGGTTTTTTACAGTATTATTAAGAGGAGTCAAGCACTTGTGACGGGCCCTCAATAAACACTAACTATTAGTAACAGACTGTGAGAGCTCCACCATGTTGAATGTTTACTGAGTTACAAATGAGGTAAATAACCCGTGTGATCTTCACCACCTCTCTGAATTAACTTCTTTTGATATGTCCACCGTATACATGAAGAAACTAAGATACATAGGGATTAAATAACTTAGCCAAAGTCTCCTTGTTACTGTGGAATTAGGACTCACAGCCACCTGCATTGCCTCTGGGAAAATACAGAAGACAGAATTATTTGCATTTAAATTTTTTTTTAATTTTCTTTGTAATGTTTATTTATTTTTGAGCACGAGCAGGGGAGGGCAGAGAGAGGGAGACACAGAATCCAAAGCAGGCTCCAGGCTCCAAGCTGTCAGCACAGAGCCCAATGTGGGGCTCGAACCCACGAACCGTGAGATCATGACCTGACCCAAAGCCGGGCACTTAACCGGCTGAGCCACCCAGGTGCCCCTTAAAAAAATTTTTTTAAGTTTCTTTATTTTGAGAGAGACAGAGACAACATTAGCAGGGGAAGGGGAGAGAGAGAGGGAGGGAGAGGGAGGATCCCAAGCAGGGTCTGTGCTCTCACTGCAGAGCCCGATGCGGGGCTCACACTAAACTCATGAAACCGTGAGATCATGACTTGAACCAAAACCAAGAGTTGGCCGCTCAACCGACGGAGCCAACCCGACACCCCCAGATTATTTGCATTTTTAAAAAGACCTCTCATTTGAAGACCATCTTTTTGTTAGAAAAGTTCATTTCCATTCCCTCTCTAGGTAGAACGTCACATTCTGCCTATCACTTACACCGTAGAGCAATTTTGTCCAGCAACCTAATACACAGTTAAGGATGACAATTACAATAAAAAGCAGGATATTTAAAACAGTTTAAATCTTTTTAAAGATTTAACACAATTTAAAATTAAAGATTTATGGGGCGCCTGGGTGGCGCAGTCGGTTAAGCGTCCGACTTCAGCCAGGTCACCATCTCGCGGTCTGTGAGTTCGAGCCCCGCGTCGGGCTCTGGGCTGATGGCTCAGAGCCTGGAGCCTGTTTCTGATTCTGTGTCTCCCTCTCTCTCTGCCCCTCCCCCGTTCATGCTCTGTCTCTCTCTGTCCCAAAAATAAATAAACGTTGAAAAAAAAAAATTAAAAAAAAAAAAAAAAGATGAGTGGCATTCTACCTACCACGTTTTTAATTTTAAATAAAAAGACCGTCTCTATTAAGATAGATAGTAGGGCTGTTACCATCATAAACGCTTCTCATTGCCCTTCAATACACCTCACAAAACACTCACTTTGGAAGTTATGGTTATAGTTGATGCCTACATGAATTTCCTCAGGTAAGGTTCAGCTAGATATTCAGCCATAACAACAACACCCACTAAAGCTTGGCATAATGACGTTTCAAGATTTATGAGTCCGTTGGTAGGCAGAAAAGACATTGCTGTTTCTGCTTACTAAAGATTAGTGCCCGGTGTTCAGTAGATATTTATAATGGCTCTGGGTGTGGGTGGTGACGTAAATTGAGAGGACAGAGCAGAGAAAGCTCAGAGCGAAGTGTTATTGGCAATAAAAGATAAGCCCTTCCGGAGAAATAATAATAGATATGAAATAGGAATGAGCCTTCCCTGTCATGCATTTCAGCCCCCTACTGAGATCTGGGGCAAGGAAGTCTCTCCCCTAAACTGGTTACTTAATGGCTTTTTCCCTAGAAGGTTTCACAACCTCTTTTATAAACTGTTAATGTGCTTATTCAATCGTATCATGGGGAAAGGTAACGAATTTTTAACTTTAACCAGGACAGCTTGACCTTGCCATCCTGTCTGGTGACCCAAGGCAGACCCCTGCTCAGAAGCTTTCTCTCCTTATCATAGTCTGTCGCCATAAATGACAAACAGAAAGACTGAAAACCTTCCATTTGCACTTTCGCTTGATTAAAATACTCAAATGTGCGACTATTCAAATGATGTCTTGTCTTAGTCACCAGATCCGCCATTTGGGTCAATACCATGAAGTTGGCTCCCACCTACTCACATCTAAATCCAATCACATAGTTTTGAGGATGGGACGATTCTACTGGGCTTTGAGATGGACAGAGACTGCTTAACACGTATCTGCAGATTCCTCTAAGAAAACATTTTGAAATCGTTTCTCCAAGATCTGGTTTGGCAGATACTTTGATGTCTGTGGGATTAAAGGGTAGGATGGAAACTGTCCTGGGCTGCAAGTCAGAGTTCCTCAGCCCTGGTTCTCACTAGGTGCGTGGTGCCCAAGAGAATTAGCAAGTACTCCGAGCCTCGGTTTCCTCTTCCCTAAAATGGACAAAGAGAATCCACAAGCTGTGTGTGTGCACGCAAGGGGTGACCATTGTGATCTGACCCCGGACTGACTTAATGTGCGTCAACCAGGGACATTAATTTTAGCCTCCTAGCTGTAGCCTCGACTGTCTTAAATGGAGGCAGCCTGATTTGTGAACTCTGGCTTGGTCTAAAGTAGACTCTTCTGGCACTTTCTCCAGAAATTCACTATGGGAGCAGGGATGAAAAGAAAGCACTGAAACATCTGTGGCTGTTCCACATAATTTTGTAGCTGTTGCTTTTGGGCTGAAATCATTGGAATCAAATGGAGATCCTTCTGTCATTCCAAATCATCTCTAGACTAGCCTTTGCTTAGATAGTAAAATACTTGATGGGTCGACATTTTAAAAAGTCCTATTATAAACCATTGCTTCTTGGGGAGCCTTGGGTGGCTGAGTCAGTTAATCCTCCAACTCTTGATTTCAGCTCAGGCCATAATCTCACAGTTTGTAAGTTCGAGCCCCGTGTAGGGTTCTGCGCTGACAGTATGGAACTGCTTGGGATTCTCTCTCTCTCTCTCTCTCTCTCTCTGTCCCTTTCCTGCTTGTGCATGTATGTGTGTGCTCTCTCTCTCAAAATGAATAAAAATAAACATTAAAAAAATTGCTTCTCGAATTCATGATGCCCAAGTATAAAGCACTATGGTCAAGTAGTTAAGAGTGTGAACCCTGGAACCTCACCACCCTCCAATCCTGCTTTTGCCACTTATTAGCTGTGTGACCTTGGACAAGTTACTTATTTGTTTCATTGGTATTTCAGTTTCCTCATTGGTAAATAAAGATCATAAAAGTACCCACCTTATAGGATCATAGGGAGAAAGTGCTTAATTAACAAATGGAAAGGACTTAGAATATTCTAAGTGCTGTGTTCAGAGTTAGCCCTTAGCACAGTGTTTGGCAATTAGAGGCACTGAGTAAATGTTAGCTTTTACGTTACTGTTTTAAATGATAGAGGTCGTGATGCAGGAGGGTGGGAAGAAAGAACAGGACAGGGAGAATAGGACAAATCCATTTAGTTTGTACCCCTTAGTCATCGTATCTACAACTTTTATCAAACCAATTACCTTTCTGGAGAGCTACGAACTTTGCCTGGGCATCCACAGATGCCCAGAACTCAAGATTAGAAGGAAACACAAAGCTCAAATAACAGGTAATTAGAAGGAGCTCACTTTGAAAAATATGTTTGCTTTTTAATGGAGCTTTAAATGAGCTCCTGGGAAGGTTATTATAAAGTGCTTGCTGGCACCAAGTGCCTTAATGGGAAAAGCCTTATTGCAATTTAGTTGTTTAAGTAATATACAGGCCATGTCCCTCCTGGGACTCAGTTCCTGCTGTGGGTGTGTTAAAGGTCTTTTGAATGTCCCAAGGTATTCTGAAGCTTCGGAAAAAAATCACATTTAGAGCTAGAAGTTTCTTTAGAAATCATCTCCTTCCAAGCGACCTTTTTATGGCTGAAGAAACAAGCCCAGAGGGGTTAAAAGATTTGCCTGAGGCCACCACTCGGCAACCAGGGAGCTAAAATCAACATCCACTTTCTTAACTTGTAGCCGGGTTCCTTTCCTGTAACACACTTCCAGTCTCCATAGAGGGAGGAACATGGTGGGGAGGGGGTGCTACATTCAAACAGGAAATTCTCCAATTTTTCCCCTCCCTCATGCAGCAAAAGGGATAAACGGATCACTTACCGGTAGCGACAATTACTATTTAGCAGAGAAATTATCTAGGCCAAGCAATGACTCACCGAATGTTCAGGGTAAAGGTTCATTAGAGGCAGGTAAGATTTCTTGTTTGTTTATTTTTAATTCATCAGCACAAAAACCTGTTGCTGTGTTGGGTCTAGGCAGCAGTTGGTGATGCCTGTGGACAAAGACCGTGGCTGACTACCCAGGAGGTGGGGGGTTTCCACTCCCGGGAATTATTCTAGAAAGCGGTGTAACCTGACACAGGGCCAGCCCGGAGCTTTCCGGTGGGACAGGCCCTCAGCATGCCTACATATAGCTTACCTTTGGGAGATCTCTTCTGCACCCCTTTCATATCTGTCAACAGTACAGGAACCCTCCAGTAAGTAGCCTGACTCGAGGAATAGGACTTCAGTGGTTTGGGCCATTTCATCCACTTATGGCTTCCCAACCTACCTTGGCCATGGCCCACAAAAGAGATTTCTGTAAAAAATCGACCCTACCAGAGGGTCAATCTCACATTTGAACTTGGGGGGAAGATTACAAATGTGCTCAAATGTGCTCAATCTCACATTTGAACTTGGGGGGAAGATTACATAACTGTTTACTGAACTTGACAAGTACTTGCAAATCACCCGCTCTGTTCCATCGATGAATAAACAATCCTTATATGCAAATGATAAACACCCGTGTTTGGCCAGCACTTCCAAGCACTATGTGTCAGCATGTCGGGGAGACTTCACCAGAGAGTTCTCGGCTCCCATCTTTAACTTGGCTGGCCAATCTTTCAGTTACTTTAGTTATGTGAGTGTATGTCACATCTGCCTCTGCAGAGAAGATGCTTCTGCAAAACGGACTTTCACTATACACCAAAGTGTGGACAAAACTGAGCGATAGGAGATCGGTCCTTGCAATTAAGTGTGGGGCCCCCACGGAACTCTCAGGGCTGTGCAGTATTTGTGTGTTCCTGGGACAGTTACCACCTCTGACCTCTGCAGTAGTCTGTTACTGGAGATCCCCTAACCACCAGCTGACAGCTTCTGCAATTCAGAGGCAGACACAAGTTTTCGTTCGTATCTAAGGCCGCATAGGACAATGCCATAAATCTGCCCCTGCAGCCTGAAAACCCTTTAGGACCTCAGTTTTGAAAAACAAAGTGACTGACTGTGAAGTGTGATTTTTCACGGCTCCTGGGATCTCCTTGATACTCTGCACACCCCCCTCCACAAAGTGGCCAGTGCCTGGAGTTCTGCCTGTAGAGACTCATCCTTCCATAAAGAAGTAATTAACCCAGACTGTGCAGGGAGGCTTCCGACCACGTGAACTCTTGAAATTATACATAGAGTTTGAGTGCATGTGCATTTGCCCATTTTCAGCTGTGAAGAGACAATCTTTACGTGTTTGCTGCTACCCAAAAATGTCAATAGCCCACCAAAAGTTTAAGGGTGATTGTTGCTTTTTCTGATAAGATGTTTTAAGTTATGGGGCATTAATGGTGCATGAAAACACATCGACGCCTGGGCATGAATGTTATATACTGCAAAGGAGGCCAACTGAAACCTTGCATAAGCTGCTTTCTAGGGAAAAAAGGCAAACAATAATTTAATTGACTTTTCTCCTAGTTTTCATTCAAAATAAAGTATCTGTATTAGTGAGAGAGAGATTATCATAACATGGATGCCGCCTCTCTATGCTTAACTTCAAAAGTAAGGTCTGAACACACATCTGGTGAGGATTCTGAAACTGACTCTGGAAAGTGTTGTCTCTTAGAACAGCAGTGCTCAGACTTCTATAAAGGGTCAGATAGTAAATATTTTTGGCTTTTCAGGCCACGTGATCTCTGCCAAGCTACACAACTCTGCTGTTGGGTGGAAAGTGGCCATTCACAACATGTAAACAAATGGGAGTGTGCTGTTTCAATAAAACTTTATTACAAAAACAGGTGGTGGGCCAGATTTGGCCCATGGCAGCAGGTTGCCGATCCCTGTTTTAAAGTTTAAAGATGCCGTGGAATGAAAATAATAAGGCTCACATATCTGCCAGGTGTATAATGTATACCAACTTCAAGCTACTTAGCAAAAACAAAATGCCTGATCTTGTTTTCCTGTGGGTTGTTAACCTGGAATCGAAAGTAATTTCAACAAGTATCTCTACATGCTGGCCAAGCCACGGGTGATGTTAAACACCTAACAGTTAAAATTAAGAATTCCACGTGTCAGATTTTTCCAGGGGATAAGACAAAAATAAAACTGGATTCTTTAAAATGTGATTTGTCAGCCCGTGCAACTCAAGGAAATCAGATGTTTGGCAAATGACTAGAGTAAAATAATGCTTTTAGCTTAGGGCCTCACTCCGGGTGGGAAATCCCTCCCTGATCGTCCAAAGGTAGCCTTTCTATTTTTTTCTAGAAACCTGGTATCTTTTAGAATCACAGGCTTCTGGCATTGCAAACACAAGCAGGCAGTGCCTGCCAGGCTTCAGGCTGCTGCTTGTCCAAATGGGGAGAAAAGAGATCCTTGTGATGCTCCAAAAGTCTGCAACTGCTTTCATTTCCCAGGCAACATGGTGGAAAGGCTGGTCCTCTTTTTGTTTTCCCCATTTGAAACAATTAGTCATTTTATCTTCCTGTTTAATATTTCGTTTTGAGTGCTGCCTGGTTAGAACCTTTCGTGTCTGTACAGCAGCAGGCAGGGAAGGAGGCTTGAACAAATGAACTAAGAGGAAAGGAAAGGGGTTGGGATGGGCACCAGAGAAGCCGGGGACAAGTCAATCCCAAGGCGATGGAAGCGTCTAGCAAAACTGAGATCGCTTCGCTGGCTCGAAATATGCTCCCTCGACATTAGTGAGTGCTGAATTCCCTGCAGGAAAAACACTCAAAATGTAAGTAAGCTCTGACCATTGTCCTCCAGGAGCTGAGTCGTGGCCGCAGACACACGGAGACCTGCATGGAGAGATTTTACTTGCCGGAAAACAGATTGAAATTGACACCAGTACTCAGGCTTCACAAATGCCAAGGTAGGAGGTGGTGCAAGAGAGAAATCAGGGCTGCGATGCTTGTGTAAGATTCAGTAGGAAGGAAAGATATTCTTTTTTCTTTTAAAGTCAGGCTTTGGAGGCATAATTTACAAGCAGAAAAAACTCCCTTTTCAGTGCCTACTTCCCTGCATTTTGACACATGCAGTGTTTGGTGGAACACTATTTCCACCACCACAGAAAACTCCCTGGTGCTCCTTTGTAGTCAACCTCTGTGGCCACTCCCAGCCCCTGGCCACCACCGATTTGCTTTCTGTCCCTAGAGTTCTGCCTTTTTTCGCAATGGCAGATAAATGAAATCATACAGTGGGCAGCAGAAAAAAATGAGATTTTTAATCTCAAGAAAAGAGGAGATTTCCAGAGAACGAATATGTCTAAAGCACCGTAAGAAAGAAGGGGAGAGTGGGGCGGGGGAGGGGGAGGGGGGGGAAGGCCCGGGTGGCTTAGTCAGTTGAGCTTCTGACTCTTGATCCCCTCTCAGGTCACGATCTCATGGTTCCTGAGTTCAAGCCCCGCATCAGGCTCTCTGCTGACAGCCCAGGGCCAGCTTCCGATTCTCTGTCCCTCGCTCCCTGCCCCTCCCCCGCTCATGCTTGCGCACGCTCTCTCTCTCTCTCAGAAATAAATAAACATTAGAAAAAAAAATTTTTTTAAAGGGCAGATGGGGCAGCTGGTAAAGGTAGCTGGTGCTATAACAAGAGCCAAGGGTAACGGAGTGTCCTCCCGTATGTTCTTTCCACACAAAGTTCCTAGACGAATACCTGATCCCGTCTGATCCTTACTGTAAACCTTCACTGGTTTCCCCTGCCTTCAGGATAAAGCCCAAACTCTTCAGTGTGGCTTTCCAGGCCTTGCAAGATCTGACCCCCATCGGCTCCTCCAGCCCTGTCTCTCCCCATCCTTCTCCTCCCTGTTCTCTACTTCAAAATCCGTGTGCTGGCCACTCCGTATACACTCTGGTTCTTCCACACGAAGTGTCCTCTCTCCCCAGCAGGCCTTTGGATGTGGGTTTCTATTGGGAGCATTTCCCGGCCCTCCCAGTTTGGTTTCGACATCATTCTGGTGGGCTCCAGCACTCAGACCCCCTTGCCTTGGTGCTTATCAAACCACATCGTAACTGCATGTTTAATTGTGTCTTTCCAACTAGACTTTAAACTCCGTAAAGCTCCAGGGGAGCAGAAGCCACGTCTGTCTTACTTGTGGTTGTTTCTTCGGCATCTGGCAGAGTAGTTCCTCAAGGAATATACTTTAGGTTGAGCCAAAGAGACCAGTGAAATTCAGACAAAATTCAGGGGTGCCTGGGTGGCTCTGACCCAGTTGAGCCTCTGACTCTTGATTTTGGCTCAGGTCATGATCTCGCGGTTTGTGAGTTCAATACCCACGTTGGGCTCTGTGCTCCTCTGTCTCCCTCTTTCTGTGCCCACCCCCTCTCTCTCAAAAAAAAAAAAAAAAAAAAAAAGTAAAAAAAAAATTCAAACAAAATTCAGAAGAGGGAGAAGTTTCTTTTAGTTGGGGGCGGTGGAGGGGCAGGGAAGGGGTGAAAAGTCCAGAAGTGCTTTGGGAAACACTCGGCATTTGAGCTGGGCCCTTGTCCAGGAGCTCCCCTGTAGCGTCATAGTCCACCTGTCCTTCCATACTATGCTTTGTGGAGACAGGGTGGGGTATCTGAAAATTACCTTTCCCAGACTCTCTTGCCATCTGGGCTCAGAGGGAAATCCAAAGGCAGCAGGAGAGTCCTGCTTCGGCTGCGGGAGTGAGGTGGTTGCTGGAGTAGCAGCAGGGTTTGGTGTTCCAGACTGTGGCAGCCCCCGCAGAGGCAACACCCCATTGAGCTGTTGCAGCCTGGGCCAGGGAGAACCCTCTAGCACATCCAGAAGTGACAAGCAGCATGAGTAGCAGGTGTGGATTTAGGGGTTTTAGACCAAGGGTGCTCAACTGTGGCTCCTTTTTTTTCTCCTTCAGCCCTCTTCCTCTTCCCTTTTGCTCTTCCCACCCTTCCAGCATCTCTGAAACCAGTTCCCTGGACTGAATTGAATTCCCTGTGTTTGAAACACCTAGAGTGGTTTCCATTCTCCTGTCCAAACCCAGTCCAATATGGCTTTGAAATCAGGGTAAGGGATAACGACAGGCATTTTGTAGGGGAGAGCGACCATGAGCATAGGTCCAGAGGTGGGATAGTCTGCAGGAGTGTTTGGAGAAATCATCAGTTTGGCTGGGGCATGGTGATTGAATAGGAGAGTGGCAAGAGGAAAAGCCAGGGAGGCACAGCAGGCATATATTGTGGAGGAACTCAAATACTGGGTTGCAGAGTCTGCCCTGGCGTTGATCAATAGACGAGATTCACTGAGGAGTCAGGTGCTATGACTAGAGCTGGTCATGAGAAAATTGTTCTGTTTAGTGGTGAGTGTGATGAATTGGGAAGAAGGGAGGGACCTTCTTCACCCTGGCAAGAATATAATATTTAGAGGTTCTGGGGCTGGATTGGGTGAGATGAATGAGACAGCGAAAATCAAAGATGGCACCACAATTTTCCACCTCATTCACTGAGAGAAAGGTGGGGGCATTAGGCAAGGTCAGGAAGATAGAATTCAAGTGACCTGGAAGCTGTGGAAGGCAGACGAGAATCGGCATCTATATAGCACTATGAATTTTCATCTGTCATCTCATTTGATTTCAATTCCAATTTTCTAGCTCTTTCCACTATACAATTGCTCATTGGCATTGGCCTACAACTTGGCAAAGAAGCTGGATTTATATAACATGATTTGGTAGTCATCTGCATAGAAGAGAGAACCAAAAACATAATGCTGGATGAGATCAGAGAGTAAAAGAATCCAGGCCCACAAGGATGCGTGTGGGCAGGTGGGTGGAAGGATGGAGGGTTGAAGGTGGGAGGAAGTAGAGAAATAGCAGGAAAGCAGGGAGCAGGAGGACCAAGACAGTTCTGGGCCTTGGAGGTCAAGGGAGAGGACTTCATGAAAAATGGAACTTGCCACAAGAGTCACCTCCTGCGAGGTGTTAAGAAGAATGAATACTGAAGAAAATTCCATGGAGTTTGCAGACATCAGTTTCAACGATGCGATGGGGACAGAATCTAGATTTCTAATGGCTAAAGAGTAGTTGAGTAATGGGAACGTAAGAAAGTGAGAATGGCCTGTTTTTCCATTCTCTTGGCCCAGTTGGCATCCATTTCCTCTGCCTAACACAAAGCCCTTCCCTCCTCACACCCTCAGTGACACACCCATGAACTCCCCATCCCGTCTTCATCCAATCTAGGATGGGCCAACTGCTGGGACTGTGTGTACAAAGCTCGCTGACTTGCAATTGCAAGTTTGCACTTCACGTAGGCAGTGTCGGCCTATTGTGCAGGCTGAAGTTAATCGTTAGCGTCAAAGTGTGATGCTCAGCATTGTAGATTAAGGGGGTTTACAGTTAGGCTCAGGGGTTTTTCTTAAGGATGTCTAGCAGTTTATTAAATGAAGGCTAACTGCTTTCCATAACTTCACTAAAAACCATCAGGAAAGAATTATACCACTCCCCACCCCCCACCGCCCTTTTTAATAAATGTAGCTTGTCTCATGTACTTGGCCTTCACTCAAAGTCACAAAATCACATCAATGCACACCATTACTCAATGCATTGAAAGCCGCCTGTCTCACAAGACCCTGGTACACTCCGCAGACCACGCTCTGCATCGTCAGCGAGGTAGGCCGCAGCCGGAGTGAGCAGGCTTCCTGTGCTTTGACAGACGAGCGGAAGCCCAGGTTACAATCTGATTACTTTGCAAGAGTTCCCAACCTTGACCTAAATCGCCCCGCAGAAATCCGTTAACAAATCAGAACAGAGCATCTCTGGTGGCCCCAAGCAAGAGGCATCCAGCTTTCAAAATCCTGGTACGTTCCCCTCCGCGGATGGGGTATACTTTGCCCAGTTGAACCTTTCATACCATGCAGAGCCCTGCTAAATCTAGAGCTAACTCTGCGCCTGACAAAATACCAGCCTTCTAAATTACATTCCGTATGAACAAACACGACTGCAAAACATCCAAACAACGGTGCGGTGGGTGGAAACAGATGTCATCATTTATTTTCAGATTCGTTTATTCAACAATTGAAAAGAGGAATGTTGCTTATTCTACACAACAGCTTCGGATTTGGACAGTTTACTTGTTATTGAAAAAAAATATAGGGCTGTCAAATAGTTTTCTAGATTTTGGAAGTAGTGCCTCCACGAGGAATTCGGTGTTGTTCTGCGACACAAACATAATAGGTCTTCCCTGAAACCTGCTGTAAAAAATTCCGTTGCCCTAAGATAAAATATTTTAAGGTAGCTTAAAAAAAAAAAAAAAAAACGCTCAGAGTCAGTCTGAAACAGCCTGATTTTATTTCTCCTAACGACCAATGCCGATAGCAATGCATACTCATGACTGGCATCTTTGAGTTTGACGTGATCATCTGCAACGGTGAAATCCCAGTTAATTTCCACTGCTGGTCTTGAATTGATTGATTGATTTTTTTCTTAAATGTAAAATTTTAAACAGAGATCCTCCTTCAAGTCATGTTGCTTTCCATCTTTCTTTGGTTATAAGGTGTGTGGGAAGGAGGATGCGGCAGACGTACGGAGGGGTGGCTAGGTGGGTTCGAACCACCTTCCCCTCACCCTCCTTTATGACAAGACACATCTGAGAACAACCAGCGCCTCCCCTTGCTGTCTCAGCTTCATCACCTCCCGTTCACGGCCCAGCCCACTGCCATCTGGCTTCCATTCCATCTCTCCATTCAGGCTGTTCCGAGTCAGATGTTACCAAGGTTTTCCTACTTGCCGATCCGATGACCTATTTTTAGGCCCCTCTTACTTGACCTTTTGGCAGCATTGGCCCCAGCGGCGCAGACCCGAGTTTCTGAACTCACGTGCCTACAGTAACGGGCAAAACCGGGTTCAGTGAAGCGGCACTTGCGGATGCCTTGTGAGCCCTGGAAAGCGGTCACATGGTGGGCATGTGCCCCTTCTAGGAGACCAGCTGCTGCTCAGCTCCGGCTCGATTTTGGCCATGGAAACATGTTAAATCTCTTGATTTTTTTTTTTTTTTTTAAAGCTCAGTTTTTGTGAGACCGTTTCCAATTTTTAGATATTGGCTCAGATTTTTTATAATTTTTTTTAACGTTTATTTATTTTTGAGAGAGACAGGGACAGAGCATGAGCGGGGGAGGGGCAGAGAGAGAGGGAGACACAGAATCTGAAACAGGCTCCAGGCTCTGAGCTGTCAGCACAGAGCCCAGCATGGGGCTCAAACTCAACAACTGCAAGATCATGACCTGAGCTGAAGTCAGACGCTTAACCGATGGAGCCACCCAGGCGCCCCTGGCTCAGATTTTTTTTCAATGCTTGCGGGACAAGCAAACATCTCTCCAGACCTGCTAGGGAAGCCTGTGCTGCAGAAGATTCCTGAGTTCTGCCGGCTTCTGGGCTACCCCTGTCTCTTCTGCCTGTTCATCTCTGCCTTACTTTCGCTCCCTGCCCGCCCCCACCCCCCCACCATCTCTCTCCTGTTGAGGCTCCCTAGTCTATGTCCTTCTTTTTTTTATTATGAATATAATTTATTGTTCAAATTGGCTTCCATACAACATTCAGTGCTCATCCCAACAGGTGCCCTCCTCCGTGCCCATCACCCATTTTCCCCTCTCCCCACCCCTCCCATCCACTCTCAGTTTGTTCTCTGTATTTAAGAGTTTCTTGCTGTTTGCCTCCCTCCCTCTCTGTTTGTAACTATTTTTCCCCCTTCCCCTCCCCCCTGGTCTTCTGTTACGTTTCCCAAGATCCACATATGAGTGAAAACATATGATATCAGTCCTTCTCTGTCCCTAGTCTTCCCCCTCGACTCTCTTCTCCCTCCGCCTCCTGGGTGACGTTGGGAGCCTAGGGCTGGCGCCATGGTTTTGCATCCGATGTGGTGACACGGGAGCCCACGCTCAGAAGGCCTCCGTGCTTGGGGTTTAATGCCGTGCAGCTGCTGTCTTCAAGTTCTTAAAATATCTTTGAATGTGTGTTTTATGAGTGAAGCCTAATGGGACAATGGAGCACGTTCTGGAGGCTTGGCATCTCAATTCTGTGCATTCTCCCTACCTCCCCAGGAAGGGTTCTGGGCTCCTTTCTCTTCGACCTTTGCACCCGTGGGTCCTGCCTGCACCCCCTGCTTCCCGGCCCCCGCTATGCCTCCCCTACCCCTGTCCAAAGTGCTGCCCTTCACCCTGGCAGGAATCTGAGCGCAGGCTCGAGGAGAGTGGAGGTCACAACCAGTGGCATCCGGGGGCAAAGCCCAGCAGCGGTGGCTGTCGCCTCACTCACTCCACCCCCAGGTTGACAGCAGTACAGCTCCATCAGTGGGCTAGTTGGCCAGGGCCAGCCTCTAGCCACCGTTGATCCAAACACCTAGCACATCCTAGCACGGAGGTTGCAACCCATTTGGGGAGGCCCATCTGCTGTGGGTTGGGACAGCTGGCCTGTATAAAGGGGAAATGCCCGATTTGACTTCCTGGCTCCCTGCTGAGGTGTGGCACATTGGTGGTGGGGGTGCAGGGGGGGGGTTGCTGGTGGGAAAGGAAACATGGCAGCGGTTAGGTCCACCTGCATGAGGACTTTGCCAGTCCCAGGGTGGGACCCCTGGCACCTGCAAGGCTCTGAATTCACCCTGCAAGTATCCCCAGGTCCTTTGGGCCCACACCGTGCCTGGGGGAATCTTTTCTTCCTCCTTCTAACTTCCCTGAGTCTGGCTTGTGTTCATTTCTTATGACCAGCTTGAGTCACTGTCCGGGGTCAAGCCAAGAAATCCGTTGCATAATTTTAGTGATTCCAAGTTAAATGTTCTGATATTTGCATTTGGAACTGACATTGCACAATACAAAGATTAGTGGTAAAATTCATGCCAATAAGTTTAAACTTTTATTTATTTAGAACAACGTTAAATAGCAAATATAAACTTCTATGACATTTGGAAACAATTTCAAGTCTCTCCCTTTCTTCAATTTCCCATATCCAGTTGGCCACCAAGTTCCATCAGTTGTACTGAACGTTCCAAGCCCTCCGGTATCTCCGTGCTTGGGTGCGGTATGTGGTGCCTGAACTACCTGTTCAAAACCCAGATCATATATTATCTCCTCCAAAAAGCCTTTTTTGTAACTGAGCAGGCAGAATTAGTCACTCTTTTTTCGGTGACCCAACAGCCTGTTTTTACAATATTTATTGTAATTATTCACTTACATGTCTGTCTCCCTTACTAGGCCATGGGCAAATCAAAGATAGGGTATATTTATTTATCTGTATGCTTTTTATGTCTAGCATAGTTTGTTGTAGACTTTCAGTAAGTGATAAATGGTACAGGAAAAATAAGACAGAATTTACAGGTACCACAAAAGCAGATTCTTGGGGCGCCTGGGTGGCACAGTCGCTTAAGCATCTGAGTCTTGATTTGATCTTATGGTTTGTGAGTTTGAGTCCTACGTCGGGCTGTGGACTGACAGAGCTGAGTCCGCTTGGGATTCTCTGTCTCCCTCTCTCTCTGGCCCTCCTCTGCTTGTGCTCTGTCTCTCTCTCTTTCAAAAAGAAATAAACATTAAAAAAATAGCCTTAAAAAAAAAGAAAAAGCAGATTCTCACGGAGGGTAAATCTATTTGCTAGGGATACTTGAGCTCAGGGGCCAGGGGGGGGGCATAAAATGAAGGTAGACCCGCGTATCTGGGTTGAACGTCTTGGATGTTCATTTCAATCACAGACTTGTTATAAAGAAGGAAAAGAAGAGAAGGAAGCAGCCAAAAAAAAAAAAATTCTTTGCTTCTGACAAAAACATGATTTAATGGAAGTCAATGCGTGATAAGATAATTCCTGTATTTAAACAATTATTTTTTGGAAAGCTGTTAACATGACCCTTTATATTTTAAAAAATGTTTTGACATACAAAAAGCTGTCCATAATGTATATATCTTGATGGGCTTGGAGATACCCATGAAAGGATCACTATCATGTCTGATGTAAACTTATCCATCATCACCAAAACTTTTCTCCTGACCTCTTATATTCCCTCCTCCTCCTCTTCCTCCTCCTCCTTCTCCTGCTTCTTCTTATTTTGTGATAAGAACACTTAACATAAGGTCTGCCTTCTTAGCAAATCTTTAAGTATGCAATACAGTGTTGTTACCCGCAGGCACTACGCGGTACAAGAGATCTCTAGGACTTACTCATCCTGTATAACTGAAACCTCCGTGCCTTTGATAACACCTCCTTGTGTCCCCCTCCTCCCAGCCCCTGGCAAGCACCCTAGTACTCACTCTACTCTCTGCTTCGAAGAGTTTGACTATTTTCTCTTCATCATGTAAGTGGTATCACGACACTTTTTAAAGCTTCATGCTTATTTAAACAATATCAGTGTCATGTCCCAGTATTCATGCATCCCCAACGTTTTTAGTCATACCATACATTGGATCGAGACTGCTCTATGTTCATTACATGTTTTTCTGTGTCTTACAAATAACCCACCCTCCATCCACGTATCAGATGTTGGGATTAAATAGCTTGAGGAGTCAGAGAAAGGAGATGAGGTGCCAAAGTTCTCTGGTGAAAATACTATGAGAAAAATGTACTGACACCAGAGACCATGAATAACATATATTGCATTTTTATCAATATTAAATATGAAATCTGGGGCACGGTCTATTGTAAACCCAAATTTTAAATGTGAGTAATGGCAGAGCAGGAGTTCTTTATTAAAAATGGAGTCATAAAAAATTAACTAAAGTCAGTGCAGGTATGATCCACAACTCCCCTGAAAATGCAGCGGATTATTTTCGGTAAGTCAGTACTTTCTTTTAATTTCGGAAATGAGGCTATCTACCTCTTTCTGGGCAGAGTAATAGGCATTGACCTGGTCTGAGCTGGAGGCGTGGTAAAGTAGAGAGCTCTGTAGCAATTCCTAAATTAACCTTTATAGCTCGATTCTACTGTTTCAGAATGTCTAGATCAAATCATCTTGGGTGTGTTACAAATGCCACTATGTGAGCCCCACTCCAGACCCACTAAATTAGGACCTTTGGAGGAAGGGCTGAGGAAGCTACATTTTTAACAAGCTCTCCATTTCGTCCCAAGTGACCATTAGCTGCTCCAGATTTTAGGAAAACCCAATTTCCAACATAGATACAATACTTTTAGATCGTCAAAGAAAACAACTTTTCATCTCTCTTCAACATCATTGGCAGAATTAGGAGTTCTAGCTTAAGTGAGTTTTCCAGAAGAATTTCAGTTTTCCAGAAGAATTTCATAAGTTCTAGAACTTCTAAATGTTTTAAACATTTTAATGAAAATCCTTCTAAGCTGTGTTATATAATTCACCATCTTCCCAAACAGAATACATTGCACAAATGGGGCATCTTTATTGGTGACTCAGGATCATTATTACAAGTATCCATTATTGTAAGAATAGCTTAAAAAGTTAGGAAGCCTGTAAACCTCCACTAAATGTTCCAGCTGGCTGTGTTTTTATGGTACTGCAGTAGCTTTTTTGGTGTTTTGTTTAAATAATTTTCCTGTTTTCTTCCTTGCTGTCAGGTAACTTTTATTAATGGTGCTATTACTTTTCCTACTTTCTGCTTTCGTCTTTAATAAGCTCTGGGAAAGCATGGGGAGGGAACTCTTTATGAGTAAAGTTTTTGCGTGGGTGCGAGGATGAGTTGGGATGCTTTCAGGTGTAATAAAAAGCCACAATTCAGACTGACTTAGACAATAAGGGAATTCATGATCTCACATAAAAAGCATCCGTGTTTTACATAGTTGAAATCAAACTGTATACACAAGTTTTATCCTGCTTTTTATACTTATTATATCAAGCCATTTCCTATGTCATTAATCCCTCTACAAATATTCTTATACGGAACGTTTCACCATATTCATTAATTCAACAAATGTTTCTGGGGGATTTTCTGTGTGCGAAGCACAGGAAGATGATGGAGATGAAGTGGAGAGCAAGAATAGGCTGGTTCTGGGGCGCCTGGGTGGCTCAGCCTGTTGGGCAACAGACTTTGGCTCAGGTCATGATCTCACTGTTCATGGGTTCGAGCCCCACATCAGGCTTCGTGCTTACAGCTAGGATCTTGGAGCCTTGCTTCGGATTCTGTGTCTCCCTCTCTCTCTCTGCCCCTCCCCCGCTCACGCTCTGTCTCTCAAAAATAAATAAACGTTAAAAAAAAAAAAAAAAAAAAAAAGAATGGGCTGGTTCCCGGTGTCTAGGAGCTGTCAGTTTAGTAAAGTCAGCCATTATTTCTTTAACTGTTATTTTGTTTCTGGATAGTTATTTTGCAACGATAAATAACATTCTAATAAGCATGTTGCTTAATTTGGGGTTTATTTCCATAAGAGTAATTCCTGAAAGGCATTATTGGGTCATATTAAGGTTCCTGTTCTATATATTTTTTGAGATTTTTTTAAATTGTGGTAAAATACATATAAACAGATTTCTAAAATGGATTATACCTGGTTAGGTCTATTGACAGAATTTAAGTAATTCTTTTTCACAGTTTACTTGCCATAATTATATTTTTAAACTGTGTTAGTTAATAGTAGAAAAAAATTCTAGCATCCTTTTAACTGGTATTTCTTCATTCATTAGTCATGTAGGCCATTTTCAACTGTTTATATTTCTACTTTTGTGAAATGTCTATTTATATGTTCACCCTTCTATATATTAAAATCTTAAGATTTTTCTTATAGTCAGAGGTTTTTTTTAATAGAAGATAATTTTCCAATCATCAGATTCACTACACATATTTATCCCAGTTTATTTTAGCATTTTCATTTTGGCTAGGCTTCTTTTTGGATCTAAAGAATATTTTTCACTTTAATGGAGTCAAATTTATCCGTTAGTATGTTTGTAAATGATACAACTTATTCAACTTATTTTAAGCTTAGAAAAGTGTTTTCTACTAAGAGCATATTTCTTCACTGATGTTTTGCATTCAACACTTTGTCTGGAGTTGGACATATGGTGTGAGATGAACAGCAATTTATTTCCTTCTAAATAGCTAAGCGATTTCTATGGACTCTTTTTATTGCTAGCCTTTGTTCACCTTTCTGCTACATTTGACTGCTGCTAACCACTTCTTTTCAAAGTTCGTCTACTTTTTGGCTGCTCACTCTCTCCTGGTTTTCCTTGCACAGTTTTGTTATTTCTTTTCAGCTTCCTTCACTGCACCTCCTCTTTCTCTATCCATTTCTAAGATCAATTTCAACCCTTTCTTCTTTTTAGGTTACACATTCTTTCTGAGTAATCTGCCTCTTGGATCCATTTGCAAATGATGCCCTGCCATTTCTAAAACCTTTGGCAGACGCTTCTACCTGGGTTGCAGGTCTATGTGCTCAGTCATGGATTCATTCAATATCCACCAAATAGTAATTGAACATCTACTCTCCCAGGCACTTGTCTGGGCTCATACTTGTGGGCGAGAATGGCAATATGGTAAGTCTATACAACATACAGTATTTTTTTTAGGTAAGATAAGAGCTATGGAGAAAACTAAAGCAGGCAAGGAAGTTCAAACGTGTCTGTGGGTGGATGTGGGGGTTGCAGTTTTTTACCAAGTGGTCAGGGAAAGCCCCACTGAGGAGGAGACATTTATGCAAAGAGCTGAAGGAGACAGACGAGAGAGCAAACATGTGGTTATCCGTTGGAAGAACATTTCAGAAGGAAAAGCAAATGCAAAAACCTTGAGGCAATGCTGTATCTGGTTTGTTTCAGGAATGAGGAGACCCCACGGCTCCCCCAAATTAAAGGAGGAGAGAGCAACAAGATGTAAGGTCAGAGGTGTAATTGGAGCCAGATAACACAGGACCCAGTCACCATTTAATGGCTTTTCCTCCAAGAAAAATGGGCTGTTTGAGGGTATTAAGAAGAGAAATAACATGACCTCTGGCAGATGTGTCGCGAATAGAATTTGGAGGGCAAGGGCAAAGCAGGGAAGCCGGTTAAGAGGCAAGTGCAATAACCCAAGCAACTCAGGGTTGCTTGGACCAGAGCGGTAGCTGCAGACGTGATAAAAAATGGTCAGATTATTTTTCTATTTCAAAGTTAGGGTCAATAGGATTTGCTGGGTGACTAGATGTAGGGATGAGAGGAAGGGTCTCTCAGTCACTGACTGAGATGGGAATGTAGAGAGAAGCAAGTTTGGGAGAGAATATCAGGAGCATGGTTTTTGAACATGTGAATTTGGGATGTTAATTAGATATTCAAGTGGAGATGTCAATATGAATCTGGAGTTTACATGATAGCTCTGAGCTGGAGAAATGGATTTGGGAGTCAACAAAAGATGATGGCATTTAAAGCCATGAACGCGGATGAAATTACCAAAGTGTCAGTGTAGGTAGAGAAGAGGTCTACACCCCGTGCTCTGGGAGCTCTGTCATATATTGAAATTGTTACTCCATTTTTGCACCTGCATATACTAAAGACATTTCAAACTAACTCTATCTCAAATTCAATTGCCCCTTCTCTTTAGTTCTTCAGTTCTATGTACAGAACCACCATTTTGGTAGAATAGCAAGTATCACTTTGAGCTTCCTGGTGGCCAAAGAATGAATACCACTTGTCAAATTCTCAGACGTCTTGTTGCCATTGTTACTTCCTTCTCTTTCTTGACAATAATAAGCCACTAGCTTTTCTAAAGATCCCCTCCCACCCATTTTTGCTCCTGTGGGTGTACATCACTATGGCTTTCTTCCATCTGTCTGACCACATTGCTCATTAGGTAGAAATGAATTTCGAGGTTTAGATCTTCCAAATTATAATAGGGTGTACTTCAAAATAGCTTTTGAAGTGGTTTGATATTAAAATGCACACACACACACACACACACACACACACACACACACATCATGAGTTTGAGACCTCACAATGCCAAGCTCTATTATTCAATTATTTACATGCTATTGTTGAGCAAAATATGATTGTTCTCCAAAGAGTGCATATTTACTGTTCTTTAAGAAAGTTTTTGCTTTCTCCATTTAATAAAAGTTCAGATGATATTACTGTGATTAGAATGCCTTTCTCTTCCTCTTTGTCTAGTTAGTCTTTGATTTGGTAACAGCTTCTTGTCCTTCAAAGCCATCTCAACTGTCATCTCCTCCAAGAAGTCTTCCCTGGTGCCCCAGGAAGGCTGTGGTTATGGAGCATTCTAGTTTTACCTGTATCATCTCATTTTGTCTGTAAATATTTATACATATGTGTCCATCATTAGATGGAAAGCTGCTTGGGAGCAATCAATCTCTCTCTCTTTTTTTAAAAAGTTTATTTATTTTGAGAGAGAGAGCTAGAGAGAGCACATGCACGTGCAAGCAGGGAAAAGGCAGGGAGAGATGGAGAGAGAGAATCCCAAGTAGGCTCCAGGCTGTCAGCAGGCAGCCTCACCCAGGGCTCAATCTCATGAACTGTGAGATCATGACCTGAGCAGAATTCAAGAGCCTGAGGTTTAAATGACTGAGCTCCACAATTGACTGAGCATCCTGGCAATTGCTTTCTTTTCTTTTTTTTTTAACCTTCTGATGTCCAGCAAGTAGCACAGTGACTGGCACTAGTAATCAATTAGGAATTATAATTGATTGATTTGTAATCAATGAGTAATTGTGTAATTAGTAAGACAAAGGGTGTAATCCTGAGCAACTGAATTAATGTCCTTTGCAAACAAGAGAGCTTTAATTAGTACATGGAATGTTAGTTACCTGGAATTTAAATAAAAATTTGGAGAAATAAAAAAAATAATAAGCACCTGGAAAAATTAAGATTCTCTTTTTGTTGGGGGCGCCTGGGTGGCTCAGTAGGTTAAGCATCCCACTTTGGCCCAGGTCATGATCTCACAGTTTGTGAGTTCGAGCCCCGTGTCAGGCTCTGTCCTGGCAGCTTGGAACCTGGAACCTGCTTCGGATTCTGTGTCTCCCTCTCTCTCTGCCCCTTCCCAGCTCATGCTCGCACTCTGTCTCTGTCAAAAATAAATAAACTTAAAAAAAAAAAAGATTTTCTTTTTCTTGGGTGCACCTCTGAAGCTATATCATGTCAACTCTAAAACCTAAATCATTTCCCAGGTTTTAGGATCTCCCAACACACTTACATTTGCAACTGTTGGTTGGCTCTGAAGATAAGGGACATTTTCATTATTTTTATAGCCAACTCATGTATGCTATCATGTTAATGGAAGGTTCTTTTAGGGATTGCACTTAGATCGCTATTGCTTTTTAAACCATATTTTCTGCCACTCTACATTTGATTGTCTACCAGGTGCCAGGACTGTCTTAAATACCGTACTTATTTAAGCTTCAAGAGAGTCTTGTAATTTAGGTTTATTATTTTACATAGACAGGCCTTGTTATGGGTTGAATTGTGCCCTCCCCCATTCATATGGGAAGCCCTAACCCCCAGTACTCCAGAATGTGACTTTATTTGGAGATAGGGCCTTTGCAGGGGTAATCAAGTTCAAGTGAGGTTGTTAAGGTGGGCTTTGGTTCAATTTGACTGGTGTCCTTAAAAAATGGGGAAATGGACATATCCATAGAGGGAAGACAATGTGAAGAGACACAGGGAGATGTCCATCTACACGCCAAGGAAACAGATGGGGAACAGAGCCTGTTTTCACAGCCCTCAGAAGGAACCAGCCCTGCTGACACCCTGACCCTGGACTTTTGGCTTTCAGAATTTGCACGACAAATTTTTGTCCCATAAGCCACCTGGTCTGTGGTACTTTGTTGCGGCAGCCCTGGCAAACGAATACAGACACATAGTTTGGTTTTTCAGTGGCAAAAAAAAAAAAAAAAAAAAAAAAAAAAAAAAAAAAAAAAATGTAGACCAATACCAGGATTGACTGGTTGCCAAGAGTTTTCCTTTTATTTTGAAGTATACTCTTTGACATCTCAAACTTTGGCTGAGGGGTGCAAAGTGTGTAAACCTGACCTACTGAATTTCCTTTAATAGAGTCACTTGGGATCATTTGATCATTAGTTTAACTAAATTCCTTCTTTGCAGTTCTTTAAATATTTATTTTATTCTGTACTACCTCTACGGGTAGTGAAGCCGATAAATGTGTTCCTTGCTGTGATAAGTACTATTCCTTCTATGTGCACCTGCTTAGTGCATGAAAAACAATACAGAAAGGGCACATTTAGAGAACACGTGAATAATCTCATGGTGTTAAATTCAGTCTATATGCTCATGGCTCCTGCATTGAAATCTTCAGCTTGGGCTTCTCCTCTGGACTCCAGGATTGTTTATCAAACTGTCCACTGACATTTTTGCCCGATGCCTAATAGCATCTCCAGTTGAACCTACTCCAAAATAAGCTTCTAAACCTCCATCACCACCACCACCACCTGCCCCCAACCCACTCTCCTCACAATGTCCCCCACGGGAGGTAATTCTATGCTTCCAGACGCTTCTGTCAAACATTTCGGCATTATCTTTCGTTTTGCTCTCTGACACGTCGGATTTCGTTGGTCTGGGAAGCCTGTTGATTCTTCCTTTTAAGATTTACCAAGAATTCCACCACTTTAACCATCACTTCTGCTCCTATTCTGACCCAAACTTCCATCATCTCTTGTCTGGGTTATTGCAGGAGGCTCCTAACTCTTGTTCCTGTTCCTGCCATGAAATAACTAGAGTGAAGCAATAAAGAAAGGATGCCTGTGGAGGTGGGGGAGGGGATGGGATGGGTGAAATAGGTGATGTGGATTAAGGAGGGCACTTGTGATGAGCACTGGGGTGGTATGGAAGTGCTGAATCACTATATTGCACACCTGAAACTAACAGTACACTGTATGTTAACTAATTGAATTTTAAATTAAAAGAAAAAAAAGTATGTCTGATTGCATTGACGCTACTCAAAAACTTCCACTGGTTTCTGAACTCATTCAGAGGGAAAGGCTAAATAAAGTTCTTACCATGATCTGTAACATCCTGCACGTTATGGCCCCTATCACGTCTCTTACAGTTTCTACTATTCTCTCCCTCGGTCTACTCTGGCCTTAGTAGACTACCTTCTTGCTATTTCTGAAACAAGCCACACACACCGTTTCCCCCAAACCTTTCTGCTTACAGGGGTCCTCTCACCCCAGATAACTGTATAATTATTTCACTTCATTCAAGTCCTTACTAAAAAGTCACCTCCACCCTCGCTTTCTTAACCCCTTTAGCGCTTATCAATGTTTAACACGTGACATATTTTACTTATTTATCTCACATATCACCGATCAGATTCCTCAATTAGAATGTAATTCCGGGGCGCCTGGGTGGCGCAGTCGGTTAAGCGGCCGACTTCAGCCAGGTCACGATCTCACGGACCATGAGTTCGAGCCCCGCGTCAGGCTCTGGGCTGATGGCTCAGAACCTGGAGCCTGTTTCCGATTCTGTGTCTCCCTCTCTCTCTGACCCTCCCCCGTTCATGCTTTGTCTCTCTCTGTCCCAAAAATAAATAAACGTTGAAAAAACAACAACAAAAAAAAATTTAGAATGTAATTCCAAGGGGTGGGTTTCCTTTTCTCCTTTTATTGTGTCATAGTAAAAGGGCCCGATCAATTTTGGCTATAGAGCACTAATTTGTCCCAGTTAGAGAGACTACTTTAAAATCTTATTATCTTTTCCCTTCTGGATTGGTAATAATGCTCTGAGAATGTGCTCCTCCATAATTTGAACCTCCACATTTCTAGGCTTTCTGCTTTGCATGTCAGGAAGCTTGTTCCCAATCTCTCCCGTGATATTCCACTTCCCCATTGCAAACACATTTTGGAACACCTTTGTGTAAATTTTAAAACATTTACCAGTTCCTGGAAGCTATATTATGGGAAGTACGAAATTATTCATAAACTCACTTGATTTTAATTTTTTGAGGCAAGAGCCTCTTGAACAAACTGTTTTCTTAACAATTTAGCCACGCCAGAGGTTGTAGAACCAGCATTTGATGGTGGCAGAAATTATGAAATAACAAAGCATGAATGAATGAATGAATGAAGGAAGGAATGAATGAAGGAAATGTCTATCTTTCCTTTCATACACATACCTGACTGTGAGCTTCTCAGGTCTTAGACATAATAGGGATTCTCTTATTTATCTTTGATCCTATTACCTGACCCCTAAAATGCATTCAGTATTTGAAAGCATGAAGGGCTTGTCTTAGTTCACCGTGCTTTTTATGCCTTGGTCCTCCCATGTTTCAGCCATCATCATTATATCGGAGCCAGTTTATGTCGCTCCCTGGATTTGCTTTGCCATCGTTTTCTGTGTAATGCTTTGATTACCATCTAGAACATTACTGCACTGCAACAGCCTCCTTCCAGGTTACAGAAGGGCTACTTCAATCTTCACTGAAGGGAGACTTACTGAACTCTGAGGCAGCCTTGGTGGTAATGGCCTTGATGTTGTGAGGCTGTTTGCTCGAGGTCCCTTATGCTGCTTTGGGATATAACTTAATAATGTCTTGCTTCATGCCTTGAATCCCCAGCTTTTTTAAGGGGAGGCAGGATTCAAAAGTATGGGGGAGGCGGGGTGGGGACAGGGGTGGTTCATATCTCCTGCAATAACCTTTGATTGACGGGAACGAGGAACTCCGGTGTTCTTCCTTCCTCTGTTCCAAAACACTGTGGTCTCCCAAGTCCTCCATGGAGACATCAGGTGAGACCGAACAGCCAGCACCCTTTCTTGTACCTCTGTGGCCAGCTCAGTAGTTCGTCTTCTTGATTTTTTGCTACCTCTTTCCCTACTTCATTTCCCCTTCCCCCTCGCTCTTGCTTCGCTGGGGTTATATTCTCCAAGGAATTCCTGTTATATAGGCCTTTACCTCGGGTCCTGTGTTCTTGGAAACCTGGATTAGAATATCATTGACTGTCCCTCCAGGCATATGACGCTGTAAAGCTTTTTACGTGCCTAGTTTTGTTGTATGTGCTTTTATGTATTTTTCATGTGTTCTTTCCACTTTCCTCTTTTGTGCAATTTATTTATTTTATTTTTTAATTTTTTTTTTTTTTATGTTTGATTTAGTTTTGAGAGGGAGAGAGACAGAGCACAAGTGGGGGAGGGTCAGAGAGAGAGGGAGACACAGAATCCTAAGCAGGCTCCAGGCTCTGAGCTGTCAGCACAGAGCCCGATACGGGGCTCGAACTCGCGAGTTGTGAGATCATGACCTGAGCTGAAGTCGGACGCTTAACCGACTGAGCCACCCAGGCGCCCCTCTTTTGTGCAACTTAACTGAAAACAAGTTCTGTCCTTAACACCCTCAAGAGTTTAGATAATAATAGCCACCTGTGCACCAAGTCCCTTTACAACCATTTTTACCTCACAACAATCTTGTGTAGGTACGATTATTGTTGCCTTTTTACAGAATGGGCAACTAAGGCTAAGATGTTTAGAAACTTGGCCAAAGTCACACAATTGCTGTGTGAACGCTAGAATCTGTATCTTAAAGACACCATTCCTCAAATAAACCTCCAGCAAGGACCGGGCTTACAGGAACCAAGATATAGGAGCTCATGAAGGGTTTAAATTCCAAATGGCTGGACTTTTATGGCCATGTTGGTATACACTCAAACTTAACGCCTTGCTTCACCTTGCAGTATCTGGATGGATTTTCCACAAAAGAAGAGTGAGGTGGGTAACCCTTTACAACTTTAAAAAGAAGTCTATTTTTCTCCTTCTTGCTCATGCATGTTCTATGGCATCTTTTCCAAAAATAGACACATTTGTATACTTTGAAAATGAGGGGAGGCAATGCCCTCTTAGATAATCTCTTCAAGTGTTTTTAAGAACCCCTAAGCGACTTTGTACCTCATAACTCACAGATGTTATAAATATTTGATTGGTGCTTTGGACCCATGGAACCACACTGTGCCCAAAACACATACTTTTCTGTCCTAAGCTCTCGTTCTAGAACAAACAGTTGGTCTTAGTGTGATTTAAGATTAGGTTAGTAGGCATCTGAACTTAGAAGCATACTCAAAAGTTTTTCCATCCCATCAATCACTTTTCTAGTCTCTTGCTGTCAAGAGTGTAGGCATATCATGTTTTACCTGTTGCATAATTTGCCTTTCATCTTCAGAATTATCATTACCGTCCAAGGACTCCTCGGTGTGCAAATGACATGGTGCTCATTTTCTCATCATTTT
The DNA here is from genome assembly GCF_016509475.1 of Prionailurus bengalensis. Lineage (NCBI taxonomy): Eukaryota > Metazoa > Chordata > Mammalia > Carnivora > Felidae > Prionailurus > Prionailurus bengalensis. Next base: position 184,729,726 of record NC_057344.1, on the reverse strand, counting down.
CGGTTATGAACATGTCTACTTTTGTCTTCTTCACAGTTTGATTCCTCTTTTTTAGGACGTAACAGAGATTATGTGATCGATAGTATTCATGGACCAGATTAAGCAGTAACAGAGCAAACACCCTTTTTAATAATAGAAATGACTCCATAAGCCCACTGATAAACTTTGGCAAAACTGACTTGCTTTTGCTCTGTTGGGTGGCTTTTTAAAAACTATGTTAATATGCCGAAACTCTTAAGAGTTTTTGGTTTTGGCCTGTGGATGCAAGATACCTTTTAAAAGACTTTCTTCCTCCATGCTCCAAGAAAGATGCAGTGAGGAAGTTTACCAACTTCACTTAGTTGGTTGAGGAATCTTCCATGCCTTACTGACTTTAGGGAGAAAGAATCTTGCAAATGAGTTATTCCACTATGTCACTTTTCTTCTTAGTATGTGGCTTTAATTCATTCAACAATTAGAAAACCATATTTATATGCAGAGGCTTCACTCTTTGGATCCTGAGGCCACCATATACGTAGTTACCACCTTAGAGATGTTTCTAAAGGTCTCAGGACCTAAATTCCCTTGCAAGCTTGGGTGGGGAGTTAGTGGGAAAACAGAAAGTTGGTTGGTGCGCAACAGGGCTTCCACCAAAGGAAGTTCTTTGCATTTGTCCGAGGGGCTTAACTGTAATTTGCAAAAGAAGCGGGGTCTCGGATGATGCTCCGTCAGCCGTCAATATTCCAGGGTCGCGGAGTCAAGCCAAGAAATCTAACTCGCAAGTGGCTCTGTTGGGGAAAGGCGTGCTGGAGAAGCTCCGTGGGCGGGCAGGGCGCAGGAGGAAGCCCCTCTCAGTTACCGCGCACCGGAATTCCCCACGCCCCTACCTCCACCCCAGCTCCCGCTCCACGCCCACCCACAGCCTGCCGCGCCCGCCCGCGCGGTGACGTCATCGCCTGGCAGCCGGCCGCCTGGACGCACCGCCCACGGAGTGGGAGCCGGAAGCCAAGCTAGCTTCGGCGCGCTGGCGTCCCGGAACCGCGGGAGCCTGAGAGCTCGCGCACCTGGGGAAAAGGCGGTGGGAGACAGCGGGCATGCGCGAGGCTGCCTGGCGGCGCAGGCGCGCTTCTGGCTTCGCTCCCGGGACGAGATCCGGTTCTCCGGGTTGGAGCGGGTGGGGAGTCGTGGGCCGTCCTGGCAGCCGGGGAGAAGGGGGAGAAGGAGATGGGGACGGAGCCCGACGCTTGGGAAGGGCTGGTTTGCTTCTGGGATGGGAGGGGCCGGCTGGACGGATCTTGCGTCTGTGCTGGGCGCGCCCCACGGAGTTAAGGCTTTTTTTTTTTTTTGTCGGAAGATGAACTCAAACCACCACGCAGGCAAAGAGCGATGAGCTTATCCTAAATTAGGAACACGCTCAGAACACACGCCCAGAGCCTGGTGCCAGTTCTCCCTGAGGGGTGAAAAACGTACCTGTGTGCCAGGCAGCGCGCAAAGGCAGACCTGTTATTTCACTCTTCTCCCGCCACCAGCAGTCCTGTGGGGCTGGCATTATGACATGGTCCCTAATTTTCCCCTCCGAAAACCGAGGCCAGAGTAATTTTTCTACGGGTTACACAGCTGAAAAGTGGTGGAGTTGCCGTTTCCACGAGGTTTGTCTGATAAAAAGCTCAGTGCTCCCTATCAGATGCTTGAAGTCACGAATGGGTGAAAATTGGACAGTAAAGACACTCTGTAAATGAATGGAAAGTCAAAAAGTTTGGACGTTAAAAACCGGGCTGCAGGAGTCAGGCAGGTGGAAAGGAGAAATGTCTGTGTCCAAGTAGATTTTGAATGTGCTTTGGCAAGAGGAAAGAGAAGAAAGTTTGTGGGAGGCAAGGAAAAGGAAGGTAAAGGGTTGGAGGTGAGACAGGAAGTCTGAGATAAAAGGGAAGTGATTGTTTTAACGGGAACCTGGTGTTTCTGCTCGGCTTGCAAATAGAAGCATCTGTATGTAATTCTACAGATTGGCTTCTCTTCCAAAGCAATGGATTTTCTCTTTTCTGCACTTAGGTTTTTGCTAGATGCACAGTGACGCTATACCTCTGTTTCACAAGAGGATGCATTCTGGTCACTCTAATAGACACTTCAGAACCCTTGACAAAGATGATATGAGATGATTTATTGCTGAACCCTGGCCTGAGACAGGTCTTTTCAGCGTTGGCAAGTATCTCCCTATCTCCTTTTTGGCTCCAGTGGTGAGAGGCATAAACAGTTAATCATAACCTCAAATCCAGTGCCCTTTCAGTGCCAACATCTATCTTTGAAAGGAAGGAGGGGTGCCTGGCTGGTTCAGTCTTTGGAGCATGTAACTCTTGATCTCTGGATGGTGAGTTCAAGCAAGCCCCAGGTCCTAGGGTGTGGAGCCTACTTGAAAGAAAGAGACAGAAAGAAAAAGAAAGAAAGAAAGAAACCCCCACATATCTTTGTTTAAAGAAGGTTGGCGTGGGTGATTTGTTAATTTGTTTGTGGTTTTATACTGCAATTATTGCTATAATACAGCTTGCTCTACCCAATTTAGCAACTGATTAAGTGCTACCTTGTATTAGTCTCTAATTATTTAATGGGTGTAAATTTTATCTCCTAAGCAAGATCATAAAATTTCCCAGGCAGGGACTGTGTTGTTTCTTATATCCCTGAGTACTGACTTAATAGACTTTTTTCTGTCTCTTATTCCTCCTGAATCCCAACTACTCAGTACCCTGCCTGGCACATACTAGGCATTCAGTAAATATTGAATGAATGAAATGTTGCCTTCTGGAGAGCAGAAAACAAGACTGTTATTTATATTTTTCTAGTCTTCCAGCAGAATTCTCTCCTTTTGGTAGACACTCAGCAAATGTGTGACTTGATTGCTGTGCCTTTCAGCAGGGGAAATATAATCTCCCTGTTGCCCTATGAAGAATTGCCACCTAAAACACTATGTTCCCAAGAAGTCTGTCAAGAAATAATTGTTGATAGATTGATTAGCTTCAAAGAAATTCTTGATTCTTTTCTGAAGAGTGCATCTGCCCTTCCACAGTGAATGATAATCATGGTTATATTGGCTACATTGCCTAAGAAATTCCTTGGGAGATTGTGTAATTTGAGGAGCTTTTTGACTTAAGAAAACAAACCAACCAATAAAAACCAAAATCGAAGGCCTAACCGAACAATGAAAACCCAATACGAAACAGGACTTTTATGCTTAAGAACCGTACCTGAAAATTTTAAATAACTTTTTGCTCTTGGGAAAGAGAATGCGTGTGTGTGTGTGTGTGTGTGTGTGTGTGTGTGTGTGTGTAGGAGCGCTCTGCTTCCTTTCAGGTAGGTAAAGCCAAGTCTGAACAACCGTTCTGTAAACTTATTAAACTGACAGCAAAGAATCCTTGTTAGTGAGGTGGGAGTAGCGAGGTGGTGATTCAGGAAATGTTTGAACATAGGAAAGTCAGGGGCAACAGCAAATCCATTTCAGTATTTCCATTCGGGGGTGCTAAATCTGGCCCTGTCTCCCATTTATCAGCTGTGGGACCTGGGAATAAGTTACTTAACATCTTTGGGCTGGGGTTGCCTCATTTGTACAATGGGGATGATAAAGATACCACTATATAACTTTCAGAGTTACGATGTGTAAATTTGCAAAGCCTTTTGAGCACTGCCTGGCACATGGGCTTGTAGCAAGCGCTTTAGGTAAATAAAACACTACGCTATGCTAACCTCCACTTCCACACTGCTAGCTTCTTGTAAGCCCCACCTATACTGAAATTCTAGAGACGCCGCTGTTTCTGATTACAAGGTTTTTTCGACCCATGCAATTATTTTTGTTGCCGTCTACATGCCTATAACTCGCCCAAACAATTTGGGAAGTCAGTACGCCTTTGTCCCGCCTCTTTGGTCCCCCCCCCTCCGCCTCCTGTCTGGGCGGGGCCGTGAGTGGGGGAGGAGGCATGCCCGTCTTCCTACCCTCAAACTAAGCTGCTCAGCGAAAGCGTTAACTGCCTCCCCGCCGCACTCCGGTCCTCCCGGGAACGCCCCTGGAGGCGGGGCTGTGGCGCCGCGCAGGCGCAGTACAGCAGCGCCGCGCCTGCGCCGTGGAGGGGCTGAAGGAGGCGGGGGATTGGTATGCTGCGTGCGAGTGTGTGAGGGAGGAGGCGTCGGGGCCGAGCGTGGTACTACGACGGGCGCGGGCCGGAGAGGGCGGGGGGATGCGCCGCGGCGGCGGTGGCGCGGGCGCTGGGGCTGGTGTTGAGAGGCGCCAGAGCAGCGGATCCCGGTCTCGCCGCCGCAGGAGCGCGGGTGTCGCGCGCGGCCTGAAGACGCCGTACCTTTCTGCCCCTCACCTTTTTTTTTTTTTTTTTTTTAAATAACCGGAACCAATGAACGCAGCCGGGACCCGAGCTCCGGAGGCCGCCGGTGCCGAGGGGACCAGGCTGGCGCCCGGCAGGAGCTCGCGTCCGAGGCGGCGGGGGCGGCCCGAGGAGTCGCCGGCGGCGGCTGCAGCGCCTGGCGGAGCGGACGAGTGGCCAGCGGCCGTAGCGCCGCTGCGCTTTCCCCCTGCTCCTCCTCCGCGCCCTCATCCTGCCGCGACGCCCGGCCCGGCCTCGGGCAGGCTGCGGCGGTGGCATTGGGCTGCGCTACTGGTGCTTGGGCTGCTGGTGGCCGGCGCGGCGGATGGATGCGAGCTGGTGTCCAGGCACCTCGGCGGGCGGCGGGCCTCGGGCTCTGCCGCCGCAGCCGCCTCCTCTCCCGCTGCGGCGGCGGGCGACAGTCCGGCGCTCATGACAGGTGAGGGCCCGGGGGGGGTGGGGTGGGGGGCGGCGGGCGGGACGAGTCCGGCTGCTGAGGGACCCCCATCCCCGGGAGGGGCCCCTGCCGGGACCCCGCTATTTGACGGCCACGGGGCGATGCAGCGTGGCGCCCAGACGCCCGCGCCTTGGCCGCTGCTTCGTCGCGGTCCCCTACAGTCCGGACGCCTTCCCCCCCCCCCCCCCCTCGCCGACACCCCGCCCTCGACAGAGGCTCTCGACGGCACTCGCTTCCCCGCCCTACAGTCGGGTTCCCCGGTGTTCCACGCTGAGCAATGCGGCGGTTTCTCTTCCGTGCTGCAGAAGAGCCAGCAGGGTCTGCAGGGTACTGGGCTGAATTTTTTTTTTTTTTAAGCTGCTAGAAAAAGTCGGCAGCAGCAATGCGGTATTGAGTCGGCCTACGGTGCTGCTTTTGCAAAGGCAGCTGGCAGCGAGTCTCACAGGTTCAAAGCCCCGCTGAGCCTAGTGTCCCAGGGGAGGCTGCTAAAGAGGATTCTTTGAGAGCCATAATACCTAGTGGTATGGGTGGTTCCGTATTAGTATGCGGAAACCTCTAAGTCTCATGTGTGTTTTTTGAAGGGTGGGAGGAACGTTTTAAAGGATGGGAAATATTTGCTGGTGGGAGCATCACTGGGTGACAAAGGGTGCCACCAGAAAGCTCTTCAGGGAACCAGAAACATACTTAAAATTTATCAAGTGCAGCGTATTCGGGGCTTGTATTTGAGCAAAACCAGTTCTGATTGAGTGCATCAGCACCTTTGTAATACAGAACGTTCTCGAAATTACTGAAAACTTGCGAACGTGTTGGGTAAGGATAGGTAGAAAATAGGATCCTTTTAAAGCTTTCCAGTGGCATGTACAAGTGGTCTGCATGGTTTAGGTAATGATGTAGGGATCTTGAAATGATTTCTTTTGGAAAAGTAGTGAGGCTGAAGTAATGTTTATTTATTTATTTATTGCACTTTAAAAGTAATCCGCAGCTTTTCTGCATTGAATGCAAGACTAAAAGGAAAAAGTAAAGTGGAACAAGATGACCCATCATTAATTTAACCAAAGTGAGAGTCCAGCAGGCGTCTGAAAGTTACTAACAGCTGCTCTGAGAAGTGCTCAAGAGCTATATTCTTTGGAGCAAAGCCGCTATTCTCTGCGTTCTATGACAGGGTGTTTGCTATTTTAGAGAGGAGGGTGTTGGTAAGCTCCGTTAAGTGCTTTGTAGTTGTATGGAACATAATGAGCAGAATATTTAACTTGCTTTACCCTGAGACCTAGCAAGCTCCTCTAAAGGAAACTGGAAACCTCAAACCTATCACTGGGTAATTTGGAGAAAATGATTACAGAATGCTCAGTATTAGGACCGTGATATGGTTTGGGAGGATATTTGGAATAACCTGAGGCTTGAATAGTCTTTATTCTCGAGATACAGATGTGGCAGATAAAAATGAAGAACAGTGATTATTAGGAAAGTAGCCAGATAAAACTATAATCGTGAAGGTTAAAGAAAGTAGTGAGATAAAAAACTGATTCTGAAGGTTTAACGCCTCATGCAGTAAGGGAGGGAGCAGAAATATTGGGGCTTCTAGTAGGTATAGCAGTGTGATGCTTGGTTTCTTGAGCAGAAGGGTTTGTTTAATAAATAATTGGCTAATGTTTTTATCAATATGTAATTGGTAGAAGGGCATATAATTCAGAAAATTTAGTATTTTTTAACCAGTAACAGTATAATGTATAATTATATCATACATAAAGTATAATGTAGATTATATCAAGGAAATTGCTGCAGATGGAATTTTATTTTAATTAGCTGTTTATAATCCTTTTTGAAGATTTAAATTTCTCTGAGTTGTTTATGGCATTGTGCAAAAGGAAAGGTGATTCTCATTGGATAAAAAGTCTGGCGTATCACACAAAATGAGTTTGTGCTGTGGTGCTTTAAAATAAGTTTACAAAAATAGTATTAATTATGGAGTTTATTTTTAATGTTCTTTTCCTTTGTTGGAGTATTGATTTTTAACAAGTTAAACATTTCCATTTAGAGTTTAAAATAATCAGACTACACAATGTGCAAGTTAAATTGTGGTCATTAGTTTATTTAAATATAGTCAATAGCACTGGTATCTGGAAAGTGGTAAATTGAAAGTCTGTAATAAAGTTGAAGCATATTGAAAATTTCTCTGAACTACGTATATGCTCTCTATAGGGCTCCTTCCTATTCTTCTGATTATATGAATAACACTTTCGTTTATGGTTTCCACTTGTAAATGTTGTGCTAGACCCAGAACATAATAGATTGTTGCTGATGTACACTTTAGGAAGTAGAATCATAGCCTGTACTTAAAAATTACTGTTAACTACATTCTGGGTAGTGTTAATGGAGAGAAAAGGGGTAGAGAGCATTAGTAATAAAACGTAGCTACATGTGAATTTTGAAAGTGGACAATTCTTGAAAGAATTCTGAGAGAAGAATTGTTCTCTGGCTCTGTATTAAAATTGTCATTTACCTGTGAGTTTTCTTAATAGCTCTGAAAATGACAGTCCAAATCACATCTTCTCTTTTCCACTACAGTTTGGTTCTTTAGGGACGTTGTAAGAGTTTGCCTCTTACTAATAAAATGTAGAAAGCATTCTTTTCCACTGATGTTTCCCTCTCAGTTTTATTTTTGAGGTTTAGTGTATCCTAAGAATAAATTACCTTTAAGTCATCTATTGCATATTTTGTTTTGAGCAAGCAAGTGTTCTTACAGAGACTGAGAAATCATCAGAATAAACAGACTTACCGTCATAATGAATATCCGTTTGTATTTTTCTTTTCTATATAACATTTTCAGGATTTTGCAAAAATGTTTGGATGAGGTGAAACCAGTATTTATACTATTGTGAAATAAAGGTTATATATGGGGATATAGGGCCCTTGCTTTGTAAGTGATTGAAATTTAAAGCAGGTTAGGGCTTGGTGACTAAGAGTTTGTTGATTACCATCTAAGGCAGTGTTTTAATAATTCAAAACATTTTTTTTTTTTTTTTTGCGTAACACATTTAGAATCAATGAATTGATCACAGTAGAGAATAATTGATCTCATCTGGATATGGTCTCTGAGAAATAGTTTATGAAAGGCAAGAAATACACTCAAATGTGTCATGTGTATATATGTGTGTGTATACATACACGCACACATGTATGTACATATATTTACATATATGTATATATTTACACACACACATATATGTATATGGAACACAGTTTTTTATTCTGGCAAAATATACAGAATTCAGTTGACCCTTGAGCAGCAGGGTTAGGAGTGCTGATGTATACAGTTAAAAATCCTAGTATAATTTTTGGCTCCTCCAAAACTTAGTTACTAAAGCCTACTGTTGACTGGAAGCCTAATGTAAACAATTAACACATATTTCATGTTTTGTATTATGTACTGATTCTTTAAGTTAGAGAAAAGAAAGTGTAATTAATAAAATCATAAGAGAAAATACATTTACAATGCTGTACTGTATTTATAAAAAAAAATCTGTATATAAGTGGATCCACAAAGTTTAAACCGACAGAGCTTAAGGGTCAACTGTAATTGACACATTTAAAACATATTTTCTTTTTTTAAAATTTTTTTTTTTCAACATTTATTTATTTATTTTTGGGACAGAGAGAGACAGAGCATGAACGGGGGAGGGGCAGAGAGAGAGGGAGACACAGAATCGGAAACAGGCTCCAGGCTCTGAGCCATCAGCCCAGAGCCCGACGCGGGGCTCGAACTCACGGACCGCAAGATCGTGACCTGGCTGAAGTCGGACACTTAACCGACGGCGCCACCCAGGTGCCCCTAAAACATATTTTCTTATATGTAGTTACTTGTTTCAGAATTAAAAAAAATTTTTTTTAATGTTTTGTTTATTTTTTGAGACAGAGAGAGACATAGTGTGAGCAGGGGAGGGGTAGAGAGAGAGCGAGGCACAGAATCCAAAGCAGGCTCCAGGCTCTGAGCTGTCAGCACAGAGCCTGATGCGGGGCTGGAACTCACAAACTGCAAGATCATGACCTGAGCTGAAGTCGGACGCTTACCCGACTGAGCCACTCAGGCGCCCCAGTTTCAGAATTTTTTAAAACAAATTTTAGTTTCGGAAATATTTGTTTCTGTCATTTTCTAAAGATGAGTTAATCACTTTCTTCAGTGCCTGTATAAAGGTTTACTTAACTATAATACTTGTCACTAGTTTGGTATGTTATTAGGAATGTAAAACACATTTTAAAATGTTTCTTGGAAGTATTAAAATTTCAGTGAAAACTTAAAGTATTCTTAATTTGAAGGAATACGGTTTAGAAAGGGCCACTTTACTCAGTGTCAAACACATCTATGTAGTGGGGCTTTCGTTAATTTAGATGAAAATACTTTACATAAACATGATTATCATTGTAAAATCTTAAGGTTCACTTTTAAGTATCTCACCTTGAATGCCTGACATTTACGTAGCAAATGTCACCTTTTTCTTTTTTTCTTTTTTTTTTTTTTATTGGTATTGGCTTGAGTATAGTTATGTACATGTTGCTTTGAGGAGTATTATTTACAATGAATTTATAGTGCTAATGTTTACATTGTGACAGTGGTTAAACTTACAGTGTAGTTTACATAGTACTAGAAAATATTGTTCCTCTTTTTGTGAAATTGCTCTTTCCGAATTTAGCTTATATTTAGCTTATGAAGCCACCTTTGGATGACTGGGTCTTCTGCTGTATTTGCATTCTCTTTTGCCTTCCCAGGTAGTTCTCATTACTAGTCCTTTTCTTTATCAGTCTTTGGCCTTGCTGTAGGGGTTTTCCTTTCTTCTTTTCCTTTCTTTTCTTTTTGTTTTTGTTTTGTTCTCTAGCTAACTATAGGATTAAAGAATCTACTCATTTGTTTTTTGATATAGTCTATTCTGAACATTTAAGAATTAGTAATCTTACTGGTCTGGAAATATTGCATCCCTTGTACTTTTCTTGAGAATACCACGGCAGACCTGATTGGGCTCTTGAGGGAATCCCCTGCCTCGGGGTAACTTAGAGGACCAGTTGGAAAAATGGGTTTGGGATTTGGCGTAGCTTTAGCAATAGGAGTATCCACATAGGAATTCTTTAATTTGCTAAGGGCTTTCTTGGTGGTTGGATACATGCTAAAGTTTTTAGATTAATTTAGACTTCTGAGTAACTATTATCAAGCATTTTGGATATTGGCAATGCAGTGTAGAATACTTTAAAATGGTGGTTGGAGATCTGTATCTATGTATGTGGTAGCTAAAGTATAAACTGGTTAAGCTAATGTTAAACAGTTAATGGTATGATTAGTAAGCCATTTTTGATATTCACTGGAATTTGGACCTTATGTTATTAAGATCTATCAGATTTTATCAGCCAAGCACTTATTAAGCACATGCAGAATACCGCATAATAGGAATGGGAAAGAATACAAACAAGAGTAGGACAATGAGTTGTGCCTATTGGGAATAATAGATATGTTTACTAAACTGTTACTAGTTGTCAGTATTGGACTCAATGGTTTATATACATCACTATTTTTGATTCTGAGGTTAATCCTGTTGGAGATAACCTGCTACAGTCTTCATATAAAAGATGAGGAAACCTTTGGAGGATGATCTTAAGTAACTTGCCCAAGGTTATATTTAATAAATAGCAGAGTCAGAGGTTGACCTGAGTTTCGTTGCTTTCAAAGCTTTGATTCTTAAGTGGTATGTTATATGCATTCTTATACACACAACTAAATAGAATAATGAGAGAGACTGTGATTAGTACCATGACAGACTGTAAAATGTTAGGGAAAGTAGGAGGGTAGAGTTTGAGTGGGACCTTGATAGCGACTTCTTGTGGCGATGAGTGAAAGAGCTTTCTGGAAGAAGGCATATGCAAGAATAAGGATTAAATTAATTGTTTTTTTTTTTTTTTAAACGTTTATTTATTGAGACAGAGAGAGACAGAGCACGAACGGGGGAGAGTCAGAGAGAGAGGGATACACAGAATCTGAAACAGGCTCCAGGCTCTGAGCTGTGAGCACAGAACCCGACGCGGGGCTTGAACTCACGGACTGCGAGATCATGACCTGAGCCGAAGTCGGACACTTAACCGACTGAGCCACCCAGGCGCCCCAGGATTAAATTAATAGTTTTATTTGGAGTTCAGCATAGGGTGTATGTACAGTAGTAGGAAATGCAAAGAGAAAGAAGATTTGGGCCAAATTATCAAGGGCTTTAATATTCCTTAGTTTATACCCTTTGTATTGAAATGCCAGCACATTTAAAACTGCGGTACTCAACCAGTCAGGAGTATGGGAAATTATATGTTTTCTTTTTTATTAAAAGTTTTTTTTAAATTTTATTTTATTTTATTTTTGAGAGAGAGAGAGAAAGAGCACAAGCAGGGGAGGGGCAGAGAAAGAGGGAGACGCAGAATCTGAAGCAGACTCCAGGATCCGAGCTGTCAGCACAGAGCCCTATGTGGGGCTCGAACTCATGAAACATGAGATCATGACCTGAGCCGAAGTTGGAGGCTTAACTGAGGCGCCCCTGAAATTATACATTTTCTTAGCATACTGGTTTTACTAGATTGTTTAAACGGAAAACAAACTTTCAGTGTTTAATCATTAGTGACTAACATTTAACATTACCCAACATGCACATGTTATGGAGAATGCAGATTTAAATGTTAAGGTAAAACCAAAGGTTTAAAAAGGTATTTTGATCTTTGCGTGTTTTGTTCATAAACTTAAGAGGAGTAAATCTGTTTTCTGGTCGGGTTAGGAAGCAGTGGTTTTTCAACATGAGACTGACATGATCTCTGTTTGAGAAAGTGAAGTCTGGGCAGATGGAAGTGAGGAGATAATAGAGCTGAATGAAGAGGTCAGTTAGGAAGCTGCATTGAAGTAAAGGTTTTGAGAGTTTAAATCATGAAATTATGGTTATGAGATGTTTAGGGAAAACTTTGTAAAAATTTGCTTTATTGTTAGGAAGGAATCTAGAAGAAGTCTAAGAAACAAAAAAAATACCTTTTACTTTTTTTCTTTTTTAATGTTTATTTATTTTGGGGGAGGAGGGGCAGAGAGCAAGGAGAGAGAGAATCTCAAGCTGGGTCCACACTCACTGTGAAGTCTGATTCAGGGCCCGATCTCACGACTGTGAGATCATGACCTGAGCCGAAAATCAAGAGTCGGACGCTTAACTGACTGAGCTATCCAGGCGCCCTAAAAAAATTGCCTTTGACTTTTAAACACCCTAGTGTTTGTAGAATGACTTAAATTGGTGCAAGTCCTTGAAAATATGCAAGAGGTGAAACAGTGTTGTATAGTGCCATTATTTCAAATGTGCCTAGTTAAAATAAAAATTATTTTTATATGTGATTGGACTTATATGATGATTTACAAAGTTGTTTCTATATGGCTTTTTAGTACTCCATATTTTATTTATTTATTTATTATTATTTTTTTTTTAATTTTTTTTTTTTTCCAACGTTTATTTATTTTTGGGACAGAGAGAGACAGAGCATGAACGGGGGAGGGGCAGAGAGAGAGGGAGACACAGAATTGGAAACAGGCTCCAGGCTCTGAGCCATCAGCCCAGAGCCCGACGCGGGGCTCGAACTCATGGACCGCGAGATCGTGACCTGGCTGAAGTCGGACGCTTAACCGACTGCGCCACCCAGGCACCCCAATACTCCATATTTTAAAGTGCACGTTTGTTCCTTAATAAAGGATAACTGTTTCCAGATTGACTTAATACTATATTGCATCAAAATTGAACTTCCCCACCCCAACCATCTGTAAATAGCAGTATCTTGGAGTACTGGCATATTATTTGTTTCAAAATTAACTTTTGAATTTTGCATGTGAATTTTAAGCTTGATCCTTAGGTGATGATTTCAAATGCCAAATCTAAATGATTTCTTCATTTCCTTATCCTTCTAGGTCTTTATGTTAGTAGATATTAGATAACTCCGTCCTTCTTGACACTTTCTAATCCTACCTTCAGTAACTGTTTTCCTTCACTGGTTTTACTGTTGCTAATTTTAAGGGTGGTTCTCTCCTGTCTCTGTCCTCAATCTTGTGTTCCTCTCATCTAGCTGAACATTTCCTTCTCAGAGAACTTCATTACTAGGAAAGTTCTAAATTGGGGATAGGAAACCCCAAGCCAATGATTGATTTGACTTGGCTTTATTTCATTTGGCTCTTGAGGTGATACTGCACAACCATGGTGGCTGCAGTCCTGAGAGTAATTTCCTTTCTGCTAGGCTTCCTTAGTCATATAATTTAAAGTGAAACAACTTTGGGATAAAGGCTAAGATTAGTAGTAGAGTGTTAAATAGTAACCATTTAGTGTTTTCTTTACCTGGTGGTAATTCCCCTCACCCCAGAACCACAGAGTAGTCAGCTGGACTAACATTCATCTCAGCACCCAAGCACCTGTATCTGTCCCAGTGTTTCTTGCAAAATGAATTTGCTTATGGCTCTTGGCCTCTGTTTAACTTATTTTCCCTCTGGTGGTTCTCACTTTCTCTACCCCTTTCTTTGTTCTTCCTGAACTTGCCATTATGTGGAACTGAAACACTTCAAAAATGACTTTATTGAATTAAATACTGGGTTTTGAATTGTAAAAATAATTGGAGTGAGTCTGATTTGTGTGATTTAAAAATACTGAACAACCCAGGGTACCTGGGTGGCTTAGTCAGTTAAGAGTCTGACTCTTGATTTTGGCTCAGGTCACGGACTCACAGTTCCTGAGATCGGTGCTGACAGCACTGAGCCTGCTTGGGATTCTCCCTCTCCCTCCCCCTTCCCCTCCCCCTCCGTCTCCCTCTGTCCCTCTCTCCTTCTCCCTCTATCCCTCTCTCCTTCTCCCTCTATCCCTCTCTCCTTCTCCCTCTCTCTCCCCCCCCTTTCTCCCTCTCCCTCTGCCCCTCCCCCATTCATACTTTTTCTCTCTCTCAGAACAAGTAAATAAACATTAAAAGAAATACCAAACAACCTTATCACAAACCCCTTGGGTAATGAAAATGATTTGTAGTTGTTTGTTAAATGATTCTCAGTAAGTTAAAAAGGTTTTTTAAACCCTTACTGGAAATTTTTATCTGCTATTTACCATACAGGACATTTCACAGACCCATGTTATTGTGCAGGTATTTTCGTCCCTTTGTAAAAATATCTGGTGTTGAGGGGCATCTGGGTGGCTCAGTCAGTTGAACATCTGACTCTTGATTTTGGCTCAGGTCCTGATCTCATGGTTGGTGGGATCAAGCCCCACATCTGGCTCTGTGCTGACAGCATGGAGCCTGCTTGGGATTCTCTCCCTCTCTCTCTGCCCCTTCCTGCTTGCACTCTCTCTCCCTCTCAAAATAAATAAACATTAAAAAGAAAATCTGATGCTGAGTAAATCGTCTTAATCCTCCTTTATTCCTGTTTTCCAGCAATAATCCTCTGACTTTTCCATGTATGATAAGTATGTAATTTTTCCTGGTTCCCTACTTTCATCTTCAGCAATTCTTTCTGCTTTGTCACACACATTCAAACTGTTAATCTTTGAGATTTCTTTCTTCTGTATTTCTGTATACCGAATTAAAAAAAATCTGCTTTAAATCTTTGTTCATCTATGGGTATAGGTACTCTGCTATTTTATAAATTTGCTTTTTAAAACATCTCCTGTGATGTGCATCCAGTCTTTGGTTCTAGGTCTATTGAAATAGATCCTTAAAAGAAGTATAAAATCAGAAAGTCAGACTATGGTGAATCTGTGTGTGTGTGTGTGTGTGTGTGTGTGTGTGTGTGTACATAAAGCTTTTAACATAATTAAGTGACTTTTATGCCAGATATGATGCAAGGAACTGGGGATATAAAGATGCTGAAATTGACCATTTTTATCATTGCAAGAACAATGTAAACTTTAAAATTGCCCAAGAGTAGATTGCATAATCTAAAAAAATAAGTATTAATATTGTATTTGTTTTTTAAAAGGAAACTGCTGTGGTAGCTTATCTAGTAGCATTACTGCATTTACTAAAAATATCATTAGAATATTTCTTAGAAGTTTTTTGTTACACATTTGCAGTATTGAAAATAAGCCTTCCTTCTTTGGAACAAGGTGTGATGTAAATAAATATAGTTCTTTTTTGTTTGCTCTTTGGTATTTTATGCTTCACTAACAAGCAAACAAACAAACAAGGTACTTCAGTGACTGTAATGTTCTAGTCACCAAGGTTGGTGTTTCGAATTTTAAGATTAATAAGTTGTTGGGACGCCTGGATGGCTCAGTCATTTAAGCGTCTGATTTGGGCTCAGGTCATGATTTCACGGCTCGTGAGTTCGAGCCCCACATCGGGCTGTGTGCTGACAGCTCAGAGCCTGGAGCCTGCTTGGGATTCTGTGTCTCCCTCTCTTCTCTCTCTGCCCCTCCCCTGCTCACACTCTGTCTCTCTCTCAAAATTAAATAGACGTTAAAAAAAAAGAAAAGATTAGTACGTTGTTGACCTTGCCTTGTGTTCTAGGAGGAGATATCCCTTTTAAAGGGTGATAATACATTGTAACAAGAGTATAAGGGCATAAGGGCTATATTTAATAGAATTACAGAGATGGAGTTACTTATTTTGATGTGGAGAGGTGGGCTATTAATGAAGGTTTTTTTTTTTTTCCACAGTAGATAACTCACTGGGAATGCGTGAGAATTTGTCACATAGGGAAAAGTATAGCAGTGTGAGAGGAGGAAGCTGAGTAAGGAATGACATTTATCATAGACATTGCCATTTGAGAATGTTACATGAGGTTGTGAATTACCAAATACCTAAAATGCAACGGTCCTCCTGCCTGTAGTGTACCACCATCCATATTTGCATGTGGGATTCATGTTTATGCCTGGCATTTTTGTATTTTATCTTATTTAATCCTTTAGAATCCTGGTGAGGTTATCATCACCCCCATAGATTACTACATATAATGGAGATTTAGGAGTGGTCTCAAATAGTTTATATCTTAAAAATCCTCCAGTGCCAAAGATCTGTATGATAAAGCACAGTGTATGATTGGAGGGGAATTAGGAAATGAGGCTGATGATACAGCAGAATTAAACATTCTGATTAATTTTAAATTCTTGGTCTTTATTGTCTAAAGAACATTATGAGTTTATTTTTCATTCATTTTTGGTAAATAGCCAGCTTTTTATTTCTTAAAATTTTGCATTTAGTATTCTGAAATCTTAAAAAATACTAATTTAAGATATATAATTTCTAGAAATTAGAAAAAATTGGTATCCTCATTAAGTGGGTAATTCCTATTTGTGGTTTGTTTTAATGAATATGCTGTAAGGATGGAGTGTCATTTTTAAGAAGCATAACATTTCATATCTTGAACTTTTACCTGGGTCACAAGTCTGCTCCCAGTTTTGTACAGTGAGATTAGGAGCATGGCCTGTAGACTAGAGCAGGATTTCTTGGGCGGTCCCAGTCTGACAGTGGTTTTGTAATTCGCGGTAGGTGATTTAATCTATTCATGCCTAAAAAGGGTTCCTGGACCCAATTCCAATGTGTGTGGGGAGACTCGCCCATACCAACAAGCAGTTCTCAGACACCAGCATGTGTCTGAGAATTCGTTGCAATTCTGACACTATCTACGTGCAGATAGAATCAGATTCCACAGGTTAGAAGTCTCAGTCCCACAAGACTACTCTCCACTTCAGAAGCCAGTCACAAGCCCAGGTTGTTACCTATGCTTCTGATTGACCTGTAAATCAGAGGTTCCCATGACCCCGTATTTGGGTTCATTTAGTTTGCTAGAGTGGCTCACAGAACTCAGGAAACCCATTTACTTACTAGATTACTAATTTATTACAAAGAATGTTAAAAGGTACAGATCAGCCAGATGAGATACCTAGGACAAAATCTCAAACAGGAGCTTTTGTCCTCCTGGAGTTTGGGGCTCTGGATAATGGCACATGGAAGCGTTCTGTTTCCCCAGAGTGGAAGCTGTCTGAACCCCCTTTTGGGTTTTTATGGAAACATTGGGTTTTCATTATATAGGTATGATTGATGAACTCAGTGGCCATTGGGGATTGATTCAACCAACCCCGCCCTCCTCCTTAGAAATCAGGGTGGGACTGAAAGTTCCAAATCTACATTCGAGCAGTATATGGTTCCTCTGGCAGCTAGCCCCCATCCTTTAGGTGCTTTGCAAAATTCGCCTTCAGTAACCTAAGCCCAGTTGTAGTGGGAAGGGTTTGTTATGAAGAGTAAGACACTCCTTTCACCTTTATAGCTCTGAAGCTTTTGCAGAACAGGAAACAAGAGCCCAAATATAAAAGATGCTCCCTTTGCTCTTATCCATCAGGAAGTTCCATGGGTTTTGGGAACTGTGAGCCAAGTTTGGAAACTGTGGACAAAGACCAAACATGTATGAATTTTTATTTTGGTCATCTCCGTGACCAAATACATACATTTCTTATAAATTACAATATTACAGTGCCTAAATGTCCTTATCTCTAAAATGATTTGACGATTACATGAGTTAATCTGTGTAAAGTGCTTAGAACAGAGTCTGGCAGATCTGAGTATTCAGTTGTTGGCTTTTTTTTTTTTTTTTTAACCTATAGATAAAGATGTAGGATAGTTGTAGAAATGTGCTGTGATATATTGAGTATTGTTAAGATGTTTTATGTTGCATTAAAAAAATTTGAAGACATAGTTTGAGTCACATCTATGACCTAAATAACCATTAATGATCCGAGCTTTGAATGTATGTATGTATGTAACTAAGTATGGAGATTGAGATTGAGGAGTACTGTGGGATTTTTAAAGAATTGTGTCATTGGCTTAAATGATTTTTTTTTTTTTTTACCTTTTTGTAAGATTAAAAGATTTAAAGCATTTTGCAGTTGAAATATCAGATAAAATCTTTAAGGTCTCCATGGAGCTTGCATTTCATTTGGGAGTATAGGAAAAAAAAAAAATGTTTTTAACTTGTGAGAAATGCTATCAAGGAACAAAAGAGGCCCAAGATAGAAAATAATGTGGATGGTGTGGGGACACCTACTAATTTAGGTAGGCTGGTTAGGAAGGGCTTCTGAGAAGGTGACATTTTAAGGGACATCTGAAGGGTCAGGAGCCAAATCTGTGAAGAGTTGGGTAATAGCATTCCACGAAATGGTAGTAACATGGACAAAGACCAGGAGGCAAGAAAGAATTTGAATTATTTGAAGAAGCAAAAGTATCATTTTGACTGAGCATCTTGAGGAAGAGGGAGAGAAGTGTTTGATCTGGCTGTCCCAGTGGGAAGGGCCAGATGATACAGAGCCTCATAGACCATGTTTGGGGTTTATTCAGTGGGTGATAGGAAGCAGTTGAAGCATTTTAAGGAGAGTAGTTTATAATTCCTTTTTTGAGGGGAGGTTGTTAGTGTTTTTTTTTTGCCCTGGAATTATTATGGAAAAGACATGTAACACAAAGTTTACCATTTTAACCATTTTTTAAAAAGTTTTATTTATTTGTTTTGAGAGCATGTGTGTGTAAGCTGGGGAAGGGCAGAGGGAGAGAGAGAATCCCAGGTAGGCCCCTCGATGTCAGCACAGAGACATATGCGGGGCTCGATCCAGGTGAGACGATGACCTGAGCTGAAACGGAGAATTGGACGCTTAACGGACAGAGCCACCCAGGTGCCCCTTAACCATTTTAAAGTGTGCAAATTCAGTAGTGTTAAGTATATCCACAGTGTTGTGAAACAGATCTCCAGAAGTTTTTAATCTTGCAAAACTGAAACTCCGTTAAATTTCAATCAGGAAAAGGAGGCAAACTGAAGAAGAAACAAAGAACTTTTATTTGGGGTCATAGAATTGGTAATTTAGGGAGCGCAGATTCACGTAGCAGCTGGAGAAGTGTCCTGCTCATGTGGGGGAAAGCAAGGGGTTTTTATGAGAAAGAAGAAGGTAATTACATCACTTAGACATAGAAGAACGGAAGAAAATGTTCATTGGTGCTAACCGGTTGAGCTGCTTTTGATTATTCTCTAATCGACTACTTTATTGGTGCTATCAAATGAAACTATTCTTGGTATGCATTATTAGTTAACCGTTCTGTCTTCATGAAGTTCATACCAGCAGTTTTATGGTCCGAATGTCAGTTGTTCTGTTGTATTTTACTAGCAACTGCTGGAAACAGTTGCCCCCTCTGGCTGAGTTTGAGTTCATTAATTAGAAAGGAAAGTGGAAGCTGAAGCTTTAAAGTGGAGTCTGTCTTTCCACACCATCAAACAGTAGTTCCTCACAGTCTCTGGGACCTTCATTCTGCTTTCGGTTTCTATGAATTTGACTACTTTAGATACCTCAGTGTAAGTAGAATCATGTAGTCTTTATTTTATCGTGACTAGCTTTGACTTAGCTTAATGTCCTCAGTGTTCATCCATGTTGTAGCATGTGGCAAGATTTCCTTCCTTCTTCAGGGCTAAATGATATTCCATTGCATGTATGTGCCACATTTTTTATATCCATTTGTCTGTCAGTGGACACTGGGGTTGCTCCTACCTTTTGGCTGTTGTGAGTAGTGTTGCTGTGAACATGGGTGTGCAAATATCTCTTTGAGACTGTGCTTTCAAGTCTTTTGTATATATATATATTCAAAATGGGATTCAATATGGGATTGCTGGGTCATATGGTAATTCTATTTTTTGTCTTTTGAGGAACCTCATACTGTTTTCCATGGTGGTTATCCCATTTTACAGCCCCACCGTCAGAGCACAAGTGTTTCAGTTGCTCCATAATTTACATTTAAAGGATTTATTTGGCTACTGTTTGGGGGATGAATTGTTGGGAGCAAGAGTCACCAAAAGGAGATTGCATAGGAAAGTAGTTATTAGTAGTCTAGTTGAGAATTACTAATGGCTTCGACTAGGATGATAGGAGAAGAGGAGGGGTTAACAAGGTATTCTGGAATTAGAATTGATTTGGCTTGCTGATGGATTGGGAAACAGCAGTGAGACAAAGGGAAGAATCAGTGACAGCTCTTAGATTGGTGACTTCTGGGTCCCTAGTGACCTCCACAATGCTAATGCAAGTAGGAAAGTCTTTCCCAGAAGCCCTCAAAATGTTTCTTCTCAGGTCTCCTATGTCAAGTCTGGGTTAGTAGACAAGGATTTCCCTTTTTAGAACAATCGTGTTTCATTCTCCTAGGACTGGGGGAGTGGCCCACTTTCCTGAGCACATTAGTACCCTATATATTTGAACAAAATGGAGGTTCTCTTAGGAAAGGAGAAGGGAGGGAATGACAGATTAACTAATTCGCTTTGTGAGTTTTGGGGAAGTATTGTGATCTCTTTTGCCTCATTTGTAAACTGGGAATATAAGTACCTCACAGGATTGTTGTGAAGATTAAAATAGTGGATTTGAAGTGCTTAACAAGGAGTAAAATGCTCAGTAAATATTTTCTTTACCTGATTCCCTCTCCCCTCTTTTTTTTTTTTTTTAACTTTGTATTTCTTTTAATGGTGCCACTGTTTTTCTAATCAATCAAACACAATTTCTTGGAGTTACATTTGATCTTTCCCCCATTTTTCTATTCAAGTTCAGAGTGGGCACAAACTCCTTGATTATCTTTTGTATGTCATAAATATACTCCAGCAAAATTAGACTACCGCTTGTTCTTTGAATACACCTCATTGTCTCCCTTAGTCCATTGCTTGCATGTTTCTCTCAAAGTAGAGTGTCATCTCCCATCTCTCAAGGTCCATTCCAGATATTTGTTCAGTCAGTAAATCTGTATTGAGAGTGTTCTATGTTCAGTGCACTGTTGTATGAGTTGTGGATACAGTGGTGGGAAAAGATTGCCATGGTTCCTGCTCTCCGTATTTCTTTTGTCATAAAGTCTTTCCAAAGTTATCTTCAGTGAGGCATGACTTCTTCTACCTTGGAATTTTCTTAACAGATTGTTTATACCCTTTGTATTGCAATTCTAACTGGCAATATCTGTCTACTTATGTTGTATTAGTGGTTCTTTCTTTTTTACCCATTTGAGGTTATCTGTAACAATATCTTCTTTCTCATGGAGGTTGTCCCATAGCCTTCTAAATACTTTTCAACTTGAAGGTTTGTTTTTGGTTGTAATCTGTTGTAGTTGATGATGCCTTACATCTGTACAGTGATTAATGCTTTACAGATAGAACTTTGTGTCCAGTGTGTTCAGCACTTTACGATAATATGGGTAGTCTGGAGCATGGTATGATCTAAACACCGACATCTGTCCTTATCTAAGATGTTTTTTGTTGCTATTTGAAAAATTTTATGTGTTAAATATTCTTGGAACAAAAGCGTAGCATATCTGTATTTGTGACTGCTAATAACTTTTAGTGGAAAAATGTTATAGGATCAGCTTTCAGTTTTTCACTTACATAAACTAAGTAGTTATGATTAATATATTACTCAGTTGGCTTGAGTCATGAAGTCCTCTTTAGTTTATAATTTTACATCTTTTTGAAAGAGTTTAGGGAAATTAAAATGATGTGACTATTAAAAAGTCTGGAATTTTATTCAGTTTGTAATCTCATAGACATTAAAAAACGTTTAAAAAGTGCTGGTTAACGTGACATTAAGAGTAGTAGAGTCTGTTTTAGGCATGGTCAGTGAGATTACATTGTGGTACTTAGTTTGGGAGTATATTTATTCAACAAATCTTTGAATGCCTACTGCTAGATACTTTTTAGGTGCTGGAGAAATAGAAAACTAAACAAGTGAAGTCTCTGCTCTTATGATTTCACTTTTACTGTTCTAGTCATTTGTCATGCAATAATAGTTTTGGTGTATACAGTATGTGATATTTGAACAAATTGGCAACTTCCTCATTTTGTGATTGCTGCTGATCCCAGTATTCACTGGTTTCCACACTCTTATAATTGAAACTGAGAGCCACGTTGTTTTTACCTATTATTCTTTTTACTTATTTATAATATGTTATATAAGTCATGATAAATCTCTTTAAGTCTTCTACAAAGCGTATATAAATATTTGTCTTTTTTTTTTTTTAATTTTTTTTCCAACGTTTCTTTATTTTTGGGACAGAGAGAGACAGAGCATGAACGGGGGAGGGGCAGAGAGAGAGGGAGACACAGAATCGGAAACAGTCTCCAGGCTCCGAGCCATCAGCCCAGAGCCTGACGCGGGGCTCGAACTCCCGGACCGCGAGATCGTGACCCGGCTGAAGTCGGACGCTTAACCGACTGCGCCACCCAGGCGCCCCTAAATATTTGTCTTTTAAAATCAATCTCAGTGCAGTATAATAGACCTAGAACTGGAACCCAACTCTATTAACTCCTAGTGCTATGTTGCTTTTGCCATAGGCTATATACTATTTCTTTATGGGATCTATTTTAAAATGTTATAGAAATGTGTAAATATGTTGGTCCTCTGAATTTAGTCAAACACATATGAAATTTTATAAGTTGTCTAAACTTATTTATAAAATTGTCGTTTAGCTTTTATAGTGTACTAAAAATTTAGTTTTACGTTTTGAAGTCTTAAAAGTTTTTTTTTCAGGTAGCTGGCTGGTAGTCATGAAATATTCGTCATAAATCTTGGTATGGAACTGTCAATAATTGGGACTTTTTCTTTTCTATTATAGATTAGTAAAAGTGAAAAAAATTCTAGGGCCTGTGATTTATAATGAAAAGACTGTGCTTAGGAATTAAAAGATAATAAGATAAATCTTTTTTTTTTTTTTTGTCTTTGGTTAGTTTTTAAAGATTTCTAGATATACAGCAGCTGTTTTTAGTTAAATACAAATTCCAAAGCAAGACATGGTATGTTTATAGATAATTTTTAATCATGGTGAAGATGTACCTGAAAAGTCTTACCCTAGAAGAATTTGAAGTTGAAGAACTAACTTACAGGAAAAATAGGCTTCAAAGTGAGAGATCAATAACCCTATGAAAGTCTTTATTAATATTTATATTTGCTAAGAGGAAATGCCATAGGAAAGAAATATTTGCATATTCTGAATTAGTACTTCAGAAAAGTTAATTTTTATTTATCTTTTCAATAGATGCTTCAATAGATGCAAGATGCTTGAAAACCCATCTTATTTCCTTTTATTTTTTTTAGAGAGAGAGAGCATGCGTGAGTAGGGGAGAGGGACAGAGGAAGAGAGAGGGAATCTTAAGCAGGCTCCACGCTCAGTGTGGTGCCTGATGTGGGGCTCCATCCCAGGACCCTGGGATCATGACCTGAGCTGAAATCAAGAGTCAGACGCTCAACTGACTGAGCCACCCAAGTGTCCCTGAAAACCCAATTTAGGTTGTAGTAGACAGTATGTATTACTAAGGAGCGTATTCATATGCTACTCAGTATTGAGTCCATCAGAAAGTTAGATATCCTTTTTCTGTTAGTTGGAATTGTTAATTTATATCTCTGAGGGTCCATGGTGGTTCCAGATGTGCTGATTGACTTAGATGAATAAAACAGGAAAAACTTTGGGTACGTTTATTTCACAGTTCTTTTATATTCCTACTACTATGGCTCAGGCATCTTTAGTAATTCATAGAGTATTGGTAAAAATTGAGTTCTTCCTTTAGGAAACTTGTTATCAGGAGACATGAGGATTTTGAACATTCTGACTTGCCTCCGTTCCCACGACTTAAGTGGGTCTTTGGATCTTAGCACTTTCCCAGCTTTGAGACAGCAGAAGGATACTCTAAAGGTCAGGTAAACTTTACTTAGGTTTCCTTTAATTTAGGATTGCATTTTAAAAGTCTCAACCCTGTCTCTTCTCTGCTTTATTCTGATCAGTTTCTAGATGCCTCTTGTTTCCAGTCATCTATGACACAAATTCTCACAATAGTGGACATGGTAAACCATAATTAAATTTGTAAAAGAATTTTCACAATGTAGAATGATCATCCCCGGGGATTTACTAAATTCACGCAAAGTAATTGTTTTTACAATACATAACTAAATGCCTTTATTTAATGTATTTGCTGAAAATTAATAGGTTTGGTTTTTTCTCTTTTTTTTTGTCAAAGTAATATAGTCTAAACATCTATATTTGTTTGGTTGCTGTTGGAAGGAAACTCTAATATGTGTTTATTTGGTTATAATTCATGTCTTTTTCATCTCTTACCAACGCTTTTCTTCTGTTTCACCTGTTCCTCTAGTTAACTTTTTATGTGGAGATGGAAATAGTATGTTATTGTATTTTTATAGATAGTAGAGAGTATTTAACACTATCTGCTAAATACTTGCAGTATTTTATTATTTCAAGCTGTATCTTTTGTCTCAACCCTTTGTTTTAACTTGCTCAATTTAAGATAATGATAGCTTCACAATTTTAAGAGTTTTCTGAGCTCCTTGGATCTGTGGTTTATTGTTTTTCATTAATTTTGGAATATCTCAACTATTCTCTTTTCAGATAATTTTTTTTTGTCCTACTTTTCTTTCTTCTCCCTTTGGCACTCCAATTAAGGGTATGTTAGATCATTTGACACTGTCCCACAATTGTTGGGTGCATCCTTTTCTTTTCTTTTTTTTTTTTTTTTTTCAAACCCATTTTTACCCTTTTTATTTCAGTTTGGATAATTTCTGTTGACCTGTTTTAAGTGCACTGATAATTATGTGAAAGGAATTTTACACATTTGAAATTGTGTTTTTATTTTATTATCGTTTGACTGTCTTTCATAGTTTTCATATCTGTTGAGATTCCCCAGCTGTTTATACATATTGTCTAGATACTTTAACATATTAATTCTTTCCTCTAGATCTTTTAACATTAATCACAATTATTTTAGTCATCCTGTTTGATAATTCTAGCATCTGGGTTATCTCTGTGTTTGGTTCTGTTTGCTTTATTTCTTGACAATGAAGTTTTTTTCTTTTTTTCTTCCTTTTAAAAACGTGGTTCATAATTTTTTTAATGGCTCATAATTTTTGATTGACTGATAGCACAGTTGAGACTGAGATAAATATTGCCGATGTCCAGAAATGGGTGTGCTTCTTCTGTCAGACTATTAATGTGGTAGTTGAGATAGTTTTGCTAGTAGTTGAGCTGGGTATGGCTCTGTTGTTACTGGTCATTTTCGAGTGTACCACAGACCAGAAATTTCCTGTTACTTTGTGTTTTGTGTGGCCTGAGTAGTGTTCTTACTGCATTGGCTGCGGTCAGCAGCATGCCTGTACTGATGGGGGCAGTGGAGGGGCTCCTTCTGTGTCCTAGATTTGTGGGGGGAGTGAAGGAGTGTTTGGGTTTCCTGATCTAGTTTAAGTCTTAGGCCTTGGGATTGGGCTTCCTCAGCCTTCTTCCTCTTCTCACAGTGGCAGCCAAACTCTGCCTTGTATCTGGGGGAGGACTTAGGCTAGAGAGTTTCTTGTTCTTTGCCCAGGGGTAACGTACTTTGTTTTGGTGTGGGATCCAGGGATTCCTGGGCCAGGAAGGTTTCTTGTCCGTCTCCTGAAGCGGTGGGCTTTTACTTCTACCTCTTCCTAGGAGCAGTGGATATTTGCCTGGGCCCTGGCGATGTGAGAGTTTCCTAACCCTGTCTGTCTTTGCTTCTGTTGGTCTGTGCTTGTCCCTCAAACTGACTAATCATGGTTTTTGGTATGTGCCTCTTTGCCAGTGCTTTTCTTCCAGGCTGTGGATTCTGTTCTCTTATCCTGTTACTTGTATTCCCTGTCTAGCTCTTGACTTCTGTTGATAATTATTTGCTCCTAGACTTCCATGGTCTAAGTTCCTGGTCTCAAGCTCCCTTTGCATTGTGTTCAGGTTGAGCCGTCAGCCTTACTTCCTAAGGTACTTACTGAAAAGTCAATAAACTTTTCGATTATTTTTGTGATTCAGGAATTTCCAATTATTCTCATTAATCTACATAACTGTGTATAATACTAAACTCTTTAGACCTTAGGTTGTTGTGTAGTTTTTACCAAAAAGTCTCTAATGAGGATTATAGGATTCCATAGTTCTTCCTAGCAGTTCTTAATTTTTTAATCCTTGTTGCTCACCTGTGGTGAAGAGTGCATGGTGTTGTAGAGATTGAGTCAGATAACCTGGGTTTAAATTCCGGCTTCATCGTTTCTTTCATCGGGCCACTTCTCCATAAGACATTTGTTGACTCCCTTTTCTATTTTGGTGTTGGAGTCATTACTATGACTTCTGGCAGCTTTAATCTATGGAGCACAGTCATTGTGTTAAGTGTTTTTCATAGGTTCGCATGTAATCCTCTCTGCAACTTTAGAGAGCAGTAGGAATTATTTATAGTAATTATTGGAGGGATTATTGAGTAATTATTTTAGGAAACTGGAGGCCTGAATACTTAAGTGTCATATCCATTACCCCATAGATAGTAAGAGATGCAGACCTTTAACAAACATTAGTTAACGTTCCATCTGATGTATGCTTCATAACATACTTAACTATTCCTTATTATTGGAAACACACTTGAAGTTTTAGTTTCATAAATAATGATTCATTCAGACTCCTAGGAGCTATACTTGATCGTTCTGGGTCCTTATCTCCCACATCCTGACCATCTGTTAGTAAATGCTATAACCACCCACACATATTTTGAGTTTTCTCCACTTTTCTCTATTTCCATGGCCATCACTCTAGTCCAGGCCACCATTACCTCTCATTGGGATGCCTGCAGTGGCTTCCTAACTTCTTGTTACTGCTCTTGACCTTCTACAGTCTGTTCTCCAAGAAGCCTGTAAAATTACACATAAGATCATATCCTTCTCCCTTCAGTAGCTTCCCTTTTTATTACAATAAAATAGACATTTCTCCTGGCCTACAGATCCCTGCATGGTCTGGCTCCTGCCTACCTCTCCAGATTTATCTCTTTTTACCATTTTCTCCTACTCTGACTTTTTTTCTGCTGCTAGAATATGCCAAACTCTTTCCTTGTTTCTGAATTGTGGCATTTGAGGTTTCCTGTGTTTTGGCTGTTCCTCTATTCCTCAGCAGCTTCTTGCCTGGCTGCCTTTAGTTTTTGGTTTTGTATCTTTCTCAGAAAGACTTACTTTGGTGATTGCCTATGGGAGCAGTTTCCTTCCTGCCTCTGCTCAACAAACGCATAAAACACATTTATATATTTATGTGCTTTTATATACTTACACATACTTATAACTAGAAATTATATTTTGATCTATTTAGTAACTTGCTACCTGTACTTACACGTAGAAGACTAAGCTCCTAAAGGATTAGACCCGTGTCTGTCTTGTTCATATGTTACCTAGATAGTGTCTAGTGTGTCATAGGTAATCCATAAAACTTTTTGGATAGTGAATGTCTTGATTCACACCCTTTGTGCATAAACCTTTTTCTACGTTATGATGTTTTTTTCCTCCTTGAGAATAAAAAGCCAAAGAATTCAGGCAAGGGAAATGTTTCATGTATTTTTTAAACATAATCTGCTAATTTAAACATTTCAGAAATGATCCCCTTCCTCCCCCTGGTTTTAGATCTTATGATACGTAAAGTGAGTGTTGTGTCATCTCCATTTTCATTCCTCTTTCATGTAGTTTTTTCTTATTATAAACTTGGAAAATACACATTTAGCAAAGAGAATAAAACAAATTATATTCCTCGGAAACACTTTGGTATTCTTTTTTATATATGGCAAATATTATTTTATATAGTTGCAGTCTTCTTTGATGCAATTTTGCATCTTGCTTTTTTAAATTACATATTCTGAGTTTTTTCTCAACTAGTAAATGAAATAGAAGATGTAAATTATTTACTTGTCCTTACTGTTGGATAGATTCCCATTGTTGAATAGATGTTTTCAGTTCTGTTAAAAATATTTTTATAAACATTTATGCACATAAACCTTTTCTTCCTTCTGGATTTTAAGGCTATAGTCCCATGAGCATACTATTAGAGTAAAAGGTATGAAAATTTTAAGATTAAAAATACATTGCTGACGGTAAAAATAATTGTATTCTGAAAAGATTATGTTTTTGAGTGCCCATTGGTATTTTAATTGAAAAAGAATCTTTGCTATTTGGGTGAAATATCATGTTTCCTTTCTTTAATCATTGGAGTTTGAATGTTTTCGCCTTTGTGTATTGTTAAACACACTGTCCCTCTGATCAAAGGTTGGAATGGTCCTGACAACAGATCTCTTTTCTCAAACTAATAAGAGGATGAAGACTGATTCTTTTCTGACATTCCATTATGGTGACTCTTGCAAAAATGTGATACCATTAAATGAGCTCTCCGATAGGCAAATAGTGCTTTGATTTTCTCAGTGTTGTAAAGTTTCCACTGTTGGTGGTGGTTTTTTTTTTTTTTTCTTCTTCCCCTCATTATGGTTTAATTCAGAAACCCAGTTTCTTGAATTTATAATTTAACAACTCAGGTTTCTGAGGAGTAAGTTACCATGAGTATTAAAAATGTTGGTTGCCTTTATTTTCTGTTGCAAGTTTTTCTGGAATATTGACCTTTTTCTCTAAATGGCAAGGTCTGTGATAGATGCTTGATTGCGTAGTTGGTCTGAAGTTTGTGTCATTTGTCTCACGGCTGGAACTATAGTGTGTAAATCCAGGCACTACCCATGTGCCTCTTCCACATGGAGACTGGTGACGGAGGAAACTGCAGAGTGAAAAAGAGGGAGGTCGGGAAGGGGAAGAGAGCATGGATGCAGGAAAAACTTAGCATGGGAACATAGACCTGCCTTTTGAGTGTGTACCATTACTAACTCAGAGTCTCTGTGCCTCAGTTTCTTCCTTTGGGGAAAAAGGAGATAATAATCTCTGTCTTTCAAGGTGCTAGTAAAGATTAAATTATATACACGCATAGCACATACATATATACCTGTGCTATATGCCGTATAATTTTGTGTTCAGTAAATTAGGAAATTGTGTTTCTTTCCCCTAGGGAAATAAAGGATTGTTGTGATGTCTGGGAATACCATACTGTTAAGCACAGGTACGAGCTGTAATAATAGATGCTGGGACATTGTCTGAGGTGCTGAGCATATATATAGCAAGTGACAGTGTGGTGGGCAAAGCAGTTTAACAGATTCATTCTTTGTGACCAAGCCGTAGTAAAAGGGTTTAATTAATATAAAGTGTGAAAAGACTCTTTGAAGATTAATTTGAAATGAAAACTTCGTGCTACATTTACGGATTTCTTTGAAGGAGGCTTATTGCCGTATCAGATAGTGCTCCTTTTGTAATGGAAGGAAAAAGCAAGATCTTGGATGGTCGCAGCACAGAGTGGGGCAGGCAGAACTGCAAGATTGTGTCTTTTGACGGGACATTGGTAACTTAATTTCCTGTGAGATGTCCATCAAATGGATTGTTAGCTATCTGTCTTCTTTGAAAAGTTATTGCTAACAACAGGATTATCGGATTGTCACCTGGATTAACACCGGGCAAATAGGTGAATCTCAGCAAACAAGAAAGTTATCTCAAGTAGGACTAAAATAATGGAATTACGTGCCTGAGTTCTTTATGTTCCTCTGGAAGAGGAAGTACTTGCTCTTGAATTCAGTCACATGCGGTTGGGCTTTAGAGTTCTTCTCATCTTTGTAGTGAACTTGTTCCTAGTGAACATTCCTGAGCCCCTTCTGTGTGCCAAACTCTGTGCCAGCTCAGGGAATGGGGAGTTGAGGAATTTATATTCTAATGCGGAACAGCAGGTATAATTACAAAACATTGTGATAAGTATATATAAACAGTTGTGAGAGAATAAGGGGAGGAGATAAATGAAATCAAATGGGCTCAGAAGTAAAATGGACTTAGGCCATTTCAGTCAGGCGGAACAGTGTACCTACTTAATGGGGTTGTCACATACAGTAAATGAGAACAGCATAGGAAAATGTTGAGTGCAACGTTTGCCACATAGTAACTCTCACAAAGAGTTAGCTGTTGGTATTTTAAATTTCTGTAGTTTCTTTCTATGATGATGCAGTGCTGTAAATGGTTATTTATCTACTCCTTAAAGCAACTTGGCATAAAGAATTGAAAAAAGAACCAGAATGGGACTGGAGTATGACTTATTACTACTTTGAGCAACTGCTTTGGGAAATTAAAATTTGAAGAAAGCTGATAGTTCATGATCCTATTTTGTAGAAAAGTACTGTACAAGTTATTTTAAGAAGGGGTTCTTTGTTGCATTTCGGTGCCCATCTGTCAGTCGGCTGTGGTAGAAACACTGTTTATTTAGCATCATTGGGAGATTAAATATCCCACGTGAATGAAGAGCCAACATTTATTGAGTTCTTACTGTGTGTCAGGTGCTGTGATAAATGCTTTACACGAAACGACTCACTTGGTCCTCACAACAAGCTTCTGAGGTAGGTCTTCGTTTTACAGGTGAGGTAACAGAGGTCCAGAGAACTTAAGTACAATTTTGCCAAACTGGCAAGTGCTAGACACAAGGTTCTACCAGCAGACTCAGATCCTTTTTTTTTTCTTTTTAAAATTTTTAATGTTTGTTATTTTTGAGAGAGAGAGAGAGAGAGAGAGAGAGAGAGAGACACCATGAGTGAGGGAGGGGTAAAGAGAGAGGGAGACACAGAATCCGAAGCAGGCTCCAGGCTCCCTGCTGTCAGCACGGGGCTTGAACCCGTGAACCATGAGATCATGACCTGAGCCGAAGTCGGATGCTTAACAGACTGAGCCACCCAGGCGCCCCATACCAGAAGACTGAGATCGTTAACCAGTGTTCTTTTGACTCTTGAATAATTGCAGCTTAACTCCTTTGAACTATAAACTTGTTTTATTTCAAATTTACTGGATGCAAGTTGTTTTTAAAATTTGTTAACTTCCTATGGCACCTGGGTGGCTCAGTGGGTTAAGCGTCTGACTTTGGCTTAGGTCATGATCTTACTATGAGTTCAAGTCCCACTTTGGGCTCTGTGCTGACAGTTAAGAGCCTGGAGCTGCTTTGGATTCTGTGTCTCCCTCTCTCTCTGTCCCTCCCCTGCTCTTGCTTTCTCTCTGTCTGTCTGTCTGTCTCTCTCTCAAAAATAAATAAACATTAAAAAAAAATTTGTCAACTTCCCTACCTTGTACTGAGTGCAGTTTAACCAGCACAGTGTTACTGTTAGTGCACATAGGTATTCTTCAGGGTTATTGATTTGTATAGAGCTGTTCGTATTTGTATAGAGCTTATCTTTCATGGCCTTGAGTTGCTGTAATGTTTATCTCATTATAAGCTTTTTACTTAAGTATAACAGTACAGAAAATGGCACAAAATCAGAATTCAGCTCATCTGTTTTTCACCAAGTGGGTCCTTCCATATCACTAGCACCCACATCGAGAAACATAATATTGCCTTCACCCCTGGTGAAGTTCCTCATGCCCCTCATCACTGTCTTGTCTCTGCCCGAGGTTAAACACTGTTCTGATTAAACACCAAAGAACAGCTTTCATGTTTTTGAATGTAATGTAAATGTGGATTCATCAGCGTAGATGATTGTATCACAGTTTATTCATTGGACATCTGCAATTAAAAAAAATGGTGTCTTCAAAGGCTGGAAGATCGTATCAAAGCTTGAGTTGTTCTAATTCTTGGTAGTGTGAAGGATCCTCCTTTGAGTATAGCATGTAGAGGTTTAGTATGTGGTATTTGTGATGTGCTCTTCTCAGGATTTATTTAATTTTTTCAGGCTTATCTATGTTTTGCTTAGGTCAAGTCAGAAGGAGCTTTCAGATAAATTGTTTACTGAGCTTATCAGACTAAAGAGTCTGGGAGCAGAGAAACTTAAAATGTAAGGTCCAGTGTTGTTTGCATTATGAGAGTGAAGCTAAATATAGCCCTTCAGGTTATAGTTAGATGCATGTAATTTATGTATACATATACAATGTTGATTTATCCTAGGTACTGAGAAATCCCATGATGGCTTATTAAAAATTGTGTATTAAACTTTGTTTCAAATCTGATTTGTAAATACTAGATTTTTAGAAGCTGATTACCACAGGCCAGTTCCTCTTACTTGACAAATAAAGGAAGTTGGGGCTCTGGAAGCTCATAATTTGTGTTTAAGTGGAAAAGAAGAAAAATGTGACAGGTAGAACATTCACTTTCCTTTTATATTTATTGCAAAACTAAATCAGGGTGAAGAATGGAAGAACTAGGAAGGTATATCAGTTTTCCTGCTTAAAGATTTTACTGTATAATAGCATATTCATGTAATTGAGAAGATTGTTTGAAATGTTAACTTAAGGCTAATGTATTAGTAGTTCAACATGTATTTACTGAGCACTCCTAGACACTGTTCTAGGCACTGGGGCAGTGAAGAAAGCAATGCAAAACGATGAGCCTACGTGAAATTAAGATGGTAAACAAGTAGACAAGTAAATATGATATGTCAGGAGGTAATTAGTGCTGTGGAAGAAAATTATATAGGTGAGGGCAGTTAGAGAATGTCAGGGCAGAGTGTGGATGCATATATGCTATTTTGTATACAGTGCTTCAGAGAAAGCACAAGTGACATTTGAGAAGAGGGAAAGGAGTGGACAGAACGATGTGGTTCCCCTTAGGTGGAGAGATCCTGGCCCTGGGCATCATGTACAGCATCCTGATGGGGGCGGGGGAACGTGCTTGGATTTTGGAGAAGTGTAAGGAGACCACTGGGCTGGTATGGAGTAAGCAATAGAGAGGGCAGTAGGAGATGAAGTCAGAGAGGTAGCCAAGGCCAGAATGTCCAGGATCTTACAGACTGATGGAAGGACACTGGCATTTCTTGGAGTGAGATGCAGAACCCCTGCAGGGTTTTGAGAAGGTTGTGGCATGGTCTGACTTGTGTTTTAAAAGGTGATGTTAGTTATTTCGTTGGGATTAGAGTGTGGAAGGCCTGGTCTCAGGGGGAGGGGACACCCGTTAGGAGGTTTTTGTCCATGGGAGAGAATGGCAGAGCTCTCGTGTTCTCCGTGGAGATGGAGGGAGGTGGCACAGGTGATTCTATATGCAGATATCAAAGACAGTGAAGGGCTTTGTGTTCTGTTGTCCTGAAAGTCAGGTTTACTGTAATATAAACCCTCACTGGGATGCAGAAACATAAGAGCTAATCCTGAATTATGTAATTTAAGGAGTTAAAACATTGGAACAGATTTATTGTAGTTTTCAAGTGCTGGGTGTTACGGGATAGCATAAACATCAAGCCAAATAGTTAAACCTTGTTGGCTTCTCTCTATGTCCCCAATCCCTTTAAAGCATAAAGTTTAATTTAGGTTTTTTCCCTTATTCTTGGTTGATATTTCATTTTTCTTAACTTTTGTTTGTTTCTGATTTTACACTTGATGTGGTTTTTTGTCCATACTTTTAATTAATTTTCCTTTAGTATTTTGTTAGGTATTTTTTTTACCTTTTTTCCTGATTTTGTATAATCTGTTACGCAATTCTCTTAAGCTTATATCATTGTCACTTCAACGTATTCTGCTTTATTACCTAATTAGAGCTTATTTCATTTTGCAGTCAGAGAGAATGAATTATTATCCGTGTCCAGCAGATAAGTAATACTTAGTAAATGTTTATTTTATTTTTTTGCTTTAGTCATTGTGTGTTAGTTTCTTGTTACGCTACTCACTTATCTGTTGCAAACTATATTCATTATGTATACGTTAAACAATTCATACATATACATATCTCAGTTATTACAGTCTGGTAAGAATTTCAGCTTTGCAATCAGACCAATATGAGTTATAATCTTGGTTCTGCTGATTACTAGATTGGCAGGGTATTCTAGGCTTCTGTTAGTTTTGTATAAAGTGGAAAACACAATGCCCATCTTTCTGGTGAAGTGCCTAGTGCAGTGTCTGGCTGTAGTGGTACTAATCCCTCAAATAGTTATTGTTTCCTTTCCCCTACAAGTGATTAGGTTAAACATTTAAGAATTAACAGAGACAAAATATATGAAGTATTTCATTGAATTTTCTTTTAGTTGGTACTCCCTTTGCTTTCTTTTTTCTTTCGCTTTCTTTGTTCGGTCCCTTTGGAAAGAACTACAGAAATATAAATGCAGCCTTATCTGGACTTGTGCTAAGTGTAATACACCAAATAATGAAGCCCCTTAGGAACTACTTGTGAGATGAGCAGAAGCTGTTAACTGGTTTTAATAATGAGACTAGGAAAGTCAGTAAAAGTAGTTTCTATTTGGGTTGAAGTTTTGTTTTTGTTTGTTTTATCTTGCTAATGTAAAATCTGAGCATGCTGTAATACACAACAATAGACTTTCAATTAGAAGAGATGGACAAAAATAATGCTCAAATTTTCTGTTACAGGAACCCCTATGGTGCATTCTGGCCCCCACTCTCCCTTCCTCCCCATTCATTAGCTCCTCATATGCTTTCAGTGACTGGGAGCTCACTGGTTTCTGAACAGCCTTTTCCGTTAGGAGATAGCTCTGGTTTGTGAAAAGGTCTGTGTCACAGTGAGCTGAAGTTATTCAGTACCTTCTACGTGTTCTACATCTATTTTTTGAAGCAAAGAATGGCTGTCTTTTTTAAAAATATTTTGAAGGACCCTGTATCAGTCAGGGTTCTCTAGAGAAATAGAATAGAAGAAGGAAAAAAATCTATACATAAATTATGTTTTAATTAACAATTTACAATTTAAATATTAAAAATAACATGTATAGAATTGAAAGCTATTAATTTCAAGGAAATGGCTTAGGTGATTATAGGAACTGGTAAGTCTAAAATCTATAGAACAGGAGTTGATGCTTCAGTCTTGACGCAGATTTTTTTCTTTCTCGGGGAAACCTAGTTTTGCTTTTAAGGCCTTCTGCATGATTGGATGAGGCCCATTCACATTATGGGAAATAATCTCCTTTCACCTGATTGTGAGGTTAACTGCCTCTGCAAAATACTTTCACAGTAATATCTAGGGCAGTGTTTGAATGATTGATTATTATATACTAGCCAAGTTGACACATAAGGCTAACCATCACAGTCCATCCTGTTATTAACCTGGCACTTAGACACGTCCCCTAAAAACCATATTTAATCTCCAAATAAAGACAGAATCCCTTCACATGATAAAAGCTATTCTGTGTACAATGGAACACATGCTACGCCTTTCCTCAGGAGAGAATACAAAGTCCTTGTTCAGTCTTCTTGATCTCCTGTAACTTAATACTGTCATGTAAAGTTAACTGTTATTAATATATCTTACATGATAAGGGAATAGGAGAGGGAAGAAAACAAAGGTATTTGCTTAATAAATCTATAA
Source organism: Prionailurus bengalensis (assembly GCF_016509475.1). Taxonomy (NCBI): domain Eukaryota; kingdom Metazoa; phylum Chordata; class Mammalia; order Carnivora; family Felidae; genus Prionailurus; species Prionailurus bengalensis. The sequence goes on along the minus strand of NC_057344.1, from coordinate 184,694,761 downwards.
ATCGATTCATAACAAAATAAGGAAAAAATACTCATAACAAAGTTTTCATTTCTCTGACTGCTCACGTGGTTGTAACTGGTATCTGTGACTAACTTCTTCCACTACCTATTCCATATTCTCTTTACCCTCAGCAAGCGTCTCAGCTGGTTGGTTCTTTGCATAGTGGGGTGGCCCAAAACTTCATTTTGGAAGGGCTGGGTTGTTAGTCCTACCTTGCCTGATTTGGGTTGTTGTAGTTTTCTATTGAATTTATTTTATTTTATTTTGTTTCAATTTTTTATTTAAATTCTAGTTAACACATATGGTGAAATTGGTTTCAGGTGTGGAATTTAGTGATTCATCACTAAACTCAACATAACACCCAATGCTCATCGCAGTAAGTGCCCTCCTTACTATTGACTTTAATCACAAGGCTGGTAGTACTAAGAGTCACCTTAAGAGGTCTCCTGTATTTCAGACTTTTCTTTCTTACTGCCATTGTGTAATGGCAATCTAATCTCCTCTTGGTAATCAGGTTCAATCACATGAGTCAGTAAAGTAGCTGCCTTTGTTGCCCATTGGTGTGGAGAGAGGAAGAGCCCAGAGTGGCTGAGTAACAGATTTAACTTGCAGTTAGATGGAATCGTTGTGTATTATTCCTCCCTTTGGAAGCAAGATCTCTAGGCCAGCATGGCATAAGGTCATGGGGACAGGAAGCTAATGTTTTGCTCTTGGGTTACTAGGGGTAATAGTGAATGGTGTCACTCTCATTTCCATTCTTTGATTTCAGGGTCTGTGAATCCCAGGCTATGGGAGAAACAACACTGTTTATTGGATGCTGATTTAGAGTATATACAGCCTTCTGGAGAACACTGCCCTAGCCCTGCGAGGTATTGCCACCTTAACTAGCATGGTAACTGAGTCTTCAAAAGGCCATTCCACTGTTCTATCAGTCAGCTGCTCCAGGGTGATGGGGAACATAGTAAGACGAGTCATGAGTATGGGTCCATTGTTGCACTTCATGTGCTGTGAAGTGAGTTCCTTGATTAGAGGTAATGCTGTGTAGAGTATCATGATGGATGGTGGATGAACATTCTGTAAGTCAACAGATGGTAGGTTTGGCAGAAATATTGGATACAGTGAAGGATTCTAGATACTAATCTGTATCCAGAATGTTTTTCTGTTAAGAACAGAACTTTTCTCCTTCTGTAATGGAAGCATTCCAGTGTAATCAACTTGCCACCGTATAGCTGGCTGGCTGATCACCCTGAGTAGTGGTGCCATGTTGGGGACTCAGCGATGATCTCTGCTGCTGGCATATGGGCCTCAGCAGTGGCTGTAGTCAGGTCAGCCATCATGGGTAGAAGTCCATGTTGCTGTCCATGCATAGCCTTCCTCCTTCCTGTGATCACTTTGTGTAGGAGCCCATTGGGCAATGATAGGAGTGGCTGGGGAAAGAGACTGGCTGGTATATACAAAATGTGTCATCCTGTCCACATGATTATTAAAATTTTCCTCTGCTGAGTTGACCCTTTGGTGAACATTGACATGGGACACAGATATTTTCATGTTTTTTGTCCATTCAGATATTTTCATATATTTTATCCATTTTTTGTGTATCTACAGACCTCTTCAGACTATCTTGTCACCAGTTACTCAGTTATGTCCTTCAAGTTCCTGACCAGTGGCTACAACTTTTTTTTTTTACATTTACTTATTTTTTATTTTATTTTTTATTTTTTCAATATATGAAATTTATTGTCAAGTTGGTTTCCATACAACACCCAGTGCTCATCCCAAAAGGTGCCCTCCTCAATACCCATCACCCACCCTCCCCTCCCTCCCACCCCCCCATCAACCCTCAGTTTGTTCTCAGTTTTTTTTTTTTTTAATTAAAAAAAAAATTTTTTTTTTTTTAAATTTTTTTTTTTTTTTCAACGTTTATTTATTTTTGGGACAGAGAGAGACAGAGCATGAACGGGATTGGGGCAGAGAGAGAGGGAGACACAGAATTGGAAACTGGCTCCAGGCTCTGAGCCATCAGCCCAGAGCCTGATGCGGGGCTCGAACTCCCAGACCGCGAGATCGTGACCTGGCTGAAGTCGGACGCTTAACCGACTGCGCCACCCAGGCGCCCCCCAAAAAATTTTTTTTTTAACGTTTATTTATTTTTGAGACAGAGAGAGGCCGAGCCTGAACGGGGGAGGGTCAGAGAGAGAGGGAGACACAGAATCGGAAGCAGGCTCCAGGCTCTGGGCCATCATCAGCCCAGAGCCCGACGTGGGGCTCGAACTCACGGACCGTGAGATCGTGACCTGAGCTGAAGTCGGACGCTTAACCGACTGAGCCACCCAGGCGCCCCTGTTCTCAGTTTTCAAGAGTCTCTTATGCTTTGGCTTTCTCCCCCTCTAACCTCTTACATTTACTTATTTTTTGAGAGAGCACAAGTTGGGGAGGGGCAGAGAAAGAAGGAGACACAGAATCCGAAACAGGCTCCAGGCTCTGAGCTGTCAGCACAGAGCCCAACGCGGGGCTCGAACCCACGGACCGCGAGATCATGACCTGAGCCGAAGTCGGACGCTCAACCAACTGAGCCACCGAGGCGCCCCAACCAGTGGCTACATCTTAATGCAATGGCACCTCTGGCCGTTTCTCCTTCCATGCAGAATGAACAGTCAGGTGCATTGCTGGAAGTTCTGTCCTCTGGGAGGATTTCCTTTATCACTATCCTTGAGGGATGTCCTGGGGAGGGATGTCGTACTGCAGCCGTCCCTTTTAGGTGGTGCCTTATATTGTACAGAATCCTCTGTATACGCAGCCCCAGTTTTCTCTTCTTCATTCCCCTGGTGGTGGGGAACTTCCCACGTGGTGATAGGTGTGGGCTGACTGCAAAGATAATGTAGCAGAAACAGGGGCTGTGGGCACTTGGACACTTCTTCCTGTGACTGACTTGTGCCTCCAGGGCCTGTGCCATCTCCATCTCGTACGTACAATTTTCATTTGATGATGGAGTACTGGCGTGAATATCCAACTTTATGACTTAGTGGGTCACACGGTTGAGGTCTTGACAGGCAGCTCATTTCATGTGGTAACTAGTTGCCCATCATTATGCGTTAGTAGCCCAGTAGCAAGCCAAAATCTGTTTCTCAGAAAGAGGAACTGACTTTGTCGAAAACTCTAAGGGTCTGTACTGTGATTAACCTATATGGGCTTGCTAAAGGCTCCAGACAGCATCTCCCTCTGTTCTGACACTTCAAGTACCATTGGATCTGCTGGGTCATGTGCCCAAGTGGCAGAGCAGCTGGCAGGGTGGCCTGACGTGGTGGAGAGCCTTTTTTTCTTCTGGGCCATACTCAGAACTATAGTTTTTTGGATCATTTGATGTGATGGATAAGTTTTATTTGGCTAGGGTATGGTGCCCAGTTGTTTGGTCAAACACTAGTGTAGATGTTGGTGTGAAGGTAATTTGTGGATATAACTCTGTAAAGGAGATTATTGTGCATAATGTGGGTGGGCCTCAGTCCAATCAGTTGAAGGCCTTACTAGCAAAAACTGAGATTTCCCAGAAAAGAAGGAGTTCTGCCTCAAGATTACATCATAGAAATCTTGCCTGAGTTTCTAGTGTGCTGTTCTGTGCTACAGATTTTGGAATCAAGACTTTGATATTAACGTCTCAGTTTCCTGCCTGGTGGCCTGTACTACAAATTTCAGATGTGACATGCCAGCCTGTGCAGCTGTGTGAGCCAGCTCCTTATAATTACTCTTTTACTATGTACTTTTCTCCCTCCCCCTTCCTCCCCCATGTATGTGTTAGCTCTCTCTCTCTGTGTATATATAATACATATACGTGTGTGTGTGTGTACACCCACACATATATATATAGTCCCATTGATTCTGTATTTTTAAAAAATCCTGATTGATACACTTGGTAGATGGGCTGGAATAGCACACCCAAATGGGGAGGGGAATATGTTGCCTGTAAAATCTAAAGAGGCCCACGGGGTGCTCCTTTTTTGCGTGTGGGAGGGACCAGATGCAACACCTTCTCCTTTACCTTAGGAGGGGTATCTTGACATGCCCCACACTCTGGACTCCTAGAAATTAATTTCAATTAAGTGGAAGACCCCTGAATATTTTTCCAGTTTATTTACCACCCTCTGATATGCAGATCTTTTAGCAGTAAGTCTGGAGTAGTTGCTGCTTCTTGCTCATTAGATCCAATTAGCAATGGACCAGTGTGATATCTTGTATAAGGGGGAGGCTGTCAAGGTCCCTGAAAATTAAATTTTGACTGAGATCATAGAGCTCTGGAGAGTTGATATACCTCTGAGGTGGGACAACTGCTGGACTTGCCAGCTGAAAATGGACTGCTTCTGATAGATTTTGTTAATACTGAGAAAACGCTTGTAAGATCTGTATCTGCATGTATCTGTGTTAATTTATTCAAGTGGTGAAACCGCATCTGGTAAAGCGGCCTCAATTGGAGCCATCACCGTTACGTTTGTGATAATCCACTGTCGTTCTCTAAGATCTATCTATCTGTTTTCAGCACAGGCCGCATAGTGAGTTGAATGTTGATGTGGTGGGAATCTCCACCTCTGCTTTCCTTAGGTCCTTGATGGTGGCACTAATCTGCGTTCCCTCCCTGAAAGCAGTATTGCTGTCGGCTTACTCTTTTTCTAGGTAGAGGCAGTTCTAGTGGCTGCCATGTGTCCTTTCTTGTCTTACTAGTCCTCACTCCACAGATCTGGAAAACAGTGTGGGGATCTTGCCAGTTGCTGAGTATGTCTATTTCAGTTATGGATTCTGGAATTGGGAAAATAACCAAAGGATGGATGCAGGGGACCCACTGGACCCATTGTGATGTGGATCTGAGCTACAACTCCATTGATTACCTGACTTTCATAATCCCCTGCTCTGACACATGGACTGCAGTGACATTTTGTCTCTTGAAATTAGTGTCAGTTCAGGACCAGTGTCCAAAGTCCCGGAAAAAGTCTAATTATTTCCTTTTCTCAATGCAGTCATCCTGGTAAAAGTCTGTACATCCATTTGGGGGAAGGCTGGGAGGAAAGATTAACTGTATGAAGTTTGGCTGTTTCACAGGGTCCTTCCTCAAGAGGACCTATCTTCCCCTTTATTTCAAGGGGTTTTGAGTCTGTAAACCGGCTCAAGTGTAGGAATTTTTGAGGGGTCATGATTTTGTTTTGGTAATTCAGGTTCACTGGACCTAGAATTCTTTTGCCTGTATAGATCAAGTAAGAAGTTAGTAGATGGCCCATCTGTTTTCTCTTCTGGAGGCCCCATGATCAACTAGTGAATGTCTTAGGTCTCTGAGGTAGACTAATCTATTTATCGTTTTCACTCTGCTGTCCATTGTGGTAACCATGTCTGTCTTGTATTTGGCAATTAAATATTGCCACCTAGCCCCTGACTCCCCAGGATCCAGTTGTCCCCATTGCATGTAAGGACCCTAGTTCAGGGGTAGCAGTTCCCACTGTAAACTCTGACCTGCAGAGAGGAGCAACCATTCTGAGGCTCACCACATACATTTATTTGTCATAGTTAAGGTGCAAGGTATGTTCTCTGGATCCTCCTGGGGTGGGTGAACAGGCTTTCCATGAGAAAACCATTTCAACATTCCAATTTCTCCAAGCCTTTGGATGTCTTCTTCTACATTATGCCAAGGCAGTTTTGGCATTTTGACTTCATTTAATGTAGGCCACCTTTTGGTCCATGTTTCAGCCAACCAACCAGTCAAATCACTAGAGCTGCTACAACCCCCTGAGCTATAAGATTGAATCTAGAATCTCTGTTTAGTGTTCTCATATTAATAAATTTGGCCACATTCAACTTAAAAAAATTTTTAGTGTTTATTTTTGAGAGAGAGACAGCGGGGGAGGGACAGAGAGAGAGAGAGGGGGAGACACAGAGTCTGAAGCAGGCTCCAGGCTCCACACTATCAGCACAGAGCCCAATATGGGGCTCAAACCCACAAACCCTGAGATCATGACCTGAGCCAAAGTTGGATGCTTAAGCGACTGAGCCACCCAGGCACCTCAGCCACATTCAATTTTATTTTTTCCATGTTATCCTACATCCTTGATATCAAACCCTATTCATATCCCCCAGGTTTCCTTTCTATATAAAGTGGGAAAATTGTGAATTCTAGTGTATCTCCTGGGGATAACATTGTATACCTCATCTTTTGGGACCAGCTGGGTCTTGAATCTAGTTACAGGTCTAGAAGAAAGGGTGAATGGAGGTCCTGATGAGAATCTGCTGTCTTGCAAGGTGAGGCCATTACAGATTCTTCATGCAAAACAGAGTTCATCTCAGTTAAGTGTAGAAGGTCTGATTCTACTAGCAAAGAAGATCCTGCAGAATTTAGAGGTTCAGTGTCCCCCACTTCATTGAGATCTGGCTACATGTTTCCATTCCAATTTTCAGGATCCTGTTTCTTCCTAATGAGTACCCTTACTTTAACAGACAATATTGTGTGAAGTTAGAAATTCAGTTTTTGGTGTAATTCAGCCACTCACAGGAAGACACTCTGGGTTTGATTTTCAGACATCTCAGCTTTCAGGTTTTGGTAGATAAAGATCTCTGTCAGGGCAGACAGAAAGAAATGTCATTTATGTGGCATTTGAACTGGGCATATGAAGCCTTGAGCTTATCTTTTTATTTCCTACTTTATCCAAAGTTAGGAGTCACCACTAATGCCATTATAATCCTTAGTTTGATAAATGTTCTAAGGTGTCATTTGCATGTTCACCCAGAACCTTGCTTTTTATAAGTATTTGTTCAAGAGTTATCTAAGGGTTATAGTTCATACATCTCTTGCTGCGTCATGCCGTGCGCTGCTGGTGTTTTCTTTACCTTGTTATTGGAAATAGAGTCATTAGTGCCTTTAAATCTAATCAGAGTAGAGAATCCGCTGCAGAAACCCCAGAGCCAATTCAGAAAATTCATCCTTAAAATTCTGATTCTCTAAAACTATTCTTGGTTTCCAAATCAGTGTTAAGGTTCTTAAGAGAAACAACAATTACGTATGTGTGTACACACACACACACACACACACACACACACAGATATCTTTTAAGAAATTACCTCATGAGATTATGGGGACCAGCAAGTCAAATATTATTTGTAGGGCAGGTGGAAAAGTCACCTTGATCCACCATCAGGTCAAGAAATAGAATCCCACCAACACTTGTAGAAACTCCCTCTCCTGTATTCCCTCTTAATCATGACCTTTCCTCCTGCCAGAGGTAACATTAAAGCTTCTGTGGTAATGATTTCCTTTCTTTTTGCTTTTATTTGTGTATGTATATTTAAACGCTATTATTTATTTTTGTCTTGATCTGTATGTTAATAGAATCATTGTATTTTTTGTCTCTTGCTTTCACTTGACACAAGTGGGAGTTTTGTTCATTTCGTTGTATGTAATTACAGTTCATTCTAGTGGAATTCTACAATATTCAGTTAAAAATTTTTCTTTAACGTTCTATTTATTTTTAAGACAGAGCATGCGTGGGGATGGGGCAGAGAGAGAGGGGGACACAGAATCTGAAGCAGGCTCCAGGCTCTGAGCTGTCAGCACAAAGCCCTATGTGGGGCTCAAACTCACAAACTGTGAGATCATGAACTGAGCCGAAGTCAGACGCTTAACCAACTGAGCCACCCGGGCGCCCCTGTAGTGTTCTAGTTTTAAATACTCCACCGTTTAATCAGTTTTTCTAACGGACGTTTTGTTTGTTTCTAGTTTTGGCCTTTTATGAACAGTGCTTCTGTGAATGTCCCAGCATTGCACATCTGTGTGAGTTTCTCAAGGGTATGTAACCAAGAAGGTTGCTGGGTCAGATGGTATCGACTGTACTTAGTAATGCCTAATTATTTGCCAAAGGAGATGTATTAGTTTATTTTCCCAGCATCACCAACATTGCTATTATACACTTAAAAACAAATTCTGTGGTAGATAGGTAATGGTATCTTCTTGTGAGGTTAATTTGCTCATTACAATTGAAATTGAGCCTCATTTTATATTATTGGCCATTTGGATTTCTTCTTCTGGAGATTGTCTTTTTAAGTTTTTTGTCCACTTTTGTATTGGGTTGGTCCTTTTTTTCTTAGAGTGTTATGGAGTTCTGTATATTTCTGTTCTTTGGTTACAAAATATTTTTGGAATTCCTTATTTCTGTCCTTTGATTATAATTACAGTATCTCTCTTCAGTTTGTGGCTTGTCTTGGCATTTATTGTTTGCATTTATTGCATTTATGTTGTGTTAATGAATAGAAGTTCTTAATGTTAGTATTATCAAATTAACCAGCATTTTCCTTTATAGTTAAATGCTTTTGATGTCTTAGTTAAGAAATTTTTCCTTGCTCTTAGGATATTATCTTACATTATTTTCTCAAAGCTATATAGTTTGTATTTCAAACTTCAGTTTTTAATTCAGTAGGAACTGATTTTTGGCTGTTTTGTGAGAATTGGGTTCGATTTCCTTTTTTTTCCTCATATGTAGATACTCAGCCAATTCCAGAACCATTTATTTTATTTAACAAGATAGAATTTTCCCCACCAATTTGCATTGCTAATTATGTCATATGTCTCTATATGTTCGGATCTATTTCTGAGTACTTTATTTCCTTCACTAGTTTGTCTGTTGCTTTGACAATATTCACAAAGTTTTTAAGTTATAGATGTCTTACAAGTCTTAATATTTGGTTTGGCGGGTTTTCTTACTGTATTCTTCAAAACTGGCTATTCTTTTCCCTTTGCATATTCGGACAGATTTCTCAATCAACTGGTACAGCTTTAGGTGAAAAAACCCATTAGGAATTTGATTGGAATTGCAGAGTCTTTCAAATTGATTTGGAGACAGTTGACATCTTTATAACACTGAATCTTCACATCTAATAATTTGGTAATATCTCAATTTGTTTAAGTCGTTTTTAGTGGCTCACATAAAGTTTTATAATTTTTTTGCCCTAGAGATCTTGCATATAGTTATATTTATTTCTAGGTACTTTGTGTTTTGATCTCCTCTTCTTTAAAAAAAAATTCAGTTGTCTTATTTTTATTAAAAAATTTTTTTTAATATTTGTTTTTATTTTTGAGAGAGAGAGAGAGGGAGAGAGAGAGGGAGAGAGGGCGTGAGTTCCAGTGGGGGAGGGGCAGAGAGAGAGAGAGAGACACACACACAGAATCTGAAACAGGCTCCAGGCTCTGAGCTGTCAGCACAGAGCCCGACGACGTAGGGTCAAACTCACCAGTTGTGAGATCATGACCTAAGCAGAAGTCAGACATTTAACTGACTGAGCTACCCAAGCGCCCCGCGTTATGTTTAATTTTTTAAGAAACTGCCACCTGATTTCCAGAGTGGTTGTACCACTTTACAGTCTCTCCAGCAAAGTATGAGAGATATAGTTTCTCTGCATCCTTGCCAGTGTTTGGCTGTATTGGAATTTTTTATTTTGCTCATTCTGATAGAGCACAAGGTGCTGATAGATACCACACGGTGGTATCTCACTGTGATTTTAATTGGCATTATTCTAACGACTGGCAATATTGAGCATCTTTTTATGTATTTATCTGTCATCTATCTTCTAATGTCTTTCCCCATTTTCTAATTGAGTTTTGATTAAAAAAACATTTTTTTAACGTCTATTTATGTTTGAGAGAAAGAGACACAGGGTGAGCAGGGTAGGGGCAGAGAGGGAGTCACAGAATCGGAAGCAGCTCCAGGCTCCAAGCTGTCAGCACAGAGCTCGACCTGGGGCTTGAACTCACTAACCACGAGATCATGAACTGAGCTGAAGTAAAAAACTTAACGGAAGTTGAAAGCTTAACCAGCTGAGCCACCCAGGTGCCCCAGAACTTTGATTGGTTTTTATGTGGACGTTTGCAAATAAATATAAAAGTTGAGGTAGTAGTAAAATGAACCCCAGTTCTGGAGCTTCAGCTGTTCCCCCATTTAGCCCTTTTGTTTCTTTTGAGAATTTCATAGCAAATCACACGCCTAGATTTCATGATCTTTCACTTGTAAATACTTCACTATGCATTTCTCTTGCAAAGATTTTTCAAAACTATAACCACCAGGATATCATCATACTTAATTTAACAGTAATTCTTTGAGGCACCTGAGTGGCTCAGTTGGTTGAGGGTCTGACTTTGCCTTAGGTCATGATCTCAAGGTTCATTAGTTCAAGCCCCACATTGGGCTGTGTGTTGACAGCCTATGAGCACAGAGCCCACTTTGGTCTGCCCTTACCCTGCTGTGCTCTCCCCAAAATAAATAAATTTAAAAAGAGATTAAAAAAGCAATAATTCTTTACTATTTAATACTGATAACCAATAGTGTTAGTATGTACTTAATGTATATTAGTAACTAGTACATATATTAGCAATGGATAATAGATATCTAATATCCAATACTTAATGCATATTTACATTTTTTTTTGTTTCAAAGATGTATTTTTAAAAATGGTATGTTGGAATTAGAATTCAAACAAGATCGTTAGTTACATACTCTTTTTTGATAGCACTCCCTTTTTGTTCCTCAGGCAGTTGATTTGTTGGAGGAATTGGGTCATCTGCTAGAGTAATTTGGATTTGACTGATTCCTTTCTCTTTTTATCATTTGTTCTAATCCCCTAAACTCATAGGAAGATTTAGTAGTTTAGTTAGATTAGGATTCTGATTTTTAGAAACAAATCTTCACAGGGATACTGTGTATTCCCTGTTGCATTGTGTAAGGACCATAATGTTTGATTGTTCTACTTTTCATGCTACAAAGTGAGATCAGTTGGTTCAGGTATTGTCAGTCCTGTCCTTACATTTAACAGTTTTCCATTCATCTTTTGCCTAATGGTTATGGCTTCCATTGATGTTTGTTGCCTAGATCCAATACTTTATTTGGGGTTGTAGAATAGTGATTTCCCAATTTAGTTGTTTTTGCATTTATTTGCTGGACTTTTCTTTATTTCTTTGCTGGATTTTCAAGAAAATTTATTAACTTTTTGGTTTTCATGAAATGTATTCATACAGGAAAAGCAGGAAAAATGCTCAGTTCAGCATCACCCCCCCCCCCCCCCCCCCACTGATAACTGATAACTTTATTTATCAGTTCTTAGAGTAGTGACTTGGTGCCCAACCAGTCTATGGAAGACACCAATGAAATGTTTGTTTTTTTTTTTCTTTTTTTTTCTTCATCATTTTCTTTGGGTATCAGTTTGAATTTGTGGATTTTTTTTTTTCAACGTTTATTTACTTTTGGGACAGAGAGAGACAGAGCATGAACAGGGGAGGGGCAGAGAGAGAGGGAGACGCAGAATCGGAAACAGGCTCCAGGCTCTGAGCCATCAGCCCAGAGCCTGACGCGGGGCTCGAACTCACGGACCGCGAGATCGTGACCTGGCTGAAGTCAGACGCTTAACCGACTGCGCCACCCAGGCGCCCCTGAATTTGTGGATTTTTAAAAAAGGTATTTGGTGCTTTTCAATGACATATTCTTTAAAATTTCACTTTTTGTTTGTAGGTGTTTAGACATACAATTGATTTTTGTACATTGAGTTTTTTAATCCAGCAACCTTGCTAATTTTGTTTATTTAAATTTATTTTCAGATTTTATCATCTGCAGATGGCAGTTTTTTTATTCTGCTTTTCAAGTCTTTATAACTTTCATTTCTTTTTCTTTCCTTACTGTAGTAGTATAGCACTCCAGTACTGTTTTAATAGAAGTGGGATAATGCAACCCTTCTCTTGTTCTTTACCTTAGAGGCAATGCTTCAATGTCTCTCTGTTAAGATTGTAGGTTGTTATAGGTTCTTTATCAGATTAAGGATATTTCCATATATCCCTACACATTTTATCATGCATTAATGTCCAATTTTATGGAATGCTTTTCTGCATCTCTTCCCATGATCATTTGAGTTTTCTACTTTTAATCTGTTAATGCGAATTACATTAATTGATTTTCTAATGTTAAATGGGTTTCCATTCCTGGAATGGATGTATTATTATCCTTTTTGTAGGTTATGGAATTTAATTTGCTAATATTTTCTGATTTTTACATTTATGTTCACAAGTGAGGCTGGCTTTATAATTTTCATTTTCCAGTACTGTTTTCTTGGTTTTGGTACTAACGTACCAAATAAAACAAGTTTAGGAGAAGTTTCTTCTTTCTGTTCTCTGTAAGAGTCTGTTTTAAGAATGGAATTCATTTTTCTTAATTATTTCTAGAACCTATTCATAAAACCATTGGGGCTTGGAACTTTCTTTGTGGAGAAGATTCCCAGGTGGTTTAATTTTTTAGTTCTTTGAAGAATACGAGGGGAAAGTAGAATCTTCCTGTGGTAAGAAGCTAGTAGTTACAAGTGAAAAATTCAGTTGTTTATTAATATTTTTTACTGACTGTTTTAAGTGGTATGTCTCCAGTTTTTGAGGTATAGCCTGTATACTTTTTATTTGTAAATTATACTTATTTTGAATATTACTACATTTTAAAAAGTAGGTTATCTACTATATTTCTTTAATACAGTTTAGATTTGTGTTTTAAGCTTCTGAAGTTTGTAAGATTTCTGAATAACAAATCTTTAAGGACTCTTTAGAGAACTTTCAGCCAGATATCTAAGTTCTGCTGGCTCTGCCAGTTACGGTCTTGAGTCTGTCTATTACTTTCTGGGCCTCACATCCCTCATTGATAAAAAGAATAGCCACTTCACGTAGTTTTCAGAGGATATACTGAGAAGTGCCTTATAAACCGTAAACTGTATAAGTGAAAGGTTTTAAAGATAGTGAATATAGGTGAAGTGTTCAAAGAAAGAGAGTTGGAGGAACCTTTGAGATTTGTTTAAGTCTCTCCATTTTATTGGAAGTAGAAGCTGCAAGTTTATGTGGAGAGCTGAATGCACAGCCCAGGCTTCCTGTTTCTCAAATCGCTGAGCTTTTTCTCTTTTGCCTTCCTGCAAATTAAATACTAGGTACTTGAGAGAAACTTTGACTTCTCTAGGTACATAATTGAGTGTATTATTCCTAAGAGGTTGGGTAGAAAAGTGCATGTGACATTAGGGAGAAAAAGGAATTTTAAGACTTTAGTTTCTTAAGTTACCCGTAATTAAAAGTGCTGTCAAAGTAGTGATTGTTATTTCCCCCCCAGAATTTAGACAAAGAGAGCCTTGTTATACTTTTCAGGGATTAAAATTCATCTAATACAGTAAGAAGTGAGGCCCTGTGTGGTTGCCACATAACTCTGTACTTGAAATTCCGTTGAAATTTTACTTTAAAAACCATTGCTTCAGTGTAATTTTAGTAAGACCGTGCCTTATATTTAACATGAAAACTTTCAAACTAATTGTGTTTTGCAAAAGGTGCCTCCTTAAAATCCAACTTGTCTACTTGATTCCTTAGTCTCTCCAAATACAGGCTCAAAAAAATTATTTCCTTTAAATCCTTAAGTTGATACTAATAATGAGAAAGTTTCTTATTATTTGAGCTTTGAAGATTCAATATGTTACATAGTATTTGCAGGAGGGGACTTCTTTCCTCCCTCCTTCTCCCCGTGGCAGCCTGTTTAGAGATGCCAGCCGCAGGGCCCTCCTTCCCTCCAGCCCTGCTCCCCCTTCCCCTTTTCCTCCATAAGGTGCAGCATTCACTTGGTGCCCCTTACCTCCATGTGTGCTGTTTGCTCTCATTTAAGAATTTCCTCTTCCTTTCCTTCCCATCTTACCCTTCCTCTCCCAGAGAGTCTGTTTTGGTGAAATGGGGCGACACTAGGGACGTATTAAAGGGAGGAGCCCAGGTTTGCTGAGGCACTTTTAAAATCCCAGACATCATTATACAAAGTATGTGTCTCCTATTTTAAATGAGTTCTTAAAAATTTTACTTAAGTCATTTTGATCACTTTTTTTTTTTTTTTTGAGCTAATACCATCAGATTCTAGATTTGTCAGTAGTTACTATGAATAAAAAGTTTCTGGGAACTGAGGCTGTGTTCTTTTAGTTCAAATAGTAATTTCTGTGAGATTCATTATGCATTTATATCAAATTATAATTTTGTTGTCTTAAAGTTGAAGGTCAAATTTTTATTTATTTATTTTTATTTTTTATTTTTTCAATATATGAAGTTTATTGTCAAATTGGTTTCCATACAACACCCAGTGCTCATCCCAAAAGGTGCCCTCCTCAATACCCATCACCCACCCTCCCCTCCCTCCCACCCCCCATCAACCCTCAGTTTGTTCTCAGTTTTTAAGAGTCTCTTATGCTTTGGCTCTCTCCCACTCTAACCTCTTTTTTTTTTTTTTTCCTTCCCCTCCCCCATGGGTTCCTGTTAAGTTTCTCAGGATCCACATAAGAGTGAAAACATGGTATCTGTCTTTGAAGGTCAAATTTAATGTTCAGTTGTTATAGGCTTGTGACTTTTTTCCCCTGAAAAACAAGACGTTTTCTTTAAGTAAAACTCATTACATATATCCTCATCACAAAGGTAGAACTTAAACCTGACACACAGGAGGTTTAGTTCCTTTATATGTTAGTTTCTTTTTAGGTTTAGCGGATGTTAGCTTCACTACAGTTGTATAGGTTTTCTAGAACTGTGAATTATTATTTATATTTTTTCGTTGCTCATCATAGGAATTCATGAGGGTTATGTTTTATGCTAGTTTTGCAGCCCTGGAAGCCAAGGACCAAAAGTGTTGAGAGGTTTGCTAAAGATTACGTAGGTAATAAATAGTGGAACTGAGATGTGAGCTCAGGTCTGACTAGAGAGTTGGTGGTTGTGTGATTATTTAGGGATAACGCTGGTTGATAGGTAGAGTTACTTGCTATTAAAATAGTTATGCATAAAATACTGTTAAGAATGGAGAATTGGGATTATCTGTTAGGAAGATCCAGAAGGCTTTACAGAGAGGATGAATCCTGGTGAAGTGGATTCTTCAGGGATCAGATTATGCCTTGATTTCATGCTGTGAAGACTGGGCTTTATCCTGTGGAGGACCTTGAGGTCCTGAAGGATTTCAGCAGGAGGGGTGATTTGATTAGCTTCATATTTACAGATGTGGCTCTCACTCATTTCTTTTCCCTGTCAAAAACAGAGCAAAAAGTCTGTATTTAGAAGACTGACCCAGTGGTGATCTTAAAGAACTTTGCTCTCCTTACAAGTACAGCTGCATTTAGGATAGAGATCACATCTTTTAGTGACAAAATGGTTTCTTTAGATGGAATCTAAATTTCTGCCTGGATTATGGTAATATAAGTAAGATTTTTCAGTGTAGGATCTACCCAGTGACATCATTTCAGGAAGCAAAGCTGGTATTACTTAAAATGATCACCATTTTATGAATGACTTCTTTCATTGCATTCTAGATCATTCAAAATCATTTCTTAGAAATGTCTGATCGAGTTCTGTAGGCAGAAAGAATGCAACGATTGTCAGTCTTTTTGACAACATGTCCTCATTGGCCAATTTCTACCTCTTTGATGCCACCCTGCCTCATGTTTTTCTTCCTATATCCTGAGGTGGAAGAGAGCCGTTGCAGTGTCCAATCTGTCCTGTGGTAGGTGGAGTTTTCTTGGATTATCTGTAAGAACAGTCTTCCTGTTGTTAATGAGGCCAAATAAATAAATAAAAGAGCTTGTAATGATATGAGTTTAGTTTTTAGTATTTAATCATTCAGAAATTGACTTTGTGTGTATAGATGTATCTTCTCTAAAATTACAAAATACAAAAGAAAATTGTAGTTACCTTCATGTTTGAAAATGAATAAGACCTTTTTGTGTTGATGACATCTCTACTTAATGGGGGCTATATACCATGGTGGAAAGAGTGGAGAGTTCTAGGTATTAGTAAAATTTACTTTGTAATATTTTTGCAGTCTGCCTCTTTCCATATCACCTCATTAGTATAGCCTTAGTTTAGACCTCATTGCTTGAGATAAAATTACTTGCTTCCCTGCCTCCAGTCTGCTGTCATTAAATCTACATTTTGCAGCTACATGCAGGTGTATTCTGTACACAACATAAATCTGACACTATCCCACCCATGTCTCCATGAATCTCTTAGCTCTAATAAGTTCTGCTAAATGCTTGGAGTTGTGATATAACTATAGAGGCTCCTTGAACATTTAATTTCCATGAAGTCTTGCTAGCTTAATACTTTTACACACATATGCCCCTCCCCCCAAAACATAGGTGTTTGATTTTTGTAAAATATTTTAGTGGATTTATTTCTTAATATGCTTCAAGTACCATTTTACTTATTTTTTTACTTACCTTTTTTTACCTTACATTTTTACTTACCTTTAATTAGTATTTATTAAAATTTAATAAAATACTGAATTTATTTCTTCATATGCTTCAAGTACCATTTTATTTATTTACTTAATTACTTTTAGCATTTATTAAAAAGATATAGGTAGATGTTAATTGAGGGAGGGATATAAAATTTTGAAAAGATAGAAGATAGGACATCTAACTGATAGTAGATAAGAAATTGGCACAGATCTCTGTCAACTATGTTCATAATTTTGAAGGCCAAATTTCACTGAGGCTTGTAGAGAGTGCTAAGAATAATGAAAGGCATTTTGGAATGTTTTGTTTGGAGAGAAAACAAGGCAGCAAGTTGTTTCTGATCCTGTAATGATAATAGATGACTATACAAAGTCAAACTCTTCACTGCCCATTGGATTCTCTCTTTTGTTAGGAAAATAATTGATCAAAAATGATAGATTCAAGTTATTGAAAGAGAATAGTAGGATGAGAAAGGAGCTAATTGTTCTCAGTGGCCAGGATATTTTGTTCTAGGGTTTAAAAACAACTAATTATTGGGGCGCCTGGGTGGCTCAGTCGGTTAAGTGTCTAAGTGTCTGACTTTGGCTCAGGTCATGATCTCGCAGTCTGTGAGTTCGCGACCCACATTGGGGCTTTGTGCTAACAGCTCAAGGCTTGGAGCCTGCTTCGGATTCTGTGTCTCCCTCTCTCTGCCCCTCCCCCACTTGTGTGCACGTGCGTGTGTGTGCTCTTTCTTTCTCTCTCCCTCTCTCTCTCTCTCTCTCTCTCTCAAGTAAATAAACATTAAAAAAAAGACAATTATCTTATTTTCATGATCTCTGAGCTGTCATGGAGACTGTGAATGGTATGTAAAGGCTGACAGTTTTATTTTTTAAACATTTTTTAAAGGTATAATTGGCATATAATAAATGGTTCCTATTTAAAGTGTACAATTTGGTAATTGTTAATGTATGTATACATGCATAAAACCATCACCGCAGTCAAGGTATGAACATAACCACCATCCTCCACAGTTTCCTCATACCCCATGGAAGAGGAAACTGAGAACCAGCAGCAAGTGAGGAAGAGAACAAGAATATTAGGTTGTCCTGGAAACTGAATAAAGGAGAGAATGTGCAGATGATTATGGATAGGCCAAGTAACAGGGACATGTGAATTAACCATTGGATTTAGTAAGGTAGAAATTACTTGTGATTTTGACCAGGGTAGTTTTGGTGGAATCGTGAGAGCTGAAGCCTGATTGGAGTGTATCTTAAGACAGACAGGGAGGAGAGAAATTGGAGATAGTAAGTTAGTAATGTTTTCAAGGAGATTTTCTACAAAGGGAAGCAAAGAAATGGGGTAGTAATGCAGTGGAGTTGAGAATGTCCCCCCCCCCCTTTTATTTTTTTTTTAAAGGAGGAAGAAAACTAACGTTTGTTTATATTCTGATGGATGGCAGTGATTCATTGAAAGCAAAATGTTAAGTGTGTGAATTTCTGAAGTAGTGTAGTGCTCTTGAAGGGCCAAATGGGACGAAATTTGGTTCATGAATGTAGGGATTGGCATTATATAGAAACTTGGATAATTCATTGGTGACTACAGGCTGGAGACTCAGTTTGAGTTGTAGACATTGGGAGGTAGTTCATTGCGCTATGCGAGTTCGTGGAAGTTCTCTTCTGAGTGCTTCATGTAATTTTTTTTTTTTTCTTTTGGTGAAGTATTTTCTTTTGTGAATGAGAATAGGGAGTAGAGACATCACGGGTGAGGATCAAGAAGGTGTGAAATAGGATAGAAGTGTGAACTGAGTTAAGGGTGCAGTGGAGGTCTGTGGTTATAGATTTAAGGCATCATGATCAGCCATGTTTAGATGTACAGGTGTAGATACAGAGTAAGTGGAGAACTAGGTTTTTACCAGGGCTATGGCTTTGTTAACCAAGTGTCATGAAAGGAGAGATGAGTCATGAACTTGAGTGTGTTTTCAGGAGAGTGATTATAGTAAGTGATCATAGATTTAGCTATGAAAGAAGGAGAGAAAAGACATTAAGGGTGAAGGACAGTAGTCTCTGCAAGAGATGATGGTGACTTTGAATGGGGCAGAGTCTGGATAATGTTTTAAAGGTAGAACCAACAGATTTTCTGTGGTTGGATATTATGTGTGTGAGGGTTGTAATCAAGGAATGACCTTAGAGTTTTTGGTCCTGAGCAGTTTCAAGATCTGAATTGTTGTCAGCTGAAGTGCTTGGTACTTTATCACATTCAATGGTTTGGCTGTATTTTGTTGATTTGACTGTTGTGTATAAAAAGAAAATTTTCTAGTGTAATTAAGCTAGGCAAATATAAATGTAAATCAGCTTAATCCATGACCACTCATTCAGTTTCCATATTGATTCACTCATTCAGTAAGCCTTTGAGTGCTTGCTATGTTCCACGTGGTGTTCTAGGTGATGGGAATGTGAACAAGATGCATAATTAAATCAACTATTTATATTGGTTTTAGTTCAAATTGAGAAATGAAAGTTTGGAAAATTTATGAAATAAAAGGAATTACTATGTCTTAGATGAAAATTTATATTATCTTTGTATTGAATTGCTAAGTATCTGGCTACATTGACTATATTTATTTAGGCCAGTTTTACATCTTTAATACTCTTCTTCTGGGAACTTACATTATCATGCCGTTAATTTTTAGGTCACTTATTTAAAATAACTTAAGGTATTAATATCCTAAAAAATATAAAAGTAAGTTTCAGGGTTAATAAATTGAAATTTATTTTACAGTTTGTGGACTGCATGAGAAAATCTTTACTGGCACCAGATATCTTGTTTGGAGCAGAAATGATATTTTTCAAGTTGATAGCCTGAGCAGTTTCCAAAATGTAAATCTACCCTAAGTGGAAGAAATTATACTATTTTTTAAACATTTACTTATTATTTTTGAGAGAGAGAGAGAGAGAGAGAGAGAGAGAGAGAATGTGTGAACGAGCTAGGGAGGGGCAGAGGGAGAGAAGGAGACACAGAATCTGAAGCAGGCTCCAGGTTCTGAACTGTCAGCACAGAGCCCGACACGGGTCGCAAACCCACAGACCACAGGATCATGGCCTGAGCCGAAGTCTGATGCTTAACCAACTGAGCCACCCAGGTACCTCACAAATTATACTATTTTTAAGAATATGCAGAAAACATTCTTGGGGGTAATTCTTTTAGTTGAGTCATGTGCGCCCTGAGTTTTGGACAGTGGCAGAGTTGTTGGAGAAAGTGTATATACTTTACTAAGGACAGTTCTCTGAATAGGAAGGTCAATATTTGTGTGCATATATTTTGATATATTGATTAAATAATTTAATTACTTTCAGTATTATCTTCAATAAAATCTGTGTTTAGAGAGAACGCCTAAAAGTTGATTTGTTGGTGACAGAACATCATTACTACTGAAGAGCCAAAGTAAACACAGAGAAAAGAGGTTCCCTGGGAACTGTTTATGTCTGCCATACTGGTTATGAACAGTGTTGCCTACATATGAGGGATCTTCAGTAACGTCTCTGTAACTCTGAACTCACTCCCTTCTACTTACATATTTCAAAGCAAAAACAGATGCTGGAATTATATGGTACAAAAAATCATGTGAGAAGGATAGATAGAAAAGACTCTATTGGAGACTGAAATTAATTGATGATCTTTAGAATTAGGCGTCGGTTCTCTCATAAACTAATAAACAGATGCTTTTGCCTGATTCTGGTTTTTGCAGGAGGCCCTTTATAGGCTCCTAACAAATGCTTATATCTCTAGTTTCTCACTGCTGCTTTTGGATGTCTTTTTTTTTTTTTTTTAGCTTTGGATGTCTTTAAGAGGCTGTTTTGTCCATGAATATCTTAGCATTAGAAAATGATCAGTGAAATTCTTAGGGTATACATAAGCAGTGAGTGAAATGAAAAGTATGGAGTATGGACATCTGACATGAAGGAACAAAGGAAACAGACATTGACAAACACAAATCAAAACATTTTTTTCTGATAAAATTGACATCCCTTGATGTTGGCCTTTTTGACTGAATTATTCCTGAGTTAGATACAGGTGTAGATTAGATGATACAGATGTCGATATATCTCTCCAGGGCTTTTTAGATACCAGTTCTGCTTTCTTTGCTAGTTCATACTTAAGATGTTATCATGTACTCAACTGTTTTAGGGATTCTTTGCACTGACATGCTTAATCTCCGTCGTTCATCCATATAGAACCAAGGGTTCTCATGAATATTACCCCCAACTCTAAATGGATATGTGTTGCAGGAAAACAGTGAATCAGCTGAACCAGATGAATATAAATTTAAAATGCAGACTGTCTCTTGGTGACCTGTCTCAATCTCCGTTTGCTTACTGTAAAAATATAGATAGTAATAATTATGTTTCATTATTTAAAAAAAATTTTTTTTAACGTTTTATTACTGAGAGACAGAGAGACACAGAGCATGAGCAGGGGAGGGGCAGAGAGAGGGGGAGACCCAGAATCTGAAGCAGGCTCCAGGCTCTGAGCTGTCAGCACAGAGCCTGACGCGGGGCTCGAACTCACAAACTGTGAGATCATGACCTGAGCCGAAGTGAGTTGCTCAACCAACTGAGCCACCCAGGCGCCCCTATGTTTCATTATTAATGTAAAAATTAGAACTAATGTGTTAAAAGAAATTACAGCAGAATCTGGTATATGCTCAATATTTAGTAGCAAATAAAAATTAAGAAAACCTCAGGGAAAAAAGAGGCTTAAAAAATTCTGGGAAGATATATATATATTTTAATTCAGAGACACCTTTCTAATATTTTCTGCTGTGATGTTTTAATTACCAAGAAGGATTTATAATGTATAGTTGTGTAACTATACATTATTACTTAGGAGCCCTGTGTGTTGGAATCTGAATTTGCAAACCTTTAATGTGTGGATGGTTTTATGAAACTTCTCCTTCCCAAACAAAACAAAACCAGTGTCTGTTTCTCCATAAGATAAAGGGTTGGCTGGTTGTTTCTTTCTATGCCGTATGTATATAGGCAGTTCCCAACTTAGAAATGTTTGATTTACAAACATCCCGAACATCAAGCCTCTGGCTGTGGCTTCATTTCTCTCCTACGACTACCATGAGAAGTGCACATATGCCTCTCACTCTTTCATTGAATGAAGGGTAACTTTGTAAATCTTTCTTCCATTACTGTGGAACAGTACATGGATGGGGATTTACCCATTTTTGTTGCTGAAACTAAATTGGTAGGGCATTGGATTCTGCTTCCCAGTTGGAAATGTACATTTGTTTTCACTTAGAAACAGTAAGAGCTTTCTAAAATAATTGTTTGAAC
The DNA here is from genome assembly GCF_016509475.1 of Prionailurus bengalensis. Taxonomy (NCBI): domain Eukaryota; kingdom Metazoa; phylum Chordata; class Mammalia; order Carnivora; family Felidae; genus Prionailurus; species Prionailurus bengalensis. The sequence continues at coordinate 184,673,171 of NC_057344.1, read as the reverse complement.
AAATTAATCCTATAAGTACATAGCCAAAACTTATACTTAAATGAGTGTTTTCCATTTTCAATATAATAATCTTTGGAGATTATATACTTGTAGTAAATAATGCTCTTAATGAATCTGCTTTTAGAATTCTTGTTTTGTAATTTGCTTTCAGAGTATTCTTTTTGGGTATTTTTAAAAATAGGAAGTCATTTTTTTTTTTTTTAACGGATTGTGGGAGATGAGGAAAAATAAAGTTCTTTTGAATTTCAACAAAATAGTTAACCAATTCTTTGATCTTGGGCATATTGCTTTGCAAATGAGAATTTGGTTTATTCATCATGCAAATGAGGATTTGGTTTATTCATCATGAAAAGAAGAAGCGAGGTTCATCCCAGTATAGCAGGGCTGTTGAGAGAAGTTGAATTAGATAACCAGGTAAAGCACCTGGCGTGTAAGTTACCCCCAAAATGCTCTATTCCCTCTTTATTTTCTCTCCTTGTGTTTTAGGGTATATTTGGTTTTGGAGTCAACCAAAAGATATTTGGAGTTAAGCCTAATTTAGAAAAATGCTGTTTTTGGCATCTGTTAAGGTAATAGTAATATCATAGAAAGACTAGACTTAGGCTGCAGGAGACTTAGTGTTGAGTTCCTCCTGTGCCATTTATTAGCTAATTCCTTCATCTTTCTGGATGATAGTAGTAGGTATCTACTGAGTTCCAAATACGTGCCACCCTCTGTGTTAGGTGCTTGCAGACGTCTCATTTAATTCTAACATCAGCTTTGCCAAGTTGCTATCTCTTATTCCCATTCTACAGATGAGGAAGTTAAGGCAGAGAAGTTAAATAACTTTCCTGAGGTTATACAGTAAGTGGCAGGATGAGAATGAATTAAAAGTTCTTCTTTTCCTTTTACAGACTCCTCAACCTTCCTTTCTGTAAAATTGGGATGCTAATTTTATTTTTCGAGATTGTTGTTAAGGTCTTGCACTGTGGGAGAAGTGAGATGGTGTCATGCTCTCAGGTCAGTACCAGGCAGTAACAACAGTGCTCTTCTCATTTCCCGAGTGTTGATACAGGTAGGATGGCATTAATGACCTGTGTTCTCTATAGCTTGCGTTTGGTTGCAGCTTTTTTTCTTCTTTATTGTGGTAAAACACACATAATGTAAAATTTACCATTTAAACCATTTTAAGTACATGATTCAGTGTCATTAAGTACATTCACAGTGTTCTGGTTGTCACTTTGAGTTACCACATTCTTCCCTCCAAAACAACCCAAAATAAATATAAGCATAGTTATTGCCCTATTCTGTACATGTAATGTTGCTAATTGAAACGTTAGTGTTTATAGTATCCTGGGGAACCAGGAGTAAATAAATCAGTGTACCTGTGTACTTTTATTTTTTTTTGCACCTAGTCAACATTATTTTCCCACATATGACCGATGCAGCAATGTTATAAACATATATTACTGCTTTCTAGGAACTTAAATATAAAACACAATGGAAATATACAACTGTCAGTGAATACAGAGATAAATACAGCTGCATAAATACTCTTTCTTGTTTATTTAAATACATTGAAGGAATGTATTGGTTACCATGAATATAAATGTAGATTTTTTTTGGATGAGGGATGTGGTGGTAAATGAGTTTCATATTAAGATAGTTTCAAGGCAGAGGCATTATCTTCTGTCTCCTATCTTTAGAGAGGCTGTTTTGAGAAGATTAGCAGGAACTGTTTGAGGTGGCAAGGACAAGATGCATTTTATGGGTGGGGGAATAAGTGGAAGTCAAATAATCAGAAGATGGTAAATTGAAAAATGTTCCTGGAAAGCAGGAGGGGATCTCAGTAACTGAGTTTTTATCAGATGGTCTACTTAAAACATTTGGAAGGTTTAGTTGAGCTGGACAGTTTTTTTAAGGGAAATTTTTAGCCTAACAACCAGGGGAAACTTCTTTCTTTTTATAAGAGTAGAGACTAATTAATAGGTACTTTCTATACAAAGTCAGTGATTAAAGAGATTCAGAACTCCAAGAGGCAGTCGTCAGTCAGGAGGGATTTAAAGTAAAGAAAGGCCCTTTATTTTCTGTTCAGTGTGACACGTAGGGCATAATTAGGTACCTCTGCAGTGGTTTCTCAGCCCTCTATTGGTAGGGTTTGTTTCCTTTAACTGATGAACTTTAATTGAGTAAATATGAGAGATTCTAGAGCCTTCCACCTGCAGTTTTAGAGCGTCTGGGTATAGCACTGTGTATACCAGTTGCAACTTTTTCTTTCTCATTTGTTGTTCGGGCATGTAATCTGTTCTTAATAAATATGAACATATTTTAAATACCTACTATATGCCAGAAAATATAATAGATAATGGGTTGAAACTCATTTCTCCCTAAAAAAGTATACAGTGGCCTTTATTATTATTAGTAGATTTTTTGAGAAACATCCATTAATCTTACTGTATGCTAGGTAAGCATACAGTATGTTAGACACTGGGCATATAAGGGGCATAAGACAGACTCTGCCCTAAACAGGATATCAGAGAAGACATTACTTACTTTTGAGTTTGAATCATATCTTTGGTTTATTGAAAAATGACACTAAAGAATTATCTCTGAAGACTTTAGAGAACATTTATTCTCAAAATATTTGGATTATAATATTTGATTTGGTAAATGCTTGAACTATTAATGGAGGTGCTAAATACAGTCAATATTTATTTAAAGAATTTCTCTCAGTGGCATTAATTAAGAAAAGCCTAATCATGAGACTCGTAAATAGTTGCCCGTATGGTAAGCCAAGTCTTGGCGGTATATGATGTTGCACATTGTTAAAGGGCTACAGTCATTGGTTTGTGATTAAGAGCCGGCCGGCTCCCCTTCTTGGTTTTTCTGTGTGAAATTTGCTGACCTTAAGGGTATTATGGGCGGGAAACTAGCTCTAAAGACTGGATTTACTTTCTCAGTTTTAGTTCTTTTCTTTTTTAAAAATTTTTTCTTGTTTTATTTATTTATTTTTTTGAGAGGAGGGGAGAGAGAGAGAGAGAGCGCTCGTGCGTGCAAGCATCCACAAGCGGGGAAGGGGCAGAGAGAAGGAGAGAGGAAAAGAAGCAGGCTCTGACCTGACTTGGAGCTTGAACTCATGAACCCTGAGATCATGACCTGAGCTGAAATCAAGAGTTGCATACTCAACCGACTGAGTCACCCAGGTGTCCCAGCTTCAGTTATTGTTATTATTATTATTATTTTTGATTTTTAAAATGTTTATTTTTGAGAGAGTGAGACAGAGCATGAGTGGGAGAGGGGCAGAGGGGGAGAGGGAGACACAGAATCTGAAACAGGCTCTAGGCTCTGATCTGTCAGCACAGAGCCCGACACGGGGTGTGACCTTGGGAACAGCAAGATCATGACTGAAGTCAGCCGCTTAACTGACTGAGCCACCCAGGTGTCCCAGCTTCAGTTATTTCTTAAGCTCTTGTTTTCTTAGGTTTCTGAACTGTATTCCCTGTATATATCAGTTGAATGGGAGGGCGGAATATAGAATGTGGAGTGAATATTTATTCCTCTTAAATATTGAAGGGTGAATGGAAACCCATTTAACACATTTTGTAACTCTATGTTGTTTGGTCTGGCTCAGCCTTTTTTTTTAACCTAGACTTTTAGGCCTGAAATGTCAATCATATTTGTCTTCTTTCTTGAGTACATTCAGTTATCACTTCAGTATAACCTTTTCTTTCTGTCTTCACTGCCATGATTGTGGCTTGTATTTTGTTACTTCCTGCCTGGACTATTAGAACAGACACGAGTTGGTAAAAGCACGTAAACTAAAGCGATAGTTTCTTCTCTAGATTAAAATAAAACTGACTGTATGGGAAAGCATATTTTGAACTTGAAAGCATTACACAAAATATAAATTGTAATTTCTCTGTTACAGTTCTTGTGTCACAGTCCTACTTAAAAATCATCAGTGACTTCTTTAGATGCCTCTTTCAGAGAGATTCATTGTCCTTCACTGACTGATAGCTCCAGGTTATTGTTCCAGATTCATATCCTGCTGCTGCCAGTGTTTTCTTCCTCTCTGGCGAGACTGTTGGCATAGCTGGGGACTCTGCTGTTCTGTGGTGTGTGGGACTGGCCTGTGCATTCTCGTTGTTTAACATCCTTAGCCTCCACCCCTCCACTGGATGACTGTAGCAGCAGAGTGGAGAGAGGTGAGCGGGAGGGGGGAGGGCAGGGCACTGAGTGACACTCTCGGTTGAGAACCAGTCTGTTAGCCAGACTACTCCTTGTGAGTTCCAGAGCCCATCTTATTTTCTGTTTGAGTTTTTTTTTTTTTTTTCTTTTCTTTTTTCTGACCCCACGTATTAAAATCCACTTTCTCTGAGCCTCCTGGGTGGCTCAGTCGGTTAAGCATCCGACATCAGCTCAGGTCATGATCTCACGGTTCGTGAGTTCCAGCCCCACGTTGGGCTCTGTGCTGACAGCTCAGAGCCTGGAGCCTGTTTCAGATTCTGTGTCTCCCTCTCTCTGCCCCTCCCCTGCTTGCACTTTGTCTCTCTCTCAAAAATGAATGAACATTAAAGAAATAAAATCTAATTTTTCTTTCCTAATGCCACTAAAAATGTGATTGCTTGCATGTAAAAGTCAGACATCAGTATTTATTAGGTGTAGTAATATATAGTAATAATCTACATATTTTATATATATATATTAGTAATAATATATAGAAAGTAAAACTGGCTTAGTCTTTTACCCCATGTAGTTTTATCTTAACTGCCAAGAGTATAAAAGCCTTAGAGAAGACCATCTGTATTTTGTTTAATAAATATTTAAACAGTAATATTTGACAATGAACAAATAAACTTTATACTTTAGGTTCTAGGGAGCCATTGAATGGTTTTAACTGGAAGAGTAAGCTTAATAAATTTCTACTAACTTAGGTAGATTTAACATTGTTATAAAGAGGTAAGGAGTTTTGTCGTCATTTTCTACATCGTAGTATTCTTACCTGCCATGTAATTTCTAGAAAAGTTGTTCTCTTCCAAACATTTATATTGAAAAACCAATTAGGCTAGTGATTCAGTACACAGATATTTTTTGAGCACTTGCTGTGAGCAGGCACTGTTCTAGGCACTCCGGAAAGAGCAGTGATCACAACAAAAGCCTGTAATCTCATGTTGACATTACAGTGGGGTAGTTGGGCAGTAAGCAAATACATAAATAGATACTGTAGTGCCCTGCAGTAAAGTGCTATGAAGAATAATAGGGCAAGCAGAGAGAGCCTAAAGGCCAAGGCTGTTTTGGAGAGGGAAATAAGATGGCCTTTGAGGAGAAACAGTTGAGTTGGAATGAAGGCAGTTTCCTGAGCCTGCGTGGATTTGGAAGAAAACCCTGCAGGCCAAGGAACTAAGTGGGAGCTTTCAGTGAGTAATGTATTAATATTATTTTCTTTTCTTTTCACTTTAGAATAATCCCTTCATAATCTGTCCCTCACTGATATTGTCAGTCTTTTCTCATAGTTTTCCAATTAAATGGGAACAATAGGGGTGCCTAGGTGGCTCAGTCAGTTAAGCAGTTAAGCCTCTGATTCTTGATCTCTGCTCAGGTCAGTATCTCATGGTTTGTGGGATTGAGCCCTGCATGGGGCTCTGTGCTGACTGCAGGGAGCTTGCTTGAGATTCTGTCTGTCTGTCTCACTCTGCCCCTCCCCTGCTTGTTCTCTCCCTCTCTCTCTCTCTCTCTCTCTCTCAAAATAAAATAAATTGAAAAAAAAAATCAGAACAGTAGTGCTTACTTTCTAGGCAAACTGAAATGTATAATAGGCAATTTACATATAGTTGTATATGATAGGCATTCTGTAATTAGTAGTTATTGTTATCATTATGTTGTTAGTATAATAGCTATTAGCACATTATGTTCTTGCCTATACGTGTCTTCCTAGAAAACATTTGCTCGTCTTTTAAGAATAAATGTAAATATCACTTCTCCTTGAGTTTTTTCTTGCTATTCATGTAGACGGAACTACTCCTTTAGTTTTGCCACCATTATGTATTTACTACACGTCTGCCATTGTACTTGCCATATTGAACTTTATTTACTTGCTCTACTTTTTGTATACCGGGCTTCTAACCTAGTGTCTGACATCTATACATTTTCTAGATAAAGAGTATTCAGAAATTCATTTATTTGCCTTGTAATACTTACGTATAAGTAAATCGTTCAACAAATGTATCAGTCACTGTGGTAATAATAAACTTACTATCAAGGTTTGTTCAAGGGGAGTGTGGCTTGAAGACATTATTAAAAGGAAAGGTAATGTAGGAAGTATAGGTATGTATTCTAGATTATCAACATCATGCAGTAGTGTCCCTTCTGTGGGACACATTTATGCTTCTTGGTGTTCTTAGCTCCTTGGGTCCTGGTAATATTTGTGGTAGCAATACTTTATTCTCTGATGTTGGTGACACTGTGACCCATTTACATTCATTATGCTGATGCTGGAACATGGATTGGAGTCTTGAAGACTTCATTTGAATCCTAGCTCTGCCACTTCTAGGGATGTGATCTTGAGCAAGATACTCATGAGTGCCATTTCCTCATCTGAAAATGGAGATAATATGTGTCCCCCACAGGGTTGTAGAGATTATGTATATAAAGCAGTATTGGTTTCTGGAATGTAGTAGATGTTTCTTAGGTGAAATCATTTTACTTCATTAGACTTTGTTTCTGCAGAAATCATACTGAGGATTTGTTTGACTTTGAGTAGAGGAAAACAAGTTGGAATTTTAACAGTGGTGTTTGTTGGTTGCTGACTTCGGTTAAGTTTTATTTTCTTTTGGCTGATTTCTTTTTCTTCAGCAGAAATTGCTGTTCTTGATCCAGAGAAAAGAAAGGACTGCTCACTGTATAGTGCTAGAAAGGTTTATGACACCATATTGCATTTAATACGAAGTGGGGGCACGGAGCAGAGGAAATCTGTCCTAGTTGTCACACGGGTGTCCAGCACCAAGCACTGGGCTGGCACCTTCCAGGCACTCCATATCATGTCTCGGTGAACAACTGAATTCTGTTTAGGTATCTGAGAAACACGTTTCTGGCTGTGGAACACAGGAATGTGCCGGTGCATTTGGGGTAGCTAAGGCGAGGTCAGTGAGGCAAAGGAGAGCCATTTTGGCGTTTCAGCAGCTGTCTTTGAAACCATTCTCCCTGATTTATTATATGCACAGATCTTTTGTAACAGTTTGTATATTTGAAAAAGAAATTTAGGTCAGCCAATTTGGGTTAAAATGATCACTTGTGCTGAATTGACCTAGAAGGGATACAGTTGAGAAAGAAATGGAAAGGACTTTAGAACAGGTAATGGGGCTCAGAATTCACAACTGTTCTAAGTCAGATTTCTAGTCCTTAAGTCACCGTACCAAAAGGAAATACAATTTTATGTGGGAAAATGGATCACCCTTGCTTTATCCTCAACTCCTGCCCTTCCTTTCCGCCTGCAATTCTAACTTGGCAAAACGCCAAATCCTAGAGCCGTCTTCGTCATTTGCCTCCTCCATTCTTTGGAGGCCTGAGGTGCTGCGTGCTGCTAGGATTACAGTAGCACTTCCTGACCGCTGTGCCTCCCAGTCTTGCCTCCAGTCTATTTTCCACTATCACCAGAACGATCTTTCTATAATGCATCTGATTGTGTTCGGCTTCTCCTTGAAAGTCCTGTATGGGCTTCTCATAATTTTCAGGATGAAAATCCAAATTCCTTAGTGTGGGGAAAACCACCCTTAGTCTTAGAGATCTAGCCCCTTCTAATTTCTTACTGATCTCTTTTCTTCTTTCCATATATTCTCTGTACTCCAGACATACTAACCAGTGGCATTTCTCTGAACGTTCAACATTTTTCTCATGACACTGAACGTATGATGTTTCTTTTTCCACGCATGCTTTTCTCTCCTTCCCAAGGTCATCAATTATAGGTCATATAAAACCCCCAGGGTTACCGTTAGAAAACATCTGACTTTTCTCTCCTGGTCTGGATTGGTGCTCTTCCTCCATGGCTCTCATAACACTCTACACGTAGTGTTTTCAGTGGTCCCTAACTTAAAATATTGTTGTGGTCCACATGCCTCCTTTATCACTAGACTGTTTCCTCATGCCTGTCACTGGTTTGCACAGCATAAAAGCCTAGAAGTTTGTGATTTAGTGTATGAAGTAACAATTTATCAGAGACACAAAATTGCTAAACTAAGCCCTGGGTATTATGAATGTGAGAAACAGAAGACGTTTTCCTGCCTTGGTCATAAGCTCAATTGTATAGACAAAAGGATCCGTGTAAGCAGTTAGAGATTAATAAAGTACAACATTAACGAGGACTTAGGTTGAATGATATGAGAATAAAATATAATCAGGTTTCAAATCCCTTGGCATTTCATATCTGCTCTTTATTTTTCTCCTCAGTACTTACCCACTGCTAGCTGCTAGCATGCTCTACCTTTTACTTCTTTATCTTATTATGCTCATCTCCTCCACTAGGCTGTAGTTTCATGAGGAAATTTTTTTTTTTTTATACAGAGAAAGCGAGAGAGCGTGAGTGTGCACTGGGGAGGGGCAGAGGGAGGGGGAGTGAGAGAATCTTAAGCAGGCCCCCCACCACCCAGGCCCCCCTCATGAGGAATTTTTATCTCTCTTTTCACTATGGTATTTCCAATGCCTGACATATGGTAGATGCTTAAGAGATATTTGTTGAATGGTTGGAATGGTGTTCGGAGGAGGAAGTAATCGCTGGAAGATAGTATAGATATTTATGAAAGACTTCCTGGAGAAGTTACATCCTGCAACAGACCTTGAAAGATAAGGTTTATTAGATAAGTAAAAAAAAAAAAAAATCAATTTTATTTTTATATGAAGTTTTTTCAGATATGTTTCTCCTAATTTTCTTTTAAAGCTTTATATGGTTTTCAGAGCCCTCATTATTCACTCCTTTTAGAGTTTGACAGGGTTGACCACAAAGCCTGTTTAGTCAGTAAGTGATGCCAACCCTTCTATACTATTTGCAGTAACTGCGTATGTTTATTATGGACGCAATAACACATTGTATTCAGATCTTCTTTATTCTCTATGTTATGGTATCTGGGAGCTTTTGCTTCATAGCCAGTCAAAATAAGTACAGATGAGTTTGAATTTGTAGGCGTATTAGGGCTCTGGTTGTTTCATGAATTAGGGGTCATAACTGACCATTGTTCCTGTAAGTTCTTAGATTTTAGCAAATCTTGATTAGAGTTTTAAATACGTATACACACGTATGTCACAACGTTTATCATTGCATTTTCCCTTTTTACAGTTTCCTTTTCTGTTTCTTTCTCTTCCAAGACTAAATTAAAATTAGCTTTTGAATTAAAACTATTAAAAATGTTAACTCACCAAAATGAGTTATAACTGGAACATGTAGGTAATATAGATTTGCGTTATTCTTTTACCAAAAAAATTTATTAATTGATTTCCAGTACTGGCTTTGTGCAGTGTTTTCTCCTAAGTACAGAATTAGATCATTTCTTAGGCCATTATAGCTACAGTAGATTTAGTAAGCATCTAGACTACTTTATTTTAGAGGTGTGGTAACTAAGACACAAGGACAAGTGATTTGTCCAAAATCAGATTGTTAATTTGTAACAGGGCCAGAATGATAAACTAGATTTTTAGCTGTTGTTGAGAAAACCAAATTGTGGCTAACTCTTCTATTATGCTAGTAACTACTTTATTTAAAAAAATTGTTTTTAATGTTTATTTATTTGAAAAATTTTTTTAACGTCTTACTTATTTTTGAGAGACAGAGCATGCGTGGGGGAGGGGCTGAGAGAGGGGAGACACAGACTCTGAAGCAGGCTCCAGGCTCTGAGCTGTCAGCACAGAGCCCAGACTGGGGCTGGAACCCACAAACTGCGAGATCATGACCTGAGCCATGAACTCTTTGATTCTTAAATAGAAAAGTGAAAAAAAAAGTTTCTAAGTATCGTGTGCCTATCCTATATATATCCTTTTCTTGTATTCTCTGATATTTTCCTAGGATTCACATTTTAATTGAAGTGGATTATTCGAAAATAGCCCCTTGTATTCTGTGCTTTTTAGGTTCTTTTTTTTTAAGAAAGGAGCTCTGTTTTTGGGGGGAAATAATTAGTAAATATAGTAGGTTGGATAAGAAGAAAATGGCTAAAGATGTGGAAGCAGTTAGACAACCTGAAGTCAGGACGGGAGTTACTCCTGGTTGTGGTTGCCTAGTAGCCATTAAATTCAGTTACTTATTTTTAGTCTGTTGTGTTCCTGTATTATACTTTCGATGACTTTGCTGGACTTTTTAAAATCTGTTGGTTTGACTTAGTCTGATATTTGATGTTGTTTTTCTTGTCACTTGTATGCCTGCAGCCTGTGTTTTGGCATGGCAAGTCAAAACTGCCCTTTGTTCTGTTGCAGATCCCTGCCTGTCACTGAGTCCGCCATGTTTCACAGAAGATGATCGATTCAGCCTGGAAGCTCTTCAGACAATCCATAAACAAATGGATGATGACAAAGATGGTGGAATTGAAGTAGACGAAAGTGATGAAGTAGGTGGAAAACTTTGCTGGGTGTCCTCTTAAATTTTCCCGTTGTTCCTCAGGTGACTCAGCTCCATCTTTAACATCTTCAGTTTTTCTCTTTGCATCTTAATTTATATGGTTTTCCTTTGTTCTTTTCTCCCCACGCCTATAGAAGTCTTCCCAGTTTAATGAGAATCCTCACGTTCCTGCATTTCTCAAGCATAAATCTGTTTTGACGGTATCAGTTATCTGTTGCTGCTTTACAAACCACCACAAAACTTGGTGGCTTCAGGTGACAACAGTTTATCATTTTTCCTGATTCTCTGGGTTGATTGTGCTCAGCTGGGTGTTTTCGCTGTTCCCTTAGGTATGGGTTGAGGTCACTGGTGGTTGCGTTCAGTTGGGGACTCTGCCGGGGCTGGAATGATGACCTCTTAGCCTTCACAGTCTGTCTCCATGTAGTCTCTCATCGTTCAGAATCTAGCTCAGGCTTCCTTACAGCATGGCAGCTGGCTTCCAGGGGGCAGTGATCGGAGACAGCCAAGTTCCCATGTGAAAGTGCTTATCATGCCCCTGCTTGCCAGTGCCTGTTAATATCAAATTGGCTTAAAGCAAGTTATTTGGCTAAGCTCATAGTCTGTGTAGGAGAGGATTATACAAGGGCATGAATGCCGGGAGTTGTGGCTCATTGGGGGTCACCAGTGTACTGGTCTGCTGTACCTGCTGTGTGTGTAAATCATGTTTCATTTCTTAAGCATTCTCATCTTCCCCCCAGCGTACCTCCAGTGTCCCTCTTAGGTTCTCCATGGAAGTTGTTTTCTTCGCTTGACTGTAGTCTTATTCTAGCCAAATCCCCTGGTCATTTTCAGGCCTCTTTCTTTGTTATGTTTGTCATGGTTGAGTTGCTTCTCTTTTGGTTCATAGGATACTAAATTACATTATCGTCTAATGTTACGTAACAGTGACATTCTCTAATCCCATTGTTATCTAGTAGTAACATTCTCTTCAGATTAATTCTTGATCTGCCGTATAAAACATTTGTCCTGCAGATGCACATCCTTTTTTAGGCTCTACTGGACTCCCCCATCTCTAAGCCAGGCCACCTTCCTGACCAGCGTATATTGCTTTCTGTCTGACATCTTTTGAGTGTTCTTACTTCTGCTTTCAAGTTAGTTTGTCTGAGACAAAATCTCAGCTCTCCTCTTTGAAACACCTCACTGTTCAGTGGCACCTCTGTACCTACTTCTCCTCAGTTCTAATTCTTCTAAGTCAGGGTTGGCAGACTTTTTGTTGTAAAGGCCCAAATTATGGGTTGAAATGTGTCCCCCGCACCCCCCAAAAAAGGACATATTTTGAATTCCTAACTTCTGGTTCCTCAGAATGTGACCTTATTTGTAAGTAGAGTCATTTCAGATGTACTTAGTTAGGCTAAGGATATACTGGACTTGTGTGGGCCCCTAATCCAGTATGACTGGTATCCGTGTAAGAGAGGAGAAGCACCATGCAATGGGGAGACACTTGCAATGGGGGGAAGATGACCCTGTGACAAAGGAGGCAGAGGCGGGAGTTACAGCGCTGCAAGTCAGGGAATGACAAGGATTGCTGACGACATCAGAAGCTAAGAGAAAGGCATGGAAAAGAGTTCTCTGTTTCTACAGAGCTCAGTTTCCTCAGTGGTCAGGTGGGTGGGACTGAAAGTTCCAGCCCTCTAATCACCTGGTCTTTGTGCTGACCTGCCCCGTCCTGAGATGATCTAGAGGCCCCATTGTAAGTCATCTTTTAGCATGAACTCAGGTGTGATCAAAAGGGGCAAAATACTCTCCTATCGCTCAGGAAATTCCTGTGCCAGGAACCAAGGACAAAGGCCAAATATATTTCTTACTACATCACAATTACAGAAACATTTAAGTCTGAAAAGAGTAGCAAAAATGCACATTTTTTTCAGTCATTAAAAGTGCCATCAGAGGGAGATCTGTTAAAGTTGTGTATAATATATAGACAGAGAGGTATTAAGTAAGCTTATGCAGGTATTTGACAGCCTATTTAAATGTATCTGATTGCATAATAGTTCCTCGAATTACAAGTTATTTTAATCTTTTTAACCTCATCGTCAGATATTAAATGCTCAAATGTGTGAAGTGTTATTATCGCCATGAGAAACAAAGTAAGCATGTGTGGCTATATAACTTGTACCTCAGGGAGACTCGTCTTGAGTCATTCCAGTTTCAGTGGAGTTCCAAACATTTTGTAATAAAAGTTAGAACTAAAAACCTTTTGTTAAAATTTAAAATTTATGTTAAAAGAACTTAAGAATTCTGTGGGTATGACAGGTGCTTTGATGTTTAGAAACAGAAGATGCTATCCTTGGCTCTGCATTTCTTCTAATATTAATATTTAAAAGCAAATAAAGTATGCCTTTATGTTTCATCAGTACCGTACAGAATCTAGGAATCCCCTGCCCAGTGTGTAGCTACTAGCTACATTGGGCTGTCGAGCACCTAAAATTGACCTGTGTTAAAAGTGTAAAATGCACTTCAGATTTTGAATATGAGAAAAATAGTGTAAAATATTTGAACTTTAAAATACCGATTACCTGTTGGGAATGATAATATTACGGACATAGTGGATTACGTAAGATATAAAACTAATTTCATGTGTTTCTTTTTACTTTTTTAATGTGACTTCTGGAAAAGTTAACACCACTTATTTAGATCAAATTAATTTGTATTGAACAGCTCTGATCTAGAGACTGGCATGTTGTAGACTTTAAGGAATGAGTTGTTAATTCTGTGGCCCCTGGACTGTTTCGTGCCTTCTGTTCAGAATAGCTACATCTTGATTTGTATTTCTTATAAGTGTCTGTTTTTTAAAGAAGTAAATGGTAATACCGTTATGGGTTTCGAGCAGTCATCATTCAAAAACTTAATGAGTTTAATAGAAACTTTTTTTCTTTAAGTTTATTCATTTATTTTTGAGAGAGAGAGACAGAGAGAGTACATGGGGGTGAGGGGAGCAGAGAGAGAGGGAGAGAGGGAACCCTAAGCAGGCTCCACACTGTTACCATGGAGCCCAGTGTGGGGCTCGAACTCACAAGTGTGAGATCTTGACCTAAGCCGAAACCAAGAATCAGACATTAACTGACTGAGCCACTCAAGGTGCCCAGTGGGAAATCTTAATTAAGAAAATTAAAATACCTAATTTCTTGTGATTTTTTTTGTTTGAAATGTTATTTTTTTTAATTTAGAAAAATATTTAGCATTTGAAAATGCGAGTTGAAAACTTAATTTTTTTTCTCTGTAGTTAGTGCTTCTGCTTTTTGTTTTTTTTTTTGTTTTCGGTTATATGAGAAAGCATTTACTTTTCTAATTTATTCACGCATTTAATATTGAGCTAATATTTGAGGGTCTGGTTATGCCAGATACTCAAATAGAGCTTAGAGTGTATCCGGGACAAAACAGACAGAATCCCACATAAATCTTCAAGCCCTTCAGTGAACATTCTGTTGGGGCGAAAAGGCAGACTAAACAAAAAACAAAATAAGCTGAGAAAAGAGGGCTGAGGACAGGTAGATGATAGATAGCTGTGATTTTGAATAGGGTGGTCATGGCAGGCCTCATTCAGAAGGTAACTAACATTTACTTAAAGTGTATGCTGTATTCAGTACTTGGACAAGTAAGAGAGTAGGTATCTGGCAGTTTTCCAGTACTATTCTCAAACTGAAATTAGAGGACATGAGTGTTTTAGATTAGGAACAGGATGTAAAGCTTTTGCTCCGGCCTCAGATCAAAAAGATTAGCTGTCAGTGCATGCTCAATCTGTGTGTGACCTGTTTGGATTGAGTTTTTGATTACCTTCAGGGTTGTCTATTCGGCCAGCATTGAAGATAGGTTGGAAAGTGTAGGTACTTTCTTAACAAATACTTTGAATAGGAGAAATGGATGGTTTCATTGCCCTGAGCACAGTGTAGGAGGCAGTGAGAATTCATGTTGTTATTGCCTGCTTTGTGACTGAAAACCTTATTATAGTTTCTAGGGTGTCTGAACTTTGTTGTCTGTTTTTACTTTTCCTCTTTTTAAAAAAGTTTTAAAAATCCTTTCCCCTCACCTAATTTTTCTTCCTTTTTATCCATGCTTCCTTTTTAGTGAGGTCATTAAGAATAAGTAGTTTTAGAGTTTTTGTTCTTATCAGCTGTTTGATGTATATAATCAAGTTTAAAACCAATTTATATAAAAAAAAAACTGTACCTGGTATTTTGGTTTTTCTTACATTAGCTGTTCTGCCTGAAACGCACCTTTGTCATCATTTGTGTATACACTGCTTAGAAAACTTAGCTAACAGCACAGATATATGTCTGAAATAAGGAGAATCACAATGAAAGCAGGCAAAAGTAGGGTTAGAAAAACCTAGTAGAAAATACCTTTTATTTATTATTGTTATTATTTTTTAACGTTTAGTTATTTTTGAGAGAGAGAGGGAGACAGAGCGTGAGCAGGGGAGGGGCAGAGAGAGAGAGGGAGAACCAGAATCTGCACCAGGCTCCAGGCTCTGGGCTGTCAGCACAGAGTCCAATGTGGGGCTCGAACTCACAGACCATGAGATCATGACCTGAGTCGAAGTCAGGCCCTTAACTAATTGAGCCACCCAGGCACCCCTAGAAAATACTTTTAAAATAGGATCAGTGAGTTTTGGAATTATGTGGAGTACTGCTTCCAAAGGAATAAATGCATGTAGTTTTTACTGAAAATTTTAAGTTAAAGTTGTAACTTATGTATTATCTTTTGCTATGGAGCGAATTCCCCCCAAACTTGGTGGCTTACCGCAGCGAAAGTTGACCATCTCATTTTCTGTGGGTCCCAAATCCAGGTGTGGCTTAGCTGGGTCTTCTGGCTTGCGGGGCTTTCACCAGGCCGCTGTTCAGATACCAGCTGGGATTTCGGTCTCAAGGCCTGGTACACGGGGCTCTGGGCCCCCACGGATCTTTACTGGTTGTTGGTTGGAGATAACAGTTTCCTGACACATGGCTCTCTCCATGGGGCTGCTCATAGCATGGCAATGGGTTTCCCTCAGAGACAGTGGGAGGGCACTCTAGGAGAGAGAGAGAGAGATGGAGAGAGAGAGAGAGCGAGTGAGTGTGCGCCGCGCGCAGGAGAAGGCAACAGCATGGAAGTTCGTCTTTTTGTAAGCTAAGCTTGGAATTGGAATCCCTTTTTACTTTTTTGCTATATTCTCTTTGTTAGAGGGGGTCCAGCTGGTACGCAAGGGGAGGCTGTCAGACAAGGTATGAAGGTGAAGATGTTGGGCTCATGAGGGGCCATTTTTAGAGGCTGCTTACCAGTTTGTTTCTGTGCTCTGCTAACTAGAGACATTTGATGGGGAATTCTCGAGCCATGGAATTATAAAGTAGAAAAACAATAAACTCATAGAACTTCTTTCAACAGGCTCCATATTGCAGGGGACCCATAATAAGACTTCATGTTGATCTTAGTATATGTCTGGAATTTTAAAGCATTGATATGTCTGATTAAAATTATCTTTGAAAAAAAAATTTTTTTTTTTTTTTTTTTTTGCTGGGGAGAGTGAGAGAGAAAGTGCGAGTGGGGGAAGGGCTGAGAGGGGAGAGAGAGAGAGAGAGAGAGAGAGAGAGAAAGAGAGAGAGAATCTTAAGCAGGCCCCGATGTGGGGCTTGATCTCACAACCATGAGATCATGACCTGAACCGAAATCAAGAATCGGGTACTTAGCTGACTGAGCCACCCAGGCACCCTAAAAGTATCTGTTAAGCAGTGGGTTGCATGTGTAATCATGTACCAGTACCACTTATGTGACCGAAGGATCACTTGGCATTGACCTGAAAAGACAAGCAGGGTAGAGGTGAGGTGAGGACAGTGGGTGCTACAGAGCTCTTGCTGTCTGTTAAGTTGTAATTATTGAGGGGTTTTCCTACGTATTTGAAAGTTTTATAGTTTCATAGTTCATTTAACTAACGTGTCATCATAAAAACAGACTTTAAATCTTTCTGGAAAATAATAGCAATAAGCATCCAGTTTAGGGTGGCCGAGGGTGTTAATAGGTATTCAGTAGAAAAAAAGAGGGTTAAATGGACAAAATTGGGAAGTGATGGATTCATTTAGTTTTGTTACTACAGGAATTCTCGAACTTATGTTTATGGCTTTGTGTACTAAAAGAATAGGAAACATTTATTGAGCATTTACTGTTTGTTTCGCACTCTGAGCACTTTGCATGGATTATGGTATGGGCTTCTCACAGCAACCCTGTGAACAAAGAGGATCCTCTTTATCTTATTTGCAGGTGAGGAAACAGGCTTAGGGAGGTGAAACGGTATGCCCACGGCCACCAGCTTGTAAGTGCTACAGCCCAGGTTTGATGCCAGACTGAATTCATGTTCTTGGTTTCTAGTGTGTGTTGCTTTCTTATGTTGATGAGTATAGCACATCACCATCATTATGCCCTCCCTGGTACAATTTACAAATCAGTAGCTATATGTAAGTAGTGTATAGATTTAGTAGATGTACTGATACCTACACACACACACACACACACACACAGTTGTATTAGATGTATTTGATATATGTACACATGCTGTAATCCTGTTACGCCTTTTTATAGTGTTCACAAACACGCACATTAAAAATGAGATAAAATCAAATATAAATGGAAGTTCTAATATTTTCTCCCTCATGAGTGGATTAGATTGTATATCCCTATGGGGTCTGGGGAATTGAAACTGGAGACTGCTGCACGAATGAATATAAAGCAAGATCTGTTTTCAGTCACATATACTTCATTCCGTTTTTATGAGAACAGGTAATTGTGAGGAGTTTTCAAAACAAATTCCTACTAGTGTTAATATTTATTCTTCTCTAATTTTCATTGTTCACTATACACAGGTTTCTTTTTCCTTTTTAAAAAGTTTATTTATTTATTTTGAGACAGAAAGAGAGAGAGAGCGAGAGAGCGGGAGCACAAGCCATGGACAGACAGAAACAAAGAGAAAGAGAATCCCAAGCAGGTACCGAGCTGTCAGCTCAGAGCCTGACACAGGGCTTGACCTCACAAACCATGAGATCGTGACCTGAGCCAAAACCAAGAGCCAGATGCTTAACTGAGCCACCCAGCTGGCCCTGTATATAGGTCTCTTAACTGTGTAGCACATCAGTTCCTGATGTTCTTTTTTTTTTTTTTTTTTTTAATGTTTGTTTATTTTTGAGAGAGAGAGCATGAGCAGGGTAGGGCAGAGAGAAGGGGGACAGAGGATCCAAAGCGGGCTCTGTGCTGACTGCAGACAGCCTGATGTGGGGCTCGAACTTACGAACCGTGAGATCATAACCTGAGCTGAAATCAAGAGTAGGACACTTAACCAACTGAGCCACCCACGCGCTCCCAATTTTTTTTTTTTTTTTTTTTTTCCTAACTGCAGTTTGGGCAATTCAGAATAATATAGAGGCTGTGTGTTTGGAAGCAAGGTAGACAAATGGTTGGGGCACTCTTCTTTGCATGATGCCTATGGAATGAGGAAGCAAAGGCGATAAATCCATAGGACAAAGTGGATCACTGCAACCAAATCTTTGGGCTTAAGGAAGAGAAGTGGATGAAAAGGAGTTGGTACAAGTTTAAAAGATTGCTCTAGGGATTCAAAGTATGCTTCCTGGACAAAGTGGCAACTTTTGGAAATGCAAATACTCAGCTCCCATCCCAGACCTACTGAATCAGAAATGTGGGAGTGGGGCTCAGAAATCTGTTGTAACAAGTCCTCTGTTGATTCTGATGCCCATGTTGTCCTTTAATAAATGTAATAGCTGTTTTTGCACTATACTTTTATAACAGTTTTTATAATCTCAGGCACAGTATTTATATTTGGCTACTGTGATGGTCTTGCAAGAGATATTGTTTCCTGCCCCTATACTTTGTGATTTCACTTTGCCCAAGTCCTACCTTAAGTTTTTCTTAATATGTTCTACAGGAAGTCATAAACATGTATAACACGATAATTATTACTGTAAAGCAGAGTGTGCATGTGTTTTGCTGGGGACAGAATTCTTTACTTTTGCTCAAGTAAGATGGTTTTATAACTTAGAATGGTTAAGAACCATTGTATAAATTATTGAGAGAGATATTAAGAGCATATGTTTATTATTTCATAGTTGTGCTTGGGATATTTCTTAAGTTCTAAGTTTGCTGCCCTGCTTTATCTAGTTGAGTATCTGGGCTCTTTATGTTTTGTCTTGACAATTGTAGTACCTCTTTACTGGGCTTCTTTCTCTGTCTCTTGCTTTTCCAGTTAATTTACCAACTGCTATTATCTTTCTGTTTATATTTGATAAGATCTAATTCTCCCAGACTGTTTCTATTCTTGTGTCTCCTTGTCCCTCAAAGCAACCACCATAATAACCAGAGGACTTTGTCTTAACCCTACCCTGTCCTGCCATCCAGACTGTCTTGCCCTTGCCTCTGCCCCCTCTGACTTTGATGTATTATAATGGGTTCCCTCTTCTTTCTTGTAAAGTTTTTTTTTGTAAATGTCTTATTTACTTTGGGGAGTGAGAGAGCATCATGTGCGAGAGAGGGGGAGCGGCAGAGAGAGAGGAGGATAGAGAATCCCAAGCAGACTCTGTGCTGTCAGCATGGAGCCCCATGTGGGGCTCGAACTCAAGACCCATGAGATCATGACCTGAGCCAGAATTGGACGCTCAACTGACTGAGCCCCCCCAGGTGCCTAATGGGTTCCCTCTTCTTGATACATCCTTAGTTGCATGTCATTTGAGGAGTTCAGCACATATGGATTAAGTGGGCTTTTGTGCTGCCAGTAGGTAGGTACTTAAATATCATAATAGTTTCTGTGGAAAGATAGGTTTCAAATGGCAGATACGTATATTTAAATGCAACCAGTTTATAAACTGGGAATGAATGGTCTATAGATGAGATCTGTCTATAAAGAGCCAAAAACTTACGAAATCATTTTCAACTCAGCACCTTTTCCTCTTTCTAGGAAGTTACCACAACCCCTGCTTCAACTAGTAAATCTTTTAGTCCCTTCAAATTATTTCCTCTTTCTTTAGTCAGAATGTCTGGCAATTATGTTTTCATGAAAAAGAATCCTTTCCCATTCTTGTTCCATTCATTTTTAATTTCCATTGACAGGAGTTTTGTGTTACATACCGTTGTAGACCGGATGAGGGCAGAGCGGCAGGAATGTGAATGAGGACCTGTGTCTGTACTGAGCGCAGTGGCCAGTCCTGCCCCTCTCCTCCCCTTCTTCCCTGGGCATTTTCAGGATCACGGCGTGGCACTGCATTTACGGAATGTATATTTTTTGAGTGTGTAGCAAACTTCACGTATTGTCTCGTCTTCTGAAACATCTTTCAGTTGGGGTGTACAAAACCTATTTACTCCTGTTTCACAAATGAGTTAAATAAATTTGTGCTTTTACTGTAACATTAACTCCATCTGTCTTACTTTGTTGTTATGGATAGGGTGACCATATAATTCATCATCCAAACTGGAATACTTTTGAGAGTAAATGAGGTTGCTATTAATAATTACACCAGGACAACAGGTGAATGGGGACTGTCCTAGGCAAATGGGGCCATGTAATGAACTCACTCTGTCTTACTGCAGTCTGCTTTCTGTTGTAATTACCTTTACCCATGTTTTACGTGCTTCACTAAGTTGTTATTAAATTGATCCAAGTATTGTGCCAAGGTTTGTGCTATTAGTAAAGCTTGGATTTCAGTTTAGTTTATCAGGCTGTCTTTATGTATGGAACACTTTGTTTTCTAGTAACATGACAGAGATTTCAGCATTATTCCATTTTTTCTAGAGTTAAGTGATTTTTTTTTGGTCTTTTTATTCCCTGGAAATAATACAGTTTAACAATATTTTCTGTATTAAGGTGAACTAGTACTCATTGACCCTTTCATTGATTGCTAGGATTTTTTTGTAGTAAGTTTCTGGTTGTCCCAAATTTTCATATCTGAAGAATATTCCATAATAGTCTAAATTTTCCTATGCACCTATCCAGTGTTTGGCCTGCCAGAATTTCTCCCACAAGTAAGTGCTGCAGTCACTAACCACATGGTCTTCAGAAGACTGTTTTGCTCTAGGCAGCATTTCGTGTGGCCTTAAGGTAAGGTGCTGTGCTGTATCAGGGAGCTGGATGTAAGGTAAACTGTTCTTTTCCTCAGATAGCCCTGCCGTGTGTTGATTATACCATCATGGTTCAGAAAGCGTTTATGGTGTCTCACATGCTCTTTAGCAATGTTGTTTTGGGATAGGCAAGACAGGTCATATCCCTGTTTTATAGATGAGGAGACGGAAGCTTAGATTGTTACTTAGGTCACATAGCGTAGGAGCGGGGATAGAGCCCAACTGTCCCAACTTCCGTTCATTCTGGAACATGTTGAGACACAATTCCAGGTTGTTGCGTTTTGAACTTGTGTTCAGTTTTGAGCCTTGGACTCAGAAGGAGTCTCCCTGGATACGTTCTTGAACTGTGTTTCTATTAATGACCTCAGTTTGAGTTGCAGACCTTCTAGACGTTGATGTCAGCTCTTTCACTAGAGCCTCATACCTGCTTCTTCCCCGTATTTGTTCTGAATCATACTGACTTACGTCTTAAGTGTTATCTTAAGCATGGCTGGAGAACCTGCCTCACCTCACCTTAAAGACTACTTTCCCCTGTATTTCCTTTAGGCTTCCTATCCTGGCTTTGCTGGGTCTGCCTGGCTTGACACGGCTCATGGCATTGATCTAGTACTGGTAACACCAGGTGTTGATGAGCTGCATATTTTTATTACCCTCCCACCCCCCAGCCTTTTTATAGGGCTGTTGGGCCTGGAGGCTGAAACTATAAGGCTATGAAACTCAGTTGGTAAAGAGAACCTTTTTAAAACTGAAGGAATATTTTGTCTTAATCCTGAAAATGTTTAAAATAATCAATAAAAAATCTTTGAGAGCCTTTCACTTTAATTGCTAACACTTGCCAATTTACCTTTATTTTTATATCTCCTAAGTTCCTAAAATTTCTTCCAAGTCTTAGAGAAGTACAGGAATTTTTATGGTCTTTAAAAACTATTTTTCGGACTAAATAGCTGGGTTTTTTTTTTTTTTTTCATTTTTCTTTTTACTTAAGTTCCTTCAAGGGCTTGGGAAATATGCCTAGGCTCCTGACCAAGGGTGTTGTTGAGCATTCATTTAAAAACAAAACACACCTAAGGCTTTAAAGTTTCTATTTATATATATAGCACTGTATGAATATGGGGCAGAATGAAACAAGCCAGCATAGACTTCCACGGGCTTACCCTCTACTAGGGATATAAAGACAACGTATGTCAGGGCATATTATGTACTAGGGATACACGTGAATCGTGAAAGTGCTCTTGTGTCTCAGAAGAGAGACTGTACATTTGTTTGAAGAGCATCTAGAAAAACCTGGAGTAGGAGTCCTTGAGATGGGCCTTTGGAAGTGGGCAAGGTTTTCACAGGTGTAAACGATAGGTGAGACACTCCAAGAGGAAGGGTCAGAGTAGGGAAAATGCATTAAAGGAAGAACAAAGGATACTAATTTATGTAATAGAGAATACTCAGTCTGACTGGAGTATGGTGGTGTGGGGGGTAGCATTGAAAAGAACTTGCTTTTTTTTCCTTTTCCTATTTCTGGCTACTTCTCTGATCTCTTCATTGTTCTTACTTTTCTTGTACCCCAAACTGTATGTATTCCATAATTTTTTTTTTAAGATTTAATTTTTTTTTTTAGAGCAATTGGGGTTTACTACAAACTTGAGAGGGAGATACCGTAATTTCCCGTATACCTCCACTCCCACAATGGGGTGCGTTCTCTTTCATTATCACCCACCACATTGGTATGTTTTTTACCCAGAATGAACCTACACTGACATGTTGTAATCACCCCAAGTCCATGGTTTTCATTAGGGCTTGTTGTTGGTGTTGTATATTCTCTGGGTTTGGATGAATATATAAGGATATGTATCCATCACTAAAATGTTACACACAGTATCTTCACTGCCCTGAAATCCTCAGTCTTTATTGTTTCTGGTGTTTCTTCTGTTTCTCTCTCTTTCTCCTGGTATTCCCATTACACCTATGTTATACCTTCTGTAGTTGCCTCATAGTCCTGTTTTGTTTTCCTTCAGTCCTCTCTTTGCTTTCTGGGTTTTGAAGTTTCTTTCAATACAGCTGTCCTCTACCGCAGAGAGGTTTTCTCAGCTCTGCCCAGTCTGCCCATCAAAAGAATTCTTCACTTGTGTTATAGTATTTTTGATCTGTAGCATTTCTTTCTGGTTCTTTCTTAGGATTTGCATCTCTGCTTATATTGCTTATCTGTTCTTACATACTACCTACTTTATCCACTAGAATCCTTAGTGTATTAATCATGGTGATTTTAAATTCCTGGTCTGATAATTCCCTACTATGTCTGGGTCTGATGCTTTTCTGTCTCTTCAGATTGTTTTTTGCCTTCTGGTATGTCTTGCCATGTTTTCTTGAGAGCTAGACATGATGTATGGGACAAAAGAAACTGCTGTAAATAGGCCTGTGGTAATAGGGTGGTGTGGTGACGGGGGAGGGGAAGTGTTCTGTAGACCCATGATTAGGTCTCCGTCTTTCATTGAACCTATGGTTCTGGACTGTAACCTTCACAAGTCTTTCTCATTTTTGTTTTTTTGTTTTCCCTTAGGTGAGACAGGATGGCTGGAGCGAGCTGGAGTTGGGTATATCTCTTCTCCCACTGGAAGGCTAGAGCCCAGTAGAGTTGAGCTGAGCTTTGTCAGTTAGGCTCTGATAATACCCTTGCAGGTTAGGCTCTGGTTAACTAGTTGCCCTGAGGGTAGGCCTTGTTAAGAGGAACAGAGTGCTCTGGAGCACACATCTTTTTCTCAGTTTACAAGGATTATATTCCAATATACCCATCATAAGGTGAAAATGTTGTAAGTTGAACATACATTTAATACACCTAACCTACTTTAAATGTGTTCAGAACACTGACATTAGCCTACAATTGGGCAGAATAATCTAACACGAAGCCTGACTATAATAAAATGCTGAATATCTCATTAATTTATCGAATACTGCACTGAAAGTGAGAAAAAGGAAGGTTGTAGGGACGCAGAGTGGTTGTGAGTGAATTGGTTGTTTACCCTTGTGATTGCGCGGCCGGCTGGGCGATGCCATGCCACTGGCCCTGCCCGGCAGTGTGACAGTATCGTAACACATGTCACTAGCCCGCGAAAAGATGCGAATTCAAAAATCAAAGTACGGTTTCTACTGAATGTGTATCTCTTTCGCACCATCATTAAGTCGAAGAATCCTAAGTTGAACCATCCTAGGTTGGGAACCGTCTGCATTTGGAAGTGGTTTTTTTCCCCTCTACCTGCCAGAAGCAGGAGGAGATTTCTCTTCAGTGTTCCCTGTGGTAATCTGATTGAGCTCCTGGAGGCAAATCTCATGATACAGTAGGCACCCCTCCGCTCCCCCTCCACCCCATGACTGGATATCCCTGGAGGTTTTACCTCTCCGACTGGCCTGCATTGATCCTGCAGCCCTTCCTCAGTTAGTTTGGGTCCCCACCGCCTCCCCAGTCCCCCAGCAGTTTCGGGTCCTTGGCCTCTGCTTCGGTTAAAGTCAGCTGAGGTTCCCTGCATTTGCTTGCCAGTCTCTCCAGTCTTGGGGGCAGCAGTTTGTCCTGGGCCCTCCCCTCTCTTACAGATCCAGGAAGAGTTTACTCTTCAGTCTGTTCAACTTTTTGCTGGTTGTTAGGGTGGACTGGTGACTTCCAAGCTCTTTACACTGGGATTGGAAAACAGAAGTCTCTTCCATAGCACTCCTGTCTTTGGGCCTCTTCTGTTCTTTCTTTCCCTTTCTAGGAAGTTTTATTCAGTCTCGTGGCTTTAATTATCATTTTTGTATAAGCTTAGTTCTGACTTCTCTAGTGAATTCCATTCTCATGTTTTGTCTGCTAAGATCTCTAACACAGCATCCTAAATGCTAAGAAAGAGAATGCTAAAAATGCTAAAAAAAAAAAAAAAAAAAAAGAAATACATTGCTGTCTTTCTTTGTTTTCCTTTCTAGAAAAGTTCACGCTGAACCAATCACCACCTTCCTCAAAATACTGTTTTCTGGGGTTGCCTGGGTGGCCTAGTCGGTTAAGCATCCAACTCTTGATTTTGGCTCACAGTTCGTGAGTTCGAGCTCTGCATTGGCCTCTATGGCACTCTAGAATCAACATCCAGGCAGTTTTTATTGGTGATCTAATCCACTAGGTCAGTTTTTCTAAATTAATTATCACTTTTTTAATTTCCCCTTTTTGCTGCTAGACCTTACTTTCTTAGGGTGATGATATTTTTCTTTTGCACTCATGTTAGTCTGTGTCCTCCAAGAAGCAAACACCAGTAGCAGATTAAACATGGTAGAAATTTATTAGGGGAATTGCCAGTGAGAGACAAGGGTAGGGAGCTGGGAGAGGCCTTGTCCTGAACTTGGGTGAAGGAGAAAGAGAAGGAAGGAAGGAAGGAAGGAAGGAAGGAAGGTAGGTGCAGATGGTGCTGATGGAGCAGACCCTACTTGGGATTCTCTGTCTCCCTCTCTCTGCCCCTCCCCCATGCTCTCTTGCACTCTCAAAAAGAAATAAATATTTAGAAAAAAAATATCGTTGGGGTGCCTGGGTGGCTCAGTGACTTGAGCATCCGACTCTTGGTTTCATCTCTGGTCGTGATCTCTTGGTTTGTGGCTTCTAGCCCCGTGTTGGGCTCTGTGCTGCCAGTGCAGAGCCTGCTTGGGATTCTTTCTGTCTCCCTCTCTCTCTGCCCCTCCTGCGCTCTCTCTCTAAAAATAAATAAATAAACTTCTAAAATTTTTTAAAAGTTTAGAAAATACTCTTTTCTTCTCTTTATTAAAAAAAATTTTTTTAATGTTTTTGTTTATTTTTGAGACAGAGAGAGACAGCGTGAGTGAGGGAGGGGCAGAGAGAGAGGGAGATGCAGAATCTGAAGCAGGCTCCAGGCTCTGAGCTGTCAGCCCAGAGCCCGACATGGGGCTCGAACTCACGAGCTGTGAGACCACGACCTGAGCCGAAGTCTGACGCTCAACCGACTGAGCCACCCAGGCACCCCTTTTCTTCTCTCTTCTATGTTATTTTTGTTGATGGTATCCCTGTTTTACCTGCAACTCAGGCTTGATGCTCCAGTCTCATCTTGGTCTGCATTTTTGTTTCCCTCTCTGAGTTGTTTTATTCTGTGATTTCTGACTTGTCTTGTCATTGCCAGTCTTTTCCTCCTTTAAAATCCGTTTCGACTATTACTACTTGATTAAAACACTTTGGAACATATTTTGTTTTTCTCTTCCCCTCCCCCCGACTCAGCAACTTCTAGTGGGTCTTCATAGGCCGGTGGTATCAAGCTGTAATGTGCAGCAGAGAATCACCTGGAGGATATGTTGAAACCCAGGTTTTAACTCTAGAATTTCTGATTCCGTAGGTCTGGGATGAGACCCAAGAATTTGACTTGCTGACATGTTCCCAGATGCTGACATTGCTGGTCCAGGAAGCACACTTAGAGTCACTACTAGAGTCTACCACATACAGCCCAGACTTCTTCATTTGGCATTTAAGACCTTTTATGGTGTGGTCATAATCTATCCTTCTAGCCATTGTCATTTACTCTGCATCTTCTTGATGCACTCTCTCCTCTAGCCACAGTTAACTGCAGACAGACTGCTCTTTGTACACATCCCATATTTTTATATGCCTCTCCGGGCATTTCACTCATGATTTCTCTGTTTCTTTCTGTATGTTAAATTATATGCAGCTCATAAGATTAATTTTAAGATTTAGCAGAAACAGAATGTCATCCATGTAGTTATTCATCCATCCATATAGAATGTCTTTCCAATAGTCCTCGCTATTTTACTGTGTGTGTGTGTGTGTGTGTGTGTGTGTGTGTGTGTGTGTGTGTTCTTCTATTACTCTTCTAAGCCAGGGGCGCCTGGGTGGCTCAGTCGGTTGAGCGACTGACTTCGGCTCATGTCATGATCTTGGCAGTTTGTGAGTTTGAGCCCCGCGTTTGGCTCTGTGCTGACAGCTCAGAGCCTGGAACCTGCCTCGGATTCTGTGTCTCCCTCTCTGTGCCCCTTCCCTGCTCATGCTCTGTCTCTCTCTGTCTCTCAAAAATGAATAAATGTTAAAAAAATTTTTTTTATTATTATTCTAAGCCAGAGAAATTTCTTGCATTTGGTTTTCCCATATGGCATTTGTTGCTTTATAGTTTAGCGTGACCCTTATTTTCATTTCATTTCCGCCTGGCAGACAACTCTGTGTTTTACCTGTCTCTCATTAGTTACATAGTATATGTATGTGGTGATAGAAGGAAATTAAATTCTTTCTGTGGCTATAACTAGGAGGTCAAACAAGCCTCCTAGCTGGGATTGTCATATTCAGAGAAATAGGAATACCACCGTAGGATCATCATATTCAGAGAAATGGGTCACAGAGGTCCAAACAGGTAGGGGGCCGGAGGAGTGGCAGGTGCCAGGCAATCCAGCTTTGTGAAAGGCATTTGGCACACTTGGGGCTGCGTGCACCCAGCCCATGCCTGCCCTGCCACCATGATGCCCAGGAGGAAGATCAGGTCCACTGAGGGAGCAGTGAAGGAGGAGCCCAAAAGGGGCATCAGCAAGGTTTTCATCTAAACCTGCTTCTGCAGAAGTGGAAACCAAGTCAGAAATGACAGCAGGAAAGGCTAAATCTTCAGATAAAGAAGTGCAAACGAAAGGGAAAGGGGAGCAAAACGAAAACAGGCTGAAGTGGCTAAGAAATGAGAGGAGACTTCCCTGCAGAAGACAGAGAAACTAGCAATGAGGAGAGTCGCCTCTGATGCAGCAGGAGAGAAAAAGCTCAGTCTATTTAATATTGCATACCATGTCTTTATCAGTGGTCCCTACCTCCCTTCTTACACAGTCCAGAGGAACTATTTTGTAAATGCAGGTTTTTTAATAGTTCTACAAACAGTTTTAAGGAGAGAGTCCCACCTTATCCCCCCCCCCTTTTTTTTTTTATGTGTAATTGCTTTTTAAAAGAAGCAAAATCATTTCCTGGTTATTTTTTGCTACAGCCTGGAAATGGTGGGATATTGAGTGTGGGAGGCTTTGATCATCTTGGGTGTCAGCCTGATATTCCATATGTAGGGATAGTTTTATATCTTATAACACAAAGCATGTTAAATGGTAACTTGATGTCAGTCATGCATTTAATATATCTTGAACATTTTAAATGATTTCTGTTCCTGTGTTGCTTTTGGTAGAATTGTTTCTTCAAGAAAACCACTCCTTGAAATCTTGGCTCTCCCTGTCCTAATATTGTACACTCTGTAACATCTTTGGTTATTGTACTCCAGTTTTCCTAGTAACTTTGTTAGTGTGCCCTGACAGATGAAAATTTGAGTGTGTGGTGTATATGATACAGTGAATTAGTGGGCTGTAACTGTGTAACATTGTATAATAGAAGATATTGGTACTTAATACCTGTTGAAGGAAAATTTGCCTCCAGATTTTAAGCTGGAAAGTCACCAGAATAGCTGCTTAGAAAAGAATCATAAGTGCATGATTTTTTAGGTTTTTGGTACGTATGTGAAGAGCTGTATACACATTGAAGTGTCTGTGTACTGATCCTCAGAACAGCCAATAAAAATCTCAATTATGACAAAATAAAACAACCAAAAAACACAAAGAAACAGGTTATAGTTACAACCCTGAGTCTCACTGATGGAAGTATTTTAAACTCTTCAACCCCGAAAAACCAAACAATGATAAAAAGACATGAAAAAGTATAATATATGGCAAATTAATGTCATCTCTTAAAGGTTGGGTTAACAATCATGAGAGATGAGCAATACATTTAAAGTAAGTAATATCTTTTTAATGAATAAAATTGTGCCTATGAAAGATAATGAATTTCTTGAAATTCTTGATGGTTTAAATATTTGAGGTATATCTTACATTCAATTCAATTCAGTGCAGAAATTTTAGCTCTACAGTTTCATGAATTTTGACAAATGTATATACCCATGTATCCAGTTTTGATACAGTTGTGCCATTTTGATTCTCAAATTTTGAAACTGTTACTTTCTTGTGTAGAAGATAGCAAAGAGAAATCTTTGTGTTGCTATAAAATCTGTTAAGTGTGATTGGTCATAATTTTCCTTTTCTTTCCCGCTGCTAGTTTATTTCCTATACTTTTTCCCAACTTTGTGGTAACTAACCAGAGATCTAAGGATTGGGGTAGGAGGATTCTTTCCTCTCTCCTTGGCAGAGGCCATGTAAGGCTACTGGGAGGCTCATTCACCTTCCTGTGTGGCTGTAAACTGTATGTTCTCTCCTGTTACTGTCGATTCATTCACTGTTCATGCTCCTTGCAAAAGCGAATTTTTCCATCCAAGCACTTCATCTCATCTCCTGTCTCCTGTGGACAACTTGAGGACAGTGCTTTAGCAATGTACCATTTTCTACTGATCTTTCCCATCTGACTCAAACCTGCCATTGTCTTGCACCTCATAAACGCAGCAGTATGAAAACTTCCAACTCTTAGTTCTCCCTTTGGTGATTGCCCAATTCCTTTCTTCTTTTTCTTCCAACAAGTTCCCTCAAAAGGATTTCTGTACTAGTTTTCTCATCTCATTCTTGAAGTCACTTAAGCTTTTGCCTCTGTTACTCCTCCAAAACTGTTCTAACTATGCTCCGATTTCCATCTGGTCTTATTTTCCTTCTGCTTATACGGCTTTTAAGAACAGTTCCAGCAATACAGGACTTCCTATGATAAACCCTTACTGTTTGTCCGAAAAGGTTTTTATTTTGCCTTCATCTTTGGAAGCTGTTTTTGCTGGGTAAGAATCCTAGGTTAGCAGTTTTTTCTTTCACACTTTAAATGTGCTTCCTAAGTGGTCTCTGGATTATGTTCTCTGACAATTCTGTCCTCCTTATCTCTGTTCCTCTGTTCCTATTGTGTTTTCATCCCCTTTCCCCCCTCCCAAGTTGCTTTTAGATTACTCTCTTTATCCCTGACTTCAAGCTATTAGATTATGATGTGTATTGGTGTAGTTTTCTTTATGTTTCTTGTCTTGAAGTATATTGATCTTCTGGGATCTGTGGGTTTATAGTTTTAATAAAATTTGGAAAAATTTCGGCCATTGTTTCTTGAAGTATACTTTTTTGTCACTCCCTCTTGGCTCCTTATGGACTCCAATTACACTTATGTTAGGCTGTATGAAATTGCCCCACCGCTCGCTCTCTGATTTGCATAGTTTCTCATGCTTATTGTATTTAGGTTTGCTGATATTTTAGTCTGTCATGTTTATTATTAATCTCATTCAGTGTATTTTTCATCTCGGTCATTGTAGTTTTAATGTTTAGAATTTTGATTTGGGTCTTTAAAAGAAACGCTTTGACCTTACATGTCTTCAGTAACACACTCAGAATTTACTTTAGCTTCTTGAATATATAGAATATAGCTGTAATAACTACTTTAATAGCTTTGTTTACTAATTCTCTCATCTTTGCCATTTTTGAATTGGCTTTGATTGAATTTTCTCCTAGTTTTGGGTTCTATTTTTCTGTATCTTAGCATACGAGGTAGTTTTTCATTGGATGCCAGACACTGTAGATTTTACCTTGTTAGGTACTGAGTATCTTGTGTCCATAGAAGTGTTCTTAAGCTTTATTCTAGGACAGGGTTAGGTCACGTGGGAGCACTTTAATCCCCTTGCCTTGTATTTATAAGCTGTTTTGAGGGCAGAGTCCATGTAGAATTTAGTCTGGGGTTCGTGTTCCACAGTACTGAGACAAAACCTTTCCCACAAATTACGAGATTTTTCACTCTGTCTTATTGGAACACGCACTGTATGTAGTCTGCTATATGTAGTCTTCAGGGATTGTTTCCTCTAAATTTTTTGTGTGTCTTCCTTCCTTAGCTTGCTATGGCTTTCTTGTACTCACGGGCTGATCAGTAGTCAGTAAAGACTCCAGGCAGCCTTTCTCTCTCTCTCTCTCTCTCTCTCTCTCTCTCTCTCTCTCTCGATAATCCACGCTTCCCTCTCTGTGCAGTCCACTCTTCTCTGTACCGAGTCCTGTAACCCCTCCTCTCCCTAGTTCTCCCCAAGCTCCCACCTCCACCTCTTCACCTCAGGAGGCTGCTGGTCTCTGCCTGATTCCCTCTTTCTGTGCATTATCCTAAAAATTCTGGAAGTTCTCTTTAGGAATTAATTTAGGGCAGTCACAGGGCATACTTTATTTATAGTCTCCAGGAATCACTGTACTTTGTTGTCTTGATGTTCATGACAGTATAGGACCTTATTTATTTATTTACTATTGAATAGACTGATGGAATCATAGGTAGTTTTGTTAGAGATTTTTGGATTATAATCAATAATAATCTCGAAGAGTAGTCATTATATAGGTGATGTATTGGTTCCTGTAAAACAAACTTCAGCTCATAAATACATTGTGTTTTACAAGTCTTTGTAAATTAGTTGTTTGACTCTGTCGTCTGTCATCTCTCATCCGATCATTCAGTTGAATTAGTGTCATAAATACTGGGTAAGTTCTCCAGCTAGCGCATAAAAGGCTGTGGTCTAGTTTAAATGGTGTTCAAAGTCATTGTGAGGCCAGTTGAACTCTGAGCTGTTCTGAGAACAGAATCCTAAGGAGGTCGTTGGTGCATTTATTGTGGGTAAACTGAAGATTGACTGATGGGTTTTTGATGTTGGAAACTTAGGGAGTGAGATTAAGGGCTGAAATGGTACTGTGGCAGCTGGACAAAGTATAAAGTTAAGATGTGGAAACTGTCCAAATCAGCTTGAAATTTTCATTAGTATAGATTTTTAATGTTTGAAAAAAAAATTGAATGTAGGATCTGAAGAATTTTTTCTCAGATATTAAGTGATTTACCTTTTTTCATTTGTAATTCCATGAAAACACGTCCCAGTTGCTTGTGTTCTCTTAGGTTCTGTGTAGGTGTCATCATTTGTCTTAGATGAGAAGATCAGAGTTATTAACACAGAACTATCTTAGCACTAGCCCGTGTCCCTGCATTGTTACAGCATTCTGTGTGGTAAGTATCAAGCAGGATTTGATATTGCTGCTCCGTAGATTTAATTCTTAGACCAGTGATTATCAGTGGCGTTTTATAGTGCCTCAGAGTCATCTTCTAGCATTTCAAGAAATGATGCAAACCAGGGCAAAGATTTAACTCATTATCTTAAAAATGATTTACATGAAATAGCTGAGTTGTTGAGTGTTTACTATATACCAAGCACTATTCTTTACACTTCATATGAAATAAGCCACTTAAACCTCATAACCTTTTGATACATGACTCTTGTCACCATTTTGCTGACGAGAAAACTGAAGCACAGAGAGGGAAGTAACTTACTAAAGTCATATGGCAAATAGTAACTTTGAGATACAACTACACTCGTATGTATTGGTCTGAAGATTGAGTCTGCGCTCTCAACCACTGTGTTCACTTTTGGGATGAAGAATATGGACAATTCGTGCTTTATTAACATGGTATTATTTCTAAGAGTTTGGGAATCAGTGCATTTTTCAGAACATCCAGGTTAGGATGGTGGTGTGAATAGTGGTGAAGGACTTAAACTTTGGAATTCTTTAAAATTTATGTTGGTATTAGGTTTCCTAAATAACTGTATGAAATGGAATGAATTGCCAACCCTCCCTTAGCCTTAGCTTTTTCGTCTTTACGGGTGAGAATAACAGTGATCCTTTCTGGTATGCATTCTTTCCCATTAGACATTATACTAAGCTATTTTAGTATTCTTTTTTTTTTTTTTAAGTTTATATATTGGGGGGGGGGGTGGGGAGGAAGAGCCATACTGTCAGTGCAGACAGAGCTGGATAGGGACTCAAACTCATGAACTGCGAGATCGTGACCTAAGCCAAAATTAAGAGGTGGATATTTAATCAGCTAGGTCACCCAGGTGCCCTGGAACCCATTTACTTTAACTGACTCACGTATCAGACCTTGGACACTGTTGATGACAGATTTCCTTGGGAAGATCTCTGCTTACATTGTCAATGAAAAGGCTGTGGTTTTCCTCTTCATCTCTGTGTTATGTATGTATTTTGTTTCAGAGGTCTGAAATGGTTGTCTTAAGAATATTAGGAAATCCTAGCTTCTTAAATGTCTATTATTTTCCAAAATGTATATTAAACCTACCAGACTACTCAGGGTGAAAGTAATTTATTCAGGCTTTAAACTTCAACAGCAATAATAACATTGACATATAAAAACGACTCAAATTACTTTTATTTTCTGACGCTCCTGTGTGCTAGGTATGCATTTTTAAGTGAATTTTCTTCATAACCATTTGTGTTAGGTAATTTTATTTTCCTCGCTATACAGAAGAGAAATACGAGGCTGAAAAGAATGTAAGTAGTGGAGTCAGGTTTCGAATATAGTCTGTTACACTCAGAGTCTGAGTGCTTAACTGTGATGATAAATCACCTCTCCATGAATATTGAGATCTTAAAATCATATATTTAAAAATAAAAGGGGAAACACTTATGTGTCATTGTTATGTCATGGAAATCAGGACAAGAATTGTGTAGCCCAGGCCTCCTCAGGAGCTGAACTGGAAGTCACCAGCCAGTTCCTGGTGCCATTTCTTTCTTGCTGTGCTCTCTTTCGTTTCTTTCTCTCTTGGCGCTTTGACTTCTGTATGTGGTTCGTCTTGACTGTTCATAGAGTGATACCTTCGACACCAGTTTCCTTATCACCTTAAAGATCCAGAACCATCACCAAGTGACCTAGCCTTTTATGGTCGGAATTGCAGTTTCTTGTGAAATAGAATCCTTTCATCCTGGTCATGCTCTGGATTGTTTTCTTCTGGGTCAAGTGTCCATCCCTTAGTCACATGGCTGTGGCAGTGGGTGATAGGTTGAGTGAAGGATGAGCTACACTGATGTTGGTAGGGGAAGAGGTATAGGCTGAAAAGGGCCCCAGATATGAGTGCACTATTATGTGTCAGACTTTATTAAGCACTACTATAAAAATAACAGCACAAATATAAATGCAAATATAATAAAACCAAAAAATGCATAGCATCACAAATGTAAAATATAAATACAAAATACAAAGTAATGTGTATATTAGAGATACAGGGAACTGAAATCAACTTACCATCTAAAAGTTAACTTCCTGAAACTGGATATGTAAATTCCATAATGGTATTAGAAGAATATATTTAAAAGATTCATCTGGGTGAATGTTTTTGAAAAGAATATTCAGTAGTCATTTATTTGAATACTTCTGTATTTGTATTGTCAATTCAGGCTTTCCTATAGTAGGTTTAATTAGGTGCATAATTGGATATGTTTAGCCAGGAACTCTAATGTAATTTGCAGTACATTGTTTGAAGATTTACCTCATAGAATTTGAATCTATTTTCTGATTTCTTAATTCACAGATTTCAACAAATAAGTGTTTTTCGTTTTCTCATGCATTTTCAATTATTGGTGACTGCTTTTAAAATTTCTGTTAGCCTGTCTCATTTCTACAATTTGCACTTCTTTATGAAGTTAAAGAAAAGTCTGAACGGTCAGAATGGTCTATAGGATATTGAGAAGAGAATTTAATGGAAGCTGATGAGTTCTAGTATGTTTGGTTGAGTTAAAAATTTTCCAACTTAATTTCAACATAAAGTGATTCTACTGCTTTCTAGTCACATTGTGATAAAAATGTTGAAGATATAGGAGATACAGACTACACTTCTATGTGGTTTGTTATGAACTGTATTATTTCGGGGTCGTGTTTTAAAACAGAAGCATATACTCCAGGGAAAATATAATTCTGTGCATTTATATAGTTTTGACCCACCTTTTGTAGGAGCCAGATAGTTCTTTTACATTAAGTGAACTATATAGATAATCTTCATGAGCTTTTTTTATTTATTTATTTTTTAAAAAAAATTTTTTTTTTTCCAATGTTTATTTATTTTTGGGACAGAGAGAGACAGAGCATGAACGGGGGAGGGGCAGAGAGAGAGGGAGACACAGAATCAGAAACAGGCTCCAGGCTCTGAGCCATCAGCCCAGAGCCTGACGCGGGGCTTGAACTCACGGACTGCGAGATCGTGACCTGGCTGAAGTCGGACGCTTAACCGACTGCGCCACCCAGGCGCCCCATCATGAGCTTTTTTTAAATTGCCCTTCTTTGATACCTAAATTCTTTTATTTATTTATTTTTAAATGTTTGTTTATTTTTGAGAGAGAACAAGCAGGGCAAGGGGCAGAGAGAGAGGGAGAGAGAATTCCAAGCAGGTTCCGCCTGTCAGCACAGAGTCCAGTGTGGGGCTCAATCCCACAAACTGTGAGATAGTCACCTGAACTGAAATGAAGAGTTGGATGCTCAACCAGCTGAGCGACCCAGGCACCCCAATTCTTTTATTTTGTTAAACACGTAATTTGGCAGATGTCTATACACATCCTAGGCTTTCTAAAATAGTTCAGTAGCTAGAATGTCTCATCTAGTCCATATATGGAAATTAGCTCTCTTTTCCAAAATATATTGATCCTGAACCCACAGAACTCTATTTTTATGTTGTGTTCATGTAGTGTAAAGAATTTCCTAGGACATTGGTTTTCTTTTTTTATTTTTCATGTATCACAAATATGAAACAGTTGCCATTTGTTCCAAGTGGCTGGACTATTTCCAAGGCAGGCTTCCTCCCTGCTTTTTTCATCATCGTGCTTTTCAATATAGAATTTCTCTCTAGCTCTTGAACCTTTTCCACGCTAGGGGTGGTTTCTGAACATCTCAGTGGCATTGATTTTACCAGGTATACCTACTAGATTTTGAAGGTATCTGGAAGAGCAAAGAGGAAGGGGCAGAAACAGGAAAAGAGAAAATATGAAATAGAACTAGGCAAGAGTTGTAGCAATGAGGCAGGCCTCTTTCAAAATCACTTGTAAAAATGGTATTTAGAAAACAAGGGTGAGGCACTGTCTTTAGAACAGCAAAAAGACATAAGTAATAGACCTAGATACCTGCCTTTCAAGTTATAATGGTGAAGGACCAGAGTTTTCATTTCCAATTCATTACAGATAGGGCCTACACGATAAGTACATTTATCACATGCTTGGGTCAGAGCTTTTGAAAGTGTATAATTGCTGTAAAGGTTTCTAAATGGCTTCTCTCCATTTCTATACATACTGTAGATGAGTATCAGTTTGCTGCCTGACATCAGTCCCACGACCACATGTTGAATAGTAGTGTTGATCCTAAAATGTTTTTTCTTCATTTTATAACTGAGGTTATTAAAGCTCAGAAAAGTGAAATGATTTTTCAGTATTACACAGCTATTAAAAATTTATTTTTTTTAGGGGCTTAGTCGGTTGAGCATTTGACTTCAGCTCAGGTCATGATCTCACGGTTTGTGGGTTCGAGCCCCGCGTCAGGCTCTGTGCTGACAGCTCAGAGCCTGGAGCCTGCTTCAGATTCTGTGTCTTCCTCTCTCTCTGCCCCTCCCCTGCTCATGCTCTGTCTCTTTCTCTCTTCCAAAAATAAATAAAAACATTTAAAAAAAATTTATTTTTTTTAGTTTCAGTAGAAAACAATACAAAAGTAAAATTTGACCTTTGTCTGAAGATGATGTTCATTGTCAGCATATAAAAGTCAGAAAAATAGGTCTTGGGGGTTGGGAGTTCTAGGGGATTTTCACTTTCTGCATTATGGATTTCTGAAATAATCTTTTATATGATCTTTTATTTTTTAAATTAGAAACATTGATAAAGATACCAAATAAAATAATACCAAAACAAGAAAAATCAGAAATGAGATAGAAAAAGCATAATAATACAGAAAACTATTTGTTTCATATAATTAATTAGTTTATATGGGGAAAGTGTCAAGGCATCAGGCCTAAAAGATTGTCAGGAATAGGATTGGGAAATGGTATATAAGCCATAAAAAAAAAGCCATAAAAAAAAGTAGTTTGCTTTTTATTTGGGAGACAGTGGGGAACATCTGAAGGATTTTATGTAATGAAGTAATATAGAGCAGGTTGCTTTTAGCAAAGAAAATTTTAGTGCACTCTCTATATTTTATTTATTCTTCTTTAACAAAATTCTTTTCACATTTTTTGTTTATTTGGGGGAGGGGCAGAGAGAGGGGGAGAGAGAGGATCCCAGCAGGCTCCGCGCTGTCAGCCCAGAGCCCGACACAGGGCTTGATCCTATGAACCATGAGATAATGAGCCAAAAATCAAGGGTGAGATGCTCAAGCGAGCCACCCAGGTGCCTCTTTCCATATATATTTTAAAGTAAGATTAATGGAGGATCTACTTTAGTTTTATAAAATACTTTAGTTCTGACCACTATGGTCAAATGCCTTTCAGTTATAAATGATAGCTTCAAAGGTAGGAGAACACAGAAATATGAGGTAGTAGTTGAGATGAGTACTCAGTGTGTTTTGAAACACCCTGTCAGTAAGTATTTGGTAAAAATGTATAATGTTGAGGCAGTATGCTATGTTTTTGAGCATTAGAAACCTCTTGGGTTGAAATCTTAGCTCTGCTGCTTGTGATTTTTTCAACCTTGGGCAAATTACTTTACTTCCTTGGGTCTCAGTTTTCTCATCTATAAAATGGGGATACATAATACAGAACTGTCAATAAAGTTAAAAGACTGTGTGTGTGTGTGTGTGTGTGTGTGTGTGTGTGTGTGTGTGTGTAGATATATAGACATGGTACGTAATGTAGAATAGTAGCTGGTAAATAATGAGCATTAAATAAGTACTTTGTCTTTTAAAGGCTTATTTGTTTATTTTGAGAGAGAGAGAAGAAGAGACAATCCCAAGCAGGCTTCTCATTCTTAGTATAGAGCCTCACATGGGGCTCGAACCCATGAACTGTGAGATTATGAAATGAGTGAAAATCAAGTCAGACGTTTAACCAACTGATCTGCCCAGGTGCCCCTAAGTTTTTGTTCTTGTTATGATTAGTAGAAGACATTTTGTTAAATAAATTTTATAAGCATATAAGAATAATGTGAATACAAAATACCAAAAATATACCAGTTATTATCTGAAAATTGCCACCTACTGGATTTCGAACTTTTCTCAGTTTAGAGACTAGAATAGTGCATTTAAGTTTACTTAATTTAGTGTTTTTTCTTTTCTTTTATAGTTTATCAGAGAAGATATGAAATATAAAGATGCTACTAATAAACACAGCCATCTGCACAGAGAAGATAAGCATATAACTGTTGAGGATTTATGGAAACAGTGGAAAACGTCAGAAGGTAAGACTTTTTAGTGAACTGAATCCCTCACCTGCCCTTTGCCCTGCGTAGCCATTGTCAACTCACTAATTGCATATGATTTTATGAAAAAAATCAAACTACCGTTTTCTGTGAGGATACTTATATTTTAGTAAATAATTTTTCCACTTTTGATTTTGAAAAATGATTTTTATCTTTCTTAGGATTCATTATGGGTCAGCCTGTTGCCAGATAATTTGATACCTTGTACTAGAATAAGTAAGGTAATGCATGTCTGAGAGCTTAAAGTTGTGGCGTATTGCTTCAGCTGTTAAGTGACATTATTATAAAAGGTTTATCAAATAAATATGGATCCCAAAGTTGTATTTTTAATTATCACATAAAGTTTTCTGAGGTCTTCAGAAGGCACAGAATGTTTAAGCTTTTCCTTAAATAAGTTCTTTATGAAGTCTTCTAATAGTTGCATGATAAAGTTCTATAATTTATATTTTATCATTTTTCTGCCCTTAGATCCTCAGGCTGTCTCATGGACAGTAACTAAGTGGGGCAGGAAAAGTGTATTACCTGAAATCTCACCTTGATCCCTAATACTAGAAAAGAAAAAGATTATTATTATTATTATTATTATTATTATTTTATTTTTGAGTAACAGAGTCAACCAAAATGTCTTTTTCCAAATGTTTTTATGTTTCTATTCTTTTATCAGTCAAGCATTGGTGTTGTGTGTATTTTTCTCTGCACCTTTGAATGGTGAAATGAAAGGAGGAGGAAGTTGGGACAGACTGCCACCTAAGAGGATAAAGACATAATAAAGTTCACTAGACTGGCTCTGGTAACATTTGGAAATGGGAAAATACAGAATGCTACCCCATTAGTGCTTGGTGTTTGTATTAATATATGAGAAGGTTTATAGCATGCTTTAAAAATCTGTCTCTCCATTTCCCTTCCCCATACCAATTTTAAGTAGTCGGAACTTGGGTAGTACTAGAGATGAAAGAATATCAGTGTAATGAGGGGAAAGTGCTAGAATGGTGGGAAGCTCCGTAAAACTTAATCTGTGTACAGATATGCCTTGGTTCCAGACCACCACTCTAAAGCGTATATTGCAGTAAAGCAAGTCACATGGTTTTTTGGTTTCCTAGCGCATATAAAAGTTACGTTTACACTATACTGTATTCTGTGAAGCGTGCCATAGATAACATTATGTCAAAAAAGATGTACATCCCTTAATTAAAAAAATGCTTTATTGCCAAAACATGCCAACCGCCATGTGAGCTTTCAGCAAGGTCTCATCTTTTTGCTGGTGGAGGACTTGCCTCACTGAGGGTGGCCGCTGACCGGCCAGAGCGCTTGCTGGAAGTGGAGTTGGCTGTGGCAAGTTCTTAAAACAGGACCGCAATGAAGTTTGCCACGCCCACCGACTCTTCCTTTCCTAAGCAGTTTCTCAGTAACATGCAGTGCTTTTGATAGCATTTTACCCACAGTGGCACTTTTTTCCTAACTGCAAACCCTGCCCCAGCTTTATCAACTAGATTGATGTCATATTCGAAATCCTTTGTTGTCGTTTTACCAGCGCTCACAGCATCTTCACCGGGAGTAGATTCCATCTCAGGAAAACACTTTCCTTGCTCATCCATAAGCAACTCCTCATCTGTTCAAGTTTTGTCATGAGATTGAAGCAATTCAGTCCCGTCTTGAGGCTCCCTTTCTAATTCTATTCTTGCTGTTTCCACCACATCCGTAGTTACTTCCTCCACTCAAGTCCTGAACCCCTCAAAGTCCTCCAGGATGGTTGGAATCCACTTCTTCCAAACTCCAGTTAATGTTGATAGTTGCCCCTCTTCCCATGAATCACGAATGTTCCTAATGGCATTTAGAGTCATGAATCCTTTCCAGAAGGTTTTTAATTTACTTCCCAGATCTATCAGAGGAATCATTTTGGCAGTATAGCCTCATGAAATGTGTTTGTTAACTGGTAAGACTTGAAAGTGGAAATTATTCCTTGATTCATGGGCCATAGAATGGATGTTGTGTTAGCAGGCATGAAAACAACATTAATCTTGTTGTGCATCTCCATCAGAACTCTTGGGTGACCAGGTGCATTGTCAGTGAGTGGTAATATTTTGAAAGGAATCTTTATTTTCTGAGCAGCAGGTCTCAACAGTGGGCTTAAAATATTCAGTAAACTGTGTTGTAAACGGATGTGCTGTCATCCAGGCTTTGTGGTTCCATTTATGGAGCACAGGCAGAGTGAATTTAGCATAATTCTTCAGGGCCCTAGGATTTTCATAATGGTAAACGAACATTGCCTTCCTCTTAAAGTCACCAGCCTCATTAGCGCCTAACAAAAGAGTCAGCCTTTTCTTGGAAGCTGTGAAGCCAGGCACTGATTTCCCTCCTCTAGCTGTGAAAGTCCTGGATGGCATCTCATAGTCTAAGGCTATTTTGTGTGTATTGAATATTTGTTGTTTAGTGTGGCCACCTTGGTTACTTACCTCCTGGATAGCTTGCTTCAGCTTCTGCCGTAGCCCTTGCTGCTTCACCTTGCTCTTTCACGCCGTGGAGAAATCTCGTGAACCAATCTCTGCCAGCTTCTAACTAGAAATCTGCAACTTCCTCACCTCTTTCAGGCTTCACAGAATTGAAGAGGGTCAGGGTCTTGCTCTGGATTAGGCTTTGGCTTAAGGGAACATCGTGGCTGATTTGATTCTATATCTAGACACTAAAACTTTCTCCATACAAATAAGACTGTTTCACTTTCTTATTGCGTGTACACAGGAGTAGCACTTTCAATTTCCTTCAAGAACTTTCCTTTCTGTTGACAACTTGGCTAACAGGCACAAGAGACCTAGCTTTCAGCCTGTCTCAGCTTTTCACATGCCTTCTTCTCTAGGTTTAATCATTTCTAGACAGATTAATTTTTTTGTTAAAAAATTTTTTTTAGTGTTCATCTTTGAGAGAGACAGACAGACAGACATGAGTGGGGGAGGTGCAGAGAGAGAGAGAGGGGAAGACATAGAATCCAAAGCAGGCTCTGAGCTGTCAGCACAGAGCCCAACACGGGGCTCGAACTCAAGAATCGTGAGATATCATGACCTGAGCTGAAGTCGGACGCTCAACCAACTGAGCCACCCAGGCGCTCTTCTAGCTTTTGATTTAAAGTGAGATGTGATTCTTTCTTTCACTTGAACACTTGTAGGCCATATTATATTATATTATATTATATTATATTATATTATATTATAGTGTATATTATACATAATTTATATTATATATTATATATATTATTATATTATATTATATTATATTATATATTTTTATATAATATACATTTTATATATTTATATAATATATATAATATATAATATAATATGTAATATATATATTATATTATAATATAATATAGTATTAATTGGCCTGATTTCAGTATTGTTGTGTCTCAGGGAATAGGGAGAAGGGGGTGGGGAACAGCCAGTTGATGGAACAGTCAGAACACACATATTTATCAGTTAAGTTTGCCATCTTATATGGGTGCTGTTTGTGCCACCCTAAAACAGTGACAGGAATGACATTAAGATCACTAATCACAGATCACCATAACAAATACAATAATGAAAAAGTTTGAAAGGGTGTGAGAGTTACTAAAATGTGACCCAGAGACAGGAAGTGAGCCAATGCTGTTGGAAAAGTGGTGCTGATAGACTTGCTCGATGCTGGGCTGCCGCAGGCCTTCAGTTCGCGAAAGGCAAGATCTGTGTGATGTGGGTGACGTGCAACAAGTAGAAGTGAGGTAAAACAAGGTCTGCCCTTGTGTGAACTGTCTCTGCAGTACATACGCATTACTGAAGGAGTTAGAGGTCCCTTATAGAGTCTGTTGCTACTAGTATGTTTTAGATTTTGGATAAGAATAAGTTGA
Organism: Prionailurus bengalensis; assembly: GCF_016509475.1. NCBI lineage: Eukaryota > Metazoa > Chordata > Mammalia > Carnivora > Felidae > Prionailurus > Prionailurus bengalensis. The sequence continues at coordinate 184,631,409 of NC_057344.1, read as the reverse complement.
GTGGAGCCCACTTAACTCCGTTTGAATGAAGGGAAAAAGGTGCGGTACCTTGTGATCACCTGGCATGCTCCCACGTGGTTCAGCCCCGTTCCTTGCTCGGGTAGTTGCAGCATCTGCCCTGTGTCCCCGTGCGTGTGCTTGTGCTGTGCTGCATTCTGTACTCAGCTCAACAGAGTAATCTGCTTAAAATATAAGTCAGGTTTGCTTTGTCCTGTGGCAGCTCAGAGTAAAGGCCAAAATCTCTACAAAGACCCGTAAGCCTCTACATGACCTGCCCTCCCCTGCCGCCTCTCCTCCTCCCTGTTGTGTCCCGCCCCCCATCTGTCTCTCTCACGCTGGTCCTCCACTGCAGGACTGCGCCTGTCCTCGCTCGCGGACCCTCAGGGAGGCCCACCCTCAGCACTCTGTTTAAGATGGATGATCACACCCCTCACTCCCTTCTACCCTTGTTTTTGGCACGCTTATCTTGTGGTCAGCTTCACATTTCTTTCCCCTATATCGAGTATCATCTTCTAGGGTATTATATAATTGACTTACTCGTTATGTTGGTGTCCTTTCTCTCTCCTGCCTCTGAGAATGCAAACTGCAGAGAGCAGGGGTTCTTTCTTTATTTTCTTTATTAATGTATCCCAAATCCTTGGGGACTCTGTCCTCAAACCATGTTTTGGTTTTTGACCATAGGGAGTTTGGTGAGATCTTTTGTGATCTATAAAAATGTTTTGTTTTGTTTTGCTTTGGCTTAAGGCCTTTCCAAGTTGAGTAGCCTCTTAAATCTCTTTCTCCCTGGGCTTTCGCCTTAATTTCCACCCCCTAAAATTTTTACCATTATGATGCTGAGATTTCCATCTAAGTCACCAAACAGCCTAAATTTATGTACTGTATTATTTTTCTCCAAACCCCAGTCTCTCACATCACCTCCTAAGGAAGTAGCACGTGGGAGGGGGAGTCTTACAGCTGCATGGGAGGAAATAGAGAAATGAATCTCAGATAAAATAAACCTCCATTAGAAGCTTTATAATCACCTAATTGATTTTCTCAATCCATGTGAGACATTTATTAAAGGAGTCATGTAAAGGCAGGGCATCGTTGCTAGATCAGCAGTATTTATTTATTGATGGATGGATGGATGGATGGATGGATGGATGTTTATTCTGAAAGGGGGGGGGGCGTGCAGAGAGAGAGACAGAGAATCCCAAGCAGGCTCCCCACTGTCAGTACAGAGCCTGACGCGGGGCTGGAACTCAGGAACCATGAGATCCATGACCTGAGCCAAAATCAAAAGTCGGATGTTTAACTGACTGAGCCACCCAGGCACCCCAAGATCATTGGTTTTTAAATTAAAGCCTGAAAAGACTCTGGTATCGTGAAGACATCTTAAGGCCAGGACATGCGGAATGTGCAGGATTCTGCTTTTATCTGGTGTGTTTTGTTTCTATCTAAGATTTTTGTTAGGAAACAAAGAGTAATTCTTTTGACAAGGTTTGGAAACTGCTGCTATAGACATTAGAATGTACCTTCAGCAATAGTATGTAATTCAAGGTTGTTCGGTAGAACGTTACAAACACACACTAGCGTGCGTGCATGCCTGCGGATGCTGGCAAACATATGGGCATACGTGTCTCCAGTGCCTAGAGCGGTGCCGTTTACTTTGATATTCAGTAAATATTGGTCAGATGCATGAATCGTACCTGATGAGCATTGGCTATTTAGTATTTCAGTTCATCCAATACTTTTGGGTATACGCATTTCTGTTGCAATAAAATATACGCGTTCTTGAAAAACTTCTGTTTTGTAAAATTAGGAACTTAAAAATTACAAAAGTTTATGTGAAAAACGGGGTTGCAGCAGGCTGCTCAAAATTTATGCAGCTTTATAACCAAAGCACTAACAGTACTAATAAAAATACTAGCACAAATTGAAAAGATGTGTCAAATTCCAGATCAGTTAATACGGTAGTGGGTGTGTGCCTTTACCTTAAACAAGTAGGTCAAGATGACTTCACGGATGGAGGTGTTAGATAAGGCTGAGGTTGCTAAATTGTGTAGACAAAGGAGACCTGAGCCGGAAGCCCTGCTGAGACAGGCGGTGGCCCAATTGGGCTGAGAGGAAGGAGTGCAGCAGACAGCATGTCCGTAGCCTGCTGTTTGGCTTTCTGTACACTTTGTACCCATTTGCTGTTACTTTGCGGTATAAGATGCTGATTAAGTCACACTTGAAATGGTGTGACTGTTACATTTTATTGACATGATCCTTGTTGACCAGTTGCATGTAAGCTAATTCGTGGCACAGAAGCACATGCAGCAGAACAGGTGGTATCTGTGGTGTACTAAGTAAGCCCTGGATCCCAGGTATTAGTGATGAATTAAACATATCTCTGGGCAAGAAGGAGTAATCGCTGAGTAGGAAAGACAGACAAATAATTGCAGTACATGGTGATGTGTACAATAATAGAAATAAGTGTAGGACATGGAGATAGCTCACTGGAGGAGAAATGAGCTCTCTGGTAGGATTGTATACAGAAGGTGGTGCTTGTGATAGGTTCAGAGGATTCACCAGGAGTTCTGGAGGGGGGTGAGGAGGTGGACCGTTAATGGTGGCCCCTCATGGCTCTTTCTTCAGGTACCTGGAACTTGCTGTCCGTGGAAGTGGCATGCCACAGGAACTGTGGGGGCTTTCATGCTCTACAGATTTAAACCCCAGCCCTTCTTTTTATGAGCACTCTCTGGAGGGTGAAGTGGACCTAAGTAAGACCTTTATGGCGTTGTTAACTGGGGAAAAGTAAAATTGTGTGATGCAGAAATCGATCCTGGTCTCACAGAGAGAAATTTCAGTGTCACCTGAATATACTTTTTGTGTTTGTGTGGAGAATGCTTGATCAGTCTGCACATGGCAGTAGTCCAGTGCACATGAAAGCCATTTTAGAAACTAGTATTAGATTTCAGATAGATTCTGATAAACTGGATACGTTGTTAGAATTAGGAATGCATTTAAAGAGTGGCTAGATACCTAGTGAAGGAAAATGGAGAGAGGAAGTTATTGGTTTATGTTTAAGTTTGAGGCACCATAATGGATAAAAAACTGATTAAGTAATACACTGTTTTTAAAAATGGTAACTCATTGGGCTAAATATTTATTATGACATGTGACAACCATGAGGTAATCTTTCCATCCTGTTCAGCACGGGTCTTATCTTACCTAAGATCACTGTGTAATTTGGGGCTTTACAAATTGAATAGACATTTGGAAATTTTTCAGAAGGTTTAATTTTTTTTTTTTTTTGGATTAGAAATTTAAAGAACTGAAATTGCCCGAGAGAAGAGAGATGTAGGCATACAAGTAATGGTTGTTTTCAGTTGTATATAAATTCCACCTGAAGAGAAATGACCAAGAGTATTTTCTGTTTAAGAAAGCAAAAATGTGAATGTCACATTAAAGGATAAGTAAAGGAAAAAAAAAATCCTGACATTGAATGTTAAAGTTCTAAAAGTAAGAAGAATTATAGATATTTCCTTTATATGTAGATCCTTAATATTCATAAGAGTATTCTTCTGGGTGTGAAGTACAAGTGGATCTCTACATGTTGATAAAAATCTTTCAGTTTTTTTTAGGAGTATGCTATTGGTTACAATGAGATTGGGATGAAAAAGAAGTATCTGTGCATGTTTAGCATTATCAGAAGGGTAACTGTAGACGTAGACCTTGCACGTGATGAGGTATCATTATCTTTGTGGCATCCGTTAACACAACATTTATTTGTAAACTTACAGTCGGCATGGCAGTCACTTTGGTAGAACACAAGTATAAGATAAGACCTTTCTCCTCAAGGGGCTTACAGTACTGTCCCATGTGCACAGATGAAATGTTAAGTAACAACTGAAGAAGGTGTGATTAAGTAGCAGGTAAGTGTTATTGTTAGGAGAGTTTTAGCAAATGGACGGATTTGTTATGAGGAAGTCTTCATTAGGGAGATGACTCTTCAGCAGGATTTTGAAAGACATAAAATGTTCTTAGAAATGATAAAGAGGAATATGCAGATTAGCACGTTAAAATGAGTAAGTAGATATGTGTAATTCCAGGCTTAAATTCTAAATCCCTCAAATAAGCACAGTTTACAAATCATAAATATAATAATTTTTAGTGTATGTGAGATAAGAATAAACCCCTGTTTTAATATTTGTCTTTTGCTGTTACATGTAATGCTTAACCATTCTGTATCTTTGTCATCTGCTAAATGGAGATAAAAATTGTGTACCACATCAAATTGTTGAGGATGAGATGAATTTGTCCACCTAAAGTGCTTAGAACAGTGCCTGGTACATAGCGAGTGCTAAATGACCATCCCTTGTTACCACTGTTTTTGTAAGATAGATGTGGGGACGTGGAGACTGATACAGATGGAAGAGGTGTCTGGGTTGGGGAATAGTAGAAAATAGGGTTAGAGGGAGAACAGACTGGTGAGCCTTGATGTTTAAACTTGATGAGCTGTTCCAGGAGTGGTAAGATTCCACTCATAAACCAGTGCTTACCATTTGGTGGTGGTTGCCTATAGCACTTATTAAAGAAGCTTGCTCTGTGTCTGGTCTCAGTAGCAAAAAAGATGTTATTGTAGAAATCGGTGGTTGGCAATATTTACTGTATCTATGGCAGGTGGTAGTGTATTTTAGCATTTTATTCATCATCACACTAAGTATGAGGAACTAAATTTTAACAGCTTCCCATTGTAGAAAGCCTTATAATGTAGAATAGTTAAGGAAAATGAATTCACTTAGGAAGACTAGCTTTGAGTTTAATATAGTGTGGATTTTAGTGGGAAGAATGAAAAAACCATGAATTCTGACAAATGTTTTACAGGAAGACTTGAATCAACTTTCCCCCTTTGTTCAGAATGAATTCCATTTTATTTTTTTCCTCCTTGTGATTTTAGACCCATTGGACTTGAGGAGAATCATTTAACTGATTCATACAGTGTACCTATTTTAGTAAATATTTATTACGAGCAAGACATTGTTCTAGTTACTGAAGATACACAGATGAAGAATATTTTTTCTGTCTTCCACCTGCCTAGAGTCTATTATTGGAGAAAAATCTGTTAATAAGCAGTTAAAGGATGTGATATGATGTAGCACAGAGATATGTAGTAGGCATTGTGGGATAATAGAATAAGAACATGTTGGTCTGTCTGCAGAGGGCAAGTAAGGCTCGAGGAATTAGTTGCATTAAGGTACATTACCCTTCATTTCTTGTTATCTCTTCACCGGGAGGCACTCTGCTGGATCAATTGCTTTCAAGATATTTGTAGTTAATATAGCACATTTCAAAAACACAGCGCTCTTAATATGCCTCTTAATATGCTTGTGCTGTCTTATTAACTCAGGTTCTTAACACTTTTCAACTTTTGTATGATACTTTTGGCTCCAGGAGAAGCTGTTGTTAGCCGTCTGTAGAGGTTCTGGGTTTTCATTGTCTACAGGAAGCAGTTTATACAAGAGAAGGCCTGTTCTTGAGGTGGAGTCTAATTTCAGAATGACAAATGTCATTATTTCTAACGTTAGTTCTAACTAACAAAAGTCTTTTGTAGTCCAAGTTGTATGTAGAGAACAGGTCACACAAATGTATTGCTCATTTATTACTGTCAACCGGCTTATTTTAAGTGCTTAACATGCGATTTTGTTAGAGGAGTAGCATGAACATTACTTGATCAATTTGCAAAGCACTGTTCTATATTAATCAGAATTGATTTCTATACTATGCCTAATATATGCCCTTTTAAAATTCATTAAATAGCTTTCTTTTCATTGTAAAATTACATGAGTTCTGAGCACTCATAATAGGTTTCTGATCTTATTTATTCATCATTGTATGTCAGCATTTCAGTCTCCCTTTATTTCATATCTGTTTATTGGGGCTGTTTTGGTGTTTATAATTTTCATTTTCTTCTTCTTATTTCTCTTTTGTTGTTGACCCTTTTCCTTTTTTACTTCAGAATACTTGACTTTTGGAGATTTAGGGTCATTGTGTGTACTGATTTTTTAGGATTAATTATGTCTGTTTAATCTGTGGAAGATATTTCACTTTGAGATGGCTGTGTCTTTTACAGTTGTTTTGGTTTTATTCTGAAATAGAGACCATCTCTCAGAGTAGGATGCAGAGAGCAATTGCCTATCGTATCTCTCTGTACTTTGGGTTCTAAAAATTGACAGTTTCTATTCTTTGGGAACTCATGAAATAGATATGTTGTGAGCCACACTTGTTTCTCAGATAACAAATTTTCCAGTATGTAATTCATCATATGATGAAAATGTTCTTATAATTTAAGGAAGTACTATTCTAAAATTGTTTGTAAATTTGCCTTATTATGGTTTTCTATGCACCTGAGTTATTCTACATTTCTCCTCTGCTATGTTCACAGACTCAAGGGATACCTCAAGTTTGGAGTACAGTAACAGAACCTTCTGCAGAAGGTAAAAATGAGGGCTGTCCACTTTTCACTATGATGGACTATTTAGAAAACAGTAGCCTTTCTTAAACATCTTAATGTTCTTTCTTCATTTTCCCCAGCAGTTGGGAATCGATTCCATGTAGATTTGTGTTAAATTTGGCTTTACCATTCCTTGGTTTGGGAAGTGGGTGGGTAGGATGGACTCTAGTTATAGTTCTGTATGTTAAAATGTATATTATTACAGGAGATTCACTACATTAAATTCTACTTTAGGTGGAACAAAATTTTATTCCTGCTCTTTTAGATAAGGGACTTGTTTGTTGACAATAGTATTCTCTTCTTCAAAGACGGACAGTTGTACAAAAAAACTTTTTTTTTTTTTTTCCCCAAACAAGTCTGTGTTTACTTGGGTCTTTTTTGCTATTCCATCGATTATTACTTAGCGGTTTGGAAGCAATAGAAATAATGCAGGTTACAAGTGCATTGAAAATAAAATTTTCAGAGATATTCAATAACCTATTTCTATTTGAATATGAACATGATTTATTTCTGAAAACTCTAAACATTTTTGTAATTCCGGATCATATACATGTATATATGTTTTATTACATATATAAATATGTGGTTCAGAGAGAATGAATGATAAAAAATAGGGTTAACCCCATAGTGTATGTGTATGTATCATACTTAAATACTTTCACTCTGTGGATGGTTACTCTATCAAAATCGAGTCCTGAGTACATATAAAGCTTGTTTTCTAACTTTCTCATCTGGTTAAGATGCTCTTCAATAAGACATCCTAAATGAGCATTCTTCTAACATTTGGCCAGTGTTGTGTTTCTGTTTCTTTTTCTATCAGTGTGAATTCTTCCAGGTTGTTGAAAATGGTGGACCATTTACATACTTTTGATTTAGAGTATTTAAAATCAACTGCTTACTTAAGTTACTGGCTTAAAAAAAAATTAAGAGTCTAGATCAGTCTGACAAAGTGAAACAGTAAATGTCAGTTGCATTGAATTAAGTTTTTACTTCCATCATCATTTCTTTTCCTTATCATCAGGTAAAAAGAAAGTATAAAACAGGTGTTTATCACTAGGAGTTTATGGCTGCCTAAGGGATATGTTCTCAGACAAAATTAACAACAAAGAGTTTTAATAACTCACATAAAGGTATTATAGGTAAAGTCAGATGACTTGAGAGTTTAGTAAGAGAAGGAAAGAGAATAGCTCCCTGGGAATACTGCTGATAAGGCAAAAGCTGAGAATTAGCTAATGAAGCAAGTAATAGCTATCAGAAACATGGGAGGTAAATCAGAAAGTCTAGAGAGAAAAGTTTTCAGGACGTAATGGATGGTTGCATAGTTGAGGGCATAGTCTCCATATTGCAGAGTATCTGCTGAAAGCCCTCATGAAGAATGTTCTTTTTCACATCTCTGTAATAGGAACACATGTCTCATGTCTTTCATGTCTCTTTACATTATTTGAATCTTGATAAATTTCTTCTCCCTCACTTCCTTAGTGGTGGGTAGAGAGAGAAGACATGAAAAGTGGCTAGTAGTTCTGATATGGAGAAAAAGGATGTATTGGGAAAAACCCATGAGACTGGGCAAGAAGAAAGTCATTAACCTTCAAGAATCAATTTAAACATTGATAGGAGGAATTGAATCACATATACACACAAAATAAGTGTTAAAACAGATTTAAGTGGAAGCAAGCTGAATGTGCATCAGTGGGTAAATGGATAAGGAAAATGTGGCATATACATACGATGGAATATTATTCAGCCTTAAAAAAGAAATTCTGGCATGTGTTACAACATGGGTGAACCTTGAGGACATTATGCTGAGTGAAATACACCTGTCATAAAAGGACAAATGCTGTATGATTCCATTTATCTGAGATGCCTAGAGTAGTCAAGATCATAGAGACAGAAAGCAGAATGGTGGTTGCCAGGAGCTGGGGAGAGGGGAGTGGGGAGTTACTGGTCAGTGGGCACAGAGTTTCAGTTTTGTAAGAGGAAGAGTTTTGAAGTCGGATGGTGGTGATGGTTGTACAACAATGTGAATACTTAGTACTATTGAACTGTGTGCTTAAAAATGGTGAAGATGGTAACTTTTATGTATTTTAACCTCAATTAAAAAAAAATGGTCTAAGAGAGTGGGTAGATAAGAAGTAGAGAAACAGTGGACAGCCTTTTAAGGTACAGGCAAGAAAATGGAGGGAAATTGAATGGCAGTTACAAATGGCTAGTATGATCAAGTAAAGGGCTTTCCTAAGAACTGGTAGAGTTGACTGTGCTTAAAGAAACAGGGAAGCACTCTACTGACATTTTTAAAAGTTGAACATTTTTTAAAAAATTCCAATTCAGGGAGTAGTACTTTGTTCAAAAAGTACTGCGTATAAGAGTTGTAATTGGAATTATACCTTATTACATCATTTAATGCCAGCATTTATTTTCTTCATGGATAATTGTGTTGGTTTATGGATTGAAAAGATATTGTTGGCTAATAAAAAATGAATTTAAGCTAAGACAGGCTTGTGGACAGAATTGCTAGCTGGCACTCCTTACAGGCATGTCACCACATGTTTTCAAATCCTTCGTAGAATTTATTTCCTGTGAAGAATTTGACTGACAATTCAAAAACGACGTCTTAAACTTTTGGGAAGGGGATGGGGGGGACTAGGAAAAGAGGAATTGGGAGGGTGAGTAATTAATTAAGGCCCAAGAGAGACCCTACCTTTTGAATTTGCTTATGCATTTGTTTGGTTTCTGAATTGTATGTTGTAAGAATATAGAATTCTAACGTCATTATTTTCCATGTTTTGACCAGTACGAAACATTTTATGACAGACTTTTAATGATAGTGCTACAGCTCTACTGCTACAATGAATAATGATAGGTTTCTGTGTACTAGCTGCATTCCCACTGATCCAGAGCCTGTGGCCTTAGCAAAGGTAAGCATGCCCCAGATTGCAGTGTGAGATAGTTGAAGATTGATCTGCTTTGGTAGTTGTCTAAATTTGTCTCATCTGTTTTTAATGAGCATGCTTGGTTGCATGAATTTGACCATGACATTAGACTGCATTCTCTTTTAGATGTGCAATTGGAAGCTTTTGGGTGTATAATTGGAAAAAGGGGAGGCCTAGTTTTAAGTTAGTGGATATATGTTTTAAGACTATGTCCCGATACTTTGAGTGGTTTTTAAGAATGTCCAAAAAGTAATCACTCTAGTTTCTAATGGAACCTGCACTATATTAAGTACTGGAGGCTGAATTTATCATAAAACTAAATGCTTGATCGATTAAGTTATGTGCATAACTGATTGTTCGACATGCTTTGTTGAGTGGCTTGAAATTACAGTATACTATGTCTTCTTTTTTACTGCAGAGCTTTATTTTAAAGATGGAGCAGTTTGTGTTTTGGTATGTCTTATTTTGTGACAGAAGGTAAAGACAGACTCAAATTACCTCAAATATATTGGGATATTTGTTGTAAGGATACTTTATCGTCAATGATTTTACTAATTGCAGGTGATAAAAATCAGACACTTGATTCCATTCATTATTGTGTCATCAAATGTGTATTTAGTTCTTGCTGTGAGACAGGCATTATTCTGGGTTTTGGGCATAAAGCATTGAGCAAATTAAATATTCTGCCCTCCGGAAGTTAATCCTTTTTTAGGGAGACAGATAGTAAACAAATTTGCAGGTGTGTATGTGCTCATAAGACTACTGGAACAGATAAGTGATAGGATAAAAGTAAAGTAGGGTAGCACATAGTCATTGACCAGGTAGGGTGAGGGCTTTTTAAGTAATGCAGTCAAGGAAGAACTCTGCAGAGAAGTGATATTCCTCGGTTCTAGATGTGAGTGTCAAGAGAGAGTGAGCCAAGGGGAGGTCTAGGTGAAGTACATTCCAGGCTTAGGGATCAGCCAGGCTAAGACCCTGAGGCTGGTGTGACCTCAAAGTATTTAGGGGATTATGAGAAGGCTAGTGTAGCTAGAAGATCATAACGGATGGGGAAAGTTGTACGAGACAAATCAGATCTGTGAGGTAGACAGGGGCCAGATCTCCTAGGACCTTGTAGGGCCCAATAAAGAGTTGGGGTTTTGTTGTAAGTGTAATGTAGTATATTCTATGTCTAGATTCATTTGGGAGTTTTGAGCAAAGTAGTGATACAATTTTTCTTTTGAAAAGACTACTGTAGTAACTCTGTGGGCGTTCGACTTTGAGGAAAGGGGACGAGAGTAGAAGTGAAAGGCTGAGAGGCCTTGAGGCTCTTGCAGCAACTTGGTAGGAGGAGGGTAGCAGAGAGGTCTGACTGATAATGTAGTTTGAAGGAATAGCGGACAGGACTTGCTGCTGGATTGGATTCAGAAGTCGGTCGGGGGTGGGGACAGGAACTAACGATGGCTAGATGTTATGGACCTGTGGTATTAAAATTTTTTGGAGATGGAGGCAATTAGGAGAAAAAATCTGAACAAGCCCAATTAGAGGACTAATAATGGGGGGAGAAGTTGATAAACACTGAGGTCATGATGTAAAGACAATGCTAGGAGGTCAGGAAGCAGAGGGAGGAGCCAGAAAAGACGAGCAGTGGCCAGTGAGGTGCTATATGAGGGGAACTGGGAGAACATGAGATCCTAGAAGCTTAGGCAGGACTTTTTTTGTTTTTGTTTTTTTTAATGTTTATTTATTTATTTTGATGGAAGGGAGAAGGGCAGAGGGAGAGAGGGAGAGAGAATTCCAGGCAGGGGGCTCGATCTCACAAACCGCGAGACCATGACCTGAGCTGAAATCAAGAGGGGGACACTCAACCTACTGAGCCACCCAGGTGCCCCAAGGAAGGAAACGTTTTTTGTTTTTGTTTTTTTTTAATTTTCTTTTTCAACGTTTATTTATTTTTGGGACAGAGAGAGACAGAGCATGAACGGGGGAGGGGCAGAGAGAGAGGGAGACACAGAATCAGAAACAGGCTCCAGGCTCTGAGCCATCAGCCCAGAGCCCGACGCGGGGCTCGAACTCACGGACCGCGAGATCGTGACCTGGCTGAAGTCGGACACTTAACCGACTGAGCCACCCAGGCACCCCAAGAAGGAAACGTTTTAAGAAACAGGGCACAGTCCATGTCAGATGTTCCAGAAGTTCAGATAAGATGGTGACCGAGATTAGGTTGGCAAAGCAGAGGTTAAGGTTGTTAGTGATCTTGACAAAAAGCAGTTGACTGCAGTGGTGGAAGTGAAAGTCTCATTGGAGTGGGTTAAAGAAGAAGTGAAGATGGTAAATACTGTTGGCTTTCAAACTAGATTTTGAGAAGAGAAGGTAGAAGAAAAGCTTAAAAGGTGTAGATAGGTGGGGTCTGGCAGAATGGGTCCCCTGATTAAAAAAAATATATATATAGCTACTCCTTCAGAAATATCTGATATATTCTTGATATTTAGCCAAGTCTAAAATTGGGGCTAGAAATGGATTTTCTTATGGGCTTCTTTTGGTCTTACTCTGTGTCTTATAATTACATCATTTCCCAAATACAGATGGTTTATTAAATCCCATTTTGATGTTTTAATGAAATGAGCTAATGTAACTCTCAACACTGAGAATTCTGTCGGTAAATTTTACTCCACTTTCCGCTTTCCAAAATCTTACTGGCTATTACGGATTTTCCCTACTGCACACGATTTCTTACTTTGACAAGGTGAAACCCTTGTCACTGTGTTCACTTAGGATCACTAGACATGTCTGTGTTGTGTAAGGGGAAATATAGGTGTTTTGAAAAGCATCATTGGAGGAACAGGAAAGTGAATTTGAGATGACAGAAACTAGGCACTGTCCATTCTGAGTTACTTTGCACATCTTGAGAAAGGGATGCTCTCCAGATACCTGTAAATTCAGGGAATAGCTGATTCTTGGTACATGATCTAAACACCCCCAAAAGTCAAATAGTATTCATCAACTGAAGTAATATCTAAGAATACCAATGACTCTTCCCAACTGCTATTAGGCTTATAAAGAGTAAGAATGTGGAAGGTTTTTGTAGTGCTTTGTCTTCCTGATGTCCTGGACTTCTTGTCTGAGTCACTCACGAATTTTTGCCAAATGAGGCCTTTGCAATAGGGAAGAAGAACAAATGTGATATCAGAGAGCCAATGAGTATGGCGTTTACTAAGGTATCAGAGAATTAGTTGTCTAGGAGCATTTGCCTTTATGAAATTACAAAAAGGGCTTAAGTTATACATAGTTATAGGTAATATCTTGTTATCAATTCTAGGAAAAGCAATACTTTTATGTGACTTAGGCTGCTATAAGAAATGGTAGTTTTATAGTTTACAGTGCTGTCTTCATTTTCCATATTTAAAAAAAAATTTTTTTTAATGTTTATTTATTTTTGACAGAGAGACCGAGCATGAGTGGGGGAGGGGCAGAGAGAGAGGGAGACACAGAATCCCAAGCAGGCTCCAGGCTCCGAGCTGTCAGCACAGAGCCCGACGTGGGGCTTGAACCCACAGACCGTGAGATCATGACCTGAGCCAAAGTCGGACGCTTCACCGACTGAGCCACCCAGGCGCCCCATTTTCCGTATTTTTTAATGGAAAATTTGATGTTTTTCAGAAACGAATTTCATGTCATTATGAACGTCTTTCATTTTTCTGTATATTAATAGGAAGCAAGGAGCAGAACTCTCTGAAATACCAAATGGATGAAATATTTTTATTAGTAGCATTTGTGTAGATTGAAAGCATGTATAAACTGCAAATAGGTATGGTGTTTGTCTTCTAGAATATAAGAATTGGTTCAGTTTGCAAATCAGTTGGTTAGGCAGGATTTAGAGGTTACCAATTTTGGTTTGTCAACACTTCCATTAAAATAATAATGATTACTTACTAGAGTAAGCTGTCTTATTTTCACCGAATAACAAGCGTAAGAAAGTGTAATTTATAATTTAAGAACTCTGAATTTGATTATTTGGTAATAGCTTGTTGGTTTGTCTGCCAACAGTGTCACCAAAAGAAACAGAATTACTTTCTTCCCCTTTGGCACAGCTGGGGCCTAGGGAGAAAAAAAGTTAGAACAGGAAAGCGTTTCTGGATCTGGGAAGTAAGTCATTTGCAAAAGAACAAAGAAATACAACTGGGAATTATTGAGTACACAATTAGAAAATGCAAAAAAAAAAAATATATGTATATGTATATGTGTATATATGTATATATATATATATATATATATATATATATATATATGAAGCAGGTTATTTCAACTCCAGCCAGTAAAAGTAGAGCAGTAATAAAGTTTAAATGTTTAGTAATTTAAGCCAATGTAATTACCGTATTCCTAAAAAAGACTACTAAAATTTCACATCATTTCTGAATGTAACCTAAGAAAATTTAAAGTAGTTTTCAAAAGGCATCATAAGCATTTTTGTAGTAGTTTATTAGTTTTTTGCTGGAAAAACAGCCTAAATCCATTCTAGAAGCTTTCTAAGAGGGTGAATTTAGTATCTTACATCTTTTCAACCTGGTACTAAGTGAGTAATGAACAATAAGTAAACCTTTATGGGTTCTGAGGCTTCATAATCACTGAGGCTTCTCATATTTTAGACACTCATTTCTTGAGAAACCTCAGGGTACAGCTGTCCTTTTCTGAAGAGATACTATCCCAAAGTAATGTGGAACTTGACTGCCTATGTTCAGTTCTTTACACAGCACTTACTAGATTTGTGACCTTGGGCAAGTACCTTAATCTCCGTGTCCCTAACTTTGCCCGTCTGTAAAATGTAGCTAATATAGCACCCACCTTAGAGGATTGTGTTGAAGATTAAATGAGTTAATGACGATTTAGAGGTTAGAACAATGCTTGATAACTAATGAGAGCCTAGTGTTTGCTATTATCATTGTTAGAGTGAAAAAATTACTACTCTTTATTTAAGAAGAACACAAGCTACAAAGTGATAGAGAAGTCAGCAATTATTAGAACTCTACCTACATAATTGAAAAAAAATGGAAAGATTTCTTTTTAAAATTTTAATGTTTTGGGGCACCTGGGTGGCGCAGTCGGTTAAGTGTCCGACTTCAGCCAGGTCACGATCTCGCGGTCCGTGAGTTTGAGCCCCGCGTCAGGCTCTGGGCTGATGGCTCAGAGCCTGGAGCCTGTTTCTGATTCTGTGTCTCCCTCTCTCTCTGCCCCTCTCCCGTTCATGCTCTGTCTCTGTCCCAAAAATAAATAAACGTTAAAAATAAATAAATAAATAAATAAAATTTTAATGTTTTAAGACAGTTTCAAATTTAGTGAAAAGTTGCAAGACCAGAACAAAGAACTCTGGTCATGCAACTTGTACCCACTAGTTTTAGCATTGCTGGATATTTCTTGCCTGAATTAATTAACTCTGATGGTTGCCAAATTGTAATTTTTTGAGTTCCATTATTCCTTCTATTCCTGGATTTTACTGTAAGGGAGAGATTTAAACAGTGTATTATCAACATCTTGTGAAGATGGTGGGGGAGATAATAGATGTATCTTGAAATTAGAAATTGGAGAAATAGTCTCCAATCTTATGATCTGAAGATTGATTTCCTGCACTTAAATTTACATCGGTGTGGGTGGACTCTTGGATTTGTAGTTTATTCGGTGGGTTATAATTTGTTGCTCTCATTATTTTGTTCCAGATTTGGCTGGTGGAAAGCCTTTCAAGCTGGCTGGTTTCTGTCTTCTTTTATATGTATATCTCCATCATTTTTTTTTTAGCTCTTCCTTACTTTCTGGCACAAAAAAGGTGTTCCAGGCTCAGATTTTATTATTTGTCAGCCCTAGGCCTGGAAACAACCATTTCTTCAAGGAGTCATGGTTGCTGATAGTTTGGATAGTATTTAGAAGCCGTGATTTGCGCACTAGACGTGATCACTGCTACTGAGGTGTTGCTGTTGGCGAGCCTTCTCAGTGAACAGTTAAGAAACGCGCACCTCTCTGTTTCTGTCTGTATATTAAAAAGTCTTGAGCATCATTGTCACCTGATACCACGTCATACCGCTACCAGTACAACACTACCGCGTGAGTTCTGCTGAATCCCTTTCCCTATTTGTAGCTGCTTTTACTCAGCAGGAAAACCCTAGCTCTGCTGTTTTCAATATATTTTCCTATTTGCCCGTCCCCAGGTAATTGCCAGTCTCTTGACCCCTTTGGGCTGCTGCCTTACCCAGGAGCCTGTGTGTATAGCCCCTCTGCCCTCGCTGAGCCCTCACCCCAGTGTCCCATTATGGAGACTGGTCACCACTGGCCTGTCTTCCCGTCCTCTTATGGAACCTGGCCACTGCTGGGCAATTGAAAGACTGTGAAATGAATTTAAGAAAGAGAGAAAATTTTGGAGAGAAGTCTGAGCTCTCTCCAGTTGACACTATGTCAATGAGTCTGTCTTTATGAATTACTTTTTATTACTGAAGCACGTTATTCACACTTTTCCTTTCTGACATAACTCTAGCTATTGAGAAAGTAACATGGGAATGGGGAGGTTATTTAGTATTTTAATGTTTTAACCATTGTGTCAGTACTCACAAAACGAGAGAACTTTTCTTAAAAGTAATTTTGTCATTAATAACTAGTTAAACCACTGCTGTATATAGTAAATGAAACCCAAGTTGGAAAATAGCTAGTAACTATCTGTGAGATGTTAAATTTCTTAGTGTCAAATGTACTAGAAAAAGGCATTTATAGTTGCAGATCAAACAGAAGCTGCCTGAGTAAATTATCTTGAAACTGCTTCTGTCATTGAAATTGGTGAATTTTTCTGTTCTAGAAGAAAGTAGGATTAAAAGTTTTGAACATAGTGTCTTCCTGCCTGGAGATTGTATGACAGGCTCTGATAGCTTAATTTTTAGCTGGCCTTTAGTTTAATCTCCTTTAGAAAGAGTTTATTCACTGGGCTGGCTTTTGTATTCATTTTTTGTTGAACTCCTTTTTTCTTTTTAATGTTTAATTATTCAGGGAGAGAGAGAGAGAGAGAGAGAGAGAGAGAGAGAGAGAGAGAGAGAGAGAGAGAGAGAGAGAGAGAATCCCAAGCAGGCTCCCCACTGTCAGCACAGAGCCTGAGCAACATGGGGCTCGAACTCAAGAACCATGAAATCATGACCTGAGCCGAAATCAAGATTCAGATACTTAACTGACTGAGCCACCCACGTGCTCCGTGTTGAATTCCCTCTTAAATCAGTACATTTGCTTACTTTGAGCTTTCTGATAGTCTTGGTAGTAATTTCCTGACTTTGACGTTTTACATTTATTTTACTCAATGCCCAATAGTAACTATACTTGTGAACTCAGTAAACATTTGCTGAATAAAAGAATCCCAAGTTGCCTGTAGAGAAAACCTCTTGAAGAAACCTTCAGATTCTAAGGGAAGAAAAATGGATTATTTTTAATAATTATAATAGAAAATTGAAGCAAACATTTGTAAAGCTGTCATTTAAAGGTAGAATTTTTGTTGTTAAACATAGTCTTTGAAAAGCGGCCTCCACTCCATTTTATGAACCTTAGTCATACTCCTGAAGATGTTTGTTGCTTTATCTAGAAATGCCACTAAGAAGAGTGAATGAAGGTGACATTTTCCTGGCAGCCTTGGTTGATAGAATCACTTTGCCATCTATTCACTCACCCGACAAGCATTAATTGAGTTCCTAAGACGTTTCTGCCATCCCACATTTATTTAGTGCTTGCTATATTTTTGATGTTGTACACTATGTTGGGAATGTAAAAATGAGTAAGAAATATTGTCTGCCCTCAAAGAACTTACCTTCATTTAATGTGAAATGCTCTTTTTGTTCCCAGTTTGGTGTTTAAAAAGTGAGTAAGTCAGTGAATGAATGAATGAGTGAATGAACCAAGGAACGAAAGAAGGAGGGTGGCTGAGGGCTGAGTGTACCATGAAAGAATGTATAAGCAGAGATACAGCCACTCTACCCCTGAGGTGGTATCTTTAATGACACAACAATGAGGTATTCAGGAAAACTTGAGTTTATTAAACTTTAAGGTTTTTTTTATGGCTCGAGTCTACTGGCTTGTTGACTCAAGAAAGTGCTTTCCTTGAATTTCCTTAATTACAAAAACTTTCTGATCCATTGTTATTTACTTTACTGTGATAATAATTTACATTTGTAGAGTACTTTTACCATGGCTAAGAGTCATTCCCACATACATTTTGCTAATCTTCAGAACAGGCACACAGTTTTGAGACTGTTTCTCCGGTTTTTAAGATATGTCTTTGTTATTCTTCACCATCTTCATGGAATTAAGGGTTGATACTACACTCTGTTTAAATGCTAATAAGATTGCAGTTCACAATAGAAAAAGTAGTAGAGCCTTCTCTTAGCATCCGTGGTACCACTCCTGGGAAGAGAAACACCCTGGTAATTTTTAGTTCTGAATGTTCAGACATTTACCAACACTTAAGCAGTGTACCTAAAAAGTACGTGTAGTTCTCACCTGGTAAAAGGTCAGGAGCTCATGAGAGAAAGTGCGTCGATTTATTCCTCTTTGGTACAGCTACTAACAGATGGACTTCCCAAGTTCAGGGTGTGGCTTTTCGGTGTCCAAATATAGCATGTTGCAGGAATTTAGTCCATGCTACAGAGATGGGCCCCGCCAGACAGCGTGTGAACGAGCTCACATCCGGGCTCCATTCTGAAGATAAGCCTGTCTGGACCGTGCGGGGCAGCTGATCACCGGCCTCGCTCTGAAGTCACATCATAAAGTCTGCATACTACGGACCGAGTGAAGATGAAATGTGGCAGGCTTTCAACTTTTTCATCTTTTGTATTCTACAAAGTAATATGCAAATGTTTCCATTACATTTAGCTGAAGTTGCTTTTCATCACAGTAGTGCTGTATTGTACCTTAGGTTAACTGTGTTTTCCTGTGACAAGTTACGTCTGTCACTGTAAAGAGAACTTCTGAGGTTTTAGTTACTTGAAGTTCTCAATGAAATTGAATTTAGAAAGTGGCGAATACTGGTGTGCACCTGTATTTTAGAATATGGTAGTTCATATAAACATGCCAATAATTCAGATTTCTTTTAACCCACAAGTGGTTTTTAGCTTCTTTGTCAGAGAAGCTTCACAATGGAGAACTTCTCTGAATAACCCTTTTATGTGGCCAACTTGACATGTAGCTACCTTTGTTAACAGTGTTTATTCTTTCTCCTCCCTGACCTTTTTACCAAACCTTTTGGTATTTATCAAGATGTTTTCATGCTTTGATAGAAAGTAGTGAGTGTGTATTGAACGTATTGTATTTAAGTCTACATTACTGTATTACAATATCAGAAGTTGATTTTTCTGAAATATATTAGTCTGCCAGAAGAAACTGTTGTGCCAGTTGCTTTCTTAACATTAAGAACATTACAAGAGTTTTTTTTTTTTTTATCATAAATTTAGGATGTGGCATTTTTTGAAAAGTAGTAGGAAAGCTATTAAGACATGAAGTACAGAATAAATGTAATGTGCATATTATACCCAAGTTCTGACATGGCTGATGGTGACTTTGGCTGTATTTTGAAATTTTTTCATCATGCAGAGGAGGGAGAGGAGGAGGGGGTGAGGGTAATAGTCAGAAGCTGGGGCTTTGAAGTCCACAGATCCTGTCTCCACCACTTGTGTGCATGTAGACAAGTTACTCTTACTGTCTGAGCCTCAGCTTCCTGATCTGTGGACCAAGATTTTACTATTACTCGTAAAACCTATTTCAGAGAGTTGTTGAAAGAATTTCATGAAATGATTCATGTAAAGCATTTAGCATAGTTACTGGAAATTGCCAGGTGCTCACAAAATGTCAGCTACTGCTTTTCTTAACATGTTCTGTGTGTGCACTAATGCCTTATAATTAGAGATCAGTTTTTTCTCACAGTGTTTAGGTAATTTTACAGATCATCTTTGAAGGTTTTTAGGACAGCATGTACTTACATTGAATATAACCAATGAAAACTTACATGGTGGTACCTCACTAAGTTGTTTTGTATTTTTAGGCCTGTAACTTAATACAAGTCTATGGCTAAATACACCGGGTGCATTGGTTTTATAAGATTGCCTTTTACAGGTGAAAAGAGCAAGTGAATATGTAAATTTTAATCTTCGGAAGTTTGTCTTTCACACTGGTTTGTGTGTGTCGTGTTTGCTTCAGTGAGGGCTGGGCTGGAAACAACCAGATTCTCATCTCACCTTCTGTCCCAACACACAGCTTCCGACTTCCAGTATGTCCTAGGTGTCTGTGATCCCATTTGGAGTCCAGCCTCCTCCAGTGCTGCTTTGGAATAGGATATCGTGAAAACAGTATTTTTTGTCTTTCACACGACTGTAGGTGTGGCATAGCCCGTAGACACAATTCAGAACAAAACAAAACAGGTTTGGTTCTCACCCTTAGGGGTCAGGTATACATACAACTAATACTTAAATGGCCACTTTATTCTGGAGGGCATAGTTCCTGCCTTATGGAAGCTTACAGTATAGTAGGGACATAAGATATAATTAAGCAGATACTTGGAAAATGAGGCAGCGTGTGTGGTGTGCCATTTGGTAGAAACAGTAAGACTACAGAAATTCAGGGAGGGAGAGATCACTTTCAGTTGCACTGTCTCTTCTGCTTAGAACCAGTTTGTACGCGAGGATGTACCTGTGCGTGATTCATGTGTTTCTGAAGGCTGCTTCAGCGTGGTGGCCACAGGAACACTAGCTTCTCTTTCTGTTGTTGGCTATTTCTAGCCCTTCTTCTCTCTTCATTCTCTCCATTACTACAGGTCATCCTGCTGACTAAAAACTTTCTCCCCTCAGGTCCAGTCATTATTTTTCATCCTTTTCAAATGCTGATCCAAAATAATTACATGCCGGAGAGACCGACACTTGCAAGGAGGAAGGAGAAGAGAGGGAAACTGTTTTGGTACAGAATCAGGAACTTTGTTCCCTATTAAAATCGCCCTGTTGAGGGCAAGGGGAGGGTAATGAAAAGGAGAATCCTTATCTTGCCTCTGTTCCTGTGAAAATCCATAAACGGGTACCCCCACACATCCTACATCCCCACACCCACTCATCTCCTGCAGATTTGGTTCTACTCACCATCCTGTCCCCACTCTTTCCTGTTCCCCACCACCTGCTTTGTGCCAGAGCCCTGCTCTGGCTCTGAATCCCCTGGCTCTTTGAAATCTTGTCATTTAGGCTTTTTCAAGTCTTAGGAGTCACCCCATGATGAAGAACTGGAATAAGTGCCCTTGCGCTGTTTGTTGTGTTACTATTTCCACGCCCTCAGTAGGCCACAGTGTGCGCTAGATGTCTCTAGCAGAATCCCGAATCCGTGAATGCGATTACCTATGGCAGATTGCTCATAAGCGATGTTTAACTCTTGTATTACTGCTAGTACTATGTGTCTGGAAGGTTTGTTCCAAAGAGAACCTGTGTTTTCCGTTTTAAACGGTGAGCTATTCTTTTTCAAAATGTTTTTGATGTTTATTTATTTTGGGAGAGATGGAAGGAGGGGCAGAGAGAGAGGGAGAAGAGAATCCCGAGCAGGTTCCATGCTGTCAGCACAGAACCCCACATGGAGTTCGAGCTCATGAACCGTGAGATCATAACCTGAGCCAAGATCGGGAGTCAGATGTGTAAGCGACGGAGCCACCGAGGCGCCCCTAAGCAGTGAGCTAATCTAAATCAGGAGACACCTATGTTGGCAGTGAACTTGGATTCTGCAGATGAGAGTTCAGATTCTAGCTCTTCCAGTTAATAGACAGATGCGACCACATATGTAATTACTTGGGCCTCTTTTGGCCACAGTCCTCTGTATAGACTAGAGAGAACAGCTATCTCTCAAATGTGAACATGGGGAGTTAAATGAGGATATATATGAAAATATAATAAAATGTACAATCCTGTATCAAAGGAGTGTGGCTTTTGGGTGTTGACAACTACTGTATTAGGTAAAAGAACAGGTTCGTGCCCTCTAGGAATTCATCACCTGGGGGTAAGACAGGCATGAGTGGTCGCGTGAGAGTATGTGACAGGTCCTGTGGCAGAAGTATGTGCATGTGATCTGGAGCACAAAGAAGAGCGACTATGATCTGGGAATTGATGGGTAGGGAAAACTTGGTGGAGGAGGGACTTCCTGATCTGAGAATTAAAGGCTATGGAAGAACATGCTGGGCACAGAAGGAAGAAGGGAAGACCATCCCAGGTGGAAGGAGTGGCATGGGGGAGTGTGGTACATTCAGAAAGCTGCAGGTATGGCTGCAAAGGTGACCGGAACATAAACTGTGTACTTGCGGCACGTAATTTGATTATTGGGAGCATTTACCTAACTCTAAGAAGACAGTGTGACTGCCCAGTGGTTGACAGCTCCGGAAGCAAACTTGGTCTGAAAGCTGCTTTGATCCTTTACTAATCTGTTAGGTCTAATTAAGAACGTCACCTTCATAGACTTTTAAGTTCAGTGTGGTGATCAAAGTACCTACTTCAAGGGTTGTTGCAACGAGTATTTGAAATAATGTTTGCAAATCTCCTGGTATTTAATACGCACATGATAAACATTAGCAGCAGTTTTTGTTGCTGTCCTGAAAGTTCTTAGAGGCACTTTTCCCCTGTCAGTATTTTTTTTATTATTTTTTTAATGTTTTTGTGTTTATTTTTGGGAGAGAGAGAACATGAACAGGGGAGGGTCAGAGAGGGAGAGGGAGATGCAGAATCTGAAGCAGGCTCTAGGCTCTGAGCTGTCAGCACAGAGCCCAACGTGGGGCTCGAACTCCGGGACCACGAGATCATGACCTGAGCCAAAGTTGGACGCTTAACTGACTGAGCCACCCAGACGCACCATCAGTATTTTATAATCTACTTTCTAGGCCAGCAGTTTAGTAATATTTTAAACACCAACTTTTGTTTGTTATAATGGAATCAGAATTTGAATGAATTAAAAAAAAATTTTTTTTAACATTTATTTTTGAGAGAAGAGAGAGAGCATGAGCTGGGGAGGGGGTAGGGAGGAGGGAAACACAGAGTCTGAAGCAGGCTCCAGGCTCCAAGCTGTCAGCACAGAACCCGACGCGGGGTTTGAACCCATGAACCATGAGATCTTGGCCTAAGTCAAAGTCTGACCCGTAACCGACTGAGCCACCCGGGTGCCCCAAATTTGAGTGAATTTTAAAAGATGGTCTAGCCTGATTTTATCATTTTATATGTGAAGAAACTGAGTTGCATTTAATAACCTGGCTGTGGTAAATCAGTGATACAGCTGGGACCAGAATCAGGTCTCTTCCTGTTCCGGAGGTCTTTCTACTTGCCTTGGAATAAATGTCAAAAGTCACTCAGTGACATGATTTCTAGCAGAAACCACATAAGGTAACAGCACGGAAATCGGCTTTGCTGGAGCTTTGCAAATACGGAAATTTTTAGTTTTTAACGAAATACGCTCTCCTCCTCTGGCCGCCCTCTGGTGGAAGTGCTGTGTAGCAACAGCATATGTGAAAGCAATTGAGAGGCAGGTGACAAGGAACCAGATAATTCTTAAATGTGTAACTACAGATACTTTTTATTTGGGTCTCTTCACTAAAATGTGAAAATAGATTTTCATAGTATCTGTCAATTAAGCATGTTCTAATTCATGTATTCTAGAGGATCCAACAGATAATTTGTTGAACATCTTTTGTGTACCAAATGCTAGGAATAGAATGATGAGCAAAAAAACGTGTGCTTTAGTGAAATAAACAGATGTTGAAATAATAATCATACAAATAAATAATTACAGTTAATGCTATGCCTAAAAAGTACCGAGTGATTTATGACCAATAGCAGTGTTTGGGAAGGCTCCCTTGAGGAATTAAGGTTTTAACTGAGATTGGAAGTCTTGGTAAAGTAAATAGACAAAGATGAGTCAGCGATGGAGAAAAGAGTCTCTATATTGAGGAAATAGCAGGTGCAAAGGCCCTGAGGAAGGACATCGTATGACCTCTCCTAAGAATTGAAAGGCAACTAGTATATTTGGAGCAGAGAAAGCTAATATAAAATACAAGTCCTGGTCATGAAAAGTGAAGGTATTTACTAGGCATCACCAAAGAAACCAAAAAGCACAAGAAGAAATGAGCTTCCTCCCAAAGTAAACTGTGTGCTCTTTGTTAGAATTTTGTTGTTTTAAAGATTCATTGTAAAAGAAATGACTTTAGAACCACTAGAATATTCTGTTTACAGAGTAGAGTGACATTAGGATTTGGGCACTTTAAATATGTATTTTTTTTTTTCATTAGATTTTTCTTCCTTTCTATCCTGGCTCATTGGGAATTGAAGGAATATTCTGATATGCTGGAGTGTTGAGATCAGGGACTTCTGTTGTTGATCAGTTGAACAGCCATGGAAATGACAGAGAGAATCTTCTCCTGTTTTCTTGGCTGAGATTTTTGTGTGGGTGTACGAGGTGCAGCTGCATGTTGGTTTCTTGGCAATCAAGACAAGTAATTCTCAGTGCAGTTCATGTTGAATGGGAAGCAACTTAAGAGAAAAAAGGCTATTTCGAATTTATTAAATTCATTGGAAAGCACCGAGGGCCTGAACCTTTAGCTGGTATTCTAAGTTATTTGGCTAAATGGATACAGCAGCCTCAGGCATGTGTCCAAGCTTATGCCAGGAACACATGAAGGAGAGAAAAATTTTTAAATAGTCCAAGTTTTGTCTCAGTATAAAATAATCAATTACCATATGTAGGTTTTAAATGAATTTTTGCTAGCTGCTTTCTTGTTGTGACTTATTGAAGCTTCTTCTCTAAAGAACACTTAATGAAAAAGGCAGATTGTGAAAATTTAGCTTTGCTTGCAGAAGTGAATTCCTAATTTTCTGTAGTTTATCAGGAAGGTATTTCTCAGATTTATGCATACACAGATGGATTCCCAGATCTGCTTTTATTTTTTTTTTAATTTTTTAATGTTTATTTATTTTTGAGAGAGAGAGCGTGAGCACAAGCAGGGGAGTCTATAAGCACTTTGTGTTCCCCAAACCTCAAACTAAATGCAGACAGTCTGGAGCTCTTAATTTTTTAAGGACACTTGCATCCTTCCCTTTGGATACTCTCATCATTGTCCTTCATATTCTTCAAGCAGAAATGTCTGAATTGCTTCCAGTCTTTAACTGCTTGTTTACATCTCTACTGCTATTTAATATTATTGCTCTCAGAATAGCATAGAGTCAGGTCCTACAGTCAGTTGGCCTGGGTTCAAATCCAGTCCTGCTACTATCTATCTTGGTCCCATTAACCTTTTAGTTTCTCATCTCCATAAATGAAAATAATTATGTTAGTGTTTCATAAGTTTTGTGTGTTTTTAAATAAGGCTTAAAGGAAAACAATGTGAATATAAAGGGCTTAATTCAAAATAAGTGTCCAGGAGAAAAGATGTTAGCTATCATTTTCTTCATGATTTAGGGCCAGTCTCCCGGAGTCCATTAATAGTTGTGTTCAGTGTCCTGGGTGATCTCATTCGGTCTAAAGACCATCCAAATGCTGAAGACTCTCAATTTTTATATCTCTGTTTCTAATTGCACTCTTCCCTAAGCTCCAGACTTGTATATCTGACTGCTACTATGTGTCCGCATTTAAATATCTAATATATCCTTCAAATATAACATGTCTAAAAACAGAACTTTTGATCTCTGTCACCTGCCTTGCTTGTCTTCCCAGTCTGTTCCTCCCATTCTTTAATATTGCAGTTGATGGTACTATCCTGTCTACTTTTTTTTGTTTTGTTTTTGTTTGTTTGTTTTTTACTTTCCTGTAGCTACCAGCCCCCATCTATTTCATGAACACATCTAACAGCATTCTCCCCACAATATATCCTAAACCTGACCACTTGTCACCATATCCTCTACTGACACCATAGTCCAAGAGTGATATAGCCGCTTGTATGGACTGCTATATAAAGGAATGTTCTCCTTACTGCTCTGGGCTTTCAGTCTTGTCTCCTACACAATCTACAATCCATTATCCGCATTGAAGAGTAAATATAGATTTAAAAACATTGATTATTTACCCCCCCCCCACTTCTTACTGAAATTAGAAAAATATCCAGAATTTTTTAAAGTCTTCTATGACCTGGCCCCTCTGCTTTCTCTTTCTTTTTCTCAAATACAGGTTGTTCATTCCTTTAGTAAGGCCTTTATACTGCTAGCTTTTCCATCTGCTTGAGATATTTTTCTCCCGGATGATCACAGTGTTGGCTCCTTGCAAAGTTTTAGGTCTCAGTTCAGATAATAGTTCCTCAGAGGCTGATCCTGACATCTTTCTCCTTTCTTTCTTAATAGCTGATCACTGTCTGAAATTTTCTTCACTTTTCTTCCTCCTCTTGTAAATTGTCCCCCCCCCCATCCCATGAGGGCAAGGATTTTCTGCATTTGCTTATTACCATATTCCATTGCATTAGAATGGAACCTGATATTCACAAGCTTTACAGTATTCTGTGGATGGATGACTAAATGAAAGAAAGAATGAATGAATAGATACATGTCTTGTAAGTTTTTCTACAACCAGGGAAATGATGGATTATTTCCTCCTGTATGAATTTTGCATAGATGCTTATTTTAGAATTAATCGCGCTAATATTTTATTCTTTTTCTTTCATGCTTTCTCTGTTATAGATTATAAACTTAAGTATAGGAAGTATGTCTCCGCTGTTTTCAGCTTCTCATAGAATGCCAGATATCATTTAAGTACTTTGTGTTGATTGAATTGAAAATTCAATCTAACATCCTCCGAAGTTTTAGTAATTTTATATACATGTGTATGTATGTGTATATAAATATATATGTGTAAATTATGTGAAGTTTCCAAGCTGATAATTATGTTTAAAATATGCCTTCCCCTTTTATCTCTTGCAGTTCATAATTGGACCCTTGAAGATACGCTTCAGTGGTTGATAGAATTTGTTGAACTACCCCAATATGAGAAGAATTTTAGAGACAATAATGTCAAAGGAACAACGCTTCCCAGGTGAGTCTTTATTATCCAAATGTATTTTTTTTTTCACTCAAGGAGAATTATATACTAGATGTTACTTTTCTGTGCCAAATTTATAAGTTATCTCTGTGACTCAGGGCTCAAGGGAAATATCATATCCATTCTTTAATTTTTTAAGGTGTGAATTTGTAAGTTGTAATCATTTTTCTTTGTCTAAATAATCAAGCTCTTTTTAAAATTTATTCCCAAAGAAAGTAATTTTTGGAATTAGAAGGTAGGCCAACTACATCTTTGTTAGATAACGTCAAAAGCCCAACCTCTGACCATGTGGAAAAATAACAAAAACATATTCATTTGATGTGAATCCACCTTTATGAAAAACCTATTTGAGTGGGTTAATGTACAGATCTTTCTTAATTGTATTCTTTTTTTTTTTTTTTTTTTTTTTAAATTTTTTTTTTTTTCAACGTTTATTTATTTTTGGGACAGAGAGAGACAGAGCATGAACGGGGGAGGGGCAGAGAGAGAGGGAGACACAGAATCGGAAACAGGCTCCAGGCTCTGAGCCATCAGCCCAGAGCCTGACGCGGGGCTCGAACTCACGGACCGCGAGATCGTGACCTGGCTGAAGTCGGACGCTTAACCGACTGCGCCACCCAGGCGCCCTTAATTGTATTCTTTAATAATAATAGTCACTTAATATTGGTGGCCACAAGTTAAAGCTCAAAAAAAAGCTTAATAAACAAAATGTAAATAATAGCCATTTTTTAAGTTTATTTATTTTGAGAGAGAGAGAGAGCACACGCCTCTGATTCTAAGGAGGTGACAGAGAGAGAGAGAGAGAGAGAGAGAGAGAGAGAGAGAGAGAGAGAATCCCAAGCAGGCTCCAGTGCTGTCAGTAAGGAGCCCAATGCAGAGCTTGAACTCACGAACTGTGAGATCATGATCTGAGCCGAAATCAAGAGTTGGACGCTTAAGTGACTGAGTCACCCATGTATCCCTAATAGCAACCATTTTAAAATGTATATAACATAAAGGTACTCTGTATTATGTCATTTAAACTTCGTGGTTAAAATTAAGTATGTATTGTTATCTCCATTTTGCAGATAAAAAGCAAATCAGAGAAAAGTCAAATGTTTTGCCCAGTTCAGCCCTTGAACCTAGATAGATCTGATACCATATTTTGCCCAATTCAGCACTTGAACCTAGATAGATCTGATACCAAAGTCTAGGATTCCAGTTTATCCCTTAGATGCCTGGAATTATTCATTTTCTAAATTTTACTTTCTAAATCTCCATTAGTTAACTTAAAAATCTTTAAAGACTCAAATGTCAAAATTTGCAACGATTCTACCAGAACTTGCTTATGTTCATTCCTCTCTCAAATGTTTCTTGAATTAAAAAAGACTCTAATCCCTTATTATCTCATTATTATTTGTGATGAAATATGCATATTGTATTTCTAATCGATTTGCTCACATACTCTATTGAAATAAGTGGCTGTTGTTTCTTTGGACTTCAGATTTTGGATTGAGTTGAAAATTTTCGTATCTCCCGTAAATATATTTTGAACATCAACATCAGTATTTTACTGGTTTTGCTGTGCATATGGTTATATTGAGGAAATAATGGGAATAAGAGTCAGTTCAACAAGTCTGTATTGAGTATCTGGTGTGTTCAAGGTGCAACTAGATGGTGGAAAAAAGACAAAATGAAGATAGGGTTTTTGCTTTTAAATAAGTTTCTAAGCTAAAACTTAGGATTAGGGTTTAGGGATTGGGGTTGTTTTGTTTTTGTTTTTGTTTTGAGTTGTATGTTACCCTAGTTATGAGGAACTCCTAGTATTTTTCTTATGTCGTCTTTTGGGAAGTTTCTTTGTACGACAACAGCATGAAATGAAATAGGTTGCTCAGTGTGTTGGCAATAAATGTTATAGCCACTTTTTTTCCTTTGGTTAAGTAAGGGGTACCAGAGATAGCTCAGCTTCTTGGAGAATTGTTGAAATAACATCACACTTCATCAAGATCAATTTTTTTTTTTTTTTTTTAAATAGTGAACATGTTACCAGAAAAGACAGGTTATAAATACAGAAGTTCAGCTTTCAGGTGAGCTCACGGGAGCTTCTGTGAGCGGAGAAGAAAGGGAAACCAGAATACCCATCATCAAGCCCCTTTCATAGGGGTAATGGCAGTTAGAGGACTCGCTTAAAGGGACTTAAGTATCAATTAACTTAAATAGCAATATGAGTTATGGGACTTTTTGTAGGGTAATTGTAGGTACAAGAGCTACTTAGAAGAATGTGTAAGAAAATGTATTACACATTCCAGATGGACAGGTACCTACAGCAGTTCATTGTTTCCTTTCTGTGACATTAAAATACTGTCGCATTGCAATAGGTAGCCCAAATTATGTTAGTTTTATGTTATCGCGGTTATCATAAGCCTTTTACTGATTTTCTATAGTCTGAAATTCTTATTAGCAGAGCTTAAACTAAGGCTCTCTTCGCCTGACGCATGCCTCCTCATTCCTTTCAGACCTGTGTGAACTCCCCTGACATCCTCACCCACTCAGGTAGAACCACTTCCACCTCCCCGGCTCATACTGAACCTTGTATAAAACTGTTATGTGGTATCCTTTTTACTACATCTCGTTGTTTCTCTTCAGTTTAGTCTACCAGTATTGTTGCTGTTAATTCATTCATGCATCCATCCATGCATTCACTCATGTATTCTACAAACATTTATCAAGCATCTACTTTTGCCAAGCATAATGCTAGGTTTGGGGATACTGAGATAAGACATAGCTCTGCCTTCCAGCAGTTTGGGAAGTGTCACGTTAAAGGTGTAACAGGAGCCATACACAAAAGGTACTTGCAGAGAAGATGAAGGAAGGCATTTTGCAAAGGGAAAGAGTTCTTTACACTGTAAAGATTTATGGAAGCCTGTAGCAGTTATAGGAGTTTTTGTAACTTCTGCACACTCACACGTTCTGGTATCTTTCATAATAAAATGCAGTGGATTCAGAGTACAGTCATTGGAATCATACATATTTGGGTTTGAATCCCTGCCCCACCTCTTGCTACTAATTGGGCAAGTTACTCAATCTCTCCCTACCTTAGTTTCCTCATCTGTGAAATGGGAATTTTGTATCTATTTGAGGTGTTCTTCAATTTTGATTTAGCCTTTGACCCAGGACCGGGCATATAGTACATGCTTGTTTTTATCGTCATTGTTATTAACTATTATATGATTATTATTAGACTTTGTGTTATAAGATCTTCATTGGTGTCATACTTGGTTGTTAAGAAATGTTAGTTGATGATGGGGCAACTTGGATTTGCCGTCCAAAACAAAGTGATTTTATTTCCTTCTTTTACCTGTGCCTTTTGGCCCCCTACATGTTTTTTTTTTCATTGGTAATGAAATGGTTCAGTATTTCCTATTACATAAATGTCTGTTTTCTCCCCCCAACCATGATGACTTCTTATTCTCACTTATGACTTCCGTGGACTCTGTTTAATTTATAAACAGTTTACATATTAGAATGTAAAGGTACAGGTTTTTCAGACACTTTTAAAGAAAAGTGATACGATCTAGATTGAAAAGTATATTTTAAAGTTTGCTATTGAAGTTAAGTGAATTACCTAACAATTTTCTTGTTCTCTGTGAAATGATAATAAAATGCAGAGGTAATTAATGGTTATAAAATGCTTTTGCATTAGTTAAATTTCTGCATTCAAGTAAATTATAGCATAAACTTAACCTTAGAAAACAAAAATGTCAACATAACAAGTAAATAATTAATGCAGGGTGTCTGTACAGCTAAGTTTGCACCGAGAAGTTTTTTGACACATATTAGTAAAGTATTAAATCACATGGATGAGCTCTTAACCAGTAGTAGGTCGTCACTAATGTGTAAAGTATTACATGTATTGCTCAAGTATTTAAATTTACATACTAGAAATATTTTCATTTAATATGTATATATTTTTTGAATGAACAGGATAGCAGTGCATGAACCTTCATTTATGAGCTCCCAGTTGAAAATCAGCGATCGGAGTCACAGACAAAAACTTCAGCTCAAGGCGCTGGATGTGGTTTTGTTTGGACCTCTAACACGTTAGTATTCTCTCTCACAGAGTATGATGCAAAAGAATAATCAGATCACATATTTGTCATTTATTTTTTTTAATTTATTTTTGAGAGAGAATGAGAATGAGTGGGGGAGGGGCGGAGAGGGAGACAGGATCGGAAGCATTCTCTGTGCTGACCGCAGGGCTCGTACTCACTAACCTCAAGATCATGACCTGAGCCAAAGTCCGACACTTAACTGACTGAGCCACCCAGCCACCCCTGTTATTTAAAGAAGAAAAAGTAAGAAAGATAAAACACTAAGAAAATCGTCTATTAGGTATAAAGGAAATATAATATCATCTTAAAAGATTTATAGGGTGAGATTTTCTGTCCTTGAAATGTGGAATGTCACATTGCCAAGCTGGTTCCTGAAGATCCACTTGAAATTTTCCATGATAACAGACCATCCTGGCAAAGCACAAGATGGAGAATGTTATTTGATTGTATTGAAGAAGAACATTTAAGAAATTATTATGTCATATTTGTAAGGAAAATAAACCTTGTATTTCTTTACTTTTGACAGGAATACTTTTTTTTTTTCAGAAGGGAAGTTTAATATGTTTATTTAATTTCAAGTTTTAAAAAGCTTTGGGGAAAAGTATTTGAATATTCTACATTTTTAGAGGTTTTATATTCTATTTTTCAGAAGCCAAAAAGGAGTAACAATTAATACAAGAAAAATGGCTTCCAGAAATGATAAATTAGGAAACTAATATTTATTTTACCTCAGTTTTCGGAGTTAGGAGACTTGCAGGTTTCTGTGATCGGTTTGGGGGGTGACACTACCAAAAAAGGGTTACTGGAGCCGTTGGGTAGATTCCATGATGGGACTGGTGGTTCTTTTTTGGCTCAGGCTGAGAGCAGCTGGTCAAACAGCTGGAACTCTGCTTTGTGAGAGTTGGTGGAAATGCACTGTTGTTGGAAATTACAAACCCTAGGAAATAGAACACTCCTGAAATGCCGGGCATTCCACAGAGGTGACACCCTAAGTTTTCTGCTGAATCTGTTGGGGATTGTCTTCTGTGAGATTCTGTCTGATTTGTTCATGTGAATGATTGGTGCAAATAGGAATGAAACTATATAACTTGCCTCTGTATACAACTTGGTCAGGAATATTTATATTTTATTAAGCCAGGAACAAACTCCCTCTAAGCCAAAACAGTATTTCATGTCATTTGAAAAGAAACCAAACTAGTCAAAAGAATGCTGAAAACAAATGTTTTAATAAACCGGCAAAGAAGTTAATGATGCGTTACCTTTTTAATGTGTTTGTCTTAGAATTATTATTTGAGGGAATGAGCCCTGCAGTGGCAACACCAGCATTAGATTTATAACAAACTAACACTGTCAAACGAACAGACACACATTGTAAAGGAGTTTTCGCTGAAATCTTTTTGTTTGTGGCGCTTACTATAGAGTTTGGTACTTGACCATTCTCTTTATTGTTATTTCTGGTGAGTAATATTTTGGCCTGAACTGGGCTCATGTTTAAACTAGAACTTGAGCTGAACTTCTCAGTCTGAGGCGGAAGTAAAAATAAATCCTTTTGAGACTTTGGTCTTCCACAGTGCATCTGTTTCACTGGAGGTGAGGGCGTGAGCTCTGGAAATAGGGTGTCTGGCATAGGGCTTGGCATTCCTCACACAGTGTAAACACACACGAACCTGAGTGAGCACGAGAAGTCCTGATGTCTACGGAGCCCCGTGTTTCATCACACATACAACATAGACATGCTGGAGGTCTGGGCAGTTCGGTAGTTTTTCCGCTGTAAACTCTATCTCTTGGGAGCAAATCATGCATTACATTGTCTTCGTTATCATTGTGTATCACTCCAGAGAGCCCTCTGAATCTTAGTGTGTGTTAAGAGTCAGGGATAGACTAGGAAGTTATTTGACTAGTGACTTCTGTGTTTTGTATCACTGAGGACAGTAGGCCCTGGCTCCTTACTCCTTACTGTAGAAACTGCTGGAAATTACTGACATGCCTAGTGGTGGAGAAGGTGATCCTGTTCTTTCCTGCTAGTAACCCAGAAATCTCTGGCAAATAGCACCTAAAATATGACTTGTTGTGATCATTTAACTCATGGTTACTCAACCTTGGCACTTCATGATTTGGGCTGGATGATTCCTGGGTAATTCTCTGTCACTGGCAGAAGCAGGGCAGGAACGTGTCTTGTGCGTTTTTGTCTGTTTAGCAACATCCCTGGCCTCTTCCCACTAGACACCAGTAGCAACTCCCCCAACCCATTTTACACCCTCCCTGCTGTGGCAAGCAAAAATTGTCAAATGTCCACCGTGGGAGATATCGCCCTTGGTTGAGAATCACTGACTAATCTTCATTACATGACTGCTTGCTTGGGGTGGGGGGGGGGGGGGGAATGCTCTTTTGTTGAATGATTAGGCTTCCAGTGTGTGTATCAAAGCATGACATGTCCCTAACCTGACTGAAGGAAAGCAGTTGGGATGATAGTGGTGGTATTCTTTATGCCTGCTTTCACCCCACAGAGGACATGATTGGAGATACTCTTGCCTTTTCAGGGTCCCCAGAACTTTTGTTACTGCCTCCTGTGCCACAGGGGTGTGGTACATCCATGTGGGCTTATCTGTGCCCTCTGGAGGGTCTAGTACATCAGTGTTACAATAAGCACTTTGATTGTTTGAAGAAATAGTTTTTAAAAGAATGGAGCTTGTTTATGGGAGGCTCATCAAAAAACATTTGCTTGTTTTAGCTACCTACTACAAAATGCCTCTGTATGAAGATTCTGTTACACTCAAAGATTAATTTGACCATCTGCATTTTTTTCCATAGGCCCGCCTCATAACTGGATGAAGGATTTTATTCTCACAGTTTCTATAGTAATTGGTGTTGGGGGGTGCTGGTTTGCTTACACACAGAATAAGACATCAAAAGAACATGTCGCAAAAATGATGAAAGACTTGGAGAGTTTACAAACCGCAGAGCAAAGTCTCATGGACTTACAAGAGAGGTACGTTTAAAAAGCTATAAGTCTTATTATTTATGTTGGCAAATACAATTAGTGAAAATGTAATGTGGGTGTGTGCTTACACACTTATGTTTAGTTTGTTACACATATCAGTAATGTATGTACACTTCATATTTTTATAAAACTTACAATGTCCTAATTATAGATTTATATTAAAGGTATGCTCTAGTGAATAAATGGGCAGATCAGTAGAAATAAATATAGGTGGAGTGATATGTATAGTGAAATTTTATTTTTAATGTTTAATTTTTTTAATGTTTATATTTGAGAGAGAGAGACAGAGAGTGAGTGGGGAGGGGCAGAGAGAGAGAGAGAGAGAGAGAGAGACAGAATCCGAAGCAGGCTCCAGGCTCTGTGCTGTCAGCACAGAGCCCAACGCAGGGCTAGAACTCATGAGCCATGAGATCATGACCGGAGCCAAAGTCAGATGCCCAACTGACTGAGCCACCCAGGCGCCCCTAGTGAAATTTTATTTTTAACATGATTTAGAGAATTATGAATTTCTTAGAAGTCTCTGCTTGAAGAGTGATTCCCTGCTATCACTGTATTTTGAGCTCAAGATAACCAAACAGCTATACCATGGGCCACCTGCTGTTTTGCTATTCAGATGTAAGATTAATAGAAAATAGTGTGATTTTGGATTGAAACATGTATTCTGTTGCTTGATACGTAGTTATTCTTCATAAAAAAGATGAAACTTTGGTGAGGAATTTTTACTTTTATCATTCCGTAAGGCTTGAAAAGGCACAGGAAGAAAACAGGAACGTTGCTGTAGAAAAGCAAAATCTAGAGCGCAAAATGATGGATGAAATCAATTACGCAAAGGAAGAGGCCTGTCGGCTGAGAGAGCTAAGGGAAGGAGCCGAGTGTGAGCTGAGTAGAAGGCAGTATGCAGAGCAGGAACTGGAACAGGTATTGACATTCCACAAAAAGTGTGTGTTAGGACGTTTGCGTTGCCACCCTGGGGGGGCTTTTCCTGTTTGGTCTTCTATGTTTAGTGGCATTGTATATTCTTCCTTAGTTAATAAAAGAATTCTCTGTTTGTATTGTTAGCATTGATCAAAGTCCATATAGCAAATAACATAGTAATAATTCAAAGATAAAGTTACCATCATGTTCACTCACTCATGAAATCTTACCCTGTGCCAAGTTAATTATCTCCAGTGAATTTAAGGTGTTTATTTAATCTAACATCTGTAATACGTTTTAGTATCTAACTGTA
This sequence comes from Prionailurus bengalensis, assembly GCF_016509475.1. Lineage (NCBI taxonomy): Eukaryota > Metazoa > Chordata > Mammalia > Carnivora > Felidae > Prionailurus > Prionailurus bengalensis. Next base: position 184,596,668 of record NC_057344.1, on the reverse strand, counting down.
ACCTAGTAAAGTATATCTAATGTGAAACTTCTCTGCAAGGGTAAAGCATCTCTATTTAACACCCATTTGAATCGTGTTAAATGGTTTTGGAACATAATTTGCTAAAAATTGTGAAGTTGTCTAAAGAGGTCTTTCCAGTATCCGCCGCTACCTTGCTAGTCAAGATGGAACGTGAGCCTGCAGGCATAGCTCGCTCCTTCAGGGAAGCGGAGAGGGGGTCCCGGCAGAAGTTAATTACAGACAGATATTTTAGTTTACTTACTGTTCTTGCTATAAAAAATTACCACAAACTTAGTGGTTTAAAACAACACATATTTGCTATCTTACAGTTCCTAAGACAGAGTTTAAAATAGACTCCCAGGGCTGCATTCCTCCGGAGGCTCTAGGGGAGGATCTGTTTCCTTGCCTTTTCCAGCTTCTGGAGGCTGCCTGCATTTCTTGGCTCTTGGCCCCCTCCTTCATCTTCAAAACATGTCACTCCAACCTCTGCTTCCGTGGTCTCCTCTCCTCCTTCTGACTTTGACCCTTTCTTTACTGATAAAGAAGCTGCCGGCCAGAAGGCTTGCCCAAGATCAGAGAGTGCCTCGGTTGTAAAGCAGGGCCAAGGACCTGGGTGTTCTGCCCCCTGCTCTGCCGTGTGCCCTGTGGCCTTCTCGGCCAGGTGCTAAATAAGGAATAAGAATTGTGTGATGAATGAGTTTCACTTTCAACTCATGAGAAAATAAATGTTCAGTGTGCATTTGTTTCCTTCAGGATTGTCATTTTTGGGAGAATTTGTCTGACTAAGTGCAGCCATCTCTTTTATTAATGGTTAGCTATTGTTTCCCTCATACCCCAGACATCTGTTTGTTGGATCTTTTCCCTGTAAGGAGATTGTTCTCTTAAGCTGACTCCTACGTGTATTTTATGGTCAGGTCCTATTTACCTGGCAAACCTTATCTGTACAGAATGTAGTAAAGGACAAGGGAGTTAACAGAAAAGAAAAGAAAAGAAAAGAAAAGAAAAGAAAAGAAAAGAAAAGAAAAGAAAAGAAAAAACGGCTTAGCCAAAATTCTACTGTGTTCAAAAGTTGGATATTATGCCTTTTATTCCTGTGAGAACTTATTTCCTTTTCCCACCAAGGCTTCTAACTCTTGGTTTATTCCTAGTACTAAACTAAAAAGCTTGCTAGCTATTTTTCTGAGCTTTATAGGTAAGAAAGAGCAAATCAGAAAGCAGTAGTGATAATTCTTCTATGGAAACATAAACTGATAGCAGTATTTTACAGGTGACTGCAGAGCAGGCATCCTATAGAAAAGGACCCACAAATCACAAACATTCTAATTTGAGTTTTTTGGCAGAGAGGCATTGCATACGTCAGTAGACCTTAGGATCACCACGATATGTCCCAGTACAGATGTAATAGTCCTAATGAGATCCTGAATCAGTAAGGGGTGGTTTAAAGGAGTTACACTGGTATTTAAAAAGAACTCTGTCCGACATGATTATAGTAATAAGAAACACAATTTTAAGAGTGCTTACTGTGTGCCAGAAGTTTGTGCTGTGCACATTGCAAATGATTTGCTCAGAAGTTTTAATCCTCACAATAAATAGATATTATCCTCATTTACAGATGAGATGTGGAGAGAGGTTAAATAACTTGCCTGAAGTCACACAGCTGTTACATGGCAAAGGCAAGATTTTGTGTGTCTTATTCCAAGGTTCAGGTTTTCCTATACTGTTAAAAGTTTTGTTTATAGAAGTAAATTTAACTGGGCAGCTAATTTACGTATAATGTCCTGTAATCCACAGCTTCACATAGTTGGAAGTATTACTGTAGCTCCTCTGGGAGATAATCAGCTTCTCAAAATTAGAAGTCAGGAGTATCTGGCACATACAGTGCATCGTGCTGTTTCCCCTGAAACAAAAACTTCTGGGTGAATAATAGTACTGCTTCATGTTTTGTGTGGTTTAAATACTTTTCACATAAATTACTTTGTATTTGAAGTTTCAAGAAAAGCAAAGTCAGGATGAGTCGTAGTATACCCCTGTTCTACACAAGACAGTAAGCCTCAGGTTAGAAAGTAAAGGGCTTGCAGGTCACAGAAGTCATAATCATAGAGTTGGGTCTAGAATCATGTTTTCAGATATATAGGGGGTTTCCTTCTGTGATACCATGTTTTTACTTAGTACTGGTCTATTCCTGAGACACAAAAATTAGGTATATAATTATCATTTTTGTAAACAATTTAATAATTCACCATTTGTTAAAAGCTTTTAATTACTCAATTTTTACTGGGTCCATGCCCCTATGAATAACCATGTAATTCGAACTAAAGGCTGGAATTTACGTCAAATGATAAACTTAATGAATAATAGCAGAGAAAATAGTTAAAATAGTTCCTGTTACTGGAAGGTCGTGATTTCCAAAATTTTGAAACATTATTTGACAGTCAATCGAAGCATTCCAGCCTCAGTTAATGCTAGAAATATAGCCATTATATGTTACATGCATTTATTGAGTTCTTTTAGGGGAAATGAATGTATGGACATAACATAAGTCTTTATGATTAAAGAGAAAAACTTGAGTGAAATTTGAAAATAGGTTCCCTGCTTAGTTCCTTGGCAGTGAAAATCGTGTAGAAACTGTAGAAGATTTACAAGTGTAAATCTTGTGAGAAAGAGGGCCTGCTGACCCAGCCTTGGTGGTATATGGAGCTCCACGTTCCGGGACCTGGCCTCAAAGTCTGTCTTCCTGAGGGAGAAGGGATGCCACACGGCTTAGCCAGCCAGTGGAAGCCAGTACTGTCCCACGCTCGTGGCACGGTGAAATGTGTCGGGCACGTGTTGCTTAGGATTTTGCTTTCAGTGAGTAATGTCTCACTTTTGGTGTCACTACTTCTGATTGTCTACTTGGTGCCCCACTGTGCTTTTGTTTCCTAATTTTGGAGTTTTGACAAAATACTTCTTTTTATACTCTGCTTTCTATAGTACCTGACAGCTGTTCCTTTTCTTTATCAGAACAAACTTGTGTACAGTACTCTTATTAGTTTATTCTGGCACACAGTAAAGTTTATTTAAGTAAGTTGGGTTTGTTCAGATCAGACGTTGTTCTGCACATGAGTTTCGGAGTGGAGTTTCTAGTGACCTTACTTGGCTTTGAGGAAGATAATTTGCAGTTACGGTGCTCCAGAAGTGCGATGCTCCCCAGTTCATTTGTGACTTCGTCCCAAGGTCTGGAGTAGGTACATAACTCTTTATATTCTGTTGTGTGTCTTTACATACCTTTAGCTTGAACTCTTGCTAGTTTTCAAATGAATCATTTCTAGAATGAATGGTCTTTTCTTTCTGTGTTCTTTTCATAGGCTTTAAGAGTTTTTTCCTTAGCATCTAATACCAACTGACGCACTAAGCATTTTAGTTTTCTAACTGGTTATTGTCTGGCTCTCCTAAAGGGCAGTCAAAGGAAGACTTTGACATCCTGACCCTGAAGCCTAGGTATAGTTTCTCATGGAAACATCAAGCAGAGGCTCACTCAGAACCTATTTTCTTAAAATTTACACATGGTCTGCCAATGCTGATTTATCTACTTTCTGGTATGTTAGAAGCAGTGAATTGAGTAGAAGTAGGTGAAACAGTCTGTAATGGGCAGACGTGCTTGTAATAGTGAGAAATAAGTAACCATAAAGAAGATGTGAAAACCTTCAAAAATGGTCCATGTAAATAGCTTACAGTAGTGCCCTCTGGGAACATTCGAAGGGGCACCAGGACAGTGTTTTCACTGTGTTTCGGATACTTCTTTATGTTCTCCACAAACAAGCCCCGCGTTATGAGAAAAACATGATCAGTTTTGGTTTGTACGTGCCTGGCATTTTCTTCTCTCTGGAGAGTCTGGCTATTATAAAATATAAAAACTAAATAAATAATACAGCTTAAGATCTATGTAAACCCCTTCTACCCTTTGGCTTTCCAGCTTTGCTTAGAGTGTTAAGATGCACTTAAAACTTCAGTTTTAGTTTAAAAAAAATTTTTTTTAACATTTATTTATTTTGAGAGACAGAGAGATGCAGAGCATGAGCAGGGGAGGGGGGGGGGGGGGAGAGAGAGAGAGAGATACAGAATCTGAAGCAGGCTCCAGGCTCTGAGGTGTCAGCACAGAGCCTGATCCAGGGCTCAAACCCACAGATCGTGAGATCATGACCTGAGCTGAAGTCAGACGCTCAACTGACTGAGCCACCCAGGCGCCCCAGTTCAGCTTTAGTTTTAATGTTAGAAATACATTGTTTTAAACTCAGTGATTTGAGAAAGATGTTTATGAAGAGCATAATTCAAATTGCTTTCTCTCTTAACTTTGATACCAAAGAAAATATCTTAATTTCTTAAAATGTATCTCAATATAAATATCTTTTTTAAAAAAAGACATTTCTCTCTCTTTCTTGCTCCGTCTCCATCCATCTCCCCCCCCGCCCCTTTCTCTCCCTCTCGCATCCATTCTGCCTCCCTCACTCCCAGGTTCGAATGGCACTGAAAAAGGCTGAAAAAGAATTTGAACTCAGGAGCAGCTGGTCTGTCCCAGATGCACTTCAGAAATGGCTTCAGTTAACACATGAAGTAGAAGTACAGTACTACAATATTAAAAGACAAAATGCTGAAATGCAGTTAGCTATTGCTAAGGATGAGGTACTCTATTTCAAAACTTAATACATTTCTAAAGAGATTAACCAATTAAGAGAGAAAAATATGAATAAAATCTGTATTTGTTGTACCTTCTTTTTGTGAATTGAAACTTACTTATCTTAATGGACTCTTATAATCATAGACCGTAGAGTAAAATTACTGTATGTAGAGAAGTATATACTTTTCAGAATGACCTTAGTGTCATTTAAAAACCGTCCCTATTATCGTTATCACAAATGTTTTATACAGAGCTTTTCTCCTCCAGGTTGCTTCTTCATATCTGATTCAGGTTAGTAGTTACTAGAAATTAATATTTGACTCTTAATTAAATTGTGTGAAATAAGATTAAGTTTTAATCTGATTTCTAGCAAAAAAAAAAAAAAAAACTCAGTTCACTCACTAACACCTCATTGCAGTAGGATATCATTAATGTTATTTTGTTAGTTTTAATAGAAGATTCGGGTCTTTTCTGAACCATCAAAATAAGTGAAAAATTTTCCAGAACAAAGTTTTGAATTCTGTTGATTGACTTAGGAAAGCATGCTTTCTCCTTCATCTGTTTCCTTTTCTGGAAATTAGGGCCTTATTTTGGCTATATAATTCTCCACTGGTTTCATCATTATTAATATATTCAAAACAAAATAAGCTTGTCTGTGTGTTATTTTTTTTCCAGACCTACCTTATTTTCTCTCTCCTTGGGTTTCTAGGCAGAGAAGATTAAAAAGAAAAGAAGTACAGTCTTTGGGACTCTGCATGTTGCACACAGCTCCTCCCTAGATGAGGTAGACCACAAAATTCTGGAAGCAAAGTAAGAATGTTGTTTTAGTTACCTGTTTATTTGTATTATGCTGAAATTTGTAATTTATGGACAATTTATCATTTAATCATGGCACAATTACATAATTTATACTAATTCTGAGAATGGATAATTCCTTCTTGAAATTAGTTGATTGCCATGGTCTGTTCATGTAGTTGCCCTTTTTTAGTGCCATCTTAAAGACTCGTTGATACCATAAGTAATTTCTACCTTGGCTTTTACAGGAAAGCACTCTCTGAGTTGACAACTTGTTTACGAGAACGACTTTTTCGCTGGCAACAGATTGAGAAGATCTGTGGCTTTCAGATAGCCCATAACTCGGGCCTCCCCAGCTTGACCTCTTCCCTGTATTCTGATCACAGCTGGGTGGTGATGCCCAGAGTCTCCATTCCACCCTATCCAATTGCTGGGGGAGTTGATGATTTAGATGAAGATACGCCCCCAATAGTGTCACAGTTTCCTGGTAAGTGCTGAATTCAAAAAAGAGAGTTTGGTGCAGTTTAAAAAAAATTTTTTTTTTATGTTTGTTCATTTGTGAGACGGGGAGAGAGAGGGAGACACAGAATCCAAAGCAGGCCCCAGGCTCCCAGCTGTCAGCACAGAGCCCGACGGGGGCTCGAACCCACGAACTGTGAGATCATGACCTGAGCCAAAGTCAGATGCTTAACCAGTTGAGCCGCCCAGGTGCCCTGAGTTGGTGCAGTTTTAAAATTTTTTTTTTTTTTCAATGTTTATTTATTTTTGGGACAGAGAGAGACAGAGCATGAACGGGGGAGGGGCAGAGAGAGAGGGAGACACAGAATCGGAAACAGGCTCCAGGCTCTGAGTCATCAGCCCAGAGCCTGACGCGGGGCTCGAACTCCCGGACCGCGAGATCGTGACCTGGCTGAAGTCGGACGCTCAACCGACTGCGCCACCCAGGCGCCCCAGTTGGTGCAGTTTTTAAAGTAACTTCCTACCATGCCTTTTATGACTCATTGACTTTGAAATCTATGATAAAAATTTTGTTTGTTCTTCATTTTCTCTTTTTTCTACTTGGGATTAATAATTTGTCTTTATTATGTGAGAATCATACATCAGATGCATGTCTGTGTATATCTATACACACACATATGTATAAAGTAATACATCATACGTGCTAAATAGTGTACAGGTGAAGTACTCAGCTTTGAGGGTAAATATCCTTTCAAATCGCAGCTTAATCTATAGTAAAAATTAGGGGAAGATCTTGGAAACTTGAGTTCTGGTCCTAGCTCTGCCACTGACTAGCCAACTGTGTGACTTTGAGCCTGTCTGTGATTTATCTTAAATTGAGTTGCCCTTCCCAGTAGGTATGTTTTTGTTGTTGTTGGTTTGCTTTTCTAATTCTGTTCTTTCATTGAGAAGAGTATTATCTTGCTGTATTTTAACTCCTGAAACACTGAATCCCTTTACTTTTAAATAAAACTTAAACTGTGCTTATGTTAAGGAAAACATTTTTTTGTTGCTAGGAAGTGGAACGCCTCCAAAGGAGGCTTTAAAAAAAAATTTTTTTTTTTATAATTCTTTTTTTAATGTTTGTTTATTTTGGAGAGAGAGGGAACATGCACACATGCACAAGAGAGCAGGGGAGGGGCAGAGAGAGAAGGAGACAGAGGATACAAAGCAGGAGCCCGATGAGGGGCTCGAACCCAGGAACCGTGATATCATGACCGGAGCTGACGTCAGATGCTTAACTGATTGAGCCAAAGGTGGTTTTAATGTGGACAGTTTTCATTATATTGCTTTGTTATGCTGCATTCTTTGAAAATTTTTACATTGTAAGGAATGCATTTTGGTAGGAAGGTGAAATTTAAGTATTTTAGATTTTGTTAATTATTTTTAGAATTTATTAATACATATTTGGACTTTGTGCAAAGTTCTGGAGAGCTTGAATTTAAAATGGGTGTATTCTTATATTAGAAATCACTTGAAAAACTCTTCATCCTTGTTATTGCCTGCCTGATTCATTCTCCCAATCTTTGACTTTTCGAAACAGTGTAAGTAGAACAAGATTCCAAAGAATGGAAAACAGAATTTAATTATTGATTGGTTGAAAACTTACATAGAAATTTTATTTTATTTTATTTTTCTCTCTTTTTTTTTTTTTAATTTTTTTTTCTTTTCAACGTTTATTTATTTTTGGGACAGAGAGAGACAGAGCATGAACGGGGGAGGGGCAGAGAGAGGGAGACACAGAATCGGAAACAGGCTCCAGGCTCTGAGCCATCAGCCTAGAGCCTGACGCGGGGCTCGAACTCACGGACCGCGAGATCGTGACCTGGCTGAAGTCGGACGCTTAACCGACTGCGCCACCCAGGCGCCCCAGAAATTTTAGTCTCAAGACAAATCATATGTAAACATTTTCCAGTTTGAATTTTTTCTATCCAGTTGTTACAGTTTTCCTGATGTTATGATTTACAGAGAGTTCTAATTTCTAAACTTTTATGAAATAAAGCCCTAAATTTGCAGATAGATAGTGAATGACTATATGCTTGGGTTCATTTCTGTGGCTTTAATTCTCAGGCTTAATGGCAGACAGATAGCAGGAGTCAGCTGGGGAGCCACCAGACTCTTAAAACAGGAGGGAAGAGAGGACAGATTATAAATGCAGTGAATTTTGGAATGTGCTCATTTCACTGGCCCCATGCTGCAGGGTGGTTACAGTTGCAAAGTTATACCTAGATCTGGGCCAGCTCTGCTGTTGGAATATTGTCAACTTGTGTTTATTTGAACTATATGTCCTCAAACTTGCTAAATGCAACACTGATTCATAAGTATTTGATTTTGTTTAAAAATTGTAGCTTTTTAAAGTCACAGTTCCTCCTCAGAATCCGTAATTCTTCACTATCAGAAGTATGCATGAAGATATGTTCCCTAAATTAACTAATTTATTTTCTTGGCTTTTTTGTTTTGAAGTTCTTTTTGATGGGGCAAAATATAGCTAGCTCTGTGTGGCTAATTACCTTAAGTTTTCAGTGACTGTAAAATACAGAGAAATTTGAAATTGAAAAAAGTATAAAAGTTGATTTTAAATTTAGTATGATGTTTTAGAAATTCTGTGATCAAATTTATTATCTGTGAACAAGAACTCCTGCCAAAGATTGCACTTTGAGAGCTCTACTTCCACCCAGTGGCACAACAGTGATACTGCACTCTGCTTAGTTAGGAAAGCACAATTTCTTCTGCTAGGGTAGGATGAAGGCCGTTTTACTACATGCCCTCTGAAAAGTTTTACATTTGTACCATGGGTATGTGTAAATTGTCTAAGTGAAATAACGGTAAGGAAACATGCCTGTGGTGTGTTGAAAGCAAAGTAAAAGATTGTAGAACTGTACGCAGAATAATACCGTCTGTGTTTAATTTTGCATAAATAAAAAAGAGAGAGGCGCCTTGGGTGGCTCAGTCGGTTAAGCACCTGACTCTTGGTTTCAGCTCAGGTCGTGGTCTTGTGGGTTATGAGATCAAGCCCCGTGTCAGGCTCTGAGCTGACAGCACAGAACCTACTTGGGATTCTCTCTCTCCCTCTCTGTCTCTGTTCCTCCGCTGCTCATACTCTCTCTCTCTCTCAAAATAAATAAATAAACATTAAATAAAGGAGAGAAAATATTGTCAAAGCTTAGCTCCTTGTGGGTAGGAGAACAGATGATAGATTTCTCCTATTTTATAGTATCTGCTAAATATTCACTGTGGGAATGTGGTTGCAATTTATTTAAAAGTTCTTAATTATTAAGTCCTTCAGATGTACTTATAAGTACTGAAAATAAAATGTTTACTTGCTACAAAGATAAACAGATTTTAATATTTTGCCTTAATTTATCTCTTTGCCCAAAATAAACTATTATACATACAGCTAAAGCACATGGCCTCACCTTCCTACTCTTCTCAAGTTGTAAGAAGAGCCTATTCTACTTTTATTATATGCAGATGTATCTATAAACAACAGACAAAATTGTTTAAAACTTTGCTCACGGGGGTCACCTAGTGGCTCAGTCGGTAGAGTGGCTGAGTCTTGATTTCAGCTCAGGTCGTGATACCAGGGTCGTGGGATCGAGCCCCGCATAGGGCTCCGCTGAATGTGGATCCTACTTAAGATTCTTTCTCTCTCTGCCTGCCCTTCTCCCTGTCTCAGGCTCTCTTTCTCGAATTAAATATATATATATGTGTATATATATATATGTGTGTGTATATATATATGTATACATATATATATACACACATATATATGTGTGTATAAATGTATACATATATATATGTGTGTGTATATATGTATACATATATATATATACACACATATATATATGTATATTTATACATAAATGTTCATCAAACTGTAGGTAATGTTTTGCAGCTCCTTTTGCTCACAAGTACATATTTAGAAATTTTCTGTATACTGCATTAAATATAAATATACTACATTAAATTCACTATAACTGTTTAATGATTTAACCACAGTGTATCTGTTTATTCATGATAATAAGCCACAGTTTATCCATTTTTCTCCTGAGATAGGTAGGCTCTTTGCACTTTTTTGCCTTTGCAGACAGTACTGCAGTGAGCATCCTTACCTTACCTTACCTTTATCTCCTTTATGCGTGAGTTTGAGAGTCTCTGGGTGGATACCTGGAAAATGGATCGCGTTCAGTCATTGGGAGGGCAGCTGTTACTAGGCATTGTGAGGTCGCTCTCAAAATGGCTCTGTTCCTTTGTATACCCACCGTTTATGAGAGCTTTTCTGCCTCTATCCTCACCAGTACTTGGGATAATCTGATTTCTTTTGTGACTTGCCTGAGTATTATATGATACCAAAGTGTTACTACAATTTTTATTTCCTTGGTGACTTTTGAGGTTGAGTACCATTTCATTTATTAGTGTTTGTCATTCAGATTTCTTCCTATCTGAGTTGCTTATTCCTACTATGGAATCTCTACCAAGATTCCTTACTGATCTGGAAGAGTGTTGTTTTTTTTTTTTTAAATATTTTCTCTTTTTTTTAAATATGAAATTTATTGTCAAATTGGTTTCCATACAACACCCAGTGCTCATCCCAAAAGGTGCCCTCCTCAATGCCCATCACCCATCTTCCCCTCCCTCCCACCCCCCGTCAATCCTCAGTTCATTCTCCGTTTTTAAGAGTCTCTTATGGTTTGGCTCCCTCCCTCTCCAAATTTTTTTTTCCTTCCCCTCCCCCATGGTCTTCTGTTAAGCTTCTCAGGATCCATATAAGAGTGAAAACATATGGTATCTGTCTTTCTCTGTATGACTTATTTCACTTAGCATAACACTCTCCAGTTCTATCCACGTTGCTACAAAAGGCCATATTTCATTCTTTCTCATTGCCACGTAGTATTCCATTATGTATATAAACCACAATTTCTTTATCCATTCATCAGGTGACGGACATTTGGGCTCTTTCCATAATTTGGCTATTGTTGAGAGTGCTGCTATAAACACTGGGGTACAAGTGCCCCTATGCATCAGCACTCCTGTATCCCTTGGGTAAATTCCTAGCAGTGCTCTTCCTGGGTCATAGGGTAGATCTATTTTTAATTTTTTGAGGAACCTCCGCACTGTTTTCCAGAGCGGCTGCACCAGTTTGCATTCCCACCAACAGTACAAGAGGGTTCCCGTTTCTCCACATCCTCTCTAGCCTCTGTCGTCTCCTGATTTGTTCATTTTAGCCACTCTGACTGGCATGAGGTGGGATCTGAGTGTGGTTTTGATTTGTATTTCCCTGATGAGGAGCGACGTTGAGCATCTTTTCATGTGCCTGTTGGCCATCTGGATGTCTTCTTTAGAGAAGTGTCTATTCATGTTTTCTGCCCATTTCTTCACTGGATTGTTTGTTTTTCGGGTGTGGAGTTTGGTGAGTTCTTTATAGATTTTGGATACTAGCTCTTTGTCTAATATGTCATTTGCAAATATCTTTTCCCATTGCATTGGTTGCCTTTTAGTTTTGTTGATTGTTTCCTTTGCAGTGCAGAAGCTTTTTATCTTCATGAGGTCCCAGTACTTCATTTTTTGCTTCTAATTCCCTTGCCTTTGGAGATGTGTCAAGTAAGAAATTGTTGCGGCTGAGGTCAGAGAGGTTTTTTCCTGCTTTCTCCTCTAGGGTTTTGATGGTTTCCTGTCTCACATTAGGTCCTTTATCCATTTTGAGTTTGTTTTTGTGAATGGTGTAAGAAAGTGGTCTAGTTTCATTCTTCTGCATGTTGCTGTCCACTTCTCCCAGCACCATTTGTTAAAGAGACTCTTTTTTCCATTGGATATTCTTTCCTGCTTTGTCAAAGATTAGCTGGCCATACTTTTGTGGGTCCAATTCTGGAGTCTGTATTCTATTCCATTGGTCTATGTGTCTGTTGCCAATACCATGCTGTCTTGAGGATTACAGCTTTGTAGTAGAGGCTAAAGTCTGGGATTGTGATGCCTCCCGCTTTGGTCGTCTTCTTCAATATTAGTTTGGCTATTCAGGGTCTTTTGTGGTTCCATACAAATTTTAGAATTGCTTGTTGTAGCTTCAAGAAGAATGCTGGTGCAATTTTGATTGGGATTGCATTGAATGTGTAGATTGCTTTGGGTAGTATTGACATTTTAACAATGTTTATTCTTCAAATCTATGAGCACGGAATGTTTTTCCATTTCTTTGTATCGCCTTCAATTTCCTTCATAAGCTTTCTATAGTTTTCAACATACAGGTCTTTTACGATCTTTGGTTAGGTTTATTCCTAGGTATTTTATGATTCTTGGTGCAGTTGTGAATGGGATCAGTTTGTCTTTCTGTTGCTTCGTTATTAATGTATAAGAACGCAGCTGATTTCTGTACATTAATTTTGTATCCTGCGACTTTGCTGAATTCATGTATCAATTCTAGCACACTTTTGGTGGAGTCTGTCGGGTTTTCCACGTATAATATCATGTCATCTGCAAAAAGTGAAAGCTTGATTTCATCTTTGCCAATTTTGACGCCTTTGATTTCCTTTTGTTGTCTGATTGCTGATGCTAGAACTTCCAACACTATGTTAAACAACAGCGGTGAGAGTGGACATCCCTGTCATGTTCCTGATCTCAGGGGAAAAGCTCTCAGTTTTTCCCCATTGAGGATGATATTAGCTGTGGGCTTTTCATAAATGGCTTTTATGATGTTTAAGTATGTTCCTTCTATCCCGAGTTTCTCGAGGGTTTTTATTAAGAAAGAATGCTGAATTTTGTCAAATGCTTTTTCTGCATCGATTGACAAGATCATATGGTTCTTTTCTTTTGTTAATGTGATGTATCACATTGATTGATTTGCGAATGTTGAACCAGCCCTGCAGCCCAGGAATGAATCCCACTTGATCTTGGTGAATAGTTCTTTTTATATGTTGTTGAATTCGATTTGCTAGTATCCTGTTGAGAATTTTTGCATCCATATTCATCAGGGATATTGGCCTATAGTTCTCTTTTTTTGCTGTCTCTGTCTGGTTATTTGATGGTTGTAGATAGCTTCTCTCAGGCTTTGGCTTTTCTTTTTTAGTGAACTCTGTTGTTTTCTTTTTCAATCATAGGAGTTTTTAAAAGAACATTTCTAATGACAAATTGGTGAACCTGCTTTGTGTTTTTTAATGTCTTTTTTAGAAGATGATAGATGTTTCCCCTCCTAAAAGTTTTTAAGATTTGCTTTAATCCCTTAGCCTTTTAATCTACCTGGAAGTTATTTTTGTTCATATTGCAAGAGAGGAATCTAAATCTGTCTCCTGATGTGTGGATAAACAGGTGTCCCAGCCTCATTCCTGCTCTCTCCCTGCTCATCTGTAACTCCACTTCTCTCCACAGGTGCACCCGTGCTCGCAGGCTCTCTGTTTTGTTCCATTGCTTTCATTCTGCTTTAGTTGCTATTTATAGTTTGATAGTATGTGTTGGGGTTTGCTAGATCTGAATTGTCCTTTACTATTCAAATTCAGAATTGTTACTCTTGGCCAGTATGAATTTTAGGATTAGCTTATGAAATTCCATAAAAAGTTTCATTGAGCTTTTAATGGAATTTCTTTGAATTTATTGATGCATTTGGGAAGAGTTATTACTCATAAATTTTATTGAGATTTGCTTTTATGTCTTTTTTTTTTTTTTTTTTTTAATTTATTTTTGGGACAGAGAGAGACAGAGCATGAACGGGGGAGGGGCAGAGAGAGAGGGAGACACAGAATCGGAAACAGGCTCCAGGCTCTGAGCCATCAGCCCAGAGCCCAACGCGGGGCTCGAACTCACGGACCGCGAGATCGTGACCTGGCTAAAGTCGGACGCTCAACCGACTGCGCCACCCAGGCACCCCGCTTTTATGTCTTTAAGTAAAATTTAAATTTTTCTCTGTACTGTTCTTGCACATCTTTTCTAAAAAGATTAATTTCTGAAAAAAAAATAAATAAATAGATTAATTTCTGGATATCCCCATAGGATTTTTTTTTTTTTTTGGTAGTTACACGTTAACTTTCTTAAAAAAAATTATGTGTGAAATTGCTTATTGCTGATGTCTAGGGAACTGCTGTTGACTTTGCTAAGTATCTTATATACAGAAATAGTGAATTCTCATATGAGTCTTCCGGATTTTTTGTGTGTGCAGTAATAAATTGTTTTTTTCCTTTTCAGTCCTTATGTCTGTCCCCACCCCCACCCCCCCCACCCCACCCCACCCCCCCGCTTATTTTCTAGTCTGAGACTTCCAGTCAAATGTTGAATAATAGCAGTGATTGCAGGCAATAACGATTGCCATTTCTGACTTTAAAGGGAATGCTCTCCATTGTGAAATGTGATTTATTTTTTTTCTTTTTGGTTTTGGTTTTGGTAGATTGCTTTTAAGGAAATTAATTTTATTCCTGTTTTACTAAGAAAGGTTTTCTTAGTGGATGTTAAATTTCACCAAATTCTTTCCTGTGTAATTTGAGGTAAGTCAAGGGAAGGACAGAGTAATAATCAATGTCAGGTGCTGGTCAAATGTCAGGGAAGGATTGAGCAATCTGTTGAATTTAGCAACAAGGGAGTAGATTATGAATTGTTGAGAACAGTTGTGGCGAAATTGTATGTGAGCACTTTACACTCCGAATGAAATAAAATGAAGTAGTGGAGAAAGTAACAGAGGAAATTCTTCATAAAAGGAAGAGAGATATATGTCAGTTGAAAACAGTCTGAGGATGGAGAAGAGTGTTTTGTCGCTGCTATTGTTTAGCGTTTTGTTTTTTTAGGTTTATTGTGTCCGCATTTTTTAAATGCTATTGGGATGTAGAAGATGCAAATAAAGACAACAGAAGGCCTACACAAAAGAGTTAAGGTGCTTGAGCTTGGAGTAGAGAATGGGACAGATAAGTGGAAGGAGCAGAGTGTTTGAACTAGAAAGGTAGACACATGGTCCGAATCTCAGTTGTCCGTCTGCCGTCTTGATATATAATACCAAAAACGGAGCAGCGCTGAATGACTAGGGCAAGACAGGGTTTGAGAGTGGGTGGCGGTGTGAATGTCTGGAGAAGAGGGGAAACCATGAGTGGTTAAGGTGTTGGGAGGTCTTACCAATGAGATTGCTCAAGCGGAAGATAGGTAAGGAAATGACTGGGAGGTGGGGTGAGTGGGGTTGTAGAGACGGCAGATTCAAGTGGCTTAGTGTTAGCTGCAGAAAGAACATGTTTTTATAAAAGGTCGTAGGAGTGAGGGTTTCCAGAGAAGAGTGTTGGGGAATGAGAAGGCCACCAACCTGATGTTCTGGTGTTGCAGCACATGAGGTGTACACAACAGGGAGCAGCCTCAGCTTGCGAAGGCTGTTCTGACTTCGGGGGGTTAGGTTTCAATTAAGGCAAGGACATGGAGTGCCCATTCTATGAAGATAGTAAGCGTGTAGGGGCAGTTTTCTACTTGCACGGGACTAGGCAGAGACTGGCAGCAGAAACAAGATGATCTAAGACTTCTGGTTAGTTCCACAGTCATCAGGGTTCAGGAAACAAGTTTTTGTCTGACCTCTGCCTAACTGGTTGGGAGACTATGTATACAGTGTTCAAATGACCCTTGAGTAAAAACTTCTTAAAGAGTGGGAGGCAAACCATAAGAGACTGTTAATTACAGCGAACAAACTGAGGCTTGCTGGAGGAGAGGCGGGCAGGGGATAGACTTAGTTGGGTGATGTGTATTAAGGAGGGCACTTGTGATGAGCATATGTAAGCGATGAATCACTGAATTCTACCCCTGGAACCAATATTGCTCTGTATCTTAGCTAACTAGAATTTAAATCAAAACTAGAAACATGAGAAAAAAAAAAAAAACCTTCTTGAAGTTCAAACAAGTTACACGATCCCGAGAGATACCCATTGAAAAATACAGCCTGTTTTTTTTTCTGATAGTTTTCATCCTGTAATGGTGAAATTAACAAAGTTTTGCAACAAAGTACAGATTCCTTAATAAGCTGTATTGATTTTTTAACTTAAAGATTTACTATCTTGGGTAAATTTTCAAGACTTTGTGGTTAGGAATGCCGAATTTCATGTTAGAGCCTCGTGTGTTTATGTTCTCTTCTGTTTATTTTCTAGACCTGCTTTCATTTTTATCACACTTTAATTTTTTATTTCTGAACTTTGTCAAGAAGCAGTAGAGATGATGGGGGAGGGTAATGACCAATGCAGGTCCTTACCCAGCGAGGGCCCGTTCCGGGGTGGCGGGTAGTAAGAGCCCTTCTTGTGTGTGTGTGTGTGTGTGTGTGTGTGTGTGTGTGTGCGTGTGCGCGCGCGTGCGCGTTCGTCCGCGGTGTGCCTGGAGGCAGCCCTGGTCTCATGTGCATATGTGTGTTTGTGCTTCGTTTCAGGGACCATGGCCAAACCCGCTGGGTCGTTAGCCAGAAGCAGCAGCCTGTGCCGCTCCCGCCGCAGCATCGTGCCGGCCTCGCCGCAGTGTCCACGCGCACAGCTTCCTCCGCACGCCCCTCACCAGGTCCACGCCCGGCACCCCCAGCACCCTCAGCACCCACAGCACTCCTTGCCTTCCCCGGACCCCGATATCCTCTCGGTGTCAAGTTGCCCTGTCCTTTATCGCAATGAGGAGGAGGAGGAGGCCATATACTTCTCTGCTGAAAAGCAATGGTACTGCAGTGAATCGACTACAGTAGATGTTGGGCTGGGTGGTGGGGAGGTGGGCGTGGGTGGGTCGGAGTGATGCGTTGGATTAGTTTTCTGTTGCTGCACAGTGAGTGACCACAGACTTAGCAGCTTCGGGCAGCATCCGTTTATTAGCCCCGGGTTCTGTTTGACAAAGTCCGAGCTTGCTGTGCCTGGGATTTCTGCTCAGGGACTCGCAAGGCCAAATGCAAGGTGGTTGCCCAGCTTTGTTCTTCCCTGACGCTTGAGGGCCACTTCTGACTCCTTTGGTTGTGACAGAGTTTGCTTCCCGTGGTTACAGCACGGAGGTCCCGGTTTCCACGCCTGCTCTCAGGCTGCTTCCATGCTGCTGCCAGTTCCTGGCGGGTGCACAGTGGCCCTTGCTGTGCGTGGCCTCTGTCTTCATAGACTAGGCCTTCTGACAGGTCCCTTGGAATCTGTGATGCCCCCTGTCTCTGATCTCTGGATGCGATTTTAAAAGGCTCACTCGTCACTTGGATAGTCATCTCTGTGTCTGAAAATCAGCTGGTGTCGGACCTTAATGACATCTGCAGAGCCCCTTCATGGCAGCACCTCTGCTCGCATTTGAGAGAATGGTTGGCGGGACATGTGTGTACACCAGAGCTAGAAACTTGGGGAGCGTCTCAGAAATCCGCCCACCACAGGCAGAGGTAGATATTCGGACATATAACTGCTTAGAGACCGACCACTGCACACAATTGACTCAAGTCTCAGAGCACAAACTTGTCTTGTGAGCAGTTTTATATGTAAAATACAAAGGCATGCACTTAAATATACTTGAACACAAACATTAAGTATGACTGAGTGTTTAAAATACTTGTTGCCACTTAATGGTTTTTTCTGTCGTGTGCTAGTACTTAGTGAACAGGAATTATCAGACATCAAAGGTGGAAGAAAATGTTAAGAACTTAAAGGAGGGTGTTACGTTCACACGAATTTGTTGGCATAAAGTGGGCATAGCAGCTGTGTGTTCGGTCCAGCCGAAGGACCACCGTGCTCCACGAGCCCCGTTGGTCGGAGGCTCTCTCCTAAACCGCATCCATCTTCAGAGCGGTGTGATAGTAAGTGACAGGAAAACTGATGCTGGCTTCTGATTTTGCAACACTTAGCAGCCGTGTAGCCCCAAAGTCTTCTGTCCTCGGATGAGAAAGAAAACCAGAGGGAATGGCTGGCTGTTCTCGGTGACCTGTTGCGGCTCTTCTCTGTCATGTGATTCTTTAGTTGGCATCGTCATCAAATGATAATTTTCACACATGATTGTTTTGTCTCTAGTGAGAGTCAACTTTGTGAGTAGCCAAGATCATTATAGCATATTACTGAGCAGATAGTCCAAGGTTTGTATCCTCATTACAGCTGGAGAATTTGACGTGGCTTTGCTTGGATACCACTTTCTGGTTAGTTTTTTGTATAATCTTCACAGTAAAACTTGGCCACCTGCAAGATGGCTTTACTGACAGAGCCAATTTGTGTGGCTTATGGAAATTAATAGGAAAGCTAGAGCTCTGTGTCCAGTAGAATTTTCACGTTTATGGAAATGTTTAGTCTTCCTTTCAAATAGCAATGTCAGAAATGCACAGTAAATATGAGAATTTGGATTCAGAAAACTTTTCCTCCTGTTTATTTAGTCTCTTACATGATGAACCACTAGAACCCTTACAAAACAGTAATAGTAATAACATTTACTGTTTACTGATCTTTTATGTTCTCTGCATTATGTACATGTATGCTCATTTACATCTTACCTCGAGTCTTGTTACATAGGCATTAAACTTGCATGAATTCACCTATTCCTCACTGTGAGAAAGAAATAGAAAAAAATAGCATAAATGGTACACGTAATTAAGCTCAACATTCCAAAGAATATATGTTCTAAAAAAAAAATGCTCACAGATTATACCATTCCTGCACTCCAAAGCTGACTGGTTATGCAGAAGAAGCAACACTTCATTATTTATTTTGGATTTAGGATGTTAGAACTAGAAGTAATTTTAGAGATTAATCAAATTATCTTCCTTTGACAGTGAAATTGAGTCCCGGTTACGTTAAGTGATTTGCCCAAGGTTGTGTGGCTGATTAATGGCAGGGCCAGGACAGGAATCTAGGTCTCCTAACTTAGATCAGTATTCTTTTCACATATTATTTAGATTTTAGAGACCAGTTTTTGAAATGTTTTTAACCTAGCTTAGAATTTCATACACCAAGCAGCCAAACCACATAGCAGAGTAGAAGTAAATTTATAAAATTCTAACTAAATCAGCTTCTGGTTCTGGAAGTTGAACAGCTTCAGGGAACAGTGATATATGCTGTATAATTAATAGGTATCCACTCCAAAAGGAAGCTAACAGAAAATTCCCTACCAGCGATTGATTTCTGAGTCCTTTCTTTTTATCTGAGCTGCCTTGTGCCCTCTGTAAGCACTCCCCATTATCATATTGTAAAAGCACTTAAAAAGTCTGCAGCTCGTGTAACTGTATTGTGTGAAAGCATCATTTAAGTCTTTATTTGCCCAGGGGATTTTGTACCTTCTGAGAGCTTGTAGTGTAATAGAAACAATCTTCACATACATGTGTAAAATACATAGAAATGACCAGTTACATTGAGCCATCTAAGATCAAGGTTTAAAACACGGTATTAACATGAAAAACATGTCAGAAGTAATATCACTATGTGAATAATGAGAGTAACCACAGGTCATCTGAGGTGAGAGATCATTCAGTTCATTTACTCTATAAATATGAACTTAGTTCCTTGCCGTATGCCGTGCACTTGCTAATAACTTGAGCTGCCAAGACAAGTGAGACAAGGTCCTGGCCTCGCTCTAGCTGGTGGATTATGATCATCTGTGTTCTTGCCTTTCTCTTATGTCTTCAGCTCTCTTCCTTGTCCCACCTTATTCCTTTTGCCACTTACTTTTTACCGTGACTCTACTTTTTATTTCTTACCGTTTCTTTCAGAGAGTGAACGGTATTTGTGTCATGTGTGGTACATATCAAAACAAGTAAGACATGATCTCTGTTATCTGAGATCTTTTCTTCTTTCATCTGTCTCTCGTCCATTTGTTTGTTCGTTCATTCACTCATTCATTCATGTATCACATATTTATTAAATACCCACTGTGAGCTTACCACTACTCCAGTGCAGAGGATACAGAAGTTAGAAAGACTCCCTGTCCTCATTAACTTTTCTTTCTTCTGGAGAGACATATCAAAAGTTAATACAAAATATCGTTTTAGGTAGTGGAATTTTCTGGGATGCTACACAAAGGTAAAAAGAAAAGAGAATACTTCCTGGATAGAGTGGTTAGGGGAAGTCTCTCTGGACAGAGAACAGTTGAGCAGTGACCTGAAAGACATTGAGAAATAAGCCATGTAGAGATGGAGGGAAGGAACATCGGAGGCAGAGGAAACAGGTGCAAGAGCCCTGGGGGAGTCACGAGATCGGCACGTTGGGAGGAACGAGGAGGAGGCCATGATGTAATGAGACGGGGAATGGTGGCCTTCCGCTGGAGGTGTCGCCGTGGTCCTGATCCTGCTGGGCTTTGTGGACTTTGACAAGGTCTTTGGATTTTAGCCTGAGTATGGGAGGAAGCGTTAGTTTTGAGCAAGTAAATGATGTGCTGTGAGTTTTTAAAAACCACTTCAGCATCTGTGTAGAGAAGTAGTTAGGAGGGAGGAACAAGAAGGGAAGCAGGGAGACCCGTTAGGACGCCATCACAATCCTTGAGGTGAGTCCAGGGGGGTGGGTAGTTCAGAAAGAGGGGCAGTGCCAGTGGGGGAGTGACAAGTGTTGGATTTGAGGTATATTTTGAAGTAATGGCTGATAGCATTTACTATCTGTTGGCCTTGGGGTTGTGAACTTTTGTCTTTTCATTTTCTCTCTTTACTGTGGAGAAGGGGCGGGGCAAAAATCACAAAGGGATAAACCCATGAGAATTTATTGAATGTCTGCATTTTTAAAAATAGCATTGGGGGACCTGGGTGGCTCAGGCAGTTAGGTGTTTGACTTTTGATTTCAGCTCAGGTCCTGATCTCACAGTCTGTGGGATCGAGCTCCGTGTCGAGCTCTATGCTGACAGTGCAGAGCCTGCTTGGGATTCTCTCTCTCCCTCTCTCCCTCCCTCTCTCCCTCTCTCCCTCCCTCTCTCCCTCCCTCTCTCCCTCCCTCTCTCCCTCCTTCTCTCCCTCCCTCTCTCCCTCCCTCTCTCCCTCCCTCTCTCCCTCCCTCTCTCCCTCTCTCCCTCCCTCTCTCCCTCTCTCTCTCCCTCTCTCTCTCCCTCTCTCCCTCCCTCTCTCCCTCCCTCTCTCCCTCCCTCTCTCCCTCCCTCTCTCCCTCTCTCCCTCTCTCTCTCCCTCTCTCCCTCCCTCTCTCCCTCCCTCTCTCCCTCCCTCTCTCTCTCTCCCCTTCCCTACTCGAGCCCTGTTTCTGTCTCAAAATAAACTTAAGAAAAAAAGTGTTATGTCATTGACTTTCACCTCCCATCCCCCCCTCTCAATTGTACCTCAGCTTCCTTCCCCCATTTTTAAACTTGGGAGAACTTACATTTTAGCTTAGTGTATTCCTTTCTTCCTACCTCAGGAAGATATATTTCATCAATTTAATGACAAATAAAGGGAGAGACAGTGACTAAAGTTCATCTTTTAAAATATATAATGTCAACTGTGTGATTTAGAAAGAAAAAATAGTATTGAAACAAAACACAAAAGTAGCTGAAATAAAATTACTAAATCTGTAAAATTTAAACATTTTTATTTGACAATTGAAGAAGGTGTAACTTGAGTTATGTTTCTTAGATTGGAAGATTCCATTTTTATAGTTCATGTAAATATTAAACATGGAGCTTTGATAAGTTGTATTATTTAAAGTAGTAAGTTTCCGATTTTGTCAAAATGCATGTAGAATTTTAGCATTTCTCCCATTTACATGTTGATAGATTAAAAAATGGAAGTTGTTTTAGTTAGAATTAATTACAGTGTCGGCTGGTAGTCTTAAAAAATACTGATTTAAGATTTTACCTCTGTCTCCCTCTCATCCAGGGAAGTACCAGACACGGCTTCAGAATGTGACTCCTTAAATTCTTCCATTGGAAGGAAACAGTCTCCTCCCTCAAGCCTGGAGATATACCAGACATTGTCTCCTCGCAAGATATCGCGGGATGAGCTCTCTCTAGAGGATTCATCCAGAGGAGAGTCCCCGGTAACTGCAGATACCTCGCGGGGCTCTCCTGATTGTGTGGGTCTGACAGAAACGAAGAGTATGATCTTCAGTCCTGCCAGCAAAGTGTACAATGGCATCTTGGAGAAATCCTGTAGCATGAACCAGCTCTCTAGCGGCATCCCGGTGCCCAAACCTCGCCACACATCCTGTTCCTCCGCTGGCAACGACAGCAAAGCAGTTCAGGAAGCCCCACACGTCGCCAGGATAAGCAGCATCCCACACGATCTTTGTCATCACGGAGAGAAAAGCAAAAAGCCATCAAAAATTAAAAGCCTTTTTAAGAAGAAGTCTAAGTGAACCGGCTGACTTGATGGAATTCGTTCAAGGGGCATCTTTAAACTGTTACCTCCCATCCTCCACCCCCTCCCTTTTTTTGTTTTAATTTTAGGAATGTAACTCCACTGGGGCTTTCCAGACTGGATGCCACAGTGGAGTGTCCTAAGGGCAACTGTCTACTGTCTGCTTATTTAAATGACTATATAATCAGTTCATCAAGCCAGTTATTGCTGAGAAATCATTAAGAGATGAGACAGTTTACAGTCATTTCTGCCTATTTATTTCTGCTTTGTTATTAGTGATGTATATACAACATTTTGTTGAAAGCCACTATGGACTTACAAGCTTTAATGGACTAGTAAGCCAGCATGGGCTTGCAAAAAGTTCTTGTTTACCACACCATCTTCTTATCTTTCCACAGAGCTATTTACATCCTGGACTAAATAACTTAAAGTAAAACTAATTGCACTACCGTTTTCCAGACTGGAAAAAAAAAAAAAAAATCTCTGCAAGTGAAACTGTATAGAGTTTATAAAATGACTATGGATAGGGGACTGTTTTCACTTTTAGATCAAAATGGGTTTTTAAGTAGAACCTAGGGTTTCTAATTGACTTGATTTCTGGAAATGAAAACCCACGCTTTTATTATGGGAAGCTTCTTTAAATGCATTTAATATTATAAAGTTTCAAGTCCTGCTGTAAAGATCATGTTGTTTTGTTTTTCCCAGGGCTTTCACTGTGATTTACTGCATTGCAGGCTGTATGATAAAATATAAATAATTTAGGGAGAGAAGGCTCTTGATTCCTTACACATGTGGAAGAGTTAAAACTTGATTGAAGGACTTAAACATTCACAAGCTTAAGCTGAGGTTGGGGACGTGGGGATTCAAGCACTTGTTTACAGACTTTGAATAACATCAAAGAAGTTATGGTTTGTGAAGAATTTGTACTGTGGAAAAGATAATAAATTGGAGACATTATTTTGTGGGACTGTGTTGATTTTTGTTGATAACCCTCCACTGAAAACACTATACATTTTCTGGAGAGCTCAGTAAGCGGTCTTGTTGCTTAATTGCACTATAAGAAATAGTGATTTGGAAGTTGTCAACAAGTTTCTTTCCATTTTATATTGTTTGTCATACTTTTATGTAGTTTGAAATGTTTAAATGTTCTAATATCAAGATTAACAAATATAAATTTATGGTGCATTTAGATTGTGTCGTATCAATTTGTAAAGCTTGGGGTTCATTGAACAACTAGGTTATTGTAAGGGTAGCTTTTACCGTGGAGATGGTCACATAGAGCAGAAAAGCACGGTCACGTCTGGGGAGTTTTTGCCTAAATACTTTTTCTTTTAAAAATTCAGTCATAAATGATGCGATTAATGCAGTGTGGATGGATGTTTGGATGAATAGTGGATACGTATTAGGATGGCTTTTTAGCATTATGGCTAAAATATGTAATGTCCAACCCAGTCCCGCTTAGATGAAAATGCTGATTGATAGGAAGTTTATTTGAGATACGCTCCAAAGAAATACTTTATCAAGAATATGAACAGTCACCTGAAGTCTCCTGAAAGTTGTGGTGGTTTATTCTCTCTAGTACTGTTGTTAAAAACTATTGAGGTCTCGGAGGATATTTATATATACAGATACTTATATATGTAAGAGACAGTGTTGCAAGGGCAAAAATGGATTGACTGAAGCAGACGTAGTGTTGTGGACCCATCAGAAGGTAAGATAACCTGATAGGTCAGGAGTTGAGCAGTGGCACTGAAGTTTATGGGGTGGGGAGATGCGTGCAGGAAGAAATGAAAAGCGTTCTGGAAAGTTTCTTCAGAGTGAGGGGAATACCTTTATCTTTCTCCTTCTTAACAACCAGGCAGTTCTTCTCTTTGAAAATTGCAAAAAGGGTGAGACTTTGTGGTTTGACAGGTAGAAGAGGTAAAAGCCGCTGGGACAGGTTATGGGGTGGGAGAGGATGGCTCTAGGGGCTCCTGCCTGGCCCTCAGCCTGTTGAAGGTTAGCAGGGAATTCTGGGTCAAAGCCACCGACGCTGGTGCGTGGGGGCTGGGGTGGGAGAGGCCGACTCTCAGGAACGCATGGTTTGTGCTAACTTCCATGTGCTTATTTATAAACAAATTCAACCAAGGGATTTTCACTGCTGTGTGTTGCTTCTATTACTTGGCGTTAGTACAGTGCTCTGTATTTACAAACTCAACAGAGCATAATTGAGTTTTAGAAAGTCACAATAATTTCCGTATCATATCATTTATGTGTGTAGAGTTGGGCATTTGTATGCTTTTTAAACTACCAGTTTGTTACCTTATTAACCTTATAAAACTATGGTGTTTTTCTGATTTTAAAAGTAATCCCCTCCTTATTGTAAAAAAAACGATTCATGATAGAAAAGTATGAAAGAAGAAAAACGAGCAATTGGGTCAAATTCTACTACTGCCCAGTATAATTGCTTTTCAGACCTTGGTACGTTTTCTGCCAGATCATTTTCTACATATTGATACGTATTTTACATAATTGAAAACATGTATTTAATTTTACATCATGCTTTTCTCTTGATCTAAGCATTTCTCTAACATCGTTAAAACTTCATGAACAACATTTTAATGACTGTCATATGCCATTGTGTGGATTTACATAATACTTGTAATCATTCTTCTATTAACCTTTAGGTTATTTCTGATTTCTGATACGTGAAATACTAGGATTTTACATTTATTGAGCACTCTGTACTAGGCACAGTTTTAAACCCTAATATATATTCTCATATAATCTTTACACCCACCTTGTAAAATAGGTAGTTTTGTTTTGTTTTGTTTTGTTTTTAAGAAATCATTCCACTGATGAGGAAAGTGAGTCCAGAAAGTTAATAGTTTGCTGAAGGTATACCTAGTAAGTGGTAGTGTTAACTTGTAAGTCATACATACCACATGAATTCTAATCAACATCTTAATTCCTTAGAATATATATTTTTAGAAGTGTATAGAAAAGCTTAAAGATAATTTATATGTATGTATGTATATATATATATATATGTATCTACACACACATCGTCTTACATATATACCTTGAGTATAACTGTGAGGTTTCTTATCTGGATAGCCATGTGTATAGCCCCCCAATACTTGAGTGTATGAATGCCCCTTCACACTGTCACTTCTGAATTACCATTTGGTTAAAACTTTGCTAATTTAATCGGTAAATAATGTCTAGTATGGTTGGAAAGGTTTTCATGTTATGTATTTTTCATTTCAGTGAAGTGTCTGTTCATGTCCTTTGCCCATTAAGTTCCTGGGGTCCTAGTGTTTTTCTAAATCTTCTACGGTCTTGCAAATGTAGCTATTCTTGTATTCTCCATTTACGAACTAAAACAGTGATTTTTAAAAATTATGTTTGCAGTTTCCATGTTTATTTTTTAAAGTAAGCAAAGGAAAACCTACATAAAAGTTTTAGTCTTTTCTATTGCCTGTTTTTAGGTCTTGAGTGGTTTTTCCCAAAATATTACAAAGACGATATAGAATCCACTTAATTCGTTCGACAAATATTGAATAGTCCACTGAGCATCACAGACATCAGCTCTACAGGTATAGAGACTAATGTGACCAGCACCTCCCTAAAGGAGCTCCTCAGTATCTAGTAGGGGAGACAGACCGAACAAAAATCCTTATAATACGGGCAGTCACAGAAATGTAAACCAAATGTTGGGAAGGTGGGAGCTAATGGGGAGAGGGGCTATATAGTGCAAAAGTATTTATTAAATCAAGGACCAATGTAATGGTGCTAATTTCCAAGGACATGGAGAGATTTGCTCTGGCTGAAACATTCAGATCCAAGGGCAACTTAGTATTAGGACTTCCACACTAGTAGTCTCGTTCTAGCAAATGAGCTTGCGGTTACTGAGTTCCAGCCGGATACTTTGTAACAGCTGGGAAGGTCCTCGTCCCTGGGGTAAGTTGTTTATCAGAGAGAAGCACAGCATTTGAGCAATCCCCCTGACAGTACTGATAAGACGGTTTCCTTCCGCCTACCCCAACCCCAAAACAAGGTAGTCTTTGTTGAAGGACAGTCTCCTTTAGATTTACCCAGGTAGGCCTGATCTTATCTTGAATCCACTGGCTTCAGGCCAGCCTTGAGGATTTTGCCTCAGTCCCACGCTTGAGCTTTCCTGAGGTTTCCTGCAGGGCTCTGCAGTGGCCCTCGTGGTCCATGACCGTGTTTGCTAGAGGCCCAGATAGGACATTGCAGGGAGGCCTCAGTCCAGATCTTGATTTCTTACCTGTGAAGGGAGTGAGACTGCATCCGGGATCCTTGCATGCGTTACAGGATTTTATCTGCCAGATTCTCCATTGTCCTGATGTCCCAGTTTTTACTGGATTATGCTGTGGTGTCCTCATCAGCCTCCAAAAGTGATTGACACCAGTGCACTCAAGGTGAGGCAGACAGTTTGCCTTCCCCTCCTGGAACAGCGCCGTGGTTGTTTCCCAGGGAGACACAGTTGTGCAGCCATTCCAGATCTCCAGGCCTTAGAGCAACAAGCAGAACTTGTGATTCTGCTGCCTTCCCTCTCCCTGGTTTGCCCTGGCAGATTCCAGTTCCCTGTGAAAGTAGGACTCTAGGAGGCCCTAACTGGGTCAAAATGGTTCTTCACCCCTTGTTTCAGATAGCCACGCTTTAGGGTTTTGTTTTGTTTTTTGATATTCATTTATTTTGTGAGAGAGACAGCATGAACAGGGGAGGGGCAGAGAAAGAGGGGGAGAGAGAATTCCAAGCAGGCTCTGCATTGACAGTGGGACCTGAGATCCCAAACCTTGAGATAATGACCTGAGGTAGAATCAAGAATTGGATTCTTAACCGCCTGAGCCACCCAGATGCCCCAAGTTTCTTTTTTTTTTTAATTGAAGTGTAAT
Source organism: Prionailurus bengalensis (assembly GCF_016509475.1). NCBI lineage: Eukaryota > Metazoa > Chordata > Mammalia > Carnivora > Felidae > Prionailurus > Prionailurus bengalensis. The sequence goes on along the minus strand of NC_057344.1, from coordinate 184,569,637 downwards.
TGGCATGCAATATCTTATTTGTACATGATAGTGATTCAATATTTTTATACATTACAAAATGATCCCCCCCCAATGAATGTGGTTATTCCACATTCATACAAAGTTCTCATACAAAGTTATGTCCTCATACAAAGTTATTACAGTATTATTGACTATATTTTCTATGCTGTACATTACATCCCCATGACTCACTTTATAATGAGGTTTATACCTCTTAGTCCCCTTCACCTATTTTGCCCATCCCTTAACCTTCTTTACTCTGGTGACTGACAGTTTGTTTCCTGTGCCTGTGAGTCTGTTTATTTTGTTTTGCTCTTCAGATTCTACATGTAAGTGAAATTGTATGTTATTTGTCTTTCTCTGACTTATTTCTCTTAGCATAATACCCTCTAGGTCCATCTATGTTGTTGCAAATGGCAAGATTTCATTCTTTTTTTCATGGCTGAGTACTATTTCATTGTATATACGTACCACATCTTTACTCATCTTTCCGTGGACACTTGGGTTGCTTTCATGTATTGGCTATTGTAAATAATGCTGCAGTGACCATAGGGGTGCATATAGTTTCTGAGTTAGTGTTTTGTTTTCTTTGGATAAATACCCAAAAGCGGAATTGCTGGATTGAATGTTCTATTTTTAATTTTGGCGGGGGAGGGGGTGGTGGTGGGATTTTCATACTGTTTTCCTTAGTAGCTGTACCAATTTACATTCCCACCAACAGCATTATAAGGGTTCCCTTTTCTCCACATTCTCACCAAGACTTGTTTGTTTTGTTTTGTTTTGTTTTGTTTTTGGTCCTTTTGATACTAGTTAATCTGACAGGTGAGAGTTGATAGCTCATTGCAGTTCTAGTTTTCATTTCTCTGGTGATTTAAGGGAGCATCTTTTCGTACACCTGTTGGCCATCTGTGTGTCTTCTTTGGAAAAAGTGTTCAGCCCATTGTTTAAATTGGGTTGTTTGTTTATTTGATGTTATGTTGTGTGACTGCTATATATATTTGGGTATCAACCCCTGTGGAATATATGATTTGCAAATATCTTCTCCCACTTAGTAGCTTGCCTTTCTGTGTCATTGATGGCTTCCTTTGCTGTGCTAAAGCTTTCACGTTTTGGCTGCAAATCGTTGTTACATAGCAGCTGCCCTAGTGTTGCAGTTCCGTTAAGAATATCTTGTGTTTACTTCTTAGGTACAGCTTCTTTAATTGAAGCATCGTAGTTCTCAAATAGCCACGTGAGCTAATGGCCCATGTCTGAGAATGTTAACTGCTGAAATACTCTTAAGACCTCTGGTCCCTGAGATGCGGTTGTACCAGATTCTAGGGAGGTTGAAGGACATCACCACTTAGGAACTGGAAAAGGTTTCTAGAGTAAGAATGTGGCTTTTTTTTGTTTTGCTTTGCTTTGTTTTTGAAAATCAGCTATTCAAGTTTGATTCTCCTTGACCAAGCTCTCTATTAACACTCAAGATGTACATCTGTAGCCAAAAAGTAGAATGAAAATAAAAGAAAGGGGGATTGGATTGCAGAGGATAGAATGAAGCCTGGTGCAGCCAGAGGTTACCTTTGACCTTTAAAGGTCAGAAGATGAACCTGGAAATAGGACTGGGCATAGGACCTTGGAAAAGGAGGGGAGGTAGGGAGGGAAAGGGTGCATTTATTGTCAAATCACCAACTCTTATTTAATCCCTGAATATTTCTGCTAATGCCCCTGTCTACTGCCCTGGGACCTTGCCTTCTTCATTCCGAATTTTATTAACTTCCGCAAGCTAACTGAACCAGCCTCACCCTCTTTTATCCTCTTGTGGGTGAGCTCAGCCACACGTTGGATTTTCTCTGATTAAAACCTTTTTGTGCCTTTCCATTGCCTGTAGGATAAAATATAAACGGAGACTAGCGAAAGACCTTGATGTGCTGGGCCCTGCTTTTCCACCATCCCCAGGGCTTGCCATTATGGACAGAACCTAACCAGTTACACAGAACTTCGTGCAGTTTCCTGGAAAAGCCAGGCTGCTTGCCACCCACCTCCCTGACTGCACACTCGCTGCTTTTGCCTGAATGTCGTCTCCTTGGGCCACTAACTCAGGACCTTTAACTCAGCTCCAGGACGTCTCCATTCATGTCCTCAGCGTGGAAGATCCAGCACTTGTGTGGATGTCCAGAATTTTGTTTATCATAGCACCTCCACGTCATGTGGCAATGGCCCGTTGACGTGTTTGCCCAGTAAACCGAACTGTCCAAGTGCAGGGACTCTGCCTTATTTAGTTTTGAACTCCCAGGGACTGGGCTTTTAGGAACTAGATACATAACGTGCCTGATGAATGGATAAATGTCAGACATTATTGCTGCCTTCAATTTTCAGATAGCTAAGGGTATTCATAAGTTTAATGATTAGAAAACAGTTCCAGACTATTTCCCAACATAAATCAGCGTTGCATGCTGTGTTTCCATTGTCTTATATGGAGATTCCAAGGAAGGAAGAGATCAAAATGGCGGGGAATGACTAGTATGCTTTCTTCGCAAAACATATTTTTACAGCTGGGCCCTGAATGATGAGTGAGGTCTGAATAAGCCTAATAGGAGAAACAGATTCTTGTCCTACCAGACTCTGTTTAGGTGTGTGCTTTGTACAGATAGCCTGTTCTGTTTGGAGCTCAGCCCCTCTCCTGGGCCCAGCATTTAATGGCTATGCTACCTATCTGGTAATTAATGCGATTTCTTATACTGTTAGATCTCACTCTTTCAATAATGGCAGAGTGAGCATCTATGATGTGCCGAGTGCTGGGCATACGGCAATAACTAAGATAAACGTAGCCCTTTCTTACCTTGTTGAGCAAATCCATAGATAATTGTTAGCATTAATATGTGTGTTATTAGTGCCATGAAGAAAAAAGTCCCCAGAGCCATGGAATTGCTTGATGGAGGTCAAGAAGGACCCTGCTGAGAAAGAGACATTTGTGCTTCACCTTGCAGATTCCGTAGGAAACAGACAAGGAGGAGAACAGGTTTCTAAGTGGCCCAGGCGGTGGTAACAGCATGTGCAGAAGGACACCAGAAAGGGAAGAATTGGGTGTGTTCCAGAAGCAGAAAGGAGGTCAGTATGACTGGATTGTGGCCAGGGCGTTAGAGGAAGGGGCAGGATTGTGCAGGGCCTTACAGGCCATAGTTAAGATTTTAGACTCGATTCTGAATCGGTGGGAAGGAATTGAAAGGGTTAAAGCATGGGAAAAAACATTCTCTTTTATTTATTTTATCTCTATTGCTTCCAGATAGTTTGCAGGGTAAACACATTGGTTTATATGGCCTTAAATTCCCTCTGAGCACCTGTCACTGAATTAGATACTCAGTAAATATTTAGCAATTTGGCTTCCAAATGGCGGGAGACAAGTGTAAGGCCAAGAGCGAGAGGGCACTTCAGAGGACTAACCCTTGACAGAATCTGGGGAGCAGTGGGAAGCGAAGTTAGCAGGGTGGTCAGCACCTTCAGTTAGAGGCTTCGTATTAGCTCCAGTGGCTGTAACAAAACATCATAGGCTGGGGGGCGGGGGGCCGAAACAGCAGAAACTTATTTTCTGAGTCTTGGAGGCTAAAAGCCCAAGACCAAGGTGCTAGAAAGGTTGGGCTGTGTTAAGAGTCCCCTTTTGGGTTTGCTCACAGCTGCCCTCTTGCTGTGTCTTCACATGGTGCACGTACATGTGAACACCCCCACACACGCAGAGAACGTGCCAGTCCTATCAGATTAGGACCCCACCCTTATGACCTAGCTTATGCTTAATTACCTCCCCGTAGGCTCTGTCTCCAAATACAGTGACCTTAGGAGTTAGACCTTCAACATACGAATTTGGGGGGACACAGGTAAATATATAACGTGAAACCACCAAAGTGGCGATTCTCAGTCGGGGGGGGGGGGCGGGTATGAGTCGGTAGAACTAAAGATCCTTCTCAAACTTGATATTTAAAGGACCTTGGGAGTCCTTGGGAGTTTCAGTTTTGCTTAATCCTAGGCTAGAGACTCAGAATCTCCATTTTTTTCAACAATCTCTCTGGGATGATTCTGATTGTATCAGGAAACGGTTGCTATATTTCTGTATTTGGGAAATATATTCCATTCCCTCTTTCCACTTTCTCTGTTTTTGTTTTTGGTTTTGGTTTTGGTTTTTTTTTTCCTGATTAGAGTTGAGAGAAGCGACCATTTTCTAGGCCTGCACAGGAAACACACCTGGCCTTTAGCTCTCTTACGCTCTATTATTTGCCCTGCCGTGACTGACTGGACTGCTAAGCCACAATCTTCTGTGTCGTTGGCTGGATGAGTGCCTTTCACGTCTAACTTTCCCACAAGTGGATTGCAAGGCCGAGATTCGAAGGAGAGAAAATAGGAAGCACAGTTATGAGCTCAGAAATTTTAAGAGGATTGCATTCAGTTGCAAGTCACAGAAGACACGACTAAGCAACGAGTGGCTCGAAGAATCAGGGGTTTCGTGTCCTGCTCTGACCGCACGCGCAGAGGTAGGACGGTGGCCCTGTGATGCCTTGAGACTGAGCCCCTCCACTCTTCACGTACTCATCCTGAGTTGCCTCGTGGCCCAAGATCACTGTGCGACTTCTGGCATCACGCTCGCGTGCCAGCCAGGAAGAAGGTCAAAGGCATCATGGTGGTGCCAGCTGACACTAGTCCCTTGTGAAGAGCTTTTCAGGAAGCCCCACCCAGCACCTGCCTCTTTTCAGCTCCTCGACCGGAACTGTGCCCACATGGCTATCCTCAGCTGGAGAAGCTGGGAAATAGAGTGGTTTAGCACGTATGCATGTACGCGTCTGCGTATGTCTGTTGCTGCCCTCGAATACACCTGGGGTTCTACCGGGAAGAAAGGAGGGTGCAGCGGATGTTGAGTAAGTAACTAGAAACGTCTGCCGCAGGGACAAGGTGAATTCTTACGTCTAACTCTACCTGGGAACTCTGCTCTCCAGGGCAGAAGTGTGCGTGGATGCAAGAGAGTGTCACCGGGCGCTTGCCTGACCCTGAGATAAATCGTAAAATGTTTTGAGTTTCTACCACGTGCCAGAAACCATTCGAGATGCCGGCGAATACAAAAGGGACAAAAGTAAGCACAAGGGACAAAACCCCTGCCCTGGAGGGGTCTGCACTCCAGCGGGGGACCCCATAAACAGAGGCCCTATGTAGTACGTGGGGTGAAGGACATTAGGAATGCCCAAGCAGTGGGGGTGGAGCTGATGGGCTGCCATGTTCAGATGGGAGCTCAGGGAAGTCCGGGGTTAGGAAGCGGGCACTCGAGTGACAACGCGAAGTGAGGGACGGAGTCGTGCCACGACCCCGGAAGGAGCGTCCGAGGCAGAGGCATCGGGAACAACAGATACGAAGGCCCTGGGTTCTTTCCGTACTTCTGATGTTTGCTTGTTTTATGGGTTCTCACATTTTGGTCTTAATTTCTCCATATGGACATTGGTGGGTGCCATTCAAAAGGGCCACTCGGTAGGGGTACCGGGTGCTTTCCTCCCGCTTTGGAAGAAGCGAGGTGCCTGAATGTACGTCTTGAGCAATTAAACGCCTTTGCTCCCTTCTCTCCACCGCCTGAATCCTGTTTCCTTAGTGCCTTATTCTTTGGGAGACTAGACGCTGTTGTAATTATGAAAACGGACTTTGGCGTCTTGAGAGCTCTGAGCAGGAGCCCTGATACTTCCTGTCTCTGATATTAGGCAAATAACTGATCCTCTCAGAGTCTGTTTGCTCATCTGTGAAGTCGGATGCTGGTGCCTCCTTCATTATGTTGTGAGTATCAGAGGAGATGATATGTGTAGAGGGCCCACCACAGCCTGGGTGACTCTCAGGTATCCCTGCCCTTTCCCCTTCCTTGTGATCTGCAACCCCCAGGCACGTAGAATATCTGGGATGAGTCAAGTGCTGTCCTATGAATAAAAAACTTACACTTGACCAGCGTGTGAGAGCCTCTTGTCACATTTATATTCTTAAAAAAAAAATTTTTTTTTAGTGTTTATTTAATTTTTGAGAGAGAGAGAGAGAGCGAGAGCGAGAGAAACAGAGCATGGGTGGGGGAGGGTTAGAGAGAGAGGGAGACACAGAATCTGAAGCAGGCTCCAGGCTCCGAGCTGTCAACACAGAGCCTGATGTGGGGCTCGAACCCACAAACTGCAAGATCATGACCTGAGCTGAAGTCAAACGCTCAACCGACTTGTTTTATGGGTTCTAATGGGCACCCAGGTGCCCCTCTATTCTTTTTTTAAGAAGTGTTTATTTATTGAGAGAGAGAGAAAGAGAGAATGTGCACAGTAGCGGGGGAGGGGCAGAGAGAAAGGAGCAAGAGAATCCCAGAGCCCAATATCAGGTTCCAACTCACAAACTGTGAGATCACGTCCTGAGCTGAAACCAAGAGTCAGATGCTTAACCGACTGAGCCACCCAGGTGCCCCATCATATTTATATTCTTCAATGAAGTTACATTTGCCAGCCTGTTCCTGCACCCCACCCCAAAGTCTTTTGAGAGGTTGAGATGAGAGACCCTTAACTACTGGAGTGTCAGCAGTGCTGCTCCCCCTGAAATGTCATCATCAGGGACTGTCCACTTGTACACTCCATCCCCAACCTCTCCCTGTGCCTCTTTGGTGCTGGTTCCTTTGCTCCGTGTCACCTTTCCACCCTTGTCATGGAGCCCAGTCTCTGGTACCATCCCCTTTCTCTATGTCCATCGACAACATTCTAGCTTTCTTCCTGTGTTCTCCTCCCAGAATTTCACAACACATCATTGCAATCGCCTGGAACTTGCTCCCACTCGTCCCTGGTTCCCCAGCAGAAATCCCACATAGAGATTAGCAGAGCCAACTAACTCCCTTTTCAGCTCTGACTCCCAGGTTGTTCCAAACAGACCCCCTTTCCAACTTCTATCAGTGGCCGCTCAAGTCCTTACGACGCCTTCACATCACCCACAACACCACCATGCCCTCCGGCCCAGGAACAGATGGCTTATTTGGTATGAGCATCTTCAACTTCTTATCCTGGAACCTACAAAATTATCTATGTGTACAACTATCCTTTCCTCTTTTCTACACTATCAGAGGAAAAGTTGGTTATTTTTCTTGCCAAGAGTCATCCAGCCTTCCTGTTTGTGAACTTTGTGCTTTCCTGTTTTTCTTGGGATTTGACCCATTGCCTCGTCTTTACTATATCTTTAATATTTCTCTTACCATGGCATTTTTAAAAATTGTGAAACAGGCTCAAATCTTTATTATCTTAAGAGAAAAAAAAACATAATTGTCTCTAGCTTTTATATATATCTTGCCCAAGCATCTAGGAAGGAGGTCAATGATTATATACCTAATTTTTAAATTATTTTATTTATATTATATATTTATATAATATATTATTTATATAATATATAATATATAATATAATTATATATTATATATTATATAATATATAATAAATATATTATTTATATAATATATATTTATATATAAAACATTTATTAAATTAATGAAGGACTCAGTGAAATGGTAAAGCTATTCAAAGAAAATGGAAAACTAGGTATATAAAGTCATTAAAAGGGTGCTAGGATGAAATTGCTAAATCATACATAACATAAATCATAACTTTTGAGTTATAATATTTTCATTTCCATCTCTACAGGGACAAATTTCATTTTCATTCACATTGAACAAAAATAATGTCCATCTCTGTGTTTTTATGAGTTAGCATTTACCCTTACAGAGTCAAAAAATATCCTAGATAGTAAATAAAGTTGCACCATCCTAGAGAATCAGAATAACTCCGGACAGGCTTGTTGTTCAACACAACACTGAAATGACAGTCAGAAATCTCTCTGCCAACTTCTGGGGTTTGGACACCATTTCTAACAGCTATCCCTTGTGATCATAAATAATCTCTGAGGATTATCCTTGATCACTAAAGCTGGTCTAATTTTATTTTGTTCTGATTCATTAACTCATTAACATTGGTGCAGCGGGAAGTATTTATATATATATATATATATATATATATATATATATATATATATGTGTATATATATATATACACACACACTTATATTTATATTTATATATTTATATTTATATATTTGTATATATTTTTTACTTATATAAAATATATATATTTTACTTATATATACTTTATATTTATATTTTATATAACTATATTTTATAAATATAAAATACTTATATATATTTTTACTTATATAATATATATTATATATATTTATATTTATAAAAATATATTTTATAAATATAAATATATTTTATATCTATATATTATATATTTATATATCTATATATATTTTTACGTATATATTATATATAAATATATATATTTTTTACTTATATATATAAATTTTTTTTACTCATATATATATACACATATATATATGTGTATGTGTATATATATATATATATATATATATATATATGTAAAAGTTTCCTTGGAGTATGGTCAACAAATCTAGTGATGTGTCGTATTGAACAACTACTATGGCCAAAAAAAAAAAAAGAAAATGTAACCTCTGTCTGAGTCCATTCTCACATGGAATCTAGTATTATATTTTCAATGGGCTCTATTATTCCAGAGAAATCTTTATTGCTCTTATTTGCATTCGTGTTCTGTGACTAGAAAACCAAAGCCAAGGAATGTATTTCTACCAGTTTTGCTTGCAGTACCTGTAAATGTTAATGAATTTATGAATTTCTCTCTTTCCTTGAGACACCTCCCCCCCCCTCCCCCCCAGCAATCTGCTAGGTACTGATTTGCCAGGAAATGATTTTTCTTTTCCATATAAAATTCCAGGACCTCAAAAACCACAGAAAAGTTGCCAGAATGGTCTCTGGGGAGGGCTTTGTGAGCTTTGATTCCACATATGAAGCACACTTGTTGCCCGATGAGGGGCTTATCATACCTTGTTAAATGAGATTTATTTTCGTATGAGACTTCAACTATAGCTTTGCTTACCCAGTTAACTTCCTAACCATATCCTGCTTAAAACCAAAAACCAAAAACCAAAAAACAAACCAAAAGAACCTCTTATTGACCTCTTGGAAAACTCTCGTGTTTTTAAAGCAAAGGGACTTAGTAAAGTATTTGTCTCTGAATTTTGAGGTGTCCGTGAGGACAAAACATAATTTAAATAATGTTTTATTTCAGTTTGCAAAAGCATAGTCTAAAACCCAGATCAGCAAACTCTGTACAGGACCAGATAATAAATGTTTCCAGTTTGTGGGCCATGGCTCTCTCTTGCAAGATTTGTGCTCAGATCTGCCATTGTAGCAGGAGGAAACTATAGACAATATGTAAACAATGGGCTTTCCATTGACTGACCTGTGGTGAGCTGGATTTGGCTCATGGACCAGTTTGCTAACTCCTGGTTTAGAGATGGGCGCCTGGGTGGTTCAATCAGTTAGGCATGCTCTGTGCTGACAGCTCAGAGCCTGAAGCCCACTTCGGATTCTGTGTCTCCCTCTCTCTCTCTCTGCCTGTCCTCTGCCCATACTTTCTCTCTCTCTCTCTGTGTCTCTCAAAAATAAATAAAACATTAAAAAAAAATTTAAAGTTTAGGGATAGTGCAAGAAGAAAGAGAAAGGGCTTTATCATGTACCCGTAACAAAATAGAACATTAAAAATAATACCAAGATACAATAAATAAGTAGCTAAATAATATCCCCAAACAACCACAATTATATTCACCTTATCAATTTTTTTTTCCGGTTCATGTGATTAATACTTTTTGCACAGGATGTTGGGTCTTCAGTCTGTTTTTACAAAGTTGCTGCTTCTGGATTGAAAGAGTCCTGGAAGTCATGACTCAGTCCCCTGACCTATTTGGTAGTTGGCTAAGGGGTGTCAGCTTAGAAGTCTGTACCTATGAATCCATTACTTAAATTATCAATAGGTAAGAGTAACTAGTCCTTTTCATTGAGGTTCTGAGGATGTGTGTCTTTGTAAAACACCTACTTTTAGCCCGTGGCTTATAGCAAAGTCTCCAGGTAGGCATAACAGGAAAGCCAGAAGTCGATGACAGGATTGAGTAGTGGTGACACTTTTACTTTTTATTTATTTTTACAGGAGTCAACGATATTGGAATGGAGGAAAGCAAAATCATCTGTAAGGGTGATGTTATGAATAACTATTTTATGAGATTTGGGCAAGGACATTGACAACTCTTTGGGATATTCCTAAAACATACGATCTCGAAGAAAAAAAAGGTTAAGCCTTTTTTGGGAAGGTTAAGCTTCTCCTTTCCATTTAGCTCTCAGGCAGCTCTCACCTTTATTTTTTCCCCTGGACTCAATCCGTTGCCCTTTTCTCTTATCCATTGTGTGTTTTTCTGAGAAATGTTTTTCTATTACTCTGATATCTGATGGGCATTGAGGAGGGCACCTGTTGGGATGAGCACTGGGTGCTGTATGGAAACAAATTTGACAACAAATTATATTTAATATAAAAAATCTGATATCAAGTGTCTCTATACTAACAAATTGCATTTTTGTAAATCTTGCCAATTCTCATAATCTCCACCCGGATGTCTCCACCCGTAGGTCTCAGAATCATAGAAAAGGAGACTCAATCTGTTTAAATTGGAACTTCTTGGAACTTCCATTCTTACCCTGATGGGGTAACTGACCTGCCATAAACAATGTAAAACAGATCAATATATATGAGGAAGTTAGTTTCAGGCATTAAAAAACAAGTAATGTCAGACCATTTCTTAAGAAAAGGGAAGTATATCAAGTGAACCATGTACGTCACCCAGATGTCTGCTTGGGGCACTTTTTGGACTGCAGTGGGGTGTGCAGGTGCATAGGGGCTTCTTATGGGTTCTTGGCTATAAGTTAGGCTGTGCATACAGAGAGTGGCTTCATAAGGCTTACGAAAGACTGGTTGCTGATGGGCCAGTGGTTGTGAAATGCTGTGAAACGTTGAGTTTTGGCCAGTCCAGGATGGAATGTGTTCAGTGAACACTGGGCATTCAGTTGAGGCCATATTCTAGGATTAGGAACCATGCCCTAGACCAGAGGTTGGGAAACTATGGCCAAATCTAGCTTGTGGCCTTTTTTTGTGTGGCCAATGAACTATGATTGTTTTTGTTTTTTTTTTTTTTACATTTTTAAGAGGTTGTTCAAAAGCAACAGCAGCAGGAGGAAGAGGTGAGGGAAGAAGAAAAGGAGGAAGAAAAGAGGAAAAAGGAGACAGAAACCGTACATTGCTCATAAGGCTAAAATATTTATTACCTGGTCTTTTATAGACAGTATTTTCTACCCCCCTATAATATAGTAAAGGCCTCATCCTGGGATGAAGAATGAATATGAAATAGAACCACCCTAACAAAACAAACAATCAAACAAAAAAAAAAAAACCAAGAGTAAGGAAATTAGCCAGTAATTAGCTGCTTTGCAAAACAAAACTAAACCTTTTTTAAAGAAAACAATTCAGACTCCACAGATGGCCCGCAATGTTTAGCATACAACGAAACATTGCTAGACACATGAGAAATTAGGATTGTGCTACCTATGGTCAAGGAAACAGTAACCAGTCAATAGAAATAGACTTTGATATGACCCAGACATTGTACTTAGTAGACTAGGACCTTAAAACTACCATTATATGTACGTTAAGAAACTAAAAGGAAAGGATGTACACAATAAATTAACAAATGGGATACCTCAGTGGAGAAATGGAACCATATGGAAATTCTAAAACTGTATTAAGATATTGCAAGTGGAAAGTTTACTGGATGAATTAAACAGCAAATTGGAGACTTCAAAAGAAAAGGACAGTGAGCTTGAAGAGAAGGCAATAGAATTGTCCTCTCTGAGGAAGAAAGATAAAAAAGATGAAGACAAGGAACAGACCCTCAGTGACCTCTGGGAGACTGTTAAACTGTCTAGTAAGAATCCAAGAAAGAGGGGGAGTGGAGTGGAAAAATGAGGAAATAATATCTGACAGTTTCCCAAGTGTGGTAGGAAAATAATTATTCATCTAAGAGCTCAGCAAATTCTAAACGAGTACAAAGAAAACCATACTTAGACACATCATAGTCATCCTTCTGAAAACCAAAGATAAAAGGAATATTTTAAAGACAGCCAGGGGAAAAAAAAGACCAAATATTTACAGAGGAACAGTCATGCATCTGACAATGCTCCCAAGAAACAATGAAGGACAGAAGAAAATGGAGGAACATTTTTAACATTTTGGAAGAAGAGGAAAAAAATACCTGTCATTCAAGAATTCTCTATATAACATGGATATCCTTCAAAAATTAGGAAAATAAAGAGGTTTTCTGATAAATAAAACCAGAAAACTTGTGGCAAGCAGACAGGCACTGCAAGCAAGGCTAAAGGAGTTTTTTTTTAGCCTAAAGATAATGATATCAGTGGAAACAATGAAACGATGAAAACAAATGAAACAAACAAGAGGAACAATGAAAACAAACAAGAAAGATGGGAAAAATAGAGGACCAATAGTAAGATAGTGGAATTAAACACAATCATATTAATTACTTACAGTGAATTGACTGAACTCTTTCTTTTTTTTTTTTTAGGGACACTTGATTTTTTTTTTAAGTTTATTTATTTTGATAGAGAGAGGGAGAGAGTACACGTGAGCAGGGGAGGGCCAGAAAGAGAGGAAGAGAGAGAATCCCAAGCAGGCTCCATGCTGTCAGCGCAGAGCCCAACAAGGACTCAAACGCATGAGCCTTGAGATCATAACCTGAGCTGAAGTCGAGTTAGATGCTCAACTGACTGAGCCACCAGGGCGCCCTTTGACCAAACTCTTTATTTAAGAGGCAGAGATTGGATAGAAATGTAAGACTCAACGATACACTAATTATAGACAATGCAATTTAAGTGCATGTAAATATATGTATTTTGAATGAAAGAAGGGAAATGATATGCAATAAAATAGTAAGCGTAAGAAAGCTGCTGTGCCTAAATCAGTTTCACACAAAGTAGACTTCAAGACAAAGGTGTTTATTGCATGTAAATAGGGACTTTTCAAAATGGTGAGTTAATTCACCAAGACGTCTCAGAAACCCTAACTACATATATGGATGCACAGGATAACAGACCTTTAAAACACACGAAACAAAAACTCACAGAATTAAAGCAGGGACTAGACAAAGCCACAATTATAACTGGAGAATTTCATACCTTGTTTTCATAGGTTGGTGGATAAGAAGGCAAAATGAGATCAGTAAAAGAAGAGTGGGAGAGGGGTGCACCCCCCTTCCCCCCCCCCCACTGACCACTTATGCCCTGATCTCTTGTACACATATTTGAAATGTCTTTCCTTTACTTCTCTGTTTATCGAAAGTATGTGAAATCAACTAAGTAAATTATGACACCTATGTTGTGGTTCTCTTTGTTCTGGGACGGTAGAAGTCTATGATTATTTAAATAAGAGGGGAAGCCCAGCACATTTATCACCTTGGTACAAGTCAATTGACAGGGCCGGTCAATTACAACATCTCCACTGGCCTGGTATCTCGCTCACTACCTGCAAACATTTGCTTGCTCAATAGGGACACGTGCAAAGCTTGGCATCACTTTGGTTTTCTTGTTTTCTTTTGTTCTGTTTTCTGTTTTGTTTTACTCTCTTCTGTGGTGTGACATTATGGCCGTACTATTTATCATTTTCAATTTGTTTATTGCAATTATTTGAAAACAATATCAGAACAGATACCCTAGGGTTTTTTTGGCCATTTTTGCCTTTGGCAAATTTTTATTTAAAAAAAAAATTTTTTTTAACGTTTATTTATTTTGGGGACAGAGAGAGACAGAGCATGAACTGGGGAGGGGCAGAGAGAGAGGGAGACACAGAATCGGAAGCAGGCTCCAGGCTCTGAGCCATCAGCCCAGAGCCCGACGCGGGGCTCGAACTCACGGACCACGAGATCGTGACCTGAGCCGAAGTCGGACGCCCAACCGATGGAGCCACCCAGGCGCCCCCTTTGGCAATTTTTTCTAAGCTCTCTTCTCCTTCCTTCCTTTCCCATCGTGTCTTCTGTTCCTTGGTTCACAATGCTTGGGGGAGATTTCTTAGCTGTAACCCGGGCTAGGAGAGAGGACTGGCCTAACACACTCATGATTCAGCATTATAGACACGTTGACCTGTGTGGGTAGGTGGGAAAATAGCAAATTGCATTTGTATATAGAAGACTTTGCATATTTCATTAAGTTCTACGTCACGGAAGTCTATGAGTTACGGAGCTCGGAGAGCTAAAGCTAATATTATGTTAGAATCTTGTCTTCCTACTTGACTAGACTGGCCCTTCCGGGTATGGCACAACACCTTCACTTTGTAAATTTCCAAGCTGATAACAACCCTCTGGGCTTTCTCCTCCTTTCTCATTTGGTCAATAGTCACTCACGATATTTTCTCTTCCCTTTGAGCCAAAGTGGGGCCTCAACCATGTTTTATTTAGATGGCACAGTTCAATTTCCTCAACGGTGCCAGAGTGAGGTATCTGGAGATCTCCCAAACAAATGCAAATTTTCAGCTTTTCTTAAACCAACAAGGACAAAAAGGAAATTCTGGGCATTACTAAGCCTGGGCCTGCTCCTTCAGTCAGGTGGCCTTCTGAGTTTGTTCCTCCTCCTACACCCTTCTACAACCTCCCAAATACCCTAGAGTTTGGAAAAGTAAAAACAGGTTTGGAGAGCTCTGATTTAAGGCAGGTAAGTGAAGGGGTTCAGAGCAAGTCTCCCCAAAATGTGACACTTTGGCATGTGGACTATTTTGAACTGAAGGCAATTGAGACCCTGTGAACTACAAGAAAGTTTTACCCCGCCTTTATCTACCTTGATGACTCTAGACTGGGGTCTTTCCCAGAATTAGAGTTATGAGCAGAGATACATGTTATCGGAGGGACCCATCTGTATGACAGAGCAAATATCTAATTATTGAAGCATCTTCTCTTTTTATTGTTCTGTGAATTGTCCTCCCCTTTAAAGCCGCAGACCCTTATCCCTTTCCTTAGCTTAGGATGGCATAAATACATCCGTTTACTTTTCTGCCTCTGAACGCCTCATGTATGTGGGGTTCCTATGCATACAAAATTAAATTGGAGTTTCTTCTGCAAATCTGTCTCATGCCAATTTACTGCTTAGGTCAGCCAGAAGAACATTTCAAAGGCGGATAAAAATTCCTCCTCTCCAACAGTTTTGGCAAACCGGCCAGGAGACCTCACTTGGATGAGCACTGCTCATCCCAAAGCTGCTGCTCCAGAAAGATCTCAGGGCCTCTGATAAGAGCTGGCCAAAAGTGAGAATTCTTACCTATGTGAGGCTTCCAGATCTCTACCTGCAGATTACAGTAGCAGCAGCTGCAGAGTGTGGAAGTCCTCTTTTTCTTTTCTAAGGTTAGATTAGCAGGAGAAAGTTCTTGTGGAGCTGGTTTCTTGGGTCTTAGCAGCCCTGGTGATCCTTTGGCTCCTGGAGTCGTTACTGTTTTTGTGTCTGTTGTGTCGTTTGTCTTAAGGGAGGAAACCTAGGGCAGAACACAGACGTGGGCCCTGTAAGACTGCTATTCTAGCTGACCTCACACCCTGGTGCATTCACAGTCCTCATCAGGACCAGCGTCCGTTCGGACAAAATTTGCAATGGGTTAACGTGAACATGAGATAGAGGCTGTTGCTAAGGAACATCTTGGAACCCAGAGCTGCAAAATCGGTGGGCACGGGGTGAGAGGTATTAGTTTGGTCCCAAGAGACTCGAGGCTTAGCCAAAGCTGTTATGTGCATATCAGAAGAAACAAACGAGGCTTTCCTTTCATCTTATTCGATGATCTGAGAGCTTGGTGTTGTGACCGGTGAAAATATTCTCTGTGTTCTCCACCATCCAAGAGGGGTAGTTACTGAAGTACAGCTTGGTGGCCAAATAGACTGGAGTTCCAAGCAGCGTTCTCTTTGGCCTACTGGTGGGGAAATTTGTCAGAAGGAGCCTCGGTCTCTAAGGGGCCTTTGTTGTCTCAACCTTCATTGCTTTCCTAGTGTTGGAAAAGTCCCATTGCTGTGACACCTATGTGGTGTCACAGATTGACGAGTTTATGACTGGAGGCATCTCACGTTGTCATGGGAAACCGCACTACACCATCCTTACCACCTGTGCAACAAAGGCCTTCGTTTTTTTAGGCTATCTGTGAGAGTGAACTTTCTGGATCTAGTGAGGGCTACGTAGTTTACACTGTCTTACAGGATGCCTCCTTTGCTTTGGGTCAAGTCACAAAGAGGCTTCCTGGTTTGAGTTGCTCTTCAGAGATCCTACTGGTCAATGCCCACGTGACGGATCCTTTGAATGGCCTGTATTTGAAAGGAAAATAATTTAGAGAGCTCTCATCCTTAATGATTTATTGACACCCGTGGAGAGACCAAATTCAAAAGAGGACATAAAGAAATGTAATCACTAGCCT
Organism: Prionailurus bengalensis; assembly: GCF_016509475.1. Lineage (NCBI taxonomy): Eukaryota > Metazoa > Chordata > Mammalia > Carnivora > Felidae > Prionailurus > Prionailurus bengalensis. Next base: position 184,553,201 of record NC_057344.1, on the reverse strand, counting down.
TAGAGGCTCACATAAGATGAAAAAACAGACATTAGAATAAAAATTAAATCCAAAGTAAATTCCCCTTCTCAAAATTCAGCCCCATTTCTCTATTTTAATTTCCTGTTTTTTCTACAAGATCGATGAGAGAACACTGTAGCCCCATCTCTAGGCCTAGGGTATAAAGTTACCCCCCCCCCCCCCATAAATGTTGAAAGTCAGGAAGCAAATTTTGCAGAGAAGCCTGGGACACGCAGTGGGGCTCACTTTGCTGGACTCCCTAATCAGGTTCTGCCAGTTTCAAGCCTTCCTATGCAATATCTTTTGTAGACATATCCTGGATCCCCACCAAAGGAAGTCGTGTCCCTTGGACGGCAGCCGGACCTTTCCAGAAGATTCTACCAACTTTAGAGAAGAATTAAATCAGTGACCATTCACAAATCATGCCCCCCTCCCTGCGGAGAGGAAAAAATGAGGAGGATTTCTCCAAGGCCCTCCTGCAAAGGATTAGCTGACAGCGCGATGTTCAGAGACTGATAGAAAAGGGAAAAAAAAATCTCACGATGCTCTTTCCTTTCCAAATCCAGCCCCATTGGTTACTGATCTGTTCTGTTTCCAATATAGCTATGGACTTCCCGCCTGGGACATGCAGGCTATTAGTTCTTTCTTTTGGCTATCTTTGGGAGTGACTGGATCTTGGGAAGATAGAATCCTCTGCACACTCTTTGAGGACCCGTCTTACAAGGGGCGTGATTTAATACTGCCAGAAATATTTACTGTTTGTCCTGGCTGAAGACTGAGAAGATATTTAACATATACATATATGTATATGTTAAATGTGTGTGTGTATATATATTTGAGGGTATATATATACATATACATATGTATATATATGTGTGTGTATGTATGTGTGTGTGTGTGTGTGTGTGTGTGTATTCATTCTAGGGTAGGTCTGTAATCAAAAGTTGGCCAGATCGGAAGCATAATAGAATTTTTAAAAGCCTTTCTCCCCTAAGTTAGAATACAACCATGTACCCAGAGGGAAAGAAACAAATCCCCAGTTCCTTGAGGGTTTAAAAACAACTGTCCTCATTTCACAAATCTTTGCAGAACTAGAAATATGGCTCTGAAAGAGTTCAATGTCAGTCTGTCCTTCTCACCAATCCCCAAACCTCCCCCTTTTATCTTAAAAGGCTTGTAAGTATTGTCCCTAGGAAACCTTCTTGGTGGAATTTGTGACTTTGTGATGTAGATTTTCTATCCCCCTCTTCTTTTGGACCTAAGAGCCATTATTTGAAATGCAAACTGTAGAGGGAGGTTTCTTATCAGAAGAAAAAAAAAAAAAAGGAGAGAGGAAATAGTTGGAATTTGGGCAAAAGCGAAAGCTCCACAAATATTAGTAACCGTAAGGTCTCTGCATCTGCTCATGTGTATCTACATGTATATGTGTTGTAGATGTGTGATATTTTTCTACCTCCAGATGGTGTTGCCAAAATTAATTTGTAAAGACTTCTATTTAGTTGGTTTGCAAGCAAGTACTTATAAGGATTGGCTATGCTAAAATTCTGAGAAAAATCAAAACTAACCCAAATGTTTTTCAGGTTCACGTAATCTAGGATTAATCTTTAACAAATAAAAGCTAATTGAAGTTTGTTGGTTTGATTAAAATAGGCATGCCTTTAGAGTTATCAACATTAAATGTAATACTTGTATTCTACCTAGGTTTCCTAAAGTCAAGTAAGCCCCTGTTATCTCTGTTAAAGAATTCGTCAGCAAGAAATAAAACCCAAAGATGACGTCTGGTTATTTAATATCACATGAAATTTTTACGGTGAATCCAAGCATAATTATTAAAAACAAACGAATGAAATAGATGGAAGTAAAATAAAAGTTTACAAGTGACCTGTTCGGCAGTATTTATGTTTTATGGTACGCCTACTAAATAATTCCCCAAATCTCCTTTGCATTTTGCTAAGTTAGATTAAATGATGAAAATTCATTGTATGTCTAGGTCATTTCCAAATAAGATGAAATACTTGAAATATTAATTGCTAAACAAAGCTAAGTTTGCCAACTCTTACCTTCTTATTACAGAGAAGCTGAAGATAAATTTGGGTCTACTGGTAAACACGTTTTGAGTTTATTGAAAGTTTGTACTATGAGAAAGCACACATTCTGAGAAATTATGAAATGTATTCATAGATTCGGCAATCTAAAGAATGCTGGTGTAGTCGTTGACAATTGCTCATTTAGTTTTCACTAGAAACTAAGGGTTTTTAGAAGTTAAGAATTCTAATTAATATAGGTAATTAAAGCTACTAGAAATAATAAGGGAAACAGCTCTGTATGCAGGAAGTGTAGGCTGTGTTTTTTTGTAAGAAAACATGTGAGGAATGGAGATGCATTTTTGTTTACGGAAATAAAAGTAATTTTGTCTTAAAGATTTTTTCAGGGTGTCAAAGAGAACCAGGGACAAATTAGAGTAGACATAGAAAGTTGTAGAAGGTTTATGAAAAGGGGATCTTGGGAAAGGAATTTGATGAGTGATCAAACTGGATAAGAGTGAATGAGTCTGTTATAAGGGTATTAAAAATAAGCTTTAATATCAATAGTGTACTTATATAAAACCAGAACTTAATTTTATTTCATCTGTGAAAAAGACGAGATTTTCTTGAACTATTGGTCTGCTCCATAAGATTGTAAAATATATATTTGTTTCCTTTTTAAAGTTATCTGCCTACGAAACAAAGATTCTATGCTCTGCTAAAATAATTTCCTGTGTTTATCAGGTCTTTGATTAAGAAAACAGAATCCTTTTAATATTAAAAGAGCTAAGTTTTGCCAATGACTATGTAAGCTTTTGTATTTGCCTTTAAAAATCTTTTATTGTCACTGGTTAAATAGATAACTATTATTTCACAATGACCTACATTCCTGTCGACCAAGTGCTTTAAAATCTTTTTTTAAAAAAATATTTTGACAAACATCCCCAAATCAAATCTTTTTTTTTTTAATTTTTTTTCCAACGTTTTTTATTTATTTTTGGGACAGAGAGAGACAGAGCATGAACGGGGGAGGGGCAGAGAGAGAGGGAGACACAGAATCCGAAACAGGCTCCAGGCTCTGAGCCACCAGCCCAGAGCCCGACGCGGGGCTCGAACTCACGGACTGCGGGATCGTGACCTGGCTGGAGTTGGACGCTTAACCGACTGCGCCACCCAGGCACCCCAACCCAAATCCAATCTCAATAAAGACTTTTGACCTGGAGAAAAACTTTTAAGATTTTTCCAGACCAGTCCTTGGAACATTCTAAAGGATTTGTTAAACTAATTAGGTTCATTTGATATGTTAAATTACATGGGAAACATTGACAAATAAAAAATAATACTAAACCTTCTTTATGTTGTATTTGTAGAGGTATATTTTATTTTATTTTTTTATTATTTATTTTTAATATATGAAATTTATGTCAAATTAGTTTCCATACAACACCCAGTGCTCATCCCAAAAGATGCCCTCTTCAATGCCCATCACCTCCCCTCCCCTCCCTCCCACCCCCCATCAACCCTGTTTGTTCTCAGTTTTTAAGAGTCTCTTATGCTTTGGCTCTCTCTCCCACTCTAACCTGTAGAGGTATATTTTATAAGTATTCTAGAAATTGTATAAAATTCTTAAACTTTTGATATGTCCTGGTATGTTCTATCACTTTTAATTCTAATTATTAAAATGTTGTGTGTCACAGAAATAATCAAATTCCCTAGTCAGTTCCATTACAATGACTTCTCATCAGATGTCTAACGATGGATGTTAAAAAATATTTTGTCATTTACAGTTATTGTTTTAGTCAGATGCTTTTACAAAATTGTCTCTGCAAAAGTGCTTCACCTTCAAAGAGATTCATCGGAAGGCCTTTTGACAAATACAGCTTTCTGATAACCTTTAAGTTCATAAAAGTAAACTGCGTAAGAATTTCCAGAATTAGTAAGAAAACTGGATTTAAGCTGAACAAGAATTGATAACATGGAACTGAATGAATTGAGGAAGATGATTATAATTTTTATGACTCTTATTTGAAACATTGCTGGTTCTCTGATGTTTGCTCTTCCAGATTGAAGGAAACTTCTCTTAAGCTCTCTGTGACTTAAAGCAATTGATAAAATATACTTTTGTAAGCAAATATGAAACATTTTTCTTTGTCTTCCTACCTGATCCCTCCAGAATTCAGAAACTCTCAATGCGTATTCTTATTTTCATGGCAATATAGTTATTTCAGTAAGTTCAATAGTTCAATATGACTTTGTTTTTCTTATAATAAGACATAATTAGAAACATTGTTTATATGACCAAGGCCTTGACTGGAAGGTCATACTTGAGAGATGTGCACAGACTCAGAAAAGACCAGACAGCTTTAAAGAACTAAGGTTGACTCTAGGGAGCCAATAGAACCCTTTAGAAAAACAGCCTGGTCCCATTTTTTTTAGGGTTCCCAGCAGTCCAACTAGATGAACAAGGAAGCTACGGGAATCTCAGGATATTTGGGGGACCTCAGGAAGAGAGGAATTCACCCAAATCTATAGGGTATAGCAGGTGAAGTCTGATGGCAAGTCCTTGACTTGGCTTTCGTGGCCTTGAGAGGCCTTTAAAAGTTCAATCTCAAATGCCTTATGAAAAATGCTAACAAAACAGATTCGAAAGAACCTGTATGGTTAATCCCTATCCTTGCTGCATTTCTATAATCAGGCCACATTCGTTGAAACTGGACTTATTTTAAAGCAAATGAGAGTGATTTTAGAGAGAAAAATTACATTTCAGTAACACACGTTTGTGGATGTTAGATTCTGGTTCTGATCAACTTTCCTTGAGAATTTGTTATATTTACCTACAAACTGGACTGGATCCTGAGTCCTTCTGTTTTCCTCAAACAGCTGGCTGGACGACTCTCCCCACTAACGTTTCTAATTTTCTCCCATCTTTCTGACTTGCGATCGTTGACAATTCAGGCTGCCCTTTCCCCTGAAGCCCTGCAAGCCGAAGCTGGGCAACTTGATATAAACTTCAGAGAAGTCGTCACAACAGCCTCCCTTCACACAATCTTTGGGCCTGTTGCTGGGCTGGCTGCACAGAAAGATCGCCAGAGATGCACAAACTGCGAGCACCGGGTGCCATCGCTCTGTCTGCAGGCACTTCCGTCCTGACGCCTAGAAATGTTCTCGTTGGCAGCACCCAGGACTTAGATACTGGGTTTATAATTCGCTCCAACCATTAACCTTTATTTTTCTTTTGTTCCCTTAAAAGATGCCTCTTATGAATTACCTGATTGCTTGCGCACCACAGGCCTCACTTGGGGAGCCTCGCTGCCAGGCCACCTCCTGAAATGAGACGACTCTTCACCTGAACTGACCCATTCTTGAGACCGGTTCATCGAGACAAGGAGAAATCCGCCAGCTTAGTTTCTGGGTTGTGGGACTTCTTTAAAGTGTCAAAGGCAGGACTAAAGGGGTTCAGAGTAAGTCTCCCTAAAATGTGCCACTTTGGCATGTGGCTGTTCTGAGCTGAAGGCAATTGAGGCCCTCCAGTCTCAACGAGGAACTTCGCCCCTCCCTTAACTACCTAGAAGAAGCTAAATTGGGTGTCTTTCCCAGAATTAGAGTTATTAGCAGAGATGTTTTAGTTGAGTGACCCCTCTGTATGGTAGTACGGCTAACTACTTACCAAACGTCTATGCTTCTCACCGCCCTGTGAATTCCCCTTTTCCCCTTTGAAACCCCAGACCCCTATGTCGTTCCTTAGCTCAGGATGGCATATATCCGTCACTTTACCTTCCCGTCTTTGAACCTCTCGTGTACGTAGGGTTCCGGTACACATAAAATTAAACCTGATTTTCTCCTGTGACGCTGTCTCGTGCCAATTTAATTCTTCGATCAGCTGGAAGGACTTAGGAAGGATAGATAAACATTTTTCCTCCCCAACGTAAGAATCAGAGGAATCACATTATTTGAAAATCCGAGTCTCCTTCTCCTGTCATTATCGGATATACACGCAAACCCCTTGATTTCGTTTCTTTTACATGCCTGGGGGGAAAAAAAAAAACAATCCGAAAAAGAACAAGGCTGAAACTTTGCATAGCTTCCTCTAGATGGCAGTATTGTACCAGTATTATGAGGCAAATACCCCTCATTCCAGCTACCTCGGAGATGTTACTTCTCTAATTTTTCAGCGGGAATAATTTTCGTTTCTACATTTATTACGGTATTTTTTCAATAATGTCAAATTTATCAGGAAGCAGGTAGAGTCCATAAGCTGCAATGTTTTAAACAAGAACAAACGACAATCTCCCCCCGCTCCACCCCCTTCCAGAGCTTTTGGGGTTGATTATTTGAAGCAGAACATATTGCGACGGATAATTGTCACGATTATGCGGGCTGTTCATTTGGCGTTTGCGTGTGTACGTGCAGTCAGCTGTCACATCTGCAGTGCGTGCTGGAAAAATAGCCCCTTCTCCGTACACTTTGAAGCAGCAAATGCTTCTCATTTGGAACAATTTCCTTATTTTGTTTTGTGGATAATGAATGTTACCCACAACTCTGAGAGGCAAGGGAGCAGAAAAGAGTCTGTATGATGAGGGGGGGCTCTCAGAGATACACGCGCACATGAGTAGACAAATGTGAGCCATGTGTTGGCCCCGTGCGTAAACAAGGCAAGTGCCGCCCGAGAGAATCGTGTGTGTGTGTGTCTGTGTGTGTGTGTTAATTAGATTAATGGGTTGAGAGCAAATCCATTTCCGAGCAGCTAATTAAATATTTCATTTTGAGTTGTTTTGCGTAATGTGCTTTGGTAGGCGACAGACACCTGTGAGGCCTTGAATTTTACCTTCAGGCACAACCCGCTAATATTTCACTGGTGTAATTCCTTGGTTTGGGTGCTTTGGGTTTTGAAAGCACCGCATTTCTCGTCCTGGTTAATCCACTTGGCGGTGGAGTATGAAACAGGCACCCTGCCCTTCCCTTTCCTGAAGCTTGGCCAGTGACATCTTGGACCAACCTAAGGAGGCTTTAAGCTGCCTTGAGGTCATCACCTTGATCGTGTCCTAAAATTTAGTTTTGGACGAGTTCCACGAGGGCCTCTGTCCCCTAGGGTTCAAGTGTGACGATTTCTCTGACGGACTGGTCCTCCAGTCCCTGCACGAGCTTCTTAGGGACAGAAAGTCAGGGGTGGCCTCAGTAGTGGCTCCGCTAAGGGACAGAGCTTATGGGGACGTGCGTCCTCACAGAGAGCCAAGGGGACAGCAGGGGCGGGAGGCAATGCAGGCAGACAGGTGAGCAGGACTGTTGCCTGGGGAGCTCTGTAGGTGACAGGGACAAGTCTGTGCCCTCAGCACGGCCCTCCAGGCCACTTACTCTGATTTCACTGGAAATGACACATGGGGTGGAACCCGTCCTCCTTTCTTGGCTGATCCAAACAACAGGAGGCGGCACCCTCTGTAACCTGGCCCTGCTATTATGAGAGAGACAGGCTTCTTTCTGTGGTCCAGACTCCTCCCCCTTCCCCTCGCCCCTCCCCCCTCCCGCCCCCTCCCGCCCCCTCCGGCCCCGCCGCCCCTGAACTGAATGCCTTGAATCTTAGATCGAAGTGATGGATTTTGACCAGTGGTTTTTACCATTGTTCTCCGCTTGGCACACCCCTTTTCCCACATCCTGCTTGGCGTCTGGCCTTTGGGTCAAGCTTGGCAACACCATATAGGGTGTCTAGAGAAAAGGTCGCCGGTAGCCTTTCTTTGCTCTCAGGCGCCTCCCCTGTTAGCGGTGGCTGCGTGCTACCCACCCCGTCAAAATCAGAGTCAGCTCAGCCTCCTCCCGTGCAGCTCTTCCCGGCGCCTGACCAGGGATCCAGCCTGAGTTTTGCTATTCCAGGCCCTCCCAGACACCCTTCCTTGCTTCCTCCCCACCTCTTCCTTCTGCGTTGCTCAGGGCCTCCAGGAAGTCTATGTGTCTTCCGCCAGGCCTTCCTGGACTCACCTCTGTCTGCACAGCAACATTTTCCCTCCCTAAAAGCTTCTGGATCCTCAACCCACCCGCTTGGAGGTAATTTGAAAGATCCCCCTGGACAGGCATGGGCCCTGACCATCTTTCTGTCCAGGTTTGCCGCGGCTCTAACCCCGGGGTAAATGAAATCCGAATCCGGGCGAACACACATCCACCTCCTCCGGCATTTGAAGCTCTGGCAGTCTTTCTAGTTTCGAGAAAACTTCCAGGACAACTTACCTGTCATCCACAGCGCATGTTTTCAGCCCCACAGCCTTGGGCTAAGGGGACCTGGTTATAGGAGGCGTGCGGTCTGCCTTTCCACCTTGGGACCATCTCGTCTTGCCTCGGGCCTGGAAGTCCCGGGTTAAAGCGGGCTCTCCTGTCAAAACGCTCATGGTGAAATGGAGAACATTCGAAGAGGCAGAAAGGCTTCAAGGAACGGGAAGGGAAGAGCTGGGCCCAGAGGCAGCTCCAGCGGGCAGACGCCCTGACTGCTGACTCAGAGGGTCTTCAAGGCAGAGCAGGTGTTTTCCGAGAGGGTGAAGCGAGGAGTCGCCTTCCAGGCGGAGGGACGGGCGTGTGCAGAGGCGGGGCGCGACGAGCTCAGCTAAAGTCCGGCCTTCTTCACAGAGGATGACCTCAGGCCCCAGTGGGTTCGCTGTTAGGGCTTGTCTCATCCTCGCGCCCCCCGCCCCCCACCCCCACCCCAGGAGACCAGCTCCAGCCTTTTCTGTACCTGCCCGGTCCCCAGGACGGTGCTGTCCAACCTCCCAGAGACCGACGTCACGTAGGGGGGAGTCCAGGATGAATGAAACCAAACCTTGCAGGTGGCCAGCTCCTCACCGGCCCCGCGACCCAGGAAAAGATCCTCCTCCCGGAATGTGAGAGGTGACCAAAGTGCGGGAGCTTCTTTTGGTGGAAACCACGGGGAAGGGAGCTGAAACATCGCTGCCTTTTCGCCACGCAAGGTGTTTTTCTGCAAGATGAAGGGTTTTGTTTTTGCTTTTTTGTTTGCTTGTTTTAGCAAGACCCTGCATTCCTTCTTCTTTTTAATATTTATTTATTTATTTATTTAGAGTGAGCAAGCAGGGTAGGGGCAGAGAGAGAGGTCGAGAGAGAGATTCCCAGGCAGGCTCAGCGCCGCCAGCACGGAGCCCGACATGGGGGCTCGATCCCACGAACCAGGAGATCATAACCAGAGCCAAACTCAGGAGTCGGATGCTTAACTGACTGAGCCACCCTGCCGCCCCTGCAAGGTGCCGTGTTTTTCCTCTCTGGTGCGTGTTTGAGGAGGCTGCACGGTAGCAACTCTGAATTCTGGGCTCAGCTCAGAGGCTTGTCCCCATGCCTCTAAAAGAGAGCCCCATGAAAGAATCAGCTTCCCCATTCCTGCGTTTGCATCATTTACACATAAACCTTCAGGAGGATTCCTCCTCTGGCTTCCCATCCCCGCCGCCCCCCCCCCCCCCCCCCCCCCCCCCGTTCTAATGCAGGCCTCTTAGGAACCACGTGTCTGGCCAGGTTGCACCCCTCCAATCACCAAAACCGGAAAGCCGCCCTCATTACTGAATAAAATCTGAAACCACCTCCCAATCGTGCAGTCGATGTGAATGTTTGCCTGACTCCACTGTAATCAGTGATAGATGGCAAGGGCGGGGGGTGCCCTAGAGGACCCTGTCTGGGGCTGTCGGCACTGGGGACGTTAAGTGGGGCTGCAACCACGCAGCCACCTGTCGTTACGGGAACCCTGAAGGCTCTGCCCAGCTGAGGGCCGCCCACCGCTTGACGGGACGAGGCGCGGGTTTGCTCGGGTTCATTACATGATGCCTTCAGTCTAGAAGGTTGGAGAGGTCTGACATTTACTGACAAAAAACACTGTTTTTTTTTTGCAAAAAAAATCCACATCTGTAGACAATAAAGAAAATATTTCTGGTGTGTGTGTGTGTGTGTGTGTGAGAAGCCCTGTGGCCCGACCACCATGGGTGTCCTCATCTTGGTTTGCACCACCTCCCCGTGCATGGCTCGTGTGCACGTCCGTCTCTGATCTGTGCAGCTCGGCCTCCCTGGTCAGATGTGAATACCGTCTGTGCGTGAGCAGCTGCGGCTTCTTGCTCTCCCCGCCTCTCCGCTTCAGAGTGGAGAGGAGTCGCCTTCCTCTGGCGCGGGGAGCTTCTGGCTGGTCTCGCTCACTACGTCTCCGGGTCCCCGATCGGTGAGGAAACGTCCGAGGCTGGGGCTGGCTTAGAATTCTAACGCGTTTTCTGTCCCCTGCGTCATTACTGTCTTTAATGAAGCCAAGGCACATTGAGGAGGGAGGGGAGACCATGAAGAGTTCTCTCTCTTTGATTTGCCCAAAGTGTGTTTGGCTCACAATAAAATGCAGCCGAAGCTACGTATCTTTCCTGATCTTTCCCGAAGAGCATGGAATTATAGAAACAGTCCACTGAGGAGGCCTCAAAGCTGGAGGTGTTTGAAAACTTGTTTCTGTTTTTTTGTTTAATTTTTAAAACATTTTTCATTTCATTTTGAGAGACAGAGAGACAGAGGGCGAGCAGGGGAGGGGCAGAGAGAGAGAGAGAGAGAGAGGGAGATGCAGAGTCCGAAGCAGGCTCCGGGCTCCGAGCTGTCAGCCCAGAGTCCGACGCGGGGCTCAAACTCATGAACCTTGAGATCATGACCTGAGCCGAAGTCGGATGCTTAACCGACTGAGCCACCCAGGCGCCCCTAGTTTGCTTTTTAAGGTTCATTTATTTAGTTTTGAGAGAGAGCGAGTGGGGAGTGGCAGAGAAAGAGGGAGAGAGAGAGAATCCCCAGCAGGCTCCCCACTGTCAGCATAGAGCCCTGCACAGGGCTCGAACTCATGAGCCAGGTGCTGGCCAGTCCTTCTGTGGCACCTCTACGGATCAGGAGCCTGATGGTGATAGAGACCAGGTAATAGACTATTTCGGTAAAGAGCTAGAATTTCTCTTTGCTTCTTGTAGAATCTTCTCTTTTATCCTTCATTTGCAAATAGGTCAGGAAAAATGGGGCTGTCTCCAGCGTACGTGTTAACTCATTACCTGTCAATTGCAATTTCTCAGATGTCTGCAAACTTTGCACTTCACGTGGTACGTATTTTATTAATTTACATATAAACCAATGTTGGCAGTCACTCAACAATCCACCCGAAGCAGGCAGATCCTTTACCAACGTCTTATGTTGATTCTCTCTTGGGTTCTTTCCTATCATATTTATATCCCCTTTGGTAACAACTTGTTTTATTACCATTCATCGTCCTTTTATCTCTTTAAATATAGAGTGAATTTCTTGTGTGGCAAACTTCTGGAAGATTACCTTCTAAAATATGGTTGTGTTGATTGGATAAATGCTTTGTAAATATTTGAAATGATGGGATTTGATAATAAACCACTGGTTTCTGACTCTCCGGTGAACATGTACATGCAAATAAATTATGATTCTTGTCTTATCCCCCACTTCCCTGGTCCCCCAAGCCTGTGCCTCTGATTTCTATCTTTGTTACCATTGTCAGTGAATATAGGTTCTGCTTCACTTAAAAAAAAATTTACTCATCGTCAGTTGGAAGGGCGAATTGTCCCTACTTTTATACAAAGCAGCCCATCACCTGCATCAAATACAGTTGTCTGAGCAAGATGGGAACACAGGGGACAAAATTGGAAGGGGGATAAGAAGAATTAACGTTCACTGTCGACTCTGTGCTGAGTGTATTACATAGGTTATGACGTTTCTTTTGCACAATGACCCTGTAAAACAGATATCAGATGCAAGCCATGAGACCCAGAAGTTAAATTTTTCAGTCATGGCCATGCAGTGGTAGAGATGAGATTTGAACCGGCCAAATATGGGTTTGGAATATAATGAGGATTTAGCGGGAGAGGACAGATGGGAGGGGAAAGGATGGGTTGAAGATGATAAATTTCACGCAGTAAGGAGCAGTTAGTAAGAACACACGTAAGGACACAGATATACAAGATTAATCTCAGGACCCAGGAGCAGAAAAGGAAGTATCGTAGCCCGCACTGAGAGACCGTACGAAGGCATGCTGCTGTGTTTCCCCAGGAACCTCTCGACGGGAGCCAGGAGCTGCAAGTTGCAGGCCAGTCCCCAGGCACAATTACACACTCCCTCCCCACTGTGACCCACTCTGTTTGTGACCCAAGCAGCCCAGGTGCTCCTACAATGAGCCATGTTCTGAACACATGGGCAATGCCACTTCTGTCCTACAAAAGGCAACTCAGCCATCATGGCCTCATTCCTCTGAGACCTGGAGTATCTGGGGCTTCTGGGAAGTCTTCCTAGATTGTTTTCTAGGACTCAGTTCTGTTTTACATCCTAATCTGCCAGCGGTAAGACTAATACCACAGCCAGGCAGAGCCAAAATGGCGCCCAGGTCCGAAGGGAGATGAGAGGGTCCACGAAAATTCATCGGATGTTCTACGGAAGGCTTCCTGCTTTGGGTACCTCCTGCCAGAGCCTCAGAACAGAGACTTCAACAAAGTAAAACGCTCAATCGAAGGCTCAATAGACATTTGATGAAAGATGGAAGGAAGGAAGGAAGGAATCCTATCAGTTAGTATATTTACCCGCCAGTTGCAATGGAGGGTAACGTTGACTGTATAATACCCAACGAGTACTTCTCAAAGTTCCAAATAGTACAAAGCTTTCTTCCATTACATTGACCTTGGAAGTCACCATGCTTAAGCACTCTGTAGTGGCTCCTGGTTTTTTTTATGTCATCCAAAGGGTCTGTTCTCATTTGCCAGCAGTGGCTGCAGCTGGGTTTGCGGGGCTCCGTAGGCTGGCCTTGACTCTTCTCGCTTCATCATTGGGGTATTTTCTTCACAGTTTCAGAGTTTTTAACATATGATGTGGCTCTTCTTTCGATGTGACAGGATGTTGCTTCCCTCTACAAAACCAATGGTGCCCGCAGCAATGGTGGCCCCGTCGATGGCATTCTGCCCCCTAAATTATGAAAACATCCATCTCCCTTGATTCTGGCTAGGAGTTCACCATGGGGCAGAGTGGTGGTTCCCAAGGACGGGTCCCAGAGCACCAGCCCTGTGTTGCACAAACCCCAAAGGGCTGGTTTAGTTGTATGTGCAGAAAAACACACACCCAGGGAAGAGATCCTTTTGAACATAAACTGGCAAGGCTGTCTGAAAGTAATCGCAAAGACGCTCCTGTCGTTTGTAACTTTTCCTGAGGATTTGTTCATCCTCTAAGGGAAGTGGACTCTAGTTTACTGAACGTTGGCTTCTGTTTAGAAAATCGGATCTGCATTTGTCTTCGAACTGGCTGTTGCCGTGAAAACACAAGGCAGCACACGCTTCCCCCACCCCTGCTTCAGTCCCCGTTCACACCCCGGGAGCGGTTACGGCCTCCCGTTTCAGCTGGGAGGGCACACGCTCCCCGAATGAGCGAGGTGTCTGCACAACGTGAACAAGTAATGCACTTAGAAGCGACTCTTCCGGGACACGTACGCACTGGATTCTAAACCGGTGCTCCCGGACGTCGAAACCAGAAACAGAGCGGTAAAAATGGAAACCCCCAGTTAATGGAACAGCAAGATCCTCCCATTGGATCTGGAAAACTCAGCCCTCTCTGAAATGGCTGGAGCTCTGGTCTGAGGAGGCCCTGGGGCTGCGGGAGAGGCAGGAGCGAGGGACACGGTGGATGGGGTGGCTGGGGGAGCCGGGATGTGGCCGGTGAGTGGGACGATGCAGTGACCTTGGGCGGCAGCTCAATGTCACTCTCTCTCCGCCCGCTTCACACATCTGCCAAAGGCGCGTAATAACCCAGCCTCATCTCATGTGGGGGCTGAGGATTAATTAATAAGCGATTGCAAATTACTTGCTGCTCCTCGGAGGAAACGCATCCTGTAAGCGCAAAGCGTTGTAATTATCAAGCATTTCTCTGGCTCTGAAGTAATAATGGCTTCAGGGAGGCTGTCGGGACAGGTGCCGTGGCCCTTCCAGGGTGGAAACCAGAGGCTGCGGGATGGTGGGGCACGTTATTTCCCGCGTCAGCCCTCCTATGAAACAGGGCAGTCTCCCCCCCCCCCCAGCAATGGTGGCCCCATCGATGGCATCCCGTCCCCTAAATTATGAAAACGTCCATCTCCCTTGATTCTGGCTGGGAATTCACCACGGGGCAGAGTGGTGGTTCCCAAGGACGGGTCCCAGAGCACCAGCCCCGCGTGGCACAAACCCCAAAGGGCTTTGTGGGGAGCACCACATGTTATAGTCTCCTCTTGCAGATGAACAGTCCGCTTTAGTGGAAGTCCTGCAGGGGCATCTGAAGAACATGTTGAGTTTCATTTCTCTCTTTCCCAAAACGATTTAATGTCTTGTCAGTGCTTACAGAAACCGCCTATTCTTCTCTGTGTATGGACGCCCCCCCCATCGGAATGTGGTTTCATTTGCTCCTCTCACCCCTAGATGGGTCTCTTTCTTGACGCAGAAGATTCGCACAGGCCTCGTGACTTGCTTTGGCCAACAGACCGCGGCTGACATGGCGTTGTGTTCGTTCTGGGCCTGGGCGTTCCGAGGTTCTGAGGTTCGGGCCACACTCTGGGAACCCTGCCGGTCTCGAAGGGAACGCGCCTGGGCTAATCTGCTGGAGGATGAGAGAAATGTGGCTCCGTCCGTCCCACTGCCAACAACCGGCTGACATTCTCTGTCCTCAACAGCGCCACCTGACCTGTCGGAGGGAAGCTGACCACAGTCGCACGCCAGAGACCATCTGTGCGGAGCCCTAAGTGTTGACCCAGGGAGTTGCGAGCCAAATGAGTGGGTCTCGTTTTCAAGTTGTGGGTGGTTTGTTATACATCAATAGATTAATAATAGGATGATGACATCTATTTCGGAAGTTCTTTTTAATAGTCCTGAGCACGTGAATCGGGATCAGAAGCTCACGAAGCACAGACTTTGTGGCGTTGCGGCCGGACGGGCGGTGGTCAGCTCACTATCACCGCTGCGTCTTTGTCCATGTTCGTCTGGACCGTGGGCCCTTCCACGCCCCCTGGTTCTCCTATGGTTCTGGCTTATATCCAGCCAGAGGCACCCGAGTGAGATTTGGAAAGGGGAAGAGAAGGCGACACTGCCATCCTTCAGGGTCATTGTGGGTGGAAGCGTGGGCAGATGCTGGCGTGGGCTTTGTAGAGGCTTCTGGGCGAACTGTGTGGAACCACCCTCACCGGGCTGCACGTAGCTTTCCCGGGGCCTTGGCACCTCCTGGGAGGCTGAACTCGAGCAGTTACTCCATTGACCTTTGCTCCCCGGGCTTCCCGAGGGCACACAAACCTCTGGTGAGGGCGATTTCCAGTTCCATCAGGAATCAGAATGTGATGGCTGTTACCCTAAGAGAACGTAACTGATGGTCCGGCCGAGCCAGGCTCGAGCTGGAGCATCACTTTGCTATCCGCACCCCCTTTTTTTTTCCTTTGAAAGTTTGCTGATTTATTGTAAGGGGTACCGTCCACGGACAGCCAGATGGAAGCGATGCATAAGGCAAGGTTATGGGAGCAGGTGCGGGCCTCCCATGCCTGCCCTGCGCTTAGCAGCCTCTTAGCACCCGGATGTGCTTCCCTGCCCGCAACAGCTTAGTGCCTTAGGGGAGTCCTGGACCCTTCGCCTCCTTTAAAAAAAAATTTAATGTTTTTATTTATTTTGGAGAGGGAGAGAGAGAGAGAGAGCGAGCGAGCTAGTGGGGGAGGGGCAGAGAGAGAGGGAGACACAGAATCCAAAGCAGGCTCCAGGCTCTGAGCTGTCAGCACAGAGGAGGGTCTGGAACTCGTGAACCACTACCTGAGCCGCCCAGGTGCCCCTACCTCCTTTTGCACGTGCGTAAAATGTGAATAACAATTCTCATGCCAGGGGGGTGTTGTGGGGAAAGGGGGAGCTCCACGTGAAGAGTTGGTGCCACGCTGTCACTCTCTGTGGCATCTATTAGCTCAGGCTGGGTCCAAATTTTCAGTGACTGACATCTAGATGATTGAGCTGTAGTCTTCCAATGGCCCCACTTTGCTCCCTTCACTTTCTCTCAAATATGACACATTAGGGCGTCTCAAGAAATGATCAATAACTTTCAGAGCACCTCTATTTGGTCCCTCTCATCTCTGATCTCCGCATCTTATGCACACCTTGCTCCCGTGGCGAAGATTGTTTTCTAATAAGCAGAAACGTCCTACTCAGGTGAACTGACCATAATTGCAGCGGTGTTTCCCAGGGATTGCCTTGGAAATCAACAAGCAAATCAAAACACCTCATTCCCCTCTAAGGATCTCAGTAGGATTATATGAGAATTCAAAGGCAGGGGAGGGGACGGGAATGAAAAAAAAAAAAAAAACAACCCAATCATCCTCCTTCACTTACACAGTAGTTGAGAGAGTCCCACAAGGAATCAAGACTGTATTGAAAACAAAAGTAAAAAAAAAACCCTTTATCTAATGTCTTGCAGTTCTTAGCTTGTCTGCTTACTGGTGGGGAGGCAGGGGAAGTTGGGCTTCTTGAGCTTTGTTCTGGGGGAATCAACCACAACCCAGAGGAAACCCAGAGATCTTGAAGTGTGATCCAAATCCAGAGACCAAAAGCATGGCCTTCACTTGATGATAACAATGCATATTAATTTTTCCCATACATATTCACGTTTATATTAATATGGAAATTTAAATTCCCCTTAAATCTTTCTAGATGATAGGTGCTCTCGGAAGATGTGTGCATAAGTTTTTGTTTTTGTTGTGTTTTTTTCGCCCCCTTGAATGGTAATATTACAAAGAGAGGGGGCTCGGGACTCAGGCAGATATGGGTTCAAGTTCTGGCTTCCTCATTGTACAGCTGTGTGACCTTGGGAAATGAATTAATTTCTCTGAGCCTGTTATCTCATCTGAAAAAAAAAGATAATATTTCTCTGGCAGGATTGTCATGAGGATGATAACTGAATGAGATGATGTATGTGGAGTGCCTAACAAGGGAAGTGATAATATGCACACAGGAAACGGTAACTGTCATTTTTATTGTCTCTTATTCTTAGCAGGAAGAAAGTGAAAAAAATGTCTTTAACTTTTTTTTTTTTAACTTTTATTTATTATCGAGAGACAGAGAAAGACAAAGCATGAGCAGGGGAGGGACAGAGAGAGAGGGCGATACAGAATCTGAAGCAGGCCTCAGGCTCTAAGCTGTCAGCACAGAGCCCAATGCGGGGCTCGAACCCACGAATCATGAGACCGTAACCTGAGCCGAAGTCACACTTAACCGACTGAGCCACCCGGGTGCCCCAGTTTATTTATTTATTTTGAGAGAGAGAGAGAGAGTGTACACACATGTTGGGAGGGGCAAACTGAGAGAGAGAGAGAGAGAGAGAGAGAGAGAATCCCAAGCAGGCTCTGCACTGTCAGCACAGAGCCTGATGCCTGGCTTGATCTCACGAACGGTGAGATCACACCCTGATCTGAAATCAAGAGTTGGACGCTTAACTGGCTGAGCCACCCAGGTGCCCCCTTTTTCTTTTAACCTTCTCCATGCTGGAAGACCACTTAACTTTATTTAGTCTTAATCGAGGCTGAGATCCCCAAGGGGCCACGGTGAAACCTTTGCGGATGTGGGATTGAGCAAGGGGCCTGGAATAGCCAGCGGGGAGATGCGTGCATACAAAGAAGGGACTCCAGTGGAACAGAGACCTTGGTTTTCTTCAGGTCGTGTCTGCCAGTGGTCTGTTCCTGAAAGGCTTGCTCACTGATATGTTTCTGTGGGTCCAGATGTTCACTCAGATGGTCACGTGCTTAGAGTGACTGTGTGCGTAGGGCTCATTGCTCTGCCTGTCCTCACTCACTTGATTCATCGTGTCTGCTTGATTCCTTTGCCCCAACAGATGGATTTCAGAAATCCAAAATGCTTTGTCAAGTACGTATGGTAGGATAAAATTAGAAGGTAGTATGTAGGGCTTTTCTTTCTGCTTCTTTGGTTTGTTTCTGTTATTTTTGTTTGTTGATGTCGTTGTTGTTGTCTTGTTTTGTTTGTTTTGCCCCAAAGTGTTCATGGCCTCCAGGGAGGGAGGGCAATGAAGGGGGACATTGCAGACATCCCTGACGGTTTCCAAACTGGTTTCCGAACGGAATTTGAGAGAGTAGAAGACGTCTCAAGAGCCCAGGCTCTCTCCTGCAAGAGCTTTGTTTTTTGGTTTTGTTTTTCACAAAAGATATTTTGAGGCCAGAGCTTATCCGTAGCCTTGGAAGCATGTGGTGGTTTTAAGGCTATGTCCTTAAATGGAGTAGGGCAAATTAGATACGACAGAACAGAATTTGGCAGAAATGATGACTTATCACTCTGGGAAGAGAGGATGGAACAACTGGCTTTCCTCGTGGGAGCTGTCTCTCACTCTCTCTTCGACTACCGGCCCTGGGGTGCCAGCTGCCATGTCATGAGGCAGCCCTGTGGAGGGTCATGCTGTGGAGCTTGGAGGTAGGGGTTTGGAGGCCTGCCCCATCCATGTGAGGGAGTTTGGAAGAGGATCCACCCCCACCCAGCCTTAGGATGACCGCAGTCTGGGCGACACAGATTGATTGCAATCTCAGGAGACGTCTTGAGGCAGAGATGCCCAGCTAGGCACGTCTGGGTTCCCGGCCAATCGAAACCGAGGTAATAAATGTTTGTTTTGCTGAGCTGCTAAGTGTTGGGATAATCTGTCATTTACCAATAGATAACTAATACGTTAGTATCTATTAGTTAGGACAATACATGATGACATAAGATCAGTCCAAAGAGGTGGTAAGGATCTGACGGCCTGTTGGAGGTGGGGGACAAGCAGAGAGAATGTCACCAGGGCCAGGGCAGTGATGGATCTCCATCTTGGGACATGGACAAATGTCCCACCTTCCTGGAGGGGTGGATGAGAATCCCAGGTGAGTTTGGGAGTTCCTCCGAAGTAGGTAGGGCTCACGCCTTGCATCCCGAGGAGGATGCAAACTTCTTAAAGAAAAAGAGTATTGACTATATTGAAATCACAGGAAGTAGAAGTAACATCCGGTTTGTCTGGACCAGATCTTGGCACACTTTCGTAGGAGCAGTTAATAAGTATCTTTGTTTGTGAGCCATACACTCTCTGTCACAACCCCTTAACTTCCATTGCAGAGTGAAAGCAACCACAGACAAAATGTACATGAATGGGCATAAATGTGTTTAAGAACAGTTAATTTATAGAAACAGCCAATGGGTCAGATTTGGCTCCTGGGACATGGTTTGCTAAGACCTGGTCTAGGCCCAGAGGATTTGAGTCAAACCCCTGAGTCTTCAGCAGACCCAGGAGGGCTAAGTAAAGGTTGAGGCTGGCTCCAGGACCTGGAAGGGCTCCTTGGTGGCCAGAAGAAGGTACAGAAGGGGCTGTGTGGACTGGAACATTTCAGCTCCGTCTGTCAAAGCACGAGGACAGAAGACTGAAGATTTTAACATCTCAACAGTCAGCATTTCTTCCTGGATTTTAATGCCTCCTGGGGAAATTGTGTGTGTGTGTGTGTGTGTGTGTGTGCGTGTGCGCGTGCTCATGTACACGTGGGAGGGTGGCAAGGGAGTTTGCAGTGACAGTATCCTGAATTGTCTGAGTTCAAACCCCAAGTCACAGAGTTTTCCTGAATTGGCAAAATTTTTATCCTTCATCAGCGGTACATGGGCTCTTGAGAACTAAGTTTGTATCGGTTACGGAGTAATGAAAACGGTGATACTTTTGCACACCTGAGCGCTGTGATGATGTAAAGTTTGTGTTTGCTACATGCATATACATAGTTATGAGAAGTAAAGTCAGGGAGATCCAGATTTGGAAGTTGGGGAAAGGCCAAAAATTCAGAGCACCTGGGTAGAAATATCATTTCCTGCAGCCCTTGGCCGATTCTAGAACTGGGCCAGCCACGTAATTTGCAGGGCCCAGGGCAAAATGAAAATGCCGATCGTTCTTTTCGTAAAGCAGAAAACCAGCGCTGTGAGAGGTGGTACAGCACAAAGCCCTTTCCTTTCTTCCATGGTCTCTTTTTTGACTCGCCATGGAGTTTGGTATTTGCTCTTTAATGTTGTTCTAAGTAAAGAAAAAATTAAAAATTTAATTATTAATATGAATTCGACTGTTCATCCTTATATTGTGCGAGGCCTCTTTTGAATGCGAAGAGTATTTAACTCCTATAATCAGCAAAATTACATAGCTCATGTTGTAGATAGCCCGTACACGCGTATATATTGTGCTCTTGTCAGAGCAGTGGAAACACTGCCCAAAACGAATGCAGCTGTTTTAAATTTCACGCACATCCCACCATCATCTCTGCCTTGGGCTTACTGATGAGTCTGGAAGGACGGGAAGGAAAAGGGACTATGAGTTATTCCACCTTTCTCTTTTCTCCTCTGTCCCTGTTTTCTGCATGGGTGATCGACTAAAGAGGGAGAGAGGTGTGACAGCCTGGGTGGCTCAGTCAGTTGAGCGTCCGACTTCGGCTCAGGTCACGATCTCGCGGTCCGTGGGTTTGAGCCCCGCGTCGGGCTCTGGGCTGACGGCTCGGAGCCCGGAGCCTGCTTCGGATTCTGTGTCTCCCTCTCTCTCTGCTCCTCCCCCACTCATGCTCTGTCTCTCTCTGCCTCTCAAAAATAAAGAAACGTAATAATAATAATAAAAGTAACAGCCCTCCGATTCAGTTTGATGGGCTGCTGAAATACAGCACCACACCGAGTGCCTTCAACAACAGAAAGGTATTGTCTCACAGCTCTGGAGGGAGAGGCCTGGGATCCAGGGGCTGGAAGAGCCCTGTTGTCTCTGACAGCTCTGGGGCAAGGTCTTCCAGGCTTGTCTCTGGGCTTCTGGTAGTCCCTTGGCTTGTGGAAGCCTAACTATGATCTTCACCTGCTGTTCCCCCCGTGTGCACACTGTCCAAATTTCCCCTTTTCATGAACGTACCAGTCATGGTGGATGAGGGGCCCACCCTGCTCCGGTATGACCTCATTTTAACTAATTACATCTGCAACAACCCTATTGTCATATAAGGACACATTCTGAGGTATGGGGGGTTAGGACGTCTACCTACGAATCTGGGGGAGAGGGAGCACGATTTACTCCCTGACAGTTTCCTTGATCGTTCATGTCTCTTGGGACTCATTGCTTTCTTTCCGTATTTCAGACAGGTTCTGGTTTGAACAGAAAGCTCAACCCCTTGGGGCTGTCGCTGTCCCGCTACTCAGTCGGTCGATGTGAGTCTTGCTGAAGTCCACACATCGTGGGTCCCCTGGAGTTCTGTGCTCCTGGGGAACCGTGGGCGCTACAGGTGAATATGGCAGCCAGGAACAGAAGTAGATGCGCGTATCGTCTGCGTCGCCTCTGCTCACATGCACGCTCCTTTGTCCCACTGGACTTCGCTTACAAAACCCAAGTGCAAAGAACTACGAAGAATGTCGAGACGGCAACGCTAAGCCACACATGGGACTCTGCTTGGCCTGGAGCACTGAGCCACTGCGTGGGCGGCACACGCACAAGACCAGGTGTCTCCAGACCTGCAGCCCGCCTCTCTTCCCTGAGCTTCATGTCCTGCTCTACAGATCCCTAGGAACCTGCTGGTAGACCAGCGGTCCAGGGAGGTCAAGTGCCCATCCCAAGATTTCCAATGGGAAGAGGCAGGACTGGGGGCCCTGGTTGCCAGACCTCCGGTCCATCCGTCGCTTCCTGTACTCCACTACCTTGCCTCTGGCTCACCCAGCTGTCCCATGTGCTAAGAGTTGGCTGAGTGTGAATGCCTACGGCACAGAGAGCTCCTCATGGTCAATTACCCACAAGGTGTTGCAGGACAGTCCTTAAATGCGCGTGTCTAGGGGACCGGCCCGCTTTGCCTTCTCAGATCGCCGCTGAGACAAGCGGCGACATGGCAGCTGGTTCTTATCTAAACTGCATCTTAGGACTGAGTTCAGGGCAATGGGACAGGGAGCAAAGCTGTGATGTTCGAAGGATCAGAATTTTCCTGGTCATTGGTGAAAAGATGTGAATGGGACTTGGGAAGGAAAAAGCTTGGGGAAACTGGAGGTAGACTTAGCACACGGTACGGGAGTGCTACTTAGGATCTGGCCTAGGGCAACATGTTCCAAGGGTAAGATTGGTTTTGGGGGTTCTCCTCACATTTCTGGCCTCCTTCCTGTCTCAGCTAACTTCTGCTGTGTGACAAACTACCCCAGAACATAGTGGCTTCAAACAACACCCCCGTCTCCACCCCCCCCCTTCCCATTTAGCTCATGATTCTGTAGCTGATTAGGAGCGGGCTCAGCGGGACAGTTCTGGTCTGGCCCATCTTGTTCAGACATCTATGGTCCACGGCTGCGGCTGGCTGGCTTATGGATTGGAGTACTGCTCGACTGGGGCTTCTTCCTGCGGTCCCTCATCTGCCGGCAGGCTAGCTGGGCTCGTTCTCAGGGTGACAGCAGGGTTTCAAGGACAGCCAAAAGGGAAGCTGTCAGGCCCGTTGAGACCTAGGATTGGAACTTGCACGCTATCCCTTCAGCCATGGTCTATTGACCCACGCAGGCCGCAGAGGCTAGCTCAGACTCAAGAGGTGGAGAAAGATATCCCACTCGTTTTGGGAAGAGCTACAACGCACTGCGGCCATTTCGCCATCTAGGCCATTAGCTCTGGACACGTCTTGGCACCGCATGCTTTCCATCCAGCCCTGCTGCGACGTACCTGCGCTTGGCCTCATTCTTTTCTCCGTCTTCCCTCTTGTTACTCCAGGGCTCCCTATTCGGGATCCCTCATGAGAAGCAGCGAGCTTATTTTAGAATCATTTGTGCCAGACAAGAGACAACAGAAGTGGGAGACAGATAACAATAACAGATAATTCTCCTGGGTCACGCCGAGAACTTCCTGGTAGTGGAAGTCTTGAGCTTGTTGAAAAAACATGCTTGGAGTCAGCTCTGCCTAAACTTTCACGATCAAAAGAATAAAAAATAAGTAAATAAGTAAAACCAATTATTTGTTGAAAATACAGATTCCTGGGACGCCCCAGGTGGCTCAGTGGGTTGAGCGGCCGACTTCGGCTCAGGTCATGATCTCGCAGCTCGTGAGTTCCAGCCCCGCATCGGGCTCTGTGCCGACAGCTCAGAGCCTGGAGCCTGCTTTGGATTCTCTGACTCTGTTTCTCTCTTCCCTTACCCCACTTGTGCGCCCCCCCCCCTTAAAAATAATAAACATTAAACATTTCTTTTTAAAAGGAGAAAAGAAAATACAGATTCTTGAATCTATCGTAAATGTTCTAGTTCTGTTTGCTGGGAGGAACCTGTGTATCTGTGCATTTTCAAACTTTCTGGGTGGACCTTTTGATGATGTGGGTATGGACGCCCTAACCTTGCCTAGAAAGCATAAGAAGCATCTTGGCAGAGGGCAGGGAAGGTGCCTGACTCCTCGGCCCCCGGAGGGACAGGCTATGTCTCGTTTCTTTCTCTGTGCCCACAGTGCCTGGCACCTATGGGTATTTGAGACTCTTGCCACGTTTAATAATTGAGTGGAGCCATGATTCTCTCGCGTGGTTTGTGTTCCACCAACATCTCTCTCCTGGAATCACCCTAGGAATGCGAATTCCTGGGCCCCATTCCGAGCCTCCGGAACCAGACCCTGGGGTGAAGGCCCACAATCTACTTTAACGAGACTTCCAGGTGAGACAGGTGCCTGCCCAAGTGTCAGAGCCATGCCCCCCTGTGAGGAGGCGCTCCTAAACATCTGCACCTGTGAGTGAGGTGGGACCGCCCAGGCTGCGGTGGCCTGACCGCGTCCCAATTGGGCTCGAGCCCCATGCCCTTTGGCAGGGTGTTCCTGCGGCTCCCAGCTCTTGGAGTATGCTCACCCACTCATCCTTGGCCTCTCCTTGCCGGGACGAACACCCTTGCGATTGGTTGCAGTTCTTTCTTTTGCGTTCTGGACAGGCCAGGTTTCCAGGCTGATAGTGAAATGACGGTTCCTGCTGGGTGAATCAAGCTTTTATTTTATTATTTTTTAAATTTTTTTAACGTTTATTTATTTTTGAGACAGCGAGAACCAGAGCATGAACAGGGGAGGAGCAGAGAGAGAGGGAGACACAGAATCTGAAACAGGCTCCAGGCTCTGAGCTGTCAGCCCAGAGCCCGACGTGGGGCTCGAACTCGCGGACCGTGAGATCGTGACCTGAGCCGAAGTCGGACGCCTAACCGACCAAGCCACCCAGGCGCCCTGAATCAAGCTTTTAAATTGGTGTCAAGATCTTTCCCCCTTTCCTGAGTGGCTTTTAAAACCCCGTGCCTTAGGTGGAGAACTGAGGGTTTAGGAATTAAAAAGGAATTGCCATGAGGGGGTGGGGGCGGGTCACCATTCCTGCAGAGTTTCAGATGCACACTTAATTATTAAAGTGGTTATACACGGTGCACGCGCACGCACGCACAATGGCCAGGGAGCCAAGTATCTCGAAGCCATGTTGTGCTTTCACCGTGGTCGCCTGGACAGCCCCGAGCAAGCGGCACTGGGTAAATCCTCACCAGCCACACTGACCCTGGCGGATTTAGTTCTCTGGTCCAGAAGTCCCCTGAGCAGAGACTGAGACTCAAGGAGTGAGAGGACATTGGCCTGGGTGCCACAAGTCTGTTTGGCATTCCAGCCTCAGATACACCACACATTCTTGGACACATTGCCCTGGAGCACAGTTCCTTAGGTGCAAATGGCACGTCTCTCGAAATGTTTCACCTTCTCCTACAGCATCTTTGAAGACACGCAAGCGTGTATTAAAGCAGTTAGTAACGCGTAAACAGAAATTAGGAATTCCGTAGGAGAGTGGAACAGGGGTTAGTGGAGCTGAGAGCAAGAGAATCTGAATAGCAGGTGAGATTCTGGGAGGTTGGAGAGCCAGGGGAGGCCTGGAAGAGGCAGGGTTGAAAGTTTTTCTTGCTGTATTAGGTACTGGAGGGAAGTGGATGGGCTGGGGGGGGGGGTGCAGGTGGGGTTTGGCGTTGCCAACGGGAGCCAAGTTACAACTCCTCCTCTCCGATCCCCCTCCCTGCCAGCCGTTCACCTGACATCTGAGGTTGCCTGGGGTCACAGGCTCCGTGGCTTTCCTCGGCTCTGGTGTGGCTTGTGCTTTACTGGGGGCCCAGCAGCAGTTCAGCAGACCATTCCTCCCTCTCACGACCTTGCGCTCACTAATGTGGTCAGGTGATGTCCCATCACACCGGCGCCATTGTCCTGGGAATGCAATTCTGTAATGGGGTGTCTGTGTTTTCAGACGGGGCTTCACATGGGAAGCAGATCTTTCAGCCTGACGAAGCACCAAACACCCCGCCCTTTGCTAAATGCTCAAATGAAAAGGCCGGAGATGCTCTTAGTGGGTGAGAGCAACACAAGCAGCCAATGTCGTGGTGGAGACCGGGTGGGAGGAGCCACATGGGAAGAGGGAGCCTCCACATTTTGTGTGATGCAGACGCACAACTCCCAAGGGGAAAACAAGGCTGGGGACTCTCCCTATCAGCTCCCAAGACAGATTGTGAAGCTATATCGTCCTGACTCAGGCAAATAGATCCGTGGCAAAGGATTGAGATGCCAGCCATGTGTTTATGGTTGACACTGCAGCTCTATGGGGGAAAAAATGACATTATTCAATTCATAATGTTTTTTTTTCATTTATTGGTAACTGGTTATTAGTGTGGAGAAAAATACAATGACAGTCCCAGCATCATGTGGGTTAAAGCCCCGATGATAGAAAGACTTCAATATCAAAGTCTAAAGACTTTTATTAGAAAATTGAACATCTTTATGGACCTGATGCAGAACAGAATTTCATAACATTCCAAACTCCCAAACCATAGGGAAAATAAGAAAAATTCAATTTGTGTTCCAACGAAACAATTTTTGTTCATCAAAAGATACGTTTAAGAAGATGAAAAGACAACGCACAGCTGGGAAGAAATAAAGTATTAATATCCAGAATCCATAAAGAACGACTCTGATTCAAAGAGCAAAAGACAAATAGGTTAGTAAAAATGGACAAAGCGGACTAACATGGAGACATCACTTGCCAATAAACACAGGAAAAGACACTTAATGTCATTATTAGTAAGGGATATACACTTTTTACTTATTTATTTATTTATTTATTTATTAAAAAAAAATTTTTTTTTCTTAACGTTTATTTACTTTTGAGACAGAGAGAGACAGATCATGAACGGGGGAGGGGCAGAGAGAGAGAGGGAGACACAGAGTCAGAAGCAGGCTCCAAGCTCTGAGCCATCAGCCCAGAGCCCGACGCGGGGCTCGAACTCACGGACCGCGAGATCATGACCTGAGCTGAAGTCGGACGCTTAACTGACTGAGCCACCCAGGTGCCCTGGGAAATACACTTAAAAAAAAATTTTTTTTTTCAACGTTTATTTATTTTTGGGACAGAGAGAGACAGAGCATGAATGGGGGAGGGGCAGAGAGAGAGGGAGACACAGAATCGGAAACAGGCTCCAGGCTCTGAGCCATCAGCCCAGAGCCCGACGCGGGGCTCGAACTCACGGACCGCGAGATCGTGACCTGGCTGAAGTCAGACGCTTAACCGACTGCGCCACCCAGGCGCCCCAGGAAATACACTTTTAAACTAAAATTAGATGCCATTTCACACCATCAGATTGGCAAAAACTGAAACATTCTGACGATACTAGGTTTTGATTAGGACGTGAAATAATGGGACCTTTCTTCCACTGCCGTTGGAAACCAAAATTGGGACAACCATATCGGAGAGAAATTTGGCAACATCCGGTAAAAGGAAGATATATACACACTATTACTGAGAATCACACTTCTAGATAGATCCCCTGGATGAACTCATGCATACATATATTTGCGTGTACAGATACACACACACATACCTCTCCGTATGTGCACACATGTATGCCGGGAGACATGAACAATAACAAGCACAAAAGTATCATTTATAGGTAAAATATTAGAAATTTCCCAAAGTCCAGCCAGAGGAGAAAGAAACTGTTACATCTATAATGGAGTTCCAAGTAGCGGTGAAAAGAAATAAACTAGAGCTACCTGAATCAATATGGATTAATTCCACAAACATAATATTGATCAAAAGAAAGCAATTTGGTAATGAATATTTGCTGTATGATATTTACATGCCACAGTTCTATAAATTGAATATATATATATATATATATATATATATGGAGAGGAAAAAAGAAATGCAAATAAATGAAAAACCTCTAAGATCAGGACAGAGGTTCCTCCCGGGCAGGGAGGAGTCTTGCAGGGTCCTACAAGGACGATTTAGCTATGTTGGCAATGAATTATTTCTTAAGCTGGTGAGAGTCATCATTGCTTTTTTATGTTTATTTATTTATTTTGAGAGAGAGAGAGAAAGGGAGAAAGAGAGGGAGAGAGAGAGGGAGAAATTGAGTGGGGGAGGGGCAGAGAGAGAGACAGAGAGAGAGAGAGAGAGAGAGAGAGAACCCTAAGCAGACTGCACACTCAGTGCAGAGCCCGACAAGAGGCTCAATCCCACAAACCAAGAGATCATGACCTGAGCTGAAACCAAGAGTGGGGGGCTTAATGGACCGAGTCACCCAGGCACCCTAAGAATCGTTGTTCTTCATGTTGCTTTACGTGTCTCAAACAAACATTAATAAGAAAAAAAAAAAGTTGCAGCCTATTAGCTACTGACCCAACCATGTGTCCTTCCTCAAGGGAAAGAATCCCTTTGGCCTCTGCCTCTCTTTTCTTCCTTCTTGAGACTATAGATGGTGATGTGATGGCTGTACCTTTGGCAACCACCGTCATGAGGTGACAAGCACCAGGGGAGAAGGCCAGTGTTCTGAGGATAATAGAAGAGAGTCACACTCAGAGCCAGAGTATCTGTGGGGCCAATGAGCTACAGAATGAACTCTGGAACCATAGCGAACCTGTAGATTGTTTATTAAGTAAACAATAATTGTCTTGATGGCCCAATCTACAGGTGGTCTTCCTTTCTGTTACCTGTGGGGAAAACTTCCTGACATAAAACTCAACAAATCATTTTCTTTTAAGCCTTATAGTCCGTCTATTCCATGAGAACACTAAGCACTTTCTCTCCTTTAAATCTCTACTCGTTCGTCCACGTACGGGGCCCCTTCTCCCTTGGTGAACTCCTCATCCCTAAAAGGGCTTCTGGAACGTGTCCTCTGTAATACTTTCCCAGAGATCCAAAGTTACCAGCACTTTTTCTTCTCTGTGGTTCCCAACATTCTCTCTCTTTCTCCATTACAGCCTTTCCACACGTCGCAGCAAATTCCACCATGAGTCCCTTTAATTTAGGACCATGGTGTCTTCATCTCTGTGTCTCCTGTGGTTGACACAGCTCTGGGTACATCACAGGGGACCAACAGAAGCCGGGTAGAAGGAAAAATGCTTGCCTTGGGTCTGTATCTCAGACAGAAAACAAATCAAGTAGGAAATGAGGTAACTGAGAAGGAGAGGTGTGGGGGAAGTGGAATTTGGAGAACTTGCCCATAAGTGCACACTGCAAAGAGAATCCTTTTCTCAACAGCTCTTTTCCAATCAGTTACTTCACATTTGCTAATGATTTCGTGTGTTCGACAGAGGCACATTTCAGCTCCCCAGCCTATTTAAACCCTGGTTTCCTTTCATTTCCCCACCATAATCAGGTTTAAGTGACAATTGCTAAGGACTTATTTTCTGGGAGATAAATGAATATGCAGGTGATGTTGGGCACTTACGAAGGGATTGCTTTCCCAGGACTGAAACTATGAAAAGTGTGGGCAACCTTTGTTATTAGACAGAGGCCCCTGTGTGCTAGGGAATACAGAGACACAGGAAATGCATTATTTAATTTTAATGGGCTTGAACGTTTGCTCCAATGCACTTCTCCGTATCAGTAATCACGAGAAGAGAACAGGGATTACACTAAATATTCTTTCTGCCGTCAGAAAGCCTAATTTTTAATTTTTTTTTTTTTTTAAATTTTTTTTTTTTCAACGTTTATTTATTTTTGGGACAGAGAGAGACAGAGCATGAACGGGGGAGGGGCAGAGAGAGAGGGAGACACAGAATCGGAAACAGGCTCCAAGCCATCAGCCCAGAGCCTGACGCGGGGCTCGAACTCACGGACCGCGAGGTCGTGACCTGGCTGAAGTCGGACGCTTAACCGACTGCGCCACCCAGGCGCCCCTAATTTTTAATTCTTTAAGTAGGTGTGTGTGTGTGTGTGTGTGTGTGTGTGTGAATGCGGAGGGGAGTCAGAGATAAATGAAAGACAAGGGGCGTCAATACGTAGAATAACTTTAATATAGAAGTGCACTGAAAGTTTGGAAGCATCCAACCTTTATATAGTCAGGGTACTGGACCATGAACTGGCACATATGTAGAGGAGGGCAGGCTTTAGTTTAGAGAAGATTCCAGCTGCAACAGGCGTAGATTGAGACAGTGGTGGAAGCAGATCTTCATCCTGCAGAAGGTCGTTCGAAAAACCTTATTTACGCAAATACAGGTGAATGATACTCTACATGTGTAATCTCATTTAAATTCACAAAATCCTACGAGGCCCTACTATCGTTATTTTTATTTTGCAGAAAAACTGACTTAGAAAACTTGCCCAGGGATCACAGAACCAGTAAGGCAAAGAGGTTCCCATTTTCCTGGGAATAGGATGTAACTATTACGTGGTGGTCTTGGTAAATGTTGTCTCTCCCTTCTAGTTCTTGGAGGGTGGGGACCTGAATGGAGTAGGAGCCCAGGAGCATTTAAGGCATAAAGACCCCATGTCAACAAAAGTTGATGTCGGGGCAGGGTGACTCCAGTGAAGACCCAGGGTGGTGAGTCCTTGGAAGATTTGCCATCAGACAAATGGACTGGCCTGGTACATGGTCAGAAAGGAAGAAGTTGGCGTCACGGTCCTGGATTGTGGCTGTTGGAACCTGGCCTAGAGTTTTTATGGCACTTAGAAGCATCTTCTATCCTCTCAATGGGATGGCAAGAGAGTAATTTTTCCCCCTCTAAATTCAGAAAGGTGGCCACATGCCGTCAATGAGATTGCAAGCTATAAAGCTCTTCTGACACCATTTTCATTCTGCAAAGTGGGGACAGTAGTGCCCCCATCACTGGATTTCAGGGAGACAGAATGAGGAGATGTATGGAAATCACAAAGTAGTATCAGCTACTCTCATGCTTCCTTGTCAGAGATGCTGTACGGATCCCACAGGTGAAGGGCTCCGTCTGACAAGACTGCCTCCGAGCACCTCCCCACCCCCTGCGACTCCAGATGCCCATCTCAAGTTCAGGTTGTCACCTGTGCTTTTGACCTACTGGCTATAGATTGGAGGCTCCAACGACCCCCTCCTGGAATTCGATTCATTTGCTAGAGTGGCGCACAGAATTTCGAGAAGCGTTTTACTTAGCAGATTACCAGGTTATCAGATTATTATAAGAGGACATAACTCAGGAACTGCCAGATGGAAGAGCTGCACAGAATGAGGCATGGGGAAAGGGCGTGGAGCTTCCACGGCCTCTCCAAGCCTGCTACTCGCCCCAATCTTCATGTGTTCGCTAACCCAGAAGCTTTCTGAATTCCATCTTTTTGTGTTTTTATGGAGGCTTTAGTAGCTATGCACGATTGATGAAATCATTGCCTATTGGCGGTGGATTCAACTTCTAGCTCCTGTCTCCTTCCTGGAGGTCAGGAGTGGGACTTAAGATTCCAACCCTCTAGTCACAAGGTGGGTTCTCTTGGCAACCAGCCCCCACCTACTGGTGCTTTCTAAAGTCACTTCATTAACATAACAAAAGACACCTTCGTGGCTCTCAGCACAGGAAATTGCCAGGGTTTTAGGAGCTCTGCACCAGGAATGAGACCAAGACCAAATACCTATTTCTTATAAATCCACAATATCACAGTCACTGAGATTCAAGATTCAGGGTCCTGGGAAGAGGACTTGGGCACTCTTCTCTACTGGCCATCAGGGCCCGTGTGTTGAAGACTGGAAACCTTGGCAAAAAGATCATGAACTTCCCACAGCAGTTTTGCTAAGTCACTAGGCGTTCCAGAACTGGATGGGGATTGGGATTAGAAGTCCCATCCTGCGCCCCATGAAGAGTTTGTTCATTTTTTTTTTCTTCATACACAAAAAGACACAACTGTTTTCTGAAAAGAAGTAATGAGAGAACGGTCTTATGAAATATTCTTGTAACTGGCTGTTATTCTTTTGAGAGATGTTACTGTTTGTAAATAATGAACCTTACTTTATACTAGCAAGTAGCAATTGTTTAAATGCTTCCCTGAACACCTAGTGTATCCCAAGCTGGTTTCAGAGGAAATGACTATGTTATTCTTTCACTACAACATTCTGGTTTGTTTGGATGAATTGTTTGCCTTTCCCTGGGCCTCTGCCTTTTCCTTGACCCTCTCCTAAATTACCCCTCTCTTGGCTTTACTTCTTGGTGTACTTGGAGAGGGGGCCATAATAGCACTAAAGGAGAGCAGACCCTGTCACCCAAAATATGCCTCTTTGGCATATGTGTTATTTTATGTTAGGCTGATTATTAAGAAATAGCAGACATAGCAAAAGCTCTGAAAACTGAGTGTAAGTTATCCTTTTGTTAGAGATCTCTTCACGTATAAGGGAAATCTCCATTCGTAAGAGTGTCTCTCTCTCTGTATCAGGAAGACAAGGGTGACTACAAAATTGTAGAAACTCTTATCAATGGAGAAAGTAAGTACTTAAATCTGCATAGCAACCTTACCCTTGTTTACTGAGCTTTCCCTGGTTACCTTCCAAAACTGGCCTCTCTATCCCCCAATATCTTCTTTTGTCTTTAGCTGGATATATTATTTAAGGTGGTGGCTTAGGTCATTTTGGAGAATTACTCAGTTTTTCCTGTCCTCCCCCCCCCGCCCCCCTTGTAAGCAGGAGGTATACATGTTATTAAACTTCTATTTGTTGTTCTCCTGTCAATCTGTCTCTTATTACAGAGGAGCTCAGCCATGAATCTAGAAAAGTAGAGAGAAAATTATTTTCCTCCACCACAGCACTACCAGGGACTTGAGAGAGCTAACTTCTAACCAGGATTTTCTTGTTGGCTGATAGCAAGAAGGGGCATCCCCTGGAGGCTGGGTCACCATCAATCAAGTGAGGCCATTGACTTAGATTATTAGATTACTGTGCGGGAGGAAAAAATTTAGTCTACGATTCAAGATTCTTCTAGCTGGCCTAAAGAGCTAAACTGACAGAAGGCAGATTAATAGGGGAACAATTCAAAAGTTTCATGACATACTCCTGGAGGCCCCCAAGTAAAATCGAGACCCAAAGAAATGACCATGTCATGCAGCTTTTATACTTTTTACACTTAGAGACATAAATCTAGGAGGAATCAACAGGACAAAGAACACTTACATTCAGGAGCTTAATTAATCAGGAATTCTAAACAGAATTCTAGACAGGAATTCTAAACAGGTAGTTAATTAGTAAAAGTAACAAGGTTTGCTTGTTAACCTGCTCGACTCTGAATTCCCTGTCTCTTGTGATAAGGATGTCTCTTTCCCTCCGGGATTTGCCCAGGAAGAAGCAGAGAACACTGCCCTGTATGAGAGAAGGAAGAAGCAGCTGTGAAAGCAGCTCTGTGTGTGTGTGTGTGTGTGTGCTCCTGAGATAAGAGACAGAGCCGTGAAGCCGATGACTTCCCAGCTCCTCTTCCTGGGCCCTCTGCGTCCTGGTCACATCTCCGCCCTCCAGACACTGCCACGTAGCTTTGGCAAGTTTACATCACTTGCAAACAAAAGAGTCCTTTCGATGGACCACTTAGGTAAAGGTTGAACGCCTATACTGAAAAACACCATCTCTTCCTATATGACGGTGCACTTCACCACCTGTGTGTTCATTCATTCATTCGTTCATTCATTTATTCACTAAGCATCTACCATGTGCCGGGGCTATGATACACTCTCTGGCAAGCCTGGTGAGTCATACAGGTGCAGTGCCCGATCTCATGGAGTTTATAGTCTCTTCCTGCGGCTGCCGTAACAGATTGCCACAGACGTGCCAGCTTAAAACAACAGAAATGTAGTCTTTCACAGTTCTGGACGCCATGCATTTGAAATCAAGGTGTGAGCAGATTGCAGTCTCGCCGGAGGCTCTAGGGGAAAATCCTTTCTTGCCTCTTCTAGCTTCTGGTGGCCCCAGATGTTCCTTGGCTTGTGGTTGTGTCACTCAGATCTCTGCCTCTGACTTTACAACGGCCTTCTCTTCTCCCTATGTCTCTCTCCGGGGTGTCTCTTATGAGAACACTTGTCTAAGAGTTTAGGGCCCACCTGGGTAATCCAAGACCTCATCTCAAGTTCCTTAACTCAAACATACCTGCAAAGACCCTTCTTCCGAATGAGGTCACGTTCATAGATTCTGGAGGTTGGGTTACGGTCTTATCTTTTTAGGCACCACCATTCGACCCGCTACAGATGGTGAGCAGTTGTTAGCACTGTGGAGTGTGTTACCAAGGGGATTCACAAGGTGCTTGAGAAAGTGGTGCCACAACCTCTTTTGGGGAGTTAGGGAAGGCTTGTTGGCGGAAGTCACGTGGTCTGAAGCCGGAAGGTGGGAAATATTACCAAGGAGAAAGACCAAGATCTAAGAGAGGAGGCATCTGCCAGGGAAAGGAGAGGCAAGCCAGACTGGAACAGAGAGTGTGTGGTGGGAGGGGAAGAGCAGAGCCGGGGGGAGCAATGGTCTGGCAAGACAGGTGATTTCTGATGGCCCAGCCCCATGTGGCCTTGTGGTTTCAGGTGGCCTACGGTGATCTGATTTGCATTTTAAAAAGATCCCTTTAGCTGTCCTTTTTCACCCCAGCCTCCAACTCCCTAATTTTCTGATGCTGGACAACAATATTGTCAGTGGGAAATCCCGGATGGTCCCTGGGGGCTTAGGTGAGGGAAGGTGCCTAGGTTGGAATGTGGCAAGAGCCCCCTTATTAGCATCTGACTGGCATTCTCCACCCCACCCCCACCCCCCGATCCGCCTTCATTTTGCTTTTGCAAATAGTAAATCAGTAAAATATTACCTTAAGGCCTAGGATACCAGAGGCAATTTAATACCGTGAAAAATAAGAGGCGTCTTTGCCGTTCTGACATGTATTCTTCCCGGGCTCGTTACTTTTCCTAATGAACGTTTCTTTCTCTCCTTCCGCTTATCGGTTTTAACACATGCCATTTACCACCTCTGACCTGCTGATTAGGGGGCTGGGCACAGGCTGACATCACTGTCAGAGAAGAAGAAGAAGAAAAATTGCGCAGTAAGTGGCAAGATGTGGCCGCGATAGCGAGCAGGGAAATCTGCAGTGCTCTGGAGAATGAGGGACCCAAATGAAATCCCCTGGCTCCGGGGTCCGGCTGAGCCACCTGCGGGCGCTGGGCACCACGTGACATGCGACTGATTATTCAAATGGACCGGTGATTAACCCCCTTTATATTGATGGAAATAATCCTGCCGGAGCCGGCAACGGCTAATGCATTTTGGAACTGCGGTTTTCCATTGATAGCACAAAATAGTGTGGAGGAAAGCCATTTTCATAATGTTAATAATGGAATTACAGAAGCAGGTCACTTAAAGGAAAGGGCGCTGAGTCAGCGAAAGCAGCCTCGACTTGAATGTGGAGATTAGTACTGAGCAAAGGAAACACAAACCTTCTGCTGCGATCTCAGGGCATAAAACACACGCGCCCTTGCCGGTCTCGTTTGAGAAGAGAAAGAGCTTTAAAAATGATTTGAGCCAAGTCCCATTCTCGGATGAATTGATTGCAGAGGAAAGAACTGTCCAGGGTGCCAAGACAGCCCCCTCAAATAGGTGTGTTTCCTCTTCTTCTTTGAGTAAACGTCGGGTTTGCCTTCCTTGCCCATGGCCTGCTTGAAGGTCCAAGTCCTAGAACAATGTCTGGAAATGCTTTCAGAGTCAATGGTCAAGATTGCAAGTGAAGATCCGTCAGTGGCTCCCAGAGGAAGTAAGTGCAGATCGGGTTGGCTAGAGGGGAAATTCTGCAGGGATCCCCTAGGATCTTCTGAGAGTGAGCTGGGATGTGCTCCGGAGCAGGGCCTGGGGGCGAAGGAGGTGGTTCTCTCTGTGGACACTAAGAAAATCCTTGAAATATCCAGAGAAAGGCAGGGGGGTGTATATATAATGTTCACTGAAGTGTGCTTACAAAGTGAACCAACTGGAACCTGGAGGCATACTAAGATACATCCAGAAATGGAGTATTGTGCAGATATTCAAGATCTTAGGGAAGGGATAGGAGAAACTATTCATGATATGTTAAGTAGAGAAGTAGGTTACAGATATTTTTTAAAGAAAGCCGGGGGCTCCTGTCACTTGTCCAGCCAGCCCAGTTCAGCCTCCTCTTTCTTCCGGGGTCCTGGTGACCTCCTGGGATAGTGGAGGAACCACTATGGCGAGAAGCCAACTGTTTGCATTTCAGGGGACACCTCTTCTTGGGCTAAAGCGGGGCCTGGAGAAGATGTACAGAGCAAGAGGGGCTCGTAAATGAGTCAGACTGTTCGAAGTAAATGCTTGTCATGCTTTAAAGAAGACGTGGTGAAACACACATAGAAAATTTAGCATTTTAAGTCTTTTAATGTGCACACTTCAGTGACATTGACACGTTCGTGATGCATCACCGACGCTCTTTCCCGGTTTTGGGGTTTCTCGCCAACTGAGAGACTTTCCTTTAACATATCCATGCGAAGAATCGTAACAGGGCCGAAGGGGTCTTAAACACACGGCTAGAGGTTGCCTGCCAACCTAGACTGGGTTACTGCCCTGTGAAGCCACCAGCCACCAGTCGGTCACCAGCGGCAGATCCGTGTCGTGGCAGAATCACGGACGGAGAGCCGGATGGATCCTCTCGGTTGCGTCTGTCTGATTGTGTCACTTTCCGAGGTTGTTACCCCGGCTGAATCGCTTGGCTTAGCAGGTCAGTGAGAGGCCGTAACGTCCAGTGGACCTGAGAGCTAGACCTGAGCATTCGGAAACGGCTCACCCCTCCTGTCCTTGGAACGTATGTTCTGTCCGCTGTTACTGCAGACAGCGTTGTTTTTAGGGACACGGCCTTGAGGGAGCAATGTGTTGTCGAGACCGTCTGGACGATCCCTGTGACTGAACCCCGTTAAGTCCCCTGCATAAGCCTTTAAGATCCTGGCGAGCGGGTGTGGAGATCCACTGGTCCTGTGGCCACCCAAGACAAGCCTCATACGGAAGTTCCCTTGCTTGTTAGACCTGCTGCCTCCCAGTCTGGAGTGGGATGCCCCTGACTCTGGTCTCTCCCCGCCTTCTGTGTACAGGGCTGGTTTCAGATTTCACCCCAAGGTTTCAAACCAACATGCGGGCTGCTTTCTCCCTACCTGTGAATGCGGCCAATGATGCCCACCTTTCTTCACTTAGTTAACACGTCTTTATTGAGTATCTCCTACAGGCCAGGCCTTGTGCTATACCATCAGTATCTCTCTCTTTCGTTTTCCCGATCTATGGTTGTTTTGTGTTTGTTACGGTGCTGAATAAACATTTCACCTGGTGGTGCTCCTGATACACCCTTGGGTGCTACTAGGTCCCCTAGTAGCTTTGCCCGCACAAGCCTAACCACCTTCAGGGTAATGGGACCATGGGGCTTCTTATTTTTAGCAACCAGAGTGGAATGCAGTAAAGCAAAGGGTGATAAAGATCCTTTTATACCAATGTTTCACAATAAGGAAAAAGCAACCTCGGTCCTGAAGGGGCCATTCTTTTCTCTGTAAAATTTTTTTGTTTCCCCCAGGCAGACAAATTGGCTAAGTTGGGGGTGGGCAGACCTCGCTTTCATCAGCCCTGGATAGATTTCATGGTGGCTTGCCCAACGGGGCGCACAGAATCTCTGGCTGTGGGCTTCTGGATGCATTTGTCAGGAAGCAGGCGTGGGGAATGTTGCTGCTCGGGAGAAGGTA
This sequence comes from Prionailurus bengalensis, assembly GCF_016509475.1. Taxonomy (NCBI): domain Eukaryota; kingdom Metazoa; phylum Chordata; class Mammalia; order Carnivora; family Felidae; genus Prionailurus; species Prionailurus bengalensis. The sequence continues at coordinate 184,516,220 of NC_057344.1, read as the reverse complement.
TTCACCTTTGTGAAGAAATAATTCCCAGCCCTGAGAGCAGGTGGGATGCAATACCAACGTCCCCTCCAGTGATCTCCACTGAGCTGTTTGATTTATACTTGAATGTGAGCTTTTAGGGAGAATCACACTTCTTGTGATTGAGGAGGGGCCCCGGGTTAGGATCTCAGGTGGCTCTGCGCTGGAGGCTGCACATGCTGGGTCGGTGGCCGTTGTCACACCGAGGCCTAGGAGGGCTGGAGGGGCGGGCACACGCATATGCGATTTGCTTAGGTGGGCTCTATGCTCCTGTGCAGGGAGGATTATGTTTGCCCGGCTGCCAGCCATTTCAACTGATTCTGATTCTAATGGCCAAGGCCCTTGTTTTCATTCCAAGGGAATATCACTGGGTGAGTGCCTTTTTTTTTTTTTTTTTTTTTTGTTAATAGATTTAGTTCTCAAAGCACTGTTAGATTCATAGAAAAATGGCAAAGAAAGTACAGAGAGCTCTCATTGACTCCCCACCACCCATTTCCCCCAGTTTAACGTCTTGCATTAGTGTGGTACGTTCGTTACAATTGATAAACCCACAGTCATATGCTGTTAGGAACTGAAGTTCATAGTCCACGTTAGAGCTCACTGTGTTGCTCAGTTCTATAGGTTTTGCCAAATGCAAAACATCCTTTACCTATCGTTAGCGTGTCATATGGGTGCAAGCACCTTTTTGCAGGGTGGCAGTGCCCTCCTGGGGGGCCCAGCCCTTCCTTGGAGCAGTGCCCAGGCTCTGGCTGAGATCCTTGCGGGCTGGGCACAGCGGACAGAGTGAGGAGCTGAGAACAGCGCCGATTGCCTCTGTCCAATGGGGAAAGGAGAGCTTATAGACAGAGAGGTGTCACTGAGACCCCAAGCGACCTAAGAGAGGCGCTGGATCCCCTCCGAAATGAGTGAGGAGGGTTCTTGCACCTCATGACGCAGGTAGATGTCCCAGCCCATCAGCCTTTGGGTTCACCTTTTCTTGGGCTGTCGGGAGGGGCGTATGTATTTACAAGGGGCTGTTGGATGAGGCAGACATCCTGGGGCGTGGACAGGTATCACCCTGGCTAGACAGTTTGTAGCCGAGGCACTGGCCCTCCCCTGCACTGACCTCCAACACTGGTCCTGTAGAAACAGTGGCCACTGGGAGTGGTGAGGATTCGGCTTCCATGTGGCCCCTGGGCCTTTGACAGGTCCTCTGCTGTGACCCTTCTCTGGGTCCCTTCACTCAGCTTTTCTTGGTCAGAGGCCTCTCTTTTCCTTGGGCGACATTCTCAGCATCAGCTACCAAGGTGTATCGTCTGCCGGATTGCCACATCACCTAGAGCTCTCCGGGAAACCTGTCCCTGCATCCCTCTTTGTCCTTCAGGAAGCTCTATCCCCCTTTCCTTTCTCAGCGGAGCCCCCGTGAAGGCCAGTGGGCTTTGGGAGTAGTGACATCTGACAGTCCTGCTTGAAGCTGTCCTCCTTAAATACTGAGACTTCTTGATGTTTCGTGCAGGCCGTCAGTCGAGACTCACCTTAAACGCCATGACCTACGTTATCCACGCTCAGAGGAAAACTAGGAAAAAATAGCCTGGTTCCCAGGCTTGGAGCACAGTAGAAAGCACCGAGGAAAGTGGTTTGAAGAAATAGTTATAAGACAGCAAGAGGGGAGCAGAAGAGGAGACCACCCGGTGGTCTGATGTGAGCACAGCTAGAAGTGCTTTATGGGACATGGTAAAGCTCCCTCATGGCTCTTGGACGAATGAAGGGACGAGGCTCCCGTAAAAGTCCCAGCTTAGGGGCTCAGACTGCATTAGATGGGTGTCAAAGTGTTACCTCTGAAACCTACAGAGAACGTACATGCCCACTTTACTGATGGGAAAACTGAGCCTCAGGGGTGTTAAAAACAAATCAAAACAACTGAGGACACGTACTGCTAAAGCCAAGGGGCTGAGATTTGGATCCAGGTCTCCTGGCTTCCGAGCCTCTGGTTATTTCACTGCCTTTTGAGGGCTGCCTGTGGCTGAGTGGATACAGGGGGCTGGCAGAGGAGTTTGGTTGCTCACGAGGCTTTTAAAAAGAGGCTAATCAAATGAGTGAAGGCACATACGCGCTGGACATAATAAAAAGAACCAGCAATTTCTGAGCGCTTATTATGTGCTAGGATAGTTCCGCGAGACGTGCTGTCCAAGAACCGGCTCATTTAATCCTAGAACAACTGTCTCGTTTATTCTTATCGTCACCCCCATTCCAGGATGAGATAACTGAGCTTCTGAGAAGTTAAGTAGCTTGTCCGCGTGAGTCTAGAGCCTCATCCTGAACTACTAGACAGCTGGGCAGGATTCAAGCTGAACCATAAAAGTTAACGTTGGTGGGACCCTAGGGAACACGGGCCTCTCCGCCAGACCCCTACAAACACTCTGAAATGCAAGCCTCTCCCCACCTATGTGAGGGAAGGCATATGTATTTCCGTTTTACGGATAAAGAACTTGAGTCTCAGAGACGTCGAACAGCTCAGACCTGGCCACACGGCTAATAGCCGGCCCTGGGGCTTGAACCCAGATCTGCGTGAAGGAAAAGCTTGGACTCTTCCTCAGATGTTGGTGGCTTTCAGACCTGAAAACACATCTGAATAACCCAGGGAGCATTTATAAAATACGGATGTCTGAGCCCCGCGCCCGGAGGTGGATTCAGGAGTTGGGGTGGGCCTGGGAATCTGCATTTTATACAAGCCTTCCCCGGGCGGGGCTGCTGTATCCCCTCTGTGGTCCCCAGCAGCTTCTCAGTGGCTCAGGTGTATTCCCTTATGGGACGGCTTTGTGCCCATTTCAGTTTGTGAAATTACCCGGAGAATTCGAGTCAACGTGGAGATCTGCATGCTTTTGCGAACCACTTACCTGGGGAGCTGATCCACAATCAGACGCTGCTTTATTGACTTAGCACAGGAGTCCAGGGGACAGGACATACCCCGAACCCAGGTCTGTCGATTCCTGCTAGCCTCTGGCTGTCCCCTGCCTGGAGGAGGACGCCCAGGGAACCTGTCACTGCTCAGAGGGTGCCTTGTCAGAGCCGGAGTCTGATCAAGGGCCGCTACCTCGGTCAGCATTTCTCAGCACTGACTGTACATTAAGTAGCTTCGAGGGGTCCCTTGAAGACCGATACCTCAACGAAATGGGGGCCTCTGAGGGCGGATCTGGGAAGTGACCATTTAAAGCAAGCTCTGTAAATAAATAAATACATAAATAAATACAAACAAACCAAGAAAAAAAACCAACGAGCCCTGTAGGTGATTCTGATGCAGGGACTGGGTTGCAAACTGGATCAAGCCTCTCCCGATATTTATAGTTCCTTGGGGTTTTCTTTGATTTCTCAAATGCTATGGGTGTCTTCTTAAACTAGCTTCACTCATGCACTTGATTTTTTACTACAGAGAGTTCCCGCTTCGTGCACACATGCACAGCGTCCCCCTTCAATGTTGTTTTCATACACATTTGCACGGCTTGAAGTGACCAAACGATGACTCTCAGATTCCCTGTCCTGGAAAGATGCTCCCTAAAGTTGCTCACGCGCAGACCTAGCGTCGGCAGGGTTCCCGGCACCTGCTTGAGTGACTGGCTGAACCCCTGGCTTCTCTGTGGCCGCCTTTTCTGGCCGCGCACCCTGCTCCTTCTGCCTGGCTGCAAGCAGGGTGAGGGAGTTTTCTCTGGTATATGCTCTGTGGGTAACACCTTCCTGCCTCAGGGATCGGTCTGCAAGGCATCCGTGTGAGCGCGCATATAGAGAAGGGCTTAGAAATAGATTTTAAAAGAATCCAGTTCAAATCCCCTTGAAACAAAGGAACCATCCCCTCCACCCTGAATTTTGTCCCCATTTCTTCCTAAAATTCTCTCCAGCTTTCTAAAAAGATCTTGTTTGCAGCTCTTCTCAGCCTCTTAAATATATGAACCTTTCACTAGGGGGCACTTTAAGACCGAGTTAAGAAAAAAAACCCCAGAAACTTGGTGACAATAGATCGTACTTCATCATTAACTAGACACACAGTCCTGCACAAAACAAAATCTAAAAAATACATAAGAAATTAAATATGTAGCTGAAACCGTGATTCAATTTCTGGGCGTTATTTTCTGGAAGCTGGACATGGGACGAAAGTAGCGTCCTTGGATTTATTGGCAATTTTGACTTGGGATTCGAATAATAAGAACGATAATGGTAATAGTAGTCTTTTCATCTGGTTTAAGATGGGCGTTTTGCTTACTTCAGTGTTTTAGTGCAACGGGGTGTTTGAAGCGTTTACTCAAATTCATGCGTAAGAAATGTCTTCTTTCTCGGGGCGCCTGAGGGGCTTAGTTGGTTAAGCGTCGGACTCTAGGTTTCGGCTCCGGTCGTGATCTCAGGGTTCGCGAGATCGAGCCCCGTGTCGGGCTGTGCACTGACAACGTGAAACCAGCTTGGGATTCTCTCTCCCCCTTTCTCTCTGCCCCTCCCCTGCTCTCTCTCTCAAAATAGGTGAATAAAGTTTTAAAAAAATAAAAAGTTTTCCTTTTCAACATTAGTGACAGCGTTAATGTGGTTGCTAGCCAGTCCCTGCAGCAGGAGTAACAGAGGATTTTCTAGGGAGGAGGAAGGCCCTGCAGGTGCATCCGGGACACCTGAGTTCTAGACCTTGTCTGTTTTTACCTAGTGGCCTGACCTGGGGCAAGTCACTGCCCCTCTTTGGACCTCAGTATTCTCGTTTGCAAAATGACGGTATTGGGCTAGGAGACAGTGAAGGTCTCTCTCCAATCTAACATGCTAGAAGAATCTCTCAGGCTGTCTCCTTGTGGTTGGGTTGTCCCCATGACGTTTCTCTTGGACTTGGGCATGAAGAATTACACCAAAGGCTGCTCCAGGGAGAAAGATGGGAAGATGGGGGATGTGAGTGCGAGTCCTGGTGCTGTACTTGGTGGTCACCTTTGGGAAGTGAAAGGGTCAAATAGCATCTCCCTAAAAGGTGCTGTTGAAGTCCTATCCCTCAGTACCTGCGAAGGTGACCTTATTTGGAAATAGGGTCTATGCAGATGATCAACTAAAGATGGGGCCATTAGGTTGGGCTTTGACCCAACTTGACTGTTGTTTTTACGAAAAGGGGAAATCTGAGTACAGAGCCAGACACAGACATGAGAATGCCATGTGAATATAGATGCAGGCAGCGATGTGGTGATGCTTTTTTAAGACCAGGAACACCAAAGAATGCCAGAAAACCACCCGAATCTGGAGAAGAGGCCTCCCTCACAGCCTCGGAAGGAACTGACCCAGCCACCACCTTGATCTTGGACTTCTCCCCGCCAGAGTTGAATTAAAGCGTGATGGTGATAACATTTAGCTAACAGTAGATAGATTTCTATTTAAGCCAACCAGTTTGTAATTCTTTGTTATGGCAGCAGCCCCAGCAAACGAATACAGAGGCTCCGTCACCCGTAAGGATGAGACAAAAAAGGGTTGATGTATAGGGAAACCCCCGTCCCACACAGGGCGTGGCGTCTACTGGGTGTCTCCTCAAACGTGAGTTATCACAAAGAAGGCACAGAGGAGGGAGGAAGGGAAGGACGGCGGGGTGAGGAAGGAACCGTCTGGTATTAAGCACCTGTTAGGTGCTAGAAACTATGTATTTCTCCTCAGTTCTTGCTGACAAGTGTCTTGCCGCTGAGGGAATGGGGGTCTCCAGAAGATAAGTCATTTGCTCATGGCCAGAAGCTAGGAAGTAGCACACAGCAAACTGGCCTATCTGACCCTAAATCCTGTGACGCCCTGCTATGCTTGTTGTTGGGACCAGGTGTTACTGGTGCTGTCATGGTAAACCTCACTCACTCACTCACTCACTAATTCACTCAATCATTCACCCACTTGTTCATTCACTCACTCACTCACTCACTCATCTGCCTAACAGACATAGAAAGATGGAGCTAGGTCCATTCCGGGGAGCCAATGAGAGACTCGGTTCCATGAAGTCATGTATTTTCTAGAATGATTGAAGCTAATTGCCCAGTAGATAATTCACTGCAGCAGGCCAGGGTGAGGCGGTTTGGGGAAAGCCGATCTCAAGAGCCAAGTCATGGTACGTGGAAGTGAAGAAGTCACATTCACAAGTCTCTAGTTCCTCCCTAACTAAACTTGCCCACCCTGTTCTAAAGGGCATTAACAGATGACTCAAAGCCAGGCTCAGTCCAGGCACAATCCCTAAAGAGCCCAAATCCATTTCGATTCTGTGTTTCCCCTCTCTGAGACCTCCTTGTTCCCCATCAGAGAACCTTCTCTCCTTGCCCAACCCTTTCCAACCCCACCCCAGTTCAGTTAAACGTTTACCTGGAATGTATCTTCTGCCAGGTCCTGGGGATATAAAAGTGGGCTGGAGGGGGAGGCTGAGCAGATATGCAGATTTTTGCAATATCGGGGATATGCCCAAGATGACTTGGGTGGAGGCTATCCGGGAAAGCTTCCTAGAGGAGGAGATATCAAGCAGTGGTTTTGGGAAACGACAAAAGGGCAGGCATCCCAGGCTCAGGGAAAGCATGTGCAGAGGCCTGGAGGCCTGAACTAGCAAGGCCAGTGTAGACAGCTAGAAGTGACTCGGAATGGTTGGTCATGAAGTGTGAAAGGAAGGGAGTGGGAGAAGGCTGGGGTGCTGGCATAGGCCAGGTCACCAAGTCCTTCTGGCATTTCAGAGCTACCCTCAAAAGTGCCCATTCAACCCACCATTTCCGGAAGGCCAATTCCAGAAATTTCTTCAATCATGCTTCCCATGTCTTCTGATTCCCCTAGGTTTACCCTCTGGGATCCAGGTGGGTTCTGCTCTTCCCTTTGTACTGAATGGTGCATCCCTTCATCTGTTCAGTCCATCAGCAAATAGGTACGGAGTTCCTACTGTCCACTGTCTCTAGCCATCAGGATCCAGTGGTAAACAATCAGTGATGAGGAGTGCCTTCTGTCTTCCTTCTTCTTAGCTAAGCCATTTAAGAAATAAGCCAAGGATTTTGGTAGGCTAGAGGGGGACTGTTTGGGGACAGTCAGCCATCTTCCCCCTTGGAAAGAACCATGATGTGACATGGCTGCCCATAGCACATAGCAATTTCACTTCTTCCCCGGAGAGTGACCCCCCTCTTCTTGTCTTAGTCTCTTTGCTGCCCTGATGACACTTCTGCGGGTGCCTTTGTCATAGCTGACACTGCCCAGACATTTCAGAAGGACAGGTGTGCCCTGACCACACCCTGTCCAGGTGGGATTTCGTTGACTTCAGTCCTTCCCTGTCTGGAGGCCTCTTTGGGGACCAGTTGTGAATATCTCCATCCTCCCCATGGGGCTGGTTCAAGCCACCAGCCCACAGGATTTCCCTTTCTCAGTCTCAAGCTACCCTCCTGTGTCCTTGGGTGGGTTAGCTTCCCAGGGCTGTTGTACAAATCGCCACGAAGTGGGTGGATTAAAACAATAGAAATACACGCTCTCCCAGTTCTGGAGGCTGGCGGTCTGAATTCAAGGTGTGGACAGGGCCCTGATTTCTCTGAAGGTTCTAGGGGAAAATCTTCTGGCTCCTGGTAGCTGCCACCGTCCTTGGTGTTCTTGGGCTGGTGGTGGCATAATGGCAACTCTGCTTTCCTCTTCACCCGGCCTTCTTCCCCGTGTGTCTGGTCATCTCCAAATCTCTCTCCTCATAAGGACACCAGTCATTGGAGTAAGGCCTCCCCGACCCAGGAAGACCAGATCTTAACCTGATGACATCTGCAAAGATTCTACTTCCAAATAAGGTCACATTCACAAGTACCAGGGGCTAGGACTCCAACACGTTTTTGGGGGACCCAATTCACCCCATGACACTGGGTATGAGGGTTGTAAGCCAGGCTTCCTTCCTTAGCATAAACAGTGTCTCCCAGCCTTTCTCAAGCTCTGAGCTCTCTCTGAGAGGCGACGGCCAGGCAGGAATGGAAATGGGTCTGTGGAATTCTAGAAGGTGGACGGCGAAGGCTCAAGAGTCTATCTCTCTGTTGTCGACACCCTTTGTTTGCAGGTCTCTGCTAAGCGCGCTCGGCAGCTAGTGGGTGAAGTGGGGTGCCTGGTGCCGGGTTTAAGTACAGATTCCCGTTCCGCTGTCTGCACCTGTCCCTTTTCATGTTCCCATTTATTTTTAGGTGGCACCTCAGGATGAAAAGGAAGCAAGGGGCACGCGGTCAGATGGTGACCTTTGGCCGGCAGATCTGGGGCGGGGGGGTGACAGGTGTTTCCTGATGGCATATCAGCTGAGGGAAAACCCAAAGTTCTCTGCACTGACTTGGGACCCGGAACAAACATAACAGCTATGGAGTGTGGCCCATTCGACTTACCGTCTGCTGCCCCATGGCCTAGGAAAGCCATGAATCAGATTGATCAGTGCACTCTTTCTAGAAATGTCTAGGAGGAGGCTGGGTCCTATAAGGGGTCTGAAGATGGAAAAAAAAAAAAAGTATTCTTGCTTCTCTGAGTTGAGTGTTTATCAGATTCCCCCCCCCCCCCCCAAAAAAAAACCCTGAACTTTGTTGATTTTGATGCAGTTACCTTTCGAGGGCCCTTCTTTTAAAACAAAATTTTTTTTAACGTTTATTTATTTTTGAGACAGAGAGAGACAGAGCATGAACGGGGGAGGGGCAGAGAGAGAGGGAGACACAGAATCGGAAGCAGGCTCCAGGCTCTGAGCCATCAGCCCAGAGCCTGACGCGGGGCTCCAACCCACGGACCTCGAGATCGTGACCTGAGCTGAAGTCGGACGCTTAACCGACTGAGCCACCCAGGTGCCCCTCGAGGGCCCTTCTTGAAACAGGTGCCAATCACTCTCATTCAGTCCTGAACACATCAGCCTCTCCTGGCGGGTCTCCTGAGCACTGTGAGCTGAGTCTGAGGAAGGTGAAGATTGGGGGGCAGGGCAGAGGCGGGGGGAACTGACTCTAACTCAGCGCGGCAGCCAGTGAGCATGCTTCCTCTCAGTGAAGCGACTTTTTAAATGTAGCCTCGGTGCCTGCCTGGACGCTGCCCAGGAGGACCCCCTTCCCCGGCCGGTGTGCTCCCCACCCCAGCACTTAGGCCGCGTGCTGAGATGTTAAGTACTGACAGTTGCAAGGCATTTTTGTTGCCGTGCTCGGCCAAGCCAACTGCTTTTTACAAACACATTAAACATTAATATCTACAGAATGGGCAGTTTTATAGTGCACCAGCCCGAGTTTCCTGGACACGGATTTATTTATTTTTTATTAATGTAACCTTAGCATGCCACATATTTCACGCGAAGCTCCTGATCTGAAAGGCCTTGGCTGGGCCCGATGAATACTTTATGATTCCATTTAAGACCAAGGGAGCCAATAAACTCACCCCAATTTACATTTCAGTGGAGTCTTATAAGTAATGCATGCCGCACGCCTCTCAGCCGTCTCTCCGACTGCCTTTAACACCTCATCACAGAAGTGGCCTTTTCAGGAGGCAGAGAACAGAGAAGTTTTCTCTCCGAACTGCTTTCTTTTTCTTCCTTCAGCTACCTGATCCCCTCTCCACTGCCACGAGTAGATCATCGCTTGGGGCCGGAGCATGTGGTGATGTCTCTCTTCTCTCTCCCTTGGTGTGCGTCTCATGTGACCACCTCTGAGCCATGCCTTCCAGAACCAGATGCAGGCCCCCGGCCAGCTGCCCAGCTCTGCTCCTGAGTTTCCTACTGCTCTGGTTCAAGGGGGTTCGACAGTTTTCCTTTCAGGCCTGATTTTCCAGAAAAACGAGGGCTCCATTTTGATTTCCCCATATCCGTCGCCCGGCCGACAGTTGGCGGGCCTGGAAATCACGGGGCTGTCCTTCATGGTGTCCTCTCGTCGCCCTCTTCCAGACCCCTGAGCCAGGTTGCTGCTCACTGTGGACAACAGTTCTTGCACTGTCTTTCCTCCCGCTGCAGCTAGTGCGTCATTACATGGCCTGAGTCAGATGACGCCTCTCTGCTCAGGATCTTCCAGTGGTTTCCAGTCTTCTAATTCCTGCTCCAGTTTCCAGCTACTGGCTGCCCTGTGGATTTCAGACTTGCCACCTCTCCACAACTGCACATGCCAATCCTTGAGATAAACATCCCTTTATATATGTGTGTGCATGTGTGTATACATAGTCTATGAATATGTATTTAATATCTTGGTTCTGTTTCTCTGGAGGACTCTGACCGATTTCGGAGTGTCCTTTACCAACCGTCAGGTATAGAATACTGTTCTCCCTCATTACTCCCTTGACGTTTACATGTTCTGTGACATTCCCTCCGTGGAAAGGTGGAGACTAATCCCTGCCTCCGATGTGGGTGGGCCTCAGTGGCTCACTTCTGTGAATAGAATGCAATGGAAGAGATGGTGCATGACCTCTCTAAAGGCTGGGTTAGAAAAGGCAATATAGTGTCAGCCTGATGCTCTCTCTCTCCCTCTCTCTCTCTCTCTCTCTCTCCCTTTTTCTCAGTACCACTTCCTCTTGGAAATTTCCCACCTTATTGTGAGGACATGCCACATGGAGAGGCCACTGAAGGTGTTCTAGCCAGTTGCCCCAGCCAAGGTCCCATCTGCCAGCCAGCATCAACTCCAGTTATGTGAGAGGTGAAGCCTCCAGATGATTCCAGCCTTCCACCTTTGAGCTGCCCCCGTGAACCTGACTGGGATATATAGGCTGTGCCAACTGAGTCCTGGCCAAGTTAGAGAGTCATGAGCAAAACCAAATTATTAGTATTTAAGGCCACTGTTTGGTGGTTGGTTATTTGCAGCAAAATAGAACTGGAACATTCTCTATCCCCTTACGCTGCTAGCTTAAATTTTTTTTAACAAAATTATCACTATTTGGAATGTAATTATTTCCTAACTTGTTTATTATCTGTCTGTTCCATTAAATATAAGATCCCTGAGTAAGAAACGTTTCTATCTTACCCATTTAAAAAAATTTTTTTAACTGTTTCTTTATTTTTGAAGGGGAGAGAGACTGAGTGTGAGTAGGGGAGGGGCAGAGAGAGAGGGAGACACAGAATCCAAAACAGGCTCCAGGCTCTGAGCTGTCAGCACAGAACCTGTAACGGGGCTTGAACTCATGAACCATGAGATCATGACCTGAGCTGAAGTCGATGCTTAACTGACTGAGCCATCCAGGTGCCCCTTACCTGTTTTTTAAAAAATCTTAGTACATATAAGAACATTTGGCAAACGGTAGGCACCTAGTAAATATTTCTTGAATGATACTACTACTGAATTTACTGAATTATATTCTTTCTTATTTTCTTTCTTCCCTCTTTTCCTCCTTTCTTTTCTACCTCGACCTTTCTTTTGTTTTTTATTCTCTTTCTCTTTCTTCTTTCTTTCTTTCTTTCTTTCTTTCTTTCTTTCCTCTTTTTTCCTTTCTTTCAGATAACTTCATTACTCTCCACTCAAGTACCACATAAATACATTTTCCTTGTGAAAAATGAAAACATTTCAGATAAAGCTAAATTCCCTTTGCACACAATCCATCCCCAAGCCTGGTCTTCTTCCTCCATCACTTAAGCTTTTCTGTGCTTTGTCTCCAGGCCCCTGGTCATTCAGGAGAGAGGGGAGGCCCCTCTCCCCCACCGCAAATTTGGTACCTTCCTAGCCTGCTCCTCTACCGTCACAGTCTTCCTTTTCCAGAACATTCCATAACTTTCTTCAGTATGCCATCAGGGTACTTGTCCCCAAACCCTGCTTTGAGGGGAACGTGCCTTCAAGCTTTCAGAGAGTCCTTTTTACCAAGCAGCCGGGGTTCAGACTCTAGCCTGGAGCCTAAGTTTCTATGATTGGAGCCCTTCTTAGGACTTTGGTTCCTCTTCCTTCATGAATCTCCTGCTCCAGCTACAGCAGTTTCCTCCCTGCCTCCAAAGATCATCCGCTTTCCCACTCTGCCTTTTGCCGACTCTGTTCTTCATGTCTTCAACATCTTTCTGATCCTATTCATCTATGTAGATGCTACCTGTTTTCTAAGTCCTCTAGGGGATTTTCCATGCTCCCTCTCTGAAGAATCATCTCTTCTTTGGGCTTCAAGCTCCCACTGCCTTCTCTCTGCTGTTGCCTTGTAAGGCTGCACCTTGGCTTTCTACAGTGTCTTATCCCCTCAGCTGTAGTTCAGGCTCATTGAGAATAAGGACCGTGTTGTATTCTGTTTCAATGTGTTCAGAGAGCCAGGATACCTGAGAGCCTTCTAGAAGGCCTCAGTGGTCACTCAGTTGCCCTAGGGAGGGCACCCACGTGTGTGTTTCTGGGACATTGTAACAGTGGCCAGGCATATTGTGGGAGTCAGCAAATTGGTAGGTTTCTTCTCAATGGTCTTCCTCTCCCAGCCCCACTTGCCTGAGGTTGAGATCTTTGTACTGTCAATGGCAGGTGTTCTGCTATTTGGAGTTCGCCAACAGGGTGACCACGAGAGTTACTTTGTGATGGCATAGCCATGGCTGTAGGCCCTACATGCCTTTGATGGGCATGGGACCGGGGAGAGGGAGGACCCATCTGGAGTGACTAGGCTGGGAATGGATAGGCTTTGAGTGGTTTTTACAGAGCCTTTTTCATTCAATCATTTATTCAACACATTCAACAAATATTTATCGGGCACCTGCTAGGGGACGGGCACTGCACGTTGTGCTAGGGATGCAGTGGTGAATAAAACAGACTTAGCCTTGTCCCGAGTTTATAGTCTAGTGGGAGAGACAGGCAGATCTGTGGCAAGTAAACAATTCTAATTCACCACGAACAGAGAAATAAGCCAGGAAATCCCGGTCACATAAAAGGGACAATGATTGGGCCTGGAGAGGCTAGGAGAGGGCTCCCTAGAAAGCAGAACATAAAAGGTGGGATCTAATGGGTGCAGAGGAGCTTGCCAGGTGAGAGGGGTTGGTAGGAACGAAGACTGAGGGAGGCATAGCACAATGACTGGGGGGCGGGGAGGGTGGCGCAAGGAAGAGAAGAAAGAGAAAAGAACCTCAGGCCAGAAAGCCCAGCAGCCTAACAGGAAATTGGGACCTGTTTACAAGGGCTAGAATTAACAGATGGAATTGTTGTTAGAACTTGGACTTGTTCCCCTGGGGGGCAGGGAGGGAAGGCCAGCTGTCTTCACCTTGGATACCAGCGATGGCTCCCCGCCTGGGCTCCCAGCAGGTGCAGACTCAGGCACGACCTGGGGGTTGTTTTCACGTTGGCACGTTGGGAACCTAAGCCAGGTGTTTCCCCCTTTGCTCACATGGTCGGACTCTTCTGTGCTGATTTTGACACAAAATCTCTTTCCTCCTCAGGCTTCTTTAAAAAAGGCCGCCTCTGTGAGTGACTGGGTATTGCCAGTGTTTTATAAAGGTTGCACAGGGTCATGGGGAGGACACACAGCACAGCCCAGAGCACCTCACCGTTAATAAACACGGGCCGTTCTCCCGGCTTCTTGGGGTGTCCCATCGACTTGGCGACTTTTCTCTCGTCTCTCTCACCTCCTTCCTCCTTTCCTCCTCCTCCTCCTCCCCTCTCACTCCTTTCCTTCCTCCCTCCCTTTTTCCCTTCCGCCTCTCCCTCTTCCCCTCCCTCCTCTTCCCCCTCGTCCCCTCTTAGGAGCAGGGCAGTTGTTTTTTCTTATCTCATGCAGAGCAGCTACACCTGCTTATTTAATCTCAGCACCAGCCCCTGCGTGGGTTTCAAGGCATTTGCCTGATGTAAGTGGGGTCTCTCTTTGGAGAAGGTATTCTCATACCTGCTGTTAAAGGGGAAATATATATATGCACATATATGTACACATATATACATGTACACATATATACATGTATGTGTATACACATATGTGTATATACATGTATATATGTGTGCATGTATATATGTGTGTATATATATATATGTGCTAACTGCCAGCTGAGAGTCGGCTGAGGGTGAAGGTGTCCTCACTTCTAAACACACGCGAATGATGCTCCCTTGGGCTCCCGGTAATGCTTTTTAGGTAGTGAGCTCACCCACGGAGAAGAGACCTCACTTTGAACTGGCGTCACGGCCAGCATTGGCCTTCCATCTGTTCTGCTCACTTCTCTTCTACTTCCCTTTTTCTATCCTTGACATTCAATAGCTCCGTACTGAAGGCCTGTTATGTGCTAGGAATTGAGTGAGGCATTTGTTGAGGAAATATTTTCTAGATGGCTGGAGAGCATTTTGCAGGGACTGCTGCCCACTGTTCCCTTGTCCCCAGAAAGTGCCCACCTCCCACCTCCATGAACACTACTGACACATGATGTCCGCCATGAACTGTCTTCTCACTGGGATTTTGGGTCTTAAGAGAAGAAACATTGGTCAGCCCCTCTCCTGGGCTAGACGCTATACAATGTCAAGGTCAAGTGCTTTGGGGAGGGTCACGTTTCCTCCCAAATGTGGAGAAAAGCAGGTTGCATTGGAGAAGAATGGACCAACTCCTAGAGAAAAATAGAGATCCGTCATGCGGAAGGTAATTCTGGAGCTGATGCGATCTCTAGGCTCCAGCTGTTGTAAAACTGGGCTGTCTCCCTGCCCTTCGCGTGGTCTGGCTTCTCAATTTCTCCTTGGGGTTGAGCTAATCAGTCTCTGATTTTGCCAGAAACAGGTTGGAACTGAGACTCTGTCACTTGCATCCCAACTAATAAAAGAGTAATAAAATTGGATACATAAGGTGCTTGGCAGTGAATGGGCTTCTCGGAAAATAAGGAAAAAGGCAAGACAGTTGATGATTTCAGACCATTATGGCCTAGATTAAATGAGAAGTTGGGTGAAGTGCCTGGTGTAGCATCTGACTCGTGCCAGACCCCCATCAAGGTTAATTGTCTCCTTCCCTCCCATCCCCTTATCTTTCCTTCCTGAAAGCCTATTTCAAGTTAGATGCTGGAAAGCAAGAGACATTTGAAAGCAGGTTTCGTGTGCCTTTTCAGATTACTAATCTTCTAAGTGGTATGAAGTAACCTGGGTGGTCTAATAACTTCTCTGACGGCCTACTTTTCCATGGGCGCAAGCTGAATGTGTACTTAAGACATAGCCAAAATTATGTTGAAAAAACGTGAATCACGGAGGCATATAAACGGGGAGCTCTGTTACTAGGGAATCATAGCTTTTAAAAGAATAGCTATTATAGAGAATCCCAATTCTGGGGTCTATACATCTGAGTTTGATTGCTCATTCAGAAACTGCTGGATTTAGCGTGCATGAACTTCATGGGTACTTTATTCAAAGCCACTCCCTGGCAGTTTCTAGGATATCTTAGCCCCCTACCTTTTCAGTTTGTTTGTTTGTTTGTTTATTTAGAGGCAGGGAGGGGCAGAGGGAGAGGGAAAAAAGAGAGAATCCCAAACAGGCCCCACACTGGCAGTGCAGAGCTTGATGCGAGGCTTGAACTCATGAACCATGAATCCACGACTGAGCTTAAATCTAGAGTCAGATGCTTTCTGAGCCACCTAGGCGCCCTGTAGCCCTCTACCTTTTAAAAATGCTTTCTTTGCTCCTATATACTTTGCCATCTGTTGATTCCTGACTCTTTTTAACACTGCATGTCTGGAACAAGTCTTTACAGGTGACCAAGGTTTGTCTTTGAACTAGATCTCCATCTTGCTCGATAGCTGCTAAATTACAGACTTCACAGTGTAACTGTTTACATGGCGAATATAAAAATTTGTAACAAGGGTTAATCGGTAAAGCAATCAAGAATACTTGTGTATGGTAAGAAATAACAAAAGAATATATGTGTGTGTGTGTGTGTGTGTGTGTCTGTGTATATACACATACACACATATACACACACACATATATATACATATATATGTGTGTATGTGTATATACACAGACAGACACACACACACACACACACACACACACACAATCTAGGCCCCTGCTGCCATTTCTGAGTGACAACTGTCATCAGATTCAAAGAGTCTGATGTCTGCTTTGAAATCCCAACAAGTACCCTGGATTAAGCTGTGTAGCAGCTCTAATTGCTATGCATGGCTTGCACAGAGCATAAATAGTTGTAACCTTTCTGCAAAGTGCCAAGTCAGGAAATGTTAATCCATAGGGAAGCCATGCCTAGGCCGTGGCTCCAACCTGATTGGTAATTCCTGTTCTTGTTCTCTAATTTAAAAAAATAAAAAAAAAAAGAGAGAGAGAGAGAGGTTCCTGTCTCTACAGTAGCCCAGCCTCTATTATGCTGTGTGTGCATTAGTAAAATTGATCTCCATAAGAGTTCTTCAAGCTGAATTACTTAACAGCATCGTTTAGGGCTGCCGCCAAGGGAGAAAAGTCAGCAGGGCCAGGACTTAAGAAAGTTGCTAACACTGAGGCTGATTAAGGCTTCCACGCTTTGCAAAACACACCCGGCCGTTGCCTAGTGGAAGCCCGCTGCACTTTATACCTGGAAAACAGGCCCTTGGAACACGGGCTCTTGGCAAAAAAATGCATTAAGACTACTCATTTGGAGGCGATGTGAATTTTATGTGTTCGCTTCAGTTCACTCCTCTGGTTCCTCAAGGTAATGACACAATTCAGGCTGATTTTCTTGTAGAGAGCTCTCAGCCGTCCGCTTCTCAGGTTCTCAAAAACAAAAAAAAAATTCTTTTATTTTATAAAATTCGTAATAGTTCAGGCCAAAAGAGAGAGAAAAAAAGAAAGTAGACAAACTAAGTGAAGCATATCCGACCAATCCAGGAGCTGTAGGTTTTGGTGGTCTCTGGGGCCCTCAGCTCAGGCAAGGGGGTCCTGGAAAGGAAAACCTTAAAGGAAAGTCTGGGGCCCACAGGAGCTGCTTCCACGGGTGCTCAGCACACAGGGGACAGGGTGGGGAGGGCATAGGATGGCAGGAACGAGGCATTCACTTTGGGCCCCACATTTAAGGAGGTGCTAACAAGCTCGGGAATCAAGATACACACTATATGCAATATTCCTTTTTTGTTTATTTATTTTGAGAGAGAGAGAGAGAGAGAGAGAACGAGTGGGGGATGAGCAGAGAGGGAGAGAGCATCCCAAGCAGGTTCTGAGCTGCCAGCACAGAGCCCAAGGCGGGGCTGGAACTCACGAACTGTCAGATGGTGACCCAAGCTGAAATTAAGAGTCGGACATTTAACCGACCGAGCCACCTGGGGCCCACAATGAATGCAATGTTCTTTTAAAAAAAATAAAAAAAATTAAGCCAGACCAGTCGGTGATGAACAAAATCCCCCAAATTCAAACAAAGCCAGGATCCTACCCTGCCTTTGCATGACCTCACGCTCCTCCCTCGGGTCCCAGTCGTGGTCCACGGTACGTACCTCTTTGGCCTCTGCCGGTGGCTGTGCCACACAAAAAATACCCGGAAGCACCTTGGCCAGGGGCTAAGGGGCAGGTCACTTACTCACCTCACTGGCATTTCCTACCTTTTGTGGTCATAACGATGTCATCGTGCGTGCTCATACATCAGGGACGTATCGCCCTCTCCAGACACGGTGCCACGTGCTCTCTACCACCAGTGTGTTTAATTTTAGCAGGCGAGGCAGGGGCTGGAGTCCACAGGTACAGAGCCCGAGGTCCTGTCCCAGCTCACAGCCCAGGATGAGCCAGGGTCCCGACCCCTTCCTGTCTGATTCCGAGGCCCTGCGCTCCGCCACTGGACCACCTTCCAACCCCAGTGTGAGCCGAGCTTGAGTCGGGAATTCCTTCGGGACCACCAAGGAGGATAGCCAGAATCCACCCTGACTGTCCTCTTGTCAATGCGGGTCGTCTCTTCTCTGCCCAGACCTTCCTGGCGAAGCAGAATTTCTCGCTGTCAGGGGCAGTGTTTTATTTTGGGGCCGTTTATGCTTTTATGGAGCCAAATCTGCCACCTCATCGATTCCATGTATCGCTGCATGTTTGTCTCTTGGAAAAACTACTACTTTGCCTAGAATACTTTTTTTTTTTTTTGATGTTGTCTGCTGTATGAGCTCCTCATCATCCCTCAAAGCCCACATCCCCAAACCCTCCTATTTATGCATCTTTGCCAGATTCTCCAGATCGACTGTTACTCCCCTGGTTTTGACCTTGAGGCATTTTGTACTATTTATGTTCTCACTCAGTACAGTTTTGGGGTATAGTTATTTGTGTGCACATTTTTTCCCCCTACGGGGCTGTGAGCTCTTCAAGAGCGAGCAATAGATCTCGTTTATCTTTAGATCTTGAACACCTAGCTCATTTTCTGGCACACACTCGGGGCTACTAAACATGCTTTCGTGAAAATCGATGTAGCCCCACGGGTCAACTAGGAGCTGCCCTTACAAGAGTGCTCTTCTGTTGCTGGGAGTCACCTGTGACACCTCTCCAAGCTTATTCTACAAGCAGGAATTTGGACTTTGCAGCCCCATAAAACCAGCTTCGAATCTACGTCCTGTCTGTTCTGCCTACTAGATGAGTGACCGTGGGCCAGTCATTTGAAGCCTCATGTTAGTCCTTTCTCTCTTCTCCTTCCTTGCCTCCCCCATATCCCTTCTCTCTCTCTCTCTTTCTCTCTCTCTCTCTCTCTCCCTGTTCGCCTTGGCTTCTTGTCTGTCTGGAACAGGGCTGTCACTGAACCCAGCACGTGGCTGTCCTGCAGACAGCTGCCTAGTCATGTATGGCGAGAACTTTTCCCGACGTCTGAAGGTGAACCTGCAAAAAGGAAACCAGATTATAAGGTGCTGCTGCTAAATTTGTCAGAGGCACTGAATTGGCACCACAAAATCCCTCCTAGAACCCAGCGTGGATCTTTGATTTTAATGATGCAGACTGGAGAAAACAGAAATCCTGCCGCTCCGGGGGTGGGGGGAGAGCCCCCCACAACGGGGAAATGCCTTCACGGATGATGGGGAAAGCCAGCAGCAAATGACAAGCCCTGGGTGCCTGGAACTTTGGGGGCCAAACTTGCTCGGTGCTGCCACTCACAGAAGCGCAGGACCTGAGAGCAGAAATATTTTCATCGTGAGCCCTTCCTAAGTGAGAGGATGTCTGTTCTAGGAAAGCAGTTGCCTCCTTAGACAAGACGAAGGTTGAGTATGAAATTTCCCCTCCTTTCCCTCCTCTGCCTAGATTCTATCATAGTAAGAAAAAAAACTTCAAGCGCTGGCTACATTTAGAAAGATTTTTGTCAGAGGGGCGCCTGGGTGCCTCAGTCAGTTGAGCATCTGACTCCTGATTTCGGCTCAGGTCATGATCTCAGAGTTCATGAGTTCGAGCCCGGCATCAGGCTCTGTGCTGACAGCTCAGACCTTGCCTGCAGTCCTCTCTCTCTCTCTCTCTTTTTCTCTTTCCCTCGCTGCCCACCCCCCTGCCCCGCATGCTCTCTCTCTCTCAAAATAAATACACTAAAAAAAAAAAAAAGGGGGGGTATTTTATCAGATACTCGATTGTATTTGTGATGTGAAGCCTGAGGCAAAGCACTGAATTAGATGACCAAGAAACAAATACACGAGA
Source organism: Prionailurus bengalensis (assembly GCF_016509475.1). Taxonomy (NCBI): domain Eukaryota; kingdom Metazoa; phylum Chordata; class Mammalia; order Carnivora; family Felidae; genus Prionailurus; species Prionailurus bengalensis. Next base: position 184,496,784 of record NC_057344.1, on the reverse strand, counting down.
AACTTCAACGGATCTTTGGAATATGTGCACCCACACGTCTGCAGGCTTTAACTGTGCTGAAAACACAGACACCCAGATCTTTGGGGAAAACGCAGAGCAGCCCAAATCCTTTAGAAGATTCTGAGCTTGAGTCCTGTGATTTCCAAGGTCAGCATTTTTAGGAATTCTTCATTTTCAGAACTTGCAGCCCAGGTGATGGAGGGCATGAAATTCAAATCTCCTGTTCCACCGTCCCCTGCTGCTTTTGAGCTCAGCGAGAACGCTGTTCTTTTTTATGCTTCCAGTTTATTCTGTACCACAACCCGAGGCAGTACCAACCTGTAAAGGATGATTCTACGGATCGTAGTCACCATGCTGTTCCCCACGTCTGACAAGCCAAGGGCAGCAAGACGCCGTGGTGGGGGCATCTGGAAGGAAAAGAAGGTGAGACTCCAAAGGGGCCAGAGGGAGGTCATGGCAAATGAGACTCTCTTTCGTGTAGGTCTATATGTACCGTGGAAATAGGCTGATTTTGTTTGTCGAGTACTACTTTGGTGACTCACTCCTTCGCTGCTGTGTGGCTTTGATGGTGGGCATAAAACCGTGCACGAGGTAACATCACTCTCCTCCCCCCATCGCTGCCTGGGAGGCTGAGCTGCAGGGCCCTCATCACTTGGACTCCCTTCCCTGTGAATTTCGGTTGGAATCATCCAAAAAGATGCACCGAGAGGACATCGGCGCTGGGAGAGTGACGTTATTCCTTGGGGTCTGTCTCTGCCGGGTTCCTGCAGCTCGGATGCATTCCTCACTACAGCTCCTGGCTCTCAACTGCCTGGGGGTCCTGGTAACTGTCAGCCTGACACCCTTGGTGCCTGGGGAAGTAACAGCTTCTGGCTGTTCTTGGCCTGGGGGCACCGTGACTGCCGTGTCTCGATCACTGAACTCACCTTTGTAAACGGCCTTTTTATTGAACTCTCTTCCCGTTGTCCCACTGAGTGCACCGTTTCTCGTCGTCTTGACTCATACACACCATATCTCATTCTCCCTCGGTATCCCTCCGACATTCAAACCGAACGCTGCAGATAGGCAGATGACCCAGGCTGGTCCCTTCATCCACTGAGAGATATTTAGTGGCACTTTTTGTAAGCCGATACCGTTCTGGGCATTAGGAATACAGGGGTGCATGGCACACCCTTAAGGCATGTACATGCCAATGGGAGAAACTAAAGAGAGACAAGCCGATCATCCATACCTGAGGTCATCTCACACTATAACAAAAGAAAAGAAAAGACAGGAACAAGGCAGGGAACAGCTGGGTGGGTGTCGATGGGCGGGCAACATGAGCTTCTGTGCTCGGTGAAAGTGTCTCTGGGAAAATGACAGAAAAGAGGAGTCCGGGAAGACAAGAAAAATGGCGAAAAACCCCAATTATTATGTGGAGAGGACAGCGCAGGGCCAGTGTGTGGGAGCAAGAATGAGCTTGGTCTGGTTAAAGGTGAGAAAGAGGCCAGTGTAACTGACGATCCCTGAGCTGGGTGGAGGCACGGAGGTCAGAGAGGTGCGCTGATTTTGTGGGTAAGAGAAACCGGGGCTTAAATTGTATTCTGAGTGGGATGGGGCCACTGTAGGATTTTAACATGAGGACTGAGGTGATCTTTCTCACGTTGGCAAGAAAATCTCGCCGGCTGACATCTCAGGAGGGGCGTGTAGCTGCGTAATCTCTTGCTCCCTCTGTGTTTGCCACTGGCTATCATCTTGCCAGTCTGGTTGCCCTGGCTTAGGGAATGCCGTCCCGTCCACCATGTGATCGGGCAGTAACCTGACTGTCCTCCTTGGCTGGGGTGGCTGTCCCACCTCATTCTGTCTCATCTCTTCAGCTGCCACGTGGGCACCATTTCTGCCTCTTTAGTGACTTCCCCCTTCGCGCTCAAGTCCTTTGTCCCTACTTAGCTTGGGAGCCTCGTCATTTCTCATCCTGAACCAGCCTCTCTGCCTCTGCCCTCGTGCCCCTCCTTTCTGCTTCCCAATCCGCTGCGAGGGCGGTTTTACCAAAAGGCGCTCCGGGGTGCCCATCTCCCCACGAGACCTCATTGGGTCCAAGGCCAGCCAACGCTTAGCCTCGGCTCACTTTTCCAACCTGCTTGCCCAGGACTCTAGCAAATGCTCCGGGGTCTTGCTTTTTCTCAGAGGATGCACCTTCCTGCTGATGTCCCCTCTGCTTGGGATGCGGTTTCTCTGCTTGTCCCTGTCATGCCTGCTCCCAGCCATCACCTTTTGGGGAAGGCCGGTGTGGATGCCCCGCCCACGAGGTGGAGCTGGCCCAGTGGCCCTCATTCCTGTGAGAACCGTTACGTCGGCTCTCGCCACACTGTCTGGCTGCCTGTCACCAACTCTGATCTTCTTCACTAGACTGTGGAGGGTGAACACAGAGGGGCTTTTTCAACACCCAGCCCCAGGGCAAAGGGGGCCAGCCCTTCAGAATGGGAGCCTGGAGTGGGTCCCGAGGTCCCGGATGCACCCAGCTCCTTCAGTGGCTGGGTGGGAGGGGATGTCCCCAGATTCTGCAGAAGCCCCAGAGCAGGGGTGCCAGGGACGCTTGGCTAAGGGTCTTGGGAAGCGGTTGCTTCCTAAGCGCTTTCCAGCTTGTTCCACGGTCAATGTCCTGCAACCAACGTTGCAGCTGGTGAGTAAATCTTCGTTGAATGGCTGGATGAACGCACAATACTTCGCCTCCTCCGTGGACTGTTCTCCAGTCTGTCTTGCTAACCGTGCTCTTCTCCAGTTAGGATGGAAGGCTTCCTGAGAACAGCTTCATATGCCCCAGTGTTCTTATACCCCCTTCCATGGTGGTGAGTGGGAAGGACATCGTAAGAGCTACTATTTAGCGAGCACTTGCCGTGTACTTAAGGCACAGTGCCGAATGCATTTTCTCATTTAAATATCACAACACTTTGGGGTGCCTGGGTGGCTCAACTGGTCATTTTGGCTCAGGTCATGATCTCATGGGTTCGTGGGTTTGAGCCCCACATCGGGCCCCGTGCTGACTGTGTGGAGCCCGCTTGGGATTCTCTCCCTCTCTCTCTGCCCCTCTCCAGCTCTCCAGCGCGCTCTCTCTCTCTCTCCGTGTCTCAAAATAAATTAATTAAAAAAATTTAAATATCGTAACATTTTAATGGGATAATAATAACAACATCGAACACTTACTATATGCCGGATCCCGTTCTAGACATGTTTTAACTTCTCTGTTCTTTATGTCAGCTCTAACAGGTAGATGTTACTCTTGTCGTCCATTGACAGATCTGAAACTGGAGACACAGAGAAGGTAAGCCGTTTGCTTAGGATCGGACGCTGGTTGGTAGTGACCCTGGGGTCCAAGCTCACATCTGATTCTAAAGCACATGCCCCAACCCCTGATCTGTTCTGCCTCCGCCCGATCTTGGGGATTGATGGATGGGGGAAGATGCGGTGGTGTCCCTGTGGCTTAAGGATCCTGGACTTCCTGTGAACCCCAGGAACGTAGCTTGCATTTCTCTGAGGCTGGCTGGCCCAGATGTGCGTTGAGCCAAAGAACGCAGGAAGGGAGAGGCAGAGGTAGACTGCTTGGTTTCCTGTCGGTTGTTGGGCTTCCGCTCTGCCTGCCCTCTTCCCCTGAGGACCCTGGTCCTTCACTCTGGACTTTTGCTACAGCAACACTCAGGGGCGTTGAATTCTAACAGGCCACGGCTGTCAGGCAAACTTCTGAGCAGTTAGATAGCTCCGAATATGCACAGAGGATGTGCGCACGTATGTTTCACATATGTTTCACATATGGTAACTCACAACCGCTCTGTGATATGGGTGTGTTCTTACCACCCCCCCCCCCCCCGCCCCAAACACACACACACACATTACAGGTCAAGTAGCCGAGGCCCAGACAGGTAAATGCCCTTGGGCTCTCAGCTGGTAAGTGCCGGAGTTGGGATTTGAGCCCGGGGCAGGCTGGCCCACAGTGTGCTCACCTGGCAGCCGCGACCGGAAGGCGGAGGGGCGCCTCTGACCCCGGCCCCACAGCTTCTAGCACAGCCCCTTTCTGTTGTTCAGATGGTCGTAGTTTGGGGGAGAGTAAATGCTCAGCGTGGCGTTAGCTTTTGTCTTCTGCGTCACGTTTCTTGATTGTTTAAAGTGAGGTGAGATCGTTTTTCTTAAGTTTATTTATTTATGTTGCATGCAGGTGTGCAAGAGAGAGAGAGAGAGAGAGAGAGAGAGAGAGAGAGAATGAGTGGGGGAGGAGCAGAGAGAGAGGGAGAGCCAGGATCCCAAGCAGAGCCCGATGCGGGGGCTCAAACTCATGAACCCGTGAGACCATCACCTGAGCCGGAATTAAGAGTCAGACGCTGAACCGAGTCGAGATCTTTTAAAGACAGTGCAGGTGACTAGACACAGGGAGGGTGACCTGAGTCAACTGGGGCTAAAAGCTTCTCCTCCCTCCTTTTACCTCCTCCCCTTCCTCCTTTTTATTTGCTTGACTTCCTCAGGGAGGCCTCCCTTAAGCCCCAGGTCACATCAGGTCTCCTCGATAAGCATTTTCTTAGCGTGATCCCTCCCACTTCCGACTGTCTCTGCAGCTGTGTGTGTGTATTTAAAAGCCATTTTTAAGTCACTGTGCTGATGCAAGGTCTGGGGCCGCCTTGCTCATGACTTCACCCTAATGCCCTTTGCAGTGCTCAGCATAGAGCAGACGTGCAGTTAAGTATTTCTAGAATGGGTATTGGGTGAGAAGTGTCACCATCACCTAGGAAACATGCCGGCCTGGCCCCCGAATCCTCAATTTTGGTTTTCTTCGCTCCTACAGCACAGCACAGCCACAGCCTATCACCAGCCTCCCCGAAAGGAATTTGGAGGAAGGGCCTTCGCCAAACAGCTTTCTCCAGAGAGTTGGGCTCAGTGCCCTTAGGCCGGCCTCCTCAGCTTATGGAGCTTTTTGATGTAGCTTTGTTTCTGGTGCCTTCTCTGTTATTCTTTCTAGTTTTCTTCATCACTTCCTCACTTTTAACTTTTTCTTCCTGACTTGCATCTCAGGCACATTTTTCAGGTGAGTTCCTGAATTTTTTTAAAAAACATTTATTTTTGAGAGAGAGAGAGAGACAGAGAGAGAGAACATGCAAGGGAGGGGAAGAGAGAGAGGGGACAGAGGATCTGAAGCAGGCTCTGTGCTGACCTCAGAGAGCCCGAGGTGGGGCTCGAACTCACGAACCACCAGACCATGACCCAAGCCAAAGTCGGACGCTAAATCGACCGAACCACCCAGGCGCCCCAAGTTCCTGAATTATTTTTTTTTAAATTGTCACAGGGCCTGAAGGTAAAACACTTTTTTCCCTGCTATGGAAATCTGAAAATGGATCTTTGAATCCTCTGTTCCTTCTCCAGGGTCATCGGGATATAATCGACCATGAAGTGCATTTAGCAGCAACCGTAGTTGGGACTCCAGGACCCCAAGCAGCACCAGGTGAGGCTAGGCCTGCTCCGTGAGGGCAGCTCCAGAGCGAACAGACTTAAAAGTTTGCAAGTTCCCAATTTGTGCACCTCTCTTTCCCCCAAACGTCCTTGATTGACCAGAGTTCCAAGCTCACAGCACAAGCCTGGTAAGAAATAATATTGGAAAACATCTAGTTTCACATTTTGATGCATTACTTTGAAAACCTCCAGCGTTCCCACAAACTTCCCTTCCCTAGCCTGTCCCCAAGTTTAGTTTTTTCCGTCCTTAACACAGACTGATGGGCTCAGGTCCGCGAGCTCTCGGGGGACAGGGCAGCAGGGCCATTTTGCGGTAATAAGAGGTAAGAATCAAAGGGAATTTCTTTTTTTCTTTTTTTCAACGTTTTTGATTTAGTTTTGGGACAGAGAGAGACACAGCATGAACAGGGGAGGGGCAGAGAGAGAGGGAGACACAGAATCGGAAACAGGCTCCAGGCTCTGAGCCATCAGCCCAGAGCCCGACGCGGGGCTCGAACTCACGGACCGCGAGATCGTGACCTGGCTGAAGTCGGATGCTTAACCGACTGCGCCACCCAGGGGCCCCGAAGGGAATTTCTTTAACGCGTGTGTACTCTCTTACACATGATTCTCGAGAAACCAGCCGAGCCCTCTGGAACCCCAGAACCCAGTCCCCAGTCACACTGGACAGAGATGGAGGGACAAAGCAGGTGCGCCTTCCTGGCCTGACCTGGCCTGATTCCTGGTAGTTGTCAGGACGGTCACGGCTCCTATGGGCCCCTCCCTGGAGCTCGCCCAGATTTACCCCTCCCCTCCTAAACCTGTGAGGACGCCAGGATTTGAGACGTGAAGAGAAACGAAACTCTGGAGAGAGGAAAAACAGGCTTCGCGGGGCACTAGGGTTTGCTTCTGAACCCCAAGCCATCCCTCTGTTACGTGTTCTCTCTCCCTCCCTGCGGCCCTTGGAAATACTTTTCTTGTGCTCTGTTTATTCAGACTTAAAACTTTGCAAGTTCCCACAGCCTGGGTGCCGCTTGCACAAGCACGGGCCCCGCGGAACAGTCGGAGCGTTTTCTTCAGTCCCAGATGGGCTTGGAAGAGGGGACGACACACACTCCAGCTTTCATATTTGCTCTAGATCCTTTTCCTTTCTCTTGCTCGTTTCCGGCCCCCGCCCACATCGAAGAGCAAAGAACAAACCCATCATTGTGCCTCTGCGTTCTGGAGCTGCGGTACAGCTTACCTTCTGGAGAGGCGTGGGCGGCCTTGGTTTTGTGCCCCGTCTGGAGCAGTTTTCCCAAGGCCAGGCCCGTCCTGCACTTTTACCTTCTTTCAAATGAAAACAGCTGTGTTGCGTTCACTGACTACAAAGGTAAGCAATTCGTCTGACTTTCTCGGTTGCAATTCAGACTGAGGTCAGATCTCTTTTTCTAGTTAAATAAAATGGCCCGGGCACCCGTCTGCAGGAAAGCGTTGACCTTCCGGGGGTCTTATGTTTCTCTTCTGCCTCAAGTTCAAGAACTCCAGGGCCACACTCGGATGGAGCCGTCAGTCCCGGGCACCGTGGCCTCGCCCAGGGACAGGTGGGCAGTGACTGGAGTCAGTCTGTGGACTGTGGCCGCCCAGAGTGAGGCTGTGAACCGGGTGCTGTCCCCAGTCTCCTGCTGCAGTGACAGCGGTTGGCGGGGCTCCGAAGGGTGCCAGACGACTCTCCTGTCCTCAGCAATTTCTTGAATTTCAGCCTGGGCAACCTGTCTACTATTACAGTGTCCCCAAAGACTAGAGTTTTCTAGTTTTCACTTGATTCCTACTGAATCACAAACTGATCCCTACTCAGGGCAACATACGAGCACACATATGTACACACACACATACACACACACACACGCACCTTTCGGTAGCTCCCAGTGTCCCCCTCAGGACCCCGCTTCCTAACCCTGGATCCCCCCTTCTCAAATACAAAGTATGGTCGGGTGCCAAGCAGAGTCAGCCTCCTCTGCGCTGTTAGACGTGTAGACGCTTATGCCTCGTCCCAGGCCAACCGTCTTGCAGTGGCCATTTCAGCGAGACGCCTGCCGATCTGCATGCACTGCTGGGAAACCTTCCCTTTCCCCACCGCTGGGCTTCTCCAGTGCTGTCTTGCATCTGGGTCAACACCCAAGGTCTGTAGTGTTGTTCTGGACTGACTGGCAGCCTCACTGTTGCCTGTGGTTCCGCCTCTGAAGACCTTCCGGACCCTGGAGGAGGATCAAGGATGACACCCAAGTTCTTAGCAAGGCAGTAGGGACGTGGGTGGCTCTCTTGGCTGAACGGGTCACAGCGTAGGAGCAGTTGGCTTAAGAGCTAATGCGATAAGCTGCTTGTCATTTTGTGGGCGCCTTCTCGAGGCCTCCTGCTCCCCAGAATGAGGACAGAGGGAGGGCCGGTGGCCTGCCTCGGCTGTGTGCCCTACTTTCTTTTCCTTCTCCTCTTTCAGTCTGGCCGAATTACTTCTTTCTTTTCATGCCTTCTCGGTAGCATGTTCCCCCATGCTGGGCTCCCTCTGCCTGGTGACACTTCACCCGGCCCCTTCTGGCTTCTTTTGTAATAGATCGGGGGGCCATATGTTTCTGGATGATACAGAAGTAAAATCGGGAATGATTTTTTTTTTTTTCCTCTAGTTGTGAATTCTGGTGCGACGGAATTGCTTCTGTAGCAAAAAATAAAGAGCACTGATGTAGGAATGAAAAGCAGCCCTCTGCCTGCTGCTCAAGGCTTAATCTTGTATTTACGTGGAATTCTCCAGGCTTTATGGGCTACATTTAATTAACCTCCTGGGGCTCTGAAAAGTAGGAGGAGGAGGAGGGCACAAACTCTTGGTCCTTGTATTACAGATGGAGAAACTGAGGACGTGCTTACTCTTGCAAAGAAGTCAGTGAAGCGAAGCCAAGCCCAACCCTTATCCTGGGCTGATGCCCAGAAAGGAGAGCGGGCACAGTTAAGGAATTGCAGGGCACCTCCCTGGGAACCTGTGGGCCAGGTCTGAGGTCTCTCCGTCCCCCGTGACCTCACATCGGCACCCTCAGGCCAGGCCAACAGGTGGAAATGAGCCAAAGCCTTAACCGTGGTGCCTGGTTGAGCCAGTGTTCATAGGAGTGGCTGATCACAAACAGCATCCCTGGGTGACATGCCTGTATCGAAAGACAGTTCAAATGAAGCAAAGATGAGGTAAAAAGCCTGGAGTGTTCATGGGGTGGGAAGCTGGTGGCAGAGATCCCAAACTGCTTGGTGGCTAGGTATTTCTAACTTCTAGGAGCTCCCAGAATGAACCGTTCCTTTTTCCTGGCTTTGTTCTCTGCCCACATCAGCCCTTGGCTGGGAGGCTCTCCTTCTCTGCCTCTATCTGGTGACCCATTCATTCCTGTACTCAGGTCGTGCTTCACCTTCCTGAAATTGGCCCTGAGCCCTGGATGGAGGGAAATGCACATTTCATTGCAGAATCTGTGCACTTGGTGTTCAGTCTGCTTTGCATCTTTCACCCAGTATTTGTCTGATGTGCTCCTGCACTTCCAGATCCTGGCCCCAATTGCGTCCGTCCATAGAGGCTTTCCCTGATCATCCTGGACCCTAGGACCTGCCATAGGTGCTAGGTGCTTGAGATCAGCTCTCCTCTCTCCCCGCTTCATTTTTCCGTGGAGCCATTAATATTCTAACTATCTATCTCTTCACTCATCCATCCATGTATCCATTTATCTATCTATCATCTAGCTACCTCTCTCTCTCTCTCTCATCTCTCTCTCTCTCTCTCTCTCTAGCTACCTACCTCTATATCTATCTACCTACCTACCTACCTACCTCTCTATCTATCTATCTCTGTATCTATCTCTATCTCTATCTATCTCTATATCTATCTATCTCTATCTCTATCATCTATCTACCTCTATCTCTATATCTATCTATTTATCATCTATCTCTATATCTATCTATCTCTATATGTATCTATCATCTATCTATCTATCTATCTATCTATCTCTATATCTATGTATCTATCATCTGTCTATCTATCTCTATATCTATCTATCATCTATCTCTATATCTATCTATCTACCTACCTCTATATCTATCTATCTATCTATCTATCTATCTATCTATCATCTCTCTCTCCCTATCTATCTATCTATCTCTATATCTATCTATCTATCTATCTATCTATCTATCTATCTATGTATCTATCATCTATCTCTATATCTATCTATCGATATATCTATCATCTATCTACCTACCTACCTACCTCTATATCTATCTATCTATATATCTATGTATCTATGTATCATCTATCTATCTATCTGTATCTCTATCATCTAATTATCTATCTCTATATCTAACATCTACCTATCTATGTATCTCTCTATCTATTTATCTATCATCTATCTACCTACCTACCTCTATATCTATCTATCTATCTATCTATCTATCTCTATATCTATATCTACCTATCCGTCTATTCATGTATTCACCTACCTAGCACCTGTCTCATCCTCCATCATCAATACAATTGTGTAGTCTGTCTCCTCCATGAATGTGTAAGCTCCATGGGTGGAGAATAAACTTACTGGTCTTGATCATAACTGATCTCCAGCACCCAGACCAATGCTTGGGACACAGTTTGCTCAAATATTTGTCAAGGAATGAGCCAACGAGTGCCTGAACTCTGTGTGCCCATGGCACCCTCTTCTTATCTCCACTGTGGCACTTCCATGCACTGTCGTTTTTCTGAATGTCTTCCCCTTGAGGCTGTAATTTCCTTGGAAGCAGGCACTTCCTCTCCCCTTCTTTTAACACAATTGCCTAGTCCCTTAGCTCAGAATCCTGCACAATGCGGTACTCGAAATATGATGGATTGGTGGCCAACTGGCTGGCTGAGTATCCCGGTGAGAGACAAGGAGGGAGCAAGGTCATGGCTGTGAGGAGCCAGATTCTGGGGCAGGCTTAGTAGTGGTTGGTGACAGCTTGTATAGGAAGGAAAAGGGCAGGAAGGTTGTGTTTGATTCTGAGAATTTTAACCAGAGGGGTGGTGTGGGCAGTGAGGACGTTAACTAAGGTACAAACACAGGAGGAGGTGTGGGTTGTTAGGGGAAGGTGGGAGATAATGGGACCTATGTCATTTGTCATTTGCAATGTGTGACCATCTCGGTGTGCTCTTTTCTCCCCCACCTATGAAATAAAAATAATGTTTCCTCCTACCTGTCTCACAAGAATGTCATTTTAAAAAATAAATAAGTTATTTTGTTGAACAGTGGTTGAGTGCCTATGATGTATGGAAACTTTGGCCAAAACAATGGATGGAAAAAATGCTCATGAGTTTCACATTTTCTGTCTCTATTTGAGTATTATTTGCTGTGTCTTTTCTGTTTATCTCACATTACAAAGAGAAAGTATCACTTTCAGGGTACCACTGAGCACATCCTCTTGTACAGAATAGCCCAAGGGGTTCTTCTAAGTCCCTGTGGGATTGGTGGGAGTTTGGGCTCAGAGAGTCTGACTCAGTTTGTAAAACTGAGGTTGTCTGAAGTGGGCCACTCCAGAGTTGAGCTGAAATGAAACGAGAACTCTTGCTTTCTCAAAAGGAGGAAATGTATATTTCCCAAGAGGAAATGCACATGGTTACTTTTTGCCAAACCAATGACTCTTCAGCAAGGGTAACACGTCCCTTTGGGGATCCTATTGAGACAGTCAGTCTTTTTCTTCCTCTGAATGTACTTTTCAGCGAAGGGTATATTCAGATTTAGAGGCCAAATGATTGTCATTGGGTGGCTGGCTCAGGGTCAAGTGCATTCCATAGTCTAGTGCAGTTAGTGATTTTTGCTAAGAATTCTTCACTCAGGTTTCTTTTGCCAGTGAGATACTCCATTTAGATTTCCTTGGGGGAAAGTCCCATCATAGAAAATGCAAAGAAGGAGAAGCTGTTTGGCGTGGTGATTTGGTGACCTTGGAGACTTTATTATTCCTTGTTCACACAATAATCTTTGCTTTATTTGCTTTCCCTGGACTCTTTTGAAAAGGAAATATAGGTAGAACTGAAATATAAGAGTGTGGAAAGGATAAGAAGCAAATAGGATATGAATGTGGGCTCAATAATTATAGTGACTGAACATCTGATTTGTCTTAGAGCTTCCTGGTCACCAGGGCAAAAGAGGAAAAAGCAAATGCGTACCTCCCATTATCACAGAGAAGCAACCCTGGCTCTTTAGAGGAGACTTAAATTTTCTTGGCATAAATTCTTAGAGAAAAAAAATCTAAGGAGGGAATTTATGTGGATGATAAGAGTTGTATGATGAATTTAGAAAAAGTTTTAAGTCGATGTTTCACTTGTAAGGATCAAAGATGTCACATTAAAGTCAAACTCAGCAAAATGCTTGTGCCAGGGGACAACCAATACGGAGTAATCGCGCCCACTCAGGTCGTTCTAACTGGTTTCCGGGAGAGAACTTGGGAACCCTGAAAAAGTCTGTCTCCAAGGGTGATCCACAAACCACTTCTGCCCAAATGATGGGGAAGCTCGTTAAAATGCAGATATCCGGGCCCCACTCCACAACCTATATACTAGTTTAGAAGCTCGCGAAATAACGCCCGAGACAAGAATCTTAGTGAAGGAGGGGTGGGGAAAAAATGCTGTGAAGGAATGAGAAAGGCACCAGGGAAGACAAGGCAGCCAATAATGGGGGTGTTATTAAGCAACCAGAGGTTAATCCCCTGAAGAAACTCAGTGGCTAGGGTGCACTTAGCACCCCCAACGAGCAAGGGTCTGTGGTATTCACACACCAAGTTCCATCACTCCTTAGTTGAAGACAGCTTCTAAGCATTAATACCCCAGCACCTCTGCCCTGATACACAGGCAGGCAAAGCGAACTTTGGCAGCCAAGAAAGCTAAGGTAGGCAAATCCAGGCAAAGAAGTGCAGGACTGAAGGTTGGACCTCTGGTGGCACCACCTGTGGCGGGGGGAGGGGAGTGTATTTGTTTCCTAGGGCTGCCATTACAAAGTACCACAAACCGGACGGTTAAAACAACAGAAATGTGTTGTCTTACAGTTCTGGAGGTGAGAAGTCCAGGATTGAGGTATTGGAAGGCTGGTTCCTCCTGCGACTGTGAGGGAGGCTCTTCCGTGCCTGTCTCCTGGCTTCTGGTGGTTGGCTGGCTGTCCTCCATATCCTTGCTTTTGGCTGTGTTACTTGATCTCTGCCTCCTTCTTCATGCAGCGCTGTCCCTGTGGGCCTCTGTGTCCAAACCACTGCTTTTTATAAGGTTTGATGGGATGAAATTTGTCCCCCCCCCCCCCACCACATGTTGAAGCCTTAACCTTTGGTACCTCAGAATGTGACTGTATTTGGAGCTGGGGCCTTTAAAGAGGTGATTAAGTTAAAATGAGGTTCACTCGACTGGTGTCCTTATAAAGAAGAGGAATTTAGACAATGGAGACATGCCAGGGATATGTGTGAGAGAGGAAAGGCCATGTGAGAACATGGTGAGTAGGCAGCCATCTGTAAGACCAGGAGAGAGGCCTAAGGAGAAACCAACCTCGCTGAAAGCTTGATCTTGGGTTTCTAGTTTTCTAATTGTAAAAAAATGAATTTCTGTAGTCTTAGCCACCTAGTCGGTGGTATTTTGTTATGGCAGTCCGAGAAGACTAATATATAAGGATAACAGCCTTATTGGATTCAGGGCCAATCTGTTCCAGTATGATCTCAACTTATAAATAATTATATCTGCAATGACCCTATTTCCAAATAAGGTCACATACTGAAATACTGGGGGTTAGGACTTTAATATATATATTAATATATATTAATATATATTATTATATTATATATATTATTAATATATAATATATATTATTATATATTATATATTAATATATTAATATATATTAATATGTATATTAAATATACATATATAATATATATAATATACATATATTATATACATATTACATATTATACATATACATATATAATAATATATAATATATATAATATACATATATATTAAATACATATATATATAATAAATATAATATACATATATTATATACATATTACATATTATACATATACATATATAATAATATATAATATATAATATATATAATATATATAGTATATATAATATAGGACTATAATGTATATTATATATATATTTGAGGTGGAGAGATATACAATAAAACCCATAATAGGAGGATATATTGGTGTCTTTGATAGCATGTGTTGTACCAACTGGATCACAGCATTTGAGGGTAAGCCCCGGGTATCTGCCTTGCTAATAAGTTTTCTAGGTAATCCTGTTACATAACAAAATTTGAGAATCCACTACCCAGAAAAAGGGCCATTACTTCATCTTACCCAAATATCTATTTTCTCTACTCTACTTTTAGTAGAAGGAGAAGGAAGGAAGAAAGTCTGAGGCTTTCCATGGATCTGGAAAGTCAATTTTGCTACTAATAGAAAATTCGTGAAATTTAAACATCACCATTGCATTATACTTGGTTAATCACATGACCACCACTCTGTATACTCTTTTTAGGGTACATATTGGATTGAAATCATATTTATATTCCTTATTTCTAGTTAGTACATTGTAGGTGCCAATCCATATTTGTAGGACTCAATCTGTCAAATAATAGACTGCCAAGTAGTGCTTGTTAAATGAGTGGCAAAGATTTGTATGTATTGGCCAATAACCATTTGTTGAATGAAGAAAAATTAAGAATAACACTGAATCTCTGCCTCCTAACCTTTTATACCAAAGGATATTGTGGGCCACAGTATCCCCAGAGTTATGGTCATTGTCAACTCCAGCAGAAGAACCCAGAATTCTCCTTCTGGGATTCATTTTCTTAGAATTTCTTTAAGGAAACAAATTGAAAGATGACTAAAATTTAATACATTCCCAGATAGGTTTTTTTTGGTAATTACTTGATAAATAGCCTTCTGAAATTTGACATATATATTTAGCTCTCAGTAATCCTTGTTAAATTAAGAATGATAAAGACAAAGAATAAAATGATAAGACCCATTGCAGTAGATGTTTTAGCTGTTCACAAATATTTTACTTTTTCTCTCCTTTCTGTTACGTGATAAGATTATACCATTCCAATTCATTTAGAGTTAGGCATGGGTATGTAACTTGTTGTAGCCAATGAAATCTGAGCAGAAGTAATATTGCTTCTGGCTAGAAGTTTCAAGAGCCAATGGAAGATTTCCCATGTGGTGTTGATCGTGAGAACACCTGTCAATATAAAGCCTCCATCAGTTTAGTTCTCTGGGTGATGGCCAGAGATTCCCCCCACCCAACTCACCGCACTATTGGATAAGCAGTGTCAGATACAAAATTTTAAGAGTAAGATATTGAGATTTTGTGTTTGTAATGCCATTGTAATGAAATCTCTCTTATTGACTGATAAAATGATATCTGGTCATATTTGAAAATCTCAAAAACAATTTCTGTCAGTTATCTGTGGAAGGTGATGTCAGGCCCTGCCTAAATATTTGGTCCATCAGTAGAGATAAAAAATTAGAAATGTTTAAGTAAGCAAATAATGGCAATCATATACTATTTCTTATCTATTTCTATTATATTTTATTTTTTACTATGTGATTTTTTTCTTATTTTTTCTATTCAATTATGTGTTACATTATGTATTTTGACAATTTTATTTTCAACTTAAAAGAAACTTGCTAATAACTGTCTACTAGAGCTAACTTTGGCAATGGCAGAGTAAGGGTCTCTGAAAACCTGCTTCTCATAAACACAATGAGAACACTGGAATATTTTCAAAATCAACTTTTTCAGAACTCTGGAAATTAAGGGCTTGCAACAATCTAAGGCATGTTTGTTCAAGAAAAACCGCTGAGTCTTTGTAAAAACAATGTGTCTTGTAGCGTTTTAACTTAACTTAATTCCATGCCCTTTCTTCATCTTTGTGATAACTTTGAAAACACATAGCCTTGTAACTCTGATAACTGCAAAAACCAGCAGCTTAGCAACCACTGTATGAGATAGAATCGAATCAGAGTTTCCTGAAAGCCTCATTGTCAGAATTGGACGTATCTGGTTGCTTGCTGGCTCAGAGCATCATTTGTCTTGATTCATAATTCACTCTGCAAACAGCCCTACCTGCCAAAGCATTTGTTGAAAACAATCAATGACAATTGTTTAATATTACAGCTAAGGGGATGTTGCTAGTTGGGGCTGACAGGAGGCTGACCAAAAAACTTAAAAAGAAACACTGGTAAATGAAATGTCCATAGGGGGCTTTGGAAAGCTGTGACATAGTCTTGAAAATCTAGAAGGCATGCTCAGGAAAGACCTGAGGAAGCTCTAAACTGATTTCTTTTATGGTTGAGTTTGAGATTCTGCACAAGCAAAACATGAAGGTTGAAGCAGAACCATAAATTACCTTCAGGACCACTGATGATGTGTCCCAATATACACAGAAAGCCTATAGGCAAAGTCTGGGAGACTTATCAGTTGTTAAGGAAATCTCCGTCCAATAAGTAGCTGACCACTAAGCAACTAAGTAGAGACATCAGTGACTCTGTAGGAGAAAGAATTCAGACCTCACAAAATTAGTTCAGGAAAGTCACTAACCCAACAGTCAGCAGTAGCAGCAGAAGCAACAACAAACCCTAGAGAAGGGAATCCAGTTACGAGACTTGTGACACTATATTATTTAAAATTTCCAATCTTCAATAAAAAATTATGCGACACACGAATAAACAGTAAAGTATGGCCCATACACAGAAAATAAGCAGTAAATAGGAACTGTCACCAGGTGTTCAACTTACTAGAAAAAGACTTTAAATCAGCTATTATACATATGTTCAAGGCACTAAAGGGACTCTAATATAAAGAACTAAAAGAAAGTATGAGAATGAAATTGCACTAAATAGAGAATATTGATAAAGTGATAGAAATGATAAAAAAGAACCAAGTAGAAATTCTGTGGTTGGGAAATAGAGTAACTGAATAAAAAACTTATTAGAGGGGCTATATTTGAAGTGGATGAAAAAGGAAAACAAGTAAGTTGAAATTTCCCAGTCTGAGAAACAATAAGAAAAAGAAAAATGAACAGAGCCTCAGAGACCTGTGGGGCACCACCAAGTGTATCGACACATCCATAATGGGAGTCTTAGAAGGAGAGGAGAAAGAGAAAAGGAAGAAAGAGGGTTTGAATGAATAATGGTTCAAATTGCCCAAATTTGACAAAGACATTAATCTGCATATCTAAGAAGCTCAATGAGTTTCAAGAAGAGAAACTGAGAGATCCACACCAAATATATGATAATCAGGTTGCCAAGAGACAAAGACAAAGAATCTTGAAAGCATCAAGAGAAAAGTGACTCATCATGTACAAAGGGTCCCCAGTAAGATGAACAGAATTTTCACTAGAAAGTTCAGATAGGATGTGATATTTGAAACATTGAAATAAAAACAAACAAACTTGTCAGCTAAGTTTTCTGTATCCAGCATAACTATCTTTCACAAATGAAGGACATATTGACATAGCAAGGAAAGCAAAAACTAAGGGAATTCATCAACAGAAGACCTAACCACCTCTATAAGAAGTCAAAAGGAGGTCCACTGAGCTGAAATGAAGGGATATTATACATTAACTTGACATGAAGATGCATTCCAACACAGTTTACAAAAGTCAGTATGAGGCATTATTCCATGGAGGCAGAGTGATCCAGACATAAAATTTCCATTTCCATTTCTAGATTAATCATAACATGTTAGCAACACAGGGCTTCACTTGCCAAGGTTTCCACTCTTAGGTAGTACGATTTGTTTCAAAGATTTTCTAGTTTCAATTTGAAATATTATGTTCATAAGACTCCAAGGAGCACAATTTCTTTGTGACTCATTTCTTCTCACCACTGCTGTGTGTAATTTATACGGCCTCTCTGACATCCTTCGTGCTTTGGGGGGCTCAGGTCGTAGTGTCAGGTCGTTACCCCAAAGAGCTTGGACTTCAGAATCTAAGGCTCCATGCGTTATGAACAACAAAAAAAGCAAGAAATGATGGCGGTGGATGGGAAGTTTCAAGGTCTCTAAATCAGCTCTAATAAGATTTTCCAATCATCATTGGAATGGGTCCTTTTTGTAATTAGTAGCCAAACTTAAAAATGGGGAAAAAGTGGAGCTATAATCACTTGCCCGTCTGTATTTTCCTAATTATCATGAAAACTTATCAGAGCGGCAGGTTGTTTAATTCGTAACAACGAACGTTTACTTCTGGGTACTATCATATGTGCTATTTTATGTAGCATGTAGATTTTTTATGGGATTAGCCTCTGTGTTTTGTATTTTAAGGTTACTTTCACAGTGTTAGAAACATAAATGTGTAAGTTTGATTATGTCAGTATACAGTAACAAAAAATCCCTAGCCAAACATGTTTAAACAGCAACCACAAAAAGACTGGAAATGTATTGACTTAAGCAACTGAAACGTTTAGGAGTTGCCACCTTCAGGCATGGCTGGATTCAGGCTCAAAGAACATTACAAATGACTGTCAGGTCCTGGTAATCCTTCCTCCGTCAGTTCTACTTTTTTTGTGGTTTGTATTCATGGTTGTTAGGTCATGTGTCTCCCTCTTGGTAGCAATCTGGCTTTTACCAATCCAAGCCAGAAGAGGAGAAGATAAGACCATCATGTCTCTCCTATCTTCTCTCTCCGTTCTGTGTTCCCAGCAAGAACCATTTTTGGTTTTGTTTTGTTTTGTTTTGATGGTGGTTGAAGGATGTAACGTTCTCATTGGCCTGGCCAAGTGTCATCAACATGACAGTGAATGAAGGAGCATTCCACTGAACAAAATCGGGCTGTTGTTTCTATGTTAGAGTGCAGAGTACCGAAAAGTCTACCAAAATAGACAGTTGGTAATCATTTACTGATAGCTGAATCTGAATCATTCAAATGGGGACTATGATTCGGATTTACCAACCCTTTATCCGAATCTGCGGAGAAGGCAAGAGAACACATGGATTTCCACTCAGTCAATATTGACTAAAATGCATAATAATGCAGGACTGTCCAGAAACTTTAGTGTCAACGGTCTGGGTTTCAAGTCTAAATTTACTGTGGGAAAGTTGCCCATGGATATACACAGTATCCATGTTTCTCTTTAATCTATCTAGGTCAGTGAAATCTGTCTGGCCGGTCATTCTGGGGGAAGAATCTGGTTTCCTCTTTGAGACCTCCATCATGGTAGCGTCCAGTAATGCTATTGAATGAGGATAGGAAGGAGAGGTCTCTAGATTGCCTGCGTTTGATGGGTAGTGGCACAGGGCAAGGCTGGTGATGGGACAAGACATTTCTTCCAATATGTTCCACCACTTGGATGGTTTGCTGTAAGTTAAATGAGCTCTCCTTTGCCCTTTCTTCAGGCCAATTCCCTTGCAAGGTAAGACATTTATTTCTGACCTTAAGGCGCCATCACAGGGAACTGACAGTGCCTTCTGGGAGAGACCTCGCTTCCCTCCTTCCTGCAGCAGTCTCTCAGGTCCCAAATCCCCACCTACCTGTTAAATCCCAGCTCCAAGTTAACCGCTCCCATTAATTGGTAACAAAAATAACAGTTAAGTAGCCAGAAGGGAGCATGCCCTTAAGGGAATACCCGAATGCGAATGCGGGACTGGAGTCTCACCAGGACCACCTGCATCAATTTAAAAACAGTTTTTACCAGCACAGGAAGAATTTTCTGCAAACGTTTGTGTTTGTGAAGCTTGTTTACCTCAGCTGGAAATTGCAGCAGATCGCAATTTGAAGAGTGTTTACTTTTTTTCCCCTAAATCATACTCAGTGGTAATTATCGGGATCCAGATTTTGTTGTTGTTGTTTGAAAATGGTGGGAAGTAAATTTGGATTGGATTCAGGCTCCTGAGACCTGGCTGAAACAGCATAGGCATGATTCCAAATGATTTCTGGAAGGAGAGAACAGATCTGGAGGGGTTCCACGGTTTGAGCCCCTCGGGGTGCTGTTTTTCCCTCATTCTTTGGGTGGAGGAACCCTCCTTTGAGTAGGGCATTGTTAAGAATGATGACCCCCCAGGTGCTGCTACAGGACTCAGACCGTCAAAGATTCTTTCATGTTTGACTCCATTTAGCAAGTCACGTCGGTCTGCAGATATTTCAGAAAGAATTTGTAGTAAAGGTTTGGCATAAACATTTTCTTGGCCTTGGTCCTGCAATTGACAAGAATTTCAGTGTCCCAGAATACCTTCCTTCTCGAGAATCCCAGGGAATCAGAATTTTATAGTACCTAGCGTGGGGGGGGGGGGGTGGGTTGGCTTACACATATGCACCATGGTGCCAGAGCTGTGGAATGTCTGGAATTGAATACTGGATATGGGATGGATCTTGGGGAGCTTCTTCAGTATTTTTGTGCCGTAGAAGCAAAAAATAATTTAAAAATGTTTTCTTTGCTCGTAGCACTGAAACAGTAGCCTTGTACGTGGCCCAGAGAAAGCCACCTGGTATACACCTAAGAAGCACAAGAGAAGTTTGCCAACGTTTAAGGGCTAATTTTCAATCTCACAAACTCAGTAATTTCTCTTTTTGAGTCTACTACGACAAGAGGCTTTTTTACCCATGTGGATTCACATTAATGAAGTGTGGCAGTAAGGGTAACGTTCAGAAAGTGTTTTTTGACTCTCATAACGTTCTCCATTGCCCTTGCCGTAAGGAAAGCCCTGTGATTAGTTTTTGCTGGTAGGTTCCGAACAGAGGTTGTACTTTTCTCTTCTAGGCTAAGACATGGAAGAATTGGTATGAAATTTCTTTTTTTTAAATGTTTATTTATTTTGGGGGGGGGGCAGAGGAGAGGCAGAGAGAATGACAGAGAGACACAGAATCTGTAGCAGGCTCCAGGCTCTGAGTGCTCAGCACAGAGCCCAACGTGTGGCTCGAACTCATGAGCAGTGAGATCATGACCTGAGCCCAAGTCAGATGCTTAACCGACTGAGCCACCCAGGCGCCCCATGAAATTTCTATGTGCCCTGACTTCTACCGCTGCTCAGGAGGCCTATGTTGGACACAGTTCAGCTACAACATGGTGGATATTGACCCCTTGAGTGATTATGTAGCATGCTGTCCCCTACCAACCCTTGATGGGGTTGTAGCACGTTAAAGCAGATTTGGGGATGATCATGGCAGCGTAACCTTATACCCTGACGAATTCACTAAGTGCATGACGTTGCTGCCTAGAAATAGAATGCTAATTTAAAAATGTACGGGGTAAATATAACTGCTTGAGGGCTAGACGCTTAAGTCCTCAGGTCACTGCATTCTTTTCCTTAACGCAAACTATGTTATTAGTTTCTTACGGCTACTGCGACAAAACCAGTAGCTTAAAACAACAGAAATGTTTTCTCTCAGAATTCTGGAGCCTAAGGGTCCAAATCAAAGTGTTGGCAGGATCACATTCCCTCTGAAGGCTCTAGAGGAGGTCCTGCCTTGTGTCTTCTGGCTTCTGGTGGCTCCCGCGGTCCTTAGTGCATGGTGGCAAACTCCAATGCGGCTTTCATCTTCGTATTGCCTTCTTTTCTGTGACTCAGTGTCTCAAATGTCTCTCTCCTTCCTGCGGAAACCCAATGACACTCTTCGCTGGATTTAGGGTCCGCCCCAAATCCAGGATGATCTCATCTTGAGATCCTTAACTTAATTATATCTGCAAAGGCCTTATTTTCAACAAGTTTGCATTCACAGGTACTGGGTTTTAGGATCTGGATATATCCTCCTGGGGGACACAATTCAATTCAACCCACTGCAGACCACATGGGAAATTAAATCACAGTGGAAAGTTTTTTTGTTCAACGCAGAGTTTGAATTAAGTTTGTGTTAGTTGCATGAGTTATTGTATTTCCTTAAGTTGACTTTGTTGATCTCGGATTCCTTTTTATCGGTCTTAAGTCACAATTCCAATCTTGTTTTTCTTATTTCAAAATTCTTTGATGGTGTCTCTCTAGAACCCCAAGTACTAATATCAAAAGTTTCCCTCAGTAGTAAGGCAAACTTCTTTGACTCTGTAGCTGCTTCCCCCATACTTTGTCCTCAGTTTACACATAGCTTTCTTCTACCGCATAGATTTAATGAGATTTTTTTTTTTTTCACATCCTGAAACCCTGGTGATTCTTAAAAGAATCTTAACAAGATATTAACCAAATTGAAGTACTGGGGAATACGTCCTTTCTTTCTTCACATTTTTCATATTCCTGCTACAATTGCTACCAGAGAATTTTAACAATATCTATGATAACTTTGTGCCTTCTCTCTGCTACTATTTTCCCCCTTATTTCTTACAGTCTGTTGATATGGCTGCCTTCCATATAAAGATATACCAAGACTACTGTTTGCTCCTACTTCATGCTAGGGAGGAGCTAAAGTTAGGAGCAGGAGCCTGAATTGGCTGTCAGAGCCTTGGCTTTTATTTTATACCCATTGTGAGAATGTTTGCATTTAAAGTTGTGGATATTTGTTGGCAGAATGAAATCACGTGCCCTTTTTTTAATCCACAAAATGGCGATCCATTTGGATCTTGGGACACATCCCTTTTTCAGTCAGGAAAAGATTAATTTGTGGTGGACTCCATTTGGTTTTGCACTTCAATTACCTTTCTGAATTTTATTCGGAAGCTGGAGGGCTTAGATGGCCCAGGAAGCTGCCTGGTATCAGCATTTATGGCCTGATTATATTAAAGTAAGCTGTCACCATAGCACTTCCAACATACCCCTGGAACAGAGGACAAATATAAACATCATATAAATGAATACAAGTTTTCTTTTTTAAAAAGAAATGTTTCTTTATTTATTTTGAGAGAGAGAGAGAGAGAGAGAGAGAGTGTGTGTGTGTGTGTGTGTGTGTGTGTGTGTACAAGTGGTAGAGAGCAGAGAGAGCGTGAGAGAGAGAATCCCAAGCAGCCTCTGCTCTGTCGGCACGGAGCCCCAGGTGAGGCTCCCGATGTCATGACCTGAGCCAAAATCAAGAGTCAAACGCTTAACCAACTGAACCACCCAGGCGCCCCACAAATACAAGTTTTCTTAAAGACGATCTCCTTTTTGGCTGCAGGTAGAATACGAGTGGTGGGAAAGACCTGGAATGCATTAGAAATGTGGATTGACCATCTCTCTAGAAACCTAGCATTATACTTCTCTGTGGTTGCTGTGGCTGCTTTCTCATTCAGACTGAGCAAATGCTTCTTGGCCCAGGCAATCAAGAAAGAAGGGGCCCTTTTCTTATTTGCTAATTCTGGATTGGTGTTATGGTTATTATGCAACTAAGGGTGGGTTGTGAGGCACCTCGGTGGCTCAGTCAGTTGAGTATCCAACTGTTGATCTCGGCTCGGGTCATGATCCCAGAGTCATGGGATTGAGCCTCACATGGGGCTCCTTGCTGAGCAGGGAGCCTGCTTGAGATTCTCTCTCTCTTTCTTTCTCTCTCTTTCTCTCTCTTTCTCTCCCATCTCCCCCCACCCCCCGCCCTTCTCTCGTGCCCATGCTCTGTCTCTCTCAAATGAAAAATAAAATAAAATAAGAAAAGGGTTTCTCTTTCCTGTTGGATTGCGACATATGTCTGTGGCTAATGTTGATGGATTTCCCACACCAATGGCAGACATTACTACCTGATCTTTGTAATCTTGTCTAATGAGCCCGGACCAGCCCCAGGCTCCTTGAATCAGGGCTAGAGCCCCACTTGCCAAACTGCGGTGAGGAGTTAGAATATATTAAAACTCTAGTTGGTGGACTTTTGTAAGACAGTTCCTTCCTGTGAATAGGTGGGGAGCTAGAGGATGACTCAACAAAACCTTTACAGAAGGCACTGAACGCAGAGCAACATCCTTCATTAGATCGCAGTGGGAGCCAGTCGCTGCTGCCTTGAATATTTTGGGGGAACAGATGTGTGACTGAAGATCTGAAAGTGAGGAGGAAGATCCTGGGTGGGAGGGAAGGACTGAGAAAAGAGAGTTGGGATTTGTCCTTAGATTAGATCCCAGGGTTCAGGATGACGAAAGCCACCTGAAGGTCACTCTCTAAGAGATGAGAAAGGAGACAGCAAATGCCATCGTCGGTTTTGGCTGCCCACACAGAATTGGGGGCCTTTTAATTGAGGGTGAGGGATTTTGAAATTTTCTCCTAGTTATGATTAGCCGGTATACTCAGGATCACAAACCTAATGTTTTTTTTTTTGTTTTTTGTTTTTTTTTTTTTTTTTTTTCAACGTTTATTTATTTTTGGGACAGAGAGAGACAGAGCATGAATGGGGGAGGGGCAGAGAGAGAGGGAGACACAGAATTGGAAACAGGCTCCAGGCTCCGAGCCATCAGCCCAGAGCCCGACGCGGGGCTCGAACTCACGGACCGCGAGATCGTGACCTGGCTGAAGTCGGACGCTTAACCGACTGCGCCACCCAGGCGCCCCTCACAAACCTAATGTTTTAGAAACCTAACCACTTTCGTACCATTTGTATTTCTGTGATTATTTTGTTTTCTCTCTTCGATCATAAAGCTCTTTATGAAAATGCCAGGTTGTCTCAGGAGGACGTGCTCGTTCATTCTCAGGTCACCATTTTAAAGGGAGAGCCACAGAGGCCTCTTCTGTGGGGGTAGAGTCAACGTGAGAAAACTTGAAGGAAAGAAGAAAAAAAAAACACCAAAAAAAGACCCTGTCTTGAAGTCTTAGATATTGAGAATGTTTGTTTCTGCAACCTCACCTTGTACCTGCCTTTGATTTCAAGCATGATAGCACCAAACATATATGGGAGAAGATCAGATTCTGTGCTGTTCAAGTGTTCTTTTGGGGAGAAGGAAGAAAAGTAGCAGAAATGCTTGCTTTCTTCCTGGAGGTGATAGGAGAAACATAAGGGCTAGCCTAACAAGTACCTGGGGCCTCAGTGGCCTCCTCCTGCGACCTTCTCTTTGTCTACAGGACCTGCAGGGAACTTTTAGAATGGGAAGTGGTAGACAGGAGGAGGAGTCTTGTCCAATCTGGGTAGAGTCCTAGTCCATCTAAAATACTACGTGGGCAAAGAAAACACCTGGAAAACACATTGTCACCCCCAGATTCCATCCCGGCAGACATTGCTAATTAGTCCTGGTACTTTCTCACCAACCTTAGATCAAGCTTTATAAATTCGCAACATAGCACTCGGCACAGCCACCGTCAACCAGTAAGATTTGACATGCAGGGGAAATGTAATTACCATCCCTGAAATAGACTATTTCTCTTTTCATATCCAGAAGGTAGAAACCAGATCTTTCCCTTATTTGCGTCTGCTGTAGCACTTAGCTTGACTCTTGACCTGGAATGGTGCTCCCTGAATTGTTGTCAATGGTATCGGGTCAGGAGATTGCTGGGGATGAGTGCCTGATTGCTCAGTCAAGCCGATCACAACCAGCTCACAGATAGCTGTCGGAAGGTCTCTCCAGATCCTGATGGTTCAATCTTGGTTGATTTCTAGTGAAAGAAATCATGTCTATACTATTTGGAGATTCATTATTTTTATTTATTTTTTAATTTTTTAATGTTTATTTATTTTTGAGAGAGAGAGAGAGAGAGAGAAAGAGAGAGAGTGAGAGAGAGAGGGAGACACAGAATCCGAAGCAGGCTCCAGGCTCAGAGCTGTCAGCATAGGGCCCAATGCGGGGCTAGAACTCGCAAACCATGAGATCATGACCTGAGCTAAAGTTGGACGCTTAACTGACTGAGCCACCCAGGAGCCCCTGGAGATTCATTATTGAGGCATTGTGGAGTATCAAGAAATATTGTTGGAAAATATTCATACTTTGTTATTACTAACAGTTTTCTACTTTCCAGCAAATACTCCCACTTGTCCACTTTTATACTTACAGTGCTAGGTAGAGGTCGGTAATATACGTGCTTTTCAATGAAGTTAATTTATGCATTGGATCTCTAGATTTTCCAAGGCTCTCGAACTTAGGATACTGGTGGCCAAAATATCTGCGTCCCTGAGGATAAAATGAGAGGAAAGTGAATTAGCTGCAAGAACACACAGGTTAAACGGAAGCAGAATTCTGTGCCAGAGAGAGTAGAGGAAAATTGAAAAGAGTTACCAAGTAAAGCTCAGATTTCTATTTCTTTCGGGCTGCTTTTAAGTACATTTCGACCTGAAGGCCAGAAGAGACTAAACGACTTCTCTAAGTCCTTCCAATCCTGGAGACACAATCTTTCTAGGGAAGAAAGAAACCCTGGAGGGCAATGACTGTTACGAGCAATTACTTATATCACAGAGCATTGTTATTCCATGACCAATGGCTAAATGGGAACAGAGTGAGGACTCTCAGGGGCATCTTGAAAAATATAAGTAAAATCTTAAAGGTCAGGGAGTTCTATCCATTAAGCGTGGTCTCCTGGAGATGTGTGAGTGTACTTAGAGCACTGCTAATATTTTATCAAGAGTTAAGGACCCATTAGCATTTCCATTTGCAAGGGCAGGCTTGCCTAGATCCTGGTATACAAATGTGGTCTCCTTGGCTAATACTGTGTGTGTGTGTGTGTGTGTGTGTGTGTGTTGGCCTTTTATTTTCCTTTCTCATTCTTAACTTCAATTTGTTAGGATATAATGACAGATTTTTGAAAAGATAACCATTATATTCACTTAATTGAATGTGATTCTTTAAGTGAGATAGCTTATCCAGGGTAGAGGATTGGCTAGGAGAAACATTTGTAATTTCAGTTTATAAACCTCTCTCATTTGATTGCCTGGTTCCCCTGTCGTCTGGATGAGAAGTCAGTAATTAAAAAAAAAAACAAAAAAAAAAAAAAGAAAAGAAAAAAAGCATATGGAAGAGACTGTCCAGCTGTTCATCAAACCCATTTCCTTTTATTTCTTAGCATATGTTTCGACCATACTTCCCAGACTCTTTCACAGTTACGTGTGGCCACATTACTGAGTTCTAGCTGATAAATGTCAGCAAAAGTGATACAGTGTGTGGTCCACAGCCAGCGGGGTTGGCATCACCTGGGAGCTGGTTTCGAAACATCGATTCTTGAGCTGCGCTGCAGACTTAATGAATCAAGATCTCTGGGGGGTGGAGCCCAGAAATCCGCTTGCTCGCTTTCTACGTTATTCCACGGTATGTTACAGTTGAGAAGCTCTGATATATACCAGGTTCAGATCTGCCCATTAGGGACTTCCCATGTGTGATACCTTAGGTTCTTTCTCCTTCCTGGTTTGACAGATAGGTCCCTGCACTGTCACTTGCAGGAGAGTTGCTCGTCATTAGGAACACTATTTTGGATTTCACAAAAATGAAAATTAAACATCTCCTTTCTAAAGTCTCTGAGATTCAGGTGTTTATTTTTATTTTATTATTTTATTATTTATCGATTGATTGATTTTTGTTTTAAGTTCTTATTTAAATTCTAGTTAGTTAACATATAGGGGAATGTTAGTTTCAAGAAGAGAATTCAGTGATTCATCACTTACATATAACACCCAGTGCTTACCCCGACAAGTGCCCTCCTTAATGCCCATCACCCATTTAACCCATCTCCCTGCCCCCCACCCCTCCAGCAACCCTCAGTTTGTTCTCCATAGTTGATAGTGTGTTTTATGGATTCTCAATCTCTCTCTCTCTCTTTTACCCTGTGTTTATTTATTTTGTTCTTAAATTTCACATGTAAGTGAAATCATACGGTATTTGTCTTTTCTCTGACTATTTCACTTAGCATAATACACTCTAGCTCCATTGAGATCATTGCAAATGGCAAGATTTCATTCTTTTTATGGATGAGTAATATTCATACACACACACACACATACATATACACACACAACATCTTCTTTATCCATTCATCAGTCAATGGACATTTGGGCACCTCTCATAATTTGGCTATTGTTGATAATGCTACTATAAACACTGGGGGACATGTGTCCCTTCGAATTAGTATTTTTGTATCCTTTGTGTAAATACCTAATACTGCAACTGCTGGATTGTAGGGTAGTTCTATTTTTAACTTTTTGAGGAGCTCCATACTGTTTTCCATAGTGGCTGCACCCGTTTGCATTCCCACCAACAGGGTTGGAGGGTTCCTCTTTCTCTGCATCCTCACCAACATCTGTTGTTTCCAGTATTGTTCATTTTAGCCATTCTGGCAGGTGTGAAGTGATATATCATTCTAGTTTTGATTTGTATTTCCCTAGTGATGAGTGATCTTTCATGTGTGCGTTAGCCATCTGGATATTTTCTTTGGAAAAATGTCTATCCGTGTCCTCTGTCCATTTCTCAACTGGATTGTTTGTTTTTTGGGGTGTTGAGTTTGATAAGTTCTTTATAGATTTTGGAAACTAACCCTTTAGTAGATATGTCTTCCATTCCAAAGGCTTCCTTTTAGTTTTGTTGATTGCTTCCTTTGCTGTGCAGAAGCTTTTTATCTTGATGAAGTCCCAAAGGTTCATGTTCGCTTTTGTTTCCCTTACCTCCAGAGATGTGTCTCGCAAGAAGTTTCTCTGGCTGAGGTCAAAGAGGTTGCTGCCTTTGTTCTCCTCTAGGATTTTGATTGTTTCCTGTCCCACATTTAGGTTTTTCATCCACTTTGAATTTATTTTTGTGTATTATGTAAGAAAGTGGTCCGGTTTCATTCTTTTGCATGTTGCTGTCCAGTTTTCCCAATACCATTTGTTGAAGAGACTGTCTTTTTTTTCCCATTGGATATTCTTTCCTGCTTTATCAAGATTAGTTGACCTTGGGTGTTTATTTTTATAATAACTGGTGTTACTTTATGACAATGATAGCTGGGATATGACTTATTCAGGTAGCTTGAGTAAATTACTTTTAATGTATAGCAATCTCTCACTTGGGTTGTATTTAAGCTGATTATTTAGAATTTACTTATTGGACTCTCTTATTTTCCTCTCTACTAAGTATTAAAATATCCCACCATGATTACAGATTTTTCTATTTTGTCTTTTAGCTCTGTTACATTTTGAGCAAGTTGGCATATAGGCATGTAGGGGATTACGCAGTAGGTCAAATGTTGGAGAAGGAACACTATTGGAATGACCAGTGCCTGAGTCTTGGTTTTGTTATTTTCCAGATGTGTGATACTAGGCAAATAATATAACCTGAGTCCTGCATTTCCATTCCTGAAACTGGATGGAGTGAACAAGACAGATGTGTCCCAGACCTTATGTACCTTACTGCCTAAGGAAAAAAGAGAACAAAAATAAAATATAAACAATAAAAAATAAATTCTTCAATAATTCTAAATTATCTTTATTGCTGATGGGATATTCATGGGGGGCATATTTTAGACAAAGTGGTCAAGATGTCTTCCTTTTTAAAAAATATTTTGAAATTTATTTATTTATTTTGAGAGGCAGAGAGAGTGAGTGGGAGAGGGGCAGAGAGAGAGGGAGAGAGAGAGAATCCTAAGCTGGCTCTGCACTGTCCATGTGGAGCTGGATGCGGGACTTGAACACATGAACCGTGAGATCATGACCTGAGCCAAATCCAAGAGTCAGATGCTTAACTGACTCAGCCACCCAGCTACCCCCTTTTTAAAAAATATTTTTTGAAGTTAATTTATTTATTTAGAGAGACAGAGTGAGGTGGGGAGGGAAGATGTCTTCGTGAAGATGGTTCATTTAAATCGAAATCTGAGAGATAAGAAGGAGCGAACCGTGATAATGGTGGTAGGGTGGGTCATAGTCGTGGGATGGCAGAAGGGAGAAGGAGATAAAATATCCCTTCCCTTCATAATTTGCAGAAACAGCTTTATTTTTGTAAGACCACCATGATGGAGAAATTCATTGGAATGCCACAAAAGAAGCCTAACTGGTTCATGTAGCAGTGGCTAACTGTTCTACGTGAGTGATTTCTGCAAAGCAGAGGATTTTAAGATGGGAAAACATAGAATAGGAAACTCCTGCAGGAATGGAAGAAAGAAATGAAAAGAAATAAGTCGTCAACTGTCAGTGGGTTAATAAATGAGGAACAAATGATAATCCCATGGAGAATGTCACTGTACCTCTGCTTTCTATGGGGAAGATCCCTCTTACCCCATTCCTTTTATCTCCCTACTAAATATTAAAATCTCTAACCATGACTCGAAATTTGTCTATGCTTTTAAGTTCTGTCAAGTTTTACTTAATGTACTTAGGAAGTCCGCCATGTACACACACATTTAGGATCATTATTACTTTTTGGAATAATTGATCTCTTTAGACTATTGAATGTCTCTTTTTTTCCTTGTAACATCCATTGTCTTAAAGTCTGCTTTGTATTAATAGACTAACATCAGCTTTCTTGTCCTTGATGTTTGCTTGGTACATCTCCTCCCATTCTTTTACTTTCAGCCTGTGCATGTCTTTATATTTAAAGTGTGTTTCTTATAAACAGTATATAGTTGGACTTTTCTTTTTTGGTCCATTTTTACAATCTTTGTCTTTTAGTCCATTTATATTTAATATAGTCACTAATAAAATGATATTCTGTTTATCACATCTAGTTTTTGTTTCTCTGTTGCTACTTTCTTGACTTCCTTGGGATTGAATCAGTATTTTTTAGTATCCCATTTTATTTTCTCTTATTGACATCTTGTAATTATTACTATTATTTTTTTGGTGGTTGCTCTAGATAACAATATGCATTTTGATTTATCATAGGCTGCCTTCAAATGACATCATACTACTTTAGGAACACTGTAAGTGCTAGAATTTCATTTATATTCCCTCAATTTTTGTGATCTTGAACTGTATATTTTACTTCTACATATGAAAAAAATCCGCACAAAACAAAGTTACTAATTTTGACTTACACAACCAATAGTTGTAAAGTGTAAATTTAAATACCTACACACAGTGTTTTATATTTATCCCCATATTTATCCTTTCTTATGTTCTTCATTGTTTCCTGCAGATCTTACCAGCCTGAAGAACTTCTTTTAGGATTTCTTTGGTTTCGATCTGATGGATCTTTGTACATCTTTCATCATTTTTGGAAAATTCATAGTCTCTGTATTTTAAAACATTTCTGCTGCTCCAATCTTTCCAATCTCTTTTTTCTTGCATTCTGGGCTTCAATTACTCGATATTAGACCATTCGATAGTCTTACAGATCTTGGGTTCTCCTCTTTCAGTTTTAATTCTCTTCTTTTCTTTCCATTTTTCTCTATTTCAATTTGAATATTTTTTATTGGAATACTTCAAGCTTGTTAATTATTTTCTTCTGTTGTGTATGGTTTGCCTTATAGGTTCTATTTCTAGAATTTTCCCTTTTTTTTTTTATAACGTTTATTTATTTTTGAGACAGAGAGAGACAGAGCATGAATGGGGGAGGGGCAGAGAGAGAGGGAGACACAGAATCGGAAGCAGGCTCCAGGCTCCAAGCCATCAGCCCAGAGCCCGATGCGGGGCTCGAACTCATGGACCGTGAGATCGTGACCTGAGCTGAAGTCAGACACTTAACCGACTGAGCCACCCAGGTGCCCCTAGAATTTTCCATTTTTAAAAATTGCTTTAATTTATCTGCTGATTTCCCCATGCATTCATATATTTTTTCATCTTCTTTTATTAATTCTTTTAATATATTTATTATAGTTATTTAAACACCCTGTTTATCAATTCTGATACGTAGGCCATAAGTGGCTATACTTCTGTTGAAAACCATTCTTTTGAGTATGCATCATATTTTCTTACATCATCATGGGTCTTGCAATTTTTGCTTGTATGCTCGTCATTATGTATAAAAGAATATTAGATCCTGAAATAAACTATTTGCCTCTAGAAGGATCATCCTGCTTTCCTTTAGGTTGATAGGGTATGAGGCTAAGTCAATCTCATGTGTAGTTGAGCTGGGTCCGGGCCTTGTTGCAGTTTTAGTTAGGTGTTTTCCACCCTGGCTTCAGGTGTTGGAGAGTGGAATCAGAACTTTCCCCTTCAACAAGATTTGGCATCTTAGCACCAGAAGTACGGGGATGTTTTAGTGCTTTACAAAAGCTTGGCCACCAGCGTTCTGAAGTGTGGGGAAATTCTCCCTTCTTTACAACTTGGCTGCCACCTTTTTGGGCTGCTGGGAAGTTCTCTTTGCTTTCCAGTTCTGTCCTCTGGCTTTGTGCATCCAGAAAAATCTCTCTCTACCCTGTCACCCTGTATTCAGCCTTGACTGGGCAGCTTTGGTGTACTTGGTGAGGTCCTAGAATCCTGCCTGCCACCTTTCTTGTATTCCCTACAAGTTCACTGTAGCTTCAAGGATTCCTCTTACGTCTCCTGCTCTGCTCTGTGACTTTGCTGTGCTACCTCCCTGCATTCAGAGAAGGTTCTTCAGGAAGGTTTGGCAAGTGAAGGTAGACTCATTCCTTACTGCGGCCCCTAGGGATTTTGATCCATAATGCTGGCTCATGCATGACCATGACAAAGTCTGTGGAAAGACTTTCTGATTTCTCCTTATTACCATCTATTGCCAATTCTCTTCTCTCTCATTGCTCCACTAAGGTGAAGGCAAATGTGTGGTCTTTTCTCTGACGAAGGGTTTTCCAATTTCTGGAATTTAGTTCATTGAGGTTTCTTTGCATCCTCGGCTCTTAGAATATTTTTTTTTAAACTATGATTTTATATGTAGCTTATCTTGCCTGTTTTTATTGTTTGGTGTTGCTATGATACTGCCTTGCAACTTTCTACACCCTAGCCAGAGGCAGTAGTATTTACGATGAATTAAAAAAAAATTTTTTTTTAATGTTTACTTATTTTTGAGAGAGAAACAGAGCAGAAGCGGGGGAGGGGCAGAGAGTGCGGGAGACACTCTGAGCTGTCAGGACAGAGACCGACACAGAGCTCAAGCCCACAGACCGTGAGATCATGACCTGAGCTGCGGTTGGACGCTCAACTGACTGAGCCACCCAGGCGCCTCTTTCAATGAGTTTTATGTGTAATTGTCACTAATGTGAATTGCCTGGGTATTTCCGAGCTCCCCAGCCTTCTGGGTTTATACAGCCTTTTAACATTAAGTTCAATTAGTTGGAATCCCAATAGCCTAAATAGTGGCGGGAGACCCAGATTGTCCCCAGTTGTCCCAACAGTCTTGGAAAGCTTACCTTTTTTTCTACTCACCTCTTCCTCCCATTTCCTGTTTCTGCGGATTCTATTGTTTGCATCTCAGTTCTTGCTCCTGTTCTGTTTGACTCAAATCAATCAACCTCACATGGCTGCAGGCAGGAGATTTCAATAGGACAGAGAGTTAAAAGGGTGGAGGAATTAGGGACCGGGAAAAGGAAATTTGAGGTGAGGGAGGAGTCAGCCCTCAGCCAGTGTAGGGAATGAGCAAGTGGAAGACACTTTGAAAAATAGGTTTAAGACCTTATGTTCTTTGTCTTGTTAGTCCCATAAAAGAGATGAATTTAGATTTTCACTGCTGTGTCTCTCTGTTCTGAGAATTATGGTTTTGTTATTAAAATTTTTGAGTAAAGAGCTGCTTGAACTCTGTGTGTGATCGGTCCTTGGGGATAATGACCAAAAGAGTAATTAGTAATAAAGGTGGTATGATCCACGGCCAACACCCCCACCAGCGAAGACTATCTTGTTGGAAAACCAGCCTGGCTCATTTTCTCTTAACCCCTTCTTTCTGTCCTGGATGAGTCTATTCTAAGAATCTATGCCGCAGGCTTCACTATCCGTAACTGGTCCTCATAACAAAGGACTTCAAGAGAAAACTTGCAAGAGAGGAAGTCTCTGTCAGTGATTCAGAAAACAACAACAACAACAACTTCATCTCAGGCTACTGTCATTTAGATACATCGAAAACAGTGTCAGGGGAAGGTAAGGCGCAGTTTTGGGGGGTAAATTTCACAAGGGCATCTTCATGGGAAAAAATTAAAAGGACCAAACCACGACGTTGCAGTAAAATAAGACAAAGAAAGAGGAGGCTGCAAAGGTTTTTTCAAGGACAACTTTTGTCCGCAGCTCCTGCATGGGCTTGAAGCGGAGGCCAAGAGAAAGGATCATGTCAAATCACATTCCCACCTCCCGTCTTCAGTTTATTTGTCCGTCGTGCCTACAGATGTGATTGCTCCTGGAGTTCCTTTTCTAACAGAAGGGGCAGCTGTGGCACCCAGCTGATGACTTGGAGGCCTCTCAGAGTTGAGTGAAGACAGACATAATCTTTTCCTTTGAGGCTCTTGGCGAGTATGCTCCTATTTGTACATTTCCCTCCAGCTATCGGAGAAATAACTCATCTCCTTTGGGATACCATAGCCCCTTTGTTCAGATATTTATCAGAGTGTTTGACACGTTGCACCGTAGTATCTAGCTCCCTGCTTTGCCTCTCCCACCAAGTCTGCTCTTTATAGAGAAAGGGACTCTGTCTCATTTGTGTAACATCTCCAGAGCCTAGCACAGTACTTGGCAGTCTGCAGGGGCTCGGGAAATATTTGCAGAAGCAATGAATGAATAAATGTGTGAAGGAACTCATTAATACATGCATAACATGTCGAACATCATCTTGGAGTTAAAAATACAACAATCTCTGAACCTCCAAAAAACTAAAACAAAATGCAAAACAAGACTTGGATCTCCAACATTTTTATGTTCAGATTTAAAAATCCCTTAAAGTAAAAAAAAATACATATATCAATTGCTAGGAACAGTGAGGGAGGAACTCCAGGAGCTTAAGCAGATTAAGGGTTAGTTTTCACTGTAAAATAAAATCCGAAGTTATGGAGTCTATACCAGGAGCAACGTCATGAAGTTTCCAGGGACCCAGACCTTTTCTCTCTTTCTGTTCCAGTTCATCCTTAGTGTGCGGCTTCCATTGTCAAGGTTAGCAGATGGCTACGGGAGACCCAGCTATTATGTCTACAGCAAGTCTAAAATCCATCTTGCCAGCTTCGTATTCTTCTCAGTTTTAGTGAGAAGAGCTTTCAAGGCCTGGATGGAGCAACCTTATAGAGAACTAAGTCCACAATAAGACACATCGAATAAGACACATCGAATCCCCACAGGACTGTTAGAGCGCTAACTTTCATACTTGTGCTGGGGGCGTGATTACCCAGCATCCTTGTCTTGGGGCAGGGCAAATTCTGGGTTGTAATTTATGCTCCAGAACAGCTCTGATGATTCAGACTGAGTCTGGGACTTGATCTGAAATTGCACCCTTGCCTGACTCCTCTCCTCCTCGGGTCCTTCATTAGTTTCTCCCATTAAAACTTAAAAAAAAATATTTTTAATGTTTATTTAATTTTGAGAGAGAGAAACAGAGTGTGAGCAGGGGAGGGGCAGAGAGAGAGGGAGACACAGAAACCGAAGCAGACTCCAGGCTCTGAACGGTGAGCATAGAGCCCGATGGGGGGCTCAAACCCATGAACCACAAGATCGTGACCTGAGCCAAAGTCGGACGCTCGACCCATTGAGCCACCGAGGCACCCCAAGTACTTTCTTAATAAATTGCTTGGGGCGCCTGGGTGGCTCAGTCGGTTGGGCATCCGGCTTCACCCCAGGTCATAATCCCACAGTTCGTGGGTTCGAGCCCCGCATTGGGCTCTGTGCTGACCGCTCAGAGCCTGGAGCCTGCTTTGGATTCTGTGTCTCCCTCTCTCTCTGCTCCTTCCCTACTCACACTCTGTCTCTCTCTGTCTCTGAAAAATAAATAAACATTGAAAAAAAATTAAAAAAAATAAATTGCTTGCACATGAATCCTTGTGTGAGGGATTTTCTTTTGGGAAAACTGACTTAAGATAATGCCTGCTTAAGAAAACTGAGGCAAGGTTCAACGTCAAGCACAAGTAACCTTCATCCGAGGCAACCTCTATGCCTGGGGAAGTTATAGGCATTTGCCAAACGAAGGGTGGGACGCTTTTTTGCTAAACCCTGTTATGGCCTGTGTTGGGTGAGGCCCCTCTCCTGGCTGGGGCCCTATAGCCTCTGTCTTTGCTGAGGCCCTTAGATCCCAGTCCTTTGATGAGAACCAGAAGCCTTTCCTTTAATTTTTTTTTTTTTACATTTATTTATTTTTGAGAGACAGAGAGAGACAGAGCACAAGTGGGGGAGGGGCAGAGAGAGAGGGAGACACAGAATCCGAAGCAGGCTCCAGGCTCTGAGCTGTCGGCACAGAGCCCCATGCGGGGCTTGAACCCACAAACCGCGAGATCATGACCTGAGCTGAAGTTGGACGCTCAACCGACTGAGCCAACCAGGCGCCCCCAGAAACCTTTTCTTTAGACCTGACGTGTAGATCCTGCCGTGTGGAAGAAGTTGCTTCTGATCTGTGCTGTCAGGATGTTTAATGCCTCTTGGCCCGGTCTTGGCACATTTGCAAAACAAACAAACAAAAAAGTGGTACGTATCAAAATAAACACTTAGGAACCAACAAGATCAAGAACGTTCTCCCACATCCGAGGCCCCAAACTGGGCATCCTTGTAGAACAGGAGCTTCTAGAAATCCACAAAGACTTACTTGCCTCACATCTCCTACGTTGTCTAGTCCCCGGTGTTCCCGGCTCAGGGACCAGAAGCTAACTCTCCCCTGAATTCCATGTCCTCCTCCCTTTCCCCTCCCAGAACAATAGGACTTTCCAGCAGGAGGTGATGCCCCTGTCAGGTATGGAGGAGGATGGCAAGGAGATTGCATGCTTGTCGAATCACATGGAAGGGTTGGGGGAAGGGCCATTGGGATCTGCTGGCCAGTTTATCCTGTCAAACTTACCAATCAGATACATCATCCCATTTCCCTTCCCACTGACCTGGCTTAAATAAATTTGGGAGTATTTAATATAATATAACTAATATATACTAACGGAACTCTACTATAACTAATATATACTGACAGAACTCCCTACAACATGAAGAATGCGAAACAAATATTCCTCCAGATATTTTATAACAGGACTTCATTATTTCAGGTATCTGCTCCCCATCATGGCCGTGTGCTCCAGGGGATACTGGTCCTCACCCAGGGTGGAAAATCGGTTTGACCGAAGCCCATCAGGATGGTGCTGTTATAGTTGACAAGGGTTGATTTAGAAAGATGGTGGCTGATGAAGACAATCCCCCTCTCCCAATCCATTGCCACTGTGAGGGCTGAATCCCTCTTCTAGCCTGGATATAGATTTCTTTTGACGTGTGTTAATTTTTCCGTTTCTGTTACTATTACAGTTTTGTTAGCTCATGCCAAACTTGTATCAAACGAATGCCCCTAGATACTTGGTACACGAACAGCCATTAAGCCAGAGTCTTGTCTTATACATTAGCGCCTGTGATTTTGTCGAACTAATTCAAGTGCGATAATCTTTCCCCAACATCAAAATGCACTAAAATGGAGTGAAATTTACTTCCACACACCTGTCTGGGAACCACGGGAATTTCAGCTGCAGAAAAATAGAATTGTGTGGATTGTGAGTGAGTCACTTTTGCCGGGGATAATCAGAAAGAGAAGGAATTGGGAGTCGGGCATAGGAAGCAGATGGTAGAGGAAGGATAGAAGTTTTTGCGATGAATCCTTGGGGAAGACAAAAGAAGATGAAGCGCAGTAAACAGAAGGATATTCAGGTGACATCTGTGAGGAGGAGTTGAGGAATTGAGAGCCTAGATGTGAGAGGATTTGATAGGCATGTGATCCAGGGATGGGGTAGGAAGCTTCTTCTGAGTCATGTAATCAGGAAAGCATTGATGATTTGAATGGAGAACCCAGCCAAGAAAAAAAAAAAAAAGGAATTTAAAAACACTTCACTATAATTTTAAGAAACTGTCAAAAGTTTCAAGTGAGAAAGTTGAATGGAAATGAACATTTTGGTATTTGTTATTACTGATTTAAGATCATTATACTGGCTGTATTCTTTTATTTTCATAAATGCAAAGTATATTTTAAGGGGCTTTCATACAATGAATTCTGATGTCAGATCCTATTTTTTATATTGTCTTAATGTCTCAACCTCAAAATCTCCGACAAGGAAGATTTTCTGAATTTTAATTCTGAGTCAGATGAGGGATGGCAAGATTTACATTTATCCCTGCTAAATTTCATCTCTTTAGAGTCCCTAAAAGAGAGATTGATAGACTTGACCGCTTAAAATTACAAACTTCTGTATAGAAAAAAATATATCACAAGCAGAATTCAAAAATCAAGCAATAGACCAGGAGAGAATATTCACAACACATATGAACAGCAAGAGTTAATATCCCTCATCTACAAAAAGCTCTCTTAAATCAAGGAAACAACATGCAACTCAACTGAAAGCCAGGTAAAAAGCTTGAATTGGTAACTCAGAAAAGTAATGATATGTAGAGAGTAAACATGAAAAGCTGCCCAGATTCTTTGGTAATTATGGTAACGCAAAGAAAAAAGGTGCGAGAGCCATGTTGGTCAGCAGATTGGCAAAAGCTTAAAAAGTTGCCAACAGCTGGTGAGTATGTGGGGCGAAATGAGACCTCAACTATATTGTTGGGTGAGATCTTGAATTGCTATTTATTATTGAAAATGTATTTAATGAAAAAAATGAGCATGTCCTTTGGCCCGGAAATCTCTCACAATCTCCTGGTAATTCATCCCTCAGAAATAAAAGTCAACAGTAATTGAGGATATGTGTACAAAGATGTTTATTACAACATTCGTGCAATGGACAAACATAGAAGCATCCTGCATGCTCATCAATTAGGGAGAAGATCAATGCATTATGGGACATCCCTATAATCGAAACACAGTGAGTTATTAAAAACAATGAAATGTTTCTTGTACATACTTTGCATGTTGTCTCTAGAATGTTCTTCATCCAGATAGCTGCATGGCTCACTCTCTCACTTCCTTCGAGTCACTGCTCAACGACTACCCTGTCAGAGTGGCCTTTCTTGCTCATTGTATCTAAAATGATTGCATCACTCTATTCCCTAGTCTTGCTTTATTTTTTTCTTTATTAATAATACTTACAAGTCTCCAACCTTGTGTTAAGTTTCTGTGTTCGTTGGTTGTCTTTCTTCCCTAGTAGGAGGAAACGCTCCATGTGGGCAGGGAGATTTTGATCGCTGTTGGATCGTCAATGGCTAGTACTTGGCACATAGTAGGCTTTCAGTGAATATTTTTTTTCCATAAAGGAATCTGAAGTATTGGCCTAGGAAGAATGCTTCCTTCCCTTTCCTTTCCCTCATGTTGCTCCTAAGAGTAGTCTCCAAGAAACTTCCTCCACACTAATCTCCATTTTAGTTTGCTTTCCTGTGAATTTGCTCTGAAACAACATGTACACACACGTATTGAGAATCTGTCTTCATATAAAAATACAATTATATATTTTTCTCCTCCTCTGATTGCTAATCTGAAGGACCATATCAGTTACAGAGCTCCCCACGGGGTCAGCTGGGACTTTGGCTGAGACTTTATCATAAGCCAACCTCTACCTCCCACTGTTGCCTTCTCTGCCCTTCCACAGATGTTGACCTCTTGGGACCAATATGTACCTTTATTCCACATCCATTCTGCGCATCTGCTTTGGAGGCATCAGTAGGCAGATGCTTCCTTGCATTATCAGCTCTCTGGCCTCTGTCGACAAATAGCAATCATAAATCACTCACTATCAGCCCTTTTCCCTCATTCCAGCTTAATCCCAGGGCAGCATCCCTTTCTTTCCTGGAACTAGGCTCAGAAGCTATGGGAAAACTGAGCCTGAGATAGGTCTGTTGACTTTGTACCCTCTCTGATTTTCCTCTTCTTTCTCCATACTGTGGGAGTCCTAGCTCAAATTTGAAACCGCTGGGGTGTAGAGAAAATAAAATGTGGGGGATGGACTGGGAGTAGGGAGGTAGCTAAAGGAAGCCCAAGGCCACATGCAGTGTGGGTGGATACAGGTGGGTGGTCATCCATTTTCACAGATGGCTCTATTTTATTTCTCTGTTAACAAAGTACGCAAACAGAAGGGGCAATGCGTTATCTGTAATATGTATCACATCTAGGCAACCCTGGACAATGACGTTTCTGTTCTTAAGGCCTGGTGGAAAGCGAATAATCGATCTTTAAGTTTTCCTAATCCTGTGATGTTTTCTTGGCCATACTCTCTCTTTCCTTCTCTCTTGTCTTTTTTTTTTTTTTTTAGATTAAGATGTCCTAAGAAGCTGAGCCACATATGCTTCTGGTACTCGACTCTCCAGCCGAGACAAGCCACGAGGCAGAAAGGATGGACAGAAAGTTTTAACAGATCGGGGCAGCAACTACCGGCACGCGTGTCTGATCAGCAGTCACATTGTTGTCTTGCAAATGGCACAGGGCTGTATTTACGCTTACAAGGAGAATACTGCGTCAGCATATTGTTAATTAGGACGCTACCCCAGGCTAGTGCAGATTAATCTCCTCAAATATGCTTACTGTACGGAGTAATCATGATTAATTAGCGCGTAAGATTGGTCCAAAACGAGAGGATTTGAGGAGAGTCTGGCTTTGTCTCCTGTTGGATGAGAAGCCGAAAAGCATCCAGCTGAGGCAACCTTTAGCTCGGAGTCCAGTATCTCATCCTGATGGGGACCGTGGTGTTAGGTGACCAAGAGATGATACATAGACAGGCGGTAACACCCTTTCAATTACCCTCGTAAAGCTGCTACTTAGACACCTCAAGGGTATTGGATCAAGACCCCAGCAGGCTAATGGGCAGGATACCTATGCAGAGAACTTGGCGCTCATCAGGAGCTGAGCAACTTAAATTCGCTCTGCTGTCTGACCGCTGCTCGGCAGGGCTGACGTTTCTCTGCTAATTTTTAGAGTGCTTGCCTAAAGGTGACCCACCGTGTGCTTCCCGGAGTGCGGTGGAACTGTTGTTCATACTAGGCTGATGTTATTCTTGATATTTCGGCAGGCTTGTGCATGGCTGTCTTGCGCACTGTTCTACTGCGGTAATATGAACTTGCACTCGGCCCAGCTGTGCAGGCTCTGCCTTTGTGAGCTCTGCTTTGCTGTGTCCTTCTCGGTCCCACACATCCGTCCCAGGTGTCATTCTGTCCTATGACTATGAACAAGACTTACTTCTAGACATTGGCAGCTCCGAGGGTGACTTTGGGAGGGAGACTTTATTGGCCCCCTAATTTCTATCCCTCTCAAAGGTATCCAGAGTAAACGTAGAGTTTGTGTTAGTTGGGGTTCTCCAGAGAAACAGAACTGGTAGGATAGCTATCTATCTATCTATCTATCTATCATATGTCTAACTATATACCTACTTACCTAAAAGGGAATTTATTATGAGGAATGGGTTCACGATTATGGAGGCTGAGAGGTCCCAGGGTTTGTCATCTGCAAGCTGGAGACGAGGAAATCTGGTGGTATAATTCAGCCTGAGTCCAAAAGCCCGAGAGCCAGGGGCACCAATGGTTTCAATCCCAGTCCTGGGAACTGAGAAGATGTGATTAGATGTCCAGCTCAAGCAAGCAGGCAGGAAACGTAAAGGGGGGAGTTATTCCTTCTTCCACTCCTTATTCTGTTCAGACCCTCACTGGATTGGATGATGCCCACCCACACAGGGGAAGGCAATCAACATTAATATGTCCACCAAATCCAGTGCTGACCAGATTCAGAAATACCCTCACAGACGCACCCAGAAACGTGTTATATGGGCACTCCAGGCCCAGTCAAGTTGACACATAAAATTAGCCATCACGGAGAAGTAAAATCCATGCATTTGTAGTACAAGCCGCTTCAAACAGCTCCAAAGAAATACAAAATGCAAGTAAGACCAGCGTCCTTGCTACACAAATGGACTTCAGGGTGAGTCCTCAGCCTTTCTTTCCCCAGTCCGATTGTCAGCCCCTGATCCCCTTACCTGAATTTCAGGAGCCCCCCAAAATGGGCCCATAAGGAACTCGGGTCTGGTGGAGGAGGGCAGGCAATTCCCAAATGGCCTCCGTCAAAAGCGGAGGGTGGAAAGGATTTGAATTTAGGTCTGAGGTACGCGCGGTGAGAAGGCCGTGGGTAAAGAGTTTTAACTTTTGTAATAGATAATATTCGAGGCTGGGTGTACCTATTGATCCACGATAGACTTTCCTGCTGGAACAAGAAAAGGGATATATAATAGAGGCGGATATTTTGCTGACTCAAAAGGAGAGCGACACAGAAACTCGCCGAAGTTAGCTCTCACTAAGCCTCGAGGAACCTGAACTGCATTTCATCTTAGAGCACCCAAGGAGGGCTCAGCCATCTGGGTCAAGTTAAACCAGGGGTGAAGAACTTAAGCCTGAGGTTGAGGCTGCAGACTCATTAGCTGGGAACTAAAGCCTGAAAACTAAGCTGTCTGTGCTTGGTCTGAAGCCTTGGCTTTTGACAGCAAGCTGATGGACTCTCCCCATGCCTCTGTCAAGAAGGGCCTTTCCTTCGGTGAAAATGGGGGATTATGTCCCCGGGAGGTTATAGAGCTTCTTTTAGGGCGGGGAGTAAATCAATACTGATCCCGGCAACAGAATCACATAATTCGGCTGACTTGTAGTGGTGTCTCACATATTATCCTGAGAGCCATGGAGATGCCCAGGATGGAGTGTGGGCTGTGCGTGCGCCCGGGTGCACACTCACGAGATGTGTGGGCTCTCTCTCTTTACCTTTCCTCTGTTTCCAGAACGTTCTGTGCGTTTGTTACCCCACTGTTACCTTTACGGAAGTCGTTTGTATGCTCTCCAAGCCCTCGCGGGACTCTGAGCCCCACGGAACCATGCTCACGGTGCCAAGCATGTGACCGTGCGCCGAACAGGCAAACAGGGTTCTAATGGCCATTCAGTGTCTTCTCTGTTTCAGCATTAAGGTGATAGGGGTGGGAAACAGCGAGTCTGTCCCTGGGATAGATGGATGTAGATACAGAGTTATAGAGGGATAGGGGTATTTTACAAAGCATATATAACACCGAGTCATCCGCGTAAATCCCCTTTGAATTCAGGTAAGCCCCTGTGGCCTTTCCTGTTCATTTATTAAATCTGTGCTCGTTTACAGATGACAGATACTATTTCACAAAACAAGCTTGTGGCAACATTGCTCTGATCGCTTGGGTGTCATGAAATGACTTGTGTTCCCCCCGAATTCGTATGTTGCGGCCCTAACCCTTAGCACCTCTGAATGTGACTGTTTTTGGAGAGAGGGCTTTTCAACAAGTGAGTAGATTAAAATGAGGTCATTAGGGTGGGCCTGATCCCATGTGACCGGTGTCCTTATAAGAAGAGGAAGAGGAACACCTGGGTGGCTCAATCGTTTGGGCATCTGACTTGGGCTCAGGTCACGATCTCGCGGTTCGTGGGTTTGAGTCCCGCGTCGGGCTCTGTGCTGACGACTCAGAGCCTGGAGCCTGCTTCAGATTTGGTGTCTTCCTCTCTCTCTTTCCCTCCCCCACTCACACTCTGTCTCTCTCTCTCTCTCTCAAAAATAAATAAACATTATTATTATTTTTTAATTAAAAAGGAAAGGAAGAGACAGCCAGGATGCAAGAACACAGAGAAGAGGCCATGTGAAGACACAGCAAGAAGGGGGCCATCGGCGAGCCAACAGGCCTCAGAGGAAAAATAACCTTCTGACACCATGGTCTTGAACTTCCAGCCCCTAGAACTGTGAGAGAACAGATTCCTGTTGCTTAAGCCCTCCAGTCCGTGGTATTTTGTTATGACAGGCCTAGCAAACAGATACACTAAGTTTTTACTATATGTAGAGATCAATATTGCCATAGAAGAAACAGACTTGATTTAGAACAATGTTCTATTTAATTAGCAGGTAATAATATTTTCGACAGGTCATTCTGGCTATCTATAGATGCATAAGAAACTACCTTAACATTCACATGAAATAGAAATTTATTATTATTATTATTATTATTATTACTTCTGTGTGTGTGCTGACTGGGCTTAGTTGGGCAGTTCTTGCCTGGGATCTCTCTTAAGGTTACATCCAGACATCAATGGGAACTGCAGTTATATATAGAGTCATGTGGGTTAGATGTCCAAGATGACTTCTTTTTTTTTTTTTTTAATTTTTTTTTTTTAACATTTATTTATTTTTGAGACAGAGAGAGACAGAGCATGAACGGGGGAGGGGCAGAGAGAGAGGGAGACACAGAATCCGAAACGGGCTCCAGGCTCTGAGCTGTCAGCCCAGAGCCCGACGCGGGGCTCGAACTCACGGACCGCGAGATCGTGACCTGAGCCGAAGTCGGACGCTCAACCGACTGAGCCACCCAGGCGCCCCCAAGATGACTTCTTCATTCACACATCTGGGCTACAATAGCCAGAAGAACTGGAGGCTGGCTGACCATCTCTTTTCATGTGGCCTCTCTGTCTTCTTCTCACAGGGCGTTCTCATGCCAGGGTGGCCTCTAGATAGTCGGGGTTTCTCACAGGGTGGTTGGCTTCCCCCCAAATGAATACTCCAAGAGAAGAATCTAGAAGATGCAAGATTTCTTCTGATCTAGCCTTAGAAATAACTTCTGCCACAATCTAGTACTTATGAGTGAGAAAAGGGCCAGTCCGGATTCAAGGGGCGGGGACTGCACAGGGCATGAATGATGGGAGTGGAAGTCCATTGGGGGCCATGTCTGGATACCATGTATATCCTGATGGGGCCATTGTAATTGGGTCCTAACCAGTTAATTTCTTGGCATCCACATAATGATTCTAATCCATTCCTTCTCAACACATCGCAGTGACCACGTCACTCAAAACCCTCTGATCCTTCTCATCTCTTCAGATCCTGGATTATCTTTTGGGACAGAGAGAGACAGAGCATGAACGGGCGAGGGGCAGAGAGAGAGGGAGACACAGAATCGGAAACAGGCTCCAGGCTCTGAGCCATCAGCCCAGAGCCCGATGCGGGGCTCGAACTCATGGACCGCGAGATCATGACCTGGCTGAAGTCGGACGCTTAACCGACTGCGCCACCCAGGCGCCGTCTAGAGCAGTTTTAATCTCACACTGATGGCCCACTATGATTGTATGTGTCGTGTGCAATTTTTCCCTACTAAGAGTCAAAGAACAGGAGTTTGGGAGTTTTGTTAATTTCAGAATTCA
This sequence comes from Prionailurus bengalensis, assembly GCF_016509475.1. Taxonomy (NCBI): domain Eukaryota; kingdom Metazoa; phylum Chordata; class Mammalia; order Carnivora; family Felidae; genus Prionailurus; species Prionailurus bengalensis. The sequence goes on along the minus strand of NC_057344.1, from coordinate 184,452,355 downwards.
CATGTATTAAAAAGTCACAAATTTTTTTTTTTCCACAACAGTATCGTGCTCACTTCTATTCTGCCATCCTCCTGGAATGAGGAATAATGGGATGGGGCAGCAGAGAAGATAAAGAACAGCCCACAACCAGCAGGTTCTCTGTGCCCTGCCAACGTACGTGGCCACTATGGGCATAAAAGTAATAGCTGTGCTCATTAGGCATTTCTTGGGGCTTCATTTTGCAAACGGTGCTCAGCAGAGCCCTGTTTAGCAACATGTTAATAGCATTTCCGGAAATAAATAAAACCAATTAAGTAAATAAAAGTTTAAAAGGATGGTCTTTATTCAAGTGACGATATGATACACTGCAGTACTGCTGGTGATTTGTGATTTTATTGTTAACTCTGGTTTTGCTCATCAATACATTTTTAAATAAAGAATAAGCTAAGGGGGCGCCTGGGTGGCTCAGTCGGTTGAGTGTCCGACTCTTGATTTTGGCTCAGATCATGATCTCATTGTGGTGAGATCAAGTCTCCCCTCAGGCTCCATGCTGACCGTGGAGCTGCTTAAGATTCTCTCCCTTCTACTCCCTCTGCCCCTCCCCACTCTCTCTCTCTCTCTCTCTCTCTCTCTCTCTCAAAAAAAAGAGAATGAGATACGGATGGTTGAATAAAAACTCCAGACTGATTGAAGATGAGCGAAAAAGAAGCTAGGAGCATCTCTGTTTTGCAATGATACATCACTTAGACACCGCAACATGCAAGAGACATTTGGAGGAACAAGGGACTTATTCTTAGCACCATGAAACATCTGAAAACTTGTTATTATAAGCCATGAACTCACACTTACGTATGTTGATCATATGTTAAAGTATTTTATCAAAAACACAATATTTAGGGGCACCTGGGTGACTCAGTGGGTTGAGTGACCAACTCTTGATTTCAGCTCAGGTCATGATGCCAGGGTTGTGGGATCGAGCCCCATGTCAGACATTCAGTGTGGAATCCGCTTAAGATTCTCTCTCTCCCTCTGCCCCTTTCCACTGCTTGGGTGTGCTCTCTCTCTCTCTCTCTCTCTGTCAAACAAAACAAAACAAAACAAAATTTAAACAAATGGAATGGCATTCAGTAACAGAAGTTTCTTACTTCTCATGGACTTGGGGACTGGCTGGGAGGTTCTTCTGCTGATTTCACCGGAGGTGACTGAACTCGCTGGAGGGCCCCCTGGGCTTCTGGATCCATGGTTGGCTGCCTTCTTCCTCTGTGCCCCCGTGGTTGAAGGACTAAGGGAGGTCTCAGAGGTCTGTTTTATAAGGACACTAATCCCAGGCAGGAGGGCTCTGTTCTCATGACTGAATCATCCTCCCAGAGGCCCCACTTTCCCAACGTCATCACATAGGGGGGTACGATGTGACACAGGAATTTTGGATGACACCAACGTTTAGTCTACAGTAAGCTGACAGCAAAATGCCAGAGGATGTTTTAAACACCAAAAATTTATTTTCTCCCATTTCGGAAGTCCTAGAGGTTCAGCAGATTTGGTTTCTCTGGAGGCCTCTCCCCTTGGCCACCCTCTCACTGTGTCCTCACATGTTTTTTTTCCTCCGTTGTGTGCACATCCATGGTACCTCTCTGTGTGTCTAGTTTTTTCTTCTTATAAGGACACCAGTCAGATTGGATTAGGGCCCACCTTAATGGCCCCATTTTAACTTAGTCACCACGTTGAAGGACTTGTCTGCAAATACAGTGACATTTTGAGGTCCTGGGGGTTAGGGCCGTAATATAGGAATTTGGGGCAGGTAGGAGACACAATCCAGCACGTAACATTAAATCTAGGGACTTCCTGAGTGTGTGCCCGGAGGAAAAATACTAAGAGAATATAATGCAAGGGCACCTGTTGTTTTTCCTGTTCTGCAATGTTATTTCTCCTGGTATGAGCCACTTTCCTGCAGGCACAGCCAATCGGAGTTGGAAAGACTGATTCGCAGATGGACACGTGTCCTTAGGCATGGGCCTCAATCAGTCCCATATTTGTGTTGAAAATATTTGGGGAGATCATCTCTCTTTCTTCTGGAGTTGCAAAAGTGGTAGAGTATAAACTTGGATCTGCTGATGAACACTGTTTTGTTACAATATGGTGAGAAGCAGCTGGTGAATAAAACCAAAGCAGAGGAAAATAGATATGAGAGTAGGATAGATAAGAGTCTTGATCATGTTACTTAAGGCCCTGGATATGCTGTCACCTTAAAGTCTAGCTCATCTTGAAATTCCCGACTTTGAGGATCCAGTCAATTCCTTAAAAAACATTTATTTTATTTATTTTTTTAAAACTTTTTAAACTTTTTTTTTGATTTATTTTTGAGAGAGAGAGAGAGAGAGAGAGAGAGAGAGAGAATGAGCAGGGGAGGGGCAGAGATAGAGAGACACAGAATCGGAAGAAGGCTCCAGGCTCTGAGCTGTCAGCACAGAGCCCAATTCGGGTCTCGGACCCAAGAACTCACCAACTGCGAAATCATGACCTGAGCCAAAGTTGGATGCTCAACCGACTTGGCCACCCAGACACCCCTATTTTTTTTTTTTTTGAGGGGGGCGGGGGCAAGAGGGATTGAACCAGGTTTCTGTTAACTTGCAACCAGGAATTCTCATATGAGAGCTCTGACCAGCCTAAATTTGGGGCGTTGCCCATCTGAGATTTTGGCAAATGAATTTTACCTAAGTAATTTTCATCCTGGAACAAATACGCCGATTCGGTCTAACCACATGTCCCTTCAACTACTGACCTCTCGGTTCTGTGTGATCAGGTTGCAACCAAAGCTGAACATCACTTTATGATACGGGACTGCTGGAGTTGAACCGCAATGACGTCACGGCACACAGGCATGCGGAGAGATTATTAACAAGAGAACATAGAGATGCACTGGGGTCACACGTGAATCCATTTATTTAATAAGGGCGACTTTCAAACTCACCGTGGCCATGGATAAAAATTAATGATGCCCTCACTTCTATGGATTTAGAAACTTGTAGATCCTATTAACATTTTTGAGCCACCCTAACTTGGGAGATAAATTTCAAATTCCGTCGGCTGGCATTTAAGTTATCCAGAATCTCTTCCTGACTGCTTTCCTTACTCCTGTTAAAATCCTACGTCAAGTAATGCTACAGTTAAAGAGGGCCGTTTTCCACTTCTAAGAAATGACGCTTTCATTGCATCTTTAATCTTACGTATAATTTTTTCCAGTAAATATTTCTTGCTCGTTTCTTTCACTCTTTAGTTTTCTATTTCTATCCACCCTTTAAGACAGATAATGATCTTCTGAAAAAATTTTCTAAAAGTCTTGTGTGGAGTCACTTTCCAACATCTGGGTTTCTTTAACGTGTGTCTGCCTCGATAGGTTGGATTGTGGCTCTCCTTGCAAATCTGGAAAGGGTAGCCTCTGTGTGGTGCCTGAAGTCAAACTTTAGCCTCATTTGAGCCTCTGCCTTCTAGCAGCTGGGTGATCTTGCCCCTTGGTTCCCTCGGCTTTGTGCCAGCGATAATCATACCTTCTGCAAAATGTTTGTGTATTGATGTCATGAATCCATGTAAACTATCAGCTACGTGTAAGGCACACAGAGGTAAGGTTCTCTATCTTGTCTTACCTATAACGCTTCGCGCTGTGCGTCGGAACAAAAATCTTCAGCGTAAATTTGTTGGATGACTAAGGGAGTTATTTGAATATAATTGCCTAAAAGTTTTTCTTTTTTTTTTTAAAAAAAATTAAGTTTATTTATTTATTTTTTTGAGAGAGAGAGAACAGCAGGGGAGGGCTGGAGAGAGAAAAGGAGAAAGAGAGAATCCCAAGCAGGCTCTGCACTGTCAGCCCAGAGACCCCCAGTGCGGGGCCTGATCCCACAAACTGTGAGATTGTGACCTGAGCCAAAACCGAGAGTTGGTCGCTCAACCAACTGAGGCACCCAGATGCCCTCAAAGCATTTTCAACTAAGACAGACTTGTGTCTGCTTTGTCCGTCCCCAATTAATGGCTTCCCTACCTGAAGATGGAACTGAACCTTCTGGTTTTTTTTGCGAATTAAAAAAAAAATCTACGGAATTATATTAATGTCAAGGACAGTATCTGGTATAATTTGTGTGTTAATAAATATGTAGCAACTGAATGAACAACTAGACCTTCAAGTCTGAAACCTAACAATCACTGGGTCTGGTCTGTAGGCTAGTGGCATCATTAGGAAAAACATATTAGGGGTGCCTAGGTGGCTCAGTCAGTTAAGCAGCTGACTGGCTCAGGTCATGATCTCTCGGTTCATGAGTTCAAGCCCCACATCGGGCTCCGTGCTGACAGCTCAGAGCCTAGAGCCTTTTTCCGATTCTGTGTCTTCCTCTCTCTGCCCCTCCCCACTCATGCTCTGTCTCTCTCTCTCTCTCAAAAAATAAACATTAACAAAAATAAAAAATAATAATTTGAAAAAAAACCATTTTAATTGACCACTTTTTTTTTAAACCAGCTTTACTGAGGTATAACCGACCCACAGAAAACTGCACATATTCGATGTATACAATTTGATGAGTTTGGCTGTATGCAAACCCCCATGATACTGTCACTGGCAGTGAAACTAATAGCCAAATCCAACACCTCCCAAAGTTCCCTTGGGTACATTTTTTTCCCTTGCGTACTCTTATTTTGGGTGGTAAGAACGTTTATGTATTTTATTTTATTAACATTTTTTTAAAGTTTATTTATTTGAGAGAGAGAGCATGAGTGGGATGGGGGGTGGAGAGAGAGAGAGAGAGACAGAGAGAGAGAGAATCCCAAGCAGGCTCCGTGCTGTCGGTGCACAGCCCTATGCTGGGCTCTGCTTCATGAACGGTGAGATCATGACCTGAACTGAGATCAAGAGTTGGATGCTTTAGCGTCCGACTTCAGCCAGGTCACGATCTCGCAGTCCGGGAGTTCGAGCCCCGCGTCAGGCTCTGGGCTGATGGCTCAGAGCCTGGAGCCTGTTTCCGATTCTGTGTCTCCCTCTCTCTCTGCCCCTCCCCCATTCATGCTCTGTCTCTCTCTGTCCCCAAAATAAACGTTGAAAAAAAAAATTAAAAAAAAAAATTAAAAAAAAAAAAAGAGTTGGATGCTTAACCGACGGAGCCACCCAGGCGCCCCAGCGGTAACAACATTTAAAATGAAATCTACCCCCTTAACAAATTTTGGAGCACACAATACCGCAGTGTTCACCACAGGCACTATGTTGCACTGCAAATCTCTAGAACTTCTTCATCCAGCATAACTCAGACTTTACATCCACTGAACAACTCCCCTTCCCCCGCCCCGGCTCCCAGCCCCCGGCAACCACTGCCGTATTCTCCGCTTCTCTGAGTTTGATTATTTTGGATACCTCATGTAAGCGGAGCCGTACAGGATTTATGAAAGTTTTTTCTTGATGCTTATTACCTGCTAAGCTGTATGATCTCATGCACCGTCCTTCGGTCTATAGCGTGCAGCTTATCAGCCTGCCTCCCACTCCTTGCGAGGTCCATCTCTGACCCTCGTTGGTGTGCAGCTCCTAGTGAGGCACACACAAGGGGCTTTCTTTTCTACCTGTGACTTTCACGTGTATTACCCCGTTTGGTTACCATGGCTGTGTTATTTCTCACAATTTTCGCTGGGCACGCTTTATTATTATTATTCCCAGTTTCCAGACGAAAATCCAAAGATGCAGAGAGGTAAAGGTGATTGATTGGCTGTGGGCCTCAGGCCGGTGGAGAGTGGTGGTATTGGAATTGAATCTTTTCTGTTCGGAATTGATTATAATGCTTGTCTGTGAATTGCATGATTACGTTGAGGGCAATGGGTTTGCTGGTCTCCCCCCTCCCCCGCCCTGCTCTCTGTCTCTCTTTTTCTTTCTTCTACTTCTGGCTCTCTGACCCTGTCAGTCCTGGTTATTATTTTTGATAGGCTGTTTTAGATTTTTTTCCCTTCTGGGTTTTTCTAATTAGAATGTCTTTCCATTTCTCTCTTAGAACGGGCTAGTTTCCCAGAGGACCGCTTAGGTGATCCACCTTCATTTTTCTCTCCATTGGTGTTCTGCTTGTCATCTCAGTTAACTGCCACACCATCCGAGTGGTTACCCAAGCCAGGGTCCTCAAAGTCATATTTAAATTCACAAGACGAGCTTGGTTTGTTGTGTTGAGAGTCATTAAACAATTGACCGAAAATGAACCAAATGTGCCCCCTCAATGGGCCAGGTTCTGCACGAAGCACCGAAGTGACGTAACCATGAGATAATGTGGGACGGACTGCCAGCGTGGCTCGCTCCTATGCTGGAGGTGGCATTTGAGATGAACTTGGAAGGAGGGGGATTTAAGTAGGTGAAAGGAGAGGTTAGCAAACCAGGAAAAGCGCTCAATAAGGAGCTAAGAACTGTGTGACGATCAGTGGTTGCATTTCCTGTGTATTCATGGCATATGTTTTGCGATTAATTCCTATCTCAGATAGGGTAAGACCAAGCTGTTGCAACAGAGACCTGATAAAACAATGACCTAAGGAACAAAGCAGTTTCTTTCTCTTATGAAGCAGTCTTGATGTGAACAGTGCAGTTTGGAAGGGCAACTACTTGCCAAGTTGCTGGCCTGCCACCCCATAGGGTGTTGCCATTTTTTTTTTTTTTTTGAAAAGTTGATACTGGATTGATGCCTCTTCAGGTTTCAGTCATCAGGAAGGGATGAGGGCATGTGGGGGAGGCACACGTCATGTCCTACAACCCAGGTCAACGGGGACAAAACGAGGCTAGGAATGCAGTCTAGCTATAGTCTTGTGCTTACCTTCAATTCAATTCAGTTCAATTCAGTTCAATTCAATTCAATTCAATTCAACTCAGTTCGGGAAGTTGAAGAATGGATTTGGCGGGCAACCTGCCATCTTGCTGTATTTCCCATGGTGTCCTTTACTCCTTTTGGAGTTTGTTGGGAGGGACAGTGGGCTTGCCGAGAGCAAGGAGGAGGAGGTGGCAGGCCAGAGGAGGAAAGTCTGTGGCAGCATCGAGAGTGAGCCGCATGGCATGTTCCCGCTGACCACACTGGACAGAGCTGTTCTCCTTCTAGAATCAAACAGTGAACTTGCAGAAACAGCACAGCAGTTAGCTCGGAATGTTTACAACTGAAAATTGTCCTCTAGCAATTGTTTCATTAAAACGGCGGCCCCTGCTAATGCCTAAATGCAGATAATGTGAAAAGATGAGAAAGGAAATGACGTGCGATACAAACGCTGTATGGTGAGGCGCGTTGATGCGAAAACTTTCCCAGAAGCAGGCAGCCCTCTTAGATCAACAGTTCATACTTTATTCCAGGGGCCTGTGTGTTTCTGGTTGTGATTTTGCTCTGCACGCATATCGTGTAGCCCTGTTTTCCTGCCAGAGCAATCATTTCCTATCTCGGAAGACGAAATTAAGCCCATCACTATTTTCTGCGTGAGGCCAAACCCCGACGACGCCCAGGCGCTCCTCTGTCTGAGTGTGTCTGGGGACTGTTTGTTGAGGAGACAGGGACGGCCTGCTGTTTCATTTGCCTGGCACGCTCCCACCATCTGCCTCGGATGGCAGGGGATGTGGGCTGCTAGATGAGGGGCCTCCCTTCCAAAGATACATCCTCAGAAACACTGCTGGAATCCAGTCCTAGCAGAAGGGCGGGCGCGCGCACACGCTTTCATACTTACGACCCAAGCCGAGCTGTGCGTGGACGGGGAGCCTGGCCACCAGATGTCTTGCTTCCTCCCCTCCTCCCCTGAAGCACACGCCGGTTGGTGGCAGTTTGAAAGTTGGTACTTATGAAGCTCAAACACAAAAACAAACAAAAATTTTTTTTTCCCCAAAGAACAAGACTCTTTGGGGCCGTCATCTTCTTCAAAGGCAGCCTGCTGGGAATGAGTCCCCGTAAAAATGAGAACCAGACCATCTCTTTATTGTGCCTGAGAGGGTCGGGAAGGGGCACCTCGCTGCTCCGCCTCATAAGCTTTTCCCTCAGGGTCCCATCTGCCTCATCAAATTGCGCCGCTGACTCCCTGATTCCAGCCCCCCCGGGAGTTATTCTCAAAACCCAAAATCAATAAACAGAGCCGTCAATCACAACGGCCTTCCTCAGCTGCCAGGTGTCGGCTTTGTGGCCTGGGGATTCGGGGAGAGGCCTGGAGCTCTATCTTCGACAGCAAGCAGCGCCCTTGGTTCTCAGTGAAGTTTGAGGATTCTCGCGATTAATTGCCTCATTAACGGAGGAGGTTCCCACCGAATATACGCTTTTAGCCAGGTTGTCAGATCGCTTTGAAAGGGTTTAATGTCAAGGAAAGTTTCAACGCTGCCATTAGTTTCATTAAGTAAGCATTTAACAACTCCACTTGGGCGATCACTGCTCTGGGAAGAGACCCAGAGAGGGTGTCCGCTAATTTCAATACTCCATAGGGGTAGGAACGTGGAAGCAAGCGAAAAGAAATTGCCGCGTGAGCCTGGAGAGAGTGGGGGAAACAATGGAAAGTGGAAAATGAACAAAAGCTAGATCGAACTTGGACTTCAGCAATGTATTGCAAAGCATGAAATTAAGCATGCCATCTGGCTTCCTAAGAAATTGGTTCAAGTCCTGAAAGCTGAGCTACAGGAGCTTATGATGTCCTTTATTACCTTGTTCATATCCTTCCTGCCTCAGGACATTTGTGTCGGCTTTTCTTGCTACCTCGAAATTTTTCTTCAGGTCCCTGCCTGGCTTCCTCTGGCACTTTTTTCAGTTCTTCATTTAAACGTTACCATGGCGGGGGGTGGGGGGTGGTGGGGGGGGTGGGGGGGGGTGGGGGGGGTGGGGGGGGTGGGGGGGGTGGGGGGGTGGGGGGGGTGGGGGGGGTGGGGGGGGTGGGGGGGTGGGGGTTCCTTCATCACGCCCGTAAAAATAGCTTCACCTGTCTTCCCCCTAGCCCTTCTCAGTCTTCAACAACTGGCGTACTTGTACGTGCTCATTTGCTCATGAATTTCATCGTTGACTGGATTTCATCGGCATTTTCCCACCAGGCCCATAGGGTGGCACTGTAGCCTTGCTGTTAGAAGTTTCTAGTGTCCCCACCTGGGGTTAACCTCTCAGCTCCCCCCCAGTTCCTAGCTGTGTGACCTTGGGAAAGTTACTTACTGTCTCTGCATCTTAGTTTCCTTATTTGAAAAGTGGAGAGAAGAATAGGACCGACCTCATAGTTCGGTCGCACGGACTCAGTGGGATAATTTTTGCACGGCGCACCAAGCCCCTCGAGAGAGCTGTCACTGCCTTCCATGCCTGACTGTGGAGACCCACAGATCAAAGGTTCTTTCTTCCCGAGGCCTCATACTTAAATTACACAGGGAGGGTCTCTCCTTACGTCCAGTTCTCCTCAGTGAGGACTCACAAGTTCAAAAGCTGTGGTCTGAGATGCGTATAGTCGGGGACGTGAATGGCAGGAGGGGAAGGCAGCTGTGGGAGGCCGTGGCCGGCCGGTCGAGGTGGGCCACTTTGGGATCATTCTGGGGAGTCGGACACCCGAGGGGAGGGAGGTCTGTAGCTAGGATTACAGCAACAGCCAGCATCTAAGTTTATTTCCGCAGTCGGATGCGATTTGCCTTAATGCTGGTATCCCTCCTGCCAAGGTGCATGCTGTTTGCTCAGATGTTGGTCACATTTTGATAATCATTTACCCTTTATTTATTCTGGGCACCCCGTGGTGTAGATAATCATTTCTGGCTGCCGGAGGAGGAGATCCACCCGAGTCAATGTGGAACTGGAGGACCCTTCCCAACGGGATTCTTCTCAAGAGACGAACGAGTCCATTTAAATCGAAAATTCCTCAACAAAACTGATTTGCAGACAGACGTGGCTTTTTTCAAGTTCCAGCTAATGGGAAAATTGGGGGGAAATTTTCTTACATTTCTACTTTAGGAATTCTTTTTCTTTCTTTCTTTCTCTTTCTTTCTTTCTTCTTTTCTTTCTTTCTTCTTTCTTCCCGTTATGCTTATTTTTTGGTCATTTCCACATCACCTAACCCTTGAAAGGCTCGAATATGCTCGAGCTCATCTATTTCCATAACCGGACTGGAGAGATCAAGGAATTCAGAAAAGTAAAAGAGTGCAAAGGATTTTCAGATTTCATCGGTGAATCTCTGTACCTATCACAAATAAAATTTGGCATTTTAAATTAAATTAAATGTGTATTATCTTTTACCTGTGAAATTTTTTCTAGGCTTTGATGTAAGAATTATGGTGGCTGGAGAAAAATAGAGAGGATGCTTTCTCTATGTTTTTCCATTTGCTATTTAAACAGTATGTAAATACTAGTAGAATTAGGTATTATCTCTATTTGATTCATGGGTTTCTAAAGTGTAATCTCTTTAATTCTAATAAGAACTTTGTACATATATATACTTTTCCCCCACAGACCTAGTTTTTGGATGTACCATTTTTTTACCTCGAGATTTTCAAAAGATATGGATTAATTCTTTTTTTTTTTTTTAAATTTTTTTTTCAACGTTTATTTATTTTTGGGACAGAGAGATACAGAGCATGAACGGGCGAGGGGCAGAGAGAGAGGGAGACACAGAATCGGAAACAGGCTCCAGGCTCTGAGCCATCAGCCCAGAGCCCGACGTGGGTCTCGAACTCACGGACCGCGAGATCGTGACCTGGCTGAAGTCGGATGCTTAACCGACTGCGCCACCCAGGCGCCCCTGGATTAATTCTTAATCAAGAAAAATATTGCTCGAACTTTAGGGTCTTGACTACGAAGATTATCTTCTTTTGTCTGTGAACCTAAAACTCACTCAAGGGAACTAATACAGACAGAGAGTAGATGTGAGGGCATTCAGAGAGGTCCTTTTGTTGCAGATCATCGGAGAGCAGGGTGAGTCGACATCTTAGCCTTGACTTTTGCTTGAACACTGAGTATTGTGCCTTTAGACACTTTCAGACACTGAAGACTGCTTTGAAGAAATCAAGTTTTGTAGGGATATTACTGAAAATATTGTATTCTGTATTACTCAGTATCATCTGTATGAAGACTTAGACAAGATCTTTCTTTAAAAAATTTTTTTAAATGTTTATTTTATTTTTGAGAGAGAGAGAGAGAGAGAGAGAGAGCATGAGTGAGGAAGGGCGGAGAGAGACGGAGACACAGAATCTGAAGCAGGCTCCAGGCTCTGTCAGCACAGATCCTGACATGGGGCTTGAACCCAGGAACTGTGAGATCATGACCTTGACCTGAAGTCAGACACTTAACTGACTGAGACACCCAAGTGCCCCAGACAAGATCTTTCATTTAGACTCTGTACGATATGGTCACTGAGTCCTTGAATGACAGCTAGTGCAATGAGGAAATAGATTTTCTTTAATTTGTAATTAAACTTAAGAATTCTAGCTGTATGATCTTGGGAAGAATGAATACTCAGCAAAAACCTTTGGAAGACTTTTTAAGTGCGTTAAAATAATGTGGGCATGTAAATCTACTCTCTCCACTGAGTATTTTATGAAATCTAAATATAGATCAAGCCTTTCTTTCTTTCTTTCTTTCTTTCGTTGAGAGAAAGAGCTCAAACGGGAAAGGGCAAAGGGAGAGAGAGAGAGTGAGAGAGAAATAGAGAGAGAGAATCCTAAGCAGACCCCATGCTCAGCATGGAGCCAGATTCAAGGATCCATCTCGTGACCGTGAGATCATGAAATGAGCTGAAATCAAGAGTCAGATGCTTAACCGACTGAGTCACCCAGGTTACCACAGATCAAATATTTCTGATGACAATTTAGTTTCTTTATTGATAGATGCTGTGAGTGTAAGATATACGTTATATTTTGAAGATTTATTATGTAAAAAAGATCTCATTACTATTTTTGTATTGATTATATGTTGAAGTAATATTTTGGATACATTGGGCTAAATGTATCCATTTGTTAAATGAAATGCTGTTAAAATTAATGTCATTTTTTTAAATATTTTAAAGTGTGGTTATTAGAAAAAAGAAATTATGTATGTGCCACACATCGTATCTCTATTGGACAGCTCTGGTATAGATTGAAGCTACAGGAAAAAATTTGGTTTCTTCTAAGAATTTGTATGCATGTTTTTTCTTTTCTCAAAGAAAGTATGGATATGATAATCACAATTTATCTAAAAGGGTAAATTCTTGACCATTGGAAGCTCAGACATCCACTTTTGGCTCTGTGTTATTTCCTCTAAGATTTTATCACTTTTATGTCTTCATTTAATTTTTCTTCCTGGTCTTATCTTCCTACTATGCCTGTATTTTCCCTTGCTGTGATTTAATTTAGTTTACAATTGCTTAATCTATCATGTCCTTGTGAGCAACACTGAATCGTGCTATGGAGAGCCTGTGTTGCCTTATGTGTTTCCATGTGAACCCGGCCAAGTGATCAACATGGCAGGACATGAACAATGGCATGATGCGAGTCCTACCTTTGAAAGGAAAAAGAGAAATACAAAAGGATTGGCAATTTGAAGCTTAAATCTCCACGCAATTCAACACAAATCTTCTATTTCTAAAAGCCATTTACGTCTGTGGTCAGTTTCTGGAGCTCTAGAAATCCTTCCCGGAGTGTTTTTAATAGAAGAACCTAGGCTTTCACTAATTGAATATCTCCAGTTAACTGATAATGTCAATGTTGCTGAATCTTATCATGAGGGAATGATTTCCTGCTGCTGGATAATGCTGAGGTGAAGCTTAAATATATGAGTGTAACATGAAAGATGTTGATAATATGGCCACATAAAGCTACCATGATTGATTGGCTATTAGATGAAATTTGTAGCACGTCAATCTTTTTGCCTAGTGAAACCCAGCTGAGTGGTTCACTATAATGATCATATCTGGGGCTGTGTTAAAAGATCAGCTAGTCTTATAAACTGGTCCACGATACTAAAATGACCCCGAACTTTGAAGTCACAAAGACGTGGGTTCGAATTCCAACTCTCCCCCTACTTAGGTAAGTGACTTCTGGTAAATTACCTAACACCTCCATGGACTCATTTTCTTATCTTTGAAATGAGATGATAGTAGTTATCTTTCATGGTTGCGGTGCAGTCATGTGGATAGAATCTGGGGGATGCCTGGTGCCTGATAGGTGCTCAAGATCACATTCTTCTCTTATTTTCCCTTGCTGTTCCCTGTTATATTCCAGGCCATGATCTGTTATGTGCAGACATACGAATTTCTGGACTCGTCCCACCTGGCCTGCTTTCCATCTCCACCATCCTTTTTCTAGTAGCTGACATCTGTTGAGTGTTTACTCTGTGCCACACAATTTACTCTTATGTCCTGACACAAGTTTTTGAACAGATGAGGACAGTAGGGTTTAAGGAGGTTACATAACTTGCCAAGGGAAATGATTCCTTCTTACGGTTAGAAAGAAATCAAACCAAAAGTCAAAAGTATGTCTATCTGACTCCAAAGCATATGAACCTTTCATCAGATGCACTGATAGCAATAATCCATTGACTTCAGTTCTCCGAAACACTGATTGCTAAAAAGGTTCTGGAATTGCCGGATGGTATCTCTAAAGAATTTTGCCTGCATTCAGGGAGCAGCTGCCCTGTGATTGGCAGGGGCCAATCTGGTTTGAGACTTAGCTCAGTTCTTTTTGGTGAGGACTGCAGAAAGAACAGAGGGTGCGTCATTTTATGAGATTAGATTTTTTTATCCAGAAAGAGGCACCTAAGTTAATCATATTTATGATAAATACAAAATACTTCAATTAGTGTAAGCGTTAAAAATTATAATATTTTTGAGCCCCAGTTTTAGGACTTAGTTTATAAAGTAACTAGCGTAAGCTCCTCTCTTTGAATATTACTCTAAGAGGCAAGGGCAAAATCTATGCTGGTTTTTTTTTTTTTTCTGTCCAGTGAGCGTATGATTGTTGGTTTGCAAACTGGCCTCTGAACACGGAGAGACAAAGAAAGAGGTAGCTCACTCCAGATTATCAGATGGCAGCTTTAATAAACAAGGGAACTTACATACGAGGCTTGTCGTGGCTGGCCACAAGACCAGTAGATCGCCACACTGGTCTACCAGAATCTTAAAAGTGAATACAGAAGCCTTAATGGGGTTGTCACATATACCATTTGGATGGTCTCACCAACACATCGCTCTCTCAAGGCTGGGTGTTTGAAAATGGCTTCCACTGTGAGACTGGCAGACAGGATATACATTCCAAGGACAGGGGAGGGGATGAGGAGCGTCCAGTTGCCTGGGTCCAGTTCATGGTTCAACCAGTGGTCATGTCCTCTTGATGACCTCCTCCATCCCTGATGTTATCACCTATTGCAGGAAAGTATGTTATTGAGTAAGTGCCTCTTCTAATGCCTACCTTCCGTCTTTTAATAGTTGAAATTTAAAATAGCCAAAGCAAAGCAAAGCTCAACTAAAAACTGATGCAAGAAACAATAACTTTGTTTGGGTCTAGATTTTCCTGTCTTCTTCAATCTCTCTCCATCTGGTATATGGCGTTTTTCTAACAATAGAAGACCGTTACACTTTCTAATTATGTTGAGAGCCGATAAAGTTTGTTTATTCAAATAGACATAGTAGATTTCATTCATCAGAAATATGTGTTGAAAATTCTGTTTGAATAAGTGTATGACTGTGAGCCATACCCTGCTCTAGGCACTAGACATAAAGATCAACTCGATGATAGAGCTTTTTGGGAAATCAGGTGTTGAGGGAGGAGAAAATAAACGACCATACTGAGAGGAGGGGTAGACATGGAGGGTCTGAAGAGAAGTGGTCAGGTGTCATACAGAAAAGGATGGGGAAAGGGAGTCACCAAAAAGATACTCTCTTCTTCCAACTACTTCAGCTATGACAGATCCAAAAATTACTTGTTGAACAAACAAATTTTGTCAATAATTGGTTCTTCTCCAACAACGGGCCTCACAACAGGCTTATCATTGAAGTCCTTCCCAATCCCGTCAAAGGTATGGTTCATGGGTAATAGTTTGGGAACACTTAGAGATTTCTCTCTCACGAAAGGCTTGACTATCATGGTCAAGGCTAAATAAAAAAAAAAGAGGTTCAGAAGATTCTCCAAATGGTCCTTTATAAAAACTACAAACATAAATATCAGTTAGACTTGCCTCTTGTTGTAAGTCTTATTTATTGTTTTAAAATGTAGATTTTTGAGATCTATGTGTAAAGTACACTCATCAGAACCTTACTAACTCAGTGTTTTTCTCTAAAGGGTGCTGTGTTTACAACCTAGGGCACCGGAATCAGTTACTGCTTCCCCCAACGTGTTCTGCAAAATGCTCGTCAACATTTATGTATGGATCTGTTGTCTTCAGAGGTTTACTTTATAGCTGTTTCCTGCTCAGGGTCATGTGGAATGTATAAGGTGCAATATTGGGCTTAAAAGTCTCATCATGGATTCCTGGGCCATTTTTAATCACTCATTATCTTTTTCTAGGTAAGTTGATGTTTTGTAATTTCGAGAGGACATTTAAGAGTCTAAATATATGCTCTTCCCTATTACCTTGCTACTTCATTGCTTGGGGGAAAGTTCATGTAAAATCTTTGAAGGAAAACAACAGACCGATCCCTAAGAGAAAAATAACATTTTGCTGTGATGGGGATCAGGGGATCCCCCAAGTCTGCCACATTGGCATATTGATTATGCTGAATTGAAGTTACTTAAGAACATCTGGTAAAAGAAGGACACTTGACTCTCTCTGTCTCCCCTAAACACAAGAAATAAATTCCCCAAGGGAAGGCACCTTCCCTGCATCTGGAGAGAAGAATGCAAGCTTCTCACCAGTGATAGGGAATTAAGGGCTGAGCAGGCTGGTATGAACAAACGCTCTCACTTCTTCATTAATTTGCTACCCCAAGCCCAAGCCTCTTTGTCTTGTCAATTCTTCATGAATTTTTTTGTATTGTTATCTAAAAGGTATACATGCTGCCTGCTTTGGTAACTTTTTTTTTTTTGAGTGTCATATGTTTTTGAGTGCCTGTGTGTACAAAATTAAATTTGTTATTCTCTTGTTAATCTGTCACAGGTCGATTTAATTATTAGACCAGTCGAAGAACTACAAGGGGAAGAAGGAAAAAAATTGTTCCCCTGCAGCCGTAAGCCATTTTCACTCCAAAGCTTGGAGTGACGTTCTTGTCTTTCTTTTACCCTCTAGGTTCTTGAAAGAATTTAGACTACTCACGGTGGCTTGGTTTTTGTCCATGCATGAGATAGTATCACTGGAGCTAAGTTGTATGGATTTTTTTTTCACGGAAAAAATTACAGAAAGAAATAATTTCTGTCAAGGGTCATGCCGTTGTGTTCTGAGGAAGGTGGGCAGGAAGTGGGTGATGAAGGAGTTGATATAAGACCATAAGGATTTGTTGGGGTCTCAAACCACACCCATCGCCACGGTGATGTGCTTTCACTGCTTAAAGAAAGTTGAGTCAAGAGCGGTTTGAGTTGGCGAGGGAAAAACTCACTGATTTTAGTTTGCTTAAAATAATCTTTTTTAGGGGCGCCTGGGTGGCTCAGTCAGTTCAGTGGCTGCCTCTTGATTTTGGCTCAGGTCATGATCTCACAGTTCATGAGATCAAGCCCCATGTCAGGCTCTGCACTGTCAGTGACAGTGCAGAGCCTGGCTGGGATTCTCTCTCTCCTGTTCTCTCCGTCCCTCCCCTGCTGGCACACGTGAGTAGGTACGCATGCTCTCTTTTGCTCTCAAAATAAATACATGAACTTAAAAAAATCTTTTTTTAGTGTAGTACAGTATAACAGAACATTTACCATTTTAACCATTTTTAAGAATTCAATTCAGTGGCATCAATTATATTCACAATGTTGTGAAGTCATCCCTACAATTTCCAAAACTTTTTCATCACTCTGTGTCGCAACCATTAAGCAATGACTCCCTGTTGTCCCCTCCCCCCATCCCTGGTAACCTATAATCTAGTTTCTCTCTCAATGAATTTGACTATTCTAGATATTTTATCTGAGTAGATTTGTACAATATTTGTCCTCTGTGTCTGACTTATTTTCTTTGGCATAATGTTTTCAAGGTTCATCCCTGTTGCATAAAGTACTGGAGCTTTATTTATTTTTATGGCTGAATAATATTCTATTGTAGGTATATAGCACGTTTTGCTTATTTAGTCATCTCTTTATGGACTCTTGGGTTGTTTCTACCTTTTGGCAATTGAATAATACTGCAGTGAACATTGACACACAACTATGTTTGAGTTTCAGTTTTAGGCCTTTTGGGTATATAACAAGGAGTGGAATTGCTGGACCATATGATGATTCTATGTTTAGTGTTTGGAGGAAGCACCAAACTATTTCCACAGCATTTTCTACCAGCAGTGTATGAGGCTTCTGATTTCCACGTATCCTCACCAACACTTGTTACCTTCTGTTATTGTAATTATGGCCATCCTAGTAGCTTTGAAGTAATATTTCATGGATTTGATTTGCATTTTCCAGGTGATTAGTGGTGCTGAACATCTTTTCATGTGCTTCTCATGGCTATCTGTGTATCTTTTTTTTTTTTTAATGTCTATTCAGGTATTTTTCCCATTTTTAAATGGGTTGTTTTTTTTTTGTTGTTCAGTTATAAGAGTTCTTTATATATTTTGGAATTAATCCTTTAATGAGATGTAGGTTTGCAAATACTTTCTCCCATTCTGAATGTTTTTTTCACTTTCTTAATAATGTCCTTTGATACACAGGGTTTTTTTTTTTTTTTGTAAAGTCCGATTTATCTTCTTTATCTTTAATTGCTTTTACTTTTGTTTTTATATTTTAGAATCCATTGCCAAATCTAAGGTCATGCAGATTTATCTCTGTATTGTCTTCTAGGGGTTTTATAGTTTTAGCTTTTATATTTAGGTCACTGATCCATTTTGAATTAAGTTTGCGTATGGTGTGAGGTAGGGGTTCAACTTAATTCTTTTGCATGTGGAAATCTAGTCATCTCTAATCACTGATTCTTTACTCTGTTCACAATTTTTTTCTTTCTTGTCAGTATCTTTAAAACTTTAAGAATTCATTTAACCAACACAGAAAACTAAGACAAAACAAACTTCTAATTACCTCACACTTATAAAAGTAAACTCCATTTCTGACATTTATCTGTCCGGAGAGAAGCAGCATCCACAAACTGCTCTTTCGCAGCAGCACCTAAAAAGTGCAACTTCCTTCTCCGAGGGAACTTATGTGTGACAGACAGCTTGTTATGGAATTATAAAATTGTATGGGTAACTTGAAATAGAGATTTTTCCAGTGTCCTTTAGGGTTAGATAGTCACCAGTACAGTTCCTACAGAATGTCAGAATTAAGCTTGACCTGGCTGTTTGGAAACCACTGATATCATGAGGTTATTTTAGCATCCAGGAGATAATCGATAAATGTATATACTGATTGATGGACTTGCAGAGAGATGCCTCTGGCAGAATCTCAGTCCCATTTTGATTTTGACAGCTCAGGGTCCACAACTGTGTCTGTTCATCTTTCAACAATTTTCTTTGCTCAAGGAAATTTGTGGCCTTTCCTTTTCAGTAGAATTTTTTTCCTTAATGAAGGGTTACAGTTCTTATAGGGAAGCTGCAACTTTCCCAGCTCATTTTATTTCAAGAAAATGTAATGAGCATTTATTATGGGTTAAGTGTTATGCAAGGCATCGGGAATCCCAAGAAGAATAAGAAGCAATTCTTGCCTCAAGGTAACTTCACAATGCAGCAAGTGAGATAGATATGTATGTATTCAGGTTGACTAAATTATTGAAGACTGAAGATAGTACTTTCCAGAAGCATAAGAGCTGTGATATTTTATAGGGGTGGGCTTTGGACCCAGAATGACATGATTCAGATAATATCTGTACAACTTGTTAATGGTGGTGGGGGGAAATGGTTATTTAACCTCTCTGAGTCTTAGTTTGCCATTTATAAAATGGAGGTAATCGTATCTAACTCAGGATTATGACAATACAAGACAGATACGGAGATATGATAGGTAGACGTTGCTGTTGGCACACAGTAATCACTCAGGGCTAATGTTTATAGCGGTGTCCCATGCAGTTCCAATATCTCTACAGGATTATCTTAAACAGTATGAGGCAGTTATAACCCCATTTTATGGATGAAACTAAGACTTACGAAGGCCAGTTTGCTCCAACCTTCTAGCTAGTGAATAGTGAGACTGGAATTTGAAGCCAATCCCTCTATTCACAGAACTTAAATTCTTAGCCACTGTTATATAACGCCGTTCACTGAAACAAATAATGTCCTATAGTCACACACTTGAAGGACTAATTTTTTAGAGTTGGGATAATCACAGAAGGCTTCCTGGAGGAATTAAACCCTGAGCTTGGCCTTGAGGTATAATAGAAAAACCTTACTTATTCTTTCTTTCTAAATTCCAGCTTAAATGCATGGTATTGTGTTAACACTAGGTGGATTGAGAACAGCATTTTGATTTTTTAAAATGCCCTGGGGTCAAAACTTATCTGCCAGCTTCCTCCTGATATTTATTAAACTCGACGATGCTGTATTTCTCTAACCATCACATTTCACTATTCAAGACTCTGAACGACAAGCTCCCAACCAGGGCTGTGGAGCAAAGGAGAGGATAAGGCTACAGTCCAGGGCTTGTCACTCAGGGTTAGTGCTATTCTTACCTTCAGCAGGATGCATAAATTGTAGGCTAAAAGGGGGCAGAAGTGGAATTTGCTTCTTCAGAACTCTCCCTAGTCATTCAGTAAATACTCTTGAAATGGGAGAATGTAAAAAAAAAAAAACCAAAAAAAAAAACCACTGAAAACTTTGCAATCTGATAAAAATGACAGCTTATCCTGCTCAAGTGAGAACTTTTCCAAGCTAGAAGTCCATCTGTTTACTTGTTGATAATATGCGTAGCTCATGATTATGGGAATTAGCCCAATTTGTACCCACTGCGATTGTGTGAGCATATTCTTCCAAAATGATTGCCAGCACATAATATATCAAGATCTTTTTATTCCCCGTATTAATATAATATGAACTGCGAGAAGATTAAAGTCTCATTTACATAACCTGAGATAAAAGGAGGTGAGATATTGTAATTATCCTTTCAAGCTAAATTTCACTGCTATTGAAATTAACCTATGCGAAGAGCAAGTTAACCCCAAGGAGAGCTCTTGCCCCAGGAAATCTACTTGTGAAATCAGGGGGGTTTAGAAGCTGGTCAATCAATTAGCTATTTGCTGGTGAGATGCAGACTTCAAGTTGAAGATAGTAACAACAAACCAGGGGCTGCTGTGTGCTGCTATAGAAATTTTAAGTCTTTTCTGATGATGTTTCATTTTTATTTGGGCAAAATGGGTGAGATTATTACAGGTGGTCGCACTTTTTTGGTAGTGAGATGGAAAAAGCAATGATCTGGAGTCAGAAAATATGGGTTTGGGTTTAAGATCTGCCAGACACTAGGGGCGCCTGGGTGGCGCAGTCGGTTAAGCGTCCGACTTCAGCCAGGTCACGATCTCGCGGTCCGTGAGTTCGAGCCCCGCGTCGGGCTCTGGGCTGATGGCTCAGAGCCTGGAGCCTGTTTCCGATTCTGTGTCTCCCTCTCTCTCTGCCCCTCCCCCGTTCATGCTCTGTCTCTCTCTGTCCCAAAGATAAATAAATGTTGAAAAAAGATCTGCCAGACACTAATTGTTTTTTTTTTTTTAATGTATTTATTTAATTTGGGACAGAGAGAGATAGCGAGTGAGAGAAGGGCAGAGAGAGGGAGAGAGAATCTGAAGCTGGAACTCCTGAATCCTGAGACCATGATCTGAGCCAAAGTCATATGCTTAACTGGCTAAGCCACTCAGGCACTCCTGCTCTACACTAATTCTATGACCACCTGGGGGTCACTACCCGTCTGAGCTCAGTTTGCTTAAATTTCTACAGGCCTAGATGATATCTATATCTAACTGCTCAAAAATGCTATGATTCTCAAAAAAAAACCTTACGGATGCCTACCAGAAAGATACATAGTTAAACAGATATTTTTCAAACTGCTATATCATGTAATCCTAAAAAATCTAACATTAATTTTAAAAACCCTAGGGTGCTTGGGTGGCTCAGTCGGTTGAGCGTCTGACTTCAGCTCAGGTCACGATCTTGGGGTCTGTGAGTTCGAGCCTCGCGTCGGGCTCTGGGCTGATGGCTCAGAGCCTGGAGCCTGCCTCTGATTCTGTGTCTCCCTCTCTCTCTGCCCCTCTCCCGTTCATGCTCTGTCTCTCTCTGTCTCAAAAATAAATAAACGTTAAAAAAAATTTTCTTAAAAACCCTGAAGTTTCTGAGATACAAAAACCAGAATGTTCTAATGCTTGTGTTCATTTTTAGCATTAGAAGAAGTAACAGAGAAAAAGGCAGCTACAGTTTGTCAGATGCCTTAAATCTCATTAAAAATTAAATAGAATACTAAAATAAAAATTAACTTATTTTATTTGTTATGATTCTGAAAGTCACAGTGAAATCCTTTGGGGCTTTAAAGGAAAAAACAAGTTCAAAAGACACTTGCTTTGGTCATGTATTCCTGTGTAACACATCACCTCAGAAATTAACGGCTTAAAATACAAACATTATTTCACAATGGCCGTGGGGCAGGAATCTGGGCATGGCTTACCCGAGTGTCTCTGGTTCAAGGTTGCATGGTGGCAGTCACACTGTCTGCTGGAGCTACAGTCTCATCTGAAGGTTGAACTAAGGGTGAGTTCGTGTCCGTACCTCACTGTGGTTGATGGAAAGATTTAATCCCTTCCAGCCTGTTGATTACAAGCCTCCTCTCTCAATGCTTTGCTTTGTGGACTTCATAGGGCACCTCAAAACACAGCAGCTGGATTCGTTGCAGTGAGTGAGAGAGTGAAAGAATCTGAACACCCAGGACAGCAGCTGCAGTCTTTCTAAAATGTGATCGCGTGTTAGAGACCTCCCATTACTTGTGCCATATTCTATTAATTAGAAGCATGTCAGAAAATCTCAACTCACCCTTAAGGGGAGGGGATTATATAAGGGCGTTAGAATCAGGAGATGAGGCTCCCTTGGGACATTATAGAGGCTGTATGCTACAACACTAAGTATTCTTTCTCCTTGTTTATTTCAGGAACATGGTTATAGATATGGAAAATGATAACTTTGTGTCTTTTACTGGAATGGAAACCAATAACCTTTACAATTAGATGACGTTATTGAGGGGCGGTCAATTCCAGCCTTACCTTAAAATATGTGAACTAGCAGTAATTGCAATGTGGATAGATGATCATGAATTATCAAATAACCTCAAAGTATAAAAGAGAAGCAAAGATGAGTCACCTTGCAAACTAAGGTAAGTTACGAGCTTGACTACGAGTGGCTTGTAACCATAGTTTGTCAATCTTCTCTTTGCTCAGAAGTCGCACGAAAACTGGTATCTCTCTGCTTGATTATGACTGTAGCCTTTTTACAGTAATAATGGTGAGGAATGGTGTTCTTCTGGGCCAAATAGCTGAGTGGACATGATTGTTTCTCTGCCTTTATTAACTGTACTCTTCCCCTTTCTGATAACTCTCGTCATCTCTGCCAACTTCTGCTGGCAAGAAAAGATATGAAACCAGTAACTGGGGGTCACATCAAAGTATTAGCTCATCTAGTGATATTTGCATTTAAAGCCTCGCTTCTAGGACCGAAAAGCTTTGTCCCCTGGTGGAGGCATTTCAGCAAACAGGTGGGAAAGATGTTTTCTCTCCAGAGGGTGCCTGCAGAGGGAACTGCCTCAATTCACATTTAGTAGGCAGGGACCCACCCTTCCGAAAGGTGAAGTCCTGTTTCTGTTTCCAAGCCAGGATCATGGAGCAGTGTGCGGAGCTGAAGGTCATTATGTTTCTGGGGCACAGCAGATATAACCTCTATTTCCTGGTGTTCAGCTCTGATGCATTGTGAAGGAGAGGAGGAAGGGACAATATTTAATTGCTGGAGAAAAGTTCTATTCTTTCTTTTGTTCAGCCGAGTGAAGGTTCCTGAGAGAGACAGACACCGTGGGAAATAGTGAATACGGGCGGGTTTGACGACGAGGGCTAGGAAGGAAAGAAACTGACATAAATTGTATGCTGTGCATTTCACCATTTTCTTTATTTTCATTCTTGAGAAGCAGGCGTTATTGTTTCTAGTTTTTAAATGAGAAAGTGTGTGCTTAGCAAAATCGGGTGATTTTCTGCATTCTTAAAATGGGGGTGATGGTAGTCCTGTCTCAGAGCCTTGTTGTAAGAGTTAAGTGGGTTAACACCTAAAAGTGTCTGATACCTGCTTGCCGTTCTCATTACTGTTACTGCTATTTCACAAGGTCCACTGGCGTTAGGCATTAGCAGGGTAAGAATATGAACTGAGATACCTTGCTCAACCTTTTCTGCTTCCTCTAAAATGAGTCATCTGATAGCGATGGGAGGCTGATTTGGGTGGGGGCGGGAGCAAGGAGGGAGGTGGCTTACAAACGGTAGGCAGAGAGGCTGTGAGATGGTTTATGTGACGAGAACAACTGAAGAGTGTGGGAGTTGATGTAGGCAGACATGAGTTGCTGGAGGGTTTTAAAGCCGACTGTGATTTATTTGAATTGATATGATACTGAATGCCAAGGGAGGACGTTGGGCAAGGGTGCATTATTTGGTCAAAGCAGGGGTGGGGAAAAAGTTCTAGAGGTGACATTCTCAGCTACTGGTAAGAAAGGGAGGACAGAGGGCCAGAGGCTCTTTCCAAAAAATAACCCGAAGCCTGGCATGGGAAGGAATCATAGGCAGGCAATGACACGAGGCTCAGTAAGCACTGGGCTGCAGAACGCTGCCTTAGTTTCGGGCCATCTTGTCTCCCCTAGATGTATCGTCCGTGGGCTCCACAGAGGTGCTGCTCTTGGCACCTGGGACGGAGCGTCAGCACCGTGGGAATGAGTGGCTTCTCACGGAGCCAGAGTTCCAACAAGGCTTGCCAACGCATCTCCCTGGTTTTATGTTTGCCCGTAATGAGGGCCAAATGAGGGGCAGGTTCCTGCAAAAGGCTGCTCAGATGAGGTCTGCAGAATTGCAAAATTAGTCGCAGAGGCGGGGTGGTTGGCAGCCTGAAGGTATGGCTTCGTGACATGCGCTGGGGCCAACACGGATTAATGTCAATTAGAGGCAGTGGAAAGCTCTGTGGTGGAGAGGGGGGAGGCCTGCAGAGACAGAGAGTTCTAGTTTCCGAGGGCCCTGTAAAGTAAGCTTTGAGTTTGGGCTTTGTCTGGAAGACCTGTAAACGCTAGGCTCCTGTTCCCCTCTCTGTTTAGCAGTGAAACGTCAACTCCAGTGACAGGAGAAGGGGTGTGGTCTCCTGCCTGCAGGTACTGTACTAATTGTGTCCTTTCCAAGGGGGACACCACTGTCTTTCAGCAGAGCCACAATTTGCAAGATGCCAAGTCACGGGGAAGAAGTATTGTGTTCACTTGTGTCTTCCTGAGAGTCTGCTGGCTTGCCCCTCCCTTCGGTCCTCCGTCCCATCCAATTTCTGAGCTAATCCAGCCCTGGGTAGAAAATGTCTCAACAAGTCTGGCTTCCCTACATGGTGGGATCTGGGATGCATCTTGCTGCTTTGGACACAGGATCATAAGCATCAGAGACGAACCCTTCCTCACCCCCTCCGAGGGGCCCCATTTGCTGTTTCTCTGGCTGGGTGTCCTGTGAACCAACAGATCATCAGGAACCTTCTATAACCGTCAACATCATGTTTAGTGTAAGCAATCATTTTGTCACTTGCTGCCCTATTGGGTCCTTTCAAGCAACTGCTTGAACCATGTTTTCGGGTCTTGACATTCCAGGTTAGGCTTTCTTGCCAATTGCAGGGTTCAGATTATAGAAATCAGGAAGAGAGTGACAAGGCATGGGAAGAGTTTGCCCCGGGCTTCCCAATTTCTTTTACATCATGATAGTATTTTCACTGTCCAGACGCACTGGGATAAATGGACTAACGTATCTGGAGCTTCTGGCCACCACCCTGGAGGACCAAAGGGGTTAATATTGTGCTAGGTTTCACACTGGCGAAGGAGTCGTGAAACTAATATAATGTTATATGTCCATTATATCTCCATTACAAAAGAAAGCTGTGGCTTATCTTGTCATGGACAAAATATGAGACTTATTTAAAGAACGTGGCCTGATGCACCTCAACCTTCCCCAAGTGAGTGTTTGGAGATTTGGGGCTGTGGCAGCCTTGCCCTATTCTGATCACCGCTGCCTTTTTTTCTGAATCTATCTTGCCGAGTTCTTCTCCCTCTTTGCTTCCTTAATGGCCCGTTCTCACCCTCAGCCAACTCCCTCACCTGCCCTCTGACTCCTAGGCCATTTCCACCAATTTCCGTTAGAAGTACATTCCCCTGGCCTGGGATATTCTCTGCAAGCACGTCCTGATCTCTTGGGGATTTTTGGGGAGCAGTGTGGGGGTGGGTAAAGCTTGGCCCAGTTGAGGCGGTGAGAGACTTTGAGTCAGAAGACCCAAGATTTGAACCTCAGGTAGACACCTATTAGCTTGCTCTATTGGATCCTTTCAGGTATTGGCAACTTCTGGAGGTTGCCAACAGGCAAGGAGAGAGCTCATTGGAGGAAGGCTCTCCAAGGAGGGAACAGTCAGAGAACCTCTAACAAAGTTTCTGTGAGAACTGTTACAACTGTGTCTTAATCTGTTTGGGCTCCTACCACAGAGTACCAGAGGCTGGATGGCTTAAACAACCAAAATTTGTTTTTCACAGTTCTGGGGGTAAGGAAGTTCAAGATCAAGGTGCTGGCAGATTTGGTGCCTGTTGAGAACCCTCTTGTTTTGTATTCAGACATCTTCTCGCTGTGTCCTCACGTGATGGGGAGAGAATGTCTCTCTTGTGTCTCCTTTTAAGGGCACCGATCTGGTTCACGAGGGTTCCGTCTTCATATAAATGCCATCACTCTGGGGATGCAGCTTATATATTAGGGGGGAGGGACACAAACAGTCAGCCCATAGGGAACTGAAATGATAATTTTGGCTGTAAAGCATACTAAGACCTCACTCCGTGGCAGACAATCCAGAAAGAGGAAGAAATTGAGAGCACGTGGGATTTGGTTTCGTGAAAATGTGTCAGTATCTAAGCAGTATAGAAACACAACTAATTTTTGTATATTGATTATGTACCCTGTAACTTTATTGCTATTTGTTAATTAGTTCCAACATTTTTTTTTAGTTGAATCTTTGGGGTTTTCTATATAGAATATCATATCATCTGCAAATAAAGACAGCTTTATTTCTTCCTTTCTGATTTGGATGTCTTTTATTTCTCTTTCTTGCCTAATTGCTCTGGGTAAGACTTTCAGTACTATTAAGAATGAAAGTGGCAAGAGGAAGTTTCCTTGTCTTCTTCCTAAGTTTAAAGAGCCATCCAGTATGATCTTAGCTGTGTGATACATTGCCAATATGTGGCCTTTATTATGTTGAAGTATGTTTGCTCTCTACCCATTTGTTGAGAATTTTTTGTCATGAGTGGCTATTGTTCTATGACCAATTAATTTACAGCAAAGGAGCCAAGAATATACAAGGGGGAGAGGAGTCTCTTCGATAAATGGTGCCAGAAAAGTGGGCCAGTCACATGCAAAAGAATGAAACTAGACCACTGTCTTACACTATACAGAAAAATCAAGTCAAAATGGATTAAAGACTTGAACGTAAGACCTGAATCCAGAAGACTTTTAGAAGAAAACGTGAATGATGAGCTCCTCGACGTCAGTCTTGGTAATCATTTTTCGAACTTGACATCAAAAGCAAAGGTGACAAGAGCAAAAATAAGCAAGTGGGTTTGCATCAGACTGAAAAGCCTCCGCACAGTAGAGGAAACCAAGAACAAAGTGAAAGCCAACATTACTGAATGGGAGAGAGTATTTACAAATCATGCACCCGACAGGAGGTTAATATCCGGAATATTTAAAGAACTCATACAACTCAGTAGCAACCCCCCACCCCCTGCAACAATCTAATTAAAAAATGGGTAGAGGAACTGAATAAACACTTCTTCAAAGAAGGCAGACAAATGGCCAATGGGTAAGTTAAAAAAGTACTCAGTATCGTTAATCATCAGGGAAATGCAAATTAAAATCACAATGAGATATTACTTCATACCTGTTAGAATGGCTATCATCAAAAAGACAAGAGAGAACAAGTGTTGGTAAGTATGTGGAGAAAAAGAGAAAACTTCTGTGCACTGTCAATGGGAATGTAAATTTGTGTTGCCGCCATGAAAAACAGTGTGGAGGTTCCTGAAAACATTAAAAATTGATCTATTATATGATCCAGCCATCCGACTTCTGAGTACATGTCCAAAGGAAGTGAAAACAAGACCTCAAAGAGACATCTGTACCCCCATGTACATGGCAGTATTATTCACAATAGCCAAGCCATGGAAAAACTTAAGTGTCCGTCAATGGATGAATGGATAAGATAAACACAGCCTCCCTCCCCCGCCCCCAGACATACACAATGGAATCTACTTAGCCATAAAAAGGAACTCTTGCCATGTGAGACAACACGCTGGACCTCGAGGGCATTATGCTAAAAGAAATAGGCCAGAGAAAGATGAATATCGCATGAAATCTCTTATGTGTGATATCTTAAAAAAAAAGAAGTCAAGGGGTGCCTGGGTGGCTCAATTGGTTGAGGGTCTCACTTTGGCTCAGGTCATGATCTCGCAGTTCATGAGTTCGAGCTCCACGTTGGGCTCTGTGCTGAGAGCTCAGAGCCTGGAGCCTGCTTCGGATTCTGTGTCCCCCCTCTCTCTCCGCCCACCCCTGCTTGTGCTCTGTCTCTCTCCGTCTTCCAAAAATGAATAAATACAAAAAAAATAAAAAAGAAGAAAAGAAGTCAAACTCATAGAGACACAAAGTAGGAACAAAGCGGCTGCCAGGAGCTGGCGGAAGGGGGATACAGGGAGAATTTGGTAAAAAGGTAATTTGGTAAACTTTCAGCTATCAAGGAATAAGCTCTCAGGATCTAATGGAAAACATGGTGACAATAGTCGATGACATTATCGGTGTCTTTCATTACATGTTATTACATAACTTGCATGTTATTTTACTATTCATGAGTTGCATTACATAATTAAAATTTGCCGAGAGAGTAGACTGTAAATGTTCTCACACTCACAGAAAGATAGGTATACGGGGTGATGGATACGTTAATTAACTGGATGGTGGAACTCTTCCGCAATGTATATCATATCACCAGGGTGTAGACTTTAAATATCTTCTAATTTTATTTGTCCGTCATAAATAAAACTGAAAAAAAAGTCAAGTTCCTCTTATTGTTACATCACACTGTCTCCCTGGCAGCAGGTGGGCCATCAGAAATAAGTTAAATTATGTCCAATGAACTCTGCTCAAGACTGTAGGCAAGGAGGTAATACACTTTAGGCATAGTTAAACAAAAGGCTGACAGTTAATCATGTAAGCTTTAGTTATCTAGAAAAAAAAATCACTTAGGTGGAGTAGACAGAAAAAAGGGGCCACTGTAATGCTTTGTCATTTATCAGGTGGCACCCTTAGCAATGACATCAAATATTGAAGAGTCACTTTTAATTTTGTCCCACACGTGGTGATGTCAGCCTTTTGCCTCTCTCTCTCGGTAGAGATCTGCTCACCCTGCTCTGGATCTTTGCAGAATCTCTCAGCCCATTGTTCAGATCTGACATTTACTCTGTGTCCACGGTTTGTGGGCTTTGAAGTCATGATGCTTTTTCTTAAAACAATATCAAGGATATTAAAATTTCAGTAAGTGAAGTTTCACGGATCCAGATACGTGTTTTCTACAGCACAATGAGAATGCTTTTAAAATCGATCTGTGCAGTGTCTTACAACTGTGTCTATTACAAGCTTATAGACACTTGCTCTGAATTTTTTATCTGATATAGGTTGGTCACTTTTGTCCTTTCAATGTGCCTTTTTTCCCTTAAGTTGTATACTTTTTTTTTTTTTCTGGAATAACATCAATTTCTTCAGCATTGCATTTTAGATTTGTCCATGAAATAAAGGCATGTGCACCTCTATGCCATCCTCCGGCATTTTTTTTCTTTTTTTGTATAAAATGCTTTGATTGTTTCTGAAATCATTCTGAGATCTGTAATGTGTCCATCCCATTTTCCCATTGACACTTAGAGAACTTTCTGAAAACAGTGACTACTAAGGATGGTTACAAACCTACAATTTAGTCTTAAAGCTAGAATCAAAACACAAATTCTGCTGAGACATATTCTAAAGAGCATTTCTATTGACTGTTAAAACAGCAGAACATATGATTTTAAAGCACTTTGTTTTTGAATGCTGTGTTTGAACTATTTTCTAAATTCTCCTCCTTTTCTTTCTTCCATTTTCCTCCCTTCCTCCTTCCTTTCTTCCTCCCTCCTCCCTCTATTTCTCCTTCCTTCCTTCCTTCCTGCCTTCCTGCCTTCCTGCCTTCCTGCCTGCCTTCCTTCCTTCCTTCCATCTGTCCTTCCTTCCTTCCTTCCTTCCTTCCTTCCTTCCTTCCTCCTTCCTTCCATCTGTCCTTCCTCCCTTCCTTCCTTCCTTCCTTCCTTCCTTCTTCATTCCTTCCATCTGTCCTTCCTTCCTCCCTTCCTTCCTTCCTTCCTTCCTTCCTTCTTCCTCCCTTCCTTCCTCCCTTCCTTCCTTCTTTCCTTTCTCCCTCCCTTCCTTCCTTCCTTTTGTCCTTCCTTCTTTCCTTCCTTCCATCTTTCCTTCCTTCCTCCTTCCTTCCTTCCTTCCTTCCTTCCTTCCTCCCTTCCTTCCTTCCATCTTTCCTTCCATCTTCCTTCCTTCCTTCCTTCCTTCCTTCCTTCCTTCCTTCCTTCCACAAATAGTTATCAAATATCTACCCTGTGGTAAATTTCATTCTAGGTTCTGGTGTGTTTCACAAGGAACCAGGAAGTCAGTCTGGCTGGAGCAGAGTGAGCAAGGAGGTGATAGTGGGAGATAAGGCTAGAGAGATGGCAAGGTGGCAGGGAGCAAGATCCTGCAGGGCCTTACAAGCTGTTATAAAAATGTCAAACTTTGTTCTGATGAGATAGGGGCCATTGGAGGGTTTGAGCAGGGGAGTCATATCATCATCAACAGGATTGCTCTGTTAGTGTGTTCAGATTAGACTGTAGAGCAAGCAAAGAGAGAAGCTGGGAGACTACCTGGGACCCATTTGAAACAATCTATGCAAGAAGTGATGGTTCATGGGCCAGGGTGGCGCTAGTGAGCAGTGGTCAGATTCTGGATGCATTTTGAAGGTAGAATTAGCATAATTTGCAGGTAGAGTGAGATGGGGTATGAGGGGAAGACAGAAATCAGGCGTGATTCTACAGAGTTCAGTCTCAGTAACCATAACAATGGAAAGAGTTATTATCATATGAGGGAGAAAGAATAAATTTTGGTTTGGGACATGCTGGATTAGAGATGCCTAGAAGGCATGTGAGTGGAGATGTCATCTACATAAGAAACGTATGACTCTAAAATTGCTGGCTGGTTTGGATTGGAGATATAAATTTGGGAGCCTCCCATAGGTAGTTGATATTTGAAGCTATGGGACGGGATGAGATTTCTAAAGCAGTGACTGATTGAGAAGATAAGAGGTTCAAGGACTGGACTGTGGGTACACCTGTGTTCAGAGGTTAGGGAGATAAAGAGGAGCCAGCCAAGAAGACTGAGAAGTGGCTGAAGAAAGAGCCTTTCAAGGAGGAGAAAGTCACCAACTGTGCCACATGTTGGCATCAGGGCTCCTTGGAGGAGGACTGAGAACGTCCTATTGGACGTAGCTATGTGGGGGACCGGTAGACAGGGCAAGAACAGACAATGACATTGAGATGTTTTGCGGGAAAGAAGTGCAGAAAGATGGGGTAGTTGCTGGAGGAGGGAGAATGAAGGCAAATTAATATTTAAGGACATCGAAATGACGAGAGGAGAAGGTAGAAACATGAGTGACTGTGAATGCTCAGCTGCCTTTCATGTTATCCAAGAAGAGTGAATATGCTGTACACTGTCTTTATTAATCCCCTGAGATTTGCCGATCATCCAACGGGGACTCTCAGGTCTAGAAGCTTTTGTGATGAAGAAACCCTGCAAGGAGAACATTTCTGTGGTTAATTAGACCATTAGAGCTCAATCTAATTAGGAGCCTGATAAAAAGCATTAAATATGTTTCAGCTATTTGGATTGATTTTTTTTCACTAAACTACTAAGTCAGTTGTCCAAAATACTTACGGAGGAGCATCCACGACGTATGTGTGAGCTAACTGCTCAGGACAGAGTAGCTGACTTACAGGGCAGCTGAAAGGAGAAAGAAGATTTGGACCTCCAGTAGGGGGTTAGACTGGATAATGTTGAGAGGTCCTTGGAAATTTGAACTGCATCGAAACAGTGAATACAGTCCTCTCACCAGGCATGATGAGCTAGGCTCACACATCTAGGGAACAATATTTACCGGGATACTGGAGGCGAGAGAGCTCGTGCACCCTCGTGCGTGTTAACCGGGTTTGAGTAAGGTCAGCGGATGCTCTAGGAATAGCTCAACACTGGCTTCTCCTGCTTTTCCATTGCTTACAATAAAGAACTTAAGGGTCTGTTTTCCAAGTCAGCTGATGAGTTAAATGCTAGCCACAGCCAGCCAGCTGTGTTTACATTGAAATGAAAGCAGAAATTCTCAGTCCATAAAAGGGAAACAAATACGATGTCTGAGGATGTCTCAAAACCAAAATTTTAAACCCGAATCACTTACCATGTCTAAGAACACATTTTTGAAAGAAATGCAGATTAAAGTTAAGCAGGATAGATAAAGACAATGATAAAAATTCCATTACATTTGAGAGTGACCCGGAAAGGATCAAGGACACGCTAAGTGGGAAAAAAACTCTGAGCTGCTTCCTTTTCCTTTTCTTTGTGCCCTAAGTACGTGCTTATTTTGTTTAGTAGTTAATTCAGGGCTAGTGTTTAATGCTGGGAGACAGTAACATGAGTCGGATTTGAAGCATGGTTTAAGGACATAGTTATTATACATGGCTGAGCCCAGAGGGAAAGCCAGGATAATCACGGGCTGGGGTAATTTGAAAGGATACAGATCTGGGTAATGAGAAACCATTTTCCTCTGTCTTATGCTAAGAACTCAGGGCCCCGCAAGCCTGGCAATTACTGCTTCGGACAACAACCACAATAACAGCAGCGCCACAATTATAGGAAGAGGAGGAATTCACTTTTTATGGAAAACTTACTGTGTATTTGATACTGTGCTGTACTTACCATGAATTATTTTGTTGAATCCTCATAACACATTTACGGTATACATAATACTGTTCTCCATACTTTATAGATGAGGACACTAACAATCAGAGAGGTCAAAGAGAGTGGGGATTTACACCCTGCTGTGTTTGACCCAGTCTCCGTGCTATGAAGTTATTTATGCCCATGATGCATCTTGTCTGTTACACTATAAACTCGTTTCAGTGAAATTCCTTCTCATTGGCCCTGCAACCCCCCTGATGGCTACCATAGGGCCTTGCAGGTCCTAAGTTTGTTGAGTGAATGAATGGATGAATGGAGCCTGCAATAATAATTACAAACACTTTCCCTGAAGAACTTGTATCTTGTAATCCTTAGAGTATTTCATGGATAATTAAACTCTTGGAAAAGTGCAGTAATAAAGTAATACAAGACTGTCTAAAGTATTAATTTTGCCATCTTATTTATTTTCAATATTATTTTGTGACTTCTTATTCAAAAAGGGCAAAGTCTCAAGAAGCAAGAATCCTGAAACAAGCAATATGAGGTTATATATATATATAATATATTACATTAATATAATATAATATAATACAATATAATATAATATAATTATAGATAATATAGTATGATATATAATATATAATATATAATAATATATAATTATATATTCTCCAATAATATAATATAATATAATATATTATAATTATAATATGTATATATTATGTAATATTATGTAATATGTATATATAATATGTGTGTATATATAATATATATTCTTTGTTTCTTTATTTCTTTTGTTTGTTCGTTCCTTCTTTTTCATGTGATGATGCTTGTGTGTTTCACTTTTAACTCTAACACAGAATTAAATTGCTGAGTGGCCCGAAAATTGAAAAGAGTCTCTGTACCAAACAAAAAGTATCAGTTCTGGACTGAGTGGGAATAAGTGTTTCCTGATTATCACTGTAGTTCTTCACCAGGCGAATGTCAGAGATTTGTATTTTCCAGATTAATTATTAGTCTAGGCAAAGACTATGTGCTGTCATGCTTCACAATTAATACTCAGACTGTTTTGAAAAAAGATAATTTGGTGTTTTGAGAGGGAGATAATTTTGTGTTTTCTGGCTCATTCTTCAGGGATAAAAATAAAGTGGGGAATATGCACTTCTAGTCTTTATTGCAGTGGAGACAGCAGCTGATTAATTAAGTTGTCACCTAACCGTAAACAGCCCATGTCAGTTATTTTACAACTTTAATAAAGTTTTTAGAAATTTACATCAAAATTTTAATCAACATTACATGTATTATTTATAACACCCGGGTAGTATCAGCGTGGTGTATTTATAAGCATTGTGCACTGGTGTAGAATTTCAAACTTGATTCCTCATTAAATTTTAATTCCCGAACTTAACTCCTCTAGGTGAGCACAGATAGGAAATAACAAAGTCCTCACCCATCTTGGAAATGAGAATGTTTCCCGGGCAGGCTGTTCAGGGCTTCGCGGAGCCTAGGGGGAAATGCCTAATGGGTGTCCCCCAAATCCCCCATGACTTTGACACTTTCTTTCCATTTTGCCTGTTGAATTGCTGAATTTACCGGTATTCTTATAAGCCAGGCGTTGTCCCAGCTAACTGGGGGTAAAAGTACATTATAAAAGCACCAAATACCGTGGAGGAAGTAGATTATCCAAAGTCTAAGGATGATGGTGGGGGCGAAATGCAGAAAACAGCAGGAAGGGATTGAGTAGGTAGAGAACGATATCTGACACATAAAAAATTCATGCTGAGCCTTCCTAAGCTGCTCAAATGAAAAGTGATTAAGGCGAAACTAATGTCTTCATGTCATTTAGAGGAGGCAAGACATACTTTTTAGAACCGACTTTAATTTTATTCTTACAATTTATGTGAAGGGAAGGGAACAGGGGAAATGCAATTAAAAGAAAATTTTTGTTCAACATGCGCTGTTTAGATTGGCACTCATATTAATTCAAAGAACGGGATGATTATCATCAAATATTTAGCATTCTTTTGTAAACACTGTCTCTAACTTTTTGGAGTTATCTTTCTAAGGCAGAATTAAGATACGGCATGCAGAAATCTGACCATTTAGAGGCAGGGACAATATTCGCTCCGGTTTGAGATAAGCAGAATAAACAAATCTCAAAAGCAGAACTTTCAAAGCATGAATGTATCCTAAGCACACTTCCCATGGGATAACTGTTCTGTTCATTTTTAAATAGCTTTGGAGTGACTAAGACCTCTTTTCAAAGATTATTAACACCTTGGTTAATACTGAGGAGCCAGAAAAATGTTTCTCCAATTTGCCAGTGGGCAAACGGATTCGCTTTTGGATTAACCGCTGAATGCTTTTCCTTAAAAGGGTGCAACGCGAATGATGATGTTTTACTGATTGGTAACCGCTAAATGCTCTAAGGATCTAACGCTTTCTTTGAAGTTACCCCTGAGGGTATTAACTGTCCATTGACAGCTGGCAGGACACGTGGCCTTGGAGCTCTCATTTATTTAGCTTACAAAGAACTCTTGCTGATTTTCTTTTGAAACAAACCAACATTTCAAAATCGGGAAATTGTGTTTAAATACCTAGACGATTTCCTTTGAACAATATGGCCACACCTTATTTTCTTTAAATTTTTTTTTCTTTTAACATTTATTCATTTTTGAAAGACAGAGAGCGAGCGTGAGTGGGGGAGGGGCAGAGAGAAAGGGAGACACAGAATCCAAAGCAGGCTCCAGGCTCAGCCCCACACAGGGCTCGAACTCACAAACAGTGAGATCAAGCCCTGAGCCGAAGTCCAACGCTTAATCGAATAAGCCACCCAGGTGCCCCTGGCCACACCTTATTTCCACAGAGCCACAAATCTGGTGGAGCTAAGAAATGACTCTCCTCTGAGATATCTAAGTTCTTTAGTCTCCTGATGTTTCTCAACATTTTTATAATTTTTGCTCTCCTAAGAGAAATTTAGGCACACTTTTTCCCCCCTTCCTAATGGTCTTTCCATCTCCGTAAAATTTCAGTAGCGTGGGCATACTATATATCTGTTTATGTGTTGTGGTCCTTTGGAGGAGCACAAACCATTGTAAATATGTAAGGATTTTGCACCCCCAAGAACCAGTGTTTGCCCCTTTGGGAATGGCATCACCCCCAAGGAGAATGCATGCCGCTTTAAACCCTGTGGTTCTCCAACAGTGACACTAAGGGTGTTTTGTGGGACTCAGAATAAAATATATATGACAATATTGGAATACCGTAAATGCTTCACCTCCCCTACTTTACTCCTTTTTGTACCTGGCTCACGTGGGCATTTAAGAGTGCAGTCCCTGACATATTTGGGATAAAAATAAATAATCTCTGCGATCTTCAAGGGATTTGAAATCGGGCCATGTGCTGGAGAGTGCCCTGTGCTACATGGCAATTGGCTTCTATACTGAGCTACAGAGTGGCCGTTTTCTTCAATGATTTCCTTAGGTGAATGCAAGATGAGTGCTTTTTATTTCCGAAAGTAGTTAATTGAGAATATGTTCCACTCTTGATCAAATGCATTTCTTCGTTGAACTGGTAGCTGTTTGAGCTCAACAAATGGTTATTGAAACTTACTCTTACGCCGGGCATTGTGCTAGGTTATGGACACCACTGAAACACCAGGAATTGTGAGCTAAGCACAGTGATGAACTTAATCATGAGAGCCTTTTTCTGGTTCCCCGGACTAACTGTCGGATATTGGATACAAGTTATTAGTGAGTGATTTACAACAACCAACCTTTAAATGCTGAAAAGAGACAAATCGGCAAAGTAGGAGGGATCTACCAATTTGCCGATCATGGATGCAGTTAGTAACTTGATGCAATGTGCCTGCGATAAGTTTTTCTTTGCAGATGAAGCTTGTATGTTTGTTAGAACAAAAAGATACCTAACAGTACAATGTCAACAGTAAGAATTTAGATTAATTTAGGATCTGAAAGATTAATCCAGCTGGAAATTCATCAAGTTTCTAAACGACCTGGAACCAGCGTATTTTGATGCTTCATGTCTGTAAAAAGGGGTAAGCAATACTATTTGGGGAAGGTTTTTATTGTCTCCATGTGTACACATCCCAAGATTATAGGTGGTGGGGTGCCTGGGTGGTTCAGCCAGTTAAATGTCTGACTCCTGATTTTGGCTCAGGTCACGATCTCATGGGTCGTGGGATCAAGCCCCAGGTTGGGCTCTGTGCTGACAGCACAGAGCCTATTTAGGATTCTCTCTCTCTCTCTCTCTCTGCCCCTCCCTTGCTTGTGCTCTCCTCTCTCTCTCTCCAAATAAATAAATGAACATTAAAAAAAGAGAAGCGTAGGTGGTATGAGTAAACCAATTCTGAGCTTTAAATAGAATAAGTCGAGGTCAACCGTTATAGCCATTAAATACTATATAAGGAATCGTTCAATTGCTGGTGGCAGAAAATCAATTCACGGCTCAAGCACAAAGGGGGGTAATTCACATTTTTGAAAAGGAGAGATTTGGATCTGGGTTTTGAACATTAGGTTCTGTCTTTCTCTATTTTCCAGTTCTGCTTTCCTTTGTGATGGCTCCATTCTCGGGCCATGTCCTCTAATGGCAGGGAAAAATGGTCTCCTGAAGCTCTGGGTTGATTAACCTGCTGGCTCAGCAACTCCATGGCTCAGCTCTCCCATCCCACCCCAAAGATCCGAGGAAAGGGCCCCGGCAAGTTCTCATTGGCCAGATTGGGTCATGTGATTATCTCAGAGAAAAATCACTGTAGCCAGGAGAAATCTGACTTTGACCAGCCTGGAGGGTCGTATATACATTCTTGTAGTTTGGGACTTGTGTCAGCATAATCCGAAATGCATGGACTCCGAATAGGCGTTGTTCTTCAAACAATAATAGAATACAGTTGTCAAAAATAGGGTGCGTGATTGCTGGGCAAGCAAATCCCACAGATGTTCACCATAGATACCATAAAATAGGAGCAAATATCATTATATGTGAGTTTTCTGAGATAATAACATCCACCATTAATTCTAAGAGAACTTACTAATGTATGGGTGGGTAAGACTGGTTTTAATGTCCTTTTATTATCATCAGTGAAAGATTATTTCTGTGTCCTGGATTTTCCTGAGGCAAAACAAAGATTTCTTTTTCTTCTTTTAAAAAAAAATTTTTTTTTAATGTTTACTTATTTTTGAGAGACAGAGAGAGAGAGACAGAGCTCAAGTAGGGGAGGGGCAGAGAGAGAGAGAGAGAGGGAGACAAAGAATTTGAAGCAGGCTCCAGGCTTTGAGCTGTCCACACAGAGCCTGATGCGGGGCCCGAACTCATGAGCTATGAGATCATGACTTGAGCCAAAGTTGGCTGCTTATACGACTGACCCATTCAGGCGCCCCAAGAAAGATTTCTTATTCCGAAACAATGACCAAACTTACCTTAGGAAAATGACTTTGTACCTGAAAATATTTTTACCATCTTCCTGTTGGTGATTCCTGAGCTAGAATGAAAAACGAATCTTTCCCTTTTTGTAACATGATCAGTATAAATCCTGAGAAGTCTGACCCTTAAAGCAAATCAGGACCCGAGCAGTCAATAAAGTCAAAACTTAGAAAATACTGAGGAGCCAACGCGTGAGACTTGGACGCATATTAAACACTCTGGAAAGATGACGACGACTACTAATAAGATAACAGATGGTCATTTGCTCAAAGGGATGAGAACAGAGCAGTTGAAAGATAACAGTGAGAAAGCTTTTCGATACCTTTTTGTGTTTTTGACATTTTAATCATTAGTATTTAGTAACGTGTAAATAAAAATTTACAAGTTATTATTCCAGAACAACAACAACAAAAATCTTCCCGGTCATCAGGTAGGCAAAACATGACCCAGTGTCTCTGCTGTGTCGATTCTGATCGTGCCTTTGTCTACTTTGTAGGCAAGCTGTAGTTTTCCCAGAGCTTGAGACTGTGCCTTTTCTGCCTGGAATATGCCAGAAACTTCCAAGGCAGTCTTTCCAGGGGTAAACTTCCAACCCCTCCCTGATGTTGCTTTCCTCAAGAAGAGCCTGTGCACGAGCCCAGATAGCAAGCTGGTGAGATACTCTACACAGACAAGAGAAAAATGACATTGCCTAATAATTGGATCGGAAATTCTGTTAAAATATTTGAGGAATTTTTCAGCTTATGGCCATCCCTGCTTTCTTTCACTCATGAAATTCCTCCTCTTCCATATGAGTTTCTCCTGAAGAAATGCTAACTAATGCAGACAAAAACCCAAAGCACTGGTCTGTGTATGTATACAGGGGGATACTGTTTCGAGAAAAAAACTTTTGGAAAAAATGGTTTTTGGAAAATGTATGCCAAGGAAAGTTGGCCCACGTGAAGGGCGAGCTTTCAGTTACGCAGAAACTTGGCCAAACAGAAGAATTCCCTTGGGGGGACTGGAGGAAACTGGGGCTTTGCTGGTCGGGGTGGTGGGGGGCTGATGAAGTTCCTTGAGCTTTCTCAGATGTCTTCTTGTGTTTGAATTTTTGGCATTTTAATTCCGTGAGGTCACTTTCTGATTGCGTGTCTTCCTTTGCTTTTCCCTAATACCACGTACTAAACACCGATGATGCAAATTGATAAATAACACTAAAGCAGTTGGGAAGAAGCAGCAAGCTAAATTTCCACCCCAAATTAAATCTGGCTGAGGAGGGACCTGCCGGCTCTGAAATCTTCTTGGAGCTGTGCTGACAAAGGATTGAGTTAACCTTGCTTTACCTTTTTGGGGCCTGAAGAAGGCCTCATGACTGAGAATTCATATCTAATTTTATTTTCTATTCAGAGCTGATACCTCCTTCTCCCTGTCTTTATTTTGCAGGCTCTCTGTTGATCTGGCACAAGTATGCAGTTTTTTTAAAATGATGATGTTATCTGTTTACTATTCAAATGCAATTTTAAATGGTTTGGCTCAGCACATTTGAATCAAAAATCCTATTAAAGATGCAATATTCCTCTGCTACCTTTTTGCCGCGCGCATTCACAGGGCATTCCTTTCGCAATCGGAATATAATACTGTGTACCTGTTCAGAGTGATGTGATTTCCAGCATTGAATTTGCAGTCGTTAAACAGGCTGTTCGCCTTCCTATCATGGAAATTTGGTATTCATGCATAATTTTCTCCCCTACATTTACAAAATGCATTATTAGCCACGTGATCTTGCCCTTGCTCTGCTATATAGCCTTTTCATTCGAAATCTTCCAACTTACTATTTTTGCTCCTACCATCTGATAGAAATCATGAAATTGCTGAGTTAAGATTAACACCCTGTTTCTTTCTTCCTCTTTTTTTTTTTCCCTAGCATGATTGGAGATGGGTAGAAATGAAGAAAGAGGGATAAAGACAGAGGAAATTGATCATCTACTTTAAAAAACTCTCAGCACTGAATTGATGAGAAGTGCGTTTAATTTTAAATATTTTGCATCTATTTAACTGCCTAATTGTATAGTCAAATGAGCTGTAAGTGAAAGAATGTCCGCTGAAACCTCGGATCAATTTCAGCTAGTTCGAGAATACCGATGGTAACAGGAGGCTGTGTTTCTCCTCTGGTAAATTTTAAACTTCTTCAGAGGGCACTGTTTATTAAACAAGGCAGGCTTTCTGCTTGGGCAGCACTTTGCAATTACAGAGCCTTCCCTGCAGTATCTGGAAATGGGATCAGAGACCACACATGCGTTCCAGGCTACGCCAGGCAGCCCAAAGCCAGCAAGTCCAACACTCAGCCTCCCTTTCTCAGCGTGCTGCAGCCTAGGGTTGTTTCCAAGTGCATTTGACACGTTTTCTTTGTGGCAAATGTGTGGGAGCAGGTTGCCTGCAATAATTGGCCAGCTGGGATTGCCTGGGTGAGGCTCTTGGAACTCATCATCATCAATAGCGTCAATTGAAATAGTTATGTTGCTATTGTTCACAAAGTGTGTGTGTGTGTGTTTGTGTGTGTGTGTGTGAGCTCGCACACACGTGCATGCTGTATACACACACATCTGTGGCTACTCAGGACATTGTTTTCTTTTTTTAAGTTTTGAACATATTTATTTATTTTGAGAGGGAGAGAAAGAGCTCCAGCAGGGGAGGGGCAGAGAGAGAGGGAGAGAGTAAGAATCCCAAGCAGGCTCCGTGCTGCCTGTGCAGAGCCGGACGTGGAGCGCGAACCCACAGATGGTGAGATCACGACCTGAGCCAAAATCAAGAGACGGATGCTTAGCCAACTGAGTCACCCAGGGGCCCTTGTTTTCTTTCTTTCTTTTTTTTTAAAGTTGGAAATTTAGAAACCTGAGACTAAATCATAAAGGCTTCTTCACTGGGGAAGGAAATCTACCCAGGTGACTAGGAAGGTAGCTAAAGTGGAACAGACTGTTGGGAGCATTCGACATTCTTTAGGTAATAGCTCGGCAGTCTCAATTATGATATTAATGAGAAAAACAGGTATAGTAATACGAATAATATAATAATAATAATCATAAGGATAGCAACAACAACAAAACAAGAATAATAACAGCTAACAATTAATGAGTGTAATCTGTGCCAAGCTTTGCTAGGCTGTTTTTCATGAACCCGATTTCATGCAATGCCAAGAACATTGATTCTAGAGTCCCACTCTGAATTCGAACCCTGGTTTTTAGCCCTTATAAATTAGGTGATTTAGAGCAAATCAATTAACCTCTTTGTGCCTCAATTTTCTCAGCTGTAAAATGGAGAGAATAATCCTACCTAACTCCACCGGATGATCTGTGCTACCTCCTAAGTCTCCCGTGCATTGCTAAGAAGGTAGGAATTGCCATTCCTAAAATATCTTTTCATGTATGGCTTTGGGCATAGTCGGCCAAAGAGAGGCACTGGTGTGAAATTTTCCTGGCAGAAGAGGAATGGCCATTCTGTTCCTAAGGAGGCAATTCCAGGCAGATGTGTGGGCAGGAACATGTAAGTTTCATAGTGGCTTTCAGGTGAACCTGTCGAGAATCAGGGTGCTGGCCTGTCGGAGATAATGAGAACTTCCCAGAGGCCCCTTGGGTGTAGCCTAAGGTAGGTGTTGAGCCTACTTGCGCCAGACCTTGGTGGCTTTCCTGAGCTCCACCGCCCACTCTTTCCAAAAGACTGCCTAAGCCTCTAACACCCTGCCTTGGAGTTGCTGACACTTGGAACACACACAAAATAGCTTCCGTTTTCCTGACTGAGTGCTGACCGACATACTGTGTCATAGGGTGCTCGCAAAAGTCTCATGGCCTAAAACACATGTGCGAACTGGTACTTTTCACTTCAGATTACAGTCCGTAAGTGCTTGCTGTTTGGTCCTCACCTCAACCCCAAGAGGTGGTGTTGGGTGGGGCTTCTGGAGCCAGTGTGGTCAGGTTTGGAAAGTCCGGTTCACTCAGATATGGGCTATAATGAGTTGGGTGGGTTTATATTTACGTTGGTGATGGGAATAGCACTTGCTTCCCGTGATTGTTGAGGTGAAGACAGTTACTAACACATGAAACAAAAGTGCCTGCCACAGAGCAAACCCTTATTATTAGTAATACTCTGTCTTGACACTTTGTCCAGAAGATTGGGTTCCCGGGGGCTGGGGCTCCACACATCTCCCTTGAATCATGCGGGAGATGGGACTCTTGACTCTGCAGACTCTATCTGGGTTCCCTGTAAATGTTCCTACAGTTGTTTCCTACTGATGTTAACCTTTCAATTAGACTGGCCTGCAATCTTCCCTCCCCTCCTGATCCTCTTTCTTGGGCCACCCTGGTGCTAAATGGCCTGTCTATTGGTCTCATGACCTGTTTGAAATTCATGGCACCGCTGGCCCATTTGAACTTCCTCTAGGTTGTCTGCGGTATGCTACTATTGGCCAGGGGACAAAGAAATGCTTGTTATATCCTGCAGACGAGGCGCTAGCCCATAGACATCCTTTAGGAGAGATACTTGGCTTGAACAAAGCAAGTTGAGTGAATTCTTCTCCTAGCTGGCCCTTGGGCCTCAAACCCAGGTGTAGAATACCAGTGAACCTTGCTGGATCATGAGGATGATGCCTTTTTTTTTTTTTTTTTTTCTTAATCTAGATTAGTTTATGTGGCCTGGCACCAACTGGTGGGCCCAGTGACCACATCAGAATTTTAGATCGTTATTCTCCCATCTGGGGAAAAGGAAAATACACTTTCCATCTTAGACACCCTCATCATGATGAATCTGGACAAAGTGAATCACCACCAACGCTAACATAAAAAGATGGCTGACCTTTACTGATAAGAGATAACACCAGGTCAAAGACTGAGTACACACTTCAAAGTAGAAGTTTTGGCAGTAACCTAAAATATCAACAGATCTCGTTCTAAAAGCAAAGCTAGAGATTGACGTTGTGGGACACTGAGAAGTGGAGCATTTGGAATCAGACAGAAGCAAGTTAAAATGCTGGCTTAGCGACCTCACTAACCTTTTAGTTGGTGTGCTAAGCTTTTGCCACTTTAGGGTTCTCATCTGTGAACATGGCCAGCATTATATTTACCTCGCAGAATTGTGGTCAGCATCTGGAAGGCAATGTCTGTGAAAAAGCTGAGCACGTAGTATGTGTTGAATAAATCTGATCTTTCCTACTATGTACATAGTTTGTCCAAATATCCTCTTTGACAGTAATGGGGAACATAGGTTTGATTTGAGGATTAACATATGTGTGTACATATGCTTCTAAGCAGATCTTGGAACATTAGAAGTGCTACATATGTGTAAGCTAAAATAAGCATTTAACTTTCATCATTAAGAGAGAAATCCATCTGACAGTAAGATGTGGATAGCTCATAATTATAAATTTGAGAGGCTTAAGGATATATCTTGCAACTTGGCTTGGGTGACAACGTCAGTAATGGTGGGAGCATTTCTAAATTATATATATATATTTTTTCAAAAAATAGAGAATTGAATAAATCCTCCCCCCCAAATGGAAACTTTACAATCATACTTGAAGGATTTTAGCAAAATCCTGTCCTGAGGCTTCCTCTGAACCAGGCCAATAGTTTTAAAGATTCATGGATAGTTGTGGAATTTACATCACGGTATAAAAATTCAAGATGGTGGCTGAGCACAGATGATTCTGTGCAAACTGCTGAATTTTTGTCATTTGCAGTGGTGACATTTTTCAAGTGACATCCCTGTAAATACTGAATAATAATATCCCAGACAGAGCCCTCAGGGGACAGGGGAAGAGAATGAAAATGGAACAGAATTAAAACTGACAAGAGCGAGAGACGGCTTGTAAGATAAATAGC
The DNA here is from genome assembly GCF_016509475.1 of Prionailurus bengalensis. Lineage (NCBI taxonomy): Eukaryota > Metazoa > Chordata > Mammalia > Carnivora > Felidae > Prionailurus > Prionailurus bengalensis. Next base: position 184,408,815 of record NC_057344.1, on the reverse strand, counting down.
CAGTGTGCCTCCGTCAGATAAGCAGGGGCTGCGGCACCGTTCAGATGATTATATGATTGATGGGATCAGCTGTGGAGGAAATGTCCAGTAATGTAGCAACAGATCAGTATTGAGAGATAAATCATCCTGCAATTGTATGCTGCTATCGCAACACTAATGGGGTTGAAAAACAGCACGGTTTTGAGGGATGTCCTGAGATAATTGTTTTCTAACAACCTGTTCCCGCGTATTGGCGAGAAAGTTAAATCAAACTCAGGACAGCCTTGCGATACCCCTGGTGTATATAGACTTCGGCCGTTGACTTAGAGTCTTAACAGTTCTTGGACTGTTTGCCAATCTAAAGGCAAGAGCACTCCTGTTGGCTGCAAATGGAATTCAGATCCCGAAGCCAAACTGCAGCCCCATTCTCGTCTTCTTTCTGAATTTTTACGGGAAATCCCCAAGGAACGGCCTGGCTGTCAGCCCATAGCAGGTCTTCTGGAACATCAGAAAAAACTGTTTTGTAAAGAATGCTGACCACGACCTAACTTGAGCTAGCAATCACATCGGAAGGAGAACGAAGGAAGGGAGGAAGGACCCTGCCATGTGCCGAGGGTGTGGTACGCACAGGCCTAGCCCATGTTAACTTCAGGAATCCCAAATAATGCACTGGAACAAAACTGAGCTGAATCTGTGAAGATGCATTAAGCAAAGGCACAAAGGACTGTCTTTTGAGCATCTGAATTCTCAGCTTCCGACTGTGCTCAAGCAGGGACCAAGTGAGCATTTGTCTGTGTTAGAGAAGGTATCATCAGATAAGGGGGCTCTTGAGGCCTTTCTAAGTATGGGGTGCTATGGATTGTGAGATGTTCTTACATTTTTCGTCCACAAGAATTTCAGGGTAAGTGCTGCTCAGAGGCATGGAGGGATCTCAATGACAACTGACTTGCTACTTTAACCTGGGGGGCTGGGTTAGGTTAGCAAAAAAACTGACCTGATAGGATTTGAAAGAGGTAAGTCTGGTGGTTCTGGAACTTTCTTCTTCACCAATATCTTCCTCTAGATTTGAATTGCATTTTTGACATTCTGAAATGCTTTTTATGTCTAAGAATGCAACAGGCACGTAGTAGGTGGTCTATAAATGCATACATGTAGGCATTATATTTTCAGAGATATTTTATATATGTTACATATAATATAGATATTTTTATGTATAGCATATATAGGTATATGTACTATATATATATATAAAATGTAAGGATTTATAAAATAAAATCCATCCATATGTAAATCCACATATATAAAATATAAGAATGAATAAATGTAAGAATTGTGTGTATGTATCTCCACAATTTTAATAAAAAGGGAACAAGTTTATCCTCACATGACTCTGGGAAGTATGTTTTCTGCCCATTTTACAGATGAGGCTACTAAAGTCTCAGAAGAGTAAGCTGCTTCTCCAAACTAGTCTTAGAATTGGAACTCCTTATTATTATTATTATTATTATTATTTTAAAATTTATTTATTTATTTATTTTGAGAGAGAGAGAGAGAGAGAGAGAGCAGGGGAAGGGCAGAGAGAGAAGGAGAGAGAATCCCAAGCAGGTTGTGCACTGTTAACGCAGAGCCAGATATGGGGCTTGAACTCACGAACCTGAGCTGAGATCAAAAGTTGGACGGTTAACCAACTGAGCCACCCAGGCACCCCTATTTATTATTATTTTTAAGTTTATGATTCATCTAAAGATGTGATTGTTCACGCTGTATATGATCCTTAATTCCTTCTACGATCTTACCCATGATACAAAGGTGCCCGATGGCAACAAAGGTCTTATTTCACCTGAAAGTCATGGAGGTCATCACTGCCTAACTGCTAAAGTAACCTGGCTAAATATGATTTTCAACTGTATCATTCAAAAACAGACTCTAGAATTTTCTATGACCGTTTCTGAATAGAACATTTTCTGTACTGGGCTACATTTACCCAGGCACAGAGGCAGTGCCCTGGTTCTTAATTGAAAGGAGGGGCTTAAGGTTAGATTAGATCATTATAATTGTTGGGAATCTATCAGGATTTCAATTTTGATTTGTGGACGGAGATTTGCAACAAATTCCCCGTACCTTCCTTGTACCTTCGGACCTTTTTGATCCAAAACCGATGTTAGGTTCGCTCTTAGAATAGTCAAACTGGAAGATAATCTAGTTTTACACCTTTATACTACACATATGTAAACTGAGGCCTGAAGCTTTAAAAAAGTTATCAAAGCTCACACGGAAGGTTGTCAAAGGTCAAATCCAGCCCTTTAGTGGAGGAGTTGAAACTCTGACTTGAACCACAACTCTGAGTTGTGGTTCCAGGCTTCTTGTTAGCGTGACCAAGCCCATTCCTGTTGGCCCAGGACTTTCCCAGTTTTGAAACTGAAAGTCTTGTACCCCACAATCCCCCTGGTCCTGGGCAAACTGGAATGGTTAGTTACCCTCCCCTGTGCTGGCTTCAAGGTGCCAATTCCTTATTTCACTGGAGTAAATGCAAAACGGACAGAGCTGGAGGAGAATCCCACCGTGTAGCTGTTGATAGTATTCTAGAACCAGACAGACTGATTCCAAGTGCTCTGTTTGGATCGTGTGGTAGGGAGCAGACACTCAACAAACATTCCTCACGTCAGTGGATGAATGGATGCACGCCCCTTAAAGTTAAGAATATCAGGAATCTATTTTTATCATTGGCACTCTGATCCCGTCAAGAGGGTATCCGTGATTTTCTGCTTTGAACCTGCCCGGAGTTTGTTCTTGAGTTACTGGGAAACATTAAGTCATGTGTAACCTATAGGGCTGCTGGTTTGCAGGCGGCCCTTCCCGAGGTGTTTTGCACAACCGTTTTTGAACTACCTTGCCAATACTTCAGGAAAGGTGGCAAAAAGGAGAGAAAGAAAAGCTATTATAGTGAGAAGTGACAGGAAGGCAGCTCCCTCATAGGGCTTGTCAGGGAAAGAATGGCTGAATAATTCAAATAACGGATTTACGTATTCTAAGCCATTTCACATCCCAGCCTTGGAAACGGCTGTAGAATAGTTCTGGCCTAGAATGATCCACGACTGGATTTCAGTGCTGTCTAGGTAGCAGTTTGAAGGGACATGCTCTTTCAGGCGGCTTGGGGAAAATCACCGTGGTTTGAGGTCATTCGCGGAATTTTCCAGGGTGGTAGACCCTGGTTGCTTCTCCCTTGCTGCAGGAAAACATAGACAGGGCCAGCGTCCCACAGGTCTGGGTATGTAATGGACTGGGCTTGCTCTCGGATAGAGCGGCAGCGTTCATGGCCACTTTTCCAGCATTTCCACTGGTGGTTCCTTGTTTCTTTGCAACTGTAATTGGACATGGGTCGAGGGGGGGGGAGCTGGCAGTGAAGGTCGCACAGGTTATGAGTCCAGGTGAAAGTAATCTGGCTCCATTTAAGGAATTTCTGCAAAAGTTTGGAGATTGTAAATGGTGAAAGTTTTATTTTTGGATAATCTGTGAAATTCGTTTATCCTTATTATCCCTGGCCTTGTTATCACAGGTCACTGAGGGTTGGCTCTACTTGTTCCTTATCTGCCCCAAGAGGAATCAGGGAGGATTTATTATCTCTTCCCACTAAATCCCTGACCATATGTGCATCAATTTGCCAAGCAGCCTCACATACGCTCGGGGACATCCCTGAGAGATGGGCCTGTCATAAGAGTGTTTCATAAGTTCTTATGATTACAAATGCCACCTCACATTTGATAAGCTTTTACCTTTTTTTTTTCCCCCCGGGTAATTTCACAGGTATTTCATTTTTATCCACAAATTCTTCAAGGGAGGTGAAAGGGGCATTCGTATCCCCATCCTCTACAGATAAGATGACTAGGCAACAGGGAAATAAACTGATTTTTTGGAAGCTCTTCTTGTCAGAGCTGGTCCTGGAACCCAGGTCCCCGATCACCCAGCCCGGTTTGCCAAGTCTTGTGTGGGGATGAGGAATTTACAATTCGCCCTTCTCCATTCCTGTTTTCATGCTCCTTTAATATTACCGACCCAATGGTAACCATTTGATGAGATGGCTAGGAAGAAAAGGTTGGAGGTTCTTAGGGGAAAAGTCCATCGAGTGCAAAAAAGACTAGCTTATTGTAAATCTGAAAAATAAGGGACTACTCAAGTTAAGCTGAGGAGTTCGTTTTTACGAAACACTTATGGATGCTGGTTGTCGTGATAAATGCTTCCTCTACTTATCCCCAATAATGCCTGTGAGGTGTTTATGGCAGTGCCTGTTTTAAGGATAAATAGGGGTTACCTCAGTGCAAGGTGTTAGAAACAACTTGGTTTGAGTACAAATACATATTTGCACAAATACATATATTCTCAGGCGATGAGCCACTTCAGCTTAAGTAAACTTCAATAGATATTACTCAGGGACTGTTCACCGCACTGGCCACTAGGTGAATCATAATCCTATTCCTCAAGGAGGTCGTGGTCCAATGAAAGAAACAGAACACGAATTAAAATACAGCTCAAAAGAAAATGGACAGAGCATGCATGGGTTAGAAATAGTCCGCAAGAAGGTAGACACCCCAGGGCAGGAACCGTGGCTGTGTTATTTATGGCTACATGCTCAGAGCTTAGCTGCTTCTTCGAGTTGCTGAAAGAAAGAAAGAAAGAAAAAGGAATGAATGAACAAATCAATGTTCTGTGAAAGCATGTTGGAAGGAGAACTGAACTGTTCTAAAAGGCTCAGGAAAGGTTTCATAGGTGATGGTTGAGTTTCATACTAAAAGATGTGTGTGTAGGATGTCAATGTATAAAGTTGGAAGTTCCTAGAAGAGAAAAGAACTCACAGGAGAAGCATTGGCAAGTGCACGGAGCATCTTGGGGAGGCAGAGGGGACAAATAACAGGCCTTGTGGATGGGCTCTAGGAGGCTAGAAGGGATGTGGGGGAAGTTTGAGAGGCGATTCTGGACAGGGAGGAAGTACCAAGCTCGGGTTTTTGATTAGCTTGTGCTCCGGGGAGCCATCATGTATTTCTAAGAGGTAAAGCAGGCTCCAATTTGTGCTTCAGGAAAACCGTCTCTTGCTTCTGTGTGTAGGAGAGATGGGAGGTGGGAAGGGCCTGGGGTCAGGCCAACCATTTACCCGCTTAAGAGGTAATGAGATCCTTAATTGCCTCTTCAGCAGTAATGGGGGAGGGAGGCGGGGGAGAAGATTGCAAAGTCATTAGAAAGGTGGAGTGGGTAGGGTTTGTTGACTCACTGGATGTGGGTGGGGAGGAGAGGTCGAAGGTGAGGATTGGGTGGATACACCAAAATTGCACATTTACATAGTCTGTGGGTTTCTGCAAAACCCAGTGACTTTAAGCCCTTCCAACTAGATGGAAAACTCAAATTAGATGTGCAATTTCACCCCCAAGCTCGTGAGTACTTTCCCTTACAGCTTTGTTGTCTTTGGTTTCTGTCGGTCTCTATTAAAAAGGGGTCAAGATGATGCCTCTTTTCATTTTGGGAAGAAATCAGAGATGATAGCGATTTTTGTTTTGACGTTTGCACAGTTTAGGCATGCCTCATAACTAGCTGTTCGGGCTTCAGTAAGTAATGCAGTGACCAGAAGCTCCAAAATGGGATTTAGACATTTCCAAATGATACCCAATTAAAAAGCGTTCCAGGCAAAAAAGCAGCAAACCTTGCTTTGAAAAGTGCACATGTTCCATTTCCCTAAGATAAGGTGGAAGCCACGACTGCAGGCAGATGTTAACGCTAAAAGCATTTGACTGCTGCTGTAATTATGGACAAGTAAACTATGAACCAGAATTAGGATTATTGGCAATTATATCATATGACTCAGGGCATGATGGGTTCATGGTTTCTGTCAACTGTTTTGCTTGAGGCACACAGTTAGATAGAGTGCCAGACTTACAACATTCAGCACCGGAGAATAGACTGGGAAAGAATCTGCCTTCATGAGCTACTCTCAAATATAAAATTAGGTTTGTCTGGGGGTGACTAGTTGATCACCCTGGCTCTTATCATTAAGATTGCTTTGAGTAAATGAGAAACTCAGCATCCTAAGACCTCAGGTTAGGATGAATTTCAAAGTTAGTTTGTCTTAATCATTTTATTGAGGACACTGAGGCTCAGAGAAGGTAAGGAACTTGCCTGTGGTTACCTAACTGGTCAGTCATAAAACTGGAATGAAGGAGTGGGTGTTCTAGTTTCAGAGGTACAAGCTTTATCCAAAATATTTTATCAAGTTTTATAAAATGTACTTAATGCATGCATGGATGACCACTGTTGCCGTGGTTCATTGTTATTATTATTACTATTATTTTTAATTTTTATTTATTCATTTAGAGAGAGAGCGCAGGGGAGGAGCAGAGAGAGACAGAGAGAGAGAGAGAAAGAGAGAGAGAGAGAGAGAGAGAGAGAGAGAGAGAGAGAGACTCTCAAGCAGGCTCTGTGCTGTCTGTGCAGAGCCCGACACGGGCCTCAATCTCACCAGCTGTGAGATCATGACCTGAGCTGAAGTTGGACGCTTAACCAACTGAGCCACCCAGGCACCCCTTAATCCATTTTGAATTAACTTTTGTGTATGGTGTAAGAAAAGGGTCCAATTTCATTCTTTTGCATGTGGATATCCAGTTTTGGCGGCATCAATTGTTAAGGAGACTATCCTTTCCCTTTCCCCATTGTGTATTCCTAGCACCCTTGTTGAAGATCAGTTGCAGAGAGCATTCAGATGTTTATTTCTGGACTCTACTCTGTTTTGTTGGCCTATACATCTGTCTTTATGCCAGTACCACACCATTTTGATTACTGTAGCTTTGTAATATGTTTTCAAGTCAGGGAGTATGAAACCTCAGTTTTGTTTTTCTTTCTCAAGATTGTTTTAGCTATTCAGAGTCCTTTGTGTTTCCATATAAATTTTAGGATTGTTTTTTCTATTTCTGAAACAAAAAAAAAAACAAATGCCACGGGATTTTGATAGGGTTTTCATGGAATCTGTAGATCATTTTGGGGAGTTTAACAAAATTAAGTGTTGTGATCCATCAACCTAGGATGTCTTCCCATTTGATTTGTGTATTTAATTTCTTCTAGCAATGTTTTATAGTTTTCAGTGTAGAAGCTTTTCACCTCAGTGCTTACGTGTATTCCTAAGTATTGCATTCTTTTATTATTATCAGATGGGATTTTATTATAAATGGGATTCTTTTCTTAATTTCCTTTTTAAATTGTTTGTTGTTAGTGTATAGAAATGCAGCTGATCTTTGTGTGTTGTCTTTATATCCAGCTACTTTGCTGATGTAAATTGTGTGTGCGTTTCTGATCTTTATATTTGAGACATAAGATTATGTCATCTGTGAATAGGGATAATTTTACCTCTTCCTTTGTGATTAGAATGGCCTTCCTTTCTCTTTATTACCTTATTTCTCTGTCTACGAGTTCAGTACTATGCTGACTAGAAGTGATGAGAATGAGCATTCTTGCTTTGTTTCAGCTTTTAGAGGAAAGGCTTTCAACCTCTTACCCTCGAGTGTGCGGATATTAGGGATTCTCATGTATGGACTTTGTTATGTTGAGGTGCGTTCTTTCTATACCCAGTTTGGAGAGTTTTTATCATGAAAGTGCATTGAGTTTTGCCAAATGCTGCTTCTGCCTCTACTGAGATGACCATGTGAAATGTATCCTTCATTCCGTTCTTGTGGTGTATCACATTGGTTGATTTTTCATATGTCGAACCATCCGCGGATCTTAGGGATAAATGCTGCTTCGTCATGGTGTATAACCCATGCAATGTGCTGAATTTCGTTTGCTATCATTTTGTGGGGAATCTTTACATCTAAGTTCATATAGTTGGCTTTTAAAAACCCATTCAGCTACTCTATTTCTTTTGATTAGAGAGTTTAGTTTATCTACATTTAAAATAGTTGCCATGGGGGATGGGGGGAGAAAAAAATGGTTAGAGAGGGAGGGAGCCAAAACATAAGAGACTCCTAAAAACTGAGAACAAACCGAGGGTTGAGGGGGGGGTGAGAGGGGGGGGAAGTGGGTGATGGGCATTGAGGAGGGCACCTGTTGGGATGAGCACTGGGTGTTGTATGGAAACCAATTTGACAATAAATTTCATAATAAAAAAATAATAAAATAAAATAGTTGCTGATGTGGAAACACTATTGCCATTTTGTTAATTGTTTTCTGGAGGTATTGTAGCTTTTTTATTACCCCTTTCCTCTCTTGCTGTTTTCCTTTGTGTTTGGATTTTTTTTTTTTTTGATAGTGATATGCTTTGATTCCTTCCTCTTTTTTTTTTTTTTTTTTTTTTTTGATGCGTCTTGTATTGGTCTTCTTTCTGTGGTTACCATGGGGCTTCCATAAAACCTCTTGTGGAAATAATCTTTTTTTTTTATTCTCAAGGTTATTTACTTGGAGAGAAAGCACAAGCAGGGGAGGGGCAGGGAGAGAGGATGAGAGAGAATCCCAAGCAGGCTCCACGCTGTCAGCACAGAGCCTGATGCGGGGCTCAAGCTGCTCATTCTCGTGAACCGTGAGATCATGACCTGAGCGGAAATCGAGAGTCGGTTGCTTAGCCAACTGAGCCACCCAGGTTCCCCCACAACAATCTACTTTAAGCTGATAACAACTTCAATTGCTTACAAAAACTCTACTCATTCACCGCCCCCACGCCCCCACCACCACTTGAGGAAGATTGCTTGCTGAATGACTTCTGCCCAAAGCGTCAGCATAGCCCCTCTCATCTGAGTCACTATGTCTCTGCTGGGCTATTGCCATTGCCTCTTAGCTAGTCTTCCTGCTTCCCTCTCTGTTCTCCTCTCCCCCACTGGCTTCCCCACCTTGCCAATAATTGTCTACACAGCCACCAGAGGGGTCCATCTAATGTTAAGTCAGATTAGATCATTTATTTACTTATAACCTACCAGGGACTTTCTATCCCATAGTGGGGAAAAAACCAAACAGCTAAAGTCTTTTCAATGGTTTCCAGGTCTCCGTATAATCAGCTCCTGACTCCTCACCTCTGAGGTGACTCAATTCCAGGGACACTGGCTGGTTTGCTATTACGTGATTACGTCTCATGTTCTTCCTCCTCAGAGCCCCTGCACTTGCTGTTTCCTCTCCCTGGGAATGTTCCTTCCTATGTTCCCATGGTTGGCTTTCTCACTTCCTCCAGGTCCCGGCTCCGATACTGGCTTTTCTGGCCATGCTGTATAAAACGGAAATTCTCTACGTCTTCCTCACAACTTCACTTTTCTTCATAGCTATCATGATCCTCTAGTCTAACATGATTATCGTTGTTCATGTTGTTACCATTTGGTAGCTATTTCTCATGGAGAATGCAAGCTTTATGAGGCTTAGAATTTTGTTGATGACATTTACTAATGCCTGGCTTCCAATGAGCTTTCAATCACTCAATAAATATTTGCTGAAGAGGAGTGAAAGTACTCACTTGCGGGTGCAGTTGGATATACGTTAAGGGAACTCAGGATAAAGTAGTTGGGTCAGAGGATTCCAAGTAATGAGAAACTGCTGTTGATTTTGATTGTGGTTAATGTTCCTCTCTTACTGTTTGCAACCTGTGTGGAGTCTAGAGAAGAGGACACATAGTGAGTGGCTTCAAATAGTTGAAGGAGTAGTTTGTGGAAGAAAAAGGGAAGTTATTCCATGGATTCCAAAGACCAGAACCTCAAGTCACAGGAAAGGAGACGCAGGGAGACCTGTTTCTTAAGCAAAAAGAAGAGAGGACTATTTAACCATTTGAGCTTTCATGGATTGGACCACTTTGCTACAGGTAGTGAGTTCCCCATGATCAGAGGAGCTCAAGCAGATGCTGGATGTATAGTGAGTGGGAGGTGGAGGTAAGATCCCGAACCTTTGAGATTTCTTTCAACCTTTGAATTCCAGAATTTTACACCCATGAGGGGGAAGCAAGAGTCTCTAACAATGTAGCTTACTATAGTGTGATGGCCATTTATTGCATATTATCTACTCTAAAAACTTTTCACAGCTGGAGAGGGTTCCATTACATGGAAAAAATTTTGCAAATATCCAATGTCGGACATTTCAATTTTCCCCATTAATAAACAACATTAGTTCTTCATTGGCCACTTCCCTGGATGGACATCTTGACAACAGTGGCTGGGTAGATTCTCAAGGACAGCTCCTCAGAGGAAGCACAGGCTCAGGCGAAACTGGGAAAGGGTCTTTAAAAGTCTTTTTTTTTTTTTTGCTCACACCCTTTCTCTGTGTTGACTATGGCACATCCAGTGGCTAAGATCCAGATCTACTGTGATAGAATAATGAGGAGAGGAACATGTTTGGGGCCTGAATTTTTCCCATGTCTCCTAGTAATTGTGCAAACAATTGCTGTTTTTTTTTTTCTTTTGTTTCATTGTCATCAAAATGAAGATTCTAATAAAGCATGTCTTGTGTGGGGTCTGGGTTTCAGTATTTCTGATAAGCTGCTGAGGGAAACTGACCATTTTGTGCATAGCAAGGTCCTAGCTCATATTCCTTAAGGGGCTGTCTGTGAAATTGCCTCTTTTTGAAGTCAGAGGGAGCAAATCTCATCCCAAGCCTAAAAACATTCTGAATCATTATAATGTTTACTGTGCATCAAGAAAAGCAATGACAAGTGCTTACTAATGAAAATAAGCTGTTGAAAGGAACTGCCAATTAGATAAAAACAATTCAGCTTGCATCTCACTATCAAGGACGAAATTAATCATGCATGGTATTTCCAATAAAAAAAAGTGCTTTAAGTAAATTATTCAGTATTTATATTTTGTAGCAGTGCATGCCTAATAAAAATTAGTGGTGAAAGCAGATAGAGTATGTTACTGGCACCACCCAGAATCTAGATTTGCTGCCCTGCTCTGTGAGGCTTGGTGCATGAAAAATCCTGACCCTCCTATGGAAGAGACGGAGACTTTCAGTATGTTTTCTCTGCGGCTTTCCCAAGTGTGGCCGGACTATTTGCAATCACTCCAATCAGTCTCTTTGTTTGTTAAAGGTGCATGCTCTCAGGGAGTCCTGTGCTCACCTCTGTTATAGCGATGAGGACAATATATGGCGATTGCCTATTCATTTGTTTCTCCCACTCTGTCTCAGGAATGACAGAAACAATATCCTGCCCACGGCACAGGCAAGTATCATGGAGCGAAATACATATCTTTTAGACTGAAAGAATGAAACCTCACTTGGGAAGAAGCCCCATCTGAGAGCCCAGTCCTGCCATTGGCTGCCCTATAGAACCTGTCTAAAACTTCTTCTACTTACCTTTCTTCCTGTACCTTCTCTGGGGTTGCCTGTAATATGAAAGGCCCAAGTCTTTGCCCTGCCACCTCCTGTGGACATCAGAAGAGGAGAATATATATTCAAATACTTTGAAGAACTGAAAGATGAATCTGAGTAAGAAAGACAATGACTATCCCTGGGATATGTGTGTTTACATGTATGTGAAGGTATATGCGTTTTTAGATGTTAAGAAAATCCTGTGAAAACCTCAGTAATTAAAACACTACGTAACTGTTACAAGCCCAAGAAACAGACGTAAATATTAGAGAGAATGGATAGTGTATTTATTGGGTGGCTTAGAAAAAATGGCTATTTGGTTCAACAACTAAATTAAATCTGTCTTTCACATTATACGTTAAAGGCAACAAACAAACAAACAAACAAACCAGATGGCTTACCTAAAGAAATATTAACAGAGGAAATAAGAAAATATTCAGAGGAAAATATGGATAAATGTATTCTTGATGTTTGTATAGGAAAGGCATTTTTTAAAAAAGAAATAAAAAAGAAGTGGGGGTAGATTTGAACACATAAACATTGAACACTGAATTAAAAAAATTTGAAACATATTTTCGTGTTTGAGATAATGCTGGTAAATTTCTAGTGTTGATGAATATGTGAGACACAGATACTCTCATATATTGTTGGATGGATTGTCAAATGTACTTACATTGCCTAAATGCAATTTGGCCAACATAAATCAAAAGGCTTTAAAGTTTACATAATATTTGGCACAGCAGTTTATTTTCTAGAAACTGGTTTTGAGAAAATTATTACGGATGTAGGCAAATACTTATTTTTTTTTAAGGAAGTAATTAAAAACAACTAAGTATTCAACAATAAGGGGTTGACAAAGCAAAGCGTTATGCAGCCATGTGGTGGGATATTATTCAGCCATTAAAATGATAGAGAAGAATATTTAATAATAAAAAGAAACGTTGACAACACATTGTTAAGAAAAGTAGAAGATCAGAAAGCTGTTTAGAAAATGTGTTTCCTGTTTGATTTTCTGTGTAGATGATCTGTCCATTGATGTAAGTAGGGCATCAAGATCCTCTACTATTATTGAGTTGTTACGAATTATTTCCTTTATATTTGTTATTAAGTTTTATATATTTGGGTGCTATCATGTTGGGTGCATAAATATTTATAGTTGTTAGGTTTTCTTGTTCGATTGTCCCCTTTACCATTATGTAGTACCCTTCTTTGTCTCTTTTTATAGTCTTTGTTTTAAAGTTTAGTTTGTCCGATGTAAGTATGGCTATGCCAGCTTTTTTTTGACATCCACTTGGATAATAAATGCTTCTCTGTCCCCTCACTTTCAATCTGCAGGTGTCTTTAGGTCTAAAATGAGTCTCTTGCAGGCAGCAAATAGATGGGTCTTTTTTTTTTTTTAATCCATTCTGATGTCTTTTGATTGGAGTGTTTGGTCCTTTTACATTCAAAGTAATTACTGGTAGGTATGTATTTATTGCCATTTTATTACTTGTTTTGTCATTGTTTCTGGAGATTTTCTCTTACCCTTTCTTTGTCACTTTTGGTTTCTCCTTTGCATTTAAAGAGTCTCCTTTAATATTTCTTGCAGGGCTGGTTTAGTGGTCACAGACTCCTTTAGTTTTTGTTTGTCTGGGAAATTCTTTATCTCTCCTTGTGTTCTGAATGCTAGTCTTGCTGGGTAGAGTATTCTTGGCTGCATATTTTTCCCATTCAGCATGTGGAACATATCATGGCACTTCTTTCGGGCTTGCTAAGTTTCTGTTGAGAAATCTCTAGCTAGCCTTAGGGGATTTCCTTTGTAAGTTAAGAACTTATTTTGTTTTGCTGCTTTTAAGATTTTTTTTCTTTATCACTATGTTTTGCAAATTTAATTACAATATGTCTAAATGGGAAGAATGTATACTGTAAATTAATAGTGGTTATCTCTCAGGGAGTAGGAGTAATTTTAAATTTCCATTGATGCTCTTAGGATTTTCATATTTTCTTCAATAAACATATTTTACTGTTGAATCAAAAAGAAGTGTTAATAAGAGAAAAACCTCTTACAGATGAAAGCATTGTTGCAATTATTAAAAATTACCAGATGGGGCGCCTGGGTGGCACAGTAGGTTAAGCATCCGACTTCAGCCAGGTCACGATCTCATGGTCCGTGAGTTCGAGCCCCGCGTCAGGCTCTGGGCTGATGGCTGGGAGCCTGGAGCCTGTTTCCGATTCTGTGTCTCCCTCTCTCTCTGCCCCTCCCCCGTTCATGCTCTGTCTCTCTCTGTCCCAAAAATAAATAAACGTTGAAAAAAAAAATTAAAAAAAAAATTACCAGATACCCATATTAACAATTGCACTAATTAAGATCATGCTTGGGGCGCCTGGGTGGCACAGTCAGTTAAGCGTCTGACTTCAGCCAGGTCACGATCTCGCGGTACGTGGGTTCGAGCCCCGCGTCGGGCTCTGGGCTGATGGCTCAGAGCCTGGAGCCTGTTTCCGATTCTGTGTCTCCCTCTCTCTCTGCCCCTCCCCCGTTCATGCTCTGCCTCTCTCTGTCCCAAAAATAAATAAAAACGTTGAAAAAAAATTAAAAAAAAAGATCATGCTTACTAAGTACTCTTGTCAACCTAGTACAGAAAAAATGATTCTCAGCAGAGATAGGCCAAGGTATGCTGTTGTAACAAACAACCCTAAACTTCTGTGTCTAGATTATAAAGGCTTATTTCTCATTCAGGATACATGCCCACTGTGGGTCTTTGGATGGGAAGAAGACTGGGAGGTCTGTCCATCTTGGTCTCTTACAGATCTCTATCTTGACTGTTCCAGACATCATGCATGTTAATCAGAATGCGGGGGAATCTCCCATAGCTCAGAAGTGACATGGAGTTTTGCTTACAGCTCATTGGCCAGAACTAGTTATGTGGCACTCCAGTCACAAGTGGCCAGGAAGATAAAGAGTCAGAAATATTTGACAAACTGTATTCCATGACTTCTACCCTCTTCTTTCCTGATCTGGGCAGGTGGACCTAGAATTCCAATCTGAAGGTTAGGAGGGGTGTGAACTGACAATTACCACTCTCCACAATTACCACATTAAAGGATTAATGTGAGAAAAAGAGCAGGGCTGAGACAGAGAAAACAGCACATTTTGAGAGGAGCTTACAAAATGTCCCGCATTTCTCTTTTCCCACTGTGTTTAACATGGAATTGTAAAAGTTGCTCTTTGATAATGTGGAATGGTTCTGTGATTACAATTAAAAATTGTAGAGCAGGGTGTTTTTGTTTTTGTTTGGTATTTTGAAAGATGCTCCTTTTCCTTTGTCTATGAGCAGGGCTAGATAACCCTTAATCTGGTAGCCATTCAATTAGCTCTTTTCAATGAAGAATAAACAGGAATTCAAATCTTGCCTCTATCATTAGCTGGTGACTGGTGCACCTTGAATTTTCTTCTGTAAGAAGATTAAACAAGATATTTTCTAATATTCCTTTCAGCTCTGAAATTCTGATTCTCAAGTGTCTGTGTTCCTATGTTCTATATCCAGTGAGAAAATATCCCAGATATTTGCATCTATCCTGTGATTCAGAATTAGTTACATGCATCCACCGGTAAGTTAGAAAATGAAAGGTTTGGATGTGGCTTCTGATACGTAGCTTTTCAACTAGCTTTCTAGTTTCTTCATCTCTAAAGTAAGGGGGTTTGATTTCTGGGCCACTACAGCCCTTTGTAGCTTAAAAATTCTGTATTTCATATACAATGCAAGGAATACTAATAAGAGCTAATTTGGACTTTGTACCTTTTGTGGGATTCATACTTTTCCAAGTTATTTCTTGGGATTATCCAGGTTTGTTATGTGCTGAATCATTACCCCAGAAATTCATATGTTGAAACCCTAACCCTCAGTATATCAGAATGTGGCCATATTTAGAAAGAAGGTCTTTAGGGGTGCCTGGGTGGCGCAGTCGGTTAAGCATCCGACTTCAGCCAGGTCACGATCTCGCAGCCCATGAGTTCGAGCCCTGCGTCAGGCTCTGGGCTGATGGCTCAGAGCCTGGAGCCTGTTTCCGATTCTGTGTCTCCCTCTTTCTCTGCCCCTCCCCCGTTCATGCTCTGTCTCTCTCTGTCCCAAAAATAAATAAATGTTAAAAAAAATTAAAAAAAAAGAAAGAAGGTCTTTAAAGGAGTAATTAAGTTAACATGGGTATATTAGGTGACCCCTAATCCAATATGACTGGTGTCTTTAATAAGAAGAGATTGAAAGAGAGAGAGAAAGAGAGTGCACAAGCAGATACATTGGAGACATAGAGAAATGACTACATGAACACACAGTAAGAAGGTGGCCATCTGCAAGTCAGGGAGAGAGGCCTCAGTAAAAACCAAACCGGCTGACACCTTGATCTTAGGCCTCCAGCCTCCAAAATTGTGAGGAAATAAGTTTATGTTGGTTAAGTCAATCTGTGGTACATTATCCAGGCAGCCCCCGAAAACTAATACATCATGTAATACATATGAAAATCCTATGAGTTGGTACTGTTTTCTTATCCATACCTGTAGGTGAGGACACTGAGTTCAGTGAGGTAAAGTGACTTGCCAAATTGATGCAGTTACCTCATGGTCTTAACTACTGTACCTTAATTGAGACACCGAAAGTGGAAATGAAGTAAAAAAGCAAGTATTTCACTTTATCAGAGCTAACATTTGTTGGACATTTGGCAGGATAATTGTATACACTTTGTAAGTATGCATTTATAATAACAATAGCCGTTAACTATTTCTGTGTAACAAATTATCATGAAAACATAGTTGCTTCAAACAATAAACATTTCTTATCTCACAGGTTTCTTTGGTTCAGGAATCCAGTCACATCTTGGCTGGATGCCTCTTACTCAGGGTCTGTCCCAAAGTCACATTAAAAGTGTCAGCTGGGACTATAGTCCTCAAGGTCTCGATTGAGTCCAAGCTTATTTAAGTGGTCGTGGAAGGGATTTAATTCTTTGAAGATTATTGTACTGAGAGTCTCAGGTCCTTCTTGAGTGTTGGGAAGAGGTAGTTCTTTGCTATGTGTTCCTCTCCATATGGCATCTCAACATGGCAGCTGGCTTCCATCAGAGCATGTGAGAAGAGGGAGGAGGGAGAGACAGAAGTCTCAGTCTTTGTGTAACCCAATCTCACAGGTGACATCCCATCACTTTTCCATATTCTATTCATTGGAAGCAAATCACTAGGTCTAGCCTACCTTCAAGGGGAAGGGATTACACAAGAGTGTGATTACCAGACAGTGTGGGTAGTGGTTGCCTATCACGAATGAGCAAAAAGAGGCATAGAAATGGTAAACAAGTTGCCCAAAGCCACACAGCTAGTAAGTGACAGAGTCAGGATTTGAACCGACTAATTAACTCCAGAGCCTGTGCTTTTAAGCTTTATGTGAAAATTACAACTTTGCATAGCAGATAAAATGTTATCAGCAAATATGTCTTAAAACCTCTTTAGACTAGAGGTGACAGGCCAAATCCAGAGTCACATTGCATTATGAAAAGTCAGTTACAGTATTTTGACAGCTGAGGGGTCCGTCACTTATATCAGGGTCAGCAAAATATTTTTTGTAAAGAGTCATACGGAACTGTAAACATTGTGGGCCATATGGTTTCTGTTGCAACTATTCAACTCTGTTGCTGTAGCATGAAAACAGCCATAGATATTAGCTAAATGAATGGGCCTGGCTGGGTCCCAGTACAATTTTATTTACAACAATAGGCAGCAGGCTGGTTTTAGTCTGCATACTATTGTGTGCTAACTCCTGGTCTGAGTCACTCTGGACACACAGATGAACCAAGGAATCCTTAATGTTGTAAAAGCTAGAGTTACTTGCTCTGTTGAGATCTCGTGAGTCACTGAGCCAAAAGATGGATCAGAAGTCATTTTGAAGCAGTCGAAATAGAAAAAGCTGGATGTGTTTTTCCATGGTCCCGATGCCAAGACACCCCTCAAATGCATTCAGTTATCAGTCCTTGTGCCTTGAACAACCTGGTCGAACCTGGTGGAAGAAACACTTACTTGCATTTCCCTTCGGGCTTTCATTCTATTTGTTCTGGCTAATTATTTCTTCTTTCTGCTTGAGTCCTTTTCCCTTCTGGTCAACATCCGTATCCTAGGCCCAGTATTTTTCAGGTTGTTGACAACTTCGCATAATAGCCAAGGCTTCCCTTGTGGTTCCTGTTGTATTCCCCCAGGTGAAGGGACCCCATTTTGCTCCCCCAGGTGAAGGGACCCCATGATCTCCAGAAGCTCTACCAACTTGTAAAGCTCCCCCATCCTTGAACGTGGATACTTGTGAACTCCAGGAGAAAGCCCGCATGGGGACCCATCATAGAACTTCCCTAAAATTAAGAGTGAGCCCTAGACTCTAGTAAGTTCTAATTTTGGAAGTCGTCTTTATTACTACAGACAGGATACAGGACACAAGGGGGTGGAGTGCTTTGCCTCATTTGTTGGCGGAAGATCCAAGAATGGGAAGCTTCCAGCTTCCCTTCCTGCCAAGGGCAAACTGGTAGCAATGAATAGCCTTAAAAATGATCCCCCCCTAGACTTTTTATTATTATTATTTTTTTTAATGTTTTTTTCAACATTTATTTATTTTTGGGACAGAGAGAAACAGAGCATGAACGGGGCAGGGGCAGAGAAAGAGGGAGACACAGAATCGGAAACAGGCTCCAGGCTCCCAGCCATCAGCCCAGAGCCCGATGCGGGGCTGGAACTCACGGACCGCGAGATCGTGACCTGGCTGAAGTCGGACGCTTAACCGACTGTGCCACCCAGGCACAACCCCCCCCCCCCGGACTTTTTAAATGCAGTTTAAATGTTACTTATATCAGAGTCTCATCAAAAAAGTCAACCAGCAATTCTATTTCTGGTATGCTTTCTTTCTCACTGGAGAAATTTGTCTGCCGGGGGGAAAAAAATATTTTCAGCCTCTGCTTCAGCCTTTATATTCTAGTGCTGGCAACTGCTTTGGTAGTAATATGACCAACAGTTCCCTAGCTCTTTGCCTAGGGCATTGTTCGTCTTTTATACATATTTATTTTATTTTATTTTATTTTATTTTATTTTATTTTATTTTATTTTATTTTATGTCTTGGACCTTCTGACACTTAATAATATAACTTGCCTTGATTATACTGCAGGTGGGACTCTCCCTGAGTCAATTTAAAAAATTAATGCATTTAATTTCAGCAGAAGTGTGCAACAAGACACCGGGTGACTCAGCTAAGTAAAAGAGGAGTTCCTAATTACACTTCTAAATCACATTGTGCTCTGAGTGCCCCTGTGGGGCTAAATCCTGCAGAAGTCAAGGGCAATTGAGGATTGCTGACTCAGTTTTCCCAAACTGTAAAATGGAGGGTGGGGGGTGATCTGTATTCAACACACCCTGAGGTTTCTAAACATTTAAAATTAATATTCACTACTCTTCCTAAAGTATAGTGTTTAGAGATGCGTAGCAATGAGTGAATCTCTTTTTTCTCCCCTTAGACAGTTTTCTGAATTCCATTTGGCATCACCTGCTGTTTTATTACACATTTTCTTATCATTGCTTTTGTGAAATCAGGGTCTGTGGGATGTAGAAAAAATGACTAGTCATATCTCAAGTTGTGGAATCCAGGGTGTACCCCAGCATTATTTTAAGATTATTTAAAAATGGAACAACTACGCGCCTTTCTTTTTTTCTCATAACGACACATTCTCATTAGAATGGATTTGTTTATCACATTTCTTTTTGCGTTATAGTTTGTGACATGAGAATGAATTAGAGACCTTTTCAGAGGGACTTTTTAAAATGAGTAGATGATGCTTTCTCCCTTGTGCCATTTGTTAGTGTCATAGGGATGAAGAAAACAATTTAATAATGATTTTTCTGAGATACAGTCCTGGGAAGGGTGTGGATTATACTGTCAACAGGCCAGGTGTACTTTTCAAATTTCAAGGAGGAAACTGTTTAATTGAGATGAAGCATTGACTTGATCTATTTTGGTAGGGATGGTGATTTAGAGGCAGTTGACTTGGTCACTGAACGAGTCTCAAAAAATTTCTGGTCACTTGGTTGAAACAAGTTTGATTGGAACTAGGTTGGGATCTTTGAATTCTGGAGTTCTAGGTAGGGAAATAAAAGAATGAATTCAGAGACAGGTGTGAGTTGATCATAGATGTTCTAAACTAGCAAAGTAAAAACAGCTTTCACTAAAAAATTTCAAAACATGCTGCTGACTGTTGCCTGGAATAAGCAACTGACATTGTATGGTAGTAATTGACATTGGAACACAGAGATCATATGGGATTTTCTAAACAGAGGCCTCAAGATGGCTGAAATTGGAATTTAAGAAAGGAAGACAATAATGGATCTCAAAACTCTAGAGGTTCACTATGATCCAAAGAAATGATGATAGTTGCAAAGGTATGAAAAGAAGTTTGGTCCATTATAGCTTGATGCCCAGATTGTGGTCTATGGACCAGGCACCATCAGTATCACCTGGGAGCTTATTAGAAATGCGCAGTTTTGGGTCTCACGTGAGACCTACTACTGCCTTTGAACAGGATCCTGGGCTGATTTTGGTGACAGTTCAGGTTGAGAAGCACTGCTTCAAAGTAAGACATTACAAAGATGTACCTTTACCAACAATGCTTTGGTACCATAGGATTCCATTTCCTTCTCCACGCTTGGAACCACATTATTTGATTCTATGTTGAAAAATACTTGCATAAGCATCATAATGGAAACACTGTCTTATAATTTTCAGTTTGTGCTTAATATATAGGCAAAGCCTGCTTCACTTGAGATCAGCATTCTAGAACATAGTATAAAAGGTATAAAGCTTGGCAATTTAAAATAGTACCCCATCCCCCCAAAAGGATAGAGAAGGGAAAGACAGGCAAAAAAAAAAAAAAAGTAAGTAAAGGGAATAATTTTCTCATATTTATAGCAAGGAGTCAACAGATACTTGTTAAAGTTGAAAATCCAGGACACAGAATTTATTTGTCATATTTCAAGTCATAAAAGAAATAAATATAATAATATAATTAACAAAACTTGGGGAATGAGGCAGGGAGGGAGGGTGGAAGACAGTGTAAATGAAGCAAAATCTTCATCCTACACAGTAAGGAGCTAACCGTTGCGATCCAGTGTTGATAAATCACAAAATAAAGGCCGTAGCATGTAGCAGATATGGATGACATTAGAAAAATCCAATGCCATACTACTTTACTCCTTCAAATCTAATTAAATAAAACTCCAATCTCTACTCCGCCAATTTGGCAAGAATTCAATTAGAGGATTAGAGATTATCCTCCCCACCTACGCCCATGTAGTTTGAGATTAGGTGGAGCCCACCCTCTTTTTGCTCTGGGATATGTGGCTAGACTGTGTTTCTCAGGCTCCTTAGCAAATGGCTGTGGCCGTGTCCCTGAGTTCTGGCTATTGAGACATGTGTGGAAGTGATGTGTGTTGCTTCCATGCCAGTTCCCTTCATTCTTTTTCCCCTCTCTGCCGGTTGAATCAAGAGGCCACCGAGGTCTGAGAGGAGAGTAGACCCATAAGAGGGAAGGAGCTTGGGTCCCTGAATGATCATGTGGAATGCCGATTAGAGCTTCCAGAAAGACTTTATTTGAGCAATCAATAACAAACTTCTATCTTTTGACCTCAGAAATAGTACAGTTATTTTATCATTAGATTAGCCTATTTGAATAACCCCAAATCATGGGGGTGTTATTCAAAGCTGAATTTTTGAGGAGTAGCTCTTGCCTCCCCCCCGCAAGTCATTGTGGTCCCTTGATGTCAGGCATTTTGCTGTTTTTATGCCATGCTGGGGTATGGACAGTTTTGCTGAGGTTGAGAAACCCATGGACTGGGGTCTAATCTATGAAGGGAAAACCTGAGTACTGAAATTCCTACTGTGGGAAGCCCGGATAGAAAATGGAGGAAGAAGCATCCTTCACTTCATGCTCTCTTGCATGCATTAAAAACAAATCAATTGCATATGATATTTTATTGGATTATCATTAAAAATACGTCTCTTGTCCCTCATCACTGTCATACTCTGAAGTTTAAAGAAGTCCAACAACAAGGACGTAGATTTATGAGCTGTAAATGGCAATGAGGGGTTGAGATTCTGATTATAGCTTAAGGTTTTCATCCGGAAGAAGTTCAACAACGAGGGTCAAATAAGCAAATTGCAACTTGTAGAAGAAGAATTGTACAAGAAGGGGCCTCGTCTGAGAAGGTCCCTTTACTTCTCTGAGCATCAACCTCCTACCCAGTCTAATGGTCAGGCCACCACTTGCCTCACCTCTCCCAGGGTTGCCATGAGGATCCAATTCAATGAACTTTATAGAAAATTTCCTTGGGACTTAACAAGAAATCGACATAAAAATACAGACACAGAAATAAAAACCATACTACCAATCACATAGAGCATAATCTTTATGGATGGGGTAGGAAGACATATACAAAAGAAAATAAGTCTACATATTTAAAAGAATTTTAAAAACTGAAATATGATCATAAGATGTTACTAATTTTCTCTAACATCATCTAACTTTCTAGTTTTTAGGGAGCTAGAAATATGTTCTTTTTTTTTTTTTAAGTTTTTGTTTACTTAATTTGAGAGAGAGAAAGGGAGAGCATGATTGGAGGAAGGGCAGAGAGAGGGAGACAGGGAATCCCAAGCAACCTCTGCACCGTCAGCACGGAGTCTGATGAGGGGTTCGAACCCGTGAACTGTGAGATCATGACTTGAGCCGAGATCAAGAGTTAAGAGTTAAGACACTTAACCAACTGAGCCACCCAGGTGCCCCAGAAATATATACATATAATTTTTTTAATGTTTATTTATTTTCGAAGAGAGACAGAGCGTGAGCAGGGGAGGGGCAGAGAGCGAGGGAGACACAGGATTCGAAGCAGGCTCCAGGCTCTGAGCTGTCAGCACAGAGCCCCCACACGGGGCTCAAACCCACAAACCGTGAGATCATGACCTGAGTCGAAGTCGGATGCTCAACCGAATGAGCCATCCAGGTGCCGCTAGAAATATATTTTTTAATTATGGGTTCATGTAAATCTCCTAGTTTCATAATCAGATTAAAAAAAAAAAAGTTGCTGCAATTCTGGCTGCTCCCAGAATGAACAAATAGTTCAGGAATGAAATTCTCTTGAGGATAAAGGGAGAAACGTGTTAGTCACATTTTTAGAATCCATGTGTTGGAAGCAGCTGCCACTTTGTCCCCCTCTACTCTCCTCAGTTCAAAATGAGTTCTTCTTCCTTTCCAATTTAGGGGAAAGATTTAATCTTGAAACTGTGTTCTCATTTACTCACTGGAAGAGGCAGAAAAAAAATCACTCTTTTGCCCTTTTAGGGCCTTATCTTCTCCTTCAGGTTGGTATCCCTTGAACACTTTTTTATTTTCAATACGCCAGACCTATGATGTTGGGTCTTCATGTGCATTAACTGATTTGACGTCATTCAAAACGAAGTCTGGAATGCAGCACGATGCGAGATGGGGTTGCCCCGTGTGTCGTGTTAAGCAACATGCTCTTTCTTTTCTAGGCATTGATGTGCTTTGGAACGTTTTTGGGACTTATTTGTTAGGGAGATGCAAAGCATCTTCATTAGAGAGATGCGAAGTTTCATCCCCAATAGGCCCTGAGGATAGTGCCTTAAAGGCTCTGGGGTGTGGGTTTACTCTCATTTGACACGTCCAGGGGCAGCTTGTTCTGTGTGATCCTTTAGGGTCTGAGCTCTCGCGAAGCCATTCCTTTTTCAGACCCCGAGCATTGTCTTCTGCACGCTCAGAGCTGTGTGACTGCCGCATTCTGGGTTCCAGTGAAGAGGAAGAGGAGGGAGAATGTGGGGAAAGTTCGTCGTTGTCTGAAGTCTCAGACATGCCATGGCTTCTCACTTCCCTGCAACAATAACAGAACCTGGTGGTCACAGGGAACCACAGTCTGACTGGATAGTCAAGACCTGGCCACAATTTTGGTGCGACGTTGGTGGACACCACATCATCTCTACCACAACAGGAAAATCATCGGATGCACACCTTAGAAAGAAAATTCTGATTTTTGTTTTTTTTTGTGTTCTGGGTAGTACCTAGCACAGAGCCATGTGGTGGGCATTCCATCCGTAATTTTGGTTCATTAATTGGCTAACAGATTGATAAACCCAGGATGAGACTTGAAGGCCATCCCATTTACTTGAGGTGATGTGTAAAGATCCACAGATGGCCCCTGCCCAATGATGCCTTCCTCAACACGACACAGGAAAGAGGCTTGTGGAAGTCTGCCCGATTCTGTTTGTGGCATGTCTGGGAATTTATAGCCCTCCTGAGACAAAAGGGGAAGATTCAAGACCCCAGATCAAAAGGCTGGGAAGTGATCCAAGATGCCATTCTACCTACAGCCAGAGAGCAGCTAACAACAGCTGTTATGTTACTTTTATACCGTCACGATTTGTCGAGAGGGATTGTATGTGAAAGTCAAAATAAGGCATTCTTTTCCTTCCTTCCTTCCTTCCTTCTAAAGGTGAACCACAAGAGTGGTGCTGGCCAGAAGCCTGCCATGGTGGATAGGAACATTTTGTTGCTAATATTGTTCAGAACAGCCTTCCGGTGGTAGTAACATAGAGTTGACTTCTAGTCAGTTTCGTCTATGTTTTCATTGCTTTAAAATTCTCTGTAGATAATGCACCACGTTACTGCCTGTACCAGAGTAGACTTCCCACATCTCTCCTAGTCCTTGGTATGCCACTCCCTTCCTTCTTCCTTCTTTCTTGTTTTACCATTTCTCCTCTCTTTACAGCAAAGCTCTTTGAAGATGTGCCTATTCTCACCATCTCCTCTTTTCTTTTCCCATTTTCTCCTAAAGCCCCACTGGTCAGACTTTTGCTCCAACCAATTCAGCCGCTTAGGTCTTGTCAAGGTCACCAGTGACCTCACCTCTGCCGGATTCGACTGTCAGTGCTCAGTTCTTGTCTTACTCGACTGACCTGCAACATTTGTCATGTGTGTTCACTTCTTTCTCCTGGAAATTTTTGCTTGCTTCCATGACCCCGTCTTTTCCTGGGAGCACCTAGCGGGGCTGTCTTTAATATCTTTTTTCTTCGTGATTTCCATATGTTGGACTGTTCCAGGACTCAGTTCTTGGTCATCTTTTTTCCCCATCTACACTCACTGCCTTGGTGATCTTATCAAGTCTAAGGACTTTAAATATCAAATATAACCTGGCAACTCTTTAAAAAAATTTTTTTAATGTTTATTTATTTTTGACAGAGAGAGACAGAGAGAGAGAGAGAGAGAGAGAGAGAGAGACAGAGCATGAGGGGGGGAGGGGCAGAGAGAAAGGGAGGCACAGAATCCGAAGCAGGCTCCAGGCTCTGAGCTATCAGCACAGAGCCCGACGCGGGGCTCGAACTCACAGACCTCGAGATCGTGACCTGAGCCGAAGTCGGATGCTCCACCGACTGAGCCACCCAGGCATCCCTAACCTGGCAACTCTTAAGTTTCAACCTCTAACCCAGACTTCTCCGAGTACTCCAGAATCATGCATCCAATTCTTCCACGTACATCTTCATTGAACAGGCACCTCAAACATTATATGGCCACATCCTGACTCACCTTCCCTCTACAATTCTCCTTTGACTGTCTTCCCGTCTGAGTTAATGGTAACTCTATTGCCCGGGCAACGATAGAAAAGAATCACCTGCAACTCTTCTTTTTTTCCCATACCCGTATCTAGCTGTTTGGAAAGTTCTGGAGGATCTTTTTGGAAAATGCGTCAAGAATGTGACAGTTCCTACCATCTACGCTGCCATTATCAAACCGACCTTATCTTTCACCTTTCAACAATAAGTTACAGTAGCATTGTAGATGGTTTCTGGACCCCGTTCTTTTCTCCTATGTCGTGTCTATACACAGAAGTGAGGGTGCGGAAGTCAGACCACATCAATCTTCTGCTCAAAACTTTCCCTTGGTTTTGCTTTTTCCTCAGTAGAATTGTCAAAACTCTTCAAGCTGCCCCCCACCATACCTTTCCAATCTCATTTCCCAAATCTTTTTCCCTCCGTCCCTGTTACAACCATACTTGCCTCCTTTTTGTTTCTTTAGTGCCGCAGGCATTTGTACTGGCCGTTCTCATTCACATCAGTGACCTTCCTTCAGACATCTATATGACTTGCTTGCTCAACTTTTCACAACTCCACTCAAATGTCATCTCGGTGAAAACGTTCATCGCACTATAAAAGCTGAGGTTTCCCATCTTTCTCTGTTTCTGTAGCATAGTCCTTACTTTGCTCATTTTTCATATTTATTATATCTTTTGCCCACTAGAATGTAAGGCCCTCCATGAGGGCAGGGAGTTTTGACCCTGTGTCCCTAGTGCCTACACCATGCCTGGCATATGGCAGGAGCTCTGTAAATGTTAAATAAATGAATGAACGGTGCTCCTGCCCCCTGTCCCTTTCCAATTCTTTGTTTTCCCCCAGGACTTTCCCCCCAATTATGACTTGGTAATTTTACTCTTACCGAATGTGTTTGATACTTTCTGTTCACTATCCATTCATCTATCTGTCTCTACAACAAATATTTACTGAGCATATTCTTTGCATACTGAACTATGCTAACAATCTAAAGTGAGTAAGAAATGGTTTCCTTCTTCAAGCTCATTTCCTGTGGATGCCGGTAGACATCTTGGATTTAACCTTGGCTGCTGAGGAGTGTGACTGACAGACAGTGGACTGAGTCCAGCATCTCCTTATAATTGTCTGGAGTCATGGCCACTAGTGGGGGTGCAAGAGCTTATGGCTGGGTTGGGAAAAAGGGCTGAGAACCATTTGTTTCTTTAGGACACGTGTGATCTGCTGATTTGAGGCCTCATCATCATTGTCCAGGACATTGGGCTGAGTAGAAAAGATGACAGGGACTCCCTTACATTTTTCGTCAGGTCAGGTAACCTTGCGTGTGCCCCTGCTGGAGGTGGGGCCTTGGGGGAACAACATGAAGAGACCCTTGTGTAGCACAAGAAGTCATTGCTATTCCTTGAGCCTCACGTGCTGTGGGGTTGATAAAGCCCAGGCTAAAAATGATGACTCTTCTGTCATGACTTTGGTTATTGGACTTCATTTCTCACCTGCCCAGCTCTGACTCATCCCTGGAGGCCAAGGGGTCTTCGCTATGTGGACTGGGCTGGGAAGCATCCTGCAGGGTCAACCGGCCCCCCGCCTCTTCATCTGAAAATCCCCATCCACAGGCCAGCTCCTGATTCCTAGGGAAGGAATGTGAGCTTTGGAATTAAATAAAGCTAGGATTGTTTCCTGGCTTTGCCGCTGTCTAACTGGTCTTGAGCAAGTTAACTTGTTTTCTTTGAGCCTCAGTTTCTCCATCTATAAAATGACAATAGTAACAGCTGCTTTACTGTATTGCTGAGAGGATTCAATGGCTTAATGCTTGCAAAGCCCTTGCTTCGAGACCTGACATGTAGCAATCATGAACTATATAATGATGATGATTATTAGTGGAGAAGTCAGTCTTATTTTACTGATTTGAAAAGTTAATTGTTTCTGTTGTGCCAATTACTTCTGGAGAGTGTCTCAGAGGCGCAAATTTGAAAATATTATTATTGCCACAAAATGAAACAACAACACGGCATCCTAACAGGCTCCCAAGACTGATGCTGATTTCTTTTTAAGTTTATTTATTTTGAGCGGTGGGGAGGGGCATAAAGAGAGGGAGAGAGAGAGAACCCCAGGCCGACTCCACCCTGTCAGCCCTGATGAGGGGCTCGAACTCATGAACCGTGCCATGATGACCTGAGCTGAAGTCGGGCACTTAACCGACTGAGGCTCCCAGGTGCCCCTGATGCTGATTTTGAGTCACTGTGGCTGTGAAAAGGAAAGAGAGGGGCCAGCGGAACCTTTATTCTCTTGTCGCCCCCCCCCCCCCCCCCAAGGCGGGAAGTTTCTGGCATCTGGCTAAGGAAAGGAACATGTCTGCTGGCCTCTGTGCTCCTCACACTACCCTTGCCCTCCCCAGATGCCTTCAGCTGCTTTGCACACTTAGGGGACAGTTTCTGGGCATCATGCTCTATTTATAGTGCCAGTCCCCCAAATGGGCCGAGACATCTGAGTAGAGGCCAATCCCTGCAAAAGCAGCTTTTTTATTTTACTTATTTACTTAATTGCTAAGCTGGATCTCTGGAGGAAAGTGATAGGTATAATGATTTCTACGGCACAGGGGCACATCTGCCCTCACTGTGCCTTTCTCCGGTTTAGAGGGCATTAGTGCCCAGGAATCCTGTGCCCTGGCTTCAGAGGACAAGGAGGAGGAAGACCGTGGGAACCTTCCCATCTCCTCACCTCACCAGTTCCCCATACGTACCCTTCTTTCCAGTCACCAGCATCTTCCATTCTAGCTTGTAGCAACATTGGCTTTGAAATGGTGCAGTGGCTTGCCAGAGACCAGAAATTGTTTTGCGTTTTATTTTGTGTTACTTACCTGGAAAGCTTGCTCGAGGTAGCGCGATATGGTAGACCGTTTTGTATAGTTAACATACTGGGGCACTGACTCAATTCCAGTTCTACTGTTTTCCAGCTGTGTTTCCTTGGGCAAGATGCTCCACGTCTCAGAGCTCCAGTGACCATTTGCGCCTTCAGGATTGTTTAAGGATTAAGTAAGACGGTTTACTAAAGATCTCAAGAAATATTAGCTACTTTCCGCTACTTCTCTATGCCCTTCTGTAATACCAAATTTCTTTCAAGGGGAGGAAACACAGCTAGGCTACAATAAGGGCAGCAGAGAGGAGAGGACGAAATCAATGCAGGTGTTATATTAGTTTCCTAGAGCTCCTGTTACAAAGTGCCACAAGCTGGTGGCTTTAAACAACAGACATTTATTGTTTTACAGGTTTGGAGGTTAGAAGTCCAAGATCAAGGTGTCAGCATGCCATGCTGTCTCTGTGGGCTCTAGGGGGAGAATCTTCCTTTGCTTCTTCTAGTTTCTGGTGTTTGCCGACAATCCTTGGTGTCCCTTAGCTTATAGGTGTGTCACTCCAGTCACATGGCCGTCTTGTCTTCGTGGGTCTGCACACTATCTTCCTGCTATGTGTGTCTCTCTTTATGTCCAAATTACCCTTTCTTATAAGTACGCTAGTCATGATGGATTAGGACCCCAGTGACCTCATCATAACTTGATCATCTACAAAGCTCCTGTGTCCAGAGAAGGTGACATTTGTAGGTTCTGAGAGTTAGGACTTCATTATATCTTTGTAGAGGACACAAAGGTATAATATACCATTATACAGTAGTCTCCCCTTATCTGTGGTTTTGCTTTCTGGGGTTTCAGTTACCCACAGTCAACTGAGGTGCAGGAGCAGATGATACTCTGGACATATTGTCTGAATGCTATGTCACAACGCCTGCATTATTCACCTCCCTGCACCTCATCACATAGGCATTTTATCATCTCACATCATCGTCAGAAGGGAGACCGCAGTACAATAAAAATGTTTGAGAAAGAGACCACATTCATGTGATTTCTAGTACAGTATATAGTTATAGTTGTTCCATTTTATTATTTGTTATTGTTGTTACTCTCTTACTGTGCCCAACATAAATTAAACTTTATCATAAGTATGTCTGTATAGGAAGAAACATAGTATATATAGGGTTCAGTACTATTCATGGGTTCAGGCATTGACGGGGTAGGGGTCTTGGAACATATCCCCACAGATAAGGGGGGACTATAGTTATTTCACTGCCTTTGTTTTGTTTCCAGAGTAACGTAACCTTCTTTTTTGTCTACTCTCTTACCCTTGGAAGTGGTTTTTATTTGCTTTTTTATGGGAGGTAAGGAGACTAACCCTTTAATTCGACTATTCTATTTCATAATGTCTCCCTCTCTCTCCCTTATCTATCTATCTATCTATCTATCTATCAATCATCTATTATTCATCCATATCTATCTATATGTGTATATGTCTATGTTTCTATGTATCTATCTATCAATCATCTAGCTATCTATCTAAATATAAATTTCTTTTTTCCCTTGGGACTTTTCTCTTCTTCACTGCTGACAGATATATGTATGAACTTTATGAAAGATTAACATGTATTAGACTCAACTTACTGGAGGGTGAAAAGACACTAGAAGTAATAATGAAAGTTAATTCCACTGGAGAAAAATATGCTTTCCTTAAATAGTGAAAGATTCTTTTCATTTACAATATTGTTTCCCGGTGAAAGGAACAGCTCTATCAGTTGAAACAATGTCACTTGTGAGGCAGATCTTTCGACGACATTTGCTGCGCCCGCCAATGACATCGGTATATACACAGCAAATCATTTCAATTTACCAACTGTTCCGAAATTATCTGACCAAACCGAAAGCATTAATCCGAATCCTGTTACAAATGGACACTGAAATAGGGTCATGAACCTTGGGGAAGATGAGGAAGAATCCTCTTCTCTCTGATTTGGAATGGCCTCTTTTATCATTGTTCGGTGTTTTTTCCTCTTTTTATTTGTAACTAATGGCATACCGCAGTTCAGGTCTGCTGGTCTTAATCTACAAACGAGGCCATTAGCAGCCCCAGTCTGCATGATGGCAGACCAATTAAAATTAGGAGATTAAAGAGTAATGTTCCTTGCCTGAGACCCGTTTGCATACCAATGACAATTTCTCCAGCTATTGAATGAAGAAAGACTTAAACAGCAGTGAATATCATTACATTTAGGGGACACTGAAGAGTGGGAGGGGGGTCAGTCTGCTAAAAAACAGGGAATGAAAAGCCAGAGACAGAGGTTTTAATACTTGTTCTGCTGTTTAACATTTATCCGTTTATTTTGACTTCCAGCACATAGTAGAACTCCAAGTTAGAAGCAGGTCAGGCTGAGGGAACAGTCGAATGCCACATTTCCCCTTTCCAAATGGAACCTCAGAGTTCTAGGTTTTCTCGTTGTGAGATAAGAACAAAAGCCTCTAGCCCTGTAGAGGGTGCAGTGAAGGGGCAGAACTGGTGCCCTGTGTGAGAGAAGTTCAGGATTCAATCTTGGAATTTTTACAGAAGCTATGAAAAAGCAATCAGAAACCAGAAATGGGAATTCACTCAATTTAGCTTCAAAAGCGGAACTTTTAATGGCGGTTGAACCCATATCAATCTAAGGCCCTGAGGTGCTGGGTCTCAATATCCACTCATTTATTTCCAGTCGTTTCTATACATCAGGACAGTCTAGGATCCAAAATATATTAAATAAGAATTATTTGCTTGGATCTCTTGAAGACGATTTAAAATAATCTTATTTGTAAACCATAACCACATTTTCACAAATCCTCTATTTTTCTTGACCCAAACCCTCTCCAGACTCTTTCACTTTAACAAACTCTCTCTAGAACACTTGCTGGCACGCAGTGCTTCCAGAATTTTTTTTCTCTCTTGGTCTGTGTTCTCTGACATTTTTTTTTTTTTCCTTTCGGATTCAAGCAAGAATTCTTCCCAATTTCCTCTCATGTTGTCAGAATTTCACCGATGCTTTCAATTTAAAAGAAAAATAGCAAAGAGATAAAATTCCTTGAAGTACAGAGGAGGGAAGGTAATCAGAAGAGACAGGGGAGATAAAAGGGGATGGCTAGGAGCATCCTTATGTTAATCCTTCTCATCTCCGATGCCCCTGGGTGGCCAGGAAGCACTCAGGAACTGGAACAATGTCAGGCAACTACGGTTTCAATCTCTTTCGTTCTTGGGCATATGGTCTATCATCTGTGCTAGAGATCTGCTTGGTTTTTATCTGATGCAAGTCCAGATTCTCTGCCATTCATCTGCCTGCATATGGTTCTTCACAATGGACCACCTCAAAATGGTGGCCTCAGCCCTCAGGTTTTCATAAACTTTTAGAATGAATTGCCTTAACTAATTCCCAAGAGAGGGAAATCTAGTATCAGTGTGGTTCAGGCATGCACCTCTGGTCCAATAAGGTGTGGTCAAATGAGCAGGGATCATGTGCATTAGGACGTGGCTTGGCAAGGTGGAAGAAGGTGTCAGGGAAGGTAAGTAACGCGGTATGCCCAGTCCAGAGGATATACTTAAATTTCTGTAATGTATTGCGGTCATTTTATTTTATTTTTTTAAATTTTTTTTTTCAACGTTTATTTATTTTTGGGACAGAGAGAGACAGAGCATGAACGGGGGAGGGGCAGAGCCTTCTCTTAATTCTAAATATGTCTACGTTGGTGCATGTTCTTCCTGTTTCTCAAGTCCACGTATGGGTGCACCTTTACTTCCGACACTATGCTGGAACCCCAATAAAAAAGTATTTGAGTCTTTAGATTTGTGTTACTTTTGGCAAGTAAAGGTCAGAAATACAGACACCTACTGATTTCAGTAAGAAGGACCCTGAGGCTCAGGCTAGGAGGGCTGGGTTGCACCACTGATGGATGAGACAGTGAACATTTGTCTGAGCATTTCATGATCTAGCCTTTACTAAAGTTCACTGCTGCAGTTACCTTGGCTGGTCTCCATTCCCCTGTCTGGTTTTTAATCTGTTACTGTGGTTTCTGTGCCTGCTAAACTTGTTCTCAACATGATGGTCATCTTGCTGGCACAAGGGGGGGTGATTTTTTCCCCCCTCAGTGTTAACTTTATTCTCTCGGTTAGTGTCTTGTAGAGCTCTAAGGGTGACAATCATTTGACTTAATTACCAAGAGATCAGACTTACTTTTTCATTTCCTTAGAGCTCCCACGGTAAGAATCTCAATTCCTGTCTCTGGCACGGGCGTGCGGGGGACAAAGAATCTCTTCTTGACCCAACTTTAGGTTTGTTCCTCTGAACCCTCTTGTTAACTAGACCTTGGCCTTTGGAGGTCTGTGTCCGTCTTTGCATCACCCAATTTCAGCAAAAATTCTGATAAGTGAGAATAAAGAGGATCTCCCATCCTTGCTATTGGATCACAGTATCTGATTATCTGATCAAATTCCTCAACCTGTGTGATTCCTCAGGTGACATCGATCACTCTGGTCCGCCTTTACCAAGAGTCCTATCAAGTCTATTTAACCAGTGTCGCCCTCATCCCTAATAGTCCCTCTTAGTAATTTTCTATCCACAGACACTCCTTTGAGAATGACCTTCACAAGCGTACTAGACTGACTTTCAGGGAACTTGCTCCTTTTGCCAGGAATGTGGGGAGCCAGGCACACTGGAACTGTGTCCTCGGGAACATATCACCTTGGCTGTGATTCAGGGCCAGCTTCCTGACTTCTTCTACCCCCACTCATAGGAGGCCAGGGACATGCATCGAATTCTGTCACCGTAAATAAGCCCTAATATTTCCACGACCATATTTGCAACGGCAAATCCAAAGCAGAAGGAAGCCCTCCACCTCATGCTCGCCTTCTCAAAGTTCATGACGGCGCTTCTAATTTAGTAAAACTAGTTTATATCCAAAATCGCTCTTCAAGGTGGGGGGGGGGTCTGGGGAATGTAGCTTTTAGCTGTCTGCAGTATAAGAAGGACATTGGAATGAATGGTGAATGAGCTAATACATGAGGGCACGTCATAAGATAATGTCAAATATCAGGATTACGATGCTGGTTCTCACTTGGATTCCAGAATTCCAAAGGTAGGCTGTATCTTTGCAAGTGGAACCGTTATGTCCCATGGGACCTCATCTCTGAGCAATGGCCGAATGGGCCAGTGACGAATCTCTAAGCCAAGGCCAGTGAATTCATCGTTTTACAAGTAGCTAAACAAAATCTTTGTGTTGGGCTTTTGAACTAAGACACACAGAGGGAGGTTTGACTAGGAGTCCTAATCTAACAGAACAAAGGCTGAAGTCCCCATTACAGGTCATGTGTAATGAGTAAACAGAGAAGCTTAGGAAGAGAAACAAAGAGAACAGAGCACGTAAACAGAGATAGAGAGAGGTCCCGAGAAACAGAAAAGGAAGACTCTGTTTCTGAATGTACAAGTTGCAAAGAGGACTGAATATATTTAATTTCCTGCCTTTGGATGCTCAAAGAATGCCTCTTGTATCCTTGTAGTAACCCCCTCCCCATTTTTCTTGAGCTAGTTTGAGTTTCTGTTCCTCACAATAGAAAGTTGATTTGAGTAAAAGTGTACAACTTTTGGATTACATTTATTTAAATATTAGTCTTGTGTTGGGGGAAAACTGCTTATGTGTATTATCATCCTCGATTTTCCAGCTTCTTGTCTCTTTACTCCCAAAGAGAGGGGAGATCATTGTTGACCGAGAGAAATGTTCGGCCAATCTACATTAGTGACATAATGTAGACACCACAGAGCCTAGATGATGGAGAAAGTTTTGGGCCATTTGAAAAATTCACCCCTGATAGCAGATGCAGGCGAGGGAAAAGTATAGAGAAAGGCAGAGGAAATATTGGTGCCTGGGTGGATTACAATGGGTTTGAAGGACTTTGTAACAACTTTGGTAGTTGGGCTCTTTTTCTTTGAATGGAGTGTTCGGATTGAACCACATGGGTCTGCGGATTTATAAGAGCTGTATCCACGGAGGTCACATGCTTTTATGGAAACATTTCTGGTATATTTTGGCTCTAGCTTAATATTGGGAGGTAATATTTACACACACAAACACACACCCATACACACATGCACACTCACGCATGTACCTCAGTGTTCCTTTGAAGGTAACAAGAGTATTTGGGGAGTCCCCTACCCTTCCCCTTCATCCATGAAACATTCACGTCACATTGCTTTGATGACAGATTGTGGGGAGCATTTGTCTAGAAGGTGTTTTGTGGTCTGTCTACAATAATGTAGACTGTTCTGCAAGAGATGTCCAGTTCAAATCACTAAACTCAGCTTGTCCATAAACATGATTAAGTTCCATAATAATCACGAAAACAACATTTTCAGTAGGAGTTAACTGTGGCTTGGATAGGTATAAATGTTAGTGACTGGAACAGATGAGCATTTCCTTTTAAGATAAATGCTTGTATAAACGATGATCAAGTACATTTAAAAACCATTTTATGGGGAATTTTTTTCACTGACTCATTGCCTGGTTTTAACTACATGCAAAAAACTACTTTAACCTTGCACCTTGAAAATGGTCATTGGGAATGGTTCGTGGTCCTTTGCTTGGCAGAGAGACAATGTGTTTTGAAATAAAAAACAAAAAAGCAAAAATCAAAACAACCTGATTCCTCCCTCTTCCGTGTGGAGCGCACTGTATATCTAAAAATGCAAACCCTTCTTTGTTTTTCAGGGCAAATAACATATTTATGCCCATCTGTAGTATCAATTGCAAAGAAACCTCTGCTGGGAGAAGGGATTTCAAAAGCGTTTCTGGAACGCTAAAGGTAG
Source organism: Prionailurus bengalensis (assembly GCF_016509475.1). Taxonomy (NCBI): domain Eukaryota; kingdom Metazoa; phylum Chordata; class Mammalia; order Carnivora; family Felidae; genus Prionailurus; species Prionailurus bengalensis. Next base: position 184,374,180 of record NC_057344.1, on the reverse strand, counting down.
AGGTATTATTCACCTCTTCAAGTTCAAGTTGTGGTCTTTCCCAACCTTACATGCTGCTGAGTTTGGTTCAAGAAACAAGAGAGCTGAGTGTTGGGAATAACACTTTGTATGGACAATTAGTTCTTTTGAAATGGCAATGGAAGCAGCATAGCAAGGTGTTTATTTTTTATTTGTATTACTATGATTATTATTATTTTTTTAATGTTTATTTATTTTTGAGAGAGAGAGAATGCGTGCATGCAGGGGGAGGGGCAGAGAGAGAGGGAGACACAGAATCTGAAGCAGGCTCCAGGCTCTGAGCTGTCAGCACAGAGCCCAACGTGGGGCTTGAATCACGAATGGTGAGATCATGACCTGAGCTGAAGTCCGACGCTTAACCGACTGAGTCACCCAGGCGCTCCTGTATTATTTTTTTTTTAAGAATTTTTTTAATGTTTATTTATCATTGAGAGAAAGAGAGAGGGAGCCAGAGTATGAGTGGGGGAGGAACAGAGAGAGAGGGAGTCACAGAATCTGAAACAGGATCCAGGCTCTGAGCTGTCAGCACAGAGCCCGATGCAAAGCTCAAACCCACAAGCCCCGAGATCATGACCTTGAGCCAGTATCAGACGCTCAGTCAACCGAGCCACCCAGGTGCACCCCCCGCCCTGTATTATTATTTTTAACCTAGAAAATGTCATTGGCAGCTGAATTTCCAGGGACGGGGAAGAGCCCGTGCCAAATATTCTGCATCCGTACCCACTAAGATCTGCTAAGGTTTGTATCTGGTGTTGTGGTGGTTTTACAAATGGCTTCAAACTACCTTAATTTAGTCACTTTGGCAGCTGTGCTGTTTTTTCTTGAATGGGGTGTTCTGATTGAACTGTACATAGCTCTAGATTTATAATGGCCAAATCTACAAAAACTGTAATGCTTCCAACTGTTTCATTTTTTTTTTCTATTAGCCAAGTTGCTGGTAGAGAATAGAAATTTCAAGCGGTATTTTGAAGATGGTTTAACGATGGGCTATTTACAGACAGGTGGTCAGGGTTAATGGTCCCGAGTGAGACTGAATACTTCAGGACTAACAAGGAGGACCTGTTGTGCCCCTGGCCTTGACGGCTGGGTTGGAGTTCCCAGATCCTGGGATAGCTGTTGAGCAAGCCCTGGCCTGACCCACAGGCTGCACGACCCGGACCCCAGGAAGACCTAAAGGGAAGTTTCTGGAAGAAGCTAAACTCCAGGGCCAGGCAAAGATTCCAAACCAATGAGATAGTCTGGACGGAAATAGAAGAGAGTTGAAAACAAGGTAGGCTAAGAAGGGATAGAGTTTGGACATTTTATTTCAATTGTAAGGCGGGAGGGGTTTCTGCAGAGAATTTCTTGGTCCTTATGGAATAGAAATGGTGAATGTTGATAGGATGCCTGTAGCCAGTCCTGTTGTTAATGAAAGAATCAAGCAGGTTTGGACAGGAAGTGATTGAAACTAAGCAAGTCTTATTTTTTTAAATAATTTTATTTTTTTAAATGTTTTTTTTTATTTGAGACAGAGAGAGAGCATGTGCACACGCATGAGAGAGAGCAAGTTGGGGAGGGGCAGAGAGTGAGAGAGAGGGAGGTTGAGAATCCCAAGCCGGTTGCATGCTGTTAGCACAGTCCTAGGCGGGGTTTGAACTCACAAGCTGCGAGATCGTGACCTGAGCTGAAATCAGGATTCGGGTGCTTAACTGAGTCACCCAGGCGCCCCAACCAAGTCTTCTTATTAAAAATTCGGTTGAACAGGATGTCTCACATCTTGCTCGGCAGTGTGCCTATAATTTCTTGTTCTGGATCCATTTTGATGGCCTGCTTTGATTCTCCAGTTTTTGTCCCGCATTTAGAATGGATATAGATTAAGAAAGTTACTCACCTTGTGTGTTCCCAACGTCTTCAGCTCTGTCACCAAAGGGCCTGTGTGTTGGGAGGCAGAATGAAATGGTAGGTGCCAATGCCTCTTGCTGTAATAAGAAACCCTTGAATTTCAGGAGTTGAACATTATATAAGTTCATTTCTTTATTCTACCACAATCTAATGTAGATAGGATAGCTCTTCTCCATCTGTTAGCTACATCTTCTGGGATAGGTGGCTGCCAATGTAACAACAGAGAAATATGAGGTACCATGTGGGATGTTTTTAAGCATCAGGCTGGGAAGATGACTATGTAATTCCCACTTCTATACCACTGCAGCCAAATGGCCTCAACCCAACTGCAAGAGAGTTCGGAAAATGCAATTATTCTGGGTGTCCTAGAAGAGGAAACAGTGGGTCACTGCCATAATCACAGGCACAGAAAGCTTAGGAACCTGACAAAAACTCAGGATGAAGACATCCCTCTTGGAGAATTATCACGTATGTGGCTTTGATGTCGTTTGATAAGGCCTAATTCATTATTGGGGGGATCCTGTGGGAATCAGGGGTTAGAGCTCAGAAAGTAGCAGTTTAAATAATTTAGGCTGGGTATAACAGTAACTAGGACTATGATGCTGGCTAAGTACTGAAAAGGAAGAGGGTTAAGAACAATCACACTGTTGAAGCTCTGGTCTGGAAACCGATGTGTAGACAAGAGGGATAGGTAGATGAACAATTATTTTCAAGAATGCCAACCCAGATATACATAAATATGGTGATTTCTATGTCTCTGTAGGGAATTGAGAAGAGGCTAGAGTCTTTGGAATAGAAGACAACAGGATTGGTTTTTGATATGCTGGCATGAATTCGAAACAGAACTGTGCTGGCGATGCTTGGAGAAGTGTCTGGGGAGCCATATCTGTGGGAATGGAATGTAAGCCATGCAAGCAAGTGAATGCCATGGAACCAGATGAAGCATAGCTACAGAGGAGGAAAGAAAGAGATCTAGAACTGAGTTTGGGGGGGGGGGATATATGTGGGCAATGCAACAACAGGTATGGCATATCAGAGGTTCTGCTTATAAGAGAATCAGAAATGAAAATGAGAATTGTTTCAGTAAATAAAGATTAAAAAAATACTTGTTACTGTTTCTTGCCATTTTCATCCTTCTTTTTTATTGGTATCCTGTTTTTTCTTTTTTTAACATTTGGGGTACATGATACATGATACCTATTTCCTTTTCAGGGCGAAGGAGTTGCTGTTTAGTGTATGAAATCGTTTGATATATTCAATAAAGTAAAACAATGATTCGCTTAAATTTTTTTTTATCCTAACGCAAATGGTTATTCTACAAAGGTTTGAATCTATAATCTATGCCTTTATCTGTATCTCTATATCAAACTATCGCTATCTAGTATTAAGAAAATTACATTTCTCATGGACTTAATACCCTACTGAAGGAACTGTTTTAATGTTAACAAAGTTACTTGGTTCTTCCTAACCAGTCCTTTAAATAACCATCATTTTTTTAATTAGAAATACTTGGATGATATTTGACAATAAAGCAGGCTTGTGAAGTGTATTTCCTGCCTTGAGATGTTCATTTGCTTGCATGACATGAATCTGTCTTGAAGGCAGATGAACGACAATTAACAACCCCCAACGAAAAGTAAAATAATTAATAATGAGTTTAAACAGATGACACTATAGCTAAAATGTGTGCAGTAGGAAGAAGGGACTGGTACTCCAGAGGAGATAATTTTGAGACATTTTATTTCTCTTGGTATGTTGCATAACTGAGACACTCTTTCATGAGAGACTTTGATGAAATCCTCTTAGTTTAAAACCTCTGATAGGAACCCACAAGTGGGCTTCTTTAACCACAGACTCTGAACTATATCTCTTGGTTTTTCTATAGAAAAATATCAGTAAGGATTTAATAAAAAAGAAGATTAGAAAAAGGTATTTCTGGACACAAGTCGTTTAAGAGAATGTGGAGAAATGGGGTTCAGGCGGAGGAAAAGCAACCTTTTATTACTCTCACAAATTTGCAAAGTTTCCTGAGGTATGTGAAGCATGAGTAGAATTACTGTATTTTTAATGAAAGCAGATTGTGTCTAATGTACGTGATAGTTATTAGCTGGAAATTTTTCCTGGAAGGTTTTCTGGTGTGTGTGTGTGTGTGTGTGTGTGTGTGCGTGCATGCGTGCGAACACACGAGGATGCATGAGTGTGTGTGTGTAAAGACTTTAAAAGACTGGAATTTAGTCACCACTATTAAATTCAACATTATAAAAAAAGACCCTTTGCTTACTAGTAAAGACAATATAGTTTCTTCTTTTGATTTCTTTTGATTCCTTGTATGCCCCCAAATATAAGAAAGAGCAGTAGGAAAGGCCCAGGTAATGTTGAAAACAGAATCAGTATGTACAGACTATTATTTTATGATTTGCTATTTTTATTTAACAAGTATTTAACAATCCCCAAGTGTGACTCTAGCTTTAACTCTGAGAGTCTAAGACCTGCATAAGAATTCTGGTTTATTGAGCATGAAGGCAAAGACAGTTGAAAACATTTTATGTAAACTGATTTTAAGAGCGTGCTTTGAAATCTCTTCCAATAATGAGTCAAAAAGAGGCACAGTATCTATATTTTGGCCTCCAGGTTAAAACAGTTTAGATTTCTTTCGTATTTTTCCTCTCTTTTTCTTTTTGGCCTTGGAAACACCTAGGGTGTTAACAGAGAAATGCTTCAGCTTTCTCTGACTCAGTTGATTAGAAAGTTGAACTGTGCAGATGAATGGGAGCAGCCTTGGGAGCAGCAAAGATGATTTGTATAAAAACCTCTGGTTTAGTGCAAGTCTCAGGGTGTGGAATCATTCACATTTGGGGAAGCTACTTCTAAGACATCTTTGAGGAAATGATGGATCCAGGAGACATCTTTGAAGGAGAAGGAAGGATCCAGGCAGAAATCAAAGGCTGTTGGATCAAGGGAGTGTATACGAAGGGGTGAACTGGGGCTTTGGGTTGCTGAAGGAATTGGCCTCTGGCTTCAGAAGTAGCTAAGGGACCAGAGATCAAAAAAGTTAGGAAAGCCACATATGACATTGTGATTGCACTTCTAAAATTTAGAAAGGCTTTTGAGAGCATCTATATTATTACTTCATGGCTCAGGAAACTGAGGGTAAATTTAGATTTTGGGATTGAACCTAGATCTCTTGGTAGATTTCACTTTGCAGTACAGAGTTAAGGTTGAAGGACTAGGTCATTTAATAAAGTGTTTCTGCATATCCTGCACCCGATTAGGATCAGCAATTGTGCTGTTACTCAGACCGATGGAAGAAAGATAAACTCCGAGAATTCCAGCATTTGAAAACCTTATTTATGGGCATTCAAATGATAACAAGATCTCTAGAGAACAGAAGGGCACAGAAAAACAAGGAGTAACCAGTTGACATAACTTCTTTCGCCGTCCAAATTCAGGCTTACGCTGGATTGCTGGACCCAGGCAGGGATTCTGGGAGCTCTGGCTGAGCGTGGGTGTGGAGCCAGGATCGACACCAGTCTGTGGAAGAAGGAGCCGAGAAAGGTCAGGAATTTGATATCCTTGGGTAATGTTGAATGTGACAGCTCACACAGACAGGATGCGCTAAAGCATCGCCCTGAAGATACTGGTCTGAGCAATAAAACCCGGGCACGTGGCAACCGGGTAGAAACTAGGGACCACACATCACAGAAGGTCAGCTTAGCTGGAAGATTATAGGTCGACTGTGGATTGACGTTTTCCAGACACTTTCAAAGAAGAGCCTGATGCCGCACCAGAAAACCATGAGAGAAATATTAAGAGTGCTCAGCCAGTTTGGACTTGATGGTCTGTGACCGTTTAAAGGAAGCTGAGTCGTGAGGTGGAGAAATGTGGCAGTGAATGCACATCTTGAGGTTTGCTTCAGTGCCTCGCTGGGGAAATTGTTCTCTAGCCCTATTGGAGTAGATGTGACTCCAGGTGGTGAGATGACAAGATGGCGACTGGGAACAACTGTTGACTGTGCCTTTTTCATTCAAACCACAAATATTTATTGAACATCAATTTTGCACCAGGCAATGGAGATCCAACTGTGGACATGACAGGCAGGGTCCCGGTCTTTATGATGCTAACTGTATTTAGAAAAAAGCAAGAAGCAAGCAGGTACATGAATAAAAGTAAGCACAAATGTGCTATGAAAGAATGAAATGGTAGAGTATCACCTGGAGAAAATTCTTTAAATGGCTTCAGATGGCTTCAGAAGACCTATCTGACAAGATGGCATTTATTTATTTATTTATTTATTTATTTATTTTTTAAAATTTATTTTTTTTTTCAACGTTTATTTATTTTTGGGACAGAGAGAGACAGAGCATGAACGGGGGAGGGTCAGAGAGAGAGGGAGACACAGAATCGGAAACAGGCTCCAGGCGCTGAGCCATCAGCCCAGAGCCGGACGCGGGGCTCGAACTCACGGACCGCGAGATCGTGACCTGGCTGAAGTTGGACGCTTAACCGACTGCGCCACCCAGGCGCCCCACAAGATGGCATTTAAACTGACAAGAAAGTTTATCCATTTGGAGAACCGATGGAAAGACAAACAAATAGAAAAGAAAGACAAGCAAGACAAACCCGAAAGGAAGAGAGGGAGGGAGAGAGAGAGAGAGAGAGAGAGAAAGAGAAAGAGAGAGAAAGAGACAAAACAAGAAACAGACTCTTGACTATGGAGAACAAACTGATAGTTACCAGAGGGGGATGGGTGAAATAAGGGATGGGGATTAAGGAGGGCACTTGTGATGAGCACTGGGTGATGTATGGAATTGCTGAATCACTATATTGTACACCTGAAACTAATATAACCCTGTATGTTAACTATACTGGAATAAACTAAACTAAACTAAACTAAAATAAAATAAAATTAAAAAAGGCCATGTAACTTGAGCATAGTTTGCATGAGAGGTAGTCAGAGAAGAGATCATGTTGGGCATTATGGGGCTTGATAGGTGGGGTAGCAAGCCTCCAAGATGGCTCCCAATGATATTTTTGTGTGGCCCTTTTGTTGGTTTGTGTGATCAACAGAATATCGCATAAGTGGCATGTGACATCTGAGATTAGTTATAAAGACATGGCGGTACCCATTTCGAACGTGTGCTCTCTTTATCCTTCTCTCTTTTTTGGATCACTTGCTATGGGGGAGACTGGCTACTATCTTGAGAACAAGATTATGATGAGGCTCACATTGTGAACAAATGTAGCCTCCTGTCAACAGCAACATGAGTAGGCTTGGAAGCGAATCCTCTAGGCTGAGTCAAGCTATTAGATCATTGCCATTCTAGCCAACATCTTGCCTGCAAGCTCATGAGGGACCCTGAACTGGAACTACCCAGCTAAGCCATTTCCAAATTCCTGACCCTTAAAAACTGTGTGAGATGATAAATTGTCATTTTAAGCGGCTAAATTTGAGGTCATTTTCTATGAAGCAATACTATCTCATATAGTAAGAATTTGGATTTTATCTAAGTAAAATGCCTTTTTGAGACAAACAAAAGCAGGTGGGGGTGCCCTTAAGAACTATAATAGCTCTTAATAACTAACTGGCTTGAAGGTTGATTGAGTCACCTCTTAGATTACTGTTCAATGGCTGTTTGCTGAGCTTCTTCCCTATAGACAGTGATATATTCAGTCTCCTTGTGTTTAGGAATTAAGTACCAATAAAATAAAGAAGTCATTTCTATTTGCAGTCACCTTGAAAACAAAGACAGGACTACATTTGGAGCTTTTTAAACATAGTGTTACCCCTTCAGTTCCAAACTAAGGACACTTAGTGTATCGATGTTGACTTTGATTCGATGCAATAAACAATTGTGGAGAAACTTAGAGGAGCAGGTTCTGTGCTCAGAATTGTGAGTCAAGGGCTATGACCAGAGTCAGTTCCTGTCTTCTAATTATTCACCATATAGGGTGGGAGTGGATTATTTTAGGCCCTGTGTAGATTGGTGGTACCTCTGTTCTCCTGACGAGAGAGCACTTGATTCTTGCAATGATAAGGAGACTGAAATTGTAGAACGTTAAAAGACAACGACCGGTCTGAGGGCTTTCCCTTCCTTTCTTTCTAGCAAATGCAAGTATTACCTGTCTTGTTTCAGAATCTACAGAAACCGGAACTTTTCTGGTCTGAAGACTGTTGGGTCCGGGCGTGGATAAGGCTTTCTTGTGGTTAAGATGGGTGCTGAGAGTGTTAGTCTGAAACTTATAACCAAGTCCCTGTAGAGACAGTGAGTGATTTATCTAAGGCCAGGGATGTTCTTATCCCATTTTCTGCTTCTCTCAAGGCACAGAAACTTTGGGCCCATTGTGACGTCCAATCACTACTTTATATGGACATACTTACGACATTGAGAGACATTTCCCCCAATTTTACAAACCCATCAAGAGCAATCAATTTTGGCTTAAAAACAAAGGGGCCTTAAAAATTTACATATATTGCTCTTTGTTGCAGATAGTGTATCTATTAATGATTCACAGAGGCCTTTGAACATCTCCCTTCAGACAAATCGACAATAGACATTGTACTTTAATTCTTCTGATCTCTAGGAGAAGCAAAAAACCATTACCTGGCAGTGACAGGGAGGTGCTGGACTGATTATAGGAATTTTTTCCCAAGGGCCTCCTAAAACACAAACATACCCAGAACAAACACTAATATAAGATAAATCTTGATAGACGTGTCATCAGAGGTGCATATTTCAAGGTGCCTTTGAGATTTTGAGACCTCATTTTGGAATTCTGAGCAGTCTTAATAAGCACGTCCGTCATCTCAGTGAAGAAGGAGGTCAGCTGGGTGCACAGAGGTGGAACTGATTGGCTAAATTGCCAATAGCCACGGAATGATCCAGCAACAGTCTGGTGCCAGGAGGACAGAAGCAGCTGTATCCAAGCCGCACTGAAATCTGTCTCTAATTACATCCATCCAATAAAAGCTTGGTTATTTACCATTGGAAAAGGGTTCCTAATGGAGCTTACGTTTTTCATCCTTCCAAATAATTCTGCCAGGTTTTTTTTCTTCCCCTAGTTTTGAGGCGCCAAATGTTGAGAAAGCACATTTCCAGAATGTCCTACTTCTTGCCGGATGCGATGTAAAATCATCTAGTTATTGCAAATGCAAAAGCAGACAGTAGTGGTGTCTACTTCTTGAAAAAAGAGAGCCAATCAGTTCACCAGGACCCTACTTGATCCGTGTTGTTGCCCGAGGAGGATCAACCTGCCAAAGTTCTTCATTTATCTGGTGGCAGCCGGCCCAGGTGAACTGTATGTTTCTGGGTTAGTCCTAGTGATTGCTATTGGATACAGGTTTCCACAGTTCCGTTGTAGATAATGCACGACTCCATTAGCCCCAGGAGTGACATTAACAGGTCAATAAAGGCCTCCCAAAGTGTTTTCTATGCCAATGTCAGTTAGCACACAGCAGGACACTGTCAGTCATTCCACGGGTTGGGTCGGCGGAATGGCATTCATTTTCAGAAACTTGTCAGTATTATGTTTCTAAACAGAAGTGTTGCTGTGACACACGGGGATGGCATTGTTTTCTGAAGCTCCAGGCTTCGCCTGGCTGCCTGGCTGTAATTTGAAAAATGACACTCAGCAGTTTCTGTATAACATAGTAGTCGCTATGTTTAGCTTTGGAACCAGACAGACTTTGTTTCTTACGTGATGTAAGCACAAGTTCCCTAAATCTTACCGAGCCTTGGTTTCTGTCGTGGGTCAGGTGGGGATAATGATACAAATAACGTAAAAGGGGTATGGCTTTGCGCCATTTCGGGTGCCGCAGGAAACATAGTCTTGGCTTTGATAGAATATGCAAAATGCTTCTGCGTTGTCTAGCGCACACTTTGTGTTTGATGAGCGATCGCCGTCGTTGTTGGAAGGTGTTCCGGCCCTCAGTTTCCTAACGGAGAAATCGAAGGGTGGCTGGTATAAGCTCTGGCGACTCTGTGAATTCATTGTGAGAACAGGGTTGGATGAACTAATTCTTGCTTTCTGGCGTGATGTGGTTTTCGTAACCCTTATTTGTCTTAGGTGGTTGGTAATGAAAAGTTCTGTGTAGGAGGCATCTTTGCAGACTGTCCGTTAACAAAACAAATAGGACAAACTTCTTTTTCTCTCAGAATTAGCACTTTGCATAGGCCAACCCACCCACTCCCTTCTCTCCATTCTTCTTCAACCCACACAAGCTGACTCTTCACGGCCACCGCTTTTGAGACCGGAGACCTGTCGGCCAGCGGCAGCTGACATCGCATGCTCTAGTTTGCCTTCATTAGGACAGAATCCCAAGAAACGTAATTAAAAGGAGAGTAGGAATTAAACACAGAATGTGGTTCTTTATTTTTTGGTTTTCCTGCTTGATTCCTTTCAAACTCATTAAATACATTAGTAGGTCTGATAAATAGGTGATTGGGTCCCATTTACCTTTGCAACTTGGATCAGCTGGCAATGACTTGCGGAGCATTGTCTTCTGAAGCCTTCGGAGGAGGCACCTAGTGAAATGGTAAAAAAAAAAAAAATCCAGTGGTCAATTTAAAATGACTTCTATGAGTGCAGAAAATGAAGGGGAAGCGATGATACCAACCTTGCCTTAAGATTTTGGGTTAACACCAATGCTAGGACCTCTTGCAGCAAGCATCATTGTTGATCTGTCTTCATACATTCAGGGCTTTGCATTTTGTTTGTCAAACTTACATATTTATTCAGAAGATATTTGTTGAGTGCCTACAACGTTCAAGGAGTCTCACTATTCAACCAGAAAGTGGGTTCCCCTGGCAACATACAAGGTGCATTAAGCTCTGAAGCTTACCATCCACTTGTTCTAGCTCTTCCTTTCATTACCACCGTCTCTGTGCAGGCCCTTTTTATCTTGACCTGGATTGTTATCACCATGGTTTTCTAGGAGAAAGGAAACATGCTCCACTCCACAAACTGTACAGCTGCTCAAGATCTTAAAACCTGTTCTGAGTTCTCCCAAAGGAGGAATGAAGCAATGGTGAGGGAAGAGAGAGACAGAGAGCAAGGAGAGACATATGGTGAAAGCATGTGGAGAAGTACTTCTACTGAGAGATTACTGGGAGGAAAAAAAACAAAAAACAAAAGAGATACTTTATCTTAGGATAGTTTTCAAATAACCACAGACCTCAAGAAAGACAAATTTTTTACTGTCTTGGAATTTTCCAGAAGGATGCATGCCCCTTCTTATCTTTGTAAGGCGTGACAGTCTATGATTGCCACAGTCTCTTAAATGATGTCTTAGACATCATCTTGACCCATTCATTCCATCCATCCCGTCGTTCCTAGAAAAATTTTTCTCTAAAATGTGCCTCACATCCAGCCACGTCACTCCTCTGCTTAACATTCTTGATGGCTTCCAGTGCCTGCAGTAGAAGTTCTTTGTCAGGACCTCTCAGTGCTTTGGGACAATTTGTAAATAGTGAATTGAATGCTGTTACTAATTGAGTTACAGAATTGAAGATCGGTAGTGATTTATCTTTTAAATAAAAATCTCACAATTTTGAACTCCAATATTCTTTCTGAATAGAATCGAAAGAGATGAGGTTATGTGTAAGCAGGAGTCTGTCTTTTTCATGTCATGGAAGGTATCGTGCAACAGCTGTCATCAGCGATGGTGACGTCATTGTTATTTCACTCAAAATCTGGGATTGTCCAGGGATATGTGCCCTGCATTTCATCAACAGTTGCCACAGGCTTTATATGAGAAAAGCCCCTGGCCCACAAATAAAGTTCAAATACCATGAAGACTGTATAAAGACTTCTCTGAGATCTTGCTTATCTCTTTGGACAAATCCTTGAGAATATTACACACCCCCTGTCCCCATCTCCTCATTCAACCTACTCTTTCTGTCTGAAATGCATTTTGTCCCCCACTCCAATCACTTTGGTAAACCCCTCAAATATTTTAAGATGACACTTTATTTCAAGCATTGCTTCCTTTACAAAGTCTGCCTTGATATTCCCTCCCAGCTCTGGTCGAATCAAATGCTCACACAATTGTACAAAACGTGGAAGAATGAGCTGTTTTTCCTCATGCACCTCTCTGTTTTCATTTCTTATTATTCCATTTGGTCCTAATAAGAAGTATCTGTTGCAGGAGTCAGGATAGTTCAGGGCCCGCTATGGGAACAAACATCCCAAAATCTCAGCAGCTTGCAACAACAAAGTTTCATTTATTGCTCGCATTCCATACCCATTGTAAATTGGCTGGGATCTCTTTCTGCATCGTCACTTGGAGACTCAGGATGACTAAGCCATCATCTTAAACATACCTGGTTATCGTGTCAGAGGGAAAAGAGAGGGTTTCATCTAGTTCATTAAATCCCAATGTCACTTGATCTATGAATTATACCAAATAACACAGTCCCATCAAAAAATCACCCCAAAAAACAAGAAATGCAAGACTATGTTGTACATGTAAGGTGGAGAGCCAGAGGTATTTGACCAACAGCCCTAATTACGATCATATATGCCCAACATAAAACCAGTGATGCTTATTTTCTAGAGTTATGGGCGTGGTCTATTTTCCTGGCATATTTACATGACATAATCTGGTTGCAACTGACATTTCCTTAGCAAGGAAAAGGGGCAGGGTTTGGCTGTTGGATTGATAACTAATAGTGTTGTCGTATCTTGTTCCTTCAACTCCTGCATCTACGTTCTGGGGTTAGAAGGGCCTTGGAGCTCGACAAAGCACACAGTATTTTCAGTTCCATGGAGAATCTTGATAAGCTTTCCATAGCTGAACACTGTGAACCATTGTTTTGGGAACTTCCTATATGCCATCTCACTCATAGTCCCCAAACCTTATGAACTTGGCATTATTTTCCAGATGGGGAAACAGAAGACCAGGGAGGTTAAGTAGCTGTGTCAAGGTCACAGGGCTAAAATGTGACAGAGCCAAATTGAATGCCAGCCTCCCTCCCGATTCTAGAACTCTTGCTCTTTTCTTCATTTCTGAGGTGTCGCACATGGAACCCCTAAAATTGTACTAACCTTTTAAAAAGTTAAACATATTTTAAAACTGTACCCACGATCATCTGAGGATATTCTAAGTCTCAGGTTTGTTTTCTGTATGTAAACCACATTTCTTTGTGTTTTAAACACCTCTCTATCTACAGTTTTAAGAGAGGGTATCAAGGGTTTATCTTCTTCCACAGGCCTGTTTTGACAACATGAGGGCATTTTGTAGTGACAGTGTGCTTTAATTCAGAAAAATGGATGGCACGGTGCTTCCCCTGCAGTGGGAGATTTATACTTATTTCCTCCTCTCTGTTAGCAGGATTTATTCACAGGCTCCAAACAACACATGCCAAAGGCTGCTCCCTCCGTCTCCGCCTCCATTCCCCAAAAGAGCTATCGATATTTAATAAATAATCATTGTTATGACTTGAAAATGCTTGCTATACCGCGATCAAACAAGGCAATCAGGTTTTAGTTTTTAAAGCAATGAAAGGTACTTAGTTTATTGTGTCTCTTTCAGAGAGTTTGGGTGGGGGTTTCAGCCACAATGATGCCACTTTATTATGAATTTCTATTAGTTGCATAGAGGGAAATTAACATTTGATGAGTTCTTCATTGATATCTGACATTTTTTTCACTGGCAGACTCTAATAAAGAAGTCAGTTAGAGCTATTAGACATATTTTAGAGGAATTTTTTGATGCATATCTTCGCTTAGATTAAGAAATTTAAATCATTGCTGCTATCAGTGTGAATACTAATGATGTAGCCTGCCAGATGGAAACCTTTCATAAATTTTCACTTCTCTCTTGCAGTTGGCTGTAAATCTTAAGTAAATGACTTCTTGGGTGAACTATGTTGATGTCAGCTTTAATGCCTTATGTCCACACTGATTTCAATGTCATAAGTACCTGGAAGGCAGGCAGCTCTTAATTAAATGTCATTTTCTTTTTCCATTATTGAACTAGAGCAGAGTGCAGAACTCTCCTTGCATTGTCTGTGGTTCCCTGGCAAAGAGCTCAGCTCTCGCGTTGTCACAAGTGGGTTCTCTGGAGCTACTTAAATGCTTTGGTGTCACGCAGTTTCTCCTCTTAACTCTGTCTTCCTCAATGTGTCTTTCAGTGAGTAAAACACTGTTTCCTCAGCCCTTTGTTCTCCATTTTGACAAAACACATTCTGCAGGTTCTTGCCTCATTTGAACAATATTTTCTTCCCCCAGAAACTGATGTTTTAGTTCTCTTCAGGCGTGCTAATCTCCATATGAGAACGACACTGCCTAAAATTTCCTTTTCCCCTACTGGGAGATATATCAGTATTCAGACCGTATCTTCTAAAGGACTTTTCATACCAATTATGAGGAGCTTCTGGTAACTTGTGGTTGCTTATCACTTAAATTTCTTGTGGAGTTTTTCTTTTCTTTTTTTTTTAAATAGAGCTGAACTTTGAAAGGTATTATTCATTTTTTCCCCTTTTAAGCAAAACAGGAGACAAAACAAAATAAAATTAAATGAAAGATTGTTCAAACTTTTTGGTCTTTGGAAACCCAAAGGAAAAAGATGACAAAAAAAAAAAAAAAAAAAAACTCAACAAAAATACTTCGGTGAGTCAATAAATATTCCCGGTAGAAATCTTAGAAATCCTACAGGTAAACAACTTTTTCCAGTTATTGAGTTATTTTCTCACAGCTGTTTATTTATTGATTTGTTTTGCCATTAAGCTAGAACCAAGTGATAAATGTGCCTCCTTTGTTGTTACAGTGTAATGCATTGAGCTTTCGTTGAAGCTTCATTAAAATTATATCTAAAGCGCCGATTATAAGAAAATGATTAATAATACAATAACGTGGAGCTGTTGGAATTGTGGGTTGTTTGGAGTTGTGGGCTTTTCCATCAACACTATTTTGTTCTCTGCTTCCATCCACGCGGGGAAGCAAGTGCCCGTCGCCATGTTTTTTTGTTTTTTGTGTTTTGTTTTTTTTTCCCCTCATCAAGTAACAAGAACCGTCACTCAGTGAAAACAAAGGTAACAACAAAACATTCTAAACCATTAAAATAATTTTCAACATGGTTTCAGTAATTAGTGTATTTCAGTTTCAACAACTATAATTAAACCTGACCTTTAAGCTAATTATGTCTTGACATTTATGATTTTAAACTGGCTTTCCCTGGGGTGATGGCATGTTATACTCAGGATCTAATGCACACTTCTGTAGTATTTACCTGTTGTCAAAGGGTCTCTGTTGTGGGTTGGAGGGGACTGCTCCGCTCAGCATCCTGTCATTGGAGGCCTAATGGCGCCACTCTGAAGGAGCATTATCTGCCACAATATCAGGCTGATGTTGAATTTTTGTAAGAGGGTTTTGATATAATTACAGGGACAGCAAAAACCCTGTTGGAAATTTTTGAAGAATAGGCCGAAAATTAACTAAGAGTTAGAGTGCAGATAAAGTGGGCTTCCTTGGGATCTAATAATTTCTAACAGGTCAGTAGGATGAAAGAAAAACTGAATCAAAGGGGAATTGAGGGAGGAGAAATCAAGATGGTGGACTTGGTTTTGTTGGCTTTCATTAAGTTTGAGCAATGGTGGAGTTTTCCGCGTATTTGCGTGTGCGTGTGTGTGTTCCCCTAGGCAATTTCCAATTCCTTTCTTCCTTCTTGATAATAACAATCATAATAATAATAATAATAGCTAGCGTTTTCCAAGCACTTACTATGTACCAGGCGCTGTGTTAAATTCTTGACATATATTATTTTAACCTTTCTCCAGCCCTCTGAGGTAGGAGTACTCTATCACCTAGCATAGTTAACCTATAATTTTTTATTCCTCTTCAGGTGCTAAATGACAATATATGGTGAAGTCAGGTGATATTTTGAAATATTAATGTCCATGTTTCTTTTCTCCTAACTTCCTCTGTATGATTACCCGCACCCCCCCCCCCTTACTCTACCCCACTCCATTAATCAGAAGCATCCGTGTGGCTTTTAGGAACCACAAGAAATGGCCAGGTTTTATTTTCTGACCTTTAGAGTTGGTGGCATATCCAAAAAAAAAAAAAAAAAAAAAAAGACTGGAAAGAAGGTAGAGTAAGAACCAGAAAGCTAGGCTGTTCCTCTTTCCACCCCATGTAGGTAGGTTCCTGCATGAAAGAGAGGACAATCAGAAAGGAGGATGGGTGACCTTAGTGGAGGGAAAGTGGGAAGGAGATGATTAATGGGGGAAGGTGGTGGAGATCATGTAGAGAGGTGGTATGGGGTGAGTGGTAGAAACAAGCAAGCAGAGCATTAGGGAATACCCTGGAAGCCCAGCCCTCAGTTTGCTACCAGTGGGGAGAGGGCTGTACATTATCAGGTGGGCAAAAAAGCCATGTTGGTGAAGCCATTAGTCTCATTACCTTGTGAGATATGGACTTTTCTTGGAGAGTTGCCTCAGATAGCTCATGGATTATAGATGATGAAACTTCACTGAGGCCATCTAACTGCTCTGGGTGGGGGCCGTCTACTTTTTTCTGTGGCCTAAGATACACGTAAGCGTCCCAACATATAGGCTAGAGGTCATAATGTCCAGAGAGGCAGAGATGTTGTAGGAAGGAAAGCCTGCGTTTCATGCTTGAATGGAACTAGATGGTGAGGGAACTCTCTCCTGATGTACGAATTGAGGTTTAAAGTTTTACAGGGTATTTATTTGTGACAGCGATTTTGGCACCCCCGTACCCCCTACACACACATACAAAACTATCCTTTAAGACTCAACCAAATGGCTCTTAATGG
This sequence comes from Prionailurus bengalensis, assembly GCF_016509475.1. NCBI lineage: Eukaryota > Metazoa > Chordata > Mammalia > Carnivora > Felidae > Prionailurus > Prionailurus bengalensis. The sequence continues at coordinate 184,357,505 of NC_057344.1, read as the reverse complement.
TGGGATTAGAGGCAGGGGGATATTTGGGTTCAAAAGGGCATTCTAAACTTCCCTTAGATTCAAACGTATGGGTTTTTTTCTCTTTGACTATAAGGATGCATCTGCTTTCTGGGAAGCCAGGAAAGGTTAGAAAGCAAGGTGTTTGCTTCACCATTGTGTGGTGTGAAGGAAAGGGTAGACCAAGTGTATCCACTGACAGAGCAGTGGCAGTGGGCTTGGGACTAGGACCAGTAAACCAAAAGGCGAGCCTGAAGACACAATGTGGGCAGAAAATTAGAATGTAAATATTGGCAAAGCTACTCTAGTTTCACAGGTATTTTGCAGTTTTCCTTAGCACTGTCTTCTTGAGGATATGAAACTTCTATTGTAAATCGTAATAAACCAAGTTTATTCTGTGTTACTGGCCAAGTTAGTTTTTTTTTTTTTTAATTGAGAGAGAGAGAGAGAGAGAGAGAAAGAGCACAAGCAGGGGACAGGGGCATAAGAAGAAGAAGAAGAAGAGAGAGAATATATATATATATATATATATATTTAATTTTTTGTAATGTTGGGGTGCTTGGGTGGCTCAGTCAGTTAAGCGTCCAACTTTGGCTCAGGTCATGATCTCACGGTTCATGGGTTCAAGCCCTGCATAGGGCTCTGTGCTGACAGCTCTGAGCCTGAAGCCTGCTTCAGATTCTGCGTCTCCCTCTCTCTCGGTTCCTGCCCCCACTGGTACTCTATCTCTCTCTCAAAAGTGAACATTACAAAAAATTAAAAAAATTTTCCTGTATGCCCATGTGATAGAATGCAAGTTTTGAAGTAGGGGTAATTGTTAGTTTTGTTTAGGTTTGTTTTGTTTTTCTACCCGCAGTGCTTGCTACTGGTCATAAATGCGTCTGGCTGGAAAAGCCCTGCCTTGGGGAGTTTTTCCCCCTTTCATGCATGGGCAGTCCGTGTGTGGCCACTCCCCCCATGCTTGCTGTTTGGGCATCTTTTCTTCCCATCAGCATGTGGAGAAGGCACTGTCAGCCAGCTGATGACTCCAGGTATGTCTGCTTCAAGGAGGACCCCAGACCACTCCTGTGGTTGGGTTACAGAGAAGCTAGGTGGGTGGACCAGTGCTTAATTTGTTCTCCCTCTGGGCAGCCTTTATAGCAATGGGTCTGCTACTCAACAGCCCCTCAGAGGAGACAGACAAGTCCTTTCGGCACATGTGTTTCATGGGTTAGAATCGCACAGGATTCCTATAGCTCTGACCTCCGGTGGATTTATTATCTGGGTCTTGTAACTCCTGGGTGTCCTAAGGACGATAATCTGTAAAATGTGTGGTGGGTAAAATAGCTAGCCAGGGCCAGATTCCCATTCCTGTTGTGTTATTGACCTGTAGCTCTGCCAAGGAGGCTCAAAAAGCTGTAAATCTGGTGTGAATTTACAGTGGCAGACTGAAGTATAGCCAATGACAGGATATCCCCATTGCTCACTAACAGGTGATCGCCAACATACCAAGACCCACGAAGATGGCTTATCATGAGTTAAAAATTGCATCCAGTTTAAACTGGTCTTAACCCAGCCCAGGTCTAAATATTCATTGTATATTTACCTCTGTGGCTCAGACCCTTTCTGACCTCGATCTTCGCATTTCTGTGCTAACAGTTTATTCTTTGTCAGTAATGATCCTTCTGGAGCCATTTGATTTGTCTGTGCAGTGACACATGATATTTGGGTAAACCACGACTTATTTCCTCTCTGGCTCCACACATGGAGTTTGGTGACATGTTTCACAGAAGATCACCTGTGACGAGGACAAAGGTCAGTGGAAAGCTGTTCAAACAGAGAGGTTGGCCTCGAGGAGCCCATCTGAACCTCAACTCTCGACCCGTTCATTGACCGTGTTTGCTAATTGGGCCTTCAGTGCAAAACACGAAACAATGCTCAGCATTGCTAACTGTTTGTTTAGCCAGAACATGAAAATCAATCTACTGATGACCAAAAGGGCAGAGCAAACAACATCCCTGTGGAGTTGGGTGTTTCTGGCCTTGGCATTCAACAGATGCGGTCTGAGAGCTCCCACAGTCTGTGTGCGGGTTCAGTTCACGTAATTAATGCAAGGTTGGCTTCTTGCATGTAGGGCTGCAGAGAGGTGGATAGAAAGTGAGGGAGCCCGAGGTTAGTAGAAATAAGTGAGCTGCGAAGGTTGTTTGGAATCATTGGAAATGATGGTGTATATTCTGATGTCATTCGATGTATTCTTTTCTTTAATCACTTCTCCTTACTGATTTTTTGCAGCTTGCGGAGAAAAAGAAACAGCACAAACCCCAAACCAAAACCCCCTTTCTCAGAATAAATTCTTTGGTTAGACTCTAAGGAACTGGCTTGTCTGGCTGGCCGAGGACCAAAGAAACCTGGCAGCTTCTGGGTCCTGAAGTTTCCCCTTAGAGCTCTCCTGTTGTCAGCATTTGAGAGAGATAAGTCAATTGATCTCATCTGAAAACCACATGGAAAGTAGGCGTGTTTTCATCCCACAGAAAATGGAAAAATAAGCTCTTGACTTTTCTCAACTTAATGCTGTCAGATCCAAAGGAAATTAAAGAAACATATGTTTGAATTTAGGAACCTGATTAAAGAAACACCTTGGAAATTGGCCCCCTTGAGCTGGACCTTCTTAGGTAGAATTTATTAGAGGAATCCCAAGTGGCAGGCTTCCCTTTTATTTTCTCTTTCTCATTTAAGACAGGAAGCTCTTTGTTTCTTTCTCAGATGCTTGATGCTAAAAGAAGTACAAAACAGGGAAGCACATTTTAATCAGGGGGATATTTTCAAGGCTTGCAACAATAAGTTGCACTGCATCTATCCAGGAAGACATTTTATTATTTTTTTAAATAACGGTCCCTCTTTTTCCTGCTGTCACTGTTGAGATTTATCTCCAGCCAATCCCACTTCACACGCGTCCTTTTTAACAAAGGAAGGGAAGAGAAAAGAGAAAATAAAGAAGGAATAAATCGACTGTAATGTGGCAGATGCCTTCCCCTCTGCTTATAATTGTGTAAAGAAACAATATGATGCAGTAAAACTCGGAGGATTTTATTTGGTTTATTAGCTCTGACTGCATCTCAAGCTGTCTCACTGCTCCAATTTTAGACAACACATGACATCATAATTGCTTCTGGCACTTTACAGTAATAGATACTGGTGAGAGTTTTTTAGCATTCCCCCCCGCCCAACTTTATGAGTACTTCTTTGGAAAATAGCAAACTCTCACACCTCTCATTTGCAAAGCATGCACATTTGGACTAAGGTAGTTTTCCATTATGTTGCTTGCAGAGATATCTGCCCTATTTAAGTTCAAAGGCAGCTCTCTTCAATTCACCAAATAGACTCAGGCTTTTGCATCACACCTACCAACTTATTCAGCACTGTATACCTGTCCAGGGTCCTGAACCTGGGCGGTTAACAAAATTAGCCCGGACCAGGGCCGCAATTAATGTATTCTCAGAAAATCCAGATCCCTAAAATGATAGCCTGGATCACTTGTACTGTCCTGAGATAGTATTTAGATCCCCAAAATATGCGGAGAGATTTACTTTCCCTCTGCATGGATGACCTATGCTGCGTACTTAAGCCTTGGCTAACGAACCAGTGACAGGGAAATAACTAAATGAGGCTACCATCGCAAATGTGGGTTTATGACTGACCCAAGTAGTGGATGATAAGGGCATCTTTATAAATATGTGAAGTTGATGCAAGCTGTGACTGCCACACAGCAGATTAGCATTGTTAAACTGTGTCGCAGTCCAAACAGTGCCTGGCTTGAATATTTATTACGTTCTTTAATCTTGCTGAGCAAACAAGCTATATTTATCAGCAAAGGAAAGGAGCTCCCCTTTCAAGGGTCAGTGTGTCCAGAGAGTCTTCATAATTATTGTTAGAGAGCTGGCAGTGTTGGTGGAGATCATTTAAACCCTCCTTCATATATGGGGAAAGAGAACCAGAGATGGTAAGTGACTTGTCCAAGGTCACATAGCTCCGAGGCAGTGGTGACAAGACTGGCCTTCTAGTCTTCTAATTTCTAGGGAATTGTTCTTCTCATTGACACAAGTGCCCTCATAACTGAGGAGCAGCCTGTGAACCTACAAATGGTTTCTGCTGTCCTGCGAAGTCATATAGTGATAGTGATCCTGAGCTACTTTATGTGTTCTCTCTCAGATGTCTCTTAGCGGCGGCCTCTGGGAGGAACAGAGCAAATTCCCACTGCCTGGGCCACAATTAGGATGCTATGATATGACCTTCTCTTTGCCTCATTGAAGTTCTCTTAAGGCTCATTTCTTCAAGACCTTCTCCTCACTTGTGGCTGGAAACGGTATGGGCATAAATAGTTACATGTTGCAATGTGAGGCCAGAGTCAATTGGAAACAAACACTCTTCTGGGTTTGCAGGACCCCCCCATATGTGTTGTATGTGATTGTTTACACTTTCTACTTAGAATTACCATCTTATGTTCTCACATAATACTGCTCTTTACTTAATTGCAAATGTCCAAGATTGGTATTATTACCTGTTTTACAGATGGGTAAACCAAGAGTTTAAGAGACTTATGTAAGGTAAATGAAAACTAATTAGCTAAATGACTGAGTAACCAGTATTGAAGCCAAGATATCTAATCTCTTATCTGATCTTGTTTCTACCCCCACACAACTCCATCTCCCTAAAACACCTTGCACGTAAACAATGATTAATGAATTTGTTTTGAATAAATGAGGCAAAAACTGACTTCCAAATGCTTCCAATTTCATATTCAGAAATACCTTAATCTCAGGGCCCTAGAGTGAATTTTTTATCTTCCACACAAAATCTTCTTTCCAACTTTTATTCCTTCTTTTATCAGGAGACACCCTGCTTATCTGTGTGCCCAAAGCAAAAACCTGCAAATCATCCAAGATCCAGGGAATCATCCCCCAAGTCTGGCTTATTCTGTTCTCTATGTATCTTGTTTCCCATTCTCTCTCCCTGCTGCTACTGTCCTAGATCAGGTCCTCATTATCTCTGAGCTGCACTAATGAAATAATCTTCTTAGAGGACTCTCTCCTTACGGGTCCCCCTCTCCTCTAGCTGGTTCCTCACAGAGCTGTCAGTTCTAACTCATGAATCTGATTGTGGCACTCTCTCCAACGATGGATCCCATTTTTTAAGGGTCAGAATCTTAAACTGTTTATAGGGCATGTCATCTGCTTCATGAACTGGTCACTGCTTGCTCTTAATGGAGTTATCTGTTGCCCGTCTTTACTTCTCAGTCTGTATTCTAGCATTGTTGAGCTGTTGTTATTTGTCCCACATGCTCTTCCATACCTCCAAGTCTTTTCATGTGCTGTCCCCGGAATGTCCTCCATCTTTGACAGAGTTGCACCTAGATAATGATACTGTGAAGACATGTAACCAGTTCTTCTGTGATTAAAGTCCACGTTCTTTTCACGATGTTAGAGTGGCATTTAAAAGCAGCTCCCGAGACTTTTGCGTCCGGGAAATGAGAGACCACTCATACTTATTACAATCGCTAAAAGTAAAAAGAAAGACTATATCAAGTGTTGGTGAGGATCTAGAAAAAGTGGAACCATCGTGCATTGCCAGTGAGAATGCAAAGTGGTGCATTTACTTTGGCACTTTCTTTAAAAGTTAAGCATATATCTACCATATTGCCTGGCCCTTCTAGTCTTCAGTATGTAGCCAAGAGAAACGAAAGCATATGTCTATACAAAGGCTTGTAGACCAATGTTCATAACAGTTTTATTTGTTATAGCCCCAAAATGGAAACAACGATAATGTCCACCAGCAGGTGAATGTATAAACAAATTGCGGTATATCCATGTAATAGAGCGCTACGCAGCAATAAAAAGGAATGGACTATTGATAAACTCTACAATATAAAATAATAGCAAAATACGGTGAATGATAGAAGCCAGAGAAAAAAAACAGGGCATAGTGTATGATTCCATTTACATAAAAATCTAGGAAGTACAACTAAATGCATAGTGATGGAAAGCAAATCAATGGCTGTCTGGGATGGGGATGTCAGGAGGAAAGAATAGGAAAGAAAGGGAAGAATGGATTAAAAAGAGGCATAAAGAAACTTCTGGAGGTGATGCATTTGTTTGTTTATTATCTTGATGGTGGTTATGCTTTAACAGCTATATCCATATGTAAAAACATTGAGTGATACATTTTAAATATGTATAGTTTATTATATATCCATTAACCTCCATAAAGCATTTTCAAGAATCATGCTTTAAAAATTAAAGACAATGAATTTTTCATCAGGTTCTAAAACTTAAAAATAATTAACTTTTAGATGTGAGAAATTCAAGCATTTGGATGGTGGCATGGTCCTGGTCAGAGAATCCTTCTTTTCCCTTGTCTGTCATTAACACCTAGGAGTAAGGCTCGTTTAGGCTATACCGAATGACATTCCCAAGTAAAGTCTTTCTTTTTTTTTTTTTTTTAATTTTTTTTTTCAACGTTTATTTATTTTTGGGACAGAGAGAGACAGAGCATGAATGGGGGAGGAGCAGAGAGAGAGGGAGACACAGAGTCGGAAACAGGCTCCAGGCTCTGAGCCATCAGCCCAGAGCCCGACGCGGGGCTAGAACTCACGGACCACGAGATCGTGACCTGGCTGAAGTCGGACGCCCAACCGACTGCGTCACCCAGGCGCCCCATGTCTTTCTAGGAATAAATTTCATGCCTAGAAATAAGGAAAGAGGTGGAGCATCTTGCTGAGAAGAATTAAGAAATTCCAGACAGCTTCATCTGGGATTTTCTTCCTGTATTAGTCAGAGTAGGTAGCAAAATACTTTAACAAAAGTACCCAAAACATCAATGGCTCAAGACAATGAAATGTAATTCCCACTCTCTGCAGGTGCTTGGCTGGCAGGGCTCCACGTGATGATTCAGAAACCTCTTGTACCTGATCAGTAGGCAGAGGAGCAAGGATGGCACTTGAGGTGTTACACAGCCTAGGGCTGAAAGTGGTGGACCTCACTTTTATCATTCTGGAAAATGGGACCGTATCCCATCCTCAAAACCACACCTAATACTAGCTGTGTGTCCAGGAGAAAAGAGAAATGCCTATCGGTCTATACCACGCTCCTCAATCTTACCTATACCTCACGCATTTCTGAAGGAGCCAGTATACCATTTGAATAAATACACTTACTCATTATTTAATAAATATTTTTGGTGTACTTCCTGTGTGAGAGTACACAGTAGACCTGGTCCCTGTCTTCATTGTAATTACAGTATGCCAAGGGAGTATATTATACACAAAGAGAGAGGAATATTAAAAAGATAAATTTATCGGGGCACCTGGGTGGCACAGTCGGTTAAGCGTCCAACTTCAGCCAGGTCACGATCTCGCGGTCCATGAGTTCGAGCCCTGCGTCGGGCTCTGGGCTGATGGCTCAGAGCCTGGAGCCTGTTTCTGATTCTGTGTCTCCCTCTCTTTCTGCCCCTCCCCCGTTCATGCTCTGTCTCTCTCTGTCCCAAAAATAAATAAACGTTGAAAAAAAAATTAAAAAAAAAAAAGATAAATTTATCAATGATTCATTGCAATTCAAGTATTACGAGAAGAAAGATCAGACAGAGTACTCATGGTCTTTATATGAAAAAGGTGAACCTTCAGTCCTCCCAACTCTTCTGTAGAGAATGCGTAAGCGTGGGGGCACTGAGCTGTCCTGATGCAAAATGCCCAGGCATTCTTGCACTCCTGGAGTTTACAATGAGTTGAGGAAATAAAACACCTATGCAAAGAACTCTAATAAAAAGTGCCGTAAGATTTTGGAGTGGTGACAACCAGTTACCCACAAGGTCTGTTTCTCCTATCTTCTGGTGAGAAGCTGCACTTTCCGGCTGTGCTGGTTAATTTTATGTGTCATCTGGGCTAAGGATATCCAGATAGCTGCTAAAATGTCCTTTCTGGGTATGTCTCCGAGGGTGTTTCCGGGAGACATTAGCATTTGAGTAAGTGGACTGAGTAAAAAGATTGCCCTCATCATTGCAGGTGGGCACCGTCTAATCCACTGAGGGCTTGAATAAAACAAGAAAGGAGGCGAAGGGCCAATTTCCATTTTTTGGTTTGAGCTGAAATATCTATCTTTTCCTGCTCTCAGATATCGGGCTCAAAGGCTTGGTTATCAGGTCTTTGAACTCGAATTGAAGTACACTACTATCTTTCCTTGTCCTCCAACTTGCAGACAGAAAATTGCGGGATATCCTGGCATTCATAACCACATGAGCCAGTTCCTATAATGAATCTGTCTATCTATCTATCTATCTATCTACCTATCTATCTATCTATCATCTATCTATCTATCCTATTGGTTCCAATTTTCTGGAGAACCCTGACAAATACACCATCTTTTTCATGCAGTTGGGCATAGTCATGTGAGAGTTTTTACCAGTGGAATGTGAGCAGAAATGATATTTTCAAATGTTGCCTCTTTGGTTTAAAATAACACCATTGGCCCTAGATCCCTGCTATTTCTTTTTCTCCTGATCTGTACCTGTGACCCAGCTTCAACTATGTGAAAAACGACAATGACTAAAAGTATGGTGGGGACAAAAGATGGAAGAAGTCTGGGTATCTAAACGATGGGGATCAACCTGGACTGCTTGCTTGTTTCAAGAATCTTATGACAGAACGCCATAAACTCTCATTCAAGCCACAATATTTCTGGGTCTTTTTGTTACAAGAGCTTAGTCTTCACTCCTAAGTCATTCTAAGAAATACAAGAAAATAGAATGACTTTCAGAGGAATGAGATCCCTTCCTGCAGTGATCAAAGGATGCTTTGTGGAGAAGGTGACATTTAAGCTCAACCTTTTTTAATGGGTCCAGGAAGGGGAATTTCAACAAAGGAATGTGCCTAAGCAAGGGTATGGGACTAGGAAGGCATCAATTAACTACACAGTCACATTATCACATACAGCTAGAGACAAATTCACCCTCTTTTCCCTCCCGCCGCACAGAATGCAGAGTTCTCTAATTTTAGAAGTCCCTTTTTTGTTAGTTCCAGTCTAAAGATATTCAATAACCTGTAGGGCTGGCAATGTACTTAAAATTATTTTTAGACTTTTTTTGGTGAAATTTGCCGTTATAATTAATCTTCTTTTCTAAGACTGCTCATAATCCCTGAACTCTCACTGCAGTGAAATGCAGGTAATCAAGATAATTGGCTGTCTGGTTCAGCCTCAAGTCTCATGATAACCTGGGCGATCTTGGTTATTGAGAATTTGGGGCAAAAATCCTCTGAGCATCTCTGCGTCATCTACCTGTACCCACTTTATGTGGGGCAGTGGGTATAGCTAACACTCCTTTTAATTTAAAGAGATTTTCTTTGTTCTGGGCTGAATTGTGACCCTACCCCCAAATTCATATGTCAAAGCCCAAACCCCAATACCTTATGGTGTGACTGAATTTGGAGATGAGGTTCTTTAAAGAGGTGATGCAGTTAAAATAAGGTCTTTAAGGTGGTCCCTGATTCAGTTTGACTGGTGTCCTTATAAGAAGAAGAAATTTGGATGCAAAAAGAGACAGTAGGCACGCATGTGCACAGATGAAAGACCATGTGAGGACAGACCTAGATGGAAGGAGTCCATTTGGAAGCCAAGGAGAGAGGTCTCAGAAGAAACCAAACCTTCTAATGCTCTCGGACTTCCCAGCTCCAGAACTTTGAGAAAATAAATTTCTGTTGTGTCAGCCACTCAATCTGTGGGATTTTGTTATGACAGCCTGAGAAGACCAATATAGCCTCTTTCTTACCCCCTTCACCCCACATCAATGTTGAGTTTCTATAATCCTTGGAAGTCATGATTATGAGAGTTTGCTCTATAGTTTAGGAAGTGTTTGTTATATATATGATCTCATTCTAATTTAGGTAACTGTGACAGATTCTGGTATCTGTATCATTATTCCCATTTTATAGCTAGGAAAACTGAAGTCCAGGAAAGGTGATTGGCTTGATTGCTTGAAGTCTTGCCAACGTATCATTACGGATCCAAGAATCAAGGCCAGGTTTCTTGATTGTAACTTTAGGGCTTGAAGATAATGGGCCTCCTCTCTAAAGAGAGGAGGTGCTTTGTCCCTGGAGGACGGCTGTCAAAATCTCCATTGCAGGGGCACCTACATGACTCAGTCCATTAAGCACCTGACTCTTGATTTCAGCTGGGGTCATGATCTCACGATTAGTGAGTTCAAGCTCTGCGTCAGGCTCTGCACTGACAACATGGAGCCTTCTTGGGATTCTCTCTCTCTCCCTCTTTTTCTGCCCCTCCCCTACTCATGTGTTTTTTCTCTCCCTCAAAATAGATGAACTTCATTAAAAAATAGGCATGTGTTTGTTCTGGACACATACTGAATGGGGTAAATCTTGGGATGTCATATGCTATTGCATGGCCTTGAGCAAGTTAGTTAATCACTTTGTGCTTTCGTTTCCTTATTCATAAAATGAGGATAAGAGCAATGCTAACTGCATATTTTGGTAAGATTAGATGATATATGTTACATGCTAACTAGGTATCAGTTATTTATTATTATAATTGTTATTATTTCCTGCTCGACTCTCCTCAACTAATTCCTGAAAATTCAAGATTAAATCCATTCAAGTTTTAGATTGTCAATTCCAGGCGAGGACCTCCTGGAGAATTCCAGATTCTCTGCTTTAACACTCCCTCGTGAGAGAGGAACTTCTAACAGACAGTAGAAGTCTCAATACCTGGGTCAGATCCCACTGACTCAAAGCCCCAAGTTAACTAAAATTTCTTTCTCTTCTTTTGCATTTTGTCTTTGAGAAAGAAAGAAATCAGAAGAGGCAGTTGATATTTATTTATGGAGTAAAATATTTAATGAGCACCTACTTTGCATAACATATTCTACTGGATGCTGTAAGGGACCCAGAGACGAATCAAATGCTTAGTCTGTTCTCAAGCTGTTTACAGGTTAGGAGCTAAGATAGAACATGTACATACAATTTTAATGTAAGGCACTGATAATAATAGCAATGAGAGTGATATACGTATTTTTCCAAACTGTTGGAAATCAACTTTTTTTTTTTTTTAAATCAGACAGATCATAGGTTTGGTGGATTTTGTGCTCTATTTTCTACTGTCTGTACAACGAAAGTAATGTTAAGAACGTGATCCCTGAGGGCCTGCGGGATCCTCACTTATTACTGCAAGATTCACTTATGATTCCCTGAACTGATGTAGGAAAGATGTGGAGCAAAGAAACAAAACAAGATTTTATCCTGCACCACCCAGAATCAAGTCACCAGGATATTCTTGATCCGTTCCTGGCTAGGAGCCTCCCTGACCCACATGCAGGCCAACAACGCATTTTTTCAGTGGCTTCGAAAGTTCTCAGTGTGTTGGAGATCTTTAGGGGAAAAGACAAAAAGTTCTTACCGTTTGACTAGACAGATTTGCAACCAAGGGAAAAAAGAGAAGTGATAAATAATAAGGATAGTTAATTCTTACGACAATTTAATAGGTGAGGGCAATATTGCCGCAACATTTTATAGATTAAGAAATCGAGGGGCGCCTGGGTGGCACAGTCGGTTAGGCGTCCGACTTCAGCCAGGTCACGATCTCGCGGTCCGTGAGTTCGAGCCCCGCGTCAGGCTCTGGGCTGATGGCTCAGAGCCTGGAGCCTGTTTCCGATTCTGTGTCTCCCTCTCTCTCTGCCCCTCCCCCGTTCATGCTCTGTCTCTCTCTGTCCCCAAAATAAATAAAAACGTTGAAAAAAAAAATTAAAAAAAAAAAAAAAAAAGAAATCGAGGCACAGAAAAATCCAGTAACATGCCCTATATCGCACAGTTAACAAGCACTGGGGCCAGGATTTTAGCTAATTGCAGCGGTATGCAGAGAAATCATGCTTAACCCTATGTTATGCATTTGGCAACATAGCACATAACTGAGCAAAGTAAATGAAAAGGCAACTCACAGGTAAGAAAATGTAATGGATGATAAAGATTTGAAAGGATTTTCAGGCTTTCTAGTAATCAGAGAAACACAAACAATATTAAAAAAATATATATATATATACACACCAGTTGTATGTTAGGGATTGTATACTATCTGTTAAAATTGCTCAACTCTGCTGTTGAAGCAGGAAAGTGGCCATAAAAACATATATAAAAAAATGGATGCGGCCGAGTGCCAATAAAACTTTATTTACAAAACAGGCAGCAGGCCAGATTTGGCCAGAGGGCCAGAGTCTGCTGACCTCTGTATTATGATATTCTATGCAATATGATGTAAGTATACAAAAGAACAGATAAAGACCATGAAGGAATATCTCAGCTAGAGTATTAAGAAAAAAAATGCAAGTTTCAGGGTAATGCACATGGTAAAACCCAAATGTTGTGAAGAATTATGTATCCAAACATACATGAGAGTTGTGTATGAGAGTGTATCCAAACATACATGAGAGTTGGGAAATGTGTACACAAATTTATAAATGTTGGTATAGGCCAAGTGTGGAATCATATACTCAGACTCCCATCATAGGCTCCTTCAGAGGTATGATTGGAGTGAAGCAGGTAGAGACAGTTGGCATTTTATACATGTGCTCTGACTTGTTTGGCTCTAAAGACCCACAGATATTATTAGAACTGAAGGAAAAAGTGTATCATAGAAAAAAGAAAAAAAAAGGAAGGAGGAAAGAGGGAGGAAGTGAGGGGAAGGGAAGGAAGACAGAGAGGGAAGGAGGAAGGAAGGCAGGAAGGAAAGGAGGGAGGGAGGAAGGAAGGAATCTTCGTTGATTTTCAGCTTTCCAGTTAGAGAAACAGTGTGTAGGAAGGAGAGCCCAGAGACGGCAGACAGATTTTTCTCGGTGAAAGGCAGGTCACGATATGTGCCTGGCACAGAATACAGGCCCTCAATAAATTCTTGGCAGATGAATAACTTCATGAGGGAAAGAGAAAAGATCAACGGCTTTATGAATTTTTTCCCTCCCCTTTCTAATTTTTATATGGAGGAAGGAAGATTGGCCTTGTGGATAAAGATATGTAGTTGAGTTTGCTATGCCTCTTATTGGCTGTGGAGCCGCACAGTTTCTAAATTCCCCGAGCCTCAGTTTCCTCATTTTTGCAGTGGGGACCATAATAGTAGGTATTATTATTAGCAATAGTAGGCATGTCTAGCAAAGCACATGTAATGGTGCTCAGAACAGTGTTTATATTGAAAAGGTTGAATCGGAGGCTGTTGATATGTGACTCCGTCCTATAAAAATGGCAACTTAATACAGTAAAACTCCATAAAAGTTAGATCTTGCTTTGCAGGTCTTGCCAGTCTTGGGGGGAGGGGCGCGGGGGTGGGGGTTGGGGAGAGAATAAGCCGTGGGTATGAACATAGTGCCCTAGAGCAAACTGTGGGCTGTGGAGACAGACCTGGGTTTTGCCTCTGCTTCCACTCACTGTGTGACTTTGGGCAAGTCATTTACCCTTGGGAGATCAGTCTCCTCATCTGTAAAATGGGGAAAATAATACATCTCCTCCGGTTGCTATGAGACTTCCACAGAAAATACGAGCCCCTACGCATGGCGGAGCCACAAAGAACAGTCATATCATGGTTGACCCACGTGCCCTTCCTTTCCCTTGGGTTGCACACGTGCCCTGCTGTGTGGCTGTTAATATTCTCCTGGTTTTGGGGCGCCTGGGTGGCTCAGTCAGTTAAGTGCCCGACTTCGGCTCCGGTCATGATCTCGCAGTTCGTGGGTTCGAGCCCCGCATCGGGCACCGACAGCTCAGAGCCCGGAGCCTGCTTCGGGTTCTGTGTCTCCCTCTCTCTCTGCCCCTCCCCTGCTCACGCTCTGTGTCTGTCTGTCAAAAATAAATAAAAGCATTTAAAAAATTAAAAAAAAAAAGATTCTTCTGATTTTGTTTCCCCCGGTGGAAAGAAAACTTTTCACTGCCATTTTGTGGCCTCGCTTGGAGCTTTTGCCTCCAATCCAAGCTTCTCTTTTCCCTGGGGATGTCTACCAGGGACACCCTCTTCTCTTCCTGTCCCACCCGAGTGTCTCTCTAGTTACTACATATCTTGTAGAGGACTGACACCTTCGGTGTGTGTTTCCATCTGCCCCGGGTCTTGGAACAAGACCCTCAAAACGTGTCCCTCACGGGCGACCCCCTGCATCCTGTGATTCCAGGCAGAATTGGGGTACCTGGATCCTCCTCTCATTGAGGTGAACTTCTGCCGCACCCCATATCCGGTTCCTACATCCTTTCGTATACTCTTCGGCCTTATTTCTGTCTCCTAAAAGTGTCTAAAAGTTAGATGTCTGAGGATCTAACCATCTTTCCTAGCATTCCCTTCCCGTTTCTCCTCAAAGTTCTGCGAGAGGAACTCTCAGTAAACTTATAAACAGCTTTAGCACTTCCTACCCCCAACCTTCCATCTGAAGTACACAGACCTTTGCTTCACGCTGTGCTATAATTTTCTTGGAAATGTGATTGCAGGGCAGCGATGGGGAAACCACTCATGGAAACGAACGGAGTCTTTTCCTTCCAGTTTTCGTATTTTTGCTGGTGGCCACGGACTTTGCCATCGATGAGGAATGACTGGGGTCTCAGGCTCAGGAAAACTCCAGGTAACAGTGAAAAGATAACCAATTCTTTCTGCTCTGTCAGCTGCCAGGTGCCCTTTCCTGCATGAAAGGTTAGTTGAAAATTTCTGTGTGTCTGGCTTCATAAACACTTACTAGCCCCTATTCATCTCACCATAAAATAGGAGGTTCAGATGTACTTACACCCTCTGATCTCTCTGAAGTTTGGCCTCACTTTGGTTGAACAGGAGGCTTCTTTGAGGGGGAGTAATGGTACGTGTGTCCAGAGATCACAGAGCGGACTGCGTGACTTAAGAACATGACATTCAAAACTCACGCGGCACCCAAGGAAAAGCAGTTTTAAGGGCCAAAATCCTAAACAGATTTTGTTCCGTACTCGTCCATCTAAACAGCTCTTTGCTTTTGTTTTTGTTTCTTCCCTCAACTGTTCACCCTCTCTAATTCTTCCCTTTGGAAGTGTTTGGTCCCGGCATTCGGATGTCTGGGTTGACTTATTTTGCGGGTGACTTGGGAAAATCACCCGACCTTTCTGAGTTCTAGTTTACTTCTTTGCAAAATGGGGATAAAAATAATGTTCTAAGGAAGTTGGGGAGAATTGATCTTCGTTGACTTCTGATGTGCACCGTGTGTTTTTGTTACTGCACGGATTTTTATTGTGTTTCTGTCACCTGGGATGGTATGTAGCATCCAGTCTTCTTTCCTTTAATAGCAGTCAGTTTCCTCTGGGGGATCTAAGTCTTCCCTATTATGTGTATTCTCGGTGGGTCTGTGGATCCAGGAGCCTCCTTCCTCACTACTGGAGTTGATGGGGTCCTTTTGCCAGATTTTTTTTTTCTTTTTTGCTCTACCCAATATACCTAAAGGGAAGTCACATTCTCCACATATGGTTCATCAGACTTTTGGCGTGAGGATCGTAAATATCAAACAAAGTAGCCGGAAGATCTGGCTAGAATTCATTCGCCATGGGAGCAGCTCTGCTCTGGGGCTAGAAGAGTGCATTCTGCCATGAACATTCTCCGGGAGTCTCCAGGTTCTTATCTGGTGCAAGCCCATTCCTTCCTCTTTCACACTGATCTTTTTGCTTCCTCCATATTTTCTCCAAATCTTTTCTTTTCTTCAAGTCTTTTGTTCTTATTTGTTTGCAACCAAAAGTATTCCTACTTACCTACACAAACATCGTTTTATTTGACCCGGTTGGTAATCCTATGAGGTGGGCACAATAATTGCTCCCGCTGTCCCAATGAGGAAACTGAGGCTACGAAATGTCAAGTAATGTACCCGAGTCGTGTAGTAGGAGGAGAAGCTGGAATTTAAATCCAGATGAGGAGGGAAAGATCAGGCATTGGAAGGCACCTTGCACAGTCCTTAGAACATAGGAAGCACTTATCAACATTAATTGATTCTAAAATTTTAATTCTAATTCTGAGTCTTTGTGTTCAGTGAAAAGTGACTGCTTACTGTGAGACAAACAAGTAACATACCCGGTATGAGAAAATGTAAAACAAAACGATGATTCAGTGATTCATAATTCTACATGAATGCTGTTCATCGTCTTTGTTCGTTTCCTGAAACTTGGGCTTTTGGGGGGCACGTTCTCTGCTCTGAAATCTTATTGCGTTTCCGGAGAACATCGGGATATTTGGGCACTTGAGCTGTACTGAACAAAGTCGATTAGAAACTAGCCACAGGGTTTGGAGTAAAATCCTTTTCTTGTGGCTCAGTGTGGCTCAGACCCTGAGACAGCCATGGCCGCAGCTTTAAGAGCCCACTGATGTGTTTGTTCTGCCTCAAGCAACAGCAACCACTGAGGTTTCCAGCCATCCTTGAAGATCATATGCCAGTAATGGTCTGGGAAATATTTCCAAGCTAATTATTATTATCATATTTTTCAGAAAAAAAAATAAGTTTATTTATTTATTTTGAGGGAGACAGAGACAGTGTGAGTGGGGAAGCGGCAGAGAGAAAGGGAGAGAGGATCCCAAGCAGGATCCTCCCTGCCAGGGCGGAGCCCGACGCTGGGCTTGAACTCACGAAACCGTGAGATCATGACCGGAACTGAAACCCAGAGTCGGACGCCTAACCTACTCAGCCACCCAGGCACCTCCACGAAGCTAATTATTAACAGAAATTCCACAAGATAACGGTCACTACTCATCAGGTGTTTAAAACTGGTAAAAATCTAAACTGCGTAGCAACCATTTCGATAAACACTGTTACTAAGTTTTATTTGGACTTCCCTCTGTATTTCTCAAGAGCACAGTGTGATTTCTTTTCAGGGATATTTTCATTCAAGCAATATCAGATTCAGATTTACTTTTTGTATATGCTTGGTGTCATACTGATGCACAACAAAACCTCAGGCTCTTGAGTGTGGATTGTGCATGGAAGTGGTTTTTAATAGAATGAATTCCTGGGAGAAAGTCGAACAGTGTCTGTTCTTTTCCTTTCCTTCTTGAGGTGTTTTCTACTTTTCCTTTCTTTTTTTTTTCCTTTTCTTTTCTTTTCTCTTCTTCTTCTTCTTCTTCTTCTTCTTCTTCTTCTTCTTCTTTTCTTCTTCTTTATTTTTGTTCCAAGACTAACGTAGAATGGACTCCAGGTTCCTTGTGGGTGATTGTGTCAAACTAAATCTGACCTTTTCCAAAAAGTCACTCTGGTGATGAAGGACAGACCTCGCTGGGTTCTGCCCTTGTTTCTTACCATCAGCATCGTGCTCTCCACCTGCCTCGCAAGGATATTTTCCAGTGCAATAAAGTGGTGTGGATTGGGAAGACTCAGGGATGGCCTGACTTTCTGACTGTTTTGCCTCGGTCAATACGTCAATAATCAGCGGGGGAGCCTGTACCGTGGAACTTAACCCCTGGCCTTTGCACACACTCGCTCTTCAGCTGAGTCCCTGATCATGCTGGGATTGGCTTTCACATGTACCCCTTGTTAAGGTTGTGGCTGTGTTTTAAAATGATGAGACCAGTTTGAATGAAGTGGTCTGGGAGAGAGCAAGCTTCTCCTGGGTGGTGCTCAGTAATATTGGTCTAGAGATCTGTTATTCTTACAGAGTTCTGCTTCCAGGATTTCACTAGCATCTGGCCAAGCACTGAGTGTGTCCTTTAATAGGGGAGAGTTTTCTTTATTGGATGGGCATCATGTGTGGTTTCACTTTTTTTTTTTTTTTCTGGAGGATCTGCTGGCTGAATCATGACATACACTTATCTTCTGATGAAAGGAACGCCTTTAGGGATGACTTATTTTATCGAATAATATGTCTGGATGAACTTGAAAGAGGGAATTGAGGCAATTGTCTTCATTTTTCATATAAAGAATAAGTAACATTCCTTCTGTAACAATCAGTGCGCTGAAAACAGTCTTAAACCAAAATACTCTACTCTCACGGAGCTCCAAAGAAATGTTTACAATCTTTCTTTATGTGGGGAATTGCAAACGTAGAGTTTGCGAGTACTCTTGCGTGTTAACGCATTACTCTAAATTTAGGATGCATTAATAGGAGGTAAAGGGGATGACCGCTGTAGCTATGACATAGGAAATATAAAATACATTTAAAGCATTTAGACAGTAATCAGATAATGGATGATAATTATTATTATTGCTATTGATTCTTGAAAGAGAAAACGTGTGGAGAAATGCAGTTGAATTCATTTGACTTTTCAACAGTAAACTGTTACATTTTGATAAATGATGAAATCATAGAGCCCTGGATGTTAAGTGACTTGACCAAAGCCAATGTGGTGGTTTCGAAAATCGCGTTGTAAATCACGGACTTTCCTCCAGTCAAGAAAGAGAGCCCAATTTCTTTTTTCTTGAGTATGGACAGGCCTTAGCGGCTTGCTTCTACTGAAGGTAACGCAGCAGAAGTGAAGACGCACGTCGGTCCAGACCAGGTCCTAAAAAACAACACATCTGGCGCTACAGAAACCCATCTACTGTGTCCTGAAACTTACAAGGAGGAAATACGGAGAACTGATTACTGTTGTGTATGATAGTAAGTTTGGTGTGGTTTTCATGCAGCCAGTAGATAACCCAAACCCATACTAATATAAGCACCAGAATTAGAACCCATTTTTTAAAAATTTTGTTTTACTTCTGTCCATTGCTTTTATTGCTTCATTAGAATAATTTCTTTGACTTAACATTTGGTTTAAATTAGAACTTACAAAATGCTTATATTCTGGGTACGCTGGTGCTTATACTTAGGTACGATGTTCAGAAAACGAGATAGCTGGGAAGTATCAGGGAAGCAATGATTTATTTGAACCTCCGGATTACGCAGATGAATAAATCAAGCCTCAGAGAGTTCATTATTTAGGACCATTGTAAGTGATGAGACGCAAGGCTTATTTAAAAATTGTTAAGTGCCCGTGTGCTGCACTGTAGATGGCAACGATATGAGCAATGCGCTCAGCCACATTGTCCCCACACACAACTGGCCAACAACGCATGGTTAGTTATTATCAGGTTCACTTGATCAAATAATTGGACTTGTGCTCGATCTTGGAAGGCCTGAGTTACACCCGAGGAATACATTTATTTTCTAGTATCCACTTCATTTTGTGCTTTGTCAACAGAAGCAAAATATTCACTTAAATGCACACGGCAGTGCACACACATACGCTTATCCACTTGTGTACTTTTACATTACGGTTTGCAAGCTTTTTTTCCTTTTCTCTTGGAGGCTATTGAAAGAAATGAATTAGAAAATTGAAAAATATAAAAGCCAGAACCAAGGGGTGTGAAAAACAGGGTGTTTACCGAAGAAGACAGTCTTCTGTGGGTCGGTGAGGGAATACACATTGCTACCACCGACTGCATAGTGGTCTCGGAGAATCCTGGGGGAAGACTGTAAGAAGGTGATTGGGGATTTCTATTTTTTTTTTTTTTTTTTTTTTTTTTTTGCTTTTGCCCGCTCTGCATATATCTGCCTGAGGGATAGACAGCTAACCTCAAGTTAGCCGGATTTCTTTCTCTTTATGCTGCCGCCAGTGTTTTTTAGTGGCTGTAGCTCTTCCAGTTACCTGAGGCTGAGAGAAGGAAGAGGCCTTGAGCTCAGCAGCCTGGGTGCAATTTTCTGGGTGCCCAAATGCCCCTTCCTTACATTTGTAAATCTTTTACACTTTCAGGTCTAATTCAAGTTGAACTGTTTGGGGCTGTTAAATATCTTTTGTTCTGACTTTGGTTGGTGTTGAAGGACTGATTTGTGATTTCCATAGATTGCAGGCACTTTTCCACTCGCCCCCGGGGGTAGGGGGGGAGAGTTTTCCTTGAGAAAGAGGACACGATCATTTCTGGATATAATTTCTGAATATGTCTGAGGCCTTAGCATCGAGGAGGGCTTGGGTGTTTTTCTTCTTTATTTTCTTGGTCATTGGCTTAGAACACAGTAGGCACCTCTCTGCTTACGAAGGGCATGAAATTAGGCACCTGTTTTTCTGGTGCTATAGTTCAGAGAGTTGAGTCATGTGAAAAAAAAGCTAGGTTCAATCTTAGCTCCGTCATTTATGACACCAGAGTATATAATTTAATTTCCCGGAACCTCAGGCTTCCCATGTGCAAAATGGGAATAATGATAGTTACCTATTAGTTACTGAGATATGATTCAGTAGCTATCAATCCAGCATTTGGGAATGGTTTTTCTTTTTTTTTTTTGTTTTTGTTTTTTCTTGTTGTTGTTGTTGTTGTTGTTTGGCTTTTCTCTTTTGCTTTGCTTCTTCGTAACATCACCTAGGTCAGAATTTGAATTTCATATACTGATATTCAAGTTGAGAAAGAGAAAATACGATGATTCCGTTTTTATTTTGCATGTAAAATAAAGTTTCAAGTTTCAGAAATTTTCACTCTAATGAAAATGAAGTTTCTCTGCCTCAGTCTCCTCTGTGTCAAAAATTGTGTTTCCAAAGCCTCTTAAGTTTTCTCCCGTCCTCTCCCCATCCACGTATATTTCCTGGGAGATGCAGTACTTTAACCCCTTCAGGACAAATGAGTTTTAGAGGCAGTTGAAACCAGTCCTCCTGACCAGAGTATCGCTTTCAGAGCAGGAGATGAAAGCATATTACTAATGCTGTGCTCGATTTTTTTTCAAAGAAATGACTCCTGCTGAGTTTTACTGTTGCCAACATCACCTTCCGTGTTGGGAACACAGCCATCGTTCAGGGGCTGTAGGTTTAGTGCCCTAAGTATGAGATGAAGACATGACAATTGTTAGGATTGGTAAAGTGGTGATAAATATCCCTGTTTCCCTTTTTTTTCTTAACAAAAGATTGCAATCCCATACATCATCAAAATAGAATCCAATTAAATTTATGGGTGTGAAATTAGAAGGCTTGATGCCTGGCATTGCCGAAGGAAGACTGAAGTTTCTTTTTGCAGGTTGCAGTGGAGATCTGTTGTAGAAAATCTAAGAAACAGAACAATAGAGCTGCCTCTAACGTGAAAATCTGTCGTTAAGACGACGCTTGAAAATCCTTAGGAGGACGGCTCATTGGAGGCTGGCATCTGTGTCAGGAAATCCACTGCGGTTAGTTTTTCCCCCAATAGGGGAACAGATGGCTCTTGCTTTCGTTGGGCATCGGGGGAAGCTGCTGGCTTGCATTTGGGGCAGGTGTGTGAAAAGCAGCTTCCCGTCAGTTCGTTAGCCTGACATTCACACTCGCTGTGGTGAGGGGAGAGCGCGCGTTGCAGAGACACATGGGAATCTCCCAAAGGTAGCACAGTCACGGCCCTATGTCACTCCCATTCCCAGGCGTAGCGTCAGAGAATTTTGGTTGGAATCAGTGATATTCCTCCGGTCGTTATTTCTCTATCCCCCAGTCTTTTGGCTTTCCTTCTCTCTTTTTTTACCCGCAAGCACATATTTAAAGCATAAGTTACATGTGCATATAATGGAGCTCCCCCCTGAATATGCATTGAACTTCTGTCATTTGTTTTAAATTCCTCTGTTTTCAGGCTCAGCCTCCATTAAAGTTTCCGGCGGACTTCTCTCTTATCCCTAGAGCCCGGAGTCACAGAGGCTGATAGAGGCTGATGCAAGTTTGCTGAATGGCTATGGTCTTCGTTCTCTGAGACATTGATCCCTCCTGGTGTCTGCTCAGCTCCACAGGGGACCACGGAGCTTTCTTAGGTGGGCGAGGACTGTCTTTTTTGTTCAAACATGTTCGGCCTTTTACTCTGTCATAGTGAATAATTTATTTAATACAGTCAACTACAGTCAGGCAAGAAAAAAAAATCACTTTGTGTTTCATCAAAGCAAAGACAAAACTTTCTATTCATTCAAGTAAAGATGTTTTAAAACAGTGCCAACTAAGAGGAGTTGTGTTTCTTTTTTTTTTTTTTTTTTTTTGGTTCAGAGACTGGACATCTGATGCACTGCAGTTGAACCTGTGACCTCTAAAGTTTTGAAGTAGCACAGAGTGGAAGGACTTGCAGAAGGAATTGAAAAGAACGTACGACTTGCAGCCAATTGAGTATGACTCATGCACAAGGCTTTAGCTAATAAAACTGATACTTACTATAAAACAGATCCTGTTATAAGAGCTTTTCACATAGCAGCTCCTCCTTACTCTTCCCCCAAATCCTATGAGACGAGGCTATTGTTACCTTTATCTCCATTTTTAAAAAAATTTTTTTTAACGTTTATTTATTTTTTTGAGACAGAGAGAGACAGAGCATGAACAGGGGAGGGGCAGAGAGAGAGGGAGACACAGAATCTGAAACGGGCTCCAGGCTCTGAGCTGTCAGCACAGAGCCCGACGCGGGGCTCGAACTCACGGACAGTGAGAAGATGACCTGAGCCGAAGTCGGCCGCTTAACCAACTGAGCCACCCAGGCGCCCCTATCTCCATTTTTTAAATATGAAATTTATTGTCAAATTGGTTTCCATACAACACCCAGTGCTCATCCCAACAGGTGCCCTCCTCAATGCCCGTCACCACTTTCCCCTCCCTCCCACCCCCTCCATCATCCCTCAGTTTATTCTCAGTTTTTAAGAGTCTCTTATGGTTTACCTCCTTCCCTCTCTGTAACTTTTAAGTCATCCAGAGAAAGACAGATGCCATATGTTTTCACTCTTATGTGGATCCTGAGAAACTTAACAGAAGACCGTGGGGGAGGGGAAGGGGGGAAAAAAAAGTTACAGAAAGGGAAGGAGGCAAACCTCTGTCTCCATTTTAAAGTCTTGTGGAAACAGAGGCACAGAGAAGTTAAACAACTTGCCTCAAGCCACCCAGCTAGGAAGTGGGAGAATGGGGATTTGAACTCGGTATTGCAGCCACCATTTATCCACAGTTCACATATAAAGTTACAAAACAAGCTCAGATTCACCTACTTATAAGCTGAAGATTCAGGGGCTTGGGGCCAGGTTTCACCAAAAAAAAAAAAAAGGCAGTAACTGTCAGAATAGCATTTTAAAGAGGGACCTGAATTTCAGCTGTGGTTTTGTCTCACACAAGCTCTGTGACCTCATGTCGGTCACCGATCTTCTGAAAGCTCGGTTTCCTTATCCATAAATCGGAGGGGATGATATAGTTCTGCCTGCCTCCTGGGTTTGAGGACAGGAGGAGGTGAATTACTAGAATAGGCGAAAGCTTGTTTCTCTCCAGTGTCCTTGGCAGGGAGTAAGGGAGCCTGTTTGGATCATTTCCCTCTTTCATTTTCTGAGAGACAATACAGTGAGCTGCAACCTGGGAGACTTACTGTCCTTTCACGAGCGGTGGAAGTTACTTCCCAGGAGGGACTCGGGCACTGAAGTCCTTGGATCTGCCTCATCCATCTATGTGGCGGTGGGCTTTCTAATTTTCCTGACCTTGCTGGGGAGCCCAGTATTGGGTAGAAACCCAGAGGAAACAAGAAAGCTGCTTAAAATAAAACCGGATTCTTTTGCAAAGGGGATAACATAGTTTGAGAAAGAAAAGCGTCTCCTAAAATAAGCGATGATGGCAGTCCCTCTTGATGAAGAGGGTGTATTCCCACGAGACACTTACAACTTTATAACCTGGGATAGTGGAATGCAGAAGGCTCCAGTGCGTATTTAGGACGTCCTATAAGGGCTGATGTTACTTCAAAACTCATTAAAGTTGACAAACATGACATAAGATCCTTGAGGTAGGATTCTGGGAGACGCGGGTGGGGGCAAGTGAGGGCAGAAGTCGGACTACGATGATGAAGAACGGGATTTATGAGAGAGAATTTGGTACCAGTGGAGGTACGAATTGTAGGCTGGTTTGTAGAGTAGATGGGGACATAGGTGGGCTCCAGGCACTGGAAAGGGGCAATTCAATTGGAACTTGGTGTCCTCTCTCAATGGGTCCTAGGACCGTGATTTTACTAAATTCCTATTTCAGTTATCTGTTGGTTTTGTCTGTGTGCGTTCACGTGGCCGCATTGAGCTAGAAAGTTGACTGGAGCTCGGGCTCAGCGGGGACAGCTGACATGGCTTGGCCTATTTTTCGCCATGCTCTTTCATTCTCAAGGAGGCCAGACTGTGCCCGGAGGGGGGCAGCAGTACTAGAGGACAAACCCCAGACTTACAAGTTCCTTTCAAATCTCTATTTCGGTCATGTTTGTTGATGTCTCATCGGCTCAAGAACTCCACGTTGTCAAGCTCAGAGTCAATGCCAGGAGACTCAACAAAGATGTGGGTGGTGGGAGGTCTGATTCATTGGGGGAGATCAATTTAACAGCCTATGATAGTCTGCTTTCTGGTCTTTTCCCACATGCAAAAACACTCATCACTTCTAAGACCCTCAGAGTCTCACCTGATCATTTGGGTGCAGCTCTTCCTGGTCTTGAGATCGTGAACTACAAAGATAAGTTACCTGATCCCTATAGCAAATACACAATGGTGAGACAGAGGACAGAGTCAAGATAATCAGAGTAGAAAACCTAATGCAAAAAGGACAGAAAGATAGGATATGAGGGTGATCTGGCTCTGACATTTGTCGCCCCACTGATCACCAGGGTTAATCTGGCTGATCTGTCTGGCAAGGTGGGTGTCCCCTTCCTCTCTCATGTCCCTTTCTGGTTCCCTCCCAAAACCGCGTGCTCGGTAGAAGAGGATGACCGCCCCTGACAGACGAGGGTTGTCCTTTGGTCAAAGGTATACTTATATATGAGTAGCTGCGTTCCCCTTCTGGACCCTCCAAACAAACGCTCAAGGTCCATTTCTAGGAGAACATGAGGTGGTCAAACTTCCAGGACTTCAAGCACGTCCAAAGGAGGTGCTGTGCGTGGCAGTCTGCCGTTCTTGGAAAAACAAAACAAACTAAACAAAACAAAAAACAAAAAAAGAGAGGGGGAGGAGGAGGCTCATAGCAGTCCCTGGTCCGTAACAGTTCTGAACTCCAGCCGGGCACAGAGCACAGGGGCTCCTTACTCTAGGGAAGAGAATATTCCTTGACTAGGGCTCAGTTCTTCTCCATGGGAGTGGCTCCCTGGCTCATTGCTCTCTGTGCCTCCTGCGTCTGTCCTTTGGACTTGCTCTGTCTCAAAGAAATGGCCTGTGTTTGCAGCTAAGTCGCGTTCCCAACGTGCTCCCTGCTTGTAGAATGTTGGGGGCCCCAAGCCTTTTTTTTCATTTTGAACTGTCTCTGCCCCTTTTAGCCCCAGCTGATACAAAGCTTTTACATTTGGCCACTCAGTGGGAATTCTGTGAGTCCGACTGGGTTCACCTCATGCCCCTAAAGTCACATCCATAATTCTTTTTGAGACAGACCTCTCTCTATTTTGGGCTAAGTGTCAGGGTGCTGGAGAACATAGCCTTTAAGATTTTTAGAGACTCTTTATTCTAGTTGAGAGGGTCTAACTAGGCACTCTGCTAAATCTTGCTGAGGTCTTTAACAAAAGGTCTTATAGATAAACTTTTGATTTGATCTCAACCTTGAGGTCATTGCTTCGTTTTTGAATCTTTTACTGACTAAAGATAGTGAACATGTGAAATAGTTTTGTTTTCCAACCCAGTACATCCTGGTTCTTCTATATTTCCTTGAAATTCTGCTTGCAGACTGATCAGTTCTCTCTGTAGCTAATCTCTTTCTTCCTTCTGTAACACAGCCAGTAGCACTGTCAACATTCTGCCTGGAAGTGTCCTCAGTAAGATGTGCGGGTCTATTTTCTATCTTCCAAATTAATATAGGCAATTGTTTTGCAAGGTGATTTTATTAAAACCAGGGCCATTATCTTTCTAACCTCCAATGGCAGTATCTTCACGGTGGTAAACAGAGCAGTGACCCATTAAGATGCCCATGGTTTTTTTTTTCCTTTAAAATTTTTCAATGTTTATTTATTTTTGAGAGAGAGAGACAAAGTGTGAGCAGGGGAGGGGCAGAGAGAGAGGAAGACGCAGAATCCGAAGTAGGCTCTGGGCTCTGAGCTGTTCGCACAGAGCCAGATGCGGGGCTCGACCCCACAAACCATGAGATCATGACCTGAGCCGAAGTTGGATGCTTGACTTACTGAGCCACCCAGGTGCCCCTAAGGTGCCCATGTTCTAATCCTCAAAAACTGTGAATATCTTCTTTTGCATGACAAAAAGGACTTTGCAGACGTGATTAAGTTAAACCTTACGAGATAGGGAGAATGTCCAGGTTATCTGACAGGCCCAATGCAATCACAAGCGACCTTACAAGGTGAAGGGAAGAGGGAGGCAGGTAGGCAGAGGAAAGGAGATGTGATAATGCAGTCAGAGGAGAGAGAGACTTAAAGACAATACCCTGATGGATTTGAAAATGGAAGAAGGGGCCACGAGTCAAGGAATACAGGCAAGAACATGTTGGACAAAGCAAGAAAAGGCCTTCCCTGTACCTCCCTGCAGCTCTGTTAACACCTTGGCTTTAGCTCTGTGAGCCCCTTATGGACTTCTGCCATTCAGAACTGTAAGATCATAAATCTGTGTTGTTTTAAGTCACTAAGGTGATTTGTGACAATAGGTGATTAGACCCATCCCATGTAACGAGTTCAAGTAGACAGAAGTATGCGCTGAGAGATTCCCAAGAGAATCTAGACTCAGAGAAATAAAAGAGGAATTGTTTTCTTTGCTTTGCTTTTTTTTTTTTTTTTTTAATTTTTGAGCCCAGGCCTCCAGTTGGGGTTTCTGAGTTTTGATGAGAATGGGCAGTTGGCAAAGAAAGTGGTTTGGTGTTCTGTTAAAGCTTCTGTGAGCTATTGGCCATTACTAGAATATTTTAAGCATTTTCTACATATCTTGGTCCCTCTTCAATTCTTCTTTTCCACTAACAGAAAATAAAAGGCTCAGAAAAGATACTGTTTGGTAATGCAGCCTGGCAGACAGAGTATTAAGATCCCTGTAAGTTAGCCTAGCTAAAATTTGTATTATCTTAACCATGAAATTTTAATGAATCAATGAACAAACGAGATTGGTGTGATAGAGCCATAACCTGCAAATCTTTTGTCTGTCAGTTTCATGCTTGGGGGATTATTAATGATGGCTATTTAATGCATTTATGTGGAAAGATACCAGTTCATAGCAGAGAAGTAACGGCTCTCACGGAGAATCGAACTCTGGGGTGTGTGGAGTATGAGCCAGTCAAATCATCTGAGCGCTACTTGGTCACTGGGGCTGGACATCAAGGATGCAGGTTTATATAAGAAAATCCCAGCGAAGTATCACAGCTCTTCTGAACACTGTAGTTTGACAAAGGGACATCTGAGTAATTTAAAATAAGCTGCCCAAGAGTTTCCTAATTTAATTTCTTATTTTAACTACTGTGAGAGTTCAGGGTGTCAAATTGTCTGGGGAATATTAAAATGAAAATGAGGATCGTAAGTAGAATTTCCATCTTTTCTTAGGGTGGAAGAAAATGCCTGCCATTTGTGAGTCTAAGATTTGTCTTTTATTAATGAGAGAAGAGGTACTTCTAGAATGTTCCAACGAGTGTGTGTGTGCACATTAGTGGTGCTCGGTCAGTAGGGGTGAATTACTGGGCCATGGGCAAGGGCATGAAGCAGTGAGGTGTTGGTAAACGTTGAAGAATCGGCTCTCAGGAAAAAAAAAAAAAAGCCCGATTGGTAGCGTTTGCCGTTTTCTGTGATGTAAAAACTCCTACTGTGACCAATTTCAAACTCCCCGGCTGAATATGACTGAATACGGATTTAGGAAGAGATGTGCCCCGTTGGCACTCATCAGCTGGTACAGTGTGGCACCAACAGTCACATCACCGCAAAGAGATTTCAGGGGCAGAAGCCACTCAGAAGTCGCTTCCATCTGGGGCTCTTCTAAATACCTGCATTTGGACTTTAAAACATTGTAAAGACAGGGGCACTTGGGTGACTTAGTCACTTAAGCTTCCAGCTTTGACTCAGGTCATGGTTTCGCAGGTCATGAGTTCAAATCCTGCACCAGGCTCTGGGCTGACAGCTCAAAGCCTAGAGCCTATTTGGATCCTGTGTCTCCCTCTCTCTCTGCGCCGCCCCCCCCAAATAAATAAACATTAAGAAAAACATTGTCAACACAATGAAAGGGAGCAGTTTAAGGATTTACCTTCCATCAATTTTGTTTATGTCTTTTGTTTTTTACTGTCCAGATAAAAAATGATTTAAAATTGCACTGATCACAGGAAGGACAGTGGCATTCATATCCTCCTAGAAATGTCTAACATTAAAGACCACTGAGCCCAAGTCCTGAGCTGCCTTGAGTGTCCAGGTGACTAACCAAGCAGCCATGCCAACGGGCAAATCCATCTAGGTGATTGGAACGCTGGCTGGATTTATTTATTGATATTTTTTATTGAACTGTGATTCCAGGTTTAATTTTTCAGAGACATGTTATATGAGAGATTAAAGGACTTTTTTTCAGTGATTCATTTGAACCAATTATGAATAAGTTGACATCCCTGGGAAGCCTTTGAATATTTTATTATGTTCACTGATGGCACTTCTAATTGGAGATAGCTACACTTACCTACTCCAAATCACTCTTTCCCCAGTGCAGCCTCCCAACCCAATCAATCTTAAGCTGCTCTATTTAAAAATTATTCTAAAATTATTCAAACCAGACTGGGGATAAGAGAACCATATGATGATACGGTCTCATTGTTCTGAATTCCTTAAGGTCGATGCTGCAAGCATCAGTCCTGACCTACATTCACGATAGGTTGGAGTGGAGTTCGTCTGAGGAGGGGCCCCTGGGGCTGTGCTTAGTCGGGTTGACCCAGCTCTGTCTGGGAAGCATGTGCTGTACGTGTTCCCCGCAAGGCAACTGTTCACTCATAATTTCAGCAGGATGATAGCGTCCGAGCATCTGAGGATGCCTGGAGTGACCCTGCTCCTGAAGGGTGAGTTATCCGGTTAAGTGTGTGGTGCTGGGTTTTCTTTTACTCCAGGCGACAGCATTAGGCCTGCATCATCTGTCATAATCCAGGCAGCGAAACTAGGGGCTGGGGTGGGAGGGCTGATTAAGTCACAAGCCCACCAGGATGTTTAGAACAATGCGTAATAATGTGTGTTCAAGAATGCTCTTTGCCGTTGCTTATAATAGGTAAACAATGTAATAGGAAACAATGTAAATGTCCTCAAATAGGAAACTAAAAGAAATTAAATAATGGCTCAGTCGTCCAATGGGGTTTTATGCAATCACTGGAGATATTAATGCAGATGTATATTTTTGTGTTAGTTGGGGTTCTCTGGAAAACTGTAGTTACTACATATAAATATACGCTGAGAAAGAGAGAGGCAGAGAGAGGGAGAGAGATTAGAAGTTGGTTTATATGATTATGGAGGTTGAGAAGTCCCAAGATCTTCTGTCTGTAAGTTGGAGGCTCAGGAAGCCAGTGGTAGAGCTCCGGCCCACTACTGAAGGCCTGAAGACCAGAGGAGCCAGGCTAGTGGTGTAAGTTCCAGTCCTAGTGCCAGACGAGACCAACCTCCCAGCTGGAGCAGTCAAGCGGAGACAGTGGATTCTTCCTTTCTCCTTCTTTGGTTCTAGTCAGACCCTCAAAGGATTGGGGATTGGATGATGCCCACCCACAATGGAAGGGCAATCGGCTTTCCTCACTCTACTGAGTCAAATGCTCTTCTCCTCTGGAGATGCCCTCCCTCACGCTAGAAATAATGTTTAGTCAAATGTAGGCACCCTGTGGACAGTCAAGCTGACATATACAATTAACCATCACAACTTATTAGCCCCAAATAAGTGAACGATGTATATAATTAAGTTAAAATCATTTATAGTGTATTTCATGTGAATAAAAGATGCACATGCACACGTATAGATGACTGGAAGGGTTTGGGGAGCTGGGGTTATGGACATTTTTTCTTCTATTTTGTCTCTCTGCATTTCTCCATGGAACGGACACCGTGTACGAATGAAATAATAGCAAAAGATTAAAAATGAAAAAAAGCACAATTGTTATAAAGTTTAGGAGAGACATTTACGAGGTTCTGGCCACGGCCCTGTCTCCCCGGGGCTTACTCCACTGTCCCCCCTTCCCGAAACATCTCCCATTTCCCCCATCCCTTGAATTCTCCCTTATGGGAATGCGACATGAACCCCATGGAGTAGATGGAACGGTTTTACTTCTTACACCTAAAGATTCTCCTCAGGACCACATGGGGAAGGTAAAGCCTAGGATACCAGAGTTTTCTCATGAAGGTCAGGGAGGCAGGAGCTATTTTAAACATTCTAGTGGGAAAGAGGGCCACTGCCAAAATCCAGTGGCTGCCATACAGCTGATGGGCCATCCTGGCTGCCATCGTCACCGACTCTGACACCCAGGCCTTGTTCTCAGTTTCCCTTGGCTTCTCTTCCATCCCTTCCACTGATGCGCTCCCTCCACGAGAGCCCGCAGAGCCTGGAGAGATCCTTAGGTAGCTAATCAGGATGCAGCTACCCTCTCGGCTCAATCCTACTTAATGTCTATGTCAGCATATCTCTCCCCTCCTAGGTCTCCATCTTCAGAGCTGCAGTTTTGGGCTTTCCTGAATGGAAGCACGTCTCAAGAGGAGGATTAGCCACTTGGCTAAAGAACAAAGAATCAATTTAGTTTAAAATAGTTCCTGTAATGGTGGTATTTTGCATCCGCAGTAACTTTCCGAGGCACCTCCTGCTTTTGTTTGAAATCCTCAGGGAGCCTAGAGAGGGTTGCTTTCCACCATTAGGCAGGGAGAGACAGCAGTGGACCCAGCTTTCTGTGGGGGTGGAAACCAGAGAGGGGTATCATTTTTCAACCATCTGAAATGTGACGGTGACTGCGTAGGGTGTTTCTTGGGTGGTTTTTTTTTCCTTAATAAAAAGAAGAAAGAAAATCATCAAAACCCAGAGGGAGAGGGAGAGGGAGGATAGCTAAAGAATTTACAGTCTTGCCTAGCCACCGACTCATTGATTATAAGAAATGATCTAACAAGGTCCCCAGGCACTGAAATATAGCCCTAGCAATGTAGGGACTTACAACTGATGTTTTCAAGTAAAAAGTCTCTCATTGCACGGTTAGCCAAATAATTAGGTCATGTATTTCGTTCGAAGTAGAAATCCGGAAAAAAAAAAAAAAAAGAAAATGAAGTCGAAATCCGAATTTAGGCAACACTATCTAACAACCGAAATCAGGAATAAGGCCAAACTTTGAGGTACATCAGGAAACTGCTGGTTAGATGTCCTGACAAAATTTCCCTTCCCCACGGGATTAAAGGACACGTGCAATTCTTGCATTTTTTTGGTTTGTTTTCCTCTTCAAGAGTTTAAAATGTAAAGCAATAAACACGCTGATGAAGATGAAAAAATACACAAATTTCTGAGCAGCTGCTAAGGGGCAAGCACCAGGTATTTAGTTATTTTTTTTTTTCCATACGATCATTGTGAAATATAGACATGATTCGTATTCCCACTTATCAGATCCAAACGCTGAGGCCAAGGAGTTTCCTCTTATGCAAGACCTTCCAGCCAGGCAATCGTTGAGCCAAGGTTTGAGCTTTGCTGCTTTCAGGGTGCTTGGCTTCCAATGAGCCCCACGACCTTCCAGATCTGTAAACCACATCCATGTATGAAGAGACCGTTGTATTTTAGAAACCGTAGAGATGAGAGTGAAATTATCTAAGAAGGATTTGTTTGGCAAACAAATGTCAGGTGCATCAAGCGTGTAGGTGGGGGGGCAGGAAGTGCCATAATGGAGTCTATGCAGAACCCGGCCAGATGCTAAGGCATCTGACAACTCATGGCAAATGGCAAGGTTTGATGGTGAGCAGAAAGGTTAGGGTGAGAACAAAGACAGGGGGGGTTAGCTATAAGTTCTTTGGAGGACCTGGAACTGCCAGACTATTTCCTTAGTGCCCCGCACAGAGACTTCCTTGTATATTCTCTGTTTCTCTAAATATCTCTCAAAGGAGGGAACAGAGTACTTCAGGGCATGGATGCTGACGACCTACGCTGAGGCTGAAATGGCCAGAATAGAGTCGAGCTCTTCCTGTCCCATGTAGCTCCCAAACTACTTAATAGGGGTCTTATCAAAACAGATTTGGTTCTGGGGTTATAGAAGGGAGGTGACATACATCTTTAGACTCTCAGGCTTAGATCATCTTTTCATCTAGGGAATAAATACCCAAATACCTAAGCTAAAACTCTGAAGCTGTACTCAAAGCTTTTGCACATGTGTGGGTGCATACATACATACATATGAGGTGCATTATATGTGTATATGTGTATATATCATGTGTCTTGCAGCTACAAATATATATAAGGCTTGTTCCCATACAACTCCCCTCCCCACTCCGCGCAGACCATCATTTCATAAAGCTAAGGTTGTAGCGATCCCAGGGAAGGCTGCGTGTTATGTATTTTTCAGAATAAAAATTTACCCTCTTGGAGGCAGAGCCCCAGGGCCTTCTGGGGAGACTTCATTTTTAAACAACTGGTTTTAGAATAAATGATTACGAAAGTAATGAATGTTCGCGTCAGGAAATCTGAAAAAAAGGGTATAAAAGGCCAAACGAGAAAATGAAAATCACCTGCAAGGAGACCTTTTGGAGAGGAAAGGGATCCCTTTGCTCTTTCAATATAAACTCCTTTGCATTCAATTCAATTGGAAAGGCATTCTCCATGCCCTGCAGACCTCAGTGCATGGCACCAGCGGGGGGGAATGCATATTGGAACAGCACCCAGCTCTCTTCAAGGACCTGGTAATCAAGTGAAGGCTATGAGGACTCTCCTTGTATGAAAATACTGAGTTACCTCAATGACTGTGTAATGAGGTTCAGCCTCATCCCACTTGTCATATGTACCAAGCCACTGAGGGCTGTGGCGAAGAAACGAGGCCTTTGCCACTCCAAACACAAGCTAAATAAAATGTGAGAACCGCCTTTGATCCTTTGTTTCTATCATCAGGCTCCAAATGACGAAGTTCAGGAGGCGAGACAGGACTGCATTGCGGTAAACGTCTGATGGCAAGGTGCACTAACTTGCCTTTTCATTTGAGTGACTTGGGGAGGAGGCCACTGCCAGAAAGATCCGATGCAGATCGGGGCAGACTATTAACCAGCTGGCTGTACCCCACGTGCGAGCTGAAATCACCCTTACCAAATTGCCTGAGACAGGTTGTGCAGAAGCTATCAGCTGCTACTAGCTTCTGACTTGCCACTGGTTTTTTCTAGTCATTTCTTATTATTGTCTTTGTGCACAAACGTGTCTGTACAGATGACTGCATTTATTCTTTGGGTAATATGTACTCGGGAGGAACTTATATTTTCAGGGGACGATGTGGGGTAGAACACAAGGCTGTGGTGGGCAGTGGGGAGACCACAAATGAGTTTAACCGTTATAGGTGCACACAAGGCAGCCATGTTTACAAACGATTCCAGGAACCCATCTGTGCCTCCTGGAGGTTGTTTTACTGACTCTGCAGGGGGATCTTTGCTCGGAGGTGGTGAAGCTAGAGGTGAGACAGGTGCGGTGCAAATGTCACCACGTACCCTTCCGGCCCACAAGCTCCCACAGAACCTCCATCAGGCTCGAGCAGAGCAGTCAGAAAAGGGAAAAGACATAACACGACACAACAAAACAAAGCACTTGCACACAGGTCATGGGGAAAATGCACGGGCTGGGGAGGATTAGCGGGGTTTGGGGCCAGCCCGGTGTTTTAAATTAAGATCTGAAAAGAAATTGCCATCACTTAGGAAGAACTAAGTAGCTCCTTGTGGATTGTCCACAGCTGCTCAGATGCTGATTGTCTTTCTTTTCTGCAGGCATTTTGGGGCAATAAGTGAGGAAATGAAATAAACCCCACTGTTCAGAAGCTTCCGTTCATACATGCCACCTTGTCAGAAGGGCACCGTCACCTCGGACAGCTTGCTGTTTACGGTAGCCATTTTGTCGCGTATAGGTTGAAGGCTGGGAACTTCAAAACACTAAGAGCATCTTTCTCCGTTACAGATTCAGGGTAAGAAGAACCCACAGGTGCCCACGTTCCCTTTGGCCACAGGGGTTCGTTTGATCCAGTCGTGATGTTCTGTGGCCTCGGTTCTAATGAGGCCACTCTGAAATTCACATCTTACGTGGGCACCTATTCCAGAACTAAGTCCTCCTGGCTTTTTAAGGAGTTTGTCCTTCCCTGCTTCTTTTGGGGTCACTGGCTTCGGACTAAGTTGTGACAGAGCGGTTTTTGTCACAGCCCTTGTCCTTTGTCTCTCCCCTCCACCGCACAGCTTCCCAGTCTTGGTTCCTTCAGAATATACCCTTGTACTGAGAGTGTCTTGTTTGTTGATTGTGAGCCTTCAGAAGTCAGCAGTTAGGAAGGAGCAGTGCTCCAGGAGTCAGAACAGAATTGGGCTCTAGTCACTAGTATATGGCACCCTATCACCTTGGACAACCTCTTTAAATTCAAACCTTAAACAAAGAAACACTTATCCGTACCATGGGGCTAATTATCTCCATCATAGGGTTGTGAGGATCAAGAATAGCAATGAATTATTTAATAAACCTGTGGAGATAGGGGCACCTGGGGGGCTGAGTCGGTTGAGCATCTAACTCTTCTTCTTTTTTTTTAATGTTTTTATTTATTTTTGAGACAGAGAGAGACAGAGCATGAGCAGCGGAGGGGCAGACAGAGAGGGAGACACAGAATCCGAAGCGGGCTCCAGGCTCCGAGCTGTCAGCACAGAGCCCGACGCGGGGCTCGAACTCATGGAGTGTGAGATCATGACCTGAGCCGAAGTCGGACGCTTAACCGACTGAGCCACCCAGGCACCCTGAGCATCTAACTTGATTTTGACTCAGCTCATGACCTCAATTGTCCGATGGAGCCCTGCCTCAGGCTCTGTGCTGACAGCATGGAGCCTGCTTGGGATTCTCTCTCTCTCCCTCTCTCTCTCTCTCTCTCTCTGCCTGCCTCCACATGCACGCAGGCACACACTCTCTAAATAAATAAATAAACTTGAAAAAAAAACCCATGAATATAGAAATCTGTGCAATTGAAGTGATATGTCTCCATTGCCTCTGTTTGGATTCAGTTTGGTATTAGAAAAAAGGTGGATTTCTCTTACAAACAGATCTGCAGTGCTAGGGTTTTGGCCTCTAGCTTCAGGTCTGAGCTCAGTCAAAATGGAGGCTGCCCTTCACCACAAGGCTCCAGATAACTCCCTTGGGTGGGTATTTCTGCGGTATCCTCCCATTTTCTCCCATTATTTGACCCTGGTACAAAGAAAGTCAGGCTGAGGGGACTTTTTTCTAGAGTGTACTTCAGACAACCCCAAATCAACGGTCTTGTTTGTTGAAGACACTCAGGAAAGTAGAACACAAGGAATCGTAGGGCTTTACTATTGCTTTTTGAGGTTGATGGTAGTTTATGGTGTCCTTATAAAATGCCTGGTTGAGTACAAGTGAAATTGTATTTCATTATAGTTTATCATTGTCTGATGGTGGGTAACACCACATTTTGTAACACTTGACATTTAGTATATATGTGGTCCAAGAACTGAACTCTGTTTCTCTCATCCGAGGAGCTTAGGATTTATAAGGCAGCTAGAGGACCTGAGGGATAGGATTGATGAAGGGGTGAGACTATGTGAGGGCGGCTATGGCTTTTCAGAGACCCAAGCAATCCAGAAAAAAGAAAAAAAATGTTTTGAATGATAATCCCCCCCACCCCCTTGCTTAGAATGCACTTCACAGAGAGATGAAGAGTACAATGCATAGTAATGGTAGCAGTAATAGTAATAATAATAATAACTAATATATATTTATGGGGGCGCTTAGACTAGCTCAAGCTTTGAGCTTATCATTTTATGTGCTTTATCTTATCTGAGCGTCACCTCACAACCTCCCGAGCCCGAGTGGAGAAGAGAGGCAGTGTTGAGAAGTACTTAGAAGACAAAATCTCTAGTGCTTGGTGGTGATGAAGTGGAAGGATCTAGAGAGAGCGGCTCCTGGTTGATTTGCAGGCTTTTAGCATTTCCCAGTCACTAGACATTCAGCAGAGAAGCTCCTTTTCTCCAAGCCTGTGTGTTGAGTTGTCTGCCAGCCGATGGCCCCACGGCCACCCTGGGGGAGCAACTCACCCTCTGCGGTCTCGGCAGGGGGCCTTTCTGCAGCCCCCTGGCACCTCGCTGCTATGCTCAGCGACCACTGGGCTCACTCAGTCAAGGGGCTGTACAGCTACCTTAGAAATGCAGACTAGTGCTGAGAAATAACAAAGAGCACGGTAAATTGACGTTTAGAGTAGAAAGTTAGCAAGAGCTTGGCTTCGGGACAAGGAAACTACTTTGGCCCTTGCTTTATCTTCCCAGAGCCTCCACATGGAAAAGAAAACCCC
The DNA here is from genome assembly GCF_016509475.1 of Prionailurus bengalensis. Lineage (NCBI taxonomy): Eukaryota > Metazoa > Chordata > Mammalia > Carnivora > Felidae > Prionailurus > Prionailurus bengalensis. The sequence continues at coordinate 184,321,167 of NC_057344.1, read as the reverse complement.
GAGGACGTCCTCTCTCCAGACTCTGTCATATCCCCAGGCGCCTGCCACAGTAACATTTCCATCCATGAGATGGGAAAAGTTGTTTCTTCTCAGACTTCTAAGTGTCTGCATGAGGATCGATTCCCACCATCGTCTGCTGGGACTAAGGAGCACTTACTTCATGCAGGCCTTTGGACTTACCATTTTTCACGCGTGGGCGCATCTGAACTTCATCTCACACTCTTCTTTGGAGGCCAGTACGACCACAGGCAATTGGAATCACGAACAGCATAATACTTAAAGCAGTTAAAGATTTTCTTTACCTGACTATGAGCTCCTTGAGGTCAGGGACTGTATTTATTATTCACTTTCACATCCAACATAGTTTCTGGCCAATATTCGATGCCTCAGGAATGTTCGTACGATCAGTGAGGGGATCGGTTCCTTGAGGGAAAATAAGGCTAAGGGTAGGAAGAGAATTCAGAGTCGGTAGCCAGTTGCCTAAAATCATCTTAAGCATTCAAGGGTGGAGAAACCAAAAAGCTCTCTTCCTAAATTTCTGTATTTTCCAATATTTGACCGAAGAACTACTGTAATCCATCACATTCTCTGTTTTAGATAAAGTAGCATATTTGCACAGGAAAGTACTGTTGAAAGATCTAGTTCAGTGTGGAAAAAAAAGAATATATATATATATATATATATATATATATATATAAATATATGTACTCAAGTGCAACGAAAACTGAATAGGAATTGCTAAAAGTTATGTATCTTGTTACATGACCAAATTAGATCAGAAGCTTGTGTTATTGGGGCATTATTTATTTGCTATGGGCTGTGACTGGAGCCTGTCCTGATTCACTCTCGTATGTTTTATGGATCTAACGGAGTCTGTATGGCAGACCTTCTGTATGAGTTCACTCAGTTGTTTAATAAAAAAAAATATATTGAGTGCCTATTGTATTTATAGAAATATGTTAAAAGGGAATTAGAGAAGCAAGTCAAACCCCGTGTGGATACTGGCCTTGAGAAATACACATTTGGGTTGGGATTTTAAAGGATTCGAAGCATTTACTGAAATAATGATGTCTCTTAATTTGTCTTTTATTTTGCAATAACTTTAAGGGGCAATTCAGATATTTTATGGGTGTTTATTTTGCTACATCACAAAATCATATAGACACTGCGATCAAGATACTTTAAAACATACCGGTGAGGAGATGGAGACATGGAGAAAATTGGTGATTGATCCAAACTATGTGTTAGAGCAGAGGCCAGGACTTCTTTTGTTCAAATCTAGATTTTGCTCAACGTCCTCGCAGGTAGACCCTGACTAGTGTTGAAAGCGATGGGCCATCCGCTGGAGCCTGATGAAATGTTTGTAATCCAGAAGTGCGTATACCATCATGCTTCTTGTATTATTGTTAGTCTTTGCCCAGTCTTAGAAGCGAAACCAAAAAAATAAATGTATTTTTACTAAATTCAGCTTATTTCTGACTTAACAGAAGCACATGTTTTAGTGTTCACAGCCATCGTGAGGTTATACCTTACTCTGAAGTACAAAAACCTAACAACAACAACAACAACAACAACGATCATAGAAACCCTACACTATTGGAGCTGAAACAAAACAAAACAGAACAGAAACCAATGTGAGAGTAAATCACTATGACTTTTGCCAATTGTAGATTCTTCCTCTAGATACATGTAATTTCAGTGGGAGTAATCGCATCGACTTGTACCTAAATGCAAATATAGCTCTGGTTATATCTTTGAAAGATGCAAATTAATCAGCGGGACAAGTTTCAAATGAGAACTTCCTGTAAATGCACTTGGTTGCAAAGGTGTAAATTACTAATTTGAGGTCAGTTTCGATTGACTGGAATGATAATAAGACCAGGGAGAAAATCGACAAAAGAAAATGTTGCAGGTGAATTAGTTGATACATTTGCTGGTCTAACAGGGAACCTCGAGGCCCTGGAAATGAAAATTCCCTCCTTGCCAGGGGAAAATGGTAACAGAGTTATACCCCAGGTGCAACCCGTCACAGGGACAGCACCACTCCCCACTTTCTAATGATCTCAAACTTAATTTTTCTCTTTCCAAAGGAGCAGCAGCCCGTGAAGAATTTAAGCGTGATTAGTGTAAAATCAGTTGCTGTTTGTGCCTTTGAAGAAACATTCTTTAGGTCTCAGTGACTTGCATAAAGTCTGCAGTTAGAGGAAGGCTTAAAGGGGCCAAGAGAAGGTAAGAAGGAGGAGAAGCTGTGGGGGAGCTGGAAACCTCATACTTTTATAGTAAAAAGGAGAAGGTGGCTCGAATGGTAGGGGGGCATTTAACTCCTACTAGAACATCAGCAAGACACTGTGGGGCTTTTAGGTTTACAGGGGTCATGGTCCACTATACCTGAAGGGTCATGATACCCTGTCATATTCTTGCGTGGTTCTGTGCTTAGTATGGACCCCAGTCCACATCATTAGGACTATATTTTCTTAATCATTCTCTTCCCCTGTCAACTTCTCATCTTACCTTTCTATAAATCCAGCCTCATAGCTATCATGGGTGATCTTTCTAAAAACGTACATTTGAGGGGCACCTGGGTGGCCCAGTCAGTTGAGCACCTGACTCTTGATTCTGGCGTACGTCATGATCCCAGGGTTGTGGGATCAAGCCCCATGTCGGGCTCCACACTGACTGTGGAGCTTGCTTAGGATTCTCTCTCCGTCTCTTTCTCTCTCTCTTCCCCTCTCCCCCACTCGTGCGTGCTCTCTCTCTCTCTCTCAAATAAACAAAAAATGTACATTTGAGCACACTGCATCCCCACACAATATACTTCAGCATCAAATTCCCTGGTGTGGTAAAGGAAGTTCTTCACCAAACGATCCCTGCTTACTTTCCTGGTCTCATCGTTCACCATTTTCTTCCTCTCACACAGGATCCCGCTGTTCCAACTATCTCTACGTTTATCATTCTGTCATTGCTGGTCCTGACAGTCGTCATTGTCCTCCCGTGCACTCAGAACTTTGCCCTTTCCCGGGAAGCTTTCCAAGCAGAGGTGAACACTTCTCACAGGTCTTACCACACCACACCTCTCTGGGTTGGGAGTGGCCTCACAACAGAGTCCCAGGCCTCCCGCCCTGTGCTGAAGTCCAAGCCATCCCAAGGGACAAATGAGACCTTTCCATGGTGTTGTATGGTGACAGGTGGTATCTACAATTGTGACGAGCCCCGCATAACGTATAGAGAAATTGAACCACTATGTTGTATACCTGAAACAAGGGGAATATTGTGTGTCAACTATATTTGAATGAAAAAAAAAATTAAGGCAAAAATTGAAAACCACAACACCACGAAGGGACAAATTACAAAAGTTACCCCTCGGGGGAACCAGAGCTTTCATTGTTTCGCATGGAAAAAAATCTACCCATATGACCAGTAAGTGCTAAGGCCCCCTATCGTCGTCATCACCACCATCATCATCGTGAGGATGATCATTCCACCACTGAGCTGAACGTTTTTACGTGGACCATCTCCATTAATTTTCACAATACCGGAATTATCTCATTAGTATTACCTCTATCTTATACATGATGGAAGTGGGGTTTGGAGAACTTACATGACTTGTCCAAGGTTACATGGTAGGTAGGGAAGCAGGAGTTGACCTCTCGCTGTCCAACTATCCTATTAATATCATGTAATATAGCTTTTTACTTGGGTCTATCTACAGGAGGGGAAGAACAGGTTAATATCTTATAAAGATTTATAAGATCTTATAAAGATAATATCTTATAAAGGTTCTGAAGGTTATAAAGGTTGATATCTATCTTTCCTACTTACATTGAGAGATTATATCTCTCTCACACGTGGATCCCCAGCACCTAACACTGTCCCTAGCATATATGAGTAAACATCATGAATGAAGATTGGCTAACCCAGCTGTTCTCTTTCAGAGTGGGTGGGGATTACGGATATGTAGCTCAGGTCTCTTAAACATAAAAGGTTTTCTATCTGAAGACAAGAAACCTGGACAAAGTGATGTAGAGCCCAGAGGGCGGGCTTATTTATTTATTTTTTTGATCCTATTTTGGTTTTGGGTTTCATTTTTGTCTCGAGACTTATCAAAAGAATCAACGTCCAAACAAACTCAACGTTCACAGGTGTCCTCCATATACACCAAGAACTTTTAGGAATGATAATTTTTTTTTCTTTTTTCTTGAAATGCCTAAGATTTTTACTTTACTTTTAGTATTTCACTTAAGATTGTGTCTAAACTTACTGGAGTGATTCCATCAAGGAAATGTCACGCTGTGGTTCCATCTACTGAATTGCTTGTGAACATCGCAGCTCAGTTAACGCTGTGGACATGGCGGGGAGAAAAAGCTTCACCAAGATCCGAAAGCTCTTCAGTGGCAGGAGCACTTCTTTGAGGAGACTGGCTTTGAGTGCTCTGTCCTGTAATATAAAATATCACTCGGCAAGCTGCCCTCTCTGATAATTTTTATAGCAAAACGTAACATGCTTTTCCAGCAAGGTCAGAAATGTCAATAAAAAGGTACAAATGGACTTGCCTGTGCTTCTCAATTCGGAAAACAGTCTGACCTCTTTAGTGCATTGGTGCTGAGGCTTGAAAAGCAAGAATATTTTCAAAGTGACTCTTAAGGCTGCCCTAGTCTTTTAACCAGGGAGCCTGTCTGTGTGGGCAGGCTGTCCTTTAGGGGGTGAGTAGTATTTTGACCTTGGGTTGGGGTGTGTGGGCACATAGGAAAGAGTGGGTTGCATGGCTGCCTCTGGTTTCACTTTTGTTGTGGGTTTGACAGTGGTAAAAAGAGGTTTGGGGTAAAAAAAGAAACGTTCCCCCCCCCCCACCCCGACCCCCTTACCAAAGGCCTGAGTTCGTTTTCTCCTGATACATACACAACAAATTACCACACACGGAGTGGCTTAAAACAACACTCATTTATCATCTCACAGTTCTGTAGGTCAGAAGTTGGGGCCGGCTTGGCCAACTTCTTTGTTTAGAGTCTTATAAGGCTGAAATCAAGATGCTGGCCAAGCTGTGCTCTCATCTGTAGGATGTGGAGACGAATCCATTTCGAAGCTCCTTTTGGTTACTGGAAGTTTCTGGTTCCATGGAGTGTAGGTTCCTGGGGAAATGGAAATCATTTCTTGCTAGTTGTCAGGTGGGAGTCCACTTTGGCACCTGGTGGCTGTTCTCAGGTCTTCCCACGTGGCCTCCTCCTTCTTGAAGGCTATCACCTGCGTGCCGAAACCTTCTCACATCTGGATTCTCTCTTTCTTTTCTTTGACCAGCAGAGAACATTTTCCACTTTGTAAAGGGCCTGTGTGATTAGATTAGGCCCATTCAGATATCTCTGTGTTTTAAGGTCAACTGATTTGGGACTTTAATTACATCTGCAAAATCCCTTTGCAGCAGTACTTGGATTTGCGTTTGATTGAATAACCGGGTTTAGAAACCTTCAAAGGCCATTTTAGAATTCTGTCTACCATAGGACCAATGTGAATCATTTGCTCCAACTACACTATTCAATGTAAACCTTTCAACAATCTATGACATAACTTAGTTGCCTGATTCACTCTCCCAGGAAGTGATGAAGCTGGCTTTTGATCTCAGCCTATTCTGACTCTAAAGTTGGTGCTTTTCCATAGTAATAATAATAATATTAGTGAGACAAACACTCTCGATGTGCCAGGAACTACTGCTTTTCTTGTACTAACTCATTTAATCCTCACAAGAACCCTGTAAGTAGGTACTATTATTGGTCTCATTTTGTGGGTGAAGAATTCATAGAGGAGTCAGCTGGTTATCAACGAGGCTCTCATTAGTATCAATTAACCACTCTAGTTAATCTCAACCTGTCTTTTTCTGTAGTAATTCAGAGGATTCAAATACTCTACCAACACCTACGGTAGGGGCACATGGAGTTCCCAGTTTGGTTACTTCTCTTTAAGTTATGTTTTCCCATCCAATAGAATTTTAAGACTTTTATTGTGTTAAGTAAAACTTAACACTGGTCCAAGTTTTAACAGGTAAGGAAGGCTTTATTCCCGACTATTGCAAAAGGAAAGAGAGGTCAGAACTCAGTGTGAACTCATTCCTGCTGAAACAAAGACCTGGAGAGTTTTTACGAGTTGGGATGGGGTGGGGGGGGGGGTGGGGGATGACAGATCATCTATTTGCTAACTGGGTTCACCTAAAGGAAAAATAAGCTTTCTTATATCTTCATGACGGGACGTTAGACTGTAAAGTTAAGCTCCCTCTCTTCCACGGAAACTGAGAAATTTCCTTCCTCCATGATTACATTTCCAACGGATGGCTTCCAGGTTCTTGAGGAATTCTTGGGCTGTAAAACTGGTAAGAAGCTTTTTAAAAGATTTATATTTCAAAGGGGGAAGAGAGAGAATTTACAATTAAAAGTTCACTGAAGCAAATGCCTTTAGGAAAAGGAGGTCGGAACCTAGAGTCAGGAAGATATCTGTCTCAAGTTTAGGCAACTGAAGGGAATGGTAAGACCATTTCAGTCAACTCTGAAGACTAAATAGTGTAAATATAAGCTATCACGCCTTGTAATCTGAAAAGTAAGATTCAGGTGTTGCTTCCTCCAGGAAGCTCTTCTTGACCCTGTAAGCCTAGATTCTCAGCTCTTCCTCTCTGATTCCAGAGCCCTCGATTCTTCCTCCATCATATGTAATATTCTTTAAAGCTGCCAATGGCCTAAGTGCCCATCAACAGCACTATAAACAGATATATAAAAACATAAATAGCCTATGTGTATACTCTAAATAGCAGCGTAAGCAGGTGGTACTTTATTTGCGCAAATATTACAGATTATGCTGAAGAAGAAATTTAATAACTTGGAAAAATGTTTATAGTCCATTGTTATGTTAAATTAAAAAAAAATCATAAACCGCTATAAAAAGCATGATCCCAATTAAGTAATACAACAAACATACGAGCCCCGCTGGAAAGATATATACCACATTGATAGGATTTTGTTTTTGAAATTTATTTATTTATTTTGAGAGAGAGAGAGAGAGAGGGAGAGATAATCCTAAGCAGGCTCCATGCTCAGTGCAGAGTCTGACACGGTGCTCGATCTCATGACTGTGAGATCACGACCTGAGCCAATGTCCAGAGTTGGACGCTTAACCGACTGAGCCACCCATCACCCCCAGATTGATAGTATTTATCTGTGAATGGTGGGGTTATAAATGACTTTTGGGTTTTCCACAATGAAAATATATTACTTCTGTCACCAGGATTAAAACCACAATTTTATATAAGGAACTATGGACAAAAAAAACTACAAAGGCATTTTTTTATGATTCCCCAGCTATAATCCAATGGAGGCAGACATAGAGCTTTGTAATATTTCCTGAGTAATTTCTTGTCTTTCTTTTGATGCTGTCCTTTTGGTAGTCCAAATCTTTTTTTTTTTTTTTAACGTTTTATTTATTTTTGAGAGAGACAGAGTATGAGTGAGGGAGAGGCAGAAAGAGAGGGAGACACAGAATCGGAAGCAGGCTCCAGGCTCTGAGCTGTCAGCACAGAGTCCAATGTGGGGCTTGAACCCACGAACCGCAAGATCATGACCTGAGCCGAAGTTGGACGCTCAACTGACTGAGCCACCCAGGTGCCCCAATGGTGATCCAAATCTAAACAGAGATCAAGGTGACAAAAAAAGATTCTACTTCTCTTCATCCAGAGGTGTGTGCGTGGGTTGCCAAACTGTAGGGAAGTGGGTTTTGGGGAAGGATTGTGTTTAGCCTCTCTTGCTTTGGACAAATCTGCATCCTCAGCCTTGACTTAATGTCATTAATTGATTGATTAATTGATAGAAACACTCATTTCCATCTCTGTACCTGGAGGGGAGAGCAATTTAGAAATGGCCTGAGCTACACTGTGAGATAATGAGTTTACTGTCATAAGAGGTTTTCAAGCAAAGTCTTAATGTGATGGAGAGACTTTCAGCCTCATATAAACTGGCAGGTTACCTTTGTTAGTTCTTAGACTTCCCCACGAACCCTCTCAAGGAGAGGGGGCTTTATCCGCAGGATACTGGTCCCTGAACAGAATAGGAACCAGGGCTAAGCTTCTAGGAACTGGGTTGGCAGTGCTGGCCCAGTCATCCGTCAGGCGGTCACTCTATCTCTCAGGGATTGTGAAGTTTCTCTCTGTTCTCTCCCCTTTCTTCCGCACTTGCATCCCGTCTGATCTTTTTGCTCGTCCCCTCTTTAAGGCACAAATCTGTCCTCCAGGAAACTACCAGGGACAGTGCACCTAGGTAAAAAGAGAAGGAGAGAGAGAGAGAGAGAGAGAGAGAGAGACAGAGATTGATTCCCGGTGGGTCATGCACCTATGGTGGGGGGTAGGGGGGACGGATGGACTTGCGCATTATCATAACAATTTAATGAGAAACATATTGACTGATAAATACGCTCAACTCTTCCAAAAGGATCCACTTCTATACGGGGCACATTTTCACGCTAGTTACCATTTACCAAAATCTACTTCACCCCCTGTGTTCTTCTTGATTGGATTGTTTTACATTGCGGTGATAACTTGAGAATTCTATCCAGGCTCCCCCCGCCTAGCTGATCTGGAAAGTTCTGAAAGTCCTGAAGTTGTCACTCGGGATTGTTATCCAAATAGGCTATCTGGAGTCCAGAGGACCTATTTGAATATTTCAGCTCAACTATTTGGATGCCAGGTGTAAAGTTGTGTTTTTATGTTCATCGAAAGCCATTTCCTATCTTCATTCAGTGGACAGAGCCAGCGAACAAGGGAATCAAAAGCATCTTTGAAAACAGAGAAACCAGTAACAAATATAGAAAACGCTGGGAGTAAAATTTCTCTCCTTTGTGTCACCGTGAGGCCTCGGGTTACAGCTGCGGGTTCTCTCCTTAGCCTTTTAACAATATCCAGCCTCCTTCATCGGTTGCCTTTGCCTGGAGCAGCTAGCATTTCCTTAATAATTTATGCCACCTTTTTCATTTCCGTTCACTTCATCACTTAATCAGCAGATTTGTAATTCCTGTTCCCCCAATACATCTTCATTTTCGAGCCGTTCCCTTTATGGGCTCCGAAGGCTCCCCCGTTCTTGGCCCGGCATGTGACGTTTCTGTTCTCCAGGCCCTCTCCTGGGTCTCTGGCAATCTGCTCCCTGCTAATTGGTGCAGATGGGAGTAAGGAAGGTGAACAGAGCATGCGAGGGAGGAAGCAGATACTCCTGGAAGGTAAGGGGTCCCCGGGGACCGAGCACTTTGGGGAAGCTGCTTTAACACCGTCAGGTAGAGTGAAAAAGCGATTTACGGAGTTCTGTTCCATGACGTTTTTCTTATCCTTCAAAGGGGTATATCCAAAGGCTCTCCTGGTGTTCGCTCACCCTCTTGAGGCCTACCCCTAAGTAAGCGAGTGTAATAATAGTAAATATCCCTTATTGACCCTTACATAATGCTAAGTGCTTTGTACATAGTAATTCTTTACTCATCACGAGCTGCGTGTTATTATTCCTGCTTCACAGATGAAGGAACTGAGCTTCAGACACAGTAAAGAATTAGCCATGGGTCTTAGTCTACTTGGGCTGTTAGCATGCCATGGACTGGGTGGCTCATGAACAACAGGAAGTTATTTCTCACAGTTCTGGAGGCTGAAAACTTTAAGATCAGTGAGCTGGCAGTTTCACTCTCTGGTGAAGGCCCACTTTCGGGTTGACAGGTGGCTGTATTCTTGCTTTGTCCTCTCATGGTGGGAGGGGCAAGGGAGTTTCCTGGGGTCTCTCTCTCTCTCTTTTTTTAAATGTTTATGTATTTCTTTTGAGAGAGAGAGAGAGGGAGAGAGGGAGAGAGAGGAGAGGATTGAGAGAGAGAGAGAACGAGTTGGGGAGGGGCAGAGAGAATCCCAACCAGGCTCCATGCTCTGAGTGTGGAGCCCTGCGGTCTCTTTTTTAAGGTACTAATCCCATTTACCAAAGCTCTATCATCATGACCTAATCATCTGCCAAAGGCCCTACCTGCAGATTTTTGGGGAGGACACAAACCTTCGGTTTATAGCACCAACCTAGGAAGTGGCCTGAATCAAGATGAGACCCATGTCTATCTGGCTTCAAGGAAAGGGATCCTAGATGTTCACACCACTGCCCCGAGTAGGTGGGGTTTGTCTTTAGAGCTTTCTTCCATCCCTTTCTGTGCCCCCTTTTCTCATTTCTGGTACCCCTTGTCTCCATCGACTTTCCAAGGAGTTGTGCTGTATCACATAATTCCTGGTAAATGGTTATCTTGGAAAGAATCTGGTGAACTGATCCTTATTAGAATGGTAAGATGGTACCCCTAATGTGTATATTCAACCAGCATTCACTTTTGAGAATCAAAAGCCAATGACACAATTTTCCATCACCACTTCTGGAAGCAGAGGAAATAGTTTGGGGCGGGAAGCTTGGCCAGTCATTCTGTATCATATCGATTGTCAGTGTCTGTTTTGATTATGTAATGACAAACACATTGAAGATGCTTGGTAAATGTTTATTGACTTGACTTTCGGTGAAATCTCAAGTCTTGGAAACACTTCACCATTTGGTATGCGTGACATCAAGTGCATCGTGGTAAAGTTTTGGACACCTGGGTTTCAGATCACCAGAGTAATGGCAAGTTCCAGAGCTCCTCAGATTTTGGTTCGGGACCCAGTCAGACCAGGCTCAGGACATTCTTCAAAAGATCCAATCGGCTTTAATGACCCAGGGGTTCTGTTGGGTGTATGTAAGCACCAGTCGGGGCTTAGGGTGATAGATAGGAGAAGGGCAAAATAAAAGTTGGTAAGAGGGACGTAGGAATCTGGGTTCAAATTTACACATTCAAGTGTCGATTCTACAAATATTTATTAAGAGCCTAATAATGATTAGATACTGTTCTGGCCATTGGAATTAAAGCAGCAATTCAAACAGGTAAGGCCACTGCCCCCCATGGATTTTACATTCTGGTGTGGGAGACGGGTCATAAACAACTAAACAAATAAGCATGATGTTTTCAGATATCGTTAAGTGCTGTGGAGGCAAACAGGGGATGTGCCAAGACCAGATTGGTGTGGGCACCTGCTGCTTCTGAGAGGGCGGTCAGGCAGGGCTTTCAGAGGAGGTGCTAAGAGCTGAAAACTGAGTGACTAACACGCGCCTCCAAGTAGGGCAGGCCCCGCAGGTGCTCTGGTATTAGTCAGACCATGGCTCTTCAAATTCAATCACCACACAGTAAAATTTGTAATGGGACCTCAGCATGGGCAGTCTGCCATATGGGGGTCACTTTTTCCATCCACGAGAGGTTTACCCATGGCTAGGTTCAGTAGAGCCCATAGGAGGTAAACAGAAGGAGGTCGAAAGAGCTGGGTTTGGAAACTGGAAAAAGGCAAAACCAACTCACTGAGGAATCTTGGGCGCATTATTTCGCTTTGAAGGGTCCCAGTTCTCACACGTGTTAGCGGGTAGGGTGGGCTGGGAGGGGTGTGGGCACTGGAAGGAAAACCTGCTACTTCATCTCTGTGATATATCTGTTGGTTCTCCCCTTCGATTTACCCATTAAAGATATCTCATAGCTATTGCAATTTGTAAAAATAACCAAAGCTGACATTCAGGAACCTCTAGACCATCTACATTTTATGTGGCCTCTTAACTCTCACAACTTTACAGAGTAGCTACATTTATTGTCTCCATTGTATAGATAAGGAAACCGAGGCCCAGAGAGATTAGGAAACAGAAAGGGACCCGACAGTTAATGAAGTATTTGGTGACTCGAAGGCATACTCTTGTTTCATAATCACATCGGCTGCCTCCTGGATGTCCTAAAGTCTCTTTGACAATAGGGAAACGGAGGCTTAGTGACATTCTATGATTAGCTCAAAGGAAGCAAAGAAGAGGCCAGAGCCCAGGTTTGACCGCGGCATTGTGCTGCTACACGTGTCCCTTCTGTCCCCACACATCGCGTGTAGCTAGCAGATGGGTGATGTTCCTTTACCAACAGGGAAGACTGTGGACTCCTCTCTGCCCTAGTCAATACATCATTCCTAGAGGACTCTTGACATATTTCCGATTCTAATGCTGGACTTTGTAACTGTCACATGAGTTATGGGACTGCCGTGTCTAATTGTACCCATCAATATCACCAGTGAGGAAATAGTACCAACATCATAGATTTTTTGTGTGTGTGAAGATTGACACGATAGCTTTAAAATACCTCGTCCGTGGATATCAGGTAAGAAGGTAACCGATAAGTGGTCTCCATTGTCATTATTGGGAAATACGGCTTTTTTTCTGTTGTCTTCAGGCCCGAGCTCAGCAGTATACACTGCATCCAATGCAAAATTATGCTTCTTGAATAAATAAGTGAAGGAAGGAAAGCCATCATAAGTTAACTTCTTGGAGTTTGGGGACCTGAGTTGTTGTCCGACTCTGCTCTGCTCTGCTGTCATGACTGAGAGACTGCTCAGAAGTCACTTAACCATTTCTGGACCCAAAGTTTCCAACCTTGTCTCATGGGGGAGTGGTCTCAAATGGTCTCTACCACCTTTTCTGACTAGGGATTGATTCTTAAATTATTTAATTGGGAACAAATAAAACCTGACTTTATTCCCTAACTGTTGTCACTCCTTAGAGACCCTATCTGATGCTCTGTTGACCCTGCTTTCTTGCTATATGTGTGGGCTTCTTGTGTGTAGACCGAGTTGCACATTGGGGTATTTAGGACAGGAGGGGATATGTCTCCTTTCACTTTGTTTTATGGTGCTGGTTCGCGATTGGGGCTGCTCAGGAAACATTTGACAATGTCTGGAGACACTTTTCGTTGTCACACCTGGGGATGGGGTGCTACTGGCGTTGAATGGGTGGAGGACAGAGATGCCGCTAAATATTCTAGAATGCACAGGAGAGTCCCCACGTCCCTCCCCCACAACTCGAAATGTCAATAGCGGGGATCAAAAGCACTGTTCTCTGTGGAAAATACATTTGCAAGGGATGAGACTCTCCTAACACTGAGTTTGAGAGAGCATCGTTTCCTGTCATCTGCTCTGGAAGCAGGATGCTGGCAAGTGGAAGTTTGGGCTTAGTGATTAAATATACACATAAAAATCCCCTGGTGTTTCGCAGGATTCAAAGGCACAATGAGGGAGGCCATTACTGTGCATCAGACTCCTATGCAGAGCAAACACATTACCTACCTGTAATGAAGGATTTCTAAGCAGATACGGGCTGTAGCCTCTACAGGGGAATGTCTTAGCTGGGGGCATGTGGATTTTAGCTGCATGAATAATATCACCATTAATGGGAATCATTATGCTGCCCTGCACTGGAAATTTACCCCTGAATGGGTAGCAATATCCCACAGACAGAGGCCATTGAAAATCTGTTTCCCTGGCAGGACGCACGGAGAAGGATTATGTGGGAGGCAGCATTGGCTGCCAGCTCATGAGTGGCCTTGGGCTGACTGATCTGGGTAGGGACAGAGTAGGACAAGTAGGGCAGTGTTATCTAGTGACCAGCAGGAGCCTGGGGTGACACTGAGACAGGCCAGGGCTCTCTGGCACATCCCTCCTCCCCTTTTGGAGGCTTCTGCTCATGTCATAGTACTCTGGCTCTGGCGCTTCTCACTTCCTTAGGTCCGTAGCCAACCCGTCACCCTCAGGATGGTGGGCTAATAACCTCCTTCTGTCTAAGGTGTCAAGGACTCAGGTGTTACCTTCTTCGGGATAATTTGATTGAAAGATATGCAATCAATGAGGTGCTGGGGTATGGATCTTTGTTTTTCTGGAGTGTCGTTAGGGATGTACCCAGAGACAGAATCTGCTATGGAGTCATTTCTTGAACACCACGATTTCTGGAAGCTCGTCACATAGAGCATGAAGATGTGGGGATGCTATGTTGGAAGTCAGGTGAGGGGTGGGGCATCTGGGAGCCAGGCCCCTGGGTTTCCCCCTCACCTCCTACCACTGGCTCCTGAGGCACCTCTCTGGAATCACTCGGGCTCTGTGGAGTGGTGCTCCTCAAGCTTTTCTTCATCATGGCCCACATAGAAAGGGACACTGTTTGTTTGGAATCGGAGGACCCAGGGAATCCTGCCCTAGACGGGAGGTGAAGGCCCAGCCTCCTTAGAGCCTGAGCAGATCAGTAGTTGTGCACCGGCTGGCATGGGAAGCCGTGCCAGGGAGCACAGCATGAAAATCATTGCCTTCGGGTGACCTTGACAAAGCCTGGCCACTCTAAAGCCTTGAGACCGAAGGAATAGAGGGATTTCAACCACAGTGTTAACCTGTAAGAGTCAGTGGGATTGAATTCATTCTTAAATGCATTAACTAAATATTCATGGAGCACCTACTCTGTGCCAGGCACTCCTCTTGCTCCTGGGAAGACAGGGATTTATTCATCCCTGTTTTCAAGGAGTTTATATTCCATGGGGATGAGGGTGGGTAACAAGTAACCCACAAATAAGTAAAATATATAATGAATGGATTTCATAAAATATTGCAGGGTAAAGATGTGTGTGTGTGTGTGTGTGTGTGCACAGTTAACTAAAATAGTGATCAGAAGAGATCCTTCTAAGGAAGTGGTCTTTGAGTGGAAACAAACCAGGTGAGGTGCTGGTGGAAAAGAATTCCAGACACACAGCACGGTTGGATCAAAGTCTGATGTGAGAACATGACTACCATGCTCAAGAAACAGCGAGAAGCCTAATTTTTATCTTTGAAAAATTTTTAACCACTTCTGCCAATTTGTCACCAGTTTTAGCAATTTCAATATATATATGTGTGTGTGTGTATATATATATATATATATATATATATATATATATATTTTGCATTTGATCCTCACCTGAAGCCTGTGAGGCTGATTCTAATCTGTCATTAGCTATTTTTGCACACATGGAAATGAGGCTTGGGGAAGTGAAATAACTTGGCCGTGCCATGGTGCTGGAGAGTGTGGAAGCAGCAGGGCTAACTATAGAATTTGCTGGAGAGTTTCTTATCTCCTCTTTACCGAGAAACCAAAGAGTCTATGAGGATTGAGAGGCAGACAGCAGTTTGACTTATAGTCAAGATTTTAAAGGAAGGATTTCATTTATTCATCTCATCTCTATGTGGGAAGTATTATTCTGATCCCCATTTTATAGAGGAGGACACTGAGGCACACAAAAAAGCTAAGGTCTTGGGTGAAAGTTATGGCTAGCAAATAGCAGAGGTGGAGTTGGGACCCCGGGCAGTCCTAGGCCCACATGCTGCAGATGGTCAGGATCTCCAGGCTCTGTGGTCATGGTACTTACGGGCGGGATGGCATGTTGTGGCCTCTCCTCACCGGGAAGTCACAGACTTCACGGGTGCCACCAGTGGTCTCGTTTCATTCTGGCTGGGATCTGTCACAGTCTCCAGGATGCAGTGCATTTTGTATTCAAGCCCAAGGGTCGATGTCTACTTTCCCTGTGAAAGAAGCCTCTTCCGCCAGCTGGTAGGGAAGTCCCAGTCGTCCCTACTTGGAATGTCACTGAAGCCATTCTCTACCCATCGTGGCTATTTATTGAGATGGGGGAACAACAGAGGAGAGGACTTGAGTTTTTAAGACATTGGGCTCCTCCAACCTCCTTCGAGTGTGACCCACCGGGCCTCTTGTACAAATAAGGGGCATTTTGTGAATGCAGAAGTGACCATCTCACATTCTGCAATGACCTTTCGTTATCATTCCTTCAATGTTTACGACTGTAACAGATCCCAGCCCTGTGATGTCCAGCCACCAGTTCAGAAAAGTTGCAGATTTCTCAAGTCTTGGTGTGCTGGGGCATAAGAGAAGAAACTTCTCTCACCCCGCATCACCTCTCACTTGTTGTGGGTATTCTGAGATGGAGTTCAGACCAAGTTTCCCGGATCTCTTGTGGTTGAACTCTGCGAAGGGTCCCGGGTCGGTAGTGTTGAATAAATACACGATTATGGCAACATCAATATCAAGACAGACAGTAATATCTGAGAAAGGGTTCACTTGGGAGAACCAGAATACTTTCTCTGAAGAGACAGCATAAGAAAGTGGTCTCCTAAATTAAGTGAATTTACTTAACAATTCAACCTTGCTAACAGCAACTCCAGAGAAGAAGCCTTAAGGTAACTGTCTCTCCTTGGGTAGTTTCTACCAGCTGACGGTGATGCTTACACATGCTTGGGTACCACTCTGTAGCTCTTATCAAAGCATAGAGCGACTCCATCATCTACAATGCGGTCACCTGTGTACTGTCTCCTAAAGCTACAGGACCTTGGGAAGGTGACTGGATACCTTGGAGCCTCAATTTCCTTGGCTGTACAGTAGGAATAATAATATTCGTGCCACAGGAAAGATGGCTGTGAGGTGTATCAGTCAGGATTTAGAGTTGCAAGCAACAGAAACCAATTCTGGCTGAGTTATGCAGGACAGGACTGATGCAAAGAATCACTTGACATGATGGAGAGCCAGATGTGGATTCTGAAAGAACCACGGCCAAAGCCAAGACGCCGGCTGGTGTGGAAGGGACATCAGCCCAGAGAGTGGTGGTATTGCCGCTTCTTTCTCTCATTGGTTCCTTGTTCCAACTCTCGGGCCAGGCACAGCTAGATGCCTTTACCTGGAGCTTGTTCTTGACTTTGTAAGGGATGCAGCTACCAAAATAAGAGGTGGGCTCAGCCTCGTAGCAAGACTCATTAGGGAGAGAATTACTTAAACATGGGATTGGGAATCAAATGACAGAAAGGCAGCAATAAATACAAATGTTCACTCTCTGAAGACTCAATGAGATTATATTGCCAAACAGTACCCAGCCAACTGTTGGCTGTGAACAAATGTGAATTCCACTTTTACCTCTTTTGGGTCAATATCTTTACTGTTGATGGTAGTATTAATGGGATTTATAACACGCGTTCAAGTGATTTGTAGCACTTACTTGCTCATTTTTTATTTCTTTCCTTTTTTTCACAGCCAGGGGAACTGTGCCTCAGGCCCCTAAAACAGTAAATATTTGAAAGACTATAAAAGCAGGTTCATGCAAAACTCAAAAAAAAAAATTAGTTTATTTCGTGTACATGTTTTGTAGACTTTGGTAACTGCAGAAACTCTCCTTATTCTTTTCTGTTTGCTATGTAAAAACTCAAATTTATGCTTTCAACACTTTAAATATGACAGGGCTTTAAATATGAGCCGTATGAGTGCTGATCAGTGGGCAAGGATACTTTGGAACATGATTTGTGTGTCTAGAACTATTCCGCTTGTTTTCTTCCTTAATGACTAAGTCACTCCCTGGAAATAAATGAGTCATTTACAGAGACACATGTGGACTCGTAGGCCCTCGGGGTACTCTTTTAGCGACTGGAGAAAAAAATAGATTAAATGCGTTGGTGCTGAGTCTGGTTCAATTCATCTGCTTTGAGTTTCCCTTTGGCTATTCAAGTTGCTAAGGAGGATAATTTATTATTACAAGAGCAGAACTGAGTTTAAACTCTTTTTTATCACTCTCTAGCTGTGTGACCTCAGGCAAGTTATTTAACCTCTCTGAACCTCAGTTCTCTTATCAGAGGGTAAGTCCAGGGATTTTGTAAAACACTGTCTGTAAAGTGGTCAGTAGAATGCCTGATTCATAATTTATTCTCAACCAATGGATGATGCAGAGACTATTAAGGATAAATTTATGTCTTGTTCTATTAAATCTGTTGTATTTCCTTTCTACTAAAGATGCAGAGTAACAGCATAATGATGACAAAAACCAAACCCTTTGAGGGCAGGGACAGTGGGATAGGGTTTAATTGATTTGTCCTCCTAAGATGTGTAGAGTGCACAGAAAACAAAATCTGCCCCCTTTAATGACAGATGATGTAACCAGAATTCATGGATGTGTCTTCAGGATTGATTGAAAGAAAAATTCTTAAGACAGGCATTTGTGCAACAGGCTTCAGACACATTCCACAATATCACAGGGTAGAGTGAAGGGACAGGCTTTATTTGGGAGATTTACAAAACAAGGGTTAGCAAGAAAAGAAAGTACGGTCCTGAAATCTCTCATTATCCCCAAGGGGAGGCAATCTGGGGACAGGCTACTTTGCTGAACAAACCGTGGGGATAAATTTCAGGGCAGGAAACATGTCTATCAGTACTAAGTTTCCTTAGGTGCTATGTCCAAATGTCTGTGCGGCCGCCTCCCTGCCCCGCGCCCAAATTTGTATATTGAAATCCTAGTGCCCAGTGTGATGACGCTGGGAGGTAGGACTTTAGTTGATGAGGGTCATGAGATCATGAGGGCGGAACCCTTGTGAATGGGATTAGTGCCTTACAAAGAGACCCCAGAGACACCCCATCACCCCTTCTACTATGTGAAGACACATGTGCCGGGCTTACACCAGCACCAGACCTTGCTGGTGCCTTGAGTTTGGACTTCTAGCCTCTGCAACTGTAAGAAATAAATTTCTATTGTTTGTAAGTTACCAAGTCTGCGGTATTTTGTTATAGCGGCCCAAGCAGACGAAGACAGAAGATCTAACGCGGGAAAGTCGCCTTGTCAAGTGCATATGGTGTGGAGGGAAAAGACAGATACGCTGCTTGGAATTCAGACACTCTGGATTTTGGTGCTGCTGTTTACAGGGGCTGTTTAAGAAAACTAGCTTCCTAGTACCTATAGACTTTGGGACCTGTATGCCATTGCAGGCCTCCTACTGAGGAAGGAAGGCTCTAGACCCATGGGCAGCTGGGTTACGGGGAAGCTTCTTGCTCGGGGAAGGAGCAAGCCCCAGTGCTGGCTAGCTCATTGCTCAGACAATTCAGAGAGAACCCCTAGAGTCACTTTTGGACAATCTTGTTTATAATACTACATAGAACTACCTACAGATGCCACGTTTTGATTCCACTGATGAGAGTTTTATAATAATACTAGTATTATTGTTGCTTTGATAATATTAATACTTTATGTTTCCTCTTGAGTGCTTCTGTTTCTTAGGTTTTTCTGTCATTTTCTCTAAAATTTTTAGCAATAGCTACTATTTCCTAAGCTCCTCCTTTATAGCATCCAGCTGACATCCTTCTCTCAAGAACCCTAGAAGTTAGACATTATTAAGTCCCCTTTGAACATGATGAAATGAATAGTGCAGAATGGAAGTGATTTTCTGAAGTTGTCGGAGTTATTTCCTGGTCAGGTTGGGACTGTAACCTAGATCTCTGCTTCCCGAGACCGAGCTCTGGCTTCTAGATACTTCCCTAGAGATACCGATGGGATGGGAAGGATTGTAACTTTTTTGGCTTTCCCTTTCATGAGGGAAAGCAACGGAACGCGGTGGTTGTCTCCTACATCTGTAAGGCTCAGCAGAGTGGAGATCCTCTACCCGTGGGGCAGTCAGTATCAGGAACGCTTGTTAGCTGGGATGCCCAAAGAAGAGGCAATTATGTCCATCTATTCTGTCCTCAGGCCACACAGACTAGCAAGAGTCATGGACTGGAATATTACGGATATCTGCCCAAATTAGTCATGCATATCTACCGGTCTGCTAGTAATTCACTAACAGTCAATTGGATTCAGTTGGTCAACCAAATTAATCTGAGCATGGTCTCTGCCACGTTGGCTTTTTTCAGTCATTAATGAGAAAAATTGACAAAAATTGGATACCCAGAAAGCGTGCCAAAAAATGTGAGCATAGCCATTTTAACTTAGCACAAATGTTGTCATAAAGAATGCCCACTGTTTTAGCTCAATCTATTTCCCCTGTGGAACTTCGAACTGTATCCTTAACTGGACATTTATCATGTCTTAAGATATTGGACATCCTACCTGAAATCTTGAGATTGTTGCAAAGCCTCAGCCGATTATTAACAAGGGCCTGTCACTTAAATGAGAACCTTTTGCTGATGTTGAGGGGAAAAGCAAGGTGACCAAAGGACACATTTTGGGCTTAGAAAAAATTACACATTGGCAAAACTCCGTTCTGTTCCAAGTAATTATTGTGATACAGAGGAGGGGGAGAGAGAGGGGGGAGAAAGAGAGGGAGAGGGAGAGAGAAAGAGAGGGGGGAAAGGGAGGAAGGGAGAGAGAGAGAGACAGAGAGAAAGAGAGAGAGAGAGAGAGAGAGATGTAGTTTCATTGATATTTCTGAGACACTTGAACATGCAAAGGCATAGATAAGAAACTCTTAGTCTCTCGGTCAGTAACTTATTGATTGCATGAGCTGATCACTAATGAGCCAACTGCAAGAGGCCAGTTCCAAAAAGTTTCTATCCCCAAATGTGCTGACATGTTTAAAATGGAATGTGTGTTTGCAAGAACACCCACCCGTGTGTGAAACTGGGGATAAACCTCTTTGGAACCTTTGACTTCTTTCTTAGGCTCACAGCCATATATTATTCATGGTGATAATTAATTGTAAGATCTATTCACATCACAAACACAAAAGAGGCAGAGTTCAAAAGAAAGATGGAAGTTCATTGCCGCAAGCATTTTTCTTAGGGGAGAAGTTTGTTACTTGTTTTTTCTGACTTGTGCTCTGCCTGGGAATGAGATGGGCAAGGGATTTCCCTAAAAACGAAGAGCTCGACAAGATCATTGTGGTAGACATTTTGAGAGAAACAGGTCACCACCTTTTTCGGACCACGGACTGAAGAACTGAGTTAGTTGATTATGATGGTAGCTGCCATAGCATAAAATAACATCTTGGTTCCCCTTGGATGTAAACAGCAAAACTTCAATGTGAACAGAAATACACACATATTAAAGAGGCGCTCACACAGCGGGGCAAACTTCTGGAATCTATATGGAATGCTCAGCCCACTTTTTAGACTTTGCAACTCTCGTTCCAGAACCTCATACTTGTCCTGCCATCACTGTCCTCCAAGCAGCATGAAAACTTTATCACTGAATTAGGCCTTTTACTGCTCTCAAGACAAAGAGATATTACCCAAATTAAGCAGAAACGGGATTTTTTTTAAGCCTTCCATGCATAAACTGAGCCAAGTCTGGCTCTAGACTCATCTGTTTCGTTCTTTAATGTTTTTTTATTTATTTTTGAAGGAGGGAGAGACAGAGCATGAGCGGGGGAGGAGCAGAGAGAGAGGGACACACAGAATCCGAAGCAGGCTCCAGGCTCTAAGCGGTCAGCACAGAGCCCGACACGGGGCTCGAACCCACGAACCGTGAGATCATGACCCGAGCCGAGGTCGGCTGCTTAGCTGACTGAGCCACCCAGGGGCCCCTAGACTCATCTGTTTCTAGACGCCCCAAAGACATTGTCAGGATGCTGTCTCCAGCCATGAGAGCCACCTTCCTCTGTGTTGGCTTCACTGTCAGGCAGGTTGTTTCTCGTAGGTGATGGGTAATATCCTGCATTCTACCAGCTGAGCAAGGCTGACAGAGTTGCTGCAAATTTAAGTTGCCTCAGTAGCCCCTCCCCCCACAATTTCAACTGAAATAGACATAGGAGCCTAAGATTGGAAGGCTTGTGGAGCTTGATGTATTCTGAAAGTTCATTTGCAGCAATCCCTTTAAATTCAACCCTTTTATTTGCTGCTGGCGGACATTAAGACAGGAAGGAGGTTTGGTAGAGTGGAAACTAAACCTGGATGTGGGGCACAGAATAGTTTTAAGCCTCATTTTTACAGATGTAACTTGGGAGATGTCCTGCTATATAAATGGAGTCCTAAGACATGGGTCATACTGGATGATCCCTCAGGTCCTGTGCAGCTTTCAGGGTCCATGACTCTACACAAGATGACAGAGCCTAGGAGACTATGGATATTTAATGAAAACATTTAAGCTGACACCCAGAACTCTTGGCTCCCAATCCCATGTGAGATACAGAATCCCAGGCACCCTTTCCAGTTAAGAATAACCAAAACGGTACTGGTGGGTTTTAGTCGGGGCGAAAGCCAGGAGATTTCTCTCTAGGGTTGAAGGAAAGTATTAGGAGTCAGTCTGGAGGAGAGGTGAAGAAAAAGCAACAAAATGACTAGACATTAGGATCTCAGTCTAATTTGTTACCTTGACTACTTCTTGCCTAAAGGCAGAGTCCTCTGTTATCTGATGGATTCTTCTCCTGGGACTAAAGCAGGGTTGGGGATTATCCTGGAGGCTGCACAGATGTAAGGGGTCTCGATCATCATTGTATACTGGAGATCTCAACTGGGGGAGGGGAGGTAAGAATAATCTAAGCCGTGTGGTCGGTCTGAAGCTGCGGAAATCAACTGGAAGGGGTTGGCGGACATGGGGACCGAGGTATGATGGAGGTGGAGAGACAGTGGGAAATCAATGATGCCGGCAGTGGGGGGGTGGGGGTGGAGAGGGAGGCACACTATGACAGGGGGAAAATGGAAAAGCATCGTTAGGTGTCCAGGCCTAAACTACTCAGGTATATTTTACTATTTTTCCAGTTGTTTCTGTAAACTAGATTCGGATCATCTACATTAGACAAACTCACAGGCGAGAAACTGGCTTGCCAATTTGAGTGATTTACCGAGATAAATTTAACTAGCAATATAACTAGACTAGAATGCTGGCGAATCTATTCTGGAAATGAATTGAAAATTGGAAGGTTGCCTGATGAACACAGAACTAGAACCAAGGAAGTCAGTTTCAGGACATAAATGTTTAATGACAACGGGCTAAGATAGCCCAGGGTATCTTTCCACAAGAAGGACACAAAGGGATTAGAGGGCTCAAGGCCGTCAGCCAGGGCCCCTCTTTTCTGCCAACACTAGGTTCTGTGAGTCTGCTTTCCTAGGCTCCAAGGGGCCCCTTCTTTATCCTGTCTCCTCGGCTCCCTCATTCTTCAGATAAGCTAGTAACTTCTATTGCGTAACATCAATTTTGATTGGCTTGCTGGTTTACCCCAAGTCATATTTTTTTTTTTTTTATCTCTAAGGCATCTTTTACATACCTTGCATCTTTTACTTTGTTGACTCAATGACTTAATTCTCTCAGAATTCAGGCCATATGTCGCTGTCATCTCTGTTTCTATCTGTCATTTGTAAAGAAATGTTGGTTAACCAGTTTCCTCTAAGAGTTTATGGTTGATCCGTGGAAAGAAAAAAAAAAAAAAATTAACCTCCATGAGTTTTAGCACTGTCCTGTCACCACCTTGCTAAAGAGAATTTTACTTCCCGAGTTTAATCCCTGCTCTTCGAGGCGGGTTCTGCTATTGCCAGACTTACTCCTTAGTTGGCTATGGTGCTCAAATCACCTTTGGACCCATGGACATCCTTGCTGGACCTTCGTTCTTGGTCGGTAAAGTGACAACAGGGAGCTGAGGGATCTGAGACGTTTTGTCTTTTAGTTTCCGCGGTTCCTCTTCTTGGGCTGGGTGTAATGACATCACGGGGATTGGACTTTGTAACTGGAGGTGTAGGGTGGTTTTTTTTTTTTTTTTTTTGAATGGGTCATGAAGAGAATGAGAGGGAGTCATTCTCATAATTAGTTGCAGATACATGCTCTTCTAAAAATGTCTGGAGCTGTAATTATCCTGTAAGGGACAAGTACTACACGTGTACTGGAGATGGGAGGCGGGTGATGCGAAACAAAGCATTCATTGAAAGTTCATGGGAGCTGCTTTTCTTTCTTCTGGCCACTTTTAGTAGCTCTGATAAACTTTGGCCTCATAAATAGAATGACGACAGTGATTTTCCTAAGTGGGTTGGCGTATTCCCAGAGACCCCAAAGGGCAATGCTAAATGTGAATGGAGCTGATTTCACAGTTAATTAAAACAAAACAAAACAAAACAAAACAAAACAAAACAAAACAAAACAAACAAACAAAAACCCTCCAGGCTACATGGGAGGATTTACTGGCAATCTTATTTCTTTCCTCTTGGAGAATTTTTATAGATTCTGCTTTAAGAAAATTCGCAAGGCTGGGGCGCCAGGGTGGCTCAGTCGGCTGAGCGTCCGACTTCGGTTCAGGTCATGATCTAGCAGTTTGTGAGTTCGAGCCCCGCGTCGGGCTCTGTGCTGACAGCTCGGAGCCTGGACCCTGCTTCGGATTCTGTCTCCCTCTCTCTCTCTGCCCCTCCCCCGCTCGTGCTCTGTCTCTCTCTGTCAAAAATAAATAAACATTAGTAAAAAAAAAAAATTAAAAAAAAAAGAAAATTAGCAAGACTTACAAGAACACATGGAAAACCTACGGTAACAGATATGCCCACAAAGTCATTATAAACGCACTATATTAAAATGATGCTGGAAGAATTTTAGGTTAATTCCATACTGGCTGTAGTATCCTCTTCCTGGAAGAAGAAACGTCAACTCCAAAAATTATTGCTGCTGATTACAACACGGAGGAAAGTTATTTAAGCGGTCAATGACAGGAAAGCCAAACAGCGGAGGATGATATTGAAAAGTAAACTTCGACGGCAATACAAAAAAGTACATTCATTCAAAGGAACACATACGGCTTCTTTCCTGCGTTCATAACTTAGAAGTAGGAGAACTCAAGGTCAAATCCAAGAGCCACCGAGGCAGTCTGAGTTTAGTGAAGGGCCAGGTATGCTCAGTCTCCCTATTTCTCCACGAGCCTCTGTGCAGTGGCCAAAAAGCATCCGACAAGTGGCTTCCTCTCCTTGTTCTTCAATTTCCCCATTTATAACACTGGACCCAAGCAGTCCTCTCCTTGTATTGAGAACCTGAGTCTTACCTGATCTTTCCAGAGCCCCATGGCATCCTTAGATGCAAGCCAGCGTCACCAGTGGTCAGTATTATCACTTCAGGCATGCATCTTGAATGGCCCTGAAACTCCAGATGCTTGATAGAGCTGTGTGTTGACAGGTAGCCTTTTCCTGCTACGGGAGCAAGTCAAGTACAAAGCGGTTTGGGAGACGCCAGAATGAGGTAGGATACATTCAGTTTTTATCCTCTGTCTGCAGCTCTTAGACTGCTTTTAAGAGGCCCCATTAGATAAATGCCATTACCTAATGGCATGTACCTAATCTTGCCATTAGGTAAATATTCTGAAGATTTACTATTGTTGCTTGAAACTTTTTGGTGAGAAGTGGGCACAGTTCTTAATGATACCTCATATCTCGCTAGTTCACGAAGCGGTGGGGGATTTGCAGTCCGCAGAGACCTGTTAAGGGAAATAATTTTATTAAAACCCTGATTATTATTTTCAGACATATAAATTAATATTCTTATTTGTGAAGTGTTCCCTCTCCCTGTTGAGGATGCTGCATCTACAATTAAAATATAATAAAGATGATTAATAATGAAGAAACATAAAATTAAAATATCATAAAATACGCAATTAAAAAACACTAAAAAGCCTAGCTGAGCAGAATCATGAGAAAAGGCTAATCACAACTGGAAGGGAAGTGCTTCTGGAAGATGATGTTGCTAAGCATTATTTAACCAGGGAGAGCTCTTAAAAACGCCTAATTCATGGCTTTTCAGTGATAATGATGTGAATCTCGAGGCTGCCAACGAACAAACCGCAATGGTCCTGGGTCATACTCTGATACAAACTTCCAGTTGCTTCTGTGTCATAAGAGGGCCCATCTCAAACCTGAAGGAAAGCGGCCAGCTGTGTCGTCGAGCATGCGCCACTGGTCATCCTAAATGTCACTGTCATTTTATTACATTTCATAGCATTTCTGTGAGCGTTGACATGCACACGTGATTCAGGAGAGCTCTCTCAGAACTGGGCTAGATGTCGTCTAACGTCGTTTGCTGCTTCAAAATGCTACCCCGTACTGGAAAGTACTGTCCAACTGTGGTGAGACAGAGGAGGATTGGACAAGACACCTGGCTGGGTCTGATGGCTTCGTTTTTCAGGGCCTCGGTTTTCTTCTCTGTACACCAGGGAGTGCAATCCCTTCATTGGATTCCGGGTGCTGGGAGAAACGCAGAAAAAAATGTAGGTGGAGTGTAAAAAGTATAAATTCCTAGAAACACTGCAAATACTTCTGCCGTAGCAAATGCAATAGTCAGCTCCAGGTCTGATGTTTGGGCCCCTTAGGTCTGGATGACCTTTGGGGAGAGTGAGTTGATTCCATTCCCTTCATGATTTGTGATTTTCTCTTTCTTTTCCTTAATTGATCTCACATTGTCTGTTGCCTTTGTTTCGTGGCAACCCCGCATCCTCTCTGAAAAGAGCTGAGACAGAAATAAAGAGTTCAAGTGTTACTTTCACTGGATTAGGGAAAGGATTGGACCCATGAAATGTCTTAATCAGGATAATAACCCATTGTGTAGGGAATTTATGTCTTTTTGTTAGAAATGGATTCCTTTGTGTCTTTCAAGGTGCTTTGATTTGCAAGAGGCTGTTTTTCCCTGGGACGGAAAAACATGGAAATTCTTGCCTATGCTTTTTATGTATCAGAGAGAGGAATTTTGCTTTCTTTTCTTTTTTCTTTCTTTTTATTTTTTTCAGGTTTATTTGTTTATTTGGAGAGAGAGAGTGAGAGCACATGAGTGGGCTAGAGGCATGGAGGGAGGGAGAGAGGGAATCCCAAGCAGGCTCTGTGCTGTCAGTGTGGAGGCTCATTCAGGGCTCGATCTCACAAACTGCGATATCATGACCTGAGCCGAAACCAAGAGTCAGACACTTAACCTACTGAGCCACCCAGGCACCTGGGAGTTTTTCTTTCTAATTTTTTTTATATTTATTTATTATTGAGAGACAGACAGACACAGAGCATGAGCAGGGGAGGGTTGGAGAGAGGGGGGAGACACAGAATCCAAAGCAGGCTCCAGGCTCCGAGCCGTCAGCACAGAGCCTGACGTGGGGCTCGAACTCACAAATGCGAGATCATGACCTGAGCCAAAGTCGGTCGCCCAACCGAATGAGCCACCCAGGCGCCCCGAGTTTTTCTTTCTACATGATTGGGTAGCTGAGAGGATGAAGCTGTCATGACACCAAAACCTGGGGACTGTTCACCTTCTTGGATACATGCGTACACGGAGGGACAAAGAAGTTAAGTGACTCAGTTTACATGGTTATAAGATCACACGCTGGTGAGCCTGGAAGCTGGGATCCAGAGCGGAAGCTTAGGGAGAGGAAAAAGATGGATAAATCTCCTTCCCAAGCTTGCCTGGGAGCACCACTGCGATCTGATCCAGATGGGCAGGGCTTGTGGACTTGGGGGAATGTATGTTTGTATCGGGTAGTGTTTCATGAGCTATTAGGGGGTATTCGTACCCATCTCTGAACAAGACGACATTTGCTGCTTCATTCAACATGATGAAATAGTTTGTTACTCCGGAGTTTTTAACCATTCCCTCTAGTTTTCATGCGTACAGTAAGAGCACAGGATTTTTACATCAGTTTCTCATCTGTGAAATAGAAATAACAGTATCACCTACATACGTAGCGGGATCAAATTTGAGAGCCAATGTAAATGCTTAACCTAATACCTGGCAAAATCATGCATTCAAGTAAACGTTAGCTCTGGCTGCCTAATCCTCTCATGCACTGGGAACAGGTAGAATGCATACAGCTTGGGGTTTTTAGGAATGAACTCACTGTATCTCATGAATCGTGCCATATTAATGCATGTTATAGACTGTTTGGTTCCCCGCCCCGAAATCCGTATGTTGGAATTCTGACCCCGAATGTGATGGTATTAGGAGGCGGGGTCTTTAGGAGGTAATTAGGCCATGGGGGTGGAACCTTCATGAATGGGATTAGTGCTGCTCTCCGAAGAGAGGAGAGCTTGCTTGCCCATTCTCTGTTTTCTGCTGTGTGAGGATACAACAGAAGACAGTCTTCTACAAGTCAAGAAGTGGGCCTTTTCCAGACACCGGATCTGTTGGCACCTTGTTCTTGGATTTGCAAGCCTCTGGAACTGTGAGAAATAAGTCTCTGTTGTTGATAAGCCCCTCAGTCAATGGCGTTCTGTTATTACAGCCCCAACAGACTAAGACGATGGTGGAAAACACAAACCTAGGCTACAGAGTTCTACTGGTTTAAAGCTTAGTGTCCTTGGAGTTGATATTCAGCGAGATCCCAAGCTCCGCCCTTCCTCTCTGCCTCCCTAAGATGATCTGAGTTATTGGGAAGGAGTTTGCCAGTTTCGTTCCTTCCCTGGGTTGCTATTGGGTTGGGTTGGTCCCCACTGCAGGAGTTGTTGAAAGCCGGGCACAACAAGGGGGGCGTCTAGCAGGTGTCAGGGAGGCATCCCCCCGCTCCATCTGGGCTGGTGTAAGGTCTCAGCTCACAGTTGGAATGGCGGTCTTGAATTAGGTGGTGCACACCCCCCCCCCCCCCCCCCATCCAGCCATGTCCATCAGCGTTCAGTTTTACTTCTCTTCCTGGTGAGGAGGGGCTGCCACTTCCCGCATCAGGTCCTGCCAGCTCTAAGTGCCATCTTCTGGACAGCTGTCACAGCCATGTGTCAGGATGACACCTCCACTTGCCTCCGTCTTCTCCTTTTAGGGGCCTAGAAACACCGAATGCCCTGGAATGTCTCCAGAACATAAGGAGCGGGATGGGGTCCCTTCTTTTGATGAGGCATGTCTCCATCTGGTTCCCTCATGCCCCACGGAAGGGGAATTCATTTGCGAACTCCCCTTTTTCAGACATCTTCAGGTGAAAAGTGAACGCCAGTGTCTTTCTTTGGAAATCACCCCACACCTCAAAGGAGATTCCCTTACTGCCCCTGCACCCCCAGGAAACACCCGGCCGTGTAGCCTCTCTTCTTTGTCCTCTGCCATTGGCGCTGTGGTCTTCCTCCCCCACCCACCTTATCTCCGGAAGAGGTTGCAGAAATGAGGTACACTGGACTGTTTCTACATTTGGGGTCCCAGCCTGTCTGTCTCTACCACTCTGTCTCTACTGCCTGCAGAGTATGTCTAGCACCTAACAAAGACGCCCCTGTAAGTGTCAAGACTGGAAGGTGGAGTTAATGTTCTCATTTTTCTTAGCCTGCTACCATTTATTAGATGCCTGCCACACACCAAGCATTGAGCCCTGTGCCTCATGGGCAGCATGACGCTGAATCCCGAGAGCTCCTCCTAAGAAGCAGGCACGGGTACTCTACACTTTACAGCGGATGGGAATGAGGCTTGGTAGAGTGAAGTGACGTGGGTGGTTAGGCCAGACAGTGGTGGGATAGGGACTCACATCCTGAGGAGTTTGGTTCCAGTAGCCCGATAAATAATTCAGAAGCTGAATATTTCATGCGGGATTGCATTGTATGTTTACCCAGATCTCACTCAATCTCCCTCCCCCTCTCTCTCTCTCTCTCTCTGCGCCCCCTCCACTCTCTTTTATTCTGTTTCTCTCTGTTAGACATGAGGAAGATTCTGTCCTTGAGCCACAACGAATTGATTATCCAATGTTGCTTCCTGCCCCCATGTCTTACCGCGTTGTTCCTTCTTCTTGGATTTTCTTCTCTCTATCTGGAAATGTCATATGTTACTTCCTCTATCACATCATCCCCACTTCTCCTTTGGGGGATGAATCATCCCCTCATTTTGTGGAAACACAAGGCATTGTGTGGATTATACATCTTATTGTAACATTTGTGCTGTGGTTGGCAAATCTCTTCTCTTCTTGACAGCCTCTTCCTCCAGGTTAGTATAACTCTGAAATTTATATGCATTTGCAATCAATATGTGCATTTAATTTTGCATTTCTTTTTTCTCCCCTCTTCTCTCTCAATGTCATTTCCATGTTTTCCCATAATGACATTTTAGAATTAGGACATACGGGCAATGCTCACCTTTTCATCTTGCCTGCTGTGTTGTGAACTCAGAAACGCAGGCATAGGTGAAATATTTTCTCCTCCTTTTAGCCCTGAGTACTTGGCGGTTTATTGTGCACATAATAAGCTATTGAATAAATGAATGAATAAACAAATGAATACATGATGTAGCAAAGAGAATGTGATTATGATAAACAAAACGTATTTAACTTAACAGCTTCACCGTGTATCAAGCATTTACTTGGAAAATTTCTTTCAAAACTCTGTGACTTAGAATTTCTATTTTAAGGAACCAGACAAATTTTCACCAATGATCCGACTCCCCGCATATGACTGCTGCTTCCTGACTATATACCTCTCTATATCAGCCAACTGAACCTCAGTTTCCTTATCTGGAAAGATGGGCTAATAGTTATTTATCTACTTCAGAGATTTGGAAGGGTTTGTATACTATTAAGTACCGTGCCCATGTAAGATATTTCTTTTGTTATTACTGGAATCTTCACATGTCTTGGAGCTAACCTAGATTGCTCACATAGCAGTTCCCTTCTCTTCCTTCTCCCTAGTGTATACACACACACACACACACACACACACATACATACACACACACACACACACACATATATATATATACATACATATATATATATATATATATATGTATATATATATTTTAGGTATTTCCTCCTCCCCATGCAGCCGTATGCCTTAGCATGAGCTGATCATATCTCCTAGGAGTTATAAATCCTAGGGATTCCCATTTGCCTTGTGAGTAATATGCTAGGAAAAGACATGGGATCCAATCCATGAGATGTGAAGAGAAGAGGTTCTGAGAGCTTCTTGGAAAAGTTTCATGGCTGGTAAAGCAGATCTTAGATCTGCCTCTAAGAATTACGTTTGCTCAGGTTCAGAGAGAAAAGTGCCATCAGGGCATTACAAACCCATGATGATATTTTCATCCAACCCGGGAGTCTGCTTACCTTGGACTACCAGTTATGACAGAAAATGTATTATCAGATTACTGAAGCCACTTAGAATTCGTATTTCTGTTGTTTGCCATCAGTATTCATCTTTTCTAGACACCAATTACTGGCTCACCCTACGAAGCAATTTACCTCTTATGCTTTTTTGCTGTTGTTCTGCAATACTAATATTCTCACTGTTTTTGTAGTGTCAATGACTTTTCTGCAAACTTCTTTTCTAAATTGGCTCAGCTTGGCTCTTTTTCTAAGGCAGTTCATGGTCTTTCTTTCCAGGCACCTGCACTCCAGCGATTCCTCAACTCAATCGTAGCCCCAGCAGTGAAAAGAGATCAATCCATGGTGAGACACATTGCTGCTTGTCACCCAATAGACTCATATTTCGGCCGCATGTTACCGTGGTGAATTTCTTCAGTCCTTCATTAACTTATTTATTTACAAATGCATACAGAACACCAACAGGAGGAGACACTGAGTCAGGCTCTGGGGGCTTAAACAGCTAACAAATGGGGGGAAAAAGATCATTACTTGAAGGTCAGAGAGAATTATTCTCGCTAATGATGAAAGAGATGGCTCCTGAGAAAGTTTAGGATAAGGGGAAGAATATTATTTGCTCTTGACTGGTGCCAGCTCAGGAGGAACCAAGAATTTTCTAACTATGACTAATATTAGAGAGAATAACTTAAGTAAGGAGTCCTCTTTCTCTAGCTGAAAGCTAAACTCATTTCCTCTTTCCTAAGTCTTCTGGCGAAAAGAACACCCCTCCACTATTAATGCTTCTAGAAGCTAATGCAGGCACCAGAAGCCAGGTTGGGGCGAGTATTGTTAGTGTTTGTAAGAGCTTAGCTATAGGAGGTAGGAACACCAGTCAAGGGGTTAGGAACTAAGACAGAGGCCTCACAACCTTCAAATCAACGAATGCTTTGAGGGAAGCCATTGATTCCGGAGGTTACATCTTGAAGAGTGTAGGATTGGATGCTGCCTAAGCTCCCTCTGACTTCTTGTTATATGAAATGTTATCATTGTGATTGATAAAGTTTAGAACTAGTCATGAGACAACACATACCCCTAAAATTTCCCCTGGGCAACATAAGGAAAGGATTAAAAAAAAATAAGGCAAAGTGACAAACAGAAACATTTTTGTTACTTATAAAGATGAAGAACACCAGAGTTTTATGAAGTTGGACAAATTATTTAAGGTGACAAAGTCTAGGTTTCTAGCAATGGTGACCAAAGCTCATACATATCCTCAAATAGTTGTTCACCTCCCCTTTCAGGCAATGACAGCTCACAAATCAGCCCCGATCGTCCCTTTTCCTGTTGTTAAGGAGTTCTCTTTCCAGATGTCAAGGAGAGAAATGGCTACAACCGATGAATGCTTCAGTTTTGGGCCTTGGGATCCTGTTACTTTCTTTGGACTCAGCGGTTAGTGCATTTTACTGTTTTTAGTCTTTTGAGTGTGGCTGTTCAGAGGTGGACTGAGTGCCATCTTCCCAAGTCCTGCTTATCGAGCCATGAGCACATATCCATCGACAGGGGGTCCATATAATATATTGTCTAAACTGGGGACACATTGGCGAGCGAATGAGGACATTATTAATAATTATGGCGAGGAATAGGGGTAAACTGGGATTGGCTCGAACCAATTGGGCCTCATGTGAGCCCGGTTATTTTGAAGTGGGGAGACCATATACAGTACGGAAACATAGGAAGCTACCCAGGTCACCACTCCCAGCAAGGTGCCGTCATCCCTGTCAGCCAACAAAACAGTCTGCAAGTGCCCCTGTGCTCCACCTCCCACACACGGTGAGGTCTTTATAAACCCCTTTAAACATCCAATTCACTTGCTTTGTTTGAAATAACAAATGCTGGATGGTTAATTGCCTCGTAGAAGTCCCTTCAATTTGTCACTTTGCTAGAAATTAAATAAATAAATAAGCCATCCCTGCTTTATCCCCTACTTGATATAATTAATTCTAATCTTTTGCATTTTCATTTTCTCCATGTTTAATCCCATCATTTAAAAGACACAAACAGAAGAGAACTTCCAGAATTAGTGGAATAATTGTGCTGCTCATGCTGCTCTGTGAAAAGGCCGTGGAAAAAAATACCATGACCCGATCTCAAACATTAAATGGTTTAGAAGTGAGACCTTCAAAATCAGATTGAAAGGATCACATTGAGAATTGTTTTTATCTTGGCTTCTATACTTTCTGATGTGTCCTATCTCTCCAGAACAGCATTTTACTCTTAGAGAATGTTAAGCATGGATTTCTAGTTAATTAGTTAATACTATGGATGGCTTCATTTTTATATTTCCAACTCATTGTTTCTGGCATTGAACAGTATCATAAATAAACTTCAATTTTACAGCAAATAATCTGACTGTTGAGATAACCTGAAAAGTGCTTTAATAATTGCCTCTATGCATACAAAGCTTGTCACTGCCATGGAGGAAGAAGACATTTCAGGGCATTTCAAGGCACCCAAGCTGGAAGAAAGGGTCCTGATGGCCCTGGCTCATAAAATGTAATTTGCAGAATCTGCTTGATCCAAAAATTATAAGTGCCTTTTATATCCATAAACTCTCTTCTTTCTGAGGGGCTACCACTCCCTGGTGGTAAGGTATTCATAGAGACATTACATATAGTAATTATAATAAAAATAGCACTCTACATTTGCATAGCAGATTATAATTTACAAAGCAGTTTTGCATACTCATTATCTCATATGAGTCTCTCTACAACCATTGAAAAAAGTGTTTTTGGCAAAGAATGTTATGAGTGTATAACACCCTATTTTCTTTTTCTCCTGGACAAATGCAAGAGATTTTCCAGACTTCTTTGGAGTTAGGTATGTCCATGTTCTGGCCAATGGAATGAACAGAAGTGGTTTATGCCATTGTCAAACTTGGTTCATTAAAAACTCTTACCCATTCCTCACTCATACTTTGACTTCCTCCCATTAACCAGTTGGTTGCAAAGAATCCAGAAAAAATATTCAATAACATAGGGTAGGGGTCATGAAACCATGGCTATTGGGTCCAATCTAGCCTGCCACCTGTTTTTACATAAAAAGTTATATTGAACTCAGCCATGTTGATTTATTGACATATTGTCAGTGGCTGTTTTTTTGTGCTATAATGGCAGAGTTAAGTTGTTGTAACATATGGCTGGTAAAGCCTAAAATATTTGCTGTCAGGCCTTTTACAGATAATAAACGGTATGACAGATCCATAAGAGAGAAGGAGCCTGGGTCTATGAATCACTGTGTGGAGTGCTGCAGGCTAAATACCCATCCTGAAATAATTTTGCATTGTTTTAAGCCACTGAAGTTTTAAGGTGTTTGTCTCAGTCGCTATCCTACATTTATTAATATAACAGTCATGTTTATTTGTTGATAAAGTAATGAGTCTCCGGAAAGTTAAGTTGCTTACTTAAGCACACAGAGTCAGATTCTAGTAGTGGTAGGCAGACTAGAATTTGAACCAGCCTAGGTATTTTAATTCCAATACAGTGTACTTTCAACATCTCAGATGTCACGATTGAACACATTATATCAAAAACATATAACATAATACTGTACATTGAATACCTAAATGCATAAGGTGTCATAATTTTTTCATGGTCAGAAGTAGTTAATGTGCCTCTCAAAGTACCTGATAGGATACAGAAAACCATACTGGAAGAAGGGATGTTGCAATATCCTTGTTTGTAAACTTTACAAAATTGGGACTTGGTGAAGTCAGTTGATTTCCAAAAATAGTGTTATAAAAATTGTGATAATAAAGTAATATAAGCTGTTGCGAAGAATTAAAATTGGTCCTCAGATCATCCTCAGTGCCTCTCTTTCAGGCTATGTCAACAGAAAACACAAAAATACATCAAAAAAAACCCACACAAAAACAACAACACACACACACACAAAGAACTTCCTTAAGGCAGGAATAAATAAGGGTCTCAAGAAAATCACTGAGCCTTCCACTGCTGAGTGTCTGGGTGTCGCCATATTGAAGACACGATTCTGGGAATTTGGATTTAGGGAGCATCTTGGATGTTTGCAGTCATGTTGAAGTACTGTTAAATGAGGGACCAAGGGCCTTCTGTTGGGTAGAATCTGAAAGTCTAATCCCAATTGTCATTTGACTCTTTGTGCATGTGGGGCCTACAACCTCTTCCTCTTTGGAGAAATTCAGAACTGATACGAGGAGCTACTTGAAGTGAGGAGAAACTGAGGGCAGTAGAGACCTGGATTGTCAGGACTCTGTGTAGATGAGCTGGCAAGAAAAATCAGAGATCAAATTGTGCAGTTAGTCCCAGGGCTCCACGGGAGATAGGGTGGACCAATCACACACGAACAATTTATATTACTAATTTTCCGTTGTGCACTATGTTAGCATAATCCGAATAAAACCTGGGGTTCCACGAAGCCCAGTCTTACTGCAGGGTCGTAGTTAAATGAATATAGCTCAGCATTCTAAAGGCAACAAAAATAATTATGATTTTATTTGAGCAATGTCAAGGGGCTGCCCTTCATCTTCCATGACAGGATTTCTTAAATTCTCTTCCCTTGCTTCTCTCCTCCTCGCTTGCCACAGTATCTATTCATGACCAACTTTTCTTTACTGTCTTTCAGTTTTCCAAGAAATACTTCGCCACATCCATTTTCGTGGGCCCTGTTTTTCCGCCTCTGTCCCCCTTTTCTTTGACAACTCTGAGAAATTATTTCTTAGTGGGTAGATGGGTCTGGTTTGAGCAAAGAAATATAGGTTATATATACTCATACATTAATCACGTTTGTCCCTGTTACATTAGAAAGGCAAAAATGGAAGATATTTTGGGACAAAGTACAAGTAAATTATAAAGTCTTTGTCTAAAACAAACTAGCCTTTCACTGCATCTTTAGCAGAATTCATGAGCTGTATTGGATTGGGAACCAATAAGCCTTGATCACCTTTACTTTCAGGTTAGACATGGCCTTTGCAAGGGCCATTGAAAGTTACATGAGGGTTGCTTGAGAGCAGCTGTTAAACACCTAATGCTTTTTGTTTTTGCAAAACGGTAAGGTACTATAAATCATTATTAGATAACATTCTAAAATATCTACCCACCCATCATCTATTCCAACCTCCTCTGTTGACTAAGGCATGGAGACTTAGTCTACCCAAAATGAACCAACTGGGAAAGAACGTCTATTCAAGCCAGATGTGGAACAAAGTGGTTCTGAACACAAGGTATTGGAACTGCCTTACCAGTGCCTATTGTCATGAAATACTTGTGGGATACATAAGATCAATATAGCCCGGTGGTGATGTTTAGGGACCTTGGCCTTGACAGGCACACAAGCGTACATGAGGAAGTTGCATTGTTGGAGGTAATTCAGCTAAATTCATTGATGTCTGCAGTAGCTAAGAGACCCCTAAAAACTCACGGTACACAAAATCGTAGGTAACAAAAGCTACTCTTCTCCTAGCTTTAAACGAAAGTGGTTTTGAATTTGGGAACATACCATCATAAATCCCACGTAAGTGCTCTTCCTGTAGGGTCAAAAGTGGTTGACTATTAAGAGTTTCGTGTGGTTCAGTCTAATGCTTATTTCCTCCTTGGTTGAAATAGTTTGTAAGATACTTAGTAGTCTTAGCTAAATGCTATCTTTGAAATTCCACTTTAGGGGAGGAAGCAGGCTTACTCCGGGGTCGAGGGTCGTGTGGATTTGAAACCCTGTTTATGCATTTCCTATTGTGTTACCTTGGAAAAGACCTTCTACTTACCTTCGTCATCAGTTTTCATATCTATCAAATGGGAATTAAGTACTTATAGAGATCAGAGGCTTTGGGGGAAGGATCTGGTGCATCAGCCTGTGGGAAAAGAGCCTAGTACAGAATCATCACACAAGTAAACTTTGCCAGAAATGTGCTACCTGGGTTCACAGAAACCACTGCAGTCAGGTCACATGCCGGTCGTGAAGAGGTGGAGCCCACACTTCATCGGTTAACACCATCCAGAGCCCACTGAGCTCAGTTTGATACACCAAATACCTTGGAGTGACTTCTCTCTGCTGGGTGTTGTCCTCAGGACTGGGGGGTGGAGGCGAGGTCCTGGAAAAGTATCGCGCGTTCTTGGGTTTTCTCTTTAGCTTAAAGGGCACTTGCTGGCATCCCGACGTGCACATGATGAATATGTGGGCACTGGGTACCCAGAAAGCACATTTAGAAAACATTAACAAATCCTGCTTGATTTGGTTTTGGAAAGAGACGTTGATTTAAATGGGGGAAAGTTTTTATTTTTTCTCTCTCAAGGTTATGTTTGTGAAATATTAGGCTGCAAAGCACGGGCACATTGTCATACATTTTCCTCATTTACGCCTTCTCCAGATGCAGCACCATGTGTGATCTTGCTCAGCTATCCAAACTGTAAAATAAAAGATTACCTAAACACTATCGGACCTGTAAAAGAAATTACTTGGCGAGTCATAGCTGATTTCTCAGGGCTTGTTTTTGTCTTTCAGCTGAGCAATTTCTTTTTCCTTGGCCCGAAATCCCCTAGATGGCGCTAGAGAATACCGCATTTAAGTGGTTTATATAATACCTCTAAGCAGATGAGGGGAAGTAATTTTTATTTTTCTGCAGATAAATGTTAATCAGGAGTTGAACAGAATGGAACGGAATGTGCAAGGTTAGTGTTTGTGCATTCTGTGGTTAAAAGGTAGACTACATGCTCCTTGCAAGTGAAAATCGGTCATTGTCACCGTAGATGTTTCAGAATTGATCTTTGGTATTTTAGCTAGAATAAAATTCATTCGGTGCAGACAAAAAAGAGTCGTAGAAACAACAGAGATCCTAGGGCTGATTGTTGGTCCGAATGACAGTCATACCGGAGTCTTATAACACAGTATGGGCATCTCACGGCAAGGTGGGGAGGGAGGGGTTTCACTGGGCGTCCTGAACTCAAAGGGCCCAGGAAATAGGCAGGTGACACGAGCGGCCCGGATGTAAAGCAACAGCTTGCGGTGGCATTTGTAGCAGAATTAAAACTTCCAGGCACGTGCGCAGGTGAAGAAATCATGCCCGCAGGCAGGTTCAGGGTGACCCACAAGGCTGTGAGCTCATTTTTGCAAATGTAATCCTGATAGTTTTTAGGACAGAAATCTGAGCTCACAGAATGACTGAGTGATACAGTGAGGCCCCAGATTCCACGTCTCGGATTCCACTCCCTCCCCCTTTTAATTGCACCAGACGTGCCGGGGCTGTTTCCAGCACCTCGTATCCTCCCTTCCCGAGTCCGGCAACCTCGTATCATGTGACAGTTTGGGCACACCGCGAGGCCAGTGGCCTGAGTGCCCGCCGCTCGAGTGACGCAAACCACAAGGCAGCTCGGTTTCTTCCTGAAGGAGACCCGAGCGAGGGCGGCTCCACGGTTTGCCGTCGTCATGGGCCCAGGACTTTTCCGTCTTTGTCCTCTGCAATCTTTTCATTCCGGGCGTTTGCCTCCGCGGGTGAAAAGTTGCTCGTGCAGCTGCGGACATCACATACGGGCACAACTACGGCTGGTGGCTGAAGGGGACCGATTCCCTCCTTGAGTCTCTTGTACGATGTGAAGAAACCTTTCCCAGGAGCCCCCCCAGCAAACTTTTGCCCGCGTGTCATTCGCCGGGACCGGTGCCCCTGTCCACTACACCGATGAGTACCAAGGTTAAGGGGTCACCCAGCGTGCCCGGCAGCTCTCATTTGGGCCAGGTGCCCCTCCCCCAGTGGAAGGATTGGGAAATGTACAAGGATGTTGGTGGA
The DNA here is from genome assembly GCF_016509475.1 of Prionailurus bengalensis. Classification (NCBI taxonomy): domain Eukaryota; kingdom Metazoa; phylum Chordata; class Mammalia; order Carnivora; family Felidae; genus Prionailurus; species Prionailurus bengalensis. Next base: position 184,282,759 of record NC_057344.1, on the reverse strand, counting down.
TTACTAAACGACGACACACCCGTGTGAGATATTTAGGACCCAGCGTGCAGGCACAAGACATGCGATGTTGTGGTCAGTCCCTTAAAATGAAAAATCACGGTACTCACTTAACAATAGTTTCCCTGTTGAGAATCACTGGAGCCCAGTCAGGACTTGCTGGTGAGTCACAGGGAAGGGGGCTGAACCACCGAGCCAAGCAGGACTTGGGCAACAGGAAGGAAGGGAGGTGTAACTACTGAGTATACAACCAGCAACCCCTTCTTCCCCGTTCCTGCTCTGGTCCTGCCTTACCACTTTGGAAATTCCACCCGAATTGCCTGAGGGCCAAAGGCTCAAAGAAGCCCAGCCTCCCCCGATCTTCTGGTAATAGCCTACACTCAAAGAAAATAATATGCAAATTAACAGGAGTTTGCTGGGATAACATGAATGGGGAAAGAGCTGTTGTTCCTCTTCAAAACAAAATAAAATAAGAACAAACTGTGCTTTTCTCTGCCACTGGGCTGAGAATAGGAGGAAGTGGATAATTGGTGAGGACAGATGTGTTTGCGGTTGGTTTGATTTTTGCAGGGGTGCAGGGGTTGGGAGAATAAGAGAAGGGCATCGGAGTTTGTGCAGGTATCCTAAGCAGGCATTGGCATCGTTTTATGGAAAGAACTCAGGCTTTAAAGCCATAGAGACCTTGGTCACCAAATCCGGGCTTGTTGTGAACTATAGGACCTTAGGAAGGTCGCCGAAGGTCTCTGAGACACAATTATGGCTCTTGGAAATATGGCTAACAACAACATCTACCTGGAAAATTGTCACCATGGCATGGGACAGCAGAAGGCAAGTCGTTAGCACGGTGCTCAGTAAATGCCAAGTCCCATCTCCTCTGCCTGAACAGGACATTGTTTTTATTTACTCACCCTTGCTCCCCACAGAGGCTTGCAGGATTTAGCAAATAAAGGTACAGGACTCCCAGTTGAAGGTGAAATTCAGATACGCAGCAAATAATTTGGTAGCGTGACTTTGTCCCGTGAACTTTGGGTTATACTGGGAATCACGCATTTTATCTGGCAACCCTATCCCCATATCCCCTCTCTTCCGCGAGTTCTGTCTAGCCAAAGAAAAAACAAATGAAGCCCAAATTAAATCAGTTTCCCACTCACATAGATGAACCTTAGCAGGAACCTGAGAGACCAGTGCACAGCACCTACAGCTTTTGTTAGTGAACAAGCCCCCTCCGGGCTCGGGGGGAGAGGACTCTGCCGTGGCTGAGACACGAGCAGGTCTTAACAGCCTTCTTCATCTTATGAACTTTGTGCTTTATCCTCTCACAGAGTGGTTTTTTTTTTTTTTTTCACAGTTGGCTGTTCCATGTCTGCAGAGATCTGCAGTAAATACTGTACTATGCTGCTGAAAAGGGAGGAAAAACATTACCATCTGCATCTACAGCTTGCAAATTACAGCTTGCAATCACCTGCTATTAAATAAAGACACTTTAACAATATTTTGGGTTTTAAATTAGCAATTTACATCACAAGACTCTGAAAATACTAGTCTTTTAATACTGCAATTTGCTTTCCTTTTAACCAGGCATCAACATGTATTGAATTTTTTTTTAAAAAAGCAATACAGGGTAATGTTTATTTAAACAATAGCCACCAAAGGCATGAGACACCCAGATGGAAATCCAGTAGCTCCCCACGCAGCGGGTGGCTTCACTGGGGGACCCCGATTGAGCCAGCAGCTCTCTCATTTACATCATGGGGGAACTGAGGCATTGCCTTTTTTTTTTTTTTTTAAACTACCAGGCTATGTGTCATGTGAGCAAGTGGTCTCAAGCCGGGTATTAGAGGCCAAGTCTTTGTTTGAAGGAGACTTGAAGCGAAAAGGCTGGAAGGGAAAGACTTCAAGTGGGAGTATTTCTTTTTGTCACTTGACATCAAGGCTGAATTGGAGGGGACTGGCATTGGTGCAAAGCACAGCGGATGCAAAACGAGATGGGATTTGGAAACGCACAAAGAGAGAAAGATTAAGCAGCTTTGTGCCTCACGGACACTACTTATATAGACAGAGGGTTATATCTATATCTAAATATAGTGGTTTGTCTTCAAGCTCTTATTATTGGACCTTTCTTCCCCTTTTCTCTTGACGTCTGAGTTAGGGAATGGGAAAACGCCAGGAGCTGGCATGAGTTGCAAAGAGATAAGTATAAGCTTTGCCGTGTTGTTGAGTCACTGGGTTGTAAATTCCTTCACACAAACAAAACGCATTCTGGAGCATTAGGACTGTTAGCAGGCGGCCCGCTTTCCTGCGTGTCCCCAGCTCTTCCATACATTCAGCTGCCGTTGACAAACAGCTGCTGCTCATAGCTCGCCCAGACTCAGGGCGGCTTTTCCTACTGGGTTTTCTTTCATCCTAAAAAAAAAAGAAAAAAAAGAAAAAACAAAAAACGGATACGACGCCTGTCTCGGTTGTTCCTGACCTGCCATCTTGCTTTTTGATAACCCTAGACGCCTGGGTAAATCTTAAAGTCTCTCCTTTCCACGCCACGCTGAGCTTTGATTCCTACCCGTGAGATGTGCTCAGTAAGTCTTGGATGTTAGTACGAGTAGTAGTAATAAAGGTTTAGTGCGATGCCACACACAATTCTGGTTTGAAAGGGAAAGCACGTTGGAGGAAAACATTAAGCTGGCGGCTCGTTCCATGTTCCATGAGCGAGCAGTGGGTGATTGGTCTGCAGGTGTGGGCGGCTCTAGGTCCTTCCAAGGTGCCATTAATTATGCTGTTCGGCTCCACAGGTTGAGTTATGAGTCAAGCCAAACACGGCTCCACTAACGTGTGGCCGTTAGTGATTTACTTGGCAAGCGGCAAATTGAATGACTCTGAGCCTTTTCCAGTCCTCTTAGGCTTAGTGGTCACCTCTGACGCTATTTATCACCATATCTTGTTATCTCTGTTAAGGTCTGATGTTAGTTCCTCTGTTTAAGGATTAAATTGGTTTCAATCTAATCTCCTAAATAGAATTCAGATGACTGGGGGCCCTGCTCAACTCTTCCCTGGTCAGAAGGCTTTGCTCTGGTCCTTTTCTTAGGTGCTATTTATAGTACCGTTGGCTGATAGACCTGGGGTGGGGGGTGGGGGGATAATGGCTAGATTTTATTTCGTGTTGATTACATACACAGTCTTTTTAAAGTCCTTTGGAAACGAAATGTACAACTTATCACCGAAGCTGCACACTGGAGCCATTGTCATTTGTTTAACTGGAACCGGTAAAGAATCAAATTCTGCCTTCAAAAGTATATACACATCTTTGAGTGACAGAAAAGCCCTTGAATATGTATTGCTAAATGCTTTGGATTCGTGACCTATCTCATGTCTTTTAATGAATATTCTAAGTGTGGATAGCACTTAGATATATTCCTTGTCTGAAACAAACAAACAAAAAATCAACAGCGTCTTTAGATAATTAGACTTTGTTTTCTCAGTGGTGCATGTTGGCTTTTATATGCGTGTTGGTCACAGATGCTGTGGGGTGATATGAAGAATATAGTCAGTCCTCAAATTCGGCCGCGCTTGGTGCAAAGGGGCTGGAGTGAGGATTGATTAGGATAGTCATGAGAGCCTTTTGCAAACTGTGGACTGCTATTTCTTGAAAAGTTATTTGAATTATGCAGTGAAAGTTTATCCTAGCGTTAACCTCCGGGAAGAAGCCCAACACCTAATTTGCTAGTTTTACAGCAGGATATTAGTGTGTTTTGTGTGTGCATGTGTGTGTGTGTGTGTGTGTGTGTGTGTGTGTAAGTGCACACATGCATGCACTATGTGCAGGTACATGTACATGCATGTATTATCAGGTTTGTTTTATTTTATTTTATTTATTTATTTATTTTTTAACGTTTTTTTATTTATTTTTGGGACAGAGAGAGACAGAGCATGAACGGGGGAGGGGCAGAGAGAGAGGGAGACACAGAATCAGAAACAGGCTCCAGGCTCTGAGCCATCAGCCCAGAGCCCGACGCGGGGCTCGAACCCACAGACCGCGAGATCGTGACCTGGCTGAAGTCGGACGCTTAACCGACTGCACCACCCAGGCGCCCCTATCAGGTTTGTTTTAAACGCTTCTGTTGAATTGTCCTCATAAGTGTTTTCTCAAGTTCCTATGATAATTTCTTTTCAATTAGAAGACTGCTAATTTCTTGTTTCTATGAGATGTTCTTGAATCATTTGGAAGGAGGGAGAGAAAAAGAGCAAACTAGTGAGAGAGCAATCAACTAACCTTTATGAAGACTTCAAAACATTTGTATGTGTACTTCCTTAAAACTCAGTAGCTCACTAGTCCTGACATTTTACAGATCCTTGGATGCTTGTTAACATTCTTCATATCCATTTTTATGATCTCTCAGCTGGAGAGAAGATGGTTTACCTGTTTTAACTATCTTTAAGCTTTTTGCTAATTAAGTAAAGATAATTTCATATGATGGGCTTTGCCATTGAGTTTACATTTTAAAGCGTCTCTCCCCATGTATCTACTCACTTAGGTTTTACATAATGAATTTGGCCCTATAGGACGGTAGCTGAGAAAAGCACATTTCAGAGCCACAGTAAATGGGAAGATGAAGAATCTTCAGTCCCCAATGCTTAGTTTTACTAATGCTGTCAACACTTTCAGCCCATCTATCTCTCAAGAATTGCTTGAAGATTGCCAAATTGATTGGCTTTTCTTTCACCTTTTAAAATTTTCCTTCTGTCTCCTCTTTTGGGGCGGGTAATGATCACAGAACCATAGAATTTCAATCTTAGAAGGTGTTTTAAATGCCATAAAAATCCAATAGTTCATCCCATGTTTGAATCTTTTATATTATATTCCTAACAAAGGGCTAACCAGGATCCTCTCAGATTCCTTTGGCCATGGGACACTCACTACCTCTCAAGGGAATTCACTCCATTTCTACACAGCACTGGTGGCCAGAAAATTATTTATTATGCTGAGGAGAAATTCCTCCATTGACTTTTGCTCTGTTCTTAGTGGATAGAAAAAATACATGCAATCCTTTTTTTTCCCCCGTGTATTTGAGGCCACGTGTGTGCCAAATATTTCTGATAATATAAGTCCTTATAGGATGTGATTTTGAGTCTAGATGTTCTGGATCCCTCAGCTCTACCCATGCCATAGTTCACTGATAAGAAGAATAATGAAAATAAAAGCTACCATTTTGAACATTTAATAGGTGCCAGTTATCTTACAAATATAACCTTTAATAGCCACAACGATCCAAGTTCTGTATCGTCATCCTCCCTCTATAGAGAGAGAAACCAATGGTACACAGAAGTTGAACATTTTTCCCAAGGCTGTGTAGCTAGTAGTTGTCAGAGCCAGAATTTGAACCAATGTCTTTACTGATCCCAGAGTGCATGTTCTTGATCGTACATCATAATCCCCTCTATGAGATGTGACGATCACCTCCTTGCTTACCCCGCGATGTAAGCTAAATGTTCCAGGTCTGGTTTGAACAATTCAGAATGGAGAAAGCTTGCCACTTACTTTATTCTGGAAGCGATGTCAAACCAAAGGGCTAATAAGAATGAGGCCAGCCAGAGAAACAAGGAACTAGAATGAGAATGCCAGAGAAAGAAGAAGCTAGGTGATTAATAGGATGGCTTACGAGCTTTGGAAAAATTCAAAATGGTGAGCTTAGCAGGTAGGGAGGCAAGTCCTATACATATAACGGCTGAAGCACAAAGTTGGCAGGCAAAAAGCCTGAAGAAACATAGATGCTGTTGTACAAATCCCCAGTGTAGGCTCCAATGAGAAATCCAGTTCTAAAAAACCACGTTCTCTGGAAGCATTTTTAGGGACTGAGCTGTGGTGCTTGGTGAACTGCTCATTGTCTTTGGGGTGAGGACATTGAAGCCTGTGGGGGCAAACACCAGCACTCAATGTCTTGCCTGCCTGTCAGTAGGTTGGGCTCCTGGGGAGCCATCAGGCTTTATTTAAATTGACTTTGGAGGGAGAGTGTGGCTGTAAAGAAATAATCGTTGAAATTAGACTTTTTCTGCTTTCCTAAGAAAATAGGGCCCTGAAAGTAGAAAAGATTCATACACATTAGCAAATGTCCTTAGCAAACAAAATGCATTTAAGATGAAAGAAAACAACAACAGCAAAAAAAGAAAGTCCTACTATCTTTTAATTGTTTCTTAATGGACTCTAAGAGAAGATATTATTGCTAAACATGCTAAAGAGATGATTTTGTCAAAAACTCTCATTTTATATAAGGAGAAACTGAGGTCCAGAGAGGAGAAGTGCTTCGCCTGGTGCATTACATTCAGGCCGGGACCGAGAAGAATGTTTGAGCTGGGACTACTGATCACAAAACCTGGACTTTTTTTTTTACCATACTTCCTTATACTTAGTATTTCTTTGGTGAAGCAAATAAATTGTATTGAAATGCACTGACAACAATGAACAGTTGCAAGATAGAAGTTTACATAGAAGCTTGCTGTGTAACCCCATGTAGAGTTCAGTGTTGGGTACATCTTCCTTGGGGATGATTAATGAAACTCTCAGGGAGGGATTTGTGGCAACATTATTCTTGCTAGCGTCATGGTTTTCTATATCTTATGACACCGTTTATGGGAATCTGGTTTCACTTAGTGTTGTCACCTTGAAATCTGAATCATAGGAGTGGGAGATGTATGCATTAAAAATGCAGGTTCTTAGGCTTACCAGCAGACCACATCAGAATATTGGGGGAGTGATATTTAGAAATTAATACTTAACAAACATCTCTGATAAAGACTGTGCATACTAAAATTGAAGAAATTCTTGTGTTAGTCCAACAGTGTACTAATTTCCTGTGGCTGCCGTAATAAATGGTCACAAACTTAGTGACTTAAAACAACACATATTTATTGTCTTACAGCTGTGAGGGTCAGAAGTCCAAGGTGGAGGTCAAAAATCCCGAATGGGTTTTGTTGATGAACTGAGGGTTGCTGGAGGGCAGGTGGGTGGGGGGATGGGCTAAATGGGATGATGGGCACTAAGGAGGGCACTTTTTTGGGATGAGCACTGGGTGTTACATGTAAGTGAGCAGTCACTGAATTCTACTCCTGAAACCATTGTTACACTATCTGTTAATTAACTTGGATTTAAATAATAAAAAAATTAAACCAACAAGAAAACAAAAACAAAACAAAACAAAACAAAAACAAAATGGATTTTGTTGGACTACAATGAACGTGTCAGTTTCCCATTTCTTTGGGAGGCTCTAGGAGAGATCTGTTTCCTGGTTTTCCAGCTTCTAGAGGCATCCACATTCCTTGGCTCACACCTCCTTCCATTGCTTGGTTCTCTGCTTCTTGCCATCACATCTCCTTCTCTGTCTCTGACATTCCTCCTTTCTCCTTGCCCCTATGAGGACCTTGGTAATTTCATTATCCAAGAGGAACTCCTGTCTCAAAATCCTTAAATGAATCACATCAGAAAAGTCCCTTTTGTCATGCAAGGTAACATATTCATAGGATCTGGGGATTAAGAGGTGGACATCTTTGGGGAGGCATTAAGTTGCCTATCACGATTGGTGTTAAAATATTTCAGAGAACCAGAAAGGGGCTGAGAGGGGAACATTAGGCATCAGTAGGGTCTCCTTCCCTCTCCGGGGGTTCCCTGAGATGTCTCTAGGACTCTGAAGGGCATAGCTTAAGAAAAGCAATCCTGGGGCACCTGGGTGGTACAGTTGGTTGAGCGTCCGACTTCGGCTCAGGTCATGATCTCACAGTTTGTGAGTTCAAGCCCCGTGTCAGGCTTAGAGCCTGGGGCCTGCTTCAGATTCTGTGTCTCCTTCTCTCTCTGCGCCTCCCCTGCTCATGCTCTGTCTCTCTCTATCTCTCAAAAATAAATAAATGTAAAAAAAAATTTTTTTTAAAGAAAAGCAATCCTAATATATATGTTTAGTAAGGCCTCTACATGGAGAAATCTACTTCATTTAATATATCTTCATTGTCTTTCCAAAAGTTAATTTGCAATAATTACGTGGCCTTCCCATTCTCAAGTTTCTAACAACCCCATTCACACTTACTGCAGAAAAGAAATAAAACATGTCCTTGCTTTATTAGTGATAAAATCCCTGCTTTAATTGATTTTAAGAGAAAATGTTTGCCAGAAAGGGTAGGGGGCTTCCAATTAACTTTAAATGCCTCAGTATTTTCCAAAATTATTCTATTAAAAAGAAAACAAGCAGGTAATTAGTGGAATTTTTTAAGGTATCTTTTTCTTCTGTGGATCTATACAGCTATGTCTCTTGTTACGTGCCTCTCCCCTTACCCAGCATACACATTGGTCCTTGGACTAACCTTGGCGTTCTTTGTGAACGTTTCATTCTTTTTGCATTAATTTTCTTTTGAGATACTACTTGGGCTTTGACAGAACTTTGTAGGTGTTTCTGAATTAATTTAAGAAAAAAGTGGCCCTGGGTTATATATTTTAACTAATATATGATAGCAGTAAAAAGTTATCTAATGGGAAATTAACCAAATGTGGAGAATTCATTTCTTCTTTCTTAAAAGGGATCTTTGTACGTCACTGTATCAGGACACCCTAGGTCACCTGCCCCATAATAATACTCTGGAAGAGATAGATTTAATAATTGTTCTCAATGGTTGTATTAGTCAGCTTGGGCTGTCGTAACAAAATACCACAGACTGGGTGGCTCAAATGATAGAAATTCATTTCTCATAATTCTAGAGGCAGAAAAGTTCAAAATCAGAGTTCCCAAAAGAATTATGAGAAATGAATTTCTTGGCTTGTAGATGGCTACCTTCTTGCTGCGTGCTCATATTGTGGAGGCACAGCCAGAGCCCTGGTGACTTTGCCTCTCCTTGCCAGGTTACTAGGACTATAGGATGAGGGCCCTGCTCTTATGACCTTATTGACTTCCTTACGTCACTTCCTCAATCACTTCCTTAAAGGCCCTGTTTCCAACATAGTCACGTGGAGGGCTAGTCCTTAAACAAATGAATTTTTGGAGGGCACAATTCAGTGCATCGTCTGCCTCCTGAGCATCACGGGTGTTTCTTGAGTCCTGCAAGACTTTGGCCATTTCATTATTTTAAAAGTGGTTTACGTAATTATGACAAAGGGAAGAAGCAGAAGCACGGATTTTTAAAACTCTCGTATCTTGTTCTTTGTTTAAAGGAATTAGTCACCCTCGCTCCTTTGCAGTATGCGTATTAGACAACAGAAGAGTCCTGCCTTCAAGATCCCCCAAATTAACATAAAAAAGCCATAACTGAATGTAATCAGTGTCCATCATCCAGATAAGATAATTTACTAAGAGAGTTCCTAGAAACCAGTGAGGATGATATTGATCATCATTAATTTTACTTCTGTGTAAAAGCTCCTTTGATTGACACTTATCTTCGAGGGTTCTGAAAACGTGAGGCAGGCGAGCAGGAGACGCTCAACCACAGCCAGGCGTGACTCTTATAAAAGGAAAGAGGGAAGGAGGGATGCTTAGGAAGGAGTCTCAGATCGCCGTGCCATTCTGCGAGTTTTGGCCAGGCTGTTGAGAATCTCCTGGCAGACTGCCCATCAGGGAAGCTGCATTGGGTGCAAATTGTCCCGCGCTAGTCCCCACAGTGGTACTCTCAGTAATAGAGAGAAGCCCCTGGGAGAAGAACATGGTCTAGGTATAAAATTCTGTGGCATGTCTGAAGCTGCGGTAACTGGAGGCTGTCAGCTCCTCATGCTTCTCATAACAGGTGTACCTGAAAGGAAATCTGAGAAGCTCACCTTCACGGGCTTCTTTCATGATCTAAGTTCTAAAAAGAACCAACTGATCCATTACTTGGAACATGGGAAAGAGAAAGACATATACCTGGATCTTTGGCCAGAAATCCCTGAAACAATTATATCTACGTCTGTCTATCTATCTATCTATCTATCTATCTATCATCTATCTATCTATCTATCTATCATCTATCTATCTAAGCTTTCTTATTTGTAAGTAGTTCTCTTTTCTCTATGGCAAGGAGGGGACTGAATGCTATGTTTGAAAGAGAAGAAAGTGGCTTTATGTCAGTCAAAAAATCTCTTTCCCAGCCTGAATTTGGCAGTCTCCAAGGAAACTCTTATCACTACAAAGAAGTAATGGGATTCATCTGACAACTATCAACTTAAACTATTTGTATATCACTTGCATTGAGGAAATAAAAGAATTGTTTTCTGAGAAGGGTAAAATTCCTGGTCAAACTTTTGTATTTTAAAGTATCCCCTTTCTCTATTTATATGGGCCTCTAAGCTTGTCCCCAGCACTACTAAAAAACATAGCACATAGAGAATGGAACCAAATCTTCTCGGTGACATGATTCTCCTACTCTAAGCAAAGAAACAAACAAACAAGCATCTCTGTTTTCATCCTTACTTTTAGTTATTAGGAATAAATTGCTAAAAGTTAAATTATATATATGTATATATATATGTATGCCTACATATATATATATCTAAATGCTATATAAATAACTGAATAACAAATAAATATAATAATTAATATATAAATATAATAAATAACAAATGAATGGATAGACAAAGTTTGAGACTATGGGTTTAGTATGGGTGAAAGAAAAGAGTTGGGTAGAGAAATAATTACATTATAAATTTAAAAAATGACACAACTCCACAATTGGAGAAATCATGGATTGATTTCCGGGGGGGTCATATGATTGAATAATAATCTGCACATCTCAGCCTAATACTCTGAGAAAGAGCCTAAAGAACCAGTCCCCAAAAGTGCCAGGTGCCTAGTGGCTGGATGCTATAAGAAATGTAGACATCTTTCTATGTTGCGGAAAGAGCACTTACCACCAAGTCAGAAGATCAGGATTGGAGTCTGGCTCTGCCACTAATCAGCCTTATCCCTGAACAACTCACCTCACTTCCTTAGACTCGGTTTTCTCATTCTCTTGGTGAGATTAAATGTCCCTAAATCCCCCAGCAGTCTGGAAACTCCAAGAAACTCAACTGATGAGAGTAGGCTTTTGTTGCAATGGGCTGTGGGAGAGCCCCGGAGACTATAGCTGGGACATACTATAAAGAAAGAAGCCAGCTAAGGATGATGTGGACAAAGGAGAAAATTGACCTACTTGGGGAAATATTGCAAAAAGCTGCCCAGAGAATCTCAAAATGATTTTCAAATAACACCAAAGTATTCCCAGGGAGGCTTAGGGCAAGACAATGCTCTGCTATTTCAGAAAAGAAAATACATACTCTGTTCTGTGAATTTGAATACAGTCAAGGACATACATCATAAACCAGTCTTGTCAGGATAAGGAACCTTCCGAGAACCGTTCTTTTCTGGAACAAAGCTCTGTGAAGTATATGGGAGCATGTAGTACTTTGAGTATTATCTCTGCTCTAATTTAAGGGTTTTTTTTTTTTGTAGGCGTTTTAACAGAATTAAGTTCAGATACTATGAATATTACACATGGTAATGGGAGTCTTTGAAAGTCTTGTGATAAATTGTGTTTTGGATACGATGACTTCACCAGTTGATTACAAGCTTCATGTATTCGCCAGTGCAGTCAGGAAAGAAATCTTCCTGACCTACTATGTTGCCATTGGGTTCCAGGACTACAAAGACGAGTAACACAGGTTCCCACAAGTATATTTGTGAAGAATGTAGGTTGAAAGAAACTGCATTTAATGAAAAAAGTAACTGGTAACTCAACAGCTTGTATGCATTCAGGAGAAGTGGAATGATAACTAGAGTTTTTGAACTCTTTGGTAGCCACACTTCCTGTCATGACAATCCCATAGAATAAAGAAAATCACTACCCTTTTTATCCTTGCAAATGGTATTTTAAGTGCTTTTAAAATAACAAGCTTAACTTAATAGGGCACATGTTCATGAAACATGATGTCAGAAGGAAGACAGAAACCATATCTCATGCCTTTACTTGTTCTATGGACGTTTCCTTTCTTTTATCAAAAAATTTTTAATGTTTTTATTCATTTTTGAGTGACAGAGAGAGATAGAGTGCAAGCGGGGAGGGGCAAGAGAGAGAAGGACACACCGAATCTGAAGCAGGCTCTGAATCCTCCGCCCAGAGCCTGACATGGGATTCAGCTTGAACTCACCGACCACGAGATCATGACCCGAGCTGAAGTCGGTTGCTTCACCGACTGAGCCAACCAGGGGCCCCTGGGCATTTCCTTTCTTGATTTAAATTAGGGTCAAACCCTGTCTTGCAAATGACTGACTTATTTATAGGATGTCAGCCTACTGGGCACAGGCTCCGGGGGTGGGGGCTGTGTGTGTGTGGGGGGGTGGGTTGAAGGACAGCATTGTTTTCACCTTCTGATTTAATCCTTTAAAGATTCTGCTCACAGATTTGAAGATTGGTTTTTGCAAAGGCTTCCAGGCTACTATTACTTGACCTCTTGCCATCATCAATTTGGATCACCCATTCTTGGAGTTCTTTTCTTCCTTGGTTCTATGACTTCTCCTGACTCCTCTTTACCTCTCTGTTTTCAATCTCTCTGGAAGATCCTTTTCCTTTGCCTCCCTCTTCCCACATGGGCATTCTTCTTTTTGTCTTCAAATCTTTATTTGTTTTCTATTGTTGCCATAACAAGTTACCACAAACTGAGTTTTGAGTATGTTGTTGTGTTCCTTCAACGACATACATGTATTATTTTGTAGTTCTTTAGGTTAGAAGTTTGACATTGACCTCCCCAGGTGAAAATCAAGGTGCCTGTTTCTTTCTGAAGGCTCTAGAAAAGGATCTGTTTCCTTACTCATTCATTTTTTTGACAAGAACTTAATTTCTTGTGGTTATGTGATTGAAATCCTGCTTACTTGCTGGCTATCAGCTGGGGCACATTCCCAGCTTTTAGAAGCTGCTCATATTCCGTGGCTTATAGCCCCCTTTCTCTATCTTCAAAGCCAGAAATGGAAGGTTAAAACCCTCTCACACTTTGAATCACCTCTCCTTTCATTTCATCTCTCTCTGACCTTAGGAAGGAAGCTTGGAAAATTTCTATGTTTTTTAAGGACTCATGCAATTAGATTGAGCCCACCTAGATGATCCAGAATACTCTCCCCATTTTAAGTTCCATGACCTTATTAATGCCTGCAAAGTCCCTCTTGTCACGTAAGGTGATGTATTCATAAGTTATAGAGATAAAGGCATAGACATCTTTGCAGAGCCATTATTTTGTTTACCACAAAGTCCAAAATCAGATTTGTTATCAGATTCTGTACACTATACTTTCTTCTTGCTTCCATATCAAACCTATACTGCATATATCAAAGTCTGTTACTAATCGACAACTTCAGACATCATCTAGATGTCTTTGCTTTGTCACATCTCCCCAAAATTTGACCAAGTCTTTTCTCTGCTTGATAACTTTCAATGGTTTCCACTATCCACAGGATGAAGTTCAAAATCTTTATTGTTTGCCTAAAGATTCTGATCTGTTTTTTTTCCTGTCCATTCCTGTGACTCTCCCCCACTCCACCTCTTCCTGTTCCTGTGACTCTCCCCCACTCCACCTCTTTCTTTTCCCACATTTTCATCTATGTGATGCCAAATTTTAGTACCCTGATTTACACTTTTTCTTTCCATCTGGAACATATCTCACCTTCAGCTGTTCAGTGACTGTCTTCCAGCTTAAAATGCTCTTGGAACTGACTTCTCTCTTGTCTTTGACTACGAGCTTCATGCTAATGCCCCCCCCCCCCCCCCCCCCATTGAACAGAGATTTCTGCCATAACATCTTTTACATTCTATTGTCCTAACTTTGTGTGTATGTATATGTCTCTTGCTGTTTATCCGTAATGTCACAGAGCAGAAGGACCTGGAATTATTCAGTTTTGTATTATAATTGTCTGGGAGAGTGCCTGGGAAATATGTGATGCCCAATATATATTTCTGGAATAAATGAATAAATCAGTGGATGAATAAAAATAATTTGTCCCTTGAGGAACTACCTATTTTTCATAAAAATCAATTAAAGAGTACTTGCTTATAGTCTAGCATTTATCAAGCACTTATATCTATTTATTAAGGAAGTGGTTTACGTATGGCAAGTGGGTTATCATTTTTGTGAACCATTGGTGAGTCACCATATTTAGCTGTATTTTATTTCAAATGCCTGACACTGAGTTTTATACTCAGTATACCTTTTGGATGCAAGGAGCTCAATAAATGGTTGTTCAATTGAATTTTTGCCCTGCTTCTCTTACAGGAAACATTGGTTGGTGTGGCTGAAGTTGTGGAACACTGCAGCTCCTGTATCCTCATCATCCTGAGAATCTAGTTGCCCGGGTTTATAAGGTCAGATTCTTGGAACATGAAAACCATGGATTTTCATGGGTTTAATTCCTGTATTTCAGTTCTGCCTCAGGCACCAGTTGGTTATGCAGATAACTTTAGAGATTACATGTCATTGTTCTGAAACTATTTTACTGTTTGTAAAACAAGTATCTGATTTTTAAACCCTGTCACATTTTCTGCCCGCTAAGACTTTCTTGACCATTACTGTGTGACTGGCATTGGGCTAGGGTCTGAGAGTCATTCGAACAAGTATCAGTCATGGTCCTTGACCTCAAGGAATAACGTAGCTCAGGGGTTAGAACGGTTTGTTAGAAAGAGAGGTAGTTTTGGTAAATGAGTTTGATGCGTAGCTTAAAGCATAAAAGAATACTTACATTCATTCGTGGCTTTTATTCTCCTACTTTCCACCTACCTGAGAAGGCAAGCTACTTGGCTTCTAGTTCTCTCTTCGTACACAGGTGTGCAATTGCTTGGTACACAATTGTGCAATCTTGAATTAGGAGGGTGGAAATGCAAATTTGCAGCAGGGGTGAGAGATGTCAGCTGTGAGTACATGGAATGAGTGTGCAGCTGAGTGGCCTGGGCTTCCAACGGAGACACTCGCTGGGATGGTAGTGAATCAGTGGTGAATCAGAGCTCTGGAGATCACCCTGGAGAACAAGAATGAGTCAAGCCTCCTCTTGCCTTTCACTACATTTGAAAGAGCTTTGGCCAAAGTGTGTTTCAGAAGCTAAAAACCAAAACAAAATGAAACCAAAGAAAAGCTTTCTTACCAACAGCAAGGAAACCCACCCCCCAAACACACACACACACACACACACACACCCCAGAATATTCACTGTGGTTTAGAATGCAAAGGCAAAACCTGAAGCTCTGTTCTCATTGAATTGCTAAGACAAATCGAGATCTTTTTCAGCTCCGTTTTCTTAATATCGATTTTCTTGTTTATCGTGCTTGATGGAATGACTGGTCTGATTCAGTCTAGCTTGGAAGGAGTATGCTGACATAAATGGTTGGGTGGCTGACACTGACAGGTATCCATTATACATCTTCCCCCTGACATCAAGTTCTCAATTAAAAGAGCACTTTTTTGAACGGATGATACCCAGGTGATCTAGAAAGGATCTTAAGGAAAAAGAGTGAGATAGAGCAAAGGAAAATAAAAAAAGACCATTAGTAGGCAGCTCAAGAGACCATCCAAGTGGAGAGGAGGAAAAAATTGCAATTTTTCTTATAATTTTTAATTCGGCAAAGGAAGCTTTATTGATGCCTCTCTTCTCTTGGTGGTGTCAGAATTGGAACAGGAAAAGAGAAGGACTCAACGTGATGATGATACTGCCTCTCAGAGGGAAGGCAAACCAAGGCTTTGATCCGAGTATGTGCCTTTTCTGTTTTAAATGATCGGTGCCAGGGTTCTCTTATTGGAGCAGATAATTGAGACCTCAATTGGATTTGTGAGCTCTCTGATGGGAAACTTCATCAATTCTACAGCAGTGTCTTCAACTGGGAAAAGAGTAAAAGATTCCTCATAAACATAGTGACACAATTATGCTTTTGGAGTGGGCGCCACATTTTCTCTGGTCATCCTTTCTTTTTGATACAGGTACTTCTCGCCGCTGCAGACACATAAAGTCCTCACAACGTCCTCCCTATCTAACAGTTTGGGCGTATTGGGAAGTATTAATGGGGAGTCCCTGTTCTTCACAAAGCCAAAGCAATCATCCAGTTTTAGAGATAAGAATAGTTTCTCCCATTCAATGGCTTCTTTACCCCCATACTTTGTGCTCTGTAAGCAGGCATTGGGCCCCATCTGCCACCTGAAAAAGGTATTACTCTCCCTAACCCAAAGTACTAAGGTTACTGATGTTTCCAACACCAGTTAAAAGCTTCCAGAAAGGCAGAGAACGATAATTATTGCATTTTTCTCTGCTTGGGCTGGAGATAATGAGCCGCTTCTGGTGCCCTTTTACATGCATAATGCCTATTGATGTCAATGAGAGCCTCATGGTGTGCAAAAGCTGTTAGATCCCATGTATCATCTTGAAAATAATAAGGACAAAGGGATGCCTTTTTTTTTTAACTTGGCAAAGAGAGTATCTATGGTTCCAAGCCGCTCTAGATGGTCCCAATTAAGAAGAAATAATTTTCCTAGAGAGGTGTGGCTGCCACTGTTTCAAGGTGAGTTTTATCATGAGGAAGGGATAGAACAGTTTCTGAGACTGTTTTAGGCTTCCAAGGTCGCTTTTCCTCAGAGACATGATTAGGAAGCATTAGCAGACGTCTCAGAGATTGATCAAAAACATATAACTTTATATATTGGAAGGGAAATGAGGAAAGTGAAAAAAAGAGCAAAAAGCAAATTTCTTTTTCACTTGTGGGAAGCGAATGGCTTCTTTGGGAAATTACTTAACTCCTTTGAGGTTTTTGTTCCCTCTTTTGTACTGAGGGTTTGAGTCTGGATCTGTGTTTCCCAACCTTAGTTCACTGTTGGTATAGCTTGGGGAATTTGTTTTTCAGAAAAAAAGACAAGGAATAGCTTTATAGGTCCCTCTCTGGGAAATTCTGATTCAGTAGATCAGGGATAAGTCCTGGAATCTGAATTTTAACAAGTTATTTTGATAATTATGTAAATTTGGAAAACCCTTGTAGATGGTTTGAATTCTTCTTCTTTTTTTTTTAATAGTCTTTATGCGTTAGATTATGGACTGGACTTGTCTAGTTAATGATTGGACATATTGGGGAGATCATACTCTGAAATTATGTCTAGCTACTGATTACACTGGGCACTAACAGGGCAATTCCAGAGGTTGGGGAAAAGTCTAATCTGGCAGATGGGACATTATACTAGAAGTTACAGTGGAAGGTAGCAGACACTGATTCTAGTGAGGTAATGGAGGAATCCAAAGAATTAGGCAGAGGGGGAAATTCTGGTGTATCAGCAGATATTTGATTTCACAGAGATTTCCCAATGCCTCATACGACACCAGTCGCTGTCCCTACATTATTGCTTCAAACAAAAGCCAGGAGCTACTCTTGATTCCTCTTATACTTTTGCATCTAAGCATGACCAATCCTTCACAAGTGGGACGTATCTACCCTACTTCCGACATAGAACCTGAACTCGACTGCTTCTCACCCTCTTTAGAACTGTGATCCCAATTTAAGGCCCCATGTTTCTTACGTGAACTTCTGTGGTAGCTTTCTAACTGGACTCCTTGTTTCAAATCTTGCTTTTTCAAATCTTCAACTCCTTGCTTTTTTTTGCCACGCGATACAAAGGGAGCGGTATAATCTTTAAAAAAAAATAAAAACAAATTAGGTTATATCACTTCCCTATTTAAACTGTGATCAGATATTTTTCTAAATTCCTCTTCAATTCAGGTTATAGGTGGAGGGTCTGTCTTCTCAGTGGATAAACTGAGAAAGCTTTAGGGGAGCATCAAAGGTCACTCAGTGACTAAATGAAGCCAAGGAATATCCCTTATTTTATTTTCTGGGTTTTTAATTTTTTTTTAATTTATTTCTGAGAGAGAGAGAAAGAGAGAGAATGGGTGGGGAAGGGGTAGAGAGAGAAGACACAGAGTATCTGAAGTATGCTTCATGCTGACAGCAGTGATTCAGGTGAGGGGCTCAAAGTCACGAACCATGAGATCACGACCTGAGTCGAAGTCGAACATTCAACTGACTGAGCCACCCCGGCGCCCCATATCCCTTAATTTATAAAAATAACGGTTTTCTGAATTCCCTTTTGCTGTATTGTCTTTGCTGACTCAAAATTAACTGAAACCTCTGCACATAAGAAATCTTCATCTTTCTTAATCATATCAAGCAAACTCAGGAATCTAATTATGCTCACAGCTTTTCATAAATGCAGTGGGTGTTCTGCAGTTTGTTGTTAGGAAAACTTTCTCAATCAATTATTTATAGTGACTTTTCTTTTTTTGCTTTTCTAAAGTCTCTTTTCTTCATTAAACAGTGGATTAAGTGATCAACGGTAAAAGCCAGTCAGGCGGAGTGCAGGGGAAAGGCACATGGGAAGAGGAATAGTAGGTGTGAGGGCAGGGACATGTGAGAAACAGTAAGACAAATTCAGGGCAGTGCAAGCCATGTGGCGTCCTCTGAGTGAGCAAAGAGGACGCTACTGGAGGAACGGAGGGAAGGGAGATTGGGGATATGGACAGGTGCCAGGTCAGGAAAGGTCTTATGAGCTACCTCAAGGAGTTTCTTTTATGATATTTATGGAGAGCCGTGGGAGGTAATTCAAAGAAGTATGATGATAGCATCTGAGTGTGGAAAGCCCTTCCTGGCATCAGCGTAGTGGGAGGGACGGTGGGTGAGAGTGTGAGGCATGACAAAACGGAAAAGGTAGATTGACAAGACGTAGGGAAGATTTAGTACCAGGCAATCTGACAGACTCTACCTTCAACTTATAAACAGAATGTGACCAATTCTTACCGTGTACTGTTACCATCTTATGATAAGACATTGTCATCGCCCTCTTGGGTTACTAGGATAGGCTTCTAAGAGGTGTCCTTGCTTATGTACGTGCCTTTGCTCCTTCCATAGTTTATTGCCAACAGAGTAGCCCGAATGATGCTTTTAGAACATAAATTATATTACGTGGCTTCATTCCTCAAAATTGTCCAAGGGCTTCTCATCGTACTCAGAGTGAACATTGGTCATTGTAGCAACTGCAAGGCCCTACCCCCAAATAATGCCGAGTGATCACAGTGACCCCCTCCGGTGAGGTCTGCACTAAACTCCTGCTGTTCTTTCAAGACGCTAGGCATGTGCCTTCCTTAGGACCTTCGCAATGGTTGTTTCCTCTACCTGGAATGCTCTTCCCGTAGATATCCACACACAGCTAATTCACTGATCTCTCTCTCTTTTAAAGTATTTATTTACTTATTTTGAGAGAGAGAGCAAGTGGGGGAAGGGTAGAGACAGAGATGGAGGGAGACTATCCCAAGAAGGATCTGTGCTGTCAGGGCAGAGCCTGACTCCGGGCTCAAATCCACAAAACATGAGATCATAACCTGAGCTGAAACCAAGAGTCTGTCACTTAACTGACTGAGATATCCAGGTGCCCCTTCCCTGATCTCCTTTAACTTGACTCAGGTATCACCTTTCTAAAAGGTTATACCCAACCCTGATCCCTCTTTTAAAATTGAGATTTGCTGTGACTTCCTACCCTGAGCACTCTAGATCCCCCCTTACCTTGCTCTATTATTTCCCCCTAACACCACTCCAGATATACCATAATATTTACTGACTTATTATTTTGTTATCCATGTATTTCTATATTTCATTCTGTAATATGAGCTCCATGGACAGGGATCATTTCCAGTTTTATTCACTGATACATACTGTAAGAGCCTTTGTGAGGAATGGCTGACTTGAAAACAAAAAAACAAAAAACAAAACTGTAGAAATGGAAATGGTGATACTTCCTAAATTTTTTTTTTTAAGAATTCAAAGAGAAGCATTAAAGAGACAGCTATTGTTTGTAATTTCTCTCTTAGGACTTCCGACTTTTGGGAAATCCGACTGCAGTGTCAGCTGGTTGCTTTCGTCAGCAATTGGAACCCGAAATGCTCTAGCTCCAGGGTCTTGGATTTCCTCTCTGGCTTTATCCATTTCTTTCCCACTCATCCAAACAGCGTGGCTATACCAAGAGTGATTCCCATCTAACAGTGTGATGTAGATTGGAGGGGGAAATCGTGTCTACAAGCAATAGTTATTGAACGATCATTATGTCTCGAGCAATTGATCCTCACAACAATCCCATAAGTGTTAATTATTATTTTTCCCTTTATATATGGGGAGACTGAGGCACAGAGACTAAGGCACTTGTGTGGGGAATAAGCTTAGAAATCCCCCGGGCTAACACCAATGGGTCAACAAAGCATAAAGAAGTACAAAGCCACAGGATGCTCACACCCGAGTTTGGGTAAACAAGACAAGACAACCAAGAATGGGGGAGGGGGTGCAAAGGTACCCAATACATAGGTCTATGAAATAACCAAGATTAGATATTCAGGGTGGAAACACCCCCCAATTTAGTACTGTAGCAGAAAGCTGCTTTCACAGGAAGGAAGGACCAAGTTAGGTAAACAGGTAAATTGGGCTATAGACACCTGCACTACAGGTGAAGCAGCCCTGAGGTGAGATGATTAACAGGACAAAAGGTGCCTTGTTAACCCTGAGGTCACATGTCCTACCTGTCTCACCCCCCCCCCCCCCCCCCCCCCCCCCCCCCGCTAGCTAAGATAAACAGAGGTCGTGCCTCTTATCTGCTGTATACAACCTTCCTCCCCACTGCCCGGCATCAGGATTTTGCTTTGTATTAACCCAACCCCCCAACCCCAAATATCTTCAAGACCCCCTTTCCCTCATGTCCGCAAGTGAATGTTCACAGATTCATTTTCTCTTTGTGCACGTCCATCACCATGTTTGTAAGCCTTCTGATCCTAATAAAAACGGGGCGAGGACCCTTCCTCGGGGCCCTTGTCTTTTCCCAGACAGGAGCCATCTTTAGCTTTTCATCGTGTGACCTGTTCTTTTGCTAGACAAGAGAGAACTTTAGACTTAGAGTCTATGACACATTTGGAAATAGCAGAGATGGGATTTGAATTGCTGTCCTTCATAGTAACCACTATGTTGTACTGCCATCTCTTAGAACAGTGGTTCGGATAGTTGTTCATGAGGTAAAACTCTTAAGCATCATGAGAAAAATACTATAACTATGGACGTATTTAATTTTTTATATAAATTAAGCAACTTAGTCGCAAGCAACAGAAACCAAGTCTGGTTCTTTGAAACAGAAAGGGAACTTATAAGATACAAAATATCTTCCTAAATCTTTGGGACAGGTGGAGAATCGAGCAGGGAGCTTCCACAGTGAGGTTCCTCCGTGAAGTATGGCATGGAACAAGAGGACTGGCTGGGCTTTGTCACTGAACACTACTCCTAAGTGTAGGTATCCAAGCTAACATCATGAGTTCTCATGCTGAACATTAATCATTACAACAAAAACCATTATTACCCTTGCTTCCTCTGCAAGATGGATCTGTGCAAGATGGTCTCTCTTTGGGCACTCTCACCAAAAAGTATTTTGCACAGACCTTGCTAAGTTGTGACCCTAACTTGAGTTTCAAAGTCAGGGCAGGTGCATCTGATGGGTGAAGTGTAGGCAATATGCTAAACGCTAGGTTCCAAAGAGAATGGGAAAGTGAGAATTTGGCATTTTCAGCTTCTACTGGTGCACATTAGTCATTCTTATATCTTCTTAGTAAGAGATCCCTTTTCTTTGTCTTTGTCTTGTGAAAGTAGGGTTTCGGAAGACAAAAAGAGAGAGTTAAAAAGTGATGAATAGCCATTAAAACCTGTGTATTAGCTTTAAAAAAATGCCTACATTTTATATATGCAATAGAAAATTACAACCTTCCATGAACATGGGTGCAGATACCTACAGCTGTCAAACAATACACGATCAGGTATTTTGTCAGTGGTAAAAGGCATTGACTAGTTTGTGGAAGAAAATTTTCAGATTTAGATTCTCCTATCCACAGACTTATTTTCTTCTATGAGTTAGGCAATGATAATTAAGATTTCATTTCATGAGCTGATCACCTGGGCTCAGCTCTTCAAATTCTATTTGAACTTAGCCATTGTTGTGTGTGTGTGGGAGAGGTCGGAAGGAAAGAACACGGGGGAACAAGGGGAGGTAGCAGTGAGATGGGAGAGGAGGTGGGGAAGTCCATCTTTCTAAAGGGAAAACCATTCATTCAAATGGTTGTCCTGTGGATTCAAAGGTCATAATCGATAATGGCTGAGAACTGAATTGAATTTGAATTCACAAATTTGTTTTGTTTGGCTTTTATAAATCAACCTCCTTAAAAAAAATGGAGATTTCTCATAAAAATCTGGACGTCCGGTTTCTCAGGGAAAATCAGAACTAGATTTCTAGCTTCTCTTGAAAAAACTTACCTGGATTGTCTGCATTCAGGACTTCCCTTGAGTGCTTGTCTGGCACTAATTGGTTGGAGCTGCTTGGCTTCATCCCCATTTGGACAGGGGTCACAGTCCACAGTCCTCACTATACCTACTCTGCCCACAACTGAAGTCATTGGCCCGCCACTGCGTATCATTATGCTTTCACTGTCATTTGCCTTTTTGCAGAAACATAGTTTTCTACCCATGTCTCTATCAAAAGTTGGAAAATGTGTGCTACACTGAGTGTTTCAATAAAAACGGAAGAAAACATATTTCTTTACGAAGTTAAGTGTGTTTCTACATTTTCAATAAATAAACCGTGTCTCGTGCAAAAAAAATCAATGCAAGATGCCTATGTAAAACAAACCCTAATGAGAATTATGCAAATTACATGGTAAATGCATATGGAAATGATGCATGATAAAAAGTTTAATGATTTATAAAAGGAGGTGAGGGCTAAAATTTCAATAAAATCACTTTTTAAAGTGAATGAAATAAGTAAATTAACCAGTCCATTTCACTCACCAGTGTGACCTTTTTAGCCCCTGTGGGCACATGGATTTGTTACTGGTCTTTGAAGTTGGAAACTTATTAATTCCTAGAATGTTTAACCAGATGGTTTTTTCCCAGAGTAAAAAGGCAGAGAAGGGACCTTACTTTTTTCCTCAAACTTACCCACTGATCAATTTGTGGGTTGAATTTTGTCCCCCCCCAAAGGATATGTTAAAGTGGTACCTGTGAATGTGACCTTATTTGAAAATATAAGTTGAACTAATCAAGTTAAGATGAGGTCATACTCCGGGCGCCTGGGTGGCTCAGTTGGTTAAACGTCAGACTTCAGCTCAAGTCATGATCTCACACTCTGTGAGTTCGAGCCCCGCCTCGGGCTCTGTGCTGACAGCTCGGAGCCTGGAGCCTGCTTCGGATTCTGTGTCTCCCTCTCTCTCTGCCCCTCCCCTGCTTATGCTCTGTCTCTCTCTGTCTCAAAAATAAATAAAACCATTAAGGAAAAAAAAGATGAGGTCCTACTCAATTAGGGTGTACCATAGTCCAATATGCTAATCCAATATAATTGGTGTCTCATAAGAAGAGGAGGGACACAGAGACAGATTGATAAGGAGGATGCTATGTGATGAAACCCAGGAGAGATCTCCATGTGCCAGTGGAGGCAGGGACTGGAATAATGGTTGTGTCAAGGATTGCCAGCAATGATCAGAAGTTGGGGGAGAGAAGCATGGAACAGGTCCTTAGGGTCTCTAGTAGGAATCAATCCTACTGACATGTTGATTTCATACTTAAAGATTCCAGGACTGTGAGGCAATAACTTTCTGTTGTTTTAAGCCACTAAGTTTGTGGCAATTTGTTATGGCAGCAGTAGGAAACGGATACAATCACTTTGGGGGTATATGTGGATGGATGGTCTTAAATGATACTATTTATTCTTCTGAGTCTTCATTGTTGATGACATCAATTTATAGCCATAGACATCACGCTTCCATATCAGACTGTGATTCTTCTACTTGTCCTCACAGAAACTTGAAAGGTACTTCTCCTATCCATATAGAGTGTGTAGATGAGAGACATTAATTGGTGTCTTACGCCCAGGATGAACCTCTGAGCGTTCTCCACCTGTACATGCTTACATGTTATGTGCTATTTGCTAATCTGAAAGGCGGTTTTAAACTTACCTTTTACCAGTATACCATGATAAAGAGAGGCTTTAAATTGCTTGCTGACCCTTCCGAGCAGGTTTACTTCACTCCTGAAATAGTCGCCCTGTTTCCATATATAAATGCTGCTTAGGTTCCCATGGCGTTACCATTTCACTCCCTTGGAGAAGATAACACGGTAGGTTGCATCATGTGAAGTAAAGGAGTAGGATTATTTTCCCAGTGACAGCTTTCTTGTCACTCTGTAACACATTCTCAGATGCTGATGAACTTGATGAAATAAACAGCGATGTTTCCTTTATCTAAAAGAAAAAGGGAATACGTCTTGAAAAATGCAACTTGACTTTTTTGTTTCCTGTCAGGTATCTATTCAGGAGCCAACCCATTTACCCAAGAAGAGAATTTTACTGAGGTCTTAGCTTAAATTCTCCTTTATTTAACTTTTGAAAATGCAGACTTTCTGAAAGAGAGCTAAGAAAGGATAGAGACATCAGAATTCATTAGCTAGGCTTCATTTACCCCCATGGTGTCATGTAATCATTTCTTAGATTATTTTATTATGCTTTGCAACCTGAAAAATGATTTAAGATGCCTTAAAATTTTCATGCTTTGCTTTACTTTTTGTGTATATATTATTTAAATTGTCATAAGCTGGGATCCTTTGAAGTGCGTGTGGCAGCTGAGGGGGCTGCTGCTCCCAGGGAGAAAAACTTTTCTGGCAAAATTCCTTAGAAATTGAAATAGCTTTTGAACAGATCTAGATCACGATTAATGTTTTGTGATTGTTATTTGCTATGCTGTTCTAATTCTGGCTGTTCATGTGGTCTCATAAAGGAGAGTTTCTGCTGAGTATTTGGGACCAAGCACAATTTTCTTATTTTTTTCTTTCTTGATTCTCTGATACACTCTTTAGTCAGTATGCCCCACATTTATGTATATGCAGTAAAACCTTGGTTTGCGAGCAAAATTTATTCTGGAAACATGCTTGTAGTCCAAAGCACTCGTATATTTCAAGAACCATTTCCAGAACTGTTGGCTCTTATGATTAGGATCATGTGACATTTGGGAATCACGGACTACTCGTACTGGAAGACGTCACTCGTTTATCAAGTTACAATTTATTAGAAATGTTTGCTCATCTTGTGGAACACTCACAGAACCAGTTACTTGCAATCCAAGGTTTTACTGTATTTAGTTCCTTATTTTTTTTTTTTAATTTTTTTTCAACGTTTTATTTATTTTTGGGACAGAGAGGGACAGAGCATGAACGGGGGAGGGGCAGAGACAGAGGGAGACACAGAATCGGAAGCAGGCTCCAGGCTCTGAGCCATCAGCCCAGAGCCTGACGCGGGGCTCGAACTCACGGACCTCGAGATCGTGACCCGGCTGAAGTCGGACGCTTAACCGACTGCGCCACCCAGGCACCCCTAGTTCCTTATTTTTAATGATGTAATAAGTATCTGCGCACCTGCCATGCAAAACAGAAGCTAAGACCTTGAGAATGATCTATATCCAAGTGCATGGTCTACTTCTTTCCTTTTATCCTCTTGTCAACCCCTTGTTCTGACTCTTGAATTCATGCCTTGCTTTCATTTTTATTGCCCCTATAGTCATTCCTAAAACTGTATGTCTGTTTTCATTCTTTTTAGCTTTTAAGATAAGGTATGCAATGCTTCATGTAGTCACTTGAGAACTAGAATTTCACTTAATATATGACTGAGGTTCATTTAGTTTTCTGCATGCCACTGTAGTTAATACATTTCCACTGCAATATAAGGTTCTATCATTTGATTATAGCCCGTTTTGCTTATACAGTCTCCAATGGACAACTGGGATACTTCTAGGTTTTTGGTATCATGGGCAGTACTACTATGGATATTCTGGAATGCATCTTCTATTGTAGCTGTGTAACAGATGCTCTTGTATATACAATAGGAGTTTAATTGCCGAACTGCGGGCTTATGGGTATTCAATATCAGACTACGAAGTCTAACCTCTTCCAAAGTGATTGTGCTTATTTATGCTCCTACCAGTACAATATTAGAGATGCTGAGGATCCACTCTAACCCTTGTAGTGTTCAGACATTTTAATTTTTGTGAATTGTAGCAATGTAAAGCCATCTCATTATGGTCTTAATTTTCATAGTTCTGATATAATGAACAGATCTTCAAGTGTATATTGGTCGCACATTTCCTATTCTGTGAGATATTTAACATTTATTTTCCCATTTTTCTATAATTTTGTTATTAGTACTAATTTATGTTGTACCATACCTTCTTGACATTGACTTTGGTCCATTTTGTACAATGTAAATCACTGTGTATGTTTGTGAACTGTATTTTCAATTTCTTAAAAAAAAAAAACTCGTTTTCTTTTTCAAACAAAAATTATTAATTTTAATGTAACATAATTTATCCATTAAAAGTTTTGCAGTAAACATGGTGAGAAGTTTTTCCATATCCCAAAGGTTAAACAGTTGTAACTTATATTTTTTATTTTATTTTTGATATTTAAGTTCTACTTCTAATGGAATGGGTTTTTGCGCATTGTAGGGAGGGATCCAATTTCATTGTTTTCCCAAATGAATAAATCATTTCTTTTCCTGCTTTACTTATTGGCCAATTTCTGCTTTCCTCACTGATCTTACATAATATATCTGTCATACCAAAGATCATGGTTGTTTTATGTATCCATGATACCATGGTTTCATAATCAGCCTTGATATATGGTAAGATTTGCTCCTTGCTCTCCTTCAGAAGTGTCCTGGCTAGGCTTGACCCTTTATTTTCCATATGATTTTATAAAGATCTTGCTAAAGTCCCATAAAAATCATTTTGAGGAAGTTGTTTGAAATTTTATTGATCTTATAGATCAATTTTTGGAGAATTGGCATCTTTATGATACTGTCTTCCTATCCATAAACATGGCTTATATCTCTTTTCATTTGGGTAATTTTTAATACCTTGTCATGAAGTTTTATAGTTTTTCCGGGGCATTATTTTTTGGATTTATTTTTATGTACTTGATATTTATTTGATGTAAGTGGAGTCCTGTCTTTAAATATGTTTTCTAGATTGGTGCTGCTGGAGAATAGAAATGTATTTGACTTTTGTATTAAGCTTATATCCATCTACTTTGCTAAATGCTGCTATTATTTCAACATTTTTTTTCTGTGTATTTTTCTGGGATTCATAGATAAATGTTAATATCTACAACTACTGACAGTTTTATGTTACCCTGTCTAATTCTTGTGACAGTTTTTTTTTTCTTGCTTAATTGTAGTAGCTAGAACAGTCAACTTATTGTTGATCAGAAGTTGTGGTAAATGTGCTTCCTTGCCTTGTTCTTGATTTTAAAGCAAATGCTTTAGAATAACGTATGTTTTTTCATAGATACTTTTTTTCAGGTCAGGTGTTCCTTTCTATTCCTAATTTACTAAGAGCTTGTTGCCATGAATGGGTTTTGCATTGTATCAAGTTTCTTTATCTATTGAGACGATTATGTAATATTCTCTTTTAATCTGTTACAATGGAAAATTACACCAATGGACTTTATAATGTAAACTATTTCTGCCTACCTGTAATAAAACCAGTTTGGTAATAGTGTATTGGATTTCTTTTTCTTTTCTTTTTGTTTTGTTTTGTGTTTCAGAAATTTTGGTTCTGTATTTATGAGTGAAATAGGCCCATAATGATTTGCTGTTTATGTATCTGCATTATATTGGGCTTATAGTTTGAAGTGAGGATTACTTGTCAGTTCAAATCCAATTCTGCCTAGGAATATAGGTACAGAAATTAGTCTAGGAACATAGGTCCAGAAATTTATTGAAGGTTTGGTAAAACTTGTCCTTTAAAACCAATGGGGTTGGCTTTAAGTTTAAAGAAAGATTTTTTTTAACGTTTTTTCAATGTTTATTTCTATGTTTGAGAGAGAAAGAGACAGAGGATGAGTGGGGAAGAGGCAGAAAGATGGAAACATAGCATCTGAAGCAGGCTCCAGGCTCAAAGCTGTCAGCACAGAACCCGATGAGGGGCTTGAACTCATGGACCACGAGATCATGACCTGAGCCAAAGTTGGCCTCTTCACCGACTGAGCCACCCAGGCGCTCCAAGAAAGCTTTTTGACCACTGTTTTGGTTTCATTATTATACAGCTAGTTAAGATTTTAATTTCTTCTTGATGAATAACGTCCCCTTCCCTGCCAGAATAGCCGAGTTGACAACGCTATTCTTTCATTTTTTCATTCTTTGCGTTATATGTGATTACATCCCCTTCTCATTCGTTACATTGCGTCTACTTCTTTCTTCTTTCAAGCAATTAATAGGGGTTAATTTCTTTTATAGAATTGTGAAAAGAACCAACTTTTTAAAAAATATAAATTTCTTTTTTGTAATGTTTATTTATTTATTTATTTTGAGAGAGAGAGAAAGAAAGAAAACACAAGCGTGTGGGCAGGTGAGGAGCAGAGAGAGAGAGGGAGAGAGAGAATCCCAAGGAGCTCCATGTTATTAGTGCGGAGCCTAGTTTGGGGCTGGATCTCACGAACTGTAGTCAAGAGTTAGATGCTTAACCAACTGAGCCTCCCAGGCGCCTCTCAAAATATAAATTTCTGTTTTTCATATTTATTATCTCTTTCCTTATATTCTGTGGTTTAGGGTAGTCCACGTAACTTCTCAGTGTGAATGCTTAGTTCGTTAATTTTGAAGCTTTTGAAATTTCTCATGCAAGTATTTAAGGCTCTAGATTGCTTCAAACAACTATATAGTTGCATCCCACATATTTTATTAAAAAAAATTGTTTTTAATGTTTATTTATTTTTGAGACAGAGAGAGACAGAGCATGAACCAGGGAGGGTCAGAGAGAGGAGGAGACACATCTGAAGCAGGCTCCAGGCTCTGAGCTGTCAGCACAGAGCCGGACGCAGGGCTCGAACCCACGGACCGTGAGATCATGACCTGAGCGAAGTCGGACGCTTAACCGACTGAGCCACCCAGGCGCCCCAACATCCCACATATTTTAATATGTTTGCTGTTAAACATGTCCATTTTATTTAAATGGACCATTAGTATTTAAAATGTCCATTAGTATTTCTTTTTTTTTAACCTGAATCGTTTAGCAGGATGTTCTTTTAAGTTTCTGCTGGAAACACCAGGAGTGCTTCTGTTTGTTCCCTGTGATGAACCTTGCAGAGACATGCTCTAAACTTCATTTCTTGATCAGTAGAAGTCGGATCTTAATATTGCACACCTTGTAGGTTTGTTTTGGGGATTCACTGTGTGAAGGCATGGAAATGAAACAGTGCCTAGCACATGATCATCTATCCAACATATTAATTAGGATGATCGTTTCACCATGTATTTGTGAATCACCATTTTTGTCCAAAATTGGAGAATTTAGGGCTTTGTGGAGACACTTGCAACATGTTTCATGATCACGTGCTGGGTGAATTCTATATGAGGAAGTATTGTTATTTATTTATTTATTTATTTATTTAATGGAAAATAAGAACTTGGAAAATTCTCTTACATGGACGCGCTATTATGTTTTTCTGTAGCTTAATACGCCTCTCGTATATTAAAAAAATATATTTTCCTCTCAGTAACACAAGGGGTAATCCAAATTTAATAGCTATATCCAAAAGAAAATGAAAGTCACACTACACCATGCCTTAAATGAGAAATAAACTATTTCTGAACAGTATGCATTTACACATTTATCTTAATTGTGTAGCTACAATCCACCATCAGTGAGCAGAAAATCAGAGAACGCAATGCTGGTAGGAATTTGACATAAATGTACTTGTGGAGGTTTAAATTGCAGAGTTTCTATAATAAAATGGAAAGGCTACCCTTTCATTTTTGCAGATAGTTAATTAGTATCCTCCCTCCAGTCTGAAAATGCTCTTGGTATAAACAAGATCATATCGTGAACCAAGTGTAAATACCTTTGCACAAAAACAATGCACTTGCTTTAATGAGCTTTGTTTTCTCTCTTTGGGCACAAACGATAACTTTAAAAAAAATGTAAGTTATATTTTTGTGGCGACTTAGGATTTTCAAGGCATTATTTCTCTCGACAATCTCATCTGGGCCTCACAACTTTTGGTGAGATAAATCTGGCGATACTATGATACCCATTTTACAGATGAAGAAACTGAGGCCCAGAGCAGCAAAGTGAGTTACTCAGGACTGGGGAGTCTATAAGCGGCAGAACTATGTCAAAAGCCCAGATTTCCTGGTCTCCTACTCGGTGTCCTTTTTCCCATTCCCATTCCCAAATGAACTGTCCACTCCTTCGCCAAAGGAATTTTAATCTTAATCAAAGTATCTCATCTGCTTTAGACAGGCCCAGGAATTGTGTTCTTCGAGGACAGGGGCCTTTTGGTGGACAAATATATCTATTTATCTTCAGCAAGAGCACCGCTGTATCTTCATCATTTGCCAATAAATGCTTTAAAACTACTGAAAATTGTAATGTCTTGTTTAGAGAGATGTTTTATTTAACTCTTAGATAATAACACTTTTATGAAGACTCTAACTCAGTGGTATTAAGTAACTTGTCACACAGTCTCTGACTATTAGAGCCACGAGTTTGATTTCAAAACCAATTCTTAGGCAGGTTGATTTCAAAATCATGCTTTAGTCACTGTATTACATGATGACAAAGGAATAAAATAAGCTGAATGAACTCAGTAATTATGGTATTTGCATGCACTCCACAGGGGAAAATAAAATAATTTGACCTCAAAGCATTTTTTTTTAAGAATAGAACTAATTATTTCCTAAGCACTTACTTATTGCTTAATATGTTACGTATATTATTTCTAATTTCCACACCACTACTATAGAAGATGTATTATTATTATTATTCTTCACATTTTATAGATTGAATAAGCACTAAGGATGGGAAATATGGCATAACATGCAAAAGGGTAACTTGTAAGTTGTTCAAATGACGTCTCTTTGCTCTGAAAGCCCACATGTTTATATTTTTTCATATGACTAAATTTATTATGAAAAGAAAAAAATAGTTACAGAATTTTTAAAAACAATGCCATTAAACTAGAAATTAGTTGTATGATCAGTCAACGTATTTACCATAGCGCTGGATGTTTTGGAGGAGAAGAGTAGGAATTCTTTTTTCTTTCTTTTTTAATTTTTTTAGTTTTTTTTAGTGTTTATTTATTTATTTTTTATTTTTTATTATATGAAATTTATTGTCAAATTAGTTTCCATACAACACCCAGTGCTCATCCCAAAAGATGCCCTCTTCAATGCCCATCACCTCCCCTCCCCTCCCTCCCACCCCCCATCAACCCTCAGTTTGTTCTCAGTTTTTAAGAGTCTGTTATGCTTTGGCTCTCTCTCCCACTCTAACCCTTTTTTAAATTTTTTTTAAGCTTATTCATTTTTGAGAGAGAGAGAGAGAGAGAGAGACAGAGTATGAGCAGGGGAGGGGCAGAGAGAGAGAGGGAGACACAGAATCCATAAAAACCATTTTGAGGAAGTTGTTTGAAATCTTATTGATCTTATAGATCAATTTTTGGAGAATTGGCATCTTTATGATACTGTCAGCACAGTATCTTTATGAGCTGTCAGCACAGAGCCCACATGGGGCTCGAACTCACAAACCATGAGATCATGACCTGAGCCAAAGTTGGGTAAGAATAATGCTATGTGACTGATGAGGTGGGATCATAAAACACCATGAACTTCCATCTGGTTCTTCTAGAACATTCTCTCCCTGGAAGGTGCCTCTTGGGTGCTCCCTTTTGGATCCTGGTCACCACGCCATGGGAAACCCAAGCCATAGGGAGATGGTTTTCATGCAAGCACTCTAGGTGACAAGACAGTCTGAGCTTAGCTAAGCCTTCTAATAATCCCAGTTCTGGGACCAGATATCAACAATTAAGGCACCATGGAGATGGATCCTTTAGTCACAGTTATTAGAACTCTCAGCTGTTTGAGTCTTCTGTCCCCATTCAAGTCTTCCCAATGGAGACCCCAGATCCCTTGGAATATAAGTCATCCCCACTGTGCTGTTTGAATGACCCACCCACAGAATCGGTGAGCATAATGAAATTGTTATTTTCTTCCATTACAGTTGGAGAGGGTTTTGAATGCAGAAGTAGCAAAGGGGACACGATTTGATATCAGAAGCATCATGCTACCGTAAGAAAAACCGAAGACACGTGGCTTTGAGATTCATGGTAGTGGAACCTGGAAGGTCTCGAGTTTGGTAGTGGATGACTGACAGGCCTCAAGAAGGCCATTGGTGAGGGCTTAATGAAGACCGAGCAAAATGTTATTGGAACCTGGGGGCAAGGAGACCCTTGTTACATAGCAACTTAAAAACCTCAAATATTGTCACCTATAGGAATGTAAAAAGTAGATAATATTGTTATTGAACTGCTGGATCTGCTAAGGATAGTCCCAGAAGAGTGCCAAATGGCTTAGCTGGTTTCCTTTATCTGAGTGTTATAAGATAGGATATAGAGGAATGAGCTAAAAAAGAAAAAAAATAATAATGATAAATTATTCAATTTTCAAACAGTATCTAGAAAAACTACCAAAGATCTAAAAATTCCAGAGTATCTACCAGATATGCTGTAAGAAATAGGGGCTGCTGTAAATGTAATTGATATCTCCCATAAGTTTTGCACAAACACCACCACCTTTAAAAAACAGTGTGTGTAGATACTGTGTAAGTTGTATTTGTATTGGAGAGAGATATGTATACCTCCACAGTGTATATACATCTAAAAAAAAAAAGGATACTAGGATCACCATAAAAGCTATCACAGACTGGTGGAATTTATTTTTTTTGCAATTCTGGAAGCTAGAAGTTCAAGATCAAAGTGCCAGCTAAGCTGGTTTCTTCTCTTTTTCTCTCCTAGGCTTGCAGATAGCTCTTTCCTTGCTGTGTCTTCATATGGTGCCTGGTCTTTCCTCTGTGTGTGTGTCCTAATCTCCTCTTCTTCTTACAAGAATACTAGTCATATTGGGTTAGGGTGTACCCTAGGGACCTTATTTAACCTTAATTACCTCTTTAAAAATCTTATGTCCAGGGGCGCCTGGGTGGTGCAGTCGGTTAAGCATCCGACTTCAGCCAGGTCACGATCTCGCGGTCCTTGAGTTCGAGCCCCGCGTCAGGCTCTGGGCTGATGGCTCAGAGCCTGGAGCCTGTTTCTGATTCTGTGTCTCCCTCTCTCTCTGCCCCTCCCCCGTTCATGCTCTGTCTCTCTCTGTCCCAAAAATAAATAAAAAACGTTGAAAAAAATTAAAAAAAATCTTATGTCCAAAAATAGTTACATTATGAGTACTTGGGTTAGGACTCCAATGTATGAATTTTGAGGGGAAACAATTCAGCACATAACTGAGTATCTCTCTCTCTCTTTCTCCCTCTCCATATATTTTATATTCTATATATAATCTTATATATATATATAATCATATATAATCTATATGTATATCATATATATAATCCTATAACACAATAATCATATAATCATATATAATGTATATTCATATATATAATAATGATTATATATTCATATATGTAATATGATTGTATATAATATTATATAATCTCCAACCGGGAGAGGACTAAGCAATTTAACAGGCTGACATTAGCTCCATAGACATGTTTTCCAAAATCTCTTCTTGCATTCTCTGAGACACTTGGTTTTCATTCTCAAAGAGTGATTTAAAGTCTTTGCTGAGAGTATCATTCCTAAAAGAACAGTATCTATTTAATGATACTTCTTCAAAGTTCTACCCTTGAAGAAAGAAATGGGGAGTGGAAGGGAAATGTAGCATTCTTTCTATCTGTCATAGCTGGATATTGGACACCAAGATGCCATCTTCCCAAGCAGGTTTTGTAAAAGTTCTGCTGTGTTTTGATCCCAGGGGCACGAGATCTAGTCAACAGAGATCCTAGTTTATATATCTCAACATCCTGAAATACGTTAAGTTCAGGGTATCTTTGGCGAAAAGAATCCAGAGTCTTCATGGAAAATATTTGTATTGTTTTCTATTTAATTCTGAGAGAAGAAGCAGAGAAAATTCACAGAAAAAACCTGAAAAAGTTTAAAAAATATTCCTTAGAAGTGCTTATTTTTCGACTTTATGCCTAATCAAAGAGAAAGGAAAATTTGGTGTTTTCTCTACAGGAGGAAAATGTCTATACGCTGTAAATATGAACTGTTTAGATGATAATGCAGTGTGCCAGCTATCAAAGCTCTTTTTATATTAGCTGAGCACGTTGCAGAATCTCTTGAAGAAGTAGAATTATCTTGTGGAGCAAACCAAGATTTTGTCAATCTGAAGAATATGTCATACTGTTGCATGGAACACATTAAGCACAATGAACCACATCAGTGGCAAAGGTTAAAATAATCAAATCCATGTCCAAGTCCAAGGGCAAATCCAAGCCCACAAGGGCAAACATTCTCTCTGGAACTCTGGACATTTTCTCTCAGGCTATGGGCTGGGTCTCCAAGGCCCGCTGGAAACAAATTCTATTTTATCTGTTAATATTGAGGGACAAGCAAGCTTAGAGGGTTCTTGGCGACATGGGCATATCTGGTTCTCTTGTCAAGAACCACGGGCAGGTTATCTTGGGGTTTCACTTGCAGTAGTTTCGGAATCTGCTTGTAGGTTCTAGTCTTCTTTCCTCTACTTCCAAAGGCAGAAACATAAGCAAAGTAATAGACCTAACTCATGTCAGTTTGCTCTCTCACCTGTCTCTGTGAGCACTTTGGACACGAGGTGGCCTGCATGGTTTGTAAAGCTGGCTTAGTTTTTCTCTAGATGCTCTATACTTCCTTGAAGAGACCTTTTCTGCTCATCTACCGTTAACCTGAAAGTTCATCTGGCCCCTTCTTCTCTGTGTAAGCATTTTCTCTCCCCTCGCCTTATTATAATATGCAGTTACTTTTTTTTCTCCCCCAGTCTGTGATTTTACCTATTTATCCAACTGCACTAGAAGCTCCATGAATGTTTAGGACCATGGCTTTTTTTTTTTAATTTTTTTTTTAACGTTTATTTATTTTTGGTACAGAGAGAGACAGAACATGAATGGGGGAGGGGCAGAGAGAGAGGGAGACACAGAATTGGAAATAGGCTCCAGGCTCTGAGCCATCAGCCCAGAGCCTGACGCAGGGCTCGAACTCACAGACTGCGAGATCGTGACCTGGCTGAAGTCGGACGCTTAACCGACTGTGCCACCCAGGCGCCCCGGGACCATGGCTTTTTTGTTGAGCTTTATAGTCCCAGAGAAATATTAAATGTTCAATAGATATATGCTGAAGAATGAAGGATTATGAGAAAACACTTGCCATGTAGGTTTCTTTTGTGGTTGTATTATTCTCATGAACCACATTTAGTCCTTACCAAAGATTCTTGGAATGCAGAAGTCATCAGATCACCTCTCGATGTCAGGGGGACCTTACTAGATAAATCTCAAGTTCTCTAATCAAAAACAACTTTGCCTTCTCTTCTGTTAACGTGATTTTACTTTTGTAGTTTTCTTAGACACTATCAAGTTAATTTAGGTAGGTTTTCTAAGGTTTGTCTTATTACAGTTAAGGGGGAACCTTTAGGGGGCTGTTTGATTATAAATAAAGCATAAAGTAAATGAGATGCATATTTCTTGACTATGTTGAAGAAAGTATATGGATTTGGGGCTTACACAGTACTTTTTCTAAAAACAAATGTTGTAAAACAAAACAAAACAAAACTTTGAGCTAATGTAGACAACTGCATTAAAGAACTCCAAAAGGAACTTTTAAGAAGGAGCAGGGTTTAAGCTTGGTAAATTAGATGTCTCAGCTTATTTGAATCATAAATTTAGGTTATTGGCTTCATTTTCATGAATTTATTTGTTGGGTTTGTTCTGAATTGCATGCATAAATTGTGATTACAAAATTCTAAAACTTGGCTTCCACTAATCATAGAAACTATTGATTATGGTAACAAAAGAGGTTTACAGTCGAATTCACAATTAATTCAAGAAGAAATTGTCCATTTGCATTGCAAACATAAGCAAGAAAGTTTTGGTGATACTGAGGAGTCTATTCCACATCATTCGCAAATATCAATTTAATGTGACTCACAGACCAATCACTGAAAAGTAAAATAATAATGCTATTGGAAGAAGACACATCTTCCTAATCCTGGGATTAGTGAAAATTACTAAAAACAAAAGAGCATTAATAATGAAAGTTTAAAGATGATAAAGTGGTCTTCTGTTTATCAAAATATATCATTAAGGAAGGTAAAAGACAAGTTTCAGATTGGGAGGAAATATTTTAAAAATATTTATTTGACAAAGGACTGATATCTGGAATACATAAAGATATCCTACTAATTAAATACGAAAAATACAGAGAATTCAACATGAAAGGTGGCAAAGATCTTGAAGAGGTACCTATAATCATATGTAAAAGTGTTCAATATTATTGCCCATCAGGGAAATGGAAGTGAAAACCATGACTGGGAACCACTGCACAACCAACAGGATGGTAAAATTAAGAAGACTGTCAATTACAGGGGGGCCTGGGTGGCTCAGTCGGTTAAGCGTCCGACTTCAACTCAGGTCACGATCTCGCGGTCCGTGAGTTTGAGCCCCGCGTCAGGCTCTGGGCTGATGGCTCAGAACCTGGAGCCTGCTTCAGATTCTGTGTCTCCCTTTCTCTCTGCCCCTCCCCCGTTCACGCTCTGTCTCTCTCTGTCTCAAAAATAAATAAACGTTAAAAAAAATTAAAAAAAAAGAAGACTGTCAATTACAAATGTTGTCAAGAATGCAGAGAAATGGAAATTCCCATATAATGTTGATTGGATGGTTAATTACTTTAACTTTTGGAAAACGTTTTGGTGGTATCCACTAAAACTAGAGACAATACCAGTCCCATGATTCATCACTTCTATTCCTAGGTACGCACAAGAGAAATGAGTACACGTGTCCGTGAAAGACATGTACAGGAATATTCATGGCAACTCAATTATTACAGAGTAAGTAGACACATTTCATTATATTCATATTAAGAAGACTCCACAATACTAAAAAGGAACAAACTTGGTAAGTGCAACCGTATGGATAAACCCCAGAAAGAGAATTTGAATGAAAGAAAACAGACATAAAAAGGTTCATAATGTACAATTCTGTTTCTATGGGGTTCAAGATCAGGGAATTCTAATCGAAGTCACAATATCGCCTTCCTTGCTGGGAGAGGCAGGTACTAAGCGGAAGGAGACTCAACAGAATCTTTTGGAGCAATGGCAATGTTTTAACATTGGTCTGGGGGGTGATTACATGAGTGTATCCAAATATAAACAATGTATTCTGCTGTATGCTTAGGCTTAGTGATTTTTACCATATGTAAATTATAACTCAATACAACGTGTTAACTATACGTTTTTATTATCTATATTCTTGATGATCTGGCATCTGAGCCCTCGCTGACTTGGAGAGGCTGCCTCGATTCTTGGGGATGGCAAATGAATGCCCCAGCATTACTTTCATATGCAGACCAACCCAGAGTCTATATTCTGAACGACCTCTTCCAGATGGCTTTTGCGCTTCAGGAGGCAATATTTCTCTGCCCTCATTATCCCAAGGCCAGGCAGCAGACAACTAGAGATAGCTGCTGTGCACCAGAAGAGCTATACCCAGAAATGATTCAAAGGAACTGATCCCACGCCTGCTTCCCTGCTGTGCGAAAACTTTCCCATGGGACCGCAATAAGGGCTTCCACAGATACTTTCCCTTCATTCCTTCTGTCTCCTGTGCTTCTTCATGTGGCCCTGTGTGGCATGGCCTGCTCCCTTCTCTGGGGCACTGTGACTAACAAACTGTGTTTTCAATGGTAAGCTTCTCTTGATACGTTGGCCTCACCGTGCCTGAAAATAATAAAACCCACATGTTAAAACGCGACAAAGCAAGTGCACTTTTAACGCCGAGATGCTTTTATGGACCATTCTTTTGAACAGCTGCAAGTAAGACACAGTTAATTCCATAGTTTGGATCGGGTAGGAAGACTTAAATGAATAATCGATCAATTCGTTCGTCGTGAATAAGAACTCTTAGACTCAGAACATGCGACTACCAGGAGAGTAGGAGAGTAATAGTGGATGGTGAGATCAAATCACACAAAAATGAGCAGAAAAAAAATTTAAAATGCCTCTGTAAATGTATTATTTACTTATTTTACAATTTTTATTTATTTTGAGGCGGGGGACAGGGTCAGAGAGAGGGAGACAGAATCTTAAACAGGCTCTGTGCTGTCAGCGCAGAGTCTGATATGGGGCTAGAATCCATGAACCATGAGATCATGACGTGAGTAGAAATCAACAGTCAGAGGCTTAACCTACTGAGACACCCAGGTTCCCCTCCTTATTTATTTTTTAAGTAGGCTCCATATTGGGTGTGGAGCCCAACATGGGGCTTGAACTCACAACCCTGAGATCAATAACTGAGCTGAGATCAAGAGCTGGATGCTTGACCAACTGAGCCCCCTGGGTGCCTCTCAGTGTATCATTTATAATGCTGTATATTTGACACAACATCTCCAGGTAATCATAGATATAGAATCACACCGCATCATTAGAACTATTTATATACTGCAACCAACAGAAGAGGCAATTCAAGTAGAAAGAAAGAAAGAAAGAAGGAAAGAGAGAGAGAGAAAGAAAGAAAGAAAGATGAAGGAAGGAAGGAAGATGAAGGAAGGAAGGAAGAGAAAGGCAAGGCAAGGCAGAAAAGGAAAGAACAGAGGAAGGAAGGAAATTTTCTTGCTGACACAACGGAGCCAACATAAGGGATTCAAAGTCCTGAAATAACATGGGCAGCATTGCTGGATACTAGAATGTCAAATCATTTACCAAGAGAAGAAGGAAGAGGCTTGAGAGGGTGGGAGTAAGGGTTGACGAACTCATTTGAAATAACATAATGTACATTACAAAGTTGTGCTTGGGATATCTCTTTCTCTTTTTTTCTATCTCTTCAGATGTTATTACTTCTTATTGAAGAATCTGGAATGTGAATCAGAAAATCTCACAATAGTCTTTTAAAGGTATTTAATGATTCATGATTAATGATTATGTTAGTATATATAGTATTGTTACACATACTATTAGTATATGTAGTATTATCATAGTAAATACATATATCAACAAACTCCCTTTGGACCGTAGATAAAATTGTGGTCTTACTTGTTTTTGACGAGCTATCTTAAAACGAGTGAGGGTTCTGTAAGTTTCCCATACATATTTCTCCAGGCATGTGTCCTTCTGTATTCTTTCCATGATTACTGGGGTTTATTCATTTAAAGATCAGGAGACACTGCAGCTGACAGTTGGATATAGATGAGGATTGACTATCAATTCCGCAAAAGACCACCAGCAAACCTTGTTCTTCAAACAAAGCTAAGCCAATTAAACCTACTGTGAGATAGAACATGACTTCGGTAGTCTTGGTAGCGTCTCGGGAAGAAGAGGCCAGGCGTAGACTTTGGTAGGAGTACTTCAAGGCAGGTCTTTCAACGCACATATCTTACTGGGATTGGGTCAAGTTCTTGATATAGTATGTTCGCTTTGGTGGGCACAGTGAAGCAAGCATCTTGCAGGGAGTTTTGATAAATAAACAGATGTTTGATAAGTGAGCTGTTTGGCTAAATGAACAACCCATTGTTCCCACAGCAGGGCTGCTTGTTCAAATGAGCAAACTATTCATTCAAATGTTTTGGCATTTAGGAAAGTCCTGGCACCAATGGTAACATTATTTATTGGTTTACAGTCTTATCTTCCTGGCCAGGAATCTCCTGGAACAAAGAGAAATGCCATGTTGACACAAGTGGCTTCAGATCTCCATCCCAACAGTTAAAGCTGTGTGGATGAAGGTGGTCTCAGCTCTCAAAATTGAGTGTAGGGGACGAACAATGTCATTTTGTTTTAAGGAGCCTGGAAATATTAGGATGGTATGTGGTTTTAAGAGGGAACGACCAGAAAGGAAATCCATTTTGAAGATGTTTCAGGTATATGTGAAGATTTAAAACTAATCTAGAACTTCTTCCATTATGAGATGTGGTTTTAATCCAAGTGTATATATTGTAACTGACTGTGCTTTATTTTATGAAATCCAGGACCTCCATTGTCTCAGGATATTAGGAATGAAAGCCTTCCATATCCCCATTTATTTTTAATTTTTAACTTTTCTTTTTCAAGGAACAAGGGAGTGAGTGAGTGGGGAGGAGCAGAGAGAGGGAGACAGAGGATCTCAAGCAGGCTCTACACCCAGCACAGAGCCCTACTCAGGACTGGATCTCACGACTGTGAGATCATGACCTAAGCCCAAATCAAGATCTGACCGCTTAACTGACTGAGCCACCCAGGTGCCCCTCCACCATTTCAATGTATGACCCTGTGGGGAGTCATTGTTTGTCACTTGTATTCTGGCTTCTTAGGTCAATCATTTACATGGCTCTGTTTTTTTTGTTTGTTTGCTTGCTGTTTATTTGCTCTGGCTCTATCCTCACTCCACATGTATAATAGTGGATAAGCATGGCCCATCCTGCCTTTAAAACAATAGGCTTTATGATCCTAAGATGTCATCATGGGCTGACCGGGCCCTCAATAGTCTTTTCTCCTTCCAGCATTCATAGCAGTTCAGTGACCATTGGCCTTCATTCCTGTGTTAACTACTAGACATAAGAGAAAATTCTGGAGATTGGACAGAAGAGAATAAGTGGTCTCTACCTTCCATAACAACGTGTTCATAACATATGCCCCTTGGTATAAAAGAATCGAGCTGAGTTGTGTGTCAGAAATAAAGGGTAAACAGTTTTCGAGTCACCAAAGGGTGACTGTTGCAGATAGGGACAGACGCCTTCCATTCATGAAGGTTTAAAACGTTTAAAGGTGATAGGTGGGTAAACCTGAAGGATGCATGAAAGGAAATACAGGGCCAATCTTGGCCATCCCTAGATTCTCTGGGTTGTCTTGGCGATTTCCCACACTGATATATGATACTTGCAGTAAAGGAAATTTTCAACTTTTAATGTCTGTGGGCTCTTCTCCTGGGCTCCCAGGGAAGCTATACTCTTATCAAGATCAGAATGACTTCACCAAACTTCAAAGCATGGGCTCTATTTCTTCACCGAGCACCCACTATACATCTGCCTTGTTAGCAAATAACCTAAAGGAAACATTTCAAATAAAGAGAATGTTCTGAAGCCTGCAACCTTACAGATGCTAAAAGCAGCAGATAAAGTTTGTAATTGTATGAAATGTCCTTGGCCAGATGATTTCGAATGCCTGATGTAACAAAAAAAACATGCATAATCTTGTATTAAGCATTCCTTCTCTGGAGCACTCTTTGTGAAGATTGTATTTGGGAAGCTGTCCCCACTTAAATAAAACTCTCCTTCTATCTTTCTTTTTTTCTTTCTCTTTATTTCTCTCTCTCTTTTAGAAATTTTAAAATGTTTGCTCACTTTGTGTTGACACTTAGGTGACATCACTTATATTGCTGGCTAGGACCTAACTTTTCTTGGGCTGGGCTGGTTAGAGACTCACTACAGGAAGTTAGGAATTATTCAAGCAAATGTTTTGAATGATGTGCTTTGAATGAGGTGTGACCAGAGGAATAATCATGATATTTTCCAGCTAGACAGTGAACCCCTTGTCTAGGAAGTCTGCTCACAGAAGAAAGTGTGCAGAAAGAGTTACAACTTGTATTGACAGCTCTTTCTAGATTGATGACAATAAATATTCCATGCCTTGGAGAAGAAACTGGAATTTCAAGCTGTACTTTGGAAGACATCTTCTTCAGCTGGGTCCAAGTTTCATTCCACTCTGATCTGCTCCCTCACTCAAAGGTAGTATGGCTAGTTTCAACTTTGATCTTTCCTGCTTGAAATAGAACATGTTACTTTTCTTAATGTCCTTTACAGGAATATTCCACAATATATCTGACTTCTATCATGGTTTTATGTTGCCTCTCCCCATCTTATACAATATTAATTTCCCTCAAGCCTGCAGAGTTGATGCATTCATACAATTTTTAGTATGTGCTAACTATATAACAGTTCTGCGACAGTTACTAGGGAAACAAAAAGGAAGATATCATGCCTATCCTCAAATAGCCTATTTGATAAATCTACATTTCACCTCTCACGTCCTTCATATCTTGTCATAGGCTATACACATTCCGCAAATATATCTGGTCTTGAGAACTAGATGGGTGTTTATTGTTTAAGAATGAGGACTTTAAAGTTATTGAACCTGAGTTGAGATCAGTTCCCCCAAGTGAGTTTAGGGACTACTCAAAGTTCGGCATCCATCTTAAACATTTTTACAAATGTAAGTGGAGTAAAGCATATGAAGTTTTTAGCATAGAGGAGGTGCTCCACCAATGTGAAATTTTATTAGTCATTATTATCAAGTTCAAGGATTTGTAAACTTATGCAAATATTCTTTCCTTTATATAAAATTTTTAAAAATGTTTGTTTACTTTTGAGAGAGAGAGAACTTGTGTGTGAGCCAGGGAGGGGCACAGAGTGAGGGAGAGAGATCATCCAAAGCAGGCTCTGCAAAGTCAGCGCAAAGCCCAACTCGGGGCTTGAACTCACGAGCCATGAGATCATGACCTGGGCTGAAGTCAGATGCTCAACTGACTGAATTACCCAAGCACCCTTACTTCTGCAAATATTCTTAGCTTTGCAGCCATATAGTCTCATGGCAACTATTCAACTTTGACTTTGTGGAACAAAAGCAGCCATAACCAATATGTTAACAAATGGATGTGGCTGTGGTCCAATAAAACTTTATATACAAGTATACAAATGCAGGTGGCAAGCTGGATTTAGGGCATGAGCCAAGGTTTTCTGATCTAGTCCAACATTCCAAATTTATAGAAAAGAAAATTAAAACTCTGGCAGAAAAAAGAAGTATTCTGCATGCCATACACATGTCTTTCTTGTTAAAAGCATTACATTTCCTCCATCTCCCCTGTCAGTTGGGATGCTGAAGGTAAGTTCATATAAATCAAGCTGGAGTTCCTGCCAGTTCCCTTGATATGATTCTTAATTCTTCATTTTACCATAAAAATTGGTTCTAAAGTCAGAGGTAATAACAATAACACCATTATTTGCCTCTCGGATGAAATGGAATTTAATTTCAAAACTTAAAAGACTAAAACATCTAGATTGTGCCAACCAGAAAGGAATGAAATTCAGTTTTCATTGACCACTGTCTTCAATGTAGAAGAGTGCATGATCTTC
This sequence comes from Prionailurus bengalensis, assembly GCF_016509475.1. Lineage (NCBI taxonomy): Eukaryota > Metazoa > Chordata > Mammalia > Carnivora > Felidae > Prionailurus > Prionailurus bengalensis. The sequence continues at coordinate 184,239,499 of NC_057344.1, read as the reverse complement.
CAAGTTTTTCTTTTCAGGTTAAATATTGCTGGGATTCATTTTATATTCTTTTTCAAATAGTCCAGGTTTTCTTCTCTTGATGTAAACGTAGTTTTGTATCCTTTCTGCTTTGGCTGCAAACAATTGTGTTATAACTAATAAAAGGGTCCTTATGGGAATTCTAAAAAATAAACAGGTAGTGAATAACTTCACGTTTAGTGGGAAGGTCTCCGCGCTATTTGTCGTTTTCATATCCAACCTCATACCCAAGACTGAATGGTCACAGCTGTATTGGCAATAGCATTTTGCTGTTGCTGAAAATTCCTGAAGTATACAAGTAGTTTGCAGTCAAAATTTAAAAACTGACATACTTTGATATTTCTAGTTTTTTTTTTTAAAGGGAATCATTCTAGCATGGCAATTTGTTTCTCAATTACTTGGATATAAAAGGAATGGTCTCAATATTGACATGCTTTGTCTAGATGATTTTTTTCCTGAGGATATAAAGTGATCTCGAGTTCTATTAAGTGAAAAAGCAAAATATAGAACAATGTGTATGTAATGCTTGCTTTTGTAAAAGAGAGAGAGAGACAGAGATAGAGACAGAGACAGAGACAGAGAGAGAGTCCATCCAGAAGGACTAAGACATTTTTATGAGTGGTTGCTTCTGAGAAGACAAGCAAAGGAACAGGATATGAGAAAACCTTTCATTTGATTATTCTTTTGTGGTTTTTAAATTTCATGTTGGATGTGTAGCCGATGTATTCAAAAATTACTTTAAAATCATACATACAATCCTATGCTTCGTACAATCCTACTGATCACAGTCTTCGGGGGCTGGACCCAGACGTTTGAAATTGAGACTACCCCAATGATTTTGATGACCAGTCATGTTTAGAAACACTCTTCTGTTCCATTCCCTGGATTCTTGTTTTCTTGTGTCAAGGTGTACATGTGAGAATGTAACTTTTTCCTTCTAACTGGAGAAACACATGAAGGATATCTTATAGTATTTCATTTTGACTATGGTTCCCAGCCCCTCTGGGAATCCAGTAAATATTTGTTGATGGCATAGTGCAGAAGAATATTTCCCATCCTCGACTACATTGTATTCCAGTATGGAGTAATTTGTAGAAATACATCAAATATGATAATATTATGAGAATTAAAAATGACCAAATATGAAGGACCAAACATCAAAAAATTCCAATAATAAGGAACTTTTATCAAAGTCTATGGGTATGGCCAGTCTATAAAGGGCGAGTGGTGAAAGTCAAAGCTAAGATTATAGAATTTAGGGATGAGTCAGACTCCATATTCTACATGAATGAGTAGAAGCAGCACTTAAAGAAATAAGCATGCAGATAACAGATTCCAAAGATGCTTTTTATTCCAGAGATCATATAAAGCCCTATTCTCATACAGCAAAGTACTGTCTTCTTATTTAGGGTGATACATGTGGCATCCCCATAGTTCTCAACTTTCTCTTCTACTGTGAATCCTACATTAGTGTTTGTAGAGACAGTTGATGGGATCCTTAAGGCCGTGTGGTTAACGGGGTGCCTAGGTGGCTCAGCTGGTTAAGCGTCTGACTCTTGGTTTCAGCTCAGGCCATGATTTCACAATTCATGAGCTTGAGCCCCGCGTCAGAGCTTTGTGCTGGCAGTGTGGAGCCTGGTTGGGATTCTCTCTCTCTCTCTCTCTCTCGCTCTCTCTCTCTCTCAATATTAATAAATTAATTAATTTAAAAAGAGACTGTGTGGTTGTATATATCATAATATATACAGAGAAAAGTAATAGATATATAAGTAATATATATTACTTTTCTCATATATCTCTTTTCTCTGTATATATTATTATATATATATAATCTCATTTATATAAAAGATTAATGTATCATGATGAAAACGGATTTGTTGCAGAAAGATAAGTTTAATTTAACATTACAAAAGCAATTATTAGAAAGCAATTAGGTGAAAGGACAAAAATCTTATTCAATCAATAAGTAAATATATTTGGTAAAATTAAACATTTATTTATGTTTAAAAATTTTAGACAACTAAAGAAAGGAAATTGTTTAAACTGAGGAAAGATGTATTCAAAAAACCTGAAACATACATAGTAAATAATGCTAATGTTGTGAAATTTTCCCTTTGAGGATAAATATTTAACATTGACCTAGAGATCCTGGCCATTAGAGCGAGGGAGGAAAACAAATAGAGAGTAAAATAATAAAAAAATGGAGAAACACATTTCTCATTATTTTCAAGTTACATATTGTTAATATAGAAAATAGAAAAGAATCGATAACTTCTCATAGAGCTTAGCAGTAGCCACGGGTACAAAATCAATTAGGTGCATTTTTTTTTTGCAATTTTTGCAATAGGTACAACAATGTATTGAATTTCAATACAACAGCAAAATGTTAGGTAGACATAAAAGTGAAAACCATTTTCTTAACAGTTGCAACAAAAATAGTGAGTATCTAAGAATAAGTCCAATAATATGCAAAACCTCTACAGAGAACATAACAGAACTTTATTAAAGATCTATAGAATCACTAAATAAGTAACACACCACATTCATGCATTTGAAGACTCAATCACTTAACTAAATTCTACTCAGATTAACTGATAGGTATAATGTAATCCCAGCAAAATCAGTGTTGTCAATATTTTTGGGGGAAGGACCTTATGAGATGATAGTAAAATTTATATGAAAACGAGAAAGGCTAATTTTTTGGACCATTGTTCCAGAAGAACAAGAAGGTGAAAGAAACTTTCTCCACTAAATACGAAGACTTATTTTTGCAAGAGTTTTTAAAACATATGATATTAGTCAAGGGATTGATAGGTCAATGCAATATAATTGACATCTAGAATCATACCCATGCATGTATATTAACACATAATAAAAGGTGATGGATATTTGAACGCCAAGGTTCCTAGCAGCATTGTTCCCAGTGACCAAAAGGTAGAAACAAACCAAATGCCCAGTGGCAGAAGAATGGATTAAAAAAAAAAAAAACCTGTAGTATAAAAATACAATGGCATGTTATTCAGCCTTAAGGAGGAAGAAAATTTTGGTACATTCTACAGCGTGAACGCTAAGCGAAAGAAGCCAGACACAAAAAGACAAGCATTATATGCTTCTGCTCTAATGGAATACTTAGAGGAATCAAATCCATACGGACAGGAAGCAGAATGGTGATTGCCAAGGGCCGGTGGGAAGAAAATATGGGAAGTTAGGGTCCACTGGGTACTTTTTCAGTTTGGGAAGATGTAGAAGTTCTGGAGATGGACAGTGGTGATGGTTGCACAACAATGTAGATGCACTTAATGCCACTGAACCGAACCCTGCAGAATGATTAAAATGGTAAATTTTATGTTATATGTATTTTACCCCCATAAAAAGATAATTATAGCACTATAAAAAATTATGCTGCGAAAATTGGGTATCTGCACATCCCACGCATAAAACTCAGGGCTAAGGAGATTAAAGACCCATATATGAAAAACAAAACAATGAAGTATCAGGAATGTAATATAAGACTTTCACGGAGGAGAAATACAACCAGACATTAAATTAAATTACAATTACTTGAAACCCAGAAAAAATGATGGCCACGTGGGAAAAAAAAGGATATTCATTTTCCTAACTTACATGAGCTAAATATTTAAGATCTACATACTGTGATGTATCAAGTTTTACCTTAATAACATTTGAATTAATGATTGGGCAGTAGAGGAAAAGATGACGTTTTTGAGTGGAGTTTCTTGAATCAGTAAGCTGCAATTTATAAAGGCATAAATACCGAGGATGACGTCGGTGATGGTAACTGAAGGCTGAATTGGGATGGAGGCAAAGATAACTGCAAATGTGAAAATGAAGAAAAAAAGCAGAGTCAGGGATGGATGATCCAAGAGTATCTCAAGTGTCTTCAGGGAAGTGATGAGATAAGGGGTGGAGACAGAGATGATGAGCATCTTAACATCTTAAAAGTAATGAGAGGGATGTCAGGAGGTAAGGAAATGACATTTTTTTTAACGTTTATTTATTTTTGAGACAGAGAGAGACAGAGCATGAATGGGGAAGGGTCAGAGAGAGGGAGACACAGAATCTGAAACAGGCTCCAGGCTCTGAGCTGTCAGCACAGAGCCCGATGCGGGGCTTGAACCCACGAACCGTGAGATCATGACCTGAGCCAAAGTTGGACACTTAACCGACTGAGCCACCCAGGCACCCCAAACATTTTTTTTTTAAAGGAAGGACAGTGATTGTTACAACCTGAAAATCTAAGAGCTAAGATTTTTTTATGGGAAAAAGATGATAAATGGCTTGGAAATGAAACGGGAAATGACTTTGAGGTATTTGGGGGGTGAGAAAAATCATTCTCCACTTGAGAAGGTCTCAAGGCAAGTGATATCTTCATGGGATGGCCCACATTCAGTCTAGTAAAAAAAGAAAAAAGAAAAAAAAAGAAAGTTAATAGAAACTTCAAAGAAGTTAAGATTGAGTTTTTTAATTTCAGTTTTTTATACGACGGTTGGTAGCTATCCAAGGGGACAGTGGAAGGGTATGGGAGGTGGGGGAGATCAGGTCCATTAGTGGAACACATGGTCAAGTGTGGAGACTGGGGTAAGGGTGAAGATAAGAAACAGAAGGAGTGTCTGAGCTTCCTGCAATCACAAAAGTAAACAGAGTTGGTAACTTTAATGTCAGGGTGGTAACTTCTCTTTTTGCAGCTGAGAGAAGTAACAGCCTCTGCCTGGGAGTCCTTCTATGAGTGCTCTGTTCTTTCTAAAATGAGACAAAACCAAAGTGCCTGAGACATAATGACTAATAAAAGTGCTCAATATTCTATCTCATAAAGATGTTTTAGGATCCTAAGAATTTTATCAGAATTTTTGATATGTTACACCAGCTGAGAGACATAAAGTATGCTGTTGGTTCTGGGAAATAAATAGCATTAACTTACATTTTAAATCATTTTTTTAATGTTTATTTATTTTTGAGACAGAGAGAGACAGAGCATGAACGGGGGAGGGTCAGAGAGAGAGGGAGACACAGAATCTGAAGCAGGCTCCAGGCTCTGAGCTGTCAGCACAGAGCCCGACGCAGGGCTCGAACTCACAGACCGCGAGATCATGACCTGAGCCGAAGTCAGACGCTTAACCGACTGAGCCACCCAGGCACCCCACATTTTAAATCATTTTTATTGAGTTATTTAGAACTCAGATTTGGGGTTGGGTATAAGGCAGAGAAGTAATTCGGCAAGTGGCAGTGTTGGTCATATCGTTAAGCAGAGAAGGGTTAAGTATGTTTTATCTGTTTTTATGAATAATATATCAGGGCATCCGTCCTTTGAGAAAAAGGATTGTAATTTAGGAGATAGAAAAACTGAGAACAAACTGAGGGTTGATGGAGGGTGGGAGGGAGAGGAGGGTGGGTGATGGGTATTGAGGAGGGCACCTTTTGGGATGAGCACTGGGTGTTGTATGGAAACCAATTTGACAATAAACTTTATATATTGAAAAAAAAAGGAGATAGAGGAAATAAGTGAAATTTGTAAATTTGATGATTTTTACTATTTTATAACTCTCTTCTTAATGATATTCCTGAAGGACAACCCTGTGTTCAGCAGAATACAGACCATATGAGTAGGTACTGATATTTTGATGAAAGTCAAACAGAAGTACATTTTGCTTTCCTTAATCACAGATGAAAGTTGGTAAAGTAAAAATGACCCAGTGACCATGCTGGTCACTGAGGAATATAGAAGATGGCCCACAATCTTTCTCCCTTTACTGTTTGGCTATTTTGCTTGATACGCCTATATATCCCTATTGAATCTGGTTGGGGAAACAAGCATTTTGGCCAGCCTGTTGTCCTTACATCATACAATGGCCTCTTGAAAGTAAAGGATGTCGCTGACATTTCATGGAAGGGTTCTATGAACCACTTTCTGTGTTATTACTAGCAATTGTCACAATCTTCTAAGGAGGTATTACTATCCCTAACCTTATGGTCAAAAAAATTGAGGCTCAGAAAATGTAAAGTGGATTGCTCAACAAGGTACAACTCATAATGTTGGGGTTGGAACTTGCAAAAAAAAAAAGGGAAATATTCTGTCCCTATATTTTTGAAGCCCAATAATAATTTCGAGTACATAAGATCTGGGTTCGCAGGGCAGAGATACTAGTAAACAAAATCTGTAAGTAGGAAGTGTCCCCAATGTTTTATCTAGGCTGCATGGATTCTTAATTCCTTTACGCAGTTGATAGATCGATACGCAAATAATTTGTTTCGTGAACTGTCCAAGGGAGACTGCAAATGCTCTACATGCTTTATAAGATTGCTACGAGGATCAAGGTATACATACGTTATATTAATATGGGATAGGGCCACACAGACGTGGGTACCTTGGTAGCAGTCCCTTTCCTTTCTGGCTTTTTCAGAGACGAGTTGAGCGAGCAAGGCATTGCATAATCTTGTATGAATTTGGTATTTTTATGAAAAGTCAAAGATACTGACTTGAGATTTCATCGAGTTCCAGATGCATCTATATGTGAGAAAGTTCTAGAAGAGAAATCTACACCTTGTCAGTTATCAGCTGCCCGTCTCAGAGCTTTACGTCAGCAGGCACTATGGCCAAACTCGCTTGCTACTCCCAGAGGCATTCCAGCCCCAGGAGTGAGGCAGAGTTATGAAGACTAATTGTTTTCGGATGTTTAATTGGATATGTCTCAAGAAAAGTCTACAAAGAGTTATTCTAAATTTCAAGTAGCAAGAACAAGACTAGCAAATATCTATTAAGTTCTTAATATGCGACAGTATGCTAAGGGATTTTTATGCACTTCTCTATCACCCAAAACAACTCTATGTGGTAGGCACTATAATCATTACCTTTTTGCAGAAAGAGAGGTGAGCGCCAAGGACTAAGTGCTTACATCCCCCCAAGTCCATACGTTGAAATCCTAACCCCCAGTTTGATGATATTATTAGGAAGTTGGGCTTTTGAGAGGTGATTAGGTCGTGAGGGCAGACATCTCATGAATGGGATTAGTGTCTTCATATAAGAGACCCCAGAGCATTCCCCTCCTCCTTCTGTCATGTGAGAACTCCAAAAATCGGGTTGTCATCAGACATTTAATTAATTAATTAATTAATTTCTTTTTCTTTTTTTAATGTTTATTTATTTTTGAGACAATGCGAGAGACAGAGTGAAAGCAGCGGAGGGGCAGACAGAGGGAGACACAGAATCCGAAGCAGGCTCCAGGCTCCGAGCTGTCAGCTCAGAGACTGATGCGGGGCTTGAACTCACAAACCGTGAGACCATGAAAGCCGAAGTCGGAGGTTCAACCGACCGAGCCACCCAGGCGCCCCATCAGACATTTAATTTAATTAGGCAAACCCATACTGAGGGTTTACTATGTGGCAGGTGTTCTCCTATCAAAGAGAGTTTACCTATTAGGCATCCAAAAAGTAATTACACTAGGAAGAATTATAATTTGAGAGTACTAATGCCTAATGTCTTTCACAGAGAAGTCCCAGCTCTGGGCTGTTAAGGCCTTTTAATTAGTTGAACCAGGCCTACCCAGATTATCTAGAATATCTTTCTTACTGAAGGTCAATTGATTACAACTTTAATCACATCTACAAAATACCTTCATGGCGACACTTTAGAAGAGTGTTTGATCAAATAACTGAGGACTGTAGCCAAGCCAAATTGACACATGAAACGGACCATCAAAGCACCTAACTTGGAGCAGAAGAGGAGTAAGACATCAAGACAAGTTTGTGGAGTTGGTTCCTAAGATGATTTTTAAAGGGTGAGCAGGAAATAGTGACTCAGAGCAGAGTACAGGAAAGCACATGCTTTTGAGAGGAACGGACTGTAAAGTCCAGGAGAGAAGCAATGACCTGTGCCTCTTTCCTTTACTCCGTTCCACTTTCCTTCACTCTGCTTAACTGACACCAGATAGAGAGCGGGAAACAAGATGGTAGCATCTTTGAGAAAAAATTAGTGGGGTTAGAAAAAGCCGTCATTCATCTAAGAGGCTTCAAGGAATAGACAGGGTGAAGCAGGGCTTGAAGAAAAGAGTTTGAAAGCGCAGAGAAGTTCACGTGGCATTTCAGAGATGGCAGCCAGTGATGACTCTAGGGTGTGGCTCTATGTTTACCGCTGGTGTGAAATTGGCTGCCCCTTTACTCCCAGCCCCTCTAGCTTCCTGCTTGTGTGGCTGTACTTCTGGTTACTATCACTAGCAACTGTGATTGTGTTAACCGTTTCTGTCACTGTTCTCGTTAAAACGATGCCTGCACTGTTTTAGGTCCTTACGTAGAGTCTAGGTGCTTACATAGAGCTTCACAATGAGTGTGTGTGTGTGTGTGTGAGTGTGTGTGTGTGTTTTGGGAGAGAGAGAGAGAGAGAGAGAGAGAGAGAGAGAGAGAATCCCAAGTAGACTTCATGTATAGTACGAAAGAACCCAATGTGGGGCTGGATCCCATGACCTTGGGTTCATGATCTGAGCCAAAATCAAGAGTTAGATGCTCAATTGGACTGAGCCACCCAGGTAGAGTGTGGGGTTTTTGTAAAGGTATTACCTTCATTTTCCAAGTGTGAAATGTGAGGCTCAGCGTGGTTAAAGGATGTGTCCAAGATTGTGTGTGTGTGTGTGTGTGTGTGTGTGTGTGTATGTGTGTGTGTGTATTTTACTGTGTCATCAGAAATCATAAAAATTTCACATTTCTCTTGCCATTAGAACCTCCACCAGTAAGCCTGAGTTCATTAAAATAAGTCATCTAGTTGAGTGAACTTGGTCTGGTTAAACTATTTCTGTCTTAGGTACCAACCAGCACACCTGGCTTAGAGCTTCCTGGTCTACCTATCAAATAATAGAGTTGCGGTTTTAGGCCTATGACTTAACGTTTCCGCATTTCACTTCTTCTGTTACAGGGGAGTAGTAATTCCATCTTTGTCTAGCAAACTGGCCAATGAGATGGGGTCACACGACAATTGCTATACGACCACCACTATTGATGCTGATTTTCCATGACTGACAGCAACCGAATAAAATTCTCTGGTCTTGATATGAGCCAGGTACTGTGTAAGGTACTTTATACCACACACTGGCCATTGAGGTAAACTGATTATCCCCGTTTTGTGCGTAATGAAACCAAAACAGAGAGAAATTGATTATTTAAGAGCACACATGTTTTAAGTCTTAAGTCGGGATTCCGATGATCTCAGTCTGACTTCCTGCCTCTTCCTCAACCCATGGAAGCCTCCCCCGGAAGAAATAATTTTCCCTGAGAGTATCATCTACTAATAAACCAATGATACTTTCCCTACGCTTTTGCATCCTGTTTTTAAGGAAAAAAAATCAGCTGTGTGTCTTCTGAAGAAAGACATAGCCTTTGTGCACAGTTTGGATGCCTGCATTTTAGCTTTAACAAGTAGACAAAATGTCTGCTTAATTTTACTGGTAACAACTTTATCGGTGATTCAGAGGGAACATCGTAACATTTTTCAAGAAGATGAAAATTGGAACTTGCAAAATTTATCAAGAATATTCTTCAAAGACTCTGGGCTCCTTTTTTGTTATGTGTTTTTCATAGTGGCTGGCAAAGCAGGGGCAGCTTATCTCTAATGCTCTCATTTCAAGAAGTATACTCTGATTCGCAAGATAGCAGATGTGACTGTTCAGTCTTTTCATCCAAGTATATAACAGTGACACCCGCGAATGCCAAAGAAACAGGTGAAAATATATATATATATAGGTATTAGAACAAAATCAAAGTTTTCTGAAAATGGAAATGGATTTATTTTAAGATTCTGTAGCAAAGGCAGCCACCTTATCAAGATGCAGAGAAGAGAGCTGGAGTTGAAAAAGTGGAAGGTAAAACTTTCTAAAGATTTCACCAAGTTTGACTAAGGTCCTTATTCTCCAATGGTAGTCATTATTAACTCAAAATTTATGCAGCTCTAATGAGGCACTTTTTTTCCAATCGGTTTCTTCAGCTTAAACTGTAGGAAGGATCACTTGGTAAAGTCTCTCTGATTATTAAAAATGCACACATATGCTTTGATCTGGTTCCTTCTAGGATTTAACCCTATGGATATACATACATGTATGTCTGAGAATTTAGGTTTATGACTGTTCAGTGTGGCATGATTGGTAATAGTAAGTATTTAGAAATAACCCCAATTTTTTTCAGTAGAGATCTCACAATATAGCTTCAAAACATGTCAAGCAAAAACTGACAGAATTTCAATGAGAAATTGACTAATCAACAAGCATGGTTTTTAAAATTTTAACACACTTCTCTCCAAAAAAATTGAGCAGTCAAATTATGCAGACCATAGATGATTTAAGTAACACAGAACAAGCCTGCTCTAACAAACATGCATAGAATATTGCACTCAATGTTCGTGAGCATACAATCCTTTCAAGACCATTGTAAAAATTGTCTATGTAAGAGCACAAAACAGAACTACCAAAAAAAATTGAGAACCAGAGTTGATTGATCAAATATCTTCTCTCACTCCTATATAATAAAATTAGTAATCAATTAAAAAAAATAGAAACTGAAAATCCACCAAAAGATTCATATCTAAAACATATAAATAACTCATAAAAATAACAAAAATAGCTTAATTCACAAAAGGACAGACAATATAAACATGAAATTCTCAGAGAAGGTACTGGAAGTCTCAATAATTAGATTAAAGAAATGCTTGGTCGTATCAACAATAAGGGGAATTAAAGTTAAAATAGCAGGGGACCTGGGTGGCTCAATCGGTTAAGCATCCAACTTTTGGTTTCGGCTCAGGTCATGATCTGGGGATTTCTTGAGTTTGAGTCGTGCCTCGGGCTCTGAGCTGGCATCATGGAGCCTGCTTGGGGAGTTTCTCTCTCTCCCTGCCTCTACCCCACTCACACTGTCTCTGTCTCTCTCAAAATAATTAAGTATATAAAGTTTAAAAAATAAAGAAATAAAATTAAAATAGCAATAAGATAGTATTCACAGATTTACAAACTTTAGTACACCCAATAAAGCCAAGTGATTGCAAAGATGTGGGGAGAAAAGAATATTGTTGGTGGGTGCTGGCTGGCACAATAATAAAGGCATGGTCTTTTTAGCCAGAACGAGTACATGAGGTTCTACCCTAGAGAATGGCTTATCTTTTCATAAATTCCATGTAGAAGGATGCATACTATGGCAGTCTTAATAGTGACAATGTGGAAACAATGTAACTGTCCCACAGAAGGGGACTACTATACTCACACAAAAGAGGACATTTAAAAATACATTTAAAAATAATTCAGGGGGTGCTTGGGTGGCTCAGTCGGTTAAGTCTCCGACTCTTGATTTTGGCTCGGGTCATGATCTTCTGGTGTGGGACATCAAGCCCAGAGTCGAGCTCTCTGCTGACAGTGCAGAGCCTACTTGGGATTCTCTCTCCCTCTCTCTCTAACCCCCCTCAAAATAAATAAAAAGAAACTTAAAAAAATAATTCAAATATTTACATGCATGGGAAAAAATATGAAAACATAATACTGTGTAAAAAAAAAAGAAGTCACCAAAGGATAGGTAGAGAATGATACGATTTATAAGGCAAGAAGCTAGTCTTATCCATGAATATAGTTATAAAAATACAGAGAAATAATACATTCAAAGAGGGGACAGCGGTGACATCTGAAGAGGAAATGAAGAAAAATGATACATTTTTTTTGTATGTGGAAAGTTTCCTATTCTTTTATTCTTCTTTCTTTCCTTCCTTCCATCCTTCCTTTCTTCCATCTTCCTTCCTACCTTCTTTCCTTCCTTCCTTCCTTCCTTCTCTTCTTTCCATAAGAATCCTTGAACAAATGTGACACAATTTTGATATTTAAATTTCTTTTGTTGGTAGATACACAGATTTTGGTTATATTCTTTTTCATATTTTTCTATGTGTTTAATTATTTCATAATTAAAAACAAAGCATTAAAAAAAAATCACTCGACCCTAAGGTCCTTTTCTTTTCACATTTTTCCAGCCCTGCGCCAGACCCTATTACCATATGTCCTGTCACTGCTAGGGTACCATATCAAGACCCCTGGCCTCCCATGCAATTTAACTGGCCTTTTGCTTCCAGGATATTCCTAAAAAATACTGTGAAGTAGAGAAAGCAAGCATCAGCATATTATTGATTTTTATAGATGAAGAAAGAGAGCCCTTTTGTCCAAGGCTCTATAGGCAGAAATAGAAGACTTAAACCACTGGTCTCTCTGTCCAGTGCTCATACTGTTACCGTGCATTGCCTTAAATTATTTCATGTCAATTTTGATCTGAAAGATAGTTCAATGTCATTGTATATCATATGCAAACATGATGAAAAAGAGCGTCAGGGCAAACATATTTTACCTCTGTGTCAAACCAGATTAATTTGTAATTATTGTCTACATCATGAGTTTCTGGCATTCACTGGGGATAAGCAGAGATTGGGTCCCGACTGCATCTCAAGAGTTGGAGACCTGTCGCTCATGCTTCTGATTTGACATCCAGACTGTATGAGCCACATGGAAGGTGCTTATTTAGTGGTGATTCTTGACTACTTAAATGTACCATGCATTTGTGTTTCTTTTCCCACACATGCTTACACGGAAACATGACCATGACAAGCATGACTGTCCCCTCTTATCTGACCTGCTTTAAACTTTGGACTGAGACATTTACCCTGGTGACTCACCCCATGTCATACACTTCGGTGGAGTATTTTATTGATTTTATTGCAAGGTCTTCAAGTCGAAGGGTGCCATTTTCTCCCTGAAAAGTGCTTACAGGATCCAAATCAGGCTGTAAGTCCATAGGTGACTCATAGTGTTTCTCAGTGGTTTGAACTCTTACTCTATGAAGCAGAGGGCAGAGGTTTGAGAAATTCAGCAAGAAGCAAGCCATTTCACTTGCGTTCTTCAGCCAGTTGCAATTTATTTTCCCTCTCATGTTCCAGTAGGATTAACCTAACATAGTTAGTGAGAACACTGAGATTGTGTTTCTTGTAAAGGTGGTATATGGAGAGGCTCTTGGACTCTCTTCAGCCAGTCTATGAGTGCTAACCCTTTGTCAGAGAGAATTCCTGACCCCATTGCCCGTTAATCTCTAAGGGACGAAGTGAAGGCAAGAGGTGCCTCTTGAAGTCCTCCGCGCTGAGTCAAGAGATCCTTTTCTTGCTAACTCGTCAGCATAAAATCTGGGGTGTGAAGTCTCACCCTGTTGTCGTATCCATCAAATCACTCACCATCTATTTCCATTAGCAGTGCTGTGCACAGCTGGGCTTAATGGTCTCTTGCAGCAAAATGAATAGGAAGGGACGGCCATACAAAGTGAGTCAGAAAGGGTTAGGATGTCTTTCTCCCTGTGGTAAACACCTCATGAGGGAGGAAAAGTGGCAATGTCTTTTTCATTCTTATGGTCAAAGTCACACAATAAATCACAGGTCCTAGATTCTCCAGAAAAAGGAAAATTTATAGTAATTCCTTATATTTAGAATTTTCCCTCTTTCAAAGTAGCTCAAAACTTTTTTTTCTTTTCCAAAATTTTTTTGAATGTTTATTTTTAAGAGAGAGAGAGACACATGCAGAGTATGAGCAGGGAAGGGACAGAGAGAGGAGACACAGAGGCCGAAGAGGGCTCCAGCCTCTGAGCTGTCAGCACAGAGCCTGATGCGGGGCTTGAACTCACAAATGGTGAGTTCATGACCTGAGCTGAAGTCAGACGCTTAACCGACTGAGCCACCCAGGCACCCCAGTAGCTCAAAGCTTTTAATAGGCTTTTCCTCAACCTCCAACCCCTCATGCCTTAATGAGGACTTCTTGAACCATGTATTAAGGGATGGTTATTTCCATTATTCTATTGGTTCCATCTTCTATTGGTTCTTTCCTTATTCTCAGACCCCTGAAATTTATGGCCTGCAGACACTAAATCTTTCGCAGTGGAAACATTTTTGTTCCTACTTATTCATGAGTATTGATCTTTCTACTCCTATGTCCTTTAGGATTCTTCTCCTATGGTTTATTTTTAATGTTCTTCTCTAAGAACATTACCGATGTCCTCTAAGAATATCACACTGGCGCTTGTGTTGGAAGGCAGGATCAGAGAAACGAAGAGGAATGACCTTGATATTTACAGTCAAAAAACCTATGCGTGAGTCTCAGTTTTGACACACATTATGTGCCCTTACCTGGAAATTAATTTCTCTTCCTTACCTGTAAAATAAAATGGTTAGTTCCTTTGTAGCTATGGCACGTATGACATGATAGCCCAAAGTCCAATGAACGCCATCTGTGTCTACCCCCACCCTTCTCTCACCAATTTCTATCCCTTTGTTCCCATGGGAGCTACTCTTTCCTGTCCATCAGCTCGACTCCCATATTTGTCTTCTCTCTGGAGTCAGTTGTCCTAAGAAGTCTTTTTGTGTCGTTATTTTCTTTCCCTTTTATTAATTGGGTAAAATTGTATTGTTTCTCAGTGACTTGAATGAAAATGATTTAATTTGAATACTTGATTGTGTTGCTGCTGAGTAGCATTTACATTTTTTAACTCCCTTTGGGACGAGGGATAATCTAGCATTGCCATATGGTGCTCACGCCATTTCATCAGTGATTATTCCTGCAGAGATGCAGTGGAGCTTGGTGTTCTGCCTCTATGTCCGGAGATATGTCTACAGACTAAAGTTAGGATTCAAGACGGCCTTATTGTCCTTAGGGCGTAACTCGAGCAAAAACAGCTAAACCAAAGAATAAAGGTTAAACGATATTTGTTTTAAAATTTGTTTTGTTTCTGTGGGTTACATTTCCTCTATAAATCTCTTCCTCATACTTTTCTGGAAGGCTGTTGCCTTTGTCTTGTTCCATAAACCATGTTCACATTGGGTTTTGAAGCACATGCAGGGCGCCTGTCTTTGCATAAGGGAATCTGGGTGGCTTTTTATTTATTTATTTATGTTTCCTGTCTCTCTTACTTCACCCTGACATGGAGGTTGGAGTTTGGGGGAAAGGAGAATAACGGTGTCCAGGCGTTTTGGCTGATATGGCAATCTGTTGAAATGGCTTTGTGTATTTTGGGCCTGTCAGATATTGGGCAGTGACTCTCTGGGGGTGCTTTCCCTTAATTGTTTAGTGGTTTCCCTCCTGGACCTTTGGATGTGGGCAATATGTTTTCCTCTAGAGGCTGACTGCCTTTTGAAGTCCACTCCACACAGACCCCTCCCTATCGGAGTTGTCTTGCCCTCCGAGCAGTCCTCTTGAAGATAAGACAATGAGCCTGGACCCTGACTGGCTCTCTTTCTCTTGCATGACCCACATCGGGTCCATGGGGAATGCTCACACGTCTTCTACCTTGAAAACTGAGGGGGGTGCAGGACTACCCTTCTGAGTCACTTCTCCCTCACTAATCAGCTGCCAGATCATCTCCTTTGCCTTCTGAATTTCACACAAGTGGATCAGACACATGTCGGCTTTCTAAACTTGGTAAAAAATATTAAATTTTATGAGAGAGCCCACTGAAGGCCTTCAGTTTTAAGCCTGAGAGGAAGAAGGTTGAGTCTCTCCCACCAGTGCCTCCCTCAGGTGCTGGTGTGTGTGTGTGTGCATGTGTGCGTGTGTGCGTGTGTGTGTGTGAGAGAGAGACGGAGAGAGAGAGAGAGAGAATAAGAGAGAGAGAGCAGTTCTCAGCATGAAACTAAGTACTCCATTGGTTCTCCGCTAAGGAACCCTTCTCACAGTTTCCTTTTGTGCCTTTTTAATACGCTCAATCTGAGAGGACAGATCCAAGAGACCTGCAGCTAGTTCTCAAGTAGGGACTTCAAAGATTTCTCTGGGAGGATAAATCTGTCTTACACTCAGAGATATCTGCTATCGGCTGTATTTTAGCCTCTCAGTAGAAACTTTGAATTTAATGTCATATTACAAATATATCCATCACGGTGACAAGAAATCATATTTTAAAATTCTCTTTTCCACTCAGATTCAATCTTTTAAGACTAAACATCTTCCAGTCACTTACACTTGTTGCAGACTTGGTCCTAAATAATAAATAAAATGGGAAATTCTTTCATTTTCTAATGTTTTAATTATAATACACCAGAGTTCATTCCATAAATCTCTCTTGAGCGCCTACTCTATGACTCTTTGTTCTCCTATGGGAATGTAAAGTTGAACAAGACAGAGGTTTCCTTCTCAGAGAGTTTATAAACAAATAGGGGAAACAGGTCATTAGAAGGCACGGAATAAGGTACTATATTAGCAAGCACATACACAATATCACAATCACAAGAGCACTTAGGAGAAGCACCCAGCCCCATCTGTGAGATATCATGGAAGGCATTCTGCAAGAAACGGTACAAAGAATGAGCCTGAAGTTTGAGTAGGATAGAGCTAAGGGAACAGAAGGCAGGAGAGTTCCTGGCACAGAGCAGAACATGTGGAAAGACCCCAATTTATTGGAACAATAATTCATGAACTCAAAAGGGCACCATTACTACAACTAGACAATATGAAAAGAAAGTGGCAGGAGACATAAGCAAGGGCTAGATGGTCATGACCTTTTATTTTATATTTTATTTATTCCTTTAGTGTTCATTTATTTTTGAGACAGAGAGTGTGGTGGGGGAGGGACAGAGAGAGAGAGAGGGAGAGAGGGAATCCCAAGAGGCTCCCTGCTGTCAGGGAGGGGGGCTTGATGTGGGGCTTGAATTCATTACCTGGGAAAGCATGACCTGAGCCAAAATCAAGAATTGGATGCTTAACCAACTGAGCCACCCAGGCACCCTGATAATTTTATCTTTTAGCCAATGATTGTTTACACATAAACACGAACAGACTTACAATTCTGAGAAAAATTTCAACAAGTTAGGTAAATCTATTCTCAACTAATGCATTTTATGTCCCTCCTTTCCAGCTTATACAGATACAAGTTTATGCTATACCTATACTAAAATATCTCCCCACAAGGAAGTCCATGAAGTTTCCTAGGTTTCTCTAGTTCTATACTCACTGGTTGGTTTCTAACTTAATCCATACCCACCCTTTAATCTGGGGAGCAATGAAGCCTACTTCATAGATAGGTGTTAGATGCTAGATAGATAGATGCTAGAGAGATAGATAGATAGACTTAAGGACAATTCAATAAAGTACCACTTCAGGATCAATAAACCCAGTTTCCCTGTTTTAAATAATCTTTGTTGTATTCTTCAGGAAGGGAAAAAAAAATGAAATGAAAGGCTAATGCCATCTAAAAGGGCATGTAAAACCCAGAGGTTGAGAGAGAATGAATTCAAGATGAAGACATCCATCAAGTTTTCTAGGTAAAGAGAAAAACAATGACTTCGGATTTTATCCTGAGGGGGTGGTGTCTTTCTACCATGTATTAACATTTATCTTCTCATAATCTTATCAGGTTCTCCCTGGAAAGCAAGGACTGAATTTCCTTTTTCTGTCGCAGGGATTTACACGTCCCAAACTGGCTATTTCCCTCTTCACTAGGAGTCACAGCAGGGCAATGTTAAATAGCAAAAGCCACACCAAAGGGCAACATGCATGGTTAGTCTGAGGTAGACCCAGAATCATTAAACAATAGAACTCCAGGGTGTCCCATTTGCTATTACTCGAAGTTCATGATCTAATCATTTACTTTTGGTGAGGGGGGGCGGAGGGGGGCACAAAAAAGGAGAATCTATTGGAAGAACAGACACGTCTCGTTCATGGGTAACTAGAAATAGTCTTGAAGGATCAGGGACCTTCCTTCTTCATCACTCAGATCTGTTCCCTACAGATTCATGAGCGATAAGGGGTTGAGTAGTACAAAAGTGATCCTTGTACAAGAGTGATCCTTGTACTTGTACTGATTGGGGTTTGTTTGTAGATATTAATGCTCTGTAATTTTTTACATTTTTTTAAAACATGAAGACTTCATGTTTTAAGAGCAATTTTAGGTAAGCAGCAAAATTGAAGGGAAGGTACAGAGATTTACCATATGGCCCCAGCCCTGGCTGTGACACATGCACAGCCTTTCCCATCATCCGCAAACCCCACCAGAGTGCTACATTTAATACAATTGGTGAACCTATGGGGACACGTTGTAATCACTCAAAATTCATAATCCACATTATGCTTCACTCCTGGTGCTGTCATTGCATGGGTTTGGACAAATGTGTAATGATACGCATATTCATCGATATAGTAGCATACAGAGTATTTTCACTGCCCTAAAAACTCTCTGTGTTCCATCTTTCTGGTTACTTTCTTTCTTTACTTTTTTTTTAAGTTTATTTATTTATTTATTTATTTACTATAGAGAGAGTCCATGAGCATTTGAGCAAGCAGGGGAGAGGCAGAGAGAGAGGGAGAGAGAGAATCTCAAGTAGGTTCCATGCTGTCAGCCTGGAGCCTGATGAGAGACTTGATCCTATGAACTGTGAGATCATGACCTGAGCCGAAATCAAGAGTTGGAGACAAAGGACTGAGCCACCCAGGCACCCCGTCTGATGACTTTTAACTTGAAGTGAAGGAATTGATAGGAACATGAGGATTCTGGCTTGACAGCCCCGAATCTTCAAGTCTGCACCTTTGTGTTCTCTCCTTTAGTTTGAAAAGTATCAGGAAAAGTCCCTGGTGGTCCCTTTTGACTTATTTGCCTCTTCAGAGACCCATAATCTTCATCCAGAGATCCAGAGTCGAGTAAGAACATGAATGCTTCCATTGGAAGCCTGCTGGTGTGTGGGAAAAGCACCTTACGGAAGACACGGGGAGGGACTCTCAGCAGGCAAAGCAATGGCGCCCACCAGACTTCCTGCATTCTTAGGAAGTAGTAGCCTGGCATCTGCTTAAATGCTTCAATGAAGGGACAAAAAGCACCACCAGGTATAAATGCTCGGCGATATTATTCCTGAAAATTTCATTAACTGAAACATATAAACCTAGAATCCTTTGTTATCTCAAGATCTTCAAAATGGCCAGTCAAACTCTCAGAGCGGCAGGACTGAGGAATTTGGAGGACTCTTGTGGTGCATTTGTTGCCAGAGGAACCGAAAATGAAAAGACCAACCGTGTTATATTTCCCAGCACTTGAACTCCAAAGAGTTTTGTCTGTGAGAATTTTGGTTTATCATTTATTTCTTCTGAATAAAGGCTCACAGTCGACAATTGAGCTAGGTGGGTTTAAACAAATAGAAGTAAATAGGTTTGACTTGATCCTCCGGGAATGTTAGGTAGCACATTAGAAATGCAGTGAAGGGCTATGAGCACCCTTCTTCCAAGCAAAGTGGCATTGTTTCCCAGTCTCTGTGTGGGGCAGAGAGTTCGGGAAGAATGTGTGTGGGGGTAAACAGCCACCAGTGAGCAATGAGGAGAGATTCAGGTGTCGGGGAGTGATGCCTTGGATTTACCCTTTTACACGTGTCTGTGGTTTTGATTCCCTGCTATTTCATCAAAGGCAGGATGCTTCTCTGTTTTTTGTTTTTTTTTTTTAAGTTTATTTACTTTGAGATAGAGAGCGCATGAGCAGGGGAGGGGCAGAAAGAGAGAAAGAGAGAGAGGGAATCCCAAGTAATCTCTGCATGGTCAGCACAGAGCCCGATGTGGAGCTCAAACCCGCAAACCTCAAGATCGTGACCAGAGCTGAAACCAAGAGCTGGACACTCAGCTGACTATGTCCCTCCTCTGTGTTTTTATAGAGGGTTGGAAAAAAAAGGAAAAATGACGAAGTGAGATTTTTTTTATTTGTAGTCTCAGAAAGCATCAGACCAAGGATTGGAAGGCTTGGATTTAAACCTGGTTTTGATAATTTACGAGGTGACTGTCTTTCTCTTTATTTAGTAATTGCAATATGCTATTCTAAATATGATTATATAATTGGTTACATAGAGGAACAGAAGTCACCCCTCTAGTTAGTGATGGAACCAGTATTCGAACTCCATTACTGTGACTCTAGACAGCGACACTTAGCTCTATACTGTCTTTCAATAGCTTTTTTTTTTTTTTTTTTGAGAGGGAGAGAGAGAGAGAGAGACCCTATGTGTGAGGATGGGGGAGAGGCAAAGTTGGGGAGAAAGAGAGAATCTTTTTTTTTTTTTAATTTATTTTACTTTTGAGAGAGAGAGACAGAGCGTGAGCAGGGGAGGAGCAGAGACAGTGGGAGACACAGAATCTGAAGCAGGTTCCAGGCTCTGAGCTGTTAGCCCAGTGCCCGATGTGGGGCTTGAACTCACGAACCGTGAGATCATGATCTGAGCCAAAATCGGACGCTTAACCGACCGAGGCACCCAGAGGCCCCTAGAAAGAGAGAATCTTAAGCAGGCTCCATGCTCAGCACGGGGCCCAGAACGGGGCTCAATCTCACAAGCTGTAAGAGCATGACCTGAGCTGAAATCAAGAATTGGGCGCTTTACCAACTGAGCCACCCAGGTGCACCGATAGTTCATTTTTATGAAGCACTTACTACATAAAATATATTGTTTTGTCACTTTGCATGTTATTTAATTTTTACCATAATGCTAATTAAATCATGGCTTAAAGTGTGAGGGTTTTAATGGGGTAAAAAAGAAGTGAGTGAAAGGCATTATTATAATCATTAATTATTTTCCAATTTTAAAGAAATCTTAGAGTACCATTTCTTTTTTTTATTAAAACTTTTTTTACATTTATTTATTTTTGATAGAGACAGAGCACAAGTGGGGGAGGGTCAGAGAGAGAAGGAGACAGAATCTGAAGCTCGCTCCAGGCTCTGAGCTGTTAGCATAGAGCCCGACGCGGGGCTCGAACTCATGAACGGCGAGATCATGACCTGAGCCGAAGTCGGACGTTTAACCGACTGAGCCACTCAGGCTCCCCTAGAGTACCATTTCTATACCTAATTTAGACAGCTATTTTTGTGATTGTAATTTTGTAAACATTTTGTAATTTTATATCTTGTATTATAGAATATAGAACTGTGTTAAATGTTTTGAAATATTATATATAAAATACAAAATTATATAATTATAGTTGCCAGAATCATGTTCACTGTTTTCTATCTAGTATTCATATGGTCCTTAAAACTACCTGGGAGACAGTACTATTATTTTTCCTAATTTGTGAATGAAGAAAGGGTCAGAGATGGGACAACTGGGATCCCGCAAGTGAAGAATTTCATTGCTCTAAGATTCTTACAGCCCTAATTTTCTACCAAGTCTCCGTTTCCTCTTTCCTTATCAAAATTGTATTTTTTTACCCATAAGCGACAGTGCGTTAATTCACGCTGCACAGCACATGTGAAGTCCCTACTTTCTCACTGCCTTGTATTTTCAGAGAGGCAGGGATGGATGAGGAAAAGCAGAGATAAAGCAGGCAAAGTATCCTTGTTCAGACTTTAAAATTTCTCAGTGTGGATGTGAAAGCATGCGTGTGACACATGTAACAGAATTTCCTCTTAATGAGCATTTCTTTTTCTCCTCACCGTTTCTCTGCCAGGATGCTACCCTGTCACCCGCAGGAGAACCCGAGCCGATACAAATCGCTTCAGCATCTGGAAAACCAAGGAGAAGTTCCCTCCAGATAAAAGAAAATGATTCGGGTGGATCAAATTCTGAATTTTATGGTAAGGAGGGCTTGTTCTTCATTGTTTGTAAACCAGCTTATTACTGGGAATGTAAATACTGGTCAGATCCCTAAATGCGCTTTTTTTCCTGATAAACACTGAGGTGCAGAGCTGGGAACAGGGATCGCGAGGGTAAAGGCAGTGGCTTCTGTACATATAGGTGAGGCCTGATGGACCCCATGTTTTCAGAGACACCTTTGCACTCCTGTCTGCTTCACTCCACAAAACATAACTTAAATGGTACAAGAGTGTGCATGTGAGGAACCCCATCTATTGTTATTGGATGCCCTAGCGCATAAAGTTCCAAAGGGCTAGAGAATGCTGGGATGCGGATTTTGCTAGAACCTCACAAGGAATGAACTGGGGCAACAGAAGTAACTTTCTATGTATGAGTTGCCTATCTTTAAAATGGGAAGAATAATGACAGTACACAACGCCTACAGTGGTTGATGAGCTCCAATGAGAACTCTATCAAAAAATAATTAACAAAGTTCCTGGCACATTGCACTCAAATATTATTCATATTCTCATTATGATCTTCATTTATAATCTCCCTGGTATGAAGGACTCAGGACCATAGCCTCTTGTTTTTTAATGAAAACAAAAATATACACCCTGCATGCAAGGCCAAAACAGGAATGAGAATAGGGTGGGAGACAATGTACAGAATTACTTTTGGACAGATCCACTCTCCTGCCATCACTGTCTTGCCCAAGGGAAGTGGGAGATGAGCTCATGTCTCTTTCCAGAATCAGTTCACCATAGGCATTCTCCGATAATGGATTTTGTTACCCAAGCCAATGGTCTTTTGGAATGACAATTACTCCAATATACGGATTGCTGAACAAATCTGCCAAGACTTGTAATTTGTGTCTCACAGAATTTGAAAGCTACAAGGGACCACGTTAGCCCTTTTGCATATGAAAAATTGATGCACAGAGAATAATCTTTTGAAAATGTCAATTTAATTATATCATCCTTCTGAATGAAGCCACTCAGTACTCTTACTTAGCATAAAACACTGTTTAGCATGAGTTACATGACAGTAAATAGTTTGTTTTGGTTCATTCTTATAGACTCTTGTTTCTGTGTTCCCCACCTTTTAGTGTATTTAACTCGTATTGTCTCTGATCCTGCTTAAATACTTTTTCAATTGCCAAGAATGTATTGCTTTCTTCTCTCCTCTACTCCCCTGATCCCTTCACCTAGCTAAATTCTTAATATGTCGGTTTAAATATCACACTGTCTGAGAGTCTTTCCTCGGTCTCTTAGGCTAGATGGGGTCCCCACTGCTATATGCTCCATTATCTAGCACAAAACTAAAATTTTTTCTCAGCATTATTGTCTTTTTGACCACACATCCTGTGTAAGAACAGAGACCGTGAAAAAACGTCTTATGTGGTTAACATTGTATTTCAATTGTTTAACATAGTGCTGACTGCATCATAGGCATTTAGTAAAGAGTAGCTGAATCAACCTGTAAATAATAGCACAATTATGATTTTGCTAATGGCCCAAATCACATTACCGATCAGTGAGGTAACAGTAATGTTAGAGCTAATTTCTAAACCACCATTACCAAAGAAATAACCTATAGGAACTAAATACATATTGTAAAAGAGGCGTCTCTGAGGAAATGTATCTGTGGGAGATCCTTGAAGATCCAGTTGTAACTTCTTGCTTTGAGGCCACTGGTCACAGGAATTTATAGGGATGTAAATTTTGGATTGAATTCATACTGATAGCAACAAAAATAAGGGTACAGGCAAGCCTTGACAAAGTTATGTGTGGGTGTTGTGTGTGTGGAAGCTTGCTAGAGTATTTCTTTACATTTCTAAGCATATAACACTACACCAAGCACTGGAAAGGAATTTATTAATCGGCCTTCTTTTTTTCAACGTTTATTTATTTTTGGGACAGAGAGAGACAGAGCATGAATGGGGGAGGGGCAGAGAGAGAGGGAGACAGAGAATCAGAAACAGGCTCCAGGCTCTGAGCCATCAGCCCAGAGCCCGACGCGGGGCTCGAACTCACGGACCGCAAGATCGTGACCTGGCTGAAGTCGGACGCTCAACCAACTGCGCCACCCAGGCGCCCCTATCGGCCTTCTTTATAACGTTGTGCTGCTAAAGAGTGGGTAACTATACTTAGAATTAGGTACTGACATTAGTAGGGTAAAGGCCCTTTTTTCTTTAACAAAAGAAAAAGTCCCCTTCAGTTAGCAAAAACCAGGTACTAATGTAGGGTTTTAAAAAATGGCAACATGCAAAAGAATGCAACTAGAACACTTTCTTACACCATGCACAACAATAAATTCAAAATGGATGAAAAACCTAAATGCGATACAGGAAACCATCAAAATCCTAGAGGAGAACACAGGCAGCAAACTCTTTGACCTTGGCCATAGCAGCTTCTTACTAGACATGTTACCTAAGGCAAAAGAGTCGAAAGCAAACATCAACTATTGGGACTTCATCAAGATACAAAGCTTCTGCACAGTAAAGGAAACAATCAACAAAACAGCCTACAGAATAGGAGAGGATATTTGCAAGATGACATATCAGATAAAGGTTTAGTATCCAAAATCTATTAAATTATTTAACAACTCAACACCCCCAAAACAAATAATCTAGTGAAGAAGTGGGCAGAAGACATGAATAGGCACATGAAAAGATCTTCAACATCACTTATCATCAAGGAAATACAAATCCAATCCATGATGAAATATCACCTCACACCCGTCAGAATGGCTAAAATTAACAACACAAGAAATAACAGGTGTTGGCAAGGATGCAGAGTGGGGAAAATTTTTGCACTGTTGGTGGGAATGCAAATTGGTGCAGCTTACTCTGCAGAACAGTAGGGAGGTTCCTCAAAAATCTAAAAATAGGACTATCTTATGATCCCCAAGATCTATCTCTCTCTCTATATATATATCTACATTCGATTTCTTAGCCATCAAAAATAATGAAATTTGCCATTTGCAATGACGTGCATAAAGCTACAATGTATTATGCTAAGCAGAATAAGTCAATCAGAGAGATAAATATTATATGACTTCACTCTTATGTGGAATTGAAGAAATGAAACAAAACAGATGAACGCATGGGGAGGGGAAGGAAAAAAAAGAGAAAAGAGGAACAAACATTAAGAGTCTCTTAATGGTAGAGAACAAAATGAGGGTTGATGGAGGGAAGTGGGGGATGGGCTAGATGGGGGATGGGCATTAAGGAGGGTACTTGTTGTGATGAGCACTGGGTGTTGTATGTAAGTGATGAATCCTTGAATTCTTCTCCTGAAACCAATATTGTGCTGAATGTTAACTAAAATTTAAATTAAAAAAAAAAGTGAGGGGGTGTAAAGCAGGGAATACTCTTCACTTTATGCCATTTGGCATAAGAAAGTTTTCATAGGAATGCTCTATTTTCAGATAGCAGGGGAAGCTATATTAGAATTCTATTTTTTATTAAGATATTATGTGTCTAAAAACCTCCAAAGTAATATTGATAATAAAAAGGAGTGACAAAGATAGTAGCTGGAGAATTGATAATTGGCATAACCATAGAACACAATTTTTCTCAGTTTTGACACATTTTATCTCTATATCTTTCACATATCTCATTAGAATGGTCTTGGAATACACAGTAAAAAAGAAAACAAGTTTAGGAAATTGATCTCATTATCATTAAGATGTCAAACATAGTAAGATTCATAGAAGAATGGGCCATTAATATATTAAAAAACATGCATTTTGAGAGATTTAACGGCTTTACTTTTTGAAAGTTAAGTTTTAGCAAGATCTGTTTTATGTGAGTAATTTAGAAACTTGTGGTCTTAAAATAACCACAATTAGAGTAATATATCAGAAGCTGATAAATGTTTTAACTTATTAATATAATGTTAAAAAAAAGAAGTTTGCTCCTCTAAAAATCAGAGCTTTTATTTTCTCCTTCTTTATTCATTCCTGAAAATATGAATTTTCATTTTGTGGTTTCACAGCCAGGGTGGAGAAAAGCATGTCTAAGTTCACATATTTCTTAGTATTTCCTTCATCAATTGGTATTCATTTGTTTCAGTATTTGCATTCAATAGACAAATGAAAATTTTAGTCTGCCTTTTTTGGTTTCTGTCACCATTCCTTTCTAGTGTTAGATAATAAAACATATCAACCTAGCCCCCAAACTCTCTATCCTCTGTCTTTGGTTCTCAGTCGTGTTTCCATCTATTGTATAAGCTACCTGAGGTTCAGAAACTGAGTATGTTTCATGTGCCTCTACTTGGAGAAGATTTGACTTCCTCCACCAATAACAAACAAACAAGCAAACAAACAAATAAATAAAAACTCAGCCATCAGTCAAGTCCCCTGGCTATAAGGATTGACCTTGTTAACAGCTCATTGTCTCTGTTACAACCGAGATATTTTCTTCGTGACATGGGTGGCCATTTTGGATGGACATAGAAAAAGCAAATTGCAGAATTTTAGACATAAAAGCGCTTGTGCAGTTCATCCAGTCTAACCAGCTTCCCACTTACATTCAAGAGCATCACAACATTCCTTGACATCCAGTTTTGTTTTATTGATTCCCCGCTGGACTTCAAAATGAAACAAAGTGGACTGATACCATTAACAAAAGCTTATCTTCTTTGTTGAGAAGCAAGGTAGGGTGAAGATGAGAAATATAAGTTGAATTTGCATTTAGGGTTGACATGTATGGCCCTGTGACAGATGAGACTGCCTTATGTTAGCACCGGTGCTGGTGGTTACAGGTCAAGGTTGGGCAGAGCTAAGAATGGAGACAGCAAAAAAAAAAAAAAAAAAAAAAAAAGTAAAGAAAAACCCACCATATACCATCAGGGCTTTCATTTATAAATAACACTTGGCTTAACACATGTCATGTGCTGAGAACCCTGGGTAGATTTAAGATTTAAAAAGCAAAGCAAGGCTCCTAATACCAAGAAAATTAGTCTTTATAAAAAGACAATTCCCCCTTAGATAATAACTGAATAAGTGCTTAATTATTTGGTATAGATAGGCATGTTAATTGGAAGCATTTACATGAGTTAGATATAGTTAAGAAGTTTATACAAATAAACAATACCTAAAAGCAGTAAATATCTGGTAGAAAAATTAGGCATATAGTCATCCATTTATGCCTGGATATTTAAATACTTTATTACTGTGGCAAAACCAAAAACGATAGGAAGGACACTGAATTGTGTTGTTTTAGTTGTTGCCTTAGGATTTACAATGCACATCTCTAATCAGAGTCTATGTTCAAATGGTTTATATGCTTCACATGTAGTGTGAACCATTAGAACAGTGTGCTCCAAATTCTTTCATTTGTTGTGCTATTATTGCACGTTTTATGTTTATAAATGCTATAAATACACGACGCATCGCTACCATTTTTTTTCTTTAAATGGTCCGTTATCTTTTAAGACAGTTTGAGTAAAAAAAAAATATTTTACTTTGTCTGCTCCATTTCCTGTCGTTTCTTTGTTTGTTTGTACCCAGATTTCTGTCTCCTGTCATAGTTCTTCTTAAAAAATACTCCCTTTAACAGTTCTTGTAATGCAGATCTCCTGGCAACTAATTTTCTTCATTATGTCTATATGGGAAAGTCTCGATTTCTCTTTGATTTTTGAAAGATATTTTCATTAATTAATTAATTTTTTTCTAGCACTTTGACGATATCTCTTCGTTGTCTTCTGTCTTGTTCAGTTTTTGACAAGAAGTGTTGTGTATTTCCCATCTTTATTCTCCTATGGATGGCGTGTCGTTTTGCTATGGCTGTCTTTAAGATTTTGTCTTTGGATTTTAGCAGTCTGAATGATATAGCCACATAAGGCTTATTATTATTATTATTATTATTGTTTATTTGTTTTTTATTTCTTTCCCCCCCTGGTACTTTTCTTGCTTGGTGTCCTCTAAGATTCTTATATCTGGGGTGTGGTGTTTGCCATTAATTTTGGAAAATTTGTGGTTGTTTCTTCAAACTATAACTGAAACATCAGCTCTTCTTGGGTCTTGAGGTTGTAAATTTTTGGATTTGAAACTACAGCATTAGTTCTCCGGTTTGCTGACTCACCCTGCAAATATTGGGACTTGTCAGCCTCCATCATTGCATTAGCTAATTCCTTATAAGCAATCTCTATCTGCCTATCATCTATCTATCTATCTATCTAACTATCATCTATCTATCTATCTACCTATCCACACACACACACACACACACACACACACACTCACCCTATTGGTTCTGTTTCTCTGGAGAACCCCGGGAAAATACAGCCAGGCATCTTATGCAGGGTACTAGGGAGGTAAATAGATTTTATGCCTGGAAATGAGCATGACTCTCCTTCTAGTCCTTTACTTGTGGAGTATGAGGCAACTTAGCCAGGAGTTAATCAGCATTTGGGATATTTGGTTGTTCTGGTTAATCTCAGCGTATTACAGCCATCAGATTCGCTGGTTCTCCCTTGTTTTCCGAGGGGCAGTGGCCCTTTCACGGGGTTTCCTTCCATGTCAGCTCTACCCTCAGCTTTAAGAGCCCCCCGTTTCTGATTCACTTTTGCTTCTGGTCTTGCACCATGGCTGGTGGGTGGTGTTCCTCTCTTTCTTGCTGGATGCTGGTTAGACTCACGTGCAGGCTGGCGGGACCTCTCTTCTCTTCTCCTAATGAAGCCTCAGTCCTGAGCTGGCACCCCTGGATCTTGGGGATGTAATCGGATCGGTGCTCTTATCCCTTTCCTGGCTGTAGTTCTGGACAACTTATCCCTTTTCTGGGTACTGAGGGTTTTTTTTTCTGTTCCTGCCCCTGTTGGAATGAGTTTTCACTAGTATCCTCAAGAGACAGAAATATTTGCCTCTTTCCCATCAGTTTAAGGCTTTTGTTCCATGCGGGCACAGGGGAGAAGCCACTGAGTGGGGTTCTGTTCCTTTCTCATAGTGGCTGTTTCCTACAACCAGACTGTGACACGGGAGACACTTTCTCAGGTCTCTTGTTCCACATGTTTGTGTTGACCTATGGAGAAGGGTCCCAGAAGTGGCTGGGAATTCCATTTGTATTTGTACCTCCAACAGTTCTATATTCTCTCAGTAGCCAACATTTTGTCTTTACCAGTTTACTGATGGTTACAGCTGAATTATGTCTATTAGTGTCTCTGGTAAGCAACTATCTTGCCTCTCCCTGCTGGGATTTGTCTATTTTGAGATTTCCCTGCTAGCTGGTTGCCCTGTGAACTCAGCTCTCAAGGAGGGTGAAGCAAATTTTGAATTCATATATCCAGGCTGCTTTCTTTTTGTACGAGTGGGAGATGTGCTTGCAACTTGTTGCAACTCGAGCAGAATCTAGAACACTCTGCAGAAATGTTTTAGCCTTGACACTACTTCTGATGATCGCATGAGGTTTAGTGTTTGGGTTTAGTGCAGTGAAAGAAACAGACCATCGTGCACAGCGTCCCCAGCTGGTACTTGTGTCTCAGTGCCAAGCCTGAGAGTAACTTCCAGTGTGTTCTCAAACAAATCATGTATTCTCTTTGGATATCAGCCTGCCCAATTTAGGCTGGATATCTCTAGAGTCCTTTCTAGCTTGACAACAGTAATGATTTTTTTTTTTTTTGACTAGCATACAAGTCAATGCAGAAACAAATCATTAGCAGACTGGCTCTTATCTAGTTCCTAATTTAGGATCCTTCTAAGAAAATTCTCCGTTTTTCGAAAGTTCTCTCCTAGACTATCATAAACTTTGCGATTTCTAGTATTAAATTTTAATTTACTTCCTTTACTAGTTAAAAAGTTCTGATTATGGATGATACTAAAATACAAAATTTAACAGTAGGACGAGGTTAGCGATAAGGATAATAATGATTAGTAGACAATATGCAACATACTTCGTGCATTTGCTATGCCCTAGGTACCTTTTAAAGTATGTTCTATGTATTAGTTCAATTAAGTCTCAAGATAAATTGAGACTGCCATCATGTGTCCCATTGCACAGGAGAAAAAAAAGAAACAAGTTTTTCAAACTGGAGTGCTTAGAGGTATGGATTCTCTGACATTCGGATACGATATTATTATTTGCAGCTTCAAAACCATGCACGTGGATGCAAGTTTCTAAACAAAGCAGAGAAAAGGGGAAGTAAAGTAATGGATTTAAAATAAAGCTCTTTTAAGATGCTAGTCTTACCAGATACAAAGAACAACTGTATTGATTATCTATTGGTGCATAACAAATCATCCGCAAACATAGGGACGTAAAACAGCAATTTTAATTTACTCACCGTTCTGTGGGCTGACATTTTGAGCTGTGCTCAGACAAGATGGGTCTTTTTTGCTTCCTGTGATGCTGAGGCTACTCCTGTGCCTGGAGCATCAGCTCGGGTGTATAAGATATTTGGGGTAGATAGACTTCTGTCTTCACACGGAGTCTCTTATTCTCAAGACAATCAAGCATGTTCACAAGATGATATCATTGCAAGAGAAGCCTGTTCTATGTGACACACGTTGAGACCTATGCTCAGATTTGTTCAGTTTTATTTCTGCCATATTCTCAGAGTCCAAACTAACCATGGGGTCAGCCGGTATTCCAGGGACAGAGGGTCAGACTTTTGTCTTGATGGGAGGAGGGCTGGAGTCACACTGCAGAAAGGTATGCGTGCAGGACCAAGAACAATTTCTGGCCATTTGTCAGCCTACCGCCATGTATTCTAGGGCCACAAATCATACGTATTTCTCTCCTGTGCTAAATATGTTACGTGCATCCCAGGACCCAAAAATTCTCATCTGATTTTGTCGTCAAGCCTAAAGTTCAAAGTCCTAAGCCCAAGCTCAAAGGTCTGGATGAAAGTAAGACCCTCTAGCTACTTCCTCTTGTATATAGACCTGTGTACAAAAAATTAAAAGTTATCTGCCACTCCCCTCCCTGCTCCCAGGTTCCATACGATGCATACACGTAGTGATTTTAGGAATCACTCTCTTTTATGAAAGAAGGAACGGGAAAGATAGAGCAGTCATTATGTCATAGAAATCCTGCAACCTGGCAAGGTACAAGGTAACAGGTTCTGCAAGCCTGGGGACAGCAAGTATTTCTCGCACAAGTCCTATTCCTCTTCCTTGGAGTGGTTGCCTCGTCTAATAATTCTCTTAGGCTCTTGGCTCTGCTCTTTGGATTCTCGTTCTGCCTTCTGAGATGCCCTTCTTTTTACGTAGGAGATGGCCTGTGTTTGCAGCTAAGCAGCTGTTTTTTTCTTTACTGCTTAGCCATGGAAAGTTGGAGACTCAAACTTTCACTGTTAACTCTCTCAGTCTCTTTTAGTTCATATTGTTATAGTTCCTTTAACTACTTTATAGATTTCCTGTGCATCATACTAAAGTCAATTTCATTAGATAAAAAAAAAAACCCACAATTTTTTGGATACAGTCCTCTTTCTACTTGGACACCCTGATGACCTTTAAGAAGCGCTTTTGTCTCCATGAGAAGGTCTGTGGCCCACAACCCCGAATCTTTCTAAGGTATTAACAGAGGGCCTTACAGCTACCGTCTCAATCTGATCTTTAGCCTGAGGCTGTATTTTACTTTTAGAAACTTTTAGCTGGATGGAGACCAGAATTTCTTAATTACTTCATTAATGTTTATTTTCCAACCGAGAACATCCAGGGACTTCTCTATTTTGTCAACAGTCAATTGGAACAGCTCCTTTGTTCATTTCTCTCTTCTTGTCACACGTCACTAAGAGGGGCTAGTTGATACTTTTAGCATTCTTCTAGCTAATATCCTTAGCCAAATCTACACTTCATTGGGTATGTATCCGTCCCTCCAAGGTACTGCAGATGACAATTTGACAATCGTTTGCCTACCTCATAAGAAAGATCACCATTTTCCAACCTGTTATAGAGATTTTCTTACTGATTGTTCACCTTTTCATTACCTTTGTTAGCAGTGTCCTTTCTGCTTTCCCAGCCAACTGGCTCTAAAGCCAATGCCACCTGTGTTGGAGTTTTATTACAGCAGCATCCCACTTCTGGGTATGAACTGCTACATCCTCAGTTCACTTACTGCATAACAAACCATCACAAAACTTGTTGCCTTGAAACAACAATCATTAATTCGCTCACAGTTCTGTGGGTCACTCATTCGGTCTGGGCTCAGTTGGGACAGTTGGACCCTGTTCCGCATTGCGCACCTGGTTATACCTGGGCCAGGTATAACCTGCTGGGAGGGCTGTGACGTCTGTAATGTCAAAAACAACTGGGCCTTCCTACCTGGAGGCTGGCTGGAGTTTTTTCTCATGTTGGCGGTATTCCATCGGGCAAAGTGATTTACATAGAGGTCCAGGTTCAAGGGGTAGAGGGATAGACTCTACTGGTGGAGAAGTGTCAAAATCTCATGGCAAAGTGATGTACATGCAATCATGGGAACATTTGGTAGCCAAGTTCTACAGTTTACTAGAGATTGATATCTAGGAGAGAAGAGAGAAGGGTTTTAAGGGGGAGTTCTTTTGTTTTTGTTTTTGTTGTTGTTGTCTATTTCTTTGAAGGGATTGAAGTATAATTAACATAGTATTGTATTAGTTTCAGGCATACAACATAGTAATTCAGAAATTCTATACATTACTCAGTGCTCATCAAGATAAGGGTACTCTTTTTTTTTTTTTTTTGCTTTTTAAAAATTTGTTACTATTATTTATTTAAGTTTTATTTAGTTACCATACAGTGAAATGTTGGTTTCAGGAGTAGAATTCAGGGATTCATCACTTACATGCAATACCCAGCGCTCATCACAATAAATGCCCTCCTTAATGCCCATCACCCATCTAGCCCAACTCCCACCCACCCCCTCTCCATCATCCCTGTTTGTTCTCTATAGTTAAGAGCCTCTTGTGGTTTGTTTCCCTCTCTCTTCTCCTTCCCCTTCCCATATGTGCATCTATTTTGTCTCTTAAACTCCACATATGAGTGAAACCATATGGTATTTATCTTTCCCTGATTGACTGATTTCTCTTGGCCTAATACCTTCTAGCTCTACCCACATCATTGCAAATGGCAAGATATTGATCATTCTGGTGGCTGACAGATTCAAAGGGGCAAATGCACCTCACTGGTTATAGCAGCATTATCAACAATAGCCAAACTATGAAGACAGCTGAAATGTCCTTCAAATGTTGAATGTATAAAAAATATGTGGTATATATATCTGGTGGAATATCGCTCAGCTATCAAAAAGATAAGGGTATTATTAATCCCCTTTATTTTACCTACCCCCACCCTGCTCTGAAAGCTACTAATTTATTCTCTGTACTTCAGAGTCTTTTTTTTGTTTGTCTCTTTTTTTATTGTGTTTCTTCAATGCTACAAATGATTGAAATCATATAGTATTTGTCTTTATCTGAGTTATTTCACTTAGCATTATACCCTATAGGTCCATCCATGCTGTTGCAAGTGGTGATCTCATCCTTTTTTATGGCTGAGTAACATTCCCCTGCACATGCATACAACATCTTCTTTATACACTTATCTATCGATGGATACTTGGGTTGCTTCCATATCTTGGCTATTATAAACTATGGTGTAATAAATATAGGGTTGCATGTATCTTTTCAAATTAGTGCTTTCATTTTCTTTGGATAAATATCCAGTATTGGAATTACTGGATCATATGGCAATTTTCTTTAAAAAAAATTGTTTTAATGTTTACTTGAGAGAGAGAGAGAGAGAGAGAGAGAGAGGACAAATGGGGGAGGGGCAGAGAGAGGTGGGGCTAGAGGATCCAAAGAGGGCTCTACACCAACAGCAAAGAGGGCTCAAAATCACGAACTGTGAGATCATGACCTGAGGCAAAGTCAGAAGCTTAACCGACTGAGCCATCCAGGTGTCCCATGGCCATTTTATTTTTAACGTTTTGAGGAAACTTCACATCATTTTCCACAGTGGCTGCACCAATTTGTATTCCCGCCAACAGTGAACAAAAGTTCCTTTTTCTCCCCATCCTTGCCTACACTTGTTATTTTTTATATTTTTGATTTTAGCCATTCTAGGTAGGTGTAAAATCATTTCTCATTGTTGTTTTGATTTGTATTTCTTTTATGATTAGTGATGTCGAGCATCTTTTCATGTGTCTATCTGCTATCACTATCACTTTTTTGGAAAAATATTACTCAGGTCCTCTGTTGATCTTTAAGGGAGATTATTATTATTATTATTATTTTGGAAGGGGTGTTGAGTTGTATAGATTCTTTATATATTTTGGATAGAATCCCTTTATCAGATATATCATTTGCAAATACCTTCTCCCATTCAGTAGGTTGCCTTGTCGTTTGCCAATTGTTTCCTTCACTGTTCAAAAGCTTTTATTTTTATTTGATTTTATTTTGGTTTGATTTTGCTTTTATTTCCCTTGCTTCAGGAGACTCATCTAGAAAAATGTTGCTGTGTCTCATGTCAGAGAAATAACTGCTTGTGCTGTCTTCTAGGATTTTTACGATTTCAGTTGTCACAATTAGGTCTTTAATCCATTTTGATTTTTTTTGTGTGTATGATGTAAAAAAGTGGCCCAGTTTTATTCTTTTGCATGTTATTGGCCAGTTTTCCCAACATTATTAGTTGAAGAGACTGTCTTTTCCCCATTGTATATTCTTCCCTTCTTTGTTGTAGATCGACCATATAAATGTGGGGCTTATTTCTAGGCTCTCTATTTTGTCCTGAGGGGGCATTTGCCTTTCCTTTTTTTTTTTTTTTTAAGGATGGGAGAAATATGAGTATTTTTAAAGATTCACCTAAAGGGCCAAGAGTTAAGGAGAGTTAGAAGGTTTTGGCAATAGAGTAACTGGTTGGAACAAGTTTCCAGAAGTAATGGTGGAAAACGGGATCAAAGGCATAGGATTGGTTATCCTGCATTAGGCAGAGGAAAGAGACTACTTACTGAGTCAGGAAAGAAACAAAGATATGTGTGTATGTAACTAAATTTGGATGGGGCATTGACAATTGATTATCCCCTGAATGTCATTCACTTTTCCTTCCTTCCTTCCTTCCTTCCTTCCTTCCTTCCTTCCCTCCTTCCCTCCTTCTTTCTTTTTCTTTCTTTCTTTCTTTCTTTCTTTCTTTCTTTCTTATTTGAGAGAGAGAGAGAGAGAGCACACATGCAAATGGAGGAAAGGAGCAGAGGGAGAGAGAGCGGAAGTGAGAGAAAATATTAAGCAGACTCCATGTACAACATGGAGCCTGATGTAGACTTGATACCATGACCCTGTGATCATGACCTGAGCTGAAATCAAGAGTTGGATGCTCAACTGACTGAGCCACTCAGGTTCCCCTCATTAGCTTTCTTGTTGAGGTAAATGGCAATATACCTGACTGATAGTTATGGAAATTGTGACTTGATGATGATAAATATTTAGAATAACCCTGGGACAATGAGACAGGTTATTGACCATGGAAGGAATGAAGGATTATTGCTCCATGTTGAGGATCCAAGTGAAGGTGAAGACAAAGAATTTACAGGGGCAAGCAATGAGGATCTGATAAAGGAGAGTCAGGTAGGGAATAGCGTGGTTAAGTTTTCATTGTTGAAGAATAGATGGTACTGACAACTTTGTGGGAAATAAGTCACAGGGAGATCGGATCAGAAGTGGGACCTCCTGTATCTGAGTTTGGATGGCTACAACAAATTACCTTAGACTGGTTGCCTTATAAACAACAGGAATTTATTTCTCACATTTATAGAGGCTGGAGGGCCAAGATCAGGATGCCAGCAAGGTCAGGTTCTGGTGAGACCTCTCTTTTAGGTTGTACTCTACCAACTTGTCCTTGTATTCTCACATGGTAAAAAGAGGGTGACAGAGCTCTCTGGGGTCCTTTTTATTTTCTTCTTCTTCTTCTTCTTCTTCTTCTTCTTCTTCAATGTTTATTTATTTAGAGAGAGGGAGAGAGAGAGCCCACATGTACATGAGCATGAATGGGGCAGGGACAGAGAAAGAGGAAGAGAGAGATTCCCAAGGAGACTCCACACTCCGTATGGAGCCCTTTGTGATGGCCAGTCTCATGACGGTGATATGACCTGAGCCGAAATAAAGAGTCAGATGCTTAACCAAGTGAGCCACCCAGGTGCCCCTAGGGTCCCCTTTCTAAGATCCTTAATCCTATTCGGGAGGACTCTGCCATTATGACCTATTCACTTCTTACAGGGCCCATCTGCTAATATCATCACACTGGGGGGTTAGGATTTTAACATACGGATTTTGAGGCAACACATTCAGTCCATTGCACCTTGTTTCGAAGCTGTTCCTGTCGCTTTTGCTGCATCACCAATTTCCCTCCAACACAGTAGCTTAAAATAATCATGGATTCTGTGGGTCAGGAATACAGAAAGGGTACAATATGGATGGTTTCGTCATGTTCCATGACATCTGGGCTTCAAGAATTTGCAAGCTGCAGGTGTCACGGGTGAATCGATGGCAGGGAGCTGATGTCACATGAAAGCTTGTTCACTCACATCGCCAGTCCCTGGACCGTGAGGAATAAAAGGCTAGGACTGCCTACCGGAGTACCTATTTGTGGCTTCTCCCTAGGCTCCATTTCCTTGCAGTATGGCTGCCTGAGGACAGTGTGACTTCCACCCTGAACAGGGTGGTTCAGGGCTCCGAGTATGGTGTGAGTATTTTAGCAAACAAGTGGAAGCTGAGTCACGCTTTATGATCCAGCTTTGGAAACCACATAGAGTTCTTTACATAGCATTCTATTGCTTATAGGCAAGTCAAAAAAGCACACAGATTCAAGCAAGGGGGAAATGATTTGCCCCTGTTGGTGAGTAAGTAGCAAGGTTCCAGAAAAGCATGTGTGGGATAGGAGAATTTACAGCCATCTTTGGAAAATGCACTCCATCATAGAGGCTTTGCAGTCATCTGAATAGAAAAAGTTGGAGCCTGGAACCAAGGTAATGATGGCAGAGGTGGAGAGAGAAGCTTGGATTTGTAAGACACACCATCTACGTAATCAGCAGAACTGATCACATCTTCTAAATCTTCTACTAAGAATGTTGCAGGACACGGGGTGTGTCAAAAATGCGTACTCACTAAAACTGAATGCCTCGGTGTTTCCCCTTCATTATATAATCAAGGTTTACAATATTTTTTTCATTCACTGTGTATAACATTCTAAAGGCTTATAAAGAAAAAAGAAGTTATAGTTCCTTTAATGGGGATACGCAGAAGCTACGAAGAGATAGGGAGCTCAAGTACTCGGAAGAGAAAGTGTTACATACAAACTCCTTTTTAAAGTGGAATGTAATTACAACTTTTTAGAATGGCATACATGCATCAGTGCTGTGGGGAAAGAGAATTTGAATATTTGAAGAGATAACTGACACACCAGGTTGGGAAAATGGAAAATATTTGGGTGAAATATACAGCTAATTGGTAGAAAGCAAAACTCAGAGTTTTCCTTAGGCATTTACCTTCTTTCATTTTGAGATTGATAATGAAAGGTTTTTTTTGTTTTGTTTTGTTTTGTTTTTTAATGCTCTTCACACATCCAGGTGACCTGGCATGCCTCTGGTTATTATTTTTTTTTTAAACTGATTTAGTACATTGATTTAAAAATCTATTTTCTGTTTCCCTGGATCTTCTTGATGAAAGGTAACATGTTGAGTGAGCCTCACCTCTGGAGGACAGGAATCCTTAACTTCATCTGGATGTTATTGCCACTTGGGTATTTGTTCATTTTGTGCCTCAGTTTTGTCATCTGAGATCAAAGAATGAGCCAAAGGCCATCATAACTTGAAAGATTTTCATAAAGATAACTGGGTGCAATACTGCAAAATGCTTATACACTCGTTCAAAAGACTTGCTAACTCAGGGAGAGCTAAGGGGTTTGTCCTCAAGACGGGAATTCAGAACCAGAGCTGGGAGTTGGTAAATAAAAGTGCATGTCATAAAAGCCAGGGAGACTTTTCTCATAAATATTTACACGGGGATCTCAGGTGGCTGCAAATCTCTAAATGTCAAATACTAATGGCTGTGTTGGCTTTCAATTCTTATACTCAAAATAATCAACTCTTCATACTGATATCATTTCAAAGGAAATTTTGAAAATGAAAGGACTAGAGTAGCAACTTCAAAATTAGAAACTGGAGTTGCTGTTTAGTGTTCTGATATTTATGAAAAGAGTTGCTCTGTTTGCTTAGCTTGTAAAGCTCATGTTTCTAGAAGTTTTCAATTTTGGCCCTGTTTTGTTTTCTGAAAAGAGATTCTTCTCTTCCAAATAAGCACATTTTAATAAAATGACTTTGCGCCTTAGAATTATGCTGATGCAGGATGGCTGGCGACTTCGAGCCTAAAACCTACTTTTCATGGTAAAATTCTCCACAGGATTTTTTTTCCCTAATTCATCTCGAGACCCAGTGTCCCAATTTTAATACAGAGGGAGTTATGATTTTACTTTGACTGATGAAAACATTTTAAATAAAAATTCAGAGTTTTATAAATAGCTAAAGAGACACTTGAAAATAAAGCGTAGGGATATTGGAAAGATATTTATTTACTAGTTGTGTGATGCTGGGAAGTTTACTTAGTTTTTCGTTCCCTTCTCGCAAAATGGGGAGAATAATGCTTTTTTACTTCCTAAGTTGCTTGTTAGCGTTAATTAATGTAGTTTATCATTACCGAACACGTTGTACTCTCGGTATGAACAAGTGTAGGAGATACAACCTTTGTGTTCCGGGAGTACTCTGTTTTGGGGCAGAAAGGCTGATTCCCCCCCACCCCCCATCCCCCCCATTGAACAGCTGAGAACTGTAATGTCATACGCACAGCATTTTTGTCATCTACTTTTTTTAAAAGCATAAACATATTCAGTTATTTTATGGTTTATCACTAGACGTTACCCTGTTGCTTTCAAAGAAACAGGAAACACTGCCCTTTTTTTTTAAATACAAAATTTTAGCCATCGGGTGAGCTTGATGTCATTTATCGTTGATTATGTGTATTTACATATGGAGAGAGTTTCTAGGGCAAATACTTTGTGTTTGTTGTCATGTATGTCAACGTGTTAATATTCTCATTTTTCTGGGGTGTCTGTTTGGCTCATTCGGTGAAGCATCCAACTTTGGCTCAGGTCATGATGTCAAGGACCGTGAGTTCAAGCCCCGTGTCGGGTTCTGTGCTGAGAGCTTGGAGTCTGAAGCTGCTTCAGATTCTGTGTCCCCCTCTCTCACTTCCCCTTCCCTGCTCATGCTCTCTCTCTCTCTCTCTCAAAAATAAAAAAGAATTTAAAAAATTCTCATTTTTCTAAGTTCTGCAAAAAGTACACTTCGTTTGTAATCCCTCCTCCTTCCTGCAAATCTGAAATACGCCACCTGCTGCATCGTATTTTATTTATCTGTCCCTCTGTCTGACTTCTCAGTTTGTTTGGTATCTCCGGATCCAAGAGAAGGAGGGGTTTCGAGAAGAAGTTGCTGAGTTAGAGTCCAACACTGCTGAGCAATGCCATACATACAGTGAGGTAGGAGAACCCACCCTCATCGTGGTAGAACTGGAAAACTTGTGATGTTGGCAAGAGGAGTGAGTGAGGAAGAGCATCTAGTGCAGGATGAAAAGCAGAAGCTTGAATGAAGTGGGTCAAAGAGAAAGTTGGAGGGGAGGAGTCAGGGAAGAAGCACAGACAAGTAGTCTTGGATTTGTCCGATTAAGTGTTAAGGACCGTTCCAAAGTAGCTACCAAGGGACCGCAGCCCGGCGATTTGTGGTTGTTGCTAAGGTGGGGATAGTTCCCATGCTGCGCTGGTCGGAGGGATTCAGTAGACACGCAAGTGTGAATTTTGGTCTTGAAGAGAAGTCAGGACGTTGACATTGACATTGACCTATTGACAAGGAAGGAGGAGCGGAGAATGTAATACAGACAAAATTGGTAGGTAGGTCTAGAGGAAGCCTGATGAAGCAGTCTCTTCTTGTGCTTCTATATTCGTGACATGTAAGATCAATGCCGATGACAGCTAATTTATGTGTCAACTTGACTGGCTACCGGGTGTCCAGATTAAACATTAATTTTGGGTGTGTCTGGGGTCTTTCTG
Organism: Prionailurus bengalensis; assembly: GCF_016509475.1. Lineage (NCBI taxonomy): Eukaryota > Metazoa > Chordata > Mammalia > Carnivora > Felidae > Prionailurus > Prionailurus bengalensis. The sequence goes on along the minus strand of NC_057344.1, from coordinate 184,199,841 downwards.
GATAGGATTGGCATTCGAATTGGTGGACTCAGTAGCTTGCCTTCCCAAGGTGGGTGGGCATCATCCAATCCATGGAGGGCCTGGATAGAATAAAAGGCAGAGGAAGGAGAAATTTTCCCTTTGTTGCTTCCTGCCTGCCTTAGTTGGGGCATCTCATCTCGTCTTCCCTGGGTCTCTGACGGGGATTTGTTTGCATTTCTTGTCTGCTTCTCACCTTATACACTAGACTCTAACACCAAGTCATTTACAAGAGTGATCTTTTAACCACACAGATCAATCCATATTGTTGCTTGGCTCAACGCAGGACAATGGTTTCCCATCTCGCTTAGAAACATTGCTGAGTCTTAGATGGAACTGGAGGGTATTATGCTAAGTGAAAGAAGTCAGTCAGAGAAAGACAGATACCATATGTTTTCACTCATATGTGGATCTTGAGAAACTTAACAGAAAACCGTGGGGGAGGGAAGGGGAAAAAATGTTACAAACAGAGAGGGAGGGAAGCAAACCATAAGAGACTCTTGAATACAGAGAACAAACTGAGGGTTGATGGGGGGAGGGGGAAAGGGGAAAGTGGGTGATGGGCATTGAGGAGGGACGAGCACTGGGTGTTGTATGGAAACCAATTTGACAAATTATAATAAAAAATAAAAAAAATTAATAAAAAGAAAAATTGCTAAGTCTTTAATACAGGCCAGTAGGGCTTATATGGCTGGCCTTTTTCTCTCCAACCTCATCTTTCACCACTCTCCCTCTGGCTCGCTCTACTCCAATCATACTGGCCTGGTTGCTGTCCCTGGAATATACCAGTTAGCTTCCTTCCTCAGTGGTATTCTTCCATTGGATTTCTCTTTTCTTAGATATCTGCATGGCATGGTGAGGCCTACCCTGACCACTCTACCTAACATGGCTTCCTCTGTTCCTACCCTCAGTCATTTTCTGGCCTTCATCTATGATTTGCTTTACTGTATTTAACTTGTGTGTGAGGCACAGAACTCACACGTGACTGAATGGACTTCTGTTTAAGGCAATAGCTGGCCAAAGCTGAGTGTCACTGTTTTAGAATAATAAATCTGATTTATATCTAAATATTATTTAGTTTTACATGATTTTAACTTGATTAGTAAAAGTATAGGGCATCAATCTTACAAAGCTTGATCTTACTGAACAGAAACAATACCTTCTTCACTGCCAGATTCTAGACAGTTCAGGCAGGACTATGTTGCATCTTGGAGATACTGAATAGATGCTCACTTTCAGACTAGGATTGCTTTTTTTTTTTTTCTTTTAGCTGTGCTCACAAAAGGTACTTGTGATGGGGTTATCCGGTTATTCCCAATAGATTTTTAAGTTTTCATTTCTCAACATGAGTAAATAACTAGGTAAAGGCATTTCATTTTCATCTTGTAGATCAGAAGATTTTGTCAACGGTGATGATGCAGTTTCATTGAAATAATCCCATGAATTCTACCTTTTATACTGCTAAATAAAAGATGCTTGCTGAATATTTTCAGAAGCAAAACTTGAGATTGTTACCCCACTTATTATTTGTTATTTCTGATGTTTTTGCTCTACACAATACCTTAAGGAAAATGTTATTTCACTTATACAATCACAAGGAGACATGAATCTGGAAATACGGAAATGGGAGAAAATGGCTTAAAGATAACTAAATTCGCTCTCAGCGAATTCTCAATTTTTCTCAGCTTTCATGGCATGGATAGTAATTTTAGCACCTGCTGTGGTGTGGAATGCTATGGGAATTATCAGGTGAGAAATACATATATTGTCAAGGTTTATCAAGTTTATTTGTAGTTTCCAGCAAATAAACTGTTTTCTCTGCAAACAAAAGTCCATTCACTTCAGTATTTTTGTAAGCTAAGTACAGCACAAGACATTCTTTTGCTCCAGAATCTGTTTTTAAGCAGGTAATTGCTGCTATTTCATTCCGTTAGGACTTATTATATAAGAGCATAGCAAGGTGATAAGAAAATCTGTTGTGTATTAGGAGTTTGTCTCTGGCTGAAAAGGAATGCAGTCAACTGTCTCTCTGATAATGGCCAGTAGTTCTCTTATATTGCACAAGACTATAACCAGTCTATGAAGATTCAACTGCAGAGTGTTAACTTCTATTCTGTAAATATTTCTTTTATCAGAATCATCATGTTGTTATCGGTGTGAAATCCAGAAGTTTTTTGGCCAGCTGGTAAAAAACAAAACAAAACAAAACACACACACACACAAAACATTGTCAAAGTCATCATGGATTCATATGCTGTTAAACATTTAAAAACATCATCCGTGTTTCTCTATATTCAAATGACTGGTGGACCAGACCAAAAAGAGATGCATTTAATATTATCACAGACTTTTATGTGTATGGAGACATATAATAAAGAAAAAAAAGATGGTTTTTGTAGCTTGGTTTTCAAAAGGAACTTCAAACCTAGGATTGATGTGTTTTGTAAATCTCCAAAATTCCTTCTTTTTCAGGTACTAAAAAAATTTGCCATGTTATGCCAATCAAATGTGCAAGAATTTTGATTAAGATTTTAAGCATCCATAGTGTCAATACGTTAAGGAATTTTCTTCCTCAAGCATTTTTGGAATGTCTTAATTTTTTTTTAGTGAGAACAAACTGTTTTCTATGCCTTAGTTTTCTCTTATTCTTATATTCTATATAATGTGTAGCTCAAAAAGGATCTGTCGATACCAATGTCTTGCCATATGTGATTTTCTTGTCTATCCTCCTTATGGACTTTTGAGCTGGCCATTTATCCTCTGATTTTACATTTTTTAATTTTTTTTTGAGGGACGGAGAGAGACAGAGCACAAATGCAGAAGGGGCAGACAGAGAAGGAGACACATAACCTGAAGCGGGCTCCAGGCTCTGAGCCATCAGCACAGAGCCCGATGCGGGGCTCGAACTCACAAACCGCGAGATCGTGACCTGAGCTGAAGTCAGAAGCTCAACTGACGAAGCCACCCAGGTGCCCCTGATCCTCTGACTTTAGATGCCCTTTTAAAATGATGAAGAATATCCAAATAGGACATGTTCTTGAAAGACAGGGGGCAAAAAAAGTAGGATTTAGTAATTAAAAACTAAATAGTATCTCATAGGTTAATATTGAATATGAGGAATACTCTATATTAGAATTCTTATTCTTCCTTTTATTATTTAATCTTAATAGGCTATTGACTCAAACTGAGTATTACTTTTAAAGTTCTATAACTAATGTACTCTTCCCATTTTGTAATAATGGCAGATATACATTACTATGTAGCTAGTTAAAACTTCTTAAAATTTGATTTTTCTCATAAAAGTAATAGCTGTAACAATCATATTTAAATGTTACAATATTTTCTACTTCAATAATAGACAAATATATATCAAATGTCTGAGAATTGCAGTAAGCATATGAAGTGAATTTCATTCCTACTAAAATATAGAATGTATACCTACATTTGAAATTGCACATTAAAATATTAGCAATGAATTTGAATTAAATTCTTTGTTTGCTACAAAATGATCGCTGCAAATTCAGTACCATTCATCACTTTGTAGTGTGTGTCAATGTTGAATTATAAAGCTGGACACCTGAAACATATATAATAAGAAAATTCTGTGTTCATATTATGGACATTGTTGTACACAGTAGATATGATGGCAATGTATATGATTATGTAGTAATTATCCATTCAAATTTCGATGACACCAAAAATAATATTGCAGGAGTTATTCAGTTACTCAGTTTTTATTTATTTAAAAAAATTTGTTTTTAACGTTTTTATTTATTTTTGAGACAGAGAGAGACAGAGCATGAACGGGGGAGGGGCAGAGAGAGAAGGAGACACAGAATCGGAAGCAGGCTCCAGGCTCTGAGCCATCAGCCCAGAGCCCCACGCGGGGCTCGAACTCACAGACCGTGAGATCGTGACCTGAGCCGAAGTCGGATGCTTAACCGACTGAGCCACCCAGGTGCCCCATTTTTTTTTTATCTTTTTTAAAGTTTATTTATTTTGAGAGAGAGAGAGAGAGAAAGAGAGAGAGCATGAGTAGGGCAAGGGCAGAGAGAGAGAGGGAGAGAATCCCAAGCAGGCTCTGCAGTCGGCATGGAGCCCCATGCGGGACTCAAACTCAGGGACTGTGATATCATGACCTGAATCGAAACCAAGAGTTGTATGCTTGGCTGAGCCATCCAGCTGCCCCAGTCATTCAGTTTTTAAAGACTCAAAACTCAAGACTAAATGCCCGATTTGGTTCCCATACTAGAGCTGAGGATGAAACTTGGTGAATCCTTACTTAAAACCATCGAGGTATAATACATAATAGATAAAGATATACCTTTATATATGATGAAGGTATCAAAGAATATATTTTGACCGCTTACTTCTGTGCCGTTGCCCACTGAAAGTAATCAGGGTCCACAGGAACAGGTGTGGTTGTTGTTGTTTTTTCCTGTCTTATTCACTTCTCCGTCTCTGACACCCAGAGCAGCACCTGGTAGTATAGTTATCTTGCTCAATAAATATTTGTTGAACAAAAGGATGATGAGAGACCAAATGATAATAACCAGCCACTATCAAGCCTAAGGAGGAACATGCAGATGGGAAGGCAAAAGGGAAGATGAAAAAAAATGGTGGGTTTAAAACATGAAAAGCCCATTTTCAGCTCAAATACTTTGGGCAGTTGGTAACTAGAGGCAGAACTGGGAAGATAGGAGAGGCTGGTTTTGAAAGTAGAGGAGTTAATGTCATGACAGTCTAGAGTGTGACAGGAGAGTGGCTGTTTGCGGGAGAGTAAAGGGGCAAAGACCATTCAAAGAAGATGTGCAGAAACTGAGAAGCCAGTGTCCTGGGTGGACGCAGTGTGCTCTGGGGATGTGTTTACTAGGTTCTCAACTTTGTCGCAATAGCTGCTTGAGGTTCACAGGGCAAGCGCATAGGTGCGATGTCACTCACTGTGTGATGCTTCAACTCCAGACGATTCCAGACTTCTGCCTCCTCTGTACCTATGATGGCCTTCCTCGCATTCCGAGTCTAGTTAAAAAATGAGTTTCTGATGAAGTGGCAGCAATAAGTATGAAAATACAGATTCTTGTGCTCTAAAAAATACTCAAAGTACTTAAACAGAAGTCGAAGAGTGTTTTTTTTCTCGTGGGGGCAGTGATCCAGCACTGGTAGAATGTCTATTCCATGAGGGTTTTCTAGGAACCCCAGCTGTCTTGTTCTCATTGCTCTAGCCTCACCTCACTCGCAATGATATGCCACTATGTTTGATATGCGCAGCTGATGTCCAGAAGAAGAAAGGGGAAGGCAAGTTTCATGACTGCCTACTTTCTGGTGCCACCTAGAAGTATAAGCCAGTACATTTATTTATGTCTCATTGGCCACAAATGCCATAATTATCTGTAGGAAAGACTAGGTATGTGGTCTATAGCTTGATAGGTAAGTTCTCAACTACAATTTAGGGATTTGATTTCTAAAATAAGGGGACAATGGATCTTAGGCAGTCTTACTGTTGAATTTATTCATGGTCATGAGGGTGATGAGGCCTCCAAAGTAATGAAAGCCAGGGGGTGGTATTTAACTGTTAGGGTACCAGAGAACTACAATTACTATAATGGCAAGATAGATGGACAGCTGAGTCGGTTTGATCTTTAAAGATGGTTAATAGACTCTGGTCTTTCTAGGGGGCCAGAAGATGGACAGCCGAAGAGAGTGCTACATATTATCTGTAATCAGAAGAAGGCATTGATAGAGGATTGTGGGGCTAAGGGCACTCATCGCACTAAGAAAGCTTTGAGCCCCCTTTGGGCTCCTGGATCTCAGCCAATTTTCAGATTTGGACTCAATGAATGAAGAGAGTGGCCTTGCAACGTATCTGGACACACCAAAACCATAAGAGCTATCAAATCGGAGGCAGTCAAGTCGAAGTTTCTACAAGTGCCCTTTAACCTTGACCGAGATGGTAAAACACAAGACAAAATGAAACAACGAAACAAAATAAACCCAACCCAACCCCCCCAAAACAAAACAAAAAACAAAACAAAAAAAAACCAAGTAAGCAAAAATACTCAGTATTGCATCCTAGCGGGATGAATAGATATTAGTGACATCTTTTCCTAAAGGATATTTCCCTTTAATTGACCATTCTGGCCTCTGCTGAAACAAGATGGAGTTTGAGGTTGACCGTAAACTACCACAGGCTTAACCGAGTAGTGGCCCCAGTAGCAGCTGTTTTGTAGGACATAGTGTTGCTGTTAGAGATGATTACTAAACCTTCAGGTACTTGGTATGCAGACACTGGTTTGGGGAATGCATTATTTTCCATTCTAATCAGAAAAGAGATTCAGAAACAGATTGCATTCATATGAGCCTGCTGAGCCCCAGTCAGTACCACCTTGCAGAGGCTTATGATTTCTTAAGGCAATTAAAGAATTCTTTATCCATAGGCATAGATTCCCACACCACATAGTGTGTGACCAAGGGATCCATTTGTAGGTGTAGAAACGGATTATGGCAAGAACACTGATAGTTATTGCCGGTTTACCCCAGGATTGTGTTAATTATTCCACACTGTGTCATAATATAATCCGAAGCATCCATGGCCTCCTGGAGATCTGGAAGAATACCACTTTGATACATAATATTGATGACATCAGGCAGATTGGACAGGCCAAACAAGGGGTGGCTGATACCATGATGGTCAAGGTGCTGGCTTGATGGTAAGATTCATGCTGTCCTGAAGGCAGGAGATAAATTTACAAAGATCCACAGGCATGTGGAAACATTTTAGGATATCCTTTGAAAAGTAAAGAAAAACTGTTATAGCTTGAATGCCCTACCACATTAAGAACAACAACAACAAAAAAAACAAAAAACAACTCAGTGCCCGGTCATCCTCTTTGGGTATGAAGGCAACTTGTTCCATAGATAGGAAGTCCTCTCTGACTCACATACTGAGGGATAGAGGGATAGAGAGGACTGCCAAGTCTGAATGTGGCTGGAAGCAGGAAAGGGATCTGTCGCAAATCCGGGCTGTGGTAGAAGCTGTTTGCCTGTTTGGGCCACATGATCCGGAAGATCCCATGCTAGTGGAAGCATCAGTGGGATAGAACTTATAGAAAGTCTAAGTGGGGTTCTGAAGAAAGGTCAGGCCATCAACAGCAAAGAACTCTACATCTTTCAAGACAGAGATCCTGCCTTGTGGCATCTGGGTGGCTCAGTTGGTGAAGTGTCTTGATTTCGGCTCAGGTCATGATCTCACGGTTTGTGAGTTCGAGCCCCACATTAGATTCTGCGCTGATGGCACAGAGTCTGCTTGGGATTCTCTCTCTCCCTCTGTCTCTGTCCCTCCCCCACTCATTCTGTCTCTTTTTCTCAAAAATAAATACACTTAAAAATTCTTTGGAAAAAAAAAAAAAGAAAGAGCTCCTGCTGTGCTACTGATCATAGGACACTGAACGATAATGCATCTGAAAATTTCTATTACAAGTAGACTGCTTTTGAACTTGCCAAATGGTACAGTTGGACATATCCAGGAGCAGTTTACTATAATATGGACATGGTATATTTGTATCGAGCCTGTGTGAGACCAGAGGGCAGGAATCGAGCTGATAGCCCACAACTTTATGTCATCACTCACCGTGGTTTCAACTATACTTCTCTGCCAGCACATTCCTATGGCTCTATGGAAAGTCCTATAAGACCAGCTGAAAGAGCAGGAAAAAGCCCAAACTTTGTTGCAGGATGGATCAGGCTGATAAATTGATGTAAGCCAATATTGGATAGTGGTTGCATTGCAGGCGCATTTGGAAATGGCCTTGAGAGATGGTGCAGAGAAAAAAAAAAAAACTTTCCAATGGGCAAAGCTCCCGGACATCTACTTTTTTGAAAAGAACGGTGGCCTGAGATGAGAATGTATAGCTTTCTGGGCACTGGCGAATAATCCAGCCAGCTGTGCAGAAGCCTGGAAGGAAAAGGACCGCAATTCAGAGGCTAAGTCTTGGGTAAAGTCATGTGAGTGAACAGCTGGTAACGTGCCCAAAGTGTAGAGATTTTTGTGTCACGTAGAAATGCCCTCCAGAAAGGATCCGTCAGAGAAAAGGCACCGAACCAATAAGTATCGAACCTGCATCAACAAGTATTACCTCAGAACTAGCACGATGATCAGAAAGAATGGAGTAGCCAGTGGAAGATAGGGTGGCATGGCTTCTCACTTACTAAGGCTGACCTACATGATGTCACCTTTGACTATGTAATCTACCAGCCAGAGACTAATGCTGATAAGGCACTATTCCTGGAAAAGGCCAATAGGCCTTGGTGGAAGGTAGACTATATGGGTCCCCTCTTTTGTCCTAGAAGAGCCAGTGGCCATAGGTAGACATCTGGTTTTTTTTGTTTGCTTTTTTCCTGCCTGTCAGTACCATTTTCCAGAAGCTATTATGGTTCCTTAGAGCAATTAATGAATGTTTGATAATAGACATAGATTCTCATGCAACATAGCACTTGACCAGGGGACTCGCCGGTAGGTGCAGGAATGGACCCATAACTTTGGGATATACTGGTTGTAACATACATTAAATTAGCCAGAAGCTGCTGGATCTATAGACAAATCGGATGAAGGTCTCATTCTTTAAGACACCATATCTGAATCAGCTTCCTCTACATGGTCCTGTTTGTGACATATGAAGAATAAGACAGAAACTAAGAGGTCGAAGCATGCATGGCCCCACTTGCCATTCTTCCCAAGAATCCTCTGTGGGATTATATGTTTGTATCCCTATACTGCTAGAACCTGTAGGGTTTAAAGGCTTGGTCTTGGAGAGAATGGTTGCCAGTAACACACCAATGGTTCCCTTGAATTATAAATCAATTTCAGCTGCCACGTAGGCACATTGGACTCTTAATATCAAGTGACCAGTATGTGAGAAGATAAGTCACCATTTTGCCAGAGGTCTGCTGATCAGTAGAGTGAGAAAGGACTCCTTCTGCAGTGGGGAGCAGAAGGAACACGGCGAAATACAGGCGATCCACTTGGGTACTTACTTGATACTCTTTCTTCCAATTACAAATGAGAATGGACAGGTACAGTGACCTTGACTTGAGAGGTTTATGGTTACCAAGGGCTCAAAACACTCAGGAATCAAGGCTTAGCTCCTGCTACCGTGTAAGACACTAATGGATCTCCAGGTATGATTGCTGAGGGAGAGAAGGATTTAAAAGATTGTAGAAGGAGACGATGAATACCAGTCAAGGCCCTGAGACCAATTACAACCCACTAGACTATCATCAGCACCCAAAAACCTGTGTCATGGTCCCTCCCAGTCACTACCCCGCACCCCCACCCCCCGCTTTCATCTCAGAATTATTTCCATATTCTGACTTCTAACAACACAGAGCAGTTTTCCCCCATGTTTAGAACGCGTATGGTCTTTTGTGTCTGGCTTCTTTTACTCAACATTTTGTTTGGGTGTTTAACGTATACGGGAATGTTTGACAACCATTTGTCTCCTTATTTTTGGTACACTATCCCATTTTACCCACTACCAGAATGTATTTATTCATGTTATACTTGATCATTTAAATTTTTTTTCCAGTTTGAGGCTGTCAAGAACATTCTAATTCTTACCTTTTGGTTGAAACGTGGAGGTAGGGAACCCATTTCTGTTAAGTATGTACTTGGAAATGAAATTGCCAGGTCATGGAATGTACATGTGGTCAGCTCCAGGAGATAATGCCAAGCAGTCTTCCAAAGCCATTTTACTGACACCTTATCAACAAGGAATCAAAGTTCTGGCTGATCTGCTTTCTTGCCAACACTTACTTTAATACCGATAGAAAAAACTAATGAGAATCGTGTTATTAAAACAATAGTGCAGGGGCGCCTGGGTGGCGCAGTCGGTTAAGCGTCCGACTTCAGCCAGGTCACGATCTCGCGGTCTGTGAGTTCGAGCCCCGCGTCAGGCTCTGGGCGGATGGCTTGGAGCCTGGAGCCTGTTTCCGATTCTGTGTCTCCCTCTCTCTCTGCCCCTCCCCGGTTCATGCTCTGTCTCTCTCTGTCCCAAAAATAAATAAATGTTGAAAAAAAAAATTAAAAAAAAACAAAAAAAAAACAATAGTGCAATTAATAACAACTACAGTTTAAAAATGAAATTGAACAGCCATATACAATCTTCGAACGGTTTTATCCAGAGATTTATATTGGTTTTGACAAAGTACTTGTATTTTTAACCTTACCAAAGACATCTTTGGGCAAATGATTTTTAAATGAATCTGTATGTCAAAAGAACATAATCTTTGAACACTCATTTTGAAGTAGGTTTATAAAACACAGCCATGTAAAAAAGTGACCTCATGAAGAAATATATTTTTAAAATGACAAATGTTTCTAAATATATTAATCAGACATTTGCTCCTAGATCTCAAATATAGTAACTCCTTACAACTTCTGGAGTTAGCTCGTTTTCATTTTGTAAACTATGCTTGGATAAAATATTTTGCAAGTATGTTTTCATCTTAGTATAGAAATTGTATCAAAGTGTTGAAGAGTATATTGGGGTAACAGAAAAATTTTAATTTATTTTAGAGGCTGTAAGGTGATTACTCATCTTTTCTAGCAACGTGCTTCTATATAATAATTTTTAAAAAGAATTTTCTCTTTTTAAATTGATGTTGTTATACAGTTGATAGAAATAGGATATTGGTATTTATTTATTTATTTATTTATTTATTTTAATGTTTATTTAGTTTTGGGAGAAAGAGAGGAGAGAAAGACAGAGTGCCAGTGGGGGAGGGGCAGAGAGAGAGGGAGACACAGAACCCGAAGCAGGCTCCAGGCTCCCAGCTCTCAGCACAGAGCCCGACGCGGGGTTGGAACCCACGAACCATCAGATCAAGACCTGAGCTAAAGTCTGGTGTTTAATCTACTGAGCCACCCAGGTGCCCCGTTTGGTTTTTTATTATTGACTGATGCGGAAGTACCATCTGGCAGAGAAAATATGGGGCCAGTAGGACTCAAGCCACATTAAGATACTTGTTAGTGATTATGATTCAAGAATGAATCAAGAGTCCTTGACCACAAATTTGACTCCACGTTTGATGGGATTATTGGTTGATATGCTTTGAGTGGTAACCAATGGGAGATCATGCTAAGGAAAACAGTTGCCAGAGAACCAAAACTAGCACTGAATCCATAAAAACAGAGCATGCTGTTACTTTGTGAGGATTAAAAAGATTTTAGGGTTGCCTGGGTGGCTCAGTCAAGCGTCCAACTTCGGCTCAGGTCACGATCTCACAGTTGGTGAGTTCGAGCCCCGCATCGGGCTCTGTGCTGACAACTCAGAGCCTGGAGCCTGCTTGGGATTCTGTGTCTCCCTCTCTCTCTGCCCCTCCCCCACTCAAGCTCTGTCTCTCTCTCTCTCTCTCAAAAATAAATAAACTTACAAGAAAATAAAGAGCTTTTAAAACATGCTTCTGTTTAAGAGAATATTATATAGTAAAAATAATATATATATATATATATATACATTTAAAGCCCCACCCCAATCATATATTAGCTCTTTTGTAGAAATCTAGAAATTCTTCAAAAGTTTTTTTTTTTATTTTTTAAATTTTTTACATCTAAAACTACTTTGTGTGGAAATTGCATTAGCAGAAGGAGCTATGTAAGGGAAAGTTAGAGGCAGTGGCCAATGGATAGACAATGACATATAGCTGTGTCTGGGACAACTGTGGAACGGCCATGAGATAACTTGGAAAACAACTCAACAATCAGGATTTTCAGAATTTTAAAGTGTCGTTAGAGAATAGAAATTCAACTTTGTTATCAGGATAGAAAGGTGATGTATAACATAATCTAGAATCATTGTATTATTATTTAATAAAACAGATGACCTTGCAGGACTCCTGTAATCAGATGTTGATGTTAATCTTAACAAATTTTGGATGTAAAAAGTAATTGATACAACGGATTAAGAGGAAGCATACACTGGCATAATTTACACATTCAAATATAAGTGGAGATTATCTCAATCTGATCACTGCTAATTTTCTGTGTATTGCTTTGTTCATATCATGACTTGAGACTTTCCTTATTTCTACCATGAGTGTAGAGGGGACCAGTTTAACCTTTACCCAGTATTCAAAGATTTTGTGATAGCTTTCAAAAAATGGGTGAAGTTAAAATGAAGATGAAAATAGCTTCTAGACCATTTAGATAAGGCAGATGTCATTATAATTGAAGCCAGGGATGAAATACTTTACTTGATTAAATTTAGCTCTGAACTTACTGGTCATAAAAGACAGAAATGGAAATGATCTTACATAGTTCTCATTGATTATTAATTGGAAATATACGAGGTTTCATAGAACTTTTTCTCTCTCTCATAGTCCTTTGAGTTATTCCACAAACTATAAAGAATAGCCCATTCTAGCTGACACTTTGTGTTAAGTATCACAAAAATTACAAATTTGTAACAAAATCTATTTTATCCTGACAGTATTCCCTGTGTTGGTATAAAATAATATCACAGACTGAGTCTATGTGGGAGAATGAAAGAGTCCTTCCAAAGGTGACATTCCAGGGGCGCCTGGGTGGCTCAGTCGGTTAAGTGTCTGACTCATGATCTTGTGGTCCGTGGGTTCAAGCCCTGTGTTGGGCTCTGTGCTGACAGCTCAGAGCCTGCAGCCTGCTTCGGATTCTGTGTCTCCCTCTCTCTCTGCTCCTTCCCACTCCCACTCTGTCTCTCTCTCTCAAAAATAAATAAAAATTAAAAAAAAAAAGTTACCAAGGTGATATTCCAAAGAGGCAACATCCATAAGCATTAGAGACTCTGTATGCTTATGTTATTTAAAAAGACAGGACCAAATATCCTAGATTTGAATACTGGTGCTGATGGTCTTATCTTTGTGGATTTGGGAAAATTATTTGATTTCTTTAAGATTCAATTTCTACACTTCAAAGATGATGTTGGCTAGATGTACCTTGAAGTTTTGTTGTAAGGATTATAATCTAGGAAGCTATTTGAAAAATAGTGAGGGGCACCTGGGTGGCTCAAGTCAGTTGAGAATCTGACTCTCATTTTAGGCTCAGGTCATGATCTCATGGTTTGTGAGATCGAGCCCTGCGTTGGGCTCTGTGCTGACAATGCGGAGCCTGCTTGAGATTCCCTGTCTCCCTCTCTCTCTGACCCTTCCCTGGCCTGTTCTCTCTCACTCTCTCAAAATAAATACACTTTAAACAAAAAAAAAAAAATGACACCCGGTGAATCAATGAATCCTTAAAAAATAATTGTAAAATCCTTGGCACACAGATTTTGGAAAAAGTCTGTTTCAACAGCTATTCTTTTGTTGAGACAAATTAGTAAATGTTTAGAAAAAAAATACTGTTGCGCTAATATAAATTGCATTTGGCAAGAGAACAAGCCTTATGATCATTTCATTTAGTTTTCTGTGCTTACGGGTGTCCCAGCATTGGAACTGTATACTTAGAAAGAGGCAAGCCTGCGATACTGAACCACAAACCCTGACTCCACAGGGTCAAGCAGCTGCCACAGTTTGTTTTGCCATTTTCTCTGTCTGCTTCAGTGATTATCAAAAGAACTTCCTCCCACAGCCTATTTTGTAAAAACGACCTGGAATATCAGAGAGGGGCTGCGTAAGAACATCCGTAAGCCAGTCATAATTGCAGTCTTCCAATGAGTCTGGAGACCAGACTGTTTTCGACGCTGTTTTGGATGCTCCAAATACTGTAGTGCCTTTTGGAACTTTTTCTCTTAGAGGCTAAGTGCTCTGATGCTCAAGCAATGACATTCTGGGTGTAGTGCCACACAGCCCTGTGTATAATATGATTCGTGCTCTAATATCTTGTTCTCCATTATCCTTATGTTTGTAGGTAGCTATGCCTCCAAGACTCCATTCAGCCTGGTCAACAGAAAGACTCCTTGAGGAATCAAATGCTTCAGGCCAATTTCTACTCAAGCTACTGTTTAAATGAAATACCAAAACATAAGCTATAGTTTCATTCAGGGATTCGCTTGTTCCCAGAGCCTTTAAACTGGACATCAAGGTCACAAAGTCTGGATGAACTTGACCTTGATGCCTCTGAGCCTCCCGTGCCTCAAAGTAACCTTGAAATATCATGGAGAAAATCTGAGTGTCTCTAAACATGGATTTGATCAGATTTGTTCCTAAGCACAAGCACACAATTATTTTGCTTCCATTTAAATGAAAAACCCTTTTGAAAAAATTGAAAAAAAACCCCGCTATAAATCTTCATTTGTTACATGCTATCTCTTAAATTTCTAACATTGTTCCCTGAGTCATTTCATTAATTCCTTTAAAACTCAAATTTAAAGCGGTGAAATTGTGTATATAGCTTTATTAATCCTAGTTTTGCTTTTGTCTTGCATCCTCCTATGGGATAACCTCAACCCTTGATTAGTTATTTAAAAATCAATATCTTATAAAGGGAAAGTTGCTTTTATATCTTACCTCATAGTGTTTTGCTACACACAGCATTATTGGTTTAAATGGAGAAATGTTAACTGTTTAAATCAAAAGTAAACCTTATGAACAGCAAACTCAGCAGGTGTGATGAGCTACTGCTTGGTAAAAGAAAACACATCAATACGATTATCATCTACTTATTTCCCCCAATTCATTTACAATTAGATTCAGTTCTGCTAATTGACAGCTTATTGTGGTAACCGCTTGTTTTTGTGCTTTTTTGTTTGCTACTTTTTAAATGACACATGATTTTAAGAGGTTGGTATTCAGAAATTTAAATTTTCAAACAGAAGCTACTTATCCCACGATTAAAACAGTGACCTGTTATCTACTGATGCTGTTGGCGTCTGTTTGCTTTGCTTAAATCTTCAATCTTCCAGTAGAAGCCGAAGTCGGAGACTCAGCATCCTCCTCTTTCTTTCTAGCACTTATTGTGTGAGCAGTGTGGATTGTTTTGTTCTCTTCTTTTAAGTGTTTATTTATTTCGAGAGCGAGAGACCGAGAGAGAAAGAGAGAGAGAGAGAGAGAGAGAGAGAGAGCCAGCAGGGGGTGGGCAAAGAGAAAGAGGGAGAGAGAGAATTCCAAGCAGGCTCAGTACTGTAAGTGCAGAGGCTGATGTGGGGCTCGATCTGACCAACCCTGAGATAATGGCCTGGGCACAAACCAAGAGTCTGACGCTTAACTGACTGAGCCACCCAGGTGGCCCTGTTTTTTTGTTGTTCTCTATGCAAACTATGCCTCTAGGCCTAGCTTTCAAGTGAAATATAGTTGTGATGTCTCGGTCCACTCTATGGGATTTTGTTAGAGGTGAAAATGTCCTTCTAGTGCAACTCTGTTGGAAGAAAGCTGAGACATCTGTCTCACTCTTAGGATTCCTTTACATGCAAAATGTCCACTGATTAACAAGATTCTGAACTCTCTCTCTCTCTCTTTTTTAAGAGTACCAACACTTCGGGCACTGTAATGGTATTGAAACATACAATTCCAAAGCTTTCGGAAAAGCAGGAGGAATATAACACAATGAGGTTAATAAAGGAAAGCAACACTGAGAATGTCAAAATAAGCCGAGTAACGAAGGCAACTTTTGAAAAGGGAAAAGTAACTAAGACACTATCCTGTCTTCCACAAATTGAACATATTTTAAAGCTTTAAGTTGCATCTAATGCGTCCAGAATGAAGGCACAAAAGAACCGCTGATTGTTCTTTCTGTGAAAACAATTCATGATTGTTCTGCTAAATGGTATAATTACATACTTCCATAGAAGTGTTGTTTTCTGGTTTTGTTTTTCAGCTTAATGTGAAATGTGGCCTCCAGCACTATTGAAAAGAACTTTGTCTTTTTTTTTTTTTTTGGAAAAGAACTTTGTCTTAAAGTCAAGCATAGTTTGAAACCTATAACACCTACAAGCTGTATGAATTCGAGTCTCCTAGGAATGAACTTTCCTCAACTGTGTTCGTGCAAAGACTTACAGAGGCAAATTTGTCTTGGAAACCTGGCACAGAGTTGGGATTGATGGCTATTAATTGTCCTTTTATCTTTCCTCTTCTCTATTAGAAAAAAAATCTGCATTCGATTTGCTTGCTCAGGGTGGGAGCCGGTGGAGAACAGCTAAGGTATAACTGGGAAACCTAGAGAGTTGAGAGCTGTCCCTGTTCTAGCCAGAAGCAGGTGACCCACTGAAAGCGGCTTGGGCTAAGCAGACACTGGCTTCTGTGAAAAGTCAAGGAATCATGGTCATTAAAAAAAAAAAAAAAAAGTAATGTGTAGGGACACTGGGGTGGCTCAGTGAGTTAAAAGTCTGACTCTTGATTTCAGCTCAGTTCATGATCTCAGTTTCGTGGGTTCCAGCCCTGCATCGGGCTCCGTGCTGACCATGCGGAGCCTGCTTGGGATTCTCTCTCTCTCTGCACCCCCCGCCCCCCACCCCACTGGCGCACTCTCCGTTCTCTCAAAATAAATAAAACTTAAAAAAAAATAGTAATGTGTAGAGGCTTAATGATTTGCAAAATAATATTAATATGGAATTTAAATATACTAAAGCTGACAACTTAAAATCGCTGAGGAGAGGAAACAAATTAAGTATTAATGTAGTCAAAATATGCAGACATACCCACGTGATTGTTAATATGTAAAGGACTTTTTTTTTTCCCTCTCTCTACTACTTAATAGGATGTAATTTATTTATGTCTGAAAAAGCGAATGTGTTTTAATGCTTTGGGAGTCTAATATTTGGTTGTTTGTTTTAAAATAAGCTTTATGTGATGGTTATCCTGGCTTTCTGGGAATTTTATGAGTTTTCTAGGCTCTTCTAATAAGAAGCACTGCGTGGATTAAAGATAAGGGCATGGTACAAAATGAGAATTTTAAAAATAAGATCAAAAAGTAGAAAGTAATTTCCTAACAATAATGGTGGTGATGTTATACTTTCCAATAATAATAATTATTCTATAGAATATTGTGATTACCACACATTACAGGAGAGATGGAATTAGGGATATTAAAAAAATAAGTAAATAGCTTTATGTAAAATGTATGAGTGCTAGGCTCTAGGATGTGGCAGAAATAGGAACAACTAGGAGAGGCTGTAATATAATGGAGAAAAAAATAGATGTGAAATCTGTAGACTGCTGTTTAAATCCTAACTCTCCTACCCACTCATGTAACCTCTCAGAGATATTCCAACTATAAAAAAAAAGTATAAAAATGCATACTTCATCTTAACGGCTGCTAACCATGACGGGATAACAGGTATCAGCCTTGCATTCCTACTGGAAGCAACTATAAAGCCGAACAAAATGTAACTGTTTGCATGTAGTGAACAAAAAAAGGGCAGAGCATTGCGATCCCTGAAAGAAAAAAAAAATACGTGAATGCTGCCCCATGTTCTTTTTGTGGGTGCATTTTTGGATGTTAGCGTCCTGCGGGGACGGTCAAGTAAAAGGTAAGAGTCTAGCTGAGTCGAGAAGGCAGAGTACGGAGAGTGAGCTGCTTCAGTAGGTGGAATGTTCAGGATATGGTCCTTGAGAGGACAGGGCAGCAAAGATAAGGGCCAGAGAAGTCTCAGTGGGGATTCTTCACATCGTCAGTACGATGTGGGGGTGATGACATTGTTATGTGCTCTGAGCGTTTGGTGTATATATGGATCTTTATGTATGTTATAATGCGTAGGACTGTATACCAAGAAATTGCTTTGCTACATGGTAATAAAAGAGATGAAATTGAAAAAGATATTGTGTGTGTGTGTGTGTGTGTGTGTATGCGCATGCACCCGCATCCACGTGTATGGAGATTTTTAATGGAGAAACGGAAATTTTTAATTTTGAGAAAAGTAACTGAGTGGATATTCTTGGCATAATATCAGAAATAAAAATCGGGTTCCTGGGTGGCTGAGTCAGTGAAGCCTCTGACTCCAACTCAGGGCATGATCTCACCGTTGTGGGTTTGAGCTCTGTGCTGACAGCACGGACCCTGCTTGGGAGTCTCTCTCCCTCTCTCTGTCTCTGTCTCTGTCTCTCTCTCTCTCTCCCTCTCTTTCTGCATCCCCCTCCCCCCACTTGCATTTTCTCTCTCTCTCTCCAAATAAATAAGCTTAAAAAAAATTAGTGGGCGAACTTTACCACAGATTTAATACCATGAAAGACTTGTACTTGAGGTCAGATTAATAGAAATTATTGAATTAAAGAAAATAGGAGAAATATCGAAAAAAAATAAGCTGAGCCTCAGTGTTCTGTGCAGCAATAAGACACAATTTTACATTTATATGATATGTATATACACATCAGATCCTATAAAAAAAAAAAGAGGGAGACAGAGAGCATGACCAAAAAAAAAAAAAAGAAAGAAAAAAAGCCTGAAGAAATAATCGACCTCTATCTCAAATATATAGACAACTCTATAAATCAGTAATAAAAAGATAACCCCATAAAAGGGGCAAAATACTTGATAGACACTACATGAGAAGATAGAAATGACCATTAAGCACATGAAAATGTGCTCAGTATAGTCAGCCCTTGGGGAAATACAAATTAAAAGCACAGTGAAATAGCAAATCAAAGACAGCAAAATACCAACGTTTAAAAGTATTCACAGAATCAAATATCAGTGAGTTGTACAATCACTCTGGAAAACAGTCTGGCAGTTTCCCATACGACTATACCCACTCTTAAGTGTGTACCCAAAACATACCCACAGAACGACTTGTGCAGAAGGTATCCAGCAGTTTTGTTCATAATAAGCCCAAAGTGTAAACCAACTGTCTTATATTCATAAGTAGAATTCTTCATAATAACGAAAATGATTGAATTACTGATTCACTCAAGAATATGGATAAATCTCAAAAAACTTATGTTGAGTGAAACAAGCCAGACACAAAAAGGCACATATTGTATGATTCTAATTAATATGCATTGTATTCAAGAATAGACAAATCAGGGGGCGCCTGGGTGGCTCAGTTGGTTGGGCGACCGACTTCAGCTCAGGTCATGATCTCCAGGTTCGTGGGGTCAAGCCCCGCATCGGGCTCTGTGCTGACAGCTCAGAGCCTAGAGCCTGCTTAGGATTCTGTGTCTCCCTCTCTCTCTGTCTCTTCCCTGCTCATGCTCTGTCTCTCTCTGTCTCAAAAATAAATAAAAAACATTAATAAAATTTTTTTTTAAGAATTAAGTGGGGGGGGGAGGCACTCAATGGAAAACTGAATGTTTTTGTTATATTTTATTTTAATTCAGAAACTATTTACTTTATACACAATTATAGCATAGAATATGGAAGAGTATCTATTTTTATCTCTATCATTAACATCACATGAAAAATGAAATTCCTCTAATATGGTCAAATTAATTTAATAATAATATATTTTATGATGAGTGGAACATTTAAAAAACAGCAATCAATGAGATACGTCCTACATAGCCAATATTAGAAACATATCTGAGTACATTTGACATTGTAAACATATGTAAGGACAACTTTTCCAAGTTTTAATATAAAATTGAGTGAAAAACTAAAAATAAGGAATTCTGAATATATAGTCTGATATCAACATTATGAATGTTTGAATGTGTATGCGTGTGTGTATGTGTGTGTATGTGTGTGTGTGTTGAATTTAAGCCCACTCATTGGAGAAATTATTATATCATTACCTCTGGTTGGTGGGAATATAGATAGATTTAATTTTCTTTTCTGTATTTTGTGCTATTTTTCTAATATTTCATAAGAAGCATAAATTATTTTTAATATAAGATAAATATGCAACATTAAACTATTTTTCAAATTTTATAGCACTGGCAATTTCAAAATTTTTATATGAATGAACTGATATAATTAAAAAATATATTTTTCAATGTTTTTATCATTTTTATTTTTGAGAGAAACAGAGTGAGCAGAGTAGGGGCAGAGAGAGAGGGAGACACAGAATCCAAAGCAGACTCCAGGCTCCGAACTGTCAGCACGGAGCCTGATGTGGGGCTTGAACTCACGAACCATGATGGAATCATGACCTGAGCCGAAGTCAGATGCTTAACCGACTGAGCCACCCAGGCACCCCAAGTATAAGTTTCCCAACTGTTTTGTTATAGGTAAGATAACTGTGGTTATCCCATTTTACCAATAAAAAATTTTATAAAGGTAGCTCAGAAAGGTGACGAGAATAAGCCAAGTTCAAATGACCTAATAAATGGCATGGCAGTTGGTAGAATGTGTGTGTTGCAATTTCGGATTTTAGTTTAGGCTAGTTTTGTTTTTACCAAACCTTGTTGCCTCTATCATCAATGAGGCAGGTGTTCTTGTAAAGGATGTTCAGACTGCAGCCTTCCTAAGAGAGTTGAATAAAGCCTTGGCTAGATATTGTGGTGGCAAAAAAGAGAGGGGGCAGCAGGTGACTAATAGGAAAAGAAGCCGACTTAATGAATTTCCCATGCCTGGGAACTAGTTAGAGGACATTTCGAGGACCCCCTTCTTGAGTACTGGGGTGGAAAAAAAGCTGTTAACTGATTTTATTTTTGACTTCTTAGCTGCACACACAGCTTTGTTTCCAGCAAAGCTTTGGAGTGTCTGAGATTCATGACATATTGTCATTTCTCCAAGAATCTTATTTTGTAGTTTTCCAGGCATACATGCTACCAGGTGGTTTTTCAGAAGCTGTGGGATATACTAAACTGCAATTAGTAGCCATCTTAAAATTCAATTTCGCCAGAAAATAGTGCTCACTAATAGAACTCCTAGAGTTTCATCTTTTCTCAATGTACCCTTCTGAGAAAGGAATCCCTGGTGTCCCAGAATTCAAATCTGTCAAGATAGTAGTCTTATAAAACCAACTCTCCTCCGAACTTTCTGTTTTGGCATTAGAGCACTCATTGAAACTGGCATATGTTGTTCTATTCCTGGTACCTAGAGTAGAGTTATTGACAATGTATGCATAAATTTGATTTGATTATTTGATTTTATTCTGAACTGAACTTCTGTTTCTAGGCACTTGAGCAAATTACCTACTTGTTAACAGGTCCCAATTCTTCCTTTTTTTTTTTAGTTTATTTATTTATTTTGAGAGAGTGAAGTCGTGAGTAGGGTAGGGGCAGAGAGAATGGGGGAGAGAGAATCCCAAGCAGACTCCACTGTCAGGGCAAAGCCTGATGCGGGAATGGAATTCACAAACTGTGACATCACGACCTGAGCCGGAATCAAGAGTCTGATGCTTAACCCACTGAGCCACCCACGTAACCCACCTGCTCCCTACTCTTCTTAAGATCAGTAGTTTTCTTTTTTCTCTGCTAAACAAAGAGTTTTAAACAAATGGAAAGATGTGATCTGTTTTTGGAAAGGTAGATGGCATCGTGAAAAGGTTAATTCTCTTAAAAATCGTTTTGGAAATTCAATATGATTTTAATGAATATACTGAAAAGACGTATTATTCCTGGACCTATAGAAGTTGATTATGAAGTCCATATAAAAATATGCAAGGAGGGGTGCCTGGGTGGTTCAGTCGGTTAAGCGTCCAGCTTTGGCTCAGGTCATGATCTCGCAGTTTGTAAGTATGAGCCCCTCATTATCTCATTTAGCTCAGGAATCCTATTTCAAGAAAACTATCTCAAGGACACACTTGTAAAAATATTAAATGACTTGCACAAAGTTATACATTATGGCACTGTAATATCAAAAAGACTAGAAGAAATCAAATCTAAATTAAAAGAGAAATGTTGTTTCACAATGCAATGAAGTATTATGCGGTTGCGAAAGAAATGAGTTAGCACTGTCATGGGGGTTGAGGTAGATTTTTATACTTTCCTATGTTATAGTCTCTAGCATTAAGTGAAAATAGGAAACCACACAGAGCATAAATAGTGTGCTTCCTTTTGTGAATGAAAGTGAGTATATGCTTCCATTTGCAGAACAAAACAATTTGAGTTACCTAAACTAAGATGTCAGTGCCATTCTGGAAGACCTATAGCATACAACTTTCCTCTCCCCAAGAAGGAAATACTCTAGAGTGATTAATCTCCTTATCAGGTTGTCCTCTTGCAATCTGGACCCACCTATGATATCCCAGGCCAATTTCATAAGGATGAGTCCAGGAGTTCTTTGAGGTATGTGGACAACATCACAGGAGGATAGAGGGTCAGAAAGTCTCTGGAAGGGAGTAAGGGGGACCATGGTATTGCTTGATCTCAGTCCCACCCACTAGAAGGGGAGTTAGACCATTCTAAGGAAGACATTTCCAAAGTGTAGTGCCTCCTGAGATGCAGGACCCAGATTGGGGCCCAGCTTGTCTAGGCCTGAAGTCAGTAATGTGGGGCAGAGATAGAAGCGAATTCTATATCCTTTTTACAAACCTGTGAAGAAATCTTAAACTTCATTCAACAGTCTCAATGTCAGTCACAATATTAGTATTGCTGTTTTGAAAAGATGCCATTCACAATCAGTTATGCTATGACATGATGCATGTTAAAATCACCATGCTATGCAAAATCCTACAATAAAAACCACCAAACTTATGAGAAAAATGAGATTAGGAATATAAGAAACTGCAAATAATGCATTAAAAAAAGATAGGAACCTACTAAAAAGAGTAGCACAATTTTACACGGGTTAAATGGTTAGGAGACAAACACGTGGTGTTTTACTTTGAAAAAGACCTGACATTTGTGGAAGTGGACATTGAATGAAAGTTTGCAGGTTGGAGTTATCGAGATGTAGAGGCAGTGGATGGATAGTTATTTGAAATTGGAGGGAACATCATTACACTAGATGAGTGGGGCTCAAAATACAGGCATTGACCTAAAGTTTCTGGTAAAGGTTTGAAGTGTGTGCGTTTTTGTTTGTTTGTTTGTTGTATTTCTATGTGGCTCAGTTCAGCCTGGAGCAGTTGTCTGCATTTCCCTAGTGTTTCGTGTAGATTAAATCATGCAGAAGCAAATGAGATATTCACATTTAAACTCAGATTGTTCCCTAAGACATAAATCACATTGGAACAAATAGACATTTTCAAAATAAGCATTATAGCAGAACTGAGTATATGGTTTTATAAAGCAAAGTAAATAATTAATGGAATGTTAGGAACTAAGATTTCAACATAAGAACGTATAAAATAAAATAAAATAAAATAAAATTAAATTAAATTAAAAAAAGACTTGCAATGGTAAGTATTATATATAAATATTGGTGTTAGTTTATAATTGTTCCCTTTTTAAAAGATATATCTCTTAGCTTGTCCACTTAAAACTCCTCCAGGAATGACAACCCAGAGGCAATGGCCAGCCCTAGTGGCCATATGTTGGTATCTAAACAGAGTTACCCAACAAAATAATCCATGGATCTTTAGAAAATGACTCATTACAGACTGGGAAAGAGAATGGTAAGGATGAGACTGAACTCTTTTTTTTCAAAAGACAAATGGCATCATGTCTAAAGGACACAGAGGCTAGTTTGAAAGGGCTTACATCTAGACAAAAATAGCTAAAAAAGGAACAGCATCAAAATAAAATTATGATTGTACTTGATTAAAACACGTCATTAAATATATAACATTAATAAGCTCATTATGAAATTTTATGAAAAAGGCTAAATTAAGTGATCAGTATTGGATGTTGATAAGGCACCAACTCAACCTGAAATTTGATAATTAAAGAGAAATAACTTAAGCATTTATTTTGTGTTTTTTTTGTTAGAATATAATTTAGTATGTAATTTACAAAATCATAGTGGAGGTAGTGGGACAAGGGTGGGGGAAGAGATACGATTCCTTGATTCAGATGAAATTACAGGTAAGAGATGTAGAAGGAATGGTAGAATTAACAAAGCCACAATTTTGTCACCCCAAATGAAATACCCGATTTGAGCCATGGTTGTTAGAAGACAGCAAAGAAAACTAGGTAAAAATTTTAAGGGAAAATTCACAGCAAAGGGGTCAGGGTGTCGCCCTTTGAACTCTGATGTCCAGTTTTTGAATTATTGCAAACTGAACAGTTGATATATTTCGCCTCATGGTGGAGTGAATTATTTTTTCATAAATAAATTGGAACCTTAATTATCAAATACTTAGATCTGTCTCTAAGTCTATACGAAGCAGGGGATAGAAGAACAAGTTAAATACCACCATGGGAATGTAATCAGTGAAACCCAGAATATGACATGGTTTATAGAATGCTGACTCAGTTTCGTGAACAGGGCAATTGCATTGAAAAGGAAAGGCTATCCTAGATTCAGTAAATTTAATATATATTAAAAAGACAAACCAGAAATTACAATGACTTGTCCTTGTTTTGGTCCTTATTTAAAAAAAATGATGAAAAATTATTTTTAGACAACTGGGGAAATTTGAATACGAACTGTGATATTAGGACCCATTTTAATTACTTCATGTATTGAGAATAGCTTTGAAGTTATTAAAAAAATAACTTCTTTTGTTTTGAGACACACAGTGAAATATTTGTGTGCCTTTGGTTATTTTGTGTCTGAAAAAGACTTTAAATATGCTAGCAAAATAAACAAAAACAACCTTAAAAGAAATCCAAACTGGGGATAATGAATAAAATTTATGACAAAATATCATGGTTGTGATGCTAAGGGACACGTTCACATATATTTGTTTTATACTCACTGTTTTGTTAAGGTTTCAAAACAAAATTTTCAAAACAAAAAGCTTACAAATAATTACAATAGCCAAAATGTCATTTGGCTACTAAGTTGAGTCAATGGCAAAGGAAACAAAAAGGTTATTCAAATTATGGATATTTAGCTTAGCAAAATTCTCTCAACCCCCTCACTTGAAATAATCTTTGTTCAGTTTCTCTGTAATAAAAGTCAGAAGAAAATTTAAGCAATGTTTACTTTGGGCTGAAGTTATACTTCATTAATAGGTGTGGAAACCAAGTTAGTTTTGAAAGCTGCATCCTCCAAAATGCAATAGAAAGGAAGCAAAACCTACACGCACAGCTCCCCCAACAAATTATTAAAATGAAAAGAAAAGGAAAAATGATTCTGGTACATCATATAAGATAGTGAAAAATCATTACATAGAGAACTATGTCTGGGTTAGGTTGTGAGGTACCATGTAAATTTTATGCTTAAAAACATCACAGAGTCCTGCACTCAGTATGCTTAAAAATCATGACGAAGTCCCACTGAAGCCCTGCCCAACCCGTGAATCTTGCACATCTCATTTTTCTTACCTCCATTCTGTCACTGGGCCCAGAGTACTTACATCTTTCTTAGAAACCAGTGACTTCAAACCTAGGACCCTGATCTACAAAACATTGCGCCTACGACCCTGCTCAAAACTCATTTCCCTGACAGGACAACCTAAGACAACGTTCCCTCCAACCCGGCCCTCTGACATTTCTTATTCCACCAAAGCTACTTTAGTACATTTTTTAGTACTTTTTTTTCTTAAGTTTATTTATTTTGAGAGAGAGAGAAAGAGTGAGAAAGAGGCATACAGACAGAGAGAGAGAGAGAGAGAGAGTCCCAAGCAGGCTCCATGCTGTCAGTGCAGAGCTGGACAGAGAACTCCATCCCAGGACCCATGAGATCGTGACCCAATCAAGAGTTGGATCCTCAACTGACGGAGCTCCCCAGGCACTCCTTTTCATCCTTTTTGAAAGTGTGAAATATAACACACAGTGAATCATGGCTAAAATATAATGTCTACTATAATAAATAATTATAAAATAAAGCATATGGAACCACCCCAGAAGCTTATTATCATTTAACCCTTATCGCCATCTGAGTTCTGCATTTACTGGCAGTGCCTTTCCTCAGACCTTACTGTGAACTCCATGAGGGTAGCACTTTTACTGTTTTTTTTTTTTCCTTCTCTTTTTCATTGCTATATTCCCAATACCAGAGAATGGAATTAGGCAGGCCCTCCATAATTGTTTTGTGGGATAAATCAGTAGATTTATGCTCTGTTTCAAATGTATGCTATTTTGCAGGGAACTAAAATAAGACAGGTGCATCCCGGCAGCTTTTATTTAATTTTACAATTTTCAGTATAGCATCTTCAGAGAGTATAGCAGCTAATGTGTGGAGGTCTGTATTAGTCAGTGTTCAACCAAAACAAAAGTGGAGTCAGGAGATTAGACAGAGAGGTAGGAAGATAGATAGATGATAGATAGATAGATAGATAGATAGATAGATAGATGATAGATAGATAACAGAGAATTGGCATGTGTGATAATGGGGGCTAGCTAAGCAAGTCCAAAATTTGTAGGTCAAACAGAAGGCAAGATCGGGTCATCCTAGAGCCCACAGGCTTGAGCTGAAGCTATTATCTGTTCGCAGACAGGAAAGAAAGATACAGAGAACAATTGCAGACTCCGTCATTATTTGAAATCTTATTTGCCAGGAAAAGCCCAGGCCCTTTTAAAGACTTACCTGATTGGGTCAGGCCCACAAAACATAATAATGCTAAAGTCAACCGACGAGTGTCTCTCGCTCCATGTGCCAACTCCCCCCACCGCAGGAACTCGACTAGTGCTTGAGTGAATAACTGGCAGATGGCGTGCACATGCTGCAAAATGCCTGATGGCTGTTTAGCCGACCCTCGTTGTGCAGCTAGCCCGGCCAAGGGGATGAAGCATAAACCATCATGGAGTCAGAAAGTTTTTGCGAGGGAAAACATTCGTAATCACTAGTTCGTGTCAATATGATAAAGGCTCATTGAGGCTTTCCTGGTTTATGAGAGCTTTGAATCGACCCTGATCCGTGTAGCCCAGGGCTGGGAAGAATCCCCCAGCCTAAGTTCCTGTGAGGCAATGGTAAAGATGCGTCGTTACTGTGGTCTATTCGTGACACAGTGGCAGCTAATGAAGAGCCAATTTTCAGGTCCCAAGTTACGTCACAGAGTTCCAAGACGATAGAGAGAGCTCAGACAGAGTCTGAGCCTTTCCAAATTAGATTGATACTTTTGTTCCTAACCTGGTCACTTAAAAATCATTCATAGAGTCAAGTTTTTCACAGTTTGGTGATAAAGTACCTTGGACTTGGCATTGGTGGAGCCCATTTTTTTTTTTTTTTAGAGTTTAAGTCACATCCCATGAACATTTTATTCTTGCTCTTTCTTCCGCTTTTGCTATCACAGTGATGACTAATGTCAACTGAAATCTGACAGAGCATTTAAACATCAAGAACATACTTTTAATATTACATTTCCCTAATATCTTGGTTGCTGAATTAGGCACTACACTTGCATTGGTTTTCCGAAAGCTAAGCAATGCTGGCCTACTCGAGACAACTTGGAGGCAGTTGACCAATGAAAGAGAAGCCCAATGATTGCATGTAATGGTTGTTTCACTTAAAACCTAATAGCTTAAGGAAGTTAGAATGCAATTACCTTCTTTGCTCAGTTACTTCGACCATTCTCTTTCCTCAGTGACACAAATCCTAGAGCAATTTGGTCATAAGAATTACCCAAGTGAGAGAAAAGCTGAAAATCAGCAAGTCTGTGTAACACTAGTTGGATTTTGTGGCTCCTCTATAGAGTAAAAAGAAGCAAGTAAGACTCTAAAGTGTAGTTATGTAGAATCTGACTTTCAGAGGAATTCTTACATTAGCAAACTCCCATTCACCCAGCCTTCAGCTGGAAATATCATTATTTTCAAAGGAGAACATAGTATTGCATGCTTATCCTTTATCAGCAGTGATCTTGAGGGTGCCATGCATCTATTACATAGCCAGGGATCCATGCCTAAAAGGCACTTAGAATGCTTTAAAGTCAATTGGATTACAAGCTTTCAAACACATATGTTTCTTTGGTAGAGAGGCAATTTTTTTTTATGCTACTTGGGAAATAGAAGCTAGGCTTCCAGGTTCATAATGCAAAATTTAAAGCTAAGCTGGTAGTTTTATTTTTATTTTTATTTTTGAGTGAGGATAAAGTAAAACATGCTGAGGGTGTCAGAAATGATTGGTATTAGAGTTTGCATAAAGTGAGATCAAAAGCAGATACATTCTTTTCTTCTTAATATTGGTTTAGTGATATATAATTTTATAATTTCGCTTGTACAAAAATTGTATTAAACAGCCATTGGTTTTACCTAAATATCCACTCTTTTAAAAAAGTCCTATTTGCTTGAGAAATAGCAGTGGTATATGAACATAAATTCAGCACTGTGGAACACAAAAGGAGCAAAAGAAATTAATGCTCTGCTGTTGAAAACCCTGAAAATAGCTACTCTGACTTGTGACACATTTGCCTTTTCCCATCAGCAGGTGTTTAACATTTTAAATATATGCTTATAAAAATGACATGTTATGCCGGAAATGGTGATCACTTAGATTTTGGATTCTTTTTAGTCAAAGCAGTATTACAATTTTCCTTGAGAAAGAAATGGCATAGATGCAGAAAATAACAGAATTTCTATAATACTTGCCTTATAACTGAATTATTCTTAAATCTCTTCCATGAATATCTTTTCTCTCCTCTTCTTCCTATTTTTTTTTTTCTGGCAAAGTAGGCCTACAGAATCTAGGAAACCTCTCAGGGCATCAATGATTGATAATAATGAAGTAGACTCTGTTATCTTCTAGGCCATTTTCTTTCTTGTCAATTTATCCATTGTTCCATTAATGGAGTTCAAGTACGGATTACAATTCTGTACTTCATAGAGGTGTCTGCCTTTTAAATTCTATTTTATTTTTTTTCTTTCAGCTTTAGAGCATTGTGTCATTAAAAAAAACAGCATTGTACACATGTAATAATATCCGTTTTTCTGGGTTTCATTTTTGTTCCTTTGAAGAGTCCCTGTGAATGTAAACAACTACAGTAAGTCATTTTAGCAAAATCAGAGTTTGTT
This sequence comes from Prionailurus bengalensis, assembly GCF_016509475.1. Lineage (NCBI taxonomy): Eukaryota > Metazoa > Chordata > Mammalia > Carnivora > Felidae > Prionailurus > Prionailurus bengalensis. The sequence goes on along the minus strand of NC_057344.1, from coordinate 184,171,047 downwards.
TGCCAAGGAAAAGTCTAGCAGTTTGCCAGAAGAGTTTTCATGGGGTGGTGGGGACTACCCCATCATTTTCTATTGTCATATTTCTATGGTCATATTTTTACCACCCTGCAATCTTGAAAACGTGAATGGTCAATTCTTCAATAGAGGATTTATGTCATAGGTACAGATTCACACTAACCATGTCTAAAGACTGATGCACAATGTTAGAAGATCCTGTACACCAGAATTCTGTGAAACTCTATTGGACATATTTTTTTCAGGTTATCAAGGGAAGTTTGCTGTTGAATATAGACTCAAGACTAGACACTTAATATGATTGAAGTTTTTGTGTCAGACAAAAATTACTAGAACATTTGGAGACAATTAACCACCACTGCTTACCTCTATGATCATGCTGGGAAATTTTGTTGCCCGGATAGAGAGAAAGAGTCAGTCGTAAGCAGAGCCCTCTCCTTGCGGGCCCTGCTGAACTTGCCTCTACGACATTGCTTCTTCCAATGATCAACACTGGTCAATAGCCATCCTCATTGACAATGGCCTTTAAGTTTTCTGTGTATTTAGTGAGATTATTATAAAGCTTGGCTGGCTCAGGGGCTATACAATCTTCAGAAAGCAACTCTGCCTCTCTGTTTTGTTCCATGTGGGTGGATTTTTAATTTTACCGCAAAAAATTTTGCGACAAAAGAACTCTTTCTGCAGACTTCGGAGGCAAAACCTCTCTCATAGTGACATAAAGGCCTTAGAATTTCCAGGCTATTGTAAAGGCATTTCTGATGATACTTCAATTAAAAAAAAGATATCTGTAACTTCTCACTAAGTTAATTTGTTAAAATGACTGCTTATGCCTTTAAAAATGATAACATACATGATTTCATTATTATGCAAGTAATCATTTTTTATTATCTTGTTTTTAATATAAAATAAATCTTTTTGTACATATTCTTTATACTGAATGGTATTTTGACCCCAAGTATGAGGCTGGAGAGATATTTAAACAAAATATCTTCATCTGAACCATGAGTTTATCTCCTTTGATGTTTTGGCTAGTTATTATTCTCAGGAAGATTTAAATAGTCATTTAAAAGTAACAAGAGTGATGTTTTCCATGGAAGACAATTGGCTGTAGACAGAACACATAGACAAATATGAAAATTATTTTCATTTATTTATTCAATGTATTTTGAATGCCTTCTCTGACCAGGTGCTATGCTAGGCTCTAAAGCTGTACTGACCTGTATGGGCCACTAGCTACATGAGACTGTCAAGCATCTGAAATGTGGCAGTGTGACAAAGAATATGATTTTTAAATTTTTTAAAATCTTTTTAACGTTTATGCAGTTTTGAGAGACAGAGAGAGAGAGTGAGTGGGGGTGGGGCAGAGAGAGAGGGAGACACAGAATCTGAAGCAGGCTCCAGGCTCTGAGCTGTCAGCATAGAGCCCGACGTGGGGCTCAAACCCATGAACTGTGAGATCATGACCTGACCCAAAGTCGGACGCTTAACCGACTGAGCCACTCAGGCCCCCTATGATTTTTAAATTTTATTTAATTATAATTAGCTAAAATAAAAGTACTTAACGTACTTAAGTACTAAAGTAGTATAAATTTTTTAGTTGATTACATATAAAAATGACAATGTTTTAGATATATTAATTTGGATAAAATGTATTGCTAAAATTAATTTCATCTGATACACAGGAAAATGTGTAGAATATTAAATGTTTATGACTGATTATATTTCTATTGGACGGTGCTGTTCTAGAGCTTCTGTGGTTAATAAAATAGACATGGTCCTCACCATCGTGGAACTTTAGCCCATGATTTATCATGAACTTTAGACTCCTTTTGATCAACTTTAGCAATGAAAATTGCAACAAAAATAAATAGCTAACAAAAATCTCTCTGGAGTTAAAAGTAAATTAAGATTTGTTGAATATTTCTATACTAAAAAAAATCCTATAAGAAACTAAGGGATCTTGGGGTACCTGGGTGGCTCAGTTGGTTAAGCGTCTGACTTTGGCTCAGGACATGATATCGCAGTTTGTGAGTTCGAGCCCTGCCTTGGGCTCTGTGCTGACAGCTCAGAGCCCGGAGCCTGCTTCGGATTCTGTGTCTCCCTCTCTCTGCCCCTCCCCCACTTGGGCTCTGTCTCTCTCTGTCTCTCAAAAATAAATAAATGTAAAAAAAAAAAATTAGGGGCACCTGGGTGGCGCAGTCGGTTAAGCGTCCGACTTCAGCCAGGTCACGATCTCGCGGTCCGTGAGTTTGAGCCCCGCGTCGGGCTCTGGGCTGATGGCTCAGAGCCTGGAGCCTGTTTCCGATTCTGTGTCTCCCTCTATCTCTGACCCTCCCCGGTTCATGGTCTGTCTCTCTCTGTCCCAAAAATAAATAAACGTTGAAAAAAAATTAAAAAAAAAATTAAAAACCAAAGAAACTAAGGGATCTTAAATGATCAGATGAATGAAGTTTTAGTCTTTTATATGGTTCTATTGTAACCCATTTTATTATGGCATATTAGCCATTTTTTTTTTTGATTCTGCACAGAGAGCCCATTAATTTGTGGGAGAGTTCACTTAATTATTAAAATAGTGTTGTGGGGTAAGTATTCCTTCTCCTATTTTACAAAAGAAGGAAGAAAGTCTTTCAATGATTATTTGACTTTTTAAAAATTTTACGAAAATGAACAGAGCAAGGATGCAACTTATATTTCTCATTTCAAACTGTAAATCTCTCTTCTACCAAGGATTAGGTCCTTTGAAGTTGAAGAGGAGGCCTTTGCAATGCTATTTTCAGAAAATAATACTCTACTTACAGTTCTGCTCCAGGACACTCATGAACTATATGGCATGATTTGCTCTGTTCCCGCAGAAAAGGAATTCGCCTTCCCCCATTCTGGGATTGTTGGTTGCCACAACCTGTTAACCAGTCATTCATTCTTAGCACAGAAGTGTTCTCATGTTTTTTGTGTTTTTGTTTTGTTTTGTTTTGTTTTCCTCTTGTTCAAAGGCCCCTGCTACAAGCTGCATTAAAGACAATACCAGGCGGGGCGCCTCGGTGGCTCAGTCAGTTAGGCATCAGTCAGTTAGCTCAGGTCATGATCTCACAGTTGGTGAGTTTGAGCCCCTCATGGGGCTCTGTGCTGACAGCTCAGAGCCTGGAGCCCGCTTTGGATTCTATGTCTCCCTCTCTGTCTCTCTGCCCCTCCCCACTTGCACTGTCTCTCTGTCTGTCTCTCTCTCAAAAATAAGTAAACATTAAGAAAATACTATTAAAAAAAAAGACAATACCAGGTACTCTTCAGTTTGGGATGGAAACGGTTTTCCCAGTATGATCTGACATTGTCACTAGGAAAAGCATCTATTCACAGAGAACAAGTCAGGATTTTCACAGCACGTTAGCACAGATGCAGATGAACTCACAAAAGGGGGTTCCTTAAATGCAGATCAACAAAACAAAATGTAACTACCTGAGACTAAAGTAAAGGGTGGGCGAACGTGGTCAAAGATACAAACTCCAGTTGTAAGCATGTCCTAATATAAAATAAATAAAAACATCAATGAGTGATTTCAAAATGAGTGATGTTCTCCTTAATTTTTTAACAATCATCTGAAAAAATTTTTTCTAATCGCTGATGCTCAGTTTAAAATCTGTGCTTATATGAAATGAAAGTAAATCCCTCTCAATTTAGAAAAAAAATTAAGAGAGATCTTAACATAAACACTGCTAAATCATCAGGGAGACATAAAATAATGTTCTGGAGAAGAAAATAATGTTATATATTTATTAGTCTAACAAATTCTTCAAAACAAGAGTTAATTGTTATAGAAATTGCCCATGTTATGCACCTTTATTTTCCATCGCTGCGTGTTATTTTTGTAGATTCAAAAAGAAGCTATCCTTTCTCATCAGGACATACTTGAATAAATCAGTGTTGAAAATAGACAATGCCACAAATCTTATTTATTTAAGTATGACAAGTCCTTTATTAAGCAGATGCTATTCTTTCCATACAGTCAGATAAAGCAAAATATCAAATTAATGATATTGAATTGGAATAATCAATTAACAGACTTACAGATGCATTAGGGGATGAGATTTGAACACAAGTCTCAATTATAGATAAGCAGGGAGAAACGAAGCATCTTACACCCCGAGATACACGAACGATAAATGGGGTCACCCTGCCTCCTTCTCACCAAAGTAAATGAACCAGGGAACATCTCCTGTAATTGGTTAATTCCCTAACAAAAACATTATTCCTGATTTTGCAGTATTAATGTTGGATTTTATGGTGCAAACTTTGTAAACCCATTTTCTCTGTTAAATGCTTCTGTCTCCGAGGCATCTTCTTACAACAGACAACTCAGAGAAAAACAAGACTTATTCAAGTCTGTGAGGTTGGGGCGTATCATAAAAATGCATTTCTGGTCTAGTTTGGATTTGTGGATTTGTCTCACTGGAGGGGAACGCGGATATTTTAGCAACAACGTTAGAGAGAAGATAGGTATTTAAAACATGACAAGGATAAGGGACAGGACCTGTTTTTACCTTAATAAAGGTTTTCCAATCCAGCTGAGGGAACTCTTATCATCATAATTAAAATCAGGCAGATAAATACACTTGCATTTTTAAATTGTGTCAATCTTTCACTAATGGAAAAAACGACTTCTCGCTGGTCTCAACGTGGGGATACTATAAATAACCATCCGAAAACAATCATGTGATGTGATTGTGCCCCACATTATCACTATCACAGAACATAGATCTTAATGTGCCTTTCCAATCTATTCTTGTGCTCAAATCCTTTTATTACATATAGTGAATTGCAACCAACTCAATGAGTTAAAATCCTCTTCATGTAGTAGATATTAATGAAAGATAGCTTGTCTTTCAGGCTATTCTGTGCTTGTGTACGGTAAAGACAGACACCTTTTGAATTTTGCCAGGTTTTCAGGTACAAAATAAATTTATTTTCTGGAGCATGCAATGTAAGGCCTCTGGGGTCGCCATGTTTTCATAGTTCTACAGGTGAAATTGTTTAGTATTTTACCCCTTTAGAAGTGTTACTGTCGCTCTTTTAACTCGTGAAGACCCTTTATTCCTAACAGTGACAGGTGGTGATCATTTTGCCTAATTCTGGATCTGCGTGGCACATGAGAAAAGGTATGACAAGGCCATCAGATGCCTGTATTTTATATGGAGTAAACAGCAACGAATGTAATTTCGTTTCAACGACGGAGAGGATTTTCTTTTTATATTCTCATTTTAATCAAATTAAAAATATATTGTGTGGAGTGTCACACACGTGAATCAATGAAAGCTGCCAGTAAATGTATTTCTGAAAGGTTTTAATGGAGACCAATGGAGAACACTTACCAAAATGGAACTGGAAAGCTGAGGCGTAGCATTAGAAGAAAAGAAAAAAGACCAACTTCTGAAAATTCACATTTATAAACAACCGTGACTCAGGAACCCAAATAAATACAATGGAAGTGGAAGGTGAAATAAAATGGAGTCACTTATGTTAATGGAGCCAGGAGGCCATTAAGGAGACGGGCCTTATACACTTCCTGGCTGGGTAGAACCATGAACTTTTGAACTCAGCCAAATGACAGAAATTCCAAGAACTCCAAGAACACCTAAAACTTGCTACAATATTGGCCCTTTGCTTAGAGGCAGCCTAAGCAAACCGTCTGTTAGCACACTAATTATATGCAGCCAAGAGTAGTTTTCTGCCATCAACACCAATCAAAATTCTTTGTAAACAAGTATACATGCCTTACACTTTGCCTTTAAAAACCCCTGACTTTTGTTCCTGAACAGAAGGGTTTGGGGTTTTGCTGCCCAAGTCTGTGCTCCCTGAATTGCAGTTCTGAGACCCCAAACGAGTGCCTTTGCTTTCTTTCAACGCTGCCTCTTTTCTTGGTTGACACTGCACAATTCTAAAAATGTAAATTTTTCTGAAATATCAGTGAATTGTAAATATAGCAAATCATTTTATTCCAGTTCAAAGTCAGTGCTGCTAAATATCGCAATAATTTGAAAACTTAATTAAGAAGAATAGTAAAATCGCTTATAGATCTTCAGAAAATGTTCCTAGATCGCCCGCTCTAGTGTGTGACTGTCTAAATTCAACCCTGCTTTACAGTCATTTATTCCTTCTCTATGTATCTCGATCATCCTCTAATATTTATAGAGTGGCTACTCTATCCATCCCAGGCACTGCTCTGGGTGCAAGCTCCCAAAAGAGAGACCTCTTTTCTCTGGTTTCTGAGCAGATATACACCACAGTCATTCGTTAGAGACCGACTGGTGGGTGATGTTATAGGGAGTTCAGATAAAGTGGCATCGGCCATGTCCTGAAAAATGACAAAAGCTGGACAATAGGAGTTAAGGAGTCAGAACTTTCCTCGAGGAGATAATATCAAGGGCGGAGACCCTAGGCTGCCTTTGCAGTCGGAGGAAGAAAGAGGTTGTTAGGTGTGGAGTACGTGGCACAAAGGAGAAGAGCGTACAGGAAGACCAAAGAAGTAGGCAGGGTCAGATTGTAGGGTGCTTTGGAGGCCATGAGAAAGAGTTTAGACTTATTGTGATTTCACGAATCAGTAACCAGAAGGTTTTAAAGAGGAGATGGCATGCTCTGATACATCTATTTTTTTCTTTTTTTAAGAAAGTTTTAGAAGAGAGAGTGTGTGTGAGTAGGGGAGACACGTAGAGGGAGAGAGAGAGAGAGAGAGAGAGGTGAGAGAGAATTTTAAGCAGGCTTCATGCTCAGCGTGGAGCCTGACGTGGACTCCATCCCATGACCCTGGGATCATGACTTGAACCAAAATCAAGAGTCGGACACTCCACTGACTGAGCCACCCAGGCGCCCCTCTGTTACATATTTTCACTCTGGCTGAAATTTTTTCTTTTCTCCCTGTGAAAGCCCTGTAATCAATTCAACTCTTCGTGATGATCTTTCTTTTTTCTTAACAGTGAGATAATTTACTGTCATTCTCCCTCTGTGAAAGGTGTTAGCGAAGTACAGGAATCAAACACTGTTGGGGACCACATTTATTCCCCCAGAAGACTCAAGTGTCATCTTAAAAGATCTTTCTTTCAAAGCAGTACCTTCATTGATTGTTACACTTGGAATCACTTGATTTTATATACATTCAAAAAATTTAGAGATTAAAGTCCTCACAGATTTTTTTTTTTTTAACATTTAAGAGACAGCTCATTTTAGGTCCAGTCTAAACCTCACTTCCTCTTCGAGGGTTCCCTCAATGTCTTCAACAACTGTTGCTTCCTTTCTTGTTCAGACCTGAATGTTAACTCCTTTTATATTTTGTTGTACCTGTTCATTATCTGATGCCCCAGATAGCCTGTGAGCTCCTTTAGTTAGGAACTTTGATTTTATTTATTTTTCGTTTCTTTTAGGCCAACAAGTGGCATAATCCCTGACCATAGGAAGAAACTAAATGCATTTTGGTGATTGTGATACATTCCTAAAAAGTGTTCTCTAGAAGAACTTTGTTTCCCACCAACCAGAGAAGTTCAAGGTACTCAAAAACAATGAGATTTTGATAACAGACTTGTGATGGTTTTTTCATACCCACTTTAGACTTTTATAGATGCTTGTCCACATTGCAAAAGTGACTTGCCTTTTGGTGGAATCTGAGCTTGTCATTAGTACAAACAAGAACCTTTGAATTATTCTGCAGGGGGTGCCTCTCTGATTCATGCCTCTTGGAATAATGACTCACACTACAGAATTTCCTTTTCTTTAGCTTCCAAATGAGAGGGGAGATGATATCCATAATTGAATTATTCATTTATAACTTTTTAACTTAAATTCAAGTCAGTTAACATATAGTGTAGCATTGGTTTTATGAGTTGAATTTAGTGATTCGTCACATATAACACCCAGTGCTCATCCCAGCAAGCACTCTTCTTAATGCCTATCACCCATTTAGCCCATTCCCCCACCCACCTCCCTTCTAGCAACCCTCAGTTTGTTCTCTGTATTTAAGAGTCTCTTATGGTTTGTCTTCCTCTCTGTTTTTATCTTATTTTTCCTTCCCTTGCCCTATGTTTATCTGTTTTGTTTCTTAAACTCCACATGAGTGAAATCACGATGCTTGTCTTTCTCTGACTGACTTCTTTCACTTAGTATAATATGCTCTAGTTCCATCCACATTATTGCAAATGGAAAGATTTCATTTTTTTTTTAATCTCTGAGTGGTATTCCATTGTGTGTGTGTGTGTGTGTGTGTGTGTGTGTGTGTGTTTACCACATCTTCTTTATCCATTCATCAGGGGATGGACATTTGGACTCTTGCCATAATTTGGCTACTGTTTTTTTTTAATGTTTATTTATTTAGAGAGAGAGAGAACACAAGCAGGGGAGAGACAGAGAGAGAGGGGGACAGAAGATCTCTCTGCACTGACAGCAGAGACCCGATTTGGGGCTCGAACTCATGAACCACAAGATCATGACCTGAGCTGAAGTCAGATGCTCAAACGACTGAGCCACCCAGGTACCCTAAATTTGGCTATTCTTGATGGTGCTGCTATAAACATTAGGATGCATGTGTCCCTTTGATTCAACATTTTTGTATCCCTTGGGATAAATACCCAGTAGGACAATTGCTGGATCATAGGGTAGTTCTATTTTTAATTTTTTGAGGAACCTCTATACTGTTTTCCAGAGTGGTTGCACCAGTTTGCATTCCCACCACCAGTGCAAAAAAGTTCCCCTTTCTCTTTCTCTGCATTCTCACCAATATCTGTGGTTGACTGAGTTGTTAATTTTAGCCATTCTGACAGGCCTGAGGTGGTATCTCCTTGTGGTTTTGATTTGTATTTCCCTGATGATGAGTGATGTTGAGCATCTTTTCATATGTCTGTTAGCCATCTGAATGTCTTTTTTGTAAAAGTGTTTATTCATGTCTTCTGCCCAATTTCTTCACTAGATTATTTGTTTATTTGGGTGTTGAGTTCGATAAGTTCTTATAGATTTTGGATACCTAACCCTTTATCTGATATGTCATTTACAAATATCTTCTCCCATTCTGCTGGTTACCTTTTAGCTTTGTTGATTGTTTCCTTTGCTGTACAGAAGCTTTTTATCTTGAGATCTCAATACTTCATTTTTGTTTGTTTCCCTTGTCTCCGGAAACGTGTGTAGTAAGAAGTTGTTGTGTCTGAGGTCAAAGAGGTTGCTGCCTGTGTTCTCCTCTAGGATTCTGAAGATTTTCTTACAATTGTACCTCCAAACCATAAGATACCTAGGAATAAGCCTAACCAAAGAGGTAAAATATCTGTATGCTGAAAACTATGGAACACTTATGAAACAAAATGGAAGAAGACACAAAGAAGTGGAAAAACATTCCATTCTCATGGATTGGAAGAATAAATATTGCTAAAATGTCTATACTACCCAAAGAAATCTACACATACAATGCAATCCCTACCAAAATAACATCAGCATTCTTCACAGAGCTAGAATAAATAATTCTAAAATTTGTATGGAATGAGAAAATACCATGAATAGTCAAAGTAATCTTGAAAAGGAACACCAAAGCTAGAGACATCACAATTCTGGACTTCAAGCTGTATTAAAAATCTATAATCTCAGGACAGTATGGCACTGTTACAAAGACATACATAGATCAACGGAGCATAACAGAGAACCCAGAAATGGATAGGTAACTAATCTTCAAAAAAGAAAGAAAAAGTATTCAATGGAGAAAACACAATCTCTTCTGTAGACGGTGGTGGCAAACCTGGACAGTGAAGTGCAAAAGAATGAAACTGGACCATTTTTTACGCCATACACAAAAATAAATTCAAAACGAATGTATGATTTTTTTAGACCTCCTGCTTATTATGCATGCTGAATTTCAATTCTGTGATTGTAAACTTGTAAACCTGTGCGATTTATAAATAGTGATGCATGCACTAAGAAGAAAGGATGGAACTGTGCTTTAAGGGCCTATGCTGTTAACTATTTTGCTCTCTTGGGTATGAGGACATGAATAGGGTGCCTCTTTAGGAGCAGAGAGTGGCAAGGATGGTATTTTTGCCCTGTGATCGCATGGGCTTTTTGGTCTTTGTAGTCTATTTATCACAGTATTTAGTAATTCTGCTCATGTCCCTAGAGCTGTACTTAATGAAAAAAATACAGTGGCTTGTTAGCAGTCATTTAAATAAAGATGAATATTAATTCATCTGAAATTCATTGAGTTTCTACAATGTACTAAACACAGTAAAAGCAAGACTGTGTGCTAGAGTCACCAAATCATCCTTGTTTGCCCAGCACTGTTCCAATTTTAGTGCTGAAGGTCCTGTACCCTGGGGGACTTCTCAGCCCCAGTCAACGTGGCGATCCTCTGTCCAACAAACTTTTATTTCATTATAAGATTCATTTTAATTCTTTAAAACTTTGCTCTTATCTTTACTTTTTCATCCTTCCCCTGCCAACCAAATAATATTTAGAAGATAATCAAATCAAATCTTCCTAAAATATTCACGAAGAAAATAAGGGTGAAGGACTTTTAAATGAAGTTTATTTGGTGACATGAGGGATGTGAAATCTCATACCTTTCCTTGAAGAGAGAAACAAATTTGTCACTGAGTGTTAGTAGGTCATTGACTCATTGAGCCTTGTGTAGGAAAAAGAGCAAAACTGCATTCCAGGCAAAAGGCAAAAAATACTGTAGTCTTGGGACCCCTGTAACAATGTGGATTTAGACCACTTCTATCGCGAATGCCCTTCCCCAACATTTTTTAAGTGACATCAACTTTTCTTTCAAGAGGTCATGATCAATTCAAATTCCCGTTCTCTTATGTGTGTGTGACCTTCACCACGGTTCTGTTTGTCTTTCTGAAACAATTAAAGGTGGGAGAAGGGGTTTATAATAATTAAATTTATTAAATTAAATAAATTTAATTATATTTAATTTAATTATAAATTTTATTTATTTATTTATTATTATTTAGTAATAATTTTCTTTATTAATAATAAAATAACTAATAACCAATTAATAAATTTATTATTAATAATTAAAATTACTAATAAATTTATCATTTATTGTGGGGCTTAAGTTTAAACCTCACAATAAATGATAAATTTATTGATTAGTTATTTTATTTACTTATTTTATTATTATTTATTATTATTTGTTTATTATTTATTAATTATTAAATATTTATAATTATTAAATTGAATAAATTTAATGTGAGGCATTAAATTTCCTAGAGCATGTGTGTCTAGACAAAAATAGGTATTCGATAAGCATTAAATATTAGCATGGGGCTCAACCCAGGTACTACCTTCTTATTGTGGGTTTCCTTTAACCCTGGTAAGTTGGTGATTTCTTCATTTCCTCTCTCCCATGCCCATGTTCTAGCATGAAAATTCCAAGGCTTTATTATGCTGATTTATTTACCTTTTAAAATTACACTTATTTATTTCTATTTTCGCTACTTCAAAAGTATTTCATGATTCTGTGTTTCAGATGCTTTGCACAGTGCCAGACGTATAGTAGACTCACCACATTTTTTTGGCAATATCTACTGCAGACATGGAGAGAAGAGTGATGGCAGAGAGGGTCCTCAAGGAGGTGAGGTGACCTTCAGATCTTCTCCTTAAATACTTGAGACAATAATTTAGAATTGAATAACTAACCATCTTTTATCCAAACTTGCTTCTCTTTATGCAAGATGTGCATCAATTCATGCTGACTTTCTACTTCAAAGCTCACTCTTTGGCTACAGGAGAGAGTCCATATGCTTTGCTTTGGAGACATTCCCTAGCGATTTCATGCCATGGCATCCACACCCCAATATCCCTTTACTTGGTGATTCTTCCATATAAAACCTCTTGTTCTCTCAATATCCACCCTGCTAGTCTCCATTCTTTTTCCAACTAATTAATTCTTAGTAATCCTTCAAAACTCAGTTTCAGTATTGCCAGCTCTAATGAGACTTTTGTGACCTACTCTGCCTCTCAACCTAATTGAACACATCTTTTTTATATCTTATAGTACCTCATGCACAATTCTGTTATTCCTTGTATCTCCATTGTAGTTTCCAGTTTTCCCTTGAGAGTGAAAGTTTATTCATAGAAGAAACTGACTCTTGCTTTTATCTGCAGTGCCTGGTATATAATAGATACAAAAATGGTTTTGAATAAATGTTTTTAAATCTGAAGTAGTGTATCTTAGATTCTATTTCAGAGGAGCTATATTTCTCCCAGACTGTGCATAGTGAATTGTTACATTATAGATGTGGCTTTCTAGAGTGCTCGACCAAGGTGGTGCAATAGAGTTATTGACTACAGAGTTAAAGCTTGGTTACTGGCAATACACTGGGAGTATACTGATTATGCCCATACTCTCAATTAGATGTCAACCATTGTAGTCTTATGATTCAAAATTCCATGCAGTAGCTCTCACAAAATGCCAGGTAAACTTCCTGGTTGGCAGAATTTTCCCCTTTTGAGTCAGTGATTGACCCAGGAGAAGGAAACACTACATACACTCTGTGTGTAGGTGGAGTCGAGCTCTGTTCACGAAGCCGTTTGATTTGGAGAATGCAGAGTACGCTCTGTTATCACGCCCTCATCTGTAACAGAGAGGTGACAATCTCAGACTGATGTCGAAGGAATGAAATAATAATACGTATAAAACAGGGGCGCCTGGGTGGGTCAGTCAGTTGACCATCCGACTCTTGATTTCAGCTCATGTCATGATCTCACTCATGATCCTGAGATGCAACCCGATGTCCGACTCTATGCTGAATGTGGAGCCTGCTTGGGATTCTCTCTGTTCCTCTCTCTCTCTGCCCCTTCCCCACTTGCTAGTGCGCACTCTCTCTCTCTTTCTCTCAATTAATAAACAAACCTAAAAATTACATTTAAAACAGAATATGCACTTTCTCCATTTCTAAGATTATATCCAGTATAAGTTACTGATAAGGAGTTTTTTTGTTTTTGTTTTTGTTTTGCAATTTAACACCAAATCCTTCTTTGGAAAGGAAAATCTGAATTTGTGAGCATATTTTTGTGCTTATTTCTTGAAGGAACTGAGATTGGGTCTTGTAGTTTCAGTACATCCTAGTCCTTTGGTTTGCCATTTGCCTGTGTGAGGCTACAAGACAATATTCACATAATATCTGGTCACATAAAGGGGTTCATTCCTTAATATCCAAAGGCAGTGATAGCTCAGACAGTAAACATACTCAAATATTTATTGTCAAGCAGCACGTGCCTGGTTGGATGAGGAATCCAAACTGAGACTGGGCAGTTCTAAAACTTCTCTTCCACCGTTACAACAATGTTATAGGAAATAAAAAGCCCAAAAAGTAACTAAAATAATGCAAGACTGTATGAAAAACAACTGACCAGCGCACATAGGTCCTCAGTGTTAGAACTACATAGAAACTAGACGTTGCAGACAAAAATAGGACAGATTTTCCATATATTCAGGAAAACAGTCAAAACAATTTCAAATGTTAAGTTTCTGTGACCATAACAAATCCAAAGATACAGAGGATGTGGGAAAAAATAATAACAGAAATCAGTATATGATTTATTATCAAATGAACAGCATGGGAAAGATAAGAATAGGAGAAAGGGGGGCACCTGCGTGGCTCAGTTGGTGAAGTGTCCGACTCTTGATTTAGGCTCAGGGCATGATCTCATGGTTTTTTGAGTTCAAGCCCCACTTTGGGCTCTGAGCTGACAGCATGGAGCCTGCCTGGGATTGTCTCTGTCCCTCTCTTTCTGACCATTCGTTGTGCGCTCTCTCTCAAAATAAGTAAGTAAATAAATAAATAAATAAACTTAAAAAAAGATAAGAGGAAGAAGGAATCTCTTTTCTCTCATGCGAGTAATGATTAACCTCAGGGCTGCACCTTGCATAATCTTTGACTTCTTTAAGAAGCTGATTTCAGATCCACCTGTCACAACACTATTTCCGTGGATATGACAGAGTTAAAATGAAAGAGGAATGATGTATTCTAAAGGTTAACTGATATTTCTGCTTATTGTGCAACACTTGATCTATGAGGTTATACTTGGCCTGGGGTAGATTTGAGTTGGTTTATAGACTTTGATTCTACGTAGCTAGAAGAACATATAAGTAGGAAACCAAGTTAGTGGTTTCTCTATGTCAGGGTGAATCACACATACTCTGATTTCATTCCAGACAAGCACATACTCCCTGGTGGGTGCATTGGACAGGTTGGGGCGGGCTGAGAAGTTGTATGTAGGCAGCTGTTTGATTCCCAGTGAGACAGCAAATGCTGAATTGCTTGTCCCGTATTCTTCTGTAAAGCTATTTAAAAGCTCCTAGTGTCTCATGAGTGCCATCACTAGCATGAACTTGGTGGTGGTGTTTGGGTGAGGTTTTAAGATGGGTACAGACTCAGAGATCTTGAGAAGCAGATGAGAGCATTTCATGTAGATGCACTAGCAGGAATTTTATACTGTGCAATGGTAAAGGTAGACATGTGTGAGCATGTTGGAGAGGTTGGAGTTTGGCTGGAGTGGAACGGTCCTGAAGTTGTGTTGTAACTGTCCCAGTGAGACAACGTCAGGTGGATGAAGGGGAAGAGGCTGAAGGAGTGGGATGGAAGATGGGCAGGGGTGGAAGAGTAGAAAAGAGGGCCTAGCATGTAAAAGGGACAGAGGCATGAAAAGTAGGGTGACTTGGAAGAATGATATGGGAAAATCCATTGTGGTTAAATGGTAAGGCCTTTTATTGGAAGATTTCGGTATCCTAAGGCCATTGGGAATTTCCTGGTTATCCCTGATATGATGGGTCAATAAAAATGCCTACAGCTTCTCAAGTATGAATACATAAAGAGAAGATAGTTTAAAAGGATACATTATCTTTACTCTTTAATCCAGAAATGACAATTTCATGCAATACTATGTTTTCACTCAAAACCCTCCCCTTCCACTTAAATATCTACAGCTCCTAGTTTTCTTAATTATTTCTTAAGTTTTGAAGGTTAAAGGAGGATTTAGATATTCTATTAAATAATTGAAAGTAAGAGAAACCCTGGGTTATGACTGGGCTTTATCCCAGTGATTACCAAACACATGCTCTCTAAATCATTAGAGACCACCGCTTTGAGTTTTCTTCTTTGATGGTAAATAATGTGTTCTGCATCTTACTATAGCTGCTCTAACATTTGGATTAGTTCCCACAAATCTTTTGGGCCATAGGGACATGAAATGGAAGCAAGATTTTAGTCTATCCTCCATAATTAATTATCTGTATCTCAGAGGAAGCTACTTCATCTCTCTGGGATTCTTCTTGTTCATCTGTAAAAGTAGGGAGAGAATAAACCCTGAAAATGAGATAATGGATGTTCAACCCAAAATTTCCTTGGCATGGATAACATATTATACAGATATGCCATCTTTAGGACAGTAGCTAAACCACTGTCCATCTTAAAACAAAACCAATTCCACACTTTTGTTGCATGATCTACGCACATGTGCACACACACTCCCACACATATATATTATTCTGACTAATTCATTTTGATGCTTTTCTATACTGAATACACTAATTGGTTGATTTTTTACATTTGTTTTTTAGAGTATACCTTCTAAAAGCATGAGCTCTGTGCTTTCCCGAATGTGACTTGAAGGCTTTTACTAATAGTCTGTAGATAGTCAAAACATTTTCAGCTTGAGGAATGAAGTTGGCTCAGTCACCCGCATGTAGCATTTGAGCCGGTATTGGAGATGCATTTATGCCTTGCATGGTAACAATTTAATAACAATTTTAATAGGGCATCGTAAGTGTTGGCATGACTTTTTACGAAATACGAAATTTGTGATCAATCTGAATTTTAATTTTATAGTAACGTTTTATCCTTATGCCAACACTTTTAAATTCTATAATGTACTCGGATCTGGATTAGAAAATAAGACTCCTAAGCACCTTCCCAATCTTTAAATACGTCGTGTTGTAGCCCATTCTTAGCTTTCCTCACTACCCAGAACTTAAAGATTTCTGGCAGCCTGCTGGGGACTAGTAAACTAGAAAGTGAATTAAAAAGTGCTATGCATAATTAAGTGTAAATCAGTTAGGTACATTATTTAGCTGCTTTAACGACAGGATCAACTCAGTGAATTGGACGGATTTTTTTTAAGAGTCAGGCTGTACAAATATTTCTTTGCCCAGGGTTAAGGCATTAAAACATTGAAACAATTATTTTTAATACCTCTCTATGAAAAGAAATGGACGGCCTGCCAAGAATAAGCTTAATGGCCATATATATATATATGTATATATATATATATATATGAACAAAAAGTCATAAAGATTTGTCTATTACTTAAGTCTATTAAAAATCTATTAATAGTTATGAATATTAATTGTCATCTCAGAGATGCAGACATAATCACAGTCAGGGTCATAGAACTTTTGAGCAAGAAAATAGGACAAAAAAATCAAATCAACTTATGTTCAGGTTTTAATTATTTTGCTTGTGACTCGATGGCATGACACTGGATTTTATTTAATTTTTTTGTATTTTGGAGAATGGGTCTGAAGGGAAATAAATTATTTGGTTTTGATGTTCCTCAGCAGATGATTCTGCAGGTAGCTTACCACTTTTCACTTCCACATTTGCTCTGTTTGGGGTGAACAGAATTAAAAAATATTTCTGGTGGACATATGGAGAGTAGGTGTGAAGCAATTCTCACTCTATTAACACATTTCTTGACAATATCTCACTTTGGTCAAGAAATGATAGCAATTTTCAAGGAGCTGAGAAGTGTATAACCCGGAGGTGACACATGTCCTAGAGATGGTTCAGGCAAAGCCCAGAATTATGTGAGCTTCTCTTTAAATAACTTGGATTGCCGTCCAAAGAGTTTGACTGAAGAGAATAAGTAGAAGTTGATAGCTTTAAGGCAATTTATGTTCAGTTAAAAAAAAAAAAAAAAAACAAAAACAAACACAAAGTTTCCCACCATGAAGTAACACAAGGCTTTTGAGGCTGAATTGAGGCAATGAGTTCCTCAAAGGCAGAATTTGGAAAAAATGTGATGTCTGATGTAATGGGCATCTTTAATACAGTGAAATGCAATATCCTACATAGGAAAATAGATTGTTCTGGCCTCTGTTTCTCCTATTGTCGCCTTTGTTGTGCATCTGACACCGGCTTAAAAGACACAGGCAGAAAATACCATTCCCACCCAACAGAATGCTGCTGGATATTTTTTAAAGTGTGTGTTTTCTTTTCACAGACTCTCAAATGTTATCTGGAAGTAACCGGGGACAGCTTTTACAGGTATGGAAAATATATTTTCTCATTAAATCTTATAAATGTTTTGAAATGAAAACTTTCTCCCAAGAGACCAGAGTTGGTGAAATATAATATAACTATAGGTTGGTAATTTTGGACACAAAATGATTGGTAAAGACAGAAGTGGAAAAAGCGAACCATTTACCAAATGTCTCTTTAGTTGTTTCCATACTCCTGCAGCTAGGTAGGTATCATCACCGATTTAGTGTAAAAATCTCTGGGCTCCTTCCAGTGAACCATGTCTATGAGATGAATGTTTATGAGACTTTTGTCCACCAGTTAATAAAACATCTTGAATTAAAAAAAAGGGGGGGGGGAAGAAGAGAGAAGGAAAAGTTGTTCTTTCTATAGCTTTGTATTAGTGGCTTGGGGCACAAACTGTCCCATAGACCCATTAGATTAAAAACAGCTGGATGATTTAGATTGTTTTACTTATTTTTACTGAAGAGGGAAAGAGGGTAGGCAAGTGCCACGCACATATAGTCTATGGATCTAGGGATAACAAAGCAGTTAGCAAAAGACACATTGATGGAGTGTGTTTAAGGTTGGCTAAGCAGTAAAGGAAAACAGAATCTGCTTTGACATAAGCTGAGTGAATTGTTAAAATACAGCACGTGTGCATGCACATAAAAGAAAATCCCTAAAATTGTAACTGTGGCTGTGACTTTCACCAGAAAAAGTGACTTGTTATGTGAGATGACATAGGAACCCACTAAACTGGGATTTACCTTGGATTTCAATTTTTTTTCCCTTTGCCTTGATTTTATCACGGGGATATTGGGTGATAAATTCATTTAGATTCCCTTTGTAACTTAGTAATTGGTATTAAATGTGTTTGGACTCCTAACCTACCACAGAATCATGGCTCTGAGATGAGCGGTATGAATCATAAAGAAAGGAAAGCCAACAATTAATTATAAAGAACCTGTCTTATACTCTTAACAAGTTTCTTCCTTTTTCTCCAATAGGTTAATGTTTTCTTAAGTAGTGTTTTACTTGATCCCTGGTAGGCTAATAATAACAACTATATACCTTACAATAAATACTCTTATTCTGATCTTTAAGTCCCAATCATTTCCTTTAGTCTTTTGATTGAAACTTTATTTATTATTTTTCAAATAATAACTGCTTTAAAAATTCTGGTAATATAGAAATGAACAAAAAAAGCAATTGTCAATCATTCAATAACATGCTATACAGAAATAAACATATTTTACATTAAAGTGAATATCTTTCTCATCTACTTAATTTCGACAAGTGTTTTTAACTGAGGTTTTTATCTTATTAAGAATAATACTAAATTAAGTTAGTAAGCAACCAACATTAAAACAATGGAATAGAATAGAACAGAAGACTCATTCACATGACATGGGGTAAGTGTACTGAAATTACTGAAATTTAGTTGCTTGTGTGTTTGCATGTATGTGTGTTTGCATGTGTGTGTGTGTGTGTGTGTGTGTGTACTCCCTGATGTATATTTTGTTTTGTCCTGTAGTTCATAGTCAAATATATTTGAAAGCTAATGACTTGGACAATGAGTTCAGTGGACGGAGGCAGTCTTGATCTGAGAGAGCAGAACTGGAGACTATTACTTTGTATAATTACATTTGAAAATGAGACAAGATCAGAGACCAGAAAAGAAAGAGAGAATCTGTATTGATAATCTCAATACTCAAAATTTTAAAACATGTACTTTATAATGGGGATATTCAGTGGCCAGTATAGTATAAAGCATAGAGAATAAGGAATCAGAAAATATGAACTTAACACCGGATGCATCTTCTACTAGGGAGAGCTTTGGTGAGCTGCATGCACCCTGGAATTATACTTGCTTTATCTTTAAAAGACATTAAAAATATTTCTCATAAGCTGGTCTGCGTGCATCAAGCTTGTAACTAGGATAAAACAAATTACTTGAAAACATTTTGTAAAGTATAAAGCTGCAAGTAAGCGAGTAACATATTATTTAATTTATTCTTGGATTTACCCATTGCCTGAACAGGAAAGGGACTTCACAAAATGACACTGTGTAAACCTATTAAGCTTTTTTTTAATGATAAATTTTGCATCCACATAAAGACATAATGGAACCAATGTTAATTCCTAAAATAAAAAAAAAATAGCTGCATGAGGAACATCCAAGTGAGAAACGTGATTATCTGAGAAGGGTTGCCTAATAGGATGTACTCCAAGATTAAAAGTGCAAACACAATGAGAAAAAGTACCACCTGACTGGGAAGATTGAGATCAGATGATTCGAATGGCTGATGGCAGAGGCAGGTTGATAAAAGGCAAGCAAGATAAAAGATCGCAGAATCAAAGCAGGAACTTTTGATTCTCAAAAGTGAGGTGCAGAGGCATTTGGAGCATGAAAGATGCGGTTGTTATATTAAAAAAAAAATCTATAAAGGCCTTTAAGCCAATGATGTTGTTGTAGGACAAGAGTGAAACAAGTCAGTGAGTTTTATTGTAAGAGGTTGGGAAAAGGAAATCGATGTTTTCTTTATCAAGGGCTGGTTCTCCCTCCTTTGAATTCTGTGTGAAGTCCTAGTCATATGTATAAACTCTACCCAGGGTTGTAAAAAAGAGATCGGGCTTCAAGTACTGGTGCGGGTGAAAAGTTGAGATTTGATTTTTTTCTCAATTCAAAGTGAACATTGTCCTGACTAGACGGGATTTGGGGAATTGAGCGTCCATAGCTCGATCAGACCACATTCAGTAACTTTGAAAAAACGATGCAGAATGCAAAATGCCATGATGTGTTTAAGAAGTTTTGAGTTGAAATGCTTTGGAGATTAAAACTCAGGCCTCACAAGCAGGCAGAAAGATGAGTTTATTATTTTAATGGTTAAGAAAAAGTATTCCCTGGTGAATCAAAACTCAGCTAACGCGTTACTGAAATGATGCGGCTGTTTTATCATGGATAGAGTATCAGGCTAGAAGTGAATGTTCAAAAGGGCATTGTTTTCAAAAATAATTTTGAGAACGACTATAAATACCATTTTAACCACTCATATAAATAATTTTACAATGCTGTATCAAAAATAGCTCATTTACCAAGTATCTTTTGGGTATAAAATTTACAAAAATACTTTGGATATCCGATTTCTATTTAGTAAAACAACACCGAGAGCTTCTTACAATTACTTTATAAACTAGAGATCTGGGGCTAGATCCAACAGGGGTACACAGCTGGATTCTGTAAATGTCTGAGCAAGTAATCAAAACTTCTTTATGCTTAAGGGTTTTTTTTTTTTACCTTCCTTTCTCCCTTCTCCTTCTCCTTCTATTAGACCTACTTCCAAAGAAACGCATGACCTTGTAAAGAAAGGAGCAACCAGGCAGTGTATGGAAAAGGCCCAGGGTTGACAGACAGAAACCCTGAATGCTAGCTTTGCCTCTTTCTTTTAGCTAATGTATATTTGGGGAGTTCTGTCATTTCTCTGCCAGAGTGACAATTAAACATGATGCTCTCTTCCCCTGAGCAGTGGAAGTGCAGAATTTGGGGGAAGCCTATTGGAATCATCACATGCAAAAATTCACATTTCTGAAACAGGACTTAGTGATGAAAATATGGCCCCAATTCTCAAGTCTTGAAGTTGAGATAATTCAGAACCACTGGTTCTAGGTTTATGACAAAAATGGAAGCCCTCCAGAATCAAACCCACTGGTACTTAGAAATACTGCATAAATAACATTTGTAAAGCATACATCATACATTTAATACCAGCAGCCTTCTCAATTCAAAAATGTGACATACATATTAAAAATAGAGGGGCGCCTGGGTGGCTCAGTTGGTTAAGTGTCCGACTTTGGCTCAGGTCATGATCTCATTGTTTGTGGGTTTGAGCCCCACGTCAGATTCTGTGCTGACAACTCAGAGCCTGGAGCCTGCTTTGAATTCTCTCTCTCTCTCTCTCTCTCTCTCTCTCTCTCTGTTTTCCCCTGATCATGCTCTGTCTCTGTCTCTCTCTCTCTCTCAAAAATAAAATAAAAACATTAAAAAAATTAAAAAAGTAGGAAGTCATTGTGCTACTTATTAAAGCATTAGTAGTAACTTTCATAAAATGTACACACTTTGTTAATATCTTTTAACAAATTTTAAAAGAATTAATGACAATTAAACATAATTTGAGGAAAAGACTGAGCAAATTATTTCAGGAAACATTCCTGTAAGCTTTCATAATCTAAAACAAACTTCAAAATGAGGTAACCAAATGTACCAATGAAGGGAAATGGCTTTGTAATGAAGACCTAAAGATATCTGTGAAAAATATCTTGAGTTGGTAGATTTTATCCCAACTATTACAAGATGCTCAAGTTTAAGAAGCTTAACAAATCAATTAAATGTTACTTGAGTTAGATAGGAAGGAAAAAAGGAGGAAGGATGCGAAGGAAGAAGAAAAGAAGGGAGGGAAGGTGGAAGGAAGGGAAAGAAAGAAAAGAAAAGAACGCAAGAAAGAAAGAGCAGAAAGAAAGAAAGTACGACTCTTCCAGAGATAAATGAAAACCAGAGCAACTAGAATTGGAACTGAACCTCAGAAGCTTCTGGAGATGGGCATGCATGCCACACACAGCATCGTGATCCTGCAAACCCCAAAGTCAAAGAAGACATTTTAAAAGCAACCAGGAGGGAATGACAGTTTATCTTTAAAAGAGCAATTATTATTAGACTGATAGCAGACATATCAAGACCACCAATTTAAGACAGAGAGGCCATACTATATGCTCCTCAAAGGGTCAAGAAAAGAAAACAAATCTGTCTGCAGCACCTAGTAGAACTGATGTTCAGGAACAAGTGTTGTCTTAAGTTGGTTTCTGAAAAAGCAGACGATGGAATGAAGATTCATTTGAAAATCATTTGTTAGGAAATCTTGCTAGGAAAAATTGGTAGGACTGGGAATGGAAGGAAGATTTAATTTTTTTTTGAGATTATTTATTTATTTTGAGAGACAGAGAGAGAGGGAGAGAGAGAGAGAGAATGAGTGAGGAGGGGCAGAGGGAGAGGGATAGAGAGAATCCCAAGCAGGTTTCATGCCCACTGCAGAGCTGATGTGGGGCTCTATCACACTATCCCGGGATCATGACCTGAGTCAAAATTAAGAATCGGACACTGAACCGACTGAACCACCCAGGTGCCCCTAAAATTTTTAATAAATAGTGCTAGAAAATCAAGTATCCATGTGAATGAAAATAATTAATCTAGAAGGTATATACCTAAATATGAATTTTAAAAAGCTTCTAGAAGAAAATTTAGGAGAATACCTTTATATCTTTGAATAAATTCTTAAACGGAACACAAAATGCACTAATCGTAAAAAACAAGTTTAATACATTAGAGTTAATGAAGACAGAAAGAGTATCTGTTCACCAAAAGACACCATCAATCAAGTACAAATACAAGCTACACACTAGGAGAAAAATATTTTCAGCACATATATCTAATAGAGAATATGTAAAACTCTCCAAAAACAGTTATTAAAAAATTAAAGCTATTTTTGTAGGGATTTCTTTAGCTTGAGGCATTCATGTTCGTTATCTCCTCACATGCTGTGCAATTTTTATCTTATTTGCTAAAATTTATTTGGATGATCACACCCTGCTACAAGTGCGGGCAAGAAAGACACCCTTTATTTTCATTTTGGCCATGTGTCCAGGTAAAATTCAAGGTGTTTTTACTAGGAATTTTGGGGAATGTGTATAGAGTTAGGTAGGTAGCAATCCTTGAAAAACAATTTTGATGTGCACGTTGTGACTAGCATGTTATTCCATTAATTTACTGAAGATAACTTTTATGCTATTTTTTCCCTACGTGCTGGATGTGGGACAGATTTAGAAATTAAAAGCTAAATAAAACATGGTCCCTGTTCTCAAGGAGATGAAGATGCATAAAATAATCTTAACATTTTTTATTAAGATATATTGATATTTGAGTTCACGTTTGGAAAAGACTCCTTCCAGAAGAGCTTTCAATAATTTCACTAGGAAATATCTTTTTTAAACATTTTTTTAATGTTTATTAATTTTTGAGAGGGAGAGTGAACAGGGGAGGAGCAGAGAGAGAGGGAGACACAGAATCCGAAGCAGGCTCCAGGCTCTGAGCTGTCATCACAGAGCCCGATGCCACAGGGCTCGAACTCACAAGCTGCGAGATCATGACCTGAGCTGAAGTCAGACGCCCAACCGACTGAACCACCCAGGTGCCCCGGAAATATCTTTTAAAATGGAGGAAACTCATTGACACGGTCATAAAGCTGGAATATTTTAGGTACCATGGAAGAAAATGAGCAATTCCATTTTCCTGGAGAAGCATGAATGTAATAGACCTTAATTGTCAGATCTGGGCCTTTACATATTAAGGAAGGAGAACCCCTAAAATTCCTAAGCCATGATGGATAAATGATGTGTGTGCATGTGTGTGTATGTGGAGTTCTCTATTAATCTGGGTTATATCGCATTCTTGAAGTCACGTTAAAAATACTTTTAGAATTAATGATGTGGTAGAAACAGACTAATGTGGTCTCTAAACTTCCATGATAATTATAGGCTAGGGTTAGAGATAGACCATTTTTATACCAACTTCTCTTGTAAAAACATTTCATCTGAAGTTTCAAGCAGACCTTCCCCCTAAAGACGGTGTATTATTTTATGAATCTTTCCCCACCTTCTTGAAACTACGTGAAATTCATAGTAAGATTATTAAATCATAGTTTCGTAAAAATAAAAGTACAAGAATGAGAGAGAAGGAAAAGAGACATTTCAAAATGATCATGGAATTTAGAAAATGCACAAATGAGCACAAAATAATATGGCGGACTTCAAAACACTGAACTCTAAACCAGCAATAGGAAACTTGAGCACTGACTTACACTGCAGAACTACCAGAAGATTCGAGGATTCACAATGCCAGATAGCTTCCACAAGTGGGATGAAGAGCTGAACATAGTAGGATTGGTCAAAAGTTGCCTAAAGAAATTGGATACCCACGTCCTTGCCATCATTCTGTGTAGCGCAATTCCTGCACCCTCTATTACTTTCAAAGATACTAAATGCTTAGTCTCTGGAGGAAGTAAAATAGAATGTTTCTGGAGTAGATGGCAGACCAGCCATAAACAGTTTGATGGGAGCTAATAACACAAATTCCAAGTTGCTTCTCTCTGGAAAGAACATTGCCCAAGACCCTGATGGATACTAGAGCAAAACTCTAAATTCTCCATAGAGGAATGATCCTACTGATGTGCTGGTTGCTCTCAGTCATCTTTGTAATCTCCCACATCTAAGTCTGAGGGTGCAGCCCAAGGTTCATACACAAGTGAGGAAAGCCTCACTAGGAAAGATAAAACCCACACACACATGGAAAGAGAAATCTACTTGGAGGAAATAGTCTGCTTACGGAAATAAAACTTAAAAAAATAGTATCATCAGGAACGGAAGACTTTATAAACTATAAAATTATGGAATGTACTAAAAAGTAGAGCTACTGGATAGATTGATGGTAGAAAATAAGAAATGAGAGATCAGAAAATTATGGAACTAGTCCAGGAGGTTCAAAATGAATAAATGCATTACAAACAAACAAACAAACAAATGACAGAGGAAGAAAGAACAACCAACAAAACAAGAGAAGGAAATGCCCAGGAAAAAGGAAAGCCATATATTTCCAGATTGAAATATTTGAATATTGAATATTGAAAGAGACCAAGTGCGCAAAACAAAATTAGAAATTCGACCCACGCAAGTATATTGTGATGAAATGTCAAAACTTTGAAGCAAAGAGATAATCTTCTCAGCTGAAATGGAAGAATATAAAACAATTATAACCACAACAAAGAAAAATGGTGAGGAATAAAAAGGATATCAAGCTAAAAGCTTGGAGAAAATGTACACTTCAAAAATTGAAAGGAAAAAGATACACATTCTAGAGTTCTATTCCCAGTGAAATTATCAATATGGCATGAGCACAGAATAATTAACTCTAGGCACATACATATAAAATCTGAATCTAAATCTGCATCCATACCTATACCTATACCTGTACCTATATCTACCTCCCAGTTGTCCTTCATCAGAGAACTACTATAGATGTATTAAACCAAAACAAAAAGGTAAAACAAAAAAGAAAAAGGGACAGACTACAGAAAATCGGTCATTTATATACAGAAAAATTAAGTAAAAGGAATACTCAGAACAAAGGTGAAAAGAGAGACCTGTGAACTCTCCTTAGCAAGGAGTCTATCAAGATAATGCACAGCAGGTGACACCCATGTGAGTCTTCTCTAAGAAGATGTGATGGGTAGGACTCCTGTGTCATTAGAGAAAACTATTGGACAATAGAGAGTTTGGGATCAACTCAGTGATTATGTTGAAAAGTAAGCTAACCAATGTGGTTTGATTATGTATAACTTTACATAGGCATTGTTAGGTTAATACTGAGTAAATATGAAATCATAGCATGGCTGTGTTGTGAGACTGAGAAGGGGACATGAGAAGGACGTGTATGTGCGATGGGTGCAGCTGAAACCTCATTCTCCATTATGGGACATCAATAGTTCATGCTTAACACGAAATCATTAGATAGCAATATAGGTATGCCCTGTAAGTAAATAAAGGTAAATTTCAAAAGAATTAGAACCCAATAGAATCAAAGTGGTTGTCTTTGGGGAGGGGGGATCAAGCTGGGGGATGGATGGCAGTTACTCTTTCTAAAAACAAACATTGTTAAACTGACTCTAAATTATATACGTGCACAGCTTTGATACAAAGGACAAAAATTAAAACGGAACTAAGACATTTCAGAAAGGACTTTAGGTAATGCATGGTTATCATCAGTTAGCATAATGTGGGGAAAAGTATTCTAGCTTATGAGCAAGATACCACTGAGTTCAAATACCACGTTCACCACTATTTAACTATGTAGCTATGAAAACAACGACATAATTTATTTAGCCAGTATTCACTGAATACTAGACACCTTATAAAGTTATCATTCTTATCACCCTTAGTCTTTATAACTACACTATTAAATAATTACTATTATTGCTCATATGTTTCAGAGAAAATGCGAGCCTTTAGAGAATTTCTTTTTGAATTGAGGTATAGTTCACACACAATATTGTGTTAGTTTTAGGCGTACAACATAGTGATTCAACAACTCTATACATTATGCGATGCTCATTGACCATTAGTGTAGCTAACATCTGTCACCATACAATGCTATTAAAATACCATTGACTATAAAGCTAGGAAGGGAGAGTTTCAGGCATATTGGTCCCATGTGTTTCTGGATATAAAACTCTATAGCTGTCTGGAATGGTTAAATGTTTGCATTAGTTTGGGTTTTCACAAAGCAGACTCCAGGCAAGGATTTGAGTATAGGTGGTCTGGAGAGGAGCAAGGATACAAGAGGTAGGGGTGGCAGGCATCCAGCAAAGGGTATTATTTAGCCAGCAGCCACACTGGGTCACTAAACCTTAATCCCGCTCTGGAAATTCAGGAATCGGGGGTAAGACTTGCTTCAGAGGTATCCCACAGAAGGGTCCACAGAGAGGGAGAATTTTGTATAAAATTCCAGCTGTCATTGGTTGAGAGGTTCTAGGGAGATGGGGTTGTTAATTCCATAGAATTTCTGGGCAGGAAGTGTTTGGTGGCCAATCTTCTGTTTGAAAAAGAAAGGAAAGGAAGGGAAAGGAAAGGAAAGGAAAGGAAAGAAAAGAAAAGAAAGGAAAAGAAAAGAAAGGAAAAGAAAAGAAAAGAAAAGAAAAGAAAAGAAAAGAAAAGAAAAGAAAAGAAAAGAAAAGAAAAAAGAAAGGAGAAAAGAAAAGAAGAGAAAAAAGAAAAGAAAAGAAGAAATGCAAGTTTTGGGCAGTTAGAAGTCAGGCTGGAGATCTCTTACGTGGTAAAGGCTGGGGACATGGACGAGGCACTGGCAGCATTTTCCAGAGGCCACTAAGAAATAACCCCACATCTCAGCTGATCAACAGAACAAAAGTGTGTTTCTTGTTCCCATCACAACTTAATACAGTAGGGAGTTGGGGGGGTGGGGGGCGCACGGTCATTCATAGCCCAGGTTTCTTCCATTTAGGCGTTCTGTGGTCTTTTGGTTTTAGTCTTCTGGATTCATTGCATCCAGCCAGCCAATGAGCCAAAAGAGGGAATTCTGCAGGAAGTTTTATGGGCAAGTTCTCTAAGAACCTCAACACTTCTGCCTGTACACCTTTGGACAAAACTCAAACACAAGACTGAATCTTGTCAGGAAGCATTAGAAATGTAGTCTCAATGTTTGTCCTGAAAGAAAAAAAACCCTCACATTTGGTGAGAGTCAATCACCGTCATCAAATACTACTTCTCATAAGCTCACCTTGATATACTTAATAAGCATGTATGTGCATACACATACACACATACATGCACATATACATGTATCTATTGCTCTACCTGGCAATTGCAAGCTATTCAGTAAAAATTTTCCCTCATAGAAACCATTTTCACACATAGACTCAAAATTTGGTTTCATTTCATATTAGAAATAAACACATTGTATTTGACTTTCACTGGGTTGAATTTACCTTAGGGTAAGGTAGGTTTCATTTGCCTTAATTCATTCAGCAAATTAAGTGACGGCATTCTATAAAGGTATTTAACAAAATTTTATTAAATTTTTATCCCATTAACAAAATTTCATTTGCCATTTTGACTTAAGAAATCAACAAAATATTATTGCACGCATTTATTTCTCCTAAACATTAAAGAATAATTAAAAATATGTGCTAGCATGAACATTTTCGAAGAGTGGTTCTGTGAACATTTTAAAATGCTATCTATATGTCAGCAGAGACACATTTCCCTGTATTGAGAGTATTCCCGCATGGCAGATCATTTTCACATTGCACAGGACGTATTTTGGCTGTTGCTGTTGAATTCACCTTGTTGTGCTGAAAGCCTCATGTGTTTGAGTATAAAAATATCTGTGGGGCGCCTGGGTGGCTCAGTCGGTTGAGTGTCTGACTTCGGCTCAGGTCATGATCTCATAGCTCTGAGTTCGAGCCCCGCATCCGGCTCTGCTGACAGCCCAGAGCCTGGAGCCTGCTTTGGATTCTGTGTCTCGCTCTCTCTCTGCCCCTAACCCACTTGCATTCTTTCTCTGTCTCTCTCAAAAATAAATAAACATTAAAAAAATTTTTTTTTAATTTTAAAAAATCTGAATTTCAGTGAACTAAAGTGTTGACCTAGAATTTTTTTTAGTAAGTAAGGATATAATAAAAAAATTAAAATATATACAAACCATAACAGACTCTTGAAATATTGCAACTATAAAGTTAATTTTGAAAAGTGAGAAGGTAGGGCTGTATAAGGTTTAGAAAAATCCTATAATATTAACTTCCTGATTTGGCTGCCAAGGAAGCAAATTGCACAAATGGAACTATTATTTATACAAAATTCTTCATTTTTTTTTTCAACAGAGAGAGAGAGAGAAAGAGAGATCCAAAAGAGGATAGATGATAGAAATATCAAAATTTGGGCCCATATCATACCTCAGTGAGTTGTCTTTTTTTCCTGTCTTATGAAAAAAGAGGACAAACACAGTGAATTTTCTCTTGGGAGAGAATCTACTTTATTCATTGCCTATGACGGTCTAGCTCTGGAAATGAATATGGGTGCCATTGCTAAACTCAAACTCAATGTTTTTCTAGCTTAATGAGCCATCAAGCCAACACATAAATACCTAGTAGGGTATATATTATTATTACGCTCCGATTTGCTATGGGTGGACAATTTGTGGTTGGAACACTTTGTATGCTCATTGATTTGGATGACCTAGACTAGTGATCCTCAATCAGGGGTGAGTTTTTCCCCCAGGGGAAATTTCTGGAGACATTTTTGGTTGCTAAGACTGTAGGGGGTTGCTTGTGGAATCTAGTGGTCGCGGCCAAGGATACTGCCAATCATCCTACAATGTGCAGGACAGTTCCTCACAACAAAGAATTATGTGGCCTCATGTGGATTTAATGCAGAGGTTGAGAAACACTGACATAACTCTAATATTTCCTATATGTAATGTGTGAAAAGAGTCTCTACTTCATGAAAAGATTAAAACTCAGAGTCAAGTATAAATTCATCAGGTCCTACTTCTGTCATAAAACAGCCGGTAACTGATGATGCATGGATTTGGAATTCATTTCTCCCTGCTCTAATCCCTCCCATTGAGAACAAATTACCTACCACTTAATTCTCTTTTGTTTTGCTCTGTTTATTTGTGACCGTCAATTTCTACACACTCTCTATGCTTGACCCGCCTGGCACCAATCCCTCTCACAGGTGTGCTGGCCCCATGTATAACTCAGTGATCATTAACCCTTCAACTTCAGGAGATACACAAACCAGTGGAGTGAGTCCCTTGCGTAGGGAATGTGACCTTTCATTTCTCCACGGCCCCTCCTCCAATTCCCTCCAGCTTATTTCACTCCATCAAGCAGCCACGGTCATGGGAGAATGAAGGAGACATCAGACAGGCCAGATGGCAACGCCTTCTCCTCTGGTTTCGCTTGTTGCTTCCTACTCTCTTTCCTATTGCTTCATCACTTGGCTTGAAAGTCTCACCAGGGGTTCTGATATGGCCGGCTGAGTATTGCATCAGTTCGTTTACGAATGATGAACTTGGTACTCGGTATTAATGTTTCGTATGAACAATGTTGCCTTGTAAATCGGGCAGGTTGTGAAGCTGGAAGTTTGGCCTAAAACCAGCTGGAACGGTCCTATTTTAAGAGTCTTGACTTTGTGTTACTGAGAACGTGGAAAGTTTTGGATCAGGAGCTATCTTATCTGTTTTAATGTGTTGTAAAATTATTCATATTTCGGCTAGTTGGTTCAACTAGTTGAGGTAAACACCCATGAACTATTCTGGAAAGTAGTTTCAAAAGTGGGGAAAACTTGTTTAAGTCCTATTTGCAGTCACATAATTACAGAAACACAGCTCATGCTTGTGCCATATAGAGAGTCACATCCAAAAAGTAACCGGAACCTGAGAACTGGAGTTTTATCATTTGAGGAGGTAATATATTGAAAGAGAAACAAGATGTGGTCTTTGAAGTCAGATAGTTCTGACTTCAAATCATAACTCTGCCGCTACCTCTAATCACTACCTATATTCTAGGGAGGGTTATTTCATCTTTCTGAGCTTCAGGTTCTGCATCTGTAAAACAGAGAGGGTTCCTCCAAACTCATAGTGTTATAAGCATTATAACGTGAGTGTATAATATTTAGTTACACATCTAAGCATATATAAATAAATGCATATGTATATAAATGTGTATACAATATTTACATACATGTTTATACACATGTATATGGACGTGAACATGCATGCACACATCCACACATGTCTCCTAGTATAGTTACAGGTGCCTCCAAAAGACGTTGGTCCATTTTCACCTCTGTAACAGAGCCAAGTGCAGAACTGTAGAATTGAATAAACGTTGGACTAGCATTAAGACTTAAGATAAACCTCAATTTCGAGCTTGGGTCTTTTTCTTTCCAGTTGTCTGAATTTAGATAGCCAGCCAACTTCTCTGGGACACAATTTCCTGAGTAGTAAAACAAGGCTACTGGAACATTCAATGGCTTCATACCATTGCATGCTTTTGGACGACTAACCATGGGGCTATATCTTCAAATTGAAGCTCACTTAGAATCCCAATATGTAAAAGAGATAATTTGTGGAACTCTCTAATTCATGGGGGTTGAGAAAGGCTCCTCTGCGGGAGCTGCAGAGTACAATTTGGAAATCATTAAGCTTTAGGACCCTCCAGGGTCTTTCGGTTCTAAAATACCCTAAGTAACAAGTGTTAGCTCAGACTTGGTCCTGCTTAAAGATAAGGATTGATTCATATTATTATTCTAACTTGACCAGTTGACGTTGTATATGGTGAAGGCTACTTCGATAGCTGAAATGCCTCCATGTTGAGTATGACCTAAACTTTAGACGTTCAGGGACTATGTGTCTGACATCATTCAAGCCAAATGCTAGCTGCAAAAAACGTACAGAATAATAAACATAGAATGTCTTTGAAAAGTCTGATTTCCTGTGCTGACGCACGCATGAGTTTGTTCCTGGTATTCCTCACTTCCACTAAATCCCCTGTTATCCCCCTATCCTTCATGAAGTGCTTCTGCTTGATTGTAAAAACAGAACAAAAATAATAACAACAAAAACCCCCATCGGGTTTTGCTGTGAGCTGAATTATGTATCCGCTCCCAAAATTTATACGCTAAAGCCCTAACCCCTAGGGCCTCAAAATATTGGAGATAGGGCCTTTAACAAGGTGATTGAGTTAAATGAAGCCCTTAGGGCGTGCTGTAATCTAATCTGACTGCTGTCCTGTAAGAAGAGAAAATTTTGCCACACAAAAAGAGACACCAAAGATATGTGTGCACAGAGCAAGAACTGTGTGAGGACCCAAGAGGAAGTGGCTATCTGGAAGTTAAAGAGAGAGGCCCAGAAGAAACAAACCCTGCCAGCACTTCGATCTTGAACTTCCAGACTCCGGAACTGTGAGAAAATAAATGTCTGTTGTTTAAGCCACCCAGTCTATGCTATTTTACATAGTCACTAGCAAAGTAATAAACGACTCATGTGTCACCTTAAAATACTACTTGAGGGTGGGGCGCCTGGGTGGCTCAGTTGGTTAAGCGACTGACTCCGGCTCAGGTCATGATCTCACAGTTTGTGAGTTCGAGCCCCGCGTCGGGCTCTGTACTGACAGCTCAGAGCCTGGAGCCTGCTTTGGATTCTGTGTCTCCCTCTACCTCTCTACCCCTCCCCTGCTCATGCTCTGTGTCTCTCTGTCTCTCAATAATAAATATACGTTAACAAAAATTAAAGAAAAAATACTACTCAAGGGTATCCAGAGTGAGATTTCAAAGGTGACAATTTCCGGTGTGAGTTCTTGGATATAAAAGTAGAACTTAAAATTCAGAACAGATTAAGATTGAAGTCAATGAATACCTTGTTTTCTCCACATCACACTGCTTATAGTCACTGTAGGTCCTCATCAGAATCTGAAATTTGAGTTTTCCTTTATTTTCTACCACTCCATCAAACTAGAACATAATCTTAACGAAGGCAGGACTTGCGTAGTTTTTTCAATATTTTACCCATAACTTATAGGAGAGCACCTGGTGTAAAATAATTCAATAAAAAACTGCCGAATTATCATTGGATCAAACCGTAGAATTTGGAGTAACTTATCATCATAAATTAGTAGGGATACCATGACTTAACTTCTTCATCGTGAAGAACTAACCATTGAAACAATCAAAACACAACCCCCAGCAGCCAAGAATTATTCATGATGGTGGCTTATCACCTATAATATTCTGCCTTATACACACAAGGAAAGATTGTGAAGAGTTAACAATGGTTGAAATATGCTTGGTATTCTTTTAGATTGCAATGTGTTTACCACACATTTGTGAAGTGTGAAATTCAAGGCCATTGCATGAAAACCCAAAAACACTTTAGGGTTTTTATAAAGACATCTGAGTTTTAGTAAACATTTTTGTTCAGTCTCTAGAGACATTATTTAACTTAAGTCATAAGAGACCTTTGGACCCAACAAACATGTCTCAAGAAGTATATTTTAGTTTATTTGAAGTAGGAAGTAAATGAGTGATAAATTTTGTTTATTTTTCAGCTGTGAGAGAGATGCAAGTTCGTAGCATGATGTTAATTGGCTGGTGAAAATTTAGACTGGGTGTTCAAAGAATTAATATTTCAGCAAGCACACAATATATCAAAATGTGACTATTTTTGAGATGCTGAGTTTAAAACCCTACAAGTACATAAATTACTGGTAAAAGCAATTACGAACCTCTGCTTTTGTCTTTGTAAGATAAAAGGCTTCTTGTGACAAATTTTGAAAAATAATTCATAAACTTCATAAACTGAATTGTATATACAAGTATACATTGTATTCTGTTGGATTGCAGAGTGTATATATTTCAATTTTTTTTTTCAACTGTGAATTTTATTCAAAAACCTAATCATGATTTTCTGGGTTTTCTATTTTAATTATTTTTATTGTATTGCTCTCTCTTATTACATTTTCTGTGTAAGAGTTCAAAGCATGGTTCAGACTTTGGCAGGCTGCAATTATAATGTCAGTTCTGCTACTTGCTAATTGTATAACCTTTCTGATCCTCAACTTTCTTTCTTTCTTTCTTTCTTTCTTTCTTTCTTTCTTTCTTAATCTTTATTTATTTTGAGAGAGAGACGGAGTGTGAGCAGGGGAGGAGCTGAGGGGAGGGAGACACAGAATCAGAAGCAGGCTCTGAGCTGTCGGCACAGAGCCCAACCCGGGGCTTGAACTCACAAACCATGAGATCATGACCTGAGCCGAAGAAGGACGCCTAACCGACTGAGCTACCCAGGCGCCCCTGATCCTCAACTTTCTCATATATTTCACTGTTACCCGAAGAATAAATAATATGATTTATGTAACACTTTTAGGTGATATTGATGGACACATGTTACATAGTCGATATGTTGTAACTATTTTTATTTTTGTAGGGGTTTCCTGTGTGTGCACCAGCTGCATAAAGGCTTAGTTTACACATTTGCATGACCCCAGTCCTGGGACTTGTAGATGCTAATCAATGTCTAATGTATTTTAAATTCAAAAATTTGATAATTTACTCCTCATGAAACTAACATTTTAAAGGATACTACTTTACAAATTACTTTCTTTGTAGAAGATTGCATGTTATTTTTCATGTCTACTAAGAGAATAACTTGTTTATACCCGTTAGTAAACAACACGACAAAGTTATTTGCTAGTTTTGTTTTTAATTAAAAGAATTAATACTTTATTTAAAATTTTAAGGCTTTTTTTTGGGAAACATCATCATAATCTATGCCATAAACAAATCCATCATCTCCAAAAATTTCCTCCTCCTGCCTTCGTAATTATTATTGTCATACTACCTTTTTATGTTAAGAACACTTAACATAAGATCTATTTCTTAGAGGCTAAGTATTTTTTTTTTCCTATGAGTAGGTTAGGTAGTTTTGTATAGGTCCACTGTAGCAGATTGGGTTTTCCAAGAGGCAAACTTTGAGATAAGAATTTACATGCAGCAACGTTATTCAGTGTCACTCTTAGAATCACCGATGATGAGGAAGGAATAAATAAAGCAAGATTGGGCAAGGGGAAGATGTTGGGCTGTGATGAGTAACAATAAAGTTTTAGCCAGCCCATGGGTCTTTGTATTCCTGCACAGACTAAAGGCTGCCCTAAGAAAGGAGTATGACCTCTCTTTAGAGGAGTGGTCATACTAGAGGAGTATGACCTCCTTTAGAAAGGAGGTGACTCTCTTTAGATGAGGGCGATCACTGGGAAGGTGGCAGCTTCAAGGTGGTATAAAGCATGTGATAGGAACCTGGATTCCACATTGATGTGCCCCTGTCCAACTCTTTGGTTAATGCAAAGGTATTTAACATCCTGTGATAGTAGACTATTAGTTTTTGAATAGTGATCCGTTAGTCTTTGAATAGTGGTGCTGGATTAGGCCCTTCTGGAAGGAAAGGCAAAATCATACTCAGTATATGTATTGTGTCAATCAAAAAGAACTGATGCTCCTTCTAGAGTAGAATACGTCTAATGGAGTCAGTCTTTTTTACCAAGTGGCTGTCTGGACTCTTGGAGAAATCATGCCATATTGGGGAGTTAGTATCTGTCTTATTTGCTGGCAGTTGGACTTTTAGCAGCAGCAGTGACAGAGGGAACCCACGTTCTTAGACACAAACATCCATGGTGGCCATGGCTACTCAGTTCATGGGCACATTGTACCAGCACCGAGGTGGCTGATGGACAGCGCATGGATGCTGACAACTGACTCAGTTAATCTATTTGGTTGTTGAGTGCTTTTCTAGGGTAGATATTTTCTGATATGTGTTGACATGTGATAGAAAAATGGTCACAGTTCATGCCTATTTCCCATATGTCTGAAGTCACAGACTTCATCGTGCTCTCATCTCAAACCTTCCAAGTCCCTTCTTCCTTAGCCAAGCTGCCCACCAATTTTTTTCAGTCTGTATACATTGTAAAAAGTGGACACATCTCTTTCTACATGAAGCAAATGCTCAGGTCAACCATCCAAATAATTATCCAATGAGAGAATTTCCCCCCACTGATGTTTTTTAGAGCCACAGTGGGATTACAGGCAAATTCCTTTAAATGTGAGATGCTGATTAAATAGTGGTGGATGACATAGAGGTCCTGGTCACCTGCTCCTGGGTAATTCTGAATGAAGCATGTCTATACTATAATGGATTACTGTTAGACACACTTGACCTTATGAAGCAGTGGGCCTGGCAAAAGCCAAGCCTCACGGTCAGTTTATGCATCAACTTGGCTAGGCCACAGTCCCATATTATCCAATCAAATGCTCAT
Source organism: Prionailurus bengalensis (assembly GCF_016509475.1). Lineage (NCBI taxonomy): Eukaryota > Metazoa > Chordata > Mammalia > Carnivora > Felidae > Prionailurus > Prionailurus bengalensis. Next base: position 184,135,283 of record NC_057344.1, on the reverse strand, counting down.
CTAGCTGTAGCTTTGGGAGTATTTTGTAGATGTAATTAACATCTATGATCAGTTGGCTTTAAGTAAAAAAGATTATCCTAGATAATCTGGGTGTGCTAGATCTAATTAATTCAAAGGCTTTAAAAGCAGAACTGAGAGTTCCCTGGGGAGGAAGAAATTCTCCTGGAGGATTGAAGCCACAGCTTCTGCCTGAAAGTTCTGAGTTATCCTTCCTGATGGTCTGATAGCCAGCCCCCAAAGTCATATAAGCTGGTTTCTTGCAATAAATCTCCTCTCTCTCTCTCTCTCTCCCTTTATCCAGAATTTTAACATTTTATACCGATTCTTTTTTTAGGCCTTGCCATTAATGCCACACACAACCCTTTTTTCCCAACACAGATACCTCTAGTACTATTCTTCTAGGTCACATGATCATTTTGGTCATATTGGCAGGTCTTCGTGCACCACAGTCCGAGAGCATACTCCTTCTAGGCTTTCCTCAAAGTTGGGCGCATTTATGGATTGGAATAGTATTCCCAGGGTTGAAATATCCTACCTCTACAACCCAAGAGTATAACAAGCATTATCCTTTATACTGGAGATGATGTTGTGGCACGCCCCAGAACTCCAGAACTTTCCTAAGCCTCGCTAATATAGCCCACCTCCAAATATGCACAGGAATGATCTCATATGACCCGCAGTATATTTGCCTGCCAAGAATTCCGACCTCTTGTCACTTCTTCTCCATCTGGTCTCATTAGAATAAAGTCATTTATCTGTGAGATTTCCACTCTGTAATTTTTTTTTTTCAACGTTTATTTATTTTTGGGACAGAGAGAGACAGAGCATGAACGGGGGAGGGGCAGAGAGAGAGGGAGACACAGAATCGGAAACAGGCTCCAGGCTCTGAGCCATCAGCCCAGAGCCTGACGCAGGGCTCGAACTCACGGACCGCGAGATCGTGACCTGGCTGAAGTCGGACGCTTAACCGACTGCGCCACCCAGGCGCCCCTCCACTCTGTAAAGCAAAAAAAATTATATGGATTTTTTTTTTTTTTTTTAGTGTTCCCAGACTCCAAAAAGAATGCTTCTTAGGCTTTTCTGGTACCTTACAACATGTCTTGCTAACAGATGCACAAAGGAAATCAAACTAAAGCTCAGAGGCTCACAGACACAGCTCATAGCTATGGCAGCTTGATGTCGAGATGCTGAATGTAGTTCCTAGGGAATAAGCTTGGGTGCCACTCTTGTTGCTCCTGGTGTGGGCCTCCTTTATAATGGCTAGCTGCAAAACTAACACTGAATGCTATTTTCGCTTTTTACCCTTTTGCATAAAATACAAATATTTTCTGAACTTCATTCAGTTAGTGAACATAGGTACTAATGTAGGTATTTTGTCAAAGCAAAATGGCATCGTGTGAACTTTTGGAAAGTAGGGGATACCTGTATACTATTATCTATTCTAAGTGAACACTTAGGAATACTATTTCTGGTCTTTATTCTTGACAGGGATAGAATAGAATATGTTTGCAGGATCCCTGGTTGCATACTCTGTACCTAAGGTTGTGTTACTAGGATCTAGCAAAGCTTTCCTCACACCACACAACTGCAGTTGAGGTTGGTACGTGGTTGAGATGGCCATATTCAATGCCATCCCCCAGAATCCCCGTGGAACTTAAGAGAGACGAATTACGTGGAGACATAATGAGCATCACTACCCACAGAATAGCACCAATCTCTACCATTCCCTCCAAAACATGATATGGCTTTACATTTTTCTTGTTTGGCTGGTAAGGGGATGCTTTTGGAGGCTACCATTTGACTATCCCCATAATGATCTCTCTTATTCCACAGGGCAAGGAGTCAATGTGAGACCTGCTAACTATCAAGTATATCCATTGCATTTTATATTTGGGGACATAGTAAACTATATTTGTATAGGGAAATGACTACCAGGTGGGCTCATGGATGAAATGGACCCACCGTGAACCAGACTGGGCCAAGATTCCACGTATTATCTGGGGCTCCATAACCCTCTACTCTAACACAAGGGCTTGATGATAATTTAGGTCCTTGGTTATTAATGCCGGTTTGGACCTTGTATATGACAGTCCTCAGTATCACTGGGTATTCTGCTTTCCCTACTACATAATTTCTGAAGTCAGTTCTGTAGGTGCCTTTGAAAAAGGAACAGGGGAATGATGGCCGCATATTCTTGTCATAGTGTTGTAAGGTCCTTCCTTCTGGAAACTAGACAGCTTCAGTACATGTTTATCGGGCCCCAAAATGGGCTTGAATTCAGAAACTAGGCAAAGTACTGCAACTTTTTGCTGGGACAGCTACTCTCAATTTCCTGATCATCAGTCCCTGATTTCCTCTGTTTGCATAGATTGAGAAATATTCTCATATCTCTATCTTGCTCATAGGGACAACATGTTCTTTTACTCTACTCCATAGCTCTCCGTATTTTATATGGAAACCCGATTGGAACAGCAAACCTGTTGGGAATAAGAACTCAACCTTCTCAACCTTCTCTGAGTTTCTGCTTTAATTTTAATTTTAATTACATTAATTAATTAATGTATTTATTATTTTATATTATTTTAGAGAGAGAGAGAGAGTGAGAGAGAGCATGAGTGGGGGAGAGGGGCAGTGGGAGGGAGAGAGAGAATCTTAAGCAGGTTCCACACTCAGCACAGAGCCTGACATGGGTTTGATCCCATGACCCTGGGATCATGATCTGAGTTGAAACCAAGAATCAGATACTCAACTGACTGAGCCACCCAGGTGCCCTCTGCTACTTTTAAGTTAAATTTGAGTTTTCTGTCCTCTGGTTTTATAAGATGGGACAATTTTTACATATTGCCAAAGATCTCTTAGGATTTTATTGCTTACCCTTAGGTGTTCATGTTTTTTCTTTCTTTCCGAATCATCAATTTCCCTCAAAGTAGTAATCCAGTTCCATTGCCTTTATAAATACTATTTCTACGCATCTTAAAAGACTGGTGCATTCCTTCCATCTGTGCATTCTCCCTTCTAGCACATACCAGTCCCCAGCAGTAAAAAGTTTTAACAAATTTCACTGCCACTGTGTGCCAAAATCTATCAGTCCTCTGCCCGCTGCCATTGAAGGGCTTCTTGTTGAGAGCTGGCCAGTAGGTGATCCGGTTTGCTTCCTTGGACCTTCTGGCATTAACTTTTCAGATCGTGTTTCCTAGCTTCTGAGACAGAGATTTGTGTGCAGGAAACGTATCAGGTAGTGCCCTCGATAAACCAACATCTGTGATAAAATGGACAGTGCGAGAATGGGTAGAGGGAGAATTAGGCTGTGTAGAGGTCCAGCCAAGAACAACTCTGGGGCTGGAAGAGCCCTGCAGAGCTGTTTCCTCATTGGATGTGGGATGCATCCAAAAAGGGGGTGTTGCCTTTAGGAAGGTGGCTCTCTTTATCCTGGGGCAATTGTTGGGAACAGAGGTCACAAAAGGGCTGTCAGCTGTTAAATCCCCAGCAGTCAGAAAGAGGATGATTTAGTGCCAAAACTGCAGGTGTGTGTGTGTGTGTGTGTGTGTGTGCTCCTGCGCGTGTTTGGGGCGAACTTGATGGTTTGTGTCCACTACATCCGATGTTGTGTTTCATTCAGTCAGTGGAGTACATGATGATTTACTTTCCACTCTGACTTGTTTCCTTTTGTTCCCCAAATTAACCCTTCTAGTTACATTAGACCAACTAGGAAATTAGAGTTTATTTATTTGGAAAGGGAGAGAGAGAAAGCACAAGGGGGAAGGGGCAGAGAGAGAGGAGAGAGTGAGAATCCCAAGCAGGCTCTGGATCGACCGCCAGCATGGAGCCTTACGCGAGGCTTGAACCCACCACTGTGAGATCATGACCTGAGCTGCGGTCAGGCGCTTCACCGACTGTGCCCTTGGAAAAAGAATTTGAAACCAGGAAAGGCAGTTCAATTTTCCCGAGATGTTGCACAATGTGTTGAGGTAGCGATGCCCTTCTCACTTGAATGAACACCAGGGTATGGACAAGAACAAGGATAAGGAAGAGAAGGTACTCCCTAGATTTGATGGGATGTCTTGTTAAATACAATCCCATAAAATAGTTGATTTGGAACTTTGTGAATTTCCAGAAGGTGATAAAAGCTCATATGTAAGCATAAGTGCTCACTCCAAATCCAGCTAGAAACACTTTTTTTTTTTAAACCCCTGTATCTCAATTCCTTCCCCTTAGAATGGACTATTAAGTTCTGACTGAATGGAGAGAATAAGGTCCCGGCAATGGGGAGGAAGATTTAAAACTTGTGGGGCGCCTGGGTGGCGCAGTCGGTTAAGCGTCCGACTTCAGCCAGGTCACGATCTCGCGGTCCGTGGGTTCGAGCCCCGCGTCGGGCTCTGGGCTGATGGCTCAGAGCCTGGAGCCTGTTTCCAATTCTGTGTCTCCCTCTCTCTCTCTGCCCCTCCCCCGTTCATGCTCTGTCTCTCTCTGTCCCCAAAATAAGTAAACGTTGAAAAAAAAAATAAAAAATAAAACTTGTAAATATGATCTTCTGTTACCTTTTTTCAGTAAACAATAAAAATGGCTAATCTTAAAAGTGATTGTGACATAAAAGGGCATTATACCACTGCCTCCTTAAAAAAAAGGAATATTTTCTCATGCTTGGAGGTTGCAGATTCAGGACAGTCTGTTTGGTGCTAACCTGTGAAATAACGCGGATAGCATGCATGAAATGGCTCTAGACCTCATCTGGACCAGTTTTGTACTGAGAGAAGTTAAGGGCAAGTGTTTACTTTCCTCTCTTTTAACGCAGTCAATGCACAAACTAGCCACATTCAGGACGAAGATTCGCTTGCATTCACTCACCATGGGAAATGACACCCCCTGCTTCCCAGTTTCCATATGTGATACCTGAGTAGGTGAACACTTTCATTTCAAGTGCTGTCATATATATTTGCCCCGGCGAGCATCTTCTAGGTTGCTGCCACCACATCGGCAAGTTGCCTTCAACGTGTGGTATTTTATCATGTTGCTTCCCCACGGTAAATTCCAATTCTTCCCTGGCTTGGCTGTGACCACCTGTTCTCCCACACCTGTTTCAATTTATAAACCATATGCTGCAGTCACAGCTGAGAACCGCTGTAGACATGATGTGATTTCTCATAAATATTTCATAAATCCAAAGTTTCCTGCACTTCAAAATAATTTGCAGGCGCTGATTTTACCGAAAACTTCACAGAGACTGACATGCACTCTTTATTATCATCATCATTATGTAGGCAAAGAAAGATGAAGTTTATAGCCTTATAAAATAACCTGCATCAGTACTAGGATGCCGCCACGTCGTATTTATGCTTTTCAACCAACGCAACGGCAGCCTATGGTAAAATAATTCAAGTGCAGTAATTGGCCTGAAAACTACATATGCTCAGGAAGTCTAGGGAAACAGATGTTTTCACACTGCGTTTCCTACATGGAATAAGAGACACGCTTCACAAAACGAAGATTCACCAGAAAATCGATGTATGGTAATTGACATGATGTTTTCATTATTTTGAGAATTTAAACCAAGTGGATTTTTACAAATCATAATTTTCAAGTAACAGAAAACTAAAATCAAATGTGCTTAAATAAAAAAAAAAAAAAAACAAAAACAAGAAAATACCTGGCAAGTAACTGAACAGACAGGCGGTAGATCTGTTGAATGATAAGCTTGGATTGGTTCAGGAATAAAAGAATTGTGGCCAGCACTCTGTTTTTTCTATCTCCACTTCTCTGCTCTGTTTCTACAGCATAGTTCCAAGTTTATACTTAGAAAATGGGTGCTGTTAGTTCCTCAGACTTCACTCTTTTCCTATGCAAGCCAAGTGGAAAGCGTTTCTCATGGTAGAACCATAAAAGTCACAAACAACAATAAAAGCCAAGACAACAGCAAAGAAGAAAACTCCTTTCTCTTTAGAAGTCTCAAAAAACATTTCCTGTCCTGGGGCACCTGGGTGGCTCAGTCGGTTAAGTGTCCGACTCTTGATTGCTGCTCAGGTCATAACCTCATGGTTCCCAAGATCAAGCCCCATTTCTGACTCTGGGCCCACAGCATGGGGCCTGCTTGGGATTCTTTCTCTGCCCTCCCCAGCTCATTATCTCTCTCTCTTTCTCAAAATAAATAAACAAACATTAAGAAAAAGAAACATTTTGTCTCATTTTATTGATTATAATCTAAATTATTACTTACAAAATAAATATTTTGAATTGAGGACTGGGGTATATTAAGCCAATCAGGATCTAGCTCTAGGAATTAATGCCTCTGAGACTCGATTATTGATAATAGGGAAGGTGTGAATTCCCCAGTAGAGGATTAGGATAGTTTTGTAGGGAGAGAAAAGGTGGATATGAAAGAAGTCCACTTGTTTCGGGGTGCCTGGATGGCTCAGTCAGTTGAGTGTCGGACTTTGGCTCAGGTCATGATCTCATGGTCTGTGGGTTTGAGCCCCGTATTGGGCTCTGTGCTGACACCTTGGAGCCTGGAGCCTGCTTCGGGATTCTGTGTCTCCCTCTCTCTCTGCCCCTCCTCTCCTCTCTCTCTCTCTTTCTCTCAAAAACAAATACACATTAAAAAAAAGAAGTCAATTTGTTTGTGCATCTGTCTCTATGCATAGGTATAGATGTATACATATACACACAATATTGAGACGATTCTGTATTATTCTTTCTTGTTCTGTAGACTTAGGATTTTACCAATGAATGCTTTTCCATGTCAATAAATAGTTTATAAAAATGTTAGACTTCCATATGAAGAGAAGACCAGGTTTTATTCTAAGTTGGCTGGTCTTCCATTTTATGCATAAATAATAGAGAACATTTTAATCTTACCCTAGAATTTTTTGAAGAGAGCAGCCCAAGAGTTTTGAGGCAGCATGTTTCTTAATGAAAAAGGACTTGATCAGAGTCGGTGTAATGGCAAATCAGCACTTTCATTTTCCCTTTATTGTAGTATTTCTTTAGTGTATAAATTCCTTTTTTGTGGCAGAAATGTAATTGATGTTATTTCTTTCTGATTTAGTGCTCCATTTGCTTTATTTCTTTATTTGCTCACTAATTTTTTTTAACTATTGAATCAATCCAGGCCTGAAATTAGACAGCTCTGCCTCTTGTCTGTTCAATTAGCAAGGCAGGCAATTTGCTTTCATTTCAGCCAGTTTGATTTGAGGGTTCTGTTACTTGCAACTCATGATTTGTGAAACTTCACCTTATTTACATTCTCAACCATGAAAAACCTGTACTTTGAGTAACGCTTATCGCTCTGGCAAGGGTATGCCAGAAGCCTGCTTTGCAAGCTTTGAGTCTTTTGGTGGATAGGAATCATCATGGAATATTGGTTTTGGATCGTTTCCTCAGAGATCATCCGAGGGTGGGGGGGTGGGGAGTCATCTCGAACTCCTTGCAGGCTATGTGCGGCCTTGCTAATTCCTTTACTCATTTACATATCACCTATGGCTGCTTTCACACTACAAAGGCAGAGTTGACTAGTTGTCACAGAGAACATATGGCTTGCAAACTCAAAAATATTTACTGACTGGTTCTTTTCAGAAAATGTGCACCAACACCTGATCTAGACTATGGGTGGCAAACAGACTTCCTGTTGCTTGAGTACTGACATAAACTGATGGTAGTTGCATTGAGGGCTATTTGGAGAACAGGGAGGGGAAACCCCATGGAGGTCTGCTCATGTCTACTGAAGGGCCAGGGTTTGCACTTATGTTGCTGTTAGCAATCACCCTCCGTATAAACATAAAGGAGAAAACTTTTGCATGAAACCAATTGTGTTCTGAGATGGAGAATTTGTTTCTATCCATCACTAACTGTGTGTCTTCGGGTAAATCCTCTAACTTCTTGGTCATTGTTTTTCCTCTATGGGGCACATGTGTGGTTCAGTCAGTTAAGCGTCTGATTTTGGCTCAGGTCGTGAGCTCACGGTTAGGTTCGAGTTCCAGCCCTGCATCGGGCTCTGTGCTGACAGCTCAGAGCCTGGAGCCTGCTTCGGATTCTGTATCTCCCTTTCTCTTTACCCCTGCCCCACTCTTGCTCTGTCTCTCTATCTCTCTTTCAAAAATAAGCGTTAAAAAAAAAGGAACACAGGTCTTTAAAAATATTTCTCCTCTGTAAACGAAAAAAGTGTAATGATGCTTATACATATATATGTATATATACATATTTAGAATCACAGTATATATAATACATAGGCATAGCATAATTATAGAATGTGTGTGTGTGTGTGTGTGTGTGTATGATTCTAACGTAAAGGTATATATAGACATATACATTTTAAAGCTTCTTGAATAACAACAAAAGAACAATAATAGGACATCTGTATTGTCAATGACAATGATTGCATAACACTAGTCAGAGTGACGCTAAAACATTCAGAATGGATAGAATTTCTCTTCTTTAAATGTATTTGCTTACATGGGAATATGAGGGTTGATCATCAACATTTATCAAGTACTTAATTCAGCTCAGGTAGTATGATGGGCACTTAACCTATGTTGGCAAATTCAACTTTCTTATTAGTCTGTACGTTAGGTACTATTATGGTTCTCATTTGGCCTATTTAAACCCGCGTGGTCTGGTGCTAAAGCCTTGGGTCTCCACTCTGCAATTTACTACCTCATGAAGAGTCGCAGCTTATCTAGGGTTTCTTTGCCAATAAAGAAAGTCCAAATGGTGCTAGACAGGACGCTGTCATTAATATACAAAACAGGCACGCCAACAAGAGCCTGTACCAAGTTTCCTCACATTTTGGGGGGGTCCAAGAAGTATGCATCTCCAGGAAATACCATCTTCCCTTCCTGATGAGACACACCTGCATAAAGGAAATAGGCATGGGAATTTCCAACCCAGGACTTGAGATGGATCCAAGCCCAAATGCCTTAAGAGGCAGGATGATGAAACTGGCTCCTACACTGACGTGGAAAGTTTCTACTTACATTGGAATGAGGAGTTGAAAGTGATGGCGATGAGCCTAATGTACTACTTTTCACCTGATAACGTGCGATGCAGTAAGGAACGGAATTTGGAACGGGAAGAATTTGGAAGGTCCCCAGTCAGTAAGATGGTAGGAGCAGGGAGAAAATATTTTTGAGAAAAAATAATACCATAACTGTATTTCAAACATTTCATATCTTTTCTATTTATGACACTCCCATTCCACTGTTACCCACCATGTTGTACAAAATATGTTTATCCCAATGCCCCCCTGCAGTCTGTACTATTATACTCCTACAAGAGCCTGCTCATTTGTCTTAAGCACTCTTGACCTTAAATTTCTTCAATTAATACTTTTCCCCTCAAGTTTTTAAAAAATGTTTATTCTATTTTTACATTAAATTTTTTTTTTCATATTTATTTATTTTTGAGACACAGAGAGAGAGAGAGAGAGAGAGGGAGAGTGAGCAGGGGAGGGTCAGAGAGAGAGGGAGGCACAGAATCCAAAGCAGGCTTCAGGCTCTGAGCTGTCAGCACAGAGCCCAACACAGGGCTCTAACCCACGAACCATGAGATCATGACCTGAGCCGAAGTCGGTCACTTAAACAACTGAGCCACCCAGGCGCCCCTGTTTATTCATTTTTGAAAGAGAGAAAGAGAGAGTGCTTGTAAGTGGGACAGGGGCAGAGAGAACGGGACAGAGGATCCAAAGCAGTCTCTTCGTTGACAGCAGTGAGCCCTATGCAGGGGTTGAACTCAGGAACCACGAGATCATGACCGAAGCCGAAGTCGGGCGCTCAACCGACTGAGCCACTCAGGTGCCCCTGCCCTAAACTTTTAAAATATGCACATTAGGGATAATTGAGAAACACAAGAAGCAAAGAACACAAAATCATCCATGATTATAAGCAGTCTATATTTTGGTATATCCTTCTAGTCTCTGCTGGTATTTCCATATTTGCAAGCAGTCATTTTGTGTGTGTGCATTTATTCAAAGGAGTATGCATTGTTTTTTAGATAGTGCGGTATCTATCTTTTTTTTTTTTTTAACATCATGGCTATTTATAGTTCAAAGTCTCAAAGCCATGAGTAGTTTGATTATCAAGCATACACTACACTACAGCAACCAGGAAATGTAATCCATCCTCTTGTGGGGCAAATACTTCTTAAAAGACAAAATGATATCAGACCTCCAGATGAATGTTGGCTGAGTCACAATTAAAATACTGTATTCTCTTAATGCTCAACTCAAAATAAGACACAGAACAATAAAGTACAATAAACACAATTCTTCTGGATGATTCTAAAATGTATACTATTAAAATACCAGCAAAAGATACGTTACCATTTAATTATCTTAAAATCTATTCCTACAAGGGGCACCTGGGTGGCTCAGTCGGTTAAGCATCCGACTCTTGATGTCGGCCCAGGTCACGATCTCACAGTTCCTGAGACAGAGTCTTGCATCGACAGCAAGGAGCCTGCTTGGGATTCTCTCCCTTCCCCTCCCTCAGCCCTGCTTGCTCTTTCTCTGTCTCAAAACAAATAAAGAAACGTTAAAAAATGTAAAAAAAAAAATCTATTCATATAGTATGGCCGGAAGAAATTCACACGCACATCGATGGTTATAATCCAAAAGCATGCACCTCTTCCCTCGCACCTTCTTCTGCCTTCCATATCATCACAATAAACAGTCTTGATGTATGTTGCTCAGAGATGACTTAACAATTCTACCTTCAGGATGGTTCTTTCCTCTTATACATAGCAAAAAGATATTCCCAAGTTGCTTTATTCGCTATTTCTACTTTTTATTATACACCGTCATCTCAAACCACTTAAAAAGCTTAGGTTATTACAAAATAAAGAGAGAAACTTGCTCACACTAAACTCAGGCACTTTATAAAAGGTGAACATATAGAAAGAACCATGGTTGTAATCTGAAGCGGTTTTCTAGATAAGGGACACACTATCAAAGAGTTCTCCTTTTCACCCTCTCTCTCCTCTTTGCCCCTCAGGCCTAAAGATGGTAAATGATCTCTGTTATGACTATCCCTGTGGTACTGTATTATTTCTTGATTGCTATCCTTTTTTTTTTATTTTTTTAAAATCTTTTTTTTTTTTCAACGTTTATTTATTTTTGGGATAGAGAGAGACAGAGCATGAACGGGGGAGGGGCAGAGAGAGAGGGAGACACAGAATCAGAAACAGGCTCCAGGCTCTGAGCCATCAGCCCAGAGCCTGACGCGAGGCTCGAACTCACAGAGCGCGAGATCGTGACCTGGCTGAAGTCGGACGCTTAACCGACTGCGCCACCCAGGCGCCCCGTTGATTGCTATCCTAAAACCTGCCTTACAACTTTTTAAATCGTTCTTTTATTAAACTCTCTTCACATTACTCAGTTGGAATGTGCCATTTATTTACTAATGCAGATTTGACTGATACCAGCTAAGGATTTCAGATGGTAGCTAACGTCATGAAGAAAAATCCAGTAGACTGTCAACTTCCTGAGAGCAGACACCATTTATGGCTTGCTAATTAATGTGTCCTTGCGACTTAGGACAAATAGATGTAATATAGAAACACACAACAATATTTTTTTAATGTTTTTTTTAATTATTTTTGCGAGAGAGAGAGAGAAAGAGAGAGAGAGACTGGGGGAGGGGCAGAGAGAGAGGGAGACACAGAATCTGAACCAGGCTCCAGGCTCTGAGCTGTCAGCACAGAGCCCGATGCGGGGCTCGAACCCACAAACTGTGAGATCATGACCTGAGCTGAAGTTAGAAGCTTAACCGACTGAGCCACCCAGGCGCCCCCCACAAGAATATTTTTTAAACTAAAAGAAGTATTTGAAGGAAAGAACATGGGTTGAAAAGATGCACAAGAGGATCCTTGAAGTCTTGCAATTCTTCCCAGGACTTTTTGATAATGCTGAGACATGCCATTCTGAAATTATTCTGACACGGATGGAGAAACTTTCATCATTATGATCTGATGACACAAATACAGTTGCACTCGGTTGAATCATGTCCCGCCTCTTCTACCAGATTGATGTCCACCCAGAACTTCAGAACCTGGAACTTATTTGGAAACAGAATTTTTGCAGTTGTGATTAAGTGGAGGCCATACAGGATTGGGGTGAGCTTTAACCCAATAATCGCTGTACTTGTATAAGACAGAAGCACGAACACAGAGAGATGCGTAAGGGGAAGGCAATTTGAAAAAAAAAAACCACAGAGAACGTTGAATGAAGATGGAGGCAGTGATAAGAGAGACGTGTGTACAAAATAAGAAATACGAGGGTTTACTGGAAACCACCAGAAGCCAGGAGCGAGGTATGGGACTGATTCTTCCTCTGTATTCCAAAGAGGAACCAATCCTGTTGAGACCATTAGTGTAGTTTTTTTCTCCTGGACTATGAGAGAATAAATTTCTGTTGACTTCAGCTATCCAGTTGGTAGTAATTTTTATTACTTCTCGGACACAAATACAGTAGTTTGTTTATCCTGCAAATATTGATAAGTGTCTAACACGTGCCAGGTACTAGGCTGGGTGTGGTGATAAGACGGTGTACAAGACGGAGCAAGTCCCTGTCTTCATGGAACACATATCGGAGTGACAGTGAACAAATGACAGTAAATAAATGTACAAATAAGCAACGAATACCATGTCAGGGAGTGAAAGCAAGTACAAAAGAGTAGAGCATGGTAGGATCTAGAGATCACCGAAGTGTACTGTTTTATGGGACGTAACCCCAGACCGTTTTAACTCAGTTGTATTACTTGATGAGAGATTTCATTGAAATGAAGGATCAAAACATGTGAAGACTTGGAAAGTATTCCTGACCAAGAAAACGCAAGTGCAGAAGTTCTGATGTGTGAACAAGCTTGGTGTATTTGAAAAAAACAACAAACAAAAAACAAAAAAACCCAAACAAAACAATAAACAAAAAACAAAAAAACAAGACTAGGGTATCCATAGGATCATAAACGAGGCAGAGGGAATGATGTAAACAAAATAGCAGAATAATGTCACAGAGACCCCCTTAGACTTAGTAAGGAGTTTTTATTTTGTGCTAAGAATAATTGGAAACCATTACAGTTTGTTTGTATACCTGAGGGAGAGTATAAATCACTTAATTCATATTTTAAGAATATCATTCGGAGATCACGTGTGAATACTACCAGGCGATGTGGAAGGCATTACGTTCATTTACACAGGACGACATGATAGCTTGGAAGAGAATTTTGGCGGGGGGTGGGGGGGTCATGACAACAATCCAAAGTTAAGACAAGTTTTGGTAGAAAGGAAAAGAAAATCTGCTTCTGGACATGAAGATGTGACATGTAGTGTGGCAGAAAGACCAGGATCAAGGATGAATCCTAATTATTTGGCCAAAAGCAGTTTGTAAGTGACGGTTGATTTACTGAAATGTGAAACAAGAGAAACCACGAGTTCAGTGGCCGAGCTGCGTTTGGAATGCCTACAGCATATTTAATGGGAAAGGCAAATAGATGATTGGATATTGGAGTCACGATCTTGGGAGTCATTTTTCTATGAAAGCAAGCAAGAGAAATGAGGTAGCAATTACAAGGGCAAAGTGGTATTTCAGGGAGTTAATCATGTGCATATTTTTAACCTGAGAGACATTGTGGTACGTTTGTCTGACGATGGAAAAAGTCCAGAAAATAGGAATACATTTATGCTTAGGAGGGACAGCAAAGCTGTCCTGCAAAAGCGGTCACTGAGGCACGTGGGAAGGATACACTATGCAAAGGGCAAGAGTAGGAGAAGGGTCAGGAGACCTACTTTAGCAGAAGGAAAAGGCAGAATAGAATGATATAGACCTAGGCTATTTGGTTCATTTGCTGTGGCTAAATTAAGTAGTTTTTTCCTATTTGCTTCTATTTTCCTTGAAGCCAGGGAAACCTAGAATGAGGAGTGGGGAAGAGGGATTAGAGAGCTGAAAAGAAAAGTCATTAAGAACTATGTGGGAGAGTAGAGAATAAAATACAAAATTAATAATGAAGGTGATTTCATGGTCCAGCAATGCCAGCGGGGTTCTGTGATTTTCTCTGGTTATGCAACTGCTTAGGCACAAATGAGGAGGGGTTAGCATTGGGTTTTCTTGGATTCAGATTTTGTGAAGTCAGTACAGTGAAAGTTAGGGAATTATGTATGTGTATAAAGTGTGACTGGCTTTGCAGTTTAAACTAGTAAAGAGGGGAGTAGGGACACCAGGGTGGTGAAGGGCAGTTAAAATATGGTATTCAAAAATGGTAGAGTTAATTATTATTATTTTTTTACATTTATTTATTTTTCAGAGACAGAGAGAGACAGAGCACAAGTTGGGGAGGGGCAGAGAGCGAATGAAACACAGAATCCGAAGCAGGCTCCAGGCTCTGAGTGGTCAGCACAGAGCCTGATGCGGGGCTTGAACTCACAAACGTGAGATCATGACCTGAGCCGAAGTCTTGATGCTTAACGTACTGAGCCAACCAGGCACCCCTGGTATAGTTAATTATTGAAGGTCCCAGTGGATAAGAATTTTGTTAGACTCATAGATGTTAAAGGAAGTGATCTAGATTAATAAGTTCATTTCAAATCTGCAAAATAAATGTGAAACAAGACAATTAAATTGAATTCAAGAACACACACACATACACACACACACACACACACACGTTTTGATTAACTGGTAAGTTAGGGAAACCTTCAGACACTATTAAAAAAATTCCTCCAAAATTTATAAGTAGAAGTTGGTTTAAAATGAATGTTATTTTCCTGAGGTCTAATTCATTATGTTTTCTTGTTCCTTCTTAATTTAAAATTGTAGGGTATTTGGGAAAAACTGTTCAGCAGCATGAAATGTTTATGTAATACTCGTAAGAAACAATCACTTCTTCACATGCAAGTGAGCTATGATTATTCTAGAATTAAAAGTCCGTATAGTTTTCAGTAAATCCCTTGATTTAGTTTTTGTTTACCTGTTACAATGCAGCAGAAGGATTTAATTTTTTTATGCAACAATGCTATTTGCATCATGACCAAAGTAGGTAAGAAATAACTCTTCTGTTCTCAGAAATAAGCCTTTATATTTTGGTTCAGATCTTTTGGAAGTATTTTTTTCTATTTTCACACTTATTCTTTCAGTGTTTTAAGAAGAAATTTAAATTGGAAGCCCTAGGCCATAGTAAACATTATAATAAATATTTCTCAATAGAAAGGGATGCTGATTTTCATTGCTTGATGTATATGTCATCATAATATACTATGAGAAATCACATTATTGTGTTTTATCTCTGTGCCATCAATTTTTGCCAGTTAAAGATCAATTCATTATCAAGGACAGCAGACTGGTAGGTTGTGTGTTTTATACCTTCTCTTAATCTAATAATTAATTTATTTCATTGATGGCTGTTTTCTAGACAATTGGGATATCAATATGGGTTTTAAATGCCCTTTTTCATGGTCATATTTTACTTTAGTCCACTCTTTTTTATTTTAAAACTTAAAAATGAGGCACAGTTTCTAGTTTTTGTTTTTGTTTTTAAATAATGTAACTCCTTTTCAAAAGGTGGTTGTTGAGGGGTGCCTGGGTGGCTCGGTCGGTTAAGTGTCCAACTCTTGATTTCAGCTCAGGTTATGATCTCGTGGGTCATGAGTTTGAGCCCCATGTCGGGCTCTGTGCTGACAGTGCAGGAATTCTCTCCCTCCCTCTCTCTCCCCCACTCCACACACTCAAACTCTCTCTCAAAATAAATAAACTTAAAAAATTGTCAGTCATTGAGACTTTGCATTCTTAGGATGTAGAAAAATGAAAAATAAAAAGCAATATTGCTCCCACAAGAATGAGAAAAAGAAGGATAATCTACAGAATCATGTTTTCTTAACCACATCAGAGAAGTGAAGTTGCAAAGAAACAAAAGTACCAAAAGAGGTTAGAACTTCCAATGACAGATGGGACCACAATGATCTCACCTTTGGTAGAGCACAGAGAAAGATGTGTCCATCATACGAGTGGGTAACAAGAAGTCAGCTAAAAATTCAATGGATTATTAAAAAGGCCAAGTGTGGGTTAGTGATGATTTGGAATAGCAGAAGGGAAGCTCATAATCATTTCCAACCTTTGCCCCCACAGACCTCTACCAGGAAACCACATTAAAGATGAGAGACAGAGCAACGAGAGCTCTTCTCCACGGAACACGTATGGAAGAAGTGGTTGTGCCGGGCAAAAAGCTTCCCCTACATGATGATGTAGGCCTCTCTCCCTCTCTTCAATAAAGCAAAAAATGATAAGTCACTGGGGCAGGAGCTGCACGTGCTCCAACCCATAGGGCTTCCGCAGGAATCCAATGCTTCTTGGGTGGAATAATAGCAAAATCCATCTGCCTTTGGCGACCTGCTCCTGAAGAAGGAGGGATAGAGAACCCTAATCAAGACACCAAGATCTATCGCTACTGGGGAAGGGATAGAAACCAAAAAGTCTCTAACCCTGAAATAGAGTCAGGAATTTGTCTGACGAATTCTTACAATGATAACACATAGAAGTCTGTACATATACAGAGAGAGAGAGAGAGAGAGAGAGAGCGAGAGCGAGGGAAAGAGAAAAGAAGAAAGAAGAAGGAGAAGGAAGAGGAAGAGAGAGAATGAGAGAAAGAGAAAATGAAAAAAAAGAACCTCAGTAGGTGTGGAAAAAGAGCTGAATAAAATCCACATCCATGCATGATAAAAACTGTTAGCAAACCATGAATAGAAGAGTATTTCTTTAACTTGATAAGCAGCATCCTTGAAAAAAAAACCCTGTAATTAGTATACTTAATAGTGAAAGAATGATTAATTGCTCCCCCAGTTAGATGGGAAGCAAGGTAGAGATTTTTACTCTTGAACTCCCAGTTAGTATTGAACTGGAAGTCTTGGCCACTGAAATGAAGCAAGATGAAGAAGTAAAAAGCATACAAATTGTTAAGGAATAAATGGAAGTGTTTTCATTCACCGGTGGTATGATGTCTACATAACAATTCCTAAAGAATCTATAAATAAAGCTATAGAACTCACAAATGGTTTTACCAAGATCTTAGGGTTATAGGTCAAAATTTAGAAAATGATTGTATCTATATACTACTGGAACTGGAGAAGTGGAAATTCAAATAAAAAATCAATGCCAGTTACAACAGCATTAAAATCATGAAATACTTAGTGATGCCTCAGCAGAATACATACAAGAATTGCATGGCAAAAAGTAGAAAATACTGGTGATGGAATTTAATTAAGGCACAAAGACTTGAAAAAATATAGCATGCTCATGTTTCAAAAGACTCAACTTGTTATGATCCTAATCCTAAAATGATTCTACCTAGTAAATGCATGGACATTCAAAATACCGGCAGGCTCTTTATTCCTGGTAGAATTGGCAAGTTGATTCTAAAGTTTACATGTTAGTGTAAAACATCTAAAACAAACAAATAACTTTTAAAAAATAAGACTGCAGATGAAGGACAGACTACTTGATTTTCAAGGATTAAAGTAAAGCTACAGTAATTAAGCCAATGTGTTATTGGAGAAGGATAGACACATAGATCAATGTAACAAAATAGAAAGCCCAGAAATAAACCCACACATATATGGCTAGTTAATTGTTTTTTGACTCATTGTCAAGATAATTCAATGAAAAAAGAATAGTCCTTTCTACAGAGAGCAATCAGATATCCATATGTAAAAATCACCTTCAACCCATGAAAAATTAACTCAAAATGGGCCATGAATATAAAGGTAAAACTTCAAATTATAAAACTCAAAGAAAGTAATGGAGAAAAATTTTCTAATTTTAGACTAAGGAAGAGTTTACATATAAAATCACAAGCTATGAAATCATACGCTATAAAAGAAAAATGATAAGTAGAACTTCATGAAAATTGAGTACTTGTGTTCATTGGGAAACGATGTAAAAATTATAAATAAATAAGCCACTGACATGGGTAAGTTTTTTGCAAACAAACACATATATGATCAAGTACTTCTATCCAGATCACATAAAGAACTTTTAAAAACCAACACCAAAAAACCCCCTCAAGACATCGATAGAATTTTCTATTAAAGATTTGAATATGCATTTTCTTAAAAAATAGATATAGGTACAAGCAAGCACTTGAAATGATCCTCAATATCAGTATTTGTTGAGGAATTGGAAAATAAGACTGCATATGATATTGGTGTCTGCTATGGGCTGAATTATGCCTCCTTCATTGTTTTTAAAGTTTATTTTTATTTATTTTGAGAAAGAGAGAGCCAGCAGGGGAAGGGCAGAGAGAGAAGGAGATAGGATCCTAAGCATGCGGTCAGCATAGAGCCTGATGTGAGGCTCGAACCCATAAACCATGAGATCATGACCTAAGCCAAAATCTAGAGTCAGAAGCTTAACTGAGTGCCCCTAACCTGAAGATTTATTTTATTTATTTGAATGAATGAATGAATGAATGATTTATTTATTTATTTATTTATTTATTTATTTATATTTTGAGAGAGAAAGAGAGAAAGAGAAGGGAAGGGGCAGAGAGAGAGAGGGAGAGAGAGAGAGAGAGAGAGAGAGAGAGAGAGAATCCCAAGCAGGCTCTGCACTGCCAGAGCAGAGCTCAGCATGTGTTTGGTGTGGTGGGGGGGGGACATTGAACCCACGAACCATGAGATCATGACCTGTGCCGAAATCAAGAGTCGGACGCATAACTGACCCAGGCGACCCAACCTCCTTCAAATTCCTATGTTGAAGCCTTAATCTCTTAATGCCTCAAAAAATGTATTTGGAGCTAGGGCTTTTTAAAGAGGTGGTTATGTTAAAATGAGGCTTTTAGGATGGGCTCCAGAAGAATCTGACTGGTGTCCTTATAAGAAGAGGACATTTGGACATACAGAGAGACACCTGGGATGTGCATGGACAGAGAAAAAGCCTTATGAGATGCCAAGCAGAAGGAAGCCATCTGGAAGCTGAGCAGGGTGACCCGAGGAAGAAAACAAACCTGCTGACTCCTTGATCTGGAAACAGCTGGACTCCAGAACCACGAGAAAGTACATTTCTGTTGTTTCAGCCACCATGGTAAAATCAGGGCATTTTACCAGCCCTGGCACACTAATAACCACATTCTTTCTTTAATGACAAAACCAACTTTTAGCAAGGATGTGGAGCAATCAGTATTCACGCATATTGGTGGGGGGAAAGCAAAATGATACAACCAGATTGGCAACCAGTTTGTCAGTTTCTTACACTATTAAAGGTACACTTTATGGCTCACCAACCCACTTCTAGGTATTTATCCAATGGGAATAAAAATATATGACTACACAAAGACCTATGCCTGAATCTTTATGGCATTTTTATTTGTAATGGTCCCAAACAAGAGACCATCTAAATGTCTGTTGACTGAAAACTGATAAACCTGTGGTACATCCATACTATGAAATATGATGGAGTTACCAAAAGGTGTGGACCATGAATACATGCAAAAACATGGACAAATCTTTTCTTTTTAATGTTTTTAATCTTTATTTATTTTTGAGAGAGAGACAGAGCATGAGCAGGGGAGGGGCAGAGAGAGAGGGAGACACGGAATCCGAAGCAGGCTCCAGGCCCCGAGCTGTCAGTGCAGAGCCCGACGTGGTGCTCAAACTCACAGTGAGATCGTGACCTAAGCCCAAGTTGGACTCTCAACCGACTGAGTCACCCAGGTGCCCCAAAGCATGGACAAATCTTAAAAGTTTTATACCAGGTAAAAGAAGCCTGACAAGAAAGACTACATACTATATGGTTTTGTTCATATGGCATTCTTGAAATGTAAAACCAGAGATAGAAATAGAATTTTCAGGTGCTTGAGTTGGGTTGAGGACCTTGACTACAAAGTGGCACAAGGAGGCTTGTGTGTGTGGGGAGGGGTGTAAATATCCTGTATCTTGATTATAGTAGGGATTATGACGGTATACACTTTTCAACACTCTTAAAACTGTACATCTAAAAAAAAAGTGGTTTTGCTTTATATAAATTGCACCTTAATACACCTAATATATTCCTTTATTTTAATTTGAGAGAGAGGGAGAAGGGCAAAAGGAGAGAGAGAGACAGACAGACAGAGACAGAGAGAGACAGAGAGAGAATCTTAAGCAGGCTCTATGCTCAGCATGGAGCCCAACGGGGGGCTCAAGTCCACATCCTTGGGATCATGACCTGGGTCAAAACCAAGAGTCAGGTGCTGAACCAGCTGAGTCACCCAGGTGCCCCACTGCTGATATATTTCTAAAGGAAACACTAAATGTAGAGAATAAAATGGGGTAAGAAGACAGTCTGTAAACACTGATACATTGAATTAAACAATAGCATAACAAGAACTAACATTATGTAAGTATTAAAGAAACGGTTGTATACTTACTAAAATTCAAGTGATATGTATTTAATACATAATTAAACCTAAACCTTCCATTAGGAACATCTTAGGATTTAGAAAAAAAATGTAAATTAGAGTTCTTGCCTTATATTCATTGATTAAAGGAAACATTCTTGACTGCAAATAGCTACAATAAAAGATACTATGTTGGACCTGTTCTCTAAGTGCTATAATATCACTGAGAATAGAGCAATTAGTTCCAATTGAAGATACTGAGAAGGGCTTCATTGACATTTATATTGAACTCTGTAGTTTTCTGGTTTCTTTCTTTCTTTTGTTTCTTTTTTTTTTTTTTTTTTTTACCAGTCTCTTGATATCTGGAAATCTATATTTGCATGATGCAAAATCACAACATATATCCATATAATTTTGTTCATACATAAGGTGTTTAGTGCATTTGAATTTGCAGGACACTTGTAGCTATCATCAAACTCTTTCTTTTCCAAAGGTCATCTGTTTCCGCAGTATAAACTGCATTTCAAAGTGAACGTCAACACTGGAATCACTCAAGTAGTGCTCATAAGACTGAGTTGCCATGTTAGCCGAGATTGATTCTGTTTAGAAAAATGCTAATCTGTAGTTTCTTCCGAAGGCTCCATTTATCCATCGATTGTTTTTTCTGTAAGAACATTTCAAGAGAAGCGACAGCATCTCTGTTGGTACAGGGATAAATAAGCAAGAAAAAAATACTTGTTTCCTCATGTACTAGTCAGGCACGGTGGTTCTTGGTCCACGTCGCCTGCACTCCACTGTTTCATTTATTAATTAATTAAAGTTAATTAATTCAATACATAGTGAGAATCTACCATGTACTAGGTGTTTTATATATATAATGTTAAATATATATATTTATTATATATAATATAAAATATATATTATATATAATATAAAATATATTATATAATATAAAATATATTATATAATATATACTATTATATATATAATATATAATATATAATATATATTATTATATATAATTATATAATATATAATTAATTATTATATTTTATTAAATATTTATTAATATTTAATATTAATATATATTAATAATTATAATAATAGATTATATTATATTATAATATATATTATATATTATATAATATATATTATATATAATGAGATCATTATATATATATAAATTTATAATAAAATTATTTTTATTTTTTTATATTTATATTTATATTATATTTTATATATAATTTATATTTATATAAATTTATATTTATATTTAAATTTATATTTTTATTTATATATATATAAATATATATTTATATTTATTTATATTTTATTTATATATAAATATAAATTTATATTTAAAATTAAATTTATATTTATATAAATATATTTTATATTTATATTTATATTATATTTATTTTTTATATTTATATTTATTTATAAAAAATATAATAAAATTATAAATATAATAATAATATAATGATATTAATTATTAATATAAATATTAAATATTAAATAATTAATATATATAATATAATATATAATATATATAATATATAATATATTATATTATATATAATATAATATATACTATAAATAATATATACTATATATAATATATAATATATACTATTATATAATATATATAATATTATATTATATATATTATATATATTATTATATACATTATTATATTATATATATAATATATTATTAATATAATATATATAATATAATATAATATATATTATATATAATATAATATATTTTATATTATATATTATATTATATATATATTATATTATACATATTATATTATATTATATATTATATTATATATATTATATTATATATTATATTATATATATTAAATAATATACTAAATATAAATATAAATATAAATATATTAAATAAAATACAGTATATACTGCTCTTAGGTTGGCAGGCGCTCTACTGGAGGGTAGCTTCCGACATCTCAACATCTGTCTTCTATTTTTTAACTAGACACCAATCTATTCTGGCGAGGGTTTCAGGGTTCAGTGTGAATGCCTAATATAAATGCAGGTATCATGAAATTGGGCAACACATTTGTCCATGAAGCTGCAACTAACTTTTAAAGATGCGAAACAGTGTAGGGAGAAATCTTGTCTTTGACGTACTGGTTACTAAAAGTGGTATTCTCCAGGGATCAAGGCTAGGGCTCCGCAGGCCCTTCTTTGACTATCTTTTGATATAAAAGCTGTGGAAGAAAGAGCACCTAATGAGATGATCAAGTTTACAGATGAAACTGTGGCCTCCTGGGCTCAGAGGAGTGCCGAGCTAATGGGAATAAACTGTGGCAATTGTTGGTGAGGCTGTGTGAATGCTCAGAGCAGGGATAAAGTTGGGAGCAGGCAGGCATAAAGTTTTACTTTTATTCAAAAAGAATTCAGACCAAAGAGATGAAATTAAGACCTCTGAGTGGTATATATGCCCTGGGAAAACATTCTTTCATTTGCTCCTGGCCCAGGATATTTTCTCTGGATAAAAGAGAAAATTTGAGTAACCTTAGGCAAAAAAAAAAAAAAAAAGAAAAGAAAACTACTCCTTTGCTCTAGAATTCTGCATGCAGTTTTGGGTGTTACACTTCAAGAAAGAGAAGGTCTTGCTAAAGGCAATGGATATGGAAACCAATTTGACAATAAATTATATATAAAAATAATAAAAAAGAAAAATTAAGGGGCGCCTGGGCGGCGCAGTCGGTTAAGTGTCCGACTTCAGCCAGGTCACGATCTCCCGGTCCGGGAGTTCCAGCCCCGTGTCAGGCTCTGGGCTGATGGCTAGGAGCCTGGAGCCTGTTTCCGATTCTGTGTCTCCCTCTCTCTCTGCCCCTCCCCCGTTCATGCTCTGTCTCTCTCTGTCCCAAAAATAAATAAAAAACGTTGAAAAAAAAATTAAAAAAAAAAAAAAAGATTTTGGCCCTCGGATGACAGACACCGGGTGTGGCCCTCCCCTCCCAGGCCAGGGTAACTGTAGCGTCAGCTAAAATCACACTGGCTCTTAGTTTGCTTTTTGTGTCTGACCCCAGGAAATGTCCCCATCCTTTCTGGCTAGGTAGGCTTACCACTCGAAAGGAGACTGGTTACATTTCATCCTAAATTTCCACGTTTGACTTGGAAGTCTGCCAGGTACTTTAATCTGCGGTATTGACAGAACTCAACGTTTCCGCAGTTTTATTCACTTCTACAAATGTTGTATTTCAGACATTGTTTTCCCTACTGGAAAACAAACGGTGTAGACGATGTCCTATTTTGTGTCTCTTAGTACACATATATGAGACATTTAATAAATACTTTCATAAGATAATTGAAAGAATATGTTATATGTTACTTTTTTTCCTGAATCATACTGAGCCTTCCAGTAAAATGGGTTGACTGACAAAAGCATACAGGATGAGCACACACAAAGTGTGATCACTGGACATCATGCAGTTTACATGATAATGACCTTCATTGAGGAGATCACCTCCAAATCAGACTTCCTGTGGAGTATTACCTTCTTGTGAGTTATTCGTTACATGGGCTTTGGAACATTATACATTTAAATTGAGTAATTACAACTTTTTAAAAATGTTCAACCTTGAGGAAAAATGCAAATTCAAAAATATGCAATCAATCCCTTTAGATATATTGTAATCTAGCCCCAAGTAGCTGTCCTGCAAGCCAGATAGTAACTTTCGGTAATGACATTTTATTGCCTACAATGAAAGTTTCCTATCTTGAACATAAAATTTACCAAAGAGGTATATCTGCTGCCATAATTCTAAATCTTATAATCCTGAATAAAACGGTGGGAGAATAATTCGGTAAAGGATTTCAGTGTATCGGCAGAAGGTGTGAATCTTGAGTACTAGGTAATTCACGTCCAAAATGCAATGCAGACATGCATCCATTGTGATAAACAAGGAAAATAAAGCTGTTTGGCATTAATGACAGAGGCAAGATTAAATCCAAAAAAAAAAAAAAGGTAGCCATGTGGAAGTCACAGCTTCAAAATTTCACACCTCTAAGGAAAATATACTAATCATACAATAGAATCATGTTGTTTTACATATGAAAAATAATAAATATGGGGGAAAATGGAACACAATTTCAAATGTATTACATAATCATGCTGAATGATATGTAAGAGAAGGAATCCAAAGAACTTCTGAATACAATATTTTGAATATATATCTTCATGCTAAAGACAAAAGGAATTGCAACTAAATATTGCAATCTAGTAAGTATATTTCCTTTTCAGTGTATGAATTGGCAATTCTAAACTTTTTATTTATATCTTATGATTAAGATTCTTTCTAGATTGGAGAACACTATGGAAAATGATAGTTAAGTGAACCCATGACCCTGGAATGGAATATGAACCAGAATGAAGCAATATATTTTACTACAAATAAGAGTAGTGAGGCAACTGACAGAGTTTGAACACCCTTGGATTGGATAATATAACGGTATCAATATTCAGTTCCAAATGTTGTTACTGTGGTTATAAATGGATAACCTTTTTGGTTTTGTTTTTTTAGTAAATACATATATAATACATACTGTATTTATAGGTAAGGAAGCTTGGTAACCTGCTCTCATCTAAGAAACGATTACCTGTATCTGTCTATAAGTAAACAGATGCATGAATATATGTAAGAAATGGTAAAACAAATATGATAGAACATACGGGGCTCTGTTTGAAAGACATTAAATGATTTTTTGTACAATTTCTGGAATTTTTACCTAAGTCCAAAATTATTTCATAATAAAACTTGAAGCAAACAACAGGCTTCATATTTATAAACAATAGCCAGATAGAAGATATAAAGACAAAGCTTTATTTACAATAGAAATTTAAAAGACAAAATGCTGAGGAATGTTTAACAAGAAATATTAAATAACATTTTATGAAAAATATTTGAAACAAGGCACAGAGTATTTGAACAAATACAGTTCTTGTCTTAGATAGAATGGCAAAATATCATAAATACGTACATGCTCCCTAATTTAATTTGTAAATTTAATGCGACAGCACTAAATTTTACCAACCATTATTTTCTAGAACTTTTCCAGAACAAATTATTCTAAAATTCATACACAAAAATAAATATGAAAACATGCATAGGAAAAACTGAAAAAAGAAAAAAAGAACAATGAGGGGTGATAAATATATCCAGTATAAAACACGTGAAGATGTGTTCAACTTCATTGTTTTTCAACTTCATTCATAATATCAGATATTCAGACTGAAAGTTATGACATACTCTTTCTCACATTTTCAATTCAGGAGAAGTAAGGAAATGTCATAGGTGAACGTAAATACTAAAGGGAGATTATACCAAGTAGACACTTCGATCCTTGGAAATGAATGCAGATCATCAGAAATGGTAATCTTCATCTTAACTTGCTATAATGTGTTTAACTGCTTAAGGGAAAAAGTATATTATTGTGTGTCAGGATTTTCAGTATATGTGTGAACCATACGTATGAAAACTCTAACCTAAGGAGAGAGATTGCAAGGTTAGTACATTTTATATGAGTTGGCATAATATAAAATATAAGCATGCTAGATTTGTATATTGTAATCTCTGGAGTATTCTCTCTGTCTCTCCTCTCCCCTAAAATATAGCCAAATAATCTAGAAGCCAATGGATACATTAAAATAGGACACTGAATACATTCAAATAATTTCAGAGAAAATTGGAAACGTGGAAAAACGGGAAAAAAATCCAAAAAAGACAAAAACTTACATGGTAAACTAATTAATTAATTAATTAATTGGGTAAAATACTAATGGTCTAAGCATTCTAAAAAGTGGAGATTAGCACAACAAATTAATATAAAATGTGAACCAAATATATGTTGCCTAGAAGAGACGTACTTAACAGATACAGACACAGATGAGTTGAAAGTAAATGCCTGGAAAGAAATACAAACCAACCTTTTGCAAATAGCAAAATGGCTAGACTGGCTATGCTAATGTGACAAAATAAACCTTAAACACCTAAAGAGACAGTGGAGGATATTACATTATAGTAAAGGGGGAAACTCACCAGGAAACTATAAATACTGTAAACATTTATACATCTGATAATAAAACCTCAAATAACATAAAGCAAAATTTGACAGAATTAAAAACAAAATTAGACAATGCCACCATTATAAACGGACATGTTTACACATTTTCTGAGCATTTAATAGGAAATTAGACACAAAACCAATAAAAAAAAACGGAATCTGAACACTCCTTGCCACCTTAATCTAATTGACGTTTATAAAATATTAAGTTAACCGCATAAATTACCTTCAGAATACAAATTCTTTTAGTTGCACATGGAACATTCACCAAAATAGACCCTATGCTGGATGATCAAACATGTCTCAATAAGTATAAAAGAATCAAAATTACACAGTGTGTTCTCTGACCACAATGAAATTATATTAGGTGTTAATAGCAATAAAATTTCTAGAAAAGCTCCAACTTTCTGGAGATAAAACAATATATTATGACTCGGTCATGGCCCAAATAAAATAAGGAAACAGTTTGAACTGAATGACAATAAAAATAAAACATATCGGGGCGCCTGGGTGGCTCAGTCGGTTAAGCGTCCGACTTCAGCTCAGGTCATGATCTCACGGTCCGTGAGTTCGAGCCCCGCATCGGGCTCTGTGCTGATGGCTCAGAGACTGGAGCCTGCTTCAGATTCTGTGCCTCCCTCTCTCTCTGCCCTTCCCTCACTCACGCTCTGTCTCTCTCCCTCTCTCAAAAATAAATAAACATTAAAAAAATTAAAGTAAATAAACAAATAAACAAATAAAATCCAACAAGATGAGAAAAAGGTAAACATTGTGCTAAAGTAGGGATTATATCAGTAATGCCAGGTTGAAAATCAATTAATGTATTTTCCCATATTATGATAATAAAAATGTTAGAACTTAGAATATATTGTTTAAATTGTTTTAACATTTATTTTGTTTTTGAGAGAGAGGAGACAGAGTGTGAGTGGGGGAGGGGCAGACAGAGAGGGAGACACAGAATCCGAAGCAGGCTCCGAGCTCTGAGCTGTCAGCACAGGGCCCGACGCGGGGCTCAAACTCACAAACCGCGAGATCATGACCTGAGCCGAAGTCAGACGCTTCACGTACTGAGCCACCCAGGTGCCCCAGAACTTACAATATTTTTAACAAATGCAGAAAAAAGTTCCTGACAAAATTTAACATCAGTTTTCATTAAAAACTCTTGAGCAAACTAAAGTGGGGTGCTATCACAATAAGGCAAATAAAATAAAATTCATAAGATAGGCAAGAAAGGAGTAAAAACTCTCCCTGTTGCCATCTATTAGTTTATACAGCAAATCCCTGTGAATTGACTGGCTACTGGAATTAATAAGTAAATATAACAAGGCCAAAAAGTACAAGTTTGGTAAACAAAAAATCTATTGTATATATATATATATATATATCTCAGTAGCACACATTTGGGAAATTAAATTTTTAAAAATGCACTTCAAATAATGCCAAAAACTATAAAATATTTAAGACTGAAAGTAAGAAAGTATGTACAAGATGACTGCATTGAAAAATAAAAGCATTTCTGGGAAAAAATAAAGAAGACAAAAATAAATGCAGAAATACATCCTATTTTGGAGTTGGAAGACTAAAACAAACAAACAAGCAAACGCAACCAACTTTGGCATGCTTCCAGATGTAATGAGCATAGCAAAGGAAGAGGAAGGGAGAGGCTATCGCCGGACGTCAACTTCTCAACTGTAACACATCAAGGTGGGAAACAGTGGAATGAAATCTGCAGATCAGCTAGATGAAAGGAATATAACCCTAAGTCCCATTGACACGCAAGGCATTACTCACTTGCCATGGAGAGAAAAATACGATTTTCTAAGAAATCAGAGAATATGTCCCTTATAAACCTAATCTGAAGATATTACCAAACTGTGTAACAAACTAAAATGGAGACTTCAGAGTAAAGATGTCTTAAACAAGAAGGAAAAGAGATTTGAGAAATGAGCCTTGGCCTATAGGAATTTGATGCTAAACCATTGTTAGAATCCATCTTTTTGAAATAAATGTACCAGCCAATAAGGGCAGATTAACTAAAATACTCATAGTATAATAGTAATAACTGACCACAGTGAATCTCCATTAGTGAGAGAATGTAAAGCCTGTGACAATCCATACCATGAAATTGTATGCAACAATTACTAAAAGAAAGAAGTTGATCTATAAGACAATTGGGAAAGATTTCTACAACGTACAATACTGGGAGCATCAAAAACAAGACATAGAGGTGTAAAACATAGTGTTGCATTTTTGTAAAACACCACAAAAATTAATAGCCCAACTATTATGTATACATGATTGTAAGAACATGGAGAAGGGTGCAAAATAGTACACACCGCCTTATTATTAGTTAAGTTTGAGGGAATGTGGGTGAATTTATGACCTAAGTCAACTATGATTTGTCATCTCATAATTCTGTGGGCTGGTAATTTAAACAGTGCTCAGCTGGGTAGTTCTTGTTTTCCCTGACCTTAGTCAAATATTCTAAGAGAATGGTAATGCAAAATGTACGTCACTTCTTATCAAAACCAGTATAATAAAGCCGGCCTAGATTCAGAGTGGAGAAATAGATTCCTAGCGTTTTTCTTTTCTTTTGTTTCTTCGTGAGTGGCAAAGTCACCCTGCAAAGGATGCGTCTAAGAATCAGAGAAATTCTCGCAACCACCTTAGCAAAACAATCTGTCACAATGGAGAAATGGTGGGATGATTGGGAAAGGAGGAGGGTGACAACATTCAAAATTTAAGGCCAGGGTTTGAGCAATTGCACTAATGAAAATAGAATCTCAACTTTGAAACATGAAGGAGACACACAGCACAAATGGCGTGCGACAACCTCAGAATGGGACACACACAAATAATTCACTTACTTAAAAACTCTAGATAGAGGTTTCCTGGAAAGTAGAAATTGAAGACTGTCATCCCAACTCACTATGGTTTTAAAACATTTTGTACATGTGTACACTGTATATTTTATAAAAATAATTTTTAAAGTTCGTTCTCTCCAAAGTAATCTACTCAGTCATTGCAATTCCAACAAAAATTGTAATAGGGTTTTTAGTGAGAGTAGACTAGATAATCCTCATATAAATACTGAAAAATAAATTATTCAAGAATAACCAAGCTATCCTAATGAATAAAAATGAGGAGGAAGCCCGTCTTACAATATACTGATTTATTATAAAAGTAATTAAAATGTTATCATATTGCTTCAGGGGTAAAGATATTAATGGATAAGAATATGACCTCAGAATGAAACCTACACATATATGAGGACTTAGTGTATGATAAAATGGATTTAGTACTAAATGAGGAAAAGGAAAAAGCTCTTTACAAGAAGTTATAACAGGTAGTTAATATAAGAGGAATCTCGAATCTATTAAACATGTGACAGATACTTAAACACACTAGTAATCATAGATAAGAATAGATACCATTTTTTCCCGTTTGACTGGTAAAAATTAAAATGCTTGAAGATACCAAATTTGGCTAACATAGGGTAAAGTTGACTTCTCATTCACCTGACATAGAAGACTAAATTGATAATTCATTTCAATAGCAGTCGACTAATCTAGTAAAGTTGATAACGTATGGGATGTATGGAAAAGTAATTTAACTGCTTATACGTCCATAAGAATTTCTTGCATGTTTTTACAGTGAAACGTGGCTGAGCATGTTTATTGCTGCGCCTTATTTTTCAAGGTGAAAAAAAATTATAAACTATTCATAGGGTTACAGATGAACTATAGTGTGTTCATATGAGAAAATAATACGTAAAATTAAAATGAATGAATTATAGCAAAAGTAGATCTCGAGCAATAATTCTGAGTGAGAAAAGTAACCTTAACAATAATGTTTAGGATAACATTTATATTAACAATAAAAACACACAGAGAGTATGTTGTTTTTATATATTAAAATTCTGGGTGATGTGAAAAAGGGTATTTGTTATATTATTCTTCATTTGTCTGTAGGTAACTTAAAAACATTGAATTGTAGTCATTTAAACTGTTTTAGCTATGCAAATAAAAACTGATCCAAGAAAAGTTTGGTATTAAGAACAAATATTCATTGGATGTATGCTGTATTCGATAGCATATAAAATGTTATCTCAGCTAATCCTCAGAATAACCTTATGTAGTGGATGACAGTTGTGTTCCCATTCTATAGGTTAAAAAACTGAGCTGCAAAGAGATTAGGTTTATTGTCTAAAGTCATGGATGTAGTTAATGGTAGAATTGGAATTAGAAGCAAGGCGCTAAGACTCCAGCATCTGGGTATTATTTGAGATTCATTCTTGGACTTTAAATTCATTGTCCCATGAAAAATAAGTGAGGAGACTTTATTATACAAGTTGGAAGGCATGACATGAATGTACTGGAAGAATTTGGGCTCTATTAGGCAGGGTTTGGAAATTCTAAGGTTGCTTATACAGGGCTAGAGATGAAAAGAGTTCGGGAATTTGCCATTTGGTCCAGAGGGAGGGTGGTATTATTGGCAAAATAGAGCTCAACCTCTATCCTGTCTACTCATAGGAGGATAGATAGAATGATTCTTGGAGGATGAAATTACAGGCTGCTGTTGATATCAAGTGTCAGACACACTAGGTCATGGATAGATGGAAATCAATGGCTAAAATACAGTTACTGGACAGAACAGAGAGAAGAGGCAAGATATTCAGAAACTTTGAGGAATAAATTTAACGAAGAGTCACGATTTAGTCAATATAGGAAACTCAATTGTCAGCAATACTCTTTTAACGTTGATGGGATCATTCCTGCACCAAAGATTTTACATTAGTCCTGTCTAGAACTTGGGATGTTGATGACAAAGAGGAAGGATAGCAATATAGTTTTGGATTAGGAACGATATAACTGACTTTTGGAAAAACAAAACAAACATAAGAGAGAACCAGTGATTTCCTCTTCATGAAGGGAAAGAATGTCCTCTCAAAACACATCTCTTTGTAACATCTCCCAAAGTTGAATTCTTGGCCGAAAAGATGATCTAGGTGTTAAACCATTGGCAAGGTGGGTCTTGAGAAGGACTGTCAAATCACCTTCTTCTCTTCCCCGGAGTTTTATATCATTCGGAGAAAGAATTATCAATCCCATGAGACTCAGGGGATCAGTTTTAGGACTTATAAGGATAAATTGAAAAAAAAAATTAATTGAGCTTATTTCTCTAGACATAGGCAGATTTGGGCGTCATTGGGCCTTCCTCAAAGAGAGAGGCCTTTTTAACCTGGCGGAGAGAGGAAAATTTCTACATGTCAAGGATAAGCCAGTCTTCTCTGCAAGAAAGAAAGTTGCTGAGCCTTCTCTATTGCTTCTTCCAACTTAACCCACAAATAGGAGCGGAGACAAGGAGGTAGAAAGTAGTTTTCTCTTCTTTCTCTTCACCTGAGAAGTGGATATTCTTTCTCTCCATGGGAACAGGACGAGGTAAAAGCATGTCTCACTAAAATATTTCTTACATTGAAAGGGAGGTGAACATAAGAAAGAGATTCTTCTCTCCCTCACCCATTCAAGGAACGCAGCCCAGCAAAATAATTGAGTGCATTGTATTTCCTTGGCTTTGTTTACTATCCAATGCCAGAGTAAATGATAACAAGCAATCTTCTAACAAAGCAACTGAGTTCAACTAATCCATTAAAGAAAGTTGTGCTGTATTTCATTACTTCATGTATCGGTTTGTGAGAATCAAGGCAGATTTCGTGACATTTGCACTGCATTTTGTAAATCGTAGTTTTAGGCAAATCAAGCTGTTAAAGCTTTTTAATTAGAAACTTAAAGGAATCTTATTTTATTCTTAAAAACTAAAACAGTTAATGATTGCTAAGGTGTTGAATTTCACAGGATGTTGGTTATAAGCATCAGGCTTGAAATCTGATATTTAAAAAAAATTTTTTTAATGTTTATTTATTTTTGACAGAGAGAGAGAGACAGAGCATGAGCAGGGAAGGGGCAGAGAGAGAGGGAGACACAGAATTGAAAGCAGGCTCCAGGCTCTGAGCTGCCTGCACAGAGCCTGATGCGGGGCTCGAACTCACGGACCGCGAGATCATGACCTGAGCCGAAGTCGGACGCTCAACCGACTGAGCCACCCAGGTGCCCCTGATATATATATTTTTAATGACTGATAATATTACATGACTTACTGCCACATAATCTTTATGACGTTTTCTCCAATGAGCTCACCTACGTCCCACAAAATAAGCTTTTTAAGGTAGTGTGAATTATGAAAAAAAAAGTGAACTTTGGTAAAGAGATACTGTTTGAGACATATTTAAACTTACCTTATGTGTGGTTTAATTATGCTGTGTGGAAAATGCTGGCAATTGGACTTTTCATTGGTTTGTGACTTGAAAAAGCAGGTCAGCGATAGGAAAAGAAGATGCCAGAGGGTAAAATATACTTAAAATGGTTTTTAAGAAAGTTTAAAGATCAAGTTGAAAATTTTCTGATATATTCTCCTCACTTGAACTTCCATTATGTTTCTTTAATCTTATTTAAAAGTATAATATCCTAACTTTTATAGTTTTTCATTGTGTTCTTTTTATAACCCATGTAGACCAAGTCATTTGAGTTCAAGAACTATATCATACACTGTTGACATTCCCACCTACAACTGAGTAGAAGTTTTTTCTTCCTGATACAAGTTTAATAGGTATTCTTTAAAATTATTACAGAAAATATGATCCTAAGTTTCTTTAGGATAAATATGAGAGCATTGTCTACAAACTATTTTTATGCCATATGGACACAAAGGAAAATTGAAACGTGTTTTATCACAACACAGAGCCTCATGGGCAATGCCAATACTCCCAGCCCATCTGACCAGACCATCTTTATTCTACATTGAAGTCACAGATGGCATACCTAGCCTAGCTAGGTTTATTATGAGTATCAGTTGTTGGTATCTAGAGTGAAGAGGAAGATTGAATATTACAAAATAATAGCCCTTACTAAAAACTAGAAGTTTTTAAAAATTATGATGATTTGATGTCTCCTCAGTATAAAGACACCACATTATTATTAAATTTATAACAGACACAAAAATGAGAACTCTCATTAGTAGGGAGCTAGCTTAGGAGAATATAGACTAGCAATGTCCAATAGAACTTTCTGTGGTGATAGAAATGTCCTACATCTGTGCTGTGCCATATGGTAGCCATTATACATATGTGGCTATTGAGCTCTTGAAAAATAGCTAGTGTGACTTAGGAACTAAGTTTTTAATTTTATTTACTTTTAATTAATTTAGATGTAGATAGCCACCTGTGACTGGTGCCTACGTATTGAATACGCCAGTGGGACCATTTTGCAATTCAAACTCCATATTCTAAGTTACTTTGACTCTGAACCCTGGGGGCATAAACCTTAATGCCATTGTGAAGCAGTAGAAAGAAAACATTATTTAAAGGTTAGGCATGGAGATTTTGAAGAATGTACTACAAACCAGAGCTGTAAGAGACTCTTAAATACAGAGAACAAACTGAGGGTTCCTGGAGGGGTGTTGGGTGATGTGATGGGCTAAATGGGTGATGGCCACTAAGGAGGACACTTGTTAGGATGAGCACTGGGTGTTACATGTAAGTGATGAATCACTAAATTCTACTCCTGAAATAATTATTAGACTACATGTTAACTAACTTGGACTTAAATTAAAAAACAAAACAAAACAAAACAAAACCCCTGTAAACCCAAGGGAGAAAAAAAACAGGGCTATGATAATAGTTAATATTAACTGGGAATGCTTTCTACATGCCAGATGTTGATTAAAAGGTTTTACAAGGGTTAACTCTTTTTTTTTAAATCTTATAACAACCTTTTGTAATTAGTACTATTATTTACCCTTTTATTGATGAAGAACATAAGGCACAGAGAAGTTAAGTCACTTGTCCAGGGCATAAGTGTTGGGAGTCTGGATGCAAACAGACTGCCTTACCCAGAATAGAACCTCCAAGTATAGTTTTCAGCTTTCCTGGGATATATGTAATAATTTACCAAATATAAAACACTGAATTTAAGATCTTCCATTATTTTTTTCACCTCTAAGAAAAGAAAAACAACCACAAATATTGCCAATTAACTGACAGGCCACTAATCACAAATGCAATCAGAAATGTTATGACATGGAAAAAAATATATGACTTAACATAAGGAAATATTTTAGTGCTGCTGATAAGATTCAGGTCTTTTTAGTTATAAGTAATCATCTACTTCTTTTTCAGAGTCAGAATGTTTGATGTTTGAATGAAGGTGACCTGTGACTGATAGAAAGTTCTAATTTTTCAGAGCACCCGGCTGGCTCAGTTGGTGGTGAATGTGACTCTTGAAGCAGGGAAGAATATCCAATGGAAAAAAGATGGTCTCTTCAGCAAATAGTACAGGGAAAACTGGACAGTGACATACAGAAGAATGAAACTAGACCACTTTCTTACACCAACACAAAAATAAATTCAAAATGGGTGAAAGACCTAAAGGTGAGGCAGGAAACCATCAAAATCCTACAGTAGAAAAAGGCAGCAACCTCTTTGACCTCAGCTGCAGCAACCTCTTCCTACACATGTCTCTGGAGGTAAGGGAAACAAAAGCAGAAATGAACTGTTGGGACCTCATCAGGATAAAAAGTTTCTGCACAGTGAAGGAAGCAATCAATAAAACTAAAAGGCAGCCTACGGAATGGGAGAAGATATTTGAGAATGACATATTGTATAAAGGGTTAGTATCCAAAATCTATGAAGAAAGTATCAAACTCAACACCCCAAAAAGCCAGATAATCCAGTGAAAGAATGGGCAGAAGATATGAATAGACATTTTTCCAAGAAGACATCCAGATGGCTAACAGACACATGAAAAGATGTTTAACATCACTCATCATCAGTAGTCATCTACTTTTGAGTACAATCCATGAAGCTGGGGTTGTTACCATGGCCTGAAGATAAGAGACTAGAACAAGTAATAAGATTGGATTTTAATAAAACTTTTTCAGGGCTACATCTTTTACTAGAAATAAGGACAGGAGGGGATACATTTAAAGTTGATATTTGTCAACTATGATTTTTCACTGTGGAATCCATGTGTGCACCAACTCTCCGTACTTAGCAAAGGAGGAATACAGATGCCTCAATTGCATTTTTGGGGGTAAACCAGGATCTCCTTGATTTTGATGGGACCACATTCCAATATGTATCTGCCTCATCATAGACTTGCCGAAAACAAGGACTGGAACAACCATGAGACAGGTCTCAGCAACAGTGAATCCACTGTGGCTGCTTGAGCATGAAATATTTAGAGAAGAAGAAAATGTTGGAAAAATTTCTTTAATTTAGTACACTGTCGCAATGTCTTCTTAATGATACCCATGTACTTCACCTGGAAAATCTTCCTTGTCTCCCTAGGCAGGTGTGTACTTTATCCTAAGCTCCAATGGGTCTTTAAGTAAAAATGATGTCATGGTGCTGTAATTATGTGTTTTCAAGTCTATCTCTCTTTTACCCAATATACTTTTTATATTGTATCTTCTCATCTTAAGACTTCAGCATACAGAAAACTCCCGGAACATATTAGAAAATGACTTGTACTTAATAAACAAAGAGTTATCCAACCATGGGCACTTAATGACATCAGGCAAAGAAGAAAAATTAAGCACTCTTAGGTGCCTTATGACACTGCCTGAATATATTTGGACACTACAGAACTTCACTAACAATTACTATTACAATAGCTAATGTGGTAGTGGATATATGTTGTGTGGTCTGGTCAGAATCCGTTCTCCCTTCTAGGATGAAAGGCTCCCTTTTGGGGTGTGTGGTGGGGGGTTGTTGACATGGTAAGGAATGGGTCTAGAGTTTCTTATAGCCTTTTGGCTTCCATGTGGGGAGAGTCTGCATGAAAATGGAACCATCACAAAGGAAAAGAGATAAGGAACAGAAACATAGAGTTCCCGTAGCCTCATTTGAGCACCTACATTTAATAGTAAGTAGACTTTTCAAATATTTAAGCCAATAATTCCTTCTTTTCTCCAAGCTACAATAAATATTAGGTAACTAACTTGTTGACTTGGAAGGTAGCCTTTTCAATGATACTGTATTGAAACAAAATACTTCATGTGCCTTTCTTCAAGTACCATTAAACAACCATCATGTGCCAGCACTTATTTTGTTTAAAATGGAAGCTTTTATTTATTGGTCTCAATGTTTAAGCCTTTAACATGTATCAGCTACTACTCGGTGCTTTACTGTCTGTAAAAAGTGGCATTCCCTTGACAGGGTTTGGTAGAGCAGCTGCATGTAGGAGTGTAAATATCACAAGAATCTCCTGAAGTACATTTCATGTCATGGACCATGTCTGTCCTCCAGAAGAATATTGCTGCTTATCTCCTTCAGCCAATATTTAATTTGCATTTTTGTCTAAACATTATGATAGATACTAATTTTTGGAAACTAAATAGGAGCCCATGATCTAATAAATATTGTTTAGCTCTATGGCTTTTAAGAAAACAAGACCATAATTTTTAACCTGCCAAATAGCTAATTAAGATATATGTGCACACTAGAAATAATGGCAGAGTGGGGTAAACACTTGAATTTTGGCCTAAACTTGAGATTATCATCATCAACAACAACAACAAAATTGAGGGTTATTTGCTTAATCTTTCTGATTCATGTTTAAGAACAAGTATATAGGATTAGATTATGCCTAAGATTTCTTCAACCTCATATAATCAAAAAATGTTGGAATGAGGTCCTTAAGAGGTCATCTGTGAGAGTTCTCTGATTCTGAATAGAATTATAAGGACTCTCATATTTCATTTTACTTTATAAATCTTCTCTCTGACTAATGTATTCCATGTTCACTAAATGAGAACACCTCCCTAGTGTTGTTAGAATATACTTTCTGAACCAGTGCTAACCAATTTTTAATTGACATTGATCGCTATGCTAGTAACCTGGCTCATGGAACTAAATTAAATAATACTAGAAATAGGATTTAGAAAAAGCTCTATGTAATTTACCTCTGAAATGTTCTATTCCAAACATGAATACATTTTTACCGTTGAAAGACTAAGAACAATTCTTAAGTAGGTATTATTAAGATAAATTAGGTATTGGGATGCCTGGGTGGCTCAGTCGATTTTGCGTCTGACTCTTGATTTTGGCTTGGGTCACGGGATCAAGCCCCATGTGGTTCTGCCCAGCATGGAGCCTCCTTAAGATTCTCTCTCTCTTTCTCTCTCTCTATCTCTCTCAAATAAAAATTAAAAAAAAGATAAATTAGATATTTTTAGATAATGAGGATCAATCTGTATCTCAGGAACTGTGCAAAGTGCATTACATGACTCATGTCATTTCATTTTCATTCTAATTGTTGATAAACATAATGCTTAATGGGTGAAAACACGGGCTGGTTAGTGTTTGTGCCAGAATTCAATATTTGGTCCATTTGCCCAAATTTAAACATAAGTTTCCAAACCAAAGCTAGATCCTATTAAAATATTTTCCTTATTCTCACAATTTACATAGATTTAAAGAATACAGTATTTTCTATTTTATTTATAACCCCAGAGAAAACCACAGAATTGAGAGGCATACAATTTAAGGTAATTTCCAATGAAAACAGTAGAAATTATCCTTTTGGGGTGTACTGAAAAGGTTCCTCTATTTTAGAGTGCCACTATTGTTTTATTCAAGGTGGCTTAGACTATGCTGTGGTAATGCATAACCTCAAAAATGTCGGCAGTGTTACGTAACAAAGGTTCATCTTTCATGTAAAGTCCACTGAAAATCTGAGCAACTCTCCAGGGCAAGCCATCTCCGTGGTCCAGGCTGAAGAAGCCTCCACTATCCTGTAGCTACACCATCTCATTGGTCCCCCTTGGTCAGGAAAGTGGACCACTGTCAATTAAATTTTTTCAGTCTAGAAATAAAAAAGTGTCACTTTTACTTTAAACTCATTGGCTACAACTGGGAAAGGGGGTTTTGGAAATAATCTTCTATGTGATTAGAGAAGCAGAAACTGGATATGGGGGACACTAGCAATGTCCTCCACAAGCATCCTTAACACAGAATATCCAAAGCCATTGCGCAAGTCTGTTACCAAGTTGGCAGAGAGTGAAGGAATGGAAAGGATCACGTGTGAAACACTAATTTGCCTTAGGTTCAGGAGCAGCACTTCAGCTAGAATATGGTCATACCTAACTTCAAGGAAGGCCAGGAAATATAATCTGGATATGTGGTCAGAGGTGAAAGAAAATATGAAAGAAAATGAATTTGGAAATGGTCAAGCATATCCCGTCACATGGCTTTGTCCTATCTTGGGATCACTCTCCACCCAAATCTTAATTTTAATGTTTTCTTCTCTTCCAGCTAGTATAAATATTTAGCACAGATATCTCTCCCACGTTCTCACTCATACCAGATTGCATATATCGAAATCATGTCCACAAATGAATACTTGACTTAGCACACCAACCTATTCCACCCAGTTCGTATCCCGTCAGCCTATTTTCTTAGATCTACCTTCCAGTATATACAGAATTGGAGTACTCCTCATCACTTTCTTTGCTGGTGCCTCAGCCAAGCCACCACCTTCTACTGGGATGATCGCAAAACCTTCTTAACTGGTCCATCAGTTTTTATCCTTGCCCTTGCGTTCAGTCTCATTACCGAAGCCAGAATAACCGTAACGCATGAATTGGATTTTGCTACACTGCATTTCACACTTAGGCTGGCGACATCCCTTTCTATGAATTGTTCCATGCACCTCAGGCAATAAAAACATCTGCTGCTTTGAAGGGGAATAATTAAAATGTGCTCACTCATGGTCAAGATTTGTAGACCAACCTGATTGCTCATTTTTTTTTTCTGTGACGCTCTGTTTCCCGCTTTCACTCCCAAAATAATTGACAGTGATTGCATAGAATAAGAATTTTTTCTTTCTTCTTTGTGACTTTGGGGATTAGCTGTCCTCTGTTCTCTGATAGGGATATTATAAATTATAAGGTATGTAATATTTTTAAGACGTTAAACAAGCCACAGAAACTGAGAAACATGCCACGCTTTTGTTCCAACCTTTACTATAATTTGTTGAAGTCATATATTGAGAAAGCAATAGCTCAAGTCTTACAGTACTGTTTTCCTAAAGGCAGTTTATGTCTTCCATATGACAGTAGACATCATAGGGAGAGTGGTTAGTATTTGTCTTTGAACTTAGGCACACATTCAAACATACACATACACCTGCACATACATGAAATCTTGTATTTACATTATATGTGTGTATATCTCCAATAGCTTTTTATTACATGATATTGCTAACTTTTAGTATTTCCCATGATGCACATATCTTATTTTAATATATGAAGATATTATTTCACCACGTTCCTTAGAAATGATTTAATCATAGGATAAGATATCCTTGTCTGTATGTGTTGGGGAGTATTTTGCTGTATTTTTGTCTTTTCAATGCACTTTATTTTCAATTTTATTTTATTACATTTATCAAAGTGAAGTTTCAAAGACCATGATGCTTTATTGCAATGGTAGAGAGATCAAATAAAGTTCTCCGCAGCATCGAATATTGTTTACTTTTATTTTTCCAGCTTTTGGATTTGCCAATGCATTTTTATATTTGTCCATTTCACTTGGTCTTTGCTACTTTATATAAGCATGACTGATTTTTTTTTCTTTAAAAGTCAATGTAAGCCTTGTACATGATTTTTAAAACCACATAGTATGCGAGGAGTTATAAGAAACACTATTATTTAACTTGCCTGATTGGAAAGATAGATACAGATTAGGCAACTGTCACTTTTTGTCATCACATTCTTGAGGAGCCAGTAGGGAACACTTTCCTAACTATGGAGCAATTTTCTTTTAATATGCATACAGCTGTGTTGAAGAGCATGTAATACACGTTGGAAGACTGTGCTTCTACCAAAACGATTGGAGTTGCATGCAAATCGTAGTGACCGTCTAGTTTATGCAGTTATTTAGCAGACGAGTGCAGTGTTACCACGAGTAACACTTTGTGTGGAGCCTTGCTGAATGATCAAATGGAAATTCCATCTCGGAGTTTGTCCTCAACAGGTTTGGAGTCCAGAAGGGAAACAAGAAAGGAAGTGAAGCACACACAGGACATCTTGCCCGCCCCACCCCTTGTGTGTGTGTGTTTGTTTGTTGTTGTTGTTTTAATTGAAGTATAGTGGACAGACCATGTTACATAGCGATTTGACAAGTTTGTATGGTATGCTGTGCTGATCACAAGTGTAGCTACCATCTGTCACCATACAATGACATTACAATACCATTGACTATATTCCCTATGCTGTGCCTTTATCCCCCTGACTTATTCATTTCATAACTGGAAGCCTAGATCTCCCATTCCTCTTCACCTACCTTGTTCATCCCCCCAACACCTTCCCCGCTGGCAACCATCAGTTTATTCTCTGTATTCATGAGTTTCTTTCTGCTTTTTGTTTGCTTATTCATATGTTTCATATATCAGATTCCACATATAAGTGAAATCATATAGTATTTGTCTTTGTCTGGCTTATTTCACTTAGCATAATACCTTCTAGGTCATCTATTTTGTTGCAAAAGGCAAGATCTCATTCTTTTTTATGGTTGAGTAATATATTCCATCGTGTTTATGTGTGTGTGTGTGTGTGTGTGTGTGTGTGTGTGTGTCTATCACATCTTTATCTATACATCTATCAGTGGACACTTGGGTTGCTTCCATATCTTGGTTATTTCAAATAATGCTGCTGTAAACATAGGCATACATATATCTTTATGAACTAGTATTTTCATTTTCTTTGGGTAAATAGGTAAATACTCAGGAGTGGAATTATTAGATCATATGGTATTTTCATTTTTTAAAAATTCTTTAAGGAGCCTCCGTACTCTTTTCCACACTGGCTGTACCAATTTCCATTCCGACTAATAGTGCACAACTGTTCCTTTTTCTCCGCATCCTCACCAACACTTGTTATTTTTTGTCTTTTTGAGTCTAGCCGTTCTGACAGGTGTGAGGTGATATCTCATTGTGTTTTTGATTTGCATTTCCCTGATCAGTGATGTTGCGCATCTTTTCATGTGTCTGTTACCCACCTGCATGTCTTCTTTGGGAAAATGTCCAATCGGGTGGGACTAACAAGGAGCTTTTGATGAATAGGTTATGTGTGCGTATACACTTCACGGAGAAAGTGTTTAGGTACAACGATCTGTTTTCCTGTGTTAATGCTTTTCGGACGGATGCTCGACGTGAAGAGGTAGCCAGATAACCGCCATCATGACAGTAGCCATTTGAACTAATTTAGACTTTGTATAATTGGTGACAGGTGTTATATTATTTAAAAATTAAATAAAATGGGAAATGTGAATTCAACGGGACACTTGAATTTTCTACCATTATCAATTACTCCTTTGAACAAATATTGACCTCTCACGAGTGAGGTCTTCCAACATAATAATTAACATTATGGACCTTGGATTTAGACATCTTTGTCTGTACTTTAGTTTCTTGTCATTGTAACAGGAATAGTACTATCTTATAGGATTATGTGATGATTAATGACTACATTTTTGAAAACCATTTAAAACAGAGAATGGCCCAAGTTGTTAAACTTGTCATAGTGACCATGTTTCTCACTGTTACTATAATTATACACTTTTAAACATGTTATTTACTTTTTCTAAATCTCAGTGTCCTTACCTGGATGAATGGACTATGTCGTTTACACTAAAGGGGTTTTATGTAAGTATAGATTAGCTATTGTTCGTTCATACACAGCATTATATAAATCATAGCCAATGTTTTGTTTCATTATTATGACTATTATTATTTCAGTATACTTTATTTATTTACCAGCTATGTGAATCTTTGGCAAAATTATTTAATCCCTCTCTGCCTTAGTCTCTTCATTTGGAAAACTGGGACAACATTATTTTTTTTTAATTTTTTTAAATGTCTACTTATTTTTGAGATGGGGGCAGAGTGCGAGTGGGCAGAGGGGCAGAGAGAGAGGGAGACACAGAATCTGAAACAGGCTCCAGGCTCTGAGTTGTCAGCACAGAGCCCGAAGCGGGGCTCGAACCCACAAACCCTGAGATCATGACCTGAGCTGAAGTCGGACGCTTAACCGACTGAGCCACACAGGCGCCTCTGGGACAACATTACTGTACCTTAGGGACTTTTTTATAAAGGCAAACAGAGTTTATAGTAAGCATTCAACAAATAATGACTACAGTTATTTTCATTTGTTGTTGCTATTAATGTAGGTTATTGTGATGATGTAGTGTGGAATAACCACTCATAATACAAAACAATCGGCTTTTCAGTCAACTCAATGAAATTCTATCCATAGCTAGAGAGATTCAGTGACTAAAAATACCAGATATGCTGTTTCCCATAACCAGACTGTTTTACTATTCTATCAAATATATTTTGTTACACATATATTTGCAAATGGATGAGACGAGACGAAAATATTTTTCTTTTATTTGCTATCTTGTTTTTTTTTGTTGTTGTTTGTCACTGTTTTCAAATTAAATGTCATATCCAATGGGAAAATGAAAGCTGAAGTTTTCAATTTTCAGATATCATAATTGCCAGAAAAGTCATAACACATTATTTAAAAATTAGGGGCGCCTGGGTGGCTCAGTTGGTTAAGCATCTGACTTCAGCTCAGGGCATGATCTCACAGCTCGTGAGTTCGAGCCCCACATCAGGCTTTGTGCTGACAGCTCAGAACCTGCTTTGGACTATGTGTCTCCCGCTCTCTTTGTGCCTCCCCTACTTGTGCTCTGTCTCTGTCTCTCTTTCTCAAAAATAAATAAACATTAAATTAAAAAAAAATTCACAGATGTGCCAAAAGAAAAGAGAGATCTTATTATCTCATTAATGAAGAGAGACCTTCATTATCTCATGAGGAATTAAGCTTGCTAGCACATAGTACATGCCTATTGGACAAATAAATCGCTGTTCAGTCTCCTTTATGTCACCTGCCAAGCATAGTTTTCTCTAGCCAGGCACACTGAGGAGCTATTTTGAAATGTCCAGGAGAACTTAGTCCATTTTTAGAATAAATGATTCTTTATGATCAAATACCTAATATTAAGGATTGATAATGAAGAACAAATTCAGAAGAAGATACGTTTATCTTATATTTTACTTTTCAATCATTTTTATTAGTAAAATGAGCATTTGTTCCTATACACAAGATTTACAGAGTCCTTGTTCAATAATTCCCAAACTGTGAAGAATGTACAATCAAAATGAGTGTAAGCTACATTTTTTTTTCTCTACAAATGAAAAGTTGTATAAAAGTTTAAAAAATTACCACACTGAGCAGATCTGTATAGAACCCGAGTAAAATGATGGACCGTTAAAAATAAGCTAATTTGTAAAGGTTTATGCAGATAAATAAAGATAAAGGTTTATTCAGGAAGCAGAACTCAGGTAATTATGGTACTTACAAATAAGCTATAGTGCTGAGAAGAATGTCATTAATGGCACCCTCCCCTTGAGTTCGCCTGGGATGTTTCTGGCTAAACATCTTATATGTTATATGACCGTTAACAACACATGCTTCCTTCTTCAAATTGTCTTGCTTTTAATGACATATTCTGTGATCACCATGCTTAGACAAAATCTGAGCTGCGTCCTGAAAGATGAGTAGAAGTTAGATAAAGAAGGTTATGGAACTGGGAAGAATACACAAGAGGGGATCACATGTTCCAAGATCCCTAGGAATGGATACTTTTGAGGAGCTTAAGTTCACTGTGAGTGGAGTGTAGCATTTGAGGCATATGAAGTGTTGTGGGGTAAGTCTAAACATGAAGGCAAGAACCATTCCAATCCCCCGCTTTTTTAATGGAAGATTTTAATGGTTCTCTTTAACATTCCTTTTCTTTAATAATTTTATTTTATTTCATTTTAGATTCAGAGTTGCTCTGGTCTTCCAGCAACACTGTCCTCGTCATTCAGCCGGTTGCCAACGACAGATATCTTATAAAGACACCAATTCTGTTATAAAATAGGCTTGCTTTCTTTATCTCTTCATCCTTTGCCCATGACCTCTATATAACCATGAATCTGCACCTTGCTATAGACTGAACATGTTCCCCTAAGATGCATATGTTCAGATTTTAACCCCCAATGTGATGGTATCTGGAGGTGGGGCCTTTGATGGGTGATTAGGTCGTAAGGGTGGAGCCCTCATGGATGATTAGCACTCTTATAAAAGCGAGCTCCCTTGCCACATCCACTGTGTGAAGGAGCAGGGAAAAGACAGCCATCTATTAGCCAGGAAGTGGACTCTTACTAGACAGCAAATCTGCAGTTACCTTGATCTTGGACTTCCCTGAAGTGTGAGAAATGTAAGAGAAATAAATGTTCGTTAGAGCAATCTGGGCAAACTACAATACACCTGAAATATGGTTTTTGAGTGTTTTTCCTTCAACACCTACTACCCATTACT
Source organism: Prionailurus bengalensis (assembly GCF_016509475.1). Lineage (NCBI taxonomy): Eukaryota > Metazoa > Chordata > Mammalia > Carnivora > Felidae > Prionailurus > Prionailurus bengalensis. Next base: position 184,090,354 of record NC_057344.1, on the reverse strand, counting down.
AATTAATGTGTTCCTTTCGTGGACCTTACAGGAAGTACAGATGTCCTGTGGTCCACTGGCACAGTTCTCCTTAGTATTTGAAATCCACTTTCAGTAAGAATGGATTTAAGTTGGTTGCTTGGTGCCCTAGAAAGGACCTTGTAAATGGAAGAGAATGAGTTAGAAGTTAAATAGGGTTTATGATTATTTTGTTATTTATGGATCCTCTGCCTATGAACTATGCTGGTATGTCCCACCGATTTCCATAAAAATCACCTCTTTTTAAAATGGGCCTGTATCGCAATGCATTTTGAAATGGGGAGTCCAAAATGAAGACTCTGCTCAAGACTTCTTCCAGTAGTTAGCTATGTGACCTTGACTAATACTGTATTTTTCATAGTTTTAAATTTCTTTTCATAATAAAAGAGTTGAATATATGACTCTAAATTTCTACAAGATTGAAAAATCTCTTAAAATGTCCTTGTACCCGAGGAAGAGTCTCAAGCATGCAGACAGTATTTGAACTGCTAAATCAAGCACAAATCATCGCTTATGGCTTTTGGATCTGGACACAGTGTGCTTCTCAGACAGCATTCATGACACATCATGTGGCAGTCTCAAACTTTAGGCTACCATGTTAGCCTGTACTGTAGACAAGAAATCTATCCTACTCAGCCTCGCAAAGTAACCACTGCTGCTCTCGCATTAAAGGCATAGTTTAAGGCCAAATTCACAGCACAAATTACTTGGATCCAAGATTCTTACATGGAAAAATTCTGCACCAACTAGTGAGATAATCATCTGTCAATGTTAGGAATCGACTTTTTTTAAGCTTCCATGATAGACAGAGACTGAAAAATCTTATTAAATTATTTTCTTTCCTGAGGATCAGATCAGCCAGGACCTTCTGAAGACTTCAAGAGACTTAATAATCCGTCTTTGTGCATTTTGTGGATTGTTACTGAGTGACCAATGTGTATTCTCTTGATGGGCAAATTTTCCACATAACTCATGTTAATCCTTTCTTTGTTTCAAGTTGTATTTAAATTTCAGTTAGCATATAGTGTATTATTAGTTGCAAGAGTAGAACTCCATGAATCATTACTTACATACAACACCCAGTGGTCATCACAACAAATGCCCTTCTTAGCACCTGTCTAGCTCATCCCCCACCTACCTCCCTCCATCAACCCTCGGTTTGTTCTCTATAGTTAAACCTAAAGTTAAACCTATAGTTAAACCTAAAAAGTTAAACTTTTTCTTGGTTTGCCTCTCTCTGTTTTTTTTCCCCATATTTTTATCTGTTTTGTTTCTTAAACTCCACATATGAGTTAAATCATATGGTATTTGTCTTTCTTTGACTGACTTATTTCACTTAGCATAATACACTCTAGTTCCATCCATGTCATTGCAAATGGCAAGACTGCATTATTTTTGTAGACTGAGTAATATTCTAATATCTATCTATCTATCTATCTATCTGCCACATCTTTTTTATCCTTTCTTTAGTAGATGGATATTTGGGCTCTTTCCATAATTTGACTATTGTTGATAATGCTACTATAAACATCGGGGTGCTTGTAACATGCAAATTTTTTTTAAAAAAGAAAGATGGTGTTTGGACCTTTTGTTTCCTGAGCCTTTCACTGTTTAACAAATAGAGTAGAAAGAAAATATTCTATGTAGTATCAACCATATTCATGTATTTCTTTTTTAAAATTTTGATCTTGGAGGCTCTGTGTTTCAGTTTTTGAGCAACTTTTATATATAAGCCAGGACTCTCATAAATGATTTCATTAAGTATATTCTAGTATTTAACCTCAGATTCCAAAGCAACTATATAAGGTATCACCTCTATATCACGATGTCCCATAGATATGTAATAGTTAAGACTAGTGGATAATAAAATATTTTTGTAGCTAACTTAAATTTACTGTTAAATAATATCATGCAAATATTGAAACTTTTAATAAGTGGCTGAAATCTTTGTTTCCTCAAAAATAAAAATGATATATGCCTATACAACGTAAAGAAACAGTAGCTAATGATGGCGATCTCAGAAGGCATGGGGTATGGCTGAAAATTAAGAAGGGTACTAATATTCCTTACAGCAAGCTCTTTTTTCAAAGAGACTTTTAACTGTTGGATTCTTTGCTGCTTTCTCTCACAGTTGCCCTGACGTCAGGTCTAAAGTTTTATTCCATAGTTGCTCTCTCTCTGCTAATTTCTCTGAAAGCTGCTTACTTGGAATTGGCAATTTATGTAAATATTCAGTCACGTTAAAACACTGGAAATAATTTCATTCATTCATTCATTCATTCACTCATTCATTCAACATATATTAATTCCCCTCCAACCAACTAACACTAAAGAGCTATACATGGTTGGGGCGCCTGGGTGGCGCAGTCGGTTAAGCGTCCGACTTCAGCCAGGTCACGATCTCGCGGTCCGTGAGTTCGAGCCCTGCGTCAGGCTCTGGGCTGATTCTGTGTCTCCTTCTCTCTCTGCCCCTCCCCCGTTCATGCTCTGTCTCTCTCTGTCCCAAAAATAAATAAACGTTGAAAAAAAAATTTAAAAAAAAAAGAGCTATACATGTCCCACGGGATGCCCAGTTAAGTCTATCAGAGCCCACGCGCCCACAGAGCTCACAGTAGTTTAAACTTTTTCTGCTACCCATGCTACAGGTTTGTATCGCAGGTTTGTGTCAACTCCCACTTTTAGTGTAGCGCTTAGCACATAGCACTGTGCCTAATACCCGTTAAAGTTGAATCCTGCTGACTATTCCCCAGTGCCCAGCTTCACCAAATAACAAAATGCTAAAGTTAAAAATGACTTCATTGTTTACCTACCCAGATGCTCTAATTCTACACAAGAAAAAGTTATCTTAGAATAAATAAACACAGGAAAACTTGTTCTATCCAAGGTCACACAGATCGAGAGCAGAGTTGGGATAGATACATTCATATTTTTTGTCCCCTGCTTTTCATGATAGCTTTCTCACAATATAGTCAGCTTTCTAAACTAAAGATTAAATACAGCATAAAATTAATAATGATAAATATTTACAACTCCAAGTGCGTTATAAAACATATTTACTAAAAAGCTGATACAATTTGATGCTAGGCTTTCATATCCTAAAATTGTATTTGATGCCTATAACAAGTATAATATTTATTTGATGCCTATAACAGGTATAATATTTCTTTGATGCCTATAACAGGTATAATATTTATTTGATGTCTATACCAGGGAGGAACTTGGTTATAATTCTGTAGGTGTCAACTCACACCTGTCACTAATATCTCTGCAAAATGACTGTCCCTAGATCCTGAGAGAAAAACACTGAATTTCATGATTAATCTCTTTATCAACAGTAAAATAAATGACTCCCTCAGATACCGTCTCTGAAAATGTAGCTTGGGAACATATTCACAGCTTAGATCAAAATGAAACATTTACGGTAAAGAAGAATGTGATTTTCTGGAGGCCAAAGCAGAGCACTAGTGTTCAAAGGCAAATGCATTGAACCAGTGAATTAGATCGATTAACAAAGAACAATATTAACCGTGTTCTTAAAAGGTTACCATTATGGCCACCTGCCACGTTTACTTTGTTTTGTTTCTGTCAAGGAAGATTCCGTGTCATATTTCCATTTCAGAATCTCACTCTGGGCCTGGTTTGTTCTCACTTAGCAAAAGCCATCCTGGGTTATTTCTAAGTGCAAATGGCTCTAGAAAGGTCTTTTCAATCTATAAGACCATAAAAAATCTAGTGCACTAGGGGTCCCTGGATGGCTCAGTCGGTTAAGCATCTGACTTTGGATCAGGTCATGATCTCACGGTCTGTGAGTTTGAGCCCTGCTTCAGGTTCTGTGCTGACAGCTCAGAGCCTGAAACCTGCTTCAGATTCTGTGTCTCCCTCTCTCTCTGCCCCTCCCCTGTTCATGCTCTGTCTCTCTCTGCCTCAAAAATAAATAAACATTAAAAAAAAAATCTAGTGTGCTGGATTTTCACAATCATGTTAATAAAAAGAAAATCTCACATTTATCAAGGATTTACTCTGATCCAGATTTTATGCTAAAAACCTAATGTCGATTGATATATCTAATCCTCACAACTCTGTAAGGTAGGTTATATTATCATTTGCACTGCACATGCCAGGGAAATTATATTAAAAATCAGAGCTAAAGCACATTATTTATTTGGATAGGCAGCAATATGCAATAATCACAAACATTTATCATATGCACTGATTTACACATTCAACCACAATGATCCCATGGAGTAGGTGCTATTATTATTTCAACTATAATAAATTGACAAATAATGCAACTTGCCGAATCTTACAACTCGTAAGAAGTTGGGGTGTTGATACTTTGAGCCATGCCATCTATTATTTCGTTGTGCATTTGACATAATGCAGATATGGGCTGAATATAGTGTCACTGCAAATATTGCATGAACTGCTGCATAAATTATCTCTAATACAGTAAATAAAATATAAATAGATGTACACTAAAGTTTTTTCATAAAATGTTTAGTACGGTTTTTAAATGTAAAGGGCTGGATTACAGATGTGAAATGGAAATGAGTTGTGATTATTATTCGAATACTCAAGTAATTTTCTTCAATCACTGGTGTAGGTTAATATGTATTAATATGTACATAAATATGTAAAATAAATATGTATTTATCCTATTATTCACAATTGTTTCATTATCTCATTACAGTAGAAAACATGTGATGTGACTTAAACTTGCCTTTAAATAAACCTTGTAACTTTTAATAGACAGTGGTTTAAAGGAAACACCACATCAATTATATATTACTTTGTGCTAATCTTTTGTTTACCTAACAGGCATTTCTAAATTCTTGTCAGTAATCTTATTCCTAGAAATCCTAGATATTCCAGGTGAAGACTCTTATAGGAAGCCCGTTTCCCTTTATTTCAAGTGCATTTCAAATGCATTATAATGCATTTAAACATCAACCCAGACCTCAGTCAATGTCCTGAAATGTAATGAAAACACAAGAAACCAACACATATATAATAACAAACCGTTGTCCTAAGATCCAAAATTCTTAAAATATCGCTTTCTGATCACCAATTAAAATAGTTTGTTAACTCTTTTTGTTTTGTTTTTTTTTTCTGTCTTTGCTTCCTTTTCCACAGTTTCCTTTAGCACCTCCTCAATCTTTTTAGGGACCCATAAAATGCTAGGCAAAAACAAGGGTTATGTAATAAAGGCCTTAGGGAAATAAACTAAGGATGAATACAGGATGACTGAGAATTGTTCCCACTGATTATGAAACTATGATACCTCAGACTTACTAATATCCAAGAGGCGCATATACTTTTTTGGCACTTAGGGATATTTTCAAAATATCTAGATAGATTGTGTATTATGACCATCGGTGTTTGGAATAGTACTTTATGGTTTACCACAATCATCTTGTGATAAATATTGTATTGAATTTGAGAGATGTAAACACAAAATGTTCCTATACAAACACTAGCTAAATAACATTTTGTTAAGATATAGGAATGTTCTGGAACACTGGTTATTGAATCCTAAAAGGCCGCCTACCAGCGAGATGTGTATTTGGAAGAAGTTCTCCAGAGTATGGCTGTATTTCATTTTGAAAATTAATTGGCAGGTATTAACATATGTTTATGCAAAGTGTATTTCTATCTAGCTAACTAGCTGTTTGGCAATGAGATAGAGCCAGAGAATGGCAGTCATACATTTTTGGTTGTGTTCTCTTAGCTTTTTGTCCCAATAGAGAAACGTTTTCTCGGTGCACACTAAATCTCCGAATTGCTTTGAAAGATTTTCACTTGCTTCACCAGTTTTGAGTAAAGTTCTCTTTGCCCTTGTGTAAGTTCACATGAGAAAAATGGTCTAAGATGGTCCATAAAAGAGTGTGCACCGTATTTAATTCCGAGCCTAAAAAGAAGAATGCCAAATTCCCTCATGTTTAGTGAGGTCGCGGTTTCCACATTTTGAGAATTACGTATGTTTAGAACCATGTACTGATGGTGTGATAGAATAAACTAGATTTTCAGGGCGATTTGTATTTGTCTATATAATCTTTACACAGTGCAATCTTACAGCAAGAAACTCATTTACCCTTTAAGATCAGCAAAGAGGCAAGCCTCATAGTAACAGGTCTGCAATAATTACAATTGACCTTGCTTTCGAGGAGTTCAGAAAGTATTATTGTACCATAGGTGGCAAATTATTAGAAAATAATCAGTTTTCATGCTAATTACAACGTATACTTTAGATCACAGGTTAACACATTTTATGGAATAAAGCAAGCTATAGTCTACTCTTTTTGTAACTCAGTGTTTGTTCTGTCCCAAAGCTAACAGCAGCCCAAAGCCACACCCACTGACTTTAGACCTAAGGAAAAGTCACAGACTCATACATTCCTTATTATTGCATGAACTGTGCTCCTTAGTGAATCATCAGAGTAGGTGATTGTGGGTTTAAGGTTTAGAAATAACATCAGCAATCAAAATGAGGTCTTTAATGAAGTCTTAATAAAGTCTTTTTGGTGACAATGCATTACTCCAATTTGATAAAAGACAACTCCTTAGGCACATAACTTTGAGTTAGTTCATCAGTTTTGTAGCATTAAGTAGTATAACAGTTCTCAAACATGATATAAAGTCACAATGATGGGAAAAGAAGAAACGAGGGAGAATTATGGTTAGGTTCCTGAGAATTTTAGATAACATGATGCTTATCTATGTACCACCCTAGAATGAAAAGTAGCAAATTTAGCTCCCATAGGTGAATAGTATCTATCCCTGTGGTATCCCACATAAGGAGGAAAAAGGTTGAGAACCACTTGTTTAGTAGAAAAATCTCTCTCTCAAAGGTGTTGTGTTTTTTTTTTCATCCACACATCCATCATGTGTATTTATTATGGAATACCTATTATTTCCATGGATTACATCAGAGACTCAATTCTGCATGAAACTAACTACAAGATCCTTAATGCCTTGTAATCCCTCTGCACCTGTTTCCTTACCTGGGTAATGACAGAATGCACTCGAATGATCAAGATTCTCTGGCTGGAAAGACCTTCATTTTCTAAGTGACCCAACCGGCTGCTTCCGCACTGTGAAAGCCTCCTTTATTTTCCTATTCTTGCTATTATATATTGTTTGCTGCCCTGAAAAAAGCTGGGTTTACAATTTTCACTGAAAAATTAACTCCTGCACTTTACTACACAACAGCATTTCTAGTCTTAGTAAATGTGTATTCTGTGAGTTTAAAAGAGAGTCATCCTCAGATGCCATCAGAAGCAACAAGGTGGGGAAGGCTGAGAAGTTCCTGTATATCACATTCTTATGTCAATGCTTATAAATTATGAACAAGATATATTCAAAGTAGTCAACAACCAAAAGAGTAACACTTTGACCAGTCGGTATGGAAAACTAACCAATGCAAGCACCCACGGGCCAGTGTGCTGTTTGGGTGCCCAATGACCAAGGACCAGCCTTGATCTCAAAAAATCTAATATTAATCTTTTAAAAAGTGCAAAGCATGTGGATGTTTACAATTTACTTTATATTTCCTGCTAAGCCAGTCATATATCTTTTGCTCTAAGTTTGAATTAGGCAGAAACTCCACGACAATCAAGTTACTCTGAATACACACACACACACACACACACACACACACGTATATGTGTGTATATATATCCCTAATTGTTTTACATTGTAATTTTTTGGTTGTGAGTATGGCTTCACCCATGGGTACTTTCGACTGGAGCAAGATGCCAAACAGAAAACTAAATAGAAAAACTGCCACGAACTTTGCAAATACCATCAATGGCAATTTAATATGTTTTTTAAGTAGAACATACTACATGATAATTTGTATGCTCCAGAATATTTTTTTTTCAGTTTCAAGTTTTTATTTAAATTCCAGTGTAGTTAACATACAGTGTAATATTCCCTTCAGGTGTAGACTTCAGTGATTCATCACTGACGTACAACGCCCAGTGCAGAATATTCATTTTTTTAAAAAAAAATTAATGTTTATTTTTAAGAGCAAGAGAGACAGAGCATGAGTGGGCAAAGGACAGAGAGAGAGGGAGACACAGAATCTGAAGAAGGCTCCAGGCTCTGAGCTGTTAGCACAGAGCCCAAGGAGGGGCTCAAACTCACAAACCACGAGATCATGACCTGAGCCGAAGTCAGACGCTTAACCGACTGAGCCACCTGGGTGCCCCAGAATATTCATTTTTTTTAAAATTAGATGGCTGCTTGTGTTAATGGTTAAAGCTCTTAAGGACTTTGTGCATACTCTGTTAATAATTATTCAAAAATAGGTTTAATAACATAGGATCGTTAATGTTCTCAAGTTCCAGAGAAAATGAACACTAATATATATTACTATAAGATGCTATGTTTTTAAATCCTATTTTATCTTATTTTCACTTTTAGTTTTAAGATTTATGCCCTTTATGATGATCTCAGATACACAGTCTTATTTCATGTTATATAAAAATCAATACACAATTTAGAAATTGCCTTTTAATTTATTCATCAGGCTCTCATGCATACTGGAAGCACATTGCTATGCATTGAGAAGAAGAGAAAAAGAATTTTTCCTTCTGCATTGATTCATATTTTCTCATTTTATAATGATATTCAGCCTCTTAAGAAACTAATTCAGACATGAGAAAATAAGGCTCATGGCGGTAGCCAGGGCATAAGAGAAAAATCCTAATGAAGCTTGAGTCAGAAGGTGTTTGAGGGTGAACGCTTAAAAGTGATTTAAAGTTTAAAATATAGAAACTGCAATTGATGTTGCAATTTTCAAACATGCTAGGTTTCACAGATTTTTCACAACTTGAGCAGTTTGAGCAAATGACCAATTCAAAGACATAAAGTATTGAATTCCTATTATGGGCAATGAAGCCAAACAGTGTGAGCACTGTGTCTCTGTACTTTTCCAGAGGTTATTTACCGGGTCATCTAGACCAGTGGTTTTCAAAAGCCAACCCTCAGGCTGGAGGCAGAAGAATCATCTGGGCTATTTCTTAAAGATATGGATTTCTGGTCCCCATTCAAAATGGACTGCCTCAAAATCATCAGGAGCAGGTGCTAGACATTAGTATTTTTAAGCTCTCCCCATGACGCTGTTCTAGATGCATCGCGGCATCATTTTCACAAAGTTCCACATGATGTATTTCAGCTTTGTTCTGATATTTGGTAAGAGAAAGAGGGGTAGAGAATGACAAACTTGCTTTCCCCTAATGGGCGCACAATGCATAGACACGATGCACCAAGCTTCCTGCCAAATGCAATCTCTCAAGCCCTGTGCCATTTGTTCCGGGCCCATTACTCTTCTCAGCCATCATTTGTTACCTTTCGGTGAACTCACTCTGTGATTTGAGGGGACATACGTGCCCCAAATCTGTGTGAATAACAGCTTTAGAAGTTTCGAGCTGCTTTTCTATTTGTTGGGAGCAGCAGAATTTCTCAGACCCCTTGACTACTCTTTACTTGACAAAATGACACAATAAAGAAGATTGATACCAAGGTCTTTTAGATAATTGTGTGGGGAGAAGCTTCAGGGGCTATACATTAGCTCCACTATATTTGTCAACAGTTGAGTTAAGTGATCCACAAGAAGTCATTTAAAACAAATGACTCTAAATTTATTTTAACGCCAGTGTTGATAACAGCATTAAGCACCGGCTTAGCTTAGCACCATGAATGGACTTTAAATCTTACATAGTACATGACTGTTAATCACAGCAAAGAATTTGGAAAAGAGGTAAAGAGCAAAGGATTCAATAATTCTGACTCTAATATATGCGTACCGAGAGTCAGAGAATAGAATAATGTGTTTTAAGAGAAAAAACCCAATCATAAGGCTTCAGTTGTGCTCTATCGAACTCCTCTGAAACTATAAATCCATTTTCTTTTGGAGATCCCATCTAAAATGTTTGCCATTTTTTTTCTTGTATGTCTTAGCTTTGTAGGCCAATATTCTACGTGAGGATTAGGTGAAATTTAAATGCACTAGTGACTAGTATTTTTATCATCCTGGAATATAATTAGGAAAAAAGTAAAATGTTTTTAATTTCAACTGATACTTTGGTCTTTTAAGTCTATGCACTGAATTTAAACTTCAAGTTTACTTATGTTTTTAGTGCTACAGCTGCAAATTGTACGTATCTGAAGATGTACATATTATCAAGACTATAGTGAGAAAGTTGGAAAAGATGATATTTGCTTATTACCTGTCCCCTGATGTGGATTAGTTACTCTGGCATAACATGAAAGCATATTACTCTTTTAAAGTGCAAGCTTAAGTTTGACTACTGCAAGGAAACCTAGACTGGAAAATACATTAAAATAGTTACCTTTTGTGGCGCTTGGAAGGCTCAGTCATTTAAGTGCCCGACTTGATTTTGGCTCAGGTCATGATCTGTCTTTAGATCAAGCCCCATATCAGGGGCTGTGTTGACAGCGTGGACGGTAAGAAACCTACTTGAGATTCTCTCTCTCTCTCTCTCTCTCTCTCTCTCTCTCTGACCCTCCTCTACTTTCTCTCTCAAAATAAATAAATAAACTCAAAAAATAATTACCTTTTAAAAAAAATAATTACCTTTTAAGAATTTACAGACTAGAGTACTTTTATTTGAACAATTCAACATATATTTTAGATCTTCTATGAATAAGGCTTTATATTCCTCAGATTATAAAATGCTAGTAAGAGTGAATACCAGCTTAACCAGACCTGACAAGACAAGGTTACTTCATCTTTTACATTCAATGTTTACAGGTTCTGAAAGATCATATGACTTTCTCTTAACATTTTAGGAGCAGGAGGAAGACAAGGGTAAACTTGGAGGTATAAATAGTTAAAAATTATAAGTCATATTTAAGTGTTTGAACAGAATTTCTTCTTTCCTCTTACCTTGAAAAAATATCTTTATGATAATCTCACAGTGTAGGTATGAACTTAGCCTTCTCTGACTTTATGGGCATGTTCACCATTTTCCCAGCTCTTGCTGGCATCCACGGGCATATTGTTGATGTTCAAGAACTTATGTCCAACCTAAGTGAAGGCTACCCCTCAGCCATCCCTGGATCTAGCATTGCAGACGCACAGTCTATCAACAGGCCTCGAGAAATAAGGGTGTGTGTGTGTGTGTGTGTGTGTGTGTGTGTGTGTGGTGTTAAATCAACATTAAAAAGATAAGGAAGGACAGAAACCAGTTTTCCAATTTTGGTTTGATCTCAGACAAGAAAGGTAAGGTAATACAAAGGAATAATACAAAATGACTGATTAAGTATGAACCATCCATCACAGAAGATCCAAAAATGTGATATAACTAATTTATTAATCTACTTCTGTGCATGCAAATACATAAAGAAGAGCACAGAAGGAAACCATCAACATTGAAGGGGATTGTTTCAGAATTGTAAGATTTTACGTTATTTTTTTAACCTCCTTCTGTACACAAATACATTGTTTTTTTTTAATGCAATGAGCATAAATTATAATAGATACTGTCATTGGTGGAAAAGAGTTTATTCTTTAGAATAAAATATATGTGGGTCCCACACGTACAAACTCTAAATTTAGACCAATACTCAATCTTTGTCAGCCTGTGTTACCTACTGTCGAGAGGGTATACTGTTAGTATCTTTCTCATAGACTTGTGTGGGTTATCTAAATTAAGGCTTAGCACAGAGTCTGGCAGATGATAAGCAACAATGAAAAGTGTGCTGGTATCATCAACAATGCCATCATAATCATCACATTAATTAAATTACAAGAGTTTGGATTCTATCCCTGGATATCAACATATCTCAGCAAGATTAGTGATGGCAGAACAATTTTCTTGTTCGAATCTATTCACCTGAAGTTAAGTCTAAATTGGGAACCAGAGTCACATGGCGGAACCATAGCTGTGCCATGAACTAGCTTGATGATCTTGGGCATGGTATCAACTCTCTGGGCTTTCATTTCTACGTAGCTATAAAACGCAATAATGAGAAAAGATGAATCCCAAGCCTTTATCAATTATGATACCAACTGAAGTTGTTCCATAAGTGTTTTACACATGTCTTCTCTAATTGCACTCTGGTCAACACACTCAGTTCAATATAATTTCTTCCCTGGACCCTTATAGGAGCTTTCTGCCTGGTTTCCTTGTTTTGCTTTGGTGTCTCATTAACCCACTTTCTACATAGCAGCTCAAGTGATGTTTTAAAAATGAAAATCTTATTGTACTATTCCACCGCTTGCATCCAGCCATGTACTGGGATAAAATCCAAATGTCTTATCGTAGCCTATAGTATTCTGATAAACTTAACCCCTAAGTTTGACCACCATCTTATCTAGAATCACTGTCCCATTTTTATCCATCTTCCAAATACATGGATGTCCTCCCCCTTGCCCAGATAGTCCAATAGTCTTTTCCAACTCAAGGTCTTTGAATAGGAAACTCCTTCTAACTAAATGCTCTTTTCCTGACCCATTGTCTGGCTGGTTCTTTTTTACTCATGAGATATTATCTTAAATACCATCTCTTTAAAGGGGCATTCCCAACCACTTATCAAAAGAACTGCCTTCTGCTGCTACTGACTGCCCCAATTTGTTTGATTTTTTTTTTCCCCTTGTTAGGTTCCTACATAATGCTTGGACCGACTTTAAATATTTTATTGGTTTGTTTCTTTATTTTTGTCTTATTTTATCTAGATTTCTTAGTTTCAGGAGAAAAGGGATGGTTTTAATCCAGATATCTTTGCTGTCTCCGCTGTGGTGGCAGATGATAGAAAATGCTGAATAACACTTGCTAATTAGAGGAGTACAAACAAGAGACTGGTTAAATAAATAAGTAAATAAATGAACAGCGAATGAATAAGTGCATGTGTGCATAGACATGCATACTCTACAATTTGATAATATCCAGCACTATCATTTAACTTGGTTCTGACAGGCTTTTTCCTTCAACATAAACACAAATTTCTAAGCTACAAGGGGGCCTGGGGACAAAAACAGGGCTCCAGCTGCACCGTATTTTCCAGATGGTGGATGTCAACAGTATTATAATTGCTTATTACTCGAATGGGAATTTTCCAATAAATACCAACATTTTGGAGGAAGAAAGGACTAGTGACCTTACTAGGGTTTTGGATTCATCAAACATATCAAACGATCTCAAAAGTTTGGGGTTTGATATAACACAAAATGCATTTGGCCAGCTATTGTCAACTGTCATTTAAAAATCCATTTCAGGTCACAAACTTTGTTGTGTCCTTTCCTCTTGGGCCAACTACTACATGGCCCAACTTTACGTTTGTAATTGCAGCTGGCCTTCTGTGACCGCCCTGTTGCACATTGCTGCCCTCTGTTGTTTACAGTTTTACTGGTAGAGTTAATCTTCCCCTGATTTTGTAGGTCAGACAGGAGTTCCAAACTGTGATTGATCTTACATAACCTTTACTCATGTAAAGAACATTATTTCTGCACTTAAAAAAATGTTCTGTCAGATGGCAGGACTATTGGCCATACTAAGATTTTGTAACGTCCTGTTTTCTAACAATGTCCTTCACGTCCCTGAAGAGGGAAATGTATATTCATTTGTTCCTCTAAAATTTTAACTCAAAGCACGCTTATATGTGCGACCTCTTGTGTGTTATAATTAGCAATTACAAACTGGCAAAGTTATGCCCAGTTTGTTAATTCCAAAGATGTCCAAGAATAACCAAGTATACCTCAAGGAATGGCTTGCGTGGCAGTAACAGGAGAAGAAATGTTGAGTTCTGAGCTTCTACTGCAAGCAAGGCATTTTGGGATATTCTTTAGCTATGTTATAATTCTGAATCTCCTATTAGAATTTAAGTCCCACATGGGTGAGATGTATTTTTAGTACCTGAGAAAATGTATGAAACAATTACAGAATGTAGATGTGTTCATCTAATTTTACAGATGGGAGAACTGAGTTTTACAAGTTTAGTAATGTGTTCAAGATCAACATTCTGAAAGTTGTGAAGCCTGGCCTTTTGTCTGACTGAATCAGAAGCTCATTTTTCTTTCGGTATGTTACGTGATGGCAAAACCTAGAACTTTTGTTTGAAAATATTTATGGAATGTAAAATTTAAAAAGTCACTGTTGACTCGGCAACAGGTAGACTGCAAAACCATCTTAAATAATATCTGCAGCTGATAATTTCAAGCAGACATATCATAATCTTGTTTTTTGAATGTCAATAATTCTCTCAATAATTAGCTATTAGTCCTTGAGGTATAGCGGACATACAGTTCTTTATAAATAATGCAACTTAATAAGTGTCCCTATCCTCACATGACTCCCAATTCTGATTTTCTTTTCTTTTTTGTATGTCTAACATGCGTATGGAGAATCTTCTTAATTAATTAATCCAAAAACTCAAATCATTTTGAGTTTTCAACATCTGTACAGCTAATTTAATTTTTACCGTAATTTGTATGGTGACAATTTTTTAAAAGGTAGAGTTTCTTTCCCCCGAAATAAAAAGAAATTGTGTATCACAGCTCTGGATGGGCTTAAAAATTTCTATTAAAGCACTGGCAAAGAGAGATATATGGTTGATATCTGTTTGATAGGTAGTCCTAATATATGTAAACATGGTCGTTAGGTAGTCCAAATAGGCCAGATGAGATATATTAGTCACAATTGTCTCTAAATGCTCTTCGTTTTAAGTAAAATCGGTAGGTGATTTCATAGTTAACAAGTGATTCAGTGATTAATGCATACTTTCGATTGCTTTCCACTGATCCATTATAATTGTTAAAGTATGATGGTAATACGTATACACTATATCATTTCTGTCCTGAATATTATTACTTTTTAAGACTATCTTTCACATGGTGCCATCTTTCTATTCTTCTAGCAGGTCTGCTCATGAAAATAGAAGCATTTGCTGTCACTCTGCCTCCCATTAAGGTTGAGTTAGATGCTAGAATGTCATGACTTACATTGCATGATGGAAAAAAGGGAAAAAAAAATAGCTAATTGATCTCAAATCACCGCAAGTGTAATTGCCAAAGGTCTATTTGAATAATGCTTGTATAATATCACATCCAGGATTTGGCACATAGTAGATACATGGCCCATATGGTACTTCTTTGTCCTTAACACACCTCAAAGTAAGTATGAATTTTACTTATGTTACACCCCTATCGTACCACTTACTAGCTACGTGATCTTGGGTAGTTGAGTCACCCTCTCTGAATATACATTTCTTACGGATTTCAATGGATTGTTGTCTGCCTTGGTGACCTCAGAGGATTGTTTTGAGAATTACAAGGAGGTTATATTTGTAAAAGTGATTCATAAGCTCTGATAGCACATATGAATAGATGCTATTTTGCCTGTAACTCTGAGAAGAAAACACGATGTAGTATAAATATCACGAGTCTAGAAGTATTCTCATTAACTATGACACCTTCAGTCAGCTGTTCCTCTCTTGATTTTCCGTTCCTACGCTCTGGGTGGAACCTACTTCTCCAGTAATATCCAGCGCCATCGTATGTATCTCACTGAGATTTGGCTACTCTGTCCTTGGTCTCGTTCATTCAAGATGTTGAGCCACTGCTTGCCTGAGACCTTTGTCACATGTTCTTCATTGGCCTGGAAGACTGTTTTCCTACTATTCCCATTCTTGGGGTTTTAGCTGAAATTTTAACAGAGTGGCATTCAGTGGCTATCCAATTTAAAGTACATCTCCCTCTCCCAGGATTCCACCATTATATACTCTTCCTACCTTCTTCTAGGATTGATCATTTCAAAGTTTTTAGCTTAGAGGCACCTAACTGTAAACATGATGACTGCCGATTATCTGGTTCTTATTATGTGATTTATTTCTCACTCATGAACGTCCTACCGGACTGTGTGGGATGTTCATGAGTGAGAAATAAAATTTTATGTGTCAATCCATTGAGATCTCAGTGTGTGTGTGTGTGTGTGTGTGTGTGTGTGTGTGGTAGTTATTACTTCCCTAGACCAGGGCAACTACAGAAGCTGTATTTTGAACTATTCCATTATATTGTGTCCTTCAGGAAATTAGAAGCTGGGACATGGTCTTCAGTTCATTAAAGGTGTTTTCTACTGCAGAAATATTTGTGATGTCATCTTATTTTCAATATTTTCAATATTTCAATATTTTATTTATTCAAATTTTTATTTTTTCAATATTTTATCTGAATATTTCAGAAAACATTCGCTGTTGCCAACAAGCATATTTTGTTTGAGTAAAATGATATACTTTATATAACTCCAGGTTTTTCAATAGTGTTTAAAAATCTTATCATCTTAGTTTTGTCCCTTCATACAAAAATATGAGAGGAAAACTGCAGAGACTACACTTTAGCAATCTAGAGAAAAGCAATGCAAGAAAAAAGCCGTATTTACATAATATATATTTTCCTTCTGTTCTTGCCTTGATCAATGGTAGACCAAAGGTAATCCATATTCCATTTTCATCCTTTCCCCCTCTTTTTTATATAGAAAGGATGGGAGGTGCCTAAAGAAGAGTCTAGCTCACACATTTGCTGTGTTTCACAAGGCTCTTTTTTCCTTAAGAGACAAGACTAAATTCCTTCTACAACTATAGAGACATTTTTAGAAAGGAAAGGAAAATGGGGAACACAAATTTATGTTTAGATTTTGGTTATCAGAGATAGACTAAGTAAAATCAGAAGGATATCTAATTAAAAATTAACTTTGTGCCACATAACAGCACGTGCCCCCTTTTAATTCTACAATTCTTGTGGAGTGTTGCAATAAATATAATTTGTCACATTGTTTTCCCAAATGAAAGCCCAGAGAGGTTGACTCGCTTTCTAAGGGGAGCAGAGTCAATTAGTGGCACAAGTATGGCGAAGCTCAAGGAAATGACAAATGCTTCTGGAAAATTCTGGAACCTCTGTTGTCTTACAAACTGAGTCCCAAATGAGCCATGTGCTTATAAAGTAAAACTGACCGCTCCGAATATTGTTAATGCTATACCTCAATCAATGTCCCTTTCTTTTTTTTTTTCTTTTCTCTTGGAAAGTGTGACTATTAAATGAGATAACACACTCTGTCTAGCAGAATGCCTGCCTCTGTGGAGATAGACAGCTAACGATAATACTTTTTCCTCATACTCTCTCAATGTTTTTTTTTATTTCTTTTTTTTAGAAAAAAAAATGTAGGGGCACCTTGGTGGCTCAGTTGGTTGAGCATCCAACTCTTGATTTCCTATCAGGCCATGATCCCAGGGTTGTGGGATTGAGCTTGGGATTCATTCTCTCTCTCTCTCTCTCTCTCTCTCTCTCACTGTCACCCTCCCTCTGTCTCTCCTTCCTGTTCACTAGCTCTCTTTCTCTCTAAAATAAAAAAAAAAAAGAAAAAAACTGTAATTCTTTTCTATCTTGAGTTTCCAACAATAACAAGTGCAATTTTTTTTTCATACTTTAGGTATTTGGGGCTCTTCATTTCTTTACACAGAGCAATTGTGATACATTCTTCTAATTACCGCCACCTATATCATTTTATTTTCTCTTTATAACTTGTAACTAAGTATTTTACTGATTCCATTTAGAGGGGAGAAAAAAGACCTAAAGAAGTAAAATGACTGCTCTAGGTCATAAAATAAGTGGCTAAGCTAGGAATAAAATCCAGACATTAAGATTTCGATTCTTGGGGTGCCTGGATGGCTCAGTCCATTAAGCGTCTGACTCTTGCTTTTGGCTCAGGTCATGATCTTACAGTTCGTGGGATCAAGCTCTGAGTTGCACCTCTGAGTTGCACCTACAGCATGGAGCCTGCTTGTGATACTCTCTCTCTCTCTCTCTGCACCTCCCATTCTCTCTCCCTTTCTCAAACAAAAAATAAATAAATCAAATAGAATTATGAAAATAAAAAGATTTTGATTCTTTTGAATAATAACAAGCTAACTATGTTAAGGAGCTCCTCGGCCGATACCATCCACTGAAAACACACTGAGGGGGCTTCTGCATTCAAATACACAAATACATCAGTGGAGTCTTGACATGTGCTTGTGTGATTGGTCTTGCTCTCTTATGACTCTTCATCATAAGACTTTTCTTTTATAGGAAACTAATTGTCCCTTTAGTCTGGGCCCTACAGAGAGCAGGCATAGAACAGACGTGTACTAACCGTTAGAAAGAAACCAAGCCCAGCTCAAATACCTTTATCTTAAAACAGCCTCATTCACTTGTAGACACTTGGACCACCCATCCTGTTGAACTACATATGGGTGAACAACAATAGATGGTTGCTGTTTTAAGCCACTGAGTTTTGACTGATTTACAACCTAGTATTTGTTGACCACACGCGCGTGCGCGCGCGCACACACACACACACACACCACTCACACACACAAAAGTCACTGTCCTGGCAAGTGTCAACAGTTGATAAGCTCTGAATAATTAGAGACAAAGGCTGCAATGCTATCAGACCAGGAATGTTAAATTCAGAATCTTCAATATCATCTGATATATAATACATTTAGGAGTGTCTGTAACGATAAATTTAGGAGTGTCTGCATCTCAGGATTATCTCAGTTTTAAGCCATGGAAAGCCTAAAACAATCCGGTTTAGCAAATACAGTACATAAAACAGAGCGGCTCAGAAGGATACCTAGTTCCCAGGAGAACTTCATCGGTGACTCAGAGATGCCAACCAAATTAATCTTCCAACTCTGCTTCCTCTGATAGCATCTAATTGCCAGGCTGTGCATAATGACCCCTTGGAATTTCCAAGCTCTTGCTTCTGGAATACAGCAGTTTTGAGTCTCACAAACCTGAATCACCAGCTCCAGGGGAGATGTGAGAGTCTTTTCCCAGCCCTCTCAGGAAAAATCTAAGATTCAGTCTGATTAGATAGACCTGAATCGCATGCCCTTATCTCCAAGGTTGTAAACTGAGCTATGTGACTTAATCCCAAAGCCACTGCCTGCTTTCTGCCTCCTGACGGAGTGGCTCAAAGAGGAAGGAGAGTTTGGTTGAGATCACCCTGGGTTTGCACAGGCTTGAGTATTTTCTAGTTCGAACAAGTTCCATGGCACTTTGCAAACACTGGATATAATTGAAGACCACGGGGCAGACTTTTCAGGAAGTCCAGACCATTGTTTTGGCCATTATTGTCATTTGGAAAGATAAAATATCCATGCCACCCCAGAGGCTGCCAAGCTAAAGCTGAATTGTTTTCTGGATGATTTACACCTGGATAACAGTCAGCCAAACAATGTGACATGCTACTCACGGAAGGCGTGCCAAAAGCTGAGTGGCCTCTTCCTGTGGGTGCTGTGGAAATTAAACATAAAAATCGAATGCGAAGCACGTACAATAAACTGCCTTGACAATAATTATTTAAAAAAAGAGGAAACGAGGCCAGACTTTTATTTTCATCATAATATTATACTTATGAAAACTTTAAATAAAAACACCAATATCCATTGATACAACTGAAGCGACCCCAGACTATATGTTCGAATATGTACTAAGTGCTTTACATGGTTACATCCTCATAACCGTAATATTTTCCATAACCATTTACATTTTCCATGAACAACTGGTCAAGCCATGTGGCCAGTGAGTCATAGGACCAGGATTGAATCCCTGTTGTCTCATATAAGTCTGAATGTCCCCACAATAAGTTAGATTGCCCAACAGGCACAGAATATTATCACAAAGTAAAGTAATAAGCCATGTAGAGTGAGTTTAATTTCTAAATGCTTCTAAACAGCATATTTTGATCTGAGTTCTGAAAACAGAAACTGATAGGGATTGGGTGAGGAGGGGATGGGAACTATAATAGGCTGTTTTAATTCCCTCAAACTATCAATTTCTCCAAATTCTCTAATATCTTTCTTAAAAAATAATCCACCTAGGTGTACGTTTGGCATAGTCAGGCTTGTACACTATTGTTTAATACTTGTTGAATAAAAGTGACATTCAAAATGAGCTAAACCATTTATTAGAAACTTATGTTTATTCTAATATACCTGGTATGGGATTGGCCTAAGTCTTAAAATTTACCTAAAGGAACTCTGAGTTTTTTTGTGTGTGAAATTTAAATTTTGATGATTTCGTGTTATTTAAAATGATTAGCAACTTAAAATTACCCACGAGCTTTTGTTAAATGAAGCTATTCGACTGTCAAAACCTCGACACCATGTATTTATAATTCTTGGTACAAAAAAAGTTTTATTAAATAAGATGACAACATAAATATATTTTAGTCATAAATAATTTTGAAATAATCATTGTTATTTGTTACATTGTTAGTTTGTACATTGTTAATGTAGTTGACAGAATGTAGTTAACAAGAATTTGTACATTTAAACTACCGTATTTATTTCTCTTTCTACTGATGAAATTTTTTTAACCTTTATTCATTTTGGGGAGACAGAGAGACAGAGCATGAGTGGGGGAGGGGAAGAGAGAGAGGGAGACATAGAGTCCAAAGCAGGGCCCAGGCCAGACGTGGGGCTCGAACTCACAGACCATGCATGAGATTATGACCTGAGTCGAAGTCGGATGCTTAACCAACTGAGCTACCCAGGCACCCGTCTCTTTCTACTGATTAAAATGTTAAAGTTCATTGAGAGACCACTCTATGGGGATCTACGGGTATGTGTGTTGTGTGGGTCCTGGGGTTTCTTTGCTATTCTTATGATTTTGCATTTTACACAGTACTAACAGACACATGTGTGCTCACAGCATTTGATTTACAGTAAAAATAAATTCTTAATGTCTTTCAACCTCCTCTTTCTCTCTTTCACTTCTATCAGAATAATTTGGGAACTCTGATTTTCCCCTTGGCTTCAGGTTCAATCTTTTTGTTGTTGTTGATAATCCCAGCATTTTATACATTACTTCCAGAGGAAGATCTCTGATACTAATGCACAACAGGAGTCTTAAATTAATTCTGATGGACAGACCTAGTGCTATTTTTCTCTCCACAAACTCAGTTCTTGTCTTACCCAAGAAATTGCTTTGCTATGCATTTTATTAGGCTCGAAGTCTTTTTTTCTTTAATTTTTTTTTAATGTTTATTTTTGACAGAGAGAGACAGAGCATGAGTGGGGGAAGTGCAGAGAGAGAGGGAGACACAGAATCCGAAGCAGGCTCCAGGCTCCGAGCTGTCAGCACAGAGCCCGATGTGGGGCTCGAACTCACAGACCGCGAGATCATGACCTGAGCCGAAGTCGGACGCTCAACCGACTGCGCCACCCAGGCGCCCCGAGGCTCCATGTCTTAATACTCTTTCTCCTGCTGAGAAATGAAGACGATATAGGTCCCCGGATAAACTTATCCGCTGGGAAGGGAACACAGAAATGTAATCTCCTAACTGGCCTCGTATCATTTGGCTGTGCTCGGCACAAATGGATCTGAAGACATTCATCTGACTCGTAAGCTGAGATCTTCATGAAAGCAGGTTACCTCTCCTGGATTCAAATAACCGGGTTTATAGCCTCTAACCTAAGGGTGACTTTTGAGTATTAAACCAGACCTATGGGTTAAAAGAGAAGTGGCCTTAAAATAGTTAAGATTTACTGTGAACGGCAAGGAGGTGAGCAGTGCAGAAGGAGAGGAATGGCTGTACAACACGTCCTGCTGTAAAAGATCCTACCTTGAACTTGCTGATTGAGAAGAAATAATACAGTGCCTTGCAAATAAACCACGCTGACGGATGTCTTCTGCTAGAACGGAGCTCACTGTATTTCCTCTCTGTCCGATGTCAGCATCTTAGCACTCAGCATGAACTCCACTATCGCTAACTGTCGAAACAAGTTATTTCTAGTCGATAATGAATGCTTCCCAAACATGTTATTATTGAAAATAACAGGTTCCAAATGTGTGACCGTATGGTATACGATTCATTTTCTTCCTCTGTAAGAATTGGATTTTCTTGTCATTAGAGCTGAATTGTGTCGACACTGTGCTAAGTTAGAACATCCAGAATCCAGACCAAAGGTAAAAGTTGCGGTGAAAAATTATACTCACAATCGCAATCGAACAGTGGCATACAATCTGCAAAGAGCTTAGAGAATGCCCTTTGAAATGTCTTGTTCTTCTCTAAAGAAATAACATATAAACTTTTATTCCCATTTTTAGAAAAGGGTGGGTTTAAGCATGGGGCATTGAAGTGACTTGCCCAACGTTATCACAAAGCTAGTAATTGAGAATGCTGAGATTCAAACCCTCAGTGTTTCCTTCCAGATCTAATGTTCTTTCTTTTCTTACTCTAAAAGTAAAATATAATTATCTGGATTTACTTGTCTATTTTTAACCATAGAAAAGAAGCGGCACAAAGACCCACAATGTGAGAGTAACTAAAAACAGCTCAGGGAACATTAGTTACTAGACCTTAGTGGTTATCTTAGGTTACACAGAGAGTTAGGAATGTTGTACAAAAGGATTTCAGCAAATTTCTGGATTGTTAGAAATCACATTCCAAGGTAGACACTTAAGAGTCAAATCATTTTGAAATATCTCTTTTTTCATCTTTCCCCATTTTGTTTTGTATCCCTAAATATCAACTTAAATGATTATTAGAGCTAAGCATACTCAGTGGACTCTTACGGACATGCACATGTTTCATTGTTTTAGGACCACGAGGCAGGTAAATAATTGGGTAATTTCTTCCCTCCCTTCTTTCTTTCCTCTCAGTTCTTCTTCCCTTTATTCCTTCTTTGCTTCCACAGTTATTTATCAAGTACCTAATATTAGCGTTGTTACAGTGACAGGCATTTTTTCTGACTTTCAGTCGTCTGTTTGAGATTATTCCACCATATCACTTAAGCAATTATTTCCCCTGCTTCATTTTGATAGAATATTGAAGAAACCGTTTTTCCTACAATGTTATGCCTGCAGCCTGGCTGGGAATGAGTGATAGCAGGAACCACCCATCCTTACATGTATCAGATCTGCCTCCTGTAAGAGTGTCTGTATTTGGCATAACTCTGGGTTTCAGTTAGACCGTGATAGCATCACGCGATGGGGAAAGTACGGTGATAAAAAATAACAGAATCATTACAGTGAGTCTGCAGTTCCTTTCCACTAACTGGTTTCAGTCAATTTAGCAAGGAAATTATAGGTTCACTTTTTCAGGGTAGTTGCTCCTGGAAATAGAAAGATGTTTGTAAATAGAATACAGTTACCTTCCAAGTAAAAGAGTTCTTTCAGCATGCTTGGCTCCCCGCCCCCCCCCCCCAAAAATGTGGAAAAAGTAGAGCTACCCTAATAACTGATATTTTATGTAAATCTTTCTTTTCAAGGCCTTGAGAATTTATGGAATAAAGTAAGTTACATTTATCTGTTCTCATCTCATTTAATTTTCACATCAAGGTAGGAATAAGGTCTGTTGTCACTGTTATGCATGAGTGGTGACTTTTGAGGATTTCCTCACCCCTCAGGAATTCTGGGCCTTTGGGCTCTGGAGTTTCCATAAGTAACACTTAGTGGTAGATTAGATCATTGTCCGCTAGTCCTCTCTCCTTATTATACAAAAATGCATGTAGCAGCTCCTGGGTGGCTCAGTCGGTTGAGCGTCCGACTTCGGCTCAGGTCATGATCTCACGGTTTGTGAGTTCGAGCCCTTCATCAGGCTCTGTGCTGACCGCTCAGAGCCTGGAGCCTGCTTCGGATTCTGTGTCTCCCTCTCTCTCTCCCTCTCTGCCCTTCCCCCGCTCTTGTTCTCTCTCTGTCTCTCACAGATAAATAAACGTTAAAAAAATTAAAAAAAAATTCATCGATTCACTCTGCCATGTGACTCTGCAGTACCTTCCTCTACAGTGAACTGAGTGCATTTTCCAGCCCCAGGGATAGTGGGTTTGGCCAGGGATTTACTTTGGGCGCTGGCTGTTGTCAGCATGGAACTCCAACAGAAGCTTTAAATGCACGTGAATGCTTCAACTTGACTTCCTGTGCTTCTGGCATCCATGAAGAGAAGAGCACACTCCAACTTGCTATGGATCCCAGAATGGAGAGCCACTTGAGAAGACCTGACTCGAACCCGTTATCTACAGCAAAGCCCAGGTGAGGCCAGCCAGGCCCCAAAGAGCAACACGTAACTTACAGATTCTAGAGTGGGGGAGAGTTCTTTTCTTCACCATGTGTCGCGAGGACACTGGTTTTACTTCTTCTCCCTTACTAAAATATGAAAACGGTATTCAAAAGGTTTTCAGTGGTTTATCCAAACGAGAAAGAAAATAAAAATGGAACAGAGACAACTCATATTGTGTAGCTGTATGATTCTGTGGCAAAAATAATTTGCCTATTAAGAATTAAAAAGATCAGTGGAGTAAATCAGAGTACTCTTTTATGCGTCTAGTCCTTTCTAAAGTCTCCAGAAGTTTGCAGACTTTGGAAGTAGGTTACACATCCCATGTAGAATAAATGACTCTCATGAAGGTCAAATGTGACAACTTTTTGGTCATTTGGCTCCGTATGATATTGATGTAGGACAATGATTAAACCCTCCCTTAGAGTTTAAAGGTTCTGGAGAGGTTTACCTGTTTAAGTACACATTCAGAAGGCTATTTGTTTTGGCCTCTTTTGTTTCCAAAAGAAAACCTTGTGGGTAGGTGACGGATTCACTAGTCTCTTTTCTGCCCCTTCTTCCCGAGAAACAAATTCACTGGAAAGATCCATCCAGCTAAAGCTCGATTACGGAAGAAGCCTTTTATACATGATACTGATGACACAGGCATTGAGACCAAATGGATCTATTACAGTTCCAAAATAAAGAAAGTGAATAATTTGGGAGGTCCCAATTTGAGTTGCATCAGTTTATTTAAATGAATTTTCGGGGTGCCTGGGTGGCTCAGTCGGTTAAGCGGCCGACTTCGGCTCAGGTCAGGATCTCACGGTCCGTGAGTTCGAGCCCCGCATCGGGCTCTGTGCTGACAGCTCAGAGCCTGGAGCCTGTTTCGGATTCTGTGTCTCCCTCTCTCTCTGACCCTCCCCCGTTCATGCTCTGTCTCTCTCTGTCTCAAAAATAAATAAACATTAAAAAAAATAAAAAAAAATAAATGAATTTTCACTGGGCTTTTCAAGACTAGTGTCACATAGGAATAGTAATAAAGTTTTCACAATCTAAGTATTTTAACTTCTCTATTGTTGTCAGTCAGGGTTCTCCAGTTATTTTCAAATCAGACTTATTTGTTGAATGAATTGGAACAGAAAAGGCAGACCTTGCTTTTTTTTTTTTATAAATTAAAAAAAAATTTTTTTCAACGTTTATTTATTTTTGGGACAGAGAGAGACAGAGCATGAACGGGGGAGGGGCAGAGAGAGAGGGAGACACAGAATCGGAAACAGGCTCCAGGCTCTGAGCCGTCAGCCCAGAGCCTGACGCGGGGCTCGAACTCACGGACCGCGAGTTCGTGACCTGGCTGAAGTTGGACGCTTAACCGACTGCGCCACCCAGGCGCCCCAGGCAGACCTTGCTTTTAAGAAAACATCCAGGTTTTCCTCTTTATTATTATTTTACATGTATTTTAGAAGATAGGGATTATTATTGAATCTGTTATTTATTGATTTTTCAAATGCATTAAAGCAGTCTTATTTACAAAATAGTTCATTCAAAATAAGAACAAAACTAGAATCATTAATGTAGCTTTTTTTGTGAATCATGTTTTTTAGGTTAATACATCTTTAATGCTTCTGAGATTCCTTGCTGAGTAGAATAAGGCTTCCTCCACATTGTGTCTTCCAATCTCATATGGTAGGTTGGGCATCTGATGGCATTAATATGTCAGCTACAATTAAGATGAAAATTCTCTGAGGACAAATGGTTTCCACCAGGCAGGTGGGGAATACTTGCGGTAATATTTCTTGAGGCGGACTTCATGGCAGCCCCTGTTAAGGTGCTTTGAAAAACTCGATTAGCCATTGCCTAGGCAAACAGGAGATCCTTCAATACCCTCTGGGTAGTTCTACTTTAAATTGGTAAAAAAAAAAAATTTAAATGTATCGTTATTTCTTTTTCCTTTTAGAGTGATGTGTGTGAGTGTGTGTGTGTGTGTGAGAGAGAGAGAGAGACAGAGAGAGAGAGAGAGACAGAGAGAGAGAGAGAGAGAGAGAGAGAGTATGTGTGTGTGTGTGTATACATCAGATAGGAAGAATATACTTACCATGTGTGTACCATCTAAAAATAATGATATAAGCATCCAGGTGAGCTTTACAAATAGGCAAGAATTTATACCCCCACAGCCCCCTCAAATCCCTCCATTCTACAGACTACCGGAGAATACAATAGTGATACTATGTGGACCCAGATTTTAAGGAAGAAAGGCTGTCATCATAGCTCAGCTGATTCTCACCGCTTCCACCTAGCAAGAAAAGAAGAAAAGAAAAGAAAAAAGAGACATAAGATATGAGACCATCACACATTAAGTCAAAGAAGAAATCGGAGAAAAGAATATAAAGAAAGGAATGACAGTGAAGTTTCAGGGTAAAGAATATAGTTATCAAATCTGTGTGTGTGTGTGTGTGTGTGTGTGTGTGTGTGTGTGTGAGAGAGAGAGAGAGAAAGAGAGAGAGAGAGAGAGAGAGAGAGGAGGAAAATATTTGAAACATCTTTCTTTTTGTTCTAAAGGTTAGCAATTTCTCCAAGTTTATATCACTATTAATTCTAAACACTGGCTTCTTAACATTTTTTCTTTTGTTAGGCAGTTGTGCTTTTTTTTTTACCTTCCAAATGTATGCTAATCAGTGAGAGGTGATAGTATTTACTGTTGCATATTGTTAACCTCCTGTACCATGCCTTTATTTATTGTGTTTTACCACCTTATTTATTCCTTTTACTGCACTAATGTGCTTTGATGATAAAAGCAAAGACATACATGCAAAGATAATGAGCTTCTGGTCAAAGGTGAAAAATGCACGCTATATTCTTCTGCTTACCTGACACAGCGATCGTCAACATCATATTAATTGGATCTTATTATAAGATCAGACCCTATTGTTTACATCAAAACAAGATTATATAAGACATTTAAAACACTGGCACATCTTTGCACTTATTCTGGGCCACGGGACATTTTTGCTTTAGAAATCCAATTCTTAATGCAATCTGCAAGATGAACAGTTTACTGATTTCAAGGGAGGCTTCAGGCAACGACTTGTTAACTTAAAACATGACCATTCACTTGGATATTTTCAAAGGCATTTTTCTCTCTATGCTACAAAAGTTTTACCTGCCAACATTTTATCAACATGTTTTCAATGGGAAATTTATTTCACACTGTCTCATAACAATACCTCAATAGCCCGCACGTCTCCACTTTGATAGGTCAGAATGTGCTGTCTGTGTATTGCTATGATAAGGGAAAAAAAATCCCAAAATGCCAGTTTGGATTTTTTGATCCTGCTGTGCCGAAGACAGTGTTTTTCCTTGTCATCATTCATTGGGTATTATAGGTCAAATTGTAGGACGATGTTTAGCATGGGGAAATGTGCGTCAATTAGAGACCCTCAGAGCTATCCTACCCTTGTCATTGAAGTGTTTAATTAGCTAAATAACAAAAAATAAGATGATTAATCTTACGGCAAAAGGCCTTTGATTTTCAGAAAATATTGAGATTAGATTAAATGATTATGGTTTTCTGCTGCTGGGTCAGTGAGAAGGAAACTAGAGTTCTGGTCCAGGGTCACACTTCTTTTGGCTGTTGGATTTTCACCAAGTCATTTCACCTCCCTGAGACTCATTTCCTTCCTGCAAAGTAATGCTACTCATCCCTGTTTTAGGTAACTCCAGCCACCCATGAATCAAAGAGGTGATTCTCATTTGAAAGGCAGGTGGTATATATAGTCTTAACTTCAGTACATCTGAAGAGCAGATAAGTAACATATTTCATTTCATTCTTTGAAGGAACCCAAGCTGTAGCTGGTAAATGACAAACTAAGGATTCAAGTTTGATCACCTCTACTATTTCATCCCTTCTTGACTTGAGTTAGAATTTATGCCAACAACCGAAACTAAGGTAACACGTCTTTAAGATCATCAGGAGAAAGAGAATTCTGGGCAACAGTCAACCGATGCTCTGTCACCCTCAACTCCAAATCATCTCTCTCTGCAGAACCTAAAGGGCTACACAGACTTCTACACCTATGTATATATCTGTAGGTGCATTTTTATTTAAAAAAATCCAAGAGTTTATATGGATACCTACAATTCCAACACAACCCCTCAGGTTTGTTTGCTTTTTTCCTAGTCTTCCCCCTTTTTGCATTTCTTTTCTTTTCTTAAAGAAATATATTTTTTTTTTTATTTAAGTGACAGAGAGAGGAAGAGTGTGAGTCGGAGAGGGGGTGGAGCAGGGGAGAGAAAGACAGGGAAAGAGAGAGAGAGAGAGAGAGAGAGAGAGAGAGAGAGAAGTCTCAAGCAGGCTCCACACTCGGCACAGTGTCCAATGTGGGTTTGATCCCATGACCCTAGTCGTGGAAAAAAAAAAAAAACCCTAGGAAAAAATCAAGAGTCCAAGATCACTTAATTGCCTGAGCCACCCAGGCACACCCCCACCTTTTGTATTTATTTTTACACTGTTTCTCTGACATTGAAGCTTAAATCACATTATAATCAATATTTTTACTTATTTGATCATTTTACATATTTGTTATATATTACTAATCTCCCAGCCAAGCCAGCCTCCTGTTTCCATGGTTTCTGTATTCATTCTAAGCTACTTTGTCGGCCATCACATGGCTCCTTCATGGGCACTTCCCCCTCCATTTACCTACCACTGGCCTCCTTGGCCACTGGTCACACTCTCGAGTCCTTATGGTTCAGTTCCCACTGTCCCAGCTCCTTTCTCCTAGGCACACTGTTGGCCTTTCCCACCCCCTTCTCTTTCTGTGCTGCTTTGTTGGCCACAAGGAAGTTGGTGCCTCTAGATGACCTTTTCCATCTCTTGTTTTCTTGCCTGTCTGCCACCCTGCTCTCCTGCCCCGCCGCCTGCATACATGGTCACTGACACACAGGTCCCTCCGTGAAGGGGAAGAAAGGAAAGGATGAAGGACAAGAAGAGAGAAGAGGAGAGGAGGTCAAGGGAGGGAAGAAGAAAGGGAAGAAGGTGGAAAGAGGAAAGAGAGGAAGAACAAGAAGAGAAAAGTGAAAGGGAAGAATTTAAAAAGACTATAGGGAAGACAAGGGAAGAGAACGACAGAGAAGAGGAAAGGGAAGGGCAGAATGGACTCTTGAAAATCACCAATGAATCAAGGGAGATAACTCAAGATGTAGAACACAAAGAGTCAAGCCACGGCCTTGCTGTAGATGTAGAAATGGTGTTTATTCGTGTAAACATTCCTGAGGCTTCTCCTCACACCTAGACTATGAACCAAAGCCCTATTAGGGCTGACAGTAGTCTCAATATATTTATTTATTTGCTTAATGTAATCATCTCCCAACCATGCCAACTGTCTTACCTACCAAAATTCAATGTTAACAACCTACAAAAAAAAATGTTTTCTTTTTTTTTAAACATTTATTTATTTTTGAGACAGGGAGAGACAGAGCATGAACAGGGGAGGGTCAGAGAGAGGGAGACACAGAATCTGAAACAGGCTCCAGGCTCTGAGTTGTCAGCACAGAGCCCGACCTGGGGCTCGAACTCACGCACCGCAAGATCATGACCTGAGCTGAAGTCGGCCGCTTAACCGACTGAGCCACCCAGGCGCCCCCAAAAAATGTTTTCTTATGTTTATGTCATCATATGTGAACACAACAGTAGACTTACACATTCACACACACTATATGAGAAATCTTGGGATTACTTTGCTTTATGGAAGTATGATTCTAATATATAAACAAACACCATTTCTTTATTCTTATTCAATTGTATTTATATATGTGCTAGATTTCTTTTAAGAAGGACTTTGTCAATTCACATTTGCAAGAGGCTATGTACCTCACACCCACAAGAGCAATAATTATCCCTTATTTTATTTATTAATCCGATGAGCACAATTTCATGGCTCATCGTTACCTTAATTTATGTTTCCATATTGTGAATTTAAGCATTTACAAAATATTTAGTGGCCATCAATTGCTCTTCAGTGCATTGTCTACTTACGTACTCTGCCCGTTAGATAATTGGGTTAATATCTTTTTGCTCAATTTGTTAAGAGCTCTTTATATATAATCGATAGTCATTCTATATTTCAAAACTATGTTATGCTATTTGGTATGGTTTATGCAATAATATGCTATAAAAGGGTATTATTTTTTAATATTGCAAATCTACATATTTTCTTTTTTAGCCTCTAAAGTTTAAAACTTGATTAAGAAGCTCTCCTTGACCTTAAATTTCATAGTAGGTTTTCATTTTATTTTTTTGTCAACACTTAAGTCTTGTACACATTTACAGTTTATCTGCTATTTATGATATAATAGGCAAACATTGTTATCTATTTTCTAGATGAATTAACTTTTTCTACAATATTATAAAATGATTCATCTTCTTTTCAATAAAATGAAATATCACTTTCTTATATTAAATACACTAATATCTTGTATCTATTTCTAGCCCATTTTTAAAACAATATCATATTAATTTGATTAATAGTTTTATATGTTTAATACATGGCAGATCAAATTCTCATTATTTTTTGTACATTTGGGGGACTTATTTGAGTACCTATATTACTTAAAAACTCTAATGTCATTTGACTCAACATTTATTTATTTATTTATTTATTTTATTTTTTAATCTTTATTTTTGAGAGAGAGACAGTGGGGGAGGGGCAGAGAGAGAGGGAGACACAGAATCTGACACAGGCTCCAGGCTCTGAGATGTCAGCACAGAGTCCAACGTGGGGCTCGAACTCACAGACTGTGAGATCATGACCTGAGCCGAAGTGGGATGCCCAACCGACTGAGTCACCCAGGCGCCCCTTGACTCAACTTTTAAAAACAAAATACTTTCAGTAATTACACTTGGAATTATTTTCATTTTATTTTTTTATAAATTTTTTTAATGTTTATTTATTTTTGAGAGAGAGAGAGACAGAGCATGAATGGGGAAGAGGCAGAGGGAGAGGGAGACACAGAATCTCCTGAAGCAGGCTCCAGGCTCCGAGCTGTCAGCACAGACACCAATGCAGAACTCGAACCCATGGACCGTGAGGTCATGACCTGAGCTGAAGTCGGACGCTCAACCGACTGAGCCATCCATGTGCCCACTTAATTTTATTTTGTAATATCTATTTTTAATGTTTATTTTTGAGAAAGAGAGAGAGAGAGAGAGCAAATGGGGGAGGGGCAGGGAAAGAGGGGGACAGAGGATATGAAACTGGCTCCATGTTCAGAGCAGAGAGCCCAATGTGAGGTTCTAACTCATAAACCGTGAGATCATGACCTGAGCCGAAGTCGGACACTTAACCAACTGAGCCACCCAGGTGCCCCAACACTTGGAATTATTTTAAATAGGTATACCTATTTTATGGTGAATGGACAGTTTTCCAAACACTTAATTTTAAAATGGAGAATAACTATTATTTTTGAATATGTTTCGTGATTCTGATTAGTTAATAATTAATTAATAACTTAGTAGTAGTGTTGTAGGACTATGATCTATTCCACCTTATTATAAAAACATATCTTCATACAAAATATTTCTAAAATTAAAAAGCCAACGTATTTCAACTTGTATGCATGTGTTTACTTTATATTGTTTAAAATTTGTTGGAATCAGCCTAAATTGTTCATGGAGAGTTATATGAACTGGAAAAAGAAAGACACATAAAAGATTCTGTTTTTAGGGGTGCCTGGGTGGCTCAGTCGGTTAAGCATCCGACTTCAGCTCAGGTCATGACCTCACAGTCTGTGAGTTCGAGCCCCGCGTGGGGCTCCACGCTGACAGCTCGGAGCCTGAAGCCTGCTTCCTATTCTGCGTCTCCCTCTCTCTCCGCCCCTCCCCTGCTCACATTCTGTCTCTGTCTCTCTCTCAAAAACAAATAAACATTAAAAAAATTTTTTTAAATAAAAAAAGATTCTGTTTTTATAGTATATATCATATATTGTAAAGCACAGCATGGTAGAGTATGTTTTTTAGTATATGTTAAAATACCTTTTACACGCTGCCTGAGACTTTTTATTTCAGACAAGTAATTTAGAATCGTGAAAGGAATAGAAAGGACATCAAAGCTTTTTATGATGATTATGTCATAATTGATGCCTAGAAGACTGTATCAGGGGCTAGGTCTGGCTTAGCATTCAAATCTCCTGACTAGAATTTGAATTAGCTGTGAAAGTTCATTCTAACTTGTGGTGAGATCACTATTTGACTGTTTCGCATTTGAACCCCAGGTAGATTTTATGTACATAACGTACGTTTATTTACAGAAATATAACCGCCAGGGTCACCCTCAGGAGCACCACTCTGATGCATGTGTATAACCACGGGAACTAAAGTTGAAAAGTAAATAAATCAAGAGACACAGATGCTGAAGAGTCAAATGATTCATTGGCTAAGTATAACTTTTGATGATCTACAATCTACAGTTTCCTTAATGTGCCTAATGTCTACTAATCTTTGTGTAGGTGCTGAGGAATCAGAATAGATATAACACATCTTCTCTTATTAGTATTTCAAGATACCTTGAAGACTGTCCAAAATCATAAAGCAGCAATTGGTATATGACTGGATGCTTGGACTTTGTAACTTAGGACTTTGCTCTTTGGTTCTGCCTTTGCCCTTTGGGCCAAATGCTAATGGCAAGATCATTTAAATTCTTCAAGTCCCAGTTTTGTAGTCTTCAAAATAAGGGCAATAATAGTCATACCGATGACTCACAAGGTATTAATGAGAATAAAATAAGCAATATGTTTAACCAAGAGAGAAAAGTAAAATCATATTATAAGGTGATTTTCAGATAGTTTGGGGTTTTAAATTTAATTTTTAGAGGATATCACCATAGCTTATATGGAGCACTTTGGATTTTGCAAACGACCTGAACACGGGTCATCTTGTTTAATATTCCAAAAAAAATTTTGTATTAAAATGAGTCTCTTATTTTCTAAAATGTTTGAGTTGAAACATCCAAGGATTAAATACATAGTCAAAAAGAGAACTGGAAAAGACTCAAGTTTTTATTCCAAACTCATTCCTCTTTTATGTGTTTCTATTCAGAGTATCCCCACTTCATAGTGTAGAACTTAATACCACCAGAAATACAAAGTCACTTAACTGTAGTGGTTTTCTTTATTCCTCCAGGGAAAATTGATTACTCTTTTTAAATTTTTTTTTTTCTCAACGTTTATTTATTTTTGGGACAGAGAGAGGCAGAGCATGAACGGGGGAGGGGCAGAGAGAGAGGGAGACACAGAATCAGAAACAGGCTCCAGGCTCTGAGCCATCAGCCCAGAGCCCGACGCGGGGCTCGAACTCACGGACCGCGAGATCGTGACCTGGCTGAAGTCGGACGCTTAACCGACTGCGCCACCCAGGCGCCCCTGATTACTCTTTAAGTACACAATTATATAATGTTAATAACCTCAAAGTACTTCTAGTAATTTCCAAAAGGGTTAATTCACTGGCATTTTCATAACTCAAATGCAAACTTGAAATAGCTTCATAAGTCAGAATAATATATCCTACACTCTTCTACTTCTAATAACCCCCTGAATGTGCTTTCTATTTGCAAATTCATGTTCCATTTCATATTCTTCTAAATTCCCTTCTATAGCTTTGATTTGAAAGCATATAATATGTTTGATGTTATATTATGTCTGATTTTCTAATGTTTCTTATTCTTTGAAGAGAAAACATATCTTCTTTGTTAATTGAGTTAAAAAGAGTGAGGTCTCCCTAATCTTATTTGTAAATGGTCTTTAGTTTTGCATGTGGAATAATGTTTGCACATAATAAAAAAAAACCATAACTACTATCCATTAGGCCTTTATAGGTACAAAGATGTAGCTCATAAATGAACTTAATTCTCATAATAACCCTATGAGTCAGATACTATTGTTATCATTCTCATTGCATAGATAAGGACACTGAGGCTTAGAAAGGTTAAGTAATATCCCCATGTTTAAAGTGGTCATAAGCTCAAAATAAGATTTTAACCCAGGCCATCTGACTCCAAAGTCTTAGCTTTTAGCTGCTGTGTTACATTGTCTCCTATGATAGGCAATTATTGCATATTTATCAGACAGAAGAAAATTGCTTCAAATTTAAAGTGCTGAAACCAAAACTATGCCTGGTCCGTTGGTTTATAGATGTATTTGATATAAAAATTCAATTTAAGAAAAAAAAAACTGGAGCTTAAATGAATAGGGGGAATTCAGATACTGTGTATCAGAATCAATAGAGAGTGTATACATTGCAGCTTAGGAATTGGTAAAATGAACTTCTAACCTAATGTAATAGAAAAAAATCTTTCAGTCATAGTATCACATCGAGATTCTCCAGATTTCCGCAGATGTCAATAGCTCTAACAAAGCATGAAAAATCAACATCCCATACCCACATCTCCTGAAAAAAGAAAAGATTGTTATCATTTGCATTTATTTTTGTTCTGTATGTAAAGTGCTTCTCATCCTTATGAGAAGCAGATGCGCAAAAGTGATTCTGAGTGTCCCTCCTCCAATTATATCACTCTTGTTTCCCCCTGAGTTTCCCTTGCCCCTATTCAAAACCTGGTCTCAGAAGTCGGAAGAATTTATTTTATGTCTGGCAGTGTGGCTCTGACAAAGTGATCGGGAGCACAAATGGAAAGTATGACAAACCTGAGAGTCCCAGTGAAAGAAGTAAAGACTGGAAATCCGTCTATTCTCACCTTGCATTTGGGGGGCCTTTTGGCTCACTCTGGGTTGTTCTGTCTCCCTTTTTCCTTCAGTACAGGTTAAACAGCATCTCAGAGTCTTTCTCCAGCTCCAGAGCAGACATCCTTCACACAGCACTGCCAACGAGCGAGCTGGGCATGAGGGAGAAAAGGAAAGAAGCATTCGATGTGTTTCCCACTTGTATGGTTAGAATGACCCGGGATTAGTGCCCAGCCGCTTAGCTCTGCTTTTCTATGTGCTTGTGGAAAGATCTAGATTCAGGAAAATTATAGTTCAACCCTAGCTTGAGTACTTGCTATTTTCACAGCATGAGAGAGTCACTTTGAAAAGGTTGTTACAAACCTCACATTCGTAGAGATATCTAAAGGTAGCCAGCTGTTGGGAATGGTCCATTATTGATAGCACACGGTTGGTTATGATGGTTTATGTTGATACCTTCCAAGTTCTCAAAAGATGCAATTCTGTTAATTTTCTAAGAATAGATTTACTCACCAGTGACTCTAGAGAGCAAAATTACTCTTTTCATAAGAAAAATCATATATATATATATATATAATTACATAGTATAAATATATATGTATGTATATGTGCATATGTGTATGTATGTATGTATGTCTATATACATCCCCATGTATTGAGTAAAGGAGCATAATGCAATAAAGATGAAATCTCAACTTTGTTTCTGCTGCTCATTGGTCACGTAACTTTTGGGCACACGATACCTACCGTCAACACTCTCCTCTTTTTAGACAAATTAAATCACACAGTTTTGAGTTCTTTAGCAGTGCTGCTGTTCTTAATTTCTAAATCAGGAATTACTTACACTTGCACATTATAGGAAAACGGTGCAATCTGTCCCCTGCCTGTAATTTATGTCAGGGACTTTGCTTTAAACGTCTTTATTTGCTGATTTTCACAATCATAATTTAAGCTTAGAGCTTGATTTCCAATGCTTTTTATTATACTTTCATACGAAAAGTTAACTCCATGTTATTTCGCCTTTTCAATTAGTCAGTTCTGCAGTTTGTTCACATGTTATTCCCTCTGGAAGAATTGTTTCCATTATCAATGAGGCTTTACGGGCAGCCCACAAATCATTATGAGGTTTGGCACAAACTTTTAGGTTAATGAGATAAATCTGATTTCCCTCGGTCTTCTTGTACCTAAAATGTCTTTTCTGAGAGTCATATTTGTGAAAATGATTTGGCTCAGAAAATCTGTTTAAAAACATGAAGGTAACACGTCCCTTAGGTGACGATGATTAGGAATATAGGGATCATGCAATTAAGTTTAATTGGATTAAGTAGAGCAGACTGACTTTCATAATTAATTTAGCTTCATGATTGGTCTGTGGGGGGACTATCCCAGATGAAAATGATGATTGTGGTGAAAGAGCATGAAATGCTTCAAGATATAAACCAACAGGTGTCAACCAGAAAAAAGGGATTTAGCAAGGGCATAGGATTTAAGATCAATATACAGACATATATAAAGACATCCCTATATACCAGCAATGAACAACTAGAAGTTGACATTTTAAAAATCTTGTAGTGTTTACATTAGCACCAAAAACTGAAAAACTTAAGCCTGAATCTAAATATGTATATTTACAGGACATACGTAAGGAAAATTGCAGAACTCTGATGAAAGAAATCAAAGAACTAAATCAACAAAGAGATATTTTGTGTTCATGGACTGGAAGACTCAATATTCCTAATGTGGCAATGCTTCTCGAGTTGATCTATAGATGCAACGCAATCCCGAAATCAAAATCAATTTGTGGATATCAACAAATTGGTTCTAAAGTTTTACGAAGAGGCAAAAGGACCCAGAATAGTCACCACAATATTGAAGAAGAAGGAGCAAGCTAGAGGCCTGACACTAGCCCACTTCAAGACTCAATATAAAGCTACAGTAACTAAGGCAGCATGGAAAAGAATATATAGATCAATGGAACAGAATAGACATACCAGAAATATAGTCAACTGATTTTCAAAAAAAGTACCAAAGACAACCCAATGGAGAAGAGATTGTCTTTTCGACAAATGGTGCTGGAACAGCGGGATATCCACATGCAAAAAAAGAACAAAATAAATCTAGACAAGGATGTTACAATTTTCACAAAAATTAACTCACAGTGAGTCATAGGGTTAAATGTAAAATGCAATATTATAATACTTTTAGAGAATAGCATAGTAGAGAATCTAGGTGACCATGGATTAGGCAATGACTTTTTAGGTACAACACCAAAAGCACAATCTGTACAGGAAAAAAAAAAAGTGAGACATAATTAAAATTAAAACCTTCTGCTCTGCTAAAAGCACTTTTAAGGAAACTTAAAAACAAACCACAGACTAGAGGAAATATTTGCAAAACCGTATTTGATAAAGGACTAGTATCCAAAATATGCCAAGGACTCTTGAAGCGAAGCAATAAGCAAACAAACAATGCACTTGAAAAATGGGCAAACTTCTGTACAGAAACCTCCCCAAAGAAGACACACAGATGGCAAGTAAGCATATAAAAAGATCCTCACCTCGATTTATCAGTAGAGACGCATAAAATAACAATGAGATACCACCACACAACTATTATAATGCAAAAAATCAAGTAAACTGATAATACCAAATGCTGGTAAAGATGTGGAGCAACATAAGCTCTCACAGCTTGCTTGTGGGAATGCAAAATGCCACTTTGGAAAGTAGTTTTGAAGTTTTATACAAGGCCAAGGGTAGTCTTACCTTATAATCCAGCAATCATGTTGTTAATATTAGCTAATCATATTGAAACCGTATGCACGCAAAATGTTTCTAGCATATTAGTGTTTATAGAAGTTTAATAATTTCCCCAAAGTGAAAGCCCCCAAGATGCCTTTCTATAGGTGATTGGATAAACAAACTGTGGTGCATTCATGCAATAGACTATTGTTCAGTAATCCAAAAAAGGAAAGAGAGATATATCAAGCCATGAAAAAGCATACAGGAACTTAAAGGTGTATTGCTAAGTGAAAGAAGTAATCCAGTCTAAAAAAGGCTACCATGATGATATTATTCCAATCATATGGCATTTTGGAAAAGGCAAAACTATAGGCAATAAGAATATCATGGTTCTAAGTTGTTTGAGGGGAAGAGAAGGAGAATGACTAGGTGATACGCCAGGAATTTTTAGGCAAGTGAAACGATTCTGTTTCAAACTGTAATGACTTGGCAAATCCCACAGAAACTTGATATCATAAAATCAAACTTTAATACATGCAAGTTAAAAAGAAATCATTTAGGAGGTCAGGAATCCCAGGAAAGAATGAACTATTGCAAGAGAGTTAAATGCCTTGAGAATATACAAAACCACCTCACTGAAGGGGGTGGGGAACAACGTGGGATCTAAATAACTGGGAACATGAATGGAGGCTGTAAGATAAAAGGCGAAAGAGACTGCACATCACCATCGTAGTCTAGTTGATATAACTGTTTCCGAAGGGTAAATGGATTAACAATTCTGATACTGCTATATGGGTATATCAGAAGTAAACAATTAAGGAAATGAATGACAAATGGCAGAAGCTTTGGTGTGAAAGGTGACAGATCAAGGAGGAGTACGCTAGAATAATCCATGTGATGATGGAATAAAGCTGGGGACTTCAGTAAGAACTTGTGTGTAATTTGATGTAGATACAAATGCAGTAACATTGATAGTTGTGAGTATATACACAGGTTAGAAGGCAAACATATACTGCTTTGGTCTGTCGTCTCTGAGGGCCTAAGAAATAACACCCCAGTAGCAAAGAGGATGCGTAGCACTCAGATCTTTGTACCTAAAACCGTTCTCCAACAAAAGGAACCACGACCCCTTTGAGAAATAGCTGATTCTAGAATTGGGGCGGGAAATCGACAAGATCAGCTTGAAGCATCTTATAGAGTCTGGAACATCTTTGTAGCACCACAAATAAAGGAGCTCTAAGCAAGCAAACAAAAACAACGGTGGCCACGATGGGGGTAAGTCAAAAGGGCACATGAGCCAACTAAAAGAGCTTTGTTATGAGTTGAATTGTACCTCCCTCAGATTTACACGTTGAAGTCCCAACTCCCACTACCTCAAAACGTAGCCTTATTTGGAAATAGAATTACTGAAGTTGTAGTTAGTTAAGGTGAGGTCATACTGGAGTGGGGTGGGATCCTAATCCAATATGGGTGTTGTCTTTGCAAAAAGGGAAATTTGGATAGCTCTGAGGGAGCAAACACATGTTGCCTTAAAGATCAGATAAGCTGGTTTGGTTTAGCTGGCATCATGGCCAGACCAAAGAAGATACATTTCTTTTCACCGATAATTCATACTTCCTCAGAGGATTTGGTCTGTTCACCAGGAACATGCCTGTTGTGTAGAGTTTCAACCCAGCCAGGTCAAAGTGGATGCCTTCCATCCTTATTTGCCTTCTTCACTTGCCGGGATCTTCCACTGAATCAGCTGTGGCCAAAAATGCGTGTTTTGTTTTGGATAATTAGCAATCCGAAGCCTGGAAATTTTTGCAGGGAAGAAAGCTTATGAACCACTTTCTTAAGGTCTCTTGAGGATTTAGAGACTCTTCCTCAAGTCCAATCAGCGCTGTTCAAGTCAAGGGAAGACAGATATAGTCATTTTCCCACCTAGTCAAAACTCTTCTTGGGCTAAAAATAGCATTGCTCAGTTTGGTCACGATCTTTGTTAAGTTCAACTCAACAAACATGTTTTATGGGCTCTTGTATGTTAATCAATGCTCTCGGTCCCGTGGGAGGTCAGAATCCTGCATGGGAAGCATAAGTTTTGTAAAAAAAAATGACTATTACACAAGACAGCATATGGAAATTGCCTATAAAGTAGAAACTTACTGAAAATAGGGTGTAAGTTCTCACAGGAGCATAGAAATAAAAGGTCTTTATATAAATTTACTGGAATTTCATGGAGTATAAGTTTTTGAGTATGAAACCTGAACTCTTCTTGTGACAAGCCCACCAGAAACTAATGTTGTTACATAATTATCTCTTGAGAATGAGTGTATGCGGCCAAGGAATCTAAAGCAGCAATTTTTCTCAGAGAATGCAAGGATGACCTCTTTTCTCACTGGTTAGGCAGGAGCTCTTTCTAGCAAGTAACGTCCTAGAACACCCTACTCATTCCTGATGGTTTCCCCTGTTTTTTGATTGTTTTTTTTGTTTGTTTTTGTTTTGTTTTGTTTTGTTTTATAATTAACCTTACCTTTGCTTTTGCTCGACATCTTAGAAAATTCTGGTGAAAACATCTTCTCTTTCTTTTTTTTTTTTTTCTTTTTAATCCTCACCACCCCCACCCCACCCCCCACCCTTTTTAATGAATGCACCGAAGAGCTATGGAAATAGTTCCAGCAAAGTTTCAGAGAATTGAATTCACCTTCTGGGCATTGAGTGACTATAAATATCATAAGGTAAAATCCAATATCATGTGCCAGTCTAAGCCAAAAATAGGTACAATTCACATACAGTTGAGAGAGAGATTATAGGTATACACAGATTATACATTGGCCTAGTGACACCAGGTATGTTAGTTTACTTATTTACTCATCTATTTATTCATTCACCAAACTTTTATTAAGCCGTTTAGAGTGTGTACCTAGCTAAGCCTACCAACGATAAATGAGAAGATGTTCTTTCACTCAAGGTATTTGATTTAGTTGGAAAAACAAAACAAAACAGAACAAAACAAAACAAAAATCAACCATTGATTACAATAAAGTGTGATAAATGTTTAAGAGAAACTTAATTGTGGCAACTCAATCTTGGACTTCCCAGCCTCCAGAACTAAATGAGAAGTGAATTGTTGTCTATGAACCACCCAGTATATGATATTTTTATGACAGCAGCCCACGTGGACTAAAATAGGTTGCTTTAGCAGATGTAGGAGGAGGCTGAGAGAGAAGTCAGAGAGATGCTCCAGTAAGGAATAATGCTTTCAATTGAGTCTTGAAAGAAAAGTCTGAGTTGTGCAGGTTGGAGGCAGGGTGTGGGCGGGGAGGCTTTGTGGGCCAAAGGCTCAGTGGTGTAAAACAGCCAGATGGAGAAAACTTGTGAGCAGTGTGGACTGGCACTCTGTCAGAGCGTTTTCACAATGAACTGAAATGATTTACATCACTATCCTGCCTGATTACCTGTCTCTCCTGACTGGGACCCTGTGCAAGGTAGTGTAGCAGGTACTGTTGGGCATGCCTCATTTCACTTCCTTAAGACCCCTCTACCATTTTGATTGATACGGCCAATGCCCACCTTCTCCTCCTTGGCTTGGGGCTTGTGCCTGCCGCCTTCTTCAGAAAATCTTCCGTGGGTGATTCAAAGTACTAACTACCTACGCAAAGTCCCAGAACTTTTCTGAAAGTAGGGCCCACTGTATTGCAAAGGATACTTTAGATCCCCCAGGGGTCAGCCTGGAGTTAGTCCATCTCTTAACAGTTCTGTGGCATAGCTCCTTCCCTTTCCAGGCTTCTGTCCCTTATACTTATAGGACTTTTTCCTAAAGGCATTCTTTCAATAAATCACTTTCATAAGTCCCTATCTCTAGCCGTGCTTCTATAGGGCATAGCTAAGACAAGTGGGGTCTGTGTCTCATTCATTTTTATGTCAAAGTACCAAGAAGTGGAGACATGTTGTAAGCACCGAAAAAGAAGTTGTCAGATGAATAGTGTGAAAATTACAGTTGGTAGTGTGCGGGCATACTTGCTAATCTGAAATCCGATGATATTTATTAAACATGTACTATGCTCTAGGCATCTAGTTAAGCCTGTTACATGTATAATCTCATTTAAACCTCAAAAGACCCCACAAGGCAGATCGAATATTATCTACATGGTACTGGTAAAGAAACCGGGGATTAGATAATTTGAATCTTTTGCCCAAGACTGCCCGGCAAGAATGATGTATACAATTCCATTCAAATTTTGTGGTGTTTTTTTTTTTTTTTGAGGGGGGGAGGATGTTAGTGGAAATCTGATCATCTGAAGTTTATTAATTGAAATTTAATTTATTTAGAAAAGAGTTCAAAAGCTATGAATGTCAAATGTATAACATTTTTATGAAGGTGCTAACCAACTATTTGAATCATTAATCTACTGTTAATCTAATTTATTAAAAATATTTAATTTACGCTGTTAGATTCATGCTAAAAAATAAATTGTCCTCTCCGCACCTCCCAAATATGGGGTAACGGCACACTGTTCACAGGCAATACCCTGAGTGTCAGGTTAGCATCTGGATTATATAAGGCATAATTGGGTTTACTCTATGCAATTAGAATTGGGATTTTTTGCTGCCGAAGCACGACGTTGCAGTTTTTGCCTGGAAATGAGTGTTAAGCATTTTGTTTGGTACTTGGAAAATCTACCTTGACAGTGCTTCATAATAGAACCAATTATCAGGTATGCTGTTACACATAGCCTTCCGGACCCCAATTTAAATAGAAACTAGTGACAATTTCTTTTGTGAAATAGTCTCCATAACACTTAAAATCAACCATAATGTGAAGACCTACAAGCTTATCAGGCCACAACAAGGGACCGACAATACTCGTTACATAAACATGTACTTTGAGGTTGAGATGATTGAATTGTCAACTAAAGAGAATGACAGATATTCACACTCTCTTCCAAAGCCAATTTTTGCTGAATTTCTTTAGTAGCTATTAGCATGGTGAAACCTGTATTCTACCTGTTTCTTTCTCTAAAAGAGAAAAATAATCCTATTGACAGAACATCAATATACTTTTACAGACTCTTAAAACACATTGTGATTTTTTTTTTCTTTACATTGACTTATGTAAGTATTCAAACAAATTGCCCGTTCTCTGGAGAAACAAGTAGAAATTCATGATGGGGTATGTTAATTAAACACAGTAATGCAATATATTACTACTTTGTCTATATTATGTGCAAGAAACATTTCCTGAAAATTGCTGAACAACTTTTATATATGATTTCTTATATACCACAAGAGAATGCAGCAGTGAGGAATAATTCTCAGATGGCTACAATCAGGCCACAGCTTAAGAATTATGTGGCGTCCTTCACTGAGATTTTGATTCAATGGATTTGAAGGAGTCGGAAACTGTATTCTCATTTTTATTTTTTAACTCTCTAGGTGATTCACATGCATAGTGATATTTGGAAACCAACAACTTAGTGCTTAATATATAAATGTATAAGTATTTTCAATTATATTATAATAATATCACATACAATACGTCATTATATCACATACTCTGAGTACTGACATACAATTATCAACATACCTGGGGCACCTGTATGGTTCAGTCAGTTGACTGTCCGACTTTGGCTCAGGTCGTGATCTCACTGTTCATGAGTTCAAGCCCCACATCGGGCTCACTGCTGTCAGCGCAGAGCCTGCTTTGGATCTTCTGTCCCCCTCTCTCTGCCCCTCCCCCACTTGCACTGTGTCAAAAATAAACATTAAAAAATTATCAATATACCTGAAAGTAATTATGAGTATATGCATAGAATATATTCTCCAACTTTGAACTTTAGGGAAACCTTTCCTGTTTTTATTTATATATTGAGCAGGTTTTGAATATTGAAGGTAGGGCCTGTTTAACAGTATCTGACGGCTGAAAACAATTCCAAAGTCTCAACATGCCTATTCTGTCATCTCAAGACAAAATTATGTTCAGGCTTCAGGTGAATTAAGTATTGATGGGAGGAAATCCCATGCTGACTATGAGATCCTGATTATTTCAGTGAGCTGAAGTGAGGTGTCTAAGGAAAGCAGAAGAAGTTTATCTTAGAGCAGTGGGCATAAAACTAGCATATGTTTCCACCTGGGAAAGCGTAAAAACATTCCAGGAGTTTCAGGGATACAAATAGTAGAGAAAAATTCAGTACTCATATTTACATCTTCGAGATACAATTTTGCCTGCAACTTATCTTTGAGGGCCTACATCATTATGCAGATT
The DNA here is from genome assembly GCF_016509475.1 of Prionailurus bengalensis. Lineage (NCBI taxonomy): Eukaryota > Metazoa > Chordata > Mammalia > Carnivora > Felidae > Prionailurus > Prionailurus bengalensis. The sequence goes on along the minus strand of NC_057344.1, from coordinate 184,046,585 downwards.
CGCATTTTTCATCTCCCCTTTAAAAATCACCTTTCTCACACTTCACAAAACAATGGAAAACCTCTAATCTACTTTTAATTTATTATAGTAGATTGTGTTGGGATGTAAAAATCTCCGAGGCAACACAGGAACAATTCACAATATTGATGTAGGTGTTGAGAAAACGAATGATTCAAACAAACATGTAAGAAATCCTTTCGCAAATAAGTTTTCAATTTCTGATTTGAACAATATTGATGGAAGATCAAATTGATTTGTCAGTGGAGACTTCATTAAAAATAATTTTTGATGATAGGTCACCATGTAACTTTTGGGTATAATACAGAGGTAGTTCAAATAATTGAATGAAAAAAATTTTTTTTCTGTTTATTAATGCGGGCAAGGTATATCATCCTTCACATCTATTAAAAAAACCTGGAAGGATCTAGTCATAGGTGATATTTCTTTACATATTTCAAAAAAAAATGAGTCTAGGTATTTGAATTCCAACTCTAGACTACTTTTAGAGTCTGTAACCGTACTGAAATATAAGGTCAAGTGAGTTAGAGTTCAAAATATCCATTTATAAGTATTTATTTCAGAATATTGGTATCTTTACAACACCCAGTTTTCCAATCCATTGTATAATAGCCTTTGATTTATCTCGGGCTAATTTAATTCTTTCAAATTATGTGTTGAGTTTTCAGATTTATTTCTATCTATGTAATAAGCTTAGGTGCCATGAAAAGAATTATTATTTTTTTAATTACGGTGATTTTTCAGAGCAGTTTAAGGCACACAGCAAAATTGAACAGAAGGTATAGAGATTTCCCATATACCTCTTTCCCTCACACATGCATAGCCTCCCAAATATCAACATCCCCCATGGGAGTGGTATGATACAGCTGATGAACCTGCGTTGACACATCATAATTGCACAAAGTCTGTAGTTTATACTACAGTTCACTTCTTAGCGTTGTATACACTATAGGTTTTAAAAAATGTATAATGATATATATACATCATTATCGTATCATATAGAGTATTTCACTGTCCTAAAAGTTCTATGGACTCTGCTTATAGATCTCTCCCTCCTCCCAAGCTCCCTGGCAGCCACTGGTCTTTTTACTGTCTCCATAGTTTTGTCTTTTCCAGAACGTCATATGTTCAAATCATACAGTAGATGGCCTTTCAGATTGGCTTCTTTCACTTAGTAACACACATTTAAGAATTCTCCATGTCTTTGCGTGGCTTGATAGCTCATTTCTTTTTAGTGCTAAATAATATCCCATTTTCTGGAGGTATCACTTTTTATCTATGCATTGAGCTACTGAGGGACATCTTATCTGATTCCAAGTCTTGGCAATTTTAAATAAAGGTATTATATATAAACATCTGCATATAGGCTACGTGTGGATGTGTAGTGAGTGAACACGTGGAGCACAATTGTTGAATTACATGTATTAATTGTACGCTTAGTTTTGTAAGAATTCACTAAACTGTCTTTCCACAGTTTGGTGATAAGTCTGTGATATCATTTTCCATTCTCACCAGAAATGAATGAGTTCCTGTTGCCCACATCCTCGCCAGCATTTGGTATTGGCCATTCTAATAAATGTGTAGTCGTATCTCACTGTTTTAATTCCTGTTTCCCTAGTAGCAGGTGATATGGAGCATCTTTTCATATATTTATTTGCCATCTTTATAGCTTCTTTGGTCAGGTGTCTACTAAAGTATTTGGCTTTTTTTTCACTGTTGATTTTTATGAGTTCTTTGCATATTTTGGATAACTGAACTTTATCAGATACATCTTTTGCAAATATTTTCCCACAGTTCATGGCTTGTCTTCTCGTTCTCTTGACATTGTCACTCACAATAAAGATTTTTCTGTTTGTTTGTTTTAGAAAGACAGTGTGAGCACGGGAGAGAGAGCAGAGGTAGAGAGAGAGAGAGAACCCCCAAGGGGGTTCCATGTTCATGGCAGAGCCCAACATGGGGCTCCATCCCAAGACCCTGGGATCATGATCTGAGCCAAAGCCAAGAATTGGATGCTCAACAGACTGAGCTACCCAGGACACCCCCATGGAGAAAAAAGTTTTAAATCTTAATGAATTTTAATGAATTTTATCAACCTTGCCTTTCATGGATTGTGCCTTTGGTGTTATATCTGAAAAGGCATCATTGTACCCAAGTTACCTGGATTTTTTCCTATCTTATCTACTAAGAGTTTTATAGGTTTGCATTTTACATTTAGGTCTGGGATCCATTTTGAGTTAATTTTTGTGAAGGGTGTAAAGTCTATGTCTAGATTAACTTTTTTTTTTTTTTTTTGCATGTGGATGTCCACTTGTCCTCACACTATTATTTGAAAATATATTTTGTATTCATTTTATTTATATTGCTCCTTTGTCAAAAATCAGCAGATTATATCTACGTGGGTCTATTTCTTGTCTTTCCTCTGTTCCATTGGTATATTTGCTTATTCTTTTACTAATATCACACATCTTGATTAATTTACTTTTATTCTTTTTTCTTAAAGTCAGGAAGTATGAATCTTCCAACTTTATTTATCTCTTTCAGTATTGTGTTAGCTATTCTGTGTCTTTTGCCTCTCTCTATAAAATTTAGAATCAGTTTGTCAATATCCACAAAACAACTTGCTGAGATTTTGATCAAGGTTTCTTTGAATTTAGAGATCAATTGGGAAAGAAGTGACATCTTGACAGTATTGTGTCTTCCTGTCCGTGAACATGGAGTATCTTTCCATTTATGTAGTTCTCCTTTGATTTTGTTCATCAGAGTTTGTCCTCATATAGGTTTTTACCTGTATGTTTGTTGGATTTATATCTGACTATCTCATTTTTTAGTGGAAATTCAAGTGGTATTATGCTTTTAATTTCAAATTCTACTTACACACTACTGGTATATGGGAAGTGATTGACTTTTGTGTATTAGCCATGTATTCTGCAATCTTATTATAATTGCACATTAGTTCTAGGAGTTTTCTGGTGATTCTTACAGATTGTTTATATAGGCAATTCTGTTGTCTGCAAACAACGAGGTTTTTTTTTTTCTTCCCAATCTTTGCGTCTTTTATTCCCTTGTCTTATCTTATTGAAATAGCTAGAATTTCCAGTACAATTTTGAAAAGGAGTGGTGAGAGGGGATGTACTTGATCTTAGTGGAAAAGCTTCACTCTCATTTAATATGATGTTAGCTGTAGGCTTTTTTGTAGATGTTTTTAATCAAGTTGAAGAAATTCCCCTCTATTCCTAGTTTACTGAAAGTTTTTAATCATGAATAAATGTTAGATTTTGTCAAATGTTTTTGTTTTTCTTCTATAAATATGTTTGTGTGATTTTTATAGCCTGTTGATGTGATAGAATACATTAATTGATTTTTGAATGTTGAAAAAGACTTGCATACCTGTGATATATCTCACGTGGTCCTAGTGCATGACTCTTTTTATATGTTGCTGGATTCAATTTTCCAGTATTTTATTAAAGATTTTATATCTCTGTTCAAGAGAGGTGTTGGTGTGTAATTTTCTTGTAATGTCTTCAATTTTGGTATCAGGGTAATGCTGGCCTCAGAGAATGCATGAAGTATTTCCCCTGGTTCTATTTTCTGAAAGAGATGATAGAGGACTGGTATTCCCCACCCCTTAAATGTGTGATAGAATTCACCAGTGAACCTATCAGGGTCTGGTACTTCCTGTTTTGGAAGGTTGTTAATTTTTTATTCAATCTCTTTAATGGATATAGGCTTATTCATATTGTCTATTTCTTCTTGTGTGAGTTTAGGTAGGTTGTGTCTTTCAATGAGTGGTTCATGTTGTTTAGGCAAATTTGTGGATGTAGAGCTATTCACAGCATTTTGTTATTATTCTTTTAATGTTCATAGGATCTGTAGTTATGTTGCCTCTTTCATTTCTGATATTAGCAATTTGTGTCCTCATTCTTTTTTCTGAATTAGTCTGGCTAGAGGCTTATAATTTTTTTTGAACAAGAAGTGTTTTGTTTTATTGGTTTACTGTATTGATTAACTTGTTTTTAATTTCATAATTTTTTTTTGCTCCGATTCTTATTATTTCTTTGCTTTTGTTTACTTAGGATTTAACTTCCTTTTCTTCTAGTAGTTTCCTAAAATGAAAGTGGATTGTTGGTTTTAGATCTTCCTTCTTTTTTTTTTAATGTTTATTTATTTATTTTGAGGGGGTGGGCAGAGCAAGAGGGAGAGAGAGAATTCCAAGCAAGCCCCACACTATCAACACAGAGACCAATGTGGGGCTTGATCTCATGAACAGTAAGATAATTACCTGAGCTGAAATCAAGAGCCAGATGCTTAACTGACTGAACCACCCACATTCCCCAGAGAGAGAGGATCTTAAGCAGGCTCAATGCTCAGTGCCTGATGTGGGGCTCAATCCCACGGCCCTGGAATCATGACCTTAGTAGAAACTGAGTCAGCCGTTCAACCAACTGAGCGAGCCAGGTGCCCCTTGCTCTTTTCTTTTTAATATATGCATTCAATGCTATTCATTGTCCTCTAAGCACTCCTTTTGAAAGATTCCCCAAATTTTGATAAGATATGTTTTTATTTTCATTGTGTTCAGTATTTTAAAATATGTTTTGAGATGTTTTACTTTGACCCATGTGTTGTTTAAAGGTGTGCTGTTTAATCTCCATGTGTTTGGGATCTTAAAGTATCTTTATATTATTTATTTCTAGTTTTATCCACTGTGATCTGAAAGCAGACATGGCATTATTTCTATTCTGTTAAATTTGTTGAAGTGTGTTATGGCCTAGAATGTGGTTTATCTTGGGAAATGGGCTATTTGATCTTGGGACAGATGTGTGTTCTGTTGTTAGATGAGGGAGTCTTTAGAAGAATTATCATTATAAAAAAAAATTAGTTACTACTGTAATTATTAGAGCTTGGAGTTGAGGCTGCTGGTTGGACAATGAACTTACAAGTGTAGGTAGTATGCTACATGATGGGCAAGTCTTGTGCTAACACTGCAAGCATCTCTAACACAGTGAGTGGAGTTTGATAGTAATTCTTGCTACAAGTTAAAAAAATTACATTACTAGTTGTTTCTGATAAGTGTATGTAAGCTTTTTATGTTATTTTTATAATAGTAATATTTTGAAATTAATTGATTAATACTATTTTTTCGTAGATACAACCATGTCATCTAAAAATAATGAGTTTTATTTCATTTTCAAAATTCTTTGAATTTATTTTCTTTACTGCCTTAATGCACTTCCTAGACTTTTCAATAAAATTTAGAATGTAGTTCTTCCAATAAATGTTCAAGCAAAAATGAACTATTGGGACTTCGTCAAGATAAAAATTTTCTGCACAGTGAAGGGAACAATCAACAAAAACTAAAAGACAACTTTGGGAATGGGAGAAGGTATTTGCAAATGACATATCTGATACAGGGTTAGTATCCAAAAATCTATAAATAACTTATAAAACTCAACACCCAAAAACCAAGTAATCCAGTTAAAAAATGGAAAGAAGACATGAATAAACATTTTCCCAAAGAAGACATACAGATGGCTAACAGACATGAAAAGATGTTCAACATCACTCATCATTAAGCAAAGACAAATCAAACCAGGAAACAACAGATATTGGCGAAGATATCGAGAAAGGGGAACCCTCTTACACTGTTGGTAGGAATGCAAACTCATGCAGCCACTTGGGAAAACAGTATATAAGTTCCTCAACACTTTAAAAATAGAACTAACCAATGGCCAGCAATTGCACTATGAGGTATTTACCCAAAAGATACAAAAATACTGTTTCAAAGGGATAGATGCACCCTGATATTTATAGCAGCATTATCAACAATAGCCAAACTATGGAAAGAGCCTAAATGTCCATCAATTGATGAATGAATAAAGAAGAGATAGTATATATACATAATGGACTATTAGTCATCAAAAAGAATGAAATATTGCCATTTGCAATAATGTAGATGGATCTAGAGAGTATTATGCTAAATGAAATAAGGAAGTCAGAGAAAGACTTTTACTCATATGTGGAATTTAGGAAACAAAACAAACATGGAGGCGGGGGGGGCGGAGAAGCAAACCCTAAAACAGACTCTTATGTATAAACAACTGGATGGTTACCAAAGGAGAGGTGGGCAGAGGGATGGGTTAAATGGGTGATGGGTGTTAAGGAGTACATCTGTGATGAGCACTGGATGTTGTATGTAAGTGTTGAATCACAAAATTCTACACCTGAAACTAATACTACATGGTATGCTACCTAACTGGAATTCGAATAAAAATGTGAAACTAAAAAAAGAAAAAGGAAGAAAGAAAGAATATTATCCCACATCAGGGATTCATTCTTGCCCAGCCCTTTTGTAGGTACTCTTTTATTAAGATAAAACATTTTCTTTTATCCCATTACTAATTTCTAAAGTTGTTCCAACATTTCTTATAGTTGTTGTTTGTGGTGATATTTTTAAGTATGCAGGATTCTCTGTGTTGTCTAATTTTTCCTGTGTCTATCAAAATGATTATATGATCATTGGTTGATGATGATACACTGGTTGGTATTTTGAATGTAGACAAAATTTGCAATTTATTAATAAATCTACTTAGTCATGATGCCTTATTCTATTTCAATATATTACTTTTTAGTTTATTTCAGCATGCTTTCATTTAACATCTTGTGTACTATTTCCTTTTTAAAGTTTGGAAGAATTCGCTGTTGAAGGCATCAGGGTTTGAATGTGTGACTCCATTTACATGATATTCTGGAAAAAGTATAACTATAAAGACATAAATCAGGGGCGCCTGGGTGGCTTAGTTGGCAGTGTCCAACTCTTCATTTCGGCTCAATTCGTGATCTCACCATTCCTGAGACTGAGGCCTGCATCAGGCTCTACACTGAGAGCACAGAGCCTGCTTGGGATTCTCTTTCTCCTTCCCTGTACCCCTCCCCCACTGGGGACGCACACTCTCGTTCTCAAAATAAACAAAAATAAGCATTAAAAAAAGAAATAAAGCATATTATTCATTGCCAAGGACCAGGAAGTGGGGAGGGGGTGTTGACTACTGGAGATAAGAGTGATTTTGTTGTAACAATGGAAATAGTCTACATGTTGATTGACATAGTGGTTATTTGGCTGTATAGATTTAGTCAGAACTTTGTGATCTACACTGTATACTTAAAAGCAATGTATTTTACTCTGAAAATTTTCATCACTACGAGTGATTTATAAAATAATGCATTGAGTGATTATTCCTCTGTATTATACTTCAAGTAATGTTAATTTTAAAAAGTATATTCAACATGAAGAGCAGTCATTATATCAAGAAGTGTTTTAGAAATGCTGGATTTGAAGTAAAAAATAAATGAGGCTTAATCTCAGTTTTGCTTATCAACTATATGCTCTCAGGTGGGTCATTTCACCTCCCCCAGCAATCTCAATTGTCAAAGGAAATATCATCTAGCTCTCTTAAAAACACCATTAAATAGTATTTAAAAATATCAATGACAAAACAGCAGCACAGCAAACGTCCATCAAGCTTAAATATGGCATGTTGTTTATTATCTTTAATACTTTCTGATCTTGGATAAGAATGTTAAAAACCCCAGGGAGATAACCTTTAAATTTGTCATGGGCTGTCATATAAAAGAAAAAAAAAACAACAACTTTTTTTTTGTTTGTTTCAATTAGTTGGATTAAAGTTATAAAATGGAATATTAGTGGTTAATTTAAGAAGAATTTCTGAAGAGTAGTGAAATAAGGCCTTATATCCCTTCATTGTTCTTCCATTCAGGAAATATAAGCTATCCACCCAGCACCCAACTTAATTCTATTACATAAGTAACCCAACCTATGAAAAGTGTGAAGAGAAGGACATTCTTAGATTTTCCTGTCGCTGAGTGTTTCCACTTCAGAAGCCAATCTAGCCAGTTTCTTACTCTTCTGTCCCTCCTACAACCATGGAATATCACGTAGACCAGACTTGCATATGGGCCTGAAACCAAGCTTACAGGGTTTCCTTGAATTCTGCTAATTATCCAATCCTTTTGTTGATTCCAGGTGCCATAAATGACTGCCACCAAGCTTTTCCCTTTTATTTTATAGTGGCAAGTGTTAATGTTGCCCACAACAATAACCTTGTTATATACTGTAGTGAACAAATGTCATTGCTGTCAAGGAAATTACTATTTAGGTTGATTGGAAAATGAGACAACCTGCTTCACGAATTATAATTGATGATCATGTGTCAAGTAAGTGAATCTATTAAAATAAAGATGAATGGAGGTGCCTGGGTGGCTCAGTGGGTTGAGTGGCCAACTTCGGCCCAGGTCATGATCTTGTGGTTTGCAGGTTCGGGCCCCATGTGCTGACAGCTCAGAGCCTGGAGACTGCTTCAGATTCTCTCTCTCTCTCTCTCTCTCTCTCGCTCTCGCTCTCTCTCCCTCTCTCTCAAAAATAAATAAATATTAAAAAATTAAAAAAAAAAGAAAAATGAATAAAAGGGACTTCCACTTGATCACAACGGAGCTTAAAAAATCAAACTTACCCCCATGCCTTAAAAAGAGAACAAGACAAAACAAAACAAAATACAAAATATATGAAATAATAATTTTCAGATACCGCACAGCAAGTCATGGAAGATAGTGATCCCTGCAAAAAGAAAAACAAACGTAGTGAGCTCTGCATGTGCCCAGTACGGAAATGTAGGAAGGGCATACCCAAATAGAACCCGACAATCTCCTTGCATGAAAGTGAGAGTGTCTGAATTTGTGGAAGTCAAGTGGTCTAGAATTAATGGAGCAGAAGCCAGGAGGAGAGTTGCACACAAAGAGAGCATAAAACTAAGAGAGTTCCTCTCAAGTCTTCACTTGAGTATTAATACGTGTATGTATGTGGGAAAATGCCCTGAAACCAGGAGAGGCATAGAGGAGGATGTGGCTCAGTCCCAGGAATAAGTGGTGTTCCAGCCAGAGCAGAAATATCTCCTGAAACAAGGGGCATTGGTAAAGATTTCAGAAGGGAATTCCTTTAGTACTGATGCATAATTCACTCTTTATGAAATGCTATTTTGGAACTGCCTAAGAAAGCTTAGAAACAAGCCTGGAAATAATGGATCAAATTATACCCAAGTAAGTGCATCACGGAATTATGCCTCAAAACATTTAAAGAAATACACACACACACACACACACACACACACACACACACCTCCAACACCAAAAACATAAAATTCTCAGTTGCATTCCATAAAATTAAGAAGCATGAAAAATCAGAAAATATGACTCATGATGAGAAGAAAAATCAGTCAATAGAAGTAGAACTGGATTTGGCACAGATGATGGAATTTCAAATAGGAATGATACAAAAGCTATTATAAATGTATTCTGTATTTTCAAGTAAATAAAGGAAAGCATGAGCATGCTAAGGGAAGAAGCAGAAGATATAAAAAGATCCAGATCAAACTATTAGAGATGAAAAATAGAGTGTCCCAGGTGAAAATACATAGGATCAAGAGGAGATTAGACACTGCACAATATTAGTGAATTTGAAAACATAGAAATGGTATCTACAAAATGGAAAACAGAAAAAAAAAGACTGAAAAATAAAATACACAGAGAATCAGTGAGATGTAACAAAATATTAAACAATCTAATGTATGTATCTTTAAACTCTCACATAATTGTACAAGTCGGCAGGTTGGAAAGTTGAGGGTCGTTTGCTCTAAAATTATTTCAGTCGAGATGACCCATCTCTGGTCTACACGATCTCTCATTCTCCAGCGGGATAGCCCAGGCTTGCTCGAAGGTGGCACAGACCCAAGAAAATGAACAGAAATGTGCCGTATCTCTTAATGGATTTGGACCAAGATGAGTGCCATTTCAGCTTTGTTGTTTTTTCCAAAGCAAGTCCAAGGTCAGCCTGGATTCAATGAGGTGGGGAAATGGACTCCAGCTTTTGATGGCTTCACATTGCAGGAGATGTTGGCACAACAGGGCGAGAGTGAGGGCATTTTTGTTTACCATCTATCCATCATATATGTTTTAATAATAATCAACAAACCTGTTTTGTTGAGCCACACTTTACAGTCTCAATATGATTCTCCAACTTCTGTTTCAAACAGTGTTTCAGACATAAAGAAAAGATTTGATCTCATTAATACTTTCATTTTCTAAGAGTTTATTCTGTGAATGCATTTCTACTTTGAGTGATCACACTTCTTTCCACATTTTGTTTCTAATATTTCATATTCTTATCTACTTATAGTTAGATCTGAGATACTTTCTGATTTTTATAACATCTAGTTATATTTTAAACCCAAATTGTGTATCTCTCAAACAACCATGCAGCCAATATTTGATTTGGGTACAATTAGAAGACATTTTGCTTTCATTTCTAAGCAAAACCACTTTGAGCAGAAGACACTATAGAAGTGAATTGCCTGAATGATGTACAACATTCCAGTGTAATGCCGCGGTGAGCTAATAGTTGTGACTCGAATCTCTAAATGTCAAATGCTCTAGGCTTGCTTTGAAAAGCTCCATAGATGCGACCATTCCTGCACTATGCAAAGATAAAATGGAAGAGCCCAGGAATTTCCTATAATTATATAACTCATTCTCTTTATCTAAAAATAAAGTCAGTTAGAAAAAGAGTTTGAATATTCGGAAGAAAATAACACATTTAAAGACTTAATTGGTTCTTTATTAGGAAATTACTTTCAGCGAGTTGGTATAATATTTTTTTTCATTGAATAATCTAAAATGGAGAAAGCTGACAATCCATGAATAGTGAATAATTTGCCAACGTGGGAGAATTAGGAAAGAGATACTTGAATTATTATTTTCCCATCAACTACTTCTTATTTAACTTTAAGATATCTGTGTTCCAAATGTTTCACTCTAATTGCACCTCATGGACTAATACATCTAGACTCACATTTGCAAGTCCCAGGTGCAGAGTGTGGTTGACATTCCCTTGTTTAGCTACCCTTTGCCTTTGAACACCCTCTCTCTTTTGTTAATGTCCAGTTTGTGAATCTTATCTTCCCAAGGCAGAAAACAGAAAACTTCCATTGCCAGGCTCCCATAAAACTGGGATTCATGCATATAACTTCGGATCCACCGCCAGATGAACTAACAAAACAGATTCAGCAGTGAGTAATATGAGAGAATAAATCTTCTAACAAGTGCATTGTAAAATCCATCTGGTTCTTCGAGGGAGACAATAGTGGAGGTTTTGGCTTTTAATTTGTATTATAGGTGCCTAGAAACAGTGACATATGCTGTAATTAGCAAACCTCACGCGTGCTTGGTTGGGCTGCTGGTTAAAGTGCAGGATGCCCAGGTAAATTTGACTTTCGTATAAATAATAATTTCTTACTCTACACATGCCCCAAATATTATATTACTTTTACTTTTCAGAAAAGGCGTATCTGTTGTCCATCGGAAATGCAACTTTATTGGGTGTCCTGTATTTTAATTTGCTAAATCTGGCAACATGATTTGGCAAATCCTCATGAAGGATTCATACTCCTTGAGACTCTGTGAGCTTCTTAAAATAACTTTAGAAAATTGCTTTTGGCCACCTAGAGTTTATTTTATTACCTAGTAAATAAGTTGTGATAACAAAGACTCTTTGATAGAGTCTAAAATGAGCCTGAAGAGTTACAGAAATAGAAATACTTTAGAATAAACTTTGCATGTACAACCCACTTGGCATTTCCCGAGGGCAAGCAAAATGCTCTCTTCATCAAGGCAATGGGAATTAACACTTTTCAGTGAGGCTAGCATCATTAAGAAAGGCTGGCATTTCTGTCCTTTGGAAGCCAAAGATACAGTTGGTAGGTGATGCCTTGAAATTGACTTTATGATTTTAATGGAGATGATGAACTTTGAGGGGGCAGAGGCCTCTGTCACTGTGCCTCTGGAATGTTCTTGGGTAATTACACCCACCTGGCCACCACCAGCATTGAGCACTGCAAAGTGGGGTAGTTATGTAAATAGGTTTCAGAACCAGGATGGCAACCAGAATGACCCAATCCACAGTGATCCTTGGCTGTGACTAACTTAGCATTTGTACTTGGCACCAAAGGAAATGGAACCTAAAAATGAATCTCTAAGAATTATTTTTATGCAAAGAGATCTAACAGTTTCGTTATCAGAGTCAGTGATTCATGAGAATTTCTAGGAGGCAATCTGGAAAAGGGAACTTTGAATAAACTCGAGGAAGAAGTCTGGAACATTGTTGCACAAACATTCTGTAAACCTTCCAGCTAGCTTTCTCAAAAGCATCTGGAACTAGGGTAATTGTGCCCAGAGAAGAGCCAAATGCACAGACTATTCAGTGACTGACACTGATTCTGAACTAACACGGATTCCTGGTTTAACTGAGCACAACTGCAGTCTATAGGTTTTGGGGGGTCAGGTGGTAAATGGAGTTTAGCCCAAAAGTTCCTTAAAATGGCATAATTGGTCTATATTTTCTGTGGTTATATCTCAATTTCTTTTTTTTTTTTTAATTTTTTTTTTCAACGTTTATTTATTTTTGGGACAGAGAGAGACAGAGCATGAACGGGGGAGGGGCAGAGAGAGAGGGAGACACAGAATCGGAAACAGGCTCCAGGCTCTGAGCCATCAGCCCAGAGCCTGACGCGGGGCTCGAACTCACGGACCGCGAGATCGTGACCTGGCTGAAGTCGGACGCTTAACCGACGGCGCCACCCAGGCGCCCCTATATCTCAATTTCTAATGTATGCTTAGAAGAAATATAAGAAATATAATCAGCAATTGACTGTATCCACATTAACTTTTTGACTCATAGGATGGTATAAACAACTATGTAGGAATTTCTGGAGTATCTCTTTTCATATCAAGAGAGTAAACCAAAATCAAGATTGCATCCCTGATAAAATATAAATATTGATAGCAAATCAAAAACTTGAAAGGTACACTATCTATAATTCTGTTCATATTCAAACCTTTATAACTCTGGGATTTGTAAAGTTTTGCCAGTTTTTACTACCCAAATTACACAACATAAGTTCATTTAATTGACAGCTAAAACTTCTACCTAGTTATTTCAGACTTCCTAGCACTGGAATAAAATGGGGGAAAAAAGATTATTGTGTTGGCTGGGTAATTGATTTTTATTATCAAGTATGTAGACTTTTTGTTAACGCGATCTCGGAAGAAAGATTAGAAATTACCATAAAGTTCCTCTGAGATGACTTTGAGTAACCCCATGTCTTTTGGAAAAGTTAATAGATAGTAATAGCCCCACAATAAATGTAAAATAATCAAGAACTCCCTTACGAAATTTAGTCTTGAGTAACCCTTCCAGGTAAACAACATTGACCAACTAAGCTGTTAGCTAAGAGCAAAATGAACATGCTATATATATTTTAAAAAGTAGTCTCAGTATAAAATACAGTCTTTTAATCAGTTGCAGAAATAAAGAATGTGGTGTGTATCTTATTATCTATCTCTTATTATCTATCTTTCTCTTTTTTCTTTTTTCTTTCTTTCTTTTCTTTCTTTCTTTTTTCTTTCTTTCTTCCTTCCTTCCTTCCTTTCTTTCTTTCTTTCTTTCTTTCTTTCTTTCTTTCTTTCTTTCTTCTTCCTAATCTAATTCATCTATCTCTCCTTCCATCTCTCTATCCATCTATCTAAATGTTACATCTACCCCTCTTTAATTCCTCTTCTGTTTTATATACTATCTATATTGCACAGAGGTTAACTTTATTTTGCCTGTAAGTTAAAAAATATCAAGACTCTGCTTTGACTGGATAGGAGGAGTGGATATTACTCAGAAGTCTTGGACTTGTAGATTTAGTGGCTGAATTGACCTCTTTATAAGAAATGGCTATGACTTTATATAAAAGTGTCACATTTGTTAGGGTGCATGTTGTTGTTTGAAAGTTTAAATAGGGAATAAGTGTGCATGTTGTACATATTCACAATGTTTGGCCAACATTAAGACCTGGGCTCTACTGGACATTCGTGATTTGCAGTGGTCTAATGTCAATAAACAATCTGTCTATATTGGAAAATAATCCTCACTTTGAACTTTGCCCTGCTGAGTTACAAGTCAAGAATTTTTTTCCCCTAAATCACTTGCAGTTCAGATGCAGCATAGTGATGCATGTTCTGGTAGTCAGATGTACCGAAGATTTGGAGGTGAGTAAAATGAAATGATGGTCATGTGAGAGGTAATAATTGAATTTTTTTTAATGTGCTGATGAACATACCTGATTGTTTGTAGAAGACAGGGACAAAACTTTTGTGTTCACTCTTAAGCATTAGCATTACCAAATCAGAGGGATTAAGGGGTGTCTATAGAGAAACTCAACAGTGACATTGACTATAGACCCTGCCTCTGTAGGCCTTCAGAACCTGAAATGTCCATTAATGTAGCTTCTATAAGCAAGTTAGTATCTTCCAACAAATGTCTTCAATACTATTGTGGATTCTGTTGTTTTATATTAAGCCAACTGGTAGATCGTCTGTCAATACTCAAATTGGCTTATTCAAAGATGATTATACTAATTTTTTGAAACTAACTTCATCCTCATGAAATTACCAGATGTGTTAATAATGGCACCACAGTTTGAAGAAACAGGGCTTTAATTTTCAAATTTTATATCAACTTTATCTTCTTTTCTGTCTTTCCATACCAATTGATACAACTTGAAGATTCCACATGTTTTCTCACAAAAATAAGAGGACCATGTAAGAACTACCTAGGAAAGTGTTTCAAGTCAGACACACCCATAGTTGTAAATTAATACGGGGGTGGGTGGATATAAGAGTAACTTACAACATAGATTTAAAAAAAAAAAAAAACTTCTCTGGTTAAATAATATAATCATTCTAAATTTTGTATTCCAATCTAGAATTTGTTTCCAATACTAATCCTGCCACTTATACATACGCTTGGTCAAATTCTTTAAAAATCTTTGTTAATATCTTCATCTATTCAAAGATAGTGATAATATGAATCTCAGTGTACCTCATATCATTTCAATAAGAATAATAAAATTTATCACTATATCAGCCAATGAATGCCTAAAACCTAGAAGGAATTTGACAGACTTCTCTTCCCTTTCTCTCCCTTTGCTTTCTCTCCTGTTGCCAACATCCTTCTTCAACATTAGCTCTTTTCTAGAATATTGCACTGGACTTCTTTGCTGGTGGTGGTGGTTTCTTTTCATTATTCATGCTATAGTCTCTACTGTTGAAAAAAAAATAGTTTAAAATTCAAGTCGTAATCATATTTCTCTTATTTGTGTTCCCCGTTGTCTAATACATAATAATCAAACTTTTCACAGTTTAATAACCCCCTAAACATGGTCCCATTTAGAATTTCCAGATATTTCTCTCTCTACTTCCTTATCCATACCTTAAACCTAAATTTATCTCTACCCCCTGTGATTTGTCAATTTCTCAATTGTTTGTCCTTCTTTGCCTTCCTTCTTTCCAGGTGCTCTGCAGCTTTGTCTATCACAGATCTGCCCGCTGTCAGGAAGGCAGGCAGGAAGCCTTTCTTAAATATCCAAACCCAATGATTCCCTATTCTGCCTTAGTCTTGCATTGCATTATAGCTATTTCTGATTTTGATTGTCATAGCCATTATCTTGCACTTCTACCTTTGCTTCTCATATACACTTTGATGCTAAATTTCTAAAAATCTTAGACTTTCAGAACTGGACAAGATTTTAAAATTAACCAATCCTATTCAAAAGTAAGCAATCATTGAAAATTTTATATTTAGACTTGAGTTCAGAACTACTATGTAATCTGAGTACAAAGCCTGTCCCAGCAATTATTCTGAAAAGCATGCCTTTATAAGTGCAAATGAGAGCCAACATTCCCTTTAAGATATAAAACGTTAACATCACACTTCGGTCCTGTATTAATTATATAATCAATTCACACTAAAACTTTAATTAAAAAATACAAGATGCGTCACTTTTCCTGAGTACTCAAGCAGTTGGTTTGTTGGGCCCCAGGTGGAGAAATGCAAATTTTCTCTAGTAAATGTCCTCGTGATAAAGGCATAGAAGTTTCTAAAACTAGAAGAAACTTTACGAATAATTTAGAAGGTAATAAGTAAAACATTTTTATACACATATTAAAACTAACATAAATATAACTTTTTGGTTAAAGATTGAATTTCATTGTACATACCTAAACATTTATTAAACTGCTTTGAAAACAATATTAAAACCAAATAAATTTGATTTTTAAGTTACTCAACTTACTTCTCTTGAAAAGTTAGTTGTGAAATACCTGACTACCTATACCAGTGTATTGAACAGTATAGGGTAAATAGATCCCAAATGTTCATAAAGGTGGTTGTCTTTGGAAATTGTTCCCACTGGTGAATCTTCAGTATACTATAGTATCATACCTATTTGAGGGATTGAGAAGGAATATAATAGTGTTGGCCAGTAATATTTTCTTTTTTTGTTTTTTAACATATTTTAATGTTTATTCATTTTTGAGAGAGAGAGAGAGAGAGAGACCAAGTGTGGCAGGTGCAGAGAAAGAGCAAAACACAGAATCCGAAGTAGGCTCCAGGCTCCGAGCTGTCAGCACAGAGCCGAACTCGGGGCTCGAACTCACAAGCCGTGAGATCATGACCTGAGCCAAAGTCAAATATCTAACCGACTGAGCCACCCAGGTGCCCCAGAAATATTTTAAATTTACCTCTAAAATCTAAGTATATGCCTATCCGAGATGCTTTGATTTCAAAAGTTTACTGCATCTATAACCCCCAAGAATTCTCTATGTGCAAGATTTACTTACTCTGCCTGGTCAAAAACAACGCCTGCCAGTGTGTGCTATTATTTTTGACGAGGACGATAATACAAATGCTTTCATTTGAGTGAGCACCATTTCTGTCCCTGATAAATTCCAAAGCTCCTGGTTATTAGACCCTTTAGAACTTCCCAGGATTCCCATTTTCCAGGCCAAATTGCAAAGAAAACTCATAAAAATGGAAATTCATAAAAGAAATAACATTGCGCTGCCAATGTTCAATGGGGGAAAAATTGCTTGGCCAGCAGTCCAAACGCAGGAAGAAGCATTTACAATATTGTATGTGTACTATCCCCATCAATTTATATTGAGGACAGCTAGAGGGAGAAAAAAAAAATCCAGCCGCTATATCAGAGATGCAGAAGTCGAAACATTTTTAAAGGACTGAATTGACACCAAAAGTGAATTGAAGGACTTTAGAGGCTTATTTAGCTAATATTTTACGATATTTTAATTAAATTAATGTGGCTCAGGTTTGAAACCTTCCCTAAGGGTCCAAATTGGACACAGATAGCTCATCAGGTTGACACTCTCTGATTCTTTTTCATTAACGAAAGGCTATATATATGCTTTAACTGTCATCTGATACTCCTTCTGGAAAAGTGCAATTAGGAGGGCAAAGTAGCATATTTAGTGCTTAAAGGTCTGCCATGTAAAAGGGTGACTTAATATTTCCCGCCTGACTCTAGAGAACAGATCCAGGACCAATAAATTGCGCTGTGAGGGCAATCATGTTTGGTTTAAAATGGAAGATATACCCTTGGAATTGCTCATTAGCTGGAATAATGTGCCTGTCAAGGTGATAAGCCCCCTGTCAACAAAAGATGCCTCACGTGTAAAATTTTTATAGTTTTGAATTATGTGGGGGCCACAAAAGTTTTTTTAAGGCAAAATTTCAAAGATCTGCTTTCTTTTTTGGCCAGGTTAAGCTAAACAAACGCCATTTTAATGGATGCCCCCAAAACACCCTGATTTCATAAGCATCAAATATTCTTTTATTTACAGTTTTAAGAAGATTAGCTTTAGTGCAATATTCTTGAATTTATACTGGACAGGGGGATAAAAATTTGGATAATGTTAAGTTAGTTTCATGTAGTAAGCCCATTTATAGTTGGGACAAGAAGGAAACCAACATGCTGAAGAAATTGTTTTTATATGCTCAATTCGTTGTGGTATTCCAGGTAATCCCAATTGTCTTATGACAACTTGAAACATATACACATATAAAACTCCTACATTTACGGAAAGCAATTTGTTATGTAGATGGGCTGGAAAAAACTAAAAAAGAACGATAACAAGGAAATTATTAAAAAGGTTATTATTCTCCCTTGGACTTTGGACTTTAGCATCTTCTTTTTTTTTTTCTTTTCTTTCTTTCTTTTTTTTTTCCAGTAAGAAGTTAATCCCTTAGAGCTCAATTTCTCCTTTAACTTGGTGGTTCTTTGATATCCTAGAACTGGATTCCATTTTTATGTGACTCTTCGTAGAGTTGAATGAGATAAGGATACATTTGATTTTTCCGTGAACTGGTTTTCATCAAAAGAGAATGACCATTGATGCATTTACTAAAAAAACAGAGGAAACTTTGATCAGAAGACCAAAGAAATCGGAAAGATTAAGTGTAGACAGACTTGCCTCTGGAGGCAAAATTCTGACAGAAACAGCAGAATTTTCACACTGTTGAACATACTTCACCCTGATCAAGTTATTCATTTTTGTGTGTTAAAATCAGTAAAGATAGAAAAAGGAAAAGCATGATATGGTTAGACGTATTTTTGGTAAATCTAAGTGAAATCCAAGGCAATGATATTGGCCAGTTCATCAGGGAATAAAATGCAAGAATCGGAGGAATTAAGACTCTTTGTGACTTGTTCATATTTCTATTATTTGCAATTATTTCTTCCTTTAAAACTATTTATCGGTGATTTTATGAAATGTAAACTTTAACTTTGTAACTCCACAGTGACACGTTTCACATTAACAAATCAGCCATTGAATTGTTTGTTCAGGACAAACTTAATGAAAAAGGAAGAGAATACCTTTTGGGACAGTAAAATTGTTACAGAGAATATAATATTCATTTATTTATTTATTTGTTTACTTATTTAACAAATACTTCTATAGAATATACTCTGTGCCACACATTTTTAAAAAGGCCTTTACAAAGATAGTGCATCTGATATTCCTAACATCCCTGTGAAGTAGGTATTATTTTTAGTCCCATTTTACAGTTGAGAAAATAAAGATACAATATGGTTAAATAACTTGCTGCTATCCACAGTATAACTGAGGTTACACTAGAGTAACAAACAGCCCTAGGATATTGGAGATTTACAACACCCACGGTGTATTTCTATCTGTCACAGGTCGGCAGCTTCGGTGTGGCTGAAGTTCTGCTCAATGTGCCTTCTCTTTCAGGCTGCAGGAGTAACTTGTATTTGGTGTAGCCCATTCTTGGTACAAGGTAAAACAGCATGATGGCTTGTGGGAGCACGATCGTTGTGGGGGCACAATGGCCTTTAAAATTTCTGCTTTGAACTAACTGATGTTTGTCATTGAACTGGCCAACCATGTCATACGGCCAAGACCACCGTGGCTGGTGAATTTCATCCTGCCCAAAGGAATGAAATGTACATGATTTGTGAAAAGATATAAGCTTTTCTCATAGATAAGCAGAGGAGAGCATATTTGGAAATGACAGCTTTATGTAACCATCTACCTTCTTGGTCACAGATATTCACTTGCCTCTTTTTTTTTCCTTTTCATGTGAAGTACATGCAAAACTGTTCCTCAGGGAAGATAGTCTAAAAGCCCCATTCCATCTCAGCAATGAGCTAAAGACACAAAATCTTGTAACAGTCTCTACATCAGCTATATTAAGCTATGTTAAGATATTTACAGTTTTAAAAGAAAAAAAAAAAACTAAAATTCATCCCCCAAACACTTAAGGTGCATTGATAAAACACAGATAAAGTTGCAATAATCCCATTCAGAAATAGGAACCTGAGGCGTTTAGCAGCTACTTGTCTATAGAAATTATAAAACCTTGCTTTTGATATGGCCCATAATTTGGGCAATAGGAAGTGTTTCTTGACAAGGCCTTATTTCCAGTTCATGAGAATACCCTCTGCTTGGTTCTCCGCTCTTGACTTCACTCTCTGAGAAGTGCTTTCTTTAAGACTAAAGGTTATTTCCTCTTAAACTATAGGTTATTATTTAATACCTAAGAGATTTTCTTGAGCTTTTATTCTGCCATGGAGACTTAACATCCCAAAGGTTATTTTACATCTCGAGCAGTTTTAATATGTTTTAACTCAGGCTGGTCATTTTTTTTTTTTTTTTCTCTTTGAAAGTATAATTCACTCAATGACTTTGCCAGCTTCCTATTTATGTGATTCCCATCTGGATAATTGTCCTAATAATCTGATCCACATTTTTTTTTTTGGAGGCATGCTTCTCTAAATTATGATCTAGTTTATTTGCATTTATCGGTCTTCAGGGCGAAGGCCACGCCCTCAATCTCTTGACTCCAGACGTTTTGCCATCCAAAAGAATTTTAAGGGTGAATTAAGAGGGCCACTTTTTTTTAATTTCTTTTTACTCTTTAAAAAATGTTTGCTTGTTTGTTTGTTTTTTTTTTTTAACACCACCACCAACGGCCATATCTTGTATTTGGTCTTTTCTCATGACTGAAACTTAATTTATCTTTTCCCTATTCCATCTCCCACTTGGCGCGCACTGGAATTTCTGCATCCTCCGCCTTTCCCCTTCTTACAAACCAGTCAACTCTTTTCTAAATTAGTCTGACTCTTCTAGTGGCTTGGCAAATACGCCTGATACACCTGACAACAGCCAAGTCTCGTCCATAAGACTACTTATTCCAGCCTCTTTAACAAAAACTCATTCAGCACGTTACCTGCCCCCATTGTCATAGGTGGAATTTCCACAAAATATTTTGCCTCTTTCTAACACGGAGCGACTATTTTTCAAATGTTCAGTAACAGTTTTGGCCTTAGTTTCCCCCTAACTGCACAAGCTAGTGTCACAGAGTTTAGGCTTATCTTAGGAAAGAAAGCATCCCATTTTCGGTACCAACTTTATTAGATATGCTTCATTTACAACTCACCAATCTTCGTGGCTGATAAATATACTGGTGTGCTTCTCACTCACATTGCTTGTTATCAGGTGTGAGTCTCATGAACCTTGGTTTCATATATTTCTTCATTCTGGAACTCGATACAAAAGAACAGGCCTATTTGAGATAGGCTATTCTCATGGTGGAGGGAATGTTCCAGAGAGTTAGCAGAAACACAAAATGGCTAGTTAAACTTCCACTCGGAATGGACGTGCATCATTTCTGCCCACGTTTCATTGACAAAAGAAAGTCAAATGGCCACACCTGATGATGGCAACATGAATTACATTATTCCCACAGGTGTCATAACTCACATGGCCAAAAGAAGGGTGCATATTTTTCTTACAAGGAAGGGGGCATAAAATTTTCGGAGCAAAAATGTAAAGTTTTATGAGAACACACTGTAGGAAGGGTTTTGAGGGCCTGAGTACCAACAGACAATAACCAGCACTTGATTTTAAAAATTTTGTCTCAAAATTAAGTCTTACCAATACTGATTATTTTGCAGAATGCTTCTGTGAAACTCCGTGTGATTTTGTAATTGGAAAACATTTGGGAAATCAATTTTTCAGTGAGTAGTTTAATGTGTAAGTTCATTTGAGTGAGGTCTTGGTCAAGTGGCAGTCGGTTGAATGAACTGGAAAAGATCACAGAATAGTGTTTGGCTCAAGCCAATTTATTTTATTTTACTGCTTCCATCTCTGGGTTCATAAATATTCATGACATTTGAACATGGAAAGGAAATAGGTTCTGCAGAGCTAGTGTTATAAAGTAAGTACTTCCCGCCATATTTTTTCAAATAAAAACAGACAAAAGATGTGATTGTGTTTAGATTCACACCAGTTATTGCAACAGAAAAAAATATATATCTGAGCAAAATGTAAGATTACACTGCACTTAAGGTTAAAAAACAAGGAGGGAAGTTATTTGGCTACTGTATCCATTCTGAGTTACTATCACCCAAAATTCAACGTCAAGATTGGGTGAACCTTCTTGGCTTCACTGGGTTAATATGGCAGTTTCCATTTGGTGGGGAAGGGGGGGGGGTGTTCTTCAAGGACTAAGAATAAAGGACTCACTCTTCTTTATTCTGTAGCTAGAGCTTTCTGAAGTAAAGGAGTGCTTACAATTATCACCTTGGGGTGTTATGCCACAATTAATGAGAAAGACAAAAAGCACAAAGTAGATTACCAAGGAAAGTAGACAGAGAAGCAGGAGATCTAATCAGAATTCAGGATCTGAAGATGTCAAAAGATGCAATTTGAAAGCAGCATGTCGAGATGGGAATGTATCTATTTTACGGTGATGGTATGGATCCAATGAAATGGTTATATAATCCAACTAATTGCAGATGACATATTAAGGTACTTAATAAGCCTAGCCTCTCAGCCTCATATAATATGTAACTGCTAAAATCCATTCCTATTTTCAGGTCCATCTTAGCATAGGGGGGCTGATATTTAGACTATTTTCATCCATATGGGCTGTTTATGGTTTTTACAGTATTGAAATGTTTTTAAAGTATCCAAATATTTTTATGCTAATTGGTAATCATTATCCCAAGCTCCTTGAGGATCCCTGTTAGGAACTGAATGGTTATGTCTCCCAAAATTCATACATTAAAGCCCTAACCCTTAATATGATGGTATTTGGAGGTGGGGTGTTTGGGAGGAAAATGAGATCAAGAGAGTGGGGTCCTCATGATGAGATTAGTTCCCTCTTAAGAAGAGATCAGAGAACTAGTAGTCACTCTTTCCACCAAGTGCAAATACATAAAGAGATGTATCTGCAAATCAAGAAAAGAGCCCTCATCAAGAGCCCAATCTACCAGTACCTGACCATGGACTTCTCATCCTGCAGAACGGTGAGAAATAAATGTTTGCTGTTTAAGGCATTCGGTTCATGATATTTTGTTATAGCAGCTCAAGCTGACTAAAACAACCCCTCACCTCCAGCCTTCTGAATCCCTTTCCTTAGTTTTTCTAGTTAGCAGGATAAAATAACTAAAGAATGAATGTTTGTCCTGGGGCAGGAGACAGGGATGTCCAAGCCTCTGCTACAGAGCTGTGACCAAACTGGTACGTTATCAGTGTTTGCAGTTGCCCACCGTCCATGATGATGTGCTATGTTATATGCAAGTGCCATCCCTCATGTCAAATCATGAGTCAGAATTATTCTCTCTGTCATGCTCACAAAGCACATTATTAAAAACCTATTGGAAGCACCGAGTCCCACGCTTGCATACATTTTAGAAAAGTCTGGCCCCTCGAAGGTAGTTAGTTTTTTGAGGGTGGGAGGCATGATTTAGCTGTCTTTCAGTCCTCTCATGGTTCATATGGTACTCACCACTTACATGCTTACAAAGTCTTTTCTGATCGAATGGCAGTCCCCAATATTGACAATTAATGACGTTGTTGCTTTGGCTGCTGGGCTGAGAGGTTGGATGCTGAGCTGAAAGGTTATAGAATGAATGTAAATGGAGTGATGCAAATCATCCTCCCCACCATCACCAAAAAGAGAGAGACAGAGAGAGAGAGAGAGAGAGAGAGAGAGAGAATCATCACAAATTAGAAAACAAGCCAAAAAAACATTGATTTTACTTAAAATTTTCAAACAGACTAGAAGGTTGTGTGACGAGTTGGACATCGTCCCTTGAGGAAGTCAAATTGCAGTGATTTGGTCAGAAAAAGAAATTGGTGTACATGGAGAACCCCCGAATCAAATATTCCATTATTTGGAAAAACATAAAAGGTTTTTACTGCCTATTGAGAGGGAATTATTTTTGAAAAGAAAGAAAAATCTATGTATTATTTTATGAGGCATATTTATCATTCTATACAAGCTTTAAAATCTAACTAAAAATATTAAAAATAAAACCTAGCCAAATGTTAACTTTTATTACTATATTTCCATTACTCCTCATTATAGTGATAATTGGACAATTTATGTATAGTATATAGCTGTGGGTATACAAATTCCACAAATGGTAAAATTAAATCTATTAATGCAAAAATGGTATTTTGCTTCTGGAAAATAAGCTTTATCAAGTAATAGGTACTTTTGTTAATATTAGAATTGAAAAATCATCAGTCCTTTCTGTAAAGAACTATCCTGGAAAGATTTGTCAGGCATTTACATGCGGCATATGTTAGTTAGTAATGGTTCGGAAATCATTGTTCTTGGCAGGCAGGGTAGAGGAATATTCGAGATCATGTTTGACTATCTTGACGTACCCTAAATCTCCATTTTGTCTCTCTCTCTCTCTCTCTCCCCTTCTTCTCCTTCCTCCCTCTCTCACTGTCTCTTTCTTTCTCTGTAAGAAAAAACAAAGAGAATGATCCCTCCACATAAATGTAAAATATTAATTGAAAAAAATCAAAACAAAGATCCAGAAGAAAATGAATTTAAGTTTTCTGAACTCATACCAATGTACCTAGGGCTTAAAGCATATTAGTGTCCTTATAAATTAATAACAGTGATAATGATCATCATAATAATAGTAAATAATAGTAATGGAAATATTAATAGGCAACATTTAGAGTTTATTAAGCACCTGCACTATTCTGAAGGTTTATAAATATCAACACATTCTATCCTAACCATAATCCCATCAAATAGTCAGCTATAATTATTCTTATCTCTTGTATTTAAATTTTTTTAATGTTTTATTTTTATTGTTTGAGTCACAGAGAAACACAGTACATGAGCAGGGGAGGAGCAGAGAGAGAGACAGAGACAGAATCCAAGCAGGCTCTAGGCTCTGAGCTGTCAGCACAGAGCCCAATGTGGGGCTCGAACCCATGAACTGTGAGATCATGACCTGAATCTAAATCCGATGCTCAATCGACTGAGCCACCCAGGCGCCACAGTATTTATTCTTATTTTGGAGATGAGAACACTGAAGGAGAAAGATTGAGTAACTTGACCAAGATCACCCTGCTGACAAGTGGCAGTGCTGTGATTTGAACCCAGTCACTTTTTGCTATCCAGTCATGTTGTTATTAGCTGTAATGCACTGTTTTTTTTTTTCTTTCCACGAATGTGCTAGGTGTTTTCAGGAGTCACATGACCTTGCTTGCCTATTGAGTTCTCTCACATGGGGATCTGAGCAGCAGCCTGAATTCTCTCTTTTTTTTTTTTTTAATTTTAGGTTGCTTTTTAAAAAAAAAATATTTATTTATTTTGAGAGAAAGAGGGAGAGAGAGAGAGAGCCAGCAGGGGGAAGCAAAAAGAGAGAATCCCAAGCTGGCTCCACATTGTCAACACAGAGCGGGAGGTGGGGCGTGAACCCAGGAGCTGTGGGATCACGACCCTTGCCGAAACCAAGAGTGGGACGCTTAACTGACTGAGCCACCCAGGCGCCCCGCAGCCAGAGTTCTGCTCCAGGTTTCCATGACTCCTCAGTCTCATTCACTGGACCTTACTAACACCCTCTTGCCAGACTGCACTTTACTGAGTTTCTTGAGCCACATTATAATTTCATTGTTGATTTGTAAGAATTGGTCTTTTCTTCCCTTCGCTCAATTGCAAACTCTTTTAAGAAAAAAAAAAAAAAGAGAGTGCTTCTTTATCCACCGTGGCTTGTATTAAAGTGCTAATAACATATTTAATGTCCAATGTATATTTATGATACGATTGGGACAGCGTGGATTCATACACCCAATTACAAAAGCCATGTCCACAAAGCCTAAACTATTTAACATCCAGTCCTTTGCAGTATAAGTGCTGACCCCGGTGCTGAAATGGAGA
The DNA here is from genome assembly GCF_016509475.1 of Prionailurus bengalensis. NCBI lineage: Eukaryota > Metazoa > Chordata > Mammalia > Carnivora > Felidae > Prionailurus > Prionailurus bengalensis. The sequence continues at coordinate 184,020,886 of NC_057344.1, read as the reverse complement.
GTGAATCCAGCATTAGTTCAATTTCCTCAAATTATCACCTAACTCATGTTTTCCATTCCACATTAGGTCTAGACTTCTGCCTTTCTGCTTTCTGCCTTTGCTCTATTGTCCCTGTACATGTTTTGTTCTGAGGTAGCATGCGCTCAAAAAATAGCCCTACCTATTGCAATTCAGTTCTACTTGAGGAAGAGGGAGATTCAAAACTGCCAGTGTCAGAACCAGGAAAGGCTAGGGGCGCCTGGGTGGCTCAGTCAGTTAAGCCTCCGAGTCTTACTTTCAGTTCAGGGCATGATCTCATGGTTCATGGGTTCAAGCCCTGAATCTGACAGTGCTGAGCCAGCTTGGGATTCTCTCTTTCCCTCTCTCTCTCTGCCTGTCCCCCGCTCACACTGTGTCTATCTCTCTGAAAAGAAATAAATAAACTTAAAAGAAGGAGAAGGAGAAGGAGAAGAAGGTGGCCAGAACATGTTCAGATACCGAGGGAAAGATTACAGGCTGGGTCTTCTGGAAGAAAAACAGTTTCAAGTTTCACGCTTATCTTTTAACGAGAAAAGTAGAAATATTATAAAATGTACAAAACTATGTTTTTATTGTCTGAGAGCAAATCCAGAAAGTATGAAGAGAATATGATTATCTGTTTTCCCACTAAATTTCAATGAAGTCTACTAAAAAGCAAATAAGCCTATCAAATGGTTATATCAAAGATTTTAATAATCCTGAATAAACCACTATTGACTGAATATCAAAAGAACTTTGAGCCTTGACATATATCTAACTAATACTCTAGATAGAGCTTAAGACTGATCTTTAATTAAACATTTTTCCTAAACATAACTACAGATGATGCAATTTAATAATGAGGGTTTAGAAGCAATTATCCCTATGAAATATATAAATATTGCCAGGTGCAACAGAAACTCTGGACAAAGGAAATAATGTCATATTTAATGAGCTTGCATCCAAACTTTCACGATACATATTGAGGATTAGTTTAATGTCAAAATTATGCTCTATTTATATCAGTGTAAAATCTCTTTATATAAATTCTAAGTAAAATAGGAAGATAAAACCAGCACCGTCCAAAATCTGGGTCTTCCTTAGCTATGTACAGAGTTCAAAACCTACCTTTGAAAATGTTAAAAGTTTATATATTTAATGCGGTTTGATCAGAGAGCTGTGGCCTTCTGTTTTATTATTTTTTGTTCCATGAATTATTAACCCAAGTTTAAAGTGATAATATATTATCATAATGTATAAATACACATTTTATATATCTTCCAAGCTTCTTTTACATTACTATAGTTTATATTTTATTATTGAGTTTTTCATTGGCAAGATGGTCAGCTCTATTTTCTTAGGATGAGGTTCATTTTTCAAATTAATATCTAATGACTGCTTTTCCACAATACTTTGCTCATTTGCTTTTGTTCTTTCATTTATGGATCCATATAAGGTAACTCAGAACAGAGGGGAAAAAAATTGTAACTCTCTGACAAACACAGTTGACCCAAATGTTAATGGTCAAATGTTAAAGGCAGCTAAATATATATATATATATATATATATATATATATATATATATACTCAGTTTTCCACCAGTGGTATACAAAACCTTATATCAAGTATTTTATAAACTATTTTGTTATGAACTAAACTTACATAGATATATTATTCCATGAAAATTGTTCCCATTCCCATAAAGTGAATTTGCATATAATTCTTATTCATTAGAATGTAAGCTATGTTATAACTGTTCAAGAGCATTATATTTTTATCTTCCTTGAAGTTGATAGTAATCTGAGTAATTTATCTGTTACTGATCAAGTTGTTAATTATACCATCTTTATAGAAATATATTTCACCCAGTGCTCTCATATATTTTTATAAAACTTGACCAGTGAAAAATAAAAAAAATAAAGGAAGAAATAATTTATAATTCTGAAAGATGATAAAATAAAGGGATTCATGTAATACTATTTTGTAAATATTTTTATTATTGTAGGAATTGTAGAAACACTGCTTGCTCTAAAGCCTCTGTGAGTTCTATATATGGAATCTCACGTTCACCATTTTGATTATTGTACAAAACCTGGAAAAGTTAAAACTATTAAGAGATTATCTAACTTTACTTTGTTGCCAAGATCGTCCATGAGCCATGGGTTCATTAATGATAATTCACTATTCCCATCAATTATTTAAGATGGCTTTTAGGAATTTCATCTGCAGATCCATACTCAGAAAACAAAACAAAAATGTGTCCCTGTTTTAGGAAAGCATGGCATACTGAGGAGAATATAAAAAGGTTAAGGGCGCCTGGGTGGCTCAGTCAGTTAAGCATCTGACTCTTGATTTTGGTTCAGGTCAGGATCTCAGCGTTCATGGGATCGAGCCCCGCATCGGGCTCTGTCAGCACAGAGCCTGCCTGGGATGCTCTACCTCTCTCATTGGCACTCTTTCTTTCTCAAAATAAGTAAATAAATAAACATTTTAACAATGCTAACTTTATGTTTCTAATCTGAGACTTCCTGTTGAGGGGTTGCCACTATATTTTCAACTGTAATTGACATAAATAAATAAATAAATGTATATAAATGGAAAATTGTATCGAACACCTAAATATCGGCCAAGAAACTGGTTATGTCCACACAAGTTGAACCATGTGGGCCCCAAGCTTTGTTCTTCATTATCTGTTTTCTACTCACATGGACATATCGATAGCCTGATGCCCTTGTCCACTACTCCCCAACAAATAGGTCTATAGCAATAGTATAAACTCTGTGAGTTTCCTGAAATCCAGGTTTTTACATAATTCTATCTATGCGTAATTGGATGGATTCTGTTATTCCTCCTTTGGCACATCTGTTTGCATGCACAGCCACCATCAGCTTTCATACTCTGCCTTAAATGTCAACACCTTCACAGATTTTCAGAATTTGCTTCATTTGTCTTGTAGAAAGTCGTCCTTAGATGTTGTTCCTCCCTCTCCTGAGCCATGCTGTACGCTGTACCTGATTCTACCTTCTCACTAATTCTATGCATAGTGATCTGTTGGAATGTGTTTACTCTATTAGATTTTGAGCACCTGTGGAAATTATCGGGTTACGTTCTTTCAGCCAACTTGACCGCACAAAGGGTGGGATAATTTATTTTAATCGAACTTCATAAAGAGGTGAGGGGACAGTGATTTGGAAAAAGCATTAATGCGTGATAGAAAATAAAGTTGAAATTGATACGAAATTTCATTCTAAGGAACAGAAAACAATTTCTTAAGCAACACCTAAATCGCTGTCGCAAAAACATTGCCGAGTAAACCCTGTCTTATATACTGTTTCTTCTATTTCTAACACATATCACTTGATGCTTGGAAGCATATAGTATCAAATATTAAAGTAGCCAACTCCATAATTCTATTTGAATGCTCACAATGCTGTAAATCCAGGGGAAGTATGGGCAGTGGATGTAAAATAGATTAAGGTAGAGTGGGGAAAGATTAACGTGTAGCAGAAGTGTGATGAGAGGAATAGCAAGTTCCTTAGGACAGGCCAGAGCGGAGGAATGACTAGTATGCCACTAAGACAACAGAGAGAGGCTTTGGAATGGGGTAGTTTGTATTAATCTTCTCTGTGATTCCTCATCTGCAAAATGAGGATAATAAGAGTACCCTCTTCAAATGGTATTGTGAGAGTTAAAGGCACTGATGAATGTAGAGCCTTTAGAAGAATGCTTGGCACGTAGTATGTGCTCAACCAAAGTTAACTGACATCATTATTACTACTGTTGCTAGTATTATTCAAGAGGGACCTTGGCGGGTACATTCCAGGTTTAGACACAAACATGGAAGAATAAAAGACGCAAAAAAAAAAAAAAGCCCAGTGTATTTCAAGAAAGGAGGAAGATCATAGTTGATGGAAACATAAACTGGGGAATTGGGGAAAATGTCTGAATTGAGAAATCTGTTTTGAAGGGAATGCAGGTGGAGAAAACAATCAATTGTTTTAGGTGGCAGAGACCAGTGAATGTTCACGAACTTTCGTGAAGGCCGTTAATTTTCGCCACTGGAGTGCTTCTCAAGCTTGTGTGTGCACACATCACTGATGGATCTGATCAGATTTGGATTTTGGAGATCTAAGGCAAGGACACAGATTCGGCATTTCTACCCTTCTCCCATGTGATGTCAGCGTTACCATTCCAAACATCACACTTTGCACCTGTGCATTCACTTGTCCATAGACCCCCACACGCCAGAAAACAAAAGCAGAGACTGTGTCTCTCCTTGTGATCACCGTGTCTCTAGTGCCTGGCACTGCGCTCAGCACAAAGTCAGCGCTCAAAAAATATTCAATGAATGAATGAATGAACACATAACTGTAAAAATGATATAAAAACATGAAGGCACAGAAGTTATAAGTGAGACAGAGGTTGAGTGATGGAGGATCTTTCTGGGGGGGTGAGGACGTGTAGCAGGATCAAGAATACAGATGGTGTAGGTTAGTTTTGGCTGGGAAAAGAAAATCCAGTTTCTGTGTGTGTGTGTGTCTGTGTGTGCGTGTGTGTGTGTGTGTGCGTGTGTGTGTGTGTGTGTGTGTATAAAATAGAAGGGCACTATTGAAGTAGAAAGGAGGGAAGAGAATGAAAGTCTCACTAACCTCCTGGATCAGCATAGAAAATAAGATTCAAGATTCTCCCCACTTAGATTCACTCACAATTCAAATATGCTGAAATCAATCAGAGTTTTACGGTGTGACCCCCAAAGGCTAATCTCTCCTAGTCCATAACTAGTGCTGAGATTTGGTTTTTAAATACATGTTCTTAAGCCCACTGTAAATCTATGGAATCAACGGACAGCATTAGATGGAAGGCCCTGGAATATTTATTTAAATAACTTACGATGATTGTTTTAGCCTTTAGCAGAGCAGAAACCCAGAGCTATTATACTCATCAGTTATTTTGCATTTTTTCTCATTACCCTAGAAAGAGTCTTTAGAATTTAACTAAGGCTACTGCTAATATACTCTCACATGGCTCCAAAAAGTGAATGCTTATATCTAATATTTATCCAGAAACAAAATAGTAACAAATCATGGAGAAACATCGGAAGCAGAAATGCATTTTACAAAATTCACGCTGGAATAGGTGTCTGCTGTTTGGGTTTTCTTAACACGTGGATGTTAGCCTCTACTGACTTCACAAAAAATGTCATTTTTTGCGAACATTGTAAGTCACTAATTATGAGCGCTGAAAGCCCTTTGGTAGGACAAAGGATGCTGTATTGAAACAAATAATTTGATTTCTTCATTTATTTATTTATTTGTTTTAGTTTTGCTAAAGTAATTTCTACCCACAATGTGGGGCTCAAATTCACAACCCTGGGACTGAGTCTCATGCTGTACTGATTTAAGCAGCCAGGCTTCCCACAAATAACTTGTCTTGTACAAATAATATCTCTATTGCATAAAAGCAGCCTGGTATTTGAACTTAAATTCTACTCAACTTAGGCAAAATAATCTCATTGAGATCAGTTCGGATATCTGATAACAGCTGTTATACTGAGTGCTAACATGCAGATACGCTAACTGCAGATATGTTATGGTATTTATCTAGCAGTGCTTAAAATAGAGCGAAGTAAGGGCATTATAAAATTGGTATATTTATTGTTGGTGTAGATGACTTAGCGAATTCTTATTCTTAGGAAAATGCCAGGATAGTTATTAGATATTGGCCCAATTAAAATGTTTTACAGGAGAGGAATTGAGGAATAGTGTGGGCAGTGAGACTGAAAGTTGTGATGTTTGAATTAATTGTTTTAATGTTTTATCTTTCTAGCTTTGTCTTAAAAGGAAGAGTCATTTCTTAACATACAGGTGCTATGGTAGATTACATGAGTTTTTTGTTCTGACTTTGCTGAGAGAATTAAATCCATGCTAAAATGCAGTATTCTTACTCCGTTTGCAAAACGAGGAATTAAATTAAGAAAATCCAATTAATAAAAACACTGGTCTTGCCTACGGAGTCATCAGTGTAGATAACTTTCCTGTTCCTTTTTTATCCTTTTTTTTTTTTATCCTTTTTTAAGCTTTATATCCATAATATACCAGTTTTCACAACTTATTCATCAGCAAAATAAATTTTGACTGCAAATGATACTTTTTCTGATATTTCATATAAGTTCTCACATATTGCATCAGTAGAAATCTAATTTAAATTAAAACTTTTTTCAAAAATATCATTTGTCCTGAGAAAGTAATTGTCAAATATAATTCCAAAGAGTTAAATTCAGAAAACAAATTAAAAAAAACCAACTTACTGCAAGTATAAAGAATTTTTTTATAGTAGATTAAATTGATGATGGATCACTTGAAAGTATCCAAAAATTTAGTCCATGTTAGTCTTGTCTGTTACCATTAAATGTTTCATAAAACTATGTACTTCCAGTCGTCTATACTGTTGATTTTATTCAGGCAAGTTTTTCCTTGCCATAATTTCTGTTCACATTATTTACATGTTTCGCTTGAATTTGTTGAGTGCTATTTTGGATTTAATGTTTTCCCAATTAGAATTACTTACGTAAATCTTTGGTGAGGTGATTCATGCTGACAATGCACTTTAAAAATATGCTTAACCTTTTAAAGAATATCTTGCCTTTAATATTTAGTATTTGCTTCTAGTTTGTTTGTTTTTGGTGCATTTACTAGCTTTCTTTATGGTGCACAAGATGAGGTTTTAAACCATTTCCAATGTTTTCTTAATATTAAGGGACGAATAACTTGAGTGAATTTTTGTCTTTATCATTTGCTAACACGTTTAAATCACTGTATTAGTTTCCTATGGCTGCCGTAACAAAATACCATAGACTGAGTGGCTTAAGTAACAAATTTATTTTCTCACAGTGCTAGAAGCTAGAAGTCCGAGATCATGATGTTGGGAAGGTTTGGTTTCTCCCAAGGCCTCTCTTGTTGGCTTAAAGATGATTACCTCTTCGCTATGACCTTGCAGGCCTTTTCTCTGTGCACACACATGTCTGTGTCCCAAACTTTTCCTATGAGGACACCAGTCACATTGCATCATGCATCATTTTGAACTCATTTAACCCTAGTCCCTCTTTGCAGACCCTGTAGCTAAATAGAGTCACATCTGAGGTACAAGAAATTAGGACCTTAGCATATGAATTTGGGGGTGACAGCATTCAGTCCATAATGATCACCCACCATAAAACCTGGTCTGTCCTTTAAAATATTCACGAGAGCATGAGGCGCCTGGGTGGCTCAGTCGGTTGAGCGTCCGACTTCGGCTCAGGTCACGATCTCACGGCTCATGAGTTCGAGCCCCGCATCGGGCTCTGTGCTGACAGCTCAGAGCCTGGAGCCTGCTTCCGATTCTGTGTTTCTCTCTCTCTCTGCCCCTAACCCACTTGCATTCTGTCTCTGTCTCTCTCAAAAATAAATAAACATTCAAAAATAAATAAATAAAATATTCACAAGATCAAATTACTTTTATATGCCTGAATAGTGTGATTTACTTGTTTTGAAAGTGCTGGCAGATGATTCTGAGGAGGATTTGTCAATTCTGCAGGAACAATCTGAATGTTGTATGAAGCTTCCCACTGAATCTTATCAAATATTACTGGCTATGTTCATTCCACAACAGTAAAATCAATGGGTACATAGTGAATCTCTTAGAGAAAGGAATAGGAAGACTACAGCTAAAGGAAGTTTAATGGTGTTAAGTAGAAAACATGAGAAAGCAAGGAGTATACAATGTAACTAAAAAATTACAATTACTTTTATGACTCTAGGTAACTGTTTCTGCTTTGGAAGAACTCTTGAGAAGTGTTCCATTTTCAAAGCAAGTTAGATTTTCCAGATCCCCTTTTTCTCTGTTGTAACATTTTATACCTCCAGAAGAGGAACCATCTTTTTGAACATTGTACATTTTATTTATATTTTTTGTAAATGCTTTTGTAAGGTTTATTTTTATTTTTGAGAGACAGAGAGAGACCCGGCATGAGCTGGGGAGGGGCAAACAGAGAGGGAGACAGAGAATCCGAAGCAGGCTCCAGGCGCTGAGCTGTTAGCACAGAGCGCGGTGCAGGGGTCGAACCCATGAACCGTGAGTGAGTTCACGAACTGAGTTGAAGTCGGACGTCTAACCTACAGAGCCACCAAGGAGCCCCGGACATTGTACATTTTATATCTTACAGTAATGTCTATTTTGATATCCAAATAAGTCTTAATTTTTTTTCCTTTTTTTTTTTTTCTGGGCTATAACTACTTTTTTGAGTGAATTGAAGAACACTGCTTTAAAATAAAACAGGCTTCTTTAATAAAAACTGTAAATCTTTAAAATTTGTTCTTGATGTTAAAAGCAGCTTAATTTTTGATGTGCTTTATTGCGATGGTACTTAAATTATGGTCTGAAGCTTATCCTGTCCCTGAAATGTGTACAGATCAGCAACAAGAGAAGTGCAGAATTTGAGAGTGAAGAAGAAACCTCAAGAAACGTTTATAAGCTTTGAGCAGGTTAATATTATCTTTTGTTTTCTACTAATAAAAATTGGGGAGTTGTATTTTGAATTCTTTCTAGTTTTATTTTATTTTGAAAGCAATTCCTTTTTATCTTTCTTTTGGATTTCACAAAAATGCCAGTTTGCGAAGAACTGAAAATTACAAACAAAGCAAAAGGGAACAAAAAAAAAATGTAGCCTTTAACACAAGGAATATGAACAGCACTGTTCTCTGGGTTAGGGGTAAAAGTTCTAGATATAATTCAGGCAAGCCTGAACTTGACCCTACTCTCCCTCCCACCCAAAAGCAATTGGGATTTTAGGCAGGCTACTTACAACCTCTGACTGTGTGTTCTCACCTTTCAAGTGATGATCATAGCAGAATATTAGAATTTCATCTTACATGGCACATAGGCTTCAGACCACACTATTTCAGCCTTAGTACTATGGACATTTTGGGCCAACTAATTCTTTGCTTTTAACATTCCCTGTTAACAGAGGCCTGTGGCTGGTTTTCGACCTGGCCCCGTACACAGCGGATAAGTAAAAACTGAAGAAAGAGGCAGGCCACTCCAGACTAGCAGGTGACAATCTTAATACGCAAGGGAAAATGACTAGATCTCTGCACCTGTCTGCCAAATATTAAACGTTTTATATGGAGACCTTCACTAGGCTCAGTCATGTACACCATCCAGATGGTCTCGACACCACATTTCTATCTCAGGGCTGTATTTTGGGGACAGCTTCTGGAAATGGGAAAGGCAAGCAGAACACACATTCCAAGAATAAGGGAGGGGTAGAGACCTCCCCCACCCCAATTGTCTGGGTCCAGCCCAAGGGTCAACTGGAGGTCACATCTTCTTGACCTCCTCCAACATTTCACCCCTCGTGACTGGCTCTTACAATCTCACGTGACTCTTTCTTCCATAATATGCCGTGAAAATTCAGCCGGGCATTTCACTAGCATCATGGCGGCTCATTGGGGGTCTAAGGTGAAGGCAGGTATCACAGCAATAATACAGGCACAGGCAAGAGAAGTCATAGGTTAAGATAAAAGTTCCAAAAATTAGTCATAACTTTTTCCACGAAGAGCCCCGTGATCTAAACCATGGATTTCCTAAGTGCCCTAAGCTGAAGGTGAGATCACTCACAGCATTCATGTGTGTCTTTATGTGGTTTTAAAAAGATGACACATTGGGGCGCCTGGGTGGCTTGGTCAGTTAAGCGTCCGACTTCGGCTCAGGTCATGATCTCACGGTCCGTGGGTTCAAGCCCCATGTCGGGCTCTGTGCTGACAGCTCAGAGCCTGGAGCCTGTTTCAGATTCTGTGTCTCCCTCTCTCTGTGACCCTCCCCCGTTCACGCTCTGTCTCTCTCTGTCTCAAAAATAAATAAACGTTAAAAAAAATTTAAAAAAAATAAATAAAAAGATGACACATTAACAGACTCATCAGGTGCGGACACACAGCATTCTGTCTGGGTGATGGCACAAATGCTTCCTTTCAAGGCAATAGGAATGTCCAAGGCCTTTTTATTTTGGAGAAGAGCTGTTCTCATTAGAGGCATTTCAGTTTTCGGTAAGGACAGACTACTGGCTATCATTCAAGGCTTGCTGGGTGAATTTAGCAAGGGCTATAACATCCTCCAGGCCAATCGAGGGAATAAAGACAAGAGCCAAATGATTATACTACTGGGAAACAGACGGTATCCACTGGGCCTTGAGCAGAGGGAGGTTGGCAGCTGTAGGAACTTGACCTGGTTGTGCTTACCGTACTTATTGGCTAGGGGAGGCAGCTTTGTCAGGGACGGGAAGATGGACTAGGGGTGGGATATGCCAGACTGGAACCCCCACCTTCTTCCCTCTTTTAATGGCGTGTGTTCCATGCCAGGTATAATGTGTTTCAATGGCTCCAGCTTATAACAGAACAGCAGGATAACAATGGCAAGTGAGTAGTTGTCCTTACCCCCGGGTGAAGTAACTCACCCATCCCAGCAGTGTTTATTCCAGTACATAATTCCTTTCCCAGGCAAAACGGGACTTGGTGTTCTCAGCAGCGTAGCATACTGAACCGTGGTGATGGTCAGGGCGGTGGCTGTTTCCCGAGACTTCCATACCTTTACCGTATTGGGTGCCTCAGCAGGGGTCTTTAAGTCTGGCATGTGGGCCACTGGGACCTACTGGTTGATCATTTAAACATATTAAAGCATGGGACAGTACATTACTTGGTTAAGGTAATTTTACCTGTTAGCAATCTTTTTTTTTTTAATTTTTTTAAATGTTTTTATTTATTTTTGAGACAGAGAGACACAGAGCATGAGCAGGGGAAGGGCAGAGAGAGAGGGAGACACAGAATCTGAAGCAGGCTCCAGGCTCTGAGCTGTCAGCACAGAGCCTGACGCGGGGCTCGAACCCATGAACCGTTGAGATCATGACCTGAGCTGAAGTCGGACGCTCAACAGACTGAGCCACCCAGGCACCCCTACCTGTTAGTAATCTAATCTGCTGTTCTAATATTCTATGTTTCTTTTCTACCAACCCTTCTGTTTAAAGAGGAAATCGAACCTCCATTTAATGTCATATGCTTTAAATATTTTTTTAATGTTTTATTTATTGTTGAGAGACAGAGAGAGACAGAGCGTGAGCAGGTGGAGCAAAGAGAGAGGGAGACACAGAATTCAAAGCAGGCTCCAGGCTCTGAGCTGTCAGCACAGAGCCCGACACAGGGCTCGTACCCACGAACTGTGAGATCATGACCTGAGCCGAAGTCGGATGCTTAACCGACTGAGCCATCCAGGTGCCCCTAATATCATATGCTTTTACCCAGTGTTGCACATCATGACCTTTGGAATGTGACCCCTGATTACTGTCTATTCAATGAGGGTATCCATACATAGTGCTCAGTTTTTCTAATCCCCTCCTAGTGATGGCCTGTTTGGCAGGGCAAAAAGGGGAAGCTTGGGTTAGGCCAGATGCAGTGTCCACACAAAACAGGGTATATCTAGAATACTCGCTCAGAAAAAGGGGGCCGACACAATCAATTTCTCTATTTATCATTAGTTAAGAACTCTGGTGGATGGCCCCAGACTTCTTTGGCAGTTGCCATGGGCGTTGTTTAAACATATGACGTGCTGTGACTGCATTAAACAAGCCACTGTATTTTAAGGGCAATCTGGTATCCTTGGCAATATGCCATCCCACCTTGGTATCATGGGGGCCACTCTCACCACCCAGTCTGCAGTATCTACTAAACGGTCAGTTGTTAGAACTTGTGCCTGAGCACATCGGCTCCTTGACTGCTGGGGAGGACCAGCGCCTTATCAGCCAGGATGCAGGAGACAGGGAGGACTGCCTCAAGCTTTTACAAGCAAACCCAAATGTCTCTCTGCACATCCTGACCCCTCAAGGGCCCATTAAGAAATCATCCACCTCTCAGCTTCCCATTGTCCATACCATAGGGTTAATCTCTTTAGAACAGCCCAACTGTCAGTGCAAAGAGTTAATGGCCGGAGCTCATGAGTGATCACTGGCCAAACCCTCCGAGTTCAGCCCATTGGCTGCTGTGGTTCATTTCCTTCTGAGCTGCTCTCCTGGAGGGGCGCCATACTTTTGGGAACTGTTGCTCTATGAGGTCATATTGGGTTTCTGCCCCCTCTAGAGCTGAGACCAAAAAGGAAGTGGCTGGGGCCACCCTTCCCTTGGTCACTTCTGCCACAGTGCCTGACCCATTCCTTCTGGAGTCATACACCTGTGACTCAAATGGGAGCCTTGTTTGGGAGATGCCTCAAACTGTAATCTACTTCATTAGTATTTTTGCCTTTTCAAAAGTGGTTTCCTGCTCTGGTCCACAGTCCCACATGTGTCCTTTCTATATCATGCAGCATAGGGGATGGAGGCACTGTGCCAGGTGGGGGATAAAAGTCCCCCGAAGCCCTCAAATCCCTACAAAGGTTTGTATCTCCTTTATATTTGTAGGGATTGGTTCAGCTTACATCTTACCAAAGATAACTTCTGAGACAAACATGTCTCCTACCCATCCAAACAGTTCCCAAAACACTATGGCAGTTCCTGGACCATAAATTTTCTGTGGGTTCCCTACTCATTTTCTCCCTTGCAGATACTCCAACAAAGGCTACAAAGTACCCTTCAGCAAAGGTGAGTCTTCATATGTCATCATTATATCATCTACGAAGGGGCCCATTTTACTGCTGTGGGAAGGAGGACAGGAATAGGTCTTGGGACACCATCCTATGACATATTGTGGGGGGTTATGAAGACAACCTTGGGGAATCTCTTGAATGGTTTATTATTATACCACCCACATGAAGGCAAATTGATCTTAGTTATTAAAAACCTATGTTTGCCAAAGTCTTTTTAAGGAATCTCCTTGAAAATGAAGTACTTTGGTAGGAATATTTTTCGCCAAACTATCAGAGTAAAACAATAACTGTCTGTAAATGACAAAAGACTTCACAATGGCCATGGGTAAAGGTTTGATGAGAGTTCATTATAATGCAGCCGAGGGGTGCCTGGGTGGCTCAGTCTGTTGAGCATCCCACTCTTGATTTCAGCTCAGGTCATGATTCCACAATCGTAGGATCAAGTCCCGTGTGGGGCTCTTCTCTAGGCATGGAACCTGCTTGAGATTCTCTCTCCCTCTCCTCCTTTCTCTCTCTGTCTCTAAAATAATAATAATAACAATAATTATTATTAATAACACAATTGAGAAAGGAATTTGGTTAATTATATGACATATATTTAAAAATTATGACTGATAGGGCACCTGGGTGGCTCAGTTGGTTGAGCATCCGACTTTGGCTCAGGTCATGATCTCAAGGTTTGTGAGTTCGAGCCCCACATTGGGCTCCGTGCTGACAGCTCAGAGCCTGGAGCCTGCTTTGGACTCTGTGTCTCCCTCTGTCTCTCTGCCCCTCCCCTGCTTGCATTCTGTGTCTCCCTTCTTCAAAAATAAATAAACATTAAAAAAATATGACTGACAAAACTGTACCAGGAAAGAGTAGACTTTTGAGAATTTCATATAAATATATGCTACCTCCAAATTCAACATCACTTCTTATTTGACAATGCTTCTTATGAAATTCAACATATACAAAAAAAGTAACATAGTTTTTAAAAACTTAGATCTTTTAATAGAGAAAACACAGGTTTTTGGTTTTTTGGGGTTTTGGCTTTGTTTTGTTTTTTGTTTGTTTGTTTAAGTAATCAAAGACCTGATAAAGACAAAACACAGGTCTTTGTTTTCTAGGCAAATTATGTTAAAGTAAGGAAAACGTTTTGTTTGAAATTTCGTATTTTGGGGTTTTCCAGTGGGGTGGGGGGCCACCAAATGTGGGGTGGCCTGATTAGATGGAAGCCCGTAGTACAGAAGTTAAATAATTCACCCGAGGCAGAAGGAGGGAGAGAGTTTATTGACACATGACCAGAGAGCAGATGGCAGAAAGCAAAGCAGAGACTACCTGAGGTAGGCAGTGGTGGGGGCTGCAGTTACAGGGGGGAGGTGAGGCGATATGGGGGGCTGTAGTTAAAGGGGGGAGGTGAGAAGGTGGGTCCCCTAATGGCCTGTTTGTATTCAGCCAGATGATTACTGTGGGCCCTTCTACCCTACTCAGTGTCCATCGTTCAAGTTGGTTGCCTAAACGTGGCTTTTACACTTATTAAGAGCACACCAATAATTTTTAAAAATGTTGTCTTTTTAACAGAAAGAAAATCAAATTCTAATTTTGCATCAGTATACTTCTGATATTCAAATTATCCTCTTTTTTTCTTTTTAACTTAAATTCATCCATTTCAGTCTTAGCTTGACTATTCATAAAATATCTTGCTCAATATTCACTTTCCATAAATCTATAACTTTCTGTATGTATTTAGCTTTTGTCTTGTCTTTCTTTTTAAATCTGGGAACAGGGGCGCCTGGGTGGCTCAGTCGGCTGGGCATCTGACTTCGGCTTGGGTCATGATCACATGGTTTACGGGTTCAAGCCCCGTGTGGGGCTCTGTGCTAACAGCTCAGAGCCTGGACCCTGTTTTGGATTCTGTGTTTCCCTCTCTCTCTGTGCCCCTCCCTGGCTCATGCTCTGTCTCTCTCTCTTTCAGAAATAAACATTGAAGAAAAATTTAAAAATAAATCAATAAATCGATAAATAAATCTTGGAACAATCATTGTATTTTAGAACAAAATTACTTTATTTTTTCCTTTACCAAAACACACACACACACACACACATACACACATACGCACACACACACAAAACAAATAAAAATATGTCCTTCATAGCTTTCCTTATCCAAAGCAAACAAACAAAAGCACATTCTATTTGTCTTACCTACATTTTATATATAGTCATTTTCTTTCACCCTTATTATTTCTAGCTGTTTTGTAAAAACCTTAGCTTGTTTCCAAATCAATTTTGGCAATACACTTCGAAAAGAGAAAAACATCACGTGCACACAACATGCATCCATAGACATTCATATATATACATAAATAAACAGAAATCCCGAACGTAAGGGAAGGGAAACAAAAATAATATAAAAACAGGGAGGGGGACAAAACAGAGGAGACTCATAAATATGGAGAACAAACTGAGGGTTGCTGGAGGGGTTGTGGGAGCGGGGTTGGGCTAAATGGGTAAGGGACAAGGAATCTACTCCTGAAATCATTGTTTCACTATATGCTAACTAATTTGGATGCAAATTTTTAAAAAATAAAAAATTAAATTAAAAAAAAAAAAACAGCCATGAATCAGTCACCCGCTTCTGTGGCTAAAGCTTTTTACTGGTACTTGTGATCTTATGGAGACTGTGGAGTAGCTTTTGGGCAAAAGAACTACAGCAGTTTGTATTTTAAATGGTTCCCTGCTACCTTTCTTTTTTTTGGCTTCAGTTTCTCTGAGCAACGTTTTAGTTATCTCCCAGGTGTTTAATTTGTTTAATTTCAAAGACATGGTAAGATTACAACTTCAAGGAAGGAGAAAGAATGTGAGTTTTCTCTGAAGCATTTGGAGTAATTGTTATTTAAATTTTTCTTTTGTGTTAGGGGTCAAATAACACAGGGAATTTTGTCCATTTCCTCATCCCTTATCAACACATATTCCTTTCTCATTCTTACCACTTTTTCAGAGATTCCACCTCTTAGCATCCTAATCAGACTTTGTCACAGGCCCCCAGATCTTAATCTAAGGCATTCGGTGCCTTTCCAGCTTCACAAAATGGCACACAGAGTTCTCTGAATGGTTATCCTGCTCTCCCACCCTGTCTTCTAGCCCAGGAGCTAGCAGAATAGTAAGTCACCCAACCATCCTCAATCTCAGCCCTTCTTTTAATGTTCTAACTTAAGTTTCAGCCTCCAGTTGAAAATTTGTGTCCAGCTGAACTGCCCATTGTGGTAGCCATTTGTCAGCCTTCTTTGCCACAGTGTATTATGTACAGTTTCTCAAACAAGCACATTAGACCAACTGGCCTATTCAGGATGGCCCCCAGGTTCTCACAGTGGTCCACAAACATGTAACATACAGGCCACCCCTCCCCACATAGAGTTTGATGGCTGATTTGGGATTTCCCCAGGGAAATCCCGATTTGGGATTGTCCACCTTTCCAAGACTCATTTCTTCACTCTCCCGCCTGGCTCACCAAGTGTTGCTTTGCAAACTGTCCCCATACACAGAGGACGAGGAGAGATCAAAGAAAGAGACAGACCCTTTCAGATTGGTGGGTGGCAATTTTAATAAGCAAAGGAACTGACAAGGTTTGTCTTTGTGGCAATAAGACCTCTGCACCTGCCTGCCAAATCTTGGAAAAGTTTATATAGAGACCTTCACTGGGTTTAGTAATGTATACCCTCCAGAAAGTCTCAACACCACATTTCTATCTCAAAGCTGCATAGTTGAGGCAGCTTCTGAGAATGGGAAAGGCCAGCAAAATGCACATTCCAAGGACAGGGGTGGGGATGAGGAAAGTCCAGTTGCCCGGGGTCCAGCTTGTGAGTCAACCAGCAGTCATATCTTCTCAAAGACCTCCTCCAGCATTTGTCCAGGGCATTGTAGGGTATTCAGCAGTGTCCCTGACCTCTACTCATTAGATGCCAATGATCGCCCTTTGAATCTTGACAACTGAAGATGGCTCCAGATGTTGCCAAATGTCCTGGGTGGTCGGGGGGGTGATGGTGGTGATGGATTGCCCTCAACTGAGGACCACAATCTAATCTCACTACAAAAAGAAAAATTTACATATGATTAATCTAACTCTCATAGGTGTCTTAAATGTGGACATTGTGGTGAAAATCAACACACTGTATCTTAATAACTCCATCACAGCCATTTTTTTCTTTCAGCATTAATTACACTGATGTTTTATTCTTCTAAAAGTAAAACATTTAACTGCTGCGTTTTTTGATTGAGTAGTAGATGAAAATTGATTTACGTTTATAATCATGTTACATATGTACATATCTCTACACACACATATATGTATATATACACATTATGTACTCATATACCTAAAAACACCCACATAAATACATCGTATAGTGTGCATTGTAATAAAATCATATATAAGTTACATATGTTATGATGTGATGTAAGATGATATAATTTACTGAGGGAACAGCAAAATCGTTTTTCTAATTACTTCTCATAGGGTTGTGTTGTTCAATACAGTAGACACTACCCACATGTTGGTTACTCGAAACGTGTCTAGTTTGGATAAAAATATGTAGTTTATGAAAAATAAATACTGGGTTTTGATGATGTAGTATGAAAAAAGAGAATGTAAATTTTTTCAGTCATTTTTAAATCAATCTTTACCAAAAAATGGATGAAGACATTCCTTTGTATATTGAGCACATTGACTGAAATGATTACAAAGGATATATGCCGGCAGAGACAAGGGTAGTTTTATCGTTTTTCCGAATTTTCTTCTAAACTTATTACAAAGATGTACTAATAAAAACAAAGAAACAAATGTCATCTTTTTCAACTGAGATTCTCTCTGAGAGAATTAAATGGTGTAATGCCCTAAGCACTCAACATATGTAATTAATTGGCTGTTTTTCTATGCATCTAGAATAGTACAAGTTGTGTAACCGCTTTGGGGAATTAAAAAAAAATAGTGACTCCATTATGTTCCATGTTATTATTCATTGTTCAAATGAGGACTTTGGGTACGCATTTCTGTATTTGAATATTTGTCTTTGTTTGTTTATGGGATTAGGCTTTAAGAGAGAAACTTCCCAAAGTAACCAAGAACCAAAGACAATGTAATGGCTTGGTTTATTAATCAGAAGAAATAAACACAGCATTTTGCTTATAATTGTCATAGAATCAATCATGAAATCTAGAAATAATTCAAGGAAAAGGTAAGAACAATATATATACCAACGAGATAAAAGACCAGACATCAGAAACATTCGAGAGCATCGAACTGAGGTTGCAAAGAAGAAACAGAATTGGAGAGAACAAAGCAAAAATGTGAAAATAAAGTAACAGTAAAGCTCAGAGATAGCCTCTGGAGGACATTTAAAAATCCCACATTAACATTTAATGTTACTCAGTATATGAATAAAAGTACTATAGCCTATAGGGGCAATTATTGTAAGAACAAGCTGAGTTTGACTCTTCTCCACTCTCTAAAGGTATTATTTTGCTCTCAGTAGTGTCACATTAAAAGGAATACCAAACAATACATTGTATCCACTTGAGGAAAGGGATTTTGTAATTTTAACACATGACAAGCTGAGGTAGTGTGAATTCCTATAAAGTCAACATCGATCTATACAGAAATAGAACCCCAAGCTTGCAACAGTGGAAAGCATGTATTTTAATATGCATCCTAAGAAGAAGAATATGGACAAGATAAAAACATTAAAGAAGGAAATAGAGGCTTATAGATAATTTTAACAATAAGTTCCAAGACAATAAGGCTTAGAAAAACAGCCAATCATGTTTTTTTAATGAACTCAGAATTATTGCATTCTACTGTAGCCATATATATAATGTAGAATAATTGTTTATTTTAATGAGGAAGGTAACAAAATATCCATAGTTCATTAGGTTATGCATCCATTAAAAATATTTACTGAACTCCTAATATACTCCAGGCACTTGACTAGGCATTTCAGTGGTGATAAAAAAGGTCTCTATCTTCATGGAACTTCTAATCAGGTATGTTACAGATAAAGAACAGAAAGAAGAATAAGCATTTACCATCATTCAGGTTATTATAAATACTTAAAAGAATAAGGACATGGTATAAAGGGATAGAAAGTAATGTAGACCTGTTTAGATTGTTTGATTAAGGAAAAGTTCAAGGAGGCAATGATTAGAGAGGGACCTGAATAAAATAACTAAATGGATATCTGAGAAATATTTGAGAAAAACGTACAGCATATGAAAGCCTGGGGTAAGATTATTTTAGGAAGAAAAAATTACAAATGCAAAGCCTTTGAGGAGAAAATAAAATTGTCACATTTGATGCATGGTAAAGAGTCCAGAGTGGCTGGGCTGGACTGGGCTTAGGAATACTAAGTAGGAGATTATTTAAAATATGTATGCAACTAAAGCACAATCTATAAAAACTAATAATAATAAAGATCGCAAAACTAGATTACATTAAAATAAAAAAAAATTAACTCTGTAAGGAAAAAAGAAATACCTTAAAAAAAATAAGCCACAGACTAGGAGAAAATATTTTCAAAAGACATATCTAATACAGGACTATTATCCAAATTATACAAAGAATGTTTAAAAACCAACAATAAGAGGGGCACATGGGTGGCTCAGTCAATGAAGCATCTGATTCTTAATTTTGGCTCAGGTCATGCTCTCACTGCCAGTATCTGGCTCTGCACTGGTAGCACGGAACCTGCCTGGGATTCGCTCTCTCTCCCTCTCTCCCTCTGCCACTCCCCCACTAGCTCTCTATAAAAATAAACAAGCAAACTTAAAACAATCAACTAGAAGAAAAACAACCCAGTTGAGACGTGCATCAAAGACCAATGGACACCTCACCAGAGAAGACAGATAGATGGGAAATAAGTATGTGAAAAGATACTCGACGTCATACGTCGTTAGGCGAATGCAAGTCAACCCAACAATGAGATATCGCTACACATCTATTAGAATGGCCAAAAGCAAAACACCGACCACACCAAATGCCAGCAAGCACGTGGAGCAATAGGCACTTTCACCCACGGCCGCTGGGAATGCAAAATGTAGCAGCCATTTTGGAAGACGGTCCAGAGATTTCTCACAAAATGAAACACACACTTGTCCTGTGCTCCAGCCACACTTCTTAATATTTACCCAGAGTTGAGATAATCCACACAGGGATGTTTATACCAGCTTTATTCATAAGTGCTAGCAGTTGGAAGCAACCAAGATGTCTTTCATTAAATGAGTGGATAAATAGCCAGTGGTGCATGCAGACAATGGAGTATTATTGAATACTAAAATTCAATGAGCTGTTAAGCCATGAAAAGCCATAGAGAAGTCTTACATCCATATCAAGTGAAAGAAGGCAATCTGAAAAGGCTACAACATAATGTATAATTCCAACTATATGATATTCTGGAAAAAGCAAAACTGTGGAGACAGCCAACATACCAGTGGTTAGGAGGAGGAAGAATGAATAGATGGAGCACAGAGGATTTTTAGAGCAATTAAACTTATATGTGAGCTTGTAATGATGGATACATGTCATTATACATTTGTCCAAATCCATGGAATGTACAATGCTAAGAGGGAACCCTAATGTAAACTATGGACTTTGAACGGTTATGATGTGTTGCCTTGGGTTAGTCAGTTGTAAGGAATGTAACACTCTTGTGAGGGATGTTAAGTATGGAGAAAGCTGTGTGTGTGTGTGTGTGTGTGTGTGTGAGAGAGAGAGAGGGTGGGGACATATGGGAATATCTCTGTACCTTCCTCTGCATTTTTGCTGTGTATCTAAAACTGCTCCAAAAATAAACTCTATTCTGGAGTTAATTCTATACTGGAATTAAACTAAAAAACTTAAAAGAAATAAGCAAAATAAAACCAAAAAACTCCACAAAAATAAACTCTATTAAAAATGGAGGCAGAAACCGATCTAGTAGGATCCTAAAACAATGACAAGAGTCTTCATTATGGTTCTAAATGTGAAAGAAAGTCTCTGAAGAAATAAACTCTATTAAAATAAACTCTATTAAAAATGGAGGCATAAACCGATCTAGTAGGATCCTAAAACAATGACAAGAGTCTTCATTATGGTTCTAAATGTGAAAGAAAGTCTCTGAAGAGCTATGGACACAAATGTGACATCATCAATATTGAGGATAAAGAGAAGGGGGAGGAATGGAAAGGAGAAAGACTACTTAAAAAGCTGTGGCATATACCCAACTAATTGATGATGGTTATTTGCTTAAGGGTGGTTTTGGTGGAGGTAATAAAAAGTGGTAATAAGAAGGGATGTAGAAAGAAATCAAAGATGACTTACAAGATTTCCATTTCCAACAATGATGTCAATGTCATTTGCAACATTGAGATGAGGAATATTTGGAAGAAGGAGGGAATCAATGGATGGCTTTGGACGAGTTAAGTTAGATATGCCTAATGGAGTTGTCAAGAGAGAGTTGTATATATCAGTCTATCTCAGAAGTTGGGGTTTGAGATAAAAACGGAATCATTGTTAGAGAGATGCCTTTAATACCATTGGACTGGATCAACTCAGCTAGATGTAATGTAGGAAGAGAAGACGGGAAAAGTTAAACCAAATACTTAATGGTCCTGGATGAAGGCAAAGTAAACTAGTAAAGAGTACTATATTAAAAGAAGAAGAAAATTGGGAATATGTGGCATTCTCAAAACCTAGTAAACTTAGCAATTCAAAAGGAGGAAGGCTCAGTTGTGTCAAACCTGCTGAGGAAGTTTGAGGCTTGATAATTGACCATATGTTGAATTTGTTAGGTCAGAATTTGCTTTAGGTCTTTTTTTAAGGTTTATTTATTTAGAGAGAAAGAGAGGGAGTGAGAGCACAAGTAGGGGAGGGGCAGAGAGAGAGGGAGAGAGAATCCCAAGAAGGCTCCAGGCTGTCAGCACGGAGTCCAATGTGGGACATGAACTCATGAACCATGAGGTCACGACCTAAGCCAAAATCAAGTCAGACCCTGAACAGACTGAGCCCCCCCAGGTGCCCCAGAATTTCCTTTAGACATTGACAAGAATATTTTCAAAGGGTTGAAAGTCTAAATAAAAGTGTAAATAAAGAGAACTGAAGACAGAATGTAAAGAAAAAAGTAGAAAATGCAGTAGTCAATAACTTTGGGTCAGTGACTGGAGGAAATGAGAGGAATCAAAGAAATTTCTTTTTAACAACAAGACAATGGAGCATGCCTGCAGTCTGACAAGATAGGAAATTTATAATGTAGGAAAGAAGCATATGACTACAGAAAAATCCTTGGATTGCAAATCAGGGAAAACATGTTGAGCACCATTGGTGGGTTTGACCTTAGATAATAATAGGGACCATTCATCAGTTCAAGAGTCAGAAAGCCAGAGTATGTAAGAACAGATGGAAGCAATCTTGTGTTTTCTCAGCAGAAGGTCAAGGACAGAAGGTGTTATTGATGGTTTGAGAAAGAGTAGAAAATGTGAATTTTTCCTTTCTGAGAATGAAAGCACAAACTGGGAAACAGCATAAGAAAGCTAGGGGGTTCTGAGAGCTCAGCTGATCTCTGGACTCAGGCACATTGGTTAAGTATTAGTGGGAATGGTAACTTATTTTCATGGATCCATGAAGTTGAACATGAATTCGGATGAATTACTTTGGCTTTGCTTTAAATTTAGATAAAATATTCATCAGTCATTGAAAAGAATAGTCTGACCTAGGGAAAAATGTTTACCCTCTCTATGGCTCATCTGTATATTGGGCAAATGTTATCTGTCTTATGGGATAATTGTGAGAAGTAAATGGTGTGAAATATTTAGCACAGTACTTGACAGAAGTAAGCATACATCCCTTGCAAGTTATCGTTATTGTTATTGTTTCTTTCATAAAAGCATAAATAACCAGCTACCTTGTATGGTCCAGGTACTTGGAATTCAATGAAAGTATAGTTGCCAGGGATGCAACTGGCATTAATAAGCAGAAAACTTGCCCATGATGTTTCAACCAGATAGGGGCTTATTATTTTAATGAACATGATGACAGTCAAGGTCCAGCTCAACTGTACAAGAATGCAATCAGAAACAAATGTTCCTTCCATTTTCATACTGCCCTCTGCACAAATGGATTTTGTCCTCAGAGTTTCAAGATGGCTGCTATATAAGAAGCCTTTGTGTCAGAGTTCTAAATAAGATGAGGGAAATATACAGTATGAATGGCTAAAGTATGGGTCAGCTGAGTTTGAGTGTGTGTGTGTGTGTGTGTGTGTGTGTGTGAACGATGTTGTTGCCTTTCTCTTCCTTCTCATTGGCTTGAACTTCAGAAGACACACAAGGTAGCCTGCAGCGCTATGTTATTAAGATAGACTATCCTCTAAATAAAATGAGAGTTCTCTTTTTTTTAAAGAAGCATAGAATCCATATTTGTTAGGCAGCTAACTGCCTATGGCAGAGGATCAAGATAACTTCTTTCTTTTGGAAAAGCCCATTGTTTAATAGAGGAGACACATGCATAAACCTGAATTCACAAACAGAAATGTGTACAGGGCTGGGCAGAGAACAAAAATGATGGAATGGATTGGATGGTGATTAGAGAGCGCATATCACAACTAAACATGGCAAGAATTTCCTAGCTGTAATAGACTGATACTGTGAGATCTGTGGCCTCAAAGTACTTAGCGCTTTCAACACAAGCCCGCATCTTCATTTTATGTTAATTTTTCCTTTTGTTTTGTTTTGTTTTTTTTTAAGAATCATACCTTGATTATTATTATTTTTTTTTTATTGAGCAGATCAAATAAAAAGTGTCTATGGCCTGGAATCCATACAATTCACCTCTGACTTGTACATTTTGATACCTTAAATTATAATACAGGCTTCCACGGGAACATAAGCAAAGCAATAGGGTAGCCTCATGGACAAAGGAACTCATTGTGAAGGACGTTGTTTTCACTTAACATTGCACGAAATTCAGTGTGCCATAGAATCATAAATCTGTGCAGTGGAAGGGACCTAAGAAATGATCTAATGCAACTTCTTTATTTTATACGTGAAGAAATTGCAACCACGAGAAATAACATTGCTCGCAAGGCTACAAAACAAAGCTCGAGAAGCCAGGTTTCCTGCACCAGGACTCTTTCTACCTCCGCCTGCATCTTCATACAAGTCAGACAGAGGAGTGAGTTGAAACTGACAAGGCGATTGACCTAGTCCACTGGGCTTGTGATGCAGAAATAATAGATAATGTTTTAAACACTCCTGTCAATTCACCACGGTGATAATGCCAGGGAAGCAGAAGAGCTTCTAGAGATTGTGAAAATAACTCAGTTGAAGGCTATTTCACAGCCTCTGAGTCAATAATTAATTCTGCCAACAGGTAGTCGTGTTATCCTTCTCTGAAGTTCATGCGGTTGCTCATCTTTTATTAAGATTTTTTGAGAAAGAAACAAATGACCCCAAATAAGCTCACATCAAGGACTTTCTTAAAATAGTTGAGCATTTGCATTGGGTTGTTTTCAAATAATCCTATCTCTGAGTGAATCTGTATCCAAATCTGTAGAAAAATACAATATTGGAGGTATTTGAATCTCTTTGAAAACGTTTTTTTAAATCTCAATTTTCTAAGGATCCACTATTACCGTCAGATAAATTATATTTACTTTACCGGGTTTGCTCAAGTAGGGATAGCTAGTGTAAGTGTATCAGAATGCCTTAAATTGAAAGAAAGAAAAAGAAAGAAAGAAAGAAAGAAAGAAAGAAAGAAAGAAAGAAAGAAAGAAAGAAAGAACTGCTTTCAGGAATTGATTATTTAAAAAGCATCAATTCAAAATGCCTCACTTTTAGAATGTTTCAGGTTACTCTCTTATGTATAATTTCATCCACTTAAACAACCTACTAGGGTTCAATGATAAGAAATGTATCTCCATATTTGCTTTTTTTTAACATGGTGAGTTTTGCCCTTAAACGTATTGGGGGTCAGGGAGAGGTGGAGAATACCTGGTAATTCGTTAAATAGATACTCCTCTGTTTAGGCTAAATATTCATTTCCTATTCATTTCCTAACTCTGTTGGAGCCTGTGCTCTTTTGTGTTTTTCAATTTAATTGTTTTTTAGTTCATCTCTTTTCAACCTTGTTCTTTACATGTTACTAACACTGCTACAATTTGAGAGTTCATTTTTTTTCCCTCTATAATTCTCCCAATTTGCTAGGCACAGCACCACCTAAACCATCCTAAGCAGATGTATATATAGCTGCCTTTTTTTTTAACTCTCCAGGGAAGAAGACTCCATAAACTCCCTTGGCAACCAATTCTAGTGTTTAATGGAACATGTCCATTCATCTATAATAATATTTGTAATTATACAGCACATTTCTTCTGAGTAGCTCTTGGCACTTTAAAATAGTATTTCAATCCCCAAGACATTCCTAGAAGTTGGTGTTAAGCTCCATTATGCTCCTAGAGGGCATAAACAACGTCTTTATACATGTTATATTCAGTGCTCAGGACATTGTGAAGATTTTAGAAATGTTTAATAATCAGAATAGTAATTTTACAGATGGATGAATTGAGAGAAAGTGAATTTAACTCCTCTCCCAGTGCCCACGATGGGGAAAACTTTTGAAAATTTCAGACTCCCACACACTGAAGGCTACAAGAATCTTCCATAAGATTCTGTTCTGTTTTTGATGCTTTGATTAGAAATGATACAGATACGGTTATGTATCTTAAAAGAGGAAATATTCCTGTTCAGGCAATCTCTACACAATCTGATATTATTCAGTGAGTTATTATGAGTTTAAACTTTGGAGACCAGTAAACCGTGAATGACATAAGCTTCATCATTTGGTATTCCTTTTCTCAAGGGACCTACTGGCTACATTGCTTCCCCATTATATATTTTATATTATATATGGGACAGGCCCTCTCTAAATAGAGTTCTGAAGTTTTCAAACTTTGCCAGCTAAAATATTCCTGATTTGCATCTCAAGTCATTTGGGCCCTGGTAATTCTCAATAATGCTATTAAATAAATGCATTAGAAATTCCCAATATGTACTGGATCATGAAATAAATTTGCATTTTAGAACATTTTGAGAGCATGATGGTTTAGCTCAAGAGTAAACAGAAACATTTCAGGAAAAATGTCATTGGTCTATGGGAAGAAATATTTTTGGATAACTAATTTCCTTAGAGCCATTCCATTATAATTCAACGTAATACTTGAGATATATTGTGTAAATGACTATCTACCCAATATTTGGGTAGGAAAAATCATATGGAGCTGTATTCATTAATTTAGAAGCCTAGTTTTCATTAGAGATTAAATTTTACTACATTACTAAGATCAGTAGCCTGGAAGCCTTGTTGTGCTCGAAAGAACCAGTTGAGGTCTAAAGTAGATATTTTGTGGGACTTCAATGACTCAGATCATGTGAATGGTAAACAAGTCTACTGGCTAATTCTCCTTTTACATGGATATCATGTTTTCAAAAGCAGATGCTCTCAGTCAATTCTGAAAACAGCTCGGAACCGGAGATGTTCATATTTGACCAGATTGTCCTCAACTGTTTGAAAATGTAAGATTCAATCTGACGGGCATGTGGGTGAATGAGTGCATTTAGATGAAATAAAAATAGGGGAGGGACAAAGAGAAAACAGAGATCGAGACAGAGAGACGGAGGGAGAGACAGAGCACATCTGAGCGCTCATTCCGACAGGCTGAGTTTTTAGACTGTTGGCCGAGATGTAAACAGACCTACTTTTACCATCTGTCTGGGGAGCATATGTTCTAAAGCTTTTAAGTAACTTTTTAAAGGAGATTCTGTTACCGAATGGAAAATATGATTTCACTCAGACCTGTCCCCATACATACAATGAAGTATCAGAGATTCTTTTTTGTTTGTTTTTAATTTTTTTTTTCAACGTTTATTTATTTTTGGGACAGAGAGAGACAGAGCATGAACGGGGGAGGGGCAGAGAGAGAGGGAGACACAGAATCGGAAACAGGCTCCAGGCTCTGAGCCATCAGCCCAGAGCCTGAGGCGGGGCTCGAACTCACGGACCGCGAGATCGTGACCTGGCTGAAGTCGGACGCTTAACCGACTGCGCCACCCAGGCGCCCCAGGTATCAGAGATTCTTATAGAGAAACAGGAAAGAAGAGTTTCTTAGAGACAGCGTCAAAAAGACACTATATAGGAAGGTCACATTTGTCATCTTCATGCAACTGGCAGCCGTGTGACGTAGGCGATCCTTGGAAGGGTTGGCTTTAGTGCCCGGTGCATCGAAACTCTGATGGTGGTGAAAATAGTGTAAAATGTCAGGAATCAAACCGAAAAGAATTAGAGAAAATAACAATGCAATGGATAATTTTTTAAACACCGGAATTATTTACTTTTAAATATAAAATGATAACTGTGGGCATAACCCTCGTTTAAGGCGTCAGCGCTAGCACGAATATATTAATAAAGTATTAATACAAGTACAAGACAAAGGAGCCTTTATCATCATGTTATTGAGCGAGAAGACCGAGGCTGACATATAAACAAACTTCTCATATCTAATGACTAGATTTCAGGGAGAAAAGTACATGTTGTGTGACATATCAAAGTTCATGCTGCAACAAATCTTTCACTTTTTTAGACCTACTTCTAGGTGGGTCACTGAATATTCATTCCACATAAAGAGATGTATATATTAGCAAAATGTAATTTACAATATAAGATAGAATACCTATAGGCTTCAGAAGTAAAATCTAGCCTATTTCACCAATTCTATTTCTCCTTTGAAATATCTGAGCCACCTACACATGTCAGTGACATGGTACTCGCTCCTATAAATTGAAATGGTAGGAGTTGAACTTGCGGGGATATTATTCAAATAATGGGATGCAGGTGTAAATGGAAGCATTCCATCTGATTGACAATCTTGGTGCTGTGAGGAGAAAGGTGAGCTGTCTGCTCTGACACTAATGAACTATTTGAATAAATAGATTCTCTGTGTGCAATGCAAAGCATGTTGTTTTAAGATTATATTCATAATTAGATGCTGCTAATAATATGGGGCAATTTTATATACATTGCCTAGGGCACATCGAATAAATAATGAGCTCAGAAATAAGTTTCAAGTATCAGACGGTGACGTTCATCACAAATGTCATTTCTATTACTTTCAATCTTATGACCTTGGCTAAATGGCTTAGCCCAATTGAACTTCGACCTAGTATCTGAAAAATGGGAATAAAAAGTCTTGACTTACAGGGTTGTTGTAAAGATGATGCAGATAGTATTAAAAAAAAGTAAATAGTCTTGTGTCTACGGCATAGTAACTGTTCTATAAATGGTAGTTATTTATTAATAAAACTCTTGGAGAAAATATCGAGAACACAGTACTGTAAAATATTTCTTTATGCTGTAAACACTGCACTAATAGTAAGTTTTGTAAGATAAAACTTCTTCGGTGAGACTCAGAGTTTATATATTTATAATTGATTTTACACAATACTATATATAATAATAGTAGGCATTGCAGATAAAAATCCAAGCCTCCAAAATTCCCATTAACAATCCCACAAAAACTAAATTTGGAGAATTTGAACCAGGTGTGCAGAATGTCCTCTTAAAATGATCGCGATAATGATAAAATGAATTATGTCTTTTATATGAATATTGTTTTATATTAAATTTTTTTAATATTTATTTGTTTTTGAGACAATGTGAGAGACAGAGTGCAAGCAGTGGAGGGGCAGACAGAGGGAGACACGGAATCTGAAGCGGGCTCCAGGCTCCGAGCTGTCAGCCCAGAGCCCGATGCGGGGCTCGAACTCACAAACCGTGATATCATGACCTGAGCTGAAGTCGGACGCTTAACGGACTGAGCCACTTAGGCGCCCCAATTGTTTTATATTTTCGAAGGTCCTTAAATACCCTAATTTTATCTTTTTTTTTAATGTATGTGGTTTAGAAGGCATACTTTAAAGGCAATATTTTTTTTAAGACAATATTTTAAAGAAGGTGGTTAATGTAACCAAATGACCAAGTAGAAGAGCAGTGACCAGACTCCTGTGTCACATCCTGTGTGTGTAAAGAACTTGGCGACAATATTAGGTTTATTGATTCACTGGTTTGTAAAGTTTTGGGTTGGTTTATTAACTAATTTAGTAATTCAACAAACATGTACCAGGCGACTTCTTTGTTTAAGGCTTTATGATGCAGGCCAATGAGGAAAGTGACAAAGTATAAGTGAACCTATAAAGGGAAGCACAGCGTTAGTAGAGAAAGATTTAAGAAGCATATGGAGAAAACGCATTCTTTTCTCTTGTTGAAAGTGCTGCTCAGGTACAATGTGAATATTACGAATTGGAGCCACTATATCATGTTACTAAGTTCTGGCTTAATTCCACAATCTTTTCGTTCCACCCCAAGAGGCTGAAAGTGTTTTCCTTAGGTTGATGTTTTATTTTTCAAAAATTTCAATCTCTATCCTAGCCATTCCAAGGGAAAACTCTGGAATGCTCGGTTTCCTAAATCATCCTATTTCCTGAGCCATTTGGGGTTCCAATCCTTCTCTGCATTTTCTACAGCACACAGGATACCCCTGTAGCAGCACTTCTGGGTCTGGTGCCTCCCCTAGACAGTAAATTCCTTGAAAGTCAAGGCTATGTCTTATTCATACCCACATTCACAGAGTTGATCACAGTGGGAACCAATTCAGTATAATAGGAGAATGGTAATGACAAATAGCAAAGTCATTATTAACAAACACAAGTCTTCACATTTCTCTATGGCCACTTCTGATCTTTGTTTCCTTAGATAAATTAAACTACTTTTAGTACATGTCCCTTCAATATTTTTTCTCATGCTTTTCTAATATCTTATTAGGTTTTTTTTTTTTTTAATTTTTTTTTCAACGTTTATTTATTTTTGGGACAGAGAGAGACAGAGCATGAACGGGGGAGGGGCAGAGAGAGAGGGAGACACAGAATCAGAAACAGGCTCCAGGCTCTGAGCCATCATCAGCCCAGAGCCCGACGCGGGGCTCGAACTCCCGGACCTCGAGATCGTGACCTGGCTGAAGTCGGATGCTTAACCGACTGCGCCACCCAGGCGCCCCAAGGTTTTTTTTTTTTTTTTTTTTTTTTTTTTTATGAATAAATGGTTGGCTGAATGAATTAGTGAATATGCTTGCACCCCTTACACAAAATAGAGTTTGTTAGAAGCCATTTCATAATTTTTTAAAAAACGTGTATTTATATTGAGAGAGACAGAGAGAGAGAGAGGGAGGGACAGAGCACCAGCAGGGGAGGGGCAGAGAGAGAATCCCAAGCTGAGCATGGAGCCTGATTGCAAGGCCCGATTTCAGGAACCATGAGATCATGTCCTAAGCCAAAGTCAAGAGTGAGTGGGACGCTTAATCCACTGAGCCACCTAGGCACCCCTGGTAGAGGCCATTTCAAAACTCAGAAACAAAAACCAAACAACAAACAATCAAACAAACAGGGAATCCTAAAGATGCAAAAATTTTATGTGGGTAAGTGGAAGGAGTTGTCATCTGGCTTTTAGAAGAGTTGGGGAGCCGGTTATTAGACTTTGTTCCTTTGTACCAACACCCCGTTGACTTTCCTGGTGCCTTTCTCCCCGATTTTTTTGACTGTTTTCTTGTGGTAATTGTTTTCGTTTTGTGTGTGTGTTTCCTGGGACCCTGGCTTTTGGAATTTTTGGCATATGAAGACTGGGTTGGGGAAGTCATACTTCTATCTAGAATCCTTCAATTAATTCCACTATTGCTGGGCCCATGTCTTACTTTCAGTGTGTACAACATCCAGAATATCAGAGGACCACCTCTTTAGGGCTGGAGAGAGCTCAGGAGCTCCTTTGTTTGCATTCGGCGCCTCTGAGTTTTAACTGGTATTAATCAGTTGCATGAGTTATCAGTGTTCTACCGCCTGTGTCTTCACTAAATTTCAGTTTCTTAAAATCTCTTGGACATGGATCCTCCTACACTTTTAGTTCCCTCTGCTCTGATAGTTTTATACTTTTTAGTATCAGTGGCATTGGTTTATTATCATGGTAATGGGTCTTGGGAGCTAGAAAAGTCAAACACCTTTTCTGCTCAATCTTACATATTATTTTACAATCCCTACCATTTCTCAATATTTTTTAAACCTTTGCTCAACCTTTGGAACCTGTGGAGGGATCACAGATCTTAGATTGAACATAGAACAGGCAATTTATCAATACTCCGATCACAACAGAGAATCTTATTGAGAGCTTTTCTCAAAGCTGTTTGGCTGCTGGTACCGAGACATTAGTCGTATTATGCACAGTATGGGCAGAAGGAATTCGCATGGATAGAGTGTAAGTGAAAGTATTTGTGAGTTACTTTTTCTATCTTTCATATTGACCACATTATTCCCAGATCTCTGTCTTTCTTGCTTCGTTTTTCTTTAATAATTTTCCCAATCATACAAGTTCTTGGCAGGTATATTAAAAAGCGTGAAGTGCAGATAATGAAATAAATCCTAGGGTCCTGGAAATAACACAAGGCTCTACACTGTTTTTGTTTTTGTTTTTGTTTTTGTTTTAGAGTTTCAACTGATTTGGACTATTTTCAGGAGATCCAAATTCCTGCTCTCAAGATTGGAGACCAACCTGTGGTTGCAGAGTGAAATTTGCCCCTTTTATACCACGGAAATGGTTTGTGGCTAACAAAATGCTTGCTTTCGTGTGTGTTTGTTTGTAATTTACTGCCAAAATCTCAATCTACTTCACTGGGAAGGAGACCAATTTGTATTTCATGTGGCTATAAATTACATCTCATGTAAATCAGATGTAGAAATCTCAGCTACCTATGCGTTAGTTCAGATTTATTCCATTGATATCTGTGTGCTGCTTTTTTTTTAAAGTTTATTTATTTATTTTGACACAGACAGAGACAGCATGAGCAGGGGAGGGGCAGAGAGAGAGGGCAGGAGAGAATTCCAAACAGACTCCACACTGCCAACACAGAGCCTGAGGTGGGGCTCAAACTCAGGAACCACGAGATCATGACCTGGGCCAAAACCAAGACTTGGACGGTTAAGGGACTGAGTCAGGCCGGATCCCCGGTGTGCTACTTTTCAGATGACGTCTGGGAAGCTGAAGGCTGGTTTTCTTTTCAATCTGGCTGTAGGAACAAGGGAAGGATGTTTAGCTCTGACCCTTCAGTTTCTTTCTTTCTTTCTTTTAACGTTTATTTTTGAGAGAGAGAGAGTGTGTGAGTGGGCAAGGCCTAGAGAGAGAAGGAAACACAGAATCCGAAGCAGGCCCTAGGCCTGTCGGCACAGAGCCCAATGCGGGGCTCGAACTCACCAACCATGAGATCATGACCTGAGACGAAGTTGGACGCTTAACCAACTGAGCCACCCAGGTGCCCCCCTCCCCCCCTTTTTTAAGACCCTTCAGTTTATTTCTGATGGTCTGATTCTGAAGGACATGACAGAACATTTATTTTCACTTTTTGTCAGTTTATTTTATCTTCTTTAAATATCCTTTTCTTTTTTAACCAAGGCTTTCAAAGGGGCTTTCGTGTCTCTTCACAGTTGTACAACCAGTACATTTGCAGGGATATTGTGCATTTACTCATATTGTACTGTCCAACGGGACACTTGTTCATTCTGACTCTTGTTTCCACCTACGAAGAACTTTCTTAGCATTCAATATTCAATTCAAACGCTATCCCTCTGTAAAACATCTAACGTTCCTAGTCAGAAATAAAAGCTTACTCACAACTGTCATGGGAATTTGGAGTAAAATTTATAATTTGATATTATAAGCAATGAAAACTCTAAGGTCTAGTGGCTGTAAATGCTTGGCAACTTATGTAACTTCACAAGGCCCCAATATTCTCATGTAAAAGCCTCTCAAGTAAAAGAGGCTAATGTTGGTTCCTGACTAATAGGGTTATGATTGTATAACATACATATAATATATATACAGTATACAAAATAATGAAACAGGTCTTGATATTTGAGGAAGTTGTCATATTATACTTGCCTTTTGATGCTAAAGGAACTTGCTGGAATCTGTACCACTTATTTTTCCTTTAACATACACAGTGACAAACTTGAGATGTAACATAGCACATAAATCAATAGAAACATGTGTGTTATTTATGCTTCAGGACATCTCAGGCATTTTTACCTGGGATTTGTAATTGGTATCTGATTCTGGATTGCAAAAACTTGATGATATGTTACCTCAGAAATGTTTCCAGGCCAGTGAGTCTGGCCTGGCTCACAGTGTTCCTTCTTTGCATGGCCATTTCCACGCATGTGCATGCAATTCAACCGCACGAATGGAGGTTAAAGCCCTGAAGAACTTCATGGAGTATTTCGTGTCTAGGATGAAATTTTGTCGGCAGAGAATGACTTTGCCATATAAAATGACAGATTTTGTTAAAGCTATAATACTCGCCTTTCTCTTTTTCAGTGAGATGGGTCAAATCAGGAGCCTCCTTTTGTGCAGAAGAAAAGAAGAAAAAAAAAAAGAAATTTGTACTGTGATCTGTGGAATCGAGGTTTGATGGACAGGTAGAAGAGAGTTTAAAAACAAGAAGGAAAAATGGATGTATTGAGTATCTAGGGACAGTCAAAAAGACTGTGAAAAAGGCAAACTTTCTAGAACTGTGTGTGACTTTACCAAAAGTAAATGGGAAATGTGATAAAATTTAGAAATGTTTTCTACTCATATCAATTGCCTCATATCTTTTTCTTATAGAAGTTTGTTTCTGCACACACTGACTTTCCCAAATTTAAATTATTTTATTCAATCAATGCATATTACAACACCTTTTGTAATTTATTCCTTCTATATAGATTTGGTAAGTGACATAATGAAAGGCCAGTGTCAGGCTTTTTTCAATACACCACTGCGAAAATACTCAGTTCATATATGACTTCAGAAGTGACGTGACATTACCTGTCCACGCCTTTCCTTTTATTTAATTTCAACATTTGATTTGAAAATTCAAAGATGGTTGTATCTTACCAAGGACCGTCAAACTTAGACAGGGCAACCATACTCTTAATGGTGATTTTGAAAAATTTATTTTGAAATTTGTATTTTCATTTTTCTGCTATGTACTGCCTAACTCATTTTTTTTTTTTCCCTATGAGTCGGGTTACTTGGCAACAACATTTGTTTCTTCATAAACCTTAGCAAATGCTTTTAAAGATGATGTGGTTGTGAAAACTGTAATCTGGAAAATAAATGGACTGAGTTTTAATAGGTTGGCGTAGTTACAAAGTACATGGTCTATTTTAGCTATGCACCATCACAGAATCAGAAGGTTAGAGCAGGGAGGTCTTAGAGATTTGGGGTCACGTCCCCACAGTGCACAGACGAGGAGAGACTCAATCGTGGTAGTTTTCATTTTCATTTCAATTTTCCAGATCAGAATCAGAGCGCACAAAGCATAAGGAAGAATCCAGAGACAGCACAGGGGATTGTTTCCAACACCACTGGTTTCATACAAATTCCAGCACTGGGTAAAGAGTTTAGGTCGTTTTTCTGAACTTTCCATGAAGGAAACTGACAGTGTCACTTTTTTATTTGGTTGTTTTTTGTTTGTTTGTTTGTTTGTTTGTTTGTTTCAGACCTAGCATGTTTGTCTACAACTTTACTCTAAACAAATAAAGACAGAACTCCTATTCACAGTCCTACCTGGACTGCGCATAATAGGAAAGAGTAATTTCTCAAAAGGAAATCACCATGCCAAATAGACTCCTATCACAAGACAGTTCTGTTTGAATGCCAAGTAGGAATCTCAAATTCAAAATGTCGAAAACAGGGGTGCCTGGGTGGTTCAGTCGGTTAAGCGCCCGACTTTGGCTTAGGTTGCGATCTCACAGGTCGTGACCTCAAGCCCCGAATTGGGCTCTGTGCTGACAGCTCAGAGCCTGGAGCCTGCTTCCAATTCTGTGTCTCCCTCTCTCTCTGCCTCTTCCCTAATCGCGCTCCGTCTTTCTCTCTCTCAAAAATAAATAAACATAAAACAACAACGACGACGACGACGACAACAAAAACAACAACAAAACGTTGAAAACAGAACTCCTGGTCTCCTCTTCAAATAACCTGTTCGGGACAAAAATCGGGATGTCGGCTTTGAGTCGTCTCTTTCTCTCTTGCATCAAATCGAACTTATCAGCAATGGCTAGAAACCCTACCTTCGAGACATACCCCAGACGCTGCCGCTTCCCACTGCCTTCACCACCCTTGTGCTGGTTGATGCCACGATTATCTCCCATCTGAATTCCCACCACCGACCACCCTCCTCCCTCACATGCTTCCCCTGTGCTATTTTCTCCAGAGAAGCCAAAGCAATCTTTTTGAAAAATAACTCGTTTCTTAGCATCCCCTTGTTCTAACAGGACAAATTCAGGCACAGTTAAAGAATAGACACTGAGGGCAGAAGGGAGGAAGTAGGGGAGAAACAGCTCATGTCCACCACACGGTGGGGGGAATAAAGCCAGTGTCACTTACATGGTGGGTGTCCCCTTTATCCACAGTTTTGCTTTCCGTGGTCAAGCCAGTCGGAAGCAGATGACTTCTTCTGACGAATCATCACAAGGTCAATAGCAGACTAACTCTATGTACAATGCCTACATCATTCACCTCACTTCAGCTCATCACGTTGGTATTTTATCATCTCACACCATTACAAAACAAAGGGTGAATACAGTCAAATGAGATATTTTGAGACAGAGAGAACACATTCACATAACTCTTATTATAGTATATAGTTACAATTGTTCTCTTTTATTATCAGTTATTGTTAATTTCTTACTGTGCCTAATTTACACATTAAACTCTCATAGACATAAATATGTAGGAAAAAAAAATAGTGTATACAGAGTTAGGAATGATTTGCCCTTTCAGGCATCCTCTGAGGGTCTTGGAACATATCCCCAGCAGATAAGGAGAGACTACTTTAATTTTAGTAACATCTGCCTATGGAATTCAAAAACGCTGAGTTTATTGTGCGGGGAAATAGTGAAAGCCTCAGAGTGTCTGATAAGCCAGCGGACTCGTGTAAAGAAGGTTAAATTTAAAGCAGCAAGAGGGAAATAAATACGTTGTTCGTTATTTTTTAAAACAGAGAACTGCTTTGGGTTCAAAATGAGATTATACGGTGTTTAGATTGTGCCGCTTGATAGAACAAGTTCTCATGTATTTTTTGCCCCGAGGAGTTTCACGTTATTTGTTAAAAACAGAACAAAACAAAACAAAAAAGAAGGAGTTGAAATGCGGATGAGACTCACCCTTGAAAAGCCAAAGGCTTTTAAAGCAAATATATGTTTGGTAAACGAGAAAGAGCCCACACTCCCGGAGAACAGAGCGAGCTTTGAGGAAGGGTGCTATTCTTCCCGGTGACAGTAGATGGGGCTGGTGTGCCAGAAGAGAGCCCGAGACGTTGTGCCCGCGAGCTGTGGGAGGTAGTTTAAGCAGGTGCTTGCTAAGAAAGACACTATTTTGTCTGAGCAACTGTAAATTGTATTCATGATTCACATATCATTATTAATTCATTTTGTATTCATTATCAGACGGCAGACTCATTTGGCATTTAGGCAGATGTCAGAGTGGAGACACTTCCAAGAGCTATCTGTGCAGGTTCAGACCAGGCCTTCTGTGTGCAGGGTTTCATGGATGCATAAGTGGAAAGACGAAATGTTAAAAAAACACACACACACGCACACACATGACACAAGTTGGCTGGAGATTGTACCAGGGATTGCCCACCTAATGGCTTTCAGTGTCTAATTCTGTGACAACGGTGTGTGTCATTATTTCCCTGTGCATATTTTTGGCAGATTAAGTCTGGCAGATGAGACTCTTCCAGGTTGGAGAGCTCTGCATAAGATAAAAATTTAATAATCTTCTCTCTGACCCCGCCACTGAAGGTGGAACAGATAATCCTTTAATAATGCACTTCAGAAGCCCGGCTTGCGTAGCCAGAGACCGGAGGCAGTTGGGTAAAGGGGAAGGAGAGCCTTCGAGACGGGGAAAAAGATGGGCTCTGGGGTTGGCTCCGCCACTAACTAGCTCTGGGACTTTGGGAAAATCAATTAACCTTCCCGGGTCTCAGGTTCTTAATCCATAAAATGAAGGGATTGCACGAGATCATCCCCAAAGTCCCCTCCAGTGCTAAATATAGCAAAATTTCCTGGTAGAGAAAAGACACATACCGGATAGAGTTTTGAAATGCTAACGCCTCTTTGTGACCTACTTCAAATCAGATGAGTTGCAACGCTGGCCATGAATTGTAAAACGTGTATCATCTGTGCCTAAATGCACCTCAAGCTGTTGCAAGTGTGATGTATCGCCAGTGGTGGGTGCACTGTCACATGTAAGCAACAGTACGCGGTCTTGAAACCTTTCTTAAATCTCAGAAACGACAGAAGAGAAACTTTGGAAAGGAGGTCTGACTTCAGGACTGCTCTCTCACAAATGAACACAATCGGACAAATTGCGTGCCATGCCACGGCATACGCTTCGCAAATGTGCAAAGAGATGACCTACCTTGAAATGTTTCCGAACTTGGAACCCGATTTTCCTCACTGATAAGTCACTTTCGAAATAAAGCCAATGTGCAGAGAAGCTCATTAACTCTTTGAGGACAGCAGCCCCTTGTTTCCACTGCAATATGGAAATTGAGTTCCTTGAAATGGTTTATGTATCCTCACATGCTCCGTGATTAACACAGGACATGGTGGGTCCCGTTGGTGAATTCCCAAATAAAGGGCACCGACAGTTAAACAGATCTAGTAGATAAAGACAATGATGGGGCGCCTGGGTGGCGCCATCGGTTGAGCGTCTGACTTCAGCCGGGTCACGATCTCGCGGTCCGTGAGTTCGAGCCCCGCGTCGGGCTCTGGGCTGATGGCTCGGAGCCTGGAGCCTGCTTCCGATTCTGTGTCTCCCTCTCTCTCTGCCCCTCCCCGGTTCATGCTCTGTCTCTCTCTGTCCCAAAAATAAATAAACGTTGAAAAAAAATTAAAAAAAAAAAAAGACAATGATGTTCTTTAGGAGAAAATCATGTTTGACTAATCATTTTTTTAAAAAGAGATGGACAATTGGGGTGCCTGAGTGGCTTAGTCAGTTAACAATCCGACTGTGGCTCAGGTCATGATGTCACAGTCCATGAGTTCAAGCCCCACGTCGGGCTCTGTGCTGAAAGCTCAGAGCCTGAAGCCTGCTTCGGGTTCTGTGTCTCCGTCTCTCTCTGACACTCCCCCTCTCATGTGTGCACATGCATTCTCTCTCTCTCTCTCTCAAAAATAAATAAACATTAAAAATAAAAAAAAAGAGGTGGCCAATAAAGGTGAGGATACATATTTATAATTTCAATTTTCTAAACCTTGGACAGGGTTTCAAAGGAATTTTTTTTTTTTTTTTTTTAATTAGGAGCAACTGTCAGAAAGGGAGAGATGTTTTGTCACGGATCTCACATTTCCCTCTCTTTGGTGATGAATGGATGAGTGAAGCATGGAAAGAACAGTCCCTCAGGCATCAAAGTTGAGACTGATTGGATAGTCTAATTATCCAAAATTAGGTAGAGGGAGTCTCAGTGCTCCCTCGTGTCTGCAGTCGATGCTGAACTCTTCAGCGCTATTAAAAGCTGAATCAATTGGGATGAGTTGTGTGGGTATTTCCTTGGAGTACGAGGGCTGCAAGATGAGAAGAAATTTTGTTCTGTAAACTCCAAGCAGTTCCTATGTGCCCAGAACTCTGCTAGTTCAGGAAATACGTTCAGATGCAGGTAAGAGATGTTGGTATTAATGAGGGAGGGAGGGCATCTGGAGGGATGCAGAGAACTTGCAGAATAAAGCCAGACCAGAGTTGGTGAATAGCCGAAGTAGGAGTAATCTGTGTTAAAGGGCAAGAGAGGCGGTGTGTGGAAAGGCATGGGAAAGTAAGAGAACATATAGTGTTTTTTCAACGTTAATTAACATGGTATGACAGAGTGGAAAAAAAAAAAAAGATGCCTGAGGTTAAGTTGTGGGAGATGTGGTTAGGGAGAAAACAAGAGCTAGTTCTTGAAGGAATTGCCAATGTCAAATGAAACAGATCCAGTTTTGAATTCTTTCTTATCATTCACTGCGCGTCTCTGGGAAAGTGCTTAATTCTGAGCAATGGTTTGCTCATCTTTAAAGTGAGGGTAGTCACGCCATCCTCGGAGGCTCACTATGAAGTGCTGAAGTTTGAAATGGGTCTCGGCCAGTTGTCAAATGGAGATGAACATCTCAGCCTTCAGCTAGGAACTTAGGTTGGAGGCATACCGGATCTCTGTTAGCAATCTTCAGCTTCCTGCCCATAGACTCTGAAGAGAAGAAATTTCGTCCAGGCGTGGCTTTGGACTCTGAGTGTCCGTCTCTCTTTCTCACCATCTTTTGAATGGCAGAATATGGTTGATAGCATGCGTGACATTAAAAGAAGCGTGCCTACCAGGATAACAGAGAAAATTCCTCCTAACTTTCCTAGATCATGTCCCCTTAGCTCTTTTTGCTTCAGAATAAAGGTTCTGGTCAACCAAAGCTGTGGTGGCCCTCTAGAGAGACCAACAGAATGAAAACAACTCTGCGTCCATCTCATGAGAACATTGCATAGCAGCAACTTTATTTGTTTTCTTGGGCCTCTGTCACACGGTGAATTTGGATCCCAGAAAGCTAAAAAAAATGAAGACTGCGAATTAAAATAGCTCCTAATCCAAACTGCAATCTTCTTTTTTTTTTTTTAATTTTTTTTTTCAACGTTTATTTATTTTTGGGACAGAGAGAGACAGAGCATGAACGGGGGAGGGGCAGAGAGAGAGGGAGACACAGAATCGGAAACAGGCTCCAGGCTCTGAGCCATCAGCCCAGAGCCCGACGCGGGGCTCGAACCCACGGACCGCGAGATCGTGACCTGGCTGAAGTCGGACGCCTAACAGACTGCGCCACCCAGGCGCCCCCAAACTGCAATCTTCTAAGAAATTTACTTCCTGTTCCACATTTTATCTAAAATATGACCAGTGCAAGAAAGCATAATGATGTGTGTAAATGACAGCACACAATTATTCCAAGTAATAGAATTTTTTGTGTGTTCTCATTTAAAAACTTGAATACTACCTGCATTATTAAATTCATGAGAAGAAATCAAAGCCCCCAAAGCCCCCCCCCATTTTAAAGTTAAAACTGAATGAAACATGTTAAGTTAAAGCTGAAAGAAATTAAAGTCTAAAAGATTTTGTTCATTTGTTTTTGTTCATTTGTTTTTGGTTTGGGTTTTGGTTTTGTTTGTTTTTCCTCTTCAATTCCTTTCTCTATTCAGTCATAGTCATATAGGTCTTAGTCTAATGCCTCGGGGAGTAGAGGCTCCCTTAGCAGCTATAGTTCGGACCCATTTATAAGAAGGACTAAGACACATTCAAGACCTCTAAATTTCAACTACATTTCCTTAAAGTCTCCCACGTGTCCTAGTTTTTAAAAGCTTGAAAAATTAAGAGGTCACACCAGATTTCACCTCACTAGCTCCAAAGCCTCAACCTTTAGAGAAGGTGTTCCTCAACTGGTTCCTTTCTCCCCATTCTCCATAATTTGAAGCCCATTAAACCCCTCCTCGGTCCCAAGCAATGCTCTCTCTACCCACATTTGTTTCATTTGGCAGAATCAGCAACAGAAGGTCTCTGCCCTCAGCTACTGCTGAGACTGAAGAAGGTGTTGCCCCAGGAGGCTCAGTGGTTGCTAAGACCTCGCCACATGGGTTCACCCCAAAAGTCGTCAGTTCTCTGCTTTGCTTTGGATTTTTTTTTTCAGAATTGGATTTTTATGTTTCTGATGGCAAAAGTCATCCTTTCTAGTGCTTTATCTTTTTCCGCTATGGGAGGTTGCTCCTCAAATATTTTGATTCCTTCCTGTTTCTTTTTTTAAGAAGTCCCTCCTGAGTATTTTTTTTTAAATATTGATTCTTTGTCTTTAATGTTAAATGCACCCATGATTACTGAAAAAAAAATCAAGTTTTTTTATTATTATCAAGACTTTATTGGGGTTTCTGGGTGGCTCAGTTGGTTAGGTGTCTGACTCTGGGTTTCGGCTCAGGTCATGATCTCATGGTTCATGAGTTCTAGCCCTGCATCAGGCTCTGTGCTGATGGTACAGAGCCTGCTTGGATTTTCTCTCTCCCTCCCCTTTCTGCTCCTCCCCCCCCCTTTCTCTCTCCCCCTCAAAATAAATAAACTTAAAAAATTAATAAAAAAAAGACTTTATTTTTTTAGAGCAGTGACAGGTTCATAGCAAAACTGGGGACAATGTACAAAGATTTCACATATATACCCTGACCCAACACATGCATGGCCTCCTTCATTATGAACATGCCCCACCAAAATGGTACATTTGTTAACAACTGACAAACCTAAATTTGACACATCATAGTCACCTACAGTCCATATTTATATTAGACCTCACTCTTAGTGTTGTAGTTCTATAGACTTGGACAAACCTATTATGACACGTACCCATCATTATAGTATCATATAAAATAGTTTCATTGTCCTAAAATCCTTTGTGCCCTACCTATTCATCCTTCACCCCAATCCCTGATAGCCACAATCTTTTTATTGTCTCCATGGTTTTGCCTTTTCTAGAATGTCGTGTAGTTGGAATCATACACTAGGTGACATTTTCAGATTGGCTTCTTTCACTTACTAATATGCATTTAAGTCCCCACTATGCCTTTCATGGCTTGATAGCTCCTTATTTTTTGCACTAACATTTTATTGTCTGGATGTACCACACTTTATTTATCCATTCACCTGCTAAAGATATTTTGGTTACTTCGAAGGTTTTGACAATTATGAATAAAACTGCTATAAACATATGTGTGTAGGTTTTTGTGTGGAAATGTTTTCAACTCCTTTGGATAAATACCAGGGATCATGATTGCTGGATTATATGATGAGATAATGTTTATTTTTGTAAGAAATCACCAAACTGCCTTGTAAAGGGCCTGTTCCACTTTGTATTCCCCCCCACCATGAATGAGAGTTTCCATTGTTCCACGTTCTTGCCAGCATCCTTTGGTGTTATTGGTGTTCTGGATTTTGGCCATTTTCATGGGTCTGCAGTGATACCTCATTGCTGTCTTTTGTTTGTTTGTTTTGTTTTGTTTTTAAGTTTATTTATTTATTGAGAGAGAGAGAGAGAGAGAGAGAGAGGTGGGGAGGGGCAGAGAGAAAGGGAGAAAGAATCCCAAGCAGGCTCCACACTGTCAGCACAGCCCAATATGGGGTCCAAACTCAAGAAAGGTGAAATTATGACCTGAGCCAAAACCAAGAGTTGGATTCTTTTTTTTTTTAATGTTTATTTATTTTTGAGACAGAGAGAGACAGAGCATGAACAGGGGAGGGTCAGAGAAAGAGGGAGACACAGAATCTGAAGCAGGCTCCAGGCTCAAAGCTGTCAGCATAGAACCCGATGCGGGGCTAGAACTCACAGACTGTGAGATCATAACCTGAGCCGAAGTCGGACGCTTAACCGACTGAGCCACCCAGGCGCCCCAAGAGTTGGATTATTAATTGACTAAGGCACCCATGCAGCCTTCATTGTTGTTTTAATTAGCACTTCCTTAATGACATATGATCTGGAGCATCTTTTCATTTGCGTATTTGCCATCTGTATGCCTTCCCTGACGAGGTATCTGTTAAGGTCTTCAACCCATGTTTTAATTGGGTTATTTGTGTTTTTTTATTGTTGATTTTAAAGAGCTCTTTGTATATTTTGGATAACAGTCTTTTGTCAGATGCAAATGTTTGCTCCTGGTCTGTGGCTCATCTTATCATTTTGTTGACTTTGCCTTTCACAGAGCAGACATTCTTAATTTTAATGAAGTCCTGTTTGTCAACTATTTCATCCATGGATTGTGCCTTTAGTGTTTTGTCCTGCTGAATTTTGAACATCCTAAACTGTTATCTGTCCTTTTCTGCAACATGTAGGGTGAACACAGCGTGTTGTGTTTTATTCACTTTCTTTTTAACTTTCCTTCTTCTCTGAGGTCCTAACTTTTCCTTCCCTTACCTACTTGTTGAGATTTTATATTGTCAGGCTCCCTAGTAAGAGAGATAATGCCTGACCTAGGTGCTAATCTGTTATTGCTCTATCTGGTTCCTTTCCACCTTTGTTTGTTTGCTTGTTTGTTTGTTTTTGCATACTTTTTGCTTCCCTTTGAGTCTAATTTCCATTAATAAGGGCTTCCTTGGTCACTAATTTTTTTCCTCAGTGGACACACTCTTCCTTGTTCCCTCATTTTCTTTATCACTTGTCACTCTTATGCTATCCACTCATCTATTTATTTTATTTTTCTATCTCTCTCTCTAAGATGTATGCTGCATGGGTATAAGGTTTTATGGTTTCTGTTCCTTTCACATCCCCGAAGGCAAGAGAAGTACCTTCCAAAGAGTAAATGCCCCCAAATTTTATTGAATCAACTTTTGGAGGGTGGGGGAAATATCTATATTTTCAGCTACCACAATGATCTTAAAACACATCTGAAAAGGCTTAAAGTATTTTGTGATCTCTCTAGTTTTTCCCTCTTAAAGGTTCAAATAATCTGTAACTGCTTTGTATGGCTGTCCCAATCTTCATGAAATGGTTTCCTAACTACTGTTGCTACAGGCTTCCCATCTGCTGTTATGAGATGATGTTTCTCAAAGCTTTCTTGGATATGAACTTCTTCCAGGAAAATCACTCAGGTTCACCGCTGAGAAATTTTGCCATTACCAGAGAAAAGCCACTTGGTATAAATGTA
The DNA here is from genome assembly GCF_016509475.1 of Prionailurus bengalensis. Taxonomy (NCBI): domain Eukaryota; kingdom Metazoa; phylum Chordata; class Mammalia; order Carnivora; family Felidae; genus Prionailurus; species Prionailurus bengalensis. The sequence continues at coordinate 183,977,418 of NC_057344.1, read as the reverse complement.
GCTCATTTCCCTTTCTTTTAGTTCTGACTTGGTAGTAAAGCTCTCAAGGTATCTGTTAGGTAGCTCCCTTTCCTCATCCCTTGAAAATTGTGCTGCTCTTTCCAAAGGTAAAACCATTTTCTGAGCCATAACCACTTAAAACATTTAAGTTACTCTACATTTTTCTCCTTTTGTTTTGCAAGTTGTCTGTAAGTCTTATTTTTAAGATGAATGAGGCTCTAACATTTCTTTGCTGAATTTTGAGTTCTGGCTTTCTGATAACCTTATACAATATTCTTTAATATGTTTTTTTTTAATTTTTTAATGTTTATTTTTGAGACATAGAGAGAGAGTGTGTGTATGTGAGTAGACGAGGGGCAGAAAGAAAGGGAGACACAGAATCTGAAGCAGGCTCCAGGCTCTGAGCCCAACACGGGACTCGAACCCAAGAATTGTGAGATCATGACCTGAGCCCAAGTTGGACACTCAACCAACTGAGCCACCAGGTGCCCCTCTTACAATATTCTTTAAATCTAGGTTCAAGGAAAAGCCATTTCCAACAGAATATGCCTCTTTCCCTTATTCTCCCTTATTTGTTGATTAATAAAATCTGCCATCACCTTGAAGATCAACCAGGTCTGGACCTTGGAGATCTTATGCCATGGTCACAGCCCATTCAATGACCAAATCAGAGTCATTTTGAAACTATGTGGTAGGAGACGGCTCTCAGAGGTTGTGAATATGCCATATGAATCCAAAAGATTAGCCACTTGGCATGCCTCATGTTTATTTTTTGGGAATCGAATGCCCTTTCAAGTGTGGCAAGAAGGAATTTGAAGTCGCTAAACTAATAGCCTCTATTAATGTCAAGCACTGACAATACAAAGACTGAAACCTCCACCCAGACGTAAGATTGCCCACATGGATATTAACTGCCTTTTGTAGATTACTGCCCTTTGTAGACCGCAGCCTCAGCGAGCTGACGGTGAGAAACTCTACAAGGAACAAAAATCATTTCACCCCTCAATGCCTGAGAAGCCTGTGTCAAGCAAGACTTAACTGGAACTAAATGATTCCCTTTTCCCTGATAATCTAATCCCTATCTCATTCATGCCTGCTTAGGTCAATACTATACCTGTATCAGTCAAGGTCACCTACAAAGGTCAGTGTGAGGTGTGTTTATAAGCCCTATGCTACTTATTAAACACATAGACACATGCTGTAATAAGCTGCTGTGACAAGCCACTGTAACCCTAAAAGGTCAAGCCACACTTGAAGAATCAATTTATCCACATGCTACTTTGTTTCATATAATACTAACTCATTGCTGGTTCTTTCAAGGTTCCGGGCCAATGTACCAGTATATTGAAGTTTTAGGGTCCCAATAAATAACAGTTAAGGTCTTTCTTTTCTCCTGTGCTTTGAACAAATTCGAGAAGGTAGACACACAAATTGCCAAGTGAATATTGAAATGGCAGTTATGTTATTCAAAGAGCTGGATTGGAGGAGAGAGTTACATTGCGTGCTCATTACAGCACTTTAAAATTCTACCCTTTGCTGGTTGAATTTGCCTACACAAAATGATAAGCCACCTTGTTAAGAACAGAGATTACCTAAATTCACTATAGGAAGGGACAGAGAAAATATAAAGGAGAGAAATAGCCTCTACCCTAAAAGAATGTGGAAAACTTACGCGCGCGCGCACACACACACACACACACACACACACGTACTCTAATCCTAACCAACAATCAAGCAAGAGGTGTGTAAAGCAGGGTCAGTCTGTCTTCATAGTCTCCTCTTTCAAAGCTTGGCAGCCGGGTTGTGTTGGTGAACAAAACTACGACAATATGTATCAAAACAGAATTGAAAGTCTAGTGAGGGAAATAGATAACAAAAATTTAAACAACAACAAGGAAATCCAGATAATAATATATAAGGAGTAAGGAAAGTTGTTTTTTTTAAAATGATACTTAAGATGTATTTTGAGGGGCGCCTGAGTGGCGCAGTCGGTTAAGCGTCCGACTTCAGCCAGGTCACGATCTCGCGGTCCGGGAGTTCGAGCCCCGCGTCGGGCTCTGGGCTGATGGCTCAGAGCCTGGAGCCTGTTTCTGATTCTGTGTCTCCCTCTCTCTCTGCCCCTCCCCCATTCATGCTCTATCTCTCTCTGTCCCAAAAATAAATAAATGTTGAAAAAAAAAAGATGTATTTTGAAAATGGGTAAGAAGAGATGTTCTTTTTAACATAGAGATTAGAATAGAGGAAATATTATTGTCAGATTATAGATGAAATCACCACAGCAATACAATAGACAGCGAACTGTATTAAAATTTTAAAAAACAGACTTAAAAATACTGCATAAAAATTGAATTTACAAAATTAATTTGATGATATTATACAACCTTCTTAAGATTGGTTTAAGAAGGACATCATCACTTAAGAATTGGTGCATCCATTGGCTTTGCACAGATATCCCATTTAAGCCTGGGATCAGTGAATAAGTTTATATAAATGATATGTATTTCATGTCCAGAAAGAACAGAATATCTCTTTTTATGTCTATGGATTTGTTGTTTGTTATTTTCTTTTTCTTTTTCTCTTTCTTTCTTTCTTTTTTTTCTTTCTTTCTTTCTTTCTTTCTTTCTTTCTTTCTTTCTTTTTTCTTTTTTCTTGACAGAGAGAGGGTGCAAGTGAGTGAGGGGCAGAGAGAGAGAGAGAGGGAAAGGGAGAGGGAGAGGCAGAGGGAGAGGGAGAGGGAGAGGGAGAGAGAGAAGGAGAAGGAGAAGGAGAAGGAGAAGGAGAAGGAGAAGGAGAGAGAGAAAGAGAAGTGGAACTCACCCGAAGCAGAGCTCACGTTTGTTTGTTTTTTATATTATTGTCAGGTTAGCTAACATACAGTCTATACAGTGTGCTCTTGGCTTTGGAAATAGATTCCCGTGATTCATCATCTACATACAACATCCAGTGCTCATTCCAACAAGTGTCCTCCTCAATGTCCATCACTCATTTTCCCTGCCCCCCTGCCCTCCTATCCCCATTCACCACCAGTTTGTTCTCTGTACTCCAGAGTCTCATGATTTGGCTCCCTCTGTGTAACTCTTTTCTTTTTCTTTCCCTTCCCCTATGGTCTTCTGTTAAGTTTCCCAACTTTCACCTATGAGTGAAAACATATGATTATCTTTCTCTGACTGACTTATTTCACTTAGCATAACACCCTGCAGTTCCATCCATGTTGTTGCCATTTGCTTTACCCAAAATGGGGCTCGAGCTCACCCAATGCGGGACTTGAACTCACAAACCGTGAGATCAGGGCCTGAGCCGAAGTCCGATGCTCAACCAACTCTGCCACCCAGGCAACCTATTCTTGGTTCTTTCTTGAGTGATGGGTGCAAAGTTCCTCCAAGTTTGTTGGCTGGTCAGATGTGGTATTGTGGAGATAACACTATTCCGAGACATAATTGCCCTAGATTTAGATTCTGGCTTACCACGTACTACATCGGATACAACGATAGGGTATTCAGACATTCTGAGCTGTTTGCTCTCTTATTTTAATGAGGATATTATTGCCTGTTTTAATTCCATGTATTCATTCCATACTCAGAAGTTATCTCTAATCTCAAGAAGATTTTAATCTAAGGAATAAGATCGCCCATGCACAACATAGACACAGTGTCTACTCAATTCAGGTTCAACGGGCTTCTCTTGACTTATTATTTAGCATCTGTGCCATATTTCATGCTATTAAGGTGACTTTTCAATCATGTTCCCATGAAGGAAACTGAAACTTAAATAATGACTTTGTTGATAAATTAACAGGCAACAGAACAGGGAAGGAAGCCATTTATAGGGACAGGAATAAAATCCACCAAATTAAACTAAAGACGTAAGAGTATGTAGGGCTATATATAGGAGTAAAGATAAGATTATATTAGCGCTACACTGACTCAAGTTTTGTGATCCTATATGATCATTACTTATTATTTCTTGTACAGAGAAGTTTGAAAAATACTACAATGTGGCGGAATAAAAGAGGTAAGAACTTTGGAGCCAGACTTGCGAGGCTCAAATACAAGCTCTGTGACCTTGGGTGAGATACAGATCTCTGCGCACCAGTCTCCTCATCCATAAAATAAGGGTAATAGCAATACCTATGTCACAGGGTTTTGTGAGATTTTTAAACGGTTAACATTATGAAACATTTCAAATGTTATTTAACATATTATAAACACCATGCATTTACTTAATTGATGCTGTGTTGTGGTGTTTGGACTTATATTTAAAATCAGGCTATAATCATGAATCACAAATCAGGTCACAAGTATAAATGGCCTTAGAACCTCAGAAATGTTCCATGCTTAACATCTGCAGATAATGAAACACTGAGAGGGTGAGTATGTTTATCCAGGAGCTAAGAGCTTATGGATGGTCAGAGTGAATTGGAACAGGGGTCTTCTCATTCTCAGACCATTCTTTTTCCACTTTACTTGTTCTCTTCATTTTGTGACCACCAGACTCTTCTCCTTGTCAGGGTGGGGAATGTATCACTTGAACAGTGCGCAAAGGGACAAAAGTGAGACTAGAATGACCTAGAATGTTTTACATCTTAAGAGCACACTGGCCCCTTTCTTTAGAGTGACGTTAACATAAATGCGCTCAAAGAAATGAACGTTCTCATCTATACTGACTCACTAGGCAGAATTGAGTTTGTCTGCCAGTTGAAGCAGAGATAGGAGAAGAATGGGCCAGTCGAGATGACACAGAAAATTAACCATCACAGATGCGGAGGGGAGAAAAAGAATTTTCAAATGTGCCAAATTCAGAGTCACTTAAGGTAAACAAACAAAGCAAATAAACAACACTAAACACAAACAGGGGCAAATATTCTTCCCATGGGTTACAGATCTCCTTCATGGTTTTGTTTCCTCATCTCATACTCAAATTAGTCTCCTTAATATTTTATTTGTGGCAATTTTTGCAATTTAAGAAAGAAATATTTCCTTTGTCAAGTCTATTAAAATTTTATTTAGTTTCCCGACATAAAATGTGGTTAGATATTTTAAATTCTTAAGCTACTAAAACATTAATATTTATTGAATAAAAGTCGAATAAATTCAAAATAATTCATGGAGCAGTTTTAAAATACAAAGTCCTAAGACCCCCTCCACCCCATCACAGATATACCACACCAAAATCCCCACGTTTCCTAAGACTCGACCAAATTGAGTTAAATAAATAAACAAACCAATAAAATCCACTCCGAAACAAAGATTTTCTAGTTAGGCGATTGCAAACAGAACAGCTACTGTAGTGAACTCACAGATTTGGGAATATCTGGAAGTCTATGAATGTAAGGTATTTGATATGTTGGTATAAATGGTGGGCTGGATTGCCAGGGGAAGAATTTCCTCCGTCCTTCAAGATCCTTCTAACAGGACTAAGAATCAAGTTGGCATGAGAAGATTGACAGGAGAAAATCAAGCTTAATAGTGTACATACATGGAAATTCCAGAGACAGTGAGGCAATACGAAGCATATACAAGCTAAGAAGAGGGTAGGAGTCTGAGGATACAAAGGGGAGGAAGAACATTAGCAGGAAGGTAAAAGATGTGTGTGTGGGGGGCGGGGGGGGGGGATGTATTATGTAGATAAGTGTTTCCAGTAAATAGGAATCTTTGTTTATAGCTTTCTTCCTGGTCCAGGCAAGCATCTGAGGGGGCGGTAAAGAGCTTTTTCTAAATCTGCTGGGTTTTGATTGCCTTTTAATCCAAAATAATGTTCGTGCCAAAGTGGTCCTTTCGGGGGCTGCCTGCCCTTGGCCCTGACAGTTGAATAAGTTCCCCAGAGATGTTAATGTTTGAATTCCCAGGACCTGTGACTATGTTGTCTGATCCAAGGGAGTCTGAAAAATGTGGTTAAGGATCCTGAGATGGGGGTACTATCCGAGAATATCTGGGTGGGTCCAGTGTAATCACAAGGGTCTCTATAAGCGAGTGGCAGGACAATAAGAGAAGGAGGTAATGACGGAGGCAGGGATGAGGAAGGCAGCTAGGAGCCAGAAGCAGCTGCCTTTAGAAGAGCGAAAAGGTAAAGAATGGATTCTCCTCTGGAGTCCCCAGATGGAACAAAGCCTGCACAAAACTAAAATCCCTTTAAGACTCGTTTTGGACTTTTGACCTCCAAGAGCATGAGAACAAATTTGTATTGCTTTGAGCGAGGAAGTTTGTCGTGTTTTGTTCCATGAGTGCTTGCTTCTGGAATCGCTGCTAAACCCTTTACACCGAGGCGATAGAGTTAAATCACGTGAGGCACACATTAGTATTGTCTTTAGTTTTACATAAGGCCAACTGTAGCTTATAGAAAGTAAGTAACTCACCCATCGACTCATTGCTAGTAGAGTGTCACTCAGGATTCAACCCCCCACATCTCCTGCCTCTGTCCTGTCCCAACCTGTTCACACATATCTCTGAGATTCCTCATCAAAGGCATTGGGTAGGGTCTAAGGTCATAGAAGGTAACTGGTTCCGGTGAAGTTAGAAACTGCCATTGCATTGAAGTAAATTGAGCAAATATTCAATAAGTAACCAATGCATAGTATTTTCCTAGACAGTAGACCAGGCAGGTAGATAAGCAGGGCTTTAATCCTGGAAGAACTTACAGTCACAGCAAAAATGTGACCCTCTTTATAGAACTTAATACACTTCCAATCTGCATTCAGTGGCTTTATTTATTTATTTATTTATTTATTTTTTGGCCCGCTTTTTAGCTGTTTTTTAAATCTTGCAAAATGCATGACCAACGTCGGGTCACTACAAATTTCATTTTTACACTATTGCCATTTGAAGCAGAAGAAGGGAGGTGTTTTCGATGAACAGACAATACAAATACATTTTCTCCTGTAATATTGTGATTGAAGTCCCTGCATTGTAGCATTCTCTACCAGTGGTGAAACCACTTTTAATTTTTATCTCCTTTACTTCCTGGAAAGGAAAATGAATTAAGCAGAACCTCCATTTGTTTTTAAATATGAAGCAAAGCTTCAAGTGAGACATTTGGGAACATAGAAAACAAAATAGATGAGGCAGCAGTGAATTCAGGAGGCAGATTCACAGCCAGGGAGACAAAAGAATGCTTTAAAAAAAACCCGAGTTTCTTTTTCACTCCCTTTCATTTCCTCGTCCTAATGCTTTTATGAGCCAAATATTTTACAACCTTATGTTAAATGGAAACAAAAGGCTTCACTGCATATTATTAAATATAGAATTATACGAATAATTACATAAAAATATATTGCATTTGGATTTCCCCCAACTCTATTTTTTCCAGTAATTTTGCGCTCATTATATTCAGCTGGATCTATCGATTTTATTTTTACAGATTCTAAATGATTTCTTGCAGTTTACCCGTCGTTCCCCTTTTAATTAACAGCGGATATGTAATATGGCAGCAGGCAGTATTTATTCCATACCATTAATTTTGCACTTGCACAGAGGCATAGAGCTTGATGCTAAACAACCAACCACACAGGCTAAGTTGCGTGTCCTACAAGATAAAGCCCTGAGGGTGCACTGTGGTGTCATTTCCTTATGGGAAAGCGGGTTCTGCTTCTGAGTTAAATGAGTCGCTTTCACTATGTGGACCTCAACCTTGGTATCTGTAAAACAAGGACCTCTAGAGTTCTTTGCAGCCATGCCTCAGATTTCTATGGGCCCACTTTGTCTCCTGTAGATTCTCCAGTGCACTCCGGAAAAAAAAAGAAAACAGCTTTGGGATCCTTTAGATACCCTGGGAAAGTCTGCTTCCCACGTGTGTTGGACACTGAGATTCTGGCTGTAGGAGAAACCCAAAATGGCTCATAGACCCCGTCCAGTCTCTTCTCTATTTTCACTTTAATTTGTTGCATAGCATGTGTTAGGCCAGCAGGTGGAATAATGGCTTTTGGTAATCCCGGAAGGGATTTACACACACATCATAAATTCCCACATCTTGTTTCCATTTCATTTCATTTATTTGTTTGTTTGTTTGTTTATTGAGAGAGAGAGAGAGAGAGAGAGGAGTGGGAGAGGGCAGACAGAGAGGGAAAGAGAGAACCCTAAGCAGGCTCCATGCTGTCAGTGCAGAGCCTGATGCAGGGCTCGAACTCACGAACTGTGAGATCATGACCTGAGCAGAGATCAAGAGTTTTGGCACTTAAATGACAGCCACCCAGGGCTCCCCTTGTCTCCATTTTAGAGTTTTGAGTTTTAGAATCTTTTTCAGTGTTTTCCAAAAGTCATCTCTGATATGACATTGTAGGGGCAGAAAAAATTTTCCATCTCCCCTTCAGGTAGGTGTTTTGGCTGGTGTAATAATTCAATTGATATAAAACAGTCTAACAGGAGGAAAAGAGTGGGAATTGTAGGAGAGGGCGAGGAAAACTGAGATGGTGAAGCCATCACTTTAAATACCATCTCCTGCTAAAGGCACAAGGTGTTGGACTAGGGAGTCCGTTATGGGAAGTTACCCCCCCGGAAGAGCACAGTAAACAAAAGTTAAGGTTGTTATACAATTTTAAGCCCTTGTCTTCTCTGCCATTAACAGTTTCTAGAGTTGCAGAGTCCGCCTACTCTTCCCAGATAGCTGGGAGACTCCTTACAAGTGGAGATTTCTCTTATACATGCAAACGGCTCTTATAATAGGGTACCTTGTACTTAGTTTTCAGACATCTCCTGTGTTTGCCGTGTCATAAAAATAACCGGCTTAAAATAATCCATGATGAAGAGGCATAGCTTGGGGTGGAGATATTTGCTTCCCTCCAACATGTAGATGGAGGAGAGGAGGTCCTCTTTCCAAATGTGCCTCCAAAATATTATATCCTACTGCAGAGCTTTCGTCTTTAGTAGGAGAAAGAAAACATGAGGGCGCCTGGGTGGCTCAGTCGGTTGAGCAAGGTGAACATCAGATTCTAGGTTTCAGTTCAGGTTATGATCTCGTGGTTGTGAGACTGAGCCCCAAGTGGGGCACCACTCTGGGCGTGGAGTCTGCTTGAGATTCTCTCTTTCTCTCTCTCTCTGCCCGTCCCCTGCTCTCTCTCAGAATAAATAAATAATAAATAAATAATAAATAAATAAACAAATAAATAAGAGTCTGATGGTGCAGAGCCTGTTTGGGATTTTCTCTCTGTCCCTCCCCGACTCACGTACATGCTTACGTGCGTTCTCTCTCTCTCTCTCTCTCTTTCTGTCTCAAAATAATAAATTAATGAACTTTAAGAAATACGTAAACATTTTTAAAAGTGAGAGGGGGAATGTGGGGCATTCTACAGGTAGTTTTAGGAACGGATGGAAATAAAGCAGGTCAGCAAAAGATTCATTTATATTGGCTCGAAAAGCAACAAACAAACAAACAATCGTGAAGATTCTGGATTCCCTGGAGTTAAGAATGAATACGAAAGGCCTTGACAGTTTTGTGCTGTCTCTGTGCACCAGCTTTCCTGTAACCAGGTGAGAAGACACAAATAATATTATCCAAAATAGCGATAATCCTTTTAAATGTTAGCACGTGTTCCAATTTCTCCTGCTTAATCCCCAGGACTTCCGTCGTGCAAGCAGGAGCCGTGAGCCTCCCTTAGGGCCGTTCAAGCACTGTGGACAGTAGCTGTGGGCAAGCAGCCGGCTGGCTTCGAGATGCTTCTTGGTAAACAGAGGTCTTTCTCGGTCCCTGTCCCAATGCAAGTTACCTTTTCTGATGTGAGAAACATGAATATATATATATTTTTTTTCCAGTTGTAAGTCTTCACGAAAAGAATAGGGATAGCCATACCTTCCTTCCAGTATTGTTGTAGACACCAAACAAGACAAGGGACATAAACGCTTAGTCTGGCATGTGGAGAGCACTCACACCAGGGCACGTGATTGTCTTTCAAAATTAAGTAGTATTATTTCGGTTGCTCCAAGGCAAAGATCTGTATAACTTCTGAGCATTTTTCCAAGCTAACTCCTTAGCCTGAAAGAGAACAAAGGAACCACAGATTGGTCTCTCTCAGTCAGAAGGCACCATACTGCAAAACTTCCAGAAAATAGTTATGAGAGAAATGTTAGAGTTCCAGAAAAGTCATTGTGGGCAACCATACCAGATGAAAGGCCTTCCTTTTGAAGGTATAACAAAGAGATGTTTTTTTAATTACAATTTTGAGTTCGAAATAAGAGGCATTCTCTTTCCAGTTAAGTATAAAAGATAGATATAATCTAAATTCTTTTAACGCTTATTTATTTTTGAGAGACAGAGATACAGCATGAGCGGGGAAGGGGCAGAGAGAGAGAGGGAGACACAGAATCCGAAGCAGGCTCCAGGCTCTGAGCTGTCAGCACAGAGCCTGACATGGGGCTCAAACCCCCATGATCAAACGAGATCATGACCTAAACCGAAGTCAGATGTTTAACTGACTGAGCCATCCAGGTCCCCCAAAGATGGATATAGTCTAAAATATAAATGCCACTTTAACTTCCCATGTGTAGCCTATTATACATACTTTAACTGATTAAAGAGGTGCATCTTGAAAAAAAATCCTCTAACCTAAATTTAGTAAGTGAAAAATGATCAACTAATAAAATGTGAATAAATAAAATAATTGGAAGAAGAAAATTAGTTTTTTAATGTTTTTGTTTATTTTTGAGAGACAGAGACAAATAGACAGAGCATGAGTGGGAGAGGGGCAGAGAGAGAGGGAGACACAGAATCCGACACAGGCTCCAGGCTCTGAGCTGTCAGCACAGATGTGGGGCTCGAACTCATGAACTGTGAGATCATGGCCTAAGCCAAAGTCAGACGTTCAGCTGACTAAGCCACCCAGGGATCCCCAAAATTACTCTTCAGTTGGGAAAAATCTCCATACCTTATTGACACTGGAAGCCAATATTCATTCTATAATATTGACTTCATAAAAGAAACAGAAATAACTTTATTTGTCAATGTCATTAATGTACCACAGTAACACACCTCATGAAGGGATACATTTTCAGATCGAGCATCACATCTGCGGTGATGTTTATCAATTCTCAGAAGCAGGCTAACTGTGAGGCTACAGGAGTTCAGCTTTAGGGTCTCTGTTTCAGGTACCCTGCAAGTGCCGGAAATTATTAGGAGCTGTAGAATATTACAGGGAGGAGAGAAATCCAGGTTTAATCAAAGTATTTCTATGTCAACGTTTCTTGCCAATTGTCTCTACAAATCTCAGAACAAGGACCTGAATCTCAATATAGTCAACGATATAATGTGATTCCTTAGTTTCTCATTCTAAACATTCATTTCATGCTACCGTGGGTAGAATAATGGCCTCCAAAACATGCTCACACACTGATACCTGGAGACTGTAACTATCTGTGCGTGGCAAGGGAGACTTAAGTTTACAGATGGAATTAAGTGTCCTCATTAGCTGACCTTACCATAGGAAACTTATCCTGGAATATCTGGGTAGGCCCCGTGTAATCACAGGGTCCTTAATGGAAGGGGGAAGCAGAAGAATTAGCAATGGACTCAGGTGATATAAAATTGACTCAAGCCAAGGACTGAAGGCAGCCTTCGGAAGCTAAAGAAGGCAAGAAAATGAAATCTTCCCAAGAGTTTCCAGAAAAAACAACAGCCCTGCTGACAACCTGAGTTTTAGCCCATGAGACTCATTTTGGGCTCTGACCTCCAGAATTGTGGGTTATTACACTCGTGTGTTATGTTAAACCAATAAATTTGTGGTAATGTGGTAAGTACTAGCAGGAAACTGATCCAAATGCCTAATTATGGATTTGTAATTTGCTTATTTGTTCTCTTAAAGAGGATCCTGAGGGGCGCCTGGGTGGCACAGTCGGTTAAGCGTCCGACTTCAGCCAGGTCACGATCTCGCGGTCCGGGAGTTCAAGCCCCGCGTCAGGCTCTGGGCTGATGGCTCAGAGCCTGGAGCCTGTTTCCGATTCTGTGTCTCCCTCTCTCTCTGCCCCTCCCCCGTTCATGCTCTGTCTCTCTCTGTCCCAAAAATAAATAAACATTGAAAAAAAAAATTAAAAAAAAAAAAAAAAAAAAAGGATCCTGAATCGCATGGGTTTATGCATCCACAGAACCCGGCTCTATCCTTGCCAATTTTGTACATGAATGTTGATTTTAGTAGCAAGTGCGTATTTCTTCCACCACATATATTTACATTTTCCCAAAGATAGAGATATATTTTATGACGGGTCTCCTTTCCCCTCGGGACACTGGACCCTCTTAATGTGAATCGAGTTCCTTGACTTCCCCTAACCCACCCATCAGAGAAAGACAAAAGGATGTCTTCTCTTGCAACACTTCATCCTTTTGTAATCTTTAACCCAATTTGGCCTGATGGAGATAAGTGTCAAGCCTGCTGTTTTCCTTAATTTAGCTACAAAAATTAAGTTCCTCTATGTAATTATAGGGAGTGTAATATACTTGCACTGTGTCTGTGAAAATTACCAGGGCTATTGTTTTCCCTTTTAATAATAGCCAGTGACACATCCCAGTTTGTAAAGGCATGTATGTCTGTTATCTGCCCCACTATTGGGCACAAAGTGATATCAGGACGCATTTTTTAAGAATATTTGTAATATTAGAGTAGGTAAAAAGAAGCAAACGGGAAGATTGCATTGTTTGAGAGCTTACTACTTATGAGCCACTCTGCTAAATGCTTTGTAAACCTTTTGTTGTTTTATTCTTCCAACACTGCTCTACGCTGTATGGTCTCATACTCCTTTTACCAATTAAGATATTGAGGCTTTAAAAAATTACCTGTTTTGCTCCAGGTCGAATAACGATAAGCAACCAAATTGGAATGTGATTTCAGTTTTGGTTTGTATGACTTGAAACCTCATAAAATTGGAAAACCAATGTCATCTATTTCTACCTATACTTGACCTTGGGATTCCAAGCGAGGGTGCACCTGTATATAATGTGATAACTTATCAGAACTGTCATAGTCTTTTCTTGGGCACAACTTTTTGTTGGACTTTTTCTGACTTTTCCTGACTCCTCTAGCTTCTCCTCCATCTGTTTTCCACTTAGCCTATCCTCGATTCACTTCTCCCCTGTTCGGGAACATCGCTTTTGAATCTTGCCTAATGTTCTCCCCTGGTTAGGTAGATGTCTTCCTACATGTCCACATGCCCCTCTATTCCTACCTTTGTCATCACAACCATGCCAAATTAAAGGGGATATTTGCTTCTTTGTCTTCCTCACAAGAGTCCTTGAGAAGAAGAGCCCGTGGAATGGATCTGTACAATCCCAGGAACATCTAGAACCTAATCTATACTCAGTCAATATTTATTGAGTTACTAAATGTATTCCTTGACTTTAATATGTCTATAAAAATACTTTTCAAGGAACAAAAGATACAAGGATCGCCCTGACCTGTTGGACTTGTGAAAATTATGGAAAACAGCAGACTATTGTGTGTGTGTTAACAGGGCATTTTATTTATATCATCATAGTTACTCCCTGTCTGAATTCATTTTTAGCTTCCTTTCATGGATGTGTAAACCGAGGCGCTAAGCATAGTAATCTGGATCCAGGTTGTACTGGCTCAGGTGACATGGCAACAGAAAATTATGCCTAAGTAGTAGTAGTAGAAGTTTAGGCACCCCTTGGGATACTATGCAGTGGAGCTGGCTGACTTCCCTTTCCGGGGTGACTTCCCCTGGGCATATATGCAGAAAACACTCCAGAATATTAAAGTCTCCACAGCATGCTCCATATGAAGGTAGGTCCTGCCCTCCTTGGATCTTGCTGTTGAAATATTCTATCAGTTTGGCAAAGGTTCTGACACAGGCTGGAGCTGTGTATTTCTAGCTCCCTAAAGCAACACCCACTGGTGGCCTTCCTTGGCCAGGTCACATGCTGGTCATGGTGAGGGCAGGTCCCAGATCATGAACCCTCACATGGATCTCACACAACTTGATCAGGGGATAGCTCTTTTAAACACGCACAGAATTATGACCCGACAACATGGACTATAGCTGGAGACAGTCTAGGTTCCATCAACAGGAGCATAGGTAAAGGGGGCAAATGGCTGATACCTGCAATTAACTGGATGCATCTCAAAATTTTTACAAAGCAAAATAATTTCATAAGTTTCCCCTTGCTGCTGTAACACATTACCACAAACCTAGTGGCATAAAACAAGGCAAGTGTATTCTGTAACATTTTCGGAGATGAGGCGTGCAAAATGGACCTCACCAGGCTAAAATCAATTATATCGGCATCTGTGTTCCTTTCTAGATGTTTTGGAGAAGAATTAATTTTCTTGCCTTGTCCAGCTTCTATATAGGCTTCCCACCTACCTTGACTTGTGGTCCCCTTTAACTATCAAAACCATCAGTGTTTGGTCAACTCTTTTTCATGATGCTATTCCTTTGGTTTTGACTTCTCTGCCTCCTTCTTCTCTATTACCCCTCTTCCATATTACCCCTGCGATTACATTGGCGCTTCGATGATCCACGATAATTTCCCTATTTTAAATCCACCTGATTCATAGCCAAAATACCATCTGCTACTTTAATTCGCCTTTGCCATCTTGCCGTGTAAAATAACATGTATCCAAATTCTGGGGATTACGATACCTCATATGAGCATTTGGGGGACCATCGTTTTGTCGATGTGTCATGCACGTGGCATCATTACGCAGAAGAGCACACTTCGTTTTTTTTTTTTAATTGTAAACCCTACACCAGTTGTGGGGCTTGAACTCAGACCCCGAGCAAGAGTCCCGTGCTTTTCCGACTGAGCCAGGCAGGTGCCCCAAGAACACACATTTATGGTTTCCTTTCGATACAATTCGGGAACAGGCCAAACTTATCTTTGCAGAAAACAACTGGAACAGTGTTTGCTCTCGGGGCTTTGGGGTGGAGATTGATCAGAAGGGTTATGAAGCTACGCTCTGAAATGACTTTAATGTTCTCCATTTTGATAGGGGTTTTTGCCACATAGATATGTAAATCGGCAAAACCTCAATGTAGACACATGTATACCTGTTTTATGATATATAACTTTTACTTCAAAAAGAAAAAAATAACAAACTCTATAAATGGTATCTCTGCATACATATCTAGGGGAAAGTTCACTAATGTCTGCAAATTGCTGAGAAATACATTGACATTTGACTTAATAGACAAGGAGAGAGATGGATAGATAAATAGATGTGTGGTAAATCAAGTACAGTAAAATGTTAGTTTTAGGCGATAGTTGGTTATTTTAAGTCGGGATGTTTACTGGAAAATTGTTTCCATTTTCCGTGTTTAACAATGATCATAATAAAATGTAGGTGCAACAGTACATGGGGGTGGGGTACCGAGCCTCTGTAATAAATAGATCTGTATCCGAATCCTGCCTGTTCTCTCCATTCTCCTTCCAGGCACTGAGGTTGGATCTCATTGCAACCCTCAGACTGGGAGAGCTCACGCTGACCTTAAGTGAGTGTAAGAGCTCACCCTGACCCCAAAGGACTCTCCTACCAACTTCTAAACTCAGATCCTGAGAGACTTTGGGCAACAAAGTTAATTCCATTCACTTCCTTGCCCCATACAAGTCTTCCTGGACAAAACTCTAGTGTTTTTGATCCTCAGCCCTGGAGAGATAGTGTGTATGCACGAGGTTGGGAGGGATGGTGATGGAGTTATGGGGGTGGAGGCATATCGATAGTCAGGAATTTATGATATTATATATACCTACCTACCACAGGTAAAAAATACCTACCACAGAAAAATCTCAAAACAGATGCTGCAGCTATACTCTGACTAAAGGAAGCTATACTAAAGCTGATCCCCATTACCCCGCCCCGTTTAGACAATGGGGCTGTGTCCAAGAGGAGAAAACACAACCCCATTGTCTAAACGGTGATAAAAATCCCCATTGGGGATTATTCCAGCCGGCCTCTTGGAGGCCCGCATGCAAACCCATTCATTTGTCACATGAGGCTCTAGGGGAGCGTGTCAACAGCCCATTACACTCCCACGAAGGATGCCGATCTTTTACCTGATCACAACCAGGGGTACGTTTGGATACGCCCTTTGAAAAAATTCCGAAACGTGCCCTCAGCTTCAGAGCATCTCAGGTTGCTTTTCCACCCTCCAAACATTCCCCTTCTCTCATGGATGTGTGCAGGCTTTTTTATATGCACACAGTGGCTCATTACATATTTATGGGTGTTCTTCTCTATAGGCTGACAGTGGGACTACGTTCCGATCTTTAAAAAGAAAAAAAAAAACCACAGAGTTGTACTGTTTATATACATAGTTCTAAAGCACATTTACTTTAGCTTGTGAGGATTCGAGATGTGATCTCTGGCCCCTCAAAAATCTGGTCTAAATTAGGCCCTGTATGTGGAAACTACAAGGTCAGTAACACAGGGCTTCTTCAAACCAAATTCTAATTTGTCCGCAACTGCAGCTACATGTGTCTCTCCTTCTCGGCTCCTCTAGACTATGACAGACTACAATAACCAAGATAACATCACTCCTAATAAGATGGGCCTTTTCCCTTGACACTGAGCTTAAGCAACTCTCCACACTGCGGATAAATTCAATACTTTCATATGAAAACCCAGGGCTGGTTCAAGCACAACCTCAGTGTGTCCCCCGTGATGCTCCTGCTGGCAGTTGTTCGTGGATGATAAATTGCTTTGATTCCAGAGAGTGGCAATGGCTGCTCCTTAAGTTGAAACTTACGAAAATACCAGAACCTACTTTGCTCACATGCGGTTAATGCCTAATTATTCTTTGTTGGCTTCTTTTCTTTGTCCCTCAGTGTTTCCAGCACCATGATGATTTTTCTACTGCTAACTCGCTCATCCAGCAGTGCTGATATTTTTTGTCAGTTTTAACTTTCCTCTCTTAACTGGCGGAACAGTTTGCTTCTATTTCTCATCAAATTCCTTCTAATTGTGTGTGTGTGTGTGTGTGTGTGTGTGTGCGTGTGTGTGTGTGTGTGTGTGTCATTTCTTTGACTGGAGCTTTATGGCTAATGAATCTGTTATTCATTTTTTTCTTGTTTACTTCATCAGAAAAGCTGGGAACAATCTAGTGGTTGAATTCAAGCAGACATGCCTGATTTTTCCTTGTTATAGAAATATATATTCTATTTAAGTCACTGACTTCTCACTCATTCTTCTATTGATTTTACATTCACTGTAACCTTTACATATGCACTTGCTGAGCATTTTCAGAAATCTTCCATTCCTTTCGATCATATTAACAATAAACATAAACTCAAATAACTGTAATACTTGATAGAATATATTATATCATGAAAGAAACAGCTGGTGCCTATGAGAAATGAAAGAGCCATAAAGGAAAAGGGTACAGGAGAGCTGTGAGAGACATAATGTGGAGAATTGTGGTTAGGAAAAGTAGGCGGGGATGATTATAGTAACTTCCTGCATGATGCAAATGTGAAGAGCATCTCATTAATTGGCAACTATTCCTCTAATTATCTCCCATGCACTAACCCCCATTCTCTCACCCTTGTGTGGAATAACAGATATACAATAAATATTTGTTGTTATTGACCTGCGGTGAATCACTATACACAGACTATATTCTGCTGTACAATTACGATATTTTGTGGTATTTTCCTTCCCCCAAATGTTACCTGTTGGGACATGATAGTTGGATGGGAAAGGGCGTCATCTTTCATGCTACTTAAACAAGTGATTGTATTGTCACTTCACTAATTTCAGGCAGATCCTTTAGCACGGCATCTTCCAATTTACTCCTCTTTAAAACAGTCTACCTCGTGTGCTTAGTCTTGAGGAATTATTAGCATGCTGCATAAAGGACTGGGACATTCCTGGGACATAATAACTAGTAACCATTTGACATATCAAATGTCTTGTTTTTGTTTTTAATTTGGTGTTATCCTGGCTGTGGGTTATATCCGATTTTGACACATGAATGTTTGCATCTAATTAAAGGTGTATGTTTACTCTAACAGCTATATGTGATTCTGACTTTTCACTCACTGTTTTCTTCAAAGAAGTCTCCCCAAAGAAGTGCCTGTTCTTTTCCATGTTTCACCCTATGAGTTCCCAAGACTCCTCCTAATTATGTGATTTTGGTTTCTTTGCCCTTCTGCATCCTCTAGGACTACAAATATGTCTCTTCCACTCACTTTCTATCTCTCCTGCTCCATATGCTCAACGCTCTCAGGTGCCAAAATAAATATTGATCCTCTCCCTTCCTTAAACTGCCCTCCTATTCCCCCCTCTAGTTTGCTGGCTGCATTCTCTGCAGTACAGGTGATTTATTTTGTTATGTTTAATCATTTCAGGCTCATTGCTTAGTCACTTGCAATCCAATTCTGCGCCCACTATTCCATTGAAACTGCTCTTACATAATAATAAGATGTATTAATAATACATTAGTACTAATATATTAGAGCCCTCACTAATAAATACTCAATGGTCAAATCCCATGGCTTCCTCTTGCCCTTGTTCCCTTTGACCTTTCAGGAGCTGTTAATATTATGGATCATATTATTTCTCAAAACTATTGTCTTCCTTGCCTTTTAGGACATTGTATTTATCTGAATGTATTTTCATCCCCACCTTCCCTTTTATTCTTCTCTGCCCAGCTCTTAACCCCCAATGGCAGGAGACTCTTACAATTAAATCTACGTTAGTCAAGGTCCTCCAGAGAAGCAGAACCAGCAGGACTGATGGACTTATTTTCAGAAGTTGGTTCGTGTGATTATGGAGGCTAAGTTCTAAGATCTACAGTAGGCAAGCTAAAGACCGAGGAGAGTCCGTGGTATAGCATAGTCCAAAAGTTGGCAGACTGGAGATCTGAGAAGGTCTGATGTTTCAGTTTCAGTCCCAAGGCAGGAAAAGACGGATGTCCAAGCTCAAGTAATCAGGTGGGAGGAGTTTCCCCTTACTTATGGGATAGTTAGCCTTCTTTCCCGTTCAGGCCTTCAACTGGTTGGATGAGGGCTACCCACACTAGGGAGGGAGGTCTACTTTACTCACTCTACCAATTCAAATGTTACTGTTACCCCAGAACACTTGCATAGAAATGTTTTGCCCATTATTGGGGCACCCTGTGGCCCCATCTCATTGATACAGAAAGTCAACAAACTATCCTTGATCTTCTTTTCCCTAAATAATATTTTCCAAGAGAAACCACCTCATTCACTTTACATTTTAGGGATCCAAACATTGATTTATTATATTCACTTCTTTAAGCTTACTTCTGTTCCCTTATCTAGCCTGGTAGTTCTGTCATTCCATGAACCGCAAGCGACCATCCATTTCAAACAGACTTCATCTCCTATCAGTTCTATATCCCTGTGTACTACACATCCATTAGAACAGATCTTCATTGCCTTTTAATTCTTAATAATAGCTTCTTAGTTATTGTCCTAGACCACTTACTGCTCCCACTGCTTCCAAAAAGATCTTACAAAAAGTTTGACTCTTCCTTCATGCTACTCTAGGTTCCAGAGAAAACAAGGCAAAAATCATATTTCTGGATAATCTTGCTGAGTACAGTTACTGCCTGAGGCTTTGGTGAATCATATATAACCTTTCCATGGTGGCATGAGACAACCAAATGCAAAAGAGAGTCCATATCTTATTTTAGGAAAGAAGGTCTAGAAGAAAAGGGTCTAAAGACGTTCTAAAGGAGGAAGCAGATCATGAGTTCAAACACTTGGGGGCATTAATACGTATGAGATGAGTCAAGACAAGTGGATTAGAACTGAGGCTGTGCACAGTGTGGGAGTATAAGGCATCTACTGTCACATCTGCCACACATACTAATTCATTTCTTTCGAAATAAATCCCAAGTTCTTATCATGATAAACACATGCCTTTGTATTTTTACACGCCCACTTGCAACTATCCTTCTAGTTGTGCCATTCACTAATGAAGACACTTGGAGAAGTTATTCTAGGTCTCTCGGGTTATTTCTTTATCTATAAAATTTGGGTGCTAATGCCATTCTTGCCAGGTTGCTGTGTAAGATAATTAAAATAGCCTGCATACATATCACTTCACCTCCATGAGGGTGGCTATTAGACAACAGATAAAGAAACGAATAGAAAATAACACATGTTGGTAAGGATATGGAGAACTTGTGCGTCGCTGCTGGGAATGTAAGATGGCGTTTCCGCGATGGAAAATGGTATGGTGTTTTCTCAAAAAAATTAAAGAGATAATTGCCTTATGATCTAGCAATTTCACTTCAGGGTACATACTCCCCCCCCCAAAAGTGAAGGCAGGGACTTGAGCAGATATGTGTAAACCAATTTTTAGAGCAGTATTATTCACAGTGGCCAAAAGATGGGAGCAACCCAAGTGTCCAGGGGATGAATGGATGAACAAAATGTAGTATGTACATTCAATGGAATATTATCCAGCCTTCAAAAAGGAATGGAATTCTGACATACACTGTAACATGGATGAACCTGGCAGATATTATGTTAAGTGGAATAAACCAGCCACAGGAAGACAAGTACTGTATAATTCCACTTATATGTGGTACCTAGAGTAGTCATGTTCATGGAGACAGAAAGTAGCATGGTAGTTTCAAGGGCTGGGGGAGAAGGGGTGTTGGGAAGTTGTTGTTTAACTGGTGTAGCATTTCAGTTTGGGGAGATGAAAACGTCTTGAAGGGGTACACAGTAATATGAATATAGATAATACACTAACGTGCGTACTTAAAAATGGCTACATTTGAAACTTTTCTGCTATGTGTATCTTACCACAATATAAAATATATATGCTATCTGCAATGCATATAAATTTCTCTGAATGAAGACCCTCATGTTTTAGCCCCTGTCTTAACACACCCTATGGCTATCCCAGGCTTCTGTCATTCTACTCTATACTTTATTCCCTGAATATGTCTTTCAAGTTCAGTTCATAGCTGTGTGTATTCTCTCACGTTTTCTTTTTTTCCTCATTCTGTTATATGTGTGATCTCTTTCTTCACACGGCAATCGGAGTTTACCTTTCAGATTCCATATCCTGTGTAAAACATTTCCAAACAACCCCATTTGCAATCGATCACTCTCTCATTTGTACCCTGTGCCCTGTTGACTTATATCTTGACTTACACCGTAGTCAATTTTTCCTCTTGGTATAGACGACTGTCGGCACGCGGTGCCCTCCACCACATGATAAGCTCCTGGAATGCAGGGTCTGTCTTCTCTCCCTGTTCCTAGTTATTCAGTGAGTGTTTGATACGAAATGGGGATGTCTCACAGAATAACCCCTGAGACTGGTGCTTGCTCCCTTTTGCTTGGTGAGGGGCAGATAAAACTCACCAATGATTAAAGGACGTTTTCTCTGTTTGAAAATGGGTTTCAACGGGTGTTCATTTCAATGGGTATGAAGACTCTTATTGTTCTCTCCTCTTTCTCTAGCCCGTAGACTTTAACAACATTTACATCAGTGCCACTTCAAGGGCTACGGCCTGATCTTGTATTTTCGATTTGGACAAACGTGGGGACCATAATATTGTGGCTCCTATATTTGTAAGAATTCACAAAGAGGACAATTTTTCTCAAGTGGCTTGGCTAATAACGACGGAGTAAGTGGCAGTTATAAAACCGGCAGACTATTAAAACGACAGATATTTAAGGCGAACAACCGCTTAACTGGTCTCATTGTTACATAAACTGGAAATCCTATATAGCTAATGATGCCTTGCAGAGACACAGCCTTTTTCCTCATAATCTTCATACTCTTAATTATCCTCTGTAAGTTAACTGTACAATGCAGGAGCAAGTTACGCTATCTTTAACAATGTGGGTCCCCCAATCTCAAACCCAGTAGAATCGCGGTTCTAGAAATACAGAATGACTGGGTTTCTTTCAAGACAGAAATGCTTTGAAGAAGTTCTACTAACTTAAGGGAAAGTCACTGTGTACATTGAGGTATTACTTTCTTTTTGAACCCACAGGTCCGGGGAACTCTCAGATAGTCTTGGATAGCTTCCTATTAGAGAATAGAAAAGCCATCCGAAGCATTGGGGCTTGCCAATTCCGTCAGTGCCCTCTTTACTAACACGTATGAATGCGGAATCTTTTTTTTTTCTTTCGAGACTTCATTACTGTCATAACCACCCGTGTTCTAAAATCTACTTTGTCCCAATCTTTCTTGCCAGCTCCTTGGCCGGTGCCTTCTCATCCTCTGCAAGAGGTACACATACCGGGACACGTATCCCCTCTATCCACCCAGCAGTAAGTCAGGAATCCTGTATCGCATGGAGTGGGGGCCATTAGCGATTGGATATAGCAGAGCCTCTAAGCCTCATGTCCCAGATTGACACAGGCTCTTAACAACCCTTCACAATGCACTTGAGCCACTAAGGGAAAAGAATGAGCCTTTCTCAGGCAATCCATAGTTCAATATTGACAGGAGCATTAGAAGAAATTTCAGATCGCCTATTTCTGCTAGCTAGAAAGTCCTGTAATTGTGGCAGGCAGGGGGCAGAACGCCTTTGGTGGCTGGGAGTGAAAATACTTGATCTGAGCTCTCAAAGCCTTTGTAGATATTTCTATCCAGAGAAGAGCACAGGGCTGCATTAGCTGAGTCCTTGAGAAGCAATTGAGGAGGAATGCTATTTTCCTTCTGGCTGAGAGAAACGGCAGAGGCTCTTTGCAACAAATGATCATAAATTGCCCGAGTGTCTCCGAGGCAATGAGAGAGCTTGCATGTTAGAGCTAATGCAAGCTGCTCTCATACTTTTGAGTGGTGTTTGCTGCTGGGATGAAATAGGGCCTGAGGACACAGCTACCAAGACATGTCTGTCTGCCCCAAGTAAACGCGATTGAAAGGGAAAGGCTTTCAGCTCTCAAGTTACTTTAGAAACAGATTCTCAATCCTCAGTAATCAAATCAAGAGGAGACTAAAACCAGAAATGAAGATCGAGTGAAATTTGGAAATAGGAAAGTGAGAGAATAAACAACATCCCCAGACGGAGTTAAGCCTATCTGTCAACCCCGTCTTGTATCTGGTTTCTATTTTGTCATTTAAAATTCGGTGTAAGGCCGTGTAAGTCATATTACAGAAATGTGCAATCAAACGCATGCATATATTTCAAGCTTAAATTCAGAGAAGAGTTTTTGTTCAGTGCCGCTTTTGGCCGTTTTGGCCAATTTTGAAATGATCCCAGGGCACAATCTAGGTAATCTTTAAACTTCCTGAGCTGCAGTGTTCCCTGGTTCTTTGCAAAATCATTCTGTGAGGACACTTCAAACGTGCAGACTTATAGTCAGTGACTTTTGATGGACTTAGATTATGCTATACCTGTGGTTAGGAAATTTCCTTAGAAGCCCTGAAGTATTATATGTGTTTCTAGAATGCATCTATGAAAACTGGTTCGGCGTAACCCAGACAGGATTTTGTTACTTCACTTTTTTTTTGAAAGCCTAATGGTCTTCGTTTATTGAAATGATTCACGTATAGAAATGTCATAACAATTTTTAAAGTAAAAATATTCAGTCAAAGGGAACTATTTAGAAAATAAATACATTTATAGATAATTGTTACTAAGCTTTTTTTTTTTTTTTAAACGTGATGATACCGATGTTGTTGATGCTGATAGCAACGCGGGTGACTCAGGAATTTTATGTGTCAAGATACTCTGCTCGTTATTTATCATAGATTATCTCATTTAATTCCCCCAACATCCTTATCACGATCATTACTCATATTCTTTGAAGAAACCGAGGATAAGTAAGGTCACACAAAGAATATATGGAGGATGATTGCTTTTAATTCACATTATCATAATTTTAAGTGCAAAGTGCCAATCAGGATGGAGGAATGGTGTGACAGAAAAGGCATGAGGGGATCCTGGGTGGCTCAGTCGGTTAAGCGTCTGACTTCGGCTCAGGTCACGATCTCACCGTCTGTGGGTTCAAGCCCGCATAGGGCTCTGTGCTCACAGCTCGGAGCCTGGAGCCTGCTTCCGATTCTGTGTCTCCCTCTCTCTCTGCACTTCCCCGACTCATGCTCTGTTTCGCTTTGTCTCAAATATAAATAAGCATTAAAAATTTTTTAAAAAAAGAAAAGGCACGAGTGTTTTTTGTTGAGTGATTTAAAGTTTACTCTCATTTCCTAGCAGTGCACAATGAGCTTCGTTTGCTTTTGAGATACAGTGTTTGATCTTCCTTATTCTGGAAGAAATGCCCTAATCTCCTTTGGTAAAACACCACTTCTAATCATCAGCCATATAGATTGACTATTGCTTATTCAACTCACAGCTGCAGGTGTTCAGTTCTAACTGACTTAAGGACTATTCTCTTGGCTCAAAAATGGGTCAGATATTTGCCAGAGCTTCAGGTAAAGGAATTAATCTCTCTCCCTTCTTGTGCAAGAACCACTACAATATACATTGCCAATCCCTGAATAATTGTGTGAAAATATGCTTTATTCGAAATAAAGCAACTATTTAGACACAATGGAAGAATGAATCAAAACTTCCCGTGGCCATGCTCCCTTACGGTGCCTTTTCCAAAGCTCCCAGCAAAATACGGGCGTTCTTCCCCACTTCTTAGATCTAAGCTGGTTTTAAAATTTGCTTTGACCAACAGAACACAAAAGCAGTGATGTTGTACAACTCTGAGACTGAGCCATGAAGCTTCCATTTTCATTCTTTTGGGACTCTGCCCTAAGACCACCATGTAAAGAAGCCAGTTCACTGGCTTCATCACTGGTATACCATCCTCCAATGATGATATACCACAAGGAAGAGATCCATGACTCTCAAACATAAATAAACTTTATTAAAAAAGGGGCGGGGGGTGGCACCTAAGTGGCTCAGTTGGTTAAGCATCTGACTTTGGCTCAGGTCATGATTTTGCAGTTCGTGAGTTTGAGCCCCACGTCGGGCTCTGTGATGACAGCTCAGAGCCTGGAGCCTGCTTCAGATTCTGTGTCTCCCTGTCTCTCTAACTCTCCCCCAACTCGTACTATGTCTCTCTCTCGCTCTCTCTCAAAAATAAATAAACTTAAAAAGAGAGAGAGAGATCTATGGTGTCCAAGACACTAGCCAACTTTAGCTGTGAGACCTGTAAGTCAGGCCATCTTGGAACTTCCAACTCAGCTGAGCCTCAGCTTAATAAAACTTCACTGGGAAGTGCAATGGAGGAACCACGGCCAACCAACATTATTGTGAGAAATAACAAATCGTTCTCTTTTAAACCACTTAGTTTTGTGGTGCTTTATTAAACAGTAATAATTAAATGATACTGTCACCCTGGCTGGGACGTTGGACAGACCAGCGAGAGTGATTACAAGGAAACAAAAGGTTCTTAGTATTCTTACATGATTGTTAAATCAAGCCTTACCTGAAACTTGCCCTACATTTAGACTTAACATTTATGAAAGCCTATCCCTTCCCACCACTCGTCTCCCTATTTTGTTTTTTTGCAGGGGGTAGGATTAGAATGGTTTAAGCCAATTATATTTCATTAAGCTTCAACATACGGTAAAAAAATATATATATATATATACCCTAGTTACCACACTTTATTGTTGGCTAATTCTTATAAACACTCTATCTGGAAGTGATTGTATTATCTCTGGGTCTATTCATCATCTAAGGGATTGATAGAGAGAGCAGTATGAAAAGCAAAATTATGAAGGCAATATTACTCCATGATTGAGTAGAGTAATGCTCGTGTGGCTTTAGTCACATCTTTCCTTTGTTCATTTCTAAAATGAATAAGCCCTTACCTAACTTAACTTATCTAAAATTGGCCCTGTGGCAGAGGCCAAGGTTATATTTTTTAAATAACTAGTAAACAAGACTTCCTGGACATGCATTTGGAATTTTTAAATAGGTGATCATTTTGAGCTCTTTCTCTGTGTAAGAAGGAAGGGCACAGTTCTCAATCTTCAGTCAAAGGTCAGTATTTCACTCACATGGTGGGGCAGATCCAATATTTAATACAAATATCAAGAAAAAGGAAGCGACAGAAAAGAAAACATGTACTTCTTGGAGACGAATTGTGTTGCAATGTACATGTATATGTTTCTGAGATATAATTCAAAAGATGTTTAGATCTCTAAACATCTAGCTTGCATGATATAGATTGTCTTTGACACTGAATTCTCACTTCAAATCAGTTCTTGTTACTAGATATTGGCTTCTAACATGCCCCATTTGCAAAACTCTCTGCTTAATTGTGACATCAAATATGAGAATAACAGAGCCTGGGTATTAAAGATGATGACTAACTATAGAGATGGTTAATTCTATAAGCAGACTAAAGCGTATAAAAATCTACAGTTTAGTTTTGTTTGTAAGAAATAATAAAAATTGAGTGTGGTGTAAATCTTATTCAGCCCTCTGATTAAAAGTTTCCAGGCATTCTGAGAGCCATTCATTTACTTATTAAATTTATTGAGTACCTACAATATGTCAGGCCTTGTGCTGAAAGGAATGAGAAATGGTAAATTTTCTTAGGGAGCTCATAATCTCAGGGATGAGCCAGGCAATTTGTCAGGCTGTACAATAAAGTGACTCAGGGTAATGAGAAGTGGTCGAGAGTGCTGGACAAAGAGACGGAGTTAATTGAGTATTCTCCTCCAGAGAAAATGCCAGCCATGTTGCCCGGACTTGCCACCTTAGTTGTCTTTTTTTCTGCACTGGTTGCAAGGACCTGTTCACGGGATCGAAGTGCATACGAGAGGGTATCATCAGTGCAAAATACTCAAACCTGGTTCTTTGGTCCTTCTAGTCAACTGGTAGGATGGTATTTGCTGATGTTCTGTGGGATGGGTGTGACGAATTGATGACTTCTTGGCCACAAATTATGAATGGAAATCTCTTACGTCATTCTGGTATGGAGCTTTTAACTTCTAGAACAAATCTCTACAGAGCTTTCTCCCTTCTCTCTGGCACTGTAACCAGCCATATTCAACATGATGGATGCTCTGATTCAGAGAAAATCTGCAGAGTACCCCCCCCGCTTATAAGCAATGGATATATGGAAGGAGCAAGATAGCTACCTTTCTTGATATATCACCAAGATTTTTGTGTTCTTTACTACTCAAACGTTAACCAGCGCATTCAGGCTAAACAGAATATTTTTGCATACTTTTATAATTATTTACTTACGTGAATTGCCTACCCAAGCAAAATAAAAGGAGTTACAAAGGGCTTATTCTCAATTCTCGCCCTTGTTTTTTCCAGACTTACCTAAACACCCATCCCTGCAATTGTGAATTCCTTCTAAACTGGCCCCTAAAGTAAGAGATTGCACATACATGCATGGCTTGCATGTACATACACCCATACAAGTATGCGTGCGCCAAATTCATTTTCTTCTTTTCATTTAATGTACAATAGTCCACATGATGGACTATCAAGGTTTTATGAGGGGTTTGCTGGTTGGATGAGACTTGACATAACTGGTTTTTGTCGTTGTTGTTATGACTATTTTAAAAATTGACATCATGCAAGGTTTAATTTGGGACTTTGGAAAACTTACTTTACCTCATGTAAGGTTTATATACGAACAAAAGTAAAGATTTATAATTCCTACAAGGAAGAAGAGAGAACAGGAGAACTGAAACAGGAGACACAGTGGTCCAAAAAAGTTGAGGTGTGTGTGTGTGTGAGCTTCCTTGTTGTATATGTCACCACCATGTTGTATGGTTTTGTGGAAAGAGTTTGACTATGTACATCCCCCCCTCACCCCCACCAAATTCCCCTAGAGACTTTTCCTGTGGAGGCAGACTTTATTTCTAATGTAAGCTCCAATATGAGAGCCTCTCCTCTTCTTTCTGAAAGTTCTTGGCACTCTGTTTACGTAAAGATATTTCAGTGATGTTATAAGATGCCATAGCTTCACCTTATGCTTATCTGTGATTAATCCTTCTTGGGCTGGAGATGGGATGAGATTCTTTCCCTGAGGGTGCAACTCGATGTTTCTGCAGTGTTCATGCAAAATACGATTTGACAACGAAATGTGCTTAGAGAATAAAAAATGATGACTGTTCTAAAGGTCTCTTTAGGTAAAGAAACCAAAGTAAGCATTCCATGTGTGGAAAAATTAGGCCTTAAGAAGCTAAACTCCCACACCATAAGCTACTTCTTGAGAATATATAAGGCACATTAGAAGCGATATTAATTCTTTCAAGATAAATTATTATCTCTTAGCATTAAATAGAGCCCAAAGAGGCCACATTTTTTCCTAGTTATTTTAAAACTAAAAATACAGTTTTTTGAAACAGTTGGAACATAGCTTTAAAGGAAACCTGGAATGCGGCTTTTCCACCATTTATTTTGTTTTTGTTTTTTGATAGTCTATGTTTGCATTTAATTTAATTTAACTTTTTAATATAATTTGTTGTCAAACTGGTTTCCATACAACACCCAGGGCTCATCCCAACAAGTGCCTTCCTCAATGCCCATCATCCACTTTCCCCTCCCCCCCACCCCCCTCAACCCTCAGTTTGTTCTCCGTATTATATTTTTTTTTTGCTTTGAATGTCGACACTGAAGTATTTGTGGTTATAACTTCACTAAATATCTGTACGATTACCTTATAGTACTTCTGCGGTTTGGCGATATGTAGCAAACTATTTTATTTACCTTTCAGTGGTGTTTGGTAGGTATTTATTAAGCACAGCCTTGATCTAGTACAGGACGCTGGAATGGTGATGGCGGGCTAAAACATGGCCCTTCACTCAAGAATGCAGTCTAGTAGGGGCACAATTGCATGAACAAGGAGCTTTTGTGTGATGCAGAAAGTCAGTGACTGTACCACATCAATTCTCTACACACTTTTCTGAGAAAGCATTATTTCCTATTTGTTTAAAGGTGGAGAAGGATGCACATCTCTTAGTACGTTTGTGCAGAAAGGATTGGAATTTCACATGCTGCAGCTACCAGAGGAAAAAGAAAATAGATGAAAAAGAAAAAAGAAAGAAAGAAAGCACAGAAAATTCAGCTGTAGCACAGAGTAATTACATTAGGTTTGATACCTACAACATCTCTCTTTGTAGCTGCATTTGAGCTGATTGGCACCTGACCTTTCTGAAAATGTTAATAACCAAAACATATATGATTGCATAATAACAACTTGTATTCATTCTTACATACAAAATATTAATCTATATGGTTGACACGACCTAAATATTGTTAAATGAATGATTCTGAAATGGCAAAATATAAAGTTTGGAGCTCCCATGCGTGTCTAAATTTTTTAAAATCTCTGATTTGAACAAATTGTCATTTATATCTTCCAAGGAACACATTACCTCTGCTACGTGAAAACCCATAAGATCTGCACTGTCAGATTTTATTATTATTGTGACAGATACTTTAGCATATAAATCTTAAACTAATGAAAAAGTGTCATCTTCTTTTTGGAGCTAAATGTTCAAAGTGCATCAACTATTCGATTTGATAGACATTTCTTGAGAAGGCTTGGGAGGAATTACATATTAAAAATACGTTGTATATGAAACCCTTATCATTTATATCCACCTCCAGAGTGGATAAACTAATTGTAAACCACTTTCGAGAGCTAGACTTCCAAACACACACACACACCCACACACACCCACACACACACACACACACACACACACACACACAAAACTTTTACCAGCAGGAACAGAATTCTAGAAATGCCAAATGATATTTTTGTGACTTTCGCAATATCCCAAACAACTTCTTTTTATTTATTGGTTTAATATCAAAAGCAGATGAGTGTGTATAATATTTCAGAGCAGAGGCAATGCCCTTACACAACTTTGAAGCCATCACAATGAGACCACACAGTATGTGGCCAACTGAGCTAATGAATACGTTTGTCTTTGGTTGCCCTGTACTTTGGACATTGTTTAAATGATAGTGAAAATTACACATTCTTAGGACAGGGAAAAACCTAATGTAGCGTTTCGCAAAATACCATGTGCATAAGTTCACCTGAATGTTTGTTAAAACTGCAGAGTCTCAGGCCACATCTTGACAGATTCTGATTCATAAGGAGTGGATTCTCGTGGAGTCCTGACAAATAATTCTGACGCAACTAGTTCAAGGAAGGCATTTAGGTAGAGGGTGATGCAGAATGTCCAGATTTATCGATCTGGTTAAATTATCTCAGGGATAGATAGCCTGGAGTCCTGAAGTTATCTGAAATTTAATTTGCAGTTGATTAAGACCACAAAGATAAGAGAATGCAGATTTCTTTAATAAATACCTTCTCCTTGAAAGGTTTCTCTTTTAAGAAAATATTATCACCACGCTTTCTAAAAGGAAGAGTTGATCAAAGTTAAATATCCAGAGATCAACACTACTCACTTTCACTTGACAGCATCATTTTCCTAAAACCATTCCTTTACGTTCTATAACAGGGGTTTAGGGTATTGCCGTGCTGAACCATTCGTGCCTAGGGTCCAGGATGTCGCTCATCATATATTACTCGGGATTTTAACTTCCCTGGCCTTGGTGCCACTGTAGGTAACACTTTTCTCTGTTAAGGCACAGGCCGAGCAGTTCTTTGACAAAGCAACAAATAGTATAATGGTCTCCTCTAGAAAACTCATGGTATGTGTGTCGTTCCCTTAGGAAGGCAACGGCCACAAACCCATTCTCCTGATCTTCATTCAGCAGACACGTCAAAGAAACGTCATTCGGAGATTAATCTGAAGGAAGCTGAGAGCCATTTTCATTGTTTTCATCATTCCTAGTCATTTTCGTACAGCGTAAAGTGTACGTTCTGGTATTAATTGGATCACTTGACTCCAAGGTAAATGGTATTCACTGTGGAGGCCAGCATTTTTGATCCTCAGAAAGCGTTGTATTTAGCAACTGCCTTTCCAACAATGTTGGTCCATATAAGTATCCCTCTAAAAAGTGGTTTCATGCTCATATGGGAGGGTCTGCATACCCTACTGCTGCTTTTAAAGACTTGTGCAAAACATTAATATATTAAAGGTCTGGAGTTACCTTGGGAATAAGAACGTCTGTCTCTAACATCATTTAACTCAACATTTCCCAGAGTAACTTATCTATAGAGGCCCCTTTTCACTTGATATCTGTTGTTTGCCTACAGCTACACATTATGCCGTATAACTTCTCTGTTGAACTCATGCCATATGTTCTGTTCCATTGGAATGAAAAGCCACAAGCCCTGTCTCCTGGCCTTCATTCAGTGCATGCTCAAAAAGGTGATCATTTGGACCGTAACAATGAAAGAGGATGGCAGACGTTTTTTTTAATCACTCCAAGTCATGATAGTACAGTGTAAATATGAGAAAGCTATTTTTTAATTAATTTATTTATTTTGAAAGAAAGAGAGACAGAGAGAGAGAAAGAAGTGGGGGAGGGACAGAGAGAGAGGGAAAGAGAGAGATTCCCAAGCAGGCTCTGAGCTCTGCACTGAGCCTGATGCGAGGCTTGATCTCACAACGGTAAGATCATGACCCGAGCCGAAGTCAAGAGTGGGACACTTAACTGACTGAGCCACCCAGGCACCCTGAGAAAGCAAATCTTGAAGAATTGGTTGCTTCACAAGTTCATCTGTTCTCTCTATTCCTCCTTTGAAAAATCAGACACCAAATCCAGTTGACTCAAGTTCACACTATAGTTTGCCTGTCCGGTCTTAGTGCCACAACTCTAACCCATCGCTGTTTATTTGAAACATGGCAGGCCTCTTTCCTAGTGGCCTCTGTGCCTCGATTTTGCGTCCATATGAATCTACTGATAGTTACTACTAGTAATGTCCTGGGTCGATTTAAACATTTTAATGTTTCCTCCCCAGATAAAGAATAAAATTCTAATGCCTTGAAATTTCATGAAAATTCTTCATGACATCATCTCACCTAACTTTTCTAGTTTTGTTACCTTTTATACTTGTACATTCATACTTCATTGCACCTAAAATGTCAGATGTTCTATGGGCTTAGAGCCCATCCTCGCCTGCCAGGTGCAGACACTCTTTATGCCCATGGAATTTGAAACATTTTGCATTGCAGTATATATATTTAGAGAGTAAAGCTGTGTCATGTTACCTTGTATAACCTAATGCTTATACCTAACAGCGTGTGTTAAGCATGGGAGGCGTTAATAATAATAATACTCCTGAATTGAACTGAAGAAGAAATAAGACTCCACATAGTTACCTATTTCCTCTACAGATAGAAACCTCTTGATAGAAAAAAACTAGCTTAAAGTAAACTGCATGGTGGCCATGATGATCATTTCCTGGAGATATACTTGTTTTCCTATTGTTATCTCCGTGAATGCCTCAGCCCCAAAGAAGATGCAGCTTTGATTGTCTATTTGTAACTCCCTAGGAAGGGTGAGAAATCACATCCAGATTGTTGTTATAAATATGAGAAGTATCAAAAGGCAGTCTTTTGCAAGGATCCTAGAGATTATGGTGAGGGAGGGAGCCTGATGGCTGAATAGAGCTCCCAGCTGTGTTCGAAAGACACTTCCAATGCATGAGGAATAAACTGCTTTTATATAATACCTTTGAAATGTATGCATAATGCAAAAGTATAAAATCCAGTACACATTAGCAAGCTGATAGATGAATAATTGTTAAATTTGCTTTCCAAAACCTAAAGGTCATCTAGAATTATCCGAAATGGTATTTAACATCTGAATCGATTTTTGACAGTTTAGCCAATGCATGAATCCAAAGTGTGACTCATTTGAAAAAATAAAATTATTTACACCTTACCTAACACAGAGACTCAGCTTCTCACCTCAGTCCTTACAAGAGCACCTGCTGAGTTAGGGACTCGAGTTTACTCCAAGAGGTAGGTTTTGATAAGAGGGAAAAAGACCTGGGCCGGAAGGGTAGACAAAATTTGTTTCTTGCAGCGGGCTTTACCAAGAATCAAATTAGCCAATATTTTTGTTTTGTAGCAGTTATTCTTCTAAGGAAGAGAACTGAAGGACAAGGCAGGGAAGGAAACCTGAAACAGAAATCATTTTTGACTGTCTCTTAGGTGCTAAGCAATGTATTAATTGTTTTATTGGCATTGCATTTAATATTTACAATATAATCCTTCTGAAATGTGCAAGAAATTGAATTTGCAATTGAAATCTATGTAGGATTTCATTACAGTGAGATAATGATAATGATGATCTGATAAATTAAGTGGTTTGTCTCAGTTTTGCCCCACTGTTAATAATGGCTCCAAGGTTCATGCTGGGGTTCTTGTTCTCTGCCCTGTAAAACCTGGTGCCTAAATCCTGTTTTCCTGACTGCTATTTTATCTACCGACATTCAAGACCTGGGTTGTTACTGTGTGATAGTTAGGTTTGGAATTGAGGACTATTTTCATCTGAGAAGAAAACAGAGGGTTTCCTTCTACCTGTACACAAGATATGAAGCAAACAAAATTGTGGAATTAATTCCTGTGTAACTATGTCGCTCTGATTTGGAAGTTCTTTGCCATTAAATGTCAGGATTGGTAACACCCTTCACATGGTGGTTATGATGATTATATAATATAGTTTAAGTTAAAGCTATTAAAATGTCAAAAAGAACAAAGGACCTGTGGTGTTTTAAGTACAGCAAAACCAAACTACTGTATTTTATGCCATGTACTTCCCGAGATACTATTAAATGATAGAAAAGAGATCTCTCTAAACATAACAGACCTACGCCAATAAAAACAACAAGAGGGATGTCTTTAAAAGAAAAGACATTTTAACAAATTTCTGTAAATAAGAAGTGACTGGAGGAGTGATTAAACAGATTGGGAAAAAAAAAAAAAACTTCAGTCACATCACAAAGGCAGAGTGAAATTACATTTTTTCCAGGGAGCTGATGTTCACAGATGCATCCCAGAGGGGCCCAGAGAGCCCCGTAGTGAAGCATGAAACTGAAGACTGGGGGTTAATTGAAAATGTATACACGAAATATTAATACCTCAGCACACTCACAAACACATCCCTCCGATCTGAGACCACTTTCCATCCTATAACAACCCAGCATTTGCAAAATTAAAAATAATAATTAAATAGTGGGGATTTTTTCCTGCAACATGTTTGCTAAATATACATGGTTTCTGAGAACGATTCACCTGAAAATGTTAGACAAAATATATTTACAAAAACCTTTCACTGAAAACAGTAAGGTTAACTTCTTGTGCCAGGTGGACAAGAGAAATAATGCTAAAAAAAAAAAGAAACCAAGCAGATTCTGAATCTGGCCTCCGTCCAGAGAAACGAAGCATGGGGCCCAATCTCTATAGGAAGCAGTACCAGATATCTTACATGCTGCCAAGAACCACAACAGGATGTGTTATCCCTGAATGAATTTGGAGAAGAAAAAACCCGTCAAGGAGGAGTGAGGAATTGTGCGTGCCCCAACTGTGTTTGCATAAGGTAGAATAGTACACCTTAAAAACACATCGCAACAATCCAGTTTTCTCGAAGGTTTCCCACTCTCGATGTAGCCTGAAACTCTTTTCTTTAAATTAAAAAAAAATTTTTTTTTTGAGATACACAGAGCACGAGCAGGGAGGAGGGTCAGACAGAGAGCCAGGGAGGCACAGAATCTGAAGCGGGCTCCAGGCTCTGAGCTGTCAGCACAGAGCCCGAACTCATGAGGAGGGCTCAAACTCATGAGCCATGAGATAATGACCTGAGCCCAAATCAGAGGCCCAACTACTGAGCCACCCAGGCGCTCTCATGTAGCCTGAAACTCGCAAGGCAGAAATGTTGTTGAAAGGGAGTAATGGTTCCTGTGTCCCTAGGGGGTTTGGCAGAAGCAATAAAAATGAATGACCAATAGTTACATATATCATATAAAAATATGAGCCACGTAAGTTCTATGACAAATAATTACGTCACTTAATTTATACAATATGTCTCCACTTACAAGGACTTACAAACATGTAAAATGAAACAATTCATTATTCAAGGATACATACACATATTGTAAGACTCTCAGTAACCCAGGAAAGTAAGGAGAAAAAAACAATGACCCCAAGGAACAGGTGAAAGACAGAGTTAAATTTAATCAAGATACAATAATTTTACCCTAAACTCTATTAACACTTTCAAAAGTATTTACTAACAAAAAGTTACAATAATTTTACCCTAAACTCTATTAACACTTTCAAAAGTATTTACTAATAAAAAGTTATCTCTAAAACGAGAATGCGCTGAAAACTTAGATCACATTGAATTTTAACGATACAATTGCTGAAATTAAATAAATGTGCTGTTATGGTGATGGCACAAATTTGAGGTAATCTAGAAATTAGAGCACGAAAATAAGAAAACATGTTT
This sequence comes from Prionailurus bengalensis, assembly GCF_016509475.1. Classification (NCBI taxonomy): domain Eukaryota; kingdom Metazoa; phylum Chordata; class Mammalia; order Carnivora; family Felidae; genus Prionailurus; species Prionailurus bengalensis. The sequence goes on along the minus strand of NC_057344.1, from coordinate 183,942,187 downwards.
TAAGAAGTTGAAAGGCATAAAAGATCAATCCAGATCCATCATTTTATTAATATAAATTAACCAGAAAAGGAAAAAAAAAGACGGACCGAAAGAAAATTACCACAAAACTAATGAAAGGGAAATTCTCAGAACTGAAGAACATTGTCTTCAGGAAGGGAAGACCCATTCATCCTGTATTTAGAAAACAAAACAAAAGAATAATAAAAAAGATCCATACCGAGATATAACATTTGGAAATCTCATAACAATATAAAGAAATTACCAGAAAGCACGTGAACAAGAAAATATTATAAACTCATGAAGAAAAAAAAATCAGGCTGGGATCAAAATTTCTTAAGCCAGATTAAACGTAGGGGAACAGCACCTTTAGTGTCCTGAGATAAAAGTGTCTTTACCTTAGAATTCCATACCGGTGCAGTGGAATACTAATCTGACAGTTTATGGCTCCACTTTCTTTTTCAGGAATTACGTGAGGATGTGCCCCAGAAAAAGCAGGGAGGAAATCAAGAAACAGAAAGATAAGGGATCCAAACATGAAAGGAGCACCTTCAGGAGATTAGCGAGGTCAAGTCCTAGGAAAGCAGGTGTGAGCCTGACATAGAAAGGGATCATCAGTGTAGGTGAGAGATGAAATCAGGGAGACATGAATTTTTTAAAGGCTGATGCATAAACAAACAAGAATCTAGTTTTGATAGTGCCCTTAAACCTTTGATAACTGTAGAAAATGCAAGGAAATCTTGCATTTCCATCTAACAATGGAAGACAGAGCCAAACAGGTAAATGCAATCATAGTACAGCACTTGGTTCTGTAGTAAATGTCTTAATAAAATCCTAATAATACAAACATTGTCTACAAGTGTCCCATTAGAAAGCACAGACAGAGGTGTAGGTTACCAACTTCATGCTATAAAAGTAAAAGGGAATGTAATGGGAAACATTTTATCACCACCATTCATGTCACGGTTTTCACCATTGGTTTCCCCATTGGTTTCCCCATTGGTGTCATCACCGTGGTTTCATCATGGTGTTCTTGTTGCCTTCCATCTCTGCATGAGGTTTAAGCTCAAATGCAGGGAGATTCTTCAATTAGGATGGCAAGCTTGACTGACTAGAATGAACATTGCTTCCGCAGAGTAAAGAAGATAGATGCCAGTGGGCAACAATATGTAGCAACGAAGCTGGCATTGGCGAGAAAGCATAGGGGACTAGAGAAAGTCAAAGGAAAGTATTTGCCTCATTCTGGCCATTAGGGGGTTTGATATGTTAAAAGAAGCAAGGATAGAGGTCCAGAGAGGAAGGAGGGAAAATCAAATATTTATATTCACTCATTTATCATTCATTTAATTCCTTCATTTACTATGCATTTAACGCATACTGATTGAGTGCATATTATGTTTTAGTCAGGATTCCAGGTGCTAAGATAGATGCACCAAATAAAATGGACGAAAATCTCTCCGCTTAGGGAGTTTAATTCTAGATACTAGCAAGAGCTAACGCTTGTCACTCTTACTGTGCCCAAGGCACTATTCAAAGCACTTTATATATATGCCAACTTGTTTTATTGACTTTCCACTCTCCAGGACAGAACCTGGATTTAGGGATGTGGGTAGTAGATATACTGAAGGTAATAATATCGAAGGCAGGAGCTCTCCCCACTTCCCATCCAGATGGAGATGAATTGTGAACTGCCTCATCCCCAAGACAGCCCCTCACCTCTAACAATCCAGAGCCAGCCCAGACCGACATGATTGGACAAAAGGGGGCATTTGAATTTCTCCGGTCCAATCTCACTTTCCTTGTGGCATTGTATATTAATCAGGACAAACTAAACTATATTCAGAAATAACAGCCACGTCTTCATGGTTCAGCACAGCAAACATTTATTTCTCATTGGTGTTTCATTCGCAGCTTTGGGGTCTGTAAGCTGTACAGTCATCCAGAGATGAGGGGTGGAGGCTCCATCCCTGGTAACATACAGCTTCCTTACTTACTCTGGAAAGAAAAAAAAAAGATTCTGGAAAATTCTATATGGGCTTCTTAATGCCTCATTTTGGAGGTGATGCATATTCTTCCTGCTTATATTTCATTGGCCCAAAGTAGTCATGCAGCCCAATCTAACTACAAAGTTGGAAATAATAGTGGATCAATGGGAATATATAATGTACAGAAGGTGGTGCCCCCTTCCCCAGCTTCTCAATGAGGAAGTTTCAATCAAGAAGAATTTCAAAAGCAGAACATTTGAGAGCTAGCAAGCGTTGCAGGGACTTTCTGGTTAACGGATTCCATGAACCAAGTGAAACCTAGTGACTTGTAGTAAACTAGCAGGGACAGGGGCAGATAGATTCAGAGGCTTCTCTACAATGGAGGGAACCTGGTGACACTGAGTAGGAGGCTCTGTGGAGGCTGCTGGTCCTGGGTCAAGGCGACAGCTATCAGATCACGAGTTGTATCAACAACTAACCTCACAGTCTAAGCCCCATAAGGTGCCCAGAATCAATGAAGTTAGAAGAACTCTATATGACCCTCAAATGAATGGAAAGACCTGTTTAAATCACTTCTTATGATTTCCCTACTCCTCATCCCCAAATTCGTCAAGATGCTTTCTTAGGGACGAGCAAAGGTGGAGGAATGTGGTAGACACAAATATGTACTTTCTGATCTCTTTTCAAGGAAGGATGCCAGTTCTTTGCCTCAACTGAAAAGAGCTACCTTATCCCAGGTCGTATCCTACCCAAAGTGGCCCGTACTCAACAATTGATGATGGTAGGGGTTGAAAGACCCAGGCATTTGGCCCAGGATACCTCTGATAGGCCATTTTTTAATCGTTTTATTTCCTGTATAGGTAGCATATGGTTTCATATTATGGTGCGCAAATATAGTGATTCAACAATTCCGTGCAATGTCCAGTGCTCATCACAAGTGACTCCTTAACCCCCATCACCTATTTAAGTCATGCCCCCACCCACCTCCCCTCTGGTAACCATCAGTTTGTTCTCTATAGTTAAGAGTCTGTTTCTTGGTTTATCTCTCTCTCAATTTTTTCTTCGTTGTTCATTTGTTTTGTTTCTTAAATTCCACATGAGCAAAATAATATGGTATTTGTCTTTCTTTGATTTATTTCGCTTAGGATTATACTCTCTAGCTCTGTGTTGTTGCAAATGGCAGTGCTTCATTCTTTTTTATGGTTGAATAATATTCTATTGTATATATACAAATCATGTGTATACACATGCACATATATTTACACGTACATTGTATACACACACACACACACATATCACATTTTCTTTATCCATTTCTCAATCGGTGGACACGTGGGCTACTTCTGTAATTCGCCTATTGTAAATAATGCTGCTATAAACATAGGGGTGCATCTATCCTTTTGAATTAGTGCTTTTGTATTTGGGGGGGAAGATACCCAGTAATGTGATTACTGGATCATAGAGTAGTTCCACTTTTCACTTTTTGAGTAAACTGATGGGCCACTTATGCGCCAGAGTTTCTGTGGAATTAGCTATGTTTTTTGTCGTTCAGCAGCATAGACTTTTTCCTCTGCCCAATCTTGCCTTCTTTCCCTCCTTTCCACAAGTACTGATCCCTTCTAAACATCTTACATGCCACACTCCATCTCAGCTTCTGATTCTGGAGAACATAATCTGTGATAGCCAGTGTCAGGAGTGGTCCAAGAAAGGGGGTGATAAAATAGGGTTATAGGACTGAATCACTTTTCTCCCAGTCACTAGTGTTAGGTGGAACTCACAAGGCATCCCCGGCACAAGGCAGCAGCTCAACTGTTAAAACTCTCACTGTCAGTGAATTGAGATGGTCTACAGGTAGGAGAGAATGTACTAGTTGACGCAATTTGTCAGACTTTTGAAAAGTACCGGCAAAGAGTAACTGTAAAGACAGTGGGCTTGGAAGGTTATTGCTAAATGGCATTGACCCCTAGCTAAATATGACAAAAGACCCCGGGGATTAAAGAACAATTGAAGATTGAGTGGGAAAGCTATAGGGCTTCTCTGGCAGCTTACAAAAGTTCTCTCCTCCTACAGAGGGAGTAAAGAAACATGAGGAGCAGGCTCAGAACTTAATAGAGTGGCTGTCTTCTAGAGTATGGTAAATGCCAAGCAAGGATGTCTATTATGCCAAGGTGAGAGCCCTAATTAGAAAATGAATAGGAATAGGGCCTTTTGGGTGGATGATCGCAAGTGTTTTGAACCGCCTGCTATCCCTGAAACTTCTGAGACTATAAAGTAGCCTATCTCTGCCAGCTAACACTACTCCCCTGCCTAGAAGATATTTCAAAAGCCTTTCGCCTGACAGATGTGTTCCTTTAGGATCTCCTCTTTTATCCCCCTTTCTCTTACATTGCTGATTAATCCAGCTGGCCCATGTTGGGCCCAACAGGGAAACAAGAAGAGTCAACAGACCTAGCCATGCTGTGCTGGGGAATCCTGGGAAGCATGGGATGTGGGGTGAGATTCTTTGGGTAATTAATCAAAGGGGATGGATTATATGTCTACATAGTGAGAAAAAATTTACTGATTTGGATCTGGAATAATTTATGGTGTTAGAGCTATCTGTGAGAGGGAAAAATGTCATGTGGTACGTAAAGAAGCCTCATGGGAGAATTGTGATGCTCAGGTTCTGGAGCAGGGCCATGCCACCTGCAGCAGAAGATAATATGTCTTTTGAAAAACAGCTTCTAGAGACAGAATGCCTGGTCATGCAAAACCAAATGACCACACATCTGGAATTTCCCATTATGACTTGGATTCTGTGAGAGCCACAAGGATCAGGTGGGCCTAAGAGCAATCCATCACACCATGGAAGAGGTGTATCAGAACTGAGTCGAAGCAAGATCAAAAAGCACACACACGCTGCGTGAGTAAGTAGCCAAGGTCATCACTACTGAAGCATAGGTATACCTCCCTCAGCTAATGCCGGTGTTCAGATGAAGAGTCCCTCAAGATCAGCTATAAGAAAAAAAAAGACATGGGTTACACATGGGTCAGTTTCGTAAGTTTCAGCGGAAGTCAACAACAGATGGTCGTTGCTCTATAATGTCATGTACTTGGAAGACACTAATAAAGGAAACTTCATGCCAGCCAGTTTATGTGGAAGGAAAAGGGGCCCTCCATCTTTGGACTCTGCAGGGTAGAGGTCCTGCTTTTTCCTCCATTCCACAGGCTTTAAGAACTTAACAAGCCATGATGGGGTACAAACAGAGACTGAGAGGTTATGCCAAAGGAAAAATCCAATGTGTGGATTTTCCATAGTATTGCTATTATCTACTATTGCACCAGATTTCTACTTCCCTTGTGTATACTTCTGTCATCTTTTATCACTGCTCTTAACACCCAATCTCTTCATTGTAGCTGAATAATTTTCCAAAACTATTCTTTTTGAAGATTTTATCTTTAAGTAATCGTTACGCCCAACATGGATTCAAATTGACAACCCTGAGATCAAGAGTTGCATGCTCCACTAGCCAGGCGCCTCCCCAAATTAAAGTTTGATCATAACATGTCCTTGTTTCACCACCTCCAGAGTTTCCTCTTACTCTTTAAAATAAAGCCCAAGTGCGTAAAACATGATCCTCACTCAGCTTCCTACCCAACCTCCCGGTCTTTGTTCTCACAAACTTCCAATTGGTCTGTCCTCTCCAGTCCACTGACCTGCTTTTAATTTTGGGAATATGTCATTCACTTTGTAACTCTCTGCCTCTAAATATGCCATTTCTTCAGCCTGGAATGTATTCCCCATTCCTTCTCCCTCTATTTCATTAGGACCTCAATTTAAAAATAGCCTTAATCCAAGACCTTTCTTCCTGGCAAAATTAGGTTGGAGTACCCTTTCATATGTCCCCAAGCATCCTGTAGGTTCCAATGAGTAACATGTCATGTCATGTCCCTTAATTACTCACTTCTAACAATAAGCTTCCTGAGGACAGAAGCCACTGTGTCCATTATATATATAGTATATTATATACATTCATATAAATTATATAATGTATATATTCCTATATATTATGTACGTTCTTATATATAGCAGTATATGGCATATACTCATGTATGTACAGATGTTCATATATATTTATTTTTCATGTGCTCAGATGCTTGGAAAAATCATCAAAACCAGGTTTTGATTTAAATAGTTCTATAGGACCAGGTGAATTCTTAGAAGACTTGAAATTATCAGCACAGCTTCAGTAAATATAAAATAGGCTACATTTTATAGGAATTATAATACTTTCCAAATCCATTTAATACATTCGACAATAAAACATATTAATCATTGACAATATGGTGTCGTGGGTCAATTTTTGATATTCAAGAATTCCACAGCTCAATAGTTAAACTTTCTTGGTAGAAAGCATTCATAAGGAGAAACACCATTTCTAAGTAAAATAAAAACTTTTTAGTAGTATAATACCAGATGTAAATTACTCATAATGACTTAAGCCAAGAGTGGACCAAGTATTTTTAAAACGTTCTTCAAAATAGAAACAGTTTTACCTTCCTGAAGGATGCAACTGGCAGGTATAATCACATTTAATTTTCTTGGTTCACTAAAAATGGAGGAACACAAAAACAATTAATAAAGGACAGAAAAATCACTAAACTTGGCCCTAGTTTCTCTGCATCAGGTGTCCTCAATTATTTAAATGGCATGTTTTTCCAGATAAAGTGCTTTCTCTCCACCAGAACTGCCCCACCTCACAGGCAACAAACACTGGGGAGCTTTTATTTACATTGATTCTATTAGGTGGCTCATCTCAATCTGTTTGAAAAACCTCAGGCAAATATATGGGCATCATCACTAATGCTCCTTATTATAGCCTTCATTTCTCTTTAGCTTGGTAAAACAGCTCATATTTATTTCCCTCTTGTTACATAGCATATATAAATATTATTAGATATATCACAAAGGCAGGGTTTTTATTTTGTCTGTTCTTCAAGTTGATTTTTAATATCTTGCATGGAGTTCTGCTGTTGTGCCCTTTCTATTACTGCCTGTACTGACCCCTTCAGAGTAGAACACACTGAAATACGTCTGAAGAGTCTTCAGTAAAAGTCTCCTTTAGTGGAAGTTTTAGCCTTATGCTGCTTTGCTTTTATTATTATTATTATTTTTAGTAAAATGTTTGTAAGTTTTTTTTTTTAACTGAAATTCATTTTGAGGGAGTACAATATCCTTGGTGACTCTACTGAGCTCTGATCCAGACTCTTGGGTCTGAGGTAAGATGTGTAACAAAACAATTTTTAATATATTTCTTCAAAAGTGTATTTTTCACAGCTAAGGCAAAATTGAAGTCTGAGCAGCCAATTCAATTTCCAGGAGGATTGAGACAAATAAAATTTTGGCCATTTGTGAATTTCTTGAGTGCTTATTACATCCCCGGTGCTTCACTAACAATGACTGTTGAATGAATTTAAGCAAATGGTCATTGTGCAAATGTCAAGACCCCAAGGTGAATATGTTGATCTGTATTTTTGCATGCGGTGCTTTAGGCTGCGGAAATATTTCTAGAACAGAAGATAATTGGTATCTTCAATTTGCGTTACACAGAATTGGATTTGGGGACATTTAGCATTCAAATTTCAGTTCTTGAGAAAAACCACACGAATTAAAATAGTTACTCTAAAAGAACTCTATGAGAATACATTTTGGGGTTTTAAGATGTCCTACACACTCTGAGAACCAATAAATTGGTGCCACAGTCATAATAACATATAGGTATTTCATTACATATAATGAAAGAATATGTGGGCAATAATTATGGAAGGTGAAAAACCGATGGAGCGGAATCAATAAAATGGCGGTTTGAAGGCTGGCTCATGTACTGTACTTAATAGGCCCTAGGGCCACGTGACAGGTTAAAGGTCATTGAGTCTTAGCGTCTTCTTATATTAAATAGGGACACTATCACCGAACTTGCAGAGCTCCTGTGGTCATAACTTAAATAATTGTGACAAGCTCCTGTTTAACAATAAGTTGTTTAATAAACATTAGTTTTCCTCACCAAGATCCACTGGTTACGTTTCTCTGGAAGTCATACAAATCCTAGTGATTTGGTGACTTTCTTTGAAATTGGTTTTTGCTTTCATGTCAATTTTTAGTGACTTCTTAAGGCTACTTCCTGCTGGAATAACGTACTCTTCCATGCATTCGGATGTGTTTCAGCCAGCGCCCAAATACTGGGTGTATAAAATAACAGCAACCTCCTTCCAGCTCCAGCTAGGCTGGGATCCCCGTCTCCCTGGGAACTCAGCTTGCAGTGATCTGTTGCTCCTCATAGGTATCAGACCAGAACTGACTTCAGATTTTATGAAATGCCATTCTACATGTAGCATCAATTTTATTTGCCTACTAATTATTTTACTTTCCATGCATTTCAGAAAGTACTTCACACAAATACTAGTTATATTTTATGTGTCACACAAATGTGCGACGTATGTCACCTTTCTCCTTTGTATCTGTTTCTTATAGGAACCTAGAAAGACTGAAAGAGTGAAAACACCTTGAATAAAGGTCAATATGTAAATCTCTTTACTGTCTTTATGCTCCTACGAGCAGGTTGTAGTACGAACCTCATCATTAAATTCCACCTTTCATTAAAGCATTTTTTTCATTATGTAAACACTGTAACAGAAAATAAGTGGTTAATGAGTACCAAATACCTGAGAAATAGCCTCAAATGGGGTTGACTTTAAGGAAAATTTTCATTATACATGACATTGATACATTATGCCAGTTTCCATAGAAAGTTTTGAGCACGTTTGTGTACTTTTTGGTGAGGATGAGTTTTTTATCTTCAAACAGTGTATGTATGTGTATATACATATATATATATATGTATATACACATAATTATACAAAGTTATATATCTTTAATTATAATTATATAATTAGATACCATAATTTTTATACACATATTCTTTCATCCATGTTTTAGTAAGACCATTTGAATGTTCCACTGAGAATTTTATCCTTCCATGTTCCATCTGGCTCCAGAGGGCTTGACAATGTCAGAGGGCAGGCATATGACTAAAGTTAGGAGAGAAAGATTCTCCTTCCAGGAAAATATATATATGTGTATACACATAGGAAGGAATATATACATACATAGAATATATGTGTAGAATATATATACATATATGTAGAATATAAATGTAGAATATATATATAGAATATGTAGAATATATATAGAATATATATGTGTAGAATATACATATATAGAGAGAATATATGTGTAGAATAAATGTGTGTAGAATATATATGTAGAATATATATGTATATATGCATGCATGTATGTATACGTGTATTGAACCTAACTTCTTTCATGTAGCTCAATCAATAGAGATTTATAATATTCTACAGGTATATATCAGTAGTTCATTTATTTTTTTATTGCTATGTAGTATTCTTTAGCCTACTCTTTCCATAACTTATTTATTCAGCAGCTGAAGACAGTATGAAGATTTTAGCTATTGTGAATATTACTATAAACATTTGTGTATGGATTTTTGTTTGAACTCATGTTTTCATTTGTATTGGGTAACACTCATAGAAAGTCCCCAATAAAGAGTGAAATAATGAAAATTGATATATATTTTCAGGATATCCATTTAGGCTATCTCTATTCGATGGACTTCATGAGCTTTGCAAGTTTGAACTCCTCAAGGAATTTGTTGACTACAACTGTGTTGTCAAATTTATAGGCATAAGGTTATTCATAGTACCACCTTTTCATAGTTGATGTCTGTAGGATCTGAACTGATGCCCCCTATATTTCCTTTTTTTTCATTTTATTTTTAATTTTTTGTAAATTTACATCTGAATTAGTTAGCATGTAGTGTAACAATGATTTCAGGAGTAGATTCCTTAGTGCCCCTTACCCACTTAGCCCATCCCCCCTCCCACAACCCCTTCAGTAACCCTCAGTTTGTTCTCCATATTTATGAGTCTCTTCTGTTTTGTCCCCCTCCCTGTTTTTACATTATTTTTGTTTCCCTTTCCTTATGTTCATCTGTTTTGTCTCTTTTTTAATTTTTTTTTAACGTTTATTTATTTTTGAGACAGAGAGAGACAGAGCATGAACGGGGGATGGTCAGAGAGAGGGAGACACAGAATCTGAAACAGGCTCCAGGCTCTGAGCTGTCAGCACAGAGCCCGATGCGGGGCTCAAACTCACAGACCGTGAGATCATGACCTGAGCCAAAGTCGGCCACTTAACCGACTGAGCCACCCAGGCGCCCCTGTTTTGTCTCTTAAAGTCCTCATATGAGTGAAGTCATACGATTTTTGTCTTTCTCTAACTGACTAATTTCACTGAGCATAATATCCTCCAGTTCCATCTACATAGTTGCAAATGGCAAGATTTCATTCTTTTTTTTGCCAAGTAATACTCTATTGTATATATATACCATATATTCTTTATCTGTTCATCCATTGATGGACATTTGGGCTCTTTCCATACTTTGCTATTGTCAATAGTGCTGCTATAAACATGGGGGTGCATCAGTCCTTTTGAAACAGCACACTTATATCTCTTGGATAAATGCCTAGCAGTGAAATTGCTGGGTCATAGGATAGTTCTATTTTTAGTTTTTTGAAGAACCTCCATACCGTTTTCCACAGTGGCTGAACCACCTTGTATTCCCACCAACAATGCAAAAGAGATCCTCTTTCTCCACATCCTCACCAACATCTGTTGTTGCCTGGGTTGTTAATGTTAGCCATTCTGACAGGTATGAGGTGGAATCTCATTGTGGTTTTGATTTGTATTTCCCTGATGATGAGTGATTTGGAGCATTTTTTCATGTGTTGGTTGGCCATCTGGATGTCTTCCTTGGAGAAGTGTCTATTCATGTCTTTTGCCCATTTCTTCACTGGATTATTTGTTTTTTGTGTGTTGAGTTTGATAAGTTCTTTATAGATTCTGGATACTAACCCTTTATCTGGTATATCTTTTGCAAGTATCTTCTCCCATTCTATTGGTTGCCTTTTAGTTTTGCTGATTGTTTCCTTCGCTTTGTAGAAGCTTTTTAGTTTGGTAAGGTCTCAGTAGTTCATTTTTGCTTTTGTTTCCCTTGCCTCCAGAGACGTGTTGAGTAAGAAGTTGCTGCAGGCAAGATCAAAGAGATTTTTGCCTGCTTTCTCCTCGAGAATTTTGATGGCTTCCTGTCTTACATTGACGTCTTTCATCCATTTTGAGTTTATTTTGTGTATGGTGTGAGAAAGTGGTCCAGGTTCGTTCTTCTTCATGTCGCTGTCCAGTTTTCCCAGTACCACTTGCTGAAGAGACTGTCTTTATTCCATTGGATATTCTTTCCTTCTTTATCAAAGATTAGTTGGCCATACGTTTGTTGGTCCATTTCTGGGTTCTCTATTCTGTTCCATTGATCTGAGTGTCTGTCTTGTGCCAGTACCATACTGTCTTGATGGTTACAGCTTTGTAGTATAGCTTGAAGTCTGGGATTGTGATGCCTCCTGCTTTGTTTTTTGTTTTGTTTTGTTTTTTCAAGATTGCTTTGGTTATTTGGGGTCTTTTCTGGTTCCATACAAATTTTAGGATTATTTGTCGTAGCTCTGTGAAGAATGCTGGTGTTATTTTGATAGGGATTGCTTTGAATATGTAGATTGCTTTGGGTAGTATCAACATTTTAACAAAATTTGTTCTTCCTATCCAGGAGCATGGAATCTTTTTCCATTTCTTTGTGTCTTCTTTAATTTCTTTCATAAGATTTCTATAGTTTTCAGTGTATAGATTTTTCACCTCCATGGTTAGATTTATTCCTAGGTATGGTTTTTTGGTGCAATTGTAAATGGGATCAGTTCCTTGATTTCTCTTTCTGTTGCTTCACTGTTGGTGTATAGGAATGCAACCGATTTCTGTGCATTGATTTTATATCCTGCAACTTTGCTGAATTCATGGATCAGTTCTAGCAGTTTTTTGGTGGAATATTTTGGGTTTTCCATATAGAGTATCATGTCATCTGCGAAGAGTGAAAGTTTGACCTCCTCCTGGCTGATTTGGATGCCTTTTATTTCTTTGTGTTGTCTGATTGCAGAGGCTAAGACTTCCAATACTATGTTGAATAACAGTGGTGAGAGTGGACGTCCCTGTCTTGTTCCTGACCTTAGGGGGAAAGCTCTCAGTTTTTCCCCATTGAGGATGATATTAGGGTTGGGTCGCTCATATATGGCTTTTATCATCTTGAGGTATGATCCTTCTATCCCTACTTTCTTGAGGGTTTTTATCAAGAAAGGATGCTGTATTTTGTCAAATGTTTCTCTGCATCTATTGAGAGGATCATATGGTTCTTGTCCTTTCTTTTATTGATGTGATGAATCACATTAATTGTTTTGCGGATATTGAACCAGCCCTGCATCCCAGGTATAAATCCCACTTGATCAAGTCGAATAACTATTTTAATGTAGTTTTGGATCTGGTTGGCTAATGTCTTATTGAGGATTTTTGCATCCATGTTCATCAGGGAAATTGGTCTATAGTTCTCCTTTTTAGTGGGGTCTCTGTCTGGTTTTGGAATCAAGGTAATGCTGGCTTCATAGAAAGAGTTTGGAAGTTTTCCTTCCATTTCTATTTTTTGGGAACAGCTTCAAGAGAATTGGTGTTAACTCTTTCTTAAATATTTGGTAGAATTCCCCTGGAAAGCCATCTGGCCCTGGACTCTTGTTTATTGGCAGATTTTTTATTACTAATTCGATTTCCTTACTGGTTATGGGTCTGTTCAAATTTTCTATTTCTTCCTGTTTCAGTTTTGGTAGGGTATATGTTTCTAGGAATTTGTCCATTTCTTCCAGATTGCCCATTTTATTGGCATATAATTGCTCATAATATTCTCTTAGTATTGTTTTTATTTCTGTTGTGTTGGTTGTGATCTCTCCTCTCTCATTCTTGATTTTATTTATTTGGGTCTTTTCCTTTTTCTTATTGATCAAACTGGCTCCTGGTTTATCAATTTTATTAATTCTTTCAAAGAACCAGCTTCTGGTTTCATTGATCTGTTCTACTGGTGTTTTTTTTGTTTGTTTGTTTGTTTCAATGGCATTGATTTTTGCTCTACTGTTTATTATTTCCTGTCTTCTGCTGGTTTTTGGTTTTATTTGTTGTCCTTTTTCTATCTCTTTAAGATGTCAGGTTAGGTTGTATATCTGAGATCTTTCTTCCTTCTTTAGGAAGTCCTGTATTGCTATATACTTTCCTCTTATGACCACATTTGCTGCATCTCAGAGGTTTTGGGTTGTGGTGTTATTTTCATTGACTTCCATATACTTTTGAATTTCCTCTTTAACTGCTTGGTTAGCCCATTCATTCTTTAGTAGGATGTTCTTCAGTCTCCAAGTATTTGTTACCTTTCCAAATTTTTTCTTGTGGTTGATTTCAAGTTTCATAGCATTGTGGTCTGAAAATATGCACGGTATGATATCAATCATTTTGTACTTACTTAGGGCTGATTTGTGTCTCAGTATATGGTCTATTCTGGAGAACGTTCCATGTGCACTGGAGAAGAATGTGTATTCTGCTGCTTTAGGATGAAATGTTCTGAATATATCTTTTAAGTCCATCTGGTCCAGTGTATCATTCAAAGCCATTGTTTCATTGTTGACTTTTTGATTAGATGATCTGTCCATTGGTGTGAGTGGGGTGTTGAAGTCTCCTACTATTATGGTATTACTATCGATGAGTTTCCTCATGTTTGTGATTAATTTATTTATATTTTTGGGTGCTCCACATTTGGCGCATAAATGTCTACAATTGTTAGGTCTTCTTGGTCTATAGAGCCCTTGATTATGATATAATACCCTTCAGCAACTCTTGTTACAGTGTTTATTTTAAAGTCTAGATTGTCTGATATAATTATGGCTACTCTGGCTTTCTTTTTTTGACCATTAGCATGATAGATGGTTCTCCATCCCCTTATTTTCAATCTGAAGGTGTCTTTAGCTCTAAAGTAGGTCTCTTGTAAACAACATATAAATAGATCTTGTTTTCTTATCCATTCTGTTACCCTATATTTTTTTATTGGAGCATTGAGTCCATTGACATTCAGAGTGAGTACTGAAAGATATGAATTTATTGCCATTATGACGCTTGTAGAGTTGGAGTTTCTTGTGGTGTTCTCAGGTCCTTTCTAATCTTTGTTGATTTTGGTATTCATATATATGTATATATACTCATATATGTATATACTCATATGTATATATATATATATATATATATATATATATGTTCATCTTTTCTCCCCTCAGAGAGTCCCCCTTAAAATTTCTTGCAGGGCTGGTTTAGTGTTCAAAAACTTTAATTTTTGTTTGTCTGGGAAATTTTTATCTCTCCTTCTATTTTGAATGACAGTCTCGCTGGATAAAGAATTTGTGGCTGCATATTTTTCTGATTCAGTACATTGAATACATCCTGCCACTCTTTTCTGGCCTGCCAAGTTTCTGTGGGTAGGTCTGCTGCAAACCTGATCTGTCTTCCCTTGTTAGGTTAGGCACTTTTTTCCCTTGCTGCTTTCATGATTCTCTCCTTGCCTGAGTATTTTGTGAATTTGACTATGGTATGCCTTGTTAAAGGTCGGTTTTTTTTTTTAATCTAATGGGAGTCCCTTGTTCTTCCTGGATTTTGATGTCTGTGTCTATCCCCAGGTTAGGAAAGTTTTCCACTATGATTTGCTCACATAACCCTTTTACCCCTATTTCTCTCTCTTCCTCTTCTGGGACCCCTATGATTCTGTTGTTATTCCTTTTTAATGAGCCCCTGATTTCTCTAATTCTTAAATTGTGCTCTTTTGCGTTACTCTCCCTCTTTTTTTCTGCTTCATTATTCTCTATAAGTTTGTTCTCTATATTGCTGATTCTCTGTTCTGCCTCATCCATCCTTGCTGCCATGGCATTCATCCATGATTGCAGCTCATGGCTGCATTTTTTATTTCATTCTGTCTAGTTGTTACTTCTTTTATCTCTGCAGAAAGGGATTCTAATCTATTTTCAACTCCAGCTAGTATTGTTATTATTGTGATTCGAAATTCTGGTTCAGACATCTTGTTTGTATCTGTGTTGGTTAAATCCCTGGCTGTAGTTTCTTTGTGCTCTTTCTTTTGGGGTGAATTTCTTCATTTTGTCATTTTGAAGGGAGAAAAGGAATTAATGAGGTAGACAAATTAAAATTTAAAACATTAAAATTAAAAAATATTAAAATTAAAAAATTAAACACACACACACACACACACACACACACACACAAGTCGAATAAGTGATGCTAGATCCTAGGTGTGTTTTGGTCTGGGTGTTGAAAGTAGTTTGAGAGATTAGAGAAAAAAAAGGGGGTTAGAAAAAGGAAATCATTTGAGAATTTGAAAAAATGAATACCATGAAGTAGACTAAAATGAGATGATGGGAATAAAATAGAAGTTGAAAAAATTTACACAAAAGTAAAGAATATAGTATAAAAAATTAAATAAAAATATTTTTAATAGAAATTGAAAGTAAAAATGAATTTTTTCTTTTTCTGTATTCTAGAAAAAGAAAAGAAGTTAAAATGAGGGGAAAAAAAGAAAGAAAATTGAATAGATAGATCTGCTAACAGATTGAAATAGGACTGAAATTACTTCATTTTCCCCCAGAAGTCAGACTATGAAGTGCTTTACAGTCCATAAAGTAAGTAGGTGGTGAGACTTGTGTTCTTGAAGAGCGAGGTTGGTCCAGTTGGGCGGGGCTCAGTGTAATGACTCCGTTCTCCACTAGTTTGCGCTGCTAGCCTACTGGGGTGGAGTGTTGTGGTGCTCGTAGGTGCGTATGCACATGTGCAGGAGCAGTGAAAATGGCGTCACCCAGCTACTCAGTCTCTAGTATCAGAACTCTGTTCTCCCCAGTCAGCAATCGGACACTGGTCTTCTGTCTTCAGCTTTCGTCCACTCCCCGCTCTTTCACTGTCCGTGACCAAGCCCCAGGCAGTACCTCTCTCCTGAGTTTTGTCTCAGAAGCGGCTGTTTTCCCCGGCCCCTTACTTCTGAAGGAACTGCGGCTTTGACCAAGCAATGGCCGAATGAGCAATGGCCGAATGTCGACTGCACCCAGAAATGCTTGCTGGACCCTGCTGCTGCTGGTGCCCCGACACTGGCCAGATGCCAGCCCGCCCCAGAAAAAGTTTACAAGATAGTGTAGCAGCAGCGTTTCAGGGATTATGGACGATCACAACACACATCTGGCACCAGGCTTCAACCTTAACGACCTTGTTCCAGCACCAGCGAATATGGCCTATTTCTGGGTTTTGCTGGGACCAGGTGGCTTCAACAGTCTCTACCAAATGTCCTTCCAGCAGTGGAGCCGCTTTTCCCTGTGTGGCCTGAGAAACTCCCAGACCCCACTGTGTTCCTGGGGATTCGCCCTTCCCACCAGAGCACCGCCAGGTATCGAGCTGCAGAGTTGCAGACTTTGTGCTCCCCTTGTTTACAGTCTTAATGGAATTTAAACCCTGTCCTTTCTCCTTTCTCCTTTCTCCCTTTTTAGTTTAGTCCCTGTGGCTGTTTCCAATTTTCTGCTTTCTCTCCAGCCGCTTTTGGGGAGGGGTGCTTTTCCCGTATTCTCAGCCCCCCCGCCCAGTCTCCATCCTCTCTCTGCTCACAAAACCACCTCCCTTCCTGCTCCTTCTCACTCCCCAAGTTCACCTCTCCACACCCCATACCTGCTGAATTCTGTGCTTCAGGTTGTGCAGGTTGTTGTGTGAATCCTCCAATCAGTTTTCCAGGTGTGCAGGATGGTTTAGTGTTGGTCTGGCTGTATTTCAGGGATGTGAGACAGACAAAAATATTCCACCATCTTGGCTCCTCCCCCCATATTTCATTTCGTATACTGGAAATTTATGTCTTCTTTTCTTTATTGTATTGTATTCTGATTTATTTGCTCAATCTGGCTAGAGGTATATCAATTTATTTGATCTCAGAGCCAAATTTCAGTTTCACTGACTACTCTCTAAAATTGTTCTATTCTTAAAGTCCTTGTTTTCTTCAATTTTCTTTATTGTATCTTTCTGTCTGTTTGGTATGGGCTTAAAATGCTTTCCTTTTTCTAATTGATTAAGGAGATAAATTTAGATGACTAATAGAAGAACTTCCTTATTTTCTAATCAAAGTGCTTATTTCTATAAAATTTCCTCTAACCACTGTTTTACCCACATCAAACAAGTTTTGCCTAGAAAAAAAATTCACAGAATGAGGATTGAGTCAATTTAGACAGTTGAACTGATTCTGTAGTCTGTTGATGTTATTTTTACCTTCAGTTCAGAGCAACTTAAAATTTCTCCATTCTGTTTTCTTCTTAGGGTGTGGATGGTTAGGGTCTTTCTCACGATTTTCCTGTTCCAGTCTTTTGCCTTACACCTTCCTGTATGTCTGTATTGCAGATAGGCTCTTTCTACCCTCTTGTCCTTTTCCAGCAGTAGTCCCTCTCACTTGTTATTTGATACTTGCTAACCTGATGGTGGGTGTCAGAGAGGGTTCTTTGTTGTCCCCATTCAGTCTCATTCTTAGGCAGGACCTTTGTCCCTATGCCAGACAGGTGGTAATTTCTCTGTGACTCCTCCTCCTCCTCCAGCATTGGGAAATCACTAATGGTCTGGGACTTGGATAATTTCCTGCCCTTCCTGTAGGGTTCAATGACTCTTTTTTTATATTTCTCCCAGCTACTGTTGGTCTTGGATGCCAGGATTTGCTACCTTTTCCTCAGTAGCTTAAGGGTTGTGTTCCTTAGGGCCTATGTCAAATGTCACTCTTTTCTGTATTGGTGGCTATTCTCTTCTGTAGACCAGCACAGCCCAAGAGGACTTTCTCCAGTCTCTTTCCCACACCTTTTTTTCTTGTGAGCACCCAGCAGAAGTCCATGAAGAAGAACCTATAAGAGGTTTCTGTTTCCCCTTGAATCTCTAGCACTCACAATTTCTCTACTGTCTCATTTGCCCACATCCAACCTTTAGTAATTTGTTAAGCAGTTTAGTTTTGTTGTTGTTGTTTTGTTTTGGTTTTTAGTTTTTTTACCCTTATCTATCTATTTCTTATCTATTTGAATGGAGGTGCTGTCTTTCTCCTGAGGCCAGAGGTGAGTCAGTACTCATGTTCCATCTCTTCTGGAAGAATGACAACATACCTTTGATTTCAGGCTGTTTCCTTACTCTCTTCTCCACTCCCTGATGGTTCAAGAAAATTAGTATGCGATTTTAGTGTTTTATATATAGTTTTGCTATATAATTTTGCATTTTGATATTTATAACTTTTATACCTTCACTTTGAACTTTTAGTTATAAAATGAAAACAAATATTTTAATAATCTTACCAAACTCACTTATATTTTCTAGGACATAAAATACTAAACCAAATTAATTTCTTCTTAAATTTTCAATGCATAATAATTAAACTAGTTCTATGTTTTTAAAGTTTCTTTTCTTTTTTTACTGATATAATCTGCATGATCATTTTCCTATATAAATCCTACAAAGTCTTTAATTCATTTAAGATTTTCAAAATTTATTGAGGCCTACATGCTTCCCAGCTGGTCTGCGGTTTGGGGTTGGTATTTGCCTCATAAAGCAAAATAGAGGGTTTGTCTTTTGGGAAGTCAAAGTTGTCTCCTCTGAAAAAGCCTTGTGCGTAGTTGGCTCTGGCCTCTTCCAAGAATAAGGAGGCAGGGATTGAGACCTCCTGAGTCTGGGTTTTCAGCTGACGTAGAGAGAGGAGACAATGCTTATAACCAGAAGGTCCACAATTTGGTGTAATTACCTCCAGAAGTCACTATTAACACAGCTTGGGCTTCATGACCGCCACAGAAGTGGATTCCTTAACAATAAAATAATAATGCAGTTAAAAATGAACTAAAAATTTCCAACTTTTATCCCTGTGAGATTTTGCATTGGATATTACTTTTACAAAGTTTAAGTTTTTCCAAGTCAAAACTTTTAAAACTAGATTTGGGGAAGGAATGGTAAATTGTTATTTAAGTATCTAGGTAAGGGGCACCTGGGTGGCTCAGTCGCTTAAGTGTTGGATTTTTGATTCTGGCTCAGGGTGAGACGGCACCCACATCTGTCTCTTCCCTGAGAGTGTGCAGAGCCTCATTGGGATTCTTTCTCTCCCCTTCTCTCTCTGCCCACCCCCACTCGTGCGCTTGGGCTCGCTGTCTCCGTCTCTCTCCCTTTCTCCAAAAATAAATAAAGAAACATTTAAAAATATCTAGGTAATAAGAATTTTGTTTTGCACTCTATATTCAGTATGATCATTATCATTCTATGTTGATTATTTTTAGTTTGTCTAACTTTTCTGGGATTTTTGTAAATTTAAATTGCAGTGAATGGAGGTGGGTATATTTATGCTTACATCTCTAGTATATTTTAGTTTATGCATTTTACTATTAATTTTTCTGTTACTTACCTTTACAGTAATATTTATTAGGCATTGGCTAGAATTTATGTTTTTATTGTTGGAGCAAAGAACAACAACCACAAACAGGGCAAAAGCATTCAATAAGGACATATGGTATGGACAAAATATCTTGTTGTAAAGGGGAGATGTTGAGATGTCTTTCCAGGCTAAAAAAAGGGTATGAATAAAGCCTAACAAAGTGAAAGAATCATCAAATCAGTGACAAGGAAAAGAGTGGGTAGTTAAAGAAACTAACACAAAAGAAATAATGAGGGTTATATTGGGAAATAGGAGACAAAATGCTAAACATTTCAGGGTGGCCTGTAGAGTTTGTGAATAATAATTGAAAAATGAGCCATGTCGAGAAATAGTCTGGGCTGGTTTCTCAGCAACCTTCCCTCCTTCATAGAAATCTGGGAAGAGGTTTGCAAGCAGTATTTTTAGAGTACAAAATTTTCTTGGAAATATATTCCTTCTACAAATATGAATCAGCAGTGCTGTGTGGGAGCTACATACTTTTGCCTGAATCTTTCTTTATTAACAATAGTGTTGAGTCTGCATATACTAAATAAGTTAATTAATACGCAATCCTCAAACATGTCTTTGAAGGGGATATAGAGTTTTTATATAGAAGAGAACATAAATGTATTATTCACACACCCAAAATTTAACAAAGGTAAAACCAAGGATTTGTTTGTTATTTCACATTGACCAATATAAGTGTGTATGTGTGTGTGTGTGTGTGTGTGTGTGTGTGTGTTGGTTAAGAGAATTGCTGAGCAGTCATTTAGTCAGATAAATAGACTGCTTTCTTTTACATTTTTGAAATGGTCAGTGCATTTTTACATATCCAGAAAACCTTAAAGGTATGTGTATTTTGATTATGTTATTGGTACCAAAGTCACCTCTAATAATTTTTTAAAAAAATCTTTATTTTGAGAGAAAGAGAGAGAGAGAGAGCAAGCACGGGAAAGGCAAAGAGAGAAGGAGACAGAGAATCCCAAACAGACCCACACTATCTGTGTGGAGCCCAATGTGGGGCTTAAACCCACACACCATGAGATCATGCCCTGAGCCCAAATGAAGAGTTGGACGCTTAACCAAGTGAGCCACCCAAATGCCTTACCTATAATAACTTTTGGACACCAAATGAATAGGCCTAACTTTACATCAATCCAGACTAAGAGAAATGTATTTTCAAAAATTTGTGGATGAACATCACTCATTACTGATTCATCATAATTACCCCCATTTCTTATTCCATTTTCATTGCATTATGATTATTAACAACTCCCAATAAAGAACTCATAACCTAATACAAAAAGAAGTAGAAGGGGAATAATCTGATGTTCACTTGGTATGTGGGAGTTTTATCATCTTCATAAATTCAAGTCACCCATTCATTCGAAAATGTCTATTAAGTACCAGAAACAATGCTAGGCATGGGGGAGACATCAGTGAATGAAACTGATTAAATCGCTATCTTCACAAAAGTCACATTTATACTTGGGTGAAGTAGAATGTAAAGAAGGTATGTATGAATTGGTGATAGGTACAGTGGTGAATAAAATAGAGAAGGAATGGAAGATACGAAGTGTGTTTGTTATGAGGGGCAATTTTACTTGTCACTAAAGGACCAACTAAGAAAAATATTTAGCAGCGTTCTGAAACAGGTATGGGGGCAAACCACTCATATATATCAAAGAAGAGTGTAAAGAGAGTGGAGAAAACAACAACAAAAAAAATGATTTTGGTTCAGAAGCATGCCTGATCCGCTGATAAAAAAGTAAGCTATTGTCAGAGTTTTGGAACTGACTCTGGGATAGGAAGGTGTTAAAGGATCTGCCCAAAAGGATAAAGTGATATGACTGTTTCTGTGGGGTCACTCTGGTAGCTTTACAGAGAACCATGTGTCGGCAACCAGGAACATTAGCATTAGCTGGCTAATGAGTCATGATAATGGCCTGTTTCAATGTGTTTGCGTGGGGGCAGTAGAAATGGTGGAATTCTAAATATATTACAAACATGGAGACAGCAGATTATCCTGATTGGCAGGATGTGAGAAAAAAAGCAGAGATGATTTCATGATTTTTGTTTGTTTGTTTTTTTTTCTCCCTGAGTGACTGAAAAGATAGAGTTCCCATGAACAAAATGGGAAAGTCTGTGTAACAATAGCAAGTTTGCAGAGAAAGATCAATATACCAATTTTGGGCACATTAATTTTGAGTGGACAGAATGAGATAAGTAATGCGGATGAGAAAGATATCATATAGACAATTGGATATGCAAGTCTGAAATTTCAAGGGAAATCCAACTGAAGGTATAAAGTTTGGGGTGATTATCATCGTCATATATTTTTTATCAAAGTCATATTGGATAAAAATATCAAGTCAGTGAGAATAAACTTCCAAGTGAAGAGAAATTACCCGAAGAAGTCCAAGGGCAGAGCACATTTGAGAGTCAGGAGAAAAAGAAAAACCATCAAAGGATAATGAGAAGAAAGAATTCGATTACACTCACAATCATGGGTTACTTTTAAATTGCCAAGCATTTTAATATGATTTAATTTAATCATTGACAATGGTATAGAAGAAAGAATATTATATCCCTGATACAGATGAATAAAATAATTTGGGGGGGATCATCTTCCTCAAGATCACCTATTTTAGGTAGTGGAGATTGTATTTGAACTCTGATGTGGAATTTCAAGTCAAGTAAATTTCATTTCCCACTACTCACCTAAGTGATGATTCCTTCAGCATTTGCGTCTTTGGGTTCACTGGATGAAAATACCAACCTTGCACAGTGGCTTAAATATTGCTTCACGAATTTGCCTATCATCCTTGCTCAGGAGGCCATGCTAACCTTCTCCGTATCATTCCAATTTTGCTACACGTGCTGCCGCAGTGAGCACCGATACAGCTAGAACAATCTTCTGAGGTGACACACAAAACCAATAATTTTGGGAAGATGCTGAGGTGGGTGAGGAGGATGGGAGAATTTGAAACAACGGAAAGGAGATGGCAGGAAATACAGAAAGCTTGAGGCTCTGTAAAAGTAGGCTGGAATATATTGTTCAGTGAAATTTCTGGTTGTCAATTCAGGATGAGGCACTAAATTTCTGATGCAAAGATTACAAACATGATGTCTTTGTTAGAAGTGAGATGAATAGGAAAAAAACTATAAAGAACACAATAGCGGTTTTAAGAAAAGCTCAAGAAATAAGTAAATACCTGCCAGCTACATACTAGAGTTCATAATGGTTTAAAGATACAAATCGAATCCTGTGATATGGACACATCTCTTGTTTTTATGTTTCTTATGAATCCTCAAGTTCATAGCTCTCTCCATGATGGAATTTCAAATCTCCGTTTTATTCATTTTGTAGCTTCCTCATTCCTGTGAGCATATTATGTCAATTTTTATTAGTGTTTGGAATATAGATGCCTAATATCACAATAGATATATCAGTGAACTAAGAAGAAAAAAAAGAAAAAAAATCTTTCACTTAACTTTTTAATATTCATTGCTTAGGATCTCTTCTTGTCAGAATACTTTGGATGCTAATTTGTATTATAGATATGATTTGTTGAATAGAATTATTACATCTTGTAAATAAACATGTGTCCAGAATTTAGACCGAAATAGACCCTGTATGAAAAAGATGAGTTGGCAAAGTTATAAAATGTCTCATCTCTATTTGATATCTATCTACGATATTTCTGAATTTTATAATACCAACTTTCAGGCATGCACATGGCACAATGATGTCTCATAAAGCTCATTTTATCAATATTTATGAATACATTCTAAGCGTCATAAAACTTGCTAAAAGTTCACAAGAAGACAACAAAAATATTTCAGGACAAACGTAAAATTACAAGGGCAAGCTATGCTGTGGAAAATTCCAGGGCTGGTGAGAGGTAAGTATGATTCTGGAGTTCTTAAAATCCTAGTAAAAGTATCTGTGGGTCATGAAGGACCCACAACATAGCCAATCTTATGGCATTGGAAGCACCGTGAGGAAAATGCAAATTTTCTTGACAGTAGTCTCCATCTGACATTGTATTATTTTAATTGGGTCCTCTTTGTGTTGGTAAAAAAAAGCCTAAGGAGGTCATCTGACCTCCAAGATCAAGAAGTGGATTCTGGAATACGATGGATGATTGCCTTTGCTTTCCATTACTATGTTTTGTTTTAAACCAGTAGTCCTTAAGAGTAGCTCATGAACACCTGGGGGTCCCTAGGACAATTCCTGGCTGTTTGAAGATAATTTTTTTCCATAAAATTATGAGAACATTTTAAATTACATTGACACTTGCACTGATGATGAAAAAGCAGTGGTGATGTATTTTACTTGCTGTTACTTGAAAAAAAAATGTCTGAAAAACTATGGTTACTCAAACTTGGGATTTTGGTACACATGTTCTCCAAAGAAATGAAGAGAGCTTCTCAGCTAGCAGCAGTTGTTGATATAAATTGAGCTGTCACGTGAAAACTAGAACCTTGGAAAACTTTTAGCAACCACTGTGAGCTTGACAGCTTTTCAGTTCATGTACTAGTTTGCTATTGCTGTGTAACAAATTATCACAAACTTAGTGGCTTGAAATAATAATCATTTATTAGTTCACAGGTCCACAGGGCAGGAAGTTGGTATGACATAGCTGAGAGCTCAGAGTACATAGGCTGAAATCAAAGTGTCAGCCAGACTACATTCCTCTTTGGATCTCAAAGTCCTTTTCCCAGGTCACAAGCCTTTTGGCATAAGTGGTTGTAGAACTGAGCTCCCCACTTTCCCATTGCCCGTGGGCCACTGTCAATTTCTAGAAGTTACTCTCAAGTTCTTGCCATTTTACTCTCCCTTCCCATCTTCAGAGCCAATGATGGAGAATCTCCCTCTTATCAAATACCCTTTATTGATTGACCTCATGAGGTCAGTCTCATTTATCATATTCATGGGTGCAGCTCATCCTCGAGGAGGAGGAAAGCCGGGTGCATGCTGATGGTTGGGAATCTACCAACTCCCAGGCTCAGCACTGCATCATCCCTGAGCATAGTGTGAATTTATATCTTTGGATCTAGATCATAATTTTTCAACCTTCTAAATATAAACAATCTCACTGGACCTCTTCTCAGACAATTGGGTTATTCTCCAATCTTCTTGAAAAGCATTGCACTGTGCCTCTAGGAAGCTCATTTCCACCCTTATTTTGAGCTAATCTACATGCAGATGAAGCTAAAGGCCCAAAATATGAAATACCCAATCTTACTCTCCTTATGCGTGTCTTTTTAGCGACTTCAAGATAATTTTCAGATATCTACATTTCCATGAAACATAAAAGGCTAACCATACATAAGTGCTCTTGCTATTAGTATTTCTGAACATAAAATTCTAGCACCTCCTCCTTCTTAAGAATCTTGCAATATGGTAGAAAACAGAATGGTAAATAATCCTATTTCTAAATTATCCCTGCTCTCACTCGCATACTGGTGCTCCGAGTTTCTATATGATATGGAAATGATCTGTCCACGCACTGGTAATACCATTCATCAAGGGCTCACACTTCACTAGGTGCTCAATAATGATAATCCAATATATATATGAAGGCAGCCACATATGCAAGAATGTAAATGATCTCTAGAAGCTGAAATATATGAACCATATATATATGAAATATATATGAAATATATATATATATATGACATATATATATATTTCACCTATTTGTTCAACATTATATCTTAGTGCTAAATATGTCAATGTTACTATGGTGCTAGTATTATTCTAATTGTCCAGACATGGAAACTGAGGGCAGAGGAGTTGTATATTGTGTCTAACATTCCATGGTCTGTCTCACGGATAGTAAGGGGCAAGCCAGGTCGTCTAATTCCTGAGACCGAATTCTGAGTCTTTCCATCTTGTCACCCCTCCTAAATCTCATAATATAATTCAAAGATGTAAACCACCATATGATAAACACTATATGCAACTGTTTTTTTTCATAATATCAGAGATCCAATAGAAGACATAAGGAATCTTTTAATAACAATTCTCAGGAATAGGAAGAAGAATGGCAGGAGAAATGTATTAAATACCACCGTGGTATTTTTGTGAATTTAGTTGGACACTTTTATATGTAATTTCTGCTATAGCTAATATTCATACCTGTATTGTCTATTAATCTTCTTGAGTGTAATAGAAGACCAAAGGTCCAGATTATTATTTTTTTCTCTCTGCATCCTAGAAGTGAATCAGAAACTCTTCCCAGATATTCAAAGATATGTCATTGCTCATATAAAAGAAAATCATTCTTTTTTATATAATGCTAAGCAGTATTTCGCAATATCAATGTGTTTCCTTAAGTAAATCTCCATAGTTGCAGAATTAAGATCCCAGATGCTAACAGGGAATGAAATGACCTCTCAAACATTCCCCCACCCTCAGCATTGGAAAGTAATAATTTGGCTTTGATAATTACAACATGATGAAAAATGACATTTAGAAGAGACTCTGAAAACTAAGTGGTTCAGCATGACTTAAAAGACTGAGACAATAAGACCAAAGAGTTTAGATTAGTTGTTCAAAATCACACAGCTAATTAACCACAAAATATGAATTAGAACACAGATCTCCTGATGAAAAGCCTGCCTTCATCAGGTTTATGCGATATCCAACAAAGCCAGGATGTATTAACATAATCACATTTCATGACCATTCCCCATTATGTGAGCACCCGAAAATAAGAACTAGATTTTTAAATGTATTCTCTTTTCCTCCCTAACTTTCTTAAAATCAAGAGTTGAAGTGAAAGAAAATTATGTTCTATAAAGCATTTGTTGACTTGAATAACAATCATAAAGCCGTGAAAACAGAAACTTCTCTTAAACTTAATTATAGATACACTAGTAGTTCTTTGCAGTCTGTTCTTCATTTGCATGAATTATCTTTTCAAATTTAAATGTATTAAAAGAAGAAAAAGTGATTGTTAAACAAATCTACATACATTAGGCAGAGCTTTTTTCCCCCTAGGCTTTGAAAAATGCCCTACTCCTATTGGGGTTTGAAGACATAACAATATTAATTCACAAAGATTTATATAGCTTTGTGATTATGAACAGGGAAAAATGTGACAAAAGTCAGTTTGCAAAACAAAATCTTTAAAGTAAGCAAAAATTTCACATCCGTCAAAAACATTCAAGCTTGATGCTTTGAAACTCCAATTGCTAAGCCTTGGGCATAAAACAAGAAAACGATGAGGTTGGCTGAATAAAACACACATTCGCCAATAGTCGGCAGGTTTTGAAAAGGTTAAGATATGAATGTTAGGCTTTATATACATATAAATATGTATTAACCCTTGTCTATGGGTATTTACAATTATTTAGAGCTACCATTCTTCAGGAAAACGGAAAATACAAAAAAAATATTCACAGATTGAAAATGCCGTAAAAGAAACACTAAATGCAATATTTGGGACAAAATATTTATTCTTGTGATGGCCTTGAAGTATCTAGAAAGTGTTTTCAAAACTACACTTCTTGACACTGAATATTTAAGGAGAATTTGAAATGTAACTTTTGCTTTTACATTAAATGTGGAAGAGCGTTTCCTTTTTCTTAATCAAATGCAGTTTTACACCTACCAAGCAATGTTCAGAAAAAGCAGGGCTGTCACCAGAAAGCCAATTAAAGAGGGAGGCTGAAACTCTACTTGTAAAGAGAACTTGATGGGACAGATGCGGGATCTCGCAGCTAGGGATTTAGAGTTGGACCTTGAATGAAAGGGATCATTAGAGTTCTTATCAATGCAGTGTCACTTTGGAAGATGTCAGTTAGGACTGGCATTCTGGAGGGCTCTGTATTTATGTATGCCACTTATTAAACTAAAATATATATATATATATATTATCAACCAGACTTACTGTGGTGATTGTTTTGCAATATATAAACAGCAAAGCATTATGTTGAACAACTGAAACTAATATAATTTACATATAAATTATACCTCAATAAGAAAAAAATAAAGTCGTAAAGACAATTTATCAAGACAGCTGTAGTAAAGCAGTATTTCAATTGCTGTCCTTCCAAAGGCAAATATTTGTTTTTTGGACCAAATCAAGAATTCTGTGAAAGGTGTTTTATTATGTAAGAGCCTCAATATGCATTGACTCTGCCACTCCTCCTTACATTCCAAGTCATTACTTCCTAATTCTACCCACTTTACCCTTACCATATACCCCTATTCCACTATTATTTATTTTTGACATGAGGGTGCAGTGATGGCTTTATGATTTCATAATTATTTTAACAACTGGCACAACTTCTCTCAATTAGGAATTGTCTTTATTTGGGGAAAAAAGGACCTTGATAGGCTATTAATTTGGGACATAGGACGTCAATGGACATAGGACATAATTTGGGACATAGGACGTCAATGTGTGCTGGCTTGGGGCCAGTTGAAAAAGAAATGTTTGTGGTTGTTCTGTACACAAGAGAAAATGTGTTTTACCCAAAGAATGAAGGTTTTCTGGGTAGAAGAGGGAACCAGCAAGACTGAGGGAAACTGAAACAAAGTAATAATAAGGCCAGTGAAATTGTCAGTCTCCTTCCCACTCAATGCACTGAATAAAAGCCAACGGACATTTTTAAGAGTCATAATGACTCCAGTTCACGTTCAAAATATTTGCAGATACCAAATCAACCACCTTCCTGTGATACTTCAGGTTTTCTTTAAATCCTGCCATATGTTCCTATGTAGTGTAGGCATTAATGTTTTGTGGAAAATGAAGTAAGTGCTGAATTTCACATCTGGGTGTATTCTATGTAACGGGCAGAACATACTCATATCAAGGAGCCAGAGAAAACCTTGAGAATGTAAGTGCACGGGGACATTGCAGAAACGTTATGAGAATGCTAAATTTTTTAGTCCGTGGAATTCCACTGAGATTTTTTTAAACGTGAGAATTATACCTAAATATGACTTTAAAAATCCATATTTTCCTCCTCTGCATGCAGCTTAAAATGTGACACTCAGAAAATAATGCAAAAGTAAAAATATGAACCAACTGCTTAAAAGTTCTCATTTGGTCTGTGGTCAATTCATCTCGTTTATGTTTCCAGATATTAAACTCCATATATATATATATATATATATATATATATAATCTTAAAGACTAACACATTTGCATGAATGCTCTGTATTCTGAAAAGTTCTAATTTACTTTCAGCTCCAAAATAACTTAGTGTGTCTCACAACATTCATTTAAATGATCAGTGGGTGAGTTATTCTTTGAGAAATGCAAATTATCCATTTACTCATTCAACAAATATTTACTGACTGCTTACTACAGGCCAGATATTGCTGTAAGAGTTAAGTTTACAAAAATGAAGGAGACATACTCTTCATGTTGTATGTGCTCAATGACTAGTAGAATGACAGGTAAACAAATTTAGGTTTTTTTTTTATTTTTAAGCAAATTAAAACGAGTTTGATAACAATATGAGTAGTAGAATCTGAGTTGTTAAAGTTTGTAAAAATATGTAGATATGCAGGAAAACGCTGCACAGATACACAAACACTGTATGTGACGGGAATAGGGGCAGGAAGGGAGAGAAGGGAAACTATTGCTTTTTACATTTTACACTGTATATCTTCCTGTACTGTTTCGATGTATTTTGATGTATGTTAATGTGCACCGATGCATATATCTGTTACTTTTAACATAATATAAATATCATATAAAATACAACATATAATATAAACAATTTTATATAATATACAATTATAATAAACAATTATATATAAAGGCTACGAGGGAGAACCATAAGCAAATATCTCGCAAGTACTTCTTATAAATCAGTTAAAGTCTGTATTACGGACATTTTCTTATTTTTCCCTGAAGGTCTTTCTCTGTTCCAGAATAGCATTCAGGATATCAAGTTGCGCTTAATCTTTATGTCTTCCTAGGCTCCTCTTGGCCATGACATTGCCTTGGGCCTCACTTTGCTTTTCGTGACTTTGACAGTTTCGAGGATGACTGGTCAGATATTCTGCAATGTTCCTCAACTAGCATTTGTTGGATATTTTTCTCATGATAAGAACCAGTTTATGAATTTTGGGGGGAAAGCCACAGAGGTAAAGTGCCATTTTGACCACAACATGTCAAAGGTACATACGCTGAATGTGGCCTCACTGTTGACAGTAAGCATCTTGCTGAGATGATCTTGTCACGTTTCTTTATGATACAATTACTCTTTTTTGCCCCCTTCTTCAGTGTGGTCTTTGGAAGGAAGCTGCCATGTACAGCCCACACTTGAAAGCCTGGGCTCTTCCTGGAGGTAATGCCTGGCAAGATGTGTACGTGTGCGAGATAGAGGGTGAGGGGAGCTACATATGTGTGTGGCAAGAGGACAAAGACTCCCAAGAGTTTCTTGTCACTGTAAGTCACACGAAGCCTCCAGCAATTGGTCAAATTTCCACTTCTGTGTTTCCACTAGTTATGGCTCTGACAGTTTCTTCTCCATGTGAGCAGATCTCAGCCATGACTCTCTGGAGCCATCTAGGTTTCTAGATTTCAGGTGGCAATCTTCCCTGCAATATCCATTTATCGATACATCTGAGAAAAGTCATTGAGTTTGGGTTTGTCCAGCTTTCTCTTGTAAAGATGGTATACTGATTTGCTCGGGCTGCCATGACACTGTATTGGAGAGTGGGTGCCTTAAATGACTGAAATTTGTTTTCTCCCGGCACTGGAGGTTAGCTGTCTGAATTCATTGCGTCAGAAGGGATGGTTTCTTCTGCGACCTCCCTTCTTAGGTTCTAGATGACCATCTTCTGTCTTCTACCAGAGCTTTCACATGGTCTTCCTTCTGCATTATCTGTTATTTCCTCTTCTTACAAGGATGCCAGCCCGTAATATCAGATTAGGGCCGACCCTAGTGATCTCATTTTAACTTAGTTACCTTTTTCCTAAATATAAGGAGTAAGGATTTCAACATATGCACTTTGAAGGGACAGGGAGGTGCCAGTAAGCAAACTTTTAATATCAGTGTTCTATGCACTGTGCTCGGGTGTGCTAAATCTTTTTAGCAAAAGGCCCATAGTGAATTGTTACTAAAGATCTATATTAGCCAGGGTTCTACAGAGAAAGAACTGATAGGAGATATATATTTATACTATACCTACATCTATCTACTCTACCTAGATATCTAAAGAGATTTATTATAAGGACTTGACTCATTTGATTATGGAGGCTGGGAAGTCCCACCGTGTGTCCACTGCAACCTGAAGAAGCTCAAGAAAACCTATGGAATAGCTTGAAGGTCTGCAAGCCAGACAACCAATGGTCTTAACTCCAGTCTGGGTTTCAGAACCAAGAGTGCTGAGGGTACCAGAATCAGAACCAAGTAATTCGTTGTTATTATTACCTAAGCCAAAGAGGATAATCCCTTAAACAAGAGAGGAATATGATTTTATACTGTCTGGAGCTCACCTGAGTAAGGAGAGACAGGGGGCTGCCGGGTGTCAGAGTGGTCAATTAAAGCAACAAGCCATAAAGTATTAAGTCTTTAGTCACTTTGACGGCATCAGCAAGAGTCATTAAAAAAATGGAAAGAAAAGCCAACTCTATTTTCTCCCATTGAATGGTACACTGGTTAAGAGTCACGTGGATCAGCGTAGACATGGGGATTGTCTTACTTTTGAAGGAACCATGAACAAAAGGCTACACTCGTTTTATGAACTATGGGGAATTGGCAACGTAAAGAAGTACAAGTGGAAAAATAGTGGGCACTGAGAAAGAGTGGGGATAAGTTTAAGGTTTCTCCCTCATCCACCATAAGGGGGCCTCAGGGAGGTCCAAGAAGACCAATGCCCATGGCTTCAGATGAAAAGATCTAGGAATGAAGGCACCTGGACTAAACATGCAAATATCTAAAAGAGTAAGGCAGTCCATGAGGGCCTATTTCTATGACTACAACTCACCTCAGAGACTGTGATCCACTGGATGTGGACCAAGCTGGATATGAGAAGGACAATTTCCCCACCATGGCCTCCCAAGCCTTTACAATTGCCTATGATCAAGCCGGAAAAAATCACATGTAGGTTTTTAACCAGGAATGAGACTTCTCATATACCAAATTATCTCCAAAGGAATTGAAACTCCAGAATAAAAGCAATTATAATCTGCAATATTATGAAGGTTAAAAATAAGAAAGAACGTATTTAAAGACAGTTTGTACATTGTTTGAAAGTTTTGGCTATAATGCATAGGATTCCCTAATTAAGTGCATGCAAATATGCTTTCAAATACAACAAATTTACTAAGATTTTCAGAACAGTTATCTTTAAAATCGATGAATGCACAGCTGATTTTCATTTTAAATTGTGAAAGGAAATGTGGAAATAAAATTTGGTAAATTTCAGAATCATTGAAGAAATAAAGTGAACTCAGGAGGAATCTTTCTATTGCATTACAATGAGTAAACAAGTGAATGATCTATACTTTAAAGAGCAGTAGTTCTCAATCTTTACCTTAAAAAAAAAGCTTACAAAAATGCTTATTATGGTAGCCATTCCAGACTTTCTCATCAGTATAACACAGATAAAGCCTAAAAGTCTAAATTTCTAACAAACTCGTTGAGATAATTCTTATTTACACAGCCTTTGGACTTTGGGAGACATTTCTATATAATTAATTTAAATGGAACAATTTTATTATTCTGAAATGAAGGGAAATAGTTTGATACGGTGGGAAATAGTTTGATAAAAGTCTAGAAGCTTTTAGTAGTGTCTTATCTGAGGTCTGCCAATGAGTCTTGCTAAAAATCACCTAAGTAATCTCCTGAGTTTATAGCCTCTTCATTGTTAGAATATGTTCATTTAATTGCACAATTTCAGTGTTCCCATTAAGTTCTAAAATTCTATGTGGATAACTAAATTATGATATTATTATGGAAACGTCCTTTGACTACTTTTAGAACCACTCAAACTCTCACAAATAAGTGATTTTTTTTTTCAAATTTTGAATTGGCACCATTTTATTTAAACTATTTCTTGGATTTGAGAGGCATTCACAACCTATGTACGCAAAGGATACATTCCTGGAAATGAAAGTTCTCACTAGTCTATGGACTCCCTTTACTCATGACAGGGTGACCTTTGTGCTTATTCTTCTAGCTAAAAAGAATGACAGACTTTTCATGAAAGAACTTGACAAGGAGAGATTTATTAATTGATAATAACATTTGGAGTGAGGATTATCTCAGATTTCAATTTTATTTTCACTTATTTCTAACAAGTGAATTATAAGCAATTATTTTCTTACATATAGTGAATCCTGAAGTTCCTCATGGAAAAAATGAGCATTTGGTACAATAACATTTTATTTTAATTTTATCCAGTTGACTCTATTCGTTTCAGAAACAATATAGAGATGTGGTCAGGTACAAAGTGTTCACATGTCAAACTGCCCTATTAAGATCCAAACTATAACTTTCCTGCTGAAAAATATTGGACAAGTGCTTAATCATCTGTAGATATAACTCAGTTTTTCAGAATCTACAAAATGAGGATGTTAATAATAGTGGCTATCATTTGCTTTTCTGTAAGTTGATCAGAGTGCTCCCCATTGAGAGCTTACTTTAGCTTATAGAACATACACTAAAACATATTTTGAGTCAAACTTGATCGAATTCATACATCAACAAGCAAGCACGGCGAACATCACACTCAAGTACACTAATTTTCCGAACCAGTACGCTTAAACACACAGATAAGTGGCCAGTCTTATGCCAAGTCATTCAAGTGTATTAGGACACAGGAAGCCAAATTTGTCCCATTTCTAAATATTCACCACTGTAGACCAAGTTGTGTCATATTCAATAAAAGTAAAGCATTGCAAGGAACCTGACATTCCTATAAGAAACATCCTTGGTATTAAGGGTCAATATTTCTCAATCTTCATTATAACCTTCTGCCTATGGAAAATCTGCCTGAGGCAGCTCAAACATTTCACACCCAAAGTTTTCTTTCTGCACAGAAACCTCAATGTATCAAGACTAAATGTACATATGACAAAATTGTGATCATAACAGCACAGCATCGTAACCTAATGTTTTATAGAATCTCAATAGACAAAGGAAAGGATTTGTAAGGATTTGTCAAAACAAATTTCTACATAGGTAACCCGAAGTCCCTTAATACGAACTTCCCAAATCTCTGACTGTGAATGTGATGATATATCACCTTTGTGATTATGTAACTTTACATGGCAGATGTAATTAAGGTTATGAGTTGACTCTGAGTTTTAATCAAAAGAGAGAGCATTAGGGTACCGCTCATCATGTGAGCTATTTAGAAGAATTTTCCTCGGCTGATGGCCAAAGGGAAACTCACAGAGATTCAAAGCAGGAGAAAGACTTGAATCATCATTACTGATTTGAAGATGGAGAAGGCCGGGGCGCCTGGATGGCTCAGTCCGTGAAGCGTCCGACCTCAGCTGAGGTCGTGATCCCACGGTTCATGAGTTCGAGCCCTACATCAGGCTCTGCGCTGACAGCTCCGAGCCTGGAGCCTGCTTTGGAGTCTGTCTCCTTCTCTCTCTGCCCCCTCCCCCACTCGTGCTCTGTCTCTATGTCTCTCAAAAATAAAGAAATGTAAAAAAACCAAATTTTGTTTGAAGATAGAGGAGGCAGCCATATATGCAAGAATGTAAATGATCTCTAGAAGCTGAAGATAGCCCCCAGAAACAGAGACATTAGAACACAGCTTTAAGAAGTGGATTCTGTCCACACTTGACATGAGATTGGAAGCAGATTCTTCCTCCAGATCCTCCAGATAAAAGCCCACCCACCAGATACCTTAATTTTGCCTTGTAAGATTCAAAAGCAAAGAACTCAATCAAGCCTGCCCAGAGTTCTTACCTGCAGACCCGTGAGCCAATAAACAGGTATGTTTTAAGTTGCTAATGTATGATCATTTGTTACATAGCAATATAAATCTGATATGGAACCCTTGGCATTCAGGCATGCGGAGGAAGTCATCAACAGAATGTGACTATCTGGTGATGCACAAGCTGGACATAGGCAATCAGAAGCTCCTCATCCTCTCCCCTGTCCTGGGAAAGTACCTCTGACTTACTATTCCCAGAGCCAGAGCCATTTCAAGGAGGCAGCCTTGAGAGATTAATTAATGTGTTGTCAGGAGCATCTGCACGGTGTATGTAACTAAACCCCATTAAGGCTTCTCTACAAACTTTTAAGATTCTGGTGGGTGAATGTGGAGATGTACTCATCTTGTGGATCACCCAAGATAAACCTCATATATAAGTTCCCTCACTTATTAAAAGTGCTACCTACCAATATGGCGTGGTCTTTCTTCCATCTCTCCTTAACCTCTGTGTATAAGAGCTAGTTTCCAGTTTCACCTGGGTAACTCCCAATGTTGAGAACCAACAAGATTTTCTATGTGTTTTTCCTGACCCACTTAATGCAGAAGTGGAGCTGTGAATATTAGACGGCACCTGTACTACTGGTATATTGAGTTCTACTTCATGATGCCCACACCTATTGGCCTGAGACTTCGTTTATACAGTCAAAGTTCTGACAACATTCTTGGATACCTGGCAAGAATATCTGAAGAGTCCCTCTTTTTGTAGTAAGCACATATGCATTTGCTCAGATATTCTTCTGCTCAAATAAACAACTCATCTATTTTTGTTTTGTTTTCTTTTGTTTTGTTTAATTTCAGTGAAATTGGGGAAGGTGGTTAACCTTTTTGATACACTTTTCATTTTTATAAAATGTAGCTAGTAGTATCTATGTCATAATATTTTTAGAGAACACATTGAAATATGGCATGTGTAAGGCAAATAGAGCAAAACTCTAAAATGTAGAAACTAGCAGATGGATATTAGGCTATTCGCTGCACAATTAGTTCACCTCTTCTGTGTGTCAGGAAATGTTCATCATTGAATTGTTTAAAATAAAGCTATTGCAAAGTTTGAGCAAGAGATGATAGGTGTGTGGGCCTAGATGGCATTGAAGAGTTAAAACTATTTGCAGATGGCATGATTTTATAGATAGAAAATCCTGAAAATACACTTAAAATCCTGTTATAACTAATAAACAAATTTAGTAAAGTTGAAAGATATAAAATCAATACAGAAAAATCTGTTGCATTTCTATACACTAATATGAACTATCAGAAAGAGAAATAAAGAAAACAATCCCATCTATAATTGCATCTAAAATAATAAAATACCTAGAAATAAATTTAACCAAGGAGGTTAAACCTGTATATTGAAATGTACAAAATATTAATGAAAGAAATGAAGAAGACACAAAGAAATGGAGAGATATTATGTGCTCATGGATCAAAAGAGTCAATACTATTAAAAGGTCATTCCCAAAGCAATCTACAGATTCAATGTAGTCCCTATAAAAATTCCAATGGCATATTTCCAAGAAATAGAATAATCTTAATATTTGAATGACACAAACAAACAAAAAATAAACAAATGAAAAACCAATGAACCAAAGGAAAGAATAAAGCTGGAGGTATCATGCTCCCTGATTTCAAACTATATTACAAAACTATAGTAGTTAAAACAGTATGATATTGACATAAAACATACAGATAGTGGAACAATTGAAAGCCCAGAAGTAAATCCAT
The DNA here is from genome assembly GCF_016509475.1 of Prionailurus bengalensis. Classification (NCBI taxonomy): domain Eukaryota; kingdom Metazoa; phylum Chordata; class Mammalia; order Carnivora; family Felidae; genus Prionailurus; species Prionailurus bengalensis. The sequence goes on along the minus strand of NC_057344.1, from coordinate 183,906,077 downwards.
GCATATATGGTCAATTAATTTACAACAAAGAAACAAAAAATACACAATGGAGAAAGGATAGTCTTTTCAATAAATGATATTGGAAAAACTGGTCAGACACATGCAAAAGAATGACACTTGACCATATTCAAAACCTACACCATACACAAAAATTAACTTAAAATGGATTAAAGACCTGAATGAAAAACCTGAAACCAAGGGCCCAATGTTCTAAATATATGAAGAACTCATACAACTCAAAATAATTAAACAAACAAAATCAGGTTAAAAAATGGACAAATCTGAATAGAGATGTTTTCAAACACCTAGAGATGGCCAATAGATACAGGAAGTGATACTCAATATCATTAATAATAAAGGAAAGGCAAATTAAAATCACATTGAGATATTGCCCCACACCTGTTAAAATGGCTATTATCAAAAAAGTAAGAAACATTAAGTATTGGCAAGGATGTGGAGAAAAGGGAACGCTCTGTTCACTTTTGGTGAAAATGTGAATTGTTGTAGCCACTCTGAAAAATACAATGGAATTTCCCCCCAAAAGTATAAATAGAACTAACATATTACCCAGCAATTTCACTTTTAGTTATTTATCCTAAGAAAACAAAAACATTTATTCAAAAAGATATATGCCTCCCTATGTTCATTACAGCATTATTTACAATAGCTAAGATATGGAAAAAATCCAGAGTATCCATTGATGGATGAATAGATAAAGAAAGTGTGGTATATACATACAATAGGATATTATTGAGTCATAAAAATGAATGAAATCTTGCCATTTATGACAGCATGGATGGACCTTGATAGCACTATGTTTAGAGAAATAAGCCAGAGAGAGAAAGACAAATACTGAAATACTGTAGGATCTCTCTTATATGTGGAATTAAAAAAAAAATCTGAGTATAGACAAGAGATGATAAGTGCTTGGGCCCTGGTGGCATTCACTGGTAGATGGAGAGTTTGGGCTGAACTAAAAGATGCTGAGAAAATAAATTTGCCTGGATTTAGTTATAATTCATGTACCGGAATCAGGCAGGTGGCAAGGTTTGTTCATAGGTTCTGGGCTTGTACAATTGGTATTTTGAAAGTACTGTTAACACGTCTTTTGCATGGGAGAATGACTTGGCTGGGGTGCGTTATGGTTTTGGGTGCAGATATGTTAAATCTGAGGTATTTTAGAATCTAAGAGTTAAACTCATCAAATCGAAAATCCACCATTATTATAATGTTCACTTAAATATTCAGATCTCTACTGGCTCCGATAGACAAGAAACCATACATAACCAAATATTGGTAAACCACGTAATTGATCACAAAAAAATATGAGTTGTTTTATAGTATTTTTCAACAAAGCTACACAAAAAAGCAATAAGCTTTCTTCTTCACTTCTTCTAAATAAAATCGGTTGGTGAACACTTAGCACTCTAGATAATGTTAAAGAATAAAACAATAAATAACGGATGGGGACCTAGAATAAAGAGTGGGTTAGGTAATGTTTGAAAGGTACAAAAGTTTTAGGCAATTATAAGGTTTGAGGACACAGTCCGCACAAAATTCCTCTTACTTGTGATACCACTTGCAAGAGTGGGGGAGTTTCCAAAACCACTGTCAGTTTTAATAATTCACTAGAAAGACTTATGAAACTTACTGAAAGCTGTTATATTAATCGCTATGGTTTATCACAGGAAGGGATACAGATAAAAATCAGCCAAGGGAAGTATATGGAGCAGAGTCAGGTAAACACTAAACATAGAGCTTTCATTGTCCTTCCCCCATGGAGGCATGATTGCATTACTCTCATGGCATCAATATGTGACAGTATGCATGGAGAGTTGCCAACCAGGGGAGCTCAAATGACACTTGAGGTCCATTATGTGTCACGATTAATTAATTGATTGCCCAGTGTTTTAGCTCAGTCTCCAGGTCGTCTGACTGTGTGACCCAAAACCCCTACCCTAAATCATATTATTGATCTTTGTAGCATGATTAACCCCCACCCTGAACAAAGGTTATTATCAGGCATGACATTTTGAGTGTAGAGATTAGCTTCTAGAATCTGAGGGCAAAGGCTAGATCTCTTTTGGGACAAAATTAAACATTTTATTATACTCAGGTTTTTCAAGGAAGAAATATGGGCACCTCATTATTTTATAAAACTTACTGGCATCTTGGTCTAGTATGCTATGGTATAAATGTGACAGAGTTGTTTAAAAATTCCATCAGTGCTATTACAAAGTCTGGCTGGCATAAGGTACTCATTACTTCACAAGCTCAGGAAGAGTAAGTGCATACATTATAGACAAGATGATCATAATTTAAATTATCTATCATGTTAAATGATCTTATTATGTAATTTGCCTCCGCTGAATTCATGCTGCCTTAAATCAATTGGTTGGTAGTATTACGAAATATATTGCAGTTTCTAAATTGTTTTAAAAGTATTTTCATGTTGTTAATCAGGCAATATTCACAGTTAAGTTGGAAGAAATCAGCAACTTTTGTTAGAATATTAGGGAATTCATCTGGCCTACCCCTCACCCCCATTTCCAACTCTGGTTAAGCAAGATTAAGGTTCAGTGCAAAGTCATTACCTGCGAATAGACAATTTCATCTAGATTACTATTGATGTATCCTTCTCTGGCATCTCTCTTACTATTCAGATTCCTAGTGCCTTCAGTTTAACAAACCTCGTCATCTGATAGAACAGATAGATCTCTCTAGTGTTCATCAACCTTTCTGTTCCTCACAATGAATTCCTTCCTTCCTTCTTTTATTTAACAAACATTTACTGAGCACCAACTGTATGTAAGGTTATAAAGATGCATTCACCACAGCTGGTGTTAGGATTCAGTGAAGGAAAAAATATGCGAACAATAATACAGTCAAATAAATACTACGGGATTTAAATACAAAGTCCTGAGGGTCCTAAAGAAAAGATGGACCAACATGTTTGGGATTGACATTGGAAATGCGTGTAATTGTGCTTGGCCCAGGATGAAGAAAGGAAATTTACCAATAGAAGATTTGGGAGAATTTGGGAGGAGCATTAGAGGTAAGAGGAAGTAGGGGTGGAGGATGGGGTAATGGAACATTCTACTGAAGAAATCAAATGATTACAGTGGAGGGTCTGGAAACAGGTACTCTGTTTGCAGAACTTCAACATGTCTAGATTTAATGATTACCTCAAAAGAGGCAGGGGACAATGAATGAGTAAAGAGAAACAATTACTGTTACAGGTGATGGGAAGCCATTGAAAACTAAACAGAAGACAAGCATGATCATAACTGTGTTAGAAAGATTAAGAGCAAAAATTTCCATTTCCATAGGGTAAGAGAAGGATGGTGTGACTTCCTAGTATAAAACTTTCAATATCTAATATTTTTTTGAAGGTAAAATTTGTAATCCTTATAATTGCATCATTTTCTTGCAGTTGTCCACCCATACTGCTTTTGGCTCATAGATTTGGTTCAAACCATACTGAAATTTAACTTAGTTGTATCTTCTACCATTGGGTTCTAAAAATAGAGCAAGTATTAGAGTAGATTGATGTTTCTTTTGTCAAAGAGAATATCAAACATAAAAATAACATTGAACCAACAAATATGAAAAAAGCCCATTAACTGGAATTATCCTTATGTTTAATATTTAAAATAATAGTAAATCCTTGTTGCAGGGAGATAATTGTGAAACTCTCTGTTTACCTTTCTGGAATCAGTAAAAATTTGGCCTGATTCCTCTACTAAAGGACACATGGCACAGTAATTCACATTTATTGATATCTTCATTACCTACAAGATCCTTGTTAATAAAAAATAACAAATTTGAATTGTTTTCTCTTAATTATGTTTGACAAAGAAAAGAGTATATAATGATGGCAAAATAAGACATTTTAGTGAATTCCTGTACATTAAGTATATTATATATGGGGTGTACATATATACCCACACATATATCCTATATATATATATATATATATATATATATATATACTATATCATGCATAAATATAGATCTTATGTATGTTTGTATATACATACATACATTCATACTCACACATAGTGACATTTTAGAAAGTTCTAGAGTTCATTCTAGAGTGTTCCGGTTAATGGAGTTATGAATTTTATTTTGATTATGGTCAGTTGGTGAGAAAATGTCAAAATTCCTAGAAGTGTTCAATAAAAGGGCTTGTACGAACAATAGCATGTTGTAATAGAAACAGTACCAACTTGGTATCCAGAAGACTGAAATTCTAATGATGACTTTGACACTAAAGTCTTTGTGACTGTGAAGCAGACAAATAACTTCCCTTCTCTGGTGGTTCAGTTTTCTTAATCATAAATTAAGGATATTGGAAATGTGGGGTTCAAAACAGATTTCTTCTAAAGTTTATATTGTTTAAAATATGCTTCTATAATTTTAAGAGTTAATTTTAAGAGTTTCAAAGTGGGCTGTAATGTATTCTTAAAGTTTTCAGACAGGATGTAAAACAATGCTTATGGTATGAGAATTATAAAGAAGCCTAAGGTTGACGTTAAAATTTTAAAACAAAGAGCAGGAATTTTAAAAAGCAGCAGAAATTTCAACACATGACATTAACGTGGGAGGAAGAGTAAATAATAAAGAAAAATACAGCAAGCTACATGCAGACTTAGATCTTTTAAATGCTAAAAGATGAAAGCTATTTCAAAATAGCTTTAACTCAGAGCAGTGACACATTTCTGCAAAAAGGAATATCAAGCAACTGTATATCATTAAGTCTAAGGTATCAAAAGTAAAGTATAAAGGTGAATCTATGTACATTATTAAATGTGAGTGACTGGTAATAAGAAGTAACAAGATTTAAAAAAGACTGTAACATTAAGAAGAAAGAACAATTGTAATTAAGTAGGGCAGAGAGAGCCTACAGAATCAGTAAACACTGATAATCTCAGTAATAGAAAAAAAAATGAAAAAACTAGGTGAAAGATTACCATCAATGCTACTTGTAATAAAACTGTAAGTAATTTCCATTAAGTATAATTTATTAAAATAGGAAAAACAAATTTTGTCTATTTGTCAAAGTTTAGGAACCTTCCTGGAAATTATTGTTCATGTTTTTTTGTCCAATCTCAGACCAGTTGAGTAGGTAGATCCTGGCTTCCCTATGTTCTGAACCTAGATTCATATACATGTTGATCTTCAATACTATGGATTATCAAATATTAATCCTTGGCGGTAATTGGACCATGCTTTGAACAAGTCTTAACATTCATTCATGCAATCTTGCACCACAGATCCTATCTGGGATAATCCTCCCAAGGATGTCAAGAGAACAGAGAACAAACCCTACCAGAATTATATGCACTTGTTCAAGTTCCCCTTCTACAATAGATTTTCTCTGTTGTTAATGTTGCTTTTGGTACTAATTTAATCTTATTTCATTTATAAATGAGCATGCTTGTTTTAGTGTGTTTGAGAACAGAAACAAAATCAAGAATAGATGCATCTTTCCTGAGAACTTTCGCACCTGTTTATTTGGAGGTTCAAGATTCATCATGTGCCTCCTGCCTAAATCGCTCCAGTATTGAATCACATACCACGTGAGAAATAAGTTATGAGGAGAAGCTAGAGATCAATGTATGAATTTTATTAGGGGTAAAACTAGTTAAAGATTGAGACTTGGATCAGTGGGAAACATGCCTCCTAAGAACGGCTCTCCCCTCTCTTCACCCTCGGTATTTTTGGTAGAACTGCTTATCGTCAAGTCCTTGGAAAAGGATAGAGGAAAAGAGAAGGACTGAGCAATGTGGCTTCTTGTTTTCTTTTTCCCAACCAGACAAATGAAGAAGAGTGTGGGTTATAGGAGGCTGCACGTGTTCTTTCTAGTTGATTCTTTTGGGCAATGGAAAGAAGTTCCTTTCCATGTATGAGGAATGTGAGGTAAGTTCTCACCCTTACTCCCCCAAATTTAGGACTAGTCCATTTTGGGATTTCTCCGGACCCCAAGACAACATTGTAATGATTACGCCATTTGAGTGAATCTGACTAGAACTCCTTTGACATTCTTATTTTGCTTTTTAATCATGTTACCTTTAACTTTTTTGTCACCTGTCACGTGTGACTCTTGTAAAGAGGTGTTTGTGTGCAGATAGATGATAGGTAGATGGATGGATGGATAGATAGATAGATAGATAGCTTTATCATCTGAGAATTTTTCTCTTTATTATAATAGTCAGTTTACTTTCAACGTAATCAGTAATATATTGGGTTTTGATCTACCATATTTCTGTTTTCTATTTTTCTCATGTCTCATTTTAATTACAATTTTTAATGTTTATTTATTTATTTGAGAGAGGCAGAGAAAGAGACAGAGAACATGTGAGCACACCTGGGGGAAGGGCAAAGAGAGAAGGGAGAGAGAGAGAATCCCAAGCAGGCTCCACACTGTCTCTGCAGAGCCTGAGGCCAGGCTAGATCTCAGGAACCACGCGATCACAACCTGAGATGAAAAACAAGTCAGATGCTTAACTGACTGAACCACCCGGGCACCCCATGATTTTTAATCTCACATGCATTTTATTTTCTTTTTAGAGACATTATCATATTTATAGCCAATGTTCATTTCCATTCAACTACTTACCAATCTTTTTCTTTTACTTTTTGTATTTTCCTATATTTTTAGGTTCCTACCTAAACTCATTTTGCTTTGGCCTAAAGAGATCCCTAAGTATTTCTGCTAGGGTAGATCTTCTCATGACAACTTATATCAGGTTTTTATTCATCTGGAATCACTTTATATTGTCATCATTCTACATACTATTTATCCTAGAAAGATTTCTGACTTAGTAATTTTTTATAGTACTTTAAAAATGTCATGCAATTGTTTTCTAAATTTATTATTTCAGTTTAGAGGTCAGATTTTTTTTCATAATATATAATGACATGTATCCACCATTATAGGAACATTTGAAATAGTTTTATTGCCCTGGAAATACTTTGTGCTCTACCCATTCATCCCTGCCTCTCTCCTAATTCCTGGTAACTATTAATCTTTTATATTTCTTCGTAGTTTTCTCTGTTTCATAGTGCCATTTAGTGGGGCTCATACAGTATGTAGCTTTTTAAGACTGGCTTCTTTTCCTTATGCATTTATGATGGCTCCATGTCTTTCCATGGCTTGAAAGTTCATTTATGTTTAATGCTGAATAACATTTCATTGTCTGAATGTACCACAATTTATTTAATAATTCACCCATTGGAAAAAAAAACAAAACAAACTTGATTGCTTCCAAGTTTTGGCAATTATTAGCAAAGCTTCCATAAACATCTGTATATGTTTTTGGGTAGACATACGTTTTCAGTGAATTTAGGTAAATGTCATGTAGTAAGATCCTCTTTTTAAAGAAGTGTGTGTGTGTATGTGTGTGTTGAATATTTTATCTTGGTCTTGGGTTGTCAGCCATTTTACAAAGAAAACCCTTTTTGTGTTTTGCTGTACTTCTTGAATCCTCATCTGTTACTTTTGGGAAATTTTCATCTATTACTTCTCTATTCTCTCAACATTCCTTTCTGGGACTCAATTTAAAGGCGTTTTTACTTCCTTCCAAATGTTTGTTATACTTTTCATCCCCTCTCCTCTCCAGTCTTTAGCCTTTTAGCCTGTGCATTTTCTACTTTATATATAAGTCCTGGCCTCTACATGTGTAAAACCACTTGAGAGTTCATCCTGTCCCATAACAGCAAGTGAGTGGGTGAAGAGAATCTTAATGTACTCAGAGGCTGAACTGACTTGAGAGTTGGGTTAAATTGTTCATAAGGCTTGATGCATTTGTCATTTCCTTTATCCCACTTTGACTCACTGTCTCCAAACCAAGAGAAATCATAAAATTATAGAAAATTAGATATTTGAAGTATCTTACAGATCATTAACCAAATTCTTTCATTTTTACAGTAAAAGGAATATCCAAGGAAAGTGTATTACTTAGCAAGATTTTATACAGATATTAAGTGAAAATTCCCAAACTAGAACCCAAATGTGTTGCCCTTTGATGTGCTGTTCTTACATCTACTGAAGGTGTCAGTTTTGTGCTTTACTCGTGCACCTGTCACGATCTTGTTGCCTATTTCAGAAATCAACCCCCATTAACTTAAGCTGATATACAATTTAGTAGAGTTCTATATCTGAGCTCATGAAATTATTGGAAGTTTGGAGAGCAATGCCCAGAAAATTCTCTGTGTCTGAGAAGGCCATCAGAGAGTACGGGCCACGTCATCTGCACGAGCAGTCTGCCTAGAGTCACTGTGGTGCCTCCAACAGTGGGCCTCCTGGATCTTGCTAGATGCCACCACAGTGAACAAACTCAATATTCTTCAGTCGTCTATGCTGATTCAATGACAGCTCAGTGTTCTGGGCAAAAGCAACTAATTAGACAAGCTTTAGTCACATGAAGTTTCCATAGTAATCCAGAGTGCAAAGTAAAGAATTATAAGGTAATATTTAAAAAATTACATACATATATATATAAATATATTATATATACCATATATATATTATACATATATTATACACATATACATTATATACATATAATATATACATATATTATATATACCATATGTATACATATATATATACATATATATATATATATATATACACACACACACATACACACACACACCATTACTTTAGTGTGGCAGATAGAGATCTTTCAGTCAAGAGAGTGTTTTTTTTTTCATCTAGAACCAGAAGTATAAAAAAAAGAATTAGACAATTACTAGGACCTCTGATTTCCTTCCTTTTCTTATCTGTAAACTATGGATAATAATGCTTGTGTTTTCCTAACTCATGAAAATATTTCAAAAATCTTAGATGTCATACAAAGTAAATTAAACATATAAAAACTTTGTGTGTGTGTATGTTACCACAAGATAAAGGCCATCTTACTTAAATTAACAAAGGCATCGTACATTTCTTTCTTTTTCCTCATACCTATCTTACCTATAAACTAAAAGTGAACTCTGGAAAAATCAGCAAAGCTTTCATCAAAATTGCAGTAATACAGGGCTCTTGCGTTGCTTCATCAGTTAAGCGTCTCACTCTTGATTTCAGTTCATGTCATGATCTTATAGTTCATGAGTTTGAGCTTCACATCAGGCTCTACAGTGCGGAGACTCCTTGTGATTCTTTCTCTCTCCCTCTCTCTTTGCCTCTCGCCTGCTCACTCTATCTCTCTCAAAAAATAAATAAACTAAAAAACTTTTTTTAATAGGGGTAATAGATTCAAGCAACCATATGTTGATTTTTAAAATATCTTCAATACATGTGAAAACCATAATGTCTGGTTAAACACATTTTCTGTAGCCTAATGAGGTCCATGGTTTTAGTCTCACTTGAATCCCTGTATCCAAAATTATTTTCATTATTAATGAGGCAGCATATCAATGTATGGATTTCAGTTTTCTTTATCAGTTGTAAGAAATTCTAGTTTCTAGGACACCATTCTTACATCTTCTGTCCATTGTCCATTATAAACATACCTTGTGACCAATTACAAAGCAGAATAGATCTGTGTGGCAATGGGATATGTATTGGATAAGAGACTATTCACCCTGTAGAGAATCTCAGAAAAGAGGTCAATGAGTAACAGATTATTAGACTGAACTCTTTTATTTTCCTCTGTCAGGTGTTTGTTCTGTCTAGACTGAGATTCATGAGCATTGTTGCGGAGCAAAATTGAAGTACCATTATCATAAGCTGCTTGATAGTTATTTTTCACATTTTTTGATTGAAACCTGTCTGAACAAAACATACACATACAAAACCACTCGCAGACATAGTTCTTTTCTGGGTCAAAGTTTTCCTCTGTGTTTATCAACCTTTGGAAATATAATATGAGTAAATCTATCTTCTAAAAATATATTAGTATCATAACACACAAGGTGATTGTGGGTGAACATTTTATAAATCAACAATTCCAAAAGTAGCACTTTCATTTACACGTTCTGCATGAAGAATTGTACTGTATTTTAAGAAATGAATTTACATATTGTGATGGTTGAGTTTATGTCTCAGCTTTACTGAATCACAGGATGCCCAGATTTCCGGTTAAGCATTATTTCTCTGTGTATCTGTGAGAGTGTTTGAGGAAGAAGTTAGCATTTGAATCACTAGACTAAGCAAAGTGCATTGCCCTCTTCAATGTGAGTGGGCATCGTTTCATCCACTGAGGGCCTGAATAGAACAAAAAGGTAGAGGAAGGGAGAATTTGCCCTCCCTCTGATTGCTTGAGCTGAAACATTGATCTCTTGTGCTCAGCACTCCTGGTTCTTATACATTCAAACTCTACCTAGAACCTACTCCATCCACTCTCTGGCTCTCAGGCTACCAAGCTATACTCCTTGTCTTCCTTGGTCTCCATCTTAAAGATGGCAGATCATGTGACTTGTCAGCCTCCATAATTACGTGAGGCGACACTTTATCATAAATCCTTTTATGATTATGAGTCAACAGGTAACAAACAGAACAGATGGCTACATTTTCTTTCTGAAACCGTATCTTCTAAAATTATGTTGCAGAAAAGAAAATAGAAATAATTGAATGAACATCTCCTTATTTTCATAGGCAGCGAGACTTCCAAAGTTTTTCTGTGTAAAAAATTTCCAAGAACAGATGAAAAGCTGTCACCTCAAAATTACCCTGAAATGAGAAACAAATAGTGACCTTTGTCTTTGCATAATGAGTCATTAACAATAGACAGTAATATCATGAAATACATATTATATTAATAATCTTTGTTTAATATTTGACATTATGCCAGGAGACTAATGTATTTATATTTACTAAAATATTAAGACATTTCTACTGTACTTTCTGAATAACATGGTTAAAATCATTGATATATTTTGTTATGATAAAGCATTAACCATGTCTTATTTTATTTAAAAAAATCATTATGAAACAGAATCATTAGAAATCCTGGTTGAAAATGAGACCACGTCTTGGGGAGTTGGAGGATGCTTTATACGAATCAGTTTGGTGCTAATATAATCACACACCTTTATATTTATATATAAATAGTATATACCTTAGAAAACATAGTGTATAGATCCAAAGTTTGGAGTTTGGATATATACTCCCAAAATCACAAAAGCCAAAGACGTAAACTGAAGGCATTATCACCATTACTGTCCTATGATTAAGCACACATAAGTTCCATGCCTCAATGCATAAAACTGATCCGGTCCTACGCCTGTCATTCGAATCTCCACTGATACTTTCTAAGTATGCAAAATCGTAACTCAAAATCAGTTTGAGAGAAAGAGTTCTAACATTATTCAACATCTAAAGTTTTAAGACTGTTTATGTACATAGACAATTCAAGAATCTAAACCTGAAAATGTTACTTTGTATTAAAGACTGGATGGAATTCAGGGGCTTCTGGGTGGCTCAGTTGGTTAAGCATCCGACTTCGGCTCAGGTCATGATCTCAGGGTCCGTGAGTTTGATCCCCGCCTTGGGCTCTGTGCTGACAGCTCAGAGACTAGAGTCTGCTTCAGATTCTGTGTCTCCCTCTCTCTCTGACCCTCCCTCACTCACGCTCAGTCTCTCTCTCTTTCAAAAATAAGTAAACATCAACAAAATTTAAAAAAGAAGACTGGATGGAATTCAAACTCTTTAGGAAAAGAATTAACTGAATTTTAAGGTGAAAAGTCTCAAAAGTCTGAAATATATCACTGACCCTATATTCAACTTACTACACATATAGTGCCCAAGCCATTCTTTTCCTTCATCAGTTTGAATGTCTTTATGAATAAACAGATTTGAGAATTTTATAAAGATCTGTGGACGGCAGATGGCTACTCTATATAACTAAGTCAGTTTGGGTAACATTGCAAGGTATTTGTGACCACACCTGTCTAAAGACCTTAACCTTCTCAGTGGGAGAGCCTGTCTTAGTTCCTGCCTTTAATCCTTACTTTTGTATATAGTATTTCTGGGATTATGGCCGAAGCCTTCTTTGAAATATGCTATGTTTACAACACCAGGAGACTTTAATATGGCCTCATGGAATTTTCCTGGTCAAGTTTTCTGCATCCTAACTTGCAAATGAGGTTGTGGTGAGTTTTCCTGGGACTACTAATACTATAAATCTTTGCACAGGGTCAACCTTTCAGTGATCCTCAGAAATGAGAATTATGAAAGCAAGTTGCCTGGAAACTAAGCACTACATGTTTAGGATCATGGTTAAGCATGAGGACTCATGATCATGGTGGAGAATACTCTTCATATTCTAAGGGATTTCCCGAATTTTATGCTGTTTAACTCCATGACTGACGAAAAATTGGAAAGACTGGATAAATTTCAAACCCCCCAGAAAAACGAAGATGAACAGTGTATGTTTTGGTGTCTGATTCTGCATGGAAAGAATGTTCATGGGTCTGGGATGGACGAGAAAAAGATATAATGCTGAAGTTGTACTTGTGTTAGGGATATAACTAATAATCTGGGGATTGTGAATTGCGAAGGTAGTCATTAGGGCGGCATGATTTATAGCATTGGAAATATACACTCAAAGTGCAGATTTTCTTTCAGGTGTGCAAGGCACAAATTAACAATGCTCCCATACTGTGTTTTTATTTGAGTTTAAGAATGCACGATTACAAATACGTAAAATGTAATCATTGGATTGACTTGGAACAGAATAGGCAATATGTGGGTATTTCTCATGTTTGGTATCTATTATAGCAAAATTCTAGGGGAAAAACAAGTTGTATATAATTGACTAGCCTTTGGGGTTGGGCAGTTGTTGCAGTCTGGGATAGGAGAAAGAACCTGACATTCAGAGATCAGATTAAATTTCTAGCTCTATTATTTATTAGCTCTGTTTTGGAAAAGTCCTCTAACCAAATGAGCTTTGGTTGTCATCCGTCCAGAGAAGATAACTTTCTACCTTTTGGGACTAATATGAATATCAAATAAGTTGGTATACATTGTGACTCAAGAACATCATATGATTGTTACTTATACAGTCTTGAAAAATGAATTTTGAATATACTATACTCTTATGGGTATCAGCACTGTTTAACTGTTTCATTCAATCCTCAATGTGATTGAAGTTTGGTTAAAATTAAAAAGTTAATCTCCTGAAATCTTCTGGATGCCAGCACAGGTGGTTTGGCTTTTTGAGGCTTGGAGGTATTCTCATTCAATGTGATTGAACACACATTTATTGAGCACTTTCTAAGTATAAGGACCGAACTAAATATGGGTAAAGAAAGAGAGGGAAGGGGAGGAGGAGGTTTCTTAGCATAAAGATATATGGAGATTCAGATCCCAAACAGATAACTTCACTAATATGATAATAATATGATAATAGCACCAGTTTGTATTTATGGAGCATGGAGGCCAGGAAGATAACTCACTGTACTATATTTTCATTATAACGCTGATTCCTCATGGAAAATCTATGCTACATTCCAAGTATCTCCACATGGTGGAGATAACAAATCATATATGTGCTTTGGTTTTCTTCTTGGTGCTGCTGGTGACGAAGCAGGAAGGCTTGAGTGGTAGAAAGGATCCCTAATGCTAGTTTATAAAGGCTGGGTGTACTCTATATCAGAAACTTCAGCTGTGGATCAGGGATAATGAGGAGTTTAAAGGGATTTTCTGCAAGAAAAAGGATGGTTGGTTATTTAGATAGATCTGGCTATTTTAGGTAGGATGATTTCAAAGATGATGAGATTGGAATGAGGGGCATCAGTTAGAAGGATTTTGAAGTCAGCCAGTAGAAAAATGATTGGGGCCTAAGTTAAAGTAATGATAACAGAAATGAAAAGAAGAAAATTAATTTGAGAGGCAGTTAGGAAGTCAAATCAGCAAGATTATGGGATTGTGTTGGGGAGGGTTTGCGGCTCGGGAGAGGAACAAGTCTGTGATAACTTCAATTTCATATCTCCATTATTGAGAGTGGTGCCCTCAGAAAAGACCGTACCGTGACGATAATGAGCTCGTGGGGTCTACAGAGCACTAATGAGAGTTGTTTCAGAGGTGGTTATCTGTAGAACCTAAAGCTTGGAGGAGCTATCCAGACAGAGAATTAGAAGTCACTGGCATAGAGATAGTCATTAAACACCATGTTAGCGGATGAAAAAGTTGATGAGCAACTTGGAATAATGGAGTTAAGGAACTCCTTCCTGAGCGTAAGGGCATCAAAGGGACTTAATACCTAAGAATTCCATACATCTGAACCTGTTTCTCTTCACACTCCCAAAACTAACAAAGCTTTAAACCCGGAGCACTGTCAAAGTGTATTGCGGCCACCAGTTACTTTGGAATCACCTGGGCCACTTGTTGAACATGGTAAGGCCTTAGTCTTGCCCTTGACATAATGAATTAAAATCCTCTGAAGGTGGGGCCTAGGAACACGCGTTTTCAATCAACTTTCCCAGTGATTCTATTCATTTTAAATTTAAGGAAGATTTACTTTAGTCAGGACTTCCAAAATAATGATGAGCATATGAGTCACCCGGGTGTCATGTTAAAAAGTAGATTCAGATTGTCTGGGCCTGGGGTGACGTCTGATAGTCTTTATTTCTAGCAGCCTTGTCAGCGAAAAAGCAGCTACTCATCCAGATGCACATTAAAGAGCAAGTTCTTGGGGCGCCTGGGTGGCTCAGTCAGTTAAGCGTCCAACTTCGGCTCCGGTCATGATCTCACAGTTCATGAGTTCGAGCCCCACGCCGGGCTCGGTGCTGACAGCTCAGAGCCTGGAGCCTGCCTCACATTCTGTGTCTCCCTCTCTCTCTGCCCCTTCCCTGCTCATGCTGTATCTCTCTCTGCCTCAAAAATAAACATTAAAAAAAAAAAAAAGAAAGAAAAACAAGTCCTTGGAGCCCATATGCCCTTTCAAATCAGAGCACACCAGGTATAAATAATCCTATTTTCTAATTATTATTATCTTATTAGTATCCTTATTTTAGTATCATATATTTTAGTATCTAAAAATATATTATTCTATTCCACTGATTTATTTTGGAATGCCATGTCTATTATTTTAAGTCTGTTTCTACTTCCACATCCACACTTTAAAAGAGAAAAAAAAAATTCTCCTGATTAATTTTCCCGGCTTCAGAAATGTAATCACTTTTACTTAATTTAATAATTTTTAAGAAAGACTCTCCAAACTTCAAACATGCAATTTGAGTACCTAAGACGGGGAACGTGATAGGCTACTTTACAGATGTATTTGACCACAGACCTTTCTGCCCAAGTGCTTATTAAAATCTCAAGGGCACACAGTGTGGGAACATTGCCTAAAGCCATACTAGAATTGACTTGAGAATTTTTTTGCATTCAGTTTTCAGTTTGCTATAATATATCTGGTTAACTGTTGGAAAACAGGCTCTTTTAAAGTGTTGTGGGTATGGGGGTAGTCCCAGGAATAAGGCTACCTTGTTGCAAATCCTAACAATACCATCTAGTGTCTGGATATACTTCAGAAAATTGCTTAGTTCTTCTGAATTTAATGTTACTCGTTTGTAAAAATGGCATAATAATAGTTCCTATCTCAAATATTGTTCATGTTTAGCCACGTAATCAATCCAAGTAAAACACATGAATTGGTATGGAACTGTTGAATTACTATATTGTACACCTGAAACTAATATATTACGTTAACTAACTGGAATTAAAATGAAATCTTAAAAACCCCACACGGCAGGGCGCCTGGGTGGCTCAGTCGGTAAGCGTCCAACTTCAGCTCAGGTCATGATCTCACGGTTCGTGGGTTCGAGCCCCGTGTCGGGCTCTGTGCTGACAGCTCAGAGTCTGGAGCCTGCTTCAGATTCTGTGTCTCCCTCTCTCTCTGCTCCTCCCCCACTCACACTCTGTCTCTCTCTCAAAAATAAATAAACATTAAAAAAAAAACCCACATGGTATGTTGCCTAGCACATTGTATACATTCTGCCTTGTATCTGTTACGAATTTAGTCCTTGTTTTGTCTTAGTATCATATATTTTAGTATCTAAAAAGATATTATTAAAGTTTAAGTTTTATGTATATTTTGGAGGTTTAAGCATTGCCTAGGTATTATACTGGGACTTCTTACAATTATAAAACAAGTGACCCCTCCTCCAGACAGCTTTTTGAGTCTCTGCTAGAATTCGGCCCAGCTGCCTCCTCACCCCCATGTCAGGTGGCACTGTTAGCCATTAGCTCTCAGATAGGTTTTCAAGTTGACTAATATTTTTACTTTTCTACATTCATTCATTCTTACTGTGTTATTGCTTATAGTTATTTATTTGGCTTAAATAAGAGTGTATATATATTTCAATTAGTTTATAAATGCCATGAATTCACGAATAATGCCATTTTATATTCTGGTATTTACTCCTAACTTAAAAGGTGATTAACAGTGTAAACAATGAAGTATGTTTCCAAGTCATGACATCAACACCTTGTAAAAAAATTTCCACATTACCTATAAAATGTTTTGCATCCCTCTTTTTTTTTTTCATTTTTAGCTTGTAAAATACCAAAGCACTTGAATTACCGATTGCATTTAATTTGATTCTGTGTTCTTAACCATTGCACTAATGGGGAGAACCACGAGAAATGAATTGCAGTAAGATATAATCTGCTTTTGGAGTCACTGACATCTAGAAGCCATTAAGTTCTACTAGCATGAATATAGTCACTGAAAGAGACTTTATTCATTAAAAATATAAGAGGCCCAACAAGAAGATCTCATGTGAATATTCTTCAAAAACAGAAGCTGGACAGTAGAAATGTAACCACATAATTGGAAAATCACAGTCAATCAAATGGGTAAAACAAATGAAAAACTGGAGTATGTTGTCACAAAGGTTAGACCAGAAAAGGTGTCATGTAGCATGGGGCATCCTGTATGAAATGCTACACAGATGTTGATAAAATTTGAACAAGATGGTGACAACTGGATTTGACCACATTCATAAAATTGGTGGTTTTGAGAAAAGCTGTTTTCTTGCAAAGTTTGAGAATGAGGTCTGTGTAGAGAAGCTTGCGGAGAAAAATATGAGACGAAAGAGTGGAGACAACACTAGAAGACCTGTTTTCTGGGTTTTTTTCAAGAAGTTTCACTGTGAATCTGAGTTAGTATGGTTACCAGATACAGTGCAAGCTGCCCAGTTAATTTCAATTTCAAGTAACCGTTTTTTAGAATAAGTATGGGATATATTTGTTCTCTAAAAAAGTATTTACTTATTTGACTAGGTCCCATACTTATTGTTCCATTTTTATTTGCTAAATCTGGCAACCATAAGGTCAATTTTATTTTGTTTATTTATTTTTTGGGGTTTTTCGTTTGTTAGTTTCTGACATCGGCAATCATGGAGCGTATGTTGTGATTAGAAGGTCCAATGGAAGGAGAGGAATTACAAGGGAGACATCTTTGCAAAAGTAGGATCTTACAGGTAATTAACTTGATTGAGACCCAGAGCACAAGAGCTGGGTTGGCTTTGAGAAGAAATGGGGCATTTCTCACATAATAACCCAAAGTGAAATTAAATATGGGACCAGATGTAGAAAGACAAGTAATTTGTGTCGTGGGAAGATGAGGAAGTGCCTATCTGAATGCATCATTATTTTTATTATTTTTTTCCAAAATTTATTTATTTATGTTTTTTAGAGAGAAAGAGCACAAGCAGGGGAGACGGGCCAAGGAGTGAGAGAGAATCTTAAGCAGGCTCCATGCCCCGTATGGATCCTGATCTGGGGCTTGATCCCATTTCCCTGGGATCATGACCTGAGGTGAAATCAAGCGTCGAATGCCTAACTGACTCAGCCAACCTGGTGCCCCATAAAGGCATTATTTTTAATGTAAATATGACCAAATTCATAACTAACTTTGTCTAAGTAATGACACACATGAACTTGACAGTGTTTTGTGTTCGCTTATACAATTGAAACAAATTGAAGTAAGTGTATATGTGATTTAATTGATATTTTCGCAAGTTAATGGTTATCTGGCTAAGTGGCCAGGTACAGCCTTCTAGGACACTGCACTGAAAGAGTCCACGTTTTGTAACTCATATTTAATGGATTAATTTTGGTTGTGATGTTTATCATATCATTTTAGTAGATGGTTGCACTTAAACTGTACACAGATATTTAAGAGTTTTAAAATTTACACATTTATCTTAATGGACTTCAATTGTGTACATCACCGAAGCATACTGGAGACTTCATGAATAATATACAGATTATTCATGTGTATCATATACATGATTTTTCACTGTGTATTATAATGAAGTATTTGTCAGCATCTATAAAATCACCAGCTATTATTATTATTTTTATTATACATATTGTACATATTATACATATATTATTATTATTATACATATTGTAGGTAGTATTATGTATGCATAATGTACATTATTGTACATATTATACATATATTATTATTATTATTATACATATTGTAGGTAGCATAATGTGGTAACCATCCCAAGTGAAATAGACCCCCTTAAGTATACAGCAGCTAAGGAAAAGAAATTAAAGTAGATGGCATGTATTCAAGGGAGTTTACGGCGTTTACCCGGTTTTCCCTCACGGCTAGAACCTTCTTTTTAGGTCAGATGAATTTCATTATATACTTATGTGATGTTAAACAGACCTGGGTTTGAAGCCCAACTCTAATATTTCTTTTTGTATGACTTTAGGGAAGTAATTTATCTGAACTTCAATTTTTCAATCTGTAAAGCAGGCATTAAAAACCCTTGTAGGTTCAATTTGAAGAATTGCAAAGATAACAAAGAGGATCCAAGCAGAATGTCTGGTACCTAAACTGACAGTATATAATAAATGACTAACTACTAATGAGAGCCTGCTGTGGGACTCTATATACATGAATTTAATCCTTGTGTTAAATTACTACACTGGTTCTGTATGGGCGAAAACTGACCCTTTGTCCATTATTTTCCCAGCACACAATACAAAATAATTTGAATATGTGTTTGAAATGAACAAGCCCATGAAGGAGTCATTGTTCAGTGCTGTACAGGTGAGCAAACCAAGCATAGTGAGGGTGAATCAGGTCACTCAGCCAGTGAGTGACGGAGCAAGAATCTGAAAACAGACTTACTGTCTGAAAACACCAGCATCCGTGATACTCACCACCATGCTAAAAACTTCGTGATTAGTAGCTTAATAGGAGTTGGGACACCTGCGTGGCTCAGTTGGTTAAGTGTCCGACTCTTGATTTCATCCCTGGTCATGATCTAATGGTTCATGAGTTTGAGCCCCATGTTGGGCTCTGCACTGTCAGTGCTTGGGATTCTCTCTCCCTCTCTCTGCTCTTCCCGGCTCTCTGTCTCTGTCTCTGTCTCTGTCTCTGTCTCTGTTTCTGTCTCTGTCTCTCTCAAAATAAACAAAAACTGAAAAAAATAGATTAATAGGACTTATAGTTATGGTTATCTTTTAAAGAAATTACTTGAAAGTATCTCTACTGAAACAATGAAAAAGACAAGCAGAGTTCTTTGGAAATAAGAGCTTCCATGCATGTTCAATGTCCTTATGTAAATAAATAATGAGTTAAAGCTCTCAAATGCATTTCCAGACTGTGATTATCCCTTTATTTATTTATTTATTTATTTATTGCAGGGGACTGAAGTGGGCAGGAGTTGGAAGACTGGGAGAGATTGGTAAGATTGGTGTTGAATGGCTGAAAGATTTTCTGTCCCCAATTTAGACACTTAGGAGTGTAAATTTCTTTTTCTGTGACATTTTTGAATTGTACTACAAATTGTGTCCTGTCCAGGGACAGTCAGAAAATATGTTTAGAGATACAGAAAAGAATGTTAAGTTAGCTTAGTTTTGAGTAATGGGAATGGAAGTGCTTACGCTGGGAACCTTGTCTTTATTTCAGTTACCTGATTACCATACTGTTTGTAAATTATATGCAGGTAGGAACTCGAAGTCCCAGGGCCATATTTCCACTTACCCAGCGCCTCCTACAATCCACTTCCGAAATCTCTGCAAGAAGATGAGAGGCGGTGTGGTATAACGAAAAGCACATAAGCTATAGAATTAGACGGAGACGCCGCATTTATTATGGGAATAATAATAATATTATGCTTCACAATGGGAAGCAAGTTTTAAAGTCCATGAGAGATATTCTTATATTCAATACACATCCAACCGCAAAAATAGAAAACCTGAAATCGTCTGTTTGGCCATCTATTTATCCATCTATTTGGACGCTGGAAAGGAGAAACTTAGAGTATACTAGAATTTGGCATCCCCAAATATTTGTTTCCTATGCTCTTAAGAGAAATTGCAAGGCCAAGGTCATAGAGAAGATGCACTATGATTACATATAATTGGCCATCTACCAGCAATGCCATTCCCTAGATCAGATAAAATTATTTCTGTTATTCTTAGAAGACATTTATAAGTATTTTATTTAGATGCAACCCTGTCAGATAGTAGGCATGGTTATTTCACACACAACCATGTGCGCACACACGCACACACACACAAGTCAAGAGAAGACAATTATTGAGGTTGTTTTACCAATGGATTTAAAAATCAGTGGGTTACTAATTCAGTCATTTGGGTGAGTTTAACTAGTTATCTGCAAAGTATACACTTAAAAGTTAATCCCCATTTTTTTTATGCTGATTTGTGCGTGTGGTTGCAAAATCAGAATACAAAATTCATAATACAACTTGACCAAATTGGCTACTTGATTACGTGGCTCTGTGACTTTGGACCATCTTTAACCTTCCTAATAATTAATGTATTTAAATATCGTGACAAAGTGGTTAGTAACAGAGTCATTTTGTCAGGGGGAATGGGTCAATAAATCAACTAATAACGGGTACTTTGTGACTGATTGGCTTAAAATTAACACTGCATGAGACATCACTGTTTTATTTAAATTCTCCACACAGATCACGAGAGAAGAAAACGGGGCTGATTTTGGTCTAATTTTTTAACTAATTGTGTGATCTTGTACTAGGCATTAATCTTTGCACTGTCTCAGTTTTATCAGTAAATATCAACCTATGACAAGACATAGTGTTTTAAGTGTTCTAATATCTTTTCCATGTATATAATTCTATCCATATAATTATGATTCTATGCACATAATTATGATTATGAGAATGATAATAATAGCAACGAATGCATACAGAGTATTTACTATGTGCCGGTATTATAATAAATCTTATACATGTGTTCTATTTGCACAAACATCTCAAGAAGTAAGAATTGTTAGTTTTCTCCTAGTATAGATAAGGAAACTAAATTTGAAAAGCCATTAATGATTTAACAGGTGTTCACAGGTAATAAATGCCAAAAAGGGCTCAAATCAATTTCTGCTCATATGCATTCCATGTTTCTCTCCCTCTCTTCTGCAGTCACTGCTCACAAATGCCATGCACTGCATTTTCTCTTGTTACAGGCATCAATAAAACATAGATCATGGTCTCCAAACTTAGCAAGGAACGGTAAGTCCACCCTGACTCCATTTACCTGAGCATGGGAATTGGTGACTTTAGAGTCCGAGTAGAGAAACCCTCACAAGTGAGGTAGAAATTGCCTGTGGGCTCAGCTTTTACTAACCGGGCATTATTCAAAAAAAAAAAAAAAAAAAGACAACTTCCTAGACAATTGGTACAGGCTTACGGAAACTCAGAAACCCAGACACAACTGCAGGAATAAAACTCATTAAACTTAACTACTTCAACCAAGTGGTTGGACAGCAGCTCCTTCTTGAAACTCAGAATAATTAGGCAGAACATGAGACTTCTTTATAAAGAAGGCTTTCTTGGCTGTTCGCCGCTGACCTAGAATTTGAAAATGCTTCCACACATATTGGCTCTTCAGAGCAAACTCAGTTCTACTGATGTATTTCCCCCCCGCTTTGCACAGGGGAGATCAGCATAAAACCCAGCACTTTTGCTAATTCCCAATGGAGCACAGACACCTGGAAGAAAGAAATAATTTTTACCACCTACGGTTTCTGCTGGGAAGCAGGGGGGGTGGTGATGGTGGGCAGGGAATGGAAAGAGAACCACTGAGACCAAGAGGAAGAAAAGATTAATAAGGGTTGCCGTTATTGCAGGGAAAAAGATTTTTCAAAACAACAACAATAAAAAGTGCCTCTAGGACAGCTGTGCAATATTCTTTTCTTCTACTAAAATGGAAAAACATGACAAAACAGAGAGGCAGAAGAGGACTGAAAAAGGAGATAAGTGGATTAAGAAGCCAAGCTCCTGGAATTGTATGTTTCTTTTTTTAAAGTGAAAGGAGAATGCAGTTTCTTATCTTTTTGCGTATTAGATATGTGCAGGTTTTTGTGACTGTGGTCATATGGATGTCATGTATCTGCGTAGAAAATAGCTCTGGTTATAAATATAGACTCTGCACATAGGAGTTTATTTACTCCAAGTAATTTGTGTACTACGGCTGTCAAGACAGCCTCCTTACAATAGAGATTCCGAAGTGGGATTACAAAGAAAACAGTAACCAAGTAATTGATTTGGAAAAAGAAACACAATGTGGTCCTTTCTAACTGCTCTCTACTAATAATCCATCATTTATATGTTCTTTCCTGGCAGTTTTTGTTTTTGTTTTCCCCCTCAAAATATGGTTCTCTCTCTCTCTCTCTCTCTCTGTTATCGTTTTAAAATTGAGTGTGATTTATTCTACCTATTTTTCTGAAGGATTCTGTGTGTAAATGACTTAGTCTGATAATTGTAAAATTCATTTTAATATGAACAATTACTGGAGTGTGTTTCGTGTGTGTGTGTGTGTATGTGTATATATATACATATATTTTTTGTATATATATAGTAAAATATGTATATATTTTATGTGTATATATATGTACATGTGTGTATATATATGTATATTTGTATATACATATATATACATATATACATATCTATCAATCTATCTATCTATATAAAATGATATCCTGAAACTGTCATTAGAGATTTTGTGTATACCTCTTAGGATCTAGCTTTCTAGAAATACACACTCACATGGATATACTTAAAATGAAGTAAGATTTCCATATTTAATTTAATATTGCCAACTTCTTTTTCTGTCATCCACCCCCAGTGACAGTATCTTTGTTAATGAAAACTAGGTTACCTGTCTCTGAGACCAGTCTAAAAATTAGAGAATTATTCCAGGTTAGGTTCATATAGCTCATATACATAATAACTACATTTTTTCATCCATAATGACTACTTGATAATATATTTCATGTATTAAGAAAAATAGGACGTGGCTTAAAGGAGTCCGTGGATGTTGCACTAACGATCTTGGAAGGGAAAAACAAAAATTAAGCTACTTGAAGCCTCGGAACAGATTTTTCTTGTTAGTCTGCCCCCAGAAACGGTGCTGCAGAGAAAGAAAAGTGACACTCCAGTGATTTAATTATTGTTCCACACATCATTACACATGTGGCTTAATATAGAATAGGGAACTGCAGAGATGGCAGTTGAGATAGCCATCTTCCTCCTGTTGAAATCTACAGCATACTCACACTCATAAATAAAGCTCTCAATTTATTGTTGCTGCAGAAATGCCTACGTTTCCCTGGAAGGAGAAAGCGATCCTCAGATACTATGTTGCCAGTTCTAGTAACATGTGGAATACAGAGGGAATGCCCACACGCTTCAGTTACATTTGAAGTGTTTGCATGGGTCAAAATATAGTCAGCTTGAGTATGTCCTTAAGATACCAAAGCACTCTGAAGTTATATATTTGCAAAGGACATGAGGATATTATCAAATCTCATCTAGTTTTGCATTATTGAATGAAGAGGATTGTGAATATACCTTCAGGAATTGGTACCGGGTGCTAAATATTCTTGATTGTAAGTGAACTTTCTTACGGTGCTGCTTAAAACTTAGTTCTTGACTTCTCATGTTTGCAAATGATTTCCTGGTCTGTCCCAGATTCCTCTGCTAAATTTATCTTCCTAACAAGAAGTTCTTATAATACTATATTTTATAAAAAAAAAAAAGAAAGAAAGAAAGAAAGAAAGAACGAAAAGACAAGACTATGCTTTTTCAGTGCCTGCCAAATGGAAGTATAGACTCTTTGGGGTCTGCTTTGACAACAGCTGACTCTGTATTCTCTCTTCCTATTCTTCTGCTTTGACATGTATCAAATGGCCTTTTACTGTCCTTTATGCTCGCCAGACATTCTTCTCTCTGTTTTATGAGTATCATGCTATTTCATCAGTCTAGAATGTTCAACTGTTTCCTGCTTCCATTGACCTACATGTTAACAAATTCACACCTTCTTTCAAGAGTCTTCCAAAATTCAACAATATTAGATTATTTATTCTACCTATTAATTTGATCAAAATTCATAGGCATCTGTCCTGTGACAGACATAATAGGTAGAGTAATGAATCAGATGAAGTCAGCCCTGATTCCCATGGTGCTTACAGTCTGGGAATATTTCCTCCCCTAGCAGAGATTTCTTCTTTCTTGGCATTCTTCTAGCACACTTCTAGCATACTTCTGTGACCCTTTCTTACTTTCTTTTATAGTCTATTTTGCTTTCTACCTCATTTGAGTATGTGTAATGCACACAACCACACACTTATGCTCAATTTGTTTTATATTTTAATGCCTATTTTTCACATTTATATTGCTATCTAAAAGATTACCCCAAAGTTAGGTATCTTAAAAGTTTAACCATTTTCTATTTCATGAATCCATGAAACAGGAATTTGGTCAGGCCATCGCCTATGATGTCTGATGACTCAGCTGAACTAGCTTATATGCCAAATGGATGGAAAATCCGGGGATGAAACAAGTGTCTTTCTCTTTCTTCACATGGTGTCTCCATGAGGAAACTATCTTGAGATTCCTCAGAGCATGATGGCCTCAGGAAAGTTGAAGTGCTTAAATAGCTGGCTATGGCTCCAAAGATGAAACTTCCAAAAAGCCCAAGTGGGAATAGAAGCTTTCTAAATACCTGACATCAAAAGCCACTCATCCCACATTCTATCGTTGAGATAAATCAAGAAGGTAAGGCCAGGGGCGCCTGGGTGGCTCAGTCGGTTGGGCGTCCAACTTCAGCTCAGGTCATGATCTCACGATCCGTGAGTTCAAGCCCCATTGCAGGCTCTGTGCTGGCAGCTCAGAGCATGGAGCCTGCTTCAGATTCCGTGTCCTCTTCTCTCTCTGCCCCTGTGCTCTTATGCTCTGTCCACTTATGGTCTGTCTCTATCAAAAAAATGAATAAATGTTAAACTTTTTAGTTTTTTTAAAAGAAGGTAAGGCCAGATTTAGGGTGAGGTTGTAAAACATTAATCAAGGCTTCTGGCTTCCCATGGAAGTTTGGAAGTTACCACTCTGGCCTTACATGTGAAAAGCCTAACATGTAAAAAGAAGGCATATTTTCAAGCAAACAGCAACAAAATCAAAGATAAGAGTCCTGAGAGAACCCAAAAACAAACAAACAAACAGACAGACAGACACCTTATTGATAGAGGAACAAAAATGAGAACTTTGCCCTGAAAAACCAGGAAAAGGGTATCAAAAGGAAAAGTGTAGCAAACAGGAGAAAAGAGTACAGTGAAAGATTTCAAGTATTGAAGGAACAAAATTACCAACCTAGATTTATGCACCATGCAAAACTATGCTTCAAAGGTGATGGAGAAATAGACTTTGTCAAATAAAAATTGAGAGAAATTTTTACTAGTGGACCTGCCGTGCAAACAACATTAAAAGAAGTTCTTTAGAGAGAAAGAAAGTAATACAGGTCAAAAACTCAGATCTATATAAGGTAATGTAGAAGAACAGAGGCGGAATAAGTGAAAGTAAAGTAAAAATTTTATTTTTCTTATTGAAGTAGAGTTAATACACTTTATAATAATTTCAGGTGTCCAGCATAGTGATTTGAGACCTCTATATGTTATGCTATGCTCATCACAAGTGAATTTGTCTTATTCTTAATTTATCTTATTTCTTAATAATAATCACGATTGGGGCGCCTGGGTGGCTCAGTCGGTTAAGCGTCCGACTTCAGCTCAGGTCATGATCTGGCGGTCTGTGAGTTCGAGCCCCGCGTCGGGCTCTGTGCTGACAGCTCAGAGCCTGGAGCCCGTTTCAGATTCTGTGTCTCCCTCTCTCTCTGCCCCTCCCCTGTTCATGCTCTGTCTCTCTCTGCCTCAAAAATAAATAAACGTTAAAAAAATAAAAATAAAATAAAATAAAATAAAATAAAATAAAATAAAATAAAAAAGAGACTGTCTAGCTTAAATGTGAAGGTCAGACATCAGTCCTTGCAATACTGATGACAGTATCCAATGGAAAAATTTTATTAGGACATTTTATTCAAATGTGATTTAGTATTATTTCTGGAAGCAATGAGATTTTCTAAATCTGACCACTCCTGAATTACCTATTTTTGTTTTATTTTAATTGGATTATAGTAAACATGGAGACAACTTCATAGAACACACGTGTTTACCTTGGTATATTTTTAAATGTTGACTATGTCTGTGTAACTGGTACCCGCATCAAGAAACACCATATTACCCGTCCTCCCAAAAGCCCTCCTCAAGCCCTCTTCTGGGCATTATCCCACCCCACCCCCAGGTAATAATTTCATTTACATATAATACTATAGATTAGTATTGTTGAATTTTGAACTTTATTCAAATGGAACCCAACTGTACATATTTTTTTGTGTCCGACTTTTTTGGTTCAACATTATGTTTGTGAAATTCACCTATATATATTTTTTTCACATGGTAGTTATGCATTACATATTATCCTGTATAATATTTCATTTTGTGACTATTGCACAATATATTTATCCATTCTACTGTTGATGGACATTTGGCTAGTTTCTAGTTTGGGCTATTATGAGGAGGGCTATTATGAACATTTATATACATGTATTTTGGTGAATATATATACATATTTCTATTTTTATACACTTAGGAGTAGAAATGCTGAGTCATACATATGCATATATTCAGTTTTATAAAATATGGGCAGTTTCTCAAGGTGGTTATGCTAAATTATACTCCTTCTAATAACATATGAGAGTTCTCTTCCCTTTAAAGCCCTGGATCTCTATTGTTAATAATCCCTTTATTTTCTTTGATTTCTCCTTGTACTCAAGACATTATTTCCTGATTTTATGTGTTTTCTTCAATATCTTATCATATGCAGACAAAACATTACAACATTCTGTTATTTGGCACCCTTCTCCTAGATCTGTTATCTCAGAAAGCGCATGGTTTGTCGCTTCGTTTAGACTAAGCAGTGGGTTTTCTGAGTATTTGTTCACAGCTTATTACAGGCAGCCATTTTCTAGCTGACAATAGCAGTTGCTTCACTGCAGTGCTTGACCACTAAATCAACTACCTATTTTTATTTTTTGTCTTTTTTGAAAGTAGACTCAACACCCAACGTGGCACTTGAACTCACTACCCCAGAGATCCAAGAGTCACATGCTCTATCTACCCACTGAGCCAGCCAGGCATCTCACATGTTTTCGTTTTTAAAGCAGCACCCAACTCAAGGATTCCGGTACTCAGCAGCAAACTGTCATCTGGTACTGGAATAAAGGAAATGTGAAATCTTCATGGATTAACATACCAGAGATTTACTTTTTGCTCACATCATAGTCTGTTGCAAAACATTTAGCTCTTTATCTTAGAGCCATGAGACTTCTATGGTCACCACATCAAGGGAAGAGGGAACTCAAGGGTCTTGTGAGGTATTTTTGGATTCCTTATGAAATTGGATTCCATCACTTCCATCTAAATGGTATTTTGGAGTACCCAGTCCCACTAATTTCAACCTAAGTTCATGCTGAAAAGTGAGGGAACACAGGAAGTTAATCCCTGCACAAAGCAGCTTGTCAAAACTTCATAAGCATGAGCTGAAAGAATGGACATGAAAATATAAATGTATCTTGAGTGCTCTATCTCAACCAAGTTGTGAGATATTAGAAGAAATTTCTCAAACTTCTCACTCATTATTTTCTTCTTATAGTACACATTATATATATATATATATGTATGTATATATATGACAGAAATATTGATCTACATCTACATATTTGCTGTATATATACATGTATTATATAAGTCATATAAGTGTAAATAATAAAGCATATATATCTCAATATCGAATAGTCAACAACATGGCAGAAATATCAAAATTTTAAATGATGACATAATTTTGACATCATTGTTTTTCCATAGAAGCACCCATTAATGTTCACAGTTCCCAGAGGTAAATGAATGAAATTAAGAAGTGTTCTGGCCATTATGCACTCCTAAATCTCACTAAGAGGGGGTCAATGTGAACTTATTCCAAGTTAATAAGATATATTCTTCTGATGTCGTGTTTTGTGTGCTATCTATAAGAATTAACCCGTATTCTCCATCTCTGTACCTAATCAGTAGAGTTAGCCAAAGTTAATGGCCCTTCTGAGAGCAATTTTATAATTTATCAATAGTGTTTTAAGTATTATTTGTTGATGCTCACACACTTTATTTAAAACAAGACATTTAAGGGGTGCCTGGGAGTCTCAGTTGGTTAAGCATCTGACTTCGACTCAGGTGATGATTTCATGGTTCCTAAGTTGGAGCCCCTGTCGGACTCTGTGCTGACAGTTCAGAGCCTGGACACTGTTTCAGATTTTGTGTCTCCCTCTCTTTCTGCCCCTCCCCTGCTCACACTCTGTCTCTCTCTCTCTTTCTCCTAAAAATTAAAATAATAATAATAATAAACATTTAAAAAATTAAAAGAAAAACAAGACATTGAAAATAACTGCTTTTTATGATTTCCACTGGTTTCACTGGTGAGGTCTTTCTTACTGCTATATTTTAATTAGTTATTAATTAACTCAGCTTCACCTTCTAAGAATTATTCCTTTCTGTAATGAGCTAATGCTTTTCTCTATTTCCTATAGTGTTAACCACAGTAGCTTATCCAAAGGTCCTTCAATAAGTGTTGAATTGACAAGAATGTAAACTCAGGTTTGTTTGGTTTTTTTTTTTATGTGTCTACCAGTTTGTAATAGAATTGCATGATTTAAATTAAGTTCAGTTGCATATGGCCAAAAGCAAATAAAATTAACAGTGAACACACATTTTTGTTCTCTCGTCTAAAAGACGCTAGGGGTAGGCAGCCCAGTGTTGCTTTGACAGGGCTATATGTTTTTCCAGGTTTCAGGCCATTTCCTTCTGTCTACTCCAGTGTCCCTAAAATGTGGTTTAAGGTGGCTGGTAGAATGTAAACCATCATATCTGCATTCTAGGTACTGACATGGAGAAAGATGCAAAGGAGAAATAGACAAAGGATTAATGCAAACTCTATTTTGAGGTTGTCCAGAAAAGGCCACATATAGTCTACTTACATCTTTCTGGAAAAAGCATATTCACAAGGTAACACCTAGTTCCAAAGGGAGTTGGGGATATATAGTATTATTCCAGAAGGTCAGCACTTGGTAGAAATGTGGAGTTTCTAGTTGCAGAAGGTTTAGAACAGATGTAGGTCAAGGGAACCTTCATTCTTTGCTACAAGCAGAAAATCGTAATGTTCAGAATAACAGTTGGGATCATTGGCTTAGGAGTCTGGATGACCTGGGTTTGAAGTCAAGATTAGCTGTTTTTAGCTATGTGGAGTTGAATGATTAGCTCCTCCTTAAGCTTCAATTTCCATATGTATAATAAACATAAAATTCTTCTTTAATTTTTTGTGACGTTTTAATGAGGCTGTGCCATATAACAAATTCTAGTCACTCAAATTTTCTTCTCAGTGTCATTATAGCTTAGTTATTTTTTCCAGTAATTGCTTTATTATATGGAAAAAGATGGACTTGTAGTTAGAAGACAGAGTGAGGTTCCATCAT
The DNA here is from genome assembly GCF_016509475.1 of Prionailurus bengalensis. Taxonomy (NCBI): domain Eukaryota; kingdom Metazoa; phylum Chordata; class Mammalia; order Carnivora; family Felidae; genus Prionailurus; species Prionailurus bengalensis. The sequence continues at coordinate 183,876,196 of NC_057344.1, read as the reverse complement.
ATACCAAGTATGTAATATTCTTGAGGATCAGTGTTTTTATCTATAAAATAGGTCTACCAATACTCTTTTGCACTGCTGTGTTAAGAATTAAATAGAATATTGTATTTAATATTTTCCTATGTTCAGGACACAGGGCTTAGTAAATATTGATTTATTATTTTGCACTCATTTGCACTCATTTGAAATCATATGCATTTTACTCCTTTATGCAAATAGATTTAAATAGATTTATTGAATCCTCAAATCTGAGAAATAGTTTTATTAAATCCCCAAACCCAAAATATGCCGAAATATTGGTGGTGGTTGGTGTGTAAATATTTGGAATATGGATTAGATTTACCCAAAATTTCCTGTTCTATTGAGGTTTTCCTCTGAAATTCAGTAGCATGAGACTTAGAATGGAGTATATGGGTGTCTTCTTATCTTGCCTTTAAAATAAATGCTGATTAGAGATCAAGAAATGACCTATAGCGTACTAAATTAATATAAATGTGAAAAAATATGAAGAGAAAAATGCCTGGTGTGTACATAGTAGGGTCTCAATAAATATTTACTAAGTGAATTAATTAATGAGAGGATGGATGAATTAATATATTTATGTTCTCTTCATGGCTTCATCCCATGGGTCTTTTCTACCAAGGAATCTTCAAGAACTGATGAGTTGGCCTCTGCATGGTTGCAGTTATGTTTCTTGTGTTTATTAGGTTCTAAGTCATACTGGCAGCTCTCTTCTTTACTGTTAGGTTTGGTGAATGTTACAGATTCGACTAAATGAACCATAGCAAATATAAAATAAATCCTTGTCAAGGGGATGATATAAATTAGGACAATTACTTCTTAGTCCCATAAGTTTCTCAGTAAAAGCCACATAGCACTGGTGAATAGTACAGCGGTAAAAAGTCTTGTTTTCCTGAAGGCTATCAAAATAACTTGATACACATTGGATTATTAGTTAAACCAACTTGAGGAATCTGTATTCTTTCTTTCGGTTCAATGATTTACTCATTATTTTTCTAATTAATCGTTTCGTGATGTTAAGCAGATAAATTAACGTCTTTGGTTCTAGTTTCTCATCTTTAAATGAGAGGAACACAAAGTTGTTCACATCCTTAACATTCTGTGATTCTAACAATTTTCTTGGGGAACCCTATTAGTGGCCCCCCAAACCAATTTTCTATTTACTGCAACACTCTACCCCTTTTTAAAAAGTCTTTGCTGGAGGGTCATGTAGCTTTAGCTTAGAAGATCTCTTATTGTAGAATATATTTAGGTAAGACAGTGCTCCTGTCAGATTTTTCTAATTATGAGGCACTTCCTCATTTTGAGACACAGCCTCCTGCTAGGTAACTTCTAACCATTTGTTAAGTTCTACCTCCTTGAGGAAAAGCCTAATGCTTCTTGTACAGTCTATCAAACATCCACAGCTGTCATGTCTACCCTCGGCTTCTCTAGGCCAAGTTCATTCAATTCCTGTAGTCATAATGTTATATAACAAGATGCCCACTTCTCTACAATTTAAGTCTCTTCTAAATCTAAAATTGGGAGTGGCTCAGTTGGTTAAGTATGACTTCAACTCGGGTCATGATCTCACAGTTCATGAGTTCGAGCCCTATGTCAGTCTCTGTGCTGACAACTTAAAGCCTGGAGCCTACTTCAGATTCTGTGTCTCCCTGTCTCTCTCTGCCCCTCTCTTATTCATGCGCGTGCTCTCTTTCTCTCTCTCTCAAAAATAAAAATAAAGGTTAAAAAAAGCTAAATACAAAATTAATGAGCTTCAATAAATTTACGATAAATCTGTGCCCTGCCCCCAAACAAACAAAAAACACTAAAAACATGGCTCAATAACATGGGCAGTAAAGATGGGTTATTCATATACTCAGTCCTTTTATTTTGCCAAAAGAATATGTTATGACTTTAAAGTTATGAAACCAGGGGCGCCTGGGTGGCTCAGTCGGTTAGGAGTCCGACTTCAGCTCAGGTCACGATCTCACGGTCCATGAGTTCGAGCCCCGCGTCGGCTCTGGGCTGATGGCTCAGAGCCTGGAGCCTGCTTCCAATTCTGTGTCTCCCTCTCTCTCTGCCCCTCCCCCTTTCATGCTCTGTCTCTCTCTGTCTCAAAAATAAATAAACGTTAAAAAAAATAAAATAAAGTTACGAAACTAGCTCTAGTTTTCACTTTATAAAACATTAGTTGTGACCTTTTCCAAGTCATTTAGTCTCAGGATACTTTCTCAGGCATAAGATCATTGTTACCATCATTTTCATCATCATCATAATGTGGATCATATATGTTTTTCTCATAAAATGTAAAATGCTTTGAAACTTTAAAGTATTATACATATGTAACTATATAACTTTAATGATAATTTTTGTATTTGTGCATAACCTAATCACCACATAATTTTCTTTTAAAAACATATTTAAAAATAACAGAAATAATAATTTTCCATGACCTGATAATTTCTAAGAAGGGAGAGAGAGCATTCAAGCTGTAAATATATACACAGTGATACACACATATAGAATTTTAGTAAATGTATTTATAATTATTTTGTTTATATATAATTGAGAATCATTTAAAATTAAACACCAAAACTACCAATGCTCATAAAAACTGCAATTAAAAAAAATAATGTTTACTTATTTTTGAGAGAGACAGAGAGAGAGAGGGCGCATGCAGGAGGGGCAGAGAGAGAGGGAGACATAGAACCTGAAGCAGGCTTCAGGCTCTGAGCTGTCAGCCCAGAGCCTGACGCGGGCTCGAACCCGCGGACCGTGAGATCGTGACCCGAGCCAAAGTTGGACGCTTAACCAGCTGGGCCACCCAGGCGTCCTAAAACTGCACTGTTATATTTACTTTTGAAAATTATAATGATGACTACCTTGAAGCCATTAAAATGCACTGGAATATAAGGTAAGTGATTTTGTTTTGAAAATGTGTAAGTTCAGAGTTATGCGGTAGCATTTTAAATACTCTGAAGGAAAAGGTTGACAAATCTTGTGTATATGTATGTCCTCATAGTCTATATTCTGTGCATAAGCACCACTGAGAGGATTTTCCACTACTACCCAGGTCAAATTTGCTACAAATCTGTCTGTTCTTTATATGAATTGGCAGCTCATAGCTCAGTGAGGGAATAAAAAAAAAATCTATGCCAAAGTCATCCCTAGTTGCTCTAATCAAATTACAGGTATGGTTTCTAAAGGAAGAAATTTGGTCCTTTGCCAAGCACATCTGCATAGAAAATAACGGACAATGTTAAGAATACTGTGATACACATAGTAAATACATTTACTGAGAATGCAAGTTTGACTGTAGAATCCTAAGTGGAATGTATTTTGTAATTTTTATCCTTTGTGTAATTGTTTTTGGTCTATAAATACCATTAAGTTACCAAAAAAAGTCACACCCTGTTTAGTTTAGTTTTGTTTTGTTTTTGTCCTAATGGCACTGAAGCCATCAACTGGGCTTTAAACAAGCTGAACATTTTGTTTTAATGCCCAAAATAGCAAACACAGTGTTCATTTTAAAATTATTTATAGTACGTTAGAGTAGTTTGGCTGTTTTGCAGTGTGGTCAGTATGACAGCGTGCTGTACTAATCTCTCTCTTCCGGACAGCAATGAGGCAGCTCCGTGAGAAGGGTTGGGAAGAAACTCGGTGCATCAACTCATTCATGAGTTCGAATAGGTTTTCCTTCACAAACTGGGGACTCTGTCACCATTTTGAAGCATTCAACCCTTTCTAAAATGTCAGCAACTGATATTTAGTACACTGTGAACCCACACTATTGCTCATCTTTTATCAAATGGCATCATCAAAGCAATCATCTTTCAGTAAACTGGTACCTAATATCATTTCACCTCCGGAGAAAGCCTCCCCTTTTCTTCTCCCAGGAGTCCACTTGTTTGGAGATGTCCTCTGACTGATTTTCAGAGGCTTAATCATCCGGGTATCGTATGGTTTTTCTCTTGTATGACTGGAGAAAATGTATGCTACAGGTCACCAATATTGATGTGTACAATCTTGCCAGGTCTGAAGGAGGTAGGAAAGTGGGTCCATACATTAGGATCCGCAGGTTGTATTGCACAATGCACCATCTAGGTGGTGCCAATTGGATACAATATTAGAATTACCTACTAAAAGTGCTGAAGCATGAGATCAGAGATGGTAGTCTGTGAATAGGAAGTGTCATCCTCCAGGATGCGGTATGCACATGGGAAAGAGACTTCTACATCATCTGTGTTCCCAAGCAGAAGATATAAGTCCAAAAAGCACTGACTGGATCCAGGAGTAGCACTCCTTACCAATAATCCAATGGCGTATTGGGGGTCTTTGTGCTTCCTGTCCCACAGTCTGGACTCTGCAGGGGATCTCTGTTGCCCGTTTCCACACAGGGATTTCATTGAATGACACGCTACTTACGCTCTTTGATTCTCAGTAAATAAGAAAATATTTTTTTTCTACATGAGCTTGTTGTGAGGACTGAAGTAGAGCAGTAAGATACAGGAGGTTGCTCAGTAAAGATTAATCTTCATGTTTTATTTGAAATGACATTGACTAAATATTTTGGAAATATAGAATCAAGTCCTTTTGATGTTATTCACCAAAGATCTATTATGTGGATTATAACCAAGAAGGATTTACAAGACAGAATTTTTTTAAGTTGCTTTATTTATTTATTTATTTATTTTCGAGAGAGAGAGCATGGACTAGCGGGGGAGGGGCAAAAAGAGTGGTAAAGAGAGAATTTCAAGCAAGCTCTGTGTTGTCAGTGTGGAGCTTGACACAGGGCTGGATCTTATGAACCATGACGTGAGATCATGACCTGAGCTGAAATCTGGAGTCTGATGATTAACTGACTGAGTCACCCAGGTGCTCCTAGAAGAGAGAAATTTGAACTCACTCTTTTATTCTAATGTTTTACAATGACAACTTCAGTGAAGTCTACAATTTTGGAATTCAGTATTGACTTATCTAGTTCTGCTGTTAAAAAAAATGGCTATTTTAGGGAGAAGGGGCCAGTATGGTGGAGCAGCATGGAAGTTTTCTGCTTCTCTCATCCCTGAAATGCAACCAGATCAACACCAAAACATCTTACACACCTAGAAAATTGATCTGAGGATGAACACAACCATCTGTGTAACTTGAGCCACAGAACTTAGCAGGTATGCAGTGTGGAGAGGTGAACTGGAGGAGAGAGAAGCCACTGAGGGTAAGGAGCTGTTTTTACTTGCAGAGAGAGGATGGAAACGGGGGGAGAGTACAGGATAAACACTCCCCCAGAAAGCAGCTGGAGAGAAAGAGAAAGAGAGGAAATAACCATTAAGGACTGAACAAGGAGAGAGGAGAAAGGAGAGGGTTTAAATAGCATTAGGATTCTATAAACAGGGAAGCACAGAGTGTGAAACTCCACATCTCAATACCTGGAAGAGCTCTGGCGAGAAGGGTGAATCCCCAGAACCAGACAGCAAGGTCTTAGGGGGTCCTCAGGCCACACAGGGAGAGGCTATTCCCCTGCTGAGAGGACATTTGGTAGAAGCTGTCTGGCCTCTCCACAGGCAAAGGTCTCAGCAGACTCTGGAGAAGAGCCACATTTGCTGGTGTTGGAACAAGATTGTTAGGGGGTAGTGAAGCCTGGAACCAGATGGGTGTTGTGATTTACTATACTCCCCAAGAAGCTGTTGCTACATGATCCTGAAAACTTTTTCTGGGGCAGGCTGGCACCCAACCATAGTCTCCAGGCATCTGCAGCAGTGTGGTTGCATGAACTTTCCTGGGGGTGGGCCAGCACTTGGCTATTGCTCGGCGGGGCCCTACCCCGAGGGTCCGAGAGGGTCAAAGCCACAGGGCCCTCAGAAATGAGGGGTTTGGAAACATAGCCCCATTCGAGATAAAATTCGGGATGAAGTTGCCATCTGGCAGTCTGACAGCTTGGTTGCCAACAGTGTAGAAGTGGGGAATGGACAGAAGATGGAGACAAAGGAGGGGTGCTTGATTGCTAGTTGGTGAGAGCACAGAGTTCTGATACTAGAGACTGACTAGCTGGAAGACACCATTTTCACCTCTCCCGTGTCTGTGCATACACACATGCAAGCGCCACAACAATCCACTCCAATAAGCTAAGCAGCGCCATCTACTGGAGAATGCAGCCATTATGTAAAGCTCCATCCAACTGTGCCAACCACACTCTAGAGGAACACCACAAGTCTCTCTGCCTGCTTAGTTATATGCACTATAAAGTGCTTCATAGTTTGACTTCTAAGGGGCACTTGATATAATTTCAATAGTATTTCATTCTGTTCCCTGGTCCATTTATTCAATTTTTTTCTTTTTCCTTTCTTTTCTTATTTTTGAATACAGAAAGAGAAAAAATTCTTTTTATTTTCTGTTTTCACAAAAAAATACTTTTGTTTAATTTTTTTTTTTAATTTTTTTTTCAACGTTTATTTATTTTTGGGACAGAGAGACAGAGCATGAACGGGGGAGGGGCAGAGAGAGAGAGAGGGAGACACAGAATCGGAAACAGGCTCCAGGCTCTGAGCCATCAGCCCAGAGCCTGACGCGGGGCTCGAACTCACGGACCGCGAGATCGTGACCTGGCTGAAGTCGGACGCTTAACCGACTGCGCCACCCAGGCGCCCCACTTTTGTTTAATTTTTTCTACCACATTATTTATTTTTTGTAACATTTTATTATATTTTACTTTCATAATTTTATTTTCTATTTTATTATATTCATTTTTTTTAATTTTCATAGGTTTTCCTACATTTTTTCTTTTTTTGTTTTCTTTGATTTCCCTTTTTTCTCTATTCTACCAGGCTTCTTTAAACAACCAGACCAAAACATACCTAGAGTCTAGCATCCTTTATTTGATTTGAGTTGTTTTTAGTTTTTTAATTTTTAATTTTTATTTTATTCTTTTTATGCCTCCAAAATGACGAAAGAATTCACCTCAAAAGAAAGAACAGGAAGAAATGACAACCAGGGACTTAATCAATACAGATACAGCAAGATGTTTGAGCCAGAATTTAGAATCATGATAATAAGAATACTAGCTGGGGTTGAAAAAAGCATAGAATCCCTTTCTGTGGAGATAAAAGAAGTAAAATGTAGTCAAGATGAAATAAAAAATGCTATAATTGTGATCCAATCTCACATGGATGCCATGGCGGCAAGGATGGATGAAGCAGAGCAGTGGACCAGGGATATAGAAGATAATTTTATGGAGAATAATAAAGCAGAAAATAAGAGGGAAACTAAGGCAAAAGAGCATGATATAAGAATTAGAGAACTCAGTGACTCATTAAAAAAGAATAACTTCTGAATCATAGGGTTCCCAGAAGATGAAGAGAGGGAAAAAGGAGTAGTAGGTTTATGTAAGCAAATCGTAGCAGAAAACTTTTCTAACCTGAGGAAAGACACAGACATCAAAATCCAGGAAGCACAGAGAACTACCATTAGATTCAACAAAACCAACCAACAAAAACCAACCATCAACAAGGCATATCATAGTCAAATTCACAGAATACACAGACAAGGAAAGAATCATAACAGCAGCAAGGGGAAAAAAGTCCTTGAACTACAAAGGAAGACAGATCAGGTTCACAGCAGACCAATCCACAGAAACTTGGCAAGCCAAAAAGGAGTGGCAATATATATGCAATGTGCTTAATTGGAAAAATATGCACCCCAAAATTATTTATCCAGCAAGGCTGTCATTCAAAATAGAAGGAGAGATAAAAAGTTTCCCAGACAAACAAAAATTAAAGGAGTTTGTGACCACTAAACCAGCCCTGCAAGAAATTTTAAGGGGGACTTTCTGAGGGGAGAAAAGATGAAACAAAACAAAAAAGACCAAAAGCAACAAAGACTAGAAAGGATCAGAGAACACCACCAGAAACTCCAACTCTATAGGCAGCACAATGGCAATAAATTCATATATTTCAGTACTCAATCTAAATGTCAATGAACTAAATGCTCAAATCAAAAAAACATAGGGTATCAGAATGGATAGGAAAACAAAACCCTTCTATATGTTGTTTACAACAGACCCATTTTAGATGTTAAGTCACCTTTGGATTGAAAGTAAAGGGATGGAGAACTTCTATCATAACAGTTGCCAAAAGAAACCTGGAGTAGTCATATTTATATCAGACAATCTAGATTTTAAAATAAAGACTGTAACAAGAGATGAATAAGGGTGTTATATCATAATTAAGGGGTTATCCACCCAAGAAGACCTAACAATTGTAAACATCTATGCCCCAACATGGAACACTCGAATATATAAATCAACTAATCACATACATACAGAAACTCATCAATAATAATACCATAATAGTAGGGAACTTCAACACCCCACTTACAGCAATGGACAGATCATCTAAACAGAAAATCAACAAGGAAACAATAGCTTTTAATGACACACTGGACCAGATGAACTTAACAGATATATTCAGAACATTTCATCCTAGAGCAGCAGAATGCACATTCTTCTCGAGTGCACATGGAACATTCTCCAGAATAGATCACATACTAGGACACAAATCAGACTTTGACAAGTACAAAGAGATTGAGATGACACTGTGCATATTTTCAGACCACAAAGCTATGAAACTTGAAATCAACCACAAGAAAAAATTTGGAAAGACAACAAATACTTGGAGACTAAAGAATGAACGGGCTAACCAAGAAGCTAAAGAGGAAGTTAAAAATACATGGAAGCCAATGAAAATGGTAAACACTACAGCCCAAAACCTCTCGGACACAGAAAAGATGGTCATAAGAGGGAATTATATAGTAATCCAGGCCTTCCTAAAGAAGAAAGAAAGGTCTCAGATATACAACCTAACCTTACACCTTAAAGAACTGGAAACAACACAACAAATTAAACCCCAAACCATTAGAAGATGGTAACTAATAAGGATTAGAGCAGAAATCAATGCTATCAGAAAAAAAAAAAGAAAGAAAAAAAAAAAAGAAAAAAACATTAGAACAGTTCAATGAAACCAGTAGCTGGTTCTTTGAAAGAATTAACAAAATTGATAACCTCCTAGCCAGTTTGATCAAAAGGAAAAAGCAAAGGAATCAAATAACATCAAGAATGAAAGAGGAGAGATCACAACCAACACAGCAGAAATACAAACAATAATAAGAAAATATTATGAACCATTATACGCCAATAAATTGGGCAATCTGGAAGAAATGGGCAAATTCCTGGAAACACATAAACTAGAGAGACTGAAACAGGAAGAAATAGAAAATTTGAACAGACCCATAACCAGTAAAGAAATCGAACTAGTAATCAGAAATATCCCAAAATAACAAGAGTCCAGGGCTGGATGGCATTTCAGGGGAATTCTATCAAACATTTAAAGAGTTAACACCTATTTTGAAACTGTTCCAAAAAATAGACATGGAAGGAAAACTTTCTATCTCATTCTATGAAGCCAGCATTACCTTGATTCCAAAACCAAACACTCCACTAAAAAGAAGAAATACAGACCAATTTCCCTGATGAACATGGATGCAAAAATCCTCAACAAAATACTAGCCAACCAGATACAACAATACATTAAAATAATTGTTCACCAGGACCAAGTGGGAATTATACCTGGGATTCAGGGCTCGTTCAATATCTACAAAACAATCAATGTGATTGATCACATCAATAAAAGAAAGGACAATAACGACATGATCCTCTCAATAGATGCAGATAAAGCATTTGACAAATACAGCATCCTTTCTTGATAAAACCCTCAAGAAAGTAGGGATAGAGGGATCATTCCTCAAAATCATAAAATCCATATATGAAAAACCCACTGCTAATATCATCCTCAATGGGGAAAACTGAGAGCTTTCCCCCTAAGGTGAGGAACATGGCAGGATGTCCAGTCTCACCACTGTTATTCAACATAGTATTGGAAGTCCTAGCCTCAGAAATCAGACAACACAAAGGAATAAATGGAATCCAAATTGGCAAGGAAGAAGTCAAACTTTCACTCTTTACAGATGACATGATACTCTACATGGATAACCCCAAGAGTCCACCAAAATGCTGCTAAAACTGATACATGAATTCAGAAGTCACAGGATATAAAATCAATGCAAAGAAATTGGTTGCATTCCTATACACCAATAATGAAGCAACAGAAAGAGAAAACAAGGAATCAATCTCATTTACAATTGCACCAAAAACCATAAAATACCTAGGAGTAAACATAACCAAAGAGGTAAAAAATCTAAACACTGAAAACTATAGAAAACTTATGAAAGAAATTGAAGAAGACACAAAAAAATGGAAAGATATTCCATGCTCTGGGTAGGAAGAACAGATATTGTTAAAATGTCGATATAACCCAAAAACAATCTACATATTCAATGCAATCCGTATCAAAATAGCACCAGCATTGTTCACAGAGCTACAACAAATAATCCTAAAATTTGTATGGAACCAGAAAAGACCTAACATAGCCAAAGAAATCCTGAAAAAGCAAACCAAAGCTGGAGGCATCACAATCCAGGACCTCAAGATGTATTACAAAGCTGTAATCATCAAAACAGTATGGTACTGGCATAAAAACACTTATGAATAGAACAGAATAGAGAACCCAGAAATGAACCCACAAACATATGGCCACTAATCTTTGACAAAGCAAGAAAGAATATCCAGTGGAATAAAGACAGTCTCTTCAGCAAGTGGTGCTGGGAAAACTGGACAGCAACATGTGGAAAAATGAACCTGGCCCACTTTCTTACACCAGACACAAAAACAAACTCAAAATGGATGACAGACCTAAACAAAAGACAGGAAACCATCACAATCCTCGAGGAGAAAGCAGGCAAAAACCTATTTGACCTTGGCCACAGCAACTTCCTACTCAACACATCTCTGGTGGAAAGGGAAATAAAGTAAAAAATAAACTATTTGAACCTCATCAAAATAAAAAGCTTTGGCACAGTGAAGGAAACCATCAACAAAATAAAGGCAAATGACAGAATGGGAGAAGATATTAGCAAATGACATATTAGATAAAGAGTTAGTATCCAAAATCTATACAGAACTTATAAAACTCAACAACAACAACAACAACAAATAATCCAGTGAATAAATAGGCAAGAGACATGCATAGACACTTTTCCAAAGAAGACATTCAGATGTCTCATAGACCCATGAAAAAATGTTCAACATCACTCATCAACAGGGCAATAAAAATCAAAACCACAATGAGATACCACCTCACACCTGTCAGAATGGCTAACAGTAACAACTCAGGAACCAACAGATGTTGGCAAGGATGTGGAGAAAGAGGATCTTTTTTTGCACTGCTGATGGGAATGTAAACTGGTGCAGTTTACTGGAAAACAGTATAGAGGTTCCTCAGAAAGTTAAAAATAGAACCATACTAGGACCCAGCAATTACACTACTAGGTATTTATCCAAGGGATGTAAACGTGCTGTTTCAAAGGGGCACATGCACCCCAATATTTACAGCAGCATTATTGACAATAGCCAAAGTATGGAAAGAGCCCAAATGTTCATGGACAGATGAGTGGATAAAGATTATATATATATATGGAGGAATTCTGGGAAGATGGTGGCGTAGGAGGACGCTGGGCTCACCGCGCGTCCTGCTGATCACTTAGATTCCACCTATACCTGCCTAAATAACCCAGAAAACCACCAGAGGATTAGCAGAACGGAGTCGCCGGAGCCAAGCGCAGACGAGAGGCCTACAGAAGAGGGTAGGAAGGGCGGCGAGGCGGTGCGCGCTCCACGGACTGGCGGGACGGAGCCGGGGCGGAGGGGCGGCTCGCCGGCCAAGCAGAGCCCCTGAGTCTGGCTTGCAAAAGCGGAGGGGCCGGGTGGACTGCGTTCCGACAGCAAGCGCGACTTAGCGTCTAGGAGGACATAAGTTAGCAGCTCTGCTCGGAAAGCGGGAAGCCTGGAGGACAAAGGGAGGGAGAGCTGCTGAGCCCCCGGACGACAGAGCTCAGTTTGACGGGGAACAAAGGCGCTCAACAGCGCCATCTCCCCCGCCCATCCCCCAGCCAAAATCCCAAAGGGAACCAGTTCCTGCCAGGGAACTTGCTCGCTCTGCGGAAACACCCAACTCTGTGCTTCTGCGGAGCCAAACCTCCGAAAGCGGATCTGACTCCCTCCACTGCCACAGGGCCCCTCCTGAAGTGGATCACCTAAGGAGAAGCGAGCTAAGCCTGCCCCTCCTGCCCCCGTGCACCTTGCCTACCCAAACCAGCTAATACGCCAGATCCCCAGCATCACAAGCCTGGCAGTGTGCAAGTAGCCCAGACGGGCCACGCCACCCCACAGTGAATCCCGCCCCTAGGAGAGGGGAAGAGAAGGCACACACCAGTCTGACTGTGGCCCCAGCGGTGGGCTGGGGGCAGACATCAGGTCGGACAGTGGCCCCGCCCACCAACTCCAGTTATACACCACAGCACAGGGGAAGTGCCCTGCAGGTCCCCACACCAGGGACTATCCAAAATGACCAAGTGGAAGAATTCCCCTCAGAAGAATCTCCAGGAAAAAACAACAGCTAATGAGCTGATCAAAAAGGATTTAAATAATATAACAGAAAGTGAATTTAGAATAATAGTCATAAAATTAATCGCTGGGCTTGAGAACAGTATACAGGACAGCAGAGAATCTCTTGCTACAGAGATCAAGGGACTAAGGAAAGGTCAAGAGGAGCTGAAAAACGCTTTAAATGAAATGCAAAACAAAATGGAAACCACCACAGCTCGGATGGAAGAGGCAGAGGAGAGAATAGGTGAACTAGAAGATAAAGTTATGGAAAAAGAGAAAGCTGAGAAAAAGAGAGATAAAAAAAATCCAGGAGTATGAGGGGAAAATTAGAGAACTAAGTGATACACTAAAAAGAAATAATATACGCGTAATTGGTATCCCAGAGGAGGAAGAGAGAGGGAAAGGTGCTGAAGGGGTACTTGAAGAAACCATAGCTGAGAACTTCCCTGAACTGGGGCAGGAAAAAAGCATTGAAATCCAAGAGGCACAGAGAACTCCCTTCAGACGTAACTTGAATCGATCTTCTGCACGACATATCATAGTGAAACTGGCAAAATACAAGGATAAAGAGAAAATTCTGAAAGCAACAAGGGGTAAACGTGCCCTCACATATAAAGGGAGACCTATAAGACTCGTGACTGATCTCTCTTTTGAAACTTGGCAGGCCAGAAAGAATTGGCACGAGATTTTCAGTGTGCTAGACAGAAAAAATATGCAGCCGAGAATCCTTTATCCAGCAAGTCTGTCATTTAGAATAGAAGGAGAGATAAAGGTCTTCCCAAACAAACAAAAACTGAAGGAATTTGTCACCACTAAACCAGCCCTACAAGAGATCCTAAGGGGGACCCTGTGAGACAAAGTCCCAGAGACATCACTACAAGCATAAAACATACAGACATCACAATGACTCTAAACCCGTATCTTTCTATAATAACACTGAATGTAAATGGATTAAATGCGCCAACCAAAAGACATAGGGTATCAGAATGGATAAAAAAACAAGACCCATCTATTTGCTGTCTACAAGAGACTCATTTTAGACCTGAGGACACCTTTAGATTGAGAGTGAGGGGATGGAGAACTATTTATCATGCGACTGGAAGCCAAAAGAAAGCTGGAGTGGCCATACTTATATCAGACAAACTAGACTTTAAATTAAAGGCTGTAACAAGAGATGAAGAAGGACATTATATAATAGTTACAGGGTCTATCCATCAGGAAGAGCTAACAATTATAAATGTCTATGCGCCGAACACCGGAGCCCCCAAATATATAAAACAATTACTCATAAACATAAGCAACCTTATTGATAAGAATGTGGTAATTGCAGGGGACTTTAACACCCCACTTACAGAAATAGATAGATCATTTAGACACACGGTCAATAAAGAAACAAGGGCCCTGAATGAGACATTGGATCAGATGGGCTTGACAGATATATTTAGAACTCTGCATCCCAAAGCAACAGAATATACTTTCTTCTCGAGTGCACATGGAACATTCTCCAAGATAGATCATATACTTGGTCACAAAACAGCCCTTCATAAGTTTACAAGAATTGAAATTATACCATGCATACTTTCAGACCACAGTGCTATGAAGCTTGAAATCAACCACAGAAAAAAGTCTGGAAAACCTCCAAAAGCATGGAGGTTAAAGAACACCCTACTAAACAATGAGTGGGTCAACCAGGCAATTAGGGAAGAAATTAAAAAATATATGGAAACGAATGAAAATGAAAATATAACAATCCAAATGCTTTGGGACGCAGTGAAGGCAGTCCTGAGAGGAAAATACATTGCAATCCAGACCTATCTCAAGAAACAAAAAAAAATCCCAAATACAAAATCTAACAGTACACCTAAAGGAAATAGAAGCAGAACAGCAAAGGCAGCCTAAACCCAGCAGAAGAAGAGAAATAATAAAGATCAGAGCAGAAATAAACAATATAGAATCTAAAAAAACTGTAGAGCAGATCAACGAAACCAAGAGTTGGTTTTTTGAAAAAATAAACAAAATTGACAAACCTCTAGCCAGGCTTCTCAAAAAGAAAAGGGAGATGACCCAAATAGATAAAATCATGAATGAAAATGGAATTATTACAACCAATCCCTCAGAGATACAAACAATTATCAGGGAATACTATGAAAAATTATATGCCAACAAACTGGAAAACCTGGAAGAAATGGACAAATTCCTGAACACCCACACTCTTCCAAAACTCAATCAGGAGGAAATAGAAAGCTTGAACAGACCCATAACCAGCGAAGAAATTGAATCGGTTATCAAAAATCTCCCAACAAATAAGAGTCCAGGACCAGATGGCTTCCCAGGGGAGTTCTACCAGACGTTTAAAGCAGATATAATACCTATCCTTCTCAAACTATTCCAAGAAATAGAAAGGGAAGGAAAACTGCCAGACTCATTCTATGAAGCCAGTATTACTTTGATTCCTAAACCAGACAGAGACCCAGTAAAAAAAGAGAACTACAGGCCAATATCCCTGATGAATATGGATGCAAAAATTCTCAATAAGATACTAGCAAGTTGAATTCAACAGCGTATAAAAACAATTATTCACCATGATCAAGTGGGATTCATTCCTGGGATGCAGGGCTGGTTCAACATTCGCAAATCAATCAACGTGATACATCACATTAACAAAAAAAAGAGAAGAACCATATGATCCTGTCAATCGATGCAGAAAAGGCCTTTGACAAAATCCAGCACCCTTTCTTAATAAAAACCCTTGAGAAAGTCGGGATAGAAGGAACATACTTAAAGATCATAAAAGCCATTTATGAAAAGCCCACAGCTAACATCATCCTCAACGGGGAAAAACTGAGAGCTTTTTCCCTGAGATCAGGAACACGACAGGGATGCCCACTCTCACCGCTGTTGTTTAACATAGTGCTGGAAGTTCTAGCATCAGCAATCAGACAACAAAAGGAAATCAAAGGCATCAAAATTGGCAAAGATGAAGTCAAGCTTTCGCTTTTTGCAGATGACATGATACTATACATGGAAAATCCGATAGACTCCAGCAAAAGTCTGCTAGAACTGATACATGAATTCAGCAAAGTTGCAGGATACAAAATCAATGTACAGAAATCAGTTGCATTCTTATACACTAACAATGAAGCAACAGAAAGACAAATAAAGAAACTGATCCCATTCACAATTGCACCAAGAAGCATAAAATACCTAGGAATAAATCTAACCAAAGATGTAAAGGATCTGTATGCTGAAAACTATAGAAAGCTTATGAAGGTAATTGAAGAAGATTTAAAGAAATGGAGAGACATTCCCTGCTCATGGATTGGAAAAATAAATATTGTCAAAATGTCAATACTACCCAAAGCTATCTACACATTCAATGCAATCCCAATCAAAATGGCACCAGCATTCTTCTCGAAACTAGAACAAGCAATCCTAAAATTCATATGGAACCACAAAAGGCCCCGAATAGCCAAAGGAATTTTGAAGAAGAAGACCAAAGCAGGAGGCATCACCATCCCAGACTTTAGCCTCTACTACAAAGCTGTAATCATCAAGACAGCATGGTATTGGCACAAAAACAGACACACAGACCAATGGAATAGAATAGAAACCCCAGAACTAGACCCACAAACATATGGCCAACTCATCTTTGACAAAGCAGGAAAGAACATCCAATGGAAAAAAGACAGCCTCTTTAACAAATGGTGCTGGGAGAACTGGACAGCAACATGCAGAAGGTTGAAACTAGACCACTTTCTCACACCAGTCACAAAAATAAACTCAAAATGGATAAAGGACCTAAATGTGAGACAGGAAACCATCAAAACCTTAGAGGAGAAAGCAGGAAAAGACCTCTCTGACCTCAGCCGTAGCAATCTCTTACTCGACACATCCCCAGCGGTAAGGGAATTAAAAGCAAAAGTGAATTACTGGGACCTTATGAAGATAAAAAGCTTCTGCACAGCAAAGGAAGCAACCAACAAAACTAAAAGGCAACCAACGGAATGGGAAAAGATATTCGCAAATGACATATCGGACAAAGGGCTAGTATCTAAAATGTATAAAGAGCTCACCAAACTCCACACCCGAAAAACAAATAACCCAGTGAAGAAATGGGCAGAAAACATGAATAGACACTTCTCTAAAGAAGACATCCGGATGGCCAACAGGCACATGAAAAGATGTTCAGCGTCGTTCCTTATCAGGGAAATACAAATCAAAACCACACTCAGGTATCACTTCACGCCAGTCAGAGTGGCCAAAATGAACAAATCAGGAGACTATAGATGCTGGAGAGGATGTGGAGAAACGGGAACCCTCTTGCACTGTTGGTGGGAATGCAAATTGGTGCAGCCGCTCTGGAAAGCAGTGTGGAGGTTCCTCAGAAAATTAAAAATAGACCTACCCTATGACCCAGCAATAGCACTGCTAGGAATTTATCCAAGGGATACAGGAGTACTGATGCATAGGGGCACTTGTACCCCAATGTTCATAGCAGCACTCTCAACAATAGCCAAATTATGGAAAGAGCCTAAATGTCCATCAAGTGATGAATGGATAAAGAAATTGTGGTTTATATACACAATGGAATACTATGTGGCAATGAGAAAGAATGAAATATGGCCATTTGTAGCAACATGGATGGAACTGGAGAGTGTGATGCTAAGTGAAATAAGCCATACAGAGAAAGACAGATACCATATGGTTTCACTCTTATGTGGATCCTGAGAAACTTAACAGGAACCCATGGGGGAGGGGAAGGGAAAAAAAAAAGAGGTTAGAGTGGGAGAGAGCCAAAGTATAAGAGACTGTTAAGGACTGAGAACAAACTGAGGGTTGATGGGGGGTGGGAGGGAGGGGTGGGTGGGTGATGGGTATTGAGGAGGGCACCTTTTGGGATGAGCACTGGGTGTTGTATGGAAACCAATTTGTCAATAAATTTCATATAAAAAAAAGATTATATATATATATACATACACATACACACACACACACATAATGGAATATTACTCAGCAATCAAAAAGAATGAAATCTTGCCATTTACAACAATGTGGATGAAACTGGAGGTATTATGTTAAGTGAAATTAGTCAGAGAAAGACAAATGTGTAACTTTACTCATACGTGGAATTTTAAGATACAAAACAGATGAACATAAGGGAAGGGAAGTAAAAATAACATGAAAACAGGGAGGCGGACAAAACATAAAAGACTGTTAAATATAGAGAACAAACTGAGGGTTGCTGGAAGGGGTGTGGGTGCGAAGATGGGCTACGTGGGTAAGGAACATTAAGGAAGACACTTGTTGAGGTGAGCCCTGGATGCTACACATAGAGGATGAGTCACTGGAATCTACTCCTGAAATCATTATTGTTCTATATGCTAACTAACTTGGATGTAAATTAAAAAATTTAAAAAAATTAAAGTTAAAACAAATTTATTTTATAAAGGAGATTCTTTTCATTTTACTGAAGACCATCAACAATCTGTGTTATTTGTAAAAAAAACTATATAACATTTGTATTCGACGGCAAAATACCACAGAGATATGTATGTATGCATATATGGGGCTGTGTTTGAGCTTAGAAAAACTGAATGAATATGTGATTGATAGGAAATACATTTTACTATTTTATTTTATACTGTCCTTGGGTGTAATTATTAAAACAATAGCACAACAACAATTCTCCCCCCTTATTTCACTTGGGGAGAATCATTAAAGAAATACAGAGTAAGAGTGAAAGAGGACATTTAGTATTAGTATTAAATTTGTGTGACCTTAAGCACTTCTTCCTTTACTGGCCACACTATCTGTGGTCAACATCAGGTTTCATTCCATTTTCTTCAATAATGTGTTTCGTTTGGACTCTCTTCACCTTCTCCATCTTCCCCCTTTCTTTACTATTTAGAAAATTGTAAACTGCAAATTTAGTTGCCTCCAAGTCCAAAACACTGAAAGCTGCTGTATGCCATTATAAAGATGTACAGGTGATGAGCTTGACTTTTCAAAGTGTTTACAGTCTAGGCAATTGGTCACATGAGTCTGTGGTGACAGTATTGTTTCAGGTGATTTAAGTACAATTCATGAAAATGCTTATGTCATTTGAATATAAAGACTCTTCTCAATTGGAAAGAGGGGAAATGGGGAAAATGATTTTCTTTTGGAAAAGTCAGTGACCTTGGCTTTGCTTATGAGCATCTTTCTGTTGCTGCAAGTTTTTCTCTTGTAACTTTCTCAGCATTGTCTCTACCCAGAACTTAGAAAAGGCTCTCCATGTTTCCTGAGCCTTCACCAGGGTTTCCTGAAATTGAGGACTCAGTTGCAGTTTGGCCTGGGAATGAATTGCAGTTCATTTTTTTTTTCCTCCAACAAATCAGTATTTTGATTTTAGTGGATACTAGAATGATACACTTTGGAATATGTGGTTGTAGGGTGTGAGAGCAATGCAATAATACAAAACACACACACACACACACACACACACACACACACAGAGGCCTGATTTTTCCCTTATCTTAAAGATACTGCATAACCATGCAGTATGCACTGCATGGGAACATTCTAGTAGCATGGGTCAAAACAATGCACTCAAATTGGTCTTCTTCGTGATTTGCAACTAAAATATCCTAACCATTAGTATATTTGCATGTATAAAAACAGTAGGATTTGTCTTCTTCATTGTTAAGTCTCTTTCTCATTCTAAAAGTATTCATTTTTCTTTTGTATAGTTGCATGTAGTACATAAAATAAATGGGAAGCTACTAATTTGTGTCATAAGCTCATTTCCTATGACCAAGCTTATATTTTTTTCAAAGACCTTAAAGTTGAAGTAAGAAAACAAATCACAAAACATGAAACAATTTAAAAGAAAAATTACCAGGGGCCATGCAAATAAGCATGAAATGAATAGACAATGTGGATATTAAATAAGGCAAAATAGATTACGAGGTAAAGAAATTAAACACACACACATGCGTCCACATACACATTTTAATTCACAGGTTATTTGCAACTAGCCTTTGAGAAATATTATCACTCAAGCCAGTAGGTAGTTATTGTGCTCTATAAAGTGTTTTAAAAAATAATTCATTTCTATGGCAAAGGAAATATGTATAAATGTTTTCTGAACTCAAGCTCCTTGGAGTTTAAAGGGGAAAATAAGACATAGAAACCTGCAAGTAATATGACTTAATAGTTTTTGCCTATACACATTGATATTACATGGCTTTGAGTCAAGTTTATTTGCCATTTAATCCTGGTTTCTGTATTCAGTGGGTATGTGTCATTATACCAGTTACTTAGGGCTCCTAAGCTTGTGCTTTCATTTGTAAAAACAGCAATACTATTTTTCCTTCTTTAAAGTATTGTTGTAAAGACAAAATAATATATGTAAAGTACTGCTTTCCTTTAGCTATTAGTACTCAAGCTGCTCTGCATTCTATCTTGGAGTTATGTGAAAATTTAATAATAAAACAGGTCCACACATTGGTGCAAGACAACAGAGATCTTTAAGAATATCAGCAGATGAAAATTTTAGCCAAGGCAAATAAACTCAACTTGTCTACGGAATAATATTTGAAAAATTAGGTAACCCTAATAACATAAATATGAACGATATGAATATCGATGGAGTACCTCAACTGCAATTTAACTAAATTAATTTAAATTAAGGATATAATTGATATATATGTGTATATGAGCATATATATTATAGATATAGTGATAAGGAAATTCAGGTTAGACATATATAAATTATATTGTAATTGAAATATTCTTTTTTGGTGGATTACTCATCTTTGTATCTGAACACCTGGCTCTCCATCAAATCTCCCAATCACAGACTACGTGAGGATTCTGTGTCAATGACCCTGCTTTCCACCTAAATATAGACCAGGAAATGAGAATATTTTCTCTAAAGTTACCATTCTCCCCATGGGACAGGGAGGGGGTGATTGTTGGAGTGAAGAGAGCATAGTCATATATCCTGATAAATATTATCTAGAAAAGGCAGAACATTTTATAAGGCTTGTTAAAATAAGGACCATCTATCTGTTCATGTTTCTGGTCTCTCAGTTATCACGTAGCTCTTGGGTTCAGTAGAGAGGAGCAGTTCTGAGTGCTTTCCTTTTAGTGTCTTAAAATGATAGTGTCGTAAGTTGGCCAAGTGTTGGTTTACAACCTTGGGAGTTTCCCTGTGGAAGGCAAAGAGAGACCAAGGAAAGAGGCAGACCACAGCAGACTGGCAGGTGACAGATCTAATAAGCAAGGGAACTTACATTTAAGCCTATGCGAGATGGCCACAAGACAAGTAGATCTCTGTGCTCTCTGTCCAGAATCTTAAAACTTTATATGGAGGTGTTAATGGGGTTGTCACATCTACCATCTAGATGGTCTCAACAATGCATTGTTCCCTCAAAGCTGCAGTTTTCAAATGGCTCTGACTGGGAACAGTGGGCAGAATGTATTTTCCAAGAGCAGGGGAGAGGATGAGCCACCTCCAATTGCCTGGGTCCACCTCAAGTGTCAACGAGCAGTTATGTCCTCTCACTGATCTCCTCTAATGGATACTCCTCTACCTTGGGAGGTCATGGAAACAGTATTGCATTAAATAACTCTGCAAGTAAGCAGGAGAATCTTGCTCAAAGCCTTAAAGTATTATACCAAGGAAACATTTATTCATATAAAGGTATTTATATAAGTATGTTAATAAATATATTTATTCATGGAATCCTTTGGAATTGCTTCACCAGGATTTTTTAGTTATGCTTTGAATTAGAGGTATGGATTTTCTCAGGTAGGTTCCAAAAGTGGTATAAAGGCTATCACTTTCAGTTAGTTATTTCCCAACACACAGATTTAATTGCAAAAAAAAAAAAAATCAAGCTCTTTTAAAAATGTTCTCCCAGTGTGAATAAGAATAGTTTGTAAGGAGAGTCCCAAGAATTAACAAATAAATACGGTTCAATAACCAAATATTATTGAACTGTAACTATGTCTAGATGTTGCTTGAAGACTTTTAAAGAGTTCCAATTAATGATATATAGTAACACTCTTCAAATCCTCTCCTCTCTTCCTTAATTCTCTCATGGCATAAGATTGTTCCAGGGTATCTCCTTTATTCATGAAGCATTTCAACTTCTCTTCCTCTGTTCAGATTTCCCATCTCTTTTACTCCAAGCTCTTTACTATGTATATAAATCTATTTTCTCCAGCTAAATATGTTCTCCCTTCCTTCATCTATTCTACCCTGTCTCTGTCTGGGTAAATAAAACTCTAATTTGATGAGATTGTGGGGAAGGGATCAGAGCAGGGAAAGAAAAAAAGGCAATGGAAAGAAGTATTCAGACATTAATATATTGTGTCCTGATCAGATGATGTTATATAGTTTTAAAACAAAAAAAAATTCAAAATGAATAGAAACAATGTCACAGAAGCTAAATAATTTCCCAATATAATTGGTGTGTTTTACTTTTGATGACATGTTCTACACCATTAATGTAAAATTCGCTGGATTCAAAATGGAAATTGTCTTGGTGTTTTTTTATTCTTTTTTTTTTTAAATCACTGCAAAGTGCCTACTATAGTTTTGCTTTGAAAGTTCATAAATCAAACCGTAATGAGTGTCCGAATGAGAAGCATCTCTTTGAAGCACCATGCATCTTTTATTGTCTCTGTTACACTATTTTCCAGTGATAATCAGTATCTATAGCAAGAAACATATCTCAGTGCCTCAGCTTGGGGTCAGGTATGTCTCACCTCCTCAGCAGTGTATTGTTAAATTCAACTGGCAAGAGGGCAGAGTCTTAGACATAGTGCTTATGTGTTTTTCCCCTTTTCCTGTCAATTTGAGTTTATTTGAAATTAGTACTCTTTTTATCAGTAAGGAACTTTGTAATAAGGATGATACTAGCCTTGAAGGGAAAACAAAGACTGAAACATGACAATATTTATTATATGCTTTTATTTTTGAAGGCAATGCTTCCTGATTGCAGGAGTATAAAATAAATGATCTCTTCTCAGTAAGGAGAACTTCTTGAAAACATATTGTAAATTCCAAAGGACACAGGAAGAAGGCTAAAATATCACGTGAAGAGTTTGTGTTTTGGAGGCAAGAACACATTAACTTGGTTGGGATTACAACTCATATAATAATAACTATTGAGCAGTTGCTAGCTGCTACCATAGTTACAAACTACTTACTGGATAAATGCAATGGTCACTAGAAAGTGCTTTTATGCTATAAGTAGAAAGTACAATAGAAACCCACAGCATCCCTGCTTAATTCAGTATTGGAGGCACAGGACATTTCACAATCTCTTTGACTCAGCCTTTCTTTCTTTTCTTCAATTTTCGAAATGAGAAACAATATGATGATGATTACATATGGTACTAAGTCCTTCAGCTATATTAACTCATTTAATACATATATCAATCCTATGAATTTGCCATTATTCCACGTAGAAAAGTGGAGACTGAGTCTTAGAGAGGTAATGGTAAGTTACCCAAATATATGTAATGAATGAATGGAAAAGAAAGGGTTCAAACACAAATTATAAATCCAAATCCCATGCATTTAATCACTAGAATATACTGCTGCTTCATTCTTGTGATTTACATATGAGCTACAGGACACAGAATTCTCACTAGTTCACTTAAGCAAAAGAACAATGTAATCAACTGTATTGGGAGGCTCACATAATCTTTAAGAGGCACAGAGAGTCACAGTTGGAGGCCACTCATCAAGAGGACACTAACCCACAAGGTGGGGGATTAAGTGAGAACTCACCACAGCCTCTTTTGGGCACAGACACTGAGGGACACAACACTCACCTCTTTACTGTGCTACTATTTCAAGGATGGTGCATTCTCTACCTGCTATTCCTTCACACGTTGTTCTGTTCTGATGAAATCTCCATTTGGGTGTCAAGGAGTCTAGCTGCAAAAGAGACTTGGAAAGTTTAGGAAACAGCCTCCCCATGTCTTCTCAAGAACATTTCTTTCTTGGATGCCTGGGGTTCTTTGTACTTTGTGCTCAGAAAACTACTTTGTATTATACCCAACTTTGTGTGTATTCATGTTTCCCAGTGTAAAATCTAAAATCTTTGGTCTAGGACTATATCTAATCATCTTTGCCTCTTCAAGAGTCCTAGCACAGTACTTGACACATAATTTATTTCTCATTCCTTTTAGTGGGTTGAACTGAATGCCTTTATTGGAAAGAGGGTGAAAGAGAGAGAGCCACTGAAATAATTCCTGCCAAGGGAAACAGTGAGTCACAACTCTTGATTCCTGTTCCAAAACTCTTTTCTCGTAATACTAAATTATTCTACTTGAATAAAGACAGTTTGCTCTACCTTCCTATTCATAGGCAGAACTTTCCTCTTTGAGTTTTTAGTAGAATGCTTCCATTTATGTGGTTAGAGAAGTGGGCACATTGTCTTTATTCATGGCCATTGAAATTAGTGATAGAAGGGGCCCCTGGGTGGCTCAGCAGGTTGGGCAGATGGCTCAGCTGGGTTCGAGTTCTGCATTGGGCTCTGTGCTGACAGCTCAGAGCCTGAAATCTGCTTTGGGTTCTGTGTCTCCCTCTCTCTCTCTGACCTTATACCACTCACTCTCTATCTCTCTCTCAAAAAATAAATAAACATTAAAAAAAGGAGAAAATAGTGAGAGTAGAATCTCATTGGATACACTTTTTAGAAAAAAATAAAATTATAGACTATTCAGGCTAAAGGCTAAAAATCATTTATCATATTTTGTCTCACTTAGAAAATTGAAAAAAAGAAAGGCTGAATCAAAGAGATTATTAAATGTCCTGTCCCTCCAATACTGAATTAAGCAGGGATGCTGTGGGTTTCTAAGCACTGTCTGTTGCCCATTGCATTTATCTGGTTAGTAGTTGGTAACATGCACTAGACTCAGAATTTTTTGAGATCAGAGATTGTGTAATATTTGTGATTAGAGTTCCATCACCTAGGATCATTCTTGACTCACAGTAGGCACTTTGTAAATCAGTGTTAATTTTGGATGAAGGCAAAACCCTCTGATTATTAAGTTCCTGTTGAGGCATTGGATAGGTACGTGTCATCTGTCCCTAATTTATAAATAAATCAAATCTCACAGGGCACCAAAGTGCAGGAGATTTGATCTTCGAGAACATAGTATAGTCAGAGACATTCTCACTCTGAAATGAAACTACTCAAGCTAAAAGATCTCTACCAAATCTTATAAGGTAGAAGAAGGAAGACTTTTTTGGTTGCAGTGTTAAATATGAGGATGATTTAAACCAGGCTAATTGCAGTGGCAATGGTGAGAAGTTTGGATTTTGAGATTAAAGCCAACTGCATTTCCTGATGAACTGTTGAAGATTATGAGAAAAAGAGAGGAGTCAAGGATACCTTCAAGGTTTTTGGTCTGAGTAATTAGAAACACAAAGGGACTCTTCATTGAAATGGGGAAAACTGGAAGGAATAGGGTTTGAGGGGAAGATTGGGAGTTTATTCTCAAATATGCTAAGTTTTCAATGTCTTTTAGGATATTATGTTAGGTAGACATGTCTAGGAAGCTGTCGCATAATGAGTTGAGGGTTGAGAAGACAGATATGGGCTGCAGATGTTAATTACAGAGCCCACAGCAAATATTTATCACTATGAAAGTGTACACTATATGCATGGGATTGAGTACCGATAGAGACCATGGGAGGGTGATAGAATGATTCCCTGAGTACTCTGACATTGTAGAAAAGAGGAGAAACATGAAAGAAAGTGATATGATTCTTAGGAGGAAACTGATATTATCCAGAAATAGAAGTAAAGAAAGAGCCTCTAGGAGCAGAAGGGATCAGTTGTGTGAAATGCTGCATACAAGTCATGTAATATGAGGGCAGCATATTGATCATTTGACTTTACAATGTAGAGGTCTTTAATGCTCTCCATAAGAGTAGTTTCAATACAATGATAGGTCAAAATACCTTCTGGAGTGAATTTACAGAAGTGGTAGGAAAGGAAATACAATCGATGAGAATTGGTAATTATTTTGGAAATGCTTTCATTGGAAGTGGAGATGTAATGGGTGAAGTGAATTTGAATATTTTTTTAAAATATGCAATAAGGTGTAGCCAGTTCGTATAGTAATGGAATGAGTCAGAAGAGAAGGAATCACTGATGATACAAAAAAGCAGACAGAATCCTGATGGTAAGAGGGGATGGCATATAGTGTATAAGAGCAGGGGCTAACTTTACATAAATTCAGGAATTACTCATCTATATTAGGAGGGAAGACAACAATAGGATTCAGGACATGCTACCCCAAAATATGATATCTTGGCATATTGAAAATTTCAAGCAGATGCAAGAAGGTCACTCTGACCTCCCCACTTCATCTTCCCTGAAACAGGCCATGAAACGCTCATCTGGGAGGTTCCCTTTCTAAACCCAGAGGAAAGGAACATCTTTATCTCTGAAGACAATTGGGCATCGAGAAGGATCCTAACAAAAGGTCTTGGTAAGTTTCCCCCAGTTTATAGCAATTATCTCCTACTCCTAAACTTATCTCCACAACTGTTCACTCTTCATCAAGCCTAGCAAAGAAGTATATATGTCTATCTATTTTTGAGCCTTCATTTCTTGAGAAAGCTTCCATGTCATATGGAAGGTATATTAAATAAATGTGATTTGCTTTTTTTCTGTTAGTCTGTCTCGGTCAGTTTAATTTTTTAGACCCAGCCAGGGACCCTAAGAAAGTGAGGGAGAATTTTTTCCTCCCCTACAATGCTGCTCACTCATGTAGACAGTGGTAGATAGTGGATGCAGACATTAACTTTGCTGTAACTTTTTATAAGGAATCTCTAGATTGAATGCTTAGTAGCCTTTCCAGACCAGAAGCCAGGTACTTGCATCCAGACATGTCTGCAAAACCTGTTGATTTCGGTGAATTCCAACCCATAGGTAGGGACATCTCTATGCCTCTATTCAGCAGGAAGAAGTTACAGAAGAAAAGAATTTTCACCTTCAGCAACCTTAAAGATTTCAGGGTAAAAATTTTTCAGGGGTGAATGATATAGGAAATGAAATAAAATTAACTTTCCTGGAGGTCCTGGGGGGCTCAGTTGGTTAAACATCCAACTCTTGATTTTGGTTCAGATCATGATCTCATGACAGCCTCCTTGGGATTCTCACTCTCCCTCTCTCTCTGCCCCTTCCCTACTCACAGTCTCTCTCTGTCTCTAAAAGTTGCATTTGCAATAATGTGGATAGAACTAGAATGTATTATGCTAAGCAAAATAAGTCAGTCAGAGAAAGATAAATATATGATTTCACTCATATGTGGACTTTAAGAAACAAAACAGATGGTCTTAGGAGAAGAGAAGGAGAAGAGAATGAAAAATAAGATAAAGAGAGAGGGAAGCAAACCATAAGAGATTCTTAAATATACAGAGCAAACTGAGGGTTGCTGGAGGGGTGTTGGGTGGGGGGGATGGGCTACATGGGTAAAGGGCATTAAGGAGGGCACCTTGTTGGGATGACCACTGGGTGTTACATGTTAGTGATGAATCACTAAATTCTACCCTTGAAACCATTATTACACTATATGTTAACTAACTTGGATTTAAATAAAATAAAAAACTAGAAAACAAAAACAAAAATTAAAATAAATAAATAGTAAAAAAAATTAAATTTTCTTATAGCTTACAGTCCAATGACAAGTACTTGAGGTAGGCAGGAGTACAAATATTTCTCCAGAAACTCCCTACTGTCTTAATGTGAATGTTTTGCTGGAGGGAAAACAACAACAACAACAACAACAACAACAACCTTAGCTTGACAATAGCTAGACCTCCCACATTCTGTGAGTCTTCTTTAGCATATGAAAATCACTTTGGAAGCTTCCCCTAGCCTTTATCTCGCCCAACTCCCAAGTATATCATCAGTCACTCTTCACAAACCTGGGTCAGCTCCTTCTGTCCAAGGGTCCTGTCCCTGTGTTTTAATAAAACCACCTTTTTACACCAAAAAAAAAAAAAAATCTTTGCAGGGAGGTAAGGAAGTAAACTGAGAAAGATGATGGGAGAAGAGGTTTTGAATTTTGAGGAAAGAGTAAAATATAGGATCCAGTCATCTAGGAGAGGAGAAAGCATGGGTCAGGAAAACACAAGCAGATTATTGGCTAGCATGGAAGGTCCACTTGAATTTATGGTTGAGAATTTAGTGAAACTAGTCATAGTGCGTACACAGCCAGCTGGGAACAGTCAGCTGGGAGGTAGATAAGTAGATTTCACTGCAATATGAATTTTGCCAGATGAATAGAGTGAGCTCGAAGAGAGGCATAGTTTTGGACAGTTTTGGCAGGTGAGTAATTATATAATAGATGTGGAATTACACTCATTAAAACGGGGAATTAAGGCATTAATGGGGGTGATATACACAATTACTTATGAGAACTATTCAGGTATAAAATCTGGTGTGATGGAATGCTTAGGGATTTTTGGTGTGAATTCAAAGGACTATAGAACAAGACAAACTTGCTACAAGTTTTTTTTTTTTTTAATTTTTTTTTAACGTTTATTTTACTTTTGAGACAGAGACAGAGCATGAACGGGGGAGGGGCAGAGAGAGAGGGAGAGACAGAATCGGAAGCAGGCTCCAGGCTCTGAGCCATCAGCCCAGAGCCTGACGCGGGGCTCAAACTCACGAACCGTGAGATCGTGACCTGGGCTGAAGTCGGACGCTTAACCGACTGAGCCACCCAGGCGCCCCAACTACAACTTTTTAATACTAAGTTGGTCCAAAAACAAGCAACACACACACCTGTTCATGCTCGATCTCTCTCCCTCTTTTTCTCTCTCAATATTATTATAGCACCGTTTCTTCTTTTTTACTCTGTCTCAAAATATTTGTTTGGGCAGTTGAAACTGTGGATAGTCCTATTCACAGAGAATACCACACATCTTTTGGGGGGAGAAAGAATGATGAGATATACTCCCACCACCACGTGCAGATGAACTGTTTGAATGGTGGAATAGGATTTCCAACAAAGAAAGTGTACACACGAACAAATTTGTCCTTGCACAAAAAAATAATAATGCAGAGACTCAAACACTCTGTGCTGTAGTTGTTACGTTCCTTTCATTTATCATTTCAGCTGCTTTACTTTGATGGCTTTTCAGCTGTGCAGCTACTGGTGCTGATGCAGAGATAATGAAATCCTGAAAGCCCGAAACAACAGAAACGTCTCTACCTGGTAATGGGCATCCTCCTTCAGTTTATTAACTCCAGCTATGCGGTTTGACTGTGTTTTGCAGAGGTGCTGCATGAGGTGAATATTGAACGGGAGATAAAGGATCCAATGTCAGAAGCAAGTGGACCACATACAACATGTGTGAACAGATATGCAGGTTGAGGACATTCCCCCCACCCCAAAACAGCTCCCATGTTCATCAAGATAAAATGTGACCAATATACATTCCTTTCCGTAAAGGTGGGTAAGCCCCAATGTTCACAACGGCATTTCATGTGAACTATTATGTGCTTATATGACCAGACAGTACTCTGAGCAAGATTTCCAAATGGCCAAGGTATCACAATGTGACTAAATATTTTCTCATGCCAGGATCTCCTGCCAGAATAAAATTTGAATAATTTCTTTTCAAGTAAGATTGAAAATATTTGCTACCTTACTCTTTACCTTTCTCTTTAAATTGATTCTTATATTCTGATACCAAGGGTCATTTTACTTACATGAATGAATGAATGAATGAATGAATTAATCAGGGAATTAAGAGTGTTACTCCCAAACTTACGATAAAATAGTTGAACAAAAACAACTTCACAACTTTTCCTGACCTCTCAAAGAGCTGAAGTTGCAAGGCAACCAACTGACCCCAGATCTATGGAGAGTACAGAGCCTGCAGAAAGAGACAAGGCATGAACCCTGGCTTACCCGGCAAAACACATCTAGACACTGGTAAGAAGAGTCGGTTAGGGTAGTTGGTAACTGTGGTAACTGTGGGGAGGTTGGCCAAGTATTTGTTCTTGACAGAGGGTGCTGAGAAAATCTCCCTGATGGTGGAGACCTTGAGAAAGGGAGAAACAGCCGCTGTAGACAGGATTTAAAACTCCACGAGGACCCTCTTCCCTTAATCTGTGGGAGGAAAGCTATAAACACTGGAGAAGGGAGGTACTAGGAGAAGGGAGCAGTAAAAATAAATAACTCTGCTCCTGGGATAGAGTCATGAATACATGCCAAGCTCAGGCCTGAGGTCTGAGGTGGGGAGGGTTGAGAGAACTAAGACCACATGTCTGAAACCAGTGACTTGGTGCCCACCTAAGACTTGAGACTTAATCAGGATAACTCTATCTGCCTGCCCCCCACCCCCATACTTCACATCTAATCCCTTGCCAGGCTATAAAGCATTGAGCCATTAGTAACTAGTAAGATGACTAGAAAGATCATCTAGCTCTGAAGTTTAGCTCAAAGGGAAAACCTAAAGCTGAAGGTGGGTCAGAAATAGAACACACCTATAAACATGCACACACACACACACACACACACACATGCACCACACTCACACAAAATTTAAATTTAAATTAAAAAAAAACTTGAGGGGCACCTTGGTGGCTCAGTAGGTTAAGCATCTGATTCTTGACTTTGGCTCAGGTCATGATCTCATGGTTTGCAATTTCAAGCCCCACATCAGGCTCTGTGCTGACAATACAGAGCCTGCTTGGGATTCTCTCTCTCCCTCTCTCTCTGACCCTCCCTCACTGGCATTCTCTCTCTCTCAAAATAAGTAAATAAACTAAAAAAAAACAACAAAAAAAAAACCCTTTAACACATCAGTCTCTTCTCTTCCAAAAAAGAAAAAAAAAGTTAAATATTAAAAAGAAAGTCTTTAGGCAAAAGGAATATAATACTATTCAGAAGCTTGAATCTATATAAAGAAATGAAGAGAAAAGGTAATGGAATAAATGAAGGTAAAATTATTTTCATCTTAGCTTTCTATTGATGCATTACAAATGATCACAGATTTAGTCGTTTAAAATGTCGCCATTTTATGACCTCATGGTGTTGCAGGTCAGAAGACTGAGTACAGCATGACTGAGTTCTCTGCTCAGGATCGTACAAGGACAGGACTGAGATCTGAGATCTCATCTGAGGCTCATGATCCTCTTCCAGTTTCTCCAGTTATTACAGTTAAGTCTCTGTTTTCTTGCTGGTTGTTGGCTAGGGTCTGCTGCCAGCTATTAGAGACCAATCCGTCCATATGTGGTTCACAACACAACTATTTGCTTCTCCCAGGCTGGTTAGGAGGATGTCTCTGAAACTTTGCTTGCCTGTGATGCCATAGCCAGATTAGGATAGGTACGTCCAGAATGATCTCCTTTCTGATCAACTCACAATAAGATGATTAAGGAACCTGATTATAACTGCAAAATCTTTTCTGCCACATAGCACAACCATGGGAGTGATATCTCTTCATTTGCATAGTCTTTTCCAACTCAAGTGGTGTGGATTATACAGGATGTAGACACCAGGAAATTATTAGAGGTCATTTTAGAATTCTTTCTACCACGGTTTTTATTCTACAATGAATTGTTCTAAAAGGTAACCGATAATCTAAAGCAAAAATGTTAATGGTACATTGTCTGTTCATAGCATATAGAAAATAAAATGAATGACAATAGTGGTCCAATGGATAGAAGAGAGGAACTGGGTCTTTTATGTTTCTAATATTACACATGAAATAGCATAGTATTATTTGAATGTAAATATAAACATTGTAAATATTACGGCACAACTATAAAAGTAAAAACAAAGTATAACTAAGATAATAGAAGAAACAAAATAGAATCATAAAAAAATGCTCAAGTAACCAAAGAAGCAGCAGGAAAAACTACCCAAAACTCATGGAAAATAGAAAACATCTAGCAAGTTGGTACATTTTAATCCAATGAGGTCAATAATTATATAAATAATTTGTAAACACCACAAAAGTATAAGATATGATTATGTGTTGTCTACAAGAAACCTACTTTACATTTGAAGACCAAGAAATGAATAAAGAATGGTGGCAGGTATAACTATGCAAACCCTAACCAAACTAGAGCTGGAGTAAAAATATGAGGTACTGTAGATTTCATTACAAGGATTATCACCAGGTATTAAAAAGACACATTACACAACAAGAAAAAGACTTTTTTCCCCTCCAAGTCAGAGCATCTTTAATGTATGTGTACCTAAGAAGATTTCTTTAATGTATAAATTGGAAAATGACAGAACTCAAGGAGACAGAGATTGGTGTCATTCATCCATAGCCAAAAGAGTCTAAGGATTGCCAACAGACATCAGAAACCAGAAGAGGCAAAGGAAGCTACTTCCCTGTAACTTACAGAGGAAGGATGGCTTTGCCAACACATTGACTTTAGATTTCTAACATCTAGAACTATAAGACAGCTTCTATTGTTTTAAGCCACCCAGTAGGTCAATTCATTTTTTATGGCAGTTCGAGGAGCTAATACATAAATTATCAAAGTAGCACTTAATACTGGATTTTAATTTCAGGTCTAACACAACCAGGGCAAGATAGCAGGAAAAGTAATTAAATGGGATAAATACTGGGAAAAAAAAAACACATAAAATTGTCTCTATTCCCATATGATATACTTTACATTTGGAAATATCAAAAAAAAATCCTACAATTGTTAAGTTTATCAAGTTTGGAGAATAAAAGTCAATAATCCCTATGAAAATTCCATTGGCATTTTTCACAAAAATAGAAAAAAATCCTAGAATGCATATGGAGCCACAAAAGACTGAATAGCTAATGCAATCTGGAGCAAGAAGAACAAGGATGGAGGCTCATACTTCCTGATTTCAAATTATGTTACAAAGCTATGGTAATCAAAACTACATGGTACTGGCATAAAAACAGGCACACAGACCCATGGAGCAGAGTATAGAGCTCAGAAATAAACCACACACGCACACACATAAATACACGATCAAGTACTTTTCAACAAAGGACCTAAGAATACACATGGAGAAGTTATGATCTCCTCAATAAATGGTGTTGGGGAAGCTGGATATCCACATGCAAAGGAATGAAATTGGACTCTTGTCTTACATCATACAGAAAAATCAACTCAAAATGGATTAAAAGCTTAAATGTGAGACTTGAAACCCTAAACATCCTAGAAGCAAACGTAAGGGAAAAACTTCTTGGCATTGGTACTGGCGACAAAACCAAAAATAAATGGGACGACATCAAACTACCAAGTTTCTGCACAATAAAGTATATAACTAAACGAAAAGTCAAACAACAGACTGGAGGAAATATTTGCAAACCATATACCTAATATGGGATTCGTTTTCAAAATATATAACTTCTACAATTCAAGAGCAAAAAAGTAAATGCCAGATAATCTAATATTAAAAATGGGCAAAGAATCTTAATGGACATTTTTTCCCAAGAAGACGTATACAGTCCAAGTATATAAAAATATGGTGCTCAACATCACTAATCATCAGGGAACTACAAGTGAAAACACAATGAGATCGTACCACTCACCTGTTAGGATGGCTATTATCAAAAATTCAAAAGATTATAAGTTTTGATAAGAGTATGAAGAAAAGGGAACTCTTCTATACTGTTAGTAGGAATTTATTTTATTTTTATTTTTTTTAAACGTTTATTTATTTTTGGGACAGAGAGAGACAGAGCATGAACGGGGGAGGGGCAGAGAGAGAGGGAGACACAGAATCGGAAACAGGCTCCAGGCTCCGAGCCGTCAGCCCAGAGCCCGACGCGGGGCTCGAACTCCCGAACCGCGAGATCGTGACCTGGCTGAAGTCGGACGCTTAACCGACTGCGCCACCCAGGCGCCCCAGGAATTTAAATTGTATGGGCAATGTGTAGGACATTATTGAGGTTCCTCAAAATATCAAAAGCAGAACTACGACATGACCCAGCAATTCTACTTCTGGATACATTTCCAAAGGAAATAAAATCAATACCCTGAAGAGGTATTTGCACTTCCATGGTCACTGCAGCATCATTCACAATAGTCAAAATCCGGGGAAAAAGCTTATGTGTCCGTCAGCAGATGAATGCATAAAGAAAATGTAGCGTATCTGCAGGATAGAATATTGATTAGTCTTTAAAAAAGGAAATCCTGCCATTTGTGTCAACATTGGTGAACTTGGAGGACATAAGCGAAGTGAAATAAGGCAGACGCAAAAAGACCAATATTCTATAATGTCACTTAAGCGTGAAATGTAAAAATGTCAAACTCATAGCAAGAGAGAGCAGAATGGTGGTTACTAGGCGTGGGGGGGGGGTCGGTGATGGAGGAAATGAGGTATTAGTGAACGGGTACAAACTTTCAGTTAAAAAATGAATAATGTACATCATGTCGACTATAATTAATAATATATAGTTGAAATTTGCTAAGAAAGGAGGTCTTAAGTGTTCTCACCACAAACACACACATGTACACGCAGAGGTAACTAGTGATGGACACATTAATTAGCTTAACTGTAATTATTTCACAATATATATGTATATGAAAACATCATGTTGCACACCTTAAATATATATGATTTCCATTTGTAAACCATATTTCAATAAAGATGGACAAAATAAAAGTACAAGTCTTTTTTCTATATACTAATAATGAAAAATTGAAAAAAGATATTCCGAATAAAACTAAAAAAGCGGGGGGGGGGCACCTGGGTGGCTCAGTTGGTTAAGCATCCAACTTCGGCTCAGGTCATGATCTCATAGTTCATGGGTTCAAGTCCTGCGTTGGGCTGTGTGCTGAGAGCACAGAGCCTGGAATCTGCTTCGAATTCTGTGTCTCCCTCTCTCTCTCTGCCCCTCCCCTGCTCATGCTGTCTCTCTCTCTCTCAAAAAGAAATAAACATTAAAAATTTTTATTTAAAATGCTCCATTCTTTAAAAAAAAACTAAAAAAGGAAACATTTAGCTATTTCCAAGATTTTCATCTGTATATTGAAAATTACTAAACACTGTTAAGTCAATAAAGACCTAAATAAATGGAGTAATATACCGAGTCTTTGGATTAAAAGACAATAAATTAAGAAGTCAGTCTCCCCTATTTGATCTATAAATTCAGTGCAATCCCAGTAAAAAAATCCCAGCAATGCTTTTGCAGATATTGATAAGATGTTTCTCAAGTTCACGTGAAAATGAAAAGGAACTAGAATAGACACAACAACTTTAAAAAAATAAAAATAAAGCTGGAAGATTAGCACTATCCAATTATCAAGACTTGCTATAAAGCTACAGTAACCAAGATGGCTTTATATTTTTGATAGTACTCATTCATATAAGGATTACTTATAAACAGGCAATTTCAAATATATCCAGAATTTGAAGAAGGCAGTTGAATGGTCACTTGAGATGAATACAGAACCTAGCTAATACCAGTGAATAATAAGTCTGTCCCTATCAACCGCTTTGTAATAGAATTAGTCCAACTATGGAACTCCTCTGTACTCTGTGAATGGAAACACCTCCTTTATATTCTCTAAAACATTACTTGAACAGGGGTCCTAAGACTTCCTAAATCACCTGCCTGCCATTGGAAATTCTCTGAAATGATTGATATAGTTGATCACCACAGACATTTGGGAGGAAGCATGGGATATTTTCTGTGGGCTTTCAAGTCATGCCAACATATTTCTTCTGTCTTAGCCTTCTGTCTAGCTTTATAAGACTCATTTTAATGGGGGAAATAAATGCTACGTTGGGCTTGCAGATAGTATCCTTAGAAATATTTATAACTACAGCTGTGTGTTGTTGTTTGTGTTTACCTTTACAAGCGTTACTTACCCAGGGTTGTTTTCTGAAATTGGAAGGTGAGAGGAGGGGCATATTTTAGTTTCCATTGCTATAAAGAGGCTTAATGATCCCATTTGCTTTTTTGTTTTCACCATGCTAAATCAGACATTATTTGCAACAACTGGAATGTTTTCTCTTCATTTTCAATATAGCCAATATTCCACACAAGTGTAATTTCCTCCACTAAAGCTTTTTTGTCTTCCTCGACCGTCAGTTCTATCTTTTAATAACATGCATTCTCTTCTTCTTTGTGTTTATATTTATATACAAATCCAGATTCCCTGTTGAATTATGAACCCCTTTGTTGTAGCTGTCCATAGTCTATCCCACATAGCATCATATATGATACTTTGAATATTGGAATAGGCCAGAAGATTTTTACTGAAAATAATGAAAGGAATGTGCTAGATAAAGACTTTTCTTAATACACATCCTTCAGTAAAGACAGCGCCTTTTTCTTTTTCTTTTGATAATAATGGCTGCAATCTTCCACTCCCTGATCTATATTCACATCCTTTGCAGTGTAGCCTTTCAGCTCCTCCCATGAAGAGGTAGACTATATTTTTCCCACTCTTTGAATCAGAACTGATCTTGTGACCTGCCTTTAAACACAAAATACAGTGGAAATAACAATGTTCCAGCGTCTAGGCTTTCAGAGGACTTATATTTTCCCACTCTCTTTCTCTCAGAACTGTTCCACTGTCTTGATAACAACCCCTAGCCAGCCTGATGGAGGGCAAGATACCAAAGCATCAGAGAAAAGCCAAACCAGCTGAGGCAATCCTAGACTAGCCCACCCTCACTGACCCCCTGATTGGCTATAGTTGCCTGAAAGAATCAGCCAAATCAGCCAACCGCAGCCTAGACAACCTGATTTTCCCAAATGGCCAATTGATGTGGAACAAAAATAAGTATTGTTGTACGTCACTGAGGTTTTCTGGGTTTTGGTGGTTATATAGCACTCTTTTGGCAGTGGCTAACAAATGCAGATCTAGAAGCGGTTAGTGATTTTAAATTAAATACTGTATTTCATATTATACACGCTAATTAGTGGCTTTAATTAACCGTTGAATTCTTTCCCGAACTCCCTTCTTATAATTCTCCAGTCATGAATCACCACTGATACACTAGAGCTATAATTAACGCCTTATCCCAAAACATAAAGCAAATATTTTTGTTTTTCAAAACATTATGATTTGGCACCAAAGTTCGCATGTATTACATTCAATTCTCGGAATCCCCTTGTCCCCCCTCATCCCGCCCCCCATTCCGCCTCCATTTTACTCTATTTTCTCCAGGGTCTTTAACTAAATTGTGTTATCCCGTGTGCTCCTTGCATACCATGGACTGAAAGATGATGATGACACAAATGTAAACTTCTTTACACAAAGGTCATACCAAAAGTCATCGTAATTGATTAGATGGCATCTGCTGGCTCAGTGGTACAAGATTGCTTTCATTCATACCCTGCAGGTTTATGTCCCCAGCTTTCCCAGCAAGGCACTTCATCGGCTGACCTCCTGTCTGAAAATTCATTTGAAATTCTTCACCTGACTACAGCCTGTCAAACGCAGTCAGATAACCCTAGCCTAGTTTTAGAAAAGAAAAAAAAATATCTGACAGAGATGAGGACGCAGGGGAAACAGCTCGAAAGAAACCTTCAGAAAGTATTGCCCATTGTGCCACTTAGAAGAGACTACATTCAGTTGGAGAGCGAAGCTAATAGGTGTAGATGTACAATATTGAAGGTGATTTAATAAGGTAAATGACAGTTTGCCTTCTGTCCTTTCCCTGTGTGACGGTCAGGATTCTGATAGTGCTATCTCATCTTGTTTTGTCAAGTATCCAGATGATTTAGTGAGATTAGGTCATTAATGACCCCAGCCCTAGAACGATGAAAGAATATTACTCACTACTCCATCTGTACCAATATGTGGCATATATAAAGTATGTGAACAGCGTAGACTATCAGAGGTTACAAAGACCTGGCCGTTGGTATAATTTTTTAAATAGCTGGCATCGGACTAACATTTTATAGTTCTCAATTATTCTTCCAGTGTTATTGTCTTTGGTTCACATGGAAATCTGATGTGAGATTCATGGTCGGGGAGTAAGGTGAGGGACTTAAGGAGATGTGGTTACATCTGTGTTAGAATGGTTTCACTCTGCATACTTGGGTTCCCCAGCGTGAGGGTCTGATCAGTGTGACTTGCCTGGCCCACCTAGAGACGGGGATAAAATAGAGCTAGTCCATCAAAACCTGATCTGTTTTCCAGGCATTGAAGTTTTAGTAAGAGACTAGTATGCAGCAGATAATATAGTGAGTATTTTCATAGCCCATCTTGACAATGACTGTGAATTTGGTGTCATCATCAGTATATGAGGTGAGTAAACAGACAGAAGGTAAAACCTTTTAAAACAAATGCCGAGCAACAGATGAATAGTTTCACAAATTTACTTTGCCTCTTTAACTCATGAAGGTGTTACGCGCACGATGTATTAAATAATTTGGCCACAGTTAAATTAACTAATTTTGGCCAGTTAACAGGCCAGACTCTTTTAGGTTACATATTGTCTCCCCTTGGAACTAGATTGTCTCTAAAAGGGCCTTTAATATACGGTGATTGAGATATGGGATGTATTGTCATTTACCCCTTTCTGCATAATGCTTTGGTGTCTATTTTAAATTAAAACCGAAGGAAAGAAACGTATCTGGGTATTTTATACGCACAAAGTTTTACCCTTGAGGGAAGCAAGCTCTCCGACCATAGCTCTGTAATTGAAAATATGCAGTAGATGGAGGGCACTGAATGCCATCAGACATATCTAAATGCCATCCATCTTTGCTCTGATGTGATGTCCAGCAGTCACCATCCTCCAATTTCTATTTCCCTACCTGAATTCATCTGTACAGGGTCCTTATTCTCAGTTTTCCATATATTACTGTTTTAGCATATCTCTGAGTACACCAGCTGTTGCCAGCAGCCTGTTCTCCACATTCTGCTAGTACTTTCTCTTGCTTTCATGATACCCAGCCATATGCTACCCGGTGCCATTTTTTATGTTGTGTCTCATCCATGTCAACATGTGGGTTCCTAACAATAGCAATAATAACAATATTGATGATGAGGACAATGATGGTGGTGATGAGAGAATTCCTATTCAGTGAGTTTGGGGCATATAATCTACAAATAGTATTTTTTTACTATTGCTACTATGTTCCTATTGCTATATTTTTACTATTGCTAACTATTGCTAACTACTATTGCTAACTTCATATTGCTGTGAATGTTATTTAATTCAATTCCAGAACAATTAAATTATTTCTAAATGGAAGACGAGAAAACAGAATATGAGAAAGATTACATAAGTTACTCAAGATCAAGTTCACATTAAAAATCAAATTTATTTAATTTTAAAACTCTTTAACTTGTGCTTCCCCAAATGCAGGGACAGTGCCTTATTATTATTATTATTGTTATTATTATTATTATTATTATTATTTTGGGGGTACTACTTACTGGCTGGCATAGTAATTCCCATTTAATCAATACTCAATAATTATAGCTAAACAATTTAAATATTTCTTTATTCTACTGACAAAAAAGTTTTACTAAGTGTAATATCTTATTTTCTCAGTGCCTATATGTTTAAGAAAGCAGCATGCTATACTAGAAAAAAAAATGAATGAATAGTTATCTAACTATACATAGGAATTTCTCATTTGGTAATTTGTTCCAAGAAACTATTCCTAATTAAAAAAGAATGTAATGGGCGAGCCTCGGTGGCTCAGTCTGTTAAGTGGCTGACTTTGGCTCAGTTCATGATCTCACGGCTTGTGAGTCTGAGCTCAGCATCGGGCTCTGGGCTGACAGCTCAGAGCCTGGAGCCTGCTTCAGGTTCTGTGTCTCCCTCTCTCTCTGCCCCTTACCTGCTCACGCTTTATCTCTTTTGGTCTCTCAAAAATAAATAAACATTAAAAACTTTTTTTAATATAATAGGAAAAATAGTGTTTATGTAGCAATATTTAATCTTAAAATTTGGAAATATCTTCTGTAATAGAATAGTTTCTAACGATTAAAATGCCATTTACAAAGTGGAGGAAAATTCTGGTGCCCTAACCACTGAGAAAATATATTTTTCTTTTTATTTCTTTGTATTTTTTTAAAGTTTATTTATTTGTTTATTTTGAGAAAGAGACAGAGAAAGCAAATGGGGGAGAGGTAGAGAGAGAGGGGACAGAGGATCCAAAGCAGGCTCTGTGCTGACATCAGAGAACCCCATGTGGGGCTCAAACTCACAAACTGTTAGATCAAGACCTGAGCTGAAGTCAGACACTTAACCGACTGAGCCCCCCAGGCATCCTGAGAAAAAACATTTTAGAGATTCAGTAATAAGTTAAAATCTAAGGCCTTCCAAGTCTGTCACCAGCTTCCAATGCAAATGTTTTGTCATATGCCCCAGTAATATTATCACATGCCTCAACTTTTAGGTTCTCCAACCACCAAGGACCCAATTCCAGGGCTTTCTTAGTCATTATTATTATTTATTTAATTTTTTTAACATTTCTTTATTTTTGAAAGGCAGAAAGAGACATAGCATGAGCAAGGACAGAGAGAGAGGGAGACACAGAATCTAAAGCAGGCTCCAGGTTCTGAGCTGTCAGCACAGAGCCCAGTGCAGGGCTTGAACCCATGAACCATGAGATTATGACCTGAGCTGAAGTCAGACGCTTACCTGACTGAGCCACCCAGACTCCCCTCCCTACTTTAGACTGTGTGCGTTAACAATCAATTCCCTGCTTTAGGCATTAAGAGCTAAGCTGTGCTTCTCACTTTGGAAATGTCATTTATTTGGCAGCATGCCATATATTATCTCATTAATCCTTCCCAATGACCCTGGCAGGTATCCGTGAAACACTTCCATTTCCTTCTGAACTTACAGGAAATCTGCATTTCTAAGCCTCCTCTGCAATTAGGTGGAAACAGTGTGGTTGAGTTTCAGCCAGTGG
Organism: Prionailurus bengalensis; assembly: GCF_016509475.1. Taxonomy (NCBI): domain Eukaryota; kingdom Metazoa; phylum Chordata; class Mammalia; order Carnivora; family Felidae; genus Prionailurus; species Prionailurus bengalensis. The sequence goes on along the minus strand of NC_057344.1, from coordinate 183,835,775 downwards.
AAAGTCACGAGAACATGATGCATGTCACTTCATAACCTGGCCATGAAACATCGAATCTTTTATGCGCTCTCTCCTCCAACCATGGAGGCTGAAAGCAAAGGACCATAAGACAGCACAGTCACAAGAAGGAGGAAGAAGGATACCTGACTGCATCAGTAAGAGGAGAGCTACCTCAGAGAGCTGTCCAACAAAGAAGAAATGAGTCAGATTTTGTGTAAAATGAACTAAACAAAGCATTGAGAGTCCCAGGTTTACTTCTCCCATATTAGAGTCTAGCCCCGTACTTAATGCATTATCATTATCTATGTGCTTCCTATGAGGATACTGTGGTGTAGAAATATGACTCAGGCAAGTGGACACTGAAATGATAAAATTAGAATAAGAACAAAATCAATCTCATTCAGAGCTTGTAACTCTTCCGTTACAAAAATCAGTACTCTGGGGCGCCTGGGTGGCTCAGTCGGTTGGGCGGCGACTTCCGCTCAGGTCATGATCTTGCGGTCCGTGAGTTCGAGCCCCGCGTCGGGCTCTGTGCTGACAGCTCAGAGCCTGGAGCCTGATTCCGATTCTGTGTCTCCCTCTCTCTGACCCTCCCCTGTTCATGTTCTGTCTCTCTCTGTCTCAAAAATAAATAAACGCTAAAAAAAAATTAAAAAAAAAATCAGTACTCTAACTTTAAGTACAAAAAGGACCTGTTATTATTTATGTTAAAACTCATTCCAAATTCAGAGTTCAATTAATAGTGGAATGGGGAATATATTTTGTTCCAACTAAAATATGACAATTATGGGAAACCAGGAACATTAGGTTTCGAAGAATATTTTACAAAAATAACGTTCACAAAACCAGAAAACAAAATTATGTATATCTTTATATGCATGTGTGTTCTGAGTCCAATTTCGAATATATATGATAGAGAAAAAAGCTCGACATCAAATCTATTAAAGCATTTGCAGTGGGTTTTTCTAAAGTAGCAGTAAGGAATAATTTTATTTTTTTCTTTCATTTATTCTTTATTGTGCATTTTTAAATATGAAGCAATTCTATATTACTTTTTCATTATTCACTATATATGTATTTCATTTTTCACTATATAGTATATATATATATGATGAAGACATCATCTTATATATATATAAGATGGAAGACATCAATAATTTTATACCCCTTTTGACTTCAAGGCCACCCCAGACCAAGGGTACGTTCCTAATCCTGTGTGTTTCAGAAGCATCTAAGTGTGAGAATGGCTGCTGTCCACAGCAGTCATATTTGCAGCTGGTGATATTTTTCTATAAAGAATTCATAACTTTTCTTCTGTGTTGACACACCTTTCTAAATGGTTCATGATGTGCGTCATGAATATCTTTTATTGCTGTTCCTTCATTGAACCAAAATGGATTGCTATTAGTTTAATGTAGTCCGGATGTGCATTTTTCCCCCAAATGATTGTGACTTGATCAGCATACATATTATTTGGATATTTTTAATTTTGAATACTGTTTGAAATGTTATACAAGCCTTCTGCAAACTCCTGGGATGATTTAATTCCTATATAAAACACTGTAGGCAACTTTAGCACTTATAAACTATCCCAGCCAAAAGCTCGATAGAACATCAGTCAAAATGAATCTGGGGTTCATTAATCACTTAATATGCAGAACAAGCATTCTTGTTCCTGCATTCTACAGAAGATGGTTAAGACGACATTTCTGCTCTTCTCAGCACCAGATCCTAAGACTAAGGAAGAATACAATATTTTCCCAGTTTGTAGGCAGAAGATGAAACAGTAAAAATGTTATTGAGGAAAGATTATTCTATTTTCTTTTACCCGTGTTAATATTCTAATGATCTAAGTAAGTTTCTTTTAATAATTCGGATATTTGTTTTTATTTTATTATCTCCAGAAAATTTGCTTTTAAAACCAGGGTCAGCCGTAAATGTCAAATATGTAAGTTTATCCTCAAAAGTTCTCTCTGGGGCTTGGGGGTATTTATGAATTAAATTCAACCCAGAGTAATGTCAGGAGTTTTTAAATTTTTTTTTAATGTTTTTATTTTATCTTTGAGACAGAGCATGAGCACGGGAGGAGCAGAGAGAGAGGGAGACACAGAATCCCAGGCAGGCTCCAGGTTCTGAGCTGTCAGCACAGAGCCTGATGTGGGGCTTGAACTCACGAGCTGTGAGATCATGACCTGAGCTGAAGCGGATGCCCAACCAACTGAGCCACCCAGGCGCCCCACGGTAGGAGTTTTCAAAGACAGCTCTTTAATCATTTGAGTGAAATGCTAAACACATAGCAGAAGAAAGTCTTGAATGGAAAACAAAGGACCACCCTTCTGCTATTTCTTTTCTTTTTTTAAAATGTGTCTTTGTTTTCAGAGAGACAGGGAGAGAGAGAGTGGGGGGGAGAGAGAGAATCCCAAGAAGGCTCCACACTGTCACGAAACAGCCCGACGTGGGGCTCGATGTCACCAACTGTGAGATCGTGACCTGAGCCAACACCAAGAGTCGGACACTTGACAGCTTAACCGGCTGAGCCACCCGGGCACCTGATAGCATTATCTATTAATTTATTTAGTCTTTAAGTCTGGCATTTGGTGCTTTAAGCAGAAATTATTTCTTCAAGTGATATATTTGTTGTCAGATTAATATCGTAATTTTTTGAGGTTACTCTTCAAACACATTATGGTCATCTCAACGAGAGTTTTGGGAAAGTACCAAGTTTTAAATTTATTGACTGAATCAGAAATAGGTAGTGTAGGAGAGACAAAACTTTTCCTCTACTCTCTCAGAGATTTAGTCTGGGTCTGAGGATGAAATTGACATATGACATGTTAGCAATTGAAAACATGTTAGCAATATGACATGTTAGCAAATGAGCACATACTCATTTATTTACTATGTGCTTTACAAGACATGGAGCTTTCATAAAGAAATGAAGATCCAAAAGGAAGCAAAATTTAGATGTGCTTATAAGATTTTGAAAAAGAGGGACAATTGTGGAAAAGTAGCTAAAGTATCTTAGGAGGCTAAATGATAAGAGTTATTTTTTAACTAAGTCTGTTTGTGCAGAATTCTCCTGGCCTTACCTCTCTGTCTGTGTGATATTCCAGATGTTTCTTTCCTCCTGGTATAGGGAGGACATCATGGGAGTTTTATCTTCTGCTTTCAGGAAGTACAGGGGAGGTCAGAATGTCCTGGCACCTGCTGTTTTTAAGTGCTGCTAACTCAAAATAATCCTTATGCCGAAGTAGGATATTTTAGGGTGACACGTTCTGTTACCCTTCAGTAGTGATCCCGATGCTTTGATTCTTTGAGGTTGTCTTTTTTTTTTCCCTCTTCTTTTCTCCCTTCATATCTTTACAAGGTTTGCCTTTATTCATAAACTTCTGTGCCTTCAGTCAATTGCTTCTTGACTTTTTACAAGCAGATTTCTTTCCTGTCCATATGCTAAACTCGTGTGCATGGGGACAGATTTTGGTTCCTTCAATAAGAAGCAAGACTTGTTTTGACTAGTGGAAAACTATTCTTAAAATGATAACCAGCCGTGGAACACAGGGGTGCAGGCTTTAGAATATGAAAAACCATGCTTGCAACTTGCCCACAGCATGTTATAGCAAAGTGAGATCTATCTAGTGGCTATTTAACTTCTTTGAGCATCAGTTTCTTTATTTATAAACTGGAAATCATAAAAATGCCCATACCAAGGGGCACCTGGGTGGCTCAGTTGGTTAAGCGTCTGACTCCTGATTTTGGCTTAGGTCATGATCTCACAGTTCGTGAGTTTGAGACTCACGTTGGGCTCTGCACTGTCTGTGTAAAGCCTGTTTGGAATTCTCTCTCTCTCTTTCTCTCTCTGCCCCTCGCCCACTTGCACGCACATGTGCTTGCTCTCTCTCTCTCTCTCTCTCTCTCTCAGAATAAATAAAAATAAAACTTTAAAAAATGCCCATGTTATGACACAGAAATATTTTATGTCTTACTGACATAAGACATAAAATAACACATATAAAGTGCTTTGCCAGATATAGCTATTATAATATACACAAATTAAGTTTTCAGTGTTTTCTTCTGTGAGCATGTCCCTCTATTCACTATGACAAAAAAGGCTTCTCCTCTGAATACTGCATTTTTTGAGTACAAGCGGTAAAACTGTTACAAATGAATTGATGTAACTACTTAGCCATTCTTGTTTAGGCTGCTCATGCATTCAGTATGTCCTTTCAAATAAATACATTAAAAAGAAATGAATGGTTAATAATACATACAGTTTTGAGAAGTGAGGTCTTGCAGAGGTACCACGAATGTGCACAGTGAATTTGGCAACATGATAATTCAGAGAGATTTGGGATTGATGAATTTCACACATTGACTGGATTCTGCTGCACCAATAATCCTACTAAATTCCATTCTTGAGACCAAGTATGCAGCCCAGAATATATTGTTTCAGACAAAGCATGAGGGGGATTAAATTCAGTTAAAAACTTTACCACATGACATCTTAGGTGACCTATCTTTCCTCTGTATTAATTAATCTCTTCCACGTTTCAAGAAATGGGCATACCAAGGTGACCTTGCATTAGCAATGAACAAAGTATGTTCCAATGAACACTAATTCTTAAGGATAAGTATTTCACCAAATAGAATTCAGTTAAAAAGTAAGGATGAGGACTTCCGGTTTAAAAAAAAAAGTTGAACAGAGTTTACTCTAGGACTATTCAATATCTGTAATTTATTAAATTGAGCTGTGGCTTGAGTTATGAGTTTTTTATTCACCTTTTACAAAATTCTACTTTATATGATCTGGGAATAGTGTCGGTGGGAAACACTTTGCAATATCTGGGTACATTCAATCAATGAAAATGTGTATTTAAGTCTTTCTATGTGGAATAGGGTGTTTTCGGTGCTGTGATTTCAATAATGAGCAAAAAAGGAAATTTCTGCTTGCAAAAACTTATAAACTAGTGAGGGAGCAAGGCAATTAACATGTATTACAACAAATGAACAAATCAGTGAATAATGCTGAGTGTTGGGAAGTGTCTGTGATGGCAAAATGGAATATAAAGTGAATTGAGGTGATAGGAGTCAGGCACCCTTGCATTCGTTGATTAGAGAAGAATATAATATTTTGGGCTGAACCTAAGTGGGAAAAATAAGTCTATGATGTTATGGTCTATTTGCAAAGTATTCTAGGCAGAAAAATACAGCAAATTCAAAGCCCTGATTCTCTGGAAGTTTATTCTAAGGATATACACAATAGCTAGAGAGCGTGGGGATTTCTGTTGCCAGAAATACAGCCACTCTGGGCCTATAGTTAAAATATTTATCTTTGAAACTGTTCTTCCTTGATAGCCCCTATAAAATTAGACACCTTGAGAACAATTTTTGTACTCTTTGGTCTTAGTTGACTGTACATGTAATAAACACCTGGCCATAATGGACTTTGTAAGTATAGAGTTTACATTTTATTTCAGTTGGGAGACCAAAGAACTCTAGGTAGATGTTGGCAGCTCTGTGAACTAAAGGGCAAAGTATAGACAACACACACACACACACACACACACACACACACACAGAGCGCCATCTGCATTCCAGATGGCAATCAGCAATTCTTTCCATTCTTTATGAAGCTTACTGAATAGTTAAGGCCTAAAGCAATGATACTCTTATTTAAGGATCTTAAACTTTTTAATTGCAATAGCTAATTGAAACTAATTTAAGTAAAGGGAAGTCAAAATATGTACATAATAAGTATTGGTAGAGACATCCAAAACTAGAAACTGAACTTCAACAGTAGTGAAATTTAACATCAAAAGCTGCTTCAATCTTTCACAAACCCACATAGAATTTTTTCAGTGAATCCTATATTCTCTAGGAAACATGTATTGTCCTGGTGATCTTGATCAAATTTTCCAGCACCTAGAATAGGGATCCATTATTCCCAGCTGATCTTTGCTATATTCTCTTTATGCACATGATTTTTAAAATATTGTATAAAAAAACCACTTACCATGACGTCTACCCTTTCAATGCATTTTAAAGTGTACAAAATATTATCATTGACTATCGGCACAACCATCATTCTACTCTTTGATTCAAATTCCTAGAATCAAAGAGTGAAATTGTGCCTTCACATGAATTTTATACTCTGATATAAAAGGTAGCTATTGTGTGATACCTTACGCCAAATTACACAGATATGGCTTCCCTTATGACTGTCTTATCCTTATTTGCTTTGGCTCATGTACCCATTCCTGTGGCAAGAGCTTTGACTAACCTGACAAGGTCATTGGGAACAAGGCAAGGAATTTTAGGAAGAACGCTGATGCTTCCTTTCCAAAAAAGAATGTGAGTTTGATAGGCCCTCAATGTCATGGGTACATCATTATTGCATACCTCCATGTTGCAATTGGGAAATGTCCAGACAGTAAGACTAGATATCCAGACAGTAAAAAACAAAACTAATTTTTATTAATCATACAACTTAGACTAAATAGTGCTTTTCCAATTTGGAGTATCTAATAAACTAAGTCAGTTCTTTACTTTGAGGTGTATATATAACTCATTCATCCAATAACTTTTCTCTAAACTTTGAATAAGAACTTTATTCACTCTCAGAATATTTTAAAAAATAATTAGATGACAAGATATAAAAAAACATGTACTTCTCTTTCCTATTTGAATAAGTTCTTACATATTCAAACATAGAGGCATATCTCATTTTGCTGAATAGATATGTTTCTGAATATTGCCTATAAATCAAATTCCTATGTATTAAAATTTATTTCCCTATTGGTTTTTCTTATAAACTTAGATATGCCTGGAGATATACTCCTCTAAGGAATTAAAAATAAACTGGCCCTAAAATGTAATAGAATGACATTTAAAATGACTGCAAAAATGTAAAGACTCAGACAGTTAAAGAAACAATATTACTTTTTAATTTTAATATTATTTAAAATAATAAAATAAATACAACTTGTAGTTAGAGCACAATTTGTGATCTTTTATATCTTAAAAGTTGTTGGGGCGCCTGGGTGGTGCAGTCGGTTGAGCGTCTGACTTCAGCCAGGTCACGATCTCGCGGTTCGTGAGTTCGAGCCCCGCGTCAGGCTCTGGGCTGATGGCTCAGAGCCTGGAGCCTGTTTCCGATTCTGTGTCTCCCTCTCTCTCTGCCCCTCCCCCGTTCATGCTCTGTCTCTCTCTGTCCCAAAAATAAATAAACGTTGAAAAAAAAAAAAAGTTGTAAACTAAAAGCAAGATAAGCTATTTTGAAAAAAATATGAAAAAAAAAATCCCTTCCATCTTTTGCCAGCCTCCTTCTTCTCTGTTCTATAATCAAAAAAGAAAATGGAACTGATTTGTTTCCAAAGACTCCAAACAAACTAGCAAAATATGTTGCACTGGAATAAGTGGAGACTCAGAAAGAATCCATTCAAAATGCAGAGGTAAGTGAATGATAGGAGCACATTCTGGATGATATGTGAAAACTGTCAAATGGTGTGTGACAGCTTGTGCCTTGGGGAGAGTGAAGAACCCATCACTTGCAAGTAGTTCCTCATTCTGGGTAAATCAAAGGGCTTCATTGGGTCTCAGTTATTTTGTCATTGAAGACGGTGTTTTGGGATATGGGCTGGGAAAAAGGTATAGGAAGAAGAAAGGGTAACATTTATTGGTTATCCATGTGAAGAAAAATGCTAGAAACTTTACATGTGCCACTTTTTTCTCACTGCAGACCTGTATTTTTCCAACAGGTAAAAATAACATACTTACCCTACCAGGAGAGAACAGAAAAAAGTTACAAATACTGATTCTTTATTGGAAAAGAGAGATTAGATGCAGTGAGTGAGAGGCAAAGACCAAAGAAAATTTGCTTGTCTTCACTTAAAAGATTGACTTGGCTTCTGAGATTTTTGTGTGATTGTTAGACTATCTAAGTATACACATCTTATTTCTCTCACGGAAAAATGGAGTCATTGTGGAATTAAATCACATGGGACAGGTCTATGAGAAGACCAAAGCAACTGAAAATAAAATAAACGAAACCCAACAAAAAACCTTCAATAGTCCTACTAAGTAACCTGATCCTTCGTCCGCTAGACTTTGGCGTCTCATGTGTTATTTCTTAATTTACCTTCTATTTCTGTCCTCCTTTTGGGGGAGAAACTAACACTGTAGTCATTATACATTTTAAAAATCTTGAGAACTAGGTAATTTGACATCATCTTAGACTTACTCCCCTTGTTCTCATAATGTACTTATCAGAAAATGAGAAATGTAACACTTAAATTTTATATTATTTCCAGAATATTTTCTTATTTCATTAGTAATAATGTTGAATTTATAATTTCAAAATAACACAATTAGCTGGGGCGCCTTAATGATGAAACCAAAAATGCGTGTGTGCCGAGAATAAACAGTTGTTACATTGGCTAAAACGTCACAGAGAACATATTGCCCTATATTTTGTGATAGCGTGCACGGTAGGGAGACTAGAAGTCCCACCAAACCAAAATAGCTATTATTCTGCGTCATTAGGAAAGTAATAATAATGCCTCCCTGAGCCGGCATGAAATTCAAAATCAAAGAAAAGGTGAAACTAGACATTTTTTGAGTCAGCTAGTGCCAAAGATGACTTTACCGCTGAAAATATCTGCCAAATCTTGAGTCAGAGAATGTGTGCACTGAATTGAGGATTTGTAGGTAAGAGACAGTATCTTAGAGTATCTACAGTGTGGAGCATTCTGTAGAAAATTCGGAGGCTCCAGTGGCAATGTAAGGGGTGATGTCGAAATAAATCCTTCTGGGAAAAATGCAACACTCAGACTTTCCTATCTCGGCTGGCACTTGAGGAGGGGGAGAAGTTATATATTTACACTGGGAATTCATACCCATGGGTGTCCCATACCTTTGCAATGAAATCCAAACTTCTTCTATTCTCACAAAAACCTCAAAATGATATTTTAATTTAAAACAGTACCACGTTGGTGGAGCCCCCTCTCAACGGACAGAAGCAAATAAACATTGCTCTCAAAAAGTTCATTTTCAGTCATACTTCTCTACTTTCTTATGTTTGCTGTAGACCATTTTTCTCTCTAGAAATTAATCAGTTATTATTTTTTCTCTTATTTAAATTATTACCCTAAAGCTTTACTATGTAGTATGATAGCCACTAGCTACATGGGTCTGGTTAAAATTATTTTTTTTAATTGAATAAAATTTAAAATTGGGGCACAAGCCACATTTCAAGTGTTCTTTGTGGTTAGGCAATAGTACTGAACAGTGCAAATGTATAACATTTGTATCGTCACAAAATGTCATATTGTGGAGCACCACCAAAGAGCTTTGGACATGTGTCATTATCATATTAAGGTCTAATACAAATTATTTCTCTTGGCCTTCCTCTGATAATGACAGAGAATTAGATGTATTAATTCCATTCATATTTTCCATACCCTTCACTATTGTTTTCATGCTAAATTCTTGAAATTCTTTTTTAATGTTTATTTATTTTTTGGGAGAGAGAGACACACACAGACAGGGGTGACTGGGGGAGGGGCAGAGAGAGAGAGAGGGAGACACAAAATCTGAAGCAGGCTCCAGGCTCTGAGCTGTCAGCACAGAGCCTGTCGCGGGGCTTGAACCCATGAACCGCAAGATCATAACCAGAGCTGAAGTCGGGTGCTTAACCGACTGAGCCACCCAGGTGCCCCAAATTCTCTTTAAATTCTATATACACTTTAAACTCATAAGTCAATACTAGTCACAGTTTTTATACCAGATATTATTTTCTATTTACTCTTTCTCAAGCTCCTCTTTCTTTCCTTTATTTCTTTGGTTGTATCTGGGATAATTTTCCTTCTGCCTTTGGTTTTCTTTAAGGGTAGGTATGTTGGTGATGAATAATACGTTTCTGTTTACCATTATTATTGAATGATCTAGTCCCTGATAAAAATTAAAAAACAAAACAAAACAGGGGCGCCTGGGTGGCTCAGTCGGTTGAGTGTCCGACTTGAGCTCAGGTCACGATCTCGCAGTCTGTGAGTTCAAGCCCCGCGTCGGGCTCTGGGCTGATGGCTCAGAGCCTGGAGCCTGCTTCCGATTCTGTGTCTTCCTCTCTCTCTGCCCCTCCCCCATTCATGCTCTGTCTCTCTCTGTCTCAAAAATAAATAAACGTTAAAAAAAATTTAAAAACAAAACAAAACAAAACTTGACAAGGAAAATGTTAAAGCAAAGAAAATTGGAGGGGCTGCATTAATATACAAAAAAGACATTAAAGCAACTATTAGAAAAGATAAAATACAACTCAGGACTTATCATTCTAGTCCTAAGTATCTAAAACATTCCCTTTAAGCATTATTCATAGCAGTACAACTATGTAAAAAAAATACTCATGTTTATTTACTATATATAATGTAGTAAAAACATCGAAGTTTATTAATATAGTGGAATACTGTGCAATATTAAAAATGGATTAGCTATAGCTGCCACATCAAGTTGTATACATTAAAGAATATTTAAATATAATTATGAGGAAAATAACAACAATGCAAGAAAGTACACACAGTGAGATTTAACTAATACGTTGTTTATCATGGGTGAACGTAGTATTATGTATTTTAGGAAGGTGATGTAATCAGTAGAGTTTTTCCACAGGAACCATTCAAGGTACTAGGAAATTTCTCTTTTCTTATTTAGGTGACTTTCCTATTTGATTGTTCATTTTATTACTAATCTGATTTTCTGCATCCACGAGAGGTGTCTCTGCCTATTCATTTTAAGATATATTTCTACTTAAAATAGAAACTATATCAGTTCATACATCTGCTTTTTCCTTGCAAAGGACAAGCATGAATGTTATCTTTTCGTCTAATGAAACGGCATGAAAGTTTCCCTGAACAATACATCAGTGTAATATTTTCCAGTATGGATTATCCCCCCTTATAGCATTTTCTGCTCAATAGGAACTGTGCAGTAATTGTGTCCTGTAATGCCGCTTTAAAAGTCATATCAATAGTTCTGACTTAATTAAAATCAAACGTGTGGATGAAATTATCTCTGGAGTTTAGGCTTCAATAGGTGCTCAAGCGTGGTTTTTTTTGTTAGATACTGCATTTCCTAATTGATAACTAGTAATCGTCTCCTTTCCCAATTCTCTACACAATTTTATTTAACCTCATAATAGCACACTTTGGAAACTTTTATAGGCTTTATTCTCAAATAAATTACTCTCAAAATACTGCTTTGAAGTCTTCAGGCTCTGCAATATGATTAAGTCTCATGTTGTTATGTATAGTTATGAATGGTTTCTTTAAAAATTAGACTAACAGCCCAGCAGGTTAACTGTGGGACCTATTAAGTTTGTATTACATGAACTTAAAATTCTGTTAATTAGCAGTAGAAAAATCAAAATTAAAAAAATAAAGTTTTATATGCCAGACATTTTCTGACTAAAATTTAAGCACCCAGAAATCCAGAGCAAACTTGTGGCTGTCTCTCTGATTCATTGCTGTATTTATGGAATATACTAACCATTTTTAGGTGGTTATAACCATATATGATATGGTTACATATAATCACATTGTATAGTAATGACAAATAGATCATTGAGTGGATAATACGTTCAACCAATTTAATTTTTTTTAAGTTTATTTATTTTGAGTGAGAGAGAGAGAGAGAGAGAGAGAACATGTGGGGGAGGGACAGAGAGAGAGAGGGAGAGAAAGAATCCCAAGCAGGCTCTGCACTGCCAGCACAGAGCCTGATGGAAGGCTGGAACTCACAAACTGTGAGATCGTGACCTGAGCTGAAATCAAAAGGGTTGGATGCTTAACTGACTGAGCCACCCAGGTGCCCCACAACCAATTTAAAATTTAAACAGAAAAAGAAACACATAGAAAAATCTTATTATTCTCTGCCTCCATTTGCCCAATTTTTATCCATTCCCAATGGATCTTTTTTTCTTTTCTTCTTTTCTTAAATTGACAATATTTCCTGGAAAAAAAAATATATGTGTGTGTGTATATGTATATATATATATATACTCTCTATATAGTAGTTCTTGCCATTATTTTTCACATCTGCATTGAATTTCATTAGGTGGATATATCACTTTATTTAGTCGCTTTACTTACAGATGGACACTTGAGTTCTTTCTTATCTTCTTTATTGTCGGCTCCACTTTAGTGGGTAGGACTCTGCCCACAACACTTTGTATGTATGCAAGAAGACCAATAAGATAGAGTCCCAGGAATGGAATTGTTGGACTAAAAATAAATTTATTTGTAATCATAATATATGTTAGTTGCTAAATAAATTACCCTTCTTAGCATTTATACCATTTTTTCACTCTCAGAAGCAAGGTAGAAGAGAACCTATTGTCTAATAGCCTTAGTGAGGGAGCCTGCAGTTAATTTTAAATTTTGGCCCACCTGAGTTCATAAAAAGTATCTCAAAGCCCTTGGAATTTGTGTGCCTCTCGTTATCAATGACACTAAACACTTTTGTATGCTTAACGATTTTAGCTCTTATGTTTAGGAATGTTTGTATTATTTTTGGAACAGCGCTGCCCTTTATACATATACTTCTGTAGGATACACTCAATGTTCATTTTCAGACAAATTCGAATGGCCTTTGATATGAGCAAGAAGCAAAACAACAAATTAGCTCGTAGCACCTAAATTTGCTCAATAGGCTTAACTCTCTTAAAATTTACCATTTTATTTTTAAATATGATTAAACAGCTTGTCCTTATTTTCCTTAGTACTTTTGTCTAATGTCTAAGATTGCATTAACAACTTTTGTCATCTGGAGATGGCATTTCTCTTTGCATTTTTATGTTTCAGTTAAGATTTACTGCTATTTTTCACATATTTCTTATGGAGTATTTGAATCGATGTTGTGTTTATTCCTTATGAAAAAAGATTCATACTGTATTTTATTGAATTTTCTCGGATAGGCTTCTAGCAAGAGGGATCTTTAGAAAAGGGGAGAGAAGCTAGGATAGCTCCCCAAGGTTCTTTACAAGTTTTATTCAGCTTCTGTTAATACAGTGAAAGACTGTTTCTGTAAAACAAACAAAAACAACAATCAAACACGTCTCAGTAGCTATGTCTTGCTCCTCAGAATATGGTGCAAGAACACTCTTGCCACCAACATAAATATTCCCCCATTGGTAAATGGGCTCAGCCTCTTCTTCCATCATGGCTGATTGTCGCTTTATGAAAAACCCTGATATCTGAGTTCTCTCATCCCCTGTCTTTTTTATCCAGCTTGCTGACTGTTTACATCTATCTCATCTCAGGCCTATTTATGTTTCCACTTAGAGAAATGATATTTGGAAAATGGCAGACATTTCTACCCAATTACCAAAAATCTGTATTTTCCTCTTCTTCCTGAGTACAAAGCTACACTAAATTCTCCATGCCGCTCTCCATTTATACGTGCTCAGCTGACTTATTTTTAGCTAGAGGAATGTGAGTGGCAGTGATGGACAGCACTCCCAGATCTAGCACGGAGACATTCAAAACCGTCTTCTCTATAACCTCCCCTCCATGAGCTGGATCCCATGTTGGTATGAGGTCAACTTTAGAGGCCACCTATAGAAGATGGCAGAGATCCTGCCAGCTGGGACCTGAATGAATACATGGAGGAGGGCTGCCATGTTGAGTTACCTGTTCATGGCTCTTGTGAGCAAGAAATAAACTTTGTTGTGACTGTGATTGCATATCGGGGGCTGGGGAGCCTATTAGTTACAGCAGTGAGCCTACTTTAACTAATAAGTGAGATATTTCATTTCACACATTTTATTCTAAGTTATAGGGAGCAAAACACAACAAAAGAAAGCAAAACCAAGGGAAAATCCAAAGAGTGGGTTTAGCAATGAAGTAGCAATGGGTATGCAAAGAAGATGAGGAAGTCTATGTAGAAGTTATAAGACTTATTTTCTTATATTTCAATATTTTAGGTTCAAATATTCCAACTTTTGTTATCTATTTACTACTGATTCTAAAGGCAATTATTTCAGGGCAACAGGTGAGATAAGTAGGCACAGGGAAGACCTGTTCACCTCTCCAAGTACATTAACTCGGTTCTCCTCTTATATGCAACTCAGTGAAAACTATCTTCATTGTGTTAGTCTAATGGCAATTTTATTTATAATCTCACCTGAATAATGCATCAGCGTGATACCTATTTTGACACTTTACTTTCCCCCCCTCTCTTTTTAGCTAATGACTCTTACCATGCAAAGTGATTGTTGAATGAGGTATTAAAGCAAAGATTAAGAAAATACTTGATTCCATATAGTACTTTAGAGAGTCATTGGTAGGCTATTTAGAGGGAAATGCTCCAATTTTTATTTGGAGGAATCACTTTACAAAATAGACCGGCATTGTTGTATCCTAGTAGTTTATTTCTTCCCCAGATAGTAGTTTGCTTTGGTAGACCAGTGGTTCCTAAACTTTAGAATCACCCAGGGAGATTTTATAAATATCTCTGCTGGGGTACTATCCCCAAAGGTATTCTCTGAATTGGACTTGGGTGGGTCTTAGGAAAGGAAATTTAGAACATCTCTACAAGTGGTTCTAATTTTAATACAGGTATGAGAATCACTGGTATAAACTTCTACATATGGAAATTAGATAACATATTTTTAGTAAATATCTTTATGATGATATGCCAATGATTAGTGTAAACAGCTTTAAAACAACTTTTCTTACAAAACTGGTCTTAACAAGAAATCAAGTAATTTGTGAGGTTTCATAATTGTTTTATTTTAAAAGATGGTTTATATTATAAAACCCACATTTAACAGGAGCGTGGGCTTTGTGCATCATCATTTGCTTTGTGTAATTAGATTGCTTAATATAGGTGACCCTTAAACAACATGGATTTGAACCGTGTGGGTCCACTTATATGGGGATTTTTTTTTCTTTTTTAATAAATACTGTCCAGTGTTATAAATGTATTTTCTCTTCCATACAATTTTCTTAATAACATTTTCTTTTATTTAGCATACTTTATTGTAATAATACATTATGTAATACATATAACACACAAAATATGTATTAATCAACTGTTTATGTTACTGATAAGGCTTCTGGTCAACAGTAGTCTATTAGTAGTTATGTTTTTGGAGAGCCAAAATTATATGCAGATTTTTGACTGTACCGGAGTTGGTGCTCATAACCCCAGCATTATTCAAGGGTCAATTGTATTATTTTGGTCACTGGAATTATTTGAAATCTACTTGAAATCAGATGGCCTTTAATTTGATGTGTTTCAAGTCTTTTGACAGGTGAGTTAATAAAAACTGCCAAGTTTTTCACTTCAATAACTCAGTACTTTTGAAGTTCTAAAACTAGATTAAGACATTTACTAATAAAACGTAGTTTGTTATTTGAAAGGAAATAATCATAAATAGACTGTGACTTAATGAAAGAAGCAGGTTGAGAACGTAACTGGTATAATTTTAATATTGCTGAAACACATCTGTTCCTACGATTGAATGTTAAAGCAAATGTGTTTAAACCTAAGGAAATATTGATAAAATTAACCTACATTCATTAAGCAAAATATAAAAGTAAGGAACATAATATGCTTAGGAATGGCTTCTATAGTACATGTCATAAATAAGAACTCAATCAATGTTTGTTATTGTGATTAGATCTGTCTTTCAACCCTTGTTCCTTCTGAAATTTCTTTTCTCTAACTTGTGCAAATCAAACACCCCAAGGAAATTACGCCCACGCTTTGGTTTCATTAATCTTTCAGAACTTATTGTTATTTGAATCTTTGAGTCTGGAAATGAGTATTTGGGGAGGTGTAGTTGAATGATAGGTGATTGAAGTGGTCCTGTTCATTGGTTGCAATATGGCCGCATACAAAGGACAGGATTTGTATATGTATGTTGTGAAATATGTATTCTTCCAAGATCGTGGCGCCAATGGTAGGATAACAAGCAAATACATATATAATCACATTGAAATAAAGGATAATGCTTAATATAATAGAATATTTGAACATGCTGAGTCAGAGAATAATATATATATATAAAATATATATATTAATATATATAAAATAATATATATATATTTGAACATGCTGAGTCAGAGAATAATATATATATATAAAATATATATATTAATATATATAAAATAATATATATAATATTATATATTTTATATATATATAAAATATATTATATTTTATATATATAATATTATATTTTATATATATATTTATATATATTTATATATTATATATATAATTATATATATTTTATATATATATAATATTATATATATATATATAAAACATATATACCTCAAACACATTTTCCAACACTTTGAAAATATTAGGTAAACTAGCTCTAACTAGATACTTCTTAGGGAAAGAATTCTGTTCTAGGCTATCGTATGATATATTCTCTCAGGCTTAAGCCTGACAGAAAGGTCATTTTCAGGTACATGTTTTAGGTAATCAAGTATTGGCAAAAAAAAAAAAAAAGGAATTTTTATGAAGCATAATACTTTCTTTGGTGAGTAAACTTTTTACTTACAGCATGCGTCATAAACCTGAAAGAAGTTTCTTCACGTTAGAAAGAGGTCAACAGATAAGAAAACAGAATCAAACCTAGGGAACATCAAATATTAGATTTACAAAAAAAATATCATTGGAAGAAATTAAGCTATATTAGTTCCAAGGCAGAACTAAATCCCACTGAACTTTATTTTTTATTATTAATTATAAAGGATAAATCCATTATTGGGTAATACAAATATCATTAAAACCATATAACAGAAATTCATTACTTCTGTCTTCAAATATTCCGGGGTTAATATGGCATTTCCTCTAAGCATTTCATTTTTCTTCCCCAAATCACAATACATTTTAAAATTGTCTTTCACATTTTAGAGTGACTCAAATCTATAATTTATTATCATAATGATACTTTAGTTTAACTTTGAGTAAATTTAATTTTGAATAAACTAAACATATGGGTATTTTCATTCGGATACAGGGCACATATTCACCCCCATTTCTAGCCTTTCTGCTCTTGCAGAACATTATTCTCACATACATTTCACATCAGTTTATCACCGCGTTAGAGAGCTCAGAGACATTCTATCTGGCCAACTCAAATGCAGGCCCTAAAAGCTTATTCCCCAAAGGGAGTGTTTAGCCTATATCTCATCTACTTATATAAATTAGACAGAAGTGCTGAAGTGGTTTCACAAACAGTTAAAATTCAAAGCAAAGAGATTTTTTTGGCTAAAAACATAGGTGTGCGTTGGGCTATAATACTAGACCATTGAATTAGATGTTGTAACTTATTTTAAATTAACCATAGCATTGGTAAGTAGATTCTAAGATGAGTTGATACGCAAAAGCATTTAGTTTGTCTTCATTTCGTCAGCAATCATAAAAATATTTTTTTTCTTAGTGCCATACAGTAGAAGCCCTCCTAATCTACTCCATCTGGACTAGAGATAGTTAAATAGAAAACAGTAGCTAAAGAAATAAATCATAAAAAATTAACGTGTATCCTAAATATTTTTTACTTGAAACATATTGGCCTAGAATGAAATTAGTCTTAAATGAAAAAGAATAGAAATAAATACCTTAAATATTTTAACTTAAAGTATTATGATTTAACCTTTAATTTAAAGTGTCATTATGAGCAGAATCTGTCTTAATTGGTGTAATAATTTATTCACTGATATTCTAAGACCTTCCTCTAAACCATGAGGATACACTCAGAATGACGAATCATTCTGGCTAAGGAAGATACTCTTATACTGTTCATGTACTTCTGTCCCCATCAGGCAAATCGAGTACTTAACAAGAGTCACTTGTGTTTGTTTTATATCTATTTTTGAACACCTGAACTTAATATTGTAACTAGGTAATAAAACTAACTCAAGACCACCATCTTGCAATACTCCAGAGACATATTTACACTGTAATGAAGTCCTGAACAGATATAAAATATGAGAGAAGCAGAGATGATGTACTTTGAAAATACCTGATAACGTCAAGTTCCTTAAAAAACATTACCAAATTAAGTATAGGTGAAAAAATTATAAACGTTCAGAAACTATTTAGAAGGTAGTATTCTTTTTCCACCTGAACGAAGCTAAAATTCTAGTCCATTACGAATGAGAATTTTCCAAAAGAATTGACTTCTAACTGATCATGAAAAATACATTTCTATTTCTTCAAAAATAAATGGCAAGTGGAATTATTTTGTAGTTAAAAGGCATGATATATTCAACTGACTCTCAAAAGTTCCAAAAAATGTGTGTGTGTGGGTGGGTGGGTGGAAATGCATATCATGTAACAATTGGGACAAAAGGTAAAAATGTATTCATGCTACGTGCTCTCCCTTGACATTTATTCTCTTTGCCTTGCTAACTCTTAGGTATTCTGCCGGTTCAAGATTAAAGGGTAGCTTCTATGTTCCCCTGATCTAGATGAATACCTTATTATGTATTCTCCCAACACACCATATTTCACCTATGTGGCTCTCAGAATTGTAAGTGAATTGATATTGACACAACTATTTGTCTATTATCTTTCCCTCTGCTAGATAGTAAACTCTGTGAAACTAAGGTCCATGACTCTTAATGATATCTCTATCCTCAATATCTAACACATTGGCAATACCGGGAAACTCTTAACAAATTGGATTAAATAAATAAATGAAGATGACCCATAGCTCTTTCTCATTCTTGGTAATATGTCAGGCTCAAGAATATGACAGGAGAGGGGATGAGATGCATTCCTCACCCCTCTGATTGCCTCCATTTCAAAAAACATATAGTCCTCCTTCTACCACTAACATTACAAAAAGTGTCACTAACACAAGGCAAAACTGATGGCCAATCCATATTTTTTGGTGTATACCATGAGCGAAGGTACACAACCGGGAATGAACATACCTTCTATCTGCGGCATTTACTGGATGACACAGCTAGAGATGAGGATTTTATTGGTAGAGGATGGGTAACAGGGAACCAGATGATGTTGAGGAAAGAATGGGAAGATTGAGAAGAAGAAAAAGACAGAAGGCAATACATAATATCCTGCTATGACATGGGACAGAAGTTGAAAATTGTTGGACTATACAACTGATTTGTTTGAGTTGCTTAGTGATTTAGAAATAATTAGGTGTATTGTCTACATTTTTTAGGCAAGAAGGTCAAGACAAAAAACTCAATCTTTTCTTTCCTTGGAAAAGTAATCTAAAATATTAGATTTATGGGAGCGCCTGGGTGGCTCAGTCGGTTAAGCATCTGACTTCTGCTCAGGTCATGATCTCACAGCTTGTGAGTGTGAGCCCCGCATTTGGGCTGTGTGCTGACAGCTCGGAGCCTGGACCCTGCCTCTGCTTCTGTGTCTCCCTCTCTCTCTCTGCCCCTCCCCCACTCACACTCTGTCTCTCTCTCAAAAAAAAATAAACATTAAAAAAATTTATAAATAAATAAGTAAAATATTAGATTTATGTTTGTTCTCATCAACAATTAGAAGAGCTAAAAACCTGCCACTCACTTTCTTTCTTTCTTTCTTTCTTTCTTTCTTTCTTTCTTTCTTTCTTTTCTTTAAATTTACATCCAAGTTAGTTAGCATACAGTGCAACAATGATTTCAGGAGTAGATTCCTTAAATCCCTTTAGCCATTTAGTCCATCCCCCCTCCGACAACCCCTCCACTAACCCTCTGTTTGTTCTCTATATTTAAGAATCTCTTATGTTTTGTCCCCTCCCTGTTTTTATATTATTGTTGCTTCCCTTCCCTTATGTCCGTATGTTTTGTATCTTAAAGTCCTCATATGAGTGAAGTCATGTGATATGACTTCATGTGATATTGTCTTTCTCCAACTAATTTCACTTAGCATAATACCCTCTAGTTCCATCCACATAGTTGCAAATGGCAAGATTTCATTCTTTTCCATTGCAGAGTAATACTCCATTGTATATATCTATATCTATATCTATATTTATATCTATATCTATATCTATATCTATATCTATCTATATCTATATCTATATATCTCACATCTTCTTTATCCATTCATGGACTATATCCATGGACTATATCCATTCATGTCTATCGATGGACATTTGGGCTCTTTCCATACTTTAGCTATTGTTGATAGCATGGCTATAAATATTGGGGTGCATGTATCCCTTCAAAACAGTATACCTGTATCCCTTGGATAAATACCTAGTAATGCAATTTCTGGGTCATAGGGTAGTTCTATTTTTCATTTTTTGATAAGGCTCCATACTGTTTTCCAGAGTGGCTGCACCAGTTTGCATTCCCACCAGCAGTGCAAATGTGATCCTCTTTCTCTGCATCCTCGCCAACATCTGTTGTTCCCTGAGTTGTCAATTTTAGCCATTCTGACAGGTGTGAGGTGGTATCTCATTATGGTTTTGATTTGTATTTCCCTGATAATCAGTGATGTTGAGCATTTTTTCATGTGTTGGTTGGACATCTGGATGTCTTTTTTATAGACGTGTCTACTCATGTTTTTGCCCATTTCTTCACTGGAGTTTTTTTTTTTTTTTTTGAGTGTTGAATTTGATAAGTTCTTTATAGATTTTGGATACTAACCCTTTATCTGATATGTCATTTGCAAATATCTTCTCCCATTCCATCAGTTGCTTTTTAGTTTTGCTGATTGTTTCCTTCACTGTGAAGAAGCTTTTTAGTTTTTTTAAAGGCACATACTCTCCAGTTTGCCAGGTTCCCCACCCTGCTGATTTTACTCATTTATTTTACCTATCTGGCCCCTGTGGATATTTGAGTTTGTAAATCCTACTATGCAGCAATTTTAAAGAATCATAAAAAATCAGAATATTTTATGAGGTTAAACTTAGGTTGGTCAACTCATCATTTCACCATGATTAATTGTACATTTTTATTCTACATATATTCTGCATTTTGTTTGTTTGTTTGTTTGTTTGTTTGTTTGTTTTGAGAGACAGAGAGAGAGACAACAGGGGACGGGAGGGGAAGTGAGGAGGGAGAGAGAGAATCTTAAGCAGGCTTCATGCCCAGCACAGAGTCCAATGCAGTGTTTGATCTCACGACTGTGTGATCATGACCTGAGCTGAAATCAAGTGTCAGATGCTCAAACAGGTGCCCCCATATATTCTACATTAAAAAAAAAAATTAATGTTTATTTTTTTGAGAGAGAGAGAGAGAGAGAGACAGAAATTGGGAGTAGAGCAGAGGCAGAGAGCATCCAAAGCAGGCTCCAGGCTCCACACTGTCAGCACAGAGCCTGACACGGGGCTCAAACTCATATACCATGAGATCATGACCTGAGTGAGTCAAAGTCAGATGCGTAACCGACTAAGCCATCCAGGTGCCCCTGCATATTCTATATTCTTAAACAACAATCTGTGTTTACTGATCAAATATAAGTGGAATTAGAAATATCTCTATTCTTTTATTTTATTTTTTTATTGTATATGGGCTTTACATCTGTCTCCAACTTGAAACCTACATAAATGCAGACATTTCACCCTGATACAGTATCCTAGGATTTCTAATGTTCAAATTTATTCACTGTGCTAAAACTGAACTATTGATTATAGAGTATTTCTACAGTTCACTTTGTGTTGTTTGGGGACCTAGGGAAGTTTTATATCACCTTGAGAAAAGATGTAATTAAAATTTGGTTACTGACTGTTTTATTAAACAAATCATGGCTTCTTTGGGAAGCCAAATTCTGGAACTATATCAGAAACAGAGATATCCATGGGGAAATAGAAATTTAAACATTTAAATAACATCATCTTTGGTCTTAATTTAGGTTAATTAATAATCCTGTACATGTTGATCAAAGTTTATATTTTTCAAAGTGCTTTGAGGCTTATGATAATATTTGATCTCTTTAACAATTTGTGGGTCTAAGGAAAAAAAATTGTTATCAATTAAAAGTGGAGAAAGAAGCCCAGGAAAGTTAAATAATATGTCCCAGAATGCATGATAATATATTTATGGAGCCAAGAATAGAATCCAGCTATGTCTAATACCTTTTTTAATGACGATAGATTGCCTGCTATTTTTAGAAAATCAAGGTTTAAAATATCCTGTAAGAATTATATATAAGCCATGAATAAATTTAATATAACGTGGCACTTAAAAATTAAGTAACTACTAGCAAGAGAAAAATAAATGTAATAGACATTGGAATGTTTTGATGGTTATAAGTGAAAAATGTTATTTGGTTCTGAGGTTCCTAACAACCAAAGGGAGAAAAAAAGAAAAATGCAGATTATATATTTCTTATTTTCATTTAAAGGAAAGCATATAACATTACCCAGAGAGACAATAATTTTGCGGGAATTCAACACTAAAGGGAATTAATGTTTGGATGGTCTATATACTCTACGTTTCATATAAGACATTATTTCACAAAACATATAACTGGCTATTTACTTTAAAAATATATTCTTCAGCATGGTAAAGAAGTTATATTTCTATTTATAAATGCTCCTTAAAATGTTGTCTTATTTTTTAAGCATCAAATTAAATTATACCTCAGTTTCTAATAACTGTTGACATTTATTGAATATTTGCTATACAGTATGCTGTTCTAAGTGCTCTGTGTGTAGTGCTTCACTGAATCCTCACTACAATCTGTGACATAGGTACTATATTTTAGCTTTTAGAGAAGAGGAAACTAAAGCGTAAATGTTAAGTAGCGTTCCCAGGATCACCGAGCTAGTGTGTCGGTTGGCTTTGCACAGTGCAGTATAACAAACTAAACATAAATGTATCAACGAGTGATTTCACGCTCAGGGCTTTGCACATTGGCTGTGGTTCATCAGATGTGCACTGGGATAAACTGAGCCAGCTGGACACTAAGTTCGGGATTTAGGTCAGATCTACATCACACGTTTCTCATTTTAGGACCCAGCCAAATGAGGCACTGGTTTCAGCACGCTGTTCTCATGGTGGAGGGTTGGCTCCCTCCGGAGTGATGGGGCCAACCTGTAATGACTCTAAAAGCCTACATGGCACCCACATTCCATGAACAAAGTAAACTACTGACTAAGCTCAGTGTCGGATGGAGGTGAGTATACACTCCTACAGTAAGAGCATGACCAGATTGGAGAGGGAAAGCGAATTTTTAACAAAAAGACACAGCAAGGGTCCGAATCCCAGGAATCTGATATCAAAGCCAAAACACTTTCCCCTGCGTTCAGCTGTTTTCCCATTGCATTATATTAATATTAATAATAGATTTACTTACATTGAACAATCCCTATATTTCTGAGTTAAACACTAAATAGTGTTTTATATTGCACGTTACATGCTGATCTCTTTGCCAATTCTTTCATACGTCCACATCTATTTTCGTAAATGAGACTGGCCTATGGTTTTGTTTTCTGTTTTCCAAATTAGATTTTAGTATCATCAGGGTCATGTTTGCTGTGTGGCATAAGTTTGATAGCTTCACATCTTTTTATACCATTTTAGACAAACAAAATGATATGATTGCTTAAGAGACAAAATGTATGCGGAAGCATTAGGTATATTGTGCATGGCAATGCAAACATAAGTAGCATCATTAAAAATAACATTTAACGTGTAAGCAGTCTAGGATTGTGTTAAGTATGAAATATAGTCTCATTCTTTTTCTTCTTTCTGATTTAAATAATCCTTCTCTTTTAATTATCTTTCTTCTTCAATTAATTTATGACCTTATTCTTATAAATTACTTTCATGTGCTAATCCCTGATTGGTTCTCTTAAGACATCTATAATTATCTTTTAGTTGTCTTCCATTTCTGTGTCTATAAAATTGGGAATTTGAGTGATTAAGAATGGCGCATCCTTACAGCCAAGGCATGTACTGTTTTTTTTTTTAACTTCTGGACTTTTGTATTATGACCAGTCTTTTCAAATATTAATACACACCTACGGTTAGTCAAAACTAGAATATTTTCCTCAAGGGTCTGGGGGAAAAGTGTTAAAGGAAAAATGAACAAGTTTACCTAATTGTTTTTACTTTTTTTTAATAACGGCAGGGTTGGTGTTCCAGAGTTGGGTTATATCAGCCCATGAGACGCTTTCTTTATACATGTTTTCTTCACACTGCAGCTCGTGAGATCACGTTAGTAGCTTGAAATTGGTGGGAGTATTTCCACCATGAAAATGGCAAACACTGTAAGTAGTGATATCTCCCTGGCCCTCTTTGAGCTATAGCCTTCTGTGTCCGCATGTATATTAATGTATCTGTCCGTTGTGTAGTATTTTCCTACCTCTGTGTGGTATTCCCAGATTAGATTATATAGTTACATGATCTCTTAAAGGCGTGCCATTCTGACTGGCTTAAGCGACAAATAAATGCTCATAGTAATTGAATATTACTAAAATTCCCCCAAATGAGAGAATGAAACTTCTATACTTTTTTGCTGTTAAAAAAGAGCATTCTATCAGAAATGAATTCAAATCTTTTAAGAATTCACCCTCACGTAATTTAGGGAAGAAGATTTTTGAAAATACTGCTGGCTTATGAAAACAGCAGTCCTCTGACTTATCAACATCAAGTAAAAAATAATCATATATTTTGGTCTGCTTGGCTATGTTCTTCCTAAACGTATGCAGCCTTACTCTTTGAGCAAGCCAGCATTGCATCTACTAGGTATTTAAGGTTTGGAAAAATGTAAATTTATGCCTGACCAATTTAAAGCATTATTCGGAAAACTTTATTTCAGCAATTATATATTTGAGTATGTTAACATGATAGTGTGCAAGCTCTTTAGGTAACTTAACATCTCAAACTTAAGCTAAATCAAGTAAATTAATGGCTATTCATTAGATGCCTAGATCATTTATAAGAGAGAACGTTGAAACATTAAACAGAAAGCAGAATTTTAAGTTTACATACTTATTTGTGTATTTTACGGACAGAAACATTATACAAATTTGGATCTATTAGTAAATGTGCTCATTTTTGCCACCTTGAGAAGTTTCACGATAAGGGAGAGGGTATGGGTGTCAAACATTCTGAGATTCAAGTTTGTGAGTTGTGCTGGTCTATCGCAATATCTGCTGCCTGATAGCTAATCACCATCTACCTCTTAGTTTTCTCTGTGAAATAAAAGTTACTGTCATTAAAAGTTATAATTCATATATATGAATGGGTGTGAAGTAGAAAAACTTCTCATGACAAGTGTAAAAAATGTATTAAGGAAAAAGAGAGTAGGATTGTCCTAAAGAAAAATTACCAGTCCTTGAATGACAAAAAAAGTAAGTGTAAGATAAAACCTGAATGCATATAGAAAGCTGTAGAAAGCTTGGGGAAAAGGAATTTTATGTTTCATTGCCAATGCTGGCTATGGTCTGATAGGTTTAGCGTTAGTAATCAAATATACCGATACAAAAGTAAGTTTAGGTTTGTCTCTGCTAAAATGCCAAAATGGTCTTGGCTATTTTGGACCTGCTTTTAACGACCGATGGTAAAAGATTTTTACCTTCTGAGTTACCTGCCTATAAGACAAAGATACTCTGTTTTATCAAAGCAATTTCAGATGAGAGAAAATATTTTTCTCACTTTAGAAAGAGTGAAGTGTCTTTACAAATGTGGTACCCCACAGTTTGTTTCTAAAATATTTTGCTGCCACTTCGATTAGGTAGCTAGGTAGTGTGTGTGTGTGTGTGTGTGTGTGTGTGTGTGTTTCAGTAACCCATGAGTTATTAAATAAAATGTTCAAACTTCCTGAAAACTTTTCTTATTTTACCATCTCCAAATCAACTCCTAAATAAGGAGAGGGCTCCTAGAAAATCACAAACGATTTGTAGTTTCACCTTAGGAAAAGAAACGTGCTAAAATTAATTTTTTGTGTATGTTACTATTGATGAGTTAATTGGAGGCATTGCCAAATCAGGAAAAAAAAAAAAAGATTAGCCTTCCCTTCGTTAAATTCATGTAAGTAACTGTTGCTTACATAAATATTTCAGGGTGCCTGGGTGGCTCGGTCGGCTAAGCGCCAGCTTCGGCTCAGGTCGTGATCTCGCAGTTTGTGGGTTTGAGCCCCACATCAGGCTCTGTGCTGACAGCTCAGAGCAGAAGCCTGCTTCAGATTTGGTCTCTCTCTCTCTTTCTCTCTCTCTCTCTGCTCCTCCCTTGCTCATGCTCTGTCTCTCTGTCTCTCTGTCTCTCTCTCTCAAAAATGAATAAACATTAAAAACATTTAAATATTTCATAAATGGTATAACATTTTTAGGGAACTGTCATTGCCCTTGTTGTCAACAATGTCTTTCTGTTCATCATAGTCTTAATGATGCTTCGTGTGAAACTGGACAACCGTATAGTATATTGTTATTTAGTAGTATATTATCCTAATTTCAGTTATTTTATTTTAAATGTTAACTTGACCGCAGGTTTGCTTCTTTAATTTGAATCTAGTATGATGTTTTCTAGTGATTTTTGACTAAAGATTCATATTACTTGCCTATGGAGTAGCATTAATTAATTAATTAAGGTGTTTAGGACTTATTCATAATATTTCTACTTGATAATCTTGATATATTCTTAGAACATGCTAACTATATGCAGGGTATGTTCATAGTACATTGCATTCCAAGTCAGACAAGGACCAAAGCCAGATCCCTTTCTCCATTAGCAAATATTTTCATTCGACTCTCCAAATCTTCTGGGTCTGCATTTGTTCTGACCACAGTCTGGGTATTTTTAGGATGGTTAGTAGGTTTCCCTGGAAAATAGGCTATTGCCACCACTATAGCTAAAAATTACCACTTGAGGGTTCTTTTTTTTTCCCTTCTCTCATGATAGAGGGATTCACTTCACTATAAGGTTATTTGGGATATTCAGCAAGTATTTCCATATTCACAAAAACTGTTTTACCACAATCAAGTCTATGGAAAAACAGGACGGGCCACTAGCACTCTTAAAATCACACGATCCAAAGACTTTGAGGAATTTAACTGGTGTTGACCTGAAGTCTTGCCTCTGGGTCTGCTTATCTTTTGACTCCCTCCCTCTGATCTACATAGATTATCCCCTGTAAAATATTATTCTCCTAGACTGTAGGAGACTCTAATTTGACTCAATTAGAGATCCTTAAATACTGCAAGATTTTATTAACTATACTCATATTTAACACAGGATGTC
The DNA here is from genome assembly GCF_016509475.1 of Prionailurus bengalensis. Taxonomy (NCBI): domain Eukaryota; kingdom Metazoa; phylum Chordata; class Mammalia; order Carnivora; family Felidae; genus Prionailurus; species Prionailurus bengalensis. Next base: position 183,808,614 of record NC_057344.1, on the reverse strand, counting down.
AGTTACACCTTTCCTCCATACATCCTACCACAGCTCTGCATGATCTTCAGTGGAGACCTAGTCTTCTGGAAAAGACACCAGAGAAAAGCCAATCTTGAATCTTGCTGCCTCCTAACGACCAAAACCTCTGCAAAACTACAGGACTGCAACTTTGGGTCAGTGATTCACATTCAAAAACATACAAGTTTAATAGCGAATGAAAATCTACCATGGGAAGCTTGAAGGTTCTTTTCAGTGCCCTCAGAAGCAAACAACAGCATGAAATTGACTGCTTTCCCCAAACTCATAAAATAAGCAGATGGCATCATGAAGTAACCAGCTTCTACCCAAGAAGTTCGCACAAGCTCCTCCTGGGCTCCCCTACTTAAATCTCTGCCATCTTGCTTTTTTATCTACTATTTGTCTTATTCCTTCTTTCTCGTCAAACTTTTAATCCAACCCTCCCCTTATTACTTAATATCCCAAGATGACTTTTCCCCTCCTTCTCCTCTGTCCTCTGCCTCCTCTACTTCCCCAGCCAACGGGGAACAAAAGTCCCTTATAAAATTTTCTCAAACTGTTTCCATCACTCTCAGTCTCACAGATAATGTGACCCCCCACCTGTCTCTAGGAACAGCATTTAGTTGCCCTCTCTCTCAGCACACACCAGGGAGACTTTCTTCTTGGCGGTCCATTTTAGTGGACCTGTTCGTAAACCATCTCCACATCTTCAACACCAACCTCTTGCCAGGTAATGTTTCTCTTGAAATTGCCATACCCCGTGATTCTTCTTTCCAGAATCAGGTATTGGAAAAAACAAAACAAAACAAAACAATAGAGCTTCTTTCATTCCTAATAACCATCACTTTTGTTTTTCTTCACCGCTTTTAAATCAGCTTTACGGCCTATACCTGCCTTTCCCACATCATTCTTTCCTGTGTCTTTGGAATCCTTATCCAGTATTTCCAAATATTCAACCATCCTCCTAAGGACCATGTACCCTTCTGGAGACTAAAATAATCACTCCAGAGAGAAGCAACAGTAGGGTGATAGGGAGAAATCCATGGGTAGAGTCACTGACTCTCTGTATGCACTTTGAGAATCATTATACCCATAATGGAACGTATACAATAAGAAAATGGGGTTAAACCCTTTTTCTGTTCCGTGTGTCTTTGACACTATCAAAAATGGTGATACTTGTCTTTCTGTTCATGAAGTGAACCTGATTCTGGAATGAAGCTCTTATCATAATACTCTGTTGGCAAATTAAGTAGGAGCAAACACTTCACTCACATCAAATCAATTTATAGTAGTATAATTTCTATACTATATATATATACTATATATATATATATATATATATATATATATATATATATATACTATAGTAGTATAGTATCAATTTAAATCAGCATAGTAGTCAGGAGCAATATTTATTGACAAAAGACAGAACATCTATTTTTTTTTAATTTGGACAATAAGTATGACCTTCTAAGAGCAGTTTTCCGGCTACTTAGGATTCCTTTTATTATTAATATTGAGTTGTGCTAAACTAGAACAGTCTGAATGTAAAGCTTATCTCTAAAGCTTTATCATTGTCATCAGACACTGTTTTCTTTTTTGTTTGTTTTTTTTCCAGAAGTGATATTAGGATGCCACAAAAAGCTTGCTGACCTAAGATGAAAACTATTCATGAAAACCTTTCTTAAATGTTATTAAGCAAATATCCATCTGATAAAGGGTGAAGAGTATTTCTTTATTTTTGTTGTATGGCAACAAAATTAATTGTATGGCAATTGCATATTAAATTTATGTTTATAAATATAACAACAGAGGACATCTTTAGCAAGTAATAAAACCTACTTGAGAAACAGCATCAGGGTTGAGGACTTTAGTCACAGCCGGCCACACTGGATCTTGTGACCTGTTTTTCATTTTTGAGAGTTTAATTGCTTACAGTTCAGCAAAGGGCAGAGCATTTCCTTTTTGCCTTTTTCCCCCTTTTGGGAGGGGTATTTTCTGTATGCTGTGGAACGTTAACCCGTTTAACTTTTAATGTAGTTGTTTGTAAAACTTTCAGGCAGAACTGAAAGACCCCTAAAGTTTCAACTTCTTTCCTCAAGGATGTAAGGACGGTGGTAATTCAAGGGAAGGTAGTTTTGTTGTATAACACAACTGAGTGCTTGCGATTAGCAACATTTGTAAATTGAAACGAAGTCCTCAAAGATACTTTTATCAAGCACCCTTGCAAATCCTATACATCTGGTCCCTCTCTAAGTGTCTTTCACACTGAGAACATTTGAAGCTTTGCAAGAGTGGACACCCCCTCTTCTTCATCTTCCTTCTCACCTTTTTTTTTTTTTTCATCATCACCTGGTCGTTCTCATTCCCTCTGCCACACGCCCACGCACTTTTACATTTCTTTTTTCTCCTTTCTCTTCTTTCTTTTTTGCCTTCTTTCCTTTTTACAGTTTTCCACTCAAGTTTTTTTTGTTGTTGTTTTTTAATAAATAGAGTAAGAGGGGCGCCTGGGTGGCGCCGTCAGTTAAGCGTCCGACTTCAGCCAGGTCACGATCTCGCGGTCCGTGAGTTCGAGCCCCGCGTCAGGCTCTGGGCTGATGGCTCCGAGCCTGGAGCCTGCTTCAGATTCTTTGTCTGCCTCTCTCTCTGCCCCTCCCCCATTCATGCTCTGTCTCTCTCTGTCCCAAAAATAAATAAACGTTGAAAAAAAAAATAAATAAAGATAAAATATCCTTTTAGGCAAAGAAAAACATTCAAAATATTATTGTGATTTATGAAGCAATGTGACCTTAACAAATTAAAAACAAAGCGAAAGAACTTATTTTTACGTTTCAACTTTCAGGGTTCCACCTTCCACAGCCATCTGCTAGGAAATCTATTCGCTAAGGACAGTATGTTTGGGATCCATGTATCTACCCATCAGCTTTGGGTATAAATTCAAGTTCCTTTCAATTTCTTGATACCCAAAGAACAACTAGCCCGAGGGAAGGTCTATAACTGGCCCATGTGGAGGAAAGGGAAAATTCCTGTAGGTAACATATGGCTCCCTTGAAATTACTCGGTATTTTATTAGGGACTTCATATGACAGAAAGTCAGGCGCTAGAAATCAGGCGCAGACACTATTTCTAGGCTGAGGGAGAGTGAGCGTGGAAGGCACTTAGAAACTTAGAAGAGAGCCAGCCAGCCCTGCAAACTGATATTCAGACTTTTGAGAAGGTGAGTGGCTGCCACAGAAACATGTAACCTTCCGGTGGAAAAGAAAATTGCTTGAGGGCTCAGACTTGGATTGTCAGGGTGTGAGCTGTCCCTGGAATCCGGGAGCAGCTGGTTGTTCAGCAGGACGAGGAAGGGGCTGGCCCCAGACGCCGCCATGGTCTTGAGACACTTTGCAGATGGGAGGCACCATGGCCACGCGCGCACGCGCACACACACACACACACACACACACAGGCATTCTTAAGTTGCTGCATCAAAACACACGCCGGGAGAAGGAAGGAAAAGTCCTTTCCCTGTTCAGGCCTGGGCACCCTTCTGTACTCCTCTGCACTCTGTGAACACGTAGTAGCTGTCACACAAGAATAAGACAACTGTCCATGTGCACTTAGAAGAGAACGCTCTCTTTCATACTTGTGAAGTACTCACCCTCTCCGATACGCGTGTGATTCAGTGTCCTCTGTACCCATTGCTCATTATGTTCGTTGCTCTTGTAATTGAGTCACCTTCTTCCTCCATTGTTTAAAGATTAAATTAGATGGGCCCCTGGGTGGCTCCGTGGGTTAAGCACGCACGTCTTGATTTCGGATCAGGTCGTGACCTAGCAGTTGTGAGATACAGCCCACCTCTGAGCGCGGAGCCTGCTTCAGATTCTGTCTCTCCCTCTTCCTCTGCTCCTCCTTCGCACCCGAGCACGCCCTCTCTCCCTCGAAAAATCAATCAGTCAATGTTAAATTATGAACTCAACATCAAACGTTCTTGCCCCCATCACCGAGAGCACGGGCGCCAAGAAGGAGATCGCTAGCTTATAACTTCTTAGTGCTTCACAGGTAATGCTCAGGTGTTGTAGAAAGTAATCTAACCAACTTTTACGCTTAGCAATATCACCACTTATATTTGGATACCCCAGCATTAATTATAATAAAATCCATTATACATCAATTTATGTACACACAAATTGCAATTTTGTACAATGTGTTTTCACTTCGGATGTCCACAGCTATAGGGCTACACATGTTTCATGTATTTGTGCTGCATTGTTTGCTATTATTTGAAATGACTATTCATTTCCTTTGCTCTTTAAAAAATGTTTTTTCTTATCGATTTGTAGAAATCCTTCATATATTTTGACAGTGTATTCCTTCCTGGCTCTATGTCACAGGTAGTTCATTTGGGCTTATCTTTCTGCTTTTGTTTTTATGCCTTTTGATAACATTTTGGTAGTCCTTAATCTTAATGTACTTGATCTATCTTTACGGATTAGATATTTGTGTCTGTTTAAATAAATGTTTTCCTACATTGAGTTTTAACAATTCTATATGTTTTCTTCTAAAAGAGAATAACTGTGTGTATACTCTTTGGTATCCAATATACCCATGCTAAATATAACCACACGTGCATGCTCAATAAAACATAACTTTTAAAAGTGTTCATATAGTTGATAAATCGTTTTCTTTCTTTCTCTTTTAACTATCCGGATTTTTATTGTTTATTTCCCTGCACTTATTTCTTACGTTTGTACTCACGCAAGAATCCATTTATGGACTTTCTCTGTTTCTTTTTAAAATTAGATTGCCTCGAGGCACCTAGGTGGCTCAGTTGGTTAAATGTCTGACTCGTGGCTTAGGCTCAGGTCATGATCTCAATATTTGTGAGTTTGAATCCCACATCCGGCACTGTGCTGGAAGCATGGAGCCTGCTTGGGATTCTGTCTACCTCTCTCTCTGCCCCTCCTCTGCTTGCTCTCTCTTTCTCACAAATAAATAAAAATAAACCTTAAAAAATTAGATGGTCTAATAGTGTGTGAACTTATATGCATTTATCCCAAAGAATCAGCTTTTTTATAAATCTTTTTTCTACCTTTATTATCACATTCTTTCATTTTTCCTTAAATATTTTCTTCATTTTTTTGCCATCATTTTCTTTATATTGATTCTCAAGCTTTTTGTTTTAATTTTTGTATTTATTTTCTTCTTTTACTGATTTAAATATTCAGTACCATGAACTTTCTTCTGAGCCTCTTCCCAGAAATTTCCTTGTTGCTGCAAATTATCCAGGGTCACAGTTGCCTTATCTTGGACATCCACAGTGGCTTTTTATATTTTTCCTGGGAACCAAAAGTTGTTTAATAAGAAATATGTCTTATCTTGCAAATAGAAAGTCCTTAATTGTTTACTAGTTGATTGCATTGTGTTTAGAGAATATGGAATGTTATTATTTCTATTTTCAAAAACTAATTGTCTTTATTTTCCTGACCCAGCACACCTGCTTGGCCAATTTTGGTAAATATTCCAAGGGCTCTTGAAAAGAAACTGTTTTCCCTATTATCAGTGCACAGTAAATAATATATAACAGGGCTTGAGGATGTGTGAGTGTGTGGATATATGTATACATTTATTACATTTACCTTATCGATTGTGTTAGTTAGGTTCTCTTTAATTCTCTTTAATCTATTTGAATTGTCTATGACTGATTACTATTGGCGTGTATCTTTGTACCTGTTTTTCTGTTACTACCTATAGTTTCTGCTGCATGAAATTTGCAGCTGAGTATTTTTAAAAAAATCTATTCTGCCATTGTGATCCTGGCTGGAGATACTTTTATATTGATTTTGTGTTTGGTAGGAAGGAGTGTACATCTAAAACTTTTTTCCAGATTTATAACCAGGCATTTTCACCTCCATTTTACTGAAAATGCTTTCCCTTTCTACAGTGATCTAAAATATCTTCTCTCATATGATAAAAGTCCATGTATGTATGGGTAAGCTTTAGGCTCTCTTTTCTACTTAATTGTTCAATGTATTTGTTCTTCTGCCAAAATTCATAGTAGTAAATCTCATAGCTTTTCAAACAAATTCTTTGCTGGTTTATTATCAATATCTTCTCTGGCTATTTTTACTTTTTCTACAGTAGCATTTTATGAACCTTCAACAGATAGAGCCTATTTCTCCACCACTTAAATCTGGATTGGCTTTAGTTTGTTTTGGCCAAAACAATATGGTGGAATAAACGTTGTGCCAGTTGAAACATCGAGTCCATGTCTCAAGAGGGCTTATCTGTTCTCTCTCAGAACCCTGCCACTGAAATGTGGGCACATTCATACTCATCTGTGGGATGAAGAGAAATAACAATGGTCTGTCCATATCATTGCCCTCAGAGTCATCAGCCAACTACGCACTGATCTATCAGTTGACCCCAATGTATGTGTAAGCTCAACTCAGATCAACTGAGCATCTCCAGAGCAGCTAAACTTCTTAGTTGACACATATTCTCATGATGAACAATACATATTTATTGTTTCAAGCCACCAGGTGTTGGGGTAGGTTTAATTCAGCAATAGATGATTGACATAAAAGGTTAAAATTTAAAATAGTAGTATTCATCAGTATTAGGGTGTGTGCTTTGCACAGTTTGTTTACTTTTAAAAAGTACTATCTACATAAAATGCCGTACATATTCTCTCATGCTTTGTAAAAGTTTTGACACATGCCCTTCTCATTTAAAGTTGAAATAAATTGGAATTTACTTTTTAAAAAAAAATTTTGTGTTTATTTTTATTTTTGAGAGAGAGAGAGAGAGATTCAGAGAAAGGAGATACAGAATCCGAAGCAGGATCCAGTCTCTGAGCTGTCAGCACAGAGTCCGACATGGGGCTCAAACCCACGAACTATGAGATCATGACCTGAGCTGAAGTCGGACACTTAACCGACTGAGCCACCAAGATGTCCCAGAATCTACTTTTTATGTAAGAATGAGGTGGGTACCAATTTAATCTGTGCCTAATATGGAGAGTTAATTGTCCCAGCAAAGTTTATTGAAAATTTCTTCACTTCTATATAATGCTGTATCTTTTATATGTATTAAATCTCTATATAAGATTTGGGCTCTTTGGCCTCTCCATTATGTTCTATTCATTCTTTATTTTCCTGACCCTATGTCAATAACATCATCCACCGCCACCCCATTATTCTTCTTCATGAGTATATTACCTGTTTTAAGCTATTTTAATTTATATGTGAAACATATAATTAGTTTATTAAATTCCTCAAAAAATTCTATTGTCATTTTGATTCAAATTGCTTTGAATATGAAGATATTGACATTGTTCCAATTACTTTTAGTATCTAGTAGCACAATATAGGTTTGGTATTTGTTTTCTGGTCAATTTTTAAAGACATATACATTTCATGGGTGTTAAAATTATATTGGAAAACACTTTTCACTTATCATTCACCTTACTAATTCTAACTGTTCCTCCAAAAGGCAATTTATCACATATTTCAAGAAGCATTTTTGGTCACTTCTCTATTATTTAATGCTCCTGACACTAATAATTTGCCTGTTTCTTTTTGTATTTATTCTCTATTTCTCCTTGCCTCCAATCTTCATTTTAGAGAATCATATTTCAAAGGACAAATTAACAATTGACTTCCAAGTAGGTCCAGTCAATGGGAAGAGAAAGATACAGGACATATATTTCTCTTATTCTGACTTATCCAGTAATTCAAATGTGGGCTCTGCCATTTGCTTCTGTACCCAATTATCTCTAGATGGGCCCCAGATCCCAACAGGCCACTCCTCCGACTCCCAATGTGTGGTCCTAGATCTCTCTGGCTGGCCCTTATTTCTAGGGTCTAGTAACCCCATCCTCTGCCATTATCCTTCCAGCCCTGTTATAGACCTGCCTTCCTGATACTTTTGATGGCAAGGTTATCTCACTAAACTCTTAGTTCATCAATACAGTAACCGATTGACTATAGTCTACTCTCTTAAAGTATCCTTGAAGGGGATTTCCACTTTAAAGACTTAAAGTGATTTCTGATTTTTCTGTCTTCTTTCATCATACTTCAGGTATACCTCTTACATCTTCTCTAACAATTGGCTCACTTGCTTTTCCTCTCACTGGACCATCAACTGCTTGATAGAAAGAAAATCGTCTTGGTATTTTGTTAAAAAAATAATACCTAGCAAAAATAGTTTGCTGTTTGAAATTATATGAGTAATTAAAAGAATATGCTCAATGACTTACCAAGTCAAATAAATTTTATTTAAAGGGTATCATCCATTAACTTTTGAGGCTCTATCACTAACCTCCTTTAGGCTCACACAAAATTTATGTTCCTGCTTGGTTGGTCACATTCTCTCTGTCATTCTGAATTACTCTCTAGGCTCTGGTTTTTCTGCCTCTCCTCCTGTTTTTCCTTCTGATCAAACTCTCTTTCTTTATCTACTGATTACATGTTATCCTTAAATAGAGAAACACTGTATCTTTAATTAGACTTCTTACCTGGGAATCCAGGTTAATAATTGTATAGCCAATCCAATGTTCTTTTTATTAATACTTGTCAAGAAGTTATGTTTCTCTTCTACTTTCTTCTCTTCTGTACTAATACCTTAATTTTCCTTTTGAAAATAACATTTGTCTGGATTTTGTTAAATTGCAATAATATGCAGTCTTACTACTCACTTTTTGCTATTTACCTTGTATTTTCTTTCCTCTTTTATGATTTTTACTGGATTAATCGAGGTGTCTTCATTCTCTAATCACTATAAAACTATGCATTTTATTTTTATTATTTGAGAACTTTTTATTAAATATTTAACCCACACACCTGACTTAATAATTCCACAATTAATTTTCTCTCTCTTTTTACACTTGAAGCCTACATATACATATATGCTGTTGAATCACTTTCTTTGCAAACACACGCCTAATATTCAGAATGGCAAGTAGGTGTTAATATAAAACCAATGCTTGAAAATATTTGACATGTAAAGAATTAAAACTTGATTTTGATGTATTATAGTTATCAATAATTTGCATAAAATTTTATCTAATATACTACTAAGTATTTTTTTCTCTTCTTCAAGGGTCTAATTCTTAAAAAAAAATTTTTTTTCAACGTTTATTTATTTTTGGGACAGAGAGAGACAGAGCATGAACGGGGGAGGGGCAGAGAGAGAGGGAGACACAGAATCAGAAACAGGCTCTAGGCTCTGAGCCATCAGCCCAGAGCCCGACGCGGGGCTCGAACTCACGGACCGCAAGATCGTGACCTGGCTGAAGTCGGACGCTTAACCGACTGCGCCACCCAGGCGCCCCAAGGGTCTAATTCTTTAGATACCATGAGTTCCATTATTTTTATGCACAGATATTTGTTGCACAACGTTTGTAGCTTTCTGGATGAGCCATGCCTTGTTACAGGTTGGAAAAAAAAAAAAAGGAAAACAGTATAATGCAGAGCAATTAAGAACAACTGATAGTTAATGCTATTTTCTCTGAAACTAAGAATACATTGTTTTGAAGACAGGGTTTAAACAAAAGGGCTTAAAAGATTTGAAATTTAAGTAATAGTAAAAGTAAAATAGTAAAATAGTAAAAGTAATAGTGAAATTTAAGTCAGCTTTTGTAAAAGTACTACGTTTTGATCCTTTATCACAAATGTTGATGATTTGTTGGCTGGATGCACCATTCAGATAATTGTAACAATCTGAAGAATCCTTTAGTCTTTCATTATCCGAGAGTAAACTCATGAGAACCTCCCCATCCAGCATAAGACCTTGCAATATCACACTCATCAACTATTTTTCCCTAGCAAACAAAGCCTTTGAATTCATTGTAAGGAGAGCCTGTTCTGTCTCCTTTCTATCGTATAGCACCTTGATTTTCAACTAAGATTGTAATGTGTCAGGAGCTAGGTAATTATGTAGACACCACACTAGAAACTGGAATATTAACTGGAAAAACTCAAGGTAGACAACAGTAAATTATTTGTGAATACTACAGTGAAGCACCTCTGTGCAGAGCACTTTGTTCAGAAGTGTGAGAGTCAAATATCAATGACTGAATCTTACTATCTTAGTGGACTTGTGTCCCTGGGATTGCCTTTCACAAGTGTTCTTAGCTGCTGCTTTCTATGCGAAAGGGAAACTGGTTAGGACTAGAGCTGGGGAAATGCCCTTCCCCTAGGCTGGGCAAAGCTTTGGTGAAGTCTTTTTCCCTGGAGAGTAGGCTTTTGTTACAGAGAACACTGGCCCTATTTCCCATTAGTTACTCTTCTCCTTCCTCTGCTGGTGACTGGGCATATTTCTTTGCTCTTTACTGTGAGAAACTAGTGATTCTTTTCTTAAAGGTAAAATCCACAAATTGTTGGTCCTCCTGCTAAGACTCTGGCTTCCAAGAGTTCCTCACAATTCTCACCCAAGTTCATACTCAGCTTTTAGGAATTCTTCGAAGTTGAAATTTATCTCTTCTGGCCACTTGATGGCTCCAGTGGATTCTGCTCCAGGTAAGGATATTTCAGCTGGGACTCAGAACCTGCCTTCCTCACCAGGTTTCAGTTTGTCCAGTGACCTTGATTATCTGATGGGTCTAAGAAAAGTTGTTGAGTTTTTAGCTGATCCAGACTTTTTCTTGTAAGCACGGCAGTGATGGCTTTCAAGATGTTTATATTTTGGAGCTCTAAAACTTAAAAAAAAAAAATTAACATTTATTTTTTTTTTTAATTTTTTTTTCAACTTTTTTTTTTATTTATTTTTGGGACAGAGAGAGACAGAGCATGAACGGTGGGGGGGCAGAGAGAGAGGGAGACACAGAATCGGAAACAGGCTCCAGGCTCCGAGCCATCAGCCCAGAGCCTGATGCGGGGCTCGAACTCACGGACCGCGAGATCGTGACCTGGCTGAAGTCGGACGCTTAACCGACTGCGCCACCCAGGCGCCCCAACATTTATTTTTGAGAGAGAGACATAGAGAGGGCACAAATAGGGGAGGAACAGAGATAGAGGGAGACACAGAATCCAAAGCACATTCCAGCTGTCAGCACAGAGCCAGACGTGGGGCTCGAACTCCCGAACCAGGACCTGACCTGAAGTCAGATGCCTAACCAACTGAGCCACCCAGGTGCCCCTAAAGCTTTTTTGATAGTTTATGTTCACCTCTCACAAATTAGGCAGATATATGTTGCTGCTATATCACTTGGTGGAATGGAGAATATCTTATACCAATGAGTGTTCATGCAAGAGCATTACTTACCCTTATATGAAAGCAACTCTTTAAAATGGAATCTTATCAAGCTAGCAACACAGCTATATCTGTGTTATTCACTCCCCAGAAAGTCTCTGTAGTGTGTTATTAAGTTGGTCATCATATCCAAATCCTTTGAAGAAGGCTTATGGACTTACTTCTATCACTGGTATTGCAGAAGTAGATAGCACTAAGGGTTAAATTAGGCGATTCATCATCATAACAGCAATGGGCTCGTGCCCAGGAACCTCAAAATTTAAGGTAAGACTTATTCTAAGTGTTATAGTGTGTGTGACACAGAAATTATGGAATCAGAGATTAGAAGCTGCACCTTTACAGTCTAGTTCCACCACCTACTAGCTGGAATCTTATTAAACATGTAGGTGTCCTGCCTGATGTAGTGTTGATTTCCTTTTCTCAGCTCTGTTAACCTGTCTGCAACATTTACTTTCTTCTTTCAAAAGACTTCCTTCTTGGTTTTGCATAACCTGTTTGTATCAACCACAGTCCAATGATGAACACAAAAACCACTTAGTATTTGGAATAGGAGACTTTTCCTGCAGGAAATGGGTTAAAATGTTGATAGAAAAGCCAGGGGATGGAGAGGGTTTGTTCATCCAGAGCTTAACAAAAGCCAGGAGCAACCACCACCATCAAGATAAAGGAAGAGAGGGTTTTGTGATGGTTGGGAAGTTTGAAATATAGCAGGTAGTGTAGGCAGCTGGAACCCTGCAGGGAGGTGGCATGAATGCAGTTGGAAGAGGACACGATCCCTGAGGCAAAAGAGGCTGGGAAGTCATCTTGGAGAAGGTCAGACTACCTGTGGAGGCAACACCACACTGGGGAATATAAGTAGTTGACTTGAAGGTAAAGGTGGCCAAGAAGAGCACACTGTCTGCTCTGACTTTATTGTGTCTTGGCTTGGTTCTCCTTTCATTTACCTTTTAACCTTAATTTCATAAACTTTTGATGTCAGCCATCTTTTTGTTTTCCTCTACACGCCATGTTGATTATATTGACATTTCACCTGCCCCCACTGGTGTAACTACTTCTTGTCCCCAGATTGTGCCTTTGCTGAATATCTCATTGCCGAATCCCGGACTTCTTCCATGGACCTCAAAATTAGTTCAAAACAAAGTTTCTAATTTTGTCGTCTTCAACCTGATGTCTCTTCCACAGTCAATTAAATACCTGTTCTGTAGGTCCATTCTCGTTTCTCACTGCCTTTGCTCCATTTCAAGACACATTATTTTCCCTTTGGGTCAATCTTCTAGTCCCTTAACCTCCATTCTCTTGACCTTGAGATCTATCTTCCATTATGTTTGATTAATCTTTCTAAATTACGAATTTATCACTACTCTCTGAGATACAATGTTTCTATGACTCTCCATTCATCCAATATGGCTACAGCCTTACCCCAGTGATCTGTCTTTAGTTAGATTTTTGTAAATGCTCTTACTACCAACTACACTGAAATACTTAAATTTCTCTCAAAACATTGTTTTTATAAGTCCCATAGTTTTATACATGTTGTTCCCTCATTGTTCAAATTCTTTTTCCTTATTCATTCACCTAATTCCAACTTGTCCAGAAAGGTACATTTTAGTCACATTTTTCCAGAAGCATTTTTGATTATTATTTGAATATTATTATTATTTACCTATCTCCTACTTCACACCCCCAGTGCTACTCATTTTTATGTAAAGTTTCATATATGTTTTCTATTTTTCCCTGGTTCTGATTAACATTAATATACTGGAAAACCACCTCTCTCTCTCTCTCTCTCTGCCTCTCTCTCTCTCTCATTTATCATCAAGAGATATCTCTGGTGTTGATTTTTTTTTTTTTTTGTAGTCCTAGTTCCAACTGGGTAATTCTACCTCCAGTGGTTTCAAATCCCATAATGCCACCTCACACTGTGGTGTTGACCCTCACCAGATGGTCCTGAATTCTGAGCTCTGGTATCACCATGGCTTCCCTTTTCCCTTCAGACCTATTTTGGTAGCGGCTTCCTGCTGCTTTACTATCCATTTAGCTTTTTAATTCTTTAATAATTGCCAATCACCAATATTAAATATCCTCTATTTGAAAGACCTAAAATGTTTTCTGTTTCTCTGATTCCCCGCATAGCCTTTTAGGCAAATCTCTCACATTCTGTACTACAAGAGCTTATCACGAGTTTGTCTTCGTGTCTAGACCATCAGCTCCATGATGTATTATTATTCATTTCTGTATCACAAATCTTGTTCATGTTTGTATCCACTATGCCTAGGAGAACATTTGGTTTTAAAAATCGTATAGGTATTGTCTAAGTTTTTATTCATGGACAACGTTTAAATGCTTTAATTATTTTCTTCAAAATATAGCACCAGTCAACTTTGTAAATCCTATTCCCTATGTCTCCACCACCCCCAGATCCTGACTTTCCATAAAAGTTTATGGCTCAGGCATGCCACCTTTTCCCCTGTTATTCAAATTCACCTTTTCTATATCTCTGAACTTTTTTTCCTGATACTATTTCTAGACTTTCTTTCTTCCTTTGTGTGCTGATGAAATTCCCTTCCATTTATCCAGATCATATGTCACATTTTCTCTAAAGCTCCCCAGGAAAAAAATTGTCCTATCTTCTATGTTGAGGTATCATTTTAAGTTGTAGCACCAATTGAAAAATTTGATCTGCCATGTATCTACATCACTAAACAACGTCAGAGAGGATACTCCTTTGTTTATTCATGAAACAGTAATTTTCAAAATTATAATGTAACTTGGCTTTGTTATTTCACGTTCTATCACTAGATTTTAATTTTCTTGAAAGTAATGCTCTCTGAGAAACTTAACAAGGACCATGTGGAGGGGAAGGAAAAAAAAAAAGTTAGAGAGGGAGGTAGCCAAACCATAAGAGACTCTTAAAAACTGAGAATAAACAGGGTTGATGGGGGGGGTGAGAGAGAGGGGAAAGCTGTGATGGGCATTGAGGTGGGCACCTGATGGGATGAGCACTGGGTGTTGTATGGAAACCAATTTGGCAATAAATTTCATATTAAAAAAAAAAGTAAAGATATCTGATAGTCTTCTGTTAGATTCCTCCATAGGGTCAGCAGTATTTGTTATGCTTTCTATTTCACAAATATTTATTGAAATATTTGACCACCTTTTGGATAAATGCACTGGGCTAAAAGTAGGTCATAATGTTAGATGGTAAATAAGCCTGATCATATATCTGGCAAGGTAGTATTTTATATTATCCTAACAGTACATTATAAGAATGATACATTCTTATAAATGCAACATGTTCTGCAAATGTAACTAACAATTTAGAATAACGAATTTACATGTCAAAGAGACCATGATGACTATAATGTTCCTTCTGTGTGAAGGAGTGATGTGCAGCATTGATGTTGATGACAACAGCCTCAAGACAGGAGGGAGAAGGAAAGAGAGAGTTTTTGAATCATTTGCTCATCTATTTACTCATTTAACAACACTAAGAAACCATTGTTTGTCAGGTATATATACAGGCAATTACAGTAGTAAAGCAAGAAGTGAAGAAAAATTGAGAATGACCCTTAAGTAATTGTTATGCTTTCAGATTAAATTGTGTTTAAAGTACGATCAGGGTGGCATACATAAAGCATGTCTAAATACAACTCATGCTTATAAACAAGAAAGATAAACAGTTTTGTTTCTTTCAGTACTGTTTTTGGCTAGTTTTCCTTTTTTTTGAAGTATTTATGCTAGTGTTCCCTTTATGCCATGCATTTTGTCAGAAATGTTCATCCTATTACTAAGAGACCGATTTCAGCAGTGCTGGTCATTTTAAAAGCACTAGGCCACTCCAGGCCATGTTTTGTGCTTTATTACTGTTCCTTGGAGAGCTATAGAAAGCCCTCTGACTTCAACCTTAGTGAGACTGAGACCATTATTTTACAATGAAGGGCATTTTATTACCGTTAAGTCTTGACCTTCTTTAGCATATAGCATAGGCTGGCATATGAATATGAGTGAACCAAGAAGCTTACGACAGAAACTTAAAGTTTGTGTTCTAAGTAGTGTGCATGTGACTGCAAAGCTATACATTAAAGCACTGGAACTGTATTCAATTCATATTTCTGCCATTTTAACCTAATTATCCAACCATTTGCCAGTCAGGTAATATTTTCGACTTGATTGTGGTTAAAAATTAAACAGTCTTAAAGTGATTGTATGATCTGAAGGAAACAAGAATTTCTTGCTGTCAAAAGGTGTTATGGCTAAATTATGTATCTGATTTTGGATCTTTTAATGTAACTTCTAAAAAGCTAAGTAGCATCAGGGCAAGTATATTGAACCAAGAGGAGAGAAATTGTAGAGTGGCTTTTGCAGAGATGCCTTAGGGTAGATATACAAAATAATATTCCAAAAGAGCTTCAATAAATAAAGCAGATTGATACAGTATTCTGATGTTGCTCAGTTAGTGTGACATTTTTCTCTAGTCAAAGAAAGTCCATCACATTTAAAATTTACTTACAACCTCTTTCCTTTCTTCCTTCCTTTCTTCTTTCTCTCTTCCACTTACTGAAAGATAATTTATTAAAACATTAAATATATAAATTACAATAAAATTATTTTCATTGATAAGCCCACAGTCTAGGGGAGGATACATGCATGAAAGAATAAGCATAACTGTAGGAATATGCACAGGAAGTGATGAAGCTCACTACCTGATATAAACCCTGAAATGTCAAATACTTTCCCAACCTTCTGTGATTTTATGCAATAGGCATATAAACCACCCCTGATCAATGACTGTGGGTGAAATGACAACCGGGGGATTGACTAGTGAAAATATTTTTCTCTCTAACTAAAACCAAAACTAGTAGTAAATGCTCCTCATTTTTGCCTAGATGATGCAGAACCTACATAAGACACCAGGAGCTAGAACAGCCATCGTATATCCTGATGGAATATATCCAAGTACACCTGAACCAACACAGGCACACTTGTGCCAGAGTTCTTCTCATCTATAAAAAGCATTTTAGCCATTTTCAAGTCTGCTTTAGCTAGGTTTTTGATTATCATAGCCAAAAACATTTTCCATGTCTTCATAAAATTCGAAATTACTGTCACCTATGGCATGTTTCCCCTTAAAATTTAATTATTTATAAAAGGAGCCTTAAAATACAAATTACAATGGAAATTATCATTTTCTTTTTTTTTTTTTTAATTTTTTTTTTCAACGTTTATTTATTTTTGGGACAGAGAGAGACAGAGCATGAACGGGGGAGGGGCAGAGAGAGAGGGAGACACAGAATCGGAAGCAGGCTCCAGGCTCTGAGCCATCAGCCCAGAGCCCGACGCGGGGCTCGAACTCACGGACCGCGAGATCGTGACCTGGCTGAAGTCGGACGCTTAACCGACTGCGCCACCCAGGTGCCCCTTTTTTTTTTTTTTTTAATTTTTTTTTCAACGTTTATTTGGAAATTATCATTTTCTTATCTGTAATACAATTATTTAAAAAATTTACACATTGAAATGTTTCCATTCTATTTACATACAAGAATACCCTTTTACGACGCCCTGTGAAAATCATGTGCGTTCATGTTATAGCTATTAACTTGAAATTTAATTTTCACTAATAAGCCTGAAGTAGATAAAACACAAAATTAAGTTCTTGATTTCACTTTGGATTCTATAGCTCATTGAATATTACAGTAAATGCTATGTTATTTATTGCATTAGATGGAAATGATTCTTATTCCTAGGAAATGAAACACATGGAGTTCTGGTTCCAATTTTTATTTTTAATTATCCCCTTATTTATAATGATAAATTTCAAGAAGTCTGTGCTTTGAGTCCTAGTTAATCATATATATATGTGTATATATATATATATATATACATATATATATATATATATATATATATATACATTGTACTTCTTTTAATTGGTGTGGATGACAACCTATTAGCCTGATTTATCTGAATTTTAATCACAGGCTTCATATTAATTTTATGTGTGGCTCTGGGTAAGCTCCTAGGTGCCTGCCTTTTTATTTGTAAATTCAAACAATAAAAGCACCTGCAGAGAACCAAGTACTTATTATCCAAGATATTTGGCTTACAAAATTGCAAAAGAGAGTCCCTTCCCTCACATAATTTACCATGTTGGATATAGATAATTAAGGAACCAAAATGTGATGAACTACAATATAATGTGACACGTCAACTTGATGAAACACATGAGAGAGAAGCAAAATTATTCCTTTAGAGCATTTGAAGGGTTAAAAGGTAATATAGGTGCTCCTAGGTGGCTCAGTTGGTTAAGCATCCGACTTTGGCTTAGGTCATGATCTCCCAGTTCGTGGGTTTGAGCCCCATGTCAGGCTCTGTGCTAACAGCTCAGAGCCTAGAGCCTGCTTCGGATTCTGTGTCTTCCTCTCTCTCTGCCCCTCCCATGCTTGCACTGTGTCTCTTTCTCTCTCTTTCAAAAATAAATAAACATTATTTTTTTAAAACATAATATATATTTGAGCTGAGTCTTAGAGGTAAATGAGATTTCACTAGATAGAACAGTTGAAGCTAGGAAAATGGTATATATGGAAACATACAAGTGACAAGAATGAGCATTTTAGGAAAAAATATTATTTTATTTTGAGAGAGTATAGGGTGCTTGAGAAAATATTGGAAAGATAATTCAGGACATATTATGAAGGACTTTGTGTGCCCTGTCAACAAGATTGATCTTTATTCTGGAAGAAATGGGGACCACATAGAAAGATGATTTTTTTAGGGCTGGGGTAGAGGGTGTTAATGATGATTATATTTATATAATAATATAGTATATATTTAGAAACAAGTTAGGCAAAATATCCAAATGTGATCCATTGACATATTTCAGGAAGAAGAAAATAAAGGATTTAATTGTAGCAAGGTTATATCATTAAATGAAGCCAGAAATTAGAATTAGATTATAATAGTGAAATTAGGAAAGAAACAGAAAGAAAGAAAGAAAGAAAGAGAGAAAGAAAGATCGAATCCAAATTAACTCTGGGGCTGGAATGAGCAAGATTTATTAAAGAAAACTATATTGTATTTTTAGGCAAAGTCTGAGCTGCTGAAACAAAGATAATCCAAAATACAGAGGCTTAAATAAGTTTGTTTCTCAAATATGTTAATATTCAGACGAGTCCAGGTTTGCAGAGTGGCTCTGTTCCACGAAGTCTTTCAGGGACCCAGGTTTCTTCCATCTTGTTATTGGTTAACAGGTAGGGCTCATTATCTGTGTGTTTGATGAGGGGTTGCTCACATGTCTGCACTCTAGCCTGCAAGGAAGAGACAAGAAAGAAAATGCAAACAAACCCAAAGAATATGGGAACAAACCCAAACTTTATGCAGGCGAAGCATATATCACTATATCTATCACTGATATTGCACATATCACTTCTCAAATTCTAATGATGAGAAGTTGGTTACCCAAGTGATGGTTACTGCCAAAGAATGCTGAGATATACAATCTCTAGTTGGGTGGCCAGATTTTTAGCTAGAACTACGTTACCGTGAAAGGATAAACTAATGGATTTTAAGGGCAACTATCTTCTCTCACATATGAATCAGGTATGTATTCTAGGTGTATGATCTGAGAAGCCAAAGGGATGGCAATGGCATTCCTCAAGACTGAAATATTTTAGAGACAGCACATACGGCAATCGTGGGACAGTGTGAAAGTTAAAGACGAACAGTAACGTTTTGAATTCATGAATTAAAAAGAATCTGTGGGGTCACCAAGTTCGAATAGCAAGAAGAGAGAAGTTCCTCCCCCTCCCTCCACCCCCCTCAGCTGCATGTGTGTATCTATATGGATATAGATATGAAATTTGAATTACCTGTGGAGCTAGGAGAGTCAAAGCCATGGGAACAGAAGGGTCCATTGTAGGAAAATGGATGAGGCTGGAGAGAAACGGATGGAGTAAGCAATTCCGGCTGTCTGTGATGGAGGAACAGTGTCCAAAAGATTAAAATGACTGCAGGAGAAGCAAAGACGATTGCTGTAGTAGGATGGCATGAGCTTCGTAGGACATGGGATTATATACAAGCTGGATGGGTCCTGGTCTTAATGAAGCACCAGAGAATTAGGGAGAATGTCAACTGTGTCTTCTGGTTCTCTTATTAAAGAGTATTATCAATTGCTGTATCTCTAGCTGGGAAGGGTGCAAGAAAAGAGTACCTTCCAATGCGAGCTATTCTGTTTAGTTAAAGCAAGCAATCCGTGTGTTTGTGAAAGAATTGAGTGGGTTGGAAGTATGTCTTTTAGCAGATACATTGGAAAGGAAAAGGGAAGTTGCAAGCTGAGTGTTGGGTCAGCAAGAAATTCCCAGGAGTATGTGAAAAGGAATGTAGGAGATGAAAAGTAACTGGAGGGAATTATATTTTGTGTGTGAAAACCTGGGTGAAGGTATGGTATAATAGGAATATCATTCCTCTGCAGGTGAAGATATACTTTAAAATATTTTATGACATTTGCTTAAAGTCAAAAAGTTACTGGGGCACCTGGGTGACTCACTTGGTTGACCATCCAACTCTTGATTATGGCTCAGGCCATGATCCCAGGGTCGTGGGATCAAGATCCACATTGGGTTTTCTCTCTAAAATAACAACAACAACAACAACAAGTCACAGAGTTACTTCATATCAGTTCTAGAACTAATATCCATGTCTTCTGGCTCTACATTTAGAAACTTTTATAGATTTATACCTTTAAATAACAAAAACATGTGTAGGCTCTGGATAAGTTGTCCCCATCAGAACCAGATCTGCACATCCAGACACAATACTGCCTCATAGCTCGGAGTGGTTTGAGCACCTTGGATTACACTTGTCTCAGTTCTGAGCTGCCTGTCACCGCAGATGTGATTGTATGATCATAGGATCATATCCCTGAAGGATGTAAAAGATATATCCATGAAGGTTATGAAGGATGCAAAGGATCACTGATCTCTGGTTAGTTCCAAACCATAATTATTTTCCTTTCTTCTCCTGTCTGGGTATTTTCAAAGTTAATTTTTCCCTTGGGTTTTTGTTATTCTTGTTGTGATTGATATTGTTTGTAAGCAGACAGTTTTGGCCACATGCACATTAGGAAAGGAATATATGTAGTAAGACTGGGAGGCCAGAGAACAGGTTGTTGCAGGAAGGAACATCTTTGCAAAGGGAGGAGGAAAGTGACTAAGCTTTAGATTTTTTTAGAGGATATTCCTCTGGTGCTTATATTAAATATGGACATATAATAAATAATCCCACATTCAGGATTTTAAAAATGATACATTTTAATGGATTAAATAGAATTTAAAAATTCCATAGACACACTCAGTTTTTCATTGGATATTTACACTAGAAAAGGCCCTTTTCTCATAGACGTTTTCGTGAAACCATTAATCGTGAACAATGTAGCTTTCGATTCCTTGGAGACGACACTCTTTGGATGCCATCACTGACTTTTTCCATTTCCGAAATGTGGGACCTTTTCTATTCCTTCCCACTGTCTCCACTCTGTGTGACATCATTTTATTCCTCCATTTTTATAATTAAATTCAGCAACTCCAAGTGATTAGCCTCCACCCCTCTCCTTCACCCGTCTTTATCTCTTCATGAGATGTCACTCAATCTTTTGATAGATTCATTTGTTTGTGTTTACACAGGTTACAGGTTCTAGTTCTCTTTGTAGAGCAACAGAAACATTTTAGAATGTAGAGCAATTTGTTGTAAATACAGTGATCTGCCTTTAAGTATACAGTCATCTATTTATTTTGATCTCTATTTGTTCCAATCCTACTGACGTGATCGTTTTCTGTAGCTAAGAGACGTTAACTATAGGCAACGAATGGCAGGCATCTGACCAGCATTCTAGAACTTCCCATTCCAGAACTTAAGCAGTCATAGCAAATATATCATTGCCCTACTTTCCTTGGGGTTATATGGATAGCCTAAGAATAAGTTTTAGTACAGCTCCCATGGAAAAATTGATTGAAATTCTTGGTGAGATGCAACCTCTTTGACACCTTTCTTCCGTATCTAAATTCTGCTTCTAAACAACAGTTGCCACCCAACTATTTCATGGCTTGTCTGTTTTAAACCAAATAATTGTCTCTGTATTGAAATATAACCTCCCAACCTCCATCTTTCTATTCCAATGTCCTAAAACTTTTTTATGAGCCATATATTTGGGCAAAAATAATAAATCCATTCACGGTGGTTTGGTAGGGTTTTGTTAGCATTTAATCTGAGACTGAAAGTTCACATGGCATCTTTCCTAACTTTTATGGTACACACTAGTGTTTTTTTATGACTGTGAACATATACCTTTCATGTTCTGACATATTCAAGTTCCTTCAACAGTGTTAGTGCAGAATTCAGCTTGTAGAAAGGTCTTTTGGGATTCGCAAGCATGCACAATCTTGACATCAAAAATTATTTTTTAATTACAATTGGTTTCAAACCTTCCTTGATCTTCTGTTGGAATAAGTCTTGTTTCTTTCTCTGGAGGTAGAGAATTGGGAACAATCTACATGATTGAACTAATGAAAGAGTTGCAATGTATTTTTATTAAACCTGTTTATAGAAGCATGAATGAGAAAGAAATATGAGGTCTTAATTAGAGAAATACTGATTACTGATAAATTCAGGCACAAGACAATAAACGCCTCTTAGTGCCAATATTCCTGTGCTGATAAGGATATTTAGAAGCATAACAAGCCATAGACAAACTATAAATAATGCTGCATTTTCTACTCAATACATGCCTATTCTACTCAACCAACACCTTAAAATAATTGTTCACATTGTACACCCACTCACACACCCATAATGGTACCTAATGACGAATCATTTGATAAAATTGGTACTCTGGTGATCGCACTATAAGCTTAGCTATAATAAACTATTATTTATTATTTTCCTAGAGCCACGTGGATGACAGAATCTCTTCCAGATTAACAATCTTCCTGGGGTTACATACTGTAACCCCAAAAGAAACACTATTTAGAATGTTTTCAAACATAAATGTTATGAGCAATGTTAGGCACCAATTTATGGTAAGAAATAAAGGATTTACAATGCATCTGTCTTCCTACTGCACATCTTTTAGGATGTCTGTCATCAAAACAATGAAATGTAACAAAACAATGAAATGTAACAAGATGTGGAGAAACTGAAGACTTGGGGCATCCTAAGGGGATGTAGACTCATACAGCTGCTAAGGAGAACAAATGGTTGCTCAGAAAGTTACCATATGACCCTGTAATTCCACTTTTCTGTGGATGCCCCAAAGAATCGAAAGGAGAGACTCAAACAGAGTCTTTTGCACCCGTCTTCACAGCAGCATTATTCGCGGTAGTCAATACACAGAAGTAGCTCAAATGTCCATCAACAGATGAATGGTTCAACAGAATGTGGTGTATATGAACAAGGGTCTATTATTCAGTCTTATAAACCAATGGCATTCTGGCACATGCTACAACATGCAGGAACCTTGAAAACTTTCTGGGTTAAGTGAAATAAACCAGTCAGAAAAGGACAAATATGATCCCCTTTTCATGGAGTACCTAGAATTCAAATTCTAGAGACAGAAAGTATAATAGAGATTACTGGGGACTGGAGGCAGAAGGAATGTGGAGCTATTGTTAAATAGATATAGAGTTTCTATTTGAGATGATGAAATAGTTCATGAAATAGTTCATGAAATAGTTCGATGATAAAGTTCTGAAGACAGATAGTGATGCTGGTTATACAACATTGTAAAAACATATAACACCACTGAAATATACACTTAAAAATGCCATATATATATATATATATATGGCATTTTTATTTACATATATAAAAATATTTTTTAATTTCATATAAATGTATAAATATATGTAAATATAAATAATAGTATTTATATGTATAAATAATATTTATAAATATAAATATTATTTATAAATGATATTTATAAATATTATTTATAAATGATATTTATAAATATCATTTATAAATAGCATTTATAAATATAAATGTTATATATATTATAAATATAAATGTTATTACTATAAATAATATTTTAATTTATTTTATAAATAAATATATATAATATAAAATATATATTTTTGTATATTATATATAAATATATATTATATATATTTATATATAGCTTTAGAGACAGAGAGAGAAGAAAGATGTCACATATATATGGCTTTATAGATATCTATCTCTCTCTATATATTGTATCACAATCAAAAAGGAAAAAGTACATATATCTCTTAAAAATATTTACTATATGATAAAAATAAAAAATATATAATTATCTATAGTCATTTTGGATCAGTTTAAAAATCTGAGTGGTCCCTATTGTATAATGTTCGTTAAAATTCTCTTTAGTGATAAAAATGCATTGCATATATTTTATTTATATTTTCTCATAGTAAAAAATAGTTGAATTTAAATTTTGACCTATTTCCTTTAGAATTATCAAAAGATAATTTTGATTTAAAATTTACCTGTGGTATTTTTTCATGAGATCCTTATTGATGTTGATGAGGTGAATATGCCTTCAAGATATTCTAATATAAAATATATCCTGTAGTATTTTCTCCTCAGTATTATTTTAGTCTAATGAAATGTTGGCAATATTAACACCATTAAATAACTTCCAGTAGAACCCTTTTGACACACTTTAGATTTGCAGCCCTCTGTCCATTCTGGGCCACATTACCAACTGGCCCCTGAGGGCCTGGAAAAATACACCATCACCATAACTCTATTGCCTGAATGGTTCGGGTGATCGCTGTTCCAGGTAAACCATGTTTCTACTTTTTTTTTTTTTTTGATATCTGTTTTCTTTATTGGTAGTTCAGAATTGTGCTGATTACAGTGGACTCTCAGGACTATACAAGCAGTAAATAGCAGCCAGCTAGGATTTATACCATGGTTTCACACAAAGCAGGTAAAGAAATAGCAGAGTGCCTAAATTTCTATTTTAAAAAATTCCTAAGGGCATATGGCAGAAGAATGCTGGGGGAAAAAAAAATCACTGTGGGAAGGATATCATGTTTCTACTTTTGAGTGCTGTCCTCAAAGGGTTATACCTACAGAGAGAAGACAAACGTATGATAAAGTTGTCTAACTTCCAAAGAGAGCCATGAGGTGGTCAGGATCAGTTAGAGTAATAAGTGACACACCCAATTAAGGCAGAAAAATTATCGGCCAGGAAGTATCTTGAGACAGAAAAACTTACCAACCAGAGCAGCCAACTCAAAGTCTGTAGCAAGGGAAGAGACAGACCTGTCAGAAGTGGGCATCGATCGATTGTCAGTATCAATTTAGTAGCAGCGATAGTGGTGTGAGATAGATCAAGTGATGGCTTAAGTTTCTTCTCAAGATCAGGGCAGTGGAAGATTCTTTTACGAACTATTAAGTTAGGTCACTGTGCTGGTGGCAGAGCCAGACCCCTTGCTACAATGTAGAAAGCAACATGAAACAGGATGGCTACCTTAGCAAGAGTGAGACATTAGGTCTTCGAATACTGTGCTAAGGAATTTATTGTGGGGAAATACTTTGAGACAAACAAAATCAAACATTGGTTTCAAATTCCATTTATGTCAGTATTATTAATTTTTTTTTAACATTGATTTATTTTTGAGACAGGGAGAGACAGAGCATGAATGGGGAAGGGTCAGAGAGAGGGAGACACAGAATCTGAAACAGGCTCCAGGCTCTGAGCTGTCAGCACAGAGCCTGTCGCGGGGCTCGAACTCACGGACTGAGAGATCATGACCTGAGCCGAAGTCGGCCGCTTAACCGACTGAGCCACCCAGGCGCCCCTATGTCAGTATTATTAATACGAGGGAAAGAAAATGGGCAACAGGAACATATTTCAGTGAAGTTTGGATCCTCAGCGAAATCAGGGTATTAGCAAATGAGAGTACCATCGTGGAAACAATATAGAAACATATAAAAGGTTTGACACTACCTGAAGTGAATAAAAGTGTGTGAAAATGACATTTTTTGGAGCATTTCTGTCATTTAACACATATGTTGATGTGTTGCCAAGAACTGGATGTCAGTAGATGATACTAAAAATTAATGGGGCACCTGGGTGGCCCAGTCTGTTAAGCGGCCGACTTCAGCTCAGGTCTTGATCTCGAGGTCTGTGATTTCGAGCCCCGCGTCGGGCTCTGTGCTGACAGCTCGGAGCCTGGAGCCTGTTTCGGATTCTGTGTCTCCCTCTCTCTGACCCTACCCCATTCATGCTCTGTCTCTCTCTGTCTCAAAAATAAATAAACATTAAAAAAATAAATAAATAAATTAATTAATTAAAATTAAAATTAAAAAGCTGTGTTTGAGTAGTGGGGTAGCTTTACAAATGTCTTTCATGTTGCTATGAAGATATGCGTATACATATATATATATACATGTATACATATACATATATATATATATATATAATCACAATTATTTTCATAACAAATTTCCCAGAAGTACAATGGATCATTTGTTTTATATGACTTAGTATCAGGACCCCTCACTTTCACATTTCCCACACTGATAAGAAACGACTAACTTAATTAGTTGCGATGAAAAGGAACTTCTTAAAAAAAAAAAAAAACTAGATGGGTAGTTCTCAGCACCCAATGGTGAAATGGAACAAATGGAACAGACCATATTATGACCTTGAGCCCAACACTAAGGGAATCGTTTCCACGGCTCAATGGCCAGGCCCTACCCAATCTGTTTTAGACAAATTTTCCTCACCAAGGACGGGTGAGAGCATCTGAGGAACAAAGACATCTCCAGTCTTCCATGATCAGTCTTCCAAGGAGTTCTCGAAAAAAAAAAAAAAAAAAAAAGGAAAGTGTGCAACTAAATTGCTAACATCACCAGAAAATGTCACTTTTAATTGGATAGGAATTATGCAGTCAGGTGTGACAAGGAGGAAGGGGTTATCATGAGCTAATAATTTGACAGAAATGCATCCTCATGCTTCTAATCCCTCCAGAGTGTTATCTCATGATTACCAAACACCCTGCTTAGATATGCCTTATTAGTTTCTCTTTTGGATATCTTCATTCTTAGGAAAGCCATACTTCTGTGTGCTAGAATATGATGATGTTAGCGGTTTAAAACACGAGCAGCTACTTCAGCCGAGCCGGTAGTTTGCAAAAATTAATCTACCCTTTACATTAATCTGTGCACCAATCAGAACATTTCTTTAATCCAAGGGGTTTTATAATGCGGCCTAAATCACTGCGGTCCAGGTGCCTTGGGCCACTAAAAGAGGAAGTAAGGAGAAAATTTAATCTGAAGAGTATTAAGTATTTTAGGCGAGGGCCGGCTGGTATCACCTAGAAGCTCTAGCACCTACTGAGCACATCGACCAAATAGCAACTCAGCCTTCCTGTCGTCAAAGATCGACTAATTAGGAAAGAGTAAAAATGCTGGCTGAGAGCCGTGAGGAAGACAATGATAAGACGGGAGAATGTTAAGAAGACAAAAAGGGGTTTGAGATAACAGTTGGTGGATCCTGTCCTCATTAGGATGATTATTAGCTGAAAATCATTCATGAAGCGGTTCATAAAATGACGTGGAGGTCTTAACAGGTGCACAGTTACAGACACTGAAGAATTGCTGCATAGGCCAGAAACCAACAAATTCAGTTAAATAATCTACTGCCAAGGATTTATGATTGGTCAGGTTTACGGAGAAAAGAGCAACCGGCTTAAAATCTCACCGACAGCTGATAAGTTACAGGCCGACACATCTTACTTCCATACGACATGTGAGATGGTTGTTTGCGCTAGGTCAGATTTCCGGGCTGATAGAAATGTTCCCTTCGTAAGGTGAGTAGAGGAAAAGAGTGATCTGGAAAGAAAGAAACTACCCCGGATACGCAGAACCAATCCTCCAATACAATTCTCTGTTGTAAGTGTTAGAAGAAAAATAAAAGAGTTTATCTTTCAAATTAAAAAATGAATCCTCTGCTTCCGGCCATAGAGGTGTAACAGGTGAACAGACTTGCCCTCCCGCTTGTAAATTCCTTAAAATTGAGAAAACCTATGTCAGGCAGTAATATTGAGGGATGGAACAGTAGGCGGGGCAGACTGTGATCCCCCGGCAAATGGGACCCACAAAGAGCGAGCTCCGTAATCACCTCCATCGTATGTAGAAATTTCCGTCTTGGAGCACTAGACATGTTCAAAATATTACCTATACTTAAAATGAAAACAACCTAACACATCCTGATATTATGATGTCCAAGATTTTATGATTAGCAGAAATACATTTTAAAGCAGATATTATAAATGTTATAGGACTTAAGGGAAAATATGACCAAAATGGATGAAAACATAGGGAATTTCAAGTAAATAAATTTCAACTCAGGAGGGGGAAATGGGAATTTATTTGCCAGTACTTAAATCCAACATGACTACATGGAGTATGACATTTTTACTTTTGTCTGCTTTCATTACCTTTTCCTTAATTTTGATTTTCAGTAGTTTGACAGTGATATGCCAGCCATAGTTCGCATTCTTAGTCATTCTTAGTTCTTGACCTTGTACTTGTAGTCTGATTTTAATTTGTTTTTCTTTCTTTGTCCCCCTCCACCCCGCCTTGGTCTCTGAACAGTCTTAGGCTCTTCTCTTCCCCCCCCCCCCCATTCTAAAATTTCATGATAATATGTCCTGGCATGGCTTTTTTTAGCTATAGTCCTGACACTTATATGGCCATTTTAATCTATACATGCATGGATTCCGGTTCTGAGAAAATATGTTGGGTTATTTATTCCTCCCTCATTTTTTTTTCTTTTCTCATTGTTTAGTTCCCTATTATTCAAATTCTGTACCATCTGGGCAGATTCTATACTTTCATTTTCAACTAACTCAAAATTTTTTTCAACTAATTTTTTATGTACACCTTTTGGTGTTTTTGATCTACTTTCTGAGAGAACCCTACAGCTTAAATTCCCAACACTGGGCTGGTTTTAACTTTATGATAACGTATGGAAATTTCAAAGCACTTTTTTTTTCTTCTCTGAATATTTCTTTTTAGATATCACTTTTTGTTTTATGGCTGTCACTTATTGATGGGCTTGACTATGAGTTAAAATGACTATATCATACATTGCAGAATCCTCAATTTTCTTTCATATTTCTCTTGGAGCTGGTTTTTTATTGATCAGATAAAATTCCTTCAATATCTTTCCTGGAGGGTAAACCAGGCTCCGAGCTTGCTGAAACCAAGTAGCAGAAGTGGAGTGGGTAAAAGCTCTCACCATTTTCTTTTTCAGAAAATTACCAGTGCTCTCAGCCGACCCTAGAATTCTCCAGTCCAGGTTCCGGCTGACCTATCCCCTCAGGGTCGTGATCTCCAGGGTTTTTTTCCAGGTGGTAGAAAACCATCACCAGGTTGTACGGGATGGCGGGACACAACTTGGGGTCTGTCTCTTGCATTGACTGTCAGACGATGCTCCTAACTGCTTCAAGTGCACACCAAATTTAGTTACCGGTCATTGCCAATTCCTGAACCTTCCTGCCACCGTCAGGTCTAAATCAGGCTGTTTCTGAGGTTCTTCCATTGTGAGCTTGGGTGGATTTTCAGCAGGAGACCACAGACTATAGCTTGCCTGCTAGCCACTATTTTGATAAATAGTGATTTATTAGAACATAGCTGTACCCATTCCTTTTGGTATTGTCTGTGGCTGCGTTTACCCAGCAATGGCAGAGGTGAGTAATTATAGCAGAGACTGTGTGTTGCACAGACCAAATATATTTACTATTTGACTCTGTAGAGAATATTTGCCAATCCCTGGTCTAGAGTGTTATTTACTACTTACGCATCTATTTTACAACTTTCAAAATTTTTGTTTATATTGTTTCCTTTTCTCTGCTCTTTTTGTCTTTATGGATATATTTTATTTTATTTATTTTATTTTATTTATTTTATTATTTTATTATTATTATTATTATTATTTTAGAGAGAGAAAGCATGAGCAAGGGAAGAGGGGCAAAGGGAGGGAGAGAGAATTTTAAGCAGGTTCCATGCTCAGCTCTGAGCCCAATGCACAACCCTGGGATCATGACCTGAGCTGAAATCAAGAGTCGGACACTCAGCCAAGTGAGTGCCTCACCATTGAGGTGCCCCATTATAGATATATTTTAGTTAATCCTTTAATGTAATTTGTTCAGATTTCTATCTGAAATAAAGTTAAACGTGGGGTTTCACCTGCCAATCGTAAGTGGAAGCTCCAACCACTCGTCCTTGTCATCACCACCTAAACTGCTTGACTGGGACATGTTAGTGTATCCAGAGGACAGCAGGTCTGTTCCAAGGTAAAGCCACGGCAGACTCCCGTTACCCTTTGTATCTTTCTGTCTCTATAACTGAATAGTAAATATTTATTAATCTCTTTGGCCCTCCTCTTTCTCATGCTATCCTACATTTTCCCAGTTATAAAACAAAGCAGCGTGAACCCTTATAAGCAGATGCTGATGTAATTTTACATACATTTATGCAGAAAACAAGTGTAGATGCAGGTGGCATCAGATTCAATGCTTAGTGGTAGCAACAACCATACTAATAAAAATTTTAAAAAGACATGGGGCACCTGGGTGGGTCAGTCGGTTAAGCACCTGACTTTGGCTCAGGTCATGATCCCATAGATCGTGAGCTGGAGCCCTGCATTGGGCTCTCTGCTGTCAGCACAGAGCCCGCTTCAGACCCTCTTCCCCTCTCTCTCTGCCCCTCCCTTGCCTGCACTCTCTTTCTGTCTCTCTCAAAATAAATAAACAAACTTTAAGCAAATAAAAATGAAAAGATTGAAAAAAGACATATTCACTGTCCTTGTAAAAGTAACCTAGTAAAGGATATGGAAATTAAAAACAAAACAAAACAACTATTTCAAATCAATATAACACAAGCTATTATAGAGTAAAAACAAGCTGATATAGGAGTTAGAGTTGCCTAAGAGAATCATAGAAAGTTTCATATCGAGGGCTAAATAGAATTTTGACAATCAGGAAGGTTACTCCTGCCAAAAAATAAATACACATATAGTCTTAACTGTTTGGAACATAAAATTCTACCACTATTCAGCTGGGCAACCTCTGGTAAGTTTCTTAACTTCCTCGGGCTTTAGTTTTCTCATCTGTAAGATGGTAATATTAATACTTTGCTCATAGTTTTGCTCCAAGAATTATGTGAAGAATTGCACTTGACAGATTTAACAGATATATTGCTTAGCAAAAAAAAAAAAAAAAAAAGAATATTCATGCTATTATTATATTTATTTACTTTCTAAAGACAGGGTAGTATTTTAGCCAAATGAATAAATCTATGATAAGATTTCAAGCACAGTGGTAGTTTTCAATAGAGGTATTTTGGAAGGGAGTAACTTCCAAATCATCCTTTAAATTAAAGAATATAGATGGCTAATTACTTTTTCTCAACAGCAATGAATGGGCCTGTTAAGGGATGATACACAATTGGACGTCCCAGGGTTAGAACAGATAAACTGAATTTATGTTCACCTAAATTATTTTCACAACTTTTCTTTAAAAATCAATAATCCACCTACTTATAATTTATATCTGTTTCTCCTGGGCAGATCTTATCCAGCAACTTGGGTAGCCCTACTTGAAGGAAATATATCAATATATTTTCCCCAGATGTTACTACAACTTATGTTACCTTTAATTTTGTTTAGTTTTTATTTTGAGAAGAAAACCTAAGCAAAATCATATGAAATTGGTTGTTTAGAAAAAAAAGCAGCATGTCAAGATTTATTGATCTACAAATAAATTTAGATAAAAAAACAATGTGTGATGTAATTTGGTACACTGTTGCCTTAAAATATTTTTCATATTCTTTCTCATTACCCTTTTATAAAAATAGACATTATGACTGGGGATCTGGCATATTTTTAGTGGTTAGTTTACTATGATGTTTAGAACTATGATATCCCAAGTTAAAGACAGTAAGTGAGTGGTTCTATTTGGGTCTCTTAAATATTCTACTGGAAACATAACACAAGTGCTTTTTCAGGACCCACAGAAGCAATCAGCAGGCTCATTTGATTAGAATGTTTCTATTCTTATACATTAGGTGTCTATTTCTTAGATGAGGGCAAATTATACATTGTAGTACAACCCTTGACCTAAACATTTGTAGAAATGCTTAAGAGTCTCTCTGTAAGGTATTAGAATCACACATTTTGATAATTTCCTTTGCAGAATTCATGTGACAAGTTTCTTTTTAAGCTTCTCAATCTGTCTGAATGTGGCATAGCATGTTACCCATATTTAAGATGAAATCACTTTCTGTTTTGTATAAAAAAAGTTTTAAGCCAACGAAAGGCTCCAAACTTAGCACATAACTAAAGGGCCTTAGTGTCATTGGAATGTAAACCGCTGAAGGGAAATGTTCTTTCGGCTTTTGTAAATGTCACATTGGGAGCAGACTCTGGGGCAAAGCATGCAGAAGCTATATAGCAGCACCAGCCTTTGAGGATAAAAGGGGACCAGGAATGCACAAGACTGGGGCTGGAGAAACAGACTTGGTTTCAGACGCTGGTGCTTGTGAGAGCAGCTTAGAAGCCTAAAGCAGGGGGTTGATGAGTCCTAAGCTCTTGCTCAGCAATGTACTCAAGAGAAAGAGGTCATGTCCATTCAGCACTTACAACAGAGCCTGAAGGCAGTCCCTATGGTGATTTAAACAGTATAAAGTCATGGATTTATTTGTTCAAAATATTCACTTTCTTTAGAACTGACGTTATCTCAGGATGTCCTGTTTCTGCTTTGTGTTGAAAAAAAAAATGATCTTGTGAATTCAAGGTAGTCTAGTTCCATTCAGCAATTTTTTTCCCTTCAGATCGAGTCCTTGCACAATTTAAATTTTCATCATCAAGCCTCCTCCACCCTTGGTTGGACTCTATCGCAATGATAAAAAAGCTTGGCAAGCTGATGTTTAGCAGCATACTCAAGGGAAAGAGGTCATGTCCATTTAGCATTTATGACACGAAGACTGCTAACTCCTGGATTTCTGGATGGGTCAGATATAGGGGATGGTTCAGACCTTTTTCCTTCCCAGACTACTTCAAACCTCCAGACCATGTCCCTGCTCACCTGACCACCCTCATGGTTATTGGGCATGGGGGTTGCAGGGACCAGAAACGTTTCCGGTCCATGCTCTGCATTTCGTCTCCTCTCTAGAGAGATTCATAACATATGTGCTCTTTTTCCTTTTGTATTCCCATTCCTTTTGTAGGACACCTGCTGTAGCACGTTTGGATTGCAAGACAAGATTTAGCATCGTTTTTCTGGCTCTCCTTATGAGGGTGGTCACTGGGAAAATAAAATTACAGTTAACCCCTGATGTGATGTCTTCTTCATGCATTTAACATTTCGTTTGTCACAATTAGCCCTCTGCCTGCTCTAAATGAAATGAGAAGGACTGCCTACAGGGAGCTCTGGCTTTGGATTTCACTCGCTTAGGGACCGCAATGGCTTCTTTTGGGGAATGGGAGAAGATTCCAAAGAGACAGTAGGAAATTGGCAAGATGACAGGATACCAGATTAGTGGGCTGGGATTCAGGTTTGACTCTGAATCTTTTTGGGCACAGGAAAGCTCTGATGGAACCCCTTGATGTAAAAGATGGAATGAACATGTAGGGAATGGGGTCTCTAGGAATGCCCCAGATTCATGCATAGTAAACTTAATGCCAGATGTGTGGGGAACAACTTCAAGGTGCCCCACTGGACAGAAATGCAACTCCTGATACTCTCCCCCTGGGGAGGAAGCTACCTCAGGAAATGAAGTGAGCTCTGGCTTCAGGACTGTTTTCAACAGGTAGGAAGCAAACAAGTTGAGAAACGGGACAAGGCTGGTCCCTTCCCACCGGCCTTGTATGGTTGGTTTGGTGAGGAAGCCATGCTATCTGCAGAAAATTGGCCTTGGAACAAAGAACTTGGGTCTCTGAAGATTTCTGTTGGCTATGAGTTGGCTATCTGGATGTAGACACATAAGTTTGTTTATAAATTTGTCAATCAACAATAATGAATACTGAATGCTGGAAAGTACTGCTGTTTGTTTTCCAGTTTGAATCTCACTAAAATTACTATTTGTATTTTATTCTCCTAATCTTTTACAACTACCGAGGTATTGAATTTCTCCACTTAACTTTCTACATTTAGCTGTATGCATACTTTTACTTTTCTTTTTCCATTACTTCTCACATTTTGAAACATTGGTCATCCAAATTCTTCTTATTGTGCTCCAAAAGTATTCTGACTTACCTGGTATCCCACTTCTATCTGAGTCTTCAGCTAAAAACTGAGGTAAACACCTTCCCCGAATACCACTGAAAATATATAAAGGGGGTGTCTGGTTGGCTCAGTTGGTTAAGTGTCCGACTTCAGTTCAGGTCATGATCTTATGGTTTGTAAGTTCGAGTCCCACATCGGGCTCTGTGCTGACTGCTCAGGGCCTGGAGCCTGCTTCGGATTCTGTGTCTCCCTCTCTCTCTGCTCCTCCCCAAATAATGCTCTCTCTCTGTCTCTCAAAAATAAATAAATGTTAATTTTTTTTAAATATATGAAAAACAACCTGGATGGATGTTTTCCATTCTTTGTCCAAAAAGTTTATTTGCATGGCCAGTCCAGGAAAAGGTTTTTCTTGTAGGTAGCTTGGCACTTTCTGAGCGTTATAGCCATGGTGTCCATTTCTGAGACTTTTTCTATGCCCTGTTTGTCTGTGTAAATGTTTAACAATATAAGAACACATGGCTAGTAAACCTATTTGGTTGAGTTATTCCAAACTCGGCCACACTACTTAGAGTCCTTAAACCAAAGCAAATAGGATGATGGCACCCTGAGCAAATCTGTCTGTTTAAAAATCTAAGATGTGAGTTTCTGCTCCCTAGTAAAAATGCATGCGTAAAGATGTTGTAAATAATACAAAAGTTTGGGGTTCCTGGATGGCTCAGTTGGTTAAGTGTCCGACATTCAGTTCAGGTCATGATCTTATGGTGGTGACATCTAGCCCCATGTTGGGCTCCATGCTGAGTGTGGAGACTACTTGGAATTCTCTCTCTCCCTTTCTCTCTGTCCCTCCCCCGGCTTGTGCTGTCTCTGCCTCTCTGTCTCTCAAAATAAATAAATAAATAAAATAAAATTAATAGATAAACATTCAAAAAATAGTTTAAAAAATGTCAGCCCATTTACAAACATTGTCTCATTGTCTCAAGCAATGTTAAATATGCAAAGTACACCTACAAGGAAATTTACTGCCCGTGATAGTAACTAATAAGCCAGTTATTACAGAACTATTTCATGCTGTATCCAGGATTAGAACTCCAAGCCCTAACACTCTACTGCATTGCTCGGAGCATCCTTTTGCATTTTTTTTTTTTTCAAATGACACTTAGGTAACTCACTATCGATTTGTCGATGCAAGTTTCTCCAGAAGCCACTGAATAATGACTCATAAAATCCCTAGACCTCTCCTGCTATCAGATATGTGGGCTGCAAGATTCACAGGCTGACTTTCAAGGGGGTAACCTTATAACACACCTAGTTCACAGCCCCCACCCGGGTAAGAATGTAACAAACGCCACTTTTGAAGAGAAAGAAATGTAAGATCATTGAACATGTGTAACATTTTTCACGAATGATTTAAAAAAAAAAAAACAAAAAAGCTTCAGTTTGTATTTCTACTAAACTTTTCATTTAGGATAAAGGGAGAGGGATACTGTATGATGTAAGAAAATTGCTGCTTGATGGACCATGAGGAAAGACATGGGAAATATCACTTCTAATTCTCTCCCATCCTGTGATATCAGTCTCCGTCAAACGCAGCTCATGCCCTTCCTGTGCTATAATACCTTCTGTGACATTATCAGACCCAAGCGGTTACTTCTAAATATAATGGGAGGATTACTTATACCACACAATCAGATACATTATAAATGCTGGGGGGATCAGCAAAGCTTTGCAGGCATATGTGAGCTGTAGTGTTTTGGTGATATCTGCTTGTGGTAGACTATTGATTTCTACGAAAAAGTATAATTTCTAAAAAGAGAGAAGTATGTGAACAAATCCTTTCAAAGGAAAGCAAGTCCAGTGATGAGAAGGCATTTGATGAAGTGAATTTCTCCCTTGACCTGGGCTTTTCTAAGAGATCCAACCTGCTAATACAAATAATGGTATCGATACAAATGTTAACTTCTGAAACTATATTTTTTCAGATTTATATGTCAATGTGCTCAGTGCTTTACGTGTATTATCATATGTATTCTAACAATTCTAAGATGCAGGTATCATTAAGTTTCTCATTTCACACATAACAAACACGTGGTTCAGAGTGGTTTACCAAGTGCCAAATTTTACAATAGTATTCAGTTCACCTCCCCAAATTTAAAATCACATCCGCCTGATCCCAGAGACTACCTCTTAAGCAGAGTTTCTGCACTACAAATGGCGAACAGGCAGAAGTTTCACTCTGGGCAATGGCTCTTACGGACTCTGAATGTATTTGGATTCTGCCCACACCACTCCTTTTCCATTACTCGTTTCTATTGTCTCTGTTGGTTTTCTAACATCCCCGTGAATGATGGTCAATTTTATTGCCAACATGACAGAGCTACAAGGCGCCCAGATATTTGATGAAACTATTCTGGGTGTGTCGGTGCGGGTGCTTTAGATAAAATTAACAGTAGATTGAGTAAAGCAGATTGCCATCCGTTAGGTGGGTGGGGCTCATCCAATCAGTAGAAATAAAACAAGAAGGGTGACTTTCCCTTGAGTAAGAGACTTCTTGCCTACTTGCCTTGGAATTGGAACTTTAAAATGGCTTTTTTCCTGCCATTGGATCTGAATTCAAGAACATGGGCTCTTCCTGAGTTTCAAGCTTGCTGGCTTTTGGACTGGAACTATACCGACAGCTCTCGAGTTACTCCTGTCTTCAAACTCAGCTTAGAACCAAATCGTCGGTCCCACCTTGTTGACTCATCTTGTAAACCTTGAGAGTTACAAGTTTCTGTAGTTGTGTTAGCCAATTACTTATAATAAATCTCTCTTAATCTCTCTTTCATAGGCACACACACACACACACATACACACAGTGTTATGTTCAGAAACTGAGGCAGTCACAGAACCCAAGACCACAATAACTGAATAAAGCACCATAAGAATGTATGCAAGATTAATCCATGGCAAAATATTAAAATCAGGTATCTTCTTTTCTCAATCATAAGCTTCTTATCATTTTATTCCTTAGTTCAATCTGTATAACCATACAAGAAGATTGTATTAATACCAAAGAGCTGGGAATTCCTAGTTCAATGTTTCAGGGATATCTCCAGGACATATTAATTATATTTCCATGAGACCTTGATTCTCAACTTTCTATTTTATTGCCCAATTCCCATGTTTCAGTTTGCTTAAACTCTTTTAATTAATACATTTTATAAATTTGTTCAATCTTCCGTTTCAGGTTCTCTTGTTATAAACAATGCATCCCTTATAATTTTCTCTATATTCGTATTTGGTTCGGACTCCCCGATCTATAGTCAGAGTACCAAGTGCACTTGTCTAGAACAAGGGCTCAGACCACACTTTCTTCAAGACTGTCACCTTGATTCTACCTTTAAATTTGTTAAACTACAACCAAAAAAGAACAGCAAAGGCTTAGGTGTATACCTATGAAATCTCTCAGTTTAGGGACACCTGGGCGGCTCAGTTGGCTGAGCATCTGACTTGGGCTCAGGTCACGATCTCACAGCTCGTGAGTTCAAGCCCCACGACGGGCTATGTGCTGACAGCTCAGAGCCTGAAGCCTGTTTCAGATTCTGTGTCTCCCTCTCTCTCTGCCCCAAGCCACTCGCATTCTGTCTCTGTCTCTCTCAAAAGTAAATAAACATTTACAAAAAAAAAAAAAAAAAAAATCTCTCAGTTTAACTTTGCATATGCCAATAGAAGAAGAGGTAGGAGATCGCCAGTGAGTATTTAGAAGATTTGAACTCAAAAGATAAGGTGGGAAAACCATTGTATGCACAATCACGGGACTTCTAGACCATCATAAATATTAATTCCATTTCCTGGCTCCACTAACTGGAGATATGTTATCACTCAGAAATCTAAACGCCCCAATAGTCTCTCCCACAAATGATTAATTCAGTTCCAGTACACAAAGGTATCTTTTAGCACACTTATTTTTTAATTAATTAATTAATTAATTTTTAATTTACATCCAAGTTAGTTAGCATATAGTGAAATACTGATTTCAGAAGTAGAATCCAGTGATTCATCCCTTACATATAACACCCAGAGCTCATCCCAACAAGTCTCTTCCTTAATGCCCTTTGCCCATTTAGCCCATCTCCCCTCCCACAACCCCTCCAGTAACCCTCTGTTGGTTCTCTGTATTTAACAGTCTCTTCCGTTTTGGCCCCCTCCCTGTTTTTATATTCTTTTTGCTTTCCTTCCCTTATGCTCATCTGTTTTGTATCCTTTTTTAATATTTTTTTTTATTGTTTACTATTTTTGAGAGAGAGAGAGAGAGAAACTGAGAGCAAGCAGGGAAGGGGCAGAGAGAGAGGGAGACACAGAATCGGAAGCACACTCCAGGCTCTGAGAGCTTAGGACAGAGCCCGAAGTGGGGCTCGATCTCACAGACCGCGAGATCATGACCTGAGCTGTAGTCGGCTGTCCAACCAACTGAGCCACCCAGGTGCCCCTGTTTTGTATCTTAAATTCCACATATGAGTGAAGTCATATGGTATTTGTCTTTCTCTGACTGACTAATTTCGCTTAGCATAATATACTCTAGTTCCAAATGTGTTATCTTACAGTCTGGAGCTCAGAATTCCATGTGAGTCTTGCTGGGCTAAAATCCAAACTCTCCTCTTTCTGGAAACTCTAGGGGGGAATCTGCTTCCTTGCTTTATTCAGCTTGCAGGGGTTTCTGGAGGCCTCACTTCTAGAGCCTGTCTGCATTGCTAGACTTTTCTTTTTCCCTTTTCATTTCCCAAGTCAGCAATGGAATACCAAGTCTTGCCAAACTCCACCTCTCGGACACTGACTCTTCTGCCTTTTGCTTCTACTTTTAAAGACTTCTGTGATTATGCGGGGCCTACCTGAATAACACAGAATAAATTTCCTAGTTTCAGGTCAGCTGGTTAGCAATCTTAATTCCCCTTCGTCCCATAAGGTAACACATTTACAGTGCAGGGAATTAAGGCAGACATCCTGGGGCCATTATTTTGCCTGCCGCAAGCTTATGAAATAATTTTTTGAAATTTTGAAATCTGAAATGTAAACTTTTCAAATCCTAAATCTCCCTAGTGTTCAGCCCCTTCCCAACTCTCTGTATCTGTTTCATACAGCATTTCTTTTGCTCACTGGGCTGTGGTCTCACTGGCCTTTAGTGGACTTCTGCTCTAACAAGATGTCACCAGCCTCAGGATCTTTGTACTTACCGTTCCTTTGTGTGGAAGGGTCTGTCCCCACATGTTCATTTGGCTCCTTTTTGTCATTTAGTCCATTTTCTCGGAGAGATTTTTCTAGCTGTTCCAGGTAAAACTGTTCCAAATGTTACACTCTTTTAATTTATGCCTTTCCTGGAACTTACTACCAGCTGAAATCACCTTATCCATTTTCTCGTTTCATGTCTTTTTGTTAACCCTCTGGAAAGAAAGATACATGCGAATAAGCTCTTTTTTTTATTGTTTTAACAACTTTACCTTCGGAGTTTACAACAGCACCTCGCTTGTACGTTCTCAGTATATATTTATTGAATAAGTGATTGAGTACTTATATGAGTAAATGTTAAATGAATGTCACCAAACCAATCTTGCACTTACATTTCTTTTCTTCCAGCAGGGAAAAAAAAAAAAAAAGGATCTGTCAGTCTATTTTCCATCTCCATAAAGCTAGCCATTATTTCAAAAGGAAGAAACCTTCAATTCTTTGCTCCCTCTAGGGTACCGTGAACATTCCTCTGAGGGCATTTTTAGCTCACAACAAAGTTGTCTTTATTCTGCAGTTCCTTAATCCCTTTTTCATCTGATGCTCTGGAAAACAAAAAAGTAGCTGCTCTCAGAGGGATGGACAAGAGAATTACATTAATTTAGAAAACAAGAGAGTTTACCAAGAGGTTCTGTGATCTAAATAGGATGTGAAGGTCACTCTGTGCCTCTGAAAATTGCATAATGTGTTTCCCCCATTCTAACTTGCATTTCATGCAGATTGTCACTATGGTCACTAGCTACAAATTTGGAAATGTAGCCAATCAGATTCTGCTCCAGATAAATCTGAGGCAAAAGCTATTGCATTAGCTCTAGCAGAGCACCTTTGCAAGCAAACCTAAACCCTTTTGGGATCTATTCTGATGACATTTTTTTATTTATTTAAAAAAATTGAATGCTTCCTTATTTTAGAGACAGAGAGACAGAGCACAAGCAGGGGAGGGGTAGAGGGAGGGGGAGATACAGAATCCGAAGCAGGCTCCAGGCTCTGAGCTGTCAGCACAGAGCCCGACGCGGGGCTTGAACTCACAAGCTGTGAGATCATGACCTGAGCCGAAGTCGGACGCTGAACCGACTGAGCCACCCAGACACCCCTCTGATGGCATTTTAAATCCTTTTATGTCTCTAGTTGTGCATCTCTGTTGTTTCGTGAGCCTTCAAGGTTGGAAGAACCGATTTATTCCCTCCAAGATTTTGGTGGACTCATTCCTAACCTATGCACACCCTTTGAGGTGCTCAGAGTATAAGAAAAGAAAAAAAGGAAATAATCTCGCTTCCCATTTGACTGCCTATGTTATGTAATTGAAGAATTCAGTGTGGACAGAGGTCATCCATTTCTTATTTAGCAGTGCATACCTAGTAAATAGCAGGTACTTGTGCTTCATTAATATTAGCTTAATTAATGAATTGATGTCTTTAATACTCAGCATCCTGTGAAACTTCAGCAACGCTAAAATGATTAGTTTTTATTTTAAAAGGAGACAGTCCACTCAAACTGATTACCAATCACATAGGTTGCTCCAAACTGTACATAAAAATAAATTTTAATTTTGTTCGTACTATTAAAAATAGATATCCTAGCTGCCTAATGCCATAGGACAAATTTACCACAGGCACTTCCATCCACTTGAACTTGTAAAAAGAGTGTGGATATGAAAGCCATGTTTCATGAGTACAGGTAGAACTTGGCATGACATGCTACAAACTTTCCAATAGCACTTGTTTTCCATTAATCTCAATTTCACTGAGACAGATTCCATTATATGGGTAACTCCCTGAAGAATTTGAAGTCCAGAGCAATTCTCTTCTATATACTTGAGTGCAGTATATGATATTTATATAGTCCTACCTTCCAAAGAGCCCAAAGCACTTGATAAATATCATCTCATTGATCCTATCCACTTTTCTGAACAGTAAATGGCAAGAATTGGTATTACCATTTAGCAGTGGGAGAAGACTCCGGGAAGTGAAATGCAAAATGATTCAAAAGACCAGGAAGAAGAACAAAAAGTATGTTGGTCACAGAGTTTGAGTAAAAGCTCTCCTGAGTCTACAAAATGTAGCTTTACTCGCAGCTGTATTATTTCTTTAGCTCAGATTCTTAAAGAAACAGTTCTTTTTATCTTCTCTGCTTTGATTTAAATACGTGCATACTTATATGCGAACTTGTGTATATTCATATTCATGTTTGTATGAATTTTAAGTCATCTTATTGATTACTAGTCTGGAAAATATATAATTATTTCCCTTGCTACAC
Organism: Prionailurus bengalensis; assembly: GCF_016509475.1. Lineage (NCBI taxonomy): Eukaryota > Metazoa > Chordata > Mammalia > Carnivora > Felidae > Prionailurus > Prionailurus bengalensis. The sequence goes on along the minus strand of NC_057344.1, from coordinate 183,767,593 downwards.
AATTTGTTTCTGAAATCCATTTAATTCTTCCCTTCTTGCTTATGTTCAACTAAAAATCACAGTGAAGCAACTAGAAATAACTTGAGAAGTAATTGCCTCAACTCCTAATGTTTCCAAAAGAAAAGTCTTGAGTAAGAAGCAGATATGCCTGTAGTCACATTATTCGATAAGAGAAGATACTGGAATCAAGGGTTTCTGGCTTGAGTGATTTTTGTTATTGTTATACAAGAGTTCAGAGACAGAAAGGAATTATATTTAAAGGCTTTGAGTATAACAATATGGCAGGGGAAACATTTCAGATTTCCTCCTATTTTGGGTAAGTTCCATCTGCATTATCGTTGTACTCTTTTTCTACCATTGTATCCCTATTACTTAGCATAAATCCTAAATAAATAAATGGCACATTGTTCTTATGGCAATGGATGCTGACAGATATATTGATATCTTTGAATGCTTTTGGCATCCTAACAGTGGACACTATACCCTGGGGTTTAGATTTGCTAGAACCATTTCAGTTTTGATGATGACTTTTGTTGAAATGTGCTCATAGTCCCTTGACTTCTCAAGATTATCTCAAGCAATCATGAGACATTCCAAGTAGGAACTAGGGAAATAAATACTTAGGACACTTGAGAAGGGCAAATAATGATTCCACTGTCTCATCAAAATGCTTAAAAATAGATGAAAGCAAATTAAAGAATAAATCTACAGCATCTTTGAAAAATTAAAAAAAACAACAAAAACAAAAAAAAGCATAGACCAGCAAGTGTCCACCATTAGAGTAAAGTAGGTCCTTTGCTTTTAATTCCTACCTGAAGGACAGATGATTCAGAGTCAACTTTTCCTGTGTGCTGTTATGGGAACCAACAGTAAAGACCATTCTTGTGATTGGCTCCCTGACCATAAACATTGCCAAATTCCTGATGGTGGATGGGATCTGAGGCTAAAACAATGGCATGAACTGTCTCCACTAGAAGGTAAGCTTCATGAGGGAGGCTTTTTTGTTTCTCTCTCTTTGTGAAAATCATTTATCAGTGTATTACCAGCTACTAGAATAAGAACACTCTAATCAGAACCCTCATGATGCCTAATCTATTGATATTTCCCCTTCCTCTTTGTCCAGGAACCATCCAGAACACAGTCCCATAGCTCACCTGCCCTCTGAAGGACACTCGTGGCTATAAGGCTTTGCTTTCCTAAACAGCATAGGAAATCCTAGGGGGTAAAACTGTATTTTGTGAATTTTATCATATTACCTGACTCAGGTCTTAATTAATATTATGTTCTTAAATTTTTTTTTTTAACATTTATTTATTTTTGAGACAGAGAGAGACAGAGCATGAACGGGGGAGGGTCAGAGAGAGAGGGAGACACAGAATCTGAAACAGGCTCCAGGCTCTGAGCTGTCAGCATAGAGCCCGACGCGGGGCTCGAACTCACATACCGCGAGATCGTGACCTGAGCCGAAGTCGGCCGCTTAACCGACTGAGCCACCCAGGCGCCCTATTATGTTCTTAATAAATATTATGTGTGTTTATTTCCCCCATTTTTTTTTCTTTTTCAAACTATTTCATTTCCACTCTGTGTCAACCATTGTCCTGTTTAAAGATGGCCACTGCCATCGTCTGACTCTATATCATTACATTTTCATACAGCATTGTGGCCCCAGGCACAAGATGTTCTTCCCCATCCAACTCTGTCCATTTTCCTAACGTTTTTGAAATCTACTTGCACACTGCATCCGAGAATCTGGTGTCACGTGTACCTCACTTTTCTAATCTTGAGATTTTTATTTTCAGGTATCACTCTGTGCTTTGCCATCACCCGGAATTTCTCCACTGCTGAAAAGCTCAATGAAAATACGTGACTACAGATCTCCATCCTGCCAGTCCCTCATTCCTTTACACTTTTCCCCCATTATTTCTTTTACTTCGTTGAAGCTTCTAGTCCTTTTCCCACTTGTTTATCTCAAAGCTTGGACCTCTCTCTGTGTTTGTTCTTCACCCAGAAACACCCCCAGGATCCTTGTATCTTTCTCTTTTTATATTCATTTGTTTACTTTGTGGAATGAGAGAGGATCTATTCTTTTTTTTTTTTAATTTTTTTTTAACGTTTATTTTATTTTTGAGACAGAGAGAGACAGAGCATGAACGGGGGAGGGGCAGAGAGAGAGGGAGACACAAAACTGGAAGCAGGCTCCAGGCTCTGAGCCATCAGCCCAGAGCCCGACGCGGGGCTCGAACTCACAGACCGTGAGATCGTGACCTGAGCTGAAGTCGGACGCTTAACCGACTGAGCCACCCAGGCGCCCTGAGAGAGGATCTATTCTAAAATTCACCAAACCTTTGAGCTTAACATTATAGAAAATAATAAAAGAAGCATAGGTGTTCATGGTAATGAAATCCAAGTAGGTAACAAGTGTATTTGTGGAGCCATATCCAAAGAGTTATCAGATCTAAAAATTTCATCTTCACCTTATTTTCTAGCCTGCTACTTAGGCCATTATCTCTAGGTTCAACTTTTGGAATAGACTTCTAATGTTTATTTGTGCTTATGTTCCCTCCTTTCTTCAGGCAAGTCTCCATACAGCAGCTAAATAATTTCTCTCAAATGTAAATATAAACACGTCTGTTCCATGCTGAAAATATTCAGTAGTCTTCTTTTGCTACATAGTTCATTCTTAACATCCACATAGAATAAGATTACTCCTCCCATCATATGCAGTTTGAATTCATCCCAACTGTGTTTTTGTAACATGAAATTGCATCCTTATCTGTCCACATCCTCATACTCAACTTCACCTTCTACCATTGTACTTTATATACTATTTTTTCCAGAAATAACATCTTTACCGTTCTCTTAAAAAAATCACGTTGTGCATAATTCTGCACCTATTCACCTACCTAAAAAGCTTTTTCCAATAGCGTCTGGTGGATACATTGTTACCCAATTTCCCCCGTGGGACTGCTTTCCGTATTGATTCCATCTCTGGCTCTTCGTCCTTTTCATGTCTGCTCAATGACATCTCTTAAAGCTACACTTTCTGGGACCCTTGGAGATTAACACACATACCTTAGAAATGACCGCCAAGGCTGGTATGCAGGGAGGTCTGCTTTGGTCTCCCGTGAATCTGTTAGGGATAACATAGTCTTTCCTCTTCCTTGATGCACAGATTGCACCAGGAGAGGTCTGTTAAATGTTAGCTGTCAGATAGATGCATGCAAACCCTTTGAAGTGTTTGCAAACCTTCTGATCTCACCAGAGTGCCCTCCTATGCATCCCTTTGCTCTATAAAATCTGTAGACTAGGGTCTAAGCTTTGTAGAGAATAGCTGCACAGTGCAGATTGTCATCTGCCCCTCCTCCCCATCAGCAAGTTACCCTGAATAAAACTCTGTGTAAACCACATGGAGTTGCCTGCTTCCTTTTTCAGTCCCTAAGCCTTCTCTGTTGGCAGGATATTTTCACTTTCCACCTTCTACCAACTCCTCAAATATTGTGACTTAGTGAGCCCCTTATCTACCTCTGAGACTTCAATCCTTCTTTCATATACGATGAAAACATTTTAAAACTTGTCCCTATTTATTTAATCAGAATTCATGCAGGGCTTATTATGTACATTGATTGTTACACTAGAACACTTCGTTGTAGTTTATATATATGTAACATTCACCCTTATGAGCATGTGTGTTTCCGGAACATGGAGACTGTCTCTTATTGACCTTCTGAAATACTAGGACATAACTCAGTACTTGGCAGATAGCAGGAGCCTAGGCGGTGGTTACTGAATAAACCAAATTCATATATATTGGCTACACCGAATTAGTACGTATGTGACAGGAATTTCATGGACATGGTAGTTTCAAGACATTTCTAGACATGATAATACAAGTTTAATTCCATTTTGTTATTAAATCTAAACAAATGCAAAGCTCATAATTCACAGTGAATGAAAAATGCCTTCACTGTGGGTTCCTACTGCTTCTGCTTCTGAGTGATCCTTTACCATTGATGGATTATGCACATTTCAAATGAGGCTTTGCCCTGGGTCCTAGAGGAATTAGATACTTTGTACAGTATGCTGTAAATGCCTAACTTCAATTTATGTTTCCAAAATGTATCAGTGTAAAACCTGCTGGTTAGTTGCCCTTAGGAAAAGAAAATCTTTCCAACTGGATTGTATTCAAACATGATAGGTGGAAAAACCAACTTTCTCTTATTATTATTTTTTTGTCAGCATCAATAGGTTTTCTAACTGCTGTTGCATGTTCTAATTTAAAACCACGTGTTCCCTCCAAAACGAGAACTAAGAATGGAAGGCAAGCTTTAAATGCAGAGTGCTTTACTCTTAGAATTACTGCTGAGCACAGAGAAAACGAAAATGCTGCTTAAAAGTTCAGGAAGTGTCTGATAAGAAATAAAGAGGTCAGAAAAATAGTTTCTCCTGATAAGCCTGCATTTTAAATATATTTCATAGGGCAGTAAATTGCCTGGATATTAAAAAAAAAAAAGTAAGCAAAATGCATTACTGAAAATTTGTTTCCCATAATTGTTGGCTTTGCAAAATGTAACTGACAGATATCCCTCTTTCTGAATAAAATTAGCAAATCCCTGAAATGAAGAAAGCAAAAAAAAAAAAAAAAAAAAAAAAAAAGATGGTCTTTCCTTCAACTTTCTTTCTCCGTGTGTGTGTGTGTGTGTGTGTGTGTGTGTATTAATATCTTTAAAAACAGGGGCGCCTGGGTGGCGCAGTCGGTTAAGCGTCCGACTTCAGCCAGGTCACGATCTCGCGGTCCATGAGTTCGAGCCCCGCGTCGGGCTCTGGGCTGATGGCTCGGAGCCTGGAGACTGTTTCCGATTCTGTGTCTCCCTCTCTCTCTGCCCCTCCCCTGTTCATGCTCTGTCTCTCTCTGTCCCAAAAATAAATAAACGTTGAAAAAAAAATTTTTTTAAAAATATCTTTAAAAACAAAATGGGATGGAATAGAAGGCAGGTTGCAAAAGGCAGGCTGTTCTAGTTTTGTTTTTGCTTCAGTTTGGGAAAGTAGCAGGGTATGTTTACATGCTTGCAAGGAACTTGGGGTTTGGCAATTCATGTCTTTTTCAAGTTTAGGATAACTTAACTGGGAAGGAATCTAAGATGTCTGGCTAAGAGATCCTATCCTATAAACGAGACAGCCATGAAAGCATGATTAACAAGGAATGACATGGTCACATCAGGCTTACGTGTTGGTAATATCATTCAGAGAGCCATATGGAGACTACACTTAGCAGAGAAAACCAGAGTTAGGAAAGCTGATTTGGAAGCTATTGCACTGGTTGTGGCAGGAGAATATGAGGATGGGGAGTAAAAGAGGAAAAGTGACGATGGAGAATAGAGAGACTTGTCACATGTGTCGGAATTACTGTACATAGAACTTGATGTGTGTATGCATGAGGTGAGTGAAGAGAAAAAAGTGGCAGATCTATTTTTCTTGGTATGTGGCTTTAGTGAGTGGGTAAAAGATGGGGCACTTTTAGTGAGTTTCAGAGAATTATCAACACTTTCAGTATTTTCATGCGAGGGTCTACAGAACGGGTATTCAGGTTAGAGTGCTGTCTTTGCTACATATTTAGAAGGTATTAGTGTATTCATTAAAACCTCAGAGATGCTTAAAATATCCCAGATGAGGGATTAGAGCATGGTTTATTAATTTTTGATTGTTACAGATGACAGCTTTGAGGATTAGAACAAATCTATGACTCCTACTTCAAAATTTTGCATTCCATACCAGGGGATTCATGTTCCTATAGAGTACTCATTGGCCCCAGGTAAAGAACCTCTTGAGTTACATGAAGTATTGGAAGAGGAATAGTAATAAAACCCTCAAGGGAACTACTCAGTAAACCATTAAAAAATTGACTTCAGTATTGGCTCAAAATGCTCTCTGTGATGAGCTCATCTCTGTTGGATGTTTCCCTTAAAGAATAAATCAACCGTTGACTCCACAGATCAATGAAATAGTTCATATACCATGATCTTGCAACGTAGAAAAGGTAAGTTTAAAGTGAAAACAGTGAAATTTATTTTCTCAGCTGGGAGACTATTTTTATTTTGTCATAAACTGTAACGTCTCAAGGAAATTCATAGTATTACTTCCTTGAAGGCCAAACTACATTTTTAAAAGCTTATATGAACAGCATCATTCTTTGATGCTTAATTAAGACTCTTGGCATGACGACCACACCAAGCTCCTTGCCAATATTAAACAATTTACTCCATAGCTAAAAATAGCTCTGTTGAAATTGAAATTGACAGACAATGAAGGAGTAGTCGGGAAAGTTTATTGAATACCATGCCCCAATTTTGTTAATGAAGGTATACATCATGCTCCACTTGGTCCATTATTTGTGAAGCCAGGAATGGTTCCAATTCCTATAGCTGGTGCCAGGATCTATAATTTAGCCAGTAAAGAGAGGCATGGGCTGCAGACATGCGCCATCATAGCAGCGGGGAATCCTGAGCCCTGGGATAGCGCTGTTCCACAATGAATGTCTGCCAGGATTTTAGGTCTGCTCACTTGACCTCGCCCTCCCCACGAATTCTAACTTTTTTAACTAAAATAACATTCCCCAAATACCATATGTCAGGCACAATGCTGAGGGAGGCAGAAGGTAGGAAACTGGGAGTAGCCATCTCTAGGTGACATTCTCTCTACTATTTGGTTCGTTAAAAACAGAGAGGTGTCTCTTTCCAGAGCTACATTATTGCTGTTTCCGACTTGGAGATTCTAACATTTCAGTCCTTTTTTGTTTTTTGTTTTTTGTTTTTTTTTTTTGTATACTATTTCTACCAATTGAAATACAAAGATCAGAAAGGAAGAGAAAAAGTAAAAACAAACAACAAGAAAAAGTACTTTTAATTTTACTCATTACACGTCCCAAGGAAGGTACTTTCCGACATAATTCAAGAGCTCAAAGAGATCGCCAGTCTGAGTTTGTTTGTTTTTTTGCTTTTCACATTATTGCACTACGATATTCATTATGTTGACTTCCCTTCCTTACAAGTGTTTATCCCTGATCGTAGGATAACTGTCCAAGCCAGGAGACAGCAGCACTTGTCTCAACATCTACATATCCATCGTATGAATAAAAAAATCTCACTTTGCACTAATTTTAATTAAATTTAGATTTAATGTATATACTTAACCTCATTTACAGTATTTATTGCTCTGATGATTTTTTTTAAGTTTATTTATTTGTTTTGACAGAGACAGAGGCAGCACAAGCAGAAGAGGGCCAGAGAGAGAGAGAGAGAGGGAGAGAGAGAGAATCCCAAACAGGCCCTGTGCTTCCAGCACAGAGCCCAGCACAGGGCTTGAACTCATGAACAGTAAGATCCTGACCTGAGCCAAAACCAAGAGTGAGAGACTTAACTGACAGAGCCACCCGGGTGCCTTGGCTGTGATAAATTTTAAGCTGATTCAAACATCTAGTTATGCAATACAGTATGTGATGAAGCAATTGTTGATAAGTCTATATTATTTTTCCTAATTGGGAAGCAGTCATTGAACAGAGAGAGAATATTCACTTTTATAGGCAAGAAAATCTTATTTCTCTTTGAGAGCAACCAAACAGTATATGTTAATTCACGCTAACAAGCAGCACGACCTATAACTTCATAGTACATACTTACTCTGAAAATAAACTCCTATATACTTAAGAAAGATTGCTTAGCTTTTATTTCTCAGGTTTTAGTGAGAACATTTATATTTGTCTGCCATTTGCGTCCAGGGACCTTTATGGGTATTTTGCATTATGCTCAGCCATAATATTATATCACTTTATCATCACTATGAATATTCATTTATTGCTTGTAATAAAAAAAAATAACACAGTAAAATTTGAATGAAAAATTCCATACGTACTACCAAACCTCCAATTCCCAGCAGGGTTTATCGAGTCTATCTAATCGTCGTTACCGTGAACATGGAGGGTGACTCTCACATCATACAATGGCACAAGAAAGAATAAATCTTGTCGGTCAATCTGTCGGGAGAGAAGAGGGGCTGATGTAAATGTTGTGCTGCTGAGGAATGATCCAATACAGCCTGTCTAACCCAGAAGAGAGCAGTGACCATGAATTTAAATTCTAGAATCAAATGCCTCTGAACCGTATTAGCTATTTGAACTTGACCAAGTTATTTCATTCTTTTCTGCACCACGTCTTCTTCTGTAGGTACTTGGGAGCGAATCTTCATTACTCCTTTCGTAGGAATTCAAGGAGTTAATAAAGAAAAGATGCTTAGCACGGAAGCCGGCACTGGGCAAGTCCACGGTAATTCTTAGCCATTCCCCATTAGCTCGATAACTGTATCATTTAGTCACTGGTAGTAAAGAAACCTTGGCCTTGTGCATTTTTTTAAATTCTAGTGTAAGTGTAAAGATGTATAAAAAGTAAATAATTCCTACTTTTTCCACCTCCATGGGTTTGCCCTGGAAAGCAACTATAATAAGGGATGTTGGAAGCAGTGCAGTGTAAAGAGCCCAGCTTTAGAGCGAGACAGACCTGTTCTCAATCCTTGTTCCTACATTATTTCCCTATGGAGTAGTTTGAAGAAGACTGTTAAAACGCAAATCGGACCTTACCATTTTGTCCACTAAAACTTTCAATTATCTTTCTGTCGTCCTTCGAATGCAATCAATAATCCTCGGATAGTAGGGAAGGCCCTGTAGGAAGTGACTCCCTCCTAGAGCTTCAGTTCCATCTCATAGCATTTTTTCACTGCCAGACCCCAGCACCACTGCCTTTCCTGATTTCCTTGTTTTTGTCAGAAATGTCCCTACCTTGAGGATTTTAAATTAGCTAGTTTTACTGTCTGGATTATTCCCCCCACCCACATCCAGTTCACCTTTCTGACTTTTCTTTTGAAATGGATCTTTTTGCAACTGTCATTTTTTCATATATACCTCCTCTGATCCCCTAAATTGAACACTGTTTTGATTTCTCATGGTACCGTTTACTTTGCTTTGTAATGTGTCGTAACATGGAACTAACTATATATGGTTTGAATGGATATTTGGCTCTCCTGCTCATCCATGAAGACACAGGTTATGACTGTTTAGATCACAGTTGTATCTGCACATTCTAGCATGTAATAGATTTGCAATATATAACGTAGAAAACCTAATGTATATATAGCATAGAAAGAAGTAACATAACCCCTTGAACTTTAGAGTCCTTACTGGAAAAGATGGATGTTAATAACACTTAGCTTGTAAGACTGTGTTTTAGATTGGAGGCTATGTATGTACAACACTTTTCCTATAGTAGCTCTCAAAAAAATGTGACTATTATTAATAGTAAGTAACAGTATAAAGTATAGTGCATTTTATTTTTTAAATTTTTTTAACATTTTAATTATTTTTGAGAGCTAGAGACAGAGCACGAATGGAGGAGGGGCAGCGAGAGAGAGGGAGACACAGAATCCGAAGCAGGCTCCAGGTTCTGAGCTGTCAGCACAGAACCCGACACGGGGCACGAACCCACAAACTGTGAAATCATGACCAGAGCCCAAGTTGGACGCTCAACCGACTGAGCCACGCAGGCACCGCAAGCACTGTGCGTTTTAAAATAGTGAGTTATTTTTGTTCTGTTGAAATGGGTAGAGTCCTACAAAGGGAACACAAATATAGAAATGACTGGCTTCCCGTGGTGCAACTTTAAAAATATACTTCGTTGGAGGAAAATCTGTAACGATAGACATAGCAGAATGCACGTGGTCCCCCAAGCTGTTGTTGTCCCAAAGAAGAGTGCCCAGGCTGGGAGGAAATACCATGGAGAAGGTGCTAATGGAGAAACTCTGTACTCTATCCCATGACTGTGGGATAGAAGTGTGGTCAGAGATAATCTAGACAACTATGCAACCATGGAAGCTCCTGGGTGAAGAAAGCAGCCTTATTCGAAATGGAGAGTCTTCAGAGCCCAGTCACTGGATCTTTCCTTCTACCGAATTAACCTAATCCTGTTTGGCCTCTTTGCAAAGTTACCAAAGATGAAGAGAAAATTAGTCATCAGTGCCATGCCAATGTATCTCTTATTTCAGAATTTTCCACGTGTAAGGTTTTGCGTTATGACTTATAGCTCACTGCCTGTATTTATTTGGACATCCAGAGTTTTTATTCCTATTCGGACATCTGAAGTTTTCTTCACATTACTGTGTCATGTATTTGTTTTTAAGTCCCCGAACCCAAATGCCACTCTTAACTTCACAGAGATGCTTAATGCATGTTTACTGAATGAAATAAGCGTGGATCATTCGGGGGGACAGTGAAATGTAATAGTCGCACTCTGGAGTGGGACAAGTCAGAACTCAAACACCACCTCTGTGTTCTCCAGCTGCTTGACATAGAATATTGACCTCCAGTTGCAATGATGATGATAATATCGAGTTCTCAGGATTACAGGAGAATTAGAAAGATAGATGTTAAAAAATCCTTCACAATAAAAATGCCATGTAATAAGTAAAAATAAAGAGAAGTACTCGCTATTAGGATTCACTCTGCTCTTATAATTGCTGGATCTGAGTTATAACTCAGGGATTCTGAGTGTAGGATTTGGAAAATGAGAAAGACGAAATGTAGCCAAATACTACATGGGAATCTCAGTGGAGATGGGGAGCATATTGGAAAGGAAAAGTGAAGAGAGCCCAGACACAGAGGTAGCAAGAACAGGAGGTTTGGAATTGACCTAGTAATTGGGACATAGTATGGAGCACTGGACTCTAAAAATACAAAGCTTAACAGATGTGCTGTGTCTTTAATTAGCCAGAAACATCTTCTCAGCTACTAATGCCAAGTTACCCTGTGGAAAGATTGCGAAATTGAATGGTGACCTTTACTTCGGATCTTATTTAACAATACAGAAATCCTAATTATATGTATTGGATTATTTTACTGTATTTTTCTTTCCTGGAAGTGTGCATATTTATTACATATGTTGTTTATTACATTTATTACATATTTATTACATATGTTGTTTATTAAAAAAAAAAGACACAGCCACTTTTATTTGTTCCCATAGCACTAATTTATACTATGAGTGAAGCAATTTAAACAGATACTATGTTTTCTAGCTTCATGGGTCTTTCTTTCTTTCTTTCTTTCTTACAACAGCTAACACATCAGAATAATACCAAAATTCTACAGACGTCGCTAATCAGCATACTGCACAAGGATCTCTTTGTCGGTATTCTTTTTTTGTACTATGGTGCTTAAAAATATCATTTCTAGAGTCAATCAATCTCCCTATTAGTCATTTTTCCAAGTTCATGATCTGTCTAAACATCACTTCACTCATTAGCAAATAAGAATCATGAAAGCATTATTGTGTGGATTTGCACTGACAATCAAATTAAGCAATGTATGTAAAGTGCTGGCATTCGGTATGTAAATAATTTTTGCTCGTGTGACATACAAAATTCTTTCACATTGATCATGTAGTTGTTTAGGATAATCCTTTTTAATTCTTTAAAATTAATTAATGAACTAATTCATTAACTTTGAGAGATGTAGAGAGAGAGCGGGGGAAGGGCAGAGAGAGAGGAGAGAGAGAATCCTAAGCGGGACCCGTGCTGCCAGCACAGAGTCGGACTTGGGTCTTGAGCTCACAAACCGTGCAATCGTAACCTGAGCCGAAACCAAACGTTGTCTGCCTTACTGGCTGAGCCACCCAGGTGCCTTGGTAATCCTTTTAAATAAATACATCCTTATTTATACAAAAGGCAGTCGGGAGTTAGAAAGTTTGTCATATTCTTGGCCTTATGTATTTTGCTCTCTTCGTGTACATAAAGCAGTGAATCAGAAATTGTCCCGTCTGTTACTGGGGAGAGTAAAGGAAGGTATTTGATTCAGTTCAGTTTATTTAGTTCACTTTTACTGAGTATCTAGTATAAGTAATTGAGTAAATACCTGAATTACATAAAACCTTTGACCAAAAACACTCTCCTAGTCTATTGCAAAAAATTGATATTTACAACATGGAATGATAAGCAAATATGTGTCCAGTAGACAACTGGCAAACAGAAGCAGGGTGTTCACTCTGTTAGGGATGGGATATCGGTAGGAGGGAACATGCAGTATCTTCTGAGTCATAGAGCAGATGATGCTAAAGCACTGTTTTAAAACATAAGCAGAGTTTCCTGCTGAAGGCTCATCCTAGAGAGTGAGAAAAATTGCGAACAAATACGGGAACATTGTTGTTTTGAAAATACTAAGAAGCTTAGTATCACAGGTACTGAAACCTCAAAATCTGGCAATGGTGGTAAAACGGAAGTCAGACTAGTCAGACAAACAGGGACCAAAACACAAAATGCCTTTTACGGAAATACAAGATCCACTGAGAGATGCTGGATATGCCCAGTGGAGAATAGGGTAAATTCTCTTCTCCTTGCCCCAGACATTTCCAAGCAAGGAAGACATCCTAATCATGGTCTTCTGTTACTCTGCTGCTGATGTTGGGAGGTTCCAGGAGTGCAAGGGTAGAGATCACTGTGCCTCGTGATCAGAAAGTCTGTGGCTTTGATTTACTGACAACGATCTACCTTGTTTTACCTCTTGAACGTCATTTGGTGAATTAATGGTGCAGTGCCAGGCATATGGAGGCTGATGATAGAGAAATACCCAACCTGTGAGTGAGTTCTCACTAGATAGAGTTAAATGGAATTTTTATGGTCTCATTTCTAACTAGCACAATCTTGGGAGGTTGTGAAATCCCTTTTAGAGCACCAATTTAATAGAAGTCATCTAATTAAAAACCCACTAAATAATACTTGTTTTAGCTATTTCTTTAGCTTAATTGAATGCATGCCATTTACTTTTCAAGGACTTTTAACTACTGTCCCAGTTGAGACTTTAAAAAACAGCTGTTATTGTGACACAATCTGGTAAGAGATCAAGCATATTTCAGTTTATTGAGTAAATTAAACATGTAGGCCATTTAAAAATAAAAGCTCATAACTGTACCGAAACTAATTATCATGCAGTATTTCGAGGCAGCACTTGAAACTAAAGAGAGTCGAGATTCAGAGACTATGTCTCTGGGGATTTTGAATCTGATGGAGTCCCATTTGGGTCATAAAGATGCCAGTTCTGAATCTCCAAGGGCTTAGGCAAACATGTGCTCCTTCACACTGCTGAACGAATGTACCTGATTTAATCAGTACGTGCCTTGGAGACAAAGCTTTCCTTGCCCAAAAAACAGAGCTGCGTTACATGCATTAATATAATTCTTTATTTTTATACGGGGATTTCTGGCATGATAATAGGCTTATTATTTTCAGAATTGTGTGGGGAGAGAGTTAAATTTGAACGTCTCCATAACAAAGAAACCCATGCATTCTCTTTGAAAGTCATGAACCAACAGAAGCTGAAGATCAAACAGGTCCATCCTTCATGAAGCAACAAATCTGGAATCTGATTCCAATTGATAGAGTATCATCCACAAGGAAGAATATCCATATCTAAGCTAAAAATTCTAACTAAACTGGGGCGCCTGGGTGGCTCAGTTGGTTAAGCATCCGACTTTGGCTCAGGTCATGATCTTGTGGTCCGTGAGTTCGAGCCCCGCGTCAGGCTCTGTGCTGACAACTCAGAGCCTGGATCCTGTTTCAGATTCTGTGTCTCCCTCTCTCTCTGACCCTCCCCCGTTCATGCTGTCTCTCCCTGTCTCTCCCTGTCTCTTCCTGTCTCTCCCTGTCTCAAAAATAAACATTAAAAAAAATTTTAAAAAAAAGTTCTAACTAAATTAACTTGCTCTCAATTTCTTTCATCATATTAAATACATAAAATTATTCAGTCATACAGCATGAAACTGTATTAACGAAGAACTGGAAATGCTCTCGGGTTATTTTTGTTTCATGTCAAAGTCCTAGGAAAACGGTTGAGACTAAAATCATGCTGTCAATTTGATTGAAATGAAAAATTTCCCTGAACATAACAGGTCATGTAAGGAAAATAGTTATGCACCCACAAGAACATATTTTACGAGTTTTACCTCTCATGCTCCCTGGTTATTTCCTTGGCACATCTTCAAACCACTCTTGTATTAGACTGAACCGTTAGGCATAAGCTCTATTGGTGGTCAATTTGTACATTATGGAAACACAATAGATGTGACCACTGTTTTTGAAGGCTAATAATCTGAGAGGTATAATACCATTGGTTAATGCATTACACAAATTTTGTCTCTGGTCCCAGTTTCCAGGATCTGTCCCCAGATCTCTATTTGCCCAGCTTATCTATCTGGATTCCTGCTCGAGTCTGGGGGTTCTGAAATTTTCTTTCTCACTTTCCTCCCTCTTTTACTCACTCACTCTATTCATGGTTTTCTTTTAATTTACCATAAGTATATCTAGCACCCTGAAGTATTTTGCAGTTTATTTTGTAGTCATAAAATTTGCATAGGGTAGCAGTCTCCATGTTTTGAATGCTCACCTACTTTTAGCATGTGAGTGAATTTTTAGGACTCAAAACATAATAAGAAACTATGTTCCATTGCAGAATAGCTTTCTGACATATACATTCAAATACAATGAACAAATATATAAGTTGCTATTTTAAAAAGTAAGCACCATATAGCACTAAAATCATTATAGCATTGTAATACAAATTTATATTGCTTTCATCTGACCTTTTGAATTTTTAATTGTTATAAGAAATTTTCTTGGGGTGCCTGGGTGGCTCAGTCGGTTGAGCGACCAACTTCAGCTCAGGTCATGATCTCACAGTTCAGGAGTTCGAGCCCCACATCCGGCTCTGTGATGACAGCTCAGAGTCTGGAGCCTGCTTCATTCAGATTCTGTGTGTCTCTCTTTGCCTCTTCCTCTGCTCACATTCTATTTGTCTCTCTCTGTCTCTCAAAAATAAATAAACATTCAAAAAAGAAAGAAAGAAAACTTTCTTATGCAGATGAATATATCTTTAAAAAACAAAAAAAAAAACTGAAACCAAACTCATAGTTAATTTTGAAATGCTGGAAGGTTTTGCTTTAATTCCCAAAGAAGAAAAAGTTGTCCATTATCTCAATTTATGTTTATCTTGATACTGGAAACCTGACCTCTCATTAAGGCAACAAAAATAAATTAAAAAAAAAATGTAAAGATTGATCAAGAACAATTAAATTTATTTTAGTTTTCAGATGATAGTGTATGTAGAAAATTTAAAAAAATACAGATAATACTAATGTGAGAATTTTTCAATCTTGCCAAACACACAATAATATAGATTAATCAAGTGAATTTGTATATGCCAATGCCAGCCAAAGAAACCAAGTAAAAATTAAACAAAAATAGTTTGCATACCACAAACCATAAAACATATATAAGAATAAATGTATGATAGGCAAGACCTCTTACAAAATTGTTAAATTAAAGGAGATCCTTTGGCGAATTAGATAAATGTATTGATATACCACATATGAATAAGGAGACAGCATTATACATATGTCATGTCTCTTGAAATTGATTTATAGTTTTAATGTGATCCCAAGCCAATTGCAGCACATATTTCAGGAGAAAGCTAATTTTCAAATTTACATGAAATCAATTGCAAAGGGTCAATAATTGCCGAGATAGTCTTGAAGGGGAAGAATATGAATGGAGGACGTGCTCTACAAATTATCATTGTATATGATAAAGCTATATAAATTCTGACAGAGCAGTATGGGTGCAGGGATACACAACAGAGTGTAGAAATAGATCACACATATGTTAATGTTTGGTAAAGAGTGAGTCACTGAGGAGCAGCTGAGAAAACAGGGTCTTTTCAATAATTGATGCTGCAGTAATGGGTCATCCAAAGGCAAAACTCAAGGAATTTTATTCCCATTCAAATTCATTTCATGTAGATTACCTAAAACGTCCAAAACAAGAAGCGGGGGGAGGGGTAGAAGATAAATATGACAGCCTCAGTGCCATCTCAAGTTGGGGAGATTTTTCTTTTTTTTTTTTTTTTTTTTTCAACGTTTATTTATTTTTGGGACAGAGAGAGACAGAGCATGAACGGGGGAGGGGCAGAGAGAGAGGGAGACACAGAATCGGAAACAGGCTCCAGGCTCCGAGCCATCAGCCCAGAGCCCGACGCGGGGCTCGAACTCCCGGACCGCGAGATCGTGACCTGGCTGAAGTCGGACGCTTAACCGACTGTGCCACCCAGGCGCCCCTGGGGAGAGTTTTCTTAAAACACAAAACATGCAGTCAGTGAAGGAAAATATTAATAAACTACATTTAAAATTTGAGAATATTTGTTTATTAAAAGACTCCATATGTTTATTTGTGAAAGGGAATCACCTTGGAAACCATATGGATGAAACATATAAGATGAAAAGATATCAAAAATTAATAGGGAACATCCAGAAAGCCCAAACAAAATATTGGGCAAACTAAATAGTTACCTCACATAGATATCCAACTGATCGATATATGCATGCAAAGATATTGAACTCATTAGTAACTGGGGAAATGCACATTAAAATGACCACATGTATGCTGCTTTCAACATTCAACAGATTGCCAAAAATAAAATACTGTACTTGAAAATAGTATTATGGCTGGCAAATGTGGAGATATGTGGACCCTGTGCTTTCCCATCCTTCACCGATGAGAACTAAATTAATTCAAGAACTTTAAGAAAGAGATAAGCATCATCTAGTCAAATTGAAGACACGTATACTCTATTAACTACCCATTAGATTCCTGGGTACACACTCTAGAAAAAACTGTATGTGTGTAAAAGAATGGTACATGGTAACCATTTTAATAATGTTTTAAAAAGGAAACAAATATAATTTGATAGGGACATAGAAAAATAAATGTTATAATACAAACACACAATTGAATGCTATCCACCACTGAGAATGAATGAACCATATTTACCAGCACAAATCAACATTAATTGAGCAAAATGTTACTCACAGAAGAATGCATGAACCTAGAGTACATTTGTTTTTTTTATTTGAGACAGAGAAAGAGAGAGAGAGAGAGAGCACATGAGCTGGAAAGAGGGGGAGAGGGAGAGAGAGAGAGAATCCCAAACAGTCTCCACACTCAGCATGAAGCCCGACCTGGGGCTCCATCTCACGAATTCACAAACCTTGATATCATGACCTGAGCTGAACTCAAGAGTCAGACGCCCAATGGACTGAGACACCCAGGTACCTCAAGAGTCCATTTTTATGCAGTTTAGAAACATAACTTATGAAAGACTTTATTTTTATGGATGCATATTTTTTGATAAAAATTAAAAAGAAGGAAGTGAAATATAAATATTAAAGTTAAGATAATCAACTCTGGAGGAAGGGAAGATTCTAAGACTTCTGAGATCTTCAAGATGTTTCAAATACTGATAACATTTCTTTTTTGTGAAGCTTTATGTGAATATTTGAGTTTTGAAAAATCTTATTGATATGTTATACTATATATTTATTTTATGATAGAAAACTTAAAAATATTTTTTTTAATTTTTTTTAACGTTTATTTATTTTGGAGACAGAGAGAGACAGAGCATGAACAGGGGAGGGGCAGAGAGAGAGGGAGACACAGAATCTGAAACAGGCTCCAGGCTCTGAGCTGTCAGCACACAGCCCAACGCGGGGCTCGAACCCACGGACCGTGAGATCATGACCTGAGCTGAAGTCGGACGCTTAACCGACCAAGCCACCCAGGCGCCCCAAAAATATTTTTTTTAAAAAACATACCACGAAAAAAAAATTCAGGTCACAAAAATGGTATTAGGTTCAGTGGGAACATGATAGTTGTTATTATATTCTCCCCAAATTAGTATCTCAGTAACATATCTGAGAAAATCTGCTTTAGTTGTTTTAAAAACATGGCACCTGAAGCTGTTGTCTGGTTATTGTAGTTGTATTTTGGTTTCCTTTGCCTATTTTTTTTTAAGTTTATTTATTTTTGAGAGAGAGAGAGAGAGAGAGAGACAGCACAAGTGGGAGAGGGGCAAAGAGAGGCGGGGAGAGAGAGAGAATCCCAAGCAGTCTCAGCACCAGCAGTACAGAGCCTGATGTGGGGCTTGAACTCACAAACCTTGAGGTCATGACCCGAGCTAAAATCAAAAATCAGATGCTTAAATGACTGAGCCACCCCCTGCTCCCCTCTCTGCTGATTTTCAAAAAAAAACACATTTGGACCACACTCCTCCCCTGGGTTTTGTTTGTTTGCGTATTTTATCACTCTGTCATAACGTTCCCCTCTGGTTTGTTTCAGAGTAGTTTTATGTTTCCTGAAGCGATTTTCCACCATGACTTCAAAAGAAGTCATCACTGAATGGCCATTAGAAGCATTTTTCTTGCCTTTCCCTTTGTGAATGACCATACCACATTCCTATTATTTCATCAACACATAAAGCCTTTTTTGGTTAGAAGCGAATACCTCAACAAAACTGTTCAACTCATCTTCTTTGGATTATGTGTGCAATACTCAGGATGTAGTTGCTGCAACCTAGCAATTAAAATTTATCTTTCCATACTTAATTCAACTAAAAATGTCTCTAAAAATAATTCTGGTGCTTAAAAAAAAAATCTCTCTATATTTTTTGTTCATCTTCTTAACGTTTTTGTTAAAAAAAAAAAAAATGCTGGAACAGAGGTAGGCCTTGATGACCCTAAACCGGTCAAGTTCAGTCTGCTTTTATCTTTCTGACCATTTTTTTTTTTTTTTTTTGCCCTGGGAAAAGTGCTTAGAGCATGATTTTGCAACCCTTCATTTTCTGTCCTTTTAATCTCCTTCAGTAACTGGGTTGTTGTTAGATAACCAGAGGTGGAATTCTTTTGATAAATAGGCTTTTTTTTTTTTTTTTTCTATTAATGCTAACTTTATTTTTAACTGCAAATTCTGAAGAGAATTACTGGTGCCAGCATGTTCTGGTCACTTGTTCAAGATGGGCATTTTGAAGAGTTATTTTGTTACTACACATCAGAGGTTCGTAAGATTCTCAAATGCAGTTCTTAGAAACATGTTGCCCCCTGAAAACAAACAAGAATGGCGGCCAAGAGATCGTGCAGACAAGTTTGTGTCTTTTCATTCTTCTAATCCAGAGGCTTGTTCTGGAATGTGGTCTTTATATAGATGGAAGGGACTAAATCTAATCTTTTCGTGTTTAGAAAAAGAAATCTATATCAGTTGACCTCAAACTAGGGTCAGAGAGTCCTGGATATCTCTGAGATACTCTCAAGCAGTCTGTAAGGTCAAATCCATTTTCATAATAATAGTATGATTATTCCCATTCTTTCTGAAGTGGAACATAGAATTTCTCAAAGGCCAAATGGCATATGATAGAAGAACAGACTGCGTACAGATATAGTATGAGAATCAACTGTCCTCTATGAAATCAGACATTAAAGACATTTTTTAAAAACAGAAAGCAATACTACTCTTTTTATTGTTTTGGTTTTGGAAAATATACTTCTTTTTAGAAAAGTAGAATCAATATGTAAGTAACAGCTATTTTGTTGACTCATTTTAAATGAATTAATAGATGATGAATCACAAAATTCTACTCCTGAAATCAGTATTACACTATATGATAGCTAGCTGGAATTTAAATAAGTTCTTGAAATAAACAAACAAACAAAATAGATACACTGACTTTTCTCATTTTTTATTTTACATAGAATACAGAAAACTATATAACTCAAGCTAAAGCTCTTTGGGCCCATAGGAAAGTTTTAGAGGGTAAACAGTTGCTGAAACTAAAAAGGTTGAGAACTACTGATTTTCAGCTACTTTGAGATTTTATTTCTTAAGGTTATCTTGTTTTAGATTATCTACAATTTTTATATTGTTATAGGAGAATGCATCTTGTAGTTTTTCTAACGTTGTATAAACCTCCTTATTTCCAAGTTACCCTGAGAACACAAAGAGTTAAGAGTAATGGTAAGAGATTTTTAGAGATTCAAACACAATAGAATAGGACTGCCTGGGTGGCTCAGTTGGTTAAGCTTCTGACTCTTGATTTCAGCTCAGGTCATGATCTCACAGTTTGTGTTCAAGCCCCACAGGGGGCTGTGTGCCCACAGCATGCACCCGGCTTGGGATTCTCTCTCTTCCTCTCTCTGCCCTTCCCCTGCTCTCTCTCTCTCAAAATAAATAAATAGAATAGTTACTTTTATTCATAGTATCTATCATCTCATTGATTTGTTGTATATGATACAATTTAATGTTTTGGTCCCAGAAAGAACTTGAATTTGGAAGTTGATTTTAATATTTTTAGTTTTTACAGTTTTATTTAAATGTTAATGAAGATGGAAATTTATGTTTAACATGACATACAAATTTGTGTTTTTTAATTGGAAGATTTATATCTGTAAGAATATAGACAAACCTGAACAGACCAACAATAATATTTTCTTTTAAATCATACAGACATTGTCTCTATCAAAATATTTGTATTTGTGCTAAAGCAAAAAAAAAAAAAAGTCCCACTAAATGTATAAAGTCTCAATAAATGTGTTTATAGCCATGTAACCAGCACCTGAATGAAGATATTCAATATTTACAAGCATATCCTATTTGATCACTCTTAGGCGATACAGCTTCCCAGAGGTGACTTTTACCATCAAAATATAGGTAAGTTTTGCCTGTTCTTAAATTTGAGGCATCAGAACCCAGTATATATGCTCTTTTGTTTAAGACTGATTTTGCTCAGTATTCTGTCAGCGAGACTCATCCACATTGTCGGGTGTGGTGCTCATTCTCTTTTTATGGTGACATATTTTTACAATGCTTGAGTGTCATATACTGTAGTTACCCATTCCAGGATTGGACTTTGGGTCATGTCAAATTGTGAGCTTTTATGAATCAAGCTGCTATGAAACCCTGTATCATTTGGTCGACAAATGAACCCTTTTCTCTTTAATATAAAACTTGGGTGTGTATTTCCTTGGTCATTTCATAGTTTTAATAGACACTGGCAAACTGTCTTCCAAAGTTATTTAACCAATTTATTTTTCCATCGGCAATCCAGTTGTCTTACATCATTGGCAACCCTCGAGATTGTTAGGTTTTGAATTGTAGCCATTCTATCGTGTGTGTGTCACGGCATCCCGAAGACATTTTAATTTGCATATTTGCAATGACAAATGCTCTTCGTCACCTTTCCATATGATTACTGACCGTTTGAATATCTGTTTTGTAAAATACTCCTAATTATACTGCCTATATTATGTGTAGAAGTTATTGGTAGTCTGTGTATATTACAAGTATCCCTTTCTAGTTGCTGGGTTCCCTTATTACTGTCTTAATATTTCCTTTCTTTCTTATTATTTTTTTAATGTTTAGTTATTTTTGAGACAGAGAGTCTCAGAGCATGAGCAGGGGAGAGGCAGAGAGGGAGACACAGAATCCGAAGCAGACTTTAGGCTCTGAGATATCATCACAGAGCCCGATGTGGGACTCAAATCCATAAACAGCAAGATCATGACTTGAGCCAAAGTCGGTCGCTTAACCGACTGAGCCACTCAGGTGCCCCTTAATATTTCCTTTCTTAAACGGAATTTTTTTCATATCATTATCCCTAAACTATTAATGTTAATTTTGATTATTGGTGATGTTTGTGTCCTTTAGGAAACCTTTGATACTCAAATATAATAAGTATATTTTACAATGTTTTTCTATTGAAACATCATTGCTTTTTCACTCTACATTAGTTCTGTGATCAATCTTAAAGAAATTATTTTGTATTTTGTGAGGAAGAAAATGTTAGTCATTTATAGTTTTTTTATGTGGATATTCCACCAACATGCCATCGCTTATTTTAAAGACCATTCTTTCCAGAGCAACATCTTTAGGTAAATCAGGTAGTCATAAAGCATGGTTTTGTTTTTGAACTCTATTCTCCTTTGATACTTCTTTTTCTTATTTTTAAAAAAATTTATTTTAAAAAAAATTCTCAGAAATTCTGCTTTTGGATTGCAATCTTAAAACTATCTAATGTATATATTGGGTGCATTCTAATAATGTATCTAATGTATATATTGTGTATATTCTAATGTATGCATTGATCTATATATATTGTATATATACTATATATGTATATATGTATATATTGTATACATGTATATACATATATTGTATATACATATATATTAGATGTATATACATCTAATCTAATGTATATATTGAATGTATCAATTGGGTTTCAATCTACCATTTTCTTATTTGATTTTTCTCTGCCTTCCTCCCTTCCATATTTTCAAAGTCTTTTGTATTATTTTTTCGTGTTTAAATACATATCAACTATTGGCTTATTAGATCCCCTTTTTATAATTGGTTTCCCTAAGGCTTACAGTGTGCATATTTAATTTATCACAGTCACTTTCAAACAATATCATTTCACATTTAATATAGAAATCTTATAGGGGCTCCTGGGTGTCTCAGTTGGTTAAGCATCCCACTCTTGATTTCAGCTCTCTGATTTCATCCCACTCTTGATTTCATGATCTTGCAATGCCTGGGTTGGAGCGCCTCATTGGCTCTACACCCACAGAGCCAGAGCCTGCCTGAGATTCTCTCTCTCTGTCTCTCTCTCTCTCTCTCTCTCTGCCCCTCCTTATTGTATGTGCTTTCACAGACACTCTCTTTCTCAAAAATAAATAAGTAAATAAATAAATGCTATTTTTAAAAATAATCTTACAATATCCCCTGTCTTTATGTTATTTTTGTCACATATTTTGGTTCTAAATAATTATATTGAAACAAAATTTTAAAACAAGGTAAACCAATGCATGTATTTAGTTACATATTGTCTACTTATGGCATTCTTTATTCTTTTGGATAAATTTCTGTCAGCCTGAAGAATTTTTTCTATATTTTTATAAGGAAGATACGTTGGCATCAGATTGTGTTAGAT
This sequence comes from Prionailurus bengalensis, assembly GCF_016509475.1. Classification (NCBI taxonomy): domain Eukaryota; kingdom Metazoa; phylum Chordata; class Mammalia; order Carnivora; family Felidae; genus Prionailurus; species Prionailurus bengalensis. The sequence continues at coordinate 183,744,699 of NC_057344.1, read as the reverse complement.
TTTTATTTTTATGCCAGAGACTTTATTTTGCCTTAATTTTTTTGAAGCACATTTTCTTTGGATATGAAAATCTGAATTATCCATATTCCTACAAGATCATTTACCCCATTTCATTTTCTTTTTTGTCTTCTCTCTACTTAGCAAATATTGAGTAGTCCTTGATTACTCAAGGACTTCATATTTAAGTATATTTAAGTATAAGTATGTAAGTATATACTTATATTTAATATATAATATTAAATAATATATATATATAATATATTATATATTATATATATATACTTATATTTAAGTATAAGACTCTTATGTATAAATATATATAACCTGCCATGTTTAGCTAAGAATCTCAGTAATATCATGTATAATCTTTATTAATTTTCCAGAGACATATAATTGTATCATGTTTTGATTTGTGTTTTGATAATTGAAGGAAACATTTAATATGCTATTAAAGTGTTATTTTTTATGAAAACAGGACATAATTTATTTTTGAAATTTAGCTATAAAAATCATTATTGATCATGAGTATACTTAATATAATCTAACAGGTACTCTCAAAATCATCAAAGAAAAGTTTTACAGACTACCATGTATAATGTTAGGAAATATGTAATTTTCAATTACTCTATGTGGTTAGTTCCAAAGAATATTGTATATTGTTAAATATCCCAAGGAATGAAGCCAGATAGTTTATTGTTTGTGTACTAATGCCATCAGCCAACACATTCAATAAAGAGTGGAGCTCTGTGGAAAATAAATCAACTCAATGAATATTAATACATACCATTATTAAATATTGAAAGGCATTTTATTCAAATTATTCATATGTGGAGTATACATATAACCCTTATTAAAGTCAGGAAAATTTATATGCCCTAAATATAATCCATAAATTAAAAACATTCAAAATATGAATTAAAAAATACCCTCTATGATTTTTTTTCCATTTACCAGAGTACATATTTGAAATCATATCACTTGAGGGGATAAATACTCACCAAAAAACTTTATAATTGTTATAAAGTTAAAAATAGTGAAGAATAAATGGTCAACTTTTGCTATTTAGGATTTTTTTTTTATCAAGTTCATAATTGTTAAGACTCCTTGTGAACTGATGTTCGCATATCAAAATTTATTATCCACATTTCCTCTTGCTAATTGAGTTTTAGTATTATATTTGCGATATGATGGAAAATGTTGCTATGTGAATAACAGTGATGAAGAGTGACTTTTAGTGACTACCTATTAAAAATAAGTTTAAATAATAAATGCATATAGCTATGCATAATAATTCCCTGCTAAAAAATGACTTAAAACTATTTACAAGGGTGCCTGGGCGGCTCAATGAATGTCCCACTCTTGATTTCAGCTCAGGTCACGATCCCAGGGTCAAGGGACAGAGGCCTGAAGGCATCAGGCTCCCTGCTGAGCATGGAGCCTGCTTGGGTTTCTCCCTCTCTCTCTCACTCTCTCTCCCTTTGCTTCTCTCTACTTGTCACTCTCTCTCAAAATAATTTAAAAAAACCCAAAAAAACAAAAAAAACAAAAAACTATTTATGTATTTGAGAACAAAGTGTTCTCCCTGAAGCCCCTAATAGTATCCTTGGAGACAGTATTTGCACTCTGGTGTTTTCCCCATTAGAACATTTAAGTATTTTAAATATAAAATTGATAGGAGAAGATAAGATTCAGTAGGCAGAGAGGGAAAAATAAGGCCTGAGGTCTCTGGGTGGGAAAGAACATCTATTTTGGAACCATGCTGGGAGTGCCTGACCACAGGAAGCCCCCTCCGGCATCAGGTTCCTCTTAAGAATGTAACAGACCCCACCTGCTCGCCCTCAACTTTCCCTGAGGAATTTGACAAAAGACCTAAGTATGGCCGGAGGCCACCCCTCACATTATGGAAACGAGCCAATCAGGATAGCTGATTGAGCTGTGTGGCGTCTAGAGCTAACCAGCCAATGAGGGTAGAACCTGAGCAGGAACCAAGGGGAAGGGATGAGGGAGGGTAGACCAGAATCGTATAAAACAAGGACCCTTGCCTGTAGTGCACAGAGATTCCCTTTCGAATGTCCCCCCTCTGTAAAGAGAACTTTCTTACTATTCTTCCTTTCCAATCTTATATCCCAATAAACTTTTGCCTGCTGTTCATTTTATTTTGTGTCCACCTCTTCATTCTTCGACGCCACTAGACAATGAATCCCAGGTATTGTGGTTACAAATCTGGCAACAGAATCGGAACAAAACAAACAAGTGAAATAAAATTACCAGTCAAGGGACAGAGCTGTTGTCACCCTTTAAATAACAAAAATTCTATATAACGTTGTTCAAGTTTAAATATCAGGATTCAATTGGATGATCCGCATGGTACGTTCCAAATCTCACTCTCCTGAATTCCAGTTCATAAGAACAAGACTTACAAGTAGGTGTGCGCTGTCACCAGGGGGCACCACTGCTCTCCTGGCTTTCACCAATCTTCCAGAGCTGTTCTCATTGCAGCTACTGCTAAATCAAAATGCCATTTCTGTGCCCTATATGGCTTACTGAAGGGTATTGGTTGACCAAGAGATGCAAATATTCTCCTGAGTGAAACGTTTAAGTATTTGTGTGCCATATAATTCTTTCCTCCCTGTATTTATATTTTATGCTCTCATATAAACTTACATGCTGTGCAGTTGTTTACAGAGATATTAGTAGCAACAGTCAAATTGTGGTTTGAATATGTCGATAGATGTAGATGTCAAAAAAAAATAGGGGGAAATCCACCTAGAAGTTAAATGTAGAAAATAAATCTTTGTTTATATTTTCCTTGAGCCAACGTGTCCCCTTATTTCCAGTTAGGATGGTTCTTTCCTAAGCACCTTATCTCCTAGATCACACACAATTGTACATGGATGGAAACTGTCTACCTTATTTTTATTACTGGAATGGATAGGGAAGTGTAAGGTAAATCTTTGTTTAAAAGCATGCATATTCTGATGCTTTGCCCCAACATCTGTATACACTAAACTGCAATGAAAACGAAAAAGGTCTTTTGATCAGAAATGTTCAAAATATACAAAAGTAAGAGGATTGAATACATAAAGACATCAATTCTTGGGGCGCCTGGGTGGCTCAGTCGGTTGAGCGGCCGACTTCGGCTCAGGTCATGATCTCGCGGTCCGTGAGTTCAAGCCCCGCGTCAGGCTCTGTGCTGACAGCTCAGAGCCTGGAGCCCGTTTCAGATTCTGTGTCTCCCTCTCTCTGACCCTCCCCCATTCATGCTCTGTCTCTCTCTGTCTCAAAAATAAATAAACATTAAAAAAAAAAAAGACATCAATTCTTTTATGCACAATAAAACAGTAAGCATGGAAACAATATAAAAGTCTAAAATATGACATTTTTATAACATTGAATAAAATAAATGAGCTGCAAAACAGTATGCTGTATGATTTTTAGTAGATAAATATGTGCATATTTTAATAAGATTTAATACATTTTAATTAATAAAAGAAGACAGAAAAATTACAGCAATTGATTGTTTTTTTTTTATTTTTTTTTTTAACGTTTATTTATTTTTGAGACAGAGAGAGACAGAGCATGAACGGGGGAGGGGCAGAGAGAGAGGGAGACACAGAATCGGAAGCAGGCTCCAGGCTCTGAGCCGTCAGCCCAGAGCCCGACGCGGGGCTCGAACTCGCAGACCGTGAGATCGTGACCTGGCTGAAGTCGGACGCTTAACCGACTGAGCCACCCAGGCGCCCCTGATTCTTAAAAGGATAGAATTATGGGTGGAACATTTCTTTGTGTTTAAATTTATTGTGATGCAGTCATAAATAAAAATTGTAAACTATTTAGGCACCAAAGTAGGAAAAAATATTTTTATGAAAAAATTAAGAGTCTAACAATTCTCCTAAGACTATACATCCAGGAGAGTTTCAGAGATATAATTCAAAATTAATTTTTTCTAATCTCATATGTATGTGCACTGTTATGTTAAAATACTCTTCATTATTTTCATTTCCTCTATAGCAATGATAAGAGAGTTAAAATAGCATACGTGCTGATTCCATGTTCGAATTATTAATGTTGGTCTCACATTTTAATATGTGCAGCTTCTTTTGATTATAAATAATTGACATTATAATTATTAAAATCAATTGTTATATTTTATTCCAGAATTATCATAAAATCCATCTAAATGCTACAAAGATAGAGATGTCACATTACCACATAAGAAAATATTATACATTTGGAAGATATATAAATTAGGAAAATATAAAGTTGGAATTTAAAATTTTCTAGTTAGGCAGAAGCTTTAGATAGTTTACAACAGTACCATTCAGTGGAAATAATTATAAAGCTACATATTTATTTGGAAGAAGGAATATTCCTGAAACACAAGTATAACCACCTAGGTTTACAGGTGAAAAAAATTCCAAATTGTTATGCAGACATTAAAATATATAGTGAACCGATACAGTTTGAGTAAAACTGCTTCCACTAGTACATGATTCCCCACTGAGATTTGGGGAATCTCACCTGCCAGCTCCCACCTGCCCAGCTCAGGTGTTGGAGGGCTATGTCAGAAGCACTAAGAATTCATGTCTTCCTTGTTGAGATCAATTTAATTTCCTTACTGAGCCATTGTTCTTGACAAGAGCAAGTGATATCCCTCAACTTGACGGCAACAAAAAATAGAATACTTTGTTTAGAATATGTTTCCTACGTTACAGAATATAGTTACTATATTTGGATAATCTGTAGAGTATTTATTACGTGCATCTCACCCTGATGCAAATTCATAAGATGCATTTTCACATCAAAGATAAGACAAAACAATCAGAGGTTGATAAGCAATGTCATGAAACTTTTCTTTGAAAAATAGTGGAGAACATTGGACCCCTTAGCTTGCAAACCATAGAAGAGGCGAATTCAAGTGTGCAATATTATAATTTGGAAGAGAAGATTGATTTATTCTTTGCCTCTGCAGAAAAAAAAGTAAAACTAGGCAAAAGTTCCTCCACAGAATTTTCCCTCCAACAGAATTTTATAATATAATTAAAAATCAAGTGGCAAGTCTTCAAAAGTATCAATTTTCTACTAGTGGGTGAGTTGCTGTGGAATTTTCCTGGTCACCTATCAGGAAATGTGTGATTCCTAAGAATCTCAGATATTTTCTACCTGAGCTTTTCAAAACTCTCTGAACCATCAGGAAACACCTACACAACTACACATATCAGGGTAGACCTGGGGTGGTCCAGCTTTGAAAATACACAAAGAACAATGAGCTGGGCTTGTTTGAAAGTTGTTTTACTTTTTGCAAATAAGTGGTAAAAAGACTCTAAAAAGATAATGATGCTTGTAGGGGAGCACAACTCCCACTTTCAGTCTTGTATCTCTTGGAAACAATCCTGATGTTTCGAGATTCGGAGTACTCTCAAGCGGAGTTAGATGCCCACTAAGTTAGCGGAGACCTAAGTAAGGTTGTTCTGCTTTTTATATCACTGGTGAAATCACGACTAAGAGGAAAACAAATGTGAACCAAACTAAATTAAACTAACCCCAGCTTAAAAATCAACGATTGTAAGCTAATAATTATGCCATATGGCTGAGTTCTGAGTTTTGAAATTTTTGCTTCTCTTGTACTGAGATCAGAAATCTGCTAACTCCAGGGCGCCTGGGTGGCTCAGTCAGTTGGGTGTCTGACTTTGGCTCAGGTCACGATCTCGCACCCCGGGAGTTTGAGCCCTGCATCAGGCTCTGTGCTGACAGCTCAGAGCCTGGAGCCTGTTTCAGATTCTGTGTCTCCCTCTCTCTCTGACCCTCCCCCGTTCATGCTCTGTCTCTCTCTGTCTCAAAAATAAAAAAAAATAAAAAATGTTAAAAAAAAAGAAATCTGCTAACTCCAATTCCAAGAAATTTTGCAATTTTGTTTACTTAACATCCTACCACTAAAAGTGTTTGTGCGAACACATGCATTTTCCTAAAGACAGAATTATAAAGGGATCTATAATCCAAAAATGTAAACCACAACAGGCAAACATTCACACACAAGCTCTCAAGAAGACACTTGGTCAGTTGAATAATAGGTTAATAATTATTTTATAAACATGTCTTAATCAGTTCAGTCTGTTATACAATAGATTGTCATAGAATGGGGGACTGAAACAAGAAATAGTATTCACAATTCTAGAGTCTGGGAAGGCCAAGATCAATGTGCTGGCAGATTCAGTGTCTACTGAGAGCCCACTTCCTGGTTTGCAGATGGCTTTCTTCTCATTGTATCCTCTCGCAGATAAGAAATAAACTCTGAAGTGTCTCTTCTTTTTTTTTTTTTCAACGTTTATTTATTTTTGGGACAGAGAGAGACAGAGCATGAACGGGGGAGGGGCAGAGAGAGAGGGAGACACAGAATCGGAAACAGGCTCCAGGCTCCGAGCCATCAGCCCAGAGCCTGACGCGGGGTTCGAACTCACGGACCGCGAGATCGTGACCTGGCTGAAGTCGGACGCTTAACCGACTGCGCCACCCAGGCGCCCCTGAAGTGTCTCTTCTTATTAGACACTCATCCTATCCTCAGGGCTTTACCCTCATAACTGTCAAATCGGAGCGAGGGTTCCAACATATGAATTGGGGAGGACAAATATTCATTTAGTAGCAAAGTGTTTATCTGTTAAGTAATCCTTATATTAAAGACTAAGGATTTTCACATAAAGCATTTCAGAAAGACTCACAAGTTTTAGTTCCCTTGTCTTAAAGAAATACTAATGCCAAATTAATCGATAGCTGTGAAAATTAAGTTATTTGCTCAAATTTACAAGAGCAGAAGGTGGCAAAATTAAGACTTAACTGCATATCGTCTGAATACAAATATCAATGTCTTTTGGAACCTGGACAAGTCTTTTTAAAAGTAGGAAATTGTGAAGGAAGCGATGTGCGTAGATATGGTATCTTAAGGGATAAGGATTTTGAGTGGTGGGGGGCCAGAACTGACAACCAAGAAAGAATCCTTGAGAGGTCTTTGATGCAAAAAGGTGGTTTTATTAAAGCGAGGGGACAGGACCATGGGCAGAAAGAGCTGCACTGGGGTTGTGAGGAGTGACTGGTTATATGCTGCGGAGTCTGGTGAGGTAAAGGCAAAAGGGAATTTTCCAAAAGGCCTTTCACTGCTAAAGGGGACTCATAAGATACTGGTCTTCTTGTTGTTGAGCTAAAGTTATTTTCCCTCTACTAAGGCATTAACACTTACACAGTAGGGAGTTCATGGAGAAGTGTTATATTCTGTATTTGCCTCAAGTATTTGTCAAGGGGCTGCAGGTTATAAAGTAATTTAATGTTATTTACATTTTCTTCTTGCCTTTGTTCCCCATATCACTGTGGATGGGAGGGTAATATTAGGGTTCCAGGATATTGAGTCTTTGGGTTTCCGGAGATGAGGCCATAGCTAAGATTGCCTTTTTCTTGCAATCTTTACTCTTTGCAAACTAATGGAGACTCGTGTCCTGCATAACTGTGATCTCAATCAGTTAACCATTTATTTTCCCCTGCCTTTGTTCTTGGGCAGCTAGGAGTTTCTGAGGAATGTCACACATATTCCACCTGGGGGTGGGGGGGTGGGGTTTGTGGGATGTCAGTTTGCTTTATGCCCCCTTATCGTTAAGGATGGAGATACTTACAGGACCCTCTAGGAGTAAAGATCGAAAGCATTCAGAAAGTTTCTAAAAGCTGTTACTATTTTAACAGCATATTTTCAGAGATATATCCTGTACTTTTGATCATAGTGAATCAGTTTTGCATGATAGATTTATTTTTAGGTACAGAAGGATAGAAAATAGGCAGAACATAGCAGAGAATCGATCCACTGGGCAAGGCAGACAGTAGAAGAATTAATAAGCTGGAGATAATGTCAGAAAAAGGTTCAGTTTGGAGTGCTAATAAGCTATTGCATTAATACATTCTTATCATCGGGGAAACAGTGAACAACTCAACGTCCAAGGTTAAATGTGTAGGAGCTGTAGCAAGTTGGCCAAACAAAATATGAGAGAAGCCTTGCACAATCTGCACAGGGCTTGCTTGGTACCAACCCTTCAATTGGAACCATTAAAAGTGAAACAAAAGCTCCACCCATTCCCCACCCACTATCCAAAATTAGTTGGTATTCAAATGAAGTCTTTTTGTCTTAGAGTAGGTTGGAATGCTTGTCAGAGTCCTGCGCAGAATTTTTAAGTACAAATTAAGACAAAAACATTGGATGGGGAGGGGGTGAGCTGTTGAAAGTACAGCAGAATTTAATGGGACCATCCCAAAGTCCATAGGCCCCTGAAAGTTACTAGTGGCCAATTAGGAGTTTTCTGGAGTGATTCACAGTTCTGATGTCCTGGTTCGTCCTCTAGCTGAGGACCACTGAGTTGAGACTGGGGAGCTTAAGCTATGGCAATACCTGAATTTAGAACTGAATTAATTGCACTAAGACTATCAATAAAGAGCCTAAGTGTCTAACTTTGAGGAACTCATGTTGCAGGATCTTTTACCTCAATACCCGGGGTTCCTTGCCTCCCTGCTTCAGAGAATGGAAAGGTGGACACAAAATAAAATGAGTAGCAGGCAAAAGTTTATTAGAGTACAGTTGAGAAAGTTAAGAATAGTACGAAAGCTCTCTTTACAGAGAGGGTGCATTCAAAAGTGAATGCCCAAGGACTACAGGGAGGGGTCCTTGTTTTATAAGGTTCTGATCACCTCTCCCTCTCCTTCCCCCTTGTTCCTCCTCAGGTCCTACACTTATTGGCTATCAAGGGGCTGGGTTGTCCGTTCCTGATTGGCTCCTTTCCATCCTATGAGGGGTGGTCTATGGCCGTATCATTCCTTCTGGGTTACACAGTTTATGATCGACCACTTATTTCTAGTTAGGTCTTTTGTCAAATTCCTGAGGGAAACTGAGGTGGAGTAGGTAGGGTCTGTTACACTCTTAAGAGGAAGTTTCTCCTGAGCCGGAGGGGGTTTGCCCTAGTCAGACACTCCTAGCATTGTTCCAAAATATGTGCTTTCCCCCACCCAGGGACCTCAGGTCCTAATCTTTCCCTCTCTGCCTATTTTATCCAATCTTTTTTCCTATCATACTGCGTATGGTCTTGACAAAAAATAAAATAAAATAATAAAATGAAATAAAAGCAAAGGACACGGATTTAAAGTTTCTATCTAACTCTAATATGCTATGCCTTCTTGACTTCCATCTATCTGCCACATCACGTATCTGTAAATTTTCTTACAGGCTGAATATTAAATGTACACGGAAAAATCAATCTTTATTTTATTTTCACTTTTTTGATTCATATTTCAAAACTTTTAAGTACCATTGATTTTTAATGCAAATTGATGTGAACAATCTGGGGATTCAGAGCTGACGGCCAGGAAAGAATTCTTGAGACATCTCGGTTGCAAAAAGGTGGTTTTGTTTAAAACATGGGACAGGACCCAGGGGCAGAAATAGCGGCCCTGGGATTGTGAGGAGTGACTGATTATATACTTGGGTGTTGGAGGAGGTAAAAGCCAAGGGAAGCTTCCAAAAGGATTTTCATATGGTAAAGAAGACTCCCTGGTACTGGAGGCCTAGTATTGTCAAGCCAAGGTTGTTTTTCCCTCTGGCAAAGCATTAGCATTAAGACCCTTGGGGGAGTTCCTGGAGAAATGTTCTACTCTGCCTGCCTCAAGTGTTTGTTAATGGGCTGCAGGTTATAAGGGAAATTTAATTTTATCTGCCATTTCCTTCTGCCTTTGTTTCCCACATCACAAATGCACTGTATTGCAGTTGTATTTCGGGCTCCTCTGGGAGCTTAACTACCAATAACATCGCTATTTATCTGATAATGTTTATTCAAAATTTCAAATGGGCCACTCAAAAGCTACCTTGGAGGCACGACTTTTCTACTTTTTGTCTTATTTGTGGGTCCCCTGCAAGTAGTATTACACCCTTCAGAACTATACTCTAAATCGTTGCTAAGATATTGCCCCTAGCGTTCTGTATGTGTCAGAGGACATTGGAGGAAATCTTAGAAAAAGCAAGACAAGAGTAGAATAAGGTAGTAGCTGGACATGTTAGCTGAGAGCGGTGTCATAAAAATGAAATGGCATAAATCAGATTTCATGAAAGCTGGCAGTTTTGCGGGGATTCTCTGTCTCTTCCCTTACCGTGCTGGGCTCTTTCCCTTAAACCGAATATGATAGCACACTGTCAAGACAGAGTCAAGTGGATTAAAAATAGTTTGGACTAGGCCGAGATTGTGAGTGGAGAATTCATAGTCAAGTGATCTTTAAGAATGACAGAAGAGGGGCACCTGGGTGGCTCCATTGGGCAAGCATCCGACTTCGGTTCAGGTCATGATCTGGCGGTTCCTGAGTTCAAGCCCCATGTTGGGCTCTGTGCTGACAGCTCAGAGCCCGGAGCCTACTTTGGATTCTGTGTCTCCTTCTCTCTCCGCCCCTCCGTGACTCATGCTCTGTCTCTCAAAAATTAAATAAACATTTAAAAAAATGACAGAATAAAGTTAGTCGGGAGCAAAAGTGAAGAAAAATGAACTAGCTACCTTTACATTTGTCAGTTTTGTACTTTCTTACATTTTCCTCTTAAGATTGCTGAGTCAAGAGGCTCTCTCTCTCTCTCTGTCTCTCTCTCTTTTCTAAAATACAAGATATTATGTCAGGAAGTGTTGAAATAAGTTTAAATCAACAAGGTTTTAAAAATCAAATTGACTCATTTTTAAAGTGAGTTAAAATCAAAATGAGTTATCAGAGGGAGGCTGAATTGGGTCATGTTAATAAAATGGAAAAAGCGTGAACAACTTGATGAAGCTTGGCAGTTTCATCATCACAAACACTCCCTGCTGAGATAATGAACTTGACAATAGCTCTTCTTATTCTTAAGATGTGATCGCACAAAGTCATTGTACAAAAATCTCAGAGTGAGGGCAATTCGTGCTGAGTACAGAATCATCCCATAGTGACTAAGAGAACCTATGATTGATGCATTATTCTAAAGTAAGCTCCTTCATTTTCATAGAAGAAGGACAAGAATCAGAATGGCATGATTCTTATAATATCTGGGTGATGCAGCCAGAGATTTCCAGTAATGGTGGGTGATTTGCAGGAGCTGATTATTTGAATTAATTTACCCAAGTGTTGAAAATGACAGTGAAAACCTCAGCAGGAAAGATTTGTTTCAAAATGACTAATTCAGGAAGATTTCATCTATTGAACTCCCTCCCAAGCAGCGCACCTGTTATGGGAGTGTTCTTGATGCATAAGTTATTTTGTATCACCTTCCTTCCCATCACCTCCACCTCTTGCCACCAGCCCAAGAGGACTTCTCATAAACAGATAAACATTGTTGATGGAATCCTGTGTGTTTATACCCTCAGCCATTACTTCATCTGCTTTTTTATGGTAAGGAAAGGCTTAAGTCTATCTGGAATGTCTATATTTTGAACACATAAAATAATCATGATAATCTCAAAGAAAGTTAAGCCCACGTCAGGCCCCTCATCTGCTCCTGTGCTGGGTATGAAGCCTACTTAAAAGAAAAAAAAAAATAAAAGAAAAGAAATATTAAGTATCATTGGTTAAATATCTTGGTTGTCAGAGAACTAACTGACAAACTTTATTAAACCCAAATATTTAGAGTTCTTTGGGAACTTTGTGGGGGACCACAGGATCCCCATGGACCTGTCTAGCTGTGAAAATAAGTAGCAGGGTCAGAGAGTCATGACTAATGACCCCAGTTAGATGGTTATGCTCGTCAGTGATCTTGTACAGTGACAAGAGGTTGATTGAAAGGGATGGAAAGTCCATATAAATATGCTTGCTTGCCCTGGTACATGACTGTGGTTGAGAGCTAGTTATGTTACACCCCCTGCTCAACCAGGGTGAGAAAACAAGACAAAAACTGACAACTTTTTCCAGCCATGCCCCTTGAGGGGGTGGTGCTTCAATATAATGTTGCCTCCAGGTTCGAGGTATCCCACACTAGTTTAGGAGACTACTACATCCTCCCGAGGGACGCACTGTAATATCTGTGCGTGAGTATTTCCCAAGCTGAAGGAAAGCAGGAGTTAGAAGTCTTTCGAGGGGTGCTGTGCCAAATTGCTAAATGGATATGAAAGAAACAATGTCTGTATTCTCAGCACTTTACTGATCTCTCCCTTTATCTTCCCCCAAGTTTCTACCCTCCTTCCACCATGCCTTCTGTTATCTCAGAACATTGTTAGTAAGCAAGTCTCTGCGGAAGACCATCAGTTGAAAGGGGAAGTGGGATTACCAAATCCATCTGTTGTTTGATTTCCCAAACCGTACCACTTAACACAGTGTCCTCTAGGAGAAGGCCACTATTTTCTGCTCCACAAAAAGTATTATAGGCAAGGAAAGGCCCTACCAGTGGATGCAAGTTTTTGTTGTTCCCTGAACAGTGAGAAATGGATCCTCTGGGAAAAGTTTCTTCAATACACAGGGTGCAGTGCAGGCTGCCAATCTTTGGACCCCACAGTCTCCTGAGCACCAGCGTTGGGCCTAGGATCCAAAGTGACCCTAATGTGGTACTCTGTTCTCTCAGCCATGTATGCTCCAGAAAAGCGAGGATGAGCTTAGTCTTCCCCAGTACTTTAAAAAATTTCCACTGGGTGACATGATCCTTAAGTGAATTCAGAATCAGCGCTGGTTATCCCTACCCAACTATGGACTCCATCATCTTCTCAACCGTGCATTTGGAGACATGATTCCACTGCATATGTAGGCACTGGTATATCATATTTAGAAGTACGGGGACCGACATTTTGAAAGTCTGCATTTAAATACTAGCAACATCCTTGTTCCAGAATTAGTTACTTTTGGTGAGATATCCAATTCGCTAGTCCATGATTCCTGATATGCATGAAGATAATAATTTCTTCATCAGAGGTATGCTGCGTTGTTGTGATTATACCATCCCTTGCCTACAGTAAGTATTCAATACATATTACCAATTTTTCTTCATTATTTATGATTTTGTGAAGCTTTATAAATGCTTTTTTTTTTCAACGTTTATTTATTTTGGGGACAGAGAGAGAGAGACAGAGCATGAACGGGGGAGGGGCAGAGAGAGAGGGAGACACAGAATCGGAAACAGGCTTCAGTCTCTGAGCCATCAGCCCAGAGCCTGACGCGGGGCTCGAACTCATGGACCGCGAGATCGTGACCTGGCTGAAGTCGGACGCTTAACCAACTGCGCCACCCAGGTGCCCCTATAAGTGCTTATTTTAGTTGAAGGACACAATTCCTCTTTGACCTTCCTTTTTTGAACTCTGGTTCAAGATACGCATTATTGTTAATGTCATTTTATCGGTTTCATCTTGCTCGAACAGATAACTTTTTAACATCAAAATTACTGGTATAATGTAGGCATTTAAAAATAGTGTTAATAAAGTAATTCTGGGGCACCTGGGTGGCTCAGTCGGTTGGGCGTCCAGCTTCAGCTCAGGTCATGATCTCACGGTTTCTGAGTTTGAGCCCCACATAAGACTGGCTGCTGTCAGTACAGAGCCTGTTTGGGATCCTCTGTCCCCTTCTCTCTGCATCTCCCCAGTTCAAAGTCTGTCTCTCAAAAACAAATAAAACATTTTTAAAAAATTAAAAAAATAAGAAAGTAATTCCTTAGCATTACTAAAAGCCACCTTCAGTTTTCTATGTGATTTATAAACAGTATACCATTGGATGGTTACCAAAAAGCTGTGCCATGTGTGTTTTATTGTCTGTACAGAAAGGCTAAATAAATTGTCCAAAGTAACACAGTTTGTGCTAGATTAAGCACCTTAACTCAAGTGTTCTACATCGAGAAGCCTTGTTCTCTACCACCATGGTCTATTGGTTATTATCACCAGTATTTATATATTGCCTGAATTAAATCCCCCTCTTCTGCATCAACCTTATTCTCTCAATTAAACTAAAGCGCTTTCCGAGTTGTTTATGCACAGTTCCATTATGGTAAAAAAAAAAATTAAGTATATTATTATCATTCAGATTTATGTTTTGGATGACATAATTAGAACTTCCGGAAGTGGGTAGAATTTTCCCACGATGGATGGAACACTATAAAGGAACTCTCAATTTGGATTTAAGCCCAAATGCAAACACTAGTTTAAGCAGACATTAAATATTAGTGTTAAACATTAGAAACACACTGAGACCAGCAATAAATTCTCACAGGAAACCTGACTTTTGAGTTATAATCAGATACAAACTCCTCAAATACATAATTAAAAATGTGATAGATTGTGTGTGTTTTGTTGTTGTTAATTAAGGCTATTGCAGACAATTACATTAGCTTACTGTGGTCATTGTAGTGATGTCATAGAGGGCGCCTGTCATGGGTGGCTACGTCGGTTAAGCATCGGACTTCAGCTTAGGCAATGGTCTCATGGTTTGTAGGTTCAAGCCCTGTGTGTGGCTCTGTGCTGATAGCTCGGAGCCTGGAACCTGCTTCAGATTCTGTGTCTCCCTCTCTCTGTGCCCTTCTCCTGCTCAACTCTGTCTCTCTCTCTCTCTCTCTCAGAAATAAATAAACATTAAAAAAATTTTTTTAAAAGTAATGGTATGCACACTCTATTTCCTAAACTATTTTAAATATGATTACGTATTATAATCACAGATACTTAAGAAAACAACAATTATCAAGTCAGTTGGCTTAAGCCAAACATTCTTTAAAAACATAGCTACTCAAACCTATTTGACTCCTTTTTTATCTTTCAAGAGGTCTTTTTAAATCTTTAAAAAAAATGTTACATTTAATTTTTTTTATTATTGAAATATATTTGACATACAATATTCTATAAGTTTCGAGTGTGCAAAATAGTGATTCGACAATTCTATGCATTAGTCAATGCTTACGACAGTAAGTATAGTCACCATGTGATCTAGGCATTGTGAAATTATAAGAAATCTCTTATTGCTTAAAATCAACTCAAATCTAGGGGCGCCTGGGTGGCTCAGTTGGTTGGGCGTCCGACTTCGGCTCAGGTCATGATCTCATGTCAGGAGTTCAAGGCCCTCGTGGGGGTCTGTGCTGACAGGTCCTAGCCTGGAGCCTGCTTTGGATTCTGTGTCTCCCTTTCTCTCTGCCCCTCCTCCACTCATGCTCTGTCACTCTCTCTTGAAAATGAATAAACATTAAAAAAATCAAAAAAAAAAATCAACTCAAATCTCTTGATCTTGAGGTTTTCGTTTCCAGGGTATTCTGAAAGCTTGTCATATGTGAGAACTCTAAGTGGCTGTCAGCTTTCAAGAGTGGGGACTGATGTACCACCCATGTTCTGAAAGACTGTTTTGTTTGTTTGTTTAAAAGAGGGCACTAGCTTTTTGTTTATTTTTTTGGTTTTAAATGCAAATTGGTTGGGGTATCTGTGTGGCTCAGTAGGTTAATTGTGCAACTCATGATTTCAGCTCAGGTCATGATCTCACTGTTCCTGCGTTCAAGCCCTACGTGGGGTTCTGCGGATGACAGCATAGAACCTGCTTCGTTTTCTCACTCCCTATCTCCCTGCCTCTTTCCCCCTTGCACTCTCCCTCTTCTCAAAATAAATAAATAAATGCTTAAAATAAAGAAATGCAAGTTGGTAAAACTTGTATCTTTCCGAAGCAGAATAAATACATCAACTACTAATGTGATCATTCCGATAAATTGTAAAAGGAAACAATGTTCATGGGAGCCATCAAAAATTCACGAACAAGCAGAATTGTTGTTCTTCTTCTTTAGTACAGTTGTTCATCCATTAGCTCAGAAAATGTTTTTATATAACATGAGATATTAGTATATGCTGTCATCATTTTGCTGTATTGCATAACATGTCCATTATTATTTCCTTATATTTTTTCTTGAATGAACTCGACTTTTGTATTTTGTTAAATAAAAGTATTTAAAAAGGTAACTTGCTGATAAGAAGGGGTAGAAAAGATGTTTGTTAAGGGAAGGAAAAAAAAAGTACATGTCTTCAAACAGAAAGAGCCACAGTGAGATTTAGAAGACAAGGTTTAAAAATGCCAGGCACAGCTATAGAGAGAGGAGTCTCACTATGATAGAGGCCCAGGGAACCCAGAGGAGGACCTTACAGGTAGATAAAGGGAGCAGATAAGGGGCAATTAGTATTGAGATATCTGGTAGACATAGAAGAAAGAAAAGAGTACAGTCATGGAGAGAATATTTGGAATAAGAATAGAAATAAATAGGGCAGGGATCTTCAGATATTGGGTTGCAAGGACAATGGGGCAAAAGCTTACTTAAGGGAGTAGTAGGGAAACCATTGTTCTCCATAAGAATACTTTCTAAAAGTGAACTTTTTTTTTTTTTTTTTGGTTTGGAGTTAATATTTGAGCATGGCAGTTGTTAAACTATAAAGAAAGATATTAAAAGAAGCAGTGTGAAGATAGGAATCTAAGATAGACCCATTTTGCTTCCATTCTAAGGATAGGGCTTTTAAAATCTGTTTGATCCTTCATCAGCCTAAGGCATGGGCTTTATCCTACATTCTTCTACATGACTTTAGAATCTGGCTCAATGTCTGGTGTTGTGTTAATGATACCAAGAAAAGAAAGCATTGCTGGTTGAGAGGCGTATGCAATCAGAGAAACAGGTACACGGCTGAGAGCTGATGTGTGGAAACGATTTTAGGAGGGATAGCAGGGGGACAGAGATCGAGGTCAAGAGGCCATTTATGGAAGAGGCCTAAGGGGTTGAGTGGGTGCTCATGAACCTGGGAGCTAGGAGCAGCCACTCAGAAGATTCAGGGACAATGAGATAAAAGGAATCCAGATATGAAAAGTGGGAAATCAATGGAAAGCTCAATAATTGGTGCCATGGGAAAGGTGGGGACTCAGGAACATACATTTGGGGATGAAATCTGGGAAATGGGTGCAACTTAGGTGAGACCACCTTGAGATGAATAGGTAGTCGGAGAAAAGTAGACAGGGTAGCCTTACTTCACCAGGCCACATGGATTGTCCTTCTGGATGGGAGGCTTCTCACATGCTATGTAAAAATATATGAAAAATACTAGGTTAAAATCTTTAGTTGGACACATAACAGTCCACTGTCACCCTTCTAAGAAGTAAAGAAACCTTGACTTTATAACAAGATGGTTAAAGAAATGTGTAACTAATTTTCCAAGAACATTTGGACTGATGGTTTGGTTAGCATACAGTCAGAAAAAAAAAAAAAAAAAGGAAGGAAGGAAAGGAAAATCACTTGTTATTTTAGCAGAGATAATTGAATAAAGTAACTTGGATGAAGGAGTAGAGGAGAAATGAAAATTCAAAAGGGAAACCAAGGTATGGCAGTCCTGGGGGTATTGGCAGGAAGCAGCTGACGTTTCTGGGAGTGAAAATAAAACGAGCATTTCAGGTTGGTAGAAGCTAGAGGCTTGGAGAAGAGGCCTTGTGGAATAAGGCACGAAGTCTTTGAGGGAATGATGCCTCAACACAGGTGTTGATGTGTCAGCAGCATGAAGGAAGGACTTTGCAGAGCTAGAACTCAAACATCTGAGGTGGAAGTGAAGTGCCTGATCCTAGCATCTTTGAGGAGACTTATGGAGGCCAGTCCCGAGAGTGTTGAAAGATGCTTCTGGTTTCAACTGGACCTAACTGCTGCTGGAATAGGCTGCTTCTCATAGAACTCAAGCAAACAGAAACAAGTCAGGGGTTTCTCATCTCCTTCGGACTGCCGGCTGTCTTTAGCTCTTTCTATTGACAAGACTAGCATCACATCCACTGGCAAGAGAGAAGGATAATTTCCTGAGTCTCAGTTCCAGCTTCACACACACACACACACACACACACACACACACACATTCTAGAAGGATGGATTTGGAGCTGAGAATGAAACCTTAATAACTTATACAAATATCGACTGTGAGACACTTCACAATTGCTTTCTCGAGATTCATCTGTTCTCGGTCCTTTCCTCTTCAAAATTTTCATAAATAATTTAAACGAGGACAGGGTTGACATTAAAACTCTATATGACTCAAATATGGAAGTCTTTCTTGTCATGATAGATAACAGAAAGGATCCATAAGCATTCTCAATGGGGCTAAATAGCTTAAAGTTTTATTCATGAAGGCTTGAAGAGCACATATAAAATTCAAAACTGCTCTGAAGTTGGGAAGGACTTGTGATTGTTAATTGAATGAAAGTCAGTACAGTAAAGTCACAAAGCTTATACAACGGTACATCTTACTTACGTGTCCCTTAGTGGTATCATTATGGAAGCTAATGCATATTCAGTATGTTCTATGTGTCAAGCCATTTCAGGGGCCTTACAGGCCTTACTTTATTAAAAACATACACATAGGGGGTGCCTGGGTGTCTCAGTCAGCTGAGCGTACAACTTCAGCTCAGGTCATGATCTCACCATGAATTTTGAGCCCCGCATCAGGCTCCACGCTGACAGTGTGAGGCCTACTTGAGTTTCTCTTTCTTCCTCTACCTCTACCCCTCCCCCACTCGCTCTCTCTGTCTCTTTCAAAACAAATTAAAAAAAATAAAAAAATAAAATAAAACATACGCACAGACTCTCTGAAGTAGATGCCACTATTACCTTCATTTCATCTATGTGGGAATGGAGCTTTAGAATGGATAAGTATTTGCCTAAGCTTACACGATAAGGGGGAAGGATTCAAATCTCAGCTTTATGCGAAATTCTTACGTCGTATGTTTTGTACCGTGGGAGACAAAATAACGGCCCTCCAAGTATGTTCGCGTCCTAATTCTTAGAACCTGTGAATATGTTGTCTTACATGGCAATAGGGGTTTTGAAGCATATGATTAAGGATCTTGAGATGAGGTAATTAACCGGGATCATCTGAATGGACACAGTGTAATTACAGGGGTCCTTAAAAATGAAATGGAGGCAGAAAAGTCAGCATCGGAGAAAAAGATGTGAAGACAGAAGCAGAGTCAAAGTGATGTGAGGTAAGAAAGACTCAACTGGCCGTTGTTGGCTTAGAAGATTGAAGGGACCACTAGCGAAGGCAGGTGGGCAGCCTCTAGAAGTGGGGAAAAGCAAGAAACAGATTCATTCTTACAATCTTTAGCAAAAAAAAAAATACAGAAATACAGACCTGACCCCTTGATTTTGGTCCACCAAGACCCATTTATGACTTCTGATTTTCAGAACTATAACATCATATAGTTGTGATTTTTAAGCTACTGAGTTTGTGGTAATTTGTTATAGCTGCAATAGGAAACTGAATGATACCTTTTTACTACAGAACAGATGACCATCTCATTCTCTTGTTTCCAGTAGATGAGACATGACATTCTTTAATCTGAATGTCTCTCTTAAAAAAAAAAAAAAAAATCAAACACCCAGAGGACACACAAAATAAACTGTTGCTGGTTCCTTTGGGCAAATTGATTCCTCTAAAATTCCACATATGTTAACAAATCCTGCCAGTTCTGTTTTTCAAATATATCTGAGATCTACTTCTCATTACTTCTTCTTGATCCGCCTACCCCCACCACCATTTTGCCATTGGATTATCATGATAGCTTACCAAATGTGCGTTCCCGATTCTGCTCCTTGTCTCAATTCAGTAGCCAAAATTATCTTATTGAAAGCAAAATCATGGACTCTCTTTGCATGTTTTCAAGTTCACCTTAATGTCTTTCATGACTGTTAATTTATATGAGTCCTATATTTTTGTAGATTTATTTATTCAATTGTCTTTTTACTAAAATTACTAAAGTTTTCATATTGATTATTTTGGGTTTCCAGAAATTTAATCATATCAATTTCAAGCAGAGATAGTTCATTTTTCACTTCCAATTCTTATGCTTCTGAATGTTTGACCTTGTCTGATTTCAATGGCTAATAATAACACCAATACATTGTTAAAGAGTCATGCAGAGTTGACTGATTTCTGACATCTGTGAGAAGCCTCATATTTTCCCCATTAATGATGATACTGGTATTGGGCCAAAGGAAATCATTCAATCCAAATACCAACCTGTATTCAGTATGTTTATATGAACACATGTACATGATCATGTTAACAAAGTACTCATAAATTCCTCTTTTATTGAGCACTTTAAATCTGCACAGGTGCTGACATGGTGACATGTATTCTTAGTATCTATTGAGATGCAAATTTATAATTTTTCTCTTTACTTCTATTCATATGGTTATACAGTGATATTATTGGAGTTCCTACTTAATAATCTTTGCATTTCTGAAATAAATTGCATTTATTCATGATATATTATACTTTCAATGCACTTTTGGATTCTATTAGTTAAAATTTCAATTAATATGTTTGCATTAATATTCAAAATTCAGATTGGTCTGCAAATGATTATTTGTTGTACACTCATTTCATAAAAGGGAGCTAGAAGTTTATCTTTATTATGCTTTAGAACAGCTTAAATATCACTGGGACTGTTCTAAAGTTTGGATTTACTATCTTTCTCGTGTAAGGTTCCTAATTTCTCTTTTTCCCTTTATGACATTTAGTCAGTTAGGCTCTGTATCCATTCTGGTCAATTTTGATTAATTATAATTTTTTAGAAAATTATTCATTTCATCTATTGTTGGAAAAATACTAACAGTACCCTATTTATTGAGTTTTTTTTTCAAAAATGGCTTTTAATTGCTGCTTTTTTAACATCAGTATGTAATTTTTTTCTCCATCAATTTTCCTTTAGTTTTTATTTTAAATTATTTCTGCTTTTTTCAAGCAAGTGTATAATTTATTTTTTTTAATTGTTACTACTATTGTTATTATTATTTTAAAAGTCTGCAATTTTCCTTTGACCCATGAGTTCTTTTGTAGCATTCCCTCCACCCGCCCCAGGTGAAAAAGTTGTTTTGTGTTTTGTTTCTGTGTTAATATCTCACTTTATTGTAATAAAATGTGGTCAGAAAGGGCTGTTTTTATTATTTGCCTTCTCTAGTATTTTATGAAATTATGAGGCTAAAATATGGTCAGATTTTATAAATATTCCATATGTATTTCTTACCTGTTTTCAAGTGTTCATCTTCTAGACACAAATGTTTGAGTTATAAAAGGGAAATAGATTCATGTACAGATAAAACAAGAAGGGCTCAAGCATTTTCATTCATCATTTTGCCCTAAGTTCAATGAGTAAAGACAGACAGTTGTCTTAAATTTTCTGATATTTTATTCCTTCATTCATTACATACATTTATTAGACTAAATATTTCATTTCAATGACTATGAAGAATGCAAAAATGAAAACTCCAAAGTTAGCTAAAGGTGATATTTGGAAGGTAACTTTTTACATGTTTATTGTTTATGCACATTTGTATGTATTTCTTTATTGACAACATTGGGTACCAGATTCATGGCTTACCTGTTTTATTAAATTTCTTTCTTTCTTTTTTTTACTCAAAATATATAAAATTATGTTGCAGAGACCTTTTTTAATAATAGTGAGATTTATCCTTATTTTTATTAAAATTTTTATTTAAGTTACAAAATACACAGATTTTTAAATATAATAATCCTAAGACTTACAAAGTCTAATAATAGCCTCTTGTTCTGTCCCTTAACATTCATCTTGTTCTGAAAAAGCATCCATTTGAAATCTTCAGTTTTTTCTCTTATTCTTTACTCATGTATTTTAATGGTACATTTATGTTTACTATGTTATGGGTTTCAGATCATAGGCATTAGTTATAGACTTCCTGCTATTAAAGATGAAGACTTGTCTCATTTAACTGAGACATGGGAAGGCACACATCAGAGCACCCATGCACAAACACAAACACACACGCACACACGCAGGCACAAATACACATTTTTTTCTATCTTCATCTGCCAGTGATGGTAAAATCTTCCATATTTTCCTTACTATTACCTTAATATGATTTATCATTTATACCAAAGCCTTTAAATATACTATAATTTTATTTATTTTCTTAACATTTTATTTTGTTTTCTAATGAGGTAATAATTGTCTTGTTTTTACCTCGTTAATTTTTTATACAACTGCTAATTAACCTTCTTTTACATTCAGAACTATAAATAACTTCTTACTATATAAAAACATAGCAGGTAGCTTTTTAATTTTAATTTTAATTTTTTCAAGATATTCCAACAAAAATACTCTCTTGCTGCAATTTGGACTTTTTGTTTTGTTTTGGTTTGGTTTTGCCTGCAACTTGACGGTTGTCCTGGGATCTCTCTTCTTTTTTTTTTTTTTTTTCAACGTTCATTTATTTTTGGGACAGAGAGAGACAGAGCATGAACGGGGGAGGGGCAGAGAGAGAGGGAGACACAGAATCGGAAACAGGCTCCGGGCTCCGAGCCATCAGCCCAGAGCCCCACGTGGGGCTCGAACTCACGGACCGCGAGATCATGACCTGGCTGAAGTCGG
This sequence comes from Prionailurus bengalensis, assembly GCF_016509475.1. Classification (NCBI taxonomy): domain Eukaryota; kingdom Metazoa; phylum Chordata; class Mammalia; order Carnivora; family Felidae; genus Prionailurus; species Prionailurus bengalensis. The sequence continues at coordinate 183,722,310 of NC_057344.1, read as the reverse complement.
ACGCTTAACCGACTGCGCCACCCAGGCGCCCCCTGGGATCTCTCTTCAATATTTCCCAGCACTTCCCTTTGCCTCTCTCTTTGTACTGGATCTCCTTTTCCTTGATTTGTGTTCCCCCTTTTCAGTTAAGTCCTATTTTAAGAGAAGCAAGTCTTCCTAAAACTTTCTCAGAAAGGGTTCAGCGAAAGCGAAATGTTTTCGAGACCTTGTGTGTTTAAAAGATTTTACTCCTTCCTCATGTTTGAAGGATGTTTAAGGATAGGTGCTTTCATGAATAAAGTTTTATATAATGCAGAAAAATATCAGTGTTGGTTATAGTTTTTAAAATGTGAATTTATTTGTATGTATATGTTAAAAAACATCAGTAAGGAAACAGAACTAGTAACATTGTTTGTCTCCAGGAATAGAAGGAAGTTTGGGGGCACTTTTCAGTGTTTTTTTTTTTTTTTTTTTTGTATATTTAAATTTTAAACCATGTGTTTTTTAATGTGTTTCTTTTAAAAATACTTAAAAAGTAGGCTTTATGAACTTAATAAGTTAATATTTGTATATACTATGAGGTGTTTAGAAGGCTGGAGCTTGATACTGAAGTTCTCCATGAGATCAGATATATATATATTTGCTGGCTTGCACATATACAATCATAAAGCATTTAAGTTTTTGCCTTCTACAGGGAGCCTGGGTGGCTTAGTCAGTTGGGCATCCAGCTTCGGCTCAGGTCATGATCTCGTGGTTCATGAGTTTGAGCCCCATGTCAGGCTCTGTGCTGACAGCTCAGAGCCTGGAGCCTACTTTGGAGTCTCTGTCTCTCTCTCTCTCTGCCTCTCCCCGGCACGTGCTCTGTCTCTCTGTCTCTGTCTTTCTCTCTGTCTCAAAAATAAATAAATGTTACAAAAATAAATTAAAATCTTTGCCTTCTTTAAATTCCTAAAATAGCACCTTATTGATAAAATATTTAACCTGGGGAGTGACATCAGCAAGATGGGAGAAGAAGAAATCCCAGACCTCCCATCTCCCATGGAGACAGAGACTCAAAACAACATATGGACAAATTCTCTTCATGAGAAATCCAGAAACCTGTTAAGAGGCTCTTGCATTTCTAAGTTAGTGTGAAACCTGATGCATGGAATTAGGTAGAAAAAATTGTGGCACTCACCCACCATGTTCCCTCTCCTGGCACAGCTCCTGACTTCTTCCTGGGGAGGGATGGGGGAGATGAGGACATATACCCAATGTGCAGACTTTTCAGGGACTGCCTTAGGACTGGTTTCTGTTTTGATTGAATGTATGCACTGACAGGAAAGGGCATTAAGTTGAGGGTTGCTGAAAACAAAGTGATGGTTTAGACTCGTTTATACGCACATACTATAATCCCAACTCCATGCTGAGCATAGAACGAGTGAGAATAAAACCCAACAAATTAACAAAACACTGGCATACTACATTTATGCAAGCAATTAAGGATCACACACACTAGGACAAAATGAGATTTGTCCCTGATATTCAAAGATGGTTCCACACATAAGCCATCCCGTATCATCAATCAGTATGATACATCACATGAACAGAACAAAGGATAAAAATCACCTGATCACTTGGGTAGATGCAGAAAAAGCACTTAACAAAATTCAACTTCTTTTCATGATAAAAACACTCGGAAGAAAATTGCTCCAATATAATAAAGGTCATGTATGCACTTACGAAAAGCTCACAGCTAACATTATACTCAACTGTGAAAACCTGAAAGTTTTCCTTTAAGATTCATTGTTAGGCAAGGATGCCACTCTTGCCACTTCTTTTTTTTTTTTTTTTTTTTTTAACATTTATTTATTTTTGAGACAGAGAGAGACAGAGCATGAACAGGGGAGGGGCAGAGAGAGAGGGAGACACAGAATCGGAAACAAGCTCCAGGCTCTGAGCCATCAGCCCAGAGCCCAACACGGGGCTCGAACTCACAGACTGTGAGATCGTGACCTGGCTGAAGTCGGACGCTTAACCGACTGCGCCACCCAGGCGCCCCCACTCTTGCCACTTCTATTTAACTTAGTACTGGAATTCCTAGCTAGAGCAATTAGACAAGAAAAAGAAACAAAATGTATCCTAATTGGAAAGGAAGATAGAATATAATTGCTTTTATAAAACAGATATTTTATAGAATAGATATTATTTATAGAATAATATCTATAATATTACAGGTGGAATGACCTTGTATGCAGGAAACCATAAAGATTACCTCCCCTAAACAGAATGTGAATTCAGCAACATTGCAGGAGACAAAATCAACATATAAAAAATCAATAGCTTTCCTATACGCTGTCAACAAATGATCTGAAAAAAATTAAGAAAATAATCATAGCATCAAAAAGAATAATATACTCAGGAATAAACTTAACTAATGAGGCAAAAGAATTGTATGTTGAAAACTACAAAACATTGCTGAAAGAAATCAAAAAGGTATTGAGAGTGGAATGGGAGTGGTCAGGGGCTGTGGTGATCATGAAATGGGGAGCTTGTGTTCAATGGGTGTAGAGTTTAAGTCATTCAAGTTGAAAAAGTTCTAGAGATCTATTGTACAACAATATACACGTAGCTAGCAATACTGTACTGTGTTCTTAAGAGGGTGAATTCGGGGATGCCTGGGTGGCTCAGTCAGTTCAGCCTCTATCTGTTGATTTGGGTTCAGGTTATGATCTTGTGGTTTGGTGCATGGGTTTGAGCCCCGTGTTGGGCTCCATGCTGCAGTGCACAGCCTGCTTGGGATTTTCTGTCTCTACCTCTCTCTCTGTCTCCCTCCTGCACTCATGCTCTCGCTCTCTCTCTCAAAATGAATAAATAAACTTTAAAAAAAATTATAAAAATAAAAAAGGGCAGATTTTAGGTTTTTGTAAACGCAGTAGCATTTTTTTTAAGAAACCCCTGGAAGCCATTGTTCTCTAAAAGACTGAGAGACTAAGAGAAAAATTACCAGGTGTACTCACATCTGCAAAGAAAAGACCCCCCCCCCCATTCCGAAACCAGCCAGGGTGTGCCCAGTTGTAGTCTGACCTAAAGGCAGGAACCAAACAAGTTCTGCTGAGCATTCAAATTTAAATGTCAACCAATAACAGCTCTGTAACCTCAAAAAATCCCTAACTTGTTTGTGCCTGTCTATAAAAGAAGCTGTAAGATTCTTGCTCGGGGGCCTCTTAGCATCACCAGCAAGGAGTTCGCGGAGGACCGGGTTCGAACCTGCAATAAAAGACCCTTGCCGCTTGGCTTTGACTCTGGACTCTGGTGGTTTGTTTTCGGGGAGTCTCTCGAATCGGGGCATATCAAGACAAGTTTGAAACAAATCACAGACTAGGAGAAAATATTTGTATATCTTACGTCTGCCAAAAAAAAAATATTTATTCAGAAAATGTAAAGAACTCGCAAAACTAATGATATGAAAACAAACTGTCCAATTAAAAAGAAAAAACAGCTTGCAAAATATCTGAACAAACAAGATATACAAATTGCAAATACATACATTAAAAGATGCTAGATATCATTAGTCATTAGAGAAACATAAATTAAAATCAAAATTTGATTCCAACATATACCAATTAGAATGGCTAAAATAAAATAAAAAGAAACTCAGCAATGGCAACTAATGGCACGGACGCAGGGCACTGCTGGTGACAATGTAAAGTGTTCCAGACTCTTTGGAAAACACACAGTTTCTTATAAACATACACTTACCATATGCCCTAGCAATCTCACTTCTATGTATTTACCTAAGAGAAACAACAATGTTTTTTTCACGCAAAAACCTGTGCATGAATATTTGTAACAACTTTATTCATAATTGCCCCCCCACTGGAAATGCAAATATGAAACTATTTTCTTTTACTTGTTGATAACATGTGTTAATGAATTATTTCATGTGTTATCTCAGCCAAAGCCTTCCACCTTCCAGGCCAGGTGAGATGCCTCTATTGTAAGCTTTTGAAAAGCTTGATGCCTTTCCATTGTTCATTTCAATGAACTGAAATTGTTTACTTTTGGGAACATTCACCAAAGGAAGCCGATCTATTTAATGTCCGTGCCTTTCTCAGTGTGTATAAGAGAAAAGGCATTTGAGAAGAAAACTTTAAATAACCAATAATAAATAATGAAAGTCATTATTTGGCATCAGATACTTATCAGAAACAAAACAAAACAAAGCAAACGCCTCTTTTTTTGACACTTTCATCTAAGAAAACTCACATAGTGTAGTCCCACATTACATGGTAACACTACAATTCTCATTTCTAGGGTCTATGCCTCTGAAACGCATGTTTTCCTACTTTTTTTTCTAAGGCAGAGATCGGGAGAGTGTATTATCTATTTTAAGATAAATAGATTATTTTTTGTAGCTTTGGAAATGTCTAATTCAGAGATACACTTCTAAATCCAATCTAAACTTTAACTCAACGAAATACTTTTGAGGGTTTTTTTTTTTTTTTTTGAATTTTACCACACAATAAGGCTAGCACACAAATAACTACTCCTGCAACTTTAAATTACTTTATATATTTATTGAAAAACTTGGCAGGGTTCATAGATAAATTTTCAATCTTCATTTTATATATCTGACAATGCTCCCAGACTATGGAATTTCCAGCTGAAGATATTAGGTCTCCACATATCTTGGTTGGAAGTGATGTTACTTAATCACTTCTACTTTTTAAAACACTCAGCCTGTATAACTTCAGTTATAATCCAGGGTCAGCACTGGAAAGACAGTAGAATGGTCTTTACTTTCTAACTTGAGTGGAAATTGGTTCCAGATAAGCAAGCGTGATGGCCAACAATTGTGACCACTCTTGTCCAGGTTTAATTACCTTATAACAACACAACTGATAAACTAATATATTTTTTGACATCCTATTGCTTTTATATCTTAGAATAAAACATTGTGTTTTTGAGCAACATCTCCTAACACAGGGGTGTGTATGTGTTCATTTGAGTTTTATGGAGTAAGGAAAGACACGTACAGATATGTCACAAGACACTAGCTTTTTTAACTCCAATAAGTATGGAAAAAAAAAAAAGAGTATGGCTTTACTCTCAGAAAACATTAGCTGAAAAGAAGAGTCTAGTATGATGGCACGGTAGAGAGATACCTATAACTTAATTCATAATTTAATGTCAATGATGATTCATTCTTTAGATTCCAAAGAGTATTTAACCTTCTGTGCATCCACTTGTGCTAACCTCTAGATAGAGAATAAATTTATCAGATAGTCTTCAAACACATTCAGAGTTTTGCTTAATTAAAAACAAACAGAACGAGAAAAATTAAATAGAGTGGAAATATTAAAAACTGCATATATAGAACGCATGTAAGGGTCACTTTGTTAGCACCGTGAAGTAGTGGGGATTTTGAAAATTGGTGGTAGCCATAATAAGAATTAATAAATGGAATAGGAAACTAGCATAAACCTTCTCTAAGTTGCTACATTTTAACAGCATTTAACAGTATTATTCTTTTTTTTTATTATTTTTTTTTATTTAAAAAAAATTTTTTTTTCAACGTTTATTTATTTTTGGGACAGAAAGAGACAGAGCATGAACGGGGGAGGGGCAGAGAGAGAGGGAGACACAGAATCGGAAACAGGCTCCAGGCTCTGAGCCATCAGCCCAGAGCCTGACGCGGGGCTTGAACTCCCGGACCGCGAGATCATGACCTGGCTGAAGTCGGACGCTTAACCGACTGTGCCACCCAGGCACCCCAACAGTATTATTCTTAAAAAATAATAAAAACTAATATTTTGGAATGTGTAATAAGTGCCATATCACTTGATTACTACTACTGTTTTCATATGTACCATTTGGTGAGGAGAATTCACATAGAAAAAAATTCTCATTTTTAGCTTAGCTTCCCATTCTTTGTCTTGGCCTCGTTTCAATTAAAATGCTTCTGGCAATAATACCCAAAAAAGTGGAGTGTTATATAATTTGGGATCTCAATTATTTTATGTTTTGTAGAATTTCTGCAATTCTCTTGACCTTCCCCATATTCAGAAAATAGTAGCTGCAGATCCAAAAATTGAATCTTTCTGAACATCATCCAGAGCCCAGAAGGACATGGAATAAAGAAGCATATTCCTCTTGAGTCTCTTTTATCAAGGGAGCATCTTTCCCAGAGCTTTATCCCAACCTTCCCCTTATATCTCACTGGCTTGAACTAGTTCACATTCCTCCACCTAGATTAATCTCTAAAAAGAAACTCAGTGATATTTCTACACCTGACCTAAAACAGTTGACTTTGATCATTTATGGCTTATGTCCTAAATCTGGACAAAGAGTCCAAATTCTCCAAGAACGTGACACCCGCATGTTGTGGTCTCAGTTCTCATTCTCATGGTTGCATTTTATTTGTCGGGGCTAGTATTACTTCCTCTGACTTAATTTCTTTGTTCCTAAATGCTTATTCTCACCATCTCGGTTCTGTACTCGAAAACAGACATCAAGTGGGATGGGCTATGTGAGAGATTTATCAGGAATAAAACATGTGGCAGATAGATGATGAGGGAATAAGAGAAATCCCTGAGGCCACAATGAAGATGTGACACCTCTGAAAAATGAGAGAGAAGAAGGATTGGCTGTTTCTCAGGTGATTCTGATGAAGCGTGAGCCATGAAAATGCGGAGTTCCCAAGCTGAGGTTACCTGTTGAAGGAGGAGGGTAGGCCCACACTGTTCCTGCTCATTGATGGGGAGCACAGTGAGCAGACTCTAGTTTTAGCATGAACACCATGGTGGATCCAAAGAGGTAGAAGCTGATAGAAACTGTCCATCCATGCTATTCCCCTAGGATTTCTCTTGAAGGAAATCAGAGCAGCGTACCTTCATGACTGCCACAGTTCACCCTTGCTCTGCATAGGGCACTTCGCCAGCTACTTCCCGGTTCCCCAGGGGGACTTAAAAGAAGAAAGTTAGTGAGATGAGTAATAGCCACTATCACCGCCGTTGTTCTTGGGAACACACCTGTTACTCATTCCCTTTTCTCTCACTGCACATTTGAATTTCTCTATGCATCTAAATTCTCAGCCTCGGTTATCACCTCTGCAGGTTTTGGTGGCTTGTGTGAAATGTTATTCGAGTTATTTTGACTGGAATAATATTTGCTGTCAGAAGCTACATCACATGGGATTTTATGCCAATGGGTCCGGTACTCTGTAAATCTCTAGATAGCAGACTGAGATGCTTTGGGCAGAAAAGACAGTCCATGTGTTAAATACCGGGCTATTAGAATGAACTATTGGCCCTTGCAAGATAGAAGAGGCTTAATATAATCTGCTTGTCAACAAAGGGCTGGTTGATGTCTTTCACATAAAGTTCATTATCAGAGATTCAGCGTCATGCCCAGCATTGTAGATGACATACAGAACTGGGCTACTTGGTCAGGAAGATTACATGTATTCTCTGATCCTATGCAAGCTCCATGGCTCTGGTGGTGTTATGACTTGTTATATGTCCTCCTAAATTATATGTTGAAGCTGAATCCCCAGTACCTGAGAATGAGAACTTATTTTGAAATAGTGTCTTTGCAGATGCAATCAAATTAAAATGAGGTTATCAGGGTGGAAGGTGGTCAGTAATGACCAGTGTCCTTCTAAGAAGAGCATAGTACCGTGTAAAGACAGACACACAGGGAGAATGTCATAGGATGAAAGGAACAGAATTTGGAATGATGCATTTGGAAGGCAAGAAACACCACAAATTGATGGCCACCACCAAAAGCTAGGAAGAAATAAGCAAAGATTCTCTTCTACAGGTTTCAGAGAGAGCCTGGTCTTACTGACACCTCGATTTTGACTTTCAGCCTCTAGAACTGTGAGACGACACATTGGTGATGTTGTAAGGTCCCATTTGTGGTACTTTGTTATGGCAGCCCTAGAAAATGAATACTTTTGTTTTCATAGGATATCAATTTGGCTAGGTTGAGCTCTATTTCTCAGAATAGCCTTTCCTGTACATTTCATATTGGTGGACCACAAGAGATATTCTTGCATGGGCTTTGTAAGGTGAAAGTGATGCAGCTGACACTTTGTTATTTTAGCATCAGAAGGTCAGAGTAGACAACTGTGTAATATACACACTTGGTCATTTATCTGCTGGCCAACCTAATCGGTTAGCCAGGCATAACCCAGGCTTGCACCTACTCCATCTTTTCCTAGATGCTCCTGTGTCTTCTTTGACTCTTCTTTGACTCTTCAAGGTTGCAGGCAGTGCCGTGATGCCCTATGAAGGTTCCAGTATGCCCTATGAAGCATAGCTCGAGCTTCTGGTTTGCAGCTTGGGCTTGTGGAGTCCAGCTTGTTTTCGCTATAGAAGAACAGCTCCACCATGATGTCCTGGCAAGTGTGCATGTGTCCACATAGGCCATGTAGGTCTTGTAGATACTCTCACATTTAACAAAACATCCTGTGACAAACCCTAATATAGGAAGACATGGAGACTTGTGAGGAACTGCTTACAAGGTCATTTCCAACCTACTTCCTATCTACCACGGAGTTTCTGCTCTTCACTTGCCACTAAGATTTTGAGGCTTTCTGCTTCCCCACTCGTTTTTTTTTTTTTTAAGTTTATTGACTTATTTTGAAAGAGAGAGAGAGACAGAGACAGAGACAGAGAGAGAGAATGAGGGTGCATGCTCACGGGGGAGGAGTAGAAAGAAAGGGAGAGAGAGAATTCCAAGGAGGCTGGGGGCTGTCAGCTAAGAGCTTGATGTGGGGTTTGATCCCACGAACCATGAGATCATGGCCTGAGCCGAGATCAAAAGTCAGTTGCTTAACTGACTGAGCCACCTAGGAGCCCCTCTGCTATACTACTCTTAAAAATGCAGCTGAACAATGTAAAACTTCTTAACCATGTAATGCCATGGTGTTTTCAACAACACGCTATCCTATATCCATGCTGTTTTGTCATATGGTCCTTTCGGTTTTGATGTCATCCTCTAGGACAAACTGGCACTTTTAACTACTCTTCCTTCCACTTATTGTATAAGTAATAAAGTCTCTGAATCTAATTTTTTTTTTTTTTTTTACTGACAGAAACTCAGCTTTGCCTTGACACTTGCTGTCCTCAAGTTCATACTTATTTCCCCTCTCTAATTGCCTTCCCTGTGAGCCATGAACTCTCAGATACCTTATTGTTTAAGGTCAAATCGATGTTTAAAAATACACACACACACACACACACACACACACATACACAAAGAGAAGGGAAAGAGAAATAATCCAACTTTTTGAGGATTACTGATTACTGGACATGGGCTCTGAATTGATACTAATTACTAGAGACCCACAATACTATTACAGTCTACCACAAAGAGATTATGGAGATTAAGTGATCAACAGATTTTTTTTGGCTCAGATCTTGCTCACAGGGAAACCAATGGATTCTCAAACCCACCCAGAGATTATTTCTCACTATGAGATATAAAATTTGTTTGTTTTTTTTTTTTTTAAATTTTTTTTTTTCAACGTTTATTTATTTTTGGGACAGAGAGAGACAGAGCATGAACAGGGGAGGGGCAGAGAGAGAGGGAGACACAGAATCGGAAACAGGCTCCAGGCTCTGAGCCATCATCAGCCCAGAGCCCGACGCGGGGCTCGAACTCCCGGGCCGCGAGATCGTGACCTGGCTGAAGTCGGATGCTTAACCGACTGCGCCACCCAGGCGCCCCTAGATATAAAATTTGAATAGACTTCTTTAGCAACTGGCAGTGCTATAATTTCCCGAGATATAGAGTGGAGCTATTATTTTAGGAAAAGCCACGAGAAAGCCACTTGAGCTATCACTACCAACAAAAATTGTAAGCCAGAAGTGATATCATATTCCTTGGGAAGTGGCAAAATTAGTGCCATGAACACTTAACTTGAAAGATGACTCCTACTAATCTTCATTCGATTTGCTTATTTGGCCTGTGAAGAAGACAGCTAATCTTGGAAAACGAGAAGGATTATTGTGCATTTAATCAGTGGAGACTCTAACTGCAGCTACTGTTCCAGATAGACTTTAATTGTCAGAGCAAATCCACATACCCGTTGGCAGTGGTGTGAAAGCATTGAGCTGGCAAGTGCATCTTTCTCTACAGCTATTAGTGAAGATCATCAAACATTTTTATTTCAGCGGACAGGGCCATCCTTAGTCTCCCTTATACTACTTTAGGAGTATATCAACTCTCTGGCCCTATGTCACATCCTGGACCGCAGGACTCTTGATCTGGCTTCCAGATTACTAGATTTACCAAGAATTTACCGAGAAAAGAAGAAGCCTCTGCAACAGATCCAAGCTGCCGTGCAAGGTGATCTACCATTTGGGCCATGTGAGTTAGCAGATATGATGTTGCCTGAGAGATCAGTTGTAAATAGGGATACTTTGTGGAGCCTTTAACAGGGACTTGTAGATGAATCCCAGGTCAGACCCTTAAGGTTGTTGAGCAGAGCGATGTTATCTTCTGTGGACAACTAGTCTCCTTTTAAGAGATACCTCTGGCTTTTTGCCAAGATTTAGTAACGACTGAATGTTTTTATCATGGGCTACCAAGGCAACATATGACCTGCCCTGTCCATCATGAATTGGGTTTTATCTGCCCTCCCATCCATAAGGTTTGGCATATACAGCAGGACTCCATAAAATGAAAGTGGTATGTATGAGATCAACCTCAATCATGTCCTAATGGCACAAGTGAAATACAAGAAGTGGCCCAAATGTTCATTGCCTACACTCCTGACGCTCTGAGTTCTCTTTCTCAATCCATACATGTAGTTGATGTTGGATGTGACCCCACTTGACACCTGAGCTGGTCCCAGACAATCGGAGGCTCCTCACCCCTCCCCTGTTCTTGGAATGCGCATTCTGCTCACAGGAACCTGCCCCAATGATGCAGCCTTGAGAGAGCAATGTGTTGTTGAGAAGGCCAGGATAGTACATGTGGCCGAGCAAAGGTAAGGCCTCTATAGAAACTTGTAAGAGTCTGGGGTCCAGGGGCAGAGATCTATTCATCTTGCAACACCCAAGGCAAGACTTGTAAGTTCCACTACTTATTAAACCCACCACCTATCAATCTAGAGAGTTCTGCCCTTTTCTTCACTGTCTCCCTGCCTTCCGTGTATGGAGGCCAGTTTTCAAACAAATAGTTGAACAGGTGACTGAGGAAGAAAAATTTAGCTTTGTTTCTGGATGGTACTGCATAATATGCAGACATTATCCAAAGGACAGGTGAACCACTACTGAACCAATCCAGGGTGGTCCTGAAGGACAATACCAATTGGAAATCTTCCCAGTGGATAAAGCTTCAAGCTGCACAACTAGTTATTCACTTTGCCTAAAAGGACAGATGACCAGATGTGTGGCTCTCCACAGACCCATGGGTTATGAACTGTGTCTCTGCAACTCCTACCATCTAACAAAGGATCCTGAAACTACAGAATCCAGTATTGTCTCTAGTTATTAAAATGTAATAGGATCATTACACATGTGATTTCTCCATGTTTCTTATTTAGTTATCTTCTGTATATTTTTTCTGTTGTCAACAGTTGAAGCCCTAAAATGGGAAGTTTATGAGTTAATCTTTATATGAATTTTTAATTAAAAAAATTATTTTAGAGAGAGAGAGAGAAGGGGTCCGGGCAAAAGGAAAGATAATTTTTTTTTATTTTGAAAAAAAAAAATTTAAAGTTTTTATTTATTTATTTTTGAGAGACAGAGAGAGAGGGTAGGTGAGGGGCAGAGAGAGAAGGACAGAGAGAGAATTCCAACCAGGCTCCACACTGTCAGTGCAGAGCCCAATGCAGGGCTTGAACTCATGAACCTTGAGATTATGACCTGAGCTGAAATCAAGAGTCGGATGCTTAACCGACTCAGCTACCCAGGTGCCCAGAGAGAGAGAATCTTAATCCATGTTCAGCACGGAGCCTGCCATGGGGCTAGATCCCAGGACAGACACATTTATTGCATGCTACTTTAGGGACAAAATAGCAAGCTTGACATTAGATTGGGGCAGGGCAGGGGGGAAGAATCAGCCATCAGCTTTTCTCTCACACATTGCTACACAGTATTTTCAACTTTTAAAAATGATTTTATTATTATCTTTTTTAGAGAAAGTTAAGGTTCACAGCACGATTGAGGAAAAGGCACAGAAAATTCCCACGTATCCCCTGCCATCACACATGCATAGCCTTCTCTGTTGTTTAAATATTCATTTGCCTCATGACCTATGATGTAGAAAACATCTTTCCATATGTTTATTTGCCATATGTATACCTTTTTTAGTGAGCTATTAAGGTCTTTGGCTCAGTTTTCAATTGGGTTGTTTCTTTTCTTATTGTTGAGTTTTAAGAGTTCTTTGCATATTTTAGGTAACAGTCCTTTATTAGATATGTCTCTTGAAAATATTTTCTCCCAGATTATGGCTTGTCTTCTCATTTTCTTGACACAGTCTTTCAACAAGCACCAGTTTTAATTTTAATAATGTCTAGGTTATTAATTCTTTCTTTCCTGGCTTATGGCTTTGGTGCTGTATCTAAAAACTCATCACCATACCCAATATCATTTAGATTTTGTCCTATATTATGTTCTAGGAATTTTATAGTTTTTCATTTTACATTTATTTCTGTGGTATACTTTGACTTATTTTTTGTGAAGGGTGTAAAATCTGCGTCTTGATGCAAATTTTTGCATGTGGATGTTCAGTTGTCACAGCACCAATTATTGAAAAGACTATCTTTGCTCTATTGTATTGTTTTTTCTCCTTTATCAAAAATTTCTCCAGTATCACAGGTACTGACTCTATATGGATCTACCCCTGGCCTGTATTGTGTTCTGCTGATATAGTTGTTTATTCTTTCACTAATACCAGACTGTCTAGATTTTTGTAGCTTTATACTTAAGTCTTGAAGTTGGCTACTGTTGGTCCTTCAACTTCGTTCTCTTTCAAATAGTTGGTTCTGTGTTTGTTATTCTAGATCTATCCCTTTTAAACTTTAGACTTAGTTTGTTGATTTTTACAAAATGACTTGCCAGTGTTTTGATTAGGATTGCATTGAATCTACACATCAAGTTGGAAAGAATTAACATATTGACGATTTTGATTCTTCCTATCCACAAACATGAAATATCTCTCCATTTACTTAGTTCTTTGTTTTTATTTATCAGAATGTTGTAGTTTTCCTCATATAGATCTTGTATATATCTTTTTAGATTTATACCTTAAGTATTTCACTTTAGTTGGGTGCTAATATGAATGCTTTTGTGTTTTCAATTCTAAATATCACTGGTTAATTGCTAGAATGTAAGAAGTCAATCAACTTTTGTATATTAACCTGGAAGCTTATAACTTTGCTATAATCACTTATTAGTGCTAGTAGTTTTTTTTGTTTTGTTTTGTTTTGTTTTTGTCAGTTTTTGGGTATCCTACATAGACAATCACGTCATTTACAAACAAAGACAGTTTTATTTCTTCCTTCCTAATCTATATACCTTTTATTTCTGTTTATTTTCTTATTGCATTAGCTAGAAATTCTAGTACAATGTTGAAAAGGAGTAGTGAGGAAAGGACATTCTTGCCTTATATCTAATTGTAGAAGGAATACTTCAAGTTTCTCACCATCACATAAGATGTTAGCTGTGTTTTGTTTTGTTTTGTTTTGTTTTGTTTTGTTTTGTTTTGGTAGATATTTTACCAAGGTGAGGAAGGTTCCCTTTAGTCCTAGTACAAAGACATTTTTTATCATGAATAAATGTTGGATTTTGCCAAGTTCTTTTTCTGAATCTATTGATAAGATCATGTGATTTTTTTCTTTTTCAGACTATTGATGTGATGGATCACATTAATTGATTTTTGAATGTTGACACAGCCATCCAAACTTGGGATACATCATGTATGGTTGCTGCACATTTTTAGCTCACGTATCTTTGTGAATATGTGATCAACTTTCTTTGAGTTAAACACATTATTATTTCAGCAAATAATGAAAATACTGATTAAAATAAAAAAATTAGCTTTACATTCATTATTTTAAGATTAACAAATTTAAAATAGCATACAACTCATGTAAATTTTAAAATTCATTGGCAACCTTCCTATTATGGACACTACTGCAACCACACTGCTGTTTTTGTTTATTTGTTTGTTTGTTTGTTTGATGTTCCTAGAGCATTCTGGACTGACTCCTACTTCAGAGCGTTTGCTATTACTTTTCTTTGTAAACGGGAATTTTATAGATACATTTATGGCTTTCTCCCTCATCTCTATACTTCTTTAGGTCTTTAGTAAAACATCACCTTCCCTGTGAGGCATTCCATGTCAACCACACTAAAAAATGCACTCTACAACAGATTCATTGTTTCTAATCTCCTCTTCCTTGTTAACTATTTTCCAAAGCACTTAATATTTTCTATCATTATAGGTAGATAAACGATGTGATGGCTAATTTTGTGTGTCAACTTGGTATTTGATCAAACATTATTCTGTATGTGTCTGTGTGGGTATTTTTACATGAGGTTAACATTTAAATTGGTAGACTGAGTAGATTGTCCCCCTCCCTCAAGTTGGGTGGAACTTATCCAGTCAGACAAAGACCTGAATAGAAAGACAGAAAAGAAAGAAAGGTAATTGTTACCTGGTTGAGAGAGAATTCTTCCTCCCTGACTGCCTTCAAATTAGAACACTAGATTTTTCTTGCCTTTAAATCTGAACTGAAACATCAGCTCTACCAGGGTCTTGAACCTACTTTCCTTAGAACTGGAACTACATCATTGGCTTTCTGGGGTCTCCGACTTGCCAGTTCACCTAGTAGATCTTAGGTTATCAGCCTTCATAATCATGTGTACCAAACGCTTCTAATAAATATCTTCATTTCCCATTGGTTCTGTTTCCCTGGCAAACTGTAATACAGATAGATAGATTGATAGATAGCCACACACATATGAAAGTAAATATATATTCATGTATAGTTAATTGTCTGTCTTCTCTTCCACTAAAATGTAAGCTCCATGATAGCATGGAGTTTTGTCTTTCTTGTTCATTGCTGTATTCTCAATGCATTGTATGAGAAGACTGCATGTAAATAAATGAATATATGTATATATATATATACATATATATATATATATATATGTATATATCCTGAATATTAGCATCTGCAGGTTATTTCTGCACAATGGTAAAACACATTTTTAAACAGTCTGCAATTTCATATCATTTTCACTGAATTCCATGCAAGCAAACTATATGGGAAAGTAAAGAAATGGAATTATGTGTGTGATAGTAGAAAATTCTGGATATAGTCATTTCAGTAATTTTGCTCATCTTTGGCAATAATTTCCCTCACAACATGGCTTATGTAATTATCTAAAAGCTGTGTTTCTGAAGCAGCTGAAAAGAAATACAATAAAATGTCATAAGCAATTCTAATGGATCACACAGTCATGGCCAAAGGGAATGAAAGCAAATATACTTGTTTATGCTTTGATGATGTAAATAGTCAATATTTCAGACTTGAATTAATCATTTTTAGCAGGGGCATTGCCGTAATCCTTTAAGAATCTATCTAATTGTGTGGAGCTGCTGCAAACCATTATATCATTATTAGTCTTAAAGATTTCTCTCTTGACTCAAAAACTAGATTATGGTACTTAGGAGAAATGACCTGCCTATATCCCCTTGCACATTGTAGACCCTCAATGAGTTTATATTGGACATGGTAATGATATTGATAGTAAATGCAACCCCCGTGCCAATAAGCATGTCAGAACTGCTTTTTGCTTAAAATCCTCCAAAGTCTTCCCTACCAAAGAAAGTACAAATTATTCAGTGTTGTAGTCAGTGACCTCTTCCGTTTTTCCTCTTACATTTTATATCTCTCACTACTCTATTTTCCTAATGCACTAACCATATAAAATACTTCTTGTTTCCTGAGCATGATCCTTTTTTTTTTTTTTGTCATCTCTGTATCTTTATTACACTGTCCCTTCCATTTGAAACAAACAAACAAACAAACAAACAAACAGACAAAGCCCTTTCCCACTACTTCTGGTGCAATCAGCTCTTGATGATAAGAGGCTATATTGAAAGCTATGTTGTCAGCCTTTCTTAATTCTCTCAATAAAACTGCATTCCTTCTTTTAAAAATCCAAAATTTATTCCATTCTTAAATATTATTTCAAAGCAAATATAATAAATAGATATTTAATTAAGGCTTCAAATCCTTAATAAAATTCATATTTTGAAATTTCACTACCAAATTGGGTGCCCACAGGTATCTGTTGAATTGGGTGCAGGAAATAACGGAACCATCTCAAGACATCAGGAAAGTTCTCCAAATAATTTAAAGAAAAAATTTTCTTGTCTCTGGCTCTGATGGAAAAGTTTCAACTTATGTATCAGGATATTCAAAAAGAAAATTCATGTTTACAAATACACTAATACTGAATAAGAATGTAAGCAGGATCTTGATAATGTTTTTAATGTATCCCCATTTCCTTTATTTTTCTTTCTAACAAGGCTTCTATTTTCTTATATTATAGCATATGCCACAGGGCACAAAATGTTCATGATTCTGTCTTACTATAAGCTTATTGGTACTAAACATTCCCTTTGGTTCTTATTATACAGCAAACACCTGGCATAGTGCATTGCATATATTAGTTTACCGAAGTAGAAATCCATGGTGTGGATAGGGCACCAATTTTGAATGACACAGATCATGTCATTAAAACTTGGTCCCCTCACTTAACAATTGTGCTATTTTGTTCAGATGCTACTTTGATTTTATTTTTCATTTTTTTAATGTTTATTTTTGAGAGAGAGAGTAAAAGAGAATGCAAGTCGGGGGGGGGGTAGAGAGAGGGAGACGCAGAACCCCAAGCGGGCTCCAGGCTCTGAGCGGTCAGCACAGAGCCCGACGTGGAGCTCCAACTCATGAACCATGAGATCATGACCTGAGACCAAGTCAGACGCTCAACTGACTGAGCCACTCTAGTGCCCCATTTTTTTTTTTTTTAGTTTTTAAATGTATTCTTATGAGTTATTTTGCTTAGACACTAATTTACAATTTCTTGATGAATAAAATGAGGACAAGACAAGCAAATGTCTCAGAAGATTGCTGTGACACGTCAGGTGCCTATCCTGGCATCTGACACGTGAGAAGTGCTCAGGGAACCTTAGCTACTGTGTAGCACACGGGGGTGGAAAATGTGGACTCTGGTGTAAGCGACCTTGGTTCCAATGCCAGCCCCATGAGGCTAGCTGGGTGACATTGGGTACATTGCCTAACCTCTGGGGCTCGTCTGGATACCTGTAAAAATAGAGATGATAACAGTTTATATGTTACAGAGTTTTTCTGGGAATTAATTGAACTACACAGCGATGCACTTAAAATAGCCCTCGGTGCACTTTATAAACATTTTTATTATTTATTTAAAAATTGTGACTTGGGGCTTTATCTACATACATACTTTCCAAACTATGAAAATAGATTTATTTTTTTTCAATAATTTTTTAAGGTGTTTATTTATTTTTGAGAGAGAAAGGGAGAGAAGTGGGGGAAGAGCAGAGATAGAGGGAGACAGAGGATCCAAAAAGTAGGTTCTGTGCTGACGGCACAGAGCCTGATGGAGGGCCCGAACTCATGAATTGTGAGATCATGACCTGAGCCAAAGTCGGAGGCTCAGTCAACTGAGCCACCCAGGAGCCCCTACAATAGATTTATTTTTATATGTACTTTCCAATCTATTGCAAAATGCTAAAATGTATGTATGCATCCATTACAACTTTATTTCATTCTCTCAACAGTTACCTAACTGGCCTCCTGATTTCCTATTTTTCTTCCTCTCCAATCAATCCTCTCTCTTTCTCTTAGGTGGTCTCTCTGATTACGTCACTCCCTCTTTAAAGTGCCTCAGTGACCTCTTGCATAAATAGTTTTCTTGGCTTAAGTAAGATACACACTCTATTATTTGGTTCCTGTATTCCCTTTGTAATAACTTTCTAATCACATTATGTTTCTCCCTCATTCCCTACGTATCATTCCTACACCTTTGAACTTTTGCATGTTATTTCTTCTACTTGGAATCATTTTTTGTCATGTCTTATTTTGCCTGATTAACTTGTATCCAGCCTTTCAGACTCAGCGCAAATGACATTTCCTCTGCCACTTTGTTAACATAAGCCCAGTTAAGCAACCTGTGGTAGAAGAATGTTCCGAACAGACCACTGATATTTGTGTTTGCCGTATTGTCTGTGTCTCCTTTCAACCTGTGAACTCCTCAACATCAAGTGTGGAGCCTTAATTACCTTTGTATTTAAAATACCTTCTAAAATGACAGTTGTAAATAGGTTTCTATCGAAATAAAGAAGAATGGATGGTCTTTGAAATTACGCAAGACTTCTTAAATAATACTGATGCGTATGCTTTTCTAAAATTTTGTAGCCTTAGTCTTCAATCCATTGTGAAACACATAGATGCACCATTCCACTTATATCCCATCAGGTCCTGAGGGATGCACTTTACATACATGAGAAAATTTGATGCAAATTTAAATAGACTCTCTGGTGTAAGGAAATTATGTGTAAGCGATATTTTAATATGAAACTAAATGCTCACATAACATTGTGGAAATAAAAACATGAATCAAATTCTACAGATAAGACCAATATGACTGAGAAGAGCTCTGAGGGTATTTTTCCTCCAATGCCAAAACACGACTGGTCAATTCACTTAATCTGATGAAAACTCAAATAAGCCATTTTTACCTCAAAGCACCAACAGGCCATGAGGCAGAAAGAAAAAAGGGGCCAGTTTTCAGATCAGAGAACGTGGCCAGAATTTATGTCTTTAGACTAAAAATTGCTTAATAGGATCTAAGACCCTGTCACAGAAGGACGTAATATGCTATAGAATACATTTACCTTTTAAAATATGTGCAATACTTTCCCAAACTATATTTAAATTATGGCGGCCGTTGTATTTACAGAAGAGCTTCCTGAAATCAGTGGATCATTATGATAATTACTCCTATCTGTTAATTAATCATGCTAAATACAACAGGCTTTGAAATTAAAGACCTCTGACAGAAGCAAACTCCTGAAACAGGTTATGTGACCCTGGATAAATTACTTACTTTTTCCAAGCCTCAGTTACCGAATGCCTCATGAGTATAATGGGCGTAATAATACCAGCTCAAGAAAATGTGGGAGATATGAAGTAAGCTATTGCACCACTGAGAAGTCTTTCAGTTGCATTAATAGAAAATCTCAGTTTAGAAGGGAAAGACTATTAATTAATACATGAGTTACTGGAATGAAACTGATCAAAATTGAGTCAAGCACCAATCACTGAGGCCATGGCGGCTAGCAAAACGGACTGTGAGTATTGACTCTGGCCCGGGTTGCATGTGTTCCCGATATCATTTGAGGTTCATTTAGAGAAACAGAGCCACATAACCAATGATCTCTAATAGGCCAGGGATTTGGAACTGGGTTAGACAGTCTCTGCAAAGCTGTTGTTTTTACGTTGTGTGAGGATGATGGGCTTGAAATGAGAAGGCAAGCAGTGAGGGAGGCTAGATGAATGTACAGAGCAGGCTAGAGCACACAAATACAAACCGAGAGCCCAGGAGGACAGACCAACGCCGCTGTCGGTCCTTCCTTCCTCTGCGGCTGTGTTCGAGGAAGTCCTTGGGAGGACATGACCTCCAGTTGAGGTCACGTGTATCCACGTCTCCAATCAGAGACTCCTCCTGCCTCGTCTGTCCTTGAGATGCAGGTTCTGCTCACTGCTTCCCCAGTGGGAGCCATGCCTGCAAACTCCACAGGGGCAGCTGGAGACAGCGCTGTGTTGTTGACGTCTCTGGATGCAGCTGGTGGCTGAACCCAGGCAAGGTCTGTCACAAACTGTGACGATTCTAGTGGTGGAGGCGGAGGCCCACTGGTCTTGCGGCCCCCAAGACAAGCCCGGGGTGTAAGTTTCCATACTTATCAAACCCACCACCTGCCATTCTGGAGCCTCTGCCTTCTTGCTTTGGTCTCCAAGTATGGGGACCAGTTTCACATCTCACCTCAGAAGCTCCCAAGTTGCAGACTAACCAAGAGGCATCCATGGGAGAAATCCCAAGTTGGCCTCTCTGGGGGAAGGGTGCCCTGTATGTCAGATGCTTGGGGCTTGCTGCATAAATACAAGGTGCATACCAAATACAGCTGGTATGATGGGCTCATTTGCGGAGATGCACAGAGTGTGCTGTGGCTGAGAAAGAGACTGACTGGCTGCAGGGAGGGCTGGCCTCTGCCATGGGCAGTTCCTTGGGACACCAATGCCCAGCTAGAGGCAGAAGTGTGAGCTAGCAAGGGAAGAAGAGCTGAGATCAGAGAAGGACATTCATGTGTCCACTACTCTGCGGGCTTCAGAGCTGGCGGACAAGGTGGGAGAGCAGAATAATCAGTTGGAAACTTAGCCTGCCGTTGTGTAAAGCTAGGAGGGCTCCAGCTGCCACAGACTAAGTTCTGAGCAAGTGAGACACAGCCTGATTGGGACACTCAGAGGTGGAGTCCCTGGGAAAGTGAGGAGAGCGAAAGGAAGGATGCTGTGCTGATTGACAGTGAAATAGACTGACCACCTCCTGCAGGCAGATCCTTACTACAAGGAAAAGCAAAAGCACAGCAACAACAACCCCAGTCCTCCACCCTCAAGAATCTGTCTTTTTGACCTTACACTTGTGCTGCTCCAGTGGTGTCAAGTCAAGTCAAGGGATGGGCACCTGATGGCAACGCCTCTCATACACTTGTATGCACAGCAAAAGATTCAATATGATAGGTGTATGGGTATATTATAGAAGCCCGGGTCTTCCTCAATGAGATACACGCACGCGCGCGCACACACACACACACACATCCCTGACCCAGGAGTCAGAGAACCTGTAGACAGATTCAGCAAAACTTTGCCCCATTGCAAACCTAATGCTCTTTCAACCTGAATAAGTGAATCAGCAGATCAACAGCGCTATGAATGAGCTATCCAATGGCTGCTGCTTCATTTCTGCCTTCCAAATCTCCCAAAGATCTTCCGTGTGGTGCTCTAATGAGAAAGATCCAATAAAGAGAATTATGGGAAATGTAGTTCATCCTAGCCAAGTGGACTTACTGTAGAGCCTCCAGTGAAGCCTTAGAGCTGGGTTGGGAATCAGACCCCTCAAGCATCGAGGCGCAGACAGGATTCTGTTTTTACTGAGAGGACGGATAATGTGCCTGTGGTTGCCAGATGGCATGGTATCTCCAGTGGATCTATTTAAACAGTCCAAGGTTGACCTTACTATACAGTAGACATGATATATAAAATGAGCAAACAGACCTTCAAAACACACCTTTGATTTACAAACTGTTACACAATCTAAAATGTATTCAGTGACTACCATCTGGTCACTTATGGGATTCATTTATGCAAAAAAAAATAATTGATTTTTTTTTTAATGTTTACTTATTTTTGAGAGAGAGAGAGAGAGAGAGAGAGAGAGAGAGAGAGAGAGAATATGAGCATGGGAGGGGCAAAGAGAGAAGGAGACACAGAATCCAAAGCAGGCTTCAGGCTCTGAGCCGAACTCACGGAGCTTGAACTTGTGAGCTGTGAGATCGTAACCTGAACTGAAGTTGGACGCTCAACCGACTGAATCACCCAGGTGCCCCAATATGTATTCTTCAAATACAGAAATTATTGTATCATTACCACAAACTTCTTAGCCAGCTTCCTCTAACCTACGTTTTATTTGTATGGTTCAGTGTGGGGTGATGTCCCTCATTAATGTGACGTGAATCTTAGTCCATTGGGGTGAACTACAAAGCATAAAATAAAGGATAACACTGTTTTGTTTTTTTTAAATCTTCTGGATCCCAAGATTAAGCAAGGACAATAAATAATATTCATAAAATGTCTGCTCTCTGCATTCCCACAAGCAAATTGGCATTTTAATTATGGAAATCTTCTTCATAACCATCTTCTCTCCATGAAAACAGTCATTTGACACATTAGTGCATGTATAGGTCCATTATAAAACCTAAATACTTCCATTAGATAAAAGCTAAAATGATTATGAAAAATGTTCTTTTTCTTCCCAAGTATTCTGAGTCAAACACTCAATAGTACAATATGTTTCAGGTTAATTAGTTTAATCCAGTTTTAATTAAGTTCATGTTTCCATGCCAACAAATGGTTTTTAAATTGTTGAAATCTTGCTGTTTCAGAATATGATAAAATTAATTACCTAAGAGCATTTGACTCATTTTTTTGGAAGCAAGAAGTGCAAGTTTAGCATCACTATAGCAATGACTTTAATATTAGCGACAAGTCATGATAAAGAACTTTGAAAAAAAAAAACTGCTCTGTACTATAAGGTTTACTTTTATATTCCAAATTTTGCATGTGTAATTTTACGAATGCACCCCTACTTGGATTATATTTGATTTTATAAAATTAGGTATACAAGGAGACACAAACACAGGCACACATGTGTATGGACTAGATATCAGTCTCAAATCATCCTCCCTTCCAAGCATAAAAAGCCTATATTCTGGAAGTTCTATACTATACTTGTACATTCAAATGGTAGATTAAGACTAACAGCCAAATGGTGACTTTGGCCTAAACTATAAAGTCTCTCATGGACATGCTTATAAAAGAGGTAAAATTCTCAATCTGAGGTAAGGACCAACGTGATTTATAAATGCCTAGAAATAGGGTTATACTAGTTGAAAAACTTTTATGGACTCTAAGAATTTTACTTTTATATTTTTCCTGCCTTTTCTCAGAATATCCTTGTTTTCATCAGGACCAAGTAAGGAAATGAAAACCTTATTAGTTATTTCCACAGAAATGCTTTAAGGCGGGAACTTGTTACCCAGCTATGAAGCCTGAATACATAAAGGGAGCGCTCAGGAACTCAGAGGTAATGACTTTGTGAAACAGCCATCATCTCTAGGGACGGAGGAGAAAGGGACGGGGACATAGAAGCTCAGAAGAGGGGCCCCTTCAGACTCTGATGAGGGGGGTTTATCTGGCTGCTGCTAGTACCTCTGAGAGGATGCCACATGGCTAGTTCTGGAAGCACTGAAGGATCCCGGAGGCTGGAACAAACTGAGGATGCTTGGACAAATTGCTCTAGCTGGGGTGAAGCATTGCCACTCTTAGGGACCTTGCAAGGAGCAGCACAAAATGAGAGATGATAATCCCTCCTTTCCATTGTCTTCCTTTCCTATTTTTAATCTTCTCAGTCAGTGCCTTCTACTGGCCGAGTCTACCGAGGCTCCGGCTCACAAAGAAAAACCACGATTTTAGTGTCAAACACGTTTACAGAGTGTTGGCAAATGTACTTAGAGGGAGACTATAAAGCTAAGACAATAGGTAAATGGCCCGCGCCTTGAAGCTGTAATTTATTTTCCTTAGCTGGTCTGTGGGTTTCTCTCTGGCTTTAGAAGCTTCTCTGTTCGTCCTGGAGTTTTCCAGTTTGCTTGAAATTCCTCACTTAGCCCTAACTTTCCGCTTTGCATTGAAATTCCAGGTCTTTTTCATCAAATCAATGTTTATGGGCCACTCCTCCATTTCATCTGGTATTTTTAGACGTAAACTATATTCCAGCTTTTGCCACCTCGGGACATCTGCCCACTGAAAATTTTCAAACAATGCTAGAGGAATCCATTGATTTTGTACTCTTCTCGTGTAAATGATAAGATGGAGACGGCGGGTTTATAGAGGGAAAAATATGAACTTTAGATTTATCAGAAATCAGGAATGAGAAACAAAAACATATAGAATGTAAGCGATGGGTGATACATGATGCTAGGTGGTTTCTCCGATTTGACCTGGTGTGTGATAGTGAGCGAACATTTACATTTATTCATTTAAAAAAAGGGGTAACGATACCTGCGCTGCTCTGCTTATAGATTGTTACGAGGGTAAAGGAAAATTAAAACCGTAGGAGTGCGTTGTAAACAGGAAGAACCTAGCAGAAATGAGAGGTACGTGAAGGTGTCTGTAGATGGGGAGAATAATTACACAAAATTATACTGGTATCCATTTTAGGGCAATCAATCTAGAGTTACCTGGAAAAAAAAATAGCTTATTGACAAATGAATGCCTGAAATTTACTATATCTGCTCTTGTGACTTTCAGTTTGGGATTCGTACTTAATACCACACTTTCTTTGCAATAACTTCACATGTGGCCTGTTTCATCAATGCAAAGCCACACAGCCTCACACTGCATCTCAATCGCAACCCAGATGATGCGTACCTATTCTTGGAGGCGTTTTCCAAAAAATCCTGAGGTAAATTTTGCACACACTCCAAGAACCCGCATTAACTTATATTACTCTCAGGATATCACGAGAATTTGATGATAGCTCACCTAGCCATGTTTATTTGATGTAAAAATAAACATTCTGATTTATTAATATCGGTCATTACGTTTCGAAAGAGAAAAAAAATTAACAAATATTGAGTTGTGGAGAATGAGGGATTAATTCGGGGGGGGGGGTGGATAAAATAATGTAACTCAATGGATCTTTCCTTGGTATTTCTTTACAAGCCAATACAGATGGCAACTTTCAGAAGAAATCCTGAGACTATTTCCCAGAAAGACTAATGAGAAATTTATCAGGTGTTTGAGGAGAAAAATAAATATCAACTTTGAACACAAGTTACACATTTGTCCCAAAGTTCTGTGTTGAAAACAACGTAAACTTGTGGGTATATGATGATCGAACATTCGGGATAAAGAAGCAATTGACAGTACTTGATTTTGGGAGAATATAACTCTTTGTCTCTGCATTGCAACTTTTGAGCCCTAAAACAGAGAAAGTCACATAAAGGGGTCTGGCTTGGGTCACTTCGCAAAGCGTCCTTATAAGAAAAGATAAGATTAATGTGCTTACTTAAGAGAAGCTTCTCATCTGGAGCAGTCCTGAATATTAATGAACCGTCAGCTTTGCTCTCTTCATGGGAATATATTTGCTTGAATAGTTCATTCCACCAGAAATATAACTTGCATCCTGATTGGTGAGACACCTAAAGAGCTAAGTCAGGGACATTGCTCTCAATGGAAGCGGTGCCTGAAAAAAGACCACAAAATAGGACAGTGAATATTTGAGATGGGCTTATGTATAACCACTTCAGGAATAAGCTGACACATGGCTGCAATAAAATTCAGAGTCAAAAATAGAGTCAGATCAGCATTATGCTAAGTTAAATCACTGCAGTGAAATGAGAATAAATAACAATGTGCTCGGAACAAGATGACCTTCGGGAATCATGGTTTTAGTGAATCGTTCCAGATCACAAAGGCATTTCAATATCATGAATTATCAAATTTAAATAAAAAATAGAAGAGCATGCTGAAGTAGAAAAATAATACTTCATGCAGAGAGGACTGTGAGTTTCTCTTTTTTGGATTATGTCAAAAATAAGATTGTATTTGAACTTAATTGTTGACCTACATATTATCATATCAAAAAGCCAACCAACTACAGTATCTATATATTAAGAGAAAAATAAATCAAAATGTACTTACAGAATTTCTCATACATGGTTTATTTAATTGAGAAAACTTGTATTATTGTTTGTAGATATTCACAAAAACGGCTACAAATATCTTATGAATATTTTATGAAATGGTAGTGCTTGGATAATTGAAATATAGCGTATGGTAAAGTTACCTTAGAGATTATGCTGGCCAACTCTGATTTAAACCAGTCCTTGCAAAAATATATTCCAGAGACTACCAATCCTAAAAAGTGCTACACACACACACTCACACACACACACACACACACACACACACAGATGAGTACAAGACAAACTAAAGAAATAATTGGTAGATAGTATCAATGACAATACTTTGAGGTATTATACAATCGTTTTACAAGGCGATGTAGGTAAGCTATGTAGGAGACTACTCTGTATTATTTCTTACTATTGCATGTGAATCTACCATTATTTCAACAAAACTTTCCATTAAAAGTAAAGCAATTGCAAATTTGCAACAAGGCTTCTATGAGCATTTTCATTACTACATTTCTGGTTTTGCAAAGATACGAAGTTCTAGCTGGGGCGGAATATGAAGTTCTGAGAAACTTACTTCTCCACCTGTGGAAGATTCCTTAAGCAAAACGGTCAATTCAAAGTGAGAAGGGTGGCTATAAATTCATGAGATGAGCTGCCAGACAGTCATATAAAACCTCTCTCTGTGAGGTTTTCCAGGAGATTCTAGATAACTCTTTTCCCTAACTGGTTAAACTAATATTTCTTAACAGGTATGAAATGCAGTATCAGTAACACAAGACATAATAAATAGATGTGAAGAGAAAACGTTTTTACATTGCACAATTGGATGTGGAATCAATAAAAATTAAACATTTCTTTAATCTAGGCATGTACAGAGACTAATTTTAGTGTTCATTTTTAAGTTCCAAAGAAGGAGATAAAAATTATAAATCCTAAAAAAAAATAAGATTGTGTGTGTTTGTGTGTGTGTGTTTAGTTCTATACAATTTTATTAAATGTGTTTGGTTCCATGTATCTGCCACTATGGTCAGCATATTGGCTAGCTCCATCACCATAAGTGTCCTTCCTTTTGCTCTATAATCACATCTACTACTCCAACCCTTTGTATAATTCTCTGGAAACTCATCCAAATGCTGTGTATAAAAAGTTTGGTTATTTTATGGCTGACTGGTATTCCATCATAGTATTATTAACTATCTATGGAAGAATATCTAGACTGATTCCATATTTGAGCTACTATGAATAAAACTTCTATGAACAGTTTGTTCAGATTTTTCTATAAACATAAATTTCCTTAGAGTGCAGTCCCTGGATTGCATAATTGTTCCTTCCCTCCTCTTTCCTCCCTCTCTCTCTTCCACATTCCCTCCATTCCATTCCTTCCTTCCTTCCTTCCTTCCTTCCTTCCTTCCTTCCTTCCTTCTTACCTGCTTTCTTTCCTATTTATTCCTTCCTTCATGTCTTTTTTTTTCTTCTTTTAATGAACTGCCAACAGTTTTTTAGAGTGGCTACACAATTTTACATTTTCATCAGCAATGCATAGATGATTAGTTTCTGGAAATTATTAGTAGAATTTGTTATTGTCACTATTTGATGATATGTAGTGATATTTCATTGTGTTATTAATTTGCATTTTCATAATGGTTAATGATGTTGAACATCTTTTCATATGTTTATTTGATATGTATACATTATCTTCAGTAAAATTTCTATTCATGCTTTTTGCCCATTTTTTTGTTTGGATTGTATGAGATATTTATTTATTTTTTATTTTTTTTCAACATTTTTATTTATTTTTGGGACAGAGAGAGACAGAGCATGAACGGGGGAGGGGCAGAGAGAGAGGGAGACACAGAATCGGAAACAGGCTCCAGGCTCAGAGCCATCAGCCCAGAGCCTGACTCGGGGCTTGAACTCACGGACCGCGAGATCGTGACCTGGCTGAAGTCGGACGCTTAACCGACTGCGCCACCCAGGCGCCCCGAGATATTTATTATTAAGATATGAAGGTTTCTTATATATTCTGGATATGGTCTTGAGACATGTACATGGTTTGCAATTATTTTCTCCTCATCTGGTGTTTATCTTTTCATCCTCTTTGTATGAGCTTTTACAGAGCAAAGTTTTTTTTTTTTTATTTTTATAATATCCAATTTATGAATTGTTCTTTTTTCTGGGTAGTAGTTTTCATGTCAAGTCTAATAATTCTTCACCTAGCTCTAGATTCTAAAGATAGTGTCCTGTTTTTAAATAAAGCTTTATTATAGCTTTAGATTTTCAAAGTCTGTGACCCACTTTGAGTTGTTTTTGGGTAAGGTGTGATATTTAAATCAACATTAATTTTTTTGTCTATGAACATCCAACTACTCCAGCATTATATGATGGAAAGTCTATCCCTCCTTCTTCGAATTACTTGAAGTCCTGCCAAAAATCAGTTTGATTCTCTATTCTCTGTCTTTATGTTCTCTATTCTGTGTCACTGATTATGTGTCTACTCCTCTGATAATACCATAAGCACTTGATTATTACACCTTTCTGGGAAGTCTTAAGATTGGGTACAGTGCTTTCATCTGCTTCTTTATCAAAATAGAATAGATAGTGTAAGGCTTGTGCCTTTCCATATACATTTTAGAATAAATGTTTCTATGTCAACAAATAATGTGTGTAGGGGATTGACAGGAATTGCTGTAAATCATACAGAGAATTGATATTTTATTTTTTTTTATGTTGGATTTTTTCATTCATGACCACACTGTCATTCTGTCTTAGGTCTTCTTTGATTTCTTTCACTGGCATTTCTAATTTTCAGCCTACAGATCCTATGCATGTTTTTTTAGGTAATACTTACATATTTTATTTCTTTAGAGTGATTCTAATTTTGTGTTTTAATTTCAGTTTTCATAAGTTCATTGTTATTAAGTAAAAATGTAATAAATCTTAGTATGTTGACCTCATATCCTGCAAACTTTCTGAGTTCATTAATTATTTTAGGGGTTTTTGTTTGTTTTTTATCTCTTTGGACTTTAACTTAGATAATTATGCCATCTGTAAACGGAGATGGTTTATGCCTTTCTATTCAGTTTGTCTTGTGTTTCTTTGTCTTGTCTTATTGGAGCGGGTAGAACTTCCAGGATAATGTAAATAAGAGTAGTGAGAGCAAATATCCTTGCCTTCTTCTTAATCTTAAAGGAAAAACATTCAATCTTTCACCATTAAGTGTAATAGTGGCTATAAATTATTGCAGATGCCCTTTATCAAGTTAAGGAAATTTCCCTGTAATGGTGTAGTAAATAATGCTGAAAATATTTATCACAATGTGTATTGAATTTTGCTAAATGCTTTTACCAGAATATTTTATAGGATTATTATTATTTTATAGGATTTTATAGGATTATGTGATTTTTTTCTTTAGCTTGTTTATATTATGGATTGAATAGATTGATGTTTTAAGAAAAATTTTAAATATTTATTTATTTTTGAAAGAGAGAGAGAAAGATACAGAGAGAAAGAACAAAGGGGCAAGGGATAGAGAGAGAGGAGACATAGAATCCAAAGGAGGCTTCAGGCTCTGAGCTGTCACCACAGAGCATGATGTGGGACTTGAACCCACAAGCTTTGAGATCATGACCTGGGCAGAAGTCAGATGCCTAACTGTCTGAGCCACCAGGGGCAACTGTCTGTGCCCCTGAATAGATTGATTTTTAAATATCCAATCATCTTTGCATTTCTAGACTAAATCCCAGTTAGTCATGGTATAAAATTCTTTTAATATATTGCTGAATTGTATTTGCCAATGTGTTGTTCATAATTTTTTGTCTATGTTTTTTGTTAAATATTAGTCTGTACTTGTTTTTTGTCTGTTTGTTTGCTTTTGTACTTCTTTGACTGTTTTTGATATAAGTGTAATCCTAACTTCATACAATGAATTGGGATTTTTTCTCTTCTATTCTGTGTTCTGGAAGAGATTGTGTAGACATTGTCTTAATTGTGTTAATTCTTTATTAACCAGTAGGTAGAGTTCCGGTAAAACCATCTTGGCTTGGAAATTTGTTCTTCTGGAATTTCTAAAATATATATGCAATTATTGTAGTAGTTATAGGAATATTGAGACTATTTCATCTTGATTACATTTGGGAAGTTTGTGTTTTTTGAGGAATTTGTTCTTCTAAACTGTTGAGTTTATAAACACGCATGGTCATAGTGTTGTTCCCTTATTATTCTTCTGATGGTTGCGGAACCTGAGGTGATATCCCCTATATCAGTTCTGATATTGGTGACTTGTACATTAGCATCTTCTCCATTTTTTATTTTTTTTCAATCTTCCTAGAATCTTATTAATTTTGTTGATTTTTTTTGAAGAAACAACTTTTGTTTAAGTGGTTTTGCTATTGTTTACCTATTTTTAATTACATTAATTTCTGTTCTTACGTTTAATATTTCTTTTATCCTTCTTGCTTTAATTTCATTTTATGCTTCTTTTTTCTAGTTTCTTCGGGTATTAGCTTAGGTTGCTATACCCTCCATATTTCAGTATATTGTGCTTCCAATCTTATATATATTTTTTCTATTTCTTTTGAGACTTCTTTACTCATGGATTATTTAGAAGTGTGTTTAATTTTCAGGGCGCCTGGGTGGCTCAGTAGGTTGAGCGTCTGACTTCGGCTTAGGTCAGGATCTCGCAGTTTGTGAGTTTGAGCCCCGCGTCTCGCTCCATGCTGACAGCTCAAAGCCTGGAGCCTGTTTCGGATCCTGTGTCTCCTTCTCTCTGTCCCTTCCCCACTCATGCTCTGTCTCTCTCCATCTCTAATAAATGATAAATGTTAAAAATTTAAAACAATGAACTGTGTTTAATTTTCATATGTTTAGAAGATTTCCTGTTTTATTTTTTCTTTTACTGACTTTTTGATCTCATTATGATTAGAGAACACACTCTACATGATTTGAATTCTTTTAAAATTGTTGAACTTCCTTTTATGGTCCAGGACATGGTTTACCTTAGGGAATGTTCCATAAGTACATGGGGGGAAAAATGTATTCTGATCTTTTGAATGCAAGATTCTATACATTTCAATTGGATCCATTTGTTGACTTGCTGTGCATTTCTTCTATATTCCTGCTGAATACATGCTGAAGTCCTCAGCCATAATTGTGGATTTTTTTTTGTTTTGTTCTTTCACTACCTCCGTCAAATTTTACGGCCTCTATTTTGAGACTCTATTGTTAGATGTGTGAACATTTAGGATTATTACGTTTTCCTGGTGGCTTGGTCCTTTTATTGCAAAGTAGTGTCTTTTTGCTAGTCATTTTTATTGAATCAGATTTTATTGAATCAATTTTATTGAATCAGATATTAAATATAGCTACTCCTACTATTCTTGGGTTAACGTTTGCATAGTATATTTTCCCATATTTTATTTTCAACCTATTTATGTCATTGAATTTGAAATGAATTTCTTCCAAGCAACATATAGTTGCCCCTACCCTTTCTTTGTTATTCTCACAATCTCTGTCTTTTGGCTGATGTATTTACACCCTTTACATTTAAGATAATTATTGTTATGTTAGCATCTAAGTAGGCCATTTATCATTTGTTTTCAGTTTCGTTCCTCTGGTTCTTACTCCTCTGGGTTTTACTTGTGGTTTGCTGGAATACTTTAAAGATTCCCTCTTGAGGTATTTATAATATTTGTGAAGGTATGTCTTCGAGGTTTTTTTCTTATTGTATTGGCTGCTCTGAGTATTACAGTATGTGAATGTGACATAACAATCTGGTATCGACATTTTAGTACTTTGAGTGAAGTGTGCCTTTACCTTACTCCACTTTTAATATCATTTTTTTGAGTATATCACATGGGTTTACATTTTATTTTGTTTCAATCATAAAGTATCAGTTATAAAAGTTATGGGGATAGACTATTGTATGTATTCATATTTCTGTTTTTTCTCTTAGTCCTCTTATACCTGATGTTCCAAGCACTTAACCAGTATCCTTGTCTAGAACACTTGCCCAGAAATAATTTACATACATTACCTCATTTTCTCTATAGTAGTGCTGTTTTAAATTATTATATGTGAAGCACTTAAAGCAGTGACTTACACATAGAGAGAGCTCAGTAAATGTTTATATCATTGGGTTTAGCTTCTGTTCACTCTTCAAACTTCTCTACCATATTTCATTATTTATTGTTACATACCACCAACATTAAATAATGTTCTATTTTCCATTTATGTCTGTTTTCTTTATGCCGCATGTACATAGCTTGTTTCTTTAATCTACCCAAGTTTCCCATTTGTCACTTTCTTATTCATTTTTCAAGATTATTTCAAGTATCGCGGCATTTGTATTTATACAGGGAGCACTTCCCAGGGCCGTCTACGTCAGGTGATTGAGTGAAGCACAGGTACAGAGGCCTAGTTATTTAGTCTGGCTGGAAAACAGCTCTGATGGGCCATATTAGAGTCTCCCATTAAGCTGATTGAGGCTTTGTTGGGTCTGCATACAAGTCTGATTTCTTCTCACAAACATTGTTTTCTTTTTTAAACTTTTGGAAGTGTTGATTCCCAATACTTACCTTCCACCTCAAACTCTCTTTCAGTTTTTATATCCAGAGGATCCAAACTGTGACAAAATGTGACTCTAATCAAGTGATTTGCATTTCAGGCAGTGAATTAATGTGAACAAGCAGTGAAAACATCAGGAATTTAGACACGCCAGAACCCCGGTTATTGTGGCAGGAGCCGGCAGGCATGGTGAACACATTAAGGGCTCAGGAATCAAACCAGATCACAGAACCTGAACATGATTTCTAGAATCTTCCAGAGAGGAAAGGTCTAATGTGTTTGATCTATCCCCTGATGACAACAACATTGGTAGGATAAGGATAAAAAAAACAAGCATTTGGAATTCGATTTCAATTTTTAAAGATAGTATTTAAACAAATAGTACGGTTAACTATGGACTGATTGATGAACACAACAACAACAACAACAAAAAGTAAGCCATTGATAATTGGCGTCTTAAATTTGATGGGTGAGTCTGGCTTTGGGGATCATACTTGTCTTTTACTGAAAACAGCTGGGGTCAGACAGGAATGGGTAGTGAGCCATGGTAATCACCATTTTTTTCCAGTCTTTGGAAAATAACATTTTAAGAAAATGTTAATAATCATATTGTTTACATGTAAAAAGGGAAGTGATAGGATGCAATTTCAATAAAAAAATATGCTAAGGTAGTATTCTGGATGACGAGGAAGAGATAGGAGCTTATCTAGCTTATGTCTAACATATGCAAGGATCATAAGGAGAGTAGTCTTTGAAACTGAGGTGGGGGGAACTCAGTACTCTAAATGGATCCAATGTTAACAATTGTTGGTCCTGGAGAAAGATTATGAACAGGGTCCATATACCATAAGTCTCAATTATTTAAAGTTATAAGTCAAGACAAGTGGCTATTAAAAAAAAACAATGATTTATCTTCTTACTCTGATAAATATAAGTCAATAACAATCTCAAATCTCAAGTGCAAGTTTAGGTAGATTTTCACATAGAAAGTGCTGATACAAGGAGAGCTAGCCCCCATTGTCTGGATTGAGAGTCCACCTCTCTTCTCTTACCATCTGCATTGCTGCACAGTGAAGGGTGTTTCATGTGCCCATATAAACGTTCTAGTTCATGTGTCCAAGCTTCAGCCACAACCCCAGAGAAATAAATACCCCCTTAGCTACTCTTGCTTGTGTGTTGCCACCAGGTACATGATGTGCCCTTGGGAGGATGGAGCTGGGGAGGCTTCCCACTGGATTAATGGAAGAAGGTATAAGGCTGTTTAGGCAAGACATGTAAGGTCGTGGGTATCTGGGGCAAGAAAGGGGAACATGTGGGCTCTGAGTAGCCATAGCCTCTTGGTTGCATGGTCCACTAAGTCCGTGGTAAGTAAGGTCATGGTTAGAATAGGGCCACAGTGGGACCCTCCGAAAGCCTCATAGAGGGAGGCTTTCTTGTCTGAGTCTATGGATAGCCTGAATCTGTTTGCCAATATTCAAATAAGGTCTATACCAGAGTCTGTCTCTCTGTCTAAGGACAGTCATTTAGTCAGTGAATAGAATCTTTCTTCTTCGATATTCAATAGTTTTCGATAAAACTATTGAAAAATAGTTTTGAATAAATAGAACATAGAGTATAGTTTTTAAAGAAGTAAATGTGTTTGCGCCTAACTCCTTTGGTAGAATTCCGGGCCGGTTTATCCCCTGTTCCCAGCGGGAATACTACAAAACTATCGAGAAAGTTCTCTAAACCACGTGACGTGTTACACTGACATTTACTTTCCTCTAATTTGCTCTCAGTGTGCCACTCAGCTTTCTCTGTTCTCAAAGGACATCCCTGAGTTTTAAATTGGCTGTTTTCTTTATTCATCATCAAAGACTAACATTGAGACAACACAGAAAATAATGTTGCATTTCAAAGCAACAGCCACCCTGTCTTCAACGGTGCTTTATTAAATGCCTCGAAGTTGTGTACCACGAGTTTTCAACTTTTCAGAGAATGACACCAATTTTTATCCACTTGCCCAGATTTTTAATAAGCAGTTTTCCTACTGATGTCTGTGTCAGAGGGTGGAGAAGTATGGTTTCTCGTTTCCGGCTGTTTCAATTAAGGGGATGATCATTATTTTGTGTACTCTAACATCTTGAATCAATCCGATGAGGGAGACTTGTGACACAGAAAGTAGCTTAGTTGACATTGATTTTAAAAAGGCAGTGATGGGGCGCCTGGGTGGCTTGGTTGGTTAAGCGTCCGACTTCAGCTCAGGTCATGATCTCACGGTCCGTGAGTTCGAGCCCCGCGTCAGGCTCTGGGCTGATGGCTCGGAGCCTGGAGCCTGTTTCCGATTCCGATTCTCCCTCTCTCTGCCCCTCCCCCGTTCATGCTCTGTCTCTCTCTGTCCCAAAAATAAATAAAAAAAGTTGGAAAAAAAAATTTAAAAAAAAATAAAAATAAAAAGGCAGTGATAATTACTCCAGATTGAGAAACCTCATCTGTTCCAACAGCAGACACCTTTCGACCAGAAAGTCCACACCATAATTTATCTACGGTTTTCCCCCTGTATTTTCTACCCACCATCCTGTGTATCTTGGGGTGTGTAGGCATAAATAATCTTCTAAGAACAAAGGGAGGAAGTGGATTCAAATGTGAATCAAGTCATCAAAGCCCCTTAAACTGCACGAACGCAATGCCGTAGAAATCATCATTCTAAATCTATCAACACTTACGTGCTATTTCCTCAATAGGAATAATTGGATGATTTATATTTCCTGCTGACTTTTAAACATGATTGTCAGTGCATAAAACAAATTAGTTTTAATAAGAACTTTCACATGAGCACACAGACATGGAGTGATGGGGACAGTAAACGGAGACCTTTAAGAAGTGTATTGATAGAGCTGTGCCAGAGAAATATTCACATAATTAAGATGATTGAGCAATGATAAGCATTCCGCTGATTATTTTTACCCGATTTCAAAATGTCAACTAAACTTATTAATGAAAAACACGCGGTCTTTAAAACAATGAGTTCGTTTTTCACCAGAGCTGAAATGTTAGTCTGAGGAAAGTGAAAGCCAGTCAGACTGAAAAAGCGATAAAATGCAGACCGATTCATGTGAAATGCAAGTTTCCCTACATGACTGCACTCATTCAAATGAGTCGCACTTTACTAAAATCATTGATTTTTATTATTTTTTAAAGAGTTTATTCTAGAAATATTTTGAAAAGTGGCAACACATTTTTATAAGGCTAATTATTGTTTACAGGGACATAGTATGGGATTATAGTATTACTTTGTTATTTTATACCAACTGATTTTATTTGTGCTCATAAGTGATGGCAAAACTGACCTGACAAATAGAACTCATTAACATTATTTTATATTATCGTAATTATTATATGAACATTGGCATGGAGCAGAGAGGTTACGGTCACATGCATAGAGCCTAGTCTGTGATTCAGAGTGAGTGGCAGAACGGAAGTCAAATAAATGAAGCTGGTCAAGTTGGTTGGGGTCAAATCACAGAGTGTTTTGAAAGCAGGGTAACACTGAGGACACCATCTTGCGGGCAATACTAAGTTATTAAACCATGAGAAAAAATATGGAGAAAAATGTTCTCTCCTCAATACTGAGAAGACAAGGTTGTCATGATAACATTAAATCACATATGTGTCCATATGATAGGCTTCTGTTTCTGGAATCTTTTAGTAGGAAACACTTTAGTCATTACATAAGTGATTTGTCTTCATTAGTTGAAGACCCAGGCTATTAGATGAAACAGCTGGGAATGGATTACAGATGTTTGATGATTTTTCTATATTCCTCTATATTTATTCTATATACCAATATACGAATCACTAAATGTTTTGCAAAAATGACATTTTATATATTTATATCAAATAAGTTACACATTATTCTATATGTATTCTATATATCTATATCTATCTATCTAGATAGATATCTATCTATCTATCTATCTATCTATATTTATATCTGTCTTATATATTTATATCTATCTTAGATATTTATCTTATATATTTATATCTATCTTATATATCTTAGATATCTATCATCTATCTATATATATCTTAGATATATATCTCTCTCTATACATATATCTATATATCTTAGATATATAGATATCTTAGATATTTATATCTATCTTATATATTTCTATCAAATAAGTTACACATTATTCTATATGTATTCTATATATCTATATCTATCTATATAGATATATGTCTATATATATCTATCTATATTTATATCTATCTTAGATATTTATCTTATATATTTATATCTATCTTATATATCTTAGATATCTATCTATCTATCTATCTATATCTATATATCTTAGATATGTATCTATCTCTCTCTCTCTACATATATCCAAATATCTTAGATATATATATATCTTAGATATTTATATCTATCTTATATATTTATATCAAATAAGTCACACATTATTCTATGTGTATTGTATATACCTATATAGATATAATTAGATATATATCTATCTATATATCTATCTATATAGAATTCTATATATCTATATTATCTACATATAATCTATATGTATTCTAAATGTATTATTTCCTTATTGTGACATGCGTTAGTTTTGATTGAAAATGCAATTTGTTGGGGTTCCTAGGTGGCTCAGTCGATTAAGCTTCTGATTTCAGCTCAGGTCATGATCTCATGATTCATGGGTTAGAACCCCTCATCGGGCTCCCTGCTGACAGCACAGAGCCTGCTTCGGATCCTGTCTCTCTCTCTGTCTCTCTGTCCTTTCCTGCTGGCTCTCTCTCTCTCTCTCTCTCTAAACAAACAAACACTAAAAAAAAAGGGGGGGGGGAAAGAAAAAAAATTCAGTTTGTCAGAACCCAGGAGCAAAGGCTCACCAGTGAACTCTTAAGATTACTTCTCAGTTGAAACTGAGGGGTAAAGAGAAACGACTTTCTTGTTTATTACAAGAGGCTTTTTATTTCTGCAAATAAAATTCTAAACTTAATAACAGCCTCAGAGCTCCCCCTTGAAAGCCACAGAGGGTTCTACGAGGTGATGCCTTCACAGCACCTGTGATCCTCGTGTCCATCTTTGCCACCCCAGTGGATGTAAGAGGCTCTTGTCACACCCAGGGTGTACAACCTGGAAAGGAGAGAATTGAATTGATTCCTAAGGACAGAATAAGAGTTGGCTCACCTGACTGCAGACCCCTCAAATAGGGCAGCATTTGGAAAGCACACTTTCATTGAACCTATTCATGA
Organism: Prionailurus bengalensis; assembly: GCF_016509475.1. Taxonomy (NCBI): domain Eukaryota; kingdom Metazoa; phylum Chordata; class Mammalia; order Carnivora; family Felidae; genus Prionailurus; species Prionailurus bengalensis. The sequence goes on along the minus strand of NC_057344.1, from coordinate 183,684,945 downwards.
ATAGTCATCACCAGTAAGTACGGCAGTCAGTCAAGTCCACTCTTTCTCTTTCTGTCCAGCTGCTTTCTGGGCAAGGAGAGGGGACTGCTTTTCCTGTACTCCCCCTCCCACCCCCACCCTTCTCTGTCCTCTCTCCTCAAGCAAAAACGGCTCCCCACCCTTCACAGCTTCTCTCTCCCCCAGTTCGCCTCTCTGCGCCTTGTACCTGCCAAGTTCTGTGGTTCAACCTTGCAGATTGTTATGTTCATCCTCAAATCGGTTTTCTAGATGTGCAAGATGTTTGGTGTTGATCTAGCTGCGTTTCAGGGACTAGAGAGACAAACAAAAACAAAAAAACAAAACCAGTTCCATGCTGCTCGACTGTTTTGGTCCCTCCTAACTATGCCAGTTAGAAAGAAAGAGAGATTTGGCTTGTCCTGGGTGGCTCCGTCGGTTAAGCATCTGACTTCAGCCCAGGTCATGATCTCGCAGTCTGTGAGTTCAAGTCCCGTATAGGGCTCTGTGCTGGCAGCTCAGAGCCTGGAGCCTGCTTCAGATTCTGTGTTTCTCTCTCTCTGCCCCTCTCCCACTTGCGCGCTGTCTTTCTTTCTCAAAAATATATAAACGAAAAAAAAAAAAAAGAAAGAGAGGCTATTAAGCCAAAAAAGGGTCAGAAAAGAAAAGAACACTAACTCAAGATGATACTTCATATGTCAGATATATATATCTTTATCTTTATGTGTATATATATGCATGATATATATGTGTATATATGCATATATGAACAATGTAAATAATATACATAACTAAATATAAGATTTTAGAAGGACATGAAACAAACTAATAAATGGTTGCTTTGGGAGGAGGTTGGGAGGGAAATAGTATTTCAAATCATCACCAAATCAGACCTCGGATATTATGTCTCAATTATTCACCAAGACATATATAATGTTCTATTTTTATAACAAAGCGATTTTAACAAATATTTGTGTCACATGAACACAAAAGTCTTAATCACCAGCTGAGCCTCTAGCAGGCACAATCACAGGGGTTCCTTCCTCTGATATGATGGTAGAGACAAGAAGAAAATAAAAGCACACATCGGCCCTTGCCATTGTCACCATCGCCCTGCCCCAAGCCCCAATCCCTCCCCGTCCCCACTTTCCGCAGGCGGAGTCATTCACGCGTGGTTTTCCTTTGGGAAGACCTTCCAGTTCTGGGTGATCTGTGTCTGCAGTGCCTTAGTAGCAATTCGTTCTTGGGGACCACGGCTTCCTTGCATTCTTCCTGGCCTCTAGCAGGAAACGTTAATACACTTCTGCAACTTTAACAAATGTTTTAGTTGCGTGTTTGCACTTTAATTTTTTTGTGGCACTCAGGTCAAAATCCAAGGAACGTGGGGGCCAGAGGACCGAAACGTGATCTATTTGTTTATCATCTTTAATGTATTTGTTATTTCTATGGAGTAAAACGTACCAACTAGCAAGATCTTTATCAAGTGTTTTCAGTAGGCAATGTACCATGAGGAAATTTAAAACTGAACTGTCTGAAGGAGCATATTACCAAGTTAGAGTCAAAAGATACCTGCTTGGGCAAATTTGAAGATGAAATCAAAGGGGAGATGGGAGCCCAGAGACAAAGATAACAGTCTGGAGTAATGAAGAAACTCTTGTTTAAACTCAGATTAAAATATATCAGATATCGAAAGCTTCTTGCACTGGAGTTGCTTTTAGTTGGAAATATATACGTGTGTGTGTGTGTGTGTGTGTGTATACACACATTTATATATGTGTACATTTGTATATAAATATGAATATTGAGGCAATTCACCATATATATGCATACATTTTACAAACACATATATACAATGTGTATAAAATATACATTTATTACATTGAATGGCTTCAGTGTTCCATGGCATTAGTTCCCTTCTGTGTGTGTTGACTAGGACCCTGTCATTCATTAGTGAATAAATTTAGTGGCTCCAAACAGTGTGAAGTTTTTTGGGTCACAATTCTCACAAAATAAATGTGATTAAACAACAACAGGAGAAGGAAGATTTGGTATCCTTGTTCAAAATAAGCCCAACCAAATGAAAACACTGACAAGAACAACAATAACAACAGAAGTTAGTAATGGAGATAAAAATGAAAAGATCTCTAAAAGCGTGATTCTTTTGAGGCAAAATTTAGCTTTTAATAAATCAGAAGAGAGTGAGATTTTATGCAAGCTAAGATATTAGAAGGGAATAAGACCTCCATGTGCACTCTATGACATTAAGACACAGTAATTAGTTAAGGTATTTTAAGAAAAGCTCCAGCGGGGTCAAACTTTTCTCATCAAATTAGAAAACGTAAGTGAAATTTGAAAAGGCTTAAGGTGTAATATTATCAGTTGATATGCCACTTGGCAGAGTTAATATATGAAAGGGAATTTAGGGTTCAAGCAAATATACAAAGTCCTGCAAATATGTCTTATGAATATCCAGAGTGTGACAAGTATGACAGCTAAGAGTGGGAAATGGAAAGAGCATAGCCAGAGGGTAGAGGGTCTTAAAAATCAAGAAGACGATGATGGGAAGAATCTGGAATTCTGTCATCGTTTGAAAGCTTATAGGTTAGACTGAATTGTAATGAAAACTTTACCTAAGAGTTAAGGTATTAAATTGTATTGACCAGGTTTTAAATGTCAACTCCTATTCTTGCTCTCCGATCCTCATTTTGACAACCATATTCGTATTTTTCATGTAGCCAGACAATGGTGATGAATATCAAATTATAAAGAAGGCAGTTCGTGAATGTCGGGGTTCCTGGGAGGGCATGCGACGAGTAGAGGTTGGACAAGCAAGTGAGAGGCGTGGCTAGAAATGAGAGGAGCTGCTAATGTAAGAGGGACTCTTGAGGCAGCTGCAGGGATCCAACTGGACAGTCGGCTTACTGTAGACACGCCATTCCCCCTCAGGGCTCCTTGGTGACCTAGAACTACTCTCATTACTGATTTGAATTTTTATGCCTTAAAAGCCTTCCATGCCAATAAAGTGCAAGGAAAACTTCTCATTATTGAAATGCTAAAGACTTGGGCTCATGTTCAAAGCATCTGCATGATGAAGCTTTAGGAGACTCCTAAAATCTCTTCTTCAGGCCATGAAAGGATAATGGCTTGAATGGAAAGAAGGAGATAAGGGAAGATGTTTTGTTTACATGAATTAGGGCAAGTAAGATCTTGTATGAGTAATAATTTCCATAATCTCTTTAAACAACCGGACACCAATAATGATAGCTTTTTGTGAGGCCATTTATGCTAGAGGCTGTTTAGGTGCTTAACTTATATTTCTTTTATTTTTATATTATAGATAGTCAGATATGACTTAATGTAGTCCAATCCAATGGGGATGCAGCTATGAGATGCCCTAAATGAATTTATGGGGAAGAGAAATAAAGATGTCCTGTGAGAACTAAACCAATAAAATCCATACTCAGTCAAGTGAGCAGACCATCTATAATAGAAAGATAAGAACTTAGACTTATTCCTCAATGTCAGTGTCAACATCATCTCTTCTGAGAGAACTTTCCTGATGTTGTAATAGTGCCAGGAGCTTTTCCATTCATAGTATTCAGTGTACATTATTTATTTTTTTAAAAAAATTTATTTCTTTTGAAAGAGACAGACACACATCCGTGTGCAGGGAAGGGGCAGAGAGGAAGGGAGAGAGAGAGAATCCCAAGCAGGCTCTGAAATGTCAGGGAGGAATCTGACACGGGGCTTGAACCCACGAATCATGAGATCATGACCTGCCCCGACACCAAGAGTCAGGTGCTTAACCAACTGAGCCACCCAGGTGCCCCTCAGTGCACTTTATTTTTAATAATATGTTTAATTTCTATTTTCTCTCTTAGACTTTGAAGTTTCTAAAGACTAGGACTGTTTCTATTTTGCCTAGGGATAGGATTATGCTCTTAGGGACTAAAATGGTTAATTTTCACATAATAAATGTTCAATAAATACTTCTTGAATGAAAGAATACTAGACAAATGGTCACTAAATTTACAAACATATAGCTACATAGCAGGAGCTAAGGAATCGCAGAATTCCAACCACGGTGACTGAGGAATAGTTTAAGTGTTATGGAGTAAATGGCATATAGTCTGATTGCTAGTTATATTCATCTTGCCAAGAGAAAGATTGTGTAAATAGAACGCAATAGTCAGACTAAAAGCCTAAACAGAAAAAGGCAACCCCACATGTCAAGGGAGACAGTGCTACGCTGATTGAGCATACTTTTGTTGGCATGACTATCGGCCAATCAACCAGGTCTATTGGGCAGGTAGCCTGCATCAGGATCTTAGAACTAGAACATAGCATTCTGACATTTGAGTCATGAAAGTAACTCCTGTGGTCAGGATTCTGAGTACATCAATAAACTTCTGATAGTTCGAATCCCTACATAGTTTTCTTGCAAAAAGAAAGTATGTTAAACAGGCTGATGCAAATGTACAGTCCATTGGAAGTCTTGAGTCTATCTCTAGCTTCATAACTTAGGATTTCTGTGGGTTTTTGTTTTTGTTTTGTTTTGTTTTGGTTTGGTTTTTGTCTTACAGGTTTCATTAAGGTGACATATCCCTGAAAGATACAAGCCAACAAAAACAAGGCTGAGACTCTGAGACTGGTTTGTTGAGAGTCATGTGTGTGCAGTATCCCTTGTGAGGCTTCCTTCTCTCACCTGTGATATGAGGCCACATCATTCAACCTCACCTGAGCTCACTGTGACATTGCATAAGAACCCATAATAACCCTTCTATTACTGACAGCCAAATGTGACTTTGTGTTCTAATGGGATTAAAGTCTATTGCTAGTCTTAATTGCATGCAAAGCCTTGAGATGCAGAAGCCATCAGATTATACACATATGTCTCTTGGAATCCAAAATTGCTATCAGAAAGTGAGTAGATGTGATGAATAAGTCAATGGGATCAAGATGTTTGACTTTTGTTTGTTCATTGGAGGAAACTGAATTTTGCAGTAGAGGGGTCTTTAAATATTTTGAAGATATCTTACACATTTATTTTTGAGTCACACAGACCCAGACAGATACCAGAGTTGGGGACAAAAGAAACTAAGAGTAACTTGAGATCGTTAAGCTTTGTAACCCCACTTTTTTTTAGCAAAATGATGACATATTCAATTATAGTAATATTAGGATTCTGTGGATACATGGGGCTGATATCTTGAGTACATTTTTTTTTTCTGTTGATTTTCTTACTGTGTCCATTTGGCTTTGCCCTTGTAACAATAACTAATTTATTAAAAGAGGTTTCATAAGAACGATACCAGTTGGTGACCTTATCATCATTTCTGTTCTTCCACAAATTGAACAAGGTGAGTTATTTCCTCTTGCAAGAGATATTTAACCTTGTGGATTACATAGGCTACTTTCATTAGTAGAGGTTTCAGCCCTGTGTTATTTGTGGAATGCTGATGATTCTTCTCATTTTTCATAGTGAATACCTCTGGAAATTGTCTCTTAGATGCTGTTTGCTATTTGCTTGGGTTTGCTGACTACTGGCCATTTAAGGAGGGCTTATTGACCTAGCACCTGTGTGTTTTGCTAAGCATGGCAGCAGGTGAAAACACAAATGAAATGGAAGCATGTTTTAGATGGTGACACCTGGTCCCCAAATCTACTGATTTATAGGCCAGTAACCAATCAATGAGAAAAGGGATGATTAGGTAAGCCAATTCAGCATTCAGAAGATGGAAATGACTGCTTTGTTTCCCAATGGGTCTGGCTAAATGGATATTTGGTGAGCTAAGATTGAGAATTACACAACGGGATGAACACTTAGGGCTTTTTGGCTGAGACTGGCAAAAGACTGTTGAGATACAATTAACAACAAAGAACTGGCAATTGTGAAAGTTCACGTAAGTGTATCTCTTTTGCACTGTGAGCTTGTCCCCAGGCTCCTAAGGATGTGCCAACTGTGAGCTTGTCCCCAGGTTCCTAAGGATGTGCCAACTGTGGGCTGGCCATTTCTCAGCCCCATAGAGATCAGTGGGTTTTCCCTTCTACTAGATAAATTACTTTTATTAAAGTTTTTCTCTGAGGTTTTATATTGTTCTTTCATTTGTAACATATTCCTCTGTTTCTTCATTTTGCTTGACCCTATGTGTTGGCTTCTCTGTATTATATGAAACAGCCATCACTCCCGTCTTAAAGGAGTGACCTTATGTAGAAGATACGACTTATTGTTCAGGTCTGTATTAGCTCGTGGCTGTCTCTCAAACCTTTGTGATTGCACAACCAGCCCATGTTATTATTTTTTAATCATTGTTTTTAATGTTTATTTATTTATTGTGAGAGGGGAAAGTGGAGGGAAGGGGCAGAGAGCAAGGGAGAGAGAGTCCTCAGCAGGCTCCGCACTGTCAGCACAGAGCCTGACGCAGGGCTCAGTCTCACGAACTGTGAGATCATGACCTGAGCCAGAATCAAGAGTTGGATGCTTAACCTGTGGAGCCATCCAGATGCCCCTCTTTTATTTTTATCAGCTCCAGTATTTGAGGGTGTGCGAAGCCCTGCTGATGTCCCAAAGGGAAGGATTTCAGTCAGCACCTGGATTTAGGCTGATTGGAAGCTGGTCTCTCACACAGAAGTTTGTATAGAATGCAAATATATACAGTCCTTTGGCACTGCATGCATAAGCCCTGTTGGCCTGGAGAGCCAAGCCATCTAGAAGGGTCCCCTCTCAACAGCCACAAAAATCAGGGCCCCAGAGAGGAATGTAAGTTTCTTTCTGGAAGCTACCACTGAGCTAGAGCAAAGCAGAGGAAGCTGAGAACACCTTCACCAGCAACTTGAAGTATGCCAAACCAGAAGCCTATCCCCCATGCCAAAGCTCCTAGACATGCAAACAGGCCTCTTCCTCAGAAAGACTGGGGGTGCATTTTAGTTGGCTCTCAGATAATTCCCCTATAGAAGTACCCCTCTGGGAGATACACTGGCACTCTGGTGCGAGGCAGAGGGGAGTACAAAGATGGCATCCATGGAAAAAAGAAAATAAAGGAAGAAAATAAATTTTAAAAACCACCCAGTGGCATTAGCAAGGCAAGGAGAGGGCATAAAGATGTCATCTACCAGCTAAAGTGTGAAGATGACACCCACTGAAGGGAAAAAAAAACCACAAAAATACAACAAAAACAAACAAACAAAAAACAGAGAGGAAAAAGCCTGGAGAAAAAAAATGATGTCTTCCAGAAAAAAGTCTAGAATAAATAATTAATAATAATAATAATAATATAAAAATTGCAAAACCTAGAATAAATTTTTAAAAAGGAGACAAAGAAAAGAAAAAGAAATATGGTAGTTGCTGGCTTTAACAAGGCAGAAGGCAAGTGCAAAATGGTGCCCACCATCTTCATGGCTGAGATAATATTCTAGCAGGCTCCTGCCCCTCGGTGCAATGCTTTAAAATGGGCAAATGAGCCTCCTTCACATCAAGTCTGGGCACATTTCAAAGGCTGCTCCTGTGCTGGACCCAGGGGTGAACAAGACTGCGTGTGAGCCCCTTCGAAGCCATTTCTTTTTTTGCCACAGGCCCATGGGTCTCTTGGGTGTGAGGACGGTTGGTTTACAAAGCTAGAGGTCTTGGGGGCTCATCTCTCAGTTGCAGGTCCTAACATTTGGGGGACCGATAGGGGGTGAGCCTTTCATTCCTCACACAGAAGCTTTGGGTTTTAAGTTCCCTCCCGATTGTGGATCACCATGTGGGTTAGGTGAGTGAAGGGGTCAACCAGGGATGGGTTATGGCAGGATTGTCTCTTAGCCTTTCCTATCTGCTTTGATGTTTTTTGTTTTGTTTTTTGTTTTGCTTTTTTTTTTCTCCTTTGCCTCATGTGAAGGATTTATCCCTCCAGACTGTAGATTTTTTTTAATTTTTTTAATGTTTATTTAATTTTGAGACAGAGAGAGACAGAGCATGAGCAGGGAAGGGGCAGAGAGAGAGGGAGACACAGAATGTGAAGCAGGTTCCTGGCTCCGAGCTGTCAGCACAGAGCCCGATGCGGGGCTCGAACTCAGGGACTGTGAGACCATGACCTGAGCCGAGGTCGGACGCTTAACTGACTGAGCCACCCAGGTACCCCTGTAGATTTTTTTCCCCCTTTAGAGGAAAGCTGAGGATAGGGTGTAGCTGGAGATAGGGTGTGTTTGTGGGAGGAGGTGAATTCAGGGTCTTCCTATATTGCCATCTTGAACTCAAACCCACCTCTTCCCTTTTAATAGCTACAGATTTGTGGTAAAGGTTATTGTTCATTATTCGAATTCCTGCTAAAGACCAACCACTTTCAGGTTGGATGTTTATATTACAAAAAGTGGGAGCCAAATCACTTTGTCTTAGTTATAACATCTGCAAAATAGGATAAGGGATCCATAAAATAGGTAGGTAGTACCAACCACATAGAATTGTTGAGATTGAACAAGTCAATGTTTATAATGTTCGCAGTGCTATAATGTTCACATAGAACCTTGAGAACTGTGTAGGTAATGTAATAAATTCTCAGCAAATGTTAGCTGTGACCACTAAAACAATCGTGATGGAGAAGATGAGGGTGATCCAATTATATTTTATGTAACCCTTAAATGTTCATAATCTCTGCTGGTTTTTAATACTCCAGGACACTACCAGACTCTTTCCACCTTAAAATATAATTTTCTTTGTGTGTGTGTGTGTGTGTGTGTGTGTGTGAGAGAGAGAGAGAGAGAGAGAGAGAGAGAGTCTTAACCCATACTGAGTCTGAGTTCCATCCCACGACCCTGGGGTCATGACCTGAGTCAAAATCAAGAGTCGGATGCTCAGGCACCCCAAAATACAATTTTCAAATCCTCCCTCATCAAGAAGAAAAATATGGCATCTTTAAGGAGAATCAAGAAGACATTATGGTACATTGGGTCTTATGCAGATAGACAGGACCATATTCAATCCGATAATAAGCTTAGGAACATTTTTTTAAGATAAAACTAAGAGAGAGAAATTGTCTGCTGAGTATTTAAACACAGACCCCATTTGAAAGAAGAATTTATTCATTAGTTTAACAATTATTTATTGGGATCAAAGTCCTTGCACTGGTGGAAGTGACATTCTAGAGGGAGGGAAATGACAAGCTACTAACAATGGGCATGCAAGATATTTCTCAGGGAGGTAAGTGGTACTGAGAACACTAAACTGGATAAAAAGAATAGTCTGGAAGGGGATTGCCATCTTCTGGTGGGTCATATGCTGAGGAGAGTATAGATGGCCAGACAATTGAGTGAAGTGAGGATTGGATCACATAGCACAGTCAAAAAGAGCATTCCAGGTAGAGGCAACAGCAAGGGCAAATGTCCCGAGGCATTTCAGATGTGACTTCAGAATATTTCAGAAGTAATAAGAAACCAGCGTGGCTGAAGCTGAATGAAAAAGTCCCGAAGCAATAGGAGATAATGTCAGTTTATGTAGGGCTTTGTATGAATTAAATGAAAAGCTGCTGACAGATTTCGAGTGAAGGAATGAAATCATCTGACTTACATTTTTAAAGGAGCACTCTGGAGCTGTGTGAGGAATCAACTGGTGGGAAGGAGAGTAAGGACCCTGGGAGGAAATCTCTATAGATATGTTATAAAAACCGAAGCAAAAGCTGGTAGGTGCTTTGACCGTGGTAGGAGTGGAGGTATTGGGAAGGGCTGGATTCTGAATGCATGATCAAGTCAGAAATAAAAGGATTTGCTGGTGAACGGAACATACCAGAGAAGGGAGTAATAAGGGCCAAATGCTTGAGGTGGGGAAGGTTGCAACTGCTTTTGGAGAAACTGACAGAAGAGCAAGCTGGCAATGGAGGTGGGGGTGGGAAATCAGTAGAAGATACTGAGGAGAAGCAGTGACCAAAAGAGAACGACGGCCCATTAATGAAGTATCAACTTGGCCAAATAATGCTGTTAAGTCAAGAAAGGTATAGAATAAGGCCTGGCCATTTCTCTGAGCAACACGAAATCTCTGGTCACCGTAAGTGGAATAGTGAAGATGAAAGTCTCTTTCGAGGGTGGGCCAATACAGGAATTGCCTTCCTTTCCTTGAGTGCCTTTTCACAGACACTTCCGTGTTAAGGCTTTGTCGTGTCAAGGTCACCAAGCTCAGAAAGAGGTCTGCCGTTACTGGTTTGAGCTGATTCTTTGTCTCCATCTGCATGGATTCCATCAGAACACAGAGGCTCTCCCAGAGTCTGAGTGAGTGGTAAGTGTGATTCCTTCTATTACCTACTTTTCTGGTGAATTACATCTGGCACTTAGACATGGTCGGAATCTAAAGGGTCTGACTGAATTTAATAAAGCAGCAGACGGTGTTTGTGTGGCATTACATTTGCCAGTGCTCGATAACCTGTCAATTCCTGTTTAAGCCGTGCACATATAGCTAGAAGCCAGAAATGTGGTGAGATTTTACATTACCTAACCTCGTACTCAGTGTTCATGAGGCATCATAATCATCTTCTTTAGGAACCTGTTGCATAACCAACACAATTAGCTTACATCAGAGCCTCTCTGAGAGCCATTTCCAAACATTGATTATGTAATATGACAACTGAATTCTCCATATCTCCATTTGGATGTTAGGTAGGCTGCGTACTTAACATGACCTAAATTTTAGCCCTGACTCTCTCTGCTAAGTCTATATCTCGCAATTTCACCCATTTCCATCTGATGACAGCTTCATGCTTCTAAGTATTAAGACCAAAATATTTGAAGTTATCCCTGAATATTTGCTTTCTCCCACACCCCAAATTCAATTCATCACTGTATGTATCCTGTTCTCTTGATCTTTAAATTATATCTGAATTTAATGGCTCCTAACCACTTCCCCTATAATATCCTGGTCAGAGCCACCATGGATTCTGATCTAGATCACTGCAGGAGCTTCCTAATTAGCTTTGTGTGTCTGAGCCTGTTCCTCACCTCGGAGCTATTACCAGATAGCGGCCAAAAGAATCTTCTAGAATGTAAATCTCATGATGTCATTGCTCTGGTCTGAGTTCTGAAACAGACTGGCAATGTCCAAGTTCTTTTACTGTTCTACAAAGACTTCCCTTATCGGTCCTTCCTGTCCTCGGTTAGCGTCCTGTCCTAGGTTAGTTCTATAACCTAGGCTTCTACTAATTTCTTCTTCACTCACCGTGTTCTGGCCCACTGTCCTCCTTGTTCTTCCTTGGGCAGTTTATGCACAAAACCACCCTGAGACATGGCTGTCCCTGTGCCATCCAAACTGGCAGACTTTTACACTTAACATTCTCATAACTCACCACCTTCAAGTTTCTTCTCAATTTTAAGCAGCTATATAAATTGGAAGGTCTCAAAAAAAAAAGAATTAAAATTTTTAAAAAATTTGAAAGTTCTCCCAGTGCAGGGAGGCCTACTGCCTCCTACTAGGCTCTCCTTTTTCTATTGTGCATAGCACTTATTGTAACATGCTATACAACCTACATATTTATTTCACCTTTCTTTTTTTTTAATTAATTTATTTTGACAGAGACGGTGCAAGCAGGAAACGGGAAGAAAGAAAGAGGGAGAGAGAGTATCCCAAGTGGATTCCATGCTGTCAGCACCAACCCTCACTCAGGGCTCGAACCCCTGAACTATAAGATCATGGCCCGAGCCAAAATCAAGAACCTGACACTTAACCAACCGAGCCACCCAGGTGACCCTTAGTTCACCTTCCTAATTTTCTTCATCCCCTTGCTACAATGTAAGTTCCATGAGAGAGTAAAAATCATCGTCAGCTATTTTCCGTGCAGAATCAAAGTGCCTAGATCTGCCTCACACATAGTAGGGGCTCAGTAGATATTTTTTGAATATATTGGATATATGAACTAATCATTGAATCTTCAAGACAATGTTATAATATAGATGTATTATTGCCACTTTATAGATGAGAAAACCTAGGCACAAAGAGCTTAAAAATAGCTAAATTAATACAGCTAGTAAGTGACTGAGCTTGAAGGTAAAACACCTATTTCTACAATCAGCAATTGAGTAAGTACTCAAATTAGCAGTTAGCAATCTTTTTTTAAAAAAAATATTTTTTTAACGTTTATTTATTTTTGAGACAGAGAGAGACAGAGCATGAACAGGGGAGGGGCAGAGAGAGAGGGAGACACAGAACCGGAAGCAGGCTCCAGGCTCTGAGCCATCAGCCCAGAGCCCGACGCGGGGCTCGAACTCACGGACCACGAGATCGTGACCTGAGCTGAAGTCGGATGCTTAACCGACTGAGCCACCCAGGTGCCCCAGCAGTTAGCAATCTTAAGAACCCCATGCCCTTCTTCCCATTTTCTATTAAAGTTATGGAATAATATTTATTTTGAAACCAAGAAGAATAAGGCAGCTTTATATGTACAGAGATGAAGACACATCCCTGCCACGTTGTTAAGTAAAACACACACACAACAAATTACAAAATAAGTTCTATAGTATGATATAATTTGTAAAAATGCATGTGTGTATACATATTTATAAATACATCTTTGTTGTTCAACATTGTCTGTCCCTTTATTTATGAATAGGTACACACAGAAAATTATCTTAGGGGTAGTTGTTACAGTATCATTTAAATAATTGAAAAGCAACCACTGTGACAACAGAATTCCCATACATATTAAACATAAATCAGCATAAAAGTCAACTTCCTTTTTTTTCGAATGAGGTTCATAACATTTCATTTACTTATTTATTTATTTATTTATTTATTTATTTAGAGCATAAGCAGGGGAGAGGCAAAGAGAGAGAGGGAGAGAGAGAGAGAGACAATTCCACTGACAGTGCAGAGCCCGACGTGGGGCTGGAACTCCCTAAACCGTGAGATCATGACCTGAGATGAAACCAAGAGTCAGACGCTTAACTGACTGAGCCCCGCCACCCCCCTCCCCCAGGTGCCCTGGTTCATAACATTTTTGTCCACATCAAAAGAGATCCATTCCCTAGGAATGCTAGATAGATGAGCTGATCTGAGGCTCTATGGGAATAAGGATGCTGCAGGGCTCTTTACTACTTCTTAGGAACATCATTACATTTCAATTTCAAAATAATTTCTTCAACAATATCCCAAAAGATGGCAGATGCTGACAATACTTCCTTCTTTCAAATGTGATTTAGGTTACATAGTTCCACACTTAATATCCTCAGTAGGTATGACCCTCTGAACTCATGGCATGTTGCCAGCAATAGTGGCCTCCGACAAAGGATGGGCCTGACAGGGAATGTTTAACTTCTTTTTTTTTAATTTTTTAATCTTTATTTATCTTTGAGAGAGAGAGAGAGAGGGGGAGAGAGAGAAAGAGAGAGAGAGAGAGCAAGCAAGCAGGGGAGGGGTGGAGAAAGAGAGGGAGACACAGAATCCGAAGCAGGTTCCAGACTCTGAGCTGTCAGCACAGGGCCCAATGAGTGGCTGAAACCCACAAACTGTGAGATCATGACCTGAGCTGAATGCAGTCAGACGCTCAACCCCCTGAGCCACTCAGTTGGAAGGTTTAAATTCTTTATGGGTCATATTTCTTTAAGAAACCCTTGGGGGTAATACATTTCTTATTGAGAATAGCTGTTCTAATATATGAAAAAAAAAAGTCAGGAAAAAGAACATTTTTCCTAATTTATCTATCTTTCTATTCTGAAATCCAGCACTAAATGTGTTTATATAAATTACAATATAAGACATTCTTGGTTGAACTAGCTTTCCACATAGAAAGTGATTTGTGGCCTTCAGATACACTTGCAAAATTCAATCACATTCTTTTTCTTCTTTTTAAATCTTTAGAAGTGGCAAATACATTCAATCTTTCCATCTTCTTTTCTGAAATGAATCAGTGAATGTTTTCATGGTGCCGATTCTTATATTCCTGTTTATATTTGTTAACATATGTACATGTTTCTATCAACGTAGCTCTGCATCGATTTAATCATTGTATTCATAATCAATTTAATTGTATTACTTTCATCGAAGCATACATTTTAAAAATCATAAATGAAATGAGGGGTAAAGTGAAAGCAGTGGACTAAGTGAAAGGAGCAAATGTATTATCCACAGAGTTTTCTAGCAGAGGAGGGCATTTGGAAGAGGAAACTTACGCCAAGTGCAGGCTACATAGAGAATAGGAAAGAGGAAGAGGTAAAGAGTCTGATCGGATCAAAGGAAACAAAGATCACATAAAAGTTGAAATAACTCGGGACTTCCTGACTGTCATCCGATATTACATTTTGGTTTAACAGCCCAAATACTTCAAATCTTGTTTATAAATTTATATTTACTCATTTTCATGCTCAAAACCAATTAGTCTTTATTCTCTCCTGTGATGTCATCAGCTCTTGCTTGAATTGGCCACCTAAGAGCATTTCAGGGCCAAGGTCATTAAAATATTTCTAAACCAGAAGTAATTTCCCATGAAGTCTCTAAGGTGTTAGATTTCAAACCAATACATATATTATGGTATTTAGAGCTCTGTGATTTTCATTTACGCATATCCCAGTCACCATATGATCACAGCTGGAAAAATGAGCTTGGGTAATGAAATAAATGAGATGCCAAAGCAATAGTTCTTCCTAGAATGGAAGCCATTAGTCTAATTGCCACAGATGGATGATAATCAGGTCTCGTGGCCCCATTACTTAGAGTTGTCTTTTAAGCTTCACAGATTAATATAATATTCTCTTGTATTCTTTGGGTGGTCGCTAGAGTGAAGCAAGAAAACATTACCATGCTAAAACGTGGTGAACTTACAATTTCCTAAGGGAATATTCTGGGAATTCTGACTGTCAGAGCTATCCCTCAGACCTTAGTTTGTTAAGTTCAGAATGTAGGGTGTGGTGGATTGAGATGTTTACCCAAGGTCCTCACCTGTAAAATGGATATCATCATAGACATTGTCAACATTACCATCGCTATTATCATTATCATCCCTGTCTAATGGTGTTGGATTTATTGAGATCACTGATGTAAAGCATTTATCATATCCCTTGGTAGATAGTAATGACATACAAATATTCTTAATGGATTCTTAAATGAAAGTTGTATAATCTTACTAAGCTTCACATTCCCCATTGGTAAATGGAGATTACAATGCCTGTTTCTAGGTTTTCAACCATATTAAATTTGAACAATGTCTGTACAGTATGTAAAAAATTACTTGCTATATTGTACAAGCTATAAAATTGAGTCTACCTTCAGAAATTCAAATATATTAATATCTCACAAAGCAGGTGGTCAAGGCTATGTGGAATTAGCTTTTAAGAAACATTCATAGTCTGAGACCCGAATTGTGTATATATGTTCTTGTTTACCCTGTTTTCCACATTTCACTGAATCTTACCCCAAAAGCCTAATGTAGACAAATAGATTTTCTAATTTTATCAAAAGCATCTCCTCAAAACAGTAAATCTTAGACTTTTTTTTTAATCCAATGAAAGAATTTAGAGTAACTTTGAATATGATACATTTCTATATATTTTAGATCTTTAATTAACAAGCCTTCCTACTTCCTTCCCACATGAGCACTGAACTTTGCTTTAAGAGGACCAGTTTTTCATCTCTGAGAGGGAGAGTGGAAGGGCCAAGGACTTTGGAGTCAGACCAGCCATGTTCATGACGCTGTGTCAAGGTGTAAAACTTAGGTAAGTCATGTAACTTTTCAGTTTCCTCACCCATAAATGTGGATAGAAGTACCAAAACGGTAAGGATTTTATAAAGATTAGCATATGTGTGCAAAATGCTCCAGATATTCATTAATTGTAGTTCTCATTACACCATTCTAATTTCACGATAAAATGTACCCCCCTCTCCATTTGTCAGTCAGTCTTTTTCCATGGACACATTTCCTGAGGGGGATTTTTGAGACCATTCTTTCACAGAGTGTTTTCAAGGTAAATTTGCCACATTGTCTCAGCCTCATTCATTTCTCTTCGTTTTGCATTCTCCCTCCGGAACTGGGGAATATGAAAAATGAAAGACAGTCAGTGACTTTACACAAGCTGGAGCTATGACCTTGACATTAGACACATGAAGGAGAGTTTCTTAAACACTCTGTCTTACAAACCGAATATGGAAAATAATCTACCAGCCTTGTGAAAACATAGGATCTAAACCTCAGTATCTAGAACATTCTGAATCCCAGAGAAAATGATGAATTTTTACTTCACAGGAAAATCTAAACTCCCGCCCCCCAGGCCTTTCTTTCTGCTAGTTTACTCTGTCCTTGGAAGATTTTTCTCCCTTAGCCAACCCCACTTTTATCTAGACAAGACCCCTTCTTCCTTCAAGTCGAGATTTAACCCAGAAAAATTCTGCCTCATTTTCTTGATCTGGAAAGTTCACTTTTATTTCATCTTAAGTGCCTCTTCCACAATAATGATCACAGGTATAATTATTTTGTTCACATTTATTTCCTCCATGATGTGTCCAGGAGAGCCAGGAAGAGTGTATGTGTTGTTTCCTTTATAAGTACCAGCACAGGGACAGTACCACATACAACTCAGTCATTTCTGAATATTTGATGAGTCAACAGTGTCAGCAGTGGGGAAAGAGTGCTCTATAGACCCCCGTGGTGTAGCTATTTCTTTGGTATCACGATTCTTTTTGATTTCCTTTACCTTTAATTGTGATATGGTTGCATTCATAATTATTTTCCTGTTCTTTTAAAATGGAAAAAAAAATAAGAGAGCAGATTGAAATAATATTCTAGTAAAAATTATCTTAATTAAAATATAATTGGGTAAAAAGAAAATAAAATTGACTAATAGAGGCCATGGAATTTTAATTGTACCTCAAAAGGTCAATGTCTTAACCACCTTGAACACTTGATTATTTATTTTCTTTAAAAAAATTTTTTTTAATGTTTATTTATTTATTTTGAGAAAGAGAGCTAGTGCGCGAGCAAGCCAGGGAGGGGCAGAGAGCGAGAAGGAGGAAGAGAATCCCAGGCAGGCTCCACAGTGTCAGCACAGGGCCTGACTTCAGGGCTCCATCTCGCGAACCGTGAGATCATGACCGGAACCGGGATCAAGAGTACGATGCTGGGGGTGCCTGGTGACTCACTTGGTGGCGCGTCCAACTCATGATTTCGACCCAGGTCATGATCTCACGGTTCGTGAGTTCGGGCCGCGCTTGGGGCTTTGAGCTGACAGTGTGGAGCTTGCTTGAAATTCTTTCTCTCTCTCTCTCTGCCCCTCCCCCACCCCCCGCATGTTCACGCTCTCTCTCTCTCAAAATAAATAGAACTTAAAAAGTCAGATGCCTGATTGAGCCACCCCGGTGCCCCTGGTGGCTCAATAATAAAAAATAAAATTTTATTAATTTTATTAAAAGAAGTAAAGGACATGTACAAAGTCCAATTTAATTACTTTTAACTCTTGTTACATTTCCAGCTCAGCCATCTACTGAATGATGTGGGGCAAGTTACTTAATGACTTTGTGACCAAGCCCTTTCTACCATATGGAGGAAGACAAGCACCTAACTCAGAGTTTTTAAGAAATTAAGTGAATCAATATATGCAAAGGACTTAAAATATCGTTGTTGTTAGCTTTTTATTATTATTATTATTTTAGAGAGAGAGAGCACAAGCCAGGGAGAGGGGCAGAGGGAGAAAAAGAGAGAAAATCTTTTTTTTTTTTTTTAATGTGTATTTTTTTTGACAGAGAGAGTGTGAGCGGGGGAGAGGCAGAGAGAGAGAGAGAGAGAGAGAGAGAGAGAGAGAGAGAGAGAGAATCTGGAGCAGGCTTCAGGCTCTGAGCTGTCTGCCCAGAGCCTGATGTGGGGCTCAAATCCACGAACTATGAGATGGTGACTTGAGCCGAGGTCAGATGCTTAACCGACTGAGCCACCCAGGCGCCCCATTTGAGAGAGAGAATCTTAAGCAGGCTCCACAAGCAGCACAGAGGCTGATGCAGTTTCTCCCATGCCCCTCGGATCATGACCTGAGCCAAAATCAAGAGTCAGATGCACAACTGACTGAGCCACCTAGATGCACTGTGCTGTTGTTGGATTTTTTTTTTTTATTTTTTTTTTATTTATTTTTTTTTTTAATTTTTTTTCAACGTTTTTTTATTTATTTTTGGGACAGAGAGAGACAGAGCATGAACGGGGGAGGGGCAGAGAGAGAGGGAGACACAGAATCGGAAACAGGCTCCAGGCTCTGAGCCATCATCCCAGAGCCCGATGCGGGGCTCGAACTCACGGACCGCGAGATCGTGACCTGGCTGAAGTCGGACGCTTAACCGACTGCGCCACCCAGGCGCCCCGGATTTTTTTTTTTTTAAACCAAATAGTAAGGAATCCATGTATCTTGTCATTTCACCTCTCCAGTAAAAATACATATGAAATGAGTCAGCATTCACTTTTTAATAACCAATTTGCTCCTGGTTATGTCAACATTACATGTATCTAATTTGTTGGAAATATAGGAAAAGCGAAAACTCAGTAAAAGCTTTGCCCTTTTACGTGTTGTGGGTAGAGTGATATAAAATAGTCTGGTTGGAATGGTTTTATTGGCTAGTCCAACAACTACCTAACCTGATTTGGTACAGTGGGAATCATTTAGGCCCTAAATGGGTTTTCATTAACAGTCTGGTTTCCCAAATAGCAGCCTTCTAGGTGGAAAGCCTCCTCCCGTGGCATCTGGAAGATCACACTGACTTGTGAAAGGTTCTGAAACAACAGCTGTACCATCAGCAGGGCATACCCAAAATGCTAATTCAAGAAAGGCTAATGAAAGTTTAATGCAAGGTCAATTTACACAGATGGGGTAGGACCAGGACTAAGGAGTCCAACGAGGGATGATGAGGCATCCTGACACCAGGAAATTCTGCACACTTGTACTCCCCTGTCCACCCAAAGAAGCAACGCCATGTAGGGTAACGAATGGAACCGGGCGCCAGACAATAGCAGCAGCTGTGGGAGTTTTTGATCGTCAAGGTGGAGGAAAGAGCCACAATCACAGTAAAAAACCGCAGCTTGCCAACAAGGAGAGGGAGGAAGCAATTCTCTCTTCTCTCTCTCTTCCCTCCTGCCTACCCTCCTTTCTCTCTCTCTCTCTTTCTTTCTGGCTCACCACTTCTCTGCTGCTGCCCTGAGTGGCCAAAACAAAACGAAGGATCCAGCAGTGGGGGTGTGGTGGATGGTACACTCTGGCAAGTCAACCCCCGCAGCCCAGAGCGAGGTGGAAGAGGAAGCATCCAGCGGGACGATGGACATTCGTCAGCTCAAACAGCCTTCCAGACAATTTTGTGATTCGAAGGTCCTCTTACATTAAGTGAACTCAGTTGCTTTTCTGCTTACAATAAAACTCGTGTAATCAAATTGGATAGAAAGAGGAGATAGCTGCATATACAGGTCACTTAATTTGTATGGTTTATGTTTGACGAGTAAAAATAACACAGGAATAATTTTATTGCTTGTTAACCTAAACCTACTTGCAGATGAGAGTCAATTTTTTCCTGGTCACATGAAGATTGTAAACATACTTGCTAAATTACCCTGCAGGCTACTTTCTTAGAGGATTATGCCTCCCCTATCCTGATAAGCATTTCCTTTCCTGGTCTTTTGGTATTAATCTAACAGCATTCATTACAGGAGCTTATGCTATAATTATGTGCAATATTGCTCTTTATTATTCAGGCTTGCAAACACTTTCATTATTGGTTGAGGCTCAGGACCATCAATATTTAGGTTGAGAACAGATTAGGAGGCAGGTAGCAAATACCTATACATTTTCATGATTATCGTGCATAATTTGAATGGTACTGTAAGATTGTCAAATTCGCATAATTTTTCTTTGGCATTCCACGACAAAGCCCATTTCAGATCATAAAAACAGAATTCAAATTAGAAGAAAAAAAAAACAGAATGCAAGTCAGAAGAACACTCTTAACCAAATAACTAATGACTTATGTATCATAGGATATATGTTTGGATATATATAGGTATACCTTTAATCTAGAGTTTTTAGCTTAAGAAAATTGATGACGGGGTGCTTGGGTGGCTCAGTCGGTTAAGCATCTGACTCTTGGTTTCAGTTCTGGTCACGATCTCATGGTTCGTGAGTTCGAGCCACCCATCAAGCTCCATGCTGACAGTGTGGAGCCTACTTGGGAGTCTCTCTCTCTTTCTCTCTCTCTTTGCCCCTCTTCCACTCACACTCTCTCACTCTAAAAATAAATAAATAAATTAAAAAAAAAAGAAAATTGATGATAGCCCAAGCTTATCCTAAATGGTTGGAGTAGAATGAGAAAAAAACAGTAGTATAGGTCTACAGTTCTCAAATGTTTTGGTCTCAGGACTCTATATAAAAAAAATATTGAAGATCCTCAGTGATTTTCCTTTATGAAGGTTAGCTATATCAACATTTTTGTGTTAGAAATTAAACAGAAAATTTAAAAACACTTATTTACTTATTTTTAAAATGATAACTATTTGACATATTCCCCGTTTAACTCATTTCATGGAAAATACTATTTCCCAACACCAAACCAAAATAAATTGACAAAAACAATCAGCTTTTTTTCCCCCAACATTTTTGCAAATCTCTTTAATATTGGGCTGGATAAAAGGCACTTGGACTCTCATAGAGTTCTCCCTCCAGTCTGTTGCAATATATTCTTGTTGTTGAAATGTGTGAATCTGGCCTCACATAGATAAATCAACTGGAAAATGCAGAACATTGTGGACCCACTGAATGGGTTTTATAGACCCTCCAGGGCTGTTAGGGCCGCACTTAGAACTTTAGGCCACTTTTCTCAACAGAAATAGTGAATGGAGAACAAAGTTACTGACAATGGACTAATTCCCCTGAACTAGGCCTACTCCCTTGGCTACTGGTTCAATGATGATGTTGTATGACATTTCTATGCATCGGATCACTTAATAATCATACTGTCCTATAAGGTAGGTATGACAATGCCAGGTTTTAGGTGCTAAACTGAAGACATGGAAAGGAACATGTCTAAAAGCATGTCTAATTAACATGAGGAGGAGCAGGGATTTGAATCACGTCTCTTTGATTTCATAGGCCAAGCTCTTCCCACAACACCATCCTAAGGGAAATTCTGTTCATTAACAGCATTGATCGGTGGGAATTGAGAAGGGAATAGCTTCAGCTGTCGGTTGTGTGCTTTAACTTTCATATAGGACTTTTCATAGATGACATTTCAGATTCCATTGCCTCTGTGCTCTTCACCTTTTATTATTGTTGTTGTTTGTTGTGATTTTTTCAATAGTATTGTCAAAATACTGAAACTGCACTATTTGGGTAATAACAGATTGGTCTTTGGTGAGAACAAGCCTATGTATACCCGTAGTTTTTAGACATTCTTCCATACACTTTATTTCATTGGTTATATCAGATGTGTAAAGAAGTTAGAGGTGAGTTTTCCTTCTTTATTCGACAAGCACTATCATGAATCTATCTTACTACTTGCATCTCTGGTCTACAAGATTGACTATTGCCAAATCCTGACTGTTCCTAACATGCTGCCTTAGAAGACACTGGAAACTTAGAAGATACACAGACGTACTTTTCTAATTTAAACAAGTGGGCGACTCCTCTTTCCGTGAGCATGAAAATAGTGGCCATGCATTTGTGGAGAGCAAATACACGGTTCTATTCCTTAGTCTTATTTCAGTAATGCTCTTCCCCCCAGTATTTTCCAGTGTGACTGGTTCCATAAGCTTTCAGTGCCTCCATGAGATAGCAATCTCTGACAATGAGAGTATTTTCTCACTAAATGCAGATGTCCAGGAACTTGGGTTTCAAGGAGTTAATAATTATTGGCTATAATTACTATTAGGAATTAAAAAATATCAGTAAATGGGGCACCTGGGTGGCTCTGTTAGTTAAGCCGCTGACTTCGGCTCAGGTCATGATCCTGCAGTTTGTGGGTTCGAGGCCCATCTTGGGCTCTGTGCTGACAGCTCAGAGCCTGGAGTTTGCTTTGGATTCTGTGTCTCCCTCTCTCCCTGCTCCTCGCCTCCACTCCTGCTCTGTCTCTCTCTCTCTCTCAAAAGTAAATAAACATTGAAAAAAATCTTAAAAAAAATAAAAGGAAATATCAGTAAAAATTTTTGGCTCTTTTGATATTGTTTTCCATCATCCTTTCTATGTGACTTTTATCTCTAAGATCACAAGATGGCAACTTCTCCTTCACAGTGCACATTCTCACTCCAGGCAAGAAAAAAATCAAATATTTCATAAACCCTTTCTCTGAGAACGTTTGGTTTACATTTTCAAAATGGTATCTTTTCACGAAGCAACCAAACACCCATTCATGTCTCACCACCCAGAAAGACATAAGGCCACAGCTCGCCGGAAGATAGCTATCAGAACTGAGTGTCCACTCTCTAGTTTTTTTTTTTTGGTAGAGAAAAGGCAAAGGAGAATGTGGTTTATTTTTATCCATTCATTCTTACGTAGTTATTGGATGCCTACTGTGTTTCAGGCACAAAAAATATCTTCATTATTATAAAGCTTACATTATAATCGTGTGAGACAGACTATTAAACAGATATGTAAAATAATTCAAATAGTGGTTAACAGTGATTGTTGTTGAAGCACCTGGTTGTCTCTGTTGGTTGAGTGCCTGGCTCTTGATTTTGGGTCAGGTCATGATCCCAGAGTCATGGAATCGAGCCCTGTGTTGGGGTCCATGCTGAGCCTGGAGCCTGCTTAAGATTCTCTCTCTCTCTCTCTCTCTCTCTCTCTCTCTTTCTCTCTCTCTCTTTCTCTCTCTCCCCCTCTGGTCCTATCCTCACTCTGTCTCTCTCTCTCTCAAATAATAATAATAATAATAATAATAATAATAATAATTGCTATTGACAAAAAATAAGATAAAAATGGATTGAGATGGCCAAAATGTGTGATACCATTTTAATGAATATGATGAAGGCAGACCTTGGTAATAAGAAAATGTCCCAATAGAGGCTTGAAAGTGTTGAAGACGCACCCATTGGACTTCTGAGGTATGAGTGTTTCAGTTAGAGGGCATAGTTATGTGAAAATTCCAAAACAAAGTGTCTGTGGTACATACAAAGATCAGGATTGGATGAAGAAAAGCAGAGAGGAGGGAGCTAGTGGTGAGGTCATAGGCTATGTAGGCAGAGATGCAAGGGACATATTGAATAGGGATTTTTAGGCCTTTTAGACATTTTATCTATGAAATAGGTGCTGGCAGAACTTAAAAAGAATATTTGCCATTCTGTGCTATGTAATAGTAAACACTATTTGAAATAATGTATTCACCAGTGGTACTGTTATATACATTTGTTTAATCTAGTATTCACAATAAAGGATGAAACATGTGAATGAAGCAGGTATCATTTCTCTTATTACAGGGAAGAGATAAAGCTTAGTACACACCTACTACTTATTAAAAATTAAATAACTAATTCATAGCAGGACAGGGACACAGAGCCAAATGCTGTGCCCCTGATCTGGAGGGATACCACTATTCCTTGCCGCCCTAGGTGTTTTCAATGCAAATGCTGCCATTCTGACTTTATCTTTACTGTTTTGGAAGTGAGTGCATTTTCATTTTATTTTGCAACTCATACTTTGAAACCGTTGCTTTCTGGAAGTTCTTTGGCACTGAGTTGGCAGACAATTGGGGTTGATGGGATTCGGTCGAGTTTCTACTTTAGTCTTCTTTTTCAATCTGGAAACACTTGTTTGAGTGAAAAGGAGAACGGTTTTTCCACATTGTTTAATAGAGTTTAATAGAATATAGCATAAACAATCCTGTCTAGGTCAGCTAGATAAAAAGCAAGCCCCGTTCATCCTTATCCTCATAGTTGTCAAGGTCGGAACCCAGTTCAGGCCTCTGATACCCTCCATTCTAGGCCCCAAGTGGGAAACATCTCACGCGGCACGTTGCCAAGTGCCCACCCCCTTGTACAACTGGTAATTTTGACCCCATATTTTTTTATTCTCTTTTCAGAAGATTTGGTGAACTGGGTGCTTTATTATGAGATTTATTTTCCCCCACAACTTTCAAAAGATGTTTTGATTGCTGTTTTACCTGGGGCACCTGGGTGGCTCAGTCAGCTAAGCCTCCGACTCTTGATTTCGGCTCAGGTCAGTATCTCACAGTTCTTGAGTTTGAGCCCCCCATCTGACTCCGCACCGACAGTGTGGCGCCTGCTTGAGATTCTCTCCTTCTCTCTCTACCCCTCCCCAGTTTTACACTTGCATGTTCTTTCTCTCTCCCTCTCTCTCTCTCTGTTTCTCTGTCTCTCAAAATAAACTTAAAGGCTCTTTTTTAAAAAAATATTTTATCCATTATAAAAGTCATGCATGATTATTACCTATCATCTGAAGTACTCAAAAATACACACAAAAAATTTCTCACACCACCATTAAGAAGTGATATTATACTGGAATATCTGGAATACACACACACACACACACACACATATATATATATATATATATATATTTTTTTTTTTTTTTTTTTTTTTCATTACAGTGGTCTGGAACTGAACCAACAGTATCTCTGAGGTATGCCTGCATGTGTGTTTGCTGACATTGGAGATGGTTTATAGCAAACAGATGCAGTCATCATGCTTGTACTCTTTCAAATTAAATACCAAAGATTCACAATAAGAATTTAGGTGTTTTTTTTCAATATATGAAATTTATTGTCAAATTGGTTTCCATACAACACCCAGTGCTCATCCCAAAAGGGGCCCTCCTCAATACCCATCACACACATATTTAAAAATATTTTTTAGTATGCCTCAGCGGTTTTGCATTTTTCCATCAAATAATGTATAAATATTTCCCTAAGCAATTTATTAGTCTTCAAAACATGTTTAAAATATCAATATGATATCCCATTACTTGGATGTATGGTTATTTAATTAAGAATAGTATTATTAGTGAGAGTTTTGGAAAGATACTAGTCGTAGGCAAAATATTTTCAATATCGTGTCTTCATTCCCAAATTGCCTTCCAGTAAAGTTTGAAACTATTTTGCTCCCAAATGAAGTCTATGAGGATGTTTGTCTCACTATATCCTTGTCTCTAGTATTGAATATCGCCATTGCACCTGTGTCCTTGTCTCTGGTATTGAATATTGCCCTTGTACCTGCCTTTGATCCTCATGTTTGATGGCTGCAGGAAAGCTGCTCCATTTTTAAAATCCCATTTCTATTTCGGGCAGTTAGAAAGAGAAAGGGAAAGAAAAAGTATATATGTATTAGCTGAGTCTGTCTATGTTGTATATATCCAGTAGATACCTTCTCACCCCAAACAGAATCCTGTGTCTGCTCATAAAGAAAAGAGGAGACTGGGCATTGAGTTGTGAACTAGCCAGAGGTCAGTACTGGATAGCGACCAGACTGAACGAATTCACGTCTCATCTCTGGCACTCACTGGCCATGTCTTCCTGGGCGAGCGGCTTCATATCTTTAATCTCAGCTCTTCATCCATCAAACGGGAAAAGAATAGTACTGCATTCACATGATTTTAAAGAGAATTGAAGAAATTGTTGCAAAAAGAATGGTTATCACGTGTCATTTTGTAGGCATTCATTAAATGGCAACGATTTATAATAAAAACTATTAACACTATGCCCATCATAAGGTTTTTAGACACATGATCTTTTAAAAATAGGAATATTAATATTTCACCCATTTTATATTTTGTCACTATTATTAGAAATCTTCATCCAATCTTCTAAGTGGTTATAGGAGGAAGTATAGGAAGACTATTTAGTCTTACATATTTCTTTATCAGTCACCAATTCAAAAGTATTTGTATTTTCTTTCTTTTAAGTTTATTGATTTATTTCTTGAGAGAGAGAGAGAGAGAAAGAGAAAGAGAGAGAGAGAGAGAGAGAATCCCAAGCAGGCTCCGTTCTAGCAGCATGAGCTCAAACTCATGAACTGTGAGATCATGACCTGAGATGAAATCGAGAGTAAGTTGCTCAACTGACTGAGCCACCCACGTGTCCCCAGATTATTTATATTTTGTACATATTTAGTCTTTCTCCAAAGTTCATACCTTAATTTTTTCTATCCTGTATTATGTACTTTGGCTAGTTTTTTCTGGGACAATGTTATGAAATACGATGTTTATGAAACTCTTGCCTCACTCTTACATTTATGAGATTGCCACTACATTTTGCCACGAAGTAAAATGTTTGCTGTTTAAGATAGACATATTTCCATATATTAAAGATTATGTTTAAACACTTAAGTTAGGAATAAGGGTTGAAGATTTGCTTTCTTAAGAATTCTTAACATCACTTGATTCACTTGTTTTATATATATATGTATATATGTATATGTATATATATATGTGTGTGTATATATATATATATATATACACATAGGCATTCGTTAATTGTTAACGATTTATAATAAAAACTGTTATCATTATGCCCATCATAAGATTTTTATATAATATTATATATTATGTTATCTCTCATCAAATGAATCCTTCAATTCTAGACTAAATCTTACTTAGGCTGATGTCCTTTAATTTATTCTATTTCTCATATGTGATTTACTGATCCTATTATAAGAGGTGCTAGTCTTTATTATTTTTTTTTAATGTTTATTTTTGAGAGACAGAGAGACAGAGCATGAATAGGTGAGAGGCAGAGAGAGAGGGAGACACAGAATCCCGAGTAGTCTTCAGGCTCTGAGCTGTCAGCATGGAGCCCAGTGCGGGGCTTAAACTCATGAACCCTGTGATCATAACCTGATCCAAAGTCAGATGCTTAACTGCTTCAGCCACCCAGGTGCCCCAGACGAGGTGCTAATCTTTAAAATTTCTATCAAAATATTATTCAATATGTAATGAATGCTCACCATGTAGCCAGCACAAAATATATACTATTTTGTGTAATCTTTTTTTTTACTAAGAAAATGTTATCTTGGTACCTTTCTTGAAAAGTTGCTGGAACCGGGACTTTAAAAAGTTCTATGATTTGATCATGGCCATACTAACAAAAGATAGAGTCGAGTTTTTACTCAAATCTTATCTCACTCCAAAGCTCAGGCTTATAGAAATTATGTTACATTTTATTTTGTTAATCGCACAAGTAGCTCTCTGTATAATTAGACGTTTACATGTGTAGAAGACATATTTATTCAGTCTGTGTTGCAAAGATAGAGACTTCTAAGGCCCTTTGGGATGCTAAGTACTCGGTACTTGTGTAGATCTCCATTGTATTTTCTTCTTGTTTTTAGAGAAAATGCATAATGCAAAATGTGTAATTAATTGAATTTTATTTTTTAAGTTCAACAAGAGATTTTAGAGCTATGAATATACCTTTGCCGATACCTATCGTATTTGCTTTAAGAAGAATTTAGAGAGAAGGAAGAAAGTGTCTTTACCTTCAAATGGTTTAGAAATGTCCAGTGCTTTCCCTCACCCTGTTTATTTACTCTTATATTAAAATGTACTTAGAGATTATAACCTATGTTTTTTTTTATGATTTGGGAAATTAATTCCATTTTAGTTTTTTTAAATTTTTTTTTCAACGTTTTTTATTTATTTTTGGGACAGAGAGAGACAGAGCATGAACGGGGGAGGGGCAGAGAGAGAGGGAGACACAGCATCGGAAACAGGCTCCAGGCTCTGAGCCATCAGCCCAGAGCCTGACGCGGGGCTCGAACTCCCGGACCGCGAGATCGTGACCTGGCTGAAGTCGGACGCTTAACCGACTGCGCCACCCAGGCTCCCCCATTCCATTTTAATTTGTAGCTAAATATGCAATAGATAGTTGACAAGTACATTCTCTGAAAAAAAAAAAAAAGTTGTTGATGTGGCATTTTAAGTAAGTGTCAAAGAGAGACTTAAATTCCAATTCAAGAAACTAATAATAAAGCAGCAAAATTAAACTAAAGAATGTAAGAGTACAACACTAATAAAAATGAAAGCAGATATTAGTAAATTAGGAGTTAGATATAATTGAATTCATTAATAAATTGATGCCAGCTGAACTCTTTGAGAAATTCAATAAAATAGATCCAAACGTGACAAAAACAATTAAAGGGGGTGGGGGGAGAAAAATGCAACCATAAAATTGACAAAGAATATGCTATATGGTACGCCTATGCAATTATGAGATAACTTTAAAATGTAACAGCATAATCTGTCAAAATTTGCACTTATTTGACAGTTTTTGTCAATACATTCTAGAGAGTTTCAATTATAAAAACTGACATAAGAAAGGACAGTTAACTAGGCTAAAACAATAGAGTGAATTTTTACAGTTATCAAAATTCTCAGTGTAATCGTGGGGATGAAAATGTTTGAGGGATGAATTCTATAAAACTGAGAATATCTTCAATAATTATGTTACAAGAAAAGTTTCCAAGTTTACTTCATGAAGCTAACTGGATTCCAAATCAAAAATCTGACAAAAATGCCTCTGGAGTCAACCACAAATCAGAAAAAAAGTAAAAGAAAAAAATGCAATAATGTATATTAGAACTTAATGTTGAAAATTATTTTGTTAAGTTATTGATAGCATTTAGAAGTAACTTAGACGTAAAATAGTAAAAGGCATCAGTATTTTTCTTTGGAAGTATTTATTTATCTGGAAAAACAGAAGGGGTTTAGAAAACATTACTGACTCCTGTCAAAAGAAAAAGAAAATTGCACTGTCAGAGTTAAACAGTCAAGGAAGTCTATTCAAGACTACTGCAAGAGGAGAGAGAGGCCAGAACACAATCTAAGTTCAAGTCTGCCTAAAAGAAAGG
This sequence comes from Prionailurus bengalensis, assembly GCF_016509475.1. Taxonomy (NCBI): domain Eukaryota; kingdom Metazoa; phylum Chordata; class Mammalia; order Carnivora; family Felidae; genus Prionailurus; species Prionailurus bengalensis. The sequence continues at coordinate 183,656,206 of NC_057344.1, read as the reverse complement.
GATAGAGAGTGTCTAAGAGCTGGGGTCACAGGATCTTAGGATGCTTGCTAATTAGCCTTACCCCTTCCCCGGGGTGGTGGGGGGGGGGGAAGTAAACTATCTGACATCTCCCTGATAGGAAGTTGTTTTACAACTTAGAGCAGTGGGGGAAGTTAGGTCCTACCTTCCCATGGAAACTGGAAGATAGGGGGTCATAGGGATGCCATATCTTACTCAAAAATGCTGTTTCCAAGGGATGGTTCCCAGGTCATTGAGAAAAACATTACTGGGTTGTAATACTGGCAAGAAGTTTTCTGTTTTGTGGTTTTTAAATTTTTTTTTAACAATTATTTTTGAGAGAGAGAGATACAGAGACAGAGTGTGAGCAGGGGAGGGGCAAAGAGGGAGGGAGACACAGAATTCGAAACAGGATCCAGGCTCAGAGCTGTCAGCACAAAGCTCGATGCGGGGCTCAAACCCATGCACTTTGAGATCATGACGTGAGCCAAAGTAGGATGCTTAACCAACTGAGCCACCCAGGTGCCCCAGGAAAGAACTTAAAAAAATTATATCTCAAAGGGAAAGAGAGAAAGAATTTACAATCTTTGAAGTTAAATGTTTTCCAAAAAGGTGGATCAGGGCATAGAGTCAAGAAGTCTATCATAAGTCTGGTCAGTCTGAGGGAAAGGCTACAGTCATTTGGTCACTCTATACAAGAGTATATAGAATACAAATATAAATAGTTTACGTATTTGGTAACATAGAAAATATAAGAACACAGTAGAAAAACTGTTTTCTTTCACAATAAGGGAAGGCAAATTTAAGAACAAACCAAAGAAGACTCTACAGAACTTTATAGGAAGACTTGAAAATTTTACCAAAAAACTCTCAAATTAGACTTCTATAAAATAATTTTTCCTAAGTCCATGAGTGGAGAGACTCAACATCATATAATTTAAATTAAAATACAGAACTAAAAATAAAGTAACAATATCATAATAAAAATCTCCATAGGATTTTAGCTTGGTATTTGGCTTTAATAGCATAAATGTTTATTTCACAAAATAAATATTAAAATAAACAAAGTCAATCTTGAACAAGAAGATAATTAGGATTAGATCTGATCATCAGTTTTGGAAATGCAATAAAAGTTCTGTGATTAAAAGACTCTTGTAAACCTACAGAAGCAGATAAATGAAACAGAACAGAACATTTTGAAATGTATCAATATTTAGATAGGAACTTTACATACGATAAAGATGTCATTCAACGTTTGTCAGAAAACAGACTGGTTATTTATTACATTAGTGCCGTTGTGATAGCTGGTGATATGCATTACGTTTTCTCAGGGTTTTCAGACAAATAAAGATATTAAGTATGGTTGTTACCTATAAGAATTCTGAAGTCATATTGAAGTCTGAGATTCTGAGCTCTTACTACAAAACTTTGGAAAACTGTTTTTCCTACTGTATGCCTCAGTTTCCTTTTGAAAAAATGGGCATTTTAATCATCAACTCAGATTATTTTAGGATTACATTAAATACATATTATTTAGCACTTCCCCCAGTGACTAGCTTGCAATATAATTTCTTTAAACATAAGCTATTAGTATATAATTAGTTACAAATGAATGGCAAGTTAGTTGCTCCAATATACTTGGTCCCACCTTTCGTCCTCAAGCACTGGTAGACATTTCTTCATTGCCAGTTACGATATAGTATCAATAAATGAATCATCCCTGCATTTGTTCATGAAGCAGCTGTTAACAGAGTGCCTGGCAATTTTCTGGGCATTGAGGAGACAGCAGTGTAAACGTCAGGAACGGTTAACTTTAGTGGGATAAAGATGTAAGTAAAATAAACAAAACATTTGCCAGTAATAAATGCAATTCCAAGAATGAAACTGGTTGCTAGAATAGTTTGGGAGTGTTAAAAGAAGGGAAATGAGGCTACTGCTTTTGTACGCAGGGTGAAGAGGAAACCGATGCGATCTAAAGCTTTAGAGGGAGGCAGGTGCTGAATCCTGGTTTTTAAAACCAGGACAAGAAGTTTGAATTGTATGTTAATATGATGGAAAACTGTCAGAATGTTTGGAGCAAGGAGGTAATATGATCTAATTTATGTTTTAAAAATATTATAATATGGGGAATATCTTTTAGGGGGTACATGGGAAGTGGAGAAACCATTAAGAAATGATAATGTTTTTGGGTAAAATTGTACTAAGAGAAAACAATTGGCATTTCGTGAAGAAGCCTGAGGTGGGCTTAATTTATTCATGGGAGGCTTCTTTTAGTGTTATTTTTTATTTGTTTTTGGTTTCTGATTATTGTTATTTTTATTTGTTTGCGGACTTTCTCTTTCTAGGATACCTCTACAGCATTGGGAGGTACTTGGCTTGAATGCCTGATGAAAAAATTCAGACTATGCCTAAAATTGGATAGAAGTGTAATGGGCACAATAAACTTGAAGATTGTAAAATGTTGGAGAACACAATAAAGATAGAAAAGAGGGCACCTGGGTGGCTCAGAAGGTTAAGCGTCTGGGTTTTGGTTTTGGCTCAGGTCATGATCTCACGGTTCATGAATTTGACCCTTGCGTCGGACTCTCTCTCTCTCAAATAAATAAATATTAAAAAAAAAAAAAAAACTTAAGAGACTTGTGATATAACTGCTCCATTGATTATCTATGTGGCCTGAAAAATATGGGGATGGGGTGAAAAAATTAAAAGGAATGTGAAACTACTCACCCAAGAAAATGAGAACATATACTTCACTCATTGAAAAAGCCCATTTTATAAGTATATATTTAGAATGTGCCATTTGCAATTCATTCTTCTGGGAATTATGAGATAGATGCCCTCTTTTTTTTTTTTTCAACGTTTATTTATTTTTTTGGGGACAGAGAGAGACAGAGCATGAACGGGGGAGGGGCAGAAAGAGAGAGGGAGACACAGAATCGGAAACAGGCTCCAGGCTCTGAGCCATCAGCCCAGAGCCCGACGCGGGGCTCGAACTCCCGGACCGCCAGATCGTGACCTGGCTGAAGTCGGACGCTTAACAGACTGCGCCACTCAGGAGCCCCCCCCCCTTTTTTTTAATTGAATGCATCAATTTTCATTCCACTGAGTAAAACTGTAGAATAAGGAGTAGCTCATGTGATGGTCACTCTACTGAAAATAGGAAGAGAGAGAGATATAAATTTCAGAAGAGTTTATAGAACGAGAACAGAATGCCAGCCTGGATGTGGCGGTGGTGAGCGAGAGCGCACAGGAGTTATCAAAAGATGCTTGTTGGTCCGTTCTGAGGTTGGTAGAAGAAAAGGGCCAAGAAATACCAACAGAGTTTTAAAAGCTAGAACAGTGAGTGTATTGATTATAATTATTTTTCTTTTTATTAAAAGAATGACGTCTTGAATCACCAGGAGACAAATAGCACTATGATCTAAACTAGAATTTTTAAAAGTTGGTTAAATCTAGTTCCAGAGGCACAAGTTCATATTGATGTGCGGCATAAATGGATTACTCTCAGGCCCTGGCAATTGAGTATGCAATAATTACAGCGTAATGAGATAATGAAGAGCCTCTGTCGGGCTTTTTTAGGCAGAGAGGCTTGAGGATGAAAATATTTGAAAACAGAGAATACCAATTAGTTTCCGTGCTGCCCTATTAGTGGGACGAAGAGTTCTATTTTGTCAATTCTGCAGTGAGATGAAGGCAGGTGGGAAACAAAACGCAGCGCACGTCGTGGTGCTCGTGTCGAACAAGTCATGGCCATGATATGCTGGAAACAGTGGAGTAATTAAAAATCGGATTTCTTTGCCGGCAAAAGCCACCTCTGAACTATTGTGATACAAGTGATACATAGCACAGTGTGGCTGCCTGATTCTTAGATTCTATTTGCTTGGAATTAGGATCCCAAATGTGATATTTCGGGGGGCTTATGTAAAAAAAAACAGTATCAATTTAGCTTAATTACCATTATATTTATGTCCTCGCTGTTTGATCTCTACCAGGCCTGGAAGGGTCGATTAAACTGTATTTAAATTTATTCTGCTTCGTAGGTGTCCACTAAAATGAACATTAGAAGTAGCTGTGCTCTAAGGTTAATTTGTTCTGTAAAATTACCCATATTTCTCCAGAGTATTCATTAGTGGAATAAAACAGAAAACTAATCTAGATGCTAAAGGATTATCATTATTGCCAGGCGGATATCTTTGATAACATTCCAGTTGGGATCACCTCGCAGAGCCTGAATAAACAAAGAAAATGACAAATTGCCGCTCTTACATATATCTTGGCAAAACAGGGATGAAATTGCTGAGATTTGAAAGCCAATCAAAACATTTGGAAGCCACTTGCTGTGGTAATTTACTGAAAAGTTTTCAGTGACATTTTGGTACTCAACAGACAACTCCAGCAAGTGTTATTAAGAATAAATTAACCCCCAAATTCCACTATACCACTCAGCACATTTCAGCATTTTGAATGTGTTCTCAAGCACCCTTCCTTTGGCTCTTGCAGACCAAAAAGAACACAAAGGCTGATACTTCCTAGAAGAAACAAATTACATTATATGTGTCGCACATAGTCACACACAGAAAGAAAGGCAAAATTAAAGTCACCTTAATATCTATCACCTGTTGAACATAGACATACCACAAATGTGCCTGTAATTCCCCATTTGTCCTTAAGTTATGTTGTGGCTTATATTTTTATTAGTTATATTACAAAAGGCTTGGGCTGGATAAATGTGTTCACAGGAAATCATAAAAGATCTTATCCCCTCTCTATACTCTCCCGTCTCAAATTGGTAGGTCGTACTTTACTGTGAATTTTTCCACTTCTTGTTGCCTAACCTGTATATACCGAGATTTACATTTGGGTAGAAAGCCCCTTAATTTGTCTATGCTACAATATACAGAAAGCATGTAAAATGTAAATGTTTTCAACCTGCCATTTTGTCCAACGTTATTTCAGCAACGTCATCCCCATATCATTAAACTGGTTTTAAGAGTTTCATGATGGTCCATTGTATGCATTCAGCACAATTTACCTAAATATTACATTATTACAACATTGTGTCACTTGGGAGATGCCATTTTGTTTTCTGCCATTAAATAATGCTGTGACTAACATTGCTGAGCATAAATCTTTTTTCTCGGTTTAGTTCAATTCCTTAGCGTAGATTCCCAAAGTGAAATTATATTTTAAAACCATTAATACTTTCAGATCATTTGTAGCTTTTCATTTAAATTGAGGTTAAATAGAGATCTCTTTTCGTTAAAGCCTCAAAATGATATTAAGAGAGATTGTGGTTACTTAATGAAATGAAAGTCTTTTAACTGTTTTAAATGCTCCAGCTGATAAGATTTCCGTCGTTACTGTTCATTAGTGCTGATTTTTCTCTCATGGCTATCTAACTTATTACATCCATGGAACTTCTCTGGCTTTGTATACACTGGTATGTACATTTTCTTTAGAAGCTTTATTTGTTTGGAATTCCTAGTGCCCGTTCAACTACACTGAAAGAAGAGATATCTCTAAAATAGTATATGGAAATTAAATCAATATTGAGAACCTTGGTCTACCACTCCTAATAAGAAAAGCTTATATGCTTTTTCCCACTACACCAAATCTTTAATTGTATCTAATTTATATTTCTGTATTAGTTAAAGTTCAGCAGTAGATTGCATTAATAGGAATGAAATAAAGTAATTCACAGAAGTGAAGGAAGATAAGAGCTAAACAAATAGGGGTGCATAAACAATTTTGGAGAAATCTGTTGACCTCTTCAGGCAGCTGCCATGAGTACAACTCAGTTCCAGTGATTACAAGTTTTTGATGTCTCCCAGTCGAAATATACCACACTTGGATAATGAGTATCCAATTAGGTAAGCTGCGATCCAGATACAGAAATGCTAAAGCCCAGCTAGTCATTAGGGACACAACTCTGTAAGTTGGGTGGGATGGAAGAATTATCCTCAGCAGACTAAAACCCAACTGCTTTAATCGGTATTATCCAGTTCCCGAGAGCCTTGAAAGTAATTGGGAAAATTTTTATTATGTCCACCATGTAAATGAGAAAACAAATGCAGAGATTGGTTTTAGGCAATTGGTTCAATCTGTCTCTTGAAAGCAGCTGGCACATTATGTATTCTTTAGGAAGCGCATGACAGTTTTCCTGTTTTGGTCTTAGCTTCCAGGAAGCTTAGAGTCGAAGGAAAGATTTACCTTTATTTCTAACACATTTGCTTTTCCTATGAGCTCTGGTTTTGATTTTTCAATGATCTCTTGTTTATTTACCAAACATGTCACTATACATTGGTACTAATCCTGTGCCATAAGTCAGAAATTTAAATAAGTAATGGGAATTATCTTCTTCATAAGGATATAGAAATTGGGACTGATATTAAACTACAGCCTCTGTGTACCAAAATATAGCTTCATCTACACCTGTCACCCTATTGAAACTCGAAAGCATCCCCAAATCATTTTAAATTCCTACTTCACTGTTATTTCCATAGCTTTATATTCTTTCCATTTCTCCGATTATTTTATTAACCAATAGTGACATATTTTTTGCTAATACATCTTAAATATTCCTACTTGTTTACTTCATTGTTACTTGACTCCCTCAGCACAGACTGTTAATGCCAAATGCAATTGGGCATTTGCTTGGAACTGAGACAAATGTGATCTATAAATTGCTAACATAACCTATGTTGGCAATAAGGTATACTTGGCTGTGTTTCAATGATTATTTTTATTTTAAAAAGTCAATGTCCTTTTGAGTTGGGGAATTTTTAGGAAGAGGATATTAAAGAGATTTACAATACAGTTATATATGTCTGTATTATATATATTATATATTTACACACATATGCATTCATATATATATTATATAATTATATAATGTATATAATTCACTAAAGAGATCTACAGAGAGAAATTTCTATAATTAAGAAGTCATTGGGGGAGCCTGGGTGGCTCAGTCAGTTAAGTGTCTGACTTTGGCTCAGGTCACGATCTCGTGGTTTATGATTTGAGCCCTGTATCAGGCCCCGCACTGACAATGCAGAGCCTGCTTGGGATTCGCTCTCTCCCTGTCTTTCTGCCTGTCTCTGTCTTTCTCTCTCTTTCAAAATAAATAATAAACTTAAAAAAAAACGTTAAAATAACAAAAAAATTAGTCATTGGTCATCCCTGATAAAGGACCTAAGTAAGAGAGAAACTCAAATAATCTTAATAGGGTAAAAAAACTTGCTTTTTAAGCTGGCATTGGAATTTTCTTAGCTCAGAAACAGTCTCTCTCTCTTTCTCTCTCTTTAAGTAAATAAATGCCTTCTCAACTCACTTTGAATCTAGATATGGAGATCTAAAAGATATTATTTGGAAAAAATAGTAAAATAAAAAGATAGCCTAAGGACTATGCACTGTAGGTTGGAGGATGTAAAGAAAGAAGGAAAGGAAATTGGATTGGAGAAATGGCAACCATAGACTATGACTGGAGTTTTGAGTCTGGGGTGGTGGGAACACCATCAAAAAATAAATTTTCAATAGTAAGTTGGCAGATGCAAGAATTTTTTAACATCGTATTTTAGTCTATTTTGTCGTGACACGAACTCGCTCTTCCTCCTGTTTCTTGAAAACATAAACATGAAAACATGCTGTGGGCATGGATGTAATGTGTGTGTAAATTTTATCTTATTTTTTAAATTTTTTTGGTGGGTGTAGGGAATCCAGCAAAGTAGACTGTATTCCGCCTTTGAAACTGAAACTAGAGAGACAAGAACATCTGCAGAATTTGAGTATGAAGTCAAGTATTTGGTGGTTATGTGGAAAAGGCATGATTATTCCAACAGGATGATTTGAGTAGATTTTGTTTAAATATGAAAGAATTGTATAAACTCACCTGGCATTTGGGATTTATTACTGAAACATGAGGAACAATATAAATTACCATAAAGGAGGTGTAAAAAACTATCATGTGGGATCCAGAGAACAGATATTTCAGTTAGGAGTAGTTCAAGTGCTTGGTCATGTGCAAGAGAGTTTTTGAAGATGATTTGGAATGCTTCAAAGTGAAGGAAAACGTTCTAGAAAGAGAGACATGTTAAAAAGATTACTGAATTCCTTTGGCCTTTAATATGTTCATACAATGTGTCTGAGAGAAGTAATCTTAAAACTACACTGAAAAGATGTTGTGAATAGAGATGTTCGATAGAGACAATCCATGTCAGTGGTCAGAACAGATCTTCAAATTGTGGGAGAAACACCCACTTTATGGATATATATCACCTTTATCAAGACTTGATAGGGCCTTAAATAAGAGATCCTTCAATTACTTGATCCTCTCTATCACCTAGATCATTAGTTGGGTTGGAAATATATTTTTGACAAAAGAATAGTAGCTAGTTTATAAAACTTACCTATTTAACTTACCAAAAGGAGACCATCAAGATATTTGTAGAAATGTGCACGATTTTTGCCAGATATACATGTGAGAGTGCCCAGTAAGTAGTAGGTGCTATTAGAGTCTTTGTAGCTTGATGAGGTCACATAAATCACAGTGCTTCAGATAAAAATAAAAGAGGTCATAGAAGCAAGCTTAAGTCACTTCAAAATTTAAAGATAAGAAAGAGGAAGAAATTCTAGTAAAGGAGAGATATTTACGCCAGTAAGTCATAGTTATTTAACTCCGCTGATGTGTAAATTCCTCATGTATAAAGTATAACCTACTTCAGATATTAGGAGATTTCAATTATTTAGCTTTGAAAAAGTGGCTGTAATATAGTAAGCACTCAATCAATGTAAGGTAACTTGAGTGAGAGCCAGAAATCCATAATCTTACATTTTTATATAGTTTCCTAAGTGATTTTGATGAATAGCTAGCCACACATTCTATCAAACATGCTACCTTAAAAAATGCATTTTGAGCTATATAGGTAATTGGCTGGTGTTCCATTGTGATATTCTCGAAGTGTGAGTGTGAAATAGTGTTTCACAAAAATTATTTAAATCCATTTATTATTCACAAGTGTGTTACACATCCTTTCATTTATATTTCGCCATCTCTGCCCCACCCCCATTTTTATTTTATTCTCCTAATTGTGGTTTACATCTAAGTACTCGACTCATTTCAAGCACAATTTACACAATTTTGAAGGGAATTTCCTTTGTATGTATAAATCTGTAAGTTTTCCACAACGTAATAAAGGTTAGGACACTTGAAATTGACTGAATGTTGGGTGAATGAGATGTTTTTAAATTTTTCTTTAAGTTCAAATTTGCTACATATAGAACAGTATTATGAGCATTAATGCAGAAAATAATTGGCCATTTATATTTCTTTGGACAAAACAATTATAAGAGGATCACAAAAAAAACCTCTACACATCAATTAGCATATGGTAGATTATTTTTTATTCTGCCATAACGCTTCTGGCTTATTGGTAATAAAGGGCAACAAATTGTTCTTACAATGTGTATTTTTTTTAAACTACACATCAAATATAAATTTGATTTAACTTCTGATATCTGTATTAGAAATGCAATCTTTTTAAAATATGTTTTTAAGTTATTTTGGAGAGAGAGAGAGAGAGAGAGAGAGAAAGAGAGAAAGGGAAGGGCAGAAAGAAAGGGAGAGAGAGAGTGCCAAACAGGTTTTGAGCTGTCAGCACAGAGCCCCATGGGGGTCTCAGACCCAGGAACCATGAGATCATGATCTGAGCTGAAATCAAGAGTTGGGAGTTTAACTGACTGAGACACCCAGGTGCCCCAGTACTTAGAAAGGTAATCTTATAATACAAAGGCAATCTTATAGTAAAAAATACTGACATGAATGTGAAGAGTGGCATTGACATTGATGAAATAAAAATCCATTATTGTTATTCTTATGCAAATTACCTGAATCTAATTGTAGAGCTTTTCACATGGAACTTCCCTCACAATTTATAGATAGGAATCATGAAACTTAACAATTAAATTATATTGTGTTTATCTTCACATTCTTATGCCTATGAATTCTTCTCTCTCCTCAGTCAGATATGCTTATCAAGGGCAGGGAAATTTTCATACTACTTTTATATTTCTTACCAAATTTGTGATAATGTTCTATGCATAGCAAATCATTTAAAAATAATTGATCAGATCAGTTGTGATTACCATATGTGTCTGAAATTTTATTCTTGATTTTATATGAGTGCTTTGGAGAAATATTAGAAGGCCATTATTATGAACAAAATAGAATTTGAAAGTCAAAATAAATAGGTATTTGATTAATTTTATAATTTGGTCTATTTAAACAAATCATAAGTGTAATGATTTTTATCTGCTCAATGTAACATGTGTGTGTGTGTGTGTGTGTGTGTGTGTGTGCGTCTGCACTTAATATTTATTTGGAGAAGGAAAGAATCTGATCATATTGAAAATCAATTAAATCAGTTAGTGGTCCATGATATTTGTAGGTTTTATTATACACATTATGCAAAAAATATGACAAAAATTCATGTAATTTTCAACATGTATATTTGGTTAATATTATTTGACATCACTTTCTAGTATATTCAAAGACATATCAAGCACAGTGTTAACCATTCACAACATATTTTTGAGCAGAAAACAAGGCAGACACACGTATCTATGCAAGTAACCAAATTTATCTTGGATTATTTAAAATCAGACGCACCTACAATAACCTGACCGTAGGTATAAAACCAGGATAATAATGGTTTTAAAAAATATTTTGATGATCAATGAAGTAAAATCAAAGTGCTGCATTAGTACAAAAGCAAGGTCACTCTTGTGAGAGAAGAGTTGAAATAGGGAAGACTTTTGTCAAGTGTGAGGCTGAAATTAGCTTTTGAATGATGGCAATTGTACAGAGCTGAACAAACAGTTCAGGGAGACAAAGCAATCCAGACAGAGATCCTCTAGAAACATAAGGACAAAAGAGTACACAGTGAACTTCAGGATTGGCAATCTAGTTAGGTTGTGTTACATTTCCTGAGCTGGGAAAACACAATAATAATAATAATAATAATAAAATTATGATGATGATGATGATTACTACTACTATTATTATTTCTCTTTCTCCTAACCCAGGAGAGATGCAAGAAAGGACTCTATCAGTGCCTGATCATATCTCAAACCCACTGCTTGCATTGACCTTCAACTTTTGATTCATAGCTCTGGTTTCTTTAGTGATCATTTCCTATTCTTCCCTCTGTCTAAATACTCATACTAGCACATTTTCATGTCATCTGTCTAGTTTTTGAATCTAAAGGAATATGTCCCATCATCTCCTTGGCTCCTTTAGGACTCTATGACCTTATGTCTGGTCCAGCCGTAACATTAGGGCAATCAAGGAAAGTGTAAATATTGAAAATGCTGTCGGAAGGACAAATTTGGGTTCATAGTAGAGGTGATACTGATTTAAACCTTACATATTTTATAAAATGTATTTGCTCCATAATTTTAATGGGGATCGCGAGTTCGATATTTATCACATTGTTCCGATCATTCATAACGATAAAATCCAGGAAGATCTAATGTCTGTACCCAAGAACACATAAATTGAATTACTTCTTGTATCTTAGTATAGCATAAAATTTGATAAACTAGCAATAGGCATCAGTGAATATTTGTTTGGAAGGATGAAATAAGCCAATCTTTATGTTGTACAATTGTAAACGTGCTTTATAATGATAGATATAAAAATAATTCTGAAATAAAATGTAAACTTTCTCATAATGCTATCATTTTATTTTAATGCCGAAATTTAGCATTTGCTGGAAGATGAAGTTCGATGCTCCAATTTAGGAATGAAGAGCTTTTTGATTTATATATCACATGCATATAGTGATCAGCTCCTTTAAAGTTTGTCTGGGAGCCTGGGTGGCTCAGTCGGTTAAACACCTGGACTCTTGATTTCAGCTCAGGTCATGATCTTAAGGTGCGTGGGTTTGAGCTCCACACCAGGCTCTGTGCTTACAGTGTCAATCCTGCTTGGGATTCTCTCTCTTTCCCCTCTCTCTCAAAATAAATAAATAAAATTTAAAAAAAATTAAAGTTTGTCTATCATGTAATAAAATCTATATGCTTTTAAAAGCAGAAGTCAAAGCAAAATGTTTCAAAAGATAACCATATATATATATACATTTTTGAAATAACTAAATTCAAAGTCTGGAGCTGAAAGCCCAATAAATTATGAATTTAATGGGTTTGGCCTGGGCCTAATAGCAGATTAGACAAGTTTGAAAAGATTAGCTGTGATCTGAAAAAGGAACAACCACTTGGCCAAACAGAAAAAAAAAAAAAAAATTAGGATTGAAGTCCCAGGAAAGAAAGAGAGCAAAGGTGGGGCTTTTAATTTTTTTTTTAATGTTTATTTATTTTTGAGACAGAGACAGAGTGTGAACAGGGGAGGGGCAGAGAGAGAGGGAGACACAGAATCTGAAATAGGCTCCAGGCTCTGAGCTGTCAGCATAGAACCTGACTCGGGGCTTGAACCCACAAACTATGAGATCATGACCTGAGATAAAGTTGAATGCTTAACCCACTGAGCCACCCAGGCACCCCACAAAGGTAGGGCTTTTAAAAGAGATACTGATTAAACCTTCAGCTACGCATCCAAGATTATGTACACTATGTAAGAGACATACAAAGAAAACAAAAGATAGCATACCATGATAGAATTGATACCTCTCATGAAAAAGAAAAAGGAAAATAAAAATTTAAAAATATCCAGAAACACAACCGATTCCTTTCAAAAGAGCAATAATGCACTGACAGAAGACATTAAAATAAACCCTAGGGCGAGTGGAAAATAGAATGATTTACCTCAAAAGCTGGAGGAAAACAAAAACAAAAACAAAACATTGCTGCCAATTCAGAATCCTATTCAAACAAAACATTCTTTCAAAATAATGTGATTGAAACACTTTTAGAAACAAAGAAGGAGTTCACTACCATTGCCAAAGAAAATAATAAACGATTTTATAGCATGAGAAAGAAAGCTTCCCAGATGAAAGCTCAGAGAGGTAGGAATAAAAAAGAAAAAAAAAAAGCAATGAAAAATATAATTATGAATAGTCACCAAAGATAATATTAGTAACATTAGTTGAATAAAATGCCGTGTGAGTGTTTATCACATATAGAAGTATTCAGCAACTATTGCATGAAAGTGGCAAGGTAAGTAGAGTTAAAGTATTTTAACAAGAAGTATTTGAATTATTAATTTATATTAAACTTCGATAAGTGAAAGACACTGTTGTAATCTCTGGGACGGCCATTAAAATAATAGCTAAGAGAAAATAATAAAATCATAATTTAGTAAGGAGAGAAAGAAATGGATATGAATACTTGTTTTTTTTTAATACATAGTTTAAAGTTTATTTATTTATTTTGAGAGAGAGGGCGCACGCAGGGGAGGGGCAGAGAGAGAAAGAACCCTGAGCAGGCTCCGCACTATCAGCGTGGAGCCCGATGTGGGCCTTGAACTCACAAACTGTGAGATTATGACCTGAGTCAAAACCAAGAGTTGGACGCTTAACCTACTGAGCCACACAGGTGTCCTATAGATATTTGTGTATAAGTCAAAGTTTTTCAGAGAAACAAAAAAAAAATACCACATTATAGTGATAGAGAAATAGGTATATAGACATAGGCATAGACATGGACATAGACATAGATATAGATAGATAGAGGTAGAGATATATCCTCATCCTCTCTATATAGGTGACAGCAAGAGAGAGAGAGAGAGAGAGAGAGAGAGAGATTGTCATTTCATAGATTATAGATCACAGAGAATTCGCTTTTAAAATGATGCTGAGAAACCATACTGTCAATCTGCTGTCTGTGACCTGGAGACAAGCAGAAAAGCTGACGATACAGTTCCAGTCTGAGCCCAAAGGCTTGAGAAGCAGGGGAGCCACTGGTGTACTTCCCTGAGTGCAGGATAAGACTGAGTCTCAGATCAAGCAGTCAGGTAGAAAGTGAATTAACTCTACTTTTTGTTCCCTTCGGGCTCTCAACAGATAATGCTCCTCCGCAATTGGATATCAACCTGTAATCTGCTTTTCTGGGTCCACTGCTTCAAATACTGATCTCTTCCTGAAACACCCTGTCAAACACACTCAGCAACAATGTTTAACTAGATGTTTGGACATCCTGTGGCCCAACCAAGTTGACACATAAAAATAACCATCACAAGTTTTAATTAAAGGAGAATTTGATGACAAACTGGGAAAGATCATTGAGTGAGGGTCAGGAGGAGAGTAACACAAAGCAGTACGTAAGAGGCTGGAACTTCATTTCCTTAGTTTAGGGAAACTATGGTTGTGTATTGATCTCCTTTTCATGAAAGTTCTTTTTAAATATGCTAGTCTGTTTCCTCAAAGGTGAGAGTTGTCTGAAGGGAATTATGTAGGTCTTGGGTCTCGGCATGACAGCACTGGGACATTTGAAGTCACTTACAGGAGATGATTGGAGGAGTACTGTGTCTCTTCTTTGATTTTATTAGTGCTTTGGATATTTTTTTCTTATGTCTTTAAATATATAAACGCATTTCCGCATCTATTCTACCAGAATTTTAAAAGGCAGAGAAGGGATGACTATAGATGTAGATTTCAGCTATCACACCCTCCAAGTTTGTTGTTTGATAAAATGTATGCAGATTCGCGACATGCAGTAAACTGTACGTTTGTGCATTTCTGCTTGAATGGTTAACTTACAAAAGCCTTTGGAAAGGATGTTGACATTATGCAGAGAGAACTTTAACTGGGTTTATAGTCACTACAAATGATAACTCCACTTTTATAAACTTCCTTTAAGAAAGCAATCACTATTTTGAAGAACAAAACATGTGTTCCTTTATGACCAACACAGAGTTATAATAGAGATCATGTTAAAATCACCAAAATGCCTAACTATACTTGAATACTTACTGTTTTAATAAAATATGTAAGAAGTCTTTTAGTGTGATTTTTAAAATATGGAATAAGATGAAAATTCTTATTTATGTGAAATTAAGAAAGTGGAACATAAGAGCATACACGTGGTATGATCACATCTATGTAAATATTGTATAAGAGTACAGGAAAAATCAACAACATGCAATAGTGTCTACATAGGCATTATCAAAATGGATGGTTTTATTTCGCTTTCTGCTGTTTTGTATTTATTATTCTTTTATGGAAAAATGTACAGTATATGTTATTCAACCTTAAATCCTCCTAGGAAAAATGCAGGTTAAAAAGTGTATTGTTGTCTCTAGTCGGCAAGATGGCGGCTTAGGAGGACGCTGGGCTCACCGCACGTCCTGCTGATCACTTGGATTCCATCTACACCTGCCTAAATAACCCAGAAAACAACAGAGGATTAGCAGAACGGAGTCGCCGGAGCCACACGCAGACGAGAGGCCCACGGAAGAGGGTAGGAAGGGCGGCGAGGCGGTGCGCGCTCCAAGGACTGGCGGGAGGGAGCCGGGGCGGAGGGGCGGCTCGCCGGCCAAGCAGAGCCCCCGAGTCTGGCTGGCAAAAGCGGAGGGGCCTGACGGACTGTGTTCCCACAACAAGCGCGACTTAGCGTCTGGGAGGTCATAAGTTAACAGCTCTGCTCGGAAAGCGGGAAGGCTGGAGGACAAAGGGAGGGAGAGCTGCTGAGCCCCCTGACAACAGAGCTCAGTTTGGTGGGGAACAAAGGCGCTCGCCAGCGCCATCTCCCCCGCCCATCCCCCAGCCAAAATCCCAAAGAGAACCAGTTCCTGCCAGGGAACTTGCTCCCTCCACGCAAACACCCAACTCTGCGCTTCTGCGGAGCCAAACCGCCAAACCTCCGGCAGCGGATCTGACTCCCTCCTGCTGCCACAGGGCCCCTCCTGAAGTGGATCACCTAAGGAGAAGCGATCTAAGCCTGCCCCTCCTGCCCCCGTGCACCTTGCCTACCCACCCCAGCTAATACGCCAGATCCCCAGCATCACAAGCCTGGCAGGGTGCAAGTAGCCCAGACGAGCCACACCACCCCACAGTGAATCCCGCCCCTAGGAGAGGGGAAGAGAAGGCACACACCAGTCTGACTGTGGCCCCAGCGGTGGGCTGGGGGCAGACATCAGGTCTGACTGCGGCCCCGCCCACCAACTCCAGTTATACACCACAGCACAGGGGAAGTGCCCTGCAGGTCCTCACCACGCCAGGGACTATCCAAAATGACCAAGCGGAAGAATTCCCCTCAGAAGAATCTCCAGGAAATAACAACAGCTAATGAGCTGATCAAAAAGGACTTAAATAACATAACAGAAAGTGAATTTAGAATAATAGTCATAAAATTAATCGCTGGGCTTGAAAACAGTATACAGGACAGCAGAGAATCTCTTGCTACAGAGATCAAGGGACTAAGGAACAGTCACGAGGAGCTGAAAAACGCTTTAAACGAAATGCATAACAAAATGGAAACCACCACAGCTCGGCTTGAAGAGGCAGAGGAGAGAATAGGTGAACTAGAAGATAAAGTTATGGAAAAAGAGGAAGCTGAGAAAAAGAGAGATAAAAAAATCCAGGAGTATGAGGGGAAAATTAGAGAACTAAGTGATGCACTAAAGAGAAATAATATACGCATAATTGGTATCCCAGAGGAGGAAGAGAGAGGGAAAGGTGCTGAAGGGGTACTTGAAGAAATCATAGCTGAGAACTTCCCTGAACTGGGGAAGGAAAAAGGCATTGAAATCCAAGAGGCACAGAGAACTCCCTTCAGACGTAACTTGAATCGATCTTCTGCACGACATATCATAGTGAAACTGGCAAAATACAAGGATAAAGAGAAAATTCTGAAAGCAGCAAGGGGTAAACGTGCCCTCACATATAAAGGGAGACCTATAAGACTCGTGACTGATCTCTCTTTTGAAACTTGGCAGGCCAGAAAGAATTGGCACGAGATTTTCAGGGTGCTAGACAGAAAAAATATGCAGCCAAGAATCCTTTATTCAGCAAGTCTGTCATTTAGAATAGAAGGAGAGGTAAAGGTCTTCCCGAACAAACAAAAACTGAAGGAATTTGTCACCACTAAACCAGCCCTACAAGAGATCCTAAGGGGGACCCTGTGAGACAAAGTCCCAGAGACATCACTACAAGCATAAAACATACAGACATCACAATGACTCTAAACCCGTATCTTTCTATAATAACACTGAATGTAAATGGATTAAATGCGCCAACCAAAAGACATAGGGTATCAGAATGGATAAAAAAACAAGACCCATCTATTTGCTGTCTACAAGAGACTCATTTTAGACCTGAGGACACCTTTAGATTGAGAGTGAGGGGATGGAGAACTATTTATCATGCTACTGGAAGCCAAAAAAAAGCTGGAGTAGCCATACTTATATCAGACAAACTAGACTTTAAATTAAAGGCTGTAACAAGAGATGAAGAAGGACATTATATAATAGTTACAGGGTCTATCCATCAGGAAGAGGTAACAATTATAAATGTCTATGCGCCAAACACCGGAGCCCCCAAATATATAAAACAATTACTCATAAACATAAGCAACCTTATTGATAAGAATGTGGTAATTGCAGGGGACTTTAACACCCCACTTACAGAAATGGATAGATCATATAGACACACGGTCAATAAAGAAACAAGGGCCCTGAATGACACATTGGATCAGATGGACTTGACAGATATATTTAGAACTCTGCATCCCAAAGCAACAGAATATACTTTCTTCTCGAGTGCACATGGAACATTCTCCAAGATAGATCATATACTGGGTCACAAAACAGCCCTTCATAAGTTTACAAGAATTGAAATTATACCATGCTTACTTTCAGACCACAATGCTATGAAGCTTGAAATCAACCACAGAAAAAAGTCTGGAAAACCTCCAAAAGCATGGAGGTTAAAGAACACCCTACTAACGAATGAGTGGGTCAACCAGGCAATTAGAGAAGAAATTAAAAAATATATGGAAACAAACGAAAACGAAAATACAACAATCCAAACGCTTTGGGACGCAGCAAAGGCAGTCCTGAGAGGAAAATACATTGCCATCCAGTCCTATCTCAAGAAACAAGAAAAATCCCAAATACAAAATCTAACAGCACACCTAAAGGAACTAGAAGCAGAACAGCAAAGGCAGCCTAAACCCAGCAGAAGAAGAGAAATAATAAAGATCAGAGCAGAAATAAACAATATAGAATCTAAAAAAACTGTAGAGCAGATCAACGAAACCAAGAGTTGGTTTTTTGAAAAAATAAACAAAATTGACAAACCTCTAGCCAGGCTTCTCAAAAAGAAAAGGGAGATGACCCAAATAGATAAAATCATGAATGAAAATGGAATGATTACAACCAATCCCTCGGAGATACAAACAATTATCAGGGAATACTATGAAAACTTATATGCCAACAAATTGGACAACCTGGAAGAAATGGACAAATTCCTGAACACCCACACGCTTCCAAAACTCAATCAGGAGGAAATAGAAAGCTTGAACAGACCCATAACCAGCGAAGAAATTGAATCGGTTATCAAAAATCTCCCAACAAATAAGAGTCCAGGACCAGATGGCTTCCCAGGGGAGTTCTACCAGACGTTTAAAGCAGAGATAATACCTATCCTTCTCAAGCTATTCCAAGAAATAGAAAGGGAAGGAAAACTTCCAGACTCATTCTATGAAGCCAGTATTACTTTGATTCCTAAACCAGACAGAGACCCAGTAAAAAAAGAGAACTACAGGCCAATATCCCTGATGAATATGGATGCAAAAATTCTCCATAAGATACTATCAAATCGAATTCAACGGCATATAAAAAGAATTATTCACCATGATCAAGTGGGATTCATTCCTGGGATGCAGGGCTGGTTCAACATTCGCAAATCAATCAACGTGATACATCACATTAACAAAAAAAGAGAGAAGAACCATATGATCCTGTCAATCGATGCAGAAAAGGCCTTCGACAAAATCCAGCACCCTTTCTTAATAAAAACCCTTGAGAAAGTCGGGATAGAAGGAACATACTTAAAGATCATAAAAGCCATTTATGAAAAGCCCACAGCTAACATCATCCTCAACGGGGAAAAACTGAGAGCTTTTTCCCTGAGATCAGGAACACGACAAGGATGCCCACTCTCACCGCTGCTGTTTAACATAGTGCTGGAAGTTCTAGCATCAGCAATCAGACAACAAAAGAAAATCAAAGGCATCAAAATTGGCAAAGATGAAGTCAAGCTTTCGCTTTTTGCAGATGACATGATATTATACATGGAAAATCCGATAGACTCCACCAAAAGTCTGCTAGAACTGATACAGGAATTCAGCAAAGTTGCAGGATACAAAATCAATGTACAGAAATCAGTTTCATTCTTATACACTAACAATGAAGCAACAGAAAGACAAATAAAGAAACTGATCCCATTCACAATTGCACCAAGAAGCATAAAATACCTAGGAATAAATCTAACCAAAGATGTAAAGGATCTGTATGCTGAAAACTATAGAAAACTTATGAAGGAAATTGAAGAAGATTTAAAGAAATGGAAAGACATTCCCTGCTCATGGATTGGAAAAATAAATATTGTCAAAATGTCAATACTACCCAAAGCTATGTACACATTCAATGCAATCCCAATCAAAATGGCACCAGCATTCTTCTCGAAACTAGAACAAGCAATCCTAAAATTCATATGGAATCACAAAAGGCCCCGAATAGCCAAAGGAATTTTGAAGAAGAAGACCAAAGCAGGAGGCATCACAATCCCAGACTTTAGCCTCTACTACAAAGCTGTCATCATCAAGACAGCATGGTATTGGCACAAAAACAGACACATAGACCAATGGAATAGAATAGAAACCCCAGAACTAGACCCACAAACGTATGGCCACTCATCTTTGACAAAGCAGGAAAGAACATCCAATGGAAAAAAGACAGCCTCTTTAACAAATGGTGCTGGGAGAACTGGACAGCAACATGCAGAAGGTTGAAACTAGACCACTTTCTCACACCATTCACAAAAATAAACTCAAAATGGATAAAGGACCTAAATGTGAGACAGGACACCATCAAAACCTTAGAGGAGAAAGCAGGAAAAGACCTCTCTGACCTCAGCCGTAGCAATCTCTTACTCGACACATCCCCAAAGGCAAGGGAATTAAAAGCAAAAGTGAATTACTGGGACCTTATGAAGATAAAAAGCTTCTGCACAGCAAAGGAAACAACCAACAAAACTAAAAGGCAACCAACGGAATGGGAAAAGATATTCGCAAATGACATATCGGACAAAGGGCTAGTATCCAAAATCTATACAGAGCTCACCAAACTCCACACCCGAAAAACAAATAACCCAGTGAAGAAATGGGCAGAAAACATGAATAGACACTTTTCTAAAGAAGACATCCGGATGGCCAACAGGCACATGAAAAGATGTTCAGCGTCGCTCCTTATCAGGGAAATACAAATCAAAACCACACTCAGGTATCACCTCACGCCAGTCAGAGTGGCCAAAATGAACAAATCAGGAGACTATAGATGCTGGAGAGGATGTGGAGAAACGGGAACCCTCTTGCACTGTTGGTGGGAATGCAAATTGGTGCAGCCACTCTGGAAAGCAGTGTGGAGGTTCCTCAGAAAATTAAAAATAGACCTACCCTATGACCCAGCAATAGCACTGCTAGGAATTTATCCAAGGGATACAGGAGTACTGATGCATAGGGCCACTTGTACCCCAATGTTCATAGCAGCACTCTCAACAATAGCCAAATTATGGAAAGAGCCTAAATGTCCATCAACTGATGAATGGATAAAGAAACTGTGGTTTATATACACAATGGAATATTACGTGGCAATGAGAAAAAATGAAATATGGCCTTTTGTAGCAACGTGGATGGAACTGGAGAGTGTGATGCTAAGTGAAATAAGCCATACAGAGAAAGACAGATACCATATGGTTTCACTCTTATGTGGATCCTGAGAAACTTACCAGGAACCCATGGGGGAGGGGAAGGAAAAAAAAAAAAAAGAGGTTAGAGTGGGAGAGAGCCAAAGCATAAGAGACTGTTAAAAACCGAGAACTGAGGGTTGATGGAGGGTGGGAGGGAGGGGAGGGTGGGAGGGAGGGGAGGGTGGGTGATGGGTACTGAGGAGGGCACCTTATGGGATGAGCACTGGGTGTTGTATGGAAACCAAGTTGTCAATAAATTTCATAAAAAAAAAAAAAATTTAAAAAAAAAAGTGTATTGTTAGACATTTTGATAAATGAGCAATAATGAAGGCTCTAACGTGAGGTCTGGATTTGAACCTGACTTCTTACTTCAAACACTCAGAGACTTGGGTAAATTATTTTATCTGCTGAATGTGAGTTTCCTCATCTAAAAATGTCTGGTAGAATAATGTCTAATTTATAGGATTATTGAAAGGATGAGATAATTTATGTAAAATGCAGAACACAGTATTCAATTACCTCACAACAAAGACTGGCAATAACATAACCAATGATGTTAATAAATATTCATAATTATCCTTCCAACAGGATGAAAAACAAAATTCCCTGAGTCCAATTTTTAATCTATAAAAAAACAAATATATAACTTCTTGTATGTTAAACCTAATGAAAAGTGAATAAGTAAAACAGCAAATGTTATTGGAAAATCTAAGTATCCATCTTGATTTAAAAAATGAATATGGAATTATAACAATTGAATATAACTTGTAGTTTTCCACAGTAGGTTGGGTAAGCAACTACAATGTGTTCTACCATGAAATGTAGCTCAAAAAAAAAAAAACAACAAAACATACAACAATTCTTTTCCAGATTTCTAATCCTACAGGTACTGTTGAGAAAAACTCTGGCTTAAGAATTCCAAGCAGAATTTCATAGAGAAATTCAAGTTCTTTGAACTTTATGTTTAAAGTTGTATCTCCAAATCTAGTCATTTAAACATTTATGCTTTAGAAAGGGTCCTTTGATCTGATTACTCCTTTATGTGATGATGCCCACATGGGTAAGTTCTTTTATAAACCACTGAAGTTGGTTGATTGCTCTTTCCTTAGTGAGCAAAGAGTACCTCGGGGGAAGAGGGAATAGGGTGGTATATAAGGGAGAGGGTCTGATAAACTGGACAGAAACCCAAGAATCCAGACAGGGCAACCTAGCTCCATTTGTTTGTTAAATTGAAATTTCAAGTGAGAATCGCCTTTGAAGGAATGTTCTTGTATCAAAATTGCTTGAAAACCACAATTTAAACCAATGGCTCCCGTATCCTATGCACTAGGGACACCTATGAGCAAGGACTTATTTATAGGAGTTTGAAACCCATGAACATACTAAGGGTCCTCTGAAGACTAAAAGAAAACTCGTGGTCTACGTATGTGTAATATATTTTAAAAAATCTCTTTTGAGGTATAATTTGATGAGATTTTTTTGGTGACAGTGGGATTCATGGGGTTCCGGAGCCGACAGCCAAGAAAGAATTCTTGAAGATGTCTTTGGTGCAAAAGGGTGGTTTTATTAAAGCACAGGGACAGGACCTTTGGGCAGAAATATCTGCCCAGGACCATGAGGAAAGACTGGTTATATACTATGGAGTTGGGGGAGGTAAAGTCCAGGGGAAGTTTCCAGTGAGATTTTCATATGCTAAAAAACACTCCCAGGATAGTGGCCTAGCTATTGTCAGGCTAAAGTTGTTTTAGCATTAAGCAAATAATTAGCACTAAGACAGTGGGGAGTTCCTGGAGAAAAGTTTTACTCTGCAGGCCTCATGTATTTGTCAACTGGCTGCAGGTTTATAAGAAAATTTAGTTCTATCTGCCATTTGCTTCTGCCTTTGTTTCCCACATCACTATGGAGGGGTGATGTTGGGGCTCCAGGAAACGGAGTCTATAGTCTGGAGATTAGACTGTTATAAGACTGCCTTTCTCTTGTGATTTACTAAGATATTTGTAAATAGATGGAGACTCAGGTCCTGCAGGACTATGATCTCTATCAGTTAACCATTTATTTTTCCCCTTTCCATTGTCCTTGAACAGCTAGAGTGCCCAAGGAATATCACACATATTCCATCTGGGGGTGGGGGTGGAGATGTTTGTGGCCTGTCAACATGCCTTATACTCCCTCATTATAATTGACAAAATTATAAGATTTTAAAAGTGTGCATGCAGTGATTTGATATGCGTATATATAGTGAAAAGATTCCTTCCATCTTGTTAATTAACATAGTGTTAATTAACACTATATGTGTGTGTGTGTGTGTGTGTGTTTGGGTGTGTGTGTGTGTGTGTGCGTGTATACATATATATGAGTATATTTTTAAAATGTTTAAAGAAAGTATCAATAAAACATACCTACTTAAGTTTTGGTCAATGTATATTTTCTCAATTAACAGAAAGCATAACTATTATAAAGTGAAGATTGTAAACTATTATTTTTTTTGTTAAGGAAGAAGATCATATATATATGATCTTATAGATCTTCTATATGATCTTGTATATATATAATTCACCCATATATAATTATATATGATATATATTAATATATATCATACATGTATATGAGATTGAAAGCCTACTATTCCAAAACAGTATATTATATTACGTTTTTATCTGAAGATGGTATTTGTTTCTTCACTGATAATATGATTTTATTTTGGTGATCGGGGAGGGCAGAGTTGTTGTGTCTGTTGTGTCTGTGTTGTGTCTGGGAGAAGGGGTGGCAATTCTCCAGTTGCCAGGTTTCAAATTATCGACTTCTATTGATTTATTTTCCCACTCATCCGTCCCGTTTCTAATACACAAACAAAAGCATACACATATTTATTCACCAAACTCTCCCACCAGTTTCAACATGTATCAATGTGCCCAAGGTCATAAATATATTCAACAATGAAGAGAGGTGATGCCCGAGCCTGGGTGGCTCAGTTGCTTAAGCATCCAACTCTTTTTTTTTTTTTTAATTTTTTTTTCAACGTTTATTTATTTTTGAGACAGAGAGAGACAGAGCATGAACAGGGGAGGGGCAGAGACAGAGGGAGACACAGAATCTGAAACAGGCTGCAGGCTCTGAGCGGTCAGCACAGAGCCCGATGCGGGGCTCGAACTCACGGACCATGAGATCATGACCTGAGCTGAAATCCCGGAGTCGGATGCTTAACCGACCAAGCCATCCAGGCGCCCCTAATCATCCAACTCTTGATCTCAGCTCAGGTCTTGATCTCAGGGTTGTGAGTTCAAGCCTACATCAGACACAATACTGAGTGTGAAACCTATTTTAAAAAGGATTCGTATCCAAAATCTATGAAGGTCTTATCAAACTCAACACCCAGTAGAGAAATGCACCCAGAAAACATGAATAGGCATTTTTCCAAGGAAGATGTCCAGATGGCTAACAGACACTTGAAAAGATGCTCAACATCACTCATCATCAGGGAAATACAAATCAAAACCACAATGAGATACCACCTACACTTGTCAGAATGGTTAAAATTAACAACACAAGAAGCAACAAGTGTTTGTGAGGATGTAGAGAAAGTGGAAATCTCCCACACTGTTGGTGGGAATGCAAACTGGTGCATTCACTCTGGAGAACAGTAAGGAAGTTTCTCAAGAAAGTAAAAATAGAACTACCCTACAATCCAGCAATTGCACTACTAGGTACTTACCCAAAGGATACAAAATTACAGATTCAAAAGGGTACATGCCCCCACATGTGTATAGCACCATCGTCAACAGCAGCCAAACTATGGAGAGAGTCCAAATGTCCATCAACTGATCAATGGATAAAGAAGATGTGATTTATACATACAATGGATTATTACTCAACCTTCAACAAGAATGAAATCTTGCCATTAGCAATGACGTGGATGGAGCTAGAATGCATTATGCTAATAAGCAAAAGAAGTCACTCAGAGAAAGACAAATACCATATTATTTCACTCATATGGGGAATTTAAGAAATGAAACAGAGGGACATATGGGAAGCAGGGGTGGAGGAAGAGAAAAGAGGGAAACAAATCACAAGAGACTCTTCACCACAGAGGACAAACTGAGGGTTGATGGAGGGAGGTGAGTAGGATATGGGCTAGATGAATGATGGGTACTAAGGAGGACACTTGTGATAAGCTGGGTGTTGAATATAAGTGATGAATCACTGAATTCTACTCCCGGAACCAATATTGCACCTGTATGTTAAACTAAATTTTATAACTATAACTAAAATTTAAGTGAATGAAGAAATAAATAAACACATATACAAAATAAACAATGAAGAGAGGTGTTTGGAAAATATGCATGAAGTAACACCAAACTAGTTAGAAAATTTAGAATATTAAAAATTTTTAACTGGATGGAGGGAGAATAAAGGAAAAACTTCTGAACTCATTTAGTCTATAATCTAAGTTATGAAAAATGGACATTGAAACAGGGATCAAAAAAAAAAGTGAGTCTTTTTATCCAAAAGGCTTACTTCTACTCTCTTGCCATTCAGGGCTTTCTTGAGTACCCCGTACTGAGGTCTTCTTTCATCTGAATCAAAACATAATCTGGGCCATACCTTCTAAAGTAATGGTTAAATCCCATGTTTAAGACTATGAAGTTTTCTGGCATTGGAAAATCCTTCACAAATCTACTTCAAGGATGCATTAAAAATGAGACAAATGGCTAAAACAATTTCTTAGCCTTGAGTTCATTTTAAATGTACACATTTTATAATCCAGCTTTTAGCAAATATAGCCAGGGGATACTTCCTAGGTATTCTAAGAGCTTGAGGTCAGAAACGCAATCAAGTCAGTTTCTCTCTGATGGGTAATTTGAAGGTATGAAACTTGATGCTCGACTACAGTAACACATCTTTGTTTTTTCTGCCTGGCATCATTATTTTAAAAGCAGCAACCACACTCAATATTTTGTTTAGCAGTAAAATTTAGAAAGTCTGTCCTTAATTAGTGTCTAAACTAGAAATCCTCAAGACTTCTAGCTTTTTTAAATTAAGAATATAAATAATACCTGGTTGGTTTTTCTAAGTTTTAAAATTTCAACCTAAATATACTTTGAGTATATTTATTAAAAAGTAAACTTTAAACAAAATAAATAGTTTTAACTCACATTTCTCAAAAGAAAAATACTAATGAATTACATTAAAAAAATTCAAGTAGTTATAAAAATGACTTATTAAAAAGCATTAGGAAAGGAAATGAGATTTAAAAATAGATGAAAATTTCCCCTAATTGATATACTAATTGATTGTACTGGTTCATAGTGTAAAACACTTAATTTTTCTTTTCCGAAAACAATTATTTTATCAACCATAATGTCTGTTCTTTTATCTAATTACAATTCATCAGTAAAATATGCCTATTTCTAAGTCAGCTGAAATAATAAAATATTGAAAAATATATTTGGAAAATCACTGGCATCTAGAGATAAACACATTTGATGGCTCTGCAAAGATAATTGACTTTTTAAGCTCGACTTTTTCAAATTATTAATTTTTTAGTTGTATACTCTGGTACTTTAACAGGCGCTTTGAAAATAATTATTATATATCTGTCTTTAAGAAAAGTTAGTTCTTGGGGCCCATGGGTGGCTCAGTCGGTTGAGCGTCCAACTTCGACTCAGGTCATGATCTCCTGGTTCGTGAGTTCGAGCCCCACGTTGGGCTCTGTGCTGACGGCTCGGAGCCTACTTCAGATTCTGTGTCTCCCTCTCTCTCTGCCCCTTCCCCACTCATGCTCTGTCTTTCTATCTCAAAAATGAATAAACATTTAAAAGAAAAACAAAGAAATGTTCGTTCTTCATAAGTAACCTCCTTTTTATCTCTACTTTCTTGTGCATGTGAAAACATTAAATACCTATATACTACTTCTTACTAATATAGATGTACTATATTAGTTCCCACTGCAGCTGTAACAAGTCACCACAAACACAGTGACTAAAAACAACCACAAATTTTTAATTTTAGATTTCTGGAGGTTATGGGTGTTTAGAACTAAATTCAAGGTGTCATCAGAGTGGATATTCCACAAGTGATTCTCCTTTCTTGTTTTTTTCCGTATCCTAGAGGATCCTGCATTGCTTGGCTCATAAGCCAAATCCAGTAATCACAATCCCCAGACTTCTGCTGTCATTGTCACATTTCCGTCCCTGACATTATGTTTTTCCCTTCCTGCTTTCTCTTGTGATAACCCTGTGACTCCATTGACGCCACTCAGACAATTTAGGGTAATTTATGCATGTCAAAATCCTGAAAATAATCATATCTGCAAAGTTTTGTTTTTTTTTTGTCATGTTAAGGTAAATATTCACAGGTCCTGGCAATTAAGACATGAGCATATTTGGGGAGGGGCATTATTCTTGCTCCAAAGAGATAGAAAAAAGTATTTGTAAAAGTAATAGCTGAAAACATCCACAATTTGACTAAAAACATTAATCGCCATCTCCAAGAAGCTTAACAAAATCCAAGTAGAATAAATACAAAGAAATCTCCATCTAGACACATCACTCTAAAATTGTCGAAAGACAAAGACAAAGAGAAATCTTGAATGGAATGAGAAAAAACTTATCAGACTGTATTAAAAAAAAAGTTCCAACTATATTCTGTCTTCAGGAGACACACTTTAAACTCAAAGAAACAAATAGGGTCAAAGTAAACCAAACAAACAAAAAGATAGATAGAAAAAGATGTATTATACAAACAGCAGCCATTAGAAGGTTACAATGGCTACACTAATTTAAAATACATTCGTTTTTAAAGAAAACAATGTTGCTAGAAATAAGGGGGAGCATTTTATAATAAAAATTTAATCCATCAGGGAACTAGAGCTGTTACAAGCATATATTGTTTAACAACGCAGTCCCAAAATATATGAAGTAAAAACTGAAAAACTTGGAGAGAAATAAGCAATTCAACAATAATAGAGACTTCAATATCCCACTTTCAATAGTGGATAGAAACATGGGCAGAAGTAAGACAACAAAGCAGGATTTCATTGACATTATAAAACAACTATTCTAACAGATTTATAGAACACTCCATCCAACAATGGCATGATATATATTCTTTCGAGTATACATCAATCTTCTGCAAGATAGACTGTATGTAAGGCCATGAAACACTTTTCAATAAAATAAATGTTTTAAAATTATATACAGTATATCCCCGAAACAGAATGAAATGAAATTAGAAATCAATACAGAAACATGGGAAATAAACAAATATACGGAAGTAAACAACTTATGAGTAAATGACCAGTGAGTTAAAAAATTTCTAGGAAAATTAGAAACTATCTTAGGATGTATTAAAATGTAGTTAAAATGTATATGAGGGGTACAATATAAGACACTACTTAGAGGGAAATTTGTAGCTGTAATGTCTACACTAAAACTAAAAAATCATCTTAAGTAAATAACAAAAGTTTTCACCTTATTCCCTGGGGAAAAAATAAGGGGGAGGGAGATAAGTAAATCTAAAGCAAACAGAAAAAAAGTAATCAAGATTAGAGCAGAAAGCAATGAAATAGATAATAGACAAATAATGGTGAAAGCTGAGAAAACCAAAACCAAAAATGATTAGAATGGTTTTAGATAGAAGAAAAAAATAGAAATGGCAAATTCATTTCTGTTCATAAAAATCAGCTGAAAATTTGGAGCAGATAATATTGCATTTGTATCATATCTTCCTCTGAAAATAACATGTGAAAGATCAAAGATTTATTATAGTACACATCTTACAGATGAGAATACTTAGATTTAGATAAATTAATCTACTAAGTTCCTGAGAGAATACATCTACAGGTTCTAATATTCACTTAATATGGTTTTAACTATTATGTATTTCTAGATAAAAATCTATGCAAATTGCAATTTATTGATGCTCTTTCATTTATATGCCTTTCTATCTTAACCTTTAATTCTTTTTATCACTTTCTTTTAAAATGGAAAACTAAGGGGCTCCTGAGTGGCTCAGGCGGTTAAACCCCCCGACTTCGGCTTAGGCCATGATCTCAGGGTTCGTGAGTTCGAGCCCTGCGTCGGGCTCTGGGCTGACAGCTCAGAGTCTGGAGTCTGCTTCAGATTCTGTGTCTCCCTCTGTCTGCCCCTCGGCTGCTTGCACTCTGTCTCTCGCATTGTCTCAAAAATAAATAAACGTTAAAAAAATGTAAATGGAAAACTAAAAACTGAGATCAGTAAAGTTGAAAAGGAGTGTGGGGGTAGTGTATTTAATTGCAACTAAGTGTCTTGTACTGATAGATGATCAATTAATAACTAAATAGTCAATCTTGGGGGATATATATATATATATATATATATATATATTTAGTTTCAGGTGTATACGATAATTTTTCAATATATTTTTTATAACATTTATTCATTTTTGAGAGACAGAGAGAGACAGAGCATGAGTAGGGGAGGAGTAGAGAGAGAGAGAGGGAGACACAGAATCTAAAGCAGGCTCCAGACTCAGTGCTGTCAACACAGAACCCGATGTGGGACTCAAACCCATGAACTGTGAGATCATGACCTGAGCGGAAGTTGGACGCTTAAACAATTGAGCCACCCATGTGTCCCAATGATTCAATATATGTATGCACAATCACTGTAGTTGCCATCTATCTCCAAACGAAGTTATAATTTTTTTCCTTATGATGAGAACTTTAAGATTTACTATTTTGCCAACTTTCAAATATGATTGAATTGATTACCAATTCGATTTCTTTACTAGTAATTGGTCTATCCAGATAATTATGTTTCTTAATGATTTAAACTTGGCAGATTACATGTTTCTAGAAATTTATCCACTTCTTCTAGGTTATCCAATTTGTTTCCATGTAACTGATTTATAGACTTAGGATTTTTATCTTTTGACTTTTTTTAGATTTTTTTAATGTTTGTTTATTTTTTGAGAGAGACAGAGACAGAATCCAAGTGGGTTGGGGCAGAGAGAGAGGGAGACACAGAATCCGAAGCAAGCTCCAGGCTCTGAGCTGTCAGCACAGACCCCGATGTGGGGCTCGAACTCACGGACTGCGAGATCATGACTTGAGCCCAACCACCTGAGCCACCCAGGCGCCCTTCTTTTGACCTTTATAACTCTATATTTCTTTAGTATCAGTTATTACTTCTTTTATTTCTGATTTTATTTTTTAGTCCTCTCTCTTTTTCATAGTGAGTCTACCTAAAGTGTTGTCAGTTGATCCTTTCAGAGAACTAGCTGTTAGTTTCATTGCCTTCTCTATTGTCTTTTTAGTGTCTATTCCATTTATTTCCACTCTTATCTTTATCATTTCTTTTCTTCTACTAATTTTGAGCCTCATTTATTCATTTTCTCTAGTTCCTTTGGATGCAAAGTTAGATTGTTTATTTGAGATTTTTCTTGATTCTTGTGATAGGCCTGTATTACTATGAACTTTCCTCTTAGAAATGCTTTGACTCAATTTCATGGATTTTGATATATTATATTTCCAATTTTACTTACCATGTTTATTTACTTTTGAAAGAGAGAAAGACAAAACACAAGTTTGGGAGGGGCAGAGAGAGGGAGACACAGAATCTGAAGCAGGCAACAGGCACTGAGTTGTAAGCATGAACTGCAAGTTCATGACCTGAGCTGAAGCAGGACGCTTAACCCACTGAACCACCCAGAAGCCCCTGCCTCAACACATTTTTTAAATTTCTCTTTTGGTTTCATAATTGACTCATTGGTGTTCAGTGGCATATGGTTTAATCTCCACACAATTGTGACTTTTCCTGTTTTCTCTTTGTAACTCATTTCTAGTTTCATATTATTACAGTCAGAAAGATGCTTGATATGACTTCAATCTTCCTGAATTTATTGAGACTTGTTTTGTGGCCTAACATATGATCTATCTTGGAGAATATTTTATGTGCACTTGAGAAGGTTATGTATTCTGGATGGAATATTTTATGTATATCTATTAAATCCATCTGGTCTAATTTGTCATTTAAGGCCAATATTTCCTTGTTGCTTTTCTGTCTGGATGGTCTATCCATTGATGCAAACAGGGTATTAAAGTCTCCTACTATTATTGTATTACTGTCAATTTCTTCATTTAGACATGTTAATATTTGCTTTATATACTTATCTGCATCTGTGTTGGGTGCATAAATATTTACAAATGTATATCTTCCTATTGGATTGACTTTTATTGTTATGTAATGACTATTCTTGTCTTATTACACTCTTTATTCTAAAGTCTATTTTAGGGGTGCCTGGGTGGCTCAGTTGGTTAATCATCTAACATCAGCTTAGGTCATGATCTCATGGTTCATGGGTTTGAGCCCTGCATTGAGCTTTCTACTGTCAGCACAGAACCTGCTTCAGATCCTCTGTCTCCCTGTCTCTGTACCCCTCTCCTGCTACACAGCTCTGTCCGTTTCTTTCTCTCTCAAAAATAAATACACATTAAAAATAATCTATTTTGTCTGATAGGAATATGGCCACTCTATACTTTCTTTTGGTTTCCACTTGCATGAAACACTGTTTTCATTCTTCTACTTTTAGTCTATGTGTGCCCTTATCTGAAATGAGTCTGTTATAGGAACCATGCAGATATTTATTATTATTATTAATATTACTATTCCTCTCCTCCTCCTCCTCCTTCTTCTTCCTCTTCTTCTTCTTCTCCTCCTCCTCTTTTTCTTTCTCCTTCTCCCCCTCCTCCTCCTCCTTCTTCTTCTTCTTCCTATTATTATTATTATTATTATTATTATTATTATTATATTGTTTTACCTATTCAGCCACTCTATGTTTTTTGATTGGAAAATTTAGTCCATTTATATTTAAAGTAATTATTGAAAGGCATGTACTTATTGTCATTTTTTTAATTGTTTTCAGGCTGTTTTGTAGTTCTTCTCTGTTCCTTCTTCTCTTGCTTTCCTCCCTTCCTGTTTGATGGCTTTCTTTAGTGTTATGCTTAGGTTCATTTCTCATTATCTTTTTGTATATACTACAAGTTTTTGCTTTGTGATTTCCAAGAGGCTTACATATAACAGCCTTTTAAAAATTGACAGTGAGTTATTTTTGAGTGCATTCTAAACCTCTGTATTTGTACTCTTATTTTATATTTTCATGTCACATATTACATATTTTTGTGGGTCCCTTATCTAATTATTGTAGTTATTGTTACTACTTTTATCTTTTGACCATTTGTTTAGATTTATTTATTTTATTTTGAGAAAGAGAGAGAGAAATATATATATATATATATATAGAGAGAGAGAGAGAGAGAGAGAGACAGACAGACAGAGACAGAGAGAAAGAAAGCAGGGGAGACAGAGAGAGAAGGAGAGAGAATCCTGAGCAGACTCCATACTTCCAGCATGGAGCCTGATATGAGGCTTGATCCCATAAACTGTGGGATCAGGAGCAGAGTTGAAACCAAGAGTCACACACTTA
Source organism: Prionailurus bengalensis (assembly GCF_016509475.1). Taxonomy (NCBI): domain Eukaryota; kingdom Metazoa; phylum Chordata; class Mammalia; order Carnivora; family Felidae; genus Prionailurus; species Prionailurus bengalensis. Next base: position 183,623,825 of record NC_057344.1, on the reverse strand, counting down.
ACTGACTGAACCACCCAGGCGCCCCTTTTTTAACCTTTATATTAACTTTAACAGTGATTAATCCACTATATTTACTGTATATTTACCTTCATTAGTGGGATTTTTACTTTCATATATTTCCTTGTTACTAATTAGTGGCCCTTCTTTTCAGCTTAAAGAAGTCCCTTTAACATTTTTTATAAGGCCTGGTAGTGGTGATTAACTTCTTCAGTTTTGCTTGTATGGAAAACTCTGTCTCTCCTTCAATTCTGAATAATAAGCTTTTCAAGTAGAGTATATTGGTTGAAAGGTTTTTTTTTTTTTTTCCTTTTAGTACTTTGAATATGTCATGTCACTTCCTTCTGAACTACAGATTAAAAAATCTGCTTAAAAATCTGCTGATAGACTTTGGGGCTGCTCTTATATGTAACAAGCTGTTTTTTTTTTTTTTCTTGCTGCTTCTAAAATTCTTTGATTATTTTTTACATTTTAATTATAATATATCTTGATGTGGATTTCTTTGACATTATCTTATTTTAAACAATCTGGGTTTCCTGGATCTAGATATGTTTCCTCCCCCGGGTTAGGGAAGTCTTCAGCTATTAATTTTTCAAATAACTTTTCTCCACTTTTCTGTCTCTTCCCCTTCTGGGACTTCTCTAACACAAATGTGAACCACCTCAGTCACATAGATCCTTTAAGCTAGCTTCACTTTTGCAAATTATTTGTTTCTTTTTTTGCCTCAGTCTAGGTGGATTTCCTTGTTTGTCTTCCAGCTTGCTAATCTGTTTTCCTGCTTCATCTAATCTGCTGTTGAACCTCTAGTGTATTTTTCACTTCAGTTATGGTATTCTTCAGCTTTATTTTGCATTTTCTTTTATATATATATATATATATATATATCTATCTTTGTTAAAGTTGTTACTGTGTTCACTCATTCTTCTGAGTTTGGTGAACATCTTTATGACCTTTACTTTGAACGCTTTCAAGAGGCAAATTACTTATCGTCATTTTATTAAGGTATTTTTTTCTGAGATTTTATCTTTCTCTTCCATTTGGAACATATTCCTCTGTTTCCTCATTTTGCTTTAGTCTCTGTGTTTGTTTCAATGTATCAGGCAAAACAGCCACTTTTCCCAGTCCTCAGTGAGTGACCTTTTGTAGGAAATGAACCTTCAACGTTGCTCTACCTCTTGGTTGTCCCTTGAAACTGTGATTGTCTAAGCAATCTGACTTATTCCCAATAGGTCTCAGTTGGTGGTGGTGTGCCAAGACCAGCCAGTATTCTAAAGGGAGAGATCTCAGTCAGCACCTAGATTCAGGCTGATTGGAAACCACATCTGTGGGTAGCAGCTTTTAAAGTATGCAAATATATATCATCCTGTGGGATCACAACTGTAAACCCTGCTGACCTCCTGACCTGGTGATATGCAGGTGTCTCTTTGGCAACACTTGGGAAATCAGGGCTCTGGAGGAGTGTACAAGTTTCTTTCTGGAGGTACCATGGAACTGTAGCAAGGCCAGGAGAGAGCAGAAAGATGTCTTACATTCCCCGGGAGGACCTCCCTAGTCTATAGGTGTATAGCAAGCCTGAAACTTGCCCTTCAGACTAAAAGTCCAGATAAATAAATGGGCCTTTTTCTTAGGCAGACTGGCGGTATGTTTCAACACAGTCTGTGCAGTGCCCTGTGGTCCGCAGCCTGTCCACACACAGCCTGTCTGTCTGGTTGTTTCAATTCCATGGGGCCCAGAAATGCAAGCCTCACTGATTACCAGAACCACGTGCTCAAGGGCCATCCTTGTGTAAACTGCACAGCAGCCAGCTTCAGCAAGACAGCGGGAGAGTGTCGGGACAGGGCGTGCTCACAGGTTTCAGCAGGCGAGTGGGAGAGTACAGGGCACGGCCATTTTAATGGATCAGCTTCAGTGGAACAGGGAAGAGGACTGTGACTGCATGCCCCTGCCCATATTTGCAAGGTAAAGAGAGAGTGTAAGAAATGGTGTCCAGCACCTCCAGCCTTGGGGAGAGTTCCAATAGGCCCTGGTCCCTCTGGCAGATGCTTTAAGATTAGCAAAAACAACAACAACAAAATCTCTTTCACATATGGTCTAGGTGCTTTTCAAACTGATGCTTTTTGCTGGATTCCAAGGTGAATGGATCTATGTGCAAGCCCTCAAAGAATGGGATCTCAGTTCCCTACAGTTCTGTGGGTCTCCTGGACATCAGCCCTGTTGGTTTTCAAAGTCAGAACTTTGGGGGCTTGTCTGTCTGGTGCAAGTGCCAAGACTTGGGGTACCTGATGTGGGACACAAACCTCTCACTCAAGGAGAAGGTCCATATTTGTGAAATCAGTCCAGATTGTTGGTTGCAGTGCTGGGGGAGAGGTTTTGATAAAACTGTGTCTCTGTCTCTCCTATGTGTCTTGATGTGACCCTTTTATCTTTTGTTGTGGAGGGAATTGTTTCATATGTAGCTGTATATTTGATGTGTCTGTGAGGAGGTGAATTAAGGTTCTTCTAAGCCACCATCTTGAAATGCTCAATTTAACATATTCAATCACATGAGTGTGTATAGAGAATTCCTATGTGCTATCTTATTTCACTTTAAAATGTTTTTTTTAATGTTTATTTTTGAGAGAGAGAGAGAGAGATTGACACAGAGTGTGAGTGGGGAAGAGGCAAAGAAAGAGGGAGACACAGAATCTGAAGCAGGCTCCAGATTCTGAGCTGTCAGCACAGAGCCTGACGCAGAGTTCGAATTCATGGACCGTGAGATCATGACCTGATCTGAAGTCGGATGCTTAACCAACTGAGCCACTCAGGTGCCCCTATCTTATTTCACTTTAAAACAAACTATTCAAGAAATTTTGTTGCTCATTTGTTTTGTACAACACCAAAAGGATTACTTTAGATTTTTTTAATATATTTGTGTACTGAATTGCTCATTATTGCAATAACTTTAACACATTCACGGGATTGTGGTTAGCCTCAGAGACAAAGAAAGGTATGTTAAATAAGTCTTAATGTGCCAAGTATAAGAGCAAGTGTGAAATAACAGTATACCCAAGGCATGAGGACAAAGAAACAAGACCATCTGTAATAAGAAAGTAATAAGTTGGAAGAATGGCCAGAAACACTGATAATGATGAGTCCTTATTTTGGTTATTCAGATTTTATGTAAACTCATGATTAATACAAAAAATATTTTAATGTTGGAAAACTTCCTGATTTGTAGCAGAACACTTTTCTTTTTTTAAATATTTATGCATCTATTTAGCAAATATTTATTGCACTCCTCTGACTCCTGTATTCCCTCATTCAACAAATGTTTACTGATCAACTACTGTGTGCTAAGTGATATGCTAGACATAAAAAAGAAAACAAACAAAAAAGACATAGTCTTTTGCTATGGAGTTCAAACCATAGCGAGGAAGAGAGTCATAGAACAAGAATGATGAACTTTAGCTCAATGAATGGAAGTTTAGTGCACTGATCAAATTGAGTTCTGTTTTTTTGTTTCTTTAGTGTAAGGTACATTATTCCAGGAAACCTGGAAGCAGCAAGTGAAAGTGAAGAGAACTCACAAATTGGTGTCCATTGTTAAATTTAGAGCGTGACACAAAGAACATGGGACTTCCCATTTCTTTTTGTAAAACTCTTAACTCACTGACTCAGGGCTGACTCAACAGCAGGTGCGAGATTCGGCATGATTTGATCCTGGATTTTTGTCATTTATTGTTTGTCATAGGTCCATTTCGAAACATCTGTTTGCTTGTCAACAAGCAATTTGGTACTTGCCAAAAGCATTAGGAGCAGTTGACGCTAATCATGGGTTGCCTGGTAAATGCATTTGCATTTATTAGAAGCATAGTTCATTCTGTATGTTTTTTTTTTAATTTTAAATACATATATAGAGTCATACAAGAAGGTCAAGATCAGTGTAGAGAATTGATCCCCGCAACTAAATTCACTAAAGTAACTAAATTGAACCTTAAGGTCGTAAGTGGATTCATAGAAATACATGCTCAGTAGTGGACTCAGTGAGAGTATATCACTCCGTGTATTGCATTAAGGAGTTGATTCTGAAGTCGGGGGTTATATACCAACTCTATCATTTACTAGCCATGATCTGGGAACTACTATTTAACCTCTGGGTCACTCATTTTCCTCTTCTTCAAGTGGATTACTAGTAGCATCTACTTATGAAGTAGTGTGAGGATAAAATGTGATGGGTGAGATACGTATACACATAGTGCCTAACAGATAGTTGCTGTTGTTTTGCTTCTGTAATTCTTGCTTTAAAGAAGGCAACTGTAATGACATAGCCATGACTATTGTTTGGGTATAGGCATTTCCAGTCCTGGGGCATATTAGTTTGTTTTTTAGTTTTTATTTTATTTTATTTTTCCCACTGGCTACCGCTATAGAATTGCCTAAGCCTGGAAAACGCATCTCCTGTGAAAGGCAGGTGGAGAATTGTCCTTGACAGGTTCCTAAACTTCATCTGTTATTGGTGATCCTGAAAACTGTGACCCTGATCGCCTGGTGAGGACCAGTGTATCTGCCATTTGATCCGCAAACATTGATTCTTTCCTTAGCTATTAAAGGTTCCAGGCGTTGACCAGCATTTTTTTTCTTTTTCTGTTCTGGATTCGCTTCATATATATATATACATCTATCTCTACCTTTATCTCTATCTCTATCTCTATCCATATCCATATGTATATCCATATAGGTATCTATCTATGTCTATATATCTACCTATGTCTATATCTATCTATGTCAATCTATATATGTCTATATGTCTATCTCTCTATATGTCTGTCTATATCTATCCATGTCTATATATCTACCTATATCTATCTATATCTATATGTACCTATATCTCATCTATATCTATCTATATCTCATCTATACCTATATCTATCTATAACCTATCTATACCCATATCTGTATCTAGTATTTAACTTCTCTCTGGCATTCTGTGATTTCAGGAAGGGTGAATTGATTTTTTTAAATAGCTGTGCTTTTGTTTTCAATTGCATCCTTCCCTTCACTACCACATGCAGGTATGATATTGTTTGCTGGAATTGTTGCCTGTCTTCTTTTAAATTTTTTCCTCTCTTCTTTCACAGCCATGGATTCGTCTAACATTCTGCTCTAGGTTTTGTCTAGTGAGTTGTATGGAATCTATGGTCTTTGAACCATGTGAACCTTTTCAATCCTTACATTTGAGAAAAAATTAATGAGGCTCAAGAGACATTTAGACACATGAAATTAATTATCACGGCAATATCTTAAAAGTCTGAACTTGTTAGGAAGTAGCATCAGCATCCTAAAACAAAACACAATTTAAACATGAAGCTGATAAACTGGATGCGGAAGGAAAAGAGACAATGTTTTCAGCCTTATAAAGAAGAGAATTGGAACTTAACCCATTTACTAAGCCAGCCTAGGGTCCTATCCTTTCTTGGAAAAGATGAAACAGAAAAGAAATAGTAAAAACTGTCCACTAACAAAATGAGACACAATGGAATCTTGTCCATTCCATCCTGGGTGCTGGATGGAGATTTCTCTTTCTGAGACTGATTATGTTCAAGCATTTCTAACCTCTGTTCCTGTTGGGAATTTCTCTCATCCCCTTCTTCAGGGCTGCATTGTTAGCATCTCCAGTTCTGTCTCAGTTGCTTCCAGTCATGCATATATACAATTTAGGGTTTAGGTTTTTATTATCTGCTAACATAGCTCTAAAAATATCATTCTCCTTATCCTTCTGAACATGTTCCACGGATGAAAGGTGGGGAGCAGTAAAACTAAGCTACTGACATGTACCTACCAAACTAAGACACCAAACAAGCATCTTCAGTGATAAGGCACCCAGCCTAATGTATACCCAGAAATCAAATTCCTCCCTAATCTTATTTGCATTTTCTTCCTGACATCTTAGCACTCTCTCCTTTTTCAGACTCTGTGTGTGTGTGTGTGTGTGTGTGTGTGTGTGTGTTTTGGCCTGGCTTTGTTGTCCCCCAACCACATTTTGCGGGTCTTTTAGCTCCATATTTGGAAGACAGGCCAGCACCTTGGATTAGCTTACAACATCGCAACCTATGCCAGAAGCCCAGGGTCCCACTTGTCAAAGAAAAGATTTGAGGGACTAAATCTTTAAAAAGTGATCGAAGCGTTGTTGCTTGGAATATCTAAGATCAACTCATGCCGGATGTACTTCATTTCACTTATTAATAATGGTAGTGGAATATCATTTACTGATGCTCCCTGACCTCTTAAATCCGGGCGAAAAAAATGACAAGAGTTGTGCAGTGTGGTGAGCTACATTGGAAATAAACAGGAAAAAAAGTTTGGGAACCCCTGCCACAGAATTAAAGAATCTGCAGGTCAGCAAGAAGTTTGCATATTAGTTATACAAGAGATTGTTGTAATTAATTGGTATATTCAAAGTTTTTTGAATAAGTGACTTGGGATCATGCTTTAAGACTTTTAACTTTGACTTCACCATTTTTATTCCTATGCACAAACAATTCTTAAAGGAAAAAAAATACATTGTTTATAAGAAATTGGAGGTTAGGGTGAGGTAGTCTCACAAAAACAGATTTTTTTAAAAAGTCTCTGAGAATAAAACCTAGGAAATAATTTGCACTGCGGATAAAGCAAGTTATAATATAGATATGTAAATTATGCCACTCAGTATACATTTGCTAATCACTAAGACACTGGCAAGTTCACTGCCTCATAGAATTTCATGCTAATGAGCGAGAATGAAAAATGTTCAAATAAACAAGATAATACACAGAAAGTACCAAGTAATAATATCTACTCTGCCCATCATATCCCTCAAAATTTATTTTATAAACTGAGGACATTTTACATTTTCACATTAATAGTGCTATCAGTTAGTTTCCTTCCTGTTTTTAATTTTGGTCTTTTCAGTGGCTAAATGAGTAGACCTTATTTGACAACACTTCGAATGAGAGAAATTTTATTTCTAGCTTATATCCAAAGTAGTTATTTTTCATTCTGATAGATAGTTGTTGGTTTATTATCCTTCTCTTCTCTTCTCTTCTCTTCTCTTCTCTTCTCTTCTCTTCTCTTCTTTTCTTTTCTTTTTTTAAGATTAGTTTTAGGTGTTCAAACCCTGTTTCTTGAATCTGTTTGCTAGGTACAACCATCTTATCTCTTCTATACCTAATTCAAGATAAGCAAAGACCCAATTGCCCGAGGTTTGCTCTGGAAAAACCCTGAATTGACCCTTGGAGACTACACCTAATTTTATAAGTTCCAGCTTTTCTGAGAGAAGGAGACAGAGTTGTATGCAGCTAACTCAGAATATTTTCAAACTGATCACATGAAAATGTAGAAATGGGATTCAGAGTGATTTATTCTTTGACAAGGAACTTGGCAATCCAAGAAGGAAGTCAGGAATACAGGGTTATGTATTTCTTTCACCTTCTAGAGGCATGGAAGGCCCAATTTTACATGATCTCCAGTTCCATATAAAAGAACAAGTGTAAATCTAAAGTTTGATGTCTTTAACAAGGTAGTAATTGTAAAAAGACTTGTAAATAACATAAAGGATACCCATATATGAAGACCTCTTGCTGTCTTATAGACTCCAGAATGATTCCTAAGAGACATGGAGTTGGAAATCTATTACAATGGGCAGTTTCTCCCTTCAATTTCAGCTCACTTGATACACACACACACACACACACACACACACACACCAGGCATGAACACCTGCTGAAAAAAATATTATACAGAGGCATGAAAGAAAAACAAAGTAATGAAAGAATAGATTTGCATGCTGAGAGAAGAAAAGCAGACCTCTTTAATTTTTAAAATTACTTTTTAAAAATGTTTATTTTTGAGACAGAGAGAGAGAGAGAGAGAGAGAGACATAGTGCAAGAGGGGGAGGGGCAGAGAGAGAGGGAGACACAGAATCCGAAGCAGGCTCCAGGCTTTGAGCTGTCACAGAGCCCAACGCTGGGCTTGAACCCAGGAACCATGAGATCATGACCTGAGCTGAAGTCATACATAGCCCACTGAGCAACCCAGGTGCCCCCCCCTGCAATTTTTTAATGTTTATTTATTTTTGAGAGAGAGACAGACCACAAGCAGGGAAGGGGCAGAAAAAAGAGGAAAGCACAGAATTCAAAGCAAGCCCCAGGTTCTCAGCTGACAGAAGAGAGCCCGATGCAGGGGCTGAACTCACCAACTGTGAGATCATGACTCCAGGCAAAGTCAGATGCTCAACCAACTGAGCCACCCAGTCACCCTTATTTTTTTTATATTTTTTTAGTGTTTATTTATTTTTGAGAGACAGAGAAAGAGACAGAGTGTGAGTGGGGGAAGGGCAGAGAGGGAGATACAGAACCCAAAGCTGGCTATAGGCTCCTAGCTATCAGCACAGAGCCTAGGAGGGGCTCAAACTCAGGAATCTTGAGATCATGCTTTGAGCTGAAGTCATACACTTAACCGACTGAGCCACCCAGGCGCCCCTGAAAAGAATATCTCTTTTAAATTTATTATTATCTTTAATATTTTAAATGAACTTTTAGTGTTTTCTTATAAAAGCAGTAAATATTTGTTACAGAAACTTAAATAATGCATAAAACCTCACAGAAGAAGCTAAAGTCAGGCTTTAATCAAAACATGAAGTGTTAATTAAGAGATTTGTCTCCTGTGTGTGAATGCGCCCATGTATAAACACATGGATATGAATGTATCCTAGAAATTGCCAAATTTACCAATACATTAGAGGCATTTTTCACGTTCATGATTAAATATCCCCTGCATTTACATTCATGTCTACCAATTTATCTTACAGATGATCCTATTTTTAGCACTTTTATATTGCCAAAGTTTACATCTTTCTAATAGCTGCCCTAACTAAATAATTATGTAGTAATTATGTTTGTATATTTATGTACACCATAAAAGAGAAAATTCCTAAATGTAGAATAAGTGGAAATAATAATCTTTTTAAAATTGTGCTTAAGGTAAACCGCCAAATTTATTTCAAGGAATCTAGAAATATTACCCAATTTTGCACTAACAGCGGCAGCATAGGGAACTGATGATTTCTCCTTGCACTTGCTGTTCTTGGAATTTATGACTGTTTTCATTTCTACAAATTGGATTGATAAAATATCTCTTGAAATCTGTACATCTCTTTATAAATTGTCTGTGAATATCTGTGCGCAAATGTATTGGCTTCTTCGTCTTTTGCGTTTTGATTTCTAATTCTCTTTACTATTAGGTGAATTAAGCAAGATATGCAAATATGAAGGAAATGCTCAATTTGTTCTCGCTTTCACATTCTGTCTCTAAATATGCTGTTTTTTTTAATGGGTACCTTGAAATATTAACATGGCCAAATGTTGCAAAATTTTCTGTTAAGCACTGTGCAAAAAGTTTCCCTTGTTACATAAGATAAATGTATACCTATGTTTTTTGGTTAATTTTCCAATAATGGTATCACTCTTTTTCAAAAATTTTTTTAAGTTTTATTTTAATCACCGGGTGCTCATCATGACAAGAACACTCCTTACTCCTTGTCACCTGTTATCCCCACCCCCAACCACCCCTCTCTGGTAACCATCAGTTTGTTCTCTATAGCTAAGAATCTGTTTCTTGGTTTCTCTCTCTCTTTTTTTCTCCTTTCTCATTTGTTTTGTTTCTTAAATTCCACATATGAGTGAAATCAGATAGTATTTGTTTTTTTCTCTGACTGACTTATTTCACTTGGCATTATACTTTCTAGCTCCATCCATGTTGTTGTAAATGGCAAGATTTCATTACTTTTATGGCTGAGTAATATTCCATTGTATACACATAACACATCTTCTTTACCCATTCATCAGCTGGTGGACAGTTGGACTGCCTCCATATCTTGGCTATTGTAAACAACGCAGCCATAAACAGGGGTGCGTGTGTCTCTTTGAATTAGTGTTTTGATATTTTTGTGGTAAATACCCAGTAGTGTGATTGTTGGATCATAGGGTATTTCTGTTTTTAACTTTTTGAGGAAACTCCATGCTGTTTTCCATAGCGACTGTACCAGTTTGTATTTCCATCAACAGTGCAAGAGTCTCTACATTCTCACCAATGTTTGTTGTTTCCTGTGTTTCTGATTTTAGCCATTCTGATAGGTGTGACATGATAGCTCATTGCAGTTTAGATTTGCATTTCCCTGATGATAAACACCTTTTTAATGTCTTTTGGCCATCTTTCTGTCTTCTTTGAACAAATCTCTGTGCATCTTCTGCCTGGTTTTTCACTAGATTATTTGTTCTTTGGGTATTGGGTTTGATACATGCTTTATATACTTTGGATAGTAATCCTTTATTGGATATATCATTTTCCAATATCTCCTCCCGTTCTGTATGTTGCCTTTTACTTTTGTTGATTGTTTCTTTTGCTGTGCAGAGTGTTTTTATTTTGAGGAAGTCCCAGTAGTTTATTTTTTGCTTTGTTTCCCTTGCCTCAGGGGACCTTTCTAGAAAAAAGTTGCTCTGATCAATGTCAGAGAATACAGTATTGTTCTTTTACGTTTAAAATATTTGTGGGTACCTTGGTAGCTCAGTTGGTTGAGTATCTGACTCTTTATTGCAGCTCAGGTCATGATCTCATGGTAGTGGAATCAGGCCCCATGTCAGGCTCTGCACTGAACATAGAGCCTGTTTGGGATTCTCTCTTGCCCGCTCTCTCTGCCCCTAATCCTCTCTCTCTCATTCTCTCAAAATAAATAAATGTTTAAAAAATACTTATATATTCTTCAAAACATAATATAGTTTAATATGCTTTTGTATTTAGATCATACAAATCCCTCCTCACTGCTGTTCACTTTTATAATTTTCTTGACGGTATCATTTCGCCTAGTTACAGAAAGACATTGGGATTTTTAATTAGAATATATTGAATTTAGATATTAATCTGTGGAGAACTCATATATTGTAGAAGCATCCTAGAACAACTTATCAAAATGATTTACAAATCAGAAAATATATATCAAATACCATCAAAGACCCTTTGACATCTGTACAGACGATCTGTTTTTTGCTTTTACTTTGGCCTACCCTTATAATGAATACCATTACTTTAGACAATGTAATATTTGGAAAAAGTAATGTATAAAGTACTTCTTAATAGCATCAATCATCTTAAGAAAAGATGTAGATGTCTTCTTTCACTACTAACAAAGTCTAGGTTTTAGCTTTTTTTTTTTCAATACTTGCCTGAACGTGAGGCCTCTCCAATCAATCTTTAACCCCCACAATTCAACAATATATTATTATATTGGTATTATAAATAATACTAAGGGCCATTCTTTGGGAATCCACATGACAATTTTATGTGCTCATTTTTAGCCGCATTGTAGGGCAAATCAAGTTTATATTATTTCCCATTTACTTAATTGGACTTTAACCACATTGACTTTATCAGTCTTACCATCTTCCTTCTTCAACTAGAATTGGAATTGTTGGAATGCTAATGGTTTTTGCTCTTCCCCTTCACATTTCTGTTTTCAGTGATCTTATGTAATCTCAAGGTTTCATATACTTATGTCTTTGTAGTTTATTTCCCAAGCCCTGAACTTCACCCTGAATCTCAGGATGAGGCACACAACGCTATTTTAAGAAACTGTTGGTTATGCCTAGCACATGTTTTGTTTAGGGATTTTGAAAACTTTATATTCTTAACGTTGATCTCTGAGTCTTCCCATATTATATTTTAGCATGCTTGTTATTGGGAATGTATTAACTTAATGAAAAAATGTATTTGTTTTGTGCTCTGTAGAAATTGAAGTACTTATATAAGGTACTTACCTGTTATATATACTAGTATATATTTAATAAATAAGTAACTTTCCAGGAAATATGGGTCAGTAAAATGAACTTAAGAGAAGGATAAGTTAAGAAAATAACATTTAATTATGGAATAAAGTATTATCGAAACCATTTTCTCCAAATAACTTTCTGATGTCAAATTTAAAAATCTTCTTTAATATTTAATTATAATGTATTAAATTGCCCATCTTGTTTTACCCACTTGAATCCATGATTGATTTGAAAGAGCTGTGGCTGGAGAAAAGATTACAAAGGGCATTTTGAGCAATGCTAAGGCGATGAACCATTATTTTGAAAGAATTAAGAAGTCATGAAAATTATTTAGTATCAGGAAGATACAATAGATTTGCATTTTACAAAGTCTCTCCCCTCCCACAGTAAATTGGAAAGTGGACCAATATAAAAAATAAAGATCTTTTCAGGTGAGAGTTAGAATTGGTCTATACATTGGCATTGGGCAGGTAAGGAGAATGATAATTTCAGAAATAATAATATATACCATTTAATAGGGGTAACTTTGAGTGTTTTACCTGCATTGTCTCATTTAGTCCACCTGAATGAGTTCTGTTACCAGTATTCCCAATTCCTAGATGAGCAGAGGGAGGCAGAAACATTTAGGTCACATTTCCCAAACCACACAATTATTGGCTAGTGGATACAGGATTAGAATCTGATCAACTTATCCCTGAGGCACGGCCCTGATGGCTATACAATGATATTTCCATATATATCTAAGCTGGCAGAGTAAAAGAATATGCAAAGAATAAGTGTAAGAGTGGAAAATGTTTAATCATTGAGAAATATTAATTGTGCATTTTTGTCATGTCAACACAGTCTAGAATTGCAAGCTTATGCTTCTTGGGAGATGGTGGAACAAATCTTCAAAATAATGGAATTTAGTAAGAGAAGATGCATTACATTTTCAATGTTTATTTATTTATTTTTGAGAGAAAGAGAGCATAGTGGTGGAGGGGAAGACACACACACACACACACACACACATACATACACAGAATCTGAAACAGGCTCTAGGCTCTAAGCTGTCACTGCAGAGCCTGAGGTGGGTTTGAACCCACAAACCATAAGATCATGACCTGAGCCGAAGTCGGACACTTAACCGACTGAGCCACCCAGGTGCTCCACATTATATTTTCAATTGTGGATCTTAGGTTATTCAGGGGAAGAGTCCATCAGGCTATTACCTACACTACTCTGAAATAGGAGAGGCTCATCCAGACTATGTAATTTAGGGAAGTGTTATCATATAAAGTGACAGCTTAATTTGTGGGCATGGATGAATTTCCATGAGAAAGAATTTAGTCTTATATTTAAAAAGAGTCATGTCAAAAAGAGTCATGTAAAGGGAATTACAGGAAAGTAACCCATTAGGTATAACGTTATGAAATGAACTGAAAGATATTGATAAATACGTTAGACAAGGAGTCAAGAAGGATGTGCAAAAGAATGGTTGAGAGGAATATTCCAAGACCAGAACTAAAAAGTATACATTAAAAATGGAAAATAAGAAATATGTCCCCGCCTTAGCAAGATAAGTTCAAAGGAAAACAAAAACAAAAACAAAAAAATAAAGTCATTTAATCAGTATAAGAAAGAAATAATAAGAGAAGTCAAATTGTCCCTATTTGCAGATAACATGATTCTATCATAGAAAACCCTAAAAACTCCATAGAAAAACTGTTAGCACTAATAAATGAAAATGAAAGATACAGAATACAAAATCAACATTCAATTATCAGTTGGATTCTGTGCACCAACAACAAACAATTTGAAAGGAAATCAAGAAAATAATTCCATTTATGATAGCACCAAAAAGAATAAAATACTGAGTAACAAACTTAACTCTGGACATGAAAAGTACAAAACTATGTCTTGAAAATTACAAACTGTTGATGAAAAGAATTAAGGAAGACACAAATAAGTGACAAACATCCAAATTTATAGATTGGAAAGCTTAATACTGTTGAAATATTCATATTGCTCAAAATGATCTACAGATTCAGTACAATATCAGTCAAAAACCCAACAGCAATTTTTTCCAGGAATAGAAAAATGCAGTTCACAATTCGTATGGAACCACAAAAGACCACGAAGAGTCACAACAATCTTGAGGGGGAAAAAACAAAAACAAAAACAAAAACAAAAACAAAAACAAAAACAAAAACACAGCTGAAGGCATTAATTTCTTGGATACAACATAAAAGGCATAGAGGACAAAACCAAAAATAAACAAGTAGGACTGTATTGATTTTTTAAATTAAAAAAAATATTTATTTTAGAGTGAAAGAGAGCATGTGGGGGAGGAACAGAGGGGAACAGAGGATCCAAAGTGGAATCTGTACTGACAGCAGAGAGATTGATGCATGGCTCAAACTCACAAACCATGAGATCATGAACTGAGACAAAGTTGGACAGTTAACCAAATGAGCCACCCAGGCACCGCAGGACTACATTAAACTAAAAACTTCTGCATAGCAAAAGAAACAACAGAGGGAAAGGCAACAAGGGAATGGGAGAAAATATTGGTGAACTATATATCTAACAAAGGGCAATCTCCAAAATATATTAGGAACCCCCTACAACTCAATAGCAATACCCTAATTAAAAACTGAATAAGGACTTGAATGGACATTTCTTCAAATAAGACATACAAGTAGTCAACAGTTACATGGAAAAAAAAAAGAAAAGAAAAAAACCTCTTCACTAATCAAGGAAATACAAATCAAAATTACAATGATTTCATGTAATATCTGTCAGGATAGCTGTTAAACAACAAACAAACAAACAAACAACCCAGACACCAAATGTTTGCTTGAATAACTAGAATCCATGTTCTCTAGATTGGAACCCTTTAATTGCACAATTCTCTAAATTGTACACTGTTAATGGGGATGCAAAATGGTGCAGCTGCTATAGAAAACAGTATGGAGATTCTTCAAAAACTTAAAAATAGAACAACCACATAATCCAGTAATCTTTGGTAGTATTTATCCAGCAGAATTGAAATCAGGATCTCAGATGTGTTAGCACTCCCATATTTACTGCAGCACTATTCACATGGGCCCAGATGTGGAAACAACCTAAATGTCTAATGACAGACCACAGATGAATAAAGAAAGTGTAATCTATTATCTGTCCGTCTATCTATCTATCTAGTCATCATCCATTTCTACTTATTTATATTTACACATATATACACAGAATACAGTTCAACCTTTAAAAAGGAAAAGACATTTTGCATTATATGGCAACAAAAAGAATCTTGAAGACATTATGGTAAGTGAAATAAACCAGTTACAATAAAACAAATAGAGCATAATTCCACTTACAGGAAATATCTAAAATAGTCACATTCGTAGAAACCAAACAGTGGAATGGTGGTTCCCAGGGGCTGGGGGACAGGGAAATGGGAAGTTACTTATCACAGGTATAAAGATTCAGTTAAGCAATCTGAATAAACTCTAGGGATCTGTTTGACGTTGTACCAATAGTTGATAATAATGTATTGTACCATTAAAAATGTAATAGGATAGATATCATGTTAAGTGTTATTACCAAAATAAAAAAAAACAAATAGAGTAAAACAAATTAAAGTAAAATAAAGTAAAATGAAATAAATTATACTGACAAAAAATGTGAAAGCAAGAGTCTATGTAAAAGCGGCTAACAAATATTACTCCCCAGATATAACAGAAGAACGTTATATATAAATAAGTTTAAGGCTATGGATTACTGGGGATGATTTATTTCATGTAAGGACTAGATGTGAAAAACAAGGAAATTGTTGAGTTATTGGAAATAAGATGCAAATAGAAAGGGAGTGATATGCTTAAGAGTTATTTTAGGAACAAAAGCAGGTTGCCTGGAGATTTATTGTATTTATTAAGTTCAAAAATTTGAAAGACATAGTTAAATATATTTAACAAAATCCAGAAAAAAAGAAGAAGGAAGAAAATGACACTGGAGATAGGAAACCATCTTAAATTTTCTTTCCAGTAATTGTGAAAGAAAGAAACAAGTTAGGGAAATGGGTTGGAGGGACTAGTATCACGGAGAGAGTTCTGGATTTATTTATGCCTATGTTTTGTTTGGTTTAAAAGAAAAGAGGAAAATATTAAGAGTTGGCTTTGCTAGTTGACTTTATGAACTGGAGCCTGTGACATTTCAAGTACCTGCAACTAAAGTCATTTTATTGTCCTTTCTTGCTGATAAATTATCATTTGTAGCACATTTCTCAGATTCGTAATATGTGCTGGGTTGGTTTTTAACTGCTCTCCATCCATTTAATGTTAGAATGTCACACACACAAACAACAACAACAAAAGCAAGCGAACAAGCAAAAAGCCACCGCATAGTATGTTACATACAAATTTATATACCAAATTGCTTTTTATTTGATTGGTTCATTTATTCTACAAATACCCATTGGGTTCCTAGTGTGCCTACACTATTCTAGCTGCCACGAATACTGTTCTAAGTAAAAAACCCCAAATTCTTCTCTCTTACTTTAATATTCAAGTGAGAGAACAGACATGGAAGAAATAGATGGGTAGAGATAAGATAGAGAGATAAGTAATTACAGGCAACATGAAGAAAACTTAAGAGGGTCAATAGGTACAGAGTGATGGGGGGGAGGGTGTGGTTTGTTGAGGGTTGGAGAGCAGGTGACCATAGGCACCAGGGCTGGCTATCCTAAACAAAAGGTCACCAAGGGCAAGGATCAGAGGGGCTCACAGAGAAAGCCAGGATGAATGTGAGGTGAGTGTGCAAGAACAGTGAGTAGTTACAAGCATAGGGACTGAAGGGTGAGCCAGGGACCACTCATGCCAGGCAAGGCTTCACTGCCAGTACTAGGGAATTTGTCTTTTATTCTGGCTGTGATGGAATCCAAAAATAGTGTAAATCAGGGGAAAGACTTTATAATGATATATCTCATGGGATTCTGTGGATTCTATGGATATAAATTAGATGTCTGATTATTTAGCAGGTATAGTTTTATGTTCTTGTAAGCAAATAAGAATGTTAACAAGGAGTATTTTCAGCACAAATAACGATTTAAAACCTGATTTATTTTTTTTTTGTTAGCTTATGGAAATTGAAATAGAGTTGGTATTAATTTGGAGGGAAATATGGAGCCTCCTACTTCTTCTATTTACCACATTGCTTCCACATCAGCTCTTTGAATCATCTAAGTGAGAGATTGGTGTTGACTCTTGAAATTAGATCATCCACAGCACAACTAAAGCTCAGTCATTTTTTTGAACACTGTCACTGGAAGTGGTTTAAAAAATATGTTCAAAGAAGAAGAGTTATTTTGCTATCTTTATTTCCTATAGTCTTCAGAAGACTCTACATAACTAAAGAATAACACAAAACTTACAAGAAATTCAAAAGAATATTGGATTTAGCAAGATGAAAGTCTCCCTTAGTCTCCAAAAGCTTGAAAAGTTTTCCTTAGTTTTTACTTTTATTGTGACTATATTAGGACACAGAATCACCAA
The DNA here is from genome assembly GCF_016509475.1 of Prionailurus bengalensis. Taxonomy (NCBI): domain Eukaryota; kingdom Metazoa; phylum Chordata; class Mammalia; order Carnivora; family Felidae; genus Prionailurus; species Prionailurus bengalensis. The sequence goes on along the minus strand of NC_057344.1, from coordinate 183,606,462 downwards.
GTACTGATGTTTTATCCTAGTATAAAATTTCTTTTTTGTTGTTGTTGTTGTGACTAACAGTCTTTGCAAAGCATTTTATGACATACAGTGCAAGTGTTTCCATATCAAAATAAATGGTATTGCATCATGGATACTTTTTCTTTTGATGTATTATAAGGAACTTCTATGATGTTCCAATGAATAGCAGATGAGTTATTTCTCATAACAAATAGGTGAGGGTATATTCTCTCCTGGAACTAAACATATTAGTTCTATTATCTATTAATCTTAATGAGTTATATTCACAATGTAGACTTTTGAAATATATTAGTCAATGTGAAATAATATGCAACAAAAATTTGTGTTTGGCGAGAAAAGTATTTGGGTTAATATAAGAGACAAGCACTGAGAATGGACTCTTGTAGTTATTTTATGCCAGAATATGTGTGTGTGTGTGTGTGTGTGTGTGCGTGTGTGCGTGTGCGTGACTATTTTAAAAAGCTGAAGTTAGAACTGAATTATTTTCTTTAAAGAACAGCAGAAACCACATTAATAATTTATCCTTCTCTCCAATTCTGCTCCAATATACCACTCACATGAATAGCTTTGAACAGATTTGGGACTTAACAGACGCTATAGTCCGCTTTAACTTCTTAGAAAGATGTAAGTAACTTTTTTCCCCCCACTAAAATCATCTGATGCACTTTTCATGTCATAGACAAATTCTTACTGATGGGATGTAGAAGTGCCTGTTTGCACTAACTTATTTTCCCTACTGTCTTATCAGATTACCTGAAATTCTCTTTATTAAAAAAAGATTTTTATCAAAGCATTGCACCTTTAGAAGTCTCCTTTAATGAAAGGTTAATGTAAAACCTTAAGTCATTATTTAATCTGTTATATGATATTCCATATAAAAATGAAAAGCAAAAAAAAACCCACAAAATAAATGAAAAGCAAAAATTAAGAATTGACCCCTCAACACACATAGTGGAACTCAGAAAAACTGCACTGTTATATGAGAAGAAGAAAGGTGGGATCATGAAGATAACAGGAGGGGGAGGAAAGATGGTGGGAAGGAGTGGATCCAAGTGAGACACTGCAATTACATTCTTAGTCAATGAAGGACCAATATTATGGTTTTTATATTTCCTATTCATATGGAGCATGATCACTCTGAGTAAGGATAGCATTTGGTATATTTGTGGGCATATGTGTTAGAGTATTGGAGCCAGAATTTGCTTGTCCTGTATCCTCGATCTTGTCCATCTGAAGAAATGTTTGGCCATACAACTATTTGTCCTTCATCTTTGAACTGTTGAAAATGAACTGGTCAAAGCCAAGTCTTCAGAATGGGATTTATGGACCCCTAAGTATAGATGAAAACTTCTCAAGGACAAATCTCATTTTAGAACAAGGTTTTTTGGTCTCAGCCCTATTGGAATATTGGGCTGCATTATTCTTTGTTGAAGGGTGCTGTCTTGTACACTGGACATTTAACAAAAGCCTGGTCTCTACCCACTAGACTCCACCCCAAGCTCTTACAAAAAAAAAAAAAAGTCTCCCTCTATTTCCAAATGTCCACTGGGAGGGAGACAAATTTTCTCCTATCTGGAACCACTATTTTAGGAAAACCAACATCTAGGTGCACCACATCCCCCATGAACTCTTTACTAGAACAGCTATCGCCAAAAACTTGGGTTGGTAGCAAAGCATCCTTTAACAAGTCAATACAAACCCACAGTTTAGCTTCATGACTCATATACTATTTCTGAAAATTCTGAAGCTTGATGTTAGGAACTGTGGATTTTGATCTGTGTCAAGACACTCCGAATTGCAAAATGAGTAGCAGGAATAATGACAGCTTTTATTTACTGAAGTCACTTTTTTAATTTGGTCTTACTAAGAAAAAAAGAAGGGAGGAAGGAAGGGAAATAAGACATTGTTTCTCTGAGATCAAAGCAGAAAAACTGATATTGAATACACTGAAGTTGATGGCACATTGTTTGATCAAGAAGATGAATATTAACAGGAGCCAGACATAATCTATCTAGTTATTTTTAAAGTTGCATTTTAGAAGTGATTTTTTTTTTAATTTCAATGAGGCAAACAATCTTTCAAAATTCTTTTAGGTAGATCTTAAGGCAAAATTTAAGGATGATTTGAATTTTGCCTGTGAGGAATCTTAGCAGTTTTGAATATGGAACAAATATACAGAAGAGTTTTAAAAAAAATCATGCTGTCAGATTAGATGATACAGTTTACAAATTTAATCAGCAAATTTCATTATGTGCATTCTTCATACATCTTATTCACAGGAATTTTTTTTTCTCTAAGCTTATATATTCTTAGATTACATAAAATACTTACCAGTTAATATAACATTACTCTGAGTATGAAAATTATTGCCAGAATCTATTTGGTAGAACATTTAAATTTGAATGTCAGATTTAGAGATGGGTTAGAAATCACTGTTCTTATGGCGTGCCTGGGTGGCTCAGTTGGTTAAGCGTCTGACTCTTGATTTTGGCTCAGGTGGTGATCTCACAGTTTGTGAGTTTGAGCCCTGTGTTGGGTTCTGCTCTGACAGTGTGGAGCCTGCTTGGGATTCTCTCTCTCTCTCACTCTTTCTCAAAAATAAGTAATTTTTAAAAAGAAATTACTATTTTTTTGGGGGGGGCAATTTCTCAAGTATATGTTTTTAAATGTTGAAGGATATACCCTACTGTTTTCTTATATATGCAACCACAGTTTGAAACTGCTTTCAAAGTATTGCAAAACGTAATGAGTTATGCTTCCCAGACTTCCCAAGAACAAGACATATTTAAAATTGATTTTGAATTTCCTTGTTACATTTTAACACAATGTTTTCTTCTTAAGCAAAATCATCAATTAGTAAGCTTATTTTTCATTTTTGGATCTGCTAAGAAATGAGATGGAAAAGCAAGGACAAATAGATTTTTGTACAAAAAAATGTGGCTTCACAGTGTAGTCATTTTTTTTTTTTAAATTTTGTAATGACTATGACTATTATTTTTGTTAACTGTGATGGAAATAACACAAACAGGGTAAGATTGATGATTTGGTATAACTATCAGAATTCAGAAGTCTGTAAAGTTTATGTACCAGTGTTCAGTACTTTAAAACTTAATTTTTCCTTTGCATATGTGATTTGCAAAAATATGTGATTTCCTTTTTTCAAAACATTTGATAATATCCTGAAGTTGATTAAAAGAAAGAGAAAAGATTGTGTGTGTGTGTGTGTGTGTGTGTGCATGCATGAGCAATAATACATATAAAACCTTGTCCTCCAGCTATCAATTTTGCATTTATCAAACATGAATCCTTGGTTTGGATATGTGCCTAAAATTGAAGAGTACTATGTTGAAAACACTATCAGTAGACATAATCTTTAAATAAAGGTTATTCATTCTCTAAAGAAAGAATATATACTCCTAAAAATAGATTCAAACATTAACAGTTGTGGGCTAGCATACCTTATGAGCACTGAAGGCAAAAAGAAATTTCATTGTTAATTTTATCATAAAAAGAATACCCAGCATTTTGAGCTTTGGAACAGAGAGTTTTCCATCCATATTGATGTGTAAGTTACCTATACTGAGAAAATTTAGTAATATGCTAAAAATGGGAATTCCTATCATTTTATCCCTTGTTATACTTATTTTCTGCTAATTAGGCAGAAAAGTGTGCAGTAATTAAATGTAGCATTGAAAATTTTTTTTAAATTTTTTTTCAACGTTTTTTATTTATTTTTGGGACAGAGAGAGACAGAGCATGAACGGGGGAGGGGCAGAGAGAGCGGGAGACACAGAAACAGGGTCCAGGCTCCGAGCCATCAGCCCAGAGCCTGATGCGGGGCTCGGACTCACGGACCGCGAGATCGTGACCTGGCTGAAGTCCGACGCTGGCTGAAGTGGACTGCGCCACCCAGGCGCCCCTGAAAAAAATTTTTTTTAATATTTGTTTATTCTTGAGGAAGAAAGAGAGACAGAGCATGAGAAGGGGAGAGGCAGAGAGAGACAGAATCTGAAGCAGGCTTCAGGCTGCCAGCTGTCAGCACACAGCCCAACGTGGGGCTCCAACCGACGGACCGCGAGATCATGACCTGAGGTGAAGTCGGACACCCAACCGACTGAGCCACCCCGGTGCCCCAAATATGTAGCATTTTTAAAGAGGTCTATATATTTAGGGTACAAAAGAAATTAGAATTTATTATAAATCATAACCCTGAATTTGTAATAAAAAAAAGAAGGAAGAATCGTGTGTGCATGTATTTGTGTATTGTATCTTAAAAATCTCAAAAACAACTTTGTTATGATAAACTTTTACTAGAAATAAACTTTTCTCTCTTAGCTAAAATGATTACCCTTTTGAAATCAGGCTTAAGAGTTATATTTCTCTTTGTTCTGTCGTGAGGAAAGCTTCTCCTTTTTGGGGAGAAGGAAATAATATACTATAATTCCTGGAAGGAAATTGTATCTGATAGAACTTGACTATTAATCATAATTTGAGGATTTTCTAGCAGCAGGAGCTGAATAATTCTGACTGCTAGTCCACTGTTAATGGAAAGCAGACATTCTGGAACAATAAGCCTGTGTGAAATCCTGATGTTAGTTATACAGTATTACCATCCACATTTTCCTTTGTGACACAAAGCATTGATCCTTTTGGGGTCTGCTAATTGCCCAGCTGGATCTTTTGGTTTCTGCATAACTGAATTTAATCATAAATCAGATCTGTGTTTGCTCTCAAGGGACTTTCAGTCTGGTTAGTAACTCAGAAAGGTCAACACCAGATCTTGGTTAAGAGTTGTAAGAATTATGACAAAATAGCTTTTAAAAAAATCACAGGAAGAAGAAATTACTTTTAACTTACATGAAAGAAAAGAATTGCACAGAAAAGAAGACCCAATGTGGAGTAGGCTGACTCTGAACTGGATTTAGGGACAAAAGAAGTAGTTCATAATGAAAGACACAAAAAAGATAAATTCCACACCAAGCAATAGCATGAAAAAATAAATAAGAAGAAATCACCACCACATACATCAAAGAGGAAATAGGTCGAGACAAAAGTTTATTAAAATATATATTGGGACGCTTGGGCGGCAGTCAGTTAAGCGTCCAACTCTTGATTTCTGCTCAGGTCACGATCTCACCATTGGTGGGATCGAGCCCCGCACTGGGCTCTGCACTGACAGGGCAACCTCCGTGGGATTCTCTTTCTCGCTTCTCTCTCTGCCCCTCCCCCCACTCATGTGTGTGCTCTTGTGCTCTCTCTCTCTCTCAAAAATAAGCATGAAAAAAATAATGAAGTAGAATATCTATGCAAATGATGATACTATAGGGTCATCGTTTTAGTTAATCAAAGAAATAATAGTATTTTCTATTTAAAACTAACTTATTTTCATCTTTTTGGTTTCCATTTAGTAAAAAAAAACATACGTTTTTTGATAATTTTTGGGTCAGGCCATATGAGAGCCTTATTACATATCAGATTTAATTTGTATATGAATATACAAAAACATTAATGTGGCATGCATAATTTAATACACTAACAAATAAAGTAACTTATCATTATTACCTCACATTGTCTCCTGTCTTCCAAGTACCCATTATTTCTTAACTGTTAAATAAAAATGTGATAAATTTTTATTCTTTTAAGAAAATCAACAGGGAGCAGAATTATTATGATTTTTTGTTAATGTTTAGAAGATTATGATGAGTTTAAGGATTTCTTTCTTTTTTAAATAAAATCATATAAACACTGCTAGACAATTATTCAGTCTGTTCCTTGCTGTTTTAGCATGTAATTGCCTGTTACCGTATTTCATAAAGAAAACATTTCAGTACACTCTTTACAAAGAGGGTATTTCTGTATGAATATGTGAGCTCAGGATGTAGTCTTGTTTTAATACCTGATCATTGTTGAAAAGGCAATTACTCTTATAATGCATTTCTTTGACACATAATAGTAGGTAGGACTTCTGTTTCATCTTGGGTATATAAGTAACTAGTAAGATCTCTCCTTCAAAATAAAACACTGTAGGGCCTATCAGTCCTGAGAGAAGACAAATTATGTGAAAGATCTTATATTATTTGTGATGAGAGCTTTGAGAAGTGATTTTTTTTCCCCTAGCTGATATTCCTGCTTACTAATTTGAGAGGTTTTTCAGATTACCTGTTAAAAACACCCACAAAAATAATTACGTTTTCATGACCTTGAGTGTTCCATTGAAATGAGACAAGCTCTTTATTATTATGCATATGTGTGTGCGAGATCATATATTTATATTTCTACACCATAAGTCAGATTTGGATATAAAAAATCAAAGAGGGAATAATAAGCCCAAGATTAAAGTATTAGAATCTAATAAAATGAATCTTCTCACATTTTGCATATGCACAGAATATTTTGAATACTTAAAGTCTAAGTACATTAAGCTAACCAGGATGGGTTTCCATATCAATTTATATTTTTGAATATTGATGTCGAATTCGGGGAGAAACAGAACTGTATTGCTGATGTACAATATCATTATTTATCTCATGTAAAAGAGATTGGTAATTACATGGCAGTATATGTTTAAGATCCTTATGACCCCTATTACATGACATTGCTTGAAGGCAAATGGCATAGATCTATGGTTTCCTTTATTTTCTTCTTCAAACTTTCAAATATAAATATATAGCCACAAATGCACAGATTGTTTTCTGTATATCTAGACTGTTGGAGGACCTAAGCCATGGCTTTCACCTTCATACTAAGAATCCTTTTAGAATGTTTGTGACATAGCTAGTAGTAAATAAAAGAGTTGCTCTAATAATTCATCCGAGAATGAACTCAAGAGCAAAATGCAATATTTGAATAAAATGTCACATATTTCTTTTTCTTTTAAATGTCCCATATTTCTAAATGCACACTCTACCAGGTAGATGCGCACATGTTTAAATTGAATATATTTAAGTATATGTATATGAAATTATTGCAAGAAGAGAAAGACTTATGAATAGATACAGTGGGGAATGATCAACTCTTTAAGTAATTGACAGATCAATCAGATTTTTTTTTAATTTTTTTAACGTTTATTTATTTTTGAGACAGAGAGAGACAGAGCATGAACGGGGGAGGGTCAGAGAGAGAGGGAGACACAGAATCTGAAACAGGCTCCAGGTTCTGAGCTGTCAGCACAGAGCCTGACGCGGGGCTCGAACTCAGGGACCGTGAGATCATGACCTGAGCCAAAGTCGGACACTTAACCACTGAGCCACCAAGGCGCCCCCAGATTTTTTTTTAAATATGAGAATAGATGTTTTGAAATACACTATTGTCATACCAGATTTAAATATCAATTTTGGAACTCAGTATCTAATAATTAGAAAACACAAATAATTTATGTTCCAAGATAAAATCGTGTAACACATATATTTTATCCAATACTAGACTAGACCTCAGTGAAATCTCAAAAATAGCAACAGATTGAAATCAAATACTTTGATCTAAAAGCAATTAAATTCAAAGGCATTCATTGGGGCACCTGGGTGGCTCAGTGGGTTAAGCTTGGACTTCGCGCAGGTCATAACCCTGCATTGGGCTCTATGAGGACAGTTCAGAGCCTGGAGACTGCTTCGGATTCTTTGTCTCCCTCTCTCTCTGCCCTCTCCCCACTTATGCTCTGTCTCTCTCTCCAAAAAATAAGTAAACATGTAAAAAAATTCAAAGGCATTCACATCAAATCTATCCAAAATATAGTGGTGGGAAAATTTAGAGATAAAATGGAGATAAACATAGTAGGAAAAAGGGTGAAAGATCTTAAATCAAACAGTGGTAGTGTGTTAAAGAAGAGATGAGAAAAAAAAAACCCTTAGATTTAGATATATAAGAGTGATATTTTAAAATATACAAAAAAAGAGTAAAGTAATTTTAAAATAAAATTTCCTCAGAGAAACATAATATCATTTACAAAGAACAAGGGTCAGATACATCAGATTTTTTTTTTAACCACTGGATATAACACGATAATGGAAAAATATTTTTTTTCAAATATTAGAGAAATAGCACATAGAATTTAGAATCTAAATTTTTTTTTTAATGTTTATTTATTTTTGAGAGAGACAGAGACAGAATGAGAGTGGGCTAGGGGCAGAGAGAGAGGGAGACACAGAATCTGAAGCAGACTCTAGGTTCTGAGCTGTCAGCACAGAGCCCAAATTAGGGCTCAAACCCATGAACTGTGAGATCATGACCTGAGCTGATGTCAGACGTTCAACAAACTGAGCCACTCAGGCACCCCAAGAATTTAGAATGTTTTAATCTAGCTATACGAATGAATCTAATAGTGTTGAAGAAGATAAAATGCCATGACCATACTGATTTTATCCTATGTATACAAAGAAGGTATCATACTAAAAAAATCTATGCAGAGATGTGAAATGTATTTGATACATTTTATCATAAATTCATGATAAAAAATAATCAGAATATTAGAAATAAGAGGGATCTTATTTATGCAAAAATATTATCTTTAAAAACCAACAAATATTATTATAAACGAGTCAATGTAAAAAGCCTCCAGTTTAAAATCAAGAATGATATAAGGAGGCATGTTTTCACAACTTGAAATCACAAATGCTTTGGTGCCCCATGCATCATAATATGCCGAGAAGGAATAAGATGCATGAGGGGTGGAAAGGAAGGAGTAAAACTAACACTGTATGTATAATATGTGATGATTTACTTAGAAAAGAAATAAGTAGGTGCGTTATTGTACATAACTTGAGAGTTTATCTAGATAAAGCACAATAATATACAAAAGATTTAAATAGGGGCGTCTGGGTGGCTCAGTCAGTTAAGCTTCCACCTCTTGATTTCAGCTCAGGTCATGATCACCCAGTCACGAGGTCAAGTCCTACACTAAGGTCTGCCCTGGGTTTGGAGCCTGCTTAAGATATTCTCTCTCTCTCCCTTCACCCCTCGCCCCTGCTCGCTCTCTCCCTCTCTCAAAAAAATAAATAAAATACGTAAAATTCAAATGAATTTCTTTATACCAGCCACAAGCAACTAAAAATAATTGTTACTGTTTAATGTAATACCAAGTAACTAAGTAATGTCAGTTACCAAGAACAAGTCTAACAAAATGTGTGCTGCACTTTACCAAAGCTGCAGTAAAGGCTTATTAAAATGCACCTAAATTAAAGGAGAAACTTTTTAGTAAAGAGTAGTATGCCATCATGAGAATGTCAATTCTTCTGAAATAAACCTATGAGTTATAAAAATAAAGAAAGACTCTCCAATTTGTTTTATACACTATTTCCTTGATTCCACAGTCTGACAACGCTGAAATAAAAGAAAATTATACACTAGTATTCCCCAAAAATACTCATCATAAATTTAATTGAGTAACATATGTCAGGAATTCAAAGCTGAAATATAATTTAAGGCTGGTTAAGTTAATTAACTATATTAACATAATCAAGGAGTAAATCATACAAACAACTCAACCTAATGATCATCCATTTATGATAAAACTTATAAGCTAAGTACGAATATATTGATACTTCAATCTAATAAAGATCATCTCTGACAAATCCTACAAATAACATTATATCTAATTACGAAAGACTAAATGCTTTCACTGTAGACTGAAAAATGAACAAATGCCACCTATCAAGACTTCTTTTCAGGCTTGTATGGATGTTCTATTTAGTGCAAGAAAACAAGAAAAAAAAAGATATAAAGATTGGAAATAAGTCAAACTGCCAATATTCTTAGGTAAGATATGTTTTATTTATTTTTTAACATTTTTTACTGTTTTATTTATTCTTGAGAGAGAGAGAGAGAGAGAGAGAGAGAGAGAGAGACAGAATGAGTGAGGGAGGGGCAGAGTGAGAGAGAGACACAAAATCTGAAGCAGACTCCAGGCTCTGAGCTGTCAGCGCAGAGCCTGACATGGGACTTGAACTCACGAGCCATGAGATCATGACCCGAGCCGAAATTGGACACTCAACCGACTGAGCCACCTAGGTGCCCCAATAAGACTTGTTTTAATCTAGAAAAATCCTATGGAATCTAAGAAAGTAAACATATTCTACTAGTTCTAAGAAACGCATATAGCAGGGTCCTAGGACATGGGGTCTATATCAAGAATCAATAGTATTTCTATATACTGGCTATAAGCAACTAGGAAATGAAATTAAAATGTCCACTTCCAGGGAGCCCTTGGGGCTCAGTTGGTTGGGTGTCTGACTTCGGCTTAGGTCATGATCTCTTGGTCCCTGAGTTCGAGCCCTGCATCTCGCTCTGTGCTGACAGCTCAGAGCCTGGAACCCGCCGCAGATTCTGTGTTTCTCTCTCTCTCTGCCCCTCCCCTACTCACACTCTGTCTTTCTGTCTCAAAAACAAATAAATATAAATTTAAAAAATGTTTTTAAATGTCCATTTTCGATAACTCCACAAAACCTGAAATACTTAGGGAAAAACTTAATAGTGAAAGACATGTATTCTGTAAACTACAAAACCTTTCTGAGGTAATTAAAGAAAATCAAATAAATGAAGCAATGTTGTCCCCCAGAAAGACCAGAACAGTCAATGTTGCTAAAACAATAACTTTCCCAAGTTGATCTATGCAGTCAACACAATCTAAATCAAAATCTCATTAGGCTTTTGGTAGAAATGATGAGATTACTCTAAATTAGTAAATGCAAAATACTTAAAATGGTCAAAGTGGTTTTGAAAAAAATAGTCCATGATTGGAAGACGTACACTACCAGATTTCACAGCTTACTCTAAAGCTGCAGACACAGTAATAGTGGAATAAGTACAGACAAACAGATCAATGCAACAGAATAGAGCATCTAGATGTAAACTAACACTTATAAGTTCAATTGATTTTTCAATAAAAGTTCCGAAGCAATTCAAAGGGAAATGCAGACTTCTCAACACACGGTGATGGAACAAGTGAATATTCAAATGGAAAAATGTCAGCCTTGATTTTATATTTTACATTGCACACAAACTTAATTGAAAAGGAACCTGGACCTAACTGTAAAAGTTAAAACGATAAGGTTTAAACTGTAACAAATGGCTCAAAGTTGGCCGGAAGGTAAGTGAAGAATTCTTAGAATAAAACAATTACCACAAACACATTGTAAAGTATATTTCAATTTTAGAAGCTTCTGGGCATCAAAAGGCTGCAGAAAATTAGTAGGCAAACCACAGCGGGCAAACATATATTGTCTGATAACAGATATATCCAGAATATATTTTAAAACTCTCCTGCAAATCAAGATTTAAAGTTCAAACAGTCCAATAAATGAATGAATAAAAGGTTTGAACAAACATACCTAAAAGGGAATTTTTTTTAAAATATTTACTTATTTTGAGAGAGAGAGAGAGAGAGAGAGAGAGAGAGAGAGAGAGCATGAGTAGGGTGGGGCAGAGAGAGAGAGAATTCCAACTAGGCTCCATGCTCAGTACAGGGCCCAATGAGAGGCTTGATCTCATGACTGAGAGATGACGCCTTGAGCTCGGGACAAGTCAGACACTTAACTGACTAAGCCACTCTTGCGCCCCTAGAGGGGAACTATTTAAATGGACAAAAGGTTAATGAAAACATGTTATAAAATTATTAGTTAACAAGGAACTGCAAATTATAATTAAAATGAGACATGACTATATTTTCACTTTAACGACCAAAAATCTTTTTAAGTAATCCCTTCACACGACGCGAGGCCCAAACTCATGACCCTGAGATCATAAGTCAAAATAGTCTACTGCCTGAGCCAGCCAAGCTCCCGTTAATGACCAAAATCTTAAGGAGATGTCAATTCCAAACATTGGCATGGATGTGGAAAAACCTGAATTCTTACACATTGCTGTTCATAATGTAAAAGAGCACAACTATTTTGGAAAATATTTGGCAGTTTACTGTAAAGTTGAACAGGTAACTCCCCTTGACCTAGCAGTTCTACCTTTTGGCACTTGAGCAAAAAATAAATAAAATATAAAATAAAATAAAATAAAATAAAATAAAATGTACATCCTCCAAAATAAGTTGCATTTATAAATGTTTAGAGGAGATTTATTTATAATATCTCAAATCTGGAAATAAAATTCCATCAACAAGGAAATAGATGGACTTTGTACTCTATATTCACACAAAGGGATATTGCTCAGCTAAAAATAAACAAAAAACAAAAACAAAACAAAACAAAACAAATCAAAACAAAATAAAAACTGGTTCTTTAACAACATGTATAAATCTCAAAGATATTTTGATATAAAAAAACAGCGCAAAGAGTATATGTGACGCGATTTCTTTTATATGAAGTCTTAAAATAAGCAAAACTGTTCTGTGGTGAAATAAAACTTGAACTGGGGTTGCTTCTGAATCAGGGTAAATAGGGAGTTGTGATTGATTGTTGAGGCATATAAGGGGGCTTTTTGGTTTGAGGACAATGGGTATATGATATTCATTGAATCGGTATATCCACTTAAAACACATTAAATCACAGTGTCAGTTTGTGAATACCAATATATAAATTTTACCTTGAAAAGAAACAAACAAATAGTAACCTGTAGATAATAGTGACCTCTAGTTAATATATTGAGGATAATGGGATCCATGTTTCCTCCTGTTAAGGAAAAGTTTCAATATTGGAAAAGTGGAAAATTAGTATATACTATGTGATGTTGGCTTGGAATTGGAAGCGTCAATATGTATTTATAATATGTACAGGGGTGGGAGGAGATAGAAAAATAGAACAAGAGAAAAAGAAATATAAGCACACTATTCCTTATTCAGATATTTTCCCCCCATTAACAGGATAGAGGGTTTATTAGCGAAAGGATTATTTCCAGAACTGGAAAAGAACAATATGAACCAAGAAATACTATTGCAAAACACAGGAGGAACTCAAATAATCATGAAAATATGTCAATATGACACAAGCCAGATTGACAGAACTCCTTTCAGCTACATTTGGAACTATGTGAGTCTCAAAGTAAATGATGAAGGGCGCCTGCGTGTTTCAGTAGGTTAATCAGTTGGTTACTCTTGATTTAGGTTCAGGTCAAGATCTCATGTTTTGTGAATTTAAGCTCCAGGTCGGGCTCTGCACTGTCAGTGTAGAGCCTGCTTGGGATTCTCTCTCTCCCTCTCTCTGTCCCTTCCCTGTTCTTGCTCTCTCTTTCTCTCTCAAAAATAAATAAACTTTAAAAAACAATTAAAAAATCAAAGTAAATGATGAAAGGAGTAGATTATGAAGTGTTAAATAAAATAATAATCCATGAGTCCATGCTGATGTACATAAATAAATGAATAAATAACTATTCCTAGCAGTATAATGACAAATAATAGCAGGAATGGTAAATAACCAATGGATATTATACCTAAAATATACATATTTGACCAGGAACAGGAGTGTTATCTAGTTTCAAAATATCTCCCAACAGGATACTTACTAGCTTCAAGGGAAGAAAATAGTAATAGGGGCACTGAGAACAGTGTGGAAGCCACCTGCACCATAACACCAAACCTAGCATCACCAAAATTGGGAAAAAAATAAGACACCCTGAAAAAAGAGACAATCATCCCAGTGAATCTAATCATGAAGAGGCATCAGAAAGATCTAAGTTGGGAGACATTCTACAAAATAACTGGCCTGTCTTTGTCAAAAAGGTTAAAGTCAAAAACACAAAGAGAGACTACCACTAAAGAGATGTGACAAGTCAATGCAATATGTGATCTGTATTTGAGCCTGGAAAAGGCAAACAAATAACTATGAAGGACATTATTGTGAGAATGAATTAATTCTGAATATTGTTTGTGGATGAGATACTTTCCCAATTGTTTAAACCTAAATGTTATTTGGTAAGAATGTGTTCTTTTCTTTAAGAAATACACACTCAAGTATTTAGGGTTAAGGAGGTGTGATGCTTCCCACTTGTTATGATTCAGAAAAATAATACTATTCATATACATATAAAATTAAAATACAGAAATAATGGTAAAGTGAATGGTCCTAAATGGAACAATTATTGAATCTGAAAAAAGGCAGATAAAGGATATTTAAGGCATCCTGGTACAATTCTAGCACTTTCCTGTAGGTTTGAAACTATTTCAAAATACAACCTACTACAAAAACAAAAGGCAAAGAGAAAAGAAAAAAGGAAGGAAACAAAGAAAGAGAGAGAGAAGGAGAGAAAAACAGAGGGAGGGAGGAAAGAAGGAAGGAAGGAAGAGGAAGGGAGGAAGAAAGGAGAAAGGAGTGAACTGGTATAATATCTGAGCCCCTTCCCCACAGCCCACCCCCATGAGTCATTAGTGCTCTCCTCAACTCCTATCTACTGAAACACACACACACACACACACACACACACACACACACACTTAACCAGGTAGTCAAGGTGTAGTCTCTTGCCTAGATAAAGTATCCTCAGATTGGGAAACCCAAGACCTCATTTTTCACAGGTACCATGATATAAACTTGCGAATAAGAGTTTACATGATGAAAGTTGAGACTCCATGATTATCTCTTCCATACCAGCCCACTCCTCACGTTGCTTTTAAAATGTTAGCATTCAAGTGAAAATGCAAGTCTAACCCTTCACCAGAAGCGAAATGGCAAAATAAGGAATTGGTAAGCATATTAGTCTCTACCATAACCTCAACATTTTGATTGCATTTGAGCATAGTAAGGATGGATAAGCTTTCTCCCCCACCCCTTTCCATTTCAATTAACAGCCATGCATTCTTACAATTTCTCAGGCCAAAACCTTGAGCGACATCCTTGATTCATGGTTTCATTCCCTACCACACATGTAATCCATCAAAACATCTTATGAGTTTCAGGCTTTTTCAGTTGTCCTCTTGGACTAAATTGCTTTTTCCTGTTATTTTTTTACTACATGCAATATTTTGCAAAAATCTCTCTGACTTTTTTTTTAATATGAAATTTATTGACAAATTGGTTTCCATACAACACCCAGTGCTCATCTCAAAAGGTGCCCTCCTCAATACCCATCACCCACCCTCTCCTACCTCCCACCCCTCATCAACCCCCAGTTTGTTCTCAGTTTTCAACAGTCTCTTATGCTTTGGCTCTCTCGCACTCTAACCTCTTTTTTTTTTTTTCCTTCACCTCCCCCATGGGTTCCTGTTTAAGTTTCTCAGGATCCACATAAGAGTGAAACCATATGGTATCTGTCTTTCTCTGTATGGCTTATTTCACTTAGCATCACACTCTCCAGTTCCATCCACGTTGCTACAAAAGGCCATATTTCATTTTTTCTCATTGCCACGTAATATTCCATTGTGTATATAAACCACAATTTCTTTATCCATTCATCCAGTTGATGGACATTTAGGCTCTTTCCATAATTTGGCTATTGTTGAGAGTGCTGCTATGAACATTGGGGTACAAGTGGCCCTATGCATCAGTACTCCTGTATCCTTTGGATAAATTCCTAGCAGTGCTATTGCTGGGTCATAGGGTAGGTCTATTTTTAATTTTCTGAGGAACCTCCACACTGCTTTCCAGAGCGGCTGCACCAATTTGCATTCCCACCAACAGTGCAAGAGGGTTCCCGTTTCTCCACATCCTCTCCAGCATCTATAGTCTCCTGATTTGTTCATTTTGGCCACTCTGACTGGCGTGAGGTGATACCTGAGTGTGGTTTTGATTTGTATTTCCCTGATAAGGAACGACGCTGAACATCTTTTCATGTGCCTGTTGGCCATCCGGATGTCTTCTTTAGAGAAGTGTCTATTCATGTTTTCTGCCCATTTCTTCACTGGGTTATTTGTTTTTTGGGTGTGGAGTTTGGTGAGCTCTTTATAGATTTTGGATACTAGCCCTTTGTCCGATATGTCATTTGCGAATATCTTTTCCCATTCTGTTGGTTGCCTTTTAGTTTTGTTGGTTGTTTCCTTTGCTGTGCAGAAGCTTTTTATCTTCATAAGGTCCCAGTAATTCACTTTTGCTTTTAATTCCCTTGCCTTTGGGGATGTGTCGAGTAAGAGATTGCTACGGCTGAGGTCAGAGAGGTCTTTTCCTGCTTTCTCCTCTAAGGTTTTGATGGTTTCCTGTCTCACATTTAGGTCCTTTATCCATTTTGAGTTTATTTTTGTGAATGGTGTGAGAAAGTGGTCTAGTTTCAACCTTCTGCATGTTGCTGTCCAGTTCTCCCAGCACCATTTGTTAAAGAGGCTGTCTTTTTTCCATTGGATGTTCTTTCCTGCTTTGTCAAAGATGAGTTGGCCATACGTTTGCGGGTCTAGTTCTGGAGTTTCTATTCTATTCCATTGGTCTATGTGTCTGTTTTTGTGCCAATACCATTCTGTCTTGATGATGACAGCTTTGTAGTAGAGGCTAAAGTCTGGGATTGTGATGCCTCCTGCTTTGGTCTTCTTCTTCAAAATTCCTTTGGCTATTTGGGGCCTTTTGTGGTTCCATATGAATTTTAGGATTGCTTGTTCTAGTTTTGAGAAGAATGCTGGTGCAATTTTGATTGGGATTGCATTGAATGTGTAGATAGCTTTGGGTAGTATTGACATTTTGACAATATTTATTCTTCCAATCCATGAGCAGGGAATGTCTTTCCATTTCTTTAAATCTTCTTCAATTACCTTCATAAGCTTTCTATAGTTTTCAGCATACAGATCCTTTACATCTTTGGTTAGATTTATTCCTAGGTATTTTATGCTTCTTGGTGCAATTGTGAATGGGATCAGTTTCTTTATTTGTCTTTCTTTTGCTTCATTGTTGGTGTATAAGAATGCAACTGATTTCTGTACATTGATTTTGTATCCTGCAACTTTGCTGAATTCCTGTATCAGTTCTAGCAGACTTTTGGTGGAGTCTATCGGATTTTCCATGTATACCATGTATCTGCAAAAAGTGAAAGCTTGACTTCATCTTTGCCAATTTTGATGGCTTTGATTTCCTTTTGTTGTCTGATTGCTGATGCTAGAACTTCCAGCACTATGTTAAACAACAGCGGTGAGAGTGGGCATCCCCGTCGTGTTCCTGATCTCAGGGAAAAAGCTCTCAGTTTTTCCCCGTTGAGGATGATGTTAGCTGTGGGCTTTTCATAAATGGCTTTTATGATCTTTAAGTATGTTCCTTCTATCCCGACTTTCTCAAGGGTTTTTATTAAGAAAGGGTGCTGGATTTTGTCAGAGGCCTTTTCTGCATCGATTGACAGGATCATATGGTTCTTCTCTCTTTTTTTGTTAATGTGATGTATCACGTTGATTGATTTGCGAATGTTGAACCAGCCCTGCATCCCAGGAATGAATCCCACTTGATCATGGTGAATAATTCTTTTTATATGCCGTTGAATTCGATTTGATAGTATCTTATTGAGAATTTTTGCATCCATATTCATCAGGGATATTGGCCTGTAGTTCTCTTTTTTTACTGGGTCTCTGTCTGGTTTAGGAATCAAAGTAATACTGGCTTCATAGAATGAGTCTGGAAGTTTTCCTTCCCTTTCTATTTCTTGGAATAGCTTGAGAAGGATAGGTATTATCTCTGCTTTAAACGTCTGGTAGAACTCCCCTGGGAAGCCATCTGGTCCTGGACTCTTATTTGTTGGGAGATTTTTGATAACCAATTCAATTTCTTCGCTGGTTATGGATCTGTTCAAGCTTTCTATTTCCTCCTGATTGAGTTTTGGAAGCGTGTGGGTGTTCAGGAATTTGTCCATTTCTTCCAGGTTGTCCAGTTTGTTGGCATATAATTTTTCATAGTATTCCCTGATAATTGTTTGTATCTCTGAGGGATTGGTTGTAATCATTCCATTTTCATTCATGATTTTATCTATTTGGGTCATCTCCCTTTTCTTTTTGAGAAGCCTGGCTAGAGGTTTGTCAATTTTGTTTATTTTTTCAAAAAACCAACTCTTGGTTTCGTTGATCTGCTCTACAGTTTTTTTAGATTCTATATTGTTTATTTCTGCTCTGATCTTTATTATTTCTCTTCTTCTGCTGGGTTTAGGCTGCCTTTGCTGTTCTGCTTCTAGTTCCTTTAGGTGTGCTGTTAGATTTTGTATTTGGGATTTTTCTTGTTTCTTGAGATAGGCCTGGATTGCAATGTATTTTCCTCTCAGGACTGCCTTCGCTGCGTCCCAAAGCGTTTGGATTGTTGTATTTTCGTTTTCGTTTGTTTCCATATATTTTTTAATTTCTTCTCTAATTGCCTGGTTGACCCACTCATTCGTTAGTAGGGTGTTCTTTAACCTCCATGCTTTTGGAGGTTTTCCAGACTTTTTTCTGTGGTTGATTTCAAGCTTCATAGCATTGTGGTCTGAAAGTAAGCATGGTATAATTTCAATTCTTGTAAACTTATGAAGGGCTGTTTTGTGACCCAGTATATGATCTATCTTGGAGAATGTTCCATGTGCACTCGAGAAGAAAGTATATTCTGTTGCTTTGGGATGCAGAGTTCTAAATATATCTGTCAAGTCCATCTGATCCAATGTCTCATTCAGGGCCCTTGTTTCTTTATTGACCGTGTGTCTAGATGATCTATCCATTTCTGTAAGTGGGGTGTTAAAGTCCCCTGCAATTACCACATTCTTATCAATAAGGTTGCTTATGTTTATGAGTAATTGTTTTATATATTTGGGGGCTCCGGTATTCGGTGCATAGACATTTATAATTGTTAGCTCTTCCTGATGGATAGACCCTGTAACTATTATATAATGTCCTTCTTCATCTCTTGTTACAGCCTTTAATTTAAAGTCTAGTTTGTCTGATATAAGTATGGCTACTCCAGCTTTCTTTTGGCTTCCAGTCACATGATAAATAGTTCTCCATCCCCTCACTCTCAATCTAAAGGTGTCCTCAGGTCTAAAATGAGTCTCTTGTAGACAGCAAATAGATGGGTCTTGTTTTTTTATCCATTCTGATACCCTATGTCTTTTGGTTGGCGCATTTAATCCATTTACATTCAGTGTTATTATAGAAAGATACGGGTTTAGAGTCATTGTGATGTCTGTATGTTTTATGCTTGTAGTGATGTCTCTGGGACTTTGTCTCACAGGGTCCCCCTTAGGATCTCTTGTAGGGCTGGTTTAGTGGTGATAAATTCCTTCAGTTTTTGTTTGTTTGGGAAGACCTTTATCTCTCCTTCTATTCTAAATGACAGACTTGCTGGATAAAGGATTCTCGGCTGCATATTTTTTCTGTCTAGCACCCTGAAAATCTCGTGCCAATTCTTTCTGGCCTGCCAAGTTTCAAAAGAGAGATCAGTCACGAGTCTTATAGGTCTCCCTTTATATGTGAGGGCACGTTTACCCCTTGCTGCTTTCAGAATTTTCTCTTTATCCTTGTATTTTGCCAGTTTCACTATGATATGTCGTGCAGAAGATCGATTCAAGTTACGTCTGAAGGGAGTTCTCTGTGCCTCTTGGATTTCAATGCTTTTTTCCTTCCCCAGTTCAGGGAAGTTCTCAGCTATGATTTCTTCAAGTACCCCTTCAGCACCTTTCCCTCTCTCTTCCTCCTCTGGGATACCAATTATGCGTATATTATTTCTTTTTAGTGTATCACTTAGTTCTCTAATTTTCCCCTCATACTCCTGGATTTTTTTATCTCTCTTTCCCTCAGCTTCCTCTTTTTCCATAACTTTATCTTCTAGTTCACCTATTCTCTCCTCTGCCTCTTCAAGCTGAGCTGTGGTGGTTTCCATTTTGTTTTGCATTTCATTTAAAGCGTTTTTCAGCTCCTCGTGACTGTTCCTTAGTCCCTTGATCTCTGTAGCAAGAGATTCTCTGCTGTCCTGTATACTGTTTTCAAGCCCAGCGATTAATTTTATGACTATTATTCTAAATTCACTTTCTGTTATATTATTTAAATCCTTTTTGATCAGCTCATTAGCTGTTGTTATTTCCTGGAGATTCTTCTGAGGGGAATTCTTCCGCTTGGTCATTTTGGATAGTCCCTGGCGTGGTGAGGACCTGCAGGGCACTTCCCCTGTGCTGTGGTGTATAACTGGAGTTGGTGGGCGGGGCCGCAATCAGACCTGATGTCTCCCCCAACCCACCGCTGGTGCCACAGTCAGACTGGTGTGTGCCTTCTCTTCCCCTCTCCTAGGGGCGGGATTCACTGTGCGGTGGCGTGGCCCGTCTGGGCTACTTGCACACTGCCAGGCTTGTGATGCTGGGGATCTGGCGTATTAGCTGGTTTGGGTAGGCAAGGTGCACGGGGGCAGGAGGGGCAGGCTTAGCTCGCTTCTCCTTAGGTGATCCACTTCAGGAGGGGCCCTGTGGCAGCGGAGGGAGTCAGATCCGCTTTCGGAGGTTTGGCTCCGCAGAAGCACAGAGTTGGGTGTTTGTGCAGAGCGAGCAAGTTCCCTGGTAGGAACTGGTTCCCTTTGGGATTTCGGCTGGGGGATGGGAGGGGAGATGGCGCTGTTGAGCGCCTTTGTTCCCCGCCAAACTGAGCTCTGTCGTCCGGGGGCTCAGCAGCTCTCCCTCCCTTTGTCCTCCAGGCTTCCCGCTTTCCGAGCAGAGCTGCTAACTTATGTCCTCCCAGATGGTAAGTCACGCTTGCTGTGGGAACGCAGTCCGCCCGGCCCCTCCGCTTTTGCAAGCCAGACTCGGGGGCTCTGCTTGGCCAGCGAGCCGCCCTCCGCCCCGGCTCCCTCCCGCCAGTCCGTGGAGCGCGCACCGCCTCGCCACCCTTCCTACCCTCTTCCGTGGGCCTCTTGTCTGCGTTTGGCTCCGGCGACTCCGTTCTGCTAATCCTCTGGCGGTTTTCTGGGTTATTTAGGCAGGTGTAGGTGGAATCTAAGTGATCAGCAGGACGCGGTGAGCCCAGTGTCCTCCTACGCCGCCATCTTGAGAATCTCTCTGACTTTTTAATGTAATGTTTCACTGTCATTTCTATTAGAGTTGCAGCCCATTTCACTTTCTAAACATGGATGTACTTTATTCTATTTTGCTTTTTATATTAGTAACTTTTTTTTTTTTTTTTTACCTTATATGATGTAATGGATCTATTTCTTGTGCAAATTTGAGCTCCAAAGAGACTGGGACTTTCAATTGCTCTGGTAACTAATGTTTTCTGAGTACACAGAATAATTCTGTTGATATAGTACATTCCTAGTAAGTATTTGTGAAATAACTGTTTCTTTTATTTTTTTAAATTTTATTTTATTATTATTATTATTATTTTTATTTTAGAGAGAGAGTACATGTGCAAGCTGGGGAGAAGGGCAGAGGGAGAAAAAATCTTAATCAGGCTCCACACTCAACATGGAGCCTTATCCTGGGCTTGATCCCACGACACCAGGATCACGACTTGAGCCAAAATCAAGAGTCAGATGCTCAGCCAACTAAGCCACCCAGCCAACCCTGGAATAAGTGTTTCATTTTGTACCACAGAATTGCCATTTAAGTGACACCGATTTATGTATTCCATTTGAGTCTAAAACATTAGATTCACGGAAAAATAGGGTTTTTAAGAAATGTTCATAGAATAACTATTTCATTTTTAAACCAAAGCTGCTAATTTATTTAGCATTTTTGTATTTGCTAAAGTTTCTACCAAATACTTCATATTTAATGATTCCTCCAAACAACTTTATGTTCTCATAACAATTTTACATATCAAACAAATCTAGACTCACAGAGGTTAAGCAAATTGCCCAAGGATATAAAGTCAGTAAGCAAAAAAGCTTTTAACTTTTTATAGGGGTAAAATTTACATACAGACAACTAGAAAATTATAAGTATGAAGCTAAATTAATTGTTGCAGAATGAACACAGTCATACCCTGGGAACAAGAGAAAGAATCCAACAGGAAACTCCTATGAACCCCTTGTGTCTTATGAAATACCTACACCTTTTCTCCTCTCTAAAGACAAACACTAGCTTGTAAAACCATAGGATACTTTTTTTTATTTTTGAAGTTCACACAAACCTATTTGTATTGTATATATTGTTTTGTGCCTTGATTATTATACTTAGCATTATGCTTTTATCACTGGGTAGTATTCTGTGTAGATTGTTTATTCATTCATTCACCTATTGAAAGACATCTTTGATTTTTCCAGATTTTGGAAATTATGAATAAGTACTATAAATGTTTGCATGTAGGTTTTAGCGTCAACATACATTTTCAAATAACTGTGCAAATATCTAGGAACTCAAATGTTGAATCAAATTATTTAGCATTTTAAGAAACTACTAAACTGTATTGAAAAGTGACTTTAGTTTTTTTTTTTTTTTTATTCCTACCTGAAGTGAATGTGATTTCTGATTGTTTTATATCACCTCTAGCAATTACTGTTGTCAGTTTTGGATCATGCTTATTCTGACTACTGTGGATTAATACTTCAAAGTTGTCTTGATTTGCATTTTTGTAAAGACAAATGATGCTGAGTATCTTTCCATATACTTATCTATCATCTGTATATCTTCTTTGGTGAGGTGTCTGTTCAGATCATGTGACTGTTTTTTAATTGGCCTCGTGACTTCTGTTTTGGAGAAGATTAATTAATCCTATTCATTATGACTCAATTCCTTTGATAGACATTAAATTCTTTTTAAAAAAAATTTTAAAAAGAGAGATAGAGAGATAGAGATAGAGAGATAGAGAGACAGAGCACAAGTGGGGAGAGGCAGAGAGAGAAGGAGACAGAATCCAAAGCAGGTTCCAGGCTCTGAGCTGTCAGCACAGAGCCCAACGTGGGGCTGGAACTCATGAACTGCAAGATCATGACCTGAGCCTAAGTTGGATGCTCAACCAACTGAGTCACCCAGGCGCCCCCATAGACATTAAATTCTTTTGATAGATTACCATTGGACTTTGTGTGAGTTTTGTTAGCTTGTATCATTGAAGGAATTGCTACATTTCATCAAATGTTGATATTTTGTGGATATAGATTTGTTCATAGTATTTTATTAATATTTTAACGTCTAAGGATCAATTTAATGTCTGTTGACTATTCTTTCCTTTCTAGTACAGAAAACCTTGGTTTGCAAGCATAATTCATTCCAGAAACCTACTTGTAATCCAAAGCACTAGTGTATTAAAACAAACTTCCTTGTAAGAAGTAATGGAAACTCAGATGATTCACTCCATAACCCAAAAATATTCATATAAAAATGGTTACAATAATGTATCAAAGGAAATACAAAATATAAAGAAAACCAAACACATTAACCTACACTTACCTGTGAGGGAGACAAGAGAGAAGTGTTATTGTGTAGGATGACTTTTACTATCACTCACGGAATCTCTGCTATCTATTGGCTCAATGGAATCTTTCTCTGCATGGGCGCCATTGTATACTCTCACAAGGATGTTGACTACAGAATGGTATTAATAAACTCTCATTATATAGTGTACTTAATGGAGATGGCAATAAGGCAGCAGAAGAAAGGGTCTATATCGGCAGGCAGCCTGACCTAGAATGAAGCAAAGACTTCCTAAGTTTAGTCTTGTATGGAAAAGCAAAGGACTGTCCATAGGTGCTTGGAAGTGACAAAAAATACACTAGTGCTTATTGTGGACATCTTCCAATGTTCTGAAAAATCACTGATTTCTGCCAAACACCACAGTCTGGGACCAAACATCAGAACATGGGAGAAGACCAACAATCCCAGAGAGAGAGAGAGAGAGAGAGAGAGAAGAACCATTGGCTCATCTGTGATCATGTGATGTTTGGCATCACATACTACTTGTATTGAAAGACATTGCTCATTTATCAAGTTAAAATTTACTAGAAATATTTACATGTCTTGTGGCATACTCACAAAACAAGTTACTCATAATCCAAGGTTTTACTGTATTTGTAACTTGGGTATCATTTAAAAAAAATTCTGGATTAGCTTGGCTACTAGAGGTTTATAAATTTTATTGAGGTTTTTAATGAGCTAGCTTTAGATTTCATCAAATTTCACTACTGTTTTTCAATTTCGTTGGTATCTGCTCTGATTTTTATTATTTCTTTTCTGCTACCCCTTCAACATTTTGTAATGTTACTTATTACTCCTGATAGTCTTCCTTATTCTGAGGTCTGCTTTGCAATTAATAGCTATACCAGCTTTCTATTAAATGCATTGTTCATTCTTTTGCATTCCACTCCATTTAACCCATCTGAATCTTTGTAATTACAGTGGATGTCTTGTAAACAATGTATAGTTTGGGTCTTTTCTTTTTTATCCACTCTAACACTGTCTACCTTTAAATTGGTGGAGGCCATTCACCTTTGAAATGATTATTGATACAGTTGGATTCATATCTACTATGTTTATATTTTTTTAATATTCATTGCATTCTATTCTTTGTATTTTTTTCTTGTTTTTTTCCTTGATGATTTTATGTGATTCCAATTTATTTCCTTTCATAGCAATAATGTTTTGAAACATAAAATTAGCGGTTGCTCTGGAGTTTGCAATACACATTTACAACTATTCTAACTCAAAATAGTGACTTGAAATTTTGCATGGAATTTTGCTTGGTTTATATGGAATCTTCAACAAAGAACAATACATTTATGGAGAAATGACATGACAGTTTGAGGTTTCCAAGGGCAGCAAATTATGGGAAAGTAACTATAAGGCAGGAAACTAATAGAACAAGATGTGTTTGTAGATTCTTTTGGTGCCACCTCTAGGCTGTTAACAGTGTGTCTCCAGTAAAAGGAGAATTGATATCCTGCCTTCAGTCAGAAAAGGGGAGTGTAGAGAGAGCTTTTCTTGTGTTTGTTGCTTCTTAATCATCTTAAGCTCAAAATAACTTTTATGTCAAAAAGGCATATTTTGAGGAGACATATTTTGGTTTACTTCAATTCCTACTCTGATGCTGTTTCTTTATGCAACTCTGAATTTCTGACCTGGATCACCTTCCTTTTCCCTGATGAATTTCTTTTAACATTTCTTGCAGAAGAGATTTTTTTTTGAATGATTAATTTCTTTAGTTGACCTTCATCTAAAACAATCTTCACTTTTCTTTTACGTCTAAAAGATAATTTTGTTGGGTATGGAGTTCTAGTTTGGTGATTTTCTTTCATCACCCTAAATACTTCACTCCACTCTGTTCTCATGGTTTATTTATTTATTTATTTATTTTACATTTTATTTATTTTTGATAGAGAGAGACAGAGCACAAGAGGGGGAAAGGCAGAAAGAGATGGAGACACAGAATCCAAAGCAGACTCCAGGCTCTGAGCTGTCAGCACAGAGCCCGACATGGGGCTCGAATTCACAAAGCGTGAGATCATGACCTGAGCCGAAGTTGGACGCTTAACCGACTGAGCCACCCAGGCGCCCCTGTTCTCATGGCTTGTGATAAAGAGTCCAATATAATTATTATCCTTACTCCCGTGTAGGTAAGATGTCCTGACACCCCAGCTTGCTTTGTGATTTTCTCTGTGTCTTTGGTCATCTGCAGTTTGAATAGGATATGCTTAGTTTGTTTTGTTTTGCTTGGGATGTGAGTAGGTATATTTATTTACCTTGGCATTCTATGAGCTTTCTTGATCCTTGGTATGGGATCTGTCAATAATTTCAGAATTTTTCATTTACTATCACTTCAAATATTTCCTCTGCTCTGTTCTCAACTTATCCTCTGCCTGGAATTCCACAGGCGCATGCTAAAACTTTTGAAACTGTTCCATAGTTTTTGGATTTTTTTCTTTTTCTTTTTCCTTTTGCCTTTTGGTTTAGAATATTCCAATAACCTATCTTAAAGCTCACTAATTCTTCCCCCAGCCATGTTGAGTCCAACAATCAAAGGCAGTCTTCATCTCTTTTCAGGTTTTTGTTTTAATTTCTAACATTTCCTTTTGAGTTTTCTTAGCTTCCTTCTTTCTGTCTGCATTGGCCTTCTGTTGTTGCATACAGCTTACTTTTACCATTTGACCTCTTAACATATCACTCCTAGTTGTTTTAAATTTTCTGTCTGATTATTACAATTTTTATATCTCAATCTGTTTTTGATGATTGCTATTTTTCTTCAGACTCTTCCCCCACCCCCCACTCTGCCTTTTGTTGTGCCTTACAACTTTTTGATATAAGTTAGACATTGTATTAGGTAATAGGAACTGAGGTAAATAGAACTTTAGTGTGAGGATTTATGGTACTTTGACTATGATTTGGGATATTTAATCTTTATTGTAACTATAGGTGGGAGCGGCTTCAAATTCCTCTAGAATGTTTGTCCTTGTGTCCTTTCTTTTTTTGACTTTGGGTCTCCCTAAGAACTTCTTAGGGAGATGCTGTGTTTTGTAACTCTTTCAGCTAAAACACAGCATCATGGAACCCTGCTCACAGAGTGGGAAGGCATGGGAGATGATGCAGTCTATAAGTAGCTTCATTAAATCCCAGTCATTCATTAGTGGGCCTGTGTCTCAGGGTTGTTTCTTTCACAAGTGTTTCACTGATAAAGTAGCTTTTTTCTCCCTGCCCCTTATTGCCATACCTGATTCCACCATTCTTAATTTATGTCCTTGATGTTCACATCCCTAATTATTATGTCCCCATATAAAACAGAAGAGTGCTGGAGTAAGAGGGAAGTTATTTCCTCCTTTGGGACAAGGCTCTTGCAAAATATTTTCGTCTGTAGAGTGGGTCTTTGTTATGAAAAATGTTCTGGGTGCATTTTACAATGATCATTCTGTCTCCTCTTGCCTTGGTCAAGAGAGATTCAGAACTCTCTCATTATGGTCTGCCTCTGTCCTGAGAAAAATCTCTGAGTCACTTTGCTGGGCACTGGGCAAGGTGGTAACCTCTGTTCTAATGAGCTTGCCTTTCTTGGTGTGGAACATCTGCCCTCTGAGACTCCTGGGGTGAGGGCTAAAGTGTTCTTAGCCCACCATGACTGTGGTAGAGCCTCCCATCTGATGTGTGGGGCTGGGTGGAGGAACAGAGCCTCTTACCTCTTTGCTGTACTCAGGAAGTCAGCCTGCTCAATTCAGAGTTTGAGACAATGAGAAATGCTCATAGCCTCCTTCTCCTTGATTGTGAGCTGAAAGGAGATGAAGTTCAGTTCTCGCATCTCTACTGTCCTAGACTGGAGCTTACTTCAAGTTGAACTGGAGGCAGAAGGAGAAGTAGATCATTGGTCACATGTCAAAAGCTCATGGTATTCTCACCACGCTAGAGTAGATTTTCTTGACTAAATTATTATTCTTTTACTGTATGCTCTTGGCATAGATCCCAGTCTTTATTATTTTTTTAATGTTTATTTATTTTTGAGAGAGAGACAGAGACAGAGCGCAAGCAGGGGAGGCAGAGAGAGAGAGAGAGAGACACAGAATCTGAAGCAGGCTCCAGGCTCTGAGCTGTCAGCACAGAGCCCCATGTGGGGCTCAAACCCACGAGCCATGAGACCATGACCCCAGCCGAAGTCAGCCGCTCAACCCACTGAGCCACCCAGGCACCCCTAGATCCTAGTCTTTAAATAATTTTTTTAATTCTCACTAGTTTTGCTTGTTTTGTATAGAGTGGTTCCAGGGAACTCCTCATGCTTCCATCCTAAAGAAGCAGAACACCTACACTTATTTTTATACCATTCATATTGAATAGAGTAAGTATACTTACTATAGGCAGGAGAGTGGTGATGACATATGCCATGGGAAGATGAGCTCTGTCCTTGAAACCACATGCAGTAGAATGTGATACACAGCCTTGACGTGTACTGCCTGAGCAGGCTGGGGCAAATTACCATATGAGGCCCAACTTTGCAAACCTAGCACAGAGACTTTTAAAAGATTTTGCCTACCAGTTCCATTTGCTTGCATTAGTGGCATCTAAATACGTGTAATTTTTATTTAAACATTTCAGAGCTTTTAATTGAAATATCTAAAATTAAAAACAAAACACTGCTCTCTCCCTTCTTGCCGCCTAACAAATTCAGTGGCATATAGATTCTTCAAAATGAAAATCTGCTTGTTAATTAAATAGCAGTAGCACACACAGTAGCTCATTTCCTGGGATATGCATTCAAAGGGCGGGTTGAGAGGAAAGAAAAGATGAAGCAGAATGGAAGATGATTGCATACCTCCAAAACAGCATTTACCCCAAACTGTTGCGTCTACGAGAATCATCTAGGGAGCTTGTTAAATAGCAGATTCTTTTATCCAATCACCAGAGATTTTTGGTTCAGTGACGCTAGGATGGGTCCCAGTGATTTGAATTGTCAATAATCATCTCAAGTGATTTTGATGCAGGGGCTAAAATAAACATATTTTGAGAAGTCTAGAAGCATTTGGGTCATTAGGGTTCTAGTCCCAGTAACCAAAATGCCAGACAACGGTACTGAGGAGTGCGAGGGATTTCATATGAGAGCTGAAAATAGAACAGGTGCATCTGGTCATGATGGTTGAGTAACACCCTACTCAAAACATTTGTAGTGCCTCAAAATCATGTTGAATGCCTCTGCTTTTGCGTGATTCTACCACACTCTGCATTTAGAAATTATAATATAAGGGTTTGATTTGCTTGGAAAGAGTAGGAAAGTGGTGGAGGAAAAGGTGTATAGAATGGTTCTGCCTCCAGTTTTAATATCTCATGCATAAAACCAACGGTAAAATGAAACAAATTAAAGTTCAGGATTAGGTAGTTTTTAAAAACTTCAAATATACCCCGTATGGGGTGCAGATGCATAATTTAAGCTTATTAAAGTAGTTTTGCTCTTAAAATGTGTCATTTTGAAGAACATTTTTAATCAATAGTTTATTAAAACAATATTCCACTTGATCTGCTTTATTTCTGGAATTTTAAATTTTAATGTGACACATATTAATCTGCATTATAGTACCAATTATAATAAAACACTCCACATGAGGCATCTTCTTATTTCATTGTGTTCCATTTCACGAGACAATTTCTTATATGCTTTATATTTAAAGCTCCATAAGCACAAAATGAATGCTACTCTAAAATTTATAAAAATATGACATCTTTTGCCATTGATGTCTCTAGTTTCACAGTAGTAGCTGTGATGACAGAAATAAGAAATTACATGACAGTTTGATGGTTAGTGCACTGCATATGTCTGTAGATTTGAATTTCCCCAATGAGAAACATCCAGAGAATTGGAATGGAAAAAAATATGTTGAACTACATATTTTCCAAGTTGTAGTCTCTCTCCTATTCTGAGAGAGAGAAAGAAATACATGTGCACGCACACAGGTGTCTATGAATACACAAACACAACATGCGTTCAGGGTTCGTGGATGTCTTTGCAAGTCACAGGTTTTGTTTTGTTTTCAAAGGGTAACTCATTCCAATTTAAGCAACTCAAAAAACTCGACCTTTTTTTTATGGGGTGACATATCATGACAATCTAGTAGACATGGCAACTGAGTTGTGGATTAAATAAAGCAAATTATGAAGAAGACCTGTACTATATTGGAAAGCTATTTATCCATTATTATCTAAGAAGAAAATAGGAATGTGGCCTTTCAGGAATAGAAGGCATACAAATCCTCCTTGGTCTTGCTAAGAATTCCTAACTCTTGTTTTTTTTTTGCTGTTGGTACTAATACTTTTAATAACAGACAAAAAAGTTTTTCAAATGTTTATTTATTTTTGAAGAAGAGAGAGACAGAGTGTGAGCCAGGATGGCAGACAGAAAGGGAGACACAAGAATCGGAGGCAAGTTCCAGGCTTTGAGCTGTCAGTACAGAGCCCAATGTGGGGCTCGAACTCATGGGCCATGAGATCATGGCCTGAGCCGAAGTCAGACGCTCAACCGACTGAGCCACCCCAGTGCCCCAAGACACAAAAAATTTTGATGTCACATTTCTACTTGCAAAATATTCCTGTATATATTTTTTCTTTTGAATTAACTCTTCCCATAGATCTCTCTCCCTCTCTCTCTCTCTCTGTCACACACACACACACACACACACACATACACACACACATGTGCACACACACATCATATCCTCAGTTATAGAACTTGTAGTCATTCTCTGGATCTCAGCTTAGAGCACTTCACTTTAGGTGGCTTTCATTTCCTGTGGAAGACTGGATGCTTTCCTTAGTGGGGATTTCAGTAGCACGACTGAACTCCATCATAAGCATGTATGCTTCTGTTGTTTGTTTTCTCTACTAAATCATGAGCAG
This sequence comes from Prionailurus bengalensis, assembly GCF_016509475.1. Taxonomy (NCBI): domain Eukaryota; kingdom Metazoa; phylum Chordata; class Mammalia; order Carnivora; family Felidae; genus Prionailurus; species Prionailurus bengalensis. Next base: position 183,576,378 of record NC_057344.1, on the reverse strand, counting down.
TTTGGTAGCAGAGATTGTAGCAAGCTTCTTAGCATATCCATGGTGCTTAGTAGTTTATTTTAATTTTATGCAACAATTATATACAGTATATTTTACTTACCAATAATCCTGAAATCAAGGCATGTGTCCAAGATCACTCATCCAGTGGAGAATGGAACAGGTTCTGATAACGAAACAGGTGGTTCTAAATGATGTCCTCCTTGCCAATAAATGAAGAGGCTGGCCTCCTGTCTTTGAAGGAATTTTCACTCCATTCCTTTTTCATTGACTGAAGACTAACTTATTTTCAATCTTATGTACACAAACGCGCTGCTTTATTTTATGGAGTTTTGTTTGGCACATACAGGCACCCAGGATTGAGGTCATCATACTCTCAAGTTCGTGGTGCATTACAATTATTGATTCATATGATACCATCATTCCTTATTCATGTATTTCCTTCAGTATGTCCCTTTCATTCCCCCCCACCTTCCCCACAAACAATATATTGAATTAAATTGTGTTATTATTAATGTGTAATTTGGTTTGTGTTAATATATTGTATAGAAATTGTTCATATTATAGGTCTCATGTATTGCTTACTTTTTTTCGTTCATCAAAATGTGTTTCAGATCTATTCATTTAGTTCAACATATATCAATTTTTTCCTTCTAATTATTGCATAAAACTCCATGGTATGATTCATCAAATTTTACAGTCCATTCCCTTCTTTTGCAGTTATATTTAACCATGGTTCATATCGCCGTGACACAAGCAAGTTGCCCCCAGTTTCTGTCTATAGTCAATGCAATTAACATTGGTAAACATTTATTTATTAAGGTTATATTGTCACAGGAAGAACTTTTACATCACAGGTTTGCATCATAGATATTCTTGTTGAGACTGTCTACACCACCGTCAATCCCGGGAGCAGAATCACTACAACACTTGTTGCCATTTGAAAACAAAAGAATGGTAAACTGGTCCACAGAAATCAAAGACCTTAGACAGATGTTACAAAAGCAGCATCACACAGGGATGGGGAAAGCTTGAATAGGTGTTGGTTCTTCTCCCTGAGAGAAGCACTCATTCTATTGATTTCTGTTGCTTCACCTGCTGGGAGGTGTTCTGCATTCATTATCATACTTAGAGAACATCTGATTAAGGCAACCTCTGGAGCCCCAAGGTTCATTTTCAGTTGCATACAGTGGGCTGTTTTAAATCATCAACTCTCACAAAATTTTTCTGCTAAGAGTTATGGTTTCTTTGGTAGTATAGATCTTATAAACATAGTTGGCTTTTATGTATTTGATTCTTGTCAGCTCAGTGTACAAAGACCCATATCTGCAGTTCTCTTCCAGACATTCTTCTTAAATTTGAAACATTTCTCTGCTTCATTACCTTTAGGCTTCTATTCTTTCCTAACCAAATCATAAGTAACTAGGGCCACTTAGGTTGGAGAGTAGCCACATTATTACTCTGCTTTTTCGGAGCTGTTTTGTCTAACGGGGGGTATCTAATGGATGCCAACAGCTCATTAAAGGGTTTTACTCATGGTTGTAAAATCTCTATTCTATATTTAATTTTTGCTTGAAGACCAATTGGAATTTGCTTTTGATGTCAAATACTTATTTCATTTTATCTTTTACTGTTTGGGATAAATAAGCAGTTGCCTTTCCGACTCGAAAGATTCCTAAATTCATGAACTATACTTTTCTTGCTTACTTCAAACCATCAAATTTATTTCTGAGCTCAGTTTCTAAGAATACTTCCAACATGGTCTACGGTAAATGTCAAATACTTCCAACATTCCGTTCTGGAACATCTTTCCTCAAAGTAGAAATTCATTCATTAAGGTGACATTTTTACCAAATATTCACCAATGTAGAACTTCCATCAACATCTTTCCAGGCTCTGACAATTTCCTTCCTGTCTTCCTCCTGCTCCTTAAACTAATACTAAATATCTTAGTATTTGCCTAAGAGCAGTATCCTGATTCTGGTAGCAATTACTGTACCACTCAAAATGGCGTTGGTTCTGCTGAAGTAAAACTCATCATCAACTGCAGTGGCTAACAGAGCAACAGATGTTTATTTACAGATTATGCTATATAAACTCATGGTGAATCTGCTAGAAGCTATACTCTGGATCTTTATGTCACACCTCAGATGGAGAGACCGGTCACCATCATTGCTAATGGTGGTAGCAGAAGGAAAAACAACCTGAGGTTTTGTGCCAGCAATTTAATGTTTGCCCCAGAAATGACACTACCCATATGCTCACAGTGTGTTGGCAAAGAATGAGTTCTATGGCCCCACCTAACTAGAGCACCCAGAAGTGCAATTAATCCAGGTGTCCAAAAGGATGTCCGTAATTATGATGAAATAATTGGCGAAGAGTCTATTACAATTACAGAGTAGGGTTTATCTCAGCAATGTAAACGTGGTTTAGCTGCATAAAAATCCAGCAGCATATCAGGATTCTGTACAGAACACAGAAGGCGCTCTGTTTTCCAAATGAAAACTGTTCTAATGCTGGAAATTGGAAGCTTATACAGTCATTGGAAGGGCTAAGATCAGAGAATCCTCCACCAAAAATCATAGCCAAGACTGTTGGATCAGGTGGTTTTCACAGATTTACTGATGACCTACTGTAGGAAATCTAAAGAACTGTTGAGAAGCTCTTCTATTTAACTCAAGATGCATTAGGTAACACTCAAGAATCTCACCTGAAAGCTGTTACAAACACCATAGGAGCATGTTTCTGTCTGCAAATACTTAGAATAATCATCTCTCCTCTTGTGCCTTCCATATCTACTATGAAATCCTTTCATTGTCAGTTTTTAACTGAGAGAAAGTTAGGTGAAGTGGATTCTGGGAGTTAATAGTTTCTAGTTTTTCCTTTGTGAGGCAGAAGAGATCTTAGAATGGCGTGATGGTGATGTTTTATTGACAACAGACAATTCAGCATGTAAATAAAACTGTATGATCCTATCACTAGATACAGAAAAAGCATTGATAAAAAGCAACATTTGTTCATAATGTAAAAGAAAAAAAAACCCTTAGTCAATAAGGAGAGGAAGAAACCTCATAAATTCAACTTATCCATTGGAAATTCATAGCAAATGTTATTCTTAACAGTGAAAAAGTAGAAGTTCTCACATTAAGTAAGAAATGAGAGGAAGATATTCACCATCATAACAATTCAATATTTCCCTTAAGGGCTTTAAACATAAATGCCTTCATGGACCAGTGATCAAATCTAAATATCTGTGCATTCCAGGCATTGTCAGTCTACTTAACATTTTCACTTGGATGGTTGATGGCTAGCTGGTATTTAACATGTGAAAAATAAATAAATAAAACTTTTAATTTACCTCTAACCCTGTTTCTCCCAGGGCTCTCGTTCTCCATTGCTGTCTAGCAAGCCATGCCAATACTTAAAGGCTTAAAATAATATTTATTTACTTATTTGTTTCCCATGGCTTTGTGTGTTTACTAGGCTCCTCTGGATATTTTCACTCAAAAACTTTCCTGCAGTTTCAGAAACGTGGTTTCTGAGGAGGAGACATTTGAAATCTTCTTCATTCATATATTTCTGGCACCTGACTTGGAATAGTTGACCACTATGGTCTCTTTGGCTTCTCTCTTTCCATATGTCCTCTTTAGATGGCTTCCTTACATTCAGAAGGTCTCTCTGTAGTTGGACTTCTTCCATGAAGACTATCAACTCCCAGATAAGTGTCCCAAGAGGCTCAGGTAGAAGCTGCAAGACTTCTTACCTGGGCTGGGACTTCCGATCATTTCTTGCATCACAATTTAACGTTCAGTCAATCCGCAGACACTTGCCCAAACTCAAGAGAAGGAGACTTATAATTAACTTAAAAAAAATTTTTTTAATGTTTATTTATTTCTGAGACAGAGAGAGACAGAGCATGAGCGGGGGAGGGGCAGAGAGAGAGGGAGACACAGAATCCAAAGCAGGCTCCAGGCTCTGAGCTGTCAGCACAGAGCCTGATGCAGGGCTTGAACTCACAAACCGTGAGATCATGACCTGAGCCGAAGTCGGTCGCTCAACCGACTGAGCTACCCCGGCGCCCCTAATTCACTTCTTGAGGAGAAATAACAAAGAATTTGTGCCATATTGAATCTATTTCACCCACAGTCTTTTCCGCTTTAAGATACAGTAGCTGCATGCAAGTCCAGATGTACTTGATCATTTTATCCTTGTGTACTTTACTGGTTTTTTAATTGCAGTAGAGTTAACATACAGCGTTAGTTTCAGGTATATAATATAGTGATTCAACAACTCTATGCATTATTCAGTGCTCATTATAAGCCATACACTTTACTTTGAATCCACCAATTAATCCTAATAATTCTACCTTTGAAAGAGACCCACTCTGACCATTTTCAGCTCTTCTACTGCTAACGCCTTGTTTCAAGCAACCATATTTTGCCTAAAGTATAATAGCCTAAACATAGATGGCCATTATGTAGTCTATGTAGTCCCCCCAACAGAATCATTCTTCTGAAATTTAATTATCATGTCTACTAGCTATTAACTTCCATGGCTTTCCATCTTAGAGACAAGCCAAACTTCTTAAATCGCTATAAGATACCAATTATCTAGCTGCTCGCTAGTTTTCTAAACTGTCTTTCCATTGTTTCCCTTGTTTATAAGACTTTGCCCATAAATGCTTTGTATTTCCTAAAACACACCAATCCATTCTCAACTTAGAGCCTTTTTTGCACATGTTATTGTCTCTGCCCAAGAGTCTTGTTCCAGATGTCCTTACATCTTTCAAGTGTTTACTTCTTCCTTTATTGTAATTTAGTCTTCTTTCCTTGTTGATTATAAATAGTGTAACACATACTGAACATTGCATGTGTATATGTTGAAATCCCTCACTCTGAGAAGAATCCTATTCAAATTTTTGAAAAATACAATTAATTGGCCCATATTTTTTTTTTCAAAGATGTGCTTGCTGAGTGGCACTGATGTGAGTAAGACCATTCTCTTTGTCAAATACAACCTTTAAATCTTGTACTTATTTTAATTATTTTACTAAAAAAACTTGTTTTTATTCTTGGAACAATAATTATTTTGGATCATGTGTTTAAATTTTTAAGTGGTGAGTTTTAAATTTGCTTAAAATATTCTATGGTTTTAGTGCATCACTATTGGAGATTCAAACTTTGCCAATATATCCTTTTTTAATTATTTAACATATAATATTAATATATATTTAATAGATACTGATAAATGTTTTATGGATATTTGAAAAGTTGTAATTTTTAAATATATAACTCAATATAGGATATAAATATCACTTTAGGTATGCTATTAAAATCATGACCATCTTATTGTTACATGATTAGATAAATTTCCTAACTCCAAGTTAGGTGATCTTATTACAGTTGTAATTGGCAATTTCTAAAAGCATTGCCTTCTGTAATTATCCACAAATGAGTACTCAGTTTGTGATTTGTACTTTCTTCAATACAAGAACAATAAAAAATAGTTCATTCCACATCGTACTATATTAATATCATATTTGTATTTCACTTGTCTGAAGATGATAATTATTTTTGCTTAACGTAGTCAGAGAGTGAAAGCAAACAGACATTTCTTTAACATGTATTGTTTTTCTTAATACAAGTAATTTAAGTTTAATGCACAATCTTTATAAAATGAAGACATGAGCAATGAGAAAGGCATGATCCATAATCACAGCTCATGTTAATTAAAATATTAAATTTTAGTATATTTTTTCCCGGAATATGTGTAAATATGTGTCTCTGAGTGTAGATACGTAATTAAAGAAAATTTGGATATGTATTTGATAGTTTCTCTTATGTATTTTCATTTTCATGAATTTTATACCATTTTTAGTGTGTGAAAACTTGTGAGAAATGCATAATATAGTGTTGTATTACTGGGTTCTCTTATTTTGTGGTAATTTACTAAACTATTCTTCTTATATTAGTCAGTGTGCCTGGTCCCATAAATAATGCTGCAATAAACTTTCTTATGCATAATTCATTGTGCACTTCTCTGATTATTTCCTTAGGACATATTCCTAAAATGGAATAATTGGGTCAAAGAATATGGGTATTTTAATGATTTGGATAAATGTTGCCAAGTTGCCCTCTAGAAAGTTTCCATACATTTGTATTCCCACAAGCCACACATTAGACTACCCATTTGCATTTCTTTAATTGTAAGTAATGTTGAATATTTTAATAAGTGTATTAACCATTTGTAGTTGTTGAGATAATTTTCACGGGTGGAGTTGCTCCAAGTGGTAATTTACTCCTTGCTTATTTTTCTTTTTTTTTTTTTTAAATTTTTTTTTCTCTTATTTTTCTTATTTATTGAGTTAAGAATTAATTTTCTGGGGTGCCGGGGTGGCTCAGTCAGATAAGCTGTCTGACTCTAGGGTTTGGCTCAGGTCATGATCTCATGGTTTGTAAGATCAAGTCCTACTTTGGGCTTTACACTGACAGCATGGAGCCTGTTTGGGATTCTCTCTGCCCCTCTCTCTTTACCCCTCCACCTCTCTTTCTTTCTCTCTCTTAAAATAAATAAATAAACATTATAAAAATTAATTTTTAAGCCACATATATAGCAAATTGTTGTCTAGTTTACTATTTGATTGTTAATATTATTTACATTTTCAAAATATACATAATTTTGTATATGTACTCAAATTTTCTCATTTTTTTCTTTTTCTTATTTTAACTTTCTGTGATTCATAATTACTTCCATAGGTTGAGTTTATGTATCTATGTTTTCTTCTTGTTAATTTCCATTTTTATTATTTTTATTTCACCAAGCTAACATATATTTTTCTCTGTAATCTATTATTTATAAGTTCTAATATTTTATTTGCAGAATATATAGAGACATTAAGAGTTTTGATATGGCTTCATACAAGAGTATGATATTCTCTTACATTTATGATTGAGACTGAAAGTTAGGGCGTAAAGAGGGGAGAGGCAACACATCTAAGACATGGTCTTATAAGGTCAAAGATATAACTTCCATTGTTAATTTAACAAATATTTCTTAAATTTTGGCTTCCATTTGTGTCCAACGAAATATTTATTGGAAGTTAGACTGAGTATTGTAGCCATTTTTAAAGTGTTACCATTCTCTCAGAACATTACTGATTTTTCTAGGCATATAAAATTGAGTCTGACAAAAAAAAGAGTATGATAAAAATCTCAAATATGGAAGATAAGACTTTCAATAAGTTAAGTGCAGAATGCCGTGATTTTACTCCGTTGTTGGCATTCCCCATAATTTTCTAACATCTAAATGAAATCATATTGCACTTCTTTTTAAACAACCATATACCAACCAGCAGCTTCCCTTTGACCTTTACTATATACATAGAGTTATGCAGAATTTCTTTAAACATGACCAGTGCCTAGCAATGGGTTTAATCCACTGTAATAACACAAAATGTTATTGGCTGATGAAACAACTGAGAAATTAAAATGGAAAGCACGGTCGTAATAAACTAGGCTTGTTTCATGTTAAATTTAAAACGAATTTTAGAGGTCTGACCTGTGAAAACTTCCATACCTTCAATCTATGATTGTCATCATGTTACCACGGTCTACAAATTACCTAACATTAGCTGTTAATTCCCACATATTCTCGTAGTCCCCCTTATGTGCAGTTTTGTTTTCCATGATTTCAGGTTTCCTGTAGTCAATCGTGGTCTGGAAGCAAATGATTCTCCTTCTAAGGTAGTGTCAGAAGGTCTATAGTAGCCTAATGCTTTGTCATAATGCCTGCGTCAGTCACCTTGCTTCATCTCATCATGGAGGCATTTTATCATCTCGCATCATCACAAGAAGAAGGGTGGATACAGTATATATTATTAGACATTTGGAGAAGGGCACCTGGGGGGGGGTGCTCAGGTGAGCGTCCAACTCTTGATTTTGGCTCAGGTCATGATCTCACAGATTATGGGGTTGAGCCTCTGTTTGGGCTCTGAGCTGGCAGTGAGGAGCCTGCTTGGGATTCTCTCTCTACTCTCTCTCTGCCTTCCCCCACCCTCTCAAAATAAATAAGTAGACATTTAAAAAAAATATTTAGAGAGAGAGAGATACCACATTCATGTAATTTTTAAAATTTTTGATAATTATTTTTGAGAGAGAGAGACAGACCGAGTGTGAGTGGGGGAAGGGCAGAGAGGGAGACACAAACTAAAGCAGGCTCCAGGGTCTAAGCTGTCAGCACAGAGCCCAATGAGAGGCTTGAACTCATCAACCGTGAGATCATGACCTCAGCTGAAGTCAGATGCTCAACCAACTGAACCACTCAGGTGCCCCCTCATGTAACTTTTATTATAGTATTGTGCTAAAATTGTTCCATTTTATTACTAGCTAGTGTTAATTTCTTACTGTGCTTAATTTATACATTAAAATTTTATCATAGTTATGTATGTATAGGAAAAATATAGTATATATAAGGTTCAGTTCTATCTGTGGTCTTAGGCATCTACTGGAGGCCCTGTAACATATCCCTTGCAGATAAAAAGAACATTCAGATAAATACATAATATTTATAAATTGAACAATGGAAATCCAATATAATAGTATGGAATAAGTTTTCTGAGTTTGTATCTGGTGCATTGAGGGAACATGGTGTTTATAGAAATTCTAGTAGACTGTAAGATAAAAATATCAAGTTTATGTCCAAGGACAGAATCACAGTATAGTTGTCTAATTCAAGATTACTGCCTAGTTCAAATGTTGCCAGATCATGGCAAATGTTGTAGGAACATTTATTTTGCACTACAGCAATTAAGAGAGGTTGATTTAGTCATGGTTCTCCAGAGAAACAGAACTGTATATATCTACATCTATCTATCTATCTATCTATCTACCATCTGTTTATAATTGGCAACAAAGAATTAATTTATTAGAGTATGATGACTGGCAAGTCCAAATCTGCAGTGTGGGCCAGCAAGCTCAAGGCTCAAGAGAGCCAGCGATACAGTTTCATTACAAAGAATGACAGCTGGAGACCTAGGAAATCCAGTGGTGCAGATGAAGTACAAAAGCAGTCTGCTGCTGGAGAATTGTGTTTTACATGGTAGAAAGTCAGTCTTTTTGTTCTGTTCTAACCTTCAAATGATTGGATGCAGCCCACCCAAAGTATATAGGGTAATGTGTTAATGTTTAATGTGCCTAATATGTAAATTAATCTTTATCATAGGTATGTATGCATAGGAAAAAAAATATGGTGTATATTTATATATGGCTCGCTATTGTCTGTGGTTTCAGGCATCCACTGATGGTCTTGCAACATATCCCCTGTGTATGATGGGGGACTATTATAATGTCATTTTTTCTTCAAAAGGCAACCGCATATTTACATTACATATATGTGTGTATATATATATATATATATATACACATATACATATATATACATATATACACATATATATACACATAATGTGTATATATATATATGTGTGTGTATATATATATATATATACACATATACATATATATACATATATACACATATATATACACATAATGTATATATATATGTATGTATATATATACATATATACATACATATATACATTATGTATATATATACACACATATATGTGTGTGTATATATATATGTATATGTGTGTGTGTATATATATATAGTATATGCATGATCATCTGTCCATGCTAGCGAGACCAATGTTAAGCAGAACTTACCTAAACTATATCTTGCCCATCTCATAATATTTCTGATACTCTAATGTTATCACTATATCCTTACTTTTTTTTTTTAAACAAATGTTCATTGATTTATTTTGAGAGAGGGAGAGAGAGAAAACAAGTAGGGGAGAGGGAAAGAAGGGGAGAGAGAGAGAATCTCAAGCAGGCTCCACACTGTCAGTGCAGAGCCTCACGCAGGGTATGTATCCCACAAACGGGAGATCATAATCTGAGCCGAAATCAAGAGTCTGGCACTTAACTGACTGAGCTACCCAGGGGTACCCTGCCCTCTTTTAATTTTGAGTTTCAGATTCCTGTCTGATTTGAGTATTTGCCTGTTATGAAACTTGCTGTCTGTTCATCATTCCATTTTCTAATTCTCAGAGATATGATTCTTAAATGTGAAAGTATGCCTGTGCTTAATGTGATATGACTTTGAATTTCAGCTTGAATCTCCTTATGCCAGGATGCTAGAAATACATTCTTATTAGTGTCTCTGTGATAAGAAAGACAGTAAAACTATAACATGTTTATTGCCTAACTCTTACCAGCGGCTTAATTCATTAGCTAGTTGATCAGTTGTTTGCTTAGGTCAGAGACATGAAATAATTACCTCTAATGGGTGAAATGTTGGTAAATATGTGAACTGATGAAGCAGAGTATGTGGTCGCAGAGGTCTCAATGCACCATTACCTTGCATGTAATTGTCTGTAGGGCAGAGAAGGATACAGAGACGAAAGAGGGTAAAGTTTTCTTCATCCTTAAAATGAACAACTACGGTGAATGATTTTGAGATAATTATTGTTTAAATAGCTTCTTAATTTATTAGTATATGACAGAGTCAGTGATGAACTTCCTCTTACTTCACAGAACTTTTCCCACATGTTGCTCCTATACAGACTGGTTTTGGTGGGGTCTTTAATTCAAGTGAAAGTTGCCTGAGAGCCTAGCGCTTCCGATTTTGTGTTCGTGTCTGTGCATCTTCAAAACCTACACAAACTTAAGACGTGATTTAGTACCAGCTTAAAAGGAGCTGAGCAATGATGTCTTATGTTCTACTATGCAATCCCAGAGGAAAGACTGATCTTCCTTCTACACTGGTAAAGCAAACCATGTGGTAAGTATCCCAATTTGCCTCAGCAGCTAGTGTGTCACAAACTTTTCCATAGACTTTGAACATTTCCCCATGTATAGAATTGCTTTGTGTTTAACCACCATGCTAAAAAGGTGGCATAGGTTGGGGCCTCCTTTAAAATACAAGATCTGTGAGGGGTGCCTGGGTGGCTCAGTCGGTTGAGCAGCCGACTTCGGCTCAGGTCATGATCTCACGATTGGTGGGTTCGAGCCCCGCGTCGGGCTCTGTGCTGACAGCTCAGAGCCTGGAGCCTGCTTCGGATTCTGAGTCTCCGTCTCTCTCAGCCCCTCCCCCACTCACACTCTCTCTCTGTCTCTCTCTGTCTCAATAATAAATAAACTTTAAAAAATTAAAAAAAAACAGATACAAGATCTGCGAAATATCATCAAGGATTTCCTTCTTCATCAAGATGTATAATTTGGCAGGCAGCTCGCTAATTGGTCTTCATAGAGATTACTGTCTTCGGAGCTGACAGTCAACTGTGCTGTATCATTCTCAAATATAATGGGAATGTCACATCATATGAAAGGAACTGCCAACTCTCAGATAAGTTTATGGACCCTGAAGCTGAAATCTGTCTAAAGCAACCTGGACACGAACATCTTATATTGCATGGAAACAGTACTCAAAGATGCATCATGTTCATTTTTAAATAATTAGCAGAGAAAAAAAAAGTTGTAGTTTCTTCTTAGATACATTACGGAAATAGATACAGAAAGACATACCGACCTCAGAAGTTGATGAAATTGTGAACTTTTCAAAGTTCACCGACTTTTATGAATATATGTAAGCTTATTTGAATCCAGTATTTACTCTCATTCCATAGGATTTGGAAGGTTTATGAAACTCTCCTGCAAAAATTCCACGCTTTCACGAGCAGGCCACAAAAATAGGTATTTTGTGATGATTATGTTGAAATCTATTTTTCTGTGTGAAATGCAGTGTCAGAGCTCTAACTTTATAAACTGCAATGGAGGCATCACCGGAGGATATTCGTTATCAGCTCTGTTGGTCTTATAGCCTCTTCAAAACTCAACCTTTTTAATGATGTATCTTACTGATTTTAACAAGAATCACTTATAAGGCAAATACACATCATCTCATAAGGGATGAACACTGAATATATGCAAAATGCCAAATGTACCACAAGGAGCCACAGATAAACCTACAAAAAGGCTGGTTCGCCCTCTCGCTGAGGCCAACATATTACTCCTTTTTCTGTGAAAGGAGGGATGGTGAACCTTCTGAGGAGCTATTTAAATGGGGAGGTGAGTAAAAATGTTAAATTTTCATTAAAAAAGAAATGAGACAGCCTTTGGAGGACCCAGGAAAAGAATATCTGTCTTAACATATTCCAATGCAGAAGTAACAAAACAACGTCCAAGTAAATAGGTCAAATATACACTAAACATATATTGTGTCTTCCTGAAAAAAGAAACAAAAACATACAGTCACGTAAAAGAACTTTCACCCAGTTTCACAGGGATCACGGACTGTCGTTTGTGATAGCCTGAATTCATGAGCTCTAGTTTATTACTCTTTCATTATGTTACTTAGTGCACGATGTGCAACAATTCACACTACACTTGAATGCTATTCTAGTGAAATATGCTGTCTTGAAAGTTACTTTTTTTCACTATTGCAGAGGGATCAGGGTAGCAAAATGCTGAAAAGAAACCAAGCAATTTGAATAAAGGATAAGGCATGATATCAAAGCATAAAAATACTCCAGGGGCCCCTGGGTGGCTCTTTAGGTTAAACATCTGACTTTTGATTTTGGCTTAGATCAATGATCTCACAGTTCGTGAGATCATGCACTGACAGCAGGGAGGAACCTGCTTGGGATTCTCTCTCTCTCCCCTCTCTCTGCTCCTCCTCTCTCTCTGTCTCTCCCTCTCTCTCTCTCAAAATAAAATAAACTTTTAAGAGAAACATAAAAATATTCTAAGCAAGAGTGTAAGATCAGCAAAAATATAGACCAATGGAGCACAATAGGAAACACAGAAACTATCCAACAACATACAAAATATGTGCTTACAATGTGTAATATCAGGTTCCAATTCCATTCCCTTTCCCCTCGAATAACTGTTGGTTAAAACTCTCTTCACTGAATAGTTGTCCTTTTCTTGATCGTATGCATACCACCTGTCATCTGTCAGTTTCCCGCACACATGTAGGTCTATTTCCCTTGGTCAGTTATTCTCTCTTACCAATACTACTCTATGCTACTTTAAGAGTCAACCTGATAACTTTGTAAGTGCCTCTGTGTTTTGGTCATTTGTCAAGCTATCTTAGTCATATACTTATTAAAAAATAAAATGCATGGCACTTTGTGAAATGTCACAGAAATCCCTTTGAAGAGAGTGATTACAGGTGTTTTATTACTCACTTATGGTGTTCTATGATCAGTGGGGGTAAATGATACTGTGTAGCATTAAGTTTTCTGAATGTGGGGTATCTCTCCATTTTTTGAGGTCTTCTCTATTTCCCTTTATGACAGTTTCATTTTTCATTACAGAAAATTCTTATACATTATTTGCTAAATGTATTGCCAAATAAAATACATGATATATGATAAATTATATCATATAATTTATATATATATGATACATATATCATATAATAATATAACAAGTTGTTCATATATTTTTTGTTCATGTTCAGAAATAAAATTGGCTTTTTAAGTCATAGCCAGTAAGCCTTTTAATATTCTCAATTACTTATAATAAAATGTCCACGTATCTGTTTTGTGTTCTTATGTAGAAAATCATTAATGACAAATAATGGCAGTTTTATTTTCCTCTTTCAATTTCCTATGCATTTATTTAATTCTATTTTCTTATTGGAGCATGTAAAGATTCAGTGCAAAACTGACTAGAAATGGAGACAGAAAGTATCATTCTCTGTTTTAAAGACACGCTTCTAATATTTACCTATTTAAGTAGTTGTTTCTTGATATTTTTAAGTTGCATAGGCACTGTTCATCAAATTTCAAAGTTTATTTTACTTGTTCAATGAAAAGTTAATATATTGGGGCACCTGGGTGGCTCATTCAGTTAAGCATCTGACCTCAGCTCAGGTCATGAGCTCACGGTTCATGAGTTTGAGCCCCGCCTGGAACTCTGTATTGACAACTCAGAGCCTGGAGCCTGCTTCAGATTCTGTGTCTCCCTCTCTCTTTGCTCCTTCCCTACTTGCTCTCCTGTGTCTCTCAAAAATAAATAAACATTAACAAAAATTAAAAAGAAAAGAAGCTAATTTATGATTATCTTCTCTACGTGAGGAACTGTTCTCGGTGCCTGAGATATACCAGTGAAAAGAATAAGGTAATGCCCTGTCTTCATGAAGCTTACCTTCCCGAGTTCCTAGATCACTAATAGTATTTGTTTGCTTTCTGCCCTAATTATGAGTACATATTAAATCTTACAAAAACCTTCTTCTATATCTATTGAGATATTTTCCCCTTTTGATCTTGTAATGGAGATAATGATGTCTAAAATGTAATATTTAAACATCTTTGTATATAGAAGACAATTCCAGTATAGTAAGTATTGAATTTTGAATTTTTAAAAATACAGTGCAGGGGCTCCTGGGTGACTCAGTCAATTAAGCATCTGATGTCAGCTCAGGTCATGATCTCATGGTTCATGAGTTTGAGCCCCGAGTTGGGCTCTGTGCTGTCATCTCAGATTCTGGAGCCTGCTTTGGATTCTGTGTCTCCTTCTTTCTCTCTGCCCACCCACCCCCCTCTCTCAAAAATATACATTAAAAAATACATTGCAAAATTCAACTTGCTAATACAATGAAATTAAGAAAATGACATAAGCATATTAGAATATAGGGTCACAGAGGGATCTTCCTGCATTATTACAGTGCAGACCAAATCCATCGGCAACATATGATAGTTTGTGTGTGTGTGTGTGTGTGTGTGTGTGTGTGTGTGTAATTTCTGTCATTTAAAAATGACAAACTCTTGGACTTCTAAGGCAATGGCTAACATTTCAGAAAGAGCCTGGTTCATTAAAACCAATATTTTTGGCCTAATTAAAAGTTCTTGAGGGGCGCCTGGGTGGCGCAGTCGGTTAAGCGTCCGACTTCAGCCAGGTCACGATCTCGCGGTCCGTGAGTTCGAGCCCCGCGTCAGGCTCTGGGCTGATGGCTCAGAGCCTGGAGCATGTTTCCAATTCTGTGTCTCCCTCTCTCTCTGCCCCTCCCCCATTCATGCTCTGTCTCTCTCTGTCCCAAAAATAAATAAACGTTAAAAAAAAAAAATTAAAAAAAATAAAAAAAAAGTTCTTGAGCTGGGAAAACTCTAAGATCAGAAAGGCTTGATCTCAATGCCCTGACCATCAAAGTAGGATTTTGGGCCATTTGTCCAGTAAACCATTTTCCTACTCCTCTTTGATAAGATACAGTTTTAACCTTTTGTTCACAAAGAAGGGATGCTCATGGTAAGATGAATTAACTCACCAAGTGCCTTATTTTTTAATTTGTGTTATTGGATATTTTCCTGAATTTATGTAGGATGTATGCATCTATACTTAGGGATCAAGTAAGCCTATAGTCATTATTTCTCACACTTTCTTTGTCTAGTATTGGTAACTGAGGTTATATATTAGCCATATAAAATGAGACACTGAATGTACATTCTTTTTCTTTCTTTAACATTTTTTTATTATTTTTGAGACAGAGCATGAACAGGGGAGGGGCAGAGAGAGAGGGAGACACAGAATCGGAAGCTGGCTCCAGGCTCTGAGCCATCAGCCCAGAGCCTGACGCGGGGCTTGAACTCACGGAGCCCGAGATCCTGACCTGAGCTGAAGTCGGAAGCTTAACCGACTGAGCCACCCAGGCGCCCCAGTACATTCTTTTTCTGAAAAAGATCAAATTGTTATCGGCCTTCAAAATTTAGCAGAAGTATTCTTTAAAGCAAAAGGCTTGAGGGGCGCCTGGGTGGCTCAGTCGGTTAAGCATCTGACTTTGGCTCAGGTCACCATCTCATGGCTTATGAGTTTGAGCCCCATGTCGGGCTCCCTGATGGCTCAGAGCCTGGACCCTGTTTCGGATTCTGTGTCTCCCTCTCCCTGCCCGTCCCCTGTTCACACTCTTTCTCTGTCTCTCTCAAAAATAAATAAAACATTAAAACAAATGAAATAAAAAAAAAATAAAGCAAAAGGCTTATTGTCTCCTTTGTAGAAAGATGTTAAAGTATCACTCCAATGTGTTTAATACAGAGAACAATATTATTTAAGCCTTCATTTCATCTTGTGCCAGATTAGATGATAGCAAGTTAGATTTTCTTAAAAATATTAGAGTTTTATGTAATTTGTCTATTTCTAGCCATGAGTTGTTGACAGTATTCTTTTGTTATCCTCATAATGTCTGATACCCTGCTGTTATGACTTCCTTTTTGCCCATCATGCTACTGACTTGTGAATCCCCCCCCCCTTTCTTTCTTTTTCTTGGTTGGTGTTTTCAGAGGTTTGTCCATTGTTTTTACTCTTGCCAAGAAAAATCAACTTTGCCTTGATTAATCCTCCTTGCACTTTTTAAATTTCATATTGCATCTTCTAATTTTGTCTTTATTATTTTTCTTTACAGTGGTCTGGTACTTATCCATTCTGTTCCACCAAACAGAAACCTGAAGTTACCTTTGGTTCCTCCTCATGATCCCTCCATGTGCAAATTTTTAGCTCATAGACATCTGTCAAATCTATACATTGCTGCCTCTCATAGGAAAAGGAATTTCGTAAGTGCTGTTTCTCTGCACTGACCTCTTTTTTCGTTTGCTCTGTTAACGTCTCTTCAGCTCCTAAAGCTCCTAGCACCTAAATTACTTCTTCAGAATGTTTCTTACTATTGTAATTTCTCATTCTTTTGTGACTTATTTGATCAATACTCTCTTGCTAGACTGACATCTCCAGGCAAACAGGAACCCAGTCTGTCTTGCTTACCAATATGATCCCAGGTCTTAGGAATCAGCAATTATGTTTTTTAATGACTAAATACAAGAAACCATGGAGAAATGAACTTGGCTACTGGATAAAATTAAGGACACTCAGATTTTGACTCAATAAAATACATTTTAATTCAGATAAGTAAAAAAAAAACTACTGCATTTGGGAAGTAGTTTATCATCAGTATGTTGGCAGAAATATTGCAGAGAAGATTCAAGAACCAACAAAGATTACATGGGTTTGTTTTAGGATTATTCCAATTTGAAAGTAGCAGTGGGTAAAAAAAAATTAAATAATAAATAACTAATAATAGATTTTAGATAATCAATAAATAGTGGCATTTATTGATTTAAGAGTGGTTCAATTCATTCCATATTAAGAGCACTTATATGACCTATCTTTTTGTCATCTTGTTGATAAAGTAATTATACCCAGTTTATATGTGTTGAGTGAAATGTGCAATCCTTTAGTGAAGTCTATTAATTTATTTCATTTTTTTTTCTGATTCAAGCACTGTAATCAGTAGGTAGATGACAAGTGACAAACTGTTGATAGTGTCTGTATGGTTTGGCTGTGAATTTTGCAAAATAAAGAAGAAAAAAATGCCAGTAGAAATATCTGAGCTGATACAGCAAGGGAACTAGACACACTCTACTTCATGAAAAGAGCAGGGGATACTTTTTTTTAATAATTTAATTTAATAATTTAATTTAATAATTTAATTTAATTTAATAATTTAATTTAATTTATTTTTTACTACTACTATTATTATTAATGTAATATTTATCCTTAAGTCATTCTTAAGATGGTTGAAAAATAAAATCAAGAGAAAGCGTCAGAATGGAGGGCACAACAGACAGTGGGAATGATGAATAACATTTAGAAAATCTCTGAATGTTTGTTTTGATTTCATGCTTTCTGCCCCAGCCTTTGGGAAGAGTCTTTAAAACTCTCATAGGTATCATGATGCAAGTGAAATAAACTCCTGTGCTTTAAAATGTTGTGAATGAAAGTTTTAGTCAGGTTGCCTCTCTAAGAAAAATCAATAAACCCTTTTAATAATGTGGGTCAGGCTATTTCCACACTAGGGTTTGAGAAAAATAATGTTACCTTAAGGGAGTACTGGTTTTTTTTTTTTTTTTTTCTATTCTGAATGTATTTGAAATAACATACCCTGGCTCTTCATATCCTTCTCCCTATCAAATGCTGTCCCTTGAACTAGGGAAACTTGCCAGTACAGCAACACAATTTATTTATGAAAAGAGGTGAAGACTATATTTCAGGTAATCAGACTACATGCAGATATTGAACCGATTAGCTCATTGAATAACCAATGACACTTTTTTTTTTTAGCAGCAGAGAGTGTGACTTCATTTTGTGAACACGACATTTTATTTACCACATAGAAATTACTCCTTCAACAGGAGAAATTATCATTGCATTTTGGGCCCTAAGTCATGGATGAATCATGATATCTCTGTAATTTCATTTAGTGAAACCATTTACTATCTTGAAGTCCATGCCACGATTGGTAATTCCATGAAACTAATTCCATGGGCTACTGCTCCCATAGAAAATATAACCTAGACAGAGGGAGACACGTAAACAACTACAATGAGATTCTTTTCTGAAGAATGGGGAAGGACACTCAACAAAAGGTGAACATGATAAAACAGAGTTGGAAACTTCATTGTGGAATAGCTTTGTAAGTGATTGGCTCAAGGGGATAATTAGGAACGGAAAGTCTAAAGATAGTCTAGACAGCTTTCATAGTTTGAACCTAAATTGTATGCTTGGGCTTTTTTTTAAATGTTTATTTCTTTTTGAGAGAGAGAGAGAGAGAGCACAATGTGGGGTAGAGGGGTATAGGGAGAGGGAGAGAATCTCAAGCAAGCACCACACTCAGTGTGGAGCTCAACACAGGGCTTGATCTCATGATCACAAGATCATGACCTGAGCTGAAATCAAGAGTGGGATGCTCAACCTATTGAGCCACCCAGGCATCTCTGGGCTTTTGAACTTTATCACACTCCCCAGGAAAATTAGAACTAAGCAACAAAACATATACTTTTTCTTTTTTTTAACGTTTATTTATTTTTGGGACAGAGAGAGACAGAGCATGAACGGGGGAGGGGCAGAGAGAGAGGGAGACACAGAATCGGAAACAGGCTCCAGGCTCTGAGCCATCAGCCCAGAGCCCGACACGGGGCTCAAACTCACGGACCGCGAGATCGTGACCTGGCTGAAGTCGGACGCTTAACCGACTGCGCCACCCAGGCGCCCCAAAACATATACTTTTAATATTTGACTATTTCATTAGAATGTAAGCTTAAGCTGGGGCGCCTGGGTGGCTCAGTTGGTTAAGCATCCAACTTCGGCTCAGGTCATGATCTCAAGGTTCATGGGTTTGAGCCTCACCTCGGGCTCTGTGCTGACAGCTCAGAGCCTGGACCTGCTTTAGATTCTGTGTCTCCCTTTCTCTCTGTCCCTCCCCCACTCATGCTCTGTCTCTGTCTTTGTCTCTCTCTCTCAAAAAGAGATAAATATTAAAAAATATTTAAAATATTTTAATATTTAAAAAATATTAAAAAAATATTCAATGAGAAAATAGATGGAGAAATTATAGTGCCCTCACTGTCTCACACACATTTTACACCAATAAATATTGAATCAAAGAATGAAGCTCATATCTCAAATTTTTAAAAGAAAAATTACTGATTAAAAATGTCTAATCAATAAAAGGACATAATTGTTATGACAATTTGGGGTTTATTTATTTGCAAGCCACCCATATGTTGATTTATTGTAAACATGTTATAGAAATCAGCAAACAAATCTATCAATTATAGGAATATTTACATGCCTTCACATACACACACACACACACACACACACACATACATACACACACACATACACACATACACACACACAACTCATGAATGTTGTCTATTGTGGTTGTTTTAAGAAGTCACCTCCTCTGGTATCATGGTGATAAAAATCAATTTCGGTTATTGTAAATGTAAGTAGTACTTCGTTTGGAGTCGTCATTATATTTCTGGTATTCTAGAATTTTATATCTCTCACCTTAATTTAGTACTCAAACAACTGTGTATAATTTGATGATACCACGATTCCCATGTGATAGATGAGAAAAGAGATACAGATGACTTAAATTATCTCTTGTTACCGCTATTTAGTGACTGGACTAGGATTGACACACAGAGTGGTGGATTCCAAAGTTTTACTGAGCGTTATTGTATCATATAACCTTCTAATTAAAGTAATTATGATGACAATGGTGACAGATATTGTGTTTACTGAGCATTCATTTTTTTTTGCGTGAGGAATCATGCAAAGTGCTGTTGTTTTGCAAAATTTGCCAAATTAAAACCTCATAAAAAACTTAAAATAGTGTTACTCTTATTGTCTCCAGTTCACTACCAAAGAAACTGAAAGTGTGCTTACAATTACACATCCAGTAAACTCCAAACCCAAAAGTTTGAGTTAATGCCAACATGTTTTTTTATTTAGCAAATATATTGCTCCTGGGGGACTAAGTATTATTATCTTTTTAATTTTTTTAACATTTTTATTCATTTCTGAGAGACAGAGACAGACAGAGCAGTAGTAGGGGAGGGGCAGAGAGAGAGGGAGACAGAATCCGAAGCAGGCTCCAGGCTCTGAGCTGTCAGCACAGAGTCTGACACAGGTCTCAAGTCCATGAACCGTGAGATCAGGACCTGAGCTGAAGTTGGATCCTTAACCTACTGAGCCACCCAGGCGCCCCAGATTAGAAGTATTCTTAAAACTGTGCAAAAATACTGTATCTTATCTGGAAATCAAGTGCTAACCTAAATAAATCCATCCTGGTGAAAGTATCACTTGATATGAACAGCAAAATCATAACCCTTTTAAAATGGAACGTACCCAAAGCTCTATGAGAATGGGTATTCCATATACAGTTCCTCCCAGTGTCTTATACCTCTACACGCACACACACACACACATGCACACACACATATACACGTAGGCTGATGAATGCATCTCTAAGCAACATATATATGAAACACACAGTGTTGGTTTGTATTTATTCCTACTGATAACAGCAGACATGAGGGAAAAGAAAATATATTCTATATTTTAACTTAAGTTTTGCTGTAGTGAGAAAAGCCCAATGAGCAAAGTAGATTAAAAAATGAAGGGACAAGACGTAGAACCAAAGAATTTTGTAATTATAAAAGGTCTTAAAAGTTTTCTCCTTGCAACACCTCTGATTTTTAGTCATTCTACATCTTCCTCCATTTTTTACAAGTCAGGCTGTCCTACTTTCAAAAGGTTGTAATTGTTACAAATGTCTTTTGTACAAATGTCTTGATTCCTTATCTTCCAGTCTCTGTTAAAATTCTTCCTTTTGAGATAATACAGAATAAGATTATTCCCTCTCATATAACTATCATCTTGTAGCTAAGATTTTCCTTTTGAACTAAACACTCCCAGTTTTTCAGCCATGAATTTGAGCCTTCACTTTTACTACTCTTTGCTGTGACTGGAGATTCAGTGACTTTTCTCTTCTGGCCTCCATATTTTAATTCTACACTGAGGTAACACCTTTGGTTACTGATATATTTTAACAGGTGAATAACCCTTCAGGCATGGAACAACTGACCAACAAGAAATATAAGCCCCAGAGTGACCTTACACAACGTATAAGAGGTCAACAGTTCCTCCATTAAGAGAAGTCTCTTTCTCTCCTCCTTAAATCTTATATCACCTCCCCTTAAATCTCCTCAAATTTAGGATAGTCTTGTGACTTAAATGGACAGCAAAGTCAACATGGTGTGAGTTTCAAGCCTAGGTCTCCATAGGCTTTGTGTTTCATTTTTGCTCATGGAAGCCCTGTCCAGAGCTCAGCTGAGCTGGAGAGACCTGAATTGAGCTGTCAGGTACAGGAGGAGCCAATTAAGACAATAAGCCCAAATAATAGTAAGCCTCAACTTGTAATCACTTCCTGAAATAATGTGAGGAAGAGGCTAAACTGGAGAAAGTGTGGACTCCTCTCATTTCCCTGAAGGGGAGGAATGAGGGTGGAGGGCCAGGTATACAGCAAAGATGTTAGCAATCATCTCACTGCTCGAGCTCCAAACAAAAGGATATTGCAGTTTTTCTGGGCCTAGGGACAAAGAAGAGGGATAAAGGGGGTGAGGTAGGTCTGGAAAAGTGTAGAGGTATGAAGTCAAAGTGGAAAAGATGTCCTCAGATAGGCCACTTCCCATCGCCTGGTATCAGGAGCAGAGAACTCTGTGCCTGGCCTCTGTGAAAGAGGCCTCTGAATGGACATACCTGGGCAAGGAACACAGATGAGCATAAGAGATGGTGGGGCCTATATCCTTGACTGCAATTCCTTTCAAGGACTGAAATGCACTGGCTATGCATGAAGTCTGGGGTAAGGAGGAAAGCTTCTCCCCTTGAGGCCTGGAAGGAAAAGTCTTTGGAATTGCCTGTGACAGCACTTGAAAAATCATACATAAATTTCTGGCTGGGAGCTGGACTCTTCACCCCTGTTGGTAATTAAATAAGTCCAAGATGGCCCAGTAAGTCATGAGAGATGCTATTGAGCATGAAGGCTGCAGACGATGCTCATGCCTGAGTGAGTGTAGCTGAAATCAGCTAAGTCTGACCCAGATCAGTAGAATATTCCAGCTGAGCTCAGTCTAGATTATCAGCCCATAGAATGAGTTACATAAATGTGTGTAGTTTTAACCCATTCAGTTTTGGTTTGCTTTGCTTTGTTAACATACACACAAAAAGCTAACTTACACAGATATTAACCAAAACCCATTAAATATAATTCACTGATATATTTGAAACCACCTAATCATACTGTTCTCTAGGGCCTTTTGGTTGTATATTCCCAGAGGTATTTCAAAGTTGGTGCTACATGCTTGTCATGTATTGTTCTTTTGGATTTCAATGGTTATTACTTCTTTCAACATCATTTTAGATACCCTCTGAATTTGGGTTACTTTTGCTGTTGGATTCTCGTATTTAACTTCTGTAAATTTTCCTACCCATCATCAACTTTTCTTGCTTCTTCATATTTTGGTCTCTATGTCTCAGAGAAAGAGATCAGCTAAATAGTAAAACATTATACAATATATATTTCCAAAGTTATAGAGCATTGGTCTAAATTTTCATTAATATATAAACATTTCACATACTTACATATCATATACTTGTAAAGATGAAAAAGTAGCCAAAAAAATCAATTCACAATTTTTTAGAACAATCAAGTTGTTTCTTTTAGTATGAGAAAACTGAGGTCCAAAAAGAAAAGAGAAATGATAAATCTTTCCTATAAGTGAAAAAAACTGCCTTCAACCTTCGTCTTCTGAACATAAGTCAACCAAAAAAGGAGACTAAACTAAATTAAATACAAAAGCATTTATTTGGGGTCTCAGAATTGCAATTCAAGGAACACACATTTGGGCTGCAACCCAAAACTGTGCCTTCCGCCTCCCAGAGAACAAAAATCAAGGGTTTTTAAAGACGAGAGAATGCTTGTATATGTTCTTTACCCAAAAAAATTTGATTGGCGTTGGCAGAAAACCAATCTTGGAGGAATCTATTTGGTTACTAAGGTTATCACTAAGCATAGTCTCTACTATAGCAAGTTGCAGGTGTTTGGGCTTAATCTTTGAAATATTAGCTGTTTGGCCAAGTTCAAAAGTTCAGGGTTTCACTGAGTGAGGATATGCATAAGGCCCATCTCTTTAATGACTTCCCGTGTCCCTTTTAAAACCACTTGACATAAGTGACCCCATTTCATTTCACCTTTCACAGGTATATCAGCACATTTTTACCATTTGTAATTATGATGGTAGGACATTTCCAGTAAGTTGTTAAATGTGCTAACACTGTTGCTATGGAAAAGCTATGAGAGAAATGAAATGGAATTCAGTAGAAATGACAAGATCATACATTACTCTATCAATTACCCATTGTTCTGAATCCATTTACTAGTTGTGAAAGTTTGGAGGTGTTCATAGTATAATATCTATAGATTTTTCTGGGCTTAGTCCCTGTTTTGATACTCATTGTTGGTGGAATATTGGTAAGTTCTTTATCTTCCTTCATTTTAGTTATTCTAATTTGTAAACTGCAAGTGAATTTAGTACAGATCTCCTAGGGTCATTGCAATGATTATCTGTGATGATATATTTATAGAGACAGGCTGTAAGAAGTACTCAGTCTTACTCCAGTCTTCCTGCTGTTTCGGACCAGGCTGCAAGATTCTTTCTTTCTTTTTTTTTTTTTTTCCAATTTATTTATTTATTTTGAGAGAGAGCGTGAAGGGGGAGGGGCAGAGGGAGAGAAAGAATCCCAAACAGGCTTGGTGCCCTCAGTGCAGAGCCCCATATGGGGCTCAAACTCATGAGCCCCAAGATCATAACCTGAGCTGAAATCAAGAGTCGAATGCTTAACCTACTGAGCCACCCACACGCCCCCAGGCTGTAAGATTCTTGAGGGCAGGATTGCCTTCTGTTCAGTTTTAAGTCCTCAGGACCTCTGTCAAATGTCACATGCTCTGTAAGTATCCGTGGGAGGAGTAAAGAAGAGAAAGAAAAGGGAAGAAAAGAAGGGAAGAGGGAAGAAAGGAACTGAAGAATGAAGGGTGGGGATGAAGAAAAGAAAGAAAAATTGAGTCCAGGATGATTTCATGAGAAACATCACCAGGTTTATTCAAGGGCCTAAAGTCAGTTAGTAAAAATATTGTAAACCATTGATGAAATAATTGAAGAGAAAGAAAAAGAACTCCATATATGGTAGATGCCTATAATTGTTCTTAAATAATCATTTGGCATAAACATAAGAACTTGGTTTGAGATTCTATTTTTTATGTTTATTAATTTATGCTATTTATTACTATTTTCTTCCTTTTTCTTTCAAAGTAATTTGCTATTATTTTATTAGCTTCTTCCAATAAACGTTGAGACAAGTGATTTTTATTTTTTTTCTTCTCTTTAAATATATGTATTTAAAGGCAAGTATTTTTTGTGTTTATGACCATAAAGCCTTTCCACAGTTATTGCATATTTTTTATTACCTTGCATCCAAAAATACTAGTTTCAGTTATGACTAAGCCTCCAATGTAATTGTAACCCATTTGACTCATGGGTTATTTAGAAATGTATTACTTAGTTTCCAAATATTTATGAAAGAATTTTCCAACTATCCTTATTATTGACTTTGTTAGGTAAATGTTTTGGTGTCAGAGATTCTGGGCTAATGATTTTAGGTTTTAAAAACTGTTTGAGACATTCTTTATGACTCAGTATGAGTCGATTTTTTAAGATGTTCTAAGTGTATTTTAAAATAAAATATTTTGGCAGTTATTGAATAGAGTCATTGAATTTTCCTGCCAATTTAATGAGGAAAATATTATTCTAATAATCTGATTATTCTCATTTTGCAGGAGAGAACATTGAGACAGATAGGTTAAATATTTTGCCCCAAATCAGATAGCTTCTAAGCAGTGAAACTCTCAGGGAATTAAGTCCAGAGTATGTCCGCTTAAACCCAAGCTAAGTTGTTTTCTTTGTTATATAATAGCCATACAAGTATTGCATTAAAGGTTAAAGTACAAATAAAAGAAAACTTTTAGGTTAGGTTAGATGAAGACTCAGTGGTAAAATTATATGTAATCATGGGAAGAAGAATTAGATTTTCCCCCTGTGTGACACCAAGAGGTATGTTAGGAGTAATAAAAGGAAGTTGCAAAGAAGTAAAAAGAAATCACATTAAAAAAACATTCCAACATACAGAGCTATCCAGAGAAAAGAGACTTCTTTAAGAATCCTGCAACTCCCCTAACCTAAGACTTTCAACATTGCTGAGGAACAATTAAGTGTAGTGAAGAGAACACTGAGAGCAATGGTGCTTGTGAGTCACATGCATTTTAGTCGCTATCACCAACATCTCCTCCAGCCAGTCCTATCGATGCTGGCACAGTAGCTAATGTTTCATATTCTTACCGATCCCTTATATTGCCCTTGAAATCTTGTTTTTTTCTGAGGAAACCGTATTTGAGGGGGTAGCATAATAGTAGATCATCAAATGGTAAGTAAAAGAAATATCGTATTGCGTCTTCGGCTTTTTAGTCAATATCAAAACCCATAAAAACGATTAAACCTTAGGAAAAAAAAAAGAGTCCCTGAAGAAAGATGAAAAACAATGTATATCTAAGAAGAGACCAAGCTGAGGAAAAGCATGAGGAAAGTATTAAATATTCACAAATATAAAAAAAACTCATAAAGAAATATTAAAAGAATTCCATGTTTGGCCTACCCATTCCTTTCCTGTAGTCACAGGTAATTCAAGTGGTAACCGGACTTTGAAATAAGGGTTCGGTATCTGAAAAGGTTGGTAAACATCTGACAAGGGCAAATTTGAGGTGAATTATTATATACCCCAAGAGCTGATAACAAAGAGAATATAAAGGGCTTACAAGAAAATCAAACTAATTTGCCTTGCAAAAATGAGAAAATCATCTATAAGAGGTCACAAGTAGCTATTAATTCTATATATCACTCTTTTTCCTTCACAGCATCCGGGTTCCAAAGGGAAAAGGAAAAATTTCTGTGTGTTTGTGTTTTGGGGGGGCAAGATAGTTGTGGTCACTGAGACTCAGAAGGTGTTACAAACCACCCAGACTTGAGGAATCATGGAGGTATAGAGTTAATCCATGTACTCTACACTATGCACCCTGCACAGTCTCTTCAGCTCTGGACAAATTTCACCATCTCGATTGATCAGGAGATACCTGTGATTATCGATACTGTTCTCAGTATTAGAGTCAGCCACATGACCTACTCATTGTCTTAAATGGGAACAAGTGATTATCACCCAACTGTTCCAAAGTATATCAAAAACATGGCTGGATGTGGATAGCTCAGATGGTCCTCTGCCTAGCTAGCTGTGTAGACTTGACCTAGCCATTTTACAGAGCCCAGATTGAAAAACAAATCAAAACAAAAAACTCATTTTGGTGACTGAAAATTTGAAGACCACTGGTCACGTCAGCATGAAGTTACCCTGTGCTAACACTGGAGGTCTGAAAGAGAGGTCACAGGCACAATCTTGCATGCCTTGGTGGTCCTTCCCTCTTTAAATGTACTGTTTTAAACTTTGCTCCCCAGACAGCCGGAGACGAGAGCAATAACATGAAAAATTGCATTGGTCAACAATTGCACTTTTAGTCTTTTCATTTATTACGTTAATATTTTCAGTTCTGGGGGCAAAGAGGTTACTTGAAGGCTTTTGTTGTGATGGGTTAAAAAAAAAAAGCTGATTGGTGATTTTTCAGTTAATGTTTATGTAATTCAAGAGTGTGCCAATATAGCTACAAAGTATTGCAACCCCACACTACATTATTCAGATATATTTTCTTGATATACTGAAGTAACAGTCTCCCTATATCTGAGAACTCTTTTGGTAAACAGTACTTTATATTATCGAAGGCTGTGACAAACTTAATCTCTGGAAGGTTAATCAGCAAGGAAAAAACTTAAGATCCAGTGGCTTATAATGAGATTCAGCGGAAGAATTGAAGGGACTTTAGCTTGGGAATATACTAAGTGATTTCAAATCACTGAAGTTCCCTTGTGCAGAGGAATGACTTTTGTTTTGACTCAGATTGGAAAAGCCATGATCAGTAGGCAGATACTCCAGGGAACCGGATTTTGGTTCAAAATAAGGAGGAACTAAATATTAGAACTCATTGAAAATACAAGTCACCAGAGGCTGAAGTTTAATTGCAACTTATTAGAGGCAATTATGCTGCTGTGGGTTTGGGGTTGAACTAGTTTTCCACCATTATCTTGTTTAACTCCAAGTTTTTCTGAGGGATGTTTCATAATGGAACTGGAATTAAAGTAGCTAAATCTACTCAAATACACCTGAGGGGTGGGATGTATATAAACAGCATTTTACTTTCCCTGAAGTCAATACAAAAGAAAAACAAAACTCTGTGAGAGCTGCGTTAAAAAATAGCACTATATAAAGTCGCAAGACTTGTATTTTGCTTTCGTAAAACAGGAAAGTAAAATACGATTCTTTCTAAGCCTCATAGCTGAAGAAGTTGATAAAACACTTTTTGACAATTAAGTTAACAATGTTAGCATTTGCTCAGTTTATACAAGAGGAACATAAATTTGCATGAGGGTGAAAATCACAGATTTTTTTTGGGGGGGGGTGGAATGCTCAACTTATAGCAATGGTTTGAAATGTAAATGTTCAATTTGAATGTGGAAGGTCCTGTATTACCATGTAGAGATTGGGACATATTTCTGCAGATAAAGAGATCTTGTGAAGGTTATTGAATATCATGGCTAATTAACCATCAGATACTTAGCTAATAGCCCAGGATTGCTGCCGTCCTATCACCATGTCAGGTGAAAATAATTGTCCGGTGAGTGATCAGAACGATTAGAGAACCAAAGGCAATTTGTTTCAGCTGCAACTTGATCATAATCCTACAGATTGTATTTGAGAAAATTAAATCACTTCCATTTCTTTAAAAAATGCACATAGTAATAGTCTCTGTCCACAACAAATTGTAAATACCAAACGAAATAATTCAAGTAAACGCACATTGCTTATTATCTTCATTATTATTAATGCAACTGCTCCAAATTATTATTTATAAAATAATTTAGTATTCACTACAACAAAATTTCCTCCTGGTATCATTGAAATGCCTATCACATCTATCTACCAATTTCAAATGACTTCAATAATAAAAGCATGGATAAAATGTGGTTCCTGGAATGGAAAACAGCAATCCTTAAACTTATACATTATAGGTATCTCTCTCTCTCTCTGTCTCTCTCTTTCTCTTTCTCTCCTTCTCTCTCTCTGTCTGTTTGAACTTACCAGAAACTGAACTGTTGTAGCCCCTTGATAAATATTTATTGAATGAACATTAAATAGACAAATTCAGTTTTTTTTTTTTTGCAGCAGTGCTTGAAATAAACAAAATATAGTCTTATCAGGCCAATTATTTGAGGGAAAAAAACAAACTAAATTATATATTTTAAGTCAAATAACCCATTTTAGTTTCCACATAGCCCCATTCTAAACTTTTAGGCCATAACAATCCTCAATGAATTTTATCGTATACTCAGTGCTCTATGACAACGAAGGGATTTTCTGTTCTTTCGGTGTTGTTTTATCTTGTCACTGTCTTTATGGTGGGATACTCTTTTGCCAACTTTTGCTTAAATAATAATGCCAAAATCTCACTGGCTTATAACAACACACATTCAGTTCTCATCCCCAGACTTGTGTATCAGCTGCACAAGCTCTGCTCCAGGCTGCAGGTTTGATTCGGGTCTGTTCATACATCCTCATTTATCCAGCCAGGTGGAAAAGGCAGCTGCTCCATGGAGCACGCCCGTCTTGTTGCAGGTGAGAGTGGCCAAGAGTCTAGCAACACTGAGCAAGAGCCCAGACTAGATATATGCCATGTCCACTCACATTTCACTTGCTCAAAACAAGTCACAAGGCCAAGTACAATATCTACAAGGTGATACACATATTCCTCCCATGGAGGCTGGGGGAAGGTGAATAGTTGCTTCCCATTCATTAAAAGCCATCTATTAGAGTCACACGTCATAGGCTCTCCATGCTATTCCCATAATGCAATAGTTCACAAACTTTGAAAAAGATGTTTTTACAGGATTGAAGTAGAAAAAAAATATTCCTGGTATTAAGCTATTACGATATGGGACTTATTTGAATCGTATTTTATATTATGTGTCATGTAATATCTGGTAAGCAGTGGGAGGGAAAAATAATCCCTTAGAATTAGTATGTGAATATTATGTGAAATTTAAGTGCTACTTTTCACCTGGAACTCCAAAACTCATTTGACATGAAAGTTGCGACAGAGCCTTTAATTTTCAAATTTAATTTTTAAAATTTATACTACACGGTAGTGAAAAATTTTGATCATCAGTTTTGATACTTTGCAGTACTTAATAACTAAGCATCAAAATATTTGGGGCAAGTGGGTTTGCACAAAGCTAAGAATATTAACTAAGAAGTTAGCTGCCAGCTGGGTCATAACATGTCCCTCCAAACATGGTGATGAATTCCAGGTGGCATTTGGGCAGCAACAATAGTTAGATTCCAAGAAACAACAAGTAGGAATACAAATACCAAAATACTGATAACCTCTTCAATATTTTTAAAGTGTATGGGCTCCGCACGCTTCTGCTGCATGACTCTGCTACTATTTTAAGCTTTAAATATCTGGAAACTTATTATTATAAATTTTAGAATTATTAGACTTTCAATTTGTAACTTTTATTGATAGTCTGTCCTATATGTACAGATATGTTATGGTATGCCAGTCCTATATATATAATAATGTATAACTACTATATACAACTTTAAAATGCTCTCTGCTCATAATCAAGTGATTGAAAGTTTTCAACAGCTTTTGAATGACTTACAAATAATATTAATTTGATTCCTTTCCAATGTCATGAGAATTTAAGTCAATGCCTTATTTGAAAACATAAGCATTAATGATTTATTATGTATGAGTAGAGATATTAGCAACTTCATTTGCAGAGTAATTGAATGATAAAAATCAAGAGAGAAAGAGAAATTCTATGAAATAATTTAATAAATATTAAAGGAACATTTCAAAAACAAGCCTGGCACAACTCTTAAGGTTTGCTCCAGGGATAGAGCTAATGGCTTATAGAATGTCATCTCATTTAATCCTTCGTTTTAATACTTGATGTGTGGCAAGAGAAGTTGGACAGGATTGGTGATCTTAGGATCCAGATATATAAGATGAGGCTCTCAGGTATAAATATTGCTTTTGGTGGAACTGAACGAATCCTTCCTTAACCTCTGATTGACCTTTAAGAGATGAGAGTGTATTCAGGGTATTAGAGTTATGTTATATACATGAAAATAGGGCTCATATAAAAATGCAATCATGGTGGAGTTTGACATTAAGGCTACGCCCAGACAAACAAAAATAGCTGCACAACAGTCTTGAATGTGCTATTTCTACTATCTTAATAGTCCACTTGACTTTCTGTAATAAGAAGGATTATTTAATAATCAAATAAAGCAATGTCACAGTATGGACTGTATGTGAATCGACATAACTGACAACAGGGTTTGAATTAAATGTTTAAGTAAAGACTCCATAACTCTTGATGGCTTGAGAGCATTTTAGAGAAGAGTTTTGTTTCTTTTCTTTCTTTCTTTCTTAGTGTCAATATTTGTTGTATGACCTTCTTCTAGGTGTTTTTTTTTTTTTGTTCCAATTTGATTTGTGTTGACTTTAGAAGTTAATGGTGTAGGCATAACCACTTAATGATGGGCACATTTAGCATTGCAAACTTAAGAATGCCTGAAAAACACAGTTGTCATAATTGTTGTAAAGGAATAATTCATGTGTCAGGAGAATAAGAAGGGGGGAAACATGCAAGAAATGCAACTAAGCACCAATATAACTGTTTAATATTAGTATATTCTTATGGCCGTTTTTGCTTCTACATCATCCATTTCTAGATTTTAATTACTCAAAGGATACCCATGTAAATACCCTAGATAATATTATCTTTATTATGAGAACACTAGTATGTAATTTGCTTAGAAACTTCCTCGCTTTAGAAAAAAGTGTACCTGGATTAAACTTATTTTTTTTCTGCCAGTAGTTATATTTTAAATTTTTGGGCAGACACTCTGATTTTCCTTGAAATTTCACCACACTGAAGTAACAAGAAAAACATATTTTCCTTGGACTTCTCTATGTCTTTCACAGAAAGGTGGCGATAATGGTGCCAACTAATTTGCTCAAATATTTACCTCTTCTCTCTATTATTAGATTGTACTTTGCTACCCTGTTGACATAATATTTGCTCATATAATTTGTTGGGTCATAGATTATGAGAAAAACAGCATGTGGCTCTTTCTCATGGAAGTTTTTAATGGCCACTCTGCATTCACACATTTCTTTTTTTCCATGGGGCATAATAAGTTCATGGTCCTTGGAGGGGCTGTTTTTTCAGTTCAGGTCCCAGTACAAATAAGAAACACAAAGCAAGCCTTTGGCCAATTTATGGTTTAAGCAAAACATAAACATGTATTATTATAAATCAGGGAGATTTAGGGATTGTTTGTCACCACAACATAACTTAGTAAAAGAGCATTGATACACAGGCACAATAGCGCTGTCTAAGATGTTTAAAACGATTTTAAATCCATCTTTATCCCAGATATGCGTCGTCAGTGATTTTTAGAAAATTATCAGATTTCATACAATTTCTAAGCTAAGATGGTGAATTAGGAGGGTCTTGAATTCATTTCTTTCTATGGGCACACAGACTCTCCAGCTACCCATGAAACAATCCCCTTTAAAAGAAACCCAGAAGGACGCCTGGGTGGCTCAGTCGGTTGGGCGACCGGCTTCGGCTCCGGTCATAATCTCACAGTCTGTAGGTTAGGGTCCCACATCCAGCTCTGTGCTGACGCTCAAGAGCCTGGAACCTGCTTCAGATCCTGTGTCTCCCTCTCCGTCTCTCTCTGCCCTTCCTGCACTCCTGTGCGCACATGTGCGCTCTCACTCTCAAAAGTAAATAAACATTAAAATTTTTTTTTTAATTAAAAAAAATAAAAGAAACCCAGAAACTAGTTGAGTGACTTCTATACATTTGGAGAATGAGAAAATACTCACATAGAAATGGGTGTTGATGCAACGTCAACTATGGGGAGCCAAGAACAAAGAAGGAGGCTTGGAAAACCACAGAGGTTTGAGAGACAACTTACAGATCTAGCTGAGCTGAATGATAAAGTTCATCTCCAACACAAGACCACTCCATCAAGACTGGGAGAGGAGGCTGTGCTATCTAATGCATACACACCAACAATGAGAGTCAAGGAAAATAAAGAAATAGAGGAATATATTCCAAATTAAAGAACAAGATAAAATAAAAATAAATAAATAAAACAAAAAAATAGTTTAGGGGCACCTGGATGGCTCAGTCAGTTAAGGGTTTGACTTCAGCTCAGGTCATGACCTCCTAGTCCGTGAGTTTGAGCCCTGCATTGGGCTCTATGCTGACAGCTCAGGGCCTGGATCCTGCTTCAGGTTTTGTGTCTCCTTCTCACTCTGCCTCTCCCCTGCTTATATGTATATGTGTAGATATAGATATAGATATAGATATAGATATAGATATAGATATACATATACATATACATAGATATAGATATAGATATATAGATATATAGATATATGTGTGTGTGTGTGTGTATGTAAGGAAGATTAGTGATTTACTTGATAAAGTGTTCAAACTAATGGTCATAAAGGCACTCATTGAAGTCAAGAAAAAAAATTAGTGAACAAAATGAGAATTTCAACAGAAAGAAAATATAAGAATCTGTAATTCAGACCTGAAAGAGCTAAAGAATACAACCATTGAACTAAAAAATCCAATAGACACAGAACAGATGAACACAAGGGAAGGAAAACAAAAATAATACAAAAAATGGGGAGGGGGACAGACATAAAAGACTCCTAAAGATGGAGAACAAACAGAGGGTCACTTGAGTGTTGTGGGAGGGGGATGGGCTAAATGGCTAAGGGGCATTAAGGAATCTACTCCTGAAATCATTGTTGCAGGATATGCTAACCAGATTGAATGTAAATTAAAAATAAAATCCAATAGAGGCCTTCAGTATCAATTAGATCAAACAAAAGATCAGTAATCACAAAGTCAGGGGGATAAGATAGTGGAATTCATCTCATCAGAGGAGTAAAAAGAAAAAAAAAACAATGATAAGAGTGAAGATAGCTTAAGATACTGATATGACACCATCAAACATATCAATATTCACATGATAGGGATCCCAGAAGGAAGGAAGAGAGAAAAGGGGGCAGAAAAGTTACTCAAAGAAACAATGGCTGAAAAGTTTCCAAACTGGGGAGAGAAACACACATCCAGATCCAGGAGGACCAGGGAGTTCCAAATAAGATGATCCACACTGAGACACATTATAATTAAACTGTCAAAAGTTAAAGATAAAGAAAGAATTTTAAAGCAGCAAGAGGAACAATTTCTTACCTGCAAGAAAACTCCCATAAGATCGTTAACAGATTTTTCAGCAGAGACTTTGCAGTCCAGAAAGAAGTGGGTATTTTCAAAGCTTTGAAGAACAACACAAAGAACTGCCAACCAAGGATACTCTACCTGATAAAGCTGTCTTCAAAATTGAAGGAGAGATGAATGCTTTTTCAAGCAAAAGCTGAAAGAATTCATCATCACCAGATCAGCCTTACAAGAAATGCTAAATAAACTTCTTCAAGTTTCTTCAAGCTAAAATAAAAGGATGCTAATCAGTAACAAGTAAGTGTATGACAGTATAAATCTCACTGGTAAAGGTAAATACATAGGTCAATTCAGAATACTCTAATGTAATGGGGATGGATAAATCACTTATAAATATAGTATGAAGGTTCAAAGACAGATATGAAAAAAAACTATAACTACAATAATTTATTAATGGATATACAAGGCAAAAAGATGTTAATTGTGACATAAAATAAACCCACCAAATGCGGAGGGAGGAAGAGTAAAAACGTAGACGTTTAGTACGTGTCTGAAGTTACGTTATAGGGTAAAACTAGACTGCTATGAGGCATTTTATGTAAGCTTCATGGTAACTACAAAGCAAAAACCTATAGTAGATACACAAAGATAAAAAGAATGGTATCTAAGCATACCACTATGGAAAATAATGAAATCACAAAGGGAAAGAGCAAGAGAAGAAAAAAGCAAATAGATTACAAAATAGCAAGAAAACAATGAAGGGAATGGAAGTACCTGTCAATAATAATTTTAAATATAAATGGAGTAATTCTTCAATCAATAGGGAGTGGCTCAATGGATAAAAAATAAAAACAAACAAACAAAACACAAGAAGACCCAACTCTATGCTGCCTAGAAGAGACTCACTTTAACCTTAAGGACATACAGATAAAAAGTGAAGGGGTTAAGGGGCACCTGGGTGGCTCAGTCGGTTGAGCATCTGACTTTGGCTCAGGTCATGATCTCACAGTTTGTGAGTTCAAGCCCTGCATCAGGCTCTGTGCTGACAGCTTGCTCCGAGCCTGCAGCCTGCTTCGGATTCTGTGTCTCCTTCTCTCTCTCTGCCCCTCCCCAGCTTATGCTCTGTCTCTCTCTGTCTCTCAAAAATAAATAAATGTTAAAAAAATTTGTTAAAAAGTGAAGGGGTTAAGAAAATCTTTAAAATAAAAAAAAGCATCCTACAAAATATAAATATAACTGCAGAAAACAACAATAGGGGGAAAGTAGAATTAAAAGACTAGGACACACATGAAAAAAATTATGGCATTAACATAGAAAATGATTTAATCAATACAAAACATATATTATAGTGGATTAATAGATAATATAAATTCTAAGCAATTGAATAGATGTGAAAAATTAGAAAGAAAATATTAACATAAAATTATCAACCTCACTGATGACAGATATATACAAAATATTTATAATATATAATATATATACATGTTTTATTTTTTTTTATTTTTATTTTTTTAATTTTTTTTTCAACGTTTATTTATTTTTGGGACAGAGAGAGACAGAGCATGAACGGGGGAGGGGCAGAGAGAGAGGGAGACACAGAATTGGAAACAGGCTCCAGGCTCCGAGCCATTAGCCCAGAGCCCGACGCGGGGCTCGAACTCACGGACCACGAGATCGTGACCTGGCTGAAGTCGGACGCTTAACCGACTGCGCCACCCAGGCGCCCCTATATATACATGTTTTAAATGGCACTGTTTACCTGCCCAATTGATGTCCAAGCATTAAAATAATAATACACATATTTTGTGGAGTCTAGTAATTGGATAATTTTATTAAGACATGTTAGGGATGTAATAGGATCCTAATTATAGGAGGGTGATCAAAGACTATATGCATAAAGTGTTGAAATTGTTCATAGTAGTGTTGTGTTTTGTTTTGTTTTGTTTTGCTTGACTTTACTTTTTGTAGCAGCTTTAGGTTCACAGAAAAACTGTACACAACATACAGAGATTTCCCATTTACCCCGCCCCCCAAATTCAAAACCTCCTCCAATCATCAATATGTCTCATCAGAGTGGTACATCTGTTACATTTGAGGAACCTACATTGAGATATAATCCAAAACAGTTTGCATTACAGTTCCCTCCTGCTATTGTACATTTTATGTATTTGGATCTAAATGTATAATACCATGTATCCACCATTATATTATTATATAGAGAAGTTTCATTGCCTTAAAATTCCTCTGTGCTCCAACTATTTACTCCCTCCCCACTAATACCCAATCCCAGACAACCACTGATATTTTAACTGTCTCTAGAGTCGTGCCTTTTCCAGAATGTCATATATTTGGAATCATACAGTATGTAGATGTCTCAACTGGCCACTTTCACTTAGTAATATGCATTTTATTTTTTCCATGTCTGTTTATGACTTGATAACTCATTTCTTCTTAGTAATTAACAATATTCTATGGTATGAATGTACCACAGTTTATCCATTCACCTACTGAATTACTTATACGTCACAAAACTTGGAAGCAACCAAGATGTCAAACAGTTATAAATGTCTGTGTGCAGGATTTGCTGTAGACATAAGTTTTTGGCACCTCTGGGTAAATACCAAGGAGCAGAACTGCTATGTATGGATAGTTTTTCAAAAAACTACCGAAATGTCTTCCAAAGTGGCTATATCATTTTGCATTCCCACCCACAATAAATGAGAGTTCCTATTGTTCCACACACTTACTAGAATTAGTATTGTCAGTGACCTGGAATTTGGCCATTCTAATAAATATGTAGTAATATCCCATTGTTTTAATTTGCAATTTGCTAGGTGGCATATATTGTAAGCATCTTTTCTTATGCTTATTTGCCATCTGTATGTCTTGTTCAATGAAGTGTTTGTTAAGTTCCTCAGCCTTTTATTTAATTGGGTTGTTTATTTTCATATTGTTAAACTTTAAGTGTTCTTTGTATATTTTGCACAGCAATCTTTTATCAATCTTTGCAAATATTTTCTCCCAGTCTGAGGCTAAACTACCTATTTAAAA
The DNA here is from genome assembly GCF_016509475.1 of Prionailurus bengalensis. Lineage (NCBI taxonomy): Eukaryota > Metazoa > Chordata > Mammalia > Carnivora > Felidae > Prionailurus > Prionailurus bengalensis. The sequence goes on along the minus strand of NC_057344.1, from coordinate 183,539,375 downwards.
AAAATAATGTTTATTTATTATTGAGAGACAGAGAGAGACAGAGCATGAGCATGGGAGGGGCAGAGAGATGAGGAGACAGAATCTGAAGGAGGCTCCAAGCTCTGAGCTGTTCGCAAGAGACCGACGCGGGGCTTGAACTCACAAACCCAGCGAAATCATGACCTGAACCCAAGTCAGATGCTTAACCGACTGAGCCACCCAAGCATCTACCTATTTTTTTTTTGACATCATCTTTCACAAAGCAGAAAATTTTAATTTATGAAAGTCTAGTTTATCAGGCGCCTGGGTGGCTCAGTCTGTTAAGCATCCACCTTTGGCTCAGGTCATTATTCGCAGTTTGTGAGTTCGAGCCCCACATAATGCTCTGTGCTGACAGCTCAGAGCCTGAAGCCTGCTTCGGATTCTGTGTCTCCTTCTTTCTTTGCTCCTTGCTCATTCACACTCTCTCTCTCTTTGTCTCTCAAAGATAAAAAAAAAACATTTAAAAATAAATTTTTAAAAAAGTCCAGTTTATCAATTATTTCTTTCATAGATTGTACTTTGGTGTTGCATTTAAAAAGTTATTTCCATACCCAAGACCATTTAGGATTCATCCTTTGTTATTTTCCAGGAGTTTTGTAGTTTTTTAATTTTTAAAAAATGTTTTATTATTTATTTTTGAAAGAGAGAGAGAGAGAGAGAGAGAGAGCAAGAGGGGGAGGGGCAGAGAGAGAGGGAGACACAATCTGAAGCAGGCTCCAGGTTCTGAGCTGTCAGCCCAAGGCCTGGCATGGGGCTTGAACTCACAAACTGCAAGATCATGACCTGAGCTGAAGTCAGATACTTAACCAACTGAGCCACTCAGGCGTCACATGTAGATTTGCATTTTATATTTATGCACTATAATACATTTTCAGTTAATTTTTGTGAAATGTATAAAGTCTGTGACTAGATTTTTTTTTCATGTAGATGTATAGTTGTTCCAGCACCATTTTTCTGTTTTTGTTTCTTTGATTTTGGTTTTTGTTTAGAGGGAGAAAAGGGAAGAGGGGAAAAGAGAGAGAGACAGAGAGAAAGACACAGAGAGAATCTTAAGCTGGTTCCACTCTCAGCATGGAGCCCAATGTGGGACTCGATCCCACGGTCCTGGGATCATGACCTGAGCCAAAATCAAGAGCTAGATGCTCAACCAATTAAGCCATCCAGGCACCCTAGCACCATTTGTTGAAGAGATATCGTTACTATATTGACTTTTCTTTTTGGTCAAAATTCTTTTGGAGTCTATTTACATTTATTAAAGTCTACTTCTGGGCTTTATTTTCTGTTCTGTACATCTATTTGTCTACCCTTTCACCAATACCACATTGTCTTGATTACTATAGCTTTGCACTAAGTCTTGAAGTTGTGTAGTGTCATTCCTCCAACTTTGGTCCTATCCTTTAATATTATGTTGGATATCCTGGGTCTTTGGCCTCTCCACTTAAACTTTAAAATCATTTTGTTGAGGGGTGCCTGGGTGGCTCAGTTGGTTAAGCATCTGACTTCAGATCAGGTCAGGTCATGATCTCACGGTTCTTGGAGCCCAAGCCCCACGTTGGACTCTGTGCTGACAGCTCAGAGCCTGGAGCCTGTTTCCGATTCTGTGTCTCCCTCTCTCTCTCTGCCCCTCCCCCACTCACACTCTCTATCTCAAAAATAAATAAACATTAAAAAAAATTAAAAAAAAAATAAAATAAAATCATTTTGTTGACATCCACAAAGTAACAGGTGATTTTGATGAAGATTACATTGAACCCATAGTTCAATTTGGGAAGCAATGGCATTTTGAACATACCGAATCTTCCTTTCTGTAAACACAGAACTTTTCTCCATTTATGTAGTTCCTTAATTATATTCACCAGGGTTTTGTAATTTCTGCCATAGAGATTTTACATATTTTGTTAGATTTATACCTAAGTATTTCATTTTGGAGGTTGCTAATGTAAAAGGTATTTTGCTTTTAATTTAAAATCCTACTTGTTCACTGCTGGATATAAGAGAACATGATTTTTGTATATTAATCTTGTATTCTGTAACCTTGCTATAATTGCTTATTAATTCTCAGAGATAGTTTCTGAATTCTTTAGAATTTTCTACATAGATGATCATGCCATCTGAAAACTGACAGGATTTCTTCCTTCCCAATCTGTACACCTTTTTTTCTTATCTTATTGCATTAACAAGTCCTTGCAGCATGATTTTCTTACAAGTTATTTTATACGACCGTATAATTTTAAAATTTGAAGAGATATGGAATAACTTGGACAAGTATTTATATCTGTATAAACTGAGCCATAAAGTTGCTAACAGATTTGACCAAAATCGTCCAAATGCATCTCATATGTTGACATTGAGGCAACGTAATATAATAAATTATTTCTACTGTATTATATATATTTTGATAGACAGAGGATTAAGTATTATCAGATTTTAATTTTGATTATGATTATCTTTTCATAAGTTCTTATAAAACTCCTGTCTTTATTTACATATTCACAGATTTTATATTCTGTTATATATTATTTTCTCTGTTTTTATTTAAAAAGTAACTCAGAAACTTGATAAATCTATCTAATTGCCAAAAAAAATCTCAACTTTAGAAAGTTCCATCAGAGTGAAATCAAATATAGAAAGAGAGGTATTTAAACTGTTATTCTATCTTTGTAGTTCTGTTTTGATGTTTTTCTCTTTCTTTGCAATATAGAACATTAATTCTAACTTACTGAAGCACATTGATAGAATCACAAAGAAGTTTTACTCTGTTCTTATTTTGTTCCCATTCTTGAATTTCCTTCATAGACAACATAATATGTACTTCATAATTTTACCCAAACAGGCATATTCATGATGACTGCATTTTCTTCTCTCCCATCTATCATAACATTTCCACCTAATGTAAAGTTCAATTAAAAGAATTCTATTTGGCGGTGGCGGGGAGGTGGTGTGGATTAAGAAACTGGAGTTTAATTGGGGCGCCTGGGTGGCGCAGTCGGTTAAGCGTCCGACTTCAGCCAGGTCACGATCTTGCAGTCCGTGAGTTCGAGCCCCACGTCGGGCTCTGGGCTGATGGCTCAGAGCCTGGAGCTTGTTTCCGATCCTGTGTCTCCCTCTCTCTCTGACCCTCCCCCGTTCATGCTCTGTCTCTCTCTGTCCCCCCAAAAATAAATAAGCGTTGAAAAAAATATTAAAAAAAAATTAAAAAAAAAAAAGAAACTGGAGTTTAATTCCAGCTGCATGACTTTGGCAGAGAAAATTAACTTCTGAAACCATGTTTCCTCTTGTACTCAAAAATATTACAGTGTCTTTCGTATCTTCCCCAAATGTTCAGAGCAAATAAAAGGACTTTAAAAATGTAAGATTGTTAGTGTAAGCATGTTCAGAATCCAACATTCCAAATTGCTAGACATTTTTTTAGGAAATGAAATGGATAACTTCTCTCACTTCTTAACGAAATAGAAAACATATCCAAGGTTATCCCAGTATATTAAGAGCGACATTACCAGAAGTATTTCTCTGGCCTTGCCATGGTTGTTAGTTGTATGCAGTAAGCTATTTATGTGAAGGGAAGGATAAGTACTTTTAAATGAGAATGAAGTAAACGAGACAACAGGGAATTGAAAAAGAAAATCATACCATGACCTGACTTAAAACATTCAGTAACTGATGGAAGTTAGAGTCATATGTAAATCTACTACTTAATTTCGAGGCAGGTCCTGCATACGAAAGAAACCTCCATGAGATGACAGCAAATACAGAGGAAAGAGCCATCCTTCACAACCGTCTAATCTCCACTGGTACCATTTCAATTCCCTTTGTCATATCACTTGTTTAAGAGGCTATTTCACATGTTTTGAATACAAGATTTTGCATATGCAGAGCTCTAAATGCAGAAGTACAGGATTAACCTTGATAACCGGAACCCATGTAACCTGACATGCATCCTCCTTTTGCTTTTATGCCATCTGTTCATTGGTCAATTCTTCACCTTTCTTGATCATGCACTCTGACCTTAGGCCCCATTGGCTTGCTACTTGTCTTCATTTCACTAATTATAAGCTTCAACGGCTTATTAATTGGTATATTGACTTGTATAATATTCAACCATTTCCATGTGTTGCAAGCACTATGACTGAAAAGCCATGTTGGCTTTTTTATTATCTTTGGTCCACTATGTAGGACAGTCATCTGGAACAAGCAGGCATCAAATAAATAAATGTGGAATAAAATTAAAAAAAATAGTCCTACAATTTTGTATATTTTTAGGTACTATTCATTCATTCATTTATTAAATAGATATTTATTAAGCACATACTAGGCAATTGGAATACATCAAAAAATAAGGTCTATAAAAAGTTTAAGGGGAAACAAACCATAATAATAAGCAATAAATGAGTAATTTTATAGTCTGTTAGAAAGTAATAAGTGATTATAAGGGGAAAAAAAAGAAATATATGCCTAGGACAATGGGAATTAGGAATTTTGGACCAGGGCCCAAGGAGAGTTATTATTTTTAAAGATATGGATGTGAGGGGCGCCTGGGTGGCTCAGTGGTTGAGCATCCGAGTTCAGTTCAGGTCGTGATCTCACAGCTCATTGCGTTGGGCTGTGTGCTGATGGCTGGGAGCCTGGATCCTGCTTCGGATTCTGTATCTCCCTCTCTCTCTGCCCTTCCCCTGTTCATGTTCTGTCTTTCTGTCTCTCTCAAAAAAAAAAAAAAAATTAAAAAAAAATAAAAGTTAGAAAAGCCATGTTCATTTCTGGGCTTTACTACTGACTAGCTTCATGACTTCATTTTTCTAAGGTACTTCTGCATAATTAGATATTTGAGGATTTACTCAGGGATACTTAAAACTATGCTATTCCATGACTCTATGTCTAAGCTAAGCAACTCTCCTAAAGAGGATAAATCAATTACAATAATGATAGTTACAACCTAAAAAAAATAAATGGGGGCACCGTATTAAACTTTTTGAAAACCTTGGCTTTGATAACATATGAACAAAACACGTTTGTTATTGTTTGTGATTCAGTACTAATTTTATTCATAACCCAAAATATCTGCATATGAAAATGTAAGTTAACCATGTCATAGAATTTTTGCCGTTATTCAAAATAATACAGTGATAAACACAAAAGAAATCATTTCACAGTAGAACATGAATAAAGTAACACTTTATAATGTTATGTAATACGACACTATGTTATATTTATGATGTTATATAATGCCAGGTTTGCTTGGTCTTTTGGAATACAAAATTGTGATGTAAAAAATGTTAGATATTCATAGTCTGGGTTTAATGTGCTGGATGTACTGCCTGTCTGCACTTTTCCAGGTGGTTCTTCAAACTAAAGCTTAACTACTTAAGAATTTCAAATATGACAAATAGCTCTTTGAAGTTGACTTTTGTGTGTGTGTCAGAGAAACACAAGATGGAACATAAATAAAAACAACTCACAGAAACAAGGTTTAAGATGTGACATTTCTAAGCAGCAGGTTTCTTCTGTCCCCAGGGAGATAAACAAAACTATTGAAAACCCCATTAGGTATATTTATAGCCCAGGTTTAATGTCTAGGATGTAAACTAAGATGGCAGACGGCCAGCTACCAACTTGGGACGGAAGAAAGCAGCTTCTCAGAGTGAACTTTTTTATCATTTTGTCACCAACATTCCAAAGACATGGCACCTAATCTTTTATACAGTGCAGGGGGAGGCTTTTTTTTTCGATTACTTCCCATGAAAATTTTTATTTTATTTTTTCGTAAAATGTTGTCCAGGGAAAATTCACTAACCAGCTTTCCATTATATTTACTTGTTCTTGGATATGGGGAGAGAGGGCTCAGGAGGCCCAGAGAGGGAAAATCAGGCTTCAGAACTTTTCATGGCTCCTCAAATAGAAAAGAAACATATGAATCAATAACTTATCCTGAAGGAAATGTACCAATGGGCTGTTCTTGGAAGCAGCTACTAGGAGGTATGTGAAAGCCAAAGAGTGTCTGATGAGACGTTTCAAAAATTGAGGTGCTAGAGACTCCGAAACAGACTTTTTCATATAATGCCAAGGGGTCAAACCAGTATATGTTATGGACTGAAAGAAAGTTTGTGTCCCTGAAAATTCATATGCTAAAACTCCGATCACTAGCGTGGCTATATTTGGAGTAATTGATATTAGATGAGGTGATAAACGTGGGACCCTGATGAAATGGGACTGGTATCTTTGTAAGAAGAGACACCAGAGAGCTCTCTCTCTCTCTCTCTCTCTGCCGCCATGCACATAAAGAAGAGGCCATGTGAGCACACAGCGAGATGGCAGTTATGTATAAGTCAAGAGAAGAGGCCTGAGAATGAGATCCACTTGCCGGATCACCTTGGTCTTGGACTTCCAGGCTCTAGAAATGTGAGCATTAGATGGTTTAAGTCACTCAGCCTATAGTATTTTGCTATGGCCACACAATCAGACTAAGATGCCAGATGAAATACAGGAAGAATAATTTAATTGCTATATAAGCAAACTTTCTATATCAGTATCATAAGGGGGAATTGACTGTTTCAAGGAAAACTCTTGAGTTCACTGTTATAAGAGGTCAAGAAAAAGCCAAAGAATTCCTGGAGTCTGTTTTTGGTATGGATGGGAATCTGGCACCAACCATATCATTGGATTAAATTGTAGAGTTCTATTCCAAATTGGATAAAATTCTCTAATTCTGTGGATTGAATTGGCAGGTTATTTTTTAAGTTTCTTTATTTATTTTTGAGAGAGAGAGCACGAGCGGTGAAGGGACAGAGAGAGAGAGAGGAAGAGAGAGAATTCCAAACAGGTTCCATGCTCAGTGTGAAGCTGGTTGTGGGGTTCAATTTCTCAACGGGGAGATTATGACTTGAGTCAGTATTAAGATATCGAATGCTTAACCGACTGAGCCATCCAGGTGTCCTTGAATTGGCAATGTTGTCCAGGGGATATATTTATGAGACAAGTGTAGTCACTGTGATTGTGTAGTTTTAAAATGCAAGAAGGACAAAAGAACCTGCAAAGGAGACTCAAGAAAAGCAACGAGTTCCAATGTTGGTGGGAGAGATGGTTTAGAAAGACAGTAAGAAGTAACACTGAAATATGAAAAAACAAAACAAAAACAGAACTATAAGATATTTTGTGATAGAGGCAGGATTGTCTGAATTTCTATGATTTTGCTAATTAACAATTGACCACAATAATGATTGGGGGGGGACAAAAATTACTATTACTTTTATTTTGCTATTTCATATAAACCTACATTTTTTTCTGTTCCTTTTCACTTTTTTTTTTATAAAAGGTGAGGGTTCCATGTATCTATTTAAAGGAACCCTTTGAGAAAATGATCAAGTCCCATGGGTACAGGCAGATTATAAGACGCTTATCTCAAACTAGAAATGGTTTTTAAATATTTTTAATAATCATTGAACTAGAAGAGATTCACTTAAAAATATTTGGTCACTTTTAAAGGCTGACTCTATAAGTAATAGCCTTAGACATGACCAAGCTGTAATACATTTTATCTATGTTTTCCAAATCCACTAGAAATTTAACAATTTTTTCTCTTCCATCCAAACTCTTTTTTTATGTACTTACTCCTTAGAATCATTATCTTTATGCTGAATTAGTATTTGTCTCAGGAACACTCTCAATATAGCAAGAAAAAGAGCCTAGAGAATTCTACTACCCTATGGATTAAACTAACAGTCCAAGAATCTTCGTAAGTAAGCAAAATTCACATTCAGACAAAATTTACATATTTATTAGCCTTTGTATAAGCAAATACCTTTAAGTCTCAAGTTCTTATGCACAAGTTGCCAGTTACTTAAAATTCTTTGCAGCTGTTATGTGACAACTAAGAAATAAAATATTTGACCTTTTGTTTAGAAAGCTGTGAATAAGAATATAGCATAACAAGACATTTTTCAGCTGAGATGTTCAACAGGCAAAATTTGGCTCAAACGAATGTTTGGCAAAGGTTTTTACATTCTGTCTTTACATTGGCAAAGGCAGAAATCAGAGAACTGGTTTCTACAGATCTATATGCCAAGCAAGCCCTTAGCAAGTGAATGTGAAATCTGGTGTAGAAAACTATCAAGTGTACTTCTCCGTTTAAGAGAACAAAGCATTTGTTTACTACTACATCTGTCTAGAACAAAGCTAATTGGATTTTTAAAGTTTTGGGCTTTTTCCTCTGATATTCTTATGATCAGATTTATCAGGATTGTTTCAATCGCCATCTGCAATTTTGGTTTGTGATTTTACATTCCTTTAATGCAGCTTTCACCTGCTGCCATGGAAGTCTTTCAAAAGCACAAGTGTAATTGTTTTATTGCCAATTTCAAACAATTCAGTATCACCATGGGAAAAAGCCTACAGTCTTTAGCCCATGGTTTAACTGTGTGTGTGTGCGTGTGTGTGTGTGTGTGTGCGCGCGTGTGTGTGTACAACCTGGCTCATGTCTATCTCTTTATTCTCTTTAATAGCTGCTTTTTACTCAGGCTAGCCTACTTATGGTTCTTAGAAAGTACCACATTGTCTCTTATTATTTTTTGCTCAGGCAGCATCACTCTCGCTCCTAAATGCCTTTCCTTTCTCAACATGAATAATCCTAAAACATGGGCTAGTATGTTTTATTTTCCTTTCAAATTTCATTCCAAAGGCCCATTTATTTATTTCAGGTATGTTGAACACCTTCCTTCTGCAAGATAAAATTATTCAAACTGACACCTGTGACCCTGCTGAACTTTGGAAGGTTTTCTGTCAATATACCTCTAGCATTTTATTACATTGGTTTTCATTGTCTAGGTCCCACTTCTAAGCCGGTGACTCTCAAGAGTTGAGGGTTATAGAAGAATATTTATGTTAATGGGAGGTGAGGGATATGGGGGAAGGGTGTCAAACTCAGAGGTTTAATTTTCTTTACTGTTACATGTGCCCCTTGTGTGAAATCAATGTGAGCCAAGGGCAGGGTTTTTTTTTTTTTTTTTGTCTCTTTATAACCAGTACTCAGCAAAATACCTAGAAATTATAAGCTGCATAAAAATAATTTCTGCACAAATGAATGGATGCTTTCTCATGAGAAGCTTCCAAAAACATCCCGCGTGTGTGCAAACATTTTATTTCTCTCTCCTTTCCTTTTCCTTAAATTTTAAGTTGCGAGATGGAAAGTAATCTTTACATTAATTTGCATAAACATGGAGGAAAGGCTTGTGTGTAATTATAACTGCAATTATACAATTATACATTATTTTATATGGGTGCATGTTTATGTAACGTATATTCATAGACTTGGTAGAGTCTGAACTCTCAAAGGGTGGAGTAATGCCTATTTTACTTATCTTCGTATCTTCCATTTTTTCATCCGAACATCAAATGGGTGCTCAACAAATACCTGCTGATTAAATGAATGCATTTGTTGATATGGATGAGAAAGAAATAATGTTTTAAAAGCTGCCTCTATTTTCATCAGTTGCTCTAGGAATGGACATAACATCCATCCTCGGAAAGATAGCTTCCATTATTAAATCAATGAAAGAAATCACTCACACATGCATAAACATATACACATACACCCATATACACAATCACATGTTCATTTCCGGTATACAGAGGTAAAGCCCAGGATCTAGGTTTTATGGTCTAGATAGAAGAGATAAATTTCTCCACATTTTAAAGTAAAATGCGTTTTTACCAAGAGTGTGAGTTCAAGGGAATTTTGCTCACCTTTATATAGCCCTGACCATAATTTTTGGCATTTCATGCTTGTTCTATAAATTTCTGTTATATTGAACTAAATGCATTGTCTTGAACTGATTTAGGGTCCAACAAACAACAACATCACTTTGTATATTTCTAAGTTTATATTTGCATTATCATACAGTTTTTTTAATTGTTTTAAATGTTTATTTATTTTTGAGAGACAGAGAAAGATAGAGAAGGGGAGGCGCAGAGAAAGAGAGGGAGACACAGAATCCAAAGCAGGCTCCAGGCTCTGAGCTGTCAGCCCAGAGCCCAATGTGGGGCTCAAATTCACAAACCGTGAGGTCTGGACGCTTAAGCCACTGAGCCACCCAGGCACCCCTGCATTATCACACAATTAAAAAAAAACGACATAAAGCCTTTTTGATATATCAAACCATAAGGGCTTACACAATAGCAAAAGTATTAAAACCAAAAGATTATTTTTATATCCGGATTGAAATTATTTGGAAAGCCACATAACCGCAGCTTCCTGTCAATTAGTATGTGCCAAAACATGGTCCTAAAAATAGTTTATAAACATCATCACATTTTATCTTAGAAGTCAATGTTATTCCCATTTTACAGGTAAGGAAATTGAGGCTCATGAAGGGTAAGAGTCTATCTCAAGATGGAACCTCTAGGAGATTTGCCCAATTCAATACCATACCGCCTTTCTTCTAGGTTGGTAATACCTTGCAGTGCTAGGTTGAAAATAAACACCCAAATTTAGTGTTTGGACACTGGTGAAGATCCTCTCTCCTCTGCTATTGAAACTACATGTTGCCTGTTCTAATTCAGAAGCAAGGGGGAAAATGGATTTTAAACGATTTATGTATATTTAATACTTTATGTTTGACTCAATATTTGGATTCTGAATAATAACAAAAGCATAATTGTGCTTTATATGTATTTTACATTTCTATAGGATAAATGCTTCTTCATCATAAAATATGAAGACGTTTCAGAAATTTTGATCACTATTCTTTCTCCAATTAGTCATGCCCCAACAGATGTTTTCAAAATGATAAAACTGGCTTCATCAACCTCATTAACATTAGTATTTGAGAAATTACTGCCTTTAATATATCTAAGGCTAAAGCACAGCTAATTGCTGTATTATACAAAATTGCTAGGCCCTCCAAAATCCTACCAGCTTTAGGAAAATAGCAGTATGCTTAGAACTCTGTCCAAGAATTTTTAAGGCAATATTTGTTCCTATTTTTTTCTGCAATATTAATGTGAAGTACATGATTTTTCCCCTCAAATAAGTAACTTCGTTCTTCTTTTTAAATTTATTTATTTATTTTTGAGAGAGAAAGAGGGAGAGAGACAGAGAGAGAGAAAGAGAATGAGCTGGGGAGGGGCAGAGAGAGAGGGAGCGAGAGAATCCCAAGCAGGCTTCATGCTGTCAGTGCAAAGCCCAACACAGGGATCTGTCTCAGGAATCGTGATATCATGACCTGAGCCAAAATGGGGAGTCAGGCACTTAAATGACTGAGCGACCCTGGTGCTCCAAAAGTCATTTCATTCCTAAGTTATCTCTCTTTCTTTCCCTTTCTCTCCCTTTCTCACTTCATATGGAATTTAGTTATTGGTGAATAAATGCATATGATAGTTTATATCTTATCTATTTATACACCTTAATCTTAAAAGTCACAGAATAACGCTTAGCAAATTTAGCTTAGCTGGTTGAAATTACAACCCTGTGTTATGTCTTAATGAATGATAACATTAATTCTAGTAAGAGCTTAACTACTTATTAATGTTAAGAGCTTTAGTTTTCTTTTAATGAACACAACCTTTTAAGCAAGGTAATGTTGTCTGCTAAACAATTTATAATGTCTAACTGGACAGTGTGCCTAATCAATAATATCATATGTGACTATGTCAACTCCATCTGTTGTTGTCTTTCATAGATTCATTCATTCACTCTAGATATACCATGGAACAGTCATCCAGCTACTGTTTCTAGGTTTGAGAGTTACGGCAAAGAGGGAAACAGATGAAGGCTCTGCCTTGGAGTTTCCGTGGTCTTCTTTGATAGTAACACGAACAGGAGCAACCCTCATCTTATCACTTGCTTCCATCATTTCATCCTTATGCCACAGATGTTTTTCTCACTCAATTAAAACCGACCTCAGCAGGCATTCTTGTTATTTCAATCATCTTAAATTGCAGGATAGCTTACCAAGGAAGTTTTAACATGGCTCAAACCAAAGTGAATGAGCCGCCAAAGAGCAAATTTGCATCTCCGTGGGCCACATGTACACATAGAAGTGTGAAGGGCATGCATCTCATGTATCCATAAGTATCTTCTGTCAGACGAAATATTTTGAACCAGAATTGCTCTGGTAGTTAAGTATTGAGTCAATAGCTTTTGAAACAGGATCATACAACAGAAGGCTTTTTCACGGTCTGTTCTCAAGCAATCAAATGTATCAGCAGATAGATTAGCCAGAAACTTCTGTTACACACTGAATAAAGTGCAACTAATTTAAACATCTCCACATGTGTCATCTGTTTGTTTGCTTTGTTTGCCGCAATTATCTAACTCAAAGAGAAGGAGGATCTGGCCTGAATTATCCTGATGATTAAATCAGTTATATTGTTAAGCCTTATATCTGGATAAATGGTTCTTAAGTGGGGCTGGTTTGCTTCCAGGGGAGATGAGGCAACATCTGTAGACATTGTGGGACTGCCACAACCGGGGGGATGCTAGTGGCATCTAGTGGGTAGAGACCAGGAATACCGCTCCATATTCAACAACATAGTATAGTCCCCCACTTCCCAACAAAGAATTATCTGGCCAAAAACTTTGGTAGCTTTGAGGCTGAGATACCATGATCTAGATAGTGTGAAGGAAAAGTAAAAATTGACCTTTCTGACATAATGTCATTCATTTGTGGATAGGGTTGCCTGGTTTAGAAAATAAAAATATAGGATGCCAGTTAAATTTTCATTTCAAATAAATAATTTTTTTTAGCATAAATTAATTGAAATTTAACTGCATATAGGGGCGCCTGGTTGGCTCAGTCAGTTAAACATCCGACTTCAGCTCAGGTCATGATCTCGCAGACCGTGAGTTCGAGCCCCGCGACGAGCTCTGTGCGGACAGCTCAGAGCCTGGAGCCTGTTTCTGATTCTGTGTCTCCCTCTCTCTCTGTCCCTCCCCCGTTCTTGCTCTGTCTCTCTCTGTCTCAAAAATAAATAAATGTTTAAAAACAATTTTAAAAAAAATTAAAAAAAAGAAATTTAACTGCATATCCCATATTTAATCTTACACCCTATTTGTGAAGCAGTCAATAATTATAGACAATAGCATTTGGATGCACTTGTGAAGCTCTTACCATTGTATTTGTCTATCAATGCTGCATTTAACACATCTCAGTCGTATATATGCTTCACCTAGACATAATGCAACCTGAGGTATAATTTTGGCTCAGAAAATAATTGTGGACAAAGATGGCCATTTGGAATTAGCAAAATTAGCGATAATTAATAAAAGCAGCAAATTTTTCTTGACGAAGAAGCATCTCTCAAATATTCAGATAACTTTCATTGGAAATAAGCAGTAGTTCCATGAATTATGATGAATTCCATTACAATAGAGTTTATGACAGTTTGTGATCTACATAATTTGGCTAAATTTGTATGATCGTGATGAGTGATACCACAATGGAATACCCCTCTTTCAATAGTTATTATATAAAAATGAGATAGATGATCAGTATTAGTTGGAACCTCCAGACCACATCAGAATCCTAGAGGAGCTATTTCTAACACTTGCTCTGTGAAACAAATATTCATGTTTTCCTGGTTCTTAGGATTTACATGTTGCTGTTCTGAGATACCCTTTACCTCTTTTATGACTGGAACAGAATTTCTTGGGTTTTGGAGACTGTTGGATCCAGATGGCTCTAAGCTTGGAAGACTACCTTGAAGAGATCTGGCCCAATTGCAGTGATTCATCCTGGAGGCATTCAACCATGGTGTGAAGTCTGGTCCCTTTTCCTCTGTGGGACAGTGAGGAGCGGCTTTGCAGCTCTAAGACCCTGGAGAATCAGCAAAATTCTCCCTCACAATGGCACTGCGGTCCAACCTCCCTCTGCTTATTCTGACTTCCTTTCCTTCGCAGCTTCTCACAGAGCTGATCCCAAGAGATTTCTCAATATAAACCTCCTGCTTGAAAATTCCCATCTCGGGATATGTTTCCCCTGGTGGCCAAATTAGGGATCAGATGTGTTGTTTCTCTGTTGTCAAAGGCCCTGACTAGTAAAATGTGGAACTTTGTATACTTTTCACTGTAAATTTTTTAGTAAAATGTGTTCTGTGTGCATACAGACACAGACACACACACACATACACGCACACACACACGCATTTTTGTTTGCATGTCACAGAGACACTTCTCTGTTTTTATTGAGTGTAGAAAAGAGGTTTGAGCAGGTCTTTGTCCTCTCTGTGTAACAGGCAATAGAGGATTTTAACCTTCATTAGATTTCCCAGTGAACTAAACCCTTCTTATTGTGTGTTAACCACATGCTTCATGTACTTTACCAGGCACTCTGTAAGATCCAAAGCATGGATGGCCCAAATAATAATTGAAAGAAAAAACAAACATTTTCATTGTATTATTAATTTTATTTATGATAATATATTTATGATGTCTTATGGTTAACAGCTGCTTTCCAATGCTCTTTCTCATTGTGCTCTCATAAAATCATGGGAGCTGGCGAGCGTTACCCTTTTCCTTTACAGAAGAGTAAAATGAGACTTGGTAAGACTGATTATGTGGCCGAAGATTACCCAGGTGACAAGTCCTGGAACCAGGTGGCTCTGGACTTCCGGTCTTTCCACTGTAAACCCAGCACAGAACAGGCTACTGTAGAATTGAATCTTCTGCCAGGCTGGGGACTTTAGAGCTGAATCTGTTACTGAAGTGTGGAATGTTTTTATTTAGGGAGTGGCAAGGATGAGATAGCTGGTGTTTGAAAAGGGAAAATAAGACAGGGCAGCTTTGAAAAGGCTTAATTACATGGCCAACCTTAGCATATAGAATGTTATAGGGCTATACCAACTGACAGGCAATATCTCAGCTTACGAGCCAAGACTGTGACAAACGTGAAGCACAGAACATGACATAACTAGAGATGATCTATAGGCCTCATACCTAACAGGACTCCATAAGTATCTGTAGAAATAATCAATGAATAAATCTATAGTAGGTGCACAGATCTAGCCTGCTCTGGCCATCTGGTGAGGTCCTGTGTCCTTCAGTGTCTAAAAGAGTGAGTCTTATGGATGCCCATATTATTACACAATGAGGTATTTCTTTGGCATCAATGACTTGAGTCTCCTGGTAATGGGTCCACAGTTGAGTCTCAAAGGTACAGGGGTTATGCTGCAATGAGTTGTGTGCAAGGAAGTGACATTGGCACTGGATTTATAACATTAGGGGCAGTTTTGGGCAAGGCACTCAGTGCCCATGTGTCCAACATCCTGCCCAGAGCATAGACCTTCTGGCTGCTGGGATAGAGCCACTCCCATACACACAGATTTGTCTTGCCATCACTTCCATGTCACAGAATTCCTTCGTCACAAAATTCTAAGCATTAGCAAACTCACGGATTTCTTCTTTTGATTTACTCAGATTTAACTATAAGATCCTTGAAGACAAGAAGAATATTTAAGTGTGCTGTCGCTTTCATATACCAGTTACTTAATACATCTCTTTAAAAAGGTCTAATGTGAGGTGCCTTGGTGGCTCGGTCGGTTGAGTGTGTGATTCTTGGTTTTGGCTCAGGTCGTGGACTTACCTTTCATGGGTTCAAGCCCCGTGATGAGCACATCAGTCTCTGTGCTCACAGTGTGGGACCTGCTTGGGATTCTCTCCTTTTCTCTCTGTCCCTCTCCCACTTGTGCTCGCTCACTCTCTCGGTCTCTCTCTCAAAACAAATAAATAAACTTAAAAAATAAACTGAAAAGGACTACTGAAACAGAACTAGGTCTTGAATAATTGAAAGAATGCAGACAGTAGGGACCAGTGGAATAAGTGTCTGTGATGACTAAATGCAAAGTGGGTTTGACCTGTACTGAACATGGCATAGGAAATAATCTGATTGGAAATCATGTAAATGGTAAAGACTTGAGGGAGGCAAAAATTAATTAGGGAACATGTGACCATATAATAGAGGGTTTTGATCATCAGAAAGAGGGTTCAGGGTAGTTGGACAAGAGCTCCAGATTAGTTACTGGGCAGAGCAACCATATTAATCAGGAAACATGTGACTATGAAAGGGAGCTTTAGGAAAAGCAATCATTGGTTTTAAGTAAAATAAGACAAGTCAAGAAATATCAGCACAGAGCACCCAAATACTGTGGGAGCCATTTATTACTAATGAAAAGTGCATATTATAACATGCAAAAGGCAGAAAATGTTTCCTGTTCTTTAGCATTAAGTTCCAAATTTCACATGACCCTTCTAAAAAGCTACAATTCAGTGCTATGAGATTGGCTACAGTTTTATAAAGTATATGAAATCTTCAAAAAATAGAACATAGCTCTGACTAATAAATCTTCAAAGATAAATCAGAAGAAGACCTGGCACATAGTTAAGCAAGGTCCTGAAATGCTTCCAAGTTCCTTAAATTGTCAAGTATTCAGCCACCCAATAATTTCTGATTTATGCTCAATTTTTCAAAAGCATGTATTTTTGCCTCATGGTTAAGAAAAGATAAATGACTATGTATTTTACAATGATGTCTATTAAAATTAGGCTTCCAATGATGTCAGATAAAAGTCTCCTTTCACTTCTAGCAGAAAAAGGCAGATCTGAGATAAAGAGTTCATATGATTTATGTTTCAAGGCAATCACATAGCTGTGTATTTTGGTTGGCATAATATTTTGTTGACAATTGTTAACAATTTATACCATATCTATATAATTTAAAATTTTCTCTTGAAATGGGCACATGCTATTTTATGTGTCTTCTCCCACATGCATATGTCTGTAACTAGTGATCAAAACACTTCTCTTTCCCACTCAAGTGCTAACCAGCCCTGACGGTGTTTAGCTTCCGACTAGCTTCTGAGATCACATGAGATTGCACACGTTCAGAGTAGTACAGTTGTAAATGGTGAGCAGAGTAATATATAGAACTATATTATACACCTGAAACTAATATGACACTGCACTGTATATTAATTACACTGGAATTAAAAAAAAATCCTCTCAAGGCTTATACTATGCTCTTTATTCAACACGCCTTCTGCAATTCAATAGATAGATGATGTGGTGGTGAATTATCTGAGTATAATCTCAAATATCTGAAGTTTTCCCTTGAGTCAAGCCATTGAACAATTCCCTGCACATCCTGTATCCTTTATCTTCCTGTCTACATTTGTATCATTTCAATGTCATTATCAAATACTACCTGACCCAAGACACTCCCCACATCACTTTCATCAGACTAAATTTCTCATTTATATCTCCTCACTCCTATAGCACTTCGTGTGAACATTTATTGTACTGTTTGTACAAACTTGCTTGATATTATCAGCAATTTATAAATAATTACTTCATCTATTAACTTATGAGTCTCTGTGATATTAGAGAAGTGGAGATGGCAGATTGATTTTTAATTTATCACAGTGTCTTAGACATCCAAGTTGAACATCCTAAGCTATCGATAAATATTTACTGAATTAAATAAAATGTTTTAAAGTCAATTTCAAAAATTTTGTTTTGAAAAAAGTATTGATTTTCACAGAAGAAATCCTGTCATAGATATGATTTCAAGAAAAATTGCATATAGTGGACAGCAAGAGATCAAATTATAATTCCTGTCACTTGATTTGCACCCTTGGCAAAGTTTCTTTGGGCACACAAAACACTGACACTGGATCCTGCAAATTTTTGTGAGTTTCCATCTTGAAAATATCTGATAGTTAAAAGTGACTACCTGTGGATATTACTTTTGCCATTGAAAAAAATAAAAAAAAATTACAATATCTAATTTTCTTTTCTTCAGGTCAATGTGAGTACCGGCTAAGACAAAATGAGTGGAACCACAGGTATTATAACATTTGAAGTTATTGTTAGTACTGTTTTCCATTTTATGATCTACTGTGTTGGATTAATCTTCCTTGCCTTACACATATTTTAAGAAGATTAGCATAACAATGGTCTCTGAGTGTTTTATAATCTGTAAATCGTGCTTATGTATATTACCCACACAGTAGACTTGGAAGGATGGCACCATCTACACACTCCTAAAAAAGTGTTATAAAACAAAAGTTTGATATCTTTTCTGTGTGTGTGTATTTTGTTTTTCCTCCCTTTTGTCCTGAAAAGTTTATATGGTGGCTTCTTTTGAGTTGACTTTATTTGTTCTTCATAATACTTTATTATTATTATTATTATTATTATTATTATTATTATTTTAATTTTTGAGAGAGAGTGCATGAAAGAGAGTGGGGGAGGGGCAGAGTGAGAGGGGAACAGCGGATCCGAACCTGGCTCTAGGCCTACAGCAGTGAGCCCTATGGGGGCCGGGGAGAAGGAGGGGCTCTAACTCACAAACCAGGAGATCATGACCTGAGCCAAAGTCAGATGCTCAACTGATTGAGCCACCCAGGGCCCCTTTTTCATAGTCCTTAAATATGGAGCAACAAGTATGGAAATATATAGTATGTAAATAGAAAATACTTACCACATAATTTCTATTCCAAACAAAAAGAAATGGAATAAATAGAATGACTCAACATAACAGCCGCCAGTCATCATCATCCCTTGGATATTATCATTGAGAAACAGGTACTGGACTACATCTATTGTGTTTGAGTAACTACAAGATCTCATAGGATGAATAATGCCTCAATGCTGCTCTTGACTATCTTCAGAAAGCTGCACATTTGTGTAAGCATACCTTTCTAAAAATGTTAAGGTTACTATTGTTCAAAATGGAAGAATAATTCCAAACCTTTAGGCTTATTGCATACATCATAGCATAAACTCGGTAAGGATTCTTCTGTTTTCCCATATGCCATTGCTAATGGTCTTTGAACAACTTTCAGAAAGTCCAAGTGATGCTCTTTATTGAGCAAAACTGATCACTCATTGCACAAAACCTTTAATTTCTGAAATAATCGATGCTTTTTTTCCGACTTTGAAAATCAACTTTTTAAATTCTCATTGCCAGTCTCTATTTCTCCGTTTGACCATTATTTGAAACCATCCTAAAATAAATAATAAATAAATAAATAAGATTAAATAATAATAATTGAAGATAATAATATAAAATAATAAGATGCTAAAATGTAAAACATAGTCCACACCACTCTCAGCCATGTCTAATTGACATTGATCCCTGAGGCAGCATGACCTAGTCCGATATCACCCTCCAGTGACCCATCTGAGGGCCCCGTGTCCAAGCATGATAGCAAAGAGAGCCCTGGCTCCAGCAAGCTCAGTGACATTCCCCAGCAGCCTTTGTCTCCAGCCACCAACATTCCCAGCTCAGCCTCAGCCTCACCCATCACCTGGTTTTCAGCTGCCATGCAACCTCTGGTGCATCTGTGCTACAGTTGTGTTTGCCTTGAGGTCATGCTTCAGTCTCCAATGGCACCCATGGTCCGATTGCCCCTTGCTCTATGATCACCCCCTGTGCCGCCCATCATCCAAACACCCAGGATCCATGTGGTGCCCGTGTCTCCTTTGCCCCCTCTGCCCCTCTGTCCCATTCTACTTGTGCCAAAAGCTTTTTTGCCCACTTGACCTTTGGCACTGGTCCCGGCTCCAGCCCCCAAGCCCACTGTGCATCCTCGCATCTCATGGAAGGTGTGCCTGCCTCCGAGACACTGAAGGCAAAAAAGAGGCTCATGGCACAAGAAGAGCTCTTCATGCAAAACAAGGTCTGGTGTTCTTCAAAGTCCAGGTGCCTAATATACGGGGTGAGAAAGAATGGAAACTGAGAAGGCAGGTGCTGGTGTTCACCCTCCTGCTCACAGATAGTCTCTGGCATCATGGAGAAGACTTATGAAACCAGCGAGGGAACAGAAGCTGCCCTAGGAGGGCATTTTCTCCAAGGATTCCAACTTACTGGCTTACTCCAACATGGCCAATGGTGCAATCATCTCCTGGCTCTCAAGGAGAGAGGCAGGGGAAGGAAGTAGGTGAGAAAAAGCTGCTGTCAGGTCCCAGCCACTGCCGTTTTTCTTCTCTTGTTCCCTCCACACCCTGCCCCAGCCCCAGGAGACACCGCCTTCACATTTATTTCCCTCTTACCAAGTTTGGAAATTCAAAGGGTCCTGCAGAGTTTCCTCCCCACCCCCCACCCCTGTAAGGATAAGAAAGCAGGACATTCTAAGTACTCTGCTCCCCAGGGGTCTTGATTTGAAGGAATTAATTTCTTGGTAGCTTATTAGGAAACGTGAGCCCAGGGAATCTTGCAGGATTCTATCATTGTGCCAAGTGGCACCTGGCTGAAAGAATATGATTGTTATAGTCACTAAGCATTCTGTATCTTGCCATAGGCTATCTAATAAACCTCTTGAACCCTTCTTGGGAAAAAAAAAAAACATATCATTTCTCTAATTGACAAACGTCATGATTTCCTGTTACTTTTCAGCTTAATATAAAGCCTTACATTGGCACCCCATGGTCCATAACATTGATTTAATTTATCTGACCGAATTTGTTTCCTAGTGCACTTGTATATATCATCTGTATCATACAAAACTAGATCATTCGCTGTTTCCTGAACACCGCTTGTGAGTCTATGGTCATAATAGTTCTCTTTCTAATTCATCATCACCACCCATCTGCATCTGTCAAAGCCGATCTCAAGTGCCATCCTCTCTAAAGATTGCTTTTGGACTTCCCTGAACTCTGCGCTGTCTCTCTTCCGAGATAGTCCCATAAATCTTTATTTTTATATTTCTCTCTGAATTTATCATAATCTAGGATTTTCAAACTGAACTTTAGGGAGCTGAGGGTTTCCTCAGAAGTGCTTCAGGCATTATGTTGGAGTTTCAGGCAGAGGAGTAAGTGAATATCGGTTTCAATTTTAAGACCCAAGCCTGAATCAAAGGCATAGGTTTGTTTTTAATATGGTGTTTTTCTGCATGACATTTATCTTTGTTATTTTTTTTAATGTTTATTTATTTTTGAGAGAGAAAGACACAGAGCATGAGCAGGGGAGGGGTAGAGAGAGAGGGAGACACAGAATCAGAAACGGTCTCCAGGCTCTGAGCTGTCAGCACAGAGACCAACATGGGGCTCGAACTCACGAGATCAGGACCTGAGTCCAAGTCAGGCGCTTAACCGACTGAACCACCAGGCGCCCCTGCATTGCATATATTTTGAAGGAAATATTTCTGTTTCTTAAAAATCAAAGCCCTCATTTGATTTATTTTGTGTATTCATTTAGGATGAATGCATTTATATCGTAAGCTTGTTAAGAGATGGAGTTCTATTGCATTCAGTTTTGCTTCCTACTCCCTCCCCAGCATCAAACCCAACCCCTGGAGGATTAAAATAATGGAATGCTATATATCCGGCTATTTTTCAGGGAGTATGACTACCAGCAACAGCATAATTCTTTAAAAAAATTTAAAAACAAATTTTTTAACGTTTATTTATTTTTGAGAGAAAGAGACAGAGCATGAGTGGGAGAGGGGCAGAGAGGGAGACACTGAGTCTGAAGCAGGCTCCAGACTCTGAGCTGTCAGCACAGAGCCGATGTGGGGCTTGAACCCATGAACCGTGAGATCATGACCTGAGCCAAAGTTGAACGCTCAACGTACTGAGCCACCCAGGCACTCAGAAACATCGTACTTGTAAGTATGGATCAGATCCATCCAGGAGAGCTGAGTTGAATCAAAAGCCCTTTGCTATTCATAGGGAGGGTGTGCAACATAGCTGTGGTTCCACATGGTCTCCAGAACCACTCTGTTTTCAAATCGTAGCCACTATCACTAGCTAAGTGATCATGGGAATTTTACATTATCTCTCTGGAAAACAGTGGGTGATGATAAAAGTACCGACTTCACACATAGTTCAGGCAAAGAAGAGGCGAGTTAAAATAACCCAAGGCTCTTGAAACAGGGTCTTCTTTTCTACGTGGTAGGAAGTGTACATATTAGTTATTATCATTTTAGTATATACATTTAGATTTATATACATATAGTATATACCTCTATCATATATTTTGTATTTATTTATTAGTGTATATTTGTCATCTTTATCCTCCCAGCATCCGAGTCCCTTTTATATGCGTGAGGATCTCTCACTTGATAAGGACCAAAAGCTGACTCCTAATACAAGACAGCGAAAGGCTTCGTATTTACACATTCTGCTTGGGCAGGCATATAACGTAAGCTCAGACAATCAGATGAGTCATTCAGTGCTTTGCAATGGGAGCTAATGATATAAACAGGGAAAATGGAGAATCTTTTTGGATATTGGTGTTGATGACAGAAGGCCTTGTGTATAATATCCAGAAGAACTGGTAATGGTGGGGCAGATTTTAGTAGCCAGGCATTGATAGCCTCAAATTTAGGAATTCATTTCAGCCTAGTTCCAGTAGCCTGGCTTTCGTTTCTTCCTAATCTTTTTCAGAGCCCATTTTTCTAGTCATCTCAGTGATGATGGGAACCACCAAATGTGTACTTAATGGTATTTACATAACAACATTATTGACATAGAATTCACATATTATGCAGCTCACTGCTTGAAAGTATACAATTCAGCGTTTTTTAGTATATTCACAGAATGGTTCAATAACCACCACATCAGTTTTAGAATCTTTTTCAGGGGCGCCTGAGTGGCTGAGTCGGTTAAATGTCCGACTTCGGCTCAGGTCATGATCTCACGGTTCGTGGGTTCGAGCCCCGCGTGGGGCTCTGTGCTGACAGCTCAGAGCCTGGAGCCTGCTTCGGATTCTGTGTCTCCTTCTCTCTCTGCCCCTCCCCTGCTCGTACTCTGTCTGTCTGTCTCTCTCTCAAAAATAAATAAATAAATAAATATTAAAAAAAATTTAGAATATTTCTCATCCCCCCCCAAAAGAAATCTTGTACCTAATAGCAGCTGCTCCCCACTCTTCCCCAGTCTTAACACCTGCAACCTTAGGCATCCACGAATCTGCTCTCTGTCTCTACAGACTTGTCTATCCTCGATATTTCATGTACATGCAATGCATGCTATTTTGTGACTTGTTGCTTTCATGTAGCATCATGTTCGTAACGTTCATCCATGTCATGGCACGTATTATTTCTTCGTTCCTTTTTTGTTGCAAACTGACATGCTATTTGGAGAACACACACTTATTTTCTACTTCTCAGTTAATAGACATGTCGGCTCCCACTTTTGAGGGTTAGTTTTGAGAGCACTCTGAGATTGGTTCAGACTCCAGGACTGCCCTTCTCTACGGCTGGCCTTACGGCTTGCACTCAGACAGCGAGCAAGTTCCTCGTCATGGCTCACCACCAAAACCTCTCCTGTTTTTGATGCCGCCTTTAGATTTGAATTTCTCATACTCTGTAGAGAATAAAGTCAGTTCCTTTGGAGAGAGAGTGAGAATTCTCTGTTCTTAGGGCCTCTTTCTTTTGCACGAGCAAAATCTCTGAGGTAGAAAAGCGAAAGTGGCCTACCTGTCTCAAAGTGAACCCTGCTGTACCGGTAGGTGCCCAGGGTGCGGTGGGGCGTGGGGGGTGGGGGGCAGCCTCTGGTATTCTCTGCTTGTCTCTTCCAGGATACAACTGCCACGACTACATGTTGGCTGGATATTCCCTGGCCCCAGGAGGCTAGGCCTCTTACGGCTGGCTTGGAACCTTCCTCTTAGGAACCCTAACCTCTCAGACGCATTCGCTTGGAGTCCAGTTTTCTAGGACACAGAGATGAAGGGCCAGGGTGAATGTTGGTGCATGCCGCTTTCAAGTTGTCATCATCTCCCTTGATTAGGAATGAGGGGCAAAAGAAAGCTTTCCTCTTAGCAACACGTGCCCAGACTGGTGTCTCCATCACGCTGAGCTGTGGTGAAGGCAGAGGGGGGGAGAATGGGCTGTGCTCAACGACCAGAGACTCTTCTGAAATTTAGTTTCTTCTTGAATTACATGCCCTTAGGACCATTTCTAAAGACTTTATTGTCTTCCCCGTGATTTTCCCCACGAGTGATTATTTCACCAGGGGACCATTTGCGTAGCTCCTCATGCAATTCTGAAGTCCTACCTCTCCGCGTCCTATCAATAAATAAATACCCCTTCTACTTATATAATCAAAATTGAGTTTCAATTTTTTTTATGTATGTATGTATGCATGGATGTATTTACTTACTTACTGTATCTCAGAACATAGCTAGTATGTTGCAACTCTGGGATCGGTTATCCAGATAGCCAGACCTGCTCCGGACCTGGCCTGTGTTTCTCACCCTCGAAAAAGGTGAACGTGAGACGTAAGTGAAGGTACGGGATGTCATGGAATTTCACCCTGAGCCTGCAAAGTTGAAGCCCTTTGGAGCATTTTCTTCCAGTGACATAGTTCATACTTACATATATGGATATATTGAAAGAAATCCTCTCTCAGCCCTCCCTTGTACTCTGCGAGTGAAGGTATGTCATCTACACTTAGTGATATTGAAACTCTTTTTGACAAGGTCAGAATTCGAATGGGATTTTGTCTTCATTTTTACATTGATAGGTACCTGCCTGTAATTAAAATTATTTGAGTTAAGCTGCATTCAAAATTCTCTAATCCCTATGAATCCCTCAGCCCTTGATATGATGTCAAAATATCTCTTCTATGACATTAGTTAAAATTTGGATGATAAACAAAAGTAATAACATGAGTATTTGTTTATTCCCATAGTACAATGCTATTCCTTAAGATGCCAGGTTTTTTAAACATAATGTTTATTTACATTTATGTATTTATTTTGAGAGAGAGAGAGAGAGAGAGAGAGAGAGAGAGAGAGCATGATGGGGGGAGGGGCAGAAAGAGAGAGGGAGACACAGAATCCGAAGCAGGCCCCAGGCCCTGAGCTGTCAGCACAGAGCCGGCCGCGGGGCTTGAACTCACAAGCCGTGAGGTCATGACCTGAGCTGAAGTCAGACACTTAACCGACTGAGCCACCCAGGCGCTCTGCCAGGTTTTTCTAAAAAGGACATTGAGGACAAGGCATTCGGGAAGTGTTTTCTCATTGAACGCAATTTAAAGTTAATTGTGAGAAGATTTTGAACCAGTCTGTATGTTGTGGTGAAATTATCTTGCTACATGAACCCACACTCATTCTGAACACAGGTTCTGGGTAGACCGTGGATGTCAAGGGCAAGGGCATCTCTCAGTGTCCGTTGTAGCTTGACACAGCGAGCCCCTTGTCAGAGGTCTCTATCACCACCCATTCCTCATGGTTAGGTGACAGTGTGATAGAATGAAAATTCACCCGACCAAAGTCCCACATCTTAGATGTTGTATTCTAGTTATTACTGTCCCTGCGCTTTTCCCACTAAGTGATAAGCTCTTTGTGCTCTTTGTGGGCAGAGACCCTGTTTTATTTGATGTCATGTTTTTAGTTTGCATCGTAGGATATTTTTCCCAGATTTTTTTTTTTTTGTGGTAAGACAAAAATAACATAAAATCGACCATCTTTTTTTTTTTAAGCCAATGACTTTTTGTTTGTTTGTTTTTGTTTTTGTGTGCTTTTTTTCATTTGAAAGAGAGACAGAGAGAGAGCATGAGTGGGGCAGAAGGGCAGAGGGACAGAGAGAGAATCTCCAGCAGGTCTCATGGTCATCATGCACCCTGATGCAGGGCTCGATCCCATGACCCTGGGATCGTGACCTGGGCCCAGATCAAGAGGTGGATGTTCAACTGACTGAGGCACCCAGGCATCCCAAAATTTATCATCTTAACTACTTTTAAGGGTATAGTTCAGTGGTTTTAAATACACTCATAATGCTATGTAAACGTCATCACCATCCATCCATGTAACTCTTGCATCTTGTAAAATTGAAGCCCTACACTCATTAGGAAATAATTCCTCATTCTTCCCTCTCCCTAGCTCCTGGCGACCGCCATTATACTTTTGTCTCCATGATATTGGCTTCTCTAAATACTCACATAAGGACGATTGTACAGTATTTGCCTTTTTGGTGCCTGGCTTATTTCACTCAGAGTGCATCCATGTTGTGGCATGTGTCTGAATTCCCTTCCTTTTTAAGGCAGAATAACATTCCATTGCATGTATATACCATGTTTCACTTATCCATTCATTTGTGGATGGATTTCTTCCAAATTTTAGCTGTCAGGAATAATGAATGTTACCATAAATATGCATGTACAAGTATCTGTTTGAGACCTTGCCTACAATTCTTTAGGGTATATACTCGGAAGTGAAATGGTTGGATTCTATGGTCGTCCACTATATTTAATTTTTTGAGAAACCACCATACCATTTTCTGCAACAGCTGTCCCATTTTTGCATTCCCACCAACAGTGCGTAAGGGATCCAATTTCTCCACAACGCCAACAAAACTTGCTATTTTCTGTTTTTTGGTTCGTGTTTTTTATTTTGTTTTGTTTTCTTTTGATAGAAGCTGTCCCAATAGGTGTGAGGTGGCATCTCATCGTAGTTTGGGTTTGCATCACTCTAATATTGATTGCAATGAGCATCTTTTTGTATGTTCATTGGCTATTTGTCAGTTTTCTTTGGAGAAATGTCTACTCGCACATCATAGGATCTCGTATGTGTATAACCCTCTACAAGTGAATAAATGACTCCTTAAAATTCTACTCCTAATTTGCTGAATAGAGTGGTGGAAAATTTTCTTATGTCTGGTCTTTACATGCCAAGA
This sequence comes from Prionailurus bengalensis, assembly GCF_016509475.1. Taxonomy (NCBI): domain Eukaryota; kingdom Metazoa; phylum Chordata; class Mammalia; order Carnivora; family Felidae; genus Prionailurus; species Prionailurus bengalensis. Next base: position 183,512,756 of record NC_057344.1, on the reverse strand, counting down.
GTGGAAGAAAAAGGTATGATTCAGTATAGAAGTCTAATATGTAACTCATGTGGCATTTCAGTGTGGGAAATACATCCTAACCCGCTCATTTTCTTTTTGTATACTTAATCTCTCTCTTACCTATGTAAAAAAGAACCGCTTTTTTTAATTATTTGATCACCATCTTGAGAAGTTACGCCTGATACAGACTGCTGATAAAGGAAAAACCCAACTTTAAATCAACTTTTCTAACTTTACCAAGCTTTTCCAGAAGGGAAGAGCCTGTGGAGTTTTGCCATAACATTCTTCCACGACGCTGTGTTGATCTCAGAATGTCTTGTGCCACTAATCGACTCACAAAACAGCACTCTGTATGACTATATCTGCTTTGTACTCTTTTCACTATTATAACAAAGGCATTTCTAAAAAAAAAGTATATTCAGTTATTTACTAAATCCATGTATATTTGTTATATGTTTTTGTTTTATATTGTCTTTTTACAGAAAGAAAATAAGGTTGTTCAACCACTGCTTATTTTCTCAATTTGTTTTTGCTCATATGTTACTGCCCAAAGAAGGTCTAACTATGCAGACTTTATTAATATTACAGGGAAGTTTTAAGGGAATTACTCTATTTGCTTAAAACATCCTGTTTAGATCATAAATTGTGCAATGTGCCATGAATTTTACACATTTAAATATCCAGCTAATTTTCAGGGTGATTGTAGTCACGTAATGTTCTTCCCTTCCTGGTCTTTTTTCAAAGTCTGTTAATGTAGAAAGATGCTTTTTAAATAATTATCACACGGAACATGTTCCATTAGCAGGATCAAGGTGTTCTGCTTCTGTAATGGAATAATGAGTCTTTTCCCAATTTGTAGGGAAGGAAAACACCTAATGGAGACATTTTTTTTAACTTTATGTTTTTCCTCCAAATACGTTTGTCTTAGAACATTGACCCTTATTGTATGTTATTGATCTTGTATGTGTGTAAGATGATATCTGGTTTGCCTCAAAATTGTGTATGTGGAATTTAAAGATGTCTTGTACCCAGTATCTCAGTATTCCAACGGCCTTCCACAAACAGCACTGTGACTTCCAGCTGCTAAACCAACTGAATAATTCTGAGAACCACTGGTCTAAGTACTTAAGGAAAACAAAGGAAAATTATAAAAATGGAAAAATGAAGTTAATATTCCTGAATAGCAAACCTTTTTGAGTGCTATAAAAGGTGCTAACCCATCTAGCGTATATACTAAATCACTCACTGAGTACCCTTAACAATTTTCCAGTAGGAATTTTTTTCTTTAGAAATTGCCAGCCAAACAGAATGGATATTAAAGCTTAGTCCCTCCTTGTTTGGATGAAAAGGCTCCTTAGGAAGAACCTTAACACATTTATAAAAATCTCATTTACCAAAAGTAATGGCAATTCACATACAGAAGCAAATTTTATTTGAATATTTACATTAGAAAAAGAGGCTTATTTTGATAGCCATAGTGCTGCAGAGGAAGAGATGGAAATTTACTTTCAGTGTTGGGGATAAGGATTTGTTTCCAGGCTGTAGAATTAAAATTGAGAAAGAGAGAGAGAGAGAGAGAGAGAGAGAGAGAGAGAGAGAGAGAGAGAAGGGAGAGAGAAGGGGGAGGGAGAGAAGAAGGAAGGAAAGAAGAAAGGCAGGAAGGCAGGAAGGAAAGAAGGAAGGAAAGAAGGAAGGAAGGAAGGAAAAGAAAGTCAGGTATATAGAATTACATGGGATGGGAGTGCTAGAATATGAGTCATTATTATCCATATTGCACAATAATGTCTAAACAAACAATTTTTTTAAAGATTTTAAGCATTCTCCTTTTATTAGCTTGATTTTCACCCACTATTTAGAAGATTCTAAGGAAACAATGTCATTATTTGCATAATCAAGAAATAGAATATTCTTTTCTTTTCCACAAGTCACCATGTTTGACAAAGACATATACTTTCAAAAGTACAGACATCTGTAGAAATTTCCTTATAATAGGGAATGCCAATAATATTAAACATATTTCTGTATTTATTTGGCATCTAAAATAAAGGTTTCCTTTCGTATGTAGCATATTACTTTTTGAGAACTTTACTGTTACTATTTTACTATTAATGTCACAATTAATAATTAGTATTTTTTTCTATGAATCAATTCCACCTATTACTCTATCATATTTAAAAAAAAATAACTTGAGGTTAAATTGTTCACCTCTTATGAATAGTTGGTGTTTCTTGGATTTTACCCGAGCATGGTCAGGGATATCTACCTTTGCTTTCCATATGACACCATTTCTTTGTGAATGAGAGATTTACAAAATTCGTTACCCCAATAGGTAAAATGGGCCATTGTCATAGACTCTAGGTAAATATTAGAGGCGGCTATGGTGTTAAACAAGCTTTCATGCTCAGTGATCTTCCTCTTCACACCATCCAGTCTCCCTTTATCACAGCACGATGTGCATCTACGCAATGAAAGTCATGGCCGTCTTGCTAAGATGTATTGTTTGGGGTCACGGAGCAGCAAGAGCAATCTGGAAGAGATTGAAATCTGCCTGAAGAAAAATGATGCTAGATTCCGAAGAAAAGCATCCATGAGGCTATTTCACAACTCAGTGTTTGAAGGACCGGAATTAGGCATTACCACCATAGGTCTTCACTGGAAGGTTTTTTGCCCTAAAATCCTAACAGGGATCTAATTTTTCTTCAGTTAAATGAGAAATATTATAAAGTGTTACATGTGTATCTAAAGTGCTCAAACAATATCCAGAGAGGTAACTAAACTTTGTATAATACTGAAAAAGCCGTGTCAGACTATCAGGTAAAAAAGAAAATTGCTTTGACATCTTGTTACTTGGTCTCCAAAATATTAATATGGTCAACGGGGGGTGCCTGGGTGGCTCAGTCCATTAAGCGTCTGACTTCAGCTCAGGTCATGATCCCACAGTCCATGAGTTCGAGCCCCACGTCAGGCTCTGTGCTGACAGCTTAGAGACTGGAGCCTGCTTTGGATTCTGTGTCTCCCTCTCTCTCTGCACGTCCCCTGCTCATGCTCTCTCTCTGTCTCAAAAGAAAATTAAAAAAAGTAAAATATTAACGTCGTTATTAACAAATAGTTATTTTATAGGCAGACGCATGTTCTCCCTGACACTTTTCCCATCTGCTCTACTGACTTTTGTACAATTTTCTTCGATACTTTCTCAACTGTTTTGGCTTTTATTGTACTGTCAGACAAAATAAAGACTAAATAGAAAGTCACACTGAAATCATGCTCAGGTGAGAACGATATGGGAGAGAAAGGATCATCTGGCATATTCTGACAGGATCTCAGAGCATGCAAACCACGCTTTCCAACTGTTGGGAATCCATGGTTTTTTCAAGATTTCTGTAGGTAAGTATAACATTCTACTAATTATACCTAAAATGTAACTCAAGAGCTTTCTCTCATATCATACAGTTTTTTTTTTTTAATGTAGTTTGGGGGAAGCAAATATAAATACTTCCTATTTAAGCATTGTCTGAAAACATTGTGTGGGGAGATATGTACATAAGAGAAATTTTAGAGCTAAAAAACCCAAAGATGCTTTATAGGAGAAATGTTAACCTATAGAGACTCTGCAGACGACTGTCCAAATTCGTATTTGGGTAACAGAAAATTAGCTGAATCTTTTCAGCTTACATACTGTAGACCCCTCATAAAATTCTACGTTTTCTCTGCAACATGGAGGGTATGAAGACATTTATTTTGTGACCGAAGCAGGCAAAGATACAATATTAAAATATTTGTTCCAGATTTCAGAATTCCGAAATATTTTTTTCTGAACAAATGCATTCATGTTGTAGTTGTTTGAATTTATTATCTATCCTTTACGTCATTGATCAAAGAAGTGAGGGATACCACTGTTTCAAATTCTTGATCAATGCTATGACCACTTCACCCATGTCGACTTCACTAAGAGCAGAAACTTCTCTATTCTAGTTTTAGCCTTGTTCCACGATTAATCATCCTGCCATACCAACACAATAGCAGCTTAGTTTAATTAGCTATATGGCTTTACAGACAGCTGAATCAAGACCTTCATTTTTCTGCTTAGGATTTATGCCCTTCGAGAGGCAAGTTTTCTCGAGATAAAAATATTCCTGGCCATTGCAAGAAAAAGAGCATCTAGACAAATAGGAACAAAAAATATACATAAAGCATCTCATAATTTCTTTTAAAATCTTCAAATGCTGATCGAATGAACACAGGTATGTTAACCTTAATTGATTAAGACATTAACTGAATTGTTATTCAAGCAAAATTCTTAAACTTGGTTGGATTAGCTACTGCCATCATTTATATTTAGGGATATTTGAGAAAGGAAAGAAAACACAGGTAGGTCAACATGCGTTTGGAAACAGTTATCCATCTACTGAGTAACTTTATTGATGACCCATTATTGTATCATGTATGTAGCTACCAAAATAATACACAAATTATTCTCAATTCAGCAAGTTATTATATATATGAATGGTGACAAAATGACAACAGAAAAACAAACAAATGCTGATAGATATAACATACAGGTTATAGGTAACTACATATGTGGACATTATATACACACATATGTGATCTCTGTATGTTATGCTATGTATATGACCTATAAACGTAATGATTTTAAAACATTAGATTAAGCTTTTATATCAAAATTTCACAACCATTCAGTGCTTCTAAAACTTTTGATTTGACGACTCCTTTGAAAACAATGGTGACAGCGATGGCCCCTGTTCTTCAGTTTGTTTACGGCGGTGACTTACTGATAAATCTTCAAGCTCGCTATATCCAAAGCTCATCCATAGAAACTCCAGATTAATAACCTCCTGATTGAATCGCTTGGGAGACAAGATGCAGAGTTTATGGTGTTTCAGTAATAGATGTGCTGGAGATACCGTCGTGCTTCTCAGAATTTGAGGGTTGTCACTCTCTTTCTCTGTAGTGTGGCCCAAAAGGATTTGATCTCGGTCTGTTATGCCACCTTCGAGAAATCCAGGGTCAAATCAGTACTTGTCTTATGCAAACTCTAAACTGCATAAAATAAAACCTCCTCCTACATGTTCCAGTCAAGGTTTATAATGAATTCTTTTTTATTTTTCTTAACCAGAAATCCTTCCATTCTTTTGCATAAAATTGCTAACCGAGGTCATTCTGATTTTTCTTGGCTTGCCCAATTCATGTTATTTGCCTGGTTATTGTTTTTATTGGACATTATAAAGAACATGTTCAAGTCAATTTGTACTCTTAGATAACTCGTAAATCAGGATATGGGCAGTTTTTTTTTTTTTTTTTTTAATGTTCTCTCCCTGTATCTGATCTTTGTCTTGCTCTAAACCACATTGTTTTATCCTTCCAACGTATTCACTTTCCCCTTGCTGGTTATTTGCATGGATTTAAAAGCATTTCAGCCTCTTGCCAAATCTCTTTTTATCTTAGTTTCTCTCAACCTTAATCTATTTTCCTGTACTAAGTCTGTAATTCTGCCTCCACATTCTTTTATTCCCCATGAACTTATCTCTAATCACAGGCATTTTTTTTCCTGCATAAAACTTGAAATAGCCCATGTTACTATTCATTCTGCGTGGCTCTCACAGATTCAGTAGATCAGCATTGATATTAGCATTCTGAGCCACACAGACCCATTTTCCCAGCCAGCAATTCTTCCTACAGGTGTCTCAGCCGAAGAGAGAGTGTCTGTACAAAAGTTTGTCACTGTTAATACGTTATTTTTTTAGTCATTTGCGGAAGATATCATTTGCCGAGAGAACAAATTGGACTAGATTGCAAGAATTTGCTACTCTTTCTACCTGAATCACTTGATTCTAGGTTTTGTGGTTTTGAGAAATACATAAACCAACAATTCTGAACACATCAAGTACATATTGGTCTGACTCTGGCTTTGTTTCTTCATTCTGATTCGACTGGCTGCAGATTTACCCTCCTGACAGAATTCTCATAGTAGCAACATGTACAATATCTTTTTTTTTTTTCTCTAGAACTTTGAGTTTCACCTCATTGCCTAACCTTGCTCATTTTTGTTAAGGAGCAGAGTGCTGATAACAAAACCCAGCTTGTTAAAATTAGGACCGTATATCTCAATGGCAGTGTTTCTAATAGATAATTCCTGCTCTTGCATTTGCCAGAACCCTGCATTGACCTTCTAGATGCTACTGCTGTGTTACATAAGCGTGCCTCGCTTCTTTGCCCAGCCACCTATGAGTGCACATATGATCTGTTTATGTGGACCCCTCACACTTCATTCAGCTGTTTCCCCAGAGCCGATGCAGTTACAAGGTAGGAAGATACATTCCAAGCACTGGCATACTGAATTTAAAAGACCTTTGACTGTAGGGGCGTCTGTGTGGCTCAGTTGATTAAGCGACCAACTTTGACCCAGGTCATGATCTCAGGGGTTTATGAGTTCAAGCCCTGCATCGGGCTCTGTGCTAACAGCTCAGAGCCTGGAGCCTGCTTCAGATTCTGTGTCTGCCCCTCTGTCTGCCCCTCCCCTGATCACTCTTTCTCTCTCTCTGTCTCTCTCCAAAATAAACATTAAACAGTTAAAAAAAATTAAAGATCCTTGACTGTAAATATGGCCACTTGGAAACTAGCGATGTCTCCATTTTTTCTATCTATCTTGTTGATATGTGTGACACTCATGCTTTCCTTAGTCAATTATCTCCCCTCTGCTTATTCTCCCTGTTGGCTCTTTGGCTCTAGCATCTCAGTTGCTTTCTATTTCATTTTTCTTCTCATGTGACTTAGGCTTTAGTGAATCATTCATTCATTCATTCATTCAGTAAAAGTTTAACAAACCCAGTGCCTGAACGGCTCATAGCATTGGGGATGCAAAGGTAAATAAAACAGACACTCTCACTGATGGAACAGACCATCAAAAGTAAATAGATAAGAATTATCATAAATTTATTATCACAACAGGTGTCAAGAAGGAAATAAAACGGCATGATGTGATAGAACATAGAGAATGATGAGAGTGTGGAAGGGAGCCAACTTACAGTGTATGGTCAGGACCAATCTCCCTATAGAATTCTTTAAACCAAAACCTCGATGAAGTCAGGAGGTGAGCTATTCTAATATACAGGAGATCAGCGTTCCAGGAAAGGAAAGAGAAAGCAAAAGCCCTGTGGTAGGAAAGAGGTGAATTGTTCGAAGAACAAAAAATCTGCGTGACAAAGCAGAGTGACTACATAGAAACATGGGTACACAATGACTCTGCAGATGTTATCAAGATGAAAGATGTTGTAAAGACCTTGTGAGATGTAAACGCATATTGTATTTTATTTTTGATGATATTAGGAATCAAAAGAGAATTTTAAACAGGAAGTTCGGTTGGCTGCTTATGTTTACAATGAGTATAGCCAATGACAGAGTCCAAGAGAGAAATGATGATGTCTTGGACCTGAGTAGTATTAATGACATTAACAGAAATGGACATGTTTGGGTATACTGGTAGGCTTAGCTGACCTATCATCCTGTGGTTCTTTGGCATTTGCCATTCATATCTCAATATTACTTTATAACTTTTACATCTCCAAAAGATATCCAAAGGTTTTATTTTATATTCAGAATGATCCCACTAAGATGTTCAAGTTGCCTTCAGGGGCTAGTTTTGACTGGGCGGAATATGATTATTTAGGAAAGGAGAACAACAGCCACAAACAGCTACCATTAGCAGTGAGCGAACCAAATAATAGGACAATGGGAGATGTGGTTGTTGGAAAGAATCATTGGAGTTAGCAATAAAAAGACCAACATTATAAAGAAGGAAGTAAACACTGTATAATGATGGATGACCTTGAAAATGACTACACAATATTTGACTTTGATATAAAAGATGCTATTGGGGAAATGCATTTTAAATATTACTTTCTTAAACCAAAATAAAGAAGATCTCCCAGAATGTAAAACACATTCCCTCTTGGCTCTTTGTTGCTTATAGCATATACTATGTAAACTTCCGCAATCTACCTTGTTCGCCTTTATTGGTTGTTATTCTGAACGCATGGCTTATGCTTTTCTCACACTTGATTTTTAAACTATTCTTTTAATATATATTTTTTAATAAAAGTACTTATCTTTGCGATCGCCCCTACTTGGAATGTTTTCCTCTTGTTTAGCCAATTCTAAAATTACTATGTCAAGTACCTCTCCAAATATAACCTTTATGAAAACTACTTTATGAAAATTCCTCTGTAATCCCATCGCACTTACTATACGTGTTTAGTTTAGCAGAGTCTAATCTTTATATAGATAAGTTTATATCTCTGTCTCTTCCACTGTTAGAGGCTGCTGCTTGAAACCATTGCTTTTTCTCCTTTACACACTGACTCTACAGAGCAGGAGGCTACCAATAAATATGTGGGGAATTGAATAAAATCCCACTTCGCATAACCATAATCTAACCACAAACCACAACAACTGAATTGATGTACAGTTTGGACTGAAAACAGGAACGATTGTGTTATGGTCTTCCTAGGGTGACCCATCTTGATGGGCTAGATGTGTAATTCCACAGGGGCTACAGTTATGTTCTCATGACACGCTTACTTACATGTTCTTGGTCTCACAAAATAGTGCATCATGTGCCTTAGAAATTGTATCATCATGGAGGCCAAGCCTTAGTAGATACTTTGCTAGTTGTTCCCCTGCATTATGTCAGTGAACCCCACAACATTGGTCTAGGTAGATAATTGCTAATTCCATTTTGGGGAGAGGAAAATAAAAAAAGGTGAAAGGGGTTAAGCAAATTTCCTTAGGTCGTACAGCAGGAAAATATAATTCCAGATCAGTTGGACCCCACAGTACTTGCCCTTTCCTCTGCAATTACACGGAGACATGTACATGACATGTACGTGTAAGTGACATAGAGAAGTACAACAGCATCTGGAAAAGGGTAGGCATGCCCATTAAGTCTCTGTTGCCTGCGCTAAGAGACAGAGAGACAGGCCTGCGCGTTCTACTTACCTATAAACCTGCGCTTTTTGGTAGGTGTTAAGGTTTGCTGTTGGCCAACCACTAAGGGGCGGTGATACACAACAATCCACTCATTGTGGCTCTGGGCAGTGAGTCATGGAAGCTGCAGGTTCATTGCAAGGAAAAGAATTGAATCCTCGGTTTTATTTCTCAGTCGAGAACTGGAGCAGAAACAAAGCAAAATGCTTTGTCTCCCTCCAGGATCTAGTTATACCTTTTACTAAGACAAACACATCACATTCAATTCTTCTCTCCCACTGCTGATGAGAGAGAAATACATTCAAAGAACCATCCGGAGCAGCTAGATTACTCTCCCAGAAAAATAAACGGTAGCTTTGTTTACAGAACTCTGTCTCATCTTTACCCACTGCCCTGTGCTCCTAGAGGCAAGCACGTTAACATCTAGCATGAAAAGAGAATCGTTTCATGGCTGACGTCTAAGATTCCAAACGGGCTATAATGTCTGAATGCTCAGCCCCCAGCAATTAGTGTCCTGGTAGCTAATGTTCCCGGGCTCTATCAACTCCAGATACTTTGCATAATATCCTCAGATATTGCTTTTACGCTGGGCAAGCCTGGATGCAGGGAAATTGCTATTAGAAAGGTTGGGGGAAAATCCTTGCACTGGAGTTGACATGCCGTATTGATCTAGTTTGAAATCCATCTATTCCTGAGACAGATGGGGGAGCTCTGAGACTCTCCATCCAAAACTTGCAACAGCTTATTGCTGCTGCTGCTGCACATGCTGACAATAGCTACAGTCTGAAAAGCAGGGTTTACATGCCTGAAATAAATTGTTTTGATTAGAACCTTTAGGAGAGAAAGTCATAAGGTACAGTTTTATTGACTACTTGCCAAACAACACAGACCCATGCACTGGAAGCTTGTTTTGCTCGTGTAAGTCAAGCACCAACTAGGCTTTTATTTTCTAAGGAATTGGAGTATAATATATTATCATTTACTCTGAATTATTGCACACATGTCATAGGAGGAAGTAGGATTAATTCTCGAGTATTGCTGACCTCTGTGTACGTGTCTGTTTGTTTATGACCTTGTTTCCTTGCAGCAGGTGTATCCTAATTTGGGGTAATGAAGGCTGCTTTGATTACTTGGTAATCCATAAGTGTTGTGGCCAACAAAGTGAGCTCAAAAAGCTGCCACGGGGCTCTAAAGAAACAAATTGTGAAGAGAATAATCATATAACTAGCTGTATTAATAATGCCTTCTCTCCTTTTCTGCCCTTCTTCCCTGAAGCATATTTTTTCTCCTGCAGAGAGCTTCCTTTTAAGCTGTTGCTGTTTTTCAAAAACAAGACAATTCAGTGCAATCAACCAAACAAAATTTGGACAAATCGTTGTAAAATGCAAAATTAGAAGCCAGCATGCTTTTTTTTTCCCCCTGAAGCTGGACCTGTGTTACATTATCCCCCAAGAAAGCTATTGATGGTGATGCTCTTTTCCCAGCAACGTGCATGGAGATTACTTTCTTTCTTACTTTCTTAGCCTGTTTATATGAGTTTCAGAGTTGGCTATTACAGGTAGAATTTTATCGTGTACAAAGTTTATCGAATTAATGCCTGTGACGACACCTTCTTGGTCTGTTGTGCCTACACGAAAACAAACATCTTGCTGAGAGAGAAAATCGTGTGTGCATGTCTCCATACATATGCTTTTATGAGAACACGAGATGAATGATAGGAATAAAAGGAAACCATATATATTATCTATTTTATTATAGACACTATATTGCATGTTTCACACATATCATTTCATTTTATGTCAAATCACTCCCCCAAAATACAACTAACAAACATATACTAATGTACCTATTAAGCATAAACTTTGGTTAATCAATCATCCGGTATTTACTAATCCTGCTACATTCTAACTTTGTGTCACGTTAATTAATCAATTAATAAAATGAATGTAGAACATAATGACTTCCTCTAGGATTTTATAATCCATTCAAGAGATATGAATCATTGCATTTCGTTGTTAGCTCAGAAATGCTAAATGTCAAATGATTATAATAGCTATGTAATAAGATATCAATAAGGGCCAGATATTGCTGGTTGAACAGAACAATAATTTATTTCATACAATAAATGCCTATTAAAAAAAGGACACGTATTAATTAAAGTGTCAACAACAGTATATATGGCTAACATTTGACCAATAGGTCTCCACGTTTCATAAATTGTTCTTAACATGTGCTGACACCACCAGATTCTAAAGTGGTGAGATCCAGGGTCTCAATTTTTAATAACTCATTTGAATGACAAGTTGCCTAGCTCTCAATTTATATGCTGCAGGAGAGCTATAAAGGTGGAATTAAATCTGCTAGAATCCGCACCTTGGATTTTGGGGGTTAGCTCTGAAATATAGGACCACATATTGTAAATTTCATCATGCAATTTGCATTATCAGAAAGTCACAAATGCTAATTGCAAAGTGCTTGCCATTTTTCTGAATGACGCGAACACAGTATTGCTGTCATTTATACCACGGAGATTTTTACCATCATTATCATTACAAGATAAAATGATTTCCACATGAAATTTGTAAACATTTCTTTATATGCCAGAAATAAGAGGTGTGATTTAATGGGGCTCACTTCTCCAGACAACTCATCTCATTCAGTTATGCTCTGAGAATGTGAGGCTGTCGGATGCTGCAGGGATATGTAGTCAAGCACACGGAAAGAGTTAAATGTTGTTCCTGTGCTCTTAGCCAGGAGGGTCATAAGCATTGCAGTAAATGGAGCATCATTTATTACCTCTGTCTCTTCCACTGTGTTTTTGAGAGGAAGTATTGGCACTTACTTTGCAACAGATTTGATCTTCTGTTCTCTGAGGAAATGCTGTCACTGGTATTATTTACTCTCTGAGCAACAAATCCTCATAAATTATAATGGTTCTCCAGACAGCCATTTGCAAATTTAATCAGGGATGATTTCCTTGCCTTTTTCAATTAGCCCCAAATTGTATTCAGGCACTGTAATATACTAAGTCCTTTTCTATGTTCATTCCAGAAATATGACTGCAATAAGCTTCCAATCTAAAAGAAAGGGTATAGATGAAGGCACATCTAGCGTATAGCCTATTTAAAAAAAAAAAAAAAAACACGTTACTCTTTTTGCTTTAAAGTATATAAGTACCGCAAAAGATTCTAGGTCACCTGTCTGCCAAATCACTGTATTGCTTCTCAAAGACAACACGCACCGCCCAAATAGCCAATAATCATAGGACATTAACATGAACTAAAGCCTTATCCCTATAGCACAAAGATCTAAATTTGAAGAGAGAGCTTAATTTGTCTTCTGCCTCCACCATTTCCTAGGTATATGCCCACGAGGATATTTCAGCTTCTCTAAGATTCAGTTTCTTCACCTATAAAATGGAATAATGTTAATACATCTCTCACACAATTTTTAAACGATTACATGATATCATGGAAATAAATCATGTAGAGATTGAGATATAGTACTCAATAAATAATAGCTATTTTAAACAGCTCACCTCTCCTTTCTTTTGAAATGAAATAGCCAATGTAACCAGAACACATTTCAATAACTACCCAGGATCATATTAAGAGTTGGGATAGCCTCGGGTTTTGAACATGTGTCTCCAGTTTTGGATCGCTTTTTATTAAACTCTCCGCTGCAGCAGTTTATATTATATAGGAGACTCAACTGTAGATAATTCCCCGAGCAGTTTGCTCACTGTTTAGCGAAGGTCCTACCATTTTATCAAGTAATGATATAGAGGAGTAGTGGTCGGTCACCTCTGGATATTGCCTTAGAGATTTCAATGACAATTTAAGCTTATTTCAAACTGTTCTTACATTTGGACATGGCACTCTTGGACACTGATGCTGGATGGAGTTGAGATGCCTCAAAAATAAATACTCAGCAAGTCTGGGGTGCCTGGGTGGCTCAGTCGGATAAGGGTCGGACTTCGGCTCAGGTCATGATCTCCCAGTTTGTGAGTTTGAGTCCCGAGTAGGGCTCTGTGCTGACAGCTCAGGGCCTGGAACTTGCTTCAGATTCTGTGTCTCCCTCTCCCTCTGCCCTTCCCCTGCTCATGCTCTGTCTCTCTCTGTCTCTCAATAATAAATAAATGTTAAAAATACATACATACGTACGTACATACATACATACATACATACATACATACATAAAATACTCAGCAAGTCTGAACGGATGTTAATAAGCTAAACAAAGTGCCCTGAAGCAAGGGCCGAGTGTAGGGGAGCCTCAACAAATTGAAAGAATGACATTTCTATTCTAGAGGTGGAGCATGAGGAGAGGGTTACATGGGAGACACCAAGGGAATATGTAAACAGACTAAACAGGTGGACTGAAAGCCAAGCACACACAACTACACAAAGATATTTCTTTTTAAACAATGAGATTAAATGCTGGTCAAAATTGTGATGGAGACAATAACAATGTTCTTACAAATAAAGGTAATAATTTATAATTAAGTGGGAGTATCGGTGACCCTCCCAAATTTTATGGATTTCAAGATTTAGGAAATCAAATAGATGAACTTTTTAGAAATAGGCCCAAGCCAAGAAAATATTAAATATGAAAAAATGTTTACAAAAAAAGTCATTAGTTTTAACATGTCACAGTATCACACAAGATTAAATTGGGCAAAACAGTAAAATAATTGCATTCTAATCTTGTGTCGTTAATTTTGGCTCTGGGATTTCATTATATTTTGACCCCATCTTATCGATTAGGAAAAAAATGTAACATTCCATCTTTATCTCCGTAAGAAATGATCCAAAATACACAGACTTTTAATGTCTGAAGTCATTTTTTTTTTAATTTACGAAAAATACGTGTTTGTAAGTAAGTACGTATTTGTATGCGTGAGTTGAGGAATCCTGGCAGGTATCAAAAACAGTATGGGGAAAGTATAGATACATGAAGAATTAGAGCCATCCTAACAAATAACACTTATCTTGCCTAGATTTTTAAAATTGATGTCTTAAAGAAAAACGAGACGGAGCCATCTCATCTACTGATAAAGACTAAGCTGGAAAATGTCAGTTGGTGTTGGAATAATGGGTTCTGTTGAGTATCCCCCAACACAGGATAGATACAAAATAGAATAGAGGTGTCACTCCACCCCCGTGGTGCCCTTTGGTCTCATTACAACTTTATGATTCTATCTCAGAGACCTGATTCTTTTTAAATCTTTACCCCCCATTACTATAGATCCTGGAAGGTTTACTACACAATCAAGAACATAAAAATAGGTGATTCTTTACAGCAAAGTGGAACAACATCTCAATCATTTGACCCAATAAGAACTAGAATGTTGCCTCACATATCTTTCCATCTCTAAGTCTGTGGTACGGCAACATCGTTAGCATCAAGATACCATCCATTTTTCACTCAGCTTAACAAGTACCTTCCAGCCGTATTGCCCGTGCAGCATTTACTTTGCGCTGGTAGTTTACCCGAGCAGTATGGATGTGTCCCATCTGTTTAACTTTAATTAGCTTTACACATACAACATAAAAGATGATTTCTATATCTGTCACACTTTTGCAATTTAATATGACAACAAGTTGAATAAATCTTAAGTTCTTCACCTTTGTGTCTGTTTTACACTTTTCGTAATGTTGAGCATTTGAAACTCATCGTCTCCACTACTGAAAAAAAATATATATATAGGTACGTAAATATTCTATGCCAGCACTGTTTTGTTGTCTCTAGTCAAAAATCTCACCTGAGGAATAACATATTTTTATTGCAGTTACTCTTAATCAAGTGGCATAGGCTATGTTCATTGCCTTCTGAAATCCATCATCTCTCTTTTTCTCAACCTACCAAGCCTGGAAGAGAAGCAAAGGCCCATGAGGACGGACTGTAGTAAGGACTTTTAAATGTCCTATTTTGAATAGCCCTGTCCCTCCTCTTGGAATATAACTATCAAAGCAGACCAAGGAATCTAGAGTTATATGCCTACCTGTTAAGCATTAATAACAGCTAAAACATTTATTCATTACTCTCTCCTTTTGTAATAAAGTTAAAGGAATACTCACAGGAGAAGGTAATATGAAGTGATTGCTGTCCTATCGGTATTTGCTCTAACAGTCAAACAAACTGAAACTACCCAGTTGAAATTGAAAACATTCAGATAGTTCATCTATCTCATTCCAAATATGGATATGTTTAGAAATCTCAAGAGATTACTGTTATTACTATTGTTTATTAAATTCTAGTAAATAATAATAATAATAATAGTAGTAGTAATAATAGCTCCAATAGCATAAAATGTGGACCTCTCGCTATCACAGGAGGAAGATGAACTTTTTTCATGGGTGAGGTTGAGAGCAGATAATTAACAAATGTGATTCAGCCTTGTTCTCTCTCTCTCTCTCTGATACACCTGCTAGAGGAAAGAACATATTGCACCACCTTCCTGAAAGCTTTACAGGGTCACCATCCCATGGAGAAGTGTAAGTTTCCATAGCGCTTGAAACTGAGTAGACAAGTTCAATTTCAGGGTATGATCCTCACGAGCCCGCAAAGCTAAAATACTGAAAGATGATTTCTCTAATTTAGGCTTTATCAGCATTCTTAATGCTCTTTTGATCTCCATCTGTCTGATCCTTTTGTCTCTTAATTGATTCCAGCTATAGCGTGAAAAAAAAATGATATTTATTGTTCCCCCTCAAGTTGCAACAATAGCTCTTTGAATTTTACAAATTAGTATTGCTCACAACTCCACTGAATTATGATTCAGTGTTTCATAAGCACTTAATTGTTTACCTCTATAGCAAAGTTATAGTTTTCATTATATTTATAATAGATTTATTAACTTTTCATTACTTAGATTCAACTGGACATTAACACAATATCAAACAATGATCATAGACAGGAGACTTAGCGAAAATAAATCTACTGCAGAAGAAACCAACTCAAGTAACATCTAAATTTATGGGCCGATTTGCAAGCAAAGAGTGTAAATTGCCTTTTTTATGTGATTTAATTATGTCTACTTCCAGGTAATCATAGTACTATCAGATTTTTAGTGGAAAGAGTACCAAGTTTTTAAATTCTTGAATATTATTGGAGATGCTCCATTTTTTTTCTTATTTTTTTCTTATTTTATTTCTAGAACTGTTTAAAATCATTACTCTGGTATTTCCTTGATTTTTCATAAATGCATTCATATAGATAAAGTGTCTTCTGCATAAAATTTTGATTCCAGAATTTATCTGGGTACAAACCAATTTCAAAGGATCTTTAATGTGTCTTTTGCTTAATACATTAATAAATGAAACATCAAGTAGTGAACTGATTATCTGTAGCCTTGAGTGATTGCTCTTCCTTAAGAGCATATATTTAGGTACATACATCTTGACTCTCCACCTTTTTTTTATCTATTACTTTTACTACATTTTATTTTACTCTAAAATGAATCTTATCACCATCCTCCATAACCCCACCCCCCCAAAAAATAGGAGAAAGCAAGAGAAAGAAGAAAAATTTCCAGATGCCCTTGACTCCCTCTTGTATTTTTTGTCCTTCAAATATAAAGTGATACATTATCTGTAGGCCAAGTGCTTTGAGTTCATTTCCCATTTATAAAAATCCAAGCATGCAAATATCCCTGTGCTCTCAGAAATGCAAGCTCAATTTAAGCTATGTCACTGAGGAACAAAGGCAATTAAATTAGCCTTCCCTGTTCTCCTTGATGCCTTTCTCCTGACCATACCACTTTACTGATAATTTGTCTCAAAAATCATGTCAAGAGAGCTCAAGATCAAACTCATATGCTACTCACCACCATAAGCCTCACTTCACCTCGGAAACAAAAAGGTTTGGGTAAGACTGACTTCCCTATTTGCTTTCCACTCTGATGAAAACTTTCCTCAGGAGCCCTGGATCTCTTCACTGACACTGATGTGCTCTCGCTCTGAACTTAAACTTTCATTTCCACTTTAAATGTCATTGATGTGACCTTCATTATGGAAGCCTAGTGATTAGAATTAATAAACATGTTTAATATTACCATCAATTTACTTTTGCTGATAATTATCCTTGCCCATCTTCCAATTTTAAACCTGGAAAGGACCTTAGAATAAAGAATAGATAGAATCACTGTGTCATTCCATGACTGGCATGTAATCATTTGGTAAGTTAAAAGATTCAGTGAATGCCCTGAATGGGATATGGGAATGGCAGCTAAATTGCAATTAGTGTAGTAAACAAGAACAAGAATATAATTTTAAAATCCAGAGTGGGAATCACGAATGATCATAAAATTCTATTCTGAGAGTTTTGTACTTTAAAATGTTGATAGTCCAGATTCTGTGTAGACTAGTAAATACAGCCAACCCATAGCAGAATGCTTCACACAGTATCAACATTTGTCGATTGATTTACCCACAAGTTTTTGGTGACTGACTTTTTTTTTATCTTCCCTAAATAGTTTGATGAGATAGATTTTTCCCATCTCTCAGTATGAGGGTACTTACATGTCTTCTCTGAAGTCTCAGAAGCAATTATAAAATATGGAAAATATAATCAAACCCACCAAGACATACTTCTTTATTGTAAAACAAAGCTAATGCACAAAGATAAGATACACATAATGATATTACTCTGTGTATTTATGTCTGAGAAACCCATTATTTTCTATTATATGATTTTATGTGATTATTTGTTTTTTTTTTTTTTTTCTCTTTAGGACTAGCAGAGGCAATGCCCCTTGGATGATCATGGAAAACCATCATTAATATTGAGAATCTATAGACATACAATGGGAAAAAAATGTGAATACAATTCTAAGCATTGCTTTGAGTTGGATCAAGGAATTCTGAAATGCTTAACTGTCACTTTTTTAAAACCTTTTTGAACCAACCTGTGCAAAATCGCAGGAAGAAATGTCAACCGAGAGACACTGTCCATCAGAGTTTGGCATAGTACAAGCGTCTGATAAATATATTAGAGCCCCAAGGGAAATCACTTAAAGCATTGACACTTTATATTTTTATACTTATGCTAAAGGCAAAATGTTAAATGAAATTTGTGCTGGTGTCTCCTTATATCTTTACAAAGACCTAAATTCTTTGGGGGGGATGATGAAGCTGAACAACCAAGAGAGTAGAAACAGGTATTTAATGATGTCCTAAAGAACAAGAATGGGTTTCTCCAAGGAATCACACTACTGTATTAGATCTCCTCTTCCCTTCTTGCTCAAACGGGCTGTTCCTAGTGACATCAGGAATAGCTCACAGTTCTGCTCACTGTACACAGTTGGAAAAGAAACATCGCTAAATTCTTCTGCCCTGTCTTCTGAAGAGGTCATTCTTTCAAGGAGTAGCTTTAGGAACTCACTTCTATTTGGAGGAAATGAGTTTTTGTTACTTGACTACCTGTTCTCAGAAATACCTTTAGCTTGTCAATAGGAAAGGTCCACTTGGGGTTCAGTCAATGCATAAAGGAGGTTTTTTTCAGTCATGGGAGATTCTTACCTTTCAATAGAGCTACTTTCCCACCTTTCCTTTCCCAGGCAATTCCCGGGCTCTCCCTTACAGTTACATTGTTTGAAAACCATTACCCTTAGTAATGGTATGAGGGTTGTGATCTAAAACTTGACTGTAACCATTTCAAAGTGCTCAAGTTAGTGGTAATGCCACCTCAGTGACTAAAGGAACACCAACTGAATTGAAATGTTCTCTTGTTAATGGAAAAGAAAAATAAAAAAAAGAAAAAACCAAAAATAAAAAAAGGAAAAAAAAAACCTTCTACAACTTCAGGGAGAATAAGCAACAATGACTCTCACAATGCCGAGAACAGCAGGGAGCTCTCCTGTACGTACATGTTGAAATAATCATGCCTTGGTCATGTTGGGTATGAATTTCTATTAAGAGGTGACTTGGGTCTTTATGCTGTAGGCTTTTGGGCTCTCAAGAGGAATAAAAAAGGCCTCTCTGGGAAACCTGGGTACCATTAGATAAAGGATATCTAAATGGCCTGGGGTGGAAATATGACACATTTCCTAATATGTCAGAACAGAATCAGAATCTGACATTAACCTCCAAATGGCACTAATTCAGAAACCCATTTTTAATCAACTTGGCTATTTCCATATGTCTATTTTTATATCTCTTGCCTGTCACCCTAATTTAAAGTCACTTTGACAAGGGTGCTATTTTGGGTTTCCATTTCTAGTCCCTCTCTATGCCTTTTTGTTTTCTGACTTTTTAATGTCAATTGTAATCCCAACTAGATATGAGAATGATAGTATGCCAGATTGTGCCTTATACACAGTTGGAATTCAGGAAATGCTGGCTGTTTCTTATAAATATATAATTCGTATCATTCTTGTAATTAATTGTGACCTCACGATTACAAGAGTAGCTTATCTGACTCTAGATCAAAAGTCAGTATTCTGGAGGGATCAGGTCTCTTGCTAGAGACGAATAGATGCTTTAGAAACTG
Source organism: Prionailurus bengalensis (assembly GCF_016509475.1). Taxonomy (NCBI): domain Eukaryota; kingdom Metazoa; phylum Chordata; class Mammalia; order Carnivora; family Felidae; genus Prionailurus; species Prionailurus bengalensis. Next base: position 183,493,265 of record NC_057344.1, on the reverse strand, counting down.
ACTGAATATTAATCGATGGTGATGGAAATTTTAATGAGTGGTAAAATAATGATACTGCTAAAAGGAAGCAGATAGTATCTTTTAAGTTAAATTTTAGATTTTTACATAATAATAAATTATATGCTACTATTATCTACTTGAGGAAGGAAAAAGTACACATACACACACACATACACTCCATTTTTTTTTTAATATTATTGTTTAGATACAGAGTGTCATGTAAGACCCGGGAGTTCTATTCCTTATTGAAAAATCTCTTCCTATAATCTTTGCCAGTCTGCTTCTAAAACGAGTCAGCTTTTAAATTGTGTTGTCAAGAGGGTAAATTTCTGTACACAGATGAAGCTGTTGCATTAAGTTCAATAGCCATTCTTTTAAAATGAATAGTTTACTAGAGTTGTAGCAACTCTTCAATTTTCAAAAATGCATATCGGTGAACTTTCTCATTTTTATTTATGGAGCCTCAGAAAAAATAATTGCTGAGTTATAAGGCACAATAGCTATGTTTCAGATTTATAGAGCATGCATACATCTTTCAGAATGCAGAACTCTTGCGCAGTATGATGTGCATTGGGCATGCATCAAAAAGAATTTCCAAATTGTATATTGGCATGTGGAAGGGGAGGGCGGATTATCAGTGATATCGAGATATTAATTATTCAGTTTCACTGCCATGCATTATGAATAATGTATATGGCATTCAATGGCAAAACAGCAGGTTCCCATCAGCATGCAATATTCTATAAACAAGTATAGGGACACCAGAGCATTGGTAATATAATTAATTGGTACTGGATCTTAGTATGAAGGCTTCATCTTCATCAGGACAAGTAGGACAAGACTGGGTTTTCATATGTCTCTGCTGTTGGCCTGGCAGGTAGCATGAGATAGAATAAAGTTAACAAGGCCAAGTAGATGAATTCTGTCGGGAGAGAGAACTTAGAAAAGTTTTGAGCAGTGATATGTGGCAAACTGAGGTAGAGAAAATGAACTTTCTTTCCTTTTTCTTTTTTTTTCTTTTTTCTTTTTTAGTTCTTTTCATCTTCTTACACGTTACCAGTAAATGTTTGCCAGCATTTACTTAGCATCAGAAAATCAGACGGTAATGGCGACAGGCGCAATTTCTGGGGCGATTCAGAGCTTATTCTGAATCTCGCTCTGAGATCCAGGAAAAGTTTCTTCTCTAATCATTTTTCACTGGAAACACACTTTGAAAATATATTTTGTATTCAGTCTTTGTTCTTACAACATTATTTATTAAAAATTTTCTTGGTCATGGGGCGCCTGCGTGGCTCAGTCGGTTAAGCGTCCGACTTCGGCTCCGATCATGATCTCACGGTCCCTGAGTTCGAGCCCCGCATCGGGCTCTGTGCTGACAGCTCTGGAGCCTGTTTCAGATTCTGTGTCTCCCTCTCTCTCTGCCCCTCCCCCGCTCATGCTCTGTCTCTCTCTGTCTCAAAAATAAATAAACATTTTTAAAAAATTTAAAAAAAAAGATGGTTACAGAGAAAGCTCAAGTTTCAGGCAAAGCAGTTTATGACTCCGTCTTTAGAACTCATCTCTGGGGAAATTAAAGACAGGAGGGAAACATGGACTGCGAGAACTAATCAATCAAACAATAACAATAAAATACGAGTCACCAAGTAACAGCGCAAATCAGACAATCACAGGAAGACAAATTGTGTCTTGGTCTAGGGTATTTAGACAGTGCCTGGCTGAAATCTGGAAAAGAAGACATCTGGAGGGAAGAGAGCCTGAAGGAAATGTTTGAGGTTTCATTCCTGTCTTGGCTTCTTCAGAACAAAACCCGACAGCAAGAGCCTGGAGTCGTGAGGTTTGTATCTGTGCATTGAAGAAGCCCGGAGTTGATGAACTGAACTGAATGCCACTTGGATTGTTCCTTCAGCCCTGACCAGGAGACTTTCCTGATGAACTGACAGAAAATGGGAATGATCAAACTGGCTAAGATTGTCACAAGAAAACAAAAACAAAAACAAAAGGTCTGACTGGAGCCATACTCCACCCATGTTAACAGACAATATCTGATAATCCGAAGGCACCTCGAACCGCCAGGCCAAAAACTACATGTCTGAGGAGGACAAACACCTCCAAAAAAATTTGACCAACGGAAGGATTTGAGGCAGAATTCTTGCAACAGACCATCATTTTTAAGAAGAAAATAAAGGAAGATGGCAAAAATAAAAATAAACAATTTGAGATATAACATATGAAAAATGTAACGGTTAAAGTCAAAACGGAATATGTGGGGGATGCCTAGGTGGCTCAGACGGTTAAGCAACCGACTTGATGTCGGCTCAGGTCATGATCTTGCGGTTTTGTGGGTTCGAGCCCCACATCTGGCTCTTCATGCTGTCCGCCCGTGAGCCACGGAAACTGCTTGGGATTCTCTCTCTCCTTCCGCCGCTCCTCACTCCCACTCTCCTCTCTGTCTCTCTCAAAATAAATAAATGAACTTAAAAAAAAAAAAAACAGAATACATGGAGATCATAATAGTAAGGGTACAATAAAGAAGAAATTAGTGGATTGGAATATTGGATTGAAGAACTCACAGATGACTTAAAAAAAGATAAAGGTGGAAAATATATAAGATCTATAAGGAAGCTTAAGACATATAAGGCCAAACTATAAAAATTAATAGTATTTTTCTGTACCAGTGATAAATAACTAAGACATATCACAAAGCCCTCGTAATAAAAACGGAGCCATTTGGTTGCAAAAGAGATAAATAGATAAAATTGATTGAAAGACCTAGAGACAGAACCATATGTATATGGACATAAAATGCCATAAATATGTTACTGCAAATTTAAAGGACAAGGGCAGGTTGTTCAAATTGTAAAAGTTGACTCAAAATATGAACTCAAACTGAAGCTGTATGTATCTTTATGTAGCACCAGGTATCTCTTATTGGTGAGTTACTTAAAAATGAAAGATAAAACTATAAAGGAAATGTAGAAAATATTTTTGCCCTAAGGAGAATGAGTTCTTATGCAAACTTTCTCTCAGAAGCCTTTTTGAAAAGGATTAATTGAATTACATCATAATGAACCACTTCTGTCAGTGAAGAACACTAAAGACAAAATTTGAAGGAGGCCAGAATGAGTGATGGTATTTGCGTATCCAACATTGGCAATGGTTGAATACAACCGCCTCTCAAAAACAGAAAAACACACACACACACACACAAAAACAAACAAACAAACAAAAAAAAACCCGCAAAACCCCAAAAAGTTTCTGTAAATCAACAAGGATGAAATAGCAATTCCAAGGAACAAATGAGCAATATTTACAAACTGTAACTTACAGAAGAGAAATACTGACCTGTTGATAAACAGATGAAGAAATGCACGAAGTCATGACAAATCAGAAGCATGGAAATGCAAGTAACAATGAGATATTAGCTTATTTCTCTGGAAAAACTTTAAAAGCCGAACAATCCTATGTATAGGTATGGATATGAGGATACAGCAACTCTCAGGGCTGGCGGTGGCGCTGTAGACCGTGGAATTTATTCTGGACAAGAACCTGCCAGGACACAGGTTACTCTTCCACATAAATTTTGTCCTAACAATTCTTTCTCCCGGGAATCCATAATGAAGAATTTCTTACACAGGTCCAGAAGGGGCATTAATTAGGATATTCAATACAATATTCCGAGGGTGGTAAAGAATTGTAGGCAATCGAGGTGCCCATCACCTGGAGAGAAGAGGGAGAAATGTAATGGATGCACATCATGTAGCAGGAATACACATACACACAGCAGACTATGGTTGGATCTTATAAATAGAGCTCTGGGTTGCAACAACAACAATGAAACAGAACTAAAAAAAGAAAAAAGAAAGAGAAAAAGAAAAAAAAACCCGGGAGATGCAAAGCACATCACTTATGTAAATTTAAAAGCTACTTGCATATATTAATCGATATGTATCTTAAAAGAACACAAACAAAAATACACAATATACATGTTAGAATTTTTGTCTCTAAGGAGAAATGGAAGAAAAACGTGTAGTAAAGGAAACGAGAAAGGACGACAGGAAGAAGGAAAAAGGGACCAGTGAGGGAGCTCACAGGGACCGAGAAAGAAGCTAAAGAAGAGAGGGGATTTGAATGGACCAATAATGAGGAAGTACCATGAGTGGTATGACTAGTTCCATTGTCTTTATATGAGGTTTTACAAAAAGGAACCAATAATTTGTAGGAGAACATCTCTCCTTTCAATGAAAGATGCACGCGCAAATATGCGTCTTATTTTGTACAAATAAACCCTAGACTTATGCTAGGTAAACAAAGTAATGGTGTAGAAAAAGATGAAATCAAACTTTCTCTTCCTGAAATCTCAAGACTTCAGTATAATTTAATAGCACATTATCTGACAAACAGTAGATGTTTAATATTCAATTAATGAAATCATTGATGCCATAATTAGTTTAAAAGAAAAAAAAATAAGTTTGTTTTTTTCTTTTGAAAAAGGTAGAGTAACATTTCAGGGTCCACAGCTGGACACCTATCACCCAATGTCTGCTGGGCAAGACTCATTCCGGTCTCTTGGTATGTGTTGTTGGTGAACCAAAACTAAACAGGGCTGTACGTGAGACCTCAGGGCTCCAACTTAAAAACCCAACTGAGTCTGGGATCCAGTCAGGTCCGATTTGGGCCTAGGTCCAGTGCGAAGACTAAGTGAATATTACATAAGGGCTAATTGTTCATAGGAAACTCAGAAGTCAAAAAAGCTGCAAACATTGGTAGACAGGTCAAGCACTTAAAGGTTGTTAGAGTACTCAGTCCTCAAGAAGACTCCTGTGCTAGGTCAACATAGGTTTTAGTTTTGGCTCTGGGAAATCTGAGCTCTAACTAAAAGAAATGGCACACTTCATATCCAAATTGTATAACTCACCATCTTCTTGCATGGCTATTCTTTTATGTTTAAGAACTGTAGTCCTGGAAGCAAAATGGCAAAATTTTACTTAAAATAACCTAGAGATACAATGGCCATCATGGGGAACATTCCAATTAGAAAGGATCACTCATTTAAGAAATGCACTTGAGAGCAAGGGATCCCAAGTTGAATAAACAGAATGGAATGCCTACTTTAATTGGTATGCAGAAACTTCCAAAAGACTTCAAGATTCCAAAATAGCTTCATTAAAAGACTCCTTACAAAAGGCTAATGGAAATTTAAATACACAAGAGGTACCTAAAACAAAAGATCATAGGACTAATGTGACTCCTACTATCTCTCCCCTCATTCTTTTTTACCTGACTACTCAAGTTTTGCTAATTCTTTGCCTGAATTGCCTTTCTACTCTGAAGAGACAATTAGGCAGTTACTTTTTAAAATAAAACTACCTGAGGTTACAGATAAACTTCTTCAGATATCCTTCACATCTTGGTCAAAGATTGAATTAAGAGTTATGGTTAAAGAATTTCCTAAACCTAAGGAAGAACCCCAAACATTTTTTGAAGACTTTAGAGTTATTACAATTATTAGAGATCTGTGACCCTGGGCTTCCAGATCTTTGTCAGCTTGTACACATGCTGGTAGGACCTCAAGGAGCCCAAAAAAGGATACAAGAAGCAAGATGTCATAACTTGATGGTTGATATACAAGGTCCTTGGTCTTCAACATCTCAGAGGCCAGAAGAAAGTTCACAAAACAGCAGTTGAACTTTTACAGGCCATTTTGAGTCTTTCCTACCCACCCTGATTGGTCTATTATTCAAAGGTGCAAAACAGACACATAAAAATGTATCTGTGACATTCTTTAAAGCCCATTTGGAAGCTCTTTTCCTCTGGCATTCGGGGTTCCATACCATAAATAAGGTCACACAGCCTGCTGTGGCTGCCTTCTTTGTAAATGGATTATCTCCTAAGATGAGTGGATTGATAAAAAAATAACAATAAAAATAATAAGATGGGAGGCCATAGGCCTGATTGAACTCAGTACTATGGCTCAGCATTTTGAAAGAACCCTGGAGCAAGATGGAAAAGAAAAATCCACCCCAGCTACTAGCTACAAAAGCTCCAAAGCCAGAGATCCAAAACAATACCTGGGCCTTTTACAGTGCACTTCCCAGGGTTCTATCATCAAAATATTGGTCCCCAGATGGTCTCAGATGTTATCAACTGGGACACGGGAAGAGAGACTGTCCTCAAAAGTCCTATGCAGAATCTTCTCCAATGCCCTCATACTTACCTCCAGAGGAACATAAGGGGATATGGGCCCCTCCCACAGCTGATGAAAATCTGAGGAGCTCTCACACTTCAGATGGATTCATCTCCCAGCACACTATTACCAGTAATTCCCTTAAACAGCCAATGGGAAACACAAATTAAAATTAATTAGAAACTTTGCCAAATTTTAGTTGATACCAGAGTTACATTTTCTACTTTAAGCCTTCCCTTCATAAGGTAACATGTCCCTTGGGAAAAAAGGAAGTTTCCATAGTTGGTATATCTGATAAAGTTCAGGGAGAATTTCTCTCTCAATCAGTACAAATGACTCTGGGACCTTTTCCTAAAAAACAAACAAACAAACAAACAAACAAACAAAAAAACATTCTTTTTACCATGTAATACAGTCCTGGTCAATTTATTAGGTAAAGATCTCATTTCTAAATTTAAAGGGCTAATACATTTGCCTCCAAAGGAGACCTCACTTGAGAATTTCCTGATCAACTTGAACTTGATCTTTATGGTCCTTGCAGTCTGTCCTTGACGCAGAAGAGGAAGAACTCCAACAAATGTTCCCTAATTTAATCAAAGTGCCCAAAGATCTGTGGGCTACTTCGTACATTGACATTGGAAGAATAAAAAAGTATGGAAACAATAGATGCAGATAGATCCAACTAAACATTTCCCTAAATTACCTCCATATCCATTAAAGTCTGAGGCCATACAAGGCCTTACACCCAAAATGAAAACCTAATTTCTAGGGGGGCAACCATTCTCCACCCTAGCCACTGCAAAGGCTCGGATCTTGCCAGTCAGGAAACCTTATGGGTGGGGTGAAGATTTGACCAGAACCTGAGAGCTATTACCAAAGTCGTCATTCTTGTTTTCCAGTTGTCCCAAACCCAAACACTCTTCTGCCCACCAAACTCAAAATTGTTTACTGGTGTAGACCTTTATTCAACTTTTTTCAGCATCCCTGGAGACCCCAACAGCCAATATCTGTTTGCCTTTACTTGGAAAATTTGACAATATACCTGGACAGTTATGCCTCTAGGGTTCATTGAAGTCCTTTCTTATTTTTTCTCAAGTACTTCATTGAGATTTAAGTGTCCTCTGTTCCCTGGGAAATCAATTCTTGTACAATATGTAGATGACCTTTTGCTGTGCTCAGTTACCAAAGAGCATCCATAAAAGATTCTGTTTATTTGCTGCAACAGTCAGCTAAAAAGGGACACAGAGTCTTTAGGAAAAAATTACAATTATTTCTAGACACTATTCATCACCTAGGTCATGATCTAGGTACTGAAGGAATTCAGCTGTCTCCAAAACAAATTAAACTAATCCAGGAATTTTCTAGACTCACAAGTAAGCCAACAGCTTTGTAAATTTTTAGGCTTAACTGGTTATTGCAGACTATGGATTCCTAACTATTTACCTAACTATTCAAAACCTTTTACTGTATTTATGCACAAAGGGGATAATTAAGGCCTGGAAATGCTCATATATGAACATGATAATAAACGTAGGACTATTGTCTTTTACGGCATATGACTTGATTCAGTTGCTCGTGTATCTGAGCTGTCTTAAGGCTATAGATCTGATGCTACAATGGTAAAGACAGCCTCAGCAGATCTGACCCTAGGAAATGACTTTTATTTGCAAACTGTGCACTCTGTCCCAAGCCTTCTTAACTCTGAATTGACTCAACATTTCTCTCCAAGTAGACTAACTTTCTTAGAGTTCCTTCTGCTTTCACCACCGAATATACATCTTAAATGTTGTAACATCCTTGATTCTGGTGTTCTTACCCTTGTCCGATGAAGGCCAGCCCTATGACAGCAAAGCAATGTTACAAGACATCCCTAAACTAATCCTGATCTAATTTTGTTTGTTGATGGGTCATACTGTAGAAATGAAAAAGGGAATTCTCAAGATGGTCCTAGTAATTAGTATATATACTAATTACATAGTACTATACTATGTATACTATGTATACTATACTATACTATGTATACTATGTATACTATACTATACTATGTATACTATGTATACTATTACATACTATATACGTAGTGCTATATATATATATACATATATATATATATATATATATATACTACATATATATGTAGTAAAGTAATTTGCTATTACTCCCCAATGGGGTAGAAACTTCACAGGAGCTAAGTTCCCCCAACAAGCTAGCTTCACGGCCTTACCTGAACATGTCAGTTATTAAAAGGATGAACCATTATACTGGTTGGTAGCTGGTACGCCTTTGGGGTTGTCCATGATTCAGGATGTTATGGAAACAAAGAGGTGATTTTTGTTTTGTTTTGTTTTACCATCCTCTGAGACCCCAATCAAAACTGGGCTGCAAATAAACGATTTTCTTACCGCATTTCCCTTAGCTTCTGAAATTGCAGTCTTTAAAATTGAGGTTCAGTAAAAGGACTCAGTCTGAGTATCAGCATATGGAATTCTCATATATATCTGGTGGGAATATAAAACATTACAACCATTTTGAATAAAAGTTTGCAGTTTCTTAAAATGCTAAACAGACCTAGGATATAAGGTAACCACTCTACTTCTAGGAGGGTTGAAAGCATTTGTGTAGACAGAGACTTGCACACAAACGTTCATCGCCTCTTTATTTCTAATAAACTTTTTAGTTATGGCTACATACAATCAAATGGATACATTTCAAAATCACTGTGGTGAATGAAAGAAGTCCAACAAAAAAGAGGACGTGTGTACAGCCACATTTACACAAAATCATAGAAAATGCAAATGAATTTAGCATAATTGAAGGCAGATCAGTGGTTATCTGGGAAAGAGGGTGCAGGTGGGATGGTAAATGGGCAAGGAGAAGAGGCAGGCATCACAAGAGGAATGAGGAAACTTTGGGGAGTAATATGTTCATTATCCTGACTTCCATGGTGGGTTCATGGGTGCAAATGTATGTAAAATCTTATCAATTATACCTTTAAATATGTATAGTGCATTGTGTGTTCATTGTACCTATATAAAGCTGCATTAGAAAAAATGCAGGGGCTCCTGGGTGGCCCAGTTGGTTAACCGTCCGACTTTGGCTCAGGTCATGATCTCACAGTTTGTGGGTTCAAGCCCCACATTGGGCTCTGTGCTGACAGCTTGGAGCCTGGGGCCTGCTTTGGATTCCATGTCTCCCCCTCTCTCTTGCCCCTCCCCAGCTCATGCTCTGTCTCTCTGTCTCTCAAAAATAAGTAAATGTTAAAAAATTAAAAAAAAAAAAGGAAAAGAAAAACTGCATAGGAACAGTATAAAGGTACACTTGAAGAAAATCACCCAATAGTGTCAGAGGGGATCTTTGTTTAATTTGAGCAAATGCACAATTAAAACCAAAGCAACCTAATTAAACCCGAGTGGCATATCTAAACTTCAGTATAGGCTTGTTACAGATCCACTGCAGGTCAATGTCTCAAAAGCCTGGAGTCCCCTGTTAGCCATTTGCCTTGCAGAGAATATTAGGGCATAAAACTCTTGACTTAAACTGATACTTTACTTACCTGTGTATTTTCACTTGCTAAAGCCCTCAGAAGCCACAGGCATAGAACTCTGTATTTGATGCAAATACATGCAATAAGTCTCACTTTCCACAAGCGAGAGATACCTTAATTTCAACCTAATTCTTCAAAAAAATATTTATTTATTTATTTATTTATTTATTTATTTATTTTTGAGACAGAGAGAGTGAAAGTGAACAGGGGAGGGGCCGAGAAAGAGGGGCAGAGAGAATCACAAGCAGGCTTTGCGTTGTTAGCACAGAGCCTGACGTGGGGCTTGAACACAAGAACCCTAATATAATGACCTGAGCTGTAATCAAGGGTTGGACGCTTAACCAACTGAGCCACGCCGGTGCCCCATCAGACTAATTATTTTAAAAACAGTCCAATTTAAACTATGTGTCTCCTTCCTATTTGATAGAAAATTCAACTTTGGCCATAGGCAGCAACAAAATATTCCTAAGAAGTTTCTATAGTTTTTGGTCATCACAGTGTACTCTTTCCTCAAAGAACCCTACAGATGCACTTCGCACGGTTCCCTTATTTCCCTCCGCTCTGCTGTGTCTCTGACTCATAAATATTTGCCAAGGAAGGGAACCATGATACGTTTCCTTTTGGAATTCTTGATACTTTCCTGGGAATTTTCAAAAGATCAGATTAAGGAGCCCCATTACTTGTGGTAACCGTAGAACACAGTCTACCCCACTTGGCTTTCTCCAATCTCCAGATTTTGGTTTTTGCCTGAAAGAAATCTTTCCTTTCTTCTCATATTTCTTTCCGTCTCTTTTCTCTAGGGAACCCAGACTGATTGCTTCAGTGGATTTTTGGTTTCAGGAAACAAATTCCAAATAAGGAGAGTGTCATGCAGACAACTTCTGCTTTTTCTTCCTGCCAAAAATGCTTCAGTTAAGAAAAGGCAGCTCAGAGCCTATTACCTGCAGGACAGAAGAAAGGAGAAGAAAAATTGCAAGGAGAAAGATAAAATGATGTCGCAAACACTTCATGAGAACAAAAAAGTTGTAGTTCCAAACTGTTTTGGTGGCATTTGCTAAAATCTTTCAGTAGCTAATCCAGTGAACAAACTTAATGAATCTGTCAATTCTCACAAAGCATCGCACTTTCTCTACATCATGAGCATGACCAATAGAACCAGCTTCTACTGTTGTAGAAGTTAGAATGTGCCAGATAAGGACTCTAAAGTGACCCTGTGAGAATTCACATGATTGTGTGAACCTGTGTGTGTGTGTGTGTGTGTGTGTGTGCATGTGTGCATGTGAAGAGAGGGAGACAGATAGAAACCTAACTGCATTGCACATGAAACAATATGCCTTAACCTACATTAATTGTTTTCTCAGATATTGTACTACTTTATTCTCACTTCAGCCCTTATGAAAAAAAATATTTTAAATTTAATATCTATTTTATTTTATTTTTATTTTTTTAATGTTCATATATTTTTTGAGACCCCCCCCCCACACACACACAGTGGGAGTAGGAAAGGGTCAGAGAGATAGGGAGACGCAGAATCCAAAACAGGCTCCAGGCTCTGAGCTGTCCTCACAGAGCCTGATACGGGGATCAAACTCATGAACCATGAGATGAGATCTGAGCTGAAGTCGGATGCTCAACTGACTGAACCACCCAGGTGTTCCCTAATTTAATATCTTTTTTAAAAATTAGGGTTAGGAAAGTGAAATGATTTGCCAAAAAGATGCAATTTATATGACAGCTGGGATTTGAAAACATGTTTCTCTCATTTAAATCTCTTAATATCTTTTTTTTTTTAATTTTTTTTTCAACGTTTATTTTTGGGACAGAGAGAGACAGAGCATGAACGGGGGAGGGGCAGAGAGAGAGGGAGACACAGAATCGGAAACAGGCTCCAGGCTCTGAGCCATCAGCCCAGAGCCTGACGCGGGGCTCGAACTCCCGGACCGGGAGACGTTACCTGGCTGAAGTCGGACGCTTAACCAACTGCACCACCCAGGCGCCCCTAAATCTCTTAATATCTTAGAGTTATCAGCAGAATTGAATTCGGATTCTGGCTTGACAATTTAGTGTACTTTTCTATAAATGGGGATAACTAATTAGGTAACTACCGTGCTTACTACTCTTAGGGGAAATATGCTCACATATACAAAAAGACTGGTAAACCCCATTTCATTGTCTTAACATGATCAATTCCTCTGATCTCCCTGGAGAAATTGTAAAAGTCTTTCCAAGCTATTTTGATGGTATATATCCTTAAAAAAGTTAAAATGTTTTATCTATTAGGTACAATTCCAGGTTTAATATTAATGTAATAACTAAACAGGTGAGACAGACTGTGAAAATCTTTCTAAAATAAGTAATCTACCTGTTGTTCTGTTATTTTTTTTTTACTGGAAAACTCTTGTTATGAACATTTTTTAATAAGTAAACAAGATCTACATATCTTAGAAGAAAAGCTATTTACCTTCCAAGACACCTAGTGAAGCAGAGTTGATAGTCGTGTGGTAGATTTCTTCCATTTGCTCCCCCAGAGCTGCTTTCCACCCCTTCCTCCCTCTGAGAATCTGACCCATGTGAACAATATAACCAGTACACCCAGGATCTCAATATTGGTTTTGTTGAGTTGGGTTTGTTGGGTCCCAGGTAAAGAAGAGGGAAAGGAGAGTGAGTTCAAGGTCCTCAGTCATCTTGTTACCTACCAGTGAGACCAACTTCAGTTGTCCCTTAAGAGACAGAGTGTTTGTTTGTTTGTTTGTTTGTTTTTGAGACAGGGTGTTCTATAAGACTCTTCCTCTTTCTGGCATTGGGAAGCTTCCTTTTCCCCTTATTCTTTCAGCCCTGGGGGTAATAACAGTTCTGTTGCTAATAATTATCAGGAATCTTGCATTATCTTTTTCTTTCAGTTTTCTATACCCAACCTTACCTGGTAATTAATTTCTGTGAAAATAAACCTTCTTCAGATTACCTTAATTTGAGTGTGCCATCTGTCCCTTGTTTGGACCTTGATTGATAGAATTATTTTGTAAACTTTCAGAAATTTGTTTGCATGTGAAAGCTTATATCCAAACATAGATACTTTTTTCCTTCACAATTAGTAGCATTCTTGACATACTTTCTTTTTAATATATGAAATTTATTGTCAAATTGGTTTCCATACAACACCCAGTGCTCATCTGAAAAGATGCCCTCTTCAATGCCCATCACCTACCCTCCCCCCCTCCCACCCCCCATCAACCCTCAGTTTGTTCTCAGTTTTTAAGAGTCTCTTATGCTTTGGCTCTCTCCCATTCTAACCTCATTTTTTTTCCTTTCCCTCCCCCATGGGTTTCTGTTAAGTTTCTCAGGATCCACATAAGAGTGAAAACATACGTTTTCACTCTTATGTGGATCTTGACATACTTTTTTAAAAAAAATTAGTAACAGGGGCGCCTGGTTGGCGCAGTCGGTTAAGCGTCCGACTTCAGCCAGGTCACGATCTCGCGGTCCGTGAGTTCGAGCCCCGCGTCGGGCTCTGCGCTGATGGCTCGGAGCCTGGAGCCTGTTTCCGATTCTGTGTCTCCCTCTCTCTCTTCCCCTCCCCCGTTCATGCTCTGTCTCTCTCTGTCCCAAAAATAAATAAACGGTGAAAAAAAAAATAAAAAAAAATTAGTAACATATCTTGTAGATTTCTTTCTACATTAGCACAATAGAGATTTATTATATTAAAGTATGCTTTAAAAAGTGTAAAATTTGGAAGCTATCAGAAGAAACAAATATTATATATAATGGAAATTCTTGTGTTCACAAAAGAGTTTAATACATGATATTTTTGTTTGTTTGTTTGTTTTCCACAATTTCAGAATCTATTGAATGAGAATTAATGTCACCCCAGGATTGAAATTTATTCAGTTTTTTTGAAAAAAAGGAATTTTTCTTTTTTTTTTTTTAATTTTTTTTTCAACGTTTTTTATTTATTTTGGGGACAGAGAGAGACAGAGCATGAACGGGGGAGGGGCCGAGAGAGAGGGAGACACAGAATCGGAAACAGGCTCCAGGCTCCGAGCCATCAGCCCAGAGCCCGACGCGGGGCTCGAACTCACGGACCGCGAGATCGTGATCTGGCTGAAGTCGGACGCTTAACCGACTGCGCTACCCAGGCGCCCCGGAATTTTTCTTTTTAATCCCTCATGTCAATGATTTCTTTCAAAGTAAATCCTTTCATAGTCACTTAGTAAAACATTTACTACCTCAATAAAGAGTATACATCATTTGGGACGCCTAGATGGCTCAGTTGGTTAAGCATCCAACTTCAACTCACAATTCCATCTCATAGTTTGAGGGTTTGAGCCCTGCATCATACTTTCTGCTGTCAGCCCAGAGCCTGCTTTGGATCCTCTGTCCCCCTCCCTCCCCGCCCCTCCCCACCTCTCTCTCCTTTTCTCTCAAAAATAAAAAATAAACTTAAAAAAGAGCGTGTTTCATTTGACAGTGAAAAATATGAAGAAGCAGTAAACTTGGAGGTGGGCCTCATTACCACTGGATGAAGGTTGAAATGTATCAAATCAATACATTGTACACCTTAAATTTATACAACGGTATACACCAATTATATCTCAACAAAAACATTTCTAATATTTTTTTTTTCAAAAAATAGTTCAGATTGGAGCTTATAAAACCATTGCTAATATCACTGATGATAGATCTTTTTTATATACTAGTTTATACTTTGGGCACATTTAAGAAAAATTATGGAGGATAGGGAGGGACTGAGGCCATGTTTTGACTCTGAGAATGACTTAGCAGGGTGTGTGTCTCCTTTCTTCACCCTTTAGGCATCTGTAACAATCATCTTCTGTGTTTCACTACACCTCATTTACATTACTCAGTTTCAAGGGACTTCTGAAGATGATATATTTATTACTAGAATGTTCTAATAAGGCATTGGAATGCCTTAATAACTATATAAATATTCTGGAGAAGTGTTAAGAAACATTAACAAAAGAAATACAGTATCTTGGAATCTGAAAGGAATAACATAACTCTGAGCAAAAATTATATTTTCACAGAAAATAAAACCATATGGCCAAGTGAGAACCACTTTTCCTTATTTACATCATCTTATTTATTAAATGTTCCGTATGCTATTGTCTGGGAGACTGGAACCACATTATGTTTAAACAGATTCAATCTATTCATTTATTTAAACTGACAAAACAGAACAATTGTTTATTTCCAAAAAAAAAAAAAAAAAAGCAAACCATTTTCTCCATGGCACTTTTTTTTTCTCTGTGGATTCCATCAGTTTTTGGCGAGGAAGGGTAGTCTCTGCCCCGAAGGAGTCTGCTTTCTTTTCGTTGGCAATTAGCCCTTTCTCAGTGCTTATTTCAGCACTAAGACTCCAGAGTCTTGTGAAACCTATCTCTGTTCTCATACAATTCCTTTCACTATTTTAAAGCTACATTAGTCTTTTACACCAAAGAAGAATGGGCATTCTCTGTGAATCTTAGTCTCAACGTATATTATTATAAAGAACACTGTAAAAACCTATTAAAACATTAAAACACTGACGTAGTCCTCACTAAGATTGGAATTACATATGCAATCGAAATGACCATAACATGTTATCAAATAAATAATTTAACAATTGCAGAACTATATACAACTACTAAAAATATTAAGTGATCCTTAATATAAAAATGGGCATTAGGTAACATGCACATTAATTCTACCAGAGGTCCCAATATATTTCACTGTTCATACATGGTAAGTAAAGTATGGAGTTATAGTATCTTTTAACTCTGACCTAAATTTAGGATGGTGCAGTAGGCATAATAATGCTGCCCCATCAAAAAATCCGCAAATCCTAATCTCTGAAACCTGTGAATATGTTACATGTCATATTCACATGTTATTAAGGTTACTGACCTTGAGATGGGGAGATTATTCTGTTTTATCCAGGTGGAACTGAAGTAATCACATGGGTTCTTAAAAGTGGGAGACAAAGACAGAAGACAGAAATCAGAGGGGCGCCTGGGTGGCGCAGTCGGTTAAGCGTCCGACTTCAGCCAGGTCACGATCTCGCGGTCTGTGAGTTCGAGCCCCGCGTCAGGCTCTGGGCTGATGGCTCGGAGCCTGGAGCCTGTTTCCGATTCTGTGTCTCCCTCTCTCTCTGCCCCTCTGCTCTGTCTCTCTCTGTCCCAAAAATAAATAAACGTTGAAAAAAAAATTTAAAGAAATCAGATGGATGCAGCAGAGGGGGGGCGGGGACAGAGAAAAGATCCAAAGCATGAGAAGGACTGGACCATCATCACTGGCTTTGAAAATGGAGGAGGGGGTCTCCCAAGAAGATGAGAAAGCCTCCCAGGAGACAGCCAACAAAGAAATAAGGACCTCATTCCTATAACCACAGGGAACTCAATCTGCCAGCTGCTTGAATATTCCTGGGAAATTAACTCTCCCCCAGAGCCATCAAAAAGGAAGGCAAGCCCTGCCAGTGCTTTGACTTAGACCTTGTAAGACTGGAGCTTTGTAAGACTCAGGCAGGCAGGCCAAGTCCACTGACCTACGGGAGTGTGAGATACTAAACCGATGCCACCCAACCCACTGACTTTGTGGCAATTTGCTAAGGCAGCAAAAAAAGAAGGAATCCCATAGCTGAGCTTTGCTTGCGACAGTTTTGCTGGTCCAGAGACTTTTAAATGACTGGATCAATGTTATTTTAACTCATTTTATTTTGTTGTTCTAACTGTACCTATTTTCACCAGGTAGAAGGAGGCCATGAAGGAAGATGCTGTTACTACCCAATTAAGACAATTTTCCCTAACTTTGCAAATTTGTTTGAATCATAATATCCAGTTTCAAAGTTTTCACAAACACGTGGATGGTAACTAATTGAATATATCGGTTTGTTAGGGGCTGGAAACAAAGTACAACAGAGTGAGTGGCTAACCAACAAAAATGTGTTGTCTCCCAGTCCTAGAGTCTAGCAGGGCTATCTATGTTCTTTGCTGAATTCTGTAGGGAAGAATCTGTTTCCATGTCTTCTAGCTACTGGAGAACATCCTCATTCCTTGCCTCATGGCCTCCTTCCTCCATCTCCAAATGCCAGAAACACTGCATCTCTCTGGGGCTTTCTTTTCATGGTGGCATCTCTCTCTGACTTTTCTGCTTCCCTCTTCCACTGTTAAGGACCCTTGAGATTAAAGTGGCACCAATGGTGCCTGGGTGGCTCAGTCTGTTGAACTTCCAGCTGTTGATTTCTTACAGTTCGTGGGTTCAAGCCCCATGCTGGGCTCTGCACTGATGGTGCGGATTCTCTCTCTCCCTCTCTTTCTGCCTCTCTCTCTCTCTCTCTCTCTTTAAGGTAGATAAATAAACATTAAAAAAAATGGGCCCACCAAAATAATACAGAACAATCTCTCTATTTTAGGGTCAGCTGATTAGCAAGTTTAACACTTTAATTTCCCATTTGCCATGCAAGCTAACACATTCCCATGTTCTGGGAATTAAGACATAGATACCTTTGTGGGGATCTTACTATGCTTACCATAGGCACTGAGGGTTCATGGAGTAATGGTCAAGGGAATTGGCTTTGAAGTACAGACAACTGGGGATCATATTCTGCTTCTTCTGTTGTATGACCTTGGGCTATATTAATATATGCTGAGCCTTAAGTTTTCCAACTCTAAAATAGAGGCAAGACAAGCTACATCATAGGGAACTTTGATAATTAAATTTATATAAAGTTTTCAGAAAAGTGCTAACACAGTAACAATATGGTACACAATTATTGTTTTAAGTGCAGAATAAGACAGGAAAATTCCGGGGCGCCTGGGTGGTGCAGTCGGTTAAGCGTCCGACTTCAGCCAGGTCACGATCTCGCGGTCCGTGAGTTCGAGCCCCGCGTCAGGCTCTGGGCTGATGGCTCAGAGCCTGGAGCCTGTTTCCGATTCTGCGTCTCCCTCTCTCTCTGCCCCTCCCCTGTTCATGCTCTGCTCTCTCTGTCCCAAAAATAAATAAACATTGAAAAAAAAATTAAAAAAAAAAAAAAAAAGAGAGGAAAATTCCACTAGAATCCTGACTCAGAGGAAAAGAAGACAATGACCATGATACGGGAAGAAAACAATGACTCCCCTAACCCTTTGGTATATGAATGCTAAAGAAAAGAAGCAAGAGAGAGAGAAACACATTTTCATTACCAATCCTATCATTTAAGAATGTCTATCAGCTAAGAGACACCAGCTTAGTGATTTCTTTGTTGGGTTGAGTTGAAAAAAAAAAATGGACGCTAATAGTAGAAATGGAAATTGACTTAAAGGATATCTGGTAGTGTCTAGTAAAGTTGAAAAATGCACATACCCAATCTGTTCATTTTCTAGGGCCACCACAGCAAGGCACCACAAGTTCTTTGAGTGACTTAAACAAAAAATTTATTGGCTCCCAGTTCTGAAGGCTAAAATAAAACATGTTTTCCATGTCTCTTCTTCTCTAGCTTCTGGTCGTTCGCTGGCAATTATTGATGATCCTTGGCTTGTAGAAGCATCATCCCTACCTCTGCCTTCATCTTTGCAGATGCCTTTCCTGTGCACATGTGTCTGTATTCAAATTTCCCCTCTTTGAAGGGCACCAGTCATATTAGAAGAGGGTCTGCCCTACTGACCTCATCTTAATTTGATTTCTGTCTAAAAACCCTATCCCCAAATAGATCACATGCTGAGGTACTTGGGGTAGAGAATTAAACATATGAATTTTGGAGGGACCCAATCAAACCATTAACAATTCAACTCATTAAAAGATTTCCTTTTAGGATTAACAGTAGTCTCCCCTTATCTATAAGGTAAACATTCCAAGACCCCCAATGGGTGCTTGAAACTGCTGATACGGCCAAACCTTATATATGCTATGTTTTCTCCTATACATACATAACTACGATAAAGTATAATTTAGACTATAGGTGCAGTCAGAGAGAAAAATTACTAAATAATAAAATAGAACTATTATGACAATATGCTATAAAAAAGGTTACATGGATATGGTCTCTTTCTGTCTCTCTCCAAATATCTTAGAGTACTGTACTCACTCTTCTTGTGATGATATGAGATGATAATATGTCTACTTATGAGATGAAGTGAGGTGGGTGATGTAGGCATTGATGATGTGGCATTAGCTTATGATTGACCTTCTGGCAGTGTGTCCAAACGAGGATCAACTCTTTCTGCACCATGGATGACCATGAGTTACTGAAACCATGGAAAGTGAAGTCATAGATAAGGGGAGAGTACAGTATACTAGAGAAGGTATTGCATCATTACAACAGAACATATGCATAAAGGTATTCATTGCTACAATGCTTTTCATAGTAAACTACTGAGGGGAAATTTCCATTATGTTCATAGGTAAGTATTTTAAAGTTTATTTGTAACTTATACTATCACACATCATTCAAAATTCTCAAACTCATATGCTTTAATGTGGCTAATCATCAAAGCAGAAGGTAAGTGGAAAGAACTAGTTACCATAAGAGAGTTTAAATGCGATTTTTTAAAGTAAACAAAGACATTGCATGCATTATTTACGCAAGCACAACCACGTTTTAAAAATAAAAGAAACAAAAAAAGAACAAATTTATGAAAATCAATCTGAGTCTGGATAGGAAGGAGGCAAACTGGTGAGAATAAAACAAAACAAAACAAAACAAAACTCTTGTTTACCAGTAATGCTTTATTTCTTTGTTGTAAAAGAGTCTGAACCGTTAAAAAATGATATAGGTAATTCTAATATAATCATCTGGTATCTAAGTTGGTATATTATTTACTTACTTTTCTGAATTATTTAACCAAAGCAAATTTTATTGGAGGAGAAAAAATTGCATGATAACTCTAAACGTGGAGTTATTACATTAATGTTTCTCAAATGTCATGGTACCCATGGATAAGCCACAGCAAATGAGCAAGCTCTTAATACCATCATTTCTATCTTAAAGCGACCAGATGTTTGTGAAAACACTAGGTAAGCACATTTGCATTTTATTTGGCATAAATATACATATAGATTTGCTTAATCTGCATACTACTTTGGAGTTTAACATGGAGTAAGGCAAAATAAAATGCTATAACTTTTCAAACTGAATTAAAAGTTCAACTTTCAAATACAAAATTGAAACAGAATTTCGGAAGGATTCCATCACAAGAGTGTTTTTGAGGGACAATGTGGTTGTATATCTCTCTTGGAGAACACAGCTGAAGGAAGAAAGAGAATGAACAGATTATCTAGGTTAGAACACCACATAACTGGATGCTAACCCCATTATTTTTCCCATCCAAAAAAAAAGTTGAATAAAGATATATACATATTAAAGTTATAGACCTATAGAAACAATTTTTGTTGAGAACCTGGTACGTGGTAACTTAAAAAAAAATGGGTGTTGAAATATTTATTTTTCTGAGATACAAGTGCATCATTTTCTGGAATGTGACATGGAATCGCCTAAAAAATATTTCGGGGACTGTCAAGTAAAAAACAAATCTGAATGTTGGTAAGAAGTTGTTTGATTCAAATGTATTATTGAAATAGGAGGAAAGTGACTCTTGTAATGGTGACGACACCCCTAGGGAAATGTCTATGCTTATCTCAAAGGTTAGGCAGAAGAGACTTTTGTATAAGAAGGAGTAAAGTAGGTTGAAAGAAATGGTGTGGGAAATAGGATGAACAGATGGCATGATCTCATAGTTTATCTAGTAATGTTTTTCCCTGAGGGCAGTCAATTTTCTGGAGTACCCAGTGAAGACGGGTTGTTCTTAATTCCAATACTTTCTTAAATTCAAGGGTGAGTCAAGGTCCAAGGACCTGTGGGGAAGAGAGAAGACTGACTAGAATTTGGCCAAGTTAGAGCATATTTTATCCAACTTGTTCAGGTCAGTCAACAAAAGAGGGAAATAATCAAAATAACTTACAATAGAAGCTGAGTAATCCAAATATGAGTGTAATTGATTATAATTTAAAAAATACTTTTTCTAGACAATAATTGCATATGTACCTTTCTTAAAAGCAAACACAGGGGCGCCTGGGTGGCGCAGTCGGTTAAGCGTCAGACTTCAGCCAGGTCACGATCTCGCGGTCTGGGAGTTCGAGCCCCGCGTCAGGCTCTGGGCTGATGGCTCAGAGCCTGGAGCCTGTTTCCGATTCTGTGTCTCCCTCTCTCTCTGCCCCTCCCCCATTCATGCTCTGTCTCTGTCCCAAAAATAAATAAACGTTGAAAAAACAAACAAACAAAAAAAAAAGCAAACACAATTTAATTAACATAGATTTACTCATGAGCAAATAACACTGGCTTTATATTCCATTGAAGGTGTTAAAATTAAAAGAAAATGAATGCGATTTTTTCTTAAATATTAATTCCAAAATTATTGGCTCAACATTTATTATAGTGATTTTAGTGGAAACTTGATAAAGATTCCTTATGATTATTTAAATCCACTTCAAGCCACTTAGAATCTTACCCTCTTTCTATGTTAGACCTTGGTGCCTGAGTGCTAGATTTACCTTTGGAATTATCTTGGAAACAATATGATATCATCTCTTTGGCATTATAGGGCCGAAAGGAGGAAGAGGGCTGCTTTTGGAAAACATAAACCTTTGTTTAAACATGGAGAGCTTTAGTTAAGACAGCACTAACGAGTAGAATAGTTATAGAAGCGTGACTAAGGTGAATGGAGTTGAACAAATTTCTTTGGAGGTGTTCTCTTTTTCTCTCTCATGCATGAACTCAAAATATTGAACTCACCAACTTTGTATTATTTTGCTTTAAAATTTTACTGTTATGACTAAAACTATTTTTTACGTATTCATGGAAATAATCTTTAGTGTATTAGCCAGATAGGTTATTGAATTGTATAAAACATGTAAATAAACTCAATGCAAATGAGATCTCCTGGGATTACCAAAAGAGGATGCGATCATTCATTCTCCTATGACAAAACAGCTCTATGAGGTTATGAAGATACTAAAAAGGAATAGACAAAGGGGAATTAAACAAACTGTTATATATAACAAAAAGGTATACGCATATACATACCTAAAAGGGATATACATATACATGTACACATACGCACATTGTGATGGTTCCCTCGGGGGAAAAAATGAGAAAGGTATTTGACACATTTAACTAAACGTAAACTGGATTATAATCATCTCTTTTCCTTAGTTTAGGATTCTGAAATCCAAGCTCTGTATTCGTCATGTCTTCCATATCTTCTTTACTCGTTCAAAACGGACCTGTGTGGGGCACCAGGACAACTCACTTAGGGAAGCATCCGACTCCTGATTTGGGCTCAGGTCATGATCTCACAGTTTGTGACACGGAGCCCTGCGTCAGGCTCTGTGCTAGACGTGGAGGTTGCTTGGGATTCTCTCTCTCTCTCTCTCTCTCTCTCTGCCCTCCCTCCACTCATGTTCTCTCTCTAAATAAGTAAACAAACATTAAAAAAAAAAGGATAGACCTATAGATTACGTAATTTTTAACAAGCTATCTTCCCTTAATGTATGGTTGTAAAGAATGATCACGTCACATTGGAATCTCAAACTTGGGATTGCTAATGTTTTATGCTGCAAAAGTATGAAGCATAGCGCTCCCTTTCTCTGTTTGAAGGACCTTTCTTTCACTAAGAATCTGGATCTTTCATTTGTCAGTGGGTTCGTTCATTTGAAATTAAAAAAAAAAAAAAAACAGAAAGAATAGAATAAAAGCAAATGAACTACGGAAGAAAAAAAAAAAAAAAAACCTCCACTGTCTAGATGTAGATCACTGGAGGTGCCTCCTCCTCATCCTCTTATCAAAATTCTTATTTCATGTAAAATCTGTTTAGCTCTAAGTCTCTTTGAATAAGCAAAGCAGAACTGAGGTGAACTTAGAGGTTTTCTCCTTAGTGGAAAGTATACATAAGTGTGATGGGCAACAAGGCCCTTGAGGTCTCTTGATGACCCTCTATAAATAATCTGGCTGAATTAAAAGAATCTTGAATTAGGAGTAAAAGGCTCAGTGTGAAAGCAGCCACCTTGAGAGTCCTAGATAAATGTCTCAGAGTCTCTCTACCTCGCAGAGCCATGGCAAGCTTCAGGGACTGGAAAAATGCCTTATAGATTTGTTTCTAAAAGATCTATACAGGGGATGATTAGCTTAACATGGGAAGTGGAAAGTGGGTCATACTAATTTTTTTTCATGGTAGTTCAACACCTTTTATATGTCAGACACTAATCAGGTGCTTGACATCCTAATGTAGTTCGGCCAGTTAAATGCAAGAGACAACTATATCAAAAGAAACTTCCAATTTATGTGAAATCAGATAATATATTTAATAATAATAAATATATAATGTAAACACACACAGAGTGCTAAGGGAGTACAGGACCAGGATCCAGCCTACCCTGAAGAATCAGGGACAGTTTCCTGTATGACATGGTGCATTAGGGAAAACATAGAACAATACTCAACTACTGGACTTAATTTCCTCTGTCATTTTCTTAATTATGTCTGTGACTACCAGACATATGATAAACATGGCCTTTGTAAATGTATTACATTTAAGTCCAGTTTTTGAGGAGACACCCTAAAGTTCCAAATCATAAAGTATCTAATTCTCCTAAAAATGATTGAAAACCCAAGTGAAACTAGTTTAAACAATAAAGGGAAGCTATTTTAGAGTATCATACGTGCTTTAGAGGTTTCGTGTTTTGATTCCTTTATTTAGCTCTGTGCTTTAATTGTGTTTTACTATATCCTCTGATGCTGCCTTTTTTTTTTTTTTAATGAAACTTTCAGAATCAGGTGGTTTTTCCTGAGGCAAACAAAGTAACTTCAACTGCACTAGTCCACACATTTGTATAGCAACCATTCAGAAGAAAAAAAAATATCTCACTCCATCAGGTATCAATCCTGGACATCAAGATAAATGTTCTAAGTTGGGTCTACCTGTGAACCAATCTCTTCAGATGGAGAAATGTACAGAGAGATTGGATTAACTCTAGGCCAGTGTCATCTCTGAAATAATCGTAGGGACAAATGAAGGGGCTTGTGCCCTTGGAAGAAAAGAGTCACCAGGATTTGGCTATAGAGCAGGACCTAGAGTGAGGTGCAGTCTGGGCGTATGGAGATTCTGGTGATGTCTTAGCCTCTGGAAGAAACTAGGCAACTGCCCAACATCTGTAATGAAAGGTCTCTTTATCTCTTTATTATTCTCTATTGATCTTGTATTCAACACCTATCAACATGTATGTTCTAAGCTTTTGGTACATGTAAACTAAAAGGTTTTGGAAAATCTCCAGGTGTATCATGTATGAACATCTATGAACTTCAATGCTCAGGTGTATTGTTCAACACCACAAAGCAATTCTCCAATTCTCAGTAGACACTGAATGGGTGTCTTTTAATCTTAGTCAATTCTGACACTATCTACTTTGCCTGAGCTCCCACAGGTTAAAGACACAGTCCAACAAGACTGCCGCACCCCTAGCCTTTGAGCCACCAATTGCAAGCCCAGATTGTCAGATGTGCTTCCGATCAGCTGGTTATAAATAGAAGGTTCCCATGATCTCCTCCTTGAGTGTAATTAATTTGCTAGAGCAGCTCACAAAACTCAAGAGAAACATTTACTTATATTTATCAATTTATTATAAAGGATATTAGAAAGAATAGCTAGACAAAGAAGTACATGGAGTGAGGCCCAGAAGCCACAGTACTGAGATGCACTACGCTCATAGCATGTGGACACATACACCGATCTGAAAGCTCATCATCCTCTTCCTTCAAGAGTTTTCTAGATCTTAATTTGTAGCCCCACTCCTCCGTTTCCCAGAGGTCAGGGCGGGGTTGAAAATTCCAACCACTTGGTCTTTTTGGTGATTCACCCTATCCTGAAACTATCAAAGGACCCCACCCTAAGTCACCTTATTAGCATAAACTCAGGAGTGTTCAACAGTGACTCCTTATGAATGACAGACCCTCCTGATTTCTCAGGAAATTTGAAAGATTTTAGGAGCTCTGTGCCAGGAATAGGGCACCAAGACCTAACATATCATTTATTATACCACAAATATTTAGACCTAATTTTAGAAAATTAACTTCTAATATGAAGGTGATATACATTAAGGTTAACATCTTCACTAGGTTTTCAACTGCTGCCACAATAAAATACTGCAAACTTAGTGATTTGACACATTTAAAAAAAATTAAGTTTACTTGTTTTAAGAGAGAGAGAGAGAAAGAAAGAGAGAAGTAGTGAAGGAGGGGCAGAGAAAGAGGGGGATAGAGGATCCGAAGTGGGATCTGTTTACAGCAGAGAGCCCCATGCAGGGCTTGAACTCACACACGGTGAGATCATAACATGAGCCAAAGTTGGATGATTAACCGACTGAGCCACCAGATGCCCCCATTTTTTTTTTAATTTAACTTTGTGCCTGTAGTTGTAAGTAGGGCACGTGTCTGAACAAGATAAGATAAATGTGTCAGCAGTGTTATGCTCCTTCTGAGGGCTCTAAGGAAGAATCTATTTTCTGCTCAATTGGGTTGTTAGTTGAATTTATTTTCTTATAGTTGTAGGACTGAGGTCTCCAGTTTCTTCCTGATTATAAACTGAGACCTGTTCCCAACTTCTAGAGGCCACTAGTTTCCTTGGCTTATGCCCTCCTCCTCCATTTTCAAAATAGTAATGGAAGGTCAGATCTCTCTCACTTTGAATCTTCTGTTCCTCCTCTGCCAGGAAAGATTCTCTAGTTTTAAATGAGGAATAATGTGATCTAAATGGACTAAATTGGGCTCATCCAGATAATCCAGGATAACCTCTCCATCTAAAAGTTCCTAAACTTTACTACACCTGCAAAATCTCTTTTGCCTTATTTACAGTTTGGGAAATTAGAACATGGGCATCTTTTGGGGGTTATTATTCTGCCTACTGTAGCACACTAATCTCCACATTATTTCCAGAGTGATCTCCTTAAAACTATTACAGTTACTGTATAGGAGTGTCTTTGTTTGCCTGGGGACTTTGATAGTCTGATAGTGTGAATAAGGATAGGGACTTTGGGCCATGTGGTATCTTTTTGGCCTCCTGAGGGGCTAGAGCCTGAAACTGGTCATGTGGTCAGTAAGCTTTGCTTATTCAGTGAACCCCCCAAAAAATCTGGACATTAAGGCTCATGTGAACTTCCATGATTGGCAACGCTCTGTGTATATAGTCACACACACTCTTTTTTTTTTTTTTTTAATCTCAATTCTTTTTTTTTTTTAATTTTTTTTTAACGTTTATTTATTTTTGAGACAGGGAGAGACAGCATGAATGGGGGAGGGTCAGAGAGAGAGGGAGACACAGAATCTGAAACAGGTTCCAGGCTCTGAGCTGTCAGCACAGAGCCTGATGCGGGGCTCGAACTCACGGTCCGCGAGATCATGACCTGAGCTGAAGTCGGATGCTTAACCGACTGAGCCACCCAGGCGCCCCTCTGAATTCTTTTTTTAGACAAAGAGAGAGAGTGTGTGTGTGTGCATGTGGTGGGAGGGGCCGAGGAAGAGAGAGAGAATCTTAAACAGGCTCCATGTTCAGTGCTGAGCTCCATGTGGGGCTTGATCCCATGACCCTGGGATCACGACCTAAGCCAAACTTGAGAGTCAGATGCTCCACTGACGGAACCACCAGGGGACCCTATAGTCACACATTCTTAATGAAAACAGTGACACTGTTCACAGCTCCACAGAGAGAAAACAACTGTAAGTTCTGTAACTGGCACTTTCTTGGACTCTGCTGTATGCAGTTCTTTTCTTGATGGATATAAATCTGTATCCTCTATCTATAATAAACCATAACCGTGGGTATCACAGCTTTCAGTGACTTTTCTGAGTCATGCTAGCAAATTGGTGAAACTTTGGGTGGTCTTGGGAACACTCTAACTTGCAGTTGATGCCAGAAGTGAGAACAATATTGTGGATTGGGCTTGCTCTAACTTTGTAGCTCACCACTGATAATCTTTTCATTTCTTAATCCAATATTTTACCATCTGGTTTCTATATCCAGCCCCAATCTGATTTCCAGGCTGTAGATACGTACCTTCTAATTTGGGCAAAATGCTTCAAAGTGATTCCAGCTCCCTCTTGCTGTGTGTATGGTGGCAGTAATGTCCCATGCTATACACATTTTTTTTTTTTAATCCGCACCTTTCTACAGTGATTTAAGGTTTACTCTCTTACTTGATTTGCTAGTGGGCAACCGATAGTATGGTACAAGCAGTCTTAACAAGTGCTTACATGTCAGGATCTCCTTCTGCTGCTCTTAAAACCCTTGTGCTGCCATGTGAATTGCCTGCAGGATTGTGAGAGGCCTTTCGTGACCCAGGCACTCCCAAGACCCCAGCTGGCACCCTGCCAACCAGCAGAACTGTGAATGAGGCCACGCTGGATTATCTAGCAGTCAGCTGACCTGCCACTTAAATACAGGTACATAAACAAGTTCAGCTGACATTCTTAATCAAACCTCAAGAAGGCCCTGGAACTGATTAGTACTTAAAAGGGAAAAGGAGGATAAAGGGGATGGTCCACCTTGAGTCATGTTATCAAGCATATTATGCAATGGGAAAAGAAGTAACTTATCGCAGACCCATTGAATGAATAGAACTTGTATTGACTGGAAGATATATGGCTCCTTGAATAAAAAGGATATTGGATAAAGGAGTTACTTATGCATTATAGTTGCTCATATTTTTAGGGTTGGATTTGGAATTCGTAAGGTACACGATAGCGAAACATTATCTCAAGGTAGGCATTTTCAGAAAATAAGATTGTTTAAAGAAGTGCAGTTATATTCCAATTATATTCACACTCTAGTCTGTCATTTTTTCCCCCCTGGGGGCATACTTGCAACCCTTTAGAGGACAATACAAGAGCAGTGGTTTCTTACTGTTACCCTAGGAATAGTAGGGTAGATGCCACACGTTAATGTCTAGATGGGTTTTATTTGCTACACTATGCAATATATTTGAAGTTTGTGCTTAAAATTTTAATACAAATCTTTCTAAACCTTACATATTCAAAACTATTGCATGAGATCAGTCTCCCAAAATTCATATGTGGAAGCCTTATGTGCAAGATGACTATATTTGGAGATAGCGCCAATTAAGGTTCAATGAAGTCATAAGAGTGGACACCTAATCAAATAGGACTGGTATCCTGAAAAGAAGAGGAAGACACACCCCAGATCTCTCTCTCTCTCTCTTTGCACACACACACAAAGGAAAGGCCAACTGAGGACATAGCAACAAGGTAACCAACTTCCATGTAAGAGAGATCTCACCAGACACCGACTAGGCTGTTCCCTTGATCTTGGACTTCCAGCCTCTGGAATTCTGAGAAAACTAATTTCTGTTATTGAAGTCACCCAGTCTGTGATACTTTGTTATGGCAGCCTGAGCAAAGTAATTATACTCCCTGTTTCCCTGTTAGTTAAAATGGACCTTTATCATTTCTCCATCATGGGTCCGTGCCTGTCAACCATTCTATTTTACTTTATTGCTGTTAGGAACTGCATGACGCTTGTCTTCCTAGAACTTAATTAGAGCTTGTAAATCATTTTAATTAGACCTTTTAAAGAAATATTGAATGATGGAAATTTCATTATCATTGCATCCTTTAAAATGATAATTAAGAATTTAGCAATCTTTCAATAATATTTATGGTTGTATATCAAGCTTGTTTTATGTGCTTAAAACAAACTAAATGATAAGTATTATTTTTAAATCTCCATGTACGTGCTGAACATTTGTGTTTAGACTTAGAAAACTGGAGGGCATATTGAAATGAAGACAAATTTGTAAGTGAAGTTCATTAGGTCTGCATGGTTTTGCTTTGCATGCACTTGAAAATTAATATCATTGGGGGTGCCTGGGTGGCTCAGTCAGTTAAGCGTCCAACTTCGGCTCAGGTCATGATCTCATGGTTTGTGAGTTCGAGCACCTCATTGGGTCCGGTGCTGACAGCTCAGAGCCTGGAGCCCACTTCAGAATCTGGGTTTCCTTCTCTCCCTGTCCCTTCCCCACTCTCATTCTGTCTCTCCCTCTCAAAAATAAACATTAAAACATTTAAAAGAAAATAAAGAAAATTAATATTATTGCAATAGGTGAAAGAGCAATGGAATCTTAAAAAAAATTTTTTTTTTAATTTTTTTTTTCAACGTTTATTTATTTTTGGGACAGAGAGAGACAGAGCATGAACGGGGGAGGGGCAGAGAGAGAGGGAGACACAGAATCGGAAACAGGCTCCAGGCTCTGAGCCATCAGCCCAGAGCCTGACGCGGGGCTCGAACTCATGGACCGCGAGATCGTGACCTGGCTGAAGACGGACGCTTAACCGACTGCGCCACCCAGGCGCCCCCCAAAAAATTTTTTTTAATGTTTATTTATTTTTGAGCGAGAGAGAGAGAGACAGACAGAGAACAAGTAGGGGAGGGGCAGAGAGGGAGACACAGAATCAGAAGTAGGCTCCTGGCTCCGAGCTGTCAGCACAGAGGCTGACACAGGGCTAGAACTCGTGAGCTGTGAGATCATGACCTGAGCTGAAGTTGGACGCTCAACCAACTGAGCCACCCAGGCACCCCTAGAGCAATGGAATCTTTAGGCAAACTACGGACTTAGATGATTGTGATGTATCAATGCCGTTTATCAATTGTAATAAATGTATCACTTTGCAGAGGAGTGGGCTATGCCTATATGGAGGCAGGGGGTTATGGGAAATCTCTTTACCTGCTTTTTAATTATTTTACTGTGAATCTAAAAGTGCTCTAAAAAAGTAAAGTTTTGTATATATAATGACAACCTAATTTTTATTACAAAATTTTACAAAATCAACTGACAATAATAACATATAATAACAATACTAACAATAATAGCATATACGGATGATGTTAAATTTTCATAAATCAAAATTGAAAGCATCATAAGCCATGGAGGAAAAAAAGAGTAATGGGTCCTATAGTTATCACTATACAAACAAGTGGAAGAACTGTTATCCCTAAAGCTGTTTTGTCATTTCATTCATTCAAAAAACATATTTTAAGCACCAGGGAAATATTTTCTGTATCAAAAGTGTAAATTTCACTGATCTGATCTTAGCAGGAAAAATGATGAAACAGATTAAAAAATAATTTCCTGCTCAGAGTGGTTAAAAATAAATTACGAATTAACGAAGATGGTGTATAATTTGAATGAGGGATATGGAACTGTCAGGAGACAAAGGAATAGTTTAGGACTCAGTGTAGTAAAGGGCCCTTTAAGGGGAGAAGGAATCTGTGAACCAGTCAATGTGTCAGGACAACGTATGAGATATGGGAAATTCATGCTTAAAGAGACTTTCCTTTCAGAGGAAAGAAACTGATAGGCAGTGAAGTTATATATACTAATAGAAAAAGTAAAATTTTGCCTTTGTTTTTGGCTGGTTGGATCATACAAATTGTGTAGAAATCCGACATACAATCACACAACCATTTTCAACCCAAAGTTGATGAGGATTGGAAGCCAGTGGTCCCCACCTAGAGTAAATTTTTCTCCTCTTCACTTTTGTAGCATCCTATGTAGACATTCTCATAGCTTCTACCACATTGCACTGAAGATAATCTTTTTATATACCTGTCTTTTGTATCAGATCAAATTCACCACAAACCAATTATTAGGATTTATCTCATTGCCTCTACAGTACCAGGCACATGGTCTAACACACCTAATAGGTGCTCAATCAGTGTTTACAGATGTAAAATTAAATTAATCCTCCCAATTAACTAAAGAACTATTTCCCAACAGTGGGCATGGTGTAGAGAAATGCTATCATTATAGGATTTCAAAGACATTAGATTGAAATAATGTAAAATCTAAACTCCAAAATAGTGCTAGAGAAGTGTGGCAATCTACCTTCTCTTTTTAAAAATAGTTTTCAGTCATTCTGTTTGATAGCTTTATATTTATTTCACTCTTATTAAATAATTTTTAAAATTTCTGAGTTTCTAATGAACTTCTGAACTAACAATTGATGTAATTATTGGCTTCTTGTATGTATGTTTGCCTGCAAACAAATAAAAATTTCTACTTGCATTCTGGACTTCCACTACGTACTATCCTGTTGTTAATGTGATGAATGAATCATTAACGAGCTGAAGTATTTAAATGTCAGGATCAAGGACTTTAATGGCATTAATTAAAATTAAAAAAAAAATCTCAGATCATGTAATTTGTTTTGCTTTGCTCTGAGATGCAAACAAATCCACTTAATTTTCATAATCCAATTTATAAGAGAATGAAAGAAAAGATAATATATGGCTATATCTAAAATTTAGAAGATATTTGTTGATATGTAAAATTAAGTACAGTATAACTAGAGAAAAGGCTTTTCTACCAATATGAAATGGAATACGCCATAGAATGATTTTAAATGTTTTTATTGCTGTTAGAGATTTTTAAATGACCTTTAAGGTAGTTGAATAGGTTTTATTACCAAAATAATACTTCTATGATTCTGCTTTGGATTAAAAATAAATTGTTGGATGAGTCAGATATACACTGGCTGGATTCTTAGTTTTACAAAAGGTTTTAAGAGAGAAAGAACACATACACACACACTGCAGATATATGTTAAAGAACTTTTAATTCGAGTATTTTATTTTTTTATTGTGGCATTCTTGTTAGTATATAGAAAAAATAATCTATCTTTAAGGAAAAAGATTGGTTTTTACTAATCAAGTCTCACTGTATTACTTTGCTAGGAGTGTGGCATATAGACAGGATACATTTGATGGATTTGAAAAACAAACCATCAAATTGTATACTTACAATAGGATATAAATATTTGTTCTTTTATCTCTCATCTAATGAGTAAGACTTATATTGTACCAGGCAATGTCCATCTAGTTTCTGTTAAAAGAAAGAAAGAAAAAGAGAGAGAGAGAGAAAGAAATAAAGAAAGAGAGAAAGAAAGAGAGAGGCAAGAAAGAAATGAAGAAAAACAAAAAACTCACTACTTTGTAAGCCAGACCTCTTCAAATCTAGTTTTTTATAGAAAGGTTAAATCTGTTTTCTCATTTCTTTTTATTGTTTAAATATTGATTTGTTTGCTGGTATAATTTTACATTCTTTATTGTGAATTATTTTAAATATGCATTTTAAAAATTCCCAACAAATATTTAAAATATAAAAATATTCATAATATACAGCAAGCCTTCTATATCATTGAGGACTTTTTATATTATTATTGAAATAAAACCTACAAATATAGGAGGAAAAAACCAGCTGGGCACAATTTGTCATATTATTACATCTCTCCCTTCTTCCCCAGTATTAGCCGTATGCTACACTGGTTGTTTATTATTCAACAGGTCAAATATAAATAAATATTTGCTGAGTGAAAACACACCAAGCATTCTCATAGCCATTCCATAGAGAACAGAGTACATTATTTACAAAGTTTACAAACATTACCCAAATTTATGCATCCATAAAAATGCATAGTATTATTTTCATGGTTTTGAAATATTTTAAATAATGACAGAAACCTACTTCTATTATATTTATAGTAAATTTGTTTATAATATAAATATTAAAAATTAAAGTATAAAAAGTATAAAATATGTAATTATATATTTACATATCTAATGTATAAATATATAAATTTTTATATAATATATATTATATATGTATAAATTTTATATAAAAATATATAAAATGTATAAAAATGTATATATTTATATAAATATATATGAATATATATAAAATATATAAATATACATTAAAGATTATATAATATGTATTAATATTATATTAATATAGTAATTAATATGTATTATATTATATATAATATAATACATATATTATATATTATATATTATATACATTATATTATATATATTATATATCATATTATATATTATATATTATATACATTATATTATATATATTATATATCATATTATATATATTATAATATATTTATATTATAATATATAAATATTATGTATTTATATAATATAAATATTATATTATATATTAAATATATAAATATCTATATATTTATAAACATAAATATATAATATAATGTATATATAAATGTATAAATGTAAATATATATATTTATATATAAATATATATAAATTTTATATATTTATACATATAAATATATATATTATATGTTATATATTTTTATTATATAATATTATATATAATACATATTGCCTAAATATATATATTTATTATATAAATGTATTTATATTATATATTATATACATATTTATATAATTATAAAAATTAAAATATATAAAATATATATTTATATAAATTTATAGTAAATATATAAATTACAAAATTTATACTAAATACAGTTTTTGAGATAACCCATTTAAAATATTTTTCTGTAGTTAATTCATGTCACAGCCTATATTGAATTCCAATGTATACCTTACTGATAGAAAATACTACATGTATTCACATATTATATATATCTCTGCTCGTCTGTTGATGATTTGTTTCTTTTGTTATGAAAACAATGATGCCATGGACATTCTTAAACATGTCCTTACAAACACATAAACTTTGATATTGCTAAGCTATATAACTAAGAGAGAAATTGCTGGCTCAAAGGATGTACCCGTTGTTTACATTAGATAATACTGATAAAATGCTCATCAAAGTGTTCATACCAATTTACTCTCCAGATAACAGTGAGGGGGTTTGCTCCAACATATCTTTGCCATCAATTATTACACTCAGTTTTTCCATCTTTTAACTTTGACAATATAAACTATTTAAATACATATATATATATATATATATAATATTTTTTTATCTTAGAGAGAGAAAGAGAGAGAGTGGAGAAGAAGGGCGAGAAGGAGAGAGAATTTTAAGCAGATTCCACATTCAGCATAGAGCTCAACATGGGGCTCAATCCCATGGCTCAGGATCATGACTTGAGCCAAAATCAAGAGGCAGATACTTAAACAACTGAGCCACCCAGGTGCTCCTAAAATGCTGTCTTAGGGGCGCCTGGGTGGCGCAGTCGGTTGAGCGTCCGACTTAGCCAGGTCACGATCTCGCGGTCCGTGAGTTCGAGCCCCGCGTCAGGCTCTGGGCTGATGGCTCAGAGCCTGGAGCCTGTTTCCGATTCTGTGTCTCCCTCTCTCTCTGCCCCTCCCCCGTTCATGCTCTGTCTCTCTCTGTCCCAAAATAAATAAAAAACGTTGAAAAAAAATTTTTTTTAAAAAATGCTGTCTTAATATGATTTTGAATTGTGCTTTCTGGATTATCAGTAAAATGAACATTTTTGATATGCTTACTGTTATATTATCTATGATCAGATTCCCCTCTTGCCTATTTTGATAATTACTCTTTTGTTGTTAACAGTTAGGGATTATAGGTATTGCATGCCATTAATTTGTTTGGATTTTCACTTTCTCTTCTGTACCTTCTGTGGAATACATTTTTAATGTTAATGAGATCAAATTAATTTTTTTAAATTCTTTGTGCTTTTAGTATCTTGTTAACATAAGACCATAAATATATTATCTACTATTTTATTCTTGATATTAAAATATTTTGATTCTCTTGAGTGAATAATTTATTAGTTAGCCTGGTAATCTAATGTTTGTGGGCAGTAAAAAAAAATAGGAAATTAATTTATTTTTCTTATATGTGTAGATAATCCCTTGGATAGTGTCACTTATTGAAAAATATAGTTATCACCTCTCAGATTTCATTCCATATATAGTAAATCAAATTTTAATACAAGCATGTCTTATTTATAATCATTCTATAAGTATATTCTATATTATTCTTTCCATTTGTTTATTGATCTATCCCATAGTATCTTCACAAAATCTTTAACCAATCCAAATAGATGATCCACATTTTCCCAGGTGCAAATTTTCTGTATGAAATCTGCATTTGGGCTTTTCTTGTCTTATTGCTTGGCTTTTCAGGGTAATTCTGGACATAGGCAGAGATATAGGCTAGAATTATAGGCTGCATTAACATATTTTAAATACAGAGCCATTTTACAAGCCTGGGTTAAAACCCATATTGATAAGACATCTTTTTTTAAGTTAATTGTTTGATGAATGAAAATGAGAAAGTTTTATTTCTTCTAATATCGTTATCCACTTTTCTATCAATGATAGCATAGATGATAAATTAAGTTAGATGATACCTTTTTTTAAATCTGTGAAACATTTAACAAGACACAAATTATCAATTCTCACCTAAAAAAGTACTCATTTGGTAATTTTTGCCATTTTGGGGACAAAAGTTTTGGGAACCTACTATTTTTCATCGAAGTGCTTTTCTCTGTTCATGATTTGTAAATATTAAGGATTCTTCATAGATATCAATTCATTCATTCAATAAATATTATAAGAGATAAATAGATCAATAGACAAACTTTGCACAGCAAGAACAATTAGCTGCTCAGTATTTGTTGAAAAAAATGAATAAAATAACAAGTCATGGGGCAATGTGACCAGAGAGATAAACCCTGGAAGATTGAGGACTGTTCAGTTCAAATAGAATTCATAGTTTATCTTTTAGAAAGTGAATTTTATGGTCTACGTATTTGAAGGCTAACAATTAAGATTAAAAGGAAAAGGGAGGCAACCATTAGAGACTCTTAAATACAGAGAAGAAACTGAGGGTTGCTGGAGGGGAAGTTGGTGGGGGTATGAGCTAAGTGGATGATGGGCATTAAGGAGGGCACTTGCTGGGATGAGCACTGGGTACTCCATGTAAGTGATGAATCACTGGGTTCTACTCCAGAAACCAACACTACACTGTATGTTAACTAACTTGAATGTAAATAAATAAATTTTTAAAAGATGCTGTTGTGACCACATCAGTGAGGATTTGATCACCTAAACTAGGTCCATGGTAATTTGGATAGAGGATAGAATGTGCACTCTCTCTTTATATGTATTCACACATGTACAGATAATATGTACAGACAGGAGTTGAAACAGCTGAATTTGTTTCGTAATTGAATTTAGGGAATGGGACAGAAGAAGGACTCCAGAATGCATGCCAGATTCCTAGTTGGGCTGACTGAGTGAATAATGGTTTATTACCAAAAATTACTGAAAAAAATATTGAAGTATGAGCAGACGGAGGGCATGGTAAACGCTGTGGGGATAGACTCTCCTCATTAACCATCTCTCATACATGTTATAAGTCTCAGATGAGATAAGGAATGTGAAAAGCTTTTAAGAAATTTAAGACATTGGGGTGTCTGGGTGGCTTAGTCAGTTAAGTGTTCGACTTCAGCTCAGGTCATGATCTCACAATTCATGAGTGTGAGCCCCCACATGGGGCTCTGTGCTGACAGCTCGGAGCCTGGAGACTGTTTCAGATTCAGCGTCTCCCTCTCTCTCTGCTCCTCCCCTGCTTGCACTCTCTCTCTCTCTCTCTCTCTCTCTCTCTCTCTCTCTCTCTCTCAAATAAGTAAACATAAAAAAAAATTAAAAATTAAAAAAATAAAGAAATTTAGGACATTAAAATCATCTGGGTATATAAAAGATACCATTATCATTTTCGGCTGAAGGGGAAATTATGTAAATCAGAAGTAACGATGGTAATTTTCTTTTCCCTGAGAAGAATGGAATAGATAGGGGGGCATACTGGCTAATTAAATTAAGGTAGAACCTATATATCAGGATAATTAATTTGTATATGCTGATCTTTGTACCCTCAGAGTCTAAGAATCTGTGTTTTAGGTCTATATACTTTTAAATATGTTTTACTCCATAATGTCTTGATTAATGTTTTTCTCATAAAATCCAATTTAAGAGAAAATCATATTATCTATGGGCATTACTGGCTACGGTAAAGGTACCTCACTTTAATGAGACTCAGCCTATACTGAGGGTAAAAAAAAACATGAAAGATTATTATAAAACTCACCATCATATCTGCTGTAAGGAAAGGACTATGAGGATTATACAAAGTCATTGTGATTAGCTTCCCCCCCCCCAAAAAAAATATGGCCTAATACTTAGAAATAGTATTTCACATTTATTTAATTAATTTGGAATTTCAGGCTGATGCTAAATTGTGTGCAAGAATCACCTCATAAGGTAGATGACATTAGTAAAGTTTATGAGATCTGGGGCACCTGGGTGGCTCAGTTGGTTGAAAGTCTGCCTTTTGCTTTTGGCTCAGGTCATGATCTATTTTCAGCTCAGGTGGTGATCTCACGGTTGTGGGATGCAGCCCCAACTCAGGCTCCGTTTTGGCTGTGGAGCCTGCGTAAGGTTCTCCCCCCCTCCCTCTGTCCCTGCTCTGCTCGTGCTCTCTCCCTCTCTCAAAAATTAAAATAAAAATAAATTTATGAGATCAAAGTCTATAAACAATTCTGTGGAAACAGTTCTGTGGAGTCCCATAGTTAGCATGAAGTTTATTTTGAAGTGAAGACACTTGAGATTCAGCAGGTGCAGAAAGAAGTATTCTCTGAGCTTCCTTTATAAGACTAAAAGCAGCAAGTTCTGGAAATAAGGCTGCCATAAATTCCCTCTCTAGGATGGTCTACTCCCAGGAGGAAGAACCAGAATAAATCTAACATAAATCCCTTCTCCAGGGAGTTGTAGGGCTCTGTAAAAAGTAGAAGGACCACCCACACGTGTAGAGACAAACATTATCACAGACTTTCTTATCTCTCCTTTGTTCTCTTAAGGAAAAAAAAATAGTCTTTCAAAAGAAAAGAAAAAAAAAAGCCTTTTCATTCTCCTCCTTTTCCTCTAACAAATTAGGTATATAAACCTCTAACTTGAACTATTTAGCAAGACAGCTACTTCATTTGTTGGTTCCCATATGCATATGTATCAACTTTTTTTTTTCCATTAATCTGTCTGATGTCAGTTTAATTTGCAGGCCCCAGTCACTGCACTGAGAGGGTAGAAGAGATTTAGTTTTCCTCTTTTGCAGTTCCAATATACACAATGAACGACTGGTGGAGCTCAGGCACAAACTCTAATTATCTGGTTCTAGAGTCTGTGTCTTTATTTTATTTTAATTTTTGTAGTGTTTATTTTTGACAGAGAGAGAAAGAGAGAGAGACAGAGCATGACGTGGGAGGGGCAGAGAGAGAAGGGGACACAGAATCTGAAGCAGGCTCCAGTCTCTGAGCGGTCAGCACAGAGCCTGACACGGGGCTCAAACTCACCGACCGTGAGATCATGACCTGAGCTGAAGTCGGACACTCAACCGACTTAGCCACCCAGGCGCCCCTAGTCTGTGTATTTAAATAACCACGTTCCTCTGGCTTATTATTCATTTGTGGTTACTGTTTTTCTTTGTTTATGTATCTTTAGGTTTTAAGTTTCGAATCTTATTGGCCCGTGAACAGTGTCACAGACGATCTCTTTGATTACCAAATGTTTTGGAACAAGCCTATAAATCTGCCCCAATAAAATACAAAGGTCAGTAATCTCAATATCAAATTCCTAGGAGCATACTAGCTCAATAATCTGTTTCCTTATTAGCAAAACAAAACTTAAGGCTAGTATTTCACAGCAAATATATGAGATTGTTAGTTTACTCTGACAACACAAGGATTGGTATTCATGGTATAAATCCAGGGAACTTTCAACTAGACTGAAGGTAGAATTTTATGTGATGAAATATCAGTAGTTTTGAAAGTTTGCTGTTTAAACAAAATGACAACTCAGGGTTTACGGGTATGGGAAGCTAACAAGTAAAGAAAAAGAGTAACTCTGGCCATATATATTTGCCTCTGTATATACTTTGTCAGTGGTGAGAAATAGACATAACAGCATGGGGGGCCTTACTAGTCAGTTTTAACACATATATTTCAAAGCCTCAATTCTGGTACTATGTTGTCTATATTTATTTCCACTTGTAACTTTTGTTACTTTATTATTATATTTTATATATTTGAAAAAAAATTAATGCTTTATTTTTATTTTTGAGACAGAGACAGGGTGTGAATGGAGGAGGGGCAGAAAGAGAAAGGGAGACACAGAATCCAAAGTGGGCTCCAAGCTCTGAGCTGT
This sequence comes from Prionailurus bengalensis, assembly GCF_016509475.1. NCBI lineage: Eukaryota > Metazoa > Chordata > Mammalia > Carnivora > Felidae > Prionailurus > Prionailurus bengalensis. The sequence continues at coordinate 183,454,501 of NC_057344.1, read as the reverse complement.
CAGCACAGAGCCCTAAGGGGGGCTTCAACCCAGGAACTGTGAGATCATGACCTGAGCCAAAGTCAGACACTTAACCAACTGAGCCACCCAGGTGCCCTTATATTTTATATTTTGTAAGTGTCCTTAAGTATTTCCTAAAACTACAGCGAAGAGGAAAACTAATAAATTAACCAATTACATATATGTATAATACATTTATATGTGTATATCTGTGTTTACTACCCTTTCCCTTTTGCCTTTAAATAGACCATTTTGTCATGGAAAACGACACTACCTGGGAATATATATGGACCAGATAGTATCCTAGTATACTCAATTTTATTTTTATCTTACTATTTTATTAATCCTATACTTAAATGAGTATCACAGTAGTGATGAGGTTCTCTTGGCTGATAATTATCAAGAGATAGATTAAATAATATCTAAACTACTCAGGCTGATTTCTGGCTTTGCTGAAAATAAAGACTTTCTGAACTTTTTTTTTTTTTTTTAATGTCTTAGGCTACTTTCTATAACATTTCAAAATGTTTTTCATGCCTTTGCAATTAAATCATTTATTAATATGATTATATTCTAAATGATTTTTCAGCTTTTAAACCCATTCTTGAAGCAGCACAAATCTATATTATGATTAAATACCCAGGCTAAAGATGTGAGAAGCAAACTGTTAATTGTGTGCATATATGGGCGGTTTCTTAATTACATAACTGGTGAAACCAGAGGAAGTATGTGATGTTCTCCTTTCTTTTGCAGAGACATTTTTGAAAATCAAAACCAGTGACTGTCTTTGCAAGACAAAGAACTGATTATGCGTTTAGTCAATAAATGAAGAATGGCTGGTTACATGTTATGTTTTGTTCCTTTATTTTCCCAGCTGCATTGACAAGGTTTCTTTTGAAACCGCAGTCAAATGAGATGGTCTCTGGGTAGAGAATACAGAAAACGGTGCTTTCTCTTTTTCATAACGTTAGACCAGCCCTGCAGCGCACCATGTTACAAACAGACTCTAATTGTAAGGGGGTGAGGGCACAAAGTAAAGGTTTCCTATGGTGGAGGTTATGATCTGCTGTAAGAAGGATCTACCGCGGGAGGAACTACCCTGTGTGTGAGCACGGGGGCCAGCCCAGGAAAAGTGCTACAGGAAGGGCTTCTAGGAAAACGTGCAAATCAGAGAACAGGAAGATGGCTATGACCTTTAAATTCATTCCTTTCTCGGGGCACCTGGGTGGCGCAGTCGGTTAAGCGTCCGACTTCAGCCAGGTCACGATCTCACCGAGCCCCGCGTCGGGCTCTGGGCTGATGGCTCGGAGCCTGGAGCCTGTTTCCGATTCTGTGTCTCCCTCTCTCTCTGCCCCTCCCCCGTTCATGCTCTGTCTCTCTCTGTCCTAAAAATAAATGTTGAAAAAAAAAATTAAAAAAAAAAAAGATTTTAAATTCATTCCTTTCTCGGGAAGTGTGCCCATTACCTCCTTACGTGCATTCTGGCTAAATTTCCTGGGCCATTGATGCAAGGAAATCAGGTATATCGAAGCACATGGACCTAACTGGGGAAAGTGTCTAGCCCAGGACGGAACCTCGCACCAGCTCCCACAGTCATTAGTCACCAGAAGGGAGCTTCAGTCTGTCGCCCTCGCTTCCCTCGAGCTTCGATATCAGAGTGTTCGTGTTTGGGAAGAAAGCAGGTGAGCTCGGCTCATTTGCAGCCAAGTGAGCTGAGCTTGACTATTGTGCTGGAAAATCTAGCACTTTTCTGCTACTGGTCGAGTTAAAATAGTCCTTCCTGGCTTTCAACAACCCTTGTCATTTGAAGGTGGGCTAAAAAGGGTCCCTTTATCAAACTGACTTACTCCCACCGCCGAAATGTGGTTTCTACATGGAATACTGAGGCTTAGCCCTGAAGGTCCGATCTGCCCTGGACAAAAGCCTAGGGAAATGACCTCACTGCCACCCACTGCCAGGGACAGAGTCATGGATCCCGCTTACTTCTTTCTGGTTTGGAGCCAGGTGTCCGGTGATTCAAAACTGAAGAAAGAAAAATGCACACACATATCCAAAATATTCATATTTTCAATACGAATGAAGAAATAACAACGAGAACGAGAAAATAACAGTGATCTGACCTTCTATTTCCATTTCCTTTTTGTTTTCTTTTTCTTGCCTCTTTCCCCTTTGGATAGTAGAATTTCTTTTTTTTTTATGCTACAGGTTCCATAAGGAGAATCTTACACATTCAAATGTCGTAGAAAAAATTATTTGATAAGCTACAGGTTCCATAAGGAGAACCTTACACATTCAGGTGTCGTAGAAAAAATTATTTGATAATGTGTTATTAGATTTTTATATTTATACACACACACATATATACACCCATCGGCATATATATGTAATCTCTAACTCTATATTAAATAAGCATAATGGTTCATCTGTAAAATTTAAAGGTTTTGCGATTTTACCAGATTATTTCATATAGGTGGTACACTGAAAACTGATTTTTCTGCAACAAAAACCATCGCATCAGAGGATTGCAAAGCTGGAATCTGAGATGTCAAATAAATGCATTTTTCTATGTTTTTGTAAGAATCAAAGATTTTCCCTGTGATTCAAATGACAATGACAAAGGTGACTTAAGGGTTTCACGTTATGATTTTGTAGGGAGTGCTCTCTTTGTTACCATAGCCTTAAAGATCCCCCTTTCTATAAATCTGACAGTAGATTATTCGCCATAAATTTAAGAGGCCAAGCATTTGGAGCTTAAAACTCCTGCATCTGTCTGACTTGGCATCACAGTGAGAGGAGTCACAAGGCCAGACACTATCTCATTGGGAAAGACAAATTATCATGTCTGAGTACCAGGAATAATGATTCTAAATATGGACAGGTCTAATTCATTCAACATTTCAATGATGGCCGAATGACACGTGCTGGGTGGGTTCAACCTCCAGCTGGAATTTTAGCTCTTTGGGAAGCTGCGGCAGGACAGATCTGTGGCAGATGAATGACAGACACATTTTGGGAATTAATGCATTTTCTAGCTCAGACAAGGACCTTTCAGAAATCTTAGGAATTATGTCACTTTCTACTTCTTAACCATTTACTTCCCTTCGTCCGACAAAAGCCACTCACCGCCTCGGCACAGAGCTATTCATGATACTAATTTTTATACTTTTGCACTTAAGATACTATTACAAATACCCATCTTTTATCTTCTTTGGCAATTGCATTTTTGTGTGTGTGTGAAGAGCTACTGAAAACAAATGGCAAAGAAACTGATTTAAACAAAGGTTATATGAGCATGTGTATTCCAAAGAGGAGATTCTCAGAAATATAAAGTAAATAATGTAATATCTTTTATTTGTATCCTCCCCCAAAAGCAATAGATTAAGTGCTAATGACAGATTCAATAAAAGCAAATATCATTTTGCTGTGGCCAATCCTCTGGTGTTACCTGAATGGTAACTTTACCACCATTATCTTTGGAGAACCATCTCTAATGTATATTTCTGCACGACTTTGTGTCCCAGAAAATTGATATTCAAAAAAAAAAAAGAAAAAAAGAAAAGAAAAGAAAGTTTTGACAAAATCAACAACGCACCTTTATTCTTTACATGGTCTAATAATAGGATGATGTGTTTTATATGTGTTTTTGGTACCTCCTTGTGAATTTGGCATCTCCTTGGTCAAAGACAAAACAAATCCTCTAGCACTGTCCCTGGAATCCTAAATTGAAACTTATCCTGTGACAGTGAGCAATAAAAGTATATATAGATGAGGAATATACACAACAGGTAAAACTAAACTTCTAAAGCCACAGTAGTAACTTCAGAAGATATAAAAAATGCAATCCCGTAAGTAATGATTATTATGCCTATTATCCTTTTATATCTGTAGAAATCAAAATGCTGATTCTAGTTGATGTTAATTAAATCCAGTTCTAATATATGTATGTATTGTTTTTCAAATAGAAGAGTTAATCAGTGGCTAATGTCTGAACGGGAGTTGAAATACTGTCAGAAGAAGAATTTTTAGGAAGATACTAATTTGTTTTGATTACAATATAGCTCATTAATGGACTTTCATAAACTATATTCGTTAGTTTTCATTGCTAATGTAAACTGCCTACAATAGGTTTCACTATAGGAATATAGTCAGATAATATTTCCAATTTATTTAACATGTTCTTGTCTACTATCTACTATTTGGCACAGTAAAAGACACTGGGTATACAGCAGTAAACAAAATATAAATAATTCTTTCAGATGTACTAGAAATAATTTTCACTTAGTACTAATAAAAATTTGCTAACATATGTAAATTTTTCTATGACTTATAAAATGCTTTTAGAAACATTATCAAATTGATCCTTTTTGTGACTTATGGTAAAGTATAAATAGTTATTACCATTATTTCCATTTTCATATGAAGAAATCAACCTCCAAGAGCTTAACTAAATTTACAAATATTTTTTGGCTGGTAAGTAGCAGAGTTGGGATATAATTTTATACTGACTGCGTCATGCTTTGCAGGTGCTGTCTGAGATGTAAAGAAATGCTCGTTCACTTTCCTGATGTAAATATGCTTTTCCTATTTTTCCTTTAGCAGAAAGTCCCAGTGAAATGTCCCATGATGACATGTAAATAGCTATGTATTTAATATAATTTTAATCAACAAATATGTAGAATTATTCACATAGTCCTGGGGTAACAAGGAATTGCATGGTCTGGTCTCACTCACTTTTTTCAGGTAAGTAAAAACGTCAATAGTCCCAAATCCAAACAATTTATCCTCATTTTTTAAAAGCTTCAGCAAACCTTTTAGCTGCTTGTTTTAGGATTTAGTCATCCTTGGAAAGAAAAATTAGTTATTTTGGACAAAACATTTTCTAGATAAAACTAAAATCCATTATTCCCTGGCTTGAAGTTAAGAACAATTGATAAAACCCAATTAAAATGTTGCCCATCTCTTTAGAGTCAGATAATTTTCATCTCTCACCACTCCAAATGCCAATAATCTGTTTTCTTTGACTCCAAATATTTACAGTATTTTTAAAAGTTTATATTACATAAATAGAATAGTATGTTTTGGATCTTATTTTGCATCCATTATTAGAGTTTCACGTTCTTATTTCATAAATTGTAAGCTTATTAGGGCTTTGCATTTTGCTGTATACATTTTCATCTAATTGCATATTACTCACAGTTGATGTTTCATTTGGACGGTTTCTCAAATGGATTATATAGAGGATGAACTCCAGAATTATATTTCATTTCCCAGTTTTCTACTTTGGCTTTAGGCTAAGGTCTGTTATATCCATGGTTAATGAGGAAACCTTAGAGGCAATGCCCAATTCTAACTAATGAGCTCAAGTGCAGCCATTCTCCATAGTTCTCCTGGATTAATAGCATCCAATCTCATTTACTAGACATATGCATTTTCCAAAGTTAGTGTGTTCTATCTCAAAATGGCACCTGAAATCGTTATAACTATTTGGTAAGACCATTTTGCACATAATGGCAATTAGGCAATAATCAAGAGACCATACATGATAGAAGTCATGAAGTGCCAAAACTGCAGAAGTACACAATTTTGGAAGAGAAAAAATGCATATTTTTGCATTGAGTAGAAAAGATTTCATAGAGGAGATTTCAGGTAGACATGAAGAAGAAGCAGGGCTTAGACAGATGTTAACAGACCATGGGTATAGTGAGAGAGCTGCTGTATAGGAAATAGTTATCATCCATTAATTTTCTATTTTAGTCATTACAACACCATCCAAAAAATAGAAAGCTATTCTAGCACTATATGTGGAGGGGCAGTGATGCAGAAGCAAGTGTGATAGAAAGTAAAAAACAAAAAAACAAAAAACCTGAATTTTGTTCTTGATTTTATTTCTAATTAGGCTTGGATATTGTTAAATCTGTGTAGGATCTTCAAAATTCAGTTTCCCTACCTGCAAAATAAATAAGATGACTTAATATTTATTAACTTCCCACCAGAATATTCAATAAATGTATGGTATTTTAAAAATGAATGCAATAAGATTTTTTCCACTTCTCTCCCCTTTTTCATCTAACCTGAATATCTTAATCTCAGAGTCTTTCTCATTTCTCCTTGCTTATGTCACTACATAATATTGAATGTAGCAATGTTTGGTATTCACTCCACACTACTCCAGTTTGACTGAACGGGGCTGAGGCAACAGGAAATAAGAAAACAAAAGGGTGAGAAAATCAGGGTGAGGTCAGGTAATGGGAAGTGTTTTTGCAAGGCTGGCTTGTAAGAAGTTAGACAGAGATGTTTAAAGCAGGACAAGCAGTCAGGGTTATAATGTGTCATGTTGGAGAGTTTGGATTTAATTCTCAAGAAACAGAAAACCATTGATAGGTGTTAAGTGGGGGAAGTGGCATGATAAGATTTGCATCTTAAAGAGCTGACTTCGGACTTCTTATTTCCCTGTCTGGCACCGAAGGAGCTTAGAAGTGACCACTCCATCGAAGGAGCTCGAAAATCACCATCCATGGTAATAACAAGTAAAAAGCTGAACAGACTGAAAAACCAACAACTCTTCTTAGATCCTTAAGAGAAGTGAAGCTATGGCCAACTGGTGACACCAAAATTGAACAAAAGAGACCGGCAGATACAGAGAAGCTAAACTTACCAGAATGGAAACACAGCAGCTAAAACTTCTGGCACGGGTGCCAATGCCAGGGTAGGAAGACCTGAGCTATAATTGGTGAATAGTTGGAGACTCGGTGTGGAAGAGTATCAGTGTGGTCCAGGTGGACCCAGTCCCCACAACCCCAGGAGCTCAATCAGGTTCTTGAAAAGATCGGAAACAAATCCTCTCGCGCTCCTGTCAAGGACAGTAGAGAAGTCACCATTTTGAAAACACCAGTGCATTTTGTTCTTCTTAACAGGTCCGGTCACAAGAAAAAGTAGTGAACCAGAGCTTTACCTTCTAGTGGTTTTTTCAGAGCCTAACCTACCTGGAGGAAAGGGAAATACCCAATTCTACCCGTAGTAGATACCCTGTCCCACCTAAGGTAGTGGTGGTAGAAACTGAGAAGCAGGTGCAGCATTCCCAGTGCAGAGACACAAGCAAACTAAAATACCGAGACCTGAACACCGGACATGGAACACTCCTTTCGTCCCTAAGCTTTTCTGCCTCCTTACTGAAGGTCTTTCTAGAAAGTTCCTTTTGCCTAGTGCATATCTTTTCATAGTATCAAGAAAAATATCGCAAGGTACACAAAATGGCAAGAACCAGAGTTTGACGAGACTGAGAGGAGATCAAAACCAGACTCAGACATGACAGAAATATCAGAATTAGCAGAATCGGAAGCCTATCACGCCTTACAGGCAATTCTGACGCACACTTAAAATTTGAGAACCTCTGATCTAGAAAACTGATTTGGATACTAAATTTTCTATATGTGATTTTCCCATTTTGTTTTTTTTGTGTCTGTGTGTGTGTATGTGTGTGTGATTTTACTCCCAATTCTACTCACTATAGACTTCAAATAATCTTCACTTGTTTTGCTCCTGTAATCCTTTCCTATATAGTGACTGTCAGTCCTACAAGAGGTGTATCTTGGATGTGTTTTACATTCCTTCATGGCCTAGCATGATGATGCTAAAGAAATATTCAGTAAATCCTTTGTGAAAGAAAGGTTAATAACATGGCATACTCACTGGCTAAAGCTGGTTATGCAGACTGTTTTTCTGCAGAAAGTCTGACCTGGAGACAGCGTCGCTTTCTAGATGATGTTGAGTGTCAGCGTGAACACCCCTAAGTTTCATGAACCAGAGATGACTCCCACTTATCCAAAGACACATTGTCTCATTTAACATTACCTATGGGGCGCCCGGGGGGCTCAGTCTGTTAAGCGGCCGACTTCAGCTCAGGTCATGATCTCGCGGTTCGCGAGTTGGAGTCCCACCTCGGGACCTGTGCTGATGGCTCAGAGCCTGGACCCCGCTTCGGATGCTGTGTCTCCCTCTCTCTCTGCCTGTCCTCAGCTGGCACTGGCACTCTGTCTCTGTGTCTCTCAAAAATAAATAACATTAAAAAATTTTTTTAAAAAGATTATTTAAACCAGAAATTCCTCCTGTCCCCTCTGGCTGTTATACAGGAAGTATACAGCAGAAAGGAGAGAAAATAAATCTGGCGTGGTATTTGACATGTTGCTGTTTGCTAGAAGCTCTGGGAAAAGGTTGGATGGAAGATGAGTTATGAGCGTTTGACAAGAATTGAGGGTCCTGACTAAGCAGTAGGTACCTTTCATTCATTGGGGTTGACTGACTATAGTTTAAAATACCATAGGGAAAAATGATATTTCAGGCCAATCCTATCTTATTCTCAGGCACCTAAATGAGCATGTACTTGGATCTTACCCAGAATTTGTTCTTCCAAATATACTTTTGTCATGGAAATCCTGAGCCGTGTTAAGAATCAAAGAAAGGTGCTTGCCAGTGTAGACGGGTCACCTATAATTGTGCATACCTTCTAAATGAAAATCAAAATATATGTCAGATTGCTCTTTCTTCTTGTTTACCAAACATGAAAACACACTCTCAACTTGATAATCCAGCCTCAGTGGAGGCCAAATATATACAATTGGTTAAGGTTTAACTATGTTTGTTCCACTGTTCTCAGCAATTTTCACGCATTTAATCCATATGCAATTGTAGTAAGAGATCATTCAGTTACTGATCGATGGAAAACTGAGGTCCAGAGAGGTTGATTAATTTTCAACAGGTCACACAGCTAGTAAAGACCAAACAAACAAACAAACAAACAAACAATCAAATCAACAAACACACATTTCTTGTGGAAGAAAACCTGATTTCTTAACTGTATCTCAGTCCCTACATAAACAATTATTTCTGCAGAGCTGTTATGGATACGGCCTCAGTTGCCATCATGCATTTTTTTAAACTTAAAATTATATTTTTTTGGAAACCTTCTTTCTTTTTTCGAGGGGGGCAGTTTCCAAGTAGCATTTTTATTTAGTGTTCCCTTACTGATCAAGTCTCCTGTGAATTTCCTATTTCCTTCTCTGACCAGAGGAAAGAGGGATGTTAGTTAACTGGCTTGTACACCCCACGAGTTGACCTTGTAGGTTCCCTTCTGGTCTTGCTTGTTGGACATTGTCCTTTTCCCTCCTGTTTTTGTTTGTCCTCTCTGAGCCACTGTTTGGATTCGATTTTAAAAGATTTCCTTCTATTATCTCCTCTAGTTTTCAAAGCTTTTTTTATGCCCCCTTTATACTTTCCATACTTTCTAATTCATCAAAAAAATTTTTTTTCAACGTTTATTTTTATTTTTGGGACAGAGAGAGACAGAGCATGAACGGGGGAGGGGCAGAGAGAGAGGGAGACACAGAATCGGAAACAGGCCCCAGGCTCCGAGCCATCATCAGCCCAGAGCCCGACGCGGGGCTCGAACTCCCGGACCGCGAGATCGTGACCTGGCTGAAGTCGGACGCTTAACCGACTGCGCCACCCAGGCGCCCAAAATTTTTTTAATATATTCCAGAACATGAGAGAAGATGCCAAATGGGAGTATAGTCAATGAAGAAGAAAAAGAAGAAAAATTAAAGTGGACAGAAATGTCACAAAGATGGAAATACGAGAAATATTGAGTTTATACCTGAAAAGTTCCTGAAACAGAAGTAAAAGAAATAGAGGAAAAGGGAGAAAAATGTCATGGTAAAGAGTTTGGGACAGCAATTGTCTGGGTAAAGTTGCTAGAGGCTTAGAAACATAAACTGTGGGTTTGTCTCCACATAAATAGGAGAGAAGAATTTGAACCAACCTTGTGTTTACATGAGGGGGCAAAACAAGTTTGTATAGAAACGGGCATCATTTTTTTTAATAATCCTGTAAATGGGACCATGACTTAAATGGTTCTACCTAATACTCTAAATATTGGGAGGATCGTTGATGTGAGAAGAGGCAACATGAGAGGCAGGTGTTCTCACTTACTGAGGTTGTCAGAGACGTTAGGGCTAATTTCTGTCACAGGTTGGGCTAACCCAGACCAAAACTGCATGATCCGTTTCTGGACTTTCCATTTTCCAGGAACTTTATGTTTTCTCTTATAACAAAATTCTTCTGGGCCTAACTTTATTAGAATATTAAACTGTCATTAAATATACAGTAAGAAATATATATAGTAAAAAATATACATATAGTGATCCATTGTACTTTTGTGTTCTGTAATGTTGGATAGATTGTAGTTTAGGGCCCACTAGATAATGAGAAGGTATTGTATATTTGTCACGTCATTTAATTAGCACCACAATCCCATACGGTAACCATGGTAATGGCAGTCCTAAAGTTTTAGAATACTTTCAAGTTATAGACGGTGAATCTTGAATACTTACACTCAGATTCAGATTCAGCTTACTCACTCTGGCTTGAAAAAGCGAGAACATTTTACCAGGGGTAGATTCAGGTTTTGGACCATCTGAGGCATATGCAATTTAGGTAAGCTAATTTAAAAAAAATAGTGATTTTAATGATAAATGCAGAAAATGCATTTAAGATTACAAACACATTGTCATTTTCTATAGAGATAATAGTAAGATAATTCAGTCTCTCCACTCTCAAGGTTGGTCCTCTGTATTGTTTTATTAAAACGTTTCAAAAATCTTTGAGCTTCACTACTCATTATCATTATATTACAGTGCTATGACTGCCATAACAAAATACCACAGACTAAGAGGCTTAAACCATGAAAATTTATTTCTCACCGTTCTGGAAGCTGAAAGCCCAAGATCCCTGTGTCCTCACGTGGCGTTCTCTCTGTGTGCACACGTTTCTGGTGTCGCTTCTCGTAAGGAAACCAGTTCTGTTGGTAACCCCATCCTTAAGAGCTCATTTAATCTTCTTTGCCTCCTACAGGCCCTATTTCCAAATAAGGTCACGATGACGGTCAGGCCTCAACCTATAAGTTGTTTGTGGGGGACACAAATTAATCTATACAATTGATATTGGCCTGCAAATATTTCAAGATGTTATCCATTTTCAAAAATCCTTTATCAAGTGTCTTGCATATATGAAAATTACACAAAGGTACTTCTGTCACACTACTGCTAGAAATTTGTGCTGTGTGACAATAGATTCTGATAAATTGTACTTCCTTAATTTTTATAAAAAATTGATGGTACGTTTATAGTTACATATGGCATATTATCAAGAAGACCACAGACAGAGATACGTATGGATATTATTAAAAATTACAAACCAGGAAATTTAAAAAAAAAAAACTTAACCTATCTGGGACAGTCATTAATACTCTCGAGTTTACTCATAGGGAAGCCACAGCCTAATTTTAATGGCACCCTGGTCACATTTTCTTATCTTACTCGTGCAACATTGTCGAACTCATTTCATCTCATTCTCTTCTCACCCATTGCTTGCAATTCTTCAGTCACACTATTTTTTTTTATCTCCCTCAAAGATATAAATTCATATCCATCCTTAAACTTTTTCTCTGGTTTGTTTTTCTATCTAGTATATTCTTCCAGATCTTCATACAACACTGCAATATGACTCTTTCCAGTTTTCTTCCAGAAGAATTAGTGTAACAAGGACCCAAGTTACTTCCTGCCTAAAACAACACTAATACTTCATATAAAACATACAAATGCTTTTTTTTTTCAACATATAACACTATAGGACAGGGACACCTTGGTGGCTCAGTCAGTTGAGTGTCCAACTTCGGCTCAGGTCATGATCTCACGGTTCGTGAGTTCTAGCCCCATGTCGGGCTCTGTGCTGACAGCTCAGAGCCTGGGCCCTGTTTCAGATTCTGTGTCTCCCTCTCTCTGCCCCTCTCCCACTTGCACTCTGTCTCTCTCCCTCTCTCTCTGTCAAAAATAAACATTAAAAAGATTTTTTAAAAATTAAAGAAAAAGAACACAATAGGACAATGATCACTTAGACAAGAGGAGGAAATGAGTTGACCCCTAAAATTGTCACAACTTCCTAATTGGAGAGTGGTTCCTGGCATTGGGTGAGTGAAAATTTACTCAGTTACAGCATGACAGTCTCCCTGACCTAAGATTTGGAGATGAAAATCTAGGAAAGGCAAAGCAGCTAGACTCTAAAGGACCACGCGAGAGAAGAAAAGGCATCACAGAAACAGTTCCAGAGATCTCTTCCAGAGTTGTAAAGAATCCACTTTAAGTCTTCAAATGAGTACTGATCAGTTCAGGTGGGTATGAAAACTACCCAATGCTTTGGAAAATATACCAAGAAGGAACAGAGGGTAGAATCCTGGAGCTTGCATAGGTCTGGATATAATTTGTGTTCCTCCTAGACAGAGTTGAAAATATTATAATTTATGGACCATTGAGTAGGATAGTCAAAAGGTTATTGCCTTGGCAATATGACAAAATCAGTCCCAGAACCAAAGGCTACTCTGGTTGCATCTAACAGAGCTTAAAAGCAAGTCTCAAAGCGATCAAACTTCTAAGTAAGTTTGATCAAAATTTGATCAGACTAAGTTTGATCAGAATTCTAAGTAAATTAACTGTATTATGAAGCAAAACTTACTATATAGGAATACAAAAATATCCTGCTTTTAATATAGTAAAATTCACAGTACTTATGATCCAGTCAATAATTACCAGGTATGAAATAAAATAAGAAAATTTATGCCATATTAAGGAGAAAAAAACTATCACTAGAAATAAACCCAGAAATTAAATAAATGATAGAGTTGACAGAAAAGTATATAAAACAGTTATAACTATAACTCATATATGTCAATATATATATTGACATATATATGTCATATAACTATAACTCATATGTCTATATACATATTGACATATATATATGTCATATAGCTATAACTCATATGTCAATAAAGAAGAGAAAAATTAAACATTTTAAGTAGGAATATGGAAGAATTGACAAAACAAATTGAACTTCCAGAAAGGGAAATCATGCCTGAAATTAAAAAAAACAAAAAAAACAAAAAAAAAAATACAATGCTTGGAGGAGATAGGAGATTATACATTGTAATAGAAAAAAAAATTCATATGTAAACATAACAACAGAAGATATTCAAAAGAAAAAAACAGTAAAGACACTTAAAAAATAAAGAAAAAAAATCGAAAAACTGAGGAACAACTTCATATTAATAGGTGTTTAATTGAAGTTCCCATGGGGATATTGAAAGAGAAAAAATATATATGAAGACATAATGCCTGAAGTTTTTCCAGATTGGGTTGAAACTGTAAATTCATAATCCAGTAAACTTGGCACGTCCTGAGCATGAGAACTACCTAAACAGTAGAAAACATTAAACACAGCCAGAGGGTAAGCATGAACATGTGCACACAGAAACACGTACCATGAACAGAGGGACAAAGATGAGGAAGGCAGCAGATTGTTACAAAAAAGGCAGATCAGAAGACGGTAAAATGACAATTTCAAAGACAGAGGGAGGGGCTCCTGGGTGGCTTAGTCAGTTAAGTATCTGACTCTTGATTTCAGCTCAGGTCCTGATCTCATGGCGCGGAATTGGAGCCCCACACGGGCTCCGAGTCGGGCATGGATCCGGCTTGAGATTTCTCTCTCTCTTTCTCTGTGCCTCTCCTACGCTCACTCTCTCTTTAAAAAAAAAAAATAATAATAATAAATAAATAAATAATAAAAGACCGAGAGAAAAATGTCAGCCCACCACAACCAGCAAAAATATCTTTCAAAGACAAAGGGAAAATAAAAACATTTTCAGACACAGAAAAACTGAAATAATCACTAGCGTCTAACGTGCGAAATGTTATGGAGAATCTTTTAGGAAAATTATTAGAGATGGAAATTTACATTCTTCACAAAGTGATGAAGGACACCGGAAATCAAAGACATGGTAACAAAGCAGTAAATAAATAGTATTTTCTTACACATTTAATATGAAAATTTTTGACTTACTAAGACAAAATAATAATACTGCATTATGGGGTTTAGGATCCATAGAGGCAAAATATAAAAACCAGTATAATAAGGCCAAAATATGTGTGAAATGGAATTGCTGTGTTGTAAGGTATTTTCATTACAACTGAAGTAGTGTAAGTTTACTTGAAGGTAAACTTTACAAAGTTAGAGATGGATATTATAAACTGTAAGACAGCCAGTAAAAGGAACAATATGAGGAGATAGCTAATACACCAACAGAGAAGATGAACTAAAATCATAACAACAAATTAAGCCAAAGGAGGTAGAAAAAGAAGACAATGAGAATAACAACAATAAAACATGTGGGACAAGGAGAACACAAACAGAATGATGGTATACTAAAGCCCAACCACAGTGGGGCACTTGGGTGGCTCAGTTGGTTAAGTGTCTGACTTCATCTCAGGTCACGATCTCAGGATTCATGGGTTTGAGCCCTGCATCGGGCTCTGTGCTGACAGCTTAGAGCCTGGAGCCTGCTTCTTATTCTGTTGTCTCCCATTCTCTGCCTCTCCCCCACTCTCACTGTCTCTCTCTCAAAAAATGAATAAACATTGAAATAAAATTTTTAAAGCCCAACCACATCAAGAATCCCGTTAAATATAAGTGGTTCCATCATATTATTTAAAAGGCATGATTGTCAAAATTGATTTAAAAAAAAACTAAGACCCAACTTTGTGTTTTCTACAAGAAACAAACACATATAACAAATATGGGTAGTTGAAAATAATAGTTTGAAAAAAATTAGCATGATAATCAAAATAAAAATACTAATCAAAATAAACTAATCAAAATAATCAAAATAAATATTAATCAGACTAAACACTAATCAAAATAAAACTGAAATGGCTAAAATAATATCAGGCAAAGTAGATTTCAGAACAGTATTATAAGGGATAAAAAAATAATGTCCTATATGTGTGCACGCATCAAATCAGCCAGAGGACAAAATGTTGCTGAATTTTTTGAACCTAACAAAAAAATTCAAAATACTTGAAGAAGAAATTTATAGAATTATGAGATTATAGACAAATCAAGAGTTACAGTAAGAGATTTCAACCTCCCTTTCTCAGTAACTGGTGGAAAAATTAGACAAAAATCAGTAGAGACTTAGAAGACTTGAACAACAGTACTAATGAACTTCATCTAATTTACATTTATGAAAGAGTCTATTCACCCACAGCAGAAAGCATATTTTAAGTTGTGCATGGGCATTTAGCAGCATAAAGTATGTATTAACCATAATGAAAATCTCAATGGATTTTAAATGACGTAATAACACAACATACAACCTTGATCACAATACAAAGTTGAAATCAGTAACAGGAAGATCTCTGGAAAGTTCCCAAATATTTGGAAATTCATTAACACAAGTCTAACTGACCTGTAAATCAAAGGATAGATTGAGGATGAGATTAGAAAGAAGTTTGAACTGAAGGGCAAATAAAAACACAGCATGTCAAAATGTATGATATCAGCCAAATCAGTAGTAACAGAAAATTTTATTAGAAACGAATCAATAATTAGAAAAGAATCAACGATCTCAACATATTTTCAAAATTCACTTTATTAAAGCACATATTAGTAATGCATTTCTTTTCATGGCTGGTGTTCTGCTGAGTTGATATACTGCATTTTGTTTATAATTCAGCAGTTTATAAACATCTGAATTACTTCCACGTCTTGGCTATTATAAAATTGGCTGTTATAAGCATTTGTGTACAAGTTTTGTTGTTGTTCGACTGCCTGTTTTCAAATCTAGTTGGAATATCCTCAATAGTGATGCTGCTGGGTCCCGTGGTAACCTGTGGGTGCCTTTTTGCGAAACAACTACACTGTTTTCCACAGAGGGTGTGCCATTTTATATTTCCACTCGCAATGTACGAAAGCTACGATTTCTGTACACTCCTACAATTTTTTATTGAAACTGGGATATTTTTGTTAATATGGCACCTGTGGAACCCATAGTCTTACCCCCCTCAGACTTTGTTATTTATGCTTTTTGTGGGTTGTTTTGTAGTGAATTTTCTAACATTTTTTTTAGGGCATCTACATTCTTTGCATATGTGACCGCTGAAGTCCTTGTTCCCTTGCATTGATGGCCACCTAGTGATTTGGCACAGATTTCTTTAAATACTTGGAAAAACAAACAAAAAACAAACAACAACAAAAATGCGAGTAGCTCCTTTCTGTCTTTGTAGATTGCCTCTGGATCAGGACACTGCCTCACAGCTTAGCCAGGCAGCTGACAATTCTGTCTTGTCTTTTGCTTTCTACATATTCCCCAAACATCTCTGTCCTTATCCTCTTCTTCTCGGGATTTTTAATCCGTCTATTGCTTGCCCTGTTATTCCTTGTTCTAGGTGGCTCTGTTATTCCTTGTTCTAGGTGGCTATGGATAATATATTTGCTTACACGCTTTTGACCGCGAAGCTACTCAGCTTGTTTGTTGCTCTGTGGAGTTCCCTACTCTGCCATTTTCAGAGATGTCGCTGTTGGTCTTGTAAGTTTTCACTGAGCATAATCTCCTTCACTCATGTTATTGTTTCCTTTTTTTTTAATGTTTATTTATTTTTGAGAGAGACAGATCAGAGACAGAGACAGAGACAGGGAGACAGAGCGCGAGCAGGGGAGGGCAGAGAAAGAGGGAGACACAGAATCTGAAGCAGGTTCCAGGCTCCGAACTGTCAGCACAGAGCCTGGTGCGGGGCTCGAACTCACAAACCGCAAGATCACGACCCAAGCTGAAGGCTGACACTTAACCAACTGATCCACCCAGGCGCCCCATTGTTATCTTTGATGTACACAGTTCCTTTCAATTGTTGACTCATGT
Organism: Prionailurus bengalensis; assembly: GCF_016509475.1. Classification (NCBI taxonomy): domain Eukaryota; kingdom Metazoa; phylum Chordata; class Mammalia; order Carnivora; family Felidae; genus Prionailurus; species Prionailurus bengalensis. The sequence goes on along the minus strand of NC_057344.1, from coordinate 183,437,703 downwards.
TCTATGGTATAGATGTACAAAGTTTTCTTAACCAGCCATCAAGTGAACTTGTGTATGGATATTAAGGAAATATAATTTTTCTTTATTCCGGAATAAATGCTCAAGTTTGAGATTTTTGGATGGTATATTAGTTGTAGGTTTAATTTTTAAGAAACTACCAAACTATTTTTAATAATTTAATAATTTATAATTTGAAAATATAATAATTTATATTATTTTACATTCCTTCCAATAATATATAAATGATCAAATTGTGTCCACATCTTCACCAGTATTTGGTGTTGTTGCCACTTTTTCTTTTAGTCATTCTAATAGAGGTCATTGTGATTTAATTTACATTTCCTTAATGGGTAATGAAACTGAGCATCTTTTCATGTATTTATTTGCCTTCTGTATATTCTACTGAGTGAAATTTCAGTCTATATATGTGGTCCATTTTCTAATTGTACTGTGTATTTTTCTATTATTGTATTGAATATATATGTATATATATACATGTTCTAGATAGCAGTTATTTGTTGGAAATGTACATTTCAAAGTACATTCTCCTAGTCTTGAAATTGCTTTTCATTCTCTACCCAGGGTTTTTTGTCCAGCAAAATAATTTAATTTTAATAAAACCCAATTTATCAAGCTTTTCTTTTATAAATCATAGATTTGATGTGCAGTTTAAGAACTTTTTGATTATTTCTAGAATCTGAAGACTTTCTCCTAGGTAACTGTTATGGAATATAACAGTTTTACATTTAAGGTCATGATCTAGTTTGAGTTTATTTTTGTATAGCATGTGAGGTCAGTTTGAGATTTTATTTGTTTTGCTTTATTTTGTTTGGCTAACAGATGTCCATTTTCTCCATCATCATTTTTAAAGACTATTCTTTCTCCATTAAATTTCCTTTGCAACTTTGCCAAAAGTCAGTAGAGCATTTTTGTGTGGATCTATTTTTGGTTTCTTCATCATGCTCCATTGATCTGTGTATAGATCCCTGAGCGAATACTATACTGTCTTGATTGCCGTAGCTGTGTAGTAGGACTTAATATTTTATAGAGTGGTTTGTCCCATTATATTCTTCTATCTCAAGATTGTGTTAGTTACGCTAGGACCTATGCCATTCCACATAAGTTTTAGAATAAGCTTGTCTACGTTTTCATAAACACTTGCTGGTATTTTGATAGGGATTGCACTAGACTTTTAGATCAATTTGGGAAGAATTGACATCTTTACTATCTTGAATCACATATGCTGTGATCTGTCTAATTTTTCACTGGTTTCCACAATTACAAAATGTTTTCACATAGGTAGAAATTTGGGTTTTTTTTATAGTAACTTAATCTTCAGCAAAATTATGCAAATGTATGCATAAGGAAATTATCTCAGGAATACAATTTTGGCAGTTTGGTAGGGGCAGATGTTCTCTTTTTAGAATTTGGCTTATTTAAGAGAAAGATAATGGGGCAAAAAGATCTTCTATGTCTAATGTGAAAATCGTGTAATTCTTCAGCTCATGGATCAGGAATATTCATTTATTCATCACATATCACTTTGTCCTCCAACAATGCTATCAAGGTTTGTTGAATAACTGGAATTGATCTGCTTCCTTATTCCTCCATCTTGCTTTATTTAATTGTATTTTTAAAAGTTTCTGACTATAGCCATAGTTCCCTTGAAATTTTCTTATACTTGTGAGAGCCATCATTTCCCTCCATGTAGCTCCCGTGCAAACAATTCTAAATACTTGAAACTGCTTTACATTTTTCCGCCAAAAATGACTTTTCATTCTGTCAAATTGTAGTTTATATTCCTAAATAGGTGAAAGAGGAACACGGGGCATATCCTGGGGTGGACATATCACCTGAACTGATCACGTCAGAGGGAAGGAAACAGCTTAAGTGCTTGGGGAGATTGCTATCTCTCTTTGTCTCTGTCCCTGTAGCTTGCTGTGTCTCTTATTCCTTCCTACTGCACCAGAGATTTAGCGGTCTCAGTGGGTCCCGGAAGACTACTGTGACAATAAAAGACAAAGATGACATCATAAGGAAGGGACCCAGAAATATGATGTGATGAACAGACCCTAACCATGTGATACTCTGTACTCCTTGTTATGTAAAATTATAAATTTCCTAATTCCAGTTTCAGACAGATTTTTATAACATTCCCAATGAACTCTAATGATTAATAATTCTTAAAAAAAAAAAAGAAAGAGTTTTTAAGTATCAATGAGGTAACGAAAAATATCTCAATAGGAAAAGGACAAAGAAAATGAAAGCAAAACGTATAAAGGAAGCATAAATAACTAGTGAATATGTCTTAGTAAACTTCAAATTAAAAGTATTTTTCTCGATTAATTTTATTTTTTCTTTTATTTTTTCTCTATCAATTTTAAATGTTTTTATCATTTAATACTAATGCTTTTTAAAAGAAAAATATGGATGTAAGTGTGAATATGTTCATATTAAATGAAAAAGTACTGAATTGTTTTTCATGATTAAATTTGAGGATATTTGAAGGCTTTTTTTGTCTTTCTTTTACATTTATAAACTTTCTAAATATTTACCAAGTTCAAATAACATTTTTGTGCAAATAGATGAAATAAAAGGTGTTTCTAAAACATAAATAAATTCAGCATGAACAAAATACTAAATGTGTGCATTACAATCATACTATTTTGGACCATTTTTCCCTTCACAACTTGTACTAGTTATATCAAGAATTTCTAGCATTCTTGGGCGCCTGGGTGGCGCAGTCGGTTTAGCGTCCGACTTCAGCCAGGTCACGATCTCGCGGTCCGTGAGTTTGAGCCCCGCGTCAGGCTCTGGGCTGATGGCTCAGAGCCTGGAGCCTGCTTCCGATTCTGTGTCTCCCTCTCTCTCTGCCCCTCCCCCGTTCATGCTCTGTCTCTCTCTGTCCCAAAAATAAAATAAAAACGTTGAAAAAAAAATTAAAAAAAAAAAAGAATTTCTAGCATTCTTATCAATAACTTCTGTATGTTATAGTCAATAATTGACTTTTTATCTACAGAATTTTTTTAAGAAAAAACAAATTTTCCCCTCGGCATAAGAGCTATATTTGCATAGTAAGAGCCATGACTCATTTATTAACTATATCTCTGTGTTGTTAATAGCTATGACGTCTATATTTATATATCTATGTATATATCTATATCTACATGTAAAGCATCAGATCTATACTTCAGATCATTGAAGGAGAAATAACTTGTTTGCAAATTTACCTTATCCAAGCATGTCATGAATAATATGTAAGACTCGGAATATAACCAACTGCATGAAAACCTAGAACAAGCATAAGACCTTTATATACATGTGTGAATGTATGTATTAATTTATCTTTTATTTGGGCAGGACCAGTTTACAAAACCGGGCATGTTAGCATAATCTTATCTATTGTTAATAAAGATTTGCTGTTGGTCTTATTTGGTTTTGTTCGTCATTTGTTATGCATACACCATGAGTAATCTCAAAGAATATAGATGGTTGGATTACTTCTGGTTACTATTAAATCCTAAATCTCATTTATTTATTTACACCCAATGGGGGGGACATACTAGATAGGTAGGAGAACCTTGGATCAGTGTGGTATACTCTATATGTTTTGTAAATACCTAATGATACAATGATAACTTGTTAAAACCACAATTGGAGAGGATGAATTTAAATAACCTTTTTTAGATTTGACATTTCAAGAAAATGAAATATGTTTGAAGAAGTAGGTCCTTTTGACAATATGATCAAACAACCAACAGTCTTGAAAGCATATTTTAAGATTTTATACACCATACAAAAATTATGAAACCATAATTTTATGACAATACTTGAAATTAACACTTGGAAAATTACCTTGGGTACAAAGTAAATGAAAACTAAAATCACACACTGCTTTAAATTTAACAAAAGAGACTATCATGTCAAAAGTCTAAAATAGGACTAAAACTTCATTTGGAGGAAAATCAAGAGTCTTGAATGATTTTATTTTTTTAAAACAGAAACTAGATAGAAACTTCAATAATAATTTAAATAAATTGGAAAAATAATTTAAAAATCTAAATAAAATGGGAATAGAAAATACTAATAAAATGTGTGAAATCACTAGGAAAGTTACAAACATTAAATATTGAAACTTACAGATTTTGGGAACAGACTGTGAATGTCTTCTCACTACTCTTATTTAAAATAAGACAGAAAGAGGGGCACCTGGGTGGCTAAGTCGGTTGAGTGTCCAACTTCGGCTCAGGTCATGATCTCACAGTCTGTGAGTTCGAGTCCCACATCAGTCTCTGTGCTGACAGCTCAGAGCCTGGAGCCTGCTTCAGATTCTGTGTCTCGCTCTCTCTCTGCTCCTGCTCTGTCTCTCTCTGTCTCAAAAATTAAAAAAAATTTAAATTAAATTAAATTAAATTAAATTAAAAAAATTAAAAAAATAAGACAGAAAGAAAATAAAATAAACAGTAAAAAGAATTAAGGAATTGTAAAAAAAAATCACATAATTGCAAAACAAGAAAACTCAAGATATTTAATGACAAATGGTTATCTCTTAATAAGAGATGATTTTAATTAAATAGGAAAATATACAAAAAGTGAATAGCTTTCTATTACGGCACCTTATTTATAAAGGAAAAAAGGGAAATATATAATTTATTACAAAGAAACAACTGTAGGCATGTAGAAATAAATTCAAAAAGAAAAGTAAGTTACTTGTATGAAACACTAATTTTTGCTCAAGAATACAAAAGTGAATCTGGATCAAATGTATAATTCTTTAGAGTGGACAAAATGTCAGAATACTTTAGCTTTCTCAATTGCATTAAATGCAATTCCAATAAGAATTCATTTACAGAACTGGATAAAATAATTTAAGAATGCATATAGTAAAAAAATAGTCACTTGAGAATTGTCAAGTATGTTTTAAAGAGAAGACCATAGGAGGGGACCTGAGTAGCACATATTAAAATATGCCATCATCTACTGTAACAATTGGTAGGACATGCTATTAGATTAGTGTAAAGGAACAAAGTATAGAAACAGATGGATATTTGTAACCAACTATATACACAAATGTTACATGCATATATTTTCTGTTGGATAAATTATTCATATAAAATGGCATATCTCTAGTATCATCAAACAAACAAACGACAAAACAGAAAACATTGATTGACAAGGAGGGCAAGCAAAATCACCGATAGTCTAATTTAGAGACACAGACAGCTAATTTGGAGACAAAGATTTCTAACCAAGTTATTCTTTACAAGTCAGTGGACCTTCTGAGACTAGCCATGTGAACTCTCGTGCCAAAACAAAGACAGAGAGGCAGGTTGCTGGGATAATGTAGGAAAGGAAAGAACAAAACCAGTCAAGGTGGGAAATACTGAAAATAATTCTCACACCTTTGGGTCAGTCCCAAGGCTTCCAGATGTATGAAAGAAAGAGGCTTGAAAAATAAATGAACCCGTAGTGGCAGTGTTGGAAAAACCCCATCTCCAGAATAAAGAGAAGAACCTGTTATGGAAACATCCCTTAGAGAACTGAGGGTGAAGGAAAAAAATATCAACAACAGAAATATGATAGCATCCATGAATCGAAAGGAATTATATATTGGTTTCTAATTTCCCACTTAAAAAAAAATAGCGCTCCTTGTAGAAATGGTATATCTTAAACCAGGAAAGGAAGAATACTAGGTAATAGGATATCTTATGTCAGAAAGCAAGGAAGAACTCAAAACCCAATAGGAAGACTCACCAAAAAACAAAGAGGTCAAGCCTAGAGGGCCTTCTGTGGACTAACTCTGGTATGTTTAAATAGCAACACCATTAGTAACTTATTGTAGTTTTTGGAATTGATTACAAAAAGATTAAATAAATAAAAATACCTAAGTTCGCAGCATCTTCACCACAAGTAGATTTCATTTCAGGAAACCACTTCCTTTGCTTATCCATAGAAGAAACTCATCTGTTCAAGTTTTATCATGAGAATGCAGCAATTTAAATACAGTCATAATGAGAGTTTGAAATATCGTGAGAATTACCAGCATGTGACATACAAGTGAAATGAGCAAACAATATTGGAAAAATGGTGCTGGTTCAACATAGGTTGAACGAAACTTCACTCTGTAAAAAAACACATCTGTAAAACACAGTAGAGTGAAGTACCATAAAACTAGGTATGCCTGTAAGAAAGAATTAATATTAGTAAGAAAAAACTTAGTAAGTCCTTTATGTGTATAAGAAAGAGGAAAAGATAGAGTCAGAGAAATGGATGCTAAAATCAATGATTAAACTGTTTCAGAAAATAGAAATTTGCGCAATGCCCGATGATACTCCATAGGTTATTTGACAATTGCAAGGGGGAAAAATAAGTCGGCCCTCCTTAAAAAGGTCTGGTGGCCATTTTCTTTAAAAAGTAATCAAATTTAACATCAGGAACAGTTGGATCCTGATTTAGGGAAAAAACATAAATTTTGAGGATAAATAAAGAAATTTTAATGCAAATTGCTATTAGAGGATATTAGAAAATATTTATTGATTTTCCATGTGAAATGGAACAACTAATTGAATAAACTACTAAAAAATTCCTTATTTTTATAGGATATATATAATGTATTCTGGGGTAAAATGTCACGATTTCTGGAACTTACTTTTAAGTAGTGCAGATAGATGGTTAGAGGAAATATAGTAAAATATTAAGATTATTGAATGTAGATTTTTCTTATAAGAGTTTTCATTGTGTTATCACTTTTTACTTTAAGGTATACAATTTTTTTTCATAGTAAGTGTTAAAAATAGAAAATTAAGAAAAAATATTTATATATTCTTTAATTATAAAAAGCAAAATATTGGGATAATCAATATGAAATAGTCATACATAATTACATAAATTATTCCTATACTAAACAAATTTAAATATAGTAACAAACCAGGGGTTAAATTCACAAACACAAAGAAAAATTTGAAAATTCATTAGAGATTCAAATAAAAAGAGACATATCTTATGAACCGAGTGTGAACACAATAAAGAAAAAAATAGTCAAAAAATTGTATTAGAAAACTGGTCGACATCACTGGTATTTACAGTAATGAAAATTAAAACAGTTAAAAACAACTTTAAAAAAACTTATCAATAAGCAGCTATTTTAAGAATGATGGCATGTTGCCTTTTTTTTTGTTAAGTGTATTTATTTATTTTGAGAGGGAGAGACAGTGTGAGTTGGGAAGGGGGACAGAGGTGAGGGGAGAGAGAATTCCAAGCAGGCTCTGCATTGTCGGTGTAGAACTCAACGTGGAGCTCGAATTCACCAAGTGTGAGATCATGACCCTAGCTGGAATCAAGAGTCAGAGGCTTAAGGGACCGAACCACTTGGGGCAGGCGGACCCCGCATTTGTTGCTTTTAAGCATATGAAGGAAAACACATTTATACATTGTTATTGGAACAAACTTTTGGGAAAAGACTATGCCAGTATCTGCTAAAAGTAAATTTTGCTACACACATACAAACAAACAAACAAAAACACTGCCAGTGTATTCATGCAAAGATGTTTATTGAAGCAAGTTATCCAACTGGAAACAACTTGAATGTCAAATAGTATGGAATTGTTAAATAAATTATGCTACATCTGTAGTTAGAAAATGAAGCAGTTAAATAAATTAGTTTGTTATTCGTGTCTTGCCCTAGAATTATGTGTATAATACGTGATTCAGTAGTGGATAATTCTGGTTTTGTAAAATATAACAATTAAAAAAAGAAAAATAGACCATATGTGTATATCTATATCTATATCTGTATCTCTTCTGTAGATCTGTGTATCTTCTATAAATGTATCTATAGCTTCAGCTATCTTTGTACGAGGGTGAAAAAGACAACATTGTGAAAGCAGATATCCAAACGGCCAACGCTGCTAAGCATTCCTCAAGGTAGAGGGAGCTAGAAGGAGACCGAAAGCCAAGACAATTAACACTTAACTTATAAATATCTATTCTTTGAATTGTTGCAAACGTGTACTCTTTCCCTGATTAAAAAATAATATCACAGTTTAAAAACTCCCTCAACAAAAGCAACAAAAGAAATTGCTACTGAATGAATTATATCTATTCAGGCACAAATTATTATTTTCTAATGTGCAGAAGTTTGACTGCAGGCATATCGCAAAGAGAAACGATGTGCGAAGCTTTTCATGTAAGATTAATGATGTCGTATAATGTGTGGTCTTTTTACTTTAAAGAAAGGTATCACAATGTGATACTTTATTACTATGCCATTTTAATTACTGCATCGCTGTGTGCTTTATTGTGAATATTTTTAGTGTTGGATTTTTGACCCTAGGCAGTTTCATTATGAAGTAGGGTTCCTTTTCATGGATTAGAAAACGTTGCAAATCAAAAGGATGAAGTATAAACACAATGGATTGTAACTCAAAACTCTTAAATTTCCTCATATTTTTCTCTTTATCTTGGTGGAACAAAGCGAAGACTCAGTAAGTTAGTGAAACGAATAAATGAGAGGAAGACTGGCTATTTTTCTTAGAAAGAAGTTTAGGGGAAACTGTCACTTTGATTAGTAAATTAGAGAAACCAGGAAGCATATTGTGTCTTTAAGGCTAAAATATAAAACGTTACCAAGGGCCTAGAAAACCATTGTGTTATGATATAGAAAAACTAAATAGGGGAGCCTGGATGGTTCAGTCTGTTAAGCGTCTGCCCCTCGATTTCAGCTCAGTTCAGGATCTCACCATTTGTGAGTTCAAGCCCCACGTGGGGGCTTGGAATTCTCTCTCTCTCTCTGCCCCTCGCATGCTTTCTCTGTCTCTAAAAATAAATAACATTAACACTTTTTTAAAAAAGGAAAAAAAATGAACCTAAATAGTAATTATGATTTATAGGATTAGCAGTCCTCAAATCCTCTAACACAAACATTAGAACGGTCTTTTAAGAATAATAATTATATGGAAACCTCTTATCCCAGCCTTTCTTATTCCCCTAGTATTTTTGTCCTTTTAGACACTGCAGAGATGTAAATCTGTCCTATAAAATTCCCATCCACCGGGTTAGTAAACTCTACTTGTGTTTTGTTCTCCTCTTGGGTATCATAAGACACAAGATTTATATCTCCTTTTTGAAGTCACCATCTGACTTGGCATCTCACCCATCAGACTGTGAAACCTTGAGAGCCAGAGTCATATCATTAATCTTTGTAACTTCAAGAGGAAGCAAAGTACCTAGTTCATATCAGGTGCTGGGTAAATGCTTGCTGAATTCGGTGCATTGATATTCATGATATTGGACACATTAAAGGCAATTAGGAAATTGAATCACATATCTGAAACTAAATGTGATGATTTATATTATCTTTGGGAAAGACAAACCTACTCTCAAGCATTTAGTGGATAGCACTGACTCTAGTATGTTATCTTTCCCATGTTGTGAAAGGATATCTATTCTTCCCTTGTCAATTATCTTTTGATCTTTTGTCACCTCATTTATATTTCATGGAAAAAAAAAAGTAAGTGCATTTCCACTGGAACTCTGTCATCTTCACACCATCAAATCTATCTACAGGTTAATCATATTCTCTGCTTTCTCCTCTTTACATTGGATAAAATGTCTTCATTTCTTAAATTTTTTTTTAACGTTTTTATTTATTTTTGGGACAGAGAGAGACAGAGCATGAACGGGGGAGGGGCACAGAGAGAGGGAGACAAAGAATCGGAAACAGGCTCCAGGCTCCGAGCCATCAGCCCAGAGCCTGACGCGGGGCTCGAACTCACGGACCGCGAGATCGTGACCTGGCTGAAGTCCGACGCTCAACCGACTGCGCCACCCAGGCGCCCCGTAAAATGTCTTCATTTCTATCAAAGCCCATCTCTTTAACTTGCTTAGGATCTTATATATCCTCGTCTCTCTAGGGTTTTCATTAATATGATTATACTCCATTGTTAACTAACTATTCCCCCCCGCCCCCCTGCCTTTACTGAGTTATGCTTGTGCTGCTGTACTAATGTCTACAACTATAGTGTCTAAGCAGTAGAAATTTATTATCTCACAGTTCTGGAGATCAAAAGTCCAAAATCAATTTTACTTGACTACTGTCAAATAAAACCACAATAAAATCTGGAGATTGTAGGAAAGAATCTGTTTTTCCGCCTTTTTTCTTGCTTCTGTAGGTGGCCCACAATCCTCAGCTCATGGCCATGTCACTCCAATCTCTGCTTCCATTGTCACATTTTCTTCTAGGACTTTATGTCAGTTCAGGTTGCTATAACAAAATACCATAAACTGAGTGGCTTATAAACAACAGAAATCTATTTCGGATAGTTTTGGAGGTTGGGAAGTCCAAGAAAAACCACCAGCTTCCTGGTTGATAAAGAAGGGTCTCTTTAGGGCCTTTTTTATAAAGGCACTCAGGGCATTTGGGAGCTTAAGGGTCTGACTCTTGATTTCAGCTCAGATCACGATCTCACAGTCCTTAGGATTGAGCCCCGTGTTGGGATCCGTGCTTATAGTGCAGAGCCTGCTTGGAATTCTCTCTCTCCTTCTCTGTCTGCCCCTCCCCCTCAATAAATAAAGAAATATTAAAGAAAAAAAGAAAATGAAAAAGTGAAGGCACTAATCTTATTCACAAGATCTCCACACTCATGACCTAATCACCTCCCAAAGACCCTACCTCCAAATACCATCATATTTGGCATTAAGATTTAACATATGAATCTGAGAATTAAAACACTTAATCTGGCCCACTCTGCCTTCCTTCAGTTCATTTTTTTCTTCATACAAAGTACATTTCTTCCATCCCAATAGCGCCAAAATTCTTAACTCTTGCCAGCATCGACTGTAAGGTAGAAGTCCAAAGTCTCTTCCAAATCCCAGTCCAATCAGATATGGGTGGGACTCTAGGTATGATTCATCCTGAGGCAAACTCCTCCAGCTCTGAACAGTCTGAAGCCAGACTGTTATGTGCTTCCACAATATAATGATGGGCCCGGCATAGGATAGACATTCCCGTTCCAAAAGGGAGAAACTGGAAAGAATAAAGGAGGGACAGGTACCAGTAAGTCCCAAACTTAATGGAACAAAAGTCATTAAATCTTAAGGCTTGAGAATAATCCTTTTAAGTCTGATACTCTGTCCTCTGGACCCACCGGGGCTACAGTCCTTCTGTGGCTCTTAGGAGTTGGAATCCCATGCCTTCAGCTCTCCCATTGCCCTTCTGACTCCATTGCCCTTCCCATTTTGGGCCATTCAGGTGACTCTGCCCCCATGGCTCTCTTAGACATTGCCCCAAGTGGGCTTTCTGCAGTGAATCCATTCTTTAAAATATAAGTGAAGGCAGCCATGATCCTACACATTTGCCCCTGCCCTTGCCCTGTGTGTACCACTAGACACAGTACTGCAGATGCCACCAAAGTTTGTTGTTTGTCGCATCCGGAGGGGTGGCCGCTGTAGCCAGTGCTGCATGGGGACCTGCTGAAGTCACACTCAGGGCAGCTTAGGAGTGTGGCAACCTGTGCAGCTAGAGGAGCCCATCAGGTGAGATGACGCCAGAAAGTGTGCTCCAGGTCTCCCAGACTTGGGTGGCCCCTAAAACCACTCTACCTCAAAGCCTTTGCCTTCTGGGCCTTTGATGAGAAGGGCACCTCTGAAGGTCTTTCCACTGTCTTCAGGGTCATTCTTCCCCATTGCCTTAGAGAACAGCACTTAGATTCTGTTCAGAATGCTAATCCATACTAATTTCCTCATCAACTGATCTCTTGGCCACATCATTTGTGTTCTTTCCCCAACAAGGCTTTCTCTTCCTTCACAATATGAAAAGGCTGAGAATGTTCTATACCTTTAAGTCCTGTTTCCATTTTGATTAACAATTCCATCTTTAAGCCATTTCCCTTTTCTCATAGTGTAGTATAAACAGTAAGGAGGACCCAAGATATATCTTTAACACTTTCCTTAGACATAGCTTCAGGGGCACCTGGGTGGCTCGGTTTGTTAAGCATTCAACTTGATATCTTGATATCAGCTTGATCATCAATCTTGATATCAACTCAGGTCATGATCACACAGTTTGTGAGATAGACCCGTGTTGCGCTCTGTGCTGACAGAGTGCAGTACCTGCTTGGGATTCTCTCTCTCCCTTTCTCTCTCTGTCCCTCCCCCTCCTCTTTCAAAAATAAATATATAAGTATTAAAGAAAAAAAAAAGAAATAGCTTCAGCTAAATATCCAATTTCATTGCTCACAAGTTCTATTTTCTGTGGACATAAACACCGTCCCACCAAGCCCTTGGCCATTTTATAACAGAGAAGACCTTTCCTCCATTTTCCAGTAACATATTCCTCATTTCCATCTGAAACGTCACCCATAGCCTCACTGTCCACACTTCTACAGGATTCTGTTCAGGATTCCTCATGTGCTCTCGGAAAAGGTTGAGACCTTCACAGCTCCCCTTGTTTCCTTCTGCACCCTCCCCAGAGTTATCCTCGACTTTCCTTTCACAGCAAGATAATATTTGTGTAGCATGCACCTCCAAACTCTTCCCATTACCCAGTCCCCAAACCACTTCCACACTTTAAGGTGTTTGCTACAGCGACACCCCACTTCTCATTGGCAATTTTCGTCTTAGTCTGTTCAGGCTGCTATAACAAAACTATCATAGACTGCGTGGTGTCTTGTAAACAGCAAAAAAAAAAAAAAATGTTTCTTATAGTTTTGGAGTCTGGACAGTCCTAGATAAAGGTGCTGGCAGATTTGGTGTTTGATGAGAGCCTGCTTCCATTCATAGAAGCTGTCTTCTTGCTGTGACCTCACATGATGGAAGGGGTAACGGGGCCATCTGGGTACTCTTTAATAAGGGTGCCAGTCCCATTTACGAGAGTTTTGGCTTCATGACCTAATCACCTCTTAAGGGACCCACCTCCTAATACGACCACAATGGGCTTTAGGATTTAATATATGAATTTAGGGCAAGGGACGCAAATATTCAGCATATAACACTGACACTCCTACTTCTTTTAAGAACCCTTGCAATTACATTGGGCTCACTGAGATAATCTAGACTAATCTCCCAGGATTCTTAATTTAATCACATTGCAAACTCCCTATGTCATTTAAGTGACATATTTATAGGGGACTCGAGACTTGTTTAAGTCAGGGTCCTCCAGAGAACAGGATGAATAGGATGTATAGGGTGTGTGTGTATATGTGTGTGTGTGTACATGGATCTATATATGTATATATATATTGTGTGTGTGTGTGTGTATATATATATATATATATATATATAAGGAATTGGCTCACATGATTACAGACTCTGAGAAGTGCCAAAATCTATAGTTGACCAGGTGGAGACTGAGGACAGCCAAGGGTATGGTTCCAGCCACTCTCTGGGGAATACAATTCATTTTATTCAGGTCTACTGATTCAATTATTAATCTTATCCAGAATCGCCCTCATAGACACACCCAGAATAACTCTTAATTAAATATCTTGACACCCCTCAGCTCAGTCAGGTTGACACATAACATTAACCATCACATATGTGCCCATGTTTGGGGGACCGTTTTTCAGCCTACTTCAATTCCTATAAGCATAAAACATGCTCTAGCATAATCATCTTAAACTAAGCCATACCTTGTTTTATTGTGCTTTGTTTCACTGTGCTTCACAGATATTGTTTCTTGTCTTTTCTTTTCTTTTTAAATTGAAGGTTTGTGGCACACCCTATGTAAACAAGTTTATCAGTGCCATTGTTTCCAAAAGCATTTTCTCGCTTCGTGCCCGGGTCACATTTTGGTAACTCTTGCAATATTCTAAACTTTTTCTAGCTGCATTTAGAACTTTTGTAGGAAGAGATCAAAATGCCACTATTAACTGGAGTTTGGAAGAAGTGGATTCCAACCATCCTGGAGGACTTTGAGGGGTTCAGGGATCCAGTGGAGGAAGTGACTACGGATGTGGTAGAAACAGCAAGGAGAGAATTAGAAAGGGAGCCTGAAGACGGGACTGAATTGCTTCAATCTCATGATAACACTTGAACAGATGAGGAGTCGCTTCTTATGGATGAGCAAGGAAAGTGTTTACCTGAAATGGAATCTACTCCCGGTGAAGATGTTTTGAAAATTGTTGAAACGACAACAAAGGATTTAGATTATATAAACTTAGTTGATAAAGCACTGGCAGGGTTTGAGAGGACTGACTCCGATTTTGAACGAAGTTCTAGTCTGGGTAAAGTGTTACCAAACAGTCTCACATGCAACAGGGAAATCACTCATAAAGGGAAGAATCAATGTGACAAACTTCATTATCGCCTTATGTTAAGAAATTGCACAGCCACCCAAACCTTTGGCGACAACCACTCTGATCAGCCAGCAGCCACCAACATCAAGGGAAGACCCTCCACCAGCCAGAAAGATTATAACTTGCTGACAGCTCAGATGGTGGTTAGCATTTTTTTTTTTAGCAATAAACTGTTTTTTTTATTAAATTAAGGGACATACACTGTTTCTTCAGGCATAATGTTATTGCACACTTAACAGACTAGAATGCTGGGTAAGCATAACTTTTATGTGCACTGGTGAACCAAATAATTCATTTGGTTCATTTTATTGTGGTCATCTGGAACTGAACCCACAATATCTCCGAGATGTCCCTATAGTTTTCGACGGATGCCACATTCTTCTCCATTTTACCCTCTATTTCTCTACTCCAGTTCACATGCAAACGTGAAGGAGCTCTGTATATTTTCTCAAGCTCTAAAACTCAATTCTCTTCTAAACCCTTATTAAGTGGCCTTTGGGCCCCTCCATTTTGCTTTGTCTTGTATCAAGGTAAAAATGGCCTGCAATGTTGCCATATATAATGACCGCCTCTTTATTCTGATCTTACCAGACATCACAACATGTGTCTCAGACTCTCCCCTTGGTCCCCATGAGGCCAACTTCTCATCATTCAAGGTTCAGTTTGAATGTAGCATTGGAGATGCCCTCTCTAACCTCTTTAAATAGACCCCCCGTCAGGCTTCAGTTTTATTTCCTTCAGGATATGTATCAATCCTGAAATTATCATATTTGTTTACATAGTTATTATCTTCTGCCTTCTCCCCCAATAGAATGGAAGGTATGTAAAAAAGGAACCATATCTGTCTTCATATTGTGCTGTTCCAAGTTTCAAGAACAGTGCCTGATACAAATATCCAAATGAGTAAATGATGGACTGTCTATAGTAATTTACAGATATCACTATCAAAGTTTTATGTAATGGATCTGCAAAAATTATAATTGTAGTATGCAAAGGATATAGATCAAATTTACAGTGATATTACACTTCAGTACAACTAAGATTAAATCAAGAATTGGTTCCGGAAAAGAGTTTATGCAAAATTAAAAACAGAATCCGATGATTAATAGACATAGAATAGCTAATGGCAAGTAATTATGCATACAAACATATATATGTAACATATATGTGTGTATATATGTATGTATAAGTATAATACATACATATATGCGTATATACACATATTTGATTTTTGAAAAATAATTTTTTTGTGAATATAATCTAATATCATTATGGCAAAATAGTTGTCTCAGATTAACCTCAAATTTATTCACTGTTGAAGAGAAATTGACTGTTTTGTATTTCTTTCTGGAATAATATCCATTAAGGGCTAAGGTTATCACTATATGAAATTTCAGTTAATATTTTGGAAAAATTAAGTCTTCTGACAATTTATGTTATAAAATCATCATATGTTTTGTAATTAAAATTTTTTCCTATGTTTTCTCGATAGATAGTCAAACTGTCCAGAAAGATCTGATCTTCATAATGAGAATTTCTGCAGTTAACAAGACCGAGGGTAAAAAGCTGCAGTTCAAATTGTTCCAAGACATACTGACCATTTTAATGGGCAAAGAAGAAGGTACATAACTGAATCTTGTCAAGTAAACACTTTCTAAGTAGAATTTCTGTAGAATTTCCAGGGAAAAATTTGATCTGTGTTTTTTCATATTATAATTTGAAAAATATTGAGTGGGGGAAATCCTCCAATCAAAGTTCTCTGAAACAGTAGGGGAAAAGTAAAATATTTAGAATGGAGGTACACTTTCCCAAAGAATTTTGACTTAATAGGAAGTGTAGGTTAATATTGTAAATGTATAAATATAAGCAGGAGGTGCGGATTTTATTTGCATCTTCTCTAGTTACTACTGGTCTCTGCAGTGACGCTCAAAATACGTCCCATTGCCCTCTAAGGACTCCTGAGGGCCCTTCAAAGAGTACGCAAGAGGACACCAAAACTGTTTTCATGATAGCAGGCAGATGTCATTTGTCTTTGTCACTGCGTTGACATTTGCCCTGATGACACATAAACAATGAGTAGGTAAGACGTCTGTTTCTCTAGCATGGATTCAAGCAGTGGCACTACACCGTGCTAGATCACTCTATTCTTCACTGCCATGGAAGAGAAGTATCCTGGCAAGCATTTGCACACACGCTTACACACGTACACACTAATCAGTCACGCTTCAGAATTTTCTTTATGAAGCAATACAAAGTTCTTCTAGGAAACCTCGGGTATTATATGTGATGAAATGGTAAGTACAGATAAAACATTTCTGCTGCTGACCAAAGTACATTGCTTATGCAGTGACAATTGCTATGTGATGGTGTTGCAAGGCTGTACTAGTCACATTTCTTAAGGATTGACATTTTTGGAAAATTCAGCAGGATAAGCACAACATGGCTATCCAGCTGTGGGGCCTTGGAACCCATCGCCTCATAAGTGGACATCACAGTGAGTGTGTGGCTTCAGGGAGAAGAACGGACAGTATTTGTTGCTGGGTAGGAAAAACTCGAGTCTTCCTGTGTGTCCCCTTTACACTCGCACTATGACCCCCACACTCACAGCACCTGTGATGCCAGACCTGCGTGGGAGTCTCTCACACAAAGCGATTCTCTGGGACCCTAGCTGGCTGTTCTTCAATTTAACTCAATTCTGACACTACCTACCGAGAGATACCACCAGATTCCACATCGTCGGGGCTCAGTCTCATAAGACTGTTCCCCACTCCGATGCCAATGACAACCGATCGGTCCCCGGGTTACCCGCAATGCTTGTCTGACTCGGCTACAAATAGGAGGATCCCATGGCCTCCTCCCCCTTGGACTCTATGACTTACAAGAACAGCTCATAGAACTCAGGAAAACACTTACCAGTTTATTATATAATGAAGGATATGATAAAAAAAAATACGAATAAACAGCCAGAAAGAGGTACATAGGTCAAGGTCTGGGAGGGTCTCAGGTGCAAGAGCTTCTGTCCCCATGCAGTTGGGGTGCACCACCCTCATGTTACATGATTGCGTTCTCCAACCTGGAAGCTCTCCACATCTCATGCTATTGGGGATTTAGGGAAGCTTCATCACATGGGTGTGATCAGTTATTAACTCCTTTTCCAGCCCCTCCCCTTTCTCTGCAGAATGGCGGTGGGGCTGAAAATTCCAAGCTTTTAATCATTGCTTGGTCTTTCTGCTGACAGCCCCAATCCTGGAACCCACTCGGAGGTGTCTCCTTAGAACAAAGGCACTGCTATCACCCAGGAAATTCTAAGGGCTTTAGGAGCTCTGTCAACAGTCGGCGTCAAAGACCAAGTATTAGAACAAAAGAGGCTCTTAGTGCTCTAATCACATAAGTGATTCCAAGGGTCTTAAGGGCTTTGTACTGGAAACTGGGGTCAAAAACTAAATGCTCTAATGAAAGATTCTCCTAGCATCTCTATTTACAAGGATTTCAGGACCTTTGTGTCAGGAACCAGGGGGCAGAGACAATACATATATTTCTTATTATTTCACAGTTGCCAATGATAAAACTCAATATTTGAAGCAAGAATTCATATTTTGGAAAACTTATATTTGTCTGTCTGAATTTGAAAACTTCCCAGACTTAAAGATTTTCTGATGAACCTCACATTGGTCTCCATGCTGAGCGTGGAACCTGGTTGGGATTCTCTCTCTCTCCCCTTCTCTCTACACCTCCCAGCCACCCCAAACAAACAAACAAACAAACAAATAAACAAATAAATAAATGAAATAAAATAAAATTCTGGTGAGGTCACTGGTGATATGAATTAGGTTTCGTATTGTCTAATAAAATGTGACCTATTTATTTATTTAGGAAAATGCATATAGGACAGTGTCAACATATGTTAATAACAGATGAATGATGTTGAAAATTCATGTATGGGTAAAATACACGTTTTATGTTCAGAATGAACCAATGGATTCTAATGTTACATGACATGTTTTTTTTTTTTTTTTTTTTTTTTGTAATGTGGTTTTAGATTCCACATTGCAAGTGTTAAAAACCAAACAACAGGCTCAAAATGGATTTCAGGATGCTAATTCCGTGTCACCAAGCCAAGATTTAATTACTTTGTGCTCTGCCAGAAATGGAATCGTAAACCAATCACAAATCGCCTGCTTAGCATTGGGTAGGCAGTGTGCCTGATAGACCCCAGCCTCCCCCAAAGGGAAGAAACTTTGCAAAAACCACGATAACCAAATAATTTTTTTAAACTAGTAGACCTTTCTCTATCCTGCTCCTTTCTGCCTATAAAAATCTTTGAATTTGTATAGCTCCACAAAGCTTCTTTCTATCTGTTATATTGTTTGCTACTGGATTTGAATCAAATTTTGCACAGGTAAGCTCTAAACATTTTGAATATGCCTCAGTTTACGTTTGTATACAAGTGGCTTCACAAATACTGTTGGATAGTTTTGGGGCGCCTCAGTGGCTCAGGTGGTAAAACATCTGACTCTTGATTTCGGCTCAGGTCAGGATCCCAGAGTCATGGGATAGAGTTCAGTATGGTGCCTGCTCGGAATCCTCTCTCTCTCTCTAAAATTAAATAAATAAATAAATAAATAAATAAATACATAAATGAGTAAATAAATAAATAAATATTGTTGGACAGTTTCAGTGGGATATCAAAGAAGAACATACATCATTATCTAAAAATACTATTAAAATATTCATCTGTTTTCAAAATACTCATGTATGTGACGTTTCGTTTTCTTTATACACTTCGACCCAAACATTTCAGTATATTGAATGCAGATGCAGATATAAGAATCCAGATTTCTTCTATTAAGTAAGAAATTAGGAAGATTTGTGAACATGTAGAGCAGTGTCACTCTTCTTACTATTTTTGCTTTGGAAAGTGTAGTCATATATCATAAAATGTGTATATATTATTTACAATAGCATCTGATGGGTTTATTATCATTTTTTATAAAGAAGTGCCAATTTTAAATCATTGAAACATTTTAATTTTAAATTGCTTCCATTTCAATTCAATTACTGGTAAAATCAGTGATATGATATAAATAAATAATATGGGTATGTTATTTATATAAATATAGTATTAAATGTATATAAAATAAAAACTATATACCATGAATAAAATAAGTAAATAAAATATAAGACAGATAAATAAAAGCTCTTTGGGGTCTTCAGTAATTTTAAGGAATGCAAACATTTCCTGAGAGCAAAATGCTTCAGGAACGTGTGTCTGTAGAAGCAGTTTTATAAACGCTTTGAAGTTTGTTTTTTTTCTTCCAAATACAATCCTCCTTGAAATTGCAACAAGTAAGAGACTGTTTGGACCGCTCTGTTGGAAGTGAGAAAATCTTAGAGGTTAAATGACCCTCCTGCTAAATATCTAGTTCCTACTAACTCAGTAGATAGATAGCTATAGTATAGATAGATATAAATATATATTTATCTATAATAGAATTACCTATAATACAGTCATCTACATGATATATTTATCTATGTAAGTACAACTTTATATAGATATAAAATAGAAAGATACTGGGTTATATGGATATATCTCTTATAGCTTTGTTTGAAAATGGTTAATTATCTGATGGTGAGGCTGGTTACATGTAAATTTCATGGATTATATGAACCCATCTATATGCTGTACTTTTCATTGCTGGATCATATTGATATTTAGAGTCACTGTGAATATTAAAAGGCAATTTTTTAACCTCCACCTGCTTATAAATAGTTCAACCAAGTTGTACATACGCAAAGTAATACTGTCTGAGTACAGACAACAAATTGATGTAGGATTCACAAAATGGCTTTATCAATACTAACACAACATATGTTCACTTAGTTAAATATCAGTAAACTAAAGGAATGAAGTTGGCCACACGGTTGATTGTTAAGCAATATGAAATTCTTTCTACTTTGACTTACTGTCCACATAATGTTTGTCTTCCAATGGAGTCAAATTTTGTGGGGGGATTCAGTATGTTTGATTCTAATATCCTAGATTTTTAAGTTCGTAGTCAGGTGGCAAGTTTCTCACCAGAGGATTGTAAATGTATAGTACTCTAAGCATGAATTATAAAGAATACACACAGAGGCATGCAACCCGGTGATGTCTGGTGTGGTGGTGGGTGATGCTTCTGTTGGCTCACTGAGGATTTTGCTCCACTGATACGATGGCAGGTTGGTCTAGGTCACGTTTTAACAAGTTTCATTCCCGCTAACCGTCATGTTAGCGTTCTCTAGAGCTTTCTTCCCCGCGCAACATTTTCCAGCGGATGTGTATGCGAGTGAGTGTGTGTGTGTCTGTATAAAATGCTACTCTTTTACAGTGCTGAGTACTCAATAAGCAAGGTCACTTTTAAAAGCAGTCCCTTTAGTATTGATAGAACTGTCTCCTCTGGGTTGTCTCTCTCAAAATATTGGCTAATGGATGTCTACAGGTGATTTTTAAAATGGGAGCATTAGTCAGGGATTAGAGCATCCCAGCCTCCCTTACCTGTGTGAGAAGATGCCAGTCTGATGCGTGATGGATGGCCTTGTATAATGTTACGAGCCTCTGTCTCGCTCTTTGTATGCAAGGTCTTTGGCCACGTGAGAAATAAAATCAATATACAGGACAATAAGGTTATAGCCTAGGTCTATTAGAATAACTTGTTGACCCAATAGTTTCAAATAGTCTTTATGTAACAAATGCCACAAAGCAAAACTAATAGTGTGATTTTCTAGTCTTTAAAATGGCAGTCAGGTAGCTGGTAAAACTGTGGGGCTTAAGGTTGTAACAGGAAGAGGCTCAGTGAGGTCACTCTTTAGAAGAGCCATTTAAGGAGATGTCTCCTAAATGGGGGTGTTACTGGTTGAATTTTGCCCCCCCCCAAAATATACAGTAAAGTATATTTAGGTACCACCAGTACCTGAATGTGACCTTATTTGGAAATGAGTTCATTTCAGATATAATTAGTAAAGTTAAGATGACTGGAATGGGGTAGCTCCTAACCAAGTATGGCTAGTGTCCTTATAAGTGAGGAGGGTGCCACGCAAATTCACAGACACACACACAAGAGGAAGATGACGCGGAGACACGGGGAGAAGTGATGTGAAGACAGAGGCAAGGATTGGAGTGATGTGTCTACAAGTCAAGGAACACCAATGGTTGCCAGCCATCACTGAGGCAGGAGAGTGGGTGGCATGCCCCAGATTTGCCCTCAGAACCTTCAGAAGGAATCGACCCTACTGACACCTGCATTTCTCACTTCTAGCCTCCAGCACTCCGACGGAATAAATTTCTGTTGTTTTAGGCCACCCAGTGTGTGGAATTTTGTCACAACAGCCCCATGAAATTAATACATGGGGATACCAAGATGGTGGTTGGGCAAAACAGACATGGGGTTTGCAACATTTTAAAACCATCGTTGGTTAAGTTACGATTTCAGTAGAATGTTTTTTGTGCACAGAAGCAGAGAGAATCATATGGAGACTCTTTCAACGAGCTCACAGGAGAATCTGGATCGAAATTCTGAAGTATTGGGGCGTGTGGGCGGCTTAGTCGGTTAAGCGCCGACTTTTGATTTGGGCTCAGATCATGATTTCACAGGTTAGGGAGACTGACGCCCTCATCAATCTCCACGGAGTCTGCTTGGGATTCTCTCTCTCTCTCTTTCTGTCCCTCCTAGGCTCTCTCGCACACTCTCTGTCTATCAAAATAAATAAATAAACTTAAAAAATTCCCCAGTATTAACCATTTTCCACTTTTCTTTACATATATTAGCATAACATTACATATAAAATGTGATGCAAATAGGCCACAGAGAACCTTAAGTCACTGGCAAATTCATTAAGTGATAGAATAGTCTCCTAGACTGGGGGAAGAAGTGCATGCTGAGAAAAAGAGCCAAAATCAACTTTGAACGCATGGACTTTTACAACCTGGGCCACAACAACTGTGACGTTAGTATTCTATTATTCAAAGTGATACATAATGAGAAATGTATTTATTTTTTCATAGGAATGGTTAATCTCCCATATGCATTCTCCACAAGGTCATCAGCCAGCACTGTGGCCAAGCTGGGGAGAGAGTCTCTTCTCCTAGACGAGATTTTTGCCTTCACTCATTAAACCAGTCATTTTCTGACTGGTGCATGCATGAAAGGGCACATCTTTGAAGGAATGGGGAAAACTGAAAACATTCAGAAACCAGAAGTCTACTTCCACTGGAAACTACCCGAGAAGCTGCAAAAGTAAAACATTACATTTAAGCTGAGGCAAATCTTTGATTTTGTCATTGGTACGGTGCTTGACTTACAGAAGTTGTTTAAACGAATAAATGAATTGGTTTTTTTCACATTTAATTGATATATTCTTAATTAAACAAGGCTGTATTGTTTTTACTGTTTTGTGTTTTAATTTTTCTAATGTTATCTGAAATGATGGTGTTTATTATGAATAATTAAGTCACCAGTGCTTCTCGGGCCGCCTGGGTGGCTCAGTTGGTTAAGTTTCTGACTCGGGCTCAGGTCGTGATCTCACAGTCCACAAGTTCTAGCCTCATGTAGGTCCGTAACCTTGTGTGGGGCTCTGTGCTGACAGCTCGGAGCCTGAAGCCTGTTTCAGGTTCTGTGTCTCCCTCTCTCTCTGCTCCTCCCCTACCCTGTCTCTCTCTCTCTCTCAAACGTAAATACACATTTTTTTAAAAATCACCAGTGTTTCTCTCTATTCTCTGCAGCAGGGTTGACTTTTTGTTTAATTTTATTTTCAGTACTTTTATGAAAACAATTTCATAATTTTCTAAGAAGACAGTATGGAAATGACTTTTTAATACATATATATCCTGCAGAAAATACAGGCATCCCATTTTTAAGGACTTCACATTCTAAATATTAGAAAACACGCTGTAATAAAACTTTTAACTGTAGATGGAGAGACACCCTGGAGATCAATCAGTCCATTCCCTTCCCATCTTATTAGACATGTGAACAGACTGAGTGGCAAAAGCAAAGCATGTAAACTATTGATCGATTATCTACCATGTAAGGAGGCTGGGGGCTGGGACCTTTATTCATATGATTCCAACTGATCCTTAATACAAAAGTCATTATCTGCAATTTATAAATGTGTGAACTGAAATTCAGAGAAGTTAAGGGACATATCAAGGGCATGCGGGAAACAGTCGCAAATTAAAACCGAAGTTTCCTGTTTCTCCATACTATGATCATTAAAAAAATAAAAATTGAGAAGTAAAATAAAATGTTCAAAGAACAACTTTTTTTTACTTTTCTTCCATCTAGATGCCCCCTTGTTGATATTTAAATAATTGTAAGCATTGCAACTATTTTAGTTTTTGCTTTCTGCTTTTCCTTTTTACCAATGTGCTATCATTTATGTATCTGCATGTCTAAAATATTCATTCTATTTGCAATGTACTCTTATGTAACTAGGTATTTCATATATGTACTACTTTGTTTCCATATTGCATTTCTTGATAGTTGAGATTATCATGTCAAAAATATAAACATACTTTTGGTTCATATTATTTCCAAAATGAAATATGGAAAATTTACCAAACTATGAGTTCCGAACTCATTTTGCTAAAATATTAAAGAACCTCTGGTAGTGAGAGTTAATATACATGTATCTCTAATTTATAAGTGTGATATTATATTTCTTAATTCTGTTCTTGATTATTTATTGAATTCTTTATAAATTGCATTGTGCCCAGTTAATTTTTCTCTGCGTATTTTATTTTTTTACCTGTTGGGCACTTAAAGTTTTCCTAAACAATGTATATGGGCCAGTTGTGGTATAATTATTTTTTGTTATTTAACACATTAATGTAATTCTCA
Source organism: Prionailurus bengalensis (assembly GCF_016509475.1). NCBI lineage: Eukaryota > Metazoa > Chordata > Mammalia > Carnivora > Felidae > Prionailurus > Prionailurus bengalensis. The sequence goes on along the minus strand of NC_057344.1, from coordinate 183,413,537 downwards.
CAATTACCTTATGAGAGGTATTATTTTCTATATAGTTATATCCCAAATTGAGATGTGATGTCATAGTCAACATTTGAGTGCAACACTGTGTCATTACCAAATCTTTTTGTATTCTTTATTCTAAAAGACTTCTTCTTCATCAATGTTTGTAAATCAAATATCTAGCCTGGCCTTGAAGCTCCCAGAAATCCCTCGGAAATTTATATACACAGTTATTGATGTTCCACATAGTCACTGAGGAATATTAATAAATCTTTTAGCTTCTCTGAAACAGAAACATCAGTAGTAATTTTGGATTGTAATTTTGTGATCATATCAGTCCTATTTTTTTCATTAAGGATGATTTTTAAAGTTAATGTTAAGTTATTGTCTGAGGTGAAAAAAATGCACTGTGTTCCTGACATATGAACTAGCAGCAGTGAATCTACCACAAATTTGTAACTGACAGTGCCTATGGCTCCATTAGGTCTGATTCATCAGTCATGTCATCTTCTGAAAGTACTAGAAATAGCAGCAAAGCTGGAGTGCCTTTTGAGATGTCCTTTCATACTTCCATAAGGTTATTGTACATCCATTAATACAGATGACAAAAGAAATGTCATCTGAGTTGAATGAATGGATGCCAAGACGCTAAAAGCCCCATCGTCTCAGGTGAAGGGGCAAATGTGCAGCCTTGGGAGATGGAAATTTCCAGTTCTCTATCTTATGTAGTCACACATGTTGCGCATTGTCCTTACAGATTTGTGAGAAAGAGGATTGTCAACCAGCAAACAACGAGAGAGGTATATCCAGACCTTGAAGTTAGCCCACATTCGTCTTCATCTGTTTCTAGCTGATGGTCTCTGTTTTGTACCGAATGTCAGTGGCCTAGAAGTGTGAAGCTACAATGGGCTCCCAGGCTGAGATAAGCCCCAAATAAGGTCATGCTTATAAGAAGGTAAGAAAGATGTCAGAATTCTGAATGTGACATTACTGCACAGCTGATAGCATAGAAATGGTGAGCTGGTTAGGGATCACATTTGGTCAAACCAACTCTGGTAGAACAAGAATAAGAATGGAAACGAGAAAAAGTGGGATATTTGATGTCAAAGAACCTAATAAATAATCTCTAAAGCATTTATAAATGGAAATACATGAAATAAATACAAGTGTTGAATGAGACATACATTGTATATTTGTAATTTTTATTTCGTGGAGAACATGAACCAGAAGCCCCTGAGCTAAGGGAAGTCTTTGAAAACCAAGAGTCTCTGCTACTAGATCAGTTTTCCTCTAGGCTAGTTCATGGCTCATCTTTGGAACTATTTGAAAATTAAAAATTCAAAGCTCTCAACAGAACTAATGAATTTGAATTATTAGTGATGGAATCTGAAAATCTTGATTTGAAGCAAGTTCACAGTTGATTTGTACTGAGATCCATTGGGATTGACCAATCACTGGATGGATGATCTCAAGCTCTACCTGCTTAGTCATTTCCTCCTGCTTCTACCTTCTCTCTCTGCCCTAGAACTCACCTTTCCCTCATTCCACAGTGTTCATAACAGCAGAAGTTGATGTATCCTCCTACAGGTAACTAGAAGTTCCAGAGATTGGGAAACAAAGTTGAGTCATTTGATGAGACGTGTACATGAATAGGAAGAAGGCAATTTATCTTAGAAAAAAAAATATTGTCTTTAAAAGGTTGTATATGGTTTATATCTTCACAGCATGATCATAGAACATGAAAATTAAGAGATAAGATGTTAGTAGGTGTTAGTAGATAGATAAGCTTTAGTAGGGAATGAGTTAATTACAGTCTCTGAATAAAATGGAAGTAAAATTTCCCCTGGTAATTCTGGAGTCAAAAAAGATAAACAGAGATGAGGTAAAATAGAAGAAGTCTAGGAGGTATGAATTTTATTAAGTTGGGATCCACAAACAAGGATTGCAAGTAATTTGTAAACAAAAATCTCCTCCTGATGGATAGGGTTCAAGTTTGTCCTTTGAACAAAGTCTAGCAACATCCAGTGGCATCACTAAATCTTCTCTCAGTGTTGCTCTTCTAAAACCTTCAACTTCAGTTTTCAAGCTAGCTTTAGGAAAAAAATTTCAGGGATGCCTGAGTGGCTCAGTCAATTAAGCATCTGATCTTTGACCCTGGCTCAGGTCATGATCTTCTGGTCATGTGACCAAGCCCCAAGCACTGCTTAGAATTCTCCCTCTGCCCCTCTCCTGCTTGTGCTCATGTGCTCTAAATAAATAAATGAATAAATAAATAAACTAACTTTAAAACATAAAAGAATTTCATAGTTTCTGTCTACATTCTGAAAACAAAATGTAAAATAATATTTTATAGAAATACAGAATACTGCTTTCAGTTTCAGTTGAGACTGTTGATAAAAATAGGTCTTAGCTTATAGTTCTGTTTTTGTTAACATCCAAACTAGAAAACAAATAAAATAATAGCTAAGACTTGGAAGTCACTGTTTTGAATATTTACATGAATTTTAAAAATGATAGATAATATTAATTATATGTTAGTAATAATGACCGACTTTTATTTTCAGCTACCATTCTAAGTAATTACCATGCACTGCCATTTCATATTTTTTAATTTTTTTAATGTTTATGTATTTTTGAGAGAGAGAGAGAGGGAAAGAGAAAGAGTGAGAGTCAGGGAGGAACAGAGATAGGGGGACACAATCTGAAGCAGACTCCAGGCTCTGAGCTGTCAGCACAGAACCCGATGCAGGGCTTGAACTCATGCACTGCAAGATCATAACCTGAGCCAAAGTCGGAAGCTTAATGGACTCAGCCACCCAGGCGCCCCTGCCATTTAATTTAATGTACCAAATCATATAATAAGATTTCTGTTCATTATTTGACCACCTGACAATACCCTTCTTGTTACTTGGCAAAAAATCTGGCAATTATGCAAAGCCACAGTAGATAGTGACCATAGTAAGGGAATTAATCAACAAAAAAGAACTTTGCTTACTCTGCGAATTTCATGTGCCTGTCCTGTTGTGTGGTGGTTGGGTATGAAAGAGGCACTCACAAGTTTATGACAGGCACCCTTCAGCTTGCAGAATTGAAATGGATGCACCTTGGGTCTCTGATCCCTGTATGTATGCATGCATTTACCAGTGATTATCAAATGTTTCTTTTAATCACCTTCAATAATGAACATTCAAAATTAACATTTCTGATACAATGCTACAAGGGCAGCATATCATCCCCTCCCCACAGGATCAAATGGAAGCCCCAAATGTCATTTTTCCCCTCTTATCTTCCATTGGGCTGAAAGGCAAACAGAAGGCAGGATGACTGAGTCAGACTGGAGTAGTAGTTAAAAATTCAGACTCTTGGGGGGTGCCTGTGGGTGGCTCAGCTGATTAAGCATCAGGCTCTTGATTTTGGCTCAGGTCATGAACTTGGGGTTCATGAGATGAAGCCCCATGTCAGGCTTTGCACTGACAGCATGGAGCTTGCTTTGGGTTCTCTCTCTCCCTCTCTCTCTGCCCCTCTGCTGCTTGTGCCATCTCTCTCTCTCCAAATAAACAAATAAACATGAAAAAAAATCAGACTAGGGAACAACCTGCCAGATTTGATTCTTGACTTTGTCATTTAGTAGCTGCATGACATGGTGGAGATCACATAATCTATTTTCTCGTGTACGACATAGGTATGCGACGATTAATGTTATGTGTCAACTTGACTGGGCTTTGGTGCTTGTTTGTTTGGTCAAACTAGTCCAGATGTTGCTGTGAAGGTACATGCTTCATTATCTTTATATCAATATATGAGTGTATACGCTTTAACTATATTTATTCATTCTATAGTAGGAAAAAAAACAACCAGAATCTTTCAAATTATATAGACATAGGATGAAATTTATATTTATAATTTGTTACATTGAACATAATAAATTTAGTTTGTTAAATTGAACTTAACAAATTATAATTTGTTAAATTTAATTTATAAATTTATAATTCATACCACCTAATTTTGTGTATTTGTGGAAGCACACCCCTCAGCCTGTGTTTTTTCACCTATAAAATGATTATCGTAATACATCTCCAATGGTGATGCCATTATGATGATCAGTCTACATCAGGTGCTCAAAATTGATAGTATTACGTTAATTTTTATTTATAAATACCCAGGTGATTCTAAATTGTCTTGTAGCAACAGAGGGCAGTTAAACTAACTGCACAAACTTTACATTCAGAATTCTTTGTGCTAACTCTACTGTTCTACTAGATAAGTAAATTTTCCAAGGACTGTTGAGTGATATGTATGTCAGATACTTGTATTAGTGATGTTAGGTGATAATGGAATTAGAAATGGAAGCTTTATGATATATAATCAAAGCATTATTTTTAAAAATATATATATTTAATCTTTGGCTCAAATGATCTGCTCAGTCTTTTACCGGTCATTCATGGGGCATACATTTTAAAATAGACTTCTGCTACAAACGTCTTTCAAATATGTTAGCTTTACATAGAAGGAGTACTCCACGTTTTCATTCAAAAATCAATGCACTTTACCATGGTATCATTAACAGGACATCTTTAGTAGTAATGTGAACTGATTTTTATGGAGATGTACATCCAAGCGTTTTAACAGAGCAGAAAATATCCCATAAGACTTATTGCCTCATTTAACATTTACATTTGCATAGCACTTTGCATCTATTAAGAGCATGGCAATCATTTTTATTAGTTAACAGTGACTAAGGTCAATATTATTTCTCCCATTTTCCAGAGAAAATATTTAAGTGTAAAGAAATGAAGTGATTTCAGCCATGCAAGTTAAAAAAAAAAAAAAAAAAAGATTTGCAAGTTCCATGGTCAGGTTTAAAGATACTGTCAGATTGCTACTTTCACAAATTGCCAACCAAATATTTGCCTCATTTTCACAAGACAAAAGGGAAAAATGCCCAAATATTGTATATACAAATAGATCTTTAAATAGATATAAACCTGTATCTATTTAAAGAGAAAGAAAATTAAAAAACTACAACCAAAACTACTGAAATTTCTACTGTCATACCACACAGATCATGCCTAAGATGTTCTAGATTCAGTATGAAGCTAAGACGTACCAAGAGAAATGGGGGAATACAATAAACTGTAGACTAAACTGAGCCTATAGTTAAATGCATAGTCTACGTTTTTGAAAACAATTGTAATTGCTTTATTTCACTCTCGATTCTAACAAAATGTACTTTCTAAATGAAAACCCCAAATCAGGGGTGACTGGGTGGCACAGTTGGTTAAGCATCTGACGCTTGATTTTGGCTCAGGTCATGTCACTGTTCGTGAGATCGAACTCCAAGTCAGGCTCTGTGCTGACACCCCAGAGCCTGCCTTGGATTCTCTGTCCCTCTCTCTGCTCATGCCCCACTCAAGCTCTTTCTCTCTCTCTCAAAATAAATAAACTTTAAATGAATACCCCAAATTGGCTTTTGATATGGAGTAAGAAAATGATTAACCCAAGATTGATTTTGGGAAAGAACCAAAATGAAGTATAGAATTTCAAGTACAAACCATAATTCCAACAAACATTTCCAGTGCTTGCCCTCTTTTCTCTCTCTCTCTCAATCTCTTTATAAATCAATACACTATCATGGAAGATAGCTATAGATCTTAGAAGTAACAGGTATTAAAAATATTAACAAAACTCAGAAGCAGAATTTCTAGAACTGCTTAAAACTCTGTGACAGCACTGTACTTTCTCTCACCTAAAAATCATTTAGAGTCACTCGTATGGTTGGACATTTACTATGCTGTCAGAAAACAATATGTAGGTAACGGTAAGTAAAATTATCATTTAAAATGAGTTAATGCATGTAAAAGCATGTTGGAAACAGCCTTATAATAATTATGTTATTTTTTTCTCACAATCTTTATTTTTTAAGAATTCACTATTTGTCTTACAAGTGTATGGCCAATGCTTTGGGCATCAGGAATACTGAAATGAAAATCTATTATTAGGATTGGTGGATATAGAAAAAAACAAGAAATTCTTCAAGGGCAAACTATCATTATAATTTTCATTTACATAATTTCTAGATTTGATCTTCCAAGATGTAAAACCTTAGAAGTTCCTTTTCTCACTTTTGTATCTCCCAGAAAAACTTCCATGTAGAGTTGGAAAAAGCAATGAGGAAACTGAATGCTCCTCTCTGCTCTTGTAGAATGATCAACTGACCTTGGGCAAATCAATTAATGCACTAGAATTTCCATTTTCCCATCTGCAATATAGAAATAATGACACCTTCTATGATGCCTCCAAGAGGGTTATTATAAAATCAATAGAAATTTAGAAATGGACTAATACCTAAGCTCCATATCTAATATTAAAGAAAATAAGTGGCAGACTCAGCTTGATGACATAGAATCCAATGGGCCTTGGCCTGTGGGATTTTAAGATAACTACCTTTCTTAGCATTTTGTTTTTCCTGCAGGAAGAAGTAAATACATTTTTTTAAAAATTTTATTTAAATTCCAAGGGTGAGAAGAAAATCAGCTTTGTGTTCAGTTTTGGACTTGCATAAGTTGAGGTTCCCATAGAATAACAAGTTGAGTTGTCTGATCCAGGAATACATATCTAAACATATAAGTATACACACATGTATATATGTACACACACACATATATAAGAAATATGTATGCACGTTTAAGATTAACAGAGATGTGGATTAGATCTATAGAATTAGGGATTATAACTATATGGAGAATATCTTCAGTCTCAATAGTGAAGGAAGTCATTCAACAAATTTCCATTGATTATCAATTTTGTATGAACCTTGATCAAGGTGCTGTCTACACCATAATAGAAAAATAAGCGATGCATATGGCTTTTACTCTCACGATTCTACCATATCACCAAGGATGAAAGTGTATAGTGAGAGAATAAGACTCATAGCAGAATTAATGAAGGCCATAATTTTGATATTATCAGAAAAAAACTAAAACTGAAAGCTTTCTGGCACACCATTCTTTCTAAATTGTATATTTTTCACTTTCTGTCTGATTTTAAAGGAATTATCTCATCATTTTTAGATTGAACTTTCAGAGATGATGTTAATTTACTGTGCTTTTAAAATTACTCATTTATTCAATCTGGTTTTTTTTTCCCCAACAACCATGACTGAGTGCCTGTAAGTTTCATTTCAGACGTTCTAGGTGCTGAGGATATAAAGATAAATAGAACACGTTGTCTGAAGTTGATATATGCAGTTCTTCCTGAGTTGAGATTACATAATCCATTACATATTTTTTTTCTATCATCGCAGAGATTTCAGAAGCAGGAGAAATTAATGATATGTAGGCTATGTATAAATGATGGGAGAACAGAGCATAACACTTCTGAAGGACAAGGAGATCTGAGATAGACATTACTGCTATTCAACCTTATTTCTCACTCTTCTACTGGCAGGCTCATGGAAGAAGGCTTGCCGCCTCTCACTCTCCTTGAAGTGAGGTGCAATCGTGCATTTTTTTATGTTCATTTATTTTTGAAAGAGAGAGAGGGACAGAGTGCAAGCAAGGGAGGGTCAGTAAGAGAGGGAGACACAGAATCTCAAACAGGCTCCAGGCTCTGAGGTGTCAGCACAGAGCCCCACACGAGGTTCGAACTCACAAAACCATGAGATCATGACCTGAACCAAAGTCGGATGCTTAACCCACTGAGCCACCCAGGTGCCCCACAATCATGCGATTTGATTTGGCCAACCAAATGTGGCCTTTAAGCATCGGCGCATAGTTCCACATGCTCTCCCTGTCTGTCAGCAGTGTTGCATATCATGAAAACCCCATCACCTTGGATCCCAAATGAAGAAAATGTGAAGACACCTCTGCTTACTCAAGGTGAATATGTAGCATGAGGAAAACAAGTCTTTGTTTCTTTAAACTACTGAGATTGTGGAGGTTTGCTGTAGTGGCTTGTGCTAGTCTATCCAAATAGACATAGGAACCAGAGTTCAAATCTAAAGAACAAAGTTGCACTCTCAGACTGACTTTAGATTTGTAGTTTTGGCTAACGATTTCTCTGCTTATGATATGAGTAATGGGGAGGCAGAAATAAGGTAAAGAGGGGCACGAAGGTGGAAATCTTTCACTTTTTGTACAAACTTTCAAATTGATGGTTGACTTCAGAAATGTGCCACCTCCTCCACAGCCAGTGTATATTGAGTTAACAACATTCCAATTTGTTTGTGACTTAATGGGAACTTGAAGAACACTAAATTGAAATGTCTCTAGAATCATTTGATTGGTGCTCTCCAGAGGCTGAACTTCCCTGAAGAACTAGTTTCAGGTTTTTGTTTTGCTTTGTTTTGCTTTATTTTGCTGATTAATTGTTTGAAGCATTGTAAAAGAAAAAGGTAGTTGATGGAAAGATTTTTTTCCCTTTCTCTGCACTATTTCATTCAATGCGCACATGTTTTCACAATCAAGACATTATGCTCGTTTTTATTTCACAAATTTGAAGATATGAATACAAAATGTTTGATACTCTTGCCGTGATAACCTGACAATTCCGTATTTGACTCTGAGATACACTACCAGTCAAGAGCCTCTTGAGAACTGGATAACATTAGAGAAAACAAAGTGTTTATTTCATTAGCTTTTTGATAGGTATTACAGTTTCCTGTTTCGACATGCAGGCCAGTTCACCTCGATGTGCTTGGCAGTTGAAATATCACCTCTGCACGTATAATAAGAAAGCAATATCCTTAATAGTGAGTGATGGCAAAGATAATTTAAAAGGAGCAGTGAGTACAGAAACATTAAAGCTCTACTCATTAACTTTAAACCAGGGCAATGTAGAGCAACTCACTGATGTTTCATCTTTTTATTCTGGCATGTGGATGACAGCAAATCTTTGGTAGTTGAAATCAGGGTAGCAGGAGAGAGAATAAGAAGCCTGGATGATCCATTAGAATAGTTGATGAGAAGTTCAAAGTCATATTTTATAAAATGTTATAATCTTTGAAACCAGTGATTTTCAACTGTAGATGAGTAGGCTTCCAGGGGACATTTGGAGACATTTTGGGTTGTCACTCCTGGAGGGTTGGGGCAGTGCTACTGGCATCTAGTGTGTTGTCCAAAATAATGATATTGTTAAACTAAGGGATCCTATTTTAAACCAGCTTCCTTATTTTACAGAGATTCTATCGAAGGTTAGATCATCCATACAAAATATTTGCTAAATGCCCACAAGTATCCAATGCCCTATACTGAGTAAATGGGCAACAAAAATGAACCAAAAGAGTCAAAATTTTGCCTTCAGGAGGTTTGGGGATAGAAGAGGAACAAAGAGATATTGTGACCCATCTCAACATTTTCAGCAGAAACATCCAGTGAAAAACATCTGAAATTTTCGAGGCTGGAAATTTCCCTGTGCTTATGTTCATAGCCCCTTTAATTCACAAGGCCTGACATATAATAGTCTGATAAATAATAAGTGAAAAGTGAAAAGAACAAACAAAATAAACCTACTGTCATTCGTTAAAATCATAAAACCCAAAGTGCAATTATTCAACTTTTTTCATAAGACAAAAATAGATTCCAAGCAATCTCTAAATGTTGGGCATATTGGAGTTAATAAAAGAGGCAAAAGCCTCTACTGTAGTGGAACTTATGTTTTAGGGAGGGGAGATAAAAAACCAAATATCTTGGTAAAATTTATAATATTTAGGACATTTAGCAAAAATAATAATTGCAAAAGAGGAAGAGGTTATTTTCTAAAGGATTGATTTATTGTAAACACTTCCACTAAAAAGTCCCTGCACTTTCCATGAAAATTGTGAAGACAATTTTTATCCTTAATGGAATATTTAATCTTAAATAGAAAAAAACAAGCAAACAAACAAAGAAAAATAAAAAATGGTAGGGAGTTATGGGGCGGAAGCAGAATTAAATTCTTAAATATTGTGGTCAAGGATAACTTACTGAGAAGGTGACAGGTGAACAAAAGACAGAAGAGGCAGAGGTGGTGAATCATGTAGATATTGGGGGAGGGTGTAGTTGGAGGGGGGTAGGTAATATTCCAAGAAGAGGGGATCATCAGTGCCATACAAGCAAACTAATGTGCCTGAACTGAAATAAGCATCAATAATGGAATAGGATGTGGTTTCTTAGAGATAGGGGGGCTAGGAGTTGGGAAGTAGGGTTAGAATGTTACAGCTCTTTGGGAAAACTTTGGTTTTCACTGACATTAAAATGGGGAGCCGCTGGCAGGCTTCAGAGTGGAGTGAAGGATCTTACTCATGCTATACCGAATCTCTCTGACTACTGTGTTGAGACAGCGAGGCAATGGGATGGAGAAGAAGGAATGGAGGGCCAGAGGGGAAAAGGTGAGACCGGTTGGAAGTCTACCTCCATATTTCCATTGACCGAGGATGGTGACTCAGACCAGGGTGCCGGCAGGGGAGATCATGAGAAGTGTTCACTTTCTGCGTATATTCTGATAATTTTGAAAGTAGCCCTTAGAGAATTTACGAGTGGATGGAACGTAAAGTAAGAAAGGAGGAGAGGGTCATGGACGGCTCTAAGGGTTTGGACTTAAACACTTGGCGGGAGGCTAAGAGTCTCCATTTACCGAGATCAGGAAGATTATCAAAGAAGCAGGATGTGCTGGCTGTGGAAGAATAGTATCAGCTCAGATTCAAAAAAAAATTGTTGATATTGGGTTATTTACCTAAAAGAGAACAATATGACGGGCAAGTGACCTGAAAACCTATTAAGCAGAGAGACAGGCAGGCTTCTCACAGCAGGCGAGAAGCTTCTCCCTTCATTTTTTACTCATTTGACCCCAACTGTCTCTTTTACATGCTTTTCAGAATAGATTAATTCTCACCTATGTTTTCTGATTGTGGCTGTTTTGCATCTCTCAAGACTGAGTTCCTGCACAGTCTTCCTACAATACAATAGCATGACCGCTTTAAGGTTCGTCACACTGCAGGATTATAAATACTGATTAAGCCATGACCAAAATATTTCACAGGAGACTTGACACTGCATATTCTTTAAGAGTAGCCCCGGAGTTCCCCAGTTTTGAGATAAAATAATCCTACAGCTAGAATATTGTATTTTTGTAAAGATACAAAGAATTGAAAAACTTCTCTTCCTTAATATCTGAAAACAACTCTAATAGCAAAACAATTTCATGAATTTAGAAATTTCTACCAATTAAAAGGAGCACATGATGATACAGATAAGAAATTTTATAAATTTAATCCAAACGATTATATGGTCGTGTGCTACTTTGAAGAGAGTTTCCAAAAGAGGTATTTTTTTTCAGATCATTCCCTCTCTTTATAATATATATCTAATCTATATATAATCCCTGAGATTATATATTTGCCCATTTCTTGTCTTGTTTTTGTTTTTTGCTTTTCTTTTGTCAGGGCTGCATGGATGCTGAGAGAAAACTACATTTTGAGAAAAAAATCCTTAAATCCCTTGAGTTTCTCTTTATCCACAGGAAATATGTAAAGTTAGTATCTGTCTTGTATTTTGCTTATTGGTCTTCGTGTTTTACGTGATGGTTTGGGTTAATGGATTTGTATAACTTCCACTCTTGGTATCTCTAGTCTTCAGCTGATCGTACTAAAAGCTAAATTTCCCTTCTTCATAGATCTCACGTGCAGGTGTATGATTGCAGTTCCCAATTTATCATCTCAGAAGGACTGTGGATGGAAGGGAGAGAGGAATTAGCTTCACCTACAGAACTCAAAAACTTGAAAGGATACAAAATGTCCTCTGCAGACTAGAATTAAAGGATCCTGTCTTGCATGCTTGGTTGAATTATTGATTCACTCTCTCCTATTTCTCGATCTCATGTTTCACAGGCATAAGCTCTTCTGTGTATTAGAACCTCTAATGACAGTTAGACCTTCATGAAGAAATATAGACAAAACAGACGAGATTTCCTAGAGGTTCGCTATGTGCAAATATGCTTCAAAAGCAGCTCAGGGATAAACATGACACACCTCGGTTTTAAAAGCATCCTACAGGGGCACCTGGGTGGCTCAGTCGGTTGAGCGTCCGACTTCGGCTCAGGTCACGATCTCGCGGTCTGTGAGTTCGAGCCCCGCGTCGGGCTCTGTGCTGACAGCTCAGAGCCTGGAGCCTGCTTTCGATTCGGTGTCTCCCTCTCTCTCTCTGCCCCTCCCCTGCTCATGCTCTGTCTGTCTGTCAAAAATAAATAAACATTAAAAAAATAAATAAAAATAAAAATAAAAGCATCTTACGAACCACAGAATTATGCCTTGACATTTCAGGTCAGGATGAATTTTCTTCTGAGTACCTGGCCCTGCTAAGATCTTATGCAGAGAGCCCGGCTTATATCTGCGGGTAGGGAAGGACAAACTTGGGGAAATCTGCAAGTTAGGGGAGATTCTGCAACGTACAAACCCACCTTAACCGTTGAGGTGGGAGAACCTTAGAGCCTTTCATCTTATTTTTCGTCTACTCCCATTTTGAGAGGAGAACATGCGGTCTCTGTTCCTTCAGAGCAGTACATTCATTCTCAGGAACATTTTTTCAGTAACACATTGGACTGTAAACACACCCCCTCGACACCTCTGACGGATACACCTCTATATTTAGAGCTGTATCTGTTACGTCTTAGATGTAGTGAAGCTTTGTCAGTGAAGTGGAAAGAAAGAACAAGAGAGAGAGAGATTCAAAGAGATGCAAAGACAGACAATACATTGGACAATGTCTGTGGAAGAAACAGAGCACGGGTTATAAAGAGGCAATGAGTTTGTATACAATCTTTACACATACTTGAGTGCCCAAGTCATGCTTTACCAACAAATTAGAGGCTGAGATTTTTTCCTGACAACTCAAATCCTTCCTGGCATTATTTCATGCCATGCTGAGTGCACTGGGGAATCCAACTGTGTGAGAGTAACCGTAAATGACAATGATTGGGAATGGGGTCCCTTCGCTGGGCATATTAGTTTATATACTTGAGCATCTAGGAGTAGCAGAAGAATCCTGCTTCCCTAGATTTGACCATCAGAGTATGGGGGAAGTCTGAGAATGAAATCCAGTTCTCATTCTAAAACCGAGAAGAGTCGTGTAGAATTCTCCCCAGTTAACAGTAAGAAGATACAGCCAAGGTAATGTGATGAATTTGACAATATCTGACAGATTCATACCAAAGGAAAAACAAATCTCCCAAAGCAGCAAAAGATGATATGTCAACATAGCTCTATTTGTTATGGGGCTTCTTCAGGCTAATCAATATATAGTCATGACTAGAAAGTACTGATGATACTATGTTGGAATATGTAAAGTTGAAGAGAGATGAGTGCTGGCTGAGGAAGAGAGACAGTTCATGCACAAACTCTGAAAACATACATTTTTGGCCACTAGATTGTTATAGTTGATGCTCGTGTGCAGCAGGAAAAAAAAAAGTCCCCAGTCCTTACGTGTTGAAACTTGACATTAGTTGTAGGGAAAAATTAGAATGTGGTATGGGTGATATGGAAACCTCTAATGATTCCCCAAACTGTATGAATATGTATTCATATCTTGCATGATTGGGTTAAATTTTTATCAAAGATGTCTTAAAACCATTTTGGAAACTGGACCTTACCCCCATTCTGATATATCTCACTCCATATATTCTACAGTAAACCTCTTCTTTCAAATTAAAACAATCCCAATGCAGTCATGCCATAAACCATTTCATGTCCTCAGTAATGTGTCTAGCCCCCTTAAAATAGGTGAAAATATATTTAGACCCCAAATTTATTTATCTTTTGTTTTGTTTTGTTTTGTTTTGTTTTTAGAGGGAGAGCTCCAGTGGGGGGGGGGGGGAAGGGGTAGAGAGAGAGAGGAAGAGAGAGAGAGAATCCCAAGCAGGTTCCACTCTGAGCACGGAACTCAAAGCAGGTTTTGACCCCATGACCCTGGGATCATGACCTGAGACCAAATCAAGAATTGGGCGCTCAACCAACTGAGCCACCCAGGTGCCCCTATTTATCTTCTAATTCACCAATTGTTTTTACACATGGCATCTGACATGCAATGTCCAAATGCAGGAAAGCACATTTGTTTAATAACATTTATTGATGTTCATAATATTCATATTTGCTGTGTGATGAAATCAGTCTGTAACTCAGCATTAACGTCACAAAACTGCTTCCTGTATTGACTTGCAATAACCTATAAAACGACCATTCCACTTATTTAAATCTCCCGTTCCTATCTTCAAATTCATGGCATACAGCCAGGACCTGGCCAGTCAAATTAAAAATTTCAATACTCACATAACAAATTAGACCTGCATATTGTTTTAAGCCTTTATGGCAGCTTGAATCAGAGTATTTAAAGTATTTTTAAATGCCATTTTACTATTCATTTATTATTATTATTATGAAAGAAAAATAATGACCTATATTTTATTTGATGGAGCAAATATGTTTAATTTAAAGATACCCTAATCAGAAATTAAAGCCACTATGAGCTCACAAATGCAAAAATGCCTTTTTTAGAAACCCATTCACAATTCCTGGCTGGAGAACAAGATTGTCACAGATCTGGCCTCTGGTGAATTGTTGGCTATGTGCAGAGGATTTACTGCAATTACCCATGCTGTGATTTAGATTAAGCCACTTGCAGCTTCAATTCACAAGCACTTATGAACAGTCTCACTCAGATTTACTTAAAAGAGTCCCTTAAACTTCAGACTGTTGTGTCGGGTAATCACAGCAGCCCATTGACTTTAAATGCTGGACAAATTCAACGTTAATATAAACTTTACCAAACGGCACACATGCAAAATAAAATTATTTTGCTGCTGGAAGTTTATTCAACACCTGTTCTTGCCTAATTCAGGTGAAGTTGGCTTTGGTAAAAATCACAATATGTACTAAAGCATGTAGGATTTAAACGTTTATGTTATTGCTCAGCTCATGGGGAAAAATTTAGTCCCAATTCTTCTAGAGAAGAATTCTATGATTTGAGTTCCTTCAGAATGAATGAATGAATGAATGAATGAATACACATTCATGCAGTTTGGGGACTCATTAGAGGTTTTCTCTCTTAAACTCTGATGTCAGATGCCATGTCCTTTTTGACATTTCCCTCTTCTTCTGTTTCAGCAACCCCGGGTAGTTAATGCCCCCAAACACACAAATGCTCTGCCTTTAAACTTGCCATTTTTTCTCTGCCCATGAAATAAACCCTGCACACTCCCCCAACATCACCTATGTTACTACTTGACCAATAGGGTACTGAAGCCCTCCATAGGACAAAGTCTCTAACTTTTGCCATTAAAGCGAAGAGAGGGGTGTCTGGGTGGCTTAGTGGGTTAATTGTCTGACTTGGGCTCAGGTCATTATCTCACAGTTTGTGAATTTAAGCCCCACATCAGGCTCTGTGCTGACAGCTCGGAGCCTGGAGTCTGCTTTGGATTCTGTGTCTCCCCCTCTCTCTGCCCTCTCCCGCTCACATTCTGTCTCTCGCTCTCTCTCAAAAATGAATAAACATTACCAAAAATTAAGGTGGGGGTGCCTGGGTGGCTAGTCAGGTAAGCGTCCAACCTCGGCTCAGGTCATGATCTCACGGTTCACGAGTTTGAGCCCCGTGTTTGGCTCCGTCCTGACAGCTCAGAGCCTGGAGTCTGCTTCGGATTCTGTGTCTCCTTTCTCTCTGCCCCTCCCCCACTCGTACTCTGCCTCTCTCTCCCTTTCTCTCAAAAATAAATAAAACATTAAAAAAACTAAAATAAAGAGAATACTCAACTGCTGTCCTCTGGTACATTCTGTGGTGTAGACCCCAAAATGTTAGTTCATGCTCCCTGTGTCTCACAAATACGATAGAGATCCTTCAGGTTTTAGGCTATGGAATGAGTGGGTAAGGGCTGGATTGAAAGCGAAGACAGGTGTAGATGCTATATCCAGTTCTTGAATAACTTATGGACTTGGATGTCTGTGTGTAGTCTGTGACTTCTTTGCCCCATAGAGTGCGAATTTCCAAGCTTAGCAACAGCCTGAGTAAGTGCATCTCTCATATGGGAAGTAACCCAAAGATAGGAATAGCATAATCTTCTAGAGGAGAAAGCAGATGGTTATAAACAGCATTGCAATCCATGAAACTTTGTAAGTCGGGATGAAGAGTTTTGACTCTTTTTACATGTGATTGAGAATCACTGAATTGTTTTAAAATAAAGAAATAATTGAATTTCTTTCATAGTTGTAAGATCTGGTGGTAGCTGGGTGAGGATTAAATTGCATAGAATCTAGAGGGAATGAAAAAGGTGTAGTTAAAAGCTATAGGTCTTCATGAAGGGGATGGTATAGGAGTGTTCTCGTATGATAAAAAGACGAGAAAAATTATTGAAATTGGGGTATGGTTTTGCATGGATATGCGTGCATGAAGAAAAGGGGAGGAATCAAAGATTGTCTGCTTTCAGGGCTCCTCCGTAAGGCAAAAAGGATCACCAGGACTTAAAGAAGGCCTTCCTATTCTTCGTATCCCCCTGTAAGAATAAACACTTGTCAAGAGCTCTGTGTTTGTGATACCTGATGGGTCTATTTAGATACCTGATGATTTTATTTACTTATTTTTTAAGATTTATTTATTTTTGAGAGAGAGGGTGCAAGTGAGGAAGGGCAGAGAGAGAGGGAGACAGAAGATCTGAAGCGGGCTCCAGCTGACGGCAGCTAGCCTGATGCGGGGCTCGAACTCGTGAGCTGCGAGATCATGACCTGAGCTGAAGTCCGAGGCTCAACCTACTGAGCCACCCAGGAGCCCCCAAAACCTGATGATTTTAAAGAAGGTGGTGTTGATTCTACAGCACCTCGTCATCAACACCTTTTTAAAAAAATGAATCCCCAAAACATCATTTAATTTTTAATATTGAATGTTTCTTTTTGCAGTTACCTTTTGAAAAAAATATAACCATATGCCAATATTTTGCTGCTTTGAAAGCTGTCTGTCCTTACACTTCTATGTTGATTATTGTTTACTTTTCTCTCCTTCTGTTCTTCTTTCTCTAACTTTCTTTTCTGCATTTTCTTCCTTGAATGTCTAGTCTGGAGGCACATCAACCTTTTAGCCCATTCTCTTCTTATCTCATTTCTGTCCTCTTCCACCTGCCACAAAGCTCGCCTTTTGTCCTTGCCATCTTGTTTTCACATTCTTACTAGATTGGGAAATCCTTCTCTCAATTAAATACTCTACTAACATAATAGGCTTTGAGTTACGTTCAATTTAAGAGCGGTGGGACAAGAAAGTCCAGCTAATTATCTCTATTCTAGAGAAAATGGGAGTTTGCAAGTTTTCAGAGAAAAGTTCACTTCCTAATTTTCGGATGTGGCCAGTCAATTTCTAGCCTGATAAGGTACAGAGGAGTAATTTCAGCGGGAGAAAAGATGGTAAGCTCAACACTACACTATTCACACGCATCTTTCATTGCATTGCTTTCCCTTCTCTGTTTCTACACTATTACATGGACTAAATGAAAGTATAAAGGCTAACATCAAATAACGGTGACCGTAACACTTATGCCATTCTTTCTCTCCAGTTACTTTGATAAACTGTTTCTAACTTTGTTATAGGATGCATTTGTCCCTCCAGTTCTTCTGTATTATCATGATTTTAGGAAAAAGAAAATTAAGACAGTCAATAGAGAAAGTATTGCTTTAAACACACGCGCGCACACACACACACACACACACACACACACCATACCACAGCATTATATAAAACCCATCTCTTCCTTCCTTCTTCCTTCCTTCCTTCCTTCCTTCCCCTCCTTTTTTTATTTTAGAGAGATTGGCAGAGGGAGAGAGAATGAGAATTCCAAGCAGGCTCCACACTCAGCACGGAGCCTGATGCAGGCCTTGATCCCACTACCCTGGAATCATGACCCAGGCGGAAATCAAGAGTTGGATGCTGGACTGAATGAGCCACCCACGTGCCCTATTTATTAAAAAAAAATCTGGCTAAAATACGTTTCTTCACTCAACAGCATTTTGTTGAATTCCTACTATGAAAGTCACTGTACTGAGTGCTAGTGATTCAAAAATACATAAGACGGACATGGTCCTGTTTGTATTGGTTCTTAGAGTGAAGGTTTTTGTTGTTGTTGTTGTTTAAAAAAAAAAAAACGAGTCGCCACTCCCATTACGCTGTTCGCAGTTTGGGAGGTATAAGGACGTATTCAGGCCTTTGAATTCCTCCCTTGGTGAGTTTCTAAATATACCCACATGTCCAGAAGACTGAGCGTGCAGATTTCCTCCCAGCACTGTCAAAGAGAAGAGAGAAGTCTTAATTTAATATCCAAGAAGGTCCTAGACACTCATTATCCTTTGAAGCCTGGCTCCCTGAGCACTTTTTACAATGAAATCCTTTCACTTATCTTTTGCCATCTGAACCAGATAAAATTTTCCTGCATACTTAATGCCTTTATATGGACAGTACCAAAAGGGAATAATAATGTAAATAACCACTACTGAAAAATTTTCCATTTCCCTATAAAATATTGTCACAAAGAGTTATGTTCTATATTATTTGAAAAATAGATTATTTCCCTTCCTGCATATAACTCAGCTTTGGTTAATGTATTTCCATTTGGATTTTTCCTAACATTGAGAACAATAATGATCTGTTATTTTCAGAAGAGTAACAGCCAAAAGGAGGCAAAACACATTTTCTAGCGTTCTAGTGTTTGATTGCTTTTTAAAAGGGAGGTTTTCCATTAACTTTAATTAAATATTTAATAGAGATCGCAGCCAGAAAACACAATTTCTCATTGAAATTAAACTACTTTCCCCAAAGAAAACAGTGTGGGTGTCTAACAGGGTGGGTCAGATCCTCTGTAGAATTCTGTCTCCGTCCTTTTCAGAGTAATTACTGACCTGTTATTAACACTCCAGGAAAAAAAAAATTGGCGATCTACATTTCTGGATCACTCTCTCCTTTGTGTGCAACTACACTAAATACAGGATTTATCCTTTGTTCAGCAAGTGCAGGGACAGATGCTTCAGCTACTAATTCTTTGTCTCATTTGGAGCATTAAAAAATGAAAGGCTAGTTCCTGCACAGATCAAGGCTGTCCTCTCCATGGCAGAGTCCTTACCATACCTTGAAGAGATGTAATTTGAGAGCCTTTCTGTGCTCAGGGGGTTGAACAGAGGAGGTGCAGAATTTTACCTTCTGACCTGGGTTCTTTCTACAAGTCTTTTAAGCCTTTCTCAACTAGCACTGCTCTCATATTCCCCAGCTTCTGTCTATTCATTAAATGCTGATTTAGGTTTTTATGGCAACATTCGTCTCAGATGAGAGTTACCGTAAAGCTCATCATTAAACCTTATAATTTTTAGTGCTGCATATAATTTATGGTTCCATTTTAAAATCAAATCCACCATAATAAATTGTCTTAAGACTTTGAAGATGCATCATGTAGTTAGCTTTTTTCTTGTAGCATCATTTATATAGACAGGATATGACTTTATGCTTGAGGAATATATTTTATTTAGAGCACAACAATGCATTGATGGATTTGTTGTAAGTTATCTCCAAAGAAGAGTATCTCTGAAGACAAGTAACATTCATAAGTGACATATATCCATATACAATGGCACCCCGATCATTTTGGAAATATAACAGACACTCGGGAAAGATAATTGAGTTCAACTGTTTTTAACTTAACTTAAATGGTATCAGTTGCTGTGTGAAAAGGCTTCCATACTTTGGGTCTAATTTACCTTTCCTGCCTAAGCTGAAATTCTGAAAGAGTTCTTTCTAATGCATATTAGAACACAGTTCTTCTAAGAGACTCATTATTTCCCCTCTGGACAACTGTAGTATTTTCATGATTATTCACCTATCCTCTATTATTATCCCAAACTTAAATCCATCTTTTAAATTATTGTTAAAATCAGTCACGTAAGGTAAAAGTATGACTGTGAACCCCCTAATGCTTGTTAAAATATTCGAGTAGCTTTCGATTGCTTATAGGATAAGGTCAGCATTTCTAACAAAACGATATCTTTCTTAATTGGCATTATTCTCTTCCAAATCAAACTCGATATTTTATAGGTTATACTTAATACTCCAAAAATATTACTTTGTGTCTTCATTATTTTATGTATCTCAATTTTCCCATAAATTCTTTTTTTTTTATTTTTTTTCAACGTTTTTCATTTTTTTATTTTTGGGACAGAGAGAGACAGAGCATGAACGGGGGAGGGACAGAGAGAGAGGGAGACACAGAATCGGAAACAGGCTCCAGGCTCCGAGCCATCAGCCCAGAGCCTGACGCGGGGCTTGAACTCACGGACCGCGAGATCGTGACCTGGCTGAAGTCGGACGCTTAACCGACTGCGCCACCCAGGCGCCCCTCCATAAATTCTTATTATGCACCAACTGACTGGAAACTATTGTGCTGTATTGGGTGAGCACAATGGGAGGTGATCCCTGACCTTATGATTCTCACAGTCTGGTGGGGAAACAGACACTAAGCAAAGAGCAAATAATTATAAAATTGTACTGTGACACGTGCTATAAAAGAGAAGAACATGGTGGTATTTCTACTAGTGGAAGAAGAATTTAAACAAATCACGAAATTTAAAGAAAGCTTTCCCACAGAAGAATTTCAGAGCAAAGATCTGAAGGATATTGATACTTTCTCTGTAGGGAGAAAAGGAGAAGGATGTTGTAAACAGAGAAAACCCCATCTACTTCCTTCCAGGTTGTCATTGATTTCCTGGAGCTTTTTTCTCTGCCTGAAATTGCCCTTCACTCACTTTTCCACATTCACCTGATTCAAAGTTGACATCTAGAAAACTTCCCTTCCTCCTTTCTTATCAGACCAGTACACTTCCTTTGTGTTCCTTCCCAAATGACACATTATCCACATTATATCGTTCTGAATTGAGGGGAAGGGAGGAGTGACTTGGAGAGGGAAGGAGAGATGGAAATCATATTGCTGTCCAAATAGACACTTTGGTCTTCTATTAAAAATCTACCTATTCACTAAGTTAAAAAAAAATCTCTTTCTTTCTTAAGTTGTTCTTGATTTCCTAAGCCAGAAATGCTTTCTTTCTACTTGAAACTCCAAGTATTTAGACGTATTTTATCGGTTTACTTCCTTCTGTTGTACGTCCTTTGTTTGTTTGTTTTTTGCTTGGTTTTCTTTTTTGTTTGTTTGTTTCTTGTTTGTTTGTTTTGCATCCACTCAACTCAAGGTGATTTCCAAAGCCTTGAAGGTAGGTTCCAGGTTTACTCACCATTTAGTTCAACATTTTATATATTTTTAGTGAATTCGTAATATAAAATAAAATGATCTCTTTCTATTTTAGCTTGCTTTAGGTCAGAGTCTCCATATCCATTTACTGATCTTTGTAACTTTTGCCTGTCTATTTATTTATTTTATTTTATTTTTCTATTATGAAAGTTCTTGTCAAATTGGTTTCCATACAACACCCAGTGCTCATCCCAACAGGTGCCCTCCTCAATACCCAGCACCCACCCACCCACCTCTCCCTCCCACCCCCCATAAACCCTCAGTTTGTTCTCAGTTTTTAGGAGTCTCTTATGTTTTGGCTCCCTCCCTCTCTAACCATTTTTTTTCCTTCCCCTCCCCCATGGTCTTCTGTTAAGTTTCTCAGGATCCACACAGGAGTGAAAACATATGGAATCTGTCCTTTTCTGTATGACTTATTTCACTTAGCATAACACTCTGCAGTTCCATCCACGTTGCTACAAGAGGCGATATTTCATTCTTTCTCATTGCCACGTAGTACTCCATTGTGTATATAAACCATAATTTCTTTATCCATTTGTCAGTTGATGGACATTTAGGCTCTTTCCATAATTTGGCTATTGTTGAGAGTGCTGCTATAAACATTGGGGCACAAGTGCCCCTATGCATCGACACTCCTGTATCCCTTGGGTAAATTCCTAGCACTGCTAATGCTGGGTCATAGAGTAGATCTATTTTTAATTTTTTGAGGAACCTCCACACTGTTTTCCAGAGCGGCTGCACCCGTTTGCATTCCCTCCAACAGTGCCAGAGGGTTCCCGTTTCTCCACATCCTCTCCAGCATCTATAGTCTCCTGTTTTGTTCATTTTAGCCACTCTGTGCCTGTCTGTTTAAAGTGAAACTGTAAATACCAAGCGTAAGAGGGGCAGGGGCAAATTCTTGGGCTTGTTTCCTAGCCAGAGTTTTTCAGAGTCGCACTACTGACATCATTATGGCCAGGTAACTTTTTGGTGTGAGGATAGGGACTGTATGCTGCTTTGCTGGATCCCTAGCACAACCATGCACCAGTAGTGTCTTTTCCCCACATTCCTGGTTGTCACAATCAAAAATGTCTCTAGTCTTTTTTGCCTAATGTATCTAGATGAGAACCACGGCTTTTAACGAAGAAAGAGTTTTGGCTTCTCCAGATAGAAACTGGGAATGCTAAGGATTTTCATGAGATTTTCATATCCATAGAATGCCTGCAAGGCTGACATAAAGTAGGATCTCAATGTTTATTATTATGATAATTATAATTCCCTGGGGCACCTGGGTGGCTCAGTGGGTTAAGCATCTGATTTCAGCTCAGGTCACGGTCTCAGGGTTTGTGGGTTCGAGCCCCACCTTGGGTTCTGTGCTGACAGCTCAGAGCCTGGAGCCTGCCTGGGATTTTGTGTCTCCCTGTCTTTCTGTCCCCCTCCCCCACTCATGCTCTGTCTCTGTCTCGCAAAAATAAATACATGTTAAAAAATTAAGAAAAAAGAGTATTATAATTCTCTTTATTTCCCATATTTTCCCCAATGAGACCTGCTATCATACTGGACTTTTTGGCCAAATCACCATATCTCTCCAGTGACTTAAGGGAATTATTTTTGAAGGTTTGAAAGAGCTTTTGTTATTGGTAGTGGTGGGAGGTGGGAGACTGGGGAATGTCAAATTAGCTCCCTCAAATTTTATCCTCATGTAATTATGATTCAATTATTTTTTCAGAAAAGAATGACCTTAGAGTTCCCCCTATTGCCTGGTCACTCACACTGCGTGAAATTTTGAAATAGAGTCCTACTTACTTGATATTTCAGCATGTGGGAGAGATTGGAATCATCGGCAAGCCATATTCATGTCCCCGTTCTTTGAGATCATTTATAAAATGCTAAATAAGGCAAAACATCCACCCAAGTATTAATTGTAACTCCCAAACAATTTGTAGCTCAGAAACTTGTGTCACAATGCTTAAAGCAATAATTGATTCCCTCTGCCCACATTTGTATGTCATTCGTCAAGCAACTTTTAAGGCAGACATTTTGCCAGCACAATCTGCATTAACATAGTCTTTTCCAATCTGAGACTAACAGAATTCTCGAATCATTTTTCTTTAATTTATTTGTTTGAGAGAGAGAAAATAATAAAAGATAGTTTTTTTTTAATGTGTGTATATTAAGAATCTTTTTGTTGAAAGGAAGTATCAGAAAATGCAACCCAAGCTGTAGACTAGCCCAAGGCAGGAGCAGGGGTAGGGAAGAAAATAAAGAAGGAAAAAAAATATTGGTAGGTCATGAGCTTATTTAGATTAAGGAATCACTTCATCAAGGGGCTTTCATAAATCCACCAAGATCTGGTCTCTACTTCTTCCAATCCTGCTCTCCTCTTGTGTTACCGGAATCAACTTGATAGTGAGATGGCTGACAAGAGTCCAGTCTTATTATCTTTGCACTGTAAATCCAACATGAAGGAAATTCCCTGTGTTTCAGCAGTTTAAACAAAAGTCTGGGTATCAACTCTCATTGGCCCATGCTGGATTAAATTCCTCTCTCTGGACCAAGGATAGTATTTCTGGAATAGAGTCTACTATTTTGGCCAGACCTGATCTCACAGACAGAGAAGTATCAACTTCACCTAAAACATAGAAATTGAAGGTTGGGATAAGTTTAGCCCCTCTCCCTCCTTGCCACCCCCAACATTAAGTTTCTGATGGCAGAAAAAAAAAAAAGAAGGCCGAAAGTATAAGGGGAGAAGAAATGAGCATTGTGAGATATACTTTATCTGAGAATATAGCAAAATCATGCCTGTTTTATGAGCAGCTATTTATTCACCAATAATATGGGAGGCATCACCTATGACTTATAATCCTCTCAAGTTCTATGTAAGGTTTGTAGTTTCCGCTCCATTTTATAATTACAGAAAGTTGTGTATATGAGGAGCAGTGAAATTTGATCCAAGAAACTTTTAAACTAAAATTGATACCTTTTTCTGTACATCTTACTGTTTTCATAACATAATAATATTTATTTAAAGTATTCTTTAGTTCGACCTTCAAAGGAATTATTTATATCAATGTTCATGAACATTGGCTGCACCATTGGAATCACTTGAGAATTTTTAAAAAATACTGAGTTCTGGTTCACACTTACAGATATTGATTTAAATTAGTATATGGTAAGGCTTATCCATTAGGATTTCTAAACCTGCTCATATAACCTACATGTGCCGCCACATTTAAGAAATAAGTATACTTAAGCAAGTACCAAAAAAAGTAATGAAAACACAGGACTCTCACTCTGTTTTGTATTTAGAACTTGTGAGATTCTATATTAACAGCAAAATGTCTAAGTCATGATATCAAAGTCAGATAGAGACTATATCCCCTTGTATGGTCCTGTTTAATCTTACAAAACGGCTCTTATAAATCATCATTATTAAAACTCTACTGTTTTGTTTTTGTTTTTGTTTGCAGGATTATTTACTAACCAAAGTTGAATTAAATGGTAAAGACATGGTCACTGCCATGTAAAGATTTCTCTTTTTGAGTCTCAAAACAATTCGCTTCTCTTCCCAAAATGTAGTGGTTGACTGAGACAAATCTCAGAAGAAAAACGAAGCAGCAACAATGGCTTCTTTTTATCCTCTAGGCTTTTCTGAGCCATGTTGACGAGGCTGTCCTCTTCCTGCATGCACCTGAATGTACACAGCAGAAATCTGTCTTTTCAGCATTCTTATAGATGCGTCAGTACCCGTGTCATCAATTTCTATCACACACAATCCTTGGCTCCTTTGTAGAAGTTGGCTCTGAGAAGAGAGAGGTAATTATCTCCTGAAGTCTGAAGTGGGGTAGCATTGTATTTCCCACCTAAATTAAAAGACTGAAGATTGTGGACAAAGACAGTGATGTAAAATCTAGTTGGTAAGGAGCTTAGCAATAAAATGAATAAAGTCAGACTTGGAGATCAGTACACATTTTTTTTTTTTATCATGGGCGGAGTAATGTATAAAACTCCTTAAGTGAGTGCCTAAAAGCCATTTAAATTGTTGCTAAAGAAAAAAAATAGTCGGGGCTGGGGTGAAAATGAGCCAGTTTTATTCTCAGAGCTATGTCATACTTCACTAGAATAGAGTTTCAGAATATGTTCTCTAAATGTATTAAAATGTATGCTACTATATGGTATATTAAATGATATTCATAGTCTCATATAAATTCTTATAATAAACTACAATAAATGCTAAAGTTAAATGTATTTCCTCTTTTCTCTGTAGATGCTATTTCCACAAAGAATTCATTCAAACCTTTCTAAGGTGTATAAGACCCTCTTTAAATATTTAGTTGAGTGTCACTTCTTTCTGAGTCTGATAAAAGTAAGACTTTTCTTTATGCTTTAAACATAAAAGAAGCCGTATCATTGACATCATTCTCTCCCTTAGAAGAGTGTTTTCAAATTATCAAAATGAAAAACTCTTTCTTCTCTAACTGAGCTTAACTCTGCTGACCCTGAAAACAATGTCAACCACATGCAGCATTTTAATATCATAAAAAAAGTTTCCATAGACTGTAATTATTTTCACTCTCCAGATGGAGGATTGCACGGTCTAGTGTATTAAGAAATGCCTTCAACTTTTTAAACATTACATATGCATTGAAAATACTTTAAGAAATGGAGTTCAAAATGCATGTTTTGAAGTACAATATGAAGAATGCCAAATCATTTAGAGGGTCAAGATTCCCTTCATGTGACCTTTAGCTATGCATTGAGATCCTTAACACAGACCCGGACCTGAATCAGGCACCAGACACCCAGGCAGAGTCTTTGAAAGCTACGTACGAGAGTTTGCAAGTTCTTTCATGAGACAGGGGAGGCAATGGAGTTTTGAGTTTTGGGAGTTTCTGTTTGTTTTGTTTTAAGCAGAAGAGTGACGCTAACTTATTTATATCTTAAAAGATCATTCTATTATCTTGGTGGATAATAGTTTGGAGTGAAACTAGTACCAAAATGAGACTTTGTGGTAAAATGGTTTGTACCTCCCCAAGACACTAATTTCTCACAACAGGTTAATTTTACTTGATGTGATTACTTATTTTCTTTTTTCTTTTTAAATATTTACCTTTATTTTGAGAGAGACAGAGACAGTATGAGCGGGGGAGAGGCACAGAGAGAGGAAGAGAGAAAATTCCAAGTAGTCTCTATGCTGTCAGTTCAGAGTCCAACACAGGGCTCGATCCCACAAACTGTGATATCATGACCTGAGCTGAAATCAAGAGGGGGACACTCAATTGACTGAGCCGCACAGACACCCCTGATTACTTATTTTCTTAAATCTTTATCTAGAAAGTGTCCCCAAGTATTCTTGGCAATATTAATGTTCAAAAATCTCAACCTATGGAGTCTGTACATGAGGAAAAAAAGATGGGTATAGTGAAATGTATAAGGAAAATTATTTTAAGTATTTAAAACTTATCAAAATACTGTTTATGTATTTAAAGTTATCTTCCCATATGGGGACTTACAGAGTCATGTACTTCCTTGCATACAGATGGCACAGTTTGTCTCTGAGAATCGGATACCGATAAGGTACTTTACTGGGTAAAGAAGACAGAACCAATGTAACTGCTCTCAAGAAACACACCATCAAATCTGGCGGTCATCATATGAAGAAAATGGACCCATTTCCAGCTATAATGTCTGGAAGAAGAAGTGCCATTCCCAGCACAGGACCAATGTTATGAGGAACTGTGTATGGAGGAATTGTGAAAGTGACCTCATGGAAGAGATAATCTAGAGAGAGGTTGTAAATTAATGAAATCATTCGACACATGTGGAGTGCCAGATATGTGCCTGGCCTTGAGCTGATTCTTAAATATATTAAAATAGAAGATAAAAAATGATGCTCATGGAATTCATATCAAGAAAGGAAGCTCAAAATCTTATTTCCTCAAAGAGTTATTAATGACAGTTCTAGGAGACATTGTTTACCCAGCTAATATAAATACTCTTCCTGCTATAAAGAAACAGGAGTCCTTTTGTTTTGTTTGTTTGTTTGTTTTGTTTTTGTTTTTTTCAGAAATTGAATACATCTAACAGAAGGATATTTCTAAATTCAGATGATAAAGAGAACATACATCTCTCTTCCTTGGACCCACTTCATATGACAATGAAGTGATTTAAAAAACAACAAACAAGTCTAAAACTACAAGCAGAGAGAAGAGAAAGGGAGAGGTGAAGACAGGAGTAGTTTAAGCACATGCATATATGTCTGTTGTCAAGAAAAGTTGCACCAGACAGGGGTAAAGAGGCATGAAAGACTGTTCAAATGCATTATCATAAGGCAGAGAGAGTGAACTATAGTACATTGTAACAAAAGATGGGAAAGTGCTGAAGCACTGGGATAAGCTAGTGGACAAGTGTTGGGGATTATTAGTGGGGAGGTTGCTCAATGTAATCAGGCCACCTCTATTTGCTGATTGGCACTTAGTGACTTTCCATAGAGAATGAAAGATAAAGACCCTGTCTTCCACTATGATTACTTTTCAGAGAGTTGGCTGTAGGTCCTTGAGAAAAACATTCCTGAGTGATAAGACTGGCCCGAGGCTAAAGAAGATATACATTTCAAAGGAGCAGAGAAAGAATTTACAACTGCAAGTTTTCTAAAGGAAATATTTTAAGAAAAGGAAGATCGGGGGCCTATGGTCAAGAAGAAATCTGTCTCAAGTATAGTTAAGCTAGGGGGAAACTTAAAGCCCTCTCAGTTAACACATGTGTGTGTGCTTTGTCTATTTACTTACTTATTCTAATACTAAATGAAGTAAGACCAATGTAAGGAAGGAGACTATAGACCAATTTTATGAATAGGATTAGGTGTAAGATCCTAGATTACTAATTAGCAAACCAAATCCAGCAGTGTATAAAAAAAGGAAGGAAAGAATGGCAGAATAGATTCAATATATGCTTTATAGTGACGTGATTTTATTACATTAGGGGTGTTTAAGACAGTGGATAGATTGACATATTTGGGCCTCAGTTTTTCCTCTGTAAAAAAGGGTAAGTTTTCTTCCATTTAATAGCTGTTTCAAGGATTAAGTACTGCATTTCACACAGTGCGCAACACAGTTGTTGATAAAAAAAAAAAAAATAAACTCAGTAAAATAATTGCTAATGTTAATGAGAACATGGCTTCATGAGGAAAATGTGATGAAATGTTGAAAAAAATATATATATATACTATATATTTACTCAAATATGTAGTGATATGAGGGAGTACAGTATATTTGGGGAAACACAGACTGATGTAGCTATATCATAGAGTAAGAACAAGTGTGGGGTTGACAAGACAGGTATCTGTAAAGGTAAGACAGAACTCAAGTGATGAAGGGTAGCATATTTTGTACTTTGGAAATTATAAAATGTATCATGTGGGTGTTACAGATTAATTGAGAGATTTAGGCAAGAGGACAATATGGTGAGCTTCAAATTTTAAAAAGAACTCTCTGGAAGTAGTCTGGAGGGTGGGGGCAGCAAAACTGGAACCTTCAACCGTTCATTGGAACATGGTAAGAATTATTAGAACCCACTGAATGGATGAATGAATAATAAATAAGGTCATTTTGGTGTAGTAACATATTCATTAAAAAATTGTTACAAGCATATTAGGTGCCAGAATCATTAGAAGAAGTTGAGAAAACATCAGGAGTAAGACACAGACCCTTGTCCTTAAGACATTTACGTTTGTGACTCATATCTAAAAAGGCTCTGGTAAAAGTATGGGGAGCAAAATTTCCTCCATTTGTCAAAGCTGAAGTCAAGGAGTAGAAATGGGAGTGATATTATGGAAAAACTTAAAAATATTTAGTTCACATATCTACCTGCTTAACTGTATTCCATTTCTGGCCAATTGTCCTTTCTCTTTTTTTTCCTTGGAAAAATAATTGTTACAGTGGAGAGGATGACAAGAAGGATATTGACAGCCCAGTATAATGTATTTTAAGATAGAACGGTTTCTTTAGCTGTCATGCATTTCATAATTTCAAATTTTCAACGTGACTTGCTTTTTCTTGAAATAAAGTGGTCATATAAACCAAAGCAAATATAAAAGAGGTGTTCTAGTGAGCAAGCAGCCCACACTCTTTTTGCAACATCATTTGTTATGTTTGCCCAGTCACGACCTTGGATCTAATGATGGCTACTAGGAGGTTGACTCAGATGCTTACGTATTTATGCATTTGAAAAGTCTCTACACATTTGTAAGCCTGGTAATAGGGAGGGATATGATAATAGGTCTGTTCCTTAAAGGAACAAAGAGTACATTTCACGTCTTAGAGTTTTCCTGGAATATACAAGGCAGGATTAAAAAAAAATGGGTGTAACATCATGAGACCAACAAAACAACAAATATCTTTCTATTAGTAACCACATAATAAAAGTGTTATATCTACCAACTATAAAATAATTAAATGGTTTGCTCAAGATCACACTGCTAATAAGTGGTAGACTTGAATGTCATTCAAAATAAATGTGTTATTTCCTTCTAATTATTAAAACATCATTTTACTCACAAGCAAGAAATGATTACTTGCTTGCTTGAAAAATATTTTTAGACACCCTCTATAACTTACTACTGGTATTGTAAGGCAGAATTCAGTTGTATGTACATATAAATATACTCTGAGGAATATTTGAATAGTTCCTCATAAAATATATGCACATTTAAAATAATTTCTAATAGGTTGATGTTAAGTGAGCATACTGTAATGGAGGTTGTCTAATACAATGAAATAATTTTGTTAACCGCATTAAATATTGATGGCATGAAGGACTGTCATGGGTAAAAGAGGACCCACATATTTTTACTAGGCAGGAGGACAGAACTAGAAGTAACTGTTGGAAGTTACAAGGAAGCAGATTTTCCCTCAACCCAAGCCACTGTCAAAAATAAGAATCTCCTTCTAATTGAGCTAGTTGCCTGATAAAAAAAAAAACAGAGAAAGTTTCAAGCTGAGAGTTCTAGCATTCTTTTGTGAAGGTGAGAGAAACTATCAGTGTTTAGGGGAGCCTTGGATCTGTTCCCATACAGAGCACGGTGCTAAAGTTGGAAAACAGGAATGCGTTCCGTGTCATACTCAGTTACTTAGTTCATTGCAAGTTTGTTCATTTTCTGCATTGCAAAGTTGCAGGATGTGAATTAGGGCACTTAAAATGGTTGTGACAAGAGTCGGAGAGCAAGTAAACTACATATTGAAAGCAGTTAGCTAGAGGGAGAAAAAATGTGAGGAATGAGGTAACCAGATGCAGACATCTGGATAATGTTGATTGGCAGTTTAATGACTCTTGTCTTCCCCAAATGAGGTATCCAATGACTGTTTCCATTCTTTGTTCTCATAATGGTATATATAATATGGAAAGTCTAAGGGAGGAGGAATCTAGTAAGACTGAGGAGGACACGAAATACCCACCCACCACGTGCAAATTATGATTGAATATGGTCAACACAGTGAATCTATTGTGTGTCCTAGAAATTTAAATACAAGTGTCTGGACTATTGTCTGATCATCCAACTCTCACAGTGTGAAATATGTGTATCCTATTTTGACTTGTTCTTTGTTTATGTGTGCAGGTGTCCCAGTGGTGAAAGTTATTCACTATCAAAGTGCTTAGCAATTCTCTGAACATCTAGCCCATCCATATCTATGTTTGGGCATTCAGTCTGCATATGTCTAAATGTGAAATTCAACCTCCTCCCACCAAAATATAAAACAATTGTTGTTCTATGTCTTGCATTTCATTGGCTGGTACCAGTAGCCCCACATTTTCCCAAACCCAAATCACCCAAGGCACCTGCTCTGTGTCCTTTGTCTAAGTGCCAAGGCTTCATGAGCAACCACATTCAACCTGAACTTAGGTCCTGTGGAGTGAATAGTTTCGAGATGAAAAATGTAACATGGAAATGTTTTTGATTTTTCAACTATTTTTAACTCTTCATAGGATACAGGACAACTCTCATTTTGTTCACACATGTAGTTTCCAAGTCATCTTTCAGACTTTATGTTTTGTGATAGTGATGCATTATGGTACACATAATAGTTTTCTTTAAAGCAATTCATTAATTTCAATTTAAACATGTATTTCAAAAAAAATAAAAATAAAAATAAATAAACACGTATTTCAGCCTCATAACATGTATTTAAAAACTCCAATAACAGTGTATACATTGATTTGTTTATTTATCTATCTATTTACTCATTTACTTACTTTTAAGTAGGCTCCATGCTCAACATGGGGCTTGAACTCATGACCTTGAGATTGAGAGCTGTATGCTGTAAAGACTGAGCGAATCAGACACCCCATTTTACATGTGGTTTTTTCTTTAGTTGTATTACAATAAACAGATGTTTTAAAGCTCTGCTCTGGACGTGTCCTAAAATTATCTACCATATGTATGACAAAGATCTGGAAGCATGAGAACATAAGACATGCCTTGTCTTCCTTCTCAAACTTCTCTGTCTTTGCCTTCTCCACATCCATCACAGCATACTGAACTATCCATGGTTTCCTCATCTTGCCAGATTACCTGATACCTGAATGCTTTTCTTGAGTTGTGCTTCTCCACAAGCTTATCTCTCTCCTGGACACTGGCTCATCCTTAAAGATCCAGTGTCTGGGTTCTATGCTGTATAAGTTGTCTCTTGACTTGCTTTATTCAAGATAATACAGAAGAGTTGACATCCCTTGCTTTGCCCACTTTTAAACTGGCCCTCTTGTATTAATAATCATGGCATTTGTGACACATTTTTAGAGGTATATTTTGTCTATTTTTACTAGAGGCAGAGTAGGATACAGTAGTTAAGGCATTTGGATCTGGAATCAGGTGGTGTGGTTGCAATTCCTAGCTCTGACAACTACTAGCCTTGTGACACAGAGTAAGACACACCTTCCTTCTCTGGTGCTCCGTTTCATCATCTGCAAAATGTGGGTCAAAATTTGTTTCATAGATTATGTGAATGAATGCATGTAATGAGTTCACCATGGTACCAAGTTCACAACAAGCTGTCAGTATGCCTCAAAACAATGAGAGTGAAAACGATTTTTTTATTTTTATTACCTTGTTAATACAACACTACAATCTGCCTAGAGACTGTATTCTGCATATATCTAATTGAATATCTAAAATCTGCCTAATCACCTAGAATTTAGTAGGTGCTTATTTCATGTCCATTTAAAGAATGACGTAATGGTTCACTTAGCGTTCAGGAATAATAAAGCAACAACGGTCAGTTTTTCTGGTGTATTTTTATATTCATACCTATGTATAGGTCTAAACCATTTGAAACATAATATCTGCACTTGCAACAAAAGTCTGTATCCAAATTTATCTTTAAGTTATTAAAGATAGTTGAGAAGAATGATTGAATTCATTCAATTTCAAGCTGGATCTATGTTTAGTGCTTACATTTGAGATCAAGGCACTAATTTCCAAAGATAATACAGACACACAGAATGTAGGCACATAGAGATGATGTTTGATTACACGTTTTCCAGATACAGATGGAGATCATATCAGATGACTTTGAATTAAGAGTATGAGTTACTTTGACCAGTGAAGTGTCTTTACCTCAATGATTCAGATTGGTTACTTAAATATAATGGTGCATGTATCTGTGGATCCATTTTAACCTCCGTGATTTTTGGTTGTGGTTTTGTTTTTCCAGGTAGAGGTGCAGAAAATACGTTTGATCAAATTCAGTTGTGTGCTTTTCTTTCCTGTTTGAGGTCTCTATCACTTGCTGAGTGACATTCAAGTTGGTTTACTGTTTGTTGAAATTTTCATTCCACTGACTATTTGAGTTCAAATGGTCATAACATGCTAATAACTTGATGCTTGTTCTACAACTGGCCCTGTCACTCCAAACTAATGAAGGTAAATTATAAAACAATAAATAAATAAGCAGCAATTACCCTTGGGTGACATAAGTACTACTTTTAATTACTTTAAAGTAAGCTTTTTAGAGCCAACAATATAAACTCATTGTTTGATAAACACACTGGAAAAACAAGAACTCTCATTTTGTCTTTTTATAAATTTACGAGGTTACATGAATGGAAGACCTTAGTCATACAAAGCCTGCTATAATGGGGTTGTGTCATTCTGGGGGTCACTATATAATAATAGCAATAGCTCAATGGAAATAAAATGGACTTATTCAAATTGCCTATTTTTCTGTGAGACAACATAAGTTGCAAAAGGAACTTTGATGAGTGCATCTTGTAAATTTTGATCCTGAAGTCTACTTACTCAGAATGTGCAGATACAATGATATTAACAATGCAGATATGCGATGTATTTGCTTTAATGATAATAAAAGAAGTCTTGTGGCATCATTCAGCTTTGGTGGTCTGGATCAAGGACTACATTCACTTTTGTATTTTCTAACCCACTGCACCAAATCCCCCAAATCTGCTGCCACTGATGCAATATGTGCCATGTTCAGAGAAAGATGGCCAAATAAGCAAACCATTAAGAATGTTGCTTACCATGTTTTTTTAAGATTGAATAGCATTCCATTGTGCGTGTGTGTCAATCTATATCATCTATATCTCTATATCTATATCTATATCTATATCTATATATCTATGTTTATATTTATATCTACACATTTTATTTATCCATTCACCTGTCAGTAAACATTTCTAAAAGAGTCAAATTCATAAAATCAAAGATTGAAATGGTGACTACCAAGGCCTGGGGGGAAGGGAGAAATGGGGAGTTATTAAACAGGCATAAAGCTTTAGTTAAATACGGTAGGTGAATTCTAGAGATATGTTCTACAACACTGTTGCTACAGTCAGTGGAAGGTATTGCTTACTTAAAATTTGTTAAGAGGATGGATTTCACATGTTAACATATGTTCTTACCACAATACAATAAAGAGGTCAAGAATGCTGTTTACCAGATGGCACTTTCCTAGAGACCCGAATTTTGACTGCAGATCCTTCCAATAGCTAGCAGATTTTCCCAGAGTGTCCCTTGAAACTCTAGTCTGGGGATTTAATCCTGACTAGTAATAGATACAGATATAGTTTGTTTGAAAATAATTTAACCTTTTTATCCCTTGGAAATCTAGTGCCCATCAGTAAGTTAAAAATTTTATACAGTTCTATATTTATCCTTTCATTTACATATTAACAGGTGTTAACAAGCCGACAATGAAACTTGAACAAAACAGGAACGGTTCTCTCTCTCCCTTTGTTTATAGAGGGGGAAGAAAAGGAACAAAAAATATATTCAAGTGTTAAAAGTAAAGAAAATAAAAGTGTTAAAAGTAGAGAAATTTGAAAGAGGACAGAAAATGCTTCAGAATACTGTCTTAAAACGGTTGATTAGGAAAGAGTCTAAGAAAAGGAGACACCTGAGCACAAATCTGCAGGATGTGAAGAAACCAGCCACACGTATATTAGGAAATGAGCATCTCAAGCAAGGAAGAAGTGCAAAGGTCTTGTGACAGGAACATACTTAGAATGCTTATGAAATAAGTCAGCCAGTCAGCCAGGGGTGGTGTGAATAAGAGACGAAGTCAAATTTAGCCGAGATCACATAAGCCACAGTAGGGAATTTGGCTTCTATTGAGTGCATCTGAACATATGAATATCACGATTTCATTTTCAGTTTTAAAAGATATTCTTGCTGATGAGTGGAGAATAGATTTTAATAGAGCAAAAGTAGAAACTGGGAGACAAATTAAAAAGAAAACACTTTTTCAATAACGTAATGGGAAATAATGATGGCTAGAGACTGAACAATGGTGGAAGATGCAGTGAGATTTATATATATATATATATATGTAGTATATATATAGTACATATAGTCAATAAAAATTGTTGATGGATGGATATGAGATGTGTAAGAAACCTTCCCTGGCCTGATAAGTTGGAAAAAGTGAATTGTAAAGATGAGGAAGACAATGGAAAGGACAGAAGGTATCTATTGCGTGAGACATCAGTGTTCTTTTTGGAAAATATAAAATCGGAGCTACTTATTATATATATAAGTGGGGGCTTTGCAACATTGGATATAGGAATCTGATGATGAGGCTATGCAAAGCTGAGTACTACATCCGATCATTAGAAGAGTGAGAGTAGACAATGGAAAGAAGTCTAGTAATTTAGTTCATGGAGATGAAGAGGGGCTCGTAAAGGCTTTTAAGGTGTAAGAGTCCCAGATAAGGAACTTGAAGTGAAAGAGAATGGCATCCTGGAAATCAAGGGAAGAAAATGATTCAGGAATTGAGTCATCCATGTGTGTCAACTGATCGCAGGTGAAGAATTCATATAGGATATGGAAAAGAACTGAAAGAAAGGACTGGGGGACAAGATATCTTCAGAGACCTTGGCAAGAGCCTTTTGGTGGAGGTGAAGGGTGTGAGCGCCTGACCAGAGAGGACTGAACAGACAATGGGAAGACAAGAACTGGAGAGAGTGAGTGCTAACAACTTTCGTTTGGAGCAAAGAGATGAAGATTGCGAATAAGAGACTGTGTGTTCCTGAGGGCAAAGTGTTCGCTTGGAAATGGGGAAATTTAAAGTACTCCGTCACCCGTGTTATACACTGAACAAGTGTACTGTTTTACTGTTACAGCGTTCTGGTTTTATTGCCTGGATTCTACTTCCATAGATCACACATAAGGTACAAATTCCTAACACTTAAGGTTATGAGATAATTGCACTAATTACTAACTTGTTTTACAGTAGTCTATTTTGGAAATTATTTTCTCTCAATGTACTGGGTAACTGAGAAAAATTATATATTTATTTACTTATTTATTTATAATAAGTGGTGAGGGCCACTTCATTTCAATGGAATATAATATATTTCATAAACCTTGAGGTTACTTGTTAAGGATATTACCCTAAGTAATTATATCATCCCTGAATTGCCAGCATTTGTTCACTGCTCCATACAATCTTTTTATTCTGAGGGTTCTCTTTATCTCTTTGCTCTCCATAAAACCTGGCTGTCTCCTATTAACACCGATTTCCCCAATGACCTCTCAAGAGGAGTCTGTTTTTTCTACCACTCTCTACTTATGGGCGGTCTTCAGACAGTGAACGTGTACCCCTTGTCCACTAATGCTGGTATCTCCCTTCTACGTCCTTCAAAAGCTCAAGCCATGTGAATCATATGCATTCAGATCATTCCACTTGTAGTTCGTTGTTGCTACCATTGCTCACGTCCAGGCCATTTTCTCATCACTTAACTAGGCTCTTCCTTCTCACTACTCTAGCTATTGGCTGTTTCAGAATCCAAGCAAACGATACACACAGGGTTGATCTCACCATTCCTTCACTCTTCAGTGCTACCAGTGTTTTGGGTTTTGTTTTTTTTGTTGTTGTTGCTGTTGTTTTGTTTCGCTTTATTTTGTTTCGTTTGGTTTTGCTCTAGTTCCACCTCAGCCACCTCTAGACCTTGTCTGAATGAAAAACAATCTATTTTCAAACAGCTCACTCTGTTCATTATCTCTGCTCGTAACTCACTCATCAGTTTTCCTTCACCAAGAATTTTCTGATTTTCTTACTCATACTGATTATGTTGTAACTCACTCATGTGACCACTTTCCTCCAAATCCATGTAAATTAATGTTTCAACTCTTTAATGTTCCCTTTGAGTTCTCTTAAGTTACTTACTTACCCATCTCTTTTCCAAACCACTTACCTTATGAAACTCCAGGTCTGGTTTTACTCACGTACCCCTTTATCATTTTCCTGAACCCATGCACTTGAGTATGGTGGAAGGAATGCTACAGAACAGTGATGACTGGACCCACTTCAAATTTGTGGTTACAGATATCAAACATGAGCTCAACAGTGACTATCAATACTTTCATTCTTCCCTGGTAAAATTAATCATTCCCTTGCTGAGATTACTATAATTTCCTCTGGAGTCAAACTTTCACTTCCTTCCACTCACTCTCATCTCATATGGTGATCCCAACATAGAAGTCATAAGACAACTGATGCGATTTTAAGAGAAGTATCTTATCAACCCACGATCAGTTTCATCAAGCTGGTTAAGTTTGTGCTATCTAAAATAACATACTCTATTAGCATTAAAGTGGGAGACATATCTACAAGAAAAAGTCAACTTGCTTCTCCACGGTAGTATCCACCTTGGATATTCCCTCCATTCTTGTTTTCTCTGTGACATTCTTTAGGCAATCATATCTTCTCTTCTTTATACTAATTTTATTTCTTTTTAAAGAATGAATCCCATGAACCTGTAAATATGAATAATTTCATCCAGTAGAGGAAGAAAATACACAAATGCTGACAATAAAAATAAAGAGAGGGGCGCCTGGGTGGCGCAGTCGGTTAAGCGTCCGACTTCAGCCAGGTCACGATCTCGCGGTCCGTGAGTTCGAGCCCCGCGTCGGGCTCTGGGCTGATGGCTCAGAGCCTGGAGCCTGCTTCCTATTCTGTGTCTCCCTCTCTCTCTGCCCCTCCCCCGTTCATGCTCTGTCTCTCTCTGTCCCAAAAATAAATAAACGTTGAAAAAAAAATTAAAAAAAAAATAAATAAATAAAGAGAAAGTTCCATGCTCCATACAAATTCTACCCCATTTTTCTGAGCTGCTTTAAAGGGAAACCGCTCAAAACACACAATATCCAAACATAAATATACCAAGGAGTGTCCCTGAAGTGTCTAAGCACTGAAAACATAACATGTCTTTTATACTCTTTTCAAATAAACAATTGGACTTTTGGTATTCTATTTAGAGGTAGCATGATTAAAAAGGGATTTGAAGGTGAAAACAGTGAGCAGATTCCTGAAAAATGTAACTAACGTTTAAAAATAAGTTTATCCCCGGGGCGCCTGGGTGGCTCAGTCGGTTGAACATCTGACTTCGTCTCAGGTCATGATCTCACAGCTTGTGAGTTCAAGCCCTGTGTCAGGCTCTGTGTTGACAGCTCAGAGCCTGGAGCCTGCTCTGGATTCTGTGTCTCCCTCTCTCTGCCCCTAACCCACTCTCATTATGTCTCTGTCTCTCTCAAAAATAAATAAACATTAAAAAAATTAAAAAAAATAAGTTTATCCCATGCCTTCCACCTTTTGGGGATCCCCTGGTAGTAGTCTAAATTCATTCATTTCCATTTGTTCATCCCCATTCTCTTATTTGAATATATGTCTCTACCTTCCACTGTACCATTCTTGTTAAAGTCATAGAAATTGGTGATTTATTTTCTGATTTTATTTTACCTCACCTCTCACCATCTTCAGTTAGGATCTACTAGACCTTCTTCCTTGTTACTACTTTCAATTATTTGTTTCAGAAACATGGCTTTTTCTACAATTTCCCCTAACCTCACAGTCTACTCCTTCTTAATATGATATACAGGTTTCCCCTTTACTAAATAAAGATCAGAGTATCTTAGGGACCTTCCTTGAGCACTCTTCTGTTTTCACTCTATGTTCTCTTCCTATGTGGTCTCATCTTTTCTTTTTGTTTAATATTGTTATTTGCCAGATTGTCCCTCCTGACTTAGACACCTTCTATAACCTACGTCTATCTTTATATCTGCAATTGGCCATCTTAACAGGGACAGAAACTAGCTCCCCAAAAACCTTCCCTATCTTATGCTACCATAGTCTACTCATCTATGCCAGTCAAAAACCTATAAATGATCTTGAACTCCTTCTTTTTCTTCATACACTATATCTAATCCATTGGCGAACTTTTGACTTCACTGTGAAAATACGTTCTGAAGATGAATGTCAAATATATTCTGAAGACAGATACCATATTCATTTGTCTTTTCATTAAATTCTCTACAGGGGCGACTAGGTGGCTCAGTCGGTTGAGCGTCTGACTTTGGCTCAAGTCATGATCTCACGGTCCAGGATTTGGAGTCCCGTGTCCTGCTCTGTGCTGACAGCTCAGAGCCTGGAGCCCGCTTAGGATTCTGTGTCTCCCTTTCCCTCTGCCCCTTCTCCGCTCATGCTCTGTCTCTCTCTCTGTCAAAAATAAACATTAAAAAAAATTCTCTATGACCTCCATTATGCCCATCATCAGGCTTCACCAGGGTTTACTGGCCCCACAGTCTTGATTTTTTTTTTCCACTACAATACATCCAGTACTGAGCAGCAAATGTGATTATTCTCAGGTACAAATTAGCTGATGTCA
The DNA here is from genome assembly GCF_016509475.1 of Prionailurus bengalensis. Classification (NCBI taxonomy): domain Eukaryota; kingdom Metazoa; phylum Chordata; class Mammalia; order Carnivora; family Felidae; genus Prionailurus; species Prionailurus bengalensis. The sequence continues at coordinate 183,374,126 of NC_057344.1, read as the reverse complement.
ACTCCCTTCAATGGCTTATCAAGATATTAACAACACAATCGAACATTGAAATCAAGGCCTAGACAGTTCTGCAACATCTGCCTTACGTTTACTTGTTCTCTTTTCATTCTTTCTTTTACTACTTGCTACTCTTTGTTTGTTTGTTTCTAACCTCAAACATTCAAAATTTATTCCTAGGCTACATTTCCACCCTTGTTAGTCTGTAAGCCTTGAATGCTCCTTCCCTGATCTTATGAATGTTATAATCTTCTCATCATTATTATTTATTTTTTTCCCCAAGTGTCAGTTCCTCAGAAAGATCTTTTCTAAAGATTCAAGGGTATCCTCTGAAGTTCTTTGGAGCTTTCGGTGGATGTCCGTGTTCCCTAGCACTCTGTCCTACAAATGCCAACTTCCCCATTCTTCTCGGCCCCAGCTATCTTCTTAATCCAGTGAGACCACCGGGGTCTATTTGAGTTTCCCCTTTCTAGGCAGCATCACAGAAACTTCCTCCAAGCCCATAAGGATGGGAATGATAGGGCTTACCTGGCCTGATGACCACGTGTCACACTTCAGAGAACATGGTCCCACATTGCCTATGGCCACTATCCGTAATTTTTTGTTTTATAATTTTTCCTAGTTTTCTAGTTGTTTAAATCTGTAGGGTAAATCTGGCCCCTGTCACTTCACCATATCTGAAAACAGAAACCTCCTAATGGTTTTTCGGCACATGTGTTCTTAAGGACTTGATATATCACTCAGTTTCTTACCAGAAGAAGAAATAACTTACAAGGAAAAGAACTTAATAGGCATGATATTTACAGGTTTTGAAGTAAATTAGTTGTTTCATATTATTGTTATGGTTTTATATCATTATACTATTGCTATCTTATGTTATTATATTAAACATTCCTGTTCTTCCAGTCTTGTGTATGACCAAAGAGTTATTGAAACTTTAATACTCATTTAATAGGAAATAACACCTAGTTACATGACTTATCACCTTTCTTCTTAGACAGATGGAAACACTTGTCTTAGGCAGAGATTCCTTCAACTCCCTTTGCTTTTCATGTCTCTCACACTTTTTCTGTTGACATGGGAAATTATCAAGTGTTATGAGCTTAAACTATTATAGGGAGGTGAAAGTAAAATTTCCATTTTTTAAATGTGGAAATCTACCTGTAAGTAAGATTTTTCTTTTTTTTTTTTTTTTACTGCGGAAGAAGTTTAAATTTCTAAGGATGTCTGTGTGTGTTTATCTGTGTGTCATATAGTTAGAAAATTATTATATTTTTTAGAGACACCTGGGTGGCTCAGTTACTTCAGTGATCAGCTCTTGATTTTGACTCAGGTCATGATATGAAGGTTTGTGGGATCAAACCCACAGTTGGGCTCTGCTCTGACAGCACGGAACCTGCTTGGAATTGTCTGTCTCCTGTCTCTGCCCCTTATGCACTCGCACATATAGGTGCACTCTCTCTGTGTCTCTCTCTCTCAAAATAAAAAAAAAAAACAAACTTAAAAAAATAAAATGATTATATTTTTCTAATCTAGAATTTCTAATCAAATTCGTGTCATAGAATTTGTTGAAAACTGACCCCTTCAAATTAAAATAATTAGAATTGCTAGTTTGTTCTAATAGACATTATCTTCAAAATGCATTTATAATAAGCTTACAAATGTGACTTTATGTATTTGTTGAACTATATATATATAATATATATTAATATATATTAATATCGATATATATTAATGCACACATATCTTCCTAAAAGTAAATCTCTATGTCTGTGGGTTGGTCCATATACAGTGGGGAAGTTTGCGAGCATACTTTCTTTCCATTTAAAATATTTGTGTACAGGGGCACCTGGATGGCTCAGGAGGTTAGGCATCCAGCTTCAGTTCAGGTCATGATCTTACAGTTTCGTGAGTGTGAGACCCATATTGGGCTCTCTGCCATCAGCACAGAGCCTGCTTCAGATCCTTTGCCCTCACCCCTTCCTAAAATAAACAAACATTAAAAAAACTCTTAAGAAATAAAATATTTGTACACGTTTTGCATTTTGGTAACCTTATTAATATGCCAGTTACAAAAATAACTTCGTTTCTTTTTTTTTGAATTCTTGCACTTTAAAGATGTTCATCATCTTTAGATCTATTAGCAACATACAACTAACTATAGATGAAACCAGTTTCTTAAAATAATATTTTATCTACCATTGCGCAATTACCACAGTTATCTATTCTGCAAAATAAATTGGATTCTTGGATCGTGATAGTTGGAGTAGAAAAGCATGTCATTGTCCCAAGGATGGACTGACACATTGAAATATGGCACATTGGGATATAGTGGTGTGTTAGAGTGAATGGGTTTTTCTGGTGAACCATAAATGGATTCTAATATATGCAAGGGCTCTCCTGAAACAAAGCAAAGAGAGGAATAGCTATAAATTATTCCCAGGGTTCAGAAAGGAAGTAAATCCTCAAAATAAACACAAAAGTGATCTTCAGATTCCTGCTCTCCTAGGTGCCTTCCCCCACCCTGATAATGAAGAATAAGGAAGCAAGCACAGGTGTGTAGGCATTGGCTGTTAGATGCTTTAGTGATTGCAGGAATAATATTAAGGTTGTTTAATATTTCTACATTTAAGGGAGAAGTCCAGGTGAGCAAAGTAATTCAATGATTCCAGGATAGGAAGACACATGCACATTTTAACAAATCAGGTTTCTGGGGTACCTGGGTGGCTCAGTAGGTTAAGCGTCCGACTTCAGCTCAAGTCATGATCTCGCGGTCCGTGAGTTCAAGCCCTGCATCGGGCTCTGTGCTGACAGCTCAGAGCCTGTAGCCTGATTCTGATTCTGTGTCTCCCTCTCTCTCTGACCCTCCCCTGTTCATGCTCTGGCTGTCTCTGTCTCAAAAATAAATAAATGTTAAAAAAAATTTAAAAAAAATCAGTTTTCTTGAATATACCAAGTTAAGTGGGGAAAAAAACTTGACTTACCATAACTGTCGATGCTTTCATCTTTAAAGATTCTAAAGATACTTTGGATATCATAAGTATTATCTCTTTTAGTAACAGAAAGTAATGAGTTAACATTTCAAGGCTATAGCTACACTGATCAAAAAATTTGTTTTTTGAGTTTACAACTCAATCCTGTGTTTTAGTTGATCATTTATCCAACTATCGCCCTTTTTAAACAATACTTAAGCACCTTTTTAAAGAGGCCCTTGCAGTTTTTTGACTTTTTAAAAAATTTACACCAAATTTTTATTAAAAATTAAAAATGGGGGCACCTGGGTGGCTCAGTGGTTAAGTCTGACAAGTCTGACTGTTTATTTCAGTTCAAATCATGATCTCAGGATTAGTTAGTTTAAGCCCCTGCATCAGGTGCCTTGCTGGCAGTGGGGACCCTGCTTGGGATTCCATCTGTCTCCTTCTATCTCTGCCCCTCCCCTGCTCACTCTTGCTCTCTCTGTAAAATAAATAAATAAACTTAAATAAATGGAGTTATATTAATCTTGACTTAACCAGATATGAAACAATTTAAAAAACTTAAAGGAGGCATTAAGAAAAAAAAAAAAACTTCTAGAAAACCTCATTGTGATTACTAAAATAGTTAAGTTACAATCAATCAGTCTATCCATCAATAAACAGCAATGCTGCATAAACAGCAGGGATAATTCTGATTATCTGGTTTACCAGCCAAAATTAAGCATTTGAGCAGGCATTGACTCCTAGTCTCACATGGTAGGTATGTGCTTGTCTCCTTTTGTCATCTTGTGTTTTAAGTATTTCTGGGGATTTGTGTCAGTATGTTGCAGGGGGAGGTCTCTATGTAAAGTGTTTGCAGATCCTGGGTTTCAACCCCCTAATTACCTTCATTTTTGTTCATTGCCATTCCCTCTAGGCTGTCTGGGGAGGACAGCCTCTGCAGAATGGTTCTTTTTTATTTATTTATTTTTTTATATTTACTTATTTTTGAGAGAGTGAGACAAAGTGAGAGTGGGGGAGGGGCCGAGAGAGAGGGAGACACAGCATCCGAAGCAGGCTCCCAGGCATGAACTGGGAACCAACTTTTCCCCAGGAAAATGGGGTTGTGACCGTTTTATGGCACCAGTGTTCTGTAAGACCGTACCTGCAAGATGTGATTTCGAGGACTTATTTTCTGCCATGTAGACTGAATGGCAGAGAAATTCCTTCTGCCAGGAAAAGAGATTGATACTAAAGTCTATAGATGAAAAGAGAGAAGAGAGAGGAGGCCATTTAGAAGCTTGTAAATAATTGTGGAAACCTAGAGCCTCTATCATCCAATTCTTTTTTAAGTGTCAACCTGTTTCACTTAAGTTGTACTTAAGTACAACCATGCTTGTACATTAGTAGATTTCTAATCATTTTTTAAATTCTTCCTATGGCTCAAATATTTTTCTCTTTGTGTACTCTATTAGATGACCCTATCCACTTAAATTATCCATTAGTTTTTAAATTAGCTTACAGTGATTTTTCTTGTCCTCATTTATATAGTACAAATATAGCCTATATTTGCATAAACATATGCCTATATGTGTATATGTATATACATATTAATGTATATATTTATGTATGTATAAATGTATAACTTATCAATGAGTTTTAACCCATCACAAGTCTAGATTTATAACTGTTCATCTGCTGAAACATATGTTTATTTAGAACACATTTGGCCATCTTAGTGACAAAATGATTGAGTCTATCATTATTGTTTATTTTTTTCAAAATGTGCGGAACTTCTAAATAGTTGCATCCCAACCACAGATGTAAAAAAGTGTTCTGAAGAATATTGTCACTTTTTAGCATTATGATGATTCAGAAGAGGTAGTTAAGAAGACCTATTTTCTGGTTACCACTATTGAATTATTTTAATTTATTATTTCAACACATTATTTTATTATTTTATTTTTTTATTTTTTTAACGTTTTATTTATTTTGGGGACAGAGAGAGAGACAGAGCATGAACGGGGGAGGGTCAGAGAGAGAGGGAGACACAGAATTGGAAACAGGCTCCAGGCTCTTAGCCATCAGCCCAGAGCCCGACGCGGGGCTCGAACTCACGGACCGCGAGATCGTGACCTGGCTGAAGTCGGACGCTTAACCGACTGCGCCACCCAGGCGCCCCTTCAACACATTATTTTAACTCCTACCATAATCATGTATTGAGGAAGTGGAATGAATGAAACATTTTGTTTTTGAGGTGGGAACTACAAAAAACAAACAAAACAAAACAAAAACAAGCAAACAAACAACAAAAAAAAACACACATCTTTATTTTCCAAGGTTAACAACTGAAGATATATTTAAGATTCAAGGGGCGCCTGGGTGGCTCAGTTGGTTGAGCAGCCGACTTCGGCTCAGGTCACCATCTCGCGGTGCATGAGTTCGAGCCCCGCGTCAGGCTCTGGGTTGACAGTTCGGAGCCTGGAGCCTGTTTCGGATTCTGTGTCTCCCTCTCTCTGACCCTCCCCCGTTCATACTCTGTCTCTCTCTGTCTCAAAAATAAATAAACGTTAAAAACAATTTTTTTAAAAAAGATTCGAATGAATCATTGTAATTCTGAACACCCTCCATATGGCTCAAGGAAAAGGATTTCGATTGTGTTTCTCAATGGTGTTTTCTGTGTGTGTTAGTGGTGATTCCTCCTGGAAGATGGCACAGTCATTACCCAAATATGCCAGTGCTGCTGAGGGAATCCAGCCATTTTTCAGGGAAATTATAAAGCTGCGGAGTCCGTAAAGCCCCAGCTTCTGGAAACATCACTGCGGATATGCTCTACACTTTGTAAGAATCAGGAACCAGGCAGAGATTAGGAAACATGCATGGGCTGTGCAGGAACAACCTGGTGGTAATGGCAGGAAATTGGCAGGAAATTAGTGCAATCTATCATTCTTGCCTTTATAATGGTGTCTGTAGAAGCAAGATGATACTGATCCTATTTAGCTGTGACCACTCTGAGGTCATTGTGATAATGCCTCTGATCCAGGCACAGTAACATACTGACTTTCAGTCATTGATTGCCCACCTTGAGATGGGCTACCTCAACCTTGGGGGGAGGACACTGATGGCATACATGTGGCTTTGTCATTTATTTCCCTATGTGATATGTTTTTTTTTTAAGTTTGTTTATTTATTTTGAGAGAGACAGAGACAGCGTGAGCAGGAGAGGGGCAGAGAGAGAGGCAGAGAGAGAGAGAAATAGGTACCATGCTGTCAGAACAGGGCCAGACGCGGGGCTCAAACTCACCAAACTGTGACATCATGACCTGAGCCAAAGACAAGAGTCAGACACTTAACCACACAGGCGCCCCTCCATGTGACATTTTGATACTCTGTGTCTCAGCAAACTTACTTCTCCTTCCCCTGCCATAGCTGTGAGAGAAGGTGGGTAATAATTATACCTTTCATTCCTGTGCTGAAACTGTCTTGGAGCTGACTTTTCTAATATGCCATTTTTCTCACATCCAATTCCCCCAAAGAGGTTTTGCTACAATACAAAGTAAAAATGTATGTGAATTCCATTTAATAATTCTGTACTTAACACTTTCATTGTTATTCATAAGTGAAATGTGGTCTTTAATTTTAATATACTATGTCACCTTTTCCAGGTCTTGGAATAACTTTATTATCTTTCTTTAAAAAAAATATTTCAAAAGTTTTCCTGAATTTTCTACTCTTGGTAAATTGTTTAAAATATATTGTCTGGGGGCACCTGGGTGGCGCAGTCGGTTAAGCATCCAACTTCAGCCAGGTCACGATCTCGCGGTCCGTGAGTTCGAGCCCCGCGTCAGGCTCTGGGCTGATGGCTCGGAGCCTGGAGCCTGTTTCCGATTCTGTGTCTCCCTCTCTCTCTGCCCCTCCCCCGTTCATGCTCTGTCTCTCTCTGTCCCAAAAATAAATAAATGTTGAAAAAAAAATTTAAAATATATTGTCTGTTTTTTATTGTATTGTATTGTATTATTTTTTAAATTTTATTTTTTTTAATTTACATCCAAATTAGTTAGCATATAGTGCAACAATGATTTCAGGAGTAGATTTCTCAATCCCCCTTACCCATTTAACACATCCCCCCTCCCACAACCCCTCCAGTAACACTCTGTTCTCCGTATTTAAGAGTCTCTTATGTTTGTCCGCCTCCCTGTTTTTATATTATTTTTATTTCCCTTCCCTTATGTTCATCTGCTTTGTCTCTTAAAGTCCTCATATGAGTGAAGTCATATGATATTTGTCTTTCTCTGACTAATTTCGCTTAGCATAATACCCTCCAGTTCCATCCATGTAGTTGCAAATGGCAAGATTTCATTCTTTTTGATTGCCGAGTAATACTCCATTGTGTGTGTGTGTGTGTGTGTGTGTGTGTGTGTGTGTATCACATCTTCTTTATCCATTCATCCATCAATGGACATTTGGGTTCTTTCCATACTTTGGCTATTATCAATAGTGCTGCTATAAACATTGGGGTGCATATGTCCCTTCGAAACAGCACACCTGTATCCTTTGGATAAATACCTAGTAGTGCAATTGCTGGGTCATAGGGTAGTTCTATTTTTAGTTTTTAGAGGAACCTCCATACTGTTTTCCAGAGTGGCTGCACCAGTTTGCATTCCCACCAACAATGCAAAAGAGATCCTCTTTCTCCACATCCTCACCAACATCTGTTGTTGCCTGAGTTATTAATGTCAGCCATTGTGACAGGTATGAGGTGGGATCTCATTGTGGTTTTGATTTGTATTTCCCTGATGATGGGTGATGTGGAGCATTTTTTCATCTGTCGGTTGGCCATCTGGATGTCTTCTTTGGAGAAGTGTCTATTCATGTCTTTTGCTCATTTCTTCCTTGGATTATTTGTTTTTTGGGTGTTGAGTTTAATAAGTTCTTGATAGATTTTGGATACTAAAGTTTATCTGATATGTCATTTTCAAATATCTTCTCCCATTCTGTCAGTTGCCTTTTAGTTTTGCTGATTGTTTCCTTCACTGTGCAGAAGCTTTTTATATTGATGAGGTCCCAGTAGTTCATTTTTGCTTTTGTTTCCCTTGCCTCCAGAGACATGTTGAGTAAGAAGTTGCTGTGGGCAAAATCAAAGAGGTTTTTGCCTGCTTTCTCCTCGAGGATTTTGATGGCTTCCTGTCTTACATTTAGGTCTTTCACCCATTTTGAGTTTATTTTTGTGTATGGTGTAAGAAAGTGATCCAGGTTCATTCTTCTGCATGTTGCTGTCCAGTTTTTCCAACACCACTTGCTGAAGAGACTGTCTTTATTCCATTGGACATTCTTTCCTGCTTTGTCAAAGATCAGTTGGCCATATGTTTGTGGGTCCATTTCTAGGTTCTCTGTTCTGTTCCACTGATCTGAGTGTCTGTTCTTGTGCCAGTACGATACTGTCTAGATGATTACAGCTTTGTAGTATAACTTCAAGTCAGGGATTGTGATGCCTCCTGGTTTGGTTTTCTTTTTCAAGATTGCTTTGACTCTTTGGGGTCTTTTCTGGGTCCATACAAAATTTAGGATTATTAGTTCTAGCTCTGTGAAGAATGCTGGTGTTATTTTGATAGGGATTGCATTGAATATGTAGATTGCTTTGGGTAGTATCAACATTTTAACAAAATTTGTTCTTCCTATCCAGGAGCATGGAATCTTTTTACATTTTTTTGTGTGTCTTATTCAATTTATTTCATAAGCTTTCCATAGTTTTCAGTGTATAGATTGTTCACCTCTTTGGTTAGATTTATTCCTAGGTATTTTATGGTTTTTGGTGCAATTGTAAATGGGATCAATTCCTTGATTTCTCTTTCTGTTGCTTCATTGCTGGTGAATGGGAAGGCAACCAATTTCTGTGCATTGATTTTATATCCTGCAAATTTGCTGAATTCATAAATCAGTTCTAGCAGTTTTTTTGGTGGAATCTTTTGGGTTTTCCATATACAGTATCATGTCGTCTGCGAAGAGTGAAAGATTGACCTCCTCCTGGCTGATTTGGATGCCTTCTATTGCTTTGTGTTGTCTGATTGCAGAGGCTAAGACTTCCAATACTATGTTTAATAACAATGGTGAGAGTGGACATCCCTGTCTTGTTCCCGACCTTAGAGGGAAAGCTCTCAGTTCTTCCCCATTGAGGATGATATTAGCGTTGGGGTATTCATATATGGCTTTTATGATCTAGAGGTATGATCCTTCTATCCCTATTTTCTTGAGGGTTTTTATCAAGAAAGGATGCTGTATTTTGTCAAATGCTTTCTCTGCATCTATTGAGAGGATCATATGGTTCTTGTTCTCTCTTTTATTGATGTGATGAATCATGTTAATTGTTTTGTAGGTATTGAACCAGCCCTGTATCCCAGGTATAAATCCCACTTGGTCGTGGTGAATAATTTTTTTAATGTATTGTTAGATCCGGTTGGCTAATATCTTGTTAAGGATTTTTGCATCCATGTTCATCAGGGAAATGGATCTATAGTTCTCCTTTTTAGTGGGGTCTCTGGTTTTGGAATCAAGGTAATGCTGGCCTCATAGAAAGAGTTTGGAAGTTTTCCTTCCATTTCTATTTTTTGTAACAGCTACAAGAGAATAGGTGTTAACTCTTCCTTAAATGTTTGGTAGAATTCCCCTGGAAAGCCATCTGGCCCTGGACTCTTGTTTTTTGGCAGATTTTTGATTACTAATTCGATTTCTTTACTGGTTATGGGTGTGTTCAAATTTTCTATTTCTTCATGTTTCAGTTTTGGTAGTGTATATGTTTCTAGGAATTTGTCCATTTCTTCCAGATTGCCCATTTTATTGGCATATAATTGCTCATAATATTCTCTCATTGTTTTTATTTCTGCTGTGTCAGTTGTGATGTCTCCTCTTTTGATTTTATTTACTTGGGTCCTTTCTTTTTCTTTTTTATCAAACTGGCTAGAGGTTTATCAATTTTGTTAATTCTTTCATTTATTTATTATTATTTTTTAATGTTTATTTATTTTTGAGAGAGAGAGGCAGAGACAGAGCGAGAGCAGGGGAGAGGCAGAGAGAGAGGGAGACACAGCATCCAAAGCAGGCTCCAGGTTCTGAGCTGTCAGCACAGAGCCCGACGCGGGGCTTGAACTCACAGACCATGAGATCATGACCTGAGCCGAAGTCGGATGCTCAACCGACTGAGCCACCCAGGCGCCCCTATTTTGTTAATTCTTTCAAAGAACCAGCTTCTGGTTTCATTGATCTGTTCTACTGGTGTTTTTTTTTTTTTCAATAGCATTAATTTCTGTTCTAATCTTTATTATTTCCTGTCTTCTGCTGGTTTTGGGTTTTATTTGCTATTCTTTCTCCATCTCTTTAAGATGTAAGGTTAGGTTGTGTATCTGAGATCTTTCTTCCCTCTTTAGGAAGGTCTGGATTGCTATATACTTTCCTCTTATGACTGCCTTTGCTGGGTCCCAGAGGTTTCGGGTTGTGGTGTTATCATTTTCATTGGCTTCCATATACTTTTTAATTTCCTCTTTAACTTATTGGTTAGCCTCCAAGATGGATGTTCTTTAGTCTCCAAGTATTTGTTACCTTTCCAAATTTTTTCTTGTGGTTGATTTCAAGTTTCATAGTGTTGTGGTCTGAAAATATACACAGTATGATCTTCATATTTTTGTACTAGCTGAGGGATGATTTGTGTCCCAGTATGTGGTCTATTGTGGAGAACTTCCATGTGCATGGAGAAGAAAGTATATTCCACTGCTTTAGTTTGAAATGTTCTGAATATATCTGTTAAGTCCATCTAGTCCAGTGTGTCATTCAAAGCCATCGTCTCCTTGTTGGTTTTTTGATTAGATGATCTGTCCATTGCTGTTAGTGGGGTGTTGAAGTCTCCTACTATTAAGGTACTACTATCCATGAGTTTCTTTATGTTTGTGATTAATTGATTTATATTTTTGGGTGCTCCACATTTGGTGCATAAATGTTTACAATTGTTAGGTCTTCTTGGTGGATAGACCTGATAATGATGATATAATGCCCTTCTGCATCTCTCGATACAGTCTTTATTTTAAAGTCTAGATTGTCTGATACAAGTATGGCTACTCTGGCTTTCTTTTGTTGACCATTAGAATGATAGATGGTTTTCCATCCCCTTACTTTCAATATGAAGGTGTCTTTAGGTCTAAAGTGGGTCTCTTGTAAACAACATATAAATGGGTCTTGTTTTCTTATCCATTCTGTTACCCTATGTCTTTTGATTGGAGCATTGAAAGTTTGCCCTCTATATTGCTGATTTTATGTTCTGCCTCATCTGTCTTTGCTTCCATGACATCCATTCAAGATTGCAGCTCAGTTATAGCATTTTTTATTTCATCCTGACTAGCTTTTACTTATTATATCTCCACAGAAAGGGATTATAATCTATTTTCTATTACCGCTAGCATTCTTATTATCATGAGTCAAAATTCTGCTTCAAACATCTTGCTTGTATCTGTGTTGGTTGAGTCTCTGGCTGTCGTTCTTCCTGCTCTTTCTTTTGGGGTAAATTCCTTCGTTTCATCATTTTGAAGGGAAGGAGGAATTAATAAGGTAGAAAAATTAAAATTAAAAAAATAAAAGTAGAAAAATCTTAAAATTAAAAAAATTAAAAACAAACATACACACACACAAAATCAAAAAAATGATGCTAGATCCTAGCTGTGTTTTGGTCTGGGTTTTGAAAATAGCTTGATAGATTAGAGAAAAAAGGGGAAAGAGAAAAAAAAGGAAATATTTTGAAAATTTGAAAAAAAAATACACTGAAGTAGACTAAAATGAAATGATGGAAGTAAAATAGAATTTGAAAAAAAATTACACAAAGGTAGAAAATATAGTAGAAAAAATTAAACAATATGTTTAATAAAATTGAAAATAAAATGAATTTTTTCTCTTTCTGTATTCAAGACAATGAAAAGAAACAAAAAAGAGAAAAATATTCAAAAATTAAAAAAAATTAAAAAGAAAGAAAACTGAGTAGATGGACTGGCTAACAGACTGAAATATGACTGAAATTAGTTCATTTTCCCCTAGAAGTCAAACTATGAAGCACTTTATAGTCCCTAAACTAAGCAGCTGGTGAGACTTGTGTTCTTAAAGAGTGAGGTTGGCCCAGTTGGGCAGGGCTTAGTGTAACTAACGGCTCCGTTCTCCACTAGATGGTGCTGCTAGCCTACTGGGGTGGATTGTTCTGGCACTTGTAGATGCGTATTGCATGAGAGGGAGTGGTGAAAATGGTGTCACGCAGCTACTCTGTCTCTAGTATCAGAACTCTGTTCTCCCTGATCAGTAATGCACACCCATCCTTTGTCTTTGGCTTCCATCCACTCCCTGCTTTTACACAGTCCGTGACCAAGTCCCAGGCAGCACCTCCCTCCTGAATTTTGTCTCAGATGCGGCTGCATTCCTCGGCTTCCCCACTTCTGAGGGACTGCAGCTTTGACCCATTCTGCCCCTCTGTGGAGGGTCTTACTGAGCAATGGCCGAATGCCGGCCACACCCAGGAATGTTCTCAGGACCATGCTGCTTCTGATGCCCAGAGACTGCGGACAGGTGCCAGCCCATCTCAGAAAATGTTCATGAGACAGTGTAGAGGCAGCACCTGAGGGATTATGGAAAATCAACACACATCTGGCACCAGGCTTCACCCTTAACGACCTTGTTCCAGCACCAGCAAATGTGGCCATTCATTGGGGTCTGCTGTGCCCAGGTGGTCTTACAGCCCCTACCAAATGTCCTTCCAGCAGTGGAACCGCTTCTCCCCCTGTGGCCCAAGAATCTCCCAGACCCCACTCTGCTCCTGGGGATTCGCCCTTCCCACCAGAGCACGGCCAGGTATTGAGCTGCAGAGTTACAGACTCTGCTTCTTAAAGGTGTAAAAGTCCTTTGTGAATCTATTGCAAAACCTGGAAATTTTTTGTGAAGGGTCTTTTTGACTAATATCTGTTTTATCTTCTATGGAAAATAGTTGTTATAATTTTCTAACTTCACTAAGGGCAATAACTCCTCTCATGGTTGTGCTGAAAAAATGTTACTTGAGTCATTTTTAATGTATTACTTTTGTACATTTTATTTTCGATTAAAATTACCAATTTGATTCAGATTTCCAAATTCATTTGCATACAAATGATTTTTTAAATTATATTTTAGTTTCTTATTTTGGTATTTGTGTTTTCTACTTTAAAAATTAAATTATGTAATTTTTTTTGATTTTTCAAAGAAAAATTTATTTCTCTACTTTTTGTTTCCCAACTCAATAAATTTGGCCTTTATCTCTATTTCTTCTGTTTCATTTATTTTAGGTTAGGTTTTATCTTTTTATGCAAGTGTCTACTCCATTTCTTATGTTTCTTGATAAAAGCATTTAATACTATGAATTTTCTCTGAGCACTGATTTAGTTATATTTTGAAGAGTTTAACATATTATGATATTATTCTAAATTTACAATTTTTTTTTCAATTTCAGCTCTCATTTCACCTTGGATCCAATACATTTTTAAATGAAATGTTGTGGTTGTTGTTTGGTTTTTGTTTCTTGGTAGAAGAGACTTTTTGTTTTTTCATATTGTTATCAATTTATTTTTTTTATTTTATATATAGAGAGAAGGAGAGCAGGGGAGAGAGACAGAGTGAGAGAGAGAGAGGAGAGAGGATCTTAGGCAGGCTCCAGGCTCTGCATGGAGCCCAGTGTGAGGATTGATCACAGGATCCTGGGTTCATGACCTGAGCAGAAATCAGGAGTAGGTCTTTCAACTAATGGAGGCACCCAGGTGCCTCGATACTATTCTTAATTTTTAACATTATTACATTGTAGCCAGATTAACACTGGAGTTAAAATTGTCTGTTTCAATGTGTAATTAGTTTACTGCCTCCTTGATCTGCCAAAATAAGACAGAAAGTTAAAGCCTCATATTGTGTATATCTATTTCCCCTTCTGTGTCTTATTGGTCCTGAGGTTGGTAAGAGCCTTGTTAACTGCAGGAATTTCAAGAAGCAATGTACGAATAAAGCACAGTTTGAATAACAAATTATATGGTTAAATTACTCACATGAGAAACCACACTAGAATAGGAGCCGATGAGCTGAAGTTTACTGCTAAATTTGGATATGGTTGTTATGCCTGGTTGTGAGACAGAATCATTCTCAGTTTGACGCTGATGGTTTAAAATATACATTAAAAATTGCTTAGTAGAAATCTGCTACATATCCAGTCCAAAGAATATCTATCACAAAGCAGAAGGTCATTTTTAGAAAAAAGGAAAAGGATTAAATCAAATAGGTATACTTTTTTGAGCATAAAACATGGATAATTTTTTTTTGCAATAAAATTAATATCTAAGTAGGTTGTTTTCTTTAGATGCTCATTTCAGATTTCTTTCAAGAGTTCACTTTGCTTTACTTTAGGGCACTAATAATAATGATAACTAATGCTTCTGTGCCCTTCTAAGTGATGCACATATATTAATTCACTTATCCTTAAAATCTTTTAAGGCAATGTAATTTAAATAAATTATTATCTTTTTAATAAGTGAGAATCCAGTATTAACGAACAGATATGTGTATAATATTTAATGCAGCTGAGTGGCATAAATTAATAAACCTCGCATTATAAAAATTAGGCTTTTGCTTATATTTCATTTTGAATATATTTCCTATGTCTTTATGTTTTAAGACATTAACTTATTTTCACTCTGTAATTTAACCCAATGTGAAATGGATATTTATGATAAAATTGATGCTTTAAATTTGTCACACATCTTATTATTTATACACTAGCTTACATTGTATGTACAATGGATTGAGTTAATCACACTCTGTTTGTGCCACACTGATATCTTTGAACCATTATGTGATGAAGGGTATGAATGGCATAATTTCTGTGGAGAAAAACATGTAAATGTATACTATTGTCTGTTCTATGTGAATGTAGTGTTCTTTCTCCTTTTGCAAAAATTTTTCTCTTTGGATGAGGTAGAAAAAAGGGTTATTTATGCAATTAGTTGCTACAAACCATGTGCCTGGGGTCTTACTAATCTGCTTTCGCGGAGACGCTATATCTGACACTATGGCTACAATTTGCCCTGATACTTGAATGAACTTGCAGTAGTCTATGGTCATCCTCTAGGCTTTAACTGGATTCTGCAGGGGGCTTTCTAAATGGGGAAGGGGGCGTCTGGGGCTTGTGGTAGTGGTGCACGATGATGCTTTAGAGCTCTTGGAAACAACTCAATGCATACTCTGTGTTCAAAGGTCTGTGGAACATACTGACATTTTCCCTCCTTAGTGGACAGTTATCTGAGTAAATGACCCAAGGTCCCTTGGGATAAGAGCTGCGGAACCTTACCATTTTACTTGACATGGTGTTCCAGGGCTTTCTCCCTGCATGTATGGCCACTAATGTATGAATTAGTTCTTAGATCTGAAAAATGCCTCAAGTTTGAAAACTGTACGTGAAGTCACGACTTTTATTGGAGTGACTTGTCTTTGCCTCCCAGGCATCCATCAATGATTCTTTCTACTATCATAACCTGAGGGTTAACACCACTCTATGCCTGTTTCTTTTGTACTTTGGGATGTTTTACTCTACTGACTGTCTTTACAAATCTACGTATCAGGCCACTCTGAAGGCCGCCCTGAACTTGGTGGCCATCGTGATAATCATGACCCTTGACTTCTCATGGTTAAGTGTTGTCAACTTTTGTTTTTGGAGTCTACTCTCTCCATAACCATCAGAAGGCCAAATTCTTTAAGAGTATTTTGTTTTACTCTCAGGCCTGGCTATAGAAAAGCTACAACTGAATATTTTTATGATATCCTCTTAATATTGAATTTCTCATGGATTTGACCCATGGTATGCTGTGGTCTTCTCATGAAGCATAATCATCTGATGGATGTTCTGGATGTGGACAGCTTACCTTTCCTAGCACGCCCACATTGCAGAGGCTTTAAATAACTTCCACCTTCTTTATAAGAATTTAGATATTTCAATTTTGCTCGGTATGCTCATTGTATTTTCAATGGCTTCAGGAACCACTGTATTAGTGGGTTTGCATCATCCTTGGGGCCCTTGCCAGGGCTTTATATCTAGCATTTTGGAAGAATGCTCCTAAATCAATAAACTCTTCCCTATCCAATTTTATGATCTAGCCCTCTTGGTCACTCTCAACAGCCAGTCCTGTGTGTACTTCTCCATTCTATGGCATTAAATGTACCTGCAATATTTATTTTTCCATGACTATGCACTTTACTTATCCCTCCCAAAGTCTTAATTTTGCACGATGGTTATGTGTTTATCTGATTGGAAATTTGCATTTCATTATGAACTTCAAATTTAACTCTCAAAATGTGGTTGAGTATCTGGATCCAATTCAAGGCAAAGTGACTTGACCAGATATTGTGGACTGAAATGTGTTCACCTTACGTTGGCAGGTTGAAATCTTATCTTCCAGTACCTCAGAATGTGACTGTTTTGGGGGACAGGATTTTAAAGAAATAACGAAGTAAAAACGAGGTCATTAGGGTGGGCTCTAATCACATATGACTATTGATTGCCCTTATAGAAAACTGATATTTGGATATGGACAGGTGCAGAAGGAAGGCCAGGTGAAGACATCATCTACATGGTAAGTAGAGGCTTCAGAAGAAACTGAACTTGCCCACCCCTAGATCATAGACTTCCAGACTCCAAAACTGTGAAGAAATTAATTTATGTTCTTTAAGCCACTCAGTCTGTAGTGTTTTGTCTTGGCAGACTTAGAAAACTATACACCAAGAATGAGATATCCTGATTTTATCAGAATCTATTTTAATTTATTAAAAATGGAATTTGTTTTCTTTTGTTTTGGAGCTGGGAGATACATTTGCTCCAACACTCTTTTCTTTGTTTGAATTAAGTGACAGTTTGGAGAAGTGCGTCTAAATATTGATTCTTAATCTAGGGGCGTCTGGGTAACTCAGTGGGTTAAGCATCTGACTTTCCAGTCATGATCTCGCAGTTCGTGAGTTCAAGCCCTGCATCGGGCTCTGCGCTGGCAGTGTGGAGCCTGCTTGGAACTCTCTCTCTCCCTCTCTCTGCCCCTCCCCTACTCACACTGCCTCTGTCTCTCTCAAAATAAATGAATAAACTTAACAAAAAATCTAAATATTGATTCTTATTCTTGGAACCCAAAGTGAACTTTTGTTTGTTTTTTTTTTACATTCTCTTATCATCGTATTGTGAAACATGGCCTTTCACAATATGGCGGAAAGAAGAGAGAAACAGGGACGTTTAAACAAAAAATGCAGACAATATGAAATTTGTATTGATTGGAATTACTCATTGGTTAATAGATAATTTATCAGCACTGCACGACTTAAAGCAAGGGTACAGGCAGAGAAGGAATTACACTTTTCCAAACTCAGACAATTTAAAGAAATTGTATACTAACTGGACTTGATCTATGAATACTTACAATTGATATATGATGTGTGTCTCAGAATCATGAGATTGTCCTTTAGAGGTAATGTTCTCAGAGAAATCAAATTAGAGTTTGACTAAAATGTTGGTTCCTGAAAATATACTGGAGAGACAGGGCTTTAAGAGATTAGTTCTTCTCTAACAGGGTTGAAAACATCACGTTATAGTTCAGTCATACACCCCAGCAATACCTCCTTTAACTTTTTTAACCTCATTTTAGAGACTCAATTTAGAACAAAACTCTTCAGGGGCGCCTGGGTGGCTCAGTCAGTTAAGCGCCTGACTTCAGCTCAGGTCACGATTTCATGGCTCATGAGTTCGAGCCCCCTGTCGGGCTGTGTGCTGACAACTCAGAGCCTGGAGCCTGTTTCAGATTCTGTGTCTCCCTCTCTCTCTCTGCCCCTCCCCTGCTCATACTCTGTCTCTCTCTCTCAAAAAATAAAGAAACAAAAAAAAAATTAAAAAAAGAACAAAACCCTTCATTTTGCTTATGTATCATGAAGCACAATCATGGAAGCCTCTGAGGCTAGCACATAACAGCTTACTCTACAGACTTGCCCATGTGAGAAGTAGCTCAGTCAACAAAACAGAACTGGTTCTTTAGAACATGAACACTTACTTACCACTCTTTTAAAAAATTTTGTAATGTTTATATTTGAGAGTGAGAGATAGAGTGCAAGCGGGGGAGGGGCAGAGAGAGAGGGAGACACAGAATCCAAAGCAGGCTCCAGGCTCTGAGCTGTCAGCACAGAGCCCGACGCAGGGCTTGAACCCACAAACCACGAGATCATGACCTGAGCTGAAGTTGGACACTGACTGAGCCACCCAGGCACCCAAAGAACTTTTACAACTCTTAAATTATAGGGTTCTACCCTTCCCCTTCCATAGTGCCAGTCATCAATGAGACATCTCTCCCATTTTCAGTGACAGAAGGTTCTTATTGTCAAGAAGTTTTGAGGTTCCTCTTGGGCAACTTCCTCCGAAATTTGTATACACGACACAAACAGCATGTCAATTTACAGTATCTAAAATACAGTTTCAAAATTTGATAAAAATCTGTGTTTTTAGGTATGACTATAACAAATGAAAAGGCTAACTTCTGTTTGTATATATTTCCACTTTCAACATTTATCGTAAAACTTCACTCCAACTAGACCACTTGATGATTAGAACCTACATTGAAAGAACTGGCTCAGAATTATTGGTAGTGCATCCTATATTTTGTAATCTGCATGATGTATTAGATAACAGGGATAGCATGACCATCAGAATAGTTATGTAATCTATCCATCCAGAAGCAAGACTTATAATCTGAACACACAGAATCAGAGGATGGCAGGTTTTTTTAAAATATCTCTAAGAACCAGTAATTGTTCTTACAATCAACCGTGAAAGATACATAAAAGTGTCATTAAGTGTTTCCATGAATACAGTAAATCGCGATAATTTGTTCTTGATTGTGATTTAAAGAGGATATCTTTGGGGCGCCTGGGTGGCTCAGTCAGTTAAGCGCCTGACTTCTGCTCAGGTCATGATCTCGCGGTCTGTGGGTTTCGAGCCCGCGTCAGGCTCTGTGCTGACAGCTCAGAGCCTGGGGCCTGTTTCAGATTCTATGTCTCCCTCTTCCTCTGACCCTCCCCTGTTCATGCTCTCTCTCTGTCTATCTCAAAAATAAATAAATGTTAAAAAAATTAAAAAAAATAAAGAAGATATCTTTGTGGATAGTGTATGACTACTTTTGTAAATAACATAGCAGTCAATGAATTGCAATTTAAACTGCTGGCCTTGATGAATTTTATATAAGGCCTTATCATTTTACAAGCTACTTCAGATTCATTTGCTCCTAACAAATTGTGTGATACCACGTTACTATTAGATTTGGACGAAAGAGATGAACAGACTTGTTTATATAGTTTAAAGTTTAAGTATTGAGACTCCCAGATCTTGTCTTTTGGTTAAAGAACTTACCCAGGATAAGTGGGAAAAACGAAAGATAACCGTACTATTGATCCTCTTAATTGAAATTTTTTTTCCTACTGAATACCCTTTAACAAAAGAAATACAATAACAATTATAGTTGCTCACAAAGGATTATAGAAATGGTAAAAGGGCCGGCTCGAAAACTCCTGTTTTTAATCTTCCAGAGAGAAACTGTACTCTTTCATTTCCGTTGTACTAGAGTATAAGAAATCAATGACAGGTACATCTCTCTTTGGAATAACTTTTATAACCTTCTCTCAAAAAAAAAAAAAAAAGAAAACCAGTCTCTATTCTCGGCATGCCACCCACAGTTCACTGACTTTGAACTAGTCATGTCCAATCCCCAGCCCAACTAGGCTGTTTCAGCTATCTCTGGTGGAAAAATCCCCTGAGATTTCTTTGCTGAGATATTTCCAGTAGTTCTTCTCATAATAAAGATGACTTTTAGAGGCCAGCCATGTTACTCATCAAATGGAGTTCAGGGCTTAGTTATTTTCTTTTTTAACATTTTGAAAGTCATACCATTTTCCTAAAGTATATTAAAAAAAAAAAGAATATTGCCTAAATTTTGCTTCTTTTATCCCTGTGTTTTATTATGTCAGAATATGTATATAATTATGTCGTATATCCTTTTACTATTTTGCGACCGATTCATTTCTTCTCTAGGGAATAACAGTACTTTCAGTCGAGACTGTAATTAACACCACAATGGGCTCCTTTGTCCTTTATTATATTATCGGTCTTAAATAACCAGTTAAAAAGAAAGTACCAAAAATCCTATAGATATATAGTTCAATAAATATTTATTGAGTCCCTACGCTGTACCAAATACTACACAGTGGACTTAAAGTAGCAATAAGAACTAGGAAGGACCGGGAATTTTAGGATGTACCTATTAATGCCAAGAAAAAGAAGGAGAACAAAAATATGTGTTCACTGAAGAGTGTGGTCCAAGATGAAGCATTCTAGGAAAAACTCAGCATAACCAGCAAGTCTGAGGAATGCATGAGGGGGGTTCTTCTTCCATTTTTCCTCTTTGTGTTTTTATTTACTTATTTATTTTTATTTTTTTAAGTTTATTTTCAGTGAGAGAGGGATGGAGAGAGACAGAGATACAGAGAGAAAGGGGGAGGGAGAGAGAGAGAGAGAGAGAGAGAGAGAGAGAGAGAGAGACAGAATCCCAGGCAGGCTCTGCACTATCAGCAAAGAGCCCTCCAAGGGGCTGGAACTCACGACCTGGGAGATCATGATCTGAGCCAAAATCCAGAGTCGAATGGCATGCTTCACTGACTGAGCCACCTGCTACCTAAGTGGCCCTGCTTTTCTCGTTTGTTTGTTTTTTTGTTTTTGTTTTTAATTTTGAGAAATCTAGACAAGAATCAAGGAGAACGTGCCATTTAGTCACAATGTGTCAAACACAGAGAACCAACAGCAGAAATCCTCCTGCCATAGGAGCACATCTGGCATATTTGACAAAGAGCAAGGGGGGCAGTGTGGCAAATGAAGTCAGTGCCTGTGATGAGTTCAGAGTTTTGACTGTGACCGGGATTGCACGGCGGCTGTTAGACCTTAGGGAAGCCACTGGCTTTCCTACCCATGAGATGAGGAGGCAAGGAGGGGCGGGAGGGCGGGGGTGGGGGGTGGTAGTTAGCAGAACAGTGAGCGCATGCGCTGATGGGTTGAAAGGCTCCCTTCCACTGCTGTGCCTCAGAGAGATTCTGTGGGACAAAGAACGCATGCAGGGGGAGGAGACTTCCACCGCAACCTGGGCGAGCAGAAAGAGTGCCCGGGAGAAAGCTTGAGGGTGGGGGACACAAGGGGGTAGTCCAGACATGGAATTAAATGAAATATTTCAAAGATGCATCGAGTTTCTATTTCGTTGTTGATGCTATTTCTAAGGCACTGAAATGATGGAGCCCAATGAAGGGGAAGAATGGGTGTGGCTGGAGCAGGTTCTAGCACAATCATCCAGGTCTGTTTGGGGCACGGCAGGCAAGTTTGACATGTTTTAACCTAGATATGTCCCCACACAGTTCTATCCAGTTTTATGGAATTCAGTGAAGACTTCTGGAACAGAGATATGAATTTGGGAGTCTCATTATGCAGATGATAATTAAAATTGTGACCCAGAGGAAATCACTGGTGAGAAAAGGAAGATGAAGGAAAGGATTCGAGAAAAATGGAAGACGTCGGTGAGAATTGGGATTATAAAAAGTGACAAAAGCATGACCAGGGTCAAAGGACAAAATGTCAGAGAATGTGATGTCCAGGAGCCAAATGAAGAAAACATTTCCGGGATAAAGAAGATGTTAACTTTGGTGAATGATGATGCGGCAGGTAGGATCATGACCGAAAGATTACCATGAATTAAACAATGTAGGCGTCCATAATGACATTAAAGCAAACCTCCTTCCTTTTAACATTCCTAAAAAAACCTAACAATTTTTTACCGCATATGGATATACCAATGATTAATATGGACTATTGTTTTATATGTATTCAAACTACAGAAATGGAATATTCTTTCATAATCTAACCATTTTCTGTTTTTACTGAACAGGTGTCTTTCATATATATATGAATTCATTATATATGGCTCTAGTTCATTCCTTTGAGCTAGCAATAGATGAAAGGAGACCTATGAGATTTCACAATGTATTTATTATATGTAAAATTGGGGCGCCTGGGTGGCTTAGTCAGTTAAGTGACCAATTCTTGATTTTGGCTCAGGTCACGATTGCAAGGTTTGTGAGATTTAGCCCCAAAATGGGTTTTGTGCTGACAGCGTGGACCTTGCTTGGGATTCTTTCTCTCTTCTCACCCACAGTGGCTCATGCTCTCCCTCTCTATCCCTCTCAAAATAAAAAAAAAAAAAAAAACATTAAAAAATAAAATAAAATGAATATTTGCATCAAATATTTAGTGCTCCAAGTGTGCTGTTCTTAACACCCTTAATGCATATAAGATTTTTTTTTTTAAAGGAGCGGAACTACTAACTTAAGTATATGTATTTTTTTAAACTTTATTATATATTCAATTTCTTTGTCTAGTCTTGCTGTTCTGGCTAGGATCTCTTTTACAATATTGAAGTTAAAGTTGTGGGTGCTCATGCATGTCTTATGTCTTTAATGAGAATACATGTAATACTTCACTAAAATATTTGTTGAGCATATATATTTTATTACTTTGTCACCTGATATGTCCTAGAATCAGTTACACCATAGTGGGAATAAGCAAATCTAGTGCCTAGATTTTGGTTTCTGATACCATTCTCCAATAAAAGGAACCAGGCCATTTGAGGTAATGGCTAATTCTAGGACTAGGGCTATACAATGTATAAGAAGAACACGAACTGTCTTTTATTTTCAGAAAGCAAGGAAGTGTTAAATACAAAAGCCCCACTAAAATGGGGGTAGGTCAAAGGAAACAGAGGAATCAACTTAAAAAGTCCCAAAAGTCAAAGATGAAGTATTTTAACAAGAAAATTGTAAGGTGTTGGATCAAGACCCAAAGTATAAAATAAGTCTCCATGAATCCATATGATGTAAATCAATGATTGAATAAATAAATGGGAGAGAATAGACAAATCTCCCACATGGAATTACAAGTAATTTATTATAAATATTCTGCCCTGAAGTAGGAGGAACACAATGCCCCATTCATTAAATGTGGGCTGTTCTAGTGACTTCCTTCCCTGAAGTCGAGTACGGGATTAAATAAATCAACCTTGGGGCGCCTGGGTGGCGCAGTCGGTTGGGCGTCCGACTTCAGCCAGGTCAGGATCTCGCGGTCCTTGAGTTCGAGCCCCGCGTCAGGCTCTGGGCTGATGGCTCAGAGCCTGGAGCCTGTTTCCGATTCTGTGTCTCCCTCTCTCTCTGTCTCTCCCCCGTTCATGCTCTGTCTCTCTCTGTCCCAAAAATAAATAAACGTTGAAAAAAAAAATCAACCTTACAATGGAAAAATGAACAAACTTTTTTTCAGCCCGGTGATCAAGGTTAGCATCACCAACGATAACATACTATGTAGTCTTGACATGCAGTGATGAAAATGGGACTTTATGTCAGTGGTCTTCATCCCAAAAAAGGTAAAACCTAATCTATTGTGAGAAAAACATAAATCAAATTCCAATAAAGGGGACGTCTACAAAATATTTGTCCAATACTCTTCCAAAATGTTAAGATTATCAAAATCAGAGAGAGAGAGAGAGAGAGAGAGAGAGAGAGAGATTGTCACAGTGAACAGTAGCTTCACAGGACATGTTGATGAGATGCAGTGTATTATTCTGATAAGATCTGAAATAGAAAAGGCATAGGTAACAATAAAGAAAATTTGAGTTAAGAATGGACTTCAGTTAATGTCTGCATTAAGGTTCTCTAGACAAACAGAATCAATGGGATATAAATATTTATTAATGGAATTGGTTCACGTGGTTATGGAGGCTGAGAAGTCCTGTAATCTGCCCTCTGCCAGCTAGAGAAACTGGAAAACCAGTGGTGTAATTCAATGAAGACTAAATGCCTGAGAAATTGAGGTGGGAAAGAGGGAGATGATGGTGTAAATACTGGTCTGGGTCTGGAAACTGAGGAACCAGGTGCAGAGAGTTCTGAGGGCAGGGGATGTCCGTCTTAGCTCAAGCAGAGATGGCGAATTTGCCCTTCTCCAACCTTTTTGTTTTACTCAGTCCCTCAAGGGATCTCAGGCCTACTGGCACATTGTGGGGATGATTTTCTTTACTCAGTCTACTGATTCAAATGCTGATCTCTTCCAGAGACATCCTCACAAACACACCCAGAAGTAGTGCTTTACTGGCTATCTGGGCTTCTTTTAGCTCAAGCAAGTTGATGCATAAAAGTAACCAACACAGCAACAAATGTACCACACTAACATAAGATACTAATTGTGGGAACTGGATGTTACCCTCTGTATTACCTTTATATTTTTTTTTTCAGAAAATTTAAAACTTTTCTACAATAAAAGAATGTATTGAAAATATTGAGTTTTTGTTGGGATCTTTCAAAACATCACACTTCCTTCTCTTCCCGCTTGGCTATGTTTTTTAAGAAGAATGTGAGATGAAAGCTGAAATACATTTTTTTCATATACTGATGTAACCACCCTATTTTCACTTTCAATCAGACATGGTATGAAGTAAATTATATTAATCATTTTTCTAA
This sequence comes from Prionailurus bengalensis, assembly GCF_016509475.1. Taxonomy (NCBI): domain Eukaryota; kingdom Metazoa; phylum Chordata; class Mammalia; order Carnivora; family Felidae; genus Prionailurus; species Prionailurus bengalensis. The sequence continues at coordinate 183,349,527 of NC_057344.1, read as the reverse complement.
TATGAAAGCATCTTTATTAGTCACAGGGTTATAGAATAGGCTATAGTAAAAAACAAAGGCAAAAACCAAACAAACCCCAAACAGAACCAAACAAAACAAAAATGAATCTCAGGAACTTGAAAATCGAAGGTTTATATTTCTCTAGAACTACATGCTTACGGTAACTTAGTAGACATTCCGATCTATGTCGTACTCGCCCAGGGGACCAAAATCAAGCAATCTCTAGACTCTAGATACCACTGGCCATGGTGGAAACAGAAGGGAATATGGTTACAGTCACAGGGGCACATTTTTGAAGAATATTTTTTTGTTGTTGAACATTTTCTTTTGTCATGTGTAGTCCACGGCTTAGTCTCTCCAGTGAATTTTTCATCACAGATATTATATTACATTCTAGAAGTTCCACTTGGCTTTGTTTTCTTTATGCTTATGTTTTCTCCTTGAGGCAGTTTCTGACTTTTAAAATCATATGAGAGACTGAAAAACCGAGAACTACATGTAGATAAACAAAGCCTAAGGTAAGAGGGGCACAGAGTTCACTGGAGTTCAGTGAATCCCAAGGAGAGGGAGCCTAGAAACATGCCAGCATTTCACTGGGATTCATAAGGACTACACACCAGGAATGAGTGTGAAAGGAAACTTAACTTTTTACTTAAAGTTCTTAGAAGGACTTAAACTCATCCTTGAATCCTGCCGTCCATGATTAGATCAAGATTATATGGAATTACTGGTTTAACTAGATGGTTGTCAGAAGCAAAAATAAATCCTCTTTGGAGGAATGTAAATTCATCTAGAACTTTAAAATGTAACTATAACTTTTTATTTGTAATATTTGGCACTCAATTCATAATAATCAAGTATATGAAAAGCCAATTCTTGACCATTCATCAAGAGACAAGAGCAGAAATTAGGTACAGGCTCACAGGAAATCCAGATAATGGATCTACAGATGCAGACTTTAAATTGCAAATATGCTGGAGAGAATTTCAGAGTATAAACAGGAATCATGGGAAATTCTGTAACTGAATATTTGTCTCTTTCTATTCACAAATTTCTTCTTAGGTGGTATTCACTCTGCTGTTAAACTAATCCAGGAAGTTTCGGTTGTAATTATTTTATTTTTTAAGAACCATACCAAAAATATAGCTGGATTGATATGGGTAGAAGTGAAAATTGAGTAAGTGACAGAGAAGAATCTGAAAAACAATGAGCATAAACTCAATGTTAAGCAGAAGAGGCAAAGAGTAAAATAATACCTACCTCATGAAATCTAATCTATAATGTTAGATGTCTTCCCATTCTGAACTTTGGAAAAAGTGAGACGATTGTACTTGGGAGAAGAGAAGGTGATGCATTCTTGGATGCTGCTACTGTTCCATGTATTGGCCTGACTGGTAGTTACACGGGGTGCCCACGGTGTGATGTTTCTTCAGGCTATACAATTACTGATACCTTTACTCTTTCATATTTATTTTATACATCAGAAAGAAGGTTTACGACAAAATAATGGCCTCGGCCAGTTATCAAACATTATCAACCCCCTCCCCCACCACAAAATAAAAAACACCCAAGTATCACATCAGTACTTACCAAATTGTACTTTGAAGATAAGTGTGACCACCGGCCAATTCTCTGTTTTGGTGTTGATAGCAATGGTAAATTTTAATTGAAGAAGTGTCTCAATCATCTAGGTGTCTACTTATTCTTGCCATTTGATTCTGGTCCCTGTGTCTGTCAGGAGGTTAGCTGAGCTGCAAGTGAGCCGAACTGTCAGGCATCAGGGTAGCCATTAAAGCAACAAGACAGAAATGAAAGTAATACTCAAGCCTTTAATCACTAACTATGATAGCATAAGCAAGAGACTAAAACCTGTTCCATTTTCCCGATGAAACAGCAGGTGAATCAGTGATGAAGAAATCCTGAACAAAAGGTCCTGGCAGTCTTATGGACTCTAGGGTCAGTTTCCTATGATTAGAGCTTTTTTGGTCCTATCTAAAAAGTCTTTGTCTAGCCCACGGTTGTGAAAACAGTTATCTATGTTTTCATACAGGATTTTTAAATTACGTGCTTTTACATTTTGGTCTATGATCTAATGCAAATTGCTTTTCTGATCTGATGTGCGATAGATCAAGGTTTTTTTGTTTGTTGTTTCTCTTCAGTATTATTATTCTGACTGTTCTTTTCCCATTTCACTGCATGGACAACCTTGTTGAAAATCGATTGATTATATAGGCACAATCTATTTCTGGACTTCATTCAGTTCCATATATATATATATATATATATATATATATATATCTCCTTACATGAAACTACATTTTCTTGATTACTATAGTACATATATATTGTTACTAGATGGTATAATTTTTCCAAATTGGTTTTAAGAATTCCAATATATCGTTAACTTCTTTTACTCTAGTCAGATTTCAAATGTTCTACTTCACATGAATTGCAAAACAAAACAAAATGATAAAATTCCATTAACTCCTCCAAAGTTTTGTGCCATTGTTGTCACTATTTTATTTATACATGTTATAGCAGTTATGTATAATAATTACCATCTTTGCTTATGTCCATTTATAGGTCTTAAGAAAATTGGGGCGCCTGGGTGTCTCAGTCCGTTAAGCGTCCGTCTCTTGATCTTGGCTCAGGTCATGATCTCACTTCGGGCTCTGCGCTAACAGAGCTGGTCCTTCCCCACTTGCTCTCTCTCTTTCTCAAAATGAATAAATAAACTTGAAAAATAAAGAAATAAAGCTCTTAAGAAAATAATCTTTATAATTATTCTTACATTTCCCTTGCCAATCTTCTCCATTTATTCATTATATCTGAGTTTCTGAATGTCTATCTGGAAACATCCCTTAGGAATGAAGAGTTTCCCTATTTCTTATAGTGGTATCTCAGTTAATTCTCTCAGCTTCTGTTTATCTGAAACATTTTTATGTGAACTTCAGCTCCTTTCATACAGGTTTATTTCTTGAGATACAGAATTCTGGGTTGACGCCATTTATTTTAAAGCACCTCAAAGATGTTCAGCCGTTTCCTCATGCATTCACCATTTCTGACAAATTAGCTGGAATTTTTAACACTGATATCACTGATATCTTGTATCTAGCTTTTTTTTTTCTTTTTTATCCTTTGCCTATTCTATTTACTTTAGGCTTTTAGAAGTTTGACTATGATATACCGAGGTGTGGTTCTTTATATTTATCTTCCTTTGGATAAATATAAGCTGACTATCTTGGATCTGTGGTTTCTTACTTTTCCACTAACCTTGGGAAATTTGGAGGCCATTATTTTTTTTCAAAAATTTCCTTCTCCATCTCTTCCTTTGGGGAATCCAGCTGCATGTACGTCACATTTGATCCCTCAGGTAACTAACTTTCTGTTTTGTTTTGTTTCCCAACGTTTTGCCTGTTCAGTTCAGTGTGAATAATGTCTATTAATCTGAAGTCAAGTCCACTGATCCTTCTTCTTTTTAAATACATCCTGTGGGGCACCTGGGTGGCGCAGTCGGTTAAGCGTCCGACTTCAGCCAGGTCACGATCTCGCGGTCCGTGAGTTCGAGCCCCGCGTCAGGCTCTGGGCTGATGGCTCAGAGCCTGGAGCCTGCTTCCGATTCTGTGTCTCCCTCTCTCTCTGCCCCTCCCCTGTTCATGCTCTATCTCTCTCTGTCCCCCCCAAAATAAATAAACGTTGAAAAAAAATTTTAAATACATCCTGTGACTTTTTCATTTCAGATATTTTGTATGTGAATTTCTGAGAATCCTTTAGATTTCTGTTATTATTTCCTTACTTTTTGCCAAGCTTCTCCATTTGTGCTCTCAGTTGTGCTTCTTTTCCTGCAAATTATAAACATATGCATAATATGTGGTTTAAAGTCCTTTTCTGTGCATCGCATTATCAGTGTCATCTGTTGAAGCCTGTTTCTACGCCTTTCATACCTTTTAAGTTCTTTCATGCCTTTGGTGGAAGAATACACGTTTTGTGTTTTCATACTAGTAGGTCTGACTGTTTGCTACACTGCAAGATATCTGGATTGTTTCTTCCTTTAAAGTTTTATGTTTTGGGGCACCCGGGGGGCTCAGTTGGTTAAAACTTCCAACTCTTGGTTTCCACTCAGGTCGTGATCTTTCAGTTTGTGAGTTCAAGCCCCCGTCGGGCTCTGTGCTGATGGTGCACAGCCCACTTGGAATTTTCCCTCTCTCCCTCTCTCTCTGCCCCTCCCCTGCTCGTTCTCGTGTTTTCTCTCTCTCTCTTTCTCTCAAAATAAATAAGTAAGAAAAACTTTAAAAGTTCCTTTTAAGGTATTATTTTGTTCTAGGATACAGTTAAATGAATTCTCATTATGAGCCTTTATTTTAGGCTCTGTTTGGGTAGCTCTGTTTCAATTTCTTGCTCAGCTTTAGTCTGTCATCTTAATTTGAAGGCGTGTCCTTTCTGGAGCATCAGTGTATACCTGGGATACTCAGCAAGAGTCTCCACTCTCGCTAGACCATCCTGCCACGTTTCCCTAAACTGTCCAACCTCTTCTGTCTTCATTCAATTATTAGTCCTCAGCAGCTGCTCTCTTCCAGGCCTTAAAATCTCACCCTCAGCATTCAGAGCCCTGCCTTCAGCAAGGAACAGAGGGAATGATATGCTGGCATGAGACTTTCTTCTCTGTACAGCCTTCCTGTCTACCACCTAGGCTCATAAAATCATTCTACCTCAAAAGCTCTACACTCTATTTCTGCCCGCTCCATTCACTGAGAATGCAGCTTTCTGCTTGGGTTCCTTCTCTTTGTGCTGTGGTCTAAAAAAAAGTCTCCTAGGCAGGAAGTCAGGGTGAATACAGAACTCACACTTAGAGGAGTGCTTCCTTTTTTTTTTTTTTTTTTTAAGTCTGATACGGGAAGTGTGTTGCAGCTAGAGGTAGAAATCAAAAAAACATATTTATATCCAACTTGCTAACGAAAATTTGAGGTATCTGCTTTGCTTTATCTATCTGAAAGTAATACTTGGAGGAAATGGGAAATACATTGAGGGAAGTGCATTCCACCTTGTCTCAGTCTCAAAAGAAATTTCAGGCCTGCCTGAGTGGCTCAGTGGGTTAAGCATTCCACTTTTGATTTCAGCGCAGGTCACGATCTCGCGGTTCGTGAGTTCAAGCCCCGAGTCAGGCTCTGTGCTGACTGCTCAGAACCTGGAGCCTGTTTCAGATTCTGTGTCTCCCTCTCTCTCTGACCCTCCCCCGTTCATGTTCTGTCTCTCTCTGTCTCAAAAATAAATAAACGTTAAAAAACAAAAGGATGCTTTGGAACCAGGAATCCAATAGGAACAGACTCCGTGTGCACTCTTAACCAGTGTGATTTCCCACCTCAGAAGACTAGCCAGTCATTTATGACCTCTAAAACTTTTGAGGAGTGTAGAAAAGGTGGAAAACACAGTCTACGTTAGGATTATAGACAGGAGAACTGCTAATGGGAATGACAATTTCTGGCAAAGATAATCTTATGATCAGAATTATTAATTTAAGACTTGTCTGTACCTGCACCCCAAATTCTACCTTAAGGAGCTATTATTTACACGTCAAAATTCAGCTTAGGTATCATCTCTTGTATGAAGACTTTGCTAAATACCACCCTGCCCTGTCTTGTCTCCAAATTGTATGGGATTCTTCTCTTCTGCATGTTGGAATCTTTATCATAGTACTCATGATACTATACTGTAAATGCCCCTTTACTTTACCCCTTTACTTCACTATAAATTCTCCTTTATCTACTTATGGACTCCAGATTCAAAATCTTGAGTTGTGAAGGCTGGAACTTGTGTTATGCGCTGTTTTATCTCAAAATAGGAGCACAGTACCTAAAACCCAGTGGTGGTTCGATTTCTTATTTTCATTTTCACATGCATTCCTTGCACAGATAAGAAGGTTGAAACACAGGAATACGTGATGCAGTCAAGGTCTGCCTTCAAAGACAAGATGCTTTCTACCCATGTTGTCACTCTGATAATGGAGCCCGGGTCTGGTCATGCTCTGCTTGTTTTTAGCCTTTCTTCTGGAATCAGTTTTCAATACTTGCACTGAAGAAGATAGGCTTATATACCTTTCGAGAAACTCATAGAAAGACAAGCTTCTTCACATTAACTATAGCTGTGAGGTATTCCTATTTATCAGGAGTGGGGCTGTTTATTAACTCAATGAGTTACTTTAGGAAATAGATGATAATTTAGACATTTTTTAGAAGATATAAATGTCAAATGTAAAAGAATAATTTAAAAGCATACAATTTTTTCATGGAGCGGCCTTAATTAGCAAGAAAATACTTTCTTTTTCACCCAGATGTACAATCAGAGCGGTAAAACAAGTGGCTGAAATTGTTTTAAATGGTGATGGAGTCTATGTCAACACATGTGGCCAAATAGGAATGCTTTCAGGAAAACGATCCTACGAAAGTACCTAATTAACTTTTAGCTACAAATACTAAGTTTTTTTTTCCCCCATCCTACCTTTTCTTTCTCTACTAGTGGGTCTCACTTAGTAAACTGTTTGGGTTGCCTCGGGATATAAAATCTGTCAAGAACGTTATTGAGACATGGGAGAAGGTGGGTAGAATCTTCTCCGTCAGAATAGATGACAACTAATTACAGTCCAGAAACTGGAAACCCTTGGGGAAGCAATGAAGTCTGAGTCTGCCCAGATAAGATTGTGTGAGGCTATTTTTGAGGGTGAGAGTATTTATGAGCTGCATTAATAATAGATGAACGAATGTTGTAGCACTAAAATATGAAAACATTCACATTCTTATCTGACCACTAGGAAGTTCCTTGCTTGGCACCAATATATAAGAAAAATAATATAAGCATTAAATAATAAATCATTTCTTTAAAAAAAGTTTTCATGGTATTCTTTAATATTCATAAAAGTTGTTAACAAAGGTTTTTTAAAGCTTTGCAGTGTGGCCTTCCAAGAAAGATGAAGGAATACGTTTTCCTGCAATGGAGAGATGCTTTGTGATTTTTTTTTTCTATAATCCCTCTGTTTTCTGAATGCTGACACTGTTTTGTGTTTTCTATTATTAAGCAATGACTATTTTTATAATAAAATAACACTATTAGTTTGCCTTGCTATGATCTAGTATTTAGTAATTAGATAATGAGTCTTGAGATTTCATTCTTTTTCTTGACAGGGGACAGAAAAGGGCTTCCTGATATCTCTCTCACACCTGCATGAAGAGCCTTCTTCTGACTAAATCCGCACACCTAGAGAAAGCACTGGGGGAGTATCACCAGTGTGCTTTGATTTAAAATATACCAGTTAAACCATACTCTGAAGCCTCAGCCAGACCTTGGTGCCGCCATGCCTAGAATTTCCCCAAGTGTATTAGAGCACTTTCACAAACCAGTGCCCCTTTGCTTCAGAGTTATCTGCAAAACCGTATGCACACACAGGTAAGGGAGGGTTGACAACGCCATCGTGTTGGTATGAATGACTGCATTAGAGTCTTTGTCACTAGTTCTTGGAGTATGTGCAAGAAATGGGAGGAGAGGTACAGGTGGAATAGTAAAGCACATGTTGCTTTCTCATTTTCCATCCCCGTGTGTAAGACTAAAATGAGAGAGACAGATCCGATAAGTAGATGATAGATAGTGACGTTGCTGAGGCTTTAAGGCGAGGCTCCAGAGGCTGTGACCTTGACTTCTCCCTTAACAGCTTCTGCATTCAACCACAGGTGCAGCGTGAGTGATACAGACCGTGCCTAACTGGAGAAAAACAAAGAACCGGTAGGCAGCAAGACTTCTGGCAAAATATTAACTAGCATAATAGCTCTCGTGTTAGAATCGCTGCTTCCAATATTATCCCTTGAATTGCTTTGTCACCCTGCTGCCATGTGGCTTTTCTAAAATTTAAATATACTCATGTTGCTTATTGCCCCAAGATTCTTCAGTGGCTCTTACACCCTAGAGCGTGCCATTATCCTTCTGGCAGTAGACTAAGTCTTCATAATTTGGCCCCTGCCTGTCTCCGTTATTGTCTCTCCAACCCCTTTATCGCCCTACATTAACCTGTGCATACATACGTGTTGTGCCTCAGAAATAAGGATTTATTTTCATTTTCTGAACATGAAGGATATCAGAGTGCCTTTAGATTATCTGGAATGTAAATGGGACTCAACACAAAGCTGGTAAATGGATGAACACGTGCTCTTTCATCCCCCACGCATTACAGATGCCATGACAGCATTTTCTCTTCACTCTCCTTTGGCAAGTTCTTACTGTTTTCGCTCTCTCATTGAATACTCTCTTCTGGAAAGGAGTGCTTGGTTCTCCAAGGCAGACTTTCATATTGGCCGTCTCCTAATTACTCCAAGAAAGGCATGTATAGATTTGCTTTTCTGGGCAATCTAAAGTAGTTTCAATTTGCTCTCGGAAATGGAAGCAATATTAAAGACAAAAGAACAAATAAATATAAAAGGCATTCCAAAGCTTTGTTATCCAGTCAGGGATTTTAGTTATCCCTTGTATTTGCACGTTGGACGCTCTCAAAAATATCTGCTGATTGACTGATTAACTACTTGCTTATTGTATGTAAATAGCCTTTGAAATGATAACTTGGTGAAAAAACTACATTTTTGCATGGAGTAATTCCTGATAATAAAACTTGAGATATTTATTAAGGTGCATGTTTCCAGGTTCAATGTATTAAAAGGAGCTAATCCATCACCAAGATTTTATTTACACTTCTACTTAATTTTATGCTGGCTGTTATGCTAATCAACGTTTAAAATAAAATATGTGGTAGCTGCTCAATAAATTTTTGTTGATTATTAAATCTCCAAACTGAAAACTTTGATGTAATTCTGTCTATTAATAATATTCAGCCTTCCACATGTCAAAACTCTGTCTCTCAGTAATAGAAGTCAGTCACTTATGCTACATAACTTACAGTATCTCTTTATCCCCTTTGGAAAAACAGAATGAAACTAGTAAGAGAAATAAATTGATAGAAGTTTTCAAATGCAGCTCATGCGGGTGGTGTTGTTTTAGTTGTTCTTTTTCTTCCCTCTTCCTCTCCTTCCTTTCTTTCTTCACCCCCTTCCCTTTCTCCTCCTTCCAGTTGGTACAGACACTGGGCAAGGGAATAAAGAATGTGTGTGTGTGTGTGTGTGTGTGTGTGTGTTCATGTATCCTTTATAGCACCTATATATGAGTTTATATACATATATAGAGGATACATATAAGTTTATATACATATACACACAGATATATGCACATATATATGTATATATACATAGCATAACTTGCAATGAAAACAAGTTTCAAGACTTGGTGAATTATGCATAGAACATGCTGAGAGTCCTTTATGTTGTCTGAAGACTTTAGATACAAAACACTTGCCTAAATGCCATAACATCACACCTTCATATCGGTTGGTGTTGGCTTGCTGACTAACTTAAATTAGGTTTGCTGCAATGTTACTCCACATTGGGAGAAAATATAAAGCAAGTTTGGAGATTCGGTGCTAAGTAAACATTTTAAACAGAAATAGATTTTAGAGGGCTTGCTTTTTAAGATGCCTTTTTATTCAGGGGCACCTGGGCGGCTCTGACTTTGACTCTGACTTCGGCTCAGGTCATGATCTCACAGTTCGTGAGTTCAAGCCCTGCGTCAGGCTCTGTGCTGTCAGCTCAGAGCCCGGAGCCTCCTTCGGGTTCTGTGTCTCCCTCTCTCTCTCTGCCCCTCCCCTGCTCATGCTCTGTCTTTCTCCGTCTCAAAAATAAATAAAAAAAAAAAGTAAATAAAAAGATGCCTTTTTATTCTGATGTGTTAATATTAAATCATCCTGTTTCCAATTAGCAAATGCTTGAGATTTAACATGTGTGTTGCAGTCAATTGTTTGGAATCCAACAATTATGCTTTTAAGGAAGACTATTCTAAGAAAGAATATTCTTGTAGTTCCTCAGGCCACATCACAGAAGACTATTTGACACATAATATAGTTTAACTACTTGTTAAAATGCCTTTTGAGTTATGGTTTATAACTCAGGACAGGGGACGGATTTGAGTCTTCTAAAAGCTTCTGAAAGCTAAATAGCCTCTCCACTACAGCACTCACCATTCTATCCTAGAAAAGATGGCGACCTCCCAGCAGAGCTCGCTGCTGATAGAATTATGGGTTTTGTGAGTTTAGTATTAGTGTCTCAAGGTTGCGGTTTACTCTACAGAGGATACATTTTCATCAGATTCTCTTTTCTAACTGGCCTCCCAACCTAGCCCTGGAGGTCTAATTTGCCGTAAAGCTCTCTCTTCTGATTTTTCCCTGCAGTTTTTCAGGCATTGGCTGAGGTAGTTGTTTGGTTATGAGTATGAAGCTGAGAAAGACTAGGCGTAGATTACTCACAATTAGCACTGCCATTTTTGAGCACAGGTTATGTACCAAGAAGTGTGCTAATCACTGCTTACCGTGTTCTTGTCATTTAGATGGTATTTCCACATCATAGGAGAGGGACGTGAATCACAGAATGATGACCCAAGTTTGTAAAGCTGGTCAATAGTCCAGGTAAGATTGAAACTCAACAATACTCTGACTTCAAAGCACTTGTTTACATTCATCATGCTATCCTTGTACCAGAAACCCCTTAAGTAAAGTTGTTGAGAACTGACGTGGCTTTAGCATACCAAAGTAATCAGTTCAAGTGGAGAGAGCCAGAAAATTTCATTATAAATGTCTAGCATAAAAATAGCCCTATGGAATGAACCAAAGGAACGTAAAAATGTCTCCCATTTGTGTAACATTTGGGTTTCAGGGTTTACCCTGTTTTGTTTGTTTTGTGTGATTTATCAATGGGTGATGGGCATTGAGGAGGGCACTTGTTGGGATGACCACTGGGCGACGTATGAAAATCAAATTGACAATAAATTATATTTTAAAAATTAAATAAAGAAATAAAATTATTCAATCTTGTAAGATATTTCTTCTCCTAATCCAACACATTGCAAAAAATTGCTAAGCTTGCGGGGCGCCTGGGTGGCTCAGTCGGTTGAGCATCCCACTCTTGATTTCACCTGGGGTCATGATCTCACGGTTCCTGGGATGGAGCCCCAAGTGGAGCTCTGTGAAGACAGCATGGAAACTGCTTGAGATTCTCTATCTCCTTCTCTTTCTGCCTCTCCCCAGCTCACACATGTGTGTTCTCTCTCTCTCAAAATAAATAAATAAAGCTTTTTTAAAAACCGCAAAGCTTGCTAGGTCATATTTGGCATAGCAGATATTTCATAATGCTTGATATATTGTGGAAACCTCAAAATAATAATGTAATAATAAAAAAAAATATTGAATAAATAAGCAATCAACATGCTTGGAATGATTACTACATATCAGTGGCTTTGCTCAGCTTTTTCCAGAAATTTCCCTATTAATCCACCAAAATGACAGAATGACAAAAAACAGAGAGGCTGGCTTTCCCTAACAGAGATACTGAAGCTGTCTTCCACATTGAATAGCTTCACTGGTACATGAAGCTTCTTTTTTCTCCCAAGTTTCAGACAATTGTGTAAAATAAATTAAATGTTCCAAAAAACAAAAGTATGGAAGCACAATATTGCAAATGATCATAAATACACAGGCAGATAACAGAATAAATGAGGCATTGGCATGGGGTGATTTTCTCATCAGAACAAAAAGAAAAGAGGAATGTTTACCTCATTAATCCATCATTCACTCTTGAAATGACAGTCATAAACTTCTGAGAAACGTCATGGAAATTTTAGAATGTTTTCCTGGACTTCACTTTGCTGCCTAGCCTTTGCAAAAACTCTTCAGCCTGGAACATTATTTCTTACTTGATTGACTCCTACTAATAGCTTTGTGGTCTTTTCTTCCAGGAAGTTTTCCTTTCCACTCAATACTGTGAATGGGGACCCCACTGCATTTCTGTGGGACCCTGAGCTTGTATCAGTGGTAGATTTTTCTCAGGTTAGTGACCATTCTTGTTTATTTATATATGCCTCCTCAATTTTCTGTTTGATTCTTAATACCTAGAATAGTGCCTGGAGCAGCATAGCTCCAGTAAAAGGTTCTGTTTGTTATTGGATGTTGCTGGATATCCATGACCAACAGTGCCTTCCCTATCAGGAAACATCACTGGCTTGACTACACCTTACTACTCTGATCAAAAAAGCCTGGGGTCTTGCCTATGATGCAGGGGCCATCCCTATGTGGCCCCTTACTCTACAGGTTCCCTGGTCTCTCCCATTCTTCACTCTTTTCACACTAGGATAGGTAATATCACAGATCAGTTGTGTCCCCTTAATTCCCCCTAGACAGGAATGTTTCACTGTGTGGCTAAAGGTGTGGTGTTAAATGGGTGGAGATCAACTGATTCATGAACAGTCCATGTGTCAACTTGCAAAGCTCAGTTGGTCCTATTATCTCTGGTGAGGCACTGGAGGGTTTTCATTAAGAGAGTGATAGGGCTAGATTTTGATTTTTTTTTTAATTTTTTTTTCAACGTTTATTTATTTTTGGGACAGAGAGAGACAGAGCATGAACGGGGGAGGGGCAGAGAGAGAGGGAGACACAGAATTGGAAACAGGCTCCAGGCTCTGAGCCATCAGCCCAGAGCCCGACGCGGGGCTTGAACTCCCGGACCGCGAGATCGTGACCTGGCTGAAGTCGGACGCTTAACCGACTGCGCCACCCAGGCGCCCCTAGATTTTGATTTTAGATAGAACACTCAGCTGGCTCTGCAAAAGTTGCGTTTGAGAAGAACATATTAAAAAGCAGGGAAATCAGGGGCACCTGGGTGGCTCAGTCGGCTGAGCGTCCGACTTTGGCTCAGGTCATGATCTTGCAGTTCGTGAGTTCAATTCCTGTGTCGGGCTCTGTGCTGACAGCTCAGAGCCTGGAGCCTGCTTTGGATTTTGTGTCTCCCTCTCGCTCTCAGCTCCTCCCCCATTCATGCTCTGTCTCTCTCTGTCTCTCAAAAATGAATAAACGTTAATTAAAAAAAAAAAAAGCAGGGAAATCAGTATAAATTAGTAGGTACTACAGACCTGCATATGAAGGGCTCATTCAAGAAGTCCACAAACTTATTTTCTGTAAAAAAAACCTAGATACCATATGTTTCAGGCTTTCTGGGTCATAGGTTGGTCTTATAATCACTCAACTCTACCCCTGTTGCTCAAAATGTAGACAAAATGTAAAAAGTGAGCATATCTGTGTTCTAATAAAACTTTATTGATGGAAACTAATATTTACATTTCATATAATTTTTATTTTTTTTAAATATTCTTGTTTTATTTTTTTTTAGCAATTTAAACCATGAAAAAAAAACATTTTTATTTGCTGACCATATTAAAAAAAAAAAAAGGTAATGAGCTACATTTGGTTCTGGTGCCACACTTTGCTGACAACTGGCTTTTTTGTTTGTAAAAGGGAGGATTTTTTTTTTTTAAGTACTTAGAAGGCTTTTGTTCACTGGCATTTCATGAGCTCCCAACATAGTACATGCCAAATAGTAGACATTCAAATACATTTTGAATGAAGGGAAATAGATGAAACTTAGTGACATCCCATTGTGGTAAGGATGGAGATCCGAACAGATATTGTATTTTTTTTTTAATTTTTTTTCAATGTTTATTTATTTTGGGACAGAGAGAGACAGAGCATGAACCGGGGAGGGGCAGAGAGAGAGGGAGACACAGAATCGGAAACAGGCGCCAGGCTCTGAGCCATCAGCCCAGAGCCTGATGCGGGGCTCGAACTCACGGACCGTGAGATCGTGACCTGGCTGAAGTCGGACGCTTAACCGACTGCGCCACCCAGGCGCCCCCAGATATTGTATTTTTAACTTTGGTTACTTACAGTATGGTGTCTCCACCAACCATCATGGAAAATTTTGGAAAGAGTTCACCTGGAAGACAGAAGTAGAAAATATTTGTCCTCTTTTCTGCCTGACTGGTGCTTGAAAATTGATTAGAATTATCTACTTAGCCTCCATGTATCTAGAGTTTCTGTGCAGACACTTCCCGAATTCTTTCTGGATGAAGTATTCTCTTATTACTATAATTCCCATAAAACATTTACACATCAACTAGTGAATTCTGTGAACTCATTTTGTTGATAACTAATTTTTTTCCATTGGAGTGGGGTACCTGGGTGGCTCAGTCAGTTAAGCAGTCAAGGGTCTGACTCTGGATTTCAGCTCAGGTCAGGATCTCCTGGTTCATGAGTTCAATCCCCATGTTGTACTCTGAGCCGATAGCATGAAGCTTGCTTGGGATTCTCTCTCTCACACTCTGTCTCTGCCCCTCCCTTGCTCATGTGCTCTCTGTCTCTTTCAAAATAAATAAACTTTTAAAGTTTTAAAATTTCCGTTGGAGAAAAGGGAGAAATTTTCTATTTTTCCTTAAAGAAATTAATTTTGTTGTTGTCATTGGTATAATTATTATTATTATATTGAAGTGTAGACGTGAATGGTTATGGCCCCTAGGTGGAAAAGCAAGCAGAAAAATAATGTGACTTATAATATTATTTCAGTCTCTAATTCAAATGCCTCTGACCTTCCCAAGCCAGAGTGAAGAATGCCATTAGAGTCCCTTCCCTGATAATCTCTGCCTTTCCCTCCCACTCTTTTCCCAGTTCCATTTTGCATCTTACATATTTCAATGATTTCTCCAAACTTGAAGATAATTCTTCCCCCTCCCACCTCCCCCTCCCTTCCTTCTTTACCCTTATCTATGGGCCTCTATACCCTTTGTCCTTATCTATGGGCCTCTATACCCTTGAGACTTGTGGCTTCCAATAATAAAATAATATGACTAATGTTTGGAGTGAAATTTAAGTATTTTATATCTCAGTAGATATACATGAATATTTTCAGAATGAAATAATTTACCCTAAACAAACAAACAAAAAAACAAAGGAGATAAAGGAAACACATCAAACACAACATTGTAGACATTTAGTCCGCTAGTTCTCATCCATAGAAATCATCTGGAAAAAAAAAAATGAAAAAGATATCATTTTGGACCAACCAAATAAAGAATACAAGTTTAAGCTTGGGGCAGCTTCATTTTGAGAGTTGTCACATGAACTGGGTCCCACAGAATACTACTTTTGTCAGATAAGCAGTCTTCATCATGTAAGAGATTTCTAGAATTCAAAACTATGAAGAAGTTGAAAAACTTCTAATTAAAAAATGACATGGGGGAATCCTACAGTCTGATTGGGTCAATTGCTTCCTGGCCTAGTTTTATGAATTAGAATTACTTCTGCTTACTAATAGCATTACATAAAACATGAAAATATTTCTACGAGTCAAGGTTATTTGGGTTAATAAGAACAGGGTCCCCAAGCATCGTTGAATACAATGTTTATAATGTCTGAGCAACTATTCATGAGTAAAAGTAAGATAAATACGGGGTTATGTTGCATTTAGTGCTTTTACATAAATTATTTTGAAGTAGTCTCTATAATTCTTTTTGCTTCTTTAATTTTCCTAGTTGCTTTTATTTTTTTATCCCTAATATGGCCTGTTTTCTTGTGTTTTTGTCTTCATATTTCTATTTTTTCTCTTTACTTTTACAAACATGCCAAATAAAAAGACTTTTTAAAGGATTTGTGTTAATTGACTAGAATGTTTTTGTTCTCAATGATTAAAATCAGAAGCAAACAAAATATGATCTTGAAGATAATCCTCTCTTTCTCTCTAGCACATGAAATAAGGTAGAAAAACAAAACAAAACAAATCACAGCATAGGAAGACACACAAAATTCATTTGGATCCTGGCTCTCTTATTTCCTTTATTTCTAAAAATTTAATTCACACTGATTTAAATCTAATAATATACATTTAATCTGGTTAGAATTGAGTGGCTATTCCTTGAATTAATTAATGCATTTATTTTTTTAAATACATATTGTTGAATCCTTGTTATGAAGAAGGCATTATGCTCAGTATATTCAATGATTAAAAAAAAGATTCTAGAGGCGCCTGGGTGGCTCAGTCGGTTAAGCGTCCGACTTCAGCTCAGGTCATGATCTCATGGTTTGTGGGTTAGAGCCCTGCATTGGGCTCTGTTGTGACCGCTCAGGGCCTGGAGCCTGCTTCGGATTCTGTGTCTCCCTCTCTCGCTGCTCCTCCGCTGCTCACACTCTGTCTCTGTCTCAAAAATGAATAAAGATTAAAAAAAATTTTTTTAGAGATTCTAAAACATGAGATCTACCATCGAGGAACTAACAACAGGTTGATGATATGTATACATATGTATGTACACATCAGTGTATGATACATAAAAATATATAATGGAAATATGAGTGCCTTAAAAGACAAAGAAGTAAATATTTATCATAACACAATGCAAACATTTGAGTAGATAACCCAGAACGGACTTTTGAGAGAAATACTATTTTATTTTGACCTCCATGAATAGATTTCATAAAGACAATGATCAGAGGGGAGAGGTAGATGAAAATTGATCTATTTTAGGATTCCAGGCAAGAAGTTTATATGAATGGATGAAGTTTGAAAAAATAGAGCAAATAAGGTAATATGAGTTTATTTCACAGAGGTACAAACACAGTTTATAGAGTCTAATCTTGGAGCTGTGATTGAAGAGTGAAAACTCATAGCAATTGAGACATTAGAATGGTAAGTTGTACCAGTTCTATTTTCTCCCTGCCTCTAGCCAAACATAATGATGACAATGATAGTATTAAGAACAAATTTCAATAACAAACATCTTTTAGGGGCGCCTGAGTGGCTCAGTTGATTAAGCAGCCAACTCTTGATCTCAGGTCAGTTCATGATCTCAAGGTTGGTGAGTTCAAGCCCTGCAGCAGGCTTTGTGCTGAAAACATGGAGCCTGCTTGAGATTCTCTCACTTCCTCTCTTTCTGCTCCTCCCCCACTTATGCTCTTTCTCTCTCTCAAAATAAATAAATAAACATTTAAAACTATATTTTAGTGCTAACTATATACCAGGCTCTGAAAACCAACTGTAAATAGAGAGAGTCCTGGTAGAACCAGGACTTAACCCGCCATGCTTCAATCTCTTTAGTGTCTGAAAGAGGATGAAAATAGGTCAAGGAGAGTGGAAAACTGATGAACAAAATGGGTCTACTGAAAACTGAAACCACTGAATGTTGTTGTTCTCTTTGTGCCTCTCATCTCGGCCAGAAACCTGATCACAACCCTTTCCTCCTCTACCTCTCTTGTTCCGGTATTTTCTATTCTACACTTTCATATCATTCACCAGAATTCTCTCCATTGAGTGATGATGGTCTCACATTAGTCCCTGATCATTTTCACTTTACTTCCTGCCATAGGTCTCTAAGCAGCGTCCCTGCCTCCACTTTTCCCCCTGTCTTTCAAACTATGATCAACGATCTTCCTAAAATGCAGTCAGCGTGACACTGCTCTGCAAACAGCCCGGTCTCATGTGCCTCACAGCACACGGAAGAAAGTCGAAATCCCTTCCTGTGGTACAAAGGGCTTTGCCTAATAGGTGTCCTGTTTTGGACAACTCTAATCTCAAGTCATATGTCAAGGCTAAAATATGTTTTCCAGGAACTCTCTAAATGTAATTTTTTTTTCCTAATGAGCCAAACTCTTTCATGTCCACAAATTTTACAGTTTTCATGCTTTTGCCTGGAACCCCTGGTGAACTATTACTTTCATTTAAAGATTCAAACCAGGCTTGACCTCCTTTATGAAGCCTTCCTTCACCTACTGATTAAAACCTGTCTTTCTAATTGCAAACGTAGAGCCCTACTCTTTTTCCTGGAGCACTTGTAATCCTCCAAAGATTTCTTCATTTAGATCCTGACTCCATGTAAGATTTTTGAAATCACAAACAATGTTTTATTGTCAGTGGTACTCCCAGGGGCTTAGCACCTAGTGGGGGTTGAATAAATAAACACGAATTAATGAGGAGGGTTGTAGATGTAATTAGGAGATCCTGCCGCTAGAAGTTTACTCCCTCTTTAAAGGAAAAAAAAAATATGTAATTGAAAGAAAAAATAATAAAACACGAGCCTTTCCACTGTTCAATTCGTGGTGTAATTTGGTTATCTCCTGGGTCAAAAGAGCCATTTGCATTTGGGGCCATGCCTTAGCTTTAATCTAACGCACAGAAGGGGGAAAGTCTGAATTAAAGTGGTTGGGAACTGTCACACATGGCTGTTCTCTGCTCCCATAAGACGCCTGCAAAGCCAGATTTGAGGGGGTGGGGTGGGAGGCGGAGAGCCGCAAAGACAGAGGAAAGAGGGAGCGGGGGCGAAGTGAGAGAAATCCAGGAGGGCAGAAAAGAAAATGCAAGATAATTAGCTGCCATGATTAAAAGGCTTCCTTTTTCAAATCGCTTTTCAATCTCATTCCTACCATGTGAAATGTTAAGATCTATTTCCAGGCTGAGTCATGTGCTGGAGTGCAAAATTTTGATAAATAATTATCTTTCTATTTTATCCATAAAAATATTAGGACAGATCCACTTAATTATCATCACCAAGCACGACAGGGTGCTGGTTCAGCCTTGACGGATTGCCACTTGCAGCCTGACCTAAGCGTGTGGCCCTAAGCCTCATGGATGAACACCTGGGGGCAGAAACTGGCCCCTCTCCTCCCAGTTCACAGCGGAGTGCCGGGTGTCATACAGCTCATTTTCTGAGGCGCAGGCTTTGCTCTTCCCTTTAGGGAACGGGATTCTGACAGGCACTTTATCTCAACACATTGAGTCTCGTATGAAAGTGTCACTTTCTCTTGCCTCCTTGCTAGTTAGTTCAATACCATGACGAGATACACAGAATGAGATTTTATACTGCAGGCAAGACAGGCACCTGTTGTCTTAGGGGAAGTGCACTGCTTTCTGTATACATATTCCCAAAGAACAACAGCTCCAGAGAGACCAGGGAAGGGAAGCGAGGCAGGGCCGTTTCACCTTGAGATGAAAGTCTTTGGGGGCACCTGGGTGGTTCAGTCGGTGGAGAGTCCCACCCTTGCGGTTTATGAGTTCAAGCCCCACCCTGGGCTTGGTGCTGACAGCTCGGAGCTTGGAGCCTGCTTTGGATTCTCTGTCTCCCTCTCTCTCTCTGTCCCTCCTCCACTTGTGCTCTGCCTCTCTCTTTCTCAAAATAAATAAACATACAAAACATTTTAAAAAAAGATGAAAGTCTGGTTTGTATCACACCATGTGTGTTCATGAGTGTTATCTTAGTTAATCTTCACAAGCGATCAAAGAATGTGATCAACTGCCCTATTTTCGCTTTCAGAAAAAGCAGGTTTTAGCAAACAGCTGAAGGAGATGCATTCACTTCTGGGCACACACCTCTCGGTCTGCCATTTCAACCTATAAGTGAGTTTGTGAAAGTGCCAACGGAGGAGGGTGAAACAATAGAATGAATTTAGGGGGCGCCTGGGTGGCTCAGTTGGTTCAGCCTCAGGCTCTTGACTTTGGTTCAAGTTACTATCTCACAATTTGTAGGTTTGAGCCCTGCATCAGGCTCTGCGCTGGCAGTGCGGAGCCTGCTTGGGATTCTCTCTATCCCTCTTTCTCTGCCTCCACCCCACTCATGAGCTCTGTCTCTCTCTCTCTCTCAAAATAAATAAACCTTAAAAAAAATAATAACAAATTTAGGAGGTTAGTCCAGAAAATCTAATCATTCCTACATCAAGAGAAACCCGAGTATTAATCATTCCTACATCGAAAGCATTCCAATTCAGGAATTTTGGGGGAATATTCATTAGTGTGTGTGTGTGTGTGTGTGTGTGTGTGTGTGTGTATTTTTTGATGACAAATCCAGTAGTGTATTCAATGGTTGTTCCCTCTTGGAAACTGTTCTAGTCTGTACTTCAATGATTAGGATTTTATAGAAATGGAAATTTTTACTCTTTGGAATGAGGTGTAAAAAGCATCTAGACACAAAGTTTTAGTCACTACCATTGGCTAACGGTGGACACAGCGTTTGTACCTTCAAATTTCGATGATTATTTCTCTTTCTCTTGTACTGGAGAAAACAGTCATCATATGTTATTACTCACTGCCCACCCTTAATATCCTGGCTCCTATTATAATTACTGTAAGTAGATAAAAAAAAGGACAGAGCCACAAGGACAAAGAATGAAAGCAGCGATAGGAGCACAACATTTCAAAAACTACAATGCTGATAGGCCAGTGGCCTCTGACTTTGTGCCACGAGATCCCAAAGCCCAGAAGCAGGCTGATCAGGACCAAATAACTCCAGAAAGGGGAGGGGAGGGGCTCCACTCAACTCAGAAGCTGGTGGTACAGATAGGCTTAAAAACAGGACTATTTGTGAGTATTTGAGAAAATAACGTTGACTGCCTTCCAACCCTCTCCAAGCACCTTTATGACTCCCTGGCCCCTCCCCACCAAACACCCCACCCACCCACCCAACTGTGGCAAACATTAGATTTACTCACTAGAGACACTGAACTAGCAATGCTTTGGTTAGGAGACACAGGCCAGTCTGACGGTGGGAATATCACAAGTAAAATCAGGGAAATAATGGAAATCTTTATACTGAGTACTGAGACCTCCCTCAGCCGCCTTTTCCACTGCAGGAACACTTCTAGGCAGGGGGCTGGGTAATGCCTTTCTGTAAAACTCCACATAAAATATTTACATATAGTGAGGCTTGGTGTACAGGCAAAAATAAAATCATCAGGCTTACTCTAAATTGAAGTAAAACAGTTATCAAACTACAAATGCACGTGTAAACTCAATTCGTATTTTATTTCTTAGATCTTTGATGTGAGTTGATTGCCAAGAATCAACAGGTATCAAAAGGGAAAAAAGAGACCACAAAATAAGAATTAAAAAAATAAAAATAAAACAATACAACTGCTAACATGTCAGAGTGTTAAAAATTAAAAAAAAAAAAAAAAAAAGAGGAGTAAAAATACCAGAGGAAAGAAAGACAAGAAAGAGAGAAGTACATTTCAAAAAAGGAGGTTCTCATAACAGTCCTCAGAAAGATTAGAGAGGCTATTGCAGCCAGGAAAGAAGAAATGGAGAATTAAAAACCAAACCAAAACAACACACACACACACACACACACACACACACACACACACAAACATACACACACATGCACACACACACAACCATTTGCAAACCTAGAAAAATCTTAGACACGAAAAGTAGAAGACAGTTTTTAATGTCACTAAAAGATAATGATTAAAAAAAAGATAATGAGGGCGCCTGGGTGGCACAGTCAGTTAAGCGTCCGACTTCAGCCAGGTCACGATCTCGCGATCCGTGAGTTCGAGTGCCGCGTCAGGCTCTGGGCTGATGGCTCAGAGCCTGGAGCCTGTTTCTGATTCTGTGTCTCCCTCTCTCTCTGCCCCTCCCCTGTTCATGCTCTGTCTCTCGCTGTCCCAAAAATAAATAAATGTTGAAAAAAAATAAAAAAAAAGATATAAAAAAGATAATGATAAAAGTTAATGATATCCCCCAGAAGTTAAAAACAACAACAAAAAAGACTTGGAAACTAGGAAAAGGAAAATAAGAAATTTAAAAGATTAGTCCAGGAAACCTAACATTTAAACAACAGACATTTAAAAATATAGAGGAGAGAAAAGAGATGTGAAGGAATTATTTAAAAAAATAAAATAATTTCATGAATTTAGTGTCATAAAATTATAGATTTTTGTGATCCAAAGTGCATCTAGCCCAGTGAATGATAAAAAACCTATTCCAGAGTTCACCAAACTTCCTTATTTATATTTGTGGACAGGTAATCAACCATTTGGAAAAATTTGGTTATCAGAACGCCCTTGGACTTCTCAATAGCACTGTAATCGCAAAGACAATGGGGCTCTGCTTCAATAAAAAGTCAGACCCTACATTGTATAGCCTGACAAGCTACTAATACAGACATAGTCATGTGTGTAAATTCTCAATGCTTTTATTTCTTACAGACTTTTTCTCAGGGAAGCTACAAAGAGATCAGCTCCTTCCCTCTGATGAGGACTAAATTAATAATAAAAAAAAAAGAATGATTCAGAAAAGAGAATTTCTGACACAGAGAAATTTCTCACTTTATTCAAGCAATAATATTGACAGAAAACCTCCAAATATAATTATTTAAAAAAATAATATTTAGTGACATGAATGTTCAAGGTGTCAAAAATGTAAGTAAAAATAATATTGAAAGTAATGTAAAAATTGGTAAATGTACTACAATACTTGTCTCATTATGTGCCAAGTATTGTGTCAAACCCCAGGTATGGGTAACTGCCACAGAGACTCTAAGGTGGATGTTGTTGTGTCTACTCTGTAAGCCTATAAACGGAGGTTTAGGAAAGCTGATCCATTCGGAAGTTCTAACAGCTTCCAGGTACCACAGCTGACATTCAGGCCATGCTCAGTCTTACTATAAATCCAATATGAGATGATAATTAGTCCTCTGTGATGTTGAATGAACAGACAGGGAACTTAGCTGCTCTTCCTAAAATTTACCTTGACCTTGACCATGAGTCACCTAATTGGTCCAAGGTCTGGATGGAACATTAAGAACTAACAAATTCAACCTTATAAATCAAAAAGAAGAAAAAGAAACCATTAGGAGTGACAATGTGTAATTTTTAGAGTTTTGTGAAAGTAAACATAGTCATTTAAATTCACTTTTCACCTACTCTCTGCTCTTTCATATCATAACAAGTAACATCCATCAACAAAAACAAATATGATTTTCTAAACCTCTTTTGCTGCTGGAGTTTTTACCATAATGTGAAAGTATAACCACCATTGCTTTGGAGTTTAACTATTTATAAGTGCTCTTTGAGGCGTGCCTTATGACACAATTCATTAGTTGTGCTAATTACATTTCTTTTTTCACAACTAGGGTAGGAAAGTCACTGTAATGTGCTGAACACCATTAAATTAGACAACATATCTCAAATCAGAAAAAAATATGTTTTAAGCTCTCTTACTTGCAAAATTTCCACTCTTCAAGGAGGACCAACTACGTTATGTAGTCGTCATCTTAGAAAGAAGGTCTGAGACATCCATTACATCCATCCATTATATATTTCACTAGCATGATTCTAGTTTAGTATTGAAAGGGAATTAAGGCTGAAAATAATCAAATCTAACTCTTAAACAGTCAGGGGATGCATCAGGAATGGTTTTAAGTGCTTTGAATTCAGTGTCTTACTCATTGTTTTAAGTGTATTTGTTTTATTTTGAAAGAGAAAGAGTGCATGAGAAACCAGGGGAGGGGAGGAGAGAGAAGGAGACAATCCCAAGAATCCCAATCATCAGCATAGACCCAGATGTGGAGCTTGAACTCAAGTAACCGTGAGATCATGACCCAAGACAAAGTCAAGAGTTGGATGCTCAACTGAGCTACCCAGAAACCCTAATGTCTTACCATTTTAACGTTATTTTAACATCTCTATATGGTAGGCATACTATTCTTACTCTCCCGTTACAGATGAGGACACTAAGGCACAAAGAGAACAAGAAGCTTCACTAAGTCTAACCAACTGAAAAGTGGCCAGAGCCAGGATTCATACCTTGTCCCTCGGGGTTCCAGAGTTTGTTCTCTCAAAGCATCTCTCGGGAATGGGAAATTGTGGTCATATACATTTGTATTTTGGTACCACATTTGTAAACTGAGTGACCTGAATAAAATACTTTGACTCCCTGGTTCCTCCATTTCTTCATCTGTAAAATTGGGATAATAATGATACTTAGAAGACTGAACCACACTCTTTGTGGGAGCCATTTGTAAGCCCTTAAATCACATAAAATGCTATTTACTTTCAAGGGAAGCAAATTCACATGACTGACATTTTTTGTGAGACATAGGTCACACACTAAACATAGACTGGCAGGAGAGGCAGGAACATGTTCATAACTTCTAACCCCTGTAATTCTACGGGGCCAAACGTAAGGATCCTTTTAAATTAGGGACAATTGAATGACAGCGTGCACTGCAGTGGGGATTACAGAGTGCGGCAAGACATCAATGATCTCACCTATGAGCAATGCAAATTGAGAACTTGGAGAGTCAATGAGATTTTCAGGCTTAATAGGACAAATGTAATTAACTGAATATTAAGTCTTCTTTCCCACAGGACTGTAGTGGAAATTGGCCTTTGACAGAAGAGCATAATTCAGTCAATAATCACATGGAAGTGGTGAGTATAATTCAAAAATGAAGGCTGCAGTGAAATGCACCAAAGAGTGTATGCTTCTGATTACTGCGTTCATTTTCAGGGCTTGAGCATTGCTGAGTAATATTTTTTCATAGTTCACAAGATTCTCAAACTTAAGAATTGTAGGTTTTGAAGGTCGTAAGTGGCTGTAAGCCTCATAATGAAATACAACATTTTCAAGGGTAGGGGGAAAAAATCTTTGTTTCAGGACCACCCACTGCCACCTCTATTTTAAATCAAAGAAAAAAATAGCAAATACAACTTGAATAACGAGGCTTTTTAATCACGGAAAACTCAAATTTTACTTACTCCGTTAATTAGCAGCTGGCACATCAAATGATATATGATGCCAATTCTGGTACAAAACAGAACATTAAAAAAAATAACATATGAGTAGGTAGAAAAAGCTTTTCAAGTAAATAAAGATCAGTACAATTCTGCAATTGGATTGGGGTTCAAAACATGTCAGTTTAATTAATGTCTGCAGAGAATTATGTCAACTTTTCGAGAATCATAATCATCAGTGGATATTTCTCGCACATCTGCTGCTAAAGCTTTCAACTGGCAATTAAGCAAAGAAGAGAGAATTCGTGTGAAATTCAATATTTTATTGTGGTTCAATATTTGTTGAGTTCAAGGTCCATAATAAGAAGAAGTCTTTTGTATAGTTTTTTTTTTTTTTAACTTTGCAACCTTGATCTCTTGTTGTGTATGTATATGATTGAACTTCTTAAGAACTATGAAGATAACAAGAAAAATTGCTAGGTATAAAGATAATCCCTGTTTCCTCAAGATCTTATGCACGCTGGTCTTGCCAGAAGCCTATCCACAGTGCAATGGTACACATAAAAAAAGGGGAAAAAAAGACGTAAGAAAACATTAGAAAATAACTAATTTGTGCTAACATAGGCATTCTGAAAACAGCACATGCTTAAAGGTGCATCCCAGTTTTTCAATGACCTTAATTTGATTGTGTGAAAATATGAAATTAATGTTTATTTTTCTTGATATTTTTTTGGCTAATACTCTGTATATACCTATTTCTTTAAATTTGTTTTTTAATGTTTATTTATTTTTGATAGAGACAGAGAGAGAGAGACAGAGCGTGAGCGGGGGAGGAGCAGAGAGAGAGGGAGACACAGAATCTGAAACAGGCTCCAGGCTCTGAGCTGTCAGCACAGAGCCCGACGTGGGGCTCAAACTCACAGACCAAGAGATCATCACCTGAGCTGAAGTTGGATGCTCAACCAACTAAGCCACCCAGGCGCCCCTGTATATCTCTATTTCTTGTCCCTGATCAGTGAGGCGCTTCTATAGAAGTTTTAGTTATTTAAAACAAAACCCAAACCAAACTTTTGTCCAAGTAAAAATTCCAGTGTCACACACACACTCACACCTCCTTTCTGTTTATCAGCCCACAGCTGTGTGTGTGTATGTACGTGTGTGTGAATGTGTCTGTTTGTGAAGAGCTCTGCTATTGCATTCTTCCTTTCTCCCCTTCCTGCCTCAGTCATCTAAGAATAGGAGAGAATTTAGAGGTTACTTTAGATAAGTGATGGTCCATGTAGCATCTTTTTGGTTTTTTGTTCTTTTGTCTTTGGCCGTTGCTTCTCCTCGGGTGGGCACTAATAACTCTCATTGTCCGCTGTGTATCCGACCTCGAGAGGGTGGCTTTATAGTGGGGAGCATTCTGAGATTTCCAGAGCCTGGTGGGGGACTCAATTCTTGAGTTATCTTGAGTAGATGTGCTCTGACTTGACCTGCTCCAAATACAGTTCTCCGAAACTCCCTCCCGTCCTCATTTCTGGTGTCAGTGCCAGTTGTCATGGGGTGAGACAACATCCAGATCACCGTAGCTTGCTCATCTTCTTCATTGTTCAATTTATGACTGCAAGATCCACGCACATTTTCAAGCCCTTAAAGCTCTCTCGTTAGCATTCTTTTCTCTGCCCTACTGTCTTTCACCAATGCCCGGCTCACCCTTCTCAAATAGGCTAGAGGCCAAACTCCCCACTTAAATAGACATGCACCCAGGAATGGGATGCTAGCCTAAATTTTAGGCATCCTTGATCTTTATGAATGATTTTATCAGAACCCTCTCTTTCACTTTCAACCTAGATGGGACTAGAGGTCCTTTCAATCTTCCAAATACCATAGTAATTTAACTGCTTTTAGTCCAGTGATTTGAGAGGCCAAAGATAACCTTCTAACCCCTCCAACTCCAAGTTCTTTTATAGGCAAGGATGATGATGGATAACAGAAGGACCAAATCAATCGCCAGGGTTAACTGCTTTTAAGATAATCATTATTTCTTACCTTAATGCTTGCACTCATCTATGAAATGATGCCTCTGTGTCCCATCTAACCCCTGTACAACATGACTTCCAAAGTTCAGTCAATCAACAGAGAGAATAGAGCACAGCGTGAAGAGTCAAATCCCTGGGCGCAAATTGTAGCTCCAGTAGTTACTTACCACTTCTATAGCTTTGGAAGTTTTAATTAAATGCTGCATCTTCAGTTTCCTCATGGGTAAACTGATAGTAATAATGCATATCTCTTATGTTGCCAGGAATGTTAACAATAGAATCTATGTAGAGAGCACATAGCTAGCATTTAACAGATATTAGCTACTTCGATTAAGAATCTTTTTTTTCGGGGCGCCTGGGTGGCACAGTCGGTTAAGCGTCCGACTTCAGCCAGGTCACGATCTCGCGGTCCGTGAGTTCGAGCCCCGCGTCGGGCTCTGGGCTGATGGCTCAGAGCCTGGAGCCTGTTTCCGATTCTGTGTCTCCCTCTCTCTCTGCCCCTCCGCCATTCATGCTCTGTCTCTCTCTGTCCCAAAAATAAATAAACGTTGAAAAAAAAATTAAAAAAAAAAAAGAATCTTTTTTTTCACCGAGGATCCAATCTATCCAAAGATAATATTAGATTGTCTTCATCCTCATCCTTTGAGATAGCTAATATTTTCTACATTTTACAAAAGAGAGCTAGAAGTTGAAAGAGAAGTACTTACCTAAGTTCTCCCAGGTGGCAAGTAGAACAATGTTTTGAATTTTATTTTATTTATTCATTTATTTTTAAGTAGTCTCCATGCCCAGCATGGAGCCCAATGAGAGGCTTAAGCTATCAAAAATCAAAAAGAAAAGAAAACATTAAGAAACAGAAGAAGACATAAGAAACCTGTTATTTTCCTTTACACGGCCATCTATTTTGTGATTGATTCTCTTCAATGGCTCAGTACATCCTTCTTTTTTTTTAAGTTTACTTATTTATTTTTGAGAGAGAGAGAGAGAGCAAGCAAGTGGGAGAGGGACAGAGGTTTCAAAGCAGGCTGACTGAAAAGAGCCCCATGCAGGGTTCGAACTCCCCAACTGCGAGATCACAACCTGAGCCAAAGGCAGACCGCTCAACCAACTGAGCGATCCCAGTGCCCCTCTGTACATTCTTCAGTACAAAATTCTTTGCCAGGCAAATAAATCTTTCCAGATCTAGTCTTTTCCTCATCATCTAAAAAAACAAAACAAAAACAAAAACAAAAACAAAAACAAAAGCAAAAACAAAAACAAAAACAAAAAACATCTTGACTACAACAACTTGCTAAACAAACAACTGTGACCATAACTAAGTTAGTTCCAGTTTTCTACAATGACCGGGCTCTTTCCTTCCTGCATATTTCTACATGTGCCATTCTTTCAGCTGGAGATTCTCTCCCACCTTCCCTCACCTCGATTCACCCGGAGAACTTTTGTTCAAGTCAAGATTTACTTCAAGACTCTTTCAGGATTGGCTTCCTCTGCACATCACGATTACTTCACATTATTTCATTATTATTGCGAATATTAATCACTTTAAATCTATTGTGGGAAGCCAAGTGTAAAAAAAAAACACCTGGATCAATAACCAGGAGACCTGGGCGTAATAATTACTAAGTAAGCAATTTAGTGTATGATTCACGTAAAAAATGTTGTCTGCATTTTGCCTCAGCTGTTTTCTGGATAAAACGGATCAATCACACCACACATTATCTGCAAGTGAAGAAAAAGAAAAATTAATTAAAGTTGATGTTTTGATGCAAATTTAAAAAATATTTTACCATCTATCTGGGCTCCTTTTTCTCATGGTTTGTTTCTCAACTGCCTCCTTTACTTTCCTCCTCCTACAACATGTCAGTGAGAGAGATTTTATATATATAAAATCAAAATATGTGCATATCATACATATATTTAAGTGTATATATAACATCCATATTCACTTTGTACATATGCTTAAATGTTCTTTCATTGCCACAATACAGTCTTTAAGCAAATTAAGTCCAGTTCTAACACCTTAGCTGACATGCCTCATCCTAAAACTCATTTGAATTTATTAAAGAACTCACATGTTTTCTCATTTTCCAAGCTAGAGATTAGGTGGGACAAATCAGTTTGCAATTCGGTGACATCAAAGCAAAATGAACTCTTGATTTCACACTCTTCTAACAAGATAATATTCAACTAAGCATCACCCACGTTGGTGGAATTTACTTTGATTTTGCTAGAGGAAGGTAAAATTTCCCAGAAACAATGTTTAATTTAAAACAAACAAACAAACAAAAAGAGCCCTTCAAGTTTACAATTTCAAGCAATTTTTTTAATTTAAAATTAATTACTATTATTATTTAATCTGTAGGTTAAAGTCTTTTTCACACATAAACACAAAGGTTAATACAAGTCAGGATACGAAAGTTCTTTTTTTTTTTTTAATTTCTGTACCTTCAGCAGAAGGCCCAGGACTGATGAAAACATTAAGCCTCCATTCACAGATGTTTGCAAAATGTGAAGAACGTGTAACAACACAGTAAAAATGTGAAAGGCTCTTCTCTGGAATCCAGGGGAAATAAAAATACAACTGCACACGTATGTTGCAATGGAAAGTATGCTCTTAAAGGTTCAAGGTACATAATCATGACAGAATATAAAACATAGAAATCTCTGTTACAGAAATTAGATATTCAAAGCCATGTCAGGGAGAAATAACTTGGAGCTTAGAAACATTGACTTTGGAGACAGTTAGACCTAAATGTAAAGCTTGCCGGTAACACTTTTTAGGGATATAAGCATGAACAAGTTATGGAACTTTGTGTGATTCAGTTTACCCCTATGCAAAGTGGGGTTAACAGAGAATTCCTCAAGTTACTATAAGGATCCATAAAACAATGGATATAAATCACATAGGACATGATCTGAGGCATAATAATTTCTTTACAAGCACTTGTTATTACTATCAGGCAGATCATACAGAACATTTGTGATACCTTGAGGATTTCTTTTACTTTTTTGACAGGATTAGCAAAACTACTGTGAACATTCTCATTAACAAATATGTCTCTCATTAAAGAAACTGATCAGGAATTGCATATATGAATTATTATGTGCATGGAGTCCATATATCATATTGTGTGTGTATTCATAATATTTATGGAGAATGGTTTAAAAACCAGACTATAAATCTGTAGTACCTAAAAGAAAAGCAATTTAGGCCAGATTTTAAAAACAATCTAATAGTACACTGGGGAGAAACTTCTCAGAACATGCTAAATACCAGGGTTTGGATGGGAGGTAGAGGATAGAGAGAATTTAATACAGTTTACAAAAATAGAAATGATGATATGTTACTTATTTATTGATGATTTATGTATCTCGATATATGTGCATCTCCATTTGAAAACATGTATATATATATATATACACATAGACACATATGTGTTTATATACATATATACATATATCCATATATATATCCATATATATATCCATATATCCATATACACATACACATATATATTCCATTCTGGCTATATCAGAAATGGAATCTTTAGCCTGTCTGTAGGGAATCATTTGATCAGCACTAGTTAAGTAATCTTCCTGATAGAATCTTGCCAAGCCCTAAAGGGAAGTTACTGTGCAATAATCAACCCACTTTTTGCCTACCATAACTTCCTGTTCTTGCTCCCTTGTGCCTTTAAAAGCCTCACTTTGTACAGTCCCGCTGAGCTCCTTTCTATCTGCTAGGTTGGATAGTACCCCATTACAATCCACTTTTGCTCAAATTAACTCAACATTTTTAATATGCCTCAGTTTATCTTGGAACAGTATACACGTGAATAGATAGATATTTATAAAGTTAAAGTTCGTAGCAAACTCAATATTAGGTCATGGTGCTTCAAACAACACTAAAATACTAAATAAACTTTAGACTGACTCTAAAAGTTATTCTCGGGGTGCCTGGGTGGCTCAATTGGTTAAGTGTCTGACTCTTGATTTCGGCGTAGGTTATAATCTTAGGGTCATAAAATTGAGCCCCACGTCAGGCTCCCTGTTGAGTGTAGAGCCTGCTTGAGATTTTCTCTCTCCCTCTTTCTCTGCCCCTGCCCCACTAGCACACTCTCTCTCTCTCTGAAAAAAAAAAAAATGTTTTAATGTGAGGTAAATCCTAAATTATACTATAGAAAACAGAAGAATTAAAATAATATACAAAACTAATACATTCTGATAAACCAGGTTTCTTTCAAGACAGTTCATATAATGAATAACTCAATTCAATATCGTCATAATTTAAGGGAGTAAAAAATTCACTCAATAATAAAAGAAAAGTAATTTGGTAAGTTCCGTTTCTATGTTTTATTTAAATAAAACCACAAACAATCTGTACAAAACAACCAACCAACCGATCAACCAACCAAAAGGGTCCATAAATCCAAAAATGTTTTAATATTTATTTATTTTTGAGAGAAAGAGAGCGAGCAGGAGCAGCGGAGGGGTAGAGTGAGAGGGGGACAGAACATCCTAAGCTCTCTGACAGCAGAGAGCCTGATGTGGGGCTTGAACTCACAAACCCTGAGACATGACCTGAGCCAAAGTCAGATGCTTACCCCCACTGAGCCACCCAGGCGTCCCCATAAGTCCAAAACTTTTATCTTTAGTCCAGATGTCTTACTTAGCATACAACTGTTTAGTTGGCATTTACTTGTCATCTCTAAAATAGACACTTAGCAGACATAGAAAAATGTGTATGACCAAAAGTGAAATCTGAATTTTTCCCCATTTTACTCAAGAAGTTTTCTAATCTAAGTTGATGGCAACTCCATCACTCTAGCTGCACAGGCCAGACCCCAAACCTTGAAGTCATCCTCAGGTCCACATTCAATCCCCCATGAAAATCTGTTGAGTTTTTTCAAATCTCGGTATATCTACAAGCTGACCATGGCTCATAATCGCCATCTTGAATACTTCCATCTAAGCCATCATTAATTTTCATCTGACTTAGTACAATAACCTTCTAGCAGACCTTCTCCCCACTATCCTTGACCCCACCCTGTGATGTGTTCCCAAGACAGCGGCTGAAATTAATTGCATAAATAAAAATCAAACCATAGCTCTTCTTTGCTCAAAACTCTGTGGAGGTGCTCCAACTTCATTCAGAGTGGACATCTTACAAAGTTTTCACATGCCCTGCATGATAAAGTGGCTCTTTTTCCTTTCCATTCTTGTCTGCTGTCATTTCACCACTGCCCAGTCTATTTCAACCATATTGATCCCTTTGCTGTTCCTCAGGAATAGCGGTTGGCATATTCCAACACGCATCCATC
The DNA here is from genome assembly GCF_016509475.1 of Prionailurus bengalensis. Lineage (NCBI taxonomy): Eukaryota > Metazoa > Chordata > Mammalia > Carnivora > Felidae > Prionailurus > Prionailurus bengalensis. Next base: position 183,317,728 of record NC_057344.1, on the reverse strand, counting down.
CATCTGCCTAGAAATGTCTTCTTCTGGGTAGTTCTCTCAATCTCTCCATAGCTTTGCTTCAATATTAGTTTTTTCAATATATTTATTAACTTTCACAATATCGTGTCAATTGTCATTTTATTTCCTTGGGGTTGCAAATTCCTACTTGGTTGTCAGCCGTGAGAAAACGAAGCTGAGCTCCTAATTTCTTTCTCTGTCAGCTGGTCTAGGTTAACCTTTGTCAGGAGAGGGCACTCCAGAGACGACATTAACAAGAGAAAAGGGTTTTCTTTCCTGCTTCCTGTATGCTGTTGCGAAGCCTGCCTCAGAGCAAGGGACTTTTCCAGCATGTGGATCTTGAAGCCCTGAGGCTTCTCCAGCACCAAGTTTCTATACTAATTCATCCAGCACTGGGATCCTGCAGAACAGGATCAGCAGCAGCCAGGAATTTTCCATAGGAAATTTCATTTGTGAACACCTCTCCCTAACTCCCCAGAAGGTGGGTTCCAGCAAATTCCACCCACAGCAGCTCAGTGATTTCTCTGCTGGTCAGTGCACCACAGCAATGCCCTCTCAAACAGTATCTGGATTGCCATTTTGCTTTAGAAGTTACACACGTACGGCTGTTGGCAGACTGCGCAACAGTTAGAAGATTCTGCCATTGTGATCAGAAGACAATAGTACTATTTTAAAATGTAACTGATAGATTTCTCTATACAGTTTCATGCACTTTAAAAATTTTCCTCTGTTGAGATCAAATAGATGCAGCACTTACGTTGTGCTTAGAATTACTCTGGGATGAGCCATTCAGTGGGTATAGGATAACAGGAATATTCCCAAGTCACAATTCTGCCATAGCTCTGAAGAGTCTGCTGCTTTTTATAGTGTATCGTTTTGCCCGCTGACTTGCTGACTGATTCTTTAGGTACATGGCCAAATATGTTTAGAAAAGAAAATGTCCTGGATTTTTCTACAAATTAAATAAGAAGTTAGTCCAATAAGTAGAATAAATTTATTTATTTATTTATTTATTTATTTATTCTAAAATTTCTTTATTTATTCTGAGAGAGAGATATATGAGAGGGAGAGAATCCCAAGCAGGCTCTGCACTGTCAACACAGAGCCAGATGCAGGGCTCAAACCCACCAACCGTGAGAACACGACCTGAGCCAAAGTCGGAAGCTCAATCAACTGAGGCAGCCAGGCACTCTTGAATGAATTTATACTGAAGTGCTGTCAAATGCAAAATAAAATAAAATTCCCAGCAATCTGGGACAAATCTCAGTATATCTACAAAGGTGCAGAGGGAAGAAGAGAGAGAGTCACAGAGAGACAGACACAGAGAATGAGTCTATGAAGACAAATTATACTGAGTGTGCTCTGCTTCCTATCAATCTTCAAGCAGTTCTTCCAGGAAACAATGGCCCAGAGCGGAAAACTAGATTTTTGCTGTTGTGATCAAAACCCAGTTGCCCGATACTGCCAATGTCTTGTGGGCTAGAGACACATTTCAATGGTAATAAAACAGCAGTGTTGAAGATGTTCCAGCTCATACTCGTTTGACAATGAGAAAATATAGTATGCTTTGATTGTAATTGCCGTCAGACATTGAAACGGTCCTTCCACACATATTTGTTCTAAATGTATCTTCCCTACAAACTTATAATGGTGTCACCAGCCAGTCAGCAACCAGGAAACAACAGAAAATGTCTTAGGTAAATTGAGAGCCTTTCATGTGGGAAATGTTAGGCCTAAAAATATAGTTATGCCCCGGGCTGATTTATGGGGGTACGGTTGGTTATTTACCGTGTTCTCATGAAGCGACTCTGTTTATTTTTGTGATTTACCAAGTGCTTTATGTAAAATTCTGGGTGGTGATTTAACACAACTCTCTAAATAATTCCTCTCTTCTTCGTGGCTCCTGATGCTGACGCTGATTTATGATGTCAGACTAAAGATAAGAGGCTTTCTATAGAAAAAAAAAAAGATCTTTTATGAGTAGGAACCTTTTTACGGCAGCCATGCTATTTTGGAAATTTGAAAATTACCATTCATTTGAAAATTTGGAAGAAAGAAATTAGTCTATGATAGGTGATAAATCAGTTTGATATCGTCTTCTCCTTTTCATCCAACAAATCCAAATGATCCTATGGGTACATTTCCTAGGTTTGAAAGAACAAGGTTATTTGGTATAATACGTTCTATTAGATATTTTGCTGAATATAGATAATAAATCAAGTTAGTGATCTCACTAGCATAGCTCACCAAGATCAACAATTTTTTTTTCTGTTATAATACCAATGTTAAATGGTCAGTCAGCAATTACTCTGTTAATATGATGAATCCGGGTAGGTGATAGGACACGGTTGATTGAAATCTTGTTAATGTTGTTGTCAGATTGACTTTGTGGCAATAGTTATCTATTCTGTTTGCTCAGCTGAAAAGACAGATGTCATTTTGAGTCTATTTATCTTTGCATGTTTTAAGACATTACCAACATTAATCAATTTGGATAGATAAACATTTTAAATGTTAATAAAGATAACTGTGAAATTACCCCAACTTTTTTGTTCATTTCAAGCCATGAATCGATAAGTAGATTCTGCGAATCACCTCATCTGCTACTCTGGGGAACCAGCATTCTGGTCTGTATCCAATTGGAAACTATAAGTTTTTTTTTTTTTTTGATTCTGCCACCCATGCTTCTTAGAAAATAAATGTACCCTGCAGCTTGACTTGATTGAATGATCCCGTCAGAATGAATCTGGAGGTTATTCTAGCTGCGTGTTTTCAGATAGAGGTTAACTTGTTCCGTTATTGAATTTTATAGCACATCCGCCATCAAGGAATCAATAATATTATTGGATATAATGTCTGAATATCCAGATTGATCACAGAGTAAATGAAGAATCAGTGTAAAAATACATTTTGCATGATTGTACCCTTACTTTGTTCTTTTTTGTAAATACAGAACTCTGTAAATTAAACCATTTACTTTCATGTATTTGGAAAGAGCAAGGTTATATCAATAATTGTGTGTGTGTGTGTGTGTGTGTGTGTGTGTCAGTTCACATATACACCATTTGTTAAACCATATTTTCTTCTCTCTGTGATTCTCTTGCTTGTTTTTTTATTTCTATTTATTCCACTCAAATATGGGTCCCTGGTGTTTCTCAGCCTCTGTTTTAATGCGGGAAACAGATTTCCTACCTTGATGAATGAGCTCTGCCAGAGCTTATATACTTTGATGCCCTAGCACCTCTTGGAGTAATAATGAGAGCTGCTGCTTCCTAATGGGTATTGCTGTTAACTCTAGTGAGAAGGGGGATTTTACAAGATGATTTATTGACTACACAAAATGATTCCCAAACTGATTTGTTGGCTGACAAGTAACAATAATATTACCAGTTGATATTAAACTTACATAAATAGGAAGTTAATACAGAAAGCTGACTTTTTTAAAAGTATTTCTGTGCTGACATATCTAAAATGAAAAGATCTAAGTCTTATACCTTAATGGCTTGCAGGCTTGAAAATCAACCACATGTAATACGAGTTGCCAAATGCCTGATGTCTGTGATAGCTCCTAGATAACCTTGAGAGAATGGTTATCTACAGATCTATCCAATTCCTTGCCGTGATCTTTCTCATCCCAATTTTCTCCAAATTTTGTGTCCTTGTACTTGTGATAATTGCATATTTTATCAGAATCCAACATGAAATACCATGTAACTATCTACTAAATGTCTCGAGTCACAGCCCAGCCTTCAGAAATAAAATAAAATCTGATCGTATTAAGCATACTCTAAAGAGAATATTATTTCTTTGCTCTATAAAGGTGGAAGGGAAGTAAGTTTAAGTTTTCACTGCATGGTGAATAGGTGGGTGAGTAGAGTATGTTTGTCCTACTAACTCTGGCAATAGAGCTATGAGGTGGGTTTTGTGTGAGTCTCTTTTTGGATTTCGTTTGTTTGTTTGTTGTTAGATTTCACATATAAGTGAAAAAATATGGTATTTGTCTTTCTCTGTGTGACCTATTTCATTTAGCATAATGCCTTCCATCCACGTTGTCACAAATGGTAGGACTCTTTTTACGGCTGAGTAACATTCCACTGTGTGTGTGTGCGCGTGAGTGTGCGTATTATATCTTTCTTATGCATTCGTCTATCAGTGGACACTATAGTTGCTTCCGTATTTTGGTTATTGTAAATGATGCTGCAATAAACACAGGATTGCATACATCTCTTGAGTTAGTGATTCTGTTGTCTTTGGGTAAGTATCCCAAATCAGAGATACTGGGTCATATGGTATTTCTGTTTTTAATTTTTTGAGAAAACTCTACAATGTTTTTCATAGTGGCTGTACCAGTTTACATTCCCACCAAAAGTGCATGACTGTTCCCTTTCCTCTACATCCTCTCCAACATGTGCTATGTCTGGTCTTTTTGATTACTTGCCATTCTGATAACTCATCATGGTTTTGATTTGTTTGCTTATGACTTCGGTGAAATTCACCAAAAAAAGCAAAACCAAGTATCTCCTTTCTGCACCAGTAAAAACGATAAAAGCTTTTCAAGTATATTCTGCACAGCAAAGTTGTCTGAAGATTTGTGAAGAGGAGGAAGTACAGTGGTTTAGACCCTGCATCTACAACTTTATGCCACTTTCTTTTTTTTTTTTAAACGTTTATTTATTTTTGAGACAGAGAGAGACAGAGCATGAACGGGGGAGGGTCAGAGAGAGAGAGGGAGACACAGAATCGGAAACAGGCTCCAGGCTCTGAGCTGTCAGCACAGAGCCCGATGCGGGGCTCGAGCTCATGAACCGTGAGATCATGACCTGAGCTGAAGTCGGACGCTCAACCGACTGAGCCACCCAGGCGCCCCTATGCCACTTTCTTGTACCATTACATCCACAGATTTTGTTTGGTTAAAGTCCTGATTAACTCAGGGGTGCCTACGTGGCTCAGTTGTTAACCATCTGACTCTTGATCTCGGGTCAGGTCACGATCCCAGGGTCATGAGATGGAGCCCTGCGTTGGGCTCTGAGCGGAGTGTGGATCTTGCTTGAGATTTGAGATTCTCTCTCTCTCTCTCTCTCTCTCTCTCTCTCTCTCTCCCCTGCCCCTCCTCATCCCCTGGAACATGCACACACATGCTCTCTCTCTAAAATTAAAAAAAGAAAAGAAAAGAAAAGAAAACTTCAGTCTTGATTCACTCAGAAACCTTAAAATGGAATCACTGATCACATATGTATTCTTCATTTCATAGATGAGGCATCTGATGCCTAGGATGAAGGGAATTACTGGTGTTTACCCTGACAGCTGGAGAGATCTGGGGCTCAAAGTCACGTTCCTGATTCCCTGAACAGAGCTCTTTGCACTTTACCAAGCTGCTTTTCTGATATTCGACTAGCTTTGGAAATTACAGATTCTAAAGGCTATGAATCCAAATGCTTGTACATTTGGCTTTTCCTTTGTACATTTTATAATAGCTCAGTGGCTGTGGAGAAGGTAATCTACTTCTCAGTGTGCATGTTCTTTTACTACGGGCGATAATCTACTGAGTTCTGGAGTTCCCGTAATATAAGCAACTCCCTTTGTGACTTTCAATTGCTGTAGGTCTGTAACGGTGCTTGGCACTTTAATAATTAGTCTACGGGGAGCTTTAATAGAGTAAGGCAACTGTTTTAATTAACTTAATCCCCAGAACATGAGTTGACCATTAGACATCAAATCACAGTTTAGCTCTTAGAGTATTTGAACTCGGAAGAAATCACATTTGTAACTACAGTGGGGATAGCATTATCTTCTGTTATAAAACAATGCAGCTGCAGCTGATTGGCCTTCACTGGCCTCTGACACCGTGGTAAATGGAAGTCATTATTTCCATTGGAATGAATGTATAATGGAAACAGCTTAAGCGTTTGACTTTGGGTAGTGTAGAAATGATGTGTGCTGGCCTACTTCATGAGAAGCAAAAGATAAACAGAAAGGAACAAGGAACAGCTATTTTGAAACTTGAAGAGTGCATATTGTCAGCTGAGTAAAGAAATGCTTTTTGCAAAGCCACTTAGACTTTTGAAATCGGTTCAAGAGAATAACATTGCAATAACGTATTTTTATGCCCAGATAATTTACTTTAAGTTCATTTTTTTTAAACTATAGGACTACTTTAGACACTTATTTATTCAGACACCTTTATTACATGTAAGCTATTCTAGGGAAAATGCTAAGCAGAGAAGACGTAAGAAAACTTATTTGTTGCCCTAAGAAAATCACAAGCTAGAGTTTATATACTATCTTTCCATCTGTACAATGGAGTTTTGTCCTTATGACAAATTCAAGAGATTGCTTACCACCGTTCATGTATTCTTTTCTGCACTTCACATGCATTTGAAACATTTATTATATGAGTCAAGGATATGGCACTGAGGGGTTGAAAGAAAGAATTCAGAAAGAATTCTTTCAGTGAAAGAAAGAATTAAGGTAACTTCCAAGAACAGAAAATGAAGTGGATAGGACAAACAAGTGGGCAGTTAAATACTATGTGATTAAGTTGAATGATAATGTCAATTACACAGTGCTACAGGAAGACATAGGAAGGCCACATACTTGGTCTTGAGATTCTAGAAGGTTTCATAGATGACATAATATTTGGATTAAGAAGGGAAAGACCAGGATGCTCTTGATAGACCTACAGTTGGTTAAAGCTGTGCCAGGAAAAATGAGTAAATGCACAAGGACCCAGATGCAAGAGAAAATTTACCCTGTATTTAATCTTAAAGAGATTCTTGCTGCTGGAATAGAAAGTACAAGAATGAAGCTAGAGGAGTGATTATGTCATAAGGAGCCTTTAATACCCGGCTTTGAAATTTATACTTAATTATAAACAGTATGTGAAGTTGTACTGAAGAATTTTAAGCAAGATAGATTAAAAGGAATGAAAAGCAAACAGAATTATATAGTTTATTGAACACCATGTATTTACAATATTGTTATTTCTACATATAATAAATGTAATAATATTATGATAATATCCTACATTCTTTTTTAGTAATAAGTATTTGGAAATTGATAGGTAGTTGACACTTGTTACACATATTAATTTAGATTTGGTGCATTTCAAGTGCTTATTAACTGTATGTAGTTAGTGTCTATAACTCTGGGCAGTGAAACTCTAAGTTTTACCTTGGAAATTGAGGGACCTGTCTCAGTATAATTCTAAGACTGGGTGCATAATTCTGTCTGTGGATAATTCTAGATAATTATATTGTGCCTAACTTCTGGAGGGGGGGGGTTAGTGAACGGGCACATGTGAGTTTAATTCAAACCACATCTGCAAATTATCAGTGATGAAGATAATGTTTTGGCTACTACCTGACAACCCTTTTAGTATTCTTTCTGCTCAGAACATATGTAAAGAAGATAGATTTATTTATTGAATGGCTTCCTTGCACACACCAACTAATTAGAATCAGCATTATAACAAAAATGTTTGGCAACTCGATGGGTAATTGTTACATCCTTGAAATCAGAGAACATATCAGAAGGGGCAGGTTGGATGCAGTATGGGTGTTTTCCATGCACTGGGTAATTTTAGAATGCTTGAGAGCATCCAGATAGAAGTCATCACTAAATAGTTGAACATGAGGGCGCAGAACTCAGCTCACCACCTTACCTCCAAAATGCAGGAGATTGGCTCTGATACTATTTGTCCAATGAGAATCTTCACTTCTGAGCTATTCATACATTCTTTTTATAAATAATATAAATAATAGTATGCTGATTTTTGTGTAATACAGTAACTCTAAAACCACATTTTTAAAAATATTATATAGATTCTCAGATCTTTTGAAAATAGACTTATTGGGTGTATGCATGGTCGTATGCATTTTGTTAAACATTATATCATATTCTACTACAAACAAAACTCTGAGTTAAGTTTGATTGCACCTTGACAAATTAAAGCATGTCTTCCACTGATATGAATTACAGAATCATAGAGTCATAGAATATTAGGTACTTGAAGGTTTCTGTAACAGAATTCTTCAAATAACAGAATGTTTGATGCCTGAATGGATTTTTCAGTATCGCTGAAAAATCTTCATTTAGCATAAGTTAGAATGCTTTTACACTAATACCAAGGATGTTCATTCCATTTTGAGCATCTTCAACACTGTTGAAATTTTTCTTGACTTTCACCCATTTTTTCCAAACACTACTATTTAAATCACAGGTAAATCTGAGATCTTTTCAAGAATAGTTATTTAAATTTTTCAAGATGGACATCAGGCTCCTGGCAAATCTCATCTCAATTCAACAAAATATCCCCAGGAAACTTGTTAAATTTAAGCTCTTGGGTTATAAAATTATGAGGCAAACTAATTGTGCTTTCAAGGGACATACTTATCAACCAATGAGGTATTGGGTCTACTGCTAGGCAGAGTGATGTGTATGCCTAATCAAAGTAAAGGGAGTATGTCCCTAACTGCAGAGAAAACATTCGTATGGTCTCACTCAGATATTATGGTAAGTGTTAAGAAAGAATAGGCATTTTATTTATTTTAAAACTTTTTAAAATATTTTTTATTTTAGAGAAAGAGACAGAGCATGAGTGGGGCAGGGGCAGAGAGAAAGGGAGACACAGAATCCAAAGCAGGCTCCAGGGTCCCAGCTGTCAGCACAGAGCCTGATATGGGACTTGAACCCACAAACCAGGAGATCATGACTTAAACCAAAGTCAGACACCTAAGGCACTGAGCCACCCCTGCAACCCAGGAATAGGTATTTTAGGTGACACCTAAAGAATGGGCAGGCTGGGCACAGAATGAAGTGAAGGGAAATTGAGGATAAAGATAACCCTATTTGCATGCCTCATTCAGTGTCTATAACGATGTGGCCATTGCAGGGTGTTTATAAGAATATAGGAGGGGATAGGAGCAAAAGAAATATGAGTGGGGCACCTGAGTGGCTCAGTCAGGTAAGCATTCAAGTCTTGGTTTTGGCTCAGTCATGATCTCACAGTTTGTGAGTTCGAGCCCAGCATCATGCTTTGCACTGGGAATGTGGAGCCTGCATGGGATTATCTTTCTCTCCCTCTCTCTCCCTCTGCCCCTCCTGTACTCTCTCTCAAAATAAATAAATAAACTCAAAAAAAAAGAAGAAAAGGAACACAAGTGCAAACTCATGAAAAGAAAAATCATGAGTTTCAGAACAAAAACAAGAAAGAGGAAGAGGGAGAAAGAGAAGGGAGATTCTACTGCACAGAAGTGAATAATCAATATGCACCCTTCCTCCCCGGACTTTATAAAAGAAAGAACTCCTGTGCTGACCAATTGATCCATTCTATTTTAATACAATGCTTCCTTGCAAGTTGCTTTTCTGAAGCAGGAGATACACTTTGATTTTTCAGGGTAAACTCTGTACTATTATCAATTTATCCTGTTGGAATTTTGGCTTCCTTAGAAAAAGCCCAGAAGTGTTTATAGAATGCCTTGAAATAAACCCTAAATCTCTCTATGAAAGTTCTCAAAGTAGTCTTAAAAAGTATGATGTTAGACTGTTACCTTAATGTTAAATGGTTATTTTAATGCTAAACTTTAAAATAACTACTAAAACAGTAAGACCCTTTTTATTTCTTTAATATTTATTTGTTAATTTTGAAAGAGAGAGAGAGCATGAGCAGGGGAGGGGCAGAGAGAGAGGAAGAGAGATAGAATGCCAAGTAGGCTCTGGAATGTCTGTTCAGAGCCCAATGCGGGTCTCCATCTCACGAACCGTGAGATCATGACCTGAGCCAAAATCAAGAGTCAGACGCTTAACCGACTGATCCACCCAGGGACTCCTGAAGCCTTTTTAAAATTATATTAGTGTCCTAAAACTTGGAGCTCTCTGTCTCTAAATACTCATATCCAAGACATAGACATACTTCCATATATTTCAGCTAGAGTAGAAGAGTGATATAATATTTCCAGATGCATCCATAGCAGAGGGGAAAGAGTAACCAAAACAGCTCTCCTCCCCTCTGGCATCAGTGACTTTCTGTCCAGAAGACCCTTCTTCCCTCCTGATCCTGGTTTCTTTTTAGGTGGAGCAATGCTAAGTGCAGCAATGTCCACATCACAAATCATTAATCTGTTGGAACAGTCTGTGAGTTTCAAGGACTCACAGGCACCTTTGCACTCCATTCAATATATGTTCTAAATCAGGATCAGAAGTGATCATTAGAAGAATAAAAAAGACTACTCTCAACCAAACTTTTATTTTTGCTCTAGCTGAGCAAATTAAATAAAGAAAAATAAAGAAAAAGAGCATTGTTATAATTTTAGATTGTGGCCAGTCCCAAGTAAAATATTACAACTTGCAAAGCACTCTCTTCTTTCAGGAAACAATGCCCCAGGTCCAACTGACTATGTACCTGTCTCTTTATGGACAGCCTTTTCACCCCGCCACCCCCATTCATTTGCTCCAGTCACTTAATAGGTATGTCCTGAGTGTCTGTTATGTGTCAGGAATGGTCCTAGGCTCTGAGGATGAATGAGAGGTAGAATCAGACAACAATCTCTGTCCTGGGGAAGACAGATAGTAAGTAATAAAGAAGCGAATACTGTATGTTATGCAAAGAGATGATGATGCCATGCCAAGATGGAAGAGAATTGAGGAGTCTAAAGCAGAGATTAAACATGGTGGCTGCTAGTGGTCACATTGAGAAAGTGATTTAGACAGAGACGTGCTCTGACAGAGGGAAGGGGGGTTGACCAATAAGGGCACCTGAGAGAACATTCAGTGCACAGGCTCTGAGGCAGAGTGCCAAGTAGACACCTGGAGTTTTAGAGCTGCAGCAGGTGGTGATCATGGAGGAAATAGGAGTTGACAACAGGAGGGGGTGAGGGGCCAAAATGTGTAGAGCTGTACAAGTCCTCGTGAAGACGTGGGCTTTGACTTTGTGAGAAAAGGAATTGCCACCAAAGGAAAGGAAGCAGATGGATGACACACGACACCTTACTCTTTTTTTTATTTTTTTTAACGTTTATTTATTTTTGAGAGAGACAGAGCATGAGGGGGAGAGGGACAGAAAGAGAGGGAGACACAGAATTCGAAGCAGGCTTCAGGCTCTGAGCTGTCAGCACAGAGCCGGATGTGGGGCTCGAACTCACAAACTGTGAGATCATGACCTGAGCCAAAGTCCAACACTGAACCAACTGAGCCACCCAGGCACCCCTACAATGCCTTGCTCTTTAAAGGATTCTTTAAAGCAATCATCATGGCCTCTGCGTTGAGAAGCGTTAGAAGAGAAAAAATGATACAAAGTGGGAGATTGATCAGGAAGCCGTTGTGACAATCCAGAGAGTGACAGCAATAGGATATGGGGGGAAACATGTTCTGAACTTTCACTGAAGGTAGAGAAAATGTGGTATCTGAACTGACTGATATGGGGTACGAGAGAAAGGGAGGAGTCAAGGGTGTCTCCAGAGTTTGGACTGAGCAAGCTGGAAGGAGACAATCAACATTCCATGAGTGGAGAAAGCCTGGGGATAAAGCAGTTTCTGGAAGGGCACAGGATCGGGCTCTGGATACTGGTGTCTCAGTTTTCCAGAGCCTCTGCACAATCGCCATGCCAACCTGTAGCGTGTGACGCCCTGTTCCTTCAAAGGATTTGGTTAGATAGGCTGAAAAATTAAAATTGAGAGCTCCTCTGAAATAACAAGAAAACTCATCTTGAAAACTCCTGTTGCCGTGGGCTAAATCATGCCCTCAAATGTCCACAGGAGCTCTTCGAATGACCCATGTAAAAAGCTAACATCTTAGAGCAACCATCAAGTGAGAGCAGGGCGAAAATACACGGAGGTGCTTCAGAAAATCACAATCTCAAAGTGACCCTTTACATCATCTCATGTGTGTAGCTCGCTACCCTCACCTTGACCCAGGTCAGCAGCACCATGAGGCACAGCGGCCATAGCGGCTTAGGACCCAAGGTAGTTTTACAGGTGTACAAACATGCTTTGATTTTCTGTAAAATCCAAAAAATAAAGGAACATAATCAGCCTGTATGACATTCATCTTCATACCGAAACAATCATAAAGTGAAATTTTATTATTTAGGTAGTTGAAGAAGGGGCCTACAAGTGCCAAAGTGTCCAGGGCCCATGAACATCCTGTGAGCCAGGGGGCAGGTCTGGAGATGACCATACTCTGTACTACAGTCACTTGGGGTTATTGAGCTTATTCTTTTCCACCAGAATACCAGTTCTGTGTCATCAGAGACATGAAACCCTGTATAATAAACTACACCTTCGGAAGGATATTTGTTTATAAAGATGTTATGCTTGGTTTGAATATTGTCCATTAACTCTTGATCGCACTACATTATTGACAGTCTCTAAAACAAATCTTTTGAAATTAAATATTAGGGAAATACAGAGAAACCTAATATTGTTTTCTTTATTTCACAAACCACGGTGTTTCTCTTTTTACACGAAATTCTTATTTGATATTCTCTCTAAAGCCCTGGAAATATGATTCGATAATAAAGAGAAATAATTGCATAAAGGCACTGGACTGGGGCAATCGAAAACAGTAGGTAAACTTAATCCCCTATCTGACACTCCGCAGGGTTGGCGAACCTGTATTTTTGCTTACCTCGAGGAGTCTGAAAAGGATTGATGGACAACAGCACAAGTGGAAAACAAAATGAAACAGCAATGCCAAATCTGCTTCTTTTTGCAAAGCGAGCCAAAAAAGGTTTTTGATTTATTACAAAAGGTCTGCCACTCTTCACTCACAGCTAGAATACTTACGTGAAAATGAATAATAAACCAAGGCAAAAAGTTAGGCTATTCCACACTCTTTTGATTCATTGATGGCTATGTTTTGTTAGGCTTTTAATTCGGTTTTGTTTTGTTTTGTTTTGTTTTGTTTTGTTTTGTTTTGTTTTTGTTAGCGTATAGACGGCAGCATCCAGAATGAAGGGTTCAGTCCATTTTTATGAATTTTCTAAACACATTTGCAGTAGAGTGTTTATGGACAGCATGCCCTTGGATGTTCATCCGAGGCTCACCAGAGGGCTTAGAACAGTGTCTGTAGGGAGGCTGGGGGAGTTTAGGAAAGAAGGTAAGAACATGCTGGGAATGGTGTGGGGCCATGAAGTGTGTGGTTGGGATAGTTGTGAAATGTCAGTGTTCAGAACCAAGGAGCAGGTGGGGCATCTGGAAGGCTCAGTCATTAGAGCATGTGAGTCTTGATCTCAGGGTCATGAGTTCAAGCCCCACATTGGGCATACAGCCTACTTAACTAATAAAAAATAATAAAGAAAAAAACAGGAGAGAGAGAAAAAAAAAGAGAGAGAGAGTTAGTGGGCAAGAGATAGAAGCCTTAAATATAAATTGTTGTCAGAACATGCACTGATCGTCATTTTTTTTTTCGTTCCACTCCTTTGGCCTTTTGTCTTCCTCTTTTCAGCCGTGAGAGGCCATAAAACCTGATAACAAAGAGAGTTGACTCTAAATAGTTTAAAAATTTTTGATTAGGTTTTTAAAATTTTTAAATTAAGTTTTTGGTTTTATTCTGACACTTACTGATCCTGTGCAGTTACCTAAATACCACAGGCTCCCCACGACAGCTCTCTTCATCAGCTGTGTATTTAAGGACAAACACCTCCTAGGCTTGTTCTAAAGTTTAAAACTGATATTTACAATTAGCAAAGAGTTTGACATAGCACAATAAGTTGACATGAGGAATAAATATTAGTTCTTTTTATTGCCGTTGCTAACGCTCCTTTACAGGGAAACAAAAACAAAAACAAAAACAGATTGACTTTGAAAACCAAACACTTAAAACTTTTTTAAGTTTAATTTTACATTGGAATCAATCTTTGGTTCCTTGTCTCTCTCAATCTGTAAATTCTGATGGCTCCAAAATCCAACTTACTCTCCAGGCAGCAATATATAACTTCTACAGATATTTACCATGTCTCTTTCTGTCATCCACTTTCATTGATTTGAAATCATTCACTTTAACAATAGTTTAAACAGTTGTTTTTGCAGAAACTGACACAAGATCATCAGTATAAAAAATATCTCCAAATAGCCGAATTGGCATTTCTTGTCATTAAAATAAAAAAGCATCTTAAGATGAATACCAAGTAGATTAATAACACGCCACATTGGTATGGTTAAATTTAATATTCTATCTCTTTTAAAAATCATTTTGAAACCACTGTGGTATTGCTACAAACTATCTATTCTTCCTATAATTCAATTTTTATGCTTCTATTCATTGAAAACCTGAGAGCTAAAATATTTGATGAAAATAGGATAAAATTCTCTGCCTCATTGCTTAACAGCCCATAAAAAGAAGATGAACTGAAGAAAGAAAGAAAAAAAAAAGCAATCTGCCTTTCAAATACAAGCTGCAAAACAGAAAACTATGCCAGGCCACTGAAGCTTTTTCTCCCATTCCCTTCCCTTTAGCCAACAGTTAGCATTTTATTTCTGGGTCTATGACTGTTATTTGACTTTAAGACTGATTTATTCATCTTAGCCGTCTTTCTTGCACATTCGGCTCACTGTCTCTCTCATAGTCCCTGGCTCTCATGGGCACTCAGGAAACGTGTTCTGAATGATGCATTATCGCAATTCTTTTGAGCTTATTTTACTGAGCACCAGTTATGTTCAGACACTGCCTAAAGAGCTGGCATCAAAGAACAAAGCAGGTGTACGTATCTTGTCCTAATGCTACAGTCGTCACATCTGTGACGCTATGTGCTGCCCACCGAGGAATGGGGTTCACAGGCCACAGTGGAGGGGATAGCTGTTGTGAAGCTGTGAGATCCGGGGACGCCTAGGGGTTCTCTCTGGAATTGGCAGAATATGCCCTCATTTCACTGCTCCTCTTCCAACTAAGGAGTTCTCTGGCAGGAAAGATACAAATGCCAAGGAACCTGATTTAGGTGCTCAAGGGGGAAAATGGTTGAAATGAGAACCTTCTGCCCAGCTGGTGTGGAATTAAAAGATGGTTCTGGATATATTGGGGGTAGGGAGTGTAAATGTAATGTGAATGGCTCCAAGGTTTGTGGAAAATACTACAACAATTTAAAACTCTAGGAATGACGTTGGGGCACCTGGGTGGCTCAGTTGGTTAAGCATCCAACTTTGGCTCAGGTCATGAGGTCATGGTTTGTGAGTTCAAGTCTTTCATTGGGCTCTCAGGGCTCAGTGTGGAGCCCACTTCAGATCCTCTGTCTCCCTCTCTCTCTGCCCCTCCCCTGCTTGCTCTCTCTTTCTCTCTCTCCCCAAATAAAGAAATATTTTTAAAAATTAATGAAGAAAATCTCCAGGAATGATTTCAAGTACACAGCCTGGAAATGAGTGCGGTAAAGGAAAAAGATAAGGAATAAAACTAAAACCACTCTGTATGATCATGTGAAAAATATACTCAATCTGTGGCCCATGGGAGTGTGTATGGATAACATGACCTTTGGGAAAACAGCTCTCTTTTTTATATGGATTGATAGGGTATTTGGAGTGCATATGTCAGTGTGAATGAGTGTATGCATGTGCGTGTGCATGTGCATGTGCACATACATGTGCTTTGTCCAGTAGTTCACAAGTTACCAAAATAAATTTTTTCAAAAGACACATACTTTATCTCACACTGGATATAAGACTGCTAATGGAATTGGACCTTATATTAGTCAGTGTTCTTTGGAGAAACAGAATAGGATATATTTTGAAAGAGAGAGACAGAAAGAGAGAGATTTATTATAAGGAATTGGCTCATGTGATTATAGAGTCTAAATCCCCAAATCAGCAATTACAGTCTGGGAATTAAGAGAACTTGATGGTATACATTCCAGACTGAAAGCCAGTAGGCTTGAGTGTCAAGAATGGCCAGTGTTCAGTCCAAATCCAAAGGTGAGAAAAGAACAATGTTCCGGCTAAACATTCAGGCAGAATGAGTTCACTCTTTGCCCCTTTGTTCTATTCAGATCTTCAATTGATTGGCTGAGGCCCCTCCATATTAGGGAGGACAACCTGATTTACTCAGTCTACCAATTCAACTATTAATTTCTTCCAGACACACTTTCACAGATATGCCCAGAAAAAAATGCTTGGTCAAATATCTGGGCACCTCGTAGCCTGGTCAAGTCGACGCATAAAATTAACCATTACAGGGTCACCCTTGGGTGGCTCTGATAAACGCTCTGGGATATTCAGGAATGATCTCTCAGAGAAAGGAGTGATGAGGATAATACGACGTTCTATGCATACAGGTTAAGATGCTCCAAAGAGGAGAGATATTTGCTATATGGAGGATTAAAGAAGAAGTGGTTTTTTCTTTCTCATTCTCTGCAACCCACACATATCAGTCATGTGTTAGTAGTATAGTAGAAAATTATGTTGGGCACCTGAGCAGCTCAGTCGCTTAAGCAGCCGACTCTTGATTTCAGCTCAGGTCATGAGTTCACAATTTGTGAGATCAAGTCCACGTCAGCCTCTGAGGTTACAGCACAGCCCTTGCTTGGGATTCTTTTTCCCTTTCCCTCTTCCCTGCCCTCCCCTCATTCATATGTGTGCTCTCTCTCTATCTCTCTCTCAAACAGTGTTTAAAAAAGAAGGTGCATTATATTAAGAAGCTCTCCTCCCACCTCCTTCCCTCCCCCTACCAGCTTCCCTCCCCCAACTCTGTTTCCACCTTTCTGCTATCCACACATATCAATCATGTATCAATGACATAGTAGAAAATTATGAAAATGAAGTATGAGAATTTGCAGACTTCATGTGTCACCTCTCTGCAGAATGGACATTTCCCAAGGGACTCTGGAATGGGTTCTAGGAATCAAAGCAAAGGTAAAAGATACGAGCAGGGAAGCTAGTTGCCCTATTGAACCATCTCTGGGGCAGATCTGATTTAAAACAAAAACAAAACAAAAAACAAAACAAAACAAAAAAAACTTTCTCCCCTAAGAGTTAGAATGAAAACATAAACATAACCCCAAACAGGTTTGTGTGGGCAATGGAGGTTGGTGTTAAAAGAGAAAGACGTTTGGGGCGCCTGGGTGGCGCAGTCGGTTAAGCGTCTGACTTCAGCCAGGTCACGATCTTGCGGTCCGTCCGTGAGTTCGAGCCCCGCGTCGGGCTCTGGGCTGATGGCTCGGAGCCTGGACCCTGTTTCCGATTCTGTGTCTCCCTCTCTCTCTGCCCCTCCCCCGTTCATGCTCTGTCTCTCTCTGTCCCAAAAATAAATAAACGTTGAAAAAAAAATTAAAAAAAAAAAAAAGAGAAAGACGTTAGAACCCATTTGTAAAGTCCACTGGCTTACTCTGAAAAATAAGTAGTCTTTGGCTCATGACCAGAATATCGCTGACATCAATCATATGCACAGTTCCTGTTTGTCTAGACAGAAGCTTGAATCCATGTCTGTAACGTTTACTACCGTCTGGTCGGTGAGTGTACTTTCAAAATATAGATACGAAAATAATATACTTAAGTCTTGCTTCTTTGAAAAAGCATGGGTTTTTATTGTGATTTCTAGTCTCGTGTATAGCCTCACTGCTTAGCTAATACCTGAGCCCCTGAAGGCTCTTAATACACCTGCCTTGAAGAAATGTGCAAAGGTGCCGTGTCTGAGACTGTGGTGTTTTACATCTGTTCAAGGCACTTGTTCTTTCAAAGGAATTGTATTATCAATGCCTTTGCAAGCAAAAATGAAACTGTTTGATCAGGGATTGTTTGCCTAATCTATCTTTCATGAGTAGCTGGAGGTCTTAAAGGCAAGTAGACCTGAAGGAGGAAGTAATGAGTGTTTTCCTCCCAGCACAGGGCATACCTCATTCAGAATGTACTTGGTTTCTAGCCGGGGTTTCCAGACTTTCATTTATCTTTACTTAAATTCAAGTGGGTGACTGAAGCTAAAGGTCACTTTATTTACCAGAACCAAAATGTCAACAAATAAGCATTCTCTTTCTTGCTTCCTCAGATCAGCATGCATGCAACATAACACAGTGCTCTAAGACCTTCTCCACAGAGATATTAAATGCAAGCCTTAATCCATACAAAATATGTTAATTCCTGGTCTCTGTATCCCACAGGAACAGAAAGGATAATGTGTCAAGAATCACAGCCTTGTGTTCTAAATAATCCTTTCCTATGTCTTACTAAGAAGGAATCCCTGGGACTAATCACAATGATCCCGAAAGATCTGGCCTGGGAAATAGGTCACGTGCGTTCTGAAAGCAGCAGTGTGATTAAACACCCATGTAGCTGTACATAAACCGCTTTGACCCCCTGACCCTGGCATTTAACCACCTGTACATTTAGTGACAACACCTACCTCAAGAATGATTGCCGTAAAATGGAACAGGATCCTGGAAAAGGTGGGATTTTGATGCTCCGCAGAAGCTAAAACATGTGAGATGCAATCACCAATCAATTTGAAAGATAACGATAGAAAAGATGTGACCATGATAACGATGAGCGCGTGCTCTCCAGATGAAGAGTTCTGTGTCCCTGCTGACGTGTCCGCACTGTGAAATCTCAGTGTGTTCTATTCTCCGGGAACCACTCCTTGAACCTTTACTGTGTGCCCAGCACTGGGCTGAATGCTTTGCAAGGGACTAGTAAACTGTCACTGCTGTTGTAGAGATAAGCTGTGCTTGAACTGGAGAGATCAATGGGAAACCATGTTGGAATGTGGCATCTGTAGCTTTAAAAGGCCCAGGGGGCTTTAGGAGAGGGCACCAAACGCAGCTGTCCAGGAGCAAAACTCCCAGCAGTGGGATCAGCTGTTGTGGTGGCGATTGCCTATGTGCTGTTAGAAGTTGAACTACAATTGTAGAGAAGGGGTCACACGTAAGAGCTCAAGTGTGACATCAACTTCTCTGGCTTTCAAGGGAGGCAATCACATTTCTTCTCTGATGTGATATAGCAACCTTAAAGATGCTATATTCTGAAAAATTGTGCACGAAAAGATGGGGAAACTGGAATCGGGGCAGATCACTCTAACGCTATTATAAACGTAGTGCTGATGAAACACAATGATAATCCAAGTAAAAATAGTAGCATAGTTAAAGAAGACATACTAACTGCTATAGAAATAGCAAACAAAGCTCTCTGGGAAATATAGACTTCACCCGAAAAAGTAAAATGTCAGAGGGCACCTGGGTAACTCAGTCAGTTAAGCATCCGACTCTCGATTTCTGCTCAGGGCCTGATCTCACGGTTTGTGAGTTTGGGCCTCTGTCTCTCTCTCTCTCTCTCTTTCTCAAAATAAATAAATAAATAAATATTCAAAAAGAAAAAGAAAGACATCACTTGAGAAAGCATTATTAAAGAATTGCTGGGATGACTGAATCCTGAGGACAATGTCAAAGTGCACACAAATCAGGGACACAGGATCCAGAACATTGTGCAGAGAATGAGAATGACCTACGGGACTGTTTCCTCAATTGCTTGCCGCGCTCGACTGATATTACCCAGAAAATCAACCAGCTACAAAGAATCACCTTTCAACTAATACAACTTCTCCATTATGCTAACATCAGGCCCTTATTTATCAAGTGCATGGGAGCTTACTCACCTCATAAAAACTTACATGGTTGTGGAAGAGACAGTTGAGATATTTACTAAAAAGCAATGATGGATTCTGAGGACTTCTGTTCTGGGGCATATGAGCAGAATTTATAACTTCTTTGATTATTTAATTTAATCTTAAGGGTATGCTTTGTTGCCAATCAACCAAGAATTATTCGTCAGGCACTGTTTTATGACTAAATGTGCTATTTCATTGCATCATGAAAGCCAAGCCGTGGGCTAAGTCGTATATATCCAATGAAAAGAATGTGAACAAAATGGAGGTTCGTGAAGATCAGATACTTGGCCCAAGGACACTCAGATGGAAGTTGCTGGAGCTGGACTATAAATCCAGGT
Source organism: Prionailurus bengalensis (assembly GCF_016509475.1). Classification (NCBI taxonomy): domain Eukaryota; kingdom Metazoa; phylum Chordata; class Mammalia; order Carnivora; family Felidae; genus Prionailurus; species Prionailurus bengalensis. The sequence continues at coordinate 183,297,824 of NC_057344.1, read as the reverse complement.
GTATCTCCCTCTGACATACTCTTTTCCCCATTTTATGTTCATGGTAAATGATAGTAGCAAAAGGCTTATTCACTTCAATGAAACCTGTTTTCTTACAGAAGTCAAAACCTTAATCTGAAATGGCAAAGATTTGCATTTGAATTTAATAATAATTTTTCAACTGGGAAGAAAAGCATGATGTTCTTATAATACTTCAGTTTCTTACATTCTACGTCCAGAGTTCCTCCTAAGACAATCTCTGAGAGACAGATGTTTAGAGCTTTTTCTGTAAGTGGACTCTCTTGCCACATAATCCTTGACCTGACTCATAAAAATAGAGCTGGTAAAACTTCTTACAAAAATAGGAATGGTTTATGTCAGCTTTTAAGAGCTTTAAGAAACATTGAAGGGTTTTTAGATTCCTGCCTAGTTAAATATATTTTTGTAAACATCCTAGAAATTTCTGTAGGTTTTTTTTTTCAGTCACTGAGAATATATTGAAAGGATCAATTCATTGTGTAGTACAGTATAAATCTTAACTGAAGAATTCAAATAAAATGACCTCAGTTTTCTTGCCTGCAAACAAAAAAGAAACACACTTCACATGGGGCTCTAACTCCTAAGTCCTATCAAACATGTTGGCAAGACAGATTTTCTTATCTATTGTGTGTGAAGGTCTGGCCCTACTTCCTTAGTGACTCACTTATTTGCTTATAGTCATAATTTGTTTTATTTTTGATTCACTTATTTATTCAACTGTTCTATGTGCTGGAAATTCACTGTTAAAAACAAAAAAAAAATACAGGGTTTTGTTCTTTTGGATCATACATTCTGGTAATGGCATTGAGGGACATAGATTCAGGGAGAAATTATAAGTATAAAAAAGTTCATTTTACACATGTTTTCTGAAACTGATAAAGTATCTTCTTTATTTGTATGATTAGAATCCATCATCATATAATCTAAAAGGAAAACATATTTTCTTTCCTATATGTCAACAACTTGATATATTTTTTAAATATTGTACATATTCAGTGGCTATGTTTGTCTAATAACCTTTAATAGGATTTTAGAAGAGAGCAGGGTCCTCAAGAATGGAACATACCATTATTATTTTACAGAAAGTATATGAGGAACAAAAGGCACAAAACACCAGTTGAAATGCTAGAGTCCATGGGATGGTTCAGGAGGGAGAAGCTTCCTCTAGCTATCTGAGTGAGCACGTGACAGCATTATGGTTTTTGAGGATGTAAGGTTAACTGTACTTTACAAAAATGACCACAGCAATATATCTCATGTCCCATGCTCTTTTAGAACTTTGATAGTCTTCTGATCAAAAAGTGAAGTCTGAATGCTGTACCTCAAATAGAGATCGGATATGGTGACACCCATTATGTGGTACAGGCGACTCTTCATGGGTTCCATGGTGAGAACACAAAAGGTGATAGAGCTTCTAGCTGGCTCTCTTTCTTTCCTGGGCACATGAGCTTGAGATCCATGAGTTTCAATCTAGATGTCCATCTGTTGTGAAATCTCCATATTGAAGAAAACACATGACAATATAAAGAGATGTTCTGGCAGCCTCATCTATTTCAGTTCACAGTTATTTGAGTCTTCATAGTATGGTTGATAGTATGAACCACTAGATGTATAAGTGACAAAACCATCCCCAGTCTTTCAGCTGACCCAGCTGATGTCATGTAGAACAGAGATAAGCTATCTTCCCAGAATCCTGCCCAAATTGCAAATTAGAGAGCAAAACAAATGGTTCAAGCTACTGAGATTCATGTTGACTTGATATGCAGTATGGAAAGTAAAACCCTTACAAGGTACAGATCAATAAAGAGCACCACGTGGCATGTTTTAGAAACGATATATCCCATAAAACAGTCGAGATAGTTAGATACCTGCCTATTGACTATTGATTCTGCTAGTTGCTCAAACACACACACAAAATACACCCAAACCTGAGATTTCTAGGATGATTTTTTTCTTCTGAATAGTCATCTTTCATAATAGTAAGAAAGTAAGAAATATAAAATAATATTGCTTTCAATTTATTGTCCTTGTGTCCTTTTTTGGGGCAAAATTCAAACAATCTACCAACGATATTTCTCAAACATTTGTGCTCTGTAGGTCATAAACTGGTTAAGAATAAAAAGAGTAGTGAATAGAGCAAATTAAATCACTTGGCTCTAATCTTCACTCTCCTTCAATCCACACTTCATCACATAACTTTCTAGCATCAGTCAACTCATTGTGGACAAGAAGAGCTTGTCTCAATTCTGAACTTCACTTTATGACTCATGGCCAATAAATGCTGGTAGACTTGAAGCCATGCAGAGGCTTCAAAACACCTTCAGCTTGTTCTTTTGTGTTTCTGCCATTCCATTAAAATATGCCTGAAATTACATGTCTCAGTCAGATGACAATCAGCCAACCCAGGCATGGAACTTAGCCTAGCAGGATGGAAACAACACCCAACCAAAGTCAATCGAAATCTCTTAATCCAGACTCATGTGGTGATCAAAAGCTTACTGTTGAAATATGGTGAGTCTGGAACCATTATTACACAGCACTGATGAAATTAATAATGTATGTTTTTAAATGTCTATAAGTTGGAAAGAAAGTTATGCAGGGGTAAAAATGGAATTTTTACTTACATAATAATTCAGCAAATGCCTTTTTGGTGTCTATACTTATATTCCAGATACCAGAAAAGACCTTACAGTGTAATAAGAAGCATAGTGGTGTCAAAGAAAGGTTAGCTCACTCAGGATTTAGAAAACACCAGAAGGTGAAATTTAACAGGTCTGAAATAATGGCAGGAAACTTCAAAAGAAATAAAGAAGGAAGCATAACGGATATACTATGAAAGGAAAGAAACTGAATTATATAAAATGTTCAATTAAAATCACAAAAGGCAGGAAAGGAATGAAAGACAAAAATAGGAACAAAGTCATAGGTTGTCAGAGTGGATCAAAAAACAATGCAATTATATACTGTCTACAAGCAACCAACTTTAAATGTAAGGATGCATATAGATAAATGGAAAAAAAAATACACTATAATAACATCATGCAGAAGAAAGCAGCAATAGCTATATTGATTTTAGAGAAGACTTCAAAGTAAGAGTTATTAAGAATAAAGGAGAGCTTTAAATAGTGATGAAGGGGTCACTTCTTCAAGAACACATAACAATTGTTAATGTGTACATGTCTAAAAATAGAGATCAAAATACATGAGGGAAAAACTGATAGGACTGCGGGGAGAAATAGATGAATCCACTGTCATAGCTGGAGACGTGAACACTTCTGTCAGAAATGGACAGACCCAGCAGGCAGAAAATCAGTAAAGACAGAGTTGAATTCAATAACACCAACAATTAACAAGATAGAATGGGCATTCTACAAACTACCTTATCCAACAACAGCAGGGTAAACATTCTTCTCAAACTCACATGACACCACTCACAACTTTGCAAGTTAGACTACTTCCTTGTTAACACACCTTAACAAGTTTAAAAGAATAGAAATCATACAATGTCTGCTCTCAGACTACAATGGAATTTAACTAAAAATGAATAAGAGAAAAATACCTGGAAAAACCCCCAAATATGTGGAGATGGAATAACACACTACTACATAAGACATGGGTCACAGAAGAATCTCAAGGAAAATTTAACATATTTTTAAGTAAATGAAAATTGAAAACACAATATATTAAAATTTGTGGGATTCAACGAAAGTCGCGCTTAGAGGGAAATCTATGACACAGTAGTCATATATTTAAAAAGAAGAAAGATCTAAAATCAGTCACCTAAGTTTCCACCTTAACAAAGTGGAGAAAGAAGAGTAAATTAAAACCAAAGTAAGAGGAGGAAAAAAGAAGAAAAAGAAGAAATAGAGCAGGTAGCAGTGAAAATGAACACAGCAAATCAATAGAGAAAACTCACACTACCAAAAGCTGGTTCTTTGAAAAGATAAATAAAATTGATACACCTCTTGACAAGCTAACTAAGATAAAAAGAGACAGGACACAAATTGCTAATATCAGAAATGAAAGAGGGGACATCACCACAGATCTCATGGACATTAAAAGTATAATAAAGGAATATTATGAACAACTATACACTCATAAATTGGACAACCTAGATTCAATGGATCAATTACTTTAAATATCCAACCTGCTAAAACTCATACAAAAAAATAGACAGTCTGAATAGGCCTCTATCTATCAGAGAACTTGAATTTTGTTAGTTCCCAGGGCAAGAAAAATAACATTAAATGAGATTTGAGTTGTTACCACAAGCATAGACATTGAAGGGATTTCGACTCCATGTTGTTGTTTTTAAATGGATTTTAGTTTTTAGATCAACTTTAGTTTCATAGAAATATTGAGTGGAACATACAGAGTTCCCATATATCCCTCAGTCACACATGCATATCTCCCCACTATCAACATCCTGCAAGAGAGTGATGTTTTTGGTACAATTGATGAACCTACATTAACAAATCATTATCACTCCAAATGTATAGTTTATATGAAACTTAACTCTTGGTGTTGTGCCTTCTGTGAGTTTGGACAAATGTATAATGGCGTGTATCTACCATTATACTACTATACAGAGTGTTTTCACTACTCTAAAATTTGTGTGTCCCACCAATTTTTCTGTCTTCCCCATTAATGCCTGACAACCAATCTTCTGGTTGCCTGATCTTTTCTCTGTTTTCATAGTTTTGTCTTTTCCAGAATGTCATATAGTTGGAATTACACAGTATGTAGGTTTTTAAGGTTGGCTTCTTTCAATGAGTAATATACATTTAAGATTCCTTCATGTCTTTTCATGGCCTGACAACTCATTTCTTTTTAAGTTTAAATAATATTCCATCGCATGGATATACCACAGTTTATTCATCCATTTACCTACATAAGAGCATTTAGATTGCTTGCAAGTTTTAGTGATTACCTGTTGTAAACATCTATGTATAAGTTTTTGTGTGGACATAATTTTTAGCTCATTCTGAAAACCACAAGGAATGATATTGCTGACTATATGTAAGAGCATATTAAGTTTTGTAAGAAACTATCAAATTGTGTTTCAAAGTGGCTGTATCCCTTTGCATTTCCACCAGTGATAAACAAGAATATCGATTGTTTCATATATTCACCAGCATTTGATGCTTCCATTGTTTTTAGATTTTGTCCATGCTAATATGTGTATGGGGGATTCTCACCATTGTTTAGTTTGCAATTCTCTAATAACATACGATGAGCATCTTTTCATATGCCTATTTACTAAAGGTATATCTTATTTGGTGAGGTATCTGTTCAGGTCATCTATTCATTTTTTAATCAGGCTGAATTTTTTTAATTGGTGACTTTTATGAGGTCTTTGTATATTTTGTATAACAGTTCTTTATCACATATGCATTTGCAAATATTTCCTCCCAGTCTGTGGCTTGTCTTGACATTGTCTCTCTCAGAGCAGACATTTTTAATTTTAATGAAATCTAGTTTATCAATTATTTATTTCATGGATTGTGCCTTTGTTGTTGTGATTCCATATTTTTTAACAAGACTTTCTCATCCCAGAATTAACTGGAAAGCTGAAGCAATATGGTTTAAATTCTTGCCATACAGTGACGTTTTATGTGGAGAAAAAGAGAACTGAAGAGGTTTCAAAAGAAATAATAATCATAATTATAGTAAACATTTGTTCGGTACACATTAAGTTTCTAGAAAACATCTAACACCTGTACATTTAATATTGGATTTAATCCTCACCATAATTATACATGTATGGTACTATAACAGAATAATCATTTTATAAATTAGGAATATGAAACTCACAAAGATTAATAGCATTCTCAAGTTTACACAGCTGGTTAGCATTAGAGCCAGCATTCCAACCCAGGAAGATCCAGGATTCCAACCCAGTCAAGGTTCTATAACACCAGCAGGTATATTCACTTCACTACCTCAAGAAATTTCCTAGAGAACTATGAACAAGTGTTCAGGCTCACAAGATGGTGGTACGATTATAATGCAGCAAGAAATGGTTTCAGTGGTTTAAGGAGATGAGGCAGAAGTCCTCTTCAGTTCTAGTTTAGAGCCCAAGTTCCTTGGAGCTTCTCTGCTCTCCTACCTTCTTATCATTTAATTATCAGAAGCCTTGGTTAATCATTAATTATGCACCATCAATTATGCTTACATTATCGTTTCAAATAGATACAATACCTGATTGATTTGACTAAAATAACCCCCTTGTTTCATTGCCAATTTGCATACATTCACATGCAATGAGGTATTGCACAGTGATTCATTAGGCACCAAAAACAGCGGCAACAACCTGAACAACGGGAGGCTCAGTTTCACAAATTATTGCCATTTTCATCAAGAAAGGAATTCCATTAAAACCGACTTTCCTTAGTTTGGAACTGCGATGGAGAGTTTGCAAGTTTAAGCTACCAGAGGTTTTGTGGGCAGACACTCAAAGGAAACACCTACTCATGACCACTGGCAAGACATATGTCGTGCAAGTAATTGATTGAAACTCTCTCCTGTGCTGGCCCAGGGCTTTAATGGCAAGGCAATGGATTTCCATGCTGGTGCTCTCATTTCAGAGATGGCTGTCTGAATACGATCCCCAAGTCCAGGGAGTTGAATGATTCACTTCTCCCACTAACCGGAGGTGAGATTTTGGTTGAAGGTGAGTGAGGTGAGCTACCAAATCTACTTGGTCTATTTTCCTTTGCTTTCTTGATAATAGCGTAACATTTATAACTGGCTACTATGTGCTAGGCATGCATTAGAAACCAGACATAATTTATTCACATTTAATACAACAACCTTAAGAAGTTTATAAAGCTATCATATTTTTAGAGGTCACTAATTTAGCAAATGACAACGTTGTGAGAGATCCTAAATCTAATGGCCTCAGATTTCTTCTATATTATATTCCAGGGCCTGTAATTATTTAACTACCTTCTAGTAGTTAATTACCTAGTTAAATAGTTAATACTTAAATAAATACTTAAATACCTAGTTACATAGTTAATAGTTAAATACCTAGAGGTATTGTTATTCATATTAAAAGGCACACATTTTTAAAAGCATATTAAGGCATATTCTTCTATTTTTAGTGGGACTCTATTATTTAAACCACTACTGAGTTAGAGTTGGTTTTAGGCAAAACAGGACTATGGACTTTTCTGGATTTCTTTCTGTCAGACTTTTTTTTTAAAGAATGTTTTTTAAATGTTCATTTAATTTTGACAGAGAGAGACAGAATGTGAGCAGGGAGAGGCAGAGACAGAGAGAGACAGAATCTGAAGCAGGCTCCAGGCTCTGAGCCGTCAGCACAGAACCCTATGCGGATATCGAACCCATGAACCGAAACATCATGACCTGAGCTGAACTTGGATGTTTAACCAACTCTTTCTGCTGGATTTTAATAACAATATATATTTTTATGGTTCTACAGGCTCCAAAGAACATCAAAGCTATAAAGTTGCATTATCTCTATGACCTTCTTGGAATTTAGGTAGCAATTCAATCCTCATTTTATAGATTTGAAAATCCAAAAATGAACTTGCCCCAAATTCTAAAAGTCATTTTAAAAAAGGAATTAAATAAAAGACCTCTAATTCTCAAGGCTATCCCCTTTCTTTTATATTTTATTGCTTTTATTCCACTCCCCCATCCCTTTTTCTCTTTAATTTCAGGTGACCAGTATGCTCAAATGGCTCCTGACTCTCCAGAGTATTTACACAAGGATACTTTAGTACCTGCAGATGACAGTGAGGGTCATAGGTTAAGCCAGTTTTCTATGAAATCCCCTGACTTATTCAAAGGTCTCTTCCCTGAGGCTCATCTTCTCAAGATATTTTTTTTTTCAGATTGTTCTTACTTTTCACCTGAAAGCTCATGTGCCATTATAAGTTCTGAACACTGAGAAACAGGCACCTAGTTTCATCCACTATCCACCATTCACCCGTTGTTTTTGTTTTTTGTTGTTTTTTTTTGGGGGGGGGGCATTTTCACTTTATCTCTGACTAATTCCCACTGTAAAGCAGAGTGACGTGTAGGCAATGGCCACAATAACTTAAAAAGTTAACAAAAATCTCAGTAAGTTTAAAATCCCCAATATGTTGAGGGAATAATAGTATACGTTTGAAATAGCACACAAGAAGTAATGAAACACAAAAAAGGAACATGCATCAAGACCTGATGACATAAAAGGTAGCCAGTAATTGGAAAGAATACATATACAATTATTAAAATAAAAAGCATGCACAATAGCTACAATAACAGCTAGCCTAGGCGTAGTTAGAGTGTATTTGTAAACTGGAAAACAGTTTATGATCCATTGTCTATGTTGATTACAGAACAAGAAAATACTAGATGACGAGTCTTAACAAAAGGCAAAACTTTGGAGTCTACCAGAACATCTTTTTCTTAGTAAGATCTTCTCTTGTATGTTGAGCATGTAGACAAGTCCATATGCTATTTTACGGTTTTGCAACCTTCATTTGGTTATTAAAACATTTTAGTCAGAACTGCTAATTTCAAATGCAAGGCCGAATCCAATCCCAGAATTTCCCCCATTCTTGATGATAACACAGTGGTTCTGAAAATAAACCTTCTCTTTTTTACTGGCCTCTGGAGGAGTGTTGATGCTATAGCAATATGGAAAAGAAGGCATGGTTGATGAGATTGTTCTAACCTTAAGAAAATGCAAGAGTCCCAAGTCACATGCTTGACTTTGAATTTCACGGGAGTCTACTATTGGGAATGAAATGATTTTCTATGCCTACTTGGGCACTTGCTCGTATGCAGTGTGGGGCAACTGTCGCCCTGCTAATAGAGGGTTCCTTCAACTGTAAAGTAGTATTTCTAATAAGTATTTCTAGCCGTGACATATTGGCTAATAGTTGTTTATTAATTGAGATTATACCCTTTTACACTGGAGATGTGAAAGTAATCCTACCTTACAACATAATAGATTTCTATTTCACTTGTGTCTTTAGTTTTTTTTTTGGAAATCATATAATTTTAATCTCAAATATTCACTAATGGAACAAAATCTCTGCATGAAGCCCATTTTGGTATCAAAAATATCCACCCCTGACCATATTCTTGCTGATTTGACTTCTTGGTTACAACCATTTAATGATAATAGAATGAGAAGTGAAGAGGAAATTAGTTATATAACACCATCGAAAATATTTCAGTGGTAATGTTTTAAATATTTAATAGATATGAATTACCATTACATGCTCTAAAATATTGGAAATGTACAAAAAGAAGCTTTGTTCTCTTTAAGTGCATTCAGGAAAAAGTCATTTAGATTAAAAAAGTTATATTCCCAGGAGGAAAATCATAGAATTTTGAGATTCTTATGCCTCCACCTATTATGTAGTTACTTATTAAGTAACAGGTTTTTTTAGGAATAAAATGTTATTGTTATTCATTCCAACCAATTGGACTGAAAGTATTATCAATTTTCAAAAGTACAGTGCTGAGTTTGTACCGGTTTTACAAATGGTTTATTCTTTTGTTAAAATGTTTGTTCTGGATCGCTTCTCGGCCTTTTGGCTAAGATCAAGTGTAAAATGTTTGTTCTGGGGCGCCTGGGTGGCGCAGTCGGTTAAGCGTCCGACTTCAGCCAGGTCACGATCTCGCGGTCCGTGAGTTCGAGCCCCGCGTCGGGCTCTGGGCTGATGGCTCAGAGCCTGGAGCCTGTTTCCGATTCTGTGTCTCCCTCTCTCTCTGCCCCTCCCCCGTTCATGCTCTGTCTCTCTCTGTCCCAAAAATAAATAAACGTTGAAAAAAAATGTTTGTTTTTTCTTACTGTAAGAAGCAATTGTATTCTGAAATAAATATTACAGTGTTCTTAGCAATGTTACAAGTATATCAGTGCTTCTTAATGTAGATTACTTTAAGTACCATTTATATATTGTCTCATATAAATGTCATCTGATTTCTGCTTCATTATGTCTAAGATATGGTAACTGAGAAGATACTATCAGGTCATTTGTTTTTACTCCTACTATGGGATTGCTAATATTTTAAAAAGTTAGTTGCAGTTAAAAGTTTTATCTGTCCTTTGATTTATATAATGTAAGTCAGGGCAATGCAATTTGGCACAAGATTGAGATTCACTGTGAAATTATACTCATCATTTGAGGCCCAGACTGAATCACATCGCTGCTAGAGGCATTTATCTTATTAAATTCATGGCATACAAAGTTCAGAATAAACCTTAGAACTCATCATGTCATACCCCTAGACCAGAATTTCTCAAATGCTTTTGTATCAACCTTCCATCAGCAGCTCATCTCAAAATCACCCATAAAATCACACTCTTAAAAGGGTGAAGCCCAGAAATCTGAATTTAGATTGGCACTCCAAGAAATATTATGCATTATAAAATTGTCAAACCACCACTCCAGCTGGGCTTGAAGTCCTTCTTTGACAACTTTTCCAATGGTTGAATATCTTTGGAGGAAAAAAAAAAGTGCCACGACACTACACTCAAATGATGCTCATAATCTAGGTAGTTCTATTGTAAATATAAATATACTTTATACTTTGTCAAACTCTGTTGCTTCCACGTGTGTCAGCTTTCTAAAACTACAATGAAACTTCTAATTTTTCAAGCACATTTTAACAATTGATGTAATATTAGTTGGTTATATCCTTGCATTCTTCAGTTTGAATGGATACTTTTCTCCCTCTCTCATGACACCATTTCAGGCTTCCTAACTCCATGACCATACAGACTTTTTAATATTCTGGAGCATAGTTTTATGCTACTCTGCATGCAGAGGGTACAAAATGGAACACAATCTTTTCAATGATAGGATGGGTCTCACAAATTAAAGGAAATGATAAATAAATATAGAAATAGAATTTAAGAGGAAATTAACATCTCTGAAATGCTGTGTCACTAGCATTGCTAAGTTCTAAATATTCATCATTTTATGCAAACCTGTGCTAAACATAAGAGGCAGGGAATTTCTTATTAAATGATTTTTCATATTTTTCTTGATATCAAACCTGAAACTAGGGTTGCACTGTTATTCAAAACCTGGTCTATTTGTCACCAGCGCTTGTGTTTGCTTTCTACATACTATGCTTATAAAGGGATTTATTATTATCTTTTTCTTAAACAATGAAAGTTCTGTTGACCTCAAGGGTATCTGTATTTGTTCAGAAACATGTGAGCAGTATCACTTTTAAACATATAAAAGAATGAAATCTCATGATATCTAATTAAAATAAGCAATACTAAGATTACTAAATTTATTATAAGGACTAATTGTTTAAGGCCTTAAAGTTAAGGACAAGATCCAAAAAGCTTCTGGGAGTATAAACAGAGCATGTACAAAAAAAAAAAAAAAAGAAATAGAATGTCTTCAGGATCCCCAGCAATAACATTGGGAATAGAATAGTTTCTACATTTTGACTGAAAATACAGAAAAAGGAATAATGGGTCCTGGGATGTTATGTAAGACAAATTGAGAATTGAGAAAAGAAAATAATACTTTATAACTACATTGAGAGAAATGTGGTTAGGTGGTTAGGTTTCTTCCTTCCTTTTTTTTTTTCTTTCCTTCTTTCTGTTCCTTCCTCCCTTCCTTTCTTTCTTTTTCTTTTTTCTTTTTTTTTTTTTAATTTCTTTCCTTTTAAAATTGAACAAGAAAAGTAAGTTACTAACAAGGAAAGCAAATATTAACTTCAAGGAAATAATAATAGAAGCAAAATAAATTTTCATAAAAATAAAATCTATATTTTATTATACATGGCTCATGTACAAGCAACCTGTCTGTTTCCTAATGTATTCAGTGTTTAATATTGATAGAGGTAAAATTTGCAATATAAAGATATTTGAAAAAATAGAGATGTGATTGTGTTTATGTGTGTTTGAGCAAGGTCAATGAAACTCATCTTCGGTAAGAAAAATTTCACAGATAATTTTCTAAAAGGAAATTTTAAAAGCATTTAAAATGCAGTTTATTTTTTATTTTTTAAATATACTTTATTGTCAAATTGGCAAACATCCAGTATGTACAGTGTGCTCTTGGCTTTGGAGGTAGGTTCCTGTGGTCCATTGCTTACATACAACACTCAGTGCTCATCCCAACAAGTGCCCTCCTCAATGTTCATCACCCATTTTTTTCTCTACCCCCCACATCTACCCTCAGTTTGTTCTCAGTACTTAAGAGTTTCTTATAGTTTGTCTCCCTCCCTCTCTGTTTATGACTATTTTTTCCCCTTCCTTTCCCCCATAGTCTTCTGTTAAGGTTCTCAAGTTCCAAGTGAAAGTTTTCAAGTGAAAACATATGATATCTGTCCTTCTCTGACTGACTTGTTTCACACAGCATAATACCTTCCAGTTCCATCCATGTTGCTGCAAATAGCATGATTTCATTCTTTCTCATTGCCAAGTAGTACTCCATCGTATATATAAACCGTATCTTCTTTATACATTCATCAGTTGATGGACATTTAGGCTCTTTTCATAATTTGACTATTGTTGAAAGTGCTGCTATAAACATTGGGGTACATGTGCCCCTATGAATCAGCACTCCTGTATCCTTTGGATAAATTCCCAGATTGCTGGGTCTTTGTCCCTGAGATCAGTGACACAACAGGGATTTCCACTTTTACCACTATTGTTTAACATAGGGTTGGAAGTCCTAGAATCAGCAATTAGACAACAAAATGAAATAAAAGGCAACAAAATTGGCAAAGAAGGAGTCAAATTGACACTTTTTGCAGACAACATTATATTTTACATGGAAAACCTGAAAGACTCCATCAAAAGGCTACTAGAGCTGATACATGAATTCAGCAAAGTTGCAGGGTACAAAATCTATGTACAGAAATCGGTTGCATTTCTATACACCGATAACGAAGCAAAAGATAAATCAAGAAACTGATCTCATTCACAATTGCAGCAAGAACTATAAAATACCTAAGAATAAACCTAACCAAAGATGTAAAAGATCTGTATGCTGAAAACTTTAGAAAGCCTATGAAGGAAATTGAAGTAGATACAAAGAAATAGAAAAAACATTCCGTGCTCATGGATTGGAAGAATAAATATTGCTAAAAGTCAATACTGTCTAAAGCAATCTACACATTCAATGCAATCCCAAACAAAATTGCACCGGCATTCTTCTCAAAGCTAGAACAAACAATCCTAAAGTTTGTATGGAATCAAAAAAGACCCTGAGTAGCCAAAGTAATATTGAAAAAGAAAACCAAAGTGGGAGGCATCAGAATCCCAGACTTTAACCTCTACTACAAAGCTGTCATCATCAAGACAGTATGGTACTGGCACAAAAAAACAGACACATAGATGAATGGAATAGAAGACCCAGAATTGGACCCACAAATGTGTGGCCAACTAGTCTTTGACAAAGCAGGAAAGAGTATCCAATGGAACAAAGACAGTATCTTTAGCAACTGGTGCTGGGAGAACTGGACCGCCAAATGCAGAAGAATGAAACTAGACAGCTTTTTTACACCACACACACACACACACACACACACACACACACACAAAACCTCAAAATGGATGAAAGATCTAAATCTGAGACAGGAAACCATCAAAACCCTAGAGGAGAAAGCAGGCAACAACCTTTCTGACCTTAGCCACAGCAAATTCTTGCTCGACACATCTCCAAAGGCAAGGGAATTAAAAATGCATTTTAAAAGTATACTGTTTTCTTTCAATTTCAGCTCCAATATATAAAGAGCTTGGAAGCCATCACTCCCACTCTTACATTAAGAAAAAGCTGATGTGGTGTCTGCGTGGCTCAGTCAGTTGAGCATCAGACCTTGGCTCAGGTCATGATCTCACATTTCTTGGGTTTGAGCCCCACGTGAGACCCTGTGCTGATAGCCAGAGCCTGGAGCTTGCTTCATATTCTGTGTCTCCCTCTCTCTCTGCCCATGTCTCCCTCTCTCTCTGCCCCTGCCCCACTGACACTCTCTGTGTGTCTCTCTCTAAAATTAAAAGTTTAAAAAAATGAAAAAAATAAAAAGATGAAAAAAACTGATAATTAATGACTTTTACAGAATTCATGAAATAACTGAGGTCCAGTGCAAACTGTCACCCTAAAATGTAGAGAGGCAGGTGATTCCAGAGAATCATAGCTGCTTGCTTCTTACCTGGACCAGAGACACTAGAACCATAAATTGATAGGAATGCTTGAGTGTAGACTAGTTTTGTAGACAAAACAAAACTCCTGGTGACTGCAGTGTTTTTTGTGTGTATGTGGTTGATTGTAGATGGGGCAGGGGAGAGTTTTACCTCCAGGAACCACCCCAGGTGGTTTGACTCATGAAAAGAGTCAAAAAAGATTGCCTCAAATCTCTGTCAATTTCAGGGAAGGAATAACCACTGGGAAATACACATACAAGATTATACACATAAAATACCTTCCAGAAAATAGGAACAGAAGGAACATTTTCTAAGACATCTTATAAAACTACCACCATATGTAATGTAAAAAGGCCAAAGAAGAAAAATCATATGATTGTATCAATCACTATAGAAAAAAAAAAAAAAAAAACATTTGACACAATCCAGCATTCATTCAGGATAAAAACAATCAATATACAAGAATTTGAGGGGAGCTTTCTCAATTGTATAGAGCACACACACAAAAAAAACCTACAGTTAATAAATTTAGTGGTGAGAAACAATTCTTTCACCTTAAAATCACAATGAATCAATAATATCTTTTCTTATCAATCATATTCAGCAACATACTAGAATTCTTAGCTAGTACGATAAGCAAGAAAAAATAAAGCAATACATATAATATATATTTTATATGTAAAATATATAAAAAAAATTTCTATATATCATATATATACATATATATGGAAGAAAGGAAGAAACAAAGTTATCTTTTTTCATAGGTGGTATCAATATGTAGAAAATCCCAGAGAATCCACAAAAATAAAGAAATAAAACCTCCTCAAATAAGTTACTACAGCAAAGATACAGGATGCATGGCTAATATACAAGAGTCAATTGTTTTCCTGTATATCAGCAACGAAAACCTGGAAATTTGAAATTATTGAAATTTTTGAAATATAATTTATGATGAACTCCCCCTTTAAAAAATAAATATTTAGGTATAAATCTGACACAATATTTACGAGACTTGCATGCAGATTCCTACATATTCCGTATTGTTAAATAAGATGTCAATTCTCAACTTGATGAATAGATTTAGTGCAATTCCAATAAAATCCCAAGAAGCTAATCTATGCATATCCACAAATGTATTACAAAGGGTACAGGGGAGGGACCTAGGAAAACTACACAATACCGAACTAGAGGAATCAAGTTGGAGAAGTTATACAACCTGATTTCAAAATTTATCACAAAGCTAAAATAAAACAGCATAGAATTTGTCCAAGAATATAAGCATAGAACAGAGTCCAGAAGATCCGCATAAATATAGTAAATGGCATCCTACATAAAAGCAAAGGCAATTCAATGGAGAAGAAATAGGCTTTTCAATAAATGGTTCTGATACATATGCAAGAAAAATAAAGCCATATAGAGACCTTATATGTTTCATAAGAGTAACTCATGATGAATCATGGATGAAAATGTGAAATGAAAATCTATAAAACTTCCAGAAGAAAAAAATAGAATATCTAAGTGAGATTCGCTTTGGCAGTGAGATTTTAGGTATGACACCAAAAGTATGACCAATGAAAGAACAATAAGTGGAACCATATTAAAATTAAAAATTCCTTCTCTTGTAATGTAAGAGAATGCAAATACAAGACACAGACAATAGAAAATATTTGCAAAACACATGTATGATAAAGGATTATCTCCAAAGTTTACAAACAGCTCTTAAAACAATACACGCCCCACTTTAAAAATGGACAGAAGATCTGAACAGAGACCTCACCAAAGAAGCTATGCATATAGCAAATGAGCATGTGAAAAGATGCTTAACGATGTATGTTAGGAAATTTACCAACTAAAGCAACATAATACTCTTATACAGCTTTAAAATGCCTATAATCCAAAAAACACTGGCAGTACAAGTTCTGAAGCAAAGATGCAAATCACCAGAAACTCACTTCTTGCTAATGGTTATGCAAAATCTTATAGCCACTTTGGAGACAGTTTGGCAGTTTATTACAAAGCTAAACATAGTCTTACCATATGATTCAGGAAATACACTCCAGAGCATTTACAAAACTTACTTGAAATCTTATGTCCACACAAACAAACTTCACGTGAATGTTTATAGTAACTTTACTCATAATCGTCAAAAAAGCTGGAGGTAACTAAGATGCTCTTCAACAAGTGAATGGATAAATAGAATGTAATACCCTTTGTAGAATGGATTAATATTCAGTGATTAAAATACAAGCAATCAAGCCATAAAAACACATTCATGAATGTTAAATACATATTGACCAGTGAAAGGAGCCAGTCTGAAAAGGAGATAGACCCTACAGTCTCAAATATATCACAGTTTGGAAACAGTAAAACTATCGTTTATGGCAAAAGGTTTAATGGTTACCAGGAATTTGGGGAAGGAGAGAAAGATTGAATAGAAGGAGCACATACTCTGCTTAGGTCTGTGAGTTTATCGGGAGTAATTCCGTAGTTCTAGACGCATGGTGGTATAAATTTGTTAAAATGCATAGAACTTCACCTTAAGATTATAATAAGATTGGAACTTCACGTATGCAAATTAAAGAAATCCCCTAAGAGGTTGGGAATCCCAGGCTGGGATGCAGAATGTGACACAAAAATCTATATTACACATGTATAAAACAACCTCTCCAAAATGGTGGAAGAAATGTTGACCTTTGTGACTTTGCCGATGAGTGGAGTATGAAAGATTAAAGGCAAAAGAAGCTATACATAAGCACTGTATTCTAGTTGATAAAGCTCTGTCACCTTGGCACACATGAACAAGTCTAGTACTGTCCTATATGTGTACTGGAATGGAACAGTTAAGTAAATGAACGGGGGATGTTGAGCCAGATTTCTCTTTGTGGGTTCAAAGATAAGCAAGGGGAAGAGGCTAGAAGGATCCCCTTTTTTCATAGATTAAAGGTGGAAACATCAGTGTGAACTCATGTTTAGCTTAATATAGGTATAGTTGGCTACTTGTACAAATATTTAGATATAAGACAGAGATAAGTACATAGACAGATTAGTCTCCACATAGATTTTCTTGCTCTGTCATCTGAGAGAACCTAGAAACACTAACAGTGCAGTAGCAAGGAGCACCCTAAGGGCACAAATCCAGGTTGATAACACTATTCTCCAATAAAAAGACTTAGATCTTGAAAAAAAATGGCTGATGCTAAGACAGGGGCAGAAAATATATAAGATGATCCTGGAACATCATCTTGGAGTGCCAGAAAGTAAAGACATACTGAACAATAAAACAAAACAAAGCAAAGAACAACAACACCAAAAATGTCCACATTGATGTCTAAAGGTCATGGCTGCACTGAAAGAGGTTCGATGGCCACGGTTGGAAAATTTGACAGAATACATCAAGTACTATTGAATTATACCACAAAGCACAAAATGAATATCTATAAATCATTCTGATATAAATAAATACTTAAACAAACAAATACATGGGAAAGAAGTAAATCTATGAAGAAAACTCCAATAGTTTATGTAGCTCTCCCTCAAAATAAAGCATCCCTCCCCAAACCTTAAGTGTATGCTGTATATAATCACTTCCTGCCCAAGAGTACAGTATGGAGAGGGAGGGCTTCCAGTAAAGAAACTGACTGCCTCAGCCAGATGGCCCAAGTCAACATCAACTGTGACAATTCAGGTTGATAGTATGTATTTTTTATGTGATGCGATGTGATTTTTTATTTTTGCGGTCTTCCTCCCCCAAACTCATAACCCAGTCTAATCATGAGAGAAACATCATAAAAATCCCAGCTGAGGTATATCCAACGAATTACCTGACCAGTACTACACAGAGTGGTCAAGGTCATTAAAACAGGGAAAGTCTCTGAAACCGGTACAGCCCAGAGGAGTTCACAACAACCTATGTCTAGACGTAATGCGATATTCTAGATGGGAGCTTGGAACAGAGAAAGGTCATTAGGCAATCCTAATGTATGAAGCTATAAACATGACATATGAATGTAAGATGTTACCAGTAAAGGAAACTAGGTGAGGGATATATGAGAACTTTCTGTACTACCCTTTCAACTTTTCTGTAAACCTAAAAGCATACTTAAAAAATGGATTGAATAACATTCATTTTCTAAAAAAAAATAATTGATGTTTATTTATTTTTGAAAGAAAGAGAGTGTGAGCAGGAGAGGGGCAGAGAGAGAAGGAGGCATAGAATCCAAAGTAGGCTCTAGTCTCTGAGCTGTCAGCACAGAGCCAGATGGGGGTCTCAAACTCAAGAACAGCAAGATCATGACCTGAGCTAATGTCAGACGCTTAACTGACTTAGCCACCCAGGTGCCCCTAAAAAAAAAAGCATTTTTCAAGGAAAATTCAGGTGAACAGAGAAGACATATCTCAAAATGCTTGCTTCTTAGGAGCAGGGATTCAGCTGTTGGGAATCGTAGGACAAAAGATAATGGCTTTCCTTTTTTTAAACTTGTAGTGGTTTCCAATAAAGTAAATTATGCACGTGACTTTCTCTGCAAAGAAGAAGAAGAAGGAAAAGAAGAAGAAGAGGAACAGAGGAGGAAGAGGAGGAAGAAGGAGAAAGGAAGGAGGGAGGAAGAGAGGAAGGGTAGGAGGAAAGGAGGGAGAAAAAGACAGGTTAATCTGCCTCAAATTGCCCAGGTTATAAGATAAAACTGGGGCTTAAACTGAATTCTTTCTGAAGCTAAAGCCCACAGGGTAGTCACTTTTGCTTCCTTTTTGTAAAAAAAAAAAAAAAAAAAAAAAAAAAAAAAGGATGAAATGGCTACAAGGGCAGCTAGGTATCTCTTGCTTAACTGTAAAAAATCTCATGTCTCATTCCTTCAGCAAATTTATTGAAAATGTATTCAGTGCCAGATGTTACTGAACCAAGTAACTCATTATGATTTTTAAAAGGGGCTTGGAACTTGCCTCAAATGTTTGCAAACAGTTAAGTCAATTCTACCTGCTCCGCCTTCCAGTATTTCTCTAAAACTAATCTTCAGTAACTTCATTTATCACACTCTTCTGTGTCACCTTTGAGTTTTGATTTGCAAGGCCAGATTTGGGGGTGGAACTTTAGTTGAAGTCGATGGAATGGGATTTAGTTACTCTACTAAAGAAAGTCTTGTCTGGAAGCATAGGAAGAAAATAACCTCTGTGTGAACAGAGTGAGAAAGTTCTTATTGCAAAGTGTAAAAGCTTCTCTGCACATCACTTTATTCACTGGAGAATAATGATGATGATGATGATGATTACTACTATTATTCATTTTTAGGTCAGGGCATAGTATTATTCTTTAAATGTTTGAATGTATTAAAACATTAAAAATGTATTACCCATGTAGCTAAGAAAGGGAATGGGCTGGGTTATCTCCCTTTCTCTTTTTTTTCCCTTTTCTTTTCTTTCTTTCTTTCTTTCTTTCTTTCTTTCTTTCTTTCTTTCTTTCTTTCTTTCTTTCTTCCTTCCTTCTTTAGTAGCCCAGAGGGATGGTACTAATTTTCTGTGTAATTATTTGAAGACTGAGTTAGAGAATTATCTTTTTCTTGATTCTTTTCTCCTGTTGTGTTTACAATTGAGAAGGTGAAAAATCTTTTTAATGAATTGTGTCTAGACTAGAAACAGTTCTAAAGATTGAAAGCCAGCCGCTGGGGTCAGTTTGGTTGTGGTGGTTGTTTTAGAACACAGGCTGGGTTTTCAGGGTCTACGCAAGCTTCCTCTGCAGTTATCAGTAGGGGAACAATGTCTCAACTATGAGTATTCATGAAAGTGCAGAAACAAAACGCCAATATTTGTTTACGTGGAAGGATATTATGAACAATATTTAGAAAAACAGTCTTTTGAATTTATCCCTATAACAACTAATAATATAGGAAAACTACAAAAAGACATCCTTCTTTTAAAATCACTAATAATTGCCTTTATTGTTTCAATTGATGTAAAGTGACATAAAAGCCAGTTTTTCCCTTCCAAATCCCATTTAAAATGTTAAAACTACCCCCAAATTACAGCATACATACAAAGTTACAATTAGGTGCACATAGGTTGTCTTTTTAATTTTAATTACACCATATTTATATAATCATTTTATCCCTTTTAAGTCAAAGCAGTTAGCATGTGAACTTGAGGGATTCTTTATATTATGCCATAGTAATCATCATATGTTACTGGATCATATCACATCATTTCACATGATTCATTGATGTTATAAGGAAAGCACCAGAACAAGAGTCAAATCGTTGATAGTTTCCCTGAACAATAGCTAAATCACCCCGGATAAGGTAGGTGCAAGATCTTTCAGAGTTTCAACATTCTTAAATATAAAATAGGAATGATAACATCTGTTCTGTATTTTCCAGGGTCACTCTCAATGACAAATTACATGTCAGAATTTTTTGTAATTCTAAGATACCAATTATTTTTAAGGAAAGATTATAATTAAATATTTGAAATATAGGCCATCACTCTATTATAACAGATTAAGCCTCTGCAAAGATTTAAATTTATTCATTTAAAAATATATAAAGTTTTATATGCCAATAAATTCATCTTTTATATATTAAGGCAAATTAAGAGGCCCTCAGAACTAAAGACAAATATGATTTTCTTAATTTAAAAGAAGACGACATTTGACTTGTGTACCAAGCAAGTCCTGTCAACAGAAGATTAATAACATGCATTATTTAAAGACGACTTAACTTGGGAATCACTTAGTAAATAAGAATGATACATCATTAATTTAACATGTATCAATTATGAATATTCTTTCAATGTTATTGAAGATACTTGATAACAATTTGCATAATCTTGTATTTTAAATACTAATTTTTATATTTTTGTTTACATGATCATTTTTCTTATTTCTACTTTGTGTATCTGAAAACTGAGCCCATTTTAACCTTTTTAATCACCTTAGAGGACAAATAATACATTATATATATGTCAGCGTAGAGGAGATTTATTACATAGGCTCTGAATTAGTATTTTTTTTAAGTTTGTTGATTTATTTTGAGAGAGAGAGAGAATCCCACATGGTCTCTGCACTGTCAGAGCAGAGCCCAGCACGAGGCTCCGTCTCAAGAGCTGTGAGATCATGACCTGAGCCAATATCAAGAGTGGGATTCCTAACCAACTGAGCCACCCAGGCCACTCTGAATTAGTATTTCTAACACATTATTTGTAAGTGCATTGCTAAAAAAGCAATCCTACAATAATTCTGCAGCAATATTCTCAGCTATTATCTTCTTCCTCTGTGACGAGTACGCTTTCACTTGAAATGTGACACTAAAACTTGATTCATTTCAGATCACACAATTCTAAGTTTACAGAAATTTAAATGAGAACTTGTTAGAAGCTTATCATTACTTATAAACCTACTTATAAATTCTGCAAAGCAGTTTTACAAATAATATCCTGGATGATTATTTAAAATAGTTAGCAAAACAAATTGTTTTGATTGACAGAAGCATAATTTGGAAGCAACCATGTACATGCAACAGTATCGATATACTAAGTATGAGTTGTTACTTATTAAAAATAAATTCCTTAAGGATGGACAACGATTAGTAACGTGCAATTTTAAAGGTCGTTATAAGTTTACATATACAACTATATATCTCTATATAGATATAATAAACGTAGTTAAAAATCAAACCAGCTCTCCTCCAAATAGATTCAGAAAGTGTTAGCAATGTACCTCTGTCTGTGTTGTTAAGTTGGAAAATTGTCAAAATCTCAAATATTTGCCTTACGCTTCGTTTTTATTTCTATAATTTGCTTAGTGTAAGATTAAGAAGTAAGATTTGTAATGCAGTAATAACATTTAATCCTATATACAACCCCGGGGCATCCCCTAACCATGGCAGGTAAGATATTCGTTACTAATGGTCCTGTAATAAGCCTCATAATTCTTATAAATACATGAAATTTGTTGTCATACACACACACACACACACACACACACACATATATATACATACATACATATACATATATAAAACTTACATTCTTTCATTGCAGTCTTAATTAAAATGATACTCTCATGGGAAAGCAGGTGTGTGTGGTTGGAGTCTTACAATGAATTAGAAAAACACCATGTTTTTCCAGGATGGATCCCTAAATAGAAGTCATGTCATACTGTTAGCTCATTACAGTCATGTTCTTAGTTTGGAATATTTCGAGATTTTTATTGTAGATCCATAAGCTATAGAGCCTACAGTGGCTAAGTGTTTCTACTGAAATGCACAGAAGACTAATGTATAAAATCAGGAGATCTGTGGATTCATTTCAGTGAAAACTATAATTAATAACCAGATCAGATATTTATTTGGGTCGGCAAAGAGCATCATTTTTTTTTCTTCTATACAAGCCAATGGGAATCCAGATGATACATGGTTGTTTGGAGATCATAAAATCAAAAGAAAGAGGTAATATTCACACTTATTCACATAATACTCACATTTTTAACAACATCAAACTTATATACCCTGTTGTAACCATCTTCAGTACAGAAATCTAGCTGTCAGGAAGAATAGGTCAGTTGGCCCATCAGGCATTCTTGGTCCTTAACACTGACAATGCTGGTCTTTGTGATTTTTTTTCTTCTCTGTCATTCATTCTCGTCTCATCAACTAACCTTTTAATTAACCATTCTACTAAGTGAAATAAAATACTTTCTATTATTTAAGTGCCAGCAATGTATTAGAAACCATTTTAAACACTTTATATAAATGATCTCATTAACCTGTAT
Organism: Prionailurus bengalensis; assembly: GCF_016509475.1. Classification (NCBI taxonomy): domain Eukaryota; kingdom Metazoa; phylum Chordata; class Mammalia; order Carnivora; family Felidae; genus Prionailurus; species Prionailurus bengalensis. Next base: position 183,274,911 of record NC_057344.1, on the reverse strand, counting down.
CACTATTTCTTTAAAAATCCAAAAGTTTACACATTAGGAAACTAAATTTTGAACCAGTGAATTAGCAATATTGGATTGAGATAGCTGGTAAGCAACGGATTTAGTACTCAAACCCAAATATGTTTGAATGCAAACTGTAAAACTTCATTCTCGATGGCTGCTTATTTCTCCTTATGATGGAGCAATCTTGCTTGCATTTTTATCTGCATTTTTGGGAGCGGAGCCCTTTCTCAGTTATTCACTAGTACAACCAACAGTCTTATTGCAGATGAAAAAAAAAACTTAGTTTCAAAAACGTCAAATAACTTGCTCCAGTTGCTCGGAGAATAAAGACCACCACGGACTTGAACCTGGATCCTCCATATCTAAAGCACATCTTTTTTGCACAGAAGATTACAATTCACTGGCTGAGCAAACGATGTCTTTGGAGTAGTCATTTCATTTGGAAGTTGCACTGGCTAAGTCCTTTATATAAAATCTGAAACCTCTCACCATCATCAAGAGCATGCAGTAAGTCAGTTCAGGGGATGCGTTTTTCTCCAGTTCATTTATCCCACAAATAAACCTGTGAAAGCTCTCATTTACCATTCCAGATAATCTTTTCGTTGGAATCTCTTACTATGAGAGCCCTTTCAATTATCACAGGGACGGCTGGAGATTTTCATTTGGGGCAAAATAACCTTTTACCTCTCACCTCAGCTCGTCAAAGCTACTTGCTATTGTTGGGATCTAAATTACCCAGGAGTGAAAAATTGTAGCAACAGCGGAAGAAAGGGTTCACTGGGAGGTCGAAACCTTTCTTTATCTGTTGTAGAGAAAAAGGTAGGTATTGTCGAGTAAAAAATTTACTTTGAAAGATGTTGGGGCAACCATGAAGTGGAATATAACATATCCTGTAAAATAATCTATTTGTCTTTTTTTAAACAAAGATAAATAGAAATGATATGCACATATGTTTGGTGTTCATTTATTTATTTTGAGAGAGACAGAGACAGAGACAAAGCAGGCGGGGAGGGGCAGAGAGAGAATTCCACACAGGCTCCACGCTGCCGGCACAGAGCCCAACATGGGGCTCGATCTCATGGATGCTGAGATCGTGAGGTGAGCAGAAGTCAAGAATCAGTCACCCCACATATGTGTATGTTTGCTTGAGTTGTCTGCATGGTAACTCTAATATTAGGTGAAACTTCTATGCACAGCATGTATTCAGATTCAATTTAATGTGAAATTAAGGAAGATTACAATCTGGGCATCAGTGAGGCAGGTTTATAATTGCAAGTCGCTTTACTAAATTCCCTCCTAAAATTTTTGATTAAAAATCCCTCCCCACATCCCTCCCCCCCACCAGCCCTAAAAAGCTAAGAAAATAAATTGATTCCTTATTAACAAAATTTACTCAGTGCTAAGCACAGTGCTCATAAATCGGTATAAAATGAATAAATGGGTAAACAAAAGGGTCATGGACAAATTGTTGACATCATTTATGATAGAGCATAAACAAAGAAGAAACAACTGTGGTGCCTGGGTGGCTCAGTCATTTGAGCATCAACTTCGGCTCAGGTCATGAACTCATGGTCTGTGAGTTCAAGTCCCGTGTCAGGCTCTGTGTAGACAGCTCAAAGCCTAGAGCCTACTCTGGATTCTGTGTCTCCCTCTGTCTCTCTGCCCCTCCCCTGCTTGTACCCTTTCTATAAAAAATAAATAAACATTAAAAAATATTTTTAAAAAATGAAGAAGAAACAATTGTCATCAAAAGTGTAAAACTTTTCCCCATTTTTTTTCCAGTCTGAGGACTTGAGTCCTTTAGAAGAGAGCGGAGACTGCTTCAGAAACAAAACCTCTATAAAATTGTTTTCAAGATATTAGGCCTGGCTAGTTTTTATTTCCACAAGCTTGGTTAAAATCATAGAATTGTTATTTCCAATTTTCAGTTGACTCTCCATTTTTTTTAATACATGATTCAATAAAAGTTTTGTTATCACCTAACATACTCACAGTGCCGTAGAGTTCAAGGTAATGGATTTGTCCTGTTATATTTGGAGGGCCCTTTTTCTTACATGAGTGATAGAAAGATTGGCCACGTTGCTTCAAATTCTTCTGTTGCGTATACCAATGCTTTCCGCACATCACACCTCACTCCATGGGATCTTGGCAATGTGGACTCTCTTCTGCTTTGATAATTCTGAATTTGCTAATAGTTATGGTATTTTGCATGTCTCACAGATGCAGTTGGTATTCTGCTTTTGAGTCCTCTCCAACCATAGATGTGTAAAAGTTTAAAACATGATTTACACTCAAACATCCTTAAAAGTACTTTTTTTCCCTTTTTTCTTACAAAGAGGACTTCATATAATCTTCACAGCAATTAAAAAATATGTATGCTGATTTTATTTTATAGAGGAGGGCACAACGCCTATTGTACCATAAGTGCTCAACAAGTCATTATTAAATGACTAAAGAAAGCTGAAAGAGTTAAGTGACTTTTCTAAGTTCACATAGAAAGTGAATGTCACTTTCATGTTCTAGTTTGGAAACTGAACCATCTAACTGTTTCTAACCTACCCTTGGAATATTGGGAAAGCATGTATTGAGCACAAGTTATCTGCTTGTGGAAGAAAAGTGCTCCGAATTCACTTGTGAGTCAGCTATTTTGCCTAAGGGCTCAGGCATCTTTGAGTTCACCTAGGCATGAAGACATGCTTTTTATTTACCTAGATAGTTGATTTATTAAGTGTTGTTGTTTTCTAATATTGTAGTATTGTTTTTTGTTGCCTTTTTAATAAAGCAGAGTAAGCAAGTAGAATTTCTGAATCATATTAATCTGATCTATTTTCTTGGAATAAGATTCTCAAATGATGGATCTTTAATTTTAACATGAATCACTCTGCTAGTCCTTCCTTACCTTTATGACTTAAAGACATTCATAATAGTTTCAGAGAGAGAGAGAGAGAGAGAGAGAGAGCAGGAGGGGCAGAAAGAGAGGGAGAGAGAGAGAATCCCACACAGGCTCTGCACTGTCAGTCCTAATGTCGGACTCAAACTCACAAATGGTGACATCATGAACTGAGACAAAAATCAAGAGTCAGACGCTTAACTGACTGAGCCACCCAGGCGCCCCTCAATATCCTTGCTTTAAATAATGGTATATGAGATCATTATATTCCTAAAAGAAATTATATAGATTGCAATGGACACTGAAGATTGTTCTCTTGGCATCAATTTTTCCTCCTTCCTTTGTGAATCTAGCCCTGCTCTGTATACCAGGTGCATCTGTAAAAACTGATCTCATCTCCACTTTGGGCATTAGGCTTAGTCTAGGCAAAGACAGTCAGCCTTGAATTCATCACCAAGTGACTCCTGAAGTCATAATGAAGGCAAGGGCCTATATTTCTCTGTCTCTTGACAAATATGACTCTTGTGATTATCTCTTGCTGTAGTACAAACACCCCCCAAATTTAATGATTCAAACAACCATTATTTATTTTCTTCATGAATCTGCAATTTGGACAAGGCTAGGTGACAATGCCATGCCTGTGTTCCATATGGCATTAGCTGGAGAAGGAATGGAAGACTAACTTCCAAGATGGTTTAGTCACAAGGATCGTAATATGGTGCTGGCTGCTCCCTAGGAACTTTGCTGGCAGCCCTCAGTTGCTTTTCACGTGGGGCTTGTTCCAAGGGCTGATTACGCTTTTAAATAATATAGTCACTGGCTTCCAAAACGTTCAAAGAGAGAGAGGTCAAAACTACCAGTCTTTTAAGGTCTGGTCCTGAAAGTTGGCACAGAATCCCTTCTGCCATATTCTATTGCTCAGTTAGTCAGGAAGCCCACTTAGATTCAAGAGGAGGTTACGTAGACTTCATCTCAAGATGGGAGGAAGGTCAAGTTATTCATGGTCATCTTTAATGTTACACAATGAATAAGAAAGCCTGACCATTGCTATCTTGCAATCAAGAGAGGAACAAGCTTTAAAATAAATTTAACCTACAGGATTCAGAGCTGAAAACAGAAAGGTCCTGGTTTCTTGAAAGCAGTGAGCCACTCACTCAACCTATCCTGGAACCTTCATTATGGCTAGGCTTCCATTTCTGTAAGACAATCAACGGATTCATTTTTAGAACAAATCTAAGTCAGGATATTTTTAAGTTGCTCTTTATAACATTCTAACTTATACAGAGTTATGGCAGGAGTTAGAAGACAATCTAAAGTTTTGACTGGTTTACAATAAAAAAACCTTATAGTTAAATCTCTGTACACCCAAAACTAATATAACACTGTATGTTCATTATATCTCAATTAAAAATTTAAAAATAAAAATAAAAGAGATACTACATTAATAAATTATAATTAAAATGGGAAAAGGAAGTATATGAACCATTAAAAGAAGAAGTACAAAACCCCCACTGACCCAATAGGGGTTAGGGGGGCTGAGCCTCCGAATACCCACACAGTTGAAAATCTCTGTATAACTTTTGACTACCCCAAAACTTAGCTACTAATAGCCTACTGTTGATCAGAAGCCTTACCAGTAACATAAACAATTGATTAACATATATTCTGTATATGTATTGTATACTATATTTTGTATATGTATGGTATACTATATCCTTGTAATAAAGTAAGCTAGGGCAAAATAAATACTATCCAGAAAATCAGAAGGAAAAGAAAATACATTTACAGTGCTGTACTATATTTACTGAATATGCGCAGTTCAAATGTGTGTTGTTCAAAGGCCAACCGTATTTAATATCTGTTTATTTCATATGAGTCGTACTAAATTAATTATTAAACATCAAAAGAACAACTGAAGTAACGTAATTAATAATATGTCAATTCTCTAGAGCCCAATGAAAATTCTTTTATTATCATGGGTGGATAGTCATAAATTACTTGATTTGTTTGTTCTACAACCTCTGTAGCAGATTTTTAACTACATACTAATTAATGTGCTAATGGGATTTGAACATTAATTGGTATCTTACAAAGTCTTGAGAATTATTTAAAAATTGTGATGCTATACAAGTCTTAGAAATAGTTGACTGATTTGTCACGTTATCAATCAAAAAAAATGTTAATATCAGAAAGTTCCAAATCTGCCATCAATAATAATTTGGGCCTAGTGTTATTATCATTAGTAAAAATTACTAAATTCCACAAAATTATTTTCTATTTGCGCATACTGATTTTTGTTAATTCCAGTTGTCTTATTGTCAAATGGAAATAATAGCCAGAGGAGCTATTAAGTTTATTTCCTTCCTTCTTTCCCCTTCCCCCTTCCTCCCTTCTCTCCTTCCTTCTTTTCTTCCTTCCTTCCTTCCTTCCTTCCTTCCTTCCTTCCTTCCTTTTTGAAAATTATTGACTTCTTGGTATAAAGAACTGAATCGATAGTATTGTTTATATCCCCTGAGATGGTGGTGTTAAAACTGTTTCTTTATAAGTATTATCTGAGGAATTTATGTGACAGAGTCAAACGCCACACCCCTCGAGATTCTACTTTGATGATTGTGGATGAAATCTGCAAATTTCAAATGTGTCTGAAATTAACAAGTGTCTGAGGTAACTCTGTGCAAGGATGACTCCTAGAGAAAAGACCTGGTTAGTGGTAAGAGGGGAATGGAATGAAAGGAAAAAGCAAGAAAAGAACTAAATGTAGATCCAAATATAACTAAACATAGATCAGTTAGCCCACAACTTGCCAAAAGTATAGGTTTTAATTCCTAATGATAACCATGAGATGCTGCAGTGTTTTATTTTATTTGTTTTTTTTTAATGTTTAATGTTTATCTATTTTTCAGAGAGTCAGAGACAAAGCATGAGAAGGGGAGGGGCAGGGAGAGAGAGGGAGACATAGATCCAAAGCAGGCTCAAACTCATGAACCATGAGAGATGATGACCTGAGCCAAAGCTGGATGCTTAGCTAACTGAGCACCCAGGCTCCAGAGATGCTACAATGTTTTAAATCATGTCCTAAATCATTAGATAAAAATTTGGTCAATATAATGTTTTTGCTACAGCATTCAAGTATGGTTGAAAAATTTTTAAAGAAAGGAAAAACATGATTTTGATGACACTTATCTGATACCAGAATAGTTTCTGAGAATGAAGTAACATATTATTTTTAAATTCATATTTGAAAAAACACAACATTGTCTATGCAATATACTGAAGTAGGGATGTGGCTTGGTAAAAATTATCCTTAAAATTTTTAAGTGACTCATAAAATAAAGTATGTATACATATAAAATCCTGAAAACAATAGTGTATAGAATAAAATGAGAGTACCAGCCTCATCCGCCACCATCCTCTTTATCCCCCCCCCCCCGTTTTCATTAAGTTGACTGAGTCAAAACTGTGTCATTTAAATACAGACTGTTATTTGGAACCCTAAAAGCAGTATTTTACTTCCTCGGAATGTAAATGTCCTCATTTTTAAAAATAAGGACTTTTATGGGATGGTTACTAATGTTTTAAATGACTCCTTCCTCTCTCTTCCTAACCCCCCACCCCCACACCCATACACATCCAATCACTACACTCTGATGTTCGTCACACACACACATACACACAGACACACACACTCAATCACATCCATCCAGAATTATTACGTTTGATATCACTTCAGAAGATTTGCATATAAGATAATTCAATCTATCCATATGTACAATCAGCTCTCTCAATGCCAACATCCTCATCATCATATGCAGATATTTGGAAACGACTGAACAACAAAATAAATATTCTGATTCTGTATTTCACATATTTTGCCAATGAAATCGATGAATTTGAATATAGGTTTCATATTGCTGAATCTATTAACTGACAATATGAGATAATCTTTTGTCTTCCCTCCAGTCCAAGTATTTAATGTTTCTTTGAGAAACAGAAGAGTTTTGGTACCAACACAGGGGCATTTCCTATACTGATGAATAAATCTGGAAATAATATGTGTTAAAAAGCTACTTTAGTCTCCATTGCAAAAATTAGGAAGAAAAAATAGTATTGACAGGGGAAATATAACAAAAAGCATGTAATAAATGTAAATATTATGCCAGTCACAATAGTGAACAGATATAGAATAAATGAAGTAATGCGAACTTACTACAATTTTGTCCTATAGACCCTGGTGATATCATTTTTACTGTACTAGATAAGAATCTAACACCACTGTATTTCTGAAAAAAAAAGTTATGGCCTCTTTGGTACTGTAAATTGACAAAATTTTCTTCTTTCAGTCAGAGTTTCATTACCAGCTTATGAAAGTATTATAACTTTGCATGTAGTAAATTTTAGACAAATAGATGATACTTCATAAAGGATAAGTTGGGATCGTATTTTACCAGGTGGTCTCGCGTGCAGAAAATATTCAGCATGCTGAGCACATGGAGAACATGTCCCTGCATAAATGGTGAACATTAGAATCGTTAACATTTAAAGAGGCAACTCTGGGGGGAAATAAGGAATGGAAGTTCAAAGGAAAGTTGGAGATTGAACAGTTTAGAAAATGTTCCTCTTCTTTTTACTCTTCCTTATTCTATCTCATCTCCATCTTCAAAACCTACTTCCTGAGGCTAACCGGTAGGGTGAGACTCTGATTAAAGCACATGATACTGAAGAATTAATACTCTGTAGACTTGACTCCCTCTCACGGTGCATTTACTTGCTGGGAGTGGTAAAATCTTTAATTCGGTGACCTTGGGGCCTGGCGTATCATACGCCAGGCTTCCATCGCTGGGCCAATCCCTCCCTTACACACATACACACATACACACATTAATTACTGCCTACAACGTCAGTCCTAACAAGTCACAAACGTTAACCTGTACCAGTTCAGCTTAGAGATATCAAAAGCTATCTATCCTTCATCTCCAGGTTCGATTGTAAGCACAAAATGCAACAGTGAAGTATCATCTCGGTGAATGTCTAGGAGGTTGTGTTGACTTATCAGCTTGTGTCAACTCAGCCTAAAAAGAGAACTGGGTCTAACACAGGAACGCCTGAAAATCGATTCCAGTGATGAAAAGCAAAAATACAAGTCTGTTTCTGAGCGAGCTAAGTTTAACGTTCCAACCAGGGAGATGTACTTCTACCCGGAACCCTATACCATCATGGAGTTCTTTTCCAAGGGAATGCGTTGTCGACAGCACCGTCATATTATTAGGACTTTTACGGCTAAACCCTGTTAAATTAATTCCAACACCCTGAGTTCTACCTGACAGTGGTTTTCGTTAGTGTGTAGCTCCTCAATATGAATAAATATAAGCATCATAAAGAATATTCCCTTCCACAGCCTTTCTCTTCAGTTAACTGGTCTCAAGATCTCCTCAGATTTTAAAATCAAGTATTAAGGATTCTATCTGGAAGAGAATCCCTGGAAGCTGGCCAGGGAATCCCTGGAAGCTGAGGCAGAAATCCTGTGCTCTACAACGATGGTTGACAAAATGAGATTTAGGATGTTGGAAAGCCACGAGTCCTCCCTGTATTTTTTTTTTCTCTGTAAAATATGAAAAAAAAAAATCTTGTCAGGCCCGTAAGAGTTGCTACAAGGTTTCCAAAAACAAAAAGTATTTGAAATGAATTTGAAACACATTATAATAAAAGATATTACCATTATCAAAATAATTACTGTTATTTGATAGGAGGTTTCTCCATCAGGGAATCTCTACTGAAAAGACTATAAGAAGTGACCTTAGATAAGCAATGACAAAGCGTATCTTATATAGCATTCTAAAAAGATGCTCAAACAGCCATGTTTCCACTTTCTAGAAAATACAATTTGACTATTTATTCAAACTCAATCTTGCCCTTTACTCATCTAATCCTGATAGGATTGTTTAATCTTGTGAAAATCTCACTTTCCAAACTTGATTTTTTAAAATTGGTATTTTCTTATTTAACGGCCCTCTCTTTCAGCCTTATTTATTAGTGTCCTTTTTTTTTTTCTCCCACCCCCAACCATTGGAGTGCCTAATCTGAGTCCCTTGTCCCTTGCCTTCTCGGTCTATACTCATTTCCCTAGGTGATTGCATTTAGGATTATAATTTCAAATACCATCAAACACTAATAAAAGTTTATCACACTCAAATATTTCTCTTCTCTTAATTCAATATAACCATATTCATTTGCCCACTGTACATCTCCAGTTGAGTGGATAACGGGCAACATAAAACTATTTTACTGAATCTCTAAAGCTTCATCCACTTCTCACGAACATACACAGTCACCCTCACCTCATTTGTTCAGTTTGCATGACCTAAAAACCAGGGAGTTATCTTTGATTTCTTTCTCCCTCAACACCCACACACATATATCCTCAGAATTAAGTAGAAATATTGATAATACCTGAGTTTTATGTCAGTGTTAGAAAAAAAAATGATAAAAATGGTTTGCAATGGACGGTATTGCGGAAAAATAATGTTGTTCTCTACTTGTATTCTACCAAGCCAAGCCTTCAATAAACTCCATGCGTATGAATCAAATAGATAATTGTTTGATGTCTGACTATAAATGCTTAAATGGAAGAAACAGCCTTTTGCTCACAACCCACAGTTAATTTATGCAATAGACATTTATTGTTAAGAGACTGTTGTACACATATTAATGGCCCATCAAAGATATCATGTCCTGATCCCCCAAATCTGTGAATATGTAACTCTACATGGTAGATGGGACTTTGCAGGTGTGATTAAGTTAAGGATCTTTTGAGGGAAAATTATCCAGGTGGGCCTAATACAATCACAATAGCCCAAAGAAGTGACAGACAGAAGGGTCAAAGTCAGACGAGGAGGTGTGATGAAAGAAGCAGGGGTTGAAATGACAAGAAGGAGACATGAGCCAAGGAATGTAGGCCATCCCTGGAAGCTGGGAAAGGCAAAGAACCAGGTTCCATCACCTTCAGAAGGAACACAGACCTTGATTTTAGGACTCCTGATCTTTAGAAACTTAAGATAATAAATCCATGTTTTTAGAACTGTGAAGGAATAAATTCATAGTATGTTAAGCCACTAAATGTGTGATAATTTGTCTCCACAATACAAAACAAAGAAACAAATAAAAAATTACTATTGATTCTGTGTGATGAGCCCAGTTCTAGGTGACAGAAATCCATAGATAAACAAAATAGAGGACCCTGTTCAATATTTTGCTCTAGGCTTGACATAAATTCAAGTCTCTTTTTACAACGACTTTACAAGGCAGCTATAATTAGACCCTTTTAATAGATGAAGAGACCGAGAGTCAGACTAATGTGTCACACAGCTAATAGGTGAGCCACCTGTCTCCAGAACCTGTGTTGTTTATACTCATTATCCACTTTACGTCTTCCAAACAATGAGAGAATACATGGTAGTGTAACGTAGGATTATGCACGAAAGAGCCATTTGCTGCCATATGGTTTGTTCGGCGATTATGGAGGGAGATAGGAGAAAAGAAAGCAAGTAAAGAGAAGAGGCTTAATTCGCATCAATGCATTTATACATCTGAAGAGTCAAAATGGAACTCACATAACACAAGATGAATCCGTCTATGTACCCAAATCCACTAAAAAATAAAACAAAACTTTTCCATTTTATTCAAATATTCTTTGGTAGGTAACTGCCCACAGGCACTAATTTCAGATTTTTGTTTGTGTTTTCTATGTGGCTTTTTATGTATGTTTCAAAAGACTAAGACAAAGCAGAAATGATGTCATTACAACATTTTTCTTAACACACTTATCACTAGTTAAGTATTTGGGAAATCATTGTGTTAGAGTGGATTTTAGTAATTACTTAAGAGGCCAGTGATAGAATTCTCTCTTCTCATCTCAAATGCTTTCTCTGCAACCATTTCCCCATAGTACTTACTTCACTTTTTCCTGTTACATTTGCCCCTGGACGTAGGTTTCCATTTATGAAGCTGGCAGTTTGGGGGATGCGTATTTCTCTTTATCAGCTTTGCCTATAAACAGACGACTAATGATAACTACTTTCATTCTACTTCAAAGCTACTTTAATTCATGGATAAAGTTCATATTACTTGATATTTAGTGATAAAAACATGTTATATGGACTGTGAAATTTTTGTTACTTAAAAGGGATAGAAAGAGCTTGGGAATATACAGAGGTGGGTCGGGTTTATAGTCTCTGAATGTATTTAACCAATGAGAAAAATATAAACCGATTCCCTGCATTTTATGGAAAAAAATACTCAGAAATTTTTACCTCTTCATCTTGAATAAGAAAGAATAATGCTTGAATTGCGTTAAAATTATAGACACTGCTTTATATTAGGAGATATAATTTTAACTAATCTGGCTTTTTAAATAATAGGAAAATTTAAAAGGAAGGATAAAAATACATTTAAAAAAGCTATTTGTGGATAAAATATATTAATACATTTCCACTTGTGTTGAATACATATTTTGGTCAAAAGCAAGTTGAGGAACCACAAGATTCACAGAAGTTGTTCTTAGCCCTGGGCTCATCTTTATTATTATTATTATTGTTGTTGTTGTTGTTGTTGTTACTGTTGTTATTACTAATTGGAAAACATATTTCTTAAATAATGAAAAAAAGTATCCCTTCATAAAGCATGTCTTGCCTGAAGATTCTTTGACTAGGGTGAAAACAATGTTTTTTCAAGCTCATTACTTCCTTTCCCTAAAATAATTCATTTTGAAAAGTCATTAGCCTAATAGAAAGGAATTGATAGAGGGCCTGTAGGGATTCTACTCTAAATCTCAGGGATTTGCCTCATTAAAAGTCAATTGCAGAACCAAAGCCTCATCATGTACGTGTGTATATGAGGGAGAGACAGTGAAAGAAAAGTATGGATATATAAATCTTGCCCAATTTTATTTAAATATTTCTGAAAACTAAAAATCATTTTAAATGATATTAACAAAGAATTCTTCTTTGAGACATTGATATTTTTCTAAACAAAAATATAGTGTTACTTCTGGGTGTTATTGTTATAAATCTCCAAGAGCTAAGTCTCATTATGTCTCATAGCCAGGTTAGAAATTTCATTTTCTAATAGTTTCCTTATAAATTAAGCCTTAAAATTGCCTCCATTATTTCTATGACTCCACCACAAATTCAGCAATGAGCGAGCTTAATAAATTGGAAACATTACCCTATGATGTATATGTCATGGAAAGAAAATAAATATATGCCGCGTGCGCATTTAGTTTTTCATTCTAAGAAAAAGAAAGGAGTTTGCTGAAAATGGAAAGCTAAGAATCTTGGAAAACGATGGTAATAACATACCTAGCCCTTTTTTAAGTACTTCTTTTCCCATTATCGTAAGCTATGTAAACACCAGTGTGCTTGATAACCTGGGCTTTATAAGAAGCACTACCTGGAAGACAGTGAAATAATCGATGTCTGTTTCTTCTCTCATTGGAGTCTTGATGAGCTATGTTTCTATCAACTGATGTTACTTCCAAAGATTTCATGTCAGAGGACAAAGACCATACGGACAAGGTCATCCTTGACAGTAGACAAAGGAAATGGCCACAATGACATAATGATGTCTACAGTTGTTTCAGAGAAACGAAAGTAAAATCTGAGACGAACGTTGCCTTCTCTTGTGCCTAGTGAAGCAGTTTTTTCATTAATGAAAGGAAGCAATCTATTCAATGTCTTAGAACATATATCTTGTCGGGGGCGCCTGGGTGGCTCAGTAGGTTAAGCATCTGACTGTTGATTTTTGCTCAGGTCATGACCTCACAGTTCGCGAGTTTGAGCCCCACCTCAGGCTCTGTGCTGACAGTGCAGAGCCTGCTTGGGATTATCTCCCTTTCCCTCTGCCCCTCCCCTGCTTGTTCTCTCCCTCTCTCTCTCTCTCTCCTTCTAAATAAATTAGCAATACTTAAAAAAAGTTTCAAAAAGAATACATGCCTTGGGTATTGCCATTATTTCCTTCTTCTGGCTATTTCTTCTGAAATTATCTTTTACCAATGAAATTTTGAATATATAAGATGCTATGACAGATATTGCTTTCTTCTTTAGGTTCAAAAGCAGCAGTTGGGTTTGTAGGGCACACATCAGTTGAAACCATGTCATATAGTCAAAGGCACTAGTTTAACCTCAGAGCTATAATCAAAAGCTGATATATAAATGACATGTCCATAACATTGGAGGATCAGGCTTGCAAGGAACTTAAAATGTGGGGAATAGATAGATAGATAGGTAGATAGATAGATAGATGGAAAGATATTCTGACATGACAATATCCCAATAATGACTAAGAACATAGTCCATGATATGTAGATATAGATATAGATATAGATATAGATATAGATATAGATATAGATATAGATACACAAAATATATATATTTGCTGCTTATATTATTTGTAAATCCCTTCTGATTCAGTGATCATTCTCGGGAAAACTACCTGAATAATCTAATACTAGGTAAATTGCAACAGGGCACCCAGAGATTCTTACCAATCATTTTTTTAAAAACAAATTTTTGAAGTAACTATCAATTACTCAAAAATATACAGAGGGAAAAATAAGGAGTGTAAGTGACTTATCCAAATTGAGCTAGGACATGGAAAAATGCAAAAGTTTTTTTTGGTTTCATGGCAGGTCCTTATAGTGTTTCTTGTCCTCTTAATTATGTGAATGCATTTAGGGAAAATAACGTAGTAGTAGGGGTTAAATAAAAGTCTCATAAACAGAACAAGGCACCTTTAAACGTGCAGGCTTTTTACAAATACATTATTATAGGAATTCTCAGGAGACAGACTCTCAAATTGCGCTGACTCAAGTTCAGGATCCATGATACGATTTGTTTCCACCACCTTAATCCGACTGACAATGCTTTATGTTCTGTTTTGAGTTTTTCTTTTAGTAACTCTCCTGAAATAAATCTGAAAATAGAAAGCAGCAAAACCCTGATTAAGCATGTCTACAATGTAGGAGTGCCCTGAATTTGTATGGAACAGGGAAACTATTTCTATCTTTGAAATTTTATGAGTATATTTGATTCAATTCAGAATACAATTCAGTTCAGGGTGCCTGGGTGGCTTAGTAGGTTGAGCGTCTGCCTTCGGTTCTGGTCCCGATCTCACTGTTCTTGAGGCTATGAGTTAGAGCCTCCTGTGGGGCTCTGTGCTGACAGCTCGGAGCCTGCAGCCTGCTTCGGATTCTGTGTCTGCCTCTCCCTCCGACCCCTCCCGCGCTTGTGCACTCTCTCTCTCTCTTATTTCAAGAATAAATAAACATTTTTTTTTAATTCACTAGTTACTGGGGCACCTGGGTGGCTCAGTCGGTTAAGCGTCTGACTTTGGCTTAGGTCATGATCTCACGAGCCATGAGATCGAGCCCCATGTCAGGCTCTGTGTTAAAAGCTCAGAGCCTGCAGCCTGCTTTGGATTCTGTGTCACCCTCTCTCTCTGCCCCTCCCCTGCTCATGCTTTTTCTCTCTCTGTCAAAAATAAACAAAAATTAAAAAAAAAATTTAAAAAGAAGAGTCTTTCATTTAATAGATGATCATTAAATCACTGTTGGGACACAAAATACCCTTTCACTTTATTTTTTATTTCTTCAAATGTAATTTATTGTCAAGTTACCTAACCTACAGTATATACAGTGTGCTCTTGGCTTCGGGAGCAGATTCCCATGATTCATCACTTACATACAACACCCAGGGCTCATTCCAACAAGTGTCCTCCTCAATGCCCATCACCCATTTCCCCCCTCCCCCAACACCCACCCCCCATCAACCCTCAGTTTGTTCTCTGCACTTAAGAGTCTCTTATGGTTTACCTCCCTCTCTGTTTGAAACTATGTTTCCTCTTCCCTTCCCCAACCTTTTAAATGTGCAAAGCACTTACCCCTTCATTGTTATAATGATAAAAATAATTTAATTTAGTTTTAGACAGCTTTCAGTTCAAAAAGGAGAGAAAGAACTTGGAAGTTGGCCTGTTTGTGCTTGGTTAATATATGTATGTCCTATCCTAAAGAAATCTGATCTCACTTCAATATTTGCAGAAAGATATGCCATTTATTAAAAACGCAGGGGCAGTCATTTTATTGCAAGTGTTCTTTGCGTAACAAAATAGATCCATTCAGCAAATATTTATGGAGCATCTTCTGAGCTCCGGGCAATGAAAGAGATAGAGGAGATTCAGAAATGAATAGGATAAACTGAATTTCTTTAAGGAACTCATAATCCTATGTGAGAGGTATACATTGGAAACACTGCAATACAAATTCCACTCATGTAACAGAATTTTAGTACAATTTTATAGGGACATTGAAGAAAGAGCGATTAACTCTGACATAGAAGCCTTGGAAAAATCTTCACAAAAACGTTTACATTTCTAGTGGGTATAAAGGGACAAACAGATGATTTAAAGGCAAAGAAGTAGCTGAAAACCCCTGAAGAATTTATCTTGGAGCGGTGAATTCATTGGATATTTGCATGTGATTCCCTTTATGAAATAAAATACCAATGGCAACACAAAATTCCATCTTAGGGATATTGTAAGTAAGGTAAACATTTTTCCGGTTTTGGTTTAGAAAATCATTAAGTAACATTGGTGTTTAACCATGTCTATTTACATACTGATCCATCAGGACAAAGGAGGAAAGGACTGGAACATAATCTTCTCTGACACTAATGTTTCTTACTGGTGCGGTTATTGACATATTAGGTGGGAAAATTGTGTTTTGTAGGATATTTCATATCCATGGATCTCAGATGCTACGTACAGGTCATATACTCCAGTTATGTTGCAACAAAAACACATTTTTACAGTTTCAATATACAAAATGAGTATGAAGGAATGGGTGCTTATGTCACCTTGTTGAGAAAACTGAAAACCCATAACATGGTTTGGTAAAACCTTGGGTCAACATAACAACCCTATGTTACCTGCTCTCTGGAGAAAAGTCCTTGAAATTTTTCACGCAACTTTTTAAGTTTTCCTAATATGTGTCTGGTAAGGCTATACTTCTGAAGGCCTAACTATCACCATTCTTTTACAGGGAGTTGTCTTAAGAGACAAAACGTGACAAGGAGAAGGAGGAGGAAATGGAGGAGGAAGAGGAGAAACTTCCAACCCCTTACTTTTAGGAAACAAAACTAATCTCATTGTGCTTTGCATCCTAATTTATCTTGGTCAAACCCATGAATTATAAGAAAACTTCAAAATCTCCCTCTTTAACACATTTGATTCCCATATGGTTTTGGATCTACCCTAATCTCCCCCATTGTCCCACTTCCTTGACCTCCTTCTGGGAATTCTGTCCATGACTGTTTCACCGTCTGTGGCTTTGATGAAAACATTGCACATCTCCTCACATGACTTCTATTCCATAGCCCGTCTCTATGAATGTAATCCTGCACATCGTTCCCACTCCCTTTCTCCTTTGTCCCTCTCCAGTAGATGAGCCTCACATAATCCAAATCCCTGTTAGACCTGGCAAGAAAAGATGGCTAGAAAATAAACAAGTTTCTTCAGGATAAATCACTACTACAGGTCCATCATCGCTGACAACCCTATTCAACCACCCTTTACAAGAATCATATCTCGGGGCACCTGGGTGGCTCAGTCAGTTAAGCCTCCAGCTTTTGACTTCAGCTCAGGTCATGATCTAAAGTTTGGTGAGATCCAGCCATGCTTTGAGCTCCAGGTGGATAATGCGGAGGCTGCTTGGGATTCTCTCTCCCTCTCTCTGAGCCATTCTCTGCTTCAAAATAAATAAATACTTTTTTTTTTAAGAATCATATCTCTCCTCCTATTGAAATATCAATGTTTTTTTTTCCCCCTATTTACTTTTGGAAAACACAGGCATTCACATTAGAACTATTTCATTAGACTAGCACCAAATGTCTTCACTTGCATTAATCGCTAGAACTGTTCCTTGCTTTTCTCTATAAAAATTGAAGGATCTCTGCCTGCTTTCATCCAAGTCCAGGTCTTGTTACCAGTATATTCAATATTAATTGTGAAAAAAAATAGTTTTAGCAGTAATTACTAAATAATTTCCCAGCAAGAGATGAAGTCTAAGAGACTAAGATAAGTAATTTATCACTTAATGTTTTTATACCATGAATAGAGCATATTATCAAAAGTAGGAAGCAAACACGGTGCGGAAAAATATTCTTCCCGAAGTTAAAAATCACAGGTAGATGGGGCGCCTGGGTGGCGCAGTCGGTTAAGCGTCCGACTTCAGCCAGGTCACGATCTCGCAGTCCGTGAGTTCGAGCCCCGCGTCGGGCTCTGGGCTGATGGCTCAGAGACTGGAGCCTGTTTCCGATTCTGTGTCTCCCTCTCTCTCTGCCCCTCCCCCATTCATGCTCTGTCTCTCTCTGTCCCAAAAATAAATAAAAAAACGTTGAAAAAAAAATTAAAAAAAAAATCACAGGTAGAAATGCCAATAAAACTTAATGTGTCCATCAAGGCTAAATGCTAATGACAAGATAATATAAATACTTGGATATCAGACCCTTAGTAATGATATTTGATGTTTTGCACGGTGCAAGTAGGAAACCATCAAAAACTACGTTTATTCTAATGTGTTATATGTCTGAGATCAATTCCAAACTCGCTTTTCTGAAAAACATACAATCTAGGAGGGAATACATAAATATCTCAGAGTTGATCCACTTTTATTTTTATACTCTGTATAACAAGATAAAATGTGAAGTATGCCTGCCACGTGAGGAAAGAGACACAATATTTCAAGGCAAAGCAGTTAGTTGCAATGTTAACTTTGCTCTTTTTCCCACTGTTAGTTTGTCCCCTCCATTAGGCATATTATCTCACCGCAGCCCAAACCATTTGAGTTCTGAATTTATTGTTTGCATTTTCTCTGATAGGCATGGCGTTCCTGGCTCTTATTTTTCTCTTTCTAAACTTGTAAACCTTACAGTTATCTTGAAAACATTAACGACTTTGCTGCTACTGTTGTCAGTCTCTGAACATCTGGCCAAGCCGAGAGAAAACGTTTCTTCTATGTCAATAGTTTTACTCTATAAAAGGAAGTGGGGTTCTTAAATATGTCCTTCTTCCCAAATATCCACGGTTTTCATCATATGACCGATTCCCGTCTACTCAAGCCCAAACTACTTCAAATGCCCCCGCCAGCCCTTCTGTTTTTATCTACCCATTCAAAGTCATCTCATGAATTACGAATTCTTCTGAAGGTCATTTGGTCGTGATCTTTTCCTCCAAGGCCTTCACTCCTTTCTGGAATCCTCCTTTCTTTAGCACTTGAGCCCACCCCCAATCTGATAAGAGCAGCATTTCTGGTCTTCTCTTTTACCACTTTCCCACACGATCCAAGTGTTCTACAAATTATCTTGCCGCCTGCTTTTCCTTTCCTTTCTCCTCCTTTCCCACCACTGGGAATGCTTTTCTCTTAGTCTCTTTTTATTGATCTTCCCATCTGCCCTCCACTTATTCAACTGAGTACAACCCTCCACAGGCTATCTGCAATGCTATAGGTATTTAAAACCCAACATATCTAAAATTTAATTTATTATTTTGTTAGTGCCCAAACCTACATGCCTCTAATCTAATTGTGGCTTGTGTCCCATGGCGAGAGCACCACCAGAAAAAGAAAAAAGAAAAAAAAAGCCATCTAGGACAAAAATCGGAAAGCACCCTTGCCTGCTACCTCTTCTATAAATCCATTTTTATATGTCATTTATTTATTTATTTATTTTTGAATATTTCCTTTCTACTGTGTTCCCTACAAATACTGTCTTAGGTCAAGTATCTATCGATTTTCACCAAGGTGACTATGACAATAGGTGTCTCTGCTTCCCAGTCATTCCATCCACTCAGCCACTAGCATGGGCACCTATTTCTGCAGGTCTTGCGAGGAAAATACGGACAGTATCTTTCAAACTAAACTCACAACTGACATCTCTCTCACACACGGTCTCCCTCTCTATGTCCTCCAGGTTTAAGGGCATCCCAGTGAACCTGATCTTGCGAGGCAGTGATACCAAGGGGTAGCGTTCTGGAACCAGCTCGTTACTGGCTTGTGAGACTGGGGTGTGCACATCTCTCCCAACTCCATACTCAGGGACATCATGTTCACAGCTTATAATTCGCCTTCATGGGGAGATTTATACCACGGAAATTGGCAAGGCCTATAATTCAGTACGTTTGATTTTCCCTCTTATCAGGGAGGTAGTTTACCGGCACATCGCTGTCTGGGGGCATCCACCATGAGAGTTATTCATCTTTTCCAATCCATCTCAAACATGTCTGCTTTTTTTAAATAATTTTTTAAAACATTTTTATTTCTTTTTGAGAGACAGAGAGTGGCAGAGCATGAGTGGGGGAGGGACAGAGAGAGAGGGAGACACAGAATCTAAAGCAGGCTCCAGGCTCTGAGCTGGCGGCACAAAGCCCAACGCGGGGTTCAAAGCCATGAACCGTGAGATCATGACCTGAGCTGAAGTCCGGCACTCAACTGACTGAGCCACCCAGGTGCCCGAAACCGTGCATATTGGTTGTAGATCCTTCATAACGTGTGTATTTGTAGTGTTGTCATATGATTTGAAGGCTCATTGCGTGTCATGTGTGTATGTATACAAGTCACTTGCTTCTAAGAGTTATGGCAACGGGTTTAAACCATAAACAACACCTACTTAGTTTTGAAGACAGTTTCAAGGTTTGATAGGGTGCATACTGTGCCAGTGCACTTAGGAATTGTGGCTAACATGTTTATGACACTTATACCTGTCCATCTATCTAGTGTTTACATTACTAAATAGAATTCTAAGTGCTCTGTGCCTATGCATATATTCATTTAATTCTGATTATTTAATTTAGCTTACTAGTAGTACAGTTCCTTTTTTTCAAATGAATTAACTGAAGAAATTAGGCAAAGTTTTGTGAGGTCACACAGAAAATTTATGAAAGAAACAGAATATAAATTTAAGCAGTTTGGCTCCAGAATCTCTGTTTTTATTTTTATTTTACTTTTTTTTACCTTTTTTTAAGTTTCTTTATGTATTTTGAGAGAGAAAGAAAGTGAGCATGAGTGCCCGCGTTGGGTAGGAGCAGGGAGAGAGAATTCCAAGCATGCTCTACACGGTCAACAGAGAGCCGGACTCAGAGCTCGAACTCACAAACCATATGGTCACGACCTGAGCTG
Source organism: Prionailurus bengalensis (assembly GCF_016509475.1). NCBI lineage: Eukaryota > Metazoa > Chordata > Mammalia > Carnivora > Felidae > Prionailurus > Prionailurus bengalensis. Next base: position 183,254,800 of record NC_057344.1, on the reverse strand, counting down.
AGATCAAGGATTGGACACTTAACTGACTGAGCCACCCAGGAGCCCTCAGAATCTCTGCTTTTTAACGGCTATATATTGACTCAGTCAGTCATTGATAAAGTAACCCAGACATTCAGCAGGAAAGTACAGATATAGGTCTTTAAATTTTTTAATTGCCTCAACCATTTTTTTTCTTGTATCATAAATGTAAACTCAATTTTATCTGGGTTAGAGAAAGCATGATGGTGCCCAAATCTACTCTTTGGTACACCTCCTGATGGAAGAACAGGTGGTAGCCAGCAGAAGCATGCATGGATAAGAGGAGATGCATTTATGGAACACACTGTAGATTAAAAATAGCAATTGTTGGGGCACCTGGGTGGCGCAGTCGGTTAAGCGTCCGACTTCAGCCAGGTCACGATCTCGCGGTCTGTGAGTTCAAGCCCCGCGTCAGGCTCTGGGCTGATGGCTCGGAGCCTGGAGCCTGGAGCCTGGAGCCTGGAGCCTGGAGCCTGGAGCCTGGAGCCTGGAGCTTGGAGCCTGTTTCCGATTCTGTGTCTCCCTCTCTCTCTGCCCCTCCCCCGTTCATGCTCTGTCTCTCTCTGTCCCAAAAATAAATAAACGTTGAAAAAAAAAATAGCAATTGTTTTTTTTTTCCACAAATTATGTGAAACCCTGGGGATCCAGCTGAAGCAAATGAGGTTTAAATATTGTAGAGTCAAAACTGTTGAAGAAGACAAAAATATAAATAAATAAAAGAAAAAGATACTTTTAACGTATACCAATTACTTTCAACTTCCGGGAGTCCAAATAGAGTCAGAAATGGAAAAGAAGCATCTTTTTTTTTTTCTTTGTAAAGTTTCAGTGAAGCACTTCCATAAATCAGGATTATGTTGTTCTGAATACAGGTGTTATTAGTATATTTTACATGCACTATTCAAACACGTGGATTTTGCTGATTTCACATTTGAAAGAAGACAGAGCTCATGCAAAGTACTGATTGATTTATAGCTCGCTCGGTTGACTGTGATTTCATGGAGCGCAAATGGACCTACGGTAAGTGTTATGATCTCTCTGGGGAGAGTCCACAAGGTTGAACAAATCAGCACTGGGGAGAACAGCTACTGGAGAAATAGTAACCAATTTCTGCCTAGCTTCTAATGCGGTCTGAGGGGAGCTTTTGTTTTGCAGATGATTTTGCTGCTTTGGCTATCACATAGGATTTTAGCCAAGCTTACAATATTTTTCCATTATGGGGGGAGAAAAAAATGATGAATAAATGGAACTATAAAATATTGGGATATGAGCACAGAATAGGAAAGAAAAGAGGCAGACAACCAACCAAATCCCATCCATGCACCGTATAAGTCTGCTACTCTCCTGTGGCTGTACTACCAAATTCCTTCACCGACTTTCTCCCTTCTCTCTTCACTACCCTTCTGCTCACTGGGAAGAAAAGATAAGGACCCATTTCCTTAGGGGAATCAGTTCTTGTAATAGTTAATCGACCTGCAAAGTGCTGCAGCACCCAAGGTAAGGCGCCGGCAGATCTGGAAAGGACAACCTGACTCACAAGATGCGGAGCTTCCCAGGGACATTTGGAAGTTTATTGATTTCAAGAGAATTGAAATCTTGGACGTGCGTGCTGTTGTCTCAGAGGAGTTTATTAGAACACTATGACCTTTCTGGGCTCTGTGTCTCTGCTTTCGGTAACAAGAGAAAGTCATTGTCACAGTTTAAACATTGTGCTGGGACAAGAAATAGCACAGAGAAGTTTTAAGAAGATTGAAGGCTCCGTACTTTGAATTCAGGGGAACCGGAATCCTAAGCTTGGGGTATGTCTTGGGCTCAAATTTGTTTGGTACTCTGTGTTGTATTAGTTTGTTACTGTTTTCTCTGGGTTTGTGTATATATTTGCTAGTCGGTTTTATTTTAATGACTCCACATTCAAAATTGCGAGAGCCTCACTGGGGGCAACTCTGTCCTTAAATGTAAACGAACGCCCAGTGTACTCCCAGACTCCAGAAAGTTGTTTTGGAAATTGTTTTGTGACCAGAGGTAGAGGAGTATGATTGTTATTTTGGAGGAAGCTAAATAAATTGATGCATGTTAAGGCAAAGTAATATAAATGCATTTTTTTATTGCTGTCTTAATGTTTCTCAGGTTTTTCTTTTCTTTAATCCCTCTGCAGTATGTTGTTAGGATTTTACTATCAGTTGATATATAGACTCACAAATCTGGAAAACAGTATTTGATGATGTATCCTATCTATTGCAAGGAGGGCGAGACTCAGGGTTATATAGAATAATCGAGCTAGACAGAAAGATGTCGAATATTAATATCCCACATAACACCACGAAGCTAATGTTATCCGTCGTATAAACAAGCCAGGAAATCGAATACGAGTAGGAATTTGTTTTGATCTCATATTGTTTCTCAGCTCATTTGTAGTGTGTGGCATTTGGCTGGCCATCTCAGACATTTGCATTCTAGTCATTCATCAAAACCTGTGATTTGAGGGGCACCTGGGTGGCTCAGTGGTTGAGCGTCTGACTTCGGCTCAGGTCACGATCTCACAGTTCGTGAGTTTGAACCCCACATCCAGATCCTTGCTGACAGCTCAGAGCCTGGAGCCTGCTTCAGATTCTGTATTTCCCTCTCTCTGCTCCTCCCCCATTCACTCTCGCGCCAGTGTGGGCTCTCTCTCTCTTTCTTTCTCTCTCAAAATAAATAAACATTAAAAAAAAACTAAAAAAAATGTATTATTTGAAATAGAAAGCTTTTAGTTAATATTTCCATTTTGAAAATGTAGACTTTTTAAAAATAATTCCCGGGGCGCCTGGGTGGCGCAGTCGGTTAAGCATCCGACTTCAGCCAGGTCACGATCTCGCGGTCCCTGAGTTCGAGCCCCGCGTCAGGCTCTGGGCTGATGGCTCAGAGCCTGGAGCCTGTTTCTGATTCTGTGTCTCCCTCTCTCTCTGCCCCTCCCCCGTTCATGCTCTGTCTCTCTCTGTCTCAAAAATAAATAAACGTTAAAAAAAATAGAATAAAAATAATTCCCAATGAAAAAAGAAATACATTGCATAGATTTTGCTATTTTCATTTTTATCCAATCTGATGTACATCTTCAATCCCTTTATCTACTAATTTAAAGAACATTTAATAAGATTTAATTTCTAAATGTTTTGGGGGACTCAATCTGTGGCTTTAATTTTCCCACTTTGCTTTTTTTTACAATGGATTTTTGAATCTTTGAATCCCCATCTTGGTATTATTTTTATACATATAATTATATATATGTGCATTATATATATTATAAATATATAATTATATGTATATAATTTGGTTATATACTATATATAAAACCAAATGGGACACAAAGATTGAATCTATGTTTATCATACATATGTATCTTTCTCTCCATTTCACATCTAACAAAATACACGTACCCACATCCATTATTCAGCTATTCAACTTTTACAACTTGTTTCTCTTTGCTACTTACCGATTGTTGATGACAGGAAGATAGCTTGATAATGATCAGTCTTGAATATTGCTTCCTGTTTTAAGAAAAACAAAATGGCCTTACCAGATGTATGTGACTATTTCCAAACTTTCTTGGCAACTCAACTAAGCCTTCAGAAGCTGCAAGGCATGGTTTTCCCTTAGTCTCTGGAAGATGGATAGTGAATTGTTTTTCTAAATACTAATGAACAAATAAATAAATGTCACTTTAGATAATCAAACAATAATTCATTTCTTTTGGTTTTTACTTCATTTAAAGTTCCCAGATATGCCTTTCCCTTCCACACACACAATCTTCCCTACTGTCAACATCTTGCAACAGAATGATACGTTTGTTACAATCGATGAACCAACATTCATGCATCATTATCCCTGAAAGTCCATAGTTTATATTGGGGTTCATTCTTCCTGTTGTACTTTGTGCAGATATTGACAGATGTTTGATGATATGTTTGCAGTGTTGTAGTATCAGACAGAAGAGTATCACTGTCTTAAAAATCCTCCTTTTTCTGCCTATTCATCTCTCCTCCCCAATCCTCGGCAACAACTGATCCTTTAACTTTCTCCATAGTTTTGTCTTTTCCCAAAAGTTGTATAGTTGGGGTACTCAGTATGTAGCCCTTTTAACGTGGCTTTTATCACATAGTAGTATCCATTCAAATTTCATCTGTGTCTTTGCATGACTTAGCATGACTTGTTTTAGATTATAAATAATATTCTATCATCTGTATGAACCACAGTGTATCCATTCACCTTCTGAAATACACCTTGGTGATTGGAAGTCCTTAAATTATGAATAAAGCTGCTACAAACATTTGTTTGCAGGTTTTTGTGTAGACATAAGTTCTCAACTTACTTGAGTAAGTATCAAAGAACACAATTGCTAAACTATAGGCTAAATTTATTGCAAAATTTATAGTTTTATTTAAAAACGTGCCAAACTGTCCTCCAAAGTGGCTGCACCCAGTTGCCTTGCCACGAGCCATGAACGAGAGTTCCTTTTGTTCCATATCCTCACCAGCATTTGGTGTCGTCACTGTGTCGGGTTTTTGTCATCATGAGAGAAGTGTAGTCGTCAATTTTCTTTGAAGGAAACTTTGAACACCATGTTTTATGTTTGAAATCTCAATTATGTGTCTCTTATGTCAATGTTCCTATTAGCAATAGTGACAAACTCATGCTGATAGTTATCTCTTTTTTATCCCATTGCCTCTCTATTTTTATGGCCCTGACTATATCTAACTCATACTTATATCCCTAAATCCTAATAGAACCTGCATATAGTACATTCTCAATACAGAAAGAAGATAGTTCTCTAAAATCCACACAGCTCCTGAAGTATGGCATTAGGAAGCACCAAATACCAACTTAAAACTTACTTCAAATCAACTTTTGAACCTTTAGTTTTTAATTTGCTTTTCCAACTACTACCAAACCCATATAATGCATCTAGCACTCTAGATTACTTTCAGAAGCTCTCCTTAAGAGAGCACCTTTGATGGCATCTGGGAGGCTCAGTCAGTTGAGTGTCTGACTCTCGGTTTCGGTCAGGTCATGATCTCATGGTTAATGAGATCGAGCCCTGTGTCGGGCTCTGTGCTGACAGTGCAGAGCCTGCTTGGGATTCTCTCTCTCCCTCTCTCTCTCTCTGCCCCTTTTCCACTCATGCACACATGCTCTCTCTCTCTCTCTCTCTCTCTCTCTCTCTCTCTCTCTCAAAATAAATGAATAAACTTGAAAAAATGATTTTTGTATTCAGTCTACCTTAAAATACTCTTGCGGATCTTATGATTAATATTTTTAAAGTGAAGACATTAGATACCCAAACCTTAAACTTTTTGTAACATTGAATAATAGAATTTAAACTAGGCAGACTAGACACCAAGATTAGAGTTTCCCCTCGCTTTACTACACCTACATCCTTTTTTTTAATATAAATATTTAGGGGCGCCTGGGTGGCTCAGTTGGTTAAGCGACCGACTTCAGCTCAGGTCGTAATCTCGCGGTCCGTGAGTTTGAGCCCCGCGTTGGGCTCTGTGCTGACAGCTCGGAGCCTGGAGCCTGCTTCATATTCTGTGTCTCCTTCTCTCTGTGCCCCTCCCTTACTCATGCTCTGTCTCTCTCTGTCTCAAAAATAAATAAAAACATTTAATAAATAAATAAATAAATAAATAAATAACAAAATAAATATAAATATTTACTCTTAAAGACCAAAAACAAACATATCTAAGCAAGAACTTTATTGTTTTGAAAATAAAAATAAAATTCCATATGTTTAAATATTCAAGTGTATATTTAACTCTAAATATATATATATTTCAATGTAAAGTAAGGGAAAAGATGTGTGTGGGTAAAACAAGAGATGACAGGGGATGAGGGACTTAACACAGTTTGATACCAGGCTTTACAGAAGTTTGGGGTGTGTGACTCATTCTAAAACTGTACCTGGTAGAAGGCAGAAAATTAGTGCAAATTGGAATCAAAGATCTGCCGCCATAGGAAAATGTGTTGTATATTGTTATCTTGCAAGTGGAAAGGTATCAGGGCAAATTCTGATTTCAAGTAATAAATATGGGGGCGTCTGGATGGCTCAGTCAGTTAAGCATCTGGCTTCAGCTCAGATCATGATCTCATGGCTTGTGAATTTGAGCCCTAAGTCGGGCTGTATGCTGACAGCTCAGAGCCTGGAGCCTGCTTCATATTTTGTATCTCCCTCTCTCTCTGCCCTTCCCCTGCTCACACTCTGTGTCTGTCTCTCAAAAATAAATATATTATTATTTTTTTTTAATTAGAGTTAGAAATAGGAGTTTGCTTATTTATTTGGTAATTAATTGGTTTATTGTGTCAAACTTTCTTGATGACTTCAAGATGAGACATTCCAAATATTTTATAGTAGAATATTTTAAGTTTATATTTCATATTTTAGGAATTTATATTTAATTGAAATTGGGTGAGTGAGTAATCGGTTACATTTTTAACATGCATTTTTATAGGAACTCTTAGAAATTATAACAATATACTTGCAAAACTCAACCCAAGTTTCTATTTGCATGGTCTAGAGGGCTATACATTAATGAATGTTAAAATGTGTCTTTTAAGAGTCAATATAACTACAGTTGGAAAGATGTGCTGTATGTTCACAGCAAGCCCGCAAGAGCAATGTTTTTTCCACCTGTTGTTGTGGTATCCATTGGGGTCAGTCTTGACACTGATTCTCTTAAGCTCTGCCTTCAATAGACAATGGGATATAAAGGAACAGTTTAAGATAGGATATATAGAATATATAAGACAGGTAGAATATAATAAGATATGTTAGAATAAAGCAGAATAAAAATATAATAAAGGGTATCTTATTTATTTATTTAAATAGTTATTTATTTATTTATGTTTTGAGAGTGAAAGGTGGGGTGAAGGGTCAGAGAGAGAGAGAGGGAGAGGGAGAATCCCAAGGAGGTTTTATGCTGTAAGTGTGGAGCCCCACATGGGGCTTGATCTCAGCAACAGTGAGATCATAACCAGAGTCAAAACCAAGAGTTGGACAACACCTAATTGAACCACCCGGGTGCCCCAAGGAAAGGGTATCACAGATAGTGGAGACTGGTATTGTTTTGTGAAACATTCACATAAGGTATATATCCATATCTTTCATGGCAGGCAGAGACCCCCTGGAAGTAGAATCTGGAACAAGTTTAGTATAAGAGAGGGTTGTAAATGAATACCATTCTAAGGCATGTAGGAGGCACCTGGAAAGAGAAGGGAAGAGAAGGAAAGCAGGGGGAAGAAATACATTAGGCAGATGGAGATGTCAACATGCAATGCAATCTTGGTCGAAACCAGAGTTGACCCCGCATTGAGCAATAAAGGCGTGATGTCCTTTGAGAACTATAATGAGTAGGAGATGAAGATTATGTCTTTATCCCCTTCCCCCATCAATCAGTCATTGGATGCAAACTGCACTGAGAAACTCAGGCGAGGTGGCCCTTATCAACTGAGATAATTCCCAAAGAGGATTACTTATGTTTGAGGCTAGTCCACCAGCAACACACACAGTACATCCTTCATTCATGAAAGATCTTAGTGGGGTATCACAGCATCCATCTAATCTTGTAACAACCCGAAAATGCTCACCCTTTGCATGAATGCACGCAGTGGGTTTAGCAGTGTCCCTCCAAAACTCGTGTCTGCCTGCAGCCTCAGAATATGATCTTATTTAGAAATGGGGTCCTTGCAGATATAATGAAAGTAAGGATTAGTGTGGGCCCCAAATCCAATGGGAATGACCTTCCAAGAGACAAAAGAGGACATACAGAGACACCAGGAAAAAGTCATGTGAAGATAGAGACAAAGACTGATATGAAGCTGCCACCAACCAAGGAACACCAGCAGACAAAGGAAGTTTTCTTACCTACAGCCTTTGTAAGGAGTGTGGCCTTGTTGGAAACTCGATTTCAGACTTCTGGCTTCTTGACTTTTACAAGATAAATAAATATGTATCATCTTAAACTACTAAGTTTTGAAAATTTGTTAACTGAAGCCCTAGGAAACAAATATAACACATTCAGATTATTCTTAGATTTCCTCGTCTCACGCAAAGGGCACCAATTATCCCTCACCCCCGGGAGGGCAACATTTGGGTAAAATGTTGACTCAGATCATAAAAAGGGGAGTGAATTTGTTTTCTCATTTAAATGTATTGGATTATATAAATGATCATTATTAATTCACTTATTTTAATATTTTAAAAGTGTATTTAACAAGAAAATACAATCAAGCTGGTAGCTACACATCAATACGTTGGCTCTTGACCTCGGAGTGAATGAATTAAGTTTTGCGCAAAGAAGGAAACCATTGAGCACAAGTCTTTGGTGGAGATAAAACTTCTCTGCTCGTTCCGTCAGTCATCAAAAACATGAACAATAGCATAACAGATTACTTCTAGATGGCTTTGCATTTACTCCTACTTAAGTATTTGAAGCAAAGAAGCAAAGGAGGGAGGAAGAAAAGAAGGAAAGAAGGATAAAAGGGAAAAAAGGAAGGAACGAGATATTTTACAATATCTATAAAACTTCTATAAAAATACCCAGCACATGCCCCCATTATAGGAAAATGTCGCTGACAGCTGGGTGTAGAAAAGCTATAAAAGAAAGGTAATGGAAAGATTCTGCCGAGCGACATAGACCTTTCACTGATGCTTTACTTTTTTAATTCTTTTTCTATTACTAGTGGGCCACAAGGTGATTTCAGAGAAGGTAATCAAGCTTTTTTGTTGTTGTTCCTGGAATGACAATGACCATGGTAAGAGAGGATTTCTGAAAGAGGAAGAACATATATATATCAGATCAAAGTTGACATATAATAATAATAATAATGATTATACCTTTGTTCAGTGGCTTACAATATACTTTATGCCACACACATGAAATAACCTCTATAAAGAGTTAGCAAAATCTATGTGCTCAGGTGGCCCCCTGTCAGTCTCCTTCATGTCAATTCATTTGCTCTTTTGGGGAGATGCTTCCGTGTGATTTTCTGCTGTATCGCGCGGCACTAACACACAAGGCTGAAACATGAGTGAAGTCACAGCAAGAGGAACTCTGTAGCTAACACAGATTTCTGTTTGCATGTAAGAAATTTGCTCCTCTGGGACAAAAATCACAGATGCGCAATCACTCAGCGCACTCCAGCTTCTCCCAGGAGGTCTGACTTCCACTTCCGAAAGACATCCCCAGGGTGAAGCAGTTTTGGAAAGCGTGCTTTTAACCTCTGCTTTTGTTCACGGTGCAGTTTTAAGCTCCAACTTTTCTCTGCCAACTGTAGATGCTACTTGACTGACCACTGCCAGGTAAGCAAAACTTGCTTGGTGGTTGCGGAATTCTAAATCTTATTTAGGAACGGGGGTAATAATGTAAATCAAATAATTATTGAAATTGTGTAAATGGACTATTATCTCATGGCGGGCAGCTGGAAAATCCATATGACCCAGTAGTCAGACCCCTACTCACTAAATTCTATCATCTTTTTTATTCTGAGTTGGTACCTTGACCTCCACTCCTTGCTTTGGCCGTATGCTGGTATTGATAAGGAGTGTTTGATGCAACTACCTGTCTCATATGAAGAAAGATTATATACAGGGTATGGATGTTAGTGAAATTTAGTGTTTTTGCACAGGGAAACGGGATGCAGAAGCCATCAAATGTCTGTAGTCGGGAACTGGGGGAAGATGGTTGGGCTTTGTGTGTTAAACCAAAACTGTTACTGGAACACCAAAAAGCCAGCACTGGGATCTGCAGTGGGAATAAAATACGTGTCATCTTTCTTCTGCCAAGTGGGTCAGTTGCTCGGAACATTCCTCTGAAGATCTTCCTAAAACGCTTGACCGAGGCCAGGAATTTTCTCAGTTGACTGAGACGCTCCGCTCTACAAAGCTGATGGAGAACCACCCGGCTGTCTGTTCTACCATTTGGTCAGGTCAACTGTGGTGACATATTTCTTTGTTTTATGGTTAAACTGTGGTGGTCCTCTTCAGAAAGCCACTGTTATACTACTAGAATATGATTTGCATGAGAAGAGGTAAGTGGTCTATTTTGTTTGCGGCCGCGTTCCCAGGGCTGAGAATAGCACCTGAGATAAAATAGAAAGTTAATACATGTATGTTAAGTGAATAACTTCTGTCAGGCTTAGGGTATACTTATACAATGTCTGCCACACATTCTGGATAATTTGATACTTATCCTAAAATACATACTTGACTCGCCCTTCAGAACAGATTCTAACAACATTCGCAATGCAGTCCGGATAGAGGAGATGCTACAATTTGAAGTATTTCACCCACAATTCAAAAAATAGGTACCTTATTCATACTTTTTATTTGCTGCCTACTGTGTGTGGTGCTCTGATGGCTGCAAAAAAAATGTTAAACTTGGTTCCTACAGAGTTTATATTCCACTTAGAAATACAAGAATGAAACTTGTAATATGATAGTAGAAATAAAGATTACATTTTTATTTTTTAAACAATCTTATTTTAAGGTTATTTATTTTGAGATAGAGAGAACGTGCATGAGGGGAGGAGGGGCAGAGAGAGAGGGAGAGAGAGAGAATCTCAACCAGACCCTGCACTGTCAACATACAGCCTTAGGCTGGGCTCTCTCCCGTGAACCTGAAATCATGAAGTGAGCCTAAATCGGCAGGAAGATGCTCAAACAGCTGAGCCACCCAGGCACTCCAAGACTACTTTTTAAAGAAGCACCTAATGTAAGTCAGAGATCAGTGTGGTAGAACCAGTGAAGAGCCATCCAGATTTTCCGTCAAGGAAGGGCTTCTTCCAGCTGCCAGGAATGAGGTCAGCAGACAGACTCCAGAGGCTGACTCCTTCAGCTGGGCCATGGATTTGTCTCACCTGCAGAGGAGACATCTCAGGGGGGGTTACTCCATTGTTTGGCAACCCATATCTAGTGACTGGGTCGGTCAGGCATGTAAATATCTGGCATTTTGGCCCAACATGGGCCAACACTGATAGGCAATACTTCACTCCAGATTCCCCCAGGAGGCTGACCATGGCTTTATTGGGCCTGCATTACAGTTCAATTTTTTCTTCTCTCCCCTCCCTGCCACCAGTGTTGATCCCAAATACACATTTCCATTTCAGTGTCTCATGCTAGGAAACATAAACCATGACCTTTAGGACAGCTAGAAGATATGATAAAAGCTAAAACAAAAATACTTGATGGCAAAAAAAAGGCCGGTGGCTTTGGCGTTGAGGGCATTGCTAAGGAAGAGATTGTTAACAAAATAATGGTAAAAGCCACGTATTGAACACGGGCTCTGTGTCTTTTCCTATGCTAACAGATTTATAGTTTATACATATCATTTCATTTAATATCCAAAGCAACACAATTCGTTAGGCATTCGCATCCATGTTTTATGGATTAGGAAAGTTATGTGTGGGAAAGACGGATGATTTTCCTTTACTTGTGAATGGCAGTTTTCAAAAGTAGTTTGAGAAATCAGACTCATTCTTATAACTAGTGTTAAGTTCAAGGTGGACCAGATAATTTACAGGGTAATCATTGTTTATAGAATGTATAGAAAAGAGGTTTAATGGAACAGTCTTAGACATGGACTTCTCATTTTTCATATCCTCATATCTTAGCTCCTTATAGTATAACTTCTTGATATTAGTTAGCATTTTTCTGGATACATTATCTCTTCTTCTAGATTGCAACTGCAAAAACTTCTTGAAAATAACATCTCTTAATTATATTGATTCCATTCCATCCCCATCACTTTTTGTTCATACCTTCTGCACCTGGATCAGACTACTTTTGACCCTTTGCTTTAATACTTGGAAACATTAAGCTCTTTACAAAGAGACCATTTGAAGGTGTGGTTTTCCTTAACCTTTTCTCTTCAACCACCTACTGTTCTTTTCTACTGAAACAATCTATTCTTAGCTGAACATCCTAAACTATCTCATGGTCCAGAGATGTCACATCTTTCATGTGTTAAAATATGATATTCCCCTGACCAATTCTAAATAACTATTCTTCCAAAATCTCCACACTTACCCCTCCAAAGTTGGTGTTCAGTCTAACATTACCAAAATGACCCTTTACTGTCCAGTCCTCCAATATTCTAGAATTTCATCTGACTCCATTTTCCTTCCTGTTTAACCTTGAAAATTTGCTAAGTCATTTCAATGATATTCTTACTGACATCTTCCATTCTTATCTTACTTGGATGTGAGATGTGCCCTACCAACCAACCACCATTTTTGTTTTCATTTATGCAAAGAACAGGCCTCTTTGAAACTCTATTGCACACTGGAGGTTTACTGGAATAGTGACCTATCGGGACTCCTTCTGCAAGCAAAATAGCTGCACCAGGCTAGAATTTCCATGGAGTCCGTCCCTGTCGCCACCTCAAGGGTGAAAGCATCACAACTTCTTTTAGGCCTTGGACTCTACATGCTGGGTGCCTGGCTTTCTTGGGCAACTCCTGGAAATAACTACATTCAAACACACTTTGCTTGTCATCACAATGGTATTTTTATTCTCAAGCTTGAACTGCAAATAGAAAAGTCAACAGCATATGGATGCAATGTGATGTTTCTAATATCTACATTTATTCCTATTATTTTAAAAGTAGACCCAAGGTGTCTGGGGAAGGAAAGATTATTATTGTTATGGCAATAACCACATTGATTCTTCTTTGGCTCAATTCTCCTCTCTTCCAGCGCAATGTGATGGCAGTCAAATGCTATCCTACGTGTACTGGGTCTGTATCATAGGACAGGAACCCTGAAAATATGAATCTGGTGTGTACATACCTTGCCTCCTTCACCTCTTGAGGGGAAAGAAATTTGATCTCTCTAATGGAAACACATTCTCCTGGGGAAGAGAAGGGTAAAGACTTTGTGTTCTTGCTCTCTGGGATGCCAGTCAATGCCTCCAGATGGAAAACAAGGTAAGTCTGCAAGTTTAGGACTCTTGGAATTCCCCCATCATTCCTGGGGAGAGATTAGTTTTATTTTTGAAGAGGAGTAGATGGCTCTGGCTCTGACATGCTTGAAAAGCGAAGAACAAATAGGTCTGAGGTAAAGGAGACATTCTCTAACATGTCAATTCACCCTGCTCAAGAAATCAAAATGCAGAAAGCATTAAAAAAAACAAAACAAAAACTCTAGAGTTCCATAGTGTTTGGGACCATAAGTACATTCTGGGGATCTAAGTGTACCTGGTCCACTCGCTTCATCATCAGGATAATAAAGAGAAGCTGATTCACAACCTCTCTCATTAATCTTAAACTTTTGAGATTCTCCAGTAAAGTCTGTTTCTTATCTCATTCCAGGTGATAGAGTGGAAGTTGTCCAGAGCCTGCTGCCATGTATGTGGTGATCATGCTTACATCATTCAGCTTCAACACAAAACCTTCTCAGGTCCCTTTACCCCTAATTCCATCCACCTGCTCCATAAGAATTGCAACAAAGACCATGGTTTTTTGCTTTAGCCCAACTGGATTCAAATATCCTTTCCACAGGGTGTTAGCTGCATAATCTAGGCCATGTAATAATTGCTTCAGTTTCTTCTTTGAAAGCTGAAGGTACTAATAACTACTCTGGAAGAAAATTAGGAGGTAGAAAAATGTAAACCACTTACCTTAGTACCTAGTACTCAAAATGTAGTTACTACTGTTATTGTGTAATTACTTCATAATTGTTTCATCTTTCACTTTAGTACTTTAAGTGCATATCCTTTACCTACTTTAACCTCAGCAAAAACAAAACAAAACAAAACAAAATCTTCTGATTCTTAACTGCAGATAATGTTCTGACCCACACCACTCTCCAATTATAGAATTCCTTCCTTTCCATCTTCTCTTTCATTGATAAACGCCTGAAGGTTTGCTCACTGCACCCACAGCACTCATGGCCTCATCTCCAAGTGTGTTTCTTCATTTTCCCATTGTCTTGTGCTTAGTCATGGCTTTCTAATGCCTGGATTCACAGGGCCTTTTCTCGGATCACATCCTACTTTGCTACCCTGCAACATTGACCACATGTCTTAAATCATCCTTTCCCAAGTTTCCTGAGAGTGTATCCTGATTCTTCCCCTACTCTGAGCAAGCTTTGTCATTTTCTTTTGTTAGATACTTTCCTTATAATGTGTGTCCCCTGGAAGCATCATCCTCCTGGCTCCTCCCATGCTGTGGTCTCTGTGAGCTAATCACTGTTGACAAGGCTTCTCTTTCTCGAACTTGAAAATATCCCCCAGCATACTTCTTTTATTTGCTTGGTTTGACCATCTTGTAAGCTGTTGGCAATCACTACCTAACTAGACAACCCAAAATCATAGGTACAACCTAATATTCATCAAAGGATTTCCTGTGTAACCCAATTGAATAAAGAAATTTTTAAAAAGGGGAAAACAACAGTAAAGCAGAAAACGAGGGCAAACTTATAGTCTGCCCTCTGAATGCTCTGAACTGCTGTGTGTGAGTTTGTTTTGTAAACTTGCAAGGAAAAGAGGTACTCTTCATGATGTTCATATCTTAGACACTTTATCTTTGTGAATTCTTCTGAAAAGCCTCCGTGAGTTCGTAAAGTGTTAAAATAAAGCTCTATCATCCAGCATAAGAGCAAAATGAGTATGCAGGAAAAAAAATTTCTTGATGTGACTGTCCTGAAAAAAGATTACCTAAGCTGTCACAAACACATAAATTCATACCCCTGATGCTGAAGGCATCTTATTCATTGTCCCCACACTTTGCATCTGTTTTACTAGCTTTATGAATCCTTAATTAAACTTTTGTTCACCAAAAAGGAACATTTAGTTGTAGACTCTGGGTCTAAAGTTCTCTCTTGTCTAGCAAAAGAGCGGGACACAGGATGAAAAGTAAGAGATGGCTAATGTCTGGGAAAAGACGAGAGCTCTGAATAAGGTTCTTTGCCCCATTTTTATTAGGATCAGAAGGCTTACACACATGCTGATGGATTTGCACAAAGAGACAACGAATCTGTGAACATTAACTTGTGGACGTGAGGGAAAGGGGATCTTGAGGATATTTGGGATTATGGGTTTGGGTTAATACAAAACAAAATCTGGGCACCAGGCAGTAGGGAAGAAGGTTGTTTACAGCGGACATGAGGCAGCACCTCTGTTTATCTTAGCTAAACTCAGGGATGAGACAGGTAGGGGAAATAACCTCAGCGTTGACAAGACACCTTTTCTTTTGTTAATCTTTTCCGATCTGGGCCGCTTTGCCTGAAGGGCAACTGGTCCATAGTCCAATTCACCAATTTACCTGACATGGCCTCCCTGTGAAAGCAGCTTTTCTGCAATAGTACTAAACTGGGGGTGATTCCACCCTGAATATCTAATCTTGTTTATTTCATAAACCTATGTATTGGGCATCTTTGCGCCATTCCTATTTTATTTTTTTTTTAATTTTTTTTTCAACGTTTATTTATTTTTGGGACAGAGAGAGACAGAGCATGAACGGGGGAGGGGCAGAAAGAGAGGGAGACACAGAATCGGAAACAGGCTCCAGGCTCTGAGCCATCAGCCCAGAGCCCGACGCGGGGCTCGAACTCACGGACCGCGAGATCGTGACCTGGCTGAAGTCAGACGCTTAACCGACTACGCCACCCAGGCGCCCCAATTCCTATTTTAGACCTTGTCTCTCCCTCTCTGTTCTGGGGCTCTGCAATCCGTCTGTATTTTGGGGTGCCTTTGCACCATCCTATTCCTGGCTCCTTTGTGCCTCCCTATTCTCAGGGTGCCTTTGCACCCCCTATTTTTGGGGTGCCTATCTGGTTTACCCAAACTCGGGTGTAAGCATTCTATGACTTTGTATTTCTTCATGCCTTGTTAACCCATCGGTTTAAGCCCAGGTATTCCTAAGCTTATCCCCCACATTTAATGAGTCTAGTTATTTATTGACTTGATATGACTTAAGAAAAATGTTGACTGTTTTTGTTCTCCTACTTTTTTCTTCATACTTGAGCTTCTGTCTTTGTGTTACACAATCAATATGGCTAAAATCTTCTTCTATGAAAGCTGCTTTTTCCCTCCTCAGTGCCTGATGCCTCACTTCCGGCTACTCTCCCTTCATCTGATGCTTCACTTCTGGCCACCCTGCATTCCTCTCGTGCTCTGCTTCCTGGCTTGTCTGTGGCTTTGGCCTGCCTCTACAGCAGCTTCAGTTGAATAGCACACAGCTGTCCTCCCTCCTCCCACATACAGTTATCTTTTGGCACAATCTTCCTACCAGTACTCAGAGCTGCTGCTTAGAAAAAAGGAACTAATGCAAGTGAATGGAAAAGACAGCACAAATTCTATAGCCATGAACTATAGGACAAGTCAGATATTCATAGGCAATAGTCTTCAGTCTTTTAAAGGTCTTCAGTTAGGTTAGACTTGTATCTTTAGCTGATGAGAATCAGATGAAGGGGGAGATCACATAAGGAGACAGCTTTGCTATATAGCTCTTTCCTCTCCCTGGGATGAGTTTCCTCCAGATTATCTGTTTGGCTCATCCCTTCATCTCCTTCACATGTTTGCCTTCAGATCTCACCTTCTCAGTGAGATATACTCCTGACAGCCTTGTTTCATACTTCAACCTATTCCATGTCCCCTCTGGCATTCTGAATCAACTCTACCTGGTCAATTTTTACTTATTTTCCCCATGGGCCTTAAATCTGTAAATATACTAGATAATCTATCTACTACATTTTCTACTTTTATTTTTACTTTTTAATGACACAACTTAGCTCCACGAGGGCAGACACTTTGGTTTGGTTGGATCCCAAACACCAAAAGCCTGTCAATAATAGGCATTTAAAAAACACCTAGGAATGAAAAGAAGGAAAAAAGGAAGGAAGGAGAGAATGATGGAAGAAAGAAGGAAGAGAAAGTCGGAAGCAAGAAATGAAGGAAGGGTAGCAATCATAAGCCAAATAAATGATTAATTATTTTCTCTGCCAAGTTAATAAATATTTATTTCAGATCAGCTCAACAAATGTTTTCTGAATAACTCTATAATTATTACTCAGTGTTATAATACATAGGGAAAGATATTCATCCTTAGTTAAAGGAGCCTGTAATAATTTAGGAATACAGCATCCCGTTATAATGCAGTGAAGTATTACAGATGTTGGAATACTGTGTAACAGAAATGCTATGACAGGTTTGCACCTTACCTCATCCAAACTGCTCCTGGATAATGCAGTGCCTGAGGTGGGAGGTGCTATTATTGGAAGTGCAACAGTAGAGGCAAGGAGCCCAGTAGGGAGACTCATGTTCTTCGGGTGAAACAAGATGTGTGCTGGAGTGAAAACAGTGGTAATATAACAAGAAGGCAGGGATGGATTTTTGAAGTACCTAGGAGATAATATTAGAGGAACAGGATGAATGATAGAGTATGAAAGATGTTCTTGTAGTAAGGTATGGATTTAAAACTATGCAGATCAAATCCATTCATCCTTGGGGTGACCATTGTATCATACTGCTACATGACAGTCGAAGGGATAAATCCAGTCAAGTGATCAGAGCAAAAGCCTCAGAAGGACATGAGGCAGAGAAATTCCAGTTTGGAATGTTTCTCGTGTTTCCAGGCATTGAAAGGTAATTAATACTGCTAAAACCAGGATTTAGAAAGAGTAGGGAAAAGTGTCCAGCACTTAATAAAGCACCAGCAATTATTCAGTTTTGTTTTTTACATTTACTTATTTAATTTACTCTAAGACAAATTGGTAACATTTTTAAAATTCCAAGAACGATAAGAAAAGAATATGTCAATTCAGCTCATTTTTCATGGGACCAAAGACTTAAGGAAATTAATTGGAAAAACAATTATGAAAAGTGTTGTACTTATTTAAGACAAGAATGTCATTAAAGTTTTCAACTATTAACCTCCATGATTTAATAAATTATTAGTTGCATGGTGCATAAATAATTACTCCATGAGGTTTGGCACAGTATCTTGTTTGTTTGTCTTCCCCAGTCCAGGGCTTCAATAAATCTTTTGGTGGCTGAAAAAATGAATGAATAGGCAGATTATTAATAAAATGGGTTTTGGAATCAGAGAGAAATGTTTTAAATCCTAGTTCTGCCACCTACTAGTTGAGAAAGCAACTTTACTTTCTGAGCTTCAGTGTCCTCGTATGTGAAATAAAAATAATAGCTCTACCTCACTAGGTTGCTGACATTTAAAAGTAATAATCAGTTATTATTTAAAACAGCACAGTGTCTAGCAGGTACTGTGTGTTCAATAAATGTTAATAATTATTATAATATTCCAGTTTGCATGCCAGGTAGATTTTAAGCCACAAGTAAATTTGAATTTTTAAGGCAGCCTTCAAAAACAAGTGACCATTGTGCACTCAGTAAGCCAGAGGGCAAATCTCTTTAATGGAGTCTCCGTGAGAAAAACATATTTTCAACACTTTTTCCTCTTAAATCCTCAGTTCATTATTTCACCATGTTTTCTCTTTTCTTTGACTA
Source organism: Prionailurus bengalensis (assembly GCF_016509475.1). Taxonomy (NCBI): domain Eukaryota; kingdom Metazoa; phylum Chordata; class Mammalia; order Carnivora; family Felidae; genus Prionailurus; species Prionailurus bengalensis. The sequence goes on along the minus strand of NC_057344.1, from coordinate 183,236,295 downwards.
TTCTTAATCAGAGATAAGAAATGTGTCATATAATGAAACGCTTAAAATGAAACTATCTACTTTATAGTGGGAAGTGCTGAGACATAACCAGTCATTTTTTAAATATGTTATTCTTTTCGAACATAGAGTTGAATTGTATTTATGCAAGAAATATATTCAATAGCTTCTACAAACTTAGGAAGTAGGTGTCTCAGAAGAATAACAAAAGTTTCACTATACTCCCTAGAAATTGATGGGATCCTATAAAGCAAATGGTGTAGCTTTAATATTCTTTAGGAAGGTTCCAGAATGATAGTAGGCCTAGGAGCACGTTTTAGCTGTTAATGAAATGGATAAAAACCGTGAGATTAAACCGCTTTCCTTTCCCCCAATGTTTTTTCTTTAATTGAAGTATAATTGCCATAAAATGTTACATTAGTTTCAGGTTCACAACATAGTGATTGGACAACTCTATACCTTGTGCTATGCTCACTACAATATAGCTACCATCTGTCACCATACAGAACTATTATAATGTAAAATATATTCCCTATGCTGAACCTTTTTATCCCTGTGACTTATTCTTTACGTAACTGAAACCTGTACCTCCCACTCCCCTTCATTCATTTCACACATGCTTTCAACACCCCTCCCCTCCCCCCCACCCCCCACCTCTAGCAACAGCCAGCTCGTTCTCTGTATTATGGGTCTGTTACTATTTCATTGGTGGTGGTGATGGTTGGTTTGTTGGCACATTCTGTTTTCTTAGATTCTACATTTCAGTGAAATCATATGTTTTTTGTCTTTCTCTTTCTTATTTCACTTAGCATCATACCCATTAGTTGCATCCACGGTGTCACAAATGGAAAGAGCTCGTTCTCTTTTATGGCTGAGTCATATTCTATTTTATAAATATTCCATATCTTCTTTATTCCTTCTAATGTGAAAAGATATATGCACCCCTAAGGTTATCGCAGCATTATTTACATTATTATTACATTATTTACATTATTTATAGCCAAGGTCTGGAAGCAACCTACATGTCCATTGATAGGTACCATCTACCTTTTAAAAAAGTAATATCATTTATTAACCAGAGGGAAACGTAAAAGAAACTGTAGTGTTAGATTCACTGACTGCATTGGAGCTCAAATACAAGATCTAGACAAAGAAATATCGAAACCATTACAAACCTCTGGTAAATGAAATAAACCTAGTAAGTGAAATGGGTGTGTAAGGGCAAATTCTATTTGTTTTATTAATTCCTCCATTCAGGCAATTCATAATTTGATCAGTTATGCATTCCACTAGTTAAATATGCCAAAGAGGTGCCAGAATTTTGCTAGTTGCTCCTGCTGATTGCTGATGGTTATTAGGTGTTCCATCCAGTTAACAAATTAATACAGTCACCTACCTACCTTGACTCTTCTGTGAAATGATTAATAATAATAGTTACAAGTGTTACTTACATGACAAAATTCTGATAAGGAACATATGGTTTTATTTTGTCAAAATCAAGCAAAAAATAGATGATATACTAGAAATAGATACTCATGATGCACAAAGAATTCCCTCTCTAGTTTTGGAGGCATATTCTAAAACAAGAAAACCTAAGCAGAGTTGGAAAATAATTCATGTTTACGCAGTATTGTCCAAAGGCGGGGGAACTTTCCTAAAAGAAAACCATTTCCTTGGAATTCCTTTTGCCACTTTGAATTATTGATTTATAAAAATTGACATTAGCACCCCTGGCTGGATGTTTTTTATGGTAATGTTTTGCCAAGATTACTGAGGCCATGCGTGCATATTGAAACAAGTGATAATTATAATTCCACTCGGGCTTCCACCTCGCATTGGGAAACATGTTCAACTTCCAGGTTATTGTCATACTCTTCCCTGCTGGACATAGGGTTCAAGATTAGAATCCTTCTCAACACAGAAGAATTAAGGATAAATCTCATTTTCCCTTCTTGGTTATAAAAAGAAGAGCTGAGGGGCACCTGAGTGCCTCAGTCAATTAAGCCTCCCAACTTCAGCTCAGGTCATGATCTGGCAGTGTGTGAGTTCTAGTCCCACATAGGGCTCTGTGCTGACAGCTCAGAGCCTGGAGCCCGCTTTGGGTTCTGTGTCTCCACTCTTTTTGCCCCTCCCCTGATGACACTTTCTCTCTCCCTCTCTCTCAAAAATAAACTTTAAAAAATTAAAACAAAAACAAAAACAAAAACAAAAACAAAGAAGAGTTTACTGGAAACCTGGAAAGCTTATGTTATTGACATAAACCATCATTAATTTTGGCAACATCAAGACAAAATAAACATTTAATGCAGATAATTATGTAGAATTTATTGTTCACTACATTAAAAATTTTTAATGTTTACTTATTTTTAAGAGAGAGACAGAGTGCAAGTGGGGGAGGTGCAGAGAGAGAGAGGGAGACACAGGATTTGAAGTAGGCTCCAGGTTGTGAGCTGTCAGCACAGAGCCCGATGTGGGGCTGGAACTCACAAGCGGTGAGATCATGACCCGAGCTAAAGTCGGATGCTTAACCCACTGAATCACCCAGGTGCCCTCCTTGTTCAATACTTTTAAAATGAATACTAAATGCAATTATTTTTGTTGAATGTGTCAATAGCCATGGTATAATGTGTGTGCGTGTGTGTGTGTGTGTGTGTGTGTGTGTTTAAGGTTAGAATGAATGTCAGGAACAATGACTTTATTAAAATGTTTGTGATTTAAAAAATATTTTTAAAAATTATTTTTATTAAACTATAGTTGATATATAATATTAGTTTCAGGTATATAACATAGTGATTCAACGTTTATGTACATTATGAAAAGATCACCCACAATAAGTATAGTTATCATCTTTCACCATACAAACTTATTACAGCATTACCGATATGTCCCCTATGCTGTATTTTACATCTCTAAGACCAATTTATTTCATAACTAGAAGTTTGTAGCTCTTAATTTTTCACCCATACTCCAAACCCCCCTCCCTTTTGATAACCACCAGTTTGTGCTCTGTGTTTTTGAGTGTTTCCTTTTTGTTTTTTTTATTCATTTGTTTTGTTTTTGAGATTCCATATATAAGTGAAATTATGTAGTATTTGCCTTTCTTTCTGCCTGACGTATTTCATGTAGCACCAAACCGTCTAGTTCATCCATATTATTGCAAATGACAATATTTCATTATTTTAATGGCTGAATAATATTCCAGTATACATATATACCAGACTTTCTTTATCCACTTATCTGTTGATGGATACTTGGGTTGCTCCCATGTCTTGGCTATTGTAAATAAGGCTGCAATGAGCATAGAGGTGCATGTCTTTTTTTTTTTTAATTAGTGTATGTGTTTTCTTCAGATAAACAACCAGAAATAGAATTTCTGGATCATACAGTGGTTCTATATTTAATTTTTTGAGGAATCTCCATACTCTTTTCCATAGTGGCAATTTACGTTCTCATCAAGAGTGCACAGGTTCTCTTTTCTCATTCTCACCAACACTTGTTATTTCCTGTCTTTTTGATGATAGGCATTCTAACAGGTATGACTTTGTATCTCTTGGTGATTTTGATATACATTATCCTCATGTGTGGCGATGTTGAGCATCTTTTCATGTGTCTGTTGGCTATCTGTATGTCTTCTCTGAAAAAAAAGTCTATTCAAGTCCTCTGTTCATTCTTCAATAAGATTACTTTTGTTTCAGATTTTTTTTTATGTTGAGTTGGATGAGTTCTTTATATATGTTGGATAATAACCCCTTATCAAATATATTATTTGCAAATGTCTTCTCCCAGTCAGTTGGTTGCCTTTTCATTTTGTTGATGGTTTCCTTTACTATGCAAAATCTCTCTAGTTTGATGCAGTCCTACCTAATTGTTCATTTTTGCTTTCCTTGCTGTCACCTGAGGAGACAGATTCAAAAAAAATTTGCTAAGACCAATGTCCAAGAGTTCACTGCTTATGTTCTCTCTTAAGAGTTTTATGGTTTCAGGTCTTTAATCCATTTTGAGTTTATTTTTGTATATGACGTAAGAAAAGGATTCATTTTCATTCTTTTGCAATGCAAAATGTTTGTAGTTTCTATGTAATATAGGAGCCTATGATTATTTGAAAAACATAAGAAAGTGAGTCGGAGAATATATACAAATTCTTTTGCTTTTCTTGAAAGCAAGACATAATGTAAAGCTTGTAATTAATACTTCTAATCACTATGTTTTCCGCCTAACCAATCTTTTAGTGTTAAAATCTTTATGCTTCAATCAAATATGACTTTTCCAATGAAAGAGTAAATCTTTAAAACATAGATCAAATGTCAATTTTCTGTGATTAACATTCAGTAGTGTACAAGTTAAATTTTGAAAAATCAAATCGAAAATAATCAAAAAAAGAATGTATTACTTAACTTTATCTTGAAACCAAGGGATTTGCAGGAATTCAAGGGACAAAATATTTTTAAAGTCTAACATAAAAGCGGTTGCGTCTCTCAAATAGGAATGGAGGTTGCACACATTCAATCAATTAACCAACCAATCAATGTGCGTGTTTTACGTGTATTTGCCATAGTATTTAGAGTATTTGCCAGAGTAGAGGCTGGAAACTGCCTTAATTGCAAATTTGTAAAATGCTGATTTCCAAGCCAGTCTCACATCTACTAAACCAGCTCGAGTAGGTAGAGATTGGCAGTGTCCCTGTTGATATTCTTTACTAAAATATGTGAGAGATTTGGTAGAAATCTATCAAATTAAAACATCTATTAAAAGTTAGAATACTAGCCAGTCACTATAACAATCATGGCTGAATGATCCTGGGATGAGTCCCTGAAATATGTATTTGTCACAAATATTAACCAGCAACATTTGAAAAATATTCCTCTGAGTATTCAGTGACCTCCAAACTGGGGTAGGTGAAATCATCCATTGGAGAGTAAAAAGAAAAAAAAATCAGTTTTTATTTCTTCTTCATTTCACCTCTTTAAAATTTCTCCTTAGGGCAGATGCTATATACCTTATGTGATGGTGACACAAGAATGCATGTGTATACTTTATAAAGAAGTGTTTGTGTGTATACATATGTATAAGCATATTCATCTTCCTATATACATGGTCACTCTATGTCCTCAGAAAGTTTACACTAAGCCCTTAGTTATAAACCCCTTAGTTTATACTAAGGGTTGCAAAAAATTGGAGACAATATCCTAATAGTAAATTTTGGTCTATATACTACAAGAATATAGGAAATGAACAATGAAATTCAGTTTATTTCTTTCAGAAGCTTACAGTGAAGTGTCAGATACGTGTATCTCATTCCCAGGTGAGGCTATATATATATTTTTTTCTTTAGTAGATACTTTTCAATTAGAAATTTTAACTATTTTAATTATATTTACTGTAAACTCTAGTTTTGAAACACATGTAAAGAGTGAGAGAATATCCTTATAGAGAGCTAGAAGAAACTCTGGGTGTCCGATTGGAGGTTTCATTTTTTAAAGTCTGTGTTAGCCTAGACACATATTATAATAAAGGAATACAGAAAAAAAATTATAAAAGAAAAGAATAGTGTTTGATTTATAAAATTAGCTTAATAAGCAATTCCAGGTGGAAGAACATGATAATCTACAGTTTTTACATCCACCTGATATAATACTATTATCAATTCTGAGAGGTCCTGATGTGATTAAACTTTGATAAGAGGATATGGCCTCTGCATGCTCTTGAACTGTCACCATCTCGTTGTGTAACCTGAGACAAGCTCCTTAACTGCAGTGGTTCTCAGTTTATTTATCTATAAAATGAGGGTACTGGACTAAACATGATCGTCAGACCTCTCTAAACACTTAAGTGGGGTTGAAAACAATTTTGCATATTATGACAAACACTGTTTGAAAATGAGTTAGATTAGAATAGAAGAGAAAATATCACAGGGCATCACACACACAAAAGGTAAATGCTACATAACAAAGTTTTATGTTCCTTGTGTGTATATGAGTATACTGGTATGCAATGTAAAATATTGTTTGTTTGTTTGTTTTTTACAATGACTTGCAGCCAAAAATTTGAAAAATACTTAACTAGATGACTTCTAAAATTCCTTTAATTGGAAAATGTTTAAAATGCAATATGTCTTTCCTAGGGCTGGAAGCTCTAAGTGCAATATCATCAAAATATTTAAAGAGTAAAATCAATCTACGTATCATTATTTCCTTATCTAATATGAATTTAAATAAATCACATCGAAACCTATAAAAATTAGTATTATTTCCTAGAATTTTCTGATTCAAGATCAATATATTTCTTTTTTAAAGTTTATTTATTTATTTTTCGAGAGAGAAAGAGAGAGAGAGAGAGAGAGAGAGAGATTGAGAGAGAAACATACCATGAGTGGGGGAGAGGCAAAGACAGAGGGAGAGAGAGATAATCCAAAGCAAACTGCACTATCAGTGCTGAACCTGACAGGGGGCTCAAACTCATGAACCATGTGATCATGACCTGAGCTGAAATCAAGAGTTGGATGCTTAACCAACTGAGCCAATGAGGCGCCCCAAGATCAATATATTTCTATATGCTAGAAATAACAAATGAGAAAAATATAGGGAATAAATAGCATATTTCAATGGTAAAGGAAGTATAAAACATTCATAAATATATGAGACATTATATATATTTAATATATAACTATATATGTATAATAATGTGTGTATTTAATGTATAAATGTATGATGTATAAACGTATACATATGTTTGAATAATACATACGTATATGTACTATTACACATAACTTTGTGTGTGTAGATATATATGTATATGTACTTTAAATTTTAAAAACTTTGGTAGCGTAAAAGGCAAAGTAAAATGGGAATATAAAAATAATTCTAACTGTACTAGCAGATGAATTAATATTGTGATATCAGAAAACAAATCACTAGAACAGATTTCAAGAACACATAATATAGACCCAAACACATGCATACTCACATATATGATGTGTCCTACCACTCCAAAACAGTGATTGTCAGCCTTGGCTGCACACTCTAATCATTTGGGAAACTTTTAAAAATACTACTGTCTGGAAGACAACCACAGAGATTCAAATTTAATTGCTCTTGGGTGTGGCCTGGGCGTTGGGACTCTTAAAAGCTCCTGAACTAATTATAATATTCAACCAAAGTTGAGAATTATTGCTTAAGGGAATTGATTCCTTTACATACAATCACACACCAAAATTTAAATCTTAACAACCTTGCAGGGGCACAAGATGAAGGATATCACATATCGATTCTTTTCAATTGCCATTGAAAGGGTTTTTCTTTCCTTAGTTTTATTGCAATTACAACTTCTCTGTGATCAATTATAACTTCTAAGAGTAGGTGAGAAAAATCAAGAGTTTAAAAAACAACATTTTGTTACTTTGGTATGTAAGAAAGGGAACAAAGGGAAATTTCATTTCAAAGGGAAATGTTTTGAATCACCCATGTTTATCTTATAACCAAAGTCCTCTGCTTCTTCCTATTTGGTCTTATTTTATCCTCGATTTCCCCCATCTCCTTGACACTTGATACCTTTAAGTCAAGGCCAAGACTTCATACCTACAAGAAGTCAGGTATGATTTCTACTCTACAGTAAAATATGTGTCAATGACATTAAAATTCAATGGAGACATCAAGTAACAATACATCAGCCAAGAAGAGTAAATGGCAAATGTCTAAGTTTTAAGGCATGCTTGTTTAAAAATAGAACAAAATTAATTTTATAAAAGTGGTCATTAAACAAATATTACTGAACACCTACCATATTGTAAGCACTAGTGTAGGCATAGACAATAGAGAAGGGAACTTTGTATAAGAAAATTCATTGTTTAAAAGATATCAGTTCTCTAATAGATTTTAGCCTACAACTGATAGAGTAATATTAAGAATTTGATGGAAAAAAACACATAAAGATCTAAGTGCAGTGCCTGGTCCACAACAAAAACTCAACAAATTCTAGTTGTTGAGGTGGTGTCTATTACTAAGATTGTAATATTGTAAAATGTATTGTGTAGCCAAAAGAAACTTATCTTTGGAAAAAATACTACCTGTGGACCCTCTAGTTTTTGCTTTGTTTTGTTTTTGTATCTGCTCGTGTTTTGTGTGTGAATATTTTAAACATTGAGATATAAGAATTGGTACCATGAAATAAAGTTCATTGAACAACAGGTGAAAGAATCTGATTTTACTTATGATACAATTTTGGTTTTCTAAACAAACAAATGTTATGACAATTTCCGTCAAAAAATGTCTAGGGGTACCTCGATGGCTGAGTTGGATGCTTAACCGGATGCTTAGTTTTGACTGAGGTCGTGATTTCATGATGCATGAGTTGGAGCCCCACCTAGGGCTACATGCTGACAGCATGGAGACTGCTTAGGATTCTCTCTCTCCCTCTCTCTCTGCTCCTTCCTCCCTCTCAAAATCAATAAATAAACTTAAAAAATGTCTAAATATTTCATGAGCACCTATCAAGTGTTTAAATGTGAATTTCCAAAAAAATAAAAAATAAAAATAAAACCCACTAACTAACGAAATAAATAAATAAATAAAATAAAAATAAATGTGACTTTCCATTTCCCTTATCTCAGGCCACAGTGCCACCAAATCCACATAAATTATCAAACAGTATCTTAACCATCTTACTCTTCGTTCTGTCTTGTTCTGAATTGAGTTTGACCTAATGGCATCAATTCTGATTTTGACTTCTAACTCCCAATTTTCAGAGAAACTTGAAACCTGCCATGAAAAAATTTCTTTGGTTTGTTTGTCCAAGAGCTGATAATTTATACGCATCCACCTGCATTTTTTTCTACCACCATTACAGTTAGAGAAGTCTTCCTCCTGATGCTCAAGTTCACAATGCTTCAACCCAAATTCTGGACAGCTCTTCACAATTCTTAAGCTGTCAGTTATATATATATATATATACACTTAAAATTTATAAATTATATAATTTCCTCAGGCAATTCTTATTCACTCCAAAGTTTAAATTATATTTATATTTGGGGCACCTGGGTGGCTCAGTCGGTTAAGCAGGTTAAGCGTCCGACTCCAGCCCAGGTCATGATCTCACGGTTAGTTTAAGCCCCGTGAGGGGCTCTGTGCTGACAGCTTGGAGCCTGGAGTCTGCTTCTGGTTCTGTGCCTCCCTCTCTCTCTGCCCTCCCCCACTCGTGCTCTGTGTCTCTCTCTCAAAAATAAAAATAAACATAAACAATTAAAAAATTATAATTATAATTTATAATTATAATTAATAAATTTCAAACGTGTGTCCCCAGTATTTATCACTTATCCAGACTACCAAAGCCATATGTACTTTCCCCATTTAAATAGTTGCATTCATTTGATATTTCATAGATTTTACAAACTCATTCAACTCCAGTGAAGTCAAGGTGTTTCTTCAAACTTTTCCATGTATGTTTGCTGTGTCAAAGAGTGCAACCACCAATCACACAGACTCCAAACCCTAACATAGCTTTATATTTTATATTTCATATCTAACTACCCTATTTCAGGAATCATGATTTTCCTTTATATCAGTTTAGCAATTTCAGCTGCTCTCCTTGTTTCATTTTGGTAGGCAGAATTTGAGAGGTACCTGTACCTTGGCTACTTTACCAAGTACTAAACTAAGGGACATTGTAGACAGATTTAAGTTTACTAATCAACTGATCTTAAGACAAGGAGAGTAAAGTGGATTACACAAATGAGCCAACGTGGTCCCATGAGCCCTGAAAGCAGAAGATGGTCGCAGAGGTGTAAGAGAGAGGAGGCAGAAGGTCTAAGCACGAGACGTAACTGATCAGCTGTTGCTGGCTTTCAGGGGGGCCAGGAGCCAGGGGATATGAGCAGTGTTCTAGGAGCTGAGAACTATCCATAGACGACAGAATGGAAACAGGGATCTCAGTCTTATCATACGGAACTGAATTTTGCCAAAAACTTGAGTGAACCTGTCAACAGATAATTTCCCAGAACCTCTAGAAAGGAACACAGCCCTATCAACACGTTGATTTCAGCTTTGTGAACTCTAAGTATGGAGCTGATTGTGCCATACTGTACACAGACTTCTGACACACATAAATTATGAGAAGATATGTTGGGGTTGTTTTCTGTTGCTAAATTTGTATAATTTGATAGAAGCAGTAAAAATGTAATACAGCATCTCTATACCAAACTTATTGGTAACTTAAGTACATTCGATGTCTGTCTATGGTACCCAGGATGAAGATTAAGTTCCTTCAAATGGATTATAAAGTACTTCATGATCTTATCTCTTTAACTTATTCTCGTTTATTCCCACCAACAAATTCCTGATGTATTTGTTCTCTATGTGGCTTATAAATCTTTTTTATTTTCAAACCCCAGCTTTCTGGCTTTAGATAGCCAGGTCTACTAATCTTGTACATAGTGATGTATACATTCTGTGGAAACTTAGAGACTGTGTTAGGCTTAACATTCTTATTATTGTATAGCTTACACCTATATCATCTCTGTACTTGTATCACACAGAATTATAAATGTCTATTTACTAATTTACAGTTTCTGTAGCTCTATCCCTAGTTCCTATAAACTGAAAGCTTTGGAATTTATTTTCTCATATACACTGAAAGAAACTAATATGGGACTGATGAAAATACTCCGGGAGGTAAGGAACTAGAAAGGTGAAGTTACTAGGGATTACTTTTCTGTGAAAATAATATTTAAGAGACCTACAGTACTAGAAAGGGCCAGTCACTGGATTCACGGGGGAAATGAAGATAGGCTAAAAGTATAGTCACCTACATTGGCTGGGAAGCAAAAATGCCTGACTTAAATCTCAAGTCTTTGTTGATTACCAGAACGGAGTCTGCATTTTATTTTAATTTCACTGTAAGTGGTCAAAAGTGTGATAGGCTGTATAGAGAGTGGCTTGAAGAAGACATGATAGGAGAGTTTGGGTTTATTTCCTTAGTCTCAGAGAGGATGTTGGCGGACTTGTCAAAAATGTTGGCCATGGACTAAATAAATAAATAATAATTTGGATTAAATCAAAGTAATTTACTGACAATCCATGTTGGAGAAGAGTAAATCATTGAGGGATTGATGTTCACATTATATACCCAACAAATAATATAATGTCCACCACATAGTAGGTAATTAATAAATAATTATTGAGTTAATGAATAAGGGAAAGATTAACAAAATGCTTAGGAGATAAAAATGATTTCTCTGAAGAAAGAAAACGCATGTCAGCCATATTGGCATAAATTATGCAAAGTGTGGTCCCTGTCACAGATTTGGTGTCCAATTCATGTCTATGAATGGGATGAATAAGTACATGTTGTGCAGAGTTAAATGGCACCCCAACTCCAACTATTTCTTCTCACTTCCTGTTTTTCTGTTTATGTCTTTTATCAAACTTTATTTGGGGTGCCTGAGTGGTGTTGGTTAAGAATCCAACTGTAGATTCCAGCTCAGATCATGAGCTCCTCATTGGTGAGATCGAGCCCTTGAGATTCTTTCTCTCCCTCTCTCTTTGCCCTGTTCCCCGCTGGTGCTTTTTCTCTCTCTCTCAAGAAATAAACTTTAAAAATACCCTTTAAAAAACTTTATTCATAAAATGAAAATACATCTATTAGCATATATTATCTAGTTTCTTTGACAGTGAGTACTTAATAAAAAAAATACAATACAAAATTGAATAACTTTGATGCAGTTCCATTTTCTTTTCAATATTGGTTATATTGATTCATTTTTTCATTTGCTCAGACTTCTTTTAAGTGTGAAAGCTGAAAAACAATGTGCTTTATAATCATAATTCTCACTCTGTTTCTAACTTTTGAGGTCAAAGGGAATTCTAAATAAACAGTGGGGAAACAACTGAATATTGCAGTGGCTCAAAAATATTTATAATTAAAATCTAACTTATCTCATCTACTTCTCTTAGAATAATGTTAGCATTTCTAAAGAGACTAAGAACGATTTTTTTCATGAATCTGGTTAAAATAAAAATGTAGTTTTATACTTAAAATATACATAAATACTTTTTTCTGGCTATAAGATTTGAGCAAAGGTTAAAATTCAAACAATGACAAATTTTGCTTTTCAGGTAAATGTTCACAATGTTTAGTAATCAGTGGTCTGTAAGTTTTCACTAGTCAGTATAAAATATCTAGCTTTGTTGTCACTTCAGTGACTTTGAAATTAGCTTAAGTACACTTTTTTTCATTAATTACCATATATAATACAAACACATATGTATGTATATATATACATATATATATATATGCAACTTTTTTGTTCTGACAGTATTAATTTAATATTATTTGATGATTATTAAGCCTATTCCACAATTTCCTTGGAGCCGTATAAAAGGTGTTTTGCATATAATCTTAAGAAACTGTGTGTTATATGAAATCAAGCATATGAATTTGATTTCAAAATAAGTCTCTCGTTACAGAATATTTTATGCTTTTGTTTAGGGGAAAAAAAGACAGATAAAGCTACATTTATTTAGGTCAAGCTTTATTTCAGTGTCTAAATAGGTAAACTGCCCTATATATACTCAATGAAAATCTTCAATTTTTTTTTTTGAGCACTTATAAGGTAGAAGAATTCATCTGAGCCCCTCTCAGTACATTAACTTTCGTAGGGTCCTCCGAGGTATTCCTCAGACATGGCAGGACAAGGAGAACACATAATAATTATTTTAGAATGGGTCAGTGAAATCCTACCTCTATTGTTAAAACCACAGGCCCCAAATCGAGTCATTTACGGAAGGCCAAATCACCAAACCAAAGCTTAATACCCAACCTAATTGCAGTTGCGACCTCCCCCAAACATGTAGTTTGAACTGTATGGTCAGGAATTTTCCGGACAGCACCAATGAGATAATCTGTCAGATGGGCTCTCTCCATTACCCCAAAGGAAGGCAGGGCGATCGACCTAATAAGATCCCCTGCTCTTCCCCATAAGGGAAGGTGTGCTTGCCTGAAATAATGTTTTCTTTTCTTTTGCTAATTGTCCCTCATGTTTCTGGCTTTAAAATCCCTCCATTCTGTGCAGCTCCTCAGAGAATCTCTCTACTTACTAGATGAGATGCTCCCTGATTCATGAATTGCCCAATAAAGCCAATTAGGCCTTCAAAATTTACTCGGTTGAACTTTATTTTTTCTACACTATGGTATGTCCACCAGGAACCTATAACTGTGACTTTATTTAGAAAAGGGGTCCTTGCAGACATAATTAAGTTCGAGTTCTCAAGATAAGGCCATCCTAGCATTAAAGTGCCCCCCAAGTCTAACAGATGTCTTCATAAAATGGGCAAAGAAGAAATTGAGACAAAGAAGCACAAAGGAGAAAGCCAAGTGGAGATGAAGGCAGAGATTGGAGTTAAGTGGCCACAAGTCAAGAAAAGTCTGGATCCAACCAGAATCTGAGCGAGGGTGAAGGAACATCCCCCTTAGTCACTTCAAGAGGGAGTGCGGGCCTGCGGACCCTGTGAGAAAAGAAATTTCTATCGTTTTCAGCCACCAACTTAATGAAAACATTATGGAAATTAATATAAAATGATATGACTTGACTTTTATTTCCCTTTGTAAAAAGCTATGGAGGGGCGCCTGGGTGGCTCAGTCGGTTGAGCAGCCAACTTTGGCTCAGGTCATGATCCGAGGTTCGTGAGTTCCAGCCCCGCATGGGGCTCGGTGCTGACAGCTCGGAGCCCGGAGCCTGCTTCGGATTTTCTGTCCCCCTCTCTCTCCATCCCACCTCTGCTTATGCTCTGTCTCTCTCTGTCTTTCAAAAATGAATAAACATAAAAAAATTTAAAAAGTTATGGAAAGGTTACTATGGAAGTGTGAAGCGCATGCAGGTGGTGGGTATTTCCATTGCCTACAGAAGGGATGGTTAGTGACTGGACCAACACTTGAGCTGAGGTGGAAGCAGTAGACGCAGGGCAGACCGGGAGCAAGGGAGGGGTGGGGCAAGGGAGCGATCCATGACCAGCAGAGTGTGTCAATAGTTCAGTAAATGGTGATGCTGTTTCCTTAGCTGTGAAAGACAGGCAGAATAGTGGGGGCAAGGGTAGTTTTTATTTAAATAGGAAATAGAAGATGAAAAAGAAAGGAGAAAATTTCATGGTGAATTTAGGTTACACACACACACACACACACACACCCCTACATGCACTTGTGTTCTGAATCTCCTTTTAAGCTACATTATTTACATCATTTTTATGTTTTTATGTATTTTTGAGAGACAGAAAGACAGAGCACAAGCAGGGGAGGGGCAGAGAGAGAGGGAGACACAGAATCCGAAGCAGGCTCCAGGCCTTAAGCTCCGGCCTCAGCACACAGCCCAATGCAGGGCTCAAACTCAGGGAACTGTGAGACCATGACCTGAGCTGAAGTCAGCCCTTTAACCGACTGAGCCATCCTGGTGCCCCTAAATTATATCATTAATGTGGATCACAGTTGAAAATACTAGAAAGCCCTTCATTTAATGGACAAAAGCATTAATACAAAACGTTCCTTAAGGGACTTGCCAGTTGTTTGGGGAGGGAAGCAGCAATAAAGAAAAAGATTTCACAGGGTGCTGATAATGCAGGGAGGAGGGAGTTCTCATCCTGATCTATGGTCAGTAGGCCAATTAGGTTCAAGATTTAAGTCATAAGTATGGGTAGAAATATATCATGTGGTGGAGGGAGCAAGGAATGCCTCTTCATAAAGCAAGCATCATATGCAAAGCCATGGAAAGAGCAAGCCTTGTTGAAAGTACTTTAGTTAGGGGCGCCTGGGTGGCGCAGTCGGTTAAGCGTCCGACTTCAGCCAGGTCACGATCTCGCGGTCCGTGAGTTCGAGCCCCGCGTCGGGCTCTGGGCTGATGGCCCAGAGCCTGGAGCCTGTTTCTGATTCTATGTCTCCCTCTCTCTCTACCCCTCCCCCGTTCATGCTCTGTCTCTCTCTGTCCCAAAAATAAATAAACGTTGAAAAAAATTAAAAAAAAAGAAAGTACTTTAGTTAATGAATACATAGTAGCAGGTGCACAGTGGAGAGGAAGAAGGGGGTGGCCTACATGGAGGCAAGAAATAGTATCTGATGGTCCTAATATGTCATACAATACATTCTGGCTTGTATCTTTGAGATTTGGGAAGCTGCTGAAAAATTTTAAAAGGTGGAGTTCAGGATATGAACAGATATTTAGAGATAATATCCTAGCAGTATGAGATAGCATAGAGAAGCTCCCTCTCCATGTCTGGGAGTGTGTTGCTCCCAGGAAGAATCTAAAAGTATGTAAATATCAGCTTCAATTAGCACAAAGGAAATGTTACCGCTCTATTTGTTGGAGACAAATATACATACAATAACTGAGGATAACAGCAGTGCCCTATGACTCCCTTCTGAGGATAATAGCAACGTTCTGTGATACTCTTCTGTTTCATTATCCAAAGTAATAAACATCAATACAGGCAGAAGTACCAAAAAATTTTTTTAGGATCATGTCAGGAGGCAGAAACTCTTTAAACTTGAAGGAAACATCATCAGCAAGAGCATCTAAATCCAATTTTTAAAATTCCATTTGTTGTTTTTTTTTTCCATGACTGCTCCCCATGATAATTTGGATTGGTGAGCTGTGTCTCAGGTATAGAAGGACAATCCCCCATAAGGATATTAAAATGTTTATTTACTCCCAAATGAAAAAAAATGTGGTGTTTTGGCTATATCGCATTATTTAATCAAATAAAGTTTCATGAGTTTTGATTAGGTATAAATAGTCTCTGAAACTGTGAATTAAAAAGGTGGTGAAGATTAAGCTTAGTTTTCAGTAGCTCAAATCTAATGAGTGGGTAAGAAAATAACTTTTTATTATCACACTATTATAAAGCATACTGAAGAAATTCGTATCATTTTCTTTCATACTACATATTGGTGGGAAAAGGATGGTGCTAATTTTGACCAGTGGGACCTGGGGAGACTCTCTAGAGAGGTATTATTTTGACAGAGAGAGAGAGAGACAGAGAGAGAGAAGGGGAGGGGCAGAGACAGAGGGAGAGAGAGAATCCCAAGCAGGTTTCATACTGTCAGCAAGGAGCCCAACATGGGGCTCAAACTAACAAATCATGATATCTTTCCCTGAGCTGAAACCAAGAGTTGGACACTTAACCAAATGAGTCATCTAAGCACCCCAATGAGATCTATTTGAGTATGCTAGTGGAATGGGCATTTCCTTTTATTTTTATTTTTTTTATTTTTGAGACAGAGAGAGAGAAAGAATGGGGGAGGGGACGAGGGCAAGGGAAAAGAAGGGGGTGAGACACAGAATCCAAAGCAGGCTCTAACCTCTGTGCTAACCCAACTCGGGGCTTGAACCCATGAACTGCAAGATCATGACCTGAGTCAAGTTGGAGGCTTAACCAGTTGAGCCACTCAGGAGCCCTGCATTTCTCTTTGTATTAAAAGTGATCTTAAAAGTGTTTAGACTATGTCAGATGGGGGTGCTGGAACAAATCTTGTTGACTCACAACCTTTTCATTTGCTAGCCCCTCCCTTCACCTATTGCTTTCTTTTTGCCTTTACCTATGTCTTACTTGTAAGGCATTCATTTCTTACGATCAGATTGAAAAGTTTTGTTGCAAGCTATCAGGACCACATATTTAAATAATTTAAAGATAATTTATTGGATTACATTACTAAAACATTCAAAGGTATGGGAGGCTTCAGGTTATGTTTAATTTCCTTGTTCAAATTATACAAATCTCTTTTTTATATTTCTTGGCTCATCCTCCTTGATGTGGATGCTCATCCTATATAACTTTTTCTTCATTGTTTCAAATTGTTTCTTTAACTCTTAGCTCAAGACACTTCCACATTCGATGGATGCTTCCAGATTTATATTCCATTGATAGAGCTTCATTTCCCTTGACATCGAGGAAAACCTCCAACCTTTTGCCTGATTAGATCAATTTAGATCACGTGCTCTTCCCTGGACCAATTCCTGCGGTTAGAAAGTTGAGATCAGATCAGGGTTTTCAGCATCTACACTATTGACATTTTGGCCGGATCATTCCTTGTTGACAATCATACCTCAAGGTATGCATTATAGATGTGTGATAACATCCCTGGCTTCCACCCACTAGATGCCAGTAACAAGCCACACTACCACCTGCCCTCTCACAAAAATGTCTGTATATAAGGTCAAGAACCACTACAGTAAGCTGATGTAGTTAGGTCTGAACCCTAAATCAGGGGCACAGCAAGATTCCTCTGAAGCCTCTGAAGCCAGATCCTGGGAAGAAAATGGGATTATAATTTTTATTTGAGGACAAGTAAGGAAAAGGAATAAAGATATTAGTTGTCAAATAAAGAAGTTATCAACCAAATCGTTTTCCCATTTATTCATCAATCATACATGAACTACAAATCTATTATACGTGTGATAATATGACAGGAAGGGTGAAGAGTGGGGTAAGTCTGGACTCTACGCCTGGATGGCAAATATAGTCAAACCACAGTCTACTGTTCAACTATTCGAGTTTTAACCCTTTTGGGATTTTAAAATAACACTTGCCCCTATAGCTTTCTGAATATAACTCTGGCATAACTCAACATACTTTTTTTTTAAGTTTATTTATGTATTTTAAGATAGAGAAAGCATGAGTCAGGGAGGAGCAGAGAGAAAGAGAGAGAGAAAGAATCCCAAGCGGACTCCATGCTATCAGCACAGAGCCCGACACGGGACTTGAATCCACAAACTGTGAGATCATGACACAACTGGAAGTTGGACACCTAACTGACTGAGCCACTCAGGCACCCCTCATCATACTTTTTAATCATTGATTTACTTCTCTGTTTTACCCCTAAATACATCATAATCTCTTTGAGAGAAGATATTATTTATCCCTACTACATCCCACCAGTGCCTAGAATAAACTAGGCTTTCATTAAATGTTTTATAAAAGAAGGAAGCTCTTTTTATTTAACAATTACCATTCTCATTAATGCCAAGTATTCTTGATATAGAATCTCTATATCTTGATAACTATTGCTTTGTTGTAAAATCTGATGATTAATAGTAACATACCTTATCTTATATTCTTGTTTACAATTTGATTTTACAAAGCCTATGATTAAATATGGAGAAGAAAGAATTATGAGCTCCCGTACAGCTGCCATAACCTGATCTAATAGGTATTATGCCAAAGCTTCATCTGACACAATCATAATTTATACTAGTCAACTATCATGGCTTTTATATCACTTGTGCATAATAAGACATAATTTGGGCATATATATTTTTCCCCAGCTGTAACTTAGTATCTAAAATAATGTATCACAAAGATGCTATAAAATTTCTCTTGGAAAATGTGTGAATTGATAATTGCACATGGTAGATAAGAATGAACTAGTACTCAGGAATTTGGTAACATATGAAAGGGACTAACAAAATTTCCATGACAGGGAAGGCAGTGGTTTATTCCAAGCATATGCAATAGAATCAGAGGGTAGCTGCATACCTTGGATGCAAATAAACTAGCAGTACAAAGCCTGGAAATCAATACAGATCATGTAGAGCCTATTCTTATGTCTTAAAATTTGGTCTAGTCCCCACCCAAACAAGCTACCAGTATCCAATAAATACTGGTGAAGTCTGCAAGTTATAAGTATTAAAATTGGTCCCCGACAACTAGATCTGAATCCCTCACTGCATATCTCAGTCTTGTTTATTATCTGGGTTATTTGACTCTGTATGTCTGATTTTATTTCCTGATTTGGGCTCATGCATGTCCTTTAGACCTGAGGATAAGTCTCATTTTATCGTACCCTCATTATTGTTAGCATGCATCGTGTTATATTTTAATCGAGTTGCTCGCTTCATTATTTAAGGTTATTACCCTTAATCCTCACAACATTTTGAGATTGTTACTCCTCACGTGGTAGGCAGAATGCTAAGATTACCCCCAAGATTTCCTCCTTCTTCTGTAGATTCCTTGCATAATACCTGAAGCTGTGAATAGGACACACTCTATTTCTGTGACCAAGTTATATTATGTGGCGCTTACGTGACTTTAAGAAAGGGAGATTATCCAAGCAGGCCTCATTCAATCTCATGACCACTTGTGAGCTGAGAGATTTCTCCTACTGATCAAGAAGTCAGAAATAGCTGACTGGCTGGCCTAGAGGAAAGTGAACATCCATGTAGTGAGCTCCCCAGGGAAGAGTAGTGCCCAGATGAGAATTCTTGGGGGAAAAGAAGGACTTCAGTCTTATAATTGGAAGGAACTGATATCTACCAACCATAGGAATGAGCTTAGAAGAAGATTTGTTTTTCCCTCTGAACCTC
Organism: Prionailurus bengalensis; assembly: GCF_016509475.1. NCBI lineage: Eukaryota > Metazoa > Chordata > Mammalia > Carnivora > Felidae > Prionailurus > Prionailurus bengalensis. The sequence continues at coordinate 183,216,965 of NC_057344.1, read as the reverse complement.
TGAGTGAAAAATGAAGCCCAGGTGACACCTTACTTTCAGTCTTGAGCAGAAAAAACAGCTTGTTCAGGACTTCTGACCGATAGAGCTATGAGCTAATAAATGGATGTTATTTCCAGCCATTGTATTTATGGTATTTTGTTACACAGCAGTGGTCAACCAATACTTTGCATATGTATTTCATATAGCTATCGACTAGGTGAGAAATATAGTGATTGGTAAAGTATAATCAATAAGAGTGTGAGCTTTGGAATGGGATTTTCTGGGTTTGAATTCTAACTCTGCCATCTGCCAGTGATGTGACTTCAAGAGAACTATATAATCATTCTAAAACTCAATTCCTCACTTGAAAATGTAGATATACCCCCATGGAATTGTTAAAAAGATGAAAACAGATGGAAGAAGTAAAGCTTCTAATTTGGTGCCAGGTTTATTTACAAGTTCAATATATCAAGTAGTTACCCAATATGGGGGGGGTTGCAAGACCCCCCAGTGGATTCCTAAAACTGTGGATAGTACTGAACCTTTATATATACCGGTTTTTCCTATACGTGTTTATCTATGAGAAAGTTGACTTTTAAATTAGGCACACTAAGAGATTAACAACAACAGCTAATAATAGAATAGAACAATTATTACTAGAAGCTGTAATAAAATTTATGTTAAGGAAGACTTTCTGTCCCTATAGATATCTTACTGTAATGTACTCACCCTTCTTATTGTATTTACCCTTCTTCTTGTGATGATGTGAGATCATAAAATGCCTACGTGATGAGATGAAGGGAGGTGAATGGCATAGCAGGACGTACTGTCAGGCTGCTATTGACCTTCTAACAATACTTCATAAGGAGAACCATCTGTTTTTAGAAGGTAACTGGAAGTGTACAATGTCAAACTGCAGATAATTAAGGAGGGGCACTGTACTAGCTAAAGTTTTTCCCACAATGTCATAAATCAAACAAATAGGGCTTGGGGATGTGAGAAATTTGGCCAAAGTTGCAAACCTACTAAGCTATGAATCAAATTTCACCCTCAAACCATGTGAGTCTCCCATCTCTCTACCTACCCCTCCTGAATTAGTCCACTGTCCTTCAACATTCCCCTTGGAAGTTGGGTGTGCAGGTCGGTCCTCAGATGGTATCGGCTTCTCACTCTCGTGGTAACTAGCCTCTCCAATTGGAGAGAGGACATCTCACAAATCCAGAGAAGACTTAGACCAAAACACATTACAAATCCAGATTCTTTCCGTAATTCATCGTGTTTTTAGAACCTTAGATCTCAATAGAACAAATAGCCCTTTAAAACATCCTCTGAAAAATGGAATGGGAACCTCCTGTTTTCTGAATTTTTTGGCTAGGACTCTGGGGAAAAGTGCTGTTATGTGTTCCTGAACTTTTTTTCTTTTCCTTACTTGCTAACCTTTATCTGCCTTCTGGAAGTGTTAGCAATTAGAACCTCCTCCGCCTCCCCCTGCAAGTATCAACAGCTCATGCCTGCAGCAAAACACGGAGCTAACAGATCAGCTCTGGATACTAAGAAGTAACCTCAGTCCTGTAACCTGTCCCCACCTGTAGTAATTCAGCCAGAATGTTGTATTTACCCATCTAAACCCCTTTGAAACCCTACTCCATGGTAAATAAAGCCTGAGAGGGGTGGTGGAATCATTATCACACATCACATAATTACTCAACATTACATATCACAGATAATAGCTGAATAAGAAGGGAACATTATTCAAGAAGTCAGGTTTTTACAATTTCATAAACCGAAAAGTAACTCTAAAGCGGAAATTTGGCCTCCCTTAGGTATCCAAACAGGCAGATTTTCTCCCCAGTTTACAAACCATGCAGTGAGGAAAATACGGACAAATTGATTGGGTTAGAGAGATAATCGCCTGGTACAAAGGTAATTTCTACAAGTTAAGGAATTTAGAGTGCTCTGGTGGAGGAGAAATAGCCACAGGCTACAAGAACTGCCTTCTGCAAGTTCTCTTTCACGCCAATAATTATTTCAAGAAACAAATGAAGTCTTATTTATTGGCAGGAGGACATGGATCCTTGGTGATCACTGGTGAAAAAGGAAACTGTGAAATTAATTTGTACTAAGCAAAACGGCACTCGATCCAGCAAAGCTCTCCTTTGAATTTCAGTTGGTATTTTGGCCAGTGATTATCATGTCAGGTCATTTGAAAACTGCAGCTAGTGTGTGGTTGGTTTCCACAGCAGTCTACCGGTTGGGTATTTCATGCTTACCATGCACTGATCTATAACGTATGGCAAGGGTTATTACCTGTGATGTGTAATGACAAGCCTATCAGCTAAGGGGAAAATCACTTAACCTCAATCTTAAGCTTAAAAATCACTTAACCTCAATCAAAATTCTCACTCTAATAAATGTATCTGATATCTTAAGAAGAATATCATTAATTAGGAATTTTGAATTATTTATTGCTTCCCCCACCCCAACCCCCAGAGATTCCTAGATACAAGTAAAGAAAGAAAAAAAAAATCACTCTAAAGCTATCATAGGTATGCAAAACATGACTTCACAGACAGGAAAAAAAAATGTGTGAAAGTTTTCTGAGTTTCTTTTTGTGTCTGGTGTAAGAATGTGGTCCAGGTTCATTCTTCTGCATGTCACTGTCCAGTTTTCCCAGCACCATCTGCTGAAGAGACTGTCTTTATTCCATTGGATATTCTTTCCTGCTTTGTCAAAGATCAGTTGGCCATATGTTTGTGGGTCCATTTCTGGGTTGTCTATTCTGTTCCATTGATCTGAATGTCTGTTTTTGTGCCAGTACCATACTGTCTTGATGACTACAGCTTTGTAATACAGCTTGAAGTCCAGGATTGTGATGCCTCCAGCTTTGGTTTTCTATTTCAAGATTGCTTTGACTCTTCGGGGTCTTTTTGGGTTCCATACAAAATTTAGGATTATTTGTTCTAGCTCTGTGAAGAATGCTGGTGTTATTTTGATAGGGATTGCGTTGAATATGTAGATTGCTTTGGGTAGTATCAACATTTTAGCAATATTTTTTCTTCCAATCCATGGGCATGGAATGTTTTTTTTCAATTTTTTGTGTCTTCTTCAATTTCTTTTATAAGCTTTCTATAGTTACCAGTTTATAGATTTTTCACCTCATTGGTTAGATTTATTCCTAGCTATTTTATGTTTTTTGGTGCCGTTGTAAATGGGATCAGTTCCTTGATTTCTCTTTCTGCTGCATCATTATTGCATAAAAATGCAACCGATTTCTGTACACTGATTTTATATCCTGTGACTTTACTGACCATAGACCAGTTCTAGCAGTTTTTTGGTGGAGTCTTTTGTGTTTTCCACATAGAGTATCATGTTATCTATGAAGAGTGAAAGTTTGACTTCTTCTTTCCAGATTTGGATGCCTTTTATTTCTCTGTGTTTTCTGATTGCTAAGGCTAGGCTTCCAACACTATGTTGAATAACAGTGGAGAGAGTGGACATCCCTGTCGTGTTCCTGACTTTAGGGGGAACGTTCTCAGTTTTTCCCCATTGAGAATGATATTAGCATTGAGTCTTTCATATATGGCCTTTATGATCTTGAGGTATGTTCCTTCTGTCCCTACTTTCTTCAGGATTTTTATCAAGAAAGGATGCTGTATTTTATCAAATGTTTTTTCTGTATCTGTTGAGAGGCTAATGTGGTTCTTATCCTATCTTTTATTGATGTGATGTATCATACTAATGGATTTGTGGGTATTGAACCAGCCCTGCATCCCTGGTATAAATCCCATTTGACTGTGGTGAATAATACATTTAATTTATTGTTGGATCCTGTTGGCTAGTATCTTGTTGAGAATTTTTGCATCCATGTTCATCAGGGATATTGGTCTCTTGTTCTTTTTAGTGGGGTCTTTGTCTGGTTTTGGGATCAAGGTAATCCTGACCTTGTAGAATGAGTTTGGAACTTTCCTTCCATTTCTATTTTTTTTTTTTTTTTGGAACAGCTTCAAAACAATAGGTGTTAACTCTTCAGATGTTTCTTAGAATTCTCCTGAAAAGTCATCCAACCCTGGATTCTTGTTTGTTGGGAGATTTTTGATTACTAATTCAATTTATTTTCTGGTCATGGGTCTGTTCAAATGTTCTGTTTCTTACTGCATCATATATGTTTCTAGGAATTTGCCCATTTCTTCCAGACTGCCCAATTTGTTGGTATATAATTGCTCAAAATATTCTCTTATTATTGTTTGTAATTCTGCGATGTTGGGTGTGATCTCTCTTCTTTCAGTCATGATTTTATTTATTTGGGTCCTTTTCTTTTTGATCATTCTGCTAGGTATTTATCAATTGTGTTAATTCTTTCAAAGAAACTGCTCCTGGTTTCATTTATCTGTTCTACTGATTTTTTTTTTTATTTCAGTATCATTGATTTCTGCTCTAATCTTTATTATTTCCCTTCTTCTGCTTGTTTGGGGCTTCATTTGCTGTATTTTTTCCAGCACTTTTAGGTGTAAGGTTATGCTGTGTATTTGAGACTTTTCTTCCTCTTTAGGAAGGCCTGGATTGCTATATACTTCCCTCTTAATAACCACCTTTGCTGCATTCCAGAGGTTTTGGACTGTCGTGCTTCATTTTCATTGGCTTCCATGTATTTTTTTTTGGGGGGGGGGCTAATAATCTCATTTTTATTATACTAAATATCAGGCCAAAAGTCAATGGCATTTACATGCTGGAAGACTGTTTTTCACTCATATCTTTCAATTATATCAAACACTGATTGACCAAATATGACTGGACGTTACTGATACAACTTTATGGTCTCTTTCAAGTATACATGAATCTTTTAAATGGGCACATATGCAAATGTGCAATACAAATGAAATATAAATATTTAATAGAATAAACAGAATTGGGCTTTAAGCATAAACACCCTGCCATTCAATTTTGAAGATCTATCTTTTCTTCACTAATTTGTCTTCCACTTTTAGTAGTCTTCTATCCTATTAAAGTTGTAGGTTTACAGATGATCTGGAAATTTCACATTGAATGGGTTAACCCATTCATTCTTTAGTAGGATGTTTTTTAATTTCCAAGTATTCATGGTCTTTCCAAATTTTGTCTTGTGGTTGATTTCAAGTTTCATAGCAATGTGGTCTGAAAATATGCAAGGTATGAAGTTAATCTTTTTATACTTGTTGAGGGCTGATTTGTGACCCACTAAGTGATCTGTTCTGGAGAATGTTCCATGTGCACTCAAGAAGAATGTGTATTCTGCTAATTTATAATGAAATGTTCTGAATATATCTGTTAAGTCCATCCGGTCCAGTGTGTCATTCAAAGCCATTGCTTCCTTGCTGAATTTGTGCTTTGATTATCTGTCCATTGCTATAAGTGGGGTGTTGAAGTCCCCTACTATTATAGCATTAGTGTAAAGACATAAAAGTATTTTCATTTTCTTTTCAACTATTTTATTTTAGAACTGTATGCAGTAGTATAAAAACTTCACCATATAAACATTTGAAAATCTGACTTTAGGTGTTGTGGTAAAGAAAAGTCTCAGTTTCTAATATTTGTCTATGTCTTTGGTGTAAATATCCCCAGCATGGCCAAATTCAAGTTATTAACACACCACTGAAAAAAAGAGTTGGAAAAAATGCCCACAATCAGCACACCTGAGTCTGTAGGAACTGCTCCAGAGCAACACTGGGTTTACAGTTTTGTTATCGTAAGATCTCAAGAGCAAATACCCTGAGAAAAATGACTCAAACCTCCCCTCTAGTACATTTGTATTATATTTCCTTTGATTTATCATGTTATTATTATTATTTTTATTTCCTTGTCTGCATTTTTCTTTAGACTGAAAGATGTTTCTGTTAGTTTACACATATCCATAATAGCTAACAAAGTTCCTAGATACAAAGTGCTCAATAAACACTATTAAAATAATTTCCCTAAATTATTTCATCTTACTTACCAAGACTCCTAGACAGGAGCCAAAATGAGGTTCATGCAAACATATTTTCAAGAGCTCAGAGGCTGTCAATACTTTATGGAAAATCTCCAGTCTTCTGTAGATCCCTCTCTCCTTTAATTGCCACACCGCCCTTATATTTTCTTGGATATTTATCACCAGGCGCTTATCCTCAAGGATATGTAGGAGCATGACGAATCCCCAAAAAACATATTTTGCGTATCTATTAGGATATACTTTATCACTTTTCCTCTAAAAACAACAAAGAGAGTCACATATTTTGTTTTTCACAGACAGACAGAAAAGGAGTTCTTTTCCCAAGAGTACAAAGTTGGACACTAGTGGACCGGGGAGTGGGAGAAATTAGGTTCCGTGCCTAATTCCCCCTTTCTTCCCTTTTATCACATGACAACTATTTTATTATTTAACAAGATCAATTGCATTCAGTTCTACTCTCAGAAGTTTGGCCTTGTGCTAAGTGTTTGATATCACAAGGACACAGATAAGCATCTGGTTTAGTTGCTTCAAACATAAGCCTAGGATAGATGCCTGTAACTAAATAATATGAACTGTTGTTTGTACTACAATAGAGTTATTAACACATTGTTCTGAAACTAAGAACAGCAGAGGATTATTTTTAACTTGTGAGTCAGACAAGTTGTCACAAAGCAATTTCTTTCTGTTCAGTGATGCACAGAATGAAAGTATCTAGTTTTAAGTGCATTTTGAATATGATTTGAAATTACTAACATCATTAAACTGTATCTTTGTGTTTTGGTGAAATGTTTATATTCTTCTTTAAAGATTTGCAGTAATAATGTCATGATCTCTGGGACAGCCATCATCTTTCCTCAGCCTAATGCCAATTACAGTTAAGTGGTCAAAAAATATGGGCAATTAATTTATAAAGAATATATAAACGAAATAAATATTTTAATCATCTACTTTGAAGAATGGGATACTTTTGTAAGGTTTTTTTTCCCGTAATATTTTGTTCATATTTTTGAATAATTTGATTCATAATATACATGTATGTATATTAAAAGAGGTCTGTGGAAATTTCACAGGATACAGCCATATGAATATGATCGTGAAAGTTCATTAAAAAGAATTCAATGTTTATTAAAAAAACTTTTTTGTGCTATGATGAATATTTCATGATAAGAGTTTTTTTTGAAAATTAGTAGACCTCATAATGTCCTGTAACAGACCTAAAGCATTTTAGCGGGGAATTCATGATATGCACAATTTGGTGTATAATACACATTTGAAACACATGAATTAAAATTTAAAATCTGAATGCTATCTTTATTTTTATTTTGATATATTTTTTAATCTATCTCACTCCCTCTGTCCTCTCTCTATTCCCGTCTCTTCCTACATATGCTATCTTCCTCCAAAAACGTGTTGCTCATCTTTCTTGCATTTATGATGACACATACAAGAAGGAAAAAACAATGTTTTCAAAAAACTTTAAAGACTGGGGGTCACACCCTCAGGTTAGGACCTGCTCCTTCTGATCATCTGGCTTCCTGTTATTCACTGTCTCTCCTTTTGGGGAACAGCCAGCCTCCAACGTGCAGCGACGTTGGGAGTGTAAGTCAGAAGGATACACATGCGGTGGTCACATGACCAATCCGTCTCTACCTCATGAGAACTGTAGAGAAACAGGATTGGAAGCAGGAAGACATTGACGGCAAAACAGCAGTTAGCCTAAGCTGTCACCAGCAGCCACTGCGGACACCATCTCCGACATCCCAGCTCACTTGTTACTGTCAATCCCTCTAAATCGAGGCAAGGCAACTGGCCTGGCACTTCTGATTTCCTCCATGCACACAGGAGTGCACCTCTCATTATGCACACATCCCCTGAGCCACTGCTTTAGAGCCCCAGTCTGTCTCTCTTTTTCTCCCTCTACCTCTGGCTGGCTGTGGGCCCCTTCACCCATAACTCTCCTCATTTAGGAACTTCCATATTTCAGAGTAAGAAAGCATCTAATTATGTGTGACCCTATGACTGGCATGGTGTTTTCTGATGTGGACACCTTTAAAGTGGGGTAATGTCACACAGTAGAGGCAGGCAGAGGTAGGACCTAAACAAGAATCTTGAGTCTTAAGGGGGAGCATGAAAGAAGCAGTTGGAGTTTATTCAATTGAGCAGAAGATTCCAAAGGATACTCTTGAATAGTCTCTATCACCAAGGCTGCTTGGGTCTCTCACTTCTCTGGGCCTGGATCCTCATCCTCCCATTTGATCGTGTACATTCCCCAAACTTCTGACATATATATATATAGATATAGATATATATATATGTGTGTGTGTGTGTATGTGTGTGTATATATATATATATATACACACACACACATATATACATACACACACATATTATTATATGTTATCGTACATTAATATATATTATTTAATAATATATTATATTATCTATAATATAATAATATTTAATATATATACATACATATTATTATATATTATCATATATTAACATATAATATTTAATAACATTTAATATATAATATAATATAATATAATATAATATAATAATATTTAATAATATATATCAGATATATAATATATTTATATATGTATTAATTATGTATTAATGCATATAATATAATCAGAATTAATAAATAGTCAAAATTATAAATAGTCAAAATTAGATTATAGTGCAACCAAAGAATTATAGATGATATAATGGGTTTGATGAGCCTAGTCCTTTATTTGGAAAAAAACAAAGGGGGCGCCTGGGTGGCGCAGTCGGTTAAGCGTCCGACTTCAGCCAGGTCACGATCTCTCGGTCCGTGAGTTCGAGCCCCGCGTCAGGCTCTGGGCTGATGGCTCAGAGCCTGGAGCCTGTTTCCGATTCTGTGTCTCCCTCTCTCTCTGCCCCTCCCCCGTTCATGCTCTGTCTCTCTCTGTCCCAAAAGTAAATAAACGTTGGAAAAGAACAAAAAGTACAAAATGTAAATTAAAATTATCTCTGAATGCCCCCAACACACACATATAAACACAGGTACACTCACACACACACACACACACACACACACACACATCTGTCTTAACAGCTGGCCGAGGCTAAAGGATGTTTCTAGTAATCCATAAAGATCTATTCAGTTCACTCATTGCCTTTGTGACACCTACTTGGTTTTTCTACGTGTATTCAAGAGAGACACCTTCTCCCTCCCTAGCAACTATGGTTCTGATAACAGTTCTGTATTTTGACTCTGCTTTAAAGATAATAGTAAAAATAACTAACATTTATTTAAGGCTGTGTGTGTGCCAGACACTGTGCTAAGAACTTTTTATGCTCCTATTTCTTCCCCAGAGCAGGAATTATTTTTATCATCCCATTATGCAAATGATAAAACCAAGTTCAGAGTAAATAACTTGCCCAGGGCTTCACAGCTAGTATGGCAAAAACAACTTGAGTCAGATGTCACTCATTTTATCATGCCTTATATTTCATATAACTTGTATTTTTACACTCTGTTAATGTGATGCTTGTTACTGAGTAGTGGATTGTAAAATTCCTCAGTTCTTGTCTTCTCAGAGGAGAGAATCAGTGGAAATAACAGAAAGTTAAGGCAGAGAGGTTTTATTTTGCAAGGCAAAAAGACACTCCAAAGCCATGGGTTGCCTGGAGGGTAGGTAGCAGCCCTGTGAGCTCTGCAGTTTTTGTTTTGTTTTGTTTTGTTTTGTTTTGTTTTGTTTTGTTTATAGTGGTCTATTTGGTCTCCTCCTTCCCATTTCATTATCAGCTCACCCTGTGGATCTGCCCTGATTTCTTCTCCTCCAACTTTTGTGCATGTCTCTGTCCATTTGCTTCCCCTAAGCGCCTAAGCAGAAACCCGTGGCAAAGGGGCTGGGCCGGGGGCGGACTGCAATGCAAATGATATTATAATGATATAATAACAGCCTTGGGGTTACTAGTGGACAAGCTTCTCCTTTAGCAGATATGCTTCAAAGTTGGGAAAGTCCTTGCAGCCCGTATCTTTTTCATATCACACTGTGTTAAACTGCAAATGGGGTTGGTCTAAGGGAGACCGGGGCATGTGGTTCCTGCCCTCCCATCTGCCCTCCTCCTTTCTCGCCTCATGCTTTTGTCTGTCTATTCTAGCGATGTTCTCAAGCTGTCCACCCTGGAACCAGGGATTGCGTGCTGGACATTACATTTGCCTGGTGCCTCGCAGAGTGCTTAGCATATTTAAATGTAAATGTGTCTGTTAAATAATTTCTTATAGAGTGCAAAATAGAAAACTTGAATTTTTCACTTTTCAGTAAACTAATTTGACATAATTTCACCATGGACTAAGTTTCTTTCAAGGCAGTAAAAATCTTAGTCATCTATTGTCAAGAAAGATTCTGAGAAAACATAGAAGCCGCAGCTCTGACAAGCACTCAGTGAATACATTCCATAAACCTATGAACGAAGGCGCTTAAATATCTGCATGAAAGAGAAAAGGGCAAAGGGATTTGAAGATTATCAGCTGATAATCAGAGACAGGAAAGCTCTAGAGAGGGTATTATTGAAAAATATCAACCACCAACAAAGTATGCCCCCAAGTGCATGTATAAGACAGAGTTAATTGTCCCATTTCTGTCGGCAGCTAATGAAATGTGATCTTGTATTTTCAGTTCTACCCTTCAGACTTCATATACTTCTGGGGAAGTTAAAGTCTCATTGCAAAATATGGCATGGCACTATGGAGATTTTGCTTAAAACATAAATTGTATCTCAACGGCAGGGAAAGAATGTTGATGGTGAAATAGACCTGTTATCTAAGAAAAGCAAAATGTCCCTTTCGGTACAACGCCACACCATGGGCTTCAGGAGACTAGGTGATACGAACAGGCAGAGACTGGAAAATGTGACAGGAAGGCCTGGCTTTAGGCACCTGCCTTGCTGAGGGGGCCCACACTGCAGCGAACTCCCCAAGGATCGTTTCAGCCACTCGGTTCACCGTAACCTGGGCTCAAAGTGTGATGCGTATCAATGGAACTCCAGCAACATACCCACGGACAAGCGTTCATTTCTCTCTCACCCGAAGCAGTTGAGCCCCATGAGCTCACCCAGGGTCCTCCTGAAGCCAAAAAGAAGTAATGAAGTTAGTAATGGAGGCAATTAAGGAGTGGTAATGTGACTTACATCACATTATTATGTGACTTACTCACAGTCCAGATATCAGGAACTGTTTATATTTAAATATCTAGACACAAATTTCAGGCACTTACCTATGGGTAATGAGACTTCCTGCTCTCCAGCCATTTCACTCTTCAAATTATGTGCATTCTGGGCTCTCGGGTATCGTGGCATATTTTTTTTAACGTTTTATTTAGTTTTGAGACAGGGAGAGATAGAGCATGAACAGGGGAGGGTCAGAGAGAGGGAGACACAGAATCTGAAACAGGCTCCAGGCTCGAGCTGTCAGCACAGAGCCTGATGCGGGGCTTGAACTCATGGACCGTGAGATCACGACCTGAGCCGAAGTCGGACACTTAACCGACCGAGCCACCCAGGCGCCCCTCGTGGCATTTTTATAATGCTAAATATACTACCGTGTGTTGAGGCCAGCTTACCGTCGGTGGAGTGGGAAAGGAAGTGTCAATGTTCAGAAGAAGTCAAATTACTAAATCTACCAATGAGTCAATAAAAGTTAGATCCAAAGGAAATATGCTTCATGTATATAAATGTGTAAGAAGTGAAAATATACTAAATTAGCCTCCCACCTCTCACAAGTGTCTCATGGATACACAAATGGGTGTAAATGCTCTTGCTAGTGAGGCTGTAACAGCACAGCAATGCCTACTGCACCCTTCCAAAAAAAAAATCCACTCCTTTTCTAATATCCAGGTCAGAACTCTCCGTTTAGATTTGTCTTTTCTGTAATCAAATTCAAATGACAGAACAGATGCTGGCCTTCATCCCACAGGCCTTTAACAGGACAGATTCTGACTTGCTCATGAATATATTCCTATTCTCTTCAACCGGCACGTGGCCGCTGAGTTGTGAGACAAAAAATACAACCTGTGCTGGTTAGTGTTTATGAGGTTTTTGGCCCTCTTTGGTTGTGGGAGTACTGCTGACCCCCATAAGGATACCCCTTGCTGTTTCTGTTTCACTTTGGGTCCCCCATTGGTGAGCAGCAAGGTTCCCAACCTCTGCCTCAATTCTTTTTTTTTTTTTTTTTTTTTGAGACAAAGAGAGAGAGAGAGAGAATTTAAGTAGCTGAGCATGGAGCCTGACGTGGGACTCGATCTCATGACTCTGGGATCATGACCTGAGCTGGAATCAAAAGTCAGCCCTTCAGCCAACTGAGCCACTCGGACGTCCCTCTCTCCCTCAATTCCTAAACATGCCCTGCAGTACTGCAACTTGAGACCTAAGTACTGTCCCCTGAGAGAAATATACTTGTGCATCCCATTTTCTTTAGCCACCGTAATGCCGAGTCTCTGTCGCAGCGTCCTCTGGTTCACCTTGGATAAAAACAGTGGTTAGTTGAAGAGGTGGTCAAGGTAAAAAAGTTAACGTACGTTTAGAAATGGAAGACAAGATACTCTCTTTATGCGCTCACTTCCTCTCAGAAAACCTAGGTCTTCTACCTTTAAAAAAAATTGTGTGTTTGCTTGGCGTGTAATATAGGGACGGCGGTTACATGTAGGGCAGAGTGTACATCGTGCTTTTCGGCAATAGAAGGACCCAGCTCTCTCCGGATCCCAGATCATTCTCTCTCTTCATCTAATTTTAGTTGCCAATTGACCTTCTCACTCCTCTTCTCTTCAGACCCAGTTCTGTTATTCTCCCAAAAGGAAGAGCGGGTATTGCGATCAATTAATATATTGAAGACATCACCCTCTCACATGCCAGGTTGAAGAATTTCATCTTACTTTTATACATAGTGAAACTGGTAATGTATACGTGTGTGTGTGTGTGTGTGTGTGTGTGTGTAACTCGTCATTGTTTTGTTGGCTAACACTGTATAAAGAGTAGACTTCAATTTGCATTTGCCTCATACATATCCCGCCTGGTTTGGGTTCGGTAGCCTGAGTCACCAGGATCAATTTGAAAGCTGTGGTGTGCTTGAAATCCAAGTTGAGTCAAACATGGGGGGGAAAAAAAAACACAACAGTGAAGAGAACCATGAAGCAGGAAGTAGTGCACAAGATCCAAAAATAGAGCAAGAATTCAAGAGATCTTGTATAATAGGCTTCACAGCCAAACGTATTGAAGTGTAGATCATCAACAATCTAGAGAGAGTCAGAGAAGTTCAGCCTATGATCGACGTGAGTGTGTGCATTTTGTTTTCTTTTGTTCTTTATGCTATGGATACACGTTCCATATTAGCTACACATCTAAGCCACAAATTCAGGTGAGCATGAAGTGTGATTTTAACACCACACAATAAATTCATTTCTGTTTTAAATGCAATTCTGATAGATTGTGAAAAAAAATGTCAGCCATATTGGATTTCTCTCTACCATTTGCTTGGTTTTCTTTGAAGTATGAAGAAATGGTAGTGACAATGCAATAGTGGCCCAGGACTGTGGATGGGAACACCTGACGTGGTGTCCACTAAAGCATCACTGGTTCTGCCTCATCCTTTCCTACATGAAGGTCTCAGCTTTGTTGCCTTTTCTTCCTAAACATGAGGCATCTCTGAATCCAGGTTTAGCAAAGCTCTTTTGTTCTTCCTTTGGGAGCAACTCTGCTGCATCTTAGTAACTCCACCATGGATCTCTGACCTTCTCTCTATAACGACATTGGCCTTCATTTCCACAACTCCTTCTCTTTGCCTTTCGGGGCACAGAATTTTGATTTCCCTGGAATATATTTTAAAATTTTTTGTTAACGTTTATTTATTTTTGACAGACAGAAAGAGACAGAGAACAAGCAAGGGAGGAACAGAGAGAGAGGGAGACACAGAATCCGAAGCAGGCTCTAGGCTCTGAGCTGTCAGCCCAGAGCCTGACACAGTGCTCGAACCCACGAACCGTGAGATCATGACCTGAGCCGAAGTCAGTGGCTCAACCGACTGAGCCACCCAGACACCCCTCCCTGGAATATATATTTTAAAATGAAGAATTTGAACCATTCATTTTCATATTCCCCCAAATCTTTCTGAAGTCTCTCTTATCCTATTTTCTTGAGTTCAGATGAGATGGAACACCACTTTTCAGGAGAACCCTAGCATATGAAGCTTTTGCTTCCCCCTTATCATCCCTGGCTCCAAGTGGAAATTGTGTTTCCTACTCGAGGGAGTGGGGAAAAACTAACTCAACTTCATCACATATTTGTCTACAGCTTTTAAATCCTATGTCTGGTCCTCAACTTTTAAAACCAAATGAATGTGTATCCAATGTAAGAGAAATACCAAGGAAAATCTATGTTAAGTAGTATGTCAAAATAGCTTCCTGCTATATGTTACCTGCCTCCACACAGCACATTGTTATTTTGTGTTTAATTTTCTCTCTATGCTCATGGAAAGTATTATCGAGTCAATTTTATAAAAAAGCTAAAGATGATAATATTTAGATATATCAGGTTGTCTGTCACCCAAATTTGGAATAAGAACCAGACTCAAACTTGAGTCTGGTGACAGTCCACAATGACCACATGCATCTTAGAAATAATATTTCAAGTTATCTTCACATTTTCCCCTACATGACAACACTGACAAAAGTGTAAAATACCCAATTTGTTCAAATGCTAACAAATGGTCAAATCCACATAGATTGGCATAAGAAACATGTTGTATGCTTAGCCTTTAAGATATGCATTGTGTTGCAGCATGTAAAGAATTATTTAGCACCTGGAGGAAACCTCATGTTTATATGAAGTATCTTGAGGTCAATGGGTCCCGTCACAATTGTTTATTATATCTATTCTTGATGCTGTGGCATGGAGATTATTTACTACCATAACATGTTTACAAATTCCAACTTTACAAATTCAAATAACACGATGAATAGTCAACTGTATCAAAATACATCTCATTTCCCCCCTGTACTTTTAGACTGGTAGTTTTCAAACTTTTGCTTCATTTTAAAATTACCTATGGAGATTTATATTTCCAGAAATTCTGATTTAATTGGTCTGGGTTGGGACCCAGGAATGGATGATTATAAATTAGCTTTTCTAGGTCATTCTACAGTGCAGTCAAGGTTGAAAACCACTACCTTAAAGAATTCTCCCTGTATTGTTCATCATCTGCCTGTGCTATCCATAAACTCTCACCGGGACGGGAAACACCAGCTCATTGGCATTGAAGGAGCCTCATTGATTCCTGATAACTCTCTTTCTCTCCCCCTCTGTGTGCTGTGTCTTTGTCTGTCTCTGCCTTTGTCTGTCTGCCTCTGTTGTCATCTATCTCTCCTCCTTCCTCCCTTCCTCTGTCAGTAACTTCTAGTACGGGAACAACCTGGGAAGGGTGGTGTAGCCCTCCCCACCAAGAATTAAAATATCCCTAGTGCTTGAATCTTCACTCCTCTGTCACATGGTGGGTACCACTGTCACTCTGACTCCTTTTCATATCCTAGTGGGGCACCTGCAAGAAGAGAGTAAGGTGAAGACTGCTGTAAAATGAAATAAACATCTGTCCAGCTTTATTTGCCTTTCAGAATTCTGAATATCCTACCCACACTCCACACCAGAGGACCAACATCAACCTTTCCCCTGAGTGATGATATTTCTACCTTTGTCGGAAAGAGGTCCAGATGAACGTGTGGCAATGGCGACTTTAGTGAGTGGTTTTTTTTTTTTGAAGCCTGTGGTTTGAGTCATTCTATGGAAATCAGCTTCATTCCCTGACTTCGTTGTCAGCCCTCCAAGAACCCAGTAACCTGTGACAGCTGAGTTACTGTGTGCTCTGTGAAGGCTGCTTCTACCAGAGGCCCTTATTGGTATTTTTCTTCGAGCCAGCTCTCCTCAGAGTCATTTATCATCTTGTCTCCTGAAACGGCTACACCTATCGTATCATTTCATTTATATGTTCCCTATGCAGCAGCCTCTAATAACCGTTTAATAATGTTGAAGAAGAGGTAGGCATGTCCTCTGCACAAACCGTATTCTAAATAATAAAATAGCCTGTGTAGAATTAGAAAAGAATCGGACGTTTTAGCCCTAGCACTCAAAAAAGATCTCTTGTTCAACTGAACTGAGTATCTGGCCCTTCGGATATGCATCCCTGTATTGTAGATACTGGTGCCTCGATCTGCTTCTACAGTTAAATAATTAGCACACCTACAGCAGGGGTTTTGTCCTTATGCATCTAGCTCTTTGTTGTCGTCCTTGGAAGAAATGCTACCTAGGCAGAGCTAAATCCGTTTTATATTCAAAACCACTGGCATATTAGAATTGCATACACGAAGCCTCTACCAATACTGAGTAGAATAGCTGGCTTAAAAAAGTCTTTTCTTACCAAGTATGCAAAAGAGAAAGCGGTACATCAGGTAAGGAACATGGGTATTTTAATTGTTTATGAGTAAGGCATTTTGCCTCTTTGAGTAATAACCCAAAGGCACATGACACAACAAATGCTTATTGATCAATTCATTCAACATATCATTATGTGATAACACGTTTATTTTCTCTCAGTTCTTATTGTCATCAGGATGTAAATAACATCTTCCCCATGTCAAGGACACTTTGGAGAAATGTACCGGATGTGCTTGGGAGAACTGGCGCAAGTTTTTTTTCAGTCTTTTGAGGTTAAAAATTCAGAAATTTGGATATTAACCCCTTATCAGATATATTATTTGCATATATCACCTCTTACTCAGTACGTTGCCTTTTTCATCTATTGATGGTTTCCTTCTCTGTGCAGAAGCTTTTCAGTTTGATGTAGTCCCATTTGTTTATTTTTGCTTTTGTTGCCATTGGTTTTTGTTCTATGGGTAGCCTCCATGGAAATCAGTTTGGAGGGCCGTCAAAAAATTAAAAATAGAATTACTACATGACCCAGCAATCATATTTCTTAGTATTTATCTGAAGAAAGCAAAAACACTAATTGGAAAAGATACATGCACCCTTATGTTCATTGCAACATTATTTACAATAGCCAAGATATGGAAGCAACTTAAGTATCTATTGATAGATGAATGCATAAGGATGACATTTATCACATACATATACATGCAATGGAATAGTACCTAGTCATAAAAAAAGAAGGAAATCTTGCCATTTGTGACAATACGGATAGAACTTGAAGGCATTATGCTAAGTGAATAGGTCAAGCAGAGAAAGACAAGTGCCATGTGATTTCACTTGGACATAGAATCTAAACAAAACAAAACAAAACTCAGAGATACAGAGAACAGGTTGGTGGTTGCTAGAAGGGAGGAGGCTTAGGGGGTAAGTGGAGAGGATCAGGATATACAAACTTCCACTTATAAAATAAATAAGTCATGGAAATGTAAGCAGGGTGACCATAGTCAGTAATATTGTATTGCAAATTTGAAAGTTGCTAGGGAAGTAAATTTTAAAAGTTCTCATCACAAGCAAAACACATTTGTCACTTCGTATGGTGACAGATGGTGACTAGACTTATTGTGATCATCTCACAATGTATGCAAATGCTGAGTCATGATGTTGTAATCCCTGAAATGAATATAATGTTGAATGTCAGTTATATTTCACTAAAAAAAAAAAACCCACAAACTCAGAAATTTACTTTTGGGAGAAAGTGCTTGAGATTTAACACCAAACTGAAGGGTGAATTCAAAAGGCAGGAAGATCAGATGGCTCGTGGGTAGTGTTTAAGCTGGGCCTGTTTTTAAATAATAGCATTTTGACTTTCTATGAACTAGACAGACAAGTTAATGTCAACACTGTCTCTTCCTATAACCTTCAACAAATATGGTCTGAGTCTTAAAAAATAAACTCTCACTTCATAATTTTGGGTTCCGAGAACTGTTCCATATGGAATGGATGGAAACAATTTCATTTTCTACTAACAAATTAAGTTTACTTCTAGTTAATAATGTTTATATATACCTTTCTCCCTTCAGGCAAGCATATGCAAAAAGGAACAGCTTGTAGCTTCTGGATACTAAACAGTTACATCAACCTACTGTGGTTAACACACGCACACACACAGTATCATGTCAGATAAAACGTGAAATAATTCTTCAATGACAACATAGGATTACCTCTCACATGGTGATTTTACATTAGTTGCTATTGTTTATCCATCCTCCATAAAAAGAATCTCAAAATCCACAGGGTTTGGCAAAATAGCCAGCAAGTGTAAACACTTAATAAATGTTGAACGAATATACATAGAATCAGCCTAATTAAAGCTGGATGAAGGGAAAGATGAACAAATCAGTTAACGAAAACAAAATATGATAACATTGAAACATCTCCAATTATAAACAATAGACTTAATCATCACCGTTCCTGATATTGAGTCATATTATCCACATGATTCGCTGTATGGCCATAGTCTCCATCTCAAGAACGTTTAAATGGGTTCCCACTTTCTTACAATAAAAGTGCTATATGTATTTTTTTCTCTCCTTAAAGGCTGTAGCTTTACATCTTTGCACAATTTTCTTTCTTTTGTTGGTAAAAAACAGTTTTTCCTTTTTGCCTTTCCTATTTATAGAAACTCATACTTAACTCTACCAAGAAAAGTTCCTGAGATTTCTTCAAACCCCAGTGAATTTTTACTGGAGTTGGCATTGTCTCAGGGAAAGCATTCGGCCAATGCTAATAACACATTGGTAGCAATTTTTGATTTGTTCATCCACATTCTGCATGGCCAGTGATGCTAAGGGATGTACTGAAGAAGGCATGTGGGGAATATACATGATTCTGAAACCAGTCACTCTATAAATGCTCCATTTGGTTTGCAGTTTGAAAGTTACTTTGCACGTTGAATATTGCCTGGATGTTTCCAGTTTGATATATTGGACTATTTAATTTTAAAGTTCCTCCTTATCAGTAATTACTTAATTTTTAAAAATTGAAGTATAGTTCACATATGATATGATACTAGTTTCAGGTGCACAACATAGTGATTTAACAATAATGCTCACCACTGTTGGTATAATTACCATCTGTCACCATACAAAGTCATTACACAATTATTGACTGTATTTCCTATGCTGTACTTTTTATCCCCATGACTTACTTATTTTAAGCTGGAAGTTTGTACCTTTAAATCCCCTTCCTCTATTTTGCCTGCTCCCTCAACCCTCTCCTTTCTGGCAACTACCAGGGTGTTTTCTGTAGTCTGTTTGTTTGTTGTAGTTGTTGTCATTTCTTTTTTGTTTGTTTTGTCTCTTAGATTCCACATAGAAGTGAAATCATGCATCATTTGTCTTTTTCTGTCTGACTTATTTCACTTAGCATAGTACTCTAAGGGTAGGGTAGGTCCATCCCTGTTGTCATGAGTGGTAAGATTTTGTTCCTTTTTATGGGTGAGTAATGTTCCATTATATGCATATACCACATTTTCTTTAATCCATCCATCTATTAATGGACACTTAGATTGTTTTTATATCTCGACTATTGTAAATGATGCAGCCACTATGAAAAACAGTATGGAGGTTCCTCGAAATATTAAAAATAGACAATACCATGCAAACCAGTAATTTTACTTCTGGGTATTTACTTGAAGACGACAAAAACACTAATTCAAAAAAAAAATCACCTATGTTTATTGCAGCCTTATATTGACCATTTTATTTTTAATATTTATTTATTTTTGAGAGAGAGAGAGAGACAGAGGGTGAGTGGGGAAGGAGTAGAGAGAGAGGGAGACACAGAATCGGAAGCAGGCTCCAGGCTCTGAGCTGTCAGCACAAAGCCCGATGCGGGGCTCGAACTCACAAACCGTGAGACCATGATGTGAGCCGAAGTTGGATGCTCAACCGACTGAGCCACGCAGGTGCCCCTATATTGAGCATTTTAAATCAAGTTTCTATAATGGTCTATCATTGGAGAGAAATCACACAACGTTCGTATGGTCAGAAACACTAACTTAAACTGGCCCTGAAAGTTCACGGAAGCATCTCTTCCCCTGTGATCTTAAAGTTTCTTCTGTGTATAAGTACTAAATCACATATCACCTAAGTACTTTGTTCATATGACTATTTTCTCTATCTCAGAATTAGGGACTAGTCACACCCACCTGTAGAAGCATATGAGCTTTACATATCTGAATATGCATTATTGTTGTTGCATAAACTCATTACCCACTTGGCTCATATATGTTACTGCTGCTGGGGTGTTGAGAAAAAAAGGATGGAAAGAGAAACCAGGCAACTTTTAGTATTTTACTTCCATGCAAAGTCACCACTGACCCTAAATTCTAGGTTACAGTTAACTGATGTAGAAAATTGCTTTAGTAAAGTCTCTTACCTATAAACCAGCTCTGATGGGCTGCCTCATGTTGATAAAATTCAAAAAAGTCTGTATGTGTAACCTAAGACATAAACATATCAGTTTTTTTATTGCTTCTCTGATGACATCTTTCTGTTCACCCAAGAACTTTCTTTTAGATACCATTCTTTCGGATGCGTGCCCCTCATCTGTGCAGAGGTAGGCATCACAGCAGGTGTTCACGTGTGGCACCTAAAAGAGAACCAGTCATACTAATTGGCGTCTGTTTCCTCTTCTCCTTTGCTTGAGGCCATTGTGAGAAGCTCCTTGACTCAGCCTCCACTGTATATAATCACGTGCAACAGGGAGGCTGACCTAGTATAGATACTCCATAGGTGACACTAGCATTAAAATCTACATATTTTATGGTACATAAGCAAATCAACCACCCCTTTCTGTGTGTCCTCCCCAGAGGTTATTGTTGAAGTCCTTAAGACTCCTAACAATATCCCTGAGATAACGAGCTTTACCTCTCCCTAGGGTTACCTCTGACTATGGGCAATTCATGCATAAGAAAGCATAAGTCCTTGCAATTAAGATTTGAAATATCTCTATTGGTTGATAAAGCAACTATTAGTCAAGCTTCTTTAATTATAATTGGGTTTGGCAGCACCTATTATTGTTGTGACTATGAATATCAAGTGTTACAAAGGAGCTTAATAATTCTAACAATGCATAAAGCAAAAAAAAAAATACAGAAAATTAGATCGGGACATACACAGGCTCCACCTGTTCCTATGATTGCATATATAAATATACGACTTGCAGAATTTTGCCCCTGCAAATTATTTCACATGGTTCATTGGGATATTTTTGTCTAAGTATTTTCACAGCAGTGGTTAAGGCAGGATTACAAAAGTGCCTCGGGTCTGGCGTCACTCATCTGAGCCCAGGATACCAAGAGTTTGTAGATATTATTGTACCATGTACAGCAAGTTGCTCCAATGCAATCTTGTACAAACCCTATATGATGTTTGAAAGCTGTGAATTTAAACTGGGGAACCACATAGTGCGTAGGAATGAAAATCAGTAGAAGCTGTGACCTATAATTAGTGGCATCATAACATGTGAGCGTTACTAGATTTGTGTTGGTGAAGAAATCCATTCATGACTCATAGCTACAGTTCTTGTAAACCAAAGTCATCCAATTATCCACTGGTATTTTAATTGGTGAAGGAACACTTCACCATAGATGATGATGGAATATCTACTGAGTTAGAAAATAAACTCATCATACAAGTTGGGTATCAAAACAGAAATGAAATCATTGCTGAACAATTAACAGTAAAATAAAATTATCGAACAGTGTCTCCAGTTTGGGAGTATTTAAAGAGCCCATGATCGACAAATGATACATCTGTCATATATTTGATATATTGCTTAGCATATCACACTCACCCAGTCCACATTTGCCAAATAAAATGAAAGGAATAGAAAACATTGTGTGCATGAACTTTATATTAATGCATTAAATATTAATTTGAAGACACAGTGCAAAGGTTTTTTTTTTTTTCCTTCAAACAGAAACACTTTTTTATTTACCTAATAACCTTGTGTGCAAGCGTTCTCCGGAAGGATGGTTAGCACTTCTGAGAAGCATTCGATCCACCTGGCTATCCAAGCGATAGCAAATTGAGGGTACAGATCACAGAAACTTAGTCCTGAATAGGAGCTCAGAAATAATTTAGTCTGCATAGATGAGGGCCCTTAGGTCCAGAGCTATTGAATGATTCACATAAATTCACATAATTGCCTAGTGACAGAGCTGGGATTAGGACCCTTGTCAGGTGACACCGAATGCAGGGCCCTTTCTACGCTACCCTTCCCCACGGCAGCTAGAAAATGACTCGTAACATATCAGCATGACCTTGGTGGCTTAAAATTCACTTCTCAGAGTATAACATGATTATTGAAATAGTAATCCAGAGGCTGCTTGAAAGTTTATTTTCGCATCGCCAACCTCAAGGAATTTGGGGATATTTGGGGTTGCTCTCAGGAACAAGAAATGCGAGAAGGCATTTGGGACTTTGGCCATAGCCCTTAGGTGCCTGGGAAAGGAATTCTTGAGAGAGACTGATGGTTTTCATGCTATATAACATTCTGTCCTATCAGCAGTGGGAAGTGTGAGAGCCACAAGGAACACAGACCTCAGCTGGACGGTGTCTGCTTCACAAAACAGCGTGAGGTATTGAGGGAACCACTGACATATGATGCTCCCTGGTCTCCAGACCTGCTTTCTTAAGGTAACTCTAGAGAGTTTGAATCTTTAAAAGATCAGTTCTTCTTGGGGCACCTGGGTGGCTCAGGAGGTTGAGCGTCTGACTTCGGCTCAGGTCATGACTTTGTGGTTGGTGAGTTCGAGCCCCCGTGTCAGGCTCTGTGTGGACAGTTCAGGGCCTGGAGCCTGCTTCGGATTCTGTGTCTCCCTCTCTCTCTGCCCTCCCCTGTTTACATGAGCTCTCTCTCTTTCTCTCTCTCTCTCAAAAATAAACAAATTTTTTTTTAAAAGATCAGTTCTTTTAAATGGTTGATAACATCAATGTTCCCCCTAGAAAGCTCAGTGGGGCTACCTCGTCAGGCTGTCTTTTCCAGATGTTGCTAAGTGGAGAGCTGCACTGAGTCGCCAGTTGAAGGACTCAGGAGATTAGTGTAGACTATTCAAGGGACACACTCAGTTGCCAAGGGGGAGCAACACTTGGGTTTGTCACGTTGGAATCAGTGACAACGCACCAACAGATATTTCAGATTTATCTGAGATTTTTTTTTCTGAAGTTTTGGTTTTTATTTGTCTGTCTGTTACCCCAAACTGCATCGCAGCTCTCATCCTCTCCTCTTTCTGGTTAACTATTGAAAGGGAGGGGAGACAGATTCAGACCATTTGCTGCATTTTTTTGTAGTTCAGCTTACTTTATCCTAAGGGACTTCTAGAGGCGATCTCATTAAATCATGGCAATGGTCTTAAGAGGTGTCTCTCAATCTCTCTGTTTTGAAAATGGAGAAACAGGTACCAGTCATGGAAGTAACTAGCCTAAATTCTTTCTAGTAGGACACACAGGACTGAGATTCAAAAGAGGCCAGTCTCACTTTAAAGTTCAAGCTCTTTCTACTGTACGATGTGTTCTCTGTTACTCTTGTTCTTTTATTCAATGTCTGAGAAGACAGATTTACAGTGTCATACAATCTGTGGGGACACCAGCTCCAGTTTTTCAGATGGCATTCTCAGCCAGTTACAAGAACCCAGACACCATACCCAACATGGGGAGATTCAAACCGAGGCATGGCTGATCATCTCCATAGCCCTCACTGTAGTTTCAAAAGCAGGAAGAAAAATCACAGAATTGGAAAGCAAGAACATTATATGCTTTATTTGCTGCGGGAGCTATAAGGCAGGGAATATCAAGCATCAGGCGGGACAGTTGGACAAGCCAGAGTCAGGGGCATCTTGTCCCCATTCTTTGTACATGTAAGTTGCTATGGTTACACGAGGTGCTGAGTTGAGAGCGGAATGAAGAAGCGGAATGTACAATTTTAGTTTGTGAGATGTTCGTGAATGTTTCTGTCATTGACGGCAGGTAGAAAAGCAACACTTTCCTAAGGCATGGTAAGCACGATTTGCCTAATAAAATGCTTCAAGATTAGTTTTTTGGCGACATGTTTTTTTTTCCCTTTATTTTTACTGGATGTTACCCCATCATATGAAAGAGCTATTGTCGTGAATGAGGAGAAAGGGCCCTGATATCTGTGACAGTGGTGCTCTTAAGATCACAGAGAGCAGGGTAGAGGCCAGTGTCCTGATTACACCCATAAAGCACTTTTTCTATAATTTGCTGCCTCTTCTCTCTCGAAATAGAACCCATAATTAACATTGTATTAGGTTCACTGAAGTTCACTAATTAGGCCTAAAGTTGGACTGTATAAGTAAGCTTTTATTGTTAAAGGAGATAATATAGATTCAGATATAGATATAGATATGCACACATATATTTATATACACACACACATACACACACACACATATATATACACACGTGTATTTTTGGTGTTGCATTTCTATATCCCATTTGTGAAGAGACATCAGAGAATTTTTTTCTTCTTCCTTGTATTTAAATAAAATTTCACATATGGGTAGAAAATAGCAGGTATACCAGAAAAATTTTATTTCATTTAAAAATATTTAAAAACTTGGGGCACCTGGGTGATTCAGTCGGTTAAGCGTCGGACTTCGGCCCAGGTCATGACCTTGCAGTTCATGAGTTCGAGCACCAGGTTGGGCTCAGTGCTGACAGCTCAGAGACTGGAGCCTGCTTCGGATTCTGTGTCTCGCTCTTTCTCTGTCCCTCCCCTACTCGCACTCTGTCTCTATCTCTTTCTCTCAAAACTAAACATTCCAAAAATTATAATTTTTTTAAAATTATAATCACTAGCATGCTGATTATGGTAGTTGGGAACCCAGTAACATTTGACTTATCCTTACTAATATCTGATCCAGTAAAGAGGATTGGTGCATTTCTTGTAGACGTTGAGGCACCTGCCCATGGGTAGCAATATATTTATTGTTTTGAAAATGACAGGGCTATAAGACACTCTTTCACAAGATAAAGCCTATGCATGAACAGTAGAAATAGGTGCATTTCATTTAAATATTACCCTAATTTATATTTTAAAATAGACAAGAAGATCTTTTTGAAGAAAGCATCAAACATGGTTGTAGGGAAAAATAGTATTTGGGGAGAAATCTCAATTAGGCCGCTTCTGACAAGTAAGTTGATAATTTGATGCAATCTTAAATTACCATTTACTTACCTGCATACAGTTTTTTTTTCAGACAATATATGGCTACTGAGTTTCATACAACGATTTTTTTTTTAAAGAATGGTAATGGAAGGAAAAGTGGATCCTTCTAATCCCTAATAACCCTAACAACCCCTTCAAACCCTTTTAACCAAACTAATTTGTTAGCTCTATTAAAACTGATTTCTATAATGATGGAAGAAATTGGTGGACAAAACTGGAGCATGCTGGGTAGAAAACACTCCTGCTGGAGAATAAACACATACACTTCAGAAACCCAGTGCGTCCCTCTCACTAGAGTCCCAGCAGCCAGGGGAGGGGCCTTTGTTATAGCTGCCCAACACCCTGTCATCTTTATTTCCCTTTAAAAACTATTTCTTGGTTACACAGAATGAGAAAATTAATCTAACTCATATCTCCTTAGTTCCGGGGAAGGTCATGTGACTCAACCCAGACCATTTTGACTTCTTCCCTATGGTTTTAAACTCTGGAACAGGAACAATAGTTTTCCTTTGTAGGTAAGAAGCTGTTGAAATGAAAGCATGAGATGTCTACTGCCATATTTTTGAGGTTCAGAAAAAGTCTCCACACACAAAGAGTACATGAAGCCAACACACGAAGCAGAGAAAAGGGTGAAACTCAAGCACTTAGTCCCAGTCAACCCTCAGTACAGCTCAACTTCCACTCATTTCATGATTTGTTTATACAACTTAATAAATTTCCTTTTTACCTTCAGGTGCCTCTATATGGGGATTTTCAAATATAATAGAAAGATTTCTAAACTAATTCCATTTGTGTGGGGGCTACTATTTTTCCAATGAGGGATTAGGAGATCCAAGAAAACTCTTCTCTCCTTCTCCATGCCTCATTTTCCTCATCTGTAAAATGTGGTTCTAGATAATTTATAATGTTCAACTCATAGTCTGATTCCCTGTGGTTGCCATAAGTGTGATTGATATTGACTAAGATGTGAAAAAACTATTTCCTCTTAGTATGATCCATTGTTTTTGCAGTCACCTTTTATTCTGATGCCTCTGCTTCTCAACTGTTTCTTTTATTATTGAAGAAGCCATTACTCAAAATTTATTTAAACACAGAGTTCAAAACTAACCACTGCATTCTCCACTCCAGGCCTGAGGTTGGTAGTGATAAAAAATGGATAATGAGAGATTCTCAAACATCATCCAACAAAGGAACATTCCAACATTTTTTAGGTAGTTATTCTCAAACATTTTTACAGAAATATCCATGGTATCAGGTGAGTTAAATGTATTTTCTGTGGGGTTCTGTAGAGAAGGTGTGAGATATACATGTTTCTAAAATAGCCTATCACAAGGACCAGATTTATAAGAAGTGGAAGAGTTGGCTTTAAGACTTCTACATTATTTATAATAATACAAAAACAATGCTGTAATTCACTTCTAATAAATTAAATCTGGATGAAGTAAGATGCATGCTTCAGACAGATCCATTATGTTTATCTTTTGATATCTTGAATTTACTAGTCCATAGGTGTTTGAGAAGCATAGGACTTTGGTATTAATGGCTCCTGTTAAAATAAAAACATGTTCTCTGAGAATGGAATCATATCATCGGTAGTACACATTCACACAGAGCTCAGATAACCTCATCGGGTTTTCTTCACTCGGATGCAAGGATGATGGAAAAGACAACAGACAAATTTGAGGAAACAGAATTGCTCAGGAAAAGTTCAAAACGTGAAGCAAACTCCAAAGGACACCTACATATCTAGGGAGCTGCTTCAAAGCACAGAGTGCCTAAAGATAAAACAGCAGAAGTGAGGAGAATTGCTCATGTGGCGTAGGGTTGAAGTTGCATCCAACGTGTCTCTGCTCTCTCCCAAAAGAAGAGCAGAAAGTAGCTATGGGGGAAATGTGTGGTCGCATCAGGACAGATAGAAACTTAGAGAAACAGATAGCGTGAGCCTAAGGCTAGTTGGGGGCTCCTGGGGCTGTGTTTCAGAAAAGACTGATGGTGGAAAATGAGAGCTATTGAGTACTCTCTTTCAGTGACTGGCTTCGCTTCATTTTGTGCATGGCATTTGCAGATTGTTGTCTAACTTTAGACATTTTTAACAGTAGAGGAACTTTTCTGTCAGTTATGATATGATAACACACACACACACACACACACACACACACACACCTTTTAATTGAACATTCATTAAATCACTTGGCCAGGAATCCAAACAACACAATGTCTATTATGCTATTCTGTGTGCAGTAGAAGTTATGCAACATGTTTCTTCTCAGAAGAGAGAATAAAAGTAAAACCACCCCCAGATGACCACTTTAAGTGCTTTTATTTTACAGGGAGAGGTGAGGAACATGAATAAAATACATGTTCTTGAATTAATCTCCCTTGGGTGCAGAGAGAAAAGAGCTCATTATTCTTCTAACACTCAAAATTTGATTTTATTGACACCCTTGCTGTATGTCAATTGCTCAGTATATCTCCCTAGGCTGTAGTCTTACAAGCTTCCTTTTCTTTCATTCTTCCTTTCTTTCTGTTTTTGTTTTTGTTTTCTTTTTTTTCTTTTTTTGGAGGCGAGTGGGGAGTGGGCTTTTTAACTGAGCAATCTATGATGTATCCCCATGGATAACTCTTTACACTGTCTTATAATCCACTTCTGAAAGAACAACTATAATATCAAGGAAAACAATATATCACATATTATGTCTAGTACGTGACTCTGTATACTTATTTGTAAGTGGACCGCACCCTTCACGTATTAGGTAATAAACACATGAATTCAATTTAAGAATTATATTGAAAGATATTCCATAATGGTAGGCATTTCTTTTGAATTCATTTTGTGTCTCCATAGACTAGCTCTGGGCCTCACATCCAGTAGATTTAAACAAATGTTTATTGAATAATGAATGAGTACATAAATTAATGATTTGATGAATGAATGAATAAGCAAATAGTTATATGTACTAACAAAAATGCAGGTAAACACAGAATTATAGAATTCATTTGCTTAGTGAGATCATCTCGTTCTGCCAAAACTTGATGTAGTAGACAGAATAATGGCCCAAAGATGTCAGAAGTCCTAATCCCCCCAAACCTGTCAGTGTGTTACCTTACCTATCAAAAGGGATTTTGCAGATGTAAGTGAAAAAACTTGAGACAAGAAGATTAGCCTAGATTATCCAGGTGGGCCTAATCACAAGGGCTCTTCAAAGAGGGGGGCAAGAGGTCAGAATCAAAACAAGCAATGTGACTAGGAAATAGGGAGAGAGAGAGATTTAAAGATGCTATGCCAACTACTAGATTTGAAGATACAGGAAGGGGTTGAGAGTCAAGGAATGCTGAGCCTTTAGAAGCTGGATAAGATAAAAGGACAGGTTGTCTTTAGAGCTTCCAGAAAGAACCAGTCCTACTCACATCTTAACATTAGCTCAGTGAGACCCATTTTTGGAATCTGGCTTCCGGCACTGTAAGAGAGTACATGTATATTGTTGTAAACTACAACATTTGTAGTAATTTGTGACAGTAGCAGAGGGTATTGGGTAGTTCTCAATAGGTCTGGAATCAGTTCTGGAATCTGAAACTTACTAAGACCTCTCAGTACACCCGAGGTGGTAATTAGCAAACCCTGACCTACTGCATCACACCCATTTGGTACTTAAAAAAAAAAAAAAAAGCATGGTGTTAAGATCCTGAGATTAGGGGAGACATCAGTATGATTTACCCTGTGCAGAAATGTTTGGAAAAACGAGCCTGAAAAAAAAAACACCCTAAACTATTAACACTATATTCTGTATCGATTTTCTCCTCTTGCTTTTACAAAAAGAGCAACAACGCCTTTCACAGAGGGTGATTTGGATAATACCTTGCATGCATTGTTTCAAGCAGAAATTCTCCATCTATCATTTCTGCTTGTATTACTTCTCATTTCTCAAACCTTCCCATTGCATTGCGGAGAGCAAAGTCACCTGCCCGTGTTCCAGCCCCGGCTGTGTGACACGTTACTTCCCTTTCTCTTGAATAGATTGTCGATGGTTTTCTTTATCTCCTTCTGTGACGAGTA
Organism: Prionailurus bengalensis; assembly: GCF_016509475.1. Taxonomy (NCBI): domain Eukaryota; kingdom Metazoa; phylum Chordata; class Mammalia; order Carnivora; family Felidae; genus Prionailurus; species Prionailurus bengalensis. The sequence goes on along the minus strand of NC_057344.1, from coordinate 183,187,773 downwards.
TGATAAATATGTGGGGTCAGCTCCGTTTTCTGTTTTTTTTCAAATCATTCTATTAAATTATACTAAATCATTATATTAAATTAAACCATGGCTTTATTAAATACACATAACACATCCAGAACTTCTAACGATTTTAGAGATATTCAACAGGGACCGTGCGTTAGCACTTCTTATTTTCTGAAAATATCGACATGAAGGCTAGTGTTCTAATACCACATTAGTCACTTAGTTCAAATCTAGGTCACTAATAGAAAAGGGAAAAATCAGAAGCACCAAGAAATCCTTAGAAATGTGTCTGCCAAAACAATAGCATCTTACAGCAGGTTATCAGGTAGCCAGCAACTGGAATTTATATCCCGTGTCCCCATATCCACTTCCTCGGGACCATCAGCATTCATTGTAACTAGTACTGGACAGTTATTTTAAATCTGACATGATTCCTTTAAGTGTTCTCATATGAACATTTTCTTTGGTATATCATCTCACGCTCTACATCTCTTTTTCTTTAAAAATAAGTTGTCTCTATAGGGACAAATTTCAGTATGGATGCCTGCCTTCCTTCTTTCAGGATGCTTATTCAAGCAGGTCAGGTCTCAGATCTGTGTTTATTATTTTCATTTTGTCTATAGGAAAATAAAGGACTCAGAGATTCACACAGTCGTTAAGGGGCCATGACTGTCATCTAGGATGCTTCCCACTGGAAACTGGAAGCTTTTATCTTGCTAAATACACTAAATATTTTGAAAATCTTAATACCATCAGTAGGATTCCAAGGACTCTTACCGTTAGCCCTGGATCCTGTGGCTCCTTGCTGGCATAGTATGTTACTGCCTGAGACGTTAAGCCACTAGACCTCTGTTGGGGACCAACCATACCTGCTCCACAACCAGATCCAAGGGATTAATAATGAGGAGAGGAAATTTGCCTTGTTGGTGCCAGTGAGGCTCTTGAACACTCTCTGTCTTCTCCTTATGCCTGCTTTAGTGACTGCAGAGGAGATTTTTATTGCCAGACATACATGCAGTAGCAAAAAAACTGAAGCATCTCTCTCAGCTAATGAGCTGCGAAAAATAAAAGTTTGGGGCAGTCTCTATGGAAACTTTTGAATATGGTGACCTACCAGTGCTGAGTGCGTATGAAGTGACAAGTCCTCCTAGAAGGCAGAATGTCACAAATGGGAGATGGTAGGACTTTATGAAGGTCGCTAAAATTATCTCTGCCTCAGTTTCCATCACTGTAAAGGCATAATTATTTGATTTGAAATTACATTAGCAGGATTAATGAGTAACCTAAATGACATCAAAGTCTTCAGATCTAGGCATTATATAAAGAGGAAGCAATCTATTAAGGGAGTAAAAGCTCAAGAAAGAGAGGCTAAACTTGATATATAAAATGTGGTCTAAAATGTAAGTAATTGACCAAAAATCAGGACTTTGGGCCAATTACTGGACATCCACGCTTTGTCATTTGAGAAAAATTGCACAGAATATCCTTTCTTCATTTCCAACATTTGCTTATTACGTGAAGTAGATAATTTAGTACTAAATAAAGACATAGTTACATTCTCTCCATGTATCATTGCAGACTGCTAAAAAAAGAATTATTTTAAATTGGTAGTCAGAATCTTTCCCCAAATGATGATAATTGGATCTCAGATTCAAAGGACACCATTCAATTGGAAAGAAATGGGCAGAGGAAATATAAAAGCTCTGTCCTCAGTATAGAGTATTTTATATTTTCTGAAGTATTACATCAAGTCCAATCCACAAAGGAAGTAAACATTGACCCAAAATATATATCTGACATTTACCTTAAAAATTCCATGTGGTAGTCATTTATATTTTTGTTACTCATGCTGTAACGTCTCTTTGTGAGTGATAAGAATTCTCATTAATTTTTATTGATTGCCCACTGAGTACACAGTGCTCTGCTAAGATATTTTGATGGGCGTCGAGTAGAGAAACAAGGACAAAAGCTATCTGAATCCTCCCGCATAAATCAGTGTGCATATTGTTAGCCTTATTTAACAACGTTTCCATAGTTAATCACTCGTGTGTTTATCAAGTAACATTGGGACTTTTAGAAGATGCACGCTTACTGTGATTTGAACAGCCTAGTATTTAAGATGAAAACGAAGTGGATTCAGATAGAAGGGGTTGAAAGTTTGTCACTGGTGATTTGGGTAGAGAAATCATTAGCATAGATATTCGTTTATAACATGGCAAGTTGCTGAAGCAAGGCACTCTTCAATGAGCTTAAGGTATAACCTGTGAAGAATGTCTTGCTAGACAAATATCAACAAGAAGCTATGTGCATTTTACAAATACAAAGAAAATAAACATCGCTTATCTGGAGGGCAAGTTGAAGATGACTTATAGCATGGCAGGATATACATAAAGCACTAAAAATAAATCAGGATGACATATGATCTCCAAATAGAATTGAACACTCTTTGGATAGATGTGAGTCTGAAAAATTCTTGTCTGAATGATTTATACTGGATTTGTGTAATTTCCCCAGTGTCCCCTTCATGATTACTGAGAAATTTTGGAGAACACAGGGGAATATAAGTTGTGTTAAGAGGGTTCACAAATTCTAAATTCTACAAAGACCTACATGTTGCCCAGGATGGTTGGTATTTCAACCCAGAGCAGTGCTTGGTACAGATTATTAAATGTGACAGAGGGTATGTGGAGTTAACATATTATTCAATAAAATTCCCCTACGTCTCACTGGGTAAATAAAATCCTTGGGCATTTATTTATAACTAAATATCTTATCAATCCTTTTATTAGGAAATATTTCATCTGTATATTAACTCTGTATATGTCCCTACACACACACACACACACACACACACACACCCCAAATATTTTGTGTCATTCTAATATATGTCAGGAATTGTGATAGCTATTTCACACATGTATATTCATTTTAATTTTATATTTAGAAAGCTGTCTTAGTCTGTTTAAGTTATTATATCAAAATACCACGTAACGGGGAGCTTATAAACAACAGTTTGTTTCTTACAATTCTGGAAGCTAGGAACTCCAAGATTATGGTGGCAGCATGGTCATGTTCTGGTAAGAGGTCTCTCAGGTGCTTCAGACTAATTATTTCTCACTGGGTTCTCACAGGGTAGAAGGGACAGGGGACCTCCGGTGGGGTCTCTTTGAAAAGAACATTAATCCCATTCATGAGGACTCCACACTCATGACTCAATCAATTCCCAAAGACCCCACTTCCTACTACCATCACCTTTGGAGGGTAGGATTCACCATATGAATTTAGGGAGGGACACATTCAGACACTAGTAAAAGGTTGATGAAATATGTATTTTTGTTAAGTTTAGTGACTAGTTAAGAGTCTTCTTCCACGGAGGAAGACATCAAGAATGTTTACCAAATGTGTGCATGTAAAACGCTTTGAAACCCCTTATCAATGAAGCAAATACCCTAACTAGAAAATCTTGAGGAGGTGCACCCCACAATGGGAGGTACTAAACGATGTACGTATCAAACTGTTCATTCTATGAAATATCAAAACTCCATTTGGACCTTGGAAGTATATCTCTTCCCTTTAAATGACAACACAGAATTGATTTTATTTATTGCCTCTTGAGTGAAAATATGTTCAGCAGTGAACCATGAATTTCTAAACACATTCTTCCATAGGCCACAACCGAGGAAGCTCCTCGGTTCCTCTTCATTATGTGTTTCTTTCCACAATGCAATGTCTTGATGCATAAAGGGTCATATGTCATTTAGGTGGCCTGTCATGCCTTCAGATTTTGAAAGCTATAGCTTTCTGACCTAATGACTGTACTGTAGCTTTCAGAAACAATGAATTTAACGTCTTATACTGTAGAAATTTGGCCAATTAGGTAGTAACTGAAGCCAAAAGATGGAAGGGTAATAAAAACTATTATGTATATCTAAATGTATACATCAGCATTTCAAAATTCCTTTGTCCACATTCTTAATCTTCACATTCATTTTGACTGTACATGCATACATCTAAATAAACTGAGCTCTGGTGAGAAGTCCTCTTTTGTTTGCTGCAGCAGCCTTATTTTCTCCAGGAACTAGTATTTTAAGAAGAATAAAAATTATTGATTAATATCCATTTCTGTTTGAAATATATTTAACTGTATAGTTAGAGTTGATATATATTTATATATTGATTATGTATTTTTAAATATATTTCTAAAAGCCACAAAAATGTAAAATACAATATTTCAGATGCTGTAATAATGCCAAAGTAATTACTTCTCACCCCAATGCCTGTCTCTTTACTTATGATATAAAAAGAGCATAAAGAAGTCAGCTTTTTTAAACATAGTCCTCTTTGACTTGTGGTTTATTTTTTATCAGCTATTTGTGGTAAGCAGTAAATGTAGATGTCTTTATTTAGAATATTGACCTGGGGTGGAGGGGGGAGGTATATTTCAAGCAAACATTTTGCAGGCTTGGGTGCTTGAACTTCTAAATACATAATTTCGGAGATCATTTCTTCCAATTTTTTTTTTTCAGTTAGCGAGAATTACAATGCAATTTCAAACTCAATTCAAGTCTGACCCTGATCTGCTAGAACATAAATATACCCAATCCAATTATATCAGCCACCAAAGAACACTTTGTACTTCCTTGCAGATGCTTCTTTTCATTGTTCCCTGAGGATAAAACAGACTTAGTGGTGGGAGATATGTTACATGGTGAATAACAGCTTACAAGACAGGTTTTCACCCAATTTCCATAGGAAGACATCACATTTGGATGATGATGTGAAATATGAATTTCAGTCCAGCTGTTTAATCCCCTGCTCTTTGAAACATATTTTTCAAGGTTAATTTGTTTTTGAGAGAGAGTGCCAGGGAGGTGCAGAAAGAGAGGGAGACAGAGGATCCAAAGCAGGCTCTGTGCTGACAGGAGAGAGCCTGATGTGGGGCTCAAACTCAGGAACTGTGAGATCATGAGCCAAAGTCAGACACCAAACTGACTGAGTCACCCCAGCACCCCGATAATTCAATAATTGTATGCACAATCAGTATAGCTGCTATCCATCTCCATAAAAAGTTAATTTTTTTCTTATGATGAGAACTTTAAGATTACTGTTTTAGCAACTCTCAAATATGCAATACAGTAGTATTGACTATAGTTGTCACGCTCTACATTACAATGCATGACTTACTTATTTTATAACTGGAAGTTGGTAGCTTTTGACCCCCTTTGCCCACCCCAACTTCCTTCCTCTCTGGAAACCACCAATTTGTTCTTTGTGTCTAATGAGTTTGGTTTTGTTATGTTTAGTTTGTTCATTTGTTTTGTTTGTTTAGATTCCACATGTAAGTGAAATCATATGGTATGTGTCTTGACTTATCACTCTGCATTTCCTCAAGGTCCATCCATGTTGTTGCAAATGGCAAGATTTCATTCATTTTTTATAACCAAGTGGTGCTCCATTCTACATCTATAACACATATTATTTTTTCTTCTTTTGTTTTTTGGGAGGCTTTTGATTACCAATTCAATTTCCTTACTAGTAGTTGGTCTTTTGAGATATTGTGTTTCTTCATGATTTAAACTTGGCAGATTATATGTTTCTAGAAATTCATCCACTTCTTCTAGGTTATACAAGTTATTGGCATGTAATTGGTTAACAGACTTACAATCTTTATCTTTTGACTTTTATAACTCTGTATTTCTTTAGTATCAGTTGTGATTTCTTTTATTTCTGATTTTATTTTTTGGTTGGATGCTTAACTGACTGAACCACCCAGGTTCCCCAAACACTGCTCTTCTTTTTTAAACAAATTAACTTTTGAATGCAATGTGACAGCCTAAAAGTTACCAATATTTCATTATTTCCTCAAGAAAATCAGTTCCAAAGTAAAGAACAGGACCTGAGCTGAAGTAGGAAACTCAACCCACTGAGACAGATTCAGACAGATGCCCTCCACTGCTTTTTTTTAAATGTTTATTTATTTTTGAGAGAGAGATTGAGAGAGAGAGACAGAGAGACAGAGAGGTTGAGCAGGGGAGGGGCAGAGAAAAAGGGAGACACAGAATCCCAAGCAGGCTCCAGCCTCTGAGTTGTCAGCACAAAGCTGGGTACAGGGTTCAAACCCACAAACCACTAGATCATGACCTGAGCTGAAGTCAGATGCTTAACCAATGGAGCCACCCAGGCACCCCTAACACCCCAAACACCGTTCTTTCTTTTTTAATAAATTGACCTTTAAATGTAATGAGAAAGCCTAGAAGTTAACAATATTTCATTATTTCCTTAAGAAAATTAGTTCCAAAGTAAAACAATGACCCAGACAGTAATAGTCTATATATATGATCTATCTGCCAAGTATTGAAACCCAGAGAGTTATCTTGTCACAGCAAATACAAATTTGTTGAAGTTATTTTTAAAGCCTTCAGTGCCCAAACTATGGAACACATCAGTTAAGAAAAATGGATCAGGAGTGAGATTGATAGGATTTATGGTTGTTGTTGTTTGTTTGTTTGTTTTTCACATTTTCAGAATATTGGTGGAGATTGATTTTAAATGTGGTGCATTTTAGCTTACATTTTAGCATACAGTTCCTTCAAATGATAATGCAGAATGGTAAGTGAAGTTAGTAATGCAAAATGGCCATTGAATTCCAAAGGAAGATTCTAGGAGAGTGAGCCCTTTGAAGAGTCTCTCCTTATGACTGACTCAAGATAATCACAGGCCTGGCAAGTTATATAGTCTGCGAAAAGTCGCTCCATGTGTCCATATGTTTGGACACACAGGATGATGTCTTTTCCAGAAGTAACAAGAGGACCACATTCTTCTGTCATTTGCTACCTGTTTGACCTTGAGCCAATCACCAAGGCTTACTGCGCTATAATTCTCTTCTCCAAAAAATAAAATACTAACCTATTAATAAGAGACCACAGAAAAGAAAAATAAATATTATCAAATTAAAGTGTCTCTCATATTCATAGTTTATGAATTATCTATTTATAGATGAATATTAAGACTCTTGAACACCATTGCCAAACATAGCTACAGTCTTTTTTACAAGTGTTTTTCTCCTTGACATTGTAATGAAATCACACAGAAATCATATGAGAAAAATGTTTTATCTGAGAATATATACATTTTTCTATTTATAGAGTCTGGACTAGGTAGAAATTCCACCTATAACTGAGCAGATTACTATCTGTGACCTACTATATCTATAATCTTTTGGAGGACAAAATCAGTAGGCTCTTGAAGTCCATCCAGATCAGGGATCGTTTGTGCCTGGTTTTAGTTAATTAAGATTGTTTTCAGGACAGTAAGCCTCACACTTAGCTTTCAGTGGAATTTGACTTGTAAGAATAAATCAGTGCTTTGGAAATGTCATGTTCTCATTTTAATGAGTTTATAATTAAGCAGAACACCGGTTGTTTTCTTTACTGAATCCCACCCACAAGGATTCTATCGATTTACTGTTTCATTATATGAAATAGCACGTCAGGGTGAAGGTAAAGCCGAAAACAAATTATGATCTCATCTAAGATGGAGATCTATATTGGAGTGAGAGTGCTGACCTGTGAAATAAATTCAAGGAGCATTTACAAAATCATTCCTATTGTCAAAATGATGAAAGATCTTTTGGGCTCTTCTCTGGGCGTTGCAGTGGGGACCGACCGAGAAGTCAGGAAGTTTCCAAACTTAAAATGCTAAAATAATGTTCACATATTTTTATTAATAAGGGATTCTTTTAATTATAGAAGGAATACTTTAATATCCTTGAAAGTGTGTTCATGTATAGCAAAGGGACGATTGGGGAGGACAGTGTTGCATGGAGAAGAATTATCAAAATTCAATTCATGAATGTTGAAGATTACACTTTAACTTTGTATGTTTTTTCAAATATCATTGTCATCACTAAAATTACTTTGACATTATTAGGTGTCATGGGCCTTACTCACGTGGTGACTTTCCTCATGCAAAGGGATCTTTATATTTTATCAACTGGCGTCTACAAATAGGAAAGGCATTTATAATTGTAAAGAAGGAAATTAGTTATCATTGTCCTTTCATTTCATCAGCTCTTTCACCTCAGTCATTAACTGTTACTTTTTACCTGGACATGGTATAATTCCTGGTAGAAATTAGAGTAAAGAAATGAACCAAACAGCCCGTGTGTTATAGAAGTTCATAAAAATTAATAGTTTAAATGCGACTTGACATATGTGTGGGGTATTATAAAACCATTTAGGAAGATCACATAAAAAAGAGGTACACAATTACTAGAAAGTCAACAAGCTTAGGATTCAAGAAAGGTGGATTCTATAATAAATAATACGATTTAAAAATTCTAAGAACACAGACCATTTTCCTTAGTTATAAAGTTGATGTCTTATAAGAACTAGTTATATGATTTTGAACTTTAAGGTTCCCATAATCCTAGAGTATTATGCCTAGATAATAAAATTATGTTTGAAAGTAAATTTGTATCTCCAGTAGAATAAGTGGTATTTTCCAGATAGCCAAATGGATTTCTCATATTCTTTTTATTTCATTTACATGTGCCTTACTTAGAAATGTGTGAACACCTTCTTAAGTGAGTTCCTATTTCTGAAATGAGATCTGAGATCCAACCACAGATCTACTCTATTCCAAGAAGTTACCTTTTTGTCTTTAATTGTTCACATTTGAATTGGAAATCTAACCAATGTAGGATGCATTAATTAAAGATACATTAAGAGAAAAGAGAGTGAGAAGGAAGGAAGGAAGGAAGGAAGGAAGAGGAGGGAGAGAGAGAGAGAGAGAGAGAGAAAGAGAGAAATTTGTGTGACCCTTAACACAACTTACAACTTATACAACCTATAGATTATAAAAGAGGTAAAAATGCTATTTTGTGGGGCACTTAGATGGCTCCATTCGTTAAACATCCAACTCTATATTTCAGCTCAATCATGATCTCACAGTTTGTGGGTTTGAGCCTCGCCTCAGGCTCTGTGCTGACAGTGCAAAACCTGCTTGGGATTCTCTCCCTCTCTCTCTGCCCTTCTTCCACTTGCTCTCTCTCTCTCAAAATAAATAAATAAAGTTAAAAAACACATTTTTTTTTTATTTTACTGGAATTAAAGATTTGGCCCATACTCAGTGAGTTTCATGATAAATTAAATTATAATTTTTTGAGATCTCTCAAAGAACCTTTGAGAAAGTAAGAGATAGCCAAGTAATATTCCCTTGTATATGTGTGCCACATCTTTATACATTCATCAGTAAATGGGCATTTGGCTCTCTCCGTAGTTTGGCTATTGTATAATGCTGCAGTAAACATTGGAGTGCCCCATTGAATCTGTATTTTCGTATCCTTTGGATGAATAACTAATAGTGAAATTACTGGATCATAAGGTAGTTCTGTTTTTTGTTTTTTGAGGAAGCTCCATACTAAGTGATGAATCACTGAATTTTACTCCTGGAAGCAATATTGCAGTGTATATTGGCTAACTAAAATTTAAATGAAAAGGAAAGGAAAGGAAAGGAAAAGAAAGAAAGGAGAAAAGAAAAGAAAAGAGAAAAGAAGAGAAAAGAAAAGAAAAGAAAAGAAAAGAAAAGAAAAGAAAAGCAAAAAAGAAAAGAAGGGAGATATATCATACTTAGAATTGAAATGGTGGTTTCATTTGAATTTTGGGAAAAAGTACCATATCAGAATATCTCAATTAAAAAAAAAAAACAGTTTATTTATTTATTTTGAGAGAGAGAGAGAGAGAGCACACACGGGCAAGCAAGAAAGGGGCAGAGAGAGAGGGAGAGAGAGAATCCCAAGTTGGCTCTGTGCTATCAGTACAGAGCCTGATGCAGGGCTTAATCTCACAAAATCAAGAGTCAGAGGCTTAACCAACTAAGCCACCCAGGAACCCTTATCTTAATCTTAAGAACAATTTTGAAAGATTGCCTACCGTATATATTTCTGATAAGTTATGAGAATTTCACTTAAGTTTCATACTTGATAAATACAAAATAATGTGAAAGAGAAACCAGTTATTATTAATTTGACTCTTTGTGAAATGCTAACATTAATTTTAACCTCAGATGAAAATATATAGGAAGAATATGATTAGTCTTGAGGAATCACATATTGAACCTCACATATTTCCCACAGATACTTATCATCTGTGAGTTCAATGAGTTTCACCATAAGGAATTCTGAACATGTGAATTAGTCCTTATTATAAAGGATAATAGTTAGTTAAAAACCTAGTTTGAATATCACCTTTCTTTAAAAAATAAACATGATATTCTTTGACACATCTTTAGAATGGAAACTCATAATTTATTTCAGTATGAAGGTAATCATTATAATAAAGTATACTAGTTACTAAGAACCTTCTAAATGTCAAAAATGATCATTTATTTATTCAAAGAATAACAATTGAGTACTTACTGTGAGCCAGTCACTGTCCTAAGCAGTGAGTAGACAGTCTTTAAGTTTAAGGAGATTACACTGTATTGGGAGAAAACAGATAGTAAATGAATAATAAATGCTTACTGAATACATCAGTCTGCTATGAGTTTATAGAAAAATAAACAGGATATAAGGATAGAGACTGATGACAGAAAGTATGTTTTATTTTTATTTTTTGACAGAAAGTATGTTTGTTTACTTGTTTGTTTTATATTGGATTGTGTCTTCGTTAACGTGGACTGCTATAAAAAACTACCAAAGAAAGAGTGACTTAAACAACAAACATTTTTCATTGTTCTCCAATAGGAGCTCCAGATCAAAGTGCCCACAGATATGGTTCTTGGTGAGGGCTCTCTTCTTAGCACGGCGATAGATACCAGCTTGTTATCTCCTCACATGATGGAAAGAGAAAGGGTTAATTTCCTCCTCTTATAAGGATACTAATTTCATCATGGGGACTCCACTTGCATGATCTATTTATCTCCCAAAGGTAATCAGAAAGGCCCTACTTCCAAATATTCCAACATTAGGACTTCATTGGAGTTTGGTGGTGGGGTGGGGGGAGGGATACATTCAGTCCATAGCAGGTAGTCATAAAATGTCCCTCTGATGAACTGACATTGGTGCAGATATGAGGAAGAAAGGAGGGAGTTAGTCCTATAGATATCTGGAGACAGTTGTTCTGGAAAAAGATCCTCAAGCAGGAGGTGTTTAACATGTTCAAACTAAGGTGAGAAAGTTAAAGGCTGATAGCGAGGATACCAAAACACCCACAGTTTTACAAGCCAGGGAAAAGGTTTTTGACAAAGGGTAGTTGAATTATGGATACATTTTAAACTTAGAAAAGACAATATTAAAGACTACATAGAACTGTGAAGTTTGTTTTGAGATATCAGTTAGGTATGAATGTGGAAATCTCAAGAAAGTAGTTGGACCTAAGAATCTTGAGTTTTGAATGAGATCAGGACCGGAAAGGTATCTTCATACATAAAACCTCACAAATATCATTAATGAAAACATTATTCTTCCCAATACACAATAGAAAAACCCGAGGTTTACATAGGTGCATCTTCTCAGGCCACATAGCTTATAAATAATTGAACTATAAGTTGATTTAGCTTGTACCTACCTCCTATGGCACGTACCGTATCTTTCTTTTAGCATGATTTAAGTTGTAAGAGATTAAATATTCAAAATAAACCAACTTCAATACAATGCCAAGAAAAATAGCTTCTTAATTATCCATCCTCCTTCATTTCGGGGAAATCTGAAATTTTCCTTAGAGTCAAAAGAATTTGAATTCCTTCAATTAGTCAATACCAGTACATATTGAAAACCATTATATGCTAAACATTTTTTCAGATACTGGCAGTTCAATGATGAACAAGACAGACTATATCTCTGCCCTAATGAAGGCTATATTCTAGAAACACACAACAGTGTACAATTTTAGACTAAATTAACTGCTTTTGTACCATTGAGAACATGAGTGGAGATGAGTGGTCAGGAAAAGCCTCTATTTAAGCAGACTACCAAGTGTAAAGAAGGAATCAGCCATTTTTAGTTCTGGGGTGGGCATGGGAGAGTGCTTGGGAATGAGTCTGAGGAAAACGTGGAGGGGGCAGGGAAGGGCCCAGGATGGCAGGGAGGATTGGTGGACTTATCAGGCAGAAAGAAGCAAGAAAAAGTTGTTGACATAGCAGGAAGCTTGGTCAGCTGGAATATCCAAAAGATGTAAATCCACATTTATTTGTGGCTAACGATGTTTAAGTAATTCAGAACGATTCATATTTCTCGGCCCTATAGATATTTTAATAAGGTCATCTCCAATAGATTCACAGACAAACGCCCACCCTAAACTACACATGTACACCTCCCAGAGGTGTTACCACAGATTATGGTCTTCAAAAGCCTAATGTTAATCCTCATTCCAACAGTCTGAGAGAGTTAGAAACTGAAAATTCAAGATAGGGATGTTGTAAGTCATGGAAATCATAAAGGTGATAAAGCTCAACAGAAGAGAGAACCCAGAATCCTGGCTCCTGCCGTGTTACATTAGGAGAGAAAAAGTTTCTTTGACATATATAATCTTGGGTCAAATGTTCTTCTTTGAAAAGTTTGTGATTTGTCAGTAGATTCCCTCTGCTAAACGAGGCAATGAAATTCTTCCAGGTCTCAGCAACCAGACAGATGTTTGTCTTTTCTAGACTGCCCTAGCTGCTAAAGAATATCAAACTCCTGGGACAAAGGACACTGTACTAACCAAGCCTGCCATTTGATTTGGAGACTGATTCGTAGTTTTGACTTCTCAGATATATTGGATCCTGAGTCTTTGCCTCTGACTACCATGCCAATTGAAGAGCAGAGTCTGGAAAAAATTTTTATGCAATAAATTGGTAGTAAAGGATGAAAATATCAGTATTTTCAGGAAGGCACCTGATAAATCCTTGGAAAATAGGTACATTTGGGATCACAAAGAAAAAAAAATGACAGAAGAAGACATCCATTATTTCGGAGATTGGTGTAAATAAAGACACCCAACTGGCAGCTTAATTTCTCCAGCACATTGGAGTCCATAGTGTCAATAATTTAAAGGTGAATTAGGCACTTTTCCCCTTACGTGAGAATATAATTAAATGTTTCAAGTCTTACATGGGGAAGGAATAGATGTAAATATCAAAAACCCAAGTACAATCTACATTTATGTAGAGTCTTCCAGTTTGCAATACATGTGTTCATTTTTTACCTCATTTAAATTTCACAACAATACTGGTAGATTTATTAGTTTCAACTTGAGATTCAGAATGTGTAAGCAACAATAAGCTATCACCTCACACCTGTCAGAATGGTTAAAATTAACAACACAGGCAACAACAGATGCTGGCGAGGATGCGGAGACAGAGGATCTCTTTTGCACTGTTGGTGGGAGTGCGAACTGGTGCAGCTACTCCAGAGAACAGTATGGAAGTTCCCCCAAAAGTTAAAAATAGATCTACCCTAGAATCCAGCAGTTGCACTTTAGGTATTCACCCAAAGGATACAAAATACTGATTTGTAGGGGCATATGCAGACCGATGCTTATAGCAGCATTATCCACAATAGCCAAACTGTGGAGAGAGCTCCAGTGTCCCTCAACCGATGGATGGATAAAAAAGGCAATGGAATGTTACTCAGCCATAAAAGAGAATGAAATCTTGCCATTTGCAACGGCATGGATGGAGCTAGACTGTGTTACGATAGGCGAAATAAGTCAATGAGAAAGACAAACACTGTATGATTTCCCTCATGTGTAGAAGTTAAGAAACAAAACAGGTGAACATAGGGGAAAGAAAAATAAAGTGAAGGAAATAAGCCATAAGAGACTCTTAGCTATAGAGAACAAACTGAGGCTTGCTGGAGGGGATGCGGGTGAAGGATGGGCTATGTGTGTGATGAGTATTAGGGAGGGCACGTGTTGGGATGAGCATTCGCTGCTATATGTAAGTGAGGAACCACTAAATTCTATTCCTGAAACCAAAGTATACTATATGTTAACTAACTAGAATTTAAATAAAAATCTGAAGCAAAAAACAAAAAACAAAAAAAAATAGAAGAAGGTACACACAAGCTTCCAGGTTTCAGAATATAATAAATGATAGACCCAAGGTGTTGAATTAGGTCCTAATATAGAGAAACGTTACATTTTACAGTTTCTTCCAAATGGAGAACTGTATTCATTAATTGTCAGTTAGCGGGCCACTACTCTTTGCTCTCTCTCTCTCTCTCTCTCTCTCTTTTTATGTTACAACCAGTGGGTAAAAGGAAAAGAGACATCATAATGTTAATTATAGTCATCTGTTACATTCAGGATTTTGCATGTGATTTATAGAAGATAAAATATTATAAATCTGATAAACTTTATCTTCCATATTACACAATGACATTCGCTTCAGGATTTAGGCCATATCTAGGTAAACACTTTTTTTCAATTAAACATAAATATAGCAATATATTTGATCATGTTTTTCCTGAAAAGTCTATTCACATATCCACAGTAAGAATGCCAAGGTCTTGGGGCGCCTGGGTGGCTCCATCAGCTCAAGTCATAATCTCCTGGCTCATGAGTTCGATCCCTGCATTGGGCTCTGTGCTGATAGCTCAGCGCCTGGAGCCTGCTTCAAATTCTGTGTCTCCTTCTCCGTGCTCCTCCCCTGCTCACCCTCTGTCTCTCTCTGTCACTATCTCTGTCTCTCTGTCACTATCTCTGTCTCTGTCTCTCTCTCAAAAATTAATAATACACGAAAAACAATTAAAAAAATAAAAAAAAAATGCTACGGTCTTGCACAAACATTCTGACATATCAAAGTTAAATCAATCTTGGGACTTAAAAAAAAAAAAGACTATTCCCTTAGAAAAATATCTGTAATTGTACGGAAAAGCCTACAGAAACTAATTACATCCTAGATTTAAATTGTAATTTATAAACTCTCAAGTGGAAAAAGAAAACTTGGAAAAGAAGAATAGGTCCTAAAACATGATTTATTTCTAATGGGAAAGAATCCTCCATGAAGATTTCATTCCGGGGACGTCCAGGGAGGGGTAATTATACTCTATCCTGACTTTGCCAAGAGAAAAGGAATACAAAACAAGTTCTTCTTTGTAAAATGAGGAAATAAAAGAAAAAAGCCCATTGAACTGCATGGAGAGTTAGTATACTAACTTTTCTACTAGAACTGGCAAAAGCCAATGGTTTTTTCTAGATTAAAATAGGTGAAATAGAAATTCTCCGTAGCAAAAGCATTCCAAATTCAAGCACAATTTCCCTTAAAATCTGAGAAAAGAAAAAAAGTTTATTAGGAATGGAGTATCTGTGGGCATGATTCTTATATATAGTTGTAGTAACTTTTTCTTGAAACTTATCGAAAGTGTAATGTTAAATCTTTTGAACTTTATTCCAGTTATAAACATATAAGAAGGAGGTGGGAACCATACCTGGGATCCTACATAAGCCTTGACTTATGTCAAGGCTACTGCCTGTCGCGGACTTGTGTCTTAATAACATGAATGCATGGACCTTGCTTATAATAAGTGTCTGTTTAATGAATGGAAGAACAAGCAAATGAATTAGTGAACCAACTTCTGGGGTGTCATATATTCATAATTTGAGAACTCTCTTTATTCACATTTTAAAAAGCTGAAATAAATGAAAACTTGTGAAAAACAACGCCCTGTAGAATCATTTTAAATTCAGCTTTGGTTTGTATCATCTTTTTAGTTATTCCTTTCTCTATGACACTAAGACAGTTTAGAACAACCTTTAACTTTGCGTTGATTTTCTACATCGGTTGCCAAATATCTTCCGGATTAGTTTATCCCAACCTTCCCATTCCCACTTGTAACTTTGCATTTTGATTTCTTTCTCTCACATCGCTTAAAATTCAAGAGAATAGTAATGACATATGGGGTGTCTAGGTGGCTCAGTCGGTTGAGCGTCTGACTTCGGCTCAGGTCATGATCTCTCCACTTGTGACTTCGAGCCCTGCGTCCGGCTCTGTGCTGACAGCTCAGAGCCTGGAGCCTGCTTCGGATTCTGTGTCCCACTCTCTCTCTGCCCCTCCCTCACTCATGCTCTGTTTCTCTCTCTCTCTCTCAAGAATAAATAAAACATTAAAAAATAAAATAAAATAAAGAGAATAGTAATAACATAGACCAGGTATTCAAGATGTGGTCTCCCCTGGTTGCAAACAGGATATTCTTACAGTCCAGACATTGTTTTCTTCAGGAGTCATGTGAGCGATGGCCAGTGAGATGTTGGTGAATTCTCCCAGGCCAAGATAATGCACGGGAATTCCAACTCTCTCATCTTGGGGAAACCAGAAAAAGAATGGCCTGGACATTACCTGAGGAAATTAAAGCAAAAAATTTATCCCGAAGCTCCCACCTTGCTCCAGCCTCCAAAGGAGATTCATCTCCTAACTGGTTCATTTCCATGCGAAAATGTACTATAAGAATCAGAGACTCCCCAGATAGTTATCTTAAATCCTTTTACTTTTGTTTTTTTAATTTTTTTTAACGTTTGTTTATTTTTGAGACAGAGAGAGACAGAGCATGAACGGGGGAGGGTCAGAGAGAGAGGGAGACACAGAATCTGAAACAGGCTCCAGGCTCTGAGCTGTCAGCACAGAGCCCGTCACGGGGCTCGAACTCACGGACCGTGGGGTCATGACCTGAGCCAAAGTCGGACGCTTAACCAACTGAGCCACCCAGGCACTCCTATCTTAAATCCTTTTAAAACTAAGCCAGAGAAGCAGGTGCCTCATTGCTGTCTAAGCACTATTGCTGTATTTTACTGAATGAGAAAAAAAGAGAACCAATACAAATAAGTAAATGATTCAATCTGCATGAAGTTTTCTTTTCTTTTTTTTTTTTTAACATTTATTTACTTATTATTGAGAGACAGAGAGAGACAGAGCGTGAGCAGGGGAGGGACAGAGAGAGAGGGAGACACAGAATCGCAAGCAGGCTCCAGGCTCTGAGCTGTCAGCACAGAGCCCAAAGCGGGGCTCAAACCCACAAACCGCGAGATCATGACCTGAGCTGAAGTCAGATGCTTCACCGACTGAGCCACCCAGGTGCCCCTGCATGAAGTTTTCCTAAAATCTGTTTTTCTCTTTTTACTTTAAAATCAAATATACTCGGTAACTGACCCCAAGTATAGTATTAATTTTATTTCCTCTTGACCTAAGTGGAAGTGGATACAATAAAAATATGTGGAAAATCGCCAATGAAAAGCTTGCTTGTTTGATTCTTTTTTCCAGCTTTTGTCCTCCAGCTGAGGGAAACAGAGACATCACATAGAATAAGACTTCTCAATATATCTGTGAGAACGGACTATTTTTTTTTTTTAGTAGGTCTGTTTGCTTGTTTAATTCCCTGTTGATCACAGACCAGGCCGAATCTTTGTGAATACACACACACAGAAAGGTTGGGTTTTGTATTTATCCCAAATCGCTGTAGAAATTTCCAAATACCCCCTCTCTCACATTTCATACTAATTGCATGGCAGACCAGTAAGAGTTTGCAGGTTGAAATAAGATCATGCACCACCCTGTCAGTTGCAGTGCCAGGAAATACTTTCATTATTTGTTTCTGTGTTTATTTCTCCCCTAGGTCTATGGTACCTTGGAGCTCCTTAGGAAAGGTTTAGGTTTTATTTGTTGTATCAGTAATAATAGAATACTCCCTGGAACATAGTAAGTGACTAATAAATATTAGTTGCACAGAGTGCAGGAGTTAACGAATCAAAATCCCTTCAAAATCCCCAAACACCCTGGACTCTTCTGACTTGGGAGAGCCAGAAAAGTAGCATCAAACACCATGGTATTTTAAAAACAGGAACAAAGCTCACATATTTACCCCCTTATCTCAAATTTCATATACCTCAAGAGTGCTTGGAATTGAATGAGAGTAACATTCAGGTCTAAGAGAGCATTTGTAAATAGAGGGGTCGACCCAGGCTACAAAATCAGAAAGGTCTCAGGTTGATCAAGCCAGGGCTGGTTCCCACAACAGGCACTATGGGGAATGTTCCAGGCTGAGCTTTGACAGGCAATTCCCTTTTCTTTCAAAGAATCACACCGATCCTTACCTAGCGTATTATTAGTCTGCCAGGGCTGCCGTAACAAAATCCTCCAGACATGGTGGTGTAAATAGTGGAAATGTGATTTTCTCATAGTTCTAGAGGCTACAAGTCCAAGGTCAAGATGCCAGCTGTTTTTTGGTTCTCCTAAAGCCTCTCTTGTTGCTTGCAGATGGATGCTTCTTTCCTGTGTCCAC
The DNA here is from genome assembly GCF_016509475.1 of Prionailurus bengalensis. Lineage (NCBI taxonomy): Eukaryota > Metazoa > Chordata > Mammalia > Carnivora > Felidae > Prionailurus > Prionailurus bengalensis. Next base: position 183,169,514 of record NC_057344.1, on the reverse strand, counting down.
ATGTGGTCTTTTTCTCTGGGTATGTGCACTCCTGGTGTCCTCTACCTCTTATAAGGACACCAGTCATATTGGATGAGGGTTCCACCATCACGAATTCATTTAATCTCAATTGCTTCTGTAAAAGCCCAACTCCAAATATAGTCACATGAGACATTAGAGCTTCAACATGAATTTGGGAATGAGGGTGGGGGACACAATTCAGTCTATAAGGTCTTGGCACGTTATTGTAAAAAGAGATGTTCTACGGGGAACAAGTTTGACGGCATTTACCTCATACTGAGCTCTCTTTAAGCCACTATTGTTAACAATGAAATTTATCGTTACCCTATGTGCAGATTGTTCATCAATTGCAGTCTTGTACTATGACTTTGCAAACTCTCCTAAAAGCAAAATCCAATTAAATGAATGCTTTAATGAGGAAGAGACAAGGGTCACTTTTTTAAAAAGGAGAAATATCATAGTTACCGTAGGGCTGCATGAGAGTCATGATACCCTGGAAAGGCGCATTGATAATAATATAATCATAATAAAAGCACTGGTTTAAATTAGCAGATTTTAGAGTAGAAAATGATGACCCAGTTCATCTGATCTTATAGTTAATGACACTGACATCTTAACCTTGCCTTAACTTGATGTATTAGCAAGCATTTGAACACACCAGGGATTTCATTTTTACCGAGGATTTTTTTCCCCCAGAAACCATGATGATTACTAATCAACAATCATATTTTAATAGTGTCTTCATACTGGTTTTCTGATGCAGCATGAATAATTGCCTACCATCTGTATTGCTCGACTTTCATAACAAACCTTAGCTACTGAATTGAAAACTAAACGTGCTAATCTATTCACTGCACTGCGCTCATGCATGAAATGCAAGAGAATGTCAAAGAAATTATCCATTTATTTACATAGCCTTTTTTTTTCTTCCATTTTCCTTTAGAGCTTTTCAGTCTGTCATTTGCACCACGAACTCTCAATATAGAAGTTGGTAGTCTAGGCGTGTAGCCGATTCCATTTTTGAACCCTCAATATCAATGGTTCTTGACTCATAAGCAGAAACAAAACTCATTTTGCTCTGAAATATATGCGTTTGCACTGCAGAACTTTTCACTGTTTTGGACAACTTTTACTTCTTCATTCAAAAGAGGAAAGGAATTGTAAAGACCAAGAAGCTAAGGGCATGTGTCCTAGCAGAATGCTGAATGAGCACTAAAAAATTACTTATTGACGTATATGGTAGCTTCTAATCAGGGCTGTTAGTTCTTCTCTATTATGAATACTAAATTGACATAACATTTAAACGAAAGCTGGGGTTTTCTCAGAAATTGTTCACTTTTACATTTTGAAATTCTACAAGTCCCCTCCTTTCTGAGCAAGTATATGTTTCCAGTGCATCTGTAGAGTCCACAGAAAGCAGGGAGATAATGCTTGGAGTGAATAGTGTTTCTGAATCGAAAAATCCCTTCAAGCCATAAGGTACAAAGAATAGGTATTATGATATAGTGATAAAAGTATCAAATGGAGTGTTTCACCATGGAGATACTTACAAACAGAATATTTGGTGGGGAGGGCCAGTAATAGCTAACTTTCGCATGGAGCGTGTCTTCTGCTGATTTCTGTTTCCCCGCTTTGCAGGGATACCCTGTTCCTATCCACCCCTATGTCCCCCACCACTCCAATAGAAAACCCTTTCGCCATAGCGGTTTTACTCAAAGAAATCTAAACTGTTTGGAGTCAGTTAGGTTCAAATCTTAGTGCTATCCAGGACTACCTGTGTGACATCAAGCAAGTTTGTTTGTTTGTTTGTTTGTTTCTCTTTTTAAAGTTTAACTTTCCCAAGTTTTGTAAAATGTTGATAATTATAGTAGCCCCTTTATAGGATTAAATGTATTACACTATGTGAATTACTTGTAAACTGCTTAGTATGTAAATAAATATCATTAATACTTACTTTTATCGTGTGGAGGAAAAAACAGACCTTGGGACCTCTGGGGTTACTTGTCTCTATCTTGGTCCGGTGGCTTTGTTTCCCATCGTCAGGGGTCTCTGAATACTGTATTTCCCCTGGGATGTACAAGTGGTATTAGAACTGGTTTACAATTTCCCTGGGCAGTTCGAATCAAGTTGTAGGATGTTTGTGTCTAGGAGATAACAAGGTCACATGCATAAAAAGAAAAGATAAAAGCTCAGGCAAATGTCATCAGCACCTTTCCAAAGTTTCCATACAAAGGGGAAACGGCGAGGCTAGGATGTCTCTCCTGGTGAACATTCCGAGGGTAAATCCAGCTGTGCCTGGCTCCTGTGCATCTCTCCATAGATGACTGCCTCCGTCCTGTTGGATGCAGCTACATACTCTGTGATTGAGATGACAAATTTTCACCCTGTAATGTGTACACATTGACAAACTTGGGATCACGATCATTATCATGATCATCAGCACATCATCAGCATCAGAACAACCATCATCATTAGCACAGTATTAAAAATGTCTTAAACACTGTGAAAAGAATAGGAACGCATAGTGCTTTGTTCCTGTCTTCTGGGCACTTATATGATAGATAGTTATAACACACGATAATAAGACCTGTAATATATGACTCCAGCCCAAACCAGCTCCCTATCCTCTAGCTCCAGGATGACCCTGCCTATTTAACAATTCCACCTGGCTCCTTAACAGGCAATTCAGACTGTACCAAGACAAACCCTAAATCTTAATCCTTGTCTATACCGCATTTCTGTTATCTTCGAGTTTCTCATGCAAGCAAACAGCATCTCCATTCAATCAAGTGCTCAAATCCAGAACCCTGGGTAATCTTTAATATTTCCTTTTTCAACATAGTACACATTGAGTTCATCAGGAAGTGCTATTAGCTTCAACTGCAAGGTCGACTCGGCATCTAATTCTCTCCATGTCTACTACAATTATTCTAGCCCAAGTCAACATCATCTCCTGGCCAACCTTCTTGCTTCCACCCTTATGTTTTACAATCCATTCCTTAACTACAAAAAATAACATTAAAAAACATCATTCCTGCTTAAGACATTATAATAATAGCCTTTAAACTTAAAATAAAATCCAAAATCCTGTCCTTGCATTGTAAAATGCCATATGGCCTGGATGTTCTTGCAATCTCCAAATCTATGTCTTGGTAGCCTTCTCTTACTTTAAGAAAGTGTGGCTGGGCTAGCTTCCTTTCTATATCTCAATCATATAATGCTCATCTTACAATGACTTTGTGCTGGCTATCATTCCCTTCATCTGGAATGCTTTCCTCCCCAGTTAGACGTGTCTGGCTCTTTCCGTTCCTGCACTTTTGAGCTCAGGTATTACTTCAGCAGGAAATGTTCTATTGACCTCACCTTCCTGTCTAGAACTTACCTCCTCACCACAACATCCATACCACATCCGTTGTTCACAGTGTGTCATTATGTTTTTTATGTAATTATATTTCTTTTGTTGTAGGCTTCCTCACTAAATGATAGACTCCATGGGAAGAAGGAACTTTCTGTCTTATTCAATGCTAAATCTCCACTCGTAACAGAAAAGTGTACAGCAAGCAGAGAAGAAAAGCAGGAACCGAATCATGCTATTATAGATTACTGCCTTGTACAGTACTGTCTTGAACATATATTCAAGACCTACATATCAAAATGACTTCTGTATTTGACAAAAATTCTTTATATAAGTACCCTAAACTATGGACATACCCATGGATTAGAGTATATTTCATTGGCATCAGCATTTGTTTTATATTTACAATACATGCTCCACCTCAAATTTTGATCAAGAGTGCGGCGCCTAGGTGGCTCAGTCAGTTGAGCATCCGACTTTGGCTCAGGTCGACATCTCACAGTTGACAAGTTCGAGCCCCACGTCGGGCTCTGTGCTGACAGCTTAGAGCCTAGAGCCTGCTTTGGATTCTGTGTCTCCCTCTCTCTTTCTTCCCCTCCCTCATTCATGCTCTGTCTCTCTCTCAAAAATAATTAAACATTAAAAAAAATTCAAATTTCAATCAAGAGTGCTTCAGAAGCAGTAGAACCAGCCAACAAAAGATACACTATAACAGAATTGGTATCTAAGCTCCAATCCTGTTTTCCCCAATTTTTTAACCATGAGTAACTTTTCAGTTGTAAAAAAAAAAAAATATGTTGCCTAAATGACTTCTTTGCAGTATAAGCATAATTACATCTGTGTTGTAAGATATTTTATTGTGATCTCTTTTTTTCTTGCTCTGATATATCAAATTTAAAAAAAAAAAAGACAAAGAAAAAAAAAAGAAAAGAAAGAAACCGAAAGTGAAGAACGTCAGGGTGATTTTATCTTCCTGCTTCCCTTTCCAATGACGGTCATTCTTTCAAGCATTTCAGAGCAACTGAAAGGTGTGGAAGGTATGGAAGGAGGATTTTACTTTGTACCGTAAAAAGTCCCATAAAACAGCCCCCAAATTAGATGCTTTGAGAGTGGTCCGACACCAAAGGTGGGAGAAGTGAACTCTCTTGCCTTTCCAAGATACTGTTATAAGTGAAATGTTTCGCAACACAGTGATTTTCTGATTTCCATTTATACATACAATACTCTAAATAGAAAATGGCAGTCCTTTTACACTAAGCTTCTTTCCTTGCAAACAGAATCAATGCCCCATTGTGACAGAACCGCCAGTCAGAGAACAGAGTTCCTGGGGGAGAATCACAACTGCCCGGCCTGAAAAATGTTGTCTGATAGTGGGGAGGGGACGGGTTCAGCAGCATTTTGTAGCAAGGAGTATATCAGTGAGGGTTACCATCATGAACTAAGATCCGGGCAGTTCTCATGTTCTTAAGACACATATAATTCCGTGCTATTGGAGAGAGTTCAATGATGACTGATACCAGACTCCTTACCAAGCTGGGTGAATGGAAAGTGACCTTGATATTTTAATAAAGTAAAGTAATAAACTAAACTAAACTGAAACGAAACAAAAGAAAACAAAACAACCAAGTCTTATGTTAGCTTTAAATAAAATCTTAGTTTATTCTTGAATTCCAAACTAGAGTTTCTCAAGGTCAATCAGTATTGGAATTCACTTCTGTGTAATACATTTAGTGTTTGTTTTTAAGAGTTAAGGAATTCCAAACAATAGGCAATATATTTCACTTAAAGGATAAAGATGTTCCCAAACACTGCCGATCTAATGTTTTAATTAACTAAAACTCATGGCTATTGCAAACTCTTTGGCTGGCTGCCAGAATTTTAAATTGTACAGCAGTTTTCACGGCACTATATTATGAAAATCTTAAGTGTGTTCAAACAATTGTTTTGCTTTTTCTATCCTGCTTTTCTGAGAACTTTTCTTAACCTTGAATTCAATAAATAGATACATATTTTATAAATATTTTGTTTAAGAAAAGTTTGAATCCATAACCTTGAATGTGAAGTTTTAATAACAGTGTTGGGTAATGATAAATATGAGTAGAGTCCCATAGTATTTTTAGGTAATGTGTCTTCTTTAGAAAGGTACTAGGAGGATTTTTCTTTTACAGAGGGTCACCTAGGCTATGTTCTCTTACAGTATAATTATAATTTATTGGAAAAAATGTGGGCTTTGTGTATTCATTTTCACCACATAAAAGCTATTGGTGTGAAATTAATTATAGAAGTTTTATATTAGATGGTTTGCAGGAAGAGTTCAAGATTTATCTCGGCCCTGTGGTAGTTTTCAGTTTAAGGCACATTATATGAATATAATGCATACATATGAAATAAATGGACAAAATAAATATACTATCGCTTTCATATATAAAATATATTTTATTTGTTAATAGATATTTCTATCTTTGGCCATAAGCATAATAATTAATATTTAAGTATTATGTGCCAAGCATTGTGCTAAGTGCTTTATTTCTTTTATTTACCTAACAAATGTATGAAACAGGTGCTATAATTATTATCATCATTCTTTACCTTCTTGCTCAAGGTAACAGAGCTAATGGTTTTGAATCAGGATTCAAACCCTAGTTGTCTGACACAGGATTCATACTCTTTATGCAAGTAGACCTCATGTAGATGCAGTAAAATATTCATTCCGAAACTCTTAAGTATCAGACCACTTGCAGTGGATTTATACTATTTTATACTACCACAGATAACATGCCTTTGCAGATAACAAAGGTATAATTTTGTAATTTGTCACTGCTAATAAATTAATTGCCACTTAGGTAGGCATTTCTTTCTAATTTTCTTGGCAAAAGGATGGGTGTGTGGTCTGAATGCTTAATTTCCCTAAATTGTTCATCAAATCCAATAGATTCAATCTGTCTTGTACCCAGAGAAGCCACCTGCAGACAAAATAATGCCTGTACACGTTTTATAAAATAATCCAATATGCCAAGAGTAGGAAAAGACATAATTTTACTTCCATTTGTAAGAGATTAGGAGGAAGACCCATGGGTATTTCAGGACTAACTGAGAAGGAAGAGACAGATGTGATTTCTTTACTGGGAAAGTTTTTTAGACGAAACAGGATTTTAGAAGTTATCAATAGCGCCATGATGATGATGATGGTTGTAAAGATAAAATTGGAAGAAGAGAGACATTTCACAGATGGGACAAATATTATTACGTTTGGGGGATTTACACAGAGGATCACTTCTCTGATACTTTGAAATGCAGCTTATGTATCAGTTTTGTAGTAGATGCAAACAGAAAGTCATTGCCGATTTTAATTAAAAGTGTGTCACAAGGAAATTAACACCGCGATGGAACTTTCATAATACTAATATTGTTTCAAGGAACTTTTATGATACTAATATTGTATCAACCACCATTTTAAATATGGAGACAACTGTCAAAAGAGGCTGAAATATAAAGAGAAATCTTTTTTGTCTCTTTTGTTTCCATGTAACGATCTGAACAAATTCTCTTTGTAGTTTAACTATAAATAAAAGCGATAAAACCCTTTGAGGATGTTTTGGTAGAATCCTTCAAAGTCCTCCAAAATCCATTTTTTTATAGCCAGTTAGAGTACAAAGAATCAGTTTTCTAGTTTCAAAAACCTACGGTAATACTGCGGATTATTTTTAGTCCATTCTAACTCATGTTATTTTTGAGAACATAAAAGAAGTTGATTGTATGATAAAATTGAAAATCACAAGATGTATATTATGTCAGAAAGTGATGGCAGATAAATGTCTGATAAGAATGTCTATTATAAAGTGAGATGGAACTGAAATATAATAGACAAGAGCCATTTTAAGAAAATAAATGACATCTTATTCCACATTCTCATGTTCTCTCTCTTTGTCTCACATATTATATGCTCTATTTCTGTTCATAAAATGTTATTTAATGCAGTATAAAGGTTCACATTTGCCATTCTATAATTCTTTTGCATCGTAGCGCAATATTAACTGAAGACTGCCTAGTGATAGGAGAGCATGTTCATTGAATTTTTCAAACAATTTCATTTTCTTTCAAAGATGTGCAAACATGAGACAAAGATTTAGAGTGCCTTAGTTGTCATTTGTTTACTGTTGCTGATAAAGACGGCACTGGCTAGTAGTTGCTGTAGGTTATAGACAATGACTTACTTTGTGACTCCAATCTAACCATTAAGGTGAATTGGTCAGCTCTTACTAACTAGAACCTAAAAGTCCATTTCCAGTTAAGTTCTTGGAGGGACTTTGCCAGTCATAACTGCCATGAAATGAAGAAAAGGAGGAGGGGAGAAAAATGGATAGGATGGGAAGGAAAGACCATGAAAATAGAGATGAGTATGAAGAAGAGAAAGAATCAAAGTCTATTTCTTAAAATATGTCAAGAAATGGAGCATGCCAACTTTGGTTGGAAAAAAAACTAATATTAATCATTTGACAGAATGATTTGACAGAATATTTGGAGAAAGAATATGCAATGCTGGTGAATCTGCTATAATGATAGATGAAGGTGGTGATGTTGATCGTCAACACCAAAGGATGTTGATGGTGGTGGTGGTAGTAATGGAAAAGAAGGAATCTGAAGAATACCTTTGATTTTAGGGTAATGACTTTTGCCTATCAGTAAATGTTTTATGAAAGTTCCAAAGACCCTTTAATCATTTAAAAATATATTGTAATTTGTTCAGTAAAGTAAATTAATTCACACTAGCAGATCTTGGGAAAGCGCTATATTATGGAGGTTCCTGGATGCCTCAGTTGCTTCAGCATCTGATGTCGGCTAAGGTCTTGATCTCACGGTCTCATGAGTTCGAGCCCAGCTGGGCTCTGCGACAACAACACAAAGCCTGCTTGAGATTCTCCCTGTTTCTCTGCCCCTCTGCCACTCTCACTCTATGTGTCTCTCAAAATAAATAAATACACTTTAAAAAACTAAAAGTACTACGGTATGATTTATGTAGAGAGATATAGAAGATGATTATCAAAATCAAAGCCTTTCTGAAATAAAAACAGGGCAAAACACTCTTCTACATGTGTGCACACCTATTAACACACTTTCCTATATTATGTATTTGTATATATTCTTTAACCAAATATATGTCAATGAATGAATGAGAGCAGTAATCCTGCAGACAAATTCTCAAGGCCACCAACTAGAGATAATGAGGGGAAAATGTACCGTGATCTTGTTAATGAGTGTGTTAAAACACACCCCTAGAAGATGTCACTGTACTATGGGAAAAGGGCTGCAAGAAATAATCACCTAATTTTCTTACTAGTCCACAGCAGATGGGGGATTGTAATGATCTGGGTAATGACAGTGAAATTCCAGAAATTTTAAAATGCACACAAGGTCCCTTAAATTTGATACGTTTTTACCCCCTTTAGTTCCTTTTTAATCATCTTTCTGTAATTTATTTCTTAAGAGAATTTGCAAACTAGCCTACTCTTTATATATGTTTAAAGAAAATAAATATTTTTCTGACTAAATCAAACCCAACTATCAAACACAAATTTCTTCACATCTTTCACTACTAACAAAATAGTTTTTATTTAACAGCAGACTTTCCTCATTACTCTTTTTGTTAAAATTAGACACATTTAATTAAAAGATTTATTTGTAAGAATCCATTTCCAGGGGCACCTGGATGGCTCAATTGATTCAGCATCCAACTTCAGCTCAGGTCATGATCTCACAGCTTGTAGGTTTGAGCCCTGAGTCCGGGTCTGTGCTGACAGCTCAGAGCCTGGAGCCTGCTTTGAATTCTGTGTCTCCCTCTCTCTCTGCCCCTCCCCTGCTCATGTTCTATCTCCCTTTATCAAAAATAAACATATTTTAATAAGAAAAGTTAAAAAACAAGAGGAATCCGTTTCTAATTGCATCACTTAAATAGGAACCTTAAAGCATAATCTTTCTAGTAAAATGATGGCAACCCAAGAACCAGCAGTACCTTTTGTCGTCCTTGATCTTCAAAACAATTCACTTCTGCAGCTCTTCTGATATATTGGCTGAAACCATCTTTTGATTTTTTGAAGTGGATAAGGAAACACCTGAAATGACCTCAATGTGGTCTCATCACTGAGGAAAAATTCTTTCACACCATGACACTTTTATTTTATTTTATTTTATTTTATTTTATTTTATTTTATTTTATTTTATTATTTTTTGCATCATGACAAGTTTTGGGGGTCCAGTAAAGCCCAACAAGGCAAAAATATAGTTTTTTTTAATGTTTATTTATTTATTTTGTGAGACACAGAGGGAGAGAGAACCTGTGAGTGGGAGAGGGGCAGAGAGAGGGAGAGAGAGAGAGAGGGAGAGAGAGAGAGAGAGAGAGAGAGAGAGAGAGAGAGAGAGAGAGAATCCCAAGCAGGCTCCACGCTGTCAGGATAAAGCCCAACATGGGGCTCTATCTCATGAAACGTGAGATCATGAGCTGAGCCGAAATCGAGAGCTGCACTCTTGACTGATGGAGCCACCCAGGCACCTGTAAAAAAATGTAAATTGTTTTGCCTTTGAATACATACAAATATGAGTCAATCAGTATGAAGTTAAGAGCATACTGCTATGATCATGTGACCATACTATGGACTATCAGTTTCCACTGCGACTGTGTAATTTTAGGCAAGTTACTTAGACTTCCTCTGCCTAGTTTTTAAAAATCTACTTATTAGAATTGCTGTAAGTATTAATGAGTTAGTACACACTAAATGAGTTAATATTTGGAACGGTGCCTGGTACATAATAAGTTCTAAATGTTAGCTGTTATTTTAAATACAAAAATCTTTATTTTATGGCAGTAGTGATAGACTACCTTTAAAACACCTGGTGTTTAAAGGAATTTAGGTGCTAAATGACTCTGAATTCCTCCTCACCCTTCCACCCTTCTCTAATGAATAGCAGGTATCATTTAAAAGTTAACGGACATGGAATCTATTTTGTAATGGTTTGTCTCCCTGAAACAACTGTATTACCATGACCTGCAGCCATCAATCAGACAAGCTTAGAAATATTAACTTCTGTTTCTATGCCAGATTCAAAAATATTAATATTTCCTTTTATTTACATGGATAGTTTTGGGGGGATATAAAGCAAATACTATACTTACAGATTTCTATTCAACTAGCATAATAATATTTAATTCCAGGGAATTAAGATAAATCCAAGTTTGCATATGTAGGTGTATGTATCTATAAGGCACTCTTAACACTGTTACAAACATAGCTAAGCTGTAATAAATCACCCTTAAATGCCAAATTCCTCAGAGAGGGAAATTTTTTCTCAATGTAAATTGCTCTTGCTCGTGGCTTGGAATTCCCAAACAAGACTATTCTAGGGTCCAGAAGGGGAAGCTCACATCCATAAGTCATGGATTTCCAATTCAAACTCTCAGGAAACAAGGTCATCCTACTTGGGAAGAAAAATGCACAGTAGTTAGTGACTTTCAGTTAATTTTTTGTTCAGCTCCTATAGCCTACAAAGCCCAAGGTAAGATGTGGAGAACAAACCACTTGAGAATGAAAGTGAAAGATGAATCTAAAAGGTGAGAAGATGGAATTGGGGTGGGAGCAGGTCAGATACATCTGATTTGGCCCATTGTAGCTGCTTTCTTTTTTCCATCTCCTATGGCAGTTGTTGTGTTTTTCTTAATCATGATAAGATAATTTCCTATTATTTTGTACTGTTTAATAATACAGCATTGGTATTGTCTTTACTTCTTCAATTACACAAGCTATTTGCCTTATGCTTATAACCTATCCTACAGAGCTAAATTCTAATAAGCACTAAAAAAGATACATGTAGCTTGGTTCTTTCTATGGGATTTGACTTCACTCATCGAGTATTACTTATCTAAAACAATAAACACATGCATTTTCCTTTAGTTAGTTCTAAACCATATTAATTATTTGACTTCTAAAATATCTTCAGGAACAATACTAAATAACACATTCACGTCAGGCTATGTCCCAGTGAAGTCCACCAATCAACCTATTATATTGTGTATAGGAATAAGTTATCAATGAACTTCTTTCAATGTAGGATATAATAAGGAGAGCTCACTCTACTAAAAGCACATGTGCATAGACGTTTAGTATTTTACAGATTCCATAAAGTTATTTATTTAATAAGTTCTTATAAGTTCCTACTATATGACTAAGTACGTCAGAGAGAAGTATATTATTACACTCATTCATTCATTCCTCATTAAAATCTTATATTATTAAAAAAATTATTGCCTCCATTTAATAAATGAGGAAAACAAAGTACATAGATATTAAATACCTGTGTAAGTCATTGGTAATGTTAATATTGAAACCTAGGCAACTTGACTCAGGTCTATACTCTTAGGTTTTATGCTGTGCTGCTCTAGTCACCAATAGTAGAACCGAACATGATCCTGGGAGAGAATCTTGGTGGTCAACTAACTTCACTGCTGATCCTGGGTCATTCTTTATTATGACTATATATTTAATCATTTTTAAGGAAATCTGCATTTGTTAGGATAAGAACATCTATCTTTATCTTATTGCATAATTAGTGCTTGACCTAGTATCTGCTAAATGGCGTTCTACAATTATTTATTAATTGAATGAATAATTGAAAAAGATGAAATGGATGAATGCATCTTAAAAGGTATTTATCCAGTTTTCTGAAACAGGACTTATGATGGGGAATTCATTAATGCAAGTCAATAAATTGTAAAAGATAATTAATACTTCCTACTATGACAATATAGCCCTTTTTCTTTTAAATTTGACTATTTTTCTTGCTTTACACTATATATTTCTTACTAATGAGGTCATTTAGTTTATCTTCAAATAAATCTGCTCAAGTCTACGTTATTTTTATTCTTATCCTCTTTCTTTGCCCCATTAGAATTTTTCCAATGAGTGTTCAGGAAAGCAGAATGGGAGTAAGTCATGGGAAAGCTGGGGTTAGGATTATTGGACTTTGCCTTTCAAACATCCAACCTTATTTTACAGTAAAATGTATTTCCCCAAATTTTTATGCTGAATCCTAGCCCCCAAAGATGGTGGTTAGGGTCTTGGTAAGGATCAATGTGTAAGGGTCTTTGGCAAAGCCTTCATGAATGGGATTAGTATCCTTAGAAAAGAGGCCCCACAAAGCTCCCTAGCCCCTTCTGCAATGTGAGAACACAAAGAAATTGGCAATATGCAACCTAGAAGGAGGCCCTTCATCAAAAGTTGACCATGCTGTCACTCTGACCTTGAACTTTTAGGCTTCAGAATAAATTTCTGTGTTTATAAACTACCCAGTCTGTGGTATATTACTATAGCAGTCTGGACAGATTAGAACACCCACACACTATAATATATTGTCTAACCACACAAATTTGTATTTATATAACCCATTCATTCATTTATTCATCCATTCAGCAAATATTTCTTTTAAGTACTATGGCATGCTGGAGATAAAATAACCAGGCAACAGACAAAATATCTGCTTTAATGGAATTCATACAAGAGAAAAAAAAATGTCTGTGATATCTGAAATGGCAGGCAATATGATGACTGAAAAAATGAACTATATATATCAACTTAAGATATAATTGAATTCCTTCTCTGGTATATTATTATTATTATTATTACTATTACTAAATTAGTAAAATTTAAAAATTTTCCTTCCTTGTAAGATTGTACCCCTGTGTTATTATCTTTGATCATCTCGTACTCTCTAGTCAAGTTCAGGTGTCCCTTCTACTACAGTAGGACAAAAAGGAAACAATGAGGTTATGGTACAAACTGGGTATATTCCTAAATCTACCAGAGATCCGTCGGAGGATAATTTACTATTTGCACTGTAGGTGTGATGGGTTTTACTACCCTCCTGGGCCTCAGTTCCAGCCCATAAATTTGTACAAATAGTACCTGTTTCAAGGGCACCCAGTAGGTGGGTAGATGAAACCCAGGGGCAGGGGCTGCACGGCAGAATATGGGCTCCAGCCTGGGGCTGCAGCAGGCTGCAAGAAGAACGCCTCCTTGTAATTGATCAAACAAGAGGGAGCACATTGTTTCCTAATTGGTCTGCTTAGAGAAGATTCCTTTTAGCAATGTAACCATCTAGATCCCAGCACTATTTTTCTAACACAAAGTTACTTTGTAGGCTAGTGGTAACCCTGCTGCAACTGCACATTTTCCTTCCAGAAGCTTGCACAGTATTTTCACTTTCTTTAACCCCACTTTAATGGCCTCTGAGTTGACTTGTTCAGTAAATCCTCCCAGAAGTCAATAAGTCAATGTTTTAATTAACTTTCATATATTTACTGTAATTACTTACTATAATATATATATATATTTACGATACAAAAATAAAAATATATAGATAACCTCAAAAGGTGTGTTTTCTTGGAAATTGTCCCTTTTTACCTGTTCATGTGTATGTGTTTTATTTTTTCCCTAGCAAAGCAGTGGCCTAAAAATAGGGCAAAATACAGAGAAGTTGGAAGGATGAGGAAATATGGGGCTGGAATGGGGGAGCTTTGCCTAGTCATAATTTTCTGCCTCTCTATTTACACATTCAGATCAGCATGGAAAGAAGGGGAAAAAATCATAGATCTTGTATAACCAAGTTACCATTATAAACATGGTGGACTTTCAATCAACTAATAAACTACCTAGCTCAATATGCTTCATTTTTTGAAATGATAAGCAGGAATAATATGACTTAACTCATAAGCTTGTTGTTTTTATTAAATGAGATATTACCCATGAAATTCTTAGCAAGCGGCTTGGTGGATAGAGTTCGAAGAAATTACCTACTTTAAAATTATGATACACAGGCATTGTCATAATGGGTAAAGGATCTTACATCTATCTGAGGGTAGGCTGAGTGTTGATCACTCCCAGTCCTCAGTTTACACATCCTAAAACCAAGGGATGCACTGGAACTCTTCAGTGATCTTTCCAAACGTAAAATTCTATGGTTTCCTAGTAAGAAATGGTAGGCGCAAGAAAAAAAAAAAAGAAAAGTTGAGCACTGAGAGAACAAGAAAGTGACCAGGATTTTGATTTGGCTGAGAAACTGAATACCAGAGGCATTTTAAATCGAGAGTCTAAAAGTAAAGCCATAAATGAGGCCTGTTAAAAGTTTTAAGAGTTTATTTGAACAAAACCCGTTCCAACTGAGTAGCCAGCACGAAACCAGAAGACCTTAGGAACTTTTCAGAGACAGGAGCTGGGGGACAGACTTTTACAGAGAAAAGGTGAAAGTTTAAGGAAATTATTGATTGGCTATAGCTTAAAGCCTGGAAGGTTATTTGTGATTGGTTGTCCTTATGTTTCCATTTGGTAATCTTGAGGCATTTGCTGGCTTACATTTTATTTTGTTTATGCTGGTTACCATGGTATTAGCTATCACCACCACACCCCCCAGCCACCACAATGGCCGTCTTGTTAATTAATTTAACAATCCTTAATTAAGGAAGAGTGAGAAGCTCACTTTTATAAAATAAATGATCCTCTTTTTTAAAAAAAAAAAGTTTTTATTTATTTTGAGAGAGAGAGCAGAGGAGAGGCAGAGAGCAGGAGAGAGAGAATCCCAAGCTGTCAGCTCAAAGCTGTATCTCACCAGGCTCCCTCACCGCCTGTGAGATCATGACCTGAGCAGAAACCAAGAGTCAGACACTTAACCAACTGAGCCACCCAGGCACCCCAAGAAATAATCACTTTAAAAGCAGGCATCTGCCCATGTCACCAGGTAAAATTCAGACTACCTAGAAGCTATGATTTATTTGAATTTTAAAATATAAATCATACTGGGTATAAATTTAGCATCTTAAAATTAGACTTAGTCCTGCATAATCTATACTCGCAAGTTTGAGAGTCAAGGCTCTTGTCATTACTTTTAGAGGAAATCCCGAAAGATACTTGGGAGTCAATGACTTGCCACCATGATTACAAAGACTATTATTTTTGGTTGTCTCATCAGCGGTAAGATTGGACACACTGTAATGAATGTGAGTCAGTGGAATCGCATTGAAATGAATTTAGAAAGCTGCCTAAAGTTTCCCTGCCTGATTTTTCTCTTTCTTCCTTGTTAATCCCCAGAAAGCTCTGCACATAATTATTCATGTGTAAAGGACAGAAGAGATGGGATTGTGTGAGGGAGGACGTTGGGACTGCCTCTAAATGTCTCATTTTGCATACCTAAATCAGTTTCGCCCCACGTCTCTCAGAGTCATCAAGAGAATAATTGAAATGCTTTGGAAACACCTACCCATTTCAAGTTGCAAAGGCTTTATTACTTTGGCAAGTGCTCCTCTGGCTACTGCAAATCTAAAATGTGAATTGGAGAAATGTGTTAGTGTTTGCAAAATCCATGCTGCTAAATTGTTTCTTTAAATAAAATCGAAGTCAGCAAAAATGTGATTCTACAGCTGCTGTTTCACAGGGACTTCCACTGCTTATCAGATTTGAAGAGTTCTTAAGCTTTTAAAGGAGAGTTCACTTCTGTTTTGTTAATGATACCTTTGTTTCATATTCACAATGAAAAGAAAACTAGTTTTTACAAATCTTTGACTTTCTCGGAAGTTGATGACACTGGAAAAACAGAAGAGCAGTGGCCCTTTCTGGGACCTCCATAAAGTGAAGCCTGAATTTTTTGCATGGAATTTATGTGAATATTATATCAAGCTTCTTGAAAATGTGGTTGGCACTAAGTCTTTGGTTTATTATAAATTGGTTTCCACATGAAATGCTTTATATAGTATAATAAATTGATTGCCACTGTATATTGGTTTGTGTTTATAATATATTGGATTGACTGAATAATAAATCTTTCTTTTCAGCAATTACTTTTATTGGTGTGAGTAAATTATATTGGTTTCACAGTGAGCCAAAATGCTTTGCATCTAAATTATACTGTCTTGGTCAGGTGATGCTGAGTTTAGCATTTAATTTAAAGATTGGAGGAAAAAATACATACCGATACTGCTTCCCTTATGATAATTGCATCATTTTTATAGGTAATGATAGTTCACTCCAAAGTCTTATGTTAAAGTGGAAGAGATTTAAGTTACATAAATCTTTTCACATTCTATGCCAGTTTGTATTTCAATGTTTGGTATAGAGTGGAATGTATTTTATTGTAATTCTAAACTCTGATCAAGGTGTGTAATATATAAAGATCACATTTCAGCATGATACAAGACAGAACATTCTAAGAATTGCAGCTTTTTGAAAATGATAGAAATTTCTTCGACTTTTAAGACCGTGAGTCTCTAGTACAAATTAATTGTGTTTAATACCAATAGGATATCATAGGATAGTTGGAATTCCCGCACTTGTTAAAAGTTTGGCTTATGTGGCTTTTCAAGTTCTTTAAAATGTGCAGATTCTATCATTTTCTGCAGTTTCTACAGTTCTAGAAATCCTTCAAGTCACTACCTCTTTAATTCTTTCAACTCGCAGTGAGTAAGCAACTGCTTTGGGCCTTCAAGTTGCTTGCAATCCAACATAGTAACCAGAGGCATATGTGGAAAGGAACGACTAAAATTGCAATACCGGAGGAGGTATCTGTGATAGGAAGAAGATTTGCCAGTGTGGTTTAGAAGATACTGAGTTTGAGGGTGTCTTTGGGCCTCCACGTGCACAAGCCAATTGGATATAAGGTTTAGAGATTAGGTAAGAATTTGAGAGTGGAGTTGAGGACTTTTGGTAAGCTGAAGATTTAATACTGCATGAGAGTATAAAGAAAGGAGCAGTAAAAAGGGCAGAGGACTAGAGATCTTTGAGTAATGTGGACAGTTAAGCGTCGGGCAGAGGAAAAGAACTATGTGTGACATGGGTCATCACCCCCTTAATTCTCATTCTCCTGTATTTTGTATTAGAAATTCCTCCCAATTAGGTAAGCTCTTAGCTATCCAGGTAGAAGCACATTTCAATGAGACTAGTGCCTACCAGTGAGATATGAACGGAAGTGAAGTATGCAAATTCCAGATATGATTTTTATAAGGGGAGACATTTCTGTTCCATTCTCCCTTGAGGCCATCGTCCCTGGTTAGGAAGTGGCCCATACTTGATGGCACGGAGGGAACCTGCATGTTGAAGATTCCAGAGTTAACCTGGTTCCCTATATCTTCTCCTGGAGCAGAGCAGTGTCCCAACTACCTATCTCTGAAGTATGTGCAAAAACTTTTGTAACATCTTTAAGTTCTGTACTTTGGGGTCCAAGTTTGCCACAACTTAGATTGTACTCTCACAAAGCAAATATTTAAAAGAAGAGACTAAGCCATGTAGCACCTTAACACTCATATGGTAATCTGAAAATATAAAAACGATTTCCGCTTGCCTTTTTCAGTATATATTTAAACTTTTATCAGTTGCTATTTTGGCATGACATGTGGCCAGGATGATTTCACATCTTTAAAAAATGGATCAGGGGCGCCTGGGTGGAGCAGTCGGTTAAGCGTCCGACTTCAGCCAGGTCACGATCTCGCGGTCCGTGAGTTCGAGCCCCGTGTCGGGCTCTGGGCTAATGGCTCAGAGCCTGGAGCCTGTTTCCGATTCTGTGTCTCCCTCTCTCTCTACCCCTCCCCTGTTCATGCTCTGTCTCTCTCTGTCCCAAAAATAAATAAAACGTTGGAAAAAAAAAATTAAAAAAAAAATGGATCAGTTTCTTTGGAGCTTAGTGTAAAGGTACACTGAAGTACCTATGCATCAGAATTACATGGCAAGCTTTTAATTGCCCAGAATTTCATGCATGTCCTTGAGGGAATTCTGATTAAAATCTATAAATAAAAGTTAAATATTTATAGAGTATGTTGTAGAACAAACCCCACTGATAAGTACCTTACCAGAGAGGATTCTTTCTATGGAGCAGTTTATTATAAAAACAGAAAAAGATTTCCTGGACAAATGTAACCCATGATGGTTTGCCATGGATGGCGATTATAATCTGCTATAAAATAGGGTTCAAGGCAAAAGATAAATAGCAAAAAGAGTCTTACTTTAAACAAAGTTTAATTCCCACACAACATCCTTGTCAAGAGACATTATCACTAACAGTAGAGCATCATATATAAAATGTAGAAATTGCTTGAAATATAAGGAAAAATTAAAACAATGCATATACACAGGACACTTCAAGCCCTTAAAAATAAAATAAAATGAACTGATCGTACATTTAGTTAATAAATGTAGATCAAATGTTGGACCCAGTGAACGTGGACAACAACCTATTTTTAACCTTTTAAAGAACTAATTAAGAAGAAAAATTTATCAGACACCACATCATATTTTAAAAAGAGCATATTATATTCTGGCTATAGCACAACTGATTTGAATCTTGTTTTTTATACTTATGACAAGTTTATCAGATCCTGCTTTTATCACTCATTCACATTTTCTGTATTTAATCCCACTTTGTTAAAACAAAGTAATTAAAACAATAATTCTGCTTTGTTAAGATTGGTTTCTATCTTTCTCTGTATCTATGAACTGTTGTTTGCTTAACGTTGATGGACTGAAGTGATTTTCATGGCTCCTGTATCTCCTGGTTAGCTACATTTGCTTGAAATATTTCTTAACAATGATTTATCTAATAAGCATTGTCAGTTTTACAGTGGTTAATTTTGAGTCAAAATTACTACATAAGATCACAAAGTTCAATTAAATTTTTACTGTTTAAACTTCCCCTACAACCCCCAAATATGATAATATATTTCAGGCTTTCAGAATAAGATTTTTGTTATTATACTGTTTTAACCAAAAAAGAAAGAAAGAAAGAAAGAAAGAAAGAAGAAAAAGAAAGAAAACAACTTTTTCAAGTAGGATTTTTGAATTTTCAATTATATTTGTTTTAACACATGTACAAGCAATATTTGTATACTTGTCACCCATTTTTGAACTATCATAATTAATTTTTAACGAGTTTCTTAGTCCTATTAAATTCTTCCATTGAATGAAGTCATGGCAATCATACAGTAACTTTGATTTCAACTATTTGAAATGTTCACAACTAAGATCAAAAACATGTGTCTCCACATATGTTAAAACTATTAATGACAGGGGCGCCTGGGTGGCTCAATCAGGTAAGCATCCTACTCTTGATCTCAGTCAGGTCATGATCTTACAGTTCATGAGTTTGAGCCCCATACAGGGCTCTGTGCTGACAGCATGGACCTGCTCGGGATTCTCTCTCCCTGTTTGTCTACTTCCCCGCTCATGCTCTCGCTCTCAAAATAAATAAATAAACTTAAAAAAAATAAACATCGGGCACCTAGTGGGCTTAGTTGGTTGAGCATCCAACTTCAGCTCAGATGATGATCTCACAGTTTGTGAGTTCGAGCCCCACATCAGGCTTGCTGCTATCACTAGCAGAGCCCGCTTCAGATCGTCTGTCCCTTTCCCTCTCAGCCCCTACCTCACTCTCACCTTCTCAAAAATAAATAAATAAATAAATAAATAAATAAACATTTAAAAAGAAAATAAAATATAAATAAAATAAAATAAAATAAAATAAAATAAAATAAAATAATAAAATAATATAAATAAAATAATTAGTGAGAAAGTTGACAGTTATTTAAAGTCATACTGCTAGAGGGCTATAACTGTGCTCTCTAATAGAATAGTCATTAACTACATGTGGCTATGTAAATTTATATGAAATGAAATGAAAAATTCCATTCTTCAGTCTCATTGGCCACCTTTTAAATGCTCAATGGCGACATACGTCTAGTGACTGCTATGTTGTATAACTTAGATTCAGAATATTTTCATTGTTGCATAAATTTTCCTTGGACATCATTTTTCAAAAGCAAGGATTTTTAGCAAATGATTTGTTCTCTTGCCTTACCCTAAATTTTAAGTCTGTACAATGCAAATAATTCTTCTGTGGAAAAATAGTTCCATGACATGGTACATGAAATGTTAAGTAATTGAATTTTTTGGTAATGGAATAATGGACATTTTTTTGAAAAGGCAATGCTAGGCAAAGTTAAATTGCTTTGTTATCACAAGACTCCATAAGACTCTAATAAACTTAATGTGTTTGAACATATTGGCTCTTCAGGAGGGGGTGTGTTATATAATGTTTCCTAAATTTATATAGCTATAGGATCTCCACATTTTCTTTTTTCTTTTGAAGTGTCTCTTAGAATATCACATGCAAAATATGTTACTTCAACCATTATCAAAGCAATAGAAAGACTTTTAAAGCACATTTTGGAAAACATTTGAAAAGACAAGGGCAAAATCATCAAGACATTTATATTGTGCTCATTTTAGGGAATTATGATTCTATTTTATAAAATTATTTGCTGCATTACTAGTGATCTTCCTAACTACTGTTGCCTTTACCAGATACATATTATGATATTAGAAAATGCACTGCGTCAGATAGAAACCAGTTGGTCACAATATATTACTGCTCATTAAATAAACAGACTCAGTCTCTAATAGGATATAATAATGATTTATTTCAATTTACAGAGTCAATACGAAGAATAGTACATTACTTGCACATCTTCTGACCAACTCATGCTTTTTCTTTTTTCTTAAATTTCCTCAAATGTTACCTCCTCATGAAATCTTTAACTGTTTTTTTTTTCAAATGACAGTTTAAATATTCTATCACTATCTGTAGCTATTGGTTGAAATCTTACTATGTCTTAGACAACGTACTAGTCTTTTCATAACATCCTCGCTTTATCTTCTTAACATTCCTGATAAAGCTAAAAGTCCTTACCCATTTTAGAGATGGTTAATCTGGTATTTGAAATGATTAGTATGTCCACGTACACAGCTGGCTAGTGGCACTCATGGTTTTGCACCTAGATCTTTCTGACTCCGAAGACCGTGTTCTTTCCAGTGTTTTGTATTGTCCCTCAAATCTTACCTGATTATTTCCTTTTTTGTGGACACATTTTTACACGGCTCGATCATGTGTTCCCAAAATACCCCAGAGTTCATGTCACTTATTCAATAGTTTTATGAATGCTTCGTGTTTTGAAGCTCTGTGCCTCTGTTCTTGATTGTTTTTCCAGAAACAATGACCATCATCCTCCACCTTAACCTTTTTCACGTTATTCAGAGATGTGTGTCACTCCAGCACCCAAGCATTACTTGGTCATGCTCGTCTGTTTTCGTATGACGAGCCAGCAACAGCCAGTTTGGTCCTTCAGTCACCACATGACTCCAACCTCCACTTCCGTCTCCTTTCTCCCAGGACTGGAGGACATTATGATGACATCAGGCCTGACGAATACACGTCTTCCAGATGTTCTCAGATAATCTCCTCCTGTGAAAGCCAGCTGATTAGCACCCTTAAATCCACCTGCAATCTCTTTCTTTTTTAAAAGCTTATTTATCTGTTTTGAGGGAGAGAGAAAGCACTAGTCAGGGAGGGTCAGAGAGAGAGGGAGAGAGAGAATCCCAAGCAGGCTCCCCACTGTCAGGGTGACATGGGTCTCGAACCCACAAACTTGGAGATCGTGACCTGAGCTGAAGTCAGACACTTAACTTCCTGAGCCCCCCCCAGGCACCCCTCCGTGTACAATCTTAACTCTCCTAACATACTGAGAGATTCTAGTGACTTGGACCTGTGCATCTTTATAAGGCCATCATTCTGCCTGACACAGAGCAGGATGCATGTGTGTGCACATACTATCTTTTCACTCCTGAATAAAATGTCTAGAATTTTGTGTATCTATTCAGTTTTTCTCCTTTCTTATGGTAGTGAGCAGGTCTGGACATACTCAGGGAAACCTGATCATATGCCATACATTTCCTTTTATTAGGCTTAAAGACTAGATTAATGACAGAGAATGTACATGTCATTTTCCTAACACCTGACTTTGTAATGTGTCCATCATATGACTGCAGAGGGAATACTTACTTAAAAATTTCATTTTACTATTCCTTATTGATGCCCCAGTATTGTCAGGCAAAATGCAATTGTATTTTCTCATTTGAATGCTTCCATTTGACAACTTGGGTAATGTACGTTGTAAGGGTGTTTTCCTCACGAGGCAGAATGAGTCAGTTTCATCTTGAAAGAAAACTATTTCACATGCGTATTTATTTAGTCATTGGTTTAAAATAAACTAGAATTTGGCGAAAGATGTGTGATCTTTGCTCTCATTTTCCAAGCTGCTTTGGGGAATGTGTTGAAATGCGCTAACTAAGGTAAGCTGGATTCTACATTTACAAACTCTCCTTCACTCTATGTTCCTGGGTTAGACTTGGCCAGAACTTGTGAGAGATTTAGAGATGGAACCCAAAGAGTGGCTTTTTGGTTTTAGGAACTTATTTTTCTACTTGTTCTGGGAAATAGATGTGCTGCCACGAAGTGTCCCTTGGTAGCCTTCATTGTGGGTGTTGAGAAAGTTACAATGTGGGCACCTCAACCCTCTTGAACCCCACCACCCAATTTCTTGGCTGCTGTTATTTGTGCATGAGGATCTTAGTGATTGAAAGCTGAGCACAAGCAGAGAAGGAAAAAGGAACCTATCAGTCCAGTTCCGCCGTATTATTCTTTAATAATCACACTGATGGTTGTTTGTCTCAGGTCTTTATGCTGTTCTCTGTATTCATCATTTTTGCAATTGGAGCCCCCGAATAGTGATTCTTCTTTGACAGGTTTTTGGGATTTTTGTTTTCTTAGCTGAATATGCCTGCATGCTTTGTATCTTAAAGGGCTTTTCAATTTTTAGTGTTTAATTTTCCCTGACAATGCACTTTTTTGAAAACTATTTTAATTTTCATTTCTAGGCACTTTAAGAGGGAAACAAATTATTTTTATGTGCCACATCTGTCATCTTCCTGAAGTTCAGGGTTTTTTTTAAGTTTTTTTAATCTCTATTTTATTTTATTTTTTAGATGTATTTATTTTTGATAGACAGAGAGAGATAGAGCACAAGTGGGGAGGGGCAGAGAGAGAAGGAGACACAGAATCCGAAGCAGGCTCCAGACTCCAAGCTGTCAGCACAGAGCCCGATGTGGGGCTCAAACTCACAAACGGCGAGATCATGACCTGAACCAAAGTCAGGCTTAACTGACTGAGCCACCCAGGTGCCCCCTAAATATCAGTTTCAGTATTTATTGACAAACACCCTTTTCTCTTTAAAAGTGATTATGAAATGATGTAGCTCCAGTATGTTAAGTGCCCACAGCTTTCTGAGTCAATTAAAATCATGATCACTTGGGCAAACTGTTCAATTTAGTTCTTTAAGTTGACTCTATTTATCTCCAACATAACATATACAAATCAAAGTACTAAGTGTTTTTAGAAATGACTTTGAGATGTAACTTTAGTTTGAATACTTGAGATAAGCATCCATTTATTAGTCCGACCTTATTTTCACTGATTGGAAGGATCTAAAATGAATTAAATTCTGTGTGGAATATTCTGTGTTTCAAACATCGACCTGAATAAATCATACCTCAAAAGGCTGAGAATTGTATTGTAATCATTATCTTTTTTGGTGATGTGACTTAATGCTGATGAAAGTTCACTTTATATTGATCTCTGCGATCTAGAACTCCTTCAGAGATTGATCCCTTCACCACTGAGGAAAAAGTAAATTTTTACTTAGACATTAAGATAAGTAAAGTTACTATGTTCTATACTACACTCAACTATTGCCATTTATTATGAATACATAGCATGTAAAGCTCAATATCAGAATCGTCATTAAGTTTTTTTAAAGACTATAGACACCAAAATACAACTGTAGAGTCACTGAATTTAGATGCCATCTAAATCTATCTATCGATCCATCGATCAATCTATCATCTATTATCTATCATCTATCTCTATGTCTATCATTTATCTTTTTCTGATCACTTGTTATTAAAAGTAGTGGACCGGTATAGACTTAAGATGAATTGTATAGAAATGTAAACCTCCTTTAGTATTTCCAAAACAGGATCTGTGAGTGTGTATCACATTGAGAGTGGGGGAAAAAAAAAAAAAGTAGTGACATCTCTCTTCTTTTTCTTCATTCCTCTTTTCTTCCTTTTTTCCTTCCTTTCATTTTTCCTGTCTTCTTGTTTCCTTGCTTTCTTCTTTTCCCCAAGTTACATTAGCTACAACTGAAGCAAATACTCATTACCGGTAAATCAAATGGAACCGTGGCGATTGGATTAAACTTAGGTCACACATGCCTTACCCATGGACCACAGACAGGTTAGCTTTCCTAGTTATACACTGGCAGGTTTGACATCCAGAGGAGAACTCCAACAAGGCAGACAGGTAAAAGGATGTAGACAATAATGAACAGTTTTAGATGAACGTTTTCTCATATCCATCTATCTATAACCATACTTGGCATAAGCGAAAAGCTTATTAAATCCATCTTGCCTGTCTGGTAAAAATTATGTTCAGGCTGCCCTTCCACCTCCTTTCAAAATAGAATAGAATTCACCATCAGTTTCTAAGCAGTATGTAGTGAAGTGTTCAATAAAATACTCAAGAGGAATTTTAAAAAAATAAGGAAATCACACTACCACACTATTTGGCCACTATAGAACTACCTTCCTCAGTTCACGAAGCTTCTTTGACACAGTAGGGGAGTTCTAAGATAAGGAGGTGAAGTTTTCTCAGAGGTCGAGAGCATGTGCCAAACATTGTGTGAAGCTCTTTTTTAAATATATATATATATTTTTAATGTTTATTTATTCTTGAGAGAGAGAGACAGAGACAGAGCACGGGCTGGAGAGGGCAGAGAGAAAGGGAGACACAGAATCTGAAGCAGGCTCCAGGCTCTGAGCTGTCAGCACCCAGCCCGACTGGGGGCTTGAACTCACAAACCAGGAGATCAGGACCTGAGCGGAAGTCAGACACTCAACCGACTGAGCCACCCCGGCGCCCCTGTGTGAGGCTCTTTTAAGAGTGATTCAGGAAAAGTCTGTCTCTTCCGCAAACACCACATAACAGCTTGTTTCTAATTTGGCCATAAGATATCATAGGAATTTCCAAGCCAACAAAAAGTGACCCTTTAGAAATTAACCAATCTAGGGAAGTGAAGACAATTTCTTCTCTATATCTTTTATTCATTCCGATATTTAACAGAAAACAAAAAATGTTCTTTTTCAATCAAATCCATGTGTTCTCCAGAAAGCCAATCATCAAACGAAATCTGTTTTCACCCATGAGTTTCTTCTTACTTCTCGACACTGTTTCTGTAACCTAGTTTAACATTTTGAAACAAAATCACTGACAAACAACCCTCAAATAACTTAAAAGCAGTTGTGTTTTGTTGATTTTAGATAAACAACAGAAGAAGCCGGAGTGTTCTGTAGTGTTTACAGAGTGGTATGTGTTTATGTGTTCATTCATATTTTTTTTTAATTTTTTTTTTGTTTTATTTTGCTTTGTTTATTTTGATTTTGAGGGAGTAAGAAAGAGTTAAAAAAAATATCAGGTCATGGAGCCACACACATCTACCTTTAAATTCTAGTTCGACTATCCTGGGCCATTAACATTTTGTGGCCCAATTCCTTCGTGTATGAAATGTTTTCAATAATATTTGGTGTTTATAAGTTACAAATACTAAGCATTGCCTAGAACATAGTATATGTTCAACAAATGGTAGTTACTGTGTTTTAGTAATTAATAGTTTTCCCAACAGTAGACAAAACTATTAATTCAATCTGATACATATCACTAAGGATGTATTTGGTCCTTCCACATATGTATAATCTTAAATAATTACTTTGTTGACGTTGACTCTCCAGCAGACCACATCACAGGCTATTCTGGCAGAAGCAATTTTTATTTCAAAAATGTTTTGCAGGGCCAAATTGCCAAACGCTTAGGTAGACTCTTTACACCCCTAGTACTTAACTTAAAAATAAACTTTGATTATAAAACTCCATTAAAAGTAGAACCAACCTGGCATCTGGGCTATTTAGTACTAAAGGAAAAGAGGACAAAACAGCGTGTTCATTATCAAAATGTTTTCCTCTAATCAGTTATATTTAGCATGAATTAATAGAATTTTTCTAGCTTTCTAGTTTTTCAAGAGGAATTAATTTGAGACTGCCCACCCTACTAGCTTCTGACTTGGAGGGCTGAATTCACCAATTAAATTCACAGCAGATTAATTAGCTGGTAATTTGGGAAGTTAATCATCATTCAATGGTACTTATTAAGTGTTTTTATGCTCACAAAACTTGTGTTGGAAAATTGGTTTGGGAGGATTGAAATCTCCCTTGAAGAAGCATGTAAGTGATTTAGACACCCCAGCTCCAACCTAAATATATCATCGGTGCTGCTCATTTTCTTTTATCCCTGTTTAAAGGCAGATATTAAATACAATGCAAAAACCTGTAAGAAACATATTACATGTATTAGCACCTTCATGGCTTTCATTAGAGCTGATTAAATTATGTTCCACATTAAATATCCTGAAATAATTTTCAGCATTAGGTACACAGCCTACAATCTTTCTTTCTTTCTTTCCTCCTCTCTCTGGGGAATTGTTCACGTCCTGTCTCAGTTCACAGATGAAAATCAATTTTGTGATTTCTTCCTGGAAGCTAATGGAAATTTGTTCAAATCACAAAGTTACCACTCAGCATGGCCAATGCAGCAGATATACCTGTTCACTTAGTGACTGAGAAGCTCGATTCTGACCAGCAAGTGGGGGTTCCTGGTCAGGGATGAAGTGAGCCCACAAAGTTTGTAAAATGTTTACATCCATTTTGACCAGCTGAAGCCAGCCTCTTCGCCGCTTCCTTTTCATGGTGATGTTTCCTTAAAGATTTATATAATATTTATTGCAAATATAAAAATAAAATTTACTTCTAACCATGTGTATGTAATACCGATGCATGCACAAAAATCCTTGGATGGCCTCTTGAAAATGATTGTATTTACATTTTTATGTCAGAGGACTGCAGAGGTAGTAACTGTTGCTGGCCAGCTGTGAGAACCCTTATGGATTTCCCTGAACTGCATTTTCTTCCTTTTCTTTCCTTTTCAATATTTGTGAGAACTGATAAAAGATTTACCTCTACACTTAGTTTGCCATTCTTGACCTGTGTGTAAGACATATCCTTACATAGTGAGGGTGCTAACTGTAAGAATCGCTCCTATATGTAGAGAATTTTATCTAAAGGTTTTCCAGAACAGCTTTCATTGGTAAAACTTTACCCACTTTCAGGAAACACTTTCTTTTCTTCAACCTCCTTTGCACCTGTGCAACGTAAGCCCGTTCTTTCTTCCTCTGGCTGTAGCGTAACCACAGAACAGCAGGCTCCGTGCCCCCTTTAACCCCAGTTTCCTTCTTGTATCAAGTAAGTGATTACAATGATGTTCGCTCCTTGAGGTCATCCTATAGAAAAATCTCAGAACTGACAACTTCAGAGACATAATCTCTCAGACCAGCTTGCTGCAATGCTTTGGGCAGACTATTCCGTGAGATTTACAATTATCTGCTTCCTTCCTGGGGAGTAAGAAGGCAAGAGCAGGCAAGGTGATGTGACATTTGCTGCATTCTTACTGTCCAGCAGAGCTAAGATTTCCAGCAACGCTGATTGAGGCAAGTGGCCAAGATATTAAATTGTTCTAAGTCTCATGCAAAGAAATACGGTATTTTAAAAATGTTTTAAACAGTTTCTTCTGTTATTATTCTATTCTATTACTATTCCTTTAAAATATTAATAGACTAAGATATAAGGCAAATTAAATCTCTATACACATAACAAAAATCTTTATAGAATAATTTTTTTAACTGGGTATTCTTCCCGAACATTTCATTTTGCAAGGAAAAAGAAATTTGCGATGTTTTGGATAAATATGTCTTGCTTCAGCTACCTGCCGGAATCTTACCATACCAAAAGAAACACTCAAACTATGGTGTATTCTCATTTCAACAACCAAGGTTTACCATTATTATATTTACATTCATCTTTCCCTTTGAATGGTAAGAAGGATTTTTTTGGCAACGTGTCATTTTTAACTATCTTCAAAGCTTTTCTCAGTGAATTAAGGACAATGGCTAATGCTTTGGGAGGAAAGGGTAAGAGGTGGGTAGAAAGGAGGTGTTCTGCCAGATGATGTGAGGAACTCAGGGCTGCACGCGTGTAGACCTGGCCAACAATTGTTGTTTACTATTATTAAATATCCCTCTACCTTAGGCTGCCCTTTTGTGAAAGTCTTTTCTTTTTTGTGGTTCACCTTGATGCTCACATTAACCTGATTTTGTCAGTATATAAACATCCAGTAAGGGAAAGGTTGAATCCTTGTTGTGATTTACCACTAGCCTAGACCACAGGGATGCCCTTGGGCCATGCACTCCCTGTGTCGACGCGTTTGTTGGAGAATTAAACTGGAACATAAAATTGCTTCAGTTTTATCTGCCATGGTTCATCTCTGACCCCTCTCCCCACTGAGGATACAGATATGGAGTTTTATCGCTTACACTGTTTTTGACAGCCTGAGGTAAAATGGGATTCTCTTGTAATTTATCTGTAAATCAACTCAGACATAGTTTAAAAAACAAACTATTATTGTGTATGTAAAGTAAAATAGTATTTCGTCTTGCAACTTCTAAAGTTTTATGAATTTGATTACATAACATTCTTGAACTCACATCAACTTTTCTATTTTTCCCAAAGAAAGAACTTACTATGGGAGCTCCAAAGTTTTCTACATGTTGAGTTATATGATCACCATAAAGTTTCACACTAACTGAAAGTGTAAGTTTTTGGCATACAATTGCCAGAGATCTGAAATTGATTGTCATAGTTCACCACAATCCTACTTTGCCCAAAAGATGAGGCAATATTTGTCATTCTTACCAAGGAGTAAAAAATATATATATATATGCCCAAATTTCAGAGGATTTTGTAGAAGAAAAAGAATATTTGCTTGCTTTTTGAAGGAGAAAACAATTTTTTGCCATGACTATTCTAAACTTGTGAAGACTTTTTTCAGAGGTAAATTACATCTGTATTATTTCCTGAAAGTAAGTGAAAATAAAATACTGGATAACCCCCCCCCCCCACACACACACACCTTTTTTTTTTTCTTCTTCTTCTTCTTTTTTTTTTTTTTTTCCTTGAACTATCAGAGAAAAATCAGAAATCCTTTTGGTAAAGAGTACAAATTAATACACAAATGAGCAGACACTATTTTTTTCTTTTTAGAGATTCATGAATTGATTGAAAACAGAAATTGGAAACGTTGGTAGTTCAGGTATGATTCAGTACATTTGGAACATTTTTCTAGCTTCCCCAAATTCAAAATACCTAAATTCTTTACAAAACAACGTTAATTTTATTCTCTTCCTTTTTCCCTTCCTTCCACTCTCCTTTTTCCCTCCTTCCCTCCCTCCCTCTTTCCTTCCTTCGTTTGTTTTAAATCTTTTTCTCAATGAATAAATTGGACTCTTTTAGTAATAGGTTATAAATGAGTGTTTCCAGTCATTAAAGAGCCTTAAGTTCTGGGAGATACATTAGCGGGAGAAAGGAGGACGGAAGTAGAAAGGATAGTTGATGGCTACCAAGGCTATGTGTTTGGAATTCAGACGTAGCCTATATGAAATGCAGAGAAAAATACATCATTTTTCTCAGCATACAGAGTAGATGGACTAAATCAACATTTATTTAGTAACTGCTAGGATATCAGCATTGTTCAAATGGTCCTTGCATATTCAGGAAGCAGACAAGATAAAAACCCTGACATTTCAAGAATACAGTCCTACTGGTGTGTTCACTCTTATTCTTGCCCTCAAAGGGTCTGCATGTGACCCCCGTAAGTAAAGAGAAAAACCTGGGTAAAAGCATGGGAAACACTCCTCATGACCACTTAAAAATACTCTGGATTTATTTTATATGCGTCTTTTTTTTTTCTTATTCCCTTTTCCACTTCTTTAGTTAGCTGATTTTCCTTATTTATCTCGATTATCCTATACAGTTTGGGTCTGCTTTCCCTAGGCTAATCAGACTGGAATTTTTTTTTTAATAAATTTTTTTAACGTTTATTTATTTTTGAGACAGAGAGAGGCAGAGCATGAACAGGGGAGGGGCAGAGAGAGAGGAGACACAGAATCTGAAGCAGGCTCCAGGCTCCGAGCCATCAGCCCAGAGCCCAACACGGGGCTCGAACTCACGGACTGCGAGATCGTGACCTGAGAAGTCAGACGCTTAACTGACTCTAAGCCGAGCCACCCAGGCGCCCCATCAGACTGGAATTTTAAGATGATTTGTCCTGTAATGGCTTTTTGACTCCATGTACCACAAATCTAACATCTTGAGGGGGTGTGTGGGATATTACGGGCTTGCCACAAGTTCCCAGATTTTTTGTTTTCTTTTTTTTTGTTAAGGCAAGGAACTCAAAGATGGAGAAGGAAAATTTTAATGACTTCCAGCAAGTTATAGAACTCCTTTGAAACTCAGTTTACACATTTGAGGAAGAAAGAGAATTAGATGGGCAATTAACATTTATTTTTTCGCTTCCGTGTCCCCTCTTTGGTTCTTCCTAGTACCCATCTGAATAGTTGTTTTATCCTCCTCTCATTGAAATGGATGAAGGGAAATATTAGTATTGAGAGACAGAGAGAGAGAGAGCATGAGCAGGGGAGGGGAAGAGAAAAGGGAGACAGAATCCGAAGCAGGCTCCAGGCTCTGAGCTGTCAGCACCCAGCCCGACTGGGGGCTTGAACTCACAAACCGCAAGATCAGGACCTGAGCGGAAGTCGGACCCTCAACCGACTCAGCCACCCAGGTGCCCTGAAATGGATTAAGAGAAATATTAAATAACTTGCTTCAGACAAAGGAACAATTAAATAACAAAATCAGGGTTCTTTTTTGAGCCGCCCTGAGTCTCTGTCACCAAAATTTAATGTTTTTTTTTTTCTCATCGTACCTTATTATACAAAATAAGCTTACCTTGAGTACTACATATAAAGTAGAAGAAATTAAAACTCTTCTCTTTTATGATTGAAGTTAGGAGATTAAAAGCCCATGCTTAAGAATTTAATTACATGGGGCTTTATAAACAGGAATTCTGAAGTGTCCTTAGCCTTACAGAGACAGATCCAGTTGTGAGATTTGAGTTAGGGAGAGAAATAAATTTTGAATAATAAATTTGAGAAAAAGATAATAGGCCCTTAGGAGAGGACAGTGTGAAGAAAAGAAAGACAGTGAGCAAACACAGACCTAGATTTCTAATTCTGGAAATTATTGAGAATTTTTATCAAGAACTAGAATAGCTAATATCCAAATTTCTTAATTGTTACAAATCACTTTTGTCTTTAGGTCTTCCCGGGTTTTAATAAACTTGATTATACGGATTTCTCTGCATTATTTGGAAAGCAAGGGGATTTTCTGTTTTTTGATTTCTGGGTTACCAAATTGCCAGAAAGGTATGTTATGCACGGCAGAGTGAGTTCTATAAAGTAGTTTAGTAGGAATAGAAATTCAGCGCCATAGGAGGCAACAAGAATTAAAGCCCCAACAGAATTCCCGGGGATTTGGAAGAGGTGATTTTGTTTCCTACGGAGTACAAAATTGGGTTTGGAGCAAATCCTTTTCAGAGTCTCAAGGATCAAGGAAATTTCCAACTCTGATATTTAGGTGATGTTTGTATGTATTTACGTATATATGCGTATATGTATGTTGGCCCTTGAACAATATGGGTTTGTACTACATGGGTTTAATTATATGTGATTTTTGTTTCTGTAAATACAGTACAGGATTGTAAATGTGTATTCTCTTCCTTATGATTTTCTTATTAACATTTTTCTCTTCCTTTACTATAAGAATGCATTATATAATATATATAACCTACAAAATATATATTGATTGACTTTTTATGTTACTAGTAAGGCTTCTGGTCAACAGTGGATTACTAGTATTTAAGTGTTGGGAGAGTTATACAGACTTTTGACTGTGGAGGGGGTGGATGCTCTAAATTTGTCATCATTCAAAGGCCAACTGTACATATATTACACTTAGTACTAAGTTCGATGGCCTCGGGCACACTTACGTCATTCGTATTTTCCGGACCACACATTTCTATGATTAAATACAAACAGTAGTATTTGCAAATTGAACTTCACTGCCTCTATTTCTATCTTCCATTGGAATTTAATTTATCACCAATTTGTCCAAAAGTTTGGGAAATCTACCCGAGAGTCTTATTTGTATAGTCAGTGTATACGGAAAGTTTTGTCTACCCCTTGTGTCTTCCACAGTTTTGCCCCCGGTAAAAACCAAAGTTGTCACTTTGAAGCCGGTGACCAATGGGGATGATGTTCCTCTGGTGGGTATTGATGACAACCAACCCGACTTATTTGCCTTTGCAAGTCTGCTGACGCTGGCTTTCTGACTGTCCATCAGAAATATTGAGCATCCAAGTGTTTATACCCATCACAACACCTACGTAAATGCCTCCCATCCTTATGGAAATGTTTAACGCCAAAATGATTCATTCTTAACACATAAAGCTCTCATTATCCCAAGGACCGTAGAGCAAAACATTATTACCAACTGAAAACTTCCTGCCTTGTCACCTTAGGCCTCGGTCAAAGGGTTATGTGCCTGAGGACAATCTGAGTAAAATTCTCCACACTGTCCTCCAATTATTAGACATATTTTCCCTGAGGAATCACTCATCATATACGTAGTGAGGTTCATCGCAAATATGTCTACTAACAAAT
This sequence comes from Prionailurus bengalensis, assembly GCF_016509475.1. Lineage (NCBI taxonomy): Eukaryota > Metazoa > Chordata > Mammalia > Carnivora > Felidae > Prionailurus > Prionailurus bengalensis. Next base: position 183,136,470 of record NC_057344.1, on the reverse strand, counting down.
TCCCAGAGAGTCCTGAATCCTGGGGATAACCCATGTTCCCTGCAAAAGAAAAAAAGCAAGCAAACAAACAAAAATCAGCTAATCACATGAAGGGAAACCATTAGAGGCCAGAGCACTTAATACACAACAGCTTCATGCTGGAGGTGAGGTGATGGTGTAAGCACTTAGAAGAGGATATTTGCTGAACCTCAAATACTCTCTACTGTCGTTCCCTCCATTACTTGCCCACAGTTCCCTTCACCATTTTGGTTAAAAAAATCACGTTTATTTTATTTTAATAAAATTCATTCAGCTATCTTGAGGTACAGTGATATAAAATGTAAACGTATTAAGTTGCACATTTAATAAAATGCTTCTTGGAAGTAATAAATTGCTTGAAATCAACTGAGTCAGTAAGATCAGAATCTAAGATCATGCTACTTAGGTTGGCTACGCTCTTGGAATGTGTGTTGGATGAGCTTCTGTCATTTTATAGTATTTTAAATAAAAATGATGAAGTGCTCTTTAATAGGTTAGTTAAATAAGACTATTTCACAGGAACTCAGAACTAGGGGCAATGCCAACTGACCCAGAGAAGGAAGGAGTTGTATTTTTCACATCTTCTTTAGGATGATAGGTATTATTTTGGAAACTGTACTGTTTTTTGTATTGTTTATTATAAATTTCCATTCCAAATATCCCAGCAGGGTACTCACAAGATAAGCTTAATGAATAAAAATTAGAGAAATATTGAATGTATGGTATATATGAAGCAATACATCGTATTTGACGAATTATTAACTGAGTATAGAAAATTCCTAATTTTCAAGCACGAGGGTGTTTTGCTATGGTACCTTGTGTAATCCTCAGATTGTTATTAAAATCCATATATTGAAGAAGAGGAAGCAGAGTTTCACAGAGTTGTTAGCAGAGCATTTGGACACAGCGCAATCTGACCCTAAACTTTGTTCATATTGCCATAGTGCTACGTTGCTGCACACAGGTCATTTGCATTATGGCCTTGGCTAAGTCAACCAAAATCTGTGACTTGATTTTCCTTTCTGAAAAGTGGAAATAAATACGCTCATATGCATTTATCTCATATAGCAGTTTGGAGGATGAACTTGACTTAATATGTGTACAATAGTTAGAGTATTGTATGGCACCGTGAAATCGCTATCAGCTATTATTATTCTACCTTTATAGGTGATAACATAAATTTAGCACATAGTTGTTTTTGAAAAATTTGAAAAATTTGAAAAATTAATTTCCCTCCCTCTTTCCTTCCTTCCTTTCCTATTTCTTTCAAATACACTAATATCCAAGATATTTTATTAATGATAATTACAACTCCATTCCACACACAGTGTTGCCCCTTTTTTTTCCAATACACGATTATTACCTAAAGTAACTAGTATTTGTGAATTACTCTTTGCTATTATTGTTACTTCTACTCTTTCATAGGGAAACAAAAACGCTTCAGGGATGCTAACGATCACATCCAAGTTTACAGAATTAACAAGTGGTAGACTCGAGGTCTTTGAGAAGGATATGAAGATAAATGAACCTCAAGCCATTCATATTTTTGTACATCATTTTTTAAAGTTTATGTATTTATTTTGAGGCATCATAAGCTAGGGGGTCAGAGAAAGGGAGAGAGAGAATTCCAGGCAGGCTTCACACCATCTGCACAGAGCCAGCACATGGTTCCATCTCACGTATCTTGAGATGATGGCCTGAGACCAAGAGTTGGACGTTTAACCAACTAAGTCACCGAGGCGTCCCTTTACATCATGTTGTACACATATTTGTACATCAAATGAAACTTACCTGCTTTGTTAGATTGTAGATGTCTTAGAATTCAGAATAATTTCTTATTTTTGCCTATGTCTTCAGAGTTGAAAATACAATGTGTATCACATCAGGTATATATAGAGTATAGATAGGTAGATATGGGTGTGTGTGTGTGTGTGTGTGTGTGTGTGCATTCAGGGTGTGTGTGTATGTATATTAATATTTAGCAGTTAAGTAGTAGCCATTTAATGAAACATAAGACAAATCATGTCACTCCCCTGATCAAAACTCTCCAATCACTTATTATACTTAGAAGGAAATCCAAGGGATTTATTGTGGACAGAAAGTCTGCTCATCATCTGGCCCTTGAATATCATTCTAAATACATCTATTACTTTCCTATTCCTAAATCAGTCCCACCTATGCAATGGCTTTTGCCACTGCTATTTAAAATACCAAGTCTAGTTTTTTGCCTTATGGCCTTTGTACTTATTGTTTCTTGTCTTGGGCCCTGTACCTAGTTTTCCACACGCACACTCCAAATTCATTTCATCTTCACATTTACTGAACACATGTCAAGTACTATTCTAAACATTTGAAATGAATTATCTAATTCTTGAATAAGCTTTTGTCTGTTTGGTGCCATGGGTTAAGAATACTGAGAAAAACAAACACTGCATTGTATCTCCTATATATGAAATAAATTTTAAAAAGTTAAACTCATAGAAACAGAGAGTAGAAAAGTGGTTGTAGGGGGTGGGAATGTAGGGAGAGGTTAGTAAAAAGGCAAAAACCTTCAGGTCTAATGAGGTCTGAGGATCTAATGTAAAACAGGATGACTGTATTTAACAGCACTGTATTATATTTTTTTTTGAAATTTCCTAAGTTGAACTTAAATGTTCTCATCCACCCCTAAGAAAAAGAATAGTGGAATATTTAAGAATATAAGTACAGGGGTGTCTCCATGGCTCAGTCGGTTAAGTATCTGACTCTTGATTTTGACTCAGTTCATGATCTCGCAGTTCATGAGATTGAGCCCCATGTCGGTCTCTGTGCTGGCAGCTCAGACCCTGCTTAGAATTCTCTGCCTCTCTCTATGCCCCTCCCATGCTCACAGGCACATGTGAGCATGTATGTGTGCACACACAAACTCTCTTTCTCTCTCAAAATAAATAAAGAAACTTAAATAAATTTTTTTAAAAAAGAACGCAAGTACAAAATGAAAATGTCATCAAGTGCTAAGAAAAATATCAAAGCAATTAATGAAGTGAGTTGAAAACAAAAATTTGAATAGATTGTTGAATTAGCTTCCTGTCCCTTCATATACACATGTTCCTCAAGCTGTGTGATTTGAAGAAGTGTTTATTGACTCTTACAGTACAACGACAAAGGCACAGCAAGGTCAGACAGTTTAAATAGACAGTTCTGGGGAATAGAAGTCAATTATATAAACTATCAATTGATTAGGAATCCAAAGTAGTAAGCCCTGCTATATACCTCTAAGAAAAGGACACTGAAATGTAGAATAACATGTTGGCTGGCCAAGGATCTCATAAACTCTGATAAAAAAAAAAATGTCCATATATAGTTCTTAACTATGCAACATAATGAGTCGCAAAACAGTGACATAATTTATTTTATTTTGAATAAGCAAAGTCATCATTAATTTGGAGGAATGTGTATACCCAGGATGAGGTATTATGGAAAACTCCATTTTCCAACATCACCTTCCATTTGATGCACCTGACCTTCAATGGCTACGTTGTGCTTTCAAGTGTTTCACTCAGATTAAAAGCTCACCTTACAGACGGCTCCTTCCTATTTCATGGATCTTAGTTTATAAACCAGGGAACAAATCACTGAGACAATTTTAATTTTATGCACTGGGGATGATATTAATTTAGATTCAAGAGATTTTTCTTGAATGAGCTATGCACAAGCTTCTTAACAAGTCAAATATGGATTCGAATCGTAGCCCTGCAGTGTTATTATCAGAAAGTTGTCATATTTAAAAAAAACGATAGAATGTTGCCACATTTCTTTTTTAAGGCTTGGTTTACTCCCCTATAAAATTAAAATTATAGCTACTACAGCAGATGATTAAATGAAACAATTTTGAGAAAAAAATTATGATAGGTCATGGTAGAGCATCCAATTACCACTGGATAATCATAGTATGTACCAGCCTATGTCATGCTTCTATATACACTTCTTACATGGTGATTGTGTGAAAATATGTGCTATGACAGCTTCCAAGTACTTTCTCCATCCTCTGTGAACAAGAAGCAGAGGGAATACCATCATTTTCTGTTCGTTACTTAATTGATCCCACTCATCCCATGACTTTAAACCCCATCTCTGTGGAGGGCTCCTCTCTCTGTATCCCCTTTCCTGCCCTAACCCTTCAGCTCCAAAAGTAACTATCCACTATCCAATTGAGTTCTTGGACAGTATCTCCGGCATAACCTGGCCAATAAGGACTATTGATTAGCCTGCATAGCCCACATGTGCCATTCCTCAGCAAGTCTATGCATCTCTGTAACTGACACCATTTCCAGCCAGTTGATCAGCCTAAAAGCAGAGGAAGTTGCATGATCTCCTTAGACTCACTCATGTCTGATGGTGACTTCAGTCAGGTTTACCTTAAACATTGTATCCGTGAACAACTACGTCTTCCCATTTTCTTTGTTAAGGCTTCCGTTATCTCTTATCTACAGTAACATAATAGATAGGTTTCTCTGCCTTGACTCTTCAGCCCCCTCAGAATACATTCCCTATGTAGAGTTAGTACAAAGATTCTCTCCTTGACCAAATTTTAGACAGTCTCCTCTGCACTCCCTTTTGGCCTAGATCTTATCCTTGGCCCCTGCTAGAACCAGGTTTAGTAAAGAATCCTACTAGGGCGACTTGACAAGATTCCTCATCCTTGATATCTGATTACTCTTGATATCTGATAAGTTTCTTCATCTCCCACATTGATATCTAAGACCTTGGCCTGCCTTTAGAAAGAACCTCATTAGGGCAATTCATCAAGAATCTCCTTATTCTTTCTTTCTTCCTTTCTTTCTTTCTTTCTTTCTTTCTTTCTTCTCTTTTCTTTCTTTCTTTTTCTTTCTTTTTTTTATTTTTTCAAAAGCTTATTTATTTATTTTGAGAGAGAGAGAGAAGGAGAGAGAGAGAGAGTCGGGAACGGGCAGATAGGGCAGGATAGGGAGAATCCCAAACAGGCTCTGTGCTTTCAAAGAGGAGCCCAACTCGGCACAAAATCCCATGAACATGAGATCATGACTTGACATGAAATCAAGAGTTGGACACCCAACCAACTGAGTCACCCAGACACCTAGTGTCTCCCTATACTTGATGTCTCCTCTTAGTACCTTTCTATCCACTGACCTTTTCTGGCTTGTTGGTTATAAACCCCCAGCTATCTTTGCTCCATTTGGACATGAGCTAGGTTTTCTTACTGCAGCAGCCTTGTTCTCCAACTGCAGTAGTTGCTGAAATAAAATCTGTTGTAACTGCTTTGACTAATCTCCCACTTTTTCTTTGACAGTTGCCACCTTTCTTTAGAAAGTAGTCACGCTTTCTAAAATGTGAGTCATCTTTTTGTTAAAATCTTTTATTATTTCCCAGTGAAATCTTGACACTTCACCATAAGTCTGCAAGATGTTGTGTCATCTGAACCTCTCCAATTCTTCTTCCACATTGTTCCCTCTTTTCCTCTTAGATTTTCATATGACTACCTCTTTCACAACAGTTAGGACTTTCTTCACCAATTTTCTCAAAAAGCCCTTCAAAGAATTCCCTACCCAAAGTAGTTTCCCCTCACTCTCATCACTGCGTTATTATCCTATTTGTTTTCTTTGTTGGTCTTCTGCATTTTAAGTATTGTTATTAATTTATGGAATCATCGTGTGAGTCCTTCCAGGACTCAGGTTCCAGGATTCAGACGGCAACTGAGTATTTTTCACTATGTGCCTGCCTGCTTGTTGCTCTGTAGAGCCGGTAGGTGAGGATCCTAAAGGCACAATAACATCAAGAAATAGAGAAAACACACTTACAACTTAGAAAAAATATCATGTTTTTCTCTTCAATAATGAAAATAATTTTTCAAAGGTTTCTATCAGGGATTGTCTCATTAGAAGTGCATAAATAATACATAGAGTAGGATACACACATTCTGAATTCAAGGACAGATCTTAGTTCAAAAGGTTGACTAACCTCTTAAAATCCTTAATGTTCCAGATGAAAAGTCACTTTGGGGGGCAATTAGAGGATATACTCATTAAACCAATTGTACAAAGGCCATACAGCGTGGGTATAAAAGGTTAGGCAGTACCATTAAGAAGTAACCTGGAAAACCAGTCATTTGAACGGCTTTGCCTTTGAGGTTACCTCACAGCAAGCATACACTAGGCAACTGCATTTGGTTTCAAGTTCAAAGTTACCAAGTACAAAGGATAAAGAAACTCTGCCCTCCCTTCTTATTTAACTGGTTTTAATTTGAACTTCAATACAAGAGTTGAGTGGCAAAGTGTGTCTGGAGGACGTCACGAAATGCTCTGGTTATTTCAGTTGCATAAGGTATTTAGAGCAGATAACTAGCTTAAGAACAAAAGCAAGATCCCCTCCTCCCCTCCCATCAATAATAGCCAAAAATGAACAAAAACATTGGTATTTAGTGGGTAAAGCCGAGCCCTTAAATCATAAAATTGATGTCTCTTTTTATATAATTGTCTATTGTACATCTGGAGAAGAAAAATCAGGTCTAAGAAGCTCTGAGAGACATAGGCACGCCAGAGACTTACAATGGAGACAAAAAATGATTTATCTTTTTATCTTGTGAGCAAGATCTATAGCAAAGTAGGGATCCAAACCTTATACAAAGCAATCATGGAGATATATCAGACAAAGTCAGAAGAAAAATGTTCATTTCTCCGTGCCTTTCTAACCTCTGCCACCAGTTTCAGAATTAAATTGCTCTTTTTTTTTTTGAGTTAGTAATTTGTCTCTTTGATTTCTCAGTTATTGAAAAAACAACAAAATATCATGTCTGCTAAAACTCAGGCAGAACTTCTTCCTTTTCTGAAGGAAAGGAGACACCTCCATGGGACAGGTCCTGGACACAGAGCTGAGAAATAACACATTTAGTAATTCTCTGGGGCTAGATGACCCAATCAATAGCCCTGATAGTTTTTCCACATACAAGCTTGATTTTTCCCACCTGGCACCTTGAGGCTTAATAAATCTATGGTGCAAAGTCTGTTTCAAATAAGGCTTCAACTGACAAAGGCAAGAGTAAGAAGGGTAGAGATGAATCATGATTCTTTTCTTTCAAAATTAGTTCTTGTCACACCAAGTGTAAGATTTTAATTCATATACTCTTAACAACTATGTCCATTTAACACTCCTAGCCTTTGAGAAGAGGACAGTTTTGTTTTAGCAGAATGAGATCGCACTGTATGTTATATCTCTGGTTCTGCTTTTAACTCCTGAGGGTATGCCCTTGGGTATTCCTAATGTCTGGTGAGTAAGCCGAGGAACAGAGTAGCTCTGAGGGACACATTTCAGTTGCCGTCATGTAAATGGAACTCTTAAAGGTAGCAATCCTCAGTCTAAACTTTTTTTGTCTTTTTTCCCTTTTAAAAATTTTCTTTTTTTTTCTTTTGTTTTTGGAGAGAGTGCATGAGAGAGTGAACAAGGGAGAGGGGCCGAGAGAAGGGAAGAGAAAGAGAGTCTTAAGCAGGACCCAGGCTCAGTGCAGAGACCCACATGGGGCTCTATCCCACGACCCTGAGATCATAACCTGAGCAGAAATTGAGATTCAGACGCATAACTGACTGAGCCACCCAGGGACCCCAGGCGGTCCTCATTCTAAATGCCAGAATTGTATGCATCTAGCCATATACCTCCATATCTCTAAGAGTCCCTGTAAAGTAAGGCTTTAGCACTCTAATGACACCTAATCTTCCAGGAAGGTCTAAAATGATGTTTCTTTACACTTCACAGAGTTATTAAGATCTCTCAGCCAATGAGTTATCCATTCCTAACAGGATTCCAGATCTTAAAGATTCATTTCTTTAATTTTGGAAAAGGCTTAGTCACTATCCTTTTGAATATTACTTCCTAACCATGCTATTTTCTTTCTTCTAAAACTAGAAAAACTATAATGTGGTTACTCAGCTAATCTCCATGTCTCTTGTTTTCTTTAATTTTTCCCATTTCTGTACTATGTTCTACATATTTTCTTTAGATTGAAAAACCGATTTACCAATTTTCTTTTTATTTGGGTTTACACTGTGGTTTAACCTGTAAGTTAGTAATTTATTTATTCTAGGATTTGAGCTTATATATTTACTTTGTAAAAATACTGTACCAGTCATTTTTATGTTCTCTTACTGCTAGTAAAATTTTGAGGGTCATTTTTATTTTTTAAACATATATGTCCATGTACTATGTGTTTTTCAGTCCAAATTAAAACAAATCATACACTAGAAAAAATAATTTCTGTATATTTCAGAAAAGATTGAAATTGAGAAATAACTCCTAAAATTCTTGAAAAAAAAGATGACAAGCCAGTAAAAAAATGACAATTGCAATAGCTAATGCAGAGAAAAGGAAATATCATTGATGACAGGAGGTATTAAAATAAATTCAACTTCAGGGGTGCCTGCGTGGCTCATTCAGTTGAGTTTCTGACTTCGCCTCGGGTGATGATCTCACGGTCTGTGAATTTGAGCCCCTTGTCTGGCTCCTATGCTAACAGGTCAGAGCCTGGAGCCTGCTTCGGATTCTGTGTCTCCCTCTCTCTCTGACCCTCCCCCAGCTCACGCTCCGGCTCTCTCTCTCTCAAGACAAAATAAACATTAAAAATTTTTAAACCATAATTACAACTTCAATAATAGAGAAATGAAAATTGAAACTGTAATGAGACATAATAATCTTGCATCCAATAGATTGACAAATATTTCAAATGTCCGATCATACTGGAGCTTTTAAAATGTGATATAAATCCCACATGTAAGTGAAGTCATGAAAATTGTCTTTCTCTGACTTATTTTGCTTAGCATAATACTCTCTAGCTCCATTGATGTCAGTGCAAATGGCAAGACTTCATTTTTTATGGCTGAATAATATTCCATTGTATACAGGTGCCACATCTTTTACATCCATTCACCAATCGATGGACACTTGGACTGCTTCCACATCTTGGCTATGATAAACAATTCTGCTATAAACATAGGGGTCCATGTATCTTTTTGAATTACTGCTTTTGTATTTTTTGGGTAAATACCCAGTATTGTGATCCCTGAATCACAACGTGTTCTGTTTTTAACTATTTGAGAAACTTCCATACTGTTGTCCACAGTGGTTGCACCAGTTTGCATTCCCATCAACAGTGCACAAGTGTTCCTTTTTTTCCACATCCTTGCCAACACCTGATGGTTACCAGAGGAGAGGTAGGTGGAGGAATGCGTTACATAGGTGATGGGGATTAAGGAGTGTCCTTGTCACGACGAGCACGGGGTGATGTATGGAAGTTGAGTTACTATAATGTACACTTGAAACTAATATAACACTGTATGTTAACTGATTAGAATTAAAATAAAAGCTTAAAAATGAAATGAAATGATGTAAAATAAATTTAAAGGGATGTCACATTTGGGGTAGATTCCTATGGTTCATCGCTTACATACAACACCCAGTGCTCTGCCCCAAAAACCAAGAGCACACTTTACACACTGTATGTTAGCCAATTTGACAATAAATTATATTAAAAAAAAAGAAAGAAAAGAAAAATGGAGAAAAATCAATAAATAAAATAAATAAAAAGATGAGATATAATGGGAAACATGATATTAATAAAAGTAGGAGTGAAATTAAAAACAATTTGTAAAATTAGGAGGTGTCTACTGTAAAGTTCTACATTCCAGATCATATAATCCATCAATCCACATTATTGAAGGTACATACTTTATGCATACTTTCTAGAAACTCTTTCCCATGTACACCAGAAGACACACATAAGAATGTTTAAGGTGGGAGCCCCTGGGTGGTGAAATCAAGCCTCCGGCTCTTGATTTCAGCTCAGGTCATGATCTCATGGTCATGATATTGAGCCCCACGTTGGGCTCTGTGCTGGGCATGTAGCCTGCTTGAGATTTTCTTTCTCCCTCTCCCTCTTTGCTCCCCTCCTGCTCATACTCTCTCCCTTTCCTTCTCTCAAAAAGAAAAGAAAAAAAAAAGAATGATTAAGGTGGAATGTTTATAATAGCAAACAAATAAAAAGCTAACCAAATATCCAACAAGAGAATGGATAAATACACTGCAGCATATTCAAAAATTTTTTTTAATTAGTCAGTATTTTTAAATGGAGAAGTAACAGCTGCACACATTAACACAGACAACTATTAGAATAATTACAAGTTAAAAGTAAGTTACAGGAGGACAAAAATTTTAAATATGTTGTTTATGGATACATACATATCCGGTAAAAATGTAAAGAAAAGCAAGAAAGTGATTTTTTAAATAAGTGTAAATCAGTATTCAATGGTATCTTTGGACAAGAGCTAAGGCTATTAGGGGACAGACAGGGAATTTTAGAAGTTTATGTAGTTTTGCAATTGTTCCATTGTTAATGATACGGTTATGCTTCATGTATGTTACACATTTTACATGTATTAACTGATTTAAAATTAAAAACCCATTTTTCAAGTACAATCTTAGAAGAACATACACCAAAATGCTGACTCCGTTTAACCCTAGGCATGGAGCTAGATTAAAAAGGGCAGTCACATACATTATCCTAATGTTTGCTCTTGTAATGTCTTTATTTAATAGCTGATTAAACTTTCCAACAAATAAACCTCTTGTTTATCATACTATTATACAACTATTTCCTGTTCCTCCGCCCCTTCCTGGGAGCAGTCTCAAATTCAATCTCAAATGATCTCTTTCTATTCCTATAATATGAGTCCAATAGTAGGGACTCTCTTGGGGTATATAGCGTCACTCAGGTCTCCTTTTTCTAAAGACATATATTTACTGGATGCTTCTTCTTCTCTGCCTGTATTTTCATTTATTCGTTCAAGAAATGAATAAACTACCTAATTCTCTCTCCAACTTATATGTTGCTTTGTTCAATATCTAAAATTTCTAATGGTGTTCTTAGATACGTGGTAGCCTAAATTGAGAGCCCTTTCGTAGGTTGCAGAAGAAGCAATAGTTGAAGGCCAGGAATTCCATAAGAAGATGATTTGAGAGACTGTTGTCAGTACATTACTCCTTAGGAATGGAGGAACATTCTACACTGTGTGCACCCCAATTGTGTGTATTTAAATTTACCTCAGACATAAATTTCTAGACTTTCCCTCCAACCAGGTCCACACTCACATTTCCAATCTTCCCTCTCGAGCTATGCTCAGAGAGATGGTTCCCAGCTGTCGAGAGGAAAATCAAACCCATTGCTTCTGTAGGTGTTTCAAAACGCAGGTGAAAGATAATGTAAGCATGTTTCAATGAAAAATGCTGACATTTTCCTGAAAAAGAGTTACCGGAAAGCTGCCATAAAAATGAATGTTCCGCACCTCTCCAAAATTATTCAATTACAATGTTGTTTCAAGTAGCTAATATTTTAGGTTACAGGAAAAAAAATCTATTTTTTCCCTTCAGCTACAATTTTTTTTTCTTGAATTGCTTTTTCAAGGCATCCAATAAATAATCCAAGCTCTCTTTAATTACTGAGCTTAGTTGCGAAAGAAGAGTGATCATAGCAAAGGAGTTGGTTCACACTGTTCTTTTGTTATCTTCTCTGTTTCCTGCTGTGATACAAATGATTCCCTTTTGCTTGCAGACAGTGGCATTTGCTTTGGGCTAAAAAAAAAAAAAACACTCAGAACACCAGCTAGAAAAATATTTGTTATTTCAGCAAATTGCCACATCTCCAAAATTCAACATTTGTCATTATCCACAGTTGTAATAATACGAATAAGTGTGGTCGATCCCTCTGGTATGGAATATCCTTAATGCTCAGCCTCCGGAAAGAAGTCAAAGATATATTATCAAGAACACCATGGTTTGTGAAATTTGAAGGGGATAAGTTAACTTAACTATGAAGCTTAAACACATAATGCAATAGTAATTATTCGCACCTTGTTGAAATCATTCAGCAACCCCTGAGCTACTCCTTCTTTTTTTCTTTGAAAGTTTATCTCCTGGATTAATGTTCCTCCTCTGACACTGAATCTGTCACAGTTCCAGCTGTTTTCAATATCGAGACTGATGGTCATTTTAATACTGTTGTCTCTCAAGTCCTCTCTTGTGCCATTCACTCTACCTCGGCTTAAGTGACTTCATGGTCCTGATCAAACCTTGTCATTACAGATAACTGCACTTTTCCGCAATTTCAATTTTAGATATTCCATTCTCCACCATCGTCTCCTCCCCTTCCAGGCTCGCTGTCTCTGAAACCTAACTCCCACAACGGTTCTTTTTTCCTTTCTGACTTTTTTGTTCCTTTCTCTTATGCTGCTGAATAAACAAAAGCAATCAGAACATCATTCCACATATCCACACCATCACATCTACTCATTTTCCTGCATTAGCCTCCATAGATTATTTCTTCCCATTTTATTGTATATGAGTTCTCTGTGATTACAAACCCAACTCATCCATGAGTACATTAGGCCTCGTCGGCTTTTGCCTAACTAAGGCTATCTCTCTAGGAATTTTCCCTTTCTCTGCTGCGTTATCATTTCTCTCCTTTTTCATTGGCCCATCCACATCACCATAAAATATATTTAATATACGTATGTAAAATACATACATAAAAATATAAAGTATATTTATATATACCATGTTTAAAATGAAGAACCCCTCTTGATTCCATATGTGACACGAGTTACACCATTTTTGTTCCTCATTACTGTAAAGCTTCTTAAAATAGGATTCAGTACATTTCTATCTATCTATCTATCATTTATCTATTTTTATTTACCTTCAACATTCCGTCAAAGCTACTATTCTCAAGCTTATGAATAATCCATTTTAATAAATTTAATGGCCAGTTTAACTTGCTCATCTTAGGTCACTTTTCAGTATCCTTTAACGCAATCACTCTCCTAGGAACTCTCCATTGGGTATGCATGATACCACAAACTTCTTGTTTACTTTCTATTTTGCTAGCTTGTCTTTCTCATGCCTTCTCCTACTTTCTTCTTATCTCCTTTCTGTTAAATGTCGGAAGTGTCAGGGAACAAGAATACCCGGTCCCTTTTAGGGTCCTTCCAGATAGACTAAGAACCAAATTGATGAAAGAGGGATTAACATTAGAAAATCTAGTGGATATTTAGGGAAGCCACACAGACATGGAAATTCCAAAGGCAGTCAGGCAAAATGAGGTAGTTATGCCATCCTGAACTAAGGAGAGGGGGCAGGGTTGGGAGACTTCAGAAGGAAGGAATGCGATTCATACACAATAAGAAGAGCAGATCTTTGGCGATTAGATGTCTGCCCTAGGATACAAATGGATCACTCAGATCAAGTTTATCTCTTGTAGTAACCCTTACTCAGGGAAAAAAGCCTCCAACCTAGATTTGTCTATGTAGTTAATGGAGGGGTAACAATTTCTCTTGGCCATGTGGGGTCTCAATGGCCTTCAGCTCAAAATCATCTTCATGCAAAGTGGCCCATCCTTGAGTGGCCTGCCTTCAGTCCCTACAGAAATATCCTTGGACTTAGATTTTTTGATCCACTCTCACTCTTGTTGTAATTTCATTCAGTTTCATGGCTTTTAGTATTATCTATGTGCTAAAGAATCCAGGCTGTGCATCCCACAATACATTCAACAATTTCCCCTTAGATGTCTAATAAAAAACTGAAATGTATCAATGTTCGAATCTAAGCTCTTCACCTACACCCCTAGATCTCGTTCTCCCATCTCAACGAATGACAACTTCCTTCTCCTAGATGTTGTGACAGAAAACAGTTATCTTTGAATGCATCATACCCCACATTTATCCTTTTGGCCAATGGTATTGACGTTAATGTCACAATATATGCAGATTCTAAACACTTTTTCACTCTGGCCTTAGCTACCACAATTGTGCCCTTTCATTACTACAAATGATTCTTAGCTATTTTCCCTGCTTCTCCTTTGCCCTCATAGTCGTTCTTAACAACATAGGCACAGAGATCCTGTTACAACGAAAAGCAAATTGTGACACTCCTGTCTCAAAATCATCCAGTGGCTTCTCATCTCAAACAAATGCCTTAAGTACATGCAATGGCCCTTCCTTCCCCTGGCCAGCCATCCTAGTTCCATCTCCTACCATGCAGCGGTTCAGAGCATGGTCTCAGGGACTTCTTTTCTTAGGTTCAAATCGTGGCCCCGTCACTTAGCAGGTGTTATTCAATCTCTGCACACCTCTTTTGGGGTAGTAATATCTACTACCTCTTTTGGGGTAGTAATATCTACATTTTTTGTGGGTTTTTTTTTTACCATTAAATCAGTGAAAGACAAAGCACTTACAATACTCCTGACACTTTGTCAGTGTTCAATAAGCGTTACTTTCTACTGTTTTCCTTCTTCCTTCTTCCACTCAGTCTCCGCTACCCAGCGACCTCTTCTTGCCCCTTAAATACATTGAGCACGTTCTCTCCTCAAAGCCCTTGTACTTGTCTTTTCCCTCTGCTTGGATTTCACACTCTGCATTTGGTCTCATGATTTGTATCATCATCAGATTTTGGTCCTTGCTCAAATCTCATCTTCTTCGTGAGGTTTCTGTGTCCACCATAATGAAAGCTCAATTTCCAGCCCTGCGATATCCCTGTCAATTCCTTTCATCCTCATCTCATTACTGTAATGTATATATTCACTATTTTTTTTCCTTAAACCTATTAAAAGATGGAAATGCTCACGAAGTATATGTTGAATAGACGAATGAACAAAAATATGATGTATTGCGTATTCACTGTTTCTCGGCCCTGTGCTCAGCTTGGATGTATTTAGCACATTTTGTTTTTATAACAATCCTATGAGTCAGATATCATAACCTCTGTTTTACCAATGTAAAACCCAACTCTCAGAGAAGTTGTGTAATTCACCCAAAATTATTAAGCTACAAATTGGTAGGAATTGGAGTCAGACTGATGACTTTATTGCTCTAAAATACATTATATGTGATCCTTTAAATGACATATCAAGTTGATTTTTATGATTTCATGTTACAAAAAAAATTAAGATCACATATATTTTATGTAGATATTAGTATTTATCCTGGATAATATTTGAAATTGAAACTTGTATTTTAGTGTTGTGCCATTCAAAACAAAACGTTTGGGGGCACCAAGGTGGCTCAGTCAGTTAAGCCTTCAACTTCGGCTCAGGTCACAATCTCACGGTTCCTGGGTTTGAGGCCCGCGTCAGGCTCTGTGCTGTCAGCTCAGAGTCTGGAGCTTGCTTCGGAATCTGTGTGTGTGTGTGTCTCTCTGCTCCTCTCCCACTCGCACTCTGTCTCCATCTCTGTCTCTGTCTGTCTCTCTCTCTCAAAGATAAACATTAAAAAAGTAAAAATTTTTTTAAACGTTTAACCATATTTTGTGCCTATCCGAAAACTTTTAAACCATATTTCAAAAGAATTTGACTGGTTTTAACTAATCACTCTGATGAAGAAGCACAGAACATCATTTGAAATTTGTTACTATGGTATATCGTAAATATTTTTCACTATTAACATAACTACTTTCCATGTGTTCAAGAACTATACAAAATTTTTTGAAATTCTGAGAGCACATAAAATTATATCCTATTCACCTATCGGAGAAATGGTTAGGTCCCCAACTGCAACTCCAAATAAAGCAATGCAGGAACACAACAGCTCTATATCCAATTTCTAATCCCAAAGTTACCAAATTACTAAAAAAAAGAATGCTTAGGGGCGCCTGGGTGGCGCAGTCAGTTAAGCGTCCGACTTCAGCCAGGTCACGATCTCGCGGTCCGTGAGTTCGAGCCCCGCGTCAGGCTCTGGGCTGATGGCTCAGAGCCTGGAGCCTGTTTCCGATTCTGTGTCTCCCTCTCTCTCTGCCCCTCCCCCGTTCATGCTCTGTCTCTCTCTGTCCCAAAAATAAATAAACGTTGAAAAAAAAATTAAAAAAAAAAAAGAATGCTTAATTTCTGTGTCAAAACAGAAACTAGTCTTTAAAAACAAGAAACGTAGGAAATAAATTACTTGTTTGATGACTATCCAAAGGAAACTCTTTCCTGAGAATTTGAAAAAAAGAACAATAAGCATTTATTTGATCCGGATGATCACACTAAGTCTTCCTAGAGTAAGATGAGTTCAGTTAAAAATCATGTGAATTAGTCGGAAACTGTTCTAAGACTTAAAAAGGGTAAATATTTCTAGGTAGTTGACCTTTACTATTACTGAACTAAATAAATTGGTTTTCAGAAATATAGCAGAAATTGAGAAGAATCATAATTTTCTCATTAAGGAGATAATTACCCAAATAGGAATGCAATTACACAATGATGAACAGTTGGAAAAGATAGATTCAATTTTACTAGTGAGAATTGAAAATCTGTCAGAGAAAGTTCCAGAGGGAACAAAGGAAGCACTCACCCTGGCCACAGATCTCTACTGTTGTTAATGATAACTCTGAACATTTTGCCTTTAAAAAGATACCTGCTGAGCTGCACAATGGAAAGAGATCTGGGAGGAATTGATGCTTTCACATATTCAGGACATTTGAGTACTAGCTGATTGGAGAGATAAAGTGAGAAGTAAGAAAAATGGTCAGCTGCCTTATCCTAAAATATTTCATATTATCTCATAGCAAGGCATTTTTGCTTTTTAGTGACTAATCTTTTTTTGTTGTTACCCTACCGTACTGAAGAGTTCTGTTATTTCATCAATTATTCTAGGTTTTTGTTTCCCTATTCAGTCTCATTTTACATAAGATAAGGCCTAATAAAGTAAGATTTATAAGCTTAGCTCATCATCTTGCAGAAATCCTATCCGAAAATAATAAAATTTGATCTATTTGCATATTGGGTAACATCTATAATACTGAATTCTACAGGTAGGATTTATTATGCAAAACATAATCGTGGACAGGAGTCTTTGCAATGTAATATTACAATGATCAAAGTGTGTCACCACCAAATATACCTCTTTGCCATATGGAATATTTTAAAAATTTTTTTTAACGTTTTTATTTATTTTTGAGACAGAGAGACAGAGCATGAATGGGGGAGGGGCAGAGAGAGAGGGAGACACAGAATCGGAAGCAGGCTCCAGGCTCTGAGCCATCAGTCCAGAGCCCGACACAGGGCTCAAACTCACGGACCATGAGATCGTGACCTGAGCTGACCTAACCGACTGAGCCACCCAGGCGCCCCCCATATGGAATATTTTGAGCCAAATGTCGCTGATAACCAGCAGACCTGGAAAATCTCTAAAAAAGGGCATGAGTTTTTCTTTTGTAATGAGAATTTACATTCATAAAGGAAATTTCTATTTGTAAAGGTATGTGTCACTCCCATTCCAAGAAGACAAAAATTTTTTTTATTAACGGGAAGGCACTGATTTAAAACTTAAAACATAACATAACATAACATAATATAACATAGCATAGCATAATTTACTGAACAATTATTGTTTACCATTTTTTTTCACCATCACTTTCCAATAACTTGCCTCCTCTGCCCAGAATCCCCAAATCTCTTTTCTTTTGTTTAGCTTAAGCTGGTATATTAACCTTAATTATCCAACCACCTTCCTGAGCTACATTTTCTTTGTGCATTACAATTGTATGTGATTAACAGTTTTTTTCTTTCTCTATTGTTAATCTGTCTCTTATCAGTTTAATTCACAAACAACAGTCCTGCCCTCTCCAGATCTGTCACTCTCTACCTTTTGCACCGATTCATTTCCTTCATACCACTTATCACTATATGTTCATATATGATACACTTTTGTGTTTATGGTATGCCTCTCCCCTAAAATGAAAATTTCACATGGTTAAAGTACATGGTTAGGTTTACAGATTAGCCCCAACTACTAGGACATTGCCTGGAATCTAGCAGGTGTTTCATATGTTAACTATTGAATAGATGAATGGATCCTTCATTCCCAATTAAATCTCACAAGTATTTTATTTTATTTTATTTTATTTAAATTTGAGTTAGTTAACATACAGTGAAATATTGGTTTCAGGAGTAGGATTCAGTGATTCTTCACTTACATACAACACCCCGTGCTCATCACAAGAGCCTTCCTTAATACTCATGACCTATCTAGCCCATCTCCCTCCTACCTTCCTGTATCAACCCTCAGTTTGTTCTCTATTGTTAATAATCTCTTGTGGTTTGTTTCCCTCTCTTCTCCCCCTGCCCCACCTTGTTCCCATACGTTCATCTGCTTTGTTTCTTTTTCTTTTTTAATGTTTATTTATTTCTGAGAGAAAGAGAGAGAGAGAGAGTGGGGAAAGGGCAGAGAGAGAGGGGGATGAGGATCCAAAGGGGCCTCCATGCCGACAGCAGTGAGCCCAATGCAGGACATGAATTCACAAACTGCGAGATCGTGACCTAAGCTGAAGTCAGATGCTCAACAGACTGAGCCACCCAAGCACCCCCATCTACTTTTTCATATAAGTGAAATCATATGGTACTTGTCATTCTCTGACTTACTTCGCTTAGCATCATACATTCTAGCTCCACCCACATCATTGTAAATGGCAAGATTTCATTCTTTTTGATGGCTGAGCAATATTCCATATACATATAACCACATCTTCTTTATCCATTCATCATTGGATGGACATTTGGGCTCTCTCCATAGATATTTTATTTTTCTGTTAACAAAAAATAATTCTACGCATCATAAAAACAACAACATGTAATTTTACTAAAGGGTCAATGGCAAGAAAAGATGAAAAATTTAAATATACAAGTATGACTATGCTTTGAGGGTGTTTTATGCTTTTATGGATTCCTTAAAATTAGTCTTTTTCTTGTTAGCTGTTAAGATCTCACCCAAAGGAATAAGAAGAGAGAGGAAGGGAAAACAGAGAGGAATAAGTCTACATTTTGGGATGCCTATTCTAAACCAGAAGCAAGAGTCTGTTTTAGGCATATTACTCTTCCAATCTGAAGAGTGGCTGTGAAATAATAATAATAATATATATATATATATATATATATATATATATATAGGTCTCTGCTCCCAGTGCTCCTGAAACTCTTAGAAACTCTTAAATGACAAGAGCCTCATAGCACCTTTTGTTCAAATTTTTGTCTTTGACCCCATTCTTAACACAGGGCTCCTACAACCCTTGTATACACCTAAGTGATAAGAGACTAGGAGTATCTTTAGTTATACTGAGGTGACTTTGAGTACACTTCTGGATGGCTCCCAGATGGAGGTGGTTCACCAGAAAGACCAAGCATGACTAAGAGCTTGGAATTTTCAGTCCCATCTCCCATGTTCCAGAAGGTCACAGGGCCTGGAAATGGATTTAATGATTTATCATGCATATGTGAGGAAGCCTCCATAAAATCCCAGTAGTATGGGATTCAGAGAACTTCCGTGTGGACAAACATATTAACACAGGGACAATGACGCATCCCAACTCGGTGAGGACAGAAGCTTCTGTGCTCAGAGCCCTTCTAGGTCTTACCCTATGTACATCTTCACTTGGCTGTTCATCTCTATTTTTATCATATCCTTTAATAAACTGGTAAATATAAGTAAGCATTTCTGTAAGCTCTGTGAGTGGCTCTATCAAATTCGTCAAATCTGAGGAGGGGATCGTAGGAACCTCTGGTTTGTAGACAAATCAGATGGAAGTTCTGAATAACGTTAGGAGTTACTTTATACAATTGGCATCTAAAGTATAGTGGGGAGGAGCCTTGTGAGACTAACCTGTGGATCTGATGCTATCTTTCGTAGGTGGTGTCAGACCTGTGTTAAATTGTAGGAGAGCCAACTGGTGTTGAAGAGAATTGTTTAGCGTGGGGGAGAACATGTACATATTTGATGATCAGAAATGAAGTGTTTTATGTGGGAAGTAAAGGAGACACACGGGGAAGAAAGACACAGAGGAAAAAAAAAAAGTTTTCTTTCCCTACATAGAAAAGGAAAAAAAAAAAAAAAGTTTTTCTTTGCAGCGACCCACAGGAGCAATTTTTAAAATGAGAACCCCGAAGCCTACTAGTCCAATAATATATTTTCACAAGTTATAGAGACAGAATTAAAATTCAGCATTAAGATTCAATTGACTCTAAAGGTTGAATTATTTCCACTAACACTAATATTATACATTTAAGAGGGCTAGAAAAGTGAAGGCTTTGGACATAGATTTTCACACATTCGCAGAGGTATTATAAGAAACCTTTAAATACTAAGAATTTTTTTAATGTTGATTTATTTATTTTGAGAAAGAGAGCAAGAGAGAGAGCACGCGGGTGAGGGAGGGGCAGAGAGAGTGGAGAGAGAGAATCCCAAGCAGACTCTGCACTGTCAGTGCAGAACCCGACGTGGGACTCGATCTCGCTGGGAGATCATGACCCGAGTTGAAATCAGGAGTCGGACACTCAATGAACTGAGCCCCCCCGGGTGTCCCCAGACAGAATTTTCGATGGTGATCCTCACATGCCCATTTCTCCCATACCAGTTTCTCTCTATCCCTTCTTACACATGACTTTCCACCCTACATCTTCCTCCCACACCACTCAGGAAGATCCAACTTGCCCAAACCCTGGCTGCTAATCCACCACAATACTTTTTCTTTTTTTCTTTTGTTCTCCAGGAACTATCTTTGACTAAACAATTTCTGAAATCAGTTGAAATATGACTCCTCACTCCCAGACCAATTGTAAAACGTATACCCCATTTTGCCACAGTAGAATTTTCTTTCAGTGGTATCTGGTGCCTGGCATTTAAAAATAGTAGCTATAACATGACATAACATAACATAACATAAAAATAATATAAATAGTAGTTTATGCTAACAATGATCTGGTTGATTTTTTTCCAGAGTGTATTTTCCCATGACAGCTACTTGATAAGATAGTGCTTCCAACTCAGGGAACTATTTTACTCAAGTTTGTTCTGAATGGGTTATAAGCATAATTCCAAAATTTGACTTCCTAGGCTACTCCTCAAGGTGTCCTTAACTGACAGAGGTCTGAGGGTTCTCCATGCTGTCCCCATAGGCAAGGAGAACGGTGTTGTGCTGAATATGGGGATCTGTCTACTTTAACAACTAGCCTTATTTTGTGCCTCTGTCCACCAATGGACAAGGTCTCTGTAGAGCTGCTGGACTTTCCCTTGGTGCAGATACTATAGGGGAATGTTCTATAGGATGAAGAATAACCAGCCGTAGTCTGGGGTAAAGAGATTATGCTGTGACTCCTGGCAGACAAAAGTCCAGCTAGTTCACCTGTATGGCTGAATTCACATTTATTAGATGGTTGTGTCTCCTTGTCTCCAAGGCTCTTTTACTGACAGCCAAGCTATGGCCTAATGACTATCCTAACAATTCATGCCCATTCTGGACTTACAGCTTCACCTTGCCACGGAAATGCCAAATCTGTTTCCAACCTATTCTTGCAGGCAACAAAACATTTAACATTTCATCTGCGAATGAAAACAAAGGAATTATTAGATTATCTGAATGAAAAATTCTAAAATATAAACCTCTACATGATTGCAAAGATCTCTTTTAAAACTATTATCAGTTTGGTAATCCATTTTTTTTGTTTTGTTTCATTTCCTGTTTTTACTGTTGTTATTGTGAACGGTACCTTTGAAAGTTTTCAAGAGATGGTCATTAAGAATCTTAAGCAGGTATTGTGAATAACTACTTGAAGTGTAAAAAAAGGTCATATTCAGCGATGTAGGCATAACTTTTCTCATTAAAAATTTAAGAGTATTTTATTTAAAAACTTACAACAAACTAAATATTTAATGTGTTTATTAAAACTGGATTTGTTTTATTAGAAAATGAAATGAATCTTTGTTACAAGTCTTATTTTATAAATAAATGTTCTCAAATCCAGTCCACCCCATTGTGCCAAGTAAACTCTATTATTTTCTATATATGTATATATTTTCTATGTGCAAACTGTTGAGAAACCCTGACCCAGAGAATCTGTGGCGCTTCCTCCTCTACAGTCTTTGAATATGTGTTTTGTGATGGTCTCAGCCTATCAACAATCGATGTTGCATTTGGACCCACACTTGTGGTTAGTGTTATGATAGAAAAAATGGTTTTCAGCAACAATCATCAGAAAACTTTGAAAATACAAATGTCTGTTAATTACAAGATGTGAAAATTATGCAGCACACCTTGGGCCACATAGTGAGGTCATGGGTAAAGAGAGAGTGTGGGTCAAATGTTCTTTTATTGGGGTCAAGTGTGGAAACCTAAGGTTTTGTGCACTCACTCTTCATTGGTTAAGTAATTAATTAATTATTTTTAAAAATAATTTATTGTCAAGTTAGCTAACATACTGTGTATACAGCGTAGCCTTGTCTTTGGGAGTAGATTCCCATGATTCATTGCTTACATACAACACCCAGTGCTCATCCCAACAAGTGCCCTCCTCAATGTTCATCACCCATTTTCCCCTGGCCTGCCCCCCAACAACCCTCAGTTTTTTTTCCTCTGTATTTAAGAGTCTCTTATTGTTTGCCTCTCTCTCTAAAACTATTTTGCCCCTTCTCTTCCCCAATGGTCTTCTGTTAAGTTTCTCAAATTCCACATATGCATGAAAACATATGATATCTGTCTTTTTCTGACTACCTTTTTTCACTTAGCATAATACCCTCCAGTTCCATCCATGATGTTGCAAAAGGCAACATCTCATTGCTGAGTAGTGTCACATTGGATATATTACAACCTCTTCTTTACCCATTTATCAGTTAATGGACAATGAAGCTTTTTCCATATGTGGCTACTGTGATAGCACTGCCATACACATTGGGGTACAGGTGCCCCTATGAATCAGCACTCTCGTATCCTTTGGATAAATTCCTAGTAGTGCTATTGTTGGGTTGTCGGGTAATTCTAGTTTTAATTTTTTGAGTAGCCTCCACACTGTTTTTCAGAGTGGTTATACCAGTTTGCATTCTCACCAGCAGTGCAAGAGGGTTCCCCTTTCTCCACATCCTCGCCAACATCTGTTGTTTCCTGAATTGTTAATTTTAGCCACTTTACTGGTGTAAGGTGATGTCTCAGTGTGGTTTTGATTTGTATTTCCCTGATGAGGAGTGATGTTGAGTGTTTTTTCATGTGTCTGTTAGCCATCTGGATGTCTTCTTTGGAAAAATGTCTATTCAGGTCTTCTGTCCATTTCTTCACTGCATTATTTGTTTTTTGGGTGCTGAGTTTGGTAAGTTCTTTATAGATTTTGATACTAACGCTTTAACAGATATGTCATTTGCAAATATCTTCTCCCATTACGTTGGTTCCCTTTTAGTTTTGTTGATTGTTACCTTTGCTGTGCAGAAGCTTTTTATCTTGATGAGGTCCCAATAGTTCACTATTATTTTTTTTCCCCTTGATTTTGGAAATGTGTTGAGCAACAAATTGCTGCGGCTGAGGTCAAAGAGGTTGGTGCCTATGTTCTCTGTTAGGATTTTGATGGTTTCGTGTCTCACATTTAGGCCTTTCATCCATTTTAAATTTATTCTTGTGTATGGTGTAAGAAAGTGGTCCAGTTTCATTTTTCTACATGTTGCTGCCAGTTCTCCCAGCACCATTTGCTAAAGAGTCCACCTTTTTTTTTTCCATTGGATACTCTTTCTTGCTTTGTCAAAGGTTGGTTGGCCACATATTTGTAGGCCCATTTCTGGGTTCTCTATTCTATTGCATTGGTCTATGTGTCTGTTTTTGTGCCAATACCATACTGTCTTGATGATTACAACTTTGTAGTACAGGCTAAAGTCTGGAATTGTGATGCCTCCAGCTTTGGTTTTCCTTTACAACATTACTTTGGCTATTCATTGGTGAATTTTAGAACAAAAGAGCTGGAATTTAAAGGGGGAAGAGAAAAGGGAAGTGGCTCAAAAGGTCAGTTATTGAAATCAAACAAGATCGCGAAAGCAAAGGAGCCTCTGTGGGCAAAGGTGGCCTGGCTCTGTATCTAGTCACGTGACTGGTAATGTGGGATGCGTCTTTAAAATGGATGTCTTGGCAATCGATGCTTGAGTGAGGCAGTTGCATTACAAAAAAGAAAAAAAAATAAAACTGTCATGGCTTTACACTACAATACGTGATCATTGACAGTTGTATATCTTTTGGCTGGAGCAGTCTGTGAAAAACACAGCCAACCTACATTGGGTTAACATAGTGAGAGTCACACTGTTCATGCTGTACTATGGCCAAGTGCATCTAAACTAATTTTAGATAGACAGAAGATAGGTAGATAGATGGACTGATGGATGGATGGATGGATGGATGAATAGATGGATGAATAGATAGATCAGATAGATAGATAGATAGATAGATAGATAGATGAATGATAGAAATATAGAAATAAGAAGAAACATATATAGATAAGTATATTCTCAAAAAAAACATTCATACTCCACAGGTTCATTTTATCATTTCTAAGAATTCAACTACTTTTTTAAAATACAATTTATCTTCAGATTGGTTTCCATATAATACCCAGTGCTCCTCCCAACAGGTGCCCTCCTCAATGCCCATCACCACCTTTCCCCTCTCCCCCACCCCCCATCAACCCTCAGTTTATTCTCGGTATTTAAGAGTCTCTTATGCTTTGCCTCCCTCCCTCTCTGTAACTTTTTTTTTCTTCCCCTCCCCCATGGTCTTCTGTTAAGTTTCTCACGATCCACCTATGAGTGAAAACATATGGTATCTGTCTTTCTCTGCCTGACTTATTTCACTTAGCATAATACCCTCCAGTTCCATCCACGTTGCGCCAATGGCCAGATTTCATTCTTTCTCATTGCCAAGTAGTAGAATTCAACTACTTGATGACATGCAACCCTCTACACCACCACCATCTCCAACATACCCACCCAATGAGAACCTGTCATCAAGTCTCTTTCTAAGCCAGTTATTTCACCTTTATTGCACATTTATAATAATTAGATTTAGTTACCATCTGTGGCCAAATAGACTCCATATGGCCCAAGGTCCAAAGATTGACTCTCTAGTTCAGAGAATAAGAGAAAAAAAGAGAAAAAGAAAAATAGGTGAAAGGAAACTCAATCATAGCAGAGCCTACTTCACCTTTCATAGAGGAGAAAAAAGGACATCTTTATGTCCGAAGTTCTATTTCTACATTTGAAGATAATTTATCTTGGTTTGTATCTATTATGGAACAGAACATATGGTATAGGATGCAAAAGAATAAGAAAATCCAACCATATATAAAATGATTATCATGCAAAGTTATTAAATACCTGTGCAAACCATCAAGGAAATTAATTGAGGCTAGCTTTTATCTTCCAGAAGCAATAAATTATACAGTAGACTATGGATGGTGTCATGTCTTAACTAAAAGAAAACAAGGAAAAAGTGTAGATATCTTGATTTGTTGATAGAAAAGAGATTTTTAATCAGTGGGTGTCTCCACTACAACTCCCAATCATGTGATATATACGATATATAGTTCCTTTTCTATCCTGCGTTTCAGTCATAGCTTGCTCATTCTCTATGGTGGTTTTAGGACTGCCTACATCCTGTATTTACCTGAGGGTGTGGGTATCATAAACAGCAGGTTTTCTAGTTTGTTATTTTGTTTTTGTTTTTGTTTAATTTATGTTTATTTACTTTTGGAGAGAGAGAGAGAGACAGAGTGAGAACGGAAAGAGGGAGGGAGAGAGGGAGCCACAGAATCTGAAGCAGGCTCCAGGCTCTGAGCTGTCAGCACAGAGCCCAATGTGGGGCTCGAACCCAAGAACCGGGAGATCATGACCAAAGCCGAAGTCGGATGCTCAACCGTCTGAACCACCCAGAGGTCCCTGTTTTTGCATTTTTGTGATTTGACTTACGCTTTGCCGCACAAAGAATCAGGTGAATATTAACTGTATGAATATTATTGTTTAAGGTGTGACCAGAGATAGTGGTAAAAGAAGTTGATAATACATAGACTATGTGGTCTAGTTTAATATTATTTCAGAAAACGAATCTGCTTTCATGTTCATCTCTAAGATAAGTTTCGTTTTATTAAATCTTAAAGTGCCTTATATATGATTAAGGTGCCAATGTGATTAAGCACTTAAGCTTTGAATAGCCTCAAAAAAGATGATCACGGAGAAATTATCAGTCCCTAAGAGCAAGTAAAATCTTTGATAATATCATCACCAATTCTGTTTACAATTAATCTGAATGACAGCCTAGAGCAAATCGGAGATGAAGGACCAAGGGGCCTCATTATTTTCAAGGTTGCGAATGAATGCCCATTCATTTAGGTAATGATGGTAATATATGAAAACAGAAATACGTTCCATAATGAAATAAACATCATTTTTACAATGTGCATCATTTTGGACCATTCTAATCTTCGATTTCCTTCGTTAAGCAAAGAAGTTAAAGTAGTACTCAAAAAATCATTCCAATTCATAGGCCGTATTTTTAAATGCTTAAAAAAAATAAGCCTGGATGGAAAGCCAGTATAAACAAGTAAATATCTTAATAAAATTCAAAAAATATTTTTCTACTTTATCCTGCTCCTAATACTCCCTGCGATCAAGTGTGTTGATATGATTGTGAAAAGTATTATTTGCAAAAAGTGTTTGGTTATTGTCAAACAAAATATGAGGGAGCTACTTGGGCCACTTGGAAAATAATAGTTCAGTAAGTGTCATTAAAATGTACTTGGAAGATAATTAAGTTACTGTCTAATGAGTTTGTCCATTCTTGAGCAAAATTGAACCTAGAAAAGTTAGCTCACATTTGTTCTTTATACTAAGGTGAAAATTTTCTTTTTACTTACTAAACCTCATTGTAAATGTCCATAAGTATCGCTACAACATGATGAAGAATCACAATGCAAAATAACACAACGTGTACAGAGAGAGACACCGAAAATATACTTGTTGAGTAATAGCCCTTTGGTTTATCTCACTTCAAATATGCAGTTGACCTATTGTGGCATGGCTGACCAGGACAGGTCTCAGCCGATACGATGAAAATTGTCAATACTTAGAGACTTACAAAACCAGGAGCAATGTATTTTATGCACCAACCTCACCAGAATTTGTATCAAACTGCCATCTTGGGGGTAGCATTAGAGAATGGAACTGGAATTCAGCAGCTCAGAGCCAACACACATTTTGTCAAACAACAATCCATCGATCTAGGAAATTTT
This sequence comes from Prionailurus bengalensis, assembly GCF_016509475.1. Classification (NCBI taxonomy): domain Eukaryota; kingdom Metazoa; phylum Chordata; class Mammalia; order Carnivora; family Felidae; genus Prionailurus; species Prionailurus bengalensis. The sequence goes on along the minus strand of NC_057344.1, from coordinate 183,109,349 downwards.
GTACAGAGAAGATTTAAATGAGATGTGATATTTTATTGTAACAGTGATTTTAAATGTTTTTGCTTTCTTTTGTTTTGCATGTCAAAGGCAAAGTTAACCAAAAACTTACCAGTGTTGATTTGGCTTCTAGTAGTAACTATGTGTAACTATGAGTTCCTCCTCCTTCACTTTTACATTTTCCTTGTCCTCACTCTCTCTCTCTCCTTCTCTTGTATGACCATTTTTTTTTATCTTCCCCTTCTTATTTTTTTTAAATTAAATCCAATTTGGGCGAAAAAAAGAAGTATGGAAGACCAGTAAGGAATATTTCTAGAAGCATATAGCTTCAAAATTTTGAGTCTGTTGAGTTCCAATCTTACTCAATGAAATAGAATTTTAAAAGAAGAAAGAAAAAAACTGGTTGAGTCATGAGATTAGTCAGAGAAAGCCCCTTCCCTTCACCCTTCTCTGTTTCTCTCATATAGGCATCCCTTTCTCTATTTTATCCATATTTTATCCACTATTGATTGTGGGATCTTTGTGAAGAATTGGTTAATAATAAATCTGAAGAAAATTATTTTAATCACACTTAGGAAATAACACTTTAATGCATTAATCATTTAATACAATAGAAGACATAACAATATAGTCTGTCTCTCTTAATTTACACAGACAGTGACATCCAGAGAGGTTTACGTATCTTTCCCAGACACATTGTGTCTTATCAAGGACTAAAACCAGGGTTTCCATTATCACCTGTCTACTATACAACACTACTTTAAGGAAAGTGTGCTAAGTTCTTTCCCTTCTATTAGTCTGTTGCAAAAGTAGGTCATCAAATCTTAAGTTCATTTCAAATATTGAACATATTTTAATCTTTGAGTCCTCCATGGTGATATCACAATCAGCAATCCAACATACAACTCTTCCTCTTTACCAAAAATCTACTTATTCCCCTTTTCTTCCTTTCTCCTATTTTGATTAATTACTGAGCAATCATTCTAATTTTCTAAGCAAGAAATCTAAGAAATCGTTTCAGAATGGAAATTTTTTAAGCTGAAGTCTGTATTTGCATGTGATGGTCTTCTTTGATGACGTCAATGGGTTTAAGTTCCTCGTTATTTAATATAACATCAATCTCATGTTTCCATGAAGCTATTTTGTAGATGCGATTAAAATCAATAATCACATGACGTCAAGCAAGAGAGAGTGCCATAATCTGTAGCTTCAGCAATAACCAAGAGTTTAGTTGGCCCTTCCTGACAGCTGACACATGGACTTGTGAAAGCTAATGCATTGCAATAGATAGATACAGATATAGATACATATAGATATGGATATATGGATATATACATATATATATATGCATCTATCTATATTCTATCTATCTATAGAGAGATGACAGACATATAGATAGGGATAGAGATAGAGATTGGGATAGAAATAGATGATAAAGACAGAGATAGATATAGGCATAGAGATAGGGATAGAGTTAGAAATAGGGATAGGAATAGAGGGAATAGAGATAAGGATAGGGATAAAGATAGAGCTGGGCATAGGGATAGGGATAATCTCTTACTGGTTTTTTTTTTTCCTTTGGTTGAACCCTGACCGGTACATTGGGTTTGAGTTTCAGAGTATTTGAGAGAACTACCAGAAATTCTGAAACTACCCGAAATTTAATGGGGAGGGAGAGGATTTTAGAGTCATTGCATGGGTTCTTTGTTTTTATTTAGCCCCCGCATCTAATGGGACAAAATGACACTTTCAGGTCTAACTTCTTAATTACTTTACTCCCTCACCTTCACCTATTCCCTACTGTCACTGCTTTATTTCATGCCTGTATAAGTTTTTCCTTGAACCATTTTAGTGGCCTTGTTACAGGATCTCTGGCTCTAGATTCTTCTCTCTTACCTACCACTCTCTATATGGGTGCTACAGTGATCATCCTAAAAATCCAGTCTCAATCAGACAAGCTCCCTATCATCCAAACTCTATAAATGTGAGAACAAGGCTCTCTAAGACCTACCACTTCTCATTTTCGAGTTTCAGTTACTGCAAATTTCCCATATATTCCAGGATTCCTGCTTCTCTGAACCTATATATAATCCTTAGGCTTGATATACATTTTTGTAGACTGTTCCTTTTGCTGGGAAGTCCACCTTTCTTACTGCACTTGTCTGAAAAGTTTCCTTTCCTTTGAAATTCAGGAAAAAAAATAGTAACTGCTTAGGAAATCTTCCCTGTCCTCTCCAAGCACAATTAAACACTTATTTTTCTCTGAGTCCTGTATATTTAATTGTACTGTATCTGTCTGTCACTATTATCTATCTATCTATCTATCTATCATCTATCTATCATCTATCATCTATCTATCTGTCTATCATCTGTCTATTTATCTTTATCTACATCTATCATCTACAAAATTTTAATGCTCTGAATGAAATCTGAGCATGTGCAGGGCAGGATTGTTTTTTTACTCCTGATTATATTTTTAGATACCGCTAGTTTAACTACTAGAATATAGTAAATCTTGATTTCATTTTGAATGAAACTTGTAGAAATAATTACATTGTCCCAATATTTATAGCAGATACGATTTGGGGGTGTTTTGTGCCTAACACCATTTTTGAATATGTGCTGCTCAGAGCTCTGCTTCAACTCACTGAAATTGTTTCATGGATGATGTCATATTTTAAGTATTTTGTTTCCATTGTTGACTCCTTGGCATTTAAAATTTGTATGAGAATACAGTTGATGAATTAGTTCATTTCTTCTCACTCAGACTTGCCTCATAGCCTTGAACGGATAGCATTATAATCATAAGGAAAATAAAGAAGTGTGCAAGGCAAATAAATTTTTTTTAAAAATTAGGAATTTTGCTCTCACTATTAAACTTACTGTTTATCATTGTTCCTCTCCTCTTTATCTTGAATCATTGGCAAAATCATCTAATCTTGACTAGATTATAAACTCTAGAATTAAAGTCATTATAAATCATACACTACCATACTGGCTGATGCATGGTAGTCAATAAATATTGCTGAATGCTGAGTGGACAGCATTTTTATTCTGTTACCATTTTTCTTAGATATTTTCACAAATCTCTGTGACTTCATAGAATGTTTGCTGTTATTTTTAATGTCATCATGTAATTGATTAAAAATGTTTAACATCCTCCTAACTGTATAATTTCTAAGGTTTCCTTTACAAATCATTCTTGCTAATCTGAAATTCACTGAAAGGTTTCTGGTACAGTGCATTAGGGAAAAATCCACTTACGTACCTCTGAATATGGCTGCTTTTCATTGAATTTAAACCTTCCTGTCTAATGTTTATCATCTTATAGAGGCTTTTTCTATGGGACTAAGTAAATAAAAACTTTCGATAAATATATTATTATAAATTTAACTCCAGAATCTCACATATTTTATTTGGGGCTTAATTCTCAGTCTTGCAAAAATCAGAAAAGTGTTTCATTTTTCTTTCTTTGTTTTGATACGTAACCATCAATTAGATCTGTAAGTAAATGGATATTATTTGGTTTGGTTTTTTTTTTTTTTAATTTTTTTTTTCAACGTTTATTTATTTTTGGGACAGAGAGAGACAGAGCATGAACGGGGGAGGGGCAGAGAGAGGGAGACACAGAATCGGAAACAGGCTCCAGGCTCTGAGCCATCAGCCCAGAGCCTGACGCGGGGCTCGAACTCCGGGACCGCGAGATCGTGACCTGGCTGAAGTCGGAGGCTTAACCGACTGCGCCACCCAGGAGCCCCTGGTTTGTTTTTTTAATCAGGCATAAAATGATTAATTTCTATTCCCTATTTTATGTGGAAGAAGATATATTTTTTTCTCCTGGAAAATTCTGACTGCTAAATAATTTCAAACTTGGCCTCCTGACTGCTTGGTTGTTTTTTTATTATGTGTTTTATGAGCTACATACCAACTTATTTCAAAACAGCCTTCAGCCAGGACAAAAATCAATGAAACTCCCTTTTTTAAAGTTTAAGGAGTTTCTCATTCCTGTAATGCCATCTTGAGCCCCCTTTGCTGTGCATGCTGTGATAAACCCAAAAGTTTCATTTATGAAAACATTTGAAACTTTCTACTTTAAAATGACAACATCTAATTACTAAATTCAACTCGGCTATTGTAATTTACAGCGTAAAATTTCTGTAAAAATCTGAAAATGGTAATACTCCCTGGCCAATGAGAATAAAATCATATTTTGTACGTAAGTCCTACTTGACTTGGGCATAAATCCTATATCCAATAATGAGTAAGCAATCTTGAACAGTTTATACTTCATCTTTCTAAACATCAAACTCCTTGTTTCTAAAATGGGGACAATAGTAATAACCACTTTCAAGTTTCCTGTGGGATTTCTATTAAACAATGTAGTCAAAGACTGGCACATAGAAACTGACCAATAAGCAATTGTGTTATGGTTATTAAATTATTATTATTATATAAGCAATAATTCCCCAGAGCCTTAAAAAATTAACTCACTTTTTCATTTGCCTTATTTAGCATATTTTTAAACACGTGTTAGGGACTTCTAAACTCTGAGGATATAGCAGCACAGACAAAAAAAAATTACCCTTTTAACGTTTATTTTCTACTGGGAAAAAAAATGTATCAATGGGATTCATTAAGAGTGAATTTCAAAGTGATTCCGTTAATAATAAAATTACCATACTTACATAGTGCATTATATTCCCAGGCATTATTCCTAGAACTTTACATGCATAATCCTTGCAAGACTCTTATTATCACAGTTTAAGGTGAAAATCACAGGTAATGCAAGGTGAAGTAACTTGATCATTGTCATAAAGTCAGTGAATAGTAAAATTTGGGGACCCCTGAAATTCTGGTTTCAGAGCCTGACTATTAATTACTAAATCATTTTGCCTTGTTGCAAAATAATAATAAATAATAATAATAATAACAATAATAATAATAATAAATATAAAAATAAAATTTAATTAAATTAAATACAATTAAATTAAATTAATAAAACAGAAGACAGAGTTCATAATGTCAAACTATTTCTGTGCACCACAGGTGAACTCATTGAGAACCCTACTCTATTAATGCAATCATAGCAAATGTTATACGGTAGATGACTTAGGACCCTATGTCCCTCTCCAATTCTCATCCCTCATAATAACTTGAAGTTATTAAAATGTGAAACCAAGAAGTTTTTGCTTTTTAACTATTCTCAGTAAATAGAGTTCCCTAGCAAATATACTAAATCCTACATGATATTAATTGCATAATTTCAGAAACAAGATTCATGATTATCACAGTTAAAGAAAAACCAAGCAAGGTGACCTGTCAGCACCCATGTAGGGGAGCAGATGACAGAGATATATAAGAGTGGACTCTCTCTCATTCCTAAAGGCATTCAGTCTGCTTCTTTCCAATTGATTATGGTCTGCTGCATTTTAGATTCTCAAAGTACAAAAGTTAAATTTCTATTATCAGATCTTTTGCAATATAACTTCTCTATAACAGAAGTGTACGTATGCTTTCTTGACTCCTGAAATATAGGATATGATTATCAGTGTTGGACTTTTTCAAAAGTGAACAAATAGAGTGAGTGGCTAATTCCCGCCCTCCTTTTCCTAAATAGTTGCTTTGGAAAAAATAGAGAAGCAATCCTTTTTCTTCCTAACTCCTATCAAAGGCCCAAGTTGTTAACGTAAAGGAGCAGAACAAGTCATTGGGTATGTTTCTTTCGTAGGAGGAATAGCTAACACAAAAGCTCTCTAATCCTTTCTATGTCCTTTACAGCCCCTTCTGCCCCACCACATATTTGTAAAGAGGTAAAAAATTTGATACAGCTGGCAATCATAAATGGAGAGAATGGGATGTCTGGGTAGCTCAGTCAGTTAAGAGTCCAACTTCGTCTCAGGTCATGATTTCACAGTTGATGAGTTCAAGTCCTGGGACGGGCTCTGTGCTGACAGCTCAGAGCCTGGAGCCTGCTTCAGATTCTGTGTCTCCCTCTCTCTCTCTGCCCCTCCCCCACTCTCTCACACTGTCTCTCCCTCTCTCTTTCTCAAAAATAAATAAACCTTAAACAATTTTAAAAAATAATAAATTGAGAGAAAACTAAATAGAACACTTGCTCAACTTTCTTGAACTGCTAACGGTGTTTTTGTATATTTACTAACCAATCCTCTCATTGTGGGGTATTAAAAACTTCCCAATCTGTAGTTAACTGGATTTATTTTCATTAATTGGCATTTTTTTCTTCATCTATATACTTCCTTCGACATAAAATTCAGACAGGTGGAGTGGTGAGAAATTGTATTATAGCCCTATCCTCTAGCACCTAGTAACATTTACAGGTTATATTTAATAACACACAATGTTTTTCCCTGGAAATGAGAGGACTGAGAACATAAGAGAAAGGAAAGAAGATAAACAGTAAGGATGAAGAAGCATCCTTGAAATATTCTGCCTTAGTAATTCTTACAATATCTGTATCAGACTTATTTCCAGTGATCAGACCTCATATCATTTAAACAGACATCCAGTAAGTAGTAAGAAAAACAAACAAAAAACAAAAACAAAACAAAACAAAACAAAACAAACAACAACAACAACAAACACCGATCTGAACCTATATCTGTCTTACTCCAAACCCATGCTCTTTCCAATAATCATGTTTTTTCAGCTAGCAAGTCCTGTAACTCAAGTTTCATTGACGTGTTCAAAATGTAACCATGGGACAGTCTCCAGTATAGTCTTAAAATAAAACTTTGTGTGGCATCCAAAGAAAGGATGTGATTCCACAATTAATTCTAACTACCTCAGATCTGGAGAAGAGAAATAGTTCTTACCTATTTTCTGGAACCGTCAAAAAAGAAATCCTGGAAATGGTATGTTAGAGGCAGACAAGGTTTAAAGAGAACAAAAATCTTTACTTCAGTTTCTGAAGATATAGAATCCTGGTGATACCTTTAATTCCACCCCCTGGAGTTGCATTTACAAAAAGAAAGCCATATCGGGTATGCTGGCTCTGGGAAAGGAGACCCAAGTTCAAACTGGCAGTAAATATCTTAGAACTCTCCGGGAAGGTATTTTGAATCACAGAATTTTATCAGTGGAAACAGCCAAATTATAAAATCTAACTCCCTCATTTACCAATGTGGACATTTTAAAATAAATGCCTTACTAACTGGTCTACCATGTTAGTGACAGATACGAGACCAAAATCCAGGAATGGAATCCACGCTTTTTGTAAGTCCCATAGATTTTTCTTATATTCCCTCAAATAAACATTACTTTAATTATCTGAGTTTTACATTTATAAAATAATTGATTGCTTTTTATATATTTTTGGGGTTTATATATAAATAATAAAAAGAATAGTAACTTTTATAAAGGTTTGCTCATTTATAATGCAGATATGTAACTGACAAACGGTATCGCAAATATCTTGGAAATAGGCTTAGAAGCCCTAAAAACAATTTTGCAGCCTCATCTTTAACCTGTGTCAAAAAAAAATTATTTTTGATTATTCGGGACAATGAAAAAATGTCTCGGCCTTTGATTACCGTTCACAATCAGAAAACAAACAAGTAGGTGATCATAAGAGAAGCCGATGACATTTAATGAAATCTCAATTTTTAAGTTATTAGTCTAACAGATTACAATGAAAATATTTCATGAGCGATTAAAATTTTACATACAACAATTGAAAATGTTGTCTTTATTACCGACGTTCCACTCCTTTAGATATCCTTTTTCTAGAATCAGATGAGACTCTCAGTGTCCAAGCAGGCCTCTAGGACATAAACACATCACAAATCACAGTAGAGTGACCCTCATTTTAAACCTGAGGCTGGCTGTCACGTACAAGACCCTGCTCTAAGGGACAGTCACACCTCTGGCCTTGTGTTTATTTATGCTTCTGTTCTTTATGTTTATTGTCATAAGAGACTGGTTTGTGTCATATTGTCTTTATATCCCCAGCACCTCCTGCCGTGTCGCATATAATAGGTGTTCAACAAAAATGTTAAACACTATATAGAAACAATCACAGTAGCAATACAATTAGAACAAAAAGGTGACCCGGAGAGATTATAAAACTTTGATACATAAAAAAATATATCTTAATACTAGTCAGTCAAAATGAATAGTTTTAATGGAATAGAAAACATATTTTTGTTTAAGATTCATGTGTCTCTTAGGAAACAGCGGTTAAAATGATAGCTAAAGCAAGGCCTTTCATAAAATGTTTATCTTTGACAAAGGATAGAGACACATTTTAGTGAGCAGCAGAAAATTTCAGCTCTTCCCCAAAGCAAACAGTGTTGTTTGGAAGAAAAGGAAAGCATTGATTTTAGTTAATGAATGTTTTTCAGCTTTTTGCAATACAGGGTTCTTAATACCGGAGACGTTTTCTTCATAGCAACAAATGGACTGACCGTGGTCTGGAAAATGCCATCTTCAGGCCTCTCTCTGCGGCCAGCACTCAGCAAATGCAGTCCGGTGTCTGCGGCTGCCAATGCTTGGTCCATTTTTCAAATTAGAATCCAGGCCCTGAAGTGGTGTAGTCAAAACATGACTGACACTGAGTGGTCATTCAGGCAAGGTAGTAAAGGTGATGGGACTAATAACAATTTCGTGGATCGATATCGGTAAGTGCTGATTTTCAGATTCTCCTCTTTAACCAACTTGGGTGCAAGTGCTAATAAGCAGTAAAAGAGACCAAACATGTTCAAGGGAAAAAAAAAAACCATCACTTGCTGTATTATTTTCTCTTGAATCACACGGAGTAGGTCAAACACCTGGTTTTTAAACAAAGTCCTTTCAGTGTGGGTTGCTCTGGGATAATTTGCCCTTCAATGAATGCCAATAAGGAGAAAGTGGATGACTGTGACATTGTTCATTCGATTCGTTTTCTGACTAGGTAATTTTTGAACATCCACATACTCTGTACTTTTTAAGCAATCTACCATCCTTTTTTTTTATTTTTATTTTTAATGTTTATTTAGTTTTGAGAGAGGCAAAGAATGCAAGTGGGTTAGGGGCAGAGAAAGAGGGAGACACAGAATCGGAAGCAGGCTCCAGGCTCTGAGCCATCAGCACAGAGCCCAACGCGGGGCTTGAACTCAAGAGCCTTGAGATCATGACCTGAGCCAAAGTCGGACACTCAACCGACTGAGCCACCTAGGCGCCCCAATCTACTATCCTTTTGATACATCTTTTAGATCTGGTCATTGGGCAGAGACTTAGAGAAATACGTATAGACCTTGTATTTATTTTATAATTATACTAACAATTATGTTCATTTATGCATTGTGCATGTATATATGTAGTTGCTTATTCATTGTTTTCTTTTGATGTTCTAATGTTAGACTTTGTTTTTATGTGTATCCTCTGGATTATGATTAAGAAACTGAACTATGCTAATTATTAAGATAGGCTAACTACTTGAAATTTGAAACCCCAAATTACAATGACTTAAGTAAAATAAAAGGCTATTTCTCACATAGGCAATCCAAAATAATTTCTCGATTGGCTGATGTGTGGCTCTCTTTCTTTTGAGAGAAAAAGAGAGAGAGAGAGAGAGCTGGGGCAGAGGGGCAGAGGGAGAAATATAATCTTTTTTTTTAATGTTATTTATTTTTGAGAGAGAGAAAGAGAGAGAGAGAGAGAGAGAGAGAGAAAGCATGAGCAGGGAGGGGCAGAGAGAAAGGGAGACACAGAATCTGTGCTGTCAGCATGATGTGGGGCTTGAACTCATGAACCTTGAGATCATGACCTGAGACGAAGTAGGATGCTTAACCCACTGAGTTACCTAGGCGCCCCGAGACAGAGAATCTTAAGCAGGCTCCATGCTTCAGAACGGAGCCCAAAATAGGGCTGGATCTCACAACACCGGGATCATGAGTTGAGCCAAAATCAAGAGTTGGACACTTCATCAACTGAGCCACCCAGGTGCTCCTGATGTGTGGGTCTACACGCTTTGTTATTTAGAGAGCCAGGTGAGAGAGTTCTGCCTTCTTCAACACATGGCTTCTAATGCCACCCAAACTTGGATGTCCTAATGTCAAGCTAGCAAAGAAGCAAAAGCAAATGAGTCAACGGGACCCAGCACAGAAGACGAGGTGAAAGTGATAGCAGGGATGGTGGGGAGTTGGAAGGGATTAAGAACCTGTCCTGGAAGTCTTTTTTTTTTTTTTTTAACGTTTATTTATTTTTGAGACAGAGAGAGACAGAGCATGAACGGGGGAGGAACAGAGAGAGAGGGAGACACAGAATCGGAAACAGGCTCCAGGCTCCGAGCCATCAGCCCAGAGCCCGACGCGGGGCTCGAACTCACGGAGAGTGAGATCGTGACCTGAGCTGAAGTCGGACGCTCAACCGACTGAGCCACCCAGGCGCCCCAAGAACCTGTCCTGGGAGTCTTGAAAGGACATGTATGACTCTGTTCACATTCTACCAGCTGTCATGTCAAACCCAAGACCAAGAGAAACTGAAAACTACGTGTTCATCTCTATGCTCATAAAGAAAAGAAAACAGGTTGTAGGGAGCAGCTAGCTGTCTCTTTGGCGCAAGAAGTGGGGTAGAACATGTCGGAATGCTCAGAATTCTATGCAGTCTGCGTTTCCTGTCCATTTGATTTCTTCTTGTTTTATTAACCATTATTACGATTCTTTCTCTCAGGCAAATTTCCCAGAGAAGTTTTTGTTTATTTCTACTTACCTACCAAAAAGTATTTCCTTTAGGTAACATGTTTATGCGCATCACAGAAAAATTTTATATTGAAATCTGTCCCCCACGTTTGATTAATAATAGTGCAAAGTATTCTCCACAGTATATTTGTGAACCAGGATTCCCTCTATCATACTTGATTCGAATCAGTGAATAAACCAAACAGGTATTCCTGTTGTACCAGTGGCTTCGTAATCTATGTAGCTGACATAACCACTTACAGAATTTAAAGCACACCTTCCGAATTTCTTTCGTGTGGCTCCTCCTCCATCTCTAGCTGAGAGTACTAGAAGATAATTTTTTTCACACATAGTTGCAATTATATGAGAAAGTCACCAGTGAAAGTTATTATACATTTGTAAGAGTATTTTGGAGCCTGTTTATAAACCAGAGAGGAAGTATGTAGATTTCATGCATGGAAAGGCATAAATAAAATTCATTTTTAATCATGTAATTGTACTGTCATTTGTTTCCATGTAATTGGTGAAGAATTACATTTATATTCATACCCTGGGTCCACTTTTGGAATAAAGCAAATGTAGTGTGAAAATGTCAGTAACATCCTTTTTGAATTATTGCTTTTAAGTGCTTTATTTTTTGGAGTTTGATGAAGGGTAAGGAAGATCTGGTAGGATAACATCGAGGCCGTAGCCTGAGTTTATAAGGAGGGGGTTAATTAAACAAATAACAAATACTGAAGTATTTATTTCATGTCAGGTCACTGCAATAAGACAATGATAAAAAGTATCACCTTTCAAATTGTTTCAAAAAACAAGAACTGTTTGCGTGCAGGTGTCTGTGTTTTTCTGTGTGCAGAGTCACAAGTAGAGAAGCCACAGAATTTACCTAGTCCATAATATTCCTCTTGTATAGATCAGTTAAGGATCTGCCTTTTTCTTTTTAAAAAAAAAAAATTTAATGTTTTTATTTATTTTGAGACAGAGAGAGACAGAGCATGAACAGGGGAGGGGCAGAGAGAGAGGGAGACACAGAATCCGAAGCAGGCTCCAGGCTCTGAGCGGTCAGCACAGAGCCTGACGCGGGGCTCGAACTCACAGACTGTGAGATCATGACCTGAGTCGAAGTCAGACGCTTAATCGACTGAGCCACCCAGGTGCCCCAGGATCTGCCTTTTTCTGAGTCACAGATTCTTGAGTCTTAAAGAGAGAGAAAAATATAGGTCACAGGATTTAAAAAAAAAAAAAGAATTAATTTAAAGGAAAAGAGAAACAAAGCTAATGCCTTGTATGTTACAGGCATTCCATAAATACTGCTTCGTCTTCTTCTTTTATTATTATTATTATTATTTTTATTTTTATTTTAGGGAGAGGGAGAGTGTGCATGGGGGATGGGTGCAGAGGAAGAGAGAGAATCTCAAGCAGGCGCCATGCTCAGTGCGGGGGGGGGGGGGGGAGGGGGGGAGGGGGGATCAATCCCATCACCTGGGGATCATGATCTGAGCCGAAATCGAGAGTCGGTTGCTCAACTGACTGAATCACTCAGGTGCCTGCCTAGTGCTGCTTTCCTCTTCCTCACCCTCACAGGCACATGGGTAGGCAGAGCCAGAGCTGGGATCTGAACTTGAATTTCTTAATTCCTTATCTAGTATGTTTCTGTTGCGTTTAGTAACAAGCAGCTTTTATTTTAGAAAATTCAGAAAGGCTTAGCACACTTGAATGCAAGTGTTTTCATGGTGTGAGTCTAATCAAAATGATCCCCCCACCACCAGTAAATACATACATACATACATACATGCAAACAACAAAATAGCAACAGTAAGCAGTCCAAAGAGAAACAAAGCAGTAGTAAAACCAGTGCTGGTTCAAAAGGGAGAGGAGCCACATCACAAACGGAATAAATATGTTCTTCCCTTTCTGTGCTTCTTAAAACAGTCGCAACGTCCGCGGTGCTTGATGTTTTCAAGGCAAGTGTCTCATTTCCATTAACAAGGAAACCTCCTAATTCACAAATCTACACAGTGGGTGATGTGTGTTAATAGCACTCTTAGCAACCGATAATGTGGTGCGGTTAATGTATCTCAGCTTGAATTAACTTTACCACAAGCCATTGTTTCCTTTTTATACAGCACAGGATCCTGTGGAAAAATCTCTTAGAATCTCACAAGGGGAATTCAATTAACATCACTCACTACCATACAGCAACATAAAAATGGAGGCGATTTTAACCTTTCTCGCGTTTCCTGCTGATCAATTCAATGCTTTCCATTAGTTTAACCCCGGTTACCATAAACTCATCTTCATTGTTCAGAAAATACCTTTTCACTGACAGGGCAGAGTACCACTGGCAATGGGGAAGCCAGGATAGGCTAAACGGACCAAAAAATTCCCGAATATAATATGTAGGCTTTTCCTTGCTATCACGTTACTTAACATGGTGGATTTTAACCCCAGGATCTTCTCCTACTAGAGTTCACTCAGCCCTACGACTGTCTCTTTGTCATGTAATTCCACTAATTGGAGTATCCTTCACATTGCAAAATCCTAGACTTCTGTTATTAAAAAGTAGTAGGAACTTTAGTTACCAGAAAATCATAACACAGATTTCATTAAAAACACAAATGATCTGTCCTCTCAGAAATAATGTCATAGGCGAGAAAAACACTTCATAGGAGCTAAAAGGCTAAAGTGTCCTTGATAGCTCCCTTCTTCTCCAGTGCCCGTATTCTATCACACGGTGTGTGCCATTAATTTTATTCCTCAAATACTGTTATTTTCTTTTCCCATCCGCATGGTCACTGCCAACTCCTCCAACTGATCTCTCAGAAAACACTTTAGCACTCCTCCCTTGCACTGCAACAAGAATTGTCTTCAAAGTTCAAATTCCCTCATGACATTTGCTTTGTTAAATATTTCCATGGCCACCCAAAACTCTTGGGATTAGAGACCAACATCCTTGCAGCTAAGCTAGCATAGCTTGAGTGTTATGTGTTGTTTATTAGTTCAATCATTTTATTAACGCACGCACAGAAAGCAAGTTCTAGGAGAAGAAGGACGTGGTCTTTATTTGCTGCCACATCATGGACGCTATTAATAAATATCAGCTTAACGAATGAGGAGAAAGGAGGAGTCACGTCATCAATGACGTTTTCCATAGTTGCAAAAGGAGTGGAGAAAATTGTGATTTAGTTCACCAAAGGCATTTACATCTTTGATCATCCAATTCCAACATTTGGGTTATCATGTAGTACTAATTCAACACATTATAAATAAGAGAAAGACAGTGCATGCCCACAAAGTGCCCGCACTGTACTTAGAAAGACAACATTCATATCATCTTCCTAATGATTTTGTATTATTAAATATTTTCACCTCAAAATGACAATGTCATTTAAGCATATAGTACTATTTAATATTCTTCCATATGAAGTGAAGATGGTTTAGCTCCCTGCATTTAAGAAAAAATCCTTTCTTTTTTAATTTTTGTTATTTATATAGAATGAGAAAGAGTGTGAGTGGGGGAGATGGGGAGAGAGAGAGAGAGAGAGAGAGAGAGAGAGAGAGAGAGAATCCCAAACAGGCTCCATGCTAACCACGGAGCCTGATGTGGGGCTCAATCCCAGTACCCTGGGATCATGACCTGAGCCAAAAGCAAATAGTCTGACAACCAACTGAGCCACTCAGGCACCCCCAAAAAGCCACTTTCTTCAAGGCCAAAGCAAATCTTTTTTGCCATGGTAGAATCCAGAGCAGACACATTATTCACGTCAAATCGAATCAGTTTCTTTCAGCTCTTAATAAAATATACTCCTATTGAGTAATATGCTCTGATGAGACCTCCTTACTACACATTAGATCTCATCTCTCCCAAGTATACAATTGTTGTACTTTACTCAGACAATATTCGTGCACTTACTGCCAAGTCTCAAGTATATGTAGGGGTGATGCTGTCTGAATACTAGTGGACATGGGAGTCTTGTTTTACAATCAAGAGCATAGTAGGAAGACTAAGACTGGGCTGAGGAGCCTGAACTCTAGCACTGATGTCACAAATTTCTACCTGGTAGCTTTGTATATGTCATTTGAAATTTTGCCCTTTGGTGTTCTTATATTTACTATAGAGACAGTAGCTCTTGCCTTGACTAAAGGGTGATTATGTAACATGATTTAAATACTATAAAGTTCTCTTTCTCAAATAGTATCCTAAAGACTCTTGGTCCCAGGAGTTGCTCCTAAAGAAAGAAAACCATGGTCAAATACATTCAGAAAATATTTTGTAATCTAAGCCACCATAAGAGTGGTGATATACAGGGGCGCCTGGGTAGCGCAGTCGGTTAAGCGTCCGACTTCAGCCAGGTCACGATCTCGCAGTCCGTGAGTTCGAGCCCCGCGTCGGGCTCTGGGCTGATGGCTTAGAGCCTGGAGCCTGTTTCCGATTCTGTGTCTCCCTCTCTCTCTGCCCCTCCCTCGTTCATGCTCTGTCTCTCTCTGTCCCAAAAATAAATAAACGTTGAAAAAAAAAAAAAAGAGTGGTGATATACAAACAATTCCACATCTTATAATTCAGATAAGTCATGCTTTAAGGAAAACTGTTGGCTTGTATTTAACACAGTGCTTTCCAAATGTTTTTGAACCATGGAAAATTTGTTTTCATATTAGTAAAATGGGTAACGCTATTGTTTGAGGTAATATAACATTAGTTTGTACTTTTGTACAAGGAATACATTGGATCAGATTTCTAAGAAAAAAGGAAAAATAGGAAAACATGAAATGATCACAGTTTTATATATAAGTTTGGCATATATACTATATTAGCCTATGGTATATTATTTTGATAAGAAATACAATAAAATAATTGGTTAAATATATGTATTTCTCACCCTTTGGCTACCAATTTAGGAATATGTCAAACTTTGTGAATATTTGCCACCAGATATAACTAGCTAAAAGATAAAATAAAACGACCTTAAATTTCCTTACCCTTACAAATGTAACACTGGCTCTATTCTATTTTTTTTTTTTCATTCTAAATTTTAACATGAGATTACAAAGACAGATTGAGAAAAAAAAATCACAGCGTGTAAGTGGATAGCTGAAATCTTTTAGCAACATTCTCTATACCTCCAATTAGCCTAAACCATTCAGATGTTTGCTTCTCTTGTACTTTTTAGGTACTATAGAATAATTTATACTTGGGACACATTATATTTCAATTGTTCAAACAGGGTAAGTCATGGTTGCATACATACTCAGCATAAGCTCGTATGGTGAATACCCTTTAGCTTTATTTTTCCATGCTTACTTGGTAACCATTGCATATACTTGCTTATGTTCGGTTCAAATTAAGAACTAAAGGGGCGCTTGGGTGGCTTAGCCAGTTAAACACCTGACTTCGGCTCAGGTCATGATCTCACAGTTGGAGGGTTTGAGTTCCGCATCGGGTTCTCTGCTGTCAGCTCAGAGCCCACTTCGGATCCTCTGTCTCCTTCTCTCTCTGCTCCCTGCCTCTGTCTTTCTCAAAAATAAACTTAAATTTAAAAAAAAAAAAAACTTTAAGAACTAAATATACAATTGTTGAATGGTTGTAGCAGAATAACAATTTTATTTTTCTTAAGCCTTAGAAAATGGTTTAGTTCAGTTTCATTTCCATGCATGCGCTTCCGTCATTATAGATGAGAGAAGTAGCATGAGTTAACGGAACGTGGGACTATAAGTGGTTTAATTTTAATTTTTTTTTTCAACGTTTATTTATTTTTGGGACAGAGAGAGACAGAGCATGAATGGGGGAGGGGCAGAGAGAGAGGGAGACACAGAATCGGAAACAGGCTCCAGGCTCTGAGCCATCAGCCCAGAGCCCGATGCGGGGCTCGAACTCGCCGACCGCGAGATCGTGACCTGGCTGAAGCCGGATGCTTAACCGACTGCGCCACCCAGGCGCCCCATAAGTGGTTTAATTTTAAAGACTGACTTACAGTGGTTTGGATTCCATATCACTTCTCTTTTGTAAAGACCAAACCAACCAAAACAGACGTAAATAATCAGGCCAGAAAATTAGCAAATCTTTCTTTGAGTTTACAGATTATTTTGCCACAATGCATTGCCCTTTGGAGTGGTGGCTCTCACAGTGAGGGCCTCTAACGAGCCAGCTGTTTCATCACCGAGATCAAATGGGAAGTTGTTGGAAATGCAAATATTTGAGCTCCAACCCAGATCTACCGAATCAGAACTTCTGAAAATGGCGCCCAGCAGTCTGTTTCTGCAAGAACTTTGGGCGATTTTGACGACCTGGAGTGTGAGGGTTTGCCGCTCCAGGAACACTTGGCAATGTCCAGAAACATTTTTGTTTGTCACGGCTCGAGAAGGGTTGCTCCTGGCATTTAGTAGAAAAAGGCCGGCGATGCTGCTAACCATCACACAACATACAGGACAATGACAAAAAATAATTACCAACGGGTAATTATCCAGCCCAAAATATCAGCATTGCTGAGAATGAGAAGACTTGCTTTCGATAAATGAATAGGAACCTCTAATACTTAGAGTAAACTAACAGGTTTTAACTAACAGGTCACACATTTCTGTCAGCTAAGTATATCTACATTTTAGAGATTATTCTGTGTTTTCCATAAACTTCATTTATAGGTTGGAGCTCTGTAATGTCTTTGTGAATTAGCACTCAGATAGAGAGACTCAGATATTGGGGGCCTGTTTTGCTGAGGTTCTTTACTACTGTTTCCGAGAACAGAACTTGACACCTTGGAAGTTGTCACTATGGTGTTTCAATTCGGGAAGGCTTACCTTTTATACAGGAACGGTGAAGAAAGGAAATATTTATCCCGAGTGTTGAACTTCGGAGACCGTGCACAACAGGAGATACCTTTTGTGCACAGCCGGCCGGTGTTGGATCATGCAAAACGAATGGTTCTGAGTGGCTAAGGCATGTGTTTTCTTTCATAATAAGACCCAGCCCTTTGTTCATTGATCACTTGATTCGTATAAGCAATTCTTGACTGTACTATGTGCTTACCTTTTTTTGTCCGTTCTGAAAATACAATAAAGGCTCAAAAAGGCAGCAACTTAGTAGGACAAGGGAAAAGAAATAAAAAAAAGATAGAGTGTCACGTGCTGTTTAGAAGTCATTGGTTATTTCACAATAAAAACAACAACGGAAAAAACAAAAACAAGACCAAAAACTAGTATTTCGTAGTCAAGGAACCGTCGTATAATTCCATATAACTCCACGAAGTGTCCTGACTCTCATGTTATCTTGTTTATTTGTGTTTTCCTGTTGAAGACAAACCCACAAGTATCTCTATTCCCTAGAGGCAGTTAAATAGATCATGGTTTTCATCACTGCGGCGTGAAAGAGGATTCTAGACAGAAGAGACAAAAAAGAGAAGGACAGGGCACGCAGGTCAGGAAAAGCTGCAGGGACAGGCACACACACCAGACATTTTCCCGGGACTAACAAGTAAAGCAGATTATCAGCATTTTGCAGAGCATATTGGAGGCAGAGAAGCAATGGTGTCTGTGAGCTTCATGTTAAAAAGACACATCTTCCTGGAAAAAAAAAATGTCTCTCCTGACATCCCACTTGCTGTTCTGTGTGACCTGGCTTGTGCTATTTAATCACTGATATCAGTTTCTTCAGAAAATGTGTGAAAGAATAGTACTAGTTTCGACTTTCCCTAGAGTTACATGCCTAAAGTGAATGCTCAACAAAAAATTATTTTGCTATCATTATTATTAATCTCAGAAACAGAGACTCTAGACTCAATGCCAGGGGCATCATACATTCATTAGATTATTCTAACAGGCTTCAAGTAAAATATTTTTGAATAATTGTGTAACCATTAGCATAGAATGAAAACAGCTATGCTTCATTATATTGATGATATAAAATATTTTTCTTACTCTCACCCTCTGTAATTTCAGAATTTGCAACAATTTAATACAGATTACTTTTAAGGTGAAGACGAAAGTAAATGTGGGAAAATGTCATTTGAATGCATTGGTTTTAAATGCATTTTAAAATCTGGAAGCGCATTAATGGATGTAAATATAAAAAGGTATAGAATAGAAAGGATAGGCTTATATCTTATTTTCACAAATGCTGAAGACAGGCTTTCCAAATTAGCTGACTTTGAATGAATTTGTAAGACCTAGAAAAAGAGAGAGAGAGAGAGAGAGAGAGAAGACATTTAAGTAAATTTAATAGTCAGTGCCCAGACATCAAGGAGAAAGGGCAGAGCACCTTTGCAAAGTTGCATTATGAATTATGGTTTCATAATTCAGAGCAAAGAATACTGAGGATTAGTGCAAGATGAAACGGAAATTATGCCCAGGGTTTTGTGTGCCTTATTAGGAATTATAAATTCCACTGAAATATCAAAGAGCCTTTGTATATTTTAATGCTTCCAGAAGATCTGTCTCGATTGAGGCCTGTAAGACAGAAGCAGGTTAAGAGTGTGGCAGAAACCATGGTGGGAAAAGAAAAGAGACTGAATTAAAACAGTCGCCACAGTGGGGTTAGCATATAAGAACTAAACTAATTACTTCAATTCTTGATTAATCCTCCTCTTACATTCTCTACAGTACTTTTAATGACGAAGCAAACGAGGGACCCTGAGTAGCATCAGGAAGGAATATAATGGAAGGAGAATGGCTTGTGGGCCATTGGGCTAAAGGAGAGAGACAGGGAGTTTAAATTGTGTCTGATATATGAGTTGGCTGTGATACAGCTATTACATGTCTATTAGGCAAGTGGATGGGAGATTGAGGCAGTGTGGAGAGTGGGAAAGCTTTTGGTAGCTAGTGATGATGGAAAAAACACACGTGATGGTAACAATGGACATGAAGGGTCAGCAATGATCTTTTTCAAGGAAAGGACAAAATGTGCCGAGAAAAATGATATGAAGACAAGGTTGGCAGAAGGGCCGAGTTTATATAAGGGTTCTGGAAAGGAAGGGTGAAATGGAGAATTTGAGCTGGATTTGAAATGCTCTAGCGCACCAAAAGACGGTAACAGTTCAGTCCCTTTGGACACGAGACAGTACGTCCCTATGCAGGCCTGTAGCATCTCTGTTTAGCTTATGGCCTGGAGTAGAGATATAGTGTTTAAGAGAGAAGGCCATCAAAGTACCTGCTTAGGTTTAAATACCTAGACTTCCTAGTAGAGTGCCCCCGAGCAAGGGATCAATCTCTAGATTCCTCAGTGGTATCATCTGCAAAATGGTGGTAATAAGATCGCCTATTTCTCTTGGAGGTTGCAAATATATTAATATGTGCGCCACTATGTAGCACATGTATTACACGTAGTGCATAAAATACACAAACAGATGTAGTAAAAATATCATTACGCTTTTATTTCATTCTACTAATGACATAAAAGATTTTCTCGTTCTCTATCTGAATTTATCTGCAATCAAATAACACAGCAGCTGTCCTCTGTTTTGTTTTGTTTTTCAAGTTTACTTATTTGAGAGAGAGAAAGAGAGAGAGAGAGAGAGAGAGCAGAGCAGGGGAGGGGCAGAGACAGAAGGAGAGAGAGACAATCCCAAGGAGACCCTGTGGTGTCCGCATTGAGTCCAACGCGGGGCTCAATCTCATGAACCATGAGTTCATGACCTGGGCTGAAACCAAAAGTCAGACAGTTAACCGACTGAGCCACCCAGGCGCCCTGCAGCCATCCTCTTTTTAATGCCGACTTTTACTTTTTTTGCTGAAGATTGAATTACAAGATCCTTCTCATTCTTTGGAATGCCATAACCATATCATATTTTCATGTATAAGATACAGCAGTAACATTTAAGAATTAGGAAATGGTGCAGTGTTCAGTCCTTCTTAGGATGTTGGCTTTTGGTATTTGTTTGTTTGTTTTGAATTAATAGATGACTAGGTTTTTTTTTTCCACTTAAAGGATTTATACATATCAAACCATATCAATTTATGATTTTTTTCACGAGTTAGTATTTCTTGGATGGTTCTTAAAGTAATCTCAATATCTAAATCTTACAGCACAAAGTCCTAAAAAACATGACTACTTACAGAAGTTTTTAATCTATTTATACTTGTATGTATGACCTCTCTCTGAAAGAGAATATGCACATCTGAAGTCATTTCAACATATTTGATTTGGCATTTGACTTCTGTTACATGGGAGTCATGCATTCTATAAATATTTCCTTAGCTCCTAAAATTTTCCAGGTACTTAGTGAGCATTGGGGTTAAGACAATAATGTAATATGGTACGTGGAATTATAGATTCAATAATATCTATTAAATGAGCCATTAAATGTATCAGTGAAGTAGGCACAATCACCATGGGAGTTCAGTTCGACATGTATTTTTTGAGTACACACTGTATCCCCAGAATCAAATAGCAGGGTCAGTGTCAATAACCAGCTTATTGGTTCTCCAAGAACCATTCTTTATTGCCTTCTCTGGGAAAATTAACATGGGCCTTTTAAACACTTTTTTTCTTTCCCAGATAGTATGACATTGCTCTTTGTCA
The DNA here is from genome assembly GCF_016509475.1 of Prionailurus bengalensis. NCBI lineage: Eukaryota > Metazoa > Chordata > Mammalia > Carnivora > Felidae > Prionailurus > Prionailurus bengalensis. The sequence goes on along the minus strand of NC_057344.1, from coordinate 183,088,169 downwards.
GTACTGGGTGCTCAAGACATTTGCAAGATGAAGGGGTTTTCCATATTTATTTCACTGTGCTCCTTTAATTATTATTATTATTATTATTATTATTACTATTACTATTATCATTATTTAGTTGATTTATTTATTTTGAGATAGAGCAAGAACAGGGGAGGGGCAGAGTGACAGAAAGAATCCCAATCAGGCTCCACGCTCAGTATGGAGCCTGATGTGGGGCTTGAACCCATGACCCCATGATCATGACCTGTGCCGAAACCAAGAGTCTGACCCTTAACCGAGCCACCAGGGCACCCCTCCAGTGTGCTCCTTTCAGCAGATTCCTTAAATATACCCAGTGCCTCGTCTTACAGTGGGGAACTTTTCTGGCACCGAGCTCTTAGAGCATGTACCTTCTTTAGCACCTAGATTCTGTGGTCCACAGAAATGAACATGCTTCCCAGGCGCTCCTTCTCCTGCTACTTTAGAAGGCAGATTTACAGCAAGTCCCATTGGTGCAATGCCAGTGGGGCTTCTCTGCCTTTCAGTGAGCCATGTTCATTTCCTCTCGAGCAAGGTCTAGATCACAGAACTTGGGGCAGTGGCTGCTCCTTGCACCAGCGATGCCTCTATTATCTAGAATTCTCTTTTAACTCTTACTGACAAGGCCTCATTACTTTCAGTCTCTTGTTATGAGTACTATTATTTATATTAAACTTCTTATTTTCAAATTACTGTGTAGTTTGCACCTGACAGATACAGGTTCCAAATCTAAGCTGGGGATGTTTTGGGAAGTTTTCCCGTAAGAGGCAACTTCTCAGTGGAATTTTGGATATTGGGTAGATACTAGCTAGAAGGATAAAGGGAAGAGGGATGGGCATTTCAGGCAGAGGCAACTAGCAGATAGAATAGGAAGATATTGGGGTCACTGTCGTCCATAGTGTGATCCCTAGACTAGAAGCAATCGTATCACTTGGGAAGTGAAGAGGAATCCAAATAGTCAAGATTTACTGAATCAGAAACTCTGAGGGTTGGCCCAGCATTTTTTGTTTTAACAGGTCCTTCAGGCGATCCTTATGCACACTAAGGCTGGAGAACAACTAGTCCGACTGGTGACAATTTCGGTGTGATACTTGTTATAATGATGGATGAGGGTGCTATCCCCAGGTCAAGAATAAATAATATTTTAATAAGTAACTTGTGTGTCTAGGTCCCTGAAATTTGATACTATTGCTACAATAATAATAATAATAATAAAATCAAACACAAAATAAGCAAACAGAAAAACAAATGGGAGCATGTAAAAAAAAGGAAATAAAATAACCTGAATTTTTTAAAAAGCAGCGTTTTGCTGTTGGGTCTCTCTCATCTTTTTCTTAATTTGTGTGTGTGTGTGTGTGTGTGTGTGTGTGTGTGCAATTTATTCTCCAGTTAGCAAACCTACAGTGTATGCAGTGTGCTCTTGGCTTCTGGAGTAGATTCCTGGGATTCATCACTTACAAGAGCAGCATTGTTTAATCAGAAACTGTCAGCCTTTGGGGCGCCTGGGTGGATTGGTTGGTTGAGCATCTGTCTCTTGATTTTGGCTCATGTCATGATCTTGTGGTTTGTGGGATTGAGCTCCACATCAAGTTCTGTGCTGTCAGTGTAAAGCCAGCTTGGGATGACTTCTCTCCCTCTCTCTCTCTCTCTCTCTCTCTCTCAAAATAAATAAATCAACTTAAAAAAACACTATCAGCCTTTAAAATACTAAGTCTTTAATACTATGTATTTCAGTTCTTCTAATAACACCATCCATTGGCCCACAGAGGATTAAACTTCATATTAAAATAAAACAAAAACAAAACATTATTGTCTTTCAACTTACACAACCCGCATATATCAATGTGACAATGTGCAGAATCTAGTATTAGGAACTTCTCCACTAACAAGGTTTTGATCATTTAATTGATTTTCTTAGTGGCCTACAGTCATTTAATAGAACTCTTATTATTGTAGAGTGGTAACCAGGATGTGTTTTAAGGTCATCTTATTCATGTGAATAAAATGTGAAAAATATTTCCATTAATTAGAGTGCTATGTGCTTCTTCTCAAGGTTAATTGTTTCCTTTGATCTCCAGTTAAAATTTATTATTCTTAAACTCAGAGATTAGCAAAATGAGAGACAGAGGACGCATTCAATATCTGGAATGATCTGATTGGAGGCTTTGGTTCTTTTTAAAGGTTTAACAAAGAGATTTCAAAAATTAGCTCAAAATGATAAAAAACAATTATGATGAATTATATGATAGTCTCACTCCTAAATGTTCTGTTTTTACTTTGTTATTTGTTATTTTGATTTTTCTAAATGTTTAAAAATTTTTTTTAATGTTTATTTATTTTTGAGAGAGAGAGACAGAGGCAGAGAGAGAGAGAAAGCGCTCAAGAGGGGAAGGGCCAGAGAGAGAATGAGACACAGAATCCGAAGCAGGCTCCAGGCTCCGAGCTGTCAGCACAGAGCCTGATGCGGGGCTCAAAATCACAAACCACAGGATCATGACCTGAGCCAAAGTGTGCTTAATTGACTGAGCCACCCAGGCCCCCCCTAAATGTTCTATTTTTAAATGCAAGCCAGAATATATTTGATAAGGAGAAATAAAGAGAACATTGTTTCATTTTTCATTTAAGTTAAATTTAGAGCAATTTAGGAAGAATATGTGTTTTCCCACCATTTGCTGGGTGAAAATGATTATTATAACAAGACACAGTCCCGGGGCACCTGAGTGGCTCAGTAGGTTAAGCATCCGACTTCATTTCTGCTTGGGTCATAAACTCATGGTTCCTGGGTTTCAGCCCCGCATTAGGCTCTAGGCTGACACTGAAGAACCTGCTTGGGATTTTCTCTCTCTCTCTCTCTCTCTCTCTCTCAAAATAACTAAATAAATAAAAAAAATTAAATATATATATATATATATATATATATATATATATATTAAAAAAGAAACAAACAAGACACTGTCCAGATAAAGTTTTCATGGACTGTTTTAAAACATATGTGCTCCTGGCTTATGGGGAAGCATGGGTGGATATTAAGTTGTCCTGACACCAAAATGTGATACTCCAGTAAGGATTAAAGTGTAACTGAACCAAAAATGCTGATTACAAGCTATTACTTAAAACTATTGGAACATAAATAAAAAATAAATAAATAAATAAATAAAACTACTGTATTTTTTTTAATGCCAAATCTATTATTCATTACAGTTCTGGAAATTTTCTTCTTTAAAATAGTATGTCTTGCTAAGATTTATTACAGAAAGATTACCTGCTAATTTTCACTATTTCTGTATTTGTCTCATATATGTATGAGGATGCACACTCTCATGTGTGCACACACCCCAGTTTTTCCCCTTTTGGAGCTGAAGCACTTTCATTCTTTATGAAGCAGCTATGGGAGACTCTATCTACTAGAAAATGGCAGATCAGGAGCTAAATTTCAAAAGAGGGTATCTTGTATGGTAGAACTACGAGGTTATTAAAAGATCTTAAGACTTCTAGTTAACAGCCTAAAGCTTTGATATGAGTACAATAGAAAGAGTAGTCTTTTGTTCCTGTAAGTGGAATTTGGGATATATCACTAATTCAATGAGTTGAACCAAAGAAAACAAAGAATTTGAGAAACAGGTGACTACAGTTTTCCTTTTAAAAGCACACAGGCATGGAAAACCTCTGATGGGCGATCGACGCTCACATAAAATCAATCTTGGGCTCACATTCCTATAAAGAGCCATAATGGGGAGCCCGGCCAGAAAGCAGATGATGAATCATTAGCCACTTGGTTGTGTCATCGTTATCTCTGCCAGCCACCAGAAAGGCTTTGAGTAAATCACACCGATCAAAATCTGTACCCTGGGAACATGATATCAAGAGCCGTAACAGTGCAACGTAGGTCACCATTTTATAAATATTTGGTCAGATAATATCAAATAAAAGCCATCTCTCTGGGGCCCTTTGACTAGGTAATAAAAACAAACAGAACCAACTGGAAGCTATTCTCAAAGTCACAGTGTCACTGCTGCAAAAGGGTGCTGAGCCAGTTGCGTTTTACATTTCTGTGGTGTGAAATTCAGAACTCAAACAAAAATACTGAGACTGAATCACAGTGCACCTGTTACACAAAGTCAAAGTTGTTTTGAGAAACCTTATAGTCCTTAAGCACTGGAAATATTAGGCCTATGCACAAAGGGAGAGAAGCAACAGAGTGGAACACTACTTCTCACTCTGCCTTGTCACTGTGATATCTATTTTGTATGTTTTGCCAAATCCATGAACCACTTTGTAATTTTGGCCATACATGCTCGCTACCTTTTTTCATCCTGGATATTTTTGATGGACCACTTTTTGACTTAACATTAATATATCTAAAAGGGAAACTTGATGATAGGACCACGAGAAGAAAGCTAGTATCACTTAACGGAAGTTACTGCTCATGGCTCTGATCCTGAGATTTGCTGTAGCTGTTAACACAGACAAGCTATTTATCATGTAATTGACGCACTAATACTAATTAACTAACATGACTTTTTCCTTCATGGAGCTAGACAAATTGACAAGGAATCAAAGCTCAAGCCTATTTATGAGATTGCAAGATTTCAGAAAACAAGTGACAAATAGAAGACCAAAAATTATTCTGGTAAGAATAGATAAATTATGAAGTGAAAATTGGAGAGCAGAAGTTAGACTTTTCAACAACAGCAGTGGATCTAGGAGATGATGGAGCAATGCCTCTTTAATAAAAAGGAAAACATTGTCACTCTAGTGTTCTATACCTAGCCAAACTCTTAATCACAAATTCAGATAGTAAAACATTTTCAAATACACAAGGGCTCACAAATTATCTAACATCATTCTTGGAAAGGAAAGGAAAGGAAAGGAAAGGAAAGGAAAGGAAAGGAAAGGAAAGAAAAGAAGAAAGAAAGAAAGAAAGAAAGAAAGAAAGAAAGAAAGAAAGAAAGAAAGAAAGAAAGAAAATAGGATCTAGGTACCAAGATTTCCTACACTAAAAAGCAAGAAAGTCCAGGATGTAAAATTTGCATTTAAGTCCATATAGTTCAGATTAAACCAGGAGAATAGAATATGGTGAGAGAAAACCCACAGGAAGAGAAAACAAGCATTAATAAATGAATAAATACATAGATTATCTCATATATTCAATAATTGAAAATTAAATATTGAATACAGAAATATAATTGAATACATAAATTGGTATACTGAAACAAGGAATAATTCTTTTGAATTCAAGCAAATGATTTTATTTTATTTTTTTCAAACCAATGATCTTAAAAAGCAAATCATAGCACCATATGCAGAAAAAAGATTATGTAGTGGAAAAGCAATCATCAAAGATTATTTGAACTCACACATTGGTAAGAATGAATGTATATTAAATTCAAATTGGGATATGTCAACATTTGAAGACATGACAAAAGAAGAGAGATAGGGGTGGGTGAGTGGTTTGGTCTGTTAAGCGTCTGACTCTAGGTTTCAGCTCAGGTCACCATCTCATGGTTCATGAGATCGAGCCCCACATGGGCTCCATGCTGACAGTGTGGAGCCTGCTTAGGATTCTCTCTCTCCCTCTCTCTCTGTCCCCTGACCCTGCTCTCTCTCTCAAAATGAATAAATCAATCAGACTTAAGAAAAGAGAGGAGAGTGATAATGTAAGATAGTTATGTCATACATTAGTAGGTGATGAAATAAATAGGAAGATCTAAATAGTTGATTTCAAAAATCAAAGCAGAGATGTTATTTGAAAGTAACTAGTAACAACCAAAGGAAATGAACTTTGTTGTCCAGGGTGAGATTAGGTTGAGCTGGGAGATATTAAGGAGAAAATATCTCAAACATTCATGTATTTTTCTTTGACAAAAATACAATTCAGTTACAAACAAAAGAAAATTCCAATAGTAAGGAAATCAATGTTAACATACACTTCTGCCCCACCTGTGATAGGTGTATGGTCTGCAAATCAGTAATCTCAGGTCTTTGTGATAACTCTCAGTAAAGATGGAAAATCATTAATTACCAAGAAGAGGTATCCTTTATCTTTTAGATACATGGAATCTAAGATACCTGTCAATACTAATAAAACTAGAATGAGCCAGTGAACTTAAAAGATAAGGTGTATTATGGGGCGCCTGGGTGGCGCAGTCGGTTAAGTGTCCGACTTCAGCCAGGTCACGATTTCGCAGTCCGTGAGTTCGAGCCCCGCGTCAGGCTCTGGGCTGATGGCTCAGAGCCTGGAGCCTGTTTCCGATTCTGTGTCTCCCTCTCTCTCTGCCCCTCCCCCGTTCATGCTCTGTCTCTCTCTGTCCCCAAAATAAATAAACGTTGAAAAAAAAATTAAAAAAAAAGATAGGGTGTATTTTAATTAGAGTTTATCTCTAACACAACACATATTCTTTTTAAAATTTTTTTTTAACGTTTATTTATTTTTGAGACAGAGAGAGACAGAGCATGAACGGGGGAGGGTCGAGAGAGAGGGAGACACAGAATCAGAAACAGGCTCCAGGCTCTGATAGGTCAGCACAGAGCCCAACGCGGGGCTCGAACTCATGGACCGCGATATCATGACCTGAGCAGAAGTCGGACGCTTAACCGACTGAGCCACCCAGGCGCCCCTACACAACACATATTCTAATTGGATATACATAGTATGTTATATATATTAGAAAATATGCATATATATAATCTTCCCTAACAGACTCTGAAATACTTGAGGGAAAGGATTTTGCATTCATCTCCGATTCTGTGGTGCCTGGAAAATAGCAAGTATTCAATGCATGCTTCTTATTCTTTTTTTTTTTTTTTTCAAATTTTTTTTTTCAACGTTTATTTATTTTTGGGACAGAGAGAGACAGAGCATGAACGGGGGAGGGGCAGAGAGAGAGGGAGACACAGAATCGGAAACAGGCTCCAGGCTCTGAGCCATCAGCCCAGAGCCTGACGCGGGGCTCGAACTCACGGACCGCGAGATCGTGACCTGGCTGAAGTCGGACGCTTAACCGACTGCGCCACCCAGGCGCCCCTCATGCTTCTTATTCTTATTAAAGAATTTCACAACTGGGGCACCTGGGTGGCTCAGTCGATTAAGCATACTCTTGATCTTAGCTCAGGTCTTGATCTCAGGGTCGTGAGTTCAAGTCCCACATTGGGCTCAGTGCTGGGAGTGAAGTCCACTTTTTATTTTTTTTCTTCAAAACTTGTGTCTGAACTATTTGGTAAGATTTAAGACCTTTTTTTTTTTTTTTTTCCACAAACCTCAGAGTTTAGATCACAAATCTCGGACATAGCTTCCTCTTCCACTTAATGAAAAAGAAAACTAACATTTCCTGAGACGTACCAGGAAGCAAGTATGCTCCCTGAGCATGAATTCAGGTATTGGTCAGAGCCGTATTATGGGAGAGGTCCAAGTATTCCCCTTTATACACATGAGGGAAACTGACACCTTTTCTGAAGTTGCACCGTTAGGATTTGAGATTTAAAGCCAAGTCCATCTGACTTCAAAGTTCAGGTGTCTTTTCCAAACCACAAAAATCATAAAAAGGAAGACAAACATTGTAACTCAGAGAAGGACTCAATCTGTTGTAAGACACTATCAAGTCTATAGAAGTTTCTATATTCTGGATCTTTACTTTCCCTCCTTGTACAAAAAAGAGCAAGGTGGGAGACTTGCAATGGGTTGAAAGATTTGAACGATTTGAAAGTATTTAAGTTTTGGAAAGCAGTGGGAGCCTATTCAATAAATGGTAATATCACTTGCATGATTTCGTACCACAAAATTAACAAAATTTTCGAGTTTAAAAAATACAACAGACACTTATTTTCAAATATCTTATAATTATACTGGAAGGACTTTTGCTAGAATATGTTACAACTTGAATAAACATAGCAGTAATCTGGAGAATTAATTATAAACTCTCTGCAGTACAACAATTTCGAGCTACATTTCAGACCATCCTTTTCAGTGAGTGTCTTGTTTGTTTGCTGTATTTCTCCTCATGGGCTACTTTGGGAGAATTATTCCTTAAAGAATATATCATAGATTTATTCAGAAGCACTTCATATTTTTAGCATAACTATGCCAAAACGTGCACCCTGGAAGATGAACATTTGCTAGCATAGCAAGCATGTAAGACTGCGGAACATTTCAAGGCTTTCTGCTCTGTAACAATAAGTGCCCTTTCTTCACTCTGTGGGATCTGGTTCCAGAACTTAACACTAGTTCTCAAACTGGAAACCTCATTGGACTGAGCAGAAAAAATTCTGAAGGATCATAGCAACAACGGCAAAATATCCAAAGACTGAAACCCAGAACTAACTTAAGCAATCAGAAAAGCTTTGCAAAGTCTCTTTATCCTAGTGTTTACTTTTAAATCGAGAATTAAATGTATAATATGGTGGATATATGTAAGATAAATGTTTGCTTCGGCATTATATACTAGAATAATAAGTTGTGATATCTGATTAGCCCTACAGAGAATTAAAGGCAAAAAGTAATAGGGATATGGGGTTATAAAAGTAATGATTTAGCTGATGGAACAATAAAATCTTGTTCATTTAGGATGCCTGGGTGACTCAGTCGGTTAAGCATTTGACTTCAGCTCACATCATGATCTCATGGTTCGTGGGTTCAAGCCTCGCATTGGGCTCTGTGCTGACAGGTCAGACCCTGGAGCCTGCTTCAGAGTCTGTGTTTCCCTCTCGCTCTGCCCCTCTCCTGCTCACGCTCTGTCTCTCTCTCTCTCTCAAAAATGAATAAACACTGAAAAAAAAGTCTTATGCTGGCAATTTTAGGAAAATCAGTAAAGGCCACCCTAACTAAAAGTCTATATCTATGTTGTAAGAATAGCAAAATCTTTATTTTGTAAGATATCTATCCAGGTGCATATTTATGTGAATTCCTAAAAAAAGAATCAGAGTGTTTTGGTACTCAGAATAGTTTAGTTTTGTTTTATTGATTGTAGAAAGTTAACACAATATATATGACTTATATATTATTATTTGCAGAGTTTGACTCAACATCTTATCATCAACATATTTTAAAATTTCAGAAGCTAAACACACAGGTAGTCTCAAAAGCAGAATTCTGACATTTTAGTTACCGATAGGTTTCACGTATGAGCAAATCTGCCCAGAGGAAATGTGAAAGGTTGCAGAAAATACTGTATGAAAAACTGGCAAACTTAAAAGCATGTATAAGGAAAGCAAGACACATATATGATAATTGATGCACGTGGAAATATGCAAGGGGTATTCATAGATTGAAAGAAATTAAATTGGAGTTATAGTACTTGGGAGAAACCTCAGAGACCATAGAGAAAGTCCTTCAGTTTCCTGCTGGAAGAAACTGAACGTCAGAGGTTTTTCAAGACCTGACGGCTATGGTTCTAAGGCAAACCGATGTTGGGAGATTACCAGAGTCATTATCAAAATCACCTAGTCCTGTTTACACGACCAGAGATACCCTCTGTTTCTCACTTTCCTAGAACAATAACTCAAAAGGGAAAGGTAAAATCAGTAAATGTTTCCCACTTGCTACCTAATTTACTTGTTTTATTTGTCCTAAAATCAACTTAAGCTTAATATTGTGATGGCCAGGAGCCCAATTAACTTCCTTACAAGTTCTTGACAGCTGCTAAGAGTACTTATGATCCAGAATATATAGTAGTCCCCCCTTGCTGATGCAGGGTATGTTATAATACCCCCAATGAAGGCCCGAAACTGGGGATGGTACCAAACACGATCCATTCCATGTGTATTGCTATCCACACAACCCTACATATGTTTAATTTATACGTGCAAAAGTTGAATTTGTAAACAAGGCACAGTGAGATATTAACAGCAATAACTAATAAGCAATCAATTGTAATAATATGCTGTAATAAAAGTCATGTGCATAAGGTCTTTCTCGCTCAAAATACCTTCTCCTACTGTACTCACTCCTCTTCGTGTGATCATGTGAGATGATACAATGCCTACATGAGGAGATAAGGTGAGTCAATGGCGTAGGCAGTAGGAGGTAACATCTAGCTACTCCTGACCTTCTGACCATACAACAGAAGGAGGGTCATCTGCTTCTGACCAGGACTGAGCAGAGTGACACAAAGCACGGGTAAGCGGGGACTACTTCATAACCTTTACATATACGTTGGCGTAGGTGTTTATACATTGTCAATGTTATAATAGTATACGCGTTCTAAAATCTTGACCACAGAATAGCCCCCTTTTCTACTGACTTTGTTGCCTGGCATTCCATTACCGAAAGTCATGTTTTGTTGTTTATTTTCTGTCTGTCTGCCTGTCTCTCTCTCTCTCTCTCTCTCTCTCTCTCTCTCTCTACTTTCAACAGTAAATAGTTCTCAAATACTGCTTATGCTGTAGCCGCTGTGAGAGCCATGGGGATACTAACTAAAAATCACGATATAGTAAAAATATCAGTAACTAGTTTTGCAGCCTCGGAAAAGTGACTTAAGCTCATTCATCCCACATGTCTGTAAAATCAGAGGTTATGAGATGCATGTGAGATTAGGAAAATAATCACTATTGGGATGTCTTTTCAATCAGAAGATGTAAAGGATAAGATAGACAGAGGGGTTCAGGTGACACAAATAGAGATGCACCATATTCATTTTAAGGGGAAACCGTTTTGTGACAGTTGTTTTCAATTACTGTTGTGGAAGATGTACACATTATACTACATACCTTTCTTTATATTACATACCTTTCAGAATTATTTACTCCAAGGCCGCTAATTGAAATCAAGACCTTGAAGAAAAGATAGTTGAAGTGTGAAGGAGGAGGGATTATGAATTCAGAGAGGCAATATGATGAAAGTAGATATCTATCAGAAAGATGGAGAGAAAGAGAGGGAGAGAGGGAGAAAGAGAGAGAGAGAGAGAGAGAGAGAGAGAGAGAGAGAGAGAGAGAAATTACTGATAAAGGAGAGTTGGGTCCAGGAAAAAATGGAAGAAGGGGAGAAACATAAAATCTGTTTAGGTGACAATACTGTCTTTAAATATGAATAACTGTAAATTTTGAGTCTATGATTTTAATTATATGTGAAGTTTAAATAACTTTCAGTTTTATGTCAAGACGATCAGCTTATGCATACTGTCTATTGTGGATGCTGTGCTGCCCAGATAACCATCTTCAGTTTTAGAGGATTTATTCCCTCAGTTCCTGGGAAGGACTGTCGGCTGACACTTTTTCCCTGTGAGCTCACTTTGGCAATTGCCTCTCCTGAAAACGATCACCTTAAGAAGGACAAACTGGTTCCTGGAAAGGTCAACTAATGACAGACAGAAGCTTGGGTATAAAGACAAGGCTTCTTTGTCAATTTAGGAAACTTCTGAAGGGTCGTTTCCTCTTTAGCATATCCCATTGGATCAGCTAAAGTGTTTTCTTTTTCTTTTTTTTTTCTTTTTATTATTATTTTTTTTAATGACTGTCATAGGCCAACTTCTTCTCAACTTCTACACCAACTAAATTCCGCCATACTAACCTCCATTTCCAAGACTGTTGTTCGGGATCCTAATCTATAACAATGGCCTTCCTTTACCATATTTTGTTACATGATATTCTCTGGATTACTTTTGGATAAGCAGTTTATTTATTAAACCAATGCGTATGTAATCTATTTTATCTTCATGCACAGAACCACACAGATCCTTAGAGAAAAAACAAAAACAAAAAACAGATTCACTATATTGGAAAAGTGAAATAATGAAAACTCCATATTGATTCTCAAGATATTGGAAAAGACCAAATATAGTTAAATAAGAAAGAAGAGGTAATATGGTGGAAAAGCCATCTACACATGATTAGATAAAGAGAATAACACTTCAACAGCATATACAGACTTGTATGCTTTTTCCTTTTGTTCAAAAATACTGTTAATCACTTCATGCATGCTGTTTACAGACACAATACAATACTCCAAAAGGATAAAATTAAAACATTGTTTTTTCTATTATGAAGGAAATATGCAAAGAAAAGTAAGATAATTAACACCCTGAGCTTTTACAAAGTCAGTTTACATTTGTTGATAAAAATTGCCTTCTATTTCATTTTGATTTAGTTTTACTCTTGGGATTACGTATTGTCCGGATTTATCTTAATGTTTATACTATTGACACTTTGTAAACTCTTCTACAACTTCTAGATATTCCAAAGTACTGAGACAAATATCATAAGGACCATATTATAATTTAATTTTCAAAAGGATTCTCTTGTTTAGATCTCTCTGAATCATAACTAATGATTTATGTCCCTATGCCTTGCTTTCAAAGCTCAACAAATAAACTTGCCACAAATGAAGAAAGCGTTCATTGGTAATAGGATAAACTCAGATACATGTGTACAAGCATGAGAAACACGAGTAAGTGTTTGATTACAAAAGTGATACTTAGAGTTCTATATTTCTATTTAGTTGTACCGAGCAGTAAGAATCATGAGTGATGTCATTTATTTCAAAGGCTGACCAGATATGTCGGACAGAGCTTGGATACAAAATCTAATCTAATCTATCTTCTTTTCTTCTTAAGGATAATTCAAAAATAAAAACCTCAAGAGAATTAATGGTAAATTGTTGATGCTTTTAGAATTCATAAGTTAGGAAAACTAGAAAATGATTAACAACTTGGAAGTAAGAGGCTTAAAAGAAAGGACACACTTACTAAATCTCAAAGAAATGTTCAACTTGTAACTGGTAAATGTACTCAGATGAACGTGAATTACTGCACATTTTTCAGTTACACCATAAAGTCTAGAGATCTAAAAGTGAATTAGGTTACATTCTATAGTCTTGGCAGTGTAACAATAAACCAGAACTCTTTCAGAAGGGATTTTAATTGAGGATTTTATCTTAATTATGAAAGGGGACATCTAAGAAGTAGTTTAAGCCTTAAAGCAAAAGAATTTACCAGGAAACAGTTCAGATTCTGGCTAAAGGCGATTAACCTGAATAAAATCCATTTTATTTAGGAGTACAAGTACCTAAAATTGAAGAGGTAAGGAAGCGAGCATCATCTCCCTTTGAATATATAAAAATGTCCAATCTATAAATGAGTTGGAAAAGCTTTTCAGTTTCTGTAGAAAAATTGTGCTTAAAAAAAGCTTAGTTAGCTGTCATATTAAGCAAAAATATCTATAGTTCAAAGATGCTACTTTCACATGGTTGGTTAATATAGTAAAAGCTTCTTTGCATTTCTGAACTACACTTTTGAAGTGTTTCGGCTGCTGATAATTTTTTTTTCTTTTGGAAATTAATCATACTGAATGCAGATATGCACAGCCACTAACACTTTTAATATTGATTTATATTTAGCATATATCAATGCTAAATTGGTATATGAGGCATATTGATGTGCATGACACAAATATTGACTACCATTTTGTAGCAAGTAAGAAAAATTAGCATGGTCATTCATTACGTTTGTTTTCTTTTAATTCTCACATCGTGTTATGCATATTATTGACTGTATTCACATTCTAAAAATATATCATTGAATTAAAAAAAAACTCACATAAACTTGCAAATGGAAATACTTTTGATGAAGTTGAAAGACCTTATTTAAAAAGAAATTAAATAAATAAACCAGGAGAAAACACTTTTCAAATTAGTGTATCTGTTGACTTCCCAAGGTGTCACTGGAGCCCTTGAATCTTAAATCAATGTGACTTTCCAATCCTTTGTGTTCAATCATTTATCATTTGAGTACATATTTATTTAGCATTTTATATGTTCCAAGTCACAAGGCTAGGTACTGGTGACGTTATCTGAAACAAGGCAGAAACTAACTGTTCCTATTTTGTGAGCAAATACAAACACAGTCTACCTGCAGAAGTTAAAGTAAAACAAGGAAGTATAGCTTAATGAAGAATGTGATACCTCGTGTAACACAGACTAGAGGAACACATAGCAGGAACATCCAACCTAATATAGAAAAGGCCACAAAAGATTTATCAAAAGAAAAACATCAAAGTTATTCAGGCCAAAAAGATTTGCATTGTTCTTCAAGGCAAGCGTGTGGTGATAATAATATTATCTATAATATATAATATCCCCAAAATAATCTTATTTATCATTTACACAGCTAGTAGAAGTAGTAAGAAAGCACGGAGGGGGCAGATTTCTGTTTCAAAGGCTTGAGCCAGAACGGGGATACCTATCTATATGTTCATTCATTCAGCACCTGGTCACATGGTTAAACCAAGATGGAGTAAGGACTAAGAAATATATTGCATGGCTGGAAAACTAACCGTATTTTGAGTGATAAATCTGTACTATGGAAGAAGTTAATAAATGTTGGTGGACAACTACCTATCTCAAGGTATCTCAGGTATAGGGCATTAGGGTGCAGGTAATAGGAAGAGAGGTTAGAAAAGGAATGTTAAAATATAGCAATTTAGCATCTGTTAGTGCTTTACTCAAAATAAAATAATGAATATGAAGCATGTATGCTCAGAGAAAGAGTATTGAGAAAAGTAGAAGAAACATAAAAATTAAAAAAAATGATCTGAAATGTCTACAAAGTTTCAAAGAAGCATAATGAAGAGGGGTGCCTGGGTGGCTCAGTCAGTTAAGCCTCTGACTTCGGCTCTGGTCATTATCTCGTGGTTTGTGAGTTCGAGCCCTGTGTCGGGATCTGTGCCCACAGCTCAGAGCCTGGAGCCTGCTTCGGATTCTGTCTCCTTCTGTCTCTGCCCCTCCCCCACTCGCGCTCTGTCTCTCTCTTCCTGTCAAAAATAAATAAAGGTAAAAAAATAAAATAAAAAATTTAAAGAAGCATACTGAAGAGCTAAAAGGAAAGTCATCTTTTGAGTTGTTTATGTAAACAGAGCAAGGAAACATGTTTTTAAAAAAAACTGAGATATTCAGGGCTTAAGAACCTGGCTCTGATTAATTAGACATACATGAAACAAATGACAGAAAATTTGGGTGGGAGTTGGTCCGTCCCGCTGATCGTAAGTTAGAATCCAGTCCATTCACATCAAAGCAAACCATTTGTATATTGACCAGTGTAGATACAAAGCCAAATGGAAGCACTGGGTAAATTTCCCAGGAAGATGAAGTAGCCAGTAGGCACAGGGCTTGTATTTAGGACAGTAAGCTGTGCAGTCAAGTTTTACAGGTTTATTCCCAATGGCCAATAGTTAAATGTTCCAGAAACAACAGCTCATGGGTTTTTTTTGTTTGTTTGTTTGTTTCTTTTTTTTTAAATTTATTTATTTATTTTGACAGAAAGAGAGAGAGATCCAGAGATCCAATGGGGGAGGGGCAGAAAGGGAGGGGGATAAAAGATCCAAAGCAGGCTTTGTGCTGAAGTCAGAGAGCCCGATTTGGGGCTTGTACTCACGGACCGTGAGATCATGACCTGAGCCAAAGCCGGATGTTTAACTGACTAAGCCACCCAGTCCCCCATGTTTTGTTTTGTTTTGTTTTTAATGTTTATTTATTTATTTTGAGAGAGAGAGAGAGAGAGAGAGAGATAGTTGGGCAGGAGTAAAGAGAGAAAGGTGCCGAGAGAATCCCAAGCAGCCTCTATGCCCAGAGAGGTGCTTGATGTGGGGCTCGAACTCATGAACCATGAGGTCATGACCTGAGCCGAAACCGAGAGTCAAACGCTTAAATGACTCAGCCACCCAGGTGCCCCACAACAGTTCATGTTTTATAAAAAGGTATCAATTCCTGAGGAGAGAGCAATCATGTATGGTGGATCTAAGCAAAAAGGGGGTCATCTTTAGAGTATTTATACCAAATACCAGGAATTTTTAATGGCAACATGTTGAACTAAAGATCAAAAGGGGAGGTGAAATATATGGCAGAAAGATACCTGGATTTATTCAAAAACCTGCAAACTGAGAAAAGAATAATAGGAAAAGTAGGAAGTGTCCTTAATGTGTCAGTTTCTCTTGGATCCCAAATATCCTTAATCGGGAAGACAGGACAGGCCTTTGTTTCCCTTGCCCCCATGAGCACAACTGCCCAGGACTCGTTCACGTTTCTGCTGCTTCTCACACCGGCTCCTGAGAAGAGCCTTGCTGTCTCCAGCTTTCCAGGTCCTTCCCTAAGAAGGCAGGTCAGATCAGAGAAAGAAAGAGAGAGAGAGAGAAAAGGAAAGATGCCAAATTTGACAAGTCTTTCATTTTAACCTTAGTTTTAATTATATAGTTATATTACTACTGTTACTATAGTTACTAATATAACTATAGTTATGTTACTATGTATCACATATACATATATACATATGTATATGTGCCTGAGTTACTTCCTCCCTGGTAAGCTCCACGAAAACGATATTAATACCCCTGTTTTCTTCATTGTACTAGGCACAGTAAATGTTAATTTAATTGAGTAAACTATACAATCGGGCCATCAAATATATTCTCTGCTCGTGAAGATGATAATCTCTAGAGCAAAATAGAAGCATCAGTAAAATTTGCTTAGGATCTATGCGACATAAGTGATGATTTAAAGTTAACACAGTGTAACACTCTCAAAGGACGTTACAGACAAAGATTCCATTTTTTAATCAGATTTTCTCTTTCTTTCTTTTAATTTTGTTGGTTGGAGTATCGTTGGCACACAACGTGATATTAGTTTCACGTGTGATTCGACACATTTATACCTTATGCTCCCCATAAATGCGGCTACCATCTGTCACCGTGCAACATTATCACAACATCATTGACTATGTTCCTTTTCTGTTCAGGTTTTCTTAATCTCAAGCTTGTATGTATGTGGGGAACAGCATGAGAATCAAGCCACATTGGATTCGACGGAAGACCCATTTCATTCCGTCTTTTGTTATTCTTGCCTGCACATCACTTGCTTAACATGGGGGACCCTTTGTGTTAAGTGGTGTCAATAACTAGTTTTTTATTCTTGTCTAGACCCTTAACAATTTCACAATGCATGAGGCTCTGTACCTCGTCTTTTGTCCCCTCCATAAGCTTGGAGAAAGAAGACCGAGTAGCTCCTGATTCCTGGAGTCAAATCCACTGTCTTTGTCTTCCTTTTGGGCATCTCCATCTTCCTCAGCCCCAGCCTGAGTAGACCTGATGGAGAGGAAATTGCATTAGGCATCTGTGCATCCTTGCCCTGTCCTTCTGGTTGATATTTTTTCCTCTACTGCAATGTGTCACTTTCAATTACTCTTTCTAGTTAGAACCTTGAGTGCAGGCAGAGCACTTTCACTTTGGTCCAGTCTAGTTGGCCAGTGCTGTGAACCTATTAATGGAGCACAATTTCCTCTGTCTATTTCTTGTGCTTCTTTGTACAGACATCTCCTCGGAATGTCAGGAAAGAGGTGTGATTGGATTAAAGCACAATTAGGAGATTCCTGGCTCCTCTAGTCCAGAACGATCTTAATATGACCACTAATATCTCATCTTATAATCTTCTTAGTGCATTTAAATGTACACAAATTGCCCAGTTCCGAATAAAACTAGTATTTTACTCTCTCCAGAACACGATCAGACTATCCACATAGATACTTCTTTAAAGAGCTAAGAGATGTCTCTCCTTCTGTCCCTGCCCTTCTGTGCCCCTGTTCGGTGCCCAGACCCCTTGATTGCTGACCCCATCTCCAAGCCTGCCCCTGCTGCTGCCAGCGTCCTCAAAGACGCACCTGTCCCTGGGTACAGAGGCCCTGTGCTCTGCCTTGCCCTCAGTGAACCTCAGCGCTGCAATGGGCACATGGGGGGCACCTCCTGGTGGGGCGGGACCTGGGTATACCTGAACCCCTGGTGCTGTGTAGGGAGCTAGAGCCACTGGTAGAAAATGAGGGCAGTGAGTGGCTGGCATTGCCTAAACTGCCTGTCGCCCACCCCATCACCTTCTGGAAACGTTTGTGCTATTTCCGGCGACTGTGCCTGTCCAGTGTTTTGACATACCTGCTGCTGGCTCCCTGCGATAGGCCCCTGGTCCCCCCCCAACCCCCGCCCCCGTCCCCCAGGTCCCATCCTTGGCTAATACCTGATCTGGGGTCTGTGCAGGTGCGCTGCTGTGGGATATCCTGACCCCTGATGCCGGTAGCTGCCCACTTATCTCTGTAATCTGGAGGGTCCGCAGTCAGATCTCCTAGGAGTTGGTACAGCCGGGCCCAGCACCTGCATCCCTTAGCCTGGAGTTGCTGGAGTCAGTCCTGTGCCATGTCAGTCTCCATGAGACTTCCAGCTCCTGCTGGAAACTCTGGAGCCACTTCCCGCTGGCTGCACCTACAGAGGGACATCTCTCATGAGATCTTATTCCTGACAATGACTGCTCTGGGCAAGGACCGCCTGGATATAGTGACCTTCAATGAGAAGTGTAAGTCCACGTTTAACAACCTGGTCAGCCGCATGGAAAAGCTGAGGCAGCAGTGGGCACAGATGCCCACCCCAGAGGCCATTGATCGCCAGAACTATTTTGGAACACCTCTGGAGTGCTAGTGACCCGCTGAGTCTCCCTCTCCAGTCTGGAGTGGGGAGGTGAGGGAGAAAGGATTCTAGTGCCTGCTTGCGCCCTTTCTCCTTTCCAAGGGGAGTTGGGGACAGGCTGGGCGGCATGCCCAGCCATAAGCTCTGAATGGGAGCAGCAGGAAGAGGGACGCTACCCAAAGCCACACTTCTCCTATTTGCAACCTGCCCAATAGGCTCACGCTGATGTTGGAAGAGGCCCGAAGAGAGATGAGACAATTTTACAACGCAGGAGGCTTTGTAGGAGTTGGAACAGCTCTGTTCCTCCCCATCCTATACCAGAAACTCCCCTCCCGGGTACCCACGATTCTGCCCCGCCTAGTCACTGTGTTAAGTTTTTGTTAAAAAACAAACCAACAACAAAAAAAAAATTAAAATAAATAAATAAATAAATAAATAAAAAAGGGGGCGCCTGGGTGGCGCAGTCGGTTAAGCGTCCGACTTCAGCCAGGTCACGATCTCGCGGTCCGTGAGTTCCAGCCCCGCGTCGGGCTCTGGGCTGATGGCTCAGAGCCTGGAGCCTGCTTCCGATTCTGTGTCTCCCTCTCTCTCTGCCCCTCCCCCGTTCATGCTCTGTCTCTCTCTGTCCCTAAAATAAATAAACGTTGAAAAAAAAATTTAAAAAAAATTAAAAATAAAAAACAAACCAACAAAACAAAAGCGGAAAGGTAGAGAATTCTTGAGCTTTCCTTCTGAACGGCAGGCAGGGAACTCATTCCCTACTGGGGCTGATCTCTCTTCCCTGAAACTGCTGAAGGAGCCCAAGGATCTGGATGCCTTCCTACCTTAGTGTTTGTATTTTAAGTTATTTATTTTGGAGCTACCACCCTCTTGCTTACGAGGTTCTCATGGATGGTAAGGGGAAAAAAAGAAAGGATTTTAGCTCCCTGAAAGACAGGAGGAGAGAGCGGAGGGAATCCCAAACTCCCCTCAGGGAGAACTCCTGTTCCTCTTGTCCTACCTTCCTATCCCTTGTCCCTTGGGGACCCCTCCCCCACCCAAGGTCCCGGATGTACCATAGAGTTGCTCTCCGCAAAGTTTTGTTGCAAACATAGCAAAAGCTGTTTATGTTTCACCAAACCTGTTAATGATTCACAAAATAAAACACAAAGTCTTCTCTCCAAATAATGGAAACAGGATGAATTCCCTAATGTTTCTAACCCGAATATTGTCTATGTTTTAAATGTAAGAATAAGTAAGAGGTACAGATTGATATTCATACTAAATAAATTTACTCCAATAAACATCCTCATGTTTTCAAAATACTTTTTTTTCTTTTAAAGAAACTCTTTTGTGCACCCTAAGGGAGATGCTAATTATTACTTCTCCAAAGCTTGTGGGAGACACACACTTTTCATTAGAGTTTACAAAAAAATATTTTTTGTTAAGTCTTAATGATCCAATTTTTAACTTTTAACTGATTTAATTAGCTTCTTCAAAGGCACATACATTTAAAAAAATACAGTCAAACAAGTTTTACAGTTTCATTAGAGATCATAGTATTCCTCTTTCAGAGTTTAAACATACCCCAAAGCAACTCTGTGAAGTATGTATGTGTTAATTGGGACATTAGAGAATGCTTTTGGGACTGTACTTCTCAGAGAGCTAAATAGTAAGCCACGGTGAGACTCCTATATATACTGCATTAGAGTGTGGGCTTACTGTAAGTAACCCCGACTGGAACTGAAGCATCTTGAGAGTGGGAAGCATTGTCTTAATTCATCTTTAAAATACCAGCACCTAGCAAAATTTATAGGTCCCACTTGATTTTCAATAAATATTTTTTTTGAATCACACTATGTAAAGGTATATTTAAAACATAAAAGCAGTTTCTTTAGCTTCCCCATAAATACATAATTTATTTTTGCTTCAACTAAGACTTAACCTATTATGATTTTGTCTATCTAACATTCTTAACCTATTATGATTTGCCTATCAGACAGAATGCTGAGAGTTCCGATAACTAGCTTTGAGGGAGAAGAAAAGATGCTGATATTTCTATAAACCCGTGTCAAATCAGGAAGTGCATTATCTGAAGCACTCAATCATTTTGCCTATAAGTTTGGTGAGGACAATAAACCTATTGCTGAAATAATGAAATAAAGAGTGAAAACTGGCAGGGATTCCAGTCTCTCAGAGACATCATCATATTGTGAGAACACCTGAGCTCTGCTTGCTTGAACTTGTTTTGAATCTTTTAATTCTTTCTAACACATTTTCAAAAGATCTCATGTTCAAAAGTTTGCCTTGACTCCCTGGCATTTTGCAGGTAGTACTTTGTGATGCTACATGCAGAATGGCTGGATCTACATCACCAACTGAAAAGAACCTCAACTTACAAAGGAATAATCAAGTATTAACTCACGTGAACAGTTAATATCTTGGGTTAAATTTTGTCTTACTGAAGATACATATAGAACTATGGAGCCAAAAGCCTTATATTTGCATTGAAGTTCAAAAAGGTGCGTACCCCAGAAAAAATCTAAATATTTTAACTGCAGAAATCACCTCAATATTCATTTGGAACATTTTAGATTGTATAGAACTGTATGATTTAAAATCAAATAAACTCTGTATATGTGTTTCAATAAGCATCTTGCCTACATTAAAAAAAAAAAATCATCCAAGCACATATTCAATTAACAGAATTATTTACACCTCTCAACCAGTGCAGAAGATTGAGAATTTGCTATAAGCTTTATCGGTTTTGGGTTAAACCTATTTTTTTTTAAATAAGGAAAGTAATTGACTGTCAAATAAAATGTCTAAAAAATATTTTAATATAGTTAAAATTACTAAAATCCTTTATATTCATTATGATAAATATATATTTTGATATTACAGCTACTATTTTACTGAAGAATCCACAATTAATAGATTTTGAGATTGAAGTAATGAAGTGAATTTAAGTTTGCCTGCCTAATTGTCTCTGAAAGGTTATGAATGTCCCTCCTTTATAAAAGTTAATTTTTCCTTTGGATATCCATTTGTGGATGGAAATGAACTTTTAAATAATTTCCAATCTTGATATTGATGATACCAATTTTTTGTGTGTGCTAATGGAAATTTCTGGAATATATTTTTTTCCAAAAGTTTCTCCTCACTCATTTTTTTTTAAGAGTAAGATATAAATTTTGGGCACCTAGGTGGCTCAGTTGGTTGAGTGTCCCACTCTTGATTTCGGTTCAGGTCATGATTTCATGGTTGTGGGAGCCCAATGTCGGTCAGTCTACACGGCTGAGCATGGAGCCTACTTAAGATTCTCTCTCTCCCCTCCCTCTGCCCTGCCCTCTTGACATGCATATGTACACACTTTTTCTCTGAGAGAGAGACAGAGAAAGAGAGAGAGAGAGATGTCTCACATGTAGTAATATATCCAGGCAGAAAAACATCTTGACCAAAGCTAAATCAGTACTTATCCATCCTTCCCTCAATGTCATCTGCAGCTAAAAGGTGAAAAATTCTCCAGTGCTTTCTTCGAATTATACACGAGAATATTCCCAGTTTATATCAGACTCACAGCAGTCATGTCTATGGTTCTCCTGTCCTCAGACTCAAAGATGCATAGAGTCATTTTCAGATGCTTTATCTGTTTGCTTTATCCTCTTTTCTATACAAACTACTTTATATTGGACGACTTTTTCTCATTTGATGGCCCACTGCTGTTGTTACATATATAAAGCTTAGACACATAGTGTATTCAATATAAATTTAGGCAATTAGTTTAATGGACTAATTTCTGTAACTTTGTTACAAAGACAAAAATCATACACGTTAATTCTATTGGTGAAGTGGGAACATGATTTTTAGAAAATAAGAACAAGTCCAGTTTGAAGAAATTTTAATGAAATAAATCCAAACAAAAACATGAATGTAATCCTCACTTGGAATTTTGCATTCAACAATTGAATTCATCCACAATTCATCTGCTTTTAAACTCATTGTTACTATAAGTTTTGGTGCATATTAAGGAGACTTATACTATGATTAAGTTCTAATATGAAATATGCTCTTTGTTAAGATGAAAAACAATATGCTATCCTGTATTTTATATTCATCTCAAACTTGAATTAGTCTTTAATCTTCACTTTGGAAATGATCATGAATCAATTAACAGTTAAGTCCTTATGGAGATTTTACCACTTTAAAATTTACACACACAAGCATATATACATTTGTGTCTGTGTGTTCCATACATACTAAATATACGTGCCTATGCATAAAGTATGCACATATGTTTACGCATACATCAGGAAACAGAGGAACAGGGTCACTACACAGCCTGATCCCTCTTTGGCCAGATATCAAAGGTGCCTGACTCACATTTCTTAGTTCTCAGCTGAAACATTACCTTCTCAGGAGAGCTTCCTGAGTTTCTCACCCTGACCTAATTTCTGTCACCTAAATTTCTTTGTAAACTAAAAACTACCTGAGACTTCCTAGCTATCCATCATTCTATCTGTCTATCTATCTATCTATCTATCTACCTAATATCAGCACTACCATCTACTTTTATATTTATTATCCCTCAAGTACAATGTAACCTCTCTGAAGGCAGGAGTTCTGTGTGTGTGTGTGTGTGTGTGTATGTGTGTGTGTGTGTTTACATGTTGGGTGTGTGTCACATTGCCAAGTACTAGAAAAGTACCTGGGACATGGAGTTTATTCAATAAATGTTTCTTGAATGAATAAATGACAAAATAGTAGTGAGTTTACCATTGTAGTACCATTATATAAATTATATAGCATACAATATTATATAGTGTAACGTAAAACAAGAAATCTATGGCATAGCGTCCCCATCATGAATATGCTGTTTCTACTCTTACCCCCTCCAGTGGGTCTATGACCCTGGCAAAACCAAAGACCTTGTCCCAGCCCTCTCCTGTGCCTCCAGATGTCGTGCCCAAAGTTGGGCAGATAACCTGGCACACTGCTTCGGTAGGTGAGTGAAGACATGACTCTTGAAGAACTGTGCAGTGAGATTTGCAACTGACTTATTCTTCAGCAGTGTTTCTTGCCTGAGGATGTAAAGTTAATAGGAGGAGATAATGGTCAATTTGGGAAATTCCATGATACGGGGAGTAGTGACAACTTAGGCCATTCCTGACCATGGATTTAAACATCCAGTGTTCACCAAGGAAAAATCCTTCTTTCTGCCAGCTTTGCCTAGCATTCAATTTCAACAAAACCAAAAAAAGGTAACAAGAGAAAAGGATGGACAAATAGTGAAATTTTTGCTTCTCTTTCCTGGTGCAAGAGAAGAAAGATGGACTGTCTCTTTTAAGTACCCATTCTATACAGGGAACCATAGAAACCCTTAAAAATGTGGTACTGAGGAAGTTTTGGGGTGATGGTGGGTTCACGGGGTTCAGAGCTGATGGCCAAGAAAGAATTCTTGAAGACATCTTTGGTGCAAAAAGGTGAAATTCTTAAAGCACAGGGACAGGACCTGTGGGCAGGAAGAGCTGCACTACAAGGGGTGGGGGAGGGATGTGGACTTTGTTTTGAGGGCGGAGAGAAAGTCAAGAGGAAGTTTCCAAAAAGACTTTTACCTATTAAAGACTTCCTGAAGGCCTAGCTATTGACAAGCTAAGGCTGTCTTTCCCTTTAGCAAAACATTAGCATTAAGACAGTAGGGAGTTCCTGTACTTTAGGCCATTGATGGATTTGCCTTTTTCTTGCAAACTGGTGGAGACTCTTATGAGTTGAACCATTTGTTTTTTTGTTCTTTCCTATTTTGGGCTAGCCAGGAGTGTCCAAGGAATATCGTACATGTCCCACTTGGGGAGGGGGGATGCTGTTAGCCTATACTTTGCCCTCAGCCTGCCTTATGCTCCCTCATCAATGCTGAGGGCAAAACTTAGCTTAACATTTCTCTTCCCTCTGTCGTCCCTCAGAGGCCCAGAAACCTGGCATGGAGTTGTCTGGGAAAAGGAACGGGAACATCCATTCCATTTTGTAACCTCTGAACCGGAATTCTGCTTCCAGGGAATTCTCCATCTCGCTTTTGGTCTGGCCTTCTGAGAATGTTGACTGTGTTCTGCATCATGCTTGCCCTGTTGGGCCTATACAAAATATGAACAATATAAGACTGTGTGTATACAAACCTTTGACTAAATTTCGGGAGTGCCAATATGATAGGAAAAGATAGGATTCAGTAGGCAGAGAGGGAAAGATTAGGTCCCTGAGGTCCCTGGGTGTGGAAAAACACATATTTTGGAACAGTGCTGGGAGTGTCTCACCGCAGCAAACCCCCTCAAGACATAAGGTTCCTCTTAAGAATGTGACAGACACCACATATTCCCCCTCAGGCTTCCCTCAGGAATTTGACCAAATACCTAACTAACCCCTTCATACAATGGAATCAAGCCAAGCAGGGATGGACAATCCAACACCTAGAGCAATCAAGCCAATAAGGGTAAAACCTGAGAAGGAACCAGGGGGAGGGAAAGGGGGCTGACTAGAACCTTATAAAACAGGGACCCTTGCCTATTGTCGCCGGCATTCACTTTCAAATGCCCCCTCTCTGTAAAGAGAGCTTTCATACTATTATTCCTTTCTGATCTTGACTCTAACAAACTTTTGCCTACTGTTCATTTTGTGTCCACATCTTCGTTCTTCAAAATGGTGAGACAGCAGACCCTAGGTATTGAGGTAAACATTTCCTGCTACACCAGGAAACTTTTCTTTATCACTTATTACCAAAATAAATAAATAAATAAATAAATAAATAAAATTGAATCGTAGACAATTTTGACCCAAAATAAACCTGCTGCTTTTGTTACTGGAATGCTCTTCCCTCCACAAAACCCCATCCTACATTGTTCGTCATTCCTCCCCTGTTCTTAATGATGCACATCCTGATCCAGCTTCTTTCCTTGCCAGGCCATTTACCACACCTCTCTTTTGTGACAAGAAAATGCTATGGATGCATCTTTTATTATGCAGAGCAATTCAGTTTTCTTTGTCTCACTTTGCATTTACCCTGGACAGGACTTAAGGGCTATCTTTTTATCCTTGAAAGTTTTTGTTTGATAAACTCAAAGAATTTTGCCACCATCAAAACTAATATAAATACATTTCGCTATTTTGCAAAAAATATTTTCCCACTTCAACTTCAGAATAACCCCACAGGATAAATCATACTATAGATGCTTGAAAAGGTACAAGATTCTGCTTTAGATTAGTATTTAGGAAATGATATTTAAAGTCACAGTATTTTTTACTCCACATAGAGGTAGAGAATAGTTGGCATGAAGTGGAATGAATGGTATAATAGCTAATGATTCTAGATTTTTGAATTTCTTTGTTCAAAGTTTCCTTTTGGAAGCAAAGCATAATGCAAGTATTCTCAATTATCTGAAAGCTATTTGTATGGGTGTAAAGGTTCACCAATAATAATCTCAACAGACATGCACAGAAATGCGCACTTAAAATGTCCTCAATGACCATACCAGATGAAAGAGACCATGGTCTAATGGTCTGCAAAGAGCCAATCTTCTGCCATCGCCCTATCTAGACGACATCGAAGACACACTTTGTGACTCTGAGAACACGTCTTCATGTCTCAGTTTTTAAATCTATAAACTGAAAATAATAATAGGATCTATTTTAAGGTTGTTTCGACCTTTAAACAATATGTGCAAATTGCTCAGACTACTGTCTGCGACTAAGTATTCAATTACTGCTAAACAGCTTTTTTTTTAATCTATTGATTAAATAAAATTCTACTAGTTGCAAACAGGTGTCATTCCTAAGATTTGTAATGATGATAGTGTCAGAAGATTTTCCCCATGTGTTTTGGAAAACGCCAAAAACAAATAAAAGTTTAATATATGTCTTGTGTGTAAGTGATTTAATATTGAATCCCCCCCACCAAAAAAAAAAAAAAAAAACTGGGTAAAATTAGGTCACTGTATCTACTCAGTCCAACTGAGTAGATCCAACTGAGTTGACTGAGAAAAGATTATGCCATAGAGACCAGAACAAAATTGTCTTGTTATTTCTTAATTTTGAGGCTATGGCTATTTAAAGTATAATTTACATTTAGATCATTCCTTTTTTTTTTCCGGCCCCTGAGACTGACAGCGAGGCACCTTTTGCTGTCCTAGACCAGCAGGCAATGCCCCTAGACTTGTATCATACAGACTACAGGTGCGTCCCCAAACAGTACCCAGCACAGGGGGCCAAGCCTCTGCCTTGGGATCCTGCCTTTCCTGACCCATCCCTAGGCTCTGCTCCATCCCTCCCACTCCCTCCCCCCACCCCATACCGACCTAGGCAGGTTCTCCTTGATCACTCTATTTTTGATTAAATAAATATTGAGTGATATTATTAGTACCAGACTGTACCCAGTCTCCACCACACTTTCATGCCTTTGTTCATGGGTTTCTGACATCTTACCTCTTCCTTTTCTAATGAAGATTATTTCATTTAACAAATGTATATATTCTAAAATCCTAACCATAGACAAGTAATTCCTCAGGATAAATTTGAAATTAATGGCATATTGACAGACACCCTGTTTTGTTCAGTTATTGTCATATTCATCTCTTTTCTCTCCAGATCTTATAGGGTTATGCCCTCAGAAATATAGTGAATAGTCTTTTTCTTTTTCTTTCTTTTATAGTTCCTTCCTCCCCCCCCCCCCTTCAGCCCTCCCTCCTTCCTTTCCTTCCTTCTTCGGTCTGATTCTCTGCTTAATCAAACTTTAGCTTAGAGCTAGAGCCTTGGCAATTATGGGCATATAATTGTCTATACAGTAATAAAAAAATCACAGTAGATCTAGTGGGGTATTTTTTTTTATTATTATTTTTTTAACTGATGTCCTACCTTCCCCTACTACCATATCCCCAGGAAAGTAGGCCCCTCCCTGATTCATAGGCTGCAGTAAAGTGGCACTGTGTTCTTAGACGGGCAATGTGCCACCCTCAGTAGTTCTTCTGGAGTTAAGCCAGCTTCTCCTCCAAGGGGGAGAAATCTGGATTGTGCCAATGAATGGCCTCAAAAGCAGGTGTGTGGCTCTCAGTCAAATTACTGCTGGGAGGAAAAATTATTGCCATTTTTATTATCTGTCTTATTTTTATCTTCGTTTTTAAGCTATTGGCCCAAAGGTATGGATACTGTATTTTTTTCTACTCTGCATGAATCTAGAAAAGGTCACCCATCATTACCTAGGTAGTAGGAAGTAAAAATATGAACCCTGTACAAAAACTAGCAAAACTTGAATCCCAATTCTGATTTTGCCCCTGACTTTGAGTAAATCACCTGATTTTTCAAGGTCTCAGTTTCTCTATTCATTTCATCATTTTTTCATCCATTCCGGTATGCATTGAGTGGCAGCTATATGCCAAGCTCCAATCAGTTTACAAATAGCCCCAGGAAAACCGTCTACATTCAAGAACTTCATGGACATCACAAAGTAACATAGCATTAAAAAAATAAATAAAAATGTACAAAATGATGCAATGATGAAATGAATGTTAGAAAGTAAATCTCTGTGCCTCTCCAAAATCAACTAATACCTCCTTGAAAATAACCTCTTGAGACCTTGGAGGAACAACACCCCACCACTGTAAAGAAACTTGTCTACAGGTAAAGGTCAACCTGGAAAGACCGTCAATTTTCCTTCTGTACAGTTAGATAAGCTTTTCTTTGGAGGGAGTAGGTGAGGGGGTAACACCAAAGTTGAGTGAAGCTCTATTTTATCCTTCAGATTTCCAGAGCCTTCTAATGAAGATTTGGTAGAGGAGATCAGTGGATTAAGTGCCTCACTCTGTTGTCCAAGTAAGGAAATAAGACCTTTTCAAAGAAGTAATGCCCACCTGATGACTAGTTATAAAAACAAGATAAAGCCAAAGAACAGGGATGGAGATATATATACATTTATGTATATATGTGTGTACGTATATGTATCTGATACACACATATACACACACAAACATATATGTTTGGGAAGGAAAATGACATGAGGCTGAAAAAAAGATTCTGAAGGAATTTCAGTCTTGGTAAGGAGGTCAGACTTTAACAGGAATATAATAGAAAACCACTTTTTTTTTTGTCTCAGTAGTAAAGTGACATGAAGGACTTATATATCTCAGAAAGAGTTCCTGAAAATTAAGGAATTAAAGGTGTTGAGATAAATAAATCTCCGAAATTCAATGATTTCTGATCAACACAATTGACATAAAATATATAATACCAAGTTACCCAGATAGGCCTTGTTTTCTAGGGCAGAAGCATAATAAAATATAAAAATGTAGTGGCAGAGTACAATACTTTGTACATAGAAGCTATTTAATAGATATTTATTGAATTACTGGTGAATAAATAGTTCCAAGAACTGCCTCAGGAGTGCGTAAAGCAAAGGCCCCATTTATTTGCAAGAAATGGAACATCCAAAGAAGGTGCTTTTTGTTCTCTGCTCTCTGTTTTGAAGAAGGATTATCTCAAATGTGGAAGGTATTTTAAAGTACTCTGAAATTCTTTGAAAACTCCACTAGAAAGTTTCAATAAAATACCATCTAGTTAAATAACATAACTGAATAATCATTTTTAACATATCTCAGCGAAGCCACTCTGATATATTCTTTGAAATATAATAATACAAAGAACTTATAAGAAGGATATCTACAGATATTCCGAATGCATGGAGGAGTGTGTACTTAATTTCTACTTCAGGACAGATGAATGCAGGGTGGCCACAAAGCTTTTCAAAAACATATTTCAAAGGAGATAATGCATTTGAATACATTTAATCCAGCGGGAATGTTAGAAAGTAAATCTCTGTGCCTCTCCAAAATAAACTAATATCTCCTTGAAAACAACCTCTTGAGACCTTGGAGGAACACCCCACCACTACAAAGAAACTTGTCTAAAGGTAAAGGTCAACCTGGAGAGATTGTCAATTTTCCTTCTGTACAGTTAGATAAGCTTTTCTTTGGAGGGAGTAGGTGAGGGGGTGACACCAAAGTTGAGTGAAGCTCTATTTTGTCCTTCAGATTTCCAGTTGGTTTCTTCAGGCAAGTAATTGCAGAGAAATGAGTTCTTTTCTCACTAGCTAGTAATTTTTCTTCCTCTTCAAACTATGGATTTCATATGAGTTCTAAAGGCCTTTTTTTTTGCTAGTTACACTTAGCCTGACTTACAACTAGCATTAAAGCTTTCAGTCAAAATAGACAGGAGGACAGGATGCCTTCTAGGGCTGGGAAGAAGAGCTTAGGGCTTTCTTCTCAGCTGTACCGACATTTTTTTTTTCAGGTAAATTGCTTTTAGTGTGTATGTGTGTGGGTGCATGTGTGTGCAAGCAATTATTTGTAGCCTTCTTCCAAATTTGTTTTCTGATTAAGAAGCAAAGAACTTAATCTCTAGGTTTTGAACTTGACGAATTCTAAGTAGTCTGGCTCACTGTGAGAAGTCTGCATTTTCCACACTTCCAAATACAGTGCTTAGTTCATTCTGTTAAATTCTATGAACTACGCATATTAATCAGAGATCCCTAGAGAGAAGATTAATAAAGATAATCATTATAAGGAATTGACTCACATGATTATGGAGTCTGGCAATTCTCAAGGTCTGTGGAGAGCTGATGGTATCATTCTAATTCGAAGGCTGAAAGTCTAGAGACCCAGGAATAACTGATATTTTAGTTTGAGCGAGTCCCAAAGCAAGACAGAGCCAATGTCTCTATTCAAAGGCTATCATTCGGGAAGAATTCTCTTACTGGAGGAAGGGTCAGCCATTTTGTTCTATTTAGGCTTTCAACTGACTAAATATGGTCTATCTGCACTAGGGAAGGCAATCTGCCTTACTCAATCTACCAATTTAAATGGTTATCCCATCCAAAACACCCTCACAGAAACACCCAGAACAACTTTTGACCAATTTTCTGGACACCCCTGGCCCAGTCAAGTTGACTTATAAAGTTAGCCATCACATTAGGAATGGTATTCCCCACCCACCCCCCAGCCCCCACTGGCTCAGAGAAAATTGCCAGTTAATAGGATCTGAAGAACAAAAGACAGAACAATTAGCAACTAAGCTTATCTCATCTATTTTTTCAAAATTAGAAATAAATTATAAATACATACTTCATGCATACAAGTAATATAGTGATTAAAATAAAAACAACATCCAATATCAGTCAGTGCTTAAACTGTGACAAACATTGAGCTAGCTATTTTATGTTCACTATTAATTAAGAACCTATTCTTTCTACTCAAAGAAAGACTGATATTTGGTCAGGGAACTAGTGAAGGACAGAGGTGAACATTGTTGGGGGAAGAGAAAATCTCTATGTGTTCATTTCTACTGTGCATGAAGTATATAGATTGAGCTCAGAACCTTGGCCGCACTGTGGTTTCGGCTTATCAGAAACTTCCTAAAACATGGGAGGTGCTACAATGAGGCAGATCAGTGCTATGAGAAGAAAACTCTTTTCAATAATGAAGGCGGCCTAACAATAGACAAAAGCCTTATGCTTTTTTGTCCAAGCAGGGTTCAGAAAAGTACTCGCTAGGTTTGCTACAGAGGACACTTAAGGGCCAGGTAAAATATTGGGTTAGAAGAAAGCCATGGTTTCTTTTGCTTCTGAAACTCTGTAAAATGTAGGGGGAAAAATGGGGATATCGTAAAGTCTAACTCAGATATTTTCTTTCATTCTTTGAAAGTATATAATTTTGCAAGCTTTCAGAAAATCAATTTGATACTACATAAGAAGAGACTTAACACAACTCCTAAGTTATACTATGTTATGCTATGGACTTTAGGTGATTGTGAAGTGTTCGTGTAGGATCATTCTTGGTCAAAATGTACCATTCTGATGATTGATGTTGATGGTGGGGGAGGTTTGACGTGTGTAGGGTAGGAGGTATATGGAGAATCTCTTTACCTTCCTCTTTATTTTGTTGTATACCTAAAACTGCTTTTGAAAAAGTCTTTAAAAATATAACAAGATTGATCTAATAATTTCAATAGTTCCACTTGCAGTAGTCTGTTTTAAGAAATAATCAGAGTGGGGCCACCTGGCTGGTTCGGCAGCAAGAGCATGTGACTCTTGATCTCAAGGGTCATGAGTTCAAGCCCAGGTTGGCTGTAGAGATTGCTTAAAAAAATAAAGTGAAAAAAATAAAATTAAATAAAATTTTAAAAAAGAAGTTGTTAGAGTTAGAGATAAAGACTTGTAAATAAAAAATATTCTTTACTGGTATATTTTAGTAGGTTAAAATATGGCAATAATTTGAATATCCAGTCATTGGGGAATATTTTAATAAATTATGGAATAACCACAAGATTTAATGTCCCCAAGGCAATGATAATGTGCTATAAAAGACTACTTAATGAGAAAGGAAAATGTTCTGAGATAATGCCCAAGTTGGACGGTTTATTTGATCCTGTACCTACCCATGACTCAGTCATTCCATTCCTAGATCTTTAACCAAGAAAATAAAAACATATTTTAAGGGACTATACACAAATATCCAGAGCAGTTTTTTGTAATGTCATCACTACTGCCTCCTCTGTTTTTGTTTTTGTTTTTGTTTTTTTCCATTACAAAAATGGGTCCTGAATGATGAGCTAGATGAAATAGATCTGAGCATCGCAAGGATTTTCAATTGCATGCATAAAACCAAGGAAAGTCTCCCACTAATAGAATGTGCTCTGCTCAGTGTGAATTCATAGAGTGATCTTGATAACAATGGAGCTCCCTTCTTCCATTCTGTCATCGATATAATGTAGAAACAGAGACTTGGGGAGGTGCAAAACAATCCATGTTAAGCACGATCAAACACCCTGCCAGGTCCTCTACCTGCTGAAAGAAGCTGATTGGAGAGTTCATCATGTGGGGCATCACAAGCATGGTTTTGCAAGAAGAGCTTAAAGATTGCACATGCAGCGGTTCTTGAAATTATGTTGGCACGCCCTAGAGCACAGGAGCGACACTAGCCATTTTTCTTTGCATAGTCTCCTGGGACTCACTTCTCAGGGACTGTGGATATTGACTATAGTCGTGTGTGTGTGTGTGTGTGTGTGTGTGTGTGTGTGGATAATTCTTGCTACACTTTGGAGCTGCCTGTGCAGGTGTAAGAGTGAAAATGATCAAAGGGTCTATCAGGAGCCTGTTAACCTTGAGTGTTACACTTTCTAAGAAGCACAAACTACCTAATTAGCGAACCCTTGGGAGTTTTGAAAGTGGAAGTTAGTGGGTAACATGATAAATCCAATAAAGTAATTTTTGTTAAGGTGTTAATGACATATTGGCATTTTGCAAAAGATCATTTGTTACTGACTAATGAAGTCCTAGACATCATTTCTCATTCAAATTTTCTGTCAATATCTAGTCAAATAAAGGCCACGGAAAGTGTGCCAGATGCAAAGTGGCCTTCATGGAGAGTATTTTTTTTTCTACGAGTTTCATGCTTTAAAGAAACTCTTAAACAATGTCTCTTGCTTTTATATTGGCCTCTCCGAAGCTGACATTGTTCAAGCAGTCAGCCTAGCTGTCAAATAAGGCAAAAAACAGTGAAAACTCATTCTTTACCTCCGGAGTTTACAATATCTATTTGAATAGTGATATTTGCACAAGTGTTGCACCTAAGGTAGAATGAATTGGAGCTATTATAGAGAGTCAGAACCCACACCGCAATCACTAAAATGATGAGGCGCTTTCCCATTTTTTCTAATCTGTAGTTACAGAACATAAAGATACAATTTTGATTTTTATCTCAACTCAGAAAGCAAAACAAGGTAGTAGCAGGATGCTTTGTAGGTGATGGGACTAGCACTTTCCATAGAACATAGTCTTAGAAATGTCATTTACTTCTATATCTGAGATCATAATCTATGGATAGGTGGTGTGGTGTGTGTGTGTGTGTGTGTGTGTGTGTGCGCGCGCGTGCCTTGTATGTGGTTTACTTGTGTGTGCTCGCTTGTTGTGTGTGTGTTGATGGAAGACTCATCCCAGGAAAGCGTTATCTAAACCTGTCTCTGTTGTATTGTCCTTCTCTAAAACAAATGAACAACAAAACAAAACAAAACAAAACAAAACAAAACAAAAAATAGAAGAGACTTACCACATAAAGGACTTCAAATTAATAAGGAAACTCTATTCATTGAGTTTTGGCTCCAGAAGAAAAATAACTCACCTATTTCATGATAGAAGAGAATGGAACAAAGAAAGGTGGATTGTTGGATCCTATCACTCTAGTTTCTCTTTTTTCTGTTTCTGAATAGTTCCTTTTCTAAGGACTATGGACAGACTCATCCACAAAGATAGCTGTAGAAGTGTGAAAGTCATTTGAAGATAGTAAATAAAATTAAAATCTATAATTTTCTCTGTTAATTATATGGAAAAAGAAAGAGTACATGGCCATTCTGACTGAATGAAAAAAAGCTATATAATTCATATCTTTTAAAGTCTGGCTACAGAGATCTATGATACTTGCATATGAATTCCCTTCAACTTGCAAGATCTCAGAGTTTAGAAAGTAAGCTAGGAACAGAAAGAAACTGAGTGGAAAACTTTACTCCTCAAAAATAATGTTCTCTTCTTTTAAAATGATTTTTATAATATCTTCATTTAAGAGGAGTCTATTACTTTGTGAGCTATTGTTTGACGAAGTCTATAAAAATCTATTATTTAAAATTGAAGACTTTTGGGATTATGTTATACTTTCTGCTTCATGGATCATGAGACTTATTCCTTTATCAGATATTCCTTTCAGAGAGAGACAGTTTACATTTATTCCATGTAAGTTTCAATTGCCATTCAGAAAACGTGTTCTTTCAGTAGTCCTTGTTTCTGAATAAAAATCCATTTAAGGTGTCCTCACTGGGCGTCACCTCTGTAGACTGCCTTTCCTTTCACAAAATGAGCAATGTATTTTATGAAAAAGCATTATATTTTCCGCTTCTTATTCATTTCACCATATTTTTTCACTTGTGGATGTAAAAGGCGTACTCATCTTTCCTTGTAGAAACATCAGGAAAATAAAACAGTTACCCCGTAAAGAAAAAAAAAATAACCTTAACTTTTTTTTCAACAAGGAATTGACTTGAAGAAATCATTAAATAATTTCTGAAGATAAGCAGCTTTCATAAGCTAATGACATAGTAATTATGATAATTGGTGGGGGATAATAAAGAAGTATATATGATATCTTCTTTATACCTATACTTTTACTTCAGGAAATATCATATCTTCAATCGTCAGGATTTTCCTGATCATCTTTTCTCAATTTGTCATATATGAAACATGAAGTATTCAATAATTATTCTTTGGCCTTCAAACTAAATTTGAAATTATTAAGGGGCACGCATTGGGTGATTTCTGCTGTAGAATACCTCAGAGATTGGAAATCAGATGTCAAGCACAGGAGATGTGCATCTATGCAGGTATTCTAACAGTTCATGTGTTTCTGGTCCCAATTGTTTTCTATAAAGCTCAGCAAGAAACATATTATTTGAGTTTTTGGCTGTGTGACTACTGGTGAAAGGATTTAGTTCAACAATAATGCTGATTCAACCATGGTTTTGGTTTTCAGTATGTTTGATGCGATACATGTAATAGCTTTGTTGAAACTGAAAAGGTAGTGTATTCTAATGTGACAAGCATCCATTTTCAGGCAGAATCATCTGTATATCTTTTCTGGTCCTGAGGCAAAGCTAAACAATCTTCCATAAATTAAATTATCAAAATCTGAATGATATCTTGTATAAAATAAAAACAAAGAAACAAACAACAACAACAAAAAACCTGTCTATTTCTCTTCGTTGTGATTATTTAATGAATTACATTATTTATATAACATGCTGGGTATATTACTGGCTCCCAGAAGATACAAAAAAAGGTGATTATTATTTCTAGCAGAGACATATTGGCTCTTTGTCAAATTCATTTATCTTCCTTTTAGGCAAACAGATAGATGACACGTTCCAGCCTCCTTTGCATTATGCTGTGATCATGTTACGGAGGTCCAGCAAATGGAATGTGAACAGAAGTGACAAGCATTACTTGCAGGCCTGGCCCATGGAAATTTCCCATGTGGGTTTTTCCATGCTCTTCCCCATTCTACCAGACAAGCTCAGCACGCTTAAAACGATGTGTCGAAATTGACAGAGCCATGAGATGGAAGAATTTGGTATCCCTGAAACACCAATTGCAGAAAAGCACCCATTTGGAGTTATATCTAGTTAAAAATAAAATATGATATATCACCCGTTATCTATATTGTATGCTTTCTCTTGTTAGAATAGCTAGAGTTACCCTAACTGAATATGTTATTAACAGAGCTATATAATATTTCCATAGAATCCGTAGGAAATATAAAGAATGGAACTATCATTTATAGAATACATGATATGCTGCCGGATGCCAGACTCTTCATAGATTATATTACATATCATATCTTTGTTTAAAAAGATTAGTAACAGGCAAGACCAACGTTGTTTTTGAGTACCAGGTAAAATTAATGCCATGATATTTGGTGACTCAAAGAATCAGCGAAGGAAGCCTGGAGAACCAGAGTCAGAATATGGACAAAAAAAAAAAAAAAAAAACAAAACAGGTAAAGCCAGGCAGCCAAAAATATACCCAACTTTATGACCACAGGAACAGTCTGAAGGTAATTCTGTTCTTGGGTGTGTGTGTCTAAGTAATCTATTATTCCGGGGACACTTAGACCTGGTGATATCATCTCTAAAATGTCCTAAGACTTTCCGTCACTAACATCAAATCCAAAATCAATTAACAGCCTCTGGTTGACTGAGACAAGGCCACAGTCTGGTATACCAGTTCACAGTAGCTGAGGAGACGGAGTTCTGGCCCCATTTAGCTTCTAGAGTAGAGGGCAGCACCTTCTGTTTCTCCAAATTCACATAGTTGAGAATTCTTAAAGCTAAAAAGGTAGTTGAGGCTCGAATTAAAAAACCAAATCAAATACAGGTAAATGCTGTGCTTCACTATTTTGAACTCTAAATAATGACATAAGTCTTCCTTTTATATTCCCCAAAATATGATCTGGCCTAAATAAATGGGGTAATGCGACCTGGTCTTACCTTCTTCCCAAAGAGGGGACAAAAGTTTTCAGTCAACACCTACCTCCATGTCCAGAAAGTTTTCCTCTGTATGTGACAATCTCTAATCAAAATCTTAAAAGTGAGCACCACCAACACTTTTCACAGTTAAAGAGGGAAAAAAGGAAATCGGTTGGAGACCACATTCCTCATGCTGCAACCAGTCAATCGACCAAAATTTGCATTATAATGGTCCTACTCTGCTATCCATTTCACATCCCCTTTTCCTCCAGCCATCACTTCAGTTGGATGGGAGATTCTTTAATGCATTACATAATCAAAGTCTGTCTCCTCAAGGAATATGTGACTGTTGAAGTCCTCTGTAAATGTCTGCTTAGGTTATCCATTAGCTTCTCTCACTCCGTGTGGCGGTATCAGGAAGCGTCAAGTGGGTTCATGAATACACACATCCAATTTATAGCATAGACTATATTTCACCTTAAAGATGCAAGTTTTTTTTTGTTTTTTGAGCCCATGGATGGTGGTGTTAGTAGAGGCATCCCAAGCAAAATGAACATTATTTATTCTGTCAAGAATAAATGACTTCTCTTTCACCTTGGAAGAGGTCTGATATAATGCATATATACCTTCAATCGTGGTGATCACAAAAGCTACTTCTTATTTATTTGTTTATTTATTTTGAGAGAGACAGAGACATCATGAGTGGGGGAGGAGCAGAGAGAGAGGGAGAGAGAATCCCAGGCAGGCTTTGTGTGGTCAGCTCAGAGCCGGACTTGGGGCTCAAACTCACTAAACTGTGAAATCATGACCTGAGTCAAAACCAAGAGTCAGGCACTTAACTGACTGATCTACCCAAATGCCCCCCCCTTTTTTTAACTTTATTTATTTATTTTGAAAGAGACAGAGACAGCACAAAAGGTACTAGTTATACATGTAGCAGGCACTATACTTGTGTTTGCTGTCATCTCCAGTATACAGCCTTGGGATCATACTGGAGAGTAAAGTTGTTTGCTTAGCATCAGTTTTGTACTTTAGCAACAAGAGACTTAGTCTTGCCTTGCTACAGAGAGAGCTATCATTGAAGCTATTCATACCCCCTCCCTCTTATCATGGTCCTTTTTGCTATTAACTTCATTGGGAAAACGTTACATTTACTGACTCACGTTCCCAGAGGAGTTTTTAACCTGCTGCATTTGATATGTAAGAGCTTCTGTGGTGGTTGGAGCTAATGGCAAGTATTTATAAGCTACGCATGTTCTCACGCTCTGGACCCTTTCTCAAAAGACCCTTTATAAAATCTCTTCCCAAACTTCTT
This sequence comes from Prionailurus bengalensis, assembly GCF_016509475.1. Classification (NCBI taxonomy): domain Eukaryota; kingdom Metazoa; phylum Chordata; class Mammalia; order Carnivora; family Felidae; genus Prionailurus; species Prionailurus bengalensis. The sequence continues at coordinate 183,050,338 of NC_057344.1, read as the reverse complement.
ATGACCAATTATTCCTTCTTGCTCTCACAAAGTCCTTGACCATTTTTATAAAAGTTAACCTCCCTCCATGAATTGCTTTAGATTTTAGTGTGCCAATTTTCTTGCTGGCAAAGTGAAAAAACAAGATGTACTTTTGATGTCCAGCCAATGAGAAGTCTTAACATTTCTAATTTCTTTCGAGGATATCTCTGAATGCTAATCCAATGCATTAGCCACACAGTGTGCTAGTATTTGTACTGCATGTGGTGCCATTTATTAAACAGACTTGTACCATTTTCCTAATCTTTATTCAAATGGTGAAAAGAAACTCTCCATGAGATCATGACGGTGTATTGAGGGAAAGTCGATACTGTGGCAGTAGAAGCCAGATGACAGTATGAGTTCTCTGATCATGAAATATGCATATGACTCTGGTATCTGCTCAGATCCATTCCTCGTACTCTTACTTGAAGATGGAATCTTGTTGGTTAGTCAATTGATGGGTCAGTGAAAAGACATAACAGCCATTGACGGCAGCTTGGCTCTCAGGTGAGATGCTCTGTTTCTATAAGGGCTCACTAATTCATCAAGAACTATTTCTTAAAAGGAGAATAAAACCATGGTGATCTCCTCTCTGATTCTGAGGTTTGCTTTAGGCTCTGTATGACATAAACTATAATGGATATTCTGAGCTTCATGGAAACTAAAACTTATAAAGCATTTACTGGAAGGGTACATGATTTTGGAAATTGGCCCAGCCTATACACCTTCTCTTGCTGTGCATGCTGCTCAAGACTGGAAATTTCCATAGCCAACACAAAAGTGAGAAAAAAAAGGTGCAGCCAATTGTAGCATATGTTGACTCCAAAATCCATAGTATTTAAGAATAATTATATGGAGAAAGTGTTCTTTCCAGGCTTTATATAATATCCTGGGAAGAAAAAAAAGTCTAGCCACATTCATTAATGAAGCTACTATCTTATCATGTTTATTTTGTTTCTTCAGCTATTATTTGGTGTATTTTTGGATCATCATTTTTAATTAATTAATGTATTTTTGAGAAAAAGAGAGACAGAGAGGGTGTGAGAGAGAGCAAGCAGGGGAGAAGCAGAGAGAGGGAGAGAGAGAGAATCCTAAGAAGACTGCTCACCACCAAGTCAGAGCCAGATGAGGGGCTCGAACTCATGAACCATGAGATCATGACGTGAGACAAAACCAAGAGTCGGACACTCTTAACCAACTGAGCCACCCAGGTGCCCCAATCCAGTTATCTTTAATAAGTTTTTTTTTCTTTTTCCTCTGAACACAGTCAGATACAGACCTTCTGCCAAATTTTTCCTACACTAATGCGGGAGCGTTTCAGGTTCTAAGCTCCAGGCTCTAATGCTCAATACTGCCAAGACATTTTGGTATTAAATACAGCATTTCTCACATTTCTGTTTAACTCAATCATTCCCATAGCCTAAAAGTTCTTCCGGTAGTATCTCAAATCTCATAACTCAATAATTGCATGCATATCTCCTCAAAGACTCAACTTTCACTATCCATTTCCCAGTTAAACTATTCCAGTGTGCCCATGACTATTTATTTGTGACCTCCACTAAAACTCAGATGTTAGAATCTTATGTCCAATATGGCGGTGTTAGGAGGTGGGGCTTTTGGTAGGTGATTAGTTTGTAAGGGCAGAGCCCTCATAAACAGGACTAATGCCCTTAACAAAGAGGCCCCAGAGCACTCCCTTGCCCTTCCACCACCACGTGATGAGGACACAGGGAGAAGGTGTTGTCCGTGAACAACAAAATAATTACCTTCAGATACTAAATTTGCCAATGCCTTGCCCTTAAGATTTCTCATTTCCAGAACTGTGAGAAATAATTATTTGTTGTTCATAAGCCACCCAGTTTATAGCATATTTATAGCAGCATGAACAGACTAAGGTACACACGGAGTCCTGAAATGTAATCAGCGATCACCCCTTTATTCTTTATCATTACTCAGTACATTCCCTGACTACTGCTCAGAATGACCTTCCTAAAAGCAAGTGAACATGTGTATTGCTTCTAGTAGACAAATAGCTATCTCTGTAGCCCACTGAAGCAGAATGCTTATTTTCACACATTTCAAATACATTGGAGTCATGAGTTAGAGCCAACAAACTCCTTACGCTTCATTGTTCCATTCAAACATCTCTCTGAATCTAGACTACTTGAGTTTGAATTTTAGCTTCACAAATAATAACCTCTGTAAATGGTAGATGTTGTTTTCAAAAATGTTCTGGGTTGCTTTAAATGAAATCACAAACAACACTGAGACAGACGCTAAAAGTATGTTCTTCATAAAAATTTAAAGGCTATGCTGAAATTTAGGTCATGGTTATACAAATAATACACTGGGATTTTAATTAGAAATGTGATATTAGTAGCTCTGCTGTACAATTCTCATTTGGAAATGAATTAGAACATTTTAAGGGAAGTTTTGTAAAAAAAAAATCAAATATATTACTTTGGCTTCATTAAAGGGAGTTTTTGAAGAAAAAACATCCTAGGTTGACTAGTAGGATCATCTTAACTACTTACGATTATCAAGATATTCTGCTACCCTTGATTTTGTCGCCTGTCACTGTTTCTTCTCATTTAAGCACTTTCTCTAGTAGGTAAAAGAAGAGAAATTAAACCTTGAGTCAACCTTGGTGATTGCCTACAGATTTGTAATAAAATCAAAGCCAGAAATGAGCCCTTGCTAGTTGTATGTCGCATTTATGAAGGGATTGTTAGTGTTTTAAAACACATGACAACATAATAGGAAATAGACAAAATAAGAAAAGACTTTAGCAGTAATTTAGTAGTGTAGTGCTATCTTTTAATCCCATTCCGTGCATGGTGGAATCACTGAGATCATAACTGTTTAGAATGGTAATAAATGCAATCTGATTTGAAGGCATCACGTTTGGAAGCACCCACAAAATTTCCATTATTCTAACAAAACCAACTTAAGGTTATTTTTCATCCTTTTGTTGTTATTGTTTTACTTGGTGTTTTGGAGGTTAATACAATAAAGACATATCAAAAGGATTGCAGTCTTGTAAATGGTTAGAAAACATTAATTTCAGCAGTTAATGGAAATTCAGTGAGACCTGCTACTTAATGTGATCCATTAGTAGTTTTTGTTGTTGTTAGTTTGACTTTTACATTTGGAAATGTATCCATGAGGCATTACATTGCAATGCATTCTGCACAAAAACCTTTATAAATATTCTTTATGGCATTTTTGTTTGTATTCCTTTGTGCTGTTTCAATATAGCCTTGTCCCCTATTCCCTATATACTTTAAATTTATTAATCTTAAATGTACTACAAAACCTATAAAATTCTGAAGTGAAAGTGTTGCTTACATGAGACATCTTTTAGCATCTTTTTCGTATTATCTCATATTTTTCTTACTGTTCAAAATGTTAGATTTTTAGCAGTTTCATCAACAAGCTCAATTTAAATATTAAGCTTCAATATTTATCATCACATTAACTCTTTTACCTTGCTTATGTCCACAACTTTCAGGTGGTCCTGACTCCTTTTGATCTTCCAGACTACATTTAGTATAAATGCATTCATTATTATTAATTTAGGGGCTTTGGCTGCGAACCTTGGATTAAGTGAGTTAATAAAAAATCAAAAGTTTACTAAAAATAAACTGCCTTGATTTCTACACCTGGTGAAAAGTGGTTGAGGAAACTTTTGGTGTTTCACAATAGCTTCTGGTACTTCATGCATTCTACTGGCCTGTTCAGATGAGTTAGATTTTACTTGTGATGGCTCATTTGTGATGGTGTAGTGATTCTAAGGGTTTTACCACTGTTGGCCTTCTATCACTTGTTCTGTTGCAGGAGGGGGAATAATAGATATTTCCTTCCAAATACTCAATGGATACACAGGTCATTTTGTTTCAAAGTGTCCTATTATGGGGGGTCGGGGACCTGCTTGTTAGCAATTTCCGGTGAGCCTCAACAAGTGTATACATTTTACCAATTTCTGTAACATTGTATGGATATTATGTGGCAAGAGTTCTCATGTGGATCATATCTTTCATGCTTTAAAATAAGACCTAATAAAACATAACAAGGTGGAGTGAAGTTTTAAGGGCTGTGTTTCAGTGATTACATAGCATGGAAGCATCAGGGGCCTTTCTCCTCACGTTTGTCCCTTCTTCTCTTTTCATCTTCTTCTGAACATGAAATTGTCCTAGCTCTAGAGCCCACGTATCAGTATCTGGGAAAGGAGAGCTTCTCTTTAATAAAAAAGAAGGGATTTTGCTATCAGCTTTTTACTGTATCTTCTGCCTTGTGAGTATATTTTGGGGGAAAGCTATGTCTTGGATATTTTGCTTAAAAAAATCCAAACTAAATACTAATATACTGGTCCTTTTGAAATGTCATTTCTGGAAGCCACTCCCTGCCTACTGTTACACTTTGGGAGATGGCATTTTTACAAGTACAATGACAATACTAATAAAACCCTAAAAAAAACATGAAAATCCCTACTCAGAGGGAATGTAGTGGGAAGTGTGAGAAAGGGATTTCCAGAGATTCCTTCATAATTTTATTTATTTTTATTTTCTTAAAGTTTATTTATTTATTTTGAGAGAAACAGAGACAGTATGAGTGGGGGAGGGGAGCAGAGGGAGAAGAGGGGACAGAGAATCCCAAGCAGGCTCTGCATGCACTGTCAGCACAGACCCAGATACTGGGCTTGAACTCATGAAATCATGATATCATGACCCAAGCTGAAATCGAAAGTCAGCTGCTTAACCAACTGAACCACCCAGGAGCCCCGATCCTTCATAATTTTAAGACACAAGGAAGACACCAGCCACCAATGTCTTTGGCTAGGGTGTATTGTGATTTCAGTTAACTTTAAATACCATGGCCAACCTTTACATTTGTATTATGACAAGGACAACATAAAGGACAACAAAGGACAACAATATATATATATATTTGCCCAGAAGATGTTACACTATAAATACCCATAAGAGTCTCTATAAATATAGGAGCTGTATCTAGCATGTCAAATTAACCCAAAATTTTAACCCAAGAGAAACAGCACTTTGATGGCCTTGCCTCTCAAATCTAGCACTCTGTTGTTTGTGAAAGGCGTGCATTCATCATCGGCCAGGCAAATCGCTCTGAAGAGATGTTTTATTCTCCTTAAAGGTAAAAGGGGTGCAACACACTTGAGCGTCTGCCATCTTGACTAACACATATGTAAGTGCTAATAGTCTCAGCCCGTAATTTTTCACCCCAGCGTTACTTTTCTAAGGAAACATCAAAAATATGCTTGAAGAGGAAGCATTTATTTTATTGGTAAAACCACAGGCTAAAAAGTATAGGCTGTGGAGCAATTTCATGTGTATACATTTGCTAGTAGAATTCTTTAACTATAAAGTATCATTGGAACAGCTAAAGGGGTGTTGGGTTTTGTCTTAGCATTTGAGGGATGATCGGCTTTCAGGTAATCATCTGCAATGTCAAAAACATATTAGTAGAACAGTGGATAGCATTATAATTATTATTATCATTGTTTTAATCCTGTGCCAGTGGTTCTGGACCTAGAAATCAACAATAGAGATTTTTTTTCCCCTGAATTATTTAAAGCAATATCCCCCCCCCATTTTTATTTTATTTGTCTTCCAGCATATTTAAGGTTTTATATAGACTTTAGGCATTTTTTTTTCCCTCTTTAATAGTAACAGTCTTCACGGGGATGTGTATTTCGTAAACATTATAATTATAGCAATAGAAAAAGTCACAAACTTTACCATAACTTCACTGTTTATTAAGTTGATCAGATAGCATAGCTATATCCTCACTCTAATCCCATTACTGAATAACAAACAAAACAAAACAAACAGAAAACAGAAAAAGGAAGCTGTAGGCAAGGATACATGCAATTGAAAGTATGCAAAGCGTTAACAAAATACCAAAGCCTCTTTATCCTGAGCCAAGTTTATTAGTTCAAAAAACAAACAATAAACAAACAAAATTTTTTTCTGCATGGCATTTTCTTACCTGAGAGAGAAATCTGACTACATGTAATTTGCACTATCGTGGAGAAAGGCAGTCGGCTTAGACAATAGGTTTTACCTTTTTTGCTTATTCTCAAACCTTTGTTTTATGCATATAATCATTAAGCATCTTAGTGATTTTATACCATTTAATCTCTTCTGAGGGTCACTTCAATTCTACAGAATATATCTGGAGAATTTAACTATCTTCAAAGGATTCTGAATAATCCACAGATGTTGGAGTTGTGACATATGCTAATATTAGGATCTCAAATCACTGCCTTGGCAAATACCATAATAGTAAAAAATTCCCATGAAAAAACACTTAAATTGCCCATAACATATAGGTATTATCTACTGCTCTTAAAAGTCATGTTTAAAAGTTCAAATCCAATGAACGATACAGGGATTAGCAAACTATAGCCCACGAGCCAAATCCTGTCTGTCCTCTGTTTATATAGGTAAGTTTTATTGGAACACAACCATATTCATGTATGAGTTGAGTAGTTATCACAGGGACCACCTGGCCTGCAAAGCATGAAATATTTATGATTTAGCCCTTTACAGAAAGTTTGTTAATTCCTGAACTAGATTATAAGAAAGGAAATTCTATATATGACTTTCTAGCTTTTCAAAGCATTCTGGTTTTAAATTCATACTGATGAATGGAAATTACTGAAGAATTCCAAAATACGCTAGTTTCCTAAAAGGGTTATTTCATTCGGTTCTAATGTTAGGTCTCTATAAACTTAATAAATGTATTTCTCTCCTTCTCTCTTTTAACCCTCCCATGGAATTCCTGAATAAAACATAGCAAAAGAAATAGGTTACTGTGAAATTGACGACACATGAATCTCAGGGCTCTCCCTTAAATAGATCCCTTCCAACACCTTCAAAGGGCCCTAGCAATAAGCTGGTTGTGTTTACTTACAAACTCTTCAAAATACAGTATTTTCACAGAAGTCAGTGAAGAATTCCATCTTCCACTCTATGTTCCCTTTATTATCTGTTGTTAGAGTGGATTTAGGTTTTTGTTTTTGTTTTTGTTTTTGTTTTCCTGGATTCCAATAAAGAGATAGTGAATTGGAGATACATTTAATTTAAATGTAATGGGGTATATTTATGTTATCCATGTATGCATAGTCAGCCATTCCAGTATAGGTACGGTCCCAGTATTGCTATGGGATTCAAAATCTTGTGCATTGACGTGTAATTGTGGTAGCAGCCAAAAGTTCATGGCTGGTAGAGGAGAAACAAGGTAGGAAATGTCTGGAGGCTGACGCTCCAGAAGATATTGCCAATCATCAGACACGTGAAATAATAAGTGAAAAATTCAGCTTCAGTAAGTGTCCAATAAGTACAGAGGTTTTCTTTTTGATAGAGGTTTTCCCAATTTGGTAACATTGTTTAAAGTGCACGTCTCATCAAGCTTAAAGTTACAAAGCCAATGAGAACTTAACCACTTTTTGTTATCATGAACAACAAGAAATGGTGATCAATCCTGCAAAGAAAAATCTACACAATCTTTAAATTTTTTAAAAATGTGACAACCAAAGTTGCAAAGTTATTTGAAGAAGTGGCCAATCAATATGCAGCCAAGGAGATGGGAAAAGAGATGTGACAGTGAGAAAACAATGTTATTTTTCTGCACTCCACCGTTTCTGTGGTGTTTGCTGTCTTATTTGTGTCTTTTCCGTTTTCTCAAAGGCAAAAATACCTAGTCTGCCTAGATTCCCTCTCCAGTGCCGAGGGTGTTTTATGGAAGACTGCGATGGGTAACCACGATGAAGAAAGGGTCATTCAAGAGTTTGTAAGACACGAGTCTCTGCTGTGAGTTGAATTTAGTTATCATGTATGCATGAAGGGCAGCTGAAACTGAAATCAAACTATTGGATTTGTTCTCCTGAGCTCACGTTAGTGGAGTTTAATCCTAACACTGGTATAAACTGCAGTACTTAATTTCAGCAGGAAGATACTCTCTAGAAGTGCTGATTGTGAATGCTTTAAAACTATTCATGCTCAACACCTCAGTGTCCCATAAACATCCTCCTAAAACCAATTAGAACAGGCAGGTGTTTGTCACGCCATAAGATATGTAAGGATATATAATCACTGGCTGACAAATTTCATGGTCTGAAGACCATGGTTTTTTTTGTTTGTTTGTTTGTTTTTTTCTCCCTTTCTTCTCATTTAAATGTTGACCTAAAAAGGAATGGATCCTTCTTAAATGTGATTTCAGCTCAGCTACTGGCATAAACTTGGGACTTGGAACATTATTATTGTTAGTTCTGATAATGAAATATTCAAGAATGCTGACAGACTGCTAGGTGCAAATCCGTATTAAATCTGTCTTTACTGAGTTTGTTTTAAGCAGATGCAGTACTGCATACGAAATGTAGGATTGTGGAATCCAAATAATCCAACTTATGTCAAAACCAAACAAATCATCTACCATGGTTTCAAGAAAATAATAATAATAATAGCCTGTCTAAAGAGCATTATCTATAGCAACGAGTGAGCAAAATTCTTCTATGAATACATTAGTATGTAAGTATAAATCTTGCCAGGTATGGATTCTGCTTACTCTCAGTCCCCAGGTTTTTAAAACTTCTTTGATAACCTAATATACTAACTTGAGGTATGCATTTACTGACTAAGGAATTTCAAGCTTCAGAAATGCTGGGCCGCCACCTTTCCAATCCTTCTTACTTGCGCATTAATTAATACAAATTAATGTGATGAGTTCAACAGGGCTTCATGGCAGTTGCATAAAGTACAGTATGCTTGCTATCTATTCTATAATGGAAAAGCCGAATGTAGAAACTCAGAGAGTGGATGTTATAAATATCTCCACCATCCCCTGCAAACAGATTAAAGTCCTAGTGACAGAAAGGAGGGCAAACTTGGGTCAGGGAAATCATCTTCCTATTAAAAAGAAATGTGATGTCCACTTTTGGACTCCCCTCAAAATTATCCTAAGAGTCTTGGACAGGATCCAGAGGAGAATAACGAGAATTATTAGGGGAAAATTTGACATTCTTCTGCTATAGCTGACTTGTAGGTAATTACGTCCCACACCCATATCAACTGACAGGTGTATTTTAGTTCAGCTGGAAGGATAAAAATTGAAATGGGGACTTCAGTGAATACAACCTCCAGATGTTGTGGCTTGATAAAAAGGAAGCTAATTTAACTATATGCAAAATATGACAATCGTAATACTTAGTAACTGTTTTTAGGGTTGCATTCTTGATGCATAGACAATGAGTGGATTCAGACTGGAAACATAATACAATCTGAAGAATACATCACAAAGCATTTAACTCTCTGCATCTTTTCTGATATTGTTCCTTCTATTCAGGAGTTTCTGGGTTCTATATGACAAATTCAGGTATTATGAGGATTTTTTTGATGACTCTGGTCTGCTTGATGTGTCAACGTCATGGCTCATTGTATCTGAAAATTTCGCAGCTCAATATCATTTTTTTCATTTCCCTTGACACCCTCGAGTCAGAAACCTCAAGCTCCTACTCAACAGTAGAGGCAGAACCTTCCTACCTGTGTCACAGCATCAGAGTGGCTCCAGTCTTAGAGAGAAATCCCAGAGAACAAGTCCCTAAGCAGTCTTTCACGTGGAATCAGTATGTGATTGACAATTCTGATTTGGCAGTGTATTTTCTCAATAGACTTTTGATTTCATTCCATTCTAATCAACTGATTGTTTTGTAAACACCGGCTCTTTGACAGGCAATCTGCTGAAAGAATAAAACACAAATCTGCCTTCAAGCAGATCATATCCTGTTATATAAAACACAAATACACCAAATCTTGTAAGAGAGCAAAATTTATGCTAGAATGGAAATTTGCGCCAGGTGTTCTGAGAGCAACCAGTGTGGGACACTTCACTCAGCCTGGATGAATCAAAGACAACCTCCTTGAGTGGATGATCGATGGGCCTAGTCTTGAAAAATAAGTACAGAGTGAGCGATAGAAAAGAAATCCAGATGGAAGGAACAAATACAAATGTCAGCCAGCCTGAGGAATCATGATTTGGGGGGGAAGAAACTGCAAAGAGTTTAATTTGGCACATGCGGATGGTAAACAGAGAACATTTCACAGAGGCACAACATTGATTTGGAGATTGAACTTTATCCTGAAAAAAATGAGGGGCCATGGATGGACTTTAGGGGATAAAAAAGAAGGGAGATGATAAGATCTACATTTTACATACATTGCTTTGTATACTAAATACGAAACATAGATGAAGGGTATTGGTAGTTGTAGGAGACAAATGAGTTGCATTGCAACATCCTTTACTGTAAGTATTAAAATATAGATAATGTCACAGAGTTGTCAAGGGTTAGTTGAGGATGACAGCACTGGAATGGGGATTCTGATTTGGTACTCATTAAGTACGTAATTTTAATTTATTATTTTTAAAATGTTTATTTATTTTGAGAGAGAGAGAGAGAGAGCGTGTGCATGCACAAACACATGAGTTGGGAAGGGGCAGAGATAAAGGAAGAGAGAGAGTCCCAAGCAGGTTCCATGCTGTCAGCACAGAGCCTCATGTGGGGCTCGATCCCATGAACTGTGAGGTCATGACCTGAGCCAAAATCAAGAGTTGGATGCTTAACCTACTGAGCCACCCAAGCCTGAAGTATATAGTTTTAGACAAAATATTTAACTTCTTTAGGTTACAGCTTCAGTTTTAATAAAACTTTTGTGGAATTAAACATAGCAGTATATGCCATGTTCTTAGTATAGTTCCTAGAACATATTATGCAATAAAAATGTAAGAAATACACTTAAATTATTATTTCCAATGATAGTAGCAATAATGGAAAAAAAATACATTCATGAGTAACTTATCAAGTATTGTGGTAATATGTAAACTGAATTCAGGAGTAAGTTCTTGAAATGAGAATGACACAAAAATGCTCCCTTAGATGAAAACCAAGCAAAATAAGAATCCCCCCCCATGAAACAATAACAATAACCATGACAATCACAACAGCAACAAGAAAAACAACAACAACTCTAATGAATATGATTCTTTCTTTGTGATAACACAGTATTTACTGAGCAATTGCTGTATGACAGGCAGTTTGCTGCACTGGTTACATGTATAATGTCATCACAGCTAGCCAGGATTCATACATTATTTTGTCTTGCAAATTTGGTTGAAAATACAGAATCAAAAGTAGGAGGAAGAAAAATGATGCCTCACTTATTAGAGGAAGGGAGAAAAGAAGAAGGGGAGGGGAAGGTGAGGACAGGGAAGGAGAGAACAAATAGATGAATAGAGAGAAAGGGTCAACATGGATTAAACATTTCCCAAGTGTGATACACCATTTTGGGCATAATGAATCGGTGTAGCAACACTGTAAAATATAAAGGATTGTTACTATTTTATAAATTTGGGAAACGGAAGCTCCAGTTTATGAATTGATGAAATACACATAAGGGTGAGTAAGTTGTGATCAAAAACAAAGAAAACAACCAAAACAAACAAAACGCTAGCTTCAGAGCAGATCTTCTCATGGCAGAACACGAAGCATTGGAGATTCTCCTGGGAGGTTTTGACTTAACCTCTTTGCAGGCAAAGAGCAATCTTGTGGCCAACAGCACTCTTTGGCAAGTTTGCTCTGCTAGAGTGCTTAGTAGAATATCCCCTCACCTGAAACAATTAATAGTTAATCAAAAATAATTTAAGGAATGGGACATAGTTAATCAACTGTTGCTGTTGAGATCTGTGTATGCCGGGATACTATATTTTATTTTATTTTATTTTATTTTATTTTATTTTATTTTATTTTATATTATATTTATTTATTCATTCATTCATTCATTCATTCATTTATTATTGATTTATTTATTTTAAGACGGAGACACACAGAGTGCACAAGTGAGGGAAGAGTAGAGAGAGAATGGGAGAGAGAGAGAATCCCAAGTAGGCTCCTTGCTGGCGTGGGGCTCAATCCCAGGACTGTGAGGTCATGACCTGAGCCAAAATCAAGAGTTGACCCTTCACTGAATGAGCCACCCAGGCATCCCGATGCTGTTTTATGTAAATGATGTCTCAGGTAGATTAGGTCAGGTAGAGAGGACAGTTGATTCCCATGGTGTAAAATATTTCTCAATGAAAACCTCTCAGTTAGGAATCACGGAAGACTATGGAGACTGAATATTAAAAAAAAAAAAAATCAAATCTGTACATTAAGACAAAAAAAAAATATTGCCAGAGGCATTTTTCAAAGAAATTACATCTGGGTGCAGTGAAAAGAATCCTAAGAGGAAAAGGTTCATTCAATGAGTGAGCTCTTTAGGGGAGCTATCATTTGATTAAGCAAGCTATTTATTTAAATAGAACGCGCTATAGGACTAGTTTAATCCAGGCCCTGAAGGCTATTTTCATGGGTCTGAGGATTGCTTCTGCAAAATAGATCAGATATTTTGATCACTGCCAATGTAATCACAGGATAAACCCCTTTACTGCCCGTCATTCTCAGCTTCTGGTCAAGTGGAGAGGACATTTAAAAGAGGTTAGGACCATCAAGTCTAGTCTGGTCCTAAGTAGCCTTTCCTTTGTTCTTTTTACCAGATGATTGTAGGACAATCTAGTTCAGTCAATCCTGTTCTGACAAACTTAAAGTTATGGAGAAGTATGTTTTAATCACCAGAGGTTAGAGGGAACTTTTAGGGCTGACATAATAATGGAAGAATACACAAGACACAAAGAAGACCTCATATTGGTAGTATTTGAAAATGTTCAAAATGATAATATATGGGACCTGTCTTCAGCTCATATGCCCTATTATATGTGTTCTGGTTGTTTATGATCTCTCCTTTTTATTTGGTGTCCATGTTGTACTATATATATTGTTGACCATTCTGAATGTCATCCTGGTAATGAGAGATACTATTTGTTTTCAAAACTGACAAATTGAATGCTCATTTAATGTAAAAAAATACACCAGAAAGATAAACACTGAATGTTAAGAGTACTTAACATTTCAGGAGGGATACTGGATTGTGAGAAAGAAGGAAACACGAAAAATCAAGTTGGCTCTATATACTTTTCTATGGCATTGACTATTTTATTTTTTTATTTAAAAAAATTTTTTAACGTTTATTTATTTTTGAGACAGAGAGAGGCAGAGCATGAACAGGGGAGCGGCAGGGAGAGAAGGAGACACAGAATCTGAAACGGGCTCCAGGCTCTGAGCTGTCAGCACACAGCCTGACCCGGGGCTCGAACTCACAGACCGTGAGATCATGACCTGAGCCGAAGTCGGACGCTTAACCAACTGAGCCACCCAGTCGCCCCAGCATTGACTATTTTAACTAAGAATGTACTTTTATTGATGACCTAAAAAATGTACATTTATATATTGTTAATTAAAAAGATAAAAGATTTTATATAATGAAATTTGTAAACACTAAGAAATAAGCAGAATTATGAACTGTAAATAATCAATATAGAAGTTAAATAACTTACAGTTTTTTTTTTCCATAGGGAACTGGTGGACAAAATCTCTAATATTTGGCATATGTGCCCATTTACTTATGTTTTTTTTTTAATTTCTTTTGTTAGTGTTTTGTAGTTTTTAGTATACAAATCTGGTACAAGTTTTGATGGATTTCTGTCTAAGTGTTTCATTTTGTGCAACAATTATATATGATATTGCACTTTTAATTTTAATGTCTACAGGCTTATTGCTAGTAGGTTGAAATGCAATTGACTTTGGTATGTTGATTTTGTGTCAGACAAACTTCCAGAACTCACTTAGTGGTTCTATAAGGATTCTGCAGATTCTTAGGATAATCCTACCTAGACAATTATGTCATCTGCAAATGACTACTTTATTTCTTTTTTATTGATATATATGTCTATCATTTTCTTTCCCTGCCTTATTAAACTGGGCAGAACATTTATCACTGTGTAAAATAGTAGTGATGAGAACAGACATCTCTGCCTTTGTTCCCGATCTTAGGGAGAAAGCATTCACTCTTTCACCATTGAGGATAGTATTAGTTGTGGATTTTTTTTTTGTACCTAATCTTTATCGATTTGAGAGATTTTCCTTTTATCTCAATTCTTCTGAGAGTTCTATTTATCATCGCATGTTCAATGTTTCCAATGCTTTTTCTGCATTGATTGATATGAATCATGCAATTTTTCCTTTTTGCCTGTTAATTTGATGAATCACATCAATTGGTTTTCTAACATACTGGAACTGAGCCCCACTTTATCATTATATATAATTCTTTTTTATGTTGTTGAATTATACTTGCTAAGATTTTTTTAAAAGTTTTATGTCTATATCCATGAGGGATATTAGTCTATGGTTTTCTTCTTTCTTTCGTTTTTTTTTTTTTTTTGCGTGTGTGTATGTATGTGTGTGTGTGTGTGTGTGTGTGAGTTTGTATTATGTTTATCTCTTTATCTGATTTCATTATCAGGGTGATACTAGCCTCATAAAAGTAATTAAATGTTCTATCAACTTCAGTTTTCTGGAAGAGATTAGGAAAGATTGGGTAGGATTGTATAGAAATCTCCACTGAAACCACCTATGTCTGAAGGGTCTTTTTGGAGGGGATGTTCAAATTATGAATTTATTTTCCAAAATAGTATAAAGGCTTCTCAAGTTACTTGCTTAATATATAGGAGTATAGTTTGCACTTTTCAAGGAATTGGTGCATTTTGTCTGACTTGTTAAATTTATGTATTTCAAATTGTTTAGGATATCCCTTTATTCCCATTTGATGTCTACAGGGTCTCTAGCGATGTCCTTTTTTTCATTCCAGATATTTGTAATTTTTATTTTGTCTCTATCTTTTTCCTTATCAGGCTTATTAGAAGATTTTCAATTTTATCAATCTTTTAATAAACCAACTCTTCAATTTAATAACTTTCTGAATTGTTTTCAATTTTAATAATTTCTCTTCCTTATTATTTTCTTTATTCTGTTTGGTTTCAGTTTATTTTTCTTTTTTGCTAGTTTCTGAGGTAAGAGCTTAGACTATTGATCTGAGACTTCTGTCTTTTGTTAATGCATGTCTTAGTGCTATAAATTCTCTCTTGGCACTAATTTAGCTGTATTATGATATGATCTGTGTTCATTTTTTTGGTATTGGTGTGCATTTTTTTTACTTCCCTTTGAGCCTTGCTTTTTAACATATGGATTATTTAGTAGTGCCTGGTTTTGTTTCCAAGTGTTTTGATATTTTCCTTTCTTTTCCCATTTATTGTTTTCCAGTTTGATATCATTGTGGTTGGAGAACACACTATCTTATACAAATTCTTTTACATTTTTTCAGGTTTGTTTTCCAGTACAATATAAGGCTTATTTTGCCACTTTTTCAGGGTCAATTGAATATAATGTATATTCTACTATTGTTGGGTGAAATGTTCTTGATTATATCCTATCAGTTGATGGTGCTCACTCTTATGTTCCTCTATACCTTGGCTGATCTGGGCTAGTTGGTCTATCAGTTATTGATAGAGGGGTATAAACCTTTTCAAATTTAACTGCTAATTTTTCTATTTCTCATTTCAGTTCCGGTGTGTTGACTTCACATTTTCTTCAGCTTTGCTATATCTTCTTGGTGGAATTACCCTGTTTTATTGTATAGTGCTCCTCTCTGTCTCTGGTAATTTTCTTTAATCTTGAAATCTATCTGATATTAATATAACCATTCCTGTTTCCTTTAAGGTTTGTATAATATATATATTTTTTAATCTTTCTATTTCCAAACTGCCTATTTTATTATACTTGAAATGAGTTTCTTGCAGAGAGCATATAGATAGGCCATGCTTGCTTTGGGTTTTTGTTGTTTTTTTTCTTTTAATTGACTCTGACATTCTCTATTAACTGAAATATTTTGAACATTTATATTAGTGTGATTATTGATATGTTAGGGCTTATGGTCAAGACCATGATGCTCACCCAAAGATATCCACATCCTAAGACCTGTGAATATACTACCATAAGTAGCAAAGGGAATTTTTGCAGAGCGATTAAGTTAAGGATAGTGACATGAAAATTTACCCGGCATTTTTCAAGTGGGCCCAATATAATCACAAGATTAAAAAAAATTAAGTTTATTTATTTATTTGTGTGTGTGTGTGTGTGTGTGTGAGAGAGAGAGAGAGAGAGAGAGAGAGAGAATGTGAGCAGGAGAAAGAATCCCAAGCAGACTCTTTTCCTTCCTTCCTTCCTTCCTTCCTTCCTTCCTTCCTTCCTTCTTCCTTCCTCCATTTCTTTTCCATTTCCTTTCCAGTTAGAGAACTTGCTTTAACTATTTTTTTAGAGCATGTCTGTTTGTAATACATTCCTTTAGTTTTCCCTAATTTCTTGTTAATTTCTTGATTTTTCCTTCATTCTTGAAAGATATTTTGCTTTGTATAGAATTCTGGATTGAATATATATATATATATATATATATATACATGTATATATATATATATATGTTTTTTCTTTCAAACACTGGTAAAATGATATGTCACTTCTTTCAATTCTCCATAGTTTCTGATGAGAAATGTGCTGCCATTAAGTTTTATTTTATTTCTTCAGTAATTATTTTATTTTTTAATCTACAGGTAAGGATTTGTTTCTCTCTTCTTCCAGGAATTTTTTGTTTGTTTTAATTTTCAGAAATTTTACTATCATGTCTTGGTGTGGGCTTCTATTAATTTATCTTTTTCAAATTTCCGCAGCTTGTCAAATCTGTAGATTTATGTCTTCTGCCAAACTTCAGAAGTTTTTGCCATTACCTCAGAGTATTTTTTACACCCACTCTTTTTGTCTTCTTCCGGGACTCTGACAATGCAAATGTTTCAGCTTGTGTCATAGCCCTAAAGTCTCCGGACACCCTGTTTTGTTTTGTTTTGTTTTGAATTTTATGTTAGTTTATTTTCTTCCTGTTTTTTTGTCTGAGTAATATTTATTGTTCTATTTTAAAATTCGCTGAATCAAAAAAAAATCTGCTGAATCTTTCTTCTTCTACCTCCATTCTGCTACTGAACTTATTTTGTTTTCATTTCATTCTTTTATTTTTCTATCCTAAAGTTTCTATTTGGTTCTGATACATAATTTGCATTTCTTTGCTGACTTTTTTTTTTAATTGATTTCAAGCACTTGCTCACTGAAGCATTTTGATGATGGTTCCTTTAAAAGCTCTGTCAGCAAATTTTCATATCTGTCATTTCTGTGTTGGTGTCCTTTGAGTTATTTCATTCAGTTTGAGTTTTACTTGGATCTTGGTATGACAAGTGGGTTTCATTGAAACCTGATCACTTTGAGTTTTTTGTTAATAGACTCTGGATCTTACTTAAACCTTCTGTATTAGATAGCATACTCTGACACTGAATCTGCAGAAGAGGAGGTCTTACCTCACTGTTTCCAGGAGGAGATAGCAGTCTATGTTACCCACTTTCCTTTATTCATACCTAATGAAGGGGTGACCTAACTACTGTTGAGTTAATGTGGAGATTCTTGCTCACCAATAGGGCTCTACTAATATCTCCCTAGAGTGGTAAGTTAGTGTTCTTCCTCTCCCTAGTGTTCGTCCCCACCTTGCCTCATTACTACTGGAAGGGGTGAAAGCCTTCATTCTCCTCTGAAAACTATAGTGACCAAGGTTGAAGTACCTCATTAGTTCCAGGTAGGGATTGAAGTCTAGGTTTGATCATGTGGTCCTCACTTACACTGAGATGGAAATAGGGAAGGGGCTCATTATAGATTGGAGAGTATGAAAGTCTAAGCTCCCCCTTTAGCCTTTCCTACTTGACTTGTATGGGGCCACATTTTTTTTTTTTTCTGTGATGTCTGATTTCAGTAGAGCAGTGTCTGTCTACAAGTTTTCAGTCTTGCTAGGTTGTACATTCCCTGGTTCTTAGGTCATAGAGGGAAGGTTTGGGGGGACTTTATTGTCTCTGTCCATCGATGGTTCTGGGTTGCTAGTTTCTTCAGCTCTGAGTGGGGCTATCTGAGGCAAAAAACAAACCCAGGAACTCACAATCTAACTATTCCTTGGGTCTCAAAATCTTTACCAACTTGTCTTCCTCTCTCCCTGTTTCAGAATCTCCTTATGTTTGCTTTATGCAATATGGAAATTATATTTAATACCCATGATTTTTAGTTGTATTTAGTAGGAGGAATGAAGACAAGTATTTCTACCTCATATTTACAGAAATGGATGTTTCTATTGACTATTTTTAAACATCCTAACTGGAAGAGAGAATTGACCAAAAAAAAAAAAAAAAAACTAATTGATTTGCAAACATAAAGAAAAATTGCAAGTGTAAAATAAGACAAATAACTAAATGACTGCTCAGTTACCTCTGCATTGTACATGTTAAATAATTATACTATGAATGAATGAAGAAGTGAAAGAATGAATGAAAGGAAGTATTCAATAATTGCTGAGTAATGAGGATTAATCAGCAAAGAAAAAAAGGGGAATATCAACAAGGCTTTCTCTTCCAGGATCATAGTATGTTTTGACTATACTTACTAAATGGCAATATGAATTATTTACACCTCTGGACTAAGACATCACTTGCGTCCCATTTCACATCACTTCAGCTCACATTTTACATCATCGCTTGCTTCAGCGAGCACCTTCTGACAGTTGTAACTGACAGTACCTTGACTCACTACTCCATATATCTTTCCCTTCGTTCCCTGGACTTCTGCCATAACCTGTCCTGTAGCAATCCTTGAACATAGGTGATAGGGGCCAGAAGATAAATTCTCCCTTCTTCCATTCCTCTGTGGATCATTCTAAGACATATTCTAGACAAATCTGCAAAAGAGCTAAAAAGATTGAGCCTCAGTGGCCTCCTGTTTAACCAACTGGAGAATACACCATAATGTTGGCCTTTCCTCATTCCTCTTTTACTGTCCCCATCTCCAAGTTCTGTCTCTGGCACACTTACCAAATAAACCCTTGGTTCAGACTCTGATAGCCAGTGACAACCCAGTCTAGGACATAATGTTTTACAGGAAAAATAATATTAGAGCAATATCATATTTGACTTATAGAAAACAGTGTATAAATAGAGTGAAGAGTATAAATTACTTCTGCTAACTTGCAACTCGATGGTTATTTAAACCCTACCTGATATCAGATTGAAAATATTAACCCAGGGGGCGCCTGGATGGCTCAATCGGTTTAGCATCCGACTTAGGCTCAGGTCATGATCTCATGGTTCATGAGTTCGAGCCCCGCTTCAGGCTCTAACAGCTAAACACTCTGTCTCTCCCTCCCCCCGCAAAAAAAAAAAAAAAAAAAAAAAAAAAAAAAAACATTAAAAAATTTTTTAAAAAGGGCCATGTGGGTGGCTCAGTCAGTTAAGCATCGACTTCATCTCAGATCATGACCTCACAGTTTGTGAGTTCAAGCCCTGCATTGGCCTCTATGCTGACAGCTCAGAACCTGGAGCCCACTATGGATTCTGTGTCTCCCTTTCTCTCTGCTCCTGCCCTGCTCACACTCTGTCCCTCTCTCTCATTCAAAAATAAACAAAAATTCAAAAATTATTTTAAAATTTAAAAAATAAAATAATACCCAGGACATAAAATAACAGTAAAATATTTTACAGATATAAAGCAAAAAGTTTTTCAGGTGGGAAAGCAGGAATTAAACATCTAAGTGTAGTAAATCTATACAAAAATAATGTCAAGGATTGTGAGTTCAGACTGAGAAGAGGAAGGAAGAAGAATTGAATTTCTTCAATAAATTTGGAAAAGCTTCAGAGGAGGAACAATCACATAAATTGTTTACATTCTAGAAAATATAAGATAATACATTAACATAACAAATAATATTATATGCTACTATGGTACTAAACAAATAGATATAACATGGATTTCAACATGCAGCTTTTAATTGGAACTCCCAGGACATAGTGAAAACATTACACACTCGATACTGAGAAACTCTATATTGATGAGAATACTAATAGGGATTTATGCAAGAAATGCCTAAAGTATTTCAAGTATTTTTCCATATCCCAAACATTGTGGAGGCAAATGTTTGTCCTTTCTCAAAAAAACACAATTATTGTTAAGTCAAATAATTGCTATAATAATTGCAATTTGAGAACCTGTCAAAGCTTTACATTGTTCTATGGAAGTAGAGTCAAAAATTTTAATTTATAAATTCTTTTGCTTAAGGCACAATGCTACTTTTTAAAGAGATAATTGTAGAAAGGCAAATAACATTTCTAAGATGCTGCCCCCCACCTCCGCACAATTGTCCCTTCCAAAAGGTTCATTACAGATGAAAATACTAAGAAAATGAGCTGTCAAAGATTCACTGAAACAATACCCAATTTTGAAATATTGTCTCTGTATGTGTATTTATATTGTTAATTCTCCAAAGTACAAAACTATTTTCTGATCTAGTATATACAACAGAAATATAAGTGCTTTTCTTTTTTTTGATTATTAAAATAAGTTTTAAAAATAAAATTCCCAAGGACATTAGAAATAATTGTATAAGTATGGATTTTTTTCACGAACTTATTACAAAGGAGTGTATTGGATGGGATAACTGATTTTTATGTGAATAAGTTTAGAAACATGTTTAAAAGGATAAAAAAGCAGAGGGCAAAAGGTGACACAAGGTATATCTCTATTTCTAGTTATCTATTTCTTCCATAATTTCTTTCTTTTTATACTGTAAATTAAAAGCGTTTATGGAAGAGACATAATGCCAACAGCTGTGCTCTCAACTTGTTTTGAGACCTTTGGTATATCAAACAACTCCTCAAAGTATCAGCTTTCTCCTATGTGTGGTGAGAATGGATGTTGCACTACCTGATGATATATTTCTGTTCTCTCTGAAAATTATATGGATTTTACATCTTTGAGGAAATATAATTTTTCATCCAAATTCATTGGTTGTAAATTAATCTTAGAGGGGAAAAGTTACATAAAAATTTGTCAATATCTGGTACTCAAATCAATATACCTGGACACCCCATCTTTCTTATTGGACGTTGGCAATCACTATTTCACTGAATTGTTTTGAGGAATATGTTCTTGAAAATTTGTGCTTTAAAACAAGAGGTCTTGAATGGCTTCTCACTCCTCATGTTACAGGGGTTATTGACCTAGACATGAGGCATCACAAGAGACACACATATAGGTAGAGTTTTGCAAATATGGGGAATCTTCTGGGCAAGGATGTGGGAACCATTCAGGAACAGGAAGGACGGGGGGTTGGATATCTAGGACATGTTGGACCCCTAGCAGGCCTGGGCCCAATTGGATGGCAATCTGACCAGGTACAGTACTCATAGAACTCAGCAACTTTGCCAGTAATCTACTGAGTTAACTCAATCTTTGACTCCTGTCTCTCCTATCTTCTTACTTTTTTAAGGAAGGTATGGATCACTTTTTTCTTTGTCTGTTTAACATTTTAAAGCACTTGCTAATTTTGTTCCATTGAACATATAGGCTCTAAAATAACTGTGATTTTTTTTCAACCTCAAATTCAAAGAATTTGTTTGCAGCATTTATTTTTAACTTCAGCATGATAACTGCCAAGAGTAGAACACAGGAGATCCACACCTGTTAAGATGTGAGAAACTTTGTGTTTTAAAATGTATCTTATAATTACCTGTGTCAGAGGATTCACGTTGCTATCTTCAATTTCCATAACATATAGAGATTAACATAATTTTGTATTTTGCTATTGGTCAACTTCAAAGATTTATTCACAAGTGTGTATATCATAATAGAAAGCCCAAGAACCCATTCATTCAACTAGAAGAGAAAACAGGTACCTCTTCAAGAGTTTCAGTCATTTTTTTTATCACCTAATTATAACTATGTGAGTACTACTATATACTCAGAAAGTGTTTTGTCATAAACATTTTTGATACTTAAATGCATGCCCACATACATAAGTGCTATTCAAACATGCAAAGATTTTTGTTAAAGAAATTAAACATATTTTGAATTAGAAATTTTGTTAGAAACTGTATTTTTAGATTTAAGTATATGAACTAATTGACTTTCATGCTTTATCAATACTATCAAAACATCCTTTCTTTAGGTATCAGATAAGGAAGTTACCTTTGACTACTTACCACATGGTTAACAATTTCTTTTTTAAATAAACTCTTAATTACAAACAATAACATGAAAAAACACATGTACCTCCCATCAAACTTACCAAATGAAACACTATTGATACTTAAAAATCCCTGTGTAGGGCACCTGGCTTCCTTAGTCTATAGAACATGTGACTCTTGATCTTGGTGTTGTGAGTTCGAGCCCCACATTGGGAATAGAGATTATTTTTTTTTTAAATATTAAAATAAAACTATGTATACTTTCCTTATAACATTTCTTTTATACCTCTCAGGTGTAACACAGCTTTTAAAATTGTGTTTTTCATTCCCTTGATAAAAACAAAACAAGACAAAAAAAAGTTTTACTACTATATACCTACCTAGCACTTAAAATTCTGCTGTTCAGTTTCACTGTGGGGGATAAACTTAGGAATCCCGTAGGGTTACACTAATGAGTTAACAAGGCATGAAGAAATACAAAGCCATAAAATGCTCACACCTGAGTTTGGGTAAACCAGATTGGCACCCCAAGAATAGTGGGTGCAAAGGCACCCTGAGAATAGGGAAGCACAAAGGTGCCAGGTACAGGGAGGTGCAAAGGCACCCCAAAATAGAGATCGGGTGCAGATTCCCCAAAGTAGACAGGGAGAGGCAAAGGCTTAAAATAGGAATGGTGCAAAGGTGCCCAATACATAGGTAAATGAAATAAACAAGATTAGATATTCAGGGTGGAACACCCCCAATTTGGTACTATAGCAGAAAAGCTGCTTTCACAGGAGAATAGGGCCAGGTCAGGTAAACTGGTGAATTGGACTATGGACCGCTGCCCTGCAGGCAAAGCAGCCCAGAGCAGAGATGGTTAACGAAAGAAAAGCTTCCTTGTCAACTCTGAGGTTGTTTTCCCTACCTGTCTCATCCCTGAGGCTACCTAAGATAAACAGAGGTGCTGCCTTATGTCTACTGTTAACAACTCTCCTCCCAACTGTCTGGAGCCCGGATTTTGTTTTGTATTAGCCCAAACTCCTAACTCCAAATATCCTCAAGGCCCCCTTTCCCTCATGTCCACAAGTTAATGTTCACAGATTCATTGTCTCTTTGTGCACATCCATCAGCATGTTTGTAAGCCTTCTGATCCTAATAAAAATGGGGCAAGGACTTTTATTCAGGGTTCTTGTCTTTTCCTGGACATTAGCCATCTCTTGCTTTAATCCTGCATCCAGCTCTTTTGCTGGTCAAAGGAGAACTTTAGACTTAGAGTCTGTGACATTTCACATGGTTTTGATCTTTATGTAAATGATATCCTACCAAGGCAGTCTTCTTTGATTTGCTTTTTTCCCTATTCAAACTTACTTTTGTGAGTTTATCTACTTGATTCATATAAATTCAAATTGCTTTAATTGCTGAATATGTATTATATGTATCCATTATCTGGTTTATTATATTTAAGCAATTTAAATATTTTTTCTCATTAAAAACCATTCACTATAAATAATTCCTATATGTACTTTCCAAAGCACATATCTATTATTTTTCTGAACTTATTAAATTCATATAAAATGAATATGAACAGCTTCTTTGAAATGGAAAATAAGGAAAAATGGTTGCTTTGCAATTTCTTATTCAAAATTTCACTTGGAGTTCTAATCATGGAAATAAGGAAAGAGAAAAGACCAGAATGGAGGAAGTAAAACTCTCTATATGTAGAATTTGTGTACATAGGAAATTCCAAAGACAAATACTAGAACAACACAAATACTAGAACTCAATATTGAATTTGACAAGGCCAGAATATACAAGATGAATATAGAATGACCAATTACATTTTAATATACATACATAAAACAATTGGAAAATGATATTTTTAAAAATCTTAGTTTGATAATATAAAAAACATAAAACACCTAGGGAAAAATTCCACAAAAACAAATCCAACATCACTTTTCTGAAAAATTACAAACATTTCTAATAGAAATTCAAGAATAAATAAATGGCAATACATATCAAGCTCATTGGTCAGAAGATTTACTGTTATTATAACAAATCTTCCAAACTGATCTATTATAAATTCAACTCATACCAATCAAAATTACATCAAGATACTTTTTTGTGTGGAAATTAATTAAGATGATTCTAAAATTTAAAAAGCACTCTATAACGCTACCACAATTGGGGCACCTGGTGACTCAGTCAGTTAGGCATCCAACTTCAGCTCGGGTCATGATATCATGGCTCATGAATTCCAGCCCCACTGTCAGCACAGAGTCCTGATCCTGCTTTGGATTCCGTGTCTGGCTCTCTCTCTGCCCCTCTCCCATCATGCTCTATCTCTCTCAAAAATAAATAAACATTACACACAATTAAAAACAAATAATAAAGCAACCACAATTAAGACAGTTGGGAATTGGCAAAAGCATAGAAATAATATAGATCACTCTATCAGAATAGAGATTTTATTTATTTATTTATTTATTTATTTATTTATTTATTTTAATGTTTATTTTTGAGACAGAGAGAGACAGAGCATGAACGGGGAGGGTCAGAGAGTGAAGGAGACACAGAATCTGAAGCAGACTCCGGGCTCTGAGCTGTCAGCACAGAGCCCGACGCGGGGCTCGAACCCACGGACCATGAAGTCATGACCTGAGCTGAAGTCGGACGCTTAACCAACTGAGCCACCCAGGTGCCCCCAGAATAGAGATTTTTGACAAAGATTAAAAGACATCAAGTGGAGGAAAAGAAGATCTATTTTATTAATATAACTAGATCGAATGCGCATATATAGGGGAAAAAAAACAGAAACATAAATATTAACTCTTTTACCATACCATTCAAAACAATTAACTCAAAAGGTACCATAGACCTAAATATAAAACCTAATACTTAAGACATGAAATTCTACAACAAAACACAGGAGGAAATCTTTGCAACCTTAATGTAGGCAAATCCTTGTTAGAAAAAAACTCAGAACTATAAGTCATCCAATTGTACACAAATTATAGTGTATTTTTACAATGGGATGCTATTTAGCAATTAAAAAATAACTGTTAATGCCCAACAGCATAGATGGGTTTTAAAATTATTTTCTTGAGGAAAAGAAGTCAAGCCAAAAAAAATACATACTATACACACCATTTTTATAAATTTAGAGAAAAGGCAAACTCATTTTGAATGACCAAGAGCAATTTAGTTATTATGTGCAGACACAGATGGAGGAAGAGAAGAAATTAAAAAAGAGCATTAAGAACTGTTTTGGGGTGATAAAAATATTTGGTCTCTTGATTCTTTGATGGCTTTACAAGCATCTGCATCTTCCAAAACTGATCAAATTAGACAGCTTAATTATCTGCTGTATTTCAATTATATTTCAGAAAGTCGTTAAAATAGAGAAGTCTAGGGCGCCTGGGTGGCGCAGTCGGTTAAGCGTCCGACTTCAGCCAGGTCACGATCTCGCGGTCCGGGAGTTCGAGCCCTGCGTCGGGCTCTGGGCTGATGGCTCAGAGCCTGGAGCCTGTTTCCGATTCTGTGTCTCCCTCTCTCTCTGCCCCTCCCCCGTTCATGCTCTGTCTCTCTCTGTCCCAAAAATTAATAAACGTTGAAAAAAAAATTTTTTGAAAAAAAAATAGAGAAGTCTGATACCCATGAGGATGACATAAGACTACTTTCAGATTGGGGCACCTGGCTGGCTGAGTTGGAAGAGCATGTGACTATTGAGATTGGGGTGATGAGTTTGATCCCCATATAGGGTATAGAGATAACTTGAATCAATACAACTTAAACAAAAAAGTATTTTCAGATCAGTGAATTGTGAAGAGGAAAACTCTGTTCCTTTTATTTTACAGATTCATACATTTCATCTACAACTGAACCGTGGATCATATTTTTGAATTTTCATTATCTTCCTCGTGTTTTCTTTGTATACCTAGTTGATAGCAGAGAATTTACTTAATATTGTATTATGTATTCACTCACTAAGTATTTGTGAAGCACAAACTTAATATCAGACAGCATTCTAAGCACCGGGATTCAGCAGAAAATAATATTCCATTCTAGTAAAAACAGACACAAAGTCAATAAGTATATTCCAAATTAAATTATGTACAGTAGAACAAGGTAATATACAACATGTAAAATTGTTGAATGAATGAATGAGTGAATGAATAAATGTAAACTTGTCTTAGATGTCCCAACACTTTATATGCATCCATTGCTTCCAACTTAAAGTAGTAGAAAAACTAACCAATAGTAGTTAAAGAGTGTTTACTTTTGTCATAAAATGTGAAAATTGAAGGCAATCACTGTCCTTGTTTCAGCTATTCAGTGTTTTATCTGTCACCCAGACTCCTTCTGCCTTTCACCTTTACCAGCCTTATTGTATTTCATTTATTCCCATTCTTGTTGCTTCATTGTCCTGGCATGGCTGCTGTACTATCAGGCATTTTGAGTGGGGCTTAAAATTTTCTTACGCCATTCTTCCATCTCTTCCTCAACTCCAAAACCACCAGATAGATAGATGCAGAAATCAGAGTTTAAAATTCCATCTTTGTTTCTGGAAATCCTCACGTGCTGATGCAACAGCACTGTGACTAACCAGATTCTCTAAAAATAACTTACTTGATTAGACACACAAACATATGCCATGACCAGCACAGCTAGATTTTCAAAGTCCTCCCTTTCAAAATTACATTGTATTATGATATATTTACTCTCCGAATGAGCAAAGAAAAACCTTTGTCCTGAAGACAAATGCTCCATGGGCTAGGCTACACATGTTTCTTTTCTTACTCTCTCTTCCTTTCTTGGAAAGGGGGCACAGGAAACAGGGAGAAGATGGAAGCTGTCTCCACATTGAATAAAAACCAAGAAAATTTTCTATAGATATTTAAAAAAAAAAGGGGGGGGAGTGGATATCCACCTTTATCTGGGGATGGATTCCTTAAGTCTTTTTATCTCTTTTGCATGAAGAGCATAATATAATGTGTAGAAGACTCAAAAGTAGATGAACCTAGGCAAAATATGGTAGTCTATAATCAAAATAACACTGAGTCTGAAATGAAACAAAAAGGCTTTGACTCCTTGGACATATTGCAAGCATCTCTATAATAGTCTCTGAATTATGGGTATGTTAAAAGGAGATGTGATACATTTGTGCATTATCTATCTATCTATCTATCTATCTATCTATCTATCCACTAATCTAATCTAATCATCTAATGTAATCGAATCGAATCTAATTACTTATCTATCATTAAATAGCAGATCCCAAGAATATATATTAATACTCTGAATTCAGATTCAAAAGAATGTGATGATGACAAAATTACCCTAACCAAGGAGAACAATCTTGTGGGCTCAAAACTGTGAACAAGCTGTCTTGGTTTTGTTCTGGAACAAAAGGCTAACCCTCAAGACCAAACCATCTGCCTTGAAACTATTGAATCTGAGTCGAGGTGATAACAAAATGGAAAGATACATATCATCTCAGGCACTGGGCGAATAATGGAAATACTCAAAGGCGGATGAATGACACTTAAAGAACTTAAAAACGGGTCTGTAGGTATTTGTCAAAATAAATCATTTTACACCCATTTTTATCTATCATTTAAAGGAAGGAAAACATATGGTATCTGTTTTTCTCTGTATGGCTTATTTCACTTAGCATAACACTTTCCAGTTCCATCCACGTTGCTACAAAGGGCCATATTTCATTCTTTCTCATTGCCACATAGGACTCCATTTTTTGCTGCAGAGAATGCTGTACTACTAAACAAAGTTTTAAAATAAAATGACTTCATATTAAAATGGTCATTGTCTGTCAATGACCTAGCCTAAAATGTTAAAAAAGGAATTAGTTCATCTTCTGTTTTATATCCACTCTGCCCTCTTCTCTCCACAGTGCTTCGGCTGGCTTGGTTGGGATCTACTATTTGGTTCTTATTATTGTATCTCTAATACACAAAAACACATCCAAAAAATTAAAACTGATAAATTAATATGCAATGATGAATATAAAGTTGTCCCCCAAATTATATGTAATGGCTGAGGACATGCTTGAAAACACACATTAATTAGTCTGTGTCCTCCAAGAATGAGATAGATGAGAATAGATACACAAGAGATTTATTAAGGGAAAAGCCTTTGAGGGCAAATGAGGAGAGTTTCTGAGGAGGACAGGAGAATATTCAGACCACAATGCAGTTTTTATTTTCCTTTTAAGAAAGGGAAAGAAAATATCTTGAAAGGCATGCAGTTCTGAAAATGTTTTGGCGAGGCTGACAGCGTCCTTGACCAAAATTGCCATGTTGTCTAGTATATGAGCTGAAACAGTATTACTAAAAGTGGAATTTCTTCAGAACCAATGAAACCCTAACAGGTGTCATGATTGCTTGTCGGTGCTGGGATATGAATTATGCAGTAATTTGTCTTATACTTTGGAGACGATCTCCCTGACCACAACATTCGCAGAAATGTCATTGGTTCCAGAACAGTCAAGTTCCTGAATCTTCATAAAGTTAATCTCCCACCCTCTGGAATGCATGTGTTTTACCAAGACCTCCCTCATACTAACTGTCTCTTTCTTGTTCTGCCCAATACAAATAAATTCATTGACATACTGGGTCAATGTCATTATCTTTGGGGTATCCAGGAGATCCAGATCTCTTCAGACTATATTATAACAGTGGGCAGGAGAGTTGACACCCCTGAGGTGAAACCGTAAATAAATATTGCCTGTTTCCCATGAAGGCAATGTAACTGAAGTTGAAAACATATGTAACAAATGAGTGGCCGCCAGACATGTTTCCGACACCTTATTCATCTGCATGAGCACTGATGCCACATCTGCCACAAAAGCTCTGAGTGAGACCCCTACTTGGTTGACCTTGAAGTCCTCTACCATCATTCTTTCGGACCCAGCCAGTGTCTGTAGAGGCCAGATAGGCAAATCAAGTAAAAATACAGTGGGGTGCACCACCTCTGTACTTTAGTTCTTTAAAGGTGGCACTAAATCTCTGCCGCCCCCATCCCCTAGAATGCAAAATGGTTTTAGACTTACTCTGGCAGTTGGAAAGGAGGGACTAACTCTAAAACTTCCCCTTTACCTTTCTCAGGACGATAACTCTTACAGACAAGCCAGAGACACAATGTGGGGACTATCCAAGCATATCGATTTCAATATGCACTCGGGGACTGAAAAAATGGCCAGTGGATGAGTCCATGTATCCACCAGGTACACTACAAACCAGAGTTCAGCCAGAGCTTCATGTATTATTTGGCACCCTTAAGCTCCCACTCAAATGAAGGGCTGCAGAGAGGCTTTGAGCCTCTAAGGTACCTAGTCCTCAAATTCTCTTTTCCATACTGTATAATCACCAGAGTAAATGGCCATGGGTCTTTCTGTAGAAGGACTTGGGGCAAGGTTTCTCTTTTTACAGACTTATCTACTGTTCAATTATATAATTCTCAATCCAAAAATTGGCTCCGTTTTACAAAATTAGCAAAAGACTGTGACTTCTTTTTATTGGGGGAAGAGGGCATTCTTTGCTTCCTGATCTTCCATCTTTGTCTTTACTCCCTTCTTTTCCTTCCTCCTTCATTTCCTTCCTTCCTTCCTCCATTCCTTCCTTCCTCCATTCCTTCCTTCCTTCCTTCCTTCCTTCCTTCCTTCCTTCCTTCCTTATGTCATAGATGTTAAGCAGTACCTTTATTGATTGCCCATCTATCTTGTTCTTAGGGATGATATCTCCTCAACCCCCTGTGGGTCAAGACCCCTTACCTGCCCCTCTGGTCTTGCCAGTTAATCATGGTCTCCTGGATTCTAGATGTGAAGTAGTTAATGAGGACTCTATTACTTCAAGGGTCCATCCTTTCCATGGACATTAAGAGTCCCAGTCTGTGACCACCTGTCCTACAATCACCTGTGGTCATGGGGCCATATATGATCGACAAAGCCTTTAGCTAATACTAGACCAAAAATCTTCCATGAGATTTACATTGTAATTACAGATTTTCAAAAACTAGCTGTCTCATATTAACTTATGATGGTGTTAAGCATATGCATTTTATTTATTTATTTATTTATTTATTTATTTATTTATTTATAATTTTTACATTTTTACATTTTTGAGAGACAGAGAGAGACAGAGCACAAGTGGGAAGGGACAGAAAGAGGCTGAGACACAGAATCCAAAGCAGGTTCCAGGCTCTGAGCTGCCAGCCCAGACCGTGACGTGGGGCTCAAACCCACGAACTGTGAGATCGTGACCTAAGCTGAAGTTAAACCAACTGAGCCATCCAGATGCCCCTAGGAATATATATTTTAGAAAAATAAGTCAATCAGAGAAAGATAGATATCATATGATTTCACTCATATGTGGCATTTAAGAAACAAACGCATGAACATAGGGTAAGGGAAGGGAAAATCAGAGAGTCTTAAACACAGAGAACAAACTGAGGGTTGTTGGAGGGGAGTAGGTGGGGGGATGGGCTAAAGGGATGATGGGCATTAAGCAGGGTACTTGTTGGGATGAGCACTGGGTATTTTATGTAAGTGATGGATCACTAAATTCTATGCCTCAAACCATTACTACACTATATGTTAACTGACTTGGATTCGCATTGTTGGTGGCAGTGCAAGCTGGTGCAGCCACTCTGGAAAACAATATGGAGGTTCCTCAAAAAACTAAAAATAGAACTACCCTACAACCCAGCAATTGCACTACTAGGCATTTATCCATGGGGTACAGGTGTTCTGTTTCGAGGGACACATGCACCCCCATGTTTATAACAGCACTATCAAGAATAGCCAAAGTATGGAAAGAGCCCAAATGTCCATCGATGGATGAATGGATAAAGACAATGTGGTATATATATACAATGGAGTATTACTAGGCAATCAAAAAGAATGAGATCTTGCCATTTGCAACTATGTGGATGGAACTGGAGGGTATTATGCTAAGCGAAATTAGCCAGAGAAAGACAAAAATCATATGACTTCACTCACATGAGGACTTTAAGAGAAAAAACAGATGAACATAAGGGAAGGGAAACAAAAATAATATAAAAACAGGGAGGGGGACAAAACAGAAGAGACTCATAAATATGGAGAACAAACTGCGGGTTGCTGGAGGGGTTGTGGGAGGGGGGATGGGCTAAATGGGTAAGGGGCACTAAGGAATCCACTCCTGAAATCATTGTTGCATTATATGCTAACTAGTTTGGATGTAAATTTAAAAAAAAATAAAAAATAAAATTTAAAAAGGAGGAAAAACATTACATCATATAGTTTAACATTTAGTGTACATGTAATGCATGAGCACGTGCATCTACAGCAAAACCCATGAAAAAAAAACATTACGCATGATGGAGCACTAACTTGCCAGTATCATTTCTTTTTTCTTCCATCTGACTTTCAGTAGGCTTTTTACAACATCACCCATAGAAATTTAAAAAAAAATCATGGATAGATATTTAAGAATATAGTGAATATCCACTTTCATTGGTGTCTTTAAAAGCCCAAATAAACGGGCACCTGGGTGGCTCAGTCCGTTGAGTGACCGACTTTGGCTCAGGTCACAATCTCACAGTTTGTGAGTTCAAGCCCTGGGTCGGGCTCTGTGCTGACAGCTCAGAGACTGAGGCCTCCTTTGGATTCTGTGTCTCCCTCCCTCTCTGCCTCTTCCCCACTTGTGCTCTCTCTCTCTTTCAAAAATAAATAAACATTAAAAAAACAAGAAACTTTAGCTACAAAATCACAACCATTTAAATTTTTCTTTGATTTTAATGAAAATATTGATAATGTAGGAGAAATCTCTTATAAAATTAAAAGTTCTCAGAGAAGTGACCTAGGAACAGTTCATTTAGAGCGAATGTGGTTAACATGAGAGTATTTAGAGTTCTATACAGATAGATATTTTGTATTGTAATGATTTTATATTTATCTTAATGTAAATTAGAAAAAAAACATAATTATCACCTCAACCCTATTATTCCAGGGATATGAAATATATTTTTAAGTAAAAATGCTTAAACATTAACAGAAACATACTAATATACCATTGCACAGCCACAAGTTTAATAAATTTAAAAAGAACTTAAATAAAAACCTAAGGTAAGTAACAGTACAAGTACAAATATTTGCTAAAGTTGAAATATGGTTAACCTATAATTTAGTAATTGTGTCCAGCTATATATGTCCCCCCTATGAAGAATTATTTCTTATTTCACCAAAATATACTCACAAACTATTATTATCAGCCTTGTTCATGATAGTGAAAATCTGAAAACAACTCAGATGGTATATGCACACAATGGGATAAAGCACCACAGTGAAAAAGAACGAAGTATTGCTACTCATCAGAGTATGGATGATTTTCACAGATACATTGTTGAACAAAAGAAACCAGATACAAAAAAAAAAAAAAGACATACTGACTGATTCCATTTACATAAAGTTCAAAAGCAGGTAAAACTAAGCTATGGCGTCAGAAGTTGAGAGCAGAAAGGAATATGGACTCAGTGGGGAAACCAAGGAATCCACTGAGGGCTGGAAATCTATACTTTGATCTGAGTGATAGTTACCCGGGTCCATGCATATTAAAAATTCATTGAGCATTTCACCGAAGATTTGGGTACTTTTACTGTATGAAGTTATACTTCAATAAAATAAATTAAGCAGAAATCAATGATGGTGATAATAACGTAATAAAACAGTTGGTAATCAGTCTGGGGGGGAGGTAACAATTCAACCTAAGTTCTCATTTTATGAATAGTAAAACTGAGACCCAAACAAGTGTAAGTGCCTTGCCTAAAGGAATGCCATAAGTTTGGGAAAGTTTCTGTCTCTTTACTCTCTCTTCTCTTTCTCTCTCATTCTCTCTGGTGCTGTTTTGTGACAGAAATTTTTCTTCAGTCATTTTGCACACCATATGTAGATCCCAAGAAAACGATACGATAAGTCGCAGACAAACCTGGTTTTTGGTATTGGTTGTAAAGACAATGATGGCAAATGTCAGATTTTGTGTCTTACGTCACTGAACAAGAACAACAAAGCTCAATAACTCTTGCATTTAAACTGCTGAGGTTGTCTATTTGAAAGGGTACTGGCCATTGATGAATTGCACAGGTGTTAAAGGAAAGAGGTATTTAAGGGAGGCCAAAAGATGAAAGCCCTAAAATGTGCCCCCTGGAAAATATGGAAGAATACATTGCTTTCCTGTTACGGTGTTATACTTGGCTGAACTGGCTTCAAGTTTGACCTCACTCTTCTTGGATTTGCACCAATGTTGTTTTAACTGTTCTGCTCTAGAAATCCAGATTTGCTATTTTATAGGAGCAAGTTCCTACATAAACGTAATTAGAGAATGTGCTGGAGACAGCCTCAAACATTAAGTCCAGCATGTCATAAATGTCCAGCATCAAAGAAATTCAACAAGGCAGTCATTCTGATGTGCTACCTAATAGGAAGAAAACTGGCAAACAAACAAACAAAAACAAACAAACAATTGGTGACCTCCAAAGACAAAGGAAGAATGTAGAAAAAATATTGAGCATATTGTATTCACTTTCTTTTCACATGTAACAGAAGGACTCTGAACATTTAGAAGCGCTAAGATTACTTCATAGTTAATTTAACACCTTGATAATATACTTCTACTTTCAAATCATCCTTTGTCACTCCTGTACAATCTGCTTCCCTAAGATAATTATTTAGGTTGGCAAAGGCAACAGATGTTAAGCTTGGAGTGTCTTTCATACTGACTTCTTACTAAAGTACCAGAAATCTTAAATAATTTTCATTGAATGTAAAATGTAACAAAAAGACCCAGGTATGGGTTACTGACAACATAATTCCTTAAAAGAGCTTACTTTCTCATATTGGGAATGCAAGGCTTTCATAATTTGATGCTGAAGGCAATGGCTACACAGACTTGAAGGTTGGAAGAGAAGTCTAAGTATACCAAGAAAGTTCATCTGTACACAGGGCATAACTACTACCAAGCTTCAAATGTGCTGACTTTTTCCAAGGCTCAGTGCCCCATTGGAAATGTCATTCCTTACTGTACTGATCCTTTCCTTAGGATTCCTCAACTTTCTAGTGATGCCCTTATCACTCTGGAATCACCGTGTATAAGAGAACGAAGCAGAGAATTCTGAATTATGTGCAGAACAATTTTTGTGATCTATCTCCCACATGGTATCTACTACAGGGACTTTTGTAACATATTAACCTTCATTATGATATCAAGAGAATTATCTTGTCAAATTCTTCATCTATCTTCTATATCTATATTCATTAAAACTTTGATTAAAAGGAACTTGATATCCAAAAGCTTCAATTAGCTGATTTTTTCCTCTGTTCTACTTTTAGGAGAAAAAAAGTAATTCATTAAAGAAAAAAAAAGATAATTTTAGGGATTTATTGTAAAATCCCTAAATTTACAAGACCTTCTACATATGAGGTATTTTTGAAGATACAGGGAATTTGAAGATCACTTCCTTCAAAACGCTCAAGTCCAACAGCAGGAACAGATATGTACAAATTACAGAGTGAAAGGCAAGACAGATCAATTCTACCTCGAAAAGAGGAAAAAAAAAGTTATGAAAAGTTTAACAACAGAGCTGGTTTTTCTAATATGTCCTATTTCTTCTCTGACTGTATTACCTTAGAGTGATTCTGAAACTCTCCAAGATTATAAATCACCAATGATTAAATAATGCTAGCTTTCTACAAAGGAAGAAAAATGTATTCAAAAATAGTCACATACCATTAATAAATACCATGAGTATGGAAATCGGTACTTACCTAACAAGAAAAACTGACCAACAGTACCTTTAACTTCATACACCTGCAAAATGTTTTCCCTCGTATGGTCAATATAACACCTCTTATTTATGCCCTGCTCTGATTGAACAAGCCCAATTCATGGAGAATAGCCATAAATTGGCATTTTTTTTCCACTATCTCTTAAATGCATTCTCTGGAGCAGAGTGTTCCCATGTTACTGGTTGAAATTAAAGGTCGGTCTTTTTATTTATTTATTTGTTTTTCACTTTCAAGTAATCAAAAGCTCTCTTGGTAGTAACTATTGCCTAGTTCGGTACAATAATACATTGCTGAAGTATATTGCCAAGTTACTCAATTTCTATCCTGAGAAGGCTATAGGTCTACAGGTCTCTCATGAGAGAGGGAGTATTCTCCTTTTCTCTCTCCACTTTTTTTTTTCCGTTCTCTCTTATAATTTGTTACAGGTTTCTTCTAACTCCAACAGTGTAGGGACTGGGATTAAGGGTAGGAAAATACAAAAGGAAAAGAGTTTAGGGAGGAGGAAAACAATGGCTGCATGGGCAGTGACCTCCATGTTTACTTTGGTAGGAAAAAACTTCTGAGGCTAACCCTTTGAGGAGAAGAAATCTAGAAGCCTAGAGTAACCATGCAAGAGAAGGACCTTGGATCCTGAATTTCCTGCCCGTTTGGACTATAGATGAGCAGAAATCAAATTCTATTTTCTTAAGCTTCTGAAAGTATAGGGTTTATGTCTTTACAGCAACAGCCCAGCATACATTTAACTGAAACATCACTCCATAAAGCCCTTGCATAGGAGGGTCAAGCATCGTTACGCCATGGGCATGGCCTAAATCAGGGTGAAGGTAAGCAAGTGCCCAGTTGTCTGCCCTGACAAAGTTTGGGCACACAAGCTGCCCAAAGCAGCCACTTCTTTGTTCTGCTGTCAGTGCGGCTACCAGTTGTGTTTTGTTCTTCCAATTTCACAGGTTGGAGTCGCACATAATGTCACTGTGATCCCAGATCCTAAGGGTATAAATAATCAGCTTTCCAAGTATTCTCCTAAAAGTTCTTTTTTTTTTTTTCTTAACCCCCTACTCCCTGCCAAAAGTTTTGAGTCACGAAACCTTTCCTGTACCTTTTTTTTTTTTCAAGTTTTTGGCAGGTGTCTCACAACTTAGTTTGAAATGGGGTATCTGTTTTCTATGGGCTTGAACCACACATATTTCAGCTTCCTTTTGTAGTCATTTAGCTCTTTGAAGTAAATAGTGATAACATTACCACATTTACTTTGTTTTTGGGTTTTACACCAATAGCCGTAAAATAACTGAGACTCACCACAAAGGACAACTGCTGAAAATAAGTTGGGGAAAATATTTGCCCCCCCCCCAGATGTCCTGAGTCTTCCAATTATACTTTCTTAGAATCATTCTAAAACGACTTCCATGTATTTACATTATTTAAGGAAAAAAGAAGCGGCCCAAAGGCTTTGCTACAATGAGAGTAACATTTTTTTTTCTCCTTTCAGCAAATGGTGAGTGTGTTAGAATAGTTGTAAAACATAAAAATAGTAAGGGGGCTGGGTAGTTGCAAGGGGGAGAAAAAACGAGCCTAGAGAAAAGAAAGAACCTAATATCACATAACCCATGGTATTTAACGAGTACTTATTAAATTTCATAGGGTTCTATCTACCATATTCTGTTTTTTAATGTATCTTATATATAGAGGTTCGTCTCATTTGTTGTCAGAAGGTGAAAGAAATTCTCCTCAATAACGTGTGCTCTGTAATTGATTTCTAAGTAGTGCAGGGTGAAGAGAGGTCAACAATAAAACAGAGGAAAAAAAAATGCAGACACTGAATGGGGGGAATCCTACCAGGAGAAGATATAGGTCTTCTTAATTGTATGGAGGTTTAATCCTGGAGGCATCATCAACTAACCTGGCAAATCAAAACCCCCAGCTTTAGGTTCAAGGACACACAGCAATGAATTGCAGAATGCCACGCTCCTGGTAATCCAGGCAACGGTCTCCTTAACCCCTCCGCATCCTCTCATTTACTTTGGTTGCTAAATGAGGACACAAACACCTGTTCCAGCAGCAGGTGGCATTTGTTTATTATCGCTTTACCTGCTGGGTTTTAATCAGTCTGCAGCTGCAGGAACCCGCTTCAGTAACAGCGTATAGGACCGGATTTTTACAGAGTGGTGTTTTCCATGAAGAAGCGAAGCTTCATTCAACACTTCCATCATAACACCAAACACCATCCACCCGGCTTTTATGCCTCTATCTTCTCCCCTAACATTTAGGACTACTAATTAGCGAGTCATTTCACATGCAGCGTTGGAAAGCTAAGCTCTTAGTCTTCTGCCTTCAGGGAGGCTCTGTGTTCTGCGCTCTCATTACAAAATCCCCGTTTCTCAGGAAGAGAACATCTAAACTCTCTCTGCCTGTGCTCCTTTTCTTTTGTAAGCCTCAGAAGGATTGTTAAGGCAACTTCCATCTTAGAAGGGAAGAAAAAAAAAATGAAAAGAATCAATAAAAAAAAAAAAAGCACGGCATCTAGATGAGAATGAACCTCTGTCCTCAAACCACCTAACAACTCTTTAAAAAAACACACAGTGAGACTTTGAAAATGACTTTGATACCACAAGGTAAAAAAGACATTACAAGAAGCTCATTTCTGGGGCGCCTGGGTGGCTCAGTCGGTGAAGCGTCTGACTTTGGCTCAGATCATGATCTCACGGTTTGTGGGTTCGAGCCCCATGTCTGGCTCTGTGCTGACAGTTCGGAGCCTGGAGCCTGCTTGGATTTTGTATCTCCCTCTTTCTCTCTGCCCCTCCCCCGCTCACACCCTGTCTCTCTCTCTCTCTCTCTCTCTCTCTCTCAAAAAATAAACACTAGAAAAAAAAAAGTGAATTTCCTTCCTGATGATACTGAGGGCTTTCAAGCAATGCAGTTCTTCCTCTGATTTTTTTTTAGAAAGCAAGTTTCCCCCCACCCCCCGCATCTTTTGGAAGATGGTTACCATTCAATTAACATTGGCAGAACATTTATGCAATTGGTGACCAAAACAATGAAAATATATTGATTGTGTGCCTCTTCAGGCCCACAAGTCTTTCACTTGTAGTTTTATCTTTAGTGCTTAACAGAGATGTTGCAAAAATGGAACTCTTGAAAAGCTTTGAGAAGTGAGTGAAGGAGTGAGCAATGCTGCTCTCAAATTATACACAAGAGAAATCCCAGACATTATGTGCCTCCTGATAAAAGCAGACCAACCAACAAAAAAGCAACAGCAACAATTTCCAGTCTTGCCAAATTAATTGAGCATTGAAAATAGCTGGATAAGACTCTGACCCCACACCACCCCCGTCCCCCCCCACCCCGTCCTCTTGCCAATAAAAAAAAAAGAGCCATCACCAACCCACTTGCTCTAAGAAAATTTTTAAGAATCCTCCAGCATTTCCTTTTCCCCTTCATTTTGCATCTAATCCATCAACCGGGTCCATGGGGGCAAAGACATGTCTACGTGTGATGTTGGATCCCCAGGCTGTATACGGCCTGTGACAGACTAGGTTTTGAAGGAGAAAAAGTATGAATAGTATGAATATATGATGAATGAATAATATATATATCCAATTATATATATATGTAGATATATATATACACACACACATACACATATACACATATATATACATATATATATATATATGTATGTATGTATATAAGGGCAAAGAATAATTTTCTTCCAAAAGCAATACACATTTCTAGATTGGCCTTACAATTTTATAGTGAAAACCCTACCACTTACAAGTTCCTTGATCAAGCTCTTTGTGTACTTTTTGTTCTCATCTGCCAAATGCATATAAGAATGGTACTTAACTCATGGATAGTTTGGGAAAATGAACTAATATGTGTAAAGTATTGGGGCACCTGGATGGCTCAGTCTGTTAAGCGTCTGACTTCGGCCCAGGCCCGCTCACAGTTCATGAGTTTGAGCCCCGTGTCGGGCTCTGTGCTGACAGCTTGGAGCCCGGAGCCTGGAGCCTGCTTTGGGTTCTGTGTCTCCCTTTCTCTCTGCCCCTCCCCAGCTCATGCTCGCACTCTGCCTCTGTCAAAAATAAATAAGCTTAAAAAATATATATGTGTGTAAAGTACTCAGGGCAGTTCTTAGCACTTGGTGAATGCAAACATAATGCAGCTTAAAAACACACTGCCTATACGACCTGCTATAGATGTAAACCTACTTATTAATATGATTTTGGTTGAAGTCTTTGTGAAGTCATAATTCTGGTAAGAATGTAATAGGATCCTTCTTCTGGTCCCTTCATCTATTAGAGTTTCAGTTTATTTGCAAATGCTTTTCTCTGAGCAACGACAGGATCAATGGTGCAATTTACTGGATATTTTCTGCCTGATGAACCCCATCTTCCTCCTGATATTGAAGGTACAGGATTATGCTGATTCCTTCACCCACCAATTCAAGAAAGGGAAGCGTCTGCTGTCTGGATC
This sequence comes from Prionailurus bengalensis, assembly GCF_016509475.1. Classification (NCBI taxonomy): domain Eukaryota; kingdom Metazoa; phylum Chordata; class Mammalia; order Carnivora; family Felidae; genus Prionailurus; species Prionailurus bengalensis. Next base: position 183,010,920 of record NC_057344.1, on the reverse strand, counting down.
ATGGAGGTGATAATAAGAGAGAGAAAAAGAGAAATGAGTGAAGTAGGAAATATAATCAGGATGAGAATCTATCTACGTAATACAGCAACTACATTAGATATGGCTAAGAAGAGAAGTCAGAAGGAAGTTAGGGAGGGGGAAAAGGAGTTAGGGAGGGAGAAAGAGAGATATCAAAAACCAGAAACTCCAGCCGTAGTAGTAATGCTGTTTATTTAATGATATAGGGGAGATAAGAAAAAGAAACAGAAAAACACTTTGTTAAGACTCGATGGGGATATTTGTCGGAAGCTTTTGTTACACGTCGGCCTGGACACATTTAGGGCTAGAACCATATTCTTGTATGTTGGGTATAATATCCACAAAGGGTAGTAAGAATCCTGAGGGCAGGTAGAGTTTGAGACACATGAAATAAAAAGAGAAGACGGTGAGTAAAAGAGAGTAGAAGACAAAAGGTTGGAATAAAAGGAAGAATCAAAAGAAAACCTCTTCAGAGGAATAGATGAAGTGAAAATTGAAAATAAAACAGAAACAAAACCAAAAACAAAGAAGGGTACAAGAAGCCAGCTGCCATTGGAAGCAGAGCCAGAAGGGGACGTCAAGGAGATAGCAGAACTGCTGGTAGGCGTTGGTGACAAGCCAGAACATGTGGAAGAGGAGTGGCCATGGAAAACCCATTATAAGAGTATTAGAGGCAGCACTACAAAACAGAGTGGACACAATCTGGGTCCACAACTGGGCCCCATATGGTAATAGTAAAATTTTAAACGCAATGGGGAAACACAGTTGATGAACTTTCTTTAGGTAGGGGTTATTTAAGCCGGGATTGTGAGAGAGGGACAGATATTGAGAAAAAATAATAATAAAAGTGGAAGTTAATATGTGAATACAGATCTTGGGATTAGAACAGAGGCAGGTCAGGTTGGAGAAGGAAGGTGGCGTCTTAAATGGATCACCGGAGGAAGGGCCCTGAAACCGGATTCCCCTGTTGGCTCCAGTGCTGATTAGCCATGTGGGCTACTTCTCTTCATCTCCCTGAGCCTCAGCTGTTTCCTTCTAAGATAAATGTCTTGAACTAAATAATGGTTAATTTTCTTCCATCGGTATAACCCATTTCCATAAGACAGTAGTTGTGATTTTGAGACAGTAGTTGCAAAGAAAGAAGATGATTATAAATAAAAGTGGAGGAGGGAATTGTTGAGAGAATGGTTGGCCTTAGTCAAGGTGCTTTTTAAACTTCTTGAGATAAAGAGTATCTCTTTATATGCAGGTATTACTTGCATTTTTTTAAAGTCCTGCAAAGTGAACTAAAACATATATATTCCATTTGCATCTATATTATTGAGTGGGAGAAATCTTCAAAGATGGATATATTAAACAAACATTAGTCTCAGAGCAGGTTGAAAATACTAGTGCTAGAACTATATACATTGCTGGATTTTCCTTTTTTGCAAGCCTGGAAAGTCTTCTGAATTTTTCTTTTTCTTTTCTTTTTTTTTTTTTTTTTAATTTTTTAAATGTTTATTTTTGGGAGAGAGAGAGAGAGAGAGAGAGAGAGAGAGAGAGAACATGGGCAGGGAGGGGCAGAGAGAGGGAGGGAGACACAGAATGTGAAGGATGGTCCAGGCTCCTAGCTGTCAGCACAGAGCCCAAAGCAGGGCTTGAACTCACAAACTGTGAGATCGTGACCTGAACTCATGTCCGAAGCTTAACTGACTGAGCCACACAGGTGCCGGTCTTGAATGTTTCCAACCTCTCTTTTCTCTCTTGCAAGCCGGAAGTCCACAAACTTTTCCTGTAAATTGGCCAGAGAGCAAAGATCCTAAGCTTGTGGGTCATACGGTCTTTGCTGCAAGCATAAAACTCTGCCACTGAAACATGAAAGCAACAGCAGAGATTAGGGACTTGGGTGGGCATGCCTGGGTTCCAGTGAGACTTCACGTGGAAGAACAGATGCCCTGGATGTGGCCTATAGGCTAGAGTTGGCCGATCTCGGGTCTATAGTACTGGAATATGTTAATTAAGAAAGAATTAAGTGTTCCATTTTCCTCTGGTTCATTTCAGGTGTCTTTAAGTTTCACAGACATTTGACATCATAATATGTAGTAAGGAAAAGCACTAACCTGTGTTAAGCGTTCTGTGTTTACCTGATATTGAGACTTCAAAGCATGCTTCTGAAGTGAATTTTAAAAATGTAATTTGAGGAAAGTGCAACCCGGTGAGGTTAAATAATGTGAGGCAGGCCACATAGCCAAGGGTCAGAGTCAGGATTTGAAAAGAAAATACTCAGTTTCTTCACTATGCCATGCTTCCTGCCTCTGGTGCCTCTCTCCTGAAATATTTGGAAGAGATTAGTTCGACACTGGACCGTGCATGATTCTCTGTTTTCTACCCAAGATTTTCCTGAAGCATACCACAGTGATATTGGTGGTGAGTCTTTGAAAGAGGAAACTGGTTTATCTTCCCATCAGGAAGAGGATTATGGTTAAAAGGATGATGCTAATTAGTATCTCACTCCTTGAGCATTATTGACCGAAAGGAACTCAAGCTACAGCAAGGCAGAAGTTCCGGTCAATCTTTGGTTGCTTTTGACAGATGAACTCGGAGCTCCACAAACAGTTCTGTGTGAGATTTTAACATTCTGTTGGTTCAGGCTGCTTCCGCTTTCTTTGTTTTTTGCCATTATTCATTTTCCAGAGACAGAATAAAATAAGTTTCTTTGTTCTTCCCTCATTATATAACACGAGGAAAAAAAATAGAAATCATACTATTTTGGACTTTTGTCTTTGGGTTTTATATGTGACAAAGGTATAAAAGGAAAGATTCTTATTGTTCCTTTATTACTTAACAAAACGAAGCATTATAACCCATGTTGTCAAAGACGCGGCCATTTTTAGGCATCTTTCTCTCCGCACTGTTGTGCTTTCTCCTGGGAGAACAAAGTCGTCACACAGTTCACCACATACTTTCCTTTGTCAAAGCAAAGGAAGATTATTAAGGTCTCATCTGACCAGGGACCCTCTCATTTGGGCCATCTGTCTCTTTGTGCTTTCTTGAGGAATACAAAAAAAGGACATTTTTCCTTTTTACCCTCATTTAGTGTTTTATGAGATTGTGTGTTAAGCCGTATTTTAAGAATTTGAACACGCAGAGACCCTGCCACTTTGAACATTTTTTTTCTTTTCCTTTGTGCTTTGCCATTTCCGTTGGAGAAATCACACGTATTTTCTTCCTCTAATATTATTAAGAGACAGGCTATCTTAAGATTGCTGCCCTCAAGGCCAATTTTGTTCTCCCATTATTGTTCTTACTTTAAAGATGTGATATCAAAATTGATGTGCATCAAAGCCTAATCTGCCAGGTGGACATTCATCGAAATGAAATGAAATTCGCCTACTCCTCAAATGTCCAGTTACACATATGCAAAGTGAAATGTTTTGCCTCTTTGATAATAAATGAGAGGCAAGGTGGGATTGGGATTTGGAAAGGGAGTTCTGGACCGATGCAGTAAAAATGTTTGCATTTCAGTGCATCTAACATTGTTCAAAGTTGCCTCTTGAATGTAGCTAGGAAAGAGAAAAAGGACAGGCATTTGTGATCATTGTTTAAAAAGGAGCAAAACTAGATTGATGATCTAAATATTTTGTAGGAAATCCATCAATATTTATTTCATGGAATAAAATAATGCTTAATGATTCCCAGGCTACGTGAAGATATCAGTGATACAAGAGAAACAGGCATCTGAAGATAAAGCTAATTTAATTGCTGCCTTTCACAGCACAGTTACCATGGATGTCCATGACAATAACATTGAGCATCTAAATCACTTTAAACACTGCTTACAATAAGAATAGTGTTAAGGTTATTAATCTCATATCGGTATTAATGATAATTGTTTCACTTACATGTTCAGTAAAAAAATATTAGCCACCTACCATGTGCCAGGGACTATTGTAGACCCCAAGAAGGTAGAGGCATAAAGATAAAGAGGTCTCTGCAATCTTGGAGCTGACACTTTACATAAGAACATGTCCTTTTGGGGGCGCCTGGATGGGTCGGTCGGTTAAGCGTCCGACTTCCGCTCAGGTCATGATCTCATGGTCCGTGAGTTCGAGCCCCGCGTCGGGCTCTGTACTGACCGCTCAGAGCCTGGAGCCTGTTTTGGATTCTGTGTCTCCCTCTCTCTCTGCCCCTCCCCTGTTCATGCTCTGTCCCTCTCTGTCTCAAAAATAAATAAACGTTAAAAAAAATTTTTAAAAAAAGAACATGTCATTTTTGAATATCACAAGATTATTCTCAATGGTGTTTATTTAACTACTTATTGAGCGATATGCTAAGCTCTATACTATCTGGATGCAAGGCAATGGTGAACGAAACATAATTTACAGAAAAATATAAGAAATACAAATAAAAACAGACATTTGGAGTTTAAAATCGCTGCTACATTTAATAATTTGATTTATAGTTATTGAGTGATAATATGGGCTGGTGCTGTGTTAGGTTTTAGAAATATGGTATAAAACCAAACAGGTATAGGTATGACTTCTGTTCCAGGGAGATAGATTATAGACTTTAGCAAATGATGGGAGTAAGAACAGGTTTCTATGGGAACTCAAAGAGATATTTTTTAGGAGAGATATTTTTTAGGAGTCAACAAAGTCTTCTTGTTAGAAATGATTTTATAAATGGGCTGAAAATAAGAGAAGTCTGTCAAGCAAAAAGAAAAATTGAAAATATTTAATATGTGCAAGGTGATAACTGAGCACAAACAAAGGCCTGTAGGAAAGAAGGGGTATGGCTACCCTCGTGAAGCCTGCTGAAAATCATTCGTTACAGCTGGGTGAAATTTCAAAATCTAGTCTAATGTAATATGGCCAGAACAAAAGCAGAGACCCTCAAAATTTGGAAAGGTCCTTGTCAGCCATATAAAGCTGCTTGAACTTTACACTGGAGGCACTAGGAAAATGAAGAGTATAATCAGAACATGGTGTAGAATAGTGATATCTCCCTAGGTGACTATTAACTCATACGAGGCTTTTTCCTTGAGAATCACAAAATATATTGAGTTGTGTCTTCACCAGCCACTTCTGGGTTCCATTGTCCTGCCCGTTGGGCCTTGGTTGATTTATGCAGATGTAGACACCTGATCCCTGCTAGTAGGCCTTTTGAAACATAATGAAATAACACACACACATAAAAACGGGTGTGTTGTCAGAATTAAATCATGCTACCAGTGTCACAAGAGATCTATGCCCATAAATTCCTGCTTGTGAGATTTGCTGGAGTAAGTCTGATTGCTCTCCTTCCTAAAATTGTACTGTTTGTTTCTTTGTTTAAATGCTATGAGTTACCTTAGTGTTTGTGCATTCTTTTGTTGAATAAATTAGTTACCAGCAGTTTCCATAGTTCACAAATATTCCTAACTACTAGGCATGATGAAATGTTCCCTCTTGTATGAATTCTTCCCTGACTCCCCCAGTTTGACTAATATTAGTCCTTCTTTGTGCTCGCATTGAACCCTTGTTTATTCCTACTCTAATATTCATCAAATAGACTTGTAATTAATTTCATTTCATCTTTTTAATGACCAATGCAAACTCTGTCCAAGCCATGGTGTTAACTTCCTTGTGCCAAGGCACAGTTTCTCATGTATCTCTGTATGTCTGTAACTTAGTAAAGGTTCGGGCACATTGTAGGAGCTAGTAATGTTTGGCAAAAGATTGGATGAATGAAAATGATTATTAGAAAGGGAAGACTCAGGGGCGCCTGGGTGGCTCAGTCGGTTGAGCGTCCGACTTCAGCTCAGGTCACGATCTCGCAGTCCGTGAGTTCGAGCCCCGCATCGGGCTCTGGGCTGATGGCTCGGAGCCTGGAGCCTGCTTCCGATTCTGTGTCTCTCTCTCTCTCTCTGCCCCTCCCCCGTTCATGCTCTGTCTCTCTCTGTCTCAAAAATAAATAAACATAAAAAAATTAAAAAAAAATTAAAAAAAAGAAAGGGAAGACTCAGTCAACGAACAATTTAGCTCATAACTGTGACAATTTATACATCCCTCTTCTTTTTAAAAATTGTTTTAAAATATTTATTTGTGTTTGACAGAGAGAGAGAGACAGAGAGCGAGCAAACATAAGATGGGGAAGGGCAGAGGGAGATGGAGACAGAATCTGAAGCAGGCGTTAGAACTGTCAACACAGAGCCGGACGCGGGGCTCAAACTCAGGAACTGTGAGATCGTGATCTAAGCCAAAGTTGGCTTAACGAATCGAGCCCCCAGGCCCCAATAAATCCCTATTCTGAGGACCATCTTCTTGGGGCAGTAAATAAACCGAAGACTTGGTTGGGACTTAGAGACCTTTGTCCTTACAGCAAAATATGAAGAAATGATGTAATTGAAATTCATTTAAGATATACAATGACCAACAAGTGACATTGAAAATGCTTTCTGCCCATGGAGTTTCAGAACATGGACTGATCAAATTCGTTACCATCAGGTTTCTCAGGTACTTCCACTACCTGGGAAGCAATTTAACTTTCATTACTTCAGACCTTTTAACAGTTTATGTGTGTTATTCTCAATTAACCAAACAGGAACCTGACTTTCGTATCTCTCCGATTCACTTGGTTACTATGAGTTGGTCCCTGGGATATGGGTCATTGTGTGCAATTAGATCCAGAAAGGAAAACACAATTGAGATTGGAGAACTGAAAAGTCATATGTTAGAGAACACCTGAGCCACTAAGGTTTTCCCACCCCGTGAATCCCTGTAAGTTCTTGCCAAACTGTTCTGGATTATAACCTTTTCACATTCTCGTGGGGAATATATTCCTTCCGAATAAATCACACTTGAAACGCTAGGGTACAGGATGTGCAATCCAGGTTAGAAGTGTTAACGGAGGACACAAAGGAGGATTTTGCCTTTGGAGTCCAACCTGTGAATTAGGAAGCCTCATTCTAAATCAGATGGCCAACGAGCAGGAGCTGAAGGATCTCTGACCAATCATTTTGAAAGACCTCATTTTTGTGTTACTGCTTCTGATGACATGTTGCCATTAGGGCGCAGTGGAAACTTCCAGAGGAAGCTGTTTTCAGTACTTTTTTTTTTTTTTTTTTGTAAATTACCAAGAGGGCAGAACATTTTCATCCAATTACCACTTCCCTTTGCCACCTGAGCACAGTCAGCAGTCAGCATAAGAAAGTGATAATGGAAAGGTAATGTCTAACCGGGCCATACCACCCTTCAAAAGAACAAGACGTAATATAAAATGCATGTCTTTTCTGACCTTGACTTTCATTTCCTTGTTTTACTTGGCTGGGAATTTAGCAGATGTTGATAGCAGCCATAGCAGAAGAGAAAGTAGTGACAAAGGTAGTGATAACATTGAAAAAGGCCCTATGTTGAGCTGAGAATTTTGGTTCTAATACTCTGCTAGTTACTCTCTGTGAGCGATCGTAAACAATGAACCACCTTATTCTGACAGTCGAATGCAGTTCACTGTATTTGATGCTTGATATGATTTGAAGAGAAGGAGCGACTTAAAATTATTATGATAGCAGAAGTAGGGTATTACAATTTACTGTTAGAATTCTAGACAACAATGGAAATCAACCTTAACAATGGCAGTCATTAACAGGTCATTTTTAAAGCCACTGCACTGGGGTAAGTACTTTACCTGCATCATGGAATAGAATCCTCATAAAACCGCTACAAAGTAGGTGTCATTAGCTCCGTTTTACAGACGTGGAAATGGAGGTTTAGGAAGTTTAATTCACTTGCCTAAGATACTAAGTGAAGGAGTTAGGGTTCAAAGCCAGGTATGGCTGCCCATGTACTTTATCATAATTCCAAAGTCAGCTTGCGAAAACACAAAAGGGAAAAGCTTGAGCTGAGCAACATTAATTTTTAAAACATCACATATCCAAAAAAAGCAAAAGAAGATTATTTATACTAAGGATTCTTGTTAGGTATTGTGCAGTGAAAGTGTTCTTTAACCAATTAAGTTTAAGAAGTTCCGAGTTGGAGAAAGAAATCACATTCTTTTCTGTAAGACTTCTTGTAGCCTTTCATATGAATCACACATCTGTGAGACTTTATGGAGGGTGCAACATTTTTCAACGTGTCTGACTATAAAACATTGTTTTTTTTGAGAAGCATCTCACAAGACTAGTTCTCTGTGGAATAGACATTGTGAGATACAGAAAGGAGGAAAGACATCAGAGTCTTTGGTATTTATACTGAATGAGGGCATTCCACATCAATTTCAGAAATCAAGAAGAAAATATAGTCCTAGGGATTGTCTCTAGGGGCAATTGGAGATTAGAATAAAAACTGAATAATCTGTATTTTTAACGGACCTCTTCTGAATTTACTCTTCTTTCTGAACACTGAAATACAAAGACTCATGAGTCAGGTGCTGTCTTTAGGGATATCAAAATCTAACTTAATAGTTTGCAATTAAAGCAGTCATGACATAACTGAGTCACCCAAGAAGCTCTTCCAAGTTCTGCATTCTGTTTTGAATGAAATACCAAACTCTTTGCATACATTTAACTCGTTTCATTCTATGGTAACTTCATGAGGTAGGCACTCACACTCTCTTTTTCACAGACAAGGAAACTGAGTAAGAATGAGATTGATTTGTCCAAAGTTTTACAACTCTAATGTGAAGACTCCAGAATTCAAACTCAGATCTAGAACCTTGCATTTGAGCATAAAGCCAGAAGAATGCAAACACTTACCGACATGGGACTCCCTGGTAGTAGGTGAAACATGAAGATAATTGGTTGCAATTCAAATATTCTGACTCAGTATAAATGGGGATGTTGAGGACAAGACATTTTTACAAATCATCCAAGAAGTTTTTAACATTTATTTATTTTTTCTTGAGAGACAGAGAGAGACAGAGCATGATCAGGGGAGGTGCAGAGAGAGGGAGATGCAGAATCGGAAGCAGGCTCCAGGCTCTGAGCTGTCAGCAGAGAGCCTGACGTGGGGCTCGAACTTCATGAATCCATGAGATCATGACCTGAGCCCAAGTTGGTTGCCCAACCGACTGAGCCACCCAGGTGCCCCTCCAAGGAGATTTTAAATACTGATGACTCATAGACAACAGATTGAGAAATAGTATACCTGTCCATACTGTATCCCATAAGTAAAAAAAAAAAAAAAAAAAAAAAAATCATAATTTAATTCTGTAACCTATAATTTAACTTCTATAACTTTTCATAAGTAGCTAGTTTACTATTAGAAATTTTTAGGCATCCTGCTGTTTCCAATATGACCTTACTTATACTTTCTGTCTTGCTAGTGAATGTTATTTTATTCCCTGGTCATAGGTGGTCTCACTAAGCTTTGTTGTATCTATTAAAAATAATTGACTAAAAAATAGAATATGAATGGAGGCCCCAAAATCTACCATTTCAAATAAAAATTCTTAAAATGATATTTTCCTACTAGTTGCTCAGTACAGAAATTCAAATCCATAAAACTGACCCGCCTATTATTTGCAAAGGCAAAGAGGAGAGAAGATATTCAAGAAATCCTCAAGCTACCCTAATATTGTCATTAATGGCAAAGATCTGTTCAATGTCCTTTAGTGTAGTAATTTGTCACTAAAAGGCCCTGAAATGTGATTTACATAATTTAAAATCCAGTAATAAGCAGTGTGAACTTGAGCTAGTCACCCACCTAGGGTTCCCTTTTCTAACCATTCAAATAAAAAAAAAAACAATAACTATAAAATTATCTCCCACCAAACATTTACTATGGGTACAGTTTTGTGTCAGGTACTTTATTTATATACAATCTAATGTTTATTCCTCATTACAAAATCAGGTGATGCAATTATTTTCTTCATTTTATAGTACATACATCTCTGGCATAGAAGGGTAAGCAGCTTGGTGAGATTACTTGGACAATAAATGGCTAAAATAGCTTTTAAACTCTGGCCTTTCACCTATAAAACTTGTTTTTCAGAAACTGTGTTGCAGGTTTTACTTATAGATGCTAATTTCCCCTTCACTGAACAATTCTTTGCTATTAAAGGTGTTAAAAAAAAAACAAAAAAAAACTACCTTAATGCTGTAGAAGAGTTCATATAATTTCTGATAATTGACTCACATATTTTTAGGACATTTTAGATTTGAGAACATCTGGCTCAGTATTGCATAAAAAACCAGGAAGAAATTTTGCTTTATATTTTGTACATTTCAACAATTATAATTCATAGCAATAATAATGAGAATAATGGTATTCTTCAGCTTGATTTGTTAACTACCCATTTCCTGCCTGTAATCTCAGGAAATAGGTCTGAGAAATATAGAAAGACCTAGAGAAGGGCTTTGTTGTTATAATATTAGACTTTTAAAATTTCTCTTTGACCTCTTTGAATCAGGTTTCTTATCTGGGAATCTAACCAAAACTGTTCATCTCAGTAGTTTTGATCTGCTTTAAGTATAAGAAAAGAGCCAAATTTTCAAGTTCATTATTTTAGTTCTTTTGTTTCTGATATCAAGGCAGCGGGGATTGATTGTATTCCCAAACAGAGACTAGAACACTGCCCATCATATGCTTGTGTAAATTCTCAGAGATGATCACTGTTCTTCCATATTCGTTCCCAGTTTATCATCGGATTATTGGGTTTAAGGAACTTTAGAACTCACAGAGTCCAATATTCTTTTTCTTTTTTAATTAATTTTTTAAATATTTCTTTATTTTTGAGAGAGAGAGAGAGAGAGAGACAGACAGACAGACAGAGCACGAGTCGGGGAGGGGCAGAGAGAGAGGGAGACACGGAATCGAAACAGGCTCCAGGCTCTGAGCTGTCAGCACAGGGCCTGACACGGGCCTGGAACTCACAAACTGCGAGATCATGACCTGAGCCAAAGCTGGATGCTCAACCGACTGAGCCACCCAGGCGCCCCTGAGAGTCCGATATTCTTATTTTATAAGTAGCGGTATAGAGACGGAAGAAAGGAAATTGGAATGGGAAGACAGAGATAGGAGAAAAGAAGGATGGAAAGAAAGAAGGTACAAACTAATAAAAAAAAAAATAAGGTAGACAAAATTATTGCCAAGTTCTATATTAGATTTTTCATATATGCCATCATAGTTGATGAGTTGATGGTTAATACCTAATAATTCATAGATCAAAAAGCAAGATTTCAAATACAATAAGGAAGTTCTCATAGGCATGTCTCATGGGATGGTGTTAACGTCTAAAAGGGTTTTGTATCATGATGCTCTTCATGAAGTTCAAAAATGTTAGTCTTCCTCAAGGTCACAAATCAGTGAAAGACCTGAAATTTGAATTAGTGTTTCTTTATTCTTCCCTAATGTCCTTTCTATCATGACTTGCCATCAATTTTCCATGACATGTACACCTGTGATGCATTGCATGACACAGAGATGGGCATGATCTCAAAGTCCCTGGATTATATGTAATCCAAAAAAGCAAGAAAACTATAGGAGGGAAATAGGTACTTTGAAGCCAAATCCATTCCAAATTTCAGGAAAGGTAAATGGAGATATGTGCCGTTGTCAGTGAGAGACCCAGCCAGACTGAATGATAGGATTGTCAATGTGAAAATTATTTTATTTAGGTGTATGTCAGGGTTAAAAAGTGATTCAACTTATTTTATTTCAGAGAATTCATAATAAGAACTTTCATTTGTGGGATGTTTTAAAGGTAACTGCTTTTAACACAGCAACAATGCTTACAACAACTCCGTGAATCGGATTATTATAATCCTTAGGGGAAAGGGAATACAAAGGACTGAGAATGAGATAGACATCTTGGTAGACTTAATAAATGGAAGGATTGGGTTTAAAGCCAAATCCTCTCAATCTAGTGTATTTACTGTACATTGCTAACTTGAACTAGTTGACATTTGTAGAATCTTCCACCCAAGAGGAAAAAAAATCATTTTGGATCATTCGAGTCCTTCATGAAAATAAATCACATTTGATTTCAGGGAATTGAAGCCTTACCTTAATTCTCACTAACTACTTTTTTTTTTCCTGTTAGTATTTAACTATTAATAATTATCTTTATGTAAATAAAAACTTATAGGTGCTTGCTCATACATTCACCGGTTTTATTTTAATTTTTTTATTTTTGTTTTGTTTTGTTTCTAGCACTAAATATATCAAATCAGGGGTGTCTGGGTGGCTCAGTCAGTTAAGCAACCAACTCTTGATTGCAGTTCAAGTCATGATCTCATGGTCATGAGACTGAGCCCCAAGTCAGGCTCTGCAGTGACCATGAAGCCTGCTTAAAATTCTTTCTGTCCCTCTCCCTCCACCCTTCCCCCACTTATGCACTCTCTCTCACTCTCTCAAAAATAAATATATAAATACATATATAAATTCATAAACACATAGATAAATAACATCAGTAAATTCAGGCATCAATGCCTTTGCAATTCAGTGTCGTCAGGTGATAATACTGAAAACATATTACCCAACAGTGTGGCTATTTAACGCTCCATAAGCATGTGTATTATTAAAAGTCATAATTTCATAAAAAGAGCAATAAGTGAGTAATTAGAAAAACAGATTGAAGTCTCAGAAATAGCAGTAATTTTCTAGACATCAGATTCCTTGTTTTCTGTTTTGTTTTGTTTTTTTTTTCCCCAATAGGATCAACTTGTTCACAGTACTGCTAAAATTAAGGATTGTATCAGAGGGTCATGTTATACAAGGTAACTCAATACATTTGATGCAAATTGTATGCATTTGATAAACTAGAAATGGATGATGTAGCAATATTTTCTGTGAATGAGAGTGCTATTTGTGCAATATTTAAGTAGAAGTTGGAATCGTGTGTTATTGAGCTGACATAGCCACTGACTAACTGGGTGAACTTTGGTAATCTGTTTAACCTCTCTGAGCTTAAATCCCATCATCTCTGAATAGAAATAGGAACACACAACTAATTCTGTAGGGTAAATGCAATATAAGGTTTTCAAGTTCCCAGTTTAGTGATTTTGCATAGAAAGTGGTCAAAAGTACCAGAAAAAAAAAGAAATCTAAGCAACTAGGTTTACCAGCCTCTGAGAATCTAGCCTTAAATTTAGGTTTCAAGAACATATTTATTAAGCAACCATTAAGTTACAAGTATGGTAAAATCTAGTAAATACATTGAAATGCATGAGGACATACCAGAGGAAGCCTCCAGAAACTAACATTTTGGTGGATGATAGAACACTTACTGCAGATTCTAACATCCACCTTCCCCCTTGATCCCATGGTTGGCTTCTTTTGCTGTTTTGTAACTGGTTATCTGGTATAGGTAGTCAATGTCGAGTACATGCTACTGTATAGAATACACTTTATTTACAGACAAAAACAACCGTAGACATCCATCATGAATACTTGGCTTTCTTACTATGATTGTGTTCCACAATGTAATGCTCTGTAATGGAACATAATGTAACATAATGTAATGTTCCATCATAATGCTCTTTCTGTTGGTACCCTCCAAAGTTGGGGAGATGAGAGCCCCAACTGTTTTATACAACGGTTCACTTGAAGTGAAAATGGTGACATACAGGTGTGTGGAAAACTTCCCCCACCACCCACTTTCTCAGCCTGGTGAGATAAATCTTTCAAATCAGAGCCTCCCCAGAACCCTACCCCACCTAAATTTCTTAATTTCTCCTTTGTATTCCCAATGCATATAATACATAATTTGATTACAGCATTTATCATATTTGTTTTATTTACCTATCTATAGTAAAGAAAGATTGTCTTTGCTGAGTTCTGCCGAAGCCGACTGTAAAATTACAATTTGTATTAATTTGAATTTATTACTTTTTTGTATTTTTTTTACATTTATTTATTTTTGAGAGACAGAGAGACAGAGCACAAGCGGGGGAAGGGCAGAGAGAGAAGAAGACACAGAATCCGAAGCAGGTTCCAGGCTCAACTGACAGCACAGAGCCCGACGCGGGGCTCGAACTCACCAACCGTGAGATCATGACCTGAGCCGAAGTCGGATGCTCAAGCGACTGAGCCACTCAGGTGCCCCAATTTGAATTTATGGTTAAGAAATGTTACCTTGAAAAGCAGCAAAGGGAATAAGAAAAACAAGAACAGGAGAAAGATAAACTAGGATGCAATTTCAGGTTAAATTCTAAGGATCATAGCTTAAGGTATTTGTTTAATAGGAAAGAACAATCTGGTGAAGTAGATGGGGCTTCATGCCTGCCTGCAGCCTCCAAACATTACCTTCTCTATTCCTGTGTTCTTGCTCCTACTTCACACACCCCCCACCCCCCATTGTAAGCCTCTCAACCAGATCCATGGAAAAGACTGTGGTAAGTGCACACTCCTTTGGTTTCTGAGTCTCACAAGTGTTCTAAATAGACACACCGTGTCCACAAGTTAAGAAGCCACAATTTTAATTGATTTCTTCTCATATGGTTGGGAAACGGCCATCTCTTTCTCCCATAAAACAAAATATTGAAAGCAAACGCTATGAAGAAAAAACACAACATCAGAGATGAAGAATACCTCATAGGCTTTTCAGTTGGCCCGCCACAAGTGAATAAAGGATCAGTAAATATGAAGCTAATTTAATACACATCATGCAAACTAATGCCTCAAGAAGGGAAACAAGTAAAACAAATAAAAGCAAGCAAACAAAAGAAGAATCCAAGAGTTTGAGACATTAAACAGTTTAACATGTGTGTAATTCAGGTCTCTGAAGGAAGAGAGAACAAAACGAAGAATGATTATATGAGAATTTTCCAAAAGCTAATGTCCTACTATAAACCCCAGATCCAAAAATCTCAAAGTATCCTAAGAAACTTAAATAGCAAATGAAAACAAATGAAATACCCAGACACATCATAGTCCAATTGCTGAGAACCAAAGAAAACACAAGCCAAAAGACAGAAAATGACATTTTTAAATACTGAAAAGACACAAAAGAAATAACAGAATTTTATGTACCGTGAACATACCTTTCAAAAATGAAAGCAAAGTAATTACTTTTTCAAAAACACTAAAGCTGAGCTAGTTTGTTGAAAGCATACTAACCAAAACAAATAAACAAAAACAAGACAAAACACAAACTGAAGGAAAGTTTTTGAGGTTACCAGAATAAAATTTAGATTAACAAAGCAAAACAAATCAAAACAAGAAAAAGACCACCAAAAATTATAAAATTGGGATAAATATTTTTTTCTATTTTATAGCTTATTGCTATTATTTTTCATTTTTTTCCCTTTTCAGCAAACTTATTATTTACTCTCAAATTCAGTACAGATATTCAAGTTAAAAGTCATTTCTTTGAGGATGCCTGTGTGGTTCAGGTCATGATCTCACGGTTTGTGGGTTCGAGCTCCACATTAGGCTCTGTGCTGACAGCTCAGAGCCTGGAGCCTGCTTTGGATTCTGCATCTCCCTCTCTCTGCCTTTCCCCTGCTCATGCTCTGTCTCTTTCTGTCTCTCAAAAATAAATCAATGTTAAAAAAAAATTAAAAAAAGGCATTTCTTCAGAAGTTTGATAGTTTTCATCTGCATCTACACCAAATTATTAAGTGAGGAAATGGAAAATGTGCTTGTTACATACTTAAGAAAAAGTGAAGATATAGTAGAACAAAACAACGATATAAGAATTAAGAAAATATTGAGGTTCAAGAAAGAGTAGCAATAATGTAAGAACAGAAAATAAATCCTGTATTTGTTGGTATTTGTTTCAGTCAACAAAAATCTGTATATATTAGCTTATTTAATAGAGTATAATTGAATGCCCAATCATTCAAAAAACAAAACAGAATGGTATACAAGGAAGATATTATCTACATCCAAAGCAAACTAAAATGAATACAATCTAATACTTTAAATTAAAAAAAAATATATTGTATAACTATACTATTGGTTCTGAAAATGTAAAAGAAATAAAAAAGATGACAGAAAATATAAGGAATGAGCAAAAAAAAAAGAATATAACTTTTCTTTCTTTATATCATTTGGAGTTAGCATGGACTGTCTAAATTTGAAGTATCAAAAATTAATTAAAAGTAATTAAGAATGTAATTACAAATAACAGAAATAAAAATAGAATGTATATTAAATTATATAATTTGTATCTTATACAAACACAAATGCAAGTTGAAAGAAAGAGAGAAAAATGTCTGAGAACATATAGCTTGAAAGGTACTTTGGAGCTGTTAGGTGGCTCAATTAAGCGTCCAACTTCGGCTCAGGTCATGATCTCATGGCTTGTGGATTCGAGCCATGCATTGGGCTCTGTGCTGACAGCTCAGAGCCTGGAGCCTGCTTCGGATTCTGTATCTCCCTCTCTCTCTGCCCTTCCTCTGCTCATGCTCTGTCTCTCTCTGCCACTCAAAAATAACTTTTAAAAAACGTTAAATTTTTTTTAAAAAAAGGTACTTAATAAATATACCTAATTTTAGTATATAGATTTCCCAAGTATTCTGATTTAAATATCCAAACTGTTAAAAATATGATAATCTGTGAACTAAGTAAACTCATATTATATTTAATAATATTAATGGACTGCATTTGTTAATTTGATAATTTTGCTGTGATTATGTCCGAAACAAAATAATTCTTATCTTTTCAACTAAAATATCTAGAGACAAAATAATCCGGTACCTGTAGTTCACTTCAGAAGAATCTGAGGTTGGTAAGAATTGTTTGAGGCGATAAATGCAACTACAACAGAACTGGAAATGAGCTGGTAGTTGTTGAACCTAAGTGATGGATACAGAGGTGTGATACTATTCTTTTAATTCCTTTGTATTTTTGAGATTTTCTGTAATAAATGGCTAAAATGTTGGAAAACAGAAAAAGGGAAAAGTAGAGTAGGTGAAATAAATGCTTCATTTTTCATAGTAGATACTGATTAAAGTCTATAAATCAAGCTATATGTATATATATATAGTATACATTGTATATATATGTATATATTGTATATATATAGTATATATTGTATATATGTATATTATATATAGTATACATTCTATATACTATATATACAGTATATATTGTATAATAGTATACACTGTGTATATATATAGTATATATTTTTATATATGTATATATTATATATAGTATATATTGTATATATGTATATATTGTATATTTATATTATATATTTTATATATACATTATCATATTACTATAACAGCTTACACAATGAAAAACAAACAATTATACAAGAGGTAGTAAAGAAAGAATTTTATTTCCTTATGTTTATATTATATTTATTTATAAATATATATAATATTGTATTTATATTATACACTTCTCTGTTTTGCTTGGATTCCTTTCCCATTTGCATATATAACAATTTAACTTAAAAAAACAGTTGAATACCTTTCTAAGACAAAACAGATAGTTTGTAGACAAGCTCCATTTTAAAAATGTAACAAAATAATTCTATTTTTTGAGAGAAGTAACCAATTTATTTTTTCAACGTTTATTTTATTTTTTTGGGGGGGGGACAGAGAGAGACAGAGCATGAACGGGGGAGGGTCAGAGAGAGAGGGAGACACAGAATCGGAAACAGGCTCCAGGCTCCGAGCCATCAGCCCAGAGCCTGACGCGGGGCTGGAACTCACGGACTGCGAGATCGTGACCTGGCTGAAGTCGGACGCTTAACCGACTGCGCCACCCAGGCGCCCCAAGAAGTAACCAATTTAAAAGCAAAACATTGATAATTTAAAAGTTAACTCTGAATCTCCACATCTCCCGACACTTTGAGGTTCTGTTAACCCTTCCTCTGGAAGGAACATGCCTCTTCAATGTCCAGTTTTGAAAATCATGAAAGCAAAACAAAAGCTCCATGATGCTTTTTTCAAAATGAGACCATGAGCCCTGAAAATTTCTGAAGAATATGGAGGGATAAGGACTTTGGGTAGGAGTGGTAAGAAATGTTATTAAATTACAGATTGATTGAATATGTCCATGCTAAAAAAAAATCATGGACTAAAAAATCTCCATCACACTTGGTCATAAAAACTTGACGATATTATGTCTTCAGTATTAAATTACCATCACATATAATCACTGATTTAAAAAAAATCATAAGGTGTTTGTCTTTATCGCATCAGGGAATGCTTTATATGTATACATGCACACACACATATATATGTATATACACACATACATATATATATGTGTATATATACATGTATTATATATGTGTTATATTATATGCATTATATATGCATTATATATAATCATTATATATGTATATATGTATTATATATATATATAAATAATATATATAATCATTCTTGGGGCTCCTGGGTGGTTCAGTTAGTTAAGTGTCTGACTTCAGCTCAGGTCATGATCTCACAGTTCGTGGGTTTGAACCCTGTGTAGGGATCTCTGCTGTCAGCACAGAGCTCACTTCAGATCTTCTGTCTCCCTCTCTCTATGCCCCCACCCCTGCTCTCTCTCTCTCTAAAAAAATAAATAAACATTAAAAAACAAATAATAAAATCATTCTTATGTGATTTATATTATCAGTATTATACTCCAAGTGGCCAGGGCATATCAACCACACAGTTGACATAAACTTGTTCTGTTATTACTCTGAGTACAATTATTTATGGGGAGAAAAAAAAAATCAAGAAAAAGCCCTTTCCAACTAAAATTTAACTGAATGTAATGTGTGGAAGGATAAAGAAAACTGGGAAGGACTACCTTGGCTGGTCAGAGGTGCTATTTTTGAGTGGATGGCTACATCATATCACCACACACAAACTTTGTAATGCAGTCTCCTCTTTGCCACCATGAGTAAATCTCCCCTCGTAAAGCAGAACCTACTAAAAGGTTAGTTAAACTCTGCTTTGTTTAGCATTAGCGGTGTCCTCTATAAAGCAAATCTGTTAGACAATTCCAGTTCCTCATTTTATATCCAAGAGAACTGATCACTCATTTTTCTGCAAACATGTCCTCTACCTTATCCTGGAACACTCCTCTAACCTTATCCTGTAATATTTTCCTGGAGTTTCTTCTCTCTCCCTAGCTACTCCCTCAGAGCGTCCACCCCTGAGGTCAAATGTTTAATTGACCTCTAAATCATGATGCTCTCCTTATGAAAGCTCACCAATTTCCATGATGTTATCTACCACCTGCATACCAACAACTCCAAAATGCACATTTTTAGCTTAGGCATCTCATTTGAGTGCCAGACATATATTGACAAAAGCTTGCTTGACAAATCTACTTTAGAGCATTTCGTAAGTTTCTCGGACTTCGCCTATTCAAAACTGAAGTCATGATTTTCCCCAATGTAGTTCTTGCTCAGGATTTTCATCATAGGAAATGACATTAGCATTCAACCAATTACTGAAAACAAAACCTAGGGTAGCCTCCTACCTATCTCCATTACTATCATTCTAATAAAAAAAAAAACAACATTTTTTACCAATTAACTGATTCCCACTTTCCTCTTATCCAGAATAAGTTTTTTTTTTCTCTCACATAGAAGTCTATATCCTGTTTTCATAATGCAAGTCAGAACATGTAACTCCCTTGCTTAGTGTTTCACTACATAGAATAAAATCCAAAATCCATGTTGTAGCATAGGAAGTCTTATTGATCTATCTCTAGCCTGGCTTCTGACCTTACAGAACTCCAAATTTTTCTCACTAAATTGCCATCAGCACATTTGACCAGTTATAACTGAGGGATAGGACACGGGGGCAGGGTACTCATTTTCTAGTCTCAAGACCTTGATTTTTTTTTCCCTTCTCCGGCATGAATGACTCCACATTGCTCATGAAGTACACATTGGCCATTATGGAGACCTTTCCTGACCACTCTCCCTGAGGCAGACTTACCTCTTATATTCTTTCATGTCAATATCTGTTATTTCATTGATAGTACAAATCAAGAATCTTGTTATTTCACATGCTTGATGTTCCTTTTCATATATTTCATATTTGCCCTGCCTAGAAAGTCAACTTTCTGAGCCGCTGACTTTGTTCTCTGTTTTATTCAGAATATCTACTATGCTGCCTGGTGCATAGTAGGAACTTAATGAAGTATTTGTGGAATAAATAGGTAAATGAATATCCAAGTTATTCATTGTTGTGAAAGCCACATTTCCTCAGAAGGAGAGCAAAAGGGCGACCACAAATGACTTAATAACGTTCTGGCCATTCATGAGTTTCACAGAAGAGTATGATACAGCTTTGTGTTAAAAAAAGTGAATAAAATGTTTTGTCGAAACCAGTTAATGGGAAAAATGACAAATAACTTGTTTTCCCTGGCTTCTTTATAATAGAAATTTCACACACGGGTGGTTATTCCTGAAAGGAAAAGAGGAAAAGGGAGAAACAAAAGAAAATAGTAGAGATCTGAGGTACTAAGAAACTATCGCTGTGCTTCTGTGGGTTGTTAATTAATCTATTCAGTTACACATTCATTTTCTAATTAACTGATACGAACAGTTCAAGTACTGCCTGGTCGTTTATTGCTGCAGGTCAAAATGTCTCAGTGGATATGCAATTCTAAAAATGGCTCTGCAATTACAGTGGTTTTATTTATCCACACGCACTTAAAGGCCTCGAGAAGCCTCTAATTGCTAGCGGGGAAAGACCTAGCCTTTCGCAGCCTGTCCTCCTCCCTGACCTATACGCCGAACGGATATTGTCAGTTCTGACAAGAAGAACGAGACCAACCACAAACAGCATGTGACAAAAGTAATTAATCTGTACATGTGAGAACCTATCAATCCATTGTAGCAGAGTTCTGTAAGGAAGATTTTTCACACAATTGCGCATCTTCCAGCCGGGTCCCTTGATAATTGGTAAATGGGAAACACAGTGCCCGCACTTTATAGAATGTGGTTCCGGATCACATATGGCCTGTGAGGTCCTAAAATTAGAAACACTGGTACCGGCAGCAGTGACCCGACGGACTGCAAATCTCACTTCCAGACAATTCCTGTTAAAGACACAACCTGTTTAAACAAAGTAACAGTGGATTGCATATAACATAAGGAAGTAAGGGCATAGATTAGGGTAGCATTTAAAAATTCTATTGCAAATAGGTAATTAGCTGGTAAAAATAGAAAATAAGCTTGTTCCGACTGTCTCCAGTTAAGAGAGAAAGTTATTATTGGAATCCAGATGGATCTAGGATTTGGCTATGTAAAGCCAGGTAAGTAAAGCCGACGTTGTGGAATTCAGGTGAAAAAAACCAGGAAGCAAGAAGTTACTTGTTTCTTTCCTTGGATCCCATCCATATAAAGTTCCACTGACACAATTTTCATTATGTAGAACGGTTCTGTATAACAAAGTCATTTCGTGTTTTAATGGATGGCTTATAGTAATATGACTGTGCAAATCTGTTTAAAACAGATTCTCTTATCAGAAATTCTTTGTGAAAAACGTCTTATTTTTCTATGTGCTCCTCACAGTGAGGGTACCTGAGTTGTGATGATAGAGATAAAAAAGAAATTTGTCTTACATTGACTAATGTACAGTGTCTTTGTTTTGCCATTAGCAGTATTTTTTTTTAACACCTTTCATGTTTTTCCCTTAAGAATCTTGATTTGAAACACTCTACCAAAACGACGAAACAACTCTTGGAGGGTATTTACTTATATAACATCACAAACAACACACACACGTAACATAATTTCTCTGTTAGTGCGTGGTCATTTTTTTTTTTAATTTAGTTTTTTCGGTTGTTTATGTTTTAGGAGCTCTGCTACGAACCCTTCTATTCTTATCAGGATATAAACGTGTTCATAGATTAACTTCAATCTTTTATTAAATACTGAATACATACACATAACATTTCCATCATGTGTGTTCAACTTCAAGTCTAAAATGAATAACTTTATTCTCCTCCAGGATATTGCAATGGCCTGAGAACAGCTTATGCCATTCAGTTCCCTCCCTTTCCTTTTCAGTTCTTCTTTAGAGTTTAGTATCTTATTTTAACCCCTCCTGTGGGTTGATTGTGCCATCCCAAAAAAGCTGTTTAAATCCTGATCCCCACTTCCTGGGCATGTACCTTTATTTAGAAATAGTGTCCTTTACTGATGTAGTTACGTTACAATGATGTCCTACCGGAGGAGTAGGATGTACCTCCAAAATGACTGGTATATTTACACTGTGTCTCTCTCTCAAAAATAAATAAGCATTATTATTTTTATTTTTTTAAAGGAGGTGACTGGGTGGCTCCACCAGTTAAGCATCTGACTTCGACTAAGGTCATGATCTCAGGGTTCATGGGTTCGAGCCCCGCATAGGGCTCTGTGCTGACCACTCAGAGCCTGGAGCCTGCTTCAGATTCTCTGTCGCCCTCTCTCTGCCCCTCCCTGCTTGTGCTCTGTCTCTCTCTCAAAAATAAACATTAAAAAATTAAAGAAAAAGACTAGTATATTTATAAGAAGGGAAGAGATGCACCGACACACGGTGAGGATGCCACACAACAATGAAGCAGAGATTAGATGATGTGTCTGTCAGCCAAGGAATATTATGGATTGCCAGCAATATAAGAGGCTAAAAGAATAATCCTCAGAGCTCTTCAGAAAACAACAACAACAACAACAACAACAAAAACAAAACAAAACAAAACAAAAAAACATGCCCTTGCTGACAACTTGATTTGAAGCTGCTAATATCTAGAGGTGTGAGAGAATAAATTTGTGTTGTTCAAAACTACCCAGTTTGTGGTACTTTGTTACAGAAGCCCAAGGAAACTAAAAACTGATATACCCATCAAATGTGATAATATTATTGTTACTTTATTCAGGTAGTCTTTTCTTTTTTCTTTTCTTTTCTTTTCTTTTCTTTTCTTTTCTTTTCTTTTCTTTTCTTTTAAGTTTACTTACTTTGAGAGAAAGAGAGAGAGAGAGAGAGAGAGAGCGAGCAAGCATATGCAGGAGCTGGGAAGGAGTAGAGGGAAAGGGAGAGAGAGAATCCCAAGCAGGTTCTATGCTGTCACTGCAGAGCCTGTTGTGGGGCTCTGATCTCATGAACCTGAGATCATGACCTGAGCCAAAATCAAGAGTCAGACGTTCAGCCGCCCCAGGAAGTTTTTTGTTTTTTTGTTTTGTTTTTTTGTTTTTTAATGTATATTCACATAGTTACCAATATCCGGGATCATGATGTCTTCTTTCCTGTCGAACCATTTTCTGTCAGGGATTCTTATCCTCGATCTATAGTATAGCCTAGAAAATATTCATAATGACGTGTTTTTTTTGGGTGATAACAGCAGCAACCAAATGAAACCATACCAAAACTGTAACCACAACAGAGCCCTTCTTTTGTATTCATCCAAGCATAGGTCTTTGTTTTACCTTCACTACTGGAAAGTCACTGGGGGCGCAGTGCTAGGCTCGCACTTATGTTCTCTCAGTACCACACATGAAATGAGTTTGCCTCTATCATTTCAGCTTTGGGGAAGTCAGCTCCCAGTCTTGTCATGGTTCCTTTGCAGGCAATTTGCCTATGCCACTGTGTAATTTTTTAAGTTATTTTCTTGGCTGTTTGTTTTGTGTAGATTCACTATGATATGTCTAAATTCAGATTTCTTTTATAGTATTTAGTAGTGACTAGATTTCCTGGATCTGGTGATTACTCTGTTGAAGTTTGGGAGCCTTCTCAGCCATTCTCTCTGAAGACTGTCTCTTCTCTCTTATGTCCTTTAGGAAACCAACGGAGATGCATATTGTATCTTCTCAATTCTTTGCATTGTTTATCTTCTCTTCCATATATCAAACCTCTTTTTTCTCCCTTCTGTGATTTTACTGGCAAAATTTATTCATCCATGTAAACCACTTTATATCTGAATTGGTCTTTTTCTTCATCTATCTTTAGACATTTGCATCAACTCTTGTTAAGTATTTATATTTTAATTATTTTTTATCTAAGATAACATATACTTAATATTTTATTTTGTCTTATAAGCCCAATATCTGTATGTCTTGAGAATTGAACTTTTCTGTCTCTTGGTTCTGTAAGTTCCTGCTCTTGATGGTTCTTTTATTGTTGTTGGTGTGATTTTTTTTTTTTTGATCTGTGATTTTATTTCTCCTGAAAAATTATCTATGGGATTTTTGTAAGGGCTGGGTAGAAGAAGCATTCCTCCAGAGAGTACTTCCATTTGCTTCTGCCTGGTGCCTGAAGGTACTTACATGGGACCACTTAAAAATAAATTCTCAACTTGAAAGATTTAGCTCACTAGCTGCAAATCCCGATGAGGGCCAGCTTGTAAGTATGAATTCTCCGGAGAGATTTCTTTTTCTTTCCATCCAACGCCAAGATCCCAACAGACACGTCTCTTTGTTATTTTTTTCCCGATAGTGGATTTATTTCTCTTTCAGTTTGCACCACTGAGCATGACAGGCTTTGGGAAACTGTTTTATTATTATTACTAAATTTGAATATACGTATGCCCTTTGGTCCAGTAATTTCTCTCTTCTGTATATATTCAATGGAAATGTGTGCACAGGTACAACAAAAAAAGTACAAAAATGATGGATGTGTTCGCTTTACAGCAAAACCCAAATGCAACCTAAATGCCCATCAATAATAGAATAAATGAATGAATTGAAGTATAGTCAGAATATAGACTATTATACAGAAAATAAATGGAATAAACAACTGCTGCTGCAGGCGAAAACATAACACAGAACACAATAAGGAAGACACAAGAATGTTTGCTGTGTGATTCTATTTATATAAAGTTTTATAGAGGCAAAACTACTCTAAACAGTTGAATTGTCAAGAGAATGAGTGACTCCAGGAAAAAGTTGAGATAAAGACAGGAAGTGCGTATGAAGGTGCGCTCTGGCAATGGTTGAAGGTTACAGAGTGTATTCATTTGGTTATTATTCTTTGAATACAAGGGGAGTTAATTTTATGTGCCAAGTTGGCTGACCACCGGAGGCCTAGGTTAAACACTATTTCTGGATGTGCCTGTGAGCGTGTTACTCAGGGGACTCCATAAAGCAGATGTCCTTCCTCAATACTGGTGGGTATCATCTGAGCCCGTGAGGGCCTGAAAAAATAGAAGAATAGAAGTAATTCACCACATTTTGCTTCTGAATGCCTGCATGTTGGGCTGGTACATCTCATCTTATCTCCTGGACTGACATACTGGGATGTTAACCACATGGGATCCCTTGGTTCTTAGGCTTACAAACTAAGACTGAATTATACTAATGACTTTCCTGGATACCCAGTTTGCAGATGTCAAATCTTGGAACTTCTCAGCCTACATAATCATGTGAGTCAATGCTT
Source organism: Prionailurus bengalensis (assembly GCF_016509475.1). Lineage (NCBI taxonomy): Eukaryota > Metazoa > Chordata > Mammalia > Carnivora > Felidae > Prionailurus > Prionailurus bengalensis. The sequence goes on along the minus strand of NC_057344.1, from coordinate 182,985,680 downwards.
TCTTATCTATGTATCTATCTACCTATCATATATCTATCTGTCTACCTATCTATCATCTATCTATATCTATATCTATGTATCTATCTATCTATCATCTATCTATCTGTCTACCTATCTATCATCTATCTCCTACTGCTTCTCCTTCTCTGGAGAATCCTGACAAATACAAAATACACATTAATGTTTATGCACTTACTACCTGTAAAATGCTTAATTAAAACAACAAAACAAAAAACAAAGGAGAATGTATTTGATCATATCACCAACTCTCTTAAACTTCCTCACTGACTCATTGTGCATTTTAAGGCATGATGTACAATCCTTGTCAACATGCATTTGGCCATTCAAAGTCTGGTTCCCACTTTCTTCTCCAACCTAAAGTAGAATCATTATCTCTCACTTTTTTTTTTTAATTTTTTTTTAACGTTTATTTATTTTTGAGACAGAGAGAGACACAGCATGAACGGGGGAGTGGCAGAGAAAGAGGGAGACACAGAATCGGAAGCAGGCTCCAGGCTCTGAGCCATCAGCCCAGAGCCTGACGCGAGGCTCGAACTCATGGACCGTGAGATCGTGACCTGAGCTGAAGTCGGATGCTTAACCGACTGAGCCACCCAGGTGCCCCATTATCTCTCACTTTTAATCAACCACACGAATCCTTTGTTTTCTCCAAATGCAAAAGTATTTATCAACTTATGGCATTTGCATGTGTTATTTCTTCTTTCTGGCATGCTCTTTTCCACACGTATAATATATTTGCTTTCTACTCCACTTTTAACTTTCTGACAAAGTCACTAGAGGAACTTTAATGGACCTCCAATATAAATTACAGTCCGTCTCACCCCCAATTTTCTTTTATAGATTCTACTCTTATCTTTATAGCTTTTACTCCAATGTATAATTTGTGTAGTTACTTGAATGATGTCTGTCTTCCTCTGTTTTACTATAAGCCTCATAATAATGAAGTCCACTTTTATTATTTCTCCTCTGTATACCCTGTTACGATCTTAGCCCATACCTGGTTCAGAGCGGATACAATGTTTGCTGAATGAATGAAGGCTTTGGTCCATCTTTACCATAACAGAAATTAAAGGAAAAATAGGAAACAGAAATTGATGGTCCACCACCCATCACTTTATTTTACCACAATTGTTTTAAGGAACTATGAGGGTCATTGACAGTGATCGCAATTTCTTACTTCCATTATCTATGAAATATTCTGCAGGGTCAGAGCCACAACAGCACCACAAAATAGGTAAATTATGTTGGGACAGTGATGAATTGAGAAACAAAAGTTTAGCATGTAACCTTTATGAAAGCAATTTCCCTAAGACAAGATTATGGTTGCTTTCCTTGATTATTCACCTAGTCGTGGGTAGATTTGACTAAGAGACGTTAATACAAGTTGGACATGAAATTGACTAAGAAATTAGAATTTTATGTATCTAAAGTCTGAAAAATTTATCTTTACCATGAAATCAATTTCATCTCAGATCTCAGATTTGGGATATGAAATTGTATTTTTTTTTCCATTTTCAGAAATACTCATAAAGACTACTAATGTATAAAATCTAAGAAATTAATTTTAAAAAAAGATAGTCATCTAAGTGTTCCTACTTCAAGGAGGGCAAATTTAGACTCCTGAAGGTAAAAGACTGAAATGCTGGATTGTTTTCCACTTTTTGAAATATTTAAAATAAAATTGATTCTTTATTTCTTCATTGAAAGCCTTCATTAAACAGAATTTTCATTTATGTAAAGCAACAAAAAATTATAACATCTTTATTATATTTAACACAGATATCACATAGATACTGATGAATTATAGGTTATCCATTTAATATGATTTCAATGTTAATTACATTGTGCCTTTGATATAATACACAATATATAGTGTTGATTTGAAATAGGATATAATGTACACTGTATATTGTATTACATTATGATAAAATATACATTATATTGTAATGTGTATTTAATGCCAAGACAATATATATGTCATAGGTTATACAGATATTTAAAACTTGAGCTATTAATGTATATTTAACATTACTTACCAGCCCCATGTTAATTCATAAATAGATGTGATGAAGGCAATAGTGACTTATATTTAAAAATAATAATAATTAAAGTCTTTCTAGCAGTTCATATTTTTCATTGAAATTTTTAAAAAGCTGTTTTCAAACTGACAACGAGATGATATATAGCATGAGAAATTGTTTTATAAAATCGCCAGCATAAATAATAGAAACGATTAACATTGAAAGATTCGCAAACTCCAAAACACCATAATTTTTAGTACCCTAGGTACGTTTTATAGCAACATGGATCTAACTCTCTAAATATGAAATATACTGAAGGCAGCAAAATGCTTTTTTGTTAAATTTAGATCAGCAATATTGACACTGTTAAAGTTGTGGAATATTTGAATTACTTCACCAACCTCAATTGGGGATGTCAGGACAATAAATTAGAATATTTGCAAAGCACTTGTAAATGAACAGTTTGTAACTGAGTGCTATGCTTTTGCTGGGTATAATATTTAAGACTGTTGGAAAACATTCTCCTATTTGCCAGTTGCACCTAATGTGCAAAACACTTTTCCCTTTTGGGACATAATGTGTAATTTCACATGTAAGCAAAATCTATTTTTTATGATAATATATGAGCCACAGCGGAGGCGATATTAAAAGTAAAGTTAAAATATGTCTTACTGCCATGTCAATGGATGCACGTATTATTCGAGCTAATCATCACAACTGGGATTTAAATTGAGATGGAGATTATTTAGTCAATGAGGGGAACTGAAGTGATCCTGCACAATTTGCTAACTTAGGACAATTATACAGCATTTCTGCGTGTTAAACATTTTAATTGACATTTTATCTTTCCAAATGCACTTTAATTCTGCAGGCAATTTTCTACTATGGGAAAAGTATCAAATGACAGACACACACGTACACACATACACAAAAGGAAAAATGAAAACAAAATGTCAAAAGAAAATAAGAAGAAAGTATTTTAACCAGGAATAAAGACAGATAGATTAGGTAGATGGTTAGATCAACAGATAGATAGATGTAGATAGATAGAGATAAACAGCATGGTGCTAGGAAATAAAGTTACTGGTCTGGGGATCAAGAAGTCTACTACTAAATCTGTGACCTTTGCCAACATGGGTAACACTGTGTAAAAGTGTATACATTGTATGCGCAGATTGTTAATATCAGTAGCCACCACAACAATAATAACAAGAAACACACATCCTTGTCCTATGGAATTTGTAAATAAGCAGATGATTGGAGGAAGAACAGATAATAGAAAATAAAAACTGTACCTAATTTCAAAACATCAAGTAATTCTACAAGTGATTATCAAATAATTAAAACGTTATATGAAAAATACAAGAAGACAAAGTAGATTAAAACAACAAGGTTTGGGCTGTTGGGAAAGTTGGACTACTAAGTAGAGGGCTCAAAATATTTCCGTGAATAACTCAGTCTCCCATGGTGACTCTTGAGAATGACAATAATGTCTGGATGCTTAAATTTGGAGGTACTTTATTAAAAAGAAAAAGAAATCAAAAAAAAAAAGTCACTATCCTGAGCAACAGCGAATAAATCTAATTCTTCTGCCAAATGTCAGCGCATCCCCAAATCAAACAGAGTTATAATATCCCTCAAGCCGTTTCTTCTCCATTCTAAGCAACTGGAAATTTGAAAGCCTGCACTTTACTTTCTGGGCTCAAAGTACTTTCCATGTATAAGAGAATCATTACAGAGATGCTCCATTGATTTAGGTGTTAAGTATTATTATTCCTATTTTATGGAAATGGAATTAGAGTTGACAAGGCTCCAGGGGTCAATCCAACTGGGAAAATAAAAACCAATGATTGAAATCAATAGCATAATGCTGGCTGGCCTAGTGCCCTTGAATAAGTCATTTAGCATCTATATCCTTGTCTGAAGACAATGATGGAAGGAGGGGAGAAAATTATCAGAGTTCAAGTCAAATATAGAATGGATATGAGGTTTTATGATAATATAATATTCTGACCCTGGTGACATATGGCAAAGGAGGTCACACTGATTGAGAAATGGGGCGCTAAGTGTTTAAATGACTTTACTCATAGCACAAGACAAGCAAGTGATAGAATTTTACAAGCACTTTAACCTCTGACTTCCGGTCAGGTATTTTCACCAGAACCTGCAAGCAGTATTAACATATGTATCCTTAATAGTTACTTTTGCTTCAAATTCCAAGGTATCTTTAGAATTGTTTTTCTTTTAGTCAAATAAATATATTTATTTGACTTCGTGTCAGGAAACTTCAATACATTTGTATTAGCATTTATTGTATTTTAAGTGTATTATAATTTTCCTGAATATGGAATTTCAGATTTGGGATATGAAAGTTTTAATTATATTCTGCTTATGCTCACTCTGCTCCCATTTTTTTTAATGTTTATTTATTTTTGAGAGAGAGAGAGAGCAAGTGGTGGGAAGGAAGGGGCAGAGAGAGGGGGAGACAGAGGATCTGAAGCAGGCTCCATGCGGACGGCAGAGAGCCACATGCGGGGCTCGAACTCACCATGAGATCATGACCTGAGCTGAAGTCAGACGTTTAACTGACTGAGCAACCCAGGTGCCCACACTTTTTCTTTTTCTTTTTTTTTTTCTGTTTTTTTTTAAAGAAGATCTGTATATCCCATCAGATATTCTGTCATCTGAAAACATCTCGTTAGGATCTCAATCTAAAGTGTGGATACCTAACAGTAGGGCTACTTTTGTCTTCTTCGGTTTTTGCTCAAACTACTATGCCAAATTTCCAGTCTTGTTTCAAAAAAAAAAAAAAAAGAAAAAAGAAGAAAGAAACAAAGAAAGAAAGAAAACAAAACAAGAACAAAAAGAAGAAACAGTAGCAGCAACAGCAGAAGCACTCATACACATGTATATAGGTATATATATTTGTTTGTTTGTTTTTTAAATGGGAGATGAGTCATCTTATTAGAAAGAAGTTCAATTCTTCATCTTTCAATATTTGATTAATTAACCAGAAATACCTTAGGATAGTCACCAATAAATATTATTTTAAATAAAATGGCTATGATCATATAAAGCTATTTTTCCCAGGAATTCATTGAATCTGATAAATTGTGTGAAATTTTTGACTGTACTTTCTTATTTAGAAATCTTGACATTTAGGGGTGCCTAAATGCCGCGGTAGCTTAGCCAGTTAAGCTTCGGACTTCGGCTCAGGTCATGCTTTCACAGTTCATGAGTTCAAGTCCTGGGTTGGGCTCTGTGCTGACAGCTCAGAACCTGAAGCCTGATTTGGATTCTGTGTCTCCCCTTCGTTCTGTCTCTCTTTCCTCCCCTGCTCATTGTCTGTCTCTTTCTCTCTCAAAAATAAAACATTTAAAAAAAAAAAGATCTTGACATTTACTAAATACCTTGTCATGTATTAGTTATTTTAAAGTAAAATTATTTGCTTACAAAAGTATATTTCAGACTACCATAAAATAAGCTAGTTCCATATTACTGATTTATCCTTGTTTGGTTTTACTCATGAAGATAAGTTGTAATCCCGTTTCACCATAGTGTTCATACTTCGGGAAGTTTTGTTCATCTGACTATGGCCTGTTCTTTTGTAGGTAGAAAACCCCTTTTCTGAGAATATAGACCATGGATGTTGTATTAGTTTGCTAGGGTTACCATAACAAAGTACCATATTGCATTACTTTGCGAGGGTTGCCATAAAACCATAGTCTGGCTAGGCTGAATTTGTTTTCACAGTTCTGGAGGCTAGAGGTCCAAGATAAGGTGTGGGCAGGGTTGATTTCATTCTGAAGCTCTCTCTTGGCTTGTAGATGGATGTCACCTCCCTAGGTCTTTATATGGTCTTCCTCTATGATACGTCTGGTCCTCATCTCTTCTTGTAAGGATGCAAATGAAATTAGTCTAGGGCCCACACTAATGACCTCATTATAACTTAATTATCTTTATTTTTTTTAAATACTGAGACAGAGAGAGAGAGAGACAGAATGCGAGCAGGGGAGGGACAAAGAGAAGGAGTCCTAGAACTGGAAGTAGCCTCCAACACGGGGCTCGAACCCATGAATTGTGAGATCATGACTTGAGCCAAAGTCGGAGACCTTAACAGGGTGAGCCACCCAGGCGCCTCTAACTTAATCATCTTTAAAAGACCTATCTGCCATTGTGGTAGGGTCCCCTCCCTAAAGAAAGAAAAACAAACAAACAAAACAACACAAAACACCTCAAGGCAACCTTGCTATTCCCTTACTTGACAATATCCCTCATGACCTTGTAACATGAGACCACTTAATCAGAGGACATGTTTGTGTGTTACCATATATGGGAGACAAAGAAGTCAAAAATGTATAAAATACTATGTCACGTGGCATTCAGGGCTCAGCTCTTTGGGTAGGAACCCATCTGAGTGGTGCCAGCAGGAATAAAGTTGCTTCCTGGAAAGAAAAGCCTCAGGGTCATGACTCTCTGTGCAAGAATCCTGCTACACCATTATGACATTCAAAAGTTCTGGGTGTTAGGACTTCAACATATAACTTCAGCATATAAATTTAGGGGGCTATAATTCAGCCTGTAACAAGTATATTACACTTTCAGTTATTTAGCTTTTTCATATTTGTTTTACTTTATAAGTAGCTGTGCCACTATATCTCCAATTCCTTTGTTGACTTAGTAAAACAGACAAACAAACAAACGAACAAAAAAACAGAAAAGTATGTGATAATTTGTCTCTATCGTATCGGGGCCCAAAGACCATGCTATGTTTTTCTGTTGTTGAAGCATACATTGTCGACTAACTTTTCACTCATAAACTATGAATAGTAAAATGAAAAGTTTGAGAAACACAATTTCATAGGCAATTCATCGCACACCAATATCTTGATTTTCATGAAGATCTGTGTGTCCCTGCTACATTTCCTTCAAATTTGATATTCTGCTTTTCTAACTCAGGCAGATTATTTTTTCTGCTTCTCTAGATCCAGTGGTATTTATTTTTCTAGCTTTTTCTGACCATTATTAAAAGTACAAGAATTCTTTTCATAAGTTTGAGATCTCACCTGTTTTATCCAAAAATACAATTCTTGCACTTCTTTTCTGCTCTTTTGGCATTACCTCCAGATGCATTTATTCTATTCCTTTCATATTGGTTCCTGGTAACTTTATATTTGAAATTCCTGATTCTCTTTTCAGATTGACCGTTCTATGTAGGTTTAGTAAGACGGTTGCTTTATACTCCTGTATGGATGTACATTGAATGAACAGTTGAATATATTATATTTATGTAATTTCAGAAGAGTATTTTCTTAGATAAGTTTCAATTCTAATGCAATGACAGATGCTGACAATATGTAGATTCTTGATACAGGCGTTATCGATTAAATAATAATTTCTCTTCTTCAGTAACCTGTTGAGAAAATTAGATTTGATAATCTTCACATTTATTTTCTTTGTTACCATAAGAAAGAGACATTTGTTAAGCATGTATAAAATGCAGCTCTTTCTGTCTTGAGAGGTATCGAATTTATCTTTGAAACCATTCTTTATATTTTGCTATTTGAGGTGCTTTTTCTGACTTCTCACCCTCTTCCTGGGGTCATAATGCATATGTGTAATTTTCTTAGCAGATACTGTTATTTGATTCAGCATCCACTTCTGTCTGATTAATGAGTTTGGCTGTATTCCACAGGATAACGTCTTACCTCTCTCGGCTCAACGTTTTCACCACGAAAGCCATTAAAGCAAATTTCAACTCAGTCTTTTTCGCCTCGTATGAAACAGCTAATTGGAATCTGTAATAGACCCAGGGCGTTACGTTAAATTGACCTTTACAAGTAGTTCTAGTATTCTGAAACCTTTGAGGTCCACACATTATTGCAAGAAGTCATTGGGAGGACAAGACCGCTGGTCGATCCCAGAGCTACATCTGGACAATCAGAGGCCATCCCCTGTCCTTGGAATGTACGGTTCTCCCACCATTCCCACAGTGAGATCCATTTTCAAGAATACAGCCTTGACAGAGCAATGTGTTAGAGAGACCATCTGGCTAAAACATGATTAAACCCAGGTAAGGCTTCTGTATTAACTTAAGATTCTGGCTGGCAGGTGTAGAGAGCTAACTGCCCGTGCCCGCCCAAGACAAGTCTCGTATATGAGTTCCTTTGCTCCTTTGCTTATTAAGCCTGCTACTTAACCAGTCTGGAGCGGCCATCTTTTTTGTTTTGGTTTTTATTTTGTTGTGGTGGTTGTGGTTGTTGTTTGTGCATGTGTGTGCGTGTGTGTTGTTTTTGTTGCTTTTTTTGAATTCTGCTTGTCCTCTGTGTGTGGGGTCTGTTTGTGAGTCAACAATTGGCAAAGCAGTACAGAATACAAGAGATGGGTCTTGGGAAGGAGGCATCGTAAGGAAAATCCTGAGTGGGCCATGACCTCTCCGTGGGGAAGGGTGGCCCTTGTGGCAGGTGCTTGTGGACCACAGCGTGAGGGCAGGTTTCCACGTGCTTGTTTGCAGGGATGCATGGAGAGCACTGCGGTGGAGAAAGAAAGCGATCGGCTGTGGGGCAGCCTGGCCCCCACTGTGGGCAGTTCGGCAGAACACTGATGCCCAGCTAGAGGAGGAAGTGTGAGCTAGAAAGTCGGAAGGAGAGTTGAGATCGGTGAGGACATGCATGTGCCCACTACTCTCCTGGCTTCAGAGCTGGCACACAAGGTGGGAGAGCAGGAGAATCAGTGGGAACCTTAGCCTGTCATTGTGTAAAGCGAGGAGGGTGCAAGCTGCCACAGATTGAGTTCTGAGCCCTTGTGACACAGCCTGCTTGGGAGCCTAAGAGGTGAGTCCCTGGGAAAGTCAGGAGAGCAAAGGGGAAGACGCGCTGATGGCCAGTGAAATGGACTGACCGCTCCCTACCGTCAGACTCCTAATACAAAGGACAATTTTACACAGCAGTTGCCCAAAAGCAAAATTCCTAGAAGGACACTTGCATTGTTCCTGGAAGGTGGAAATCTTAACATGTCTTTGAAACGTCAGCCCTCCTGGAGATAACCAAAGCCTTGCCCACATTTGCCCGAGACCAAGGGGCACAAACAGGACCACTGTAGAGACTCCCTTGCTCAAAATCTAGCTCACAGCCTCCATAAGATTATTCGGCAAGGGCGCAAACAAACCTGAAAAGTCTGCCTCCAAAGTGGGGAGGCCGCCAGGCTGAGTTTCCTGGTTAGGCAGGCTGATGACTGTGCTTCCTGGAGGGGAGATCACTGGCTGGGCTCTTTGGTCCGGAGGCGCCTCCAGCTGTATATTGCACTTGGGCTCAGTGGTTAGGCAGGGTCCCTGTCACTCATCAGGTGGACTCCCTCATCAGGTGGGGCTGTGGGCTATATATACTCTATGACCGGATTGCATCACTGGCTGGGCTCCCTGCCTGCGCGATGCTGCGTGCAGTCTGTGTTCAGCCATTGGGCAAGGACAGCCTGGGCTGCACTCTGTAGTGGGGTGGTACTGTGGGCTGGGTTCCAAGGCTGTCTAGGGTCACAGCTAAGTCTCTCCTCATTATGTGGGGGCCCGGGGCTGTAACCACAGTTAGGCAGGATTGCCAGATGGGTTCCCTGCTTCAGGACAGGCTCCACAACTATAGAAGTTTCTGATCGATGGTCCCGGTTGGGCAGGACGGAGGTTATAGTCCTGACAGGTGGGATTCAAACGTACTGGACTCTTCGGTAATGCCACAGTACAGGCCTGCAGGGCTTGCCGGATGGCGACCCGAACCAGGCAGAAATGTCCACTAAGCCCCCTGCAAATGATGGACAGGCTTCACCCTGCAGATGCCCAGAAGTGCCGTCTGGGACCTCTGGTCTCAGAGCAGCTTCCGAGAGGAACATGGTCTGCCAAGATCTGAGCTCTGGTTGCTATAAATCCTGCCCCCCCACCTCAGATTCTTCTTCTTCTTCTTCTTCTTCTTCTTCTTCTTCCTTTTTAAGTTTATTTATTTTGAGAGAGAGAGCGATTGCACAAGCAGGGAGGTGCAGAGAGGAGAAACAGAATCCCAAGCAAACTGGGCACAAGCAGTGCAGAGCCCCAAGCGAGCTTTGAACTCAGGAATGGAGAGATCACAATCTGAGCCGAGATCAAGAGCCTCAGGTTAAGAGGCAGGCACTTAACCGACTGCGCCACCCAGGAGTCCCAATCCCTTCTCTTTCTCTCTGCTCCTCCGTAGTCAAGCCTGACAGATTTCCCCAGTGGTCCCTGTGAGGGGAGACTCACACAGGCCATCTGGGAAGTGCCCTGAACCACTGGGGAGGCTGGGTGTCCACTTGGGCTCTTTTTCCCACTGGAGAAACCGTAGGTGCTGTGCGCGCCTTGGGAGGTGGATGCGGGCAGTGGAGGGCAACTCCTGCCTTTCCGATGCAGTCCTTCTTGGTCTCTGTGGCCCAGGGGGTGCTTCTGCATCACCCTTATATTCTGGGGTTTTGGCAATTCTATCTTGTTTATGTATCGTTAATAGCTGGATGTCTTGTTAGGGGGACTGAAGTTGGGAACATCCTATAGCGCTTATCTTGATGACGTTACACCTACTTTTTTTTTTTTTTTTCATTTTATCTTCCACTCAGCAATCTCTTTCTCTATTGGTAGAAATCATTGTTTAAGTTTATTTGTTTATTTTTTTGGGGGGGAGGATAGGGGGCAGAGAGAGCGGGAGAGAGAGAATCCCAAGCAGGTTCCCAGCTGCCAGCACAGAGCCCAACCCCCAAACAGTGAGATCATGACCTGAACCTGAACCAAGAGTTTTATGCATAACCACCTGAGCCACCCAGGAAATCATTTTAACTCTTCAATATCTATCCTTGTACCCCCTTTATTAAGTCTTCTTCATCTACGCTATTCACATTTCATTCCTTCCAAGGAGTCCAAGGATGGATTTGCGCTTGTGCATAGTCTCAATGCCAAATACAGCAGATAGTACAGACGTTCAGTAAATATTATTAAATTGATGCTTTTGATAGATTAAAAGCGAAGTGTTCTATAAAGATAGTCTTTTTAAACTCTTCAAGAAATGCAATCTTATGTTTTATACTATGCTAAAGTAAAACCTAATAAGGAATAAGTTAGGAAATGGATTTTTCACTTGAACAAAATAAATTTAGTAGTTAAGACTGATAATTGGATGTGAGGAATAACTGTTCATCAGCAAACTTGTAGCAAAAATAAAATTACCTCTCAAATATCTATGGCCAAAAAGTGTGGATGTGCGTGTATTATGTATATAATTACAAATAATATCTTCATGTATTATATTTAGAAATTTCTTTAGAACAGATATTGCTATAAAGGAAATGTACACCCAAGTATTTTTTTTTCTTGCACAGTGGCATCCTTCTGCCTATTATGCATTTATTCCCTAGAGATACATCCTCAGTAGTTAATTCAAGTGATAACAATGCTTTGGAAAGGGCAAATAATTGAAAGAAAAAATAAAGAAAAGAGAAAAAAGTGAAAGAAGAAGGAAATAAGGGAGGAAAGAAAAAGAAAAACAGCAGACCTTCATGAATTATACACTATTTACTTGTTTCAAAAGTTTATCTTATTAGCAGTTGTATTTTAAGTAATTTTTCTTTACTGATTTGAAAACTTCCTCCTATGACTGCCTTTTCAGAGAACAGATGCTCATAGTATAAAATGACCAATAATAACCTATGTGTTAAATTACTTAAAAAAATCTGTAGAGCCTCTGATACTAAATGCTGTCATATTTTTGTATGACCTTTGGTATCATGAATTTATTAATTGATAAGGGACATTTAATTCCTAAATTCAAGGAAATTGATTTAAATTTCTACCGGACATAGTAGGCCACACTAACATGGAAGTGCATAGAAAAATCGTTACTAATAATAGTCAAAGTTTATGTTACAAAAGGATTGAAAAGTTACTAATGCATAAGTGTCTAGGCAAATTCTCAAATGCCCTCACTTTTTCAAGAGATTTTCACATACAACTAAATAATCAGTACTCAAACTATTTTCCCAAGGAAACTGAAATATGAAGGCCTATTTGTTTTCATCTACAGTTCTTAAAACTCTGGATTTCAAATATGATATTTAATGCAATAGGTGACCATAGCCAAAAATATTGTCTTTCTTGGGGCCAAATAATTTTTGTATTCATGTCTTTTATAATCTTACTAAATAACCAAATTTTAAAAAGTAATATCTTCATATTTACTATTAAATGAGTGTACATAAAATTCTTATAATAAAAAATAGGAAAATACCTGTATTTGTAGTAATAATGTTCAAGTCCAGTTTATAATAACCATGGTCTTTATAGACTTACTCAGAAGTTTGAGTCTTAGTCAAAAATATTTATTATATTTATGATGTCTTAACCAAGATCACTTTAATCATTGTCTGCTTCTTGAATGAACAAAATCTTGGACCATTTCATTTGTCTACCTGTTATGCATTTTCAAGAAGTGGATATTCAAGGGTCTAATGATAGACAGAAAAGTATGTGATAAGATCAAGCAAAATGATTAAATGGAGACCCCTCCAAACAGGGATTATCTGTTATCTCCATGCAACAGTGGAATGTGTACATTTTAGTTTCCTTTTTGGCCAATATTCCCTTCATGTCATCCATTATGGAGAAATGATCAATCTTGCTAATGAAGAAATAAGCCTCACCCCTAAGGTCTCTGAAATTTTATTTTACTGCCATGGTAACCTCTGAAGATACCCTCCACTTCCACAACCTAAAATATTATTGCTTTTTCAATGACAAAAACAACCATATCATATGAAACCGTAGGAAAGAAATACTTACTACGTTGCCAATTCAATGGTGATAAAATTTGCAGTCTACACTTTTGGTCAATGTTCATTTTCCTCCAAATGTTCTGTGGTTTTATGAACATTTGCATAATGTTCTATGAATGAAGGATAGTACATGATTTGAGGCATCCCTAAAACTTAGTATCATAGACATCCTCTTGTCACCTTTTTTCCAAGAACTTCTTAGTATCTTGAACATAATTTATCACGTTTGTTAATAAATAATATAAAGACACTATAAGTTAAAACAGAAGTTGAAGTAACATTCCTCTTGTAGGACCTACACACGTTGTTGACAGTTTGAATACTTAGGCTGTCAATTAATTTTGCTTGATCTGTAAATTGACAAGCATTCAATTATCTGTGCTTCATCAGATGTCACAGGTTGTATTTTTGTAAGTTGATTCATTAGTGTTTATGAACAATTTTATTTTATGACACCCTGTCATATTAACAGATGGCAAATGTAGTTGGCAAGTACATCCTCTTGATTCTACTTATCTCTTCCTCTTCTGAATACCTCCTTGTGATATCTTGTATCATTAGTGATTAAATCTGATATTCCCTCTTTGCCAAGTACTCATTCAAGTTCATATATTCCCTGGCCTATTACCATTGCTTCATTGCCCTGGCCTTCTGTTTCAGAATCTCCTTCCACCTGCTTTATTATAAACGCTCTACTAAATACATTTTTCTGGGAGTACACAACTTTCTCTTTAGTCCTTCTCCCTCCTCCTTCTTCAAATATAAAATTTCCTGATCCAAAGATCCTACAGCAATATAATTCATATTGACTTTGTTCCTAGGTTATGTATGTATCTTAATATCCAGGTAAGGTTGTTTAACGATATAGCTTCATCCTGGCTGATTTTAAGTGACATTTACCCTTTGCTGTAGTGTCTTTTTTCTCTTTCCTCTTTTATTTTGTTGTATACTGCTCTCTCAACAATTCATTTGGTTTTAACTTATCTTGTCATTTTTTACCCCAATTGGTTAACTATCTCTTTCCACTAAGACCTTTCTTCTATCTCAGTTACCTCATGATGAGTCATCTTGGGGTGGTCATGAACATTTTTTAAATCTGCTAAGGAGAATCAGCTAAGAAGGGATACATTACGTTTGGGTTTAGACCAATATGTCCATAGGGCTGTCATCACTTCCATGACTAGTATTTCCAGCTATACCCATGTAAAAAGGCATCAGGGGTTTTTAATACAGATTTGCAAAGCTAGAAATCACATGAAAATGTTCCACAGCACTATGTAAGTAGTAGAATGTGTGTGTGTGGGGGGGGGGGGCGTTAAAATTTTTTTGGAATAGTAACTAACCTGTGGAATTTCATACAGTCATCAGATGTGTAAATGTTAAGACCAGGTTTTGTTTCTCTTCAACAATTCAAAACAGAGTTCTTTTCTGTCAGCAATATATACAATTATTCATCTTTTTCTTAAAGAGCCCACTTGAACATTTTATCAGCATCAAGCCCTAAAACAGTTGAATTCAGTCCTTCCTACACAATTTTTTTTAATGAATGAATTGCCAATATTCAAAAATAAGGCGTGTTTTTATATTCATAGCATTTATGGTCTACTAGCATTAAATATTTATAAAATTTGAAAACTTAAAATGTATACCCATTAAATAACTCCACTTTCTCCTCTTTATCCAGCTGTTGGTAAACACAATTCTATTTACCATTTCTTTTTTTTTTTTTTTAATATTTTTTTTTCAACGTTTATTTATTTTGGGGACAGAGAGAGACAGAGCATGAACGGGGGAGGGGCAGAGAGAGAGGGAGACACAGAATCAGAAACAGGCTCCAGGCTCTGAGCCATCAGCCCAGAGCCCCACGCGGGGCTCGAACTCCCGGACCGCGAGATCGTGACCTGGCTGAAGTCGGACGCTTAACCGACTGCGCCACCCAGGCGCCCCTCTATTTACCATTTCAAAGAATTTGTTTTAAAGACCTCATATTATTGAAATCATACAGTATTTATACTTTTGAGACTGGTTTATTTCACTTAACATAATATAATCAAGATTCATTTGTATTATAAGATGTGTCAGAACTTCTTTCTTTTTAAGGGTAAATGATATTCCATTGTATGTCCATACCACACTCGGTTAATCCATTCATCTGTCAATGGACACTTGAATTCTTCCACCTTTTTGGCTATTGTGAATAATAATGCTATGAACATTGAAGTATAACTATCTGAGTCCCTGGTCTCATTTTTTTTTTTTTTTGAGTATATATACAGAACTTGAATTGCTGGATCAGATAGTATTTTTTTTTTTTTTTGTAGTTGCTTGAGGGACTGCCATATACAGGCAATATTTATAAAGGAAAATTTTATACTTTGGGGGGAAAAGTCCAAAATTTAGGAGAATTGAGTTCTCTTTCTGGCATGCAAGAGATTCTTTTGCAGCCAAGAAGATGCTCAGTCTATCATGAGGATCGTGACTCAGTCACAATTGTATTACTCAGTTGTATTAATTGCTTACCCCTTTGAGGTACATATTTTTGGGATCCCAGCTAAGAGCTTAGGAGGATGTGTATATATATATATATATATATATATATATATATAATGATGCCATATATATATATATATATACCTCACTGCATAGGTCCATATCGAGAAAGGGAGGAGGCTGAAAGGACAGATAAAGAAGTTAAATAAATTATATGTAATAAAATGAAGGAATGCCCATAAAAAATGGAATTGACTATTTGAGAATCGTTTGTGGCTATGTCTGTATGTATGAATTGCCATGCTTCAGTTAACTGACACCAGTCCCCAACAATATGGCTCAAATTTCAATTGCCATATTAACTGTAAATAAATTGCATAAAGTATGGACTTTGCTACTAGGTCTTGAGTTTAGAAATCGCTACATAATTAATAGATGTACAGCCAACTCAGTGACGAGGTATGGTACTTCTTTCAAAGTCTTTCGGTAATTGGCCACTGCATATTTGTTAGTCAGGTCATGCAGAGAGAAGGAAGGATGTAGTCATGTTGTCTTGCTGTCTTCCAGTAGTAAACCCACTTGACGTTTTGCAAAACCAGATAACTGAAAGAAAGAGGGAGTTGGCCAATAAAGATTAAAATGAAACAAATAAATAAAAAATGATAATGCTGGAAGTCAAATTTGAATCAAACATAAGAGCAGTGGAAGAAGGAAGAGTTAGTTGATTGTTAAAATGTTTACGTTGCTACCTTGCAAGAAACTCTAGAGGAGAAACGTAATGAAAGCAAGCTTTATCTATGTATGTGAGGAAATGCGTTGTGAAGAATCAAAATGACTCAGAGGAAATGATGCTAGCAAAAACAAAAACAAAACAAAGCAAAAAAAATAAAAAAATAAAACACGTCACATTTAAGAAATTATTGGAAATTTTTAATGACATTAAACTTGTAAAGGATAGTATGTTGGAAAATCGTCCGTGTTAATGTCCATGCCAAAGGTGTATGTCAACTTGCCAAGTTAGAAAATATGGTCACTTCATGTAAGTTGTGAAGAAGTTACTTCAAGTAAGTTGTATGGCAAGAAGGTAAGCAGTATTCAAACTACACTTGGTGATTTTCTACAAAGAAATAAAACACTACTTCTCAATGTTCCTAATATTTAAATTGTGCACTAAATAAACATTAGGTTTCCTTATTTAATTTTCCTATACATTTATAACCATGAGTATGAAAGTTTTCATGTTTGAGAAAAAAAAATAAAGTTTATGAAATAATCCTAATTTTTTCTTATCGATTATTAAAATAGCCTTGAAAGGTTTCAGTTTACATGATGATTTATATGTCTTCGCTTCTCCTTGTTCTTGAAATGAATAAGCAGAATGCAAGGCAAAATTACTAGCAGAATGTAGACAGACTAAAATACAAATGGTGTGAGTTGTAAACTCCAACATTGTCACTTTCTATCAATGCAGTTTGGGGCATGAGATTCAATCCTTGAAAGGCTTATTATCTTCACCATTGAAGTGGAAAGTGCAAGCTATTTGTTAGGAAGATTACTCTACAGTGACTAACATAAGGTTTAATATAGTGGGTGTTCAATTAGTAAGCATTAGAGCTGGTCATTTGGGCTTTTTTAGATAGTTTGCAGAAGATAACAAAAGTTTAAGCAAGAGGCTAAAAGGTTTGGACTTTGTGCTATGGTAAAAAAGGAAAGCATTGGGGGTTTTGCACAGAGGGAGTTGATTAATTAGTGCCTTATGAAGATTAACTAGGAAACGCTGGGCATAATAGATTATAGAACAGAAAGACTGGAGGTAAAGTGGTAAATTGGGAGTGCAGAACAGTTGAACAGGTGTATGATGATAAGACTTAAATTAGTAAAACCTTGATAAACATTGTTCAGTGAATAAAATCTTAAAAAAATTGCAATTAATGTATACTTTTAACGCCATTAATCATGATTTAAACTATCAGTAGAAGGATGGCTGGAGAAAATCTTCAAAGGCCTTGTATGCTCTGATAAGTATATAATTATTTCACCAGTGTATTCTATGACTTTCAGATAGGGTTTTTTTTTGGGGGGGGGGCTTTTAGGAATTACTTTGCAATGGCACTCATATTAGGCAGGGAATATTAATTATTATAGTAAATTACCTGAATCGCTGTAGCCTACTTCAGTATAAACTTATTTCTCAGACCAGATAACGTCTGCAAGGCAGGTCCAACACATATTGAGTCATATCCTTCTGCTGCCTTCAATGGCCCCTCCATTTGAGACTGATTCTTTCTGGGGGATATGGAAAAAAAAGAGGATCTCCTGGGAGATATCAGAGGCTAGATCTGCAAGTGACATATATTCCATTAGCCAGAATCTAGTCAATGTCCCACTTAATTATGGGTACATGGAATTGTCTCTACCAATGGAAATACATTGGGGTAACTTGGGGTATGTGTGTTGAGATTGTCCCCAAATTTGTCTGCCTAAAAGAAGTTTCCAGATGGAAGTGATAGAATGTGGTATCTTAATATGACTGTTAGGGATAATATGCAGCCAAACAACTATTATTTTACATCAGAGTTCTAATACCTGCAGGGGTACTTTGAAATCAGAAAGGTGTGAGGAAAAAAAGGGAATGACTAATAGTGTGCAATGAGTCTAAAGAAACCATATAGAGGGAAGAAAACCGTCATTAAAAGGTCAAGGATGAGAAAAACACAATCCCAGAACCTTGAAGTAAAAAGAGAAAACAACTAAGTTATCCAGATGATATTAGTGATCTGAAAAAAAATATATAGATTACCTACAAGTAGGGTAATGTTATATACCAGTTTGCTTGGCAAAATCCATTTATAGCAAAAAAAAAAAAGTATCGAACATACTCTGGTTTGGATGATAAAATTTATGATCATCCTGCTCAGAAAAGTGTAGCTATGGAAATTTAATCAAGTAAACATGAACTAATATGTAAGACTATCCTCTAATTAACTTAACTTTAAGGTCAAAATTGCTTAATAAGATTGACCAGCTTAACTGAAGAGGACTTTGTTCTCAGAAAAAGTTTTGGCAAAAGAGAAAGAATTATCAAACCATCTTAGAAACAAGGGTTCCATACAGCAAGGGTATGTCAATGTATCTGCAAGACTATCTAAGGGAAATATTTCATACTAAATTGAAACAGGAATACAATCTGATTAGTAAAACTATTACTACAGAAAAGGCAGATGAATTACAAATGATACAATGGCACTAATCGTTAATGTCTTCAATGGATTCCTCTTGCTATGATTATGTGCTTAACACACAATGTTGATTAGAATTTTCTTTCCAATAGAGCTTTCTCATTGGAAGAACTTACGCTGATTTGCAACATGCGTTATTTTAATGATGAAATAATTTGAAATTCTGGATTTTACATCAGACATTTCTATTTGGTTACTGTGAGTCATATCCCCATAGAAACAATTGTATCTATGAATACTGGCAAATCTTTTCTGTGCCTGAAAAGTTACAACCAAAATTCTAGTGCTATTCCACGCAAGAAATTGTCCTCTTGGTGTCCTTATTAAAGAACCCGTTGGTCTCTCTAGATGAAAAATACATTTAATTTTTTCTTTAGTTTCATTTGGTCAATGGCAACACTCAAAGGAATGCAAGGGACCTATGACACTTACTTATTAAAAATTATTCTCATGACACATTTGCGGATTTAAGGATTTTCTGGTTGGCTCTGGTGTCAGATTTCTAAATCTGAGTGGAACTAGAAAGATGATTGAACCTACATAAAATAAGGTTAGATCTGACCTATCATCTAATCACAGGAAAAGCACAGATCCTAGTCAGAAATTTGAAAGTACCTGGGAACTGTGCTGTGAGGATTTTCAGTGGAAAGCAATGACTTTAATAACAGTCAGTGTGAAATTTCAAAAGCCATAGTTAGTTTGCAGGCAAAAACATTAGTGCTTGAATGACAAAGCTGATAAAGTCATCACAGCCCTGTAATGTTAGAGAAAATTTAATGATTCCCAATCATTTCCTTCCAATTGGATTACTCTCTAGACTTCACAACATATTCAAAAACAGCTTTCTTCCTGATGAAGACTTTATGTGCTATAAGGCAAGACAACAGATATTTCAGTGACAAAGGAGACAGCAACCAGAGGTGGCAATGCCCAGCCAAGCAGACACAAAACACAAACGTGTCCAGTTTTCATAACAAATTTGTTTCTGTACCGGCATCCCCAACATTGGAAATATGACAAGAACTGACACAAACAAGGGTAGTGAATCAGAATTGATGTTTGTCAAATAAGAATAGAAAAGAGACACACTTGATACGCTTTTGGCATTTGCACTTAGAATTTGATGAGGAAGCATCATGCTGGGAGGTGGAGAAAAAAGAATGAATATATTGAGTGAGAAAGAAAGTGAATATGAATGGTTGTGCCATATGTGCAGTGATGTAATTGCTGGTTTAGAGATAAATAACTTCTCTGTATATATTAGGTATGATTTGATTGATCGTGATAGCATAAAAGAAGGCATTAAATATTGAACCCTTATACAGTTCATTTCTCTCTCTCTTTCTTTCTCTCTCTCTCTCTCTCTCTCTCACACACACACACACACATTCATATGTGTATGAAAAATTATGCATATACAAATTTATGCATAAAAATGTACTTAAATGAAGACCAAAACTCTGTCCATAATATTTACATTTATATAAAAACTCTTATTTATAGTATATCAACTGTGTATAGCATTATTTGAAAGAACCACACATACCTCCTATTAGCAAAAGATGAATTTTTCATTATCCAAACCTAAAGATGAATGCAAGCAATTTACAAAAATGCTGGCAGGATTGGTGAAATATTGTATGGGACAAATGGGATATTATTAATGCAGTATCATTAGTTTTGTTTTCAAATATTAATCTTGAAATCAAGAAAGTAAATGCTTCTCTCTTCTTTTTTTTTAAAAATTTTAACACTCATTTTAGAGAGAGAGAAACAGAGTGAAGAACATGAGCGGGAGAGGGGCGGAGAGAGAGGAAAACACAGAATCCGAAGCAGACTCAAGGTTCTGAGCTGTCAGCACAGAGCCCGATGCCAAGTTCAAATTCACTTGCTGTGAGATCATGACCTGAGCCGAAGCCGGATGCTCAACCGACTGAGTCACCCAGGTGCCTCTAAAGAAGGCTTTTCTAAATCCAGTTGATCTTGTGGCCCTAACACTGTATTATATAAGTTAACATTGAGCGGATTAAATTAAAATATAATATTAACATTAAGCTATTAGAGAAGCCCCCCCCCCCCCCGCCCATCCACAATTTTTCTTTCCATGATTCGGGTTACCTGACATCAACTGTGACCCAGAAGCAGATGATCTTCCTTCTAACAAATTGTCAGAAGGTCAATCCATGGTAGTCTGATGTTCCATCACAGTGCCTCCATCATTCCCCTCCCAACATCTCATCACGTAGGCATTTTGTTATGTCACATCATCACAAGAAAGGTAAATACAGTATAAAAGGTATTTTGAGAGAGAGGGAGACTCTATTCACATTACTTGTTACAGTATATTATAATTGCTTTATTGTATTATTAGTTACTGTCGTTCATCTCTTATTGTGCCTAACTTATAAATCAGATTTTTCTGCATGTATAGGTATGTATGTATAGGAAAAAAACATGGTATATATAGGTTTTGGTACTATCTGTGGTTGCTGGCATCTACTGGGGGTCTTGGAACATATCCTACATGGATAACGGGGGACTAGTGTATGCCATGATTGTATGTCATATACAGCTTATGTTTGCATGTGTTAATATATTTGAGAAATGGCTAATTCAAGGAAGTAACCGAATTCACGGTCTGATTTTTTTAAAGAAGTGTGACTATAAACAAACAAAAAGATCAGCTGATATTTCAGAATGATAAAAACCCTAAGGAAAGGAATATTAAATTAGTACTAAATAGGTTAAAATTTTCAAATAATTTAAAATAAACAAACAAACAAAAGCCCCATCTGGTTGAATAGGAACTATATTGGAGCTAGGTATTTATTTTCAACTTTATAATTGAGATTGGTTTTGGACCAGTGACGTTCAAAAAACTACAACAGTCTTATTCATTGTTTGGACTTTGTATCAGAGTGCCATGGATTTAGGATTAATTTAGATGAAATTTGAGATATTTTTTTTGTGAATTATGTATCAACTGTCTTGCACCATAACTTGTGACTCATCTGCCTCACTAATCTTTTTTTTTTCTTTTTCTTCTTTTAGAATAGCTGCTTAAATTATCTCAAAGACTTTGGGATCTTATTTAGCAGAGCCCTCCCCCACCAAAATGCAATCCTTATTATCGAAGGCCGTGTTTCAGGGATTTTCTGGATTCTCTGGATTAAAACCCTTCCATATAACCTGATATCAGAACATTTCCAGGCTAAAAGAACACTGACTAACCACTAGAAGTATAGTTGACCCTTGAATGACTCAAGTTTGAACTGCACGGATCTACTTATATGCAATTTTTTCAAAAATATATATGTACAGTATTGTACTTTTTATGATTTTCTTAATAATGTTTTCTTTTCTCTAGCATACTATGTAAGACTACATTATGTAATATACGTACAAAATATGTGTTAATTGGCTGCATATATTTAAGCTATTGGTAATTAAGTTTGGAGGGAGCTAAAGATTACACACAAATTTTCAACTGTGCGGGGGATTGGTGCCTGACCCCCATGTTGTTTTGGATCAACTGTGATTTTGAAATAAATTATTTTCTCGCATTCCTTAAAATCTATGAATTTCTATTAAAAAATGTTTCTTAAAACTTCCATGGTTCTATCCCATCTATGTTCTTTGTAGGTCAGAGCAGCCTATGTCCCCATCTGTCCCAGCCTAAATGGTGCCAGAGCAGTACTAAGAGATGATCTATGTCACTACAATCTTATGTCACGTTCTCTGCCTTCATGAAAGGGTCAGCTATAGTCCCGGTTCCCTTGGTACCTAGTCCAGAAGTCTCTTTATTCCATCACAATCCATGTCTTATTTCCATATGACCTTCCTTTTTATTTTAAAGTGTCAAGTAGCTCAGATGAAACATTGATTCAAGAATGAGTATTGATTGGATGCCGAGTGAAACATTGGCCAGGTAAGACAATGCCTTATTCAACAAAAATGAGTCCTAGGTGAAGTTTTTGTAGTATATGGTCCCAAACTATTATGTGACAACCTCTATGACAGGGGTTAAACATATATTCCATATACGCAGAGCACTGCCCTTTGTTCTTTTGGAATAATTTAAGTATACACACACACACACACACACACACATATATAATATATATATATACTATATATATTATATATATAATTAAAATAATGCACTTCTATATGACTTAAATATATAAGTATTTGTATTTATTTTAATTTAAATATGTTAAATATAGGTTATGTATAATTATTGTATTAATTATATAAGAATATTATTCTCTAGGGTTAGTATAATGCAATGTAGCATGTAACACAGGAATAGAGTCCCAGGAGACATTTTTTTAGAGGAAGAATGTCCTGAGATGCATAAGTAAATTGGGGTAGAGGGTAGAGGACGTGCCACTTTTAGAAACTGGACCGAGTTAGATACAGGATGAGAGAAGAAAGGTGATGGGAGAAGCAAGTCAGTGTGTAGTGATGATTGTGTTCAGTGTGCTATTTCATGATTATTCATCTCAAATCATCATTCCCATCTTTTTTTTTTTTGAGGAGACAGAATTCAGAACATTTAAGAGAGTGAACCAAGGATGTAAGATTAGTGAGAAAGAGAGAGAGAGTATTCCCAGAGATTGCTATCCCTTTTATATACCTGTAACAGTAAATCCTCAATGCTTTCTTTAATTATCTTTGGCGTTTAATCTAAAGACTTGCTGAATGTGGAGTAGCCTCATTCTTCCCAGGCCCTTCCCTTTACTACTTAAAAAGCCTGAAGATAATACAATACAGCATTATAGGAAGTCTCTGAAAGTCTAAAAGAAGAATACAGACTGCCTAAGGACTTCAGAATGTGAGGGATGAAATGGAGATCAGCCCAAGTCTTTGCCTCACATTTTCCTTCTGGAAAGGGAGTTTCAAGAGCCTCCAACCTGGAACTGCCAATAGGCACAGACAAAAATAATTTCAGGAAAGCCTTCGTCTCCTTAGCCAAAGAACTGAAGAAAAAGGTGGCCTAACAACCACAACAACAAGATGGGTTTTGGAAATACCCACGTGATTGTAGTCAAACGTCAATAAGAAAATTTCACTTACACCCCTGAGGTCTCAGCAGGACTCAGTAGGTAACTGGTCTTCTAGCCCATTTTCTCACCTTGCAGAAGCAGATGAGGACATTCCAGTCCTTCACCTGGTAGTGTCAGCTAGCAAGGAGGAAGCTGACCTTCTGTCCCTTGCCTAGTGGAAGCACGCAGGGCGCTGATTCCACTGTCAAGGGATGTCTGCAGGGTCTAGAGACTGAATAAAGCAGTGTGTGTTGGGACTGCTCAGCTCTCCAAATTCTCCCGGCCCCTGTTTCAGTCAGACTTAGGGGGAAAGTGAACCGCCATATGCACCCATCAGCATGAGTGTGAAGAAGGGCGAGTTGTCACTCTGTTCCCTGTTCACCTCATGCCAGCAGTGCATTGCCACCTGACTGCAACAAGGTAGTATGAGTCAGAGCTCGACTTTAGCGGGGCTAGTACCAATAGGACCCAAGATAAAGGTGAGCCTCCACCTTCCTTGGGACCTATGCACTACAACTAAACACTGTATGCCAAAGAAACAAAACAAAACAACAACAACAAAAAACATACAGAGTCACTGTATGCCAAAAAACAAAACAACAAAAAAACCCCAAAAAACAAAACACAAAACAAAAACAACAACGACAACAACAACAAAAAAACACACCAGAATCTTACAACATGGTACCCAAAGTATCCAGGATAAATTATAAATGACTCATTATAACAAGCACCAGTTCAATCGCAACCTGAATGAGAAAAGAAATTCAGAGGTAATGCCACAATGACTCAGATGTTGCAATTATCTAACAAAAATTTTAAAGTGAAATGCTTCCATGGCAATTATAGATCATCTTTAAAGAAAATAGATGTGAAAGCCTTAGCAAAGAAATAGAAATATTAAAAAGGAACCAGATGGAAATAATAAAAATGGAAACAATACAGTGACCAAAAAGAATTGACTAGATGAGCCCAGAGCAGAATGGAGTTGACAAAGAATAGAATCGGTGAACTTGAAGATAGATCATGGAATCGCTCAATCTGAAAAATGGAGAAATAGATTACAAAAAGAAGAACAGTGCTTCAGGTACCCCTGTAACAATAACAAAAATGGTAAATTTTGTATTATTAAAGTCCCAGAAGTAAGAAGAGAGAGAGGGAACTAAAATGTATATTCAAAGAAATAATGGCTAAAAACTTCCTGAATTTGATAAAAGACATACACTTGCAGATTTAAGAAGTTGCGTGAATCCCAAATAGAATAAAATGAACATCCACGCCAAAGCACATCATAATTAAACTTTGGAAAGTTGAAGACAAATAAAAATTTTGAAAGTGACCACAGAATAAGGGCTACACTATAGAGGAATGCCTATTTGAATAACAGTGACTGTCTCATATGAAACCATAGAAGACACAAGGAAGTAGCATGATATTTACAAATACTAAAAAAAAAAAAAAAAAAAAAAAAAGATAGGGTCAACCCAGATTCCTGTATCCAGTAAAAACATCCCTCAGGAATGAAATAAAAATATTTTAAGATAAAGGAAAGTTTTTAAAAGTTTTATAAGCAAAACTACCTTTAAGGAATGTCTGAAGGAATTTTTTAAAACAAAATAAATGGTAAAAGAAGAAGACTTGAAATTTTACGAAAAAAGATTAGAATGGTAAAAGTAGGAGTAATCTAATAGACTATATTTTTTATTAGATTTTAAAAACAGTTTTGTTTCTTGGGCTCCCTGGGTGGCTCCGTTGGTTCAGCCTCCAACTCCTGATTTCAGCTCAGGTCATGATTGCACGGTTGTGGGATCGAACCCTGCGTCGGGCTCCATGCTGAGTGTGGAGCCTGCTTAAGATTCTTTCTCTCTCTCCCTCTCCCCCTCTCCCACAATAATCCCTGCTCTCTCTCTCTCTCTAAAATGAAAAAAAAAAATAAAAATACAATCATTTTTGATGGTTGAAACAAAAATTAAAATACTAAATGATACATTCAATGCACGTAATAACACCATTAAAGCAAATCATAATTAAACAATGAGGAGACCTCATTGGAAGAACTGTTTTCTATTTTTTCTCTGAAATAGTAAATTGTCAATGTCATCAGACTATGATAAGTTGTGTGTGTATA
This sequence comes from Prionailurus bengalensis, assembly GCF_016509475.1. Taxonomy (NCBI): domain Eukaryota; kingdom Metazoa; phylum Chordata; class Mammalia; order Carnivora; family Felidae; genus Prionailurus; species Prionailurus bengalensis. The sequence continues at coordinate 182,959,921 of NC_057344.1, read as the reverse complement.
TTGTAATAACCAGAGTAAACACTAAAATTTTCATTAAAAACAATATACTCAAACACACTTTAAATAAATCAAGATAGAATCCTAAAAAAAAAAAAAAAAAACCTTTGAGAAAACGTAAAGAAAGTAAGAAATGACAAAGAAGAGATTTAGAGTTGGAACAAACAAAATATAAAATATAAAACATCACCCTGAGTGCTATAAATAATTATCTGAAATGTTCATCAATAATTATCTAACATAACAATAATGATTTAAAATAAATTGTCTAAATATACCCACAAAAAGTCAAAGATTGACAATTGGCAGTGTGCCTGGTGCATAGGCCCAAAAATACACTCTGAAACTTACTTAAAATACAATGAAATATGGGGCGCGTGGGTGGCTCAGTTGGTTAAGCCTCCAGCTTCCGCTCAGGTCATGATCTCGCGGTTGATGAGTTCAAGCCCCTCCCTGGGCTCTCTGCTGACACTTCAGAGCCTGGAGCCGGCTTCAGATTCTGTCTCCCTCTCTCTCTGTTCCTCCCCCGCTCATGCTTTTTCTCCCTCTGTCTCTCAAAAATAAATAAACATTGAAAAAATTTTTAAAAAAATACAATGAAATAGGTAGTTTGAAAGTAAAAAGAAAGAAGATATGTCATGTAAACATTACTTAAAAAAAAAAGGCAAGACCATCACGCAATAAAATAGACTTCAGGGTAAAGAAAAATCACTAGAGATAGGCAAACTAGTTAGTAATAAAAGGAGGATCAATCTACTAAGGAAACATAATAATTTTAAATGTTCACACATTAAATAACAGAACCACAAGTATAAATCAACATATGATACAGGTGGAAGGAAAAATGGGCAAATCTACAATTACAGTTTGGTGTTTCACCATGCTGCTTTCAGCAATTTGTAGAACTAATATATGGAAGATTAGCAAAGATATAGAGCTAAGTGGTATACCCACCCAAAAGGATTTAATTGACATATGCAGAACTCTCCCTTCCACAGTAGCTAAATGCATATGTCCTGGGATAGATCGAACCCAGACATAAAACAAAACTCAAGTTTAAAAACTTGAAATCATACAGATTATTATACACACTGATCATAAAATAATTACACTAGAAATCAGTAATATAAATACATAGGGAATTCTGCAAACACTTGAAACCTTTGCAACACAGTTCTACTAAATGGTTAGGTCAAAAAGGAAGTCTCAAAGGAAATAAAAAATACAGAGAAATGAATAAAAATGAAAATAAATGAACTTATGTGGGTTGAAGTTAAAGGAGTGCTGAGAGGGATATTTATTTATAGCACTACCTACTTACATTATAAAAGAGAAAAGTCTTAATGTAAGTTTCTATGCCAAGAAACTAGAAAAAAAAGAGCAAAGTAAATGCAAAACAAAGAGAGGAAAGTAAATAATAAAGATAATAGAAATCAATAATATTGAAATATAAAACAATAGAGAATATCAATGAAACCAAAAGTGAGTTCTTTGAAAAAAAATCAATTAAAAAATAACACAAACAAATAAAAGCAAGACTGGCAAGGATAAAAAGACAATAAAAGGAGAGAAGACACCAATCACCAATATGATTAATGAGGGGTTATCACTATAGATCTAGCATTCATGAAAATAATAGTAAGAGAGAACTGCACACAATTTTATAATCATAAATTAGACAAAACAGACCTAGTCTTAACATCCGAGGGCTCCCTCCCACTGTGCCTCACAATAAATTGAGCTTAGCATTCAGTATATATCAACCATAATTTTTTTTCTCAGCAATAATAGTTCTGTTTTGTTCATGTTATGTGTCAAACATAGCACGAAAATATACATGTAGAGCATTGGACCAGAGCTTAAGATGGCAAAGGCTCGATAATGGTTAGCTTTTGGTATTAATATCGATTCAACAAATTTTTTTAATATTTGTTTAAGTTTATTTATTATTGAGAGACAGAGAGAGAGCACAAGCTGGGGAGAGGCAGAGAGAGAGGGAGACACAGAATCTGAAGCAGGCTCCAGGTTCTGAGCTGTCAGCACAGAACCTGATGTGGAGCTCGAACCCACAGACCGCGAGATCATGACCTGAGCTGAAGTCAGACACTTAACTGACTGAGCCACGCAGGCACACCCATTCAACGAAAAATTTTTGAGTGATTACTGTCAGGCACTAGTCTAGATGTTGGGAAAAACTGAAGTGTATCCATCAGTTAGAATATAATCAGCAGACAGAAATCACACCAGTTATTTGAACAGAGACAATTTAAAATAAAGACCTATAAATAAAATTATTAGTAGTAAAGGCAAAACAAGAACGTTGAGAGATCTTGGAGGTAATAATTGCACAGGAGCTACCACTCATAAAGCTGAAAACACCAGGGATGGAGATTGAAGTTATTAAAGCTTAGAAGTTTTTGACCGCTGCAGGATTGAAATTCCAGTAACTGAGGAGGGTGTTGTTGAGAGTTTCTATACAGTAAGGCTGGTTCTAGAAGTATTGGGAAAATGGTAAACCAGATTCAGCTACTACTATGGGAGGAAACTGCTGTTATAAAGGAGAAGTATTTACGGAGTGATACAAATTCAGGAAGTCCGCAAGAAGAAATAATTCCCTTCTTCTTCTGTTCATCCTGCAGTCACTCTGTAACATCTCCTGAAAGAGCTTAAAAAGAGGTTGCTTTGGCAGAGCAGAAATGTGATTTGCAGAGTTCCAACCCTAGCATTAAAATTCAGATTACAGTTTTGAGTTAAGAGACAAGATTATAATAACTGGCACAGTCCCTTTGTCTGCTCAGTATTCGTACCCATCATCTTCATATAGTTGAGTACCATAACCTATACCATAACCATAACCATAACCATATCATAACCCAGTGAAAACAATTCTATATTCTAGAGGGGAAAAAGCAACTGGGATTTGAAATCATAGCTCATTTCCAAAGCCCTCACTTTTTCTCTGTGTTTTTATAATACCTGGCATCTATCCACTTCATAAAACTTATCATGTCAATTAAAACCTACCGGTTTATTGTATATCACTTTGAGCAGACAGAAAGCTGCTTCAGAATGGACAGAGCAGTCCATTGTGTTTCTCTAGAAACTGGAATGCGTACTCATCGAAAGGACACAGTAAATGTCTGTGGTAACAGTATAGGAATCTCACAGCCTGAGTTAAGCATAATCATGATAACCGACATTTATTGAATGTTTACTCATTTTCAGATAATTTTCAAAGAGCTGTGCATATAGTGATTCATTTAATCAGGAACATAACAACTCTTCGAGGTCTCATGTGCACATAGCTGTCTCATGCTAAGCTTGGACATTGTTATCAAACCTCGACCATAGACAGTCTGGGCAAGACACATCACTTCAGGTGACACAATATTTTCATGGTGGGAAGGAGAGGGAGAAGAAATTAATACAGGAAGACAACACAGGCAGGAATGTGGTAATCAAATCAATATAAGTACCTAGAATATGGTTCAGGTGACTTGATTTTAAAACTGTTTTTTTTTTTCCAGCTGGAAAATAGATGCGGAAACAGTGTCTCTCATTCATTTCATTTCTGATACTTTGTGATTATGGAATTTAGGGACAAGCAATCACACTGCTGACAATCATTCTTTAATTCGGCACTTCACAGCATCTCGAGACCTCCTTCATTTCAGTTATGAAGACTGAAAAGTGAGTAGTTCTGTTTTATGCAGAGGGCATGAGTTTGTGCTCATGTGTGCGTTTATTTATTCAGTTTCTCTTAGCTTCTCTCAGTAGGTGACCTAACCTCTTCATGTGGAACTGAGGCTCTCTGAGAACCTAGATAGATGGAAAATAGTTGAGTCTTTGGAGAAATAACTCGGAAATTTCACAAAATAACACAGACAGGTTCAGAGTACAGAGTGTAGCCTTAAACCCTGACAGCTAATCCCTAGAAAAGGGAAGAAGTATTTTCTATCTGGAGTTTATGCATGAAACACTGAAGAGGTCTAACAGTATGAGATAGAACTCATTAAAAGGCAGTTCCATGAAGATGCCACTGCAATTGTTCGACCTCATTTCCCACGGTCTAGACAGAGATTTTGTTCTCAGAGATGGAGAAGGAGTGTCTGCGAGAAAATTATATGTGGATATGAACCGTGATGCTAGGTTGTGCTTTGGACTCTCAGCTTTCAGAAAGAGACACACTCTTTTCACTCATTCTTGCTTCAATATTTATTGGTTACTGTTAGTTTGTCTCTTCTAAACACTCATGAGGCACCAGTGATTATTCAGGCTGCTGAGAGATTTGGAGTTTACAGTAAGGAGACACAGAGAGCAAAGGAAGCCCTATTATCTTCTTTTCACTCAGGAAAAGATATAATTGCTTCCTTCTGCTGCTCTTGTGATTTGCATTTATTGTGATTCTGTAATATGTTTATTCCTTTGTGTGTGTGTGTGTGTATGTGTGTGTGTGTGTGCCTTCATTGCTACTAATTCTTTTTTACCTTTATTAAATTGTTTCTTGTTGTTGTTCATGGTTTCTACAGTTCTATAGCTAGAAAAATCTCAGTTGCATTTTGTTACATGTTTTCATTGCATGGGTTTGGTTATATGGGACCTTAGATTCAGGACGAATTACAAGTCCTGATGACCATTTTTTTTAGCAATTGTCTGTGTTACAGTTGGTCCATGAATCTTGTCAAGGATCTTGAATGTCATTCTGCAGTCATTGACATGTTGGGTAACTAAAAAATTCAACCTGTGACAAAAAGATCAAAGGAGACCAAATTGTGTCCAGCTACACATTATATTTCCTGGACAACTTCCTGCAAGATGTTGACAATAGTAAAGATCTTGAACTCATGAATTAATGCCCTGCAACCTAACTTCATCTACCCTGACCAAAAAAGAAAGAAAGAAACCCCTGACAGCTGTCTTTTCTGGCATTAAAATGTAGGCTATGATTTTCTCCTATTAAGCATTAACGATGTCACTACCAATCTTTCAGATAGTATCACTCTGTAACTGTGATGAGATGAGACAAAATAAAAGATCATTTCAGGCTCATGTTTTATCATAGACAAAACCAGTAACACACTGCAAACAGAATATGACCAAGCGTCCTCTTTCTGGACTCACTTAAGTGCCTGCTAATTTCTTACAGTTTTAACTTTTTGCATTTATTCTGCCAACCGGATATAAATTACTCACACAATGAATGATGAAATTGCCCCAGTACTCAGTCCAAAGCAAAGTCATGTGCCTTGAATCTTCCCTAAGATTCAAGCCCAAATCTTATAACCAGTCCCTTCTAATATCTCCTTAAGCACATGCCCAATACCCCTCCTCCCATGGTGTTTGATCTCTCTTGCTACAAGTACCAGTCAATTCAACTTTGTTTGAGAAAAGTAGACTAAGGGGAAATTCTATCAGTTATTTAAAACAGGAGAAAGAGAGATCTGATAGTATTTAAGTTACTAAAAGCTCCTTTGCCTGCCGGGTGAAGAAAGAACCCCAGGGGTGAAAAAATGGAAGCATGAGACTGTTACAAATATATTCAAGACGTGAGGGAGGCTTGGGATATGGTAGTAGCTGTAATGGAGGGCAATGGATGAATTTAGGCTGTATTTTGGAACAAGTAAATATTTTGGATACAGTAGATTCTTTTTTCATTTGTTGGAGCTCATGTTTGGAGTATTGAATTAATCATAGACCTTAAGTACATAAAATACTAACCTTTTTTTTCATTTGAGATTTGTTTCTGGCTTCCTTTATCCTTATTCTCACCTCCTCCTAATCCACCCTCTACTGGTATCTGTTCTAATGTGAGCGATGCATTTATTTGTTAGTTGGTGTTCTTGGCAAAGTACATTACTCTTTTCTTTGTATGTATTTTTTTTTTGGGGGGGGGTGTAATTATATACTTTATTCTCCACTTAATTTTTCCCCTTAGGAGTATATATTTACTTTTGTCAGAATTTGTTTGGTTCGGTTAATTGCTTAACTATTGTGAAGAACTTCGTGGTTTGTATACACCACAGTTTGCCTACCCACTGCCTCAAAGATGGAGAAACAAATGACCTCCACTGCCCTACTATCACCAATAATACTGGGTTTAGTATCTTTGTATGTGATTTATGATATTAATTTACTTTTTTTCATTGACAATGGAATTAATAAGATGTATTTGAGCACACTTAATCTTACTACTAAGCACACAATTTGATGGAATACTATAAAACAATGTAAAAGAAAAAAATGTTACTCTGTTCAAAAGCATAAACAGACCTCATGAAAATAGTTTGAGCAAATGAAGTCAGGCACTCTGAAGAATACATACAGCATGAATTCATTTATAGGAAGTACACAGACAATAGTAACTAACAGAGCTATAAATCAGGATGAATCAAGGTAGATGTGAGTAAGGGAATATAATTCTTATGCCCATAAGGAACCAGGACATACGAATGAAACAGCAAGACGATGTTATCAGGCAATTGCCAAGCACACAGAAAATAGATGCAGGTCTAATGGGATGATAATGATGGAACTCAAGAGCAACATCCACCGCCTAACAACACAGAGCAGTGAGGTCAAATTCCATTGCAATCAGAAGGCTCCTAATATGAATGCTGTCAGCACAGAAACCAATGTTTGTGTGTGGCCATTACAGAGATCATAGACAAGGAAGAGAGCCTGAGCAGACCTGGCGGGAAGTATAAATCTCTAGAACTGATAAAAAGAGATGTGGGACACCTAGTTGGCTCAGTCTCACTTAAATAATGGACTCTTGATTTCTGTTCAGGTCATGATCTCACGTTTTGTGGGTTTCAGCCCCACATGGATCCCCTTGTACAGCCCCACATCCAGTCCCACATCGAGCTCCGCACTGACAGATGCAGAGCCTGCTTGAAATTCTCTCTGCCGCTCCTTGCTGAATCTCTCAAAATAAATAAATAAACTTAAAAAAAAAAGAAGAGATGATCCCTCATATGCACCTACTTACAATGAAACAGGTGTCATTCATCATGTAGTGAAGATACTAAATAGGTAAGTGTTTTAATGAACTTCCTACGATTAACTTATAGTTTCCATTGAATTTTTATGACTTGAATATGTTTGAGTAGATCTAGGAAATTCTATGAACATATACTTATTATGACAAAATAATTTTTTTTTTAATTTTTTTTTCAAAGTTTATTTATTTTTTTGGGGACAGAGAGAGACAGAGCATGAACGGGGGAGGGGCAGAGAGAGAGGGAGACACAGAATCGGAAACAAGCTCCAGGCTCTGAGCCATCAGCCCAGAGCCTGACGCGGGGCTCGAACTCATGGACCGCGAGATCGTGACCTGGCTGAAGTCGGACGCTTAACCGACTGCGCCACCCAGGCGCCCCTAATTTTAATATCCTACTGAAAAAGGAAAAAATCCCCAAGGTTTTTTTTGACTACCATGTTACCTGCTAGCAGGAGCAATATATTATCAAATGGAAGTGACTAAGCAGAAGATACCTTTAGTAAATTACATAAATCATACAGGGAAGTGAAATTGAATGAGATTGCTAATTATTAAAATAGAGCTTTCATATTTGAAAAGAAACTAACAAGTATTTATCTGCACATTGTTTGTAATTTAAAAACTCATCATGTGATCTTAATACTTTTTTTAACTTTTTTTTTTTATTTTTTTTAAATTTACACCCAAATTAGTTAGCATATAGTGAAGCAATAATTTCCGGAGTAGATTCCTTAATGCCCCTTACCCATTTAGCCCATCCCCCCTCCCACAACCCCTCCAGCAACCCTCGGTTTGTTCTCCATATTTATGAGTCTCTTCTGTTTTGTCCCCCTCCCTGTTTTTATATTATTTTTGTTTCCCTTCCCTTATGTTCATCTGTTTTGTCTCTTAAAGTCCTCATATGAGTGAAGTCATGTGATTTTTGTCTTTCTCTGACTGACTAATTTCACTTAGCATAATACCCTCCAGTTCCATCCACATATTTGCAAATAGCAAGATTTCATTCTTTTGGGTTGCTGAGTAATACTCTAGTGTGTGTGTGTGTGTGTGTATATATATATATACATATATATATATATATATATATATATATATATATATATCACATTTTTGTTATCCATTCATCCATCTATGGACATTTGGGCTCTTTCATACTTTGGCTATTGTTGATAATGCTGCTATAAACATGGGGGTCAATGTGTCCCTTTGAAACAGCACACCTGTATCTCGTGGATAAATGCCTAGTAGTGCAATTGCTGGGTCGTAGGGTAGTTCTATTTTTAGTTTTTTGAGGAACCTCCATACTGTTTCCCAGAGTGGCTGTACCAGCTTGCATTCCCACCAACAATGTAAAAGAGATCCTCTTTCTCTGCATCCTCGCCAACATCTTCTGATGTTGCCTGAGTTGTTCATGTTAGCCATTCTGACAGGTGTAAGGTGATATCTCATTGTGCTTTTGATTTGTATTTCCTTGATGATGAGTAATGTTGAGCATTTTTTCATGTGTCGGTTGGCCATCCAGATGTCTTCTTTGGAGAAGTGTCTATTCATGTCTTTTGCCCATTCTTCACTGGATTGTTTTTTGGGTGTTGAGTTTGATCAGCTCTTTGTAGATTTTGGACACTAACCCTTTATCTGATATGTCATTTGCAAATATCTTCTCCCATTCTGTCGGTTGCCTTTTAGTTTTGCTGATTGTTTCCTTCACTGTGCAGAAGCTTTTTATTTTGTTGAGGTCCCAGTAGTTCATTTTTACTTTTGTTTCCCTTGCCTCCGGAGACGTGTTGAGTAAGAAGTTGCTGCGGACAAGGTCAAAGAGGTTTTTGCCTGCTTTCTCCTCAAGGATTTTGATGGCTTCCTGTCTTACATTTAGTTCTTTCACCCATTTTGAGTTTATTTTTGTGTATGGTGTAAGAAAGTGGTCCAGGTTCATTCTTCTGCATGTCCCTGTCCAGTTTTCCCAGTACTACTTGCTGAAGAGACTGTCTTTATTCCATTGGATATTCTTTCCTGCTTTGTCAAAGATTAGTTGGCCATACGCTTGTGGGTCCATTTCTGGGTTCTCTATTCTATTCCATCGATCTAAGTGTCTGTTCCTGTGCCAATACTCTTTTTGTTTTAAGCAATAATTATTTCTATTTAGACTTGAAGGATTGTTTCATTTGATTTGGTTTTGTTTTAACTTAGAGTAGTCCTACAGATTTGTTGTTTTGTGCAAAGTCCTTGACTCTTTAATTAGTAATTTATTTTGCATTGGATAGATTCCCTTTTTCCCTGAATGGAGGAAATGAGAACACTGAGACAATAATAATATATGGCAGGGGCAACACAAAATTTACCTATTACTTTATTTATTTTTAATGTTTTGTTTATTTTTGAGGGAGAGAAAGAGACAGAGTGCAAGCAGGGGAGGGGGCAGAGAAATAGGGAGACACAGACTCTGAAGCAGGCTCCAGGCTCTAAGCTCTCAGCACAGAGCCCAACGCGGTGTTCAAACCCACAAACTGTGAAATCATGACCTGAGCCGAAGTTGGTCACTTAACCAACTGAGCCACCCAGGCGCCCCTGGCTTTTTTTTTTTATTAATTTAGTCTTTTAGCAGTTTTTGTTTGTTTGTTTGTTTTTGTTTTTTAATTGATCTGCCTCTGAATGCTGCCTCTTGCATTTCTCCAAATAGAACATGCCCTATCATACCTACACACTACTCACTTCCCTGAGAAACCTCACTTATCTTTCAAACCTCAGGTGAATCACTTATGTAAAGCCTTCCTCATAATTACAGTTTTATAATTCCCTTTGACCCCACACTCCCCTGAGCAAGCAAGATTAGCCGTTTTCTCTGCTCCCATAATTTTGCTATATGACTTATTACACTGAATTTGACTTGTCTGCCTTATTAGCCTGGGACTTTTTGTTTTGTTTTGTTTTTTAATCCAAGTACAGTTGACACACAATGTTACATTAGTTTCAGGGGTACAACATACTGATTCAACAATAGACTAGAAGCTTTTTGAGGTTCAGGTGTTCTGAAACTGTGGCACCTAATTTACTGGTTAGCATAGGTCTTTATGTATATTTGTAAACTATGTACAATTGACTAGCCTTGGGCTATGTGCATATACAGTTTTTTCATTGAATGCTTTGACTAATAGATGTACAGAGTCAGCAAACTCATCATAAGTGAGATATATCTTTCATTAAGATAGCCAGAATACATTTCTCAGTACATTAGAGCCTGAAGATGAAAGCAAGAAATTATAAATGGTGAATGACATTGCATTATTGAAAACCTAGTTTCTATAACACAGTTTATTTTTTATAGCACACTTTAACATGGCAGAGGAATATATGGACAATATACAACCTAAAGAAAACTGTAAATATTGACATATTGTGGTCCTAGATTGGACTAAACTTCTTCCTTTTGCTCCAAACAATATAAAAGTATTATCTTAATTTTCTAGATAACTACTCAAGAATTTGGGCTATTGAAATGAACATTAAATGTTAACAAATGTACATAAAATGTTTATTTTTAAGGACTTCATTTCTAAGCAGTGACTTTTAACATAAAAATTACATAGTGGTATTTGGGGAAAAAATGTCAAAGTGTATTATCTAATTACTTATTGATATGGAGTAGTAGCATATGTTGCGTTCATTTAATCATGTTTTTTCAACAATTTGGGATATTAATATAAAAAATTTGTGCTTAAAATGTAAAACTGTTAAGTGGATTCATATTTAAATGTAAATATCTTTGCAGAGTGCAGTGTGTTGAAATTACTAATTTTCATACTAGACATTTCAAAATTTACATGTATAATTGCGCATTCCTTCATGCAAATAAAAACTTAGCTTTTGCCCTCCTGGAAAAAGTATTTATGTATTTATCTATGCACACACACTTAATGTGCATGCAAACATTTGGATTTACATACATACATATTTATTGTGTTTATGCACATATTGGTTTATATAGTGCACTCTATACATTTTGCCTTTACTATGATAAACATTGTTTTGCTTGATCCTTATCAAGTCTAGAGAACGCATGTTTACCATTTGCCTATAGTATCTGAACTTTTGAATATTCCATCCATTGAGAATATTGGGGGCTGTTATTTGAGTGGATTATAAAATATCCGATATGGAGAAGCTCAAAACCTTGTTTTGGAAATGGCACTCAAATATCAAATATGTATTTACTACCTGGAAAAGTTACAACTTTTATTAATAAAAACGTATTTTAGTAAGATAGATTAAGGGAATTCTTTGGCCTGGATGCTATTCATTGCCAGCTCTGCAAACAATAAGAAGGAATGATAAAAAAAAAAAAAAAGATCTTGTATATATTATGTATGACTATGCATCCACACAGAATTTCCCATGCACATAGGCTGCCTGGGACCTGAATATATCACAGCCATTTGTATTTGATTCTTCCTTTCTAACTCTAAAGGTTTGGTGTTGTCGTAGTACATATTTAGCTTCTGAGACTGATGGATTGTTTCAGTGAACGAGAATTATATGGCAGTTTTTTTTTTCTTATCTGAGTCAATGTTTTCCTCAATACCATGAAGTAAATTAAAATAAAGTGTTTAAATCTACTGCTTATGATAAAGAAGACCAAATCTCATTCTAATAAATGTGAAATACAGCTTGTCATGTTCCTTTCACTCCGTAGAAATGCTACCACAAGGCTTTGCCAGTTAAGTCTAATATGTTGACATTTATTTTTGCTGCAATAAATGTTAGGATTATATTTTTGCATTAAATTCTGGCATTTTTAAAGATCACGATGACAAGTAATTTATTCCTCAAATCACTCTGGTTTGTTTTTACTTTTTGAATATGGATTTGGCCATGTGTCTCCAAGGCACAGAACAAAGCATATTTCATATGTTTTGCAACCTATTAGTTTGATTTAAATCCACTTTTTCCATCTGGATTTACGCAAGCCTTCTTGATGTTATTTGCTCTGAATTATTGCCCAGAAATAATCACACTGAATCCAATTCTGCACTGGCTGTGTGGCCTACCCAGTCTGTCACTGTAAAGCTTTAAGGCTCTTATAGTTGGTTTCAATGAAGGCAATTCCTCAAATATTCTACATATGAGTATAGAATATGCTGTTTTGATGTACATTTAATTTTTTTTCCTCTACACCTTCTTAAATATGGAATGAACACGATGACAAAACTTAGAAACTACAATTGTTACAGAGTCAGTGGAACAAGGCAACATGTAAAACAATGTTTTTTGCATATTCAATAGAAAGCCCACCTACAGTAGATTGGGCCAATGTCTATATGATTTGAATCGAAACCTTGAAGGTAATAATTTAGTGCTGAAAGCATCGATGCAGTTCTTTTGCACTTTGAAGATTTATTTCTTTTAGTAATGCGATAGCTGAAGGAGAATGTAAATTTGAAATTCATCTTTTTTTTAAACCACGTTTTTAAAGAACTATCTTTCTTGAAGCTGAGTGAAGAGTAAGAGAGAACATTTTTCAAAGTAGGTGATAAATCTGGATAATCCAGACATAAAACCTTGTCCTTTGTTTGTTTTGTTTTCTTTTCTGTCTCCCTGGTAGATAGTTTGGGTCTATATCCTTCACAAAAAAAGAAAAAAAAAATCTCAATTGTTTCTACCCATATGTAGTCATTAGTTTTCAATGACCTTACGAGAAAACCTGAAATCTTGAGTAAATACCAAATTATAATAGAAAGCTGAGCTCTTTTCAGCCTCACAAAAAAATCCAGAGAATTTTTATTGGTTAGTTTTCATAAATAAAAGTGTTGCTCACACTTAGGCATGCGAAATTTGCATTCTGACCGCTTCTAAAAAAGTCCATACTACTTACCGTTTGCTAACTAGAACTACACAGTGGAAAATCTTTTCTCTTCTGAATATAGGTATATGGGTTTGTTTTGTTTTGTTTTGCTTTGGTTTTACAAAAGCTTAATTTCAGTCTCTTTTGATGAATGATTAGCATCCAAATCTATACTGAAGAATTTTTTGAAGATTAACTCAAATAATTTTTAAAGTATCCACTAAGGAAATGAAATATGAGGTTTAAAATGCCCTAATTTATGAATCCAAATTATTGATTTATATGAATAAAATGGTTTGGCAAGGTAAAATGTACAACAACCATCTGGATGCTTCTAATAGGGATAAAACTTCACACTCTTGAGGTCAAACATACACAGGCAAAGTGAAAGAGAAATAAGGTAATCTTACTCGTGTGAGTCTAGAATTAAAAAGAAAGCTGTCAGCCGAATAATTGAGAAAATTTAGAAAAATTTCCCTTTGCCTTACTTAATAACCTTAATCATCCTCTTCATCTTTCTCACTATAGATAAAAGTGCCTTTTTTTCTTTTAGAATAATTACAATTACATTGTTAGAAAACACTGGATGAATAGCTATTCTTTTTTTTTTAACTTTATTTATTTATGAGAGAGAGACAGAGTGTGAGCGGGGCAGGGGCAGAGAGAGAGAGAGGGAGACACAGAATCTGAAGCAGGCTCCAGGCCCTGAGCTGTCAGCACAGAGCCCGACGTGGGGCTCGAACTCACAGACTATGAGATCATGACCTGAGCCAAAGTTGGACGCTCAACCGACTGAGCCATCCAGGCGCCCCTGGATAAATAGCTATTCTATTTAATTATCACATATCATCTGGAGATTATTATTTAAATTACCTTGCCTCAAAATACCCTTCTGCAAGATGGAGAAAAATTGCTATATTCTTCATGTGAACTTTTAAAGGAGTAACAAGATATTTGTAGAACCAAACATCATGAGACACACTGTATGAACTATAAAGTAATGTGTTATACTTCGCTTTGAAATACAGACTTTTATACAAACCCAAGTTGTTATAATCATACAAAAAATTGCTACACAAAACAAATGCAAGTGTATCATTTAGTGGCAAAGACTTGAAGTCATTTTCACACTAAATATTTAAAACCTCGGACCAATTTTGTATGACATATGTATGAATATAGATTTCCAATATATGGTTGACATATATATGAATATACATTTACAATATTTATCCACGTTGTAGGATGTACCAGTATTTCATGACTTTTTATTTCTGAATTATATTCTATTGTCATAATTTACCATATTTTGTTTTTGTCATTTATTCATCAGTTAACGAATATGTGAGTTGTTTTCGATTTTGACTATTACGGATAATGCTGTTATGAACATTAATGTGCAAGTTTTGTGTGGACTATGTTTTCATTTACCTTGGATATATATCAGAATATACGATTACTGGGTTTTATAGCAACTCTATGTTTAACATTTACAGGAATTGTCAAACTGTTTTCCAATATAGGGGCACCGTTTAACAGTCTCACCAGGAATGCAGAGGATTCTAATTTCTCCATATCTTTCACTCCACTTATTATCCAGTCTTTCTGATTATACACCTTCTAGTGTGTGTGAAGTGGTGTTTGATTGTAGTTTATATTTTTGTATCCCTAATAGGTAACACTGTTAAGCGCTTTTTCTTTCACATGCTGATTGGCCATTTGTATGTCTTCTTTGAAAAAATTGACAACCAATTTTTATTTAAATTCTAGTTAGTTGACAGATCATATAATTTTGTTTTCAGGAGTAGAATTTACTGGTTCATCACTTACATATAACACCCAGTTTTCTTTTTTTTTTCTTTTTTTTTTTTTTTTTTTACATTTCATTTTTGATAGAGACAGAGCACAAGTGGGGGAGGGGCAGAGAGAGACAAAGACACAGAACCCCAAGCAGGCTCCAGGCTCCCAGCTGTCAGCACAGAGCCCAACACGGGGCTCGAACTCACAAACTGCGAGAACATAACCTGAGCCAAGTCGGGCGCTTCGGCTGACTGAGCCACCCAGGCGCCCCTAACACCCATTTTTCTATGTGAATTGAGAGCTGGTGGTAAGAGAGAGGATGGCTGTGCAGATGGAATGTGGAGATCTGATTGTCAATGACGTCAGTGGGTCAGAACATATCAGGGAAATATAGTGAAACCAGTACGTATCTTTGGATGTGCAGCTGAAATTGACAGACATGGATTCAGAGTAGCACGGATTTAAATATTTTATCTGCAAGCCTACAACTTCTAGCTTTCTGTTTTTTGGAAACAGGATTGTTCCTCAGTTTAGTAAAATGAAAGGATGTGTTTCTTCTCTAACATTAAAAAAGAAAAAACTTTACATCAGAATTTATTTTCCCCAGAGGCACAATTATATTGGATTGTTTCCATGGGAGTTTCCACATAGATGTACAGAATGCGGATTTAGTGTGCGTGATCACAAATAGGTCACACGTAGGCAAATTCCCTCCATTGGCAAACTCTTATTGTTCTAACACCTCTGGTAATACTATTCAAGATCACAAACAAAATCTTTGTCAACACTGACCCAGATGTGAATTTTCAGTGTGGCGCCGTGTGAGTGAATTGATGGTAATTGTTCCTGATACCTGTAGAATTTTAACAGCCGCGAGAGAAAATATTTTTACTTACTGCCTCTCTTCTACTGTATTAAAGAATCGAATTAGTAACCACAGCTATCCTTGTTGCAGTGACTGACAAGTAATGGATGCAGTCTGGCAGTTGACAATTAAGAAATTGCATTTCTGCTTTTTCCTGAGGGCTTTAGGGACACGCTATTTTCCTACTTTTCCACTAATTAGGAATGGGTAAATCTCTTAAGACTCTGTGATTGGATTCAGTTTGGATAACGTTTGTTTGACTGTCAAATTGATACCTCGTATGACATGAATCAGAGCTGTCTAAATCTTTACACCAAACTGAATTAGTGCATCTCTTATATCTAATGATCCCCGCTCCTCTTCCTCATGCTGTCCCAGATTGACTCATTATATCCCAGTTTGGATTGTTTTCCTTCTCATCTCTGACCTTCTTTCTTTCAAATCTCACTTTAAGCCTAAATATTATTTCACTATTTTATGGGCAAAAAAAAATGGTATGTAAATTGGGGTAGTATAAATCAAGAATAACTTGAGGCTCAAGAACTTGAAAATGAGTGCCCTAAGGAAAAAAAAAAAATAACCACCTAATAATGTATAAGATCCGTGACATGGAAATTCTTCACGTGACACAATAGCTGCTCGAGAGGAGCAAGGGTTTGACATATTACCACATCTAAATAAAAGTGCCATAATTAAAAGAGATTTGATGGGGAGAAGGGGATTAATTAAATGACTTGGTCAATTGTAAAAGTATAACCCATTAAAATTGGAGGATATGTGTTAGAAGTTCTGCAAATACCAATAATGTCTACTAACATTTATGTATTACTTACTTTGTTCCAGGTCCCATTGGAAGGGCTTTGCAAGAATGACTTTGCATGATATTCGTAACAGCCCCTAGGTAATTTTTTTTCTTTTTAATCATACCTGGCAGACAAGAAAACATCAACTTGGGGATTTTAAGCATTGGCTCAATATTCCAAAATGAGCAGATGGTGGAAATGAGGTTGAATGAGATTGAATTCCAGGGCCTATCCCTAACCAATTCTTGCACTTGGAAAGATGAATGATGGGGAAGAGAAAAAAAAAAAATTGTCTCACCATTCTTACCTGTGACAATAGAATGGAGATATTTGTTTTTCCCAACTTTCATGGCTCTGATGAGCATCAAATGAAAAACTGTACAAGGAAATACTTTGCTCAAAGATTCTAGGGAGCCTCTGGAACCATAAACTAGGTGAGTGATAACTTGTTAATACAGTAGAAATGGCACTGGTAGATCAAACGCCCTGAAGACAATACTGAAATATTAGATAGGATAATATGATTTAAAGACACATGTCAGAGAAGTGGTCAGCCCAACAAAGAGTAGTGAGTGTGAGGAGTATGCCCATGATGATATGGGATGTGAAAGGAAGTGGCCAAATACCCTAAGCCCAGATGTGTGTTCATAAAGCCTGATTAATGAAGCCTGGAACTACCATGAGTATGATATCCACAGTTTTTTGTTTTTTGTTTTTTCCGAGGACACATCTTTTTTTCAATTCTGGGTATATTTAATTTATAAGTGACACAACTATCTGGTGAGCATACTGAGACTTCCCTCCAGGGCTGTCAAATACCCACACAATTAGCTATGAATGAATCATTAATGTTTGCAGTCAGTGTTCTTTGCATGTATGGGAATTAAGGTCATTGCACCTTCCTTTGTAATTCTTCAGCCTTCCTGTGTTAAACTTCATATAGCTTTAATTAATACTTAAATTTTGGTTTGTATTATATTTTGTTTCATTTCATCCCCTGCTAGTTGTCAAATTATTTGAGAGGTACTAGAAATTGAGATTATTTGCTGGCATAAATCCAGAGGAAAAATCCAGACCATTACATTTTCACTTCTTTTTACTTATGGCACACATGCCAGATCTTTACATGGACCTGGAAAAGGGTCTCAAGGCTTCACTGCATTTGAGACTCAGGGAACCAATATGTGGGTAGACCACTATATTCTGGCCCTGCGTTTGGCAGGCAAGCCATGCAAACAGTGACATTATTCATTAAAAAGAACGGTGAGTTAGAGTTAGAAATACACCGAACCATTGGCATGAAGCAACCAAAATACAATGTTTTTATTTCTGTAAAACTGTACATAACTTTGCAACGAGTGTCTCTTTCTGCTGATGTGTTTGGTAATGGGCTTGGGAATTCCCTGAGCTTGCACCAATGGGTTAACAAGGCATAAAGAATTAGAAAGCCATAGGATGTGTATACCCAAGTTTGGGTAGACAAGATTAGGTAAGTAAGGTTAAGGAACAGGGGAAAAGACCCCAGTATAGGACAAAGGTATAGGAATAGGAAATCTCAGCATGAAAATATTCAAGATGAGGTAAAAAAAAATTAGGTATTCAGGGTGGAAATGCTCCCCAACTTAGTACAATAGCAGAAAGCTTCTTTCACAGGAGGGAAGGACCAAAAGAGGTAAACAGAAAAGAAGGACTTTAGCCCTCAGCAGGACAAAGTTGCCCAAAGATGAGCCAGTTAGCATAAGAAAGGTGATTTGTTGACCTTGAGGTAGCATGCTATGTCTTTCCTGTGCCTAGATCAGTTTAAGTAAACACAGGTTGTGCCTCACCTTTGCTGTAAACAACCTTCCGCCTGGCACCAGGATTTTGTTTTATATTGACCCAAATACAACCTAACACCACGTGTATTCGAAACCCCGTTTTCCCCACAGCCATGAGTTAATGTTCACGGTTTCATTGTCTCTTTATGCATGTCCATCACTCTTGTAAGCCTTCTGATCCTAATTGAAACAGAACAAGAACCCTTACACGGAGCTCTTGTCTCCTCCCAGACATTAGCCTCTCTCCCATTTTAATCATGCATCCCGCTCTGTTGCTGGATAAGAAAGAACTCCAGATCCAGAGTTTATGACACTGATGAAAAAAAAGAGTTTTTCAAATTAAATTATTCACTTCTGACTTAAAAGATAATCTGTCTTGATTGATTTCTGCATATCTAGGGAATTAACTTTTGTCTTAGCTTTGGTGGAAAGTCTCTGGGGAAAAAACAATCCTTATGCACCAAGGAAATTGTCTTAACTACACAAGGCCACTACAAAAGAAAATTCATATGCCAATAAGTTTTATATAGATTGATACAAAATCTAAATAAACTGGGATTTACAGAAAGTGAGATCCATTGTTTGAGGATTTGGGTAAGTTCTTAAAGGAGTTTAATTAGCTGTAGGCAATTACTTGCACTTAGTCATTTTTTCTATTAAAAGAAAATCTTGTGTTTGTGTGTGTGATTGTTGGACCCCCAGTGTTTACTGTGAAACCACAACACAGCAGAATAGTAAAATAAAAAGAAACTTAATTCTTCATTTATTCGATAAATATTTTTCATACACCAATTAGCTACAAGATTTGTTCTTAAGTACTACATTATTCCAGGTTTAGAGAACATTCTCAGTGAAAGAAAACAGACAAAAATTCTTATCCATATGGAATTATATTTTATTGATGAAAAATAAAAAGGAAAAAAAAAGAAATAAGAAATTATGTAGTTTGAGAGTGATGAGTACTAAGTGGAATATATTAAATAATCATGAAAAAAGTAAAGTTTGCTAGGGCGAAGTGGAGTGGATTTTTTATAGGGTTGCCAGAAATGTCTTACTGAAGAGTAATTTTCAAAAAAATTTTTTAATGTTTATTTTATTTTTTTGAGAGAGAGAGTGTGAGTTGGGGAGGGACAGGGATAGAGGGAGACACAGAATCTGAAGCAGGCTCCAGGCTCTGAGCTGTCAGCACAGAGCCTGACATGGGGCTCAAACTCATGAACTGTAAGATCATGAACTGAGCCGAAGTTGGCTGCTTAACCGACTGAGCCACCCAGGTGCCCCTTACTGAAGAGTAATTTTAAAAACACACCTGAAACCACACAAGAGGAAGCTATGGTGTTTTCAGAGCAAGAGTCTTTGAGGAAAGGAGAGAGCAGAGACAAACCTGTGATAAAGTAGGGTTTGGGCATGTTTCAGGAACCTTTAAGGAGGCCCATATAGCTGGACAAGAAAAATTAGGAGAAGAATGGTAGAATTAAAGTCAGAGTTTCTAGAATCCAGATTTTGTCAGGACTTGTAGATCAGAGTAAGATGTTTGATATGGTCTGATGTTTGTATCCTCCCAAATTCGTATGTTGAAATCCTAATCCCCATTGTGATGATCCTTGAAGATGGGGCCTTTGGGGAGTGATTAGGTCATGTGGGTAGAACCTTCATGAATGAGATTAGTGCTGTTATAAAACAGGCTCAGGAAAGATCTCTTGTGTCTTTGACAATGTGAGGACATAGCTGGAAGATGATGAGAAAGTGGCTTTAGCCTGACTCCAAATCTGCAAGTGCCTTGATCTTGGACCTCCCAGCCTCCATAATTTATACTTTATTTTGTTTATAAGCTACCCAGTTTGTGATATTTTTGTTACAACAGCCTGAGTGGATTAAGACAATATTGACTTTTAATCTAAGAAGAAAAGCCATTGGAGGGATTTAAGAATAAAAGTGCCTTGATTGACTCTGGTATTACTATAACCTCTCTGGCTGCTTTGGTAAGAATTTGGGCAAAGATATAAATGGGGGAACTAATTAGGAATATAGGTAAATAATCCAAATGAGATTTAATAGAGAATTGAATCTAAATTCTGGTTCTGATTCAGCACACTGAATATATCCCGCCACTCCTTTCTGGCCTGCCAAGTTTCTCTGGTAGGTCTGCCGCAAACCTGATCTGTCTTCCCTTGTAGGTTAGGGACTTTTTTTCCCTTGCTGCTTTCATGATTCTCTTCTTGCCTGAGTATTTTGTGAATTTGACTATGATATGCCTTGTTGATGATCGTTTTTTGTTGAATCTAATGGGAGTCCTCTGTGCTTCCTGGATTTTAATGTCTGTGTCTTTCCCCAGGTTAGGAAAGTTTTCTTTTTTTTTAAAAATTTTTTTTTTTCAACGTTTATTTATTTTTGGGACAGAGAGAGACAGAGCATGAATGGGGGAGGGGCAGAGAGAGAGGGAGACACAGAATCGGAAACAGGCTCCAGGCTCCGAGCCATCAGCCCAGAGCCCGACGCGGGGCTCGAACTCACGGACGGCGAGATCGTGACCTGGCTGAAGTCGGACGCTTAACCGACTGCGCCACCCAGGCGCCCCTTAGGAAAGTTTTCTGATATGATTTGTTCACATAACCCATCTACCCCTATTTGTCTCTCTTCCTCCTCTGAGACCCCTATGATTCTCATGTTGTTCTTTTTTAATGAGTCACTGATTTCTCTAATTCTTAAATCGTGCTATTTTGCCTTAATCTCCCTCTTTTTTTCTGCTTTGTTATTCTCTATAAGTTTGTCTGCTATATCGCTGATTCTCTGTTCTGCCTCGTCCATCCTTGCCACTGCTGCATCCATCCGTGATTGCAGCTCAGTTATAGCATTTTTAATTTCATTCTGGCTATTTTTTACTTCTTTTATCTCTGCAGAAAGAGATTCTAATCTATTTTCAACTCCAGCTAGTATTCTTATTATCGTGATTCTAAATTCTGGTTCAGACATCTTGCTGTGTCTGTGTTGGTTAAATCCCTGGCTGTCGTTTCTTCATGCTCTTTCTTTTGGGGTGAATTCTTTCGTTTTGTCATTTTGAAGGTAGAAAAGGAATTAATGAAGTAGAAAAATTGAAATTAAAAAATTGAAATAAAAAATATTAAAAATTAAAAACACACCCACACAAACATCGAATAGATGATGCTAGATCCTAGGTATGTTTTGGTCTGGGTGTAGAAAGTGGTTTGACACATTAGAGAAACAAACCAAAAAAAAAAAGTAAAAGAAAAAAGGGAGGGGGGAGAGAAGAAAAAAAGGAAATCCTTTGAGAATTTGAAAAAATGAATACGCTAAAGTAGACTAAAATACACAAAAGTAAAGAATACAGTAGAAAAAAATATAGAAAAATGTTTTTAAAAAAATTAAAAAGAAATATGATTTTTTCATTTTCTGTATTTAAGAAAAAAGAAAGGAAATGAAAAGAGAAAAAAGATTAAAAAAAAGAAAAAAAGACAAGAAAAAGCATTTGAAAATTTGAAAACGTGAATAATGCACTGTAGTAGACTGAAATGACGGGAGTAAGATAGAATTTGAAAAAAATTACATACAAGCAAAAAATATAGTAATAAAAATTAAATAAAAATATTTTTAAAAGAAATTGAAAATAAAAATGAAGTTTTTCTCTTTCAGCATTCAAGAAAAAGAAAAGAAATGAAAAAGAGAAAAAAAAGAAAGAGAAAGAAAAAAGGGAACTTCTGTGAAAATTTGAAAAGGTGAGTACACTGAAGTAGACTAAAATAAAATGATGGAAGTAATGTAGAATTTGAAAAAATTTAAACAAAAGTAAAAAATATAGTGATAAAAATTAAAGACAGATATTTATAATAAAAGTTGAAAACAAAAATGAGTTTTTTCTCTTTCTGTATTCAAGAAAAAGATAAGAATTGTAAAAGAGAAAAAGGAAAAAGAGAGAGAAAAGAAAAAATTGAATAGATGAACCTGCTGACAGATTGAAGTAGGACTCAAATTGCTTCATTTTCCCCTCGAGGTCAGTCCATGTAGCTCTTTATAGTCCATAAATTAAGCCGGCGGTGAGGTTTGTGTTCTTGAAGAGCAAAGTTGGCCCAGTTGGGCAGGGCTCAGTGTAACAGCTCTGCTCTCCCCTAAATGGCACTGCTAGACTACTGGGGTGGATTGTTGCGGTGCTCGTAGGTGTGCATGCACGTGGGCAGGAGTGGTGGAAAATGGCGTCACCTGGCCACCCAATCTGTTCTCGCGGATCAGCAATCACTCACCGGTCCTCTGTCTTCAGCTCTCGTCCACTCCCTGCTTTTCCATTCTGTGTGACTGGGCCCTAGGCAGTACCTCTCTCCCAAGTTTTGTCTCAGATGCAGCTATTTTCCCTGGCCCCTTACTTCTGAAGGACTGTGGCTTTGACCCACTCCACCCCTCTGTGGGAGGGTCTCACTGAGCAATGGCTGAATGAGCAATGGCCAAACATTGGCTGCACCCAGGAACACCCACTGGACTCTTCTCTTGTTGGTGCCTCAAGACTGCAGCCAGGTGCCAGCCACCCCCCCCCCCCCCGAAAAATCACAAGACAGTGTAGCGTCAGCGTTTCAGGGACCTTGGAAAATCACAACACACATCTGGCACCAGGCTTCACTCTCAACAACCTTGCCCCAACACCAGCGAATGTGGCTGCCTTCCGGGGTCTGCTGTGTCTAGGTGGCTTCAACAGTCTTTACCAAATGTCCTTCCAGCAGTGGAACCCCTTTTCCCCGTGTGGCCCGAGAACACCCTGGACCCCACTCTGTTCCTGGGGATTCACCTTTCCCACCAGAGCACCACCAGGTATCAAGCTGCAGAGTTGCAGCCTTTGCATTCCCCTTGTTTACAGTCTTAATGGAATTTAAACCCTCTCCTTTCTCCTTTCTCCCTTTTTAGTTTAGTCCCTGCAGGTGTTTCCAATTTTCCACTTTCTCTCCAGCTGCTTTTGGGGAGGGGTGCTTTTCCCGTATGCTCCCCCTGCCCCAGTCTCTATCCTCTCTCCTCCCACAAAAGGGGTTCCCTACCTCTCGGGGCTTCTTGCTCCCCAAGTTCAGCTCTTCGTGTCGCATACCTGCTGAATTCTGTGGTTCAGGTTGTGCAGATTATTGTGTTAATCTTCCAATCAGTTTTCTAAGTGTGTAGGATGGTTTAGTGTTGGTCTGGCTGTATTTCATGAACGCGAGACACACAAAAAGCCTCCATGCTGTTCCACCATCTTGGCTCCTCCCCTCTTTTATTTGATTTTTAAAATTCTTTACTTTTTATTTTTTATTTTATTATTTTTTTCTTCCTCTATAATTACAAAATTAAGGAATTTACTCCAAAAGAAAGAAAAGGAAGAAATGAAAGCCAAGGACCTAATCAACACTGATATAAGCAAGATATCTGAACTAGAATTTAGAGCCATGATAATAAGAATACTAGCTGGGATTGAAAAAAGCATAGAAGACACTATAGAATACTTTTATGTGGAGGTAAAACAAATATTATCTAGTAAGTCTGAAATTAAAAATGGTATAACCAATGGGGTGCCTAGGTGTCTGAGTCGGTTGAGTGTCTGACTTCGGCTCAGGTCATGATCTCATGGTTCGTGGGTTCAAGCCCCACATCAGGCTCTGTGGTGACCGCTTGCTCAGAGCCTGGAGCCTGCTTCAGATTCTGTGTCTCCTTCTCTCTCTGTCCCTCCCCTGCTCATGCTTTGTTTCACTCTGTTTCTCAAAACTAAATAAATGTAAAAAAAAAATAAAAATTAAAAAAATACTATAACCAAGATGCAATCTTGAATGTATGCCATGACAGCAAGGATGGATGAAGTAGAGCAGCGAATCAACAATATAGAAGATAAGATTATGGAAAATAATGAAGCAGAAATAAAAAAGAGGGAAACAAAGGCAATAGATTATGATACAAGCCTTAGAGAATTCAGTGACTTATTAAAAAGAAGTAACATCTGAATCATAGGAATCACAGAAGATGAGAGAGAAAAGGAGCAGAAGGATTAGGTGAGCAAATTATAGCAGAAAATGTTCTTAATCTGGGGAAGGACACAGACATCATAATCCAAGAAGCACAGAGAACTCTCACTAGACTTAACAAAACTGACCATCACCAAGGCATAGCATATTCAAATTCACAAAATACACAAAGAAAAAATTATGAAATCAGCAAGGAGAAAGAAAAAGGTCCTTAACCTATAAAGGAAAACAGATCAGGTTCACAGCAGACCTAGCCACAGAAATAGGTCTCCTGGAAGACCCATTTGGACCTATTGGACCTATTGGAAGGCCAGAAAGGAGTGGCAGGATATATTCAACATGCAGAATCAGAAACAATTATGCAGCCAAGAATTCTTTATCCAACAAGGGTGTCACTCAAAAAAAGGTAATTATAGGCTAACATCCCTGACGAAGGTAGATGCAAAAATCCTCAACAAATTATTTGCCAACAAAATTCAACAACAAATTAAAAAGCTCATACATCATGATCAAATAGGAGTTATTCCAGGAATGCAAGAATGGTTCAACATTTATAAGTCAGTTAATGTGATATACCACATTAACAAAATGAAGGATAAAAAATATCTCAGTAGATGCAGAGAAAGCACTTGACAAACTTCAACATCCATCTATGATAAAAACTCTCAACAAAATGGGTATTGAGGAAGTGGACCTTAACATAATAAAGGCCATAAATGAAAAGTCCACAGCTAAATCATACTCAATGGTGAAAAGCGGTAGCAAATTTCTTGAATGACAGAGAAAAGCTCGGTTCTAATGAGGAAGTTTCAGGGTTAGCCTCAGCCAGGACCATGTACTGTTAAAAAGAAGAGAAGATGTGATAGAGCATATGGGAACATATAATAAAAAGGAAAGGAAATAGGAACTTCTAGCAAGTTTCGTTTGTTTTAATTTTTATAAACATATAGGAAGCAAGGTTTAAGTTTAGAAAGAGAAGAAAGAAGAAAGATTGTGGAAGTTTGAGGGCAAAGGAGAATATACAAAATTATAATCTGGGCAGGAAAAGACAGAGTGAAACTTGACATAGCATAATTGCCAGGCAGCATAAAAGATCTTCTAGAGATAAGTGATCATAAATTAATAGTGATATCAATTACTATGTTTGTTTTTCTCCAAACAAGTTCTCATTTTTACTGTTGGAAGTATAAAATGTAAAGATTTTGATTTAGGCTTTATCAGATAAGATTGCTACCAGACAAGCCACCAACATGTCTAACTCTTGACTTACTATTTTTCCAGATAATAATAAACTCCTCATTTTCTTAAGCTCTTCTTCAGATGTCTGCTAGTACTGTTCAAATGTATTCCTAATCTCCCAAAACGTGAGATACAGCCAGTTAAAATGAGGCCAGATAAAAAACAATAGTGTGAATATTAGAAAATGAAACTTAGAACCATTATTTATAGACATGATTACCTACTTAGGAAACTCTCAAAGAATCAGCTATAAAATATTATAATAAATGTAATCTAATTAGGTGAACTCAAGAAAAATGTACTCAAATATAGAGAAATCAGAAGTTCACTGATAAACTATTCTATCTAATTACAATTCTAAAAAGGTAAGAACAAACTCTTTAAATGAGAATAAATACAATATTTTTGTTACAATTATATTAATTGGCATCCAGAAAAATAGCTAAATTATATTTTTAAGTTTGTTTATTTTGAGAGAGGGATAGAGAGAGCAGGAGAGGGTCAGAGAGAGAGGGAGAAAAAGAATCCCAAGCAGGCTTCACCCTGTCTGTGCACAGCCTGATGCCCAGCTGATACTCACAAACTGTGAGCTCATAACCTGAGCCAAAACCAAGAGTTTAACCAACTGGGCCACCCAGGCATCCCCAAAACAGATGAATTATTAATATGTGTCTGTTTATATTTAAATTCAGCACAATAAGCATAGGAAGATTTTGATGGGTCATTGCCACATATTGAAAAGGATTGATTTGTTGTATTTTCTCTCCTGTAAATGCATACATTTTAAGTTAATATCTGCTGCATGAGTGAAATAATCTGTTTTCTTTTTTGCTTCTTTTGAATGGATCTCTTTTCTCAGTATTTTTCTATAATGCAATATTACATACAATGCTCTGCATATTACCAGATTTCATTGGATCCTTAGAATATTGCAATGGATTTACAGGTAGTAGCAAATATAAAGTCATTTTATTAATGCAAATTGGGTAGCAAGTAGTGGTAAAGGAATTGAAAGGTAAGACTTCTAATTTTACATTTTATTCTCTGATGAGCAAATCATTAGTTCTGCTCACTAGCATCTAGCTCTCCTCACCTTCTGAGTACATGAAAGGAGGATCTTTTTTGCCCCATTATGGCTGAATGGATCCATCTGACTAGCCAGGAAATAATGATGTATGCCACATCTCTTTAATAACTGGTTTAGACCCTCTTCTTTCTGTCTAGTGCTGTGCCTGGCAACTTTTAAGACAGTACATATCCTGTCTGTAACCATTGGAGACATTAACTGCTTGAGCAACAATGAAGTCAACCCAGGAAAGACATGTAGCATTTAGAAGAGATACAACTTTGGTATTCAACCCACTAAAATTTTGTCATGTTTTATGTCTTTAACACAATATAGACATCTATCTTAGCAACTATTTCTTAGGTTTTCTATAATTCAAATATATACTCTCTCTCTCTCTCTCCTTTTAGAAGTCTTTGAAACTTTAACTCCCATTTAAACTATGGCTATATATTTTCTTGGATGATGGCCACCAATATAATTTTACTCAGAAAAATGTAAAATTACCCTTTTTAAAAATAATGTGTTTTCTTATCATGAAGACAAGATATGTATTTGAAAATCATCATCACAAATCCTGAAGGTATGCAAAATACCTTAGGGGTTTTTGTGTGGAAAATACTCTTAAAAGACTGTTTGAAAAGACATTATAAGTGTTTCTATCCACATGAAATATTTATGCATCTATTGATATAAAGTATATACATAACATATGCATAAAATATATAAAAACTATATCCTGTAACATGAGTGGTCTTCTGGCATTTAGGGTATCCTGGACTCAAATTCTGAAGATGTTCTACCCAATCACAAGAAGGAATGTGGAACTGACAGTCAATTATATTATGAAACACCCTTTGTTTTCAAGGAGACAAAATACATGAGGAATTTTATTATCAGCTATAACCATCATAGTGCTTATATTTTTCTTTTTCAAATTTGAAACACAGGATATGTCTGAAACATAACTACTATACCTCCTCTGATGGAGAAGTTGCTGAGATGACACTAGTCAGTTTCTTGAAAAAGAAGGATATGTCTTGATGAAGAGCCAGCAAAAGATCCACGCAGTATAAACAGACGTTTGCAGCAAGGCTTAGAACCGAGCAAATTCAGAGTCGCACACAATGTATAGAAATACTCATTGAACTGAAAACTTCATTCCTCGTGTATGACATCTCTGAAACAAAAAAATCCCAAATTGTATTCCTGGTGTTACAGTGACAAATGGGGCAGTCAGAGAGATTCACCATGGCCCCTAACCAAACAACAAAGCACTGAACTCATTTTACAGATGTTGAAATTATGAAGAAGTAAGGGAATTTTTTTATATTCTATTCACTAAAAATTGTGACAAGTCAAGTTTCAGAGGCATCCTATATTTCCCTGTTTCTTAATGTGTTATGTGTTTAGTGACTGATCGCTGAATAGAACTAGAGAAAGTAGAACAAATACACACAGTTTACATCACTCCAAAGCAAGGATATACTTGGATATACTTGGAATTTTCAGAAAAGAAAATCAAAGTAACAGATTCTTCCAGTGTTTGCTAAACCCATTAGCCATAATTTCTATTCTAGCTAAGAAGGAGCTGTTGGTACACCCACCTGATCTAAGACATCAATATCTATGAGCATATCATCTAATTTTCTTTTTTTTAATTTTTTAAATTTATTTGAAAGATAGAAAGAGGGACAGGCAGAGAGAGAGAGGAAAAGTGAGAGTCCCTAGCAAGGGGATATATATATATATATATACACATATATATATATATATACACACACATATATATATATAATAAATAATACATATCATACATATCATATATATCATATCATGTATATCATATCATATATATGATGTATATGTATATATATCATACGATATGTATATATATCATACTATATATATACTATATATATACATATATACTATGTATACTATATATACTATATATATACATATATATACTATATATATACTATACTATATATATACATATATATCATATATATATACTATATATATACATATATACATACTATATATATACATATATATCATATATATATATATTGGTTCTGTTTCTTGGAAGAGTACTGAGTAATCTAGAGGGCACACTCGAACAGGGTCAGCCTGTAATCCAATATGAGTAGTGTTGTTATAAAAGAGAAAATCTGGAGTCAGAAGACGATGCAAGAAGCACAGATAGGAAAGTCATCTATAAGTCAAGGAGAGACACCTGGAAGAGATCCTTCCTTCACAAAACCTCAGAAGGAATCAGTATTTCTGATATCTTGATTTGGGGCTTCTAGCCTCCAGAAATACGAGATGATATGTTTCTGTGGTTTAAGTACCTACATTGTTGTACCTTGTTACAGCAGTTCTACTAAACTAAAACAAAGGGTTATTTTAAATTTCATATCATTGTCATTCATTTGGGTCCAGGTTGGTTAGAGTCTTACAAAAATACACTTGGCTTATTATCAACTTTGTTCTAATCAACTTCATGAACTAATTATGATACGCACAGTTCTTTTTTTTCTGCTCTCCTTTATTCTTTCCACTTTCTCTGGAATTAACTGCAAGGTGCTGTGACTCTACTGGCCTTACATAAAAAAGTCCTACTAAGTGTTTTCCTCTGAGACATTGTTCCATTTGAAAGCACTTACTATGCATCATCTGAATCTATCTGTTGCCAGGAGGTTTAGTTTTAATCAATCCTCATGACTCAAAGTATTTCTCAACTTTTTCTTTGATGGCCTCTAGTTGGAAAAAAGTGGCCTCTTCCTCCTCAGTAAAAACGAGATTTCTGGGCTCCTTTTATTCTCAAGTTGATTTTTTTATCCCCCTAGAGCATCTCTTTTATGGGCTATCTTGCAAAAAAAGCAAATAATAGTAAACAACACATGCTATTAATGTTTTATTTTTCCAAATTCTTTTGCTAAAAAAATAAGCTCATTCTCTCTCTCTCTCTCTCTCTCTCTCTCTCTCTCTCTTTCTCTCTCTCTGTCAAATTATTGTGGCTTAATGTTTTACCAAATGTTTGCATTGACACTAATAATCATCCTTCCAGCCTTCAATAACAAGGCTGATTCAACTGCTACCTATTTTTCAAGACAATACTACATGTTTTAGGTAGAGTATTACTTTAATACCCCATTTCCATACTTATTTGTATGAGTCAGGATAAGTTAGGTTACACTGCACTAACTTGAAAAGTAAGTGAATTTTAATAATAAAAATCTTTTTTTTTTCTTTTCCTATTGTTCAACACTGGAAAGTGAGTGAGCTGGGGTGCTCGTACTAGCTGTCCTTGCACTGGGATTAAGAATAATGGAATGCGAATGTATGGAAGGATTCCATCAGAGAACACTGGTTAGTCTTTCACAATAATTACATGCTTGGCTTCAAGGTGAGATATCACGTGTGTTCAAAATTCTTAGACCAGAAGAGGTCACATGGTCCCAAGCACTTAGAAGAGTCTCAAGACATTCACTCCTAGTATGAGTGTTATTAGAACGATGAATTGAAATATCTGACAAACAGAATGGTGCGAGGAGTGATGATGTCAGCCCATTTCTTTTTAAGATATTTTTTTTCAAAGCTTGTTTGTTTAAGAACCAATTCACCAATTGAGAAGACGTTATGTTTTTATTTATTTTTTTGAGACAGAGAGACACAGAGCATGAGCAGGGGAGGGGCAGAGAGAGAGGGAGGCACAGAATCTGAAGCAGGCTCCAGGCTCTGAACTGTCAGCACAGATCCCGACGTGGTGCTCCAACTCACAGACTGTGAAATCATGACCTGAGCTGAAGCCGGATGCTCAACTGACTGAGCCACCCAGGTGCCCCAGCCCCCCCACCTCATTTCTTAAAGTAACGGAGACTTAGAAGGTCCAAGAAACTTCACAAATAAACGAAATTACCATCTGAATCATTGTCTTCTATTTCCAAATTCTTTGTTTTTTATTCTCATTGTTTATTTTCCCCCTTAGATTACATCATCCAAAGATATTCTTGGGGATGAAACAAAGAAATAGGGACTACCATAATACAAGGGAGCAGAATGAACTCTGACAAGACAGTATCTTTATCAGGACAATAGACTGGGATAAAAATGTCCATCCCATAAAAGGATTCATTGAATTCCTACTTTGTGATACTTTACTAATCACTTTCATTTCAATAAGAATAGTTAATCCTTATAAAGTAACATAAAGAAAAATACCTGTGTAAAAGCAGCGATGCAATCTAACCTCTTTGAAGTAAATATTCTTTTTACAATGATGATTGAAGAGAGTCAAATGTAATTCATGTATATAGGTGGATGAAATAATAGAAGAGAATATACAAGTCTCTGGCTCACACAGCAAATGGGCTTGAGGCAAATATAGGCATGCCATTTTCTCCCACATCCTCTAGCATGTAAGGTGACCCTGGCTCCTTCTCTGAGAAGTGTCTCAGCAGAAAGTTCTTGGCCTAAGGGTCCTAACCATGATAAATGCATTCTCTCCAGATACAGATTTCTTCTCCCTCTCTAGCTTGCCTAGTGAGCTGAAGACTGTCCTTGATGGGGGTGTTAATAGGCCTCTCTAGCCTGAAGGCAACTTTGCCTTTTCATAGTCAATAGACTCTAAAAATTTTGAAAAGAAAACATAGCCTGAAACTCATTTTAAAAGTGTACTGACTTTTCTCTGTCTGTGAGCAGCCTTCATCTTGAGAATAAATTCTTTTTTTTTTTATTATACATTTCTACAACACTCCCTTCTGCTTATTTTACTGGCAGTTTCTCTTCTACATTTATACCTCTCCTATCTTAAAATAACCTCTTACCTTCTTAGATCTTGTCTAGCTTCTGGTAATGCTTTCCTCTTTTTTCTTTGACTACTGACCTCTTTGAACATATGGTTCACACTGACTGTCTTAATTCCCTAAATAATACATTATCTAGCTTTTAACTCTTAAAATTCTGTCCTTTGACCTTGTAACTCTCCTAAAAATATTACTAGTGGTTTCCTTTATTCTTTCACCAAATACTTATTGAAAACAGTGATGCACCTTCTCTGTTACAATCAAGGGCTATATAGTCATGAATCAGATAGCTACAGCACTCTTACCGTTGATTACATAAAAGTGTAATTAAAGGGGTGACTTGGGAGCTTAGTTAGTTGACACTTTTGGTTTTGGCTCAGGTTATGATCCCAGGGTCATGGGACCAAGCCCAACACTGGGTTCGGTGCTGAGCGTGGAGCCTGGTTAAGACTATCTTTCTCTCTTTATCTCTCTCTCTCTCTCTCTCTCTCTCTCTCTGCCCTTCTTCCACTCATGCTTTCTCTGTATAAAAATTTAAAAAAAGAAAAAAAAAATTAAAAATTGCAGTTAGTACTTGAACTCTTTTATTTACAACATTTCAGACCCCAAATGAGGTTTTTTCCTCCTCACATCAAATATTTGTGGTCTTTTACAATGCCACTTCTCTAACTCTCTGACACCAACTAGATGTCTAACAGCTCAGTTCACTTCTGACACTATCTACTCGGAGTCAACATCAGACCGGACATGTTGAAGGGCTTAATCCAACAAGATTGTCCCCAGTTTAGATGCCAATTTCAAGTTCTTGGTGACCTCGACTTCTGACCAAATCAGGGGCTTCTATAACCCTTCCTCATTTTGATAATTTACTAGAACAGTTCACAGAACTAAGGACAAGATTTTATTTATGTTTATTGGTTTATGATAAAACATGCAAGTTAGAAATATCCAAATAGAAAAGATGCATAGAGCAAGGTATGGGTGTGTGTGTGTGTGTGTGCACGCACGTATTTGTGTGTGTGTGAGCATGTAGAGTTTCCATGCTCTCCCAGCACCTCAATGTGTTCAACAACCCAGAAGCTCCCTGATTTCCATTGTTTAAGAATTTTTATAGAGCTGAACCTCTAGACTTTCCTCTGCCTAAAGATCAGAAGTAGGGATAAAAATTCAAATCCTTCAGTCACTCAGTCTTTCTGGTGACCCACCCAATCCTGATGTTATGCAGGGGCTACTTCACTGGAACAAAATATTCTCCTATCACCCCATCACTCTGAAGATTGCAAGGGATTTAGGATGCCTCTGTCAGGATCAAGGGACAAAGAACAAATGTCTTTCCATGACCACAGTACTATAATGCAGCTGTTAACTCCAGTCTCCAGGCCAAATCTATACTGCTTTTATAAATAGAGATTTATTTTATTGGTTTTCAACTGGGGGCGATGTTGCCCCCCTCCACAGGGACATTTGGCAGTACATTTTTGATTATCACAAGTTAAGGATATCACTGGCACCTAGTGGGTATAAGAGGGGAGCTGCTAAGCATCCTACGATAGATGGGACAGTCCATGCATCAAAGAACTATGCAGCCTAAAATGTTGAAAATTGAGAGATTAACTATGTCTATTATAAACAACAATGTCCATCCATTTACCTATTCTTTATGGCTGGTTTATGCTACCTTGGCAGAGTGGAGTGGCTAGATAGATGCTTTATAGCTTGAAAGCCCCAAATATTCATTGCCTAGCTCTTTATAGGAAAATGAAGTGACCACTGACACAAACTAAATTGGAAGGGACAATAAGATGCAACAAAAAGTCGGGACTAAGTTGAAAGGTGTGATAATTGAGGAATTCTCTGCAATTGAACATAAATTAAAGACTAAGGAAATGAGTACACATTGATTAGAAGAAGAAGGAAAAATATTCTAGCACTAGAAAGGCTATGTGACAGACTTTAGGCAGAAAACACTACGACCTATTCCATACGCTGAATATGGTTGCAGGGTGAAAGAGAGGCATGTGGGTGGGAAGGAAACTAGAACACTGAGTAGGAAGCAGGTCACAGAAATCGTGTTAAGGTATTTAGAAATTTTAAGTGTAACGAGCAGCCATTGGCTTTTAACTAGGGCAGTGATATAATGGATTTATACTTTAAAAAAAACAGACTGGGGCGCCTGGGTGGCTCAGTCGGTTAAGCATCCGACTTCAGCTCAGGTCACAATCTCACTGTCTGTGAGTTCGAGCCCCGCGTCAGGCTCTGGGCTGACGGCTCAGAGCCTGGAGCCTGTTTCCGATTCTATGTCTCCCTCTCTCTCTGCCCCTCCCATTCATGCTCTGTCTCTCTCTGTCTCAAAAATAAAAAAATAAAACGTTAAAAAATCAGACTGGTAACTGTAAAATGACATCACTTAGCAAAGAGAGATTAATATAATTATACATTTGGGGTAGGAAAATACTCATCTGCAAATAACAAGGGATATTGGAATAGCAAAGGCTTGCCAGGAAAGGGTCAGCCAAGGAAGGCTTTGGTAGGACTATAACGCATATTTAATTCCTGGCCAAAGAGGTGGGATATTACCTTGTCATCACTAAACAACTAACTTTGAAGAGAGGGAGGGTGATGACTATATGAATACTGAGGATTCCTAGATTTAGTGATGGTGAGCAGAAAAGCCCGGAGTGACCAGAGCAGGTCACATTATAAGAAACCCAGTCTCAGGAGTCTGATAATGCCAGCAGGCATGAAGAAGAAAGAGAAATTTTGAGAGGCATTAAAGTAGAACCAGCAGAGTGGGCAATTGGCTGGATTCATGTGTGTTGGTGGTGACAGAAAGATGAAAACACAAAGAACAGGGATTGGGTGGTAAGTGGCCCAGGCCTAGATGTTAATTTTGTTACAGAAAAATCCTTTGAAGCACAAGAGCCTTCCATCCCATTGATCGGCCATTCCAAGGGTGTGACATTTATTCTCATAGGCCAAGATACTAGTATTCATGTTTTAAGTAGGAGGATAAAAAGGGGATGGGAAAAGGAATCCCGTGACTCCTTTTTTTTTTCTCCCTTAAGGAAGATTTCTGAAATTCCCACAAGAAACATCCATTTGTGTTCTTCTGAACAGAACTTAGTCACATGGACACACTTACCTGGGGAATTGGGAAGCTTAGTCTTTAGTCTTCATTTCCATGTCCTTAACTATAATGTGGAGATTAGTTTATTGAAGAAGAAGGGGAAAACAATGAAAGGCCATGGGTATTCTTTGTTACAATGACTAATATACGTACGTATGTGCATATGTGGTTTCCTCATTGGTATACTCTTTGGTCTTGGGCACCCTGACAACTAGAATAAGGAGAAAGAGGAAGAGGAAGAGGAGGGGCAAAAGAAGGAGCCCATCTCCACCGCCACCACAGCGATTTCAGAAAGTCGAAGAATAGGCTAGATTTGTGCTGAAGTACCTAAGACTGTATCATTTGTAATTTCTCTTTCCAAAATTCGTATATTTTCTTGCTATATTATTTTTTTTTCTAAAATGAGTCCTCTCCTTGGAGAATTTAGTACATACCATTTTTTTAGGTTTAGGACAAAAAAATAATATTGCATAAAAGTAAATATTTTCTGGCACAGATCAGAAGTTACAAAAACTAATATAGAGTCTTAAAAGTGTGTATGTATGTGCATAATGTGTATGTGCATGTGTGTCTTTGTGAAGAATGTGGAGAACTTGCTAATCATGTATAAACCCCAAGTAGCTTTTAGAATCAACTGACTGAGCCAACTTCTTCCCTTCTTGTCTTGTTTTTTATACTGGTCCCCAGGTACTGGTATTAGATGCATAACATTCCCAACACCTAAAGCTTAAGAGAAATGAAAGAAAGAGTGCTGAATTTTCTACCTCAGAATGATATTGTCATCTTGTCAAGAATGCCTATCCTTGAGAAAAAAATCACCTCGTAAGGGATATGGGCATCTTTTGGATTAAAAATTTGCCAAAGTTTGCACGTAGTCTACAGACTGTGAACTGTTGTCTTAGACAATGTACTAACTTCTGTGGCGGTTCAGTCACCTTGATCATTCTGATAACGACATAGGAGACTTCAGTGATGAACATGGAGCAGGGGGCCTTTGAGCCCCATCATTTCATTCTCTGACCTGTGTGTACTTGCTCTCAATTTGGTTTACCCTTCTATATGTGAGGATTGCTTCCTTGCTTCAAGTGGCTTTTCTATACCTCTGAATTCTCTACGGACTTTTTGAATGTCAAGGTTATTGGCATTGAGAAGGTATTGTCTTCCACGCCCATGACACATATCTGCTCTTCTGAGAAAATTTTCCGACTTCGTCTGACCCTTTCTAATAGTCACCTAAAAGCGATCTTTCACGTTTTGCCCATCTCTACATTCCATAGATATTTGCAGTGACTCCCCTTGATGTAATATTTAAATACCTCTCTATGTGAAAGTCAAAGAAGAGAAAATGTTACATTTTAAAAAGAAAGAAAAGGATGCAAAGCACTGAGTAGCATAAAGATAAATCGCATGCATCAGTTTTTAGGTAAGAGTCTTACAATCTTCCAGGGACTTCTGAGAAAACTCTGCCTGCAAACCACGTAATAACCCTTAGGTATGCAATTCGTAAATGAAGTGTCCAAAATTGGAAGTTTACAAGCAATCTATTTGCCATTACTGCCTATGTCTTTTTCTCCTTTAAAGATAAATGTGATGGTCTCAGTGTGAAGGAAACTCTGACTTCCTTGGCTTAAAAAATACTTTAGTTGTCAGAAAATCTCTGGTCTCATTAGCAGAATGAAATTTCCTCATGCCACAGATTCCCCAAGTCACACTGGCCGAATAGAACACTGTACCTTAAATTTTTTTTTCTTCCATTTTAAAAGTTTTCTGTGACTGTCCAAAGGTTTGTAAGCGTTGAAGCCTCTTCAGATGCCCCAGACTTCACTGTAATTGTCCTCCTGGAAATAACCAGGACAAAAGTGATAGATAGCAAGTCAGTCGGTGAGGCTACAAAACAAAAGTGGGGGTGTTCTGGAAACAAAGCCTCTGTGGATTTCCTTGCTGCATGTGGAACCCCTGGAAGGTCTAGAAGCCCCTTAAACATGCTTTAAAATTACTTTGACATAGATCTACCTTAATACAGACTTTTGGTAATATAGAAAATGCAAATTTCTTTCTGTCTGTTTGTCTCTCTCTGTTTCTTTTTCTCTTTGTCTGTCTCTGCCTGCTGCCCCCCCCCACTCATACACATACACACACACACGCACACACACGCACACACGCACACACACACACACTGTTGGAGCTTTACGCACTTTTTCTCTTTAAGTACACATCCACCGAACTTGATCTTGCTTCCTCTTTGTACAATTATTATAAATCCTTGTTTTACTTTTCTTCTTGCAAAATTAATTCATGACCATTTGTAGCATTTTTAAGAAATGTAAGTAAATCTTAAAGTAATTGGAAAATTATCTACAACCTTTTCTATTAAGGCAATACTCTCCTAATGTGTTGATACTATTAGATTTTGTTTGTGCTTGTCTCTCTGTCTGTCTGTCTCTTTATCTGTCAAATTGAGTTTGCTCACTATTTAGTTTTACTATTACCACCTGTAGAATCTTACCACATAGATTAATTTGTAACTGTGTTTTCAAAAACGTGAGATTATATTGAAATACCCTTTTGGTGATATCGTATAACATTATCCATGGTTGCATAAAAATTATTTCTTTATCAAGATATAATTCACACAAAATTCAGAATTTTAAATTGTGAAGTTCAATGGTTTTTATTATTTTTGTTGTTTTGTGGAACCAAAACAATTCATTGTTTTTCTTTGTTTATTGTTTTGTGGAACTGTAGCACTTTTATCACCCCCAAAAGAGACCCCATACCTCTTAGCAGTTGATACTAATTCACCTTCCCCATCCCCTGGCAACCGACTCTACTTTCTGTCTTTAACAAGTAAATGATGCAAATAGCTGTATAAAAAAAATGGAGGTAATTTCAAGCAGGAGAGATTTCTGGCAAGGCTTTTAGAAAGTATAAAGTTGAATTGTAGCAGACAGCAAATAGTACCACAGCTGGCAAAAAAACAAACAAACAAAAAAAAACAAAAAAAAAACATTGCTACATTGCATATTAGAGATTATAAACACCAGGGATATCTGGAAATATGATTCACCCCTGTTGTCTAGAGCAGTCAAGGAAGGATTTTTTTTGAAAGAGATGGGACTGTATCAGGGCCTGGAAGGATGCAGTGGATTTGAACTAAAGAAATGCTATAAGAGGACAGTTTGAATTAGTAAGAACAGAGTGTCTTCAAGTAGTGGGCTGCAGACTGGAGGCATTGAAATCTTTATTCTACCTTCTACTGGGGCAAGTTCTCTTACCTTTCTAGGCTTCCATTCTCCTTTCTGTATCTACTTTATACAGTGGTTGTGTAGATTAAATAAAATGAACATAGGAGGAATTCTGACCTTTAAGAAGTATTAAATAAGCTATTGTGATACGTGTAGTTAACCAGAAATGATGAAAGAGAAGGTGCCGGATGTGCAAAATTAAGATAAGGTTGAGAAGGTCCCAGAAAACATGCAGAAGGTTATGTGACCTGATGTAGAGCTGTCCAGAGAAGAATTGCTATCTCAGTGACCACTGACTTATTGAAATCCTGATGTCATTTTGAAGACGTTCCTTTGATTGCCCATAGCCTGAACACAGACATAGAGTACAGAGTTCTGGGTTGTAGGTGTGGAGGCACTTATAATACATGTAAGTATGCTCTCTTGGTATTGGAATCCCTGTTCTGTTAAGAACACCCTGTGAACTAAGGGTTTTGATTTACTTAATAGTCATATCACTAGGTTATGTGATCTCTCATGTACATTCTATTTCCATATTACTATCATCACTACTGATATACAATATTTATTAAACATCCGTGACCTGTGAGCACTGTAAGTCCTTTACATGGATTATCACATGTAATCATCATAACAAATGTTTAAAACAAGCATTATTATGGATCTCCACGGTACAGATGAGAAATGTAAGGACAAAAGGGGTTAAACAATGTGTCTTAAGACTAGTAGTTTATAGGCAGATGACTTGGGCATTTGCCAATAATCTGTGAAGATGTCATGAGTAGAATCTAAACTCTTAACCCCCTCAATGTAATGAGTTTTTGTCATCAATTGTTGATATTAAGAATACTTTAAGATATTTTTTTCAAAGGGGGTATTTAATTCTAGTGTGCTGGAGAACCTATATTTAATAACAAATGCAAAGAGTACTCTCAGTGTTTTGTTAGTATCAACAAGTATACTGTGTATAGTACATGTGGATTAAGGACAAGACAGTGAACAGGGTTCTCCTTTTTACATAATATCTGTTTTCTCACAAATATAAATAGGATGGAGTTGTGTTTATTCAGCAAAAGGGATACTGGTAAATTGCACAGCCCACAGTTCATAAACCTCACTTATACTCCCACACCTCTTTTCCACCTCCTGACCTTGATCACAATAATGCCCCCTCCTTGCAATAACACGTTCATTGATCCACAGTATTCATTCGACAATTTCCTGACCCTAACTTGTTTTCTGCGTAGTCTTCCTGTGCAATTTTTAAAACTTTACTTTGTTAAAGATCAGGAATGTGTGGTATAAATATGTGTGACTCTCCCTGAAGATTTATTACACATAGGCTCACAAATGCACATACCTAAATTAGAGACATCATGGGCTTCAGATACAGAAAACCTAACTTTGGATTCCTATTCAGCCATGCATGAGCTGGTAACCTGGTTATTTGGATAGCATTTTTTTTTTTCAGTTGCAGCATCCACAACATGGAGGAAATAGAATTGATGTTAATGGGATTTGTATTATAACCTGATAAGAGGTATGTGAAAGCACATTACAAGTAATCATTGTAAATATGCTGAAATCTGTTATGAGTAAATGTTTGCTAAATACCTTCAGAATTGAATGAATGACTTTATTAAGTGCTGTAAAAAAAAAGAGGGAGCAAGATCTCTAAGGAAGAGTCAGGAATAAACCAGTGTCCTTAATGACATTGGCTGTCACTAAATCGTATGCCGTAATAGGGCAGTGAATCTACCCATTTTGGTCACCACTGTATTGACAAAGCTAGACACATAACAGGTACTCATTACATATTAGGTGAATTAACATATATACAGTCTATGGGATTATTGGAGAACATGCTAGTGAAGAGGCAATAGTCCAGTGTTTGAAGGATGAGTACAACCCAGAAAAGAGAATATATAGAGAAAGGAAAGAATAATGCTACCAAAGCAAAAACACACCTCTTTTTCATATTGGTTGGAGCCTAAGATTGTGTGAGGCAAGAAAAATGGAAGATAAACCCCAAAGAGTAAAAAAGGACAGATTCTAAAAGGCTTTGCCTGGGAGTTTAATGACTAGAAGCGTCGTCCAGAAACTAAAGACAACTGATATAACATTTTGTATGTGCAAGACAGTATTCTAAGTACTAAACCCGTACAAGCCTCATCTAATGGCTTAAATCTGACAATCACTCTGAAATATACATATTATTGTGGATACCATTTTGTAAATGAAAAACTAGTGAGACACACGAAAGTTAGGTAGTTCGGCCAAGGTCATCCAGCCAGTTAGTGGCAGAAAGGATAACTGAAGCCGGGGAATCTGGTTTCCGACCCACCCTCTTTACAACTGCATTCATTGCCCTATGGAATAAGCGGGTTTTAACTCAGGTATTCAGAGAGTCCTGTTTCAATTACTTTTTTTTTTTCTGAATGCATCAAAAGCCACCTCAAAGCTTAGTGGTTTAAAAAACAAACAAAAAAACACCGATTTCTCACAACTGAGTTGTTGAGCAAGCAGTTAGTTCTATGCCAGGTTATGTTGGCTATGGCCCTGGAATTAATGGAAGGTCTAAAATGCACAGAGCTGGCTGTTGGTGGAGAGTTCTTCTGGAACTGTAGCTCTTGCGTCCCAATACTTCTTTGTGGAGGCCTGTCTGTTTCTGTTTGGGCTTCCTCACTGCATGGCATGTAGATTTCAAGAAGGAATAGTCTAAAGAAAAGGGAGAATGATACCAGTTCTCTTATGGCCTGTGTTCTGAAATTCCAGAACATCACCTTTGCTGCCTTCTGTTGGTCATAATAGTCATGAGGACAGAACAGACTCCAGGAGGAGAAATAAACTTCATCCTTATGGGACAATAATATACACTTATAGATAGGGGAAAAATAAACCATGGTACATCTATACAATCGTGTATCACTCGGTGTTAAATATAAATGATACATTAAGCTATGAAAAGCATGAAGGAATCTTAAATGCATGTCACTAAGCAAAAGAAGCCAATCTGAAAATGCTACATACTGTGTGATTCCAACTGTATGCTATTCTAGAAAAGACAAAACTATGGAGACAAGATTAGTGTTTATTGGGGGGTGGGTGGTGAACAGGTAAAGGACAGATTTTTAGGACAGTGAAAATATTCCATATGATACTATAATGGTGGCCACATGTCACACATTTAATCAAAGTGACAGAATGTACAACACTAAAAGTGAATCCTAATATAAACTATAGACTTTGAGTAATTTTGATGTGTCATGTGGGTTCATCAATGCTAACAAATGTATCACTCTACTAAGGGAGGCTGGTGATGGGGGAGGCTGTGAATGTGTGGGGGCAGGGGGTATATGGAAAACATCTGTACCTTCCTCCCAAGTTTTCTGTGAAGCTACAACTGTTCTAAAAAAAATTCTCTTTTAAAAAACTGATGGACACCCTCTTTGGAAGTCGTCTACTTAATATCTCAATTTATAGGAAGAACATAGCTATCTGTAGAACCCCAAATCATCTGAATTGCTGATCATAATATATTGAGAAGGAATTTCTATTGCGAAGATGAAGCATCCTCATCTAGCTTATCTTTCATGAGAGGCTGCAACTAGCGTTGTGTAGTATAGCAAAAGCTATTATTTGAGCAACTGACTTTGATTTCCCATAAAATAGAATGTACATATGATGGCCCAATAATAATGACATGATTATTATAGTGGTTCAGGAAAGAATTTCTAAACACTTACTATTCCTTGCCAGTTTGTCTTTGCCATTGAAAAGTATGAGGTGCAGTTGTTTAATACGTTTGACAGAGGATTATAGTAGAATTAAATGCTACTGGAAAACAAAGTTCTGTTAACGCCTCTGAATAACCTAAATGTAGAAATTATTCTAATTCAGTGGAGGGTAAAATTACAGGATGTTGAACTCTTTCCAATAAGATGAATTGGGAAGATGAGATTGGGAGATTAAATGCAGACTGCTCTCTAGATTTGTACTGTAACACCCAAAAGAAAATTATTCAAGAAGGGTGGGAAAGAAAGACAGAATTCTAGAATACAGAATAGCAGATTCCAGTTCATTAACTATAGGGCTGTCATGGAGCCCACAGGTTTTGTGACAGTACAGTAAAGATAAATAGTTATAAAGACTCCACCTGTTCAGTGATAAAATTCCTAACTATTGAAAATATTTTTGCATTTGTGGATGAATGGTCCTTGCCAGATAAAGCTGAAATGATGGCGTGTCAGCTCATTTCATCTGCTGTGAAGATTTTTAAAAGAATATTGTTGATTTATTCTTTGTTTTCTTAAAAATAGGATAAGCAATTTAAAATCATACGGTGTTCTCTGTAGTAAATAGTCATGCCTACTAAAGCATATTATATATTTGAACGTTGCTTACTAATAAGAATTCGTATCTAACTTTAAGATCCATTATTTACTGATCACTTACACATTCAGTAAAGTTTTATTGAGTAGCTACTCAATACACCACAGCATGCTAGACAGTGGTTATGCAAATGTGAATTAAATAAAAACAAACAGTGTGACCAGGATGACTGGCACTGAGCCAGAATCACATGTGTCTCCTCTGCTCACATTTAATTGGCCAAAGTAAATTATGTGGCCATTACTGATTTCCTGAGGAAAAGGGAACCATGACAAGGAAAATTAAAACATTTGGAGAATAATAATAAAACCTATCACAGAGGCATGAGAATTCTTTACACTTTAAGCAGGAAAGTTGATATGATACATCACCTATGTACTATCTCAAAATCATTTGGAGTCCAGAAAGCAGGTATTGGTCATTAAGCTTTTGTTGCTATGCTCCTGGTCAGAGAATCTGATAATATCATCGCAGTGGAGAACAGAGAAAGAAATAGAGATCATACCTGAGGTGTGAAATCCTTAAAACTTAGTAAAAATTGAGAGACAAGTTTAAATCTAGAATTTCTCCAACTTATCTGGTTCAGGTACCAGGATTGATGGAGAAACCATTGTATGTGTGAGGGAATTAAAGAAAAGGAGTAGCTTGATTACTGAATATGATAATATATCAAGTGATAGAAGACATTCCCTAGAAGACAAGTAATTTGGCCAGTGAGCAGAGCCTAGCCTTGGACAATGAAGTGATGTGTTTAATGACTTTGTATGCCAATTATTACTTATAAAGGCGTTGGAGTCAGGCACAGCTGATTCAAGTTCCGGCCCCATGCCTTACCAAGGGGGAATAGTGGGCAAGAAACTTACTCTCTGTAAAGTAAGTTTGCTTGTACATAGAATGAGGATTTAAAAAGATGCTTATTTTATAGATTTGTTGAAAGTTATAAAATAATACATGTAGACCGTAAAGTAAAGGGACATCAATTTATAATTCTCCATTTCAAAGTTTTTTCCAAATTCCTGACATATTAATTTGGGACTCAAGGAATAATTGGGGATTCAGGTGAATTCTCAGATATAGCAAATCATTGGTTTTCTGGACTTTCCTTAACATTTTATTTACATATTTTAAATAATAATGAGTGACCATAATAATAAACAGTAAGTCAGATCTCCTGTCAGAGGGTCTTAGGGTCGTATTAAAATCTGCAGAGTTATGTAGAAAGGAGCTTCAAGGAGCTAACACAATGGAAAACCTATAGGCAGAAGGGAGAAGGAACAAGAAAGTTATACTTGGAAAAAAGTGGTTTTGTTATTGTATGCTATCTTCCTGTTAGGCGATGGCAAGTTTCTATCAGGCAGATTACCTAACTAGTGCTGATCAGGTGATTCCTGATTGTCTGGCTTAAGATTCCATTTCTGGAAACTGTAATTGAGTTAAGTCTGAGTTTTGTGAAATGGGGCTTCGCATAAGTGACTCCATTTTGCGCCTGTTGTCTTGTTTTACATACATCCATATACATATGTATATGTATATATATATATATGTATATGTGTATGTTTATGTATATGTATGTGTATGTATATGATATATGTATATATAAATATATGTATGTATGTATATATAAATATATATATAATACATAGCTCGTTATTATGATTACAGACACATTTGGGGTTGAGTGTATATTTTAATACCATAAAAATTATCTGTATATGCTGTAGATATTTGACAATAGAAACATTAGAAAAGGGAATGTTAATAGCATATAAATGGCAAAGGTTTTTTAAATGTCAAAAATCATTTAACAATTAGAAGATAATACTGCAATATTAAATACTTAAAAAGTTCCTTCTTATTCTTCGAATGAAATCTTAAACATGCACGTTTTTAATTGCTTTGTTTATAGTTTTGATCTTTGTTTCATGACAAATAATTTCAGAGGTAAACCTTTTTCGATATTCTGATGACATTGGCTGAATTATGTGTATGTACCAAAGCGTCTTAGTGTTTATCAGCAGCCTGAATGTTGCTTCATATGAGCTCATTTCCACTTCTACGATAAAACTATGTTTCTACTTACACGAATTTTGGCTCTGACTTTGAAATTGATTCTGCTTTTGCTAATGGAGAACTTTGGTCATTGCTGATTTTATCTGTGAAAGAATATTCCACAAGAACATTCAGACCTTCACTTGCCATTTCTTCTGTTAAAGACATTCACAGAGAAAGGTAGGCTCCAGCAAATATTTAACACTGAAACATTCCAGTGAATGTAATTGGATAGTATTCAAACAATATATTTGATTGTACTAGTGTTGTTAATAGCATCACGTGGAATTTTGTGCCAAAATTGGCATTTAAGTACTTATTTTGCTTTGAACACTGGTTATTTCTTGGGCCACTACTCGTAGAATTTGTATAAAGTACACAATGCGATCAAACTTATTTTCTTTGTAATAATGACTCAACATTAGCAGTAGGAGAATCCATGAGCACACATTTAAATTATGGCATCAGCTTCCCCCAAGAACCTAATTGTTTTCCCCCTGTACTCTTGTGTAGTTTCCCAGAAATGTCAACCTTTACTTTTAATAATATTTTTTGTTCTAGGGGCACCTGGGTGGCTCAATTGGTTAAATATCCAAGTGGCTCAGGCCATGATCTCATGGTCTGTAATTTTGAGCCCCACACTGGGCTCTGTTCTGAC
The DNA here is from genome assembly GCF_016509475.1 of Prionailurus bengalensis. NCBI lineage: Eukaryota > Metazoa > Chordata > Mammalia > Carnivora > Felidae > Prionailurus > Prionailurus bengalensis. The sequence continues at coordinate 182,915,226 of NC_057344.1, read as the reverse complement.
AGCTCGGAGTCTGGAGCCTGCTTCGGATTCTGTGTCTCCCTTTCTCTCTGCCCTTCCCCACTCATACTTTTTCTCTCTCTCTCTCAAAAATAAAAAAAATAAAAAAATATTAAAAAAATTTAAAAGATAATATTTTCTGTTCTTGCTTCAGGCATGATAGCTAAAAATTCTATGAAATATAAACATACTGTGTTGTTAAATGTTAATTCCTGTAAGAGAATCATATTATTAAATTATATATTATTAAATATTATAATCTGTTTCTCCAATTTTGTATTTTATTTTTATCAGGATTAAACAAATCATAAATAGGGCCTCCTAGGTGGCTCAGTCAGTTAAGCATCTGACTTTGGCTCAGGTCATGATCTCACAGGTCGTGGGTTCGAGCCCCACGTCGGGCTCCGTGCTGACAGCTCAGAGCCTGGGATCTGTTTCAAATTCTGTGTCTCCCTCTCTCTGCCCCTTCCCCACTTGTGCTCTGTCTCTCAAAAATAAATAAACATAAAAAAAATCATAAGTATACCAAGAATTTCCCAGAAGGAACTTCCAAATGGAAACTTCAGCTACCACATGTTAAGTACCCAAGAATATTTTTTGCTTTTTCTTTCTTCTTCTTGTTTCTCTTTTATTTTCTTCTTTATCATCATTAGCATCATTGTCATCATATTTATTATGTCCCAGATAATATGATAAAAAGCATCTTAGGAGTCAGATAAGCCTGGTTTCCTAAACTTGTTCTGCTACCAAACAAATAATACAAGTAATACCGACATTGCAATACTGTGAGCAGTAAGTGGCATGATGATCGTGACAGGTGTATAATATAAAGTCTATAAATTTGAGCACAGCAATCAGTAAGCATGCCTATGTTTTCTAAGTACAGGAGACACACACTAGTGTAAATATATTAGGGAGAACACGTGGGGATCAAGCATTTCACCTTTTTGAGATATGCTAGGAGTAAGGAAAGGGCATAGAGAGGATGGAACACAGTTGACACTACCGATTCCCATGATTCAAGTAATCACACTGGTTTGATAGCCATTTTGTTTGATGATAAGAGCAAAATGTAAGGAAACAAGCTCATGTTAATTACAGGAAAAAAAAAAAACTTCTCCAAATATATGTTATATTCTACATTCAAAGTGAGTACATCCCGATTTTGTATTATTTCTAAGTCTGCACTGTTCTAAGTGATGTGCTAAAAAAAGAAAAAAAGAAAAAAAGAAAAGAAAAAAAAAGAATCTTGGGAGGCATAACTGAGATGCTAAAACATTTAGAAAAAAAAAAGTTCAGTCTTCCTAATTGGAATCTTCCCTAGGCAGAAAGCTGGAATTGTACTTATTTTCAGCTGCCCAATTGGATATACAAAATAAAAGTTGTTTTTCCACATTTATCACAAGAATGCAGTGAACTAGTCCTCTGCCTTCGCCCTGTGGCTTGATCATTCCAGATAAGAGAAGCTGCATGGAATTTCCATTGTTTTGTATGGAAACAGAGGCTCCATTAGCATCAAAACATTTAATGAATGCCTTTCTGAGGAAGTTATTATGCTTCCTTACCCCATGTCCATCTCCTTTCAAAAAGGGAAGCAAAGAGCTTATTTGGCAAAAGCAGATTTTAAAAAAAGAAAAAAATAAAGAAATCCACTTTGGGTTGTCTCCATCATTTCTTTTTTCCTGTGGCACAGCTCTTCTTTGTTTCTGTCCTATCCCAGGGAACAAGCTGATCCAGACATATTTAATGAGACAGAATGTATTCTGCAGGCCACCCAAATCTGCAGCCGAATAGCTTACTCTGCAGCAGAGACAAGATCTGTCACCTCATGGGCCATGAAACAAAAAGGCACCGATAATTTCTACAGGATTGACTCCTGGGGGCTGGGGGGTGGGATGGAATAGCTAAATTTTTATTTTAGCTAGTCTGAAATGAAAAAAAAAAATGGAGGTGTCCTCAGCTCTTTTGCTACCTCTTTTTTTTAAATATCCCAACTCATATATTTAGTTGTTGATTAATTTGCCTGTAATAAACAGTTGTTACATTTTAGCAACATCTGATAGAATTAGGGGAATACCAGGAACTTAGTTGAAACTTCTTTCATTGCATTCTAAGATAGTGGTATTCTTCCATAGCAGTTCAATCCTGTTCTCCTGGGCTTAGGTTAAAGATGTGCCATCATCATATTGCTTTTGAAACAATGTTTTTTTCTTAAGTACAGAGAGGGAAATTTTAGATGCTGAAAATGGGATAACAATGTACGTCAGATACAAATTTGATTTCAGGTTTATTCTTTTTCAACGGCGTTATAATATGTCCCCACTTACTTTAGTTTGAATCTTCTATAAACTTTAATAAAAAAAATAAGAAGCAAATAAAATTATAGTGGTTTCACATTTCAATAAAATTAGTATTTGGTTGAGTGTAGAATTTCGGTTATCAGTTTATTTCTTTCTTCAATCCAAGGCTCTATTTATTCACTTGAAAAACACTTTGTGCACATTTTGTGGACACAGACTTTTCTTTAAGGAATATCTTTTTTTTTCTTTTCACTTCATATGGGATTAGACAAGCATCTGCCAGTTCTAGGAAAGAAAAAAAAAAAAAAGATAGTGTATGGGGCGCCTGGGTGGTTCAGCCGGTTAAGCATCCGACTTTGGCTCAGGTCATGATCTCACGGTCCGTGAGTTCGAGCCCCGCGTCGGGCTCTGTGCTGACAGCTCAGAGCCTGGAGCCCGTTTCAGATTCTGTGTCTCCCTCTCTCTCTGCCCCTCCCCTGTTCAGCTCTGTCTCTCTCTGTCTCAAAAATAAATAAACGTTAAAAAAAATTTTAAAAAGATAGTGTAGAAAACAAAGACAAAAACAAAAACTAAAAATCCCAAGTGTATCCATGTTTGCCAAAATCAGTAATTCTTGCTAGTCCTCTCTCCAAGGTTTTGTCTACCTATGCATATGAATATGCAGCCATTCATTACTATAGAAATCATGAGTTCTCTAAAATATTCCTACCAAAAGATTTAGGGCAAGTTTTCCCTAAAGGTCTCTGAAAGTACATGAATCTCAAAGAAGATCTGGAATGATTTAGGATGAAATAAACTCTTAATGATACCCTTTTGACTTAAAGTTCTCATACTATATAACAGAAAAGTCTGCCACCTTTTCCTTGTAGTATCATTTTTAAGACTATTTTGAAAGATAAATGAATTCTCTGTATTGAAACTTTAGCTGATTTAGTGGAACAGCTTTCATGATGCATCAAACTAAGTCATTGCTTTCACCTCATTTTGTAGTTTGTGCTAACAGACTTCCCTAAGCTTATAACCTTTTTCTTCCCATTTGCCTACAGTCTATACACTGTGACTGTATAAGCATTGCTAAGAAAGCTCAGTGTCCCAAGGTGTATGCATTATACCCACAAAAACTAACAAGGAACAGACAAAAACCTGAGTTGTGTTTTAGTCAACATGATACGCTTTCTACAAATATTGGACCTGGCAGTTTACATCTATACAAGCCACAAGTGCTATTTCTAAATTCATTAAAAAAAGTCCCAGCTAAGAATAAATAGGGATAGGAGTATAGAAATCACATGAAAAGTAAAAAAAGTGCGAAACCATGTAGATCAGCCTGCCCCACCCCCATTCTGCCTGCACCCTGAGTGAGGTGTTTAGTCTAACATCTGTATTTCCAGGAAAATTCATAGCCCACAAGGTGATTACTCCATGAGTTTTTCCCTAGCAATGCTTTCAGCCAAAGGAAGTCTCTCAATTTCTGTTGGTCTTGAGCCACAGGTTTGGATTTAATTCTTATTTCCATCACATTATCAATTATAGGATCTAAAATTAGTCAATCTATTCTTGTTTGCTCATCTATGGGGACGATAATATATCTTCTCCATCAATAGTGTTGTTATGGAGATAAAAAAAAAACTATGTAGAAAGATAGTAATTGGGGCAAATAGCATAAAGGATGTTACACAGTGAGGGGCAAAGGAAATACTGACCAAACCAACTGAGAAAAGACAGAAAGGGATTCTTGGCATATTCATCTGTTCAGTAATACACTTTTTGACAGAAGGGGGTGGGTCTAACTTCTTTCTGCATACACAATGACTGACAGATGATAGCCAATCAATATACTTTTGTTGGTTGAATGTTACCAATCTTTGAACTCATCATCTATCATAATTTCTCCCTTTTTATTGCAATCACTACACTGGTTTTTCTGATGTTCCTCAGTCATACCAAACTCATCCCCATCTCAGGACCTTTATATTTTTTATTCTGTGAGACAAAATTATTCTTTCCCCATATATCCAAAAGAATTGCCTGTCTCATCATTCAATTCTTTGCTCAAATATCACACCTCAGGAGGGCCTCAACTGAAATCCAATATCTAAAACAATGTACCACGTTAACACTTTTACTTTCTACACAAGGTTTATAGCCAAGTAGTATTTTAATAGTTTTCTTTTTATCTGTATCCCCCCATGAAAAGATGAACTCCATGAGCCCAAGGACTTGGTCTATATTACTATCTTATATGTCTAATTCTATGTGCCGATTAATATTTGTGGCCAAAAAACAGGTATTTAATATTATTAATGATCTGGGAAATAAAAACCAAGATCATAATGCAAAACCATATTATATACAATCAACTGAGAAGAGATAAAAGTTATGGTAATATCAATTACTAGAGAGGATGTTGACCACATGATGTCTCATGATCTCTACATAACTGGAGTGGAAATGTTTGCAAACATTTTGAGAAATAGTTTGACCTTATCTTATAACAGGAAGTATCACATAAAATGAGACTTAAACATTGTATTCTGATTTATACACATAAAAAAGGAGACATGGACAAGAATGTTCTTGGAAAAAGTATAGAAAAATCCAATAGTCCATCAGCGTGGTGTAGTATAAACAGTGATACATTTACACAAAAACATAACACAGAGCTCTAAGTGAATGGTAAATAGTTGAGTTTCATTAATATGCTTATGCTGCAAGCGTGTTATTCTCACTCCTTTGCTACTTCTGAGTTCCAGCATTCAATAAATAATCTAGATCTGTCCATTGAGCCTTCTTCCCATCTCATGAATGCTTTCATGGTTCTTCACTTTGAATGTCATTAGTATAATTCATGCCACCATAATCTAATGCATGAATTAGTGGAAAAAAGCCTCCTAAATGTCCTAAATCACACCTCATCTTTGTGATGATGTCCAAATTTGATAATTTGCATTTTGCTCCCTGTTTACCTGTCTAGTTATCTGCCCCTTCTCAATTCTTAATCCAGACTTACTGAAAATTGTCAATTAGTAGGCTAGCCATTCCAGAATATTTTTAAGTTTTGATCAACAGAATTGTTTTCTCTACTTCAAATACACCATCAATGAATCATCATCTCTGGCAAGTCTGGCTCCCATAAATTTTAGATCTGAACCTACAGCTCAGTTTAGATATCATTGTAGCTCTGAGCTCTTTTCTATCCCTCTGAAGATTCTTGTCTATTTGTCTATATCAAACTGTCTTTCCTCCATGAGACCTCATTGCACATATGACCTTGCTGCTTGTCTATATTCTTCACTAATCCAAAACCTTAATAAAGCTTTAATGAAGTTTAATATGTAAGATTAATCACAGGAACGATCTCCTGTTTGTGATCATATTCCCGAGTTTTTGCATGGTGCCTGGTGTGCAGTTATCTTGCTGTATATTTGTTTAATCAGTGAACAAACTAAAAGAGAAGTTTGAATCACAAAGACTGTAAAAACTATTGACTTTACACACGGGTAAAGACAAAGGTGTTTCCAATAAACTGAGGTGTCGAAACGTATTTAATAATTATATCAAACCTTATCTGCTATTTCTATTTGATGCATATTACATAGTATTTTTTGCTATCTAAATATCTTGATGTAACTTGAACTAATTTTAAAATTTTCAGGGATTTTTAGAAAATTGGGGAAGTACAAAAGCTTCTTGGTGGTGTTCTATGATATAACTAAAAATGATAGTTGATCAAATGTTATATGCAGCTACTCTATAAATATATGAAAAAGTACTTTGTAAATAGTAAAATACTATGTAAAGTGAAGATATATTTATTCCAAGTATACCCCGTGCTGCATATACTCTGTATTACAGCTTATTTTTCATCTTTGTAAAACTTATAACCTATGGATATAAAACTTATAATCTATGGATATATGCATTATGACCATAGAGCAAATACATGATATATAGGAAGTGTGGGCTAGAAAAATATTCAAATGGGGGAGGGTCTAGAGTTGGCTAGAGAATAAAGGCTTTAAAATAATTGACTATCTTGTGAGCTTTAAACTATAACCTGAACAAAGTTTGGTTTGGATACACAGAAATAAAGATGGTTAATTGCAATTCAAGTGGCAGGCGAGTATCTCATTAAGCAAATGCAAAAAGGACTTAGGATGTCCTATGTCACAATTATGCTGTCGATTCTCTCAGTGGAAATGGTTGATAAAAACGCTATCAGTCTGCCTTTTGGTTGAGTACCAGATAAAAGGCAACATGGAGAGAGTTGGTAAATTACACAGTTTGCTTTGGTTCCTGTATATACAGGAACACAGATAGCTGCTGCTTCAGGGCACAACTTAATCAATATTTTCCAGGGACCTCATTAAATAAATGGTAGTCAATCTTTGTCACTGTGCCTTTGGCTTCTGTATTTTATCCTGAATTTGAAGATATTTAGTAACATCTGTTAAAATGTAGAGATGGACATTTGAATTATTTTCTCACAATAGCAGAAAGGCCACCGTCGTCTATGAGAATAGGAGAAGTTTCTGTCTTGTTTCACTGCTGAATCACTAATGTTGACATGCAGTAGGTGATCAATAAGTTTATGGTGAATACATGAATGGATGTAAGAATATATTTATTTAAAAAAAAAATTTTAATGTTTATTTATCTTTGAGAAAGACAGAGACAGAATGCGAGTGGGTTGGGACAGAGAGAGAGGGAGATGAATCCGAAACAGGCTCCAGGCTCTGAGCTGTCAGCACAGAGCCCGACACGGGGCTCGAACTCACGAGCTGCGAGATCATGACCTGAGCCGAAGTCGGACGCTCAACTGTTATGCCCAGAATTTGTGATCCCCAAAGACCACCAGGGAGCCGAGTCCAATGCAAAAGCAAAAGAGCCTTTATTTGAGCTAGCTCGAGTTAGTCCCCTACCTGCACTGACGCAGCGGAGAGATACCAGGGAGAGAGAGAGAGTTTCAAAAGCACAAAGGTTTTATAGGGGTCTAGGGGCAGCCGATTGGCTGGGGAAGGGTCAGAGTCCCGCCACGCAGGTCGCTGGGCGTGTTTTGATCAGGAAGCTTGAATGGGTGAGCGGGAGGTCACTCAAAGGGAGGAGGCGTGGTCTAGGTGAAGGACACAGAACAAGATGGAGCCGGCCGGCGTAAGGCCCGCCCTTTCATTCCCCCCTTGTCATGTAGCTTACGGACCCAATCATGGGACCGGCTGCATTTATGGTGACAAGGGGAACAGAGTTTGGAGGTTTTACGCTAAGTTCTGGGAAGCATGTGTCCCTGGGGTGGCTCTGGGAGGTCTGATTAAGTATTGTCCCCGAGCTGGTGTCTATGATCTGCCAGGCGATGTTCTGGGGGGCGTGGGGACTCCCGGCAGCATGAGCAATGACAAGCAGAGTTGACAGAGTTACCAATATTAGGTGGGTCGAATGCGCTGTAGCTTGAGCTTGAGCGGGTTGTGTTGGTCCTGACTGATGGCCCATCGTGTGACGAAGTCCTTCCGGATCGAGGAGGGGTCTGCTGGCTGAACGTGGGTGTGATGGACCCAGGTCGCGATGCTGTCTACTTTGAGAGCGGTGGGGGTTGTCAGCACCACGATGTAGGGTCCCTTCCAGCGCGGCTCGAGGGTCTCTCGGTGGTGCCTCTTGACATAGACCCAGTCTCCTGGCCTGTACTGATGAGGTGTCGGGGTCGGGCCAGCCTCGTAGATGGCATGGAGGCGCGGCCAAATGTCCTCATGCACCCTCTGGAGCCCTCTCAAGGAAAGAAAAAGTTCTTGATCTTTAAACTCAGCAATAAGTTCAGATCGAAGGCTGGGAATAACAGGGGGTGGCCTGCCAAACATGATCTCGTAGGGAGTAAAACCCAGAGTGTAAGGAGTGTTTCTAACCTGGTAAAGGGCGTACGGTAGGAGAGTCACCCAGTCCCCGCCAGTCTCCATGGTTAATTTGGTAAGGGTCTCTTTTAGGGTTCTATTCATTCTTTCTACCTGTCCTGAGCTCTGGGGCCTATAAGCACAATGTAATTTCCAGTTCGCCCCCACCGCCTTGGCTATTGCCTGTGTTACCTGTGAGATAAAAGCTGGTCCATTGTCTGATCCTACCATGGCAGGAAAACCATATCTGGGTAAGATGTCTTCTAGTAGCTTCTTAGCCACCGTCTGAGCCGTTTCATGCTTGGTTGGGTATGCCTCCACCCAGCCAGAGAAGGTGTCTGTAAATACTAAAAGATATTTATAACCATACTTTCCTGGTTTGACTTCAGTGAAGTCGACTTCCCATTGGGCTCCCGGTCTGGTGCCTCTGAGCCTGGTTCCTTTTTTATTTGATGTGGCTCTCGCGTTGGTGAGTTGGCAGGTCTTGCAGGCAGATACAACTTGCTCTATTTTGGTGTCCTGTTGGTGAATCTTGATTCCAGCATGTCGGATTAAGTCTTTTAATTTTCAGGCCCCATGTGAGTAGACCGATGCATGTGCTCTAATATTGAGACTTGGAGCTGGTCTGGCAGCACGAGCTCCTTGTTAGGTGTATACCACCATCCCTTTATCTCCTGGGCCATGGAGAGTTTCTTGATCCACTGTAACTTCTCCTGGGAGTACTTGGGCTGGTCTGGTAAAACTGGGTCTCCTGGGTCTGGTAGTTGTATGGTCATGGTGGGGACTGGAGTAAGGGCTACTGCCTTGGCTGCCTGGTCAGCCTTTCGATTACCTCTAGCTACTGGGTTATCAGCTTTTTGGTGCCCTTGGCAGTGGATAATGGCTAGCTTGGCAGGAAGCCATAAGGCCATAAGCAGGTTAAGTATCTCCTGCTTATTTTTTATAGTCCGTCCTTCTGCCGTCAGTAACCCCCCCTCCTGATAAATTGCCCCCTGAATATGAGCTGTGGCAAATGCATAACGGCTGTCTGTGTAGATGTTAAGCCGTTTTCCAGCTCCCAGCATCAGCGCCTTGGTGAGGGCTATGAGCTCTGCTTGCTGGGCTGACGTTCCGGAGGGTAGAGCCTCCGCCCAAACGGTGTCCGTTTCGGTGACCACCGCTGCACCTGCATACCTGTGTCCGTCTTGCACAAAGCTGCTGCCATCAGTGAACCAAGTAGCCTCGGCATCGGGGAGGGGCTGGTCGGTCAGTTCCATCCGGAATCCATGTACTTGTTCCAGGATTCCTGCACAGTCATGTAGTGGAGCACCTAGGTCAGGGTCAGGCATTAGGGTTGCAGGATTGAGGGCTGCACTGGGGTGGAACTGCACTCGTGGAGGGTTGAGTAGGAGGCTCTGGTAATGAGTCATACGTGTATTGCTCATCCATCTATCCGGAGGCTGTTTCAGGACTCCTTCAATGGTGTGTGGGGTTGTGATCCAGATCTCCTGTCCTAGGGTCAGTTTGTCTGCATCCTTGACTAGGAGTGCTGTCGCCGCAATAATTCTTAGGCATGGCGGCCAGCCGGCAGCCACTGGGTCTAGTTTCTTAGACAGGTAAGCCACTGGGCAGTTCCAGGGGCCTAAGGCTTGAGTTAGAACCCCTTTTGCTATTCCCTTATGTTCGTCTACAAAGAGGTGGAAGGGTTTCGTAATGTCTGGTAAGCCCAGGGCTGGGGCACTTAAGAGGGCCTTTTTTAACTGATTAAAGGCAATTTCTTCTTTTTCAGTCCATTTAAATGTTTTCCCCTCTTTGGTGGCTTCATATAGGGGCTTGGCAACCTCAGCAAAACCTGGAACCCAGAGGCGGCAGTAGCCAGCTGATCCTAGGAATTCCCTCACTTCTCTTCGGGAGGTGGGAGTAGGGATCTTTAGGACAGTTTCTTTTCTGGCATCTGATAACCGCTACTGTCCGCCCTCCAGGATATATCCCAGGTAACTCACCCTCTCCCTCCATATCTGAGCCTTCTTCGCGGATGCCCGGTACCCCAAGGCCCCCGGGGTAGCCAGCAGGTCCTGGGTCCCTCGCTCACAGTCTTTGGCTGTGTCGGCAGCAATCAGGATGTCATCTACGTACTGTAGGAGGGTGTGGCCAGGGTGCTCCCTTCTGTACTCACCCAGGTCCTCGTGTAGTGCCTTGTCGAAGATGGTGGGTGAATTTTTGAATCCCTGAGGTAGCCGTGTCCAGGTGAGTTGCCCACTGTAGCCCTCCTCCGGATCATGCCACTCAAAGGCGAACAAGGGTTGGCTCTGGGGTGCCAGCGGCAGACTGAAGAAGGCGTCCTTTAAATCTAGTACAGTATACCAGAACCTGGAGGGTGCCAAGGAGCTCAAGAGAGTATATGGGTTGGAAACAGTTGGGTGTATGTCCGCGACCCTCTTATTTACTTCCCGGAGGTCTTGTACCGGTCGATAGTCGTTTGTGTGAGGCTTTTTGACCGGCAGTAGGGGGGTGTTCCAGGCAGACTGGCAAGGATCTAGTACTCCTAGGCTTCGTAGTCTCCGGATGTGTGGCTGGATCCCCTTCCGGGCCTCCTGAGACATGGGGTATTGTTTGATCCTTACCGGACTCTCTCCTGGCTTGAGCTCTACCAGGACTGGGGTCCTGTGAGCGGCTAGTCCTATCCCCCCCGTCTCTGCCCAAACCGAGGGGAATTCTTGTAGCCATCTGTCTATATTATCCTCTCTCGGGAGCGCCTCCTGGTGGAGGAGGTATTCATCCTCCAGTTTCATGGTCAGTACCTGGATGAGGTGGCCCTTGCCATCGGTGACCTGAGGCCCCCCTTGTCTGAAAGTTATCTGAGCTCCAATCTTGGTCAGTAAATCCCGTCCTAACAGCGGGTAGGGGCATTCTGGTATTACCATAAAGGAGTGGGATACCCAGCCCGTTCCCAAATCTACTGTTCTTCGGGTAGTCCATGAATACTGGCTCATACCAGTTGCCCCTTGTACCCAGGACTTCTTGTTGGCTAGTTTTCCTTGTGGGGTGCGGAGGACCGAATGTTGTGCTCCGGTGTCAACAAGGAAGTCAATAGGGGTCCCCTCCACTTTAAGAGTTACCCTGGGTTCAGGGAGAGGGTCTCCTAATGTCTATGGCCGATTGGTTTACAAAGGCCATGATAACAGCTGCCTTGCTTTCTGGAGCCTCTGGATCCATGGGGGTATAGGTACGGAATGCCTCCATGATCCATTCTAAAAAGGCAGCCGGAGATTCATCTTTTCCCTGTTGTACACTTCCTACCTTGGCCAAATTGGTTGGCTTTCTAGCAGCCATTCGGAGACCCCCCATTAGAGTCTGGCAGTAGACCCGGAGCCTCTCCTTACCTTCTGCCGTGTTGAAATACCACTGGGGCCGAGTTAAGGGGAAGAAGGCATCTATCTGAGCCTGGCTGGTGGTGGGATTCCCGTCTGCACCCGGAACTAGTTTTCGGGCCTCATTGAGGATTCTTTCTCTTTCTTCAGTCGTGAACAGGACCTGCAAAAGCTGCTGGCAATCGTCCCACGTGGGCTGATGGGTAAAAAGAACAGAGTCTAATAAATCAATAAGCCCTGCCGGTTTCTCGGAAAACTTAGGATTCTGAGCTTTCCAATTGTAGAGGTCACTAGTGGCGAAAGGCCAATAGTGATGGGGCTGATTCCCCTCCGCGTCTGGGGGTCTGGTGGCTCGCAGGGGCAGAAGAGTGGAGTCGGCGGTGGAGGCAGATTGCTCCCTCTGAGCCCTTTGTCTGGTAAAGGGCAGGCTTCCCACTGGAGCGTTTCCGCCTCCCGCTCTCGGAACAGCGTCTGCCTCCCCTGGAGGGGGGGGATGGTGTTCTTCCGGCATCCTAGAGGGGTTATACGGGGGAGGAAAAATTAATTCTTCTTCAGTACTCCCCTGTAAGACAGGGTAGAGGGGTGCTGAAGGCTGGATAAGACTTTTCTTCTTCTTTGTCCCCTGCAAAGCAAGAATGGGTTTTGGCTCTGGAGGGAGCAGGGCTAGGAAGGGCTTAAGCCAAGAGGGTGGGTCTTCTACAAGGTCCTGCCAAGTGATAATGTAAAGGAGTTGATCAAGATGACCCATCGTAGGCCGAGAGATGATACTCCTGACTCGGTGGATGGCAGGGAGGTCGAAGGTCCCCTCTGGTGGCCATCCAACATTGAAAGTTGGCCACTCGCTAGAACAAAAAAACTGCAACCGACCCTTTCGGACTTCCACACTGAGGTTGTTAGCTCTTCCCCTCACATCCTTAAAGTGATCAATCATAATACTTAGAGGAGTAGTCTGAGTCTGTCCCATAACGTCCATCCAGTAAGTCCACAGAACAAAACAGAGAAACACAAAAACAGACAACCAGAGGGCCCCTAGAAAGTCTTCCAATTCCATGGAAGCAAAACTGCAAGGTAGCTTAGACCTTTGAGGGGATTCCATGTCCCTCCAAAACCGATGAGGGGATTCCACGTCCCTCCGAAACCGATGAGGGGATTCCACGTCCCTCCGAAACCGATGAGGGGATTCCACGTCCCTCTAAAACCGATGAGGGGATTCCACGTCCCTCCAAAACCGATGAGGGGATTCCACGTCCCTCCAAAACCGATGAGGGGATTCCACGTCCCTCCAAAGACGACGGCCTCACGCCGACCAGCGGGAGCGACCCGCCTCGTCTCAGACCTTTGAGGGGATTCCACGTCCCTCCAGAAGGGAGAATCGGAACGTCTTCCGAAACTCCCGGCCTGTGGTCCTCCAGTGCGTCCACTTAGACCGCATCGGGCACTACCAGAATTCCAGAAATGAGCTCACACAGAAAAGACAGAACAAACGGACAGACACTAACCGTGGCCAGTCAGGCTCTCTGGGTCGGGGGTCCCTCGGGGGTCTTGGGGATGCTGGACGAGCCCCCAAATGTTATGCCCAGAATTCGTGATCCCCAAAGACCACCAGGGAGCCGAGTCCGATGCAAAAGCAAAAGAGCTTTTATTCGAGCTAGCTCGAGCTCAGTCCCCTACCTGCACCGACGCAGTGGTGAGATACCAGGGAGAGAGAGAGAATTTCAAAAGCACAAAGGCTTTATAGGGGTCTAGGGGCAGCCGATTGGCTGGGGAAGGGTCAGAGTCCCGCCACGCAGGTCGCTGGGCGTGTTTTGATCAGGAAGCTTGAATGGGTGAGCGGGAGGTCACTCAAAGGGAGGAGGCGTGGTCTAGGTGAAGGACACAGAACAAGATGGAGCCGGCTGGCGTAGGCCCGCCCTTTCACAACCAACTGAGCCACCCAGGCGCCCCAAGAATATATTTAATTAACAATTTTATTCACGATTATGAATCAGTGAAGAAAAAATATATACCAGGGTATCAGTAAAAGTAGTTTTATGTAGGAACCCTTTTCCATAATTTGATTATCACTTAATCTTTTGTGCTGAGACTTCAGTGATATGGTGGAGAAAATGGGAAGAATTCAGAAATGCCTGTGGATGAGAAGAGAGGCAGGGACAAAGCAAGAAACCCATTGGAACTATTTCTTAAGAAGTATCCAACTGTCCAGAAAATAACCCAGTGTTCACAGAAAACAGAATTGTATGAAACAGTAAGTTAAAGAAAATCGGGATCCCATACCCCGTGACTAATGAATACATGGCAGGGAAATGGAGCATTAAGTGAGAAAGATAGAGTCATTCTACAATGTATTTATAGCAACATCCTAGCCAATGATTGTTAGAAGCGCAGCAAAGTCAATCCCTCAGGGTGGTGAGGGAGGAAGCAGGATTAATGTTTAAATTGGGGAAGAGACCTAGTAATTAACTAGAAACCTAAGAAAACAGGTGGGCGAGGCCGGCAGCAAGATGGATACCAGGAACACTGGTATCAGGAAAGAATTAGTGAAGGTAAATTTAAGTGAATAGATCTTAGTTGGGAGATCTATTTTACATGGACTCATTAAGATTAGTTCAGATTCTGCATCGGGTTGCAGATGCACTTGAAATTTGTGAGCTAAAAGGTCTAAGAAAAACAGCTGTTTATTTTTATTAGTTAAGTTAAAAATAAACTGTTCTCCAGCAGAACAGAGCCCCTGCTAGGTTGCAATATCTTTGTTATTTACACCGGATATAGTGTTTAAAGTTTTATGCCTGCAGATGAAGTTCTACTTGGTAAATTGGAGAGCTACACTAGTCACCATAGCTTTTCCAACGTTGGAAATACCTATATTAATTACCTAATTAATTAGTTTCATTCATTCATTTATTCCAAAATTTTATATGGTCAATTATTAAAACTCTAAATCTAAATGCTATAGGGGTGCTTGGGTGCTCAGTTGGTTAAGCATCCGACTTTGGCTCAGGTCATGATCTCATGGTTTGTGGGTTTGAGCCCTGCATTGGGCTCTGTGGTGACAGCTCAGAGCCTGGAGTCTGCTTTGGATTCTGTGTCTCCCCCTCTCTTTGTTCCCTCCCAGCTTGTTTTCTCTCTCTCTGTCTCTCTCTCTCTGTCTCTCAAAGTTAAATAAAGATTAAAAAGAAAAAAGAATAAATCTAAATGCTATAAATATATGTCTATTTGCATTTAATAACATATTTTTATACATTTTTTTCATAAAGTAGCTAGCCAAAGATGGTTGCCTATGCTATGGAAGTAGGTTAGAAAAAGTGCTAGCAGTGAGCTTTGGTTACAGAAAGAAAACAGTGGGAATAGTCTCAGAGAAATGCAGAGCAAAAGCTATCCAAAAAGTCAGACCAAGCTATACGATTTGAATAAAGATATCAGAGAAGGATCCACATGACATTTCAAGTCCAGAAACCTGAATAGGAAAAAGGTCAGAGGGAATGAGCAAGAAAAGAAGCAGATTTAAACGTTTTAAAGATATGATATGGGAAAGATTAGGCACAATCAAGAAAATCACAAGACAATATTTCTGACTATAACTAACTACATCTTTATGAAAGTAAAACAGTAGAAACAAAACGAGGGCCCCTGAATGGCTCAGTCAGTTGAGTGTCTGACTTTGGCTCAGGTCATGATCTCACTGTTTATGAGTTCAAGCCCCACATCGGGCTCACTGCTGTCAGCACAGAGCCTGCTTCTGATCCTCTAACCCCCTCTCTCTTTGCCTCCCCAACTTATGCTCTCTCTCTCTCTCAAAATAAATAACACACACACACACACACACAAACCAAGAGCTTCAGTTGATTTGGCTTGCCTGTGGTGGGGGCATGGAGATATATCTTTATTATAAATGTATCAGAAGCAGTTGCACAGTTGCAGAAAAAAATAAAAACATTAGCACAGGAAAGGTAGGGCTTTAATAATTAGACCAAAGTTAAAATAAATAAAGGAAAATACCTCAGATCTGACAACATGAAAGTAAAGAACCCCTTTTTTGTAAAGTCTTTTAAAACAGAACATTGCACATACATGGGAGAAATAACGATGAAATAAAAGCAGAATTGGAAAAATATGTGGAGATTCATCTCAGATATGTAATGTAAACTCTAGTTTACTATGTAATGTAAACTCCAGGACCTGAGAAGTAAGTCTGAACAGACTTGAGTCTCTGATCTCAGAGAAAGAGTGCTGGCCATGAAGGTGGATGGAGATTGGTTCTATAGCAGACCAAAAAGAACAGTTCTTTGGCAGGCGCAAACAGAAACAGTACACACATCCACTGAGATCTCCATCCTAAACACTAGAGGACAGGCATTTTGAGACTGAAATAAAATATTGAAGAGTAACACTGGTGGGTGACTATCCACCCAATTATAGCTGAGGTCTGTCAGGTGACTTGAGCATAGAGGTGTTTGGTCGCCATTGTCTTTCCCTTACTATCATCCTTTGTGTGGAAAAACAACAGCAGTCGAGTTATTCTCTATTGCCAAAAATTATACACTGGTGCTCACACCGAGTGAATGCAGCATAAACAGATGAGCAAGACTTCCAGAAAATTGGGACATTACTAAGGAAAGAATCACCCAGATGGGATGCTTTCCTTAGGCTTAGTCCAGGGTTTTAAGGCTTTATCTTCATTTTCCATTAGCTCTGAAAAGTTTCTAAGGACTTTGTGACTGGATGAGGCTGCAGAGGCAGGTGGTCTTACTGAGTGGGACACTTTCATTTTTCAGAAACATTTGAGAAACTCTCAGTCAGGAAAAGGTAAAAAAGCTTCCTGTTTATAAATGAGTAGAGTTCACAAGCCTTCCCATATCTTTCAGTGCATCATCAATCCATAAGAGTAAAATATCCTATCTAGTACTCACTAAACCTAATTGGCCATAAACTTATTTTTTTCATAGACCATCTTGCAAAACTCTCATTTTGTATAGCGCATTTTGGAAAATGCTGGGTTAGGAAATTAACTAAATTCTTCATAGTTTGTTAAAGTATGACCCAAAGAAAGAAAAATGTCAAAATATGTGAACACAGGAATATAAAAATAAGCAAGAGTCTTAGCAAAGCAGTTTGGTTCAGTTAGTCATTTTACATCAATCCAACTGTTTACTAAGTTCATTATTTTGTAGTAAAACTTTGTGTTAGGCATTGTAATGACAGAAATGGACTATTCTTTCAAAACTGCTAATGATAAATTTCAGAGTAGATATTTTTGTTAGTTTTCTGTGACCTGGGTAGCTTTATTTTTCACAATAATTCCAAAAGGTAAAAATTATTGTTCTTATTTTATATTCAGGGAGCCTGTCACAGCCCCATTTACATAGCAGAAAACAAAAGTTAGAAATCCTTACTAATAAAAATTTGATGATGGTAATAAGACACATAGTTATAGAGCTGTGTTCATACCCAGATCCGCTGGTTCACTGGAATCCAACTCTCTTGTACTTTCCATTGTACCATTGCCTCATGAGTATGGCAAAAGTGGAAAGAGAAACATGAGTGTGAGCAGGAAGAATGAAGAGGAAAGAACTGTAATCTTTGTTAGAAATCAGGAAGTAAAATTGGTCTGAGACACAGGAATCTGAAGTTGGTAGCAATGTTCATCTCTGAACTGGTTCATTTTTCAGTCCTGATTGTACAGAAAAGGGCTCGGTGTCTTCCTGTCATTGCTTCTTCCGTATTCCTCCTCCTCTGCCACCATACTGCCAACTCTCTGGCAAGACTTTGTTAACATATCATTGAACATTTACCCACTGAATTTGCCATTATAAGTATGGATGCAGTGTATAATAATGACAGTCATCGTGCATCATATTTTCTATTCCAACCCTAACTTCAAATTCATATGAAGTAACTATGCTAATCATGATAGACCAACTTATATAACAATAAGAATAAAATAATTGGAGTAAAACAATAAAGGTTTAATTTTATTCGTGAAGAATTTAACACAGAGGTTCATGGTTGAGTGGCTATCCTTCAAGCAGTGACCCAAGGATTCTGTTTTTTTCTACCCATTGGCTGTAGCTTTCTCCTGGGATCTTAGAGTCTTCCAATGGACCTTTGACATTTGGCCGGTACACCACATTAGCCAGAAAGCAGCCATATGACTGGACTAATTGCAAAGATATTTGGAAAATGTAGTAGACTAGCATAAGAGCAAAAGCAGAATGATTTAGTGAGCACTGACACAGAGTCTGCCAAATCTCACCTTTATTGAAACAAAATGTCTGTTTCCCATCTCTTACATACTTGTAATAGACATCCTTTACCCTAAGGGATGTATCAGCCAGGGCTGATAAACCTCTCCAGAATTTATAAAGGTAAAGGGTTTGATACAGGGAGAAATATGCTTAAAAATGTTTTGTTTGCGAACTGGGTGAGCAAATGTCACTTTGCTCATGTTGGAAAATCAGAACGTGTCTGAGTTTGAAGGAGCTTCTTTCATCACAGTCGACCATGGACTAGTAGTTTGTAAGTGTTAACTCCAAACCTGCTCAAAATTCATGTCTACTCTTTCTCCACTCATCCTTTCTCATGAAACTGTCTTGTATTATCGGTGAAATCTAAACCAGATCTCAACAGCAAGGAGGCGGAGAAGGATAATTTCCATGTGTTTTCCCTGTATTGCACAGAGACAAGGCAAGGAAACCATAGAGGTTTGCAAGATATCAACAGACGATAGTTGGCACAGGGAGAAAAAGGAAAAAAAAAAACAAAAATCCCATTGAGTCTTTGAAGCTATTTCAAAATCTAAGGTCTTATGGGGATCAGTCATATTTATCTTTGTGGTTTGGCATTATATAAACTAAAAAGACAAATTATATTTATTCTTCCACCCACTCCCCAACCATCCACCACCTATATAATAACTTCAAACTCCAATTTGAGAAGAAGAAGAATGAACACATAGCGTATACAGACCCATAATAATTTTGGAACCCTATTGGGCACGCAACATGAAAGCTTTCTAATCCTGACGAAAAATTGCTGCTACACTCTGCTAGGTGCCATTCCCACGACCTCTGGTTCTACTTTTTTGTATTCTGTCTGGCTCCTTCACCAACAAACCTCATGAAGTAAGCTTTCCAAAGGTACCTCATTACAATGACAGAGAGCTAACTTCCTGCTGAAGCGAGTTCATGGCTCCTACCATTGGATTGGATTGCTTTTTAGGCAAACAAACGCTTTTTCGGCATGACTTTGTGGTTCTTTAGACAGTACAGTTGAACCTGAAAACTGACATGTGTTGGAATTCATTGTTTCTAATAAGCTCAATGTGCTTGTCATCAGACTTGAAGTTGTTTTGTTTTTGTTTTGTTTTTGCTTTCTAAACTTCATGCTCAAGACTGATTTATTGCTTTGCTTATTCGCATCCATGTCACCAATGTTTTGTAACTTCGTAAGATATCTTGATGTTATCTAATCTATCTGAAGACTATCTGGAGCTTCTCAGAAGATGGGCATGAGTGGGAAGGCCATGTTCTTAAACTGATATTTGATGGGAGGCTGAAACCTAACACTTTTTTTGTCACTCAAAACCATTTTCAGTCTTTATCTCTTACTGCTTACAGTCTGTTTTTTCCAACTCCTCTTATTAACTGTCTTATTTATGCTTTACAATTGGCCAATTCCTGTCTGAACTCGTCTTTAATTAGACTGTATTATATACATACCTAGTAACAACCTACACACATTCTATCAGCCTCTGTTCTCTGTCCTCTGCCTAGAGAGCCTCACTGGATACATGATATCATAGCCATGTCATTATATGTAATTTCATTAAATGAAATTTAGTGTAGATTTTTATTGATTTGTAGGCCACATTAGTAGCCTACTTCTATATTAGTCAAAACAAACCATCTTACGTTGCCAGTGGCTTAACAAGGAACTCCTTTACTTCTAGTTCAGCATGCATGGGCAGCCCTGTAAGAAAATATTTTGCAGTCGGTGATTCAGAGGCTTAGACTGGATGTTATAGAACATCCCTTTTGGGCATAAAGTCCTCCTCTGGCCCTTCTGCAGGGTAGAGGAGGTATAGGAACGCACCACTGTGACAAATATCTGTATTCGTCACATGTGGCAGAACATAGTTGCTTGACCTCTCCTGTTAAGATAGGATATGCACTTTATCCACGTCTACAGAAGAAAACAAATATATCTCTGTGAACAACTGACTTATTTCTGAAACATGTTGTGACCAAATGCTCAGAATGGAATAAAGTTGATTGTACGTGAAGAATAGCTATAAATGATGAGGCCACATTTTAAAAAGGAACATACATGTAAGTGGATGTTATTTATAACAAAAATTACCACCATCAGAAGGTATATGCTAATTTTAATATTACTGCAATTATGCGGTCAAATTTAGATTTCCTTTTTAATTTTTAACTTTTGGGTAGCTTGCAAAACCACACAAAGGAATCATTTTTTTCTTTATGATGATGATTCAAAACTGTCAAAATATTCTTTGGCTGTAGTTTGTATAGACACAGCTTACATAAGCAGATTTTATCCAGTGATCAAACCTTATCCAAGTGAAAAATTGTGTGCTTAAATAAGTATCCATTAGTATCTTCTCATGTGTTTTCTAGTGGTTTTTATTTTCAATAAAAGCCTGCATGCATTGAAAATAACTGCAAAACAAATAAAGTTTGGAATAAATTTTGTAAAAAAGGTGTCTGAGCTACCATTAGGTCAATTTATTCTTTATAGAAATGAAAGTGTTTTGAAATGTCAGGTTCTTCTTCTACACTTAGTTGGGTGCCTGAATCAGACTTTTTTGTTTTTTGGGTTTTGTTTTGTTTTGTTTTTTTGGTTAATGGCAAAACACAGTTACCACCAATTTTCAAATTTGGTAGCTAAGACTGATATTTTGTAGAAAGTAGAAAAACTTCGGCCCAGATTAAACAAACAAACAAACAAACAAACAAACAACAAAACAATGATTGATACCTAAACATTCTTGTATTATTAAATAAATGTGTCTAACCTGCAATTCAAAGAAAATCATTCAAGTTTCAGATAAACTGACCTTGTTTTTAACCTAGGAATAAAATCAATTTAAAGGACCACTATTTATGTAAATAATAATACAAAAACAAGAAAAAGAGAAAAGAACTATTCCAAAAATTTTCAGAAAAAAAGAGGATTATAATGGCAGATTTACCAGACTAATTTAGAATACAAGAATTTAAATCTAAATTCTATAACGTGTTGTTTCATCTCGTAAACACCATGTAAGAGTTCTGAACCCTAGTTGAATAATCTTAACAATGGGATTATCTTTTCCTGCTCACCATATTATTATGATTTTCAATCCACAAACATGACAAGGTCTTATTTTCAATCCATCACTTTTTTAAGATAAATGCCATTTAGAGATGAATAAAGACGATTTTTTTTTTTACTTCTAGGAGCCAGTAGTCTTGTGTGAGGGAGGAGAAGAAAATCAGTAATTATGATAAATCATTGTGTGTATTATGATGACATTTTTAGGAAGGCAGAGAAGGAAAAATAGGGATAACCAAATCGTTTGGTGAAGGCGAGCACACACTCCAAGGAAGGCATTTTGCTGAAGGTGCTTCTCAGTAAAAATGTAGGTGTTTTCAAAGAGAAGATGAAAGCAAATTTTCCAGGCAATGGAATAATGTGAACAAAGGCACAGAATATGAAACGGCTGGGTACATTTAGCGGAGGTCACATGTGTATGGACCTGCTGCATGTAATTCACTGTCATTGAAGGGAATTCAGGAATTTGATTGTATATTATCTTGATTATAAATTTGGAAAGTTTTTATTCTATTCTGAAAGAAATTGGAGGCCTAGAAAGGATTTTAAGGCAGACAAGGGACAGAAATATATTTATTTATGAGAAATTACACAGCTTCAGTGACTAGGTTGGAAAAGGGTAAGAATTAATTCAGAGAGACCAGTTGTGAAGGTATTATATCCAAGTAAGAAGTTATTGAGGCTTCAAATGAAGACTGGAAACACACAGAAAAGAGATCAATATGAGATAAGGAAAAAATGTTGTGATCCAGTAGGTCCCAGACATGATAAGTAATGGAGACCAGAAGTAAAGGATGTCATATTCCCACCCTCTTGCTCAGACAACTGCAAGAAGAAGACAGCTATTTACCAAGATGGAGAGGTCAAAATGAAATTGCAAGATGTAGGGAGAATCTAGAGATTCACTTGCCAGAACTATACTTGAATATATAATTGTGAACATTAGAATGTGGTACTGAAAGAAGATAAGGATGGAGAATCACTGGTAAGTGGGTTTGGGCGCTTGTTAAATTTATAGACTGTGATTAGATGGCCTGGATTGCAATTCTAGAAAGGGAATGGAAGTACACCAAATATTGTATCCTGTAGGAAATACCACCAACATTAAAGGTAGTAGCAGAAAAAGGGAATAGCAAAGAAGTAGCATGAGAAAGAATGGCAAGTAAGGTGGAAGAAAATGATGAGAGGATCATATGGAAGTCAAGAGAAAAATGTGCTTTAGAAAGATTTTCAGGATTAAATTCTGCAGAGAAAGTATAGAACAATACAGGGACATTATAGAACAGAAAAGTTGAAAATTGTCTACTTCTACTGAAGATAAGGAGCTGATTTGAAATCTTGCATTTATATGACAATTTGTGTAGCTGGCCATCAAAAGGTGCTAATTTAATGAGAGGAGAAGGAAATGAAACTTGTCATTGCTTTTTTACACTTATAAAGAAAAACAAATTTATTCAGATACAATTGTTTAATATGAATTTACAAAATTATATCAATACATATATTGTCAGTCGGCCTATTACATGCTTAACTCTTCCATGTGAATGATTTATAGACCCTGTTAATCCTACATATCAGAAAGAGTGAATATCAGGTATGTTAATTTTCCATAAATTCCCCAGATATATATGGGGCACAAATTTATTTTCATCACCCTCCTGTTAAAACATTCACATCAATGTGTTTTTTATTCAATCATCATTTAAGTTTAAAATAATCCTTCTACTAGAGAATTTATTTATTTTTGCCTTGGGATAACTGTAGAAGCTTCAATTCATCAATGTTTTAATTTATGTGGGAAAATATAAAGTATTCATTTCTAGTCACTGAAATTCTAGCGATTTTCAAGTTATAAATAGACTAGGTCCCCCACATTAATATGTGTTAGAGTTCCGACCTATTTTTCCACATGTATACACACGAAATATGATAGATGGTTTTTAGCTCTTGAAACTAGCTCACACAATGCCTGTGAATGACACTGAGTAAATGCACATAGTTAACATTTGTTGATTCTTAGCATGTTAAGTGCTTTACAAACATGAACTACTTTAATCTTAATAACAATTAAATAGCATGAATACTATCGTTCCTACTTTATTGATGTATAATAAAAAATGTGCCAAGGGCACACAGCTTCCAAGATATCGACCTACAACTAGGTCACTAAAACATGTATCTTGTTCCTAAGCATATATCCTATTGTCATATAAAACCTTTTGATATGGACAAATTTTTAGAAAGTACAAAAGAATTAAAAGTATAAGCAATCCCCCATGTAGCTATCATTCAGCTCTTCTCTTGACCAATGTTGTTCCATCTATATCTGCACTACATTCCCTCCCGCCTTCACCTCCATTGTATTATTTTGAGGCATTCCACAGAGCATATGGTTGGTTTCATCTTGGTATTTCACTATATCTCTAAAATATATTGGCTTTATATTTAACATAGTTACACTAGTATTATGATACTTAACTGAAAGTAGTGATTACTTAATATCTTCATATACCTGGTAGTATTTAAATTTCCCCTATTATCTTACACAAAATTCAGAGATGATTTGCTGAAACAGAGATTCAAACAAGATCCACTTACTGCCTGTGGTTGATATATGTCTTTCAATTTTTACACCTAACAATGCCCTCCTACATGCACATGCTATTTTTTTTTCTTACCATTTTTCTTTTCACTGAACTGGAGTGTGGAGTTTCTAAACTGTAGATTTTCCTGAATACACAGAATTATTTTAACAAGTTCTTCTGTCCACAGTATTTCTGGTAAACTGGTAACTGATTCCAGAGGCTTCAAAAATTCCTACTTATACTTCTATGGTACTTGATAATTTGGCTAAACGTGTTTTAATGCATAATAGAGGATTGGTAAAAGATGAGGTATCATTTATTTGGGATATAAGTTCAGCTGCATGTATAGCTGTGATCCAAAATAATTAATTTTTCAAATATGTATCTCTCATTGATATAAATCTGGAGATAGAAAGCACACAGAGAATAATGATTCTGTTCCACAAGGTAATCCAAAGATCCACATTATAGCAGTTTTGTTCTCTGCCATCCTTCAGTTGTTTCTCTTCTCTGTTTGAACCATTATGACTCAACATTAGGTTCTGATTGCTATCAGAGAAAAAAAGGCTGGAAAGAGAAAGTAAGGTTTCCTGTAAGAAATCAAGATATCACCCATGGCACTTCAATACAGCTATAATTAGTCATATGAAAATACATAGCTGCAACTGAAGGAGAACAGGTGGTACTGGCCTTTGCCCAGCTAAACATTTTCTTACTAGAAAGAAGAGTACAGAACATCTATTAGGGAATTAAATAACAATGTATATCATGTATGCTAAAGCTCTAAGCAGTTGAAGTCTATAACAGTGGACATGAACTATCATGATTTCATTAATCATCAGAGCCAATCTCTCATGATGCCACAAGTAAAAAAGAATATTGGGCCAGACAATCCATTATTGGAAGCTAACTGCAGAGGCTAGCCAAGGTGGTGGTATACATTAGGCAGGAATTAAACTTCTGGACTTTGGAAGTTACACAAGAATGAGAGCACAGTATATTACAGAATACAGTATTGCAAGAATTGTATAGCAGATACTATTTTTTATATGTTGTGTGAGTACGTTATAAATTTTATCTATCTACTCTCTTTTTATGTGCTATGTGTAAGTATATCTATATGTATACATTATCTCTATCTATCATCTATCTATCATCTATCTATCTATCTATCTATCTATCATCTATCTATCTATCATCTATCTATCTATAACTATTATCTCTTTCTCAATTCTTATCTCTAATTTTGTTATTTTTGCTCCTCTCAAAACACAGGGCTTTCCTGTCTCTAAGAGGTTTCAGATGGATCGGTGATGTGTTTCAGATGTTGTAGAGATGATTTACGTTTATTTTCCATTTGCCTTTTATTTATTAGAAAACATTAAAATGTTAAAATCAAACATTCTTTCAAAGATAAGATTGCTCCAGGATTACTTCTCCACACCTTTGATCTTCATATATTACTATTTTATTTGCTAGGTGAAGGAGTCATAGGGAAAGTTCCTGGGGTAAAGGGGCAGGTAAGTATATTCTGAAAATAGATATTAAGAAATTAACACTTACCTGAGTGATAAATTCAGCTCACATTTTGTTGAATACTGCTCGCTGCTGCCATGAGGTGCTGAGGTGCAGATTTCACATGTATCAACATGTTTTTTGAGGTTTTTATCATTAATCTTCCTTTACATTATGAAAGCTGTTAGAGAGAAAGATAGTATCTCTTCTTTCTATATTATGCAATGAAGTGATATACCATACTAGATTCTTAATGTGCCAAGTTGTGTTGCATTTTAAATCTACTTAAAATATACACAGCCCTAAAAACAAACAAAAAAAGAACAAAAATAAAATAAAATATACATAGCCCTTGTTGTACCATGGAGCATTTTGTTACTTGAATATAAATTCCATGACTCTCCTAAAGAGTTTCACAAAGTGTTTGTACTCTGCCTGAAGTCATAATACATGCATTACATATATAATAGCTTAGTAAATTAAACTTAGAAAATTCTGGGTCAGTGTAATTTACATTTATTTATTTAGGATATATCATCATTTTTCATAAGTATTATTAATATGTATCTTTAATAGACCTTCTAAGCCACTAAGTTAGAGACTGTATATTTCCAGAAATTATTTGTCCATTGAATTTTTTTTCTAGCAAAAGATACTACTTTCTGTGGACTTGAAAGAATACATATCCATAACATCCATGTGTGTGTGTTTGTGTGTGTGTTTATATACATATATATATAAACACATATATTCATATATATATGTTTTATAATCATATACAGGAGATTTACACTTTATCATCATTTAGTAGTTAGTTCAGTGCATTTGGGTGATAAGACTTAAGACTATTGCAAAGAAAGTAAATAGAAGAATGCAGGTTATATATATATATATATAATATATTATATATAATATATATATGTATATATAATATATTATATATAAATATTATATATGTTATATATATGTTATATGTTATATATAACATATATATAATATATATATTATATATATATGTTATATATATTAAATATTATATATATTATATATAATATATATATGTGTATATAATATATTATATATAAATATTATATATGTATATATGTATATATACATATGTATATTTATATATTTATATGAGGGGCATCTGGGTGGCTCAGTCAGTTGAGCATCTGACCGGCTCACATCATGATCTCACAGCTTGTGAGTTCAAGCCCTGCGTCAGGCTCTGTGATGACAGCTCAGAGCCTGGAGCCTGCTTCAGATTCTGTGTCCCTTTCTTGCTCTGCTCCTGCTGTCATAGAGTCTAAGTCTAAATTTCTTTTTTGGACAGCAAAAGAGCAGACGTTAAAGAGCAGACGCAGGATTAAAGCAAGAGATGGCTAATGTCCGAGAAAAGACAAGAGCCCTGAATAAGGGTCCTTGCCCCATGTTTATTAGAATCAGAAGACTTACAAACATGGCAATAGATGTGCACAAAGGGACAATGAATCTGTGAACATTAACTTGTGGACATGAGGGAAAGGGGGTCTCGAAGATATTCGGGGTTAGGGGGTTGGATTAATACAAAACAAAATCTGGGTGCTGGGTGGTTGGGAGGAGGGTTGTTTACAGCAGACGTGAGGCAGCAGCTCTGTTTATCTTAGCTAGCCTCAGGAATGAGACAGGTAGGGGAAATATCCACAGGGTTGACAAGATACCTTTTCTTTTGTTAACTATCTCTGCTCTGGTCTGCTTTGCCTGCAACGCAGCTCGTTCATAGTCCAATTCACCAATTTACCCAACCTTCCCCCTGCCCTCGTGAAAGCAGCTTTTCTGCTATAGTACTAAATTGGGGATGCTTTCACCCTGTATATCTAATCTTGTTTATTTCATATACGTATGTATTGGGCACCTTTGTGCCATTCCTATTTCAGTTGTTTGCCTCTCCCTCTCTATTTTGGGGGCTCTGAAATTCCTCCCTGTTTTGGGGTGCTTTTGCACCCCCCTATTCCTGGCATCTTTGTGCATCTGTATTCTCGGGGTATCACTACACCCCCCTATTCTTGGAGTGCCAATCTGGTTTACCCAAGCTTGAGTGTGAGCATTTTGTGACTTTGTATTTCTTTATGCCTTGTTAACCCACTGGTGTAACCCCAGGGGATTCCTAAGTTTATCCCCCAACCACTCCCCTGCTCATGTTCTGTCTGTCTGTCTGTCTGTCTCTCTCTCTCTCAAGAATAAATAAACCTTAAAAAATAAAAATTAAAAAAAATATATATACATATGAAAAAATATGGAAAGCAAACTATATCACACAATGACTGGTAGCTTGTCATGGGAAACAAATTCTCGTTATTTCTGACATGCAAAGTTTATGTCATGTGTACATAGCCCTTAGCCCACTGGGCTGGACCAACATAACTTTACAATTTTTAAGGCATTTAAAGACAACATTCCTGTGTGATTCAATTTGCATAATCAACTGTGATTAGCACCGTGTCTTGAACATAGAGTTCTGCAAATGTATTTACTATCGCATTGAAACATAGATTTCCAAGTGCTTTGGAAGAAAACATAGTGCAAATTTTGTCTTTATTGAACTTGATTTCATGAAAAGATTGGGTGTATAAAATATTCTATTGCTTAGCCAACTGTTCTGGAAGAGACTCCTTGAGAAATTACCTTTCCTTGGATATATTAGTTCTTCTTTGTGCCTGAGGAGAGGCAATTTACCTTTCAAGTATGAAGAACTTGCTTTGAGAAAGTATTTTACTCATTTTGACTCTCTGGAAGATTGGGCCAGATTTAAGGAAATTACGTTTTATTTTTAGCAGATGAAGGTCAAATGGGACCAACAGCACATGGCTCTTTCAAGGATTACTTGTTTTATCTAATTCATCCTACATCATGTGCAATTCCTGTATCCCTGTCTTGACATATAACCTTAAAATAATCCCAAGTCTTTAGCCTGTTATTTGGACTGAATATTTATGGAAAAATAGTTGGGAATCCATTTCCATCACATCTAGTCACTCACCATATAAATTCAAAAATGTATGTCATTTTTACATATTTCACAGTTATAAAGTAGTTCCACAAACATCTGATTTAAAATTTAAGATAGTTTTCCGACATGAGATTAATTAGAGAATTAGTGATTTTTTTCAAGGTCATCTAAAAGTCAGAGTCATGTTTTGAAATCAGGACTTTGAACTCCAGATTTGTGTTGTTTCTACAGCATTACAGAGCATTGAATGCATGTACTGGAGTTAGAAGAAGCGAGAAATAGAAGGAAAAATTGCAATTAATTGAATTGCTTCAAGTTTATTAATTGGACAATCTTAAAACAGTTTAAAATTGGAAGCTATAGTTCATGAATATTATGATGAGGTAAATATTTATTTTCAGTTGTGCTGAAATCTGTGTTTACCCATGCAAACAGAGAAGCTGTCTTCCTTACTAATGTATTATAATTTTTCTTTGCTGTAAACTTTTATACATTCCCTTGGATATTTGGTCAATCAAGTCAAATCAATGGTATAAGGGAATTCACTGTTGGGAAAACAACATATCATTACTTTTGCTTAATTTTGTTTTCAACAAACTATATTTTAGACCAGTTTTAGGTTTACATCATTACACTTTTAAAACTAATAAAAATTGCATTAATAAGGGATCTAAAATTATTTGGTTGGTCTTGAGATTTGGATTGGTGATTCAGAACCCAGAGAGGAACCAATTGCTGTAACATATGCATGTACCGTCACCACACCATTCATTCTCACCCATGTTTTGCATTTGATGTATGCCACATAAATGTGGTCACAAAAATATTTGGTAATAAATCATCAGCCTCACTACATGATCATAGACTAGAGTTGACCCTTGACAACATGGGGGTTAGGGACATCAATCCCCATGCAGCTGAAAATAACATTTGACCCCCTCCCCGAAATTTAGCCTACTATTGGTCAGAAGTCTTACTGATACCATAGTCAATTGACACATATTTTATATGTTATACGTACCGTATACCGTATAGTATAAAGTAAGCTCAAGAAAAAATTATTATTAAGAAAATCATAAGGGGAGCACCCGGTGGCTCAGCTGATTAAACGTCCAGCTTATCTCATTTCATAATCTCACAGTTAGTGGGTTCGAGCCCTGTGTTGGGCTCTGTGATGACAGCACAGAGCCTGGAACCTGCTTCAAGTTCTGTGTTTCCCTCTCTCTCTGCCCCTCCCCTGCTCAGGCGCTCACTTGCTCTCTCTCTCTCTCTCTCTCTCTCTCTCTCTGTCTCTAAAAGAGTGTAAAACATTAAAAAAATTACATGTAAGAGAAAATATATTGATAGAATATACTGTATTTATTGAAAAAAATCCATGCATAAGTGAAACCACACAGTTCAAACTGGTGTTGTTCAAGGGTCCACTGTTCTTATAATTCAATATTGTTGCATGTCATGTCTTTTCCACACTATTCCTGGAAGTGTGGTCAACAGTATGCTGGAGGAAGGAGATGATTTTTTTTTTTGTACACACACACACACGTGTGTGTGTGTGTGTGTGTGTGTGTGTGTGTGTGTGTATCTAGATTTCTCCTGTTCAGTTAATTAGTAAAAAATAGAGATGACTTTGAAAAAAGAAAGGAAATTTTATTCTGAGGATTCTAAAGAAAACAGTTCACATTCATGCATGGTTTAGTATTTTTTTTAATTTCATTAGCAACATAAGTTTGGTTTTCTTATCTGAAAATGATCAAACCATGCTTTAACTGAAAAAAAAATCTGGTTTAGAGCTATGAATATTAATTGATCTATACCTTATGGCTTTTAATAGGTAGATTATTTATTTCTTAAAAAAATAAAATAACTTTCTATGGAATGTTAAATGCAGTGACATTTTAAAATATAATTAACTAGGAGCTCCTGGTTGGCTCAGTCAGTTGGGCATCCGACTTTGGTTCATGTCATGCACTTGTAGTTCATGAATTCAAGCCCCGTGTAGGGTTCTGTGCTGAAGCTCAGAGCCTGGAGCCGGCTTCAGATTCTGTGTCTCCCTCTCTCTCTGCCCCTTCCCCACTAGAACTCTGTCTCTCTGTCAAAAATAAATAAACCTTAAAAAATTAAATAAATAAATAAATAAATAAATAAATAAAATAGAATTAACTAATGTAGGCAAACCCCAACAAAGAAATAAATCCAGGGAGAACTTATGAGTCAAGAAATAAGAGTTTTGGGACAGTCTGCGTGGCTCAGTCGGTGGAGCATAGGACTTCAGCTCAGGTCATGATCTCGCAGTTCACAGTTCGAGCTCCACATCAGGCTCTGTGCTGACAGCTCAGGGACTGGAGCCTGCTTCAGATTCTGTGTGTGTCTCTCTCTCTGCACCAGCAACCCCACTGCCTCATTCATGCTTGCTCTCTCTCGCAAAAATAAATAACGTTAAAAAAATGTTTTAAAAAATTAGAAATAAGAGTTCTCATGGAAACAGTTGGATAGAGAGGGATAGCCTCCATCCTTACCAGAGAAGGAAAAGTTGTATACGATAAAAATGCGATAGAACTCTTAAAAGTACAGTCTGATTATGACTTTTGAACTATGTCACAATTATACTTGTGCTATGATATAAATAATCAAATTTTTATCATGATGAATGAAGACAATTGTTAACTCTCTGTTATGACTGAATTGAACATATTTAGTCACCATATCTCAAAACATATCAAAATATCTATGTTAATACTATCAGTCATTTTCTCATTTTCTGTACTTCAAGTTTTCACAGCCTGAAATCTACATTTCCCAAGCTCCCTTGTCGTGAGGGTTCTTCTCACAGCAGGACACCCACAGTCATTATTATGAGAGCTGGAAACTGGGATTTAAAGGAAAGCCATTATTCTCAGGTGATAGCTACAGACAGGTATGTGGACTACAGAGATATCCATTGTTGGGTTTTGTTAAAGTGCCTTTCTGTGGATTATCCACCATGGTGCTGCAGATAAATGTGATCATTGACAGAAACTTCCAGAGACTTTCTAACCTTCATCATCCAGCCTTCTCAGCCGTGCTGTATGTGTCTCATTTTCTTACCAGCTGAGATCCTAAAGTTGGCTTATATTTTTGTGTCTGTCCTGAATGATTCATATCCCTTGTAGCCATTTGTGTTGTGTCTATCTGAGCCTCTGCTTAGAAACCAATGAGTCAGTGTTTGAGGATTGGGGACATTTTTGGTAAAACAAACAAAAACAGCAAGTTTTCTCTCTATTATTCATAAGGTAAGGGTAATATAAACAAAGTTTAAAATGTGACCTTTATTCTGATAAAATAAAATATTCCATAAGTTCCAAAATAGAGGAAAATTTGTTTTGTATAAATTCAATTTTAAAGACCATTCAGTTAAGTTTATAATAACTAAAGGATATGATGAGCTCCCATAAGAATACAATCGTGAGGGGCGCCTGGGTGGCGCAGTCGGTTAAGCGTCTGACTTCAGCCAGGTCACGATCTTGCGGTCTGTGAGTTCGAGCCCCGCATCAGGCTCTGGGCTGATGGCTCAGAGCCTGGAGCCTGTTTCCGATTCTGTGTCTCTCTCTCTCTCTGCCCCTCCCCCATTCATGCTCTGTCTCTCTCTGTCCCAAAAATAAATAAACGTTGAAAAAAAATTAAAAAAAAAAAAGAATACAATCGTGAGAACTGGATTCCTCAGTTTGAGAGGTTGAAAACTAAGACTAGACACAGTGAAAATCTCAAATAAAAAGAAATTGAAAATGGCTTAATTCAAGTAAATTTCAACTTTGTTTTTATTTTTATTATCATTTTTTAATGTTTATTTTCAAGGGAGAGAGAGCACAAGCACTGGAGGTGCAGAGAGAGAGGGAGACACAGAATCCGAAGCAGGGTCCAGGCTCTGGGGTGTCAGAACAGAGCCCAACGTGGGGCTAGAACTCACAAAACACGAGATCATGACCTGAGCTAAAGCCTGACACTGCATTGACTGAGACACCCAGGCACGCCTCAACTTTCTTTTTAAATCAAACTCCAGATTATCAGAGCAAGGAGAGCACTTTGCAAAACATGCAAGGTTTAAGTTTAGGACAGATACAGCCATGTTCATGCACATGCAGACATATATACTGTTTAAGCACATTTCTACAAAGTGAAATGTGGCACACAGGAAGTAAAATGATATATGCAAAATAATTATGCATCTTGAGAAATGACAGAGCTATAGAGTTAGGAGTGAGAGCCGGAATAATCCTAATCTTTAAAGAGAGCCTTAATTAAATTGTGGTTGCATGGCTTTTCCACAACAAACCACAATCGAAATAGTATACAGTCTTTCAATAATAGTTTGAGGTATTGTATCATTTTCCTATTTAATTATATCTACATGCTGACATATTGCACAGTCCCTTCTTCAGCAGTTTAAAAACAATTGAGTTTAGCAGCTATTTAGTAAGCATGATTAGTTTGAGAAGGGATCCCCTTGATGCTGTTAATTGTAATATTGCACATTGGTGAACTGCTTCATAAATTTAAAAATTGATTTTAACATTTCCCCTAGCACTAAAATTTAGCTCGAGGGATGACAGTCACATCTTTCCAATAGCCAATTGGTGAGAAACTCAATTCTAAGTTAGATTGACCTTGGAATTGACCTAATTACATTTGAGCCTTTTTGCATTTTAAAATTCAATTTTAGGATTACATCAGCCCCCCCCCCCCCTTTTTTTTTTTCTTTCCCATTTCCCTCCAGTATCCTTTCTACTGCGCTGGATTCCTTTTCACAACTTTTTTTTTTTTTTTCTGTCCTTCTTTTGTCTTTCTGTGGTCATTCTTAGTGTCTGTCATTGGTTTCTCTTGTGTTTACCCATATATTTGGGGAACTTACTGGGTTACTGATTTCGTTTACTCGTTTTCTTTTCCCACTTTATAAACTTTCCCTTTGTGACTTTTACCACGACTAGAGTTTCAATATCACTGCTATGTACCCTGTGCTTGTAATAGGTTGAATAATGGCCATCCACAGACAAAAAAAAATTCGAATTGTGGGAATATATGTTACCTTATTAGGAAAAAAAGTGAAAATGAAATGAAAGTACTTTGTCTAATCTCCATGGTCCCTAATGCCGTCAGAAGTGTTCTCGTAAGACAGGAGCAAATGGAGATAGCACATACTTTATTCTGAAGATTTAGAAATATTAGGGTTTCTTTTTTTATGAAATTTATTGTGAAATTGGTTTCCATACAACACCCAGTGCTCATCCCAACAGGTGCCCTCCTCTAATAAAATACTTTTTATTCTCTTATGTCTCTTTCCTTTGATTAAACTTTTCTCCCATAACTGGAATAATTTTACGCACTTCCTCTGCTTGACGAACTTCTCCTTATCCCTCGAGGCCCAACTACAAAATCATCTTGTCTATATGAATTCACCTCATCCTGTGGAACAATTTGTTGCTCACAGCCTGCGGTAAGCTCTTATATTCTTGTTCTGTACTTTTCTTTAGGGCAGGAAGTATGCTTTATGTATTCATTTTTATATTTTCAGTACTTGTGTTTATTACATAGTAGGCAGCTAAAAGCAGAGTTACATGTAACTGTGTGCTGGTACATGTTTAACATCTAAAATACAAATACAAATAATAAAAATAAAAATAAAAATAAAACTGTAGAGTTTCTGTTTGCTATGATGTAAATCTTCTCACCATGGGCAATTTCCTGCTACAACATGGCATTGCTGAAAGTGACAGTGGAGTAGTGTGGTTGCCCAACAGTACCCCTGTGTATGTTACTTCTGTGTGTATATAAAGTAGATGTAAATAACCATGAACAAAAATAAGGGGTACCTGGGTGTCTCAGTAGGTTAAGCATCCGACTCTTGATATCAGCTCAGGTCATGATCTCGTGGTTCGGGAGGTCAAACCCCACACTGGGCTTTGTGCTGACAGTGTGGGGCCTGCTTGGAATTCTCTCTCTCTCTCTCTCTCTACCTATCTCTCTCTCTCCCTCTCTCTGCCCCTCTTCCTCTCTCCCTTGCTCTCAAAATAAATAAATTTAAATTTAAATATATATTAAATATATATTTATGCATAATACATTTATTATGTATATAATAAAATAATACATAAACAGAGCATAAAAACCAATTAGGAAGTTATGAGTTTTGGGAATGTATTTCACTTCTAAATGTTATCTGATCACTGGCAAATTTATGTAATTAATCTTTAATAGCAGATGTGTTTTGCAACCAGCAAGCAAAATTCCTGAAAAATCATGATCAGCTCTTGTGAACGAGGATGAGCTGGTTTCAGCATGCCATTGATTTTCTGATATAATACTTTTGTTGAGTAAATGTAAAGCCATATTTAGAAAAAAAAATCCTAAGAATCATATCCAATCCATTTAATCAATAAGTACACGTCTAGTGTTTGTAGTATTTCAAACGATATTATATTTTTGGCAGAAAAGTAAATAGAAGCAATAAAATACATATTTTTTGGAAAGAATGAGAATGCATAAAATATGTAATAAATATAGCAAACATTTTTCAATGAAAATACCTTTAAAATCTATAAAAAGTCTTTATACTGGAAATAAGATGCAAATAAAAATTTGACAGAATCCTTCAAGTCATTCTACAAAACCAACCACATCCCAGAATATTTTCTCTTTTGATGTTATATAATCCTTTTTAAAAAATGTATATAATTTATTGTCAAGTTGGCTAACACACAGTTCAGTGTGCTCTTGGCTTTGGGAGTAGATACCCATTATCACTTACATACAACACCCACTGCTCATCCCAACATGTGCCCTGCTCAATGCCCATCACCCACTTTCCTCTCTCCCTCACCGCCCCCGCCCCATCAACCCTCAGTTTGTTTTCTGTATTTAAGAGTCTCTTATGGCTTGCCTCCCTCCCTCTCTGTTTGAAACTATTTTTTCCCCTTCCCTTCTCCCATGGTCTTCTGTTAAGTTTTTCATACTCCATATATGGGTGAAAACATATGATATCTGTCTTTCTCTGACTGATTTATTTCACTTAGTATAATACCCTCCAGTCCCATTCACGTTGTTGCAAATGGCAAGATTTCATTCTTTCTCATTGCCAAGTAGGATTCCATTGTATATAAAATAATCTGCTGCGTATAATACACAATTAATGTATAGATTAATTCCTCAATTCGTAATGAGACACTATTAACTTTGGACTAGAATGTTAAAACAACAAAACAAAAGAAAACAAAACAAAATGCCCTGGCATTTACCCTGCCGTGTGTGGCAACAACGTGGAACAATTTTAACTTTTGTTTCATGCTATAATACTTCTAGATGGATTCGCCTTAATGAATGCAAATGTGAATTTGTATTTCCTTAATTACTAATCATGTAAAGCATCTGTTCATGAAACCATTTGTCCTCATGGATATATGTTATTGGATACCCTTAGGGGAGTCTGCTCAAATCTCTTCTTCATTTTTAAATTATTTTTTATTTATTATTAAATCTTGAATTCATTATATATTCTGGACACAATTCTTTTTTTTAACTTTATTTTATCTTATTTTATTTTAATATATGAAATTTATTGTCAAATTGGTTTCCATACAACACCCAGTGCTCATCCCAAAAGGTGCCCTCCTCAATACCCATCACCCACCCTCCCCTCCCTCCCACCCCCCATCAACCCTCAGTTTGTTCTCAGTTTTTAACAGTCTCTTATGCTTTGGCTCTCTCCCACTCTAACCTCCTTTTTTTTTTCCCTTCCCCTCCCCCATGGGTTTCTGTTAAGTTTCTCAGGATCCACATAAGAGTGAAAACATATGGTAACTGTCTTTCTCTGTATGGCTTATTTCACTTAGCATCACACTCTCCAGTTCCATCCACATTGCTACAAAGGGCCATATTTCATTCTTTATCATTGCCACATAGTATTCCATTGTGTATATAAATCACAATTTCTTTACCCATTCATCAGTTGATGGACATTTAGGCTCTTTCCACAATTTGGCTATTGTTGAGAGTGCTGCTATAAACATTGGGGTACAAGTGCCCCTATGCATCAGTACTCCTGTATCCCTTGGGTAAATTCCTAGCAGTGCTACTGCTGGGTCATAGGGTAGGTCTATTTTTAATTTTTTGAGGAATCTCCACACTGTTTTCCAGAGCGGCTGCACCAGTTTGCGTTCCCACCAACAGTGCAAGAGGGTTCCCGTTTCTCCACATCCTCTCCGGCATCTATAGTCTCCTCATTTGTTCATTTGGGCCACTCTGACTGGCGTGAGGTGATATCTGAGTGTGGTTTTGATTTGTATTTCCCCAGTGAGGAGTGATGTTGAGCACCTTTTCATGTGCCTGTTGGCCATCTGGATGTCTTCTTTAGAGAAGTGTCTATTCATGTTTTCTGCCCATTTCTTCACTGGGTTATTTGTTTTTCGGGTGTGGAGTTTGGTGAGCTCTTTATAGATTTTGGATACTAGCCCTTTTGGACACAATTCTTTTATTAGCTATATGTTTTAGAATTTTTTTTTTAAATTTTTTTTTTCAACGTTTATTTATTTTGGGGACAGAGAGAGACAGAGCATGAACGGGGGAGGGGCAGAGAGAGAAGGTGACACAGAATCAGAAACAGGTTCCAGGCTCTGAGCCATCAGCCCAGAGCCCGACGCGGGGCTCGAACTCCTGGACCGCGAGATTGTGACCTGGCTGAAGTCGGACGCCTAACCGACTGCGCCACCCAGGCGCCCCTAGAATTTTTTTTTTTTTTTTACTCTGTCTTGCCCTTTAATTCTCTTAACAATGTCTTCTGAATATCAGGAGATTTTAATTTGGATTAAAGTTCATCTATGGATTAAAAAAATAAATGATTATGTTTTTTTATTATTCTAAGAAATATTTGTCTAAGTGAAGATCATAACTGTTTTCTTTTAGAAATTTCATGGATTTAAGTTTCTAATCTATGCCAAATTATTTTTACATAAACTTTATGACATTCCATATAAAATGTACATATATAAACACATATATATACACATTTTCTTTATTCATTCATCAGTTGATGGACATTTGGGCTCTTTTCATAATTTGGCTATTGTAAAAGTGCTGCTATAAACTTTGGAGTACACGTACCCTTATGAATCAGCACTCCTCTATCCTTTGGATAAATACCTAGGAGTGTTATTGCTGGGTCGTAGGGTAATTCTATTTTTAATTTTTTGAGGAAACTTCACACTGTTTTCCAGAGTGGCTGTACCAGTTTGCATTCCCACCAACAGTGTAAGAGGGTTCCCGTTTCTCCACATCCTTGTGAATATCTGTTGTTTCCTGAGTTGTTAATGGTAGCCACTCTGACTGATATGAGGTGGTCTCTCAATGTGGTTTTGATTTGTAATTCTACGATGATGAGCAATGTTGAGCATCTTTTCATGTGTCTGTTGGCCATCTAAATGTCTTCTTTGGAAATGTGTCTATTCCTGTTTTCTGCCCATCTCTTCACTGGATTGTTTTTCACGTGGTGAGTTTGATAAGTTCTTAATAGATTTTGGATACTAACTCTTTACTCGATATGTCATTTGCAAATATATTCTCCCACTCCATTGGTTGCTTTTTAGTTTTGTTGATTGTTTCCTTTGAAGTGCAAAAGTTTTTATTTTGATGAGGCTCCGATAGTTCATTTTTGCTTTTATTTTCCTGGCTTTTGGAGACCTGTCGAGTAAGAAGTTGCTCTAGCCGAGGTGAAAGAGGTTGTTGATATTACATAATCTTTGAATGTCTTTGACTCCATTTATAATATTAATATGAATTATTTCCAATATATTTATATTTTTAAAGTGAATTACAAATTAAAAATTATTAAAATACTTTTAAATTAATCAGTTAATTTTTAAATTTTTATTTTATTTTTATTTTATTTTACTATATCTTTTTTTAAATTTTTTTACATTGATTTATTTTTGAGAAACAGAGTGAGACAAAGTGTGAGAGGGAGAGGGGCAGAGAGAGAAGGAGACACAGAATCTGAAGCAGGCTCCAGGCTCTGAGCAAGCAGTCAGCACAGAGCCTGATGCAGGGCTCGAATTCACAAACTGTGAGATCATGACCTGAGCCGAACTCGGAGGCTCAACCGACTGAGCCACCCAGTGCCCCAATTTTACTATATCTTTAAAATTTTTAATGCTTATTTATTTTTGGGAGAGAGCGAGCGAGAGAGAGAGAAAGAGAGAGAGAGAGAGAGAGAGGGAATGAGTTGGGGAGGGGCAGACACAGAGGGAGACACAGCATCTGAAGCAGGCTCCAGACTCCGAGCTGTTAGCACAGAGTCTGATGTGGGGCTCCAACTCATGAACTGCGAGATCCTGACCTGAGCTGAAATTGGACGCTCAACCGACTGAGCCACCTTATTTTATCATATCGTATTTATTTATTATTTTAATCCCACTATAGTGAATATGCAGTGTTATATTATTTTCAGGTGTAAATATAGTGATTCAATAATTCTATACATTACTCAGTGCCCATCATAAGGATACTCTTAATTCCCTTCACCTATTTCACCATCACACTGACCTCCCTTATGGTAACCATCAGTTTGTTCTCTGTAGCTAAGTGTTTTTGTTTTTGGTTTTGTTTTGTTTTGTTTTGTTTTTTTGGTTTGTCTCCTTTTTCTTTCTTCATTTGCTTTGTTTCTTAAATTTCATATGTGAGTGAGTAGAATAGTACAGTATAGTACTGTACAAATAGTGTTTGTCTTTGACTGACTTATTTTACTTAGCATTATGCTCTCTAGATCCATCCACATTGTTGCTAATGGCAAGATCTCAATCTTTTTATGGCTAATATTCCAGTGTGTGTGTGTGTGTGTGTGTGTGTGTGTGTGTGTGTTTGGTAACTGAATGTATCAATGATGTGTGTTAAAAATATTATCCTTTCTCCATTAATTTTTAACTGGCCATAAATATGTGCTTCTATTTCTTGACTCCTTAAGTCATTTATTTATCTCTGTATCCCCCATATGTCATGCTATCTGGGATAATGTATCTTCATAGGAAAAGTTGAAATCAGGTAGTATGGGTTCTTCACTTCCCATTTTCAAAATTATTTTATTGTTATTCTAAGTCCTTTGCTTTGTGATATGAACTTTAGCACCATTGGGCAATTCCTACCAAAAAAAAAAAAACTTGCTGGGATTTTGATTGAGCCTGCATTGAATTTAAAGATCAACTTGGAGAGAATCTTTAAAAAAAATCTTTATTATACATGAACAGGTATACTTCACCATCAATTTAGCTATTTTTTTTTTGTTTTTTCACATCATGATTTTATTTTTTTTCACATCATAATTTCATACCTTACAACATAAAAAGTTTGCAAATGTTTTCTTAGATGTTTTCCCAAAGTAATTCATGTGTTTGATGCTATTGTAAATGGTGCCATTTTAAATTTCAGTGACATGCCACATAATGCAGTTTCAGGGCTCTTTTCTTCCAAAGAGTCATAGCTTTTTGAATTTAGTTCTGTTTCATTCCACTGGTGATATAAAAAAAAATCAACAATAGTAAACAAACAAAACAAAAAAAAATGAATGTATAGTTTACCTGGTTTGTTTTAATTTTTAGGATCAGGACAACAGCCTCTTTTTCCTTTCTAGATCATGACTTGAAGCAAATATATCACTTGCATACGATGTCAACATTTTAAAACTGACGATTGTAACAATATATTTTGCCACATAGCTCATTTCTCATTTCTTATTTGTCTAACATTTGGTCTCCTTCTGAAAATAAATTCTGACAATAAGCACTCACTAAAAATTTTTATTAATATTGTTATTGGTAAAAAGAGAAAGTTACTGAGAAGATAAAAAATAGATAATTTCAAGATGTTTTATCACACAATTGGTCTTGAGTATATTACATTGCATGTTGCTTGATTCATGTTATGTTTTTTATCCTTTTTATAATAGTCGTCATATTAAATGTCATCAAGATATAAACCATTCACTGTGCTAGTTTACCAATCGTAACTTCACTGAAGATGATTTTCCCAATGAGGATTTAAAAATATATTCAGGGTTACTGCTAAAATCCAAAACATGGTGTTGAGGAAAGGAATTCAGATAAGCAATTCAGACTCTAAATTCAATGATAATAGGGTTGCATTTCTTGGGTTGGATAAATAAATATTTGGAGGTAGATATCCTAAAACAAATACTTTCTAATTAGTAAATAACTCATGAAAGGAAACAGTGAAGAAACCTTTATATTGAATGAAACTAACTTTTCTTTGAAGTTGTTGATCATTCCTGTAATTTAGCACTTGCTGCAATGAATTATTTTTTGCAGGTTTTTAAAGTACCATATTCAGAAATTTACAGTATTGTTCTGTATATATATCAGTGAGACTATTATTAATATTAATTGTAGCATCCCATGATAGATCATTTTAGAATCATTCTCAAACTATTAAAAAATGATTAATGGTATTGCTGACTCGGGAACAAAAATGATGAAATACCAACTATACTAAATTCAGACTCTTGCAGGATTGCCGCCATATTCCGAGATTCAAATTTAAATGATTAAAGAAATCCCTAGGACATCTAGCTCCTATAGGAGACAGTGCTCGCAATATAAAACCTCACTTTCTTTTTGAGCACTCCCATCTAATAATCATGTCGGGGGTATCTATATGCGAAAAGAATTGGCGCCATTTTGTTTCCCGTTACTGATTTTAGTTGGTTAGGATTGTAAAACTGAAGACTGTTACACAGAAGATACTCACTGGGGTATAAAGATTTTATATTCAAAGTCTCTTTTAGTTGATTTCTCTCAGTCTTTCATAACCCACTTCTAGTTAATCAGTGATTTATGGCTACTTCATAATATATCTAAGTTATGATTGTTTATCAGGACCTCAATGGCCAGTCAAAGCCACAGTAGGTTTTTGCCCAAATTTCAACAAATGTCTGTAGCCTTTTGCTTCTATCCCAGTCCGGTTACGTTCTATTCTGTCCTTTTCCTCTCTTCCTTCTCTGCACTCCTCATTCCTACTCTCTCCTTGAAGCTAAACAGAGATTTATTTCATTCATTTTGTAAATCTTCAATGCATAGGGCAGTGCATTTCAAGCCTTGTATGTTCAATAAATATTTGTTGAAAAGAATAAATGAATTGGTTCTGGCAGAGGCTGACAAAAACAAACATGGAATGCAAAACACTCATCAAACTCCACCTCCTATTTATACTTTGACAACTGAGAGCCAGTCATCAATTATACCAATTACAAAACTAGTTCAGTTTCAGCAACTGCAGTCTTTGGTAAGAGATTGAATAAATGTGACAGTGAAAGATAAGTGACACATATTTCAAATATTGTAGAATGGCAATAGGTTATTTCCCTTCATTGGTCACAGCTATTCTACTGTATACCTACAATGTTGCCTTTACCATTCATGGTTTTATGTCAAATGGGATGGGGCCATTAATGGTAAGTCTCTTTACGAAGAGAGCTCTTAGTCTTTCTCAGCTGGTGTTTATTGAGAGAATTAAACCTTGAAATCCTAAAGCATCCATTGTATACAACAAATTCATTCCTCTCGTATACAGTGTGATATTAGTTATGAATCAGACATGGAAGAATTGAGAAAGTAGTCACTTAATTCATGATCTCTTTTCTGGGATTCAATTGAGAAACCCCAGTTGAGAAGACCAGATGGAAGTTATAAACTGTCATGTCACACCGTTTGTTGAAACCTACCAAGCAGGGGCGCCTGGGTGGTGCAGTCGGTTAAGTGTCTGACTTCAACTCAGGTCATGATCTCGCAGTCTGTGAGTTCGAGCCCCGCGTCGGGCTCTGGGCTGATGGCTCAAAGCCTGGAGCCTGTTTCCGATTCTGTGTCTCCCTCTCTCTCTGCCCCTCCCCCGTTCATGCTCTGTCTCTCTCTGTCCCAAAAATAAAAAAAAAAAAGAAGAAAAAAAAAAAAAGAAAAAGAAACCTACCAAGCAGATCCAGAGTATCAGTAGAGCTATATGAAAAAGTTCAACATAGGGTATAAGTTTCCAAGTAATTGGCATTTTATTGCAGAAAACCATTAAAATTTTTTTACATCTTCCTTTTATAGACTATTTTTTAAGTTAAATACATTGTTGTACTAAAAGAACCTAAGTATTTAACCCCCCTGTAGGCTTTCAGAAGTCTTGGCAATTTATACCGACCATGAAATTGCTCTCATGCATGAGAATTGCACTGATATGTATTTTCTGAATACCATTTTTATCACTGGGAATGGTATTCCTTAATTCACTTTTACAAATTTTCTCTTTTCTATGTGCCACTTTTTAACAAGTCTCTGGAGAAGACAAATGGTAAGTTTGGGTAGCTACCAAGTTGACCCCTGAAACTTTGTGTCATCAGGATTAAAAATTCCGCAGAAGGTTTTCAGTGATTATTTTAAAATAAGTAAACCAGTAAAATCCATGCTCTCTTATTACTTGTTACTTAAGCATTCTAGAATAAAAGGTTTAAAAGTGCATTTATGAATCTTCTTGAAAAAAAAAACCTATTTATTTGGAAACCAGAAAAGAAAGAAATCAACAATATATTTACCCGATGAAATACACCCCTCACGTAAAAACACATTCATATTTTCCTTTTCTCAGAATTTATCAGTTTTCAATAAATACACTATAATTAATAATAAATCACAATACAAAAATTTTGATTTTCCCGTAATGAATGTGCATGGCCAAAGAATAAATCAAAAGATTATTTTTTTAAATTTTAATAGACATGAAACATTTTAATGAACACA
This sequence comes from Prionailurus bengalensis, assembly GCF_016509475.1. NCBI lineage: Eukaryota > Metazoa > Chordata > Mammalia > Carnivora > Felidae > Prionailurus > Prionailurus bengalensis. Next base: position 182,872,477 of record NC_057344.1, on the reverse strand, counting down.
AATGCATGAGAACTAAGATCCTTAACTCAGCATGTAAATAGAAAGTAAATTAATTAGGCATGCAGCATATACTTACTAAGTGAAATTTCCCCCAATTACCAAATGTACCAGTCGTCATCCCTAAATTAAACTATTTCAGAAATTACGTGGTTTCTTTTTGTTTTGGTTTATCAGAACTCCAAGATGTCTTATCCAGTATATGACATATACCATTTCCAACCTAGAAGCTACATATTCTGTTTGCTCTCCTGCCTGTACCTGCTTTGATAAGAAGAAAATATTGATATTTCTCTTATCTACCACCTATTTCCAAATGCTTCTTATTTTGAGTTACCTCTTCTACTTTACCAACAAGGCCCAGATATTTCAAACCTCAAGTTCATAGGTTAAACCAATTAGGTAACAACATAAAAAGAGAAGGGTCCATAGAAAAGCCAACATTCTAGTCTCTTTCGTCTTTGGACACTGAGATGACCCCATCATTACAACTCAGAAAATGAGATAGAGAGCTCAACAACATACATACATGTGTCGTTCGGTCTGCAGCTGTGGATAGTTTCCCAAGGATAATTATTAAGTGACCTATGGCTTTGGAGATAGCTATAACTTGGGATTTTGGTGGAGAAAGTGAGACTATTTTGTGTTGTAAAAAAATACATAAAGTTGTTTCTGCTTTAGTTTTATAAATATAACTCCTACAGACCTCAAGATGATAGTTCTGAATAGAGAGAAATGAAAGAAGAAAAAAAGTTTATGGTAAAATGTAATAGTGGCCTTATCCATTGTGCTGTAAACGGATAAATGTATTAGAAAGATATTATATAATGAAAATTGATGCCGGTTGCTTTCGTGAATAGCAGTGAGTACTGTATTAATTCTGCTTTCCATCATACTGAAGTTTAATAGTGAAATAAAAGATTTTAGTAGATTTGGGAAAATCTTTTATTATGTGTATTTGTTACAACTCTCTTTGAAATGTAAAACAGAAGGTCAGAGTCCTTAATATATATGATCAATGAAAATATGTGAAAAAATAAATTTAAATATTGTGCAAATTAAAATTTTATTTCCTCTCTTACTTATTGATTACCAATACTAAATAATACTCAGAAAACATTTTTTGAAATACATCGTTCACCTACAAAAAATACTTTTTCTGCCTCTTTGATTCCTACTTTAATATTTGGTCTAGCCATAAAACATTTATGCTTTGACTTAAAAAATAGAGATTACCCAATTTTTACAGAGGTTAGTTAGTTTTTTAGGTGTTGTTATGATTGCCTTTTCTGTTTCATAAACAGCCTGATGCAAGGTAGCATCAGTGAGAAAGTATCTTTTCTTTTGTACCTTGAAAGTATCTAGTTGTTTTTGCTATTTGTTTTGATAATAGAGATCTAGATACCAAAAGTAATATTTCAATACTTGCATTTATTCAAATCCATCTCGTGAGATTAAACAATATAGAATTTTATATGTTTACTACTCAAATAATTGAAGTGTTTTTCATCTAAAAGATCTTTGTCTTTCAACTTTGGAAGACAGGAAATGGAGAGGAAAATAAAACGACAAAAATAATCCCATTCTTTAGGTCAGTCATCTCCCTTGATAGGACGGTCATACTTCAATCACAGAATAAAGTGAACATTCCATTCCACATGATTTTCATATTCATATAAAATTGACTATTCTTTCCTGGAGGCAAAAGTGTTACACATACACTATGTGCTACATATCCAGTTGAATCTTTGAACCAAAACACTGGCAGGCTCCCCGAGTGCTTTTCTAACAGTTCAAGTATTAAATGTAACAACGTTGTGACAAATGAGCAATTCCTTTTCTACGGTTCCGAGTTTCTGTTTTCTCCTATAGAAAATTCTTCATCATGTTTTAGGTTCCCCAAAGGGCAGTAATCTTTGGGTCTTATTGACCGTAGGGAGGATGCTGCTTTGCTGTGGTGCTCATCTTGTTGAGACAACAGGTATACCACTCTCCCCTGCTGCCATTTCTAATGCCAGTGTGGTGTGATGGCAGGTGGTTATTTCTAAAGATTGTTAGCAGCATAGTCAACAGAATCTTTCTCATAGGGGGCTAAATAAATTAACAGCAGCAGTGCCCAGAGTTTCTGAGAGAAACTGAAAAACAGTGTACTTACTCTAGAGATGGGAGTTTATCACTCCATACCTGCACCACTGTTAAGCAAGGTGGACTCATTTGTGTAACTTCAGAATTACTTCCAGAGAGATCCTAGCAAAATATTCCGGTGTTGGGGTTCTTAAACAAGTTTAAAATTGGAAGCATAGGGAATATAAGCTTTGCGAAGATGAAAAATATATATTACAATGGATGTGATCAATTTATAAATTGTCATTTCTTTTAATCAATAATTTTTAAAACCAAGGCCAAGAATGAAGATTATAAACCTTCCTTGAAAATGTATATCTTTTAAATTTTTTGTTTCACTTGTTAGATAATTATCTTATTTTAAAAGTTTTAAAATTTATTTAATAATACCATTTTATTATTCCTAAGAGTTTGTAAAGTCAATTTGAATTCCCAGGAAGACAATCATTTTATGTGAAAGTAATGATGAGTTTTCAACTTACAGTAATGATTATAACCGCAGATATGTTTTTCTTTAAGAGAATAAGTACGATGGTCCTTTATTATTTCAGGAGTTGACACTTTTGAAGAACAATTAAGTGATATTAGCTAATGGTGATATACTTACCTTGTTTCTGCTTCTTATGAGAATGCCTCAAAGCTTTCAGAATGACACATGGTGTTCAGGCTTAGTTGTTTAATATTCTTTCTAAGTAATATTTTAAATTACATATAGTTGTATATTTATTATCCGCTAATGTGATAATGTGGATATTGTATGTGAAAACAGTAATAAGAAAAATTACATTATCTAATAAAATAATCATAAAAAATTGCTGAATTCAAGGAATGATTTCTTTGATCATCTATCTCAGTAACTACTAGGTTTGCGTTGCTCATGTTGCATTAAACATTTAGTCAATGTCTATTTATAAGTGATAGTGACCTGGGGCTGATAATATCAGTCAACAGTCATTTAACACTGACCATGTGTTAACATGCTATTGACTCCCTTACACTTATTACCTCATTCACTCTTCACAATAGCCCTCTAAAGAGAATGTTCTATTAATATCTCTATTTCATAGGTGAGGAAGGTGGGTGCAATGGACTAGAATGTGTCTCTGCAAAATTCCTATCTTGAGGTCTTAACGTCTAGAGTGATCATATTTGAGATGGAACCTTTGGGAGATAATTAGATTTAGATCAGGTAAAAAGTTGGGGTACACATGATGGAATTAATGCTATTATAAGAAGAAAAAAGGTACACCAGTGTTCTCTGTGACGTGAAGACACAATGAGAAGGTAGCTGTATGTGAGGAAGAAGGGTCTCACCAGTACCCAATCATCTAAAATTCTGATCTCATACTTCTAGCCTCCACAGCTATAAGAAAATAAATCTCTGTTGTTTAATCCAGCTGCTAATCTATGGTACTTTTTTATGGCAGCCTAAGGTGACTAATATAGTGAAGAACACAGAGGAGCCAGAACTTTCCCCAAGTCACAAAGCAAATTAAGCAGCGAAGGCAGATTGAATTCAATCAGGTTCATTACACAGCATTGACTATTAAACATTTTTGATGCCAGGATTATGTTTATTTTAGATAACCAATTGGGAAGTTTTCCACAAATTTCGCAATTAAGGAAGTAATTGTATTGCATGGAAATTAACTGATCGTAGGACAAATTATAGCTCAGACTTTAGTGATTGTTTTGTTTTCAATTATTATGAATTTTTTTCTTCTGTGTGTATGTTGTTTGAAAGTTTGGTTTTTCTTTTATTTTCTTTAAAAGTAGAGCATTCCATGAAGACACTATGCCGCTTTGTTCCCTTTATTTAATCAGTCATGTAAATCAAGGGGCTTCTTTATCTCAAGAGTTGGTTATTTCTTCAATCAGAAAATATTTTCTCTATAGTAATTTGAATATTTTATTTTCTTATTTGATCCTTACTCTTCAAGTAATTTCAACGATCTGTTGATGCAGTCCCAAATCCAATTTTATCTTAACCCCTCCACTAGCTAAATCTAATTCTAATTATAACCTTAACGCTCCACCACAAATTCTCAGCTGTAACCTTAGGTTGTTCTCTTCATCACTGGTTTGAGTTTTTACATAATTAATTCTGTTACTAACAACTAATAAAACATTTAAAATTATTGTTTACTGTATTTTTACTTTAAACCATTTTCTTATTTCATGTATTTTTTAATCTCTTTCCCAACGTTATAATTTTAATGAAATCCTTGTTCCTTCCATCTTGGTTACAGTAACTTCTTTCATAGATTCATGTTTTATTTCACTAAGAATGAAAGAAACCATCCATATTTCATTTCTGTTTCCTGTAATATGTATTTTTCCAAAAGCGCTTTCAGGTACTTGATATTCGTTTGGCTTCAAGGAATCATTTTATGATCTGAACACTTATTTTTATTTTCTTATTATTTTTCTTTGAATAGTGAAATTCTTATTCAAACTTAGTATTTTCTTTTCAAGTGAAAAACAAATATCTTCTTGATTCCCTGCCCTCTCCCACTGGATTCTATTATTGTTCTTTAATACTTTAAGTCACAGGCTGATTGTCAGATAACAAAAGATTCCGTTGCTTAGAAAGTGCTTAAAAAGAACTTGAACTTGGATGACTCAATGGGTAAACTAGAAAATGGGCTTTTATTGTTACAGTAATTCTTTTTCCACTCTTAATTCTGACCATGCTGAACAACTTGCCATTTCCATGAAGAATCAGGCTCTTCAGCAATTCACTCTCTTTGCACTTACTTTTTTCTCACTAAAAGTGCTCTTGCCATCTTGCAGCAACCGGTTAACTCCCACTCATCATTTAAAGGTAATTTTAAGCATTACCTTTTGCTAGAATTGTTCTGTGATGACTATGTCTGAACCAGATGACTCTAATTTCAAATTCCATGGCAACCTGTTTGTGCTCCTATCATACACTGTATGTAGAGGCATTCATCACTGTATGTCTCCCAATGGACCATATTTGGTTTAATAAATCCTTTGAGCTGCTGTTGAAGATGGATATTTTTTTCCTTAAAAACTCTCAAAGGAAAATTCATGAGCAATTTTACACTGAATTTCAACAATTTCATGAATACTCCAAAACATACCTGTGTACTGCCTGATTTTCCGTGCACCTAGATGAATGTTCTAGGTGGGCTGCTTATTGTTTTAGGAAATCACGCATATGCCCTGCATGTGATTTATGTCCCATGAAAATAAAACAAAAGAAAAAGTCTTTAGCAAGAAGCGAGGTGGCTTCCAGACATGCAACTCTGACTGACAATCAGACAATGTAATATCCTGTGGGATCTCAGAAATAGACAACTTCTTTGTGATTTTTTTTCTTTTCTTTTTATGGTCATCCAGGTCTTTTGATACCTAAATAGAACTTGACATCAGTGAGTTTATATCCTCTTAGGGAAAGGAAGTAGACTGAGCCAGATGGTCAACTCTTACAGCTTTCTCAGCCTCTTTCTGTCTCGTATCCTAGAACAAAAATCCCCCATGATAATATGGGGAGATCTGTCATAGACTATCTATTTTCATCATGCTTGCTGTCCAGTTTATAGTTGTCTATTCAAAATATGTTTCTTTAGAGAATATCCTGAAAGTTTACTTTGCTTATTTCCTTCAATTTTAAGATGAAAAAAATGCACTCCTTATGATTGTGAATTATTTGACATGTTCTTAGGCTCTCTGGAATTCACTTTAGTTTTATGCAAAATTGAGATCATATCCAATTTTCAGAGGTAGCATAAGGTTTAGAAATGAGACATGTGAGTCTAATCACTGAATAGAAGATTGTTAAGGTTGTTGCTGTTACTCTTATTAGAAGCGTTCATTAACCTATCCAATCTATCAATGTTTATTCTCTATTGCTGCCTGGGTACATTTCTAGATGGAGATCTCTATCTTTTGACTCAGTACATTGGCGATCATACCTGTCCTTGATGTGATCATGCCTATGATAATTTTCTCTACAACTATAAACTAATAGTGTTACAAATGAGCTTTTGGAATAAGTTAATCATCTCAGGGGATTCTATGGTTTAAATTCTAAGTCCTATTAAGAGAATGGTTTGTATTTTGAATAAAGAAATTTCAAACCAGTAAGTGTTGTGCTAACACAGACTACTTGCGTAGAAGGATAGTATGGTGCATGCGTGGTGTTCGTCAAATATTTTTTTATTTAATAAACGAAAACTAAACAAATGGAAAGTTAAGGTTCAAATTCATTACTGAAATCATATTACTTTAGCTATAGGTAAATTTTACAGTTATATAGGCTCAGTACCTAAGAAACTAAAACTATGTCTGTGGGAAGCCAGACAGAATTCATGGGAAAATTTAATTATAATCCAAAATTGAATACTACCACAGAATTAGCACGCCTACCTTTACCAAGGCTGATTCATTACAACACTGGAATATCTACTTAATTCAGGTTATGTTTGCACGGTGTTCATTCAAAAGATTAAATGTCATTCACACTTGGCGCACCTGGGTGGCTCAGTCGGTTGAGCGTCCGACTTTGGCCCAGGGCAGTTCATGAGTTCAAGCCCTGCATCAGGCTCTGTGCTGACAGCTCGCAGCCTGGAGCCTGCTTCACATTCTGTGTCTCCCTCTCTCTCTGCTCTTCCCAATATTATAAATAAATAATATTTATAAATTTGTAAATATTAATGTAAATAATATTAATTACTATATTAATTAATTATTATTCTTGATGATAATAACTACATAATATTATTTGAAATACATTATTTCAAAAAGCAAGATTTTTCTGAGTCGCTTCACATAATGTAAAAATTCAACTAGGTGGTAATTTTGCATTTGAGCAAACATTAGTTTATTTCATTTAAAATTACAGTGACTGGGGCGCCTGGGTGGCGCAGTCGGTTAAGCGTCCGACTTCAGCCAGGTCACGATCTCGCAGTCCGGGAGTTCGAGCCCCGCGTTGGGCTCTGGGCTGATGGCTCAGAGCCTGGAGCCTGTTTCCGATTCTGTGTCTCCCTCTCTCTGCCCCTCCCCCGTTCATGCTCTGTCTCTCTCTGTCCCAAAAATAAAACAAACGTTGAAAAAAAAATGTTTAAAAAAAAATTACAGTGACTTGTACTTAACAAGATTTCGCCATGATTTTAACAACTCAAAGGTTTTACAATTCAACCCCTGAATTATTCTGTGTGTTGCTACCTCATTTAATTGTGAATCTTACGAGATGGACCGTTACTTCTCTCATTTTAAGGTGATGAACACTAGAGAGAGAGAAAGAGACACATGAATTTGCTTGTAGTTAAATTGCTTAAGATGTAGATCCTGACTTTAATTCCATGTTCTTGGACTCCTTACAACCTCCTTACATATGTATACACTAGCTTACTTTGTGGTTAATAATATGTTGAGGATTTAATATGGGTGCCTTATATCAAGCGTACTATTAGCCTCTGAGGTAGGCTGTAGTTTTAGTCCCATTTTACAGGAAACTAAAGCTCAGCTAGGCTGGGTGTTATTTGTAGCATCACACAAATAAAAGGTAGAGGACTCAATATCATGTCCTATGAACATGAAATTCTTATACATAACGACTAGTGTTTGCATTCATTTATACTTAGAGCCTCTGAAGCAAAGGGTGTGATAACATGAAAGGTACTTCAATTTTAAATTTTACACTGGGAGTTTCAAAAAGGACTTTTTGTTTAGTTGCATGCATTACGGAGAATCACAATCTATGCGTGTTATGTGTAATTTTAGCCACAGACTCCCCTGGAACATTTCAAGAGTGTGATACCGCAGCAGGGTCACTTATTCTGGGGCTAGAACGGTTTCAAACACCTGCTTCAGAGGTTGCCTGGAAACGACACTTGTTGCACATTACGCATCGATGTTAAGGCACTTTAAGTAGGATTTTTCTCCCTCTTAGAACAAAGAACTTTACACTGCACTTACAAAAGAAGAAGAAGAAGAAGAAGAAGAAGAAGAAGAAGAAGAAGAAGGAAAAAGGATGGCAATTGTTTACTTAGATTTTTGCTCTGAGTAATGTTTTTGGAATTTCATTTTTGAATTCATTTATCCAAATGCTGTATTTGGTAGAGATTTATAAACCAATGTAAGTTGCAGTCCTAAAATTATTGTTTTAGATTAATATGCACCTTCTAGAAGAAAATAACCTAAATATCAAAAGAAATGAGGAAGATTATTTGAGAAGGTACAACACAAATTTATTTAGCTCACATTGTTATGCTGGAGCAAAGGAGGAATGCTACAAAGTGTGCAGAAAAAGGTCTGAACTTGCTCATCTCAGGCAAACACTTAATATTGAACTTCACATATCGCTCCCATCTCTGAGCATTATGATTTTCATCTGCAAAATGGGAATAATCATTCTTCACGATATGTTTCTCAAGATGTATGTATTAAGTCTCAAAATGTATGACATGTTTATAAAGCATTTATAAATTATGGGTCTTATAAATGTAAAGTATTTTTGTTTATACAGGCAAAGTCATACATTCATTCATGACGGTAGGTGCCTAGCTTTTCTATGACTGTGATTAACTGCTTTGAAAAAGATTGCTTTTTAACAAAGTAAGACAACATGATTGAATTCGGATGAATCAGTGTAGGCCCACTCCTACAACCGGAGAGGAATTAAAGTGCTTGCTCAACCACGGAGATTTAGCAACAGAATTGTTCTGCACGAGGAACAATCATCTACTGAGTCTCCACACAGCGCCTAGCAGCTCAAAAAAAATCAATTATTGCTATGTGCCAGTTACTACAATAAAAATCAACAGATGACTATCTGAGCAATTTCTTTTTCACTAATTTATTTCATCCTTGTAACTGGCTTACACATTTCTTAAGTCCATTTTGTAGCTGAGGAAAGTGAGGAGTCAAGCAAATTGCACGTAAGTACCCCCAAATGAATTGGGATAAAACACCTATCATTTTACTAGGTTTCAGTTTTATTTGTCATGAATATCAGTAGGGGTCAGATGATATTTCTTGTGTTTCATGTGGCTTCAACTGGGGTCCCATCCATAGTAGCATTTAGCTGGTAGCTGTTCTGGCCTGAAGAGTTAAAGATGGCTTCACTAAATAAGACTGGTGCCAGGTGGGAACAACTGTAAGATAGGACACAGTTGGGCTCCCCCTTCCTCTACAGTATTTCATAGTCTTTCATAGTCTTTCATAGTCTCCACAGTGTTTCATCCTTCCCCCATAGTCTTTCTATATGTGGTGGCTCAGAGCTCCAAGAAAACAAGACAGAAACTGCCAAGGGCCTGGATCTGGAATGGAGTCATTTGTCCTGTGTTCTCTTGGTCCAAGAAGTCACCCTTCAGAGGATGAAATGTCATACATTTCCACATTTAAAGAGATGGGAAAAAAATCCTGCCCCTCAACAGAAGAATTTGCAAGCCAAGTTTAATCTACCACAGTGTTCAAATTATTTTGGTCAGAATATTATTTTTCTTCAAATTACTCCTTCACATATATAGTGATAATCCTTCCATTAGTTTATCTGAGAGATTTTATTGGGTGATCCATAAGAGTAATATCTTCTTTAACATTTTGTGCCATTTCAAACTTATGCCAACGCATTGATCAGAGATTATGCCCTGGTTTTGTAACTCACATCTTCTATGAAAACCTGAAGCAATCACTCACATTCACTGATCATAATTTAAGCCTTTAGAATTGATTGGTTGGGAAGAAATAAAGTTTCTAGGCCAGATATACTATACATCTATTCGTAGGTATTCCATTTAAGGTCAGAAATTGATATGACTTTTTTCCCATGATGTTTTAAAGTAATATATTACAAATGAAAAAAATGGCTACTTTTTTTTCATTTTTAACATTAAACTTATTTTAAAAATCTGTACAACTTGCAAAATGCCCTCAAAATTTTCATTGTTGTTGTTATTTTTATTCCAGTTTCTTTTTTGGGGGGCTTTGAGAATAAAACTATAGGAAATTTCTAGACAAATTTCTATCAACTCCAATTAAACATACAAAATGAACGATATATTGTTAACCAAATTTTACCTGCAAATAATTTATAAACAAAACCCAGAGCCTCGCCGTGAATGGTTAGTTCTGTGCTATGTGCTTTTCTGAAAGTTAGGATCCTGAAATGTATTTGCTATTTTATTACATTTTTAACCTTGACACTATCTTGAATTTTCAGAGGATGAACCTTATATATTTCCTTTTTTTTTTAATTTTTCTCTAATTCATTTAATCACCAGAAAAAAAAAATGTGTGGAATCTAAAATGATATTTGGCTTTGTACGTGGTCTCTTGCCGCAGGGATGTGTTCACAAATGTATATGACTTCTAAGTTGGAGCTAGCAAGGATATAATATAATGGGACCTGAGGAAACTTTTAGGTATGTCACTCCATAGACACTCATTGTACAACTCTTCCAGACTTAGGGGATGGACAGTGCCTTCAGAATTGCTTGACGGTCCTTTGGGACTCTGTCTCTGGAGACTGATATTTCCTCTAAAGTTATAGCTTCTTAACTCCTTGTATTAGCAAGGGGAGCATTATGCAAACCCATTTCCTTAGAGTATTTGGGCATTCCATTTCTTCCCTGAAGTAAACAAGACTATGTTTGCCTTCATAGAAGCACTATTGTAACAGCCGTGATTTGTTTGTTCCTATCAGCAATGATCCATTCAAAGGGAAGTTCCATTACTCTATGACTTGTAGTAAGTTACTCTGCCTAGCTCATTTCCCATTTTTTTTTTGTAAGATGGAATTGGTGATAGTAATATCCAGTTCACAGGGCTGATGCCAGAATCAAATAAGGCAATGCATGCAAAGTTAGTAGGACCATGCCTACTACATTATAATGTTTATGATATTTGACATATCGTGTTCAATATCTTAGAGCTCTGTGTCTTATTAGCATGCCATGTCTCCTATGTCAACAAGTTCGGTCAACAAAATGTCTTTCACTATTGTCACTTCTTTTCTTGTCATATCAATAGAGAATTTAAACCAATTATTGCAAGGGCCATTTATCTTTCCTAACTAGAAACTTCTCTAATTATGCCTGTGTACTTCACTCAACTCTGCTTAATAAAATGAGGAGCTGGCATATTTCTCACTTGAGTTACAAATGTTAACAATGTTCCTTTTCCTTCTAGGGTATGTGCATCCATTCCCTATTGTTGCTGTAACGAATGTTCACAAACTCAGCAGTCTGAAACAACATAGATTTCTTCTTTTCTAGCTCTGGAAGTCAGAAATTCTAAAATTGAGAGGGTGACAGTGCCGTGTTCCTTTCACAGACTTCAAGGGAAAACTCATCTCCTTGTCTTTTTCAGATTCTGGAGGCTTCTCACATTCTTTGGTGTGTGGCCTTTTCCTAGCATTACTCTGACCTCTTGCTTCCGTTCTCACATTTCCTACCACTGACTGATTCTCCTGCTCCTCTCTTAAAAGGACCCTTGAGGTTGAAGTTAATATATTAATAAGATAGGGTAATATATTAATGTTATATATCCTAGTTAATATAGGATAATCTCCCCATCTCAAGATCCTTAATTTAATCACATCTGCAAAGTTCTTTTTACCACATAAGGTAGCATATTTATAGATGCTAGGGATTAGGGTGTAGACATCTTTGGAGGACCATTATTAAGTTTATCACAGTAGATATTTAAAATGCTTAGTATAGTTTTTTAATGTTTATCTTGAGAGAGAGAAAGAGAGTGTGAGTAGGGGGAGCGGCAGAGAGAAGGAGAGAAAGAATCCCAAGCAAACTCCGTGCTGTCAGGGTAGAACCCGACACGGGGGCTCAATCCCATAAACTGTGGGATCATGACCTGAGCCTAAATCGAGAGTCTGTTGCTTAACTGACTGAGCCATGCAGATGCCCCAATGCTTAGCATATTTGTATGGCATGCTTTCATCTGGTCTCAAACTACCTTTCACCACTCAAGGAAACTTAATTGTATCCTATGACTTTTACATTCTATTACCATACTTTGACCTGTCAGTACGTTATTCACTTCGGACGTATATGAATATCCTCATGCTCTTCTCTCTTCATGAAATGTTTTTCTATGTATTCTGAATCAGGAGAAATACTATTCATCTTTCCAAAATCCATTCAGCATCTTTGGCGCTTTCTTTGCTTCCAGAATACACTAATATCTGCATTATCATAGGACGTTTCATGCTGTAAAGTAATTGAAAATATATTTGTCTACTTTTTTAGTCTGTTAACAACTTGGAAGCGAGGGCCTTTTAAAACTTCCATTGTTGTCTTCACCGTAAACACAGAACCTGGCCAAAAAATACTGTTGTTTAGGAGATTAATGAGCCCAAATGCACAGCTCGCTTGAAGCTCTCGATAGGTGATGACAGGTTTGAGGGCCACAGCTTATTGATTTGTTAGTCTTTCTGTCAGTTGGGGGTCTTAGCTGCAAAAAAAAAAAAAAAAAGTAGAAATCCCCTACAGCTGGTTTGTTGAGAAAGTGAATATAATAAAAAATGTTAGATAGCTCTCAGAATCTCCTAAAGACAGAGAAATAGGCTTAGGGATCCTGCAGCCAGGAATAATGGCCAAATCATCCCATTAGATGGCTCCTGTGGGGCCTTGTAAGATGCTTTCGCTACGTACAGACACCTAAAACCATACGCCACAGATGTTACCACCAGGACCTTGGCCACTACTGCTACAAAAAAATAGACTTCTTCCTGTCCCCTTGCCAGGAAGGAGTGGGAGAGACTGATTCTTCCCATGTGAGCATCTGACAGGCAGAACCAAGGGCACATGCCTTTATGCCAGCTGGATAGAAGGTGAGAACAGCTATTTCTGGCTGTATTTTCAGTTGAGTGAATTCTTTAGGTGAGAAATACCTCCAATTTGAAAGTATTCAAAAGTGCTAACCAATTAAAGAGTCTGGCAATTTCAACTCGTCTTTTGAAAGAAATGGTGTAGAACTGTATATGTCTTTTTCTTGGATCTTTTTTTGTTTGTTTGTTTGTTTTTTTTTTTTTTTTTACAAATTTACCTTAAAGAGAGAAAACAAAAATCAAAACTATAGCTTATGGAATAATAGCATTTTTTGTTTGGAGGGGAAGCAAACATCCAAAGAAATGTTTGTTTGGGTTTTTTTTTTGGTGTTTTTTTCTTGATTGTCAAGATGAAATATTCATTTTTATGTAATGGTCCAGTCAACTGGGTAATGCTATGAGACATGCACTTAGCAGAGGTATTGAACAGTGACTCATTTGCATTAAAAGATGATAAAAGTTGTCTAGTGTAGTAATGTATAGTTCATTAGATTAGTAATAGAACTGTGGTCCAGTCTGCCTTAAGTTACCAATCAAAATCCATCACCATGCTTTAGACATCAAAACAACTCTCTGTCTGACGGGGTTAATCATTTAGTCTTGTCTGAGCAGAAAGAAACTCCTTTTTAAAGAACAATGTGCAAGGAGCGATGGGATTAAAAACACTAAGCTCAGAGTCTGGATTCCATTCTTCTAATGCTAGTGGGCTACTGATTAGCTCAAAAAACATAGGAAAATAAAAATTCTCCTGTCGCTATAATATCATGTATAGAATTCGAGGGATAGACTAGTTCTCTTATGTCCCTGTTAGATTTAATATTCTGTGAGTAGTTAGATAAATTTCTAAGCATATATTTTATAGACTGAAAAATATAACACCTAATCCACAGGGAATAAAATATAAATTTTACATGAGATATTTTCTATTTTCTGCACATAATAAAGCTCTTCCCTTTGTGTTTCTAGAATTTGTAACTGTAGGGTACAAAGATAGGTTTAGTTTCTTGTCCAAATTCCTCTGACTTTATACAAGAAACTTATTTCTCCACTGTTCAGTGCCTTCTCCTGTAAAGTGACAATAATTGTGTTGCGTTCCTCATGGGCATAGGTTTCTGGGAAAAAAATCAAATAAATAATGCAGAAAGGGGTTATCTGTAACCCAAATTCTCTGTTATTATAAGGCTCCTTTCTGTGCATGTTGCTTTCATAGCTCAGATAATACGGAACTTCAAACTCAACCAAATGCTCAATAACTTATTTAAGAACTTGCCCTGCAAAAAACAAAGTATGAGGGTTAACTGTTACAAAGAGCCCACAAACACTTTTGGCTGACAGAGATGTGGGGAAAAGGAATGTGGAAAAATGTGACTTTTTTACAATTAGACCTTTTACTATATAGAAATATAATGATAGAGCAAGGCGCAAAATTTTCAAATATGACACCCACAATTACAACATACACATGTATGTATATGTGTGTGTGTACACATAGATAAATGTAGACATAGATATGTAGATAAAAAGAGAGAGATAAAAAGATAAAGATTCATACATATGCACACACACAATTGGCTTTTTGAGATTAACAAAATATTAGAAAGAAAAAAATGCTTATTAATATGGGAATAGTTGGGATGCCTGGGTGGCTCAGTTGGATAAACATCCGATTTTGGTTCAGGTCTTGATCTCCCAGTTCATGGGTTCAAGCCCTGCATCAGGCTTGTGCTGACAACTCAGAGCCTGGAGCCTGCTTCAGGTTCTGTGTCTCCCTCTTCTCTCTGCCCCTCCCATGCTTACTCTCTGTTTATCTCTCAAAAATAAAAATAAACTTAAAAATTTTTTTGAACATATGGGAATAGTTGACCATATCATTGCACATATGTGTATTATGAATATTATTTAGTAATAAAATAATTTAGAACTGTATCAGTTGATAGTGTGTATGGGAGGCAAACAGAGGTCATTACTAAGAATTAAATGTTTAGTAAAAAAAAAGGAAAGAAGCAGAAAAAGAAATGTGTCAAACAAACATTGACAAAGGGGAATGTGTAGTGATCTATACATGTAGGTGGCATCCTGGGAAATTTCAGAGAGATGAAATAAAATGGTAGAGTGATCTGGGGCTCAATTTTAATGGATACATGGCTAGAAAAAAATCCATCAAATGAGAATATATGGCTATCAATGGGGGAGAGTTATGACATAAACAGTTCAAGTATTCTATCATGGATCATAAGACCCAATTGTTCCCAGTCCAGACTGGAGACAATAAGTCTGACTAATATATGAATAGAACAGATCATTTTCACAATAGTTGCAGAAAAAAATGAAAAATGGGTTATGGGAAGCAGGTTTCAGTTTGTAAGAGTGTTAAGTGGCTTTGGTTCCCATTTATGCCCTGAAGTTTAGGGCCAAGCTCCATATATTGGTATCAAAATGTTTGGCTTCCAACATCAGCTCAAGTTTTTGAGTTTCCCTCTCACAAACA
Organism: Prionailurus bengalensis; assembly: GCF_016509475.1. NCBI lineage: Eukaryota > Metazoa > Chordata > Mammalia > Carnivora > Felidae > Prionailurus > Prionailurus bengalensis. The sequence continues at coordinate 182,857,052 of NC_057344.1, read as the reverse complement.
TATCTCAGTTTTTTTTTTTTAAGATTCTTTCTAGATTAAGGGTTCAATGAGTACAAGTGAATCTTCTTCCAGAATGCAGAGTTGAGCTTAAGAGAAGTTCATTTATTTTTAAAATCAGATTTTCTCCCTATTTAGTTTACTGACACTTTTATAAATGTTGTAAAATTAGGTAGAAAACTCTCTTCTGTAAATTGTCCTAAAGGAAAAAAAAAAACGACAAATAATTATCAAATGTGAGATAAGTTGTCAAGTCCATTTGCAAGTAGCATCTGATTTGTAAGTAATATTTCATTCAGGAAATTTATAAGTTTTAGACTTATGAAATAAATGATCTGAGTAGTTTATTATAGTGATTGATATGACTTTGGACATACAGAGATCCTATATGAATTGAGACTCTACAATTTACTATTTATGTGAATTTTGGTTGTATTCCTAATTTCTCCAAAACTCAGTTTTCTCGGTAACAATTCATCAGAGGAATATTAGAGTGCATCAAATGACATAATGTAAAGGAAGTACTTAAAACCATTTTCCAGGGGCGCCTGGGTGGCTCAGTTGGTTAAGCATCCGACTTCAGCTCAGGTCACGATCTCACGGTCCGTGAGTTCGAGCCCCGCGTCAGGCTCTGGGCTGATGGCTCAGAGCCTGGAGCCTGCTTCAGATTCTGTGCCTCCCTTTCTTTCTTCCCCTCCCCCGTTCATGCTCTGTCTCTCTCTGTCTCAAAAATAAACAAACATTAAAAAAAAATTAAAAAAAAACATTTTCCAAAAACTTAATAAATAGCAAAACTTATTACTATTAAACTTATTTTTAATAAGGGTCTCATTTCACATTTTAAGGGCACATAAAAATAGTTTAACTTTGGGCATAAGAGTAAGAATTATTAGATTTAAGACAGTGTAGTAATATGAAGAAAAGAGGGATTTGGGAGAAAATACAGTCAAATTATGTATACATATTAAATAGACTAGGGCTTAAGAAGTCACTGAGATGTGCCTCAAATTTTCATCTTTAAAGTTTAGATCATTGGGAGATTCTTTATTCATTTCTTAGCTTTAACATGAAAATCAAATTACATAAAATGTCTTAAAGAACTTTTTGAATCGTAAAATACTATACAAATGTGAGCGATTATAATTATTTTATAGTTCAAAATGTCTCTATACTGACTTTTTCAAATGCCAGATTTCATTGGTCTTCAGGGCATTCATTTACTTGATTGTCACATTTTTTTTTAAATAAGGGGGTTGTAGCACAAGAGGAAAATGACTGTAAAATAAGGGAGTGAAACAAACCATTCATCAGAACTAGGATTTTTGAGATCACAAGAAGTTATCTGATTAAAATTAAACCCCATTGGGGCCTTAGGAGTGGGGAGCAGGAATCAAATATGATGGTCTGCAAGAAGTTCTTATCACATCCAATTTTCTATTTTATAAAAGCAGTTTCCTTTAACCATTAATGTTATTTTCATAGGGTTTTAATGTTTAATTGTTTTTAGATAACTCCACATATTCTGCAATACTGTCTTGCTTTGAGATGAATGTTTGGAATAATTGACTCAATTTTTAAATGCCAAATATCTATGTTTAGCCATAGTCAGAAAAAAGAAACTGAGAAGAGTTGGCTGCATTGGCAAGGGGTTACCCATTGATAGACCACTTGTGACAACAGCTCTAAATTAATCCTTTGAAAAAAAAAAAATCACAATCTTATATGGACCTTCTGATCTGGATTGATGGACCAGGTTGATTTTATTTTTATTTATTTATTTATTTATTTTTTAATGTTTATTTATTTTTGAGACAGAGAGAGACAGAGCATGAATGGGGGAGGGTTAGACAGAGGGAGACACAGAATCTGAAACAGGCTCCAGGCTCCGAGCTGTCAGCACAGAGCCCGACGTGGGGCTCGAACTCACGGACCGCGAGATCATGACCTGAGCCGAAGTCGGCCGCCCAACCGACTGAGCCCGGTTGATTTTAACAAAGTTTGAAAATTGACCTCAGAGCAGTTGCGCCTTCCAAAAGATATGTATTAGGAGACCTTCATATTAATTTACTGTGTCATTCTGAAGGTCCTAGGTTATAGTGTACAGTTTAATAACAAAATTCTGGACAAAGGTTCTTTACTTAGTTGTTTGCCTAGGACTCATGTTATCAAAGTGCAAACAAACAAAAACAAACAAACAGAAACATTACTTTTCAAAGAAATCTTCATTTTTGTGTATTTAAAAAAAATGACCTCCATTGAATGTGTTTCTTCAGAATGCTGAATGTTGTGATTTACAAAAGAAATGCCCAAGGATTATTGATGATCTTCTGTATGCCAAACATGGTTACGCACTGGAGAACTTCTCCAGCCACACCCTCACCCACTGTGGCCAAACCACCTACCCATGAGCCCATAACATCAATGGATTGGTGTAATGGTGACTACCAAATGGAGAACTGATCTGATCACTTCCATTCCTTGGCAGAAGGAGAATACACAAGCCAAGTGGACTAACTGTATGCAATACATCAAATGCCTGGCCATATTGTTTGATCGAAGAATTGATCACTGATCAGTAGATTAGGCAGTACCATTGGAGTATTTTCCAATCCTTCAGTATTTTCAAACTAAGGTTAAATGAAGTGTCATTTCCTATCTACTAGCCATCCTGTAAGGCAGTGAGCCTAATACTGTTATAAAGACGAGATGCTTTGAGGGAAAACCTTAATGGATATCTGTTTATAGTTACGGTCTTCACAACCCAACCACCAGCTTTCCAATATATGTGAGTCAATCTACTCTGTGTCCACTCTCTGTTACTCTGAGATCCATTTTTATCACTTAATACAGAGATAAATGATTATAATTATAAGATAAATGATTATAATCTGACTAGTGCAAAATATAACATATTAAAAATCGAAATATTCGGCCAAAGGTCTATGTGCTATGATGAAGAGTCAACATGGTGTGTGATTAGACAATTTAGTAAATGACTATAATTCAGGTTACATGTTTTAGTTCATTAAAATATTCAATTTTGTGTACACAGATGTAAAAGGAGAGTGTAGACGTGACCTAGAATGCCTGAAGGTCATAGTTTTATATGATCTGTTAAGAAATATCAGGGACAGCCGTGGTAGAGAATATCAGCTCCTTAAAGGTGAGCTCTGTGTGATCTTCTGAGAGTCAATCACATCAAAAGTAGTGATTGTCATATGTCTTTTTAATAAATTGATAGGTGAATTTAATGTAATTAATTAAATGTTAGAAATCACAATGATTGCAACCTCTATGTGGAGTCCTGCCTCATGTCAGTTGTGTGACTTTGGGAAATAATGCAATCTCTTTGTGCTCAACTTCTGCCAACTTTAATATTTGGATATAAATAAAACCTAAAATATTAAAAGCACTGTTTGTCACCTAGCATAAAGATTAGAGAAATAAACTAACTAAACAAGAAAATGAAAGATGAGTAACATTTGGTTTTAGGTAGCTGTACTCCTCTCAGCAACAATGTCATATAAACACTGCCCAAAGGAATCTAGGAAAACTGGGGGAGAAAATATGTTACTTTCTTGGTTAAAAGTAGCTAGTCACAAAGATTATTTTTGTTTCCAGCTAATATGGACATCAGAGGTTTTAGACTGGGAATCATTGGAGAAGTTGGTGCATCTGGAATGCTCAGTTTACAGGTGTGACATATAAATGGAGAGAATATCATTGGATTTGTAAGTAACTACACAGGACCATATATTATGCCCTACCCAGTATGAATTTCTTCTCACTACACTGCCAATACAGAGACTTCCTGAGGTGCTTCCTAATACCCTATGTCTCTCTTTCCTTGGTGGCACATTTGACCAGGACAAAGGACATTCTCCAGGTCCTTTGCTTCTGCCAGAGGACAGGGGACTATCTTTGGCCACTGAGCATGTTGCTATAGCAAGTAATAAAAGAAGCTTGGATATCTAACCTATTTATGAACTATAGCCCTGTACCTATCTCCAGTTCTGACTCACACTGGACTATAATGTAAAAGAAAATTAACTTAATGCTATAAGCAACTAAGATTTTGTGGTCATTTCTTTCATTTAGCTTAACTAGCACACTCACTCTCTCAAAAAATCAAGAGTCAAAATAAGTCATACAGAGAAAGACAGACACCATATGTTTTCACTCTTAGGTGGATCCTGAGAAACTTAACAGAAGACCATGGGGGAGGGGAAGAAAAAAAAAAAGAGGTTAGAGAGGGAGGGAGCCAAAACATAAGAGACTCCTAAAAACTGAGAACAAACTGAAGGTTAATGGGGGGTGGGAGGCAGGGGAGGATGGGTGATGGGTATTGAGGAGGGCACCTGTTGGGATGAGCACTGGGTGTTGTATGGAAACCAATTTGACAATAAATTTCATATTTAAAAAAGAAAATCAAGAGTCAGACACTTAACCAACTGAGCCACGCAGGTGCCCCAATGCCAGCTTAATTTTTTAAAAAGGCTACTGAGATGAAATATTGGGAGAATAACAAATTTTTTTTAGGTTAAGTGAAATATTCAGACAATATAATAAAAGTTGGAGGAAATACTCAGAATAATGTAGTAAAAAAATATTTAATATTGACATGACTTTTGACAACTACTCTAAAAATTCCTAAGGGAAAATAATCTAAAACTGTTTATATTGAGTCTTTTTTTTTAGTTGTTACATAAATCAAATTTTTATTCTTCCTAGAAACAAATGCTTTATTATGCACTGATCATAAATAGTTTCTAATTCTTATTTTTGTGCCCTCCATCAATTCAGATATATTTAGCTTTTATTTAGCTAAGACTGATGCTTAACAGAGAAGTTAAAATTACAGACATGTGTCATTGTATGACTGCATTTCTGTGTATTTTTCCTCTTAATTTGCATATTTATTTCATCAATATTCCAATCAAGAATACAGAGCTGAGAAACTGTGACTGGTGCCTGTGGATAAGAATGAGGAAGCAGGTCTTTAAAAGTTTTATAAAGTAAACCACACCTCAGTAGGAGTTAGTCTTTGAGGGTATTTTTTGTTCTCCATTAAAATAGAACACTAGTTTGTTTCTGCTATCAATATACCTGTGTTTGAAAAGGCCTCTAGCAAAATCACTGATGACATTTTCATGAACAAGAGGGAAATGTGTGGACAAGTTGACATATTTAGCTAAATTTCCTCTCTGTCAAAGAATATTAATAAATAAACCAATGTTCCCCAGTTCAGACCCAAACTGTTTTGCATGAAATGAGCCTCCGATTTACATGTGTGTGATGCTATTTAAATATTCATTGGTTAAAAATACTCCAGAAATTTTTAAAAACAGAAAGTGTTCTTATGGCAGCAGGGAAGAGTGACAACATCTGACTCAGTAATCACCGATAATTTAATCAATTTACTTGGGTAAATATTTAACAGAAAATACAGGTGACATGAAGTGATACTCCATAGCTGCTTTGGGGTGGAGTTGATCCAGAACTTTGTGATACCTCAATGGAGTGTACTAATGGCTTAAAACAGCTCCATTATGTATAAGCTTTTTAAAGGCAGAAGCTCAATTGTCTCCAGTCTATTTATTCTTAGACACTCACTGCTTTTGTGGCATGTTAGCCTGATCGATTTTTTTTTGCCTGGAGGATAGCATCTCGTTATATTTTTCTGCTTCTAATTTTGTCTTACATCCAGTCATCTGCAAGCCGGCCTTAGTAAAGAGTTTTTAAAACTAAAATTTGGTTGAATCTTTCTCCTTAAAACGTTGAAGTCTATTAACATTTCAAATTTGTAATCTGTAAAACAATGGATGATGGTTGCATAAAATGATATCTAAAGTCTAAGTACCCTCATGCTTTAGGTTCTGTGTCCTGGTCGTTTCTCTTGCCTGGGACTCTTTTTACTATGGTGCTCATACCATTCCCCAATCAGCTCCTTGAACGCTTTGCTCCAGAGTCAATTTTGCAACGAGGTTTAGTCTGCCCACCCTGTTGAAAAGAACAAATCCTTCCTACTCTTATTACTTTCCATCTTACTTATCACCTTGAACCAAAATAAAATCTACTTATTGACTCTATTATTTTTTGCTAGTTGCCTCCTGCAGGAACGAAAATTGTTAAAAATATGAGGTTCTTCAGCTGTTTTCCTCACTGTTGTAACCTATTCCCTAATAACAATCAATAAATATTATCTCTTCATTAAATTGAATGAGTAAAGTTAATTCTTCCTTGATCATTTAGTGATCCTAAAGGTGTTTTCTGCCTATGAAAAAGATGTCTTGATGAAGATATATACTTTCAATAGCCATAAAATAGTTGGAGTTCATTTCTCGGCAGAAAAAAAAAACACATTAAATTTTAATTTGGAATTAAATAAAAACATAGTCAATACAATAAAGCGTTATTTTGGTTTCCATAAACATTTTTGTTCCCAGTCTTCAAATAGATGTTTAGATATAACATGAGAATGACTACATTCCAGACAAAATGGAAGCTTCAGCAATATCATGGAATAATGCTTAACATTATCATAGATTTTTCTTCAATCTAAGACTCAGAAGAAAAACTTGATTCTCCAATGGTTTCTAGTGTTGTCCCAATAAAAAGAACCATTTTTCTCTCTGAACTGTTGTTGTTAATTGATTAGAGTATTTCAATATACATCTCATGTGCTATGTTCATGAGCCTATGTTCATTCAGACAGGCACATAGCATGTTTTCCGAGAAACTAGAAATTCCCCTAACTTGAGTATTCCAATAAATGGATGTGGAGTTTACTAAAAACAAAACAAAACAAAACAAGACTTACGATAAATGATCACTGTGTCATGCCCTTTATCTGTATTTTCTTAATTTTCACACACACACAAAAATCTTTTCAAGTAAACACAATAAAGTACACTGAGTTCATTACTTTGGCATCTAGAGGGAAGTAGTCAGGGAGTTATTTATTTTTAATCTTGATATTTCTAATCCATAATATAGAGATAAAGTAGTATATACCTGGGGTGCCTAGATGGCTCACTTGGTGATGCATCTGACTTTTGAGCTATTTCTTGATTCAGGGTCTTGAGTTCAAGCCCCACATTGGGCTCCACGTTGGGCATGAAACTTACTGAAAAACAAAACAAAAACAAAAATGAGTGTATACCCCATAGCACAGGGGAATTAAATAAGTTAATGACAAAAAAGTACTTAGAAGACGGTCTAGAATATGTTGATCATCAGTATTTTAATACTATTCTTTCTATCTATATACTTTAGAAATGTAAAGAGTGTATCTCACTGAAGAAAGGAATTCTGAACACTGGGATTATCACTGAGTGAAAAGGGAAATAATAAAACCCTGAAGAAGGTGGAAACATCAATAAACATTGCAATCCAATCTCGCTGAGAAGGTCAGATTTGTCAACAGGGTGTACCAACCATGGCATGAGAAGGATCCCATTAGTTTTTACTTGATCCCTAGACATGTAATTTGAACAGAGGATGAGCAAAAGAAACATGTGGGCTTGTATTAAAAATAAAAATTAAAAATAAAAATAAATATATATATACATTGTCAAAGGATTCCATTCATTGAGTTAATTAACCCATCCATCACCACATATTTAACTTTGAAGGGGGGGCACTTAAGTTCTACTGTCTTAGGAAATTTCAATTGTACAATACAGTGTTATCAACTATGGTCACCATATTTTAATTGGACCCTTAGACCTCATTCTTCTTATAGCTGAAAGTTTGTACCCACTTATCAACCTCTCCCTATTTCACGCACTCCCAAGCCCCTTGTAACAACTTTTCTACTCTCTGTTTCTATGAGATAAATGATTTTTTTTTTATTCCCTGTATAAGTGGTACAATACAAATACAGTATTTGTCTTTATCTGTTTGGTTTATTTCAATTAGTATAGTTCCCTCCGGGTTTATCCATGCTGTCACAAATGGCAGGATTTTCTTCTTTCTTAATACTGAATCATATCATATTATATATGTAATAAAATTACATATAGATCATATTACATTACAAGGATTAATATAGCAATATATAATACAGCTAATATAATTATATAATTATTCATAATTATATTTTATAATAAATACAAATAATATTGTAATTAATTTAACTTATTAAATTATCTCATATTATATATTATATAATAATACAATTATAATTAATTATATATGTAATGATCTTTATGTAGTATATTCTATATTATGTTCTTTATGCAATTTTTAAATTTATTTAATTCATTAATTTTAATTCATTTATTCATTGATAAACTCTTAGGTTGTTTTCATACCTTGGCAGTTGTGAATAATGGTACAATGAACAAGGGAGTAGAGCTACGTCTTCAAGATAATGGTTTTCTTTCTTTTTGATACATACCCATAATTGGGATTGCTGGATTATATGGTAATTCTATTAAAAAATTTTTTAGCAAACTTTTTAGCAAACTGTGGTGGCTCTATCAGTTTACGTTCCCACCAACAATGTACAAGTGTTCCTTTTTCTCCATGTCTTTACCAGCATCTACCGTTTGTCTTTTTTTTTTTTTTAATTTTTTTTTTCAACGTTTATTTATTTTTGGGACAGAGAGAGACAGAGCATGAACGGGGGAGGGGCAGAGAGAGAGGGAGACACAGAATCGGAAACAGGCTCCAGGCTCTGAGCCATCAGCCCAGAGCCCGAGGCGGGGCTCGAACTCACGGACCGCGAGATCGTGACCTGGCTGAAGTCGGACGCTTAACCGACTGCGCCACCCAGGCGCCCCCCGTTTGTCTTTTTAATAATACTTGTCCTTTTTTCAGGTAACCAGGTGTTATGGGCTGAATTGTGCCCCCTCCTCAAATTTATGTGTTGAAATCCTAAACCCCAGGGAATGTTACTATATTTAGAGTTAGGGACTTTACAAAGATAATTAAGTTGAAATGATATCGTTAGTGTGGCCCTAATCCAGTATGACTGGTGTCATCATAAGAAGAGAGTATGACAGAGACACAGAGGGGATGCCTATGAAAACACAGAGAAGATGAGCGTCTACAAGTCAAGGAGAGAAGGCTTGTGAAAAACCAGCCCTGCCCTCACGTTGATTCAGGACTTCTGGCTTCCAGTAATCTGAGAAAATATATTTCCACTGTTAAAGACTCCCAGTCTGGGACACATTTTATGGCAGTCCTGGCAAACTAATAAACTAGATAATCTATTGGAGATTATCAGATAACCAGTTTATTGTAATAGCAAAATTCTGTTCAATCTATATCTTTCAACAAATACTACTGTCAGGAATGGCATCACCATCTAAAGACAGATATATATATATATATATGTAAAAATTGTATCCTGGTCCTCAGGTCACTTGAACTTTATCCTGGATCAAAAAGTACGATGAAACTGGAAGAATATCCTTTAATGGAGAGGACTAGAGAAAACATAGGAACAATTATCAAAATGACTCCAATTATGTCAATGGTCTTACAAAGTTAGAGGTTGCCTAAGTGCTTTAAAAACGTATGTAATCTTGGGGCGCCTGGGTGGCGCAGTTGGTTAAGCATCCGACTTCAGCCAGGTCACGATCTCGAGGTCCGTGAGTTCGAGCCCCGCGTCGGGCTCTGGGCTGATGGCTCAGAGCCTAGAGCCTGTTTCCGATTCTGTGTCTCCCTCTCTCTCTGCCCCTCGCCCCTTCATGCTCTGTCTCTCTCTGTCCCAAAAATAAATAAACGTTGAAAAAAAAAAACTAAAAAAAAAAAAAGTACGTAATCTTAATCTGTTACAGACAGTTGCTTTAACTCTGGCATATTGTGTCTGTTTTTGTTTGTCTGTTTTACTTTAAGCCTTCTTTAAATTAAAACTCTGAAGTTCTGGAACAATAACATAAAGATAAGGGAGAACCACTTTAAATGAACTGCAAAGAGTTTGCAATTCCAGACAAACCAGTAGGCTCAAAATAAACCTACAGTTGTCATTTTAAGGACAAGCCTGAGTGATGATTAAGAATATATGGTACCTTGGGGAACCTGGGTGGCTCAGTTGGTTAAGCATCTGACTTTGGCTCAGGCCATGATCTCACAGTTCATGAGCTCCAGTCCCGCATCAGGCTCTGTGCTGACAGCTTGGAGCCTGGGGCCTGCTTTGGATTCTGTGTCTCCCTCTCTCTCTGTTCCTCTCTCACTCGCACTCTGTCTCTCTCTCTCTCTCAGAGAAGGAAAGAAAGAAAGAAAGAAAGAAAGAAAGAAAGAAAGAGATAGAGAAAGAAAGAAAGAAAGAAAGAAAGAAAGAAAGAAAGAAAGAAAGAAAGAAAGAAAGAAAAAGGAAAGAAAGAAAGATTTAGAATATATAGTACCTGTAAGACAACTGGCCTGGATTTTCAAAAATGCCAGTGTCATGAAAGACCAAAGTGGGGGCAGAAAGAGGCTTTTTGGTGAAGTGTCCTGGATTAAAAGAACTCAATAGACTTTGCAATTAAGATGAACATGTGTTCTTTTAATTCTGAAAATAGGAAGCAGCTATGAAGATCATCTTTGGGGGAAACGGAAATATTTGAATATACACTTCATTTGACAGTGCGGTATTATATTATCTGTATCATAATTATACTGCATGTGTATGTAGAAGAATGTTATGTAGAAGAATCGCCTGGCTTCTGGGCAACGCATGGTGAAATGTCATTGGCTGCAAACTAAACTAAAATATTTCAGCCAAAAGTGTATGTGTTTTCATATTTCTTCATACACACACATACATGGAGAGAGGAAAGTAAGTGTGGCATAATGTTTAATAACAATTTGAAATTATTTTTATAGTCTATAAAGGCATAGTAAGATAATTCATTCAATACTTAAAGCTTGAGAAAATATTGTAATCTTGTAATCAAGGAACTCTCAAGAAGTAAATCAGATTTTAATTGTTGAGAAATTTATGAATGGATTGTCAAAAATCATTGTTTCTAATAACCAAATAATGACTGTAGTTACCCATTAAACAATCATGGTTTATCCTAGTCACTAACAATATGTTATGCTATTTTGACTATATTTTCCTTTAGTAGAGAAATGCCAAAGCCACATGTTAACTTTAATTTACCGAAACCTTTTGTGGTTGATTAGAGGTTAGATTGGTGAAATATGGGATGTGTAATAAATGAGTTGTTGTAAATTGATACAGAACCATAAATGCATATTCTATATTTTTCTTAACTTTATCAGTAAATACAACTCCTAAATTGAATATATTTACCTGCTTTCTGTACAATGAAGATAAATAGAGTTAGTGGTATCTATGATATTACTTATTTCTAGAAATCTATAATTTATATTACATGTGCCATTTAACCAAGAGGAAAAAATGAAATAGAAAGTAATTATGATTTTTCTGGTCAGCTTTCACTGCATATTTGAAGGCTCCAATTATGATGGCTACCTGTGGACAAACTATAAGAAAGTCACATTTAACATACGCTTATATTGATCAAAGGACAATTAAAAGCCATTAAAATGACAAACATTGGATTTGGCATTATTAACCTGAGCATAAACTGGAAAAAATCCATATCGTAGCAATTTAAAAATAATTTGAATACGAAAAAATCTCATACATTTAAAACTGTACTGCTTTGAAGCCAATAAAATCCACTCACATAATAAAAAATAAAGAGAATTAGTTATTATTTTGCAACTGAATAAATCTTCCTAGATTTCTAAGCAAATAATAAACTCTAAGTTTCTAATTTATTTATTGAGGAAGGCAATAAGAAACAAAGATTTGTTTTGTAAATGCCTGCTTATATGAGTGAAGGAATTGAGGCTTACAGATATCAAAATTTTGATTAAGGACACATCTTGGAAAAACAGGATTTGAACTCATATACGTATGACCTCAGTTTCTGTGTTCCTTGTCATAATATTATATACTAAACAGCAAGCTTTCAATGTTTGTTTTCTGATGTTTGATTCCTGGTCCAAAATTTCACTATCATGAACTTGGATAGGTCTCAATTGACTCATCTTTAAAACAAAGATAATAACATTTTACATCTTGAGATAGTTTTTAAGACTAAATGTCATATTATTATTATTAAGAATGGGAAAGAATACAAAACAAAGCATAGCTAAAATAATTTTAAAACAAAATGTTCTCGATGATGATGACATCCAACATTTTCATTTTAAACATCAAAGACTGAAATAACCTTATGATAATTTTTTAAATTATTTATTTGTTTGCTTATTGCAAGTTTTAATTTAAATTTCAGTTAATTAACATGCAGTGTAATATTCGTCTCAGGTGTACTAATATAGTGATTCATCACTTCCATACATCACTTGATAGTCATTACAACAAGTATACTCCTTAATCTCCATCACCTATTTAACCTTCCCCCCCACCACCTCCCCTTTGTAACCATCAGTCTGTTCTCTGTAGTGGAGAGTCTGTTTCTTGATTTGCCTTTCTCTCTCTTTTTTTTCCCCCTTAGCATGTTTTTTTTTTTTATTTCGTAAATTCCATATGAGTGAAATCATATGGTATTTATCTTTCTCTGACTGACTTATTTTGCTTAGCATAAAAGCTTCTAGCTCCATCTATGTCATTGCAAATGGCAAGAATTCACTCTTTTTTATGGCTGAGTAATATTCCATATATTGTTCATACATGTATCAGTTGATGGACACTTGGGCTGTTTCCATAATTTGGCTATTGTTGGTAATGCTGCTATGAACATCAGTGTGCATGTATCCCTTAAAAACCAATACTTTTGTATACTTTGGGTAAATACCTAGTAGTGCAATTGCTGGATCATAGGGTAGTTCTATTTTTAACTTTGTGAGGAACATCCATACTGTTTTCCAGAGTGGCTTCACCAATTTGCACTACCATGAACAGTGCAATAGGGTTCTTTTTTCTCCACATCCTCTCCAATACCTGCTGTTCTTTGTGTTGTTGATTTTAGCCATTCTGACAGATGTAAGGTGATATTTTATTGTAGTTTTGATTTGTATTTCCCTGATGATCAATGATGTTGAGCATCTGTTCATGTGTCTGTTGGCCATCTGTATGTCTTCTTTGGAAAAGTGTCTATTCATGTCTTCTGCCCATTTTTAATTGGGTTGTTCATTTTGGGGTGTTGAGTTTTATAAGTTATTTATAGATTTTGGATACTAACCCTTTATCAGATATGTCATTTACAAATATATTTTCCCATTTTTTAAAAAAATTTTTTTTAATTTATTTTTGAGAGAAAGAAAGCCAGAGCACAAGCAGGGGAGGGGAAGAGAGAGAGAGGGAAACACAGAATCCGAAGCAGGCTCCAGGCTATCAACACAGATCCCAATGCGGGTCTCAAACTCAAGAACTGTGAGATCATGACCCTGAACCGGAGTCGGATACTTAACCAGTTGAGCCACCCAGGGGCCCTGATATCTTTTCCCATTCTGAAGGTAGCCTTTTAGTTTTGTTTATTGTTTTCTTCACTGTGCAGAAGTGTTTTAAACTGATGAAGTCCTAATTGTTCAGTTTTGCTTGTGTTTCTCTTACCTGAAGAGACATATCTAGTAAGTTGATATGGCCATTGTCAAAGAGTTTACTGCCTGTGTTCTCCTCTAGGATTTCGATGGTTTCCTGTCTCACATTTAGGTCTTTCATCCATTTCAAATTGATTTTTTTTTGTATAGTGTAAGAAAGTGGTTCAATTTCATTTTTTGCATGTTGCGGTCCAGTTTTCCCAGCAGCATTTGTTGAAGAGACTGTCTTTGTTCCATTAGACATTCTCTGCCTGCTGTGTCGAATATTAGTTGACCATATAGTTGTGGATCCATTACTGGGTTTTCTATTTTCTTCTATTGATCTATATGTCTGTTTTCATGCCAGTACTCTATTATCTTTATCACTACAGTTTTGTAATATAACTTGAAGTCTGGAATTGTGATGCCATTGGCTATGATTTTCTCTTTCAATGTTACTTTGGCTGTTTTAATTCTCAAATACAGTGAAAGCAACGTTTGTACTACCAAAAAAGTCAACCAAAAAGAGCAGGTTGAACACCTTAACAGTATTTCATGGCAATCAGGAATTGCATTATTTCAATGATTTTTTAATTAAAAAATAATGTTTCTAAATGAGTTTCTGAGTTATTGAATATAGAAAATATAGAAAATATAAAACATACACAATGTAAAGTATAAGTGGAATAATTATCAATCATATGTAGTATAAATTATATAAACGCAATGTAGAGATAATACAAATAAACAAGTAAAGGTATTTATAGTATATGTAAAACAATAATATAAAACAATATACATAAAAACAAAAATGGCAACAACCTAACGGACAATTGCTTATAAAATTTAGCCATACATTAAATACATCTGTGGAAATGTTTCCCTTTCTCCCCTCTTTCTACTTACTTCTATGCCCTGGAATATCATGTTGTATGTTGTCTTTTCTGCACATTTTACCCCACTTTATATTTTCTTTCCTGAGGCTTATATGGACCTTATTTATTTATTTTATACTATCTTCGCACCAGCCTGCCTCTATTAAAGTGTACCAATAATTGGTTTTCAATTTCTTTTCAGTCTTTTTTATTAGTGTTGAGATCCCTTGTATTTAAGTAATACTGCATGTCTTATCATTTCACAGAACATTTACTCTGGGCCTTGATGTTAACTGGTTACAAGAGAATAAAAAATGCAATATTATATGTTCAACCAGAAGAAGGAAGCAGAATTACAACTCACTGTTCTTATCCGTTATCTTATTGCACTAGCAACTTGTATACAATCATTTACAGTGGGGATTCTATGCAAGAGAAAACAAAAGAACTCTTGTTATTTGACTTTGATCTTCAGGAATGGCATTCTTCTTGTCCATTTATACTGTACTGTGATACATCATCTACCAAATTATTTCAAAAGACCCTTCTGGATCTTGGTGTGGAGATACTGCTCATTGTTTTATTGTTATTCTTCCACCCTTAAGGTAGTACATTAATGGTACCACCATTAATTAATGTGGTTAATACTATGTTAACCATATTTTAAATGTGGGAATTGACAAAGGCCACCTTAATCAAGTAATTTTATAACAATCGCAAAAAAAGAAAGTATAACATTTCCTAGGGGAAAAATGCCACAATATTTACGGAATAGCAAAATAGAAAATACAGTTATCTAGGTACTATTGAGTGAATGTGTCCCCCTTAAATTCAAATTTTGAAATCCTAACCCCCAGTATGATCACATTTGGAGGTAGGACATTTGGGTGATGAGGTCCTGAGCTTTATAAAAGGGACTCTGAAAATCTCCCTTGCCCTTCTGCCATGTGAGGACTCAGTGAGTAGTCAAAACAGCCATCCAAAAGTGGGCTTTTCCCAGAACCTAATAGTGCTGACCTATGATCTCACACTGCCAGCCTCAGACTGTGAGAAGTAAATTTCTGTTGTTGATAAGCCACACAGTTTATGATATTTTGTTAAAACAGCATGAGCTGACTGAGATACTAAAGGAACAAAAAGTGAGTGGGCTATGAGTAAATAGAGTTTGGGCTTAAAATAAATTTATATAGCTTAATTCTAATTGAGTATTATTTTCCTAACACCTTAGGTAATTCACTCAACTGATACTCCATTAATACCTTCTATTCTCATTGCCAATGAGCGCCTGGGGGGCTCAGTCGGTTAAGCGGCTGACTTCGGCTCAGGTCATGATCTCAAGGTCTGTGAGTTCGAGCCCCGCGTCGGGCTCTGTGCTGACAGCTCAGAGCCTGGAGCCTGCTTCAGATTCTGTGTCTCCCTCTCTCTGACCCTCCCCCATTCATGCTCTGTCTCTCTCTGTCTCAAAAATAAATAAACGTTAAAAAAAAAAAAAAACCTCTGTTCTTTACACAATAAGACTCTATATGTTTGACAAAGATATTTATTTATATATTTTCTTTTTGTTTTGTTTTTGCTTTTCATGGCATTTCCCCAGACAATGTTATCAAGTAAAGGAATAAAAACTAACAGTGAATATACATGTCTTTTGAGCAGATGGGTTACTGTGAACATTTTCAAAAATGTAGTCAAAAGAGGCTATCATTTTTTAAGTTTTTTATGTATTAATTTATTTAGAGAAAGTGGGATAGGGGCAGAGAGAGAGGGAGAGGGAGAATCCCAAAAGCTCCACACTTCCATCCCAGAGCCCAACACAGGGCTCAATCTCATGAATCATGAGATCATGAACTGAGCCAAAATCAACAGTGGAAAGCTTAAATGATTGAGCCACTGAGGCACCCCTATAATTCTTTTATCATCAAAATAATTGCAAAATATAAATTCCTGCTAATACATACATTTAATAAATCCTCCTATACCTAGTTACGAATGTAGCACAGCCCAACTGAACCAATTATAGTTTCCATACTTCTCTACAAAATTTTTTCCAGTCCTGAAATTCTCAGTTGATTCTGGAGCTACCTATGATACTTCATAGTTTGAGACATACAGAATGTCATATTTACTTTCTATGTCAATAAATCACTGAGACTTTTAACATTGAAAGGTACCACATTTGCATTTGTCTTTGATAAGAATAAATTTCAAAAAAGAAGAAAGAAAGAAAGAAAGAAAGAAAGAGAAAGAAAGAAAGATGAGAAAAGAAAAAAGAAAGAAAAAAAGAAAAGAAAAGAAAAAAGAAAGAAAAGGAAAGGAAAGGAAAGGAAAGGGAAGGAAAGGAAAGGAAAGGAAAGGAAAGGAAAGGAAAGGAAAGGAAAGAAGGAAGGAGGGAAGGAGGAAGGAAGGAAGGGAAGGGAAGGGAAGAAAATAAGTGATTAACTCCTGTATATTAACCATGCATTCTGCCACCTTCCTATAATTGCTTATTAGTTCCAGGCATATTTGTTTTTGATGTATTGTTTCAGATTTTCTATATTGACAGTTATGTAATCTACAAATCCAAAAAGTTTTATTTCTTCTTTCCTACTATGAATACCTTTTCTGTTTTGTGTTTTGTTTTTGTTTTTTTTGTTTTTTTGTTTTTTTGTTTTTTGTTTTTTGTTTTTTGTTTTTTGTTTTTTGTTTTTTGTTTTTTAATTACCATTGCATTAGCTAGGACTTCCATTACATTGTTGAAAAGGAAGACAGAAGGGACATCTTTGATTTGTTCCTGGTCTTAGAGTGAAAGCTTCTAGTTTTTTACCAGTAAGTATGATGTTAGCTACAATTTTCTGTAGATATTCTTTACAAGCTGAGGAAGCTCCCTTCTATTTCTAGTTTAATAAGAGTTTTTATCATGAATGGGGAGTGTTGGATTCTGTCAAACGCTTTTTTCTGCATCTATTGATATAATCATGTAATTTGTCTTGATGCCATGAATTACATTATTTAATTTTCAAGTAATGAACAAGCTTTGCCTAGCTGGAATAAATTCTACTTGGTTGCAGTGTAGAATTCCTTTTATGGATTGTTGAATTTAACTTACTAATATTTTGTTTAGGATGTCTTCAACTGTGTTTTTGAGAGATCTGAAGATATTGGTCTCTAATTTCTTGTAATGTCTTGGTATAGTTTTGCTATTAGGGTAATGCTGTCCTCATAGAATGAGTTTAAAAATATTCCCTCTGTTTCTATCTTCTGAAAGAGATTGTAGAGAATGGATATAGTTTCTTCCATTAATGTTTAGTAGAATTTACTAATGAACATTTGTGGGCATCTTTTATGGAAGTTTATTAATTATTTATTCAATTCCTTTAATAGATTTTGGCTCATTCAGATTATCTATTTCTTCTTGTGTGAGTGTTAGCAGATAGTGTCTTTCAAGGAATTGACCCATATCATGTAGGTTATTGTTTTGATGGGCATAGAGTTGTTAATACCTTTTCTTGATTATCCTTTTAATGACCATGGAATCTATAATAATGTCTACTTTTTTTCATTTTTTATTTCAATGATTTGTGTTTTCTCTATCTCTCCCACCTCCTCTCTTTTTCTTTTTAATAACTTGTTGAAAATATTACTCATTTTATTCATATTTTCAAAGAATTAGCTTTTTTCTCTGTTGATTTCTTGTTTTTAATTTTATTACATTGATTGCTGTACTAAGTTTTATTATTTCTTGTCTTCTGCTTACTTTGTGTTTTAATTTACTCTTCTTTTTCTAATTTCCTAAGATGGAAATTAGATTATAGATTTTAAGATCTTTTGTCATTTCTAATATATGCATCCAATGCTATACTTTTCCCCAAAAGCACTTCTTTCAATGCATGAATTATACATTTTTTCTACTTTATAAAGTGGTTGCCATTGACTTTATAATATATCTTTACAATGAATCCAAGTTCACTCTCAAATAACCCCATACTGTTTCATAGGTGGTGCAAGTACCTTATAATAGAAAATAGATTCTTATTTTCTCCGTCTCTTTTCTTGTATTATTGCTTTCATTCATTTCACTATACATAAGCTATAAGCATTGTTGCTAGTATTGTTTTGAACAAGCTTAATTTGTTAGATCAATTGAGAATAAGAAAAAAGTTAAGTATTTTGCTATCATTTATTCCTTCTCTAATACTCCTCATTTCTTTATGTTAATTCAAATGTCTTACAGATGTCATTTTCCTTTTCTCTAAAGTACCTCTTTTCAACCCTTCTTTCAAGGCAGAGCTACTGGCTCTTTCATTTTTATCTAATAAAATCTTTATTTCTCCTTCAATTCTGAAGAATATTTTCATAGCATACAAATTCTAGGTTGGTGTTTTCTTCTCAACACTGTAAGTATTTTACTTTACTTTTTTCTTCTTGCATGGATTCAGAGAAGTCCAATGTAATTATCTTTATTCTTCTACAGGTAAGTTTTTTTTTTTTTCCTCCTCTAGGTTCCTTCATTTTTTTTCCTTTGATTTTCTGTAACTCAACTATTAAAAATAAATATACCTAAATCTAGCCCTTTTTTGGCCCTTACCCTGCTTGGTGTTTTCTGAGATTCTTGGTATGTAGCTTATATTTGGGGAAATTCTCAGTGACAATTGCTTCAAATCTTTCTTCTGTTCTTTTTTCACTTTCTTCACCTTCAGATATCCCCAGGATGCATTTGCTGTACTTTTTATAGCCGTCTAGTCATTCTTGAATACACTCTTCTATTTTTCCCCCAGTCATTTTTTCTCCTTCTTCCTTTTTTTCCCCCTCAGTTTTAAAAGTTTCTATACAAATATCCTCAAGCTCAGAGATTTTTTTCTTCAGCTGTATACTGACCATTAAGAAGTTCATCAGTCTACTAAGAATGCTCAAAAGCATTCTTCATTTCAATTACAATGTTTTTAATTTTTAGAATTTTCTTTTATTCTTGGGGTGCCTGGTTGGCTCAGTGGACTAAGTGTCTGACTTCGGCTCAGGACATGATCTCGCGTTTCATGGGTTCAAGCCCTGCATCGGACTTTGTGCTGACTCAGAGCCTGGAGCCTACTTCAGATTCTGTGTCTCCTTCTCTCTCTGCCCCTCCCCTGCTCATGGTCTGTCTCACTCTGTCTCTCAAAAATAAATAAATGTAAAATTGAAAAAAAAATTAAAATTTTTTTTATTCTTTCTTAGAATTTCAACCTCTGTGATTGCAGTTGTCCATTTGTTCTTACCTGGTCTCTATTCTTTTCATTAGAATTTTGCCAATTAACTATAGTTTCTTTAAATTATTGGTGTAATAATTATACCATACTTGTTATTATTTAATTATAAGACATATACACACACTGTTAATTTACTAGGGCTCCCGTAACAAAACATCATGAACTGGGTATCTTAGAATAACATAAATTTATTGTTTCACAATTCTAGAGGCTGTGAATTAGAATTCAAGGTGTTGATAAGTCTTGATCTCTCTGAAGTCTGTGGGGAAAAAATAATTTTTGCCTCTTCTAGCTTCTGGTAGCTCCAAATATTTTTTGGTTTCTTCTCTAACCTCTGCCTCCACCTTCACGTGTTGTTTTCTTTTTGTCTCCTCACATCAGCTTTCTTCATGTGTGTCTATGCATCCAAATTTCTAGTTTTTATAAGATCTTCAACCACATTGGATTAGGTCCACCTGTATGACCTCATTTTAATTTTATGACCTCTATAATGACACTACCTTAAATTAAAGTCGCTTTCTGGAATAGTGACATTAGGACTTCAACATGTCTTTTAGGTAGGACACAATTCAACCCATAATACTTAGTATCTCTCTTTTTATTTTCTCAAGCTCTGCTAACATAAATCAGTGTGTTTTATTTATTTTTTTATTATCGTGTCCCTGAACTACATAAAAATATACATAATTAAACTGTAAGAGATGGAAAGTTGGCAGCTAGGGTTGTTGTCTATAGAAAATGTGTTATGAATAACCAGCTTAGAAAGAAGTTTTCTTTTTCTATACTGCTGAGTTACATAAAATTTCAGTTGGACTAAAAATCTTGGCTATTTCTCTAGGCAGCAAAATCTCAACTCTTTCTTCAAGCAAGTGCATAATTCAAGAGAGTCAGTGTATACTTGATAATGAGGAACTGTAAGAAAAATGTAGTTCCAAAATATGGTTTTTCTTTTCATTATCTGTAAGACTTCACTTATTTCACAGTTCAGTTCAAAATCCTATAGCTTAAATTTCACATTCATGATCATCGATCTGTTTGCAGCCTGGGATGCCAAAATCCCCTTTAGAATCACTAATTTCAGAATATCAATATTCTAGGGGGAAAATGCTTCATATTTCTCTTTTATCTTTATGACCTAGGTTTTAATAGACTGGAGTGTGATAATGTGCAATTGCAAGTAATTAAACATGATTTTACAATTAAATAAAAATCTGTTGTAGTCATTATAATGATATAAGATATATATATATATATATATATGATATATATATGTTACTCTTCATAAAATTTAAAAAAGAGTGCATTTTATTTAAACCTAAATAGACCATGATGTACATTTCATATGTTCAATATGTATTCTACTATAATTCTATCATTAAACACGAAAAATGATTTATCATCGTGTCACTGAAAGTATAAATTTAATTATCTAGATAAATTCTCAAAAAATGTATTCTTTTATATTGTATTCAGTGGGTGACATCTTACATATTCTATGCCATCAGTAACTACTACAAAAATTTATTATCTTGACGATTAGAATATTGTCTTTTTTCTAAAAGTAAGACCATCAACATTTTCTAAATGATTAGGCTAAAATAAGAAACATGTATGAAGGATACCATTTTCTATTAAAATAAACAATTTATGTCCTTGAATATAGAATCACTTAAAATTGATCACTTATGCATTAGTTCTTAAAAATATGTTTGGTCAAAATAATATTCAACTTAATAGAGACATTGTATAGTTGAGAGTCATGAAATGAAATATTAGAAACACTTTGGAATATATTTTCTTATTTTTTCCCTGTCTTCTGTGAAATAAATGCCCATTAGTAAATTTTACATAAATGTTGAAACTTGATTGTGTATGAGACCCCAATATTGGATAAAATATATAACTTTTTGTCAGTGGACAATGCAAAAACTTCTCTTGATGATGTAAATGGTGCAATATATGCCCCTGTCAAGATTGATATATATTTTAGATATATCTTTCATATATGGAATAAGTGTGATTCGCTCCACAACTGACAATGTATAAGAAAACTGAAGCTTTTTTTAATGTCCCATTTCAAATAAAATCATATTTTCTGATCCTTTCTTACCAAGGTGAATGAGAAGTCACTGTCATTTTTTACAATAGTTGTTCATTGTGTTCTACCTTTCCTTTCATTTTGACATCAAAATATTAACAGTTTAGAAAGGAGTATAGCACCACTCTCAACCTCTTCTAAAAGTATTTTAATCCTTTTCATCAGGATAGCCTTTCATTAATGAAGGCTTATTGACTTTCTTTAAAAAGATTGTAAAAGGGTAATATTGGTTTGTTCCATTCCCTGTCTTAAATCCCTTCAAACTTTCCCCCAATAGTAAATATAAAATACAAACAATATGGGTGTGATGCACACATTAATTAATTAATTATGGAGGGTGTAGACAAGGGTTTCTCAACCTCAGCACTATTGACAGTTTGGGATTGATCATTCTTCATCATGGAGGTGGGGAACTGTTCTGTGCATTGTAGAATATTTAGTAGTATTCCTGGTCACTGCAGGTGGGATGTCAGTAGCACCTCCCCAATTCTGACAACCAAAAATATATGCAAACATTACTAATTATCTTAAGGTGTCGGGGGAGGGAAGGAATTGCCGCTGGTTGAGAACCAATGGTCCAGAGGGACTCTATTTATCAAGTTAACCATGAATGTCTTTGTGAAAAATGTTCCAGGATTGGTGAGAAGTTCAGCAATAACTCCCCAAGGCAAGTTGAGGCTTACAGTAAGTAACACTATTCTAAAACTGGGATTCCTAATAGCATTTGGAATAATAAGATCTTCAAAGAGAAGATGTCAAATGACAGAAACAAGACAGACTTGATACTGTAATGGCATGAAGATTGTTAACTGAGCATGGGGTCTCCAGGAATAGGATCAATGGGCAGTAAAAGTATATATATTTCTTAATGTCTATAATTAAAATATCCCAAGATTGAATGAGCAAGAAATTGAAGTCAGTCACCTCAATGGGAACTCATGAACTTTTCCCAGTTATTGTAGCATATCAATTTCTTAGCTTAATAATTACTGATTGAAAAAGAAACAAGATCCATGAAGAAGGACTCTAATATCACAGTAAGTGATACAGTAGTGATTCCCCATATTTTTCCATAAACACATCAAAGGCAATTTGTTTGAGCGATTGTATACTGAGGTAAAGAGGAATCTTAGTTTTCAATGGCTAATTTGAAAAATATGCTATTAAAGCAGAAGTTAGCTATCTAAATAGTCATTATGGTTGCCATGGCTGTGCATAGGCATATAGCATCCAGCCATAAAGGAGTTCAAACTCAGATCTGGCTCACAGAAGATCTACCAGGCCCACAAACCCATATGATGATTATTTTTCTAACTTGCAAACCTATAATCTGAATGGATATCTGCAGAGGTTAGTAGAACCCATATATTTGTTTCTGTGCAATAAGAAATATTGTCATAGGATAGGAAGCCTCTGAAATTGATTATTTTCACAAAATATAGTAAATATAGTAAAGTATAGTATAGTATATATACTAAAAAATATAGTAAATCCTAAGGGAAAATAGTGACACCCACGAAAACTTAAAATATGCAGGGATTATGGTCTCTAAAACAGAAGCATTTAATTTGTCACTTTAACCCCTAAAAACCAGTTGAGGCAGAGCTGAAACAGGACTACTGTAAATGACTTAATTGCAGCCATTGTGACCGATGTAGTATATTTACAATAACTTATTCACACTCTCTGGTACGCACTGTGTAGTTACCGATGCAGTAAATGCCTCCTTTTCTACACACATTAAGAAGAATTATCAGAAACAGTTCACCATCACAATGGATGTACAACATTGACAGTCTCTTGGACAACTTTATACCTCCAGCTTGCTGTCCCAATACACCAGAAAGCATCAGTACTATCCAAACCTTCCACAGAACTTAAAATTAATCCACTGTCTTAATATCATTTTGATCCAACTGACGAACAAAAAATTGCAAGTCATGTTTATACCTTGTTGTAAACGGTAGAGATAAACCTTACAATGGTTCAGGTGTGGGACACATTTGTTAAGTTTTTTGGAGTCCAGTGCAGTCCAAGATATTGAATAAATAGCCACAATATTGGTAAGACTCTTTTGGAGTCATAGGCAGCATATACAACACTTAGGAATGCTGTCCTGAGACATGTATTAGGTAACATGAATGACCGCTATTTTTGAGTGGAACCCAGGGCAAGAAAAGTCTCTGAAAGAGTTCCAAGCCATTGTTTGAGCCATACAGCTGGCAGATCCCATGGAACTAAAATTGTCTGCAGTAAATAAAATATATTGTGTGACATCTATGGCACAGGTCCGTGAGAGTTGCAGTGTAAACTCCAATCTTTAAGGAGTAAAGTCATGATAAGTGCAGCAGGGGTTTATGCACATTGTAAAAACAACAGCTGCATGCTACTAGTAACCAGTAGAGATTAAATATATGCCCACAAGACATCAGGTGACCATGAAATTAGAACTGCCTATTATAAGCTGGGTACTAGAAGTCTCACCAAGTCATAGGATCAGTTAGACCCAGTTGCAGTCTATTATCAAGTGAAAGTGATATATTGAGGATCAGACTGTGATAACTTCAACGGGTAAAAATAAGCTACTTAAACAGGTGACACAGACTCCTATCTCATACACCACTGCTGCACCAACACCATTCCTTCAACTCCCATATGTGTCCTGAAGTTGAGTCTCTTATAACCGGCTGATATTGAAAAAAAAAAAAAAGAATTTATTTCATGCATATGTAATCTTGGTAAGTTAGTGTGAGACAATCATGGGCTTTTGCTGCACTAAAGCTTTGTAAGAATCAGTCCTGGAATATAACAGTGAGAGGAAATCCTTCCAATAGGCATAACATCCAGAAGTGTGTCTTAAGTATTTAGTTTATGTCAAAAGATAATTGAATCAAATTACCATATGTAATATTCATGGACAGTGGCAATTGGCTTATCTGCTTGGTTACAGGGTTGGAAGGAATAATTTTGGAATGTTGAGTACAAGGAGTCTAGGGAAGATGCATTTGGTGGACCTACAGAAATGGACACAAAAGTGTGCAGATCTCTATTTTGTACACTAATACGAATGGAAGACATCCACCATGGAAGAAGCTATACTGCTGTCCCAAGTTGGTAGAATACATGGATTCAGGGCTTACAGAATAGAAATAACAATGACGCCACTCTTTCAGTGACTTTCTTAGGGATATTGTGCTTCTCGCACTTGTAACTGTAGATTGTCTGATTCTAAGAGTCTTGATTCTTAGAAAAGAGGCACTTCCTTTTGGAGACACAGTATGAGTACCATTCAACTTCTAGAACTACAGCTGTTTCATGATCACTTTGAAATCCTTGTGCTGGAAGACCATCAGAAGAAAAGTATAATCATACAAGAGCAATAATTGAACATGATCACTATACATGGAAGGGTTGTTGACAAATACTGGAGTAGGGAGGAATATATTTGGCACCTAGATGATCAACTGAAAAATATTGATTCTTTATGCTCACTTTTAACTGTAACGGAGCAAGTACAGCAATTGTAATCTGATAAATAAATTGAAACGAGGGATGCAGAACTCTCAGAAATGAGAATTTAGGTCACCAGGCAAGATATGTAGACCTACAAAGTACCATCAAAGAAAGAATCTAGAATGGATGGTAAAGAGGGGAGATTATTAATATCATTTATGACCTTAAGACAAGCATCAACAGCATGAGCTGTTATGAATTCCATTAATCCTCTCTATCATTTCTTTCATAAGGTAGTAATGTCAACAATATGGGTGATATAAGAATATCCAGTGCTTATCCCTTTGCAGAAACATTGATTGGAACAACTATCCATACGTGAAAATAACTTCATAATAGCTAAAGATTTCAGGTCAAAGATTACAGCACTTGGGTGGAGTATGGAAATAAGAAAACAAGCTTTGAAGAGGGCACTAAGGACGATTTCATGTTACCCTTGTCAGCCTTCCCCCACACGTAGCCATCCAAGTATGGAGAACCACCCTCCATGTGCGAGAAAGAGAATGGAGTGAGAGACCAACTTCACCGTGGACCCCAGAACCAGACCTGCTTCAGTGAACTCTGGTGCCAGTCCAGCCCCATGGCCCCAAGTACCCATGGATTAAGCCTACACTTTCATCCAAACACCAGGCCAACTCTTGTGTCCCAGGCCCCAGACTCACCACAGTGCTAGGCTGGCCTCAGGATTTAAGCCAGTTCACATGGGTCCAGATCATGTTCCAGTGCCTGTGGTTCCATGCTCCAGGATGACATTTGTAGACACAGCCTCCAGAGACACACTGTAGTCCTACACTTCAGTCCTGTCCAAGTACCAGACCAATCCCCAAAGCTCTAGGCCATCCACCATGGATGCCTCTGTAGTCTCAAGCTCCAGGCCTATCCTAAGATCAGAACAGCTTTTGTGGTTTCAGGCTTCAATTAAACCAGAATCCAGGCCTGATCCAATACACCTCAATGAAAGAATGGCCCCCCACTGACCCAGGCTTAATAACTGCCCCCAAGGACTTGGGCTGTCATCCCACCCCAGCACCAGGCCAGTTTTTGCAATCCCAAGTTCCATACCCACTCCTGAGGACCCAATCACCAGGGCTACTCCACAGACCGAGGCAACAGATCCACTCCATTGGCCTCAGCACTAGTTATCTACCACAGACCCAGGATCCAAGCCTTCCTATGCAGAACTAAGTCCCAGGCTCACCACTGTGGAATGAGGAACCAGACCCATCCCACAGATCAAAGCACCAGACCTGATTTAATGGACAGAAGCATCAGACAAGCACCTGGGTATCTAAGAAGTAGGCCTGCCCTCCCAGTGACCCACGTACCAGACCAGCCTATCTGAGTATTCCAGCAGCAGGCACACCCATAGACACCACCAGATGACCCACCAGAATCTGTAGATGGGCAGACTGGAGAGAGGCTTTCCCTTATGAAAACAGTCTGCAAAGACTAGAGGAGGTCCTTACTTCTTCAAATGTGCAGACTGTTTGAGGGTACATGGAAGGAAATGTTATCTACAAAAGGAGCAAAAGAAAACATCAGTAATCAACACTAAAATGGATATCTGTTAACTACCTGACAAAGAGTTCAAAATAATTGCCTTAAGGAATGTTAGTGAGCTACGAGAGAATGCAGACAAGTAAGTGAAATTTGGAAACAATATATGAACAAAATGAGAAGTTAAACAAAGTGTGATAAATCATAAAAAAGAACCAAATAGAGATTCTGGAGCTGAAGGACAGCATGCCTAAAACTACAACATTCCATAAAGAGTTTTAAAATCAGACTTGATCAAACAGAAGAAGGAATCAATTAGCTTGAAGACAGATCATTTTAAATTACCTAGTCAGATGAACAAAAAACAAAAAAAAAAAAAAAAAGAATAAAAATGAACAAAGAAAGTCTTCATTTTCATGGGACTTATGGAAAGCCAAATGGTAAAGCAATATATACACAATTGGAGTCCCCAAAGGAGCAGAGAAAGAGAAATGGGTAGAGGAATTATTTAAAGAAATAATGACAGAAAAATTCCCTAATGTGGAATAAGAAACAAATATCCACATTGATGAATTACAAAGAACCACAAATAGATTAAATAAAGAGGTATTCACTGAGAAGATCAAATTGCAAAAGCTATATACAAGGACAGGCTTTTGAAAGCAGCAATAGAAAAACAACTAATTATGTACATAAAAAGAAACATCTTGATTGCTAACAGCAGGTTTTTCAACAGAAATTTGTTGTACAGGTGAGAGTCAGTTGTTATATTCAAAGTACTGAAAGAGAAAAAAAAAATCCAAACAATAGTAAACCTGGCAAGACTGTCTACTACTCTAATGTAGTAAAGATGATGTATAAATCAAATTCATAGAAGCAGAGAATAGAATGGTGGTAGGGGCAGGGAGGTAGAGAAAATGGGCAATTTTGGCCAAAAATGACACAATTGTGCTAATGTAGGATTAATAATTCTAGAGATCTAATGTACAGGCATGATAACTACAGTTAATAACACTGTGTTGAATACTAGGAATATACTAAGAGAGTAGATTTCAGGTGTTCTTATCACACACAAAAAAATGGTAACTATGTGAGCAGATACTATGCTTGACTTCAATAATCATTTTACTAAGTGTATGCATTTCAAATCATCATGGTGTGTGTGTGTGTGTGTGTGTGTGTGTGTGTGTGTGTAACAGAAACTGTGGCCAATCAGAAACCTGGAGAAGTTCTACCTTAATGGAATAAACTTAATATGAGATGCAAATATATCTGAGCAATGTTATTTGTCAACCATAGCAGATGCTGCTAGATCCTTTTCTTGGCTTAGCACTTTACCCACATACTGTCAACTGCTATGAGTATTGACAGCTAATGACCATAGCTTCTTTCCTCTCTTGAGAATTTCTTTGGCCTAGAAGCACCTTTGTCAGAGATGCACGTGAGATTTTGCACCTCCACCTCAGTCCTAAAATGTTCTAAGTCAATGACCCACTGATAAAGGTGTTTAATAACATGTCCCCCTTTCTTCAAAGAAGGCACTACTCTTTGGTGACATTTATGTTCCAGAGGTTCCTATAGTATGATGATGTGACTACACTTAATCTAAACCTACATTTTTGCTCTGCCCTATCCTGATTCCCTCAATTCCTCTTAGATTTCTCTAGAGACTGTTTCCTATGCTTCTAAGAATCTATTTTAAGGCAATAGATTTCTCCTTGTCGTTGTATGAAAGCTAAAATTTATTCTCCTCAATTGCCTGACCACCTGTTTTAAAATGCCCAGCTTGTGTAGGGTCAGAATAAACTCATTTACATAAAGATTATTCTTCTAAAGAAGACCAAAGCAGGAGGCATCACAATCCCAGACTTTAGCCTCTACTACAAAGCTGTCATCATCAAGACAGCATGGTATTGGCACAAAAACAGACAACAGACCAATGGAATAGAATAGAAACCCCAGAACTAGACCCACAAACGTATGGCCAACTCATCTTTGACAAAGCAGGAAAGAACATCCAATGGAAAAAAGACAGCCTCTTTAACAAATGGTGCTGGGAAAACTGGACAGCAACATGCAGAAGGTTGAAACTAGACCACTTTCTCACACCATTCACAAAAATAAACTCAAAATGGATAAAGGACCTAAATGTGAGACAGGAAACCATCAAAACCTTAGAGGAGAAAGCAGGAAAAGACCTCTCTGACCTCAGCCGTAGCAATCTCTTACTCGACACATCCCCAAAGGCAAGGGAATTAAAAGCAAAAGTGAATTACTGGAACCTTATGAAGATAAAAAGCTTCTGCACAGCAAAGGAAACAACCAACAAAACTAAAAGGCAACCAACGGAATGGGAAAAGATATTTGCAAATGACATATCGGACAAAGGGCTAGTATCCAAAGTCTATAAGGAGCTCACCAAACTCCACACCCGAAAATCAAATAACCCAGTGAAGAAATGGGCAGAAAACATGAATAGACACTTCTCTAAAGAAGACATCCAGATGGCCAACAGGCACATGAAAAGATGTTCAGCGTCGCTCCTTATCAGGGAAATACAAATCAAAACCACACTCAGGTATCACCTCACGCCAGTCAGAGTGGCCAAAATGAACAAATCAGGAGACTATAGATGCTGGAGAGGATGTGGAGAAACGGGAACCCTCTTGCACTGTTGGTGGGAATGCAAATTGGTGCAGCCGCTCTGGAAAGCAGTGTGGAGGTTCCTCAGAAAATTAAAAATAGACCTACCCTATGACCCAGCAATAGCACTGCTAGGAATTTATCCAAGGGATACAGGAGTACTGATGCATAGGGGCACTTGTACCCCAATGTTCATAGCAGCACTCTCAACAATAGCCAAATTATGGAAAGAGCCTAAATGTCCATCAACTGATGAATGGATAAAGAAATTGTGGTTTATATACACAATGGAATACTATGTGGCAATGAGAAAAAATGAAATATGGCCTTTTGTAGCAACGTGGATGGAACTGGAGAGTGTGATGCTAAGTGAAATAAGCCATACAGAGAAAGACAGATACCATATGGTTTCACTCTTATGTGGATCCTGAGAAACTTAACAGGAACCCATGGGGGAGGGGAAGGAAAAAAAAAAAAGAGGTTAGAGTGGGAGAGAGCCAAAGCATAAGAGACTGTTAAAAACTGAGAACAAACTGAGGGTTGATGGGGGGTGGGAGGGAGGGGAGGGTGGGTGATGGGTATTGAGGAGGGCACCTTTTGGGATGAGCACTGGGTGTTGTATGGAAACCAATTTGTCAATAAATTTCATATATAAAAAAAAATTAAAATTAAAAAAAAAGATTATTCTTCTAATGGATAACTAGAAAAATAATTGCAAAAAAAAAAAAAATAACCTAAGAGGCATTGAGCAAGAGGAGAGGGTCAAGTATACGTAAAGCTCGAGTTGGTTATTTTTAAAATGCTATTGATATTCTCGATGTATTATTATATGTCAAGGCTCAGAACCCTGAAGAAGGTCAATTTTCTGGCATCCAAATTGAAAAATAAGGCTTTGTCCTGCACAACCAGCTACCTTCAGTTCATCACTTCTACATAGTTGTTATCCAAAGGTAGAAATTACATGGACTTGAAGCAACATAAACAGACCTTATGAAACATACCATATTGTATGTAATTCTAGTAATTCTATATTGGCAACACAATTAAATAGATCAACAATATAACACAAATAAATGTGCTTAAGAGATATAAATAATCAGGGGCAACTGGTGGGCTCAGTCAGTAGAGCATGTGACTCTTGGTCTCAGGGTGGTGGGTTCCAGCCCCACATTGGGTGTGGAACCTACCTAATTTGAGACAGAGAGAGAGAGAGAGAGAGAGAGAAAGAGAGAGAGAATCATAGAATCTAAGTGTGTGTCTACCTGATTACACAGGAGAATTCTCCAGGGAACTTTTAAAAAATACCTTGACAAATTAAATAAAATTTTCTAGGCTTCATTATTTTTTCTTACTCCCTAGGTGATTCTAATGTTTTAATTTTACTTCTCTAATCCATCAACCTTATTTTAAATAGACAGAAACTGAGGTACAATATTGATAATGACCTACCCAAGACAATATAGCTATGTGAGTGTAGTACCAGGATGCAACCTTACTGTAAAGTACAATCCAGTGACTATGGAGATATATAATAAAGTGATGTGTAATCCATAATACATTTATGTAGTAAACATGTATGTTTATATATATATGATTCTGCTGTGTATACAGTTGATAATATACCCTGTATATCATAGTACATCAACTCCCTTAAGAAATGACTGCATGCAAACAGGCAATCTAAAGGCTTTCATAACTTAAAGAAACACATCCTAGAGTGTGTCTCATGAAACACAAGTTTCTCAAATTAATAGACGTTAGCAATGATGCTACCCACCCAACACTACCTCTAACAGATGGGGATATTGATACTCAATGATTTAGAGAAACAATGAATTCTATACCGTTGTCTTAGTCATTCACAATGCATATTAGTACATCAGTATATTAAAAGCTGGTAAATGTTACATTAAAGAAAACTTTTAAACGTTTTTAAGTGTTTTTTTAATGTTTATTTTGGGGATAGAGAGAAAGAGAGAGAGAGAGAGAGAGAGAGAGAGAGAGAGAGCAGGCGAGGGGCAGAGAGAGAGGGAGACGCAGAATCCAAAGCAGGCTTCAGGCTCTGAACTGTCAGCACAGACCCTGATGAGTCACTCAAACTCACGAACAGTGAAATCATGACCCGAGTTGAAGTCGGATGCTCAACCAGCTGAGCCACCCAGGTGCCCCTAAACTGATTTTAAACTTTAAGTCAGTGTTTCTCAATTTATAGCGTCATAGAATCCTCTTTTTGACCAAGCATCTGGTAGCTTACTGAATTAGGGTTGTGCTTGAAATCTCTCTTTTTGAGAGAAATTGATTTACACCTTTGTTTCCTTTCCAGGATTCATATTATTGAGTTAGTTTCTCTCTTTTTTGTCACTCTAAATTTTATGCTTAGATATCACTTTTCATCCACTTATGTATAATGTTAGTGTTATTGAAGCCATTAGAGAAAGATCTGTAGATTGAGAGCACTCCACAGGAGTCAGGTTTATAGCAAAACTTCTTAACTCCCATATTTTCAGGAGCAATCGAGCAACCAGATTTTTATTAAGTCAAACTGGGAATCCTATTAGATTATTAAAAATAATCCTTCACATATTTTTATGTTTATTTTTTATTTTTTAAATTTTTTTAATGTTTATTTAT
This sequence comes from Prionailurus bengalensis, assembly GCF_016509475.1. Taxonomy (NCBI): domain Eukaryota; kingdom Metazoa; phylum Chordata; class Mammalia; order Carnivora; family Felidae; genus Prionailurus; species Prionailurus bengalensis. The sequence goes on along the minus strand of NC_057344.1, from coordinate 182,825,070 downwards.
TTTTGAGAGAGACAGAGACAGAATGCAAGTGGGTTGGGGCAGAGAGAGAGGGAGGCACAGAATCTGAAGCGGGCTCCAGGCCCCGAGCTGTCAGCACAGAGCCTGACACGTGGCTCAGGCTGACAAGCTGTGAGATCATGACCTGAGCTGAGGTCGGACGTTCAACCGACTGAGCCACCCAGGCACCCCATTATTTGTTTATTTTTAAATTTACATTCAAATTAGTTAGCATATGGTGCCATAATGATTTCAAGAGTAGATTCCAGTGATTCATCGCCTATGTATAACACCCAGTGCTCATCCCAACAAGTGTTCTCTCTAATGCCCCTTACCCATTTAGCCCATCACTCTACCCACAACCCCCTCTAGCAACCCTCAGTTTGTTCTCTGTATTTAAGAGTCTCTTATGTTTTGCCCCCCTCTGTTTTTATATTATTTTTGCTTCCCTTCTCTTATATTCATCTGCTTTGTATTGTCAAGTCCTCATATGAATGAAGTTATATGGTATTTGTCTTTCGCTGACTGGCTCATTTCACTTAGCATAATAATTGTTTATAAAAATCACAGCACAACTGAAGGCACAGAAAGTAAAAAGAAAAAAAAGTGTATGAGGCCACATAAAAATGTTTATCCGGCCACTCTAATAAACATCATTCCAAAATCCTTGCCTAGCTTAGCTACTTTTTCTGATAAGTTTGTTTACACTTGTTCCAGCCATGTAGTTGAAAATGGCAAGACTTCATTCTTTTTGATTGCCAAGTAATATTCCATTGTGTGTATATAAATAATATATGTATTTATATACATATATATATATATATATATATATATATACACATCTTCTTTATCCACTCATCTGTTGATGGACATTTGGGATCTTTCCATACTTTGGCTATTGTTATTATGTTGCTATAAACATTGGGGTGCATGTGCCCCTTAATCCTTCACAGATTATTGAATAAAATAAATGTTAGGAGAGTGATTTATAATCATTGAATTAGCTTTCTCATTGACAAATACTTAGAAATGCATAACTTTGAAGGATTCCTGGTTAGCTCAGTCAGTTGAACATCTGACTCTTGATTTCAGGTCATGATCTCATTCATGGGATCAAGCCCCACGTTGGGCTCTGTGCTGACAGCATGGAGTCTGCTTGGGATTCTCTCTCCTTTTCTCTCTTCTCCTCTCCCCACTCATGAGTGCACTCTCTCTCTTTCAAAATATATAAATAGATATTTTTTAAAAAGAAATGCATAATTTCGTCATCATAAAAATAAATTCATCAACCTTTATCTAGTATGATAATCTATTCTAAACGTATGGTGAAAAGACAATTTGAAAGTACTTTCAAATATAAAAGTCTACAGTAATATTTTTGCTATAAAATGTGATATCTTTCAAGACTCCTACAACCCTTTTATTTATAGTTGTTTATAAAAATCACAGCACAACTGGAAGTACAGAAAGTAAAAAGAAAAAAAAAGCCAATCAAGTGTATGAGGCCATATAAAAATCTTTATCCGGCCACTCTAATAAACATCACTCCCAAATACTTGCCTAGCTGAGCTACTTTTTCTGATAGGTTTGTTTACACTTGTTCGAGATCACCCACCACCTATGGTGCTAAATACAGCCTTCAGTTACAGGCTGGCAGCTCCTCTCGACTGCCATGTACTTGTAAGAGCAAAATTTGGCCTGCAGCGATTCACATGGATGGTGGGCGGAAAAACAGTTTTCAAAGAACTAAAGTGGCCATGAAGCTAAGGCTCAAGAGAGGAAATGGTGGAGGGGATTAAGTGGAATAAAGAAAGGATTTTTGTATAAGCATACTGTGGGATCTCTTACTTACACTTGTTAAACAGTAAGAACATCATCACAAGCCCTCCTGGAGTTTCCAAATAACATCCCTAACTATGAAGTCTGATATCTCAGTCACTCCTTGGGCAAAATAGTTGGCTTAAAAGTTGCCAGTCAATAGAAGAGAATCTTTAATTAAGCACTGTCAATGACTGACACTAAGGTTTGTTTTCTTTTCTTTTTTTTTTCTTTTCTTTTCTTCTTTTCATTTTGAAAGAAAGATACCATTCTTGCCCTCAGTTTTGACCGAAGTATCATCCAATATATAGTGCCATGAAAAAAGGAAAGAGATAATTGTAAGGGGCATATTGATGTTACCATTGTCTGTCTCTTATGAGTATTTAGGAGAGGGGCTCAAATGTGTTCTTACCTATCAAATATCTTCCAGAGAGCAGCTCTTATGGAAATTCCATTTAACTAGAAATTCCATTTCTTATGGAAATACCATTTGACTAGGTATAGTTCTATGTTAACAGTGTCATTTGGAAAAGTGGTTCTTTTGTATTTGGAGTGCCATTAAAAAAAAACATAACATTTTCATTCTGTTTAATTTTTTTTTTTAGAAAAATTCAAGCAGATATTTTATGGGATTTTTTTCAAATCATTTGTTTCTGTATTAAGTCAGAAATGTATTTTGTAGCTTCTAGTTTAAAAGTGTTTCTAAAACATATCACCCCTTACTATCCAAACAATTCTGTGAGTATACCTTACTATACCCACATATACCTGATGAAACTCAAGCACTGAGGGGTTAAGTAACTTTTCTAAGATCCATAGCTAGCAAACAGCAAACCTCAGATTTAACTATAGGTCTCCAATGTCAAGTTTTCATGATATCTGCAATCATGCATTGAGGTAAGAAAAGTGGTTTTATTATTTATTTATTTACTTTATTATTTCACATTTATTTATTTATTTTTAGAGAGAGAGGGAGCACACGCGAGTGGGGTATGGGCAGAGAGAGCGAGACACAGAGAGACAGAGAGAGAGGGAGAGAGAATCCCAAGTAGGTTTCAAGCTCTCAGTGCAGAGCCCAATACAGGGTTCCAACTCGAGCAAAAATCGAGTTGGACACTTAACTGACTGAGCCACTTAGGCACCCCAGAAAAATAGTTTTTAAATACTAAGTAATTTTATAATGGTGGAAACATATGGTATTTTAAAATCAATGAAAATAATGCACTTATTTGCAAAGATTTTAGAATCACATCTGGAATTCTATCTGAGCACTTCTCCATAATAAAGAAGCCAAGAGAAGTTACTGAATCACTCTGAACCTCAGTTGTTTCACGTGGTATTATACACACACTTTCACAATAAAGTCCAATAATCTTGTTTAGATTGTTTAAATTTTCCAAGAAGTCTTTGAATAATTTTAGCCTTAGGATGATGTCCGTCTCCCAATCTCTCTGAAAATGAGTTTAATTTTTCTTTTTTATGTCACAACAGACATCACAGAGAGTCAGAACTGATATTCCTGTGTGATATAGATACAGTGTGTGTGTGTGTGTGTGTGTGTGTGTGTGTTGAGAAGATTTAGTATAAGCCAAACACAGAAAGACAATTACGGTATCATTTCACTTATATGAGGAATATAAAATACATTGATAGCAGAGTAAAAAGTTGGTTACCAAGTTTGAGGATGTGGAGGGGAAGAGAAGGATATACTGGCCAAAGGGAACAAAGTTTCAAGTATGAAGATGACTGAGTTCTGAAGACCTAATACACAGTGCTGAGATAATAGTTAACAATGCTGCATTGTGTACTTGAAATTTACTAAGAGAATAGAGCCCTGCTTGTTTCTGTCATACACTGAAGTCTTACCAAGAGCTAACTGAACCCTCCCTATTTCTTTTTACTGTATCCTGTTTTCTACCACTAGACCCACATGTCCTCATCACTTTTCTTTGTGAAAATAACTTACACTTTCTGTGATTTTTTTTCCCCATGTATGATTTTCATTTCAACTACTGCTGGAGAAGTACATACGGGCACTTTTATTAAAGAAGCATGTACACTACTGTCTTTTAAATGCATCTCCACTTTTTCTTTTCAGTTTATGTTGACGAATTTTTCCATAATGGAGAGTGTCCACCTCCAGCATACAGGTGCTTCATTTGTTACTGAAGTTCCTTTAATGAATGAATGACATGATTATGGATAGCTGCAGATCAAGCCATTTTCCATTTAGAGATCATAAGTTATTTCCTTTGATACATCATATAAAGGTGGCAAATTGGCATGTGGATTAAAAAATGCATCCCCTTTTCTGAGTCTGTAATAGTATTTGAGGTTACAAGTATCCTGCTTGAGATTATTGGACATGTACACTTATTATTGAATCAGTGTGGAAAGACCCTGAAGGAATGGTACACAAATCCTATTTTGATTGCTATTCTCAGGGGGTAGGGCGGTAGGGAGGTACTTCTCATGTGGAATGTGGCCTCCTTGGAAACGGATGAAGGTGAATCTTCTGCTAAAGAGTATGGGCACAAAAGTAACAGTACCATTAGTTTATTTACCGACAGAACATTTATTAAGCTCCTCCTGTACTAAAGACAGTTCTGATGGGCAAAAGAGATAAGAAAACCCAATTCTTTCACTACTCTCAATGACCTCCCAAATAGTTAGCATGATAAATAAGTGATTAATTCAATTTAAAAAAGAGGCAATTATGGCTAATTATTTGGTAGAAGCAGGAAAAGACTGACTACATATCTATCTATATCTATATCTATATCTATAATCTATATCATCTGTATCTATATCTATATATATATATATCAGTCTAATCTGTATCCATATGTACATATAATTATCATTCTGCAGATTGAATGCCTCAGACATGGCCAGTTAACTTGGAAAAATATGAAAAACTTAAATTAACTTTAAAAGAATTGACTAAAGAGGCACAGTGAACACTGAAATTATTATTTTTTTGAGTGATGCATGTCCTCCTGGAGAAATCAGAGGCTTTTGGCAGGTAAATGAGCTAGGATTTAAAGAATACACTGAATTCCTTTAAGAGTGGAGTAAGTCTAGGTACCACTGTGCTATGGCACACATTTGTCTAATGAAGATCCCCATGGTGTTACCAGATAGATTGTTTTCCCATTTCATTTCTCTTCCTTGCTCAATGTTCATTTCCTAGTTGTCAATCAAATACATATGACCAGCAATGTTTTATACCTTCCTTTCATGAAGAAATCATATGATAAGGACTAGAGAATGTGGCTGAATCCTGCCTGTGAGTTCTGTGCAATAGTGTCTTTGTTCTATTTATTTATTGTGAGAGCATGAGAAAGAAGGAAGAGGCAGTGGGAGAGGGAGGGAGAGAATCAAGCAGGCTTCACATCCAGCATGGAGTCAAGAGACTCCATCTCAAGACCTCAAGATCACAATCTGAGCTGAAATCGAGTCACTCCCTCCACCACAGAGCCACCCTAATAACACTTATTATGTTTTTACAAGGAAGTACACACTGTGCAAGAGTGAAACAAAAAAAGAACAGAATTAGGGGACTAAGGATTTCTGGATTGGAGTGGATTAAATATATCTGTGAGTGTCCTCTTAATTAAAAAGGTGATATGTAAGCAAAGAATGAGGAACATAAGGCAGTAAGTTAATTGTAAATCTGAAAGGACAGTGTTTCCAGCAGTAAGGTTAGCTAAAACAAATGTCCTAAGATAGAGTGTGCTTGCCATGTCTAAGGACAGCCAGAAGGCCAATGTGGTGAAGAAATTAAGGAAAAGAAAAAACAAGAATGAATTGTTGCTGAGGTGATGGGTCCTAACAGGTAGGCAAATCATGTTATGCCTAGGAGGCCATATAAAGACCGTGTCTTCTAACCAGGATAAAATGGGTCCTTACAGAACTTTGAGCAAAGGAGTAACATAGTCTTATTTATGTATTTATGTACCTGTCTATATAAATTCTTAATTAATTATCTAAGATTATATTGATGCTTATCATACAAAAGAAAAACAAATCCTAAAATAAAAATGAAGTTTTAGTTTCTCTTTTCTAAGTTAAGAAAAATGACATTGAAGTAACTATGATAACGAATAAAGAAGTTCAAGAACATGGCACAATTTCATCCCATCTTTCAGATATAATGCCAGGTAATAATGAAGTTTGTTTACCTATAGCGCACTTTTGTCAAGTTTTCCATTTTAAAAACAGTTTTTGGCTCTCTCTAGTCTGATGAGAGACTTATATGCACCTCTTTGAAATTTTGCTCATCTACATAACATTCGTCACATCAACTCAACACAAGTCGAGATCCAGGAACATTGGATTACAAATCCAGGCTCTATGAGGCTTCTGCTCCAAACATGGAACAAGTGTAGTCACAGAAAGGAGCTATCATGGCAATCCGCACATTTAAGACCACTGCCATGAGTATTCATAGATGCTTATAGCTTTGGAAAACTTAGGATACTTATCATCAAAGAACCACCAAGTATGCACAAGAATTGGAAGGCTCTGTAAGCAGACAAGAATCTCTAATGCATACCAGCACCCAGTCCTTGTATATAAAGGCATCACTCGTCTGCTGTTACATGAAAAGCCTGGAGATTGTAGGCAAGGGCATTACTTAGGAAGCTATGGCAATAATTGAGGCATGGAGACAACATGGGACAAAGTAGAAACAGAAACATGTTGTGAGGTCGTCAGAATGTAGGTATATTCGGAAGTTAGAGGCAACTGGATTGATGGACTAAAGGAAGATTATATGAGAAAATGATGAATCAAAGAAACCTCCAGACAATTCTGGATATCACAAGTGGAAAGAAGTTGCTATCAATTAGGACAGACAAGGGTTTGGATAGACGGACTTTCAGGGAGAATTTCAGAGTTCAGTTTTTGGACTTTTAAAAAATTTTCTGGTACGTATTTTGAAAATATTTTTGTCTTTGATGTTCTGGTTTTAAATTCTGCTTATGTGTGCTTTTGATGCATAGGAATTGTATAATTCCCCTGGGTTATTTATTTATTAAAATATTTATTATGTGTCTCTTATGTGCCAGGTACCACAGTCAATATAAGCAGCATTCTTTCTCTCAGGGCACTCATAGTCTATTGACTGGGAAAAAATACTAAAAAAATTAAGAAATCAATATTTGACATTTTGTATGTATAATATCTACTGATCTTATCTTATTTTTTTTTATTTTAGGGAAAGAGGAAGAGAGAAAGAGAGAGCGGGGGAGAGGGACAGAAAGAGAGAGAATCCCAAGCCATCTCCAGGCTCCATGCAAGCCCGACTCGAGGTTCCATCCCACGACCCGGGGATCATGACCTGAGCTAAAAATCAAGAGTCAGATGCTCAACCGACTGAGCCACGCAGGTATTCCCATATTTTATTTACATGCTGTCACATACCAATAAACGTAAGATAAATTTTTTTCAATAGAACATGTTTTTCACTATGGATGACTTCTATTTAATTGGGGCTCTCAAAAAAGGCCTGTTTGGTGACAAAGAAATTTCAGTCTTGGATGTGAAAGAGGAATCAGTCATGGAGCTATCTAGAAGAAGACAGGGATAAATAAATAAAGTTGGCCCCAAAGCAGGAGTTTTTCAAAATGTTAGAAGTGTGGGGCGCCTGGGTGGCTCAGTCGGTTATGTGCCGACTTCGGCTCAGGTTATGATCTCACAGTTTGTGGGTTCAAGTCCCACGTGGCTCTGTGCTGACCGCTCAGAGCCTGGAGCCTCCTCTGACTCTGTGCCTCCCTCTTTATCCGCCCCTCCCCTGCTCTCACTTTGTCTCTGTCTCTGTCTCTGTCTCTCAAAAAATAATAAACTTAAAAAAAAAGAAATGCTAAAAGTGTGGCAGGAACTCAGTGAAGAAACAAGAGGTGATAGAAGGTGAACGGGAGAGGCAGTCAGGGACCAGTTTGTGTCAGAACATACTAATCCAGGAGAAAATTTGAGTATTTTTCTAGGTATGATGGGAAGATGTTGGAGAACTTTGATGACAGAGGTGCCAGAATCAGTTTTACATTTCAAAAGAATAATTTGGAAAAGATAGGTTTATATATGTGTGAAGGGTGGTCATATTGGAAAATGGAAGTCTATTTGATAGGAGATTGACATAGTCAGGCTTAGCTATGTTGTTGGCTTGAACTTAGGTGGTATTGTGGAAAGTAGTCAGATTTCAGAAGGATTCTGAATTTAGAACTTTATAATTTCCTGACAGATTTAATAAAAGATGGGAGAGAATGAGAGCTTCAAGGGTATCTCTGAGATATTTGACCTGAATCACTGGAGGAAAAGTGGTACCCTCATTAAAATGAGAAATATTTCAAAGATATTGGGTTTCAACAGAGTTTAAGAGTTTGATGACACTACAGAGTATGCACTCCAAAGGGAATATTGAATTAATAGTTGGTTATCCATGTCTGGAGTTCTGTGAACATGTAATGGCAGGACTTGAACTTGAACCTATGAAGTTGGGTTCCCTGGAAAAAGAAAATTAGAAAGTGAGTATAAGAACAGAAGGAAATTATTTTAAGGGCCAAGGGCTTGGATCCTGAAAAGTAGCCAATGAGACTAAATTGATTGTCTTTTAAAAATAGATCTCTTTTTTTTTTTTTTTTTTTTGAGGGCCAACAAGAAGATACTAGGTGTAGTATAAGCGTAACTCCGGGCTGATCACATGACATGGGGTGGTGGGGAATAGGTATGAGGAAGGGCCCCCAGAACTCCTGAAGGTATAGAATACAGAGGAGGACATCATAGTCCCTTTGATGCATACAGCAGGCATCCCTGGCCTGTGTGGCCTCTGGAGTCTGCACGTTGATGGCTTCACCCAAGGAAAGGAACCATCTCAAGATAGGAGGCTTGATCACCAACTGGCAACACAGCTCTGCATTATCAGATGCCACTCCAGGATCTGGTCTCTGTAGATTCAAAATGTTGCAATAGTGTATACAGAAATGGAATCATTATATTGTACATAGGAAACTAATATAATTCTATATGCCAATTACATCTCAATAAAATAATAAAATATATCCCTTTTGATGTACCTTTAGAAATTCAAGTATTCTTATTTTTTTTTAACGTTTGTTTATTTTTGGGACAGAGAGAGACAGAGCATGAACGGGGAGGGGCAGAGAGAGAAGGAGACACAGAATCGGAAAGAGGCTCCAGGCTCTGAGCCATCAGCCCAGAGCCTGACGCGGGGCTCGAACTCCCGGACCGCGAGATCGTGACCTGGCTGAAGCCGGACGCTTAACCGACTGCGCCACCCAGGCGCCCCTCAAGTATTCTTATTAATATGAACTTTTGTTTACATATCTGTTGATAGGCAGTCAACAGGTAAAACTTTTTTTAAGCATCACCGTTGTTTCAAGGGATATAGGAGGCACTATTTTTGCTAAGTTCCAAGTGTACTCTTGATTTCCATTGGAAAGGAAAGTGTTTAGATGACAGTCTAAAGACTATATATTTCTAAGAACCTAGTATGAAAAAATTCCCATAATAGGCAATTGTTAGATAAAGCTGTATGAAACAGAAGCTGTGTGAAATGGAGAACAGGCTTCAAGGATTTAAAATTCAGGTGGAAATTGATTTATAAAGATGAAATTATAAAGTCATGTAGTCCCAGCTCCAGACTGACCATGTTTGTAGGCCAGTTGTTTGTCATTTAAGGTTCAATGTCACATAGAAATTTAGTCACAGAATGCATAAATACTTCATACTTTTTTTTTCATTTTTAATGTTTATTTTTGAGAGAGTGAAACAGAGTACAAGCAGAAAAGAAGCAGAGAGGGAGACACAGAATCTGAAGCAGGCTGTAGGCCCCACACTGTCAGCACATAGCCTGATGTGGGGCTTGAACTCACAAACCACAAGATCATGACCTAGGCTGAAATCAGATCCTTAACTGACTGAGCCACCCAGGGTTCCCAACTATATAAATCTAATATCATTACCCTACACAGCAATGTTGCTGTGAAAAAGTTCAGGTCCTTGCAAAGAGAAAAAAGTAATGGATGAGTGATGACTCCTTCTTCAACTAGATCTCTATTCTTAACCTTTTATCTGGCTTCCTGGAAGAGTAGCCTCTTTTGATGGCTAAAGCTCATTGTTTCTAGTAGACTTCACCTCAACTATATCTGGCACTTAGTTAAATGGCTTAATCTCAAGTGAAAATGCAGTAAAATGGATATGCCCTTTGGAGAAGCCTAAATCTGAAATCAAAGTCCAGCTTTCCTATTAAGAGGGGAAATGTGACCTTGAGAAGGTTACTTAACTTCTCTGATATGCAGTTTCTAGTTCTGTTAAAAGTAGATAATATTGGGCGTCTGGTTGGCACAATCAGTTAAGCATCCGACTCTTGATTTTGGCTCAGGTCATGATCTCACGGTGCGTGAGCTCAAGCCCTGCATCAGTCTCCGTGCTGACATCACGGAGCCTGTTTGGGATTTTCTGTCTTCCTCTGCCTCTGCCCCCGTCTCTCTCTCTCTCAAAATAAATAAATAAATAAATAAATAAATAAATAAACAGACATTAATCTTTTTAAGTAGGTAATATTTCATTTATGGGATTGCAATGATAATAAATGTGATATAAAATACATTAAATGTATAGTATATTTTAGGTAGCCAATACATAGCAGACAATCACTTTTCTATAAGCATGTTATTATTTGTTATTTTTTGTACACAAATATTCATAGAAGCTTCATTCATAATAGCCAAAACCTGGAAACAAGCCAGATCTCCTTCCTTGGGTGGTGAATTGTTTACCAGTAATTGGTACATCCGTACCAAGGAATACTATTCAGCAGTAAAAAAAAAAAAAAAAAAAAAAAAAAAAAAAAAACTCTTGATTCATACAATAGCTTGGATGAATATCCAGAGAATTATGCTAAATGAAAGGATACTAACTGTATGATTCCATTCATATGATATTCTTTAGCAGACAAAATTACAGAAATGGAGAGCAGATTAATAGTGATAGGAAGAAGGCCAGAGAGAAGTGTGTATGCCTAAAAAAAGGAGAAGAAGGATCCTTGTGGTGTTATGTATGATCTGTATTTAGATAATATCAATGCCCATTAATTTTTTTTAAGTATTTTAATACTAGAAAGGATATGGAAGTGGCAGGAAATTTATTGTTTACTTTTCTGCCCTATTTTACTTTTTTCTATTACATTCTCATAGGAATAAAAGCATGTCATATACAGTAAAGATTTTTTTTCAGTGCCTCATAAGTCTCTGCCAGGCGATATAGGCACTGGGAATATAGCAGAGAACATGGTACAAGGTAAAACACTTGCTTAGATGGTTATTACATTAATTTGAAGTTTCAAGTTCTAGTTATTGGTCATTGAGAATCTCAGGGACTGAAGAAAGATGATATACTTCAAGAAGTAAGAAGATTTATGAAATTATAGAAATTTAACCATGGGATTCTGGGGATATCTTGCTCAGAAGCGATGTGTGGCCAGGTGGAAGGTAGGTGAAGGGATAGAAAAAGATTTAGAACGCCTAATGATGTTTGAGAAGAAGAGTCAATATTAGGGGAAGGAAGGAGGTCTCAGGGGATTGATATTTCCCTCTTCTTCCCTTTTGCTTTCCTACTTAATACCTTCAGTCTTGTCATCATAGATGTCCCCCAATCCAGCTAGCTAGCCCCTTAAATAGCTAAGGAGGCTGAGTGAATTGGAAGTGAAATAGTATTCTTGTCATCAATTATCTAAGAACAAAAGGAAAGAACAGGACACTGGTTATCCCAAGTAGCCATAGCAGGCACAAAAGGGAATGTCACTGCTCCTCATGGAATGGATTATATTATATTTTTGTAGGTTACATTAATGGGATATCAAGGTATCCCAAAGTTTAAATACAGGCATAGGCATGTCCGTTACAAAATGGGTCTACTAGACAAAATACAGGACTTTATTCCCCTTCTATGAAAAACGAGTAATTCTATTTCCTATCCTATGTATCTGTGTTTAGCATGAGATATTTCATGACAAAAATTGTTTCTTAGGAGAAAAAAAAAAGAAAAGAAGGAAGGAAGGTTGGAAGGTAGATGGATATAAAAAGGAAGAAAGGAGAGAAGGAAGATCTCTATTCTACATGAAGAAAGCACATGTTAAAAACCAGTTGATTGGTAGAATCAGCAGGGTCTACAGTTTGAGGAGGGGAGAGTTCATTGCATAGTGGAATGGAGGTAGTAATGAGAAAATTTTTATGGAGAAGGTGGAACTCTAAAATTTGTTTAATATTTAAATAAATAATGAGAAACGAGAGGAATTTAAAGGTTGAGGGAGTTAACACAGACAGATGGTGATAAGAATAATCCTCAAATATGTCCATTGTTAAAATTATTGAATGTTCCTCTGATAGTCCCCAGTGTGTGTCCCTGTGTTTCCTTACCCCACAAAACCAAGATTTTAGTAAAGTTCTCTATTGGCCATCAATTTTTTTTTGTTTTCTGGTCAAAGTGTTCACTTTCTACACCGCTTCTGTAACCTACTTTGACAAATGGAAAACAATTCTGTTTTCATCAACATTGCATTACAGATATAAAATATTGTATGGGAATTATGATTTGATATATGGGAACATTCTGGGTCCCATATTGGGGCCAGATGGTTTCAGTGTCTTTAATACGTGTATCCATTTGGCATTAGCACATTTGTGTATTACAGTCTCTTTCTCATTTATGTTTAATGATGGATAGATTCCAAATAATACAAGATGTTCCTCAACATGTTGAACTTCTGGTGAGTAAGTGAGCAAACAGTGAGCTCTCTTTTTTCCAGTATACCTCATACTGTCAGCATTACTGTTCAAAGATTATTTGAACTTCAGACTGATTAACTGATAGTTTCCACTCCCTGGAATAGGACAGAATGAAATGAACAATTGCTTCCCTCCAAAGGGGAAATGTGCTTCATATGAACTGTAAAGTCTGCAATGCATCTAAAATTCCAGAATATTTTCTTCTGGCTGCAGTCAAATGTTGAACATAGAGTGACTGTCTGTGAGGTATAGGTCTTTTGGGTACTAGCTGTTTTTAGAGGTGTCTACAGTTAAATTAGGGAAGTCAGCAAATGCTGTCTTCAACATAGTAGCAAATAACTTATTATTTTATTACCTCTGCTATAAATGTATAACTCACCTGTCAGACTTTCTTATCTTCAGCCTCCTTCTCTTTAAAGCCAGTAAGAGCATTTCCAATTTGTCTTCCTTGAATGTCTCTCAGACTTTCAACCTAGTCTAAAATTTGATAGTTTTCTGTTTCCCATAAAATACAAAATGAAATTATTTGACCTGGCATGAAAGACTACCTACACTTTTTATTTATTCTAGTTTTGCAACATTATTTTTTTTCTTTTCTTTCTTTCCTTTTTTCTTAATTAATGCCTTTGGCCTTCCATTTAAATTTAGCTATTTTCCTCCTTTATACCTCAACAGACCTGAAGACAAATCCTACTATGAATGGTTACATACATAAAGCATCTCGGGATGCCCGGAACTGACCCCTAATTCATCTTAATCCTCTGCATCTGTTGAGCAATGTGACATGATTCCATTCAGTATCTACCAAGTTGATATGAGGAATAAGCATCAGTATTTCAAAGGCAGACTGACAAAATCCATGTAGACTTTGTGCCTGATTATACTAGACCAACCTACCAGCATAGAGTCAACGGGAATGACTAGGTGATTCTCAGAGTAGTGGAGAAGAAACAGAATAATATAAGGCCCTTCCACGTGAAAATGACAAAAGGAGTTTCCAGGGACGAACTTGTGATGCCTAGCTTCATTACTTCTAGCTAAATATTCCACATGAACATTGATTCTCCAAATTTTCTTGAGAAACCAAATACTGATCAACCCACAAAGTTAAAAGGCTACATTTCTCTGATGTTTGTAGGCCATATGATTAAATTTTGGCCACAGAGAAAAAAGCAAAAGTGTTGTGGACACACTCTGGAAGACTCTTAAAGGCAATGGGAGTTTCTTCTCCTCCTACTTCCATTAGGCGTATGGATTTTTTGTTTGTTTTTTTGTTTTGTTCTTTTTTGTTTATTTAGTTATTTTTGAGAGACAGGGAGAGAGAGAGAGAGACAGAGAGAGAGAGAGAATCCCAAGCAGGCTCCGTACTGTCATTGAAGAGCCTCATGTGGGGCTAAAACTCACGAACCATGAGATCATGACCTGAGGCAAAACCAAGAGTCTCCCATTTAACCGACTGAGGCACTCAGGGACCCACCATGAAGCATATGTTAAACCTTTAGAAATTGTCCCATAGTTCTTGGATGTTCTGATGAGGAGGATGATGAGGATGATGAGGATGATGACGATGATGAGGATGATGTTGATCATCTTTGGATGATCAGCTTGGGAAGTTTCTGTTGACCAGTCTTCTAGTTTGCAGATTGTTTTCTTGTCTGTGTCTAGTCAATAGATGAACCCATCAAAGGCATTCTTCATTTCTGTTATGATGATTTAGATTTCTAGAGTCTCCCTTCCACTCTGTGTTAGCATTTTGTTTCCTTCCTTCTATTTATATTACCCATATGGTCTTACCTGTTATATATAGTAATCATTGTTATTTTGAATTTCCTGTAAAATAATCCTTAAGTCTGTCTTCTATCTCGGTCTTCTTCTGAGGCTTGTTTTGTCTCTTTACATTGTGCTCTCTTGCCTTTTAGCACTCTTTGAAATTTTTTGGAGTCTATACCTAACAAAATAGGACATATTTGTGACTGAGATCAATTTATGTGCACATCAATATCAAAGGATGATTAAGAGTTCCAATGGTTCAGGGGGACCTGGGTGACTCGGCTAAGCGTCCAACTTGGGCTCAGGTCATGATCTCACAGTTTGTGGGTTCGAGACCTGCATCAGGCTCTGTGCTGACATCTCAGAGCCTGAAGCCTGCTTCGGATTCTGTGTCTCCTGCTCTCTCTCTTCCCCTCCCCCACTCATGTTCTGTCTCTCTCTCTCAAGAATGAATAAATGTTAAAAAAAAAAAAAGTTCCAGTGGCTCAGAATGTAGGTATCCTGAGGAGAGTGATATTGTTTTGTGTTCTGAGCTCTATGCCCAAGTCTTGGTTCTGAAACACAAGAAACAACTACGGAACTTGTTGAAAATACAAAATGTTTGGCCCTTTCCCCAGACCCATGAGGCAGAAATTCTTAGTATAAAGGTGAATTAATAAGCCCACCAGCTGATCCATATATATATATATATATATATATATATATATATAATGCGTATATTACCTAGCAGTGTCTTGCACATATAAACTTAATAGACATTTATCAAAGTAACAATTGAATTGGAAAAACTTTAATTTGTGATTGCCAGAATAATAAAAAAATACTTTAGTTAGATACTAACTGATGAAAAGTATCACTTGCTTTCAGAATAGTTGAACAAGTGCTTAGAATATGTCACAGTTTTATAATACAGAAAATGATGGTTTGTGTCAATTTTTATAGTGGATATCAATTGTCCACTATTTTCCCTTCTATTATGACCACATTTTTATGTATATTGTTGCAATAGGTACGGTCTATTGCCACATATATTGGTCTTTGAGATTTTTATCTTCGGTAGTTAGAACAGAGTGTCTATTTTAAGAAGATAGCTGAATGGCAATATGCAAACTGAAAGTGTAAACATTAGTGGACATATTTCCAATCATTTGGGTGGGAAAAGCAGAGAACTGGCTTGGCAAAGAAGCAGAATAGCAAAGGAAATACATAGAGAAAAAATAAATTAAAAAAGTGAAGTTCAATGACATTTGAATCTCCAAACCCAATTGATGCATGAAGCTCAGATGTTTCTCCGACTTTGAAATCCTTATAACACCTTTGTGTTTATATGCTACATTATACTTTGTGCAGAAACTATCTCTTACTATATCTAGTTGTTTCTCACTAAGAGAATAATAACATAGGCTCCTATAATGTGGCATATAATGAAAAGCAAAAATAAACGTGTATATAAATCTATGCATATATGTATAATTACATAATATATTTAGTTATATTAATTATAATATAATTGAGTTATATAACTATAACTCAATATAATTATAATTGCTGTAATTATTATATATAATAATACCATATATCCTTACATAGAATACTATATATAATTGTATTTACTGTAATGACTAAATATAGTAATACTATGTATATATATCAACATATATAACAATATATATCATACAATACTATATATAATATATAATACTATATATCATATAATACGGCATATAACATTATATATAAAATAATATAATTACTATAATTATTAAATGCAGTTATGTATAATACTATATATAGCTACTGAATTTAGTTATGTAAATATGTCATTATATAATATATATTACATATAATTACAGTAAAGTTTACACAAATATACACACAAAAAAAGACTCCTTTTTCTCCATGGACATTTAAATACTTATTGGACTTTTTTACATACCATGTGCCATAGCTTTATTTCTTTATTAATAATAGTGGGAATTATTTATCTTTTGGTTGTTGTGGTAGTTGTTGTAGAACATCGGCTTACGTGATGGGACATTGAGTAGAGTAAACATAAGCATTAAGGGTTTTCATATATCTTAAAAAGCTATTGAAATCTGAAAACAAAGTTTCTGTTATTATCAAGATAACTTCTGATAAAACCACAGCATGCCTTTCCTAAGACTATTCACTCATATAAAGAATAACACTAAAATTTCTACTGCTATAATTGTATCATTTTTGTAACCATTTGAAACACATTAATTTCAAATCCTTGTCCTCAAAAAGCATATAAATGCTGTTTCAATTGAAGTACTGAAGAAATTTAGGCTCTAGTTCACAAAAGCAGTGGTTTTTGAATATCAGCGTATATCAGAATCATGGGTAGGGCTTACTCAGTCCCAGATTGTCTGATTCTGCCCCTCAGAATATCCGATTCAGTAGGTCTGAGGTAGGAACAGATAATTTGCATTTCTAACAAGTTCTTACATGATGTTGAGGCCTTTTGAGAAGGAATTCCTTGAGTCATCTCTTGTATGTTGTCAGTTGACTTTTCTCCTTTGTATCTAAAATAGTACTGTTGAAAATAACGGTACCCCCAAATCATTTTCTATGTGGCTTAATTCTCTCATGAACTCCAGTTGGGAAAGGTTGCCAGAAAATGTCACAGTATTTACACAAGTTACTTCTTATCTCTCTCCATGAACTGAGAACAAATAGCGTGAGGACTTAGAATAATTAAAAACTTTTAGCATCTGTGAGATTGCCTTGAAAATTCCCATGCACTGAAATAAATAAGCACTTGAGTTTAATTTTGCCTAATCAGACCTCTTAGAAATGACCTATGATTAGAGTATCCCAAGCAATTTAAAGGAAAGTGTCTATTAATTAAATATATTGCTGAATGAATTATTGAAAAAGATTTATAGACTGATGACATCACAGATTTTCTGAATGTGCTACAATTCCCTCTGACTTGTTTCCCACCCAAGCAAAAGCACCTAATGGAAGCTTAACCCTAACAACTAAACCTGAAATTCCTTCTGCTTTGAACGCTTTATTCTCTAAGGCAGTAAAAACTGACAGAGTAGCAATGAATGAGTGTAGTTTTGAGAAAAGACAACTCTTTCTCTCTATATATTTAATAAAGAATGAGCATACCTCAAGTTTCTCAAATATGTTAAGATTTATGGGTAGAGCTTGCAACATGCTACAATATTCTTTCCCTTTTCCTAGGGCTTGCCCGCCCACTTTTTTTTTTTTTCAACGTTTATTTATTTTTGGGACAGAGAGAGACAGAGCATGAACGGGGAAGGGGCAGAGAGAGAGGGAGACACAGAATCGGAAACAGGCTCCAGGCTCTGAGCCATCAGCCCAGAGCCTGACGCGGGGCTCGAACTCACGGACCGCGAGATCATGACCTGGCTGAAGTCTGACGCTTAACCGACTGCGCCACCCAGGCGCCCCGCCCGCCCACTTTTTTAATGCCTTCTCTCTTGCTTGAGAAACGAAATCTGAATGTGAAGTTTTCTTCCTTCCCTTTTTCTTCATCATTCAGCTTAGTTTGATTATTTTTGACTTTTGCCAATTTTTTTTTTCATGACGGGTCACCTTTATTTATTTTACATTTCATTTTGCTTTTCTCTTGCTACCTTTTTTTTTTTTTTCATGTTCAGAATTGTTTGCCAGTCTTTTGGGTTTTTTTTTTTTTCTACCTTTTATTTTCCCTTTGTTGATTCTCTGGTGCTCTTATTCTGCTGCCAGAATCAAAACGAATGTGAAACCAGTGTCTCATGTGGATTTACTCTGCTCTGCACGACATTTTTCTTTTATGTTTTTGTTTGTTACAAATTATCATGGTTTATAAACCCTTCCAGGCTTTTCAAAGGGATTTGTATTACCAAACACGAAAAATGAAAGGATGTAGCAGTTTCAAAGGTACAAATTCCCTTTCAGAAGTCACAGAGGATGCTAAAGTAAAGCAATAGAACGGTGATTGGATGTATTTTCCAGCATCATGAGGTAATATGGTTGCTCCTATAATGTCACAGAAGCTAAGGAGGCAATTTCCTCTGGAGTAACAGGATGGCACAGAGCTAACATCACAGCATATTGGACGGAAAACCGGGACCGCTTTGCTCAATGGAGATTGTGGTTTTCCAAATAATTCAGAAAATGTCTGCTTGTGAAAAATGGAAACACCTATTCATGTTTATCCAGGGCGTCAGATACTTGGTAGTAAATTAGTCCTATAGTTAGCTGAACATAAGGAACTTGTTGGCCCAAATTTGAAAGAATTCTAAAGATTTTATGGCTGTCTTAAGAAGTGGTTAGATTGGATCTCACAGGATTTTTTTTTTTTTTTCTTAATGGCAAGCCCTGGCAATTACCTCTGATGCATGAAGGAGAAAGCTTTACTGAAACTGTAGTGGTTTACAGAGAAAAGTTCCAGGAGTTTGTTAAACTTGGGTGTAAAAAACCAAACCAAATTGAATCAAAACAAAACAAAACAAAACATGCCAAGGTCCAAAGGAGGCTAGACTGCTGGAATGAGCCTGAACCTCATCCAAGAAAGACAGTGTCATAGAGACTGCTGTCACTGAGAACACTGTGCTTTATGGCAGCTTAACTCTTCTATGCCCCACCTTCACTTTAGACTGGAAGTTCCAGGCAGGATATTTTGACCCGCTGAGCCTAGATTATATATTCATGCCCCAGGTGTCAGGATGGTGACAACGTATTCGGCTTCTCATCTGAGGGCTGGACGCAGAGGGATTCTTGTAGTGGAAGATTCCCTAAGCAGAAGAAAGCCAAGATTCATGTCAGCCAAGAAAATGACAAATATATCTTACGTACATGTATTTTTTTTAAATTTTTAATATGTATTCATTTATGAGAGAAAGAGTGTGAGCAGGGGATGGGTAGAAAAGGAGTGAAACACAGAGTCCAAAGCAAGCTCCAGGCTCTGAGTTGTCAGCACAGACCCCGACACGGGGCTGGACCCCACAGACCATGAGCTCATGACCTGAGCTGAAGTCAGTCGCTCAACCCACTGAGCCACCCACGTGCCCCTACATACATGTATTTTGTATACATGCCTGCTCACTGTAGTTTTATCTGTTTTAGAATTTGATAAAATTGAATCAATATGTATGTCTTGTAGTGTGGCATTTTTCTATTCAATATGTTTGTAGGACATATATTGATATGTATAGCCAAATAGGTTGATTACAAAGTGA
This sequence comes from Prionailurus bengalensis, assembly GCF_016509475.1. Classification (NCBI taxonomy): domain Eukaryota; kingdom Metazoa; phylum Chordata; class Mammalia; order Carnivora; family Felidae; genus Prionailurus; species Prionailurus bengalensis. The sequence goes on along the minus strand of NC_057344.1, from coordinate 182,805,458 downwards.
TATATTTCAGGAACATATTACGATGCATATGTTTATTTATTCTATTTAGGATTTTTCCAGTTTTGATTACTATAGACCCTGTTTTGAATATTCTTTTAAAATAAGTATCCTAAATTCCTTCAGAGTACTTAGCTAGGGGGTGGGATTTGTGGGCTTTCACAGAATGTATATATATATATATATATATATATGCACATATATATATATAAATAGTTGTGTGTGTGTGTATATATATATAGTGTGTGTGTATGTGTATATACATATGTGTATATACATATAGTTGTGTGTGTATATATGTGTGTGTGTATGTGTGTATATATATATGTGTATATATATATATACTCTAATGGTAGCAGAACCATTATATATATACATATATATATATATATATATATATATATATATGTATATATATAATGGTTCTGCTACCATTAGAGTTAACACCCGACTGGCCAAAGCAAGCCACCAGGCTGGTCACAGAGTCAGAGGTGGGGAAAGGTATTCCACACTTAGTGGAAGATGCTACCTGGTTCCATGGTAAAAGGTGTGAGTATAGGGACAAATGAAAAATTGGGGCTAGTAATTTATCACACGTCTGCATTGTAATCTCCATATGGTATTTTCACACTTCTTAAAATGTTACATAATGGTATTTTTTGTGGCTGTAATATGTATTTACCTGGCTATTAAGGAGGCTGGACATATTTTTATACCTTTATTTATTGGCCATTTATATTTTCCTTTTTCGTGAGGTGCTGGTCAAGTTTTCTGCCACTTTTTTTTTTTTTTTGGAAGGGATTCTTCGTCTATGTCTCTTGGGAGTCATGTTGTATTTTATTTGGCTTCTCCCCCACCACATATAATCTTACGAAGTCTTTTTACTTCATTTATAATGATTTTTATCAAGAGTTCTTACTTGTAAAATAATCAAGTATGTCCTTTGATATATAGTTTGATACATTTTTGTCTGGCTGAAGAAGTCCTTTTTCAAAGTGAGGTTATGAAAATATTAGCGTATGTTATATTATCTCTGAAAAACTTTATAGCTCTATCTCACAAATTTAGGTACTCGATGTATCTTGGTATGACAGGTATTTCCACTCGATCTTTTTTAAAGTATGTCTTGGGCTATTTTTGTGCTATTGTACTTGATACAAAAGTCTAAGTCAGGATTCCAAGTTCCATGAAATTCTGATATATTTACTTTAAGTTATGGTACATTGAAATTACACATGAATAATGGGAGAATTTTTTTCCAGTGAGTTTAAGGAGTTTTTCAATTCACAAAAATTTTTTTGACCTTCACTGTTTCCAAATAGTTTTGCGATTTTCTTAATAAAGGTCTTACATTTTTAACTGAAGTTTATTTCTGGACATTTGATATTTTTGCAGCTATTGTAATGGTGTTATTATAAAAATTTTATTTTCTTATCATCTATCTCCTAACCATTTAATGCTCAAATGTAGCATTCATTTGTATGGCTCTTTATTTCTGTTTTTGGGCCAGCAGTGATGCTGAGTACATTCATTATTTCTAATAATTTTATCTTTTAATCGCTTTAGAATTTGCATCTGAAGTTACATCATTTGTGAATATTTAAAGTCTTTTTGCTTCCTGTCAAATCCTCATAACATCTATTTTAATTATCTGCCTTGAAGGTATTGGCTGGCTCCCAAAGTGAAATGTTGAATTAGTAATAGCAGATTTTTAGTTTGAAATTTAATACGAAAGGGAAAGGTTTATACATCTTATCATTAAATGATGTTTGCTCTAAATTTTGAGGAGATTCTCTATCACATTTTGGAAAGGTTTCCCATATTTCTACTTAAAAAAAAAATGAATGGGTGTTTAATTTAAAAAATGGTTCTACTGCATCTATTGAAAGAACTGTTTTTTTTTTTTTTTTTTGGTCTGCCTTAATCTTTAATATGATTAAATTTAATTTTTTAATGTTAAATTAACTTTCTATTCATCAGATAATCTAAAGTTCATTATGGTATATTTTCCTCATATACATTACTGTATCAGTTTATTAATACACCATCTGGGATTTTAGCATCATTATTTATAATAATATCCTTTTGCTCTTTGGTATCTTTTTGTAATATCAAGGTGAGCGAATGTAAGTTTAAAAGTATCTTTTCATGTTTCATTCTTTTAAATGTTTTTGTAACATCAGAATTGAATAGTCCTTGAAATTTTGGAAGAACTTAGTGGTAAATGCCTCTCAGTGTTAAGTTATTTCATAGGGAAATTTGTGTCTACTGATTAAATGTTTGAAAAATATATAAATTTTAGGATTTTTATTTTTTCTTATGTCAGTTTTTGGAATTTGTGTATTTGATTTAAACATTCACAATATTTCATATTTTTTAAATGTTCCATGTTTCAAACTTTTATCAAATATTATTAATATTTGAAATATCTGAGTTATTTTTCTTTTTTAATTTCTAGCCTTGATTCTGTGCCAACTCTTTCTTTCTCCATTTGTACTCTGCAGTCTTATCTCTTATTTTCTTCTCTGGAATCTTTTTTATAATAATCTTTTCCAACATCTTCAATAAATGTTTAGTTCATGACTCTACCTCTGTAAATACGTAACAAGCCTTGTTACTACATATTTCTCTTAAATTCTGCCTTATTTCTAAACTTGACCTTTTGACCTTATTTTTAATATTTAGTTATTTTTTTAAATTTTCATTGTTCTTTTTCTCAAACTAATGTGTAGTTCACTATTAGTAATTTAATAATGCTTGTTAATTTCCATAAACAGAAAGATTTAAGTTATTTTTTTTGTTATCGATTTCTGTTTTACTGCATCATAGACTGCATGGTCTAGATGTTTGAAAAAGAATTGAGATTTACTATACATTTCACTACATGTAAGGTGACAATGTTACTTATTTTCTGATCTGAGATACTTTTGAGTGTGAAAAGTAATGGGAAACAAACAGATGACCCTTAGGAAAACAGCTTGGAAAAATCAGGCTATACAGACACTTAAACTATGTGATATATCTTTATAACTGTCTCATGAATGCTAGAAAATTGTGTATTTTCTATAGTTGTGTACAATGTCTTATATACAATCTAGTAAATTGCAGAAAAGAAAAGTATATGAGCAAGCATACATGTAATGAAATCACAAATCTATACCCTGTTTAGAAATTCCCAAGTGCCATTTGACAATTATGGAAAGCAGAGTAATTTTTTAAAGGAATGATGAAAATAGTCCCACTACCACATATAAAATAACTCATAACTACACATACACACACACACACACACACACACACACACACACATTTTTCCCAAAGTTTCACACCTAGATCTTGTACTGAAATTTTTAGAAAAAAAAAAATACTGCTTTCTGGCTAAGTTAATAAAGATTTCTTTATCTGTGTACCAAAGCAACAATATCTCTTAAAATGACAAACCTGATGTGCTTGATATTCTCAATTTGCCTCTATAATAATCTTAGATAATATTAGCTTACTTTATCCTTGTATACCCTTCTTTACAAGTATGGACCATGTAAGTCAAATCAAATCCCCTTTTCCTCTGGTTTTTGGGTAGTTTCAGCCTTTGGAGAACAGAGGTAGGAAGAAAATAAAGTCTGGTTATCTACTGCCCTGGTTTGCTTTACTGGTTCTCAAGAAGTCAATTGTCAGATTCCTCTACCTAAGGCCACAACTATCTTCTATAGCAGTAGATATCTGTTCATCCTCCTTTCTACTGGCTCTCCAGGACTAGGTAGCAATGGTTTCCCACTCCGATTGAACCGTGGGTGTTCCATCAGTCCTTATTATTTAACTCTGTCCCCAGCTTCTATACATTTTTTATTAAATGCTTTTTATTGACATGTTAATTGCCTGCCACAACTCTAATACATGTTATTTTGTGTATAATATATATATACACACATATGTATATAATTCATACTATATATGTATAATACATATACTAAACTATATTATTACAGTTTTCAAATGCATGTTAAATTAATTCATAATTATAATTCATAATTCAAAAATATTCATATAACCTAAATATACCTTGAGTATCACTAATTATATACACAGAAATATTTTGGGGAACACTTTCCTGTACACTATTTAAATTTACTCAGCCTTTGGGGAACCTGGGGGGCTCAGTTGGTTAAGTGTCCAACTTCAGCTCAGGTCATGATCTCACGGTTGGTTTGAGTATGAACCCTGCGCCAGGCTCTGTGCTGACAGCTTAGAGCCTGTAGCTTGTTTTGGATCCTGTGTCTCTCTTTCTCTGTCTCTCCTTCACTCACGCTCTCTGTCTCTTTCTCTCAAAATAAATACAACATTGAAAAAATTTTAAATAAATGTACTCAGCCTTCCTAAAAATAAATAAATAAATAAATAAATAAATAAGGTTTGGCTTCTAAAAAAGCATGTAGAGGGGAATACCCAACAGTAGTGTTTATTCCAGGAAAATAACTTTTATGTAATCAAAGAACAGATATAGTCTAATGAGAGCTATTATTAAAGTCAATAATCTATTTTTCTATATAATAATGCCAGTAGAACTGAAGTATATGAATAAAGTTATGAAAATGCTCACCTAAGACTATATATCAAATGTGACCCACAACAAATATTTGGTATATTAAATTCCCAACGAATATCATCAATTGCTTTCAAATGTTTTAGTTTAATCATGTTTGCTTCTTAATTTTCTTTGAAAAAAGTTATTTTCCATAGCTCTTGGATAATACTAATATCTTAAAAAATGGAGAAATTTCATATTTCTCTCCAACATACTACAAATATAACTTGTTACAGATGGACAGTTCTATGAGAAAAAAACTGAATTATAGATCAGGGACACCCCCCCGCCATGATTCCTCCTTACTCTAAGGTTTTACTCCTTACTCCTCCTTACTCTAAGACTTTAATTACTCCAAGTGTGAATGAGTTAATCGCAGGAAAATGAGGAAAGGAAAGCAAGAGAATGAGTCTACATTCTGAAGATGTCATCCTTAGCATCCTTAAATGAAATAAGGCACATATAAATAATCTGGGAATTTGAGCATTTGAATTTTCAGGCGGGAGAGTTGAACTTTTTTATCACCTTGGTATAGACCAGGAGCCAGGGGTTTGGAATGATTCCTAACTTAGGAAAAAAAAGAATTTGGGGCCAGAGTGGAGAGTTAGAGGTTTTTTTTCATAATGTGCCTTGTGTAAACGCTCATTCCTGTCTTTCATGGTGTAGGCTCTTTTGGAAAGCCTTCTTATAAAAAGACTGGACTGCCATTTTCTTGGCAAGTTGAAGTACTAGGAGTATAATCATTGATGAATCATTTCTTACCGAGGAGCCAATTTAGAACAGAAATGGACAGGCAAGCTGCTAACAGTAGGAGAGAGGCTTCTGAGATGTATAAGGGTAGAAGAAGAGACGAACAGCATGTTTTCACATTAATTTGGTCTGCAACCTTAGCACTAACGTGATAATGGAAATCTCATAAGGTGTGAATGAAGGTCTCCAACCAAGCTAGTGAGGATGTTACATAATACATCAGTTATAAAACCTCTTTTGACTACATATATATTGAGTGTCTCATACCTAATAACACTTAACCTACTGATATAGTGGAGTGCAGAAAAAGCGCAAATTTTGAAGTTAGATGAGTCGAAGCTAGCTAAGTGCATTGGGTGAACCATTTAACCTCTCTTGACTTTAGTGTGCTCATCTGTAAAATGATGGCATTCAATCAGATTATTTGAAAGGTCTCATTGAAGTCCATAAAATCTATGGCTCTATATATGTTTAATGTTGAAACTGAAAGTAAGGTGTATATGGCATGAAGAGAAGGGGACTTGATTTTGAGGTATAGACCTGCTTAAATATTTTCTCTTTTGACCTGGTGATCTTGAACTGCAAACTTAAGTATTACAAGACTGCCATTTCTCTTCTTTGAAAGGCACTTAATAATTCTTGGTGAAGGTACTATTGTTAAAAAGCAAATGGGAGAAAGCATAGGGATACATTTCTAAACACTATATAAATGTGACCAATGGGTAGTTACAGATTGGCCATGGATACTGGATCTGAAATAAAACTGAAATTTATACCTTTTTGTTTGTTTGGAAAAATATATATCCCTGTTTTCAGCCAGTTGAGAACAGTCATGACTTGTTGCTTTTTCTTCACCTGTTGTGGATGTCGTGTGTTAAGACGTTCGTGCAATAAATGGTGGATTCCCTGTCATCTGAGTCCCTGATGGACTAGCAAAGCAAAACCTCGGCAACCTGTTTTTGACAGGTAGAGTTAATGGAAAATAATTCTTTGCTATTAAGCCCAAAGATTTAGGAGTTAACTTGGCTTGGCATCATACTAACGTTTTCTGAGCAAGAGAAGCATTAAGACTAGAAAGGTTATGTGTTGACTATTATACATCGGAGAGAAATCACTATGCTGAAGTAACCTGGCCAAGTATGGATAATGAGTATGCTTGAACTTAAAAGAACACAGGGCTAGGTAGTTAGGTGACAGGGTATTGTAGTGGAAGTGGCTAAGATGACACATTATAAAGTAGATTGGTTTCCGAGGGGCATGTTTAATATGGAAGATCACTAAAAATTATGGGGCACCTGGGTGACTCAGTCAGTTAAGCGCCTGACTTCGGCTCAGGTCATGATCTCACAGTTTGTGAGTTTGAGCCCCACGTCGGGCTCTGTGCTGACAGCTTGGAGTCTGGAGCCTGCTTCGGATTCTGTGTCTGCCTCTCTCTCTGCCCCTCCCCTTCTTGCACTCTCTCTCTCTCTTTCTCTCTCTCTCTCTTTCTCTCTCTCAAAAATAAATAAACATTAAAAAATTAAAAATTAAACGAAGTCTTGTCAATAACCAAGAAAATTTAAATTAGAAAAACGTTGTTTTGGTGGCAGTTGTGGTTCTAGGGTGTCCCTTTGAATTTTTTTTTAATCCAGAAACTCATTATTTTGAAGAAAAAAAAAGATTTCTCTTCTGTAAAGAGAAATATCAAGAGTAGAGAAAGTATTCTGGCTCCATTCATATAGACAGAGATTTAAGGCTGTCCTATATCTGCAGTGGGGCAGTAGAACTTATATGTATATATTTAGAGTGATATCATATTCTTAAATACATATAATTTGTGCACCTGCTTATGTTAGTATCTGTAACTGAAATATTTCCTGAAGGTAGGATTTTACTTCTATTATGTGGCTTATAATAGGAGTTCAATAAGTATTTACTCACAAGATGGCTGAATAATTGAATAGAGGGAGTAAGTGTGTGATTGAATGAATGACAATTATAAAGGTTGGATACAATGTATTTGGGGCAGGAAAGTGTGGTTTGGTAACATGTGGGTGCTAATCACTTACATTAGAAACATCAGCAACTAGGTTTAGGGCAGCAAAATATATTCTACGGCACATCTTCATTGGTAGATGCCAGCTCTATATTAATTTTTTTCTTTTTTTCAAGTTTTTGTTTAAATTATCATATAGTGTAATATTATTTTCAGGTGTAGAATCAGTGAATCATCACTTACATAAAATACCCAGTGCTCATACAGTAAGTACACTCCTTAAAACCCATTCCCTGTTTAACCCAACCCCCAACCACCTGCCCTCCAGCAACCTTCAGTTTGTTTTTTCTAGTTAGGAGTCTGTTTTCTACTTTGCCTCTCACTCCCCCCCATGTTCATTTATTTGTTTCTTATTTTTACTTATGAGTGGAATCATACGGTATTTGTACTTCTCCAACTGATTTATTTCACTTAGCATAATAATCTCTAGCTCCATTCATGTCACTGCCAATAGCAAGACTTCATTCTTTTTGAGGACTAACATTCCATTGTGTTTGAGTGTGTGTGTATACATATATATATATATATACACACATACATATATAAATACATATATATATACACACATACATACATATATACATGCCACATCTTCTGTATCCATTCATCAATTGATGCACTTTTGGGCTCTTTCCATACTTTATATATTGTTGATAATGGTGCTACAAACGTTGTGGTACATATATTCCTTCAAATCAATATTTTTGTATCCTTTGGGTAAATATGTAGTAGTGCAATTACTGGACTGTAGGGTATTTCTATTTTTAACTTTTTGAGGACCCTCCATACTGTTGTCCAGAGTGGCTATACCAGTTTGTATTCTCACCAACAGTGAAAGAGGGTTCCCATTTCTCCACATCCTTGCCATCATCCGTTGTTTCTTGTGTCGTTAATTTCAGCCATTCTGACTGGTGTGAGGTTGTATCTCATTGTAGTTTTAATTTGCATTTCCCTGATGATGAGTGATGTTGAGAAGGTAGATGCTGGGTCTTTAGTATCTTTCCCACTTTAGTCAGAATTCTCTCAGGAAATGGTGGGGTGGATGAATTATTTTTACACTCTAGGATTTAGTAAACTTCTAACATTCTCTTTCTCAACTGTCTGCATTTTGTGCTCTTTCCTGAGCGGATTCTTCCATACTCTACTTGATTTTAACTCCTCACTTCACCTTTCCAGAAACCTTAGTCTGGTGAATTCGTCTTAGTGAATTATCTTCTTGCTGTCATGAAACTTTATTTTCATTCTCTCAAACTCAGTAGTTGATTTTTCTGTGTGCTTTACAGTAGTCATACTTCTCTCTTTAAGATCAGTTTCTCCTTAACCTCTGCTAATCTGGAAGCTCATATGTTTAACTTGCTGGGTGCAAAGTAATCATCCAATACAGGTATAATGAATGGATAAATGAATCAATAAAACTTAAATCCCCTATTACTTGAAACTTGCAAATTCAGGGACTGTCAACTTTGGTTTTTTATGGTAGAGTCGTTTTACATACATTATTCAATTGCATTTTCAGTGCAGAACTTGGTGTTTAGAATACCCCAAAGTATTTCTACTTTGCCAGATAGGTGAACGCATACATAAAATACTCATGCCTTTAAAATTATTTCTTCAGAACTTATATAAATTTTAAGATTCTTAAGATCACATACATAGCCTTGGTGAAATTATGTAGATTAAAAATGATTTTTTCCAGGTATCTATACTACTCTGCAGTTTTTGAGGCTGACCAGCAGGAAGCCACAAGAAAGAGTTAGGTAGGAGAGATAAAAGAGAATATCAAATCAATGTTGATCTGGTAACAGTAATGGTAGCGTATCTGTGTGTGAAACTATAGACAGAGGTTAAACTTCCCTGGGTAATGTGGTTAAAGACGACAGAATCACTTCCCTGACTTTAAGTAACCATTATGCAATGATTCTTAATAAATATACATATTTTTACAATATAACATAGTTACAAGAGCACGTGCAATGTACCAACATTGCTCCAATTAATATTAAAACTTACATCAAAAGAAAAAAAATATGAAAAATCAGGAGTGGAAATTATTCAAATAGTATCTCTTAAGATCTATCTTTATGTAGAAGTCTCTAAAGGAATGACTCTTAAAAATTCTACTAAAAATATTGTAGGCAACAGGTAAGGGTGGAATAAATGAACATACAATGTCTGCGAAAGAGTAGGTGTATCACATATGCAAGGACACAATCAGTCTTAAATCACTGTTCTGTACAGAGATTCACTTTTCTTATCTGCCCATGACCAGCCAAAGAATCTTAACTATCATTGAGGACACAGTGGCTTTCAAATAATAGTTAAGTATTCTATGTGGATTTGAATTCTGGCGTAGACAAGTTAAATAACTTCATCACTTAATTTTCTCATTTGTGAAAAGGAGGAAAGTAATAGCAGTCCCCGCCTATGTTTCTTGTAGAGATTAAATAAGTTAGTAACTGTATGTAGATTTGTATGTGTGTGTTTGCCACTCATAAGCTATTATTCCAATTGTTAATACAGAACTGTCATTATGGATACGTATGTTTAACAATAATTGAAAGAGTTGTGCTTTATTCATTATAGTGCACAGGATCATACAAGACGTTGACCTTTAAGGGCTTTGCTCTTTTTTCTGTTATATTCTGTAAGATGTTATCTTGAAGATAATAACAGCTAATATTTGCTGTATAGTTACCAGATGTTAAGCATTTTATGTATTAATGTCTGTAGTTATTTTAAAAATAAGTATAGAAATAAATACATAATCAAAACAAGACAGGGGTACCCACACCATCCCCATTTTAAATTTTTGGAAACTGAAATGGAGAGGTCAATGACTTGCTCAAAGGCAAACTATTGGTAAAATCAGAGGCAGGATTTGAAGTCCTACACCCTACATCCAAGCCTCCACATTTCCTTTCCTGCCTCCTAAGTGAAAGAGATCTTTCTCTCACTCCCTTAATCTTACTCCCTCAATTCTCATAATCTTCCTTCCTCCTCTTCCTCCTCTTTCTTCTTCCCTCTCTTCCTATTTTAAATCCTAGATGTGTTCTCTCTCTTTCTCTCTCTCTCTCATAGAAAATAGTTTAAATTAACTCAACTTTTTATTAGGAAAAAAACCACTTCTAAAATGATGAAACCTAAAAAATGATTCCATATTGTGGAAATATGTGTGATTCCATATTGATTCCAGAAATACTCATCCAAAAGTTATTCATTTATTTGTAAAATATTAATCTTGCTCCTACTATGAACCAGGCTATTTCTACATGCTAGAGATAAAACAGTGAAGGACAGTTGGGAGACTCTACTCTAATACTTTGAACAGAAATACTCACTGAAACTTATTTTGAGTCAGATGGTAATAATTGCTATGAGGAGAGTCAAGGGGAAAAGGGGATAGGGGATATGTGTGTGCATGTGCGTGTACAAAGCCTCTGAGCAGGTATAAATATGTACTGCATTGGAAGAAGCATAAGGTGGCCATGTGGCTGGAGTAGCGTGGGAAGAGAAAGGGCACGAAGGTACTGTTGTACGGAGGCAGGGTATTCCAGACCATTTTAGGGACTTTTGAGTTTCACTTGGAATCAGATAGTTAGCCTTTGAACGATTGCTACTAAAAGAGTGACACAAACTGATTCAGTTTGTAACTGTGTTATGTCCTATTGCTGGGTGGGGAAGATTGTAGCACGTCAAGGGCAGAAGCAGGGGTACTAGTGGACGAGGGCAAAATTCCTGAGAAGACACGATGGTGCTTTAGATCAGAGTAATCCCAATGAATGTGGTGAGATAGTATTAAACTATTAGCATACATTAGAAGGGAGGCAGAGATTTCCCAGGATGTTATTAAATCCTCTCTAATTATTGCGGTTGGTTTTTGAGTAGTTATGTAGCCGTGCGTCACAGTGAACTAATTCTTTCATTGTATGGGCATCATCTGTGGGAATAGTATTTGGCTAACAGAAAGTTAGGATCTAAGAAACAGCACAGAGGCAGGATTGCCCATTAAGCTATCAAGAGGGCATTATGTGGTAGTAAGCTGAAAGAAAGAAAATGGTGTTCAGACTGCAGACCTCAAGGTATATGTATAACATGAAAATGCCCACGGCAGTTCCAGAGTTAACAGGAGCAAAGGAATCCATGCACAGGGATTACTTCTACTACTTACAATACTAGTACTAATTAAATTTTTACTAGCATTAGTAGAACAGGATAAGAACGTGGTAACTGATAATTCTTTACAATCCAGGGCGGATCGAGGTTTTGGGGACTGGAGGCTGATACAAGTCTAATTCTAAGGATCTTCTTTTGGAAAATAAGTTAAAAAAATAAATATAAAGTGAGGTTCAGAGCCTTAAAAACTGCCTATGCCTGTGAGAGTTCCACATGCTTAGGTTTTATTGTCTCCAAGGTAAATCTACTAACAGTTATAAGATACCCATGTGGAATACAGTTTACTTGCCTTTATTCTTGGAAAGTCTCACTAAACACAGATCTATAAAAATGATGAAAATTGGAATTCCTTTAATAAAAAAATATAAGCTGTAAAGTGTACGTCCAAGATTGTTCTCAAGCTGTCCCCTTATGCCCTTCCTCATCCAAATATTTAAAAAAATAATATTCTGAAAATATATTACATAGTTTGGATTATTTACAATTTCTATATTTTTTAATGTGAATTTAATTTTACTTGATCCAAATACTTACTAAAACACAGGACACATTCACCTGTTCATCTGAATGTATCTAAACTTATTTAGAGAATGAAATGCACTTCTAAAGTCGTGCCAACCCAAAAAAGAATTTAGTGCTTAGTCTCTTAAGTAATGATGGGGAGACCAATAGTATGTAAAAGAATAAAAGTAGATAAAGGAGAAGAAAATAATTGATTTTACTTGGCCATGCCCAAATTGCCATCCTTTGTCTTTATGTGAAACTTTGGGATGAGGAAAGCTGTATTTCCTGGCAATTAAAACTCCCTGCCTCTCATAAGCTCCTGCTGTCTGATCTGCACATATTTTTGGTTGAATTAAAGGAATAGAAAATATATCTTTCTCAAAATCAATTTTTATTCCCCCCTTCAAGTGTTCAAGTTTCCAAGTTTTATATTCTCATGATTTCTCTAAATTCTTTACCACATATCCAAGTCTTTTCCCCTTCTTTTAGACTCTAACAAGGAATTTACAGGTTTTAATGATTATTAGGTACAGTACTCAACAATTTGGATCGATCTAATTTGGGTAAAGAACCATTTCAACATATTCAACAAAAATCTCTGGGTCTTGGAGTGATGCTTGTGGCTAAATTTCTAGATAGTAATTATGTGTCCCTTCACCAGGTACTGTCTCAGAAAAATGTAGGAAGGATGAGTTACCATAATAAAATTGATTCTTACCTATACCTGAGCATTATATCCAACAGGCTAAACACTACCTAATTTCACAGAAATTATTAATTTGAAACTTAATTATAAAACTAAAGTTTTATTTCTTAATTTTTAAAAATGTTTATTTTGACAGAGAGAGAGAGAGCATGCATACATGCAGAAGTTGGGGAGAGGTAGAGAGAGAGAGAGAGAGAGAGACAGAGACAGAGACAGAGAGATTGAGAAAATCCCAAGTAGGCTCTGCAAGGTCAACGCAGAGCCAGACTCTGGGACGAATCCTGGCAAACTGTGAGATCATGACTTGAGCCTAAACCAGGAGTTAGCTGCTAACTGACCGAGCCACCCAAGCGCCCCATAAAAACTCATGTTTTAATTTAATTAAGCACGTGGAAGATATTTGTCAGAAAACGTCGTCTGACACCAAGCTAACAAAGGTGGGTGGAGAATTTACTCTCCCTTCTGAATTATAAAAAAAGAATATGAAATGGGATTTGGTAAACATATGCCAGTCTTTGCTATGGTGGCTAAGCATACATTTCAGTTAGTTTTTGCTTTATAACAAATTACCCCTGAATATAGTGATTTAAAACAATAACAATGCTTTTAGCTCACAATTGTGTGGTCGTCTTGCTGTTCTTGTGGTCTTGACTACTTCCACTGGTCGCACTGGGCTCTCTCACTTATCTGTGGTCAGCTGACAACTTGGTTGGCTGCTGCATGATCTCAGGTGGCCTCAGTCACATGATTGGTGATTGGCAGGCATAGCGGATCCTCAGGGCGAATGTCTCATGTCATGCATGTATGGTCTCTCAGTTTCTGGAGGCTACTTTAGCTTTGTTTGCATGGTGCTCTCAGATTTTCAAGCATGCAGAATGAGCCCTGATTCTTTTTCAAGCCTTTGCTTGTGTTACATTTACTAACATCCCATAAGCCAAAGCAAGCCACATGGTCAAGTTTAAATATAGAGTGGCAAAAAAAAAAATCCATCTCTTGATCGGAAGAACTTCAACATTTCTTTGCAAAGGGGCATGCATGTAGGGAAGGTAAAAATTTGTGGCCACTGTTTGCAACCTACACTGTAAGCTAGCTGCTTTTGAGGTTCAAACTGTATTGGCTTGAAAATCTTTGATGATCAGTCTCATAACTTTTTGTCTTCCTCTCACAGCGCTCAGAACACATTTTTAATCTTTACAACTTCCTTTTAATGACAAAATACTATCCTCCTACACTTCCCTATTTTCCTGTGTACATTTTTTAAACTATTGATCGGGGGTGGGGGGGGGAATCTATTTGGCTTCATGATTCTATGTTACCCTGCTTGTCTCAATGCCTCCTTAAGAGAATAAGAAGATTAAAAATGATATTTATTTGCAAAAAAGTGAAAGCATCTTGTGGTATTTGACAGTCAATGACTACATGCCAGAATTCTCATTTCTTTCTTCTTAACAGTGTGATTTATGGATTGTGCTATGCTTAAACTTCTGAAGAATTTCCAAGAATTTACTGAACGATGTCCGCATGAATTTCCCTAATAAATTATAAATTTGAAAGAGACAGTCAATACTCACTGGGAAGCTGGATGACATACAGAGTCTCTACAAAGTTTTTAAATTCTGGGGCTCTTCCAAAGAAACAAGACTTAATGGTATCATCTTGTAATATCTTCTCAAGAGATGGGGTGAAACTCAATGACTGGATTCTTTCCAGTTGTCAGTGAGCTAATGTCCATTATATTTTGATCTTGCTCATTACTCTAATTCACATAATCAAATTGCTGGCCATGATATCAGAGAATGAGAGAGGAGGGATAGAGGAAGAGAAAGAGAAAAGGTAGGAAGAGAGAGATGTGACTTAGTATAAAATCTGATATTTACCTATGGCATTGTTTTCCAAAGCACATTTCATAAATCATATATCTTAAAGGTGATGGGAGGAATTTGTTCTAAAAATGAAAAATGTTGGAGTAACATAACGAAATAATTTTGGAAGATAATACCTATGATTTCTCTTTTTTAAGATATTTATGCTATAAATCAAAATAATTAAATAATCTGACAAATACTAAAACAAACAAACAAACAAAAACCCTACCTCTCTGTGTTCACTGCTTCCTTTTTAAAAAATACAGCAGAACATTTCTCAAGTGAAATTGATCATACCAACTGGCACCACTTTGAAAAATAGGAGGTAGTCTGGGAGGGGGCAGATGGTAGATGTTGCTTCGTAATCTCAGATGGCAGTGATGGCCATATTAGACTCCTTTTCTCATGGTAATATAAAACCCAACTCACTCAAGCTCTTTCCAATGAGGAAAGTTAAAAACTCATGTAGCATCCCTATTCAGAGGGAGACATTAGCAAAGATTTTGGTGGTCTAAAGAGGCAGACTATGGGGGCGCCTGGGTGGCTCAGTCGGTTGAGCGTCGGACTTCAGCTCAGGTCACGATCTCGCGGTCTGCGAGTTCGAGCCCCGCGTCGGGCTCTGGGCTGATGGCTCAGAGCCTGGAGCCTGCTTCCAATTCTGTGTCTCCCTCTCTCTCTGACCCTCCCCCGTTCATGCTGTGTCTCTCTCTGTCTCAAAAATAAATAAAACATTAAAAAAAATTAAAAAAAAATAAAGAGGCAGACTATGGAAGAAAGGTGTGGTTGGAAGTTTTAGTCAAGTTTTTGGTACCACGATACAATGCATTGGATTTCCAGTCACTTTCTTAAGTGTTTTAAAATATTCACAGTTCCACTGAAACTTTAGGATGATTCAGAGAGAATTTATATAAACATATAAGCCACTCTCTAATAGATGCTTACTCATACTAAATAATTAGTGGTTGAATAGGAAAATAATGCTTACAATATGTTAACATAGTCCTAATTAAAATACAGAAAAATACATAATGTATTCATTTTAAAACAATGCATGAGAGGCACCTAGTAAAAGACAGAAAAATACATAGAGAGATACACATTAACTGCCTTCTTTACTCCTTGTTGTTCTTTACAAGTCATGACATGTTCAGGTTTCAGAACTAACAGTGGACATTCATGTTAGTAACATTCTTGGCTTGTGGGTTGGTATCATTGTAAACCTGGAAAGACTCCCGCCCACAGGAAGTTTGAGTTTTTGTCTGGTTTCAGGACATTTATCAAACCAATGGGCCAATCAGCACATATATTTCTCCTCTTACTTCCAGAATTAGTTTTTATAGTCTATCTTGACATCTACCTATATATACTTTGTTCCTGTATACATAGTGAAAATACTCTCCTTCTGGTCCATTTTCCTTACAGCTATTAAAACAGAATGAGAGTTTATCTTTCACTGGCTTATTTACTCTCTTTTGTTAAGATTTTATTTTTAAGTAATCTATAAACCTAACATGGGGCTCAAACTTACAACCCTGAGATCAAGACTTGCACGTTCCATGGACGGAGACAGTAGATGCCCCTTAAGGGTTGTTCAAAAAAGGTAAGAGGCCTAATAATAATGATCTTATGTCTTTGAAAAATTACATATTGATAAGTTTGGTATTTTTTTAAATTTTTTTTTCAACGTTTTTTTATTTATTTTTGGGACAGAGAGAGACAGAGCATGAACGGGGGAGGGGCAGAGAGAGAGGGAGACACAGAATCGGAAACAGGCTCCAGGCTCTGAGCCATCAGCCCAGAGCCTGATGTGGGGCTCGAACTCACAGACCGCGAGATCGTGACCTGGCTGAAGTCGGACGCTTAACCGACTGCGCCACCCAGGCGCCCCAAAGTTTGGTATTTTTGAGGAATTAAGCTTTTATGACATATAATACTGATCAATATTATCTTCGTCCCATTGATGGTACATTGTCATCCAGTGGAGAGAAAATGGAGTAATTTATTTTAATAGTTGTCTGTTGTCACACAGGAAAATATAAAATCTGTAGGAATTTTCTCATTCACAGCATGATCTTTGGTCAATTTTTCATCTCAACGTGGTGATCATATAGCATGTCTCCATACTCCATTTCTTAGGCTTGCTCCCAGTTAAAGCACTTACCGGTAGAGATGCAAATCTGCTCACAGTGAAAACAAAGTGTCACAATTAGAAAGCATATTTAACATCTCTTTAACTACATTATATGTATTAGAGGGGCACCCGGGTGGCTCAGTCTGTTGAGCATCCAACTTTGTCTCAGGTCATGATCTCATGGTTTATGAGTTGGAGCCCTGCATTAGACTGTGCTGTCAGCTCAGAGCCTGGAGCCTGCTTCATATCCTCTGTTCCCCTCTCTCTTTCTGCCCCTCTCCCACTCATGCTCTCTCTTTCAAAAATGAATAAACATTAGGGGCGCCTGGGTGGCGCAGTCGGTTAAGCGTCCGACTTCAGCCAGGTCACGATCTCGCGGTCCGTGAGTTCAAGCCCCGCGTCGGGCTCTGGGCTGATGGCTCAGAGCCTGGAGCCTGTTTCCGATTCTGTGTCTCCCTCTCTCTCTGCCCCTCCCCCGTTCATGCTCTGTCTCTCTCTGTCCCAAAAATAAATAAACGTTGAAAAAAAATTTTTTTAAATAAAAAATGAATAAACATTAAAAATATATATATCTTGCTTCACATTAGAAAACACAAAAGGATCCCTGATTTATTTCTTCCATATATGAATGCTGTCAGCCCTCCAAAGATGAATTCAAGCCTTTCCAAAGTAATGTAAATAATCAATAAGGCTGTGAAATTGCACTTTTTTCTTTTAAAATTTCCGAGATTTCCATACCCACAACCTAAATATAATTTATGATAGTAACACAAACCCTTCTCTCAATCCAGAACTTTAAATTAATTTTCTATGTAAATGAACTGATGGAGCAGAAGAGCAGGGTGGAGAACAGATTTATTACTACCATTAAACAAAATCATAAATGGGGGTGCCTGGGTGGCTCAGTTGGTTCAGCGTCTGACTTCAGCTCAGGTCATGATCTCACAGTTCGTGAGTTTGAGCCCCACGTCGGGCTCTGTGCTGACAGCTCAGAGCCTGGATCCTGCTTCAGATTCTGTGTCTCCCTCTCTCTCTCTTCTCCTCCCCTCCTCATGCTCTGTCTCTCTCTGTCTCAAAAATAAATAAAAACATTAAAAAATTAAAAAAAAATCTAAATGGTCCCTTTTTTTTTCTGTTATGTTTATTTTGTATTTAAAATACTATGTTATGTCAATAAAACTTACAGGAAAATGGAGTGCAGTTCCACAAACAGATGAGTCTGTAATTAATCTTAATGCTATAGACTTAATATCAAAATTGTCTGCAGTAAGGTCTTGGTGTACAGATGTCTCACTTCACTATATTTTTTTATTTTTTTTTTAATTTTTTTTCAACGTTTTTATTTATTTTTGGGACAGAGAGAGACAGAGCATGAATGGGGGAGGGGCAGAGAGAGAGGGAGACACAGAATCGGAAACAGGCTCCAGGCTCCGAGCCATCAGCCCAGAGCCTGACACGGGGCTCGAACTCACGGACCGCGAGATCGTGGCCTGAGCTGAAGTCGGACGCTTAACCGACTGCACCACCCAGGCGCCCCTTCACTATATTTTTTTAAAAGGCTGTGTCTGCCCAATACACACCAATGGATCTGGAGAACATTCTAGCTCCCAGCCTTCATTCAATTGTCATTCCAACAAAAGCTCACTTCTGTAGATCATGGAAAACCCATATAGATGTTGTCACACCTGATATTGGAGATTACTGATATAACAGAATTGTTCCTATATTGTGAGACATCCTTAATAATAAAGTTTTAAAATAATGTAACTAACATTCCCTCATCCTGGATCTAAACCTATATCTCCACCTTATATTGTGTTCAAATGATCTTTAAGCACTACCTTTTACCTTGTGTAATAATAATCAGCATAACCCATAACAAATAAAATGCTCTGAATTATATAAAATGCTTTAGGACTAGAGATTTGGTCCATATTTGATCTTTTAAAATTGCTTAGGATCATTTAAACTTTATTGGATAAAATGTATTTACCTCTAGGCTAAAGCATTTTGAAGCGAATTTCAGCTTGAATGATATCTATAATAGAAACTCAGACAAAGGCCCAAGGATATCTGTGCTAATGGTTAACTATGTACATAACAACACTGTTTAGCCTCTCTTTTCTCCTTATTGATTCTTTAAGTATTAGCAGTCTTAAGCAAAGACATTTTAAGCACCAAAGTTATAAGTTGTTAACAATTATGTACTGAAAAATGTAGCTTTTTGGCCTGCCTGTCTATGCTATCCATTCTTCAAAATCATATGGGGAGCAAAGAAGTTTCAAGGAGAGCAATGCAAACTTGGAGAACTTTATTGAGACATTTGTACTAAGAGTAGTCAGAAAGGGGGAAAATTGTAGCATTTTTCTAAAGACACACCATCTTGAGTTGTGATCTTGTCAAATCTTCATAGCTGAGTAGGGTCAACAAAAAGCAAAATTTTATTGAAAAAATGTTTTTTGAATTAGTTTGCATTTTAAGTGTCATTTACAAATTGATATGTAATGTTTGCCTTTAGCCTATCAGACATCTTCTAATTACAAAGTTTCATAGTCTACATTCAAAACAAATTTAAAATAGCCTTATTTATATTTTCTCCCCCTGTCCTTACTATTTCTTCCACCCTTTCCCTGATCACAAAAGAGAAAAGAGTAAGGCTGGATGAGTGGTCCTGGAAAGAGATGACATTGAAACTATCTAATGACCTATTTGGACAAGAACTGACCTATCAGAGGGTTTGCCATCTCTAAACAACATGCGGTGCCCATGAGTCCCAGTCTCAGGACAGTCACCCTCCTCTCAGGGTAACCTTACTTTGCTAAAGCAAGAATTATATGTGATAGAAATTGTGGTGATCATTTCACAACATATACATACAACAAATCATTAAGCTGAAACTAATCTGATGTTACATGCCAATTATATCTCAGTAATAGTAAAAAAAGGATGAATGGTATGGTTTGTTCTCCATATTCACTTACACTTTAGTTAGAAAAGAAACAAAGATAGCACTTTTGTTATATTATTTTCTAGTTGTAGACATGTGATTAGCTACCTTTGATGATTAAAGAAAAATAAAAAAGAGAAAATCTTCCCATATCTTTGCTTGGCAAATCTAATCCATTTGTCTTAGCAAAGTTTCAGCTGATGTGAAAAGAGTAGATTGTTTAAACACGTGTCAGCTATCCCATGAAAAATCCTGCTCAAAATCACAAATGAAGTATTGGCTTACATAATTGGAGAATATAGAAAACATTGCTCATATTATTCTTGAGAATGTGTGTGTGTGTGTGTGTGTGTGTGTGTGTGTGTGTGTGTTTGTAGTTACTTTGGCAAAATGGGTATATCTCCTGGTGCAGAAATCTGCAACCAAAATTTTGAAACCATTTCCTTAAAAGTATCTTGCCTACCAAACTTTTATTTATTTTTTGTAAGTTTATTTATTTTTAAGAGAGGGAGAGAGACAGAGAGAGCACAAGCAGGAAAGGGGCAGAGAGAAGGAGACAGAGGATTCAAAGCAGGTTCTATGCTACTACCGTGGAGCCTGGTGCAGGATGTGAACTCCCTGTGAGATCATGACCTGAGCCAAAACCAAGAGTCAGACGTTTAACTGTCTAAGCCACCCAGCTGCCCCACCAAATTTTTATTTGATTAGCCACTCAGTATCATGATTCTTATTGTTCACGCCCTCCAGAAACATCTTTGTGGTTACATTCTTTCCATTGACTCATCATACTCTTTATCATTCCTCAGTCCTCAAGTAGTTTTTTTCCCTAGTTCCCTGGTGCCATTTTCCAATGTTGCATGTGAATTTCAAAAGGCAATTTGAAAGTTTCAGAGGTTACCACCCGTATGGAAGACTAATATTGCTCACTCAGTTTAAGTCTCCCAAGCATCACTACTTCCTTCTTTCCTCTAGCCATGTATAATTACATATACTTTCTCAAATATATGAGGCTTATGTGAACTTTTGATTTTTCACATTTGCTATTTATGCTGTTGGAAATTTCCTTCCTGTCCTTATATCTGGGATCAGGGATCTTTGTCTATGCCCCATTAAATTCTGTGCTTCTAAACTTGACCTTACCCTACTTCTATAATCACATAGAAAGAGATTTATTTGTTTGTATCTTTCTAGCAGAAATGGAATTTCTGTATGGTTAATGCCCATTTCTGACATTCTAATACCCAACCAAAGCTTTAGCCTTGGGTAGGTGGTCAGTAAATATTCATTGAATATATGAATCAGTAAATGAATAATACAAGATAAATAATGCTAGAAGGTAGTAAGAAAAGATATAATCTGGGAATTTTCTATCTTATAAACAATTGTTTTCAAAATCCAAGACAAATTAAAATAAGATCATTTGCTACTCTTCAGGGTATTTAGGTTTTTAAACCATACTGTTTTGTGAATTGGTTTTTATGTTGTTTTGTTTTGTTTTTGTTTTTGTTTTTGTTTTTTGAGAGAGACAGAGACAGAGACAGAGACAGAGACAGAGAGAGGCAGACACAGAGGCAAAGGCAGTGAGAGAATCCCAAGCAGGCTCCACACATGGGGCCCAATGCAGGGCTCAATCTCATGACAGTGAGATCATGACCTGAGCCAAAATCAAGAGTTGGACACTTCACTGACTGAGCCAGCCATACACCCCTTGTGAGTTTATGTTGTATTCTAGTTTGAAAAATGCCCTAATACAAGCAACTATTTTCAGACAACCTTATAAGTACACAGAGAAGGCAGCAGTGGGAATGGTGTGATTTTAGAAATGCTAAAATCTTCCTCTGGGGGAAAAAAAAACTTTCAGACAAATGTAATTATTTTTGAAATAATAATTGGACTTTATAATTCTGATTTTAAGGCTTACAACTTTAGCACATATGAGTGGTCTCTCTCATCTGCTGTGTCTTTTCACTATGCCAGTGAAGTAAAGTGTGGTTAGTACAATAGAACCCAATTGGATTTCAGTTTATCATCAACTTATCTATTATCTTGTGCTACTGAACTGGTATCTTAATTTTTCTAAACAGTTATTTCATTTGACAAATATAATTTGTCAGCTGACAAATATACATTACAAATAAAATGTAATTTTATGGATGTAGGCAGGCTCGGTCCAAGGACCCTGGAGAGACTTCCCCCAGGACCAACAAAGAGGGCCCTAGGCTTCATGCAGGCTAGAAATCAAACACAAGCCAGAGAAAGTGAAAACAGTTTATTGAATAGGGTGAAAGACAGAGAATAGCAGATGAAGTGTCTTAGAGGCTTGGAAAGGAAAGAAGAATGAGTCCCTTCATTGTTTGGGGCCGTGGGTTTATATTGGAAAGAGATCAGGATGCCTGGGTGGCTCAGTGGGTTTGGCATCCAACTCTTGATTTTGGCTCAGGTCATGATCTCACAGTGCATGAGATCAAGCCCCTACCTCGTGCTCTGCACTGACAGTCTCCTTGGGATTCTCTCTCTCCCTCTCTCCCTGACCCTATCCTACTTGCACCCTCTCTCTTTCAAAATAAATAAACGAACACTTAAAAAAATAAATGAAAAGGTGGAGGGCATGTGTGTTTTCAGGAATTCCAGGGTAGGGTCCAATCAAAGATGAGCGTCAGGTGGAATAATAAGTATGTTCCATAAATTGCCATGGGTGGGGGTATTGATGTCAGTGTGAGCTGAAACTGGTTCAAAGCTAATGTCTTGGAACATGTTTGGGATCCGGCTCTTAAATGTTATGAGGTGTCTGGGGCCTAGGACAAAACTCAGAGAATGATTAGTGTTTTTGCTTCCCCCCTGATGTAGGAACACAACTTGTTTGGCTTCTTCAGCAGCAAAATATGGGACACGAGTAAATGGAGTTTAGCCGAAAAACAGCAGAGATAAGGCCTTTCTGAAACGGAGTCCCTCCAGCTTCCCTATTTCTCTATGATATGAGAAGTAGTGTTGCACAGCACATAAGTAAATGACTTCTGGAACAAAATTGCCTAAATGCAAGTCTCAAGTAAAAAACCACTTACCTGCTCTCTGCCTCAGAGTTTCCATCTGTCTGTAAAAGTATAATAGTAATAACAATACTATTAATAATAATCATGATAGAAATATATATCTTATAGGTCAACCCAGAAGAAGCCACCCAGGAGCAATGAACGTCTGTAAGGATATGCTACTTTGTAAGAGTCTCCTAATGTTTTGTGTTATCTCTATCTTGTTGTCAAGACTGTATATACATTTTCCTTTTGTGTTTGATAAAAACCTAGCACAGTGCTTCTCATACAGTAGAAGTCCTTAGACATTCTCATCATTGGTATTTATTAAACTCTTTTTTTTAAACAGTTTATTTTTGAGAGAGAGACAGAGAGAGAGGAGAGAGAGAGGGAGAGAGAATCCCAAGCAGTCTCTGCACTGTCAGCATGGAGCCCAACACAGGGCTCCAAGTCAAATCATGAGATCACGACCCAAGCCGGAAGTCAGACGCTCAACTTACTGAGCCATCCAGGCGTCCCTAAACTCCTTTTTGCATATAAAACGTTTCAGCTTTGCTTCACAAAACTTTGGAACCCTTTCACTGCTTTTTCAAAAGGGAAATCAAAATATAGGTTTAAGTGGAAAGACAGTTTCTTGGGATTGTTTATAAATTCAATGTCCCAGATCATTAATCAAAGCTACATCATTTGGAGTATGCCTCATTTTTGCCATAAAGTAATTAATCCAAGAATCTTAATGTACAAGAAATTTAAATTAGCCCCTCTTCTTCTTTTCCCAGCCCAAAAAGAAAAAAAAAAAAAAACTAAAGAAAGAAAAAGGTCATGAGGCTTGGAATACAAGGGATATTAACAGGCTGTTATCCTTTTCTCTATTCATACATTTGCTTGTGAACATGAAGTAAAGGGTATAAACCTGGGGAAAGAGATTCATTCTCAAAGTGTTTGAAACTGTCTCCCAGGTTGGCAATAGCCCTCACCTTGGGTTTATACTGAAGCTTGTCCCCAAAACAAAGGATATCAAACTCACGCAGCCTCTAACAATTTTGGAGCTTCAGTCATTAGATTTCAGAAAACATATGCAAAATATTCTCCAAAAATCAATTATACAACAGAATAATAGTGATATTGAAATATTAATAAAGGTCCTGAGAGACTGTTCAGTTATTTTTGCTCCAAATATAGTAAATTTCTCCTCATGTATTATACATTGTCTAAATTTGTGTAATATAAATAATACATAGCTAAGTAATTTATTTATAAGAAATACACTTTTGTTCACCTTTTCTAGTTCCCCCGAGCATTGCTATTCATAGTCCTCAAGTAAGCTGATCACCTATGTCAGCTGAGTATTGATCAATGTGCATAAAATGTGAAACCATTAAGATGACTCATCAACTTTTGATACATACTAAAAGGCATTAAAATGTTTAATTTAAAAGAAAAGTAAATTTGCATGGATTTGTCTTCTTATCATTCAACCCAATGCATTTTTGTGGAAATGTACTTTATTACTTTGAGTTTAGTACAATAGTGATATAGATAAAAATCTAATACTGAAAAATATATAACATAGTGCAACTTCTAAGTTCTCAGAGTAAATGATGTTCCTTATTTGATTTGGAGAAACGAGTTACTCAGAAATAGGATACAGTGTGTTGACAGAGACTTTCTGCAATGTTGAATCTCATGAGCCTCAAGTGATTGTTCCAGTAAGGACTCCAGACTTCATCAGATTAGCCAATGTTAACAATTTAGTGTATCTATAATGTACTAGTGTATGAAATAATCTGGAGGAGTCTTAGAGAGTATCATTCTGGTGAAATTCTTGCTTTTCGTTCACTCTCTGGTAGTTAAAAATAACAACATCCTGTGTCCATGTTCTCATCAGTCTGAATGCAATCAGATAAACTTGTTGATTTGAATATGATTTCACTCTCACATTGTTTGATATGGAGTAAGATCAGAAATAAATTGGCACTGTATTTATCATTTTATTCCCAGTCTTTAACAAAATGTTCATGGGGATTGGTATTTCAGTAGATGTGAGAAAATGGAAGAAATGTAAGTTAGTATTTTTTTATTTCTCTTAAAATTAACTTAACAAATAGGTATCAGCATGTGTGTGGGCACACAAACACACACAAAAGTTTATTTTCTTCACTGTTTTTTCTTTTCTTTTTTATGCATTTATTTTCTTTCTTTCCCTTTTATATTCTTTCCTTTTTTTCTTTCCTTTCCTTTCCTCTTTTCTTTTCTTTTCCCCTTTCCTTTCCTTTCCTTTCCTTTTCTTTTCCTTCCTTTCCTTTCCTTTCCTTTCCTTTCCTTTCCTTTTCTTTTCCTTCCTTTCCTTTCCTTTCCTTTCCTTTCCTTTCCTTTCCTTTCCTTTTCTTTTCCTTCCTTTCCTTTCCTTTCCTTTCCTTTCCTTTCCTTTCCTTTTCTTTTCCCCTTTCCTCTCCTTTCCTCTCCTTTCCTCTCTTCTCCTTTTCTTTTCTTTTCTTTTCTTTTCTTTTCTTTTCTTTTCCTTTCCTTTCCTTTTCTTTTCTTTTCTTTTCTTTTCCTCCTTTCCTTTCCTTTCCTTTCCTTTCCTTTCCTTTCCTTTCCTCTTCTCTTTTCTTGGTCTGCATAGGCACCAAATCAAGAAAATCATGATATGCTCCTGTGTTAAACCCCACTCTCTGAGTTGTTCTTCATTTTATTTTTGCTGTATTGAGTTCCCTCCACCCAGAAACAGATACAGTTCATTACCACACAAAACCAATAGGGATTAATAACAATGACAATACTGTCAACAAATTAGCAACAATTTACATTTATTAAGCAGTTCTAAGGAGGCTATATACTTTTAAATTTTCATTAAATGGCACACACACATATTTAGGGAAGTTACTCTTATTGTCTACATTTTATAGAAGAAGAAACTAAGACACGGGGGGCCATACGGCACACCAAACTTAAAACAGCTACTAATACAAAACCAATGCTCAAAAATAAAAAACAGAACAACAAAATAAAACAAAAAATACTAAAAGAATCTGTTAATTACTGCATTTTATTAATTCTTTACTTCACTTTGACTGTAATTCTTAGAGGTCATGTTACAGATCGTATTTATCCTGAAAACCCCCAGTACTAAATGTTGTGAAAAGCTCAGAGTGGCTAATATTCTATTGCTAGTAGTCTGAGACACATATTTTTTTTTCTTCAACAATTATGCATTATCCCTGTGGGTTTTGCAATGGCCTTGTATGAATAATTCACAGTGATTAGTTGTGAAGAAGATTTTGGTACTCCAGTAGTAATCTGTTCTTTTGCTCGGTATTCAGTTTCATTACGGGCCTCTTGCCTACATGGCAGTTGGCATTTCCTCCTTGGACCTGTAGGTGTCCCATTAACTAGTTAGTATTGTCAGTGAGCACCCTGTCTCTTCCTTTTGTTTGACCATCAAATTCCAAATTCCCAGTTGAAGAATGTTTCTAACAAGAGCTCAGAGTTGAGCAAACTAAGCTGAAATGTCTTGAATCTCACTGTGGGGTGGGGGGTGGGCAGGGAAAGTGGTGGCAAGAGATTACGGTGGCTAAGTTTTTCAATTTTCCAGGTTCCATTAACAGTGGAAACTGGATAGTTCTTTGATCGAGTTATCCCTCTGAAGACTGATTTTTCTAATGCAATTGTTGTTTGATTTGCACTGACAAATGTTTTCCAAGTTTCTTGAGCAAAGAATAAAACTCTAAGTGAAGAGGGATTGAAGGGCAGTCATTATAAGGAACTTGCAAAATCATCATCATATGACTTTCTCTTCCTGTTTACCCTCCTTGCACTTGTTACTCCCTCTCCCTTTCCCTACTCCCTCCTCTTCTTCCTTCTTATTCTCATCCTCTTTCTACTCCTCCCGCCCTTTCCATCTTTATCTACACACACACACGCACACACACACACACACACACCACTATAGCCATAAATAGATAACTGATGATGCTGATAGATAGATAGATAGATAGATGATAAATAATATATAAATTATTGGATGATAGGTAGGTAGAAAGAAAGAAAGTTAAATTGGGACATTCTGATGTTTCATTGTTTCTGTAGAGTCCTGCAAAGATCAGAATAATTCAGTAGATGCCATGTACTAACTCACGCATCCTAACACTAGGTGCTTGAATCGATATCTATGAAAAGCAGGCTAAAGATTTTAAAATTGCTTTTGCTAACAGGTAAAGTTGAAAAATTCACCAGAAAGTTGAAGAGATTGATAGTGAGAATTTCTTTAGAAATACTGAAGTGCATTGTTGAGCCCTTTGTCCAGTTGGAGAACACAGACAGTGGTATTTGCTATATGCCAAGATAAAGTTTCAAGAAGGTAGACTAGCTAGCTCAGTGTGATGCAACAAAGCAGAGGCAGATAGACAGTATTGCATTAGGAAAAAGTTGCCCTTATGGATTATATGAGGACAAGCAACAAATATGTGACTGAATTTGTGGTGGAATAGTTTGGGAAGAAAAGAAAGAAATCCTATTCAAGACAGATTTATGATACGTTGTGAGCTCATCAGAAAGTAGTTTGAAGTGGAGCATTTGATACAGAGCTGAAGATTTAAGGTATCAAGTAAGATGGTCTTCCCTGTTCCAAAGGGGCCACAGGCAAGAAATTCAAGAAATTGCCAGCACTGTGTGTGTGTGTAATAATACAAACTCCCCTTGAAAAAAAGCATGAATATTTGGTATTAGCCAAGCCCGATTACAACTGTAGCAGTCCAGTAAAAATGTTTGTCTCTTACTTCTTTCCCCTTTCCTCAACCCCTGCTCAAGAGTTATTTCAAACAGCACTAAGAGAGAGGAAGAGAAGGTGAACTGAGAAATAGAGAAGGGGAGGAGCCAACTTTGTTTTCATCCTAACTGTAGGTAGGCTGTTCCGGCTGAGGTCGACTCAAACTGCAAGATGGATAAGTACAAGGATAGACTTTGAATTGTTTATATTTCATTGGCTTGAAAATTGTACCTGGAAAAGAGATTTGTTTATATTTGAGAGTAATCAGAAAGTTCTGAACATGCCAGGGATGGGAGGATTAGGAGTGGATCCAAGTGGGCTAATGTCAGTAAGCCCTCTTACTCGACTGTAGACACAACCATAGGCACCAAGTGGTTTATTTCTTATTCCACTTTCTTGAGGCATTGGCAACGACTAGAACACCCCAACCGCCAGACCAGAAGGGCCCTGATAGCAATGCACTGCTTAGAAAACCACACCCTGCATGTTCCCTTCCTGGCCTATGATCATTGGCTAAACACATACCATCCTCCACCTATAATCATATACACTCTGCCTGCTCTCTTGCATTTAGTCACCCCCCAACTTCTCTCTCTAAAATGCTAGGTGTCCATCTTGCTGGGGAGACGTCTGTTGTAAAGGCTCGATTGAACCTGAATCTCCCCTGGCTGCCAGAACCCGAATTCAATTTCTCCTTTCTCTTTTCCAAACTGTCTTGTGTTATTGGCCTCTCTTGTGATGACTTTATCTGAGTTTGTTGGGCAGAAGTTTTGACAAACCCAACCAGGAGCTGTGCTTTCAATTTGTCCAGCCCTTTTGGGAGTCCCTGGAGTGGAGCAGTTGCCCAAGGCAGCACAGCAGGACTTACCCCTTCATTTCCTGCATTTCCTATGATAGATGGTTAGATAACATTAAGAAGGAAGAAGATGATCAACAAGGGAAATAAAGCAGTCATACGAAAGAGCAAAAACTCACTTCCTGTTTGATCTTACAGAGCAGAGTTATTCAATCATGTAATCACGATTATTATGTGCCATTCACTGTGATAAATGCTTTACATTCCTTATCATCGCTAAACTCATTACAATCTAAAATTAAGTGGTAGACTCTGCATTACCTGAGAATTAAGATAACAAATGTGGAAGAAAATCGACCAGAACACCATTAGCGTCAGTCTGTTTGGCAAATGCTGGACGTGAAAAGTCTCTGAAGGAGAGCTCAGACTTCAGGAACAAGAGGCAATATGCTGCTTCAGCAAGAAGACTTCTGTTAATGCTCATCTAGTTCCAAGAATGGGGACAGAAGAATTTTTCTTGAACGCTAGTAGCCACTATTTGGGCAGTGTGTATCAATAGTGGTGAGAAGAGTAGGAGCGTAAATGCGCAAGGCCTGTTGGGGAGGAATCGCTACAAGGCACAAGGTCTTGTGAAGGTGAAGACCAGAGGAAAATGCTCAAGTCCTTCAGTAGCTCTTGCACATAGTTTTCATATCAGTAAAACTTTAGCAATTATTCCTCATCATGGGAAAGATTGCTTTGGATTCTTGAGTTTAATTTTTAGATATATGGGCCCCAAGTAGAGAAAAAGACAATTTTTTTCTAAAGGCAAATATCTTTTTGTCCTTGGCATATTTTTCAAGTCATGTTCGTTTTACTCGGATGGCAGGAGGTCTGAAGGTTAAAGGTGTTGTTTTTATGTTGTTTAACACAAAAGTAAACCTCAGAAATTCTGTTTTTTATGGGTTGTGATTTGGATACTATGGTAGAAGTGTTAAAGATATATTCCTGGCATTATAATCTCTAGTGTTTCAACCACATTCCTTAAGCCATTAACAAACAAAGAAGCAAAAGATGTCTTGAGTGGAATTTAAAAAGAAATTAGCCAGAAAAGAAGACATATTCACTTAAACAAAGATAAGGAAGGAAGGGAGGGAGGGAGGGAAGGAAAGAAGGAAGGAAGGAAGGAAGGAAAGAAAGAAGGAAAGAAGGAAAGGGAAGGGAAGGGAAAGGAAAGGAAGGAGGAAGGAAAGAGGGAGGGAGGGAAGGAGGGAAGGACGGGAAGAAGGAAGGGAGACAGAGTGCAACACTTATCTACCTATTTGCAAACATTTAAAACATGAGTTTTCCCCAAAGTATAGATAGGAACAAGTTGAGCGGCACCTGCCTAGCTCAGTCAGTTAACGGTCCGACTTTGGCTCAGGTCATGATCTCATGAGTTCTAACCCCATGTCAGTATCTGTGCTGACAGCTCAGAGCCTGGAGCTTGCTTCGGATTCTGTGTCTCCTTCTCTCTATGCCTCTTACCTGCTCACACTCTGTCTCTGTCTCTCCAAAATAAATAAACATTTTTTAAAAATTAAAAAAAAAAGAACAAGTTGAAAGCTAAAGCTTTCTATTTACAGATAGAAAATTTTCACATACTATTAAAGAAAAAAAAGAGATGACACAGTCACTTGTGCTAATCCCACATGGGCAAACCATAACTTAATAGCAAATCTAACTGTAGTTTCAATCTCTCCCAGAAACGGGATCTTTAACCAGTCAGTTTGGAATGACATGATGAGCACTAGTGAAGTAAACTGCCTGATAGACCTTCACCCTTCCCCAGGAGGAAGGGGACCTTGTCTGAAAACAATCCATTGTTTATTAGGTCCTTCCTGTTTCTACACCGTTCCAGTTATAAAACCCTTTCCATTTTAAATAGTTCTTCAAAGCCCTTTTCTCTTTGCTGGATGGGATGCTGCCTGCTTTGTGAATCACTGAATGAGGCCAACTTGGTTTTTAAATTTACTCAGTTGAATTTTGTTTTTAGAATTTTTTTTTTACATTTATTCATTTTGATACACAGAGAGAGACAGAGCACAAGTGGGGGAGGGGCAGAGAGAGCCGGAGACACAGAATGCAAAGCAGGCTCCAGGCTCTGAGCTGTCAGCACAGCCCTATGCGGGGCTCCAACCCACAAACCATGAGATCATGACCTGAGCCGAAGTCGGACACTCAACCGAGTGAGCCACCCAGGCACCCCTGAATTTTGTTTTTAAACAGTACACAGTGAGTACAAGTATTGTGAAAATGTCACTATGTCTATGCCTCACAGATTGAAAAATGTATGTTTCAGAAATTTGGTAGATTTTTTTTATTCATGTGGTCTAATCATATCTTTTTAAAAAAATTTTTTTTTTGCATTTATTTACTTTTGAGAGGTAGAGTGAGACAAAGTGAGAGTCGGGGAGAGGCAAAGAAAGAGGGAGACACAGGATTCGAAGCAGGCTCCAGTCTCTGAACTGTCAGCACGGGCCCGATGTGGGGCTCGAACCCACAGACCGTGAGATCATGACCTGAGCCAAAGACAGATGCTCAACCGACTGAGCCATCCAGGCGCCCTGTTCTGATATCTTATTTTTGATCCGGAAAAAGGACGGTAGTTCAAAGAACCAGCTTTTGCCAAATATAAGAAAAGATTGATTTTGTGATATACTATTATTTTAGCCAATAAATATTAGGTATTTTAGGTAAACCTAAATAAATAAATAAGGTAAATAAAAAGTAAAAGACTGGCAATTAAAACATTATACAATGTTTTATTATTTTTTACAACTTTTATTTTCTGCTTGTTATGCACTTTTTCAGATTCATTTTGTGCTTATTTTTATCATCTATCAAACTGAAGCACATGTAAAATGAAAATATAAGTGAAATAAATTCCAAAAACATCTGCTCACTCAGAGCAGACATTATTCTGACTCGTGTTAAATCTCAGAGTGGGCAATGTTAGAGTCTTTCCCCATAGTGTCATCTTTTATGCCATCAAAGCAGCTATGAAGTTGCATTCTTTAAATGAGTCTTCCACAATTTTCTTCAGAATTCTTCCAAATGGATAGAAGCCATTCCACAGGTCTTGATTTGTAAGTGCCTGCTTTGCCAAGGATGACCACATTCACTGCCTCTGCCTCGATGGTTGTGATTGGCAAAAGTCCTGAATTTCATGGGTGTTAAATGTGAAAAAGGAACACCCTGGAATTCACAAAATACTGTGGAGAGCTTAATAGTGTCTTTCAAATGTGTTCCTAGAAAAAAAAGAACACCTTGAATTTCCTTGGGAGTTGCTTTACGATATAAAATGATGGAAACCAAGTAACATTTACATTTGAAAGATTTTCATTTAACTTCTCGGTTATAGAGCAGGGAAAAGTATCAAAACCTTATGCATTCTGTGCTCTCTTCCACTGTGGTTCTGTATTTTTCACATTATTACTCTCTTCTTTTTGTCTTTGCTGTATCTCCTTTGTTTCTTCCATTCTTCTTTCTCTTCCCTTTGACTTTCCCAAGAATGTGAGTGCCTTTATGTCTCTCAGTTATCTATGAGAGCATAAAAATTAGTTCCTAATAAGAACTAATTAAGTATTGGACATGCAAAGCCACCCTCATTGTTAACCTTTATTTTAACCTAGTGATTTTTCTTCCTCTTTTCTTCTAAAAAGGATGCAAGAAAGAAACTCAGTCTGGCCCATTAGTCACCTTGGGCTTGGTGCTGAAGCGTTTTATTTTTTATTTTTTTAATTTTTTTTTCAACTTTTTTTATTTATTTTTGGGACAGAGAGAGACAGAGCATGAACGGGGGAGGGGCAGAGAGAGAGGGAGACACAGAATCGGAAACTGGCTCCAGGCTCTGAGCCATCAGCCCAGAGCCTGACGCGGGGCTTGAACTCATGGACCGCGAGATGGACCGCGAGATCGTGACCTGGCTGAAGTCGGACGCTTAACTGACTGCACCACCCAGGCGCCCCAGTGCTGAAGCGTTTTAAATAAGAGATCAGTGGTCAATTGTTTGGGAAACGTCACATAAGACTAACAGGCACATACACAAGGCAGACATAGAAAAGACGGAGGGCCTCAAAAAAATTATGCCACATGTCAAGACGTGTCATGCCACACATTGAAGAAATACCACTGTGTTCTATGCATTTCCTCTCTAATTATTTGGGAAACATGTGTAAGAAACTTGAGCCACTATAAAAATAACTCTAGTTATTTTTTATGTTGTTTTGACTGATATAATATGATGAGAAATTGACCGTGTAGGTCCCAAGTTTATTAGTGGTGCCAGGAGTCACATATTCATATGCATTCAGAGAACAACACATAAAGAAAAAAAGCTCAGCATTTCCTTTTAGAGAAACATGGCCAGTGGTGGAAAACCAGCAAGAATATGTCCCAACTAAAACTATCAAATAACAAATTTTTTTTAATTAAAGGAAATTGTTTTTGTTTATTTATTTTTGAGAGAGAGAGAAAGAGAGAGTGCGAGAGAGCATGAGTGGGGTGGGGCAAAGAGAGAGGAGACAGAGAATCCCAAGCAGGCTGCTTGCTGTCAGTACAGAGCCCAATGTGGGGATTAATCTCACAAACCCTGAGATCATGACCTGAGCCAAAATCAGGAGTTGGTCGCTTAACCAACAGAGCCGCCCAGGCACCTCTCAAATTAAAACCTTTTATTAACACTTTGGACAAATACAATTACAGCCTCAATTCAAGTGAAGGTAGATAGTGTGAAACTTCATCATTGTACCTGTGATTTAAAAATGATAACTTTTGGGGTGCCTGGGTGGCTAAGTCGGTTGAGCATCTGACTCCTGATTTCTGCTCAAGTCATGGTCTTAGGGTTTGTGAGTTCAGCCCACAGTGAAGACACCATTTGGAATTCTCTCTCTCCCGCTCTCCCATTCTACCCTTCCTCTGGTTGCACACACAGGCATGCACTCTTTCTCCTCGCTAATTAAATAAACTTCTAGAAAATGAAAATGATAAATTTTGACTGTACTTGCCATGGGATACAAATTAATTAAAAAAAAAAGTAAGAGATACAATTTGAAACTGTGGCTTAAAGGCTAAAATTAAGACCTCATATCATGTGCTGCTTTGACATTGGATGGCACCGGAAGGGCCTTGAATTTGGCTTAAGCCCAAGTTCCCTTCCCCACTCTACTCCTGAGGATAAGGTCCCCCAGTGAAACAACTGTCCCTAATAGGTGCCGTTCTAGCTCATCCCTGAATCTAAAGTTTCAGTTCCCTGCCAACCTGTGGAATTATTTTAAGAAGTTAATCACATACAATGTGGAAACTAGGAGTCACCCCTTCCTCTTGTTACTGCAAAGTCTGCCTCCCCCAGCCCCCAGGTTTTCGCTGTTTCTGAGTGACGCCCCCATGTGGCCTTTGTGGCATCCAGTGCCCTTCTCCCCTGGACTTGAGTATAAGTAACAAATGTTGATGTTGTCTGTCCAGCGTTGTGCGTTCTGCAGTGGACCATCCCCACAACCCTGGGTGGCGCTGGGGGATTCCTCCCTCAGCCACGGTATGAAGAGGGGTCAACGAAAGCAGGAGTACTGGCCTCATGAAGAATACATGTTTAAGAACTGTGTGGAAACGAATTACTATTCACGATAATGGGCAAGTATAAAAGTTTACACGCAACATTTCATAAGTGGCCAATTTCTTGTTTGCAAAGCATTCGGGTGCTTTCCAATACTGAACATTAAGTAACTAAACGTCACACACACAGAAAGCAAATCTATATTCCATGAAGGAGAAAATGGTCTGTAACACTTAGAGCCTGGAAATAAGTACGAAATTATTTCTGAAGGGCTGCTTTCACAAACATTTTTCCTTGGGGCTTCAGGAGAGTTTGGTCTTTAGCCCAAATGGCCTAGAACTGCCTCAGGACAGAAATTCCTTTCGTGTTCCCTGCTTTCATCATCCTGCCTCTGGCTGTGCTAAGAGGAAAAGATAGCCTTCCTTTGCTGTAAGTCGCAGAAAGTTTGCCTGTCTGGTCATGTAACAAAAAGCTTTGCGGAGTTGTTTATATGTTGCCTCACAAGTTTTAACCTTATCACACTTCAAAAAAAAAAAAAAGTCAGATAACTCACCATGTGTGTATCAGAGTGATGTGAACACTCAAGGACAGGGTGCTTTGTTGCTTTATCCTTGCATTTTCAAAGGTTGTGTGCTTAAAATAAAGTAGTTGATACATATTTGCAAACTGAATATAGGTATTATAAAGAAAATATTGTGGTGGAGTGCTAGAAAATATCTGTCAGTTGAATACATTATGGCATTGTTATTATTCAATTTAACTTACTGTTTTGTTTTTTCCTTTGCATAATTTTGCACATTTCTCATTACAATCAATACTTTTCGTAGTTGCCATTTTAATGTGGTTTTATTGTTTTTCCCTTTCTCCTTAAGTGATTTTTATCACACTGTTCATTTTCTAGAGCGAGTAAATTCTGCCAATGTCAGTTCATAATCTATCACCACAAGTAACAATAGAGGATATCCTTTAAATGGTCTTCTCACAATTAGTGACCATTTGGGTTGATCAACACATACTATCGCTTTGTGCCTTTGTTGCCAATGACTCCCTTTTCCCCAGGATTCTGTCTTAAAACTAAAGACCATAAAAAGATGAAATCTGCAAATGTACTACAATGACTTACTATACATAAAAATTTATGATATTAGATTATCTAATAAAAGTAACACTACTTAAATTCAAATGTAATAATAGAAACAATTTATTGAATATTTCCTGTGTCAAACATTTGCTAATGGAACATTTTGCTTTGTGTAATTTTCCTAATACTTCTACAAGTAGGTTATATCAAGTCCATTATACAGGAAATGAAACTGAAGCTAAGTGAAATCATTTTTTTCTTGTAAGATACAAAGCCAGTTAGTGGCTATAACAGTTAATTTTATGTGTCAGCTTGGTTAGGCCACAGTATCCAGATATTTGATAAGACACTATTCCAGATGTTTCTGTGGAGGTGTATTTTGGATGTGATTAACATGTAAATCAGTAGTATGAGTAAATAGATGGTTCTCCATAAGGTATATAAACATCATTCAATCAGTTGAAGGCTTTAGAAAAAGACTGATCTCCCTTGAGGAAGATGAAACTCTGCTAAGAGAGTCCCTCCAGACTTCAACTATAATTCTTCCCTTACTTTCCATCCTGCCTGCCTGCTCTGGAGATTTTGAGCTGGTCAGTCTCCATAATCTCATGAGCCAAATTCTTAAATCTCAGGTAGATAGATGGATAGATAGATATAGATAGATAATATATAGATACATAGATGCATACATAAAGAAGGAAATATAGAAATACAACATATTGGTTCTTTTTCTCTTGAGAACCATGATTAATATGGCAGCAGAAGTGAAATTAAAATAAGGATTTTCTTTTTCTTTTTAAAATTTTTTAAGTTTATTTATTTGTCTCAAGAGAGACAGAGAGAGGAAGCAGGGAAGGGGCAGAGAGATAGAGGGAGAGAGAAAGAATCCCAAGCAGGCTCTGCACTGTCAGCACAGAGCCCAATGTGACGCTCAAACTTACAAAACGCAAAACCATGACCTGAGCTGAAACCAAGAGTTAGATGCTTAACCCACTGAGCCACCCAGGTGGCCTCTAAAATAAGGATTTTCTGGTTGTAATATCCTGAGATTCTAGAATTCTGGAGATGCTTCTGCTCTATTTTTTCCTTTTTTATGTGTTTATCTTTTTGTAACGTCTATGTGTGTTTATCTCCACAGAGGTGAATCTTTCATGATCCTTGCAGATACATGTAACTTTCCATCTTTATAGAAATTTTTGGTTTTCCAAATGCTATTTGAACAGGTATGATGTCCCCAATATTACTGACAATGAATTTATTGTCAAAGTTTTTGCATGACTCAACATTGTACAACTAGACAACAGCAAATAAAGACTACATAATCCAGTGCATACCAAAAACACAGAAATTATCATATAGTCACAAACCATAAATATTGAATAAGTGATCGCTCTCTCTTTCTCTCTGTATATAATTCCTATATGTCTAAACATATGGGTATGTAAAAGCTATATTATCATATATGTGGGTAGGTTTTAATTAAGACAATTTTTCTAATTCAGGAACTTATTAATAATTTCATATATTTGACCAAAGCAAGGAATGTGCAGAAGATCATACATAGATTGGATTTATTTTTTATTTTTATTATTATTATTTTTTTAACGATTTATTTTTGAGGCAGAGACAGGGCACAATCAGGTGAGGGGCAGAGAGAGAGGGAGACACAGAAACTGAAACGAGGCTCCAGGCTCTGAGCTGTCAGCACAGAGCCTGACATGGGGCTCAAACTCATGAACTGTGAGATCATGACCTGAGCTGAAGTTGGACGCTTAACCAACTGAGCCACCCAGGTGCCCCATAGATTGGATTTAAGAGTCTATCAGGACATTATCTGAGAGTAAAATTGAATTAGCTCGGTAGACATTTTTACTTTACCTTTTAAAATCTTTATTTAATCAAATGGTATGTAGAGAAAAAGAGAGGAAACTAGAATTCAACATTCTTATAATTTTTTTTCACTGTTAATATATATAAAGAGCTGAACCACATTAGTTGTGGGAAAATGAGGATTCATATTAGAACCATTATTAAATAAGCCCTAATACATGTAGCAAACACAAAAAATGGCAATAAACTTTTCATAAAGGGATATTGATTATTATATTGTAGAAAAAATTCTTCACTAGCTATTTTTAATAGAATATCTTACTTGACAGATATCTCTATAATTGCATTTTAAACCCTGAGAGTTACTGAATGAGTACAGAGAGAGAGCCAAAAATTTTTCATTAGTCAAAAGAAATAAGGGCTTAGTGGGGGGAAATCAGAGAAATATATTTTATAGCTGATGTTTTGTGTATTATGGAGATTCAAGCTTTACTTTTGACAAGTCCTCAGTAAGAAATACACATAGTACAATATGATTATATAATAATGCTATTATTAATGCCTAAATATATCTACAGGCAATACTGCATATTCAGAATAATCACCTCTTTCAAACTGGTTTTGTCCCAATTAATCTCATAATTAAACCTGATCAAGTCCTTATGCTCCTAAGAAAACAAAACAAAACACTAGGGTTTTTCTTTACTCACAGGATAATGTCTAAACTATCTATAATTTGTTCTTTAACTTTGTCCAATCCCAACCTCTTAGAATGCACAATCAGGATTTTAAAAATGTTCCCACCATTTCTTGATTCAATAAAGCCTTTATCCTTATGCAATTTTGTGCATACTATTCTTCCGCCCTAGATATGCCCTTTATTCCCTTTCTTTGCCTCAACTTTTAATCAACTGTCAAAACCTTGCCAGCTGAAAGTTGACTTCTATCATTAAGCCTTCTTTCGGTCTCTCAAGTAGAGAGTAAATATTCTTTATTTTCTTTTCATTTGGCTCATACCTTTAATATTATATTTATATCTTTGGGCTATGATAATATCTACTTATTTCACTTTGTCCAACAAGACATTGAGTTCATCAAGGTCCAGTTCCATATGTATTTAACCTGTATTTTTCTGTTATTTAGAAGTATGGCTCAGACATCTAAAATGCTTGATTTTTTGTTAAATATGTGAATAAATAATTGAAGGAATAAATGAATATATCAATTGTATATTTTTTCTAACTTCCTAAATCTAGGCTTTTAGAAATGTGCCCTTTGTTTATTTTTTTAAATGTTTATTTTATTTTGAGAGAGAGAGCATTTTTAAATGTTTATTTTATTTTGACTGGGGAAGAGGCAGAGAAGCAGAGGAAGAATCCCAAACAAGCTCCTGATGTGGGAGCTCCCAATTGTGGAGCCCAATGTGGGACTTGAAATCTCAACTGTGAGATCATGACCTGAGCCTAAGAGTTAGATACTTAACTAACTGAGCCACCCAGGCACTGCCAAAGCATTGCCCTTGTTTTGATGGTGTCTTAATAGAGGCCTCTTGAAGAAAGAGACAATATCTATGTATAGAGGATTTGGACACTATTATCCCGTTTTGGAGCAAAAGAAATATATGTAGAGAGACCATGAAAGACTTTTAATATGAAAATTTCATTTTCCTGATATACAATCAAGTGCTATTTTGAAGGCCTTTTGAAGATTTCTATTTTGTCTCTCAAGATAAAAAGAGAATAAAGTGAAGTTTATTATATAGCTTGACAGTTTTGTGAATATTTTTTTTCTGTTGAAGAGCTTAGACGTTGAACACAATGGAAACACAAACCTGTGAGATGCTAATTTATCCCTCATTTCACTTTATCTACAGTTACACCAAAATTGTCCTAATAAAATATATAAATATTGAGTCATTAGATTTAAATAAATTATATCACAAAAAAGTACTAACTATAATGGAAAATTGAATACATTTGACTGTATTAAAATTAATAACTTTGATTCATCAAAACACACTGCTGAGAGAATTAAAAGGCAACCTACAGAGTGGGAAAAGATATTTGCAATGCATATTTAGAACAAAAGACATTTATCCAGAATATATAATGAATATCTGTCCATCAAATATACAAAGAAGACAACTTAATAATAAAAAAATGGGCAAATAACTTGAACAGACACTTCATAGAGACAATAACTATATGACCAAAAGCATATCAAAAGATGTTCATGAGGTAATGCGAAATAGAAACCACAGTATGATATCTGTTCACTCACCTAAGACAAAAGTGAAAAAGATGGAAAATAATAGTCATTGATGAGAAAAGAGAATGAGGAGATCCAATTCCCTGTTAGTCAGAATGTAAATTGATGCAAATACTTTCAAAGTATATACTAAAGCTCAATAATGGCATACCCTATGAGACAGAAATTCTACTCCTAGGTATATAGATTCAATAGTACTGCACCCATGTGTTTACCTGAAAACATGGGCAATGTTTATTGATGCATTATTTGTAATATCAAAAATTTTTGAAACTCCAAAGGCCAATAACTTGTAATACATCCACATAATGGAATATTATAGAAATTGAAATTAACAAGCCAAAACTTCATCCATAAAATCTATCAGGTGAAGAAAGACCTTAACAAATCAAATAGTTTCAGGTAATGGCTCCAGTTTGCACATAAAAGTACACAATAAATATCAAAGATCACCCTATAATTTCAACATGGCAGGGAAGAAAAAGACTATTATTTAGTCAGTAAGTCAATATCAAGGGTTACTGCAAAATATTTTTCTTCCAGCTAAAGTAATTGAATGGATTTCTCCCTCCTTGATGCCAATAAGAAGCAGAAAAAATATTAAGGAGGACACTGCAAAAATATTTGCAATTTTGGATAATTCAGAAGGATAATTTAATTGAATAATAACATCCAGAGTCACTGAGTCTTGAGATTGCCTTCTCTGCAGTAATGACCATCAGGTAGAACAAGCAAGATAATCCTGTTGCAAGACCAATGTATTAGTAGGGCGATGCTAGCTGTTCAATAAATTGATCTATGCATGTGTTACAGCTCAATTACAGTAGAAGGTTCTATGTCTTTCACATAATATGTTCCAAAATGTATCCAGGGAGATGTTGGAAATCTGATGCACAAAGTCATGCAGGGACACAGATTTGGGGATCCTATCATATTGAATACATGGTTTTCAAAGTCAATAGTGGCATCCACATTAGAAAGAAAAAGAAAAAAAAAGTATAGAAAGTAGCATGTGGAATTGTTTTTGTTTTTGTGTTTGTTTATTTTTGTCCAGAAGTTGGAGTTGTAGTGCTGCTCATTATTTTTGTTCACATGATATGTGTTAGAACTCAGTGACATGGCCACATCTAATTGAGAGAGAGGGTGAGTATGTAAACTAAGTTTTCAGGAAAAAGAGGTTGGTGAGAGTTGGCATTACCTATTATATCCATCTAATTAATTGTGAACACCTTGATAGGCATAAGATGCACAATGTACACACAATTATATCGTTGTGGTTCTCAGTGCATTCCCTTTAGTTGGTACACAAAGTTATCCTCCTACCATCACAACCATTATCTACTTTTCAAAACACCAAACAATCTATCCTTTTCATGAATAGTGATAGTTAAACCACATGTTGATTCGACTCTGAAAACTCATTGTTTCATTTGTATGAATGTTTCTCACTATTGTATCATGAACATGATGGTGAGGTCAAAACACCAAATAAATCAAGATTGGTTCTTCCATAGACCCATCCTTGAATTACCTGGCTGAGAAGTACAAAGCTATTTCATGATGTTTTCCAAGGCACATAGAATACAAATTACATTGTCTTTAATGGTATTACTGAAGTTAATGAATCAGTCTTATTATGGCTTTAATAATGTAACTATCTTATGGTCCTCACTTCATTATCTTAGAGTTTTTCCCCAAAGTCTTCCAAACTCTACTAGTTAAACTGAATGCACACTTTTAACATGTAACTTTTATATTAATTAAAACTGATATGCTTAATACTTCTCATCACCACTGTAAAACATATGCATACATAATACTTAAATTAAAACAAACTAAAATAACACTATTAGTATATAAACACTCTTTTCTAAACATTGTGCTATATCATTCAATCCTGGAAAATCTGAAGGAAAGATAAAATTATTATCAATATTTTACTTTATTTTATTTTTAAAATATTTATTTTGAGAGAGGGAGAGAGAGAGAGAGAGAGAGAGAGAGAGAGAGAGAGAGAACGGCCAGGAGGAGAGGTAGAGAGAGAGAAGAGAGAGACTCTTTTTTTTTTAATTTTTTAATTTTTTTTTAATTTTTGAGACAGAGAGAGGCAGAGCATGAACAGGGGAGGGGTAGAGAGAGGAGGAGACATAGAATCTGAAGTGGGCTCCAGGCTCTGAGCTGTCAGCACAGAGCCCAACATGGGGCTCGAACTCACGGAGCGTGAGATCATGACCTGAGCCGAAGTCGGACACTCAACCGAGTGAGCCACCCAGGTGCCCCAGAGAGAGACTCTTAAGAAGGCTCAGTCTCACAAACCATGAGATCATAACCTGAGCCGAAATCTAGAGTTGGAAGCTTAACTGACTGAGCCATCTAGGTGTCCCTATCAATATTTTAAATATAAGGATATGAAGGAGGGAGGTCAGTAACTTTGCCTCAGATCATATATCCATCAAATTCAGAGCAAGGTTGTTTGACAACACATATGAACTTATACTACATATGGTAGCCAAATCAATGGCAGGCTATCTTGACTATTGTAATGTAGCCTCAAATATACGCCTGAGAAGTTGTGCTGGACCACATGACATATTGTAAATAAGAGGGGCTCTATCTGAAATGATTTTCTTGACTAGTTTCTCTAACTACAATTGAGATGTAGCTTGCCAACATTTGCACTCTATTTCACGTGGGTTGGGGAAAAACTAACGTGGGAAATGAAGAGCTTATATCAGGAAATAAAGGCAATAGATATGGTAACATAAGTAAGGCAGTAAGCTCATTTATTTAGGCAAAACAACTTCCTTTCTGATTTGTCTCCAACTTCTTTCTGCTACTTACTCTGCTAACTGCATGTCACCAGAATAGCACTTAGGTGGTTTGTGGGAAGGAAATTATTCCATGTAAGTGTTACATTCTAAGTTAATTATCCACTAATGTCTGAATAACCTTCATTTGTGAAATTATATTTAAAAATTATCTAGTGACTCTATTATTTTTCTTCTCCCTAGAATTTTCTTTCAACTAGTATGATACTTTTCCTTTGAAGTGAAGCCTGATGTATTAATGTTAAATGTCTTTAAAGACAATTTAACTCACCTTCCGTATGTCATTGGGAAGCATGTAACCACCCAGGGGAAGGGGAAAATGATCAATTTCACTGATCTATTACAGAAATACATTGAAAGTTTTACTTTAACAATTATAAAACTTTGCTAAAAAAAAGAATTATGGAACAACAAGAGTCCTTTTCATCTGTAGATCCTTTTCATGGAAAATCTCAAGAGAAAGCTCATAACTGCTGTTTCTATATTCATCTGAAGGGGAGGAAGAGGACAAACAACTGAAGGTGATTTAGCAAGATTTCAAGCAGTAGCACTGGAATGAAATGTTGAAAGCAGAAGGGCTATAATGTCAGGGCACTTGTAAAGAAATATGAGTCTAACTATGTCTTCATTAAACTTCCAGCTTACGCTTTTTAAAGGTTGAGTGAAATATTTTGCCGTTGTGTCTATCAGAAATCATGAATTAAATTACTGAACCATTTGGCGGTAGTCTATTTTGAAAAGATGGTATTTCCAAAATTCTACTTATCATACACATTTACATCAACAGTGGCAGATTTCGTGACCAACCCTAAGAGTAATCAAAACATCACATTAAATAGCTATGCTCTGCTACTGGTTACTGAAGCTTACAAATTGGAATTCAAAGCAAACCACTGGCTATACGAAAAATTTCAAAGCACTATACAAAGACAGTCCTTTTAGAAATTTAGGGATCAATAAAGGCCAGGACAAAACATGCCTAGCTCTTTCTTGCTCTTCTTCCTATATTCCCTTAGAGTCGTACCTCCATTAACCTACTTACCAAAAAGCTGGGAGTCATCTTAGACTTCTTTGTCTTTCAATATCTGTAATCAATGACTTACTCACCTCTAGCAGATTTAACCTCCTTAACAGCTCTCA
Organism: Prionailurus bengalensis; assembly: GCF_016509475.1. Classification (NCBI taxonomy): domain Eukaryota; kingdom Metazoa; phylum Chordata; class Mammalia; order Carnivora; family Felidae; genus Prionailurus; species Prionailurus bengalensis. The sequence continues at coordinate 182,762,456 of NC_057344.1, read as the reverse complement.
AAGCCAACTTCATTTATTTATTTAGAACTTTGTTGAGATATAATTCACATACGTTATATGCCATCTCAGTGATGTGCACAACTCAATGGTTTTTAGTATATTCAAAAAATTGTGTGGCCATGTCCACGATCAATTTTAGGTCACTTTCATTACACTCAAAAGAACTCCGGTACCCATTTGGCAATCACTCTGCATTTCATCTACCCCCAGTCATTATCAATAGCTAATCTATTCTCTGCCTCCCTAGATTTGTATTTTTTGGGCACTTCGTAGAAACAAAATTAAATCATAGGATATGTAGTCTTTTGTGACTGCTTTCTTTCATTTAGAAAAACATCTCCGGGTTCTTTTATAGTTTAAAATGTGTCAGTACTTCATTTCTATTCATGGCTAAAATAATATTCCACTGTTGGATATACCAGATTTTATTTACCCATTCATCAGCTAATGACCATTTGGGTATTTCCACTTTTGACTATTATGAATAATGCTGCTATAAATATCCATAGACAATTTTTTTGGTGTGGATATGTGTTTTCATTTCCCTTGAATACATAACTAGAAATTCTACATTTGACATTTGAGGAACTACCAGATTATTTTCCAAAGTGGTTCACCATTTTAATTCCCCACCAGAAATATAGGAGGATTCTAATTTTTCCATACCTTCACTGAAACTTTTTATTGCCTTTTTGACTGTAGCCATCTTATTTGTGAAGTGTTACATCATCACACTTTTGATTTGCATTTCCTCTGGTGATGAGCATCTTTTTTATGTGCTTATTGGCCATTTTCTCTAGAGATATGTCTATTCAGATCCTTGGCTCATTTTTTAACTTCCATGTTTGTCTTTTTATTAATAAGTTGTAAGAATTCTTTAAATATTTTAGATACAAGTCCCTCATTGCATAGATGATATGTAAATAGTCCCCCATTTTGTAGGTTGCCTTTTTATTTTCTTGATGTTCTGCTTTGAAGCATAGCAATTTTAAACTAAAAAAAATAATTTTGATGAAGCAAACTTTCTATTGCTGAGCTATTTCAAGTTACTGTCTTAGTTCATGTCCCCATTTTGTCCCCAATACCACTGCACTAATCTTAAAACTAATTTCTTTGTTTTCAGTCTCAGTTTCTTCAGATCACTACCAGGTCGATCCTTCCAAAATTCAGGTGGTTAATTATCCCGATTTCTACTGCAGTGCACCTTAAGGAAAGTATATTTCTCTCGCACAGAAAATAAAATTCCTGTGCGAAATTACTTCTGGCGGACTCTCTAGCATTTCTTTTTGCTGTGCTCCACCTTTCAACTATCATTCTAGACAGTCCACATCTTTCTGAGCTCAGCAGATGTGAGCCATGGCACCATGACCTCTTCTCCTCCTGCCAACATCCTGATATACATATGCTTGTACCTTCTATAACAGAGGACACAAGTTGGTTCTTTGTGGGCTGTCTCTGGATCACAGAAGATTTCTATAGTAGTATGTGAGACACATTATTTAATTTTAATTAATTTCCTATAATTAAACATACGGAAAGTTGATATAAAAACATGAATTTCTCTCTTCTCTTGAGAAATTAGAAGACCTGGTTTAGAAAGAAAGAAAGAAAGAAAGAAAGAAAGAAAGAAAGAAAGAAAGAAAGAAAGAAAGAAAGAAAGAAAAAGAAAGATGAAAAAAAAGGAAAAAAAAACCAACCAGGCCTGCATTTCTGGATGTTTCCAACCAACTGCAGTTGGATGGCTCTTACCGTCTTTAAATAAAACATAGGTTCTTCAACTGCCAATGTCCAAACCATGACTTTTTGAATCCTCCACCAAGAGGTCTAGGGCTATTGCAATTTACCAATTCATATCTAGCCATTTTATTCATTTAGATTACCTGACTGGTACCCTGATATATTTTATGGCGATCTATTTTATATGCTTCTCATATGGAAAAACTAGTTCTTATTATACATTCCTCTTAACTCATAACAACATGGTATTGTGATTAAAAGTGTAGGCGGTTTCTGAAACTCAACTATCTGGGTCAAATCCTGGTTCTACCACTTAAAAGCTCAGTAAACTTTTTATATTATATAAATTTCTGTGCTCTCGTTTCCTCCACAATATAAAGAATACAGCAGTGATAACTATGTCAAAAACTGTGCCTACGTGTCTAGAAGTTATGTAATTCATCATGTGTATGGTCCTTGAGCACTATGCAAGTACCTCACAAGTGTATATTTTTATTATATCTCAGCTTTGTCCAAATAGAGTACTCACTTATCTTTGTATTACAGTAAAACAGATAGGAGATCTTCAAAGCTTACTGAATCAGTGTGATAAATGTAAAACAAGTTAATGCTGAAGGAATCGCTTCCCTAATATAAATTATGACATTAAGGAAAATTACATTAGGAAAATACTTTTTTATGAGAACTTACACTTAAAAATCAGGAAACTGTTCCTACTTCACTCAGTCTAGTCCCCCCCCCCCACCCACCACAACCTGAAATTGTTCATTTGTTTGTTTTTACATTACCTAGCTTACAAGGCCAGGTGCATGACTCATTATTTCACTTTGTTTTGTGCTTTATAGCAGATGACCATATTTCGCTGTGTGTTTCCTGGTCCTGTTTGCAAAAAAATAAATAAATAAATAAATGGATGCTTTCATTCAAATACATTTGTTTGCCCCAAATGCTTCATAAGAAGCTGTGACTTCTTTTCTAGAAGTCAGTGCATAATCTATTGTTTGATGCAATCCCTCACTCTTCTACCTATGTAGTATGTGTTATTTAAAATTGTTGGGGCGCCTGGGTGGCGCAGTCGGTTAAGCGTCTGACTTCAGCCAGGTCACGATCTCGCGGTCCGTGAGTTCGAGCCCCGCGTCGGGCTCTGGGCTGATGGCTCAGAGCCTGGAGCCTGTTTCCGTTTCTGTGTCTCCCTCTCTCTCTGCCCCTTCCCCGTTCATGCTCTGTCTCTCTCTGTCCCAAAAATAAATAAACGTTAAAAAAAAAATTAAAAAAAAAATAAAATAAAATTGTAACATCCATCCCATAAATTTTACTATATAGTACTATTTACCGATTCTTAGCTCATCACACATCTACATGTATTTACCTCACTAGTTCAAAGTATAGCACTCACAGATAGTCCCCTAAAAGTATAAAAGTAAAAATGGTTTGCAGTGCCAGGGTTTTGCATGGTCACAGATTATATGACTAGTTCAGCCAGCTCTTCCAAAAATGCTTTTGTCAGCATAGCTCTTAATACGTACATTGAAAATGTGGATATATTCTAGAATGGATTCGTTAATTTCATTCTTTATAGCAAACATTTGTGGAACAAATTTTCTGTCCACCAAAACACTCCGGAGTTCAAAAGATACAGCAAGGTACCTGAACTCAGCCAGATGAAGAGCTACATATAGAAACACAAAAATTAAGCAAGTGTTCACTGGATTTATAAAATAAAGTCTATGAAAATACAGGTAGCAAGGATATGAAGAATTACTAGTGAGTTGCAAAGGTTTGATATGATCCATGATAAAAATGAAAGTCCAGGAAGCATATCCCAGGCATAACACACACACACACACACACACACACACACACACACACAGTTTAGTGGTGGTCATTGCTAGTGTGAGCAACCATCCTGGTTTGCCCAGGACTGTAAAGTTTCTCAACAATGAAAAGTAGAGTTTCAAAGAATGAAGGGAAACATATTTTTACCAGCCTTGTATTATGTGGAACCCAGTTCAGTTGCTGGTTCTTCATACCTTCTGGTGAGTGGCAAAGCCAATACCAAAAAACCCTTGCTTACAGAATACTTAAAACACTATGTTTAAATCATAATTGAGAGGAAAGCTTTATATTGAGAAATAATTATTTTATTTTGAATTTAAATTTTAGAATTTTAAAATAGAGTTTTTCTTTCTGTACTTTAGCTTTACTCACACACACACACACACACACACACACACACACAGAACACATGGTTACAAATTGGTCCCAACTTTAGTGATATGCAATCATGTAGAGGTATATTTGATGCATCAGAAACTTCTCATGTTTTAAAATATGACGAATTGAATTTATTTGTGACGGGTCTGTGGACATTTTCTGCTGTATATTGTAGGATCACCACAAGTTTCATTTTTGTGTCGGACTTATTGGGCCGGGAATTAAACTTCTTGTTTTATTCTGACATTGTGTATACCGCAGGTTTGATACTTCAGCATGCAGATTTCATTATCAGGAACTTCATGTTGACTGTATAACGTAGCTTTCTAATTTCCTTTAAATGAAACACAATTTATAGTCTTCGTAATTTGACAAACATGCTGCAAATGAATTTGTTATAACTAGTTTTAAAAGATATAATCACTTCTCAAGGAATAAGTTTTCTTGTAGAGACAGCATTTCAAACTGACTGATTTTTTTCAAACCTCAGTTTTCAGTATCCTTTTTCCCATAATCCCCTTATTCCAAAAATTATAGCTGACACAGTGACGCCCAAATTTAAAAACAAAAAAATTGTAATGCATAGCCATACTGCAGCTTTTTGGTCATCTTCTGCCACCTGCTTTGTGTACTGATCACTCTAATACTCTCTCATCTAAAGACTAACATAAAAATTATATTCTTTTTGGTGCTCAGTCACAGAAGATGAGCTCCAGATTCCATCCAGAACTGTTGAGATGTTGAGATGACCCCAACCACGGCGGGGCTGGGGGGGGGGGAAGGGGGGCAGGGAAGGAGGAGGTTTCCAGTTATCTGTTTAAGAAATGACTGTTTATAAAAAAGATGTGGAATATTAACGAGGCTCTGTCTCATGACGAGTCATATGACTTTTCCACACATATTTGAAAAAACAAAGAAACAAAAAACACGAGGTGGCTTAAATAACTCCCATTAACTACAAAAATAAGCCAGATCTGTCCTGGTGATGAATTCTTTTCTTGATAGCAAATGAAGTACAAGGAGAGATGAATTTTCCTCTGCACCATGGAAATGATAAGTTTGCATATGTTTATCATCAACAAGTGCACAGAGAAATTACCCTCTTGGCAGAAACCTTAGGTACTTCCCCATCTACACATTTTCTTCTTTTAAACATTTTTGAAAGTTTATTTGTTTTGAGAGAGAGAGAGAGAGAGAGAGAGAGAGAGAAAGAGAGCACATAGCAAGGGAGAGGCAGAGAGAGATGGAGAGAGAAAGAATGTCAAGCAGGTTCTTCAGGGCCATTGCAGAGCCCTATGTGGGGCTGGAACCCACAAACTGTGAGATCATGACCAGAGCAAAAGTCAAGAGCCAGACACTTAACCGACTGAGCCACCCAGGTGCCCCCTTCATATTTTCAATGAAACTATTGTGTCGCGTGTCATAACAAGTTATAAGGTCACTTACAAGTCATCTGTACCCAGAATTCATGAAAATTTTGGATTCTAATTTGCTTTCAATTGTACAACTGGAAACGATTCTAGATTGTTGCTAATACATTTTCTCGCTTAACCACTCGCATCTTTGTATTTACTGGAATGAACAACAAAGGATGAAGTTACAGCTAAAATTGTGTAGAATTGTGCACAATCCCCGACTAATCTTCCCTATGCCAAAGCGGGATAAATGACCAGTACTATGTTCACTTTTATAATAGTAAAAAGGAGCCCAGATATAACGAACGGAATGCCCAAGTCCGAGCTAAAACACGTACCTCTGACTAGGTGTTTTGTATTTGTTTTTATCCGCACTGCATGTCGCGGCTTTCGGACGTGAGAGGGACTATCAGGAACCATGGAGAGCTTGGTATTTTATCTTTTTTGAGAGCTGTTTAATTAACCTGCGACCTTTTCATAGATGGTGGTGGAAGACACGAGTATCCTGGATCTAGGACAGAGGACTCTATTTCTCATGAAGCAGCAGCAGAGTGTGTAAGCTTCCTGTTTGCAATGGATCTTTCTGCACCCTTTTCCGAAGCCCCACAGAGATGGTGTGGAGGGAGGCCGGCACAGGTAGATGCTATTTCTCCAATGGGGATGTTTCACAGCTGAGCTCAGAAACCCACTCCTGTTTAAAGAACTGCCGCAAATCTGTCCAATCCTCATCTCAGAGAAAGACATTATCTTAATCGTCCTGGTTGGGAACCAAAATCTACCCTCTGGCCCCAAAGAATGACCCAGTTTGTATTTTCCAAGGCTGCTTATTATGCAAATGGTCTGCAGAAGCTAGTTCGAAGCACAATCTCATATTGAACCCGCAGAAATGCCATGAGACATTGCCCCTCCTCTGGATGCCATTGCAGCATGATCTTCAAGAAAGCAGCAAACTGTGGATGGGGTTAGATCTTAATGGCGAGACCTGAGTAAAATATGCTGATCATGTAACTGCCATATCATGATAAAGCCCAACTCTCCCTAAATTGTCACAAAAATCGTAAGCTTATCATTTTGCCTTTCTTCCATATGACGGATGGTACCATCTATAGAAACTACCTGAGTTTATCTTGTGCTAAGATCCTCAGAGCCTGCCTAGCTTTGGCAGCAAGAGAGAAATTGTCAAAAGGCTCTTCCTGGCACATAAGAATGAACATGTTCTTTGGTCTTGTTATCTCTGCTTACATGAAAGTCTGTGCTTCCTGTAGTCAGACCAGGCAGGTTAGTTTGTCATGGAATGTCATTTGTCAGAATGCATTATCTACAATCAGCTGAATTATTTTCTTCGGTCTGTTTGTGAGTGGCCCTGGGTAAAAACCTTCAGCACACAATTATGAGAATGTTATCAGATTAACTCTTTCTTTTAAATATAAAATCAGTAAATTATATTGCTTCAGGTACGTAGCCCTGGAAGAGAAGGAAGAGAGTATACGACAGTGTTTGAAATGAAGCTCACATGATGTGACTTCAGCGATCCTCTTTTCCCTGCCCAATATTTCCTAGGAAATAAGAGATTCTTTCTGAACACTCTCGTGAGGATGGTGGGATTTTTCCATTCATTTGCTCTGCAATGATAACTTTCTAACTAGGAAAACTTCCTCTTTGCAAGAACATATAACAGTAAGTGCATTAAATGACACAGGACTTAACTTTATATCTGTTTTACATATTTATTTATTCAAAAGATATTTAATGAGAACTATAATTTACTGAGGGAAAGAGTAATACATGAAACCCACATGGTCTCTGCTCATGAAATTTATCATTTTGGGAAAAGGAGACCCACCCTGATAGACAATTAAGTATAAACTAAATAAACAAGATGTTTTCAGAGATTGATAAGCATAATGAAAAGACAAAGAGTAGTGTATAGAAAAGGAGAACTAAGGCCACTTTGATTACATGATGAGAGAAGTTATTTTTGAAATATTTATGCAGAGACCTGAAGAGTAAGTATAAGGGGAGCCTTGGTGGCTCAGTCGATTGAGCGTCCAACTTCCACTCAGGTCATGATCTCACAGTTCATGGGTTTGGGTCCCATGTCAGGCCCTGTGCTGACAGCTCAAAGGCTGGATCCTACTTCAGATTCTGTCTCCTTCTCTCTCTGCCCTCCTCACTCCCCAACTTATACTCTGTCTCTCTCTCTCTGTCTCTCAAAACTAAATAAACTTTTAAAAAAAGAGTAGTATAAGCATACACTTTGAGCATTATGGTTAATTATAATAACAAAAACCCTAAGGTGGGAAGTTGTTGGTCATCGCAGAGTACAGAAAGCAAGTTAGTATGGCCAATATAGGATGGAAGTCAGTGGTTCACAAAATAAGCACCTCCTCTTTATTTTATCTCCAGATTCTGATAAAAATAGCTGACCCTACTGTACAAAAGGCTAAAAATGTATCGTGACAGTAACTACTGAGAGGAACAAGGATTCTTGATGTCTAGGAGCTGGCCTGGCGCTCACAGCTAGGTCTTTGTGTCCACCTGTTGAACACAGATAATTTCACACAACATCAACATCACACTAAGTCACTCTGTCACCATGGAGAATCAAGACACACACAAAGCCTTTTCATTATCATGTGTGAATACAGATAAGATGACCAAACATTCCGCCATCCCAGCTACTTGCAGTGACTGCTCCTTCTCTTCATTTACAGCTTTAGCTTTTCCTCCTTCTAGGTAAGATGTTTTAAGATATCAAATTCCAGATTTTTGCTGCTTCCAAATACCAGCTAATCCAGAGCAAGGGTCTAATTCTGTACACTTTACCCCATCATCTCACAGAGCCAAAATCTAATAAGTCCTTTTCAACCCCTTTTACGGAGATTTCCCACAAGTTCTCATGCAATTCATCACACACTTGCAACATCATTTAGTCCAAGGGAGAGACCCAGGATTGACAAAAGAACAAGTTCATCTCTTTCCAACACCCAAGACCAGAGCAAACTGAACACACAAACAGGTGAGTCCAGAATGAAGTCAGTCCTAGGCCCCAGCACACCCTGTCCCCCAACCCACAGGTGTCAAGCCTTTTTTTTTTCTTTTTGGGATGGGATTTGGGGGCCTAAGAAGATGTTCTCCTTTGGGGACTGGTGGTTGGTGAAGGAGGGATCTTTACATGATGGAAAAGCAAGTGCTGTCCATAACAATGATGATACCTCTTATGAATGCTTTTATCTATTGATCTTCCAATGTGTGAAGAACTTTAGATACTTTTACAGATGAAGACACTGAGACTCTGATACAATAAAGGCCAAAGGTCACACAACTAGTGAAAGTCTCATTACACTGCCCCTCCATGCGACCTCCAATTTAGGAGGATATTTGATCTGAGTGGAGAGAGGTGGCACTTTCTGATTGGCAACACTTAAGGCAAAGAAGCCTAGTGTAAGGCTTTCCGCCAGGTATGCAGTGATTAATAAACCCAAATTTCAACTGCAGATGTATTCCCAGTGGTATTTGGTGGGAGGCCATCTATACTACTGCACCCATATCTTATTTCTAATATAAACACAAGAGGATCACAGAGATTTTATTTTCTGGACTATCTCCTTGGTAAGAAAATATTTTACACTATTTTTCACAGCTTGATTTTAAGGACCTAGAAGAAAAGAGAACCATTAAAAGAGCAGTGACTCTTTATTATATTCACTTAATGTTACTATTACTAAGAATTTAACGTATCGTGTCCCAAGCACACTATTAAAGAGACCAAAACAGTCTTCCATATAATGTAAATGCATTATAAAATATCTAAGAGTAAAAAAAAATTGAGAAAAATTAAAGATAATTCTTCCTCGAGGGTAAGTAACATTTCTGAGAACCCCAATTTAGATATGATTATCAACTTAGCCTATAAGAACATATGAAGAATTGCCTCAAAATTATAGGGAATTGGAAGTTCAGGCTTATTATACAGGGTGCTTGTTAAAATATACTCATGTAACATGACTTTTATTAGAATTTTGAGATTAAAGAATGATAAAATGTATTACTCATTTGAAAAAAAGACACAAAGCTATTCAATGATGTAATGCTTGGGAAAAAAAAATGACTTAGTTTCAAAAAAATTTCAACATTACTCTTTACTATTGAGAAAGATTGAACACCCAAAAGAGTCTTATTTGGGAAAGAAAAGCCAATTCAACGAAGATGGATCCAGAATACATAGGTTATAAAAATAATGTGCCCTCTCATATTAGATTTATTTCTCTGAGGAAAGAAAGGGTTCCATCCTCAGATGAGTGGCTGGCCAAGAATTAAGGATGTAAGATAAAAAGCAAAAAGACTGTTTTTAGCAATTTCATAAAATGGCCCCAACCAAGGGTTAAGGCAAGATACCTGTAACTGTCAACATTTTTGTCCTATTCAACATGAATAAGAGCATACATAGTTTCAGTTGGCAGAATGTGCTATTTGTGACTTAAATACTATGAATCAAGAGATGCCTGTGTGGCTCAGTCAGTTAAGTGTCCAACTTTGGCTCAGGTCATGATCTCATGGCGCGTGAGTTAGAGCCCCACATCGGGCTCTGTCCTGACAGCTCAGAGCCTGGAGCCTGCTTCATATTCTGTGTCTCCCTCTCTCTCCACCCTTCCCCTGCTCTCTCTCTCTCTCTCTCTCTCTCTGTCTCTCTTAAAAATAAAATAAACATTATGAATAAGTAAATAAATAAATACTATGAATCAGGAAATTGTATAATTTGGACCAAAATATGATAGAAAAATATGATAGAAATTTTTACTTTAGAAGGAGGGTCTGGTTGAAAACTAATATCTTTGTTTCTTTTTTTTTAGAAATAGTCGATTTTGAAAGCCCTAAGCAATGAATTAGGAGGAAGCCTGGAGTCATTTATTCTCATTCCTGAACGAAGGACCTAATAAAAAAAATTATCTACTGCTATATAATTTATCTTCCCAAAAACTGAATAGAAGAGAAAATGTATCAGGAAAAACTAAACATGTCTGATTAAAGACGAAGCTCACACTTGGGAATGTGCCCTCAAATGACCCAGCCAGACATATCATACTTTTTTTAAATTTATTTACTTTTAACCATAATCCATAAGACTGTATAAAACCACTCAGTTGTTAATTTCAACCAGCTCTCCTCTTCCCTATGAGACTTTTCAGATAAATTTTTGTCAATACCTTTCATTTCTCCAAACTGACTTGTCTTGAAATCCTTGGTCCCTTTGCCCATTTGTGAAAATAAATTAATGAGTAACACACAAACAGCTAGCTAGCTTACCTGGAAGCACATCTGAGTTTGACTGGACATATACATAGAGAACGGCGTTTGGTTTAGCAGACTGTTGTGGTAATCAAACACAGAAGAAAGAATACATTAAGGTGTGCTTCCAACATATGTGCATATGTGCCAATGTGTGTTCATTTAAATTTTGAGCTGGTGGTGGGCTATTCAGGCAGGACTTCTAGTAAGAAATTGGAGATTTCAGCACTCTCTTCAGAAAATGGGTCAGCTTTCAAAATATGGCCTGATCAGTCACCAGCATGAATAGGGAACTTTAATTTCACATCAGAGATGCAATGAAGGATTTTTTCTAAGTACACCTTCAATTCAAAGTTTTGAACATTCCTAAATTTTGAAACTTTGTCTTGTAACAAGATATTTGTTACTTTTGGGATCTAGAGAGTACCAATAAATAAATAAAGTATGATAATTTTATGTATCAATCAGTAGATGTTTATTAAACATCTATTATGTGCTAGGTATTACTTTATATAAAGGGCACAATGGTGGGGCGCCTGGGTGGCTCAGTCGGTTGAGCATCCGACTTCGGCTTAGGTCATGATCTCGCAGTCTGTGAGTTGGAGCCCCGCATCGGGCTCTGTGCTGACAGCTCAGAGCCTGGAGCCTGTTTCGGATTCTGTGTCTCCCTTTCTCTCTGACTCTACCCCGTTCATGTTCTGTCTCTCTCTGTCTCAAAAATAAATAAACGTTAATTTTTTTTTAAAAGGCACAATGCTGTGTGGGAAACAATAATGCAATAGATATATAACAGCAACATGTATCATAAAAATGGGCAGTGAAATAAAGATGGTGAGAACAGAACTCTCTATCCAGAAGGTATGTGTTGTGTTTGGAGAGAGACCGACAGACAGTGAAAGAGAGCTATATCGTAGGAGTAAGGACAGAAGAGTGCATAAGTTAGATGAAGCGGAATGTAAGAAATCATCCCATATCCATATCACAATACTATTTATGCAGACTAAAACTACGTGACCTCAAACAACACTACACATTTTTTCAAGAAAATACATATATACATATAAGGTGAATCGACATAACCTTAGTTTCTGATACGGTCGTCGAAAATCTCCACCTTCGGAAAATTTGCATTCTTGTGTAAAGCACTCCCCTTGTACAGTCTGAATCCAGTGCTTGTAACAAACAGAATATGGCACAAGTGGTGAGATGTCCCTTCTGTGATTAGATTATAAAAGACTTCGGCTTCCATCCGGCTGGCATTCTTTATTGCCATGTCAGCTTGCACACTTTGATACAGCAAGCTTCTAGGTTGAAGACCAACCCCCACCCCCACCCCCACCCCAGGAAAGAAGCTGATCATGGCCTCCAGCCAACAGCCCAGGAGGAACTGAGGCCCTTAGTCCAGCAGTCCCCGAGGAGTTGAAATCTGTCACCCACTATGTAGGTAACCTTAGAAGAAAATCCTTCCCCAGTCAAGATTTCAGTTGTGCCTGGAGGCCTCATCCGAAATTTTGATTATGAACTTGTAAGAGACTGTGAAGCAGCGAACCCACTAATCCCTTGAATTCCTGACCGACAGAAACTCTGAGATAGTAACAATTGGCTGTTTGAAGCTGCTAAGTTTTAGAATAATGTGCTATGCAGTGAAAGTTACGTAATACAACTTTTACATGTGTATACATACACAAACACACACACGCAAGCACACACATTGGAAGAGAGGCTGCAGGATGGGGGGGAACAAGACTGCACATATGGAATAAAGGCGGGCTTTTTTTTTAAGGTATAAGAGAAGGGAATCAGGGCCAACACACAACAATGAAGTGAAACGCTTGATTAACTTACTATGTCTGCAACTTCCACAAACACAAATTTTGAACTCGTAATACGCTGGGGAGAGAATGGGCGCAATGGGTTGATTGCTCAGGCGGCCGAAACAGAATAGCACAGACTGGATGGCTTGAACAATAGAAATCCATTTTCTCACAACTTTAGAGGCTAGAATCCAAGACGAAAGTGCCATCAACGTTGTTTCTAGTGAGGCCTTTCTTTCTGGTTTGCAGCTCACCGTCTTTTCACTGGGTCCTCACGTGTTTCCTCTGTGATCTCTTGCAGAAAGAGCCCTCTGATTCTCTTTCACTCTAGACATACTGGATTAGGAGCCCACTCTTATGACTTCATTTAACCATAATTCCCTCCTTAAAAGCCCCGTTTCCAATTAATGTCACATTAGGAATCAGAGATTAAACATGTGACTTTGAGGGGGCCACAGTTCAGTCCCTAACAGTGGTTATTCTGTTTTCCCTTTTTTGAAAATATCCAGTATTACAGAACTTTAATAATGAGTGCTCCTCAGGTAACTAATATGAGTATATTCATAAATATATAATGAGCAAAACATTCAGAATGTAGCAACCTGCATTTGTAGCAACTTAAAAAAATATTATTATTTTATGGGTTTTTCTGGCCCTTGGACTAAGTCAGGTCTTTCATATTTAGCCATGACTCTCAACAACTTTCAAATCTTTTAGTGTGTGATTTTCCACTTTCAGCAACCCATCTCTATAGCCATTTTATTGACTTTTCTTTTTTTTTTCCTTTCCTTTCTTTTTTCTTTTTTTTTTAATTTTTCTTTTTCTTACCAAAACTGTAAGTGATCTAAAAAACTGTACTTATTTTCTGCTTACACATCAGCTGAAAATCTGAAGTGTTAAGAGCTTTTGTTATATCATAGATCTTTTATTCTTTAATTATGAAATAAAATGTTTCTATTTTAGGGGATTTTCAATATTCCAAAAAAGGTAAAGTGTTGTTTGTTTGTTTGTTTGTTTGTTTTTACCAGTCTCAAAAAATGCACGTAGAGCATGAGAGTCTATGAATTCAACCTGTGAGTGCTAAATTAAACCTTAATCTGCCCAACACAGATTGTGGGAAAGAGTCTAAGGGGCTCCACCCCATGGCCTATAACTGTTAGATGGCATTTTGAAGTTTTCTCAGAAAAATGTCATTGAACTTATTTTCCTACTTCCTTCTTTGTGTGAGAACGTGCCAGTCCTACATTCTGTGCTGCAAAATGTGTGTGTTTTATGCAGTTGATAATATCTTCCTTAATACTTAGTAATATTTGTATTATAATTTATCATAGTTGAACATCCAAGAAAGATTCCCAAGGCTCATGTTTTAGTTTAAATATGTTCTGATAAATAAAAGTCACTGGTACTGTTCCCTATGTTAACAGAAGCAATTATATTCATTTCTCCTTCCTCTTTTTATAGTCAGGATAGTTCTTAAAACAACAGACCTAACATCCTGAGAGATAACAGTGGCTTTAGACCTAAAAGGAAATAAGATTTTTAAAAATAAGAAAACTCTATTTCCAATTCTAAAATGGAATTGCTTAGTCTCTTAAAAATAGGGCAATGCATATATGATGTTATTTTAAGGAAAAAGAATCCCGTTCTGGAGTCCACACTGAAATGCACATATCCACAATATTCACTGAGTATTTCCAGAATATAAAACTGAAGGTCATACGTAGAAAGAAAGAGTTAGAAAGACATTTTTACAAAAAAAAAAAAGAATGTGCTCAATAATTACTGCCTTGTGTAAGTAATAATCTATGAATTGACTATAAGAAAAGTGTATAAATATCAATTCAAAATACATTATAATTTAACACAAGCAGTATTATTTAGAACTCACACTGAAGAAAACACCAATAGGTGGTGCTGCTGTGATTGAATTTGATTAAACTTAATGCAAATCTGACCCTAGAGTCTACTATTTTTAGTTTCTTATATACCTCTAACTCGTCTACTTAGTATCTGTTCAATAGTGAACTGGTTATAAAATGTCACTGAGGATAAAATGTTTTTAAGTATTTGGGAGGCATTTTCTATCACCATCACTTAAAAAGATGAGAAATAGGTCAGAGATCATAGCTATAAAAAATAGGCTGCTCACGGTGGTACTTATCTGAAAAATGAATATACAAGTGCTTGACTCAAATGGAAGTTATGAATTTTGCATAAAGCCCTTCATCAAGGTTGAATTACATAATGTCTCATTTAATGGCATATCTATGTGACATTCCTTGTCAAGCATTATTTTTCGTTGTCAGACCAAACATTTGATTTGTAAGATATAAAGCGAATTTCACTGACAGTAAAAAAAAAGCATGTTTACAACTTGCAATTAAACATGAATGATAAGACCACTGAATGCATAATGTATAGCTATAAAGAAAAAAAACTATGACTTTGGACATGTAATATTTATAGTAAAACACTAAAACTATTCAAGTTATTTTGATTTTATTTTTAAAACATTTAATTATAAAGATTTTAAAACTAAGGTAATGGATATCAGAATTGTTGTGATAAAATTTGATACATGCAATGATTTGTCAGAATAGAGATGACTTCTCGAAATTAAATGTTAGTAACTAACCTTTAATTTGACATTTGTATGATAGTTTAAAAATGTATACACTTAAAACTATGCTAGCCCTTTAAAAAAATAGCTACCAAGCCAAATCGAGGTGAATATTCAAAAATAACTGTTTTAATTATTTATTCCCTTTTATTTTCTTCTTTGAATAGATTCATACACAGAAATTAAAAATTTCTTTAAGGGGCGCCTGGGTGGCGCAGTCGGTTAAGCGTCCGACTTCAGCCAGGTCACGATCTCGCGGTTCGTGAGTTCGAGCCCCACGTCAGGCTCTGGGCTGATGGCTCAGAGCCTGGAGCCTGTTTCTGATTCTGTGTCTCCCTCTCTCTCTGCCCCTCCCCCATTCATGCTCTATCTCTCTCTGTCCCAAAAATAAATAAACGTTGAAAAAAAAAATTAAAAAAAAATGTCTTTAAGCAGTGAATAATGGGATTTTAAAAGTATAAATCATCCATTTTTCTCAGCAGGATTTTATCTCCTAGATTTCTCAAATTTGCTTATTCTCTTTATCTTAATCATATTTTAGCTACTCTGTTTTATGATGTCATAGAGCATTGTCTCTTTATGCTGTTAAAAATAAAATTTGTTTAAGAGAACATATAACTTCTATACCAAATCCCCTTAATTAAATAAGTTATTAATGTGACTAACTGAATTGTGCTCCCACCATGTCCTAAACCCAGTACCCTCAGAATGTGGCCTGTTGTAGAGATGAGGTCTTTCTAGACCTATCAAGTTAAAATGAGGTCATTAGACTGAGCTCCAATCTCAGAATACTGGTGCTTTTATAAAAAGAGGAGATTTGGAGACAGACACACATACGGGGAGACTTATATGAAGAGATTAGAGAAGATAGCCGTCCAACCAAGAAGAAATGTGTGACACAGAGTCTTTACTCAAATACCGTAAGGAACCAGCCCTACCTACTCCTTGATCTTGGACTTCCAGCCTCCAAAACTGTGAGATGATACATTTTTGTTGTTTAGGCCACTCCGTCATAGTACATTTTCTGCACCTCTAACAAACTAACACATTGAATTAGTTACCGTCTGTGATATTTACGAAAACTTTGAAACTCTATCTTGTGGTTCAAACAAGTTTACAATGTTAGGGAGAAGGTTATTTCAAAAAGTGAAACTTTTCATCCACTCATATATATTGCAATAAATATTTTCCTTCTCTTGCGTGGTTCTTAATTTTTCTAATTTTATTCCACCGAAAAATAAATATATTAAAACATTACTTATACGTTAATAATATTAAATAGAAGATGATTTGCTAAGAAAATGAAGTATTCTTGGTCCTTAATCTTGCAGATAAATGATGCTTACTCTAAGGAATGTCATAAACAATTTGCAATAGAACATTTAACAACATAGGATATGTATTGAAATCCATACTGAACATTATATATCCTTTACTCATTATATAAGTTTATCATAATCAACAAATGCTTTTATTGAAAAGAAAACCAAATACGGAGGACAACTATTGAGGTATATAAACCTTTTTTTTTTATTCCAATAAAAAGATGACAGGCTTCCACAGTCTATTCTCCTGTTATTCTTTCAATATCAATATGTAACCTAAAGAAAACCCCATTTCTTCAAATTTTCTCTGGAACATATATTTCCCTTCAGAACTTTTCATGTATCTGCTTTTATAATAATTCTGGAAGAAAACAAATATATTAATTCCCATTAAGTTATTGATAATTATTTTTTAGTCGCTCTTGTTTGGACAGGCAAGACATGAAATATGTGCAGAGGCAGTGAACTGAGAGGAAAGTTAAATGCTTCGGAAGGAAAAGGGAAAAGTTCTCATAAAGTAGAATAACATTTTTTCTTCGGTATTTTATCTACTTTCAATTCTATCTGGTCCATAACTTTTCTTATAATTTTCTACAATAAAGACAATATCCCAAAACATTCTTTACATTTTTTTTAATATCTATGCTTTGAACTAGTTTAGACCAGTTTTTTTTTCCCCCACTGTTATCACACTTCACCAACAAAAATAACTGCCATCCCAGCCACACCATGAACACACACATCTGCGCATGCCCACGCATGCCCCATGTAAATAGAGCAGAGGCACTTGCCTTGTCCTAGAGACGGCTGCGAGACACCACTGGAAGTCATCTAAACACATACAAAGCTAGCATTTCAAGTACTATTTATTATAATAATAGCAGAAGCAGTAAGGTATACTAAATGAGCCTTCAGGAAAATGTCGGAAAAATGTAGATATAATCTTCTTTGTTTTATTTTATGAAGAGAAGTTGAAGGGTCCTTATTAAGAAAAATCATAAGGGTGGTAGATAGAAGTCACCCATGGCACAATCTTCAGAATTCAAGCCTGAATACAGTTCTCAGCTGTGGTGATAAACCCTTTAGAGACTTCTAATTCTCACTCTGGAGAGCTCAGTACAAGTCTGGAATTTGTGGAGTCCCTAACGCAAAATCAATGTGAAAAATACTTAGGCGTATATTTCACAGGTTAGGAAAGGTTAGGAAAATGACTTTTTTTTTTTTTTCTGGTGACAGGTATAATTGTATTAGAAAGACCACGTAGATAATTTCTTTCTTTAATTCTTGCTCCAATATTTCTTATTTTTAAAAGGTGTTGTTGGGATGCTATAAGAACTACTTTATTGCATTCATTCAATTATATGTTATAATTTAAAACAAAACATTTACAGAACCCATAACATTTACTTTTTATTGTTTAGTATGCAATGTGTCAGATATGAGACGTTGGGAATACTGGTTAAAAACAAAACAAAACAAAACAACAAAAGCCTGAACAACAAAGCCCCTTCCTCAAAGACAGAGTATGATCTATATGGGAATGGGATGAGGCATGGAATGAACAAATCCAAATTAAACATGAAATAGAAATGTCAGAAGCAAGAGTTTTAATGATATTGCCAATGGCAGTTTCAAGGCAAGGTTGTTTCTGAATTAGGATGTCAATATTTCTGGAAACTCCCTAACCAGAGCAGAAAGGAACATCCAAGTAGCATGCTAATTTAAACATTTAATCATGTCAATAACAGCTTAAACAATTTCTACAGTTTAAACGTACTCCCTCCAATGTAATAGTTTTGTTGCCTCTGTTATTTTTTAAATATTATTTCTTTAAGGTAATGTCTTTCACCTGGTTAAATGAAGAACTAAGTCAAATATCTATAGAGTCTTTGTCAAAACAACACACAAAAAAGCAAACACACGCAACAACTATTCCTGATTTTGTGCTGTCTTGTCACGTTGAACTTGATTTGACCATATTGTCAAAGCTGATCTCCAAGTCAGTTTATTTTGAAAAAGTATCAGAGATTATAGATGGTGATTATTGTGCAGGACATTTATTAAAGGAGCACACTTTAGAGACAACTGTAAGAGTGTGAAGAAAGATAGGACAGGGAAAGAGGTAGGCAAAGCGGTTTTTTCAAGGGTAGTCTACCCTCTTATTGATCCCAGAGATAACCCTAGCCTGTGAATTGTACCTTGATCTTTGTATTTCCCAAGGCATGGGGTTATAATTTTATGTCTCATATCAGTGTGTCACTAGCCATGGCTGGTATAAGCTCCCAGACATCTTTGGATTGAGCTGCCCCCATTGGTTAAAGGACAACCCTCCAGAAAAATGTGGAGATGGGGATCTTTTAGCAGAAATTATTCAGGTATGAGGTGATACTGACAGCAGAGATGAGGATAAACAAAGAAAATCAAGATATATTTTCTGTGTACATATAATAGTTTTTGCAAATGTGTTACATATAGAGGATGAGGGGAAGTAAAGTATCAACACTGGAAACTATGAAGCTATTGGGACAGTGGTGTTTTTTGTTTTGCTTTGTTTTATTTTCTGTGTTTGTTTTTGTTTTTGTTGTTACTGAAATAAGTTGGGTTAGAACAGATTTGGAGCATAAAATCAAAGCTTCCTATTTAGACATAATAAGTTTTGAAATGTTTTCTAGGCATGCAAATGCAGACATCCAGTTAGGAGTCAGGTATACAATTCTTGAATTTAAGGGAGAAGCCAACTGCAGAGCTATGAGGTAGAAAGTCTTTAGCATATGGATGGATTATAAAACTATGGAAATAGAATAAACTACCTGGGAAAAAGTTCATTAGCAAATTGGACCAGTGCTGATTCCTGAGGCACTGCAATATTTGGAGCTCAGGGGCAGGACGGAGGGCAAAGACAGAGACAATAAAAGAACAGACCGTAGATCTAGAAAACGATTCTGATGAGTGTGGTGTTGCTGAAGCCAAAAAATTTTTCACAAAAGTTATGAAATGATGCTGAGAGACTGAGTAAACTAAGAACCTAGAAGTATACTTTGCATTTGTCAGATGGATGTTGCTGGAAACCTTGTAAAGAACAATAATCTGGTTAAAAATGGGCAGAAGACATGAACAGACATTTCTTCCAAGGTAACATGCAAATGGTGAACAGACACGTCAAAAGATGTTCAAAATCACTCATTGTCAAAATATCAATAAATAGCACCTCACACCTGTCAAAAAGGCAGGTATATGGTGTATATATGCACCATATGTATATATGATTGTATACATGTATGTATGTACATATGTATATATGTACATATGTATATATATACACATAATGGAATATTATTTATCCATAAAAAGAATGCATAAAGAGCATACTATTAAGCAAAAAAAGTCGGTAAAAAAAATGGCATATGATTTCACTCACATGTGGAATTTAAGAAACAAAACAAATGAGCAAAGGAAAAAGAGACAGAGAAAGACTAAAACATAGACTTTTAACTATAGAGAACAAGCAGATGATTACCAGAGGGTAGGTGGGTGGGAGTATGAGTGAAATAAGGGATGGAGATTAGAGTACACGTATCATGACGAAAAAAAAATGATTAAAAAAAAACAGAGAGAGAGAGAACATTTTCAGTTCAGTGGCGTTAAGGAAACCTCACAGTAAATCATTAAGGCAAAGGAAGGGAATAAAGACCTAAAGTGAACACAAGTGAAAAAACTTTTCTTTGGAGGGAAGAAGGATGAGGCTGTTTATAAAAGAAGAAAGAAAGGTCATGAAAGATGAGAGATGGTGAAAGTCAATGGACTGCAGTTATTAGAACAGAAACTATGGGAATATAATTGTATACTGGTGGGCAAGAATGTGTAGATTGATCAAAACTGTCCTTTATTTGGGGGTTTCTTAATTTCATTTTATAATTAGGTATTCACCAAAGTTAAACTGAGTATAAAGTTTACTTATATTCAATTCTATTTTCATTATGTTTTTATGTGCATTTCTTTCTTACAATTTTATTTTAATACTTCAGCTTTTTCCTCACTAGCTCAGAAGGCAACCTTAGCACATTTCAATGTTTAACTATACTTTTCTTCGTATTTCAGCTTTATATTAATTTATTATTTATCTCTCTCAATGCTGAAGTTCTATGCTACTGCAGTTTTATGAAACATTAATATCAAATAGTGCAAGTCCCTAGATACTTTCCTGTTTATAAAAATTACATCATTTTCATCTATTTTTTTTTCCATGTGAACTTTGCACATTGTCTTTGAAACATACCAAAATCAACTCTGTTGTGGCACTGTTGAACAGTTAGGAGAAAAAGTGAGTCATATGTTTTGTTGCATATATACAGCCATACAAAATTTCTGTGGAGATTTTTTTCAATTACCCTTCAAACTGTTAAGTGTTCAAAATTTTTATCATATATATATATATATATATATATATATGATATGCAGACAGCCTAAAGATGCCTGTTGAAATATTGCTTGTAATAATAAAGTTTAAGAATCCCATTAGAAATGGTTAAATATATTATTATACATACATATTTACGATGCCATGTTAGCTTTGCATACCCATCTAGTTGCCTACCCGACTGCCAATAGAGTTACTCATTCTTCCCTATTATAGACCTCCAATATTAATGATGTTTTAAGCAACATGGCTGTTCCAGATAAAAGATTGTGATTTGTCAACACTAATTTTTGTGTGTGTGCGTTGTTTGAGTTAGCATTGGAAATTAACTATTGTATGTGTAATGAGACAGAAGAGGGAGTCTGAAAAAGATTTCTGGAAACATTTATTTTCCTTGTTAAAAACAAAAACAAAAACAAAAACAAACATGAGCAAAAACTCTTTTTGATGCTTGCCTTTGGATATTATTTTTGACGATACAGTGCTTGGATAAGTGGCAGTCCTAAGGAGAAAGTGGGCACACATGTAAGAGAGTTTTGAAAGGCAAAAATTCCTGATATCCTGGAGTTCTTTAATTTGCCAACTTTGCAATTACTTCTGGATTTCGATTATATGAGTTAACACATATTCTTATTTTAAACTTGCCTATGGTTTCTCATTCTAGCACTTGAAACAGAAAACATCCCAACTGGGACAAGATTGATAATAAAAATATTTGTAACCTTTGGCACAGTGTGGAACTTAATCAATCAGAATGGATGCAGACAGATATACCCCATGGGGATTCAAAAGTCATGGAATAAAAGTACATAAAACAAGAAATGCATCTCTGTTCATTCTAGCCCTTCAAGCCTGAGAACAAAAAACAAAGGGGTGGCAGAAACCTCCATTGCCTCTAAAAGCTTATGCTAAGATATGGCAAATGTCAACCTTATTCACATTCCATTGGCCAAAGTAGATCAGGAGGCTCACCCTAAAGTCCATGAGGAAGAGAAGGCAGGGAAGAATAAAGACACCAATGGAGAGAAGGAATGAATAGTTGCAAATAATAATAATAATAATAATACGTTCTAATAAATATTAGTAAGATAATGACTGAAATCAATGGAAACATATAAAATAAGTTAAAACCCATGATTTCATAATGCCAATTAAAAATTAAACTGGGGCACCTGGGTGGCTGAGTTGTTAAGCATTTGACTTTGGCTGAGGTCATGATCTCATAGGTAGTGAGTTTAAGCCCCATATTGGCCTGCTACTGTCAGTACAAAGCCCGCTTCAGATCCTCTGTCCCCTTCTCTCTAGCCCTCCCCTGTTCATTCTCTCTCTCTCAAAAATGAATAAACTTTTTAAAAAAGCACTTTGCCACCATTAAGGGGTCAACATCATCAAATCAGAATATAATCTTTTGAACCACTGTAGAAATAATGGATATAGATGACAACCACAATGGCCACTAACATCACACAAAGAGACAACTGGACATTATGTGCCTCCTGATGGCGGGACAAAACATCACTGTGAAGTATTACATCCCTCCTCCAAATAAATCCAGCTGAATAAGATCAAGCTTTTCGATACAGCTACTTACTATTTTAAAGAGAGATAGTAGCAGGAGAACATATTAAATGACATTATAGGGGAAAATATCTGTGAAATCCAGAATATACTCAACTCTACAGGACAAATGATCTAGTTCCTTTAGTAACTAGATTGCAAGGAAAACCAAAAAGAGGCTATTAATCCATAGGTTAAGAGACTTTAGAGATATACCAACAAAATTCAATGTATTGGTGTATCCAATGTATGCATTTATTCTGATTCAAACAGACCAACATTAAAAAAAAAAATGTTGGGGCGCCTGGGTGGCGCAGTCGGTTAAGCGTCCGACTTCAGCCAGGTCACAATCTCGCGGTCCATGAGTTCGAGCCCCGCGTCAGGCTCTGGGCTGATGGCTCAGAGCCTGGAGCCTGTTTCCGATTCTGTGTCTCCCTCTCTCTCTGCCCCTCCCCCGTTCATGCTCTGTCTCTCTCTGTCCCAAAAATAAATAAACGTTGAAAAAAAAAATTAAAAAAAAAAAAAAAGCATTTTCGTACAATTAGAAGTTGACTACTGATTGCTTATTTGACTATATTTAACAACTTTTAACTACATTGAAGGTTTAATAATGGCATTTTCATTATATGTTTAAAACTAATGTATAGGTTATAAACATGTGTCATGCAATATTTATGGGTAAAGTGATACAATGGCTGAGAATTTTCTTTAAACAAGTTCGGTGAGGGTGGAGAAGAAACAAGGTTGGCCTTGAATTGATGAGTGATGAGTGATGAGTATATGGAGGCTCATTTATAATACTCTCTATTTATGCATATATTTGAATTTCTTACAGTAAAATATTTTTTAAAATAAGTGTCCATGAGACATAAATAAACTGGAAAAGTAGAAAGCAATAAATGACAACAAACCTGTAATAATGAGAGAACAGAAAGTAAATAATGAAAAACAGACACATTACGTTTTATATGTGCGTTGTCACTTGAAATGATTAATTTTAAAACTATTTACATACTGAAAATAATAAAACTTTCAGTGGTAGTAAAATTTTGGAATTTAAACTAATGAGGTTCAATATGACACTTCAATCTTTTAGCTAAAAAACTCATAATCACTCACCATACATTATCTTGGATTTTGCTAACTTCTTCCTCTGGAAATCTAGTTGTCCTTCCAGAAAGGCATGAATTAGATGTTCTTTCCATGGGACACTGGAGTCACTCTCAACTACAAATATAGAACTAAAGAGAAGTAAAATTCCAGCACTAGCATAGTATCCTTATTTAGCTTACCCACACATATATATCATACTAAAATTAGTTATATCACCCTTGATTCTGGGAAGGACTTAGAATGACACAAAGTTGAAGTAAACATCACCATTTCCCAAAAATTGTTTCATGTGATTGGGTACTGAGATCTAGATATATTAGGATCTAAGAGTCAACCTCCCACACCATTTCCACACCAAAGTTGATGGAACCAGAAAATGTGGTCTCTAAGTGAAGGCAGTGTCTTCCAGTGTCTGGATGAGATTGAGAAAAATAACAAATTTAGCTTCAGCTACACAAGAGAAGCCAGGAGTATTTGGAATGCAAGCAGTTCTGTTTTGCTCTGAAAAGGAAATCTGAAGTCCAAATTCTTGCATCACACACGTGAAAGAGCAGCAGTTACCAGCATGTCTGGAGGGGTGAAGATGTCTGGAGGGATGAAGATCAATTTGCCAGAATAGAAAAGGGACCATGGAAGCTGCGGAAAAGAGTATGAAAAATAAAACAGTGGTTTCTCCTTTTATTAGTCAACAGGATTAATTTCTTCGAAAAGGAAAGTTAAAGGATGAGTGGAACAGATGTTCTCATAGACCTCTCCATGACAACTTCATGACCTACTTACCAGGTGCATTCATTCCCTTAGGACATTTGTATCTAGTCTTTATAAGTTCGTGAGTGTACTAATGACAATACATAAGACATTTTCAGCAATAAGTAAAACCTGATAGAAATTTGCTTGGAATGATTAGCAAAATGGTAATAATAATAATAATAATAATAATAATAAAATAAGCTAACTAAAGCATAAAGTTGTTTTACTTACAGATTGGATGAACTCAGTGATATTTCCATTTTGAACAGAAACTATATTTTGCAATTTGATATCTTTCCTTAACATGAGTTAGGTTACTAAATACTATACTGAGAACAGTTTGCTTAATAAATTATTTTAAGGAGAGATACAAGGGTATACTAATAGTAATAATTATGGAATTTGTATTCAGAATTTCATATAATCACAAAAACATGTTTAACTAAGATAACCTCAAACAGGTAGAAATTTTTTTTTTTAATTTTTTTAATGTTTATGTATTTTTGAGAGAGAGAGCGCGAGCGGCAGAGGAGCAGAGAGAGAGGGGGCCAGAGGATCTGAAGTGGGGCTCCACACTGACAGCAGCAAGCCTGAGGGGGAGCTAGAACTCACAAGCCATGAGATCATGACCTAGGCTAAAGTACACCGCTCAACCAACTGAGCCACCCAGGAGCCCCGAACAGGTAGAAATTCTTAAAGTTTCATAAATTTGGTTAAAGTTTTTGTCAACGTCCGACTGAATTCACAATTCTAACTGGATGTCCAAATATTTTCTTGCCACTCTTTCTGTGTCAGAAATGCATTGATGTGTTCATAGTACCACAGTACTAATGGAGAGATTCTTGTTTAATGCTGAATTCCATCTTTACTTCCGATATTCTGACAATGGATTCATTTAAAAAAATGATAAAATAGTAGATTCTGCCTTATATTTATTGTGCTGCTAGATCATCAATTTCTCACATTTTACTTGTTGAGATGATACTCTTTGCAAGTTAATAACATGCCAAATGATAATCGTTGAGAATGGCAATGTACTGATTGTGTTTACAACATTTTTGAGAAAACTATGTAGGCCCAGTTGAGAGGTGGGAAAGTTTGTAAATGACACTTAACCATTTAAAATAGTTTAGGTACACAATTAATCTTTTTATATCAACATAGTCATATTAAAAATTAGATTGAACAAGGGAAGGGGTCCCTGGGTGGCTCAGTCGATTAAGAAACCAACTTCAGCTCAGGTCATGATCTCACGGTTCATGAGTTCAAGTCCCACATTGGGCTCTGTGCTGAGAGCTCAGAGCCTGGAACCTGCTTTGGATTCTGTGTCTCCCTCTCTCTCTCTGCCCCTCCCCACTCATACTGTATCTCTCCTTGTCTCTCAAAAATAAATAAATGTTAAAAATTCTTTTCTTAATTATATTGAACAAAAAGCCCCCAAAGCAAAAGCTAATTACCATGGCTATCTACCTTCTTCCCCCATAAAGAAACCAAATTCACAACAGTTTGCAGACCATAACACATCTGTGAGAACTCAAGAGACTAAGTGAGAAGCTCCTGTACCCTGGCCATTATAAAACCAAGGAGGGAGTCTAGTGAAAGGGTAGGAATATTATCTGCATTTGGCATATTCATTTCTGCCCCTTTTCCTATGCAGCACAGCAGAGTAACCTGGGGTAGAAACCCTCCATACTGGGCATCCTTCTTCAGGATGGAAACCAAAGAGTTGACTATGTATCTAATGTTCTGGCTTCTCTGGGGGATTGCTCTAGGAAGTGGTTTCTTCCTAGTCCAACACAGAGCATGGACAGAACCCACGGCAGAGCTTGCAAGTTGCTGAAAACAGGCAAGCACCAGCACATATTAAAGCTATAGTTTTTCAGGCAGAAATTTGGAGAGGAGGGAGATTAGAAAAGGTTTGAGAGGTCCTAGGACCCCCAGCTGAGCAAAGACTTTCCCTGTACAAAAGCAGGACTCAGAGACCTGAGAGGAGTGGTTATTTTTTGCAATGCCCAAATCCCAGCAAAGAATTGTAAGGTATTCAAAGAAACAGGGTAACATGACCTAATCAAAGGAACAAAATAAAGCCCCAGAAACCAACCCTAAAGAAACACAGATCTATGAGCTTCCTGTAAAAGAATTTAAAATAACTGTCATAAAAATTCCCACTGAGCTAAAAGAGAAAACAAACACACAGCTAAATGAGATCAATGAAACAATGTATGAATAAAATGAGAATATCCAACGAAGAGACAAAACTGTAAAAACAGAAATCACACATAGAAAAGAAGAAATTGCTGCTTTTTGTGACAACATGGATGAACCCTGAAAACATTACACTAAGTGAAGTCAGGCAGGGAAAGAAAAATAGTCTATGATCTTATTCTATGTGGAATCTAAAAATCTCAAACTCCTGGAAACACAGCAGATTCGTTGTTGCCAGAGGATAGAGGCTGGAGTTGAGGAGCTGTTGAGTCAAAGAACACAAAATTTCAGTTATAAGATGAGTAAGTTCAGGAAATCTAATGTACAGCATGATGAATATAGTCATCACATACTATTGAATTTGTATACTTGAAATTTGCTAAGAGAGTATATCTTAAATGTTCACACTATACACACCCAGAAATACTATATGAAATGATGGATATGTTAACTAACCTTATGATTATGTACATACCAATAATATTTCAGATTTGTAAGTAGAAAATTTTCTGGAGATCTGTTCCACAACATTATAACATTGTGAATATACACATATTATATTTTAAAAAGTAGTTTGGGTTGGCAAAATTAGATTGTGTCTTTTGCCAAAACAAAAAGAAAAATGTTTAAAAATTAAATTTGAGAGGCACCTGGGTAGCTCAGTCAGTTAAGCATCTGACTTAGGCTCGGGTCATGATCTTGCGGTTTGTGGGTTCAAGCCCCCCTACACCTCCCCCCCTCTCAAAATGAATAAAAACATTAAAAAGTTAAATTAAAAAATGTTTATTTTTTAAATCCAACAATTCATTCAATAGTGTGAATTCAGTGAAAAATATAACTGTCGTTTATCATAAAACTACCCACGTTCAAATATTGGTTCCACTCCTCACATGTGATCTAGCTCAAATTCCTGAATCTATGAAATCTTCAGTTCGCTTCTCTGCAAATCTGTCACGATGATAAGACCCTCCTGACAGGTTGGTCGAATTGCTGTGTTACCTTCCTTTACTTCTGCTTGACAAATAGTCAGAATTACCGTCAGAAACATTCAGTGCTCAACAAATGTTATTGGACTTAGGGAGATTAGTTATTCTGTTGCTCTAGCCTTGTCTTACAATCTCATTATTGGAAGGGGAAGAGATTAGAACTTCCATTTTAAGTGGCTCCTTATTGAAAAATTATCAGGAAGGAACTTTAAAAAGTTCATTACTAAAAAATGAGAAACTCATAAATCAGCATACAAATATGATAGTAGCAAATATTACACGAGAGAGAATTTGGAAGCACTCATTTTGAACTTAAAATATCACAGACTTTCTATTGCCATGAGTTTCAAGATACTGTGCATTTTTATCAGTGTTGAATAATATATACTTGTCAGAAGAAACAATTAATGTTCCCCACCTCCCACCAAGAAGAGCAAATACTTTGATTACTCAATTTCATTTGTTAGAAAAATAAAACAGTGGAAATATTTTCTCCTACTGAGTCATAGTTCAGCAATTAAGGCATTGTTATTCTTCAAAATAAAATGTAACTTACCACAGTTAGAGAAGCATTATATTCTTAAAGCAATAGAAATGATCTGTCTTGTAAACTCAAGCAAATTTATTTATGTTTATAGAAAATACTTGCTTTGGGAATACTGAGAAAATATAAAAACAAAATAAATTATTGAATGGGAAATTGGTGATATGAATCAACCCTCTACTTTTAAGGATTTGCTAAATAATTTGATCAACACAAAAAGTCCAGGGTTTAATGCTTTTATTTAATATATCAATTTAATTTGTAACAGTATAAAATATATTTTGCGAAAGATATTTTAAGCACTGAAAATAAAATTAAGTTTCTCAGATAAAAATAATTACTATATTTTAAGCATTCTGTTTTCCTTTTACATATCATTTAAATAACAAAAATTGGAAAACATATCAGAAACTTTCACATGAACAGAAGCCACAAGAGTGGATACTGAGCTAACAGACATCCAAATTGAAGACACATTTTAAAAGTGTTAATGCGTTAAATTCTTCAACAATGAAAGGAATACTTATCATTACAGAGAAAATATAAAACCTGAAAATAACTCCGGGATGGAAAATCAATTATAAAACTAAAACCTCTATTTTTGTCGCAGGGTTTGCTAACTCATTTGATTAAAATGTGCGGGTCATAGGTAGAAACCTGTGATGTGCTGGTCATCACAGCCACAATATCTTTCAAAATCAGAAGACCACAACAACTCAGAAGAACACATGATAGGAACCAGCGTTTGCCAATAGGGCAACATCAAATATTCTCTGAAAGCTCCTTGCAGCATAAGAAGATATAGTACGTCTCAGAGCCATCTTCTCTACAGGCCATGACTGAGTACAAGTTAAAAATCCACTGGTGGGTATGAAAGCCAATGCGACTTAAACGTCCCATGCACCTGAAAGGGTACTATGTCATAGAACTATGTTATAGGCATAGCTTCCAAAGTTCTATGAGGGATATACCCATTTCAGGGGTCACCACTCTCAGAAAAATGTAAAACAAGATGCCTCAGTGGGTTTATACTTTTCCAGTTGCAAATGTGGTTTTTAACTTAAGCAACAGTACAGAGTTACATAATTGGCACACATCTTTATCTGTTTCCAGGATTTAGACAGTTAACCAAAGTGCAAATGCCCATGCAGCACAAAGGTTTTTGTTAACACTTTATTCTCAGCTATTAAAACAAAGGATGGTCTCTCAATCTTGACTGACACATTTCTGATACAAAGGATGCTTCTAAGTCATTAGAAACAAAAACAGAAACTAAGAGGTTCTAATTACCTATGAGAACATTCAAAAGAAGACAAAAACTGGAAAAAATAATCCTTCAATTATAAAGTAATTAGGCATTTATACTATAAATATAGGAAATTATAATATTCACACTCTGTATTCAAAAGGAAGAACTATAGGGGCACCTGGGTGGCTCAGTTAAGCGTTCTACTTCAGCTCTGGGCATGATCTCATGGTTCATGAGTTCGAGCCCCACATCCATCTCTGTGCTGACAGCTTGGAACCTGAAGCCCGCTTCAGATTCTGTGTCTCCCTCTCTCTGCCCCTGCCCCACGCACACTTGTCTCTCTCTCTCTCAAAAAATAAACATTAAAAAATTAAAAAAAAAAAGATAAGAACTAGATTTTCACCATTAAACACAGAAAATCCAAAAACAAACTTTATTAAATATTTCCTATTTTTTATACATTTTTCTATTGATGTTTCATTATAAAAGAATTACAGTTGACCCTTGAAAAGTGCAGAGGTTAAGGGTATCGACAACATGTGCAGTTGAACATACATATATAACTTTTAACTCCCCCCAATCTGAACTACTAATAGTCTACTGTTAACAGGAATCTTTACCAATAACATAACAAGTAGATTATTTCATATTGTGTATGTTATATGTATTTTATACTGCATTTTTATAATAAAGTAGGTTAGAGTAAAGAAAATGCTGTTAAGAAAATCGTAAGAGAATATTCATTTACAGTACTCTACTGTATCTATCGAAAAAAGTCCATACATAAGTGGCCCATCCAGTTCAAATACACATTTTTCATGCATCAAGTATATTGAAAGACTGTAGAATCTAAGATCCACACAAATTATGAGTCAATTGCTTTAATTAATCAGTTTATTCTCGATAACTTAATTATTGAGTGAGCACAAAAAGATAGTTTTGTTTCTTAGTATAAAACATGTAATGATAAAAAAAAATTGAAATCTCATTCCTAGGTTTTAAAATTCACATTATAACTGAGATTAGGGACTAAAAATAAACTAATTTTAAAATACCATAAATAGTATATTAATCAAGGTATTTTTAAATGCCATGAGAATAATTCAAAGGAAAGATTACTCACATTCACATCACTCAAAAAAGATTTCATTGACAAGCTGGCATTTGATATCAGCATTGGGAAAAAATGTTACTAATTAGCAAAGACTATTTTTCCCAAAAAAGAAAGCAGAGTAACTTAGGAGACATTAAAGCATTTGGCATGTTCTTGAAACTGTGGTTAGTTATTTGTTACAAGGTAGAGCAAGAGCATTGGAGACCAGGAGTTGAAACTAAACTAAACTGGGGCACCTGGGTGGCTCAGTCGGTTGAGCGTCCGACTTAGGCTCAGGTCATGATCTCACAGCTCATGCATTCGAGCCCCGCATCGGGCTCTGTGCTGGCAGCTCGGAGCCTGGAGCCTGTGTCAGACTCTGTGTCTCCCTGTCTCTCTGACCCTCCCCTGTTCATGCTCTGACTCTCTGTCTCAAAAATAAATAAACGTTTAAAAAAAAAAAAGAAAGAAACTAAACAACTAAAAAATCAGGGAGTGGGCCTGTAGTGGTAACGAAAAGTGAACAATTTTAAGGGGCACCCAAGGTGTGTGAGATGTGCTCTCTACAAGAATACTGTGCAGAGGCTTCTGCACTCTGTACTACAAATAAGGAACCTGGGACCCAAACACGTTAAGGTACTTTTTCAAAGTCAATTTTCATTAAATATTATCACTAAATTTAGACCTTAGCCGGTCTTAGAGATTCAAGCTCTTTCCACCAACCCATTCAATCCACTGAGATGAGTATCTTTGTGAATCATTTCAGTTGCTCAGATTTTTCATGTAAGATTTATGGAGTCGCTTATATTGTTTAAAACTTATTAAAACTATGATCATGTGATAGGGTACCTTGGTGGCTCAGTCGGTTAAGTGTCCAACTCGGTTTCAGCGCAGGGCATGATCTCATGGTTCATGAGTTCGAGTCCCACATTGGGTTATGCGCTGAGCATGCAGAGCCTGCTTGGGAGTCTTCTCTCCCTCTCTTGCTGCCCCTGCCGTGCCCCTGTTCTTTCTTTCTCTCAAAATAAATAAACTTTAGAAATAACATTATTAAAAAAATAACAAAATAAAAATATGATCACGTGAAAAACAGCCAAAACTATATAATGATCCTGGAAAGAAGTAACATAATTCTAATGATGTAGCAAAATGTTTACAAAAACTCACTTTAAAATATACTTGTACTGATTTATCGGCATTTCCCTTGTTGGGTGATGGTAATTCCCAAGAAATCTATCTACCCATTCATGTTCATGTTCAATACTTTGTTTATCTTTTTTCTGTGGGGGTGGGGAGTTCATTGATCTTTGTCAGCTCAAGTTAACAAAGTGTGAAATGGACAAAAATATAAATCTACTAGTTTGGAAGTGTCGTTTTTTTTCGTTCTAGTTTCACGTTATTTTCCTTTCTTGTGGGTACATGTGCCCCCAGCATCTCGCAGAGTGTTTTCACATTGAGGATTGAGACGACTGAGATGGCAAAGAAAGTCAGGGCAATTTATTTAATCATTCTCTGGGCACACATGGTAATTTAGAGAGTGTGGAATGTCTGGGGTGCAATACTTTAAGAAAGTGTCCTAACTCAATCAGACTAGCTAAATCTTTCTCCATGAGTTGTTTTTAAATCCCTTCAGGAAACAGTCTCAGTGTGTAGTGTGTTTGAAGCATGCTGTGAGAGGTAAAGTTCCTTTGGCAGAAATTTCTTCTCTCTCTTCTCATTGCCATGTCTCATCAGCATGGTTGAATCTTTATCATGAACAGGGAATAGGATGAATAATATCCTATTTTAAGACTGCGGGAGCCAGAGAGCATCACTGACATCAGAGAAATATTATTTTTTTCACAACAGCAAACATCGTGGTGCCTTGTATGAGGACCCACATTTCCTATTCAGACAGGTAACAGGTGGACCCGGGATTTAGATTTAAAAATGAGGAAGCCAATCGCAATTTTAATTCACTTTTAGATACTGATCCTGTTCCGTTCCGGGGACAAATAACTCCAAAAAGATCATGAGGATGGATAGGACATAAACTTGTATCACAGATAAACACTTAGTTTTATCTTTCCAGGTTTTGATCCTGAAATAATTGGTAAGCAAGTGAAATGACTTCAGTTCAACTAAATCGACCTGCCCTATGTGCCATGTGTAGTGTTTATATCTATGGCAAACTATAGCAGCTCTAGGAATTTGAATCAAAAAATCTACTTTGGAAAGGACTTGCATTCAGAGTAACCAAAAACTTCTGAAATGAGTCCCTCTTCATTTTCAGGCTATTTGCTGCTGCACCTGTTCAGATACTGTTCCAACTGGCTTGTGGTTTAACCACTCCCTCAACACTCTTGATTAAGAACATGGCTTTATCAAACAGGTTGGGAAAGTCTCACACCTGTATTTCAGGCTAGATTTTCTTCTTTCAGAGAATCATCTTAAATTCTGTACAGAAAATTTTACTCTCAGTCATTTCTCTGCATCTGTCCCAGAGACAGCTCTATCCTAGGAAATGGTGATATATTCTACCCACCCCCAACCTCCATAAAATAAAAAGGCATAAATTACTTTCACCAGACATTTAACCTCCTGTATTTGTCCAAAACTGTGGGAAAGTAATCAATGAATAGGGATATCTTTGTGAGCTTTACGGTCAGGATCATCTGGAACCCAAAGTCCAACTCTGTCACTTATTGGTTAGGAGACCTTGGTTAAGCTACTTTAGCTTTTTATACCTCAATTTACTTATCTATAAAATGGGTAAAATCATTCACTGTTTACATAGCTTTATGGATTTATGTGAGATTACGTAAACATTCTAACAGAATTCCTAAGTCATATGAAGCTCTTAATAAATTGAGGTACAAAGCATTCTTTAATTTTAAACTCAGGGAGATTTAATTCTATCCACACCAAACTCAATATTGATCGATAATAAGTGTCTCTTTCTCTTACTATGTTGGGACTTCACAGCAGCAAAACTGTCTTTCTCTCTCTCCCTCCTTAAGTCCTGGTAGTTTATAAATTTTCTAAAATTTTTCATGAATGGTAATTTTATAAATATGCTATATAATATTTAATGTTTTAGGAAATCACATAGCCATATAAAATAAAGTGGGAAAATGAAACTCTTTTATTTCTGATTGTAACTCTAAAAGTATGAATAATGGTTTTAGGAGCCATATAGTAATGTAGAAATAAATGAATGGATGTTTATTAGTACAGCTAATCAAGTTAATGGGCATTTTTCACTCTTGGATTGAACACTCTCTGACTTCAACTTTTATCCAGATAGACAAATTTATTATATAGGTAATTAGCTATTAGAATTTTTCTATTCCTGTTTAACGGTTATCAGTAGACGTGAAATACACCTTATCACTATCATCCTGTTTCTATCCATTAAGACATCCATGTATTTTCGTACTCAGAAATTTTCCATTGCAATATGTCTTTATAAATTTAGTCAGATATAAAATATATAGAGTATTTGGACGCAAAATATAATTTCATAACTATATTTGTATATTAATTTTATAAATTGAAAGACCATACTATATTTTATTCCAAAACTACATCTGTCCTAACTAGACCTGATACCAGAACATCAAAGTTTGGAATAAATCAGTGCTATTAGATTCACAATATCTGTGCGTATATGCTTTGGCCCGTAAGCAGTGACATACATAAAAATATCCCATTTCGTACACAATTGCCCTGAAATAACTCAATGTTTCACATCACACTATACTTCTCGATTTATTTCCATAAATGCAACATGAGGTCTCAATTCAAGCTAGAAACTCATGCCTTAAAACAACAACAAAAACATATACCAACAAGAGTAATTCATTTTTAGGATTTGTGTGTTTTTAGTTCTTCAGGGTCTGTGCTGCATTGAGGGTGGGAGATAAGAATTTAGAGCTAACCAAGAACATCATGCCGTTATTTGGGGGAATGGTTAGCATACATATATTTGATTTTTGAACAAAAATAATTTTGTAGGTACGGTATATTTTCTTCTCTAAAAAACTGACAAACACTTCATCTTTCTGACCATAACAATGGAAAAAACTATACATACATGCCATTCTTGGCTTTTTAGATATTTTTGTATATTGTTTTCTAAGATTATTTCAGGTAGAAAACATATTTCATAATGATAATAATCAACAGTTTAGCAAATTTTTGATAATTTTCTTCGATATACACATTTGTGCCACAAAACCATGAGATATTATTTCTATAAACTTGGGTTTATCCTTTTCAATCTGCTCTTCATAGTGGTTTTTCATTTTTCAGTTTATTTAATTGTAAAAATTTGGCATAATGATACGTATCGTTCTTCTGGGTGAAGTCACCACATTTGTTTTATCTATTTTTTCATGTTTTTAATATGAAATTTATTGTCAAATTGGTTCCC
The DNA here is from genome assembly GCF_016509475.1 of Prionailurus bengalensis. Classification (NCBI taxonomy): domain Eukaryota; kingdom Metazoa; phylum Chordata; class Mammalia; order Carnivora; family Felidae; genus Prionailurus; species Prionailurus bengalensis. The sequence continues at coordinate 182,727,714 of NC_057344.1, read as the reverse complement.
ATACAACACCCATTGCTCATCCCAACAGGTGCCCTCCTCAATGCCCATCACCCACTTTCCTCTCCCTCCCACCCCTCATCAACCCTCACTTTATTCTCAGTTTTTAAGAGTCTCTTATGGTTTGGCTCCCTCCCTCTCTAGCTTTTTTTTTTCTTCCCCTTCCCCACGGTCTTCTGTTAAGTTTCGCAGGATCCACCTAAGAGTGAAAACATATGGTATCTGTCTTTCTCTAACTAATTTATTTCACTTAGCATAACACTCTTCCGTTCCATCCACGTTGCTACAAAAGGCCATATTTCATTCTTTCTAATTGCCAAGTAGTATTCCACTGTGTATATAAACCACAATTTCTTTATCTATTCATCAGTTGATGGACATTTAGGCTCTTTCCATAATTTGGCTATTGTTGAAAGTTTTGCTATAAACATTGGGGTACAAGTGCCCCTATACATCAGCACTCCTATATCCCTTGGGTAAATTCCTAGCAGTGCTATTGCTGGGTCATAGGGTAGATATATTTTTAATTTTTTGAGGAACCTCCACACTGTTTTCCAGAGTGACTGCACCAGTTTGCATTCCCACCAAAAGTGCAAGAAGGTTCCCATTTCTCCACATCCTCGCCAGCATCTATAGTCTCCTGATTTGTTCATTTTTAGCTACTCTGACTGGCGTGAGGTGGTATCTCAGTGTGGTTTTGATTTGTATTTCCCTGATGAAGAGTGACGTTGAGCATCTTTTCTTGTGCCTGTTGGCCATCTGGATGTCTTCTTTAGAGAAGTGTCTATTCATGTTTTCTGCCCATTTCTTCACTGGATTATTTGTTTTTGAGTGTGGAGTTTGGTGGGTTCTTTACAGATTTTGGATACCAGCCCTTTGTCCCATATGTCATTTGCAAGTATTTTTCCCATTCCGTTGGTTGCCTTGTAGTTTTGTTGATTGTTTCCTTTGCAGTGCAGAAGCTTTTTATCTTCACGAGGTCCCAATAATTCATTTTTGCTGTTAATTCCTTTGCCTTTGGAGATGTGTCAAGTAAGAAATTGCTGCGGCTGAGGTCAGAGAGGTTTTTTCCTGCTTTCTCCTCTAGGGTTTTGATGGTCTCCTGTCTGACATTCAGGTCCTTCTTCCATTTTGAGTTTATATTTGTGAATGGTGTAAGAAAGTGATCTAGTTTCATTCTTCTGCATGTTGCTGTCCAGTTCTCCCAGCACCATTTGTTAAAGAGACTGTCTTCTTTTTCCACTGGATATTCTTTCCTTGTTTTGTCAAAGATTAGTTGGCCATACTTTTGTGGGTCCAATTCTGGAGTCTCCATTCTATTCTATTGGTCTATGTGTCTGTTTTTGTGCCAATACCATGCTTTTTTGATGATTACAGCTTTGTAGTAGAGGCTAAAGTCTGGGAGTGTGATGCCTCTTGCTTTGGTCTTCTTTAAAATTACTTTGGCTATTCGGGGCCTTTTGTGGTTTCATACAAATTTTAGGGTTGCTTGTTCTAGCTTTGAGAAGAATGCTGGTGCAATTTTGATTGGGATTGATTTGAATGTGTCGATAGCTTTGGGTAGTATTGACATCTTAACAATATTTATTCTTCCAATCCATGAGCACGAAATGTTTTTCCATTTCTTTGTATCTTCTTCAAATTCCTTCATAAGCTTTCTATAGTTTTCAGCATACAGATCTTTTATATCTTTGTTTAGGTTTATTCCTAGGTATTTTAGGATTCTTGGTGCAGTTGTGAATGGGATCAGTTTCTTTATTTGTCTTCCTGTTGCTTCATTATTAGTGTGTAAGAATGCAACTGATTCCTGTATATTGATTTTGTATTCTGTGACTTTGCTGAATTCACGTATGAATTCTAGCAGACTTTTGGTGCAGTCTATCGGGTTTTCAAAGCATAACATCATGTCATCTGCAAAGAGTGAAAACTTGACTTCATCTTTGCCAATTTTGATGCCTTTGATTTCCTTTTGTTGTCTGATTGCTGGTGCTAGAACTTCCAACACTATGTTAAACAACAGCGGTGTGAGTGGACGTCCCTGTCGTGTTCCTGATCTCAGGGGGAAAGCTCTGTTTTTCCCCATTGAGGATGATATTATCTGTGGGCTTTTCATAAACAGCTTTTATGATGTTTAAGTATGTTCCTTCTATCCCGACTTTCTCAAAGGTTTTTATTAAGAAAGGATGCTGAAATTTGTCAAATGCTTTTTCTGCACCGATTGACATGATCATATGGTTCTTATCTTCTTGTATTAATGTGATGTATCACACTGATTGATTTTCGAATGTTGAACCAGCCCTGCAGCCCCAGAATGAATCCCACTTGATCACGGCAAATAATTCTTTTTATATGCTGTTGAATTTGATTTGCTAGTATCTTGTTGAGAATTTTTGCATCCATATTCATCACGGATATTGGCCGGTAGTTCTCTTTTTTTTGCTGGGTCTCTGTCTGGTTAGGGAATCAAAGTAATGCTGGCTTCATAAAATGAGTCTGGAAGTTTTCCTTCCCTTTCTATTTTTTGGAACAGCTTGAAAAGGATAGGTATTATCTCTGCTTTAAATGTCTGGTAGAATTCCCCAGGGAAGCCATCTGGTCCTGGACTCTTATTTGTTGGGAGATTTTTTTTTTTAATTTGTTTTTTAATGTTTCTATTTATTTCTGAGACAGAGAGAGACAGAGAATGAGTGGGGGAGGGGCAGAGGGAGAGGGAGACACAGAATCAGAAGCAGGATCCAGGCTCTGAGCTGTTGGCACAGAGCCCAACACGGGGTTCAAACTCACAAACTGCAAGATAATGACCTGAGCCGAAGTCGGTCATTCAATCAACTAAGCCACCCAGGTGCCCCTTGTTGGGAGACTTTCGATAACTGACTCAATTACTTCACTAGCTATGGGTCTGTTCAAGTTTTCTATTTCTTCCTGTTTGAGTTTTGGAAGTGTGTGGGTGCTTAGGAATTTGTCCATTTCTTCCAGGTTGTCCAGTTTGTGGCATATAATTTTTTGTAGTATTCCCTGATAATTGCTTGTGTTTCTGAGGGATTGGTTGTAATAATCCCGTTTTCATCCATGATTTTATCTATTTGGTCCTTTCCCTTTTCTTTTTGAGAAGCCTGGGTAGAGGTTTATCAATTTTGTTTAAGTTTTCAAAAAACCAACTCTTGGTTTCATTGATCGGCTCTACAGTTATTTATTTATCTATTTTTAGATTCTGTATTGTTTATTTCTGCTCTGATCTTTATAATTTCTCTTCCTCTGCTGGGTTTGGGGTGTCTTTGCTGTTCTGACTCTATTTCCTTTAGATGTGCTGTTAGATTTTGTATTTGGGGGTTTTCTTGTTTCTTGAGATAGGCCTGCATTGCAATGTATTTTCCTCTCAGGACTGCCTTTGCTGTATCCCAAAGCATTTGGATTGTTGTATTTTCATTTTAATTTTTTTCCATATATTTTTTTAATTTCTTCTCTAATTGCCTGGTTGACCCATTCATTCTTTAGTAGGGTGTTCTTTAACCTCCATGATTTTGGAGGTTTTCCAGACTTTTTCTGTGGTTCATTTCAAGTTTCATAGCATTGTGGTCTGAAAGTGTGCATGGTATGATCTCAATTATTTTATACTTATGAAGGGCTTTGTTCTGACCAAGTATGTGATCTATCTTGGAGAATGTTCCATATGCACTCGAGAAGAAAGTATGCTCTGTTGCTTTGGGATGCGGATTTAAATACATCTGTCAAGTCCATCTGATCCAATGTATCATTTGGGGCCCTTGTGTGTTTGTTGATTCTGTGTCTAGATGATCCATCCACTGTTGTAAGTGGGGTATTAAAGTCGCTTGCAATTACCACATTCTTATCAATAAGGTTGCTTATGTTTGTGATTGTTTTATACATTTGGAGCCTCCCATATTCGGCTCATTGACATTTATAATTGTTAGCTCTTCCTGATGGATAGACCCTGTAATTATTATATAATGCCCTTCTTCATCTCTTATTACAACCTTTAATTTAAAGTCTAGTTTATCTGATATAAGTATGGCTACTCCAGCTTTCTTTTGACTTCCGATAGCGTGATAGATAGTTCTCCATCCCCTCACTTTCAATTTGAAGGTGTCCTCAGGTCTAAAATGAGTCTCTTGTAGACAGCAAATAGATGGGTCTTATTTTTTTATTCATTCTGATACCCTATGTCTTTTGGTTGAAGTATTTAGTCCTTTTACATTCAGTGTTATTATTGAAAGTTATGGGTTTAGAGTTAATGTGATATCTGTAGGTTTCATGCTTGTAGTGATGTCTCTGGTACTTTGTGGTCCTTGCAACATTTCACTCACAGAATCCCCCTTACGATCTCTTGTAGGGCTGGTTTAGTGGTGATGAATTCCTTCAGCTTTTGTTTGTTTGGGGAGACCTTTATCTCTCCTTTTTTTCTGAATGACAAACTTGCTGGATAAAGGATTCTCAGCTGCATATTTTTTTTCTGTTCATCACACTGAAGATTTCCTGCCATTCCTTTCTGGCCTGCCAAGTTTCAGTAGATAGATCTGCTACTATTCTTATGCGTCTACCTTTGTAAGTTAGAGTGTGTTTATCCCTAGCTGCTTTCAGAATTTTCTCTTTATCCTTGTATTTTGCCAGTTTCACTATGATATGTCATGCAGAAGATCGATTCAAGTTATGCCTGAAGGGAGTTCTCTGTGCCTCTTGGATTTCAATGTCTTTTTCCTTCCCCAGATCAGGGAAGTTCTCAGCTATGATTTGATCAAGTACACCTTCAGCCCCTTTCTTTCTCTCTTCCTCTTCTGGAGTTCCTATGATACAGATATTGTTCCATTTGATTGCATCACTTAGCTCTCTAATTCTCCCCTCATACTCCTGGACTTTTTTATCTCTCTTTTTCTCGACTTCTTCTTTTTACATAATTTTATCTTCTAATTCACCTATTCTCTCCTCTGCCTCTTCAATCCATGCTATGGCTGCCTCCATTTTATTTTGCACCTCATTTGTAGCCTTTTTTAGCTCCTCATGACTATTTCTTAGTTCCTTGATCTCTGTAGCAATAGATTCTCTGCTGTCCTCTATGCGTTTTTCAAGCCCAGTGATTAATTTTATGATTATTCTAAATTTTTGTTCCGTTATATTGTTTAAATCATTTTTTATCAATTTGTTAGCTGTCGCTAATTCCTGGAGTCTTTTGAGGAAAATTATTCCATTTTGTCATTTTGGGTAGTCCCTGCAGTAGCTCCAAACTGCAGAGCCCTTCCCCTGTCCTGTCTGGAGAAACTTGTGTTGGTGGACCCGGCACCAGTCAGACCCGATATCTGCCTCTGGCCCACCTCTGGGGCCACAATCAGACTGGTGTGTACCTTATCTTGCCCTCTCCCAGGGGCAGGACTCACTGTGGAGTGGTGTGGCCCCTGTCTGGGTTACTAGCACACTGCCAGGCTTGCGGTGCTGCTTCGATGGGATCTGGTGTGTTAGCCGGGGTGGATCCACAAGGTGCACAGGGGCAGGAGGGGCAAGCTTAGCTCACTTTGCTGTCGTTGGTCTCCTGAGGGAAGGGCCCTGCGGCACCAGGAGGGAGGCAGGCCCATCAGAGGGATGGATCCACAGAAGCACAGTGCTTGGGTGTTTGTGTGGTGCAAGCAGGTTTGGTGGCAGGACCTGGTTCCCTTTGGAATTTCATCTGGGGGATGGGAGAGGAGATGGGGCTGGCCAGCGCCTTTGTTCCCCCGCCAAGATGAACTCTGTCCTTCCAGGGCTCAACAACTCTCTCTCCCAGTGTCCTCTCACCCTCCCCACTCTGTGAGAGCAGAGCTGTTGACTTTTAACATTCCAGATGTTATGTCCTGCTGGCTGTCAGAACTCACTCCCTCTGGCCCCTCCGCTTTTGCAAGTCAGACTCAGGGGTTCTGCCTTGCCGGGTGGGCTGCCCCTCCACCACCCTGGCTCCCTCCCGCCAATCCGTACTGCCTCTCTGCCTTTCCTACCCTCTTCCGTGGGCCTCTTGTCTACACTTGGCTCCAGAGAGTCCGTTCTGCTAGTCTTCTGGTGTTTTTTTTGAGTTATTTAGGCAGATGTGGTTGGAATCTAAGCGATCAGCAGGAAGCAGTGAGCCCAGCGTCCTCCTGCACCACCATCTTCCCCACTCAATCCCCACTCAAGATTCTTTTTGTTTGTTTTATCTATTTTTATATGAAGCCAACTACATCGTGATTTTCATTTGAAAATAATATCTTTCTGGGACACATGCATGGCTCAATAGGTTAAGCATCTGACTTCTGCTCCAGTCACGATCTCCAAGTTCGTGAGTTTGAGCCCCAGGTAGTGCCTGGGCTCCAGCTCAGAGCCTGAGACCTGATTCAGATTCTGTGTTTTCCTCTCTCTCTGCCCCTCTTCAGCTCGTACTGTTTTTTTTTTTTTTTCTTCTCTCTCTCTCTCTCTCTCTCAAAAATAAATAAAACATTTTTAAAAATATAAATAACTAAATAACTAAATAAATAATGTCTTCCTAATATGGACACATCAGAATTAATATATATATTTTTTACGATAACACTTTTAAGATCTATAAAATAAAGGTGAATGTTGCTTTCATTGCAAAAGCTGAAAAAAAGGAGAGAGAGAGAAAAGAAATATACTGAAGGGTCCGTGGATATCATCATAGTTGGATAATAATTTGAGTTAAGACTATCACTTCTACTTGTGTCCTTTACTTGATGTTGAGTTTCTTGAGGGCAACAACTAGGGCACGTTGCCAAAGACATAGATCACTCCATGAAATGTTGATGGACATCAATGGGAGACTTGGATCCTGAAGAGTTACTGGATTTTCACAAGATTCCACAGAGGGAGAGACAAGGGAGAGGACATTTTTATGATTCTCAGTGCAGTACTTTTCCTTGATGCCACTTCCTCAATGAGATTTTGATACAACATGGAGTTTTGAAAGAAGCAATATTATTTCTGGCCTGGAAATAATATTATCCCCTCCTTCAAGACTCATGCTAGGTAATCAGAAGCAACTCTGTCTGCCCTGAAATGAATCTTTATTCAATTATCACTATATAAAAACAAAACTTAGCAGTCAAAAGCTTTTTACTGTCTGTTGAAAGAAGAGGGAGCATGGGCACTCAATAAGACATATATTAATAGTGTTCTCTCCTGAATCACATTAATCAAAAACCTAACCCCTTCAACAATTTATTCTCTTTGGGTTTTTATCTTAGTGACTTTCAATCTCAGATTAATGCAGAGTAACTAGATGACAAGCAGAGATTTACAACTTTAAATGCTAAGCTAATTACTTACTGTTGATTCCCTGTTCAACCTATCTTCTATTCATTGGGCCGACTTGACTTCGCTGATAGCAGCAATAGGCAGTGCAAACAATAAGGTAGCAAGCTTCTACTATTGCTAATGTTTCGAGATGCTAATTTACAAAAGCCACCAAACTGACAGAATGAGCCATTCCTGGATACTTTCTCTGATGTAGTAATGTTACCATGTGGGACAGCTTAGGTAAAGTGAATGCACTAATACCCAGTTTAAACTGGCCATATGAGGACCATTCCAGTAGTGGACCCAACAGGTCTGCCAGAGATATTCATAAATTTAAATGCTGAGTTCAAGGTCTTTTATTTACAACTTGGCATCTTTTTATGATATGCTGTTTCCACTCCAATAACCCCTTCAAACAAATCCACAAAGCTTCCCTGCGGTAGAATTTGTTGAACCACGCATGTCTCTGTCTTTAATTAATGCTTTCTTCATTTGCTTGAAGCTTTCCTTACTATATTAGTATTAACATGTGTAAAAGTTTTTGTAATTAGGACAAGGAGGATTGAGGCTGGAAGAAAGTATTCTCAACTGGACTCTGCTTCACTGTATAGGATGCCATAAGTGTTATTTGATTACCTCAGTCCTAGGATCTTGATAGAGTAATTGCTACATTTCCTACAATTGCTCATTTTCTTTTCCATTTGTCAGAAGATCTTGTGAACAATAAAATTTTTCCCTAAACTACTGAAACAACAAAACCTATTTCCATCAATTAAACCTCATATATTTATTTGAACCTTAGGATCACTCATATTTTATCACCCATACATTGTACCTGACAATTATAATTCCATAATATTAAAAAAATATATATTAAAAAAAAGCAAAGACTGGCAAATTATGGCCATAAGCCAAATCCAAATTCAACTTAATGCTAGTTTTTAAAAATAAATTTTCATTGAAACATAGCAAAACACATTCATTTATATATTTTTTCTGGCTGCTTTTGCAGTGCAATGGCATTATTGAGTAGTCATGACAGAGACATGATATACGAAATCTAAAATATTTCCTATCCTGTCGTTCAGAAAAAAGATTTGCTGACCCCTGGTCTAGATCGGTTGACTACGAATTTATTCTATGTTTTTTCCACATACATGATTATGTTATAAACATGACACACCAAAGCCCAATGAAGACAACTTGCCCTGATTAAAAAAACCAAAAAAACCAAAAACAAAAACAAAAAAAAAAACAAAAAACAAACAAACAAAAAAACATAGCAGCATATTGTTAGGAAGGTATTGCATTTGAGTGCTCTCAAGGAGTTTTATCAACTGAAAAGCAGCAGTGGTGTTCAGGATTTACTACACGTACATAACTGAAAGTAAGCACACACAATAATTGTGTTTCCTCTGTTGACAAGCTTGAAAATCAGTGAACACCAGAACCTCTTCTGTGTTTCTATGCCATAGGATGAGCTTATTGGACTGCTTATACTTAAGCTCTTCTTGCCTTTAAGATTGTTAGCAGCAGAAAGATAAGATTCTAAGATAGACAGGGGCCATAAAAGTAGTTGTTGAAATGAAGAATGAATTCATTGGGTCTCCTTGAAGAGTGCACACCTTGAGCCACATCTCCCTTCTGTCAACATGAAGAAGAATGCTAGTAACGTTTCCAAAAGATCTCTACGATCCAATAATTAGGATGAATAAAATGTTAAGGAATATATACAGATAAAGGGAAATAACTAGAAAGGTAACCAAAATAGATCTGTGATTTACTTATTTCTTTATTCACACATCCATTCACTTAATCAAAACATTTATGGAACTACTAGGGGCCAGATACTATGCTTAAGGATAAAAGAGGTAAATAAAAAATTTTCTACTTTGAAGTGTGTTCAATTTTCTGGATTAGCAAGATGTGTGGTAGGGGATGGAAAGGTGGATTATAACCAGAGGAAGATAAAAGCAAGTGAAAAAAGTGACTTGTTCTCATTCCAAAGTGTATTAAAGATCTTTTCAGGATTTAAATTTAAGAGCTTTTCACACCCCAAAAATATTAGTTTGTATTCCTGGCATGATATTCATAATTATATAGATGCATATACATAATTATAAACAAGAGGAATTACTTGATGATGTATCTTGACCTTAACCTTAATAGGTAAGCTTCTTTATTTTCTATGATGTGATTTACTGAACTGCTCCACATTATCACTCAGATACTCAAGAAACTATTTCTCTGCCATCTCAAACTTGTGACTTCTAAGAATATCTTCATCATTAAACTTTTGTCAACAGCAATGAGGAATGAGACAGTGAAGGACCAGACAGTGATTTTATAAGTTCCACCTTGAATTACACAACAATTCTATTCATACTCCATTGGCCAAAACCCAGAAACGTGGCCCCACATGGCACAAGCAAGTTTGAAAATGCAATCTCTGGCTTAGGGGGCCACTTTTCAACAGTCAGTTTTTAATATGGAACAGGTCCATTTGATAGAGTTATTTCTATACAACAGTGTTTAACAAGCTGTTGTCTATTAAACAGCTAAAGAATAATCCCACGGATGGTCAGAGCCAATTTTGCTTTTTTGCATTTATTGGAAGCCCTCTTAGATTGGCCATAACTATCTACCTGACAGAATAATTGCCTACAAGTATATCTCACATTCCCTAATATAATGTGTACCCTTGAAGATAAGAATTCTGTTATTTTTAAATCTTCTTGAGAGCCAGACCCTACTCAGAGCTGTGCAAAGCTATGGGATGACTATTATTTCTTTTTAAAATCTTTTTCATGTTTATTTATTTATTTTGAGCGAGAGACGGACAGAAAGAGCATGAGCAGAGAAAGGGCAGACAAAGAGGGAGAAAGAGAATCCCAAGCAGGCTCTGTGGCTGACAGTTCCTCAAACCCACGAACTGTGAGATCGTGACCTGAGCCAAAACCGTGAGTCAGGTGCTTAACTGACTGAGATACTCAGGTGCCCCTAGGATGACTACTATTTCAATTTCAACTGCTATTTCAATGAAAAAAAATGGTAAACATTTATTGACATTGGGTTAAGTTCATTGGGCTCATTCGATGACATCACTCTTCCACATTCTTATATTTATAGAAGGTGGAGAGAGAGACTGTTGCATATTATTGCATCAGCTAACTTTTGTAAGCCTAATAACAGCACTTCTGAAGAGTCACCTTTGAAGGCTGTGCCCATGACACTCTGCTATGGTAAAATGATCAAGTATGTCTTGCAAAATACAGAGATGGCATCATCAAGCTATTACTGCTTTGATCTGCATGAGATCATAGTTTCCTTTCATTCAGTTTTTGATATTCAGAAGCATTCCTTTTCTGGCCATGTACTTATTCCCGACAGGCTTTTTATCAATGAATTGTTGTTGTTGTTGTTGTTGTTGTTGTTGTTTTTATAAAGTAGTTTCAAGCTAAGTATTCATAGACTAGAATCTATTCTAGATCAGTATACCGTTGGTATCAAGGTTTCGAAAAGGGCAGATATTGCTAGAAACATGAGTGTTGTTTCTAGTGGGATTTAATACACTCTGAGAGCAAAAATATAAAAGAATATAATATAGTTAAATTAAGAAACCAAGCATTTATGAGATCTCTATTGTTTATTTATTGAGGAAAATAATGAAATGTCAGTGACTTTGGAAAATTTTTCTTCCTTAGTAGAGCAATGGTAAGTCAATGGTAACAGAATGGTTAACATGATGCATTTTACAAAACAGAGAATGAAGATAGGAGCAACTCTGGCATGAAATCAAACATTAAGGATATTCAACTTTGTCTTTAAAGAGATCAAACTAGAGTAAGACATGAGACATCATATAAATAAAATTCCATCCAAAACAGAACATTTGGGTTTTGGGAATGTAAGCCATCAGTCCTGAGCAAAAACTCAAGATAAAAATTGTCGTTTAGTTAAACACAAATTAGCAATTTGAGTCATTTCCTTTTTCAGCCAAATATCAACGTTTGGAATGGAGAACTGTAAATTTCACTAAAGTAGATTCCTTGTGCCTATCTGTCTCCATCTTCTCTAACAAAGACTGTCACCACAATCTCCTAACAGACACTGTTGCCCTCTATAATCCATTATCCAAACACCATGCAGATTATTTTCCCCTCAGCAGACTCTTAGAGTTTTGGATGCAAGGTGTTCATTAGAGATCAGTACCTCTGAAAAGAAGCAGGATGACACGGAGGAAGAAGTCGAATTACGATAGAGGACCACAAACACCCGACAGGATCAGAAGTTCTAGAGGGAATATTGCACATGTTGATTCTCCTTTGTTGGCTGAAATATCTAGGCCTTTCTGCCCCTCAGCTATGGACTGCCCTGGGAAGAGTATAACCTCAAAGGAGGCAAGCTTCTACTCCTTGAGGCTGAACCTGAAGGAACTGACTGGTGGAGGCTGTTTGCTTACTCATCTCCACAGCTGGGATTCTTTCTTGAAAGCTGATCTGGGCAGTGCATCCCATGGCTACCATAAAACAGCAGGCAAAATAAAGTTTTGGAGATACAAACCATTTTATGTCTTTGTGAGCACACAACTCTTCAACGGCTTCTTCTGCAGTTAGTACAAATGTCTCATGAACTACAAGATGGAATTAGCTAATATCTTTTCAATTCCATCTCATTTCTTTTTCCCTCAGTCATTAATTAATATTTCATCTTAAAAATATTTAGTCTTAGATTTCTTCAAAGGAAATCCACTCTTCCCATTTAATGACTTGTTGTTCCCTGGGTATAATGGTCCTTAATCTGACTTCACATGTATAATTTTTAGCTTCTCGGTCTTGGATTAAATGTCTATATGCATATAGTACTTTTGGACTATCCTGTAAAACAGTCATTCTCATTACTGCACCTGTTTGTTCATTGTCTCTACCTAATGCAGTATGTTCTATCAGGGTGGTGATTATATGAATATTGCTGAATGTCATAAGGCAATAAAATTAGAAATTAATGACAATAACTACAAAACCACACTAGAGTTAGAAATGAAAACTATAAAGATTGAGAACTGAATGAGAATATAAATGTTGTCAAAATCTGTGGTTCATGGTTAGTATAACATTTTAAGTAAGCATGAAAGAATACAAATGTTAAAGAAAATAAAATAGATACCTAAGAATGCCATTCAAAAATTTCATATATATATATATATATATGGTTTTAAGAGTTATATTTATCAAACCTTCAAGGGATAGTTAATGTGTTTTTTTAATCAAGTTATACTAGAAATCTTTTAAAAGTTTGTCTTATCTAGAGGCGCCCGGGTGGCTCAGTCAGTTGGACAAACTACTTCAGCTCCGGGCATGGTCTCACAGTTCGTGGGTTTGAGCCCTACATTGGGCTCTGTGCTGACAGCTCAGAACCTGGAGACTGCTTTGGATTCTGTGTCTCCTTCTCTCCCTGTCCCTCCCTGCTTGCATTCTGTCTGTCTGTCTGTGTCTCTCTCTCTCTCTCTCAAGAATAAACGTTATTTTTTTAAGTTTAAAAATCAATTAATTTATTAAATTTATCAATTAATTTATTAAAGCTCTTATAATCATGTTTCCAAAACCACATCCAGACAAAAGAGACAAACAAATAAACAAACAAACAAAAAATTACAGGTCAGTTTCACTGAGAAATGTAGACGTGAAAATTCAAAGCAAATTATTAAATAAGCAATTCTAATAGTGCATTTAAAAAATACTTGCTGGTTAAAGAAGCTTAGTTCCAGAATTGTGAAAATATGTAATGGGAAAAAAATGTAATGGGAAAAAATAATTAATTAATTAATATTAATATTACCATATTACCATCTCAACAGATGAAGTGAGAAAATCCATATTGTTTCATAAGTTGTTTCAGAAAAATAAAACAACACAAATAGGTCCATTACATATTTGTGATAAAAATGAAAAGTAGAAGAATAGATACTTCTTAAATATATAAAAGCTGAGTTTATATACCAAACTCTATAGCAAATACTGCACTTAATAAAAACACTTTATACATTCCCTTTGACCTCAGGAATAAGAAAATAATGTCCAATATTTCTTCTCCTGCTACATTGTAATCAAGGCCCTGCCTAATCTTATTCATAAAGAAAAAAAATAGAAGTTTAATTTAATTTAAACATGATAGAATAATTTACCTAGAAAATCCAAAAGAATCAATGAGCTATTAGAACTAATTAAGTTTAAGTAAGATTACGGAAATGAAATGAGAAGTTAACATGCCCAACTGAGTGTCGTTTCTCTACAGAAGTAATAATAAACAGGGAAATACAAATGACGGTAAAGTAAGATACAGAACAGAAGCTAAAAATATAAAATATCTACAAATTATGTTACCGAGAATTAATTGGCACTCCCTGGAAAAAAACTTTACAACTCTAACAAAGGGGTGGTAAAATATCTAAATCTGGATTTCCCCATCTCAGCATTATTGACATTTGACGTTTTGGAACAGAGAATTCTTTATCGTGGAGGACAGTCCTGTGCATTGGAGATTTTTCATCCTTGCCTGGATGTCAGTAGCATCTCCCCAATTGTTAACAACCAAAATATTAAATAACTAATATGACCAGATATTGCGAAATATCTCCCAATAGACAAAATTGCCAGTGATCTAAATCAACAGAGAGATAATCTGTACTGTTACAGGAGATAACTTAATAATACAGAGGTCAATTTATTTATGTAAAGTAATCGGTTATTTCAATATAATCACAATAACAATTTCATTTTTGTGACTCTTCATGAGCTCACTGTTACCCACATAGAAATACAGGACAATGAGTAGCTAAGTCAACTTTGTAAAAAAGAAAGAGTGAAGAGTGAGACTTGCCTAGAGAGACAAAAAAAGTTTCATACCTCAAAGTCATAATCATGGTAAGATTATTAACAGCAGCAACCACAGTAAAAACTGTATTTTCTGAAAAAGAGAAATAAACCATTGAAAAAAGTAGAGAACAGGCAGAGCTACAAGTGGAAATTCATAATATCAAGCGGGCACTAATACTCTATATCAAGGAAATTTCAGAAAGTTTAATATATTGTGATAAAACACTGGATTAGCATACAGAGGAGAGTAATATTGGATTCCTTTCTAAGAGCACACATAAACATGGATTCTAGTTAGATCAAAGACTTAAGACATTATTAGGCATGCAAAATACCTTTTGTCCTGGAGTAGGGAAGAGATTCTTAAACGATACTTTGAAAAATGCAAAAATAAAGCCAAAATGATTAATAGATTATATCAAATTTTTATTGTCTATCCATTGAACTGGGGCATAGTAAAAATTAAAAGGTGTATGACAGAATATGAAATTACAGTTTAGATGTCTAGAAATGACAAGAGATTCACATCTACAGTAGGAAGAGAACTCTTGCAAATCAACAAAGACAAAATGAAAACAATACATTTGTAATGAAATAAAAACTCAGTTTGTGGAAGAAGCCGCCAGAGATAATGAATGTATGAAAAATGTTCATCATCATTATGAAGCGAGGAAGGGAAATTAGAGTAACAATAAGATATGGCTTTGCCTATTGGACTGGCAAAAATCAAACAGCTAGAAAATGCCAAGTGTTAGTGGGGATGTGAGTCTCACTACTGGTAAGATTGTCGGGATTGGCAGTCATTCTAGAAAGCTCCATATGGGGTGTGCAAGGTTATTCATTGCAGCAGTGTTCTTAGCCAGGGAAAGGAGTTGGAAATAAATTGACTGTCCATCATCTGGAGTGTGGATAGATAAAATGTGGCAGATGACAGCATAGAGTGTTATAAAGTTAGAAGTTATGACTTAGATGTATGCATGGCATAATGGCTAGATTGCAGACATATAGTGCTTGGTGAGAAACGCAGAGAAAAAAGTCGGAGACATAACCCAATAACATTTAATTGTTAAGCAGAAACTCGCATCCCATAATTTAAGTATTTTAAATGTCTTTCTGATAGGAAGTTTTGTTTTGTGACTTTTGTAAATGTCACGTATTTATGTGGCCAGGCCATAACTCTCTAGCAGAGTCTATCTACCCATTGCCTATGCAACTTGTCTGATCTTCAAGTTACATTTTCATGACTAGAGTAAACTGGGGTGTGCATTTCTCGTGTTCAGATTGTGTACTGTCATTTCTTCCTTCTTATATTTCTACTTCCTTGCTCTGCGGTAACATAAAAAGTATGACTAACAGAAAATACAATATTGTGGTCACATGTCACAGAAAGCTTTACACAACTTAGAATGTACAACCTCTCCCACAATATACATACTTTTTCTCATCATTTTCTTTTATTATCTTTTATTTAAAAGAATAATGTTTATTTATTTTGAGAGACAGAGAGAGAGAGCTTGAGCAGGAGAAGGGCAGATAGAGGGAGAGAGAGAACACCAAGCAGGCTTCATAATGTCAGCACAGAGCCCGACGCAGGGCTTTAACTCACAAGCCAGAAAATCATAACTTGAGCCGAAATCAAGAGTCGAATGCTTAACCAACTGAGCCACCGAGGAACCCGTCATCATTTTCTTACAAAATATCTTTTAAAAAGTAGAAAACGGGGGCGCCTGGGTGGCTCAGTCCGTTAAGCGCCCGACTTCAGCTCAGGTCACGATCTCGCGGTCCGTGAGTTCGAGCCCCGCGTCAGGCTCTGGGCTGATGGCTCGGAGCCTGGAGCCTGTTTCCAATTCTGTGTCTCCCTCTCTCTCTGCCCCTCCCCTGTTCATGCTCTGTCTCTCTCTGTCTCAAAAATAAATAAACTTAAAAAAAAAAATTAAAAAAAAAATAAAGTTGTTAAAAAAAAAAGTAGAAAACAAAAGACTTTGTGCCTACATTCTTAATCTCATGGGATACGAGAGGAAATAGTACTTGCTTACTGAAAAAACCTTGGATGAAAAAGAAAAAAGGATGTCATCTCCCATATCAGCCCTAAAACAAATGACTTGAGTCAGGGTGCATATAGCTGTGGAAAAATAAGGCTTCTCCCCATATTTCCAAGTTTTCAATGTCATATAATGAATTCAAGGTACAGTGTTAACATTCATTAAAGCCAGAATATGCTTTCCCACAAACCAGCTAAATTTGTCTCCTAAACAGTTTCCTAACAGTTCAAATATTCTTTCCCTCCCATTATCTTTCCCCTTGTGAATAAAAGAATGTTATATTAGATACATATTAATTTGAATTGTATATATTATAATAATGTATATAATATATTATAAACTGTAATGAATATAAAATAAGAAATAAATACACTTAAATTAGATGGAAATTATATAGAAGTTTAAATTGCATACATATAACTGCCCCCAAATTTGCCAGCTTCTGCATTAGGGCTTCAAACATAAAGCCAGCTGTGTCCCTTTTCCTGTTTCGTGCCATTTTGTTATTTTCAGTTCCTCACTGTACCTATTCGGAGATTTTTGGATGCACAATTCCCAAAGTTGGCATCACTTTCAACTCTGTTTCAACCAATGATACAAGCGATGTGAGGATTATGTATTGTTCCACATAATCAGAAAAAAAAAAAAAAATCTGTAGCCAAGAGTAAAGGACTTTAGGATTCTTTTTTTTTTTTATTTTTTTTCAACATTTTATTTATTTTTGAGACACAGAGAGACAGAGCATGAACAGGGGAGGGGCAGAGAGAGAGAGGGAGACACAGAATCGGAAACAGGGTCCAGGCTCTGAGCCATCAGCCCAGAGCCCGACGCGGGGCTCGAACTCACGGACTACGAGATTGTGACCTGGCTGAAGTCGGACGCTTAAACGACTGCACCACCCGGGCGCCCCAAGGACTTTAGGATTTTAAAGCTCTCACTTGAATTTGTCGTTAATCTAAATCTGGATGAGTAAAAAAGGTCAAGATGAATCCATCCAACTTCACTCTCAGGTCAATTTCTGATTCTTCATCAATACTTACTGACAGTTCTGTCATTAAACAAAATCATCCAGTCAGGGTGAGGCATTGTTCTAGGAACTGAAAACAGAAGAAAATAGAACAGGTGAGGCGTCTGTTCTCAAGGATCTTTTATGTTAATAGACCAATCAACAAAATACTACGATGATTTCATAAATTGTAAAAGGCTACGAAGAAAAATTAAGCAGTCATATGACAGGTTTTGAGAAAAGGCTCTGTAAGAATGTAACATTGAAGTGGAGACCAGTGGAAAAGAAGAAACTAGTCACAGGAAGATCAGGAGACTGAGGACTCGGTGTCATCAATTCCAATGTAGTTTCAATTACAGTGCACTGTCTCCAAGAAGGTGGGCTATTTCTGTCGTTAAAAGAAGCCACATATTAAGTTCCTCATTTAGTTTAATGTATTTAACTTAAGGTATTTGGAACTGAATGATTTTGTCATTTTGTATTTTCCCTCACACTATTGTAAAACCTAGAGTTGAAACTGGTGGGACAATAATATTGTGTTACCATATGCATTATTTCAGCCATTAATCTTTTAATAAATGTGATAGGGTACAAACTCTCTAAAGAAAATAAATGAATTGTTCATTTGAAAGACGTATTGAATACTTACATGTGGGGCACTAAGTGGGCAAGAAAACATTTTATTACCCTTCCTCTTTTTATGTATTTATACTGAATTGTTCAGTTTTTTGGGGGGACAAGGGGTTGGTACGACGTCAAAGCAGCCAGAATGTCCTGATCCTAATGTCCTGGCCTAATGGAGAGAATATGTTTTAAGATGCTTCAAGGGCAATGCTAGAAATCAAATTGATTTTCTTTACTATGATCATGCCAACTCAATGTCAACTGCATAGAAAGTCACAACGCTTCTTTCCCGTGTACATTTTTCCTCAAAGGACAATGAGAGAAAGATTTTTTATCCCTTCAGAAATCATAAGCCTCCTACTTCATTCTCCCCTGTTCCTTTTCAACGGGTAATGTAGGCACCTGCCAATATATGAACAGTGAATTTTTAAAGGGGAATTTCTAAATATTTTGGAAATGATGTTGGCCTGAGTTGATAAGGGTGGCAAATTCAAAGTGCTGGAAAGTATGTTAGAAATCCAAATGTAAAACATTACAATAGAGACAGCAGTTGTACAATAATTAGGTTCAAAGCAAAATATGTGAAAGCAGAAAATAATCATATGTTAACCTGGTCTGATGCTCAGAGAACTATCTAAGGTTTACTTGAAAATTAGCAACTGTTCGTGTTTTAGATTGCTTTCATGCTTAGTTCATCAGTTTGAAAAAAGTGGGGCACATATTGTAAAATTCTTGTGCATATGTTACCAGCTCTTCTTTTGCTGTTTATATCACCACTAATTAACATTTTTAATTAAGACAAAAAACACTGTTAGCATGATACATAAAAAAAAAAATTGGAGCAGGTGCTTAGGGTAATAATTTGTATAAATAGCTATTGCCCTACACTGGCATCTAAATAATTATCATTAACTAGCTTTTTAGTGGATCAAAGTGAAATTCTGCCTTTTATTTAATTTAAGGAGAAAACAGGAAAGAACACACTACCAATATAAATGCAGACACTACAAAATTCTATTATCCTCATTATAATCCTGGTTTATACTACATTTCAATCTTGGTCTCTTGAAGCTCGTCTGGTCTTCTTCCCCTCTACCTCCTCTGATCTTATCCTTTCCAACTATTCTTGAAGGCATAGTTCTGAAAAGGAAATTTCTCACTGATTTTCTCTGCTCTCCAACTTTTCCCATCAGAAGAAGGATGGGTTTTTACAGCACTTGGTACTATATTCCATTAAAATAGGAACTCTCTGAATTAAAATTAGTTAATAAATATATCCAGTTTGTCTAGTAAAACATCAAACTACCAGAGGACTTATCACCAGCATATTGCTAAATTAAGTTAATTTAACTCCTCAGAGTGAATTAAATTAAATGAGCTATTTAAAGGCAGCTACTTACAGTAAATGCATCACATGTGATATGCCAATTTATGTGGCTTCAAACTTACCTAAAACTCAATAGCCTCACTTCTTCTTCCTTTTGCAGACCTCTTCCCCTGTCTACGTTCATAATCTAAGTTATGACATCATTTGCTTCCTAGATACCCAAAAAGAAACTACAGTCCTAGATATAGTCTTTTTCCTCTCTCATGTCTGATCAGATAGTCACCTCTCAGAACCCACTATGACAACTAAAATTGAGTGAACATGAATTATGCACTCTTCTCCAGGGCTGAGGATGCAAAAAATTATAAAATACTACATTTTAGGGGACCCTGGGTGGCTCAGTCAGTTAAGTGTATGACTTCGGCTCAGGTCATGATCTTGCAGTCTGTGTGTTTGAGCTCTGTGTCGAGCTTCGTGTTGACAGCTCGGAACCTGGAACCTGCTTCGGATTCTGTGTCTCCATCTCTCTTTCTCTCCCCAGTTTGTGCTTTGTCTCTCTCTCTCAAAAATAATTAAACATTAAAAATTAAAAAAAAAATAATGTTAAAAACAAGAGTAAAACCCAGTGATTCATCTCTTACATATGAAACCCAGTGCTCATCCTGAAAAGTACTTTCCTTAATGTCCATCACCCATTTATTTATTTATTTATTTATTTATTTATTTTGAGAGAGAGAGAGAGAGAGAGAGAGAGAATGTGTGTGTGTGCAAGGTTACCCAAAGATATAGAGCCAATAGGCTCTCTACAGACATATAAGAGAGACCCATATGGTTGAGGAAGCCAAGAAGTCCCACAGTCTTCTTCCATAAGCTGAAAGTGCTGGAAAGCTGGTGGGGTAATCCAACCCCAGTCTGAAAGCCTGAGAACTACTAGAGCCCAAGGTTTCACACATAGTCCACATGGAAGGCTTGAGAAGGGAGTGAAAGAAGACAGTGGGGCAGCTGTTCTAAGTCCCAGAGTCTAAAAGCAGGAGCTTCTATGTGCATCGAGAAGGTGGACAACCAACCCAACTCAAGAAGATATAAAGAATTTGCTATTTTTCTGCCTTTCTGTTCAGTTTGGCCTCAAGGACTAGATGATGCCCACCCACATTGGTGAGGGTGGGTCTTCTTTACCCAGTTTACTGATGTAAAGGCTAATCTTTTCCAGAAACACCCTCACATACACACCCCAAAATAGCATCTTACTAGTTATCTGGGCATGAATTAGCTCATTCATGTTGACACATAAAATTAACCATCATTATCATTAAAACATATGTAGCATTTACTATACATCATATACTATCCTAAGTACTTTAGAAATATTAACTCATTCAGGGGTGCCTAGGTGGCTCAGTTGGTTAACTGTCCAACTCTTGATTTTGGCTCAGATCATGATCTCACAGTGTGTGAACTCAAGCTGCCCATCAGGCTCTGCTTGGGATTCTCTCTCTCTGCCCCTCTCCTGCGCTCTCTCTCTCTCTCTCTCTGTCTCTCTCTGTCTCGATCAAAATATATAAACTTAAAAACAAAGAAAAAGAGAAATATTAAGTCATTAAATAACTTGTGAGGTAGATATTAGCATTTTATTCCTATTATACATGAGAAAACTGAAGTATGACAAAATTGGCTCAAACTTATTCTAGAATTTAATGACAGTCAGTATTCGAGATAAGGAAGTTAGCCCCCCAAATCCATACTCAAAACCACCAAGATGGACTGGTCCTTTCTCTGAGTTCCCATGAAGAATTGTATGGTGAAATACACATCTTATTTTAAAGGCAAAAATAGGGGCGTGTGGGTGATTCATAGGTTTAGAGTCTGCCTGTTAAGTTTGGCTTAGGTTGTGATCTTAGGATGATCCTGCATTGAGCCCAGTTCATGCTGAGCATGGAGCCTTCTTAAGATTCTCTCTCTCCCCCCTCTGCCCCTCCCCCACTCACACACATACACTTGCTCTCGCATTAACAAATAAAAAATAAAGCCAAAAATAAAAATTCCTCTACAATATATTGTTAGTCAATCCATTTTCCTTACAAAAGCATGAGGCAGTGCCATCCATAAACTTGTGGAAAGAGAATATATTTTGTATTTATTAAAATGAGGTATTTTTAGCAGGGTGTCTTTCGTGATATCAAATAAGTGATGCAGTCCTTTATAATAAATTCAAAGATAGGGTTATATAGAAGACTGTTATAAATCTATGTGAAACTATTTGCCTAATGAAAAACGAGGAAGTAGTAAAACATCACAAACTGTATAGTGGGTAATTCAATGCGGGTCAGCTCCAAATTGCGAGAGACACATTAATGGTTCACAGTGTTCAGTTGTAATATTTCATGATATTTGCAAGGTAATGATATATAAAATAGTTTTTGAGGTTTTTTTTTTCCCCCATATTCATTCCATAGGCATTTTAAATGTATAATCTTTAAATCTGTTTATCTCTTTATGTCTCCAATCATCAATTTTGGTATAAACACAGGTAGAACATAACTGATAAATAAACTTCTATAAGTTAAAACAATATTTTAAAACTTTAGAACACTTTTTGACAGTAATAATATCACTTTTTAATGTAAAACCATTACTTTATGTGATTTTAGGCTATTGATTCTGAGACCAAAAAAGAACCATTTCCATACGTCTTACAATTTTATTTATTGTAGTACTTACTACTAACTCAACTTCTAGTGTTTAATTACTTGTTCATTTCCCTTATTATCTGTCCCATAAATAGAATGGAAGCTTCCTAAGGCAAGCATTTTGCCTGCCTTACTTATTGAGTAACCAGAACCTGAAATCGTTTTTGGCCCATAGCAGACATTCAGGGAACATCTGTATAATTCCATATTCTTCAGTTTCTATGCCTCGGGCAAGTGAACTTGACTCATGGTCTACTATGGAATGAATGTTTGTGTTCCCCTCAAATTCGTATGTTGAAATTCTTCTTTTCTTTTTATTGAAAACTATTTTTTAATGTTTATTTTTTGAGAGAGAGAGAGAGAGATAGAGTGTGAGTGGGGGAGGTGCAGAGAGAGGGAGACACAGAATCTGAAGCAGGCTCCAGGCTCTGAGCTGTCAGCACAAAGCCCAAATGCAGGGTTGTGAGATCATGACCTGAGCCGAAGTCAGACACTTAACCTACTGAGCCACTCAGGTGCCCCATATGTTGAAATTCTAATCCCAAGGTGATGGTACTAGAAGATGGGGTATTTTGGACAATATTAGTGTATGAAGGTAGAGCACCAAAAATGGAATTAGTGCCTTTATGAAAGAGACTCCAGAAAGCTCGAGCAACCCTTCTATCATGTGAGGAAGACAGTGAAAAAGTGGCATTCTCTGAACCAGGAAGCAGGCCTTCATCAGATACCAAATCTGCCGGTGACTTTAACAGCCTCCAGAACTGTGAAAAATTGATGTTTGTTCTTTAAATCACCAAGTGTATGCTATTTTTGTTATAACAGCTCTAACGGACTAACTTGGGATCTATGGAGAGCCACAAAAATTCATGGACACAATCCAGACACATAAGCAAGTTTTATATATATAATTGCACACATTCCATTTTCTTTTTATGTGAATATGTGATGTTTTTCCATGACAAAAAGATTTAGAAATTCTACTGTGGTATTTATTTTATTACCAAATCTATTTATACTATTTTCTGTTACCAAACAGTTTGAAAAGTTAAAAAAAAAAAAACAACCCAGAAACATAGTTTTGAATTTAATCAAATGTGAAATGAACAAATATGATGGTTACAGAAAAGCATGAATTTTTTAAGAACATGTAGTATGAATAAACTACCACAGATGATGTTTTACAGTTAATGCATTTCATGACTAAATGCAATGGTTAAGATTTGGTTGATTATGCTATATGTTTGCTATTATTTTATATGTTTTCGATGATAAACTTTTTTAAATTAATGTTTCATTTGATCATTATTTTTTTAATTTTTAAAAAAATAATAATAAAATTTATTGTCAGGTTGGCTAACATACAGTGTGTAAAGTGTGATCTTGGTTTTTGGGGTAGATTCCTGTGGCTCATTGCTTACATACAACACCCAGTGCTCATCCCAACAGGTGCCCTCCTCAATGCCCATCACCTATTTTCCCCTCTCCCCCACACCCCCATCAACCTTCAGTTTGTTCTCTGTATTTAAGAGTCTATTATAGTTTGCCTCCCTCCCTCTCTGTTTGTAACTATTTGTTTCCCCTTCCCTTCCCCCATGGTCTTCTGTTAAGTTTCTCGAGATCCACATATGAGTGAAAACATATGATGTTTGTCTTTCTCTGATTGACTTATTTCACTCAGCATAATACCTTCCAGTTCCACCCACATTGCTGCAAAAGGCATGATTTCATTCTTTCTCATTACCGAGCAGTATCCCATTGTATATGTAAGGGTTAAATTGTAATGTAGGGCTAACCTGTGACCTTAAGAAACAACAGCTTTGTTTTAACACCGTAGATTAAGAGATAACAGCCTTGTCCTATCAATCAAGGGAACGAAAGTTCAAAGGAAATCAACTGGATTAGTGTTTGATTGGATTGGGGCAAGGGCATGTCTGAACTGTTTCCACCCCCATCTGGGAACTATTTCTTTGTTCTGTTCCTAGGTGATGATAAGACAATGTGGTCCCTTATAAAAATTCTGTACCCTGGCTTTTCGAGCCGGCACTCTGGTCAAGAGTGTCTGTCCCGATTGGTTGGCCTTGCCTCTCATTGCAATAAACTCTGTTGTGACTGTCACTGGTGCCCGTAGAATTCTGTTTCAGGAGTCGTGTGGATGCAAAAGTATATATAATCACATTTTCTTTATCTATTCATCAGTAAATAAACTTTAGAGTCAATGATTACCTTGTGCACATTACATGTTAAATTTGCTTAATAAATGTTTCTCTAAAATGATATAGCCAAATTACACCACTAATTGTTTCATCCAAATGCATAAACAGCATTATACCAGTAGAAATTTTTTTTTAAAAGATCAATTACAATAGAACTCTAATAAACCAACTATTCACTTTTTCCAGTATTCCATTACAAATTTCACTATTCACACATGGGTTTGTGCCTCTATGCATGAGTTTATATTTTTATGTATAAGCTATCACAGTAGAGATATTTTTTGGATTGTTGCATTTTCTTCATAGTTACCATTTAAGTAGACACATCAAATGCATTTAATTGATGTGACATAATTTTCTTTCACTGATGCAACATGTATTATTCACCAATAAGTTACTTCCAAATGTTTACCATTGGAGATAAAGTTGTCATCAATATCTTCAGGTATTAAGCTTTTCCTCTAATTTGATTAATTCCCTTGGGATAATTTACTAATAGTCAAAATATATAAAAGTGTCAAGACTCTACAATTATTGTCAAATCACTTTGCATACAATTATTGTCAAATCACTTTCCAAAAATGTTACACTTTTCGTGCTTTATGTTGCCGTCATTGGTAGAGTTAATGTCAGAAATTGTGTGCACTACTTCCTGGGAAAAACCAGTGATCAGAAAATACTGCTTTCTGGAGTAGGACCTATTTATAAACCAAGGATATTTCTTGGAAACCTAGCCTACTAGCAGATACTGAGATCCCAAGGAGAGGGGGTGATGTCCATTATAATCTGAGTATATAGGACAAGAGATTGTATAAATACATCAAGGTTGTAAACATCAATAAAAGCAGACATCAATAAAATTCCAAGATGAAAGAAAGGGAGGGAGAGAATCATTATTCAGACAACATGGTTTACAAGAATGCATTACAAAAGAAGAAACCTGCTGGGGCTCAGGAAAATCTCCAAGGACAAGGTTTCCCTCCATGAAATCAGAAAGTCTGTACAACAGGACAAGCAAGCCAACATTTGATAGTCTGTCTTTTCCTTGGGTATATTTTAGTTTGTTGCTTTTAGTTGACGTGCAAGTAAATGACTACTTAAACTGTTTTATTTTAAAAGTTGAAGATGTTGGGGCGCCTGGGTGGCTCAGTTGGTTAAACATCCAACTTGGGCTCAGGTCATAATCTCACGGTTCGTGAGTTCAAGCCCCATGTAGGGCTCTGTGCTGACAGCTCAGAGCCTGGAGCCTGCTTCGGATTCTGTGTCCCTCTGTCTCTCTGCCCCTCCCCCACTCGTGCTTTGTCTCTCTCTCTCTCTCAAAATAAACATTAAAAAAATTAAAAATACATAAAAATAAAAGTTGAAGATATTCACTATGCTCTCTGTCAGGGGGATCACCAGCTCCTGAGAGCATGTGTGGCTCTTCTACAAAATATCTGGAAGAATGCAACATCAGGGTCCTCTACAAAAACGTGTAATGGCTTTTTAAAAATCCATTTGAATAAATGAATGATAGCATCTTAATTGTCATTCCTGGCAATTATCTTATAATTAGTCTCAATGCCTTATTTAAAATGTAATATATAGTTTTCCTGTTAATGTGAATGAAAAACCATTAATGTACCTTATATCTCCCCAAAGGTGCTTTCATTCACCATATAAAAATTAATTCTCAGCAAACTGAGTGTGTGTATATGAGGAAAAGGAGAGAGAAAGGGAGGGATGGGGGAGGGAGGTAGAGAGAGAGAGGAAGGGAATCAATCTTTTTAAAAAATGGGCAAAGTCTATAAGATTTTTTGAGGCAGGTATTCACTATTCCCCCAAACTCTATTTATAACTGCTATAAAATAATAATCCCCTTTTCTTGTTCACTTTTATGGGCCTGTCTACAAACCTTAGAAATATTGTGTTTGGATGAAGAGGTAGAAATCTTAAAAAGAGTAAAATCAGGATTTGTGCTTTTTTAGCTTTGGCAGAGAAGGAACCTGCCAGCATAGGCTGGAGTTTGTATTTAGCCTACAAAACAAGATCCATTATTAAATATTTGTGGCTTTTGAACAAATGTAAATGAAATCTGGCCTGCCACACCCAAACAAATGTAATAAGAATTTCAAAGAGTGTCCCATAATTTATTTTTTTTTATTGTACTCTAACTTAAATATTGATTAAATTAAACTAAATTTGCCAGGTTGTTTTGAGACTTAATGACTTCCAGTTTGTGACTTAAGGCAGCTTAATTTGTCTAATCTAGTCTTCTTGTTAAAAAATAATGTTCTAGGAGAGCATTGATTGAGAGTTAAAATCAGATAATAAATAGAAAGTATAATCTCCCCAAAATAATAGACAATACATTGTTTTTGTTTACTTTTTTATCCCCTCCCTAGAATTCAGTGAACCCACATGAAAGCATCAGCTTTAAAATTAATGGAAACTTGTGTCTCATAGCTTATTGCTTTAACAAGAATAAAGAAGAGTTTCCCTTGAATTTGTCACAGAGTACACACCTTCTGTAAACTACTAAGTTTCACTCCCTTTGATATCTACTCCTGACATTAAAATAATTCATTACTTTAAATAAGTGCCATGAGACTCACTTTGCTTCCTGAACACAAGGAATTTATACATAGCTACGATAGCAGATTCTGGAAGTTTGCCTCTGTAAATTATAGCCCAATTCATTAGCTCGATCAATTACTTCAGTATCAGTTGTAGATATCTTAAAGATGTAGCTGTGAGAACTATGAATTAGCTTACGTGGAAAAAAAAAAAAGTTTCAATGGTGTTTCAATAGTATTTCAGAAACAGCTGATAAAGCAGTTCCCCAGTTAATACCTGTCAAGTAATCTGGAAGAAATCCCATAATGGCAAGGCTACCTAGTCAAGTTCCCGGTAACAGAAGTCCATTTAATTGTAGTAGGTAGTTTCAGAAAATGTGAAGAGGTAGCAAATACGTTTACAATTATTGGGAACCATAGGATCTTTGGGTCTGCGAATCTGTGTAGTGAAAATAAAAAGCAATAAAGTATAGATAGTGTTTAACATTCTGGGGTTTGAAGTCAGACACATCCGGAACGGGCCCTGGCTCTGCTCGTATAGACATGTGACTTTAATCCTTCTGAGCATCTTCAATTTTATCTTCCGTAGAATGAAGAAAATATCTATTTTATAAAGTTGCCATGAGGCATACAACACAATGTAAATAGAGAATGCGGTCTGCAGCCTGGGGTAGTTGCTAAATAAATTGTGGTGTTAGTAGTGATTAGAATACAGAGATTAAGGGGCACCTGGGTGGCCCAGTCAGTTAAGCAGGGATGGCTCCAGTCAGCTAAACATCTGATTTCTGCTCAGGTCATGATCTCACTCATGATTCCACTTGAACCCTGCCACCTGCCTCTCCGTTCCCAGCGCAGAAGCCGCTTTTGATCCTGTCCCCCTCTTTCTCTTCCCCTCCCCTGATTGCTGTCTCTCTTTCAAAAATGAATAAAGCATTAAAACAAAAAAATACACGGATTATTTCTCGGTTCACCATATTTAGAGGACTAGATTATATACAATATTAAAATACGTAATATATAATAGTATATTTACACTATATATGTTTTTATATAATAACTTGGTTTGAGAGACCTTTATTGGACTGTCCCACTAACTCTTAATTTGTGAATGTATCTAAGAAACCATTTATGTATTGGCTTATCCTTCACATTCTGTCTGATGTTCTCCCTTATCTGCCTTACACTAGGTTACTGGCTAATATATAGTAGTCTCCCAGAATACTGTGTGTCTTTTTTTTTATTAATTTTTACATTTAATTGCAGTAACTGTTCAGTTTTATATGATTCTCCCCAAAAGCTCTGAGAAGGTATAAACTGTGTGTGTGTGTGTGTGTGTGTGTGTGTGTGTTATTGTTGTTCCAGATTAGTACAGTGTCTGGTCCAGAGAAGGAACTTTATAAAAGACATTTTCTTTCTTTTTTGATAAGAAACTTGTATTTTTTTAATCTTGTATTTTTTTAATGTTTATTTATTTTTGAATGAGAGAGAGAGAGAGAGAGAGAGAGAGTGTGTGAGCAGGAGAAGGGAGAGGGAGACAGAGAGAGGGAGACAAAGAATTTGAAACAGGTTCAAGGCTCTGAGCTGTCAGCACAGAGCCCGATGCAGGACTCAAACTCATGAATCACGAGATCATGTCCTGATCCCAAGTCGGCCTCTTAACTGACTGAGCCACTGAGGTGACCCTATTAAAGACATTTTCTGAACTGAGATGTGTTATGCTATTCAACCACATTAGTAATGATAGAACCCAAAGATTTCAACCCCACTAAAAACTGAACAAGAATGAGAAACTTACTTTGGTTTCATGGATAAAATATTTGTATTAACAGGTTGAGTGCTGCTGAAATATAAGTGTTTACATCTTCTCAAACCGTTGAAACAAACAAGAATGAATAATATTGGTACTATCAGAAAGAAAGAAAAAAATCAACCATAAAACAAATACTCCCAAAGTTTCTTTCATTTTCAATTACTATTCCCTCTATTCTCAAGAGTTAAAATAAGTAAGTTACAGCTTAAAAAGGAAGATTAATAAGGTGTTTAAAGAGACCTATAACAGGGGCGCCTTGGGTGGCTCTGTCGGTTAAGCATCCAACTCTCAATTTCTGTTGCGGTAATGATCTCATGGTTCGTGAGATCAAGCCCTGACGTGTGCTGTCAGCACAGAGCCTGCTTAGGATTCTCTCTCTCCTTCTCTCTCCCTCTCTCTCTGCCTCTCTGCTCTCTCTCTCTCAAAATAAATAAATAAACATGAAAAAAAGAGACCTACCACATGTGTACCTTATTTTATACAATGTTGTATGTGAACTAGATCTCCATGAAGCTGGAAAGAAAAAAAAAAAAAGAGACATAATAAATTGTATATACTCCAAGGAAATATTTGAGTTTGTTTCATAAATAAATATTAAAGCTTTTATCTGTGGCGAGATACTCTTGTGACTTCCTCCCTAGGTGTTTGAAAAATAAGATTCCTCCGTAAATTCTCAGTATCACAGAGAAATAATAGAAGACCCCCTCCCGTACCTACCCACCCAATGAGATGGAAACATTTCAGACAATTTGAGAAAATGCCGTGCTTATTTGTTTTTATATTTAAAAGCTGTCATCAGATTGATATCTGCTAGACAGTTGGTTTTGCTTCATATCATAAATCTGTCATGGCCAGCTTTATTATTTGCTGTCTGACACTTTCCAGTACTAATAATCTCTGTGAAGAATAAGAAGTTGGAGTGGAAAACTCTTTGTAAACCCCCTCTGTAGTACATTTGTCAGTTTCATGTTTTAAAGTCCTTGCTGCTACTGTGGGGACATTTCTAATTCATTCTCATTTGAGAGTCCTCATTTTATCTACTTTTCAGAGTGCAGTGTTATCTGATGTTATTTCATGCTGCGATGAAACACTGACGGTATCAGTAGGGATAACTGCTGAGAAGAAAGAACAAAAGAATTGCATCTATCTAACAGTCCAGAATTTTCACTGGGGTTGTGCTGAGCTAGAGGATTTACTTCTATCCCAAAAGGATTGTTTCATAATATATCGGCTCCTATAAACTTTGAGACATGCAAAGGAAGTAAGAACTCAAACACAAGTTACACATATGGGTGAAATCTTCAAAGTGCTCTTCTCTTTGTCACTTTCTTTTTTTGTTTCCCATAAGAAAACAGTTCTGCATACGCAACAAGATTGTCCTTGGGAACTTTGATCTAAAGGATAAAACGTAAGAGTTTAATCTCTGCAAAAACTTTACATTTGTTTATCTGATCACTTTGCAAATGTGCTCACCCAAGTACAGTTGGGAGAAGTGTTTCAAAAACCACGGCACAAAAAAAAAGTGATTGAAGAAATTATGTGATCTACAGTTTTAAAAAATTAAAACTCAATTTAACTTTATTTTGTAGGTTACAGTCATATTCTCATGCCTAGAATACATTACAAAATCAGTTTCAGAGAGTCGGGGTGGCTTAGTCGATTGAACATCTGCCTCTTGATTTCAGCTCAGCTCATGATCCCAGGGTCATGAGATCTAGCCCTGCATGGGGCTCTGCCTGTGCTGAGTGTGGACCCTGCTTAAGATTCTCTGTCTCTCTCTCTGTCTTCCGCTCTCCCCAGCTCACTTTCTCTCATTCTCCCTCTCTCAAAATTAAAAAAAAAAAAAAAAGAAAATGAAAAAGAAAACAGGTTCAATTCGGGTTTTAATATGAAAACATTAAAAAAATCTAAGCAATCTGAATATATCTTGAAAATCTTTTTTAAAAATCATGTGATAAAACTCTTAACAGATTTTAGTTTTAGCCCTATTTGGATTATATGTAACTTTTTCAAACATGATATATCACTCCGGTTTGCAGGCGTATTAAATGATATTTATAAAACTCTTTGCATCAGTCTTGGAACATAATATAATAGAGCAGTTAGTGAAAAATGGAAGTCAGGGTGCTAGCAGTAAAATAGTAGTAATAATAATATTTTTAGTAATTTCCCTTTAAAAGTCATTTTATTTTGTTTTTTTAATGTTGTTTTTGAGAGAGAGAGCATGTGCAAGTGGGGGAGGGGCAGAGAGCGAAGGGGACAAGGGGGATCTGAAGCGGGTTCTGTGCTGACAGCAGGGAGCCCTTGGCCTGGTTTATACTCACAAACCATGAGATCATGCCCTGAGCCAAAGTCAAATGCTTAACCAACTGAGCCATCTTCCTTTGAAAAGTTATTTTAAATGATACTAATAATATTTGACATCAGCGATTATCAGTCACTAATGGATAGATTAGATTTGTAGTTACCATTCCATAATTCATGTTTGTATGCAAATTACGTTGTTATAATTATAGTCCATTGCCTATTAAGACAAAGCTATTTGTGTGCTAGGTTAATGTTTAATTGATATGCATAGAATTATAACCAAATGCAAAATAAGTGCGATGCAATGGTGTGCTTCATCTTAATTACATTCATATTTGTAAGGATTTTCTCTTCGTTTCCTCTCTCAAAGAAAAAAAGAAAATATTTCATAAAAGCCTTCATAATAAGAAGTACCATATGGTTCATTATTTAATCAATTAGAGAAAATTGAAAAGAACAGATTGTTCTTTTGTAAGGCAGTAGATCTTTACGTTACCTTTCATTACAGTAAAATTCTGACCTCAGAATTTCAGGTTTGATCACAGATCTTTGATCCTGGCCACCAATTTATTAACCCTAAACAATGCATTTGTTGTACTTCTGTTTATATGATCGAAAGCTACTCTTGACTATCAAAATAATCACTGAATCTTCAATATCAGATATATCCATATTTTCTTACAGGAAAAGTGTCAAAAAATAAGAAGGATATAATCCAAGGTTACATTTAAAATTAAGACTAGGGGCGCCTGGGTGGCGCAGTCGGTTAAGCGTCCGACTTCAACCAGGTCACGATCTCGCGATCCGTGAGTTCGAGCCCCGCGTCAGGCTCTGGGCTGATGGCTCAGAGCTTGGAGCCTGTTTCCGATTCTGTGTCTCCCTCTCTCTCTGCCCCACCCCGTTCATGCTCTGTCTCTCTCTGTCCCAAAAATAAATACACGTTGAAAAAAAAAAAAATTAAAAAAAAAAAAATAAATAAAATAAAATAAAATTAAGACTAGAACAAAAGCGTTGTTGTGGTTGATACAGAAACCTTCACTTATGAAGCAGCCATTTGGGGTGGGAGAAGAATGGAGAGTTAAGGTATTTTGTCAAATCAGTTGTATGTCAGTGCTTGGGCAATTACAAGAAAAAGTGAAAGATTTTACACTGAAACATTGCAAGGCATAGAAAATCATAAGCTGTGATATAAATGCAGATTATAAGCATAAATAGGACAGGATGAGGATCACTTAGTATAAGTTGAGGAAAGTGTCAGTTGATTATGTAGTGAAAGGGAAAAGTAGAAATAGAGTTAGAATATGACACACACTTGCTTCCCTATTCTTAGGGTTGCAAATTTAATGGCCTACAGATGTCATACAGATTCCTTAAGAGAAGTAGGTGGATTGAATGGCACTTGATGTCCAGTCTCAATGTCAGGGGTAATTGGGAATGTTGCAATTAGGTGAACTGGACAGCAAGGTGCCTGTCCGAAAGGCACAGACACGGCCCCTTCTCTGATGACTGTTATGACAATCTATTATTGTCAGATTTCACAAACAGAAGTCCAAATAGCTGTGTGAAATCTATGCATTTTTTTAATTGAAAAAAATCATTTTGGGGGCTTCTGGGTGGCTCAGTCGGTTAAGCATCTGACTTCGGCTCAGGTCATGATTTCATGGTTTGTGAGTTCAAGCCTCGCATCGGGTTCTGTGTTGTCAGCGCAAAGCCTGCTTCAGATCCCCTGTCCCCCTCTTTCTCTGCCCCTCCCCCACTCACACTCCGCCTCTCTCAAAAGTAAATAAATATTTTTAAAAATTAAGAAAAAATATTTTCTTTAAAAATTTTGTGTTAATTTTTTTAAATAGACTTTAAGTTTTAAAGCAGCATAGGTTTATGGCAAAATTGAGCAGAAGGTACACACATTTTACCTATATCCTCTGCCAGGACACAGGCATGCTTTCTCCACTATCACCATCCCACACCAGAGGGGTACATTTGTTACAACTGATGAGCCTGCATGGACACATCATTACCAAGAATTCATAGTTTGCATTAGGGTTCACTCTTTGTGTGAATATATTTACACACATGTGTAATGACATATATCCATGATTATAGTATCATCCAGAATGTTTTTACTGCCCTAAAAATCTCTGCCTCTTCATCCCTTCCTTCCACTTAATCCTGGCAATGACTGACCTTACACAGTAATACACTGTAATAAGTAATACACAGTAACGCTTCCTTCATGTTTTTAATGACTTGATAAGTTATTTCTCTTTAGCAGCATCCCATTATATGAATATCACAGTATGTTTAGTCATTCACCTCCTGAAGAACATCTTGGTTCTTTCAAGTTTGGGAAATTATATTTTTAAAAAAAAAACTGCAATAAACATCTGTGTGCAGGTGTTTGTGTAGACATACGTTTTCAACTTCTTTGTGGAATATCAAAGACTACAGTTGCTGGATTGTGTGGGAAAATATGTTCGCTTTTGTAAGAAACCACCAAACTTTCTTCCAGAGTGGCTGTATCATTTCGCATTCCACCAGTAATAAATGAAGGAGACTTCCTGTTGTTCTCATCCTCGCTATCATTTGGTTTTGTCAGTGTATGGGATTTTGGTCATTCTAATTGATGTGTAGTGACATCTCACTGCTTTTTGAATGTACAATTCCTAATATTATGCTATGTTCAAAATCATTTCCAATGCTTATTTGTCATCTGTATATCTATATGTCTATTTAGGTCTTTTGCTCACTTTTTAATTGGGTTATTGAATTTGGAGAGTTCATTCTATTCTTTGGATAATAGTCCTTTATCAGAGAGGTATTTTGCAAATATTTACTCCCCACGGATGGCTAGTCTTCTAATCCTCATGATATTGTCTTTTACAAAAAAGAAGTTTTTAATTTCAAAAAAGTTCAGCTTATCAATTTTTCTGTCACGATTTATGCCTTTAGTTTCATATGTAAATAATCCTAGCCATACCCAAGGCCATTTAGATTTTCTCCTATATTGTCTTCTAGATTTGTATTCGTGTGTTTAACATGAGGTCTCTGATCCATTTTTGAATTAATTATTGTGAAGGGTATATGGTCTGTGTATAGATTCATTTTATTTATTTATTTTTTACATGTGGATGTCCAGCTGTTCCAGCATCATATGTTGAAAAGACTCTCCTTGCTCCATTGCATTTCCATTGCTCCCTTGTCAAAGATCAGCTTTCATGTGGATCCATTTCTAGGCTTTGTGGTCTTCCTTTGAACCATTTGTCTACTTTTTTTTGCAGATACCATTTTGTCTTGATTATTGTAGCTTTATAGGTAAGTCTTGAAGTTGTGTTCCAGTTTTATTCTTCTCTTTCCATTTTATATTGGCTCTTCTGGGTTTTTGCCAAATCTATCCATTTTTAAATATTAGAAAAATAATCTCATTTTTAAGTAGTGTGTGTGCCAACACTGTGTAGACCAAATTAAACATCTTCACACCCTGTTTTTAGCCCATAGATTGCAAATGTGTGAAGCCTACTGCAATATATCAATATAGTACTTTGAAAGGATTTCTAGATTATTTCTGATGAGTATTGTGGTGGGAGAGTAGGGGAAATTTAGAATACCTTCCAAACTACTGTTTAGAAAGATTAGAACAGAACTGATCACTTAAGAGTTAGTCTGCCCCTAGCAGATCTGATGTCAAATGATAAAATCCTATATTAACTGAAAGGATAAGCAGGGACTGTGGCCACCTAGAGTTAATGTGAATAAGCCAACAAGGAAACTACATCCACAAGAAGCAGATATCAAGAAGGATTGACTGTTGGTTGCTTAGGATTGGAATCACTGCCTACACCACACAAGGAGTTGTCATGAAATGTGTTAATTAGACAGAAAAGTTCCTTCTTTATCATTTTAATGTGGAGTGCTTATGTCATTTTCTGGATGGAAGTGATAACTCTCTGATTTGTCTATACCCCTAACTTAATTTAAGCCCTTTAAAAAAATTCTATACCGGCTACCTAGAATGCTTCCTCTGATCCTACCAAAAAAGAAAAAAAAAAAAAATCAAGCATTATTTTCTTGAGTTTTCTGGTGATCCCCAAGATTATATAAAATATTTTTTTATCCCATGCTCTGAAGGCACCTTTTACTTCTACTCAATACACTTATAATTTTTTTTAATTTTTTTAAATGTTTATTTAATTTTGAGAGAGAAAGAGACAGAGTGTGAGCAGGGGAGGATGAGAGAGAGAGGGAGACACAGAATCTGAAGCAGGCTTCAGCCTCTGAGCTGTCAACACAGAGCCCGACGCGGGGCTTGAACTCACGAACTGTGAGATCATGACCTGAGCTGAAGTCGGACACTTAACCGAATGAGCCACTCAGGCGCCCCTCAATACACTTATAATTTTAATGAAACAGTGAATTTTGTATTTCTGTATTTAAGTCTATGTCTACTACCAGAATATAAGCTTCATAATGGCCAGAGCCATGAAAGAATCATTCTCCAGTATATTCCTGTGTCTAACACAATCTTTGCGGTCAGTGTAAGTTAATATCTGTTGATGGAATGAATAAATAAATGTGAATATATTACTGACCTTTACAAATGTATTATTCTGTGAAAAGATAGTAAGACGCATCATTTCATTTAAACACTTGATGGAAATGAAAACGGAGAACCACTGGGAGTGGACACAAAAAATTACCACCGACTCTAACAAGAGTAAAAACAGTGCTTCAATTTCTAATGACACCAGCATAACTCGAAAATAATTGCCAAGAACAATTAAACCAACAAGAAATCAAAACTATACTGGTCACCTGGGTGTGGAGTTAAGGGTTACCTCATTTTCTGGTATATGTATAATTATGTTAACACTAATTTAAGAAATACTTATTGAAAGCTTTCTTTATTTTTTGGAATTAGTCATTCCCTTTAAGTGAGCAAGTCCAGAATCGTGACATGATTTTCTTTACAATATTAAAAAGCCCTAGATTATTATGTTGAGATTTTGTTTTCTTGAAACTTCTAATAATAAAGCAAAATTGCAGTTTCACAGCTGTGATGGTTCCTTGGTTTCCATAGAAGAGTTTTTTTTATAAAGCAAGGGCTGAGAATCCATCCATATTCAAATGTTCCCCTTGCATGATGGCTCAATTATTATTGTTGGTACTAATCATCTCAGTACTTGGCAAGACTCATTCATACTGCAGGAAAGCAAACTTTCCCAGAAATCAAAACACCAAATGTTCTGAACAAAATAATTGGAGGATCAGGGTCCCCTTAGAATCTGAAATTTTCACTTGACAGAACCTTGACAAATGTGAGTGGGTGTTTAATCAAAAGGATATTTGTCATAGAGCATAGCTCACAATTTTCAACACAGCAAAGGAAATATTTGGTTCCTATGGTGCAACTGGGGCTCCAGTCCAGGCAGACCATTCCAAGCCTCTGATCCAGACTGATTTTTAATTTAGAAGTCAATGGCTTGAAGATTCAGTTTCTGGGATTTGCACAGAGAGGAGAGCAGTGGCTCACTTTCTTACCAAAGGCAGTGATGGTAGAGTTGTGCATAGCCACACAGGTCTAGAAACTGAGCCGAGCGCCCAAATTCAAGAAAGATGCAGGATTCTTTTCTGTATATTTTTAAAATGGAAATGATATTCTCAGGGTCATAATGCTTATGTTTATACACATTCATCTTTTGAAAACAATTACCAAAAAAGCAGGGGGCAGGTATGGTTTCATAATTTATTTTTTGTTGTTTTTGTTACATTTCCCAACATTAACAATTTTAAGCCAACTGGCTCATCTTGGAAAGTGCCAGTTATTTAATGTGAGGTAGAATATTCCTTAAGGAATGTTTAAAGCTACTTATATCTTCTAATAAAATCTGTCTGGCTACTAGAGTAATGTTTTTTTGTCTAACCTGTTTTTTTTCCCCATATATTTTTATGCATTAGAAAAGTCAAAGCTATTTAAAAATTTCATAATACTATAAAAGAATAAAATCAAGAAAATATTATTTTTGAAAAAAAGCTATGAATATATACATGAAATCAGATATTTTTAGGAAAAAAAATGAGAGAGTATAATTTATATCCAGAGTCTTTCCTTCTTCCTTCCTTCTTTCCTCCCTGTCTCCCCCCTCCCTCTTCTTCCCTGCCTTCCTTCTTTCCTTCCTTCTTTCCTCCCTGTCTCCCCCCTCCCTCTTCTTCCCTGCCTTCCTTCTTTCCTTCCTTCCTTCCTTCCTTCCTTCCTTCCTTCTTTTCCTCCTTCTTTCTTTTGTTGTTTTATTCTTTTCTTTCTTCTTTTCTTTCTTCCACCTATCTTTTATGTATCATCTCCATTTATCTCTTCTATCTATCTATCTATCTATCATCTATTCAAATTATTTTGGAGAAAACAAAACAATTTATAATTGTTGAGTCTTTACTACGTGCCAGGCATGATTTTTAAAGCCTATGTGAAATAATTGTTACAAACAGGTACTTTAATTGTGCTATTTTACAACTAAACATGTATGAAAGCACACAGTGGTCAAATATGCCCAGCACGATAATGAAAGAGCCTAGATTCTGATACAGAATGTCTGACTTCTGAACCCATTTTCTTAATTGCTATATATCAGAGGTAAAGAAACTTGTCTCATATGTACAATTTTTCCCTTAAATAACATTTTCTTTATTTAACTTTGATTCCCATGAGCATGCTGTTGCTTTCTGCTGGTTGGTCCATCAAACAGTATCTCAAATAGATCTTTCAAGGTTTTCATGACTTTTCATTTTACCTTTTCTTGACTTTTCATTTTGCCTGTGTGTAATCAGCCCAGTCCAGATCAGACAATGTGTTTATTGTTGTGCATAGATCCGGGTTCATCACTTAAGCATCTGACCACCTGTTCCTGCAATGGAACGTTTTAGCCTTTGAATCCACTCCTACTCTGCCTCCATTAGCTTATAACCCAAGGCTCCTTCTTCCCTAACACGTTCCCTGTAACCTAAAACTGAGCAACTTCACTTTCTTCTGAAACCTCAGATGTCACTTGCCCCAGAGACAGCAATTTATCACATTATACTTCCTATATTCTGAAAACTCCTTTCTTTCTACATTATGTGCATGTCTGAACACATATTATCACTGCGCCAGAAATTGGAACGTGAAGATGAACAAGATGCATTTCTATCGCTTGATTTGTTTGCAGGTTGGTATCTATATGATTCTTGCAGTGCACCTGCAGAATGTGGTTCCTACATTGTATGGAGGTTTAGGATTGATAAATTTCTGAATCGCACAATTGTGCGCATTTTAATTTATTAGTAACTACTTTATCAAACCCACTCGCTGGAAAATGATACTCATAGAGCTCAGAGTTACACTAAATATAAATTTGGCATTCTGACACTCTTGCTGTTGAGCAGAAAACACTGTGTACCAGTTAACAATGCCACGAGAGGACTTCACCTGCTCGGAGGATGACAAAGATCATCACCGTGGCATGTAGGCACCAGACTTAGGATTTCTAACACGTCTTCCCACTGCATCTTGGTATCTGAATTTCTAAAAAACCACAACATAGTCAAGCACTGGACGGAACAAGGCCTTTCCCTGCTTACAGAAGAGTTAGAAAAGATCAGCTCCAATAGCGTGCGCTGGTCCCTCATGACTGGCTACTCCCGCCTTTACCATCTCTCCCTCTCTGCCCCACAGCTGATACAGAGCGAATTGGCCTGTGTGCACTTTCTAAGGCTGCAGCACAAGGGCCCCTACCTCTACACCATAGAGTGTGAAATACTGAAAGCTAGGCGCTGCCTGAGAGCCACTGAGGTACACGATTAAGCAAAATGAAAGAATATTCATTGAGTATAGAACAAGGAAAGATATTCCCACACAAGGTGATAAGCCTGGCAAGGGCTGTGTGGGCTCTTTATCCCCTGGTAAAGGAGTGTTCCAGGCCCAAGACTTATGCTTATGTAGTCGAGTAGAGGTCATAATGTGCTTGCATGCCTTTCCCAACACTTGTACTATATATATATATATATATATATACACACACACATATATACATATATAGAAATATAAAAATATAAAAATATTTAAAATTTTATAAAGATCTTATATTTATAAATATAAATATATACATATTTTAAATTAAATATTAATTAATTAAATATTTAATATACATATTTTGTACTTATAAACACAAATATATATTTATATATATTTTTAAATAGAGAGAAATTAACCCAGTGGAGAGGGTAAGTGATTTGTTTTCATTATGTATGGACAAGCTACAGATCTATTAGGGAATCCTGCCATGATTAATGTAGAGTCCCTTCTTTCAAAGAAAAAAAATGGCACAAAACATAAAATGGATTTTGGTAGCACATTGCAAACCTTTTTGTTGGAGTTATGACTTTAAGATAATCCTTTATGTAATAATAACCTGTTGCGTATATTCTGTGAAATTTTGCAAGCAATGGTGGCTTACTAATAATACACCTGTGTGCAAATGACAATCCAATTTCCATTATGCTTTACCATTTGCCTAAGTTTTTTTTCTTCAGTATATCAGCTTTCCTTGTATAATTGGAGATCTGTCCTCTAACCATATTTTGAGATCTTTGAGACAATAAACAAATACATTCTACTTTGACCTATCTCATCACATGCTAATATAATGCAGTGTTGGACAGGAAGCAGGCAATAAAATTGGCTGTATTAATGGAAGAGTTTTCGATGCAGGTGTAAACAACTTTTCAGCATTATATTCTATTTCTATATAACTTTTTTTTTTACCTTAAACTGTGCCAGTGTGATATATTTAAAATAACACCTACTGCAGTGGGTGGATCAATTTTATATCAGCGTAGCCCAGTTACAACAAACTTAGTGGCAAAAGACTATATAGTGTCTCACAATTGCTGTGGGTGAGAAGCCTGGACATGACTTTGCTGAGTCCTCTGCTCTGGGTCTCACAAGGCTACAATCAAGATGTTGACCAGGTGCATGATCATCTTGATGCTTCGTTTGGGAAGAAACTACCTCTAAGCTCAGTTACACCACTGACAGTAGCCATCTCCTTGTGGCTGGGGGATTGAGAACCCTGCTTTCTTGATAACTGTTAGTTTGCAGGCTATTCTCAACTACTACAGGCAGCCTAGAGTTTTTCCCACATGGTCTTCTCACAACATGGCAGCTGTCTTCTTTGGGGCCAGGAAGAGATTCTTTCCAGTCTCTTAATATGGATACATTTATGACATAATCTGATCATGAGAATGAAATCCTAACACCTTTGTAATAGGACACAGCCTAAATAAGGGAGTGACATCTCATCACCTTGCCATGCTTTGTTGGTCAAAACCAAATTGCAGGTCCTTCTCACACTCAAGGAAAGAGGGTTATGCATGGTTGTGTCCACCATAATGTTCTTTGTCATAAAGGAAAGATTAAGAAACTTTGCCTGTGAATTTTATTGTACTTCTTAGTGAATTTTTAGTACAATGTATTTAATTTATATGCATAAACATATATATATGTATAAAATTACAGTCACATATGGGTATATACATATATACATAGACACACACACACACACACACACACACATATATAACCTGGGTCTATTTAACCAGCACAGGAAATGACTATTAATTAGTAAGTTTTACCAGCCCAAGGGTCTGGGTTTTTTTCCATGATATTGGCCTTTTAAAATGAAGGCTTTAATTTGACAATTTTTAACTAGATCAGTCAAATAGTTATAGTCTTTTTAAAGACTATATTTCAACCCATTTTCACTTATGAATTCTATTTATACATATCTTAATTAGTCAGGGGATGAGATGCCAAAAACAAATACAGGGTTTTCAGATTTTAAGAACACAAAATATTAGTATGTCTGACTGGGAAATCTGTTTTTCACCAGAGATTGCCTGCTCACCAAGTAAATTCCTTACTATCTATCTATCATGGGCTTCAATTTTCCAACAGAATAGCCTGATTCATCACTGTTATGCCAATGACACCCTGCTCTATCTATCGTTGCCTAGTGATTCCCCTGGGGAAACTCTAATATTTCAGGCTTATGTGGAAGATATTAAGTTTGATAGCACAAAATTTCTTGCACCTAGAAAATATTAGAAAGGGGGTATGCATTGACTTTGACTATTCATACAGGAATTTTAGACACTTTAAATTTAAAAGAATCTCAGAAATTTGATTTTCAAAATTCACTTTATCCATGATAAATTAGCCCAAAGAGAAAACATGATATGACTTTGACCACCAAACCAATTAGTTAAAAGATTTAAACCTATGATTTCTAACTTTAAAGTAGTCAGTGACTAAACCCTGTATTAAACATTTTATATATAGTTGACCCTTAAACAACATGAGTTTGAACTGTGTGGGACCACTTATAGACAGATTTTTTTTTATCGAGTATAGTACTGTAAATGTACTTTCTCTTCCTTTTGAGTTTCTTAATATTTTTTCTTTAACTTATTTTACTGTAAGAACACAGCATATAATACATATAACATACAAAGTATGTGTTAATTCACAGTTTAGATTATTTGTAAGGCTTCTAGTCAACAAAAGGCTATTAATAGTCAGTTTGGGGGGAGTCAAAAGTTATACTTGCATTTTTGACTGTGCAGGTAGGTCAGCACCCTAACCCCCAGGTTGTTCAAGGATCAAGTGCACACCTTGCAAGCCAGGATGCACAAGACAAATTATAACCTCAATGTAACCGTGTTATGTGAGTGAGGCTCATGCCCATTTTTCTTGCCTTTCACATTTCTCTCACTCTACCACTTGGACTCCTTCCAGATTTCTTCTTCCTCCCTGTATCTGTTCTTCTAATCACTAATAAAGCACAACTGCATTACAATATACTATATTTTCTTGCCAAAGTTTTACTCAGAGAGGGACCAATTCAGTGTCTACCATTGTCTCTATCCTTATTTTCACTCCACATTTTACCCTTCTTTACCTACTCATAACCATAAGCCATTACTCATTATTATCTACTGCTATACTCTCTGATTTCTCATTCTCTGGTTTCAAAAACTGGCCTAAGCCTCCGGGCTTGAACATCATGAGCAATCCTGACATTTGATCCTTGGAGATGCCACCTATGATAGAGTTCTATGGAAGAAACAGATGTGAACAATTCAGACCTATACTATTTATGTTTTTATTTATTTATTTGGGCAAGGGTCTCAATGGTTTCAGAGAAGGTATGTAAATGAACTAGGGGAAGTAGATAGAGCAGGGAAACTTCAAAAATTTTAAAGTGCTCATGAAATTTATATTCTAGTTAAGGAACTAGATAATCAACAAATAAAAATGAATGGGTATATGATGCAATATTAAGTACAAAAAATTCTATGAAGAAGAGGCAGAGAAAGGAAATACAGAGTAATGTAGGTTGATGATATGTTTTAGATATTATACTCAGGGAAAGTTTGATAAGGAATGAGTTTAGGAAGAGACATGAATAAAAAATATCATTCAAATACCTATGAGTGCTGTTCGGAGTGAGAACAGGAATGTAAAGATCGTAATGATAGGATAAGCTATTTTATTTGTGAAAAAATAACTAAAGCCAAAGTGATGAGACATGCAGCATTATACTACATACAGACAAGCTACAAATGATTTGCAATATAGATTATTCACATTAACATAAGTTATATTAGACCCTTGATCAATGCAGAGGTTAGGGACACAAATTCTCCCCCACAAATTCACTTATAGCTTTGAGTCCTAATGTGCCTGTAAGGGGACCCGCACAATTCAAATCCATGTTGTTCAAGGGTTACCTGTGCAATTATTCCATTTATACTAAGTTCAAACACAGCCAAAGTTAATCTGTGGTGTTAGAATAATTATTTTGGGAAAGAAAAGAGCAAATAGGACATTCCCTTCTGAGGAACTTACAGTATTTCATTTTGTGATCATGGGATATTCTCTTTGTAAAATTTAATTGTTCTGTACACACATAATTAATGCCCTTTTCCGTAGTAATGCTACTACAATATTTTACATATCAAAATGCCAGTGGAAGGAGATGAGCCACATATTGGGAAAAGCAAATGAAAACATCAGCATTCGAGAGAAGCCATCAATCTAGTC
Organism: Prionailurus bengalensis; assembly: GCF_016509475.1. Taxonomy (NCBI): domain Eukaryota; kingdom Metazoa; phylum Chordata; class Mammalia; order Carnivora; family Felidae; genus Prionailurus; species Prionailurus bengalensis. Next base: position 182,684,872 of record NC_057344.1, on the reverse strand, counting down.
ACTGGAAAAGAAAGACTATAGCATAGAATGGTAGGTGAAGAGATATTCATTAACCTGTAATTAAGTGATATAAGTGCTTCCAAAAAAACAAACACTACCCAGGTTCTAACTGAGAAGTACTTTCAATAGAATTCGAGTACAGACTAGACGATTGAAATACGTTTTGTAAATAGCAGAATGTTCTAAAATGGTGGTGTTCATATTGCTCAGTGGAATATACTATAAAGTTGTTATTCAATAGAAAAACAAAGTACATTTGAAGCAAGTAAACAATTGTTTCATTAGGAATTTTATGAACATGGTTATCCAGGAGCTAACATATTATTCCACTACTTAGCGTCTCTGATTTATTTCTCTGTACTCTTGGAAAAATTTCAATTCTTTATGATGGCTTATTCCTCTCTTTTCTTCCTTGCATATTTTATCTTTCACTGAGCAATGCATTCTGAACATGCCCTGCATTCTCTTATTATCACATCTGTACATACTACAATATTTGTTTTGTCTTATTTTTTATAAGAATGTTTTCAGATTATCATCTGGCTAACTCCTGCTCGTCATTTGTACATATTTTTATCAGCCGCATATCCTCTGACCATCAAATAGTGACTTCTGTTTCTTTGAATCCTTAACAGTGGGCACTAACATAGTAACCATCACTTTGTATTATTTATTGGCTTCTTACCAGTCACCACTCCTGACAAAACTGTAGCCTAGATGAGGAGAGATGGCTGTGTCTTGTCCATTGCTATCAACACAGCATCAAGGACTTGATTCATTTTTGCTGAATGTATGAATGAACAGAATGTGAGAAAAGAAAGAGGGAAGACAGAAGAAAAGGAGGATTCGATGATAGAAATACCAGAGAACTAGACTAGAAATCAGATTTTTTTTTTCTTTAACAGTTACGCACTCGAATAGATCTTAAGGACAAGCAAGAAATAAAAATTGCCAAAGCAATTCAAAAGGGAGTTTCAAGACTCAGACGAACATGAACATGGTCCTCTTTAATGTCAAAATGGCTACTCAGTTCCAGCTTACCTGTGTCATCTGAAAATGCTCACAACCAGTGATACTCTTTTTTTTTAACTAGATATTCTTTTTTTTAACACATAAATTTGTATTTTGAAATGATGGCTAGTAACTCTATCATCTTTATTATTTATCTGTAAGTGCTGTGCTTGCCAACAGAATACAATCTCTTCACATTGAATTTCCAAACTCTGCTCTTTGCTGATCTCCTACCATAGTCCACTCTAGCTAGGAATTTCATTTTTAGAATGATGATTCTATCTTCAATTTTTCTTAGAGTACTTTCTTAAAATTTTGATGTTTCATTTGAAGCATTCTCATGTGTCACAAAAAAAGTCGATAGTGGCCCATCTCCTCAATATGACAGAAACTGTGTTCTTGATCTGACCTGATGTTTAAGAAAAGTGATCCCATAAATTTAAAAGTATTTGGGGATTTTCTTTAGTTCTTATTTTTCCTAATGGGCATATAATGATATATGTTTTCTTGTCTTCTAATGATTCATTCTATGTTTAGTTATTACTTAACTATATCACTAAGAAAAAAAAATTCTGAGCTGGATTTGAGTTCTTATTTTTCTTATTTATCTTTCAACATTTTTTTGGACTCAGTTTTGAGTAAAAACAACTAAAAGATTATATTCATCTACAAATATAATGACAAAACTTCTTTAAGCATAAACTTAAATTTAAAAAGTGACCTTTTGATTTTTACCTATTGGACTATAGGTGGTTATCTCCATTTTAAGTTAGCATTATAGCTGAAACCAGTTTATAATAATAGATTGTCTACAAAAAAAGTAACAATTGGGTTTATTCTAATTCTAGTTTTATTATTCTAAACATTTAGTAGAATACTCACAGGTATAATTAGGCTAACAAAAGAAGTTCTATTAAAAAAAATATTAAGTTTATAACTTTGAAATCTTACATCAGTTTGAAAACTGGGAATCAAGGAGCGTTTCAAGGGTGGAGTAAAAGACATTAGCAGAGGAACTGTTTCCAGAAACAGACCTATAAATACAAAAAACAAATTGATTGTTGCCAGAGGGGAGGAAGGAAGGAAGGATGGGCAAAATAGGTGAAGGGGAGTGGGAGACACAGGCTTCCAGTTATGGGATGAGTAAATTATAGGATGAAAGGTACAGCACAGGGAATATAGTCAACGGTATTGTAACAACATTGAATAGTGACAGATGGTAGCTACCCTGTGGTGAGCATAGCATCGCATGTAGAGATGTTGAGTCACTATGCTGTATACCTGAAACTAATATAACATCGTGTGTCAAGTTCAATAAAAAAGAAAGCGGAAAAGAAAAAAATAAAAATTAAAAATTAAAAGGTGAACTTCAAGTAAAAAAAAAGAGAAACTTTTTCAGACTCAGAGAATATAAGAAAGACTGTATTTTTTTTTTTAATTTTTTTTTCAACGTTTGTTTATTTTTGGGACAGAGAGAGACAGAGCATGAACGGGGGAGGGGCAGAGAGAGAGGGAGACACAGAATCGGAAACAGGCTCCAGGCTCTGAGCCATCAGCCCAGAGCCCGACGCGGGGCTCGAATCCACGAACCGTGAGATCGTGACCTGGCTGAAGTCGGACGCTTAACCGACTGCGCCACCCAGGCGCACCGAAGAAAGATTGTATTTTAAAGTCATTGTTAGCTTCGAAAAATTATAAGTAATGTTTGATTTTTCCCATAATTTTTTATTGCTTACTTATTTTTGAGGGACAGCACAAGCAGGGGAGGGACAGAAAAAGAGGGAGAGAGAGAGAAAGAGAATACTTAAGAGGATTCATGCCGACACAGGGCTTGATCCTATGACCCTAAGATCTTTATCTACCTGAAATCAAGAATCGGATGCTTAACCAACTGAGCCACCCAGGTGCCCCTCCCAGAATTTTTTTATAATCCTAATTTACTTTGTTAATTTACTCTGAGACTGGCTTCTAAGTTATCTGATGTATAACATTTTTTCTCGATCTTTATTTTTAGTCTCCATAGATTTGTTTCTATAAGTCTAATAAGCAAAACTGTATATATGGAGAAGCAAATCTTTGTTGTGAGCATCTCTCACATATTAGCCTTAATAATCCATGCTAAACATATGTTTGCAATTGAGTCTCACTGTGTCCCAATAATCTAAGAAAAAAGACATGGGTAAGCTAAAATTATTGATTTTCATTTCCTTTCCATTAGAGTGGGTAAATGATTAGCCACTGTCTCTTGATAGAAAGCCAATAGCTACTATTTTATCGAATATTTTTTCTTTTCTGAAATAGTTTTGCAATTAATTAGCCCATATTCCTATTGATTACTTCTATTTTTAATTTACTGTCTTAAACTGAAACTTGAAAGGCACATGAGAAACAAGGAGCTAAATACAGACACAAGCCAGATATGCAAATGAGTGACTTGAATCTTTTGAAGTGACCTACAGATTGTGCTAGAATGACTGTTACTATGGTTACCTTCAGAGAAAGGTTCAAAGTTAAAAAGAAAAACATAAAAAATAGGTTAACTATTTGCCTTTTCTGCTACAATTAACTATGTTAATTATTTGTGTTTTTGTTATGACTGAGAAAAAAAAATTCTGAGAAGAGAATATTCACCTCCTTAAAAGAGGATAAGAGAAGATCATTAATACCTCTGTATGAACATTTGAAAATGTATTATTTGCAGGAAGATGTTGCCTTACATCGCAGACATAGCACTGACCCTCCAACTACTACAATCTTAAGAATTTTACTCTGTGTACCAGTTAAAGTTTGCCGTATAATAAAAAATCAAGACAATTTAGCAGTCCAAAATAACAATTTAATCAGTTTTTGATTGCTGCATAACAAGTTATCAGAAATTTAGAAACTTAAAACAACACAATATTATTATGTTGCAATTTTAAGTGCCAGGAATCCTGCGTGTTCTTTCTATGTGTCCTAAGGGCCTCATTAGGCTGAATAAAAGCATTGGCTGACTGTGTCCCCAACTGTAGGCCTGACTTAGGAGAAACCATTTCCAAGATCCCTCAAGTTGCCAGAATTCATTTTCTTGTTATTGCAGAATCAAGATCTCCTTGACTTGCTGGATACTGGTTGCTACTGCTCTCAGCAACTAGGAGTTGCTCTCAGGTCTTTGTCATACAGCCCCTTCAGACTGGGCAATGAGGAAGCTCCTGTGAGTTGTAATTCTCTCATGTTTTCAGTCTTTCTAGAATGTTCTTCTGAAAGTAGTCAGAGAAAACGTTTAAAGGGCTCATGTAATTAGGTCACATGATAATCTCCGTATCTTAAGGTCAGTTGTGCTATATAACCTAATTTCAGAAATAAAATCCATTAAATTCATAATCTTAGGGATAATGAAATATGCATATATTAGGCAAGTGAGAAATCCTGCCTACCACAAGTATAAATCTTATGAACCTGCAGTGCTGGGCTCAAAGAGGTGGTTTTTCTGCTATGGAATATTATTGGTTGGTCACAGTGGAGTCACACACGGAGTTACAATCAGCTGAATATTAGCCTGGGTCTTGGTGTCTTAGTCTTGTATGGAAGAGTAATATGGAGACGCCAACGGAGGCCTCTCTCCACCCTGTCTCCCATTTTCCAGCAGGGTAGTCTAGTGTTTATTACTGTGGCCAGTGGTCAGAGTTCCAAGAGAGAGTGTGCAAAGAAGCTTGAGGCTTAGACTATGAATTCATATTGTCCATTCTACCACACTCTGCCCAAAGCAAGTCACAATTCATGCCCAAATTAAGGGGATGAGAAATTGATGGAACATCACTAGAAGATGGGAATAATATGTGATCATTTCTGTCTACCACATTTATTTCTTGATAAGATTAATTAGGACAGAGAAGAAAAAAAATTGTTAAGGGGGAATATATAGTCACAAATATATAGTTGGCTAACATTTATATCATCTATTTGAAGAATTTAAACTTATTCCTTGAAGATTTATGGATTGGAGGATCTAGGGGAAAAGAAAATGGATAAAATGTAGGAGAGCGAGACAAATACAACTACAAAAAAGAGTTTTTATAGCTATCTTGAGGTAGAGGATGGGTAAGAAGAACACTAGAAGTAAAAGAGAGGAGACATTTTTAGCTAAAACTAAATTTATTTTTTTTCCATTTCAACTTTGCCTTGACCAGAATTTGGTACATTAAAAGGTGGAATAAAAATCTTTGACTCGTCTTTCACATTTTATTCTTGGAAGCTATTCGTATACAATACAAATAAAAGCCACTAAACATCCTTCCTCTGTTTTGGCTTTTATAAATATTTTTATTTCTGGTTTTCAGAAAAGTTTGAAAGAAATTTGCAAAACTTAAATAGCCCTTTCCCATCTATTTAGGGTATGTTAGATGTCAACTTTCTTCCCTGTTTTGCAAAATCTCACAGGAAGAGAATGGATAAAGGAACTAATGAGACACATCTGTTTATTCTTAGGGCTCTTATAGTCTCTCTTACACTATGATATTCAATTTGTAGCATGATCTAAAAAGGAGGAAACTGAAAATTTATTCTCTGTAATTCATATTGTAATAAACTATGAGAAGTATATATACGTTGGTTGCTTTACGGAAAACAATGGTAGACTAGTCTTTCAGTGACTGCAGATTTTTCTAGAAGATAGGGCCAGAGGCATTGGCTTCAATGCTTAGAATGCATCAGGTCGGAGCACCTGGGTGGCTCAGTCAGTTAAGTGTCCAACTTCAGCTCAGGTCATGATCTCACCACGGTTCATGAGTTTGAACCCCGTGTCAGGCTCTGTGCTGAGACTTCAGAGCCTGGAACCTGCTTCTGATTCTTTGTCTCCCTCTCTGTCTGCCCCTCCCCTGCTTGCACTAGGCCTCTGTCTCTCTCTCAAAAGTAAATAAACATTAATAAAATAAATAAAATAATGCATCAGGTATTAATATTGAGGTTTAGAGAGATCAACTTTCCAAATTCCATGGTTATCGTGGGTCCAAGTTTCCAATTTTACTCCCCTTCAACGATGCCTCTCGAATAGGTCATCTACCTCCACATGAATCTTTTAAATTAATTTCACTAACTGTACTGCTATGTTTCATACTCCCATTGAGTTCAAGAAAGAGCAAACTGTGACTAAATGTGTGAGTAAGGGGAGTACAGGTAGGAGAAGACGGCTTTTGTTTGCTCAAGGCATTATACCAAAAAGATCATAAACTGGGTGGCTTATGGACAACAAACATTTCTTCCTCACAATTCTGGAATCTAGAAGTTCCAAGAGTAAGGCACTGGCAGATTGGTGTCTGGTGAGGGCCCACTTACGGTTCACAGGCAACCATCATGTCACTGTATCCTCATTTGGCAGAAGAAAGAAAGCTCTCTGAAGTTCTTTTATAAGGCCACTAATCCCAATCATTAGGCCTTAACCCTCATGACTTAATCACTTCCCACTTTTTAATATCATCTCCATGAGGTTAGGATTTCAACCTGTGTATTTCAGTGGGACATGAACATTCAGGCCATGACAGAGATGTTAAAGGAACATGAAAAAAAAAAGGCATTTTAGACATTTGACGAACTTTGGGGCTTACTCTGAGTGAGATAGGAAACCACTTGAGAATTTTAAGCAGAAAAGTTACATGATGTGATTTATATTAAAAAGAAAAATCATGGGGCGCCTGGGTGGCTCAGTCGGTTAAGCATCTGACTTTCGGCTCAGGTCATGATCTCACAGTTTGTGGGTTCGAGCCCTGCATTGGGCTCTGTGCTGATGGCTCAGAGCCTGGAGCCTGTTTCAGATTCTGTGTCTCCCTCTCTGTCTCTGCCCCTCCCCCACTCATGCTCTGTCTCCCTCTGTCTCAAAAATAAACATCAAAAAAATAAAAAAATAAAAAATAAAAAGAAAAATCACCCTGGCTGCTTAGTGTGGATTAGGATGTGAAGGACGAGGTTGAAGCAGAGAGACCTGATAAGGAGTGAGGGACATTGTTGAGAAGGTTGATGTCTGATAAAGGTGACATAAAATGCTGTTTTGGACCAGTGTGAGGAGCAGGAACCACATTCTCAGTGAATCTCAGAAGAAGATCTGACAGGGTATGATGATTGATTTGACCTGAGACATGAGAGAAAGTCAACATTCAAGGCTTTTGTGTTGAGCAACTGGAAGAATAGAAGTTTCTTGTACTGAAATAAGGAAAACTCTGAGAAAAACAGTTTGTCAGGAAGGATGAGAATCTGGTTTTGGAGATAGTAAGTTTTAAAGTGGCTGTCAGACATCCAAGGCTTTGCCACCAATTCACTGCACCATCATAGACAAGGTAGGCAACCAGGAAAATCTGTTCTAGCATGGACCCCATGGGAGGAATCCAGCTCCAGGGCAAAAAGAACCATGTGTGGTTTTTCGGGACTGACCACGGACAAAGACTTTCTGTGGCAAGCCTCATGGGGGAAACTGCCATCCCACACCAGGCCAGGTACACAGATGTTGTCCTGCCATCTCTGGGGAGGTGCAGTCAATGAATCAGACACCTTTGGTTGGTCATGCACTTCACAGGAGAATATTCTTTTTCTTTTTTCTTTCCTTAAGTTCATTTCTTTATTTTGAGAGAGTGAGAGCATGAGTGCGTGTGCACAAGCAGGGGAAGGACAGAAAGAAAGGGGAAGAGAGAACCAAAGGCAAACTCTGTGTTGTCAACACAGAGCCCAACGCGAGATTCAATCTCACGAACCAAGAGATCACGACCTGAGCTGAAATCAAGCATCGGAGGCTTAATCTACTGAGCCCCGCAGGCACCCCGCACCGAGGAATATTCTTCGATCAAGTGACTTCACTCAACTTTTTATTCAAGACATTCTGCTTTCATCCCCTCCTCAAGCATCTTTGCCAAGACCTCCTTATGGGGAAAGGGAGAGGAAAACCTTGATTCTAACTTCTACCCCATTAAACGTCTGTAAAACTGGAGGAGCCTTTAGTTTGGGGCTGTCTCCGCAGTCATATAACCCCCCACGTCTGTGGGAATACACCTGGTTGTCAACCAGTGCGTTGTTCCACTTGGGAAAAAAATGGGGGTATCCGACACTTTTTTCCGGTTTAGCCTCTTGCTTACACTACAGTATGAAGTGATTAAATGCTTGACTGTGACTTTCCTTTTTGCTTCTTTTTAATCAGCTACTCTGACACCTGGGAGCTCTGCTCTCTCCAGCTCAGCCGAGCACCTGACAAATGTTACTGGCGAGGCTCAGCCATGTTTATCCATTCTAAAAGAAGCTCCAGAGTTTCCATACACAGCATTGCTATGCGTGCTAACCTTGGAGGGTGAGGAAGGAAGCAGGGTGATGATGAAGCGTGTCTCGAAATTGTACTGATATAGAGAAGACAGTGTTTTCAACTTAGACACTTACACTTTATGTTACAAATCAATACAAATTATAAATTATTCTCAAGATGCTTCCTCATACTTTTAAGAGCCCTTCAACTCTACTTCTGCACTGTGCACCAGCTGTGCCAATGAATCGTACGTCAATTTAGCAAATATTCATTAGACACCCGTCAAATGCCAGGGATGCAGTGGTTAGTAAGAGGCAAACTTCCTGTGAGGGGGGTAGACTGTCCTGATGAGGCAGACATTAAACAAATAATTACAAAAACCAATATGTAATTTTAAAAGAGTATGGAGTGTGAGGAAAGAATGTTACAGAAAAGATGAAACGTAGGTTTATGGTGAGGGGTAGGCAGCCCACGTGAGGAAGTGACATAATTTATTCTGAGACCTAGAGAGACAGTGGCTGGGGTGAGTGAGGTAAAAGGGTTGAGAGCTGTTTCAGTCTTGGGCACACAGAACTGGGGCAAGATGTGGTTCAGTGAGAGATACGCTATAAAAAATTAATTTGAAAAGGCTTGAAAAAGCTGAAGCAGTGTATGTGCCTGTTATTATTATTGATCATGACAATAATGATGTCTAAATGTGAGGAAAATTTATCTGTGGCTGAAAGTGTAAGTGGCAGAGAGGCTCAGAATGCAGCCACAGGACTATAACAAGTCATTCAGCGGTCTATCCCAGAACACACTGGTTCACTGCAAGGAGCCAGATAAAGAATAGCAAAGACGCCAAGATCTGGAAAAAGCAGGTAAGGCTGGTGGAAGATGCTGATGCCAGAGAGAAGCCCATTGTGGTGACCAAAGCTGCTACGCAGAGTGACAGATACCTGGGTGTCATCCACAGAGCTGAGTATGGTTGCAGAAGGCCTGGGACTAGAGATCCATAAAGCAATCAGGTGGCTTCAGAACTGTTGATCAACTTGTGACAAGGGTGCAGATCCACTAATCGCACATGCCTTCTGCTCACATCTTGGTGTCACCCATTCAGACTTCTGGGAGTTTATTTTCAACACTGTGATTCCATCCTTGACCTTAGGAATTGGCATTTCTTGATACTGCTCACTACTTTCCACTCCAGTCTTTAAGGGACCGGTTCTGGATGGATCTTCCTTCCTTCCTTCTGGATGTATTGCTTCCTTCCACTCTCCTACTTGTAAGGCACCATTTTGTCACAATCAACTTCTTTCTGTTCCCAAATACACTGCATTTTGTCTGAAGCCGAGAACATTGCACATCTTCTCTCTGCCATTAACAGTCTCCCCCCCCCCCGCCTTTTTTTTTTTTGCATCTGAACTTCTACTTGACTTTCATATGTCAACTTCCAAACTTCCTTTAGGAAGCCATTTCTGATCCCAAGTCTGGATGAAATACAACTTTTTTTAAGTTTATTTATTTATTTTGAGAGAAAGAGAATGAGAGAGAGAGAGAGAGAGAGAGAGAGGCAGCATGAGCAGAGGAGGGACAGAGAGAGTGGAAGAGAGAAGATAGATTTGATCTCATGAACTGCGAGATCGTGACCTGAGCTGAAATCAAGAGTGGAAAGGTTAACCAACAGAGCCAGCCAGGTACCCCGAAATACACCTGTTTTGTATGCCCATAGGAGTGTATGCAACCTGTATAAATTGTAATTACATTGATTAGGAATAGTATTTTAGACAAGTACTGAACAGTGGGGTGCTTTCAAAACACGTCTGCAAATCCTTTGACACTCTCATTAAGAGGTAGATTCGATATTCTCTTCCTTTGACCATTGAGGGCTGACTACAACGACTCACTTTTAGCCAGTGGAATATGTCATACATAACACTACATGAGCACTAGCTTTGCTTAAGGAAAGGTGATGTACCCCATGGTAGGCAGAATTCTGAAGTGGTCCCCCAAGTTTGCCCTAACCCAGAGGACATCAGATCCACCCTTAACTATGTTATGTTATGTGGGAAAAGAAATTTTTCAGATGTAATTAAGGGTACTTTATCATTTGACTTTGTGTTAATCGAAAGGGAGATTGGGTGAGCCTGAGTAATCACATGAAACAAAGTATGGACAATTATTGACCAGCAGAAAAGTATGAAAATCAAGGGGTTTGAAGTGATGGAAATTTGAAGGGAGGGGACTTTATTTTAGCTGCTGTGTTGTGAGGGTCTGTCAGAAGGCCTGTGAAAGACCTAGGGCAAGGAATAGTAGGTGGCCTCCAGGAATGAGTGTAGTCCCCATCAACAACCAGAAATTGGGGTTCGCAGTCCTACAGCCACAAAAGACTGAATTCTGCCAACAAAATGAACTTGAAGGCAGATTCTTTCTCAGTATCTCAAATGAGAATATAGTTGACCAGTAAGTTAAATTTGAGATCCAGAGTAGAGACCCACCTGAGGCTGCCCAGACAGTGCGATGTTAATATCAGAATAGTGATATATTAAAATATACAGTGGATATACATTTTACAGAATAGGGAGATAGTAAATGAGCATCGTTCTCAGTCAATAAACTTGGAGTAATTTGTTACACATCAATAGGAAACCAATCCTTCTTGAGTCTCCATTAAAAAAATCTGAATATCCCGAGACCACCATGCTGTGAGGAATCTCAGCACACTTGAAGAGGCCACATGTAGGTGGTCTAGCTGACAGTCTCAGCTGAGGTCCCAGATGACAGCCAGAATCAATTGTCAGACATGTGAGTGAAGACATCTAATGCTTCCAATCTCTGACACGGTGTCACATTGAGTCATTTAATCTTCCCAGCAGAGGATCAAGATGTTGTGGATCAGAATCAAGCCAACCCTGCTGTTTTTTGTCTATGATTTCCAGACCCACACAAGCCATGAGCAAAATATCATGGTCATTTTTAACTGCCAGATTTTGGCGTAATTTGGTATGCAACATTAGAGGCTAAATTCTGCCAGCAAATGCGTATTAAGTAACTTACAGCCTCTTCCATAAAGAATAAGGAACTTCATTGAATTCAAATTGTCAAGAGTGCACAGATAGGCAAGGTATGCAGCCCTGCCATGGGCTGTTTTGGTGTAAGTCCTACGGTTGTATTCCTGCAGCTCTACATCCGTAAGGCTGGGGAGTGAAAATGAGACACTTCGCTGGGATTACCCCAGAAGATTTTCAAAAGCCCCTTCCCCATACTGTTCTCTCTGAAAAAGCTGATCGCCTATGTGTTCTCTCAATACATGTTGCTCACACAGACCTACAAGTCCCAAGGCGGAACTTTGATCATATATGGCTCACTTGAAGCCAGGGCATCTGGACACTGTATGTTGTTTTAGTTGCCCTGTCTCTATATTATAGGAAGAGAAAGTACCAGTAAGAGTAGATGTTGAGTGAACTACCATATCCATAATGTCTGCCATAATATTTCCATTTATCCATTTCTTCACTCGAACTAAGTGCTAGAGGGAAGAGAAAAGGGTTGTGTTCATTTCTGTCTGTTCAATATCTAGTGGAGTAGCTGACACAGAGGTGGTGCTTGATGAATACAAATAAATAAATAGAGGGATTTTTCTTCCTCTTGAACAATAGCTCCCTGGCTGGTTTGGTGAAGCTCACTGAAACCACTTTGACTATGCCATGCTAACTAAAGCTGTTTGTGCACGGCACAATCCACCTTTGTTTTGCCTTTGTTTCCCCTGATGCTTACATGGCAGTCTCTTTCTGTCATTCATTTCTCAGCTGACATAGAATGTCCACAGATTACTGGCTCTAAATTGCTACCTACTTAATATCATGTCTTGTTTCTCTCTTTTATTGTCTCTTTGGTATATATTAACTTGAGATATTTTCTGATTGGTTGATTGGTTGACTTCAATTCGTGCTCTGATGTAAACAGCCTGAGAACAACTGCTGTGTCTATGGTTGAAATATACATGTCTATGTATGTCAGTGTCTGACATCCAGAATGGACATATTTCAGTTCTCCAACCTCCAATTCAATTATCTTCCATCAGCTCTGCCTTCTGGAGTTGAGTGACCTTTTAATTAAACTCTTCTGGATTGACTTTCCTGCCTTACTTCTGTGTGTTTTATGTTATTTCCCTTCTGGAACAAAAATATGTTTGGATCATTATAAAAGAACTGAAATCTTTCGGGGCCATCTCTGAAAACCGCCTTCCCACTGCCCACCCACCCAGCTATGATCTCTATTTGCCTTTGTCCATAGCATTTTGCAAAGAGGAAGGAAAGTGTTAGCAACAAATGAAGTAAACACAGGAAGGCAAAGCAGAAATGAGGATATGAAAATCCAGACAGAAAATGGGAAAAGATGCCTCATGGCTAAAGAGAAATGAAGTTATTAAAACCTAAAGAGAAATTCAGAAACAAAATGAAAGCCAATGCAACTTGAAGCAGGGGCACAGGGTGCCAGATTAGAGATCCAGAAACCCTCCTGGCAAAACTCAGGGACAGTCAAATGGACCAGTCAAACTTGGATGGATCTCTACTACAGGACTGGAAGCTGTCTGAATCATTTGAGTCTTAGGTTTACTGATGGTGAAAACGGATGTCTGCATGCTAGTAATCTGCTACATACCCTCTCTTCCTAGAGGACCAGGACAATGACATGGCCCCAGCTATGGGGAGAAAGGAAAAGAGTGGAGAAGCCAATGACCAGTCAGTGTTTTAAAACAGGTACAAGATAAAGGAATTGGAGAGAATCTTCTAGTAGTTCTCTTAGACATAGCATTATGACCTTGACTGTTGAGAGAGGAGAAAAGAGTGTTTTAAAATATTTAATTCCTCAATATCTAAATTAAATATTTCACAGATGATTTTGGAAAGAACTCTATGTAATACTTATTTTAACATTTAAAGATTCAATTTTGCCTGTAAAAAAATTAATTAATTAATATGTACACACACACACACACACAAAGCATCAGGGCACCTGGGTGCTTCAGTCAGTTAAGTGTCTGACTTTTGGCTTTGGCACAGGTTATGATCTCACAGTTCATGAGTTTGATCCCCATGTCAGGCTCTATGATGCAGAGCCTGCTTGGGATTCTCTCTCTCTCTGTCTCTCTGTCCCTCATCTCTCAAAATAAATAAATAAATAAATAAATAAATAAATAAATAAACAAATAAATAAATAAATAAACAAATAAATAAAAATAAAAAACTTCGCTTTGTAGATAATACCTCAACCTAAAATGCAATTCTAAATATAAAATTATAAAGTAAAACATATTCTTCTTTTCATAGCTTCTGTACAGAGACACTAGTAAGTTGAAATATGTTCTTTAAAAAATAAATTTCTGAGAAAAGAAATAGACTTTGAAAAAATTGTACAATCCTGCACATAGGAGCGGCATGCATCAATTAATATTAAATTTTGTTTAACCATAATGTTATAGCATATGTGGTTGTTTAATATTATACATCTATAAAAGAAAATATTTGTTGTTTAATTAAAAATGTATGTACTTACATTTCCAACATTGTTCAATACAATGCAAAGCAATTGTTCCAAGCAATCTGGTTTTGTGCTTAACTAAAGAACAATTGCAATTAAGTGACTATATTTAAATTTTACTTCTTAGAGTGCTTCAAATATTCACCTTTATAAACATTTATCTAAACTATAGAACAGATAGCAACAATATCTACTTACAACCACTGTTGTGAGGATTAAATGACTTTATATATGTGAAGGGCTTTGAAGATGCTTAATGCCTAACATCCATGAATACTATTTTTAATTAATTTTTTTTAAATTTTTTGTATATATGTATGTATGCATTTATTTATTTATTTTGAGAGAGAGAGGGGAGAGGCAGAGAGAGAATTTCCAACAGGCTCTGAGCTGTCAGTGCAGAGCCTGACATGGGGCTTGATCCCAGAAACCAGGAGACCATGACCTGAGCTTAGACCAAGAATCAGCTGCTTAACCAATTGAACCGTCCAGGTTCCTCAATACCAGCTACTATTACTATCACTGTCATTGCTATTATTTATATTAATGTTATTACTAATAGTATAATAATGGACTAGTTTATAAGAGACAGTAGATGAATTTGGGTGACCACTCCCTACCAAAGCTTAGGATACTACTTAGTATAGTATCAGAAGGTATGTGTCTTTTCTGTTGCTGTTATCTTTTGTTACTATTCAGCACTCAGTGGAATTTATGTAGGGAGTAGTCACCCAAGCCTCTGTGTCTACTGGAAAATAAGGCACCAATCACACTCCATTATGTGGTCAGAAGTAAATTTGAGCAAATTTGCTGCAGTTCGTTTATCAGAGTCCTGAAAATTCTAGAGATCAAATGCGTAAAATTGGGCAAAAGTTTGTTTCTTTTAGGAAATAGGAAATGATCACTAACTAAAGTCTGAGTTCAGAAATAGAAACAAAGTTGAAATGACATGTATTGGAACAAATAGATCCGGAGTGAAGCATTTGGCTTCATAAATTGGCAGTAAACTGATAATTAATATTTGGGATTGTGTCTTATCATAATCTGAGCCATCCTTTTAGAAATAATTCTTCAACTGATATGAATTCTTCAACTGAAATTGAAGAATACACTAGAATAGTGAACCTAATTGGAGAATATGGCAAAGTGTATCCTGAATCATGAAGAGCTGAGCTTCTGATAACACTAGGAATAGAAAGAGTTTGATCTCAGAATAGGAAGACGATAATGGAATCAGGGAGTTGGAGTGGCATCCGTTGTATAGGGGTTTGGATGTTTCATTCAGAGACACAATAAATAAAACCTTTTCCCCATCTTCTCCATCCATCAAAATCTTTCTGCAGTGTAAATATCAAATCCAGTAGTGATCATTCCTTTATTTAGTAAACAACTCTAAGGCATCTCCCACTCTGTATAACTGACTTATTAGTGGAGTTAATCACAGTATTTTTCTGTTAATAGCTATGAGTGGATGCTGACTCATTGAATGAGACAATGAAGTGATGCATCAAATGAGCACAATTAGTTTCCTCACACATACCTTTAATACTTTATTTACGTTAGCCTTAATATTTTATTTATTTTTATTTAATATTAATTAATATTTATTAATGCCCCATTTAATACCTCCACCTTATACTCATAGATACTTAAACAAAGACATGATGGATCATTGCAGGACATGATACAAGTCAACCAAAGGCCTCAGAAACCTTGAAAATTTTTCTGTCATCTCTAATAAGATCAGCAATCTTTTCACAACGTTCATATAAACTTTGTTGTAAATAGGCTAGACCTTACTATGATTTGAGAATGCAATGAGATGGAAACCAAGATTCATAGAATGAGACCAATTAAAGTCTACATTCTGCTGATTAAAATGGTAGTAGCCATTGTCTCTAGTCTCTCTGCCTGAAGGTAGACAATTCAGCCAGTTAGAAAACTAAGGAACACACCTCATGTAAGATGAACTTACTCTAAGTGATCATACTCTTAAATCAAAGGTAACTGTGTAATTGTCCCAACTTTAAGTATACTGAGAAAGACATTACTTTTAAGAGTTAGCGTTACATACAATAATAAATACCACGGCAATGTAAATCTAATTTCTGTAATAATAAAATATTCACTGAGTATCAGTGGGTAGTGGGTAGTAAGCTCCTCAATCTATCTATAGACACATGAAGTTACACATAAAAAAATCACCTTCCAGTAGATTATAAAATACTCCATAAATACCTTTCATTTTGTAGATGTGCTTGCATGCTATTGTTAGATGGGGACACTAGCCTCTACCGTATATTATTTAAAATAATACTTGCAGCATATTATGCGGTTTGTTCCCTGTAATAAAAGAAAAGCATTAAATGGTGGTGTGAAGTTGGCTTCAGGTACAGCATGGGCTCTCTGAAGAGTCGTCTACAATACAAAGTTTAATAGACTAAGCGTACTTCTTTCAAAACAGTTAGCCAGCTAAATGTATGACCTGAAATTCAGATTCAGCCTTGCAAGAAACCTCATGCTTAAGTCATAGAACCTTAAATCCCAGGACACAGTTGTTGGCCCAGGAATGAGCTCAAGATTGGAAAGATATTTTACCTGGGACTTTTTAACTAGACTTAACAAAAAAACCAGTGATTCACTTCCGGTGGCTCTGCTCTGAAAATTACATTTCCTGAGCATTGATTTCCATGTGTCTTCCATGTAGAGGAAGTTAATGTCAAATAGAGGAAAATAAAGCTGGCACAGAAAACTTTTCAAAAGTAACTAATGGAAA
Source organism: Prionailurus bengalensis (assembly GCF_016509475.1). Lineage (NCBI taxonomy): Eukaryota > Metazoa > Chordata > Mammalia > Carnivora > Felidae > Prionailurus > Prionailurus bengalensis. The sequence goes on along the minus strand of NC_057344.1, from coordinate 182,668,304 downwards.
AATGTCGGCCCACATTCAGGTCCTCGGTTTTAGTTTGCCATGTTATCCAGGCACAGGCCTGTTGTTGTTTTGCTTATTTCTGATAAACCATGATTCCTCCAATAAACATTCTGTTTGTCCAGCTTGTATAAGCTAGATTCATTCCTTTTCAAGCCATAGATTCTTCTCTGTTCAATTAATTAAAAAGATATTTTTATATTCAATAATATTTAATAAGTACCAGTTACATATTGGGGATTCAGTTAGATATTGGGGATTCAGACTTGAAAAAAAAATACTTTAGATAGCTTCATAGAATGTACATTCCAGAGAAGAATAGGATGTTAAATAATGAGTTAATTATTACATCACAATTTTTATGGGTGCTGTGAAAGAGAAAAAAACACTGGTTTCTAAGAATGCCTCCCTTCTGGGGAGGCAGCGAGGTTTCCTTGAGCTAGTGATGCTTAAGCAGAGTTTGATTTTATTCAATGGAACAGTGAAACTCTTTAGGCCAATTGGTTTACTATATTTCAGAATACTGACTGCGAAGAGGTTAAGAGGAAGTGTCTACTCTTCACTATCACTTACTCTGAAATTTGTGAAGTCACCTCTAGCTTCGTGAGATACATTTCTCAGCCTGGAAAGTAAGGAAAATCCAATCTTCCATCTGCTGATAAAATCTGATTACAGTTTCCAGTGTGCTTTTGAAATCAATAGAGATATTTAGAGTAAAATAATCACTTTTATGAGATTATGAGTCACTTTAGAGAAAGAACGGGTGTTTTCTTCATAATATCCCCAAAGTGATGCACATGGCTTAACATGTTTGAAGAGAAGCCACATTCAAGGTTGTAGAGGATCGGATGAGAGTCTTCAATTAAATAAGCATATGCTAGGTTCATTGTTCCAGTTTAAAGTTTTCTCCTAAGACACACAAGTAAGAACTTTACATAGTGTCCAATAATTTCTTCTCACATATTCTGTTATTTACAAAGATGAGGTAAAAATAATTTGACAATGATTGTTCAAAGTCATTGTTATTATTTGCATTCCAGGATCCCAGGCCACCACCGACTGAACCTGTATAATACCTTTCGAGTTCTAGTAGTCTTGTTTAATTTCATCTCTTTTTTTCCTTCCCTCCCTCCCTCATTCCTTCTTTGCTTTGTTTTTTTTTTTTCTCTGCCCTCCTTCATACTCTTCTTTCCTTTCACTTTTCTTTCTTCTTTCAACAAATATTTACTGAATGCCTACGTTTTGCAAGAACAAAATTTTAATGACATTATAAATAATGACCAGAGAATTAGGGATTTGCAGCCCATTGGAGGAGATAGATATTAATAAATTAATTGCAAATCTAAACATTCAAGTATATATGTATTTAAAATGCAGGAACGTGGTTTTATGGAACAAATGTCTGTGTCTCCCTAAAATTCATATGTTGAAGCTCTGGCATCCAGTGTAACAGTAATTGAAGGTGGGGGTCTTTGAGAGGTAGTTTAGAAGAAGTGAAGGTGGGGCCTCTATGATGGCATTAGTGTAGTTACACCAAAAAAGAGAGAGACCAGAGCTCACTCTATTTTAACAATGAGATGACAGTGAGAAGTCGACCATATGTAAACCAGGAAGAAGGCTCTCGCCAGGAGCCAAACACTCCGGTCCTTGGTCTTGAACTTTCTAGACTTCAACACAATGATAAATAAATATCTGTTGCTTAAGCAACCCAGTCTGTGGTATGTTGTTACAGCACTTCAAGATGACTAATTCACATGGTGTTAAATATACATGTTTATAACTAGACTATTCTCTAGTTTCGAAGTTCTTACTTTATGGTCGCAGAAAATATAGTCCTTGTAATTCACAAACCTGGTCCCTCCTGACTCTGCCAGTTCATAAATGGTTTGTTTGTCTTTTTTTTCCTTCTCATTTCTCTATTTTGCCAGAAAAAAATCCTGTTTCATTCTGCTGCATTTGGAAATATGCCTGTACCACTATTCATGGGAAATGATCCTTGCTAGAACCTGTAAAGTGTGCAACCTTTGTCTTCTTCGTTCCCATACTGAAATGTCCATAGCCTTGGGGAGTGGAAGAAAAAAAAAAAAAAAAAAAGAAATGTTAGAGAGGGAGAGAGCCAAAGCATAAGAGACTCTTAAAAACTGAGAACAAACTGAGGGTAGATGGGGGGTGGGAGAAGGGGAGGGTGGGTGATGGGTATTGAGGAGGGCACCTTTTGGGATGAGCACTGGGTGTTGTATGGAAACCAATTTGACAATAAATTTCATATTTAAAAAAATGTCATAGCCTTATCTTCTATTCTGGTCCATGGGATACCTTTGCAACTGCTCTTAAAATTTCAGACAACCTCTTTACCTCCCTTACCAGAGGGAACCTAAAATATTTATTTGCATTGACCTGGAACACTATACATTTGAGAGGTCAAAGTAGAAAGAGAATAACAAACCATTTCACTTCCTCAGTTCTTAGATCTGCCCTGAGCCATTTCTCCTTTACTCAGATCAACACATATAAGGAATTCCATGGTGCTGCCTTACCCAAAAGTTGCAAAGAAAAATGTGATTAATGTGTTTATCCTGCTCTTTGATTTCTAAATCTTAGGGCTATTCTTTCATCATTACTGTAGTCTTCATCATTCAAGCTTTGGCCCTGGAGACAGTCAATGTATATGCCTTCATCAGTGATCCACACAAATGAATTCACAATTCCACTATCCCCAACACACTGTAAGATATATTTAGAGTACAAAACTGCTCTTATATCAATTCTCATTCTTTCCAATACTATTGATTCTCTTCTTAGGAGATAATTTTTTTATTCGTGTATTTAATGCTTATTACCAAAATGCCAACCTTTGAAATACAGTCCTTTTGTTGTTCACAAACGTGTGGCATTTTTTCAATTCAATATCATGTGACTGTCAAGATGTGTCTTTTACGATGACTGTCAATAGATTAATTTGCAACTAAAAGAAATAATATGGACAGAGAAAGACAAAAAAAACATATAATTTCACTTACATATGGAATCTAACAAATTAAAACTAACCAAGAGACAGAAACACACCCTTAAATACAGAGAACAAACTGGTGGTTGCCGGAAGAAAAGAGAGTGGAGGGATGGGCAAAGTGGATGAAGAAGAGTGGGAGATACCGGGTTCCAATTATGGAATGAATAAATCAGGGGGATAAAAGGTACAGCACAGAGAATATGTCAATGGTATTGTAATAGAATTATGTGGTGACAGATGGTAATTATACTTGTGGTGAACATGACATATAGAGTTGTCCAATCACTGAGTTGTATACCTGAAATTAATGTAACATGTGTATTAGTTGTATTTCAATAAAAAAAAAAAACTAAACTAAATTAAAAGCAAAAAAAATATTTTTTTAAGTTATACACACTTTAACAATGAGGACACAGCATATAGAAAGGTTTCTGCCGTTGGAAAGAAGAGGTTTGGGTGAAATTGTAAGACAAGAGACAAAGTAAGCTTCAGGATACATCTGTAATAATCCTTTCTGATGATGCTTGTAAAAAGGTGGCTACAGTGAGTGGATCAATTGCATACATAAAGGACAGTAAATGAGTTCTCTGCTTCTCTACATGAATAGCATTTGTGCTTAAACTTGAAACAAGGAGCAGAAATTACCTATAATACCCAGAGAGGTAGGGTTTGGGGAAGGTAAGATATTTAGAAAATATCAGATCAAGGCATGATAAAAAAGGAAAGATTTTTATATTCAAGGAACCAGGAAAGAGTATGGTCAGAACACAAAAAATAAGGGGTCAACTACTACAGATGATACACCAAGATGGTACCAGGCTTGAACTTGGGGAAAATGCTAAATGATTTAGATTTAATCCTAAAGACAACGGTAATCCAGGGAATACTTTTCAATAGGTTCAAATGACATAATTTCTATTATAAAATCATGTGACCACCACAATGATGAAGCTGTACTCCTAGAACCACAGTAAGATGGGCCGTTTTCTTCATGTAAAGGTGCCCTTTAGATGACATGCTTTAATTTCATGCTCTGACCCACCTTCAAACCAATTATTTCTTTTTGATTTTTTTTCAATTTTTAACATTTATTCAGTTTTGAGAGACAGAGCATGAGCAGGAGAGGGGCAGAGATAGAGGGAGACACAGAATCTGAAGCAGGCTCCAGGCTCTGAGCCATCAGCGCAGAGTCCGACCGCGGGGCTTGAACTCACGAATTGTGAGATCACGACCTGAGTCGAGGTCGGCAGCTTAACCAACTGAGCCACCCAGACATCCCCAGTTACTTCCTTATAATGTTAGTGAAGAGACAAATCTTTATAGATTTGTGTAACATCTGTAATAGTCCCTATGTCAGATGGTCACTTTTAATTAACAATATTTGAGGCACGATATTTGAGACAACATTCCATTATGCAGGTGTGATAAAAAGATAAAGATTTCCTTTGTACACTCTGTATATGGGTACTCCTTTCTGAGGTCTCCAATCCTTATATAATGCCTACCTTGGCTATTTCCACCTGTAGTTTTATTCCCCCTTGCTGCATCTGCTAAACCAGAGCAAGCTCATTAAATTGTGCATGTGTATGTGTGTGTTTGTGCACATGTAGGTGTTTTCTTTAGAAAGACTTACGGAAGCATAGAAGGTAAAAAAAAAAAAAAACTTGGAATGATATCATAGATAGGAGCAAAGGATGAAATACTGTTATGTCACCTTTTCTGATTGGTACTATAGAAAAAATTGCAAATCTGGATAATCCTAAATGAGGTAGAGAACTGATACGGTTCCTCATGAATAGGAAAATATAGTTTCTTTTTTTTTTTTGTAATTTTTTTTTCAACGTTTATTTATTTTTGGGACAGAGAGAGACAGAGCATGAACAGGGGAGGGGCAGAGAGAGAGGGAGACACAGAATCGGAAGCAGGCTCCAGGCTCCGAGCCATCAGCCCAGAGCCTGACGCAGGGCTCGAACTCACGGACCACGAGATCGTGACCTGGCTGAAGTCGGACGTTTAACCGACTGCGCCACCCAGGCGCCCCGGAAAATATAGTGTCTAAAGTACAGGCATGTAGGCATATTTTATTTTTTCATGAGAGGAATTTTAGGGAAATTCTACTCTGTCTAGATGAATTAATTTTTATGATCATAAAACATCCTAACGTATTTAAAGGGATTACTGCCCATTGGCATTAATAAATTATAAACTAAAATTAAGTGTCCATTGGGGAGACATTTAGAACTTGGATGCTAAACTTTAACTTATGGTATGGAAAAAGTCAAATGATACATTAATTAAATTAATATCTGGGCCTGCACTAGGAGGAAGGAGCAGAGGAGAAATTAAAGATATTAACATAAATGTTAGAGCTGAAGCTCAGCATGAAAGGTGTGATTTTTGCCAAATTAAAAAGAATTAGCTGTTAAGGCAGAGATAATAGTATAACAAAATGCATGATCAAAGTCTAACTTTAGGGGCTAACTTTCTTTAATTTAGTTTTATATCTGCAATATAATATAAACTTTAAACAATTCAAAAAAGATAATATTTAAAGAAATAATTATATCCTCAAATATGGAGCTTTAGATCTTGCATGATTTTAAGAGCATGATATGGAAGTGTTTATTTTAATCCTTTGGTAAATCACATGTAGGGTTAAGTAAAATTAAATTTTATTATTGATATAAACTTCTGTGAATTTTTTCCAGTTTACGAAAAGACAGGTTTAACATATACCTGGTGTCATTTTAGAGATTCAAAATCGTATACTGAGCTTGTCTGCCCCCACCATGGATATACTTTAGATAACAATAAACCATATTAACATTTATTTTTTAGCTTAAAGCAAGCAGGTGAAATTCACTTTTGGTAGCGATGTGAAATTAACATGTAATTCAGCGGAATGAATTCCCAAAGAAAAACATGGACAATGTTACAATGTGCTCAGAGATGGCTTTTTAAAAAGGAGTAAAGAAGTCTTTCCCAAACAATTTCTCCACTTCAGATCAATGTGGCAAATGTTTTAGAAGTTGACTGGTATCACTTATAAACCTGGTTAATTCTCAAAATAAAGAGTATTTATTACCAGAAAAGATATACGCCAATGAACTAATTATAATCATAGTTCAACATAATTTTCTTCATTTAAAATATTGTTAATTCTTGGGGTGCCTGGGTGGCTCAGTTGGTTGAGCATCTGACTTCAGCTCAGGTAATGATCTCATAGTTTGTGGGTTTTGAGCCCCGCATCGGGCTCTGTGCTGACAGTTCTGTCTGGAGGCTGCTTTGGGTTCTGTGTCTCTCTCCTCTGTCCCTCCCCCGCTCGCAATCTCTCTCTCAAAAATAGATGAATAAACATCAAAAGTAAGTTTTACATATTGTTAATATTTTAGACAAGCTAAGAGGATACCATTTCAAAACACAAAATAACAACAACAAAAGAAACAAAGGGTTCTGAATATTTGAATGTGGGCATCAGAACTCATTCTTTACATTACATGATTGCAAAATATCTTTCTAAGAATTCTTACAGTCTGTTTACAGTATATCTGCATAATTTTTAATATAAAAACATCTGCTACTTTATTCAATTCACTTAAACAATTATCTTATTTATTTTACTGTTATTTTAATATTAGTGTGTCTAATATAAGCTGGCTGAAGAATATGGAACGATAGAATTTGCTTTCAAATAGACTTTACCTCAACAAACATTTTAATTATATTGAATTTTATTAGAGTAGCAAATAAAACATGCAAGAATAAATAAACAACAGTAAATCTGATCTAAATTTAATAGTATTTATATTCATGTCAACAATAACATCCCACAATGTGAAATGTTCTGAGATGAGAATGTTGATAGATTATATTTGGAAAACTGTAAACAAATTATTTTTGCCTCTGTGTGTGTGTATAAGTATTATTTAAAATACCATTATTATTTTATAATATTTTATACGTTTACATAGGCTGTATTCATGGAGATTCTTGAGTTCTGAAAATAAAAATATTTGTAAAGTTATGTCAAATATTTACTGTGTTTTTATAAACACATGGGGAATTTAAATGGCTTTGAAAGTATTCAAAACTTTGACTTTTAAGTCAAATATGAAAATAGATTTCTCCTCAGTTCCACATCTAGTATACATATACACATGCTGTAAAATACTGTTTTTTTCTTGTCGTATAGATTAAATTTTAGTACATTTTAGAAACACAAAGATAGAGAGAAAATTTTTAAACTATTTCTACATTATACTATTCTTCAATATAAAATATATTAGATGAAAGTAGAATCATTGTGTTAAATATGGGCATTTTGTCCTAATATTGCATATTTGAGCCTGGGTGGCTCAGTCAGTTTAGCATCCAACTTTCAATTTCAGCTCAGGTCATGATCTCAAGGTTCATGAGTTCAAGCCCCCCATCAGGCTCCATGCTGTCCAGAGCCTGCTTGGGATTCTCTCTTTCCCTCTCTCTCTCTCTGTCTCTCCCCTATTCACTTGCTCTCTCTCTCTCTCTCTCTCTCTCTGTCTTTCAAAATAAATAAATTTAAAAAATAAAGGTGCAGAGAAATGATTTGGAGGAGAAAAGGATCACAGGTGCTGCAGAGGGGAAGGGTTCCTGATCATGGAGAGAGGAGAGAGAAAGAGACAGAGAGAAGCACAGGGCATCACACAGGCAAACCTTTCCCCAAAGCCATTGACTGGGAAAGCAGAAGGGACTGATTGTCATGAGTTTTTACAATTAACAGAGCTCAAAGACTGGATTTTTAGAGTTCCATGTTGTGGCTTGTGTAGACCCTGGAGGACACTTCAGTGCTCATGTGGTAAAGGAGGCAGGGGCATATGATGGCTTCTGAGGATCCCCAGAGAGGCACTGGGAGAAACAGTTCCTCATTCTTGGAGCACATCTGGGAGAGGTGGCATGGCCTCTTTGGGGACAAAAGAGCTGGTGGCACCACTGTGCTGCCCCATTTCTTAGAATAGGGATAGAGACACCTGCTAAAGGTAGCTAAGCTAGATGCTGGCTTTTTGCTGTGCTTTACTCCAAACTCCAAGATCCTGTACATTGGTGCAACTACCCTTTTGAGACACACCTGCACCAGCCCCAGCATGGTGACACCTTCCTCCAGAGGACCAGCGTCTATTCACACTACACCATTTCTCTGAAGATCGGAGCTTTAAAACTCAGCAGGCCTGTCTGGGATAAAGCACAGGTGCTCTGCTCTGTTGGGTGGGAAGACCGTCTGGACACAGATAGGGTGAAGGTAGGAATCTGATGGATGCCTGGGACACACGAAGGGAGGTGGTTCACTCTTCTCTGAGACCTTCTTGAACAGCAGCAGGTGCGAACTCCCCTCTCTGGGGAGGAGCAAGAAGGCTGGTGCTATTTTGCTTCCCCGCTCCTCAACATAAAATAACTTCTATAAGTAGCACATTGCCAACAGTGGTGACCTAAACAGCTTACACAAAGCCCAGTCCCCCTGCTGTCTGCAGATACTTCTTTACTATGGAAAGTGTGCCTGAGAACCAGCATAGTGGGCCCCTCCTCAGAGGGCCAGCACAAACCCTCCACACAAACGAAGTCTACTAAACCTAGAGTACTGCAAAGCTTCAGTTTAAGTGGAAGTAACATCAGGTCTCTTTTAACAAGCAGACCAGAGCACACCTAGTTAAAACTCACCACACTGTGGCCAAGTTCCAAATACTCTCCACTGCAGGTAAGGAGAAACTCTGCAGAGGGCTTACCTGAGGGAAAGAGTAGCCAAAACACAGCCGCAACATGCACACAGCATACACCAGAAACCCTTCCTGAAGCACCAGGCTGTCGGCAATATATGATCACTTCTTAATAAAGCCATTATTTTCAGGAGCAGGAAACACAACAGGCTTTCATAACACAGAGAAGAAGACAAATACTTGGACAAAATGCCAAGAAGAAAGAATTCATCCCAAAAGAAAGAACAAGAAAACGTCAGAGCCAGGCATCTAATTGAAAGAGATATAAGTAATTGGCCTGACCCAGAATTTAAAGCAACAATCATAAGGATACTAGCTAGGCTTTAAAAAGAAAACAAAACATAAGACACACAAAGGAGTCCCTTCACACAGAGATAAAAGACAAAAACTAGTCAGGTTGAAATTTAAAATGCCATAACCAAGATGCAAAAACAAATGGGTGTAATGCTACAAGAATGGAAGAAGCAAAAGAACAATTAAGTGATATAAAAGGTAAAATTGTGGAAAATAATGAAGTTGAAAAGAAGAGGGAAGAAAAATATTGGATCATGAATGTAGACTTAGCGAACTTGGTTACTATATAAAACATAATAATATTCACATCATAGGAATCTCAAAAGAAGAATGAAGGGAAAAAGAGGCAGAAGGTTTATTTGAACAAATTATAGCTGTAAATTTCCATAATTTGGAGAAGGAAAGAGATATCCAAATCCAGGAGCCACAGAGAACTTCCATCAAAGTCAACAAAACAGGTCAATGCATAGACATATTGTAGTAACATTTGTAAAATATAGAGACAAGGGAAAAAAATCCTAAAAGTGGAAAGAGAAGAGAAATCCCTAATTTACAAGGGAAGACAAATAAAGTTAGCACAAGATGTTTCCACAGAAGCTTGGCAAGCCAGAAGGGAGTGACATGATATATTCAATGCACTGAATGGGAAAAATATGCAGCCAAGGACACTTCATACAGTAAGGTTGTAATTTAGAATAAAAAGAGAGATAAAGATTTTCCCAAATAAAAACTAAAGGAGTTTGTGACCACTAAAACAGCCCTGCAAGAAATACTAAAGGGGATTCTTTGCATGGGAAAGAAAGACCGAGAGCAACAAAGACAAGTAAGGAACAGAGAAAACCTCTAGAAACCACGACTTAACAAGTAGTACATGGCACTAAATTCATATCTATGAATAATCACTCTGAATGTAAATGCTCCAATCAAAAGACATAGGGTGTCAGAATGGATAAAAACAAAACAAAACCAAAAAAAAAAAACCCACAAGACTCATCTATATGCTGCCTACAAGATTCTCATTTTAAACCTAAAAACTACTTTCACCATTGTTATTTAACATAGTACTGGAAGTCCTAGTATCAGCAATCAGACAACAAAAAGAAATAAAAGTTACCCCAATCAGCAAGAAACAAGTAAAACTTTCATATACACAGACAACATGATACTCTATGTAGAAAACCTGAAAGACCACCAAAAAATTTCTAGAAATGATACACAAATTCAGTAAAGTCTCAGGATACAAAATCAATGTACATGAATCTGTTGCATTTCTGTACACCAATAATGAAGCATCAGAAAGAGAAATCAAGGAATTGATCCCATTTACAATTGCACCAAAACCCATAAGACACCTAGGAATAAACCTATGCAAAAGCTGAAAGATCTGTACTCTGAAAAATATAGAATACTGATGAAAGAAATTGAAAAAGACACAAAGAAATGGAAATGATTACATGGTCATGGATTGAAAGAATAAATATTGTTAAAATGTCTCTACTACCCAAAGCAATCTATGTATGTAATGCAATCCATATCAAAATACCACCAGCATTTTTCACAGAGTTGGAACAAACAATCCTAAAATGCATATGGAAGCACAAAACAAACAAACAAACAAACAAACAAAAACACCAAATAGCCAAAGCAATCTTGAACATCTATATCAGTCAGAGAAAGACAAATACCATATGATTTTATTCATGTGTGGAATTTAAGAAGCAAAATAGATGAACATAGGGAAAAAAGACAGGGGGAGAAATCGTAAAACAGACTTAACTGTAGAAAACAAAATGAAGGTGCTGGAGAGTAGGTAGGCGAGGTGATGGGTATTAAGGAGGCACTTGTGATGCACACTGGATATTATATGTAAAGGATGAATCACTAAATTCAATTCCTGAAACTAAAATTACACTACATGTTAACTAAGTAGGATTTAAATAAAAACATAAAGCAAAAAAAGATGACATTTCATTACCTCTGTCATAGTGTCAGTGTAAAAGGCAAATCATTATGTTTGGCTGACACTCAAAGAGAATAAACTTTACAAAGGTGTGAATATCAAGAAGCAGGAATCTTTGAGGGCTACCCTCAAAATACCCAAACACAAGGAATGTATAAATATAATCTTGCTCCAAAACTTTTCCAAATTTCTGTGAGAAATCTTGATCCCCATGAGACATCTAGAAAACTCTCACAGTAGCAAACTTTAGCTGCATTCTTTGGCCAACTAAATGTCACATACCATATTCTTCTTCAAAGAATATGTTGATTTTTATATTAAATGGGGAAACTCATGCTCACAACCTGAAAAAGTAAAGAAAACTACAATGGTCGTTGCTTCTAAATTGATCCTATTCAATATTATAGAGTGCTACAAATCAAGAAATTCAGTTCAAATACAGTACAAATTCCATTCCTCAGCTGCATTTGTCTTGACTCCCAGAGATTTTTACCTTGCTTCCTTTTATCTGGCTTGTATACACAGTTCAGCTAAAAAGGAGAAAATAAAATATGTCACTATTAATTGTCCACATTCAAAGAAAACACTATAATGAAAATCCATATTTCTCATATGGAGAAGGTATCTTGAAAATCTAATGCATTTAATAATGCCTTGCACACTAATACATACAGGCAAGCCAGGCCAAAAATAAGAATGACTACTTAAAGAAGTTCCTTTAATACTTGTCCAACTACTGTTCGATGAATTCCTAGAAAATGCAGAAAGATGTGGAACATTATTCTTCCTGTGCTGAGTGATTCATTAATGTTCAACTACCTTGGATGATAATGGAACTATCCAAGCACATTATTGGAAAAATGTAGCCCTGGAGAGTTGAACAAATGTAATGCAGAGGATAATGTGTCCCAGGAGGGAATGTATGACCTACTCACTATATTAACTTTGTATTGTCTTTGCTTCTATGATTGGTTAAAAAAACCTATAAAAAATGGTTATTAATATTTTAAAGAAGTGTTGGAAAAGCTATTGCTCTTCGTTTATAAAGGAAACCAAGCAAACTACTGAAGACTGCATTTAAGAATCATTTTATGCTGGGATATTTACACCATGTACATTCTTTGGATGTGGAATATAATCACATTGGAATATGAACTATTGTTTAAAAGAATAAAGCTACTATTTACAGGGTGCTTTGGTGGCTCAGTCAGTTAAGCATCTGACTTCGACTCGGGTCATGATCTCACGGTTTGTGAGTTTGAGCCCTGCATCAGTCTGTGTGCTGATAGCTCAGAGCCTGGATCCTGCTTTGGATTCTGTATCTCCTTCTCTCTCTGCACCATTCCCACTCACACTCTCTCTCTCAAAAATAAACAAACATTAATTTGAAACAAAAGAAATAAAGGAAGAAACTGCTATTTAAAATAAGGTTTTTTTGCTTTAGTTGTGATGGTAAATCAATATGTAAGCAAATAATTACTGAACATTTACTATATTCCAAGTATAACTGGGTGGCATAAAAAAGGACAGTCTTCAAAGAGATTAGAAGTGCTTTAACACAAATGTGTACATTATTTTAACATATACAAATCAATTTCACCTATGAAAAAGATGAATTACTTTCTTGATATTTATTTTAAGTAATAAATTCAATACTATGCAGTTTATAACATGACATAACTGAAACAAAAATGAGTTCATTGCTTTATTCCTCTAAGAGAGTTTTTATAAAGCACACTCTTGATCCCATTTGAGTGTAAGATAGTGTTTCTCCACATGTCACTCATGGACATGGGTGATTGGAATCCCCTGGATAATGTGTTAAATATGCATAATCTGGTCACAAACTTTGCCATTCAGTAGCAAAGTCTCCAAGGGACAGCCAGAAAAATCTCCATTTTAATCAAGTCTCTATGTGATTATTACGCACAGTAGAGCACGAGAGCAACTTCCTTTCGCTGTGCCGATCAATACATGTTAGATAGAGATGAACTTTCATTTGTTAGACTAACAGTGAGGGCTTTAAAGAAATGGAAGATAAATAAGGGAAAACTGGAAAGTGGTAAATTGTGCTTCAAGGCATTATTTTTTGTTTATTAATGACAATGATTGAAAGTTTACTATGTGTCAGGCAGAGTACTGAGAACTTTACATGCAGTATCTAACTTAAATCTGTAAAACATCCCTGCTATGAAATAGGCATCTTGAATCTCCAATTAGCAAATGAAGAAACTGACACCAGGACAATGTATTGAACTAGGATCACAGTGATTAGAGGAGAGATTCAAAATCAGGTCCTTCTCACTTAAATTCTCTACTTCTATGGTACCTTGAAGAGAATAGTCTGCATGATTAAAGAAAGCTTCACTGGGAAATGCAACTCACTTCAGATTTGGTGTACAGAGAATCAGGGCTCACAATAGTCACTGAGGAATGACTGGAGTTTAAATAAGTATGATAAAGGAGAGTGAGCATTCCTGCTTTGACCAATGAGGTAAGTACATCTAAAAGTTGGATATGACTGAAATGCATGTGACACCAAACAGTGAGCTATAAAGAAGTAGGTAGCATTCCCTTCCTGGCTGAGTGAATGTTTCTTGGATGGTTCAAAGGTGAAAATTCATACCTCCAACAATATGAGGTGTGGGGGATAAGCTTAGGAATCCCCCGGGGTTGCACCAATGAGTTAACAAGGCATAAAGAAATACCAAGCCATAAAATGCTCACACCCAAGTTTAGGTAAACCAGATTGGCACCCCAAGAATAGGGAGGTGCAAAGGCACCCCAAAATAGAGAGGGAGTGCAGAGCCCCCAGAATAGAGAGAGAGGCAAAGGCCCCAAATAAGAACGGGTGCAAAGGTGCCCAATACATAGGTATATGAAATAAAAAAGATTAGATATTTAAGGTGGAAGCACCCCCAATTTACTACTATAGCAGGAAAGCTGCTTTCACAGGAGGATAAGGCCAGGTTAGGTAAATTGGTGAATTGGACTATGGACCCCTACGCTGCAGGAGAAGTAGACAAGAGTTGAGATGGTTAACACAACAAAAGGTGCCTTATTAACCTTGAGGTTATTTCCCCTATCTGTCTCATCTCCTAAGCTAGCTAAGATAAACAGACTTTTTACCTCATGTAGTCTGTAAACATCTACCCATCTGCCCAGCTTTGTTTTATATTGACCCAAACCCCAAACACTGTGCATCTTCAAAATCCCCCTTTCACCTCATGTCCCCAAGTTAATGTTCACAGTTTCTTTGTCTCTTTGTGCACATCCATTGCCGTGTTTGTAAGCCTTCTGATCTGAATAAATATGGGGCAAGGACCTTTATTCAGGGCTTTTGTCTTTTCCCGGACATTAGCCATCTCTCGCTTTTCATCCTGCATCCCACTCTCTTGCTAGACAAGAGAGAACTTTAGACTTAGAGTCTACAACAATGAGGAAGGGAACATTTTATTAATCTGGCTGTATTGGAGTAGATTCTTCCTTCTGCACATATTTATTGTTATATATGAAGCAGTTGTCCACTGTCTTCTTGAAGCTCTCTTCACTTTGCGGTTGAGAGATCTTGTTCAATTTGATTTCCTTTCATTGCTCTATTTTTTATCAGTCTCCCTGTCTCATTTCTCCTTCTGTGCTGATTTTTCAAATGTGGCTTTTGTTTGGCATGCTATCTAAATAGGACTCCAATGGTTTTAACTACAATCTCTGGCATGGGTTTCTTAAACTAGTGTCCACAATATTGTCTTTATGTAACTTAACAGTAACTCTTTGATGCCAGTAGCAATCTTGATTGCTATTTCTTTCTTGTTTTTGGCTGGCAGTGTCTCAATTGTGCTTAAATTTTAGCAAAGCTCTATATGAATCATCCTAAGTCCTCAATGAAAAGTCAATTCCTCTTCTAATATATTGATTTAATACTGGAGGGGCACTTGGGTGGCTCAATCGGTTAGGCGTCCGACTTCGGCTCAGGTCATGATCCCGCAGTCCGTGAGTTCCAGCCCCGCCTCGGGCTCTGTGCTGACAGTTCAGAGCCTGGAGCCTGCTTCAGATTCTGTGTCTCCCTCTCTCTCTGACCCTCCCCCGTTCATGTTCTGTCTCTCTCTGTCTCAAAAATAAATAACATTAATTTTTTTTTTAAAGAATGGATATATAGGGGTGCCTGGGTGGCTCAGTGGGTGAAGCATCCAACTTCAGCTCTGTCATGATCTCACCGTTTGTGAGTTTGAGCCCTGTGTCAGGCCCTGTTCTAACAGCTCAGAGCCTGGAGCCTGCTTTAGATTCTGTGTCTCCCTCTCTCTCAGCCCCTCCTTTGCTCTCTCTCTCTCTGTCAAAAATAAACATAAAAAAATGGAAAAATGTATATATAGACCAATCCTAACAAATATACATGAGATGAAGCAACCTGGAAGAGGGGAAGAATAGTTCTTAGGAAAGGTTTCTTCCCTGGTATAAGAGACTAACACAGAAAAATTACCATTTTTCTTTAGCTGGGCATTGTTGGGTCCAGATGCTATTCTGGGAAATGATTGCTTCCATCTTGTATCCATGAAGAAGATTAGTCCAAGTGCAAACTGACATGCCAAGGATGGAAGAGAAGAAAGACAAAAAGTAGTAACATCCATAGTGATATTTTGAATAACTGCATCACCAACCTTGGAACTTAAATGTTAAGTATAACAGTGATTTTTTTCTTATTATTTAAATTATTTTAATTTGGTCTTTTCTCTTTAGCCAAAGGCATCCTCGCCACTTCTACTGGAAAAAGAGATTGATACAAACTTGAAATTGTGAAATTCCATGCATGTTTCTGAAAATGAGTTTGTAGTTGTCATGAGACATTAAAATATGAACAGTAATAAATTTTTCAAAGGTACTGATTGACATATTGATGATTTTCAAATATGCACATTTTATATTATTTTCACTAACTCCACCCTTATTGCTCACTAATACAATCATTCTTTTGTTATCAAAGTTCTACTTTCTAGATGAAATCTGGTTATGTTATTTCACTGCTTAAATCTCTATCCCAATATCCTAAGGTGTTTGCCTTCAGGAGAGTAAAAAATGTCATATTGTCTACAATTTTAATTCTCCCATTTCTTTATAACAAGTTTATTAAATTACTCTAATCCTTCAAAAAATCAATAGGAAATGCACGCAAAGCTTCTTGAGTGATGAACTTGTCATGAATAAAGAAATAAGAAAATAGAGTAGAAAGGTGACCTGTCTGTACCACCTCAGCTTTTCAGCTTCTGTGGATGAAGCAGTATTCCACTGGGGGAAATGTCCAGGAATACCAAATGATGGTCACCACAGGATCCCCTGGAAAAACTGGGAGGATTGAAGATACTGAGAAGCAGAAGATTCTGAGCAGCAAGTGAGAATAGGAAAAATCAAGATGTAGTCTTTTTCAACTATGGTGTAAAGAAAGCTAGCACCAGACTGGCAGGGAAAAGGACAAGAAAAGCTAATGCATTATCTTTTGAAATTCAGATGATGAACTTATTTAAATCTCATTTCCTCAGAAAAATTCCTCAGAACAGTGACTGATTAAATGGAGAGAGAAAGGAAAAGACTATCTTTGATCTGCCTAAGGTACCATCTGTCTCCCCTTTCTTCAATGTTTGACTCTTTTACTGTATTACTGTGGAAAGGAGAGAATCCTTTTTCTTCAAGGTTCAGCATCTTCAATGTGTTGTGGTGGAGAGGGAAAAAAAGAGAGAGAGAGAAAAGGGATAAGTGTGTTGTTACTTTATAAACAAGGCCTGTGGTCCTCCTTCTACTGGTTGACACTGTTTCTCTGAATGATGTCCATCTAACACTTGTGGAAGGTGTTAGAACCCTGGGTGGTTTATGGGATGCTTGCCTTTCTACACTTCTCCACTGAAGGTTGTATAGATTCTCCTTATCCATACCCTGGTGCTATGTCTCCTCTCAGAGCCCAGAGCCTTTCACTACTAGAGATCTTGGCCCCATAGGCTTTTCTTTTTGTTAGGGTCAGAAGTTGGTGCCTTGGGGGTGGTCACCATCCATGTGAAAGAAGCCACACTCTCTCCTGTTTTCTGGTCCCCATTTGTGGAGACTGTATGACACTAGACACCTCTTTTTTCTTAAGTCCATGGTATACCTTATTTCTGAAAAACAGGAAAAAATAATTCCTCAACATTTTTTTAAAAAAACTTTCATTTAACAAAAACAAAACAAAATAAACAGTATTAACATTTTCAAGTTGGAGTTCATGTGAAACTCTGTGAAAACCAACCTCAGTGGGTTTTTTTATTCTTTTGCTATTTTTATTATTGCTCATTTGGTAGAAAATTATAATATAAAGAGAAGTAAAACATAAAAGTATAATTTTAAGTATTTAAAGTTTATTCCATGGAAGAAACACATGAAACATTGCCTATGAACCAAACTATGCACACCAATAGCTGTTTCTTTGGGCAAGACTTATCCTGGGAGCTTAAACTGTACATATAACCTGCATTCAAACATGAATAAACAGTGCCCAGGAATGTACTTGAACAAGGGAATAAGGAATGCCTGTTATTGAACTCACCCTAAATCAAGAGGGTTAGGAAAATGCAGGTGACCTGATAATAAAATCTTACTCGTTAGCGAAGTTGGCTGATTCTTGTATCTGTCCTTTTTATTGTATATATAAATTCTTCTGTATCTCTGTGGCTCCCGTGTAACTGTCTTTTTTCTTTTCAAAGGCCTGCATGTGAAACTCAACACCTTTTCAGTTTCTTCTGAAAAAACTATTAACCAAAACACTACTGAGTAATGTTTTCAGTAGGTTTTCTAACTGGGAAACAGAAACAGGGTATTTCTATTATAAATCTTGCAATCAACAAATAAAGAATTTACCCCGTTTTATTTTCCACAATCACACATTTCTTGATTCCTCATGCCTTTTCTCTCCCTCCTTTAATTTTCATCCAGAATTTTTGTAAGCACTTCATATTTTGAAATTCTTTACATATCTACCCATTTTTCATGCAGAGTAATTCAGCTTTCTCTTGGCCCTTACATACAAGAAAAATTAATAAAAGAATCATTCAGTTCATATTTCCCCCTACCTTGGAAGGACATCTATGTGTTTGTATGGGAGATATTATATAAATTCTTCCTCTGGAGTCATGACCTCTTGTTTGATTCATTAGACGTGAAGAGACACAAGTTTGTTGGGGGAGGTAAAATATTGGCTAAGAGCTACCTGCCAATTTGAATAATAAACTATATCACATCAGTGGCATAAACAGTATGTGTCCCACATAACATATAATGCAGAACATTGACCAAAAACTCTTCCCACATCCTGTCTTCAGGAAATGCTAAGGAGTTTGTTCACTCATGGTTCCCACTGGTGGACTTCATAAGAACTTGAAGAAGATAAATTAACACCATTCATGTTGTAGACAGAGGATGTGTCCTTGAACACGTGAGAGAGAAATCCTGTGAACTCCGCTGACAATCCAGGAGCACATAGGAAGGGCACAGTAGATCTTGCAGTACAAGGGCTCACTTATTATGAACACTATCCTGGCTAAACCCCTGGAAAAAAATTATGAAAAGTCATATACAGCACTTTGAGAATTCATGTATGGGACACAACTTCCAGAGATCCACCTGCCCTCATGTCCCATGGACTGCTTCTGCCATCCAGTTACACAAGCTTTCAGACCTTGCATATTCTCAAAACAAGTCAGTTTTATCATTAAAGTATTCTCCATGCTTTCTAAGTAATCTTGTTAGTTATGATGTACATACTTCTCAAATTATCTATTTAATGGCACATTGATCTATTTTTTATGAGATCAGGACTCTTTAGGAAAAATTTCTTTTCCCAATCTATAAAAATGTCATTGTCCTTAAATGTTTTTATGCTTTCTCATATATATTCTTTATTTCTTACTAGTATCATATAGTTAGATTTTTTTTTCAACGTTTATTTATTTTTGGGACAGAGAGAGACAGAGCATGAATGGCGGAGGGGCAGAGAGAGAGGGAGACACAGAATCGGAAACAGGCTCCAGGCTCTGAGCCATCAGCCCAGAGCCTGACGCGGGGCTCGAACTCACGGCCGAGAGATGGTGACCTGGCTGAAGTCGGACGCTTAACCGACTGCGCCACCCAGGCGCCCTAGTTAGATTTTTTAAAGGAAAATAAGTTCGTAAATGACAAGAATACAAGGCCTAGAAGCTATGCTGTAACACGGCAAAACAAGACTATGAAGACAGTTAAAAATATTTCTGAAACAAATTATGAAGCTGAAAGTCTATTTGATCAGATCGAAATAGAGTTTAATATAAAAACATGATTCTCCTTTGACTATATTAACAGTTATTAATTAAAAATACAAATAAGCTTTTATTGAGAGGGTATTGTGCATGCCGGTGATGGTTCTATCCAATCTTAGTTTTCATTTAACCTAATTACCTTGGACACATAAGTAATGAAAATTGTCAGTGAGTGAAACTTGCTGTTGTATACATGGATTTTAGAGTTATGCAAGCTGAATAAAACATCCAACTCCTTTATCTAATACAATTCTAAATTTGCACAAGTTACTCAAACTGCTGAAGCCACTGTCTCTTCTGCATATAAAGGGGATATATCAACTTACATGTTTGGGAAAAGGATTAGGTGAGAATTTATTTAGCAGAGTACTTGGCATTTAGTAGTGACTCAATGAATATTAATTTCCACTCTTACTCTACAAGGAAATGGACCATTCCATTTCCAGGGTAGACCCATATTAGATGCCAAACTAATTATATTAATAGGTAACCTTTGAACAAGTGCTTACTATGTGCCAATACTAAGCACTTCACATGTATTATCCCATGTATATATCAGAATAATACTGTAATGTAAGAAATATTATCCGCATTTAATAGATAATGAACCTGGGGCTTAGAGAAGTACTTGCCTAATGAGCACACTTCTGGTGTGAGAAATTGAAACTGTGGCTCAGTGAGTCTGATGTCAGAGCTCCTTCTTCTATATTTATGTTGATTTAATTCTTTAGGTTGGCCTATATGTGCATAAGTGTCTTTATTTTATTTTACTAAGGGAAGATTTTGAGTAAGTTTTCTTTAACAAAAAACTATGAACTATATGATTATCAATGAGCATTTCTGAAGTGTCTGCTTCCAGAATGCTTCCAAGTCATACTGATTTACTGCTTAAGAGGATTACTTTTCAGAATTAATAATGTTAACTACAGACCCTCATAGCTAGTGTCTTAGATCCAAAGTTTCTGGTTTAGATGGATTTTTATAATCTATAGATACAGTTAGATATAGATATATAGATACATCATTTTAGAAAAATTTTAAATGTTTCATTTTGGAATAATTTTGGATTTACAGAAAAATCACAGAGAGTAGGGACAACTCCTTGAACAAATTTCCCCTGATGTGAACATCTTACACGATCATCGTACAGTTTTCAAAACTAAGAAAACATTAGTTTATTAGCATTAACTAAGCTACTTCATTCAGATTTTACCAGTTTCCCCAGTAATTTCCTTTTACTGTCCCTGGAACCAAATCAGGATATCATGTGGCATTTCATTTCACATCTCCTTGTTTTCATCCTATCCATAACAGTTAAAAAGTCTTTCCAAGTATTTTGTGACCTTGTGAATTTTGAAGAACACTTACCATTTACTTTGAAGGATGTCCTTCAATTTCTCATAATTTGACTGACATTGTAGTTTTAGAGGCAAAAAATCAGGGTGAAGTGCTTTCTAACCACATTACAAAAGGGGTGTATGGCATTAATATGACTTCTTACCGATGATGTTAACCTGATTATTCTGTTATAGCAGTGTCTTTGGGTTTTCCACTATAAGTTACTACTTTTTTTTCCCTTTGCATAGTATATTCTTCGACATCAAGTCCTTAAGTCCAGCTCATACTTAAGAAGGAAATTAAATGTCACCTGCCAGAAGGCAGGGGAATACCCATTATTTAGAAATACTATATAAAGAAGATTTGTCCCTTCTTCTTTTCATTCATTCATTCATTCATTCAGGCATTTGTTTAAATCAATATATATATATATATATATATAGAGAGAGAGAGAGAGAGAGAGAGGTTTTATGCTTTGAGTTAGAATCCAATATGGCATCAGTTACTTTCTGCCTTTAATTTTTCCAGCTTTGAGCACCAGGAGGTTTTCAAATGGGTACCTTAAAAAAAAAAAAAAGCTTCTCTCTGATTTGTAGATATATATCTATACATATCTATAAAATTTCTTCCTGGATACCTGTAGCCTATACAGATTTTCTAACTTCTCTTACCAACTCAGCATTGTACTTCATAATTAACGATGTATAAACTGTTTTGTTTACTAATTATCTTGATCTACGAACTTTGCTTTGTTAAATACCATGTCGCTCAGTGATCCACTAGACAACAAATCTCTAGAAAATACTCCCTGTTGGATAATGATAATGTTGGATGCAGTGGAAACTGAAGGGGAAAAAATATATATATTTGCCTTCAAAGAACATGCAACCCATTTGAGGAAAAGAAAAGAAAAGAAAAAAAAGAAAAGAAAAGAAAAACCACTTCTGTAGCAATTGCACGAGACCTTAGTAAACAAAGAGCTAAGATTATGGAAGTGAGGAAAAGGGCAGCAAGACAAGGCTTCACAAGAATTAAAGCATGAATTACCCAATAAATACAATGTGCTACATCTAAGAATAAAGTGGTGAGAAGAAGATTAAGAAGTCATGTCAAAGGCGTGATAGTTTTGAGATCAAATGTACAGAGCATTATGATATAACTCCACAGGATCTGAGTCTAATAATAATAGGGTCCGGAAATGTCTCTGAAGTCATTTTTATGTAAGATATAGATGATTAATAGAAAAACCCACATTGCAACTTGTGTATATAGTCTTGGAAAGGACTCTCAGAACAGGAAATCAGAAAGAAAATTATTCTACATAATGTAGTATTTACTTACATTCTCAAATTAACTGTGAAAGATTTGTGGGTGGGAGTTTCTATGCATTATTACTTAATACAAAATTGTCTTACAGTAATCATTCCAATAGCATTTTATATGTATGCATGTATGGGCTTATGTGTGCATTTGTGTATGTGTACGTGTATCTCCTGTGTGCTTTCCCTGTTTGATTTCTTTGTAGATGATCATACACCTATTCTCTCATTATGCATTCATTTATTCTTCCAACAAAAATCTTCCAACAAAAAATCTCCAAGTGCTTTGTGGAAAGCAAGATTATAAAATGATCCCCAAAGACCCTCTCTCTTAAATAATCTCACTCCCTTGAGTGTAGGTAGAGACTAAATGTAATGAAGTATAACTCCTAAGGTTATGTTACATTCTATGGCAATAGGAATTTTGTAGATGGAATTAAAGACACTAATCAGTTGACTCTGAGTTAATTAAAAAGGGGATTATCCATGTGGGTTTGAACTACTCACATAGGCCTTATAAATCTGCATCTAAAGATAAGAGGAAATTGAAAAAAATAAAGTACAGGTTATATTTTATGCACTATTGATGATTTGAAGGTGGAGGGGTTACGTGGATAAGGATATAGTACCCATTTGGTGCTGTGAATAATCCTGACTGATGGCAAAAACATAAGTACCTCTATACTACAAACACAAGAAATTATATTCTTCCATCAAGAATGAGATTTACATTGAATTTTTCCCCAAAGCTTCCAGATGACAACACAAGCTGGTCAACACCTTGATTCCAGGCTTTTAATACCCTGAGCAGGGAACCCATCCATTCCATGCTGAACTTCTGACCTATTAACTGTGATTTAATGAATGAATTTTGTTTGAAGCCAAAAACTTTGTGGCAATTGTTATGCAACAATAAAAAACTAACACTTGTTTGAGGTGCCTGGGTGGCTCAGTCAGTTCAGTGTCAGACTCTTGATTTCAGCTCAGGTCATAAACTCCCGGTTTGTGAGATCAAGCTCCATGTCAGGCTCTGCACTGACAGCACAGAGCCTACTTGGGTTTCTTTCTCTCCCTCTCTCTGCCCCTCCCCTACTCTCTCTTTCTCTCTCAAAATAAATAAAATAAACTTAAAAAAAAACAACTAGCTAACACATGCTTATATGTGTCAAGCACTATTTTAGACTCTTGTAATGATAGTCAAGGTATGTTATATTATCTTTAAAAAAAACAACACAAATAAAACCTCAAAATCTTTATGGCTTAACACTACAAAAGTTTATGGGTGCCTAGGTGGCTCGGTTGGTTAAGCGGTCAACTTCGGCTCAAGTCATGATCTCATGGTTCCTGAGTTCGAGCTCTGTGTTGGGCTAGGTGCTGACAGCTCAGAGCCCGGAGACTGCTTCGGAGTTTGTGTCTCCTCTCTTTCTGCTTCTTCCCTGCTCCTGCTCTGTCTCTCCCTGTCTCTCCCAAAAATGAATAAATGTTAAAAACAAAAACAAAAACACTACAAAAATTTAGTTCTCAATTGTGAAAATGTCCCAGGCAACTTTCCAATGTTTAATGACTGAACTCTGGTTTCAGGCTTTGTTAATCTTGTGACTTCACCATCTTAACACCAACCTGTCTCCCGGATTACTGAAACAGGGTAAAGGAAACTGGCCTTCAACAACCAATAAATATTTCCCTTTGGAATGGATACACATCCCTTTCCACTACACCAATTGAATTCAACTAGTCACATGGCCATGCCTTGGTGTGTGGAAGTAAATATACACATTAAGGCAATAGGGAATATGTGAGCCCTAGAAGTCTGTACTATACTTGAGTGACCAAGAAACTTTTAAAACCAATGACAAAGACAGAATCCTTGTGTTCATGGAAATTATGTCCCAATACTTCAAGGGACTCATGTGCCTCTGAGGACTGAAGACTATTATTAGAATATTTTAACAAGAATAAACCAGAAAGTGACTGTTTAAGTTTGACCTCCAAATTAACGAAATTAACATTGTTAAAATATCAGCCAGTCTATATCTTAAGGTCCTTCTAATTTACTCCGGCCAAGATGGAAACAGGGAGGAAGGGAGAATCATCTTTCCCTCCTGTGGAATTGGGAGGAGTCAGGAGGGAGCTAAGGAGGTCAGAAGCCAATGCTCTCATATTTATCCCATTCTTGGTTTGAACATTCAGAAGACTGAAAACATACCTCTACACCTACACCCAGGATGGGGAATGAAGATTAAGATGTTTTAAGATACATCCATCACCCTTTTTCACAGACATTTTTTTTTTAAGTTTATGTATTTACTTTGAGAGAGACAGAGTCTCAGAGAGAGAGAAAGAACAACAGTAGGGTAGGGACAAAGAGAGAGAGGGAGAGAGATACAGAATCCCAAGCGGGATCCACGCTATTAGTGCAGAGCCTGGCATGCAGCTAGAATGCACCAACCACAAGATCATGACCTGAACCCAGATCAAGAGTCAGGCAGGTAACTAACTGAGCCACCCAGGGGCTTCCCACAGACATTTTTAAGTCTGTCTCAGGTAAATCCATGGGCAAATAACTTTATGGCATTAGACAAATTGTCCCCAGTAAAATAATTACTACTACTACTACCAGTAAAACAAAATAAATATGTAGAAAAAAAGGGAAGAGAAACAAATTTTTAGAACTATACCCTGGTTCAAAAGAGATAGTGGCCAAACAATTCTACAGATTTACTTTGGTTCTCTGCAATTATTGTTTCTACATTTTCAGAGATGATTGTGGACTATTTGATGCAGCTGCTTTTTACCTTTAATTTCTATGTTCCTCTGTGATTGTCAGTGCCTTAAAAAAAAATCAATGGATATATTCATATATCTAATGCTACCAGATAAGACACTGTAATTGTTAGAAATTTGATTTCCCTTGCTATTGTTAAGCTGTTTGTCAAAAAACAGATTTCCAATGTATATGAATTACTGTGATGCAGACACTTTGAATCAATCGTTTTAATACATCCTATGTAGTTAAGTCTAAGTCTTTAATTAGTTTTAATTTTATAAGTCCCAAAGAAATAATTCCTCATTTTTTATTATTCAATCACCTTCTAATTCAAAGGAAATATCATTGTATGTCATATTACAGTACAAAATTAATTATACTGCTTTAACAAAAGATAGTTTTTCATACTTTATCTTAAATAATTAAAGATTTGGAGTTAAGTAGAGATACTTTTATTTGTGATAGATTATATTGAACACATAAATGTCATCATATTTTTTGATAAACTTTACATAAACTATAGAGACGGTAATTATTAAAAATGTCAATTTTTATGCATTTAAAGTTTTACAAATTTATATTATGAGCCAACACCACCTATTTCCATGAGAAATTATACACAAAACTTCAGGTCTCCAAGGAAACCAGAATCAAAAAAGGAGGATAGCAAGCATCAGATGAAAAACTCACTATTATATAAAACAACAAATTAAGTGCTAAGTACATTTGAAAAGGACATATATTACAACAGAAAACAATCCATTTCTTCAACCATTTGTTGGCATGCATTATATGCCAGACTCCTTGGTAAGGTTTGGAAGTCAAGGATGAATGACAGCAGGCCTAAATTTGACTTCAGGAAGCTTATATGCCCAGGTGTGGGTGGGGTTCAGCACACTTTCATCCACTGGTCAAACAAATGTAAAGTGGTGACTTGGTTAAATTGTCTAAAGGAGATCATGGTCTAATTAGGGATCAGGAGGAGGATTCCTTGGGGGAAGTAACGTTTGGATAAAGAAGAAAAGGCATGAGGAATAGAGATTAGTCAAGGAAAGATGAAAAGAACATTCCAGGTAGAGGAAATATCATGTCCTTGAGTCCTGTGGCAAGAGGAGTGTAGTGGGTTCAGGAACTGAAAGAACTTTGTTGTAACTAAATACAGTAAATAGATTAAGAAAATATTTAAAATATGTTGATATCTGTGGAAACTCATCTGATTCTATCAAAAGCAACTTTTTAATCCAAAGTCAAGTGTCTAGAAGGAATAAAACATGTGAGTACTATTTATGTAGATATTAAGAGTATTTATTTTCTCTAGTTTTAGAGGATTGGGAGAAGCCCAAGTACTCCTGGGGCTAGCCATCTTCCTTCTGTATAGGGTCCCTAAGGAAGATAAAGGGCAATGATAAAAAGAAAGTAAAATTCTCTCTTTAAGTTGTACTCACTTCTGATATGTAAAAACCTAAGTGAAAAGCTTTCTGATAAACAAAAACAGATCACTGATTTATATGTGAACTCCTCCCACCAAAATTTAACCATCTGTTCTCTAGTCATCTTGGTCAGGAGACAAATCAGTAAAAGATTATAAATAAAGAGTATTAGAAAAGGAGATAATTAGTTTGCTGGACTTGGTGCCATATGTAAATGTGGTTGCGATTTCTATTTAGAGAATTTATTAATCTTGACATGTTGAAAACAAAAAAGCTGGGATTGTCTTTTACATTTTCCACTTACTGTTTCTTAGCATAAATGTTATACATAAGGCAAATGGAGAGAGTGTCACAACCCTGTGTGAAACGATAAACAGAAAGCCTACTCTTCAAGAAACATAGCCCGAGTTCAGTCCAGAATACCATCAATTGGATTAATATTCTCTCTTCCTGAGGAATAATGAGGAGTGGGCATGAGAACTTTAGTTCATCACCTTGAATGGGAGGCTATGGAACTTTGTGACTCTCAGTGCCACTGGCAAACACTGTAGATAGAATAAATAGAATATACATTTATAAGAAGCTTCAAAGTGGTTAAGTGTATACACAATGTTTTCACGGACAGAGATCAAAGAGATTAATATAGACATAAATATAGATATAGATGTCTATGTAAGGAATGCGTGTTGCACATTGTTAAAATAATTAAATAAAGTGCCTTTAGGCTGGGTTGGCTTTAGTGCCTTGGCAGCCTCCGTAAGCAAATCCAAACCTCAGCCAGAGTAAATGCACCTGAATCTGTGAAAATGAAACTTAAGAACAACGATTCACAAATGGCCAATGAAGCTTTCCCAAATAAGACCACTTCTTAAGTTACAGCCAATCAAATAATTGTATTGTTTGCCTCCGTGTCTTCCGTGTGAAGTACCCTTCCCTAGTTCCTGTCACCGAAGCACTTCTATGACTTTGGGTTTGACATTGCCTGGTTCAGACTGAAGTATGCTCAAACAACTCTTTAAAATGTTGATGGTGATGTGCCCAGTTTATCTATTGACAAAGCTAGTTAATGATAAATGAAAAAAATGAAAGCACACAGAGCTTACTTCCTGATGATCACAAAGTTCAACTATATAAGGGATCATACAAATAAAATAATGAATAAAATATATTACTGATTGTATTGTTAAATATCGTATTATTTTTTTTTCTTTTTCTGCTATTATTTTCTCATGTGTCTTTCACCCAGTCAAGCAGTTAGCAAAAATAAGTTTCCTTCCTCCAGGAGATAGTTTGTTCCACAAATTTTAGCTCACGGTTGAGATTACACTGGATACTTCCTAGGGGAATTCACAGAACATACTAGAGAAAAAAAAATAACGAAGAGACAAGTTTTTCCTCCAGGCTTAAAGATTCTTCTGGATGAGGGAGAAAAATACATAAAAGTCATGTGTGGTACTGTGAACATAAGGTACATGGGCCTTGTTGCCTGGATCTCAGGGATTATGCAAGGTGTGAGAAAGTAAACAATTGTGACATGAAACTTTCTGGCCAACTAGGCTTGACAAAAGAGAAACATGCAAATGTCAAGGCTGCCAGATATGAAGGATTATACAAATAAGTATTATGGATGTCTCAGAACCAATCTGTGTAGACAACCCCACAGAGAAGCCCATGCCCTCATCACCTCTGCCTTACTGGGCTTTGGCACTAGGATTGTAAAACTATATCTATAAAACAGATATAGATGATAATAGGAAAGACAGATTAAGCATTCTTCCAGAAAAACAAAAAGGAAGCAAGAGATGGGACATTGACTTACATACTTGACTATTGGTATCAGGGTTCATCCCTGCTACTACACATAAAAATAGCATTTGGAAAACAAAATTCAAAATAGACCGAGGACTGTGGAATTTGCTGCAAATAAGAACAACATCATTTTTACTTGTGTGCAGAGCTTGAAGGATAAAACAGGGATGTTGACTCCATAGCGGAAAGGATATAGTTCATTCCTTGCCATATAGCTGTGACTATGCAGTCTTAGGCACCTGTTAGCAGGTGGGAATACAAAGGTATGAAACAAGAGAACAATCTTGTTCCCTCCAGAAGCATCCCATTATGAACTGGGATACAAGCAAGATAGTTATAAATTCATTCTACTGGGAAGACTTACCTGTTTGCCCTAAGGAATCTCTAAGAATGAGGGTTCCTCCATGGTTCATTTTATTTTATTTATTTATTTTTTTAATGTTTATTTATTTTTGAGACGGAGAGAGACAAAGCATGAACAGGGGAGGGGCAGAGAGAGAGTGAGACACAGAATCTGAAATGGGCTCCAGGCTCTGAGCGGTCAGCACAGAGCCCGACGCGGGGCTCGAACTTACAGACCGTGAGATCATGACCTGAGCCGAAGTCGGACGCTTAACCCACTGGGCCACCCAGGCGCCCCTCCATGGTTCATTTTAAACAGTTGGTATTTCCTATGAAAATTAATTAGACAATTTAATATTTACTGTTTTTGTGATATCATACCACAAAAGATATACGTACTTATTTCTCCTGTGATGCTATCCCTTAGCTACAATATGATTTCCAAATTCCTTTTGCTCTAATACTCCTTTGGAAGCTCAGGCATGTTAATGTTGAGCATGGCCTAAATATCACTATCTTCTCAGTCTTGTTGAATCCAAGCCTTCTACCTGAAATACTTTAAGACTTGCAGTTGCAGATAGTGGCTTCTTCTTCAAAGGTTATCTATAGTCTTAGATAGTCCTCTTGACCTGATAATAGCTGTTGTTAGGTAAAACAAATAGTTGTTAGGTAAAACAAATCAGTGTTGAAGGATATCAATAGGGGAAAATTAATAAAGGAAAACCCCATTAAAATGGAATGGGGAGGTCAGCAGAAGTTCTCATACCCTACTAGCTGTCAGTTGCAAATTCAAGAGGATGAGAAAGACCTTACATGTGGATACCACTTTACTATCATTGCTGTAGAAAGAAAGCTTTCTTCCTCCTGTGGCAACAGCTCCAACAATGAGAGACTGTCACAACTCAGCCAATGAGAAGTCACTATACTTTCAATTCCCAGTTTATTCTAAGGGACTTTTTGTTTATCACAGCCCCTCCCAACTCTCAAATTTCCTCTGTAAAAGGGCATCCCTTTCTTTTGTTCTGTGGCCTTGCTGGATTGTAATTCTCTGCTATTTCCAAATAAATCCATCTTTTACCAGTAAAATAACTGGCAGTTTTATTTTTAAGGTTAACAAATATTAAAGAGAAAAAAAAGTCAATTATTATTATTTCATCTACTTTAAAAAATCAATTGTTGCTCAAAAGCCCCATTCCCCCTTTTATCCAAAACACTTTATTTTGTCACAGGAGTCAAAAACAATGGAAAGTAGCCACAGTCTAGTCTCTCTTCTAAACTAAATAATTCAAAGCACTATGTTCCTTAAGTTCATGCATATAATTTTTCCATTTTAACTAAATTTGATGAGTTAAAATATTAAAAATTTGACACATCACAAAGTCCATTAACATCCATCCTTACAGTTTATTGTTTTGTCAGTCACCTTTGAACTAAGGTTGCATAATCACTAACAAATCATTTCTATGTATCTCCCAACCTGAATCACATGCATAATGGCAAAGTATTCTGAGATTTCATTCAACCCCTTCATTCTTGCTTTTGGGTTTGAGAGCCTGGGAAAGACCTGGATTTTTTTCATTTCATTTGGTAGTGTTCCCAATCTTTAGGGAAGCTACATTTGCTAGGAGACTTGATTGAGATGCCAACGTGAAGGGCAAACTAGGGCAGTGGCAACAACTTGACCACATTTTTGTCTGGTATAGCATAATTGATAGGAAGCAAAATATCACAAACAGGGTCCCAACATTCAAAGATTTGTCTAAGCAGAAAAGCAGCATCACTCTTCCATGTAGGATGTCTGGAAATTTTCAGTAGTTTATGTGGCATTTATCCATGCAAAACCAGACTTGTAACTCAAACCAAAGCTACACATATTTTTGGAAAACAACAAAGCAGTCTTTAATTTACCTGTGTGTTCTTATATAATCATTTTTATTGTTTTCTGTGACTGTAATAAATCTGCAATAGTTTGTAATCATGCTACTCAACATAAGACCTGAATACCAGCACTACTGGCATCAATTGGATTTGATAGAAATGCAGAATCACTCAAGACATGTTGAATAAGAATCTTCAATTTTAAATATTTATTTATTTATTTATTTATTTATTTACTTACTTACTTATTTATTTAATTTAGAGGGCATGGAAGGGACAGAAAGAGAGGAAGAGAGAAAATCCCACAAACCATGAGATCATGACCAAAATCAAAGAGTTGGACACTTAACTGATGGAGCCACCCAGACGCTCCAAGAATCTTCATTTTTAACAGGAAGTCTAGGTGATTCATGAGTATATGAAAGTTGGAAAATCACTTGCTTATAAGATACTCTTGATATATCGGTGTAAACCATGGCTTCCAGGACTTGAAGCCCACCTTCAATTTGTGAAATGTTGTGGCGTTTGGTTATCAATTTTTATTCCTTAGATAAATATCATTGAGTAATTACCATGTGCAAGCATCTTTCTAGGTTCTCTGAATTTAGCAGTGGTATAGAAAATGTCATTTGCTCTTATGTACTTACATTCCAAAGTAGAAGATTTACTGAATACCCAAAATAAGTAAAATATTTAGAATGTTAGGTAGTGACAAAAAATATGGAATAAAATAACTTATAGAAAAGGGAGGAGGAAGATGATGGGGTCAATATGAGGTAGGATGGTTAAGGAAGTTCTTATTAAAAACCTAACATTTTAATAAATTCCTGTAGAAAATGAGGCTGTAAGCTAAATGGGTATTTGGAAAAGAAGAAGAAAACAATTTATGTGATGAGATGTTTTTATATTAATCCTGTAATGCATGATTTGTTCCACTTCCAAAGTCAGAAAAAATATAATTATTAGGGGAAATTACTATTCCTTAAGTGACTATTAGTTGTAGTTATTGTGTTAACTAATTTATATGTATTATCTTCTTTAGTTCCAATGATAACTATACTGGATGAACATTATTATCGTGAGGAAATTTGAGTCTCAGAAAATGTGAATAACTTGCCAAATTTCAAACAGCTTGAAATAGATGACTTAATATTTAAGTGCCAAATCCATTTGTCTCAAAAGCTAACGCTATTTTCTCTACTGTATGTCTGCAGTACCCTTAAAACAAAATCAGATTGAATTTGGAAGCAAATAGTAAGCCAGTTTTCTAAAAAGTCGAAAAGTATGGTTATGAAATGGACTCAAGACAAGTTACTATTGACTTCAATTGTTTCCAAAGCCTATGAAGGAAGAATTTATGAATGGCCTAACTGTAATACTGACAATATTATTACTTAAAAATTATTAAGTGATCTCTATTCCCAACATGGGGCTCAAACTCATGACCCCGAGATCAAGAGTCACATGCTCTACCAACTGAGCCAAGCAGGTGCCCCTGACTATATTATCATTTTTAATCAGCAATTTTAGCAGCTGGGTGAAAGAAGAATCATCAATGGGATTTTTATTTTCTAAAACCTTCTGTTTCTCCTAACCCCAGTATTTTATATTCATTAATTCAGTTTTAGAGCTCAGGAATCTATTTGATAAGCAAAAGTCCCATAAGCATCCTGGCATGTTAATATCTAACAATCACTGGGGTAAGCTTCTAAAAGACCTGACCAATATCACCCAAAAGCAATTTGGCTTTAGGGGAAATTAATTTATACAAGATTAGTTTGATTATTTTCTTTTAAGGGCAATACATCTGCCAATAAATAAACCAAACTACCTTTGTAAACTCTTTATCAACTCTGACCCAGGTAGTGTGCAATTTCCTTTGCAGTGTGTTTCCAGATAGTTCGTGCTGATTGGATGGTATCAATCTTACCAATTGCATTCACCACCTGTTATTTGAAGGGTTCTGTGATGTGACCAAGAGATAAGCAGAATGAGTCTG
The DNA here is from genome assembly GCF_016509475.1 of Prionailurus bengalensis. Lineage (NCBI taxonomy): Eukaryota > Metazoa > Chordata > Mammalia > Carnivora > Felidae > Prionailurus > Prionailurus bengalensis. Next base: position 182,636,108 of record NC_057344.1, on the reverse strand, counting down.
CACTTAGGAAATAGAATATTCCAAACTCTCTTCTGTAGAGTTTAAATGTATTAGGTGTTTACTTGTTCCATTCCATTTCCTCAAGTGTTTACCTATCTTAATTTTAAAAATCCGTGTGGCACAACATAGATTTTATGGACCCTTCTGTTCACTTGCATTGTCTTCGAACTTTTAACTCAAAGTTCTTGGAGAAAAGTCTTCTTTAATGTAAATTCACTTTGTGACTGACAGCTTGACAAGAAATATCAGAATTGTGAAAATTTGAGGATATTGTCACAAGACTATCTTTGAAACTAGACAAACAATAGTGATATTATAAAGAAGGTCACTTACTGTGATTTTTGGAATTAAAACTTATCCAAGAGTATACAGTTCCACCATGTATAGTGAAAGCAATTTATTGCTGCTTTTCAGTATTGGAAAAGAAAAAGTTCATGCTGTCATTGATTGACCTTTAAAAAGAAAAATGTAGCTGACTTATGGGTAATAAGAAAGCAATATATATATATATATATTTTTTTTTTTTTTGGTTACCTTTACTAGTAGACTTTCTTCATTTGGGTCTACTGCATGGTTTTTCCACACTTTTATCATAATCTGATTGGATAAACGAATCATTGCCAAGTTGTATTACCAATAATGGATATGCAACTTATTTGCTGTAATATTTTTTTACACTGCAAACCTTGCAAAAATAAAATTAAAAGCTAGGAAAACTTATTCGTTTTTTAACTTAAGACATTACAATTTTCTCATTTGATAAATGCCATGGCACAGAAAAGATGTAATAATTTTTATCGTTTGTTCTTATAAGAAAATAAAACCTCATTTTAAAAGAGTAATAATACTGGTGAATACTTTTGTAGTTGTAAGTGTAACTGTCAATTTCTCCTCTTTGGCAGAAAATATAATTATGTAGAATAAATACAGTGACTGATACAAAAGTTTATATGATAAATGATCACACTTGTGGTCACTTTTTGCAATTGAATAAGGAATGACTGTCTTGGAACTATGACATTTTTCCTATTCAGAATTACCCTCATATGTCTTCCCTGTTTTATCTTCATTTTCAGATCATCACATCTTTTTGTTATATATTTTATGGAAAGCTAAATAATAAAAATGACTTGGTTGTGCCATGCTACCTCACATTATTGAAATCAAATTTAAGCTTTACTTATATCTGGTTATGTAAAATTAACTTAATTATTATGTCCATATATTCCATAAATTACCTGTCTTCACACACAGAATGGCAAATATACTTATTTCTTGAACACCAATTTTAGTTGCAAAATTTAATTCTCTCCCTCCTGATCTTCTGGTTCAATTTGATATTCTAAATTTGGAGTACCTGGGTTTGAGTGAGCTCTTACCAATAAGAAGATCACATTTTAAAATATAAGGCTAAAATGTAATATAAGGCTAAATGCAAGGCAAAAATATAAGGTAAAAATGGAACCTAATTTCTGACACATGTATATTAGCTAATATTAGATGGAAATTTTGCTTTTTCAAACTCTATACTTCATTTTTGAAAATAGGATTTAGTGATGTTATCTTCTAAACTTTAATTTATGCCAACTGATACAGAATCTAATGATAGACCCTTTCTCAAAAGGTCTCCTAGCTTTAAGTTAATTCAGTTAAGCTTGAGTTCTTTTGAAATCACTGCTCTTTCTTTCTGTGAAAACAGAAGGTAAGCTCCTTTTAGAAAGCATCAGGGCTAATTTAAAAAGACACCCAAAGGTCCATCTTTTAACGTGTCTACGTGGTAATGCATATTATCTCAGATTATTACCTCAGGCAAGGAGCCATCTAGGCGTGCTTTGCTTCACATTTGTCTTCTACTTCTCTTTTATCTTATTAAAAAGAGAAATAGTGGAAATGAGTTTGTATGAGCAGACTTATCCTGATGTCCATTTTGTTGTCTAATCTTTCTGTAGTCTCCAATAGGAAATGGATAAAAGAAGTCTTTTGGGGGCCATAGGAATTTGGAATTTGGAAACTTAGGCAGATTTTCAAAGATATGTGCTGTCCACAAATTCTACTGGACCAAAAGTGAAGCACATATTTATCAGACAACGGCAAATAATACTATTTATATTAACATAAAATTTCTGATATTCACTGGCTTGTCACAATAAAAATGAATATCTCATTTTATACACCATTCAATATGTGTAGAAGGAAGGCATGTTCAGCGGGCCAAGACTCTACTGTATATGTCGCCAAGTTTTTCCCATCTTGTGTCTCCACCCTCCAAAATATGTTAGTGTCATCTCCATTCAGTCAACAGATGGAGAAAGAAAACCAGAATTCTGGAAAGGAAGTATTCTTGAGACGATTGTGGAAGTAATACCCATCATTTTCACTCTACATTCCATTGACCATTGACAAAAATGTATTCACATGACCACAAGTAGAAAGTTCGAGATGTGATGCATTTTAGTCCAGCACCCAGTTTAGCTGTGAGGACTATTTGTGATGGGCACTGGCGATTTCTGTAATTGTTTTAAAAATACATGTTCTACTTATCATACATATTTACTTATTTGTATATGTTCTACCTCTCTCATTTTATTCAGTTTTGGCTAGGTGTCTTGTGATCTCCCAAAAGCATGTTTAAAGACTTTAATCTATTTTGCTCTCCACTAAGCCATTACTATTATTTGAAAATTTTGATAGATTATTATTTTAATTTTAACTCTAGAATTTAACTCTTTAATCTAGAAAACTCTTTAGAATTTGGTGGAGCTTTTTCTCCTTCCACTCTCCCCTTTATTTCCTATGGGATGAATTATACAAGAAAAGAAAGAAGCAGAATGGGGTCTCTGTTTCCACTTAAAAAATTCTTACTGAAAACTGTCATAAGTGAGGGTATAATATTCTACATGGGATTTGTGGTTTCTTTTTTTTTTAATTTTTAAGTGTATTTTTAAAAATATTTTTTTTAATTTTTACTTATTTTTAAGAGCGAGAAAGAGAGACACACAGAGTGTGAGCAGGGGAGGAGCAGAGAGAGAGGGAGACACAGAATCTGAAGCAGACTCCAGGCTCTGAACTGTCAGCACAGAGCTCCATGCGGGGCTGGAACCCACCAGCTGTGAGATCATGACCTGAGCTGAAGTCAGATGCCAAACCGACTGAGCCACCCAGGTGCCCCTAAGTGTACTTATTTTTGAGACAGGGAAAGAGAGCCTGATGGAGAGCTCGAACTCGTGAACCATGAGATAATGACCTGGGCTGAAGTCAGACGTTCAACTTATTGAGCCATCCAGGTGCCCCAGGTTTGTGGTTTCTTGTAAGGTATAAAGAGGAATCACTTTTTTTTTTTCCTTCTGTACTAATTTCAGTTAATAATAGCATTAGCCAGGGGTGCCTGGGTAGCTCAGTTGGTTAAGCGCCAACTTCCGCCCAGGTCGTGATCTCACGGTTCATGGGTTCAAACCCCAACTTGGGCTGTGCTGACAGCTCAGAGCCTGGAGCCTGCTTGGGATCCTGTGTCTCCCTCTCTCTCTGCCCCTCCCCTGCTCATGATCTATCTCTCTATATGAAAAATAAACATTAAAATTTTTAAAAAAATAATAATAGCATTAACCATATTTAGACACAAATTCTGGTCTTTAGGGATAGACCTGTATCAGTTTTAAAAATAAAAACAAAACTATTACTATGCAATTGTTCAATAACTATAATAATTAGCTGCATTATTAAGGTCCTGTGCATTTGTAAGTGTTTAATAGGAGACTTTATGTCCTCATAAAATTATCGGTGTAACAGGGCAAAGAAACTTGATATAGAAAAATAACCTGATTGGGGCGCCTGGGTGGCGCAGTCGGTTAAGCGTCCGATTTCAGCCAGGTCACTATCTCGCTGTCCGCGAGTTCGAGCCCGACGTCAGGCTCTGGGCTGATGGCTCAGAGCTTGGAGCCTGTTTCCGATTCTGTGTCTCCCTCTCTCTCTGCCCCTCCCCCGTTCATGCTCTGTCTCTCTCTGTCCCAAAAAAATAAACGTTGAAAAAAAAATTAAAAACAAAAAAAAGAAAAGAAAAATAACCTGATTATTTGTATCAATATACTCAATTTACTAGATGAGACAGGTTACTCAAAATTTGAGTGCTAGAAGATATTCAACAAATATTTACTCAAATAGATTAAGCTTTGCTTCTCTTACCTTTGATGTGTCAAGGATTCTTGTAATACTCAGTCACTCCAATTTACCAAGAAAATCTCTTAAAAAAAAAAAGCTATAGCTTTTGAAATGGCTATAAATGCCATTTGTGTTAAATACACATGATTATTAATAACAGCACTTCATGAAGACTTGTTTGGGGTTAAGAATAGTGCAGAAGATGGGGCGCCCGGGAGGCTCAGTCAGTTAAGTGTTAGACTTTGTCTCAGGTCAGGATCCTGTGGTTCATGAGTTTGAGCCCTGCGTTGGGCTCTGTGCTGACAGCTCAGAGCCTGAAGCTTGCTTCAGATTCTGTTTCCCTATCTCTCCTTGTCTGCCCCCTCTCCCCCACTTGTGCTCTATCTCTCTGTGTCTCTCAAAAATAAATAAACATTAAAAAAATGATGCAGAAAATTTTCAAAGTGAATGAAGCCAACAGATTGTGCAGCATTAAAGAGAAGGTAATTATATTAGCTTTAATACTTAACTAGACAAATGGTCCATTATTGAGGCAAAAATAATGTAGGGCTTGAACCATTTAAAATCTGTCTCTTTTAAATAAAGGTAAAAATTATTTAACTTTCTTTTGCTTTAATATTTGGGAATTAGTGATTTGCTCAAGGCCTCACAGTTTACCATCAAAGTGTGACTAACACATGATCATGGACTTCTTCGTTCAGTAGAGCTTCCAAACTATTCAAAGTCATTCTACAGTCTCTTCCATAAAACACACCCTTAACTTACCCTAGTATGGTTCTCAAAACAGAAGTAAAAATTTAGAGAACTAGAAAAGTTGGTCTATGAAAGGAACTCTGAAAGATATCGTATATTGAACCAATAGGAATAATAAAAGCATTATCTTATTCTTCTAGTCTACTAAAAGAAACTCATCAGAATTACCTCATTTATTTTCAGTAGACCCCTCCTTTTCTTATTTGTTTACAAGCAGTTGCAGTTTTTAGAGCAGGAACAAAATAAGTCAGAATCAGAACTGAAGTACGCTAGAGTTTTGTATCATGGAAACGTTCTCTTTAGAGATTAAATAACCAAGTCATTTTAGCTTTTTTTTTTTTTTTTTTTTTTTTTTTTTTTAATTTTTTTTCAATGTTTATTTATTTTGGGGACAGAGAGAGACAGAGCATGAATGGGGGAGGGGCAGAGAGAGAGGGAGACACAGAATCGGAAGCAGGCTCCAGGCTCTGAGCCATCAGCCCAGAGCCCGACGCGGGGCTCGAACTCATGGACCACGAGATCGTGACCTGGCTGAAGTCGGACGCCCAACCGACTGCGCCACCCAGGCGCCCCTTTTTTTTTTTTTTTTGATGAAACAGAACAATGAAAATAATGAGCATTAAGCGACTTCTTTAACCTGGTTAGTGAATCTAGTCTATAAGACCTTTCACTCATAAAATCTTCATTGCTGCTATATGCAGGAGGGCTCAAACTAAGTTATCTGGGGACTACCCTTCACAAAGCCATGTGATAATCATCTCTGAAATGAAATATATAGATTATAGATTATAGATTATAGATTATATTATATAATCCTAAAGACTCTCCACCATGTAGATAAGATATTTATAGGTTTTGAAGCTAAAACAAGGTCTCGACATATTTACTTTATGGTGGTATGTGAACCGCATTGATTTTTAGGGCTGGAGTTCACATTTTTAGTGATGTATATGTGGCAAAGAATTGCTAAATACATGTTAGGTTTTATCTTTAGTTGTCTTCCAAACTTTGTGGAAAATACTGAAAATACAATTCGAACATCATTTTAGTTCTGCTCTCCCTGAAATTGACCGTGATAATAGGATTCACATGCATGTAAATGCCTAATGAATGGCTCCCAAGAAGCCAAGTGCTGTTGACTAAGACCCAGCATCAACACTTTTGTGGTTTAGCAGGGAGTTTTGCCTTTGTTATACTTCTTAGTTTCTCCCATTGGGGAGGAATATGTGTGAATGGTAGGACAGAGAGTGGAAACCAACCCTCCAGACTTCCTTCTGCTCTTCAGATCTCTTTGTGGAAAGTTGGCTGTGGCAGCATAAGGTGAGCCATTAAAAGAAAAACATGGGCATTTGAAGACCTAAAAATGAGTGCCCAGAGGCACTAAAGGTATCCAACAGTGATCATTCTATCCCTTGTAAAACAAATGGGATAGAAAATGCTTCTATTTAGAACAAGAGATAATAGAACAATGGGTTTATTGATTGTTGCTTGAAGACAGGAACTAAGTCTTAATTATTTTTACCTCCAGTGCCTGGCACAGTGCATGATATGTAGTAAAATGCCTAATAAGCAAATGTGAATTGAAAGCATGCGCACACACACACGCACACACACACACAAACTCATAGGAAACACATAGTAAATGAAGCTTTGCCATTTGCCTAATATATATATTTACAAACTTTGAATCAATATTATATTTGTGTCAAACCTTCTACCAAGAATGTCTCACGTAGGATTTTAGTATTTAGTCAAATAAAAGAAAACTCAGTGAGTTTTTATTTCCTATTACATGTCCATGTATTTATTTTGTACTTGACCTTCTTGTTGATATCAAAGCTATTTGTCAAGTACTGCTAAGAGCACAGGATTAAGAAATTTATGAAAAGAATATTCTATATTTTTAAGTTGTTAATTCAATACCCAAAGGGGAAACGGAAGAAAACAGAGAAAGATTTATGTCATTATTCTACATTGATTTTAAATGTAGCTAAACAATAGTTTTTCACAATTGCCTTTTTTCTTGTATTTCAATGGATTTTCCTGGGAAAGAAAATTAACTATTTTTTCAATATGCATTATTATTAATTCATAAAGCAGGACCTGCAATTTATATGCACCAAACACTTTAAATTCTGATTCTTTTAACCTTCTTTATTTGTTCTGTGTCAGTTCTCTTCCTTTATCTTTCTTTTCCTCATTCAAAAAATATGTAAATATGTATGTAAGGAGTATATATAATATAACAGTTGTGTACATAATAATAGGCATTTTTAATACATTTTTTTCAAACTGGCTTACATACAACACCCAGTGCTCATCCCAACGAGTAATAATAGGCATTTTTAAACAATATGCTAAGCCTAAGATATTGTCACTGGGAAGCTTATGATGCCATTTTAAAACTGTATTACAAGTAGGCAAATATTCCCCCCCGCATATTTTTTTTGGCAATTACATGAGGAGAAATATACATCTCAATGCTGTGAAATTAAACATTGTTTTTTTTTTTTCCTGTTTTGCTTGTGACTTAGGCTCTAGAATAGAATTTAAAATTCATGGAGTGATTAGAAACTTTCTGACTTATATTTGCCTTTGATTCATGACTAATGATGGATAATGGAGACATTTGCCTTTTGACAAGTTATCTGTATTACTGTGTAACATATAGTCTAATCATGATGCATGATATTTATTAATGGTTTTATTTCTTTAACATGGCATGGAGCTGAGAAGAGAAATGCTGCTCAAAACTTACCTATAGAATTACAAGGGTAAAAGCTCATAATGTCACCATGAAATATTTTAGTAATTCTCTGGATATTTCCAGGAATTATATACTTAAAATAATTATAATAATAGAGACTTGAGAAGGAACAAATTCACTGGATTGGAGAATTCTGGTCATTGATAAAATTCCCTTTACATTTCAAATAGAATCTTAAATAAATGATTACTTTTCTAATTACTGCTTAAGATATATAATAGTTTAATGCAATGAAATGGGGCTCCATTGTAGTATTGGGGGTTGTCCATCCCTACAGTTATTCAAAATGAGGCTAGAATGTCACCTGTCAGGAATGATCATGATATTTCAATAGATAGAAGTATAGACTAAATGCTAAGTACTTAATTCTAAATACAATCAGTTCATAATACTTCCCACCTCAAAATCTTTCCGTGCGTCCTCTTTGCTTTAAGGATAGAATGTAAAACACTTTAAATTGTCTTATAAATGTATCTACAATTGGACTCTTACTGATTTCTTTAGCTTCTTGTCTTACCACTAATTACTTCAAATTCTTGGCTTCAATTATTTTGAATTTTCACTCACCAAATATGCCATAATCCTGCCTCCAGCCCTTGTAAAAAACTGTTCAATTAGCCTTAACTACCCTTTTCTTCTCTTTTACCTTTCTCCATCTACAAATTTCCCAGGTTTCATTTTCCTTCAGGTAATTGTTCTGCAGACATTTTAAGTGAGAGTCAATGTCTCTCTTGTCTAGTCCCATAGCATCAAATATTTGGACCAATGGTAACACTTCAACCACTGAAATTTCCCATCACCTTATCTGTATTGCCCCAGGGACTATAAAAATCAAGAACTAAGTAACTGTATCCCATTAATTTTTGAATCCTTAGCAGCTGGTAGAGTGTTAGGCACTCAACATTCCACATGTGGAATACATACGCACACTCTCTCACACACACACTCACATTAAATTGATGAGAACTTGTTTTTTTTTCTTTATGTGCCAAAGAAACTCATATGTGTGAATGCAAAGTTGGCATCTAGAAATAACTCTATGGGGCCATCTAAACAAGTGACTACAGCAGAATATGCCAATTACTATTACTGATTCAAATATATGCTGATTCTAGTGATGTGTGAAAAGCATCTTTAGACTTACCATATCTATACCCTTTTTTGTTTGTGCAGAGTATTATCATCTTTCTAGACCGATTAATTCAACTTTAAACCAATATTCTTAACAGTAAGACAATGGCTAAAAATGTATTAAACTTAATTTTAATAAAATGAATGTGGTTTGGAAATATTCCAGTGATTATTATGAAAGAATTAGTCTACAGTCCCTATGAGGAAAATGTTCTCTTGAAATATAACTCTTATGTTGAGATGTCAACTCAGTCCCAATAAAACCTCCGTTCTTTTTGGTTTCACTGCCTACTCACCATCTGTCATTGAATTATTTCTAATTTTTAAAATTAACTAATTTATTTATTTTTAATATTTATTTATTTACTTATTTATTGAAAGTGAGAGAGAGTGTACAGACATGCACACAAGTGGGAGGGAGACAGAGAGAGGGAGAGAGAATCCCAAGTAGGCTCCACACTGTCAACACAGAGCCCACTGTGGGCCTCGAATTGTGAGATCATGACCTGAGCCAAAACCAAGAGTTGGGCACTTAACAGACTGAGTCACCCAGGCGCAGGTAATTTTTTTTTTCAATCCATAATCTATATGTAAATATGTTGAGCACCTTCCCAGTGCATTCCCTCTGCATTGAGCTAAATATCAATCACATGTGTATTGTGCTATTTCTTTATAGCACAATAAATTGTACTTTTTACCCAGTTATTGTTCTAAATAAACCACCTATGAAATAATTGCATGCATTCACATTTCAAAAATTGACTGTCCTATTTGGATTAAATTCCTAAAATATGAATATGAATTCATGACGTTTTGATGTGAAAACAAAAAACTATACATGTCTTAGTCTCACACAGTTATTAATTCTTGGGGATCAAATGGTTTCTATACATCCCAGTACCTGGAAAAAAGAATGAGTTCAATTAATATTTGTCTAATTAATGAAAAGAAAGACCTGCACACACTTATTAAAATGTAAAGTGGGAAGTAACTATTATACTTTCATTTCACCAATAGACACAAAGTTGTTGATTTATATTCAAGTGTTGGATAGTTGATCTGTATACTATAATTTGCCAAATAACTAGAGAAGAGAAAACTGCAAATTCTCTATGTCACTGTTCTTTCAAACATTTTCTCTTTACTAAAAGGGCAGAGAAGCACTTATCTAAAACTGTGTTTTACAGTAATTATATGAGTATGTGTTTTATGCAGCTCTATGTGAATTTGAACATCCTCACTTTCACCAGGGAGTCCATTCGAAAAATGAAGGATGTCCTACGTAATTTAAATAACTGACTTTCCAGAAGCTTTTTTTCCAAAACAAAGCAAACCTTTTCACTAAATATGTGTAGCTATAGTACATTGTTTTAGTTCAGGTTGGCAGTTCCCTGCTCTCCCCTTTCACAAAACAAACAAACAAACAAACACACACACAAAAGAAACAAATAAACAGAAACACAGTATCTTAGACAAGGACTAGGGTGAACTCACCTACTTGGTAGGTGATCCTATGTGCTTTACTGATAGCATGCTTCTATGGGAACATAAGGGATGCCTTCTTGGAGCATTCAACTGAAAGGTGAAAGGCTGGAGCATTATCTAAGAGTTTCCATCTATTAACCTTAGAGAGTTGTGCCCCACACTTCTGAACTAAGATTTCACTACAACCCAGAGCTCTGGAAGTTTGGGGGAAGGTCCTGGGGAACATGTGCGAAATTCATAGATGTACTTGAGGTTGATACTGGTAGCAAGGTGAATCAGTACCTTTTGTCACAGTTGAGCTGAAATCGGAGATTAGCCCAAGGGTTGCAATGCTGGTGGACAAAATACCTCCTACAGTAGTTTTCTATAGGACAGATGTGACTCCCGGTGCTTGGAATACATCCGTGAATGATGCAAGCAAAAATCTTGGCCCTTGTGAAACTTTTAGTCTGGTAACATAAAATGTTCAAGTTGAGCTACATAAACACTTGGGTAAACACATGCCTTTATTATTTGATTGAGACTTCAGATTATGGATAATTTGCAAAATTTCACAATAAACCTTTCACTAAAAAGCATTTACCTCTGTTACAGCAGTGTTTGCCTTCAGGGAAACACAGGAAATTGCCCTAATATTCAGTAATGAGAAATAGCAGTGCTAAGATATTACTATTAAATTATTTATAAACATCTTCATAATCAGAACATGTGTATGCTGATATGTATATTTATTGAAAATAGTAATTTTTTCCATATATGACATTAATAGTATCCTTCCTGAACTAAAAATTAGAATAGCATAATTTTTAATCATTTCCTTTGAAGACATATTAGATTTTCATGGTTTCACAGGAAATTCTACAACTGCTAGCATAAACAAAATAATACTACATTTATCTTCTTAATTTCCTTAATTTATCATCTTAATTAATAATGCTACAATTATCATCTTAATTTTCCATAGATTTTAAATTCCATTAAAAAAACTATCATATTCAAGTATTTTTCATGATGGAGAAAAAAAGTGCTAGTTCAGACAATTCTTGTAATAGCCACCATGAAAATAGAAATAATATTTTTATAATTAAAACAAAAGAAAAAAATCTATTGTTTTAAAAATTCTGATGCATTTGTTTCAGTTTACCTTGTATCTAATGTTCTTGTTCCAAGATACCCCGAGATATTTTTGACCAGCTTGCTAATTTGCTAGTGTCAGTATCTCTAGATGGTTTCATAATATTGAGATAAGATTAATTTTACATACTTGGAGCTTTTCAAAGTAGCTACAAAATTAGGATCAAAAAAGAGATAATTACTTGAAAAGAGTGTGAGAGATCTTAAAATTTTGATAATATTCAACACACCCTTGGGGGAAGCAATTCTACCTTGGGTTGTGCCGAGAGAAAGTGATATTTATTTACAATATCTGGACTGATTGCATTGCTTCTTGTGGCAGGCAGTGTTTTAGAGAGAAGACCACAACAATAATTTCCATATCACATGCTTTTCTAAATGGCGACTATTTCTACAATGGATAGAGGATAATCCTTCACCCCTTGAATCTGAATCATCATTGGCCCTCGCAGCCAATCGGATGTGGCAGAAGAGACATTGCATGATTTTAGAGGCTAGGTCATAAAGGGCAATCTAGCTTTTGTCTCTTTTGATTGTACTACGATTTTGGAGTCCTGAGCCACTATATAAGACACCCTATAACTCTGCGTCTGCCACAGTATGGGGAAACCCAAAGTAGCCTATGAGGAGTGACCACATGGAGAGGCTTTAAGACTACATGAAGATAAAGAAAACATGAGAAAGGGAGAGAGAGGGTGGAAAAGCATGAGGGAGAGAGATTAGAAAGAGAAAAAGGAAGAGTTGTCTGGTAAGTTTATAGATGCCACAGCCCCTTGCTGTTTCAGCTCTGGTCATGCCCTGAATGCAGTTACATAAGAGATTCAGCCAGAAACACCCACTGAGGGCTTTCTGAATTCCTGACCCACAGAAGCTGTGAGAGACAATAAAATTATCCTTGTTTTATCCTAAATTTATCCTTTAAATAAAATTATCAAAATACTTCTTAAGGAGAATACCCATAACTTTTGCATCTTTAAAAATTACAACTTCCATCAAGCCTTTACCCCATAATAATAGAACCCTGAATATGTTTTTACTTAATATATATGTATTGATAATTTAATTTGCTAACTTTCTTTTATTTTGAGGAATCTATATGTATCTACCTAAAATCTCTTCAAATACTTTAAGCCATAGTAGAAACATAGTTTATAAAAGTATATGTGTAAAATAGTTAAAAGATAGGATGGGGGCGCTTGGGTGGCTCAGTTGGTTCATGATCTCACGGTTCATGAATTCGAGCCCCACGTCAAGCTCAGCCTGTTTAGGATCCCCTCTCTCCTTCTCTCTCTGCCCCTCCCCTGTTTGTCATGCTCTCTCTCAAAATAAATAAACTTAGAAATTAGTCAGTCAGAGAAAGACAAATATCATATGACTTCACTCATATCAGGACTTTAAGATACAAAACAGATGAACATAAGGGAAGGGAAGAATAAATCCTATAAAAACAGGGAGAAGGACAAAAACATAAGAGACTCTGAAATATGGAGAACAAACAGAGGGTTACTGGAGGGGATGTGTGTTTGTGTGGGGGGGAGCTAAATGAGTAAGGGGTATTAAGGAATCTACTCCTGAAATCACTGTTGCACTATATGCTAACTTACTTGGGTGTAAATTAAAAAAAATAATAATAAAAATTTAAAAAAGAAAAAAAGAAATAAACTTTAAAAATGATAATATAAACTACAGATAATTTATATTACTTCCTTTCTTTATCATTAGCCTAAAAGATGCACAAATTATGTAATTAATACATTGGACTCAACTAATAGAAGGAGTTTTATATATATAAATCCACGGTTTGAGTTAATAAGTCAAGACATAGAAACTACATGTTTTTGTGAATTACTATGTAGTAATTTCTCAGGCTATACTGGATGGTTTATTCTTCCTTTTTCAACTCCCGTGGAAATATATGAAATTTATTTATTTTTTTTAATTTTTTTTTAATGTTTATTTTATTTTTGAGACAGAGAGAGACAGAGCATGAATGGGGGAGGGGCAGAGAGAGAGGGAGACATAGAATCGGAAGCAGGCTCCAGGCTCTGAGCCATCAGCCCAGAGCCTGATGCGGGGCTTGAACTCATGAACCGTGAGATCGTGACCTGAGCTGAAGTCGGAGCTTCAACCGACTGAGCCACCCAGGCGCCCCCTGAAATTTATTTTTAAAAGTTTAGTTACTAGGGAAACCTGAGTGGCTCACTTTGTTGAATGATGAATCCTGATTTCAGCTTAGGGAATGATCCCAGGTGTGTGGAATCGAGCCCCATGTGGGCCTCCACGCTGAGTGTGGAGCCTGTTTTTTTCTCTCTATCCTTCTGTTCCTCTCCCCCAATTGTACTCTCTCTCTCAAAAAAAAAAAAATTGTTTGTAAAATCACTATATACAGCAAATATAGTCAAACATTAATGAAAGAGGGGATTCAAGCTATATATAGCAACCTCAGTGGATAAAATTCAGTTATCTCACATGCAAATTACAATACTTGTTTTTTCTCTGGATTATACAAGGGGTCCTTGATTTAATAATGCATACACTTCTGTATTCTTCCCTTCAGATTGCCAAGGACTTCATTGTTCACACATCTTGGAAATAGGCCAGCGATTTTCTGAGATATAACACAAATGACCTGGTAACTTTTTTTTTTTTAATGAAAATTATTCCCCAAACTCTATTGCTTGGAGTTCAGCCTTTCGTTTTCCAAGTTCAAGAAATATACAAGATGTAAATTAGCCTTATTATTTATTATTCACCCTGTATAAACCACTTCAAAACTCAGTAATTTAAAATAACAACCGACCCTTGTGCTCTTTAATCTATGGGTTAAGTGGTGGTTGTGCTCATGAATAAGTAATTGTCAATGGTCAACTGGGTTTGCTCATGTCATTTCGGTTCAACTGAGCATTGAGTGGTCTAAGCCTCATTCACATGTCAGGTGGTGGACTCGATATCAGCTGGGTCTTTGGAGATACTAAGGGTCTGTCATTCTTCTTTAAGCTTACATAGACTTGTTCCCAAGGGGACGATGGAGATCTGAAGCCTAGGTGAGAAATAGAAGGTCCCTTTTGCTACTTTTTATTGGCCATGGCAAGTCACAAAGCCAATCCACATTCAATGGATGCAAAAATAGACAAATGGACTACATCTGTCAATGGAAGGAGCTTCAAAGCCATGTTGCAAATCATCTCAAATGCAATTGGAATATAACTGTGTCATTTTTCAAACATTCAGCCATATGAACCTAGGGACCAGTCAAGGCACATGTTAGTTACCAACATAGAGAAAGAATATAATTGCTTTCTCTGACAGTCACCTCTCTGCCTTCAGACTCTGTGTATTTTTGTTATTCTCACCAGATTTATTTTTATACTCACTGTCATTAATGGTGATAACAGAAACAATAACAAACAATGTTAATAGTATCAGTTAATAGCTATTGAATACGTAACTATCTACTGGTTATTGTACTATTTACTGACATTACCTAATTTATTCCCCTCAGCAATGACATGAAGTAAATACCATATAATATGAGGCTATGATTGAATAACTGTGAAGTTATACTGTTATGAATGACAGCTCTATATTTCAAAGTAAAAAAAGCAACGGTGCATTGGCATATAAGGACCCATACAGTCTTACACACTGAAAAGTCTTTGACGGCTCATTCTATTCTATCAGTCTCTCACTGCACTGAAGAAACTCTGGCCGCCTTGGTCATCTCAAAGCAGGACAGGCATACTCCTATGCACTAAGCATCCCATGCATCTGGAATAATTCCAGATCCATGGCTTCTTCCCTCGCTTCCCCCATTCTTCACCTAGAGAGCACCTTCTTAATGATATCCACCCTGACCATGCTATTTACTATTGTAATCTACTCTCCCTCCTCCATTTCCCTAACCTGTCCTTTTCTGTTTTCCCTTTATGACTTGTCACCTTCTAGCATATTATAAAATGTACTCTAGAACTGAGATTGGAAAACTACAACTTCAGTTGTCATTGGGTCCAGCCCAACTTCTGTTTTTGTAAACAAAATTTTAATGGGATGAAGCCATAATCATAGAACGTTGCATTATCTAAGGCTACTTGCGTGATACAATGGCAGAGTTAAGTATTGAAGCAGAAATGTGGGAACCCTAAAGCTGAAAGTATTTAATATATGGCTCTACACAGAAAAATGTTTCTTACCTGTGTCAGAATGTAGAACTCCAATAGATCAGGGAGGCATTATTTTTTCTATGTATTCTACCATCTACAAAAACAAATTAATTTTCTGGGGCACCTGGGTGGCTCAGTCAGTTAAGCGTCCAACTTCGGCTCAGGTCATGATCTCGCAGTCCGTGGGTTCGAGCCCCTCATCGGGCTCTGTGCTGACAGCTCAGAGCCTGGAGCCCGCTTCGGATTCTGTGTCCCCTTCTCTCTCTGCCCCTCCCCTGCTCATACTCTGTCTCTCTGTGTCTCAAAAATAAATAAAAACATTAAAAATTTTTTAAAAGAAAAACAAATTAATTTTCAAAGAAATGAATTCACCAGCCTGCCTCTCTTTTTTGTATATCCACACACTAATTTTATCATAAATGCTTTGGGCCAAAATCAACATAATATAGGAGGGACAATTTTGAGGTGGACAATACAACACAGTTTAAAAATATTTTCATAGGGGCGCCTGGGTGGCGCAGTCGGTTAAGCGTCCGACTTCAGCCAGGTCACGATCTCACGGTCCGTGAGTTTGAGCCCCGCGTCGGGCTCTGGGCTGATGGCTCAGAGCCTGGAGCCTGTTTCCGATTCTGTGTCTCCCTCTCTCTCTGCTCCCCCGCCATTCATGCTCTGTCTCTCTCTGTCCCAAAAATAAATAAATGTTGAAAAAAAAAATTTAAAAAAAAAATATTTTCATATACAGCATAGGGGCATCTGGGTGACTCAGTTGGTAAAGGGTCAGACTTCGGCTCAGGTCATGATCTCGTGGTCCATGGGTTTGAGATCTGCATCTGGCTCTGTGCTGACAGCTCAGTGCCTGGAGGCTGCTTGGGATTCTGTGTCTCCTTCTATCTCCCTGCCTCTCCCCCACTCATGCTCTGTCTCTCTCTCTGTCTCTCAAAAATAAATAAATATCATTTTTTTTAGTTTTCAATGCAACATATATTCATGATAGGATGAGATAAATACATTTGCCTGTTCTTTTCACGCTCGAGTTTGCTGTTGAAATATTTTTCTGATGTATATATCTTGATTTATTTCCCCCTCAAAATTGATTGCTGACCCTCCTTTAAAGTCCAACTAAAGGCTCATCTCTATTTTTGGATCCTTTCCAATTACTTCAGTCTAAAACATGTAATATCCGTTTTAATTTCTGTATCTCCTAGTAATTCTGTTATTAGTATGGACATTTTGTTATATGCTAAATATGTTTTCTAGCTATAGATATAGTGCTTTGCTAAATTACCTTTGAAAGACTAGTATCCTGAGCAAGAGTTTTAGCTTTGTCTACAGTGACCAACATTGAACTTGGAATTTACTAGTCATTCCACTAATATTTGATTTTTTTGTAGTCACAATTTAACTCTGTTAAAAATAATTTGAACATGCTAAGTGTCTGTCTTAATTATAAAATATTATACTTACTCTTTCTTGAAAGGATAAGAGTGGCAAAATATATATTTTTAAAAAAATCATTACATGTTCCTCAAAAAGAGAAGTTCTCAAATGCCCAAGCCTCTTTTTTTTTATCCAAGGTGTAAATATCATATCCCAGCCTTTGTCATTCTACTTTATTTCAGACAATATTAGAAAGTATTGACATGTGAGAGGTTGATACGAGTTTTCATTTGAAAACCATCCAACCTCAGAAAAGTATTATTTCACATAATTAGAGGAGTGAATTAAAGTCAGTACTTATCATATGAAATCAAGATTCCTTTTTAGCTCCACTGTAAGATGTATTACATTCATTCATTTGTTCAATAAACATCTTAAATTTCCATTTGCACACACTTCATTGTGAAACTATGAATAAGGAAGGTAACTTCCATTTGTTTCTTCCCATAAAGGAGCCCACAGCCTTGGAGACAAGGGCAGACACAGAGTGCTACCCATGAATTCACAATGAATTCTACATTCAGATGCGTATCTGCAAGGTTTATATGGACCAATCTTTATAGGCAAATATTTTACCATTGAGATTGTTGGTTTTTGGTTTGCTCTTTATAATCATAGATAGGAATTAACTTTATATGTTCCCCCCCCCCAAGTTTCTGTAATTTCATCAATTTCAAAAAAAATCTGAACGATATTTTTGGAAATTCTGGAAATTTCTATAAAAATTTCCTAAAATATCTCTTGCTTTAAATTCCTATGCTGCACAAATAATTTTAATGAATGAAAATTATTTATATTTTCTTCATCTTTTGAAAATTAGTGGCTCAACAAAATTCTTTAAAATTTTTTTTAGTATTTATTTACTTTTGAGAGGGGGAGAGACAGAGAGAGAGAGAGAGAGAGAGACAGCCCAAGTAGGAGAGGGGCAGAGAGAGAGAGAGAGAGACAGAATCTGAAGCAGGCTCTAGGCTCTCAGAGCCTGACTTGGGGCTCCAACTCATGAACCATAAGATCATGATCTGAGGTCAAGTTGGATGCTTAACCAACTGAGCCACCCAGGAACCCCAGCAATTCAGGAAAATTCTTAAAGAGCCTACATTCTCCTGGTAATATTAGACATTGTCATTTTTCCAAATATTCTGTTATATGACTACTTTTGCTACATGTGATCTCTTCTTATGCTCCATAAAATTGTTAAATGTAGGGGTGCCTGGGTGACACAGTCGGTTAAGCGTCTGACTTCAGTTCAGGTCATGATCTCACAGTCTGTGAGTTCCAGCCCCGTGTTGGGCTCTGCGCTGATAGCTCAGAGCCTGGAGCCTGCTTCAGATTCTGTCTCCCTCTCTCTCTGCCCCTCCCGTGCTCACGCTCTGTGTCTCTCTCAAAAATAAATAAACATTAAAAACAAAAGTTAAATGTAGCCACTCTTTTGTCACCCATTTACTTTTCTTTTTTTGAGTTATGTAACCATTTGTATATATTTTAGCTTCTCAATTATATTTTTGACTCCATCATAGTAAGGAACATGTCCTATTTCTTTACTATCACCCATTAAAAAACACTACTTTATTAAATGATGAGAAATATTTTAAATAATTTATACTTTTAACATTGTAAATTAAAAAAAAGATATTCAATTGTTATTTTATATTTCATCTCCACATAACAAGTCTTTGTGGCAAATTCTTCATCACATAGAATCTAATAATTTCTTCAGAATTATGTTCACTTTGAGCAATATCACCATTTTTATTCTTAACATCAAAATTCAGATCCCTCTTTAGTCTTCCACTAACATTTTTAACATACAGTCTATGCTTGAATCTTGATTGAGCCCGTGTTTTCCCTGCCTAGAACACATCTCTATAAGATATCTGTATCCTTTGCTCTCCCATTTCTTTCCAAATTCTGTTTAACATTATCTTATCAAAGAGACTTTCTTGCTCTATATAAAACAATAAATTAGTTCCTGTTTATCCATTTACCACACCCCACCATTATTTTTTCCAATATCTTTAATACTCTGTCTATCTATCTATCTCTCTATCTATCTATCATCTATCATCTATCTATCTATCATCTACCTACCTATTGATCTATAAATCAATAATGTATTTATCTATTATTTATTCATCACTTCCATCCTAAGAACAATACTCTCTAATAGGATAAACAGTTTGGTCTGTTTTCATCCCTGTTATTTCCTTAGTGCATAAAACAGCTTCTAATACATAGTAGGTTTTCAATAAGTAGCTTTTATCCACATCACCAATTATATCTTTTTAAAGTAATATTGAAAATATCTTAAAAGGATGAAAGATGAATAATAATTTTAGTGTTTGTTAAATGTTAATGTTTTTACCATTGCTTTCATCAATTATCAGTGCACAAATATATACATAAAATGTGATTTTAATTTTGCTGTTAATTTTTTAATAACTGTTAAGTTTTAGTTCTTATTTGAAAGTAACACTGAAAGTCTAACTATCCTAATTTTTTTGCCCTATCCATTCATAGGTGACTTGTCACTAAATAATTAATACATTTATTAAAATACTCAGATTTCATTTTCATAAATTCCTGTGAGATACCTGGAAGAGATGATCTCATTTTGTTCAAAGGCTTATTAAGACAAAATGTTGTTCCTTTTCTTTTTTGCCCTACACTGTCTAATTAATGGAAGAATTTAATTAATAGCAGAAAACAATCATTTTGTTGAAGATGTTCATCATTAAATTAATCCCTAGAGTTTCAATATTTGTTAAGAGTACTGCAACGATTCTCGTTTTGGATTAAGAAATAATAAGTGCAGCTATGTATATATTTGTCATCAGTTCTTTTTATAATACTTCTACTTTCCACTTTAAAAAAAAATTGTACTGGATTGGGTCTCTTTCAGCAGAGTAGAATGGGCAAACCCATTCAATAGCCAACTTGTATTTCTTTAATATATATATTTATTTGACAACAGAATCTTCTAGAGAAATTCTCCACCTAATTCCTAGGAAGTTAGTAGCATTCTAAGTACTATATAAAGTATTGCTTGAATTATGGCCATGAGCTGATTGGATCATAGTGCGTACTTGACTCCATTGGATAGCAACAAATCTATTAGATAAGCATGTTCCTCAAAGAGTTAGGACAACATGGATCTGATTACTGCTGAATACCCAATCTTCTAGCAGCAGAGACCAACATTGTGTCCCTGATATGGGACCATGTCCTGGGTTATAAGGCAGGTATCTGGTAACAGATTGATTGCATTGGACAACTTCCATCATGGGAGGGGCAGTGTTTTGTTCCTACTGAGATAGATGCTTACTCTGGATACAGATTTGCCTTTTCTGCATGCAATGCTTCTGCAATAAATAGCATCCATGGACTTAAAGGATGCTTTATCTATTTTGATGGTGTTGTATAGATTTACTTCTTTTTTTTTTTTAATTTTTTTTTCAACGTTTTTATTTATTTTTGGGACAGAGAGAGACAGAGCATGAGCGGGGGAGGGGCAGAGAGAGAGGGAGACACAGAATCGGAAACAGGCTCCAGGCTCTGAGCCATCAGCCCAGAGCCTGACGCGGGGCTCGACCTCACGGACCGTGAGATCGTGACCTGGCCGAAGTCGGACGCTTAACCGACTGCGCCACCCAGGCGCCCCTAGATTTACTTCTGATCAGAGAATTTACTTCAAAGCAAAAGAAGTGCAGCAATGGGCTTATGCTTATGGAATTCACTGGTCATCCCATGTTACCCACCATCCTAAAGCAGTAGTAGCTTGATAGAACACTGGAAGGGCCTTTTGACAACTTAGTTGCAAAACCAGCTAGGTGGGTCTACATATCAGAACTGGGACAAAGTTCTCCAGAAGACTGTATATCCCCTGAATCTGTATCCAATGTATGTTGTTGTTTCTCCCATAGTCAAGGTTCGAGGGTCCAGGAAGGAAAGAGTGGAAGTGGGGGGGGGCACCACCTCTGTTATTCCTAGTAACCCTCTAGCAATATGTTTGTTTCCTGTTCTCATGACTTTATGTTTTGTTGACCTAGAGGTGTTAGTTCCAAAGAGAAGAATGCTTCTGTTAGGAGTCACAACAATGGTTCCATTGGACTGGAAGCTAAGGCTGTCCCCAGGACATTTTTAGTTCCTCAGGCCTTCGAATCAACAGGCAAAAAAAAGAAGCTGAAGTGCTGGCTAGGGTGATTGATTCTGACTATCAAGGGGAAATTGGAATACTACTCCACAGCAAAGATAACAAAGTTTGTCTGGAATCCATTATGGCATCACTTAGTATTATTATGCCTTATGGATTAAAGTAAATGGAAAACAGCTTGAAGTCCGGAAGTGTGATGCCTCCAGCTTTGGTTTTCTTTTTCAAGATTGCTTTGGATATTTGGGGCCTTTTCTGGTTCCATACAAATTTTAGGATTGGTTGCTCTAGCTCTGTGAAGAATGCTGGCATTACTTTGATAGGGATTGCATTGAATATGTAGATTTCTTTGGATAGTATCGACATTTTAACAATATTTGTCCTTCTTCCTATCCAGGAGCATGGAATCTCTTTCCATTTTTTTGTGTCTTCTTGAATTTCTTTCATAAGCTTTCTATAGTTTTCAGTGTATAGATTTTTCACTTCTTCGGTTAGGTTTATTCCTAGGTAGTATTTTGGGTGCAATCATAAATAGGATTTCTTTGATTTTTCTTTCTGCTGCTTAATTATGGTGTAGAGAAATGCAACTGATTTCTGTACATTGATTTTATATCCTGCCACATTGCTGAATTTATGTATTACTTCTAACAGCTTTTTGGTGGATCTTTTGGATTTTCCACATAAAGTATCACGTCATCTGTGAAGAGTGAAAGTTTGACTTCCCCCTTGCAGATTTGGATGCCTTTTATATCTTTGTGTTGTCTGATTGCTGATTTCCAACGCTACAATGAAAAACAGTGGTGAGAGTGGAAATCCCTGTCATGTTCCTGACCTTAGGGGGAAATATCTCAGTTTTTCCCCATTGAGGATGATATTAGAGATGGGTTTTTCACATATGGCCTTTATGATCTTGAGGTATGATCCTTCTATCCCTACTTTCTTGAGGGTTTTTTCAAGAAAGGATGCTGTATTTTATCAAATGCTTTCTCTGCATTTATTGAGAGGATCATGTGGTTCTTATTCTTTCTTTTATTAATGTGATGTATCACATTGATTTGCAGATATTGAACCAGCCTTGCATCCCAGGATAAATCCCACTTGATCATGGAGAGTAATTCTTTTAATGTATTGTTGGATTTGGTTTGCTAGCATCTCATTGAGAATTTTTGCACTCATGTTCATCAAGGAAATTGATTTATAATTATCCTTTTTAGTGGGTTCTTTGATTTTGGAATCAAGGTAATGCTGGCCTCATAGAAAGAGTTTGGAAGTTTTCCTGTCATTTCTATTTTTTAAGAACAGCTTCAAAAGAAAAGTTGTTAACTCCTTTTTAAATGTTTGGTAGAATTCCCCTGGAAAGCCATCTGGCCCTAGACTCTTGTTTGTTGGGAGATTTTTAGTTACTGATTCAATGCCTTTACTAGTGATGGGTCTGCTCAAATTTTGTATTTCTTTCTGTCTCAGTTTTAGTAGTTTATATGTTTCTAGGAATTTGTCCATTTCTTCCAGATTGGCCAATTGGTTGGCATATACTTGCTCTTAATATTCTCTTATTATTGTCTGCATTTCTGTGGTATTGGATGTGATATCTCCTCTTTCATTCGTGATTTTATTTTTGGGGGCCCTTTCTTTTTTCTTTTTGATTTTTCTAGTTAGGGATTTATCAATTCTGCTATTTCTTTCAAAAAACCAGCTTCTGGTTTCATTGATCTGTTTTACTGTTTTTTGTTTTGTTTTGTTTTGTTTTGTTTTGTTTTGTTTTTGTCAATAGTATTGATTGCTGCTCTAATCTTTATTATTCCCCTTCTTCTGCTGGTTTTGGGCTTTATTTGCTGTTCTTTTTCTAACTCTTTAAGGTGCAAGGTTAGGTTGTATATCTGAGAACGTTCTTCCATCTTTATGAAGACCAGGATTGCTATATACGTCCCTCTTATGACTGCCTTTTCTTCCTAGAGCTTTGGGGCTGTGGTGTTATAATGTTCATTGGCTTCCATGTAAATTTTTATTTCCTTTTTAAATTTTTTTTCAACGTTTTTTATTTATTTTTGGGACAGAGAGAGACAGAGCATGAACGGGGGAGGGGCAGAGAGAGAGGGAGACACAGAATCGGAAACAGGCTCCAGGCTCCGAGCCATCAGCCCAGAGCCTGACGCGGGGCTCAAACTCACGGACTGCGAGATCGTGACCTGGCTGAAGTCAGACGCTTAACCGACTGTGCCACCCAGGCGCCCCTTGATTTCCTCTTTAATTTTTTGGTTAACCCATTTATTATTTAGTAGGATGTTCTTGAATCTCCAAGTATCCATAGTCTTTCCAATTTTTTTTCTTGTGATTGATTTCAAGCTTCATAGCATTATGGTCTGGGATTATGCAAGGTAGGGTCTCAATCTTTTTGTACTTGTTGAGGGCTGTTTTGTGTCCCAGGGTATGATTTATTCTGGAGAATGTTCCATGTGCACTCGAGAAGAATATGTATTCTGCTGCTTTAGGATAAAATAATCTGCCCATCCAGTCCAGTGTGTCATTCAAAGCCATTGTTTTCTGGTTGGTTTTCTGCTTAGATGATCTGTTCATTGCTTTAAGTGGGGTATTGAAGTCCCCTACTATCATGGTATCATTATGAATGAGTTCCTTTATGTTTGTGATTGATTTATATATTTGAGTACTGACACATTTGGAGACATAAATACTTACAATTGCTAGATCTTCTTGGTGGATAGACCCCTTAATTATGATATAATACTCTTCTTCATCTCTCGTTATAGTCTTTATTTTAATATCTAGTTTGTTGATATACATTTGGCTATTCCAACTTTCTGTTGACAACCATTAGCATAACAGATGGATCTCCATCCCCTTTGAATTTGCGGGTGTCTTTGGGTCTAAAATGGATCTCTTATAACAAGCAGCATATAGATGGATATTGTTTTCTTATCTATTCTGATACCCTATGTCTTTTGATTGGAGACTTTAGTCCATTGACATTTACAGTGAGTACTAAAAGATAAGAATTTAGTGTCATTGTGTTGCCTGTAGAGTTGGAGTTTCTGGTGATGTTCCCTAGTCCTTTCTAGTCATTGTTGCTTTCGGTATTTTGTGTTTTGTTTCATCTTTTCTCCACTCAGAGAGTCCCCCTTAAAATTTCTTGCAGGGCTGGTTTAGTGGTCACAAACTCCTTTAGTTTTTGTTTGGGAAACTCTTTATCTCTCTTGCTATTTTGAATAACAACCTTGCTGAATAAAGAATTCTAGTCTAAGATACACTTATATACAGAGAATAAACTGAGTGTTTCTGGAGGAGTGTTGGGTGGGGGACGGGTTATTTTAAGGGGCATTAAGGAGGACACTTGTTGAAGTGAGCACTGGGTGTTATATGTAAGTGATGAATCACTAAATTCTATTCCTGAAATTATTACACTATATGTTACACTAACTTGGATTTAAATTTTTAAAATAAATAAAATAAATAAATTAAAAAAAATAAAATAAAATAGGGATGCCTGAGTGGCTCAGTCAGTTGAGCATCGGACTTCAGCTCAGATCATGATCTCACCACTTGTGAGTTTGAGCCCCACCTAGGGCTCTGTGCTGACAGCTCAGAACCTGGAGCCTGCTTTGGATTCTGTGTCCCGCTCTCTCTCTGCCCCTCCCTCGCTCATGCTCTGCCTCTCTCTCTCAAAAATAAATAAAACATTAAAATTTTTTTAAATTATAAATATATAAATATTTTAATATATATTTATTATATATATAATAAATATATATATTGTTTCTCTAGAGAACACTGACCGATAGACCAGATACTGGAGATGAGATGAGGAATGTTAGTGAAAAGTAGAGGTTGGGGTTGGACGTAACAGAAGCACACAAAGTTCTGAGATATCTGCTTAATTTACCAAATGAAAATGTTGAATTTGGGAAGGGCAGATTTATCCAGAGCATGCAAGTTGCTGAGAACCTTCTGGGTCGCTGCGAATGCAGGTGTGAGTGTCTGAGGTGAGGGGAGTCTTAACTGGAACACATGTTGCTCTGGGGCATCTTCAAGATCCCTTGATTGTCATGATGGACAGTTGGGTTGGAAAATTAAATAGAACATGTAAAAGATAATTAAGGAAATGTGAGATAGCATCATCACCAGAGGCTAAAATCCAGGAACATATATATTGCCAATTTTCTTGCCAGCAGGATTCTTCCAGTAGGAAGAAAGTGAATGATATTTGGAAGATAGAAGTGTAAGAAAAATTCTTATTGTTCCAGAAAAGGTGAGCAGGGATGTGAGCTCTGTAAATGCCAAATGTAAAAATTTGTCAGTGGTTTCCATCATCCTCAATTAATCACACACTTCATTGCTGAAAAGAGCGAGATAAACAGCACTGGTTTTTTGTGATACCTGAAACTTTTCGATATTTTGGGACATTGGAATTTGTAAGTGACCTTTGCTCTAGCCCCTCCATAGTTTTATAAGCATGTAAGTCCCCATATTAAATCCTTTCCTGCCGGAAATGTATATAATTGATTCATGGGGGTTTTTGGCTAAACCTTGAATAATATGGAAGTGGCTCTAATTTATGAGCACAGAAAATGAAGCAGACTTGTAAACTGAAACAGAAATGATACCATGTGGACCCTAAAACATAAACACTTTTCTGTAACTTTTTTCCCACAAAACGCAATTTTACTTCTTTTCCTCTGTGTGTGTGCATGTGTGTGTGTGTGTGTGTAAACAGAAAGGCTTACTCTCATATATATGTGTGGCTTTCTTTTATTTACTACTGCATTAATTTGCTAAGGCTGCCATAAAAAGTACCACAGACTGAGTGGGTGACTTAAAAAAAAAGAAATTTATTTTCTCAGAGTTCCAGAGATCAGAAGTCCAACATCAAAGGGTTGGCAGGGTTGGCTTCCTTTGAGGCCTTTCTCCTTGGCTTCTAGATGGCTGTCTTCTTCCTTGTCTTCACAAGCTTTCTTCTGTGAGTCTGTGTCTTAATCATCTCTTTTCAAAAGGATACTAGTCATATTGGATTGAAGTCTACCCAAATGACTTTATTTTAACTTAAGTGCTTGTAAAGACCCTATTTCCAAATACAGTCACATTCTGAGATACTGTGTGTAAGAACTCTAACATACACATTTTTAGTATACAATTCATCCATACATAATTGGGGATACAATTCATCCATGATAATCACTTGAGCTATATGAGCCTTAAAATCTTGGAGAATAGCTCATAAGAAATAGAATATTAATTGTAATTGCAATATTTTTCAAGTCTTTACTAGATTTATGGATGTGTGTACAGGGTTTTATATTCCCTCACTCTATAAAACAAACTCAGGAGATCCATTTGTTTTTACCTTAATTTTAGTATGTAGTTCTCAACTGAGGGTCTGAGTTGTTGGGTAACTTTCCCAGTGTTATCTTGATGTCTCTTAAGAGTGAGCCATTTCCACTGTTGATGGGAATGCAAACTGGTACAGCCACTCTGGAAAACCATATGGAGTTTCATCAACAAATTAAAAATATAACTACCCTACAATCCAGCAATTGCATTACTAGGTATTTATCCAAAGAATACAGATGTGCTGTTTTGAAGGGGCACATGCACCCCAATGTTTATACCAGGGCTATCAACAATAGTCAAAGTATGGTAACAGCCCAAATGTCCATTGACTGATGAATAGATAAAGAAGTGATATATATATATATATATATATATATACACATATATATATACACATATACACACACACATTGGAGTATTACTCAGCAATCAAAAAGAATGAAATCTTGCCATTTGTAACAACATGGATGGAACTAGAGTGTATTATGCTAAACAAAATTAGAGAAAGACAAATGTCATATGACTTCACTCATATGTAGAATTTAAGATACAAAACAGATGAACATAAGGGAAGGGAGGCAAAAATAATACAAAAACAGGGAGAGGGACAAAACATAAGAGACCCTGAAAAATAGAGAACAAACCAAGGGCTGCTGGAGGGGTTGTGGGTGGGGGGATGGGCTAAATGGGTAAGGGGTATTCAGGAAGACACTTGTTGAGATGAGCACTGTTATATGTAGGGGATGAATCACTGGATTCTACTCCTGAAATCATTATTACACTATGTGCTAATTAATTTGGATGTAAATGTAAAAAAAATAAATGAATGAAAAAAATGAGTGAGCTATTTGAGATAATCAGAATGAGGCAGGAAGATACAGAACATATATTATCAGAGATAAGATAAAATAGGAAAAATCTCACTAACACCAAATGTTTCGGCTGATTCCACCTTTAAAATCTGAAGATATTTTATTGTTACACTTGAAATTATGACGATTATGATGTTGCAGACAATTATACTTTCATGCTTTTGCATCTTTGTCTTTCTGCCTATGTGATGAACTCAGTTCATAACTTTCCAGGTTAAAATTTGTGTTCTTAATCTGTTGATGTTTATAATGAAAAAATGAAAATAATAGACAAAAGTTCTGAAGCCTATCTTTCATAGGTCTAATATTGAAATGCACTGTTTTTGTAACTGTCACCTCACCACAGGCCAATGAGCCAAGAGGCAAGATGTTGGGATAAGAAAAGCGACTTTATTCAGAAATCCAGCAAACTGAGGAGATGGTAGACTTTGGTTCCCAAAGAACCTTCTCCCCTTGGCATAAAATTCAAATCTTCTTTTCTTAGCAAAAGAGGGAAGCAGGAAGGGATTGGAGTCAAAGGTGACTGGCACCTGTAGACATCCAAGGAATATTAGGTAACTTCTTTGTTTTGGTCGGTTGATTTTTGCATACAAGAATCTGGTCATGTGTTTCCTATAAATCTTAAACATAGCATAGTCATTTCTGTACGTAATTTCTTGTCCCTTCAAGTGAGGTAGTTTTTGGAAAGAGCAGTTTTTGCAAATATTAGCTGTAAGCAAAATTTTTCTTTGTGCAGGGCTAAGCAGAAGTTTCTAAGCTATAGTTCACAGCAGCAAGGACAATAGAAGCCATATGGAGTCAGACATGCTAAGTTTCTCCCTGTTACACTATAAGAAATATACTGGTATTTTAAATAAAAGGACTTTTTAAATATTTTATACAAGGTTCCACTCTGAAAGGAATTTGACATAATGGACCTAAGTAGGGTGGAAAGAACTAAGTTGTACAGAGAGAAAAAACAAACAAACAAACAAACAAACAAACATGAATGAGCCTTACAGGAGAAGTAGGTTTTTAATAAGAATAGGGAAAAAAATATGAAAAATGAATATTATACCAAAATCCATTTTCTCCAAGTCTCTAAGCATAAAAAGCCATAGGATTTCCTTCCTCCCATGTCTGAAAGAAATGCTAAAGACATGGAAGGTGATGAGAGGAAGAGTCTTTGCTTTATATGTTACCTCTCGGTGTCACCAACGGCTTTGCCAGCTGAAAGAACTAAGAATGTCAGCCTCATTGTAGTCCATACAAAGGGGAAACCTGATGAAACAGAAGAGAAATAAAAATCCCACTGCAAGATAATTATGGAATCATGCACAAACCTTTAAAGGTTAATGAGCTCTCTAGAGAAGATGAATGACAGTTCTGAAATCAGTTGTCTGCCTATAATCCATTTTCAACATAATCCTAGTTGTGAAGATTTGACATATTACAGGTAATTTGGGGTGAACGTTAACTGTGAAAATGGTAATTTAAGTAAGCCCAACTGATATTAAAAGAAACATCATTTGGCCAAGGGATGAAGCCAAAGAATTTAAAACTTAGTGGCTAGAAAAACCAAAGCACACCTTAATGATAAAAAGCAAAGTGAATGACCAAAGGGTGATCTTTTAATTCATTCATCTTGGTATTAGGTCAAATGAGACCTATCTTTTGATTGTTCTTTTATGTGAATTTTCAAGTATATAATTAAGCAAAATTATTTCCTTCTCGTTAAATAATATCATGATAGGAAAGAAAAAAAATAATCCAAGAAGAAACATGTTTACCAAAATATATCTGAAATACCTAGGTTGCTTTTAGAGTAAACAAATATAGCATGATATTTTTGAAACAATATTTGCCTAATTTTTATTTAATAAAGTTCACATATGCAAAAAGAGGATAAAGACTTACCAAGGACATTTACAAGGGCAGCCAATTCATTAATTGGGGAATAAGATAATGTAAGAATAATTTATAACATTAAATTGGTGAAATAAGAAAAAAATTGCTTTTTAGTTTCATATAAAAAAGGCAGGTCTCTAACGTGTTTAAGTTTTAAAAAAGTGTGTTGCAAATCAGTAACATTGACATCCTATATAAATTGTTGTTTTAATATTTATGCTTGTGCTCATGTCAACTTGTAATTAGAGAATCTCATTATTAGAATTCATAATAAAAATTAGGAGGAAATATTTACTGAAAACTATCCAGTCCATTTTATTGTTCCAGTAACTGTTAATCACTTTATGCATATTATTTTATTCAAATATCTTAACAACTTTACAAGATTTGTATTATTGTTATTACTATTACATGATAAGGTTTAAATACTATGATTTTATGGTCATATGACTTATCCAAAATCACTCCATCTATAAATAGAGAAATCAGAATTTTAATTTAAGTGATTTTCGTTTAGAAACTGAACTGTAGACATTATTGTTTTGATATTTTCACCTTTATACAAATTAAAATGGGACACACAATTTTTTTTAATTTTAATTCTTAGTAAACATAATCAGAAATAGCTTTTGTATTAGTCTTTTTGAATAAATCATGTTAAATACTCTAGTTTCTGCAAAAATGTAGCCCATTTATGAGATAAATAGATATAGATACAGATATATAGAATTTTTCCATCACAGGGTAGAAACTCAGGCAGGCTTTCTATATTGCATTCTCAGAAGGAGAATTCATTTTACTTTGGGGATTCTCAGTTTTTGCTTTTAAGACCTTTAACTGATTGGATGAGGCCCACCCATAATATGATGGATAATCTGCTTTCCTCAACGTCTACTGATAAAAGTTAATCACATCTAAAATATACCTTTATTGCAATATCTAGATTGGTGTTTGACCAAACAACTGGGTACCATAGCCTAGATGAATTAACACATAAAATCAACCATCACAAATGTCTAATCTGTAAACATGACTAAACTTTGTCATCTTGACGAACCTAAAATAAGTGAGCAAACAGTGATTCAGCTGATGTTACGTGGAGGGTATTAGAATAAATAAATTAGAGAGAGAAAGAGAGAGACACTGTCTATTCCATTTCTACCAGTCAGATCTCTTCCTTGACCACAAAACACTTAAAATAAGTTTTATTTTTTCTTAAGGTGGTAGAGGTGTGTGTGTGTGTGTGTGTGTTTTATTTTGTTTTGGTATTTTTGTTTTTGCTTTGTTTTTTGCTTTGTTTGTTTATTTGCTACTGGCCTTCAAATGAGACTAAATGTTACAGATTTTATTAAGTTTGACAAAAAGTAAGCAGAGAAGTTACTAGAATCTACAAAGCACCAATCTATTTCTTAAGAAAATAATCTCACAGGGGACAATTACAACACTCCCCTTAAGATTCTAAACTCATTTCCAAAGCTAAAATATGAATTAAAAGTTATTCTTATATATCATAGCACAAAAGCTCAGTGCTCGAATTATTATGTTGATTAACATTCAGATGCTGGATGTGGCTTCAAGACCTCAAGTTTAGAGGAAAAGTCAAGGTGTGAAAGAACTCCTTTCGTTTCATAATTATAGTGATTTCAACATTTACAAATTAATTCCGTGCCCATTATTACATTAAAAATGGCAAAATTAATTTGCACCTGAACTATTTTAACTGATTAAAATATACAAAGATCTACATTTAATCTAAATACTGTATAATTTCTACATTTGTGTTGCATTGTACAAAGACACTGATTTTGTTCAGCAAACCAATACCTGTTTTAAATATTCTGTTCTTCCAAATACTTTACAGTTCTTTTAAAATGATAAAATGATAACATTTCAATGTTAACACTATGAAAGTAAAAGATTTTAATTGGTTACAGACTAGTGGAAAAAAAAGTTCATACAGATGTAGATTATAAAAGAACTGAATTCAGTGACAGAAATATAACACAGTTTCTGACAAAATTAGTAGAAATAAAGCAAGACACTCTTCTTAATTTTTCTTATAGGCAAAATATGAAATTAGCCATAAGATACAAGACAGGTCCTAAATTACATTTACATTATTGTCATGTGATGTAATATACATATATGCATATGGACATATGCATAGATAAACTCATGCAAGATGAAAAGACTCAATATTATAGTGAGTATATGAAAATCAAAGCCAGAAAACTCTTCATAATAAATTTGTTCATTTATTATTCAATAATAAAAAAAATCACTTTGTTCATATTATTTCTATATAACAAAGAAGGGACGCTGAGTTTGCACAGAAGTCTGTGGTATTGTCTGTTCTCATGATTGGAAAGAACAGATATTGTACACTTTGCTAAAAATGTTTGACAGTAGAAAGGCTGAGAAGTTATTATCATGAAAGACACTGAGTTTGCAAATGTTCTTCTCAGAGCCATGAGAGCAGTTCTAAGCACAGGGCAGGAAATGCGTACTAGAAACATGACCAGAATCCCTGAAATCCCAGCGACAAATCTATCTGTATTTTCCTGTGCTTCCATAATGGGTTATCACGTTTCTATTTGGGTGCTGGACTTTCCTGCTGCTGTCAGGCATTTAGTATCTTTCCAGTTATAGGTTTAAAAAATCAGCATTTCTCCTCCAACTTTTGCCAATCCTTCTGAAAGGGGAAAATTAAATAAAGCACTTACTGTGAATACTAAGGCAAGTAGATTTTCCAAACACTTTATGTTAAAATAGAATAGCATAGCAGACAATAGAATGGTGGTTCTTAAAGATTTCTTTTTCTTCATATGCCCTCTTCTCTTCTGTATAAGCCAGATTTTGTTTTACTTTCTTTCCTTTTTTTGGTTGAGCCTAAAATATTTAGGACAGAAGATAGCAATTCTCCAGAATATTGAATGTGAGATGTGAAAGCTAAATTGCAGACTCCATAAAATGGAAGAAGCAGTTATCTGAAAGAGACGACCAGAGGAACAAAAAGGAAGGCCTTTATTTTTTCTGTTAGAAAATAATAAAGAAAGAATTGGCCTGTTATAGGACCTTCAAATAACTTTCCATGCAAATAATTTTACAATACACATTAGCCATTTCTCCCAGGCATAAGCGCAGTGGTTTTTAGTAAAACTGTTAATAGGTCAGAATCAATGAATGAGAACAAATGGAAATTGGCAGAGGGCTATCTTAGATATATTTGGGATATATTTCCCTGAAGATTATAGAACGTGTAACCATGAATTATATATTTGTAGTGAAGCCGACTGTTCATTTCCAGCCTATTCTGAACATTCTTCATTGTTTCTAGGTAACATCTTTTTTTTTCCACTCATTTTTCTTCCTGTAGAAAACTTAAGGTTAATATTTGTCATGAACTGTTGCTGACTTCTTATTTTTTAGCTTGTCTCCAAGGAAATGTGAGATGATCATCTAAGTAGTAGGTACATTTTACCAAGATGAAATTTTGTATATTCCATGTGTATTTAAAGAGCTTTTCATAAAATGAGGGAGTCATTCCCAGTATATGCAAGAATTATGGTGTCCATAACACTACGGGAAGGTCTGCAAGAACAATCATACGTTTATATGTTCTGTCGCATTAATACAACCAATGCTCATACATTTGGTTTCTTATTTGACTGTGATAACATTGCTTCATTTGAGTTGATAATGGTGATTTTTTTCACTATAACTTAAATGACACTGTCTTTTTTTTAAAAAAAAATTTTTTTTTCAACGTTTTTTTATTTATTTTTGGGACAGAGAGAGACAGAGCATGAACGGGGGAGGGGCAAAGAGAGAGGGAGACACAGAATCGGAAACAGGTTCCAGGCTCCGAGCCATCAGCCCAGAGCCTGACGCGGGGCTCGAACTCCCGGACCACGAGATCGTGACCTGGCTGAAGTCGGACGCTTAACCGACTGCGCCACCCAGGCGCCCCTAAATGACACTGTCTTTATGGTGGACACATCATCATTGATATAAATTAAATAATTATCTAAAGATCGCATTTCCCAAGTGGCCAAATGTTTTATTCTTGACACTTCTCTGTCTCTCTCCCTACCTTTTGGATATATCCAGAATTTATCATTTCTCAACATCTTCACTACTACCACCTGGGTCCAAGATAGCAACAAACGATACAGTATTTCTTGCAAATACTGATTTTCCAAGCATCTATTTCAGATACAGTAGCCAGTGTGATCTGTTAAAAATATTTCAGACCATATTATTCTATTCCAAGTACACTATGATTCTTTGCTGACTGTTCCAAACAAAATGATATTGCCAATACTCTCACCTTCCAACCCCCTTTTAGATGCTTTAATATTCTGAAAAGCTCTCATAACCATGTGACTCGTTACATTTCTATGTTTACTATTTATCGTCCCAGATATAACATAATGAAAACATGAGGTCAGGAACTTTATTTTCTTCAATATTATGTTTCAAGTGCCTAGAGGTTTCTGGTCCATTATAAGCTCTGAATAAATATCAGCAGAATAAGTAAATAAATTTAAGAATATAACAAGATTCATGATTACAACTAAAATATAAAGTCTAATATCTGTACATTGATTAAAAAGGTAGTCTCTTTTAGTATAGATCATTTTTATCATTCTTATATGATAATTATACCAATAGCTAATTTTTTTTCTTCGGACTTTATGTTATAAGGCACTATGGTAATTTTTGTAATGTACATTCCCTGTTTAATCTTCAAATAAATGCTATGAGGTACTTGCAAGAATTTCACCATGTTTACAAATGAAAAATCAAAACTTAGCAAGATTTGGGGTGCCTGAGTGTCTAAGTCCATTAAGCGGCTGATTTCAACTCAGGTCGCGATCTCTTAGTTTGTGAGTTTGAGCCCCGCATCGGGCTCTGTTCTGACAGCTAGGAACCTGGAGCCTGCTTCAGATTCTGTGTCTCCCTCTCTATCTGCCCCTCCCCCACTCTCTCTCTCTCTCTCTCTGTCTCTGTCTCTCTCTCTCAAAAATAAACAAAAAATGCAAAATTTAGCAAGATTAAATTATCTACTTAAGAAAGTGCTTACATAGCAGAGGTGAACCATATCAAAGTTATTACAGAACCTGTTTTATGCTATGCTGCCCCAATCTACGACTTAGATATTTAAAGTTAAGCGGTGGTGTAAGATCTTTCTGGCATCATCACCCGCACTGAGTACTACTTGGCAAATCCATAAACTATTTTCCCAAATCTAAGTTTTACCTCATCAGATGCTTTATCACCACTCTCAAAAGTACAGAGTCTCGCCATTCTGTTCATATCTATTGCATTCTTTTGTACTCTCTGGATATGTTCCTGAGATCTCCAGCTACGATTCAGACTCTACCCTGACATTATTCAAATCATCTCGAGTAACAGACCTTTTCCTTCTTCCAGAGCCTCAGAAATCTCCAATTGTGGTTTTTCCCCCGTCCTTCCTTGCTCATCTCTGCCACACCTAAGACCTGACTGTAACACCTGGCAAAACGTTCTGAGTCACTTTCTCCGTTTATGTAATTATTTTTCTTTTTGCGTTTTCATCAGAAACCGACCCATAGAATTTCATGTAACGATGTACTCACTTAGAATTTAGTTTACTAGTATAACACACTGTTTCAGACTTCATTTTAGTTTAATAATAATAACAAAAAACAGTAACACACTTACTTTAACTAGTGAGTCTGAGCCTAGTCTTTTCGGATATCTAGAAAGTCTATGGATTAGATGCAGGGACTCTGAGAACAACTGTAAATTGTCCCAGGAATATGGGATGGATGTCTGGAACCGTGTAGTTGGTCACACTAAAGATAGTGACTGGTTTGGCACCATCTGGTCGCACCACCCATCTATCTATTCATTGTGGAGTTTGAATGGGACCCAATGGTTGCATGGCTCGAATCTTTGCCCATGGCTTCCATCTGCGTGATTGGTTTGCTCTACTCTGGGTTTTCCCTGGGAAGAGAGAATCCGTTGCATAGTAACAAAAATTGTCAACCTCTCTCTCCTCAAGGCCAGATGGACACGTTCTGGCTCTGATCTCCATTGGCATAGTCACCTGGTTGCCATTTTTGTTCCCTCCATTGGCCTGCGGGGCATAACACCTATAGAAACACATATTAAATTTACCCAGTAAGCCTTAAATGATAGCTAACAAAGCTTATCCTTACTGAACACTGAACTGTCTCTAACAAGAAAACCTGTCCTCCACAATAGGATGGTCTTGGGCAGTATTATTGCCTTGGAAGGAGGCACCTGCACCATTCTCCAAACAGAATTTTGTGTGTTCACACCTGATGAATCTGCTTAATGTATTATTTTTATTAAATCACATGAGGATACATGTTAATGCCCTGAGTGATCCAACACCCAGCCTAGGGGACTTAATATATCAGTGGTTCAGATAATGAGGCTCTTGGTGGGAAAAAAATGTTACTTACTTCAGGAATTATGATGTTGACCAGTGTTTTCTCTTTCATGGAGCTATATTGTTGTTGTGGTGTCTCTGTGTAGCCAGAGAGGTGGCAAATGAGCCACCTCCAAGTTAGTGAAACCCACTAGGCCACTCAGGGCATATTGCAGAGGAAGAGAGCCTGTAGGATTATAAAAGCTGTTTATGAAGGATAGGGTGTTGTGGAAGGTCATCCAGAGGAAGTGATCAGTGGTTGATTCACAAGCTGGATCCCAGCAGTCAGAGATTCCCCACCCATTCTTTATCCTTGGAATATGAGATCTGCCTTCCATTTCACAATGGAAACTGTTTTCAAAGACAGACCTTCAAGTGCAATGTGCTGTTGAGACCCTCTGGATGGTGTGCATAATTAAACCCAGTCAGGTAAGGCCTCTATATGAACTTTTCAGATTCTAGACGGTGGGTATGGAGATCTACTTGTCACTATAAGTTCCCTTGTTCGTTAAACGTGCCACCTGCCAATCTGGAATGGTCTGCCTATTCACTCTCTCCTCACCTTCTGTGTATGGGGGCCAGTTTGCAAACCCGCAATATTATATACATATTATAAAATAAATTGTATTTTTGCTAATTACTTATAAGCCGTCCAGAAATGATGCACCATTTTTTTTTCATTTTTTCCCAATATGTATAGAGTTGCTATTATTTTCCTAACTGGCCTCATCTCCATATAATTTTGCGACCCATTTATCAGGCCACACTGATTCTTTTGTATCATATTTTGTTTCTTGAGGCACGGTCTTTTTTTGTGTGGAGGAAGTCATACATCAAACATAAAGAGTGTGTGTCTTTTTCAGGGATGGGAGAGAAGAAATGTGAAGTGTGAATTCTGCTCTGCTCACAGCCTTTGTCACCTGGCGGCAAGGGGAAAAAAAAAGGTTTATAAAAATCTATTGTTCAAGTGGAAAAGGAACAGGTAGCAGATACCATTTAAAAAAAAAAAAACTAATAGCAATTTTTGTTACTGTTTGCAGCTGTGTTTTCTGCCAAACTAAACATGGCTCTGTTGTGCCTCATCATTTCTCTTTCTATTTTAGGGAGAGAAAGAAAAATTCACACCTTACTGAGTTGAATGAGTTAAATCATCATTTTCTGAGGCAAAGATGTGAGGTGTGCTTTCAATTGTCTTACAGATATTAGTCAGCATCTTCTTTTGCTATTAGGAAAGTTGGTGGACAGGATTTTTTTCTTGACCCTCCATGTTACCTTCAACTTGTCAGTTTCCAAATTATAAGTCAGCAATTTCACTGGTCAATATTTACCATGTTTATAACATTCTCCTCACCATACAAATTTGTATCTAACATCAATAACCATAAGATTTGGCAGTTTTTAGTGTGTGTGTGTATGTGTGTGTGTGTGTGTGTGTGTGTGTATGTGTGTGTGTGTCTGAGTGTCTGTGTGTGTGAGCTTTTTTAAACCATAGATAGCAGTTTAACTCTATAACCAGTAATTCAGAACAAATCATCATCAATATACCTACATGCCCTTTAAAATATATTATATCATTTACTTAATTTACTGTTGACTGTATATTTGACAAAGCCAAAATCAGAAAATAGATTTTACCTTTGGTAAGTCGTTTCAGGCCAACACATAAGTGAGGGGAAAAAAAAATCAACTGCAAGAACGGGAGAATTCATATGGGAATTATGTTTAATGACTACCACGTTAGCACTATATTAGTTTCCTATTGCTGTTGCACAAAATTATTCCAAACTCAATGACTTAAAACAATACAAGTTTATTATCTTATGGTTCCATACATCAGAATTTTGAACTAGATCTCACTAGGCTAAAATCAGGGTGTCTGCAGTGCTGAGTTTCTTTCTGGAAGTTCTAGGGAGAAATCTGTTTTGTTGCATTTTCCACCTTCTAGAGACTGCCAGAATAAAATAGCTAATCATTTCATTTCATCCTCAGAGGCATCAATGGAGCAGCGAATGGATGAGTCTTTTTCATATCTGAAAAGGAGCAGAATATGCCACCCAGAATATGCCTTTTTGGCATGGGGATTATTTTGAGCTGATTATTTTTGAAAAATGTCAGACACAGAGAAGCTCAGAAAACAAAGTAGAAGTTACCCTTTTGTAAAGGAAATTTACATTTATAAAGAAATCTCCATATGTAAGAGTGTCTCCCTCTTTGTACCAGAAAGAGAAAGGTGACTCCAAGCCACAAGAGAATCTTGTTAGTGGAGAAGTCTTAAATTTAAATAACATACTGTAACAAACTTCACCCTTGTTTACCTTAGTTTTTCCTGGTCTCACAACTGGCATCTTCTCCCCATTATCTTTCTTTCATCTTTTAGCTGAAGATGGTGTTTAAGGTGGCGGGTTGGACCATTTGGGGGAGTTACTCACTTTTCCTGGGTTATCTCCCATATATAAATGATAAACTTCTATTTGATTCTTCTTTCATTAATTTGTCTTTTACTGCAGGGGATCTTAGACAACAACTAGAAGAGTAGAGAGAAAATTATTTTTCCTCTCTTACATGTCACATCACTCTGACATTGACACTTAGGCCTCCCTCTCCCACATTTCAGGACCTTCATGATCACTCTGGGCCACTAAATCATCTAGAATAATCTCTGTATTTTAAAGTCAGCTGATTGGTGACCTTAATTACATCTGCAACCTTAATTCCTCTGTGCATGTAACATAACATATTCATAGGTTCAGGGGATTTGTACACACACATCTTTGGGGGGTATTATTCTTCCTACTGTAGGAATATAATAGGTATTTTATTTTGTGCCAATTATTCTAAGAAGTTGAGGAAGGGGACAGCAAGTCAAAAATGGATATATATGTTTAAAATAAAGTATATTTGGGGCACCTGGGTGGCTTGGTCGGTTAAGCGTCCGACTTCGGCTCAGGTCATGATCTCACAGTCCGTGAGTTCGAGCCCCGCGTTGGGCTCTGTGCTGACAGCTCAGAGCCTGGAGCCTGTTTCAGATTCTGTGTCTCCTTCTCTCTCTGCCCCTCCCCTGTTCATGCTCTGTCTCTCTCTGTCTCAAAAATAAATAAATGTTAATTTTTTTAATAAAGTATATTTGTTAACATAGAACAGGTTTGTTAAGGATTATTATGGAAATACTATGTGCCTAACAGAGAATGACTTCCAACAGCGCAGGGAAGCCTGGCGATGGAACTGTTCTTATTTTTGACTCTCACTTCATAGGATTTTTACAAAAGAAACGCCCTGGCTACCAGATACTGGGGCAGGAGGGAAGGGAGACTTGGTAGACAAGTTGACCAAAATAAAGCCATTAATGGTTTTAAGATGACCCTTAACCTGAAAGTCCACAGGTGATAAAAAGACTTACAAGATCTAACTCATGGAAGATCATAAGACCTTACTTCCTCTGCGGGTAAAAGAAACAAATGCTGGACATCATTAAAACAGCTCCCTGAGGGTAATTTCACAACCTTAAGACAATGGAAAAACTAACAGTCCAATGTAAATGATAAACCCAAAGTTAAAAAGTAAGTCCCTCCCTATACAGTTAGCTAATTAAAAACCAAAAAAAAAAAAAAAACAAATAAAAAAGCTTATAAAACCCTTTGTTAGAGGCAGAAAGGATCTCTTCCTCACCTAGGAGGAGAGACTACCACCTTGAGAAGTAGATACTGTTCCTCCTATACTTAATAAACCTTTGTCCCTTTCTCTAAAGGGCTTGATCTTGAATTCTTTCTCATGCAAAACCAAGAACCCTCTTGGCAGGGGGCCTCAGCTCCTCCAACATCAATACTACTGAATGAGAGAATTAGCTTAAACCCTATATTAATCTCATTCTCATTGGGCCTAGGTTATGGATTTAGCCCACTGACAATATAGAAGGATGAAGGAGTAATTTTGATCTAGAAAGCACCTGTGTTTTGGAAAGTCTAAAAAATTGCTATTTTACTTATCCCTTGACCATTCTTTATAAATCCCAAGAGTGCATGGAATGCCAACTTGTTTTCACATGGTGTCGATAAGCCTAACTTCATTTTGGAGGAAATATGTATTAAAAGTCTAGAACAGCTATTGTACATTAGGTACTAGATACACAAAAATGAACAAGATATATCTATGAAATGTAACATTATGTTCAAGCACACTGAGAGTATGAAAGAATATGAGGAAAGGACATTTAGGTTGATTCAGAGTCACACATCTTGTAGGAGGTGTTAAAGAACAAAACTTCAACTGAGTACATTTGAAGATCTAATTGGGTTTTTTAGGCCATTCATGAACTGGGACAACATCCTATCTAGCGGGTAAAGTGGAGCTCTGAAGAGTTATACAAGATGGAAAATTTTTATGGGGGGGTGGGCAAGAAAGTTATTAACAAAAGAAAACAAAGGATTATTCCAGGCAAGCTCACCTGCCCTTAGGTGGAAGGGTAAGGAGTCTTACTGAGTGAATTACCTCATCTTTGGGGGATGGAGATGGCCCATGTGACATTATCTCATTGGTGCCAATCACAAAATTCCTGACTGACTAGTTAAGATTGATAGTTAAGATTTGTAGGGGAGGCCCAAACTGCCATTTGGTTAGATTTTATTGTTCAAACCAGGACATCTTATAAGTGAAAAATTACATTAGGGTATTTATTCAGTGACTGAACAATCTTATTTTATTTTATTGGTGGTCAACAATTATTCGAAACGTATTTTTGAAAATAGAATTAATTGAAAACAACTTAAAACCACATATATCTGTATTAATTATACATACATTGCAGCTAAAGCATATCAATGAAAGCAAAAACGTATCATTTATATTAAAAGTGAAGTAAGCAGAATAGTTCTTCTGGTTACATATTCACTCTCTTTGGTTTCTTTGTCTTGTGTATCTTGCAACTGGTATTTTTTTGCAAAAAAAAAAATTAATATAATTCTTCCCTCCCTCACTTCCTCTTGTTCCTGTTACTTCTTCTTCCAAAATCACCCAAAATCTTCTTCAAAGCTGATTTTTTAATTAATAAGATTGAAATATTGACATTTTTATTGTCTCTTCTCTGTACACCATAACATTTTCAATTGTGAACATTTCTCTCTGTCCCACTCTTTTGGTAACTGGTAAAAACAAAACAAACTTTCAAAACTGGTGAATAGTTTCAGTTCCAGTTTTTGGGTTTTGTTTTGTTTTGTTTTGCCATGGAATGTGAACATATTGTTCCCCTGGTGGATTTATAGGTAATGTCCTATTGTCTTCCTTCAGAACATTAATAGTTATAACTTATATTTTACAAGACAAAATTTGTTAAATTAAGTTGACTCCATATATGACTGATTTGAATGCTCCTTTGTATGCCTTTTTCTTTGCCAAACATGTATGCTTCAAAAACAGAGGATTTCTCCGTTTAATTCCATGCCAGTATCAAATGGAAACTATCAAGTAAAAATAATACTCCATCAAAAAAAGTCTTCCCACATGTAGAGATATTCCAAAATACACTTGTAGACTCTAAAATTAAATATTTAGGGGCGCCTGGGTGGCGCAGTCGGTTAAGCGTCCGACTTCAGCCAGGTCACAATCTCGCGGTCCGTGAGTTCGAGCCCCGCGTCGGGCTCTGGGCTGATGGCTCAGAGCCTGGAGCCTGTTTCCGATTCTGTGTCTCCCTCTCTCTCTGCCCCTACCCCGTTCATGCTCTGTCTCTCTCTGTCCCAAAAATAAAATAAACGTTGAAAAAAAAAATTAAAAAAAATAAATAAATAAAATTAAATATTTAAATCATGTAAATTCTTATTGCTTAATTTATTTACTCTTTTCACAGATTTCACAGAAATACATTTAATGGCACCTTTTTTGCAACATTTATTTTCAATAATTAAAAGTGGATAATATTTCCAAAATATAAGTCTTATGCCACTCCACTTATTGGATAATCTGATGAGTGATTTCACCCTGAATTTTAACAAAATGAATGCAGAATCTGGAGGATTCATTGGCAAAAAAAAAAAAAATATATATTGCTATTAATTAAATAACAATAGGATTATTTTTAAAAATATTTATTTCAAGGCTCAAAATGTCTAAAATGTGATCATCAACTGGCAGCCAAGAGTCAAAGCACACATAATCAGCATCAGCTTCGTTGCTATTTATTTTTAGTTTAGATACTGTGTGTGTGTGTGTGTGTGTGTGTGCACGTGCACATGTTCACTCAGTGAAGGTGGGCAGGAAAAGAAATAATATGTTCATACAAGAAGAATAAAACCTAATTTTCAGCTTTCTAATTTCTAATTTTGTAAAGTGCAGAGATAAGACAAAGTAATTCACCTCTGATGTTTTCTTCAGTATTCTATAATTTTACGTGTAAAATTTAAATTATGTTGAGCCGTACCTTGGATTTTTGTTAAGTGGATTGTTAGAAGTAGACAGAAATCAGTATAGCAAGCATCCTGTGATCTCCGGTGATCTCCACCTCATGCCCTGGTGTAATAATACCCTTTTTTGGAGTGTGGGCTGGATTTGGTAACTCATCACTAATAAATAGAACATGAAAGAAATAGGATGAGATTGATTATCTTATAACACACAGCAATTTTCATCTTGGACTCTCCTCTGTCACTGGTTCTGAAAGTGTCCAAACGTCATGCTATAAGGAATATGTGGACAGTTCCAGGTGATGAGAAAGTGAGAGACCGACTGTTTAGAATATCAATTGTCATTTCAGTGAAGATTTATTTCTTGTGTCTATTCTGTCTAATGATATAATTAATGTGAAAAGATTTTCTAATAGTATATGGCAGGATACCCTTTTCTAAATATGCATTTTTTAGGGACCGTGACTTGCCTCTGGCTTCTGATTACAGTATTTGTTAGAATAGAATAAGACTTTGATTATTTCCGTGGGGGGTCATCAGCGGCATTTTTACAAACAGACTCATTCATTGTTTTCTAGACTTTGCAACTAAACAACTTCTTTTGGGGGTTCCTCCAATCATTCTTAAATAAAAAGTCTCATTTTACATAATTTCATTTTTTCTTCCTTCAATTTTATATCAACTTCATCCTTTGACTTTTTCCTACCCATATATCTTTTTTGGCACAATGTTTAGAGGTTAAAATTTGGCTACATGAAACATTGGTTTAATCTAATGTGATATTTCTTACTCTAAAATCATATGTGTCTATTTAATTTTACTGCATTAACATAAAAAGTTTCCTTTAGAGCAATTCCAATGATACAAAACATAATGCCATTAATATTGAAAAATAATAGTGTACAAGAATGTTTTCATTATTTTTTAAAATATTTTCTTATTTTATTTTTGAGAGAGAGACCGAGTGCAAATGGGGCAGGGGCAGAGAGGGAAAGAGACACAGAATTTGAAGCAGGCTCTAGGCTCTGAGCAGTGGGCACAGAGCCCAACGCGGGACTCGAACTCACAGACCATGAGATCATGACCTGAGCTGAAGTCAGACGCTTAACTGACTGAGCCACCCAGGTGCCCTGATTGTTTTATTTTGTATGATGAAACACCAAGCTGACATAATATTTCACTATGAAATAAATATATCTAATTCTTGCCAAAGCTACATTCTATATGTTCTCAAAAAGGGTTAACTTTTTTAGGTCAACTTTGGAACATTAATTTCCTGTGTTTTTTATAATTCAAATATGAAGGTTGATAATTTGAAGATACTAATCTTAAACTTGCAAGAAAATTGCTAGTTGGTCTAAAATAAAATATCATGTCATTTTGGAATTAGCTATTTAATTAAAATTTTCATTCATCTTCTTGAAAATAGAGATAACTGACAGGCAAATTTTAACCTTCAAGAAATTACTAGTTATAATGAAATTATTAAACTTAAATTACAAAAATTTAATTTTTGGTTTGCATACTTTTCAGGTATTTTATCTTCACAGAGAGCTGAGATTCAATTGTGTGAGAGAAAATCCATATAAAAGTTAATCTGTTTATTTTTAAACTAGTAAGCTCATAACTGATCTTTAACTTTATTTAGGATATTAATCAAAATAAGTCTTCATTTAAAAAATTCCTGTGATACTTCCTTGACAAACATAAAGCCGGATTTACACTTATCCCTGCACAATAAATCTATATTATTTTAATGATATTCAATTTTGGTTAACTATCTGATAAAAGTAGTATTTCTTCTTTAAAAATATTCAGACATATATTTCATAAATTAACTTACTGCTCCAAAATAAACCTTCACACTTAACTAGCTGTTATAAACAATAATAAAACATTACACATCTTTGCAAAGTCACAGGCTTATGATTTGTTGGCAACTTTGCTCTTCTAATCATATTATAAGGTGGACTGAATGACCGGCTAAGAGCTGAAATAAAGCGTCTCAACTGC
The DNA here is from genome assembly GCF_016509475.1 of Prionailurus bengalensis. NCBI lineage: Eukaryota > Metazoa > Chordata > Mammalia > Carnivora > Felidae > Prionailurus > Prionailurus bengalensis. The sequence continues at coordinate 182,591,996 of NC_057344.1, read as the reverse complement.
AAATTCAAAATCTATTTAAACAAAGAAACCAAGGTCTGCCTTTTGACTCAGGTATAGGAACTGTCCTTTAATTTAAATTTTAAAAAAAATAGCAAGAAATAAGCGTATATCTGTAACTGTTAACTCTGCCTCCCCTTGCTGATCCAATAATTCTAACAGTAAAGAATATTGAATTAAATCCCCAAGTAATGGAAAGGACGATTGTGATAAAAAGGCTGAGGTTATTACCCTTCCTCTTGGCAGTACCCCTGTGATGTGATAAGGGACCGCAGAGATCCGCAGGAACGCAGAAAATCCAATGATGACTCTAATTTTTATGCAGATTTTCTTTGTACATGTAGAGTATCCTGCATCACACTCCTTTCAACACCAGGACCTGCCATATTCTGCTCTGCCACTTGCAAGAGTGAAAGAAACATTTTAAAGACACATCCTCGAGTCTGAGTTAAACAATGTCTGGACAACCAGAGTGGAGATCGAGACTGACAGTGTGTTAGTGCCGGCAGGCAGTGGATTAGCCAAAGAATCAACATTATTTCATTGTTTGGATCCTTTTTACCCGTGATTTTAAGCAAGTTATTTAACCTTTCGGTGCCTTAGTTTGTCAACAATAAAATTGTGATAAAAATAATAGTAACAACTTCATCAAGTTCATGTGGGTCATAGAAATCACAGAAGAGCAAAACAGTTAAAACAGTAGCTGGAACATAATGGACGCAAAGCTTTGATTTTTATGCCTAAAGAACAACAACAAAAAGTATGCTTTTATGAAATGACATATGAAAACGTTTTCCTGGTTAGAAAAGATGCGCAAGTCAATCGTAGACAATTTGGAAAACAAAGAAAATACTAAAGAATGAAATCTTAATCATTCATAATACCAGAATGCACAAATAACTATTATTTTTTGATGTAATTATTTTATTTGCTTACTAGGAATATTTTCCATAAACTAAATATAATTTTGCAGTAGCATTTTTAGTGACCGCATAGTATTTATGACTTTAGATTATTCCATAACTGGGGAGCCTAGGTGGCTCATTCAGTCAGACACTCTTGATTTGGGCTCAGGTCATTATCCCAGGGTCTTGGGATCAAGCTTTGCATTGGGCTCCATACTGAACATGGAGTCTGCTTAAGATTCTCTCTCTGTCTCTCCCTTTGCCTCTCTCCCCCAATCGCACTCTCTCTCTTTCTCTAAAAAATGAAATAAAATAAATAGATTATTTCATCACTTATCTACTGTTGGGGCCCAGGACAGGCTGCCCCAAGATGGGCTACTTGTCATAAAGATTATTTTGAGCTATAGGAATTCAAGATTCTGTAGACTCAATGCAAATTTTTTGATCCTCCCTTAACTACACAGAGGAATCTAAACTGGGGGTCTTTCCCAGAATAACAATTTTTACCAGAGATTAATTCTATCTGAGAGATACAAGTATGGCAGCACAAACATCGAATTACCAAACATCGGCTCTTTTTGCTGTGTGAAGTCCATGTTTTTCCTCTGAAGTCCCAGACCTCTACCCCTTCCTCCTTAGTTCAGGATGACATATATACTTCATTTTACCTGTCTTTGGAATTTCCAGGTCTCTGTGGATTCCCTATTTCTCATGTTTACCTGTGTCATGTCAATTTGATTCTTAGTCCAATGAGAAGGACCCCGAAGGGGACTGAATATGATTGTTTCATGACACTACCATTTAATATCTGAGCAGACCTCAGTTTCTCATCTCTAAAGTGCACACGGTAGTATCTATCTCTTAGTGTAATAGGAAAAATTAAGTTAGGCAATGTATATAGAGTTAAAAGTTGAGCACTGAACAAATGTTAGCTATTGTTATTCCTTAATAATCATAAGTTCAAACAAGCCTATTTTGCTTTAACTCCTTTCACGTCTTCAACTATGTATTGGGGAATTCACCAAGTTGAAATACTGAAGCACACATTATAAATGTTGTTAACATTTTAAATCTAAAATCATTTTTAAATTGCACTCAAACATAACTATTTTGAATAAAGTTTCCTTGTTTTTCCTCCAAGCAAATTAAATTCCCAGAATCCCTTCTCGTTTTTCTCTCCTTTTTAAGGCCTCAATTCAACAGTTCTCTAAACAAAGACTTAGTCTACCCTTTCAATTACATGATTACACTATGCACACAATGTCATTTATCACTCTTTATAGAGCTAATAGGGTTCTTTTGCCTCGAACCATCTTTTAAGATATTTAAAGGTGATTTTATAATGCAAATAATTTCAACTTTATATCTATGACTGTAGGGAAATTATTCTAATTTGCAATGATATTAAATGCAAACTAAGTGAAAAGTACTAGGGAGAAACTCTGAAGAATCATTCAGTTTTAATTTTTTTTTTCCAAAATGATCTCCTCTGAGTTCTTCACTGGACCACAGTGACATAGAAATTAAATATATACCTGCAATTTAAAATTGTTAATTTACTATCTAAACATGATCTCACATTTTTAAATAATATGTCATATTTTCTCGTAAAGACTAGATTAAAAGAATTGGGGGATTTTTGTCATGTGCTCCAGTATAAGATTCTGTTTCACAGCAAGACTTTGGAATATATGTCTTAGATTATGGACCTTTGACACCTGAAGAACTAAGGACATATTCTTTTGAAATATGGAAACTATTAGAATTTACTATGATCTTATATGTTTTATTGACTGAATAGTTTAATTTTCAGCATACACATTGCTTCTACTTTGGCATTGTCAGATATTTTAGTAATTATCTAATATTACATTCCATAGTATGCACATCCGTTGTCACTGAACTAGGAGAAGTCATTTTTATTTTTTATATGACAAATTATTTTAACAAATGGTAAAGTCCTACAAATTACTGTGACACTATTAGTAACCAACACAATTCCTAACATTATTCTGATATTCTTATCTTCTTATTATCAAAAAATGTTAATTTACAGAAATACAAACATAGTCAGAAAATAGGAAGCAAGTAAGTAATAGTAGCTGGTCTTCATTTATTCATGAATATTATCATTATTTTATATTGGGAATGGAGTAGGTTCTATATTTTATGCTAAATCTGAAGAATCGTAATGAGGATCTAAAATTGTGCCAAGGACCAGAGTAAAGAGATTGATTAACAGTATTTGCTGAAAGCGTATTCAGAAAACTGGTGACATGTATACCATGTATTAATCATGCCCAGTGAATTCATTCTCAGACTAAATTTTTCTCATTTTCAATTCCTCTTGTGGTTCATTATTTCCTTATTAGTCAAGCTTCTTGCACCTGCAAGAAATAGAAAAGAACTCACAATGGTCTAAGGAAAAATAAATATTTTTGATTGTCTAATGTAACTTGCATCCTTAGTGTTATATTTCTGTTCGAGAACAGGCAGATATGGGGCTTTCTCAAATCTATCTAATCTCTCTTTTGCCTCTGTGTTGCCTCACTTCAATGTTCAATTTGTCTTTATAGTGTGAAACATGATCACTGACATCTTCAGGCTTTTATATTATCAGTTTATAAACCCCAGAAGGAAAAAAGCATCTTTCTAGTTACAGGATAAATTACATGCTACTCTCATTTGTTCAACTCGTAATGCAACGCTGTAGTAAAGGAGGAATAATTAGATCCAACAAAATTAACATAGACCAATGGTGGAAAAGACAGGAAATTCAGAAGGTTTCCACCTTAAAAAGGTGACACCACAAATGGTCATGATAATAAGAGATATCAACTAAAATGTTACTTGGATAATATTCACTCTATTAGTTTTCTATTACTTCATGAACAGTTGTCACCAGCTTATTTGCTGTAAAGAGCACCTCTTTATTATCTTGCAATATCTGGAGGTCAGAAATCCAGGCATAATTTAGCTGGGTGCTCTGCTCAGTTTCTCATGGATTGGAAAAAAAAAGATGTCCGTCTCAGCAGTAATCTAATTTGTATAGTCTTCCTCCAAGCTCAATGACTGTTAACAGATTTCAGTCCTTCATAAATGTAAGACTGAATCTCTTAGGTCTTAGAAGATTCTCATTATTATCTGCCACATGTCATAGTATTTTGCTTTTTCAAAGCCAAAAGAATACTGTTTCTATTGCTTTCGTGCCTCTGACCCCTACCTCTGGACCTTTTTTCCAAGTGCTGATTGGATTATGTTAGGGCAAACCAGGGCAATTTACCTTTTGATTAACTTCAAGTCAAGTGATTATATCTGCAATAGTATAGCTGAAAGATTTCCTCACTTTTGCCATGTAACATAAGAGTATCGAAGCATAAAACTTGGTGACTATTTTAGAATTCTGTTTATCGCATCTAATAATCACTACATCAGCATAAAACAACAATGCACACCTCTAAGGCAGAAATGGACTCATGTTTTAAAATATGAAGAAATTAAAAAAAAATAAAAAAAAATATGAAGAAATAATATTTTCATGGTTATATCTTTCTAATAAATGTATTGGAATCTCCCACCATGTTCCAACACAAAGAATACAGTTTGGTTGGTTGTTAGTTTCTTATTGTCTGTGCTTATTTATTCTGCATGATTTTCTTTCCTACTTCTGGTACCCCATAATCTTCAGTTAGCCATGATTTATCACAAACTCCAAACATGAGATATTGTTTCTCCCCATTTATGTAAATCTTCAAAAAATCATATTAAGTCACAAAATTCAAACTCATATAAAATTATAACATACACAACACCAAAGAATCTCTTTGGACAAAGTTGAAAAAACAATTTTAGATGTCATGTGAGCTATTTCTATGGCCATGACATTTTTAAATTCTTCTCCCTAAAAACAGCCATGAAGCTGGACAAAGATGACAAAAACAATTATTTTAGTTCTCTAAAAATTGACAATATATTTATATAAAAAGTGTCTATGCTTGAATGAATACTGGACATCTAGTAAGAATAATAATAATCTGTGGTGATCCAGTCTGATGATTCTTCTATCCCCCAACTCCTATCTCAGAACTAGACAAATGCAGAAATTCTTTCAAGGCAGGACAGGACAAACCAGTTCCTTCTTGTCCACAGTCAAAAGAGATTTACCTGATCTGGAGATGTGGGCAATGTCTACACCCTGTAACAGTATTGATGAGAGTAATAATCTCAGACATGGTTGTGCGTGAGAAGGGCCAATTGTTGCACTAGCTCAGGGTTACATTCATATTTTAGAAAAGCTTATTATGGCTTGGGATGTAAGAATAAACAACAGCAAGGAAAGGGTCAAATACAACCACACACCTCTGGCTGACCATAAGGATTCCTGTATGTGCAGAGAACATTAAAAAAAAAATAGCTCAACAGAAAATAAAAACTGAGACAGACTTGAAAGAAATAGAACTTTTAACTTTTTTACTGCTTGTAAACACATCTATCTGCATATTGGCTAGAAGTAGGTAGACACAACATCCGTCTAATCATTGACTTCTGAGCTGCATAAGGACAATGGTTCTAGTAAACCAGTCTTAAAAATAAGAGCAAGAATTAAAAGAAAAAAAAAAGGCTGAGCAAAGACAGCCATGGTGACCATTCCTCACAGATGAACAAAATTTTGTAGGTTTTGCCAAGGCAAAACTTAATAAATTAAAAAAAAAATACAGCAACAACTGTCCGGAGACTAAACCAAAATCCAGAATTGCTAAAATGTTGAATTTTCACAAAACATTATGAGATATTTAACTTAGAAATAGAAAGGGGCACCTTGGGTGGCTCAGTCTGTTAAGCATCCAACTTCAGCTTAGGTCATGATCTTGCCAGTCATGGTTTAAAGCTCAGAGTTGTGGCTCCAGCTCAGAACTTGAAGCCTGTTTCAGATGCTTCAGATTCTGTGTCTCTCTCTCTGTGCCTCTCCCCTGCTCATGCTCTCTCTTTCAAAAATAAATTAACTTATAAATTAGAAGAAACGCATAAATCATATTTTGGGAGATAAGATACTCAAAAGATATTTAGATACAAGACTTAGCAGACAAAGTTTCAAAGCAGTTATCATAAAAAGTTTCAAAAAACAAAAGTGAACAATGCTTAAGAACTGAAAGTATTAGAAGAATGATTCAACAAAAAGAGATTACCAATAAAGGTACAAAAATTATTTTAAAAGAACCAAATGTAAACTCTGTAGTTGAACATTACAATAACTAAAAGTAAAAACAAAACAAAATACAACAAAAACAAACAAACAAACAAAAAGACAAACAAGAGTTTTAACAGAAAATTTGACATAGCAGAAAGTATAATGAATGGACTTGAAGAAGACCAGTATAAATTATTCAATAAGAAGCACAAAAAGTAGGGGCGCCTGGGTGGCTCAATCAGTGGAGCGTCCGACTTTAGCTCAGGTCATGATCTCACTGTTTGTGAGTTTGACCTCCACGCTGGGCTCTGTGCTAACAGCTCAGAGCCTGGAGCCTACTTTGGATTCTGTGTCTCCCTTTCTCTCTGCTCCTCTCCTGCTTGCACTCTGTCTCTCTCTCTCTCTCAAAAAATAAATAAACATTAAAGAAGAACAAAAAGTAAAGAATGAAGACAAATTGGCAGAACCTTAAAGAATGGTAGGATATCAAAGTTACTGATAAGTATGAAAAGGGACCCCCAGAGAAAGAGAAGATAGAGAAAAGCAAAAATAAATAAATAAATAAATTAAACAAAAAAAAACTTTTTTTTTTTTTTTAAGAAATAACAATCAAGAACTTGATAAAATAAGTTAGTGTACCCTTCATGGAATCTCTAAAGTAGAATTGTAAATAAATCCACATCTAAAGAAATCATGCCAAATAACTGAAAGACACAAACAAATTTTGAAGAAAGCAAAGGAAAAATGACTGGTAGAGGGGTGAAACTATATGATTAAGGGATGACTTCATCTAAAACCATGGAAACCCAGAAAACAGTGAAATGGCATATTCAAAGGATTGAAAGCAAAGCAAAGCAAACAAACAAACAAAAAACTGTCAACTCAGCAAAAATGTCCTTCAAAAATACAATTCAGATACCCACAGATAAACAAATACTGAAAGAAATTACTCCTAGTGGATCTGCCTTACATGATATTATACAAGGAATTCTTCAGACTAAAAGGAAATTACATGAGACAATACTCAAGTCACAGGAAGAAATAAACATTAAAAACATTTTTTAAAAAGAAATATGACATGGCAAGATGTGTACTTTCTCCACTTTTATTCAACATAGTACTGGAAGAAAGCCACAGAAATCAGACAAGAAAAACTAATAAAACTTACTCGAATTAGTAAGAGAAATAAAACTGTCACTATTAGCAGATGAAGTAATACTATATAGAGAAAACTTAGAGATTCCACCAAAAAACCATTAAACAAATAAATAAATTCAGTAAAATTGCAGAATGCAAAATTAATATACAGAAGCCTGCTATGTTTCTATGCATTAATAATAAAGTAACAGAAAGAGGAAGAAAACAATCCCATTTACAATATCATGAAAAAGAATAAAATATTGAGAATTAATACTGTTTAAATATCCATACTACCCAAGATAATGTACAAATTCAATGCAATCCCTATCGAAATACAACAGTATTTGTAACAGAACTAGATCAAATAATTTGAAACTTTTATAGAACCACAAAAGATCCTAGCAAAAGCAATCTTTAGAAATAAGAAGAAAACTAGAGGTATCACAATCCCAGATTTCAAGCTGTATTACAAAGCACACTACTACTACTAATCCAAACAGTATAATACTGGCACAAAAAAAGACACATAGATCAACAAAACAGAATACAGAGCCCTGAAATAAACACACCCTTATATGGCCAATTGGTCTATGACAAAGGAGTTAAGAGTATACAATGCAGAAAGGACAGTCTCTCCAATAAATGGTGTTGGGAAAACTGTACAGCTACATGTAAAAGAATGAAACTGAACCATTTTCTCACACCATAGACAAAAATGAATTCAAAATATATTAAAGCACCTAAATGTAAAACTTGAAATGAAACTCATAAAAGAAAGTATATACAGCAATCTCTTGGACATTGATCTTAGCAATATTTTTCTGTATATGTTTCTTCAAGCAAGGGAAACAGAAGCAAAAATAAACTATTGAGACTACATCACTGTAAAAAGCTTGTGCACAATGAAGAACACCATAAACAAAATGAAAAACAACCTACTGAATGAAAGAAGATATTTGCCAATGATATATCTGATAAGGGATTAATTTCTAAACTGTATAAAGGACTGTTACAACTCATCATCAAAAACCACAAAATCCAATTAAAAATGGGCAGATGACTTGAATAGACATTTTTCCAAAGAAGACATATAGACAGCTAACAGGCACATTAAAAAAAATCAACATTAGTAATCATCAGAAAAATGCAAATCAAAGGTATGGTGAAAAATCACTTCACACCAGTCAGAATGGTTAGTACCAGAAAGACAAGAAATAACAACTGTTGGTGAAGATGTGGAGAAAAGAAAATCCTTATGCACTGTTACTGGGAATGCAAATTGTTGCAGCCACTATGGAAAACTGTATAAAGTTTCCTCAAACAATTAAAAATAGAAATGCCATATGATCCAGTTTCCACTACTGTGTCTTTAGCCAAAAATAAATAAATAATAAACAAACAAACAAACAAACAAACAACAAAAACAAAACACTCATTCAGAAAGTTGTATGCACCCCTTGGGCACCTGGGTGGCTTGATTGGTTAAGTGTGAGACCCTTGATTTTGGCTCAGGTCATGATCTCATGGTTCATAAAATCAAACCTGGCATTGGGCTCTGTGCTGACAGCATGGAGCCTACTTGGGATTCTCTCTCTCTCTCTCTCTCTCTCTCTCTCAATAAATAAACTTTAAAAAAGAAAAAAAAAGTTGTATAGGCTCCTATGTTTATTCCAGCATCATTTATAATAGCCAAGATATAGAAGCAAAGTAAGTATCCATTGATAGATGAATGGATAAGAAAGGTGAATACATACATATACATATACACACACATACACAATACACATACATATACATTACACATACATGTCGTAGACTCAAATCTAAAGTTCTCTTTTGGCCAGCAAAAGAGCAAATGCAGGATTGAAAGTGAGAAATGGCTAATTTCCAGGAAAAGACAAGAGCTCCGAATAAGGGTCCTTGCCCTGTTTTTATTAGGATCAGAAGGCTTATAAACATGGTGATGGAGGTGCACAAAGCGACAATGGATCTGTGAACGTTAATTTGTGGACATGAGGGAAAGGGGGTTTTGAGGATATTTGGGATTAGGGGTTTGGGTTAATACAAAACAAAATCTGGGGGCTGGGCAGTCAGGAAGAGCATTGTTTACAGTGGACATAAGGTACCACCTCTGTATATCTTAGCTTGCCTAGGGGATGAGACAGGTAGGGGAATAACCTCAGGGTTGACAAGGCACCCTTTCTTTTGCTAACCGTCTCCGCGCTTGGCTGCTTTGCCTGCAGGGCAGCGGTCCATAGTCCAATTCACCAATTTACCTGACCTGGCCCCCCTGTGAAAGCAGCTTTTCTGCTATAGTACTAAATTGGGGGTGCTTCCACCATGAATATCTAATCTTGTTTATTTCATATACCTATGTACTGGGCACCTTTGCACCGTTCCTTTTTTAGGCACTTGCCTCTCCCTCTATATTCTGGGGTTCTGCAACCCCTCTCTATTATGGGGTACCTTCGCACCTCCCTATTCCTGGCACCTTTGTGCCTACCTATTCTCAGGGTGCCTTTGCACCCCCCTATTCTTGGGGCGCCAATCTGGTTTACCCAAACTCGGGTGTGAGCATTTTAGGCTTTGTATTTCTTTATGCCTTGTTAACACATTGGTGTAAGCCTGAGGGATTCCTAAGCTTATCCCCACAGAGACGCACACATGTATAGATACATATACATATATATACATATATAATATTTCATTATATTCAATACATGTAATATTTCATTATATATGTATATGTATACATAATATATGTGTGTAAATATATATATATATATAATAGAATATTATTCAGCCACAGAAAAGAACGAAATCTTGCCATTCATGACAACATGGATGGGCTTAAAAGGTATTATGCTAAACAAATTAAGACAAACAGAGAAAGATAAATACCATACATTTCCATTTATATGTGGAATCTAAAAAACAAAACAAACAAAAAACAGAAATAGAGTCATAAATACAGAACAAACTAGTGGTTCCCAGAGCGATGAGTGTTTGGGGTATGGGCAAAATAGATGAAGAAGATTAAGAGGTACAAATTTCCAGTTATAAAATAAATAAGTCATGGAAATGAAAAGTACAACATAGAGAATATGCTCCATTGTTTACATGAGAGCTCTTTGTGTATATTAGAGTTTACTCTTTGTGTTGTACAGTTCTATTGGTTTTGACAAATGCATAATATGAAAAATCCGCCATCACACTGTCATACAGAATAGATTTGCTGCTTTAAAATTCCCCTGTGCTCCACCAATTCATTTTTCCTTCCTTTCTCTCAAATTCCTGGCAGCCACAGATTTCATACTACCTCTATAGTTTTGTCTTTTCCAGAATGTCATACAGTTGGAATTATACAGAATAGTTTTTTGGTTAAAAGTTTCTCAGTCTGGTCATAGCTTGATAGCTCACTTCTTTTTGGCACTGAATAATATTTGCTCATAAGGATGCATCACAATTTATCCATTTGCATAATAAAGGGGTCGTTGGTTACTTAAAATGTTTGGTGATTATTAATAAAGCTCCTCTAAACATTTGAGTACAGGTTTTGTGTTGCCATACATTTTCAACTCATTTGGGTAAATGCCTAGAAGTATCATTGCTAGGTCATATGTTAAGACTATTTTACTTTATAAGATACTCTTATACTTCTTTGAAAGACAGCCAATTTCGTTCAAATTGCTGCAGCATTTGGCATTTCTACCACTCCATTTTGTGAGGATTCTGTTGCTCCACTTCTTCATCTGTATTTTGTGTTTTTGATGTTTTGAATTTTTTTTTATTTTTTTTAATGTTTTTTATTTATTTTTGAGACAGAGAGAGACAGAGCATGAACGGGGGAGGGGCAGAGAGAGAGGGAGACACAGAATCGGAAGCAGGCTCCAGGCTCTGAGCCATCAGCCCAGGGCCTGACGCGGGGCTCGAACTCACAGACCGCGAGATCGTGACCTGAGCTGAAGTCGGCCGCTTAACCGACTGAGCCACCCAGGCGCCCCTGATGTTTTGAATTTTAATCATTCCCATCAGTATAATTAAATTCTGATACAATTAGGGCATCTGGGTGGCTCAATCAGGTAAGCGTCCATCTCTCAGTTTTTGGCTAACGTCATTATCTCAGTTTCATGAGTTCGAGCCCTGCATGGGACTCTGTGGTGACAGTGCAGTACCTGCTTGGGATTCTCTCTCTCTCCCTCTCTCTACACCTCCTTCACTCACGCTGTCTCTGTCTCTCTTAAAATAAATAAAACTTTAAAAAAATTAAAGTATGATACAATTAAATGCTTGTGCATGGAACAACCACAAGAAATTTGATTCTGTAAAGACGTCCCTTTAGCTGTGTCCTGGCAATAAATAATGATGTTTTATTTAACAGAATACATGTGGAAAAAATAAAGCACACACTTGATGTAAAAAAATATATATATATTGTTTTACATTGAAATTTTCTAATGACACCTGATAGCAAACATTATTTCATATGCCTATTTGTGTATCTTCTTTGGTGAAGTGTCTGTTCAGATTTTTTGCCCATTTTTAATTGGCTAGTTTTCTTAATGTTGAGTTTGAAGTATTCTTGGTGTATTTTGTATACAAGTCTTTTATCAGCTATACTTTTTTTTTCAAATATTTTCTTACAGTTCTGTGAATTGTCTTTTTATCATCTTATCAGTGTCTTTCAGAGAGCAGAAGTTTTTAACTGTAATGATGTCCAACTTATGGATTGCACTTTTGGTATTATATCTAAAACGGCATTTCCAAATCCTAAATCATGTAGATCTTCTCCTGTTATTTAAAAAAAATCATAGTTTTGAATTTTATATCTAAATCTATGGTTAATTCCATTTTTTTTTTCTTAGAGAAGTATAAGTCAGTGGGGTTTTTGTTTTTGTTTTTGCAGTGTGGACATCAAGTTGTTCCAGCACAATTTGTTGAAAAGACTGTTTATCTGTTAAATTGATTTTGCTAGTTTGTCAAAAATCACTTGACTACATTTGTGTTGATCTATATCTGGAATCTCTTTTCTGTACTATTGATCTCTTTTCTATTCCTACACCAATATCACATTGTTTTGATTATTGTAGCTTTTTGATAAGTATTGAAGTTAAGTATTGTTACTCTTCCAACTTTGTTTTTTCTTTAATTTTGTATTGGCTATTCTGGGTCTTCTGCCTTTCCATACAACTTTAAAATCAGTTTATCAATATCCGTTAATAACTTGCTGGGGATTTGATTGGAATTGCACCATATGTATAGATCAAATTGAGAAAAACTGACATGTCTAAAATATTGAGTCTTCTTGTTCATGAATATGGAAAATGTTTTCTTTTTCTTTTTTACATCTTTTTTTATTTTTTTGTGATAGTTTTTCGGTTTCCCCCATAAAGATTTTGTACAGATCTTGTACACACTTGTTAGATTTATGCCTAAGTATTTCATTTTTTGGTACTAGTGTAAATAGTGTTAATTTTTAAAATTTCAAATTCTAATTGCTCACTTTGTATTGCTTATTAGCTTCAGTGGTTTTGGGTTGATTCCTTGGAATTTTCCAAACAAACTTGTGTTAGTAAGATGTCAGGAAGGAAGTTTTCTGATTTGGTCTCAGCCTTTTATTAGACCTGTTTCCCTGGGTTCCAACATTCACAAGTAATTCTCAGCACTTTTTCCCCCTTAGGTGAGACAAGTTGAGGGCTAGAATTGGATACTTCCTGTATCCGGGTCAGTTAGAATGTGATAGAATAGTTTTCATTGACTCAGGTGTTTATTAAGGAGAACAGAAAACTCTGGGCTTACCTCAAATGGCTTTTTTCCTCTATCTATGCTTGAAGCTTTAGGAAATTTTCCTCAGATATTCTCCTTGAAAATCTGGTGGGTTTCCTGAAGGTAAAACTCATAAAATTGTTACTTTTTCAAACAAGCATTATCTAGTACTTATTTTAAACTTCATATATTTCATCTACATAGTATGAGCAATGTATGTAGTAGCAGTTTCTATCAGAAACATGTGCAATTTTAAATTAGGCATATATTAATTTTTAGAAATGCAAAGAATGAAACTAAAATGACAGAAGTATTTAATATATCTATTCAAACTCATGAAGGAATAAACAAGTTACCAGTATAAAAGAAATCAACAAATACAACTTCAGAAAGAACCCATACGTTAATATGCCAAGTACTTTAAGAGAATTTACATACTGAGGGGTCAATAGCATGCAAATAGTCTGGACATCCTTACTCTTTTATTCAAGGTAGTTATTATTAATTTCCTTTTATTTTACTCACATTCAGATATTATATGATAAACATATACTTTTTTTACAGACAGTATTTTAGAATAGCAAGTCCTAAGCACTCCACTGTTCTTGATCATGCTTATTCTAGTGTAAATGGATTTGATGAACATAAGTAAGTGACAATTCAAAGGGGAGGCTGCACTCTTACAAACTGCATAGACTGTCACAAAACATCTTTTAGACCTTGTGATTCTAATTTATATTAATGTGGTCAGAAAAAATAAAACAAACTTTTGTTTGTCAAATAATGATGATGTTATAAATCTTCTCCTTATATTTAATCAGAGCCACCTCAATGAGAGTCATAAATATCATATTTCTTTTTCATTTATATTTAGCTAGAATTTTGTCCTCTTTATTCTGGAGATAGGAACCTTTTTTCCATAAAATACAAATGCTTATGGAGAGAGAAACATCAGATAATCATTGACTGAGTTAAGGAGACAGGGAGGAGAGACAGGAAGAGAGAGACCAAGGCAGAGAATACACATCAGAATGTTGAAAACCAAAAGACATTTAGACGGAGGGAGATGATTTTACAAAAAGAACATCCCAATGAGAAGACGTGGAATGTAGAATAAATATGCAATAATCGTTATTCTGGGTTTTCACTGAAAACTTTACTCACCAGTGAGAAAGTAAACTGTTTTTTTTTCCATAAACACCATAATATTTGTGAAATCGAAAAAACACATTAACAGAATAACATACTCTAGTCCATACATGTATGAAAGAGGCACTTAAAAATGAAATGATGAACGGATGGATTAATGGCAGCCAAGCAAGAAGCCCAGGCTTTTACGTTGCACAGTCCTAGATATGCGAGCTTTTTGATTTCTTTATAAAATTTAGGATATGGGGCGCCTGGGTGGTTCAGTCAGTTGAACAACAGTCCAAATCTTGATTTTGGCTCAGGTCATAATCCGTGGGTTGTGAGATCCAGCCCTGTGTTGGATTCTCCCTCTCACTCTTCTTCTGACCCTTCCCCCGAAGGGTAAGTTAGGATATCAAATATTATCTTTTTTCCCAATAATTTCCTTTCAAAATAAAATAATCTCCCACCTGTATTTATTTTCCAAAGACCAAGGCTATGGCAAAAAAACGGAATTCCTTACTTTACATTTTATGGGCAGTCTCTTTAATCTTCCCACATTTTATACTTTCGGGCACATGACACTTAGTTCATGTTTTTTCAGAGGCCAAACTCCAATTAATGCCATTAATGGTGCAAGGAGATTTCAAGTGATGGTTGCACTCAGGTCTGTCGGGTCTACCAAATGTTATGCACCCAAACACAAAATCTATCTATTAAAAGATGGGATTTACCGGGGGTAAATACAGGATTTTACACATTGACAGAAATATAAACGATCAGGTTTTTTTTTCATTAATGATATGGATGATTTCATAATGTCAGTTGAGGATGAATGACAAAGTTTTTACTTGTCTTATTAAAAATAATTAAAATTAGAAGCACCTGGGTGGCTCAGTGTATTAAGCGTCTGACTTCAGCTCAGGTCATGATCTCGCGGTCAGTGAGTTTGAGCCCCACATCAGGCTCTGTGCTGACAGCTCAGAGTCTGGACCCTGTTTTGGACTCTCTCTCTCTCTCTCTCTCTCTCTCTCTCTGTCCCTCCCCAGCTCACTCTCTGTTCTCTCTGTCTCTCAAAAATGAATAAATGCTAAAAAAATTATTAAAATTGCAGTGTCTTCCCTATTTTATTCATTTATTATTTGTGTTATTGTTTCACAATGTTTCTATTTAGTGTTCCAAAAACAGTGTTTCCTCTGTGAACTTCATTCTAATTATATAAATCTGTTGTTATATGCATAATTTTCAACTTACGTAAAACATGTAACCAGGTATAGTTCTTTAAAATTATCAACATAATATTTCACCTCTCTAGTTATCCATATTTTTCATTATGCAAGTGATGTATAGAAAAACTCAAGCAATAGAAAACTCTACAAAGTAAAAAAAAATAAGTAAATAAAAATAATATTTTCATATTTCCCACTACGTGTTTTCTTCCCACTTCAACCATTCCCCCCAGGAGTCACTATAATAAAAAAAATATATATTTCTTTACTGTTTATCTATTTCTTTTGAAAGAGAGAGAAAAAACACTCTCATGTGCCCTCACAAGCAGGGGAGGGGCAGAAAGAGAGGGAGAGACAGAATCCCAAGCAGGCTCTGAGCTGCCAGCACAGAGCCCCCACGTGGGGCTCGATCCCATGAACCTTGAGATCATGACCTGAGCTAAAATCAAGAATCCGAAGCTCAACTGATTAAGTCACTCAGGTGCCCTGAAAATTCATGTGTATCATTTCAGATCTTTTTCTACAAACAGAACACACACACACATACACACGCATGCACTTGATTCTAACATGATTTAGATTTATGAATCTGTTAGCAGATTTTCCCCCCACTCTATTACTCTTCAAGTTGGCAATATAAATGTCCACTCCTCTTTTTCATTTGCTGCACACTATTCTACCTTACTGATATACTATCATGTCATTATTAAGGTGTATTTAGGTGGTTATTGATATTTTTCACCCTTATAAATAATGTGGTAAGAAATATAATTTACCCATATGTGTCACACCTATGTAAATAATTGTTGGGGATATTCCTAGAATTGAACTTGGGTAGTCAAAAGTATGCTTATTGGTAATTTTGTTAGATACCATATTAATTTCCAAAAACTCTAAACTCTGCAACAATTTATTTTCTTTCATTTTTATTCATTTATTTTGGAAAAAAAAAAGTCAGGCTACTTTTTTTTTTTTAAACAAAAAAGGCCAGTATGATAATCCTAACTTTTCATAGTATTTTCATGCAATATTCACCAGGAAACGATGCAAATTTTAAGATAGTTACAAAGTAACTGTCCACTTGCCTGTATTGAGAGCAGGCTTTCTATCATTTTCTGGAGACATTATTTGACTTTCTTAATTTCATTTCTCACACCATTTGCATATAGCTCAGTGAACATTAACCTCCAAATTAAATGATCTTAAACTGTGTGCCTTCTTTTCATATTGCCCGGTATTCTGATTTTTTTTTTTTAAGATGTAGTCACTGATATTGAAAATGACAGTGTTGATTTTGGACTCACGTTATTTTAGTTCTGCCAATGTGGTGCTTCTCTGGCGCATCAACTTTCAAACTTTGAAATGGACTCTCATTAAGTTATTTCTAGCCTGCCTGTCGAATCTCTACAGCTTTAGCCTATGGGTGTCCGGAACTCCTGCCTAGCTGTGTTTAATTAATTTGGTGATTATTCCCCTTCCAAGTCACTAATAAAGACGCAATACAAGACCCTCTACTGTGGACAGAAGGGATCTGCTGTGTGCTTGCCTGGTGCTACTTCTGTGAAATGGAAGAGGCTGCAACTCCTGTTCTCTAACCTCCCTCCTGTCTGATCTTCCTTTTCCTCATTACCAACCTCTCTCTCTCTTAGCTATTTTTCCCCACTTTCAAAAGTACTTTTATGCCTTGAGAGGTTTGTGTTTCTATGGAGCCTTTCTTCAAAAAGCAGTTCAACACGCTTACCTGTCATCATTTTGGTTAATTCTCAGAGTTCACTGTTATGTTTCCAAGGAGCGAGTCCTACGTTGATAGTCCCGTTTTACATTGACTCTAAGGAATAAAGAGACTAAGTATACTTTTAAGGACACATAACAAGAGGGAAATAGAATCAGATATAGACTTTTACTTTAAATTCATTCTTCCAGAGCTATTTACTGAATGTCTCTTTTGTCATGCCTCACGTATGACAAAATTGCTTCCTTTTCTTTTCCCAAATAAAATATGTGAGGTTTGTAGTAAGCATGTAAAGAGACATAGATTATTACTAGCATCGACATATTATTATTATTTAAGACTAGGAAAAGCTGTGTATGTTTCTGTTTTTATTTCCATTTCGAATCAGTAATAAAATATGTGTAGAATTCACTAGTTTTTCATTCGCCCACACTTTGCCAAATTTTTCTTGGGCAACTGACCAGGGTGATATTCAAAAATATATCAAGTTACTTGTTTGCTGTTGAATTTCTATAAATATTTGGTGAATTTAAACAGTCCTTGCGAAGACTTTAATACTTCAGGAGTACAGATTACACTTTCAAGTTGCATTTTTTTAGGGTTTAATAACTGAGTTTCATATGTATCATCTTAATAATCTTATCAGTGCTTGAAAATGCATTAAGTGTTACCATTTCATAAATGAGGGTATTGGGAAGAGTTTAAGTAATTTTAAAGGGTTGAGGATATCTTTAATTTTTAATGAAAGAGCTGAAATTAAAATCCAAGATTTCTAGCTCCAGGTCAATAACTTTTGCCTCTTACTACTCATAATAATTATTAAGGCTTTATAATGTGCCAGGAACTAAGTATTGTATATGCATTACCTTGTTTAATCATCCCAAACACTAGGGGCACCTGGGTGGCTCAGTCAGTTAAGCATCTGACTTCAGTTCAGGTAATGATCTTATAGTTTGCGGGCTCGAGCCCCGCGTGGGGCTCTGTGCTGACAGTTTAGAACCTGGAGCCCACTTTGGATTCTTCCTCTCTGTCCCCTTCCTCTCTGCTCCTCCCCTGCTCACGCTCTGTCTCTCTCTCTCTCCTTCAAAAATAAGCATTCAAAAAACAAAAATTAAAAAAAAATGCTAAATGGAGAAACATAATAGTATTCCAGATTTACAGGTGAGAATTCATAGATATGAATTCCATGGCTACTTGAGTATGAAGCTAGGTATCAAACCTATATAACTGATTGCATAGTTAACACCCACTGCTATAACACCCACCTTTGACACTAAGTGAACCAAGCATTTAGTATATACTTTATTCCTGTAATTATGACCAGCATAGAAAAATTTCTTTTTACTCCTCAAGAGTGCTCCTGTACATTAACCCTGAGATGAAGTCACAGATATGTCTCTGTGCCTAGAGTTTCAAGGCGCTGTCTGCATAACAGGAGCAACTTCTTCTCCTGCAATCCTAGGAGGAATTCAACACCTAAAGCCCCACAGAGCAGACCTGCTGGGTAAGTCTTTCTTTCTCTAAGATCTCCAGATGATTCTATGCATACTAAAGTTTAGATAGCACTGCCTTAGTGAACAGCAACACCCAAAACCCACTGTGAAAACAATATATTTTAAGAATATTTCAAAGGTACTTTATTTTGATGGTTTTTTAGTGGTGATTATTTATAAATATGAAATATTGTCTTTTTATAATGTCTTTGCAATTTATAAAGGTCTGTGGTTTTACGAACTAGAACATTTAAGAAAATACCTTTTATATTTAGTCCCATTGGCCCTACTTTTGCTTTAGCCCTCTAGATTTCTTGTTGTTAAGTTTCATGAAGATCTATTATATTGATGACAAAGTACCTCGTACATATTAGCACTATACTTCTGCAATACAGACTACATACCAAAAAAAGGGTAAGGAAAAGGTTATTTTAGAAAACTTGAAGCATATGGGGCACCTGGGTGGTTCGGTCCCTTAAGAGTCTAACTCTTAGTTCAGCTTAGGTCAAGATCTCATGGTTTGTGAGATCTGACAGCACAGAGCCTGACTGGGATTGTCTCTCTCCCTGTCTCTGCCTCTTCCCCACTCACACTCTTTCTCTGTTTTTCAAAAACAATTCTAAAAAAATTTTTTTAACCTTAAAAAAAAACTTGAAGCATAAATCAAATTCTTGTCTGCTTGGGAACATTTAAAATAATATGCAAAAGGCACCTGGGTGACTCAGTCAATTAAGCCACTAACTTCAGCTCGGGTCATGATCTCATGGTTCAGGGGTTCTAGCCCTGCATCCGGCTCTGTGCTGACAGCTCAGAGACTGGAACCTGATTCAGATTCTGTGTCTCCCTCTCTCCTCTGCTCCTCCCCTGCTCACGCTCCGTCTCTCTGTGTCTCTCAAAAATAAATTAAAATAAATAAATAAATACAAAAATAATAAAATTAATTAGTAAAATAAAATAATATGCAAGAAAACCATTGAAAATAATAATGTGCATAGGTCAGGCTTTGCTTTCATTTGAGCACCAGAGTATAACAAATACACTAGTATGTATAATGTCATAAATGCTGTAAAATTTTATAATCTTCCTCTGAATCTATGTTTGAAGTTACAATGATCAAAGAAAATTTTGTCTGTATATACATGATTTGTATCTGTCGAAAAAATTATAAAAAAGAAGCATCATATATACATTTATATCCTCATATTTTAAAAACAGAGAGAGAAAAAAATATCAAGCATATGGTCCAGTTGATCACAATATATCTTTCTAATCCATAATATTACCAAGGCTATGTCTCTAAGTCTTAGGTGATTTACCTTTATTCATTGTATTTTTTAATTTATTTGTTTCGTATCATTTTGAAGAATTATAGAATGTAGGGAAGTATATTACCAGTTAAAGTAGGACTAGTTTTCTGTCTACATTTTTACCCTCAGGCAGCGAGTTGACAAATGGACAGGAATTTAACCTCTGAGTGTTCCGTAAACTGGTATTGTCCTGACATTGCAAAGTGTTTACCACAAAAATCCTCTACATCCATCACCCAGGGCCAGCCTTTGCCTGATTCTAATTCCACTGACATTGAAATCTGAAGCTCTCTGAGAGTCATTTATCACACTTATTAAAATGTTCCATTGTGGATTAGAATAGCAATTCACTATTATTTCAGAGTGCTTGCCCACAGGGCATTCTATGCAGCAATCTTAATACTTTATTGAAATAGTACTTTGGTTTTAATAAATGATTCTTTGTAAAGGTACCTTGCTTTCAATTATGAAAGGTGATGTTGGCTTTTTAAATCTGGCATCTGTGCCCAAGATTATGTAAATCCTTTAGTTTAATATTGCGTTTTTCTGCTCTAAATATTCCACCCTCAGTATTTTAACATGGATATGTCAATTGGATTAATTAGGCTGTTGGGTAAGAAATATCTTTCTAAATTCCTTTTATGAAATGTGGTCAAATGATCAACATATAATGAAGACTTTGAAATAAACATGTTTCACATGAATAAAACAAAAAATATAATTTTTTCTCATAAGAAATGAAGTATTTGCACAACAGAGATGTGATTTCAGAATAGAGACTGTTATTTTGTGCAATAAGCTTTCTCCCAAACCAAGATTTGTCACAACTTTTTTTTTTCCTAAGAACAAAAAAGAAACCTTTGGATTTATAGTATTCCTATCCTCTCTCTGTCTTTCTCCTTCTCTCTTTCATTCTCATCATGAATGACGTTATTCCTTTGATATCTGACTAGGAAAGGAATAAAAATGTTTTTGTACAAGTTCTAATTCTCCTGTCCTACTTGAAGATTCAGTCACTGTAACTCCAAAGAAACAGATGGTCTTTTATTTTTGAAAGAAAACAAGATTGACTTGTAATTTAAAAGTTTTAAATAACATATAAAATTATAGACAGTATAAATTGATGTTTCATGTCCTTTGACAGCTGAAACATACCAGAACAGTATGTATTTCCTCCTTAGATATATTTCCTCCTGAGCCAATAAAGCGATTGAACTACAGGTTAAATTACTTAACCAAGGTTACACAGGAAATGAGAGGAAGAGACAGAAATATAGCTTTTAACTAAAAAACCTTAATGACTTTTCCTGATGCTAGATTGTGCTTATTTCTCAACTTTGACATGTCCCTTTAAATATTCCTTTTTTTTTCAGTTAGGAAAATTGAGTTGGAGAGATACATACACATATTTTTTTTCCTAAATTCAAATGTGGCCTGGTAGATTTATAGCAATTTATCATACTGAACCATAGGAGATTTAAGTTTCAAAATTACCTTAATTCCTTAGTTTTGCAATCTGATAATGCTTTTAAATTTTTTAGGGAAAATTTAGAGGGAAATCTGATCCCCATGTATAGCAATTCACATGAAAAATGGCACTTGATTAGATTTCTTATGCTAAACCACAAAGAGAATTCTACAAAGCAAAATTCTAAAAACAAACAAAAAAGTAAATATTAAGACAACTGAGTGAAAATGGAGAGGTAAGTCTCTCCATATAAGGCAGTGGAAACAAGAATAGTCACATCTGAATGAAAGGGATTCAGACTTCCAAAACCACTAAATCATAACTTTCATCCCCACTTTTATCCTATCATTCATCTTCAAAGTGGAAAATCACTAGATTGTGTTGCAGAAGATTGTTCTATCTAGAAACTATGATTCCAAGGAAGTCCCATTAATGGGAAAGAAAAAGAAGAAAGAGAAGCCTCTGAACAGTGTCTTCTCTTCTTCTCCAGAATAAACACCTGTGAACAGATTCAGAAGCTGTGCTAAGGACTCCAAGGATTCACCGTGGTTTCAAAAGGGTATACAAGGGTATAGAATTTCCACCGATGGAAAAAAAAAAAGAGTATAGACAGCCTACAATGTAGCTTCTGTGTTGTTTGGCATCATGGATTCTATTTTTCACTCCCATTTTCTGAAATTTGACTTCTGAAAGATTGGAAAGGTTCCAAAGCCTTACTCAAATCCTGACACACATGCAGTCATGTAGATGTGAAAATTAAAATCATGGGACAGGTGATATCTTATGTATTGAGAGACCTGACTTTGGATAATGGGGGTAATGACAATTTATTAAAGAGAAAGTTGAATGGACAACTAAACACAGTTTAAAAGCAGCAATTACTTAGAAAAAGACATCCTCTTTTCTGAACAGATTAGATCTATCTAGGAATTATTTTTATGAAAAAAAATTGTTCCTGTAATAAATATATTTATACGATGAACAAACTCCCTACTTTCCACCACAGAAGAAGGTGGCTATAATATATATTTCAAATTTTCTCTGATAAACCTATCAAGTTGAAACAGTATTTCAAGGACCTCCGAGAGTATTTGAATAGTGATGACTCTGTTATAGCTAATTAAATACCTGAAGAAAAAAAAAAGAATTAAATAAGAAATCCAGATAAGAATGGGGGGGGGAGATACCTCTAAACTGAAGTTTGATTCTAGTATCTTTCCTGTAACTTCCTATTACAGAATGACAATTAAAGTCCAGTAACACTTTGTTTTTAAATAATTTTCCAGTAAACATAAAACTATTAGAAAAATCTGGCAGCATAGTAAGAACACATGAATCTGGTCACACAGTCAGTGTTTACATTTTTCCATCTCTGCCCCCAATTTAATATCCATAAAAATTTGGAGTTCCCTTTTGTGTTAAGTAACAACCTGGAGTTGAAGAAAATAATGTAATTGCACATTCAATTTGGATGACTTTAATAAGGGTTGTTTTCGTGTTCTTTCAAAATAAACATAAGCATAAGGAAATTCACTTACCAGGCACCTACCTAATTAACTTTTTAACATAAAAATAAAATAAAATGAAATAAAATGAAATGAAATAAAATAAAATAATAAAATAAAATAAAATAAAATAAAATAAAATAATAAAATAGGAATGGATTCCCATTCTTCTAAATCATGTTAAGTATATGAAAAAGGCCAGAAATACCAGTTGATATTATGTTGTAATAAAAAACAGTCTCTTGAAAAAAGTAGGACTTTTGTCATATTCCACCACACATTAAATATGATGGAAGATTTCCTTAGTATCTCTGAGATTCATCCATTTCTTGTGAAGATTATGGACCATAGCATTTGGAAAATTACTAGACATATATCTGATACTTCTTTGGTAGGTCCCAAGAAATAAGTTCCAAATAATTACTAATTGTTAACTGGAAATTTTATGATTTTAAATTTTAAATTATGATAAAAAGCCTACAGTATACAGATACAACAGTGCCAGGAAGCAAAGTTATAGCCTTGATTTTTATATTAATAAAAAGTGATTTTTTTTCTTTCTTAGATTGGTGAAGTTAAAAAATATTATATCAGTGAATCTAGCCTGAGTGTTTAATTTTTAAACTTCTATGAAGACTCAAATTGCAAAATTCATGTGCTTTTCTAGCCATTATTTCTACTTCTAGGGATTTATTATATAAAAACATTTACGTATGAAATTGATGTCTATTTATTTATTTATTTCAATCGTTCTGCTATTCCTTTTCTAAGGGTATAGAGTTATGATCATAGATGAATATCTGTACTATTTCCACTTTCTGGACTTTGTTGGATTACTTTGTGCACTAAAATTTCACTAAGACATTCATGGTATACTAAAAAATGCCATTCTTCTTGGTGTATGATATTTGATATCTTTCGCTTACTTTTACTTGATTAATCAATTCATGTGAGCCATACCACTCAGCACTAAAACTTTTGCTATTTTCATTGAAATTGTATTGCTCAGGAAATTGTAAAATTAGAATTAATTTTATTATACCTTTCATATAACATTCTGTTAGAAATAAGACATTCACATCCAACATATTTTTGTTTCTGTTTAAATTCTATATGTTAAGAAGTACTCTGGCTCAGAAGAAATTTATTAAGTTATTATGGAAATACATTTAGGGCAATTTTAAATAGATTTTTTAATATACTGTTTTGAGATTAAAAATATGCCGGAAGAAACTTACTGATATAGTGACTCAAACTCACAACCTGTGATTTTTTGTTTAAGACAATATAAATTGATATATTCTGTTAAGCGTACTCCATTCAAAGGCTAGATAGGCATATAGATATAGTTAGGACTTTTGGAGGGAAGGTGTTGAGAAAAATGTGGATTGTTGCCCATATTCCACCACTTAAGGATGATGAGGAATTTACCTAATTTCTCTAAGCCTCAGTTACCTCATAGGTTTGGCTAAGGATTAGCTAAAATAAGGCACATAAAATCCTAATTGTGCTCTATACAGGGTAACCTATGAAGAAGCAGAGATTCGATTTAGTTTAGTTTTATGTAATTAAAATATACTTTTTGGGTGCCTGGGTGGCTTAGTTGGTTAAGTGTCTGATTATTGATTTTGGCTCAGGTTATGATCTCACAGTGGTGAGATCGAGCCTTGTGCCAGGCTCTATACTGATCATGCAGAGCCTGCTTGGGATTCTCTCAACCTCTCTCTCTTCCCCCTTCCATACTCTCTTTCGCTCTCAAAATAAATAAATGAACATTAAAACATAATACTTTTAAAATTTTTTTTTTAATTTATTTATTTTTGAGACAGAGAGAGACAGAGCATGAATGGGGGAGGGTCAGAGAGAGAGGGAGACAAAGAATCTGAAACAGGCTGTCAGCACGGAGCCTGACGCGGGCTCGAACTCACGGACCGCGAGATCATGACCTGAGCTGAAGTCGGATGCTCAACCGACTGAGCCACCCAGGCGCCCCTATAATACTTTTTTGTATACAATGGAAAACTACTTGGCAATGAGAAAGAATGAAACCATGCATGATTTCAAAATCATGTCATTTGCAGCAATGTGGGTGGAACTGGAAGGTATTACCCTGAGTGAAATAAGTCAGTCAGAGTAGAACAGATACCATATGTTTTCACTCATATGTGGATCCTGAGAAACTTAACAGAAGATCATGGGGGGAAGGGAAGGGGAAAATAGTTACAAGCAGAGAGGGAGGGAGGCAAACCATAAGAGACTCTTAAATACAGAGAACAAACTGAGGGTGGATGGATGCTGGGGAAGAGGGGAAAATGGGTATGGGCATTGAGGAGGGCACTTGCTGGGATGAGCACTGGGTGTTATATGTAAGTGATGAACCATGAGAATCTACCCCAAAAACCAAGAGGACACTTTACACCCTGTATGTTAACCAATTTGACCATAAATTATATTAAAAAATAAACAAAAATAAAAAGCGGAAGCATTTGAGAAAAATAAAAAATAAATAAAATATAATACTTTTTGTTCACTTGATATATAGTTGAGAGAGCCAAACTGAAATTTTCTTTTATTAATGTTTTCTATGTTCCCTCATATTCTTATGTGTTTTTGTTATTGTTGTTTGTTTGTTTGTTTGTTTTTCATAGCCATGCCCTGAAGTCCGCTATTTGCCTATCAAAAAAAATGTATTTTTTTCCTCTGTGCCTTGAAATCCTTTCCGGGAGATTCTTTCTCTCCCTCTCTCTCACTCCCCTGCCCCCACGTCTCTCTCTCAAAAATAGAATACAACACAATACAATACAATACAATACAATACAATACAATACAATTTTATTGTATGTTTCGTGGGTTTTTTTTCTGTATTTCTTCTAGTGTTTTCTGTATATTTATACTAGTATTTTTTTTAAGCTGATTTATTTATTTTGAGAGCGAGTGCCCACATGAACAAGGGAGGGGCAGAGAGAGAGGGAGACAGAGAATTCCAAGTAGCCTCCACATTGTCAATGGTGAGCCTCATGTGGAGCTCGAACCCAGGAACCGTGAGATTGTGACCTGAGCCGAAATCAAGAGTTAGACCCCTAATCGACTGAGACATCTAGGCACCCCTTTTCTAGTGTTTTCTTAAAGACTGACTTCTTTCCTTCCTTTCTTCTTTCCTTCCCTTCTTCCCTTCTTTCCTTCCTTCCTTCCCTCCTTCCTTTGTTTGTATTCCGTCTCTTTCTCTCTCTCTTTGTTTTTTGTTTTTTTTTTTTGTTTTTTTTTTTTAAGGCGGGGGGTATTTTTGAAAGCATTTCTCTGTTCTCACTTACTCAATTTTACTCTGAATTAATTAGAAGAAAATCTGATTATTCGATTATTTTCTCTTTATAAGTGATTTGAAATTTTGCTTAGTTGTTAAAATCTTTCTTTTTGTACCTTTCGTGATCATTACTTTTGGAAATTACCTTGGAAACGTCTCATTGTTGACTGTATGTATCAGTAGTTCTTGGATTTGCAAATATTACTTGTTATTTCATAGAAAGCACTTCAGTTTATATATTTAAAAAATAGAAAACACTGAATAGGTATGTGATAGATCTTCTTTACCTCTCTTCCTCATCCAGTAGTTCATTGATTAGATCTGCATTTGAACTCTTTGATCATTTCAACTTTGCTTATTTCTTCTTCACTGAGAAATTCCTGGCTTACTATTCATTTTGGTCATAGCATTATATTTTCTTTTTACTTATTTCTTGAGTTCTGTTGCTCATATTTCATCTCTTTAATACATGCTTGTTTTGTTTTGTTTTTGTTTTTGTTTTTGATATCTGCATTGTGCTCTTATTGGACAATGGGAATTGATTGAGGGTTTTTGTTTGTTTGCTTGCTTGCTTTTTCAATTTATAGTGGTATTTGGTCAAAGACTTTGGGCACCTAGGTGACTCAGTTGGCTAAGAATCTAACTCTTGGTTTGGGCTCAGTTCATGATCTCACAGTTTGTGAGTTCAAGCTTTGCATCAGGCTCTTTGCTAATAGTGTGGGGCCTTCTTGGGATTCTCTCTCTTCCTCTTTTTGCGTCTCCGTTGCTGATGTTCTGTCTCTTTCTCTCTCTCTCAAAAATAAATAAGTAAAGTTAACACAAACAAACAAAAAACCTTCATCTGCTCAATGACACCATTTTTGTTCATTGTTTTATTTACCGACATTTTTGGGTTTCCTTTCTTTTCTGCCCTTTTTCTTATTATCATTTCCTTTTGTTTTCTTTTTCTTGATATTTATCAACAGACTCTATTTTGCTTTTAGGTTAATTATTGTTCTTTTTCAAATGTTGTAAATTTTGGCTGGACCCAGAAAAGGTTCATATTTGGGAAAGTCCCGTAGCTCATTTTAATGTACTTAATATTCTTCTTATGATACACAATTGTCTCAGTAATTGATACGTTAGCCTTCATGTCTCCGGTCAACCTAATTGACACACATGAGACTCCCAGATATTTTTGATTCAGCATATGAGAGTGGAAGGCTTTAAAAATATTAAACTGAGGGGCACCTAGTTGGTTCATTTCGTTGAGCATCCTACTCTTGATTGTGGCTCAGGTCACTATCTCACAGGTTCATGGGATCAAGCCCATGTGACGCTCTGTTCTTGAGAGCACAGAGTCTACTTGGCATTCCTTCTCTCCTCTTTCTTTCCCTCCCTCCCTCACTCTCTCTGTCTCTGTCTCAAAGTAAATAATCTTAAATCTTAAAAAAAAATAAAATGAAAGAATAAGGATATGTAAGTTTCCCATTCTTATTGCAGTGACATTTGGCTCCAGTATAAAATCAGATAACTAATCTTGTGCCCAGAGTAAAGCCATTTTTGTTTTGACAGAGATGAGGTCCTATGCCTTATCCCCAATTTTTTTTCCTTTTATTCTATAAAAGCTTTCCAGTGACTAACTTACCAAGAGCCAGTCTCATTTTCATGTGTAGAAAAACGTACTTACCCAAGAGAAAAGTGTAGATAGACAA
Organism: Prionailurus bengalensis; assembly: GCF_016509475.1. NCBI lineage: Eukaryota > Metazoa > Chordata > Mammalia > Carnivora > Felidae > Prionailurus > Prionailurus bengalensis. Next base: position 182,564,143 of record NC_057344.1, on the reverse strand, counting down.
GTTGGGTCCACCAGACCTTATATGTCTGGATTATATATGTCCATTTTAGTAATCATAAACATAAAGCTGAAGACAGAAAACTCCCAGGAACAAATTCATAGATTTGATTGGCAACATCTGAAATACTAAAAAGAAAAGATAAATCAGAAAGTATATGCAATATGTATAATTTATTTGAAGGAAAATAAATCACACCAGCCAAAAAAGGATAGGGTATGTATCAGAACATTTTTAAAAAAATAATAAGTGCCCAATCCATACATATGGTTCTGTACTAGTGCTCAGTTGCACTAGCATTTATATAATTTGCATTCAAATGGGAGAAATAACCAAAGATGTAAAAGATCTCTATGCTGAAAACTAGAGAAAGCTTATGAAGGAAATTGAAGATGATAAGAAGAAATGGAAAAACATTCTGTGCTCATGGATTTGAAGAATAAATACTGTTAAAATGTCAATACTACCCAAAGCAATCTACACATTCAATGCAATCACAATCAAAATGGCACCAGCATTCTTCTCGAAACTAGAACAAGCAATCCTAAAATGTGTATGGAACCAAAAAAGATACCAAATAGCCAAAGTAATACTGAAGAAGAAAACCAAAGCAGGAGGCATCACAATCCCAGACTTTAGCCTCTACTACAAAGCTGTAATCATCAAGACAGCATGGTACTGGCACAAAAACAGACACATAGACCAATGGAATAGAATAGAGACTCCAGAATTGGACCCACTAAAGTATGGCCAACTAATCTTTGACAAAGCAGGAAAGAATATCCAGTGGAAAAAAGACAGTCTCTTTAACAAATGGTGCCGGGAGAACTGGACAGCAACATGCAGAAGAATGAAACTAGATCACTTTCTTACACCATTCACAAATATAAACTAAAAATGGAAGAAGGGCCTGAATGTGAGACAGGAGACCATCAAAACCCTAGAGGAGAAAGCAGGGAAAAAACCTCTCTGACTTCAGCTGCAGCAATTTCTTACTTGACCCATCTCCAAAGGCAAGGGAATTAACAGCAAAAATGAACTATTGGGACCTCATGAAGATAAAAACTTCTGCACTGCAAAGGAAACAATCAACAAAACTGCAAGGCAACAGACAGAATGGGAAAAGATACTTAAAATTACATATCAGACAAAGGGCTAGTATCCAAAATTATAAAGAACTCACCAAACTCTACACCCGAAAAACAAATAATCCAGTGAAGAAATGCACAGAAGACATGAATAGACACTTTTCTGAAGAAGGCATCCAGATGACCAACAGGCATATGAAAAGATGCTAAACATCACTCCTCATCAGGGAAATACAAATCAAAACCACACTGAAATACCACTCACACCAGAGTAGCTAAAATGAACAAATCAGGAGACAATAGATGCTGCAGAGGATGTGAAGAAACAGGAACCCTCTTGGACTGTTGGTGGGAATGCAAACTGGTGCAGCTGCTCTGGAAGATAGTGTGGAGGTTCCTCAAAAAATTAAAAATAGATCTACCCTATGACCCAGCAATAGTATTGCTGGGAATTTACTCAAGGGATGCAGGAATGCTGATGCATGGGGGCACTTGTACCCCAATGTTTATAGCAGCACTCTCAACAATAGTCAAATTATGGAAAGAGCCTAAATGTCCACAAACTGAGAATGGATAAAGAAGATGTGGTTTATATATACTATGGTATACTACTTGGCAATGAGAAAGAATGAAATCTGGCCATTTGTAGCAATATGGATGGAACTGGAGGGTATTATGCTAAGTGAAATAAGTCAGACAGAGAAAGATAGATACTATATGTTTTCACTTGTATGTGGATCCTGAGAAAGTGAACAGAAGACAATGGGGGAGGGGAAGGGGAGAAAAGTGACAGAGAGGGAAGGAGGCAAACCATAAGAGACTCTTAAATACTGAGAATAAACTGAGGGTTGATGGCGGTAGGGGAGAGGGGAAAGTGGTTGATGGACATTGAGGAGGCCACCTGTTGGGATGAGCACTGGGTGTTGTATGGGAACCAATTTAACAAAAAATTATTTAAAAAATGGGAGAAATAGTTTTTTTTTTTAATTCTGTCCAATAGTCAAGAATATATACATATTGTTGTTGTATACATATTGATTGGAATACAGACAAGTAGTCGATTTATCAGCATATACATTTTTTATTTATTTTTATTGTATTTTAATGTTTATTACTTTGAGAGAGAGAGAGGTAGAGTGTGAGTGGGAGAGGAACAGAGAGAGAGGGAGGCACAGAATCTGAAGCAGGCTCCAGGCTGTGAGCTATCAGCACAGAGCCTGACGCAGGGCTGAAACTCACTGACTGTGAGATCATAACCTGAGGCGAAGTAGGATGTTCAACCAATTGAGCCATCCAGGTGCCCCAGGATATAAGAACTTTTAAATATATGGTATACTATTTTACTGAATCATTTCAACTTAAAGAATCTTAGAGAAAATGTTTGGCTTCTTTCAGATAGAGTATTTAAGGACATTGTCTCTGAAATTCAAATCATGAACTTTCTTGTTCAAAAAAAACCCATTGCTTTCAGTTGCTTTCAAAAATGGGGAAGTCCTTAGCACATGTCCTAGGCTTTTCATAATGTGTGATCAGTATCAGACACTATAGTTCCATATGTATTATACATTCTTGACACAACAGATCACTTAGGCTTAAAATAAACTGAATTCACATCTTTCCTACCATGCTGCCCTGTATTCCATTTTTATTCTGTTTTTCTCTCTGCCTAGAATCTCCTTTCCTATATTCATGTTTATTTTCCTCTTTCTGAAATATTTTTTAGTCTATTGAGGCAAGAATATTCCCACAGTTTTCCCCATCTCATTTATTCTCTACTTCATTCTTTTAATATCTCAGATCAAAAACCCCCTTGGAGGTATTCTTGCCTCCTCTCTCAACGAGCACATTAATTCTACCTGCAAATTCCCCCATCGTCCTTTCAAAACAGATTCTGAATCGGACCACAGTTCACAGCCACCTCTTCCGGTCAAGTGACCATTGTCTCTTATCTCCATTATTAAAATAGCCTCTTGATGAGTCTTCTTTTTACTCTCTTCATTTGGTGGGAGTAAGAATGACCCTGTTAAGACACAAATCAGAGCCTGCTCTTCCTTGGCAACCCTCAATTACAATACTATCTCACTCTAGAAGACAAACAAACAAAAAGAAGAAAAACAAAAACAAAACAAAAACCAAAAACCAAAACCAAAAACAAAAACAAACAAAAAAACCCCCTGATATTTGAATAATGGCTTAACATTCCCAATATGAGCTTATCCTATTTCCCTTTCAGAATATTTTATATACCCTCCCAGGTCTCTTCCACCCTCATCCCCAGCAATACTGGCTTTCGTGTTCATTTTCACCCAGGCTGGTGTATTCCCACATTGGGGACTTTGCACATAATATTTTGATTTTTTTTTTAAATTTATTTTAGTGTTACTACTTATTCTAGTGTTACCTGTTCCTCATGCCTTCCTGGTTACAATGTATTTTTCTCAGTGGCAGGGACTAAATTTTGTTTACCAAACTATTTTTTTTTAATTTTCTTTAACATTTATTTATTTTTGAGAGAGAAACAGAGTGAGAGTGGGGCAGAGGCAGAGAGAGAAGGAGACACAGAATCCGAAGCAGGCTCCAGGCTCTAAGCTGTCCGCACAGAGCCCAATGCAGGGTTTGAACTCACAAACCAGGAGATCATGACCGGAGCCGAAGTCGGACGCTTAACCGAGCCACCCAGGCGCCCCTACCAAACTATTTCTTATGGAAGCCAAGAACACCGCATGTAATTTCTCATTTTGCCATACAATATTGGTTAAATTGAACTGAAGTGAACTTGGATTCCAAGGGGGTAAAGGTGTAACTGAAGGTCACACACAGAGTTAGTAGTAGAGAAAGAAATGTGTCCTGATCTGTTGATGCAAGTCAAGTAGCTGGCCTGTTTTTTACCCCTTGTCGGAATTCATATTGAAGCATGGAGTCAGATTTTACTGAGTTGTTCTCATTAACTGACTATTCTTTTCCTCATAGCAGAAAAATCTCATTAAAAGGAAACTGACACTCATGGGGTTTTCATATGGGCAAGCAGAAAAACCCAGATCTTATTTAAACAAAAATGTACTGTGTTTCCCCCTGAATTGCCATCCCCAGGACTTGTCTTGCTCTGAATAACACTCTCTGTATGCAAATATGTATGTATGTGTGTGTATACATATGTGTGTGAGCATGTATTCTGGTGTATTTAAAAGAAAAACAACTTTACATTATTAAATGTGGTTTTTTTTTCTGAGAAAATCAGAAGGTGTAAGGTGAATAACCTATATGGAAATTTAAAATATTTTCCCATTCCACACACTTACTGACCCTCTGCTTATTTCACTCTATGATTTATTCTCACCTTTAAGCCCTATTATTTTTTTCTTGTCTTTGTTTCTTAGAGTCCTGATGGTTAAATCATCAGAATGACTAAATATTATAAAAAATAATTTCAGATTTTATTTCAGACTTAAGGAAGTTTGCCAAGGGATGTTACATAATGGATAAAATATAGAAGATTTATTTTAAAAATATTTTATATTGATGGCCATACTGTGTTTTTCTTCAATTTAAATCATTGGATGAAAATGAATGCTAACTAGCCTTTTTAGGCAAATAAACAAAAAGGTAATTTTAATTTAATTGTTAAAGAATTACTTTTTACTCAGAAATGTTTGATAATGTTTAAACTACCCACCATGGACACTTCCAGAGTAATGATAGAATATGTTTAAAAATTTTATAACGTTACTTTGTTACAGAACGGAATGTTGGGGGATGAACATTGTTGTTTCATGTTTGTCCTGCTACCTGTCCAGATAGTAATTTTGCAAGAGATATAGAAAATTTAGCTTAGTCCTTTGACCTTGAATTCACATAAGCTTACACCCTGCCCCATTATTATTTAATTGACTTGATTTGAATGAAAGGTACATGGCTTTATCCTTTACAATGTTGTAACTTAACCATGTGGTTACTGTTGAAGATTAAGCTTCTCTCATTTAACAACCTAGTAAAAATCTGTAATTTGAGAAGCTTCCAAATCTCCAAGAAAGGTTGATCCAACTGTTTCATATCAAACAACCTAGTGAAATTCACAAGTTTCAGAAGGAGAATGATGAATACACAAAAGGATAGATATACAGACGTGTCTTAAGTGCAAAGAGACAGATACATAGAGAGCATGATGAACGATGGAAGATGGTGACAGTAAACATAAGAACAGAGATCATAAGGAAACAGACCTATGACTACATTCCTTTGTTTCATCTCTCTATCTAAATCCTTTATTTAAAAAACATGATTTGCACAATAATTTACTAGGACTTTAACATAGACACTATTCTTACTACAATAAGACTTGTTAAAAATAATATTCGGAATTCAAAGAAAATAATTAATTATACCAATGGATACTCCAAGCTCTTTTAATAATTTTATGGTAAAGCATTAAAATAAAATTTATGGTAAAGAATTAAAATAAAAACACATCTGGACGTGAGGATGAGGATGACGAGGATGAAATCCTTTCCCATCTGTTGTTTAATGTAACACAATCATGAGAGTGACGTGTCATTTCATTTGGTAGAATTGATTGGTTAGAGTGGTTTACAGGTGTCACCTTCACTCAAAGACAGGGAACTACCCCACTCCGTGGGGGTTACCCTAAAATGTACCAGTCACAAAGGTGTTACAACATATGGACTATGGTTAGAGCATGGCTTGAAGCAAATATCGTGGACTTCTTTGGACTTAAGACATTCTCTGACTCCACCTTTTTTTTGTTTTAAGTTACTCTTCTTTATTTCCAGCGCCTGGCTGGCTCAGTTGGTTGAGCATCTGACTTCATCTCAGGTCATGAGCTCCAGATTTTTGAGTTTGAGCCCTGCAGCGGGCTTGGAGCTCCAGTGCAGAGCTGGGAGCCTGCTTCAGATTCTGTGTCTCCCTCCCTGTCTCCCCTCCCCTGTTGGTGCTCTGTCTCTGTCTCTCTCTAAAAAATAAACACTTAAAACATTAAAATAATTTTTTAAAAGGGTTACTCTTCTGTATTCAACACTGAATTCCTAAATAAGCTATATCAAAAAGTTATTAAGGGACACCTGGGTGGCTCAGTTGGTTAAGTGTCTGACTTTGATTTCGGCTCAGGTCGTGATCCCAGAGTTGTGTGATCAAGTTCAATGTGAGGCTCTGCATTGAGTATGGAATGTGCTTAAGATTCTCTCTCTTTTTCCCTCTGGTCCCTCTCCCCACACGCCCTATAAACTAAACTAAACTAAACTGAACTAAAATAAAATATGTAAAATTTGAACATCATTAAAATTATATTTACCTTCCTTAGAAGAAAATTAAATTTGGATGAATAAAAGGTTGTCCTAAAATTATATAAAAAAAAATGGATTTAAAAGTGAGGTCATGGGCACTTCGGTGGCTCAGTAGTTAAGCATTTGACTTTTGATTTCCACTCAGGTCCTGATCTCACATTTTGTGAGATCGAGCCCTGTGTCGATCTGGGCTGACAGTGTGGAGTCTACTTGGTATTCTCTCTCTCCCTCTCTCTCTCTCTCCCTCTGCCTCTCCCCTGCTCCCACTCTTTCTCTCTCTAAATAAATAAATAAGCATTTTAAAAAATAAAATAAGAAAAATAAAGTGAGGTGATATACATGTCAGAGAAGTATAATTTGACATTTTATATATCCCATACTTACAAAAATACATTCCAAGGATATATATTAAGGGAAATATATTGATACTGAATAACAAAGATGTTCATTATATCACTGTTATAAGAGCAAAACACTGAGAAAAGTCTAAAGGTCACAGAATTAGCTAAATATGTAACTATCTTATTGAATCCCCTGAGCTAAATAAGGTACAACAAGAAATAATTCTTTCTACAATTGATATATTCAAGCATCATCTCCCTTTGCTGCTACTTAATGGTGTCTTGAGCAAATGGCATATATTTATTTTCATTTTGAAAATGATATATTTCTAAAGACAGATTCAGTTAAATCAAAACAATAAAAATAATTTCAATATTAATTTTCTGCCTTTCCTTGAAGTCCATCTGATCATGGACCTAAAATCAGTGGGAGGAGGGAGGACCCACGATCTAATCTTTTCTGAGTTCTGCTATAATTCTTTTTCTTGCCACTTCTGTCTCAGTCCCTTCTATGGTTGAAGAGAGTTGGGGTCAGAGGATCAAGAATGAAAGGAAAAAGATCAAATATGTGTTTTGTTTGGTTTTGATTTTTAGAGTGTAAGGCTATTTATATTGATTTTCTGCATATTAAATGTAATCTGTCCAAATGTCTAGCCAAATATTGGCTATTTGGTGGGGTTTATTATTGAATTCTTCAGAGAAACCTTACATCTTTGCAGTGCACCATTCCTGCTTTGAACCATGACTTCTTACATATTTTTCCTGCTCCTTAATAACAAAATACTCCAATGTTCTTCTAACTGTACTTTCCAATTATCGGCCAGATCTGTTGCTCGATGAACTTGGAGTGAAGAAAGGAACTTTGATTGTTCTTCCACTCACTCCAGCTTTTTTTTTTTTCCCCTCTATCTGCGAGGATCAGGAATGGAGATGAGAGTAAAGGGGCCAACCAACACTCTTTTTAGACCTTGACAATCAGAACAAGTTCCTATGCATAATATATCACACAAAATATGAATTATAATAATAAAATGCAATAAATATACTAAAGAATATAAATGTCTTGTTTATTTAAGATCTTAACTCAGTGTTGACACGGCAAGACCTGTAATTTCAAGATATTTGCCCTCCTAGCTCTGTTGAGATCTCAAGGGAACTTTTCTCCACCTGTGATGCTGTATCTTTGAAAGAAAAAGTGCCTACATCCTAGGGCCTTGAAACTTTGTGTATTCTATTTCCAGTCTCAGAGTCATACAACAAATACTTTGGTTTTCAGTTAATATTTTTGTGGTGAAAGTGTAGCAGTAGGAAAAGTGACTAATTCGTTAGCTTGCATATTCTTTATTTCAGATAGCATGGGTACAAATGATTCTTGGTTAGTGAGTATTTGCCCTCACTTGAGGAATCTCAAATTTCCATTTTTTTGCTTCTCCAGGTGATTCAATTTGTGATTTCAGAATTAGTCAGATACTTAACAGTTACATATTATAATTAAGAAACACTTTTAACATTAAAAAAATACATTACTCTTAAATTTGTGCATATTACATATGTGTGTATGTATGTATCCAAATATAATGTCCATTAGTAATGAAATACCAATTTATTGAACTGCCAACATGTTGCCAGCTTACAAAATACAAAATGTATTTTTAATTACATGAAATATTTTAACATATCTTTCAAAACTTAAAATGTATCTTAGTTTACAAAATTTTGAAGTGTTTCTATATTCATTATTGATAACTTGTACTTTGTCTTTTAATGATAATAGGGAATTATGAATTTAGAAGCAAAGTAACTTTTGAAGCATATGAATATGATATAATTACTTACATTTAACTTAATTTACATTTTCACACAAATATTCACATTTTTATGCTTTCAATAAACATATTCTGTTTCTAAATTATTTTAATTTATTACTATAATTCGAACATACGTTACGTGAAAATTTTGATTATAATAGCATAATTATTGTTTTTCTGAGAAAGGGCAAGCAAAATAGTGCATGTGGAATTAATATAAACAATTATGAATTATGTGTATATTTTACCTTATTACTGCCTTAAACATAACTTACCATGTAGAATATTTAGAAATGCACAATAATTAAAATCAGCTTTCTTTCATAAAATCCATAGCCTTACACATATTCTAAATTTTTATCATTATGAAGTTCTATTAAGAAAACACAGTAAATATTATTTAACAATTTGTTACCTTGATTTATAACTTGGTAGTATTTATATGTATATTATTTGAACGTTTATTTGTGCCCTTACCCCTGGCTTGGACATACGAGGGACACTTATGGGAAGGAACAATATCTCTTTATTTAACCAGCAGAACTTGTTATTCTCTCTCTCTCTCTCTCTCTCTCTCTCTCTCTCTCTCTTTCCCCTGAATCTCTGTGTCATAGTGATTACCCATCAGTGCCCTCTGTGGCAAACATGCAAATGCTGAAAGATTTTTCAAAAGCATGTTTGAATTCTTCAATGAATCCTGCCTAGCTTTCCCCACTGCCAGTTCCTTCTTCAAGATTTAGCTTACTGTTGGGGCGGCTGGGTGGCTCAGTCGGTTGAGTGCCCAACTTCAGTTCAGGTCGTGATCTCACAGCTCTGTGAGTTCGAGCCCCGCATTGGGCTCTGTGCTGACTGCTCGGAGCCTGGAGCCTGCTTCAGATTCTGTGTCTCCCCCCTCTCTCTCTGCCCCTAACCCACTCACATTCTGTCTCTGTCTCTCTCAAAAATAAACATTAAAAAAAATTAAAAAAAAAGATTTAGGTTATTGTTTTCCAAACAGACCTCCCACCTCAGCTTACAAGCTCCAGCTTTGTACATGCATTTGTCTCTTATTCCTAGAATCTCTTGGGCACGTAGAAAATATTCCTGGATTTGGTATTGATACAACGGCTCCAGGTGGGCTCAATTCAGCAGTAGTAGTCCTTGATTCACACAACATTCACATATCCTTGATATTTCTCAAATGGAAGGAGTGTAGTTTGCTACACTCAAGCTGAATGCTCAACTTGATACTTCTCCCAATTCTTAGGCTGACACAAGGACAACTCATTGAATTGACAGCCTTGCATTCTTTAAAGCAGCATATTGAATAGGGGCTACCCACTTCCAAGCAAAATGGGGCAAGGAACAAATAGAATATTACCACTGAGCCACTCTTCTCCCATTTATTTCTTTCTGTGAACTGGGAAGGTGAGCATTGAATGAGTAGTGATAATAGAGTCCCTTCTGGCTTGGTAATTCTTAGAGAAGGGGCATCTGTCCCTGATGGTGACAATTCCATATAGGCTCATTTTAGAAGAAGAATTTTCACTTTTGTTTTAATTATTAGTCACAATTACTCTAAAACCTCCATTCTATACCGTGTTGTAATGGTGAGCTCAAGTGTGACAGTACTTATGATATAAATTATCTTAAGGGAAAATTGGCCTATATAACCAGTTGACTTCTTATTTCACAGACAGTGTCAAAAACTTAACAAACAAATGCAAATCTTTTGCCAAGCTGAAGGGCAGATTGTGAAAAAGAAAGTGTTGCTTCAAGGGAAGAGTAATATCTTAAAATATGAATATTAGAAATGGGAAAAACAGAACACTAAATAGCAATCCACAGTGAAAAATATGTGGTAGAATCCAAGGGAATCACCAGGGGATCACTTGGGCTCTGAAAGGATCTTCCACTTTAAGAAAAACCCATTTTATTTTCCATTCAGAAAGCAATTTCCTATTTTTAAAACTGCACATCCAGCTATGACATTAAACTAATATGTATTGATTCCTATCTCTCTGGTTGTACTAGAGAATATTGATTCATCTGTTAAAAAAATTATCGACACCCTTATCAACAGTGTTTCCGAAATTAATATTTTAACATTTTCAAGAAAGCACTAATCTATTCAATCAGCAGATTAATATTCTGACCTCAAAATTCACATTTGCAGAAACAGGGTAGGGAGAGAAAGCCCCTCAAGAATATTATAGAATTTTGTCTGCTCCTTAACTTGTCCTCTTTCTGTGCAATCATTTGTCTTTTGTGTTCATATTGCTGTGAATCCTCAGCTACATGTGGGACAGTTGGTAGATATTTGACATGCATGTTCAGAAAAGTGCTTCTATCTGTGTGATAGAAGCATAACAAAGCATTCTTTGGATGATGTGGCAGGTTCTAGCCATCTACTATTCACTTACTTAATCCTCCAGTTACATATATATTTTTATACTTAGAAAACTGATGTACAGAGACCCTAGGCGATTTTCTAAAAGTAATAGGTAATAACTGACAGAAGCAAATGCTGAATCCAGGGACAAAGCTTTAGAGTGTCCTTTTTACTCTAACAAAATAGCGTGTGATATTCTGCACAGGGGTTGCGGTAGTAACTGATGGTGGCGATGATTTGTAGGGTTTTTAAAAATTACAATGGGAGCTGTGCTAAATAACTTATTCGGCTAGAATTTAGTGACATTCTAAAGTAGGAGGAAGAGTAGAAGGAAGAAGAGGAGGGGAAGGAATCGGAAAACGAAGAGGAGGATGAGGAGGAAGGAGAGACATAACTGCGCATTAATGAGAGCTAAACCAACACCTGTTTACAGCTCATGTCTTATACCAAGATTCAAAACCTATTTCTTATGCCCTATATGATTAATAAACTGATCTTCTCCTACACTAAAAAAAAAAAAAAAACACCATAGAGACCAGTTTAATGAATGAGTCTTAGAACTAGAGACCCTCAGAATCATACGAAACCATTGTATTCTCCTCATGATTGTTGGTTGAGTCAATATTGTATCTATCCTTTTTGGCCTTTCACATAATGTTGGAAGAGAGTTAATAAAACATCTAGCCCTGATGAACTCAATACGGGCTGTGGACATCTGGCAGCGACAGTTTTCTGATATTTTGGGTTAGGAAGTTTGGCTGATGAGGACAAACTCGCTCCAATCCAGAGGGATTAGCCAGCATCGAGCAGCAGAGAATCTTGTTCTCTACACAACTTTAACCAGAAATAGTCACATCGCATGCAGTGTAGTGGCCTTGGTGTGCACAGAGATTGTGTTACAAATAGTTCAGTAAAATTTATAAGCTGACCAAAAGAAAAATGTGAAATCATTTGGTGAGGTCATTTTAAGAATTAAAGTACTATAGCTCAAAAAAAGAAACATGTCTTTTAGAAATGAAAAAAAAAATATGTAGATATAGATACATGTTGTGCTGTTTGCATTTCACTTTTCCTATGCAGCTCCACCAGAAAGGACCTGGAACCAAACTTGAGCTGTTTAGTCAAGAAACATATAATTATGAGCCCACATGCCTTTTACTTGGTTGAATGAACTAGATTATTGCATAAACCATTCTTGAGTTGAATTTCATCCGTAGTACCACCATCTGGCACAACCTCCTTTCAACTTTCCTTATCATCATATACTGTGCATCTGTTGAAAACTTTCTCTTCTGCCCGATTATGACTTTCAATGTCTGTGTATTTCTATATCGTTAATATGTAGGGCTTCAACACCACACAGAGTGGGTACTCATTAAATATATCTTTAATCTATTTGAATACCATTTGCTTGCAAAATATCCTAAAAAAATGCTAAAATACAGTTTGCAAATACCCTGTATTAAAACAATATCCAATAATTATTAATTTAAAGTAGTTATATTTTATTTTTTCATTCATTCAACATACATTTATTAAGAACCTACTATGAGTCAGATATTTTGCTTGTCTTCAGAGACACATTGGTAAACAAGACATCCACAGTTGATGGCCTCAAGTAGTTTATTATTTGTTAGAAAGGCATGCAAGAAGCTAAATGACATAGATAATGACCACCAAGTGCAATGTTTGTAATGATAGTGAAAATATATCAAGTGATCGGATAGTAATTACAAGTATGAACATTAAATGCTCATGGTGTTGTGGTTTCTAAGAATGGCCTTTCCTCTAGTCTTTGTATACATCTTTCTTTTGAGGCAATCCTTCAATTTTAGAAGAACTGTATTAGAAAGCCTAGCTTTCTGGGGCACCTGGGTGGCTCAGTTGGTTAAGTGTCCGACTTCAGCTCAGGTCATGATCTCACAGCTCGTGATTTTGAGCTTTGTGTTGGGCTCTCTGCTGACAGCTCAGAGCTTGGAGCCTGCTTCAGATTCTCTGTCTCCCTCTCTCTCTGTCCCTTCCCCGCTCATGGTCTGTCTGTCTCTGTCTCTCTCTCTTTCTCTGTGTCTCTCTCTCAAAAATAAACATGAAGAAAAGAAAGAAAGAAAGAAAGAAAGAAAGAAAGAAAGAAAGAAAGAAAGAAAGAAAGGCTTCCATACAATATAACCCAGCTTGTAGCCATAGTAGATGCCCGCAGAGATGAGTAGATGCCCTCAGTTGGTTATAAAAAAAATTTGATTCAGCCTGAGATAACCAGAATTTTCTTTAGGTATTGCAAATGGGAAGAATAAGGATTGTATAAATTATGTTCCTGAAATAAGTTTGGCAATGCTAAGCACCCAATACATGAAGATAAAAATAAAACTAAGTATATTTCCAGGCATGTAATTTAGACTCAAGAAAAAAAAAAACAGATTTCCAAAAAATTTGAGCATTATAATTGGATTGCCTGGCTTGAGATTCTGACATATATAATTTCTCAACAGGAAACTGAAATTGTAAATGACCTAGAACTTAGTTGACACAATTTTGAGAGTATTTCTGATAATATATATATATATATATATATATATATATATATATAGTTTGTTTGTTTGTTTGTTTGTTTGAAGATTTTGAGATGAAACTTCCATGCAATAATTTAATTTTGGGTAACTCAGTGCCTTTGCGATGACTGAACTCATAGTCAATACTTAATAATAAATTTTGAATTGACTTGGAACCAATTCCTAATATTGCTGACAAATTGTTGGCAAGTTTACTTAAATTTCAAAAAAACATATAAGATGCAAAGTTAAAACATTTTTGACAGGGAAAAAATAAAGTGCCCAATCTCTAATATAATTAACATCTTTAAAGTTAAGAATTTTTTATAAAGTGACCCAAAATAGTGAAAAAAAATCTCCATTATATTAGTGGTGGTGCAAATTAGTGCATTTATGACAAGTAATTTGGCAAAGGCCTTAGCATTTTATAACATTCACATCAAAAATTTTATTTCTAGGTATTCATTTTATAGGAGTAATTGTGGATATATTTAAGATAGAGCTATAACATTGTTCACTGCAATATAGTTTGTAATAGAAAAAATTTCTAAACAACCTGATAGTCTAAGAATAGGAAATTGATTGAATAAATTTTCATAAACCATTACCATATAATACTATGCAGTCATTAAACATTATGTTGCAGAATAATATTTAATGGCTTGGGAAATGGTCATGAGGTAATGTTAACCAAAAGAGCAGATTACAAAATAGTGTGTAAAGGATAATGCCATTCAATGCGTATATACCAAATGCCTAAGGGGATTTTTCTTTCTTTATTCTCGTTTACTGATTTTCACTTTTTTTCTTTCTTCAATGTCTACACTTCAGTAGTTATGATGGCTGTACTGTAGTTGCAGGCAAGCCCTTAATCACTGTTTGTCCAAGGGACTCTTTGGGGCCGTGTTCGTCCAGTGAACCAGGGGGCTTTGGTTTTGTGGCTTCATAATTTCAGAACATGTCCTTCTCTAAGACCACGAAGGTATAGGAAGAGACCCTAGAGCATTACACTCAGGCTCATCACCATTTCACAGGGACACATATTCATGACCCACAGGCAAAACTTTGTCACATGGTCCTACCAACTGCAAGGGGTTTGAGAACTATGGTCATCTGTGGACCTGGCAGTGAGGGGTGAACATTGGGGAATTCTTGTAATGGAGAAGAAACAGGCATCAATGATTACATACATATTTTTTTAATTCAGAAGCTATATTTGAATCTAAAAGAAAAATGAAGCAAAAACTTATCACCTTAAGTAATTGTGGTTCTTAAGTGGTTAAAGAGTATATTTTAAAATGCTGAATTACAATGTTTTGAGAATCAGCAGGCATATTCAAACATGAAAAGATCTCCTTAGCATCTTACAGGTAGGGAAAGGGCCTAAAAATGATGAGGTTAGTTTAAAACAAGTAGTTTTCAATTAATTTTAACATCTAGGTGCAAATTATATCACAGATTAAAGTAAGGATTTGGATTTGTCGGGGCGTGGTGGGGGGGGATCTATCAAAAAAGAACAAACAGAAGACACCTGGGTGGCCCAGTTTAGTGTCTGACTTTGGCTCAGGTCATGATCTCACAGTTGGGGAGACTGAGCCTCTTGCAGTCTCCATGCTGATAGGAGAGCCTGCTTGGGATTCTGTCTTCTCCTCCACCCACTTGTGCTCTTCTTACTTTCTCTTTCTCTCTCTCTGGCGCTCAAAATGAATAAATAAGCAACAACAACAAAGAACAAATGAAAAAATAATCAACGTATGAATGAATGAACAGGTGAAAGAATAAGTCAATGTGATCTTGGAGTGAATGCCAGTTATTAAAGTGAGATATTAAGAAATAGAAATTAGAATATACTCTCTTCTTTCAAAACTGGTGGTAATGGTGAACCCTGAAATATGATGCTGGATGATAATTCTAGTCATAATCTTAAAATAAGAGTTTTGTGCATGTATAAAATAACATGATAAGTATTAGGAGTAATATTAATTTGTGTAGAATATGAAACTAAAAAAGGATTTTTGATCTTTAATATCAATTCCTATTCAGCTTGACCTCATTTGTAGTTATGTCTAAGAGTAATAACAATTACATATAACCACTTAGCACATTAACGATGAATGAATAAATTAATGCCGATGCATATATTATGTAAACTGAACATTTGAGTGAATATTTTGATAGTATAAAATCTTTCCTTCTTAATCATTGTTAAAAATCTATTTCGGCTGGGACGCCTGGGTGACTCAGTCGGTTGAGCATCCGGCTTCGGCTCAGGTCATGATTTCACGGTTTGTGAGTTCGCGCCCCGCCTCGGGCTCTGTGCTGACATCTCGGAGTCTGGAGACTGTTTCAGATTCTGTGTCTCCCTTTCTCTCTGCTCCTCCCCTGCTTGTGCTCTGTCTCTCTCTCTCAAAAATATATATATAAAAAAAATTAAAAATCTATCTGAGCTAATATTGTATATAAAATTACTGGAAATTGATTTAAATACAAATAATTCAATTGATATATTTTCTAACTTATTTTTTCTGTCTGTCCTTTCATTTTTGAAAGTTAGACGAATATAGAACATATTTTAGTAAATTATTCACAATGTTCTTGACAAATTATTGAGATGAAATTGTGATTAAAATTAAAACGAAAAAATATTCAAATTAATTTTATTTCAAGAGGTTTTGCTTAGGTCAGTGAACCTCAATGTTTGAATTCCTTCAAATACCTACCAGAATTATTGCAAAGACAGATATCTATTCAATGTACAATTTCTAGTCAAGTAAAGTGATTGACTATTTCTTAGTGTTGTACAGTAGGGTCAGAAATCTACACTTGCGGGTCAAATCCAGTTTGTTATCTGTCTTTTGTTCTCATTATTGTTTTTTTTTTATAAGTTCATTTATTTATTTTGAGAGACAGAGAGAGAGAGATCGATCACAAGTGGGGGAGGGGCAGAGAGAGATGGAAAGAGATAATCCCAAGCATGCTATGTAGTGTTAAACTTGACATTGGGATCACTCATGAACTGTGAGATCATGGCCTGAGCTGAAATCAAGAGTCAGATGCTTAACCAACTGAGCCACCCAGGCATTCCCCCCCTCCTTTTTGTTGCCGTTTGTTTTTGTAAATAAACTTATATTACAACACAGCCACCTGTGTATGTCCATACTATCCTCAATGCACCCGACCTCATCTGATCTCAGAACACAGCCCCGTAATTCATTTACATATATTGTATACTTTGTGCTACAAAGACAGAGCTGAGTGGTTGAGACACATCTTATAACTGACTCTACAGAAAATGTTTGCCTATCCCTGCTATAGCAGTACTTTATATTTATCATTTATTTAATAAATTGTTCAATAATATATGATCACACACACACATATATATATATGTATGTGTGTATATATATATATGTATATATATATATATATATATACATATATATATATATATAAGCAAACCCAAATGAAGAATTTTAAATTCAGTCTTCTGGAATTTGAATATAATGATAAATGTTTATTATTCTTTGAAACGCAATTAAGAATAGTTTTGAGATTTTTTTTATCTTTTGTTTTTAACTCTTTTGTATAATTATAATGCAAACTTAGTCTTTGATAAAATTTCTTAGATTTAATGCTCGTTGTGAAAAACATTGGTACATCTATCAGAATTTTATCTTATTCTTATTGTGTGATTAAAGAATAAAAGGTTTCAAATGCACAGATTTGAAAAGCCAAATATAGGTGACTATACATTTTCTCATTTCTTCCAGCTTGCATAATATACTTGAAAATGTTACCAATATACCAATATTTCTGCATAGCAACTTTGGAGAAATAGAATTAGATGATGTTCGTGACAGGCATTGTATTATTATCTCTTCCATTAGTTTAACTGTCTTTAACAGATCATATTAAAACTCTTAGTTTTCCCTTGCTACTGTAGGCTAATAAAACCTGTCTGGAAATAGATCAATGTGCATAAAAATAACTAGGAACTTCAGATATTACAAAAATTTGCATGTCAATTTATCTGCCAGTCATAACTATTAAGTGGCGTATTCTGTATGTGTTTGTACGAGTGTGTTTGCATGTGAAGATATGGGTGTATTCTAATTAAAACTCACCTCAATGCTAGATTTTAAAAGATAAAATTCACTCTGAATTCCAATAATAAGGGGAAAAATCCTTTAAAAATCGTTTACATTGTTTAAGACCTTTGATCAAAACCCTTTTTGGTTACCATACCACTTGTGTTAAATATCATGGTCCTTAGCTGGCAAAATTATTCCTTTGATCTCATCTCTTATTAATCTCCCAATTCTGTCTTCTGGTTTAACCACACATATTCTTGCATGAATTCTCCTTACAGAGAATTTGCACTGGCTAAGCTCAGAGTGTTCTTCCGAAGATATCTGCATGGCTGGCCTCCTGATTTGTTCACATCCATGCTTTAAAAACGAACAAACAAACAAACAATTAGCAAATATCATCTCAATATTTTGGTGAAGTTTTGCCTTTGAGTGATTCTTTAAGTATATGTATCTGCCTGCATCTTTATTTCAACCTCACTTTTTAATATTATTTTCTCTGTATATATAAAATTACAGTTTAACAGATATTTTCTTTCTTATTTAAAACATTTGATTCTATTGTTTCCTTACTTTCATTATTTCTATTGATAAGTCTGCTGTTGATACTTTTTTTTAATTATCCTTGATAATGATGTGCCTTTAAGATTTTCCCTCCATTCTTGTTTTTCAGCATAATGTTGTGAATAGGTGAGACTGTCCTCCATGGTATTCATAGTTGCCTCTTGAATTTAAAACTTGAGTGTTTCATCCATATGAGCAACACTCTGGGGAAGGTTGTGATCAGTTAGGAACTGGAAAAGGAGTGCGATAGCTTGCCGGCAGAAATCTAGATGGCGAACCAACTATGGTGTTTACTCCAGGCATGATGTACTATTGTTTGGAGCAAAGGTAGGAAACTTGCTACATGAGTCAAATATGGCGTACAGCCTGTTTTATAAATCATAGTTTGTTGGATCACAGTCACACTCATTTGTGCAGATATTATCTAAATTTGTTTTCACATTGAAAGGAGAAAATTGAGTAGTTAACACAAAGACCATGTAGTTAACAAAACCCAAATACTTATTATCAAGCCCTCTACGGAAATTTTGCTTACCTCTGGTTTAGAGAAAGAGTATGGTCTTTGTAGTCAGGTTATCTTGATTAAACAAAAACAAAACAAAACAAAACAAATCTGGCATGAAAATATGCTAAAACTATTTACATTTTACTTGGCTTTTTTGAACCTTGCTTGGTCTTCATATACAATGATAACAATATTTACCTAATGGAATTATTATGAGAAATACATAGGAGAATGTATGTGAAAATTCAGACATCACAGTTTGGTGCATAATAGGCACTCAGAAAATGTAATACAATCACCTTAATTTTTCCTTTGTATTTTGATTCGTGATAGCCAAGTTCAGGACACATATGCCTCAAGTCTGGAATACTGTAATAACTGACTGGATATTTGTCTATTGTTTTCCTCTTCTTTTCTCTTCAATCTGTTCTTTATATGATGGTGTTTAATAACAATATATGTTTTTCTTTATGTCGTAACATAATAAGAAAAGATATTCTCTTTTGATACAGAACTCCTTGCTCCTTTGCTTTATTCAAATAATGATTTTTCTTATTTTGGAATGAAAGTGACTTTCTCCAGGGCAGAATGAGTCCATGCTGAAAGGCCAAATGTGTGCCGTGAAGACTGAATACTTCTAGTAATGCAAGAAGTGGAAATATGTTGTTGTTAGTGCCATTGTTGTTATT
Source organism: Prionailurus bengalensis (assembly GCF_016509475.1). NCBI lineage: Eukaryota > Metazoa > Chordata > Mammalia > Carnivora > Felidae > Prionailurus > Prionailurus bengalensis. The sequence goes on along the minus strand of NC_057344.1, from coordinate 182,544,849 downwards.
GCCTGTAATGACTCAGTGCATTAAAATTCCCTGTTTTCTGGGGCACCTGGGTGACTCAGTCAGTTAAATGTCTGACTTTGGCTCAGGTCATGATCTCCAGATCTGTGAGGTCCAGCCCCACGTCAGGCTCTGTACTGACAGCCTAGAGCCTGGACCCTGCTTCTGATTCTCTGTATCTCTCTCTCTCTGCCCCTCCCCTAATTGTGCTCTTTCTCTCTCTCTCAAAAGTAAATAAAACATTTTTTAAAATGCCATGATTTCAATGGATCATTAAGGTGCTTTTTGCTGACCATGAAGGGCTTTTGTGATACATGCATTTGATGGACATCACATATATTCAAAGAATAATGAAAAAAGGAATGAAGAGACCAAACATTAGATCTGAGCCTGGGATGTCGTCCAGTGAATCTAGTGTGAGGAGTAACCACTGTGTGAAACTGGCTGGCTCAGGGTCCGTTCCAACTGAACACTTTGTCCTCAGGTCCATGGAAAATTCACCTTGCCTGGATTCTGATAAAACAGTACCTAGATGTCTATTCTCCTCATGAGTGGAAAATTTATCCTTTCTGTCAAAGTGGCTGGTAAAGTCCATGAAGCATGCCATGAATCTTCACACTGTTAACTTTGAGGTATCTCATGAAAGCTAGTCCCAATAACAGCTTCCTGGAGGAAAACCTAAGAACCCCTGGGTACTGAGGAGCAGCTCCTTGATTTCAGTATATCTGAAGTGCCATGAACAAGGACATTAAGGGGAGCATTACTATTGCATTTGCCCCATGCTACTTTATATGATGTTTCATGTTTTGTCTCAAACTTCTTTACATTTTTTTGGCATTAGTGTGCCCTAAAGTATCGTACCAGGCAGTGATTCTTCAACTGTCTTGTGCATCAGAATCAACTGGGGAGTTTGTAAAAACCCAGATTATTGAGCCCTGACCACCTAATTTCTGATTCAGTAGAACTGGAGTGGATCTTGATATTCGCATGCCTGACAATTTCCCAGGTGATGCTAATGCTGGTGGGAACACACCTAAGAAAGTCCTGATATAACACACAAAACACAACAAAGATTAAGTTTTATTATGGAAATATTAACTGGATTTTTCATTCCAGAATGAGATTCATACCACGATCTTTGTTGCAATTTCTTCAACCACTGTACACAGTGCAAATGTCCCTCTAGTGTCGTTGGTAGATATTTTTAAAATTTAAAGTGGACCCATCAAATTTTACTAAAACCCCACAATCAAGTGAGAATATGCAATATCCCTGTTAAACTTAAGAATTTATGTATTATAAATGTGTGTGTGTGTGTGTGTGTGCATATGTATGGATATGTTATATATAATACTGTGTGTATATGTGTATTGACAAAAAATACCAAATTTAAAACTAGTGCACTTAATTTCAATTGTAAGGATTAATCAGATGTGACCTAAGGATCTCCCTCTAAGCCCCGGTCAGTCCTCATCATCTTATTCTGGATCTGGGTAATTCATTGACTCTGTGCTGTTTGGAAAGCCACACAATTTCATATGGGATAGCTACTGCAACCAACATGTGGCCTCTTTATTCTTCTTGTCCCATCCCCTCCTTGTTTTTATCAGACATATATAATTTTTTAATTGGGTTGTGGATAAATCTCCTTCTTTCTTCAACTGTTGCTCCTATTTCATTTTCCAAAGATGTTTTGTAGTGATAGTTCTCATTATTCTGCTTTTTCATTAACAGTTATTGAGTACGCTAACATTTTCAATTTGTGTTCTTCATTTTTTAAAGTGCCATCTGCAAAGTGTTGCTGCATCCACTGATTTCACTTTTTCCAGTATTAAAACACAAGGTGTTGATGTCTGTAGTGCTGGACCAAGAGAAGGAGTTTACAGTCCCTGAATTTTTGGGAGAAGTAATTTTTCCAGAATTTATGCTAAGGGGAAAAAAAAAAACTTCTCTCCTAATCACAAATAATTGACTAATACTTTTCTGTTCTAAGATGAGCAACCATTCCTCATGCTATATATAGTCTCCTGTGATTAATTACAAGTTAACTAGCACAATGCATGGCCCATATTAGCCACTATTCTCATTTGTTGACTACTTCTTCAAGTCATAATTAATTTAAATTATGTCACTGGTTTCAGCAAAAGACTTACATAGAGATAAAATTTAAAAAACCATCACCTAACCAGTGAGGACTATATTTAGGATTTCACTGTGGCATATGGCTTACATGAAAGAAATAAAAAGAGAAGAGAGGCTAACAAACCGCAGGAGACTCTTCATAATAGAAGACAAACTATGGTTGACAGAGGGAGATGGGTGGGGGGTGGGCTAGATGGTGATGAGTCTTAAGGAGGGCACTTGTGATGAGCACTGGGTGTTGTATGTACGTTATGAACCACCAAATTCTGCTGCTGAAATCAATAGTGTACTGTATACTAACTAAAATGTAAAATAAAAGAAGGGAAAAATATATGTGCATGAAATATAAAGTCTTCGAAAATAACTTCATTGTGTTTTCTCCAGCCTTTTTCAATTTTTACAGTTAATGAAACAGATTAGCTTAATCGTTTTGCTCAAAATATTTTTTTGTTGATGAATATTACATATGAAACAATTACATTTTCCTTTGTTCCTTTGTCACGTTAAATCACTTGTTTTGTTAAATGAACAAATAAACAAGGCCTGTATCTTCTTTTTCAAGAAAAACATATTTTAGAATTGAAAGAAAACACACTCATTTAACAAATATCTGGTGCTAACAGAAGTTAATAATAGCTTCCATCTCTGTTGGGTTGGATTGGTTACTATGTTGGTTGGAAATGAAAAGACTTAAAACATTGTATTAAATAAAGTGCAATGTCTTCTTCACCATGTGGCGTCAGAATTGGACTTTTCTAGGAATACATATGTAAAAGAAAATGCAAATAATGGTTTAAAGTTAATAGCAACCCAAGTTGTCCATGGACATGAAATCTCTGGACATACAATTTCTTAATGATTAAAATTTCTAAAGTCTAGAGTTATAATTATAAACAAGCTCTACTTCATGGTTTTTATGTCATTAGAATAATTACTGTTTAACCACTGCCCTCTTTCTAAAGTAGAAAATAAATGGTTTCAAACAAAACTCATCATTCAATTTGTAGTTAATTGATATAATTAAGAGTATATTTTGTCATTTTTTCTTTCTAAACTGGCGATAATGTGAAAAATGTGTAGCTACTTTGCATTCTCTTTTTTAAAAAATATTTGTTAAGCCAGTTAATAGACTGGAGAAAGCATTATCCCTACTTTTCACAGTCTACAAATTTTTTTTCAGGTTTTCATATGTGCTAGGGTAGTTTTAACATATCTTTTAAATTTTTTTTTATTGTGATATTCTTCAGAGATTTATGGTAGATTTAGATCTGATGATTATTTTTCTCAATAAACAGTGTTTGTTGAAGATATATACCTCCAGCATATTTTCTGCAAATGCTAACATATTAATTCCATAATGTTATGATTATTCTATATTCATGTGTCTCAACTTTTGAAGTTAATTTTAGGAATTAAACTAAAGCAGTGGTTCTATAATGAATTGATTTTGCTCTCTTGGGTAAATTTAGCAATGTCTACAGATACTTTTGGTTCTTACAACTTGGGGAAATGGGGGTGCTATTGACATCTAGGTGAAGAGGCCAATGGATGACATCATCTAGTGAACAGGACAGTTTCCCATAATAAAGAAGTAGCTATGTCAAAATGTCAATCGTGCTGAGGTTGACAAGTCTGATCAAAAGTATCTCACCTCATGCATCCTATACTCATAATAAAGTTTGAAATAATATTTGAAACTATCCTTTCTATATACTGTTACATTAGCATCTATTTATGTTGACTTGGTCAGTCATTTCTGTTTACTTTGCACTCTTTCAATTGCCCTGAATATTATGATATATGTAATTCCCCTACGTCTTGGCTTGGAAAGGCAAGTTGAAGAATGAAAGTAAGTTCTCACTTTTTGGGGGAACAGGTTTTTTGCTTTTTGTGGACAGGTGGTGTGGTCCACTACCACTGTTTTCATTTTTTATTTGTTTTCCTTTTCTGTGTAATTATACTGTGTGTGACATTTTTAAATATTGCAGAATAGATGCTTTATTTAAAACTACAAGAAACATCAAGTTGTTACTCATCTATTTTCTTAAAATCCAATTTACAAACAAGGATGAGATTTCTTGGGGAAAAAAATTAAGGCTAGTCATAATTCAGATGCAAAAGAAGTGATTAGCTTTCCTATCATTTTATTTTTGAGTGAGCTGGAAAAAAAAAGACCGCGAAGATGAGCTGAAAATTCAAAATAACACAAGTATAAGATTAGTAGGGCAAAAAATGTGCCCTATTTTCATCTCTTTCATGAAGAAGGAGAAAGAGCAACCAACCATTCTATTCTGAAATAAATTTTGAGGAGATAAGCACATCCATGATTTGAAACCAGATTTTGGGGTTTAGGCAGTGTATTCTAGAACCACATAGCTACATTATTTTTTTTTTTAAATGAGGCTTCATGTTCTTGGGACAAAACTGGTATTGTGTTGTTATATTACCCTGAATTTTCTCTTTACCTGTTTCCTATATTAAAGGGATATAACTATCACCTTTATCCTAGGACAATGAGCAGTATTTGGCTCAGGAGGAAATGAAGGTTTTGAAGGACAGAATCTTTGCAGCCAGGAGTTTTCTGTCTTTATAACACAAATGAAAAAAAAAAAAAAGTTTGTGTGCCTACCTCTGTATCTACGTATATATCTATATCTATATCATCTGTATCTATATATCTATGCCATCTATATTCCTTTGAGTACTTTATGTGTGTCTGTCTATCTCACCTGCTTAAAAGACCCCCACAAACACATAGGCATGAGACCTCAGTAGCTGTTATATAAGGACTAAGCTTTTTGCCCAAATGGGCCCAGAGTTCCTTCTTTGAAACCTTGCTATTGAGACATAGGATAACCAAGTAGTGTAATGTTAATATTTATGAATAAACCGTGTGTTTTACTATGTATATAGGGAACTGAGAAGATAGTGACCAGTGAAAAATCATTGCAGAAGGCACAAGGAGGCATATAAAAATAAGAAATGGAGAAAAGAATCCAGACACATTCCAGGGCTCTTGTAGATCTCTGAAGCCAGATAAGTATACCTGTTTTATTTTTCCTGAAATCCATTAAATCTTTATAAAAATGTTACTTCCAGAGTTTAAGCTAGACTATGCTGTTGTATGTTACTTTATTATTATTTTTTTAATTGTTAATGTTTTATTTTTGAGAGAGAGACAGAATGTGAACAGGGGAGGGGCAGAGAGAGAGAGAGGGAGACACAGAACAGAGCCCGGGGCGGGGTGAGAACCCACAAACTGTGAGATCATGACATGAGCCAGAGTCGGACACCCAACTGACTGAGCCACTCAGGTGCCCCTATGTTACTTTCTAACAAAGCAATTCTAATATACTTTATGATATTACTGGTGGGTGGGTTTTGTTGTTGTTGTTTATTTATTTTAGAGAAAGAGACAGAGACAGACAGACGGACAGGATGTGAGCAAGAAAGGAGCAGAGAAAGGGGGAGACACAAATTTTAAAGCTGGATCCAGGCTCTGAGCTGTCAGCAGAGCCCGATGTAGGGTCTGAACCCACAAACAGTGAGATCATGACCTAAGTCGAAGTCAGACACTTAACCAACTGAGACACCCAGGCACACCAGTGGTGGTGTTTAATGAATACTAATTAACCACAGGTGGTTCTAATATGTTTATAGGATTTTTTTCATTCATTGTTTCTTAAGTCCATGTGAAAGTTCTTCCAACTTTATAGATGAGTGAATTACTTGTATTAAACTGATCATTAAGAAAAGCAAAGATATACCTCTGAAGACTGACGTTTTACACAGAGTTAATTTTTGGCATAGACCAGACATAAATAAACGTTAATGTTCACAGTTGGGACATTCAAGAGTTATTCAAGAGGTTTGCATGATATATAAGAGTTGTGACAACTTTATCAGCAGTTTTTTAATGCGCTGTATGTAAATCACCACTTTAACATATTATGTATTTAAATTTGTCTAAGTCTAATTAAAGTGAATTGATACTCACATACGTCCCCCCTTCAATACCTACACAGCCATCCCATCACTAAGGGAAGCATTTATTATTTATATAATTTATAAATACACATTCATTATATATCATATTGTGTAGCTGCACCTCAGGAGATGCTAAGCCAAGGGTGGGCAATGGTCTGCTGAGGCCAAAGAAATGACCTGGAGACAGTGACTGAAACATAGGTTTATTGGGGGAACTTGCACACAGGAGTCTAGGAGCAGCCGACTGCACAAAGCACCTGCTGCTGGGATCTATGTGCAGCAAAGATTTTTTGTTTTTTTGTCTTTAATTTTACTTTTTACTTATTTATTTACTTTTGCTCTCAAGTTAGCTAACATACAGTGTAGTCTTGGCTTCAGAGGTAGATGCCCGTGATTCATCACTTACACACAAGCCCCAGTGCTCATCCCAACAAGTGCCCTCCTCAATGCTCATCACCTATTTTCTCTGACTTATTTCGCTTAGCATAATACCGTCCAGTTCCATGCACATTGCTGCAAATGGTAAGATTTCATTCTTTTTCATCGCCAAGTAGAATTTCTTTGTCTGTGTGTATATATATAAAGCACGTCTTCTTTATCCATTGAGCAGTTGGACTTTTGGGCTCTTTCCATAATTTGGCTGCTGTTGATAGCCCTGTGCAGCAAGGTTCTATGGTGTAACAACTAGCACTGCCACTATCTGTGGCCCTTCCCCTCCTTGCATGGCTAGCATTCAAAGGAGATAAAGGCATGCCATCTGGACATTCTTTGATACCAAGGAGACACTGACCTTGAACTCTGAACAACACGTTTCTCTACTTATCCTGCTTGATGGGACTGTAGAAGGAAGACAAGATCTCCACATTCTTTTTTTTTTTTATTTTTTTTAACGTTTATTTATTTTTGAGACAGAGAGAGACAGCGCATGAACGGGGGAGGGTCAGAGAGAGGGAGACACAGAATCTGAAACAGGCTCCAGGCTCCGAGCTGTCAGCACAGAGCCCGACGCAAGGCTGGAACTCACGGACCGCGAGATCATGACCTGAGCCGAAGTCGGCCGATTAACCAACTGAGCCACCCAGGTGCCCCAAAATCTCCACATTCTTAAGATAGGGATTAGCAAGAACTTTCTGGACGTGCTTGTACAAACTAGCCATCTAGTACCTACCACACACATATATACGTATACACACTTAAATGTGTATTTATATATTATATATGTGTTTAATACATATGTATGTACTTATATATTTATATACATATATTTATGTAAATATGTGTATAAATATACAATACATATAAATATATATAATATATCATAAATACACATGTGTATATTTACATATATAAATAAATATATATTTAATATATTATATATGTATTTATATATTTACATATATAAATAAATATATATTTAATATATTATATATGTATTTATATATAATATAATAAATATATTTAAACAATATATTAAATATAAAATATATAATTATATGTAATTATATATAATATATTCATATTTTATGATATATTATATACAATATATAATATATTATATAATAATATATTAAATAATTATATACATATATACATATATGTATACATACACATATATATATGAATATACATGTACATCATCTATATGTGTATATATATAAATTGGAGGGTTAGGAGAGATTTCAAATATAAAATGAAAGGATTTGCTCTCCAAGAAGCAGAGCCTTTTTTCTCTCCTGAATTTGTTTTTTTTTACAAATACCTTTTCATAATGAAAGCACACGGAATAATTTCAAAGTATCTTCTACTTCTCAAATATGCAAAATAGTGCTTCACTTATGTTTCAGTTTATATTTGAAAGTACCAAGAAAATTGTTTTTGAAAATGGATCCAAATCAAGGCTACTGCATGTCTTCAGTACAAGTTTTGAAGGTAAATAAATAAAGATTTATGCTATAATAGCCTAATAGCTGAAGGCACACAAAAGATTCAGAATTCAGACAGGCCACCAAATTCTTATCACAAATGTACTGAGCATCTACTCTGAGAGAGGATGTTAGAGATTTGTCTGGGTTAGAGATGCGAGGAAGAAAGGCAGAAACCCGGTCTTTCCTAAGGCTCATAGTCTGTCCTCTGGTCAAGAAATGGTTCAAGAAAGAGAGATTAGAAATCAAGTTGAAAAGACTGGCTACAATGAGTCAATAAATCCAAGTTTGTGAAAGTGGAAACCAGGAACCAACCTGTAGGAATCCACCCCCTGGCTTATTTATGCCTAGCAGTGGAAACTCTGAATCACTGCCTATTCTGAAGTTCACAGACAGAGCTGAGTGCAAACAGTTGACCCAAACAATGGGTAGGTTATAAGAGAGACTGGCATATGTTAAGCTGTATAAATCAGGGATGATTATTTTGAGTCTTAGATCTTATTATTTTAATTGCTATTCATGGTTAATTTCATGTGTCAACTTGGCTAGGCTATGATTCTTTTGTCAAACTTTGGCCAGCCCCATATCTTTGGTCAAACACCAGTCTGGATGCTACTCTTATTTTTTTTTAGATGGAATTAACATGTCAATCAGTAGACTTTGAGAAAATCAGATGACCACCCCCCAACACACAGATTATGTGTGGGCTTCATCCAATCAGTGAAAGACCTTAAGAACAAAGATTGAGGTTTACCAAAGAGGAAGGAATTTTCCCCAAGACTGAAACATAGGAGATGTGCCTGGTGGGTCAGTCAGTTAAGTGACCGACTCTTGATTTCACCTCAAGTCATGATCTCACGAACCATGAGATCAAGCCCCGTAACAGGCTCCGTGCTGAGTGTAGGGCCTGCTTGGGATTCTCTCTCTCTCTCTCTCTCTCTCTCAAAAAAAAAAAAAAAAAAAAAAAAAAAAAAAAAAAAAAGATTGCAACATAGGAACTCTGACTAGAGTTTCCAGACTTCTCCTCAGGAGATTTTACAAGATTGTAACATTAATAATTACCTAAATTTCCAGCCTGTCAGCCTACCCTATGTGTTTCAAACTTACCAGCCACACCACACAACTACTAAGCCCATACTTTAAAATAAATTTCTCTCTCTCTTTATATATATACTATGAGGTTTCTGTTTAAAGTATTTCCTTCCTTTAAACACACACACACACACATATATATATATATGTATATGTATATATATATATGTGTGTGTGTACATATATGTATATATATATGTATATACATACATATATATATATATAAACAGAACCTATAGGAAAAACAGAATATTTATATATATAAATAATTTATATATTTATATATTATATATTATATATATTTTATATATTATATTATATATTATATTATATATATTATATATATATTATATATATTTATATATATATATAAATATTCTGTTTTTCCTATAGGTTTTGTTTCTCCTACAAGTTCTGCTTCTCTGGAGAACCCTGACTAAAGTAAGTGTATACTTTGCTGTATCTGTGCCTTGTATCAGTGCCCAGTGTCCATTTTCTGTTTCCCCCTGCCCCCCAACAAAATGAGATGTCATGATGCAACTTTTCTTTGTGCCTTTGGCAATGGACCTTTCACTATTTTCCCCCGACCCTGGGTCTTGATTAAGCTGATTCTCTTGCACATGATTTTAAGCCTATAAAACTTCATCCCCAGGAGGTTTTAAAATATTTGTTTGATAACTTGCAGATGCATTTATTTTTAAGAGTTGAGTCAACCAGTGTTGTATAGGTTTCTATTTCTATCCCCCGTGGCTACCCTCCAGCAACCGCTGCTATCACTTTTGTACCAAAAACTTTTGCAAGTCACAAGAGCTCAACAAAAGCTCCTTCAGCTCAACAATTTTAAAAAGATAAAACCGTTTGATCTAAAAAAATACAGAGCATTTAAGCTTACTAAGAGAGTTGAAGAACAGATTGAAACTACCCTTTGCTACTTTTGAAAGTCCTCGTGTTGTCAATGTGACAGTAGCATAAGACTGGCAGAAGAGAGAGAGACAGAGAGAGAGAGAGACAGAGAGAGAGAGAGAGAGGGATTTGAAATAGTCTTTAATCTGTACTATCTATATATCTATTTTACAGTGGAAATACTGTTTCAGTATGTCCTTTTCTCAGTAATCTTTCTTACTGCTAAGGTTTCATAATAAGTAGAAAAATCTCCAAAACATTCACAGTGACACATGTTGATATTTATGTGTCCGTCTCTTGATGCTTGATCAGTATGCTAAACAATTTTGTATAATAAGTCCATAGAAACTGGTTCTGCGATGTGGTTTATTTTTTCAATTCAAGATGGTTACTTCTGGATTTGAGTCTGTAATTCTAAAAAAGTATAATTTTACATGAATATCCTTACTCAAACTTACTTCATTCTTTGTTGACAGTTAGAAAACAGAAAGAGAAAATGTACCGCTGGGTTGACAGTTGTCAGCAATTATTAAGCTTTTGTTCAGAGAAATAATTACATGTTTACTGAGAAGAGAAAAAGATTTATAATTAAAAGGCACTTCAAATTGTACCCTTAAGATTATTTCTAAAACTATAAAAAAAATAAAGGCTTATAATATTTCATCAGAGATTTATTTCACCATTAGATAATCCTGGTCAAAATTCCCTTTCTCTTCTCACTGTGCCACGACGTGTCCAACAAATCCATCCCACCTTTAAACCACGTTGACCTTCTCACCATTCAATAATGATTAACACCTCTTTTTCTTTTCCTACAATGCCGTTAGTCTCTCCTATAACTAATACATTTTAATTTTTCTTAAGTTTCAGTTAAAAGGAGTTTTCTAATGTGCAGGCTTATTTCACACACCTACATAAAACATATTCTGTCATCTTTGGTCTTGGAATAGAATATACATCTATTATAAGATCTCCAATTTTACACGAGGTTTCTGTTGAAAGTCTCTCCTTCCTCGGAACTACGAGCTACTTGAGGGAAAGGGACAGGTCTCACTCCTTGTTATTTATGTATGAAATGGTAAATGTCCATTTGATTCATACCAACCCACTATTTTGAGGTTTTTTTTTGGAAAAAAAATATAAAGTTACATATCAGTGATAAGAGTGTTAAACAAGAGAGTCTACACATACCAGTTTTTCATAGCTTAAAATTTTGTGTATTTTCTTATTCTTTTTTTTTCCTTTTATTTTTCACTCGTAGTTTTTCTGATGTTCTTGTTCAAACATGTGTATTTAGCTCCCTCACAAAAATTCCAAAGTACTTTTTGTTATCTGCGCATATATATATATATATATATATTTTTTAAAGAGAGAATAAGATAAGAATTTTATGCAGTCTACAGAATAAGTGATTAATCTCAGTTTACTACAGCATCACATAAGAAGCTTTAAAAAATACATTTTTTTCTGACTCCTACTTTTGGATAGTTTGATTCATTTGAAATTCACATCAAAGAAAGCTTCAAATGTCAGAAGAAACTACCACTGTGAATTAAGAGTAATAACATTTGTATTTGTTTTTGAGAGACAGAGAGAGACAGAGCACCAGCAGGGGAGATGCAGAAACCAAAGCAGGCTCCAGGCTCCTAGCTGTCAGCACAGAGCCCGACGCAAGCCTCGAACCCACAAACCACAAGATCATGACCTGAGCTGAGATCAGACGCTTACCACCCAGACACCCTAAAAGTAATAACATTTTTTTTTGAAAAACAATCTTATCTTGATGAGCACTGAGAATGTATAGAATTGTTGAATCATTATATTGTGCACTTAAAACTATTATAGCGCTGTATGTTATTTCTTTTAAAAATATGTTGAATTTTTAAAAAATGGGACGGTAAATCAGACGTGCTATGTTGGGAAGGGGATTTCAAATGTAAATAGGATGCAACAGGCTGCCCTTATTGCTAACAATATTTGAATAAGGGTGTAGGTGAGGGTGTTGTTCAGGTGGAGAGCTGGTATAAGGGAATTCCAAACACAACAATAACTAATGTAAAGCTGTAAATCAAGGATACGCCTGGTAAGATAAAGAGTCAGCCAGAACAGGGGGGTAGCTGGAGTGGAATGATTGAAATGAGTGCGGAGAGAAGAAAGGAAACTGGAGTTACAGGGTGGGGAACAGATTATGTTGGGCTTGTGGATCTTGGTAGCGAGTTTGCTTTTCCTCAGTGAAATAGGGACTCTTGCAGGTTTTTAATCAGCATATTGCCATAACCTACATTAAGAATTTAAAGGGTGATTTGGCTTTGTGTTGAGAACTAAATGCATGTGGCAAAAATAGAAAGCAGAAGGACTTGTTAAGAAGATATTGCAAAAGACACATACGTATTGATGATGGCTTAAAACAGGATGGTAGCAGGGCGCTTGGGTGGCTCAGTCAGTAACACTTCCGACTTCCGCTCAGGTCATGATCTCGTGGTTCGTGGGTTTGAGCCCCGCATCACATTCTGTGCTGACAGCTCAGAGCCTGGAGCCTGCTTCAGATTCTGTGTTTCCCTCTGTCTCTGTCCGTCCCCCACTCATGATCTGTCTCTCTCCTTCAAAAATAAATAAACATTAAAAAAAAAACAACCAGCATGGTAGCAGTGGAGAAATGCAATTATTTGGAGAATACAGTCAAAATGATTTACCAGTATATTAAATGTGGTGCATGAGAGAAAGGGAACCCAAGAATGATCCCAAGGACCCTGGCCTCAGAAATTGAATGAAAGGAGCTCCTATCAGTTGGAACCTATAAATGTCACCTTCTGTGGGAAAAGGTTTTTGCAGATGTCATTAAATTAAAGATTTTGGGGCGCCTGGGTGTCTCTGTCAGTTAAGCGTCTGACTTCGGCTCAGGTCATGATTTTGCGGTCCGTGAGTTCCAGCCCCGTGTTGTGCTCTGTGCTGACTGCTCAGAGCCTGGAGCCTGTTTCAGATTCCGTGTCTCCCTCTCTCTCTGCCCCTCCCCTGTTCATGCTCTGTCTCTCTCTGTCTCAAAAATAAATAAACGTTAAAAAAAAAATTAAAGATCTTGATGTGGGGAAATTATTCTGGATTTTCTGGATGGTCCCTGAATGCAATTACATGTATTCTTAGAAGGAGGCAAGGGGAGATTTTACACTTGAACACACAGAGAAAGGATGTGAAGATGAGGCAGAGAAATTTGAAGGTGCTGGCCATGAAGACTGGTGATGTAGCTACAAGCCAAGGGAGGCTGGCAACCCCTGGAAGCTGGAAGAAACCAGAAACAGATTCTCTCCTAGTGCCTCAAGAAATGTATTCTGTCCTAGAGCCTCTGCCAATACTTGGTAACTTGTTACAGCAGTTACAGAAAACATACTACATATATACTAACAGATCATACTCCAAATTGGCATTAAAAATGGCAGCTCTTTTAGGAATGTATAGGGGATGTATTTGGAATTAGGAATGTATTTGTTCTACGCGGCTATCAACGTTGGACATCATCAGTGTATTTTGCTAATGTGTGCCAGTCTGACTGATGACAAGTTCCAACTACTTTTGTTCTAATTATGTATTTTAATTACCGCTTAAGTGGAAGGCATTTTCGTATGGCTATTGACCATTGTATTTTCTCTTATGACACTCTTTCAAATGTTTTCCCATTTGCATTTCACTGTATTTATAAGAATGGCCAAGGCCTTCTGCTTGTTATATAATGCAAATATTTTCTCCACACGTAGCTCGTGTACAAGATTGAAGTTTTGGTTCAGTAAATGTTTTTGCCTTTTCCTTTCCAGTTTTTGAATGTGTTGTTTTCTTTTCTTTTAGATGGCCTGCCTCCAAAATATAAACATAGTTTTCTGTATTTATTTTCTACAATTTCAGGTTTATTTATTTATCTGTTTAAGGTTCTGTTTGTTTAGAAAGTTATTTTTTTTTAAATTATCTGAGCTACTGACATGATTTTTTTTTACCTCAGTAATACAGTGTTTTGTTTTGTTTTGAAAGATGATTCCTGGATAATATAGTCTTTCTGTACAGATTTAAGATACCACCTTTTTATACAATATTTGGATTTTCATTTGTACTCCATTGATCTGTGTACTTAACCTAACACCAAGATCACAGTATTTAATTTTATAAAGATGTATCATACACTTTTATATATGGTAGAGCAATTCCCCTCTCCCAGCTCTTTTAAAAATTTTATTTGAGAACAATTTGATATTGTATTTTGGCATTTACTCCTTCATACAAATATTACTCCTGAGTTTTTACTCATTCATACAAATTACAGAATTTTATAAGAAGCACAAAAATTCTAGAGAAAGTCATTTGGGGATAAGACTGAGGCAGCATTTAATTTATATGTCAGCTGGCTTTGAAAAAAATATTTTATTTAGCATATCATAGAGCTAAATTAAAATTTTGAATCATAGCCTAAATTAAATTTTAATATATTTATTATTAAATTAATTTAATTTAATAATAATAAATAATAATTTGTTTAATAATTTATGTATTTAATTATTTAATAATAAATAACACATTAATTTAATCTATTAATTTAATATGTTTATATAGTAAATGAATATAAATATTAATTAATATATTTTAATATATTTTAAATATTTTCTCATTTTGATTAATACTTCAAGAATCAAGAAAATGCATTTTTCAAAAACAATTGTTCATATTTTGTAAAAAATAAGCACAACACTAATTTTATCATGATTTTAATGTATTTCATTAAAATATAAAATTTTAATTTATATAAATATAAAATTCATAAAAATTTTACCAGCCAATCCTATTTTACAGACAACTGAAAAAAAAAACTTCCTACCTATAGCGCAATCTCTTTTGTTATATTGACACAATCTTCTTTTATATTTTATTTCATCTTGTAAAAGAGCTATTTTCAACTTAATCAGATACTGAGTTATAGATAACCCTTGCATATACCTTTGAAAAGGCAATATAAGCAATCCAAGTTGGTTAAAGTCTTTCTAAAACTCTTTCACTTTCAAAGTACACATGTCTGAATATCTTTTTAGGTCACGTCTTTCATGTCCAAATTTTAAACACAAAGTCATCCTGGATGCCATCAGGACCACCATGATACGGCATTTCTTGAAAGAATCCATGAAAGAGTTGAAGTCATTGACTCTGTGTCCTTAAGCTAGTTTTACCTTTAGATGGTTCTCACCTTCTTTTGACTCTAACTTTGATATACTGCCAAACATGTCTGATTCATCATTTTCCCACAATCAGTGATTCCTCTGTGTTAAAAGACAGCTCTACACTGGGATGCCTGGGTGGCTCAGTTGGTTAGGTGTCTGACTTTTGATCTCAGCTTAGATCTTTGAACCCAGGGTCCTGAGTTTGTACTCCACATTGGGCTCCAAGCCCTCTTAAAAAAAAAAAAAAAAAAAAAAAAAAAAAAAAAAAAAAAGGACACCTCCACTATTATCTGTATGACTTTTTTTCAAAACCATTCGAATTTAATTTGAATATTTGGATGCCGATGGTTTGGATGTTCATATATCCACAGACACAACTTGACAGCCACCAGGCCAAATTGATTATTAATGCCACAAATTACAAGTTATGTCCCAATTTCAAATATATTAAAATGTAAAAAAAAGGTACATCATAAGACTGGTGAAATGTAGAATGTATTTTGTTGTTGGAATGTATCCTAAATTCTTAAGATATTACACTGACAGTGAACATTATTTATAGGCATTTCAGAGAAAACATTACAGAGATTGAAATTATTTGTCACCGTTCAATGTGATATCAAAGAGATTCAGGGATAGAAACAATGAGATGGAAACAGAGGGAGTACCTGGTAGAAAAATCAAGTCATCAGAGGGGGCAGACAAATTTATTATTTCCTTGCCGCAGAAATTTGAATCAGTGACATGTACAACAAACTTAAGAATTCCCCAAATAAGGAAAAATCAAATCTGTGAATTAGGAATTGATCATCAATGAGTTTTTTTCACCCTGCTTGCTTCTTTGCTTTTTGAAAAGGAACGGCTTCTTTTTACACTGCAGACTGCCTTCCTCAACATGGGAAGAGGGAAGAAGACAGCCACTGATAGTTTTTGGGCCCTCTTGCCTCCGTTTGCAAGATAGTTGCTGCGTCGGCTTCACCACTTTAAATAAACCTTACAAGCGTCTCCCCGTGGAATGATGCTAAGGGATTTGAACTACATCATTTTCCTAACTTTGGCCACACACC
This sequence comes from Prionailurus bengalensis, assembly GCF_016509475.1. Lineage (NCBI taxonomy): Eukaryota > Metazoa > Chordata > Mammalia > Carnivora > Felidae > Prionailurus > Prionailurus bengalensis. Next base: position 182,528,547 of record NC_057344.1, on the reverse strand, counting down.
CAGGTTCTACAATATATTAATCTTACTTTAGGAACAGCAAACATTGTGGTGAAATACGTTAAGAAACTTTGCATCTTAAATTTCTCTCTTGGAGATTTAAAGAGTATGTTAAATACACAGAAAAATCCCACAGTGAAAAGGAAACCTGTTTAAGACTATTCAGTTCTCAAACAAAAAGACATTTCTGCAAGAGAAGGCTTATTTCTTTGCACAACAATGGAGAAATTTCCCTTCATTCTGGTCTGGTTCTTGCTTCTCTAGCAAAAAAAAAAAAGAGTATTCTTTTCTAATTTATGCTGTACTCAGAAAAAAAAAAAATAGAAGAACTGAGATAGAATTCCTTAAGTGAAGGAGGAAAGTCAATTGTCTGATTTCCTCATACCATTACCGCTATCTTGTCTCTAACAGAAACAAGTAATATCTATGTAAGAGGACATTACATAATAGTAGCTGGAAACTCATGACTTCGTAAAGAAAAAATAACTTTGCTGAGAATAACTCAACTTACACCATTAAATAGAAGAACATAGAACAGTGTGATCTCCTGCACATGTTCCAGATCTCTCCAGCTCATGACTGTGAAGTGACTCTTTTCTTTTTAAGCGCAAATTGTATCAGCACAGCTCTTGGGTGATTGATTTGTTAGTAATTACCTGCCTTTCTTGCTCTTGCAAGTACCCAAACACTGTTTTACTATATGCCTAAAACTGGTCTGTTAAGCTTGAAGCCCATAGGACATCCACATTGTTATTTCTTTCCTGATCTGGCCTCAACTTCACGAGTGGCCACTACCCAAGAAGCTACCAATGGAACCTCAGCCAACACGGTTCTCCCCAGTGATCCTGACCAAGATGTCCTGAACGTGCCCCTTGAGGTGACTACAGTGTAGACAGGATCCTTCCTGACTTTAGGTCCTTCCTCTTTTTAGTTAGAACATTTGCTTCGGAAATGTAACTATACATTCCTTCCCTGGCCTCTTTGAGAAAGAAATCTTTTTAAATACCTCTTTCAGGTTTACAACCCAGGAACGTCTCTCTCTAGGAGCTAAGGTCCATCCCTTCAAAATGTAAAAATGAAGGGAGATAACACACCTATCTTTCCGTTCGTTTGGGCAAATAGGAGGCTAACTTTGTGCGCGCATTGTTCCAAGTTGTGAAATGAACTACCTCCCATCACCATGACACAAGAAAACTTACTTTTTCTGAATGATCTCCACTAGCAAACGTGACGGCTTGCGTTCCCTCACCCCAGCATTTAAAAATCCACCCCAGCTACTGCAGCTATGTTGATCAGACTGAGTTCAGGTCTCTCTGTCTCCTTGCCCTAGCTTATTTAACTGCACCCAGTACAATTTCTGCTCTAACAGGACTATCTTCAGATTCTCCAAAATCCTTCTTAGGCCAGAAATCCCACGCGAGGGTAAGACAACTGGTTCCTAACTACTTCCTAACACTGCCAACCTGGCTCTGAAGTAGGTCTGCTTGGGCACAGTCACTCTCAAAACATGATTTCTCCAGTTTCTGGCATTCACATATTTAGCTGTGGGAGTTGAAGTAAAGTGCTAAGAGGACTTAACAAGGAATAGTTACCATGTGGTCTGTACTGTTCTTTTTCACCTTCCTTTGAAACTTCCCACCTCCATCTGAAAATAAAGACATAAGTGGGACAAGAAGGTATAGTGCCAGGATGAATAGTATGCCTTAGCCTCAACCTTGTAAGTAAAAGTATTTTCTATCATTTATATCTGTATGATGAAGTAAATACCCCATAAAGTTTGGGTTGCTGTTTAGAAATACTTAGTAGAGTTCCTGTTTCTGCACATACTGCCTTAGAAAAGCAGGTGTTCTATATATTAAGGTCAAATATGAAGATCTAAAAACATTCATTTTTGCTAAAATCATGAGCTTCCTGGACTAGAATTGGGCTCTACAACAGCCTTTCCTTAAACTAACTTTCTTCAACCTAGAGTCCAATTCAAATCCATAACACACACAACATTTCTTACAAACACAGCCTCTTCCATTAGCAATACATCAGCCTCTGTTTGGCATGTCTTAATTTATCATCCTTATTCACAGTATGATTTTTATTTTCATGGCCAGTACTTACTGTATCAGTGGTGCTTATGAATTATAAACAGACTTTTAAAAGTGTTTTGCCTGTTACCAAAATTGCAAATAACAATAACAAAAATTGGTTTGGAAATAAAAGGGACACGGGTACTATCGTCTACTGTGATATAAGCCTATTAACAAAACCACTTTTTAAAATGCCATAGCATATTTGGACTTGTTCTTGATTCCAGATATCCTGACCTTTACTTTAGAGCTATTTTTCCCTAGATTTCATGAGCATTTATTCTAAAAGCTAGAGACTTTTTTGCTCAATACTGCATATACTTGCAGATAAATCTATTTCAAATGAATCTAATTTTATCACAATAGAATACTTTAAGTCATTTAATATATGTTATAACTGTAATGTGGCATATATATGTACCTATAATATATACAATGCATCTAATGTACATAACATGCATACAACATTTACAAGCGACCTCTCTCTCTATATATATATGCATTTTTTTCTGAGTAACATAAATTTGCTGTTTCTAACATGTCAAAACGTATCCATTAAAATAGAATTCAGTTCCTTAATAGACTTTTTTTTTTACTCTTCCTATCAATTCTGCAGTCCTAACCTATGATGTAAAGTTTTCTTTCTTACAAATGAGTCTCATTCAGAATGCACTGAACTACTCTAGGTTTTAATTGAATCTACATAATGTTGCTTTACTGGGTACTACAGTGATGAGTGCTAAAGAAGTTACAGAAGAAGCAATTTTATAATTTGAGTTGAATAGGAAAACCATGTGTTAGTGTAATGTTACCCAAGATAATTGGATATTCAGGTATAAGGATATTTATTCAGCCTGAATTATTTTTCTCTTAGTCAATTTTGCCTTTTGGAATGTCAGAGATCAACTTTGTAAGTACTAGAGAACCAGACATTTCCATTCATTCTGAAGAAAAAAAACAAACCAACAAAAAAAAGAGTTCTAGTCAATGTTTGTACGCCATTAACGTTCTCGCTTACTATTATTTTACCTTGCTCCAGCCATGCCTTAGAAAATCATCATGTTCTAAGCCTCGAGCTCTTACAGATCGTGAGAGCAATTCTTGCTATGACCTATCCCACTCCATAGTTTCAATGGAGCCAATAAACCAAGAGTCTTCAGGGTTGGTAGAGATAAGAGTAGAGGAAGGGAATGGAATTATTTGCTCTTTCCAATTGGAAAAACGTCTTAAGCAGTAAGCAAAATTTTTGTTTGGTTCTCTTTTTGATTATGTATTTATACTACTCACATGAGACAGTCCAGTATTTAATAAAAGCACTAAGGAGAATGGAAAAGCCATGAGGGGAACTATTTTTGCCTAATGGATTTCTCCTATAGAATTAGGTATCCTTCTGGAAATCACTTCTATATACTTAATAGTATTAAATTCAACTCCAAGTCCCTGTCAATAATGGTACGGAGAGTATGCTCCCAACATTCTGTACTTACTTTTCCATTTTAGAGTTAAAAGAACGAGAACCAAGAAAAGAAATCTTAGAATTTGACTCTTAACAAACCTGGATTTACAACTTTGCCCTAGAAGAGGTCTCTATGTATTGGTACACACTGATAGAGGGAATATTACACACAAAGAGATCGCCTCTCAACCCTGAAACATTAGAATTTATTTTTCTCTCTTGGTTAAATGAGAACAATAATACTAAACCTTCTAATCTCAGTACTTAGTAGGGAAGGCCAAATTCTTACTTTTAGGTTTTTGTTTTAGACGTGTAGTACCACAATGCTGTATTTCAAGGGTAATTATGATAATAATAATATATGACCTATGCCAACGCCAGAAATATTAACTGGTTAATGGGCTCCATAAATGCATAGAATAAGACAAACCAATATAAACTTATTAATGCTGGTTTGTCCTATGCACAGAATTAGGTTGTATAAAATAATATAATTATTAACTCTTTCAGACACCTGCAAATCCCAGAACTATGATCTGGGATCTCAGAGACATTGGGGAAAAACAAACTTCCAACTGACAGTGCTTGTTTTTCTCAGAGCCTGTGCGTTTTAGGCATTAAGCAAGCTCTTAGGACTTGCTCAAAGGTGGCTTTTCTATCCTTCACAGAATTGTAACAGTTTTATTAGTTCGTTTTCCACTTATAAGAAAATCATACATGGAAAATAATGAGGTTTGAGAAGCTGATAGATCTGTATTAATAGTACTAACATCAAATACGAACAGACAACCATTGTGCAAACTGTTCAAAGAACACAAATACTCCAATAATCTGAGAACATTTAACATAAACTTATATACCTTAATATCTTAGTGTAACACACCGTCCCATAATATTTTAAAATAAATTATAGCCATACAGGTGAACTTATATAATGGAATTAATTTTAATATGTCCTCTTTATGTTTAAGATGGCTAGCAATATGAAATACATTTGCATCAAAGTTCTGTCTTTTAAAGATCTCAAATTAACTTCCAGAAAACTGTTGATCCCTTAAGAAAGCTGAATTCATTAAAAAAGAGCTTATGAAGAACATTGGATTGATTTTGGTCAATTAGACATTTTCAAGTAAGGAAATTATTATTTTTAATATCCAAATTTATAAAATAGCCCTGGGGAAAAATGAGTCAGTTTCTACACATAGGACAAAATTTAATGACATAAACTATCGAAGTAGATATAAAGTTTAAAATAAATCACATTTTATCTAAACTAAAAGACCAGAAAAGAATAAGGCTAAGGAATACTACTTTTAGTAATGACATTAATATATATTTGGGCAGACAAGTTTGCACTCTTGTATTAATTTCACCAATTCTTTTTTTTTTTAATGTTTGTTTATTTTTGAGAGAGAGAGAACACGAGCGGAGGAGGAGCAGAGAGAGAGGGAGACACAGAATCCGAAGCAGACTCCAGGCTCCGAGCTGTCAGCGCAAAGCCCGACGTGGGGCTTGGGCTGATGAGCCATGAGATCATGACCTGAGCGGAAGTCGGATGCTCAGCTGACTGAGCCACCCAGGTGCCCCAGTTTCACCAATTCTTTTACCGAATTTCATTACATTCTTTTACTCAGTAAATGAATTGATCACCTACTGTGTGCCAGGAATTCTTCTCAAATTTAGGGTATAATGTTGAAAGGGTAGATCAGTCTCTACTCTCCAAAGCCTGCAATCTCATCGTAACCAAAAAATAACAAGTGCTAATGTGAAATTAAAGCAATGAAAAGGTAGGAGAGTGACTAGGGAGTATTTCAGATCCCAGTGTAAGAAAGCCCTTTGGAGCCTGTGATATTTCGGTTGAGGTCAACAAGAAAAGGAAAAGCTAGGCTTGTATAGAGTCACCTTTCCTTCCAAATTGCATGATGCTTCCCCTTCTCTACTGCATTGGTTAGAACTTTGTAGGCAGTGTTGAACAACAACAGCGAGAAGAGACGTCCTTGGCTCTTTCCCCTTGCTATTAGGGGAAAGGCGTTCAATCTTTTGCCTTCATGTATGAAGTTAGCGGCACATTTTTGTAGGTGTTCTAAATCAGCGTCTGTTCATTTTTGTTTAATTTTATTTTGCATTCCTGAAACAGACCCAACTTGCTCAAGAGATATTAGCCTTTACATTGAGAAAGACTGAAATCATGACATTTGCAGCAACGTGGATAGAACTGAAATAAGTCAGTCAGAGAAAGACAGATACCATATGTTTTCACTCACATGTGGATCTTGAGAAACTTAACAGAAGACCACGGAGGAGAGGAAGGGGAAACAATAGTTACAAACAGAGAGGGAGGGAAGCAAACCATAAAAGACTCTTAAATACAGAGAATAAACTGGGCAGGGGGGTGGAGGAGAGGGGAAAATGGGTGATGGGCACGGAGGAGGGCACCTGTTGGAATGAGCACTGGGTGTTGTATATAAGCCAATTTGACAATAAATTAGATTAAAAAATAAAATTATATTAAGCAAAAAATAGAGAGATTAGCCTTTAAGATATATATATTGTTGGATTCAATTTGCTGAAAATTTGTTTACAATATTTATGTCACTGTAGAGAATATTGTACTGTAATTTTCTTCTAATGTCTTTGTCTACCTTTGGTATAAGGTTAGCGCTGGATTCATAGAATTATTTGGAAACTATCTTTTCATATTAAGTTTCTTTGAAGAGTTCATGCGTGGTTGATATATTTCTTAAATACTTGATAAGATACTCACCAGTGAAGTTATTTGGGCCTGAAAGTTTCTTGAAAGAGCATTAGTAGCTCTTAGTAACTATCAAAGCATTTCCCCGTGTCATAAAAATTGATTTATTGGAATAAAATTGTGCATAATAATTTCTTTATTTTCCACTCAATATATGTAATGGGTATCTGTAAAGATGACCTTTTTTTATTTCTGATATTAGTATTTTATTCCTTCTCTCTTTTGTTTTACCTAACCTCTATTAAAAAATATAAATGTTATTCATATCAATAACATTGATATCAATATTATTATTATTGATTCTTATTATCTGATTGATTCTTTCATTGATTCTTTTTTTTTTTAATTTTCTATTTCATTAATTTTTGCTCTGATTTTGATTATTTCTCATACTTAGTTCAGGTTGGATTTGGCCTTCTGTTTCTGGTTTCTTTCTTTCTTTCTTTCTTTCTTTCTTTCTTTCTTTTTATGTTTATTTATATATTTTGAGAGAGACAGAGAGCAGGGGAGGGGCAGAGAGAGAGGAAGAAGGAGAAACCCAAGCTCGCTCTGCACTATCAGCACAAAACCAGATGCGGGACTCACTCCCACGAACCACAGGATCATGATTTGAGGCAAAATCAAGAGTCAGATGTTTAACAGACTGAACCACCAGGCACCCCTACCTTCTGTTTCCGGTGTCCTAAGGCACAAGATGAGGCTGTTTAGATCTTTTTTATTTTGTAACATATCCATTTGGTGCTACATGTTTCTCTATAAAAACTGCCTTAGATGCAATGAGAAAGAATGAAATATGGCCTTTTGTAGCAATGTGGATGGAACTGGAGACTGTTCTGCTAAGTGAAATAAGTCATACAGAGAAAGACAGATACCATGTTTTCACTCTTATGTGGATCCTGAGAAACAACAGAAACCCATGGGGGAGGGGAAGAAGAAGAAAAAAAAAAAAGATGTTAGAGAGGGAGGGAGCCAAAGCATAAGAAACTCTTAAAAACTGAGAACAAACTGAGGGTTGATGGGGGGTGGGAAGGAGGGGAGGGTGCGTGATGGGCATTGGGGAGGGCACCTTTGGGGATGAGCACTGGGTGTTGTATGTAAACCAATTTAATAATACATTTCATATTTAAAAAAATAAAAATAAATTAAAAATGTTTTAAGTTTAAAAAATAAACAAATAACTGGCAAAAAAAACTGCCTTAGATGAATCTCACAGATTTTGATATAATATGTTTTTTATTTAGTTCAAATACTTTTAAATTTCCTTTTGATTTTCTTTTCTGTGTGACCCAGACCCATAGCTTTTTTTAGAAGTATGGTATTTAGTTTCTAAACAATTAGGGATTTTCCAGATATCTTCATTAAATTTTTAATTTAATATCATTTTGTTTAGAAAACTTATTTTGTAAGATTTGATTCTTTTTAAATGTAGGATTTGTTTTATTGGCCAGATTTTGGTATATTTTAGTAAATGATCTTTGCATACTTGAATGTATATTCTTTCCAGTAAATAGTTATAAATACAAATTGGATACCTTTGGCTAATAATGTTGTGCATGTGTTCCATATCTTTGGTGAGTTTTATCACTTATTCTATCTGTCTATCATCTATCTATAACTCACTTATTAAAATAAGGGGTCTATAATGTCTAAACGTAACTGTGGATTTAACTGTGTGTTCTTTAAGGTCTAACAGGATTTTTTTTTCTCCCTAATTTTAAAGTTATCTGTTACATAAACATTACGTTTGTCATGGCTTTAGATGAATTTGTCTCTATCATGAAATATTCACTTTTATCTCTCATTATATTGCTTGTTCTGAAATCAACTTCTTTTGATAATAATGTAGCCAGTCCCATTTCCTTTTGGTTAGTGTCAGTATAGTATATAGTATTTTATCCATTTACTATTCACTTATTTATGTTTTTGTACTTAGACTAAGTTTCTTGTAAGACAGCATATAATTGGGTCTTGCTTCTGCATGCAATTGGACAACCTGTACTGTAATTGGGTAGTTTAGATTATTTATCCTTTACGTGATTATTGATTTTCATGGGTTTAAATCTATCATTTTCTATTTGTTTTTTATTTACCGCATATGTTTGTTCTTTGTCTTTTCCGTTTTTTAAAAAAAATGTGCATTGTTAATTGAGTGTTTTAGGATTACACTTCATTGTCTATGTTGGTATGCTGTGAGGGTTTATTCTAGCAGGCTTGGAATTAGTCAAATCTATTTAGTTGGGAAAATAAATATACCTGTCAATGTGTGAGTTATAATGATTAGCAGTGTTTTTACAACCCTGGTTCCTAGGTCAGTTTCAGGGTTCTGCATTATACTTTGTCATAATGTTTATTTGAAAAGAGTGAGCTCAAGGATTTTTAGCTATTTTCAGGAAACCCTCAGAGGTCTCTGCCTTTGGGGTTGCTCTTGCAGCTGAAATAGACCGTTTGACCAGAGTATAAGAGGTCATGGGGTAGACTCTCTTGGACTCTCTAGTTCTGAGTATTTGTGTGCACACATCAATGGTTCCTGACTGGAGAAAGAGAAAGCACATCTGATACGGTCCTTCAGAAGGGAGACATTGGAGCTCATGCCTGTTCTCCCCAAACTACTTGCTGTGAGGGAGTTTCGGTCCGTGATATGGATCTTTATTTTCAGATTATGATTGAGACTACAAACAAAACAAAACAAACAAACAAAACAAACAAAAAAACAACAGTGCTCATCCCAAAAGGTTCCCTCCTCAATACCCATCATCCACCCTCCCCTCCCTCCCACCCCCTATCAACCCTCAGTTTGTTCTCAGTTTTTAAGAGTCTCTTGAGATAAGTCCTTTAAAGATGTAATTCAGGTTACAGGAGGTCATAAGATCAGGGTGGGTCCTGATCTAATATGACTAATGTTCTTGTAAGAAGAGGAAATCCAGACACACAAGAGACACCAAGAATCTGTGTGCATGGAGGAAAGACCATGTGGAGACACAGCAATTGTGTAGCCATCTGCCAGTCACACTGATAAGCATCAGAGGAAACTAAACCTACAGAGAGATACCTGAACCTTAACTTCTATCAGAAGAGTGAGAAACGTAGACTTCTACCAGAACAATGAGAAATAAATTTTTGTTGTCTAAGCCACCCAGGCTGTGGCACCATTCTTGTGGTAACTGTAGCAAACTAATGCATCACCATGGGCCCTATGGGGACTTCGCTATTGGGACTTCAGGGGGTTATAAACAAGATAGTTGTAGAGCTGTTATCTCAGTTCCACCACTCAGGACTTCAAGATAAGAAGGTTAAGGCTTTAGGAAAGAATCAGCATAAGAAAGAGAGTAATAATTTGGGCTCTTACAGTTGGAAGTCCTTAGATGACTTCTAAGTATAGTATGAAAAAAGGAGGAAATTTTTGGTGTACCAGCCAAAATTTTGATGGTATTTTATAGGAAGCTGGAGGAATTCACAGCACTGTCTTCCTTAAATTTCCAAGAAGGTGAAAACTACAAGATGGATATGCTTAAATTATCTGAGTTTAAATGATTTTCCAACATAGAAAGATTTTGATAAACTTGGAGAGCTGGACACTAAAATTCTACTTTTAATGTTAAAGTAATACTGGAGAAAAATAATCTATAACAAAGCCAGAGTTTTTGACACAACTGCTATTGTGGGATTCAAGTCTTTTATAAATGTGTGGTGAAATGGACTGGTACTGGAGAAGAATCCCTTTAAAGGTCTATTGGATACAGAGGCATGTAAAACAGTATTGCCTAGGAAAAAACATCTTAGGTGCTATAGAATTATTTTAGTATGATATGAGGATGTTCAGGAGAAAGGGAAAAAAAATGTACTTAAAACTTGCAGTGCATGATGAAAAAATGCTTACACTTTGGTAACATCTCCCTTACCGGAATTTTTGCTGAAAATTCTTTTTTGGAAAATAAAGACTGAGCTGAATAACAGCCAGCTTAATAAGAATATGTCAGGGAGTGGTCTACACACGCAAAATGAATAAACAGATGTGAGTTCTGATTACGGCCATGTGGAAAAATCCAAATGTGCCTCTGGCTTTAGGTTCTTGCTTTACAGAATACCACGGACTCATGTTAGGAATATTTACCAAGTCAAATCCAGAGAAAACTGACTGCTAATAATCTGAATAACCTTGCATGACCACTAATTTTCATAATGAAGGCATAAGAAGGGCTCCAGGATACAATGGCAGAAGGTTGTCTGCTGCCTGACCTCCTGTCATGATATCATGTATAAAATTAGCTATGTGGCCTGTCATTGTGTGTAGAAAGCTGAGAAGAGTTGGAGAGGCAATTGGTTCACTTTGATCACTGGCAACAAATAAGAATTGGATATAACTTGGTGGTCCTATATTCTTGAGCACAAAAAGTCAGAAATTTCATGTAAGTGGTTATATGGAGTATAATGTTATACTCAAACCCATGTCCATTTGGAGATGACTACTACTCATTATCCTTGAGTCCTGGGGACTCAAAAATTTGGGGGATCCGTATTTAGTTCTTGACTGAAATACAGCAGCAGTCAGTACTCAGTGACAGCAATATGGCTGGCGAATCAAACAGAATTGACCATTTGAAATAAGACAATGTTAGCTGAGTTGGGAATAGGGATAGGAATATAGGCCAGCTAAAAGTCTCTTCTAATGAGAAAACACATACAAAAAATACAAAGATATAAAGAAGATAGCCAACACTGATAAAACATCTTGAAAGCATCCTATTCCAGGTGGCAAGAGTGGCCTTAACCAGAGTGGCGAGCTATTTGAGATAATAACATGGTCCAAATAATCTAAACTTTGAAATTAGGTCATAAAGATGTTCAAACCCAGACATAGGAGCAAGCCTACATCCTGAAATATAGTAGAATATTAGATATGGTGCTTCTAAAGAAATCTGAACTATCTAGACAAAATGGCTGAGGTAAACACTGTGGAAGATGTATGTGCCACCTAACCCATGAAGATTTTTAAGTGGAGAATAATATGATCTAATGAGATCATCTTGGACAATTCTAGTGCCACACCTGCAACTAATGGATGTTTTAAGACAAATCTCAAACAGAACTAAAGTACTTCCTATGGGTGATAGAAGAACTTTGGCATGGGAACGTTTCCAATGGAAACAAATACCTGTTAATTCATGTATTTTAGAAAAGGAATCTGGTTGTGGGTTCAAGACATTCAAATCCTGGAATAACAGAGTCGTGGCCTCTGACCTATATTCTTATGAGAAATAATGTATTATATATGGAATAAAATAGGTTTTGTTGGGTGGGGCAAAAGGAAAGTACTATTATGATGTCAAGTTTATATTGTAGCAATGTACTGAAGTACTACATAGCAGTATTATATAGTGAAATACAGGAATCACAAGCAAAAATAATAGTAGAAAAGCAAAAAACAAAACAAAAAAAACCCGCAAACAAAAAACAAAACCATAACAGTACTGTTTATGATTAAGTGTACTGGAACATTGAATCAAATGAACCCTCTCAAGACATTATTCATATGGAGGAGAATTGACCTGAGACAGATTTAAATGTGATTAATGATTGATTGATTACGTTTTTTAATTATGCACAAATGTATACTGAAAGGGCACTTGACTATGGATTTGGGAGGTAAGAAAATTTCTGCAAAAAATATTGCATAAAACATATTTCATAAAGTTTATGTTGGTATTATTATATGCTTAAACTGCTTAACTCCATATCATCAGTTACTGCAAATGTTAGATATCTGTGTACATTTTGATTGTGTAATTGATCACATGGTGTTGTAACTGTCAGGTTGAAAACAATTGTTTTGTCATAAAAAGTCTTTGTCCGTTGGACAGTGGAGTGGACTATGATGTGAGAGCTCATTCCAAAAGGCTTGGGGTTGGCCTGAGCCATTTTGCTGAACTGGAGATATACCTGCATGGCACTGACCACACTGGTCGTGCATAAACATATTGATTGACAGTGCATTGGATCTGAAACAAATTCAGGAGCGATTTGTGCCAACTTGTCAGTAGTGTAACAGCAAGATTGATGCTTCACACCTGGTTTTCTTGAGACCCTCCCAGGTTTCTGTTTTTGTGGCTGATCCCATACCAATAAATTACCTACATGACCAGCAGGGTATCGGAAACCCAGCCAAGATTCCCTGTTGAGCAACCTGGGTCTGAGGTGTTCAGGTTCAGAGGTCAGTGGATCCTAATCTAAAAGAAAAAGTAACTCAGGTACAATCCTGCAAAGAGAAAATAAATGAAGTCTGTGTTCAGTATCTCCAGATTACTCACGTATAAGGCAGCCATTGGCAACAAAGCCTGTTTTTACCTCATCGCCTTTACGATATCATTTTCCTGAAGTAAACTGTAGTTTACTGTTATAAGATATAACAGGTTAGGCCTTGTTTTTCTTCTTTAACACACCAACCCTATTTAGATCCCACCAAATTAGTGTAAACTTATTAGCTATAACTCTTTCTCTTTCTCTCTCACTCTCATTTTTTTCTTAATTTGGTGGAAATTTAGCGTTTAAAGTTTGTACATTTAACTTATCACTGTCAGCCTTTAGGCAAATGCCTATCACTTCATGTATGAGAACATTAAAAAAGTATATTTTCATTGTCACATCCTCAGGTTTGTCTTATTGTTTTCATCAACTTGTTTTCTTGAAATTTGTTGACTTGAGATCTTCAGCTATAAGCTTAAAATAGTTTAAAAATAGAAAACAAGTCCAATGCTTACACACATTCTCACCTTTTTGAGGATTCTTCATTTCTTTGTAAAATATAGATTTTCATGTTATAATTACCTTCTGTGTGAAGAAATTCCTCTAACTTGTAGTTTAAGTTGGATTATAAATAATTCCTTCAGATTTTCCACATCTGAAAAACTCTTTCTTTTGTCCTAATTAATATATATATATGTGTATATATATATATATATATACACACACACATATATATATATGTATATATACACACATACACACACAGACATATATATATATATATATATATATATATATATATTAATTATTAATTCTAGGGGTGCCTGGGTGGCTCAATCAGTTGAGCATCTGACTTTGGCTCAGGTCACGATCTCATGGTTCATGAGTTGGAGCCCCACATTGGGCTCTCTGCTGTCAGAGGTAGAACCCACTTGGGATCCTCAGCCCCCCTCTGTCTCTGCCCCTCCACCACTCATGCTCTCTCTTTAAAAAAAATAAACAGTAAAAAATTTTTAATTAAAAAATATTTATTCTCGATTGAGAAATTTAGGTTGGTAGCAATTTTGTTTTGTTTTGCTTGTTTTCCTTCATCTTTCAGTACTTTAAGGATATGTGCTCTACTGTCTGTGGCTTGCACTTTATCTGATGAAAGGTCTTTTTTTCTTATGGTTGCTTTAAAATTTCTTTTTATTACTAGTTTTAAGCCATTTCATTTTAATTTGTTTTCATTTAGTTTTCCTTCTGCTTTTTATCTTGGAGTTTGCTAAGATTCTTGATCTATAGGTTAATATATTTCAAGAAACTTGGAAACGTTTCAGCCACTAATTTATATTTTTATTTATTTATTTTTCCTATCACATTTCATTCCTCTCCTTTGGGGATTCAAACTGCACATACATCAGGTTACTTGAAGTTAGTCCACTTCTCTCAGATGCTCAGATGCCCTACTAATTTTTGTTAAAGTTTTCTTCTTTGTGTTTTATTTAGAATATTTTCTGTCGATATGCCACTCGGTTCATTAATTTTCTTCTCTGTAACTTATTATCTCCTATTAATATCATCCAAACCATTTTTAATTTCAGGCATTGTAGTACTTATTTCACTTTTAGGAGCTCAATTTGGGTCTCTTTTATATTTTCTGTTTCTACTTTATATGTTCCATCTTCCTTCTAACTTTTTGAACATGTAAAATGCAGTTATGATGATTGCTTTTATGTTCTTCTTTACTAATTCTAACATCTGTGTTAATTCTGTGTCATTCTTGGTTGATTGTTTTTCTCTTTATTTGGGTTATATCTCCTGATTCTTGAGACGGATGATAATTGCTGATTGCATACCAGAAATTATGACTTTCCTCTTGTTGAGCAGTTTAGATTTTGTATCTCTATAAACATCGTTGAGTTTTTTCTGGTGCGCAATTAATTTACTTAGAAGGAGTTTGATCCTTTAAACTTTGTTAGTTGGAAGCAGAGAAGCTTTAGTTTCCATCTGATTTTTCCCCACTAGCAAGAAAAGACCCTCCTGATTACCCACTGCCCCATTTATTGGGAGTTTTTCCACTGTTCATGTTGAGAATACAAATTGCTCCCTTCACTGTGTGATCTGTTGAGTTTCTCCTGCCTGTTTCCTTTTGGTGATTGTTTTCTTGGGCTTTGTGTGGTTTTCTCACACACATACACTGGTCAGGACTCGGAAAATGAAACAGGAGAAAACCTAAGTGATCTCGGAGTATGGTAATGACGTGTTAGGCATGATGCCAAAGGAGTATTCCGTTAAAGGAATAATTGATAAGGTGGACTAAATTAAAATGAAAAATGTCTTCTCTGCAAAAGACAATGTCAGGAGAATGAGAAGGCGAGTTACAGATTGAGAGAAACTATTTCAAAAGGCACTTTAATAAAAGACTGTTATCCCAAATCAATGAAGAATAGTTAACACTCAACAACAGGAAAATAAACAACCTAATTTAAAAATCGGCCAGGGGCCCCTGGGTGGTTCAGTCAGTTGAGCATCTGACTCTTGATTTCAGCTCAGGTCATGATCCCAGGGTCATGGGATCAAGACCCATGTTGAGGCTCAGGGGAGAGTCTGCTGAAGATTCTGTCTCTCTCTCCTTCGCTCCTCTCCCTTGTTCACACTCTCTCTAAAATTAAATTTTTCATAGGGCTCCTGGGTGGCTCAGTTGGTTAGGTATCTGACGTAAGCTCAGGTCATGATCTCAGGGTTTGTGGGTTCGAGGCCCCCCACCTCTCCGCCATAGGGCTCTGTGCTGACAGCTTGGAGCCTGTAGCCAGCTTCTGATTCTGTGTCTCCCTCTCTCTCTCTGCCCCTCCACCACTCTCTCTCTGTCTCTGTCTCTCTCTCAAAAATAAATAAACATTAATTTTTTTTTTTCAGGGGCACCTGGGTGGCCCAGTCGATTGAGCGTCTGCCTTCGCTCAGGTCATGATCTTGCAGTTCGTGAGTTTCAAGTCCCAGTAGGGCTCTGTGCTGACAGCTCAGAGCCTGTATCCTGCTTTGGGATTCTGTGTCTCCCTCTCTCTACCCCTTCCCCACTCATGCTCTGTCTCTCTCTGTCTCTCAAAGATGAATAAATGCTAAAAAAAATTAATAAAATTGTTTTTCAATGAAATAAAATTTTTTCAAATGCTTTAAAAAATTAAAAATAAGATATCAGATCCATGCCTGTACATCTAGCTTATAGAAAGTAATTAATAAATGCTTGTTAAATAGGCAATTGCCACTGACTTGATTTTTATGTAAAAACCTTAAGCATACAGCTACATTAATATACTTCTGAGAAATTAAGTGAAGTAACAAATCTGAAAGCCTCTGTCCAATACTTCCATCATGATAAGCATGCAATGGGTTTTTCAGAGTCTAAGAATAAGCAATTTATTTTTTCCCAGTGTTACTGAGATATAATTTGTATAAAAAACTGCCTATAGTTAATGTACATAATTAGTGAGTTTGGATATATATATATATATATATATATATATATATGTCATGTTACCATCACCACAATCCAGGTAATAAACATATCCATCACCTCCAAAAAAAAAAAATTAAAATAGGCCAAAACCCTTAGAGACTTCACCAAAGAAGATATATGAATAGTAAATAAGCATATGAAAATATGCCCCACATTATATGTGATCAGGGAAATACAAATTCAGAGATGCTATTACACATCTCTTATAGTGGCCATAATCCAGAACACTGACAGCACCAAATTCCTGGAAAGTTGTGGAGCAACACAATTTGGGCTGGATGCAAGGTAGTACAGTCACTGTGAAAGATAGCTTGGTAGTTTCTAACAAAACGAAATACATTCTTACCATATGAGTCAGCAAGCAAACTCCTTGGGTTGAAATGAGTTGAAAACTTATGCCTACGCAAAATCCTGCACATGGATGTGTATAGAAGCTTTATTCATAATTCCTCAAACTTGGAAGCTACCAAGATGCCTTCAAGTCGGTGAATGGATGAATCAAGGGTGATGCATCCAGCCAATGGAATATCACTCAGTGACACAAAGAAGTGAACTATTGAGCCTTGAGAAATATGAAAAAGAAATGCATATTACTAAATGAAAGAAGTTGATCTGAAAAGATTGTGAACTATATGATTCCAACTATATGACATTCTGTAAAACACGTAACTACGGAGACAACAAAGATATCAGTGGTTGCTGTGGTAGGAGCCACGAATAAGCAGAACATGGGATTTTTAGAGCAGCAAAAATACTGTGTCTGTTATTATAATGATGGATATATGTCGCGGTGCATTTGTCTCAACCCATTTAATATACAACCAAGAGTGAAACCTATGCAAACCGTGGAGTTTGGGTGATTATGATGTGTCAATGTAGGTCCATCCTTGGTAAATATGCAATCTTTTGGTAAGTGTTGTTGTAATGGGGAGGCTATTCATGTGTGAGGGCAGAGGATATATGAAAAATCTCCACACCTTCCTCTCAATTTTATTATAAACTTAAAATTGCTCTAAAAAATAAAAGTCATAATTTTAAAGGAAAGGGCATCCAATATCTGGGAAATTCAAAATAATACACCAGTCAACTTGTTTGCTACAACCAATGTTTTATTCCTTTGTTCTACCTTTGAACTAAATTGTGTCAAGCACATGTTAGTAGCTTCCTCATTAACATCAATCAAAAATTTTGTTCGGATCTTCTCCCTGAAGTACAACAGAACACGAAAAATGATTTATTGTCAAACACTCATTATCAGTGCCACGGTAGGCATAATAGTGGTCCTTAAAGAAGTTTATATCCAAATCCCTGGAACTTATGAATCTGTTACTTTTTATGGCAAAGGGGAATTAAGTTCAAAGATTCAATTAGAGTTGATAAGTAGTTGACCTAGAAATAAGTCATCCATTATCCTGGATGATGCCCAATAAATTCAGAGTGATGTGATAGGAGCTGCTGTCACTGGCCTTGAAGAAAGAAAGGGGCCACGAGCCAAGGAATGTGATGGTTTTTAGAAACAGGAAAGGGCCACGAACCAGATTCTCTTGAAATTCATGGAGATGCAGGAAGAGCGACACAGTGGGAGACAGGTGGAAAGCTCTGAGCCTCTTCCGCAAACCTTGTTTCCTGAATGTCTTCCATACATCTATTGCTGAATTACATCCTTTCATAGTAAGCTAGCACTCTGACTTCTGTTAGTTGCTCTAGCAGCTCTGATTTATAGTCAGTTGGACAGAAGCACAGGTGAGAACCTGGACTTACAATTGGTGTGAGAAGAGGGGACCGTCTTGGGAGACGGAGCCCATAACCTATGGAATCTGATACCATCTCCAGGTAGATAGTGTCAGAATTGAGGTAATTGTGTGGAGGTCTTGGAAACAGACCTGTGTCAGAGCAGGAAAAAATAAGAGGACACACAATTTCAAGCTAAAGTGCTATTGGCGATCAGATGGAGATCAATTTGAAACACGGCTGTTGAAAGAAATAGTGGATGTCATTAAATAAATATGCTGATTTATAGATATTTGATACGGATGTATATTTTCAATAATCTTTTCTAAGGGAGCCATGCTTCTTTAAATTTATGTTGAATGTTACCTGGGCTACTGATCTGATATCCAGAACACTGAAGACCTGTTGTGGATACTGCTGATGTTCTTTGAAAGTACAATGAATTTGCTATAGTTCAAAAGTAATTGGACATTTTTTAAAAGTAGTAATAAGATTTGAGAAAACATTTGAAAAAAATATATATATATTTAATTTCAACAGGCCATTTCACTGCCTCCAGCCAGAATCTGAATGAAAGAGGAATATTCTGCTCTGTATTTTTGTGAGTGCATCATGTTACTTGTATGATATACCTGTGGAAAGTGATGTAATTCCAAGACATTGAGGCGAAATCCACTAAGCCACTGCAAATCTTCACTGTAATAATTTTTAAAAAGTGATGGCAGAGGTTGCCTACAGCCAAACAAGTGTTACTATTTTAATTATCATCATTGTTTTTTTTAATATTTATTTTTTTGAGAGATAGAAACAGAGCATGAGAGGGAGAGGGGCAGAGAGAGAGGGAGACACAGAATCCCAAGCAGGTTCCAAGCTCTGCGCTGTCAGCACAGAGCCTGATGTGGGGCTGGATCTCAAGAACTGCAAGATCATGACCTGAGCCAAAGTCAGACGCTTAACTGACTGAGCCACCCAGGTGTCCCATCATGATTAGCTTTAATTTTAGTTTTCTCAGGATTGTCTTTGTGAACTTGGCGTTTTATTGGTGTTGTGAGATACTACGAAAAGCGCTTATTTTGGTGTGTATCACTTTATTTGACAAAGCACTATAAATATTTTAAAAACTAAAAAGTATTTTTTTAATTGCATGTTTTATTCTAGAGCAATTATATTTCCTTCAGGACTAATTTTTCTTACCAACATATATTTTGTTTGCTGCCAGCATTTTTAAGAGTCAAATGGTCTATCATCTCTCTTTTCACTTTCCCCAACAGTTCATCATTTTAGGCTGGGCATCATTTATTTATAACCTAGAAAATCATATCCTGAGGCACTATACCGTAAGAACCTTTAAAGTTTAAATGACAGAAATGGTAAGAACAAGAGGGGTTATAGAAATGAAACCACCAAATGAGAATTTCCATTATATGAATATGTTAAACTGTCACGTTTTTAAATCTCTCTGATGTTTGCCACCATTTATCAGCCACATTATCAAAATGAAATTTTTATTCAGAGTGAGTAACTCTGCTAAAAGACTATTTTTAAACATGTGTCTTCCATGAAATTTTGAAGAAAAAAATTACTATACTTTTTAAAATCAAACAAATCCTCTAACAGGAGAGCATAGAATCTTCTCTATAATATCATATGTGTATGTACGTGTGTGTACATAACACTAACCTACTCAATGTGTAAAACATTCCTTATATCCACAGTAAATCCCTTTGAGTGAAATACAAACTGAATGTGCTTTATCTAAAGTAATCGGAAAACAAACCTGCAGGGAGTCAGTGAAATAACAAAGAATTTGGAGTCAGATAGGATTCAGTAACTATCACAATAGTTACTCACTCTATGAACTCAGCTTCCCTGCAACCTCCGTTTCTTCATTTGTGCACATTTCTTCCATTGAGCAAATATGTATTGACTTCTTTAGATGCTTGGGATTTCAATGGAAGAAATAAAGATTTTCTCTCATAAGTTTTGTATTCCAGTTGTGGGGAGATTTAGATAAGTAAATAGGTCACCAGGTAGGTAGCTGATTAGATAGATAGATACATAGATAGATAGGAAGAGAGATAGGTTTTCCCATATGGTACATAAAATGTGAAGAGATGGGAGGGTGAAGGTCAGGTACAGTCTCTTCAAAGATAAATTGACTAACACTGGAAAAATATGTACCAGGTAGGTACATAAAACTCTGGGAAATGAAATTTCAGGATGGAGGGAGTGGGAAGTAAGAGTTTTGATGCAGAAATGTACTTACTATGGTAGAAGGGCAACAAAAAGGGGGAAAAATGGCCAGTGGGGCTCAGGGCTTACATTTAGTTTTAAGCATGATTAGAGAATTATTAAGAGAGGCATCCTAATTTGAGGATATTTTGAGAATATTAAATGAAAAATACATACACATATCTGGAAATACTGGTCTTCAAAAATATTAGACTGTCTTCTATTTTTCAAGAACCAATCTATAAGATTTTACATAGGCAGTTTGGGATAATAAAAAGAACATCATATATGCATTGAAGACAAACAAATTTGGGCTTAACTCTTTGCTCTGTTACCTTTCAAATATATGATCTTGGGCCTAAGGGATAAAAAGCCAGTTTAAGTACCTTCCCTGTCTCTTCAAAAACACTTTCACAATCTCATTTGCCTAAATGAGTAGTACCTCTCCCCAATTACATTACAAAAAAGAGAGTCAAGTATAAAATATAACAAATGTTGAATATACAAAGAAATATAAATGTTGAACACTGCCAAAATATCAATATCTCATGATAAAAAAACATTATAACAATACAATTGTACTATGAATTTTGTAAGCATTTAGGAGATTTCTAAAGCAAGGCACATGTTGGCAGATCCCAATATCCACACTGAATTGAAAACAACCCTTTGACTTTCTATGCTCCTTTTGTTCAAAAGAAACTTTTATCTAAAAGGCCAAAATCAGTGTATGATCTTAAAAATGTTTCTAATTTTATGAATTGCCTAAAGACATTTAACTACCTCAATTTGCATGGGTTCCACCTATCCAGACGAATTTCATATTGCTTGACATCCTGCCCACAACATTAACAAGTTTTGTATATAGATATTTATGTGGAATGAATATTATTTATATTATGCTGCAAATTTGTAGTATCACAAAGCTAATTAAAATAAATTAATAGATGTAGAAAGAAATCAGATTTTTTTTTCCATGCACATGTGGCAATTCTTCAAGCTTCTATAACCAAGTTTACCTCCACCATAGCTGTGATATTTAATTTCATCTTACAGGTCAATATTTTAAAAATCTGGTGTGGTACTTATAACTTCCTTATAAAAACTGTGTCAAAGATTTTAAATAATCAATAACAGGTAGGCATAATTGTCTTCCTTTCTTTTCCATGCAAATGTGCTGGTTGTAGTTCTGTTGTACTTTTTCCACTATTTGGGAGGGGAATGTAGTGGATAAATATTGTGTCGTGATTTAGAGTCATTGAGTTAGATGGAAAGCACCAAACTTTCAACTCACATGCAGACACCTGATACCTGCATTTGAGTTGTTTGAAGCAAATGCAGAGATTTCGGGTTTGCCCACTAGAAGAGGAGGTGAATACATTCCATGAATGAGAAGAAGAAAGAATCCAATGCTCAAGAGAAGACTTACAACTAATACCAGCAATATTCTCCCCAGTCTAATTTTCTCTTCTTGGGTCCAGAGGACAACAAATTTTTCCTAGTCTTTTTTGCAGTTAATTGAATTGTGGCCACACTACTGAGCTTTTAGCCAATGGGATGTACTCAGAATGATGTGTCACTTCTAGGCCTGGCCTTGAAAAGAAGTCGTGAAATCTTCCATGCTTTCTTGCTCTCCCATCTCTGTAGCTGGAATGGAAAATTCTCAGGTGATGAAGCCACAGAATGGAAGGGCCCTGGATCATTGAATGATAGCTTTCTGAGTACTAGACAGAAGACCCATCCAACCTGCATTTGATTTACAGGCATTGGCATAAACTTTAATATTTTAAGACAGTGATACTTTGGGACATAGTTGTGATAACAATTTTCTCAGTAGTTTAAAGAAAGACAGAATTCTAACTTTCAAGAATATAGGTACAGTGCACATATTTTCCATTTCTGTCTCCCGAGTGTTTTCCATGATTCCTGGCATAGAGTGGTGCTCAATCAATTTAAGATTGACAGATTGCCTGACTGGTGGGATGAATAGATGAATAACTAGAAAGGTTACATTTGATTAAATAAATGTCACCCCAGCATACCTTGGGTTCATTTCTGCTTTAGGTTGGGTATAACCCAACTTATCCTTTATAAGAAAACACATGACAATAAAATTAAGCACAAAAAATGTCCTTGGTCAGGATTAGATTCCTATTATAACAATTTCCTGTAACAAATTACCATATACTTGGTACCTTAAAAATAACACAGATTTATTGTTTTTCTGTGCCATAGAACAGAAGTCTGACATTATTGTCACTGGGCTAAAATCAAGGTGTCAGCAAGGCTGAGTTTCTTCTGGAGGTTCTCAAGAATGTTTCCTTGAACCTTTCCAACTTTTAGAGGCTGCTTTGTCTCATGGCCTTCTTCCTCTATTTTCAAAGCCAGCAATAGCAAGTTGAATCCTTTTCACATCTTATTACTCTGACTTCCTTTTTTACTTCTCTCTTCTACTGTTAGGAATCCTTGGACTATATTGGGCCGACCTACATAATCCAGAATAACCTCCCTGTTTCAAGGTCAGTTGCTTAGCAAATTTAATTTGGTCTGTAAACTTAATTCCCTTTTGCCACTTAAGATAACATATTCATAGGTTCCAGGGATTAGGATGTGGACGTCTTTAGGAAGCCATTATTCTGCCTAGTGCAGTCCTTTTATATAAAAGTAATAGTTTATTTAATGCAATTCATAAAACTCCACAATTAAGAATCCTCATAGGAAGCCACAGATCTTCACAGAACACATCAGTCTAACTTGATTGATCTCCATTTTTGCATAAACCCTAAAGGGAAGGTACCAGAAAAGTTAGGGAAGTAAAAAACTGAAACTTTCCTGTTCATTTGCAGCGTATTTGGAGTCACCCTGTATTACGCAGGATCAGCATAGCTAATGAATTTTCCATCTGCTCTTGTTTACTATCTCACCAATTTCCTCTATATGCATGCCCTTAAAACCGCTGAAAAAGTCTCCTGCTGGAGGCTTCAGTGTACCATTGGAGAGCAGGGGGCAATTCTGAGATATTTTCACTTTCTGTTGTAATGGTCTGGAAGTGTCTGGAGTGGCATCAGATTTCACATTCATCCTAGCTCACTCAGAAACCCATTTAGCTTGGGGCAAATGGGACATATTCTCTTTCACACTGCTGACACTACAGAAGAACCGAATGATGAAGAATCCTAAAGTTTTTGTTCTTCAATTCCCCAAATCCCATGCTTATACCATGTTTTTTTTTCACTGGAGGAAGGTTGGTCTCTTATAACAAAACTACCTCAGATTTTAGAGTCACCAGCACTTCCTGATACAGGGCATTGGGTTTGCAAGCTGGAATCTATCACATTTTATGTTTATCTCTTGTTAGTATTTTTTTTCAATTCCTCTTATAAACAAAAACAATTAATATTTGGTTACGTGTCCACTGGTAAATTAAAGCTTTCTAAAAGCCAGAAAATATGTTTGAGTATCCCTGGGAAATCTCGTTTCTTTTCCTTTGAGCACTGCTAATTGAAGTCCCAGCCACCTCATTTGTAACATTTGGCACCGTGTTCTTTTTGATTATGACCAAGGTTATCTGACCATCTAGGACCACTGGATTTAAGCCATGTCAGTAGTTTCAGTTGAAGAGTGGATTTTTCTCTTATCTTCTTAAGGCATTCAATGTTACCCTGATTGGCACTCAATGTATAAAAGGAGTAATGGGAATAAACCAATTGGAGATTGCATGAAAATTGAATCTCAGCTGGGCACAGCTTCCACAGAGCTTTAGACAGAAATTCCTCAAAGGACAAACAACTTTCAAATGAGTAAGCACCAAAAAAAACAGGGATGGGAAAGCTCCATCTGACTTCTGGTTGAAGTTTTCTTCCCATAAAGCAAATTCCTAAAGTCAAGTAGAGAGCAAGACAACATTTGAGCTCACTTGCCAGACTCCCTGCTGGAAATAGAAGGTCTAGCCTATTGCTAGCAGAAAAGTGAGGGAGTGTAAAAGAATCAGCACAAAGGCCAAGAATAAGTGAGGAGCTAGAAAATGAGTATCTTAACTATAATCAGAAAATAGGGGCTGAAGAAATTTTGAATTCCTGAGAGAGATTGAGTTATGCAGGTAAAATTTTGAACTCCACCATGGTTTCTAATACCAACCTGGATTTCCTTTGTTTTCTTGTTGATTGTCTCACACTATTTGTGTATTCATTTGGTTTCTTCATTGAAACCTATGCAGAAAACTAAACTGGGTCTTAATCCCGTATTTACAAAGCAGATTTATCTCAGAATATTAGCACCTAGGCTCACAAAGACTTACTTGGTTGCTATTTATATTTCTTTGGACATCTGACATTGTCATATTCAGACTTTTTTAGTCTAATTTTAGAAATATACTTATTAATGAGGTGTCTGGGTGGTTCAGTTGGTTAAGCATCCAACTCTTGATTTCAGCTTGGGTCATAACCCTAAGGTTGTGGGATCAAGCCCCACATTGGGCTCCACACGGAGCATGGAGCCTGTTTAAGATCGTCTCTCTCTCTCTCTCTCTCCCTCCCTCCCTCCACCTCTCCTACACTTGTGCTCTCTCTCTCTAAAAAACAAAACAAGGGGCGCCGGGGTGGCGCAGTCGGTTAAGCGTCTGACTTCAGCTAGGTCACGATCTCGCGGTCCGTGAGTTGGAGCCCCGCATCAGGCTCTGGGCTGACAGCTCAGAGCCTGGAGCCCGTTTCAGATTCTGTGTCTCCCTCTCTCTCTGCCCCTCCCCCATTCATGCTCTGTCCCAAAAATAAATAAATGTTGAAAAAAAAATTTTTTTTAAATATAAAAATAAAAAAATAAAAAACAAAACAAAACAAAAATATATACACTATATACTTATTAAAAGGGTTCCTGTGGGAGATCATGTCAGGAAAAACAATTTTTTCTCAAAATATTTTCCTACATGATTATGCAGAGATATGCTGAGTTTGGCTCTTACACACACAAAGTTGAACTTCCTATTAACAAAGTGTTCATAATAGGCCAGAACATTAGAAGGGAAAAGATACAAATAGAACATTTATTTTCATATCTCTAAGAAATAAGTAATCTTTACTATCTTCTCAGTGACCATTGGTCTCAACAGCATCTCATTTCAAAGTTTCCATGAGAATTTCTTCCAATCTGTTCTCATGGGGTATATTTCCACACTGAGCTAGAAAAACCAACGTTTACTTTTGTTATTATTATTGAGCACTGCTAATTGGGGGGATGTAGATGGAAATAACTTTTTTGAGGCCTTATCACGGGGAATGTAGATGGAAATAACATTTTTGAAGCCTTATCATGTAAGATGCATACTGATAGTTATTATAATTAATCCTCACAATAAATCTATGGCATTGTGTGCTGTTATACCTATTTTATTATTCATTTCATTTCATGTTTAATTTCATTATAGCTAACATACAATGGTATATTAGTTTCAGGTGTACAATGTAGTGACTCAACAGTTTCATACGTCACCCAGTGCTCATCACAAGTGCTCTCCTGTTTTAAAGAGGAAGAAGCATACTAAGAAGTTAAATGATGTGTTCAAGAGGGTGAGCCAGGATAGATATCCAGATCTGCTTGATTTTAAATTCAGGCTCCCTTCTATACACTGCACTGTCTCTGCATAAAAAAAATAAGTCCTCTCTCACCCACACTTACCTGACCGTTTATTGTTCTGCCCTGGAATGCTCCCTCAGAAATGGCAGCGCTATCCAAGGAAGATAGCCTTCTGGCCACCCGATTGACTTCAAATTTACGTATCATGTTTGCAATACTTGCTCAGTGCTATCTCTATTAGATTAGCATTAGTCATTTGCCAATCCTAAATTCAGCGTAGACATGTATTTCTTTTGTTTTTCTTAGGTTACTATTCCTTTTAAATTTCTAAAATACTATGTATTTCATGCGTGTTACACATATATATATATATATGCACACACACATATGCACATGTTTGATATTCTTTATAAACATATGAATGTTATATATATAAAATGCTTATATATGTAAATATGTATGATATATATAAAGTTTAAAATAGCAATAAAAGTGAAATCTATACACCGATCTCCCCACATAACAAATAGATTATTACCATTGTCTTGGGTAGCTGTCTGAAATCCTTCCAAATGCGCATCTGTCCCACAGGTGAACAATCCATCCTAGATTTAATGTTAATTCTGGTTTTCTTCTTTTCCAGTTTTATCATATAAGTTCATCTCAAAAGGCATAAGGCTCAATGACAATTTAATTTTACATAAACTGAGTCATATAACATAAATTTCTCAAAACTCTTTTTTCTCTCAAAGTTTATTGGGAGATTCGTTATGTTTATGTGTATGTGTGATATTGTGATTTATAAGAAACCTTCATCTGGTCTTTGTTCTGTTCCTAACACAGAGCTCCTAAAATCATTAGCAATTCTCTAAGTGATGAGAGCAATAAAGGTGTCTTTTATTATGTGAATGAGGTGAGTTCTGGAAATCCCTAACGATGAGGAGTCTATTTGCCAGGTGAACTAACCTTAAGTAGAGGGTGAGAACTTTAAGTCCTCAACCTCTGGGTAGGGAAGAGGGCCTGGAACTTGAATCAATCACCAAAGATCAATTATTTAATTAATTATAAACAGGTAATGGAGCCTGCATTAAAAACCTAAGCGGAGGAAATTCAGAGAGCTTTGAGAATGATAAACCAAAATACATCCAAATAATGGTCCCAAATCTCTCAAGAACAGAATCTCCTGTGTTTGTGTATGTATCTCTTCATCTGGCTGTTCATTCGTAACCTTTAACATCTTTTGTAATAAGTCAGTTATTTAGCAAGTAAACTGCTTTCCTGAGTTCTGTGAGCCACTCTAGAAAAATAATTGAATCCTTGAAGTGAGAACCTCCTATTTATATCCAGTTGGCCAGAAGCACAATTAACAACCTGGGTTTGTCATTAGCATCTGGACTGGGGCCAGTCTTAATGGACTAGGCCCTTCACGTGTGGGTTCTGATGCTATCTCCAGGTAGATAATGTCAGAATTCAGTTGAATTGCACAGGATGCTCAGCTGACGTCTGAGAACTGCTTGGTGGTGTGGGAAAAACACATAACTAATTCCTACTTCCTGGTTTTTACTGTTTTATCCATTGTTCAGATACTGAATAATTTATTTACCTATTCTCCCATGTGTGGTTTATTATAGACTTATTATTCAAACAATACAACTTTCATTCTTACTCATTCCCCCGGAGCATATATGCAAGAGGTTCCCCAGAGTATATATTCAAAAGTGAAGGGCACCTAGGTGGCTCAATGGGTTAAGCATTGGATTAGGTTTCAGATCAGGTCATAATCTCACAGTTTTGTGAGTTTGAATGCCACATCCAGCTCTGTGCTAACAGTGTGGAGCCTGCTTGGAATTCTCTCTCTCCCTCTCTGTCTGCCCTTCCCCCTCTCATGCTGTCTCTGTCTCTCTCAAAAATAAATAAATAAACTTAAAAAAACAAGGGAAACCACTACCTGTTACGTAACACACATATTTAGTTTTACTAAATAGTACTGAATTTGTTTTTCAAATTTGATATACCAAGTTACCGTGTATCCAGCAGTGTGTAGAATTTCCATTGTTTCATCTACCTGGCAGAAATTGATACAGCCATATTTTTCAATCAAAAAATTTTAAATGGCATTTCATTGTATTTTAAATATTCATTTCCATGATGACTAATGAGTTGATGATATTTAAATCTGCTTTTTGACCAGCCCACTTGTATGAAATTCCTGCTCTGCCTTTTGCCCTTTTTTGTATTGGGTTATTTATATTTCTTAATGATTTCTAGGGTTTCTTTTCATACTGTGGAGAGCAGTATTCTTTTTATTATATGTTTTGAAAATATCTTTAGGTATCTTTTGATAAACAGAAGTTCTTAACTTTTCTTTTAATTTTTTTTAATTTTTTTAACCTGTATTGATTTTTGAGACAGAGAGAGAAAGCATGAATGGGGGAGGTTCAGAGACAGAGGGAGACACAGAATCTGAAAAAGGCTCCAGGCTCTGAGCTGTCAGCACAGAGCCTGACGTGGGGCTTGAACTCACAGACTGTGAGATCATGACCTGAGCCGAAGTCGGACGCTCAACCGGCTGAGCGACCCAGGCGCCCTTATTTTAATTTTTTTAATGTTTATTTAATTTTGAGAAAGAGAGAGACAGAGCATGATCAGGGGAGGGGCAGAGAGAGAGAGGGAGACACAGAATCTGAAACAGGCTCCAAGCTCTGAGCTGTCAGCACAGAGCCTGATGTGGGACTCAAACTCACAAACTGTGAGATCATGACCTAAGCTGAAGTTGGATGCTTAACTGACTGAGCCACCCAGGTGCCCCCAGGAGTTCTTAATTTTAATGAAACCTAATATATTATTTCCTTTAGGTTGTTAATTATTTTTTAAAAGAAATTTGTATTTATCCAAAGGTAACAAAATGTTAACTTATCATTTCTTATAACATCATAATTTGCTTTCCTTTATTTACCTGCAAATTTTTTTTTTTGCTTATAGTGTGAAGTAGGAGTCTAATTTAATTTTTTTAATATTTTATTTATTTTTTGAGAGAGAGAGAGAGAAAGAAAGAGAGAGAGAGAGAGAGTGCAAGCGGGGTAAGGGCAGAGAGAAAGGGGGACAGAGGATTCAAACCAGACTCCACATTGACAGGTTGACAACAGTGAGTCCAATATGGGGCTCAGGCTCACAGACTGAGAGATCATGACCTGAGCTGAAGTCAGATGCTAACCAATGGAACCACCCAGGTGCCTAATTTTTGTTTGTACCTAGATAACAAAGTATCAGTAATTACCTACACTATCCCACATATATACAATACTATCTGTGGCATAATGTCAGTTGTCGTAAATGAAGTGCTGTTTCTAATTTATTTTCTCTGAATAATTTTAAACAACGTTTCAAAACATTCAACTCTGCTATGTCAGTAACTCTTGTATTAATTATTAATTTTTTTATGAATTTGGTGTTTTTGTTTTTTATGGAAAGTCTCTTATTCCTTTCTCAATAGTGCCTTGACTATTCCTGACTTCACTTTTTTTTTTCTTATTTACTTTGAGAGAGAGAGAGAGAGAGAGAGAGAGCGAACTAGGGAGAGGCAGAAAGAGAGGGAGACAGAGAGGGAGAGAGAGAGAGAATCCTAAGCAGGCTCCACACTGACAGCATAGGCTTGATGTGGGGCTTGAACTCAGAAGCCGTGAGATCATGCATGACTTGAGGTGAAATCTAGAGTTGGGTACTTAACCAACTAAACCACCCAGGAGCACCGACTTTTCACTTTTTTAAGTACATTTTAGCAATCAACTTATAAAATTCCATCAGAAAAAAAAATTGGGATTTTAATTGAAATTTCACTCAAGCTATAGTTATATTTGGGGGAAATTAATGCATTTTATATTAAATATTTCTATCTTTGAATGTTGTGTATATTTGCCTTTATATAAGCGTTTTTCTAAAGTCTTTCAAAATTTTAAAATTTCTGTACAAGTGTCTTAAAACATTTTATGAGATTCATTTTCAGGCACCATATATGTATGTGTACTCACAATTTTATTTAGTATCTTGGCTTACATGATGCTATAAAACTTTGCTGATAAAATTTTCTTCATAATAACCATACCGTGAACAAATAATGAGAGTTTTGTTTCTTCTTTCTAATCTACACAGTTTCCATTTATTTTTCTTGTTTTAATATCTGGTTAGGTCATCCAGGATGACACTGACCTTTGTTGTAACTGATCAGCCTCCATCGACACATCATAATCACCACAAATCCAAAGTTTACGTTAGGGTTCACTGTTGGTGTTGTATATTCTATGGGTTTGGACAAATGCATAATCTTAAGGTAGGATAGATTACCCTGTAGTTGGAAGATGACAGACAATAAAGAGTGAATTGGGTAGTTTAGTTTTTGACATGTGATTAAAAGTTCGATAAATAATAAGGAGATAGTAATAAGAAAAATGGAAGGATAACTTAAAAAGTGGCAGAGTGAATTAAAGCATCTACCTATTCTAATTCTAGGCGTAGTGTCATGGCAGACCGTATATGACACAATATCTCCAAGGGAAACCAGATTCCATTCAGTACCAGAAAGAGAATGCTCAGAAAAGAAATTGAAGCTATAGTGGATTTTGGTGATGACTGAGACCTCAAAGGGCACAAAGGGGTTTGTGAAAGAAGTGATATGTGTACCAAAATATCCTGACTCTTACACCAATGCTATAAGCATTTGGCTCATTCCTTTGCAATCCTAAATTAATCTGAGTTAGTTGTTTACGTGTTTGTGCTGCAAGGAATCCTTAAAATGAACAAATACCTTTCAGGAAGAATTGATACACAATTTTAGTCATATAATTGCAGCTCTATAGCCTTGGCTTAATCTGCATCCATAGTCATAAAATAAATAATATGGCATCAGCCTAGGAAAGCTATTTAAGGAATTAAAACTCCGGACTCATGCATGGCAAGGAAAGGAGGAAAATGAAATATGAAATCTTCACGTCAAATCATGTGAAAGCTTCGTCCTCTATGCTTACCTCAAGCTCTGCCAATGTGAAAATACACTGCCTCCTTTGAGCAGGGAACCTGGAAACTGATGCCATCGTTTTTACTGTAACTGACACTTCCCGCCTCACTTATAGTAATTGAGATATCAAGATGAATTCTTCCTCTAAGCACAGAGAAACTGCCTGGAAACCTGCACATCATGGAAATCTTTAAGATAGTCAACCTGTATTTCTATCTCAGGAAGCATCACAGACTCTGGGTTTCCCAAGATAGAAACTTCAGAGCTCACCTTGACTCCTGACATCTCCCACATATCACACATGCAATCATTCACTTATTAATTCTTCCCCGTAAATATCTCTTGACTCCGGCTTTTCCACTCCATTTTTGCTGCCAGTGCCCTATTTCAGGCCTTCATTATCTCTTCCCTAGAGTTTTCAACAGTCTCCTTAACGGGTAGGTTATCTTTTCAACTCCTCTTTTCTTCACTGCTGTCCATGCTCTGAACAGCAATAGGGCTAATGTCTGAAAAAATGACTTGGGTACATGCTGATGCTTATGTCCTTGGAAACTCATGTTGAACGACTCAAGATGGTGCACGTGAGATTAACTATTGAACATGTACCTTGTTTCATGAACTCAGTTTTAAGTGTCTCAATGGAAGGCTTCGTTGTGTTTTCGGTTTTGTTTTTTTCTTTTCAGATTTGCTCACAGTGCCCTGTGCAATGGTGAATGCAATTAAAATGGTGTTGAATGTAGAGTTGGATAATTAATTGCTTTATCATAGGCAAGATTTCAGTATTTTCAGGGAATGTGAAAGTGATCTCTCTGTTGGCAGCTTCTTCTAAATCTTCTCTGGCAAAAGTCTTGTGCTTCCACTACTGTGGGAGATACTAAGGACATTCTCTGCTTTTGCCAATAGTTTTTATCTGTGTAATTCAAAGATAGAAATATGTTGCAACACTAAAATCCCTAAGGGTAAAATTAGGTATACAAGCTATAAATTACTGAGCAGTTCATCTCAGTGCTGTAACCAGTATGCAGATATATTAATCCAGATATACTTAATATAATGGACATTATACTAACGTCCCAACTGCATGTTTTATTTTCTGAAATTTGGATAAGTATTAGCAGCCTTCCCTATATATCTAGCATATAACCCAATACTAAGCAATCAGTGGGGCTTTGAACAGATGTACTGATACAGGACTCTAAATAGGAGGGGTGACAGTACATTTTTGCATCCATGTGAAATATCATGGGTTTTTTTTTTGCTATTTTGCAGAAAACAGCCATAATAGAATATATTTTGGACAAATTTAATGGTATTTTCATATCAGAAATTAATTGTTGACCTTTATGCTGGTAGAAAATACAGACTGATGAATTGAGGTTGTAACGTAGTAGCAGATATACCTTCGAAACTTCCGTAGGAAAAAAACCCACAATCTTTTAAAACCACTTACATTCCTCCTGAGCTGTTTGACTCTTGGAGTAAGTTTAGGTAATAATTAATGTACATAATATGAATTAAGATGATCGTAACAAGCTTTAATTAAATGTATTAAGGGTGCAAGTGGTTAATTGTCTGACTCTTGATTTTGACTCAGGTCATGATCTCATAATTCATGAGTTTGAGCCCTGAATTAGGCTCTGTGCTGACAGTGCAGAGCCTGCTTGTGATTTCCTCTCTCTCTCTCTCTCTCTCTCTCTCACCCTCTTTCAAAATAAATAAACTTAAACAAAAGTAATACATTAAGTGAAAATTTCAAACCAAGATTGAGTCTTACATTTTATCCTGCCATCTTTCATGATATTAAACACTAACAAGAACCAGTTTAATATCAACATCCGTAAGTGAACTCCATGGGGCATACCCTTCACCATGACTGAAGGAAGGCCCTCTGGGACATGCAACCAGGGGCCCACATTCAACCTTTGACCCTCACAGGAACTCTGAAGAAGGGAGGAGCAAAGTGCATCACATTGACAAAGGGGAGCAAAACACAGGCATAGAATTTCTCCCAGCCTGGCAAGCATCCAGCTAAGATGTTTGTTCATGTGGCAGCCATGGATAGACAAAACAGTGCAGCAGCCCTGTGATGCCCATGAGGCTGGCAGACTTTCCCAGCTTGGTGTAGGTAACGGTGAAGATGTGGTGGAGTCTGAGGCATTTTGGGAGCAACTCAGAAGCAAGCTGCATGTGATTCCCCACCTTTGTATTACTCATGAGATATAGTAGCTGCTCACAAGTGCTGGTTTTTGCTCTGCGATGAAGGCACTGAATGGCAGTGGTCCAGCTCCAGCAGATACTTGAGCAACTATAACCTCTGCTTCTGCTGCACATGACCAGTCATCTGTACCAACTGTTTCTGAACCTCACTGTCTAGAATCTTCTTAAGAAAGGTCTGGCACACACCTTTCAGGGCACCTCTTACCAGGATGGCTCGCAGTGCTGGGTTGGACCCTAGGAACTCCAGAATGCTGGGTTCAGCAGTATGTAGAGTGTCATCACTCAAGGCCTCTTCCATCCTGAGTGACTTCAGTCTGTACCCTTAGACTAGACTAGCTGGGCAGTGATGAGAGCCTCTGTGGTGGATGGCCTGTGCATCTCCACCTCTGTGTGGACTGTAGGTGCTGGGAGATCAGCTGGCCTTTGGGACCATCAGCTTCTTGAACCATCCATTAGATTCTGGCAAATTCAGGGTCACTCCTTCAACATCCTAGTCCAATAGCAGCTGGAGAGAATGAGTGTCGCTAATCCAATCTCTTGATATTCCTGAACTTGGAGATGTTGTGTTCCTGGCATAATGTTACATTCTATCTATCTATCTATCTATCTATCTATCTATCTATATCTATCTATCTATCATCTATCTATCTATCTATCTATCAATCAATCATCTATCTATCTATTTATCGTCTATCTATCTAACATGACAAGGAAGACTTTCATCAAGCCTATTGGCAAAAACAGCCACATCGGTCATCATCAGGGAAATACAAAACAAAACCACACTGAGATGCCACATCACATATGTCAGAGTAGCTAAAATTAACAACTCAGGAAGCAACAGATGTTAGTGAGGATGTGGAGAAAGGGAAGGCCCCCTGCATTTTTGGTGGAAATGAAAACTACTGCAGCCACTCTGGAAAACATTGTGGAGGATCCTCAAAAAATTAAATATTGAATTACCCTATGACCCAGCAATAGCTGGAATCTATCAAAAGATACTGGAGTGTTGATGCATAGGAGCACATGTACCCCAATATTTATAGCAGTGCTATCAACAATAGCCAAATTATGGAAAGAGCCTAAAAATCCATCAACTGATGAAGACATAAGAAGAGGTGGTATATATATATATACACACACACACACACACACACACAATGGAATACTACTTAGCAATGAAAAAGAATGAAATTGTGCCATTTGCAACAACGTGAATGGAACTGGAGGGTATTATGCTAAGTGAAATAAGTCTGTCAGAGAAAGACAGATATCATATGTTTTCACTCATATGTGGAAGCTGAGAAACTTTACAGAAGACCATGGGGGAAGGAAAAACAGAGAGTAGCACAAACCACAACAGACTTTTAAACATAGTGAACAATCTGAGCATGGAAGGGAGGGGGGTGAGGAAGGGGCGGGAAAAATGGGTGATGGGCATTGAGGAGGGCACTTGTTGGGATGAGCACTGGGTGTTGTATGTACCTGATGAATCATGGGAATCTACTCTCAAAGCCAAGAGCATGCTATATACACTGTATGTTAGTTAACTTGACAATATTATATATATGCACACACACACACACACACACACACACAGGCTCCCAATGATTACTAAACTTGGAAATAAATTATTTTTTTATTGTCCCAAAAACAAAAGACTGCCAATAAATGAAAAAAAAAAAAAAAGAAAGAAAGAAAAAGAAAAAAAGAAAAGCTGGGATAGGGTGAGGTGAGGAAATCTTAAGCCATCTATGTTTGCTAATGGATCTTGCCCAGAGGAAAAGTATGCTTTTGCTTATCTTCATGACAGAAAGTAGTTTTATAGTTTGGAGTACAGTGCCTACCAAATTAGACTCCTACTCTCCCACAGAAACTTAGAAATAGAGGCTGTATCCTCCATGAAAATTACATTTCAAATAGTTGGCTCAACAACTATTGAAAAGACATCTCTGGCTGGTAAAATTGGCAAGAGCCTTTTAAAAAAATTTACATCTTAAGGGGGCAAAGAATTAATTTATAATTATAAGTATTCTAAAACAAGTGCTCTAAGAAAAGGGAGCTTAGGGCCAAGAGCCAAGAAGTTTGGGCTAAAGTTTAAGAGAGCTGAAGAAAACTTTAAGGCTGAAGCTGTCTTGGGGTATACAGAGAGAGAGAGAGAGAGAGAGAGAGAGAGAGAGAGAGAGATGATAGATAGATGATAGATAGATAGATCCCTAAAGCATGGTAGGCAGGATTAATGTGTAAGATTCAATTTTATGCATATATTCTATTTATCTTGTGGGTTTTCTTGCTTTCAGGAACTTTCTTAATTATTGTATATGGAACAAAAAATGGTGTTTGATCAAAAAAATCAAGAGAAACACTATCATTTGTTTTAGGAACCTTGTTCAAAAAGAAGATGTGTTGGAATAACAGAAGCAAAACAAATAAACAAAAAGAATTTGGATACAGATGGACCTGACTCCTCTCCATAAAATGTACTCTTTGTATAACATTAATAAAGATGAGTTAATTTTCCACTAAAACTTGTTTTTTATCATTGTAGTTGCTATAATGCAAGTTTTTTTGTTTGTTTGTTTTTAGAATTTTTTAAAGGAAAGAAAATTGATGGTGTAGATGAAATGTATAAGACATGCTAAGCATAGATAGTAAGTAAAGCTCATAGCCTTAATAAACCTAACTCATAGGATGAGATAAAAAAAAGAAAGACAATAAATAGCCCAGTAACTTCTGAGAAGTGTAAATAATAAGCAAGCTAATAACTGGTAAGACACACTGAAGATAGAATCAAGTTATGAGGCAACAAACAAATGCATGACTTTCAGCTGGAAAGTGATGGAATGAGTAAGATTCTATCATGCCAGATTAGAGTTGCTAGCTATGTTCTTAAATTGGTCACTCTTTGATGACACCCAGTATAGTTCCATTGTGCATCCATCTGTACTTTGCTCAGAAAAGGCACGAATATACCATAACTCATTAGCAGCTAACTGATGATCTGCATCTGTGACCGTGTGTCTTTCCCACACAACACTTTCTGTGAGCCCCCAGCTCAAGCATCCACCACAATCCTGTTAACCACGTCCTCGGCAGAACAGGTTGTAACATGGCAGAGAAAAAGGCAGTCCATAAGAACTTT
The DNA here is from genome assembly GCF_016509475.1 of Prionailurus bengalensis. NCBI lineage: Eukaryota > Metazoa > Chordata > Mammalia > Carnivora > Felidae > Prionailurus > Prionailurus bengalensis. The sequence goes on along the minus strand of NC_057344.1, from coordinate 182,492,624 downwards.
GCATAATCTTGCCTTCAGATCTGCCCACTTGGTCCCTATGAAATCTGTTAGCATATCTCATTCATTTTCCCTCTTTCTTCAGTGGTTGTTTTACATTGAATTAATTAACCGTGTAATTTGAGCACTTTAATTTTGTCCATGAATCTGTTCCGTTTCTGTGGTATAGCTTATACAGGAGCCACTGTTGTGCCAAAGTTGTTTTCCACATGAAATTATTGTACACAAAATGCCTAACACAAGGGATAGCCTATAGTTGATGCTCAATAAATAAATGATTGCTATCCCTTAGGATAATTTTGAGACTTAGTATCCTATAGTCATATGCTTATCTAAATAAATGGTTATTAACAATGGGGCAATTTTGTCCTTGAAGGAATATTTGAGTTTCTGGAGACACTAGATTATCACTACAAAGGGGATGCTAGTAGCATTTAATGACTAAAGATCAGAGATATTGTTAAAAACGGTCTATAATGCACAATATAGTATCCCAACATAAAGAATTGTCAAATCCAAGTGCCTGTATTAGTGTGGTTGGTAAATCCTATCTAGAATTATCATGCTCCTCCATCTGTACTGAAAATTTTGAGATCAATCTAGACATAGAAATTTATGTTTTAGCTAATGAATTCTAGTTCAAGAAATGTACCTATTTCAGAATGATTTTGAAATGATCTGCCTTATGCAATTACCCCAGCCACTATTTAATAGGTTAAGGTACTAAATGATCACTACACTGGGTGTGCCTGGGTGGCTCAGTTGGTTAAGCATCCAACTCTTGGTTTCATCTCAGGTCATGATCTCATAGTTTTGTGGGTTCAAGCAGTGCAGAGCCTGTTTGGGATTCTCTCCCTCCCTCCCTCTCTGCTCTTCCCCAACTTGTGCTGTCTCTGTCTCTCTCAAAAATAAATAAATAAGCTTTAAAAACAATCTAAATGATCACTATCCTGGAACTGCATCACAGAGATTTCAATTCAATACTAAATATTATTATGCAAAACAAGAAAACTGATTAGTCTCTGGTCTCAACATTTTTCACAAATATTGTTAGCTAGGGTTCAGAAAAATCTTTCTTATTAATCATACTTTGAAAATGTTATCATAAAGAAATTTTTTCCAAGAGTTATCTGGAAACCTTAGGGACTCTGATGAAACCACATCTGCTCCATTGCTAAGAACAGGAAAGTCAGCAGTTTAGCTGGGTTACACTAATTGGCCAAAGGTAGTCTAAAAGGCAAGATTTAGTAGAGACTAAAAAAATAATTGCCAGACTTAATTCAGCTTCAGATAAGATTTTTTTGTCTTCATAACCAAGTTTATCTTTCCAATATTTAAAGATAAAGAGTAGCAGGAGGAGGAAAGGCTAATTGTTCCCTTGATTTTATATTAGTATTAGACAATTTTAATGGGGCAATATTGGTGTCTCAGCATTCTATCTGGTATTTTATGCTTTATTTCCCAATTCCTCATTATTATTTTTATATTATACAGTGAGAGAAGCACAACATCCTTTGCCAATAGTATGATGTGCATGTACATGGGGTGGAGAGGCAAACTAAAAAATAATGATAATAACTTGGATTCTCAGAACTGAAGGTCTGCTTTCCGGTTTCTTTTCTCTGGATATCTGCCCTTGATCAACACAGAGAAAAAATTGATCCATCCATCTATCTATCATCTGGACAGACAGAAACTTCATGTGAAGTGGGAGAAGCCCAAATAGAAGATGGGTTTGTGCAGGAAGAAGTGGATGAGGTGATTCCCAAGCTGTCTCCTTATTACAAATATTTCATGCAATGTGCAGAGAGGTCTAGCAATCTCCGTTCTCTAAACCAAAAAAAAAATGTATATATATATTTAATAAAGACAATGTTATCTAATGTTCTAAAATAATTAGTAGAGCCTATGATAATAAGAGATGTTAGAGAATCAATATTTATAAAACTGTCTTCACTTCAGAGATAAGGTAGAGAATGGTCAGACTGATAAATAAGTTATTGAAGTCCTTCTTCTGATGAATATATAATGCTGCCCTTACTCTTTGTGGGGCTTTATTCCCAACTCAGTTCATGGCACATCTCACTTTATCTCAATGTGCTTGTCTCTATATAGATCTTATTAATTCTGCAAGTTTGAACTCAAGATGTATTGATGACTGAAGTACAACTCAACCCAAACTGTGTCCTCCTTTTCCTTTTTAAAAATTAAGTTTATATATTTATTATGAGGGAGAGAAATTACACACAAGCAAGGGAGGGGCAGAGAGAGAGAGGATGGAGAGAGGGAGAAAGAGAATCCCAAGCAGGTTCCATGCTATCAGCGCAGAGCCCGATGAAGGGCTCAGATCCACCAGTCATGAGATCGTGACTTGAGCTAAAACCAAGAGTCCAAGGCTTAAATAACTGAGTCACCTGGGTGCCTCTAGACTGATTCTTTTTTGTCTAAATCTTCAAGGGACATTGGTTTGAACCAAACTATTATTTTGTCTCCTTCCTAGATTATATATTCCTTAGCATGAATCAGGCACCATGCTATAAAGTCTACAGATGCTCTATTTCTTTTTTTTTTAAAGTTTATTTATTTATTTTGAAAGACAGAAAGAGAGCAAGAACGGAGTAGGGGCAGAGAGAGGGGGCCGGACAGGGGATCCAAAGAGGGCTCCGTTCTGACAGCAGAGATCCCGATTTGGGGCTAGAACTCACGAACCTCGATATCATAACCTGAGCCAACGTCGAATGCTTAATCCACTGAGCCACCCAGGTGCCCCAAATGTTTTATTTCTAATATGAAAGATTCTCTTCAGTACAGACCTACTCACATTGCACCAAAGCTGTTGTGTGGATTAATTAAGACTGATATTTGTGAATGCACCTTGTTTAATGTTACCACAAAGGTGCATGACAACATTATAAAGATTCACGTGTGTAACTGTGAGGCAGATAGGGGAGACAGAGCAAGAGGAAAACGGAATGGGGCAGGATGGGGAAGTTCCTTGGTAGAGCTGGAGAGACAGAGGTAGATAGAGAAATGAGAGAGATAGAGGCTCTGATTCCACCGTTCGAAAGGGACATTCTTTTGTCCCTTTAAACTGGAAAGGAGAAAAGAAGCAAAAAGTAACTATTCCTCTCCAGTCAAGAAGAGACTTTCTCAGTTATTTTCCTCTTCACAAGGAAAGGGGAGAATTGGTGCAGTCTACTGGTCCTGCGGGGGAGAGTGGGGGAAGGAAAAGTGACTCTTCCCCAGCATGGGGCATGGAGAAACCTCATCAAGTAAATGAATGCCAAGATGGAGCAGCAGTGGCAAAAAATTTCAGCAAACACCCAAGAGAGAAAGTGGCGGTACAGGGAGCAGGGGTGTTGTAGAATCCAGGTGACTCGGATGGTGTTAACTGTGCTGGTTGCTACAGGAAAAAAACAAAACAAAACAAAACAAAACAAAACAAAACAAAAAACAAACAAAAAAAACTGGGGAGCTGGCCAGGATTCTGGTGGGGAAAATAATGAAACTCAGAGTGGTTCAGGTCCTAGCAATTACTCTTATATGTGTTTGGCCAAATAGTACATCATTTGGGGATGACTCACATCACATTGACTGTCCGTCCCCAGGCTGATTGCCAAAACATCATCTGTACTGTATATGTAAGTTGGAGTTGTATGATACTAACTATATCTAATTTTTCATCTTCATGTCTGAATGGCTTTAAAGTTTCTAAGGTGTTCATGCTGTCGACCCATATTTCTACTCATCTTGTTTTGAACCCCCGGATGAATATTTAAAGAGATTTTTGTGTAAAAGAGAAGGAACTTTAGTATAGACTTTAATCCATTCCTTCATCCCTACCTTCTATTGATTAAAGCAAATCCCTGAGTCATTTAACAAATCACTGCAGGAGGGGCTCATCAATGGAATAAATGCTAGCAATAACAGTTTATTGGGAGGCACATTAGGAAACCAGACACCGTGGAGATCATTTAAGACTCCTTTTCCGAGTAGCTCCAAGAACGGACAATGTGTTGAAAAGAGGACAAGAAATAGCATGTGGTGGGAGTGCCTGGGAGTCTCAGTCGGTTAAGCATCCGACCCTTGGTTTCCGCTCAGGTCATGATCTCACAGTTCTTGAGTTCGAGCCCTAGCTAGGGATTCTCATTCTCTCTTTCTCTCTCTCTCTCTCTCTCTCTCTCTCTCTCTCTCTCTCCCCTCCCCTGCTCCTCTGCTCTTTCTCAAAAATAAATAAATAAACTTAAAAAAAAGAAGAAGAAATAGTATGTGGTTTAAGCAGCGAGACAGTTAACTACACATATGTGATTACTTTTCATGCACAGAATCCATTCCCCTGGCAGTTCAGTGTGTAGGCATATCTTCAATTTTCTGTACTTTGCAGTGTTTACAAGTTGAAGGTTTATGGCCACCCTGCATGAAGCACGTCTACCAGCACAATTTTTTTTTTCCCAAAGCATCTGCTCACGTTGTGCCTCTGGGTCACATTTTGGTAATTGTCACAATATATCAAACTTCTTCATTATTTTTGGATGTCTCATGGTGATCTGTGAGCAGTGATTATGACCCACTAGAGGCTCAGGGATGATCAGTATTTGTTTATCCATAAAGTATTTTTTATTAAGGTATGCACATTGTTTGTTTAGGCATAATGTTATTGAACCCTTAATAGACTACAATGTAGTGTAAGCTTAACTTTTATAAGCCCTGGGAATCCAAAAAAAAAAAACTATTTGAGTCACTTAACTGTGATATTTGCTTTATTGCAGTGCAACTGACGTTCCAATACCTCTAAGGTGTGCCTATGTTCTAATTTTCATGAAATATCCTTTGTTCCATGCCAAAGCAATGTTTCCCTCTATTTCTCCCTGGGAATTGTTTCCATGAACATATTGCTGTCCAACATATTTTATTTTTCTGAGTTCTGAAACACATGGTGTAGGATAACATTGAAACCACCCACGCTATATGGTGTAAGTGCTAACCCTAAAACATATGGAAGTTTTGCTGAGGACGCTTACTCCCATGCAGAATCCACCGAAGGGACGTCACATGCTTAGACTAAGTACAAAAACATAGCACCCAGATAGAAATTATTTTCTTTTGGGGCACCTGGGTGGTTCAGTCGGTGGAGTGTCCAACTTCTGCTCAGGTCAGAATCTCACGGCTCGTGAGTTCGAGCCCTGCATCAGGCTGGCTGCTGTCAGTCTGTCAGCGCAGAGCCCACTTCGGGTCCTCTGATCCCCTCTCTCTGCCCCTCCCCTACTTGTGTTCTCCCAAAAATAAGTAAATATTTCTAAAAAAGAAATTATTTGCATAGAATAAGATTAGATTATTTTTCTGCGACAGAGCAGACAGCATTTTCAAAAGGGAATTGAGATCCTGAGAAGCAACGAGAAGCCCTGCGTGAAACATACATGTTAAATGTGGTTCAGAGCCAATGTGTGAGCTTGATAAAGGTTAAGGGAAACCATCCGGAGAATAAAGAAAATTGAAATCCCTTTTCCTGTCTTAAATTACATTATTATTATTATTATTATTGTTGTTGTTGTTATTATTATTATTTTGAGAACAATATTCCTACAGCTGTGTGTTGTACCAGGAGAGCAGGAAAGGGAGCAGTTCAGCTAGCAGTTAGGTAAATATCAACAATGATGATGGAATCTTTCAGTTCTTTCAAAGAAGAGTTCTATCGCCTAATTTGAGTGGGGTGTGTGTATGTGGCAGATGTGAATCCTTATTTTTCAGTCTCATGTCTCTCGCTCACCTCTGCTGAAACAGGTGTGCTGTGCCTCTCTGATCCACTTTCTCTGGAGAATTTGTCTCTGGTCTTTTAACTGGGGCGTAAGTGGGAAACGAGTTGGGTGGGCTGGGATGGGTAATGGCAGTTGCCTAGCTGCTTAAAGCAGAAGAGGCGCTGCCCACAGCAGTCTTGACTTGCCATTGTTCAGCATGAAAAGCGTCAACCAGTCTTGTTACTTTCAAATCCCTCTCCTACCTCTGTCTTCTGTAAGCAAGTGTTGTAAAAGCAGAGTTTTCCAAGATTTACGGGACAAAGTGACTTAGCTTACCCTCTTTTCCACCCAGACAGCCAATCAAATAGTGACTTTCTCCACACTCTTTTTCTTTTTTTCATTTTATTTCTGAGAGAGAGAGAGAGAGACAGAGAGAGAGAGAGAGAGAGAGAGAGAGAGCACGAGCGGGGAAGGGGCAGAGAGAGAGGGAGACACAGAATCTGAAGCAGGCTCCAGGCTCTGAGCTGTCAGCACAGAGCCCCACATGGGGCTTGAACTTGTGAACTGTGAAATCAGGACCTGAGCCGAGGTCAGAAGCCCAACCGACTGAGCCACCCAGGCACCCCAGCCTTTCTTCACATTCTTATCAGTTATCTCTCTTCTACTTGAATTACTTCATCTAAAAATGTAGACATTTTTGTCTTATATGATTATTTCTTTTGATGCTAATGTCTTGTTCATTTTTAAATATCCTTTCAGTGGGTTTTCTGAAAGGCAAAATGATCAACACTCATGTTTAAGTCAGAGTTTTTAGCTGTTTTTTTTTCTTTTCTGTTATATGCTTTTTTCCCCCCTATATGCTCTTGAGATTGCTTCATAATTTGAAAAGTTAATTCTAGTAAATTACAAATAAAAATCATAGGTTCTTTACTGAACATTCATTCAAACTTCTTTGGTGGCTTTCTTCTGAAAGTGATTCCAGTTAAACTTTTTTTCCTCCATAAAATCGTTTATAAGGAACAAGTAGGTTATTAGAAAAAAAATAATCCAGTATTGATCACTACTCAGTATTTTTTATTTAATAGGAAAAACTACCAAGAGCAATGTAACATTTTTCTCATAATATTTTTATCACTCACTATCTTTTAATTAAATGAAAAGTAAAATGCTGAACTAGAAACCACCTTATTAATGCTCTAAAAACCAGTACTCTAAATATACTGCCAAATAATCGGCGCTAGGAGATTATCTGATAATTCCCAACTTCTATCCTCTTATATTTATTTCAGGTCTCAGATTAGATTGATGTTATTTGCCATATCATACGGTTTTAAATTCTATTTTGGCTGATGATGTAACAAATAACTTAATATCAGTTAACAAAAATTGAAAATTATTTAGATGAGGTACTTTCTTATATGAAAATGAACATTACTAAGTATTTTATCTTATATCTATCTATCTATCTATCTATCTATCTATAGATATCTATAGGATATCTATCTATCTATCTATCTATCTATCTATAGATATCTATAGGATATCTATCTATCTATCTATCTATCTATCTATAGATATCTATAGGATATCTATCTATCTATCATCTATCTATCTATCTATCTATCTATAGATATCTATAGATAGATAGAGGATATATATATCTATGTCTATATCTATAGACATCTATAGATAGATAGAGGATATATATATCTATGTCTGTATATATCATATCTATATCTATCTATCTATCTATATAAGACATATATATGATATGTATGTTTTAGAGAGAGAACACAAGTGGGAAAGAGGGGCAGAGGGAGAGAGAGAGAGAGAGAGAGAGAGAGAGAGAGAGAGAGAGAATTCTAAACAGGCTCCACATTCAGCATGGAGCCCAACAGAGGGTTCAACTCACGATCCTGGGATCATGAACTGACTTAAAATCAAGAGTCGATCACTCAACCAACTGAGACACCCAGGCACCCCTAAGTATTTTATATAATAGCTAAATTCATTTACATACTCAATATGTAGTTGTACTAACAACAAAACAACAGCAACAACAAACCTACTATAGGATCCATTAGGGGTTATTTTATGGAAAAGCAAGTTGAAAATGCTATGACTCCAGGTAGTTGGGCTATTTCAAAACCTTTTCCCCATCCCACCAAATGATAAAACTGGCCTCACATGCACTCAAATGGTTCATGTATAATTGAACAAATATCATTCCCTTTGTACTAGGCCAAAATTTCCTAATTTTTATAACCAAATATCACTGTTGTTGTCTCTTCTCTAAACATTTAAATAAAATTCTGGTTGGAAGTTGGTTCCCTGGAAATAAATAATAGAATGTAAAATAAGAAATCACCTGGATCAGAACCTGAAATGATGAATAGTTTCGAGAGTTACAAGGTAGTACAGACTAATTGTGAAATCAGATATTAGATTTATTTCAGTTTCTTTTGTTTTTCTGAGGTATTATTCTGTGGAATGTGTCATTACTAAATATTGAATGATATTTAGTAGGCCTGGATTAAATAATATATCGTTGTATTTTTGAGAAAGCTCTAGTGTGTGGAGAGCTAATTCTAGCTCTACCACTGAATCTCAGTATAATAAAGAATAAATGTTAAACTCTCAAAAAAAAAGAAAAAAGAAATAAATAAAGACATAAGAGGCAAAAGGTTCAACATGAAAGTTTTGCAGCCTGGTAAGAAAGCAAATAGAAGGATATAATTTACATACCATACAACTCATAATCTAAAAGGTATAATCCGATATTTTTTTAGTAAATTCCCAGGACTATTCAACCATTACCACAATCATATCTTATGACATTTCCATCCCCCCTAAATTAAGCTTGGATCCCTTAGCATTTCCTTCTGCATTTACTTTCTGCCCCAACCCCACTTTGACCTCAGCCCTAAGTAGCCACTAATATACTTTCTGTCTCTATAAGTTTGCTTATTTCAGCAAGTTTCTAAGAATTTTAAAGAATTTCTTAAAGATACCATTTCAACAGTTAAATTGTTGTTTTGCTGTAGAGACAGTTCACTGAGCAACTTACCCTGCCATTCTGTAAGCAAGGCCTGTTCCCTGCAGGTGTTCTGACCCATTTTTATTAAATACTTCAAGTTAAATCATGTTGTATAGGAAATAATTTTCATACAAATATGGATGGCACTATGTAATATAAATATGTATTTTAGAAGACATCAAAACAAATGTCTTCTGTCACAGGCAAAAAAATATCATCCCAAAGATGTCCATGTTGTAATCCCCAGAACCTGTGATCCCTGTACCTTTCCTGGCAAGGGGAAGTGAGATTACAGATGGAATTAAGGTTGCTATTCAGTTGAAGTTAATGTAAGGAGATTATTCTAGATAATCTGGGTTGGTCCAATGGAAACACAGAGTCCTTAAAGGTGGAAGAGTGAGGCCGAAGAATGTGCATCAGAATAATATGATATGAGAAAGATTGGCTGGCATTGTGGGTTTTGAAGACAAAGTGGGGGAGATCTCTAGAAACTGTAAAAGGGAAGGAACATATTCTCCCCTAGAACCTTCAGAAAGGAATTAAGTTCTAATGACATTTGATTTCATCATAGTGAAACCTATTTCCTTTAAGCTAACAAGTTTGTGCTAATATGTCATTGCTGTAATAGGAATCTAATGCATCTTACCTCCTGAAAGCATGAATTCATTTTGGGAAAAGGCAAAAGATTTATGTAATCTGAAGAGAAACCAGAGTGTAGCATGAATTCATTTTGGGGGAAAAAAAGAAAACTCACAAGCTCCAATCATAAAATAGGATGACCTAAAATCTGAATTAAGAGAAACTTCTATTTAACAGTTTGATAATTATAAGATCAGGTTTCGGTGTTGGGCAAGTCTTTTATTTTATAAATGTAAATATTTATGGCACATGGTCCAAAATCATGGCTAATCCTTCTGAATCTTTTGTATATATAAGCATATGGGAAAAGCAAAGATCTTAAACATCACATCATTTGCTGAATTCTTGAAAAATATTTTCAGAAAATGCTTACTGCATATGTGCTATATAATCTACTAATTATATAAAATGTCTGACATAAAATGAAAACAACAAAGTTGAAAGAGAGAGAAAACAGCAGGAGAGAAGTTGAAACCAAAGGAAACATACAATTAAAGTTTTAATTATTGTAGTTAAAACCAAATGCATGTGGAACCCTAGAGCTGCTGAAAAAAAACATTTTAAAAAGAAATTATTAAAAACAGTTATTTTAAGCCTCTCACTATTTTCTCACAAGGAAATTTGGCACTTTTATAAGCCATCAAGGAATACAAATTCAAATTTCATGGAAAATCATTGTATCCCTTGTATACTGTTTATTCATGAAATATACAGATTCTTCATAAATACATTAGATGTTAATGACTACCTCCAATATGAGACAACTTCTCTGAACATAAACACAATGTAATCATATCCCTTGGATCCACTGAGCTTAGCAAAGTGACCTGACCCTGGAAATCAACAGGTTCTGAGCTAAGGTTAAGAAATTTGGTTCTGGGAGAATCACAAAAACAAACAAACAAACAAACAAAAACCAAAAAAAAAAAAAAAAAACCTGATTCAGGCTCATGGATCACTAATTTACAAGTGTTCTTATTAAGTTTATTTAAGCACTTTCTACACTTAGGTTTGTTCTGGGGTTTTTCCTTTGTGTATTTAGTATAGAACACTATGATAGAAGGTGAACAAGCTGATTAGGAGTATAGAATTTAGAATTATATAACATTTTACATCTTCTCACAGTTTTTTGGAATATAATCCATTGAGGGCATGGATTTAGGGCTCTAGGGCATACCGGTGCTCTTTTAGCAGTGATTTTTACCTGTAAGACTTCTTTTGTTAATAGTCTATTTTCTCTATTCAAGTAACACCAACAGATGGACACATTATTATTAGTTAGTTGTTCTACCCCCTCTTTGCCTTCCGTTAAGTGTGCAACATTGTTCTGAGAAGTAGATCTACTGTCCCCCCCACCTCCAACTTTATAGCCTGAACAGAGATTAAAGTAACTTTTTCTTGCGGTGCATGGATGGCTCAGTCCATTAAGCATTCAACTCTTGATCTCAGCTCAGGTCATGATCTCACAGTTTACGGGTTCGAGCCCCACATCCAGCTCCGTGCTGACAGTGCAGAGCCTGCTTGGGTTTCTCTCTCCCTCTTTCTCTGCTCCTTTGCTGTTCTCTTGCCCTCTCAAATAAATAAACAAAATAAAAAATAAAAAAATAATAAAAAAACGTCTTCCCACCTCTGTTAGCAAGCTCCCATTTAAAAAAATAAGTAGCTTTTACTTGTTCTTAGACTTCTGGAACCCTTAGTTTTTTTTGAGCCATGTGCTCCTCATTTCCATTTGTTTTGGTTATGTGTTCTTGCTTCTATCCTTTATACATTTCATGTAAGTTTTCAAAAGCTGTGCTTGTTGGAGAGCTCCCTGGTCTCTCATAAATTGCATTAAGGTGCCTTCTCTTTTTTTCCATCGTAAGGGCAAAGTATAATTGCACAATCAGAAATGTATTTTTGAGAGCTTCTTAACTCTCTTAAGGTGTGTTCCCTGTTTCAATCTCAAACTGGGGAATTTTCCAGTAATTCCTCTGAGTAATCCCTCTGATAGGAAGGGTCTCTTCCTATCGCTCTGTCTTAATGACCAAAGTAAGCATACAAGTTTTCCATAGACCCTTCAAACATCTATTCAACTGTGAACTTTAATATTTCTACCTATTAGTTTCCTTTGTCCAATGTATTATATATTCCATTTATGATCTTCACACTCAGTTTGATTTTGTTTCCATCTTCAAATGAAATAAATAAAATAAATAAAAACAAGTGTTCTTTTTGGTCTTGCTTCCTGTTGGCAAACTAGGGACTCATTTACTCTACTAAGTTAGAGTGTAGAGAGAAAAACTAATGATTTGAGTCCTTCCTCCAAAGCATGTAGATATTGATTACCTTAAATGTGAAGACAGTACAGTAGTTTCACTGGGGTTCATATTTTTTTTTCTGATGCAGTTTAGAGGATGCTTAATACTTGAAAAATCCTGCTACTCTACCGCTGTTTTCTCTGGATGAAAATGGGTCAAGTGTTCTACCTGTATATCCCCATATAATTCCATATAAGCCACCACATAAGCATCATTACACCTCATTTTAATTACCAGGTTACGTGATCCCCCTCTCCAACTTACTGTAGTCTCCTTGGAAACACGACTTTGGTAAATACATTAATTTAGTGTATAATTGAGAGATATGTTGGAAGAGGGAATCGAGAACTATCCATAGGTGTCTGAAATCTGTGACTAGATGGAAAATGAGGCCATAAACTAAAGTATGAGATACAAGTGGAAGAAGAATTTACAAGTATTTTCATGTTGAGTTGGGTCTTACTATAACATCAGCTGTGAGCGTATTATTTGTGTTATGAAAATAACAATATTTTATAATAATAAAATTAAGGTTTAGACCATTTATTTTTACTTTCCTAAAATCATACAACTAGTGAGACATTGGGTTAAATGCCTTAAGAGTGTCCTGTCTCTTCGGACACCTAATGATACCTAAAATATCCCAGAGGCTTTCAATGTTAGCTTGAGTAGAGTCTTCATAATATGTTAATTATTCAGCATAAAATGAATGTATACCTATGAAGCATTTGCAGAAATATCTAATTCTCATTTGAATTCAAAGGGAATGAGGAAGAAATTGTCTTGCAAACACATGCACAGAAGCAGTTTGGCTCTGATTTACTGTGATGGCTCACAGTCTTTATCTCAAAGTTGCTAAGTCAAGAAACTCAGTTAATTTTCAGGAAAACTTGATCACTTCAAAACAGACTCTTTTAAATGTTTTTTTTTTTATGTTTGTTTATTTAGTTTTGAGGGGGGGAGGGGCAGAGAGATAGACGGGGGAGGGGAGAGAGAATCTCAAGCAGGCTCCACACTACCCACACAGAGCCCGACATAGGGCTCGAACCCACAAACGGTGGATCATGATCTGAACCGAAATCAAGAGTTGGAAATTTAACTGACTGAGTGACCCAGGTGCTACCAAAACAGACTCTTTTAAATTCAACCTTAAGAAACCATATTAAAAACAGATGCTGATTCATTAATCTAGAACATGGAATGAAGAACTTCTACCCATGATGCAATCAATCCTGCCCCACTGCATGTTTTTGTATGTCTCACAAAAGAAAAACTGTCTGTACATTTCGAAATTATTCAAAAAATCAAAGAAGAATACTAGTTCATCCTGACTTTATGAAATTCAAATTTCATTGTTTATAAATACAATGATATTGACCCAATGGTATATAGCCTAAAACCTAATTGGCATATTGTATATGACTACTTACACATTCCCTGAGTGGAATTCAGCAATTGTGACACATCTCTTACGATCCACAATCTCTACAGTATTTATTATCTGGCCCTTTACAGAAAAAGTTTGCCAACCCATCGTCTAGAATAAGGAACATACTTTTATAGTAACATACTTTCACAATTTAATATATAGGATCTATTTTTCCATATCAAGCAAACAGGAAGTAAATTACTATTTAGTTGCTTTTAGCAAGATGGACATTTAGAGAGTTTGAGGAATAGATATGATATATTTGGAGCTCAGTGGTTTATTATTTGTTTGTTAATGGTTTATTATGATTGTCCCCAAATGAGGTGGGATATAAATATGCATATAAGCCATTTCTCTACTCTTATCTTCTAGCAGTGCTAGAAAATATTGATAAATCATGTTATTTGGGTCTCACATTGATGTCTTTGTTATACGCTCTTCATATGTGTAAATTTAAAATTATTTTTCCTGTTTCACTAGTATTAATACTCTATTGTTATAGGAATCATACAGCAAGACTTTAAAGTAATAGACCGCATGCACTGAGATGCTGATTAGTAATTCTGAGCGAGTTCTCAGGGATCTTTTCCAGCAAGCACCTCAGAAAATTATGATGAAGAAGGCTTTTGAGTCATAATAGGAAACTGTCCTGTATATTTGTAAACAAAGTTATATTATAGATACCTTACACTAAAACCGGCTCACATGATTAAACTTCTAAAATGGTTTATTTTATGCTTTGTTGTTCTGTCTCCTATAATAGTGATTTCTGTGTGCTTGAAATTTTTGGATGAGGGTTTTTTTTAACATAGGATAAAACATGGTATTGAAATGAGCAGGAATGTAATGCAGCAAATAACTGCTATCTAGTATCCCCATTTTTATACCAAATAAATAAAAAAGAAATCAAACCAAAACACAGGTTATTCTTTTACTGAATTTATAATCTTTTTTATTATTTTTTAATTTTTTCCGATATAAGACCAATTAAATTTTATCATAATCAATTGTAGTCAATAACCAACATTGAATTGACTGCCCTTAAAATGTTTGCCATACATATTTTTTTTAATTTTTTTTTAATGTTTATTTTTGAGACAGAGACAGACAGAGCATGAACAGGGGAGGGTCAGAGAGAGAAGGAGGCACAGAATCTGAAACAGGCTCCAGGCTCCGAGCTGTCAGCACAGAGCCCGACGTGGGGCTGGAAGTCACGGAGTGTGTGAGATCGTGACCTGAGCCGAGGTCGGTCGCTTAACCGACTGAGCCACCCAGGCGCCCCTGCCATACATATTTTTAATTTAAACTCACAAGCAGGGGCGCCTGGGTGGCTCAGTCAGCTAAATGTGCAACTCTTGGTTCTGCTCAGGTCATAATCCCATGGTTTGTGAGTTCGAGCCCTACATCAAGCTCTGTGCTGGCTGTGCACAGCCTGCTTGGGTTCTCTCTGCTCCTCCCCTGCTTGCATTCTCAGTCTCTCTCTCTCTCTCTTTCTCTCTCTCTCTCAGTATAAATAAATAAACTTAAAAAAAAGTCTGACTTAAAAACAATAATAATAAAATAAACTCTCAAGCAAATTTCATTTCTTACTTTTTGGAGATTTTGCTATTATCATCCACTGTTCTATTTCCTGACCTGTTTCTAATTTCGGTAATCTATGCTTTTCCTAGCTCTTTATTGCTTTCTATTACATTTCTTCATGGGGACTACAGGAAAACTTGTTAGAAAATGACCCAAGTTGTAACAAATAAGATATCTGATATTTTGATAACATGAGTATTTTTTTCCTTTAAACTACTAGATTATGTTATATATCTCATGTAAGTCTGGGATTACAGAATAGAATTTGAACACTAGAACAGCCAAATAAAGCACAGCTTGAACCAAGAGATTCTGATTAACTCTATAAGTCATAGCACAAACTTAATTTATGTAATATTTGTAAATTATCAGAGGATATCCTGTTCATATTGCATATTTTAAAAAGTTCATGATCTCATTGATAGTTTTGTTGTCCTTTCTTTTTATTTTTGAGAGACATATATATGCATACAGAACAATATAATGCAAAAATATTTTGGAAAAATTCTAATTTAAGCTCACGTATGATTGAATTATTACAGATATTTTTACTAATCATAATAATAATATGTCACCTTTATGTACTAAGTTTCTAATAACAAAATCATAGCTATAAATGTATCCAAAGAATACTGTTAAATTCCAAGTTTTCAATTCTAAAGAAGTCATGTCTTACAAACAGAATTGTATTTTCCTAAAAAAGTGGGGACTTCAATAGATTACATCTATATTTATACTTAATACATGTTATTTACAAGTACTAAAAGTAAAGGACTTTTTTCTAATTCGTTTTTATTTTATTTACTCATTCATATATTTCCTACTTACTCTTGGTCCTTTCCCACTCCTTCCACAGTCTTGACTGTCAAAAATCTTCATCTTCTAAATCTAAATTTAAAGGTCCTTCCCATGAAACATTTCATCATTCCATATCTAGCTGTATTCTCTTAGTCTTCTCTAGATGTATTAAATCCAATGCAAAGTGCTGTTATAGAATTATCATATGTATTATAATTAATGGGTTCTTTGTGCATAAACTTTGTAATTTGGGACTATGTCATTTCATCTTTACATTTCCAAAGACAGAAACAACAAATATACCACTATGGAAATGAATAACTTAAACTTAGGTTTGAATTAAGTAACATGATGATACAATTTAATTCAGTGCAAAATACACTAAGAACTCTTTATAGGAACACAGTAATTATCCCCATTTATTTAGAAACTTGGATAAAATACATCATAGGATAAGGCACACAAAAAAAAAAAAAAATTCCAGGGGAATACTTCTCTACTATGTTCACAAACATCTAAAAAAAAAAAAAAAAAAACCAAAGCCATCTGGCATAAAGAAGTCTTCTAGCCAAGAACTGGCACACACACACACACACACACACACACACACACAATTGGTTTGACAACCTTGACATAAAAGCTACTTATTCCCAAAGCCAATTTCTTATATTTTGTCAGTTCAAAGTCACATCTCTCTAAGAATGGTATTTAGTCTCATTGGAATCTGATATGCAAAATAGACTATTTTATCACATCAGGGATTAACGTGAATGTATTTATTCCAGGTGCCAAAGTGTAATGAGAGACCAACCCACGTCACCACTTGCCAAATGGATATGAACTACACAAGCTAATAAATGTAGAAAAGAGTATCAACCAGTAGGATCTGTGACTCAGACACAGTGCAAATAGCACCAGCTGACACTAGAAATTAATCAACATCCAGTGTATTAATGAGGGTTTTGCCATTCTTTCTTGTGAAAATTATTTTTTTTCTCTTGCCATGATGACTTAGGAGAGTCAGAAAAGGAGTCTTCCAGAAACAGGAAATCAGCATGTGTGGTCTACACCATTTAGCCTTTATTCTGCCTACAAACCTCACCCTCATAGAGCAGGAAATTGAAAATGACTAAACCATTCCGTATTATTTCACAGACATTATTTGATAACTTTTTAATAATAACCTGTGATATAAATCATTGATACCGATAGTTCCTCAATGCAAAAATCAGTGACCTTAATTTTTTTGCCTTTTCCTTTATATTCATGATTAATGAAAGCTGCAATAGCACAGAAAGCAATGACTTCTTGTTTTAAAAGGAAAAGTATTCCTTCTATGATTTCCAAATCATTGACATAGATAACAATGGCTATCTAGAGGTAGTAAAAAACATGTGAATGTGAATGCTCAGAGGTACGCTGAAGCGGATTCCAAGAGAATGGCAATATTAACCTTTTAGATCTATAAATTGTCCCACTCAACTGCAAAAGGAGCCACTATTTTCTGTTTTGCATTAAGCAGCTAGGAATAATGGTTTTTAGAACAGAAAAAAAATAATTTAAAGTAAATCTCTTTTTTTAAGGCATTTGTTATTCTCTGACCTCTGGCCAGTCAAAAAGCTGTAGGTTCTGGTTCACATATACTTAATTTTTCATTCATAATTATGAAAAGTTCCAACATTTTATAGTCGTTTGTAAGCCCTAGAATACTGTCATATAGTTTATGTGAAGCTATCAAGCTGGGAATGAATAAGAATTTCTTTTACTATTGGACTAAGATAGAATTTATTTCAATGAAATTAGAATATAGAATAATTCTGTTGTCTGAGTTAATTCAATACCGAATGTTTTAAGACACCATTTGTTATTTCTTTCTTTTGGGCCCTGTAAAATTTCATCATTTAAAAATACCACTCTGTTCTTCCTAATGTAAATATAAAAATATACTCACTGAGTGTTTCCTTGTCCCAGGCGCTATGGCAAATATGTGTTTCCTTACTTCATCCTTTTACTAGCTCTTTAAGGTCAGTATCATCACCACATGAGGAGACCGCGGTTTAGAAAAGTTAAATGACTTGTCCAAAATTATGCAGCTACTCAGTGTAAAACTAAGTATTTTCACATTCATTTTTCTTCAGTGGCCACGTCCACACTTAATGAATACCCTGTATGCCAGTCCACATAAAGTGTCAACTCACTGAGAATTCTTGTTTCAAGTTGAGTTCCAGTGGCAAGAATATCTATGTCAACCAGAAATTAAGTGAGCATAAATATGACCCAAATAAATCATATGCAATTGCATATGCAAATCAATTTATATACTTATTAAATTCACTCACAATGTGTTGTAACATGTCCATTACTAACATAAGTTATATATAATTCTATAGATAAAAATATCAAGATTTCTTATATGTGTATATTAATAAAAATGTTCATTAAGGGACACCTGGGTGGCTTAGTCGGTTGAGTGTCCGACTTCGGCTCAGGTCATGATCTCATGGTTCGTGGGTTTGAGCCCCCATCAGAATCTGCACTGACAGCATGGAGTCTGCTTGGGATTCTTTCTTTCTCCTTCTCTCTGCACCTCCCCTGCTTGCTTTCTCTCTATATATATCAAAGTAAATAAACAAGCATTAAAAAAAATAAGAAAAATAAAAATATTAAATACATACATTGTCTGAATTCTAAATTTCTAATTCTTTCAACTGATTCTCTTCTTTACTCAAGAATCTTTTAAAATCATAAAATTTAGGAAAATAAATCCTTAAAAAATAAGAGAAAAATAAATCCTTGAAATTAAAATACTGGGTTATTTCTATGATACTTGAGAGACTATAGGACCAGAATAAGTGGCTTTTGGTAACTTTGGTAAGTTTTTTTAGAACATCAGGAGGAGATGATTATTTTTAGCTTTTGCTCTAGATTGACGATCTAATTGAATTGCAAATGCAAATATAAGAAGTTATGTTGATTGCCTGGACATTGCTGAGTCAGTGACATTCCTATACAGTATAATAATATTCCCCTCCTCACCAAATATCTAAAAACAAAAATAGAAGCTCCAAACTTTTAAAACTTCATGAAATTTTCATTTTTCTCTAACATCTCAACAGCCATATGAACTATTGGAATCATATGCCTCTAATAGGATATTTATAACAGCACACCTGTCATTGAGGGATATTAATGAACTCACCATATAAAGCTGCTTATGAAGTTTAATTACAATACTCAGTACTGGTGTTATGCCTAAGAAAGAATAACTATAATGATCACAAATAAATATATATGCGACTACTTTGCAAAAGTGAAGCTATATGGTGAATTAAAATGATGATATTTAGAATACTTTCTTGACCTCCTTTTCAATTATTAGGTTAAAAAACTAAAATCATAAGTCATTTCTGGACAGTTTTGTGCATTCAGTTCTCATAGTATATCTCTGTCTTTGAAGTCTCCACTTAGAGCATATGCTTTAGTGTTTGTTGTTTTAAGATCAGTCTTCTAGTGGTCTTGGTGGGAACACACACTGGAGTGACCCTCTCAATATTCTTCATAGCTTTCTTGGGGTTTTCTAGGGGGATTAAAAAGATATTTAGCTTCAGACATGCAGATCTAGCTTTAAACCTCAGCTCCTTTCATTACCAACGCTGCACTCTAGGGCTAGGTAACAAACCATGTAAAGTCTGACATAGCAAGCAAAGGGGAGAGACTGACCCCTGTTGCATACCCAACACTACAGCCCCCAAAATATCTGACACAAGCAAGGGCCCAAGTATTTGCCGAATGCATCTGCAAAGAAAACCCTCAACTGCCCTGAAGATTAGCAAGGATTGTTAGAAATCAAGTGTGAGGTGGGAATGCAAGCTGGTGCAGCCACTCTGGAAAACAGTATGGAGGTTCCTCAAAAAATTAAAAAGAGAACTACCCTATGACCCAGCAATTGCACTACTAGGTATCTATCTAAGGGATACATGTATGCTGTTTCAAAGAGGCACATGTACTCCCATGTTTATAGCAGTGCTATTGACAATAGCCAAAGTATGGAAAGAGCCCAAATGTCCATCAATGGATGAATGGATAAAGAAGATGTGGTATATATATACAATGGAGTATTACTTGACAATCAAAAAGAATGAAATCTGGCCATTTGCAACTATGTGGATGGAACTGGAGGGTATTATGCTAAGTGAAATTAGTCAGAGAAAGACAAAAATCATATGACTTCACTCATATGAGGACTTTAAGATACAGAACAGTTGAACACAAGGGAAGGGAAGCAAAAATAATATAAAAACAAGGAGGGGGACAAAACAGAAGAGACTCTTAAATATGGAGAACATACAGAGGGTTACTGGAGGGGTTGTGGCGGGGGGATGGGCTAAACGGATAAGGGGCATTAAGGAATCTACTCCTGAAATCATTGTTGCACTATATGCTAACTAACTTGGATGTAAGTAAGCAAGTAAGTAAATAAGTAAGTAAATAAATAATAAATAAATAAATAAATAAATAAGAAATCAAGTGTGAGAAATAATGTAACATGATACATGGCAGTTGAAAGCGGTCACTGGATCTGTTTCTCTTTTGTACTTTCTGCCATGAATACTCTTGAGATCCTGGATTGTTTGTTTTTATTCATATATCTAAAGTTAACACATCCATATGAGTTATCTGTATTTGAAGCCCTTTGGTTATTTCTTTCTTTCTTTTTTTTTTTAAATTGAAATATGGTTGACACACAATGCTACATTAGTTTCAGGTGTACAACATAGTGAGTCACCAACTGTGTACTTTATGCTATGCTCACCACAAATGAGTGCAGTTACCATCTGTCATTGTGCAAAGTTATTATAATATATCTATTATAATCTTACCGACTATAGTCCCTATGCTATACCTTTCATCCCAGTGACTTATTCATCCCATAACTGGATGCCTGTACCTCCCAATCCTCCTCATCCATTTTGTTCACCCTTCACCCACCTCCCCCTGGCCATTTCTTTTGATTCAGGGTACTGCATTTCTACAGGAGTGATTCATAAGGTTGTTTAAAATTGTGTTGTCTGGAATGAGGTAAAGAAACATTAATTATGTGCATGATATTTAGATTTGGATGCTTTTCTCTTGGCAAATTTTTACACGGTCAATATTAATTGAAAGTGTAAATATTTTTGGTTATGCAAAAATTTAGCAATATGTATTATCATGTTATTAATTATTATCACATTATGCATTATCCATGTCTAAATCTTAATCATTTTCTTTTCCTCATCAGTTGTTCCATTTAGAATATGTCTAGTTTCAAATTACTTTTAAAATGGTGGGAACTTGGGATGCCCGGGTGGCTCAGTCTGTTGAGCGTCTGACTTCCGCTCAGGTCATGATCTCACAGTTTGTTGTGTGAGTTTGAGCCCCGCATCAGGCTCTCTGCTGTCAGAGAAGAGCCCACTTCAGATTCTCTGTCTCCCTGTCTCTCTGCCCCTCCCCTGCTTGCATTTTCTCTCTCAAAAATAAACATTTTATTTTTTTTATTTTTTTTTAATGTTTATTTATTTTTGAGACAGAGAGAGAGAGAGAGAGAGAGAGAGAGCATGAACAGGGGAGGGTCAGAGAAAGAGGGAGACACAGAATCTGAAACAGGCTCCAGGCTCCGAGCTGTCAGCACAGAGCCCGACGCGGGGCTCCAACCCACGGACCGCGAGATCATGACCTGAGCCGAAGTCGGAGGCTTAACCGACTGAGCCACCCAGGCGCCCCCAAAATAAACATTTTAAAAAGAGACAAAAATAAATTCAATGGGAACTTAAAACAAATGAAAACTGAATTATCATTTGGTCAAATAATGTAATCAGGACTCAGTTTGCATACACATTTCCTAGCTCAATAGCTTTGTTTTAGATCCTTTCTTAGAAAGCAACCATCTTTCTGAGAAATGTCTTTTTAGTTCTTCTCAAGACTACACACTCCCATATTCAAATCTAGCAGGAAAGAAAAACTAAAGTTCCATAAATCTAATTTTGAAACCACAGGATGGGGCACTTTAACTGGATTATGCCAATCAGTCACAATTCTGAATATAGAAGGGAGGACCAATCTCAACAAAACTACATGGCTGAAAAATACAAACGATCACCAAGAGACAGGTAGCCAATAAATATCAATCTTAGTCCAATTCTTTAAGCACACAATTAAAAAAATTCCTTCTTGTCATTAAAGACTTCTAAAAAATATGTCAAAAGATAGAAATATGTACACGAAACTCCTCCTCCAAAGGAAAACACAACTTGATATGTTATTACATTCAATTTTGTGCTCAGGGTCTCTGATGATATGTAAGCCTCTTTGTGAAATCTGGCTGTAGCTTCCCAAGGGCTGACAACCTAACATCAGATAATAAATGTAACTAAGCCTAAGATGGCCAATATATTCATGTAAAAGAAGTGTAGGGCAAGAATATTAAAAACTCCCATTTGGAAACACATAATGACCATGAGTTCATAACATGTATCATGTCAGAATGGAATAACAAGCTCTTTCTATGCTATCATTTAAGTATATTTTATTGGTTTTAAAATATGGGGGTTTTCATTGTGGGTTGTTTCGCTTCGTTTTGTTTTCTGTTGTTAAAGAATCTGCATTGACTACCGCACTTCATTCTTGCTGATTCTCCTTTCCTGGGGAAACATTTATAAATAACTGCCTCCATCTCCAAGCCACTGTTCTTACTGATAGGCCACTTCTTGTTTGTTCACATTTTAAGGTTTAGGGATTGTTTTAGGAGTTAAGCAATCAGATACTCTAACAGCCTGAGCTGACCTGTCCCTGACAATAAAACCTGTAGAAAACCTGAGGAGGTTTCTGTTTTATTCATCTGTGAGGAATTCAGTTGTAACTTTTAGTCTAGAACAGGCATGTTGAATTTCGTTTTAAAGCATTTGTTGTTGCTGTTGTTGTTCTTTGTCCATTTCTTCAGACTTAATTTTCCTGGAATTTGCCATTTTAATCCCTGTCTGCCTAGAGGGAATTGGAAATAAGGGTAATAATTTGCACCTGCCCTCTAAACAGCACTCAGGTTATCTTGTCGGAATGATCCTATTTATCACAAATACTAGTATTTAGTAATTAAATTATTAGAGTTATTAAGTGTTTATAAGAGATATATGGGTCTAGGCTTCTCTTTGAATCTCAAGTCACCTCTCCTTAAATTCCCACCTCCCAGAGTTTTCAAACTTTGCAACATCCCACATTATTTCACCCAGTTGTTTTAGTTTACAGTTCCAGGTAGAAAAATTCTCACCAGCAAAGTGATTTTTTTTTTTTTTTTACTCCATGAGCCCAGTGGTTAGTTCTATAGTGTGATTTTTTTAATTATGTTTATATATTTATCTTTTGAGAGAGAGAGAGTAAGCTGTAGAGCGGCAGAGACCTCAAGAAATCCCAAGCAGCCTCCATGTTGTCAGTGCAGAGCCCAATTTGGGACTCGAACACATGAACTGTGAGATCATGACCTGAGTCAAAATCAAAAGTTGGCCACTTAACTGACTGAGCCATCCAGGTGCCCCTATAGTGTGTGATTTACTTTTTAATCCTAAGAAGTTCAAAGATTCATAATGTAGCCAGCAGACCCCAATACTATTGAATTGTCCTGCCGGGAGTCCTAATTTTATAGCTTAGGGAGAGAAATGATCTGTGTTACAAGGTACATTAATCCTTTTATATAGGATTTTTATATAAAAGTATATAAAAATATCCTTATATTTTATAAGGGTAGGAGAATATTTGTTGATTCCTTTGCTCAGGAAGTTCACCATGCCTTTTACCAAGGAAGATGGAAACAGTGTGGCAGAAAATCATTTCAACTTCAACAAACTCAAACACTCCCTCCGGGCAAGCAGGTAGGTATATTAACTATTGTAAGACCGTAGACAAATTCATATGGTGGATTTTATTAACAAAAACCACTAACCTAAGCCAGGGTAAAAAGATCAGAAGTTTAGAAGTACTTGTTTACAAGTACCCCCATGTACAAGGTTAAAATTAACATTGGAAGAAAAGAAGAGGGAGAAAGAAAATGTAGTCAATGGAGTGGTAGACTAAGAAACCACGGCCTTACACCAGAACAGGAATAGGCTGGAAAGCAATATTTGATAGGTGTTGTGGAAACTAAGTGTTGAGTTGATATGTTACTATGTCCCTACTTGTTACCTACTAGTGATGGAGTAACCTACTAGTTACTTGTTACCTACTTGTGAGGATTTCTGTAACTGAGGCTGCTAACAATAATCAAATATGAGTCTTCTTGGACACACACTTGACTACATTTTCCTGACTCCCTTGAAGTTAGGTGTGATCATATCCCTTTCATCTAGCCAGTGAAAGGTAAGAGGAAGCTACCTGACTCCTCTTACCCTCTCCCCAAGTAAATAACATCCCGTAAAGAGTTTCCCATGCCCCTCTCCCTCCTTGCTGAATGGAGAACAAAAAAAACACGTTAATCTAGAAAGTCACATATTGACGATAAGAGAACAGTCTTTATCCTGGTTTTTTGAATATGTGAAACAAACCAACTTCTTCATCTGGATACTGCCCAATAATTTTATGTAAGCCAGAAATAAACTTCTGCATAGGGCCATTATAAATTTTAATCTAATCGGTATTATTGTCTAGTCTATATTAATTAATATAGAAATCAGTATTGGTTTTTGGCTATCATATGGCAAGCAATCATAAAACTGGGATCAGAGACTGGAAAAGATTCCCACGTCATGCATTGATTAAAAGCACTTTGCAACACTATGATTTCAGTAACTCAGAAGGCAAATAGTCTACTATTACTGTAGTTCTAGGGAATAAATCAAATAGAGCCATCCAGTTAGAATTTCAGCACGTGTTGACTTAATGGCTGTATTTTGCAAGATTTTAATAAAAATAAATTAGTTTAGGTAAGAACTGGCTATTTGAGAGCAGAGCTAAAAGGAAATAAGGTTCAATACATTTAATAAAGTTTTGCAAAAGTGGAAAAGTCAACTGCTCCTGGATCCAAAATGTAGAATATAAGGTTTTCTACCCAATCATATTAGTTTATGTAGCCCCAAAGTTGAATGACTCCTATGAAAATAAAGCAAACATGAGGACAAGAGGCAAAGATAAAAATAATCTAAAGAACTCTGTCTTGGAAATAAACTAAGTGGAAATTATTGACATGTGGAACTGAATGGAAGCTAAAAGGATCAGAGGCCTACTGAGTTGATTTGAGGAAAAACATGAGTCTGATCTAAGAAGGGCTGTGATTATAAAAACTTGGGTTGTAAACAGAGTATAACCTAATACACATTATATTCCCTAATGATCACTTCAAATGTAACCAACCGCACAATTAATGGACAAAATGGAAACACCCAGAGTATGGGGCCAGTGGCCACATAGAACATGGGCAAGCAATTTCCACACAGAAGATCCCAAGTATATTAAAAGATCCCCCTTTTCTGGGTCACACAGTGCTTTCCCAGAAGAAATGCATCCTGTCTCTGGGTAAATGCCTGTTACATGTTTACTTTGATGTCTATTAATGGAAAATTTTTATTATATAGCATCTTTCCTTGTTCCACCATTATATATTGGAGGTGGGAAAGTTGCAGGGAGAGATAATTGGCTTTCTCATTTTATAAGTCAGCTTAATTAAACACACACACATACACACACACACACACACACACACACACACATGCAGGCAATCTGGGAAGGAAACTCAAACTCAGGATTTTGAAATGAATGCAGTAACTGGATAGACTAGTAGAGGAGGTTGACTGAATTTTATGTGAGTGCATGGAAAGTAGGGTACAAATGGATATTTGGTGAACAGAAGTTTTTCTTGTGACACACTGCTAAGTTCATCAAAATCTAATTACTCTTTATCCTTGACATATATCTCAAATACATATTTTAGCTTCACTTGTGGCTGGGTTGGACTGAGTTCTAAATAATACAATATGTACATTGTACATTTAGCTTTTCCTATATAGCAAAACACTCTGATATTAAGTGACTTAAAACAACAACCATTTGTTTAGTTAATGGTTTTATAAATCAGAAATTTGGACAGGGCATACCTGGGAAGTTCTTTTGAGTTTCTTGCCCCATCCACTCATCTTTGGATCTACTTCTGGAAGTTGTTTAGCTGTCACGTGGGGCCATGGGGAATTCCGATCCTTCTGTCACTCATCATCCAACAGATTCCCTAGGACTTCACACAACAGGAGTTTCCAAGAACAGCAAAAGAAAGTAAACCCCAAAGCTCAATTGCTTTTTCAGGTTCTTATTTGTGTCCCTTGATTGAAAAATAAAAAAACAATAGCCAAGTCCAAATTTAAGATTCATGACAATATAATTGATCTCATAATGGAAGAAACTGGTAAGTCCCATTACAAAGGGACATGCAGACAGCGATGCAATAATCAGTGCCCAGTTTTGTAATATACCACAAGAAAATGAATAGTGCCACTTCCAGACCTGCTCCTTGAAGTCTCCCATGCTCTTTTCATGGTCTTTCCCCCTTCAATTAACTTGATAGAGACAGTTTCTTTGGGGCATTAAACTGGTCACAAGTTCCTTGTCACTTTTTCCATCAGGTTGAGAATCTCTGCTGACCATGTAGTTGTTTCGGTAAATAAAATGCAGTTGCAGTGGTATGTCCCATTCAAGGCCGAGCCATTAAGAGTCTTAAAAAAATACAACTTTTATTCTCTTGGAACCCCGAGTCACCATGTAGAGTTTTATCTACTTTGTTAGGCCATGTGGATTGAGAGAAATTTCTTGCCAACCTCCAACTTCAGCAAGGCTGAGCTGTCAAATGTTTGAATGTAGCCATCATGGACTTCTGGGCAGCCTGGAATTATTCCAACTATTTAATCTGAGCTTCTGGACCTGGGATTGAAGACCAAGTTGAGACTAGAAATGACAGTAGTCACATGAGTGACCTCAGATGAGACCAGGTAAAGAATCATCCAGGTAGGAGTGCCTGGGTGGCCCAGTCAGTTAAGCGTCTGACTCTTGGTTTCAGCTCAGGTCATGATCTCTTGGTTTATGAGTTCAAGCCACAAGTGGGGCTCTATGCCTGCTTGGGATTATTTTTCTCTCTCCCTCTCTCTCTGCCCTTCCCCTGGTCGCTCTCTCTCTCTCAAAATTAATAAATAAATATTAAAAATTTAAAGAAAAGAATCTCACAGGTAAATCCAGAGATTTTTGATAAATTATGAATATATTGCAGGTTTATTTCTTCTTTTTTGGACATTAAATTTTGGGGGTACTTTATATGACAGTAGGTAACCAAAGCAACCATGGCATCCTTGGAAAATACTTGAAGGTGGTGGAGCATCTATCTACTTGTATTGCCTGAGTGAATCAGATGATAAACTATAGCCCCACCCCAATTCTTGTAGACCTAGACATCCCCAAGAGAGTAAGTAATGAGAGCAAGAAAAAAAAAAACTGTTATCCTACTGAGCCATTCCATATGTACTTTTATTTCATTTTCCTGCAATCCAGTCTATTCCAAATAATAAAAGCTCCTATTTTCCATGGTCAATCATTGTTTCTAGACTTTGCTCAGCCATTGTCCATCCCTTTCCAATAGGCCACTCATTTTCTGGTGATTTAGGACATCTCAAAATCTTCTTCCTCTCCCTGTTATAGGGTATGAGGGCTCAAATGCCTTAAATGTTATTGGGATTATAAAGCAGTCTTGCCTGTGACCAACGTAGAATCATTGTGAAATTGCCCACAACTGGTACAGTGATAGAACACTTTGTCCCTGTCACATCAGCATGAAACAGCAAAAAACTCATTTTGAGTTGACACAAGACAGATTGAAAAAAAAAAAAATTCTACAGAGGTAATGCTGAATGGAAATTCCAAGGCCTTAATTTCCATGGGAATAAAGCTTTTGGAATCACAAGGCAATCTTCTCCACAAGAGTGATTATTCAAGCTGCCAATGATCATGAAATATATCAAGTAAACACGAGAAAATGATAAAATCTACAAAGATGAATTTCTTCATGAGGAGACTAATATATCATTGTATGGAATATATACGGAAAGTATTAGAAGCCCCATGGGAAAGAGGATGGATATGATGTTACAGCCCATGCACAATCTTGTCTTTGGAGAAAAGCTCTATTTCTCATAGAGTGGTGGAAAGATGAAGGAGTATCAAACAAAAGAAAAGATCAAGATGCAAAGTAGGACATCAATATAAACTCTTAGTTCTATGGAGTAAGCAGCATAGAAGTACATAGAACATACTCAAATTCCCAGTCCAAATTCCCTCCTAAAAACAGGGCAGGGCTAGGGAAAACTGGGAAAGTTGGGACATCTGGGTGGCTCAGTTGGTTAAGGGTCCGACGTTGGCTTGTGATCTTGCAATTTTTGGGTTTGAGCCCCGGGTCGGGCTCTGTATTGACAGTGCAGAGCCTTGAGCCTGCCTCAGATTCTATGTCTTCCTCTCCTTCTTCTTCTTCCCTGTTCATGCTCGCTCTCGCTCTCTCTCTCTCTCTCTCTCTCTCTCTCAAAAATGAATAAACATAAAAAAAATAAAAACTGGGATAAGTTGGTCACCCTATGGATGAATAAATAAATAGTGAGGAAAGACGTTTTTAGAAGCATAATGGGATGCACCTATATCCTTGTGATTAGCTGTCCTAGATTCATCTTTATCCAATAGAATTTTTCTTAAGAAAAGAAATTTTATATAATCTGAACTATCCAATACAGTAGACACTAAGCACATGTGGCTATTGAACACTTAAAATGTGACCAATGCAATTGAGGAATTGATACTTACGTTAAACTACACTTACATTAAATTAACATGCCATTACTTAATTTAAACATAAATATAAATAGCCATGTGTGGATATTTGAGTTGACATTCTAATACTTCTGGGACAGCTATTTAAATGAGCTATCATCTTATCAAGATCCAAATAGCTTTCATTTCAAGGAAAATCTCTTTGAATCAGCATCTGCTCATTCATCTACCAAGACTACATTGAGCCTGTCCTTTCTTGTCTGACTGGTTGCTCACTAGTGGTATTGAGAGAACAAAGCATCCTCTGAAGCCTATTAGAAAAAGAGATAACTGGATATTATTTTACTTTATGTTCACATAATGTATTCACTGTTTAGGTCTTAATTACGACCTATGTATTTGCCATCAAGATGTTTTACAATTTGACCCCAATCTGGTTCCCAATTATTCTGCCAAATGTTCCTTCTCCTGTAGGTGAATCTCACTATTCTACTTAGAAGTCATTCCTTCAGCTATACGCAATCCATCACCTCTTATTTCTTTTTTTCATCTCCTTCTTTTCTTCCTCTTTCTTTCTTTTGGAAATTCTTATTTCCTACTTTGTATTCGGTTAAAAAATCATCTTCTCTTTTCAAATTTTATCACTTTCAAAATCAGGGCAGAATTCCTAAAAATAAATTATTTTTCCTTCTTTCTAATGGCCAGAATTTTGTACATGACTGCATATAATTTATCAGTAAGTCCTCCTACTTCTTCTCTTTCTTCTGCCCTGTGAGATTTTTAGAGCTTCACTTAGTGTCTTTTTCTAATTGCTTTCTCTAAGAATGAAGAAAGAAAATAGAACAAATATTTATTGGGTAAATACTCAGAATCAGTTTTATGTAGTTATAAACTAATTCTCATAAAATTTGTACGAGATAGTGAGGGAACAGAGGCCTAAGGAAAGTTAGTAAGTTGACTAAAAAGACATAACTATTAAGTATTTGAATTTCCATTTAAATACATTTTTCTCATAATAGTATCGTCATTTTGCTACCCTGCTGTCAATTCCAGAACTCACTCTTACAGCCATTGCCCTTTGGGACTTGAGGATAAAATGGAGAAGAATATTCTGTTTAATGAAAGTTTGGCTTAGGTAATTGACCTCATAAGTCTGCCAGCTCACTCATACGCAAAATTCTGCTCTGTCTCAAAACTGACTCAAACTAGGAAATATAATTTATGAAACTTTTACAAATAACTCTTTCTCTATATTGAAATATTTTCTCAATTCCTTCTCAATGCTACCAACCCAATCTTGCCACTATATCTTTGCACAACCCATAATGAGCACCTGGAGTTGCACACAAGAAAGTTTGCCTTTTCTGGGGTCCCTGGAGTCATATTGGCATTCTATTATCTACCAAATCACAGACTTATGCTATAAAATTCAGGAGGCCTATGGGACTTGTTCCTTCCCGGAAGCCAATATGAAATGTGATTCCTTCTAAATCTTCCTGTCTGGCATCCTTTCATTAGAAACTATAAATTATGAAGCTCTTCTAGGGAAACAATGGAAAACATGAGTGTTTTCACCTTTTTATCACCTATAACCCAATTCTAGGAGCCTAAACAAAACCCAAGCAAAATTTCAAAGTGCCTTCAGACTGCTACCCTCTAATGTCAGATAACTCTACTAGAAAACAGGAATATACTGGATTTATTTGTTTTGGGATAAGGGCAACGTTTAGATAAAGAGGAAAGAGTATTTAAGTCAATTGTTTTCTACCTTAAGTTCAGGTCTTTTCAAATACACGTGACCTCTGTAACCCTTGCTACTCCCCAAGAACTCAACAGAATATCTGAGTAAGGGGTAAAGGGAGGAAATCATAAAGTGTTCACTCTTCTCTAACTCTTCTCTGATCAATGAGAATACTAAATACTGTCCTGTAAGTTTTCATTTAACTCATGAAATCTAGGGACAACTCATTAACTCACTGGCTCAGTTTTGTTGCAGATTTCACAATGCTAAGCAGTTTTAGGTCAGGACGTAATGTAAGTCCTATTTACTTCTATTATTTTGAATAAGTTCTCCCCAAGTTGCTCAGTCTGTCAGTTCCTTGACAATAAATTTGCTATTATTCCTTTAGTGCATTCTATTACCATCAAGCCCAAATTGCATTAATTCCTTAGAGAAATCATCCCCAAGTGAAAGTTCTAAGTGATGTTGATCTAATCATGATAATAGAACTCTTCACATTTATCATTTACTTGTATTCAACAAATAGCATTTTTTAATCATTTGGTTCTTGTCTAAAGAATTGAGTTGTTCTTTGGAAAGAAAGGATCTTCTCTGTGTATTGTCTTTGCAACTGGGTGATTCTTAGCCACAAACAAAATGGAGCATTAGTAAATCTGGTAGAGAATGATATCAAGTTTGGATGATTTTAAAATATTTTCTCAATCACTCTTTAAAGTCCTTTCTAGCCACTATATCCTTCTACAACTCATAATGAGCAACTAGAGTCATACATAAGAAAGTTTGCCTTTCTCGGGATGATATTGACTCTCAATTATCTACCAAATCACTGGCTTTGCTAATCAAAGTTATACAGGTCATATTGGGTACCAGTTAACTTCTCCCCTGAATTGCTTTTTCTCCCTACCTTTTGTCTTCCTATTACAAACCCAAACTTACATGAGGAAATTTAGGAAGAAATATTATAATTTGTGCTAAGAATTTTTGAGGAACTAATCTCAATTGACCCTATCATGAACTGTAGTAATCTATTAAAGGACAAATAGAACCAAATTTATGTGAAATAGTCCTAATTTGATTTTCCATATTCCTTAGCGACGATATGACCAGAATGCTTGTTATAACAAGACACTGTGAAGGACTCCTCTTGGGGATTATCTTTGTGTTTATGTTGCTTTTCAATGCTTGCTACCTAAGAATAGCTTTCTTAGAGATATCAATAGAAAAGTTATTTGTGGGTGTTTTCTTCTCCTTATTTATAAACTTTATATTCCTGGAAGATGGGTTTAACCATGTGAAAGTTGGCAGGATGGGTACAAAATGAAAACAGAGACTTTGGATTTAGACATCTATATAAAAGTTCCTAAGTGGTTTTTGAATTACTTGTATCATCATGGGCAAGTATATTATTTCACACTTATCTTCAATGCATTATCATATAAATGTGGATAATAATACCTAGTCCACTTTTGTTGTGAGGATTGAATAAGATCATACATATAAAGGATCTGTAATATATGTGCTCACTCAGTACCTGCCCCCTCTCTTCCCCTCTCCCTTGAAGGGACACAGAGCATGTCAGGTTAATCCTAAGATATTTCATTGTATTTTTTTCCATGAAAATAAATGTTTAGTTTTTAGTTAGATACCTAACATACAATAAGCTCAGAGGCTGTTGTCAAGAACCAACGAGATAAAGAGGAATATTCTGCTTAAAATGCCTTGATGTTCTAAGCCAACTCCATTTGTTATTAAGGCCACACGGGGTTTGACAATGACTTTGGATTGCCAGTATGCAAATGGAGTGAATACTCTGATTATGGAAGACATTGATGTCATTCATTTGCAGAGGAAGTCCAAACATCGTACTGACTGAATTGTGCATTCTGCATTATCAAAGATATTCATTTGAGCAGCAGAAACCTTGTATTTCAGCTATGCTTATTTTTGACAAATGAGTGGAGATGATAAAGCTCTGTCTCATCATTGCAGCCTGTTTATCTTTACAGCACAATAAAATGAGAAAGAAGCAAAATAATAAAATAATAATACTTTTTTAAGGCGAACTGAGAATAAGGAAGAATATAGGTTCAGAAAGTGAGGCATAGGTTTTTAATTTTAACTTGTACCCAACTTTTCTGCTCTAAGTTAGGTTTTTCTGGGATACTCCATTATTTCATTTTTAGTACCTAAATGTTGGCATTGTCTGATTATGCACAGATATCATAGTCCCCACTATATTTAATATAGAGTTGACTGCTTATATTTAATCGTGAAAACACACATACACACAGACTGTACATGTTTTACAGACACTTGATATAATAAATGAAGAAACCTTTAGGAGAGGTGCTAAGGTAAACTGACAGAAGATACAGACCTTAAATTATCTTTATTCCCTTTAGCTTAATTCTATAAAAACATGAAGCAAAATATATGTTATTTACCCTGAATATTAGGTTTCAACTGCACACAAGACAGAGTGTGCTTAAATAAACTGGAGATAGTTTAGTCATGCTATTATCAAGATGTTTGAGGTCTGTAAAAGCAGTCAATTAATTTGGTCAAAATGTTGACAAAGAAGTTGACATGAATGGTCCAAACCATTCTACACTACACTTTTTTGTTATTTGGTCCAAACAAAAGGCATTTGGACCAATCTATTCTATTCAATTGACATAACTTTTTCCCCTGAAGTTAAAAGTCAATCTGATTTTGTCACCCAGAAATTGAGTGACCCTGGTACGTCAAGCATCTGGAGTCTGCTTCAGCCTGGCCCACAAAGGAAGATGATAAAGATTAACATTACCACCCATCAATAATGATAGGACTTTAGATTTCATACATTAAACCATATAGATGGTAACAGAACCTAGTGAAAGCAAATAAAAACAAAGAAAAATTAGGAGAAAAAAAGAGTCATCCTAAACTCAAAATTTCCATAGTCTCTCATCTCAAGCTATTTGAAGGTACTTAAACTCCCAGTTTTATAGCCCTTTATGGTGTTTCTACTGTGACTAACAATGTTCGTTTTTATAATTCAGCATGTGTGGCAGGGAGAATAATGTTTCCTCCTAAAATGTGCACATCCTAAACCTAAAATTTATGAATACATTAGATTATATGGCAAGGGGGAATTAAGAGTGCAAATCAAATTAAACTCGCTCAATCTGATAACTTTGAGATGGGGATATTATCCTGCCCAGTCCCAATGAGCCCAGTGTAATCACAGGCCTGCTGTAATCCATGAATGTGGAAGGAGGATACAGAAGAAAAGTCAGTGTCACAATGATGTGATGTGGGAAATACACCAGCAGCTTTTGGTGACTTTGATGATGGAAGGGGTCCAGAAATCAAGGAATGCATACAGCTTCTAGAAGCTAGAAAAGGCACAAGACAGACTTTCCCTTAAAATCTTGATTTTAGCCTTGTAGAGTCTATTTGGGGTTGTTGATTTACAGAGCTCTAGGAATATACTTGTGTTGTTTTAAGCCACATAGCTTGTGGTAATTTGTTAAAATAGCAAAAGGAAACTTGTACATCACACTGATCTTATCAGTATCTTTGATGACTTATCCCTTGTTTTCCTACAACTACATTATCAACCTTGAACAATTCATTTTTGACTCCTACTCTGGAGTGGACACAATCTATTTTTGACAATTGATTGTGACAAATAGAAGGGTGAGCATGATATCATAGCAGCAGAACAGGGATTGAATGAGAAAGAAAGAAACAAAAGAATGAAATAATATTACTTTTTAAAGTGAACTGAGAATGAGGTACAATATAGGTTCAGAAAGTGAGGCATAGGTTTTTAAATTCACCTTGTAACTAACTTCACTGTTAATTTCCACTATCATTGAATAATAGTTGGTTTTCCTGGGGTGCCTGTCAAGGCAAACCAAACCAAGGCAAATAGTTGGTTTCCCTGGGGGCTCAGTCAATTAAACGTCTGACTTCAGCTCAGGTCATGATCTCGCAGTTTGTGAGTTCGAGCCCCGCACACTCGATGCTGACAGCTCAGAGCCTGGAGTCTGCTTCAGATTCTGTCTCTCTCTCTCTCTCTCTCTCTCTCTGCACACTCCCCCACCCCATACTCTGTCTCTCTCTCAAAAATAAATAAACATTAAAAAAATTTAAAGCTATTGATTTTCCTCTTCTATGGATTATGGATATGAATTTGAAGGTTTGAACATATTTCACTTTTCTTTTTTGTGGTTAGGAAGAGGGGAGCGTTTGGATATGTTATATAAATAAATTGTTGAATTTCCGCTCTTAGGTGACATTACAATGCTTCTTCAAATCTGGTTTATTTATGCCTGCTTTGACTTCATTTTATATGTCTTAAGGCATTTGGACCAATCTGTTCTATTCAATTGACATAACTTTTTCCCATGAAGTTAAAAGTCAATCTGATTTTGTCACCCGCAAATTGAGTGACCCTGGATAAATTACGTCAAGCATCTGTGACTCAGCTTTCTCATCTGTAAAATGAGTAAAGCTAACTTTAACTGCCTTGTGGTGCTGTTATTGAAAACTAAATACAGTACTTACTGTGAACGTGGTACATAGTAAGAACTCAGGGGGGGAAAAAGATGAACTCCTTTATTATTATTTACTTGGACAATATGTTAATTCACAGAAAAAATAGATACCTTCAAGTGCAAATATGTCCAATTATTTTCCTCTTTTATCCCAAGTTTATTAATGTACCTATCCTTCCTTCCTATCTCAAGGGAAACGTGTCTCTATTCAGAGCTATAGCTAAACCCTATGCACTTAGGCTGTCTGCTTTAAGCTGTCTTTGCTTCTCTGGGATAAGGATCCATCATTTTCTCTCAAACTTAAGTCTTGAGTTCGCCTCCTAAAATGCTTGTATCTCTCAATTTAAAATACATTACCTTCCTTTAAAAGTATACAATTTCTGGGGCTCCTGGGTGGCTCAGTCGGTTAAGCATCTGACTTCAGCTCAGGTCATGATCTCATTCTCCATGAGTTCAAGCCCCGCGTTGGGCTCTTTGTGGACCTCTCAGATCCTGGAGCCTGCTTGGATTCTGTGTCTCCCTCTCTCTCTACCCCTCCCCCATTCATGTTCTGTCTCTCTCACTCTCAAAAATGAATAAATGTTTTAAAAAAAGTAAACAGTTTCTGTACTATTCACACACATTCCATAACTCATTTCCTCTTCAACATCAAACTTTCTTCAAACATGGACTGTTTTGCTTCTCTTACTGCTTATTCCCCACAACCTAAAACAACCTCAATAACTTTATTGAGGGCTCCATAAATAGTCATATGCTTTTGTCTTTTTCCTTTCACATAGTCACTCTTGAATAAATGTTCTTTGAAAAGTTTTAGTTTTCCTCTTTTCACTCACTCACTACTACTTATGTAGGAGTTTCATCTATTCCTTCTGAGACTACTTATTTTCTGTTGTTTTTTTTTTCTTTTTTTTTTTTAAATGAGGTTTTGCTCTTTGGCTGACACCCTACATGGTAAAGTGTTGCATTTTCATGTCTTTTCAGAGAGCTGGGGAAAACTCATTAATTTTTACAAATAAATGATATTACTCATCAATGAGTATCCGATATTTACTCAAACATAGCCTCTTTCTCACATTTTTTAAAAATAGTTTATTTATTTTGAGAAGGTGGGGAGGGGCAGAGAGAGAGGCAAAGAGAGAATCCCAAGCAGGTTCCATGTTGTCAGTGCAAAGCCCAATGGGGAGATCCATCTGAGGACCCTGATCTGAGCAGTAATCAACAGTCAGAAGCTTAATGGACAGAGCCACTCAAGCACCTCTCTTTCTTACATTCTAGAGATGTACTTTGATCCTTCTTCTGGTTAAATGGATGCAAGTATCTTGAAGCATCTCAAAATTAGGAAGCAAAAAGTGACACACTGTCTCTTAATCACTAAAGAAGTAAGACCTATTTCTCCTCTTCTCTATCTCAACTAACCTGTCAGCCAACTTCTCCAGCAATTTCAAATACACTCCTTGCTTTATCTTGCTTCATTTGACTCTATTACTTTATTATGAATTCAGCATTTAAGATCCACTGCGACACGAACTAATAAAAACAGAGGATTTCAAAATGAGTGAGGCAAAAAACTACCATGTGGAAGTAAAATATGGTCAAATAAAGACAAACTAGGAGTTGGACCTGAATTGTGTGTACGTGGGGGTGTATTTTTTGAAATGGGCACTTTAGTAGAAATATATTTTACTCCATGAGAACCTTTCTATCTAAAATAATTCATCAAAACCAATGCTGTTAATCATAGCCCTACTCATGTCAAATGATCCATAAATGGCCATTTGATTCAGTTCTCACAAATGAGATATGAGGATTCAGCTGCTGAGTTCTATAGAAGTTCTAAGTGAGAGCCACAGGGAGGGATAATTTTCTTATTTCTCTAGTCTTGATTGCAACTCTGTTTTAGAGTCTCTTCTCATCCAAGTACAGATTTCTGTTTTCCAAATATTTCTCCATGATTATCTACATTAGGGCAATTTTATACATCATTTGCTTATATTAATATTGTGGAATTTATACAATGTGGTCATTTTTGTTTAATATTACTTCAATGTCTTCACTGCAAATCAATGTGTAATACCGATGTACTTCCAAAGAGTGATATTGATATTCCACTGAAAGAGAGAGCCAAGTTAGCATTTTATCTTTATTAACCCTTGTTAACCTTTATTAATGCATATAATGTTAAATGTAAAAGTGATAGAGAATCCTTCTACCACTAATTTTAAGATATCCAAGAAAAAGCTACTTATAAGCTAATTGAGGAATAGAAATAGAAAACCACATGTTTTAAAGGTAATTTAAAATGTTGCATATTTGAAAAAAATAAAAATAAAAAAATAAAACGTGGAATATTTGAAACTGAACATCACAAGATATAATTACAAAATTTTTCCCAAATCACAAGAGTTCAATTATCTACATAAACTGTGGTCTGCAAATAAACCGTTTAAAGACAAAACAAAACTATGTTCATGATTATAATGGTGACACAATTAAATAAGTTTGCAATAAAAATATTTTTTGAATCAAGCATTCTATGTAGTGTTAAAAATTGTAAGCAGAACCTTTGCAGTATGACAGCTTAGCTGTTCTTTCCAGATGATAAATAAATGCGTATCTAATATTTTATCACAAAAATTAAAAACAAATGAAGTTGTGGTATGGCCAAAAGTCACAATATTTCACAAAATAATAATTCACATGCAGCCTATTTAAAATCTTTCTTTTGATAAATTGAGTATCATATTTGAAGATAAATTCTCTTCTGTGACAGTGTAAGATAGAACTTTCTACATGAAATAAGGTTAATGGAATTCATAATGCACTGAGTTGTCTTTTTACTTTTATGTGAATTTTTGATAATTTACAAACCCCTATAATAAAAGGTGTATTTTTATCTTTCCTTTTTTTTTCTTTTTTCTTCAACACAGAAAAAGACCAAAGTTAACATTTGACACTTCTAAAACTCTGGACACTGAAAAGAATATACGTATACTTACACTTTTCTTTAAAATTTTCTGAAATTCAGACACAACTATGTTGTCTGAAGTCTAGAAAGTGGATAATAGATTTCCATTAGTTGCTTGGCAACATTGTTTTATGTTCTGCAGCTGAATTTCATATTGATGATTTATTTTTAAAGCTACCGACATGAATTTTTTGGAAACTTGAACAGGTATAGTAAAATTCACTGAAGTCCCTATGCACCTGCAGTTTATTGTTTCAAAGAAAATGATTAATATAATTAGCCTACAGTAGATGCACAATAGATTGTTACCAACTTTCCAGTTTGCTTCTTACTAATTATATTTTATATGCTTAAAAATCTACATTGTATTCGCTTATTTATAGTTGTGAAAATCATCATCCAATACTAAAAGTTAATTACTTAGTTCTATATTTAAAACTATGGCTTTCACAATTTACTTTTGCATACACACATACACTCATACATACATATGCACACATATAAAATATCAATATATGTATATACACCTATACACACATATACATCATATATGTGTATGTATCTGCTTACATATTTATAAACATAATAAGAGTGGTATTTTCTCTTAGTGATAAGACTTCAGGGATTCTACAAATAATCTCTTTCCTTGCAAAATCTCTTGACAAAATGCCTGGATTTCAGACTCAAAATTTTGGCTGTAGTTTGATATCAACTAGGCTGCTTGGCTGGTAGTTACAGGTGTTGGAAAAAGAGCTTATAAGGAAGATGAGAGAGAAAG
Organism: Prionailurus bengalensis; assembly: GCF_016509475.1. Lineage (NCBI taxonomy): Eukaryota > Metazoa > Chordata > Mammalia > Carnivora > Felidae > Prionailurus > Prionailurus bengalensis. The sequence goes on along the minus strand of NC_057344.1, from coordinate 182,454,270 downwards.
TGCTAAGATTCCTGAGCTGCAATTTGCCTTTTCCATGTATTGTCACTAACATTCACCACTTCCTGGAACTTCAATATTTAGAGCTATTATACTATCCCATGTTTCTCTGTTAAGAATAATCTGGGGTTAATTTTTGGCTCCAATAGTCTAAAGTTCCGTTGCTTTTTGTGGCATTTAATCTTATCCCTCATTTGGTCCTAAATTAGCATTCTAGTTTTATTGCCATTTTTTTAATTTTTAATGTTTATTTATTTTCGAGAGAGAGAGAGACAGAGAGAGACAGAGTAGAAGCGGGGAGAGGCAGAGAGAGAGGGAGACATAGAATCTGAAGAAAGATCCAGGCTCTGAGCTGTCAGCACAGAGCCTGACATGAGGCTCGAATTCATGAGCCATGAAGTCATGACTTGAGCTGAAGTCAGAATCATTAGTCAACTGAGCCACCAGGCGCTCCTGTTCCCATTTATAAGTGTTCAGCCAGAAGCCCTGGGACACGTATGTGCCAGGTATTTTCACAATGACATTTGCCGTTGATATTGTCCAGCACCAAACTTTATTTTATTTTAATTTTATATCTATTCTTTTTGCCAAAAAAAGAAAGACTTTCTATCATTTTTTCACCCTGCTTTTATTATTTTCCCTCCACAGCAGAATATTTAGAATATTTTCAATAGTAGAACAAATTTCTTATCTGTCTAAAACATTAGTTGCAGTCACTCTGGCAAACAGTGTGGAGGTTCTTCAACAAATTAAAAATAGATCTACCCTATGACCCAGCAATTGCACTACTAGGTATTTATCCAAGGGATACAAGAGTGCTGATGCATAGGGGCACTTGTACCCTAATGTTTATAGCAACACTTTCAACAATAGCCAAATTATGAAAAGAGCCTAAATGTCCATCAACTGATGAATGGATAAAGAAATTGTGGTTTATATACACAATGGAATACTACGTGGCAATGAGAAAGAATGAAATATGGCCCTTTGTAGCAACATGGATGGAACTGGAGAGTGTTATGCTAAGAGAAATAAATTAGGCAGAGAAAGATACCATATGTTTTCACTCTTATGTGGATCCTGAGAAACTTAACAGAAGACCGTGGGGAAGGGGAAGAAAAAAAAAAAAAAAAGAGAGAGGAAGGGAGCCAAACCATAAGAGACTCTTAAAAAGTGAGAATAAACTGAGGGTTGATGGGGGGTGGGAGGGAGGGGAAAGTGGGTGATGAGCATTGAAGAGGGCACCTGTTGGGATGAGCACTGGGTGTTGTATGGAAACCAGTTTGACAATAAATTTCATATTAAAAAAATAAATATAAAAATAAAAAATAAACATTAATGCATCTTTTTTCTTACCATGTAAACTCTTATAATCATGTCATTCTTAATTGTATAGCAGTAAAATGTTTATATGTCTATGTATGTCACTCCATTTTACACTCTACTATGGTAGGGATGTTGTCTTAGCATCCTTACAAAAATACAGAGAATGAGTACATGCTGCTTTTAAATTTAAGAATAATCCCCAGGCCACCATAGATTTCCTTATAAGATATATTTATTCTTTTTTACCTATAAATATTGTTAGTCTTTGCAAAAACATAAATCATTTATCTGCATTAATAAAAATGGATCTTTGAAAACCTTATTCTAACTCTTATTCTTCCCAAATGCAGAGTCCAACCCATAATACTATTGGTCAAGAAATAATTACCTTTGTGGGCACCTGGGTGGCTCAGTCAGGTGAGGGTCCAATTTCAGCTCAGGTAATGATCTCGTGGTCTGTGGGTTCGAGCCCCGCGTCGGGCTCTGTGCTGACAGCTCGGAGCCTGGAGCCTGCTTCAGATTCTGTGTCTCCCTCTCTCTCTGCCCCTCCCCCCTCATGCTCTCTCTCTCTCTCTCTCTCTCTCTCTCTGTCAAAAATAAACATTAAATTTTTTTTAAAATAATAATTACCTTTTACTACATGAATGATCTAAATTTACATTAAAAGCTTAAAGCATACAATCAATACAAGGTATACAATAAATTGCAACACAATTGTTCTTAAAAATATTGTAATCCAGATTAGACACATTCTGAGGACCAGATACATAATACTTCTAATCTGAGTCCCTTAAATCTTATACCAGTTCAGTGAGTACTCACAAGACTCATTATTATTCCCAAATCCATTGTCATGAAGATTCTCTCCTACCTTTTCTTCTGAGAGTTTTAGAGTTTCAGGTCTTAGATTTAGGTCTTTAATTTATTTTGAGTTAATTTTTATATATGGTGTAAGGTAAGGGTTCAATTTTATTCCGCTGTATGTCAACATCCAATTTTCCCAACACCGTTTCCTGAAGAGACTTGACACCCTCATCAAAGATCATTTGATTAGATGCACAAAGGTTTATTTCTGGACTCTCTGTTCTCTTTTATTGATCTATAATTCTGTCTTTATGCCAGTGTCATCCTGTTGTGATTACCGTAGCTTTGTAATATGTTTAGAAATCAAAAAGTCACTGTGTCTTTCTTAAGATTGTTTTGGCTACTTGACGTTCTTTGAGTCTCATGATTTTTAGGTATTTTTTTTATCTTTGCAAAAAAATAGGTATTTTGATAGAAACTGCATTGAATCTGTAAATCACGTATGGATGTTTTAATAATACTAAGTCTTTTACCCCATGAACACATGTTGTTTTTCCATTTATTTGTGTCTTCAAATTGTTTCAGCAATGTTTTATAGTTTTTTATAGTTTAACTCCTTAGTTAATTCTAAGTATTTTTTTTCTTTTTTTAAAGTATTTTTTTAAATATTTTTATTTATTTTTGAGACAGAGAGACAGAGCATGAGCAGGGGAGGGGCAGAGAGAGAGGGAGACACAGAATCTAAAGCAGGCTCCAGGCTCTGAGCTGTCAGCACAGAGCCTGATGTGGGGCTCGAACTCACAGACCCTGAGATCATGACCTGAGCTGAAGTCGGACGCTCAACCGACTGACCCACCCAGGTGCTCTAGTATTTTTTTCTTCTTGATGTTATTGTAAATAAAACTGCTTATTTAACTGCCTTTTCAATTGTTCATTGTTAGTATATAGAGATACAACTGATATTTGTGTGTTGATTTTCTATTCTTCAATTTTGCTGAAGTTGGTTATTAGTTCAAATAAGTGTGTGTGTGTGCATGTGTCTGTGTGTGTGCGTGTGTGTGTGATTGTGTGTGTGTGATATCTTTATGGTTTTCTATATGTAAGATCATTTCATCTGTGAACAGAGGTCTTCATATTTCATTTCAAATTTTGGTACTTACTTCCTTCTCTTGACGGTTTCCATTTTGCTACTTATTTCTAGTTTTATTCCATTGTGATTAGAAAAGATAATTGGCATGATTTCAATCTTCTTAAATTTGTTAAGACTAGTTTTGTGGCCTAAATATGGTCTATTCGGGATAATTCTCATGCATACTTAAGAATAATTTGTATTCTCATGCTGAATGGAGTGTTCTGTATATATCTATTAGGTCCAGTTGGTCTATAGTATTGTTCAAGTTCCCTGCTTCATTTCGATCTAATTGTTCTATCCCTCATTGAAAGTGAGGTATTGAAATTTTTTTGAATTAAAAAAAGTAATCTTTATTTTTGAGAGACAGAAAGAGAGACAGACAGAGTGTGAGCAGGGAAGGACAGTGAGAGAGGAAGACAGAATCTGAAGCAGACCTCACCTGTGAACTGTCAGCACAGAGCCTGACACAGGGCTTGAACTCATGAACTCACGGGGCTTGAAGATCATGACCTGACTGGAAGTCAGAGGCTTAACCGACTGAGCCACCCAGGCACCCCTTGAAATTCCTACCATTATTGCATTACTGTCCTTCAGTTCTACTAGTGTTCGCTTCCTATAGTTTTGTGCTTTGCTGGTATGTACATATATAGTTATATTTGTAATAGTTTTTTGGTGATTCAACCCTTATGTTTATATAATGTTCTCTTTGTACCTTATGACAGTTTTTTGACTTAAAGTCTATACTGTTTGATATAAGCATGACCATTCCAGCTCAAAAGTTAATCTCTTGTATACAGCAAATAGGTGGATCTGGTTTTATATGCATTCTGCCACTCCATGCCTTTTGATTGAGGAGTTTAATCCATTTACATTTAAAGTACTTACTGATAGGCAAGGATTTACTATGCCATTTTGTTTTTTGTTTTCTGAACATCTTTAGATCTTTGTTACTTTTTCTTTCTCATTGATTTTCTTTGTGTTTCATTTATTGTTTTCTGTTTTTATTTTTGTAGTGATGTGTTTTGGTTCCTTTCTCATTATTTTATAAGCATCTTTTATAGATATTTTGTGTGATTACCATGGGATTACCATGACTATACTATGAGATTACATAAAGCATCTTATAGTTATAACAATCTATTTAAAGTGATTTAACTTAACCTCAATTGCATATAAAACAATGTACTCTTACATCTCCCCCCATTTTGTTATTTATGTTACAAAGTATACCTTTTATATTTTGTTTCCACTAACAGTGCTATAGTTATTTTTATGCTTTTATCTCTTAAATTCTATAACTGAATTAAAAGTGATATACATGTCCTCATTATAGTATCATAGGATTCTGTACTTTTCCATATATTTACCTTTACTAGACAGCTTTATATTTTTCTATGTGCTCATGTTGCTGCCTAGTGTTCTTTTGTTTCAACTTGAAGGACTCCCTTTAACATTTCTTGTAAGTCAAAACCAGTGGTGAGAAGCTTCCCCGGCTTTTGTTTATCTGAGAAAATAATTTTTTCTTCAATTTTGAAGGACTAGATGCAGTATTCTTGGTTAGTGTTATGTTACTGTTGTTTCCTTTCAGCACTTTGAATGTTTTATCCCACTTCTTCATGGCTTCTGTTTCTACTAAAAACACTAATAACCTAGGACAGCTTCCTTATGTATGATGAGTCGATTTTACTTGTTTCTTTCAGAATTTTCTCTTTGTCTTTGAATTTGATAGTTTGGTGATAACGTGTCTCAATGTGGTCCTCTTTGAATTCACACTAGTTGGAATTATTTGAGCTTTTAGAAACTGGATATCCATCTCCTTGCTCAGACTTGGGAAATTTTCAGCCATTTTTTTTCCTTTAAATAAGATTTCTGTTTCTCTCTTTCTTCTTTTACCTTTGTTTTTATTCTCTTCGCAGGATTCCCATAATGTATAGATTAGAGTATCTTGATGGTGTCTCTTCCCTTTACTCTTTTTTTCTTCTTCTAACTCAATAATTTCAAATGACTTGTGTTCTAATTTACTGATTCATCTGCTTGCATAAGTCTGCTGTTGAACCCATCCAATAAAATTTTCAAGTCAGTTATTGTATTCTTTAGCTAGCTCAAGAATTTTTGTGTGGTTCTTTGTTATAGCTCCTTCTCTTTGTTGATTTTCTTTCTTTCTTTCTTTCTTTCTTTCTTTCTTTCTTTTTTGCATCATCTTCTGATTTCATTTAGTTAAATCTGTGTTCTTGTAGTACATTGTGATACTTTAAAACTAATATTTAAAATGCTTTGTCAGGTAATTTGTAGATCTCTATTTCCTTAAGGTCAGTTTCTGGAGATTCCTTTTTTTTTTTTTTTTTTCTTTGATTGGGCTACATTTTCCTGTTGTTCGTGTGCCTTGTAATATTTTGTTGTGATTTATGCATCTGAACAAAACAGCCACTCTCCAAGTCTTTTTTCACAGGCTTCACACAAAGAAAGACCTTCAGCAGTCAGCCTGGCTACAGGTTCTGGGGGAGGGGACTCTCGGACTTTGTAGGGGATTACATTTTCTCTAGGCATATGTATGTAATTTCCCATGTAGAGAGAGATCTGCCAGTTGCTTCCTCTGAAGCTTGTAGTCTTTTGCGCCCTCTGATGTCTGTCTGCAGTACTGGAAGTGTTCTTGCACCACTGTAAACCAGAGAGCTCCCTTATTTTGACCACTCCAGGGCATCCAAAGTATTTGGTTGCCCATTACCATTCAGAGTCAAATGAGACAGAAACCAACTTCTCAGGGAGGTCTGTGAAAAGTCAGAATGTTGGATGAATGTTCCATGCTTCTCTTTCCCTCCCATGGGAAAAGTCACAAGTTGGGCTTCTCCTCCTGATTGTGACCTGTGCCAGCTTGGGGGAGGACCTGAGATGGTTGAAATAGAACTCATCTTCCTCATTTTCATGTTGATGTTTTTGCCTTTGGGCTTATCTGAAGCTCTGTGTCTTTCCAACTGGTTTCTAGAGTTCTCATAAAGGCCTTGTGGATCATATATTGCTGTTAAGTTGGTGTTTCTGTGGAGGAACAAGTCTGAAGCTTCCTCTTCTACTATCTTGACGTCACTCCAGGTATTTAGGTTTTTATTCTAAGCGAACATGTTTACGATACAAGGATGAAAAGATCTGTTCTACCACTGTCAGCTAATGGTTCTGAAAGAATAGTGGCAAACTCTGTAGAAGAAATAATGTGACAGTAGTGAACCACTTTAAATGCAAACTAATGGCAGCCAGTGTAATCCACTAAAGTAATAAATGCTGCATTTATGAATTCTTTGCATTTTGATATAAATACCTATTTAACTAAATATAAATACTAACACACACACACACACACACACACACACACACAAGGAGGCAAATACCAGGCCTTTTTATCAAATAGTCTCAGTAGAGCATCTCTGATGTCTTATAATTCCTTATCGATGTCCTGACTCAGTTCCCGACGGTCTTTCTTTATCACAATACCAAGTTTTTATTATCTTGCTGATGCCTCTTACCCACCACAACCATTGCAGAACATTCTAGAGAGCCACACTTCCTGAAGTTAGATCGAAGATCAACATTATAACTTTGTATTAATGATTCAACAAGTTTTGTGACACTGACGTTATTATTAAACAGTCTCTTCAAAGTGGACTGTTGATAGGATCTACAGTTAAGTTTCTAACTCTTTCCCTACACTGGAGGATGAGGGAAGATTAGAATATGTTCTGAAGCCTTATTTCTGATCTGTGGGTCAGCAATTCCTTAGCTTTTTATCACCCTTTTTGGCTTTTCTTTTATCATCAACTTCACTCTATTCTCTTAATCCTACTTGTGCTCTATTAGATTCATTTTTTTAAATAAATTTTTAATTTAATTTTTTTATTTTTAATTTTAATTTGTAATTTAACATTAATTTTTAATTTATTTTTTTATTTTTTTAAATTTACATCCAAATTAGTTAGCATATAGTGCAACGGTGATTTCAGGAGTAGATTCCTTAGTGCCCCTTACCCATTTAGCTCATCCCCCCTCCCACAACCCCTCCAGTAACCCTCTGTTTGTTCTCCATATTTATGAGTCTCTTCTGTTTTGTCCCCCTCCCTGTTTTTATATTATTTTTGTTTCCCTTCCCTTACGTTCATCTGTTTTGTCTCTTAAAGTCCTCGTATGAGTGAAGTCATATGATTTTTGTCTTTCTCTAATTTCACTTAGCATCATATCTTCCAATTCCATCCACGTAGTTGCAAATGGAAAGATTTCATTCTTTTTCATTTCCAAGTAATACTTCATTGTGTATATATATATATATATGTACACACATATATATATATATATATACACACATATATATATATATATATACACACACATCTATATATATATGGCACATTTTCTTTATTGTCTATTAAATTCTTACACAAAGTTATATCTAATGTGTATATACAGTATAATTATATGCTCATAAGATATATTCATTTTCTACCTTCTATATATTTCCATAAAGTGTTTCTTAATATTTATATAATTTTAAAATCCCCAAAAATGTTACAGAGATCTCTTTTCTTTCTTTTTTTTTTAAAGTTGATTTATTTTGAGGGAAAGAGAGAGAATGCAAGCATGCGTGGAGGAGGAGCAGCGAGAGAGGAAGAGAGAGAATCCAAAGCAGGCTCCGTGCTGCCAGCACAGAGCCCAAACCAGGGTTCCATCTCATGAAACCATGAGGTCATGATCCGAGCGTAAACCAAGAGTCTGTCACTTAACCAACTGAACCACCCAAGCACCCTGGAGATATCTTTTCTATAATTCTTAACAAAATTTGGCCAGGACTTTTAATATTCAGACCAATGGCTTAGGTATGGCATGATGTTCATTTCTCTAGATATAGAGAGATTAAGCATTTTAAAATATGTTTGTAATAGACATGATTCTAAAATGACTCAAAAGAGTCCCATTTCTTGGTATATTTGACCTAAATAATCCCTGTGGTATGGATGAGAATTGGGAATGTGCTCAAATATGACTTACAACATTCTATTGGCAAAAAAGAAGTTTGTAGGTATAATTAAGGTTTGGGATTTTTGGTATAGATAATTACGGTCCTTAACTGACATTGAGTTAGGAAGGTTATCTGTCTGTGACTTAATTAGGTGGGAGCTCTCTAGAAAGAAGAGATTCAAAGTCAGAGATGGTCCTCCCCTGCCATGTGCTCTTCTAGAAGCACATAAACTGCCATGTTGTGAAAGCAGGGAGTCTTGAGACAAAAATCAGAGGGCACTCTCTGGAAGCTGAGAATGACCTCCAGGTGACAACCAGTAAGAAAGCAGGGACTTTCCTGCACGGAACTGAATTCTTTTAAACAAAACGAATAATGGAAGAGTACCCTGAGCTCCAGAACTGTAGCTCAGCTGATTTTTATTTTAGCTTATGAGAGTCTGAGCAGAGGAATCAGCCATACTGTACCTAGAATCCTGACCAATGGGACCTACACGATAATAAAGATTGTCTTCCATTGCTAAGTTTGTGATCATTAGTTATACAGCCAAGGACAACTATGGTAATTTTTTTTTTTTTTGGCTAACTAGATTTCATCTTCTATGTATTGCCAGGTAAATCCTTTACTTCTATTTTGATGAAGTACGTATCTCTTACAGGAGTTCTTTATGGATTTACAATATTAATCTTTTGCCTGTTTTATGTGATGTACATTATTTTTCTACTTGTTTATTTTAATAATGGTAACTTTATACAAATGTTTAATCATGTTGATATAATTAAGCAATTGATCTTTATATGATTTCTATTCTTTGACTTGGTTTGAAAAACTACCCCTTACAATCTCCCCAGATGAAAACATAGCCTTTGTGAGAGAATTTCAGAAGCATAATGTTTATCCACAAAACAAAACACTAAATAGCATTTATTGAGAGCAGACAATTTTCCAAAAAGGGAGACACTACTCTGGTACAAATCAAAATAGCAGTGGCCTTTGGAGGGTTAGTGACTAGGATAGGACACAAGGAGTGGGTGCTCTGTGTATACTCTAAGGCTCGATCCAGGGCTGGTTTCCCATGTGTTCGCACTGCAAAAATTTGGCACGCTGAACTCTGACAATTTGTGCACTTTTCTGCATGTTTGTTTTTAATAACAATAGTCTGCGCCTAAAAATAGTGATGTGATAAACATTTTCGTTGATGCTTTTGGTCAAGCTATGAAAGCATTTCTCCTTTTACTATATCTAACAGTTGAATTACTGTGTCATAGGGTTTGCATTTATCTTTGAATGATATTCACAAAGACTTTTCCAAAGTAGAAATATACACCCCCCAGCAGCAGTACATAAGTACTTCAGATATTCCACATTTTACAAATAGTGTCAATTATGTTGATTTTAGCTACTTGGAGAAGAGGTATATAGTAGTATCCCTTTGTGGTCTTAGTTATATTTCCCTAATGAAATATAAAATTGGGTACTTTCAATTTGGCATTCATGTATCTTGTTTTGTGAAATGCCATTTCATATCCTTGTTCTGTTCTATTGGATATTGTCATCATCGTCTTTATTGTTGATTTATAGAAGCTTTTTTTTATGAGGATGAGTCTTTGTCACATACATCCACCCTAAATTTGTATTTTTCACTCTCTTCATGGTAGCGTTTTTTTTAGTTACTTTTTAGTTTACATCCAAGTTAGTTAGCATAGAGTGCAACAATGATTTCAGGAGTAGAATCCAGTAGCTCATCCTCTACATATAACACCCCAGTGCTCATCCCAATGAGTGTCCTCCTTAATGCCCCTTGCCCATTTAGCCCATCCTCCCACACACAACCCCTCCAGCAACACTCAGTTTGCTCTCTATATTTACGAGTCTTTTGTGTTTTGTCCCCCTCCCTGCTTTTATATTGGTTTTGCTTCCCTTCCCTTACGTTCATCTGTTTTGTATCTTAAATTCCACATATGAGTGAGGCCATAAGATATTTGTCTTTCTCTGACTGACTAATTTCACTTAGCATGATATACTCTAGTTCCATCCGTGTTGCCACAAATGGCAAGATATTATTTTTTTGATTACCGAGTAGCATTCCATTGTATATATATATACCAAATCTTCTTTATCCATTCATCTGTAGATGGACATTTGGGCTCTTTCCATACTTTGGCTATTATTGATAGTGCTGCTATAAACATTGGGTTTCATGTGCCCCTTCGAAACAGCACACCTGGTATCCCTTTTATAAACACCTAGTAGGGCAATTGCCAGATCACAGGGTAGTCCTAGTTTTAATTTTTTGAGGAACCTCCATACTGTTTTCCACAGTGGATGCACCAGTTTGCATTCCCAGCTTCATGGTGACTTTTGATGAATAGTGGTTCTTACTTTAGTCCAATGAATAATTATTTTTCTATTTATTTGTCCTTTTGTGCCTTATGTCATATGTTCATCTCACTTCGAATAGTGCCATATTGTTACTGTTTCACATGGGCTTTGAAAGAAAGCATAATAGTGTTGTGTCTAAGAGGAAGGCTCAGGGATTTTGACCATCTGGGGCTGAATCCTACTTTTACTACCTGCCAGCTTTATCACTTTGGGGGAGTTTTTTAAGCTATCAACATTTGACTTTTTTTTTTTAATCTTAAAGATGTCCAACATATCTCAAAGAAAAGTTATAAAAATTAATCCCGTGAAAGACATAAAACATTATTTGGCATATAGAAAGACTACGTAATAAATATAAGCTGTTATGTATAATTTGAATTAATTTTTTGTCTGCAGAATAATACATAAAAACTTACGAACATTGGTACTCGTTGTGAAGAAAAAGTAAATCTGACTTTCTGACCTAATTTTTAACAGTCATATTATGTTAAAACTCTTGCTTATTAAAGAATGTGGAGATAATGACTAAGAAAAAATAACTGTATTCATCGGGCCACTTAGCTGCAGGCAATACAAACTGACTTTGGATAATATAAGCAGACACGGAATTCATGAAAGAATTTGAATAAGTTTATGTTATTGACGGTATAGCTGAAAACTCTTGTAAAGAACAACACTGTCAGAAATGACAGCGAACACTATCCTGAAGAATGTTCTGGTGAGGGTTCCACTGTCATTAGTCCTATCTCTGATACAAGATGTGCGTCTCGTTCACAGTCAGTGCATTCGAGAAATGAGTCTTGCGTCATCTATTATTTCTGGAGAAGACATATTTTTCCACAGGACCTACTTCTTTGGATTACTTACTCCCAATATCTTTCATCATCCTTTTCTTTTTCTTCTCACTTCTTTGGTGTGATAAAGCCAGCTGGCATATTGTGAGCTACCCTACAGAGAATCCCATGTGACAGGGAAATGAAGACAGTTTCTGCACAACAACCGGTGAGGATCTACGTTCTCCGTCTAATAAACTGTGAGGAACTGAATCCTGAGTGAGCTTAGAAATGAATCTCGCCCCAGGTAAACCTTGAGATGACTGAAGCCCCACCCGACAATGTCTTTTTAAGCCTCTAAAATTTGTGTTAAGGGGCCCTGGATGTCTCAGTCAGTGAAGCCTCCAACTTTGCCTCAGGTCATGATCTCACAGTTCCTGAATTCCAGGCCCTTGTCAGGCTCTGTGTTGACAGCTCAGAGCCTGGAGCCTGCTTCGGATTCTGTGTCTCCCTCCCCCTCTGCCCCTTCCCCACTCATGCTCTGTCCTTCTCTGTCTCTCAAAAATGAATAAACATTAAAAAAAAATTAAATATTTTAAAAAAATTGTTAATACATTACATTTTTGTTACATTTTTATACAACAATAGATTACTAGTACAATGTCAGTATTTTACATGTAATTTTCTGATCATGAGTATGAAACTTATTAGAAAATTTAAAAAACTCAAGTTTTTAAATATATATATTTTATTGTTTATTTATTTTGGGGAGAGAGAGAGAGACAGACTGCAAGCAGGGGAGGGACAGAGAGAAAGGGAGATACAGAATCTAAAGCAGGCTCCAGGCTCCAAGCTGTCAGCACAGAACCCGATGGGGGGCTCAAACCTGAGAACCATATCATGACCTGGGCTGAAGTCAGACTCTTAATCGACTGAGCCACTCAGGCACCCCAATAAAACCCAATTTTTAACCAGAACCAAATTAACCAGGATACTAGGAGAAGTGGATTGATTTTTTTTTTCCCCAGAACTTTATAGTGTCTCTTAATAAAACTATACTGAGAAAAATAAACAACATCAGGATACAGATTCTTGTATTCGTGTTAAAATTTCTGTATCAATGCACATAAACACTAAAGTTAGGTATAACAAAGATAAATCATGGATCTAGAGAGTCCCGTATACTAACTAAAGAGTAAGCTTATGGCAAGGGAGCCACATGTTTCTTGGGTAATGTTAACAAATGTGTACTGAACGAATGATTCATTTCTTCGAGAGTAATATTATTTTTTTTTCTTTTTAAATGCAGAAAAGAGATAAATGCATTATAAAATGATGGTAGAATTTATAAATCAAATAATTTTATTTTCATTTTTGTTTAATAAAATTTCATCTTTTCCTAACTATTCTAATTAATGCTACCAAAACCTAGTTAATCCAGACAAAATGATTTGCTTGTTGCAGTTGATCCATAAAAAATCCTAACTCCAAATTTTGTTGTTGTTTCAATTAGCACATTATTTTTATATTAGCATTTGAAAGAAGTAAGCCTCGCCAAAGGGAAATTCAAAAAGTTACCAAAATGGCTACGATGCTTGAAAGGGCCTCAACCATCATTGAATTATATCATTTTTAAATTACTTTCTTTTAAGATAAAAAAAAAACAACATCACTTTAGACAAGAGACAGAGAAAGTAAAGGCAATGACTATAAAGTGACACTTTCTACAGCTAGTACTAAAAAGCAAAAATGGCATTTATGAAATTTTAGAGCTGAATTTTCAACTCTCAGAAATAATCAAATTCAAAGGAATATCACTCAAAGCAATGCTAACAGTGCTTACTGATATTCAGGATAAGCTGACATCAATTCTGTTAAGACATGGCTTATTAAGAAAAAAAAAAGCTATTGATTAATATTAAAGTGTTTTTAACCTTGCCAACACAAATCAGAAAATATTTCTCCAGTGCACTTATTCTGTTGAGCAGTTTAGCTATTTCAAGTTGACGATTTTTTGTGTCTTTCTGATAAAATAAATAATAACCGAGCAATACCTCGGAAAACCAACGTCTCAATAAAACAATGCATTTTAGACTGCTAGAGCCAAAATCTAGTACTTTTTGCATAATAACCACTTAAAATGTGTCCTATTCAATATGCTTCTTAGGTTTAATATTGAGATACTCAAATTTGTTATTAACATGGAATGCAGAAGTTTAGAAGGGTGTATATTGGTGTAATAACTGCAAGTAACTCATTTACTATTAAAAAGTTCCTCATTTATAGGCTTTTGTTTAACAGATGCTGAGGTAGAAAGAGGCATAAAATATGGTTCCTAAATTTAAAGATCTTGCTGGAACACCATACACTTCAGCACTGTAACCAGCCTCCAACATGGCGTATTCTCTCAACTTTGGAATCCATGCCTTTGTATAATTCCTTCCCACACTGACTACCTATGGATACGCTACCAAGAAATGTGACAAAGCTAGGTTATTAAAGATATTATAACCTTCACTTTGCTCTTTGGGATCACTCGCTCTAGGAGAAATCAGCTGCCATGTTGTGAATCCACAAAAGAAACCCTATAAGGAGATTTACATGGCAATGGACTGAAGCCTCTTGGCCACGTCCAGTAAGAAACGGAGGCTTCCTACTCACAACCACAGTTGAACCTTAAAAGAAGTTCCTCTAGCCAAAGTTAAGCCTTCAGATGTCTGTGGTTCCAGCTGGCATCTTAGCTTCTATCTCATGACAGACTCCTCGCCCAGAACTAGCCATTAGTCTGCTCTTGAATTCCTGACACACAGAAAACATGTGATATAGTTGGATTCAACCTTCAAATAACTAATACACACAGAACAGCATATATAAAAAAAGGTACACTAGCATTCAGGTACTAACACAAATGTGTTTGGCGTGTATACGCCTGTGAATACGTGGGGTGGGGGGAGGGAAAGAGATATATGCATATTCAAAACAACATCAGGAGACACATATCAGGAAAATGTATGATGTGAGCACATCTTACTTCCCAAGGAGAAAGTACATTGTGTGATATCGGATTTTCAAAGAAATAATGGATACAATAAATTCCTCTCACATACTCCATCTTGCCAAAGACTGTTAAACATGGATTCTTGCCCACTGATGCGCAGCAGGATAAAAATTAGAAGATGTTTAACCAGGTGTCTCCAGGGCTGTCCACCATTGCTGTCAACCAAAATGTTCCAAACGGCTCCTCTCAGACTGTTTGCATTAATGAATAGATGATGTCTAAAACCATATGGGATTCTGTACTTGCCTTAATTAAAATTAATTGCCCCATGAAAGATTAATGCTTAGTCTGAATTTTTTATAGTTCCTATATTACTGAGATACCAAACAATGGAACTCATCTACAATTTTGCATTACTCTTTCAATCCCCATTTAAAAAGTAATTAATTACTGCATCTGTTTTCTTTTACTAAATATGACTAATTTCTCATTTTTAGGCATTAAATATTTATTGCAGAAATTCACCTGAAGAAATTTCCACCACCTTTAGTAATTTAAATTTTATTTGGAACCATGAATAATAACTCTGATACTACAGATGACCCTAGAATGGAATGACCCTAGAATGGAACGATCTGTCAGTAAAAGGCATATTACATTCTTCAATCAATTTTAGATAAATAAAAATGTATGTTAAAATACATGTCATTATCTCTATAAAAACAATGCTTTTCAAAAATATTTAAGTATCTTCTTATATATAACCTTGGAAAAGTATCATTTCTGTTTTCCTTGTAAAATAGTGACTTTCTAAAAACATTTACTATGATACTCAAAGGATTATACCTTCCAAATTAGTAAGTTAGTCAAAAAGTTCTCACTCTGAGAAAGGTACCATAGCAATCATCTTTTCTTACAAAGGAGTTTCATGATAGAGCCTGGACTGGGTTTATTTCTCTCGAGAGACATGGCCTCCTTATCATGAAGCTATAGTGGCCATTAACACTTATAAACACTAATTGGTTCTAGGAGTTAAATTTTTGGCCAATTAGTGGTAAATGTCTTCCAATATATTTTAGGCAAATTGTATTATTTAAGTAAACTAGCATATATACTACTTTGGTTCATTAGTTCAGTGCTCTCAAACTCAGTCACCCAATTTAGATTATAGCTCATTTACAAGAAAGCTAATGAGAGCAAAATTTGAGTCTTTATTTGAGTGTGTTAACTTTGTACACAAACTTGGCCCCCATGGCCCTTTTTTATTAATGCGTACCAATGTTCATGAGCAAAATGGATATCAGAGAAAAGACAAAATATAACCCATAATTTCTTAATAGAAACCCACATATCATGCTTTAAAGATGGGTCAGTAACTTAAGAAATAATTGACACAGTTTCTAATGTATCTTCTGTTTCTTTTAATTTTTATTAAAGTAATAAATAGCATTGTTTAGAAAATAAAGTACTCAACTGACAAAAATAAAATAGTATTACATGGTTTATAATTATAAAAATTAGCATCTGTCCCCATCATTACTGTCCCATGCTTTAGAAGTATGCACTTTTAAGGCATTTAGCCAATTTGTCTTAGTATTTACCTCCATGTTTCTAAATGATTTGTTTCTATTCCAAGCTTACTCAAATTAAGATATTTCTATATAAGAAAATACTTTAAGTCTCCTATACTTTACCACAGAACCATTACAGATTTACATAAAAATGCCCTCCCTTTAATCCCATCAAGAACTTTACATGTAAAACTTAAATCAATAATCAGTGTTGACATTATTATGATGATTATTAACTATTATTCACTGTGGCAGGCAGAATAGATTATAAAGATGTTTCCCCAAGATTCCTGTCCTTTGGTTATTCATTCAAACACTAATCTTGCTACTGCTGTGAAATGATGTGGTACACAAAATTAAGGTTGCTAATCAGCTGATCTTAAAGTAGGAAGATTTTGCTGGATTATCTGCGTAGCCACATATAATTGCATGAGCCCTTAAAACCAGAAGAACAAGGCTGAAGACTCAGTCACAGTGATGTGGCAGAAAAGAAGGCACGAGAAGTGAGGAAAAAGTAAAGGACAGAGATATTTGGAGTGTAGGAAGGACTCAACCCACCAAGGCTGGCTTTGAGCATAGAGTATTAGGATGCAAGTGGCCTGTGGAAACAGAATGGACATGGCCAAAAGCCAGTAAGAAATCATGACCTCGTACAAGCAGTATAGAACTGGATTCGACCAACAATCTGAATGAACTTGGAAACAGATTCTCCCCCACATCCCCCAGATTAAGGGTTCAAACAAGCCAACTGAGATCGTACATTTCTATCTACATTTCTATCTACAAAACTGTTAGATAATAAATGGGTGTTGTTTTGAACTGGTAAGTTTGTGGTGATTTGTTACAACAGAGACAACAGAGACCTCATATGTTCACAATTTAGATACATAATACAGTATGATCACTTTTCATTACTAAACCATCTGAACCTCCTTTTGTCCTTCCATTTTTGTGGAGAGCATCTTTCAATAGCTTTCTGAGAGAGAGTAACCTTGAAAGATTCTTATTTTTGAAACTGTTTATCTGAGAATAATTTTGATTAACCCTTCATAATAAGTTGACTGAGGATTTGTCTGGATATAGAATTCTGGCTTGGAAATACTTTCTTTTTTTTTTTTTTTTTTTTTTTTTTTTTTAAGGATTGTGAAAAACAGTGTCCAGCCTTATTGAAAAGTTCGATGTGATTTTGATGCTGGCTCCTTTGTATGAAACCTTTTGTTCTCTCTCTCCAGAAGCTTTTTGTGCCTTAAAAAGCCATTCTTTTTATTCCTTAGGTTTGAAAATTTCCTAAACTGTGCCATACTGAATTTACTTTTCCCATTTAGTATGATTACTTTTTGGTTAACCTTTTTCATTATGAAAATGTGTGTTTATCCATTCTGGAAAAAATTTGAATTATTTCTTTTATACTTTTATTTCTTCATTTTCCTGTTCTCTTTTTCAGTTAATGAGGAATTGGATAGTCTAGTTTAATACATTAAAATATTTAAAATATTTTCCATCCTATTGTGTACATTTAGCTTTTGTTTTGTTTTCTTGGAGATTTTTCTCAAACTCATCTTTAAAACATTCCTTGACCATTTGTGTTTTTGCTATTATATTTTTAATCCTCAGAAGTTTCTACTGATGCACAGTTCTAAGATTTCTTATTTTCTGAATAAATAAAACCTGTTGTTGCTTCATGTTGGGAATATATTCTTTTATATTTCTTTTTATTATGTTTATTTATTTTTGAGAGAGAGAGAGAGAGAGAGAGAGAGAGAGAGAGAACTCACATGCACATGAGTGGACGAGGGGCAGATAGATAGACAGGCGGAGAATCCCAAGCAGGCTCCACACTGTCAGCACAGAGCCTGAGGTAGGGCTCCAACTCACAATTTGTGAGATCATGACCTGAGCCTATATCAAAAGTCAGATGATCAACCAACTGGGCCGCCAAGGTGCTCCTATTCTCTCATATTTCTAAAGACATGTTATAATTTCTCATACTGAATTTTTCTTTTGTTCTCTTTGGTTTTTCCTTCCTGTGTCTGTGTCTACAATTGTAGTATAATTTTCTATAGAAATAATGGGAAGTATGTCAGTCTTTTCTTTTTCTTTTTTCTTTTTTTTTTTTTTTGCTTCATGGTTGGAAATATATAGCTGGAATATATCCTTAGGTAATCATTTTTATAGAAAAAAGATAAATTTTGATAAAATCTATTTGTCTAATTTATATTTTAAAATGGAAAATACATGATGTTATTATAATTGAGTGTCTTTCATTATCAAATAATTTACTGACATGGGAAAACTTTAATTCTTAATAAACTGTAATAAAAATAAAATCCCCCCCATGTCTCATAATTAGGGGGTCTACACTGGTTATAATTTCCATACATTTGATTCTGTTTCCCTTCCATTGCCCACACGCTTCCAGTTTTGACACCATTGGTAGCATTTGAATTGTATTACCTCTGGCTCTGTTTGTTACCATGCCTAGCAAGTCACTTCAGTGGGCAGCATCAGGATTCTTGGAGGTCACCTCTCTACTATGGCAGCTAGCAGTAATTTAACACAAATATTATTATGAACCACATACCTGCAATCTCTCTAAACTTACATTAAATGTATTCGCAAATCATTTTCTCTATATTTAGATTCAAGGAATACCTGCAGACCCTTAATGCCATCTAACAGGAGAGAAACTGGGATGAAAGTGAAGTCAAAGTGAAAAAAGACAATAGTCTTACTTGATTGCAAGCAATATATTTAATATTGAAAATCCTGCCAAAAGATATGTTCGTGTGAACACACTGCTGGGTCCCTCCCAAGGCCTTGGAAAGAGGCCATGCAAGTGAGGAGCCCTTAAGATTAAGCTTTATATGCTTCATGACAAATTTACTTCTGCAACAAATTTGCTTTGGGTACCCATCCAGGAAACTGATTGGAAGTATAGATTTTACCCTCGAAAGCCTATGCAATAGATCAGGATTGTGCATTAAATAAATCAACTTCAAGTCAACCTTGTACCTAAATCTGAGAATTCACTCTGCTATGCAGCCCTGATTAGATTCAGCTGCATTTTCCAACATAGCCTATCAGAGGTTAAGCAATGAGGTAAAGTTTCAACATTATAAAGATGTTTTAGACTTGAAGATTAACTTACTCTCATTGTGGGATATACAGAAAAAATAAAATAAAATTCACAAATTAGATCCTGTTGCAAATTAAAGCCCAAATAAATAAATGCCTCTAAAATGAAAGCCTAAATCATATTACCTCATGCTTAAGAACTGAATTTCAATGAATTAAGGAAAGTAGCTATCTGTCCCAACTTCTATTTTACAGAATCTCATTTAGAATGATCTTCAACCCTCAGGTAGAAATAGGCTTTCTCTAGGATGTGCAACTTCAACTCTTTCCACTGAAAAGGACACAGTTAATTCAAGGAAGCCGATGTCCTGTTAAATCAAGACATGGTCTGTCACAAACTTTACTTTTAAATAGTAGAAACAGTTAATCGTTTACATGATGCTGTTAAGCACTGGCCTTAATACGATCCATTTGGAAAACAAATAAATTCCTTGCTCTTACAGTAGTTATTCAAAGTAGAATTATATAGTCAGAACTCAGTTCTTAACAGTTGATAAAATGTGAAGGAATGATTCAGTCATATCTGAGTGTAGGGAGGCAGATGGAAAAAAAATGTAGGTTGCAGCTTCGGCAGATATCAAGAAATGTATGTCAGTTGCCTACAACCCATGACTTTAAATTTTAACCTAGTTGTGGAACTTTCTCACTGAGAGATTAAGGGCATTTTATATTTACCATATCATTCTGGGAAGGTGTGGAATGGAGTAGAGTAACTACATAGAAAAACAGTTTCAATGTCAGGTGATATTTGCATTGTTGGTACATTTCTGCAAAGTTTAGAATGTGTTGCTGGTTGAAAGTACAGTCCCCAGGTGTTATTACAGGGCCAGTCTTTCCCAAACAGCCGATCCAAAACTCATGGTCTACTTGTCCTATGAGATCCCTATTTTTAGCACCACTGTGCTGTTTTGTTAGAATGGTCTAATAAGATAGCATCCACACTCTAGTCTGAGAAAACATTTTCACTATGGTGCCACAGTGGCTATTTCTATTACCTTTTCCCATAGAATGGTTTGGGCTGATGAAATCTGCCTATTGGGAAAAATAATTAATTTTCAGAAGCTGATATAGGGCTTATCACCAGGCTTAACAATAATAACCTACACTGCTTTGTAGCACACATGAAAATCAGCAGCTTTGCAATGAAAAAAAAATAACAAATATAGTTCTGTACATCAATACTTGAAAGTCCCTACTCTTGCTTGAGTCTAGCCCCAAATACCAGGGAAGAATGCAATTTCTCCTTCTCAAGAAAATGGGGAGAAAAATACTTTCATTGACAATTTCTTTTTCCAACTTATCGCTCATTAAAGCCACCTCTCCTATCGTGGAGAGACGTGAGAAAAAGGGAACAGAAAAGCAAAGTGTTATTTTAATGAAACTCTCCACTAGGAAGGAAGTATAAGGAAAGGTGAAGAAAAAAAAACAGTGCTTCTGTAAATTGCCCTCTAATGCCTAATAATATATTCATATTTAAGAAAGTATCTAAAAGTTGAATGAGGGATGCCTGAATGGCTCAGTCAGTTAAGCATCTGACTCTTGGTTTCAGCTTAGGTCATGATCTCACTGTTTGTGGGATAGAGCCCTGCATCAGGCTGCACAGATCACCTGATTTTTTTTAATCATTTATCTTAAGTCAATTCATTGCTCCAGAATATATTCTTTAGTTTCCTATCATAGACATAATATTGTATATCATTGTTCCAGAATATGAGAAGGGGGGAAAGTATGGGGGATCCCATTATTTGGAAGACAATCCTATGTTTCAGTTTCATGCATTAATGTCACTCTTGGTAATGCCAGATATCCCCATGTCTGAAATATCTCCAGTTTAAATTAGCCAAAGATCAATTTCTCCCTTACCTTGTCAGAAGAGGGATAGGAATTTCACATCATGAGAAGAGAAAAATGTTTTGAAGGTTTAATTAAATTGTACACTTTCAGTCAACCCTACTCTTCAGTCTCCCTGAATCCAACTCTTGCACCTTGAGAGGCAATGATCCCCCCAAATCTGGAGGCTTTTGAGACTTCTTGTTGCATTGAAATTGATCATTTCATGCTCTGTTCCTCGACTAGTACACATCTGTCTCCTTTCCAAGTTTTAGCTTTGCTGACATTGCTCATCTAGTACACCTCTATAACATTCTTCTATTCTTTTTGGATTTATAGTTTTGTTTTTATCATATTACCTTAGTTCTGAAATTAGGGGTGGGTGGGGCAGAGAAAAGTGGACACTTCCATTTAAGCTATTATGGATATCATGCCCTGGATTGTGTCTTCCCCAAATCCAGTTCAAAGCCCTAACCCCAATGTGACTGTATTTGGAGATATAACCTTTAAACAGAAATTAAGGTAAATGAGTTCATAAGTGCGAGGTCCTAATCCAATAGGACTACCATTCTTATAAAAGGAGGAAGAGACAGAGAAAAGGTCATGTGGAAACACCCAAAGAAGATGGCTGCCTGCAAACCAAAGGGCAAGATCTTACCAGAAACCAGTGCTGCTGGCACTTTGACCTTGTATTTGCAGCCTATACAACTGAGAAAATAAATTTGCGTGGTGCAAGCTACCCAGTCTGTGATATTTTGTTAGGGCAACCTTAGCAGACAATTGCAATTGGTCATTGACATCACTGTATACTTCTTAACAAATTGGATGTCTCACAATTGTGACAGACAAATCCTTCTGTCTTCATAATTGGTGACTTCTTCCATCCTATTCAGGATATCATAACTAGAGATACTAAAAAGATTTATAAAGAACTTTCTGGATTTTGTCAACATTCATCATTTCCTTACACATATTTTTCAAGTCTGCATGGTGTTCTGTGGCTTTAGTACTTCCCTATGGATCTTTGATAAAGCAGACTTGTCACTTGTGGGTCAAGTTTGCAAAGTGCCTCACGCAGACATCCTTCTTAGACATCTTGCTACATTCTAGAGGCCCAGTAAAGTAATGGGTTAGGGCTCCCCTCCTGGAATCATCGGGACCCTAATCTTGCGCTCAAGATGCTAACCCTTTTCTTTTAACATCTTACTTCTACTTCCCTCCCTCAAAGTCATTCACCACCTCTTTATGTCTCCTCATGCCTGTTGGGATACAAGGAAAGTGACTAGGCTGAAGGGTGCAAACCCAAAGTGTATGTTTTGGATCTCTTCTGCAGATTGTGTCTGTATTTTATTTTGACCATCTCGGTGTCATATCAATTGAAACAACTTTTAAATGTCTAGATTTTTGTACTCTTTTGAGGAATTTGTAGATCCAGTAACATAGAACTAGTAAAATCTCTCCTGGAGATAAATATTTACTGCCATATTTACGTTTATGTGAGCTACAAGCATATTCTTTATAGAGAATGAATGTGTGTACATTTGCACTCAATCTGCATGGGTCCTGTCATTTCCTCTATCATTCTTTTTTTTTTTAATTTTTTTTATAACGTTTATTTATTTTTGAGAGAGAGAGAGACAGAGCATGAACGGGGGAGGGTCAGAGAGAGAGGGAGGCAGAGAATCGGAAGCAGGCTCCAGGCTCTGAGCCATCAGCCCAGAGCCCGACGCGGGGCTCGAACCCACGGACCGTGAGATCGTGACCTGAGCTGAAGTCAGACGCTTAACTGACTGAGCCACCCAGGCGCCCCTCTATCATTCTTATATACCACTGAGTTTATCAAGTAAGTTTAAAAAAAAAAGAGAGAGAGACAGAGAGACAGAGAGAGAAAGAAGTAGCAGGGCTATCACAGAATGGTGCATATTGGGCACCAAATGACTCTAAGCCATGTAACACACAGAGATTACCAAGCGTATGGATGACACAGTGCAGGTTTGTGTACTGGACAGCTAATGAGACTATATGCAGAAATCCTTAGGCCTGTTCCTTCTGTCACAATCCACTTTTGAAACACAGATATTCTTTTTTGTTGTTGTTGTTAATGTTTATGCATTTATTTTGAGAGAGAGAGAACGTGAGTGGGAGAGAGGGGGAGAGAGCATCCCAAGCAGGCTCCATGCTGTCAGTGCCGAGCCGGACCTGGGACTCAATCTCACAACCTTGAGATCACGGCCTGTACTGAAATCAATAGTCTGGAACTTACCCGAGGGAGTCAACCAGGAGCCCCTGAAACATACATATTCTCAAGGTAAAGGGACACAACTACTTCAGAATGGAGAGGGAGAATGGACGAGGACAACACAACACAAGTTAATATCTCAATAAATTGTCCTGTCACAGTGGTATTTTAGGAATAATGCAATTAACATACCATCTGAGAGAATAAAATACTTAAATGTTGCAAAAGACGAAAACTATCCAGAAAATTATATGAATCAGTTATGGAATTAGCTAGACAGAGAAACAGTCTAAAGTAAAACATCCAAAAAAATAAAAATTATGATAGCCAAGGCAGTAAAGAGTATAGGACTGAGGTAGGTCAGAGTTAATGTTCCTTGGATGCCTCGAACATAGTTGTTAAAAATGGAATTAAACTGGGTTGCCTGGGTGGCTCAGTCGGTTAGGTGTCCCACTTTGGCTTAGGTCATGATCTTGCACTTGGTGAGTTCCAGCCCCGTGTCAGGCTCTGTGCTGAGAGCTCAGAGACTGGAGCCTACTTAGGATTCTGTGTCTCCTTCTCTCTCCATCCCTCCCCCGCTCATGCTCTGTTTCTCCCTGTCTCTTAAAAATAAATAAACATTAAAAAAAATTAAAAATGGAATTAAACTAAGTGATTATTAAGAACTCATTTTATGTTTAGATTCCTTGATTATAGTAAGCATTACAAACTCTTTCAATTCCTAACTCCCAAAGACTGTAATATTGACTAGCAAATGCTCTTTTATGGTTGTTTTTAAAAGAAGCTTTCAGCAAAATGATGTTTGTGCTCAGAGCAATCTTATACTGACTTACTTTACTTGTATTATTCTCATTTGTGATGGGAGAGTCTTTGGTTTGATTTTTTTTCCCCCTTTTCTGGAAGCCACTGAAGACTTAATTTCCCTTTAAGCAGTAGAGTAATAACACAGTCTCCTTCACCCCACAGCTTGAACAGATTGAGAGTTTTAATGGGGAAAACATTCATTGCAGGTAGGGGAAGCCCAGGAGGCTCCAGGAAAGGAGCCCTAAATTTAGTAAGGAAGAGAGATATAACAGCAGTATGGGTTCCACTGTTTAATTTCAAGGGAAAATCCATTCTTTCTACATTCACAGTTCTCCTTCTCATGTTTTATTTTCAATTGGGTTTCCATTTCCCTGAACCCTTATCCATTCAGTACTCCGGGGGCCAAGAACAGACAACCACTTTTGCTGCCCTCCCCCCATCTAAACCTCTCTTCCTCAGATTATTTATTTGTCTTCTTTTTCCTCTACAGATTCTAAATACATTTTTTGAGGTCGTTTCATTTCTAAGACTTCAGAAGTAAACTAAAATAATTGTCCAACATCTTCAGGTGGCCATTAACACATTTTGACACTGTATTTGATGGGCAAAAAGGGAAAAAAAATTAAAAAAAATAAACTACAAACCTAAGGTCAACCAAGATAAAACGTTGGCATGAAAAGACATATCATCAGATGCCAATAATGTCTCTGTATGTTCTCGTGGAACCAAGTAGAGAAATAACAGAAGCTCTAGCAGAGAATCTGTTCAGGAACCATGAGTTCAGGGGAGCATTGAACTGAAGTGGGACAGAATATATTACCCTGAAACATATCTATTTGGTGTAAGGATTATTTCAGAGAAAATCAGAAACAAGAAAATCTCTGAAAATCCAGTAGAAATTACCCTTTTGTAAGAGAAATTTACATTTATATATATATAAAATAAAATCTCCATTTGTAAGCATGGCTCTTTCTGTCCCAGAAAGAGGAAGGTGTTTAAATCTCTAGAAACTCTTATTGGAGAAGTTACAGACTTAAATCCACCTAATAACCATACCCTCGCTTCTGTGCTTTGCTTGGTAGTTTTCATAATTGGCCTCTTCCTTCTCGAACAGTTACTTTTAGTTAGAGATGGTATTTAAAGGGGTGGTTTGGGCCATTTCCAGAAATTGCTTTGTTTCCTTGGATTCTTTCATGTATACAGGAGGTATACATGTTATTAAACTTCTGTTTTATTTTCTTCTGTTAATCTGTCTTTTATTACAAGATAATCTCCACCAAGAACCCAGAAAAGTAAAGGGAAAATTGTTTTTCTCCCCCATAGAACTCACAGCTTATCTTTCTAGAATCCAAATAAAAGTCTAGTTAGCAATATGTTTTTTGCTACAAATGCTAGATTTCTCATGAATAAAGAGAATATTTTATTTTAAAAAATAATGAAATGATATTGATATTGAGTTGATATTTATGAACTTTAATCTTTAATTTCAAATACAGTATTATTTTACAGCATTCTTTAAGAATGCTCACTGGTTATCAATTTAATAGAAAAGTATGAATTCGAGAAAAAATATCTGTTACATTTTAGTAACCATATTCAGACCTTATTTTCCACAGAAAATTTAATAAGATGCTGTGCCCTTTATACTGAGGGTGATTAATCAATTTTGTTTTGTTTTCTTTATTTTCTGTAGCTTAAATGCTGCTGCTTTTAAAAAATAATCTTTAGGGGCGCCTGGGTGGCTCAGTCGGTTGAGCCTCTGACTTCGGCTCAGGTCACAATCTCATGGTTGTGAGTTCAAGCCCCGTGTCAGGCTCCGTGCTAATAGCAGAGAGCCTGGAGCCTGCTTCGAATTCTGTGTGTCCCTCTCTCTCTCTGCTCCTCCCCCCGCTCATGCTCTGTCTCTCTCTCTCCTTCAAAAAAAAAAATAATAAAATAATTAAAAAAATAAATAAGAATCTTTACCTTATTTCTCCAATCTAAACTCATTGTTTCTCCCTGCTTTCTTCTTTTTTTTTTTTTCTTGTCCTATGTAATTGCTGTTTTCCTCATGACAGGTTATGATTCCCACTTCTTCCAGGAAGTCCATGGATATCAGTGCTCACTCGAATCAGTGCATTTCACTCTTTATTATCATACTATTTATGTCCTGTAGCACTTGGCAAAGGCATGCTATTGTATAAAGTCCCAGAAGACAAGTCTTGCTACATGGGTTGAAATTCAGTCCTTCCATTTAAAATTTTTGAAGTTACGGTTTTTGATCTCTAAAAATAATTGAAAAATTCTTAAATTTTTATATATTGATGTGCAAAAATGTGAGGTGTGTATGACTTGTTTTAAAAAAAAAATACTGTAGACTCAGGGCACTTGAGTGCTTCAGTTGGTTAAGAATCTGCCTCATGGTTTGTCTGAGGTCATGATCTCACGGTTTAGGAGTTCAAGCCCTGCATTGAGTTCTGTGCTGACACTGCAGAGCCTGCTCGGGATTTTGTCTCTCTGCCCCTCCCCTGCTCTCTCTTTCTTTCAAAAATAAACATTCAAAAAAATACTGTAGACTATGTGAGGATAGGTACTAAATTCCCTGAAATCCTTTTTAGCACTGGGCTTAAATTTTTGAACAATATAGGTGCTCACTAGATACATATTGTTTGGTTGAATCTTATATGGAATTGTGCAAAAGTCATTCTTGGTTTTGTTTTTAATACATGCAATAAATAGTACATGCTCATAGCCATCATATAAAGCCATATATCATGCTATTTTACCTTCTAGACTTCCTTCAAAAAGAGGTTACCGCTGTAAAAATAGGGAGAGACATTTATGAAAGTTGTGTGTGTGTGTGTGCGCATGTGTGTGTGTGTGTGTGTGTGTGTGTGTGCTTTCCATAAAGTAACAATTTTTTTGTTTGTTCTTTATCTTGGAAATGTGAAAAAAGATCATTTGAAGTGGGGAAATCTGTTTTCAAGGCCAAACGAAATATTTAGTTGAAATATTTTTGCACACTTGTCTGTGAAATTCATAAATGGTGCTACAAATTCATACATGCTGCTCTAAAAATACTAACCCTAATTATTGTATACAATATAGTTTTTTTTTTCAAAAAAGTTTTATTTGGTTAAAATACACATAACAACATTTGCCATCATAGCCACTTTTAAATGTGTAATTCACTTTTAAATGTTATTAAATATGTTCATAATGTCATGCAATCATCACCACCGTCCATTTTCATAACTCTTTTCATCTTATAAAACGCAAAATGTACTAAATAATACCTCTCTATTTTCTCCTCCACCCACCTCCTAGAAACCACTACTCCACTTTCTGACTCTACGATCTACTGTAAGACCCTCCTATAAGTGAAATTATACATTTGGTATTTTATTTTATTTATTTACCTTTTTTGAGAGACAGTAAGCAAGAGGGTACAAGCAGGGGAGGGGCAGAGCGTGAGGGAGAGAAAGAACCTCAAGCAGTCTCCACACCCAACATGGAGCCTATCTTGGGGCTCAAGCTCATGACCCCAATAGCACAACCTGACCTGAAATCAAGAATTGATCACTTAGGGTGTCTGGGTGGCTCAGTCGGTTAAGCGTCTGACTTCAGCTCAGGCCATGATCTCACAGTTCATGAGTTCGAGCCCCGTGTCCAACTCTGTGCTGACAGCTCAGAGTCTGGAGCCTACTTCAGAATCCGTGCCTCCCTCTCTTTCTGCCCCGCCCTTGCTTGCACTCTACCTCCCTCTTAAAAAGAAACACTTAAAAAAACAGTTTGTCTCTTAACCAACTGAGCCACCCAGGAACCCCACATTTGTCTTTTTACGACTGGACTATTTCACTTAGGATAATGTCCTCAAAGTTTATCCATGCATATGTATCCATGTCATAGCATATTACAGACTCTCCTCCTTTCCAAAGCTGATTGATATTCCATTTTATGTGGTACAGAATTTAGCTTATCTATTCATCCACTGACAGAAGCTTGTACTATGGGTATGTTTTAGCTATATAATAATACTGCTGTGAATGTGGGCATACAAATATCTCTTCAAGGCTTTGCTTTCAAATATTTTGCATATATACCCAGAAGAGGGATTGCTGGATCCTATGGTAATTCTAGTGTTTTAAGTTTATTGTTATTAATTTTGAGAGAGAAAGAGAACATGAGGTGGGGGACAGAGACACAGGGAGATAAGAGAATTTCAAGCAGGCTCAATCGGGGTGCCTGGGTGGCTCAGTCAGTTAAGCATCTAACTTCGGCCAAGGTCATGATCTCTCAGTTTGTGAGTTTGAGCTCCACATTGGGTTCTCTGCTGTCCGCACAGAGCCCATTTTGCATCCTCTGTCACCCTCTCTCTGCCCCTCCTCCTCTTGCACTTGCCGTCTATCTCAAAATTTTTTTTTTAATTTTAAAAAAGAAAAAAGAAAATATTCTTCTCTTGTGCCTTTTTGATGTAGGGCTATTTCTATAATCCTTAAGTCAAATAGTGTCCTTCCATCTTTACATTTCTATTTCACTAGGGGTACCTGGGTGGCTCAGTCGGGTGAGCATCTGACTTCAGTTCAGGTCATGATCCCGCAGTCTGTGAGTTTGAGCCCCGCGTTGGGTTCTGTGCTGACAGCTCAGAGCCTGGAGCCTGCTTTGGAATCTGTGTCTCCCTCTCTCTCTATCCCTCCCCAGCTCATGCTCTGTCTCTCTCTCTGTCAAAAATAAATAAACGTTAAAAAATTTCACATTTCTATTTCACTAAATTATTTTTCATAACTTAAATGGCATTTGACATTACTTGCCATGAATTAATTTCATTTTTGTCTCAATCTTCTTTATGAACTCCATATAGACAAAGTATAATTTTCTTAGTAGATGTGATAGGCTGAATAATGGGCACCCAAACTAATCCACATTGTAAACCCTGGACCTGTGAATATTATCTGATCAGACACAAAAACATTGCAGATGTGTTGAGCTAAGGATGTTAAGGTAGGCATATTAACCTGGATTATCTGGGTGGGTCCTAAATACAATCACATATGCCCTTTATAAGAAGAAAGCAGAGGGATATTTGACCATACAGAAGAGAAAAGCAACGTGACCAGGGAGATTGGAGTCATGCAGGCTTTAGTCAGGAAATGCTGGAAGCCTCACGAATCTGGAAGAGGTAAGGAATGGGTTGTCCCACAGAGCCTCTAAAGGGTGTATGACCCTACCACACTATTGATTGTAGCCCGGTGATACTGATTTCAGACTTTTGGTCTTCAGAACTGTAAAAATTATTGTTTCACGCCACCAAGTTTATGGTGTATATATATACATATATATATATATATATGTATATATGTATATATATATATGTATATATATATATATCAGCAGTAGAAAGCTAATGCAGTAGGCAAAAATCGTTTTTGTTTTGTTCTTCTTTAGTGCGGGAACACGTGATGTTCTTCAGAATTCTATCTTGCATTCATTTATCTTTTGCATCGTACCACACATCCTCCCTGGACAATATCATCTAATTCTTTTGTGTCCAAATATATCCATACCGGGTGGCTAACAAATGAATCTTTAGTCCTGACATCTCTCTTGGGCTCTGAGTACTTCCATTCAACAAGTTAAGGAAAAGTACATCTTGAAATCATTTCAATACCATAAACTTAACATGCTGAAAAAATGAGAAAGAATTATGCTCAACAAAGTTCTCCCGAGTCCCATATATTATGATTAACAACAACATCCAACCAGTAACCCAAACCACGCAACTCAGAGTTACCCTTAACTCTGCATTTTTCTCCACTTCTTATGTCTATTTATCCTCTAAAGTCTTTGGATATTGGCACCTAACACTTTCTGCTATACGTTCACTTCCATAGTCTCCTGCCTGTGGCCTTGTTCAGAACACCATGACGTCTTGCTGGGTTATTAAAACAGCCTTCCAACCTCACCTCCCGTGTTGTATACCCTAACACTGCCCTCACACAGAGAAATATCTCTATGACACAGATTTGCTTATGCCATTTCCCTCACTAAAACCACCAGAGGATGTCCCATTCTCTTTAAAATATAGTCCAAACTCTTTTAGGAGCTCTAAAACCTCCTTGGAGCATCTGAGTTCAGATTGTATTCTTAGGCGTATTCCCACATCCTCCTCTCAAAACCTTAGTATCCAGCCATACTGAATTTCCATGAAAAACAGCCACGTTCTTTTCTGCCTCCAGAATATTGCTGGTGCTGTTCCAGATGTTCAGAACACTCTTTGTCTTCCCCATTCACCCAGCACATCAATCCTAAAGCATGTTTCCTCTTTGAAACTTTCCCTAACTCCCTACAGACAAGTGGCTTCCACCATGGGTTTTCACGGCACACTCCATATTCCCCATGGGAACACTCATAATTTATTCTATGCAGATTGTGTACTTGTCTATCTCCCCTAATAGACTGTAAGGACTATAAGAGCAGAGGCCACATCTGTAATCCCATTCTAAACCCCACCCAAAGTGATCAATTTGTTAGGCGAATAAAGAACTATGAGCAAAGAGCAAACAGAAAGCCTGCAGCGTTTGTACAGTCCCCACTTCAATACTGTATTTATTCAGAGAAATTGGCTTGAGATCATTTGGTTGACCTTTGGCCTATCTTTTTTTTTTTTAATTTTGAAAACATATTTCAATAACATAACAAAAAGTTTTAAGACATCATAAGTACTGCTATGATAGATTTTTCATTTATGATTGTTTTATGTAATACACACTTTTTAAAAATAAGTTTTCATTTATTTTGAGACAGAGAGAGAGAGAGAGAAAGAGAGAGAGGGCCCATGCATGCACAAGCCGGGGAAAGGCAGACAGGAAAGGAGAGACAGAGAATCCCAAGCAGGCCCTGCATTGTCAGCATGGAGCTCATCACAGGGCTTCAACCCCGAAACCATTACCTCATGACCTGAGCCTAAATCAAAAGCCAGACATTTAACCCACCAAGACACCCAGGCGTCCTGATGTAACACACACTTTTTCACTCACTGCAATAAATGAAATTCAAACTTGTATGCATCAGCTGTACAAAATTTCAGACTAATATGAGGTGATGCTTTCTGCCAGCCAAAGTTTTTAATGTCACAGGATTAACTTCTCGGTCCATGTTTGTTTATGTGATTACTTGAATTTGTAGTATACTTTGCTATGCTATACTATATATAGTGTAGCTTTATACTAGCTATAAACTATACTATAGTATAGTTTTATTGCCTCAAAAAAAGTCCATTGAAAAATGAAGTTGATAATCCCAGCAATCATAGACCTAAGTATCATTTCTCTAATAATCGACCTCGTTCACTTTTATCAGAGCCAAAGTTATGTCTTTCGGAGAACAGGGGCAGCCATTAAGTGAGAATCTTGTTCGATAGGAGTCAGCAGTGGTGTTCTCATTCTCTATGACAAATAATAGTTTACGCATGGCCGTGTGACCCAAATAAATGCGTGAGATGTGATGAAAACCTTCTGAAGGACTTATGGGAAACTGAAAATGAGGTACAAGCATTCCTTTTTTCCTGACTTGGGCTTTTCTTTTTTTAAAGGTGTGTTTGTTAGAAAGTGCTGCAGTCATCTTCTGGCTCTGTGGGAAGCGTCAAGAACATCACATGTGGGCCCATCGGGAACCATGACTTTCTTGAGCTGCTGAATAAAAAAGTCTTAGATGTACCCCATTTCTAGGGTTTTTAAATAAATAGATACAATGTTTCCTCATCCTGTGTACTTTTAAAATCACGGTTTCTTTTGCTTTTGGTGTTCATAAATGTATCATAATTTAGACAAAGATAGAAATAACTAGGCATGGTAAAACTTGTGAAAATGTAAACCCTAACATCAAGACCCTAAATGCACTTAACTTATCAACTCTGGGTTCAAATACGAAGGAAGGGAATCAGATTCAAGATCATATGTGAAGTGTTGAAATAACATGAGTGTTTGCCTTTAAAATCCAAAGTATAATTATAATTTTCACATTATCTTTTATTTCATGATGAATAGAAACTATTTTCTAATGAATAAACATGTTTTTTGACCTCCAAACCTTCCACTTAGACATATATCTGTAGAAATGCATAATTATGTGAAAGTAGGACCCCATCATAAATTCTCTTGAAATATGTAAATAGTTTTTATTTTGCATAGCTAATTATGTAAATATGTGCTGGTTGAGTGGGAGTGAATACAATTGGTATCCCTTTTGCTTTTCATCTTCTATCATCATCATTTCTCCAATGTTTATAAAATTCCCTAAGTAGTAAATGTGTTCTGCAGATAATCTGATATCAGATTATTAAACAGAGTACAACTTTGTTCTGCAGTAATCATAGGGTATATGTTGATTCTAGATAATTTCGATGCATCTGAGAAAAACGAAGTGATGCGTTTTTCTCTATTATATGTTTAAGATGTGCAGGTTCCTAAGATCAAATGAAAAGGTAAAAAGAAACACTAGTTTTTCCACAAAGTCTAGATATTCGGAACATAAAAAGTGCAATCAGCACAAAAGTTTCCTACACCTTTTATTAAATCTGACTTTCAAATTTCTATCCATTTTTTGAAAGTACTTCTAACCTATTTCTAAGCCGTTCTAATGAACTTTATTATTGGCTTTCGAGTTTGCTTTCTTTTTTTCCTCTCAGTATTATGATCATTATTCTTTTTATTTCTTAACCTGTGGGGAAAAACGTTTTTGTGTTCCTCCCTCTAACTGGGCTCTATGTCTATTGTTTAATAAGACCCAAAGTGAGGTGGCCTCATTCATCTTGCTCTGCTCAGGTCCTCTAATTCACACTGTTGAAAGTCAGCTTGTCTGATTTTCCTTTGGGGATGTTGCTGCTCTAATGAGCACTGAGGTGTAATTCATTGGGAGAAGTTTTGCTGGTGGACATTGTTTGTTTCTATGGTGAGAATGAGCATTCCATACCAGTACAAAATGATTTATTATAACTTTTTGCAATACCAGCAAAATGGTTCATACTTGCCAATTTTTGCTTTATGTGCAAAACTTATATTTTAACAGAAGTCACTGTATTCTTGATATTAATTATGGCAGTATTTCCAAACAATATAAGTTCTGAAAAAAGTTTGGGTGCTCCTTGGGACAGCTGTTTTTGAAGCAACATGGCAATGGTATGAATCTTTAGGTCGAAAATCTTTTCTTCACTTTACTTATATTTTAACACAACCCAGACTGCCACACAATCTCCAGTAAATGGAGAAGAGAGATCTACTTCAACATATGAATATGTATACATGCTTTTCTGTTAATGCAAATGATTTCATAATGACTTTATATCTACAGAGATGTGTTGATATGATTGGGCAAGACATAGTCTATAAATCATTTGGTTTTAAACACATATATGTATATTTTTAAATTGAATATTTCCATATTTCATAGATATAATTTCACTTTCTTAAATTTTGGATTGGTCTTTGTATGCTTTTTGTTAAAATTATTTATCTAGACCGTTGTGGTGACTATATATATATATATATATATATTTGCTCATTTCATTCATAACCTCATTTCATTTCTTTTGTAATACATGTACATACATGTACATGAACATATTGGTGGTACAAAGAACCCAGTTTGCCATTTTAAAGAAAGCTGGATATCAGTATTTCTGGACAGTTCAGCTGGACAATGTTCTAAAGTCCATACTTTCATCAGAAGGAAACTTCTATAAAACCATTACTAACATTTTGGGTTCTGCATTACACAAAATTTTATCAATGGCATGAACGGTTTCCATTATTTTTCAGTGCCCCAAACACAAACACATAGAACTTGCAGTTCAGAAAAAAAACAAAAATCTTCAAAATAAGATGCTTTACTGGCATAAACCCTTCACTGTTTTGTACTCACGATAACTAGAGCTTCCTGTGGAAAGATTCACAAACGTGGATCCACAGACTTACTGAATTGGAATCACGGTTTTGAAATCACCCTCTCTAGGGTGACAGGAACAGCCTGCCTAGCATCAGTCCAGAAACACACACTTGGCATCTCTAGTCTAACAGAATACATTAGTCATTATAGTGGCTGGCTCACCACCATTTTTTTTAATTTTTTTTAACGTTTTTATTTATTTTTGAGACAGAGAGAGACAGAGCATGAATGGGGGAGGGTCAGAGAGAGGGAGACACAGAATCAGAAACAGGCTCCAGGCTCTGAGCTGTCAGCACAGAGCCCGACGCGGGACTTGAACTCACGGGCCGCGAGATCATGATCTGAGCCGAAATCGGCCGCTTAACCGACTGAGCCACCCAGGTGCCCCTTACCACCATTAACAAGTGGCCATGTGGCTGCCCATCCAGGAGACCAGAGTGTTAACTGAGACTCAAGAAAAGCCTTTACTAGTTCTGGTTTTGATATTGACTAGCTTTGAGCCCAGAGCTCTTTGTTCCATTTCTCTGGGCTTCAGCTTCCGGCCTAAGTAATTAGGAAATTGAACTAGATGCTTTTCAATCCTTTGACAGGAAATTTGATGACTCTCCAATATGCTTTATTCTATAAAAAGCTACCATGTGATTAGAATTATTGCATCTATTTACAGCTTGTGAGGAATCATGCATTTGGTTGTCTTTTCTGTCCCCACTAGGTTTTGAACCACAGGAAGACCAACATCACTGACATGATACTTAGTGTAGGTGACTATAATCCTTATGAAAGTAGTTTTATTTATCTGTTTCGTTCACAGATGCATTTTCAGGTTAGAAAATGCCTAATACGTAGCTAGGTACTGAATACATATTTTTTGAGTAAATGAATTAATGAATGAGCTATCGTATAGACCTTCCTGCTCATTAATGGTAAAGCCAATCTTCTCTTTTCTCAGTCATTTTTTTACTCATCTGTGGATTGGAAAGAAATACTGATTTCCTTCCAGTCCACCTGTCAAAAATAAGCACATCACCAGTGTGATCTCAGAGAATTTGAGTCACAGGATCAGAAATTCTTTGCATCATACAATCCAGAAGATGGTGTGATAATGACAATGATAGTGGTGAAGAAAGTTAATATATAAAGGTGTGTTCTAAGCACTTTGTAAACTTACAAAATTCCTATGAAATAAATCCTCATCTTAATACCATTTTTAACACAGAGAAAACTGAATCACAGACAGTTCACTTGCTCAAGGTCATAATCTCCTATGTCAAATATCTGCCAGTCTTTTTTACTAACAAGAATTCCTCCATTAAACACACACACACACACACACACACACACACACACACTTCCACATAACATCCCAGGTGATGAAGAAACATTAACATATATACCCTTAGGTACTACTTACCCATGAGACCACCTTATATTTCCAATTTCCAATATGGGAAAGTGAGTCAGAACTCAGATTCTTTGGTCTAATTCAAAGAAAGAATACATTCATTTTTTGGAGCCCTCTGTGTACACACACCAGACACAGTCAATCAACATGTTGACAACAAAATAAAATATTACCACTCAGTCTAGTTCTCACTTGCATGTGCAATTAAGGTGTCATTACCCAGAACTTGCCATTCTTTGAAATATATAAAATGCATTACTCATATAAAATCTTGTCTTAGAATAAAGAGTGTCAGTCCTATCAGAATTCAGTGATTACCTTTAGTTCTTTGTGTTAGTTTCTAGGGCTTCTTTAACAAAGTATCTGAAACTGAGAGGCTTAAAACAAGGAAAGGCATTCTTTCACAGTTCTGAAATCTATTACTTGCTGAACATTTTGGCAGCGTTGGTTATTTCTGAGGGCCCCAAGAGAGGATGTGTCTCGTGCATTTCCTCTAGCTTCAAATGATGATGACTGATGATATATGGCATTCCTTGGTTTATAGACGGATTACTCCAACCTCTACCCCTGTTTTCACAAGCTGTTCTCCCTGTGTGTTCCCGTGTCCAAATTTCCTCTTTGTATAAGGATAACAGACCAGTCATATTAGATAAAAAGCCCCCCTAATGACCTTGTTTTATCTTAATTAAATCTACAAAGACCCTACTTCCAAACAAGGGCACATTCACAAGCACAGGGGTTTAAGAACTTAATGTATCTTTTGGGGAGACGCAATTCAAACAACATATTTTTGCAAAATAAACATTCTTTTCACAACAATACTAGAACTGATTTAACTACTATTTTATTTTATTTTATTTTATTTTATTTTATTTTATTTTAAAGTTTATTCATTCCAGGGTACCTGTGTGGCTAAGTCAGTTGAGCATCTCACCGTCTATGGGTTTGAACCCCACATTGGATTTTATGCTGACTTTGAAGAGTCTGCTTGGGATTCTCTCTCTCTCTCTCTCTCTCTCTCTCTCTCTCCCCCTCCCTCCCTCTGCCCCTCCTCTACTCACTCTCTCTCAAAACAAATAAATAATAAATATTTTTAAATAAAAAAAGATAAGTTTATTCATTCATTTTCAGAGAGACAGACAGAGAGCAAGCAGGAGGGGCAGAGAGAGAGGGAAAGAGAATTCCAAGCAGGTTCTATGTGCTCCGCACACAGCCCTATGCAGGGCTTGAACTCATGAACTGTGAGATCATGACCTGACCTGAAATCAAGAGTCTGCACTCAACTGACTGAGCCACTCAAGGGCCACTGTGCTTTTTTTTTTTTAATCAGTCTTTATAATTTGGTTAATATGTTGCCTCCATGTTGCTATACAATTGGCCTATACAAGCTCACGCAATGTTCAACACAAATGTAAATAGTAGGGATTTGGACCAAGAAAGTCTGGCTCCCAAACCCACATCACTAATTTTTTGCCATAGTCTTTCTTCATTCTCACACGTTGCCGTCCGTGTCTTTCCTCTTTCTTCCTTTTCTCTCACTCTACCATCCCGGGATTCTCCTGATCTGTCATATCATCCTCTGTGTTGCCACCATACACATTCTATACATCTCCCTCCTTGCTCAAAACCGATGCAAGTGATACTATTTTCTGATTGCCAAGATTTCAAGAAGGTAAACTTAAACTAGCCTGCTGAAATACATATGAATGCTGATGAGTGTATGGGTCACCCTTCTAAGTGTGAATTATAAAAAGCTTGGGTCTTATACAGAAAAATAAACGACCTAATAACCATAAGCCCTAATAATTATGTTAGTAGAAATTTGAAAGTTTGGATTCCAAGGGTTTGATATGGAATCTGTGCTCTGCCGTAAAGCAATAGATACATTGGGTGTCGTTTAATTTCTGTAAGATAAAAATAAATAAAGAGTAGGTTCACATCATCACTCTCATTCAACAGGTGAGGCACCTGAGGTAGAGGGTTAGTTTGCTGCAGGTCACACATCTAATAAATAGAAGCAATCTTGAGCCTGCTTTGAACCATCCCCTTCTACTTTTGTAAGATTATTTGTAAGAATTCAATAAGGTAATGCGTTTATAAATCATCTCCCTGGGGCGCCTGTGTGGCTAAGTTGGTTAAGCATCCGACTCTCGGTATTGGCTCCAGTCGGGAGCTCACGGTTTGAGGGTTCCAGCCCCACATCGAGCTCTGCGCTGGCATTTGCAGAACCTTCTTGGGATTGTCGGTCTATCTGTCTGTCTCTCTCTCTGTGCTCGCTATCTCTTTCTCAAAATAAACATTAAAAAAAAAGTAATAAATTATCTTGCTATGAGTGTCTTCTTCCATTGCTTTCTTAATTTTTTTCTTAACTCATGTCTGCTTGGCATTAAAGGGGCCTATTCTAGGGGTGCCTGGGTGGCTCAGCTGGTTGAGCGTCCAATGTCAGCTCAGGTCATAATCTTGCAGTTTGCGAGTTCCAGCCCCGCATTGGGCTCAGTGCTGCCAGCGCAGAACCCACTTTGAATCCTCTGTTCCCCTCTCTCTCTGCACCTCCCCTACGTGTGCTCTCTCAAAAGTAAACATTTTTTTTAATGGGTGCATTCTAATACCCAGTGACATTACAGTGTTCCTAAAGACCTCCTGCTGTCTCAAGTAATATATCAATATTACATACTCTAATCTTTGAGTAATCCTTACAACCCCACATCAGAACTAAACCTAAAGAAAAAAAAAATGAATGAATAAAAAAAAGCATTATATGTTTACTATTGTATTATGTACTTTAAAATATGATTGTTTCTTTTTAAATGAGAAGCTATGTAATTAGCATTTTGTGTTCAATGTGAATAATAGTCTGTGTTACATACATTTAAAAATATTTACGACTTACTGTCTTAATCAGCATGGGAGGCATCACAAAATTCCATACACAGGATGGCTTAAGAAGTAAAAGTTTATTTCTCGCAATTTTGGAGACTGAGACGCCCAAGATCAAGATGCCAGACAATATGATTACTGATGAGCACCTCTTCCTGTCTCGTAGACAGCTATCTTCTCACTGTGACCTCACATGGTCTTTCCTTGGAGCATGACAAGAGAGAAAGAAAGAGACAGAGAGACAGAGACACAGAAATAAAGAGATCTCTCTTCCTCTTATGACAAGGTCTCCAATCCTGTAAGATTATAACTTATATTTATGACTTCGTGTAAACCTTAATTACCACCCAGAAGTCATATCTCCACATATAGTCACATCGGGGGTTAAAATTTCAAAATACGAAGGGGGAGCACAATTTAGTTCATAGACTGGTTCTTACCTTTTGTACTTCAAATGATCCGTTTTAGATAATATGGACTCTTGAAAGCAAGAAAAATGTAAAGCAGCGTTTAAAATGTATTATAATGAATGAATTCTAATTTTATATTAAATGTAGGTCTTAACTCTTTTATAATGATTAAAGCATCAGACTTTCTTAGCTTGCCTTTGGATATCTGTACTTAGATTTGAGTTTTCTCATAACATTAGGTAGAGATTGTTTTTGCTATAGTCACAAAAACTATAAAAGTTGTTGGCATAATCTTATTGTAATTAAATTCCCATTTATAGAAATTCTAGTGTTTGAACTGAAAGTGTTCTATTTCCATAAAACCTCAATATGCAGAATCTTATTATCCATGTTACTACTCAAATGTTAAAAAGCGCAGACTGTGAAAACATAGTTATATAGTCAATTTCCATTTAAGCAAAGAGCTTTAATAGAAGCATCAAATGTGCTATTTACTGCATTAGTACTTTTGCAAGTATTCTTGAAAGAAAGCTTTTACCTTTCTGTTTTACAACTATATTAAAGTCAATTATAGAAGAGCTCACTCAAATTTTGGATCAAAACTCATTGCCAGTAAGTCAATTACCCTGGTCAAATTGTGCTTTGAAAGGAAGACGCTATGCTTACAGGGTTCTGGGGAGGAGATTTACATCCATTTTAGAAGCTTCAAGTCCTCCCTCACAATGTGAACTGGTCATGTAGTCCTGGCATGAATGGGCCACCAGAGGCATTCACTTTCTCTTCCAGTTTCCATTCCCATATCTCATTTCATCAACGTTGTCAGTAAAATGGGAAATATCAATGTTAAATTCTCAAAATAAATCGTTTCTTGTATATATATTTTTGGTATGGTTAGCAGCCAAAGAATATGCTATCCTTTTTGTATATAAAGATGTAATTGATAATTGCCTATTAACAAGTATCATTTGAAGTTCTGAGAATATGCCAATATCACAATGGACTAGTTCTTATTCTCTAGGAAGCCACCATCTGGCAAGGGAGACAGAGACAAGAACCTGAAACTATTAAACTATTGGTTTTGTATGAGTTTGTCTACTGTAAGAGAATGATATAATATACTTTGGTAGCACAGAGAAGGGCATGACAAATTCCCCTAAGGAATAAGAAAAGGAAGTCAGGAAGGACTTTGTAGAAAACATAGCTCTGAGGTGAAGAATTAACTTTACCCAAAGAGCGTTCTTCATGGTGTCCCGAATCTAGAGGATAATCTCTAAACCTTGGAATTTCCCAAGTTACAGGAGTGTCTTTGTTACTCATGATGGGCTCCTGGACCTTACCTGATCATTTTTGTTAATCAGGTGACTCAGGTTGGCAGCCGGCTATGCCCGCCCACTGCTGGCTGACTGCTGCCTAACTCTTTATTGTGACAATTAAACTTTAGTGGATAACTTGTGAATCTGGGCACCTTCATCAGGAATCACATGGGGACTAAGTAATCCTCCTATGAAATAAATCTCTCTAATCTTAATATACCAAACCTCTAGGTTGTTGGAAGAAAAGAATGTACTTAAGGTATACTGTTTCTCAATTACTTTTTTCCTACTTGAACCAATATTACATTCTCATTTGAGTCATGGAAAGTAGAGGGAGAAAAATAGAAGCATAGTAAAAATTGTAAGAGATTTTTCAATGAAAACTATTTAAAGCCCTGGGACAGAAATATGAGTGCCTGGTGCTATTTTGGACAGATGAGTTGGATTAACTCACTTATTCATTTTGACTTCCTCCTACTATGCTTTTTGCTATTGCAGAGTTTATAAAACCAATAGTCCTATTTTATGATTCCCTTGCCACTAGAAGTCTGAGTGTAATTTTGATATAATTGTCGAGGTCTTGATCTGGAAATAGTGGGTAGAGAAATAGGGCATGAGCCATTTATTATCCAGGCATTTAACGTAACAGTGTTGCCAGAATCTGTGGAAGTGGCTTCTCTACTTGGCAGGTCATACCAAAATCGAATGATTTTCGAGCCAAACTATAGTGGTACTTCAGTAACATCCTGATCTTGTGAGCACAATAGGCTCCCTTCTGCAATGCTTCTCAGTTGAGCTTCTAGAAGTCATTCCTGGGGGTTTGTAGATGGTCTGTCTGTTTAGACTACATGAACCTGCAAGTCAATTTTAACCCAATGCTTGACCTAGTTATATTATGTAACTAGAACCTAACTAATAAGCTATGTCAACCTTCTATTGAACACACACACACACACACACACACACACACACACAGAGGAGATATGAAATCCCTAGACAAATATATTCCAACTGGGAGCTTGTTAAAAATATAGACTCTCAGACCCCAACCCTGGACCTATTGAATCAGAATCTGCATTTTAGCAAGATCTCTACTGATTTTCAATCAACATTTATTTCCCTCAGAGAGAGAGGGGAAAAAAAAGGCAAAACAAACTTAGTTATCTGTAATCGTTAGGGAGGCAATACAAAGAGATGATGTATTACAAAGTGATGGAGCAAGGTGGTGTTACTTCAAATAGGTTTGTCAGTATAGGCTCGTAGGGGTGCTAACATTTGAACTGAGACTGGGATGGTCTTAAGGATCCAGGCACGAGAAGATCTGAAGAATATCTTAGATCTGTCAACTGTAAGGCTCTAAAAGGAATGGTTTGAGTTGTCAAGAAAATAGAAAGGCTAGAGTGACTTTAGTATGCTAGGTAAAGAGAAATGAAATG
This sequence comes from Prionailurus bengalensis, assembly GCF_016509475.1. Classification (NCBI taxonomy): domain Eukaryota; kingdom Metazoa; phylum Chordata; class Mammalia; order Carnivora; family Felidae; genus Prionailurus; species Prionailurus bengalensis. The sequence continues at coordinate 182,412,924 of NC_057344.1, read as the reverse complement.
ATCAAAAAGGTAAACATGAACCTGATATGTAGTTCTGTCTCTGGCATTAAGAGTGATTTATACTAGCTTCAATTGAGTGGATTTTAATCAAACAAGTAATCTGATTTGATTTAATATTTTAAAGGACAAACGAGAATAGATTGTAGCCCTGATCAACCGGAAGCAGGGATTCTATTTTAGTGCAAAGACAAGGGATAAAAGTGGCTTGGACAATAGTAGTGGCAGTGGAGATGAGGGAGAACTTACTGAAAACGTTCAACATTTTGTCCATTATTTCCACAGAACTTGATAATAGGTTGGATGTGAGAGGGAGGGAAAGAGAGGAGTCCAGAAAAACTCTGAGGTTTAGGGTGTATTTAGCCAACTGGTAGGGTGATTCTGATATTCCTAAAATGAATAAAGCCAGGATAAAAAAAAGGCTTTAAGAAAGGTTTAGGTGTGGGGTTCTTAAACACTCTGTTTTTGTATATGTAAAGTTTAAGACATCTGTTCGACCTACAAATGAGGATTATAAATAGGAAGCTTAGAATGAAGCTCAAGTTCAGGAGGAGTCAGAGCTACAATCACGCAGTCACAGCTGAATTTCAGTCACAGCTGAAATTTGGTGATCAGTCTGTACTGGGATTGATTTCAAAGCTAGAGGCCAGGATGAAACTCTCTAGTTAAAAAAAAAGGTATAAAGATAATAGATAATATTCACAATAATCAATTACAATTACTGGGGTTTCTCTTGCAGCCACAGAATAAGTCTACAAAGGAGACAACAGCAATGGAAACGAAACAAAGAGATTCCTGAAATTAGAGCAAAAGAAGAAATATATGGTATCTCATTCAAGAGATAAGGGTTTGGTCAATACTGTCAAGGGCTGATAAAATTTTAGATAGAAGAGAAGAACAGTTACCTTTACTTTTGGCATAATGGAGATCAATGATATTACCAAGAGCAGTCTGATGGATTGATAGAAATGGAAACCACGGTAAAGTGGGAAGAAGGAAATGCAGCCAACAAGTCCAGGTGAATACGTAAAGGGGGCTTACTAAGAAAGCTCCCAGAAGATTGGAGTAGTAAGTAGAGTAGGAGATAGGCTTGAAATTCAAGGATTTCATTTAGTTTTATTTTGTCTAATAGGACATAGTAGAGGATATTTGCCTGCAGGGGGAATATTACTATAATAAAGAGGTAACATACACTTATTGCAAACAAAGTTCCTGTCAAGTTATAAGGGATGAAGATTTCATTTTTCTTTCTTCTCTTTTCTTATTTTCAGTAAAGGAAAGACTTCTTATGTTTCTTCTGTAATAAAAAGGAATATAGAGGCTATGAATATAGACAGAAGTAGATTTTTGACATGGTAGTAGGAAGATGAGGGTTTTATTTTTTTAATTGACTTATGAGAGGCAAATGACACTTGGTGGATGACCATGTAGTCTTGCTGTGATTGTGGTAACTGAGCCAAATCGAAAAGCAAAGGGTGATGGAACTAGTTCTGCTAGACTTTTGAAAGAACATGTCCTCAAGATGTATGAACCTCCTGACATATTCGTGTGTAACAATATGCAGAATATTGCCAGCCAAGGAAGCTTATCCAAGCTTTAGCATCCAGAGTTTTTACTGGAGTTACATTAAATAGGCATGATTGATTGAAGTATTGCCTATATGGTTGAATTCCATCTCCAGTCCTGTCCTTTCCTTGGTGGTCAGATGGATTTTCCCCTCTCTCAAAGTCCTAACCCTCTGATCACTGGTTTGGTCTTTCTGTTATGAACAGTCCCCATCCTGGGTCATCTTATTGCATCAACTATCAAGTTTGGTCTCATTTGCCCTTCTACCATTTGGAGTTCTTCTGGCTTCCACCTCGAACATTATGTCTATAGTTCTAACAGCTATCTTGGATCATTAGTTTACCTTGAGGATGAAAGTCACATTCTAGAAAAAGAGCTTGCTAACCTAGGACTCATGAGCAAAATTCAGCCCACCACCCTTTGTTGTCTATAGTCTTCTTGGAATGCAGTCATATCTATCCCAGTAGGTATTGATTAAAGCTCTGTTCATGTTACAATGGCAAAGTTACTTTATTCTGACTGAAGCAGAGTAGATTTGATTAGTTGTGATGGACATACATGGCCTGCAGAGCCTAAAATATTTCCCTTAAGAAAAAGTTTCCCTCCCTGTATCCCTTAATCTAGAATGATAGAAGAGATAAGAGAATTAATCTGTGTTCCTGGAAATTGTGGAGCTTCTGTACCAGGCCTGGACTACTTACCTCCAGGCTGTTTGCAGGTGAATAGGAAACATACTTCCAATATGTTCAAGCCACTGGGATTTTTAAAATTTTATTCATGTATTTATTGCAAAATGCAACCAAATCTAATCCTTGATAATACATCTGGTATTTAGCAAAGACTTGATAACTAATATTTTAAAAGTTCCTTATTTTAAAACTGAATACATCTAAATGTTTACCAAGTCAACATTTTGCCATATGTCATTTATTTTCATTTTAGGGAGGTTTGAAGAACTTTTTGGTAATTTATGTCAAGTCTCATTTTGTTAGCACTCATTGGGAAAAGTGTTAATTAGAAGAGAAAAAGTTAAGCAAGAATTTTTAAGACAACTATTAATATCTTTTCTCTTCCTCTAACATGATTTTGATTCTCAATGAGCCAGTATTTGCTCTGATCCAAAAGTATTCTGAGAATGTAGTCATTACTGTAAATATCCCACAGCAAAATATAAATTCTACTAATTACCATATGTCAAGTTAGAAAAAAGTTATCAGTTTATTTTTCTGGACTTAATACCAGAGATAATATTTTTCATGAAAAATACTATGCCTTTATTTTATAAAATATTCAAAATGTTCACCAAGTTTTTGCACATTTTATCTAAAATGTGAATAACATCTGGAGATATCTTGATACTGAACAAATGCTACATTAAGTTTTAGTGTTATTAAATCTTACAGTAGATCAAATAACATCCCAATCTACATCAGGCAAATGCCGTGGTTACAATAATTTACACTAGTATCTCAACATAGTTCCATAATTACACATTTATTTAACCAATTAAGCATGAAAGTGGCATTATTGTCAGAGATATGATATATGACCTGAGCATAATTTGGTTAATGAGGAACAAGAAATGCCTGCTAAGTAGGGCAGGTACTCTGTTAGCAGAAGATTGCTAATTGCCCCTGACATATGTCGGATTGAATGGTCCTATGGAAAAAAAAAAAAAATGCTGAGTGGATAAATTATACTGAAAGTAGGCTTTTTCTTTTTTTATAAAATGTTGGTAAACACAGCTCTAGAAAGCTGAAAAAAAATTCTATAGACAGTAGTTGCCCACATTGTGCAAATTCTCCTGTGTACTGAGTCAATGATAAATAACCTCTGCCATTTCAGGTTTTTGTCTGTTATGAACTTCTAGAGAAAAATCTTTACGCCCAATTTCTAATTATCTAGACTCCCCAATGTATCCACCCACAGAATCCCCTGGCTTAAGTTGGAGCCCAGTCTTAACTCATAAAATCCTTTTAACTCCCTCAACTCTTTCTCCTTTCCTGCAGATGAGCAAGACAATCAGCATTTTACCTGAGGAACAGAAAACTGTTGTAGGGAACAGATTTTTAAATTCTCCTCGGATTTCAATGAAATTCCTTATTGCTGATTGACAAAGATTTAACAGAAACCTAAGTAGTCCAGGGAATGCAGTATAGTTTTTTTTTTTCTTTTTTCTTTTTTTTTTTTTAAGGAGATTTCTGCTAGGAGAAATTATGAAATACAAGGTATTCATCTGTACTGATGAAAACCAGAAAAGATTCTAATGACTCAGCTTTTAGTCTCTGAGACAACGCAGTAAGATTTCTAGAGAGAGAATCTGTGGCTGTATCCAACCTGCATTAAAACATGGAAATGGCCTCTACGAAATACTAATTATGAACTCTTTGGGTTAAGTATTCTTTGGTGTGTATTTTGTTAATATGACTGTTTTCAAACCATTATGTTCAGGATGCAGTGTAGTGCAGAGATCAGAGTATCATACAGCCCTTATACCTCCTAGACTTATCATGTTGGTCAATTTAAATAGCTTCTCTGAAACTCTCTTCATTGTAGTGAAATTCTATTATTGATCACGTAAATTTATCACACAAAAATGGTACGTAACATTTGCAAATATTAGCCATCTCCTCATCCCCATTTTCATATCCCCTTCCCACCACTATTCAAAGGCAGTGTTTTCTTTTAAAAAATAAAATACGTTCCCACCAACAGTGCAAGAGGGTTCCCGTTTCTCCACATCCTCTCCAGCATCTATAGTCTCCTGATTTGTTGGCCTTTTGGGATGAGCACTGGGTGTTGTATGGAAACCAATTTGACAATAAATTTCATATATTGAAAAAATAAATTAAAAAAATAATAGCTTGTTTCAAAAAAAATAAAATAAAATACATTTAATTTACAGAAAATATGCAGTGGCTGACTAGGTATTGACATCATTTGTCAGAGCGCCTGGGTGGCTCAGTCACCTCTCTCCCTCTCTCTCTGCCCCTCCCCCACTCGCGGGCACACCTGCTTGCTCTCTTAAAATAAACTTTAAAAAACAAATTAACATAATTTGTCAGCTTCACAATTAGTTGGAAATGTAGTTATAGGCAGTAAATTCATGTGGTAAATTTAGTTATAAGCAGTAAATTCGTATGGGAAAAAAATTAAAGAAACCATAATATATTTCTTTATTTTTTTTCCCATATTTCTTTCCTCACCCAATTTTGGTAACATTGCTTAATATACAGAAATAATTTTGAGTATTTGAACAATGTTAAACATATTTTAAATATCAAATTTGTCAAATATCTTGTTTCATGTTTGGCTCTTTATGAATAATTATTCTCCCCACTGGTAAAAAATCATTAGACATACTCCAATAATTTTCTTTCATGTTTCTTTAAAATAAAGACATTGCAGGATTTTTTTCCCTCAAAACCCAGGGTTCATTGTCTTGCTGCTTCAAAGGAAGAAGAGGTGGACACAACATGAGCAGCAGGCAAAAGTTTATTAAGAGTTTAAAATCAGAAAGGAAGAATGGTATGAAAGCTCTCTTTTTTTTTTAATTTTTTTTTCAACGTTTTTATTTATTTTTGGGACAGAGAGAGACAGAGCATGAATGAGGGAGGGGCAGAGAGAGAGGGAGACACAAAATCGGAAACAGGCTCCAGTCTCCGAGCCATCAGCCCAGAGCCTGACGCGGGGCTCGAACTCACGGACCGTCAGATCGTGACCTGGCTGAAGTCGGACGCTTAACCGACTGCGCCACCCAGGCACCCCTGAAAGCTCTCTGTATAGAGAGGGGGCATTTGAAAGTGAATGCTCTCTGACTACAGGCCAGGGACTTTGTTTGATTAAGGACTATGGTCAGAATGCTCCAGCATTCTTCCAAAATATGTGTTTTCCCCCACCCAGAGACCACAGGTCCTAACCTTTTCCTCTGTGCCTACTGAATCCTATCTTTTCCTATCATATTTCCCCCTCTGAACATGTGACTCTAACTGCCATTAGGAATTGGGACGACGACCGATCTTAACTGCTTCCTGCTGAAGGGGGGCGACAATAGGGGAAGGGCAGTCAGAGCAGGTTCAGAGGTCAATCCAGAGGTCAGATATAACAGCAGGGTGTTTGGAACATCTGGGCTAGCAAAATTTTCTTGGACGTCTTATGTTTCTGGGATATGCGACAGCTTCTACAAATGACATACAAAAAGATTAGACCAACAAGTATTAATATTCCAACGGCAATGCCTCCTGGGGATGAGGTCACACCATAGGGAGGGATTTCTCCTTTGGTCATCCAGTTTCCATTGAACATCTCCATGAGGAGTGTTTAGTTTTACCTCAAGGGAAGATTGAGCTTTGATATCCAGATTACTGTAAATTTAGGCAATTGTTGATCAGTCCTGGAGCTGGTAACACTACAGTCCCCAATTCAGTCATAATGTCCCTTCCCAGCAACGGAGTGGGGCTCTCTGGTATTATCAAAAAAGGATATGAAAAAAATCCAGTCTCCCCATATACACCCACGTGGCTGAGAGAAAAATTTTGTCATAGGTTTTCCAGTGACTCAAATTGTCATACTGTGTTTGGACAGTTGGCCTGGAGTGGAAAGAACAGAAAAGGTGGCTCCACTAACCAGAAGGATATCAACTGGTTTTCCTTCCATTTCCGGAGTTCCAAGAGGCTCTCAGTTTCCAATAGGTAGTTGGTTGGGGGTTAAGGAGGAACCACTGTAAAGAACCCTGGGTCTCATCAGTCCCTTCAGAGACATTGGTTATCTGAGCCTTAGCAGATTGAAGTCCCCGAGGGCATTCAGATTTCCAGTGACTGTCTCCACACAGGGGGCATGGCTTATGGGGTTTCACTTTTGCTTGTCCACTCTGAGCATATTTTCGTTTCCAGTGCTCTGAACAGCGACATAAAAGATACTCGGTGCCAGTACCTTGGGAAGTCTGGTTTGACATTGTACATAAGGCCGCAACTAAGGCCTCAGATTTTTTCATAAGCCTCCTTTTCTGTTCCCCATTCTTCTGTTGATCTCGGTTGTAATATATCCAACTGACAGCTCATAGGAGCTCCTCTAGGGTCCCTTCCGGGCCAACAGCCACATTTTTGCATGCAGCTTCCTCCAAATCTTTGGGGTCAAACATGTGACAAATTTGTCCTTTAGAATCATCTCAGCTTTGAGGGGTATCAGGGAAGGTAGCCATATTTAATGAGAGCCCCCCCTTACCTTTTCCAGGAAGGCCACCAGGCTCTTGGCTTGTGTCTGTAAAATAGTGGCTAATTTAGCATAATGTAAAGGCTTAACTTTGGACCTCTTTAATTTTTCCAAAACACAAGCTTAGAAGCAGTGGCAATACCAATCCTCAATGGGATGGACACAGTCCCAATTAGGATCTTGGGGCAAACTGCCTGAGCTCCAGTAGGGAACTTCCAGTTCCCTATAGGACTTCCAGTCCCATGATAATTAACAAGTTGCTCGTCCCCATATCTCTCAGCCACTACCAGAACCCCATGCTTCTGTCTCATTAAGAGTCGGATTCAACAAAAGCATTATATCTTTCCAGCTCAACTCCAATAACATAGGGAATATTCTGAAAAGCCTCTATATACTTATCCAGATCGTCAGAAAATTTACCTAGATCTCCTTTGATCCGCCTTAAGTCTTGTAATGAAAAAGGAACTTGTAATCTTATCAGACTGGGGGTGCTTTCCTGGGTCCCTCCTCCTGGCATTCTAGGTTCAGGTAGGGGAAACCAGGCCTGTTACATTACAGGGAAGGCCTGGATAAGGTGGACAGCAGGGAGAAGAAGCACATGTTTTTTGTTTTTTGTTTTTTGTTTTTTAAGTCTGGGTATATAGCTATGTGACTGGCAGCCAAAAGTCCGGTCATTCTCCGAAGGTGCTGGGAGTAGTCCCTCTTACCCAGGCTTGACCTCACCTCCGGGAGCTGACCGATCTTCCTTGATTTCTCCTACTCCTCGGGCTCCTGCCTGTGGGACTTTGAGGGTATCGACTGTGACCAGACAAGACTCTTTTGGTTGTAGAAGGATGCACTAATTTATATTTTGGCCCAACAGTAATTTACATATCGATCATAATAAAACTGTTCCTCTTTACAAATATATTTCAAAAGGCTGGAGAAAGCTATTTTTTGTAAGGATAAAATCGGCTGTTGGGGGAGGGGAAGAGCCAAAGTTGAGGTCTATTCCCCTGCCTTTTTCAGCAACTCCCTGATAAATATGTTCCAGCCACATAGGTGTCCATTTAAAAATATCTAGATTGGTACAAGTTGGCATACACTGGGCTAAGTGTAGCAAAATGGCTCCCAAGTATCCTGGTAAAAGAATCCATCCCTCATGCAGGACAGGCAACCATTCCTCTGCCTTGCAGAAACAACACAAATGTGGAACATTTAGAGGCTGGCCTAGAGGACGTTGCCACCTTCTCCTCAGCCTTTGGATCAAAGTGGGGGGGGGCAATTTCAACCAGGGCTTGAACAAAAGAACTCAAAATGGTGTGCCGTCATGCCCTTTTGGTTAAAATCACAGTTATTTCCATCTTTCTTTCCCAAGACCATTAAGTACAAGAAAGAATACTGTATATTCTCTCCTATAAACCCATCAAACATATAGTAAATCCAACATCCCACAGTCTGATGCTAAAACACAAATTAGAGACAGAAGAGAGGAGAATTCTGGCTGATACCCAAACAGGTCGTCAGGGTCAGGGACGAGGTTCAGGCATCCACCAGAGAGCAGCCTTGGTCAGGACCCTTCAATTGCTGTTCGGCCTCCCTTGAGTCCCGTGCATCCGGGGGTTCTTGAAAGAAAATTAGGCCTCCAACACACTGATGTTCCCAACTATGTTGGGGGATATGGGAGGAGACCCAAGGAGCCTGTCACCCAAGACTTGAGTGGAATGGAAGCCACACTATTCACTCTTAACTGGCTGATGGGTGCCCATTATTTGGTTTGAGAGTTTTATTTAGGATAGAAAGAAAACACGGGGTGCCGGCTGCTCTTTACTTACAGTTATAAAACATTGATGTCTTAGGCAAGCCCCCAAAGAAACGTTGCAGGACTTTGTACCTCAGTATCTGGAGTTTATGGTATGGGCTTTAAAGAATGAAGAGGTGGACAGAAAAGGAGCCACAGGCAAAAGTTTATTAAGAGTATAAGATCAGAAAGGAAGAATGGTAGGCAAAGCTGTCTTTACAAGCTGAGAGGGGACATTTGAAAGTGAAAGCCCGAGAACTCTAGCCCAGGGACTTTGATAGGGTTTTGGTCCCCATTTCCTCCTCCCTTCTTCCTTCTCTGATTCTACCTTTATTGGCTAGGTAACTCTAAATGCCCAGTCACTCCTCTTTGATGGGCTAGTTTCCATTGCATGAAGGGTGGTCTATGGCCTTGACTGTTCCCTGTGGGTTGACTACTTTATTTTTAGTTAAGTCTTTAGTCAAATTCCAGAACCTTAGGGGAAGTAGGTGGCGTCTGTTACCATCTTAAGAGGAACCTTAAGCCTGAGGGGGTTTGCTGTGGTCAGATGCTCCTTGCATTGTTGCCAAATAGGTGTTTTTCCCCACCCAGGGTCCTCAGGTCCTAATCTTTTCCTCTCTGCCTACTGAATCCTATCTTTTCCTATTATAAAGATAGGTAAATATGACCAAAGAAGTTCAAAACTATTTTTAGTTTTGTTATTTTATATAAGTGGGCAATAACAAAGACTTAATACTTTTTTATATAACACAAAATGCAATTCCACATTGGTGTGTGTAGTTACTACTGTGTACTAAAACATCGAACCATTTATAATTAATTTATAGTTTATGAAAAACGTAGTGTAGAGGCACCTGGGTGGCTCAGTCTGTTAAACATCCGACTTCAGCTCAGGTCATGATCTCACTGTCTGTGAGTTGGAGCCCCTGCATCAGGCTCTGTGCTGACAGCTTCGAGCCTGAAGCCTGCTTCAGATTCTGTCTCTCTCTCTCTCTCTCTCTCTCTCTCTCAAAAATGAGTAAAAATTAAAAAAGAAAAAGAAAAAAAAAAAGAAAAATGTAGTGTACTTATTTGGTAAGCCATAAAGGCATCAAATTCTCATTTCTTAAATAAAAAAGCCTTCCTGATGTTCCTTTTCTCATGACAAATTCAGAAAATTGTGTTCTAACTCTTTCCATTTGTTATTTTATTGAGAATCTGTGATTCCTAACTTGGTACTATTTCTAATTGGGATAAGTTAATTCTAGCTTGTATGAAAACAACTTTGCAAGTCTTTTTACATTTAATTTTTTTAAATATTTTATTTATTTTTGAGAGGGAGAGAGACACAGAATGTGAGTGAGGGGGACAAACAGAGAGGGAGACACAGAATCTGAAGTAGGCTCCAGGCTCCAGGCTCCAAGCTGTCAGCACAGAACCTGACGCAGGGGTTGAACTCACAAGCTAGAGATCATGACCTGAGCTAAAGTCAGATTGTTCACCAACGGAGCCACCAAGGTGCCCCAAACTCTGCAAGACTTAAGTTTTGTCTGACTTTCATAAAGAGCAAATGTTACGTGAATTTTTAACTTCTTTGCAATCTGGTTCCCCCCAAACTGTTCATATTTATTTTCTACAAGTTTCCAACCAGTTTCTTTAGCTCTAACAACGCTGTCGCTCAAAACAAAGATGGCGGATTCTAATTGATATGTTACACCAAATACTTGGTGCCTAGGAAGAGACAAGCCACACGTCCTCAGGGAATCAGGAAAAGACTGTTTAGTGCGCACCAGTGCCAGACTAGGGGAGTCACCTCTAAAGGCTGATCCTGGAACCTTGGCATGGCCCCCTTTTATGGCTGTGATGGTAGGAGGTTGAGAGACAAAAGAAAAAGGGGAGGGGACACTTCTCATTGATGCTATACAGGCAGTTGGTGGACACAGGAGATAAGCAAGATTATAGGAGCCAAACATATGCAAGGGGAGTATCCAGCCTGGGACATCTGGCTTGCCCCTTTTATCTTGTTTTTACTAGCTTTTCTTCTTAGATATGGAGAACAAAGGCAAAAGAAATGTAGATAAAATTAAACTTCCTTATAACCTGGAGCCCATTGACAAATCCTTGAGGCAGGCAGGATATAACATTTCTCCAGGAACACCCAATTGTCTTGATGTTAATGCTTTGCTAGAGGGAAAACAAGTGGTTAACTGACAGAGATCATAGTCATGCAGGACAGGAGTCTCTATCAGTTTGCTACTATCTTAATGATTTACAAGGGAAATAAAAGCAATCTTATCAATAGCAAAACTTCCAGAAACGTATAGTTTCAATTTCCTGGGACCCTGACATCACCCTCCCTTCTGTAGAATGGAAAATCTTATAGAATCAGTCACTTCTCACAACCCCAGTGCAGCTCTTTCTGCCCATGGACCCTGCCTTTTAATCAAATGACCTTTTTGCACTAAAGATGTCTCAAGAATTCTTTCCTGGTCATTGGCTCGGGGCCCCAACACTTCAAATCACATCACTGGTCATTCTAGCTTCTATTTTCATGCTCAAGCTTTTCCTTTGTGGAGAATTCCCTCTTCACTTAACTATTTTGAATCACACTAACTTCTCAAGATCTTTTGTTTCATTTCTATCGGAATTATTTGTGGCTACTCTACTGGATGCTTTGTTCTCCAATACCCTCCAGAAATTGAAATCTGCCCTTATGAAATTCAGCACTGAACTATTTAAGTTTGTATTTGTTTCTGTATCTATTTCATGAATGTTAGGCTCATCTCCCAAGTGGTTTGTGGTCTCTGGGAGGGGAGAGACAGCCGATTTTCTCTTCTGTCACCCACGGCTACAGTTAGAAGAAAGTGTGGCCAACCTTTACAATTATATTGTTAACTCCCAGGTGCTACCTGTATGACTATATGCTAAGTCCTCAACGTGGTACCTGCCTGGCCCATTATGAGTGTTCAGCAATTGACATTGTCATTATTACTTCCTCTTTCTTGCTCTGATTATTTTTTTTAATCTGCATTTCTCAGTATCCCTAATGTTGTATCCCTTTTATATGAGGTACATTTTCTAGCTCTTTCTTCTTATCCAGGTTTGCCAATTTTGATGCGTGTTGGGATTCGTGCTCTTCACATCTCTCTTCATACTCCCTCACTTCCTCCACCCCTCACCGACTTTCAAAAAACCCTCGAAGGAAAGAGGGATCGGTAAAATCATAGACTGGATAGGATAGAGGGTACATGGAGAATTCATTGTTTGTTTTTATTTGTTTAGAATGGGAAGACTGTAGACATTTATGGGGGGTATGTGAATAAATGTAAATGTAGATGTTGGCAAAAATGAAGAGGTGAATTGAGGGAGGTGATTTCAGAGGGCCTCCACGCAAAGGCAGAGTAGTCATCAACGAAGGAGGTAAAACATAAAATAAAATAAAAGTTGTGTTGGAGTCTTGAGAATTTGGAAGATTTTGCACTGTCACCAGGCAGAAAGAACGTCTGACGTCAGACAAAAATTAAAAATTAACTGTCAGCGCTGGAGACATTGTTGACGTTTTGAATTCAAATGCCTTGCATCAAGACCATTATTTATCTGAAAACAAATATGGTGTCTGTTTTGTAATAACTCAAAATCTAGTTTGGGAAATAAGGTCATAGAGGTATTATAGATAGTACATTCTGATAAATGTCAAGCTGTAATGAGGGGGTGAAGGATGAAATGTCCCCAAATGTGCCACTTTGGCATTAAGATTATTTTGAGTTAAAAGTAATAAAAACTCGGGGCACCCGGGTGGCTCAGTCAGTTGGGCATCTGACTTCGGCTCAGGTTATGATCTCTCGGTTCATGAGTTCGAGACCCACGTCGGGCTCTGTGCTGACAGCTCAGAGCCTGGAGCCTACTTCTTCGGGTTCTGTGTCACCCTCTCTCTCTGCCCCTCCCCTGCTCATGCTCTGTCTCTGTCTGTCTCAAAAATAAATAAACGTTAAAAAAAATTAAATACAACACAACCTAACCGCTGAAACCTCAACCAAATATGCCAATTAATTTTTTTAAAAAGTAATAAAAACTCAGCAGATGCAGGAAAATCTCACTGCTTAAATTTACTTGGGAAGGAGAGCTTGCAAAGGGAAGAGAATTCCCCTTTAAGGAAGGAACTTACCTACATAATAGAGCAATCTTATTTTTTCCCAAATATCTCTTTTCTCGTTGCTAATGAGCTTTCTCCCCTTTGTGTCCTCAGATCCTGCCCTTCTCCTTACCTCAGATAATCTTCATGTCTATGTGGACTCCCTGTACATACGTCTATTAAATTTTATTTTCTCCTGTTAATCTCTCTCGAGTCAATTTGATTCTAAGCCCAGCTAGAAGGAGCCTAGGTCAGAGGAACATCTTCCTCCCCAACAATAACAATAGAAAATATGCGAAGGATTTCAAGGAACTGATTTTTTTTTTTTCTCTCTCTCTCTTTCTCTCTTAGGAGGTGTAGGCAGATTTCTGAGGCAATAGCATTGTCTATCAGATATCTTGGAAAATCACAAAGTCCAAGAACTGACTTACCTATTGTGGCCTTTCAAAAGTATTTAAGCATTCAGTGTCCCACAGACTACATATGCATAGGTCTAAATGTAAACTTGACAAAGATTGTATACTTGAAAAGTTCAAACTGCTAGAAGACAAGTGACATGTATCCAAGTACATTATCCAAGTAAATATTGGACATGTATCCAAGTAAATTAAAAGTGGCATGTCTTAGAAGATATGTGGACATTCAAACATGAGACAGAAACTTGTTCCTGAATGTAGGTTTTGTTTTACATGCTGAGCAATAAAGTTGGACCTACATAAAATCTTGAGTTTGTTAGTACTTGTTTAGCCTCTTATAGTATATAGTAAATTTTCTTCTGCAGGCTTTTCCAATGGTTTGAAGAGATGACTTCTAAAGCAGACGAGCTTGGAACTTAGGATTTTACTTCACTGAATATCTCATATGTCAGTCTCATGCTAGTTAGTCTTTAATTTTCATTGTTGATATTTACTTATTTTCGCCATAGTCTGAACATATTTTAAGTATATAAGAAATATCTGGAAACTTGAGATGGCAGTCAATCTGAGTAAGGAAGCTATATTCTGTGTTGAAAGAAAAAAAGAGAAAAGAAAGAAAGAAAGAAAGAAAGGGAAGAAAGGGAAGAAAGAAAAGAAAGAAGGAAAAGAAAGAAATGTCAGAGATATTAAACAGGATAAATTTGTGTAGCCAATTTTTATTTTAAATTATGCATAAAATGTCAGAAGTATAGGAATGAGAAGTACACATTGATGGAGTTTTGGGTGTTAGTGGGGGGTGATCTGGAGCCAAGGGACAAGATTTTATTAAAGCCGGGGAACAGGACCCATGAGCAGGAAGAGCTGAAATGGGGTCATGACAAGTAACTCATTATGTACCCTCAGGATGGGAGGGGGGCAGAGATAGAGTAAGACTCTAAGGTATTTTGGAAACAAGGATTCCAGGACTTGAGGGGCTAGCTGTTGCTAGGGAAATGCCATTTATTACCGTTTTAATGAAACCTCAGTCATGAGACCCTTCAGATGTATATTGGGGGGGCGGGGCCATAAGCTTGGAGTATGATGGACAGCATATATCTTGGGGCAGTTGAGATAAAGGAAGTAGACTTACAGGATCCTCGAGGTTGGGATAATGTCAAGCTGAGATTCCCTTTCTGCCCTAGCAAAGTATCATCAAGGCAGATGAACTCCTAGAGGGAGGTCACTCTGCAGGTTTCAAGGACTTGTCAATGGGCTGTTGGCAGTAAGGGAAATTAATTTTTCATTTGCCTTAGTGTCCCTCATCACCAAGGCAAACACTGAAACCCCTCTCCTTTGTTCTTGGGTAGTCAGGATTGTCCAAAGAATATCACACATATTCCACCTGGGGGGTGGGGGGTGGGTGCCAGCCTGTATTTTGCCCTCAGCTTGCCCCGCACTCCCTCATCACATATCAAAATAGTCAGTTTTCTTCTGAAAGGTCTAAATGGTTCTTTTTCCTAGAGTTCCTAGAAGAACTAAAAAACAACAAAATAAATATTTTTAAGGTGCTGCGTCAGCTCTTAAAACAGACAGTGCTGACATTTTGAGGTGAGCAGGAGAGAGAAAAAAATCTTTATACTGTTTCTTGTTTTGGTTCTTTATTTGCAACGTCACCCCAGAATCTACTGGTTCTCTTAACTGACAATGGAGAAACAACATTTGAATGTTAGTGGTGGAAGTATTATGAGGGCGATTTTTGAAAGGAAATTAGTTGGAAAAATAATTTTTAAAAGCATCAGCAGAGCAAAGTGATCATGGAGGAGTGAGCATGTTTTCTTTGTGAAAAAGTTGCTTTCAGATTGTTTTATATTTATTTTACTCTGCCCTCGAAAGGAAATTTTTCATTTCCTTTACCAAGTGTTTTGCAAGACTACTGGTCCAGACAGGCTATCTAGAACTTTAATCATGGTGTATTGTGCGGAATAATGATTTTAAGCATCTCCATAGGAGGGAATGGACAAGCAGAGTGTTTCATTTACACTTACTTATTTTCTACAATGCATACATTTATTAATCCAGAAAGTCTCCTCATTTTAGTAATGTTTGCAAATTAAGTGATTGTCTCCGGAAAGACCTATTATGACTTTTACACATGCACATATGTGTGTGTTGATAAAAAAAGAGACTTGTTTGTAATCAGTACACTTATATTTTGTGCTAAGAAATATTTTCTTTTTTTAAATTTTTTTAAATATTTATTTTTTTTTTGGGAGACAGAGAGGCAGAGTGCAAGCAGGGGAGAGGCAGAGAGAGAGAGGGAGACAGAGACAGAGACAGAGACAGAGGGAGAGAAAGAATCCAAAGCAGGCTCCAGGCTTTGAGCTGTAATCACAGAGCCCGACGTGGGGCTTGAACCCACAAAGCTTGGGATCATGATGTGGGCTGAAGTTGGATGCTTAACTAACTGATCCACCCAGGCACCCCAGAAATATTTTCTAATATGTATTTATTCTAGAAACAGGGAAAATATAGTTAGGAATAGCTGTTTTGTTTTTGTTTTTTTTATTCCCAAATATCAATTTTTGATGTTCTAGCAATATCATCCAATTTGGAGAGAGGGGAAGGGGTAACATTTCTCAACTCTAGATCCATTTGTTTTAGGATGGACTAACCCCACATCTGTAGTTCTTAAAAAAACAGTGCAAGATCCACACCGGACCAATTTGTGTCCCATCTCCATGTCCACAATTATTAATTCAGGGATGCATAAGTGATGATGGTTGGTTCAAAGAGACAATCCAGGATATTCCCTGGGACTCTGAATTCTAGATTTGGTAAGCTGATCAGAGGTGGGTCTGGTGATTTAGCAGTTTTATTTATTTATTTATTTAATATCAAATTTATTGTCAAATTGGTTTCCATACAACACCCGGTGCTCATCCCAAAATGTGCCTTCCTCAATACCCATCACTCACCCTCCCCTCCCTCTGCACCTCTCATCTACGCTGTTTGTTCTCAGTTTTTAAGAGTCTCTTATGCTTTGGCTCTCTCCCACTCTAACCTCTTTTTTTTTTTTTTTCCTTCCCCTCCCCCATGGACTTCTGTTAGGTTTCTCAGGATCCACATAAGAGTGAAAACATATGGTATCTGTCTTTCTCCGTATTTCTTATTTCACTTAGCATCACACTCTCCAGTTCCATCCACATTGCTACAAAAGGCCACATTTCATTCTTTCTCATTGCACGTAGTATTCCATTGTGTATATAAACCACAATTTCTTTATCCATTCATCAGTTGATGGACATTTAGGCTCTTTCCACAATTTGGCTATTGTTGAGAGTGCTGCTATAAACATTGGGGTACAAGTGCCCCTATGCATCAGCACTCCTGTATCCTTTGGGTAAATTCCTAGGAGTGCTATTGCTGGGTCATAGGGTAGGTCTATTTTTAATTTTTTGAGGAACCTCCACACTGTTTTCCAGAGTGGCTGCACCAGGTTGCATTCCCACCAACAGTGCAAGAGGGTTCCCATTTCTCCACGTCCTCTCCAGCATCTATAATCTCCTGATTTGTTCATTTTGGCCACTCTGACTGGTGTGAGGTGATATCTGAGTGTGGTTTTGATTTATATTTCCCTGATGAGGAGCGACATTGAGCATCTTTTCATGTTCCTGTTGGCCATCCGGATGTCTTCTTTAGAGAAGTGTCTATTCATGTTTTCTGCCCATTTCTTCACTGGATTATTTGGTTTTCAGGTGTGGAGTTTGGTGAGCTTTTTATAGATTTTGGATACTAGCCCTTTGTCTGATATGTCATTTGCAAATATCTTTACCCATTCCATTGGTTGCCTTTTAGTTTGGTTGTTTTCTTTACTGTGCAGAAGATTTTTATCTTCATGAGGTCCCAATAGTTCACTTTTGCTTTTAATTCCCTTGCCTTTGGGCATGTGTCAAGAAATTGCTGCAGCTGAGGTGAGAGAGGTTTTTTCCTGCTTTCTCCTCTAGGGTTTTGATGGTTTCCTGTCTCACATTCAGGTCCTTTATCCATTTTGAGTTTATTCTTGTGAATGGTGTAAAAAAGTGGTCTAGTTTCAACCTTCTGCATGTTGCTGTCCAGTTCTCCCGGCACCATTTGTTAAAAAGACTGTCTTTTTTCCATTGGATGTTCTTTCCTGCTTTGTCAAAGATGAGTTGGCCATACTTTTGTGGGTCTAGTTCTGGGGTTTCTATTCTATTCCATTGGTCTATGTGTCTGTTTTTGTGCCAATACTTTGCTGTCTTGATGATGACAGCTTTGTAGTAGAGGCTAAAGTCTGGGATTGTGATGCCTCCTGCTTTGGTCTTCTTCTTCAAAATTACTTTGGCTATTCGGGGCCTTTTGTGGTTCCATACAAATTTTAGGATTGCTTGTTCTAGCTTTGAGAAGAATGCTGGTGCCATTTTGATTGTGATTGCATTGAATGTGTAGATCGCTTTGGGTAGTATTGACATTTTAACAGTATTTATTCTTCAAATCCATGAGCATGGAATGTTTTTCCATTTCTTTATATTTTCTTCAATTTCCTTCATAAGTTTTCTATAGTTTTCAGCATACAGATCTTGTACATCTTTGGTTAGATTTATCCCTAGTTATTTTATGCTTCTTGGTGCAATTGTGAATGGGATCAGTTTCTTTATTTGTCTTTCTGTTGCTTCATTGTTAGTGTATAAGAATGCAACTGATTCCTGTACATTGATTTTGTATCCTGCGACTTTGCTGAATTCATGTATCAGTTCTAGCAGACTTTTGGTGGAGTCTATCGGATTTTCCATGTATAATATCATGTCATCTGCAAAAAGTGAAAGCTTAACTTCATCTCTGCCAATTTTGATTTCTTTGATTTCCTTTTGTTGTCTGATTGCTGATGCTACAACTTCCAACACTATGTTAAATGACAAGGGTGAGGGTGGACATCCCTGTCGTGTTCTTGATCTCAGGGAGAAAGGTCTCAGTTTTTCCCCATTGAGGATGATATTAGCTGCAGAATTTTCATAAACAACTTTTATGATGTTTAAGTATGTTCCTTCTATCCCAACTTTCTCCAGGGTTTTTATTAAGAAACGATGCTGAACTTTGTCAAATGTTTTTTCTGCATATATTGACATGATCATATGGTTCTTATCTTTTCTTTTATTAATGTGATGTATCACATTGATTGATTTGCGAATGTTGAACCAGCCCTGCAGCCCAGGAATGAATCCCACTTGATCATGGTGGATAGTTCTTTTAATATGCTGTTGAATTTGATTTGCTAGTATCTTATTGAGAATTTTTGCATCCATATTCATCAGGGATATTGGCCTGTAGTTTTGTTTGTTTGGTTGGTTGGTTTTTTGTTTTTTGTTTTTTGTTTTTGTTTTTGTTTTTTCTCGGTTTCTGTCTGGTTTAGGAATCAAAGTAATGCTGGCTTCATAGAATGAGTCTGAAAGTTTTCCTTCCCTTTCTATTTTTTGGAATAGCTTGAGAAGGATAAGTATTATTTCTGCTTTAAATGTCTGGTAGAATTCCCCTGGGAAGACATCTAGTCCTGGATTCTTATTTGTTGGGAGATTTTTGATAAGTGATTCAATTTCTTCACTGTTTATGGGTCTGTTCAAGCTTTCTATTTCTTCCTGTTTGAGTTTTGGAAGTGTGTGGGTGTTTAGGAATTTTCCATTTCTTCCATGTTGTCCAGTTTGTTGGCATATAATTTTTCATAGTATTCCATGATAATTGCTTGTATTTCTGAGGGATTGTTGTAATAATTCCATTTTCATTCATGATTTTATCTATTTGGGTCGTTTCCCTTTTCTTTTTGAGAAGCCTGGCTAGTTTATCAATTTTGTTTATTTTTTCAAAAAAACAACTCTTGGTTTCATTGATTTGCTCTACAGTTTTTTGGTTTTTTTTTTTTTTAGATTCTATATTGTTTACTTTTGCTCTTATCTTTATTATTTCTCTTCTTCTGCTGGGTTTGGGGTGTCTTTGCTGTTCTGCTTCTATTTCCTTTAGGTGTGCTGTTAGATTTTGTATTTGGGAGTTTTCTTGTTTCTTGAGATAGGCCTGGATTGCAATGTATTTTCTTCTCAGGACTACCTTCGCTGCATCCCAAAGCGTTTGGATTGTTGTATTTTCATTTTCATTTGTTTCCATATATTTGTTAATTTCTTCTCCAATTGCCTGGTTGACCCATTCATTCTTTAGTAGGGTGTTCTTCAACCTCCATGCTTTTGGAGGTTTTCCAGACTTTTTCCTGGTCTGAAAGTGTATATGGTATGATCTCAATTCTTATATACTTATGAAGGGCTGTTTTGTGACCCAGTATGTGATCTATCTTGGAGAATGTTCCATGTGCACTGAGAAGAAAGTATATTCTGTTGCTTTGGGATGCAGAGTTCTAAATATGTCTGTCAAATCCATCTGATCCAATGTGTCATTCAGGACCCTTGTTTCTTTATTGACCATGTGTCTAGATGATCTATCCATTGTTGTAAGTGGAGTATTAAAGTCCCCTGCAATTACCACATTCTGATCATTGAGGTTGCTTATGTTTGTGATTGTTTTATATATTTGGGGGCTCCTGTATTCAGCGCATAGACATTTATAATAGTTAGCTCTTCCTGATGGATAGACCCTGTGATTATTTTACAATGCCCTTCTTCATCTCTTCTTACAGCCTTTAATTTAAAGTCTAGTTTGTCTGATATAAGTATGGCTACTCCAGCTTTCTTTTGACTTCCAGTAGCATGATAGATAGTTCTCCATCCCCTCACTTTCAGTCTGAAGGTGTCCTCAGGCCTAAAATGAGTCTCTTCTAGACAGCAAATAGATGGGTCTTGTTTTTTTATCCATTCTGATACCCTATGTCTTTTGGTTGGCACATTTAGTCCATTTACATTCAGTGTTATTATAGAAAGATATGGGTTTAGAGTCATTGTGATGTCTGTAGGTTTCATGCTTGTAGTGATGTCTCTGGTACTTTGTGGTCCTTTCACCATTTCATTCACAGAGTCCTCCTTAGGATCTCTTGTAGGGCTGGTTTAGTAGTGACGGATTCCTTTAGTTTTTGTTTGTTTGGGAAGACCTTTATCGCTCTATTCTAAATGACACTTACTGGATAAAGGATTCTTGGCTGCACATTTTTTTCTGTTCATCACATTGAAGATTTCCTGCCATTCCTTTCTGGCCTGCCAAGTTTCAGTAGATAGATCCGTCACTAGTCTTATCGGTATCCCTTTATATGTTAGAGCATGTTTATCCCTTGCTGCTTTCAGAATATTCTCTTTATCCTTGTATTTTGCCAGTTTCACTTTGATATGTCGTGCAGAAGATTGATTCAAGTTACGTCTGAAAGGAGTTCTCTGTGCCTCTTGGATTTCAATGCCTTTTTCCTTCCCCAGATCAGGGAAGTTCTCAATATGATTTCTTCAAGTACACCTTCATCACCTTTCCCTCTCTCTTCCTCCTCTGGAATCCCAATTATGCTTATATTATTACGTTTAATTATGTCACTTAGTTCTCTAATTCTCCCCTCATACTCCTGGATTTTTTTTTATCTCTCTTTTTCTCAGCTTCCTCTTTTTCCATAATTTTATCTTCTAATTCATCTATTCTCTCCTCTGCCTCTTCAATCCGAGCTGTGGTTGCCTCCATTTTATTTTGCAGCTCATTTATAGCATTTTTTAGCTCCTCCTGACTGTTTCTTAGTCCCTTGATCTCCGTAGTAATAGATTCTCCGCTGTCCTCTATACTTTTTTCAAGCCCAGCGATTAATTTTATGACTATCATATTAAATTCATTTTCTGTTACATTGCTTAAATTGTTTTTGATCAGTTCATTAGCTGTCACTACCTCCTGAAGTTTCTTTTGAGGAGAATTCTTCTGTTTCGTCATTTTGGATGGTCTCTGGGGTGGCGCGGAACTGCAGCTCTCTTCCTCTGTGCTGTCTGGAGTAACTTGCGTTGGTGGGTGGGGCCGCAGTCAGACCTAATGTATGCCCCCAGCCCACCACTGGGGCCCCAGTCAGATTGGTGTGTACCTTATCTTACCCTCTCCCAGGGGCAGGACTCACTGTGGAGTTGTGTGGCCCCTGTCTGGGCTACTTGCAACCGACCAGGCTTGTGGTGCTGCTTCGATGGGATCTGGCATATTAGCCAAGGTAGATATGCAAAGTGCACGGAGTAGGAGGGTCAGACTCGCCTTGCTTTGCCTTCGGTGGTCCACTTCGGGAGGGGCCCTGTGGCACTGGGAGGGAGGCAGACCCATCAGAGGGATGGGTCCACAGAAGCACAACATTGGGTGTTTGCATGGTGCAAGCAAGTTCCATAATGGGAACTGGTTCCCTTTGGGATTTTGGCTGGGGGATGGGCAAGGGAGATGGTGCTTCCCAGCGCCTTTGTTCCCTACCAAGCTGAGCTCTGTCCTCCTGGGCTCAACACCTCTCCCTCCCGTTGTCCTCTAGCCCTCCCGCTCTCCGAGCAGAGCTGTTGACTTATAACATTCCAGATGTTAAGTCCCACTGGCTATCAGAACTCATGGAGTCCAGCCCCTCCACTTTTGCAAGCAAGACTTCGGGGGCTCTGCCTTGCCAGGTGGGCTGCCCCTCCACTGCCCCAGCTCCCTCCCGCCAGTCCGTGTAGTGTGCACCGCCTCTCTGCCCTTCCTCTGTGGGCCTCTCATCTACTCTTGGATCCAGAGAGTCCGTTCTGCTAGTCCTCTGGCGGTTTTCTGGGTTATTTAGGCAGATGTGGGTGGAATCTAAGTTATCAGCAGGACACTGTGAGCCCAGTGTCCTCCTATGCCTCCATCTTCCTCTGTCTCTTCTTAGCAGTTTTAATAAGACAATGTGTGGGGTTCCTGGGGGCTCAGTTGGTTAAACGTCTGACTTCAGCTCAGGTCGTGATTTCAAGGCTCCTGAGTTCAAGACCCCGCATGGAGTTCTGTACTGACAGCTCAGAGCCTGGAGACTGCTTCAGATTCTGTGTCTCCCTCTCTCTCTGCCCCTACCCTGTTCTTGCTCTGTCTCTCTCTCCTTCAAAAACAAACATTGAGAGAGAGAGAGAGAGAGAGAGAGAATGTTTGAGAATCAAGTCAATGTAAAGAAACCAGAGTGAGAGCAGAAGAAGAAAGAGTAGCAAACGTTGGAACTTATCAAATAGTTTGAGCACCAAGATCCAGCTATAAGAACTTGCATTTCATCTACATAAAATAATTCTTATTTGATTGCATGAATTTGAAGAAGAATTCTGCCATTTGAAAACAAAGGATCTGGGTCACATAAAGAGAGCTACCGAGATGACTGCGTGATACTCTCCTGTTGGGATTTGCTTTTATCCTCAGCTTTTACTAATCCAATGCATGTGTTAGCATTCTTAACTTTTTCATGTAAGTAACACTATGATGACTGTCTTTCTTTCTTTTGGCAGAGTTGTGGAGACTATTCTTTGGGATTCCACAACAACACATTTTACTTAGATTGCAATGGGAGATGTTTGATTCTGCTTTTTTGTAAAACTTTTACAGTGTGGAATGTTTTATTTTTCTCATCTTTATAATGGATGTATTTTTCAGTTTGCAAATCCTCCTCCCTTTGCTGCATAAAACTCCTCATAAGTCAGTTTCCATTTTCAAAAATAAATCTGTTCCATAAAATTCTAAATTTTTCGGTTATGGAGAAAATGCAGTTAAAAGGAGGCAGTACTGGACTTTCGGTGTCTTGAGATTGTGGAAATATGTTCTTTTGGAAAAACTTAAATAAAAAATGTTCTTTCATTAAAAACAATATTTTGGTTGTTTGTACTGTTCTCTTTGTTTTTCAGGTCTTTCCACACGGGCATGCAAATTCAAGCTGTGTTTGCTTCCAGACTTGAAGAAGCTCAACATCATAAAAAATAATAGACAGTATTTCCAATTCTAAGAAAAGGACTTTTTCTGTGTGTTTGTTTTTTTAATTTTGTTTTAATACTTTGTCTTTTTCAAAGGTAATTAGTTTAAATACTGGATCATCTTATTTGAATACCTCTCCTTCTCTTTTTTTAATGTTTATTTATTTTTGAGAGACAGAGTGAGAAGCAGGGGAGGGGCAGAGAAATAGAGGACAGAAGGCCCCGAGGCAGGCTCTGTGCTGATGGCAGAGAGTTCTATGGAGGGCTCAAATTCACAAATCATGAGATCATGACTTGTGCTGAAGTCAGATGCTTAACTGACTGAGCCACCCAGGTGCCCCTGAATGTGTCTTTCTAAGAGAAGGAAGGGATATGTGTGTTTTCCCCTTTAGAGGAGGGAAATGATATGTTCTTGTTTTGTTATTTATTTTGACTCTGCCTTTTACAATTTCCAAATTATCAGGTACTAAGGAAAGATGATATTAAATAGAGCCTTCATTTGAGTTATGGTGTAAACCATCAGTCACCATGGTTGAAGAACAGGATAACAAACTGAGCATCCATGATACCCTGGAGAAAGACCTGATGGAGAGAACTGTGGATTTGCTGGAAGTGCAGATGAGGATCAGGCATTGCATGGACTCAACCACGAGTGCAGATATGACTATGGATGAGTCACACAGTGAAGGAAAAGTCTTGTGCTCTGGGGTTGGAGCAGTGAATGCCTTGGGTCCTAAGAAATGGCCCCCTAAGAAATGGGGATGACCTTGAGCAGTGGTCAGTAGTGGTATTACTATCCAGATCCTGAAATGTGGGCCAGTGGTATGTGACATGGTCTCTAAAGCTGCGATTCTCCATTGAGCCAGGATCCTCAAGGAAGACTAGTTTGATCCCAGGTTACTGGGAGCCTCAGCTACTGGCGGAATTAGAAGCAAATTCTAGAAGTCTTTGGGTCTCCCACCCATAAGGATGAAGGGATCAGTTCACATTCAAAAAGCATTCAAAGTCCTTTCACTTTCAAAGTGCCTTCAAAGAACATATGAAAACTCAAGAGAAAACAAACCAATAAAAAAATCAGCAAGGAAATAACACCAACAGATTTAAACTTGAACATATTGGTACCATCACATACAGAATATTAAACAACTGTAAATGAAATATATAAGGAAATATATATGACATATATATGGAGAGAGAAAAATATAAAGAAGTTTTACATATAAAATAATAGATGTGTTTATTAAAATAGCCTATTTAAAATTAATTATTTAACCTATTTTGAAAATAACTATTTAAGAGTTCCTATTTTCCTTCACATATGCTTCTTTCTTTCCCTTCTGTTACCTTTATTCCTTTATTCATTCTCAATTATAAATTCACAAAAAATTCACTTTTGTATTATGTAAAATGTCAAGTGCACTTAGATGTTAAATGCATACAACAGAAATTTTAAGAAATATCTGTTATATTAAAGTTTTTATTTTTATTGCATTGGGAAATATTACAAATGCCTAAGCAACTTTGCTTAAAAAAGCTTTTAGCTTGGTTGCAGAATAAAAAATACGTACTCAGGAAAGAAAAATAGTAAAACAATTTAATATAGTTTATCCAATTATATATATGGGTAATGTATAGACAAGTCCTAAACTTAATTTTTCTAGTAATTATAATTGTTTATTGACCTTTCAAGGACTGCTTCTAAGAAAATAGCAAAATCATCTTATTTAAAATGTTCTTTTCCCTAGCATCTGGGAGGGAGGCCAAACTATTGTTATCATAAGTTAAAAAGAAGAGGAAGATAATGGGGAGCTAAATAATTATTCAGTCACCCAATCGGTCTTCAATATAAGAGAGTCAGCAAGAATCCTTCTTTCAGTAGTTTAGGAAGAACCTGGAGGAGAAAGTACACAGAAATATGTATATTTGATTTTTGTCCTAGATTTGGTTCAAGGTACAGAGTTCCTCAAACCATGTTGAATTGTAGGCACTCCTTTTATTATTCATATCAAACCCTGTTCAACCACACCCAAATTTATGCCACTGAAGTGATTTTTTTTTTTTAATGGGGACCAAAGATATCTTCTGAATAGGGGCTGGTAGCCAGGGGGAACAATCATGGGATTAGAGGGTTGGAAATTTCAGCCCAAAGCCCAACCCCTAGGGAAGGGAAGGGGCTGGAGATGGGAATCAGTAACCAATAGGAATGACTTCATCATTCATTACTCTGTACTAGAGCTACTTTTCAAACTCTAAAGAACAGGGTTTGGGAAGTTTCTGGGATTGTGAATACATCAAAAGGCTGTTAGTGTGGCATGCTGCCATTCCTCATACCTTGCCCCATGAATCTCTTCCATTTGGTTGTTTCTGAATTGTATCCTTTATAATAAACTGAAAGAGCAAGTAGAACACTTTCCTGAATCATCTGTGAGTCAAAGTGTAGGTGGTCTGGTGGCTCATGGCTCTCAAGTAGAGACAGAATTGTAACACTGAGCCTTTAATCTAAGGGGTTTGCACTAACTTCAAGTATTAGGGTTAGAAATGAATCGAGTTGTTGGGCCCCCCCTAGACGTGAGAGCGTTAGAAAATCAGTGTGGGAAAATTACACGATATTGATGTCAGAAGAAGACACATATGGTGGCAGAAAATAGATTTTATAATAATATTTATTCGACTGCTTCATTAAATCTAGTAAGCCTTGGGAATTTTTTATAGATTATTTCTGTTATGGTTGCTTATCCTCTGAGCATTTTTTATAAGGCAAGAATAGAAGAACTATGAGGGATTTAGAAGGAAGACTTGAAGACATTTAGATTACAAGTGTTGAAGATCCTAGAGAGGACTGAGGTAAGAAACTGGGGCAGTGTTTAAGGGAAAAAGGAAACGTAAAAACATGGGTGAGAGAACACGTCTTTTGGGCATGCTGTGCAATCTTTCTTACAACTGATGAAAGAAATGTAAACTTGTTCCTTACCTACACTGGAAAATAACGAGGAACTTCTAAAAGCAGCTAGAGGATGAGTATAAAACGACAACAGAATATTTACTGGTAAAAATGAATCAATCACACCGAGAGATTAGTAGGTATTTGAGGAAGAGTCAAAAAAGGCTGAAAACCAGGAGGGGGATGAGCACTACTTTGAATTAAATTTATAATCCCCCAAAGTGTCAACATATTAGGAAGAGACTTTTGATACATACACCTAACATAGCATTTTATGAAGTCTGTAAACACATACAATGTATACTTCCCTACGTAGCCACCTGCTTTACTGGTAGAGTTTTTAGATTCAAGAAGTGATTTTCAAACTTTTCATTTTGTTTTGTTTTTAATTTGCTAGCTTCATTTGCCTGAATGTGAATACCTCAAATACTTTAACTTACTATAAAGGAAAGAAAAAATCTGTTCCTTGTGTAAACCACTGCTTCCTGGGTAAGAAAATGCATGATTATGTAGTAAGGTAAGAAATAGTTGGGAAAAAATGCTAAAATCATGAATTTACTTTGGAAATGCATTTTATAGCTGCTCACATATCCTTTTTTCCCCTAATACGTAGGGTCAATTTGTCTCATAGTGGTAGACAGCTAAAAGATAGTGAACCCAAGTAAATCAATTTTTAAGCTACCAATGAAAAAGCAATGTACAGCCGCCCAACTGGTTGTCTAAAACTTCAAAGAGAAGCTATATATTTTATATACATATAGGAGAATTAAGTTGTCTCTTATATTTCCATTTTTTTTCCTCTCAGTATTGGAGACACTTTAAGTCACCATGAACTTACATTTTAAAACAATTCATATACTGCAAGGAAAAAACATCATCAGAGATTAATGATCTTGAGTTTATCTTTCTACATGCTAGATCATTTTGTTTCTTGCAAAAAATACCATTACCACTAATAGTTATTTTTCATCATAGCTTTAATTTTCAACAATAAATATATTCTATGTGTCAAGAGTTTTAAATCTTTTATTTCTCTCTTCATGAAAGCAGAGTACATTTTTTTTCTGTTTTACATGAGAAAACAGAGCTTTATTTCTACATTTTCATATGTAAATTGACTCTTGTTTTATTCAGATTTCTTCAGAGAGACAGAACCAGTAGGAGATTTATTGTAAGGAATTAGCCCATGTGATTGTGAAGGCTGAGATGTCCCAAGGTCTGCTACCCCCAACCCGGAGACCCAGAAAAAGTGCTAAGGTGGCTCCATTCTGAGTCTGAAGGCCTGAGAACAAGGAAAACACGTGGTGTAAGTTCTTAGGCACGAAAACCAGGGGTGTTGATGGTTTCAGTCTCACCCCGAGGGCAGGAAAAGAGCTACTCAGTCAAGCAGAGAATGTGAATTTTCTCTCTTCCCATCTTTTTGTGTTATTTGGGCTCTCCAGGGATTGGATGATGTCCATCCACAGTGGGGAGGGCAATCTACTTCACTCTGTCTACCACTTAAATGACAATCGCATCTAGAAACACCCTCAGAGACATACCCAGAAATGGTATCCAGTCAAATATGGGCACCTTGTGACACAGAGAATTAATTAACATATAAAATTAACCATCACAACTTTTATGTTTAAAATCGTGGTAGGTTCTTTTGAAATTATAAAGTGTTATAACACCTGATTCTTTTTTATCAGACTCTAAAATCTTTTTTAATTAATTAATTAATTAATTATTTTGAGAGAGAGAGACAGACAGAGCACACAAGTAGGGCAAGAGCAGAAGGAGGGGGAGAGAGAGAATCTCAATCAGGATCCATGCCCAGTGCAGAGCTCAATACAAGACTCAACCTCACCCCGAGATTGTGACTTGAGCTGAAATCAAAGGTGGGACGCCTAACCAACTAAGCCACCCAGGCGCCCCTAGATATTGAAATCTTGATGGTAAGGTGAGAAAAGAGAGAGAGAGAGGAAAACAAGTGAGCAAAAGGGGAGAGATGGAGAGATAGAGAGGCAGGCAAGTATGCGTTATTAGATATTATGTGTAATAATTGTATAATGAGTATTTTAGCTAAATAAGTGCAGGAAGAATAAAAAAAGGGTTCAATGAAAAAATGGGATTTGATTTGGTTCTTGAAGAAAAAGTTTTGTTGAAGAGGGGGCCATTTCTTAATGCAGGGAAGACTTACAAGGAGGAATGAACAGAACTCATGCTAAATATATTCGGGGCATGATTATTTGAAAATTATATTTCTGGAGCAGATGGTTCAGGCAGAAAAGAGTGAAATATGGGTACATATGGTCCAGAATAAAAAAGGTCTTAGATGCCAAGGCCAAGGTTGTTTTTATCCAGTGGCTAATTAGCAAATATGATGGATTTAAAATAGTTTGGTAATGACATTTGTTTTGGAGACCTGTCTTTGCACTGGTGCACTGAAGGGAAGAGTTCTACATATCATAGCATATAATATATTTGAGGTCACCTTTGAGGCTTACAATTTAATATAGATATGTTGAAGGATTTAGAAATTCCTTGGCACCTTGTCAAAGCATTGAAAAGACTCTGAAATGTTCAAGGAGCTGAAAGAGACACAGTGCCCAGAGAATCCTTCAAAACTTGCTCTTCAAGTTGCCATTCATATCTTAGATGAACAGCATCAACTTGATATTGAATCAAAGCCAGGATTCTAACAGTTGATTATTTGATCCAATGTGTTGTTTTATAGATGACGAAAATGAGGCCCCAAGAGGTTAGCCACACTGGCCAGGGCTTCTAACTACTAAGCCATAACTTTCCCCACTGTGTCATGCATTTTAAAGCAAAGCGAGGTACTCGGTCCACTCCCTCTAATTTCCAAACCTCTTACTCGTAGCTTCTTTAAGAATCAGAAGTAACATTTCATTTACAGTGAGAAAAACTCAAATTCTTTTCTCTACAGTGTTTGCTTTTTTGAAAGAAAGCCACAGTTTCATGGGAAATAGCTGTACCTATTGGTGATTTGGAGATGATTTTGCTATAAGACTTATATCAAGGAAATTTAATAGACAATATCTGTTTATTCTTTGAGGATGGAGTTAAGTGTAAAATTTTCTAATCTACTTAAAATCAATTGGATTTTGTAGTGATTCTATAAAGTAAAAAGGAATTTATTAATTTATATGTTTCTTAATGTAATAGTGACAGGTTTTCTTAAGACATTAATAAGAATTAATTTACAAGGATGATGACAGTTGAGAAATACCAATTATAATAATCTAGACTTAAATCTTTAATCACATCATAGCTTTTAATTAAGTTTGAAATTTTAAAGTATCAATATGAAATTAAAATAATATTAATAATGAACATTCATTTAGAGCCTTCTTTGTCTTGTGAAATTTATCTCCATTATCTTTAATCTTCATCTAAGCCTTGCAAGTTAACCAGAAGTGTTTCCGTTTTGTACTAGGAAAATGTGAGTTTAGAGAAAATCAGTAACTTGCCACACATATTCACACACCAGGAGGTGGAGGAGTTGAGATTGGAATCCAAATTTCTCTGACTCCAAAGGCTATGACCTCTCCTGCAACCACGTTTTCTTCCTTCCTTAAGTCATTCTATATTCCTGGGATTTTTAAAGGTCCTTAATGAAGCCTCTTCTTTCCACCTTGATTTCGAAACCATTTGAGCAACAAGTCCCAGGAAGCAGGATGATGGAAACCAAGAGATCAGCTGTGGAAAATACGGTTGTGTTTCCATGGTGAAGCAGGCTCCTTTTACTGTCACCTCTGAGGCACAGAGATTGTCAAACTCAATCAGAGAAAGAAGTAGCAACTATGGGCTCTTCACAGGAAGAGTGCCTCCCCACTGAACACATTCCAGGGTAGAGGGCTATTCCAACTCCCTTTTGAGGAAGCAGACTGACCTCACCAGTGAGGTAAGGGAGGGGTGGTAGAATTACTTTTGTCTTCCAAATTTACCAACAAGACAGGGTATCTTTCTTCTAGATCATAGATTGTGGCAAAAGAGAGGCCAGGGTGGACCACGCCTTAGTAGAAACATGAGTATACTTGTTTTTTTTTTTTTTTTTAATTTTTTTTTCAACGTTTTTATTTATTTTTGGGACAGAGAGAGAGACAGAGCATGAACAGGGTAGGGGCAGAGAGAGAGGGAGACACAGAATTGGAAACAGGCTCCAGGCTCTGAGCCATCAGCCCAGAGCCTGACGCGGGGCTCGAACTCAGGGACTGCGAGATCGTGACCTGGCTGAAGTCGGACGCTTAACCGACTGCGCCACCCACACGCCCCTAGCATACTTGTTTAAGTGTCCCAACAAGGTAGTACCAGCATAGAGTGTTTGACCATGTTTCAAAAATCATCAAATAAGGAGTTTGGTTTACTTTATAGCTTAGCCTATTTTAAGACAAGACTCTAATAACTAATATGTTAAAATGAATATGATACTATAACAATTATATAATGTGTCATTAATAAAAGGTTGTGATGAATGAAAAGATTATATTTTGGAAGAGACTGAGAAAAATTGGTATTTGAAAAAAAAAAAGGAATATAGTCTTCTAATTCTTATCTAAAGTAGATGTCAAATATTTAATTATTTGAAACTCTTCCAAAGATTCATAGAAACATTTTCAGTGACTTGAAAGTCAATGCTAATTTTTGAAATACATATGTCACCAAGGATGGATGACCTAATTTAGATGAATTGTGAATCAAGCATTCATCTAAAATTCAAGGTTGACCTACATCAAATGTGAGAGCCCTGAAGTTTGGTTAACTTTATTCATTACTTTCCCCCTTTGTATGCCTTTGTATTCCCTGTTTCTGACTTGGGTTGGGGACTGAACTGCTAGCAACATTAGAAAAGCTGTTTCTATGATAATTTCTATGATAATATCTACAAGAATTTGAGTCTAGATTTTCAGCCTCAAGAGGTTTCAGGTCTGGGGAGATGTCTGTAAATGCCTTTCCTTTCCTATATCATGTGATTTTTAAAAATCACACTTACTGACACAATGCAGTTGGTAAGATCAATGTATTTTTATATTTTCATTGGCTAAAAATATTTGTAACCAATTCGTATTTCAATATATGTCCACTGTATCTTCAACCACCATTTCAGAATTAGCAGTATACTTTTACCCAAAAGTAATTGCAGATCTCATACAGGAAAAAAAAAATATTTTTTTTTATGATAAGTTTTTCTCATGGCTGGCTTCTACTTACATTTTACATCTCAGCTGGAATGTGGCCTTTTCAAGAGGCCTTTGGTGGTGATCCATATATAAAGTGGCTCCAGCCCCTATGACATTCATTTAGTTTTTTTCACTGAATGATGTAACTACCAGTTAGCTTGTTTTTTATTTGTTTTCTAGGTGATTGATTGTATTTCTCCCTTTTCATTAGAAGATTCATTGCATAAAGTCAGGATTCTTGTCTTTTGATCATGTCTGTATTCTTTGAATGAGACCTGGAAAAGTACGTGGCTCAAACCTGCATGTAATGTATATAATATATAGACAAGCATATATGCATATATGTTTCTACAATAGACTCACATTCTTTGCAGTAGTTATGTTAAGTAACCATGAACGCCAAATTAGCAAACACTGACCACTGTTCTGAGGGGAAGTACGGGGACAAGTTCCTGTAAGCCTCTGATCACACATTTTTGTCAATTAAATTATCATATGCATATGTAGCAAGGATGCCAATATCCTGGTGAAATAAGCAGTCTCACTGAGTGGAAAACTTCCTCTTCTACACAACCTTTTTTCCCATAGAACACTTGGATATTTAATTAAAAAAAAATTACTCCGAAGCCTTCTGATTTGCAAAACCTGTCTCACCTGCAAGCTTAACATTTTTCACACTGCATTGCCTTCTGAGATATGCAAACCAGCCAGCAATGGCCAAGAAGGGTTTAACGTTTTCCTGACTCTGGAAAACATAACCATAAATTACTTAGGCTATCTGCCTCATGACAATATTGTCCACCATGGTTTTTTAAAAAAATCAGTTGTCATTTCACGAACCCACAAATGTAACCACTTCTCCATCTTTCCATAGCTTCATCATGCACTTTAGATGTTACTTGAGCACTGAGTGGCCTCATGTACAGATTGGCAAATTCTCTTTTGCTTTTCTAGGGGCATACTGCATCCTTGATTCATTAACAACAAACTCACGACAATCGTACTATAACTCACATGTGACTGAAGTTCATCTAATGCACGTATTTTCTCCATTAAGCACATCACAGCCTTTTTGCACTTAGGAAAGCTAGGCAGCAGTTTAGCACTATGCTTGGGAACCATTTTAAGGAGTAAAATCATCAACAAAAAGCACAAAAATGGAACACAGGTGGCATTTAAATAGACTGTGAAAAGCACACTTATTTAGGAGAGCTAAAATTAGAAAGCAGAGAGATCATGCCCCACCCTGAATATGCCCACAGATGAAAGTGGAAATATCTTCAATCAAAGCATTGATTTGGGTGTTGCAAACACACACACACACACACACACACACGCACACGCGCACGTGCGCGCGCCAATTATTCTGTAAGATTTTTAAGAGTAAGATCCATGTTTTATTGAATTTTGTAGCCCACAATCACGCCCAGTGCTATTACAAAGTTGGAACTCAATGTCCTATAATTGAACCAGCAAGTCATAGAAGCTGGTATGTCCTAAGAAGATCCCAGTGTGTATATTTTGACTTCAGGGTGGCAAATCAGCTTTGATGCATCATTAAATATGACTAAGGGGAAAAAATCAAGATCAAGACCAGAGGCTCAAGAAAGGCTGGCAATGATTGCACAAGTCAAAAGGGCCTCAAGAAAATGTAAAACTTTAAAATCAAAATGGATTCGGAACTCTATTTTTACACTGAAGAGTAAGGCAAGATTTGGGAGATAAGTTTAGTATTCCAAGAGCACTTAAATGTTTATCTCAGTCACCTCCCATTCATTTTGCATCATAGCACAAGGGCTAGATATCCATTCTTCTATCACCTCTTGACATACATATCTCTTCCTCTACGCTGGTGATATACAATGCTTATATATTTCCATATTTTGAAAGAAGAGATTCCAGGACTGAGAGGGACTGAGTGTAGTTGACGTGAAGTAGAACCAGAGAATGCTAGGACTGACATCTTTAATTAAATAGCCACTCACACTATTTAACATATCTACAACAAACATCTTAATTTATATGAGAAAAGGTATCACAAACATCTTTCTAAACAGCTAACATGAAAATAAAACAGTGATTGGAATACGTATATGTATGTGTGTATATACAAATTGAATCTATGTCATTAAACTGGACTGACATGATATTTACCAATGCCTTTGTACCAAACATCAAAATTCAAAGTTCTAGACACATAAATGAGCTAGTTGTGGAAAGGCGATTATAGTTGGTATTATTAAAATGAAAAGTTTGAAGAAGAATGTTAGAAGATGTGGCTGCATAGACAGGTAGGGAATATATACTTGAGCAACTTGTATGTAATGATAAAGAGCTTTGAAAGTATTTTGTATATGGTAGCAAATCCCTTGTGAATGGCTCCCAGTTTAAATTTGAAACAAATATACGTGTTGTGTTCTCATGTATAATCTAAAGTGGATTTCTGATGGCCTCTCACATTATCAGTCTTTTTTTTAAGTTTATTTATTTATTTTGAGAGAGAGAGAGAGAGTGAAAGAGGGAAGGGGCAGAGAGAAGAAGAAATGGAATCCGAAGCAGGCTCTGTGCTGTTAGCGCAGAGCCCCAAACCGGGCTCAAACTCAGCAACTGTGAGATCATGACCTGAGCACAAATCAAGAGTCTGATGCTTAACTGCCTGAACCACCCAGGCACCCCTCACATTATCAGTCTTATACCCAAAGGAATACCTCGGTCTCAGACTTGCCTGTTCCAGCTTCATTTGCTTTGTCTACTGGCATATTTTCCACTCTGTATATTCTCCCATACTTCCTGACCAAAGCTGTGTATATTATGATTCAACAGGTGGCTTAGGTTGAGTCGCCTGGGTGGCTCAGTTGGTTAAACAGCAGACTCTTGATCTCAGCTCAGGTCATGATCTCACATTTTGTGAGATCGAGCCCCCTGTTGCAGAGACTGCTTGGGATTCTGTTTGTCTCTCTCTCTCTCTCTCTCTCTCTCTCTTTCTTTCTGCCCCTCCCCTGCTTATGTGTTCTCTCTCACAAAATAAGTAAGTAAACTTTTTTAAAAAAAACTGTGGCTTGTGTTGAGTATTAGGGGTTCAAATTCCCTCACACATCACCACATCACATAACATCACCTACAAATAGCTATTCATTAATTCAACTGGTATCAATTGAGAACTTACTGTATATATGATGCACTATTGTTGGCACATGTCATACATGAGTGAACAAAATGAAGAGAAATTTTTGTGCCTCTAGGGCTTATGTCTCAACAGGCATGCTAATATATAATAGAAAACAAAATGTCATCCTCTGCCCCAGCACTGGGTGTGGAACAGCCTCGAAACTGATTCTGATTTTTGTGATAGTAGGTCCAGTAGTTTTGAGATGGCCAGTCCTGGAGAAATACCTTTGAAACAGATGTCTAGATGAGATCAAGAAGAGATCTTCCACTGGTATCTGGATTATCTCTAATGGGGTCACCTCTCAGCTTGCTATCTTTCTTTATGTTACGCTTTTGTAAGTTCAATTGCCTATAGACAGTCTTCGTGAATTACTTTATTGAGTCCAACATGCATAAAAGATATTGGCATTTATTCTTTCAAGAATCCGGAAATCACATTTAGACCCTCCGATGAGTGGGCCTCAGGAAGCCCACTTGTCAGTTGTGTTCTGGAAGCAGACCTGAACTCTAAGAAGTGCAAGAAAATATTGTACGTGATACCTATGAAAGATAAAGGGATGAGGGAGAGATGTAGGCAGACCACAGTGTAGGTCTGACATCTGCGAAAGGGAAGTGGGGAAAAAGGATGGAGCAGAAAAAGGCTCAGACTGCTGGGCGGCTCTGACAAAATTTTGGGCGAGCTCTGAGAGAGCAGTGACCATAGCCACAGAGGAGATGACAGTAAGGAGGAATGCCTACACACGCATCAGGCTGTCACTGCCTTCGAGCTGTTCGGGAAGAGCACCACCTCAATTAAAACACTGCGGTCAGGACTTCTGGGTGGATCAGTCAGTTAAGCTTCTGACTTCGGCTCAGGTCAGGATCTCACTGGTGGTGAGTTCGAGCCCCACATCGGGTTTGTCTCCTGTCCGCACAGAGCCCGTGTCAGATCCTCTGTAGCCCCCTCTCTCCCTGCCCTTGCCCCGCTCACTCACTGTCTGTGTCTCAAAGATAAATATTAAAAAAAAAAAACAATAAGACACTGCCGTGGATGTCAAGTATTCTGTAGCTAAAGGCTGTCAGCTAAATACGCTTCTTACAGTTTGTTGAAAAGGTCTTTCTTGAAATGAGATCCCAATAGTGTGTGTGCTTCCATGGTGCCAACCTGTCACATTTGTCCTATATGCTTCGGTTTTCTTTCTTTTTAATTTTTTTTTATTATTATGTTTATATATTGTGAGAGAGAGAGAGAGAGAGAGAGAGCAGGGGAGGGGCAGAAAGCCAGGGAGACAGAGTCTGAAGCAGGCTCCAGGCTTTGAGCCGTCAGTGCAAAACCCGACGTGGGGATTCGAACCCACATGCCATAAGATCACGACCTGAGCTGAAGTCAGACGCTCAACCAACTGAGCCATCCAGCCACCCCCTATATGCTTTGGTTTTCTTATGGAAGCAAGTCTCCGGACCTCAGTTTGATTGCCTTCCCTCTGAAAAGTTGGAGACCACCAATCTATGAATAACATTTTATACATTCCTTCTTTCAAAGCACGCAGGACTGAATGTATAGTGACATACACTGTCTTCAAATATTGCTTTTTTAACTGCATTGGAAACAAGTACAAATCTTCCTTGATTTACAATGGGATTAAGTCCTGATAAACCCGTGGTAAGTGGAAAATATGATAAGTTGAAAATACATTTAATATATCCAACCTACTGAATGTCGGAGCTTAGCCTACCACACCTAAAACATGCTCAGCACACTTATATTAACCTACAGTTGGGGAAAATCATCTAACACAAAGCCTGCTTGATAATAAAGTGTTGAATATCTCATGTAATTTATTGAATACTGTACTGAAAGTAACAAACAGCATGGCGGTATAGGTATAGGTACAGAATGATTGTAAGTGTATTGGTTCTTTGCCCTTATGGTCTCAGGACCGAGTGGGAGCCCCAGCTCACTGCTGCTATCCAGCGTCATGAGAGAGCACCATACCACAGAGCATTAGCTTGGGAAAAGATCCAACTTCAAAATTAGAAGTAAGGTTTCTACTGAGTTCATATCACCTTTGCACCATAGTAGAGTCAAGAAAATTTCCAAACCACCATAAGTCAGGGACTGTCTGTATACATAACTTTTTTTTATATACATTTTTTTCATTTTTTTTTTTTAAATTTTTTTTTTCAACGTTTATTTATTTTTGGGACAGAGAGAGACAGAGCATGAACGGGGGAGGGGCAGAGAGAGAGAGGGAGACACAGAATCGGAAGCAGGCTCCAGGCTCTGAGCCATCAGCCCAGAGCCCGACGCGGGGCTCGAACTCACGGACCGCGAGATCGTGACCTGGCTGAAGTCGGACGCCCAACCGACTGCGCCACCCAGGCGCCCCTACATTTTTTTCATTTTAATCATTATGCTGTTGGTCAGTACCAACATGCACTAACAAAAATAACAAACACAAGTTTTAGGATCTTTTAATAATCTGAGAAAGACAACCTATGGTCTATAGGTTTTCATTATCTTTGAAACTGGATTCTTTTCCCCTTGTTTTATGCCCAACCAACTCCACCCCAAGGTAGGTTTATCGTGTCTTTCTTCATCACTTGGGGGCCCCTCCTTAATTGAAAACCTGGGGTAATTTTCTGTAAAAAGGTACTGTGATTAGATGTAGCAGTAAAATTTCATTCATTGTATAATTTTCTCTCAGATGCGTGATGTCAAGTATCTCCTAACAAGATGGTAACTCCATTCGCACAGCAATTAACCTTTTGGATTGTTGCCCAAATAAGTTAGTCTTCTAATCTTTTCCATTTGAGTTTTCACAGTTTCATTGATCTTTTCTTCAATGTTGATGCACATTTTTAAAATTATTTTTTTAATTTTTAATGCTAATGTATTTTGAGAGAGAGAGAGAGAGAGAGAATGTGTGTGACTGGGAGAGGGGCAGGGAGAGAGAGAATAATGCCAAGCCAGCTCCGCCTGTCAGGCAGAGCCCACATGGGGGGCTCCATCTTATAAACCATGAGATCATGTCACTGACTGAGCCACCCAGGTACCTCACACGTTTTTTTAATTCTTTACGAAATTCCCTCTATCAGTTATTGACAAGTCTTTGCCAATTTTTGTTTTTCTGTTTGAACTTTGCCTTCAACCACCTCTAGAAAAGCCTTCTGGATTGTTTTCTGACCTCTATTCTTTTCATTTCTCTTGAGATTGTCTTTTTTTTTAATATACCCAACATGGTTTATTAACATTTTTTTTCTTAGTGATTATAGGTATCAAGGGTCCCTTTGATGATCCTGAATAAAAATACTGCATCTTCACTCTGTGGTAAGTTTCAATATGAACTTTCCCAGAGTGTGCTTCTACCTTCAGATCTGAATATTTGCTAAGGACCCAGAAATGGCTGTTTATTTGGCTATAATGTTTGTTTGGAATTGTCTTATACATGATGGAATACAAACTTTCCAGGTCTTTAATAGAATATATTGTGTTTTTACTGCAATTTCTTTCTATACATAAACCTTTAATTCTTGTAATATATGGGCAATGTTCTGAAGTTTGCTGCACTTTCCAAAACAGTTTATTTCTTAGTCAAACAAACAAAAAATTACAAATTAAAATGGGATTGAGATGGGTAGCTTGCAAGCAAAACACCAGACTAGCTGAAATATTTAAAAAACAGGGGTGAGTGCAAATGTTAATGGCTCTTTCTCAATGTGAAAGATCAGAAGTGCTACAGAAGTACCTGGGAAGTTATCAGTTTATTAGATTATCAATAGATAAATCATAGAATATCCACTGGGTCTAGCTAGTGTTGTGATTGACAATGACATGTTGATCGATGCAGCTCTACCAACACATGTCTTATACACAGCCAAGGAAGGATCTGGGGCATTATCAATACACTATTAGTGTAGAGATGTGTACCATTCAATATGAGATTCTCCTAAACAAAAACTGAATAGGAAAGTCAAAAGCGGTCAAACTGATATGGGATATTATAGTAACTACTGTGGTAGCATTCTGGGGGAAAAAAATACTGAGTGACCAAATCATGCACTTATCTTCTTGGTATTATTGTAGTATTTTATTGGAAAAAAATAGTGAAAATACATAAAGTGGATCTTAAAAAAAAGAAAAGAAAATTAAATCTGAATATCATCAGATTTTAGTAAATTGGTAGGTTAGTAAAAAGGGCACAACTTTTGTTCTCGGGAAGGCTTCAGCTTAATTACTGAATAAAAAGTTACCGGACTTCTTGCAATTAAACTTTTCTCTTATAAAATTTAATAACTGTACCAATTTCATAGAATTGTTGTGAAGATAAAATATTTACTATAGTAACTGGAAAATATTAAGTTCCCCAAAACGGATCATCACAAAAAATGAAAATAATAAAATTTAATCAGATAATGTATGCTTTGTCTTATACCAGCCTAAATATCATGAGAAACTGATTTATTAAGTTATACTTATTACCAAAAGAGAATGCTGTTTTTATTTTCACGGAGTGTGTTTTTTGCCTTTTTTCTGGATATGAAATATAATTGCTTCAAAAAGCCTTGCGTGCCCTAGTCCAGTCCAAGACATATTTGACATAATATTAGCATAATGTAAAAGTCAGCGGGAACGTGCGCCTCAACTAGATTTATTGGCAACTTGTAATGTGGTTTGTCTCTGAAATCTCT
Source organism: Prionailurus bengalensis (assembly GCF_016509475.1). Taxonomy (NCBI): domain Eukaryota; kingdom Metazoa; phylum Chordata; class Mammalia; order Carnivora; family Felidae; genus Prionailurus; species Prionailurus bengalensis. Next base: position 182,373,996 of record NC_057344.1, on the reverse strand, counting down.
CCTCTCTTGCCCCTTTCCGACTGGCCCGTTGTATCTTGTGTCTGACAACCTCCAGTAGGCTGATAGATATGCAGACGCCCTGAAAAGCGAGAGCACTTTAGAAAAAAATGAAGTGAGTGGTGTATATATTAGCTGAGTCGACTCTATAGAGGAACAACGGGGAAGTGCATTCTGCCTGATATTCCCTGGCAGCCCTTTTTCCCAGCATAGCTCTTCAGAGCTCTCTGCTGTGATTCACTTATCTGTTGTGTGACGCTCATGATAAGCAATGAATTGCCTATGAGTCAGCAATACAGAGTGCTATTTAAAATGTTATAAAACACTCAGCTGTCTTACCAGACATAATGATGTACCAAAGGCACAGTACTAACAAAAAGTCAAGAAGGTTCCTTGGCCTTATAGCTTCATTATCTTGTTACCTGAGTGTGCTTGACTCAAAAGGTCAGAATACTGGTAGAGAAAAGCAGAATTTAGGAGCAGAGTGAGGAAACCAGACTGCTTTGTGGCTCTCAGCATTAAGGGAAGTCAGAACATGTCCTTCGAAGCCCAGCAAGATACAAAGCTGCACCAACAATTCAGACACTTGATGGTGACTAATCATTTTGTTAGGCTGTTTTTTATTACATAAAGCATGTCAGGGATTTCACCATTGCAGCTGTGTTTCACTTTAAATCTTTGCATTTAACATTTTTTTAATGAGAAAAAGTATACAAAAAGCCACAATAAATGATAATAAAAAAAATAAATAAAATAAAACATCCACTACCATAGTGATTATTGGTGATAATGTGATTATTATCAATTTGTAAGGGAATTTATCGTTTATTTAAAAAAATATTATCAATTACCTTTGGACTCAGGTATCAATTATACTTCAAAATGTAGATGATAAATAATAATATTTATTAGGTAACCACCAATACTATCACCCCATTGGCTAGAAGCAGAAAGCAAGAGCTACCAAAAATATAATATCACATTAAAATACCTCTTAATGCAACTTCCAAACAATTAAGAAAGATACCAGAGCTAATTAACTTTTTAAAGTAATAAGTTTCTTATCATGATTTGTATATCTGGGCCAACTTTGTGTTAATTTTGATATGACTTGAAAAAGCAGAGGTTTTTAGGGTAAAATAGCACTCATAGGAAACACAGCTCCAACACTGAAAGATTCTTTCTTTCTTTCCATTTATCTATCTATCTATCTATCTATCGGTCATCTCTCCATCTATCTCTGTCTATCATCTGTCTACCTAGTATCTATTTACCTATCATCTATTATTACGTTTTAATCAGGAGCAAGCCATCTGTGTTTCTCAGCTAGATTTGTTATTGTGTAAAATAATGAAAATTCCTATTTTGCAGGGCTATTGTATTTTTTTTTTTACAAATTTGTGTGCAATAAATCACATATAAGAAATAATAAATGGAAACTACTACAACGTTTAAGAAGGAAACTTTTTCATGAGGATAAGTATATAAGTGGATATATACATATGTCAAAACTCACCAAAATGCTTTTTTTTAAATTAAAAAAAATATTTATTTTTTAATTTACATGCAAGTTAGTTAGCATACAGAGCAACAATGATTTCAGGAGTAGATTCTTTAATGCCCCTTACCCATTTAGCCCATCCCCCCTCCCATAAGCCTTCCAGCAACACTGTGTTCTCCATATTTAAGAGTCTCTTGGGGCGCCTGGGTGGCGCAGTCGGTTGAGCGTTCGACTTCAGCCAGGTCACGATCTCGCGGTCTGTGAGTTCGAGCCCCGTGTCAGGCTCTGGGCAGATGGCTCAGAGCCTGGAGTCTGTTTCCGATTCTGTGTCTCCCTCTCTCTCTGCTCCTCCCCCGTTCATGCTCTGTCTCTCTCTGTCCCAAAAATAAATAAACGTTGAAAAAAAAAAAGAGTCTCTTATGTTGTCCCCCTCCCTGTTTTTACATTATTTTTGTTTCCCTTCCCTTATATTCATCTGTTTTGTCTCTTAAAGTCCTCACATGAGTGAAGTCATATGATTTCTGTCTTTCTCTGACTGACTAATTTCACTAAGCATAATACCTTCCAGTTCCATCCATGTAGTTGCAAATGGCAAGATTTCATTGTTTTTTATTGCCGAGCAATACTCCATTGTATATATATACCACATCTTCTTTATCCATTCATCCGTTGATGGACATTTGGGCTCTTTCCATACTTTGGCTGTTGTCAATAGCACTGCCATAAACATTGGGGTGCATGTGCCCCTTCGAAACAGCACACCTGTATCCCTTGGATAACTACCTAGTAGTGCAATTGCTGGGTCATAGGGTAGTTCTATTTTTAGTTTTTTAAGGAACCCCCATAGTGTTTTCCAGAGTGGCTGCCCCAGTTTGCATTCCCACCAACAATGCAAAAGAGATCCTCTTTCTCCGCAGCCTCACCAACATCTGTTGTTGACTGAGTTGTTCATGTTAGCTATTCTGATAGGTGTGAGGTGGTATCTTCTAATTGTGGTTTTGATTTGTATTTCCCTGATGATGAGTAATGGTGAGCATTTTTTCCTGTATCTGTTGACCATCTGGATGTCTTCTTTGCAAATGTGTCTATTCATGTCTTTTGCCCATTTCTTCACTGGATTATTTATTTTGTGGGTGTTGAGTTTTGTAAGTTCTTCATAGATTTTGTATACTAACCCTTTATCTGCTTTGCCATTTGCAAATATCTTCTTCCATTCCATCGGTTGCCTTTTAGTTTTGCTGGTTGTTTCCTTCGCTGTGCAGAAGCTTTTTATTTTGATGAGGTCCCAATAATTCATTTTTGCTTTTGTTTCCCTTGCCTTTAGAGACATGTTGAGTAAGAAGTTGCTGTGGTCAAGGTCAAAGAGGTTTTTGTCTGTTTTCTCCTTGAGGATTTTGATGGCTTCCTGTCTTACATTTAGGTCTTTCATCCATTTTGAGTTTATTTTTGTGTATAGTGTAAGAAACTGGTCCAGGTTCATTTTTGTGCATGTTGCTGTCCACTTTTCCCAGCATCACTTGTTGAAGAAAATGTCTTTATTCCATTGGAAATTCTTTCCTGCTTCATCAAAGATTAGTTGGCCATACGTTGGTGGGTCCATTTCCAGGTTCTCTATTCTGTTCCATTGATCTGAGTGTCTGTATTTTTGCCAGTACCATACTGTCTACCAAAATATACTTTTTAAATTACAATTTAAATTGTATTGTATGTTCAGAAGTTTTACTCTAATGAAACTACAAATATATCTATTTGGAAGTGATCATTGCATATTTCTCCCTCTGTTGCCAACAGCACACCATGAAAGATAGCTGTTTTTCTTTCCTTTTATGTCACATAGATATAAAAGTGGCAATAAAAATATTATGTGTTATTTGTTGCTTTTTATTTACAAACACTTTTGGGGAAAAGAAAAAATGTTTACTACTCACAGAAACCCCATAAGATAGGAAGGCAGATTTTTTTTAATATAAAGATTAAAAATCAGGTAACTTAAACAATTTGTATAGTCAGAAATCTCCTTATAACACATGTAACTCCATCAAATTTCCAGAAGCTGAATATTGTCAAAATGCATAATGTACTTCCATAGATTTTTCTAGTAACTTTGACATTGCTAAATGTTCAACCATAAAAAAATTTAAATTTACTATGTTGCATGGAAAACATAGAGGAAATACATGAAAATTGCATAATAAAAAGAATAGCAAGGAATGATATGACACTAAATTATGTTTATGGAACACCAAAGACTGACAATTGACCTGTCCCTCCTTCCTTCTCTCTCTTTCTATGTTCTTCCTCCTTCCTTCTCTTCCTTCCTATTTTTTTTCCTAAAAAATAAAGCAATTTTCACTGTCAAATTCCTTTGCGGTTATACATCTTATTTCCAATAAAGATGTTTTTGACTCTTCTTTAAATTGTATCTTTCAATATCAATTATGGAATCAAGTCCTCTAGTTTATAAGTTTTTAATCTGATTTGGAAAAAAAAATGACATCTTTAACCAATAGCATGTGATATAGTTCTCTATTCATTTTTTGATCTTTAATACTATTTTTTTAAAATTTTTTTAATGTTTATTTATTTTTGAGACAGAGAGAGACAGAGCATGAATGGGGAAGGGGCAGAGAGAGAGGGAGACACAGAATTGGAAACAGTCTCCAGGCTCCGAGCCATCAGCCCAGAGCTCGTCGCGGGTCTCGAACTCACAGACCGCGAGATCGTGACCTGAGTCGAAGCAGGACGTTTAACCAACTGAGCCACCCAGGTGACCCTCTTTAATACTATTTTTAATTCCTCAGTGAACAACTTACATAACTTTTGTAAAACTCTCTCCCTATATACATAGGCATATCCACACACACACATATATATACCCACACACATATGTAAGTTTTTGTCAGTTTATCTTGAGTCCAGCACCATATTGAACTCTTTATATATTCTATACATTCCAGTTGTTTTCTTTTGAAATCATTTGAATATTTCATGTACAGAATTATTTAACTAGAAAAGCCAAAATTACAGCATCTTCTCACTGCTTGTCATGAAAATCGATGTTTCAACTTATCAATTTAGCCAGCTACATTACATACAATTATATGGTCGTACAATACTGTATTTACTATTCTCTATTGTTTCATATTGTTGCACATATAGGTGGCTTTGTAATTTTTTAATCTATAAAACACTGAAGAAAGAACCAGAATTGACTACAGCAATGATTATTTCCTTGGAATAAATTTTTAGAGTAGAATCATCTAGTGGAAAGTTTTTTAAAAATATTTTTTATATATTTAGACCTATTTCCATCCAAAACTGAATATATTTACATTCACAAGAGGGATGTATGACACTGTCAGGTTTCCTATAGACAAGCTATTTCAGGGCTCTGTAGCTTTAAATTCCATTTGTCAGCTGTACAAATAATATAGTTTCTTATTGTAATTAGCATATCTTACTCTAGTATGATATCTTAGCCTAGATCTGTTCTTATTGAGTTGCTCATTCTGATTAGACGGTTCCTATGCTGATTTAATTTTTTTTAATGTTTTTATTTATTTTTGAGACAGAGAGAGACAGAGAACGAGCAGGGGAGGGGCAGAGAGAGAGGGAGACACAGAATCTGAAACAGGTTCCAGGTTCTGAATTGCCAACACAGAGCCCGACCCGGGGTTTGAACTCACAGACTGTGAGATCATGACCTGAGCAGAAGTAGGACACTTAACTGAGCCACCCAGGCGCCCCCATGCTGATTTTAAATATCAAATATCACCTCTGACTACTGTTTTTTTTTTATTATTTTTTTTAATGTTTACTTATTTTTGAGAGAGAGAGAGACAGAGTGTGAGTGGGGACGGGCAGAGAGAGAGGGAGACACAGAATCCGAAGCAGGCTCCAGGCTCTGAGCTGTCAGCACAGAGCCTGACGCGGGGCTTAAACTCACAGACTGCAAGATCATGACCTCAGCTGAAGTCAGATGCTTAACCGACTGAGCCACCCAGGCACCCTTTTTTTTTTTTTTTTTTTTTTAGCGTGAGTAGGGGAGAGGCAGAGAGAGAGAGGGAAAGAGAATCCCCAAGCAGGCTCCATGCTTCCTGCACAGAGACTGACATGGGGCTCGAACTCATGAAGCCATGACATTATGACTGGAGCCAAAACCAAGAGATGGACACTTAACTGACTGAGGCACCCACATGCCCCTGTGACTACTGGTTTTTAAAGTTGAATTCACTTTTGTATAGGTGCATTCATTATCTTGCTGATTTACTTGCAGAAACTTAATTTTCAATGACATTGGCTCATTAAATAGCAGACTATAAAATAGATATTATGTATTTGTTTATTTTATTTATGGTTAAAAATAAGCAGAATACCAATTATCATCTCTGGGTGGTAGGCTTTGTTAATGTGTTTGTTTGGCTATATTTTATTAAAGCGAGCATAGTTGCCAGATATTTTCTTGTTTTTTTGTTTTGTTTTGTTTTGTTTTTTAAGCTTGTTTGTCCTTAAATCGTTGAAATATGCCACTCTCAGATTTCATCTTATCTTGGAATTTTTATATGTGGTCTAGTCTTGCCAGAAATATTAGCTAGGTTTTAGTTCTGTTTTCTTCACAATGAAGTCAGTAAAGGTTAGAAGATATAGTTAATAAATTTGTCATATACACATATATAATTTAAATCCAAGTTAGTTAACATGCACTGTAATAATGATTTCAGGAATAGAATTTAGGGATTCATCACTTACATATCATACCCAGTGCTCATCCCGACAAGTGTCCTCCTTAATGCCCATCACCCGTTTAGCCCATCGTCCCAACCAACACTCTCCAGCAGCCCTCAGTTTGTTCTCTGTATTTAAGAGTCTCTTATGATTTGTGTCCCTCTCCATTTTCATTTTATTTTTGTTTCCCTTTCCCTATGTTCATCTATTTTGTTTCTTAAATGCCACATATGAATGATATCATATATTTGTCTTTCTCTAGCTTATTTTATTAGCATAATACACTCGAGTTCCATCCACGTAGTTGCAAATGGCAAGATTTCTTTTTTTTTTTTTTTTTTTGATCACCAAGTAACATTCCATTGTATATACATACCACATCTTTATCCATTCATCCATCGATGGACATTTGGGCTCTTTCCATACTTTGGCTATTGTCGATAGTGCTGCTATAAACATGGGAGGGCATGTGTCCCTTCGAAACAGCACACTTGTATCCCTCGGATAAATACCTAGTAGTGCAATTGCTGGGTTGTAGGGTAGTTTTATTTTTCATTTTTGAGGAACTTCCAGACTATTTTCCAGAGTGGCTGCACCAGTTTGCATTCCCACCAGCAGTGCAAAAGAGATCCTCTTTCTCTGCATCCTCACCAACATCTGTTGTTGCCTGAGTTGTTCATGTTAGCCATTCTGACAGGTGTGAGGTGGTATTTCATTGGTTTTGATTTGTATTTGATGATGAGTGATGTTGAACATTTTTTCATGTGTTGGTTGGCCATCTGGATGTCTTCTTTGGAAATGTGTCTATTCATGTCTTTTGCCCATTTCTTCACTGGATTATTTGTTTTTTGGGTGTTGAGTTTGATAAATTCTTTATAGATTTTGGATATTAGCTCTTTATCTGATATGCCATTTGCAAATATCTTCTCCTGTTCCATCGGTTGTCTTTTAGTTTTGCTGATTGTATCCTTTGCTGTGCAGAACTTTTTTATTTTGATGAGGTCAAAGAAATATATTAAATGGTTATCGTGTTATACTTACTAAAACAACATAAATAATTTAACACACATTTTTATATCATACTTAAAATTATGGATTTTTTTTAAAAAGGAGGCTTCACATCCAATGCACAGCCCAAAGTGGGGCTTGAACTCACAACCTTGAGGTCAAGACCCTAGCTGAGATCAAAAGTTGGACACAACTGACTGAGCCACCCAGGAGCCCCTTAAAATGATGGATTTTAAAGATGTTCTTGAAGGGAAAGTTGATTAAAGAAAAACTCAAAATTTCTAAAATACTTGTATTTCTTACTTATATTTTGAAAAATAATTAACTCTGGTCTGCAGCAAAATTAATGAGATATTCTTTCACACAGCAATAACAAAAAATGGATCATCCAGTTGCAAAATTTAGAAGGAACGTTTTTTTCTTCCTTATTCCACATATTAAAGGAGTCTAACATTCAAGGCAGCCAGAAACTAAGCTTATGTTCATTCAAGAAAATTAATTGATCACATATCACGTTCCAATACCAAGCATTGTTAGAATAAAAATGGGGACAGTAGCCTGTCCAAAAGGGATGCCAAATACAACCTTCCTCCCACGCCCCAAACCCTGTTGCTAACACCTTGCTTTGTGAGAAAGAGAACAGGGCTGTGTAAAAGTATTTGTTTGACACTAAACTTTGAGCTGTCTATATCTTACTGATGTATGTGAATGTGTCACAAGTGTCTTCTCCTATTATTTCAGACATTACTTGCATGTACTTTCTATATACACACATCAGATCAAAGTCATACGTTCTTATTGAGTAATTCTACCAATATTTCCTCCATAACTTTTTTGTGTTCAAGCTTCTATTATCTAGTAGATACATGTTATTCCTAGGGAATAATGCCTGTTCTTACATTGCAGACCTAGATGTATTATTGTAAACTAATACATTTCTAGAGTTTTGAAAGCAACACTTAACTACTTTGTGTTGTACCTTACAACAAAAACATATTGATTTGAACTAGAGGGCAAACTATCCCTGCTGCATGATGACTGCCAAGATACTTGATGGATGCATCCGGCATTTATCGATATTCACTCCAATACGATTTTTCTTTCTTTGTAACACTTCCAAAATTTCTCTGCATTCAATTGAATAATAAATGGAACACATTTTTATGTGGACCTTGTTCACTGTAGAATATTCTTGTATTCCAGTTGTTTTATTACATTACTACTTGAAAATTTAAAGTCGGTATCATTTTATAACAAAATGTAACTATATAATCCATCATTCCATAGCTAGATGTAAATGTAAAACAGTGCCAAATTATGTAAAAATGAAAACAAAAACAAAAACAAAAAAACATTGTTCAGTTGTCTGTCATTAAACTGAGTCAAAGCTCAGTGCTGTTTTGGTTTTTTTTTTAGGGGTAAAGTATTTCCCTGACCAGTTGTCTATAACTAGTATTTTTTGTATTATAAATTCAGTTAAGATGTTTCAGTTCAAAAAACACTGTAGTGTTTAAGTTTTGACCACTATGTTCACTACCGGGAATATGAAAATAAGTAAATCTGATCATTCCACAAGGTATAGATTGTTTCTAGATACATAGGCAAGAAAGTAATTTTCCGTAAAAGTTTATAATAAAGACAAATAGCACCCCACATAAAGAGGGAGTTGAGAATATTTAATTTGACCTTTGCTAATTTTCGACAGAATTCATGCCACTTAAAAAATAATGAGGTTTCCGTTTAGTAAAGAGTCAGAGAATGGTGAATTATTTTCTAGTTGCTTATAAATCCCAAGTGGCATATTACTAGTGATCATGAAATTGTGTCACATGAAACCAATACAGAAAACACTAATTTATGCAATTGCTCTTGACAAATTAAAATTATTATGGGTATTGCATGTATATTAAACCATTAAAGTTTTAAACTTTTTTCACTAAAGTTGTTTTTCAGAAGTGGGGACATTTCAGTGCAGACATACCAAAGAGGTGACCCTCCATGTTTGAGCTCAGATACTATGATTTGAAATCTAAATCAGTTTTGTCATAAAACTACATATTTTCTTCTCATGTTTACAACATCTACAATTCACAAGCATTTGACTTTGATTTCAACCACGGAAGATGCTTTGTTCATAGATCAATGATAGAGTGTCTGTTGACCTCCTTTTCTTTACTCAAATGTGTAAAAGATCCACATAAAGATAAGCAAATGGAGACGAGTTTGCATGGCCTCCCTGACATAAATATTTTCCTCATGAAATGGCATCATTATTTCCTTCAGTACCTAAGATTACTTTGCTGATTCGGAAAGAGTTTTCATGCAAACCATCTGACTGAGACCTAAACAGTAACATCTCAGTTTTACATCCCGAAATGAGACAAATTTACAATGAGCTTAGATATAGTATTTGCAGAATTTTTCTTTGATAAGTATAATATAAAACAAAACAAAACAAAACTTGTAGGAATGCTCAATGTAACATGCTACCAAAGCATTATCTGATGCATCTAGACCACCTTTAAAGTACCTAGAGGAAACTAAGAAAGTACTCAGATGCCTCAAGTATTATTACCATTATCATTTTAATAAAATAAAACCACAGGAGTAGAGCCCATTTTCTCAAGATTTTACCAGTTTATTCAAAAGAACTGATAAACGGAAATAACCAGCGATTTCTGTATTTACATGTTGCGCCCAAAGGACGGGGGTGTTACGACTGTATTGTTGTCACTATGCCAGTTAGTAAAATATCAGCTCTTTCATACCAATGTATGAATAGTAACAGCTATGGGGCACCTGGGTGGCTGCATTGGTTGAGCGTCTGACTTCAGCTCAGGTCATGATCTCGCAGTTCGTGGGTTCGAGCCCCCTATCAGGCTCTGTGCTGACCATGTGGAGCCTGCTTCAGATTCCGTCTCCCTCTCTCTTCTCCTCCTCTGCTCTCTCTAACCCTCTCAAAAATAAACGCTAAAACAAGTAAGTAAATAAATAAATAAATAAATGGTGACCTCTCTGAGCCACACAATGCCTGCTACCACCACTTTGGCCCTTCTCTGGAGCTCCTCATAACTTACTAATTGAGGGACTAATTCCTTACACAGAAGAAATCTTTAATTCCCCCTACCAAAAGGTTAATGTCCATTCTGATTTTTAGATGCCCATTTTATATCATGAATTGTTACATATTCTGGATTTTATTTCTGGATTTATAGTATACTGCTGGAATGAAGTAGAGAATATATTAGCATTGGAAAGCAGGCTTTTGGATTGTTATTCTATTTTTACACGTGGCAGAATTAGAGTCTTGGTTTCCTCGCCTATCAGAATGGCCACAATTCCATATACCATTCAAATTATGACGATGAAATAAAATTATTTGTGTAAAATGATCTGGAAAATTGACCCTAAGTAAAAATAGATTACATCTGAAACTTCTTTAAGATTTTTTCCTCATATCCTTCCTACAGTCTTATAGGAAACACTTTTTAGGCTCCTAGATGGGTCATGTAAAGCTGTTCCCAATAATCTAGTTATTGGCCAAATACAGTTTCTTCTTCCAAAGCACTGATCTAGTGACAAGGATATATCATATAACAAAACAAAATGACAGCAACAGCAAAGGGTTCCACTATCATGCAGGATATAGGGCCGTGGAGAAATAGATAAAAAAAGTAAATAAATTAACTAATCAGAAAACTTTGTCAGTGAAAACGGCTATGAAGATATCAATAAGGCTGAGTCGGCCTCGCAGTATATTCCTCTTAATACAGTGCTTATCACACCAGTTCGCAGCTTTTTTCTGCGCCTACATTTAAATTATCTTCAGCTAATGAAATGTGGCAGTTGAATAGGAAATATTTAATAAATTGTTGTTTCAGTAAAAATATAAAGGAGAAGTCAGTGAAGTTTGGATTGATCGAGAGATGAATCTGGGAGAACATTTCACTCCAGAGATGTTCTGAATGGCATAACGAAATCTACCGCAAATCCTACTCATACAAGTAGGGTCTCTCCACAGTATGCAGAGCCCAAAAAAACATTTTAGGGATGGATTAATTTCTTGGACTAATTACAGAATAACATTTTGGAGCTTGCTTTATATGATAGTGGATCACAAAGGGTAGAGCTTAAGTCTGCTGTCTTTAAACTTTTGACCTATGTCTATGCCAGTGAATGTCACTAAATTAGCTTTGACTGTATTCAACTCCCTTTTAATCTAGTTGGCTGCTTTGATTGCTCCTAATTCTGTTTTAATTATATCTCTGTTTGGTCTTTGATCATGTCCTGTTATGATGGTTCAGTAGGTGGCCTTTTGTGCCTAAAAAATTTGACAGATGGAAGCTGTCTTGAAACTCGGTGCCTAATTCAAGGAAAGTTTTTGCTGCTTTTAGATTTGCAAATGATACTTGCTCATAAAAGAAAACAGAAACCTAATCCTTACAGTTCCTCAAAACTATCCTGTATAAACTTTATTAAAGTCTGTGACACTTTTTAGTCACTGAATTAGGGGATATCTGTGTAGATTGTTAAGGATCCATGGGAAACAGATTTACACTTTTATTGTTTCTCTTCAAGAGATAAAAAATGCCATTGTGATTTATGTTTTTTATATTCAGTGTCATGATGGAATTTCGGGAAATATTCTGCTGTTTTACATATGTATACGTATATCATAAATACAGGTATATGTATAAATGTGGGTTATTAACACCAATGTAAATTTTGGTCTCTATATAAATATCTGCATATTTATCTATAATATACATATACATAAGTACACATGTACTTATACACATGTAATTTATGCTTATATATATATATATATACACTCATATTCTGCTATATTGCCGTATATATCATATTGATGGATATGGGCAGTAGGTATATATATATATATATATATATATATATGTCTGCCTTTGCAATTTTTATTTGGCATAATATTTATAAGCCTTAAAACATTTCATAAACTACGGAAAGTACCTATGAAATATGAAAAGTATGTACTCTATTTTAGGTAGAAGCAAATATACAAAAATTACAACAGATAGCCAATATCCCAAAATATTTCTCATTTGTATTGACAAATATAACATTTTTTTTATTGCACTAAGGAGTTTTGAAGACCTAAGTATAAGTTTGTTTTTTATCTACTGTCAGTGGAATATCAAAGAAAGTCACAAACAGATTTACCAACCAACATAAGAATATTGATTATTTCTTGAGCATAACAATATCTAAAAACAATCAGGGGGATCGATTTCAAAAGAAATGCCTTTCAGTCAATAAAAACTCCAGTTGTCATATCCTTCTTCAAAATAATGTTAATGAATGCTAGTTTTCAAAAATCAACATTTATTTTGAAGAATGAAACATGGTTCTAGAGAACATGCATATTTATAAAATTCTTAAGCCAGCCAAGAGTTAAGACACACTGAAAGATTACAGGCATACCTGGGAAGCCTAGAATATATATTATATAACAGACATTCACATTGAATAACATTCCTTCCAATGAAAATATCCTGGGAATCTTTGGAGAAAAGTAGTCAAATCATATAGAAGCAGCTTTTTATTTTTATCTGCAAGTCACAATATAAACTCTGTTTAACACTGATATTTCATGAACAATTTAAATTTTTATCAATACAGAGTTATTCAGTGTTCATTCTGAAAAAAAATTGTAATGAACTCCCATATTTACATTGAAGTTCTTAAAAGTTGGCATTTAACTTTAAATAAGAATTGTTAGAATATCATCAATAATATGTGTTTTCTATGAAAAAAGGTTCATAACATAAAAAAAAAAAACCTGAGAATTTTAAGGCTGGATGGTTGCCAGCAAGTCTGTTGATTTACCTAAGTGTCCAAATTATGTAAATTTGGGGGGTGAGGTAAGGTCCAGAACTTTCTTTCCTGCAGTTTATTTTTGGCTCTGTGACACTAAAATAGCTTCGTAAATATTGATCTAGGCTCATGTCCAAATTTAGCATTACTAAAATATGTCCCATGGAATACTAGTCTATAGACCTAGTACCATTCTGGCCGCCTGCACAATGAGAGACTCTTGTCCAATAAATTTGACACAGTAGGCATACTATACTTTCATCTTGAAGATTTACTTTGTAGCAATTTACAAATTTGTTTTTCATCCTTTTTTTTTTTTCCCCCTTGAGTCTCTCTGGAGACGTGTTTCAAAATACAAATCTGGCTACACAGGTCAGTAGGGAAGCTTTAGAAGTGTCTGTGTAACGGTACTTGGGATCAGATCTAGAATGTTTGTGTCACAAGATAGTTTCCATTTAATTTCATGGGCAATAGGATCCCCTTTAAGGGGAAAGGAATGATTGAAAGTGATGCTTTAAGATGAATCCAGCATCAGTTTGCAGAGCAAACCCCTAGGGAAGAGACTTGCTCTCGGAAAAGCCCAGGAGGTTACTGTCACAATTGACATTCTTTGCTTTATTACTTTGATCACATGCTGACTTGAATATAAATATTTGAAATGCTATCTGCTGGTTGGTGAGGTTTTATGTGGGTCAGTCCATCAGGAGTCATGCCGTCTGTTCTTCTAAAGTTCTGCTGCATTTCACTGACACACACAGGGCTCCTCTGCTCTGCCTTGGTCGCAATTTATCCCACGCTGTGAATGAAATACCTGAATCTCAATTTCATTTCTAGCCCCCAGTTTCCCAATTTCGAGATCATTTTCTCTCCTTATTGACTTTTAGAGTGGACAGAAGAATTTATTAGGATCAATTTTACCTATCGCTTTCAGAATTCTGTAACTTCGATAAGGTCATGAAAGGTTAATGCTCCTTTATTAAAATGAATAAGCCCAATTTCCTCAAACCTTTCTCTCAAATAACATCATTGATTCTGATACACTGTGTGCTCTGCTCCCTCAAGGGTAATTATGGCTTTAAGTGGCTGTATGCCAAACAGTATTTTACAACATGTTCCAGCCATGTCCAGAATCACACAGATTGCTCTGGTTTAGATGTAATGGCTCCTATAAGGCCTCTACTGCCTTTTTAGCCATGCTTAGGCTTTAGGATCATAGGTATTTATAGTAACTATAGAATAATTTTCTTTGTCAAGGTCATTAGCTTAACACCCATTTAAGTGAAATTAGTAGATTTATTTCTCTGATCTGTCTGGATTGTAATTGTCTGTCCCTGGATTTACTTCTTACCTGATACAAATTTTTCATATGCTTTCTTGCTGCACTCTTATTATTCAAGAGCCATTGTGAGTGTGCCGTTATTAAAATCATGAAATTTTTGTAAGCTCAGGGTAGGATATTTTCATTGTAAATAACAGTTTAATGGTAAAACGTGAAACGGCATTAGGTATCATCATTAATTCTATGAAAATGGTTTCAATTTAAAATAACATTGAGAATTTATCACTCTGGACCTTGGTAAATATCTTTAGACATTATCTGAAGTCAATTATTTTACAAATTAAAGCAGCAAAAGCTAATACTAACACAGCACAGGCTCAGGAAGAACTCACTAGGTGTTCACAATCTGTGTCAAATGGCTTTCAGAATCATGCCAGCATTCCTTCTCATGTTACGCCCCCATGTAACTCTGTTTTTAGTAAGGAAGTCGTGTAAGATGAGTGGCTAAAAGATACAATTTGAGAAGTATTTATTTTAGTTACTTCCCATTTTTATTGAGGTCCGTCCACATTTTGTTAAAGCCTCAACTTAAATATAACTGAGGCCATTTTTGAGATGGCCAGAACAATTTGGTTACAGAAATCAGATTAGATTATGAAACTCCAGTTTCTGGGTATGAAGTAACAAGGAGTCAAAAGTTTTCTGTCCCTTGGCAAATATGCATACTAGAAAATTTGATAATTTTTTTTAATGCTTTTATTTTATGTTTTTGAGAGAGAGAGCATGAGGAGGGGAGGTGCAGAGAGAAAGAGGGAGACCCAGAATCCAAAGCAGGCTCCAGGCTCCAACCTGTCAGCACAGAGTCTGACATGGGGCTCGAACTCACAGAGGGTGAGATCATGGCCTGAGCCGAAGTTGGACACTTAACCAACTGAGCCACCCAGGCGCCCCAAAATTTGATAATGTTTTGAGCATTTTCTTTGATAATGTTCTTTAACAAATATATATACAGTAGAAAAGTTATTCAAGTTCAGATTTCAGATAAGTTTTGAACTTTTTTAATGTTTATTTATTTATTTTGAGAGAGAGAGAGAGAGAGAAAGAGCACATGTAAGATGGGGAGGGGCAGGGAGAGAGGTAAGGAGAGAATCCTGGGCAGGCTCCATGCTCAGTGCAGGGCCCGATGTGGGGCTTGATCCCTGAACTTTCTAAATAAAATTTAGCTGTTTCTCGGGGTTCCTGGGTGGCTCAGTCGGTTGAGCATCCGACTTCGGCTCAGGTCATGATCTCGCCCTCCGTGAGTTCGAGCCCCATGTCAGACTCTGTGCTGACAGCTCAGAGCCTGGACCTGTTTCGTATTCTGTGTCTCCCTCTCTCCCCACTCCTCCCCCACTCGGACTCTGTCTCTCTCTCTCTCTGCCTCTCAAAAATAAAGAAAACTAATAAAAAAATTAAAAAAACCTAATAAATAAAAAAAATTAGTGGTTTCTCAAAATAAGCTTTAAGACAGTTGTAGAAATAAGTAACTCAACTTTCCTTCAGGGGACTCAGAGGCTGCTGCATGTGTGAAAACTGTGTGCCTTCAAATATGCTGAAGCTATCAGCACCATAGGAGATAAAATACAGATACAAAATAATATAGTTAATTTGTTATTTTATTTAATAAAATTTTCCCTACTCTGTATACCTTACTTATTGAGTCTAAAGAGAGTAAGAGAAACAGCAAAAATAGAGCTATCTGTTTATTGTTTTAGGGCCAAACCAGCCTTACATTTTATTTTAGTTCACTGCGTTAAATTCAATAAATCAGTGAATTTTTAAAAATTACTGCATTTTAATATCTTTTAGTTTTAAACCTCTAAAAAATTTCAAGGAAGATCAAAAAGGAGTGAGGAGAAATTAGAAAGGGATTGCAGAACAGTGGGTTAAGGTGAGAATTAAAACCAAAAATATATGAATGATGCACAGACATCACAGGAGTAACATAGGTGACACCTACAGTCAAATTTTAGGGCCATCGTAAGCAAACCTCACCCATTTGATTACTATAATTTTGTATTTTTTACTGGAGACAAAGTCTTTCATTTCCCAATTTAATATAAATTTTAAATTAAGAGATACAGTATTTTGATAAAAATATAAACTTGATGTGAATTATTAATGTCAGTGACTTTACTACAAGAAGTATTTTGAAAGAGTAGTTTATGTTTTTTTAAGTGTATTTATTTATTTTGAGAGAGAGAGAGAGCAGAAGAGGGGCAGAGATCAAGGGAGAGAGAGAATCCCAAGCAGACTCCTCACCACCGGTGCAGGGCCTGATACGGGGCTCAAACTCACAAACCGTGAGATCATGACCTGAGCTGAAACCAGGAATTGGGCGCTTAACCGACTGAGCCACCCAGGTCCCCTTGAAACAGTATTTTAAACAGAATAACTGAGGAAAAGGGCTCGTAAAACAAGCATTAGTCAGTAAACTGTTCACAGTGACAGGATATGGAAAGGCTGAGATTAACTTCGTGGCATCACAGTTTTTGCTAACACCAGTTCTGAAATGTGAACCTGATCTTGTATTCCATAACCCTCTCTTTCTCTATAACATGAGAGGTTTTTTTTTTTTATTTAAGTTTATTTATTTGTTTTGAGGAGTGGGGGAGGGGAGGGTTAGAGAGGGAGAGAGAGAGAGAATCCCAAACAGACTCTGCTCTGTCAGTGCAGAGCCTGATTTGGGGCTCGAACTCACAAACTGTGAGATCATGACCTGAGCTGGGATCAAGGGTCACATGCTTAACCAACTGAGCCAGCCAGGTGCCCCTCTTTTTTCCTTTTTTAAGCATTCGTGTTAAAATACATTATAGTCATCTCTCAATATGCCGCTTTCACCTGGAGAACAACCAACTAAACATGAGGTTTGGGTATACCTAGAAGTCAAGAAACATTGAGACTGCATTCAAGTATCTATACAACTTAACTACAAATATGTATTCCATCTCCTGTAAAGAGTCTGCCTTCTCTGAGATTCACTGGGAAAACGGGAGTGCTCCTATTGGGCGTCTTCAGAACCTTTTCAGTTTAGTGGAATCGACTTGCCTGTGTCACGGACCACCATTCATCTTTTCCTGATCATCACCAAAACTGGAGAGTCCCCTCAAAATAAAAACTTCCTGTTACCGACTCATGAATGTCTTCCACTTCATTGAATGGCTGTGAGGATTAGAGAAATATAGACGTAGATCCGGAATCCAGTAATGAGCACGCAATTGGTGACTATTCTCATTTTACTTCCTTATTTTCCCTGCTAAGTCCACTTCGCTGGGGAAAAATAATTCTATTTAGTATTTTGAAAATGTCCGCATATCCTTCAGTAAATGTCACCCATTATCAAAACGGATTGGTGTTTAAAAAAAAAGAAAAAAAGGTTAACATTTATTTATTTTTGAGAGTCAGAGGGTGAGTGGGGGAGGGGCAGAGAGTGAGGGAGACCCAGATTCTGCAGCGGGCTCCTCTGAGCTGTCAGCACAGAGCCCGAGGCGGGGCTCGAACTGCTGAACTCGCTGAACTCGTGAATGGTGAGATCTTGACCTGAGCTGGAGTGGGACGCCCAACCGACTGAGCACCCGCCCCCCCCCCAGGCGCCTCTCAAATAGATTGGTATTGCTCAAATACTTTAACTCCCCGAAGCAAACATTTTCTCATATCTGAGATACTCATAAAGCAAAGGGGCTCCACCAAGACAGAATTCAATAGTGTTCAGCAGAAGAAGTGTCCAGATGACTAATGTGGAGAGTGGCACAGCACAGGAGGTATGGAGGGCGTAGAAGTGGACTTGATCATGGGAGGAAGATGAAGACGTCCAAATCCCAGGCTGGTGTGCAGATTCCAATCCAGTTTCCTTCCAGGCTCTGCGTGCAGGGGATTCCTAGTATGCTTCTTATATTTTTATTCCAATTGCCTCTTAGGCAGTTCTCAGATTATACGTAAAAATTTAAGCACTGCTTTAGCTGGACCCCACAAAATCTTACATGGTAGGTCTTCATTTTCATTCAGCTCAACATAATTTCTAGTTTTCCTTATGATTTCTTCTTTGATTCTTAGTTAGAAGAGTATGGTTTTACTTCCAAGTATTTGGATGTTTTCCAGAGTTTTTGCTGTTATTAAATCCTAGTCTTAATTCCATTAGAATTTGAACATATGCTTTGCACAATTTCAAATTTTTTGTATTTGAGGCTTGGTTTATGGCCCACATTATGGTCTATCTTTGTAAATCCTCAACAGTTGGTTTTTTTTTTTTTTTTTTTTTTTTTTTTTTTTAATATGAATTAGACCTAGTTGGTTCATGATGCTGTTCAACCCTTCTGTATCTTGCTGCCTATGGGTTTTATCAATTATTGTGTTGAAATGTATAATAATCACTGTGTATTTGTTTTCAATTTTTTCAGCATTTTATTGGCATTTTCCAAAGTTGCTATATTATGTGCTTTATTCAGAATTTTTATATGTTCCTGAAGAATAGAACCTTTTATTGGGGGGGGGGGGTCTACTATATTGCATGTTCTGAGGTCTACTAGATATGGACATAGCCATTTTAGCTCACTTTTGATAATTGCTTTCATGGTATATCTTTTTATGTCTTTATACCTTTGTGTATGTCTCCCCACACTTATCCTGGGGTTCCACTGACATTTTTTTCCCCAGCAGTCATTGACATTATGGAATTTTGCTTCTTCAAGTCTTTCTTTTCTGTGATCCATTTTGCAAAGGTTTTATTCCTAGACCTTTAAATTCTATGATCTTTTTTTTTCTGCTTTTTTTTTCTACTTTTCTACACTTATTCAACAAGTGTATTTTTCATTTCAACTATTATGCATTTATCTCTAGAAGTACAATATGGGGATTTTTATAATTTCCATTTTACTCTTCACATGTTCAAATTTCTTTTCCATGCTCCCTTGAGCCTATGGTGTATATTACATTAGCTATTTCAAAATCCTTGTCTGCTAATCCCTTCAAGTCTGTCATTCTTTGCTCTGCTTCTATTGTCTGGTATTTCTACTTGGTATAGATCTCAAAAGTTTTTTCTGTGCCTTCATTGTAGCTTAACATTGGGCTGTATTTCTTTGAAGAGTTTGTATTTTATTTCTAGCATTCATTTAAGTTGCTTTCAAATTATTTGTACCCTTTTAAGAGTTGTCAGTTGTCTTTAAAGTATATCTAAAATAACCTTACATAAAAATCATTTTTGTTCATTTTTTTTAATTTTCATTTTAATTAATTTTTTTAAGGAAGTTCCACATCCTATGTGGGGCTTGAACTCACAACCCAGAAATCAAGAGTCAGATGCTCTACCGACTGAGCCACCCAGGCACCCTCAAAATATTTTTTCAAATACTACATCTTTAACAATAATCTCCTTTCCTTTGAGTTCCAAATGCCTGTCACATTCAGATGGCTTAAAAGCTAAATAAATTATATTGGTAATTGTAGGCAGATAATAAAAGAAACTGAAAACGATGAGCGGAAGTGGTGCACATGGAATCAAAGTTATTCTATCCAGTTCCCAGTTAACATTATGTCTATTTAATTGATGAGTTTCTTTGGATTCTTTTGATCCTACCATCGATCTTAGTTAGTTACCTGTTGTTCTTAATACTTCCTTTTCTAGCGGCACCTGGGTGTCTCAGTCAGTTGAGCGTCTGACTCTTGATTTCAGCTGAGGTCCTGGGATCGAGCCCTGCCTTGGGCTCTGCGCTGTTAGCATGAAGTCTGCTTGGGATCCTCTCTGCCCCTCCTTCACTCACATGCATGCTCTCCCCTCTCTGAGAATGAGTAAATAAACTAAAAAAAAAAAAAAAAAAAACAAGCAGCTTCATTTTCTTTATATGTCACCTCCCTCAACATATATGTGCAGTGATTTGTAAGGGTGTGGAAGTGAAAGATAATTAATACATTTTTAAAAAATTTATCATCTATGCCATCAAAAGCAGACACTCACTTCCTGATGTCATTAAATGGGGGAGTTTTAACAGTTATGGTTTAGATAAAAAGTTATTATCAAAACTGTATGAGTTTTATCTACATTTCCTTATTGAAATGAAAAATATATAATTATCATATACATATGTGCATGTACACACGCGTGCACATACCTTTTCATTAAAAGCAAAAACTAGATCCTAGCTTTCAGCTGTAATATATTTAAAATACTTTCTTATAATGGTAAATTATATCTGTTTTATGACTCTAATTCGTCAATATCCTTGACTTTGTATCTTGCATATGAAGGATCTGATTTTCATAATTTATTTGCCATTCAGTTTTATTTTTCACACCGATTTTTTTTATCGCTTGATATTTTCAATTAAATTCCTGAAGTGAGGAATAGAAGATGAAAATTAGAGCAATCAACCAGTCTCTCAAGATCACAAGAGCCCTTGGTGGTAAAGTGCATATTGCTTCTTTCAGGATTATATTCAATGAGTCATGGAATGCTTCACTCTTTAGGGAGCTAGCTTTGTCTCTGATTTAAGTGGTTATTAGAGTATCAGGTGAGCATCACTTCACATCTATAGTTCTGTTTTCATTTTATTTCACAGACAACTTGGCTCATTCTGACCCACGAGTACTTAACTGAACCCCAACCTGAACCTCACCAGCATGGCTTAATCTTACCACTTGATTCTATAAAGAAATGTCTGCCTCAAGTGGGAATGAGTCAGCATCTGGAAAAAATAGTCTATCATTGCCTTTCACTCTCCTATTGAAGATGCTGACTCATGTCCCCCATTATCTTACCTTGTATTATTTTCATCTTGTTATAGGCAGCAAATGGACTGTTGTCTTTTCTTAGGAAACAAACCTGCAATTGTTTATGTATTCTGTGTGACTAAATTCTTTGGCCACAGTTTGTTGGACTGGAGTAGACTAAGCCAGGGACAGCCGCCTCCTTATCAGGATTGAGTTGGCCATAAGGGGGCTCCTGGGTGGCTCAGTCGGTTAAGCATCTGACATCACTCAGGTCATGATCTCAAGGCTCCTGAGTTCAAGACCCCGCATGGATTTCTGTGCTGACAGTTCAGAGGTTGGAGCTTGCTTCGGATTCTGTGTCTCCCTCTCTCTCTGCCCCTCCCCTGCTCACACTCTGTCTCTCTCTCTCTTTCTCTTTCTCTCTCTGTCACTCTCTCTCAAAACTAAATAAAAGTTAAAAAAAAAAAAAGAACCTGCAAAATTGGTACTTAAAAACGAATGGGCCATAGGATATTCTAGATTATGAAATTTAGGAAAATAGAATAAGATAAAGGAGATTAGGAGCACTTACTGTGACAAGCACTGAGTAATATGTAAGATTGTTAAATATTATATTGTAACCTAAAATTAATATAACCTTATATGTTAATTATAATTCAATTAAAGAAAGCGAGACTTTGGGAAAGTTTGTCTGCTAGCATCAACCTCAAAATGAACTTAAAAAAGCATTTACTTGGGGCGCCTGGGTGGCGCAGTCGGTTAAGTGTCCGACTTCAGCCAGGTCACGATCTCGCGGTCCGTGAGTTTGAGCCCCATGTCAGGCTCTGGGCTGATGGCTCAGAGCCTGGAGCCTGTTTCCGATTCTGTGTCTCCCTCTCTCTCTGCCCCTCCCCCATTCATGCTCTGTCTCTCTCTGTCCCAAAAAAAAAAAAAAAAAAAGCATTTACTTGTTTTAAAATCATCTTTATGGCCTTAAAAGATCAATAATTACATATATATGTCAAAATTAAATATACATATGTCATATATAAACTATGCTGACACTAGAGGAGAGAACGGGGAAAGAAAGAAACTTATACAAGTGATAAGGCTGTGTGAGAAGAAAGAGACATGTCCTAAGCAGGATCTGGCTTCTGGTGAGTGTGGAGAATTCTTACCTGGCTCTAGCTGGGGGGAAAAAAAAAAAAAAAAAGTTTATCTACTCTGCTAATGTAGTGGAATATAGTGGGAGCAAAATCAAAGAGCAGAAATTTGGTATTCGTTCACATAACTGAATTTTAAGCAGAAAGGACTTGGTACTTTGAAAAGTACCACTGGACTAAGAGTTAGAAGATGAATCCCTCCAGAAAAAAAGGATGAAACCCAACAGTAAAAATTCCTTTTAATTAACACTTGAGACGGGAGAACGTTATCAAATTAGTTTTCCTAAGCAAACAAATGAAAAATTCCCAACGTTATTTATCTTGTTAAAAAATCATTTTCTGTGTGTGTGCCTCGTTAAAAAATCTCAAGTATTCCCCATGCCTACAGGACAGAGTAATAAACCGGTTGAGGTAACACAGCCCCCGCCTACCTTTCCAACCTTGCTTCACTATCTGGAAATGTGCGTTCCCATCAGACTGGTGTCCTTATTTGTTCCAGGGAGGAACAAACCATGCTCATTTCAGCATATCAGAGTAGGTAACACATAGTAGTTGCTGAATAAATGCTGATTTAGCAAAAACATATATATTTTATTTTTAAATTATTTATTATTATTAGTAGTAGTATTGTTTGACAGGGCTCAAGGGAGAGGGAGAGAGAGAATCCTGAGCAAGCTCCACCCCCAGCGTGTGGAACTCAGTGTTGGGTTTGATCCCAAGGCAGTGAGATCACGACCCAAGATGAAATCAAGAGTCCCAAGCTTAACCGGCTGAGCCACCCAGGCGCCCCCAAACATGAATGCTTTTAGGCCTGTAGTCCTCACCTTGCTCCTGGAACGCCCCTTCCCTTCCGTCTGGTGAAAACCCAGCCACTCTCCAAAGTCTAGCTCAGTGTACTTCGTCTGTCTTCTTCATTAGCAAGAAGCACCATCCTTACCCTCCTCTCCCTCTCCCCATTCCCACCGAATTCAGTCACTTCAGACCTTTGCTATTCTCTAAACCTTTCCTGTTTATATGTTTGTCTGCTGCACTAAACTGGGAGCTTCTGGAGGAAGGCTGGATACTTTGGAGCAATGAGAAGCAATAAAAAGGTTGTCGCTCGGTGGGCAGGCAGATCTGATTCCGTGACTTAGGGAAAACATTTAATAAATATTAATAATAATAAGTCCTGTGTCAGGTGAGTCTTCATGAAGATTAGAAATAATTTCTCAAAAGTCTGTAGGGCCTTCCTTAATACTCAGTAGCCACTTAATAGTCATATGGCAGCTATTATGACAAGGCCTCAAACTGGGTGCACGAAGCTGCTCCATAAAGGTTTACAGAATGAGGGGCGCCTGGGTGGCTCAGTCGGTTAAGCGACCCACTGCGTCTCAGGTCATGATCTCGCGGTTTGTGAGTTCAAGCCCCACGTCGGGCTCCTTGCTGACAGCTCAGAGCCTGGAGCCTGCTTTGGATTCTGTCTCCCTCTCTCTCTGCCCCTCTCCTGCTCACACTCAGTCTTTCTCTCTCAAAAATAAATCAATATTTTTAAAAATTCACGGAACAGGGTGAAAGAACTGAGAGGGACGTAGTCTAATCTAATAGCAACTCGGGTATCGACGGCAACTTTTTCGTTCATTCATTCCACAAACCTTTATTTTTTTTTTATTATTATTATTTTATTTATTTATTTTTGGGACAGAGAGAGACAGAGCATGAACGGGGGAGGGGCAGAGAGAGAGGGAGACACAGAATCGGAAACAGGCTCCAGGCTCCGAGCCATCATCCCAGAGCCTGACGCGGGGCTCGAACTCACGGACCGCGAGATCGTGACCTGGCTGAAGTCGGACGCTTAACCGACTGTGCCACACAGGCGCCCCCACAAACCTTTATTAAGAGTTTATCATTATGTGCCAGTCTTTCTTTTAGGTGCTGGGCTACAACCAGTAAAAACAGTCCTTGCCCTGTGAAGTTTGCATTCTAAAGGAGGAGGCAAATAAACTGAGGGCGTGACAGAGAAATAAAAGCTTATAAGGTGTTAAGTGTTAGGAGGAAAAAACAAAACAGCAAGCTGAGGGCAAACTAGCAGGCTTGGGAAGGGGCTGTCTGCAGAGGTGACATTTAGGGAGAGATCTGAATACTTGGAAAAGCTGGCTTCTGTCGGATGTCTTCACAGAGCAGATTCTGTAGCTTTCCCCGGGGTCAGTCTCTAGTGCCTGGAGACCAGCACCCCCAAAAAGGCCGCAGTCTGGCTCCCAGGGCCAAGCCCCCAAAGCTGCTGAACCAGGGATTCCAAACTTATTTTTATGAAACTGTTTGAGTTGGCCCCATGTGGAAGTAAATGGATTATAATCATACTGCTATCAGTATATTCTCCAGAAAGTTCAGATTGCTGTTTTGACTAAACAGGTAAACACCAGGGTGAGTGGAGTCAAACTTGTCTCCCACCGAATGGTTGGCAAAATAGCTTCCTAGAGAGGGAGAAACCAAAAAATCAAACAGAAACCAAATAAAACTAAATAAAAAAGCCATTTGAAAAAATATATATATATTAACCCTTCAAACAAAAAAATCAGAGCAATTTCTAACCCCAGGAGAGGATTCTTCCTTTGCTTTGGAACAATGGCCCAAAGGAAGAAAATGCATAGCAGTGAAAGCCCAAAACACCAAACATAAAATAGATCCCTGTTTTACTTTTAACATTCTATTTTTTTTTTCTGTTTTGTTTTTTTAAGTTTATTCATTTATTTTGAAAGGTGCCTGGGTGGCTCAGTTGGTTAAGTGACAGACTTCAGCTCAGGTCATGGTCTCACGGTTTATGAGTTCATGGTTTGTGAGTTTGAGCCCCACTTTGGGCTCTCTGCTGTTAGCATGGAGCCCGTTTCAGATCCTCTGTCTCCGTCTGCCTCTGCCCATCCCCCATTTGAGCTCTATCTCTTTCAGAATTTTGGGGGGAGAGAGAGAGAGAGAGACAGAGAGAGAGAGGGACACAGGGAGGGGCTGAGAGAATCCCAAGCAGGCTGTATGCTCTCAGTGTAGAGCCTGGCACCTGACACGGGGCTCGAACTCACAAACTGTGAGGTCATGACCTGAGTAGAAACCAAGAGTCAGACCTTAACCAACTGAGCCACCCAGGAAATCCTACTTTTAGCATTCTTAAGTGAACCTTTATCTTCATCATGAGCTGCCTATAATACCATTAGCCAAAAGACCAGAAAGCCCCACAATGCATATTAATGAATATATATATATATATACACACACACACACACACACACACACACACTGTGTTTTTCCCTTAAACTTGAAGTGCTTGTTCTCTCTCTTTTAGATATTCAGGAATCTTAACTGCAGGTATCAAAATGTATACACGCACATACATTTTTTGCCTAGATTTTCATAAGCTAGCTCTTATAGCTGAGACAGAGAATAAGAGAGGGAGGGAGAGAGGAAGAGAGAAAGAGGGAGCCCATGCCATATTAATGTAAATTTGATGGGTCATCTTCTGAACAATGTGTAGTCTGAGAATTCAAGAAAAAAATGTCTGAGAGAGAAGGATAACTCAGATCATCATGGAGAAATCACTGGGTTTTTGATTATTTTTTTTATTCTCTTTCTGGTTCCCGAAAATTTCCTGTATTCCTCCTTTCCTATGATTAAAAATGAGGTATTCCTAAATGTTTTTAATAATCAAATGCTAATATACATCTGAAAATTTTTGTTGTTTGGTTATTTTTTGGTTATTTTTTTGGTTATTATTTTTTGGATATTTCAAGTTATTTCTTTTTCCTGCCATACCATAAGGCTCACAGAACTAGATGCATCTGACCCAGCCATTACTCCATGCTTGTTCATGATAGATGTGTTTGGAAATTAAACCACTTTATTTTTATAGAGACTTGTTCTTTTCCAAGCCGTTTTGCATCTAGCCCTAAGGTAGAGTATATAGTAATGTGTTGATTATATTTGCTGATGCTGGAATCAGACTTCTTGGTATAGGTAGTTTCTGCCATTCAATACAAGTGTGTGCCCTTGGAAAGTGACTTCATCTCTCTACGCCCGAGAATAAAAGGGGAAAACAGCCATACCCACATCCTCAGGGTTTTAAGATTAAGCGAAGAGTAAACAGTTAATACACATAAAACAACTAAAAGTGTTCACCACTGTGATTTTTATCGGATTGTATCCAAGAGAAAGTCTTAAGCCCTAGATAAGAAACATCGCTTCAAGTCCTTCTTTCTGAGGAGGAAATAGTTACCAGTTATAATAAGGATGTCTTGTTAATAGCATTCAAAGGGCTAGTTTCTAAAACTCTTAAACTTCGTGTTGGTTATAAATCGGCTATCAACGCACTTACGCTCTGGCTCTTACAAGTCTACGTTGTGGTCATCACAAAAATGTTCTTAATGTTGTTGACTTTAGATGCTTCAGATGTTCTTGAGGCCCGTCCTCTTCCAGTCTAATGGTCAGTAGCAGTGATAAGTAATCGGTCCTGGAATGTGGACCCGTTTCAACTGAAAGCAGCTCCACGTGGTGGTGAGTGAAAAAAGCTGAACTTCCTGGAGAAGCTACTGAGAAAACCTCTTTACTGACGGTGCAACTACCCATGTACAGAACTGAGATCAAAAGTGTGTTACCTCTATGTCACTGCTGGCACCTCCCACGGCTCACGTCTTCACCTCGTGGGCTACAACACAGCACTGTTGATAAACACTTTCCTTATTTCTGAAGGCTTTGTATTGGGATGGCGTGTCAGGCTCAGTCCTTTCAGCAAGTTAATACTTTGAGTTGGGCTTCTCCAAGCCCACGGAGTGTCACTTTTCTCTCGAGCACGTCCTGTCACCCCTCTTCAACTCATCATCAGCTGGCTGGATGTTTAGTTCCCTGCTGTCATTTCCTCACATTGCCCTGTTCCTTTTCCTTCTTCTTTTTTTTTTTTTATTTATTTTTTAATGATATCTTCAATGTGAACGACCTCAGTGGTGAGAAGCTTGTCTTGTCATTTTATATTACATCCTGAAAGAACTAAGAACTGTTGAAAATTTCTACAAATAACCACTCAGGTATCTGTAACATGTTAAAAAAATGTGCAGTATGTCACTTTTTTTTTTTTAATTTTTAGACTACTCTTATCATTGATGTTATATTTCAAATTTGGAACATTGTTTATATATGCTTCACACTCAGTAATGATTCTATACATTTTGGGTGTCTAATTGGCTAATTTGCTTTAAAGAAAGAGGAAGGAAGGAAGGAAGGAAGGAAGGAAGGAAGGGAAAGGTCCCACACAACAGAGTGACCAAATCTGAAGTGACCAAAATATATGTTGTTCTCAGCTATGTCTTTTCTTGCCTTCTTTAGCTGAACACTTTTCCTTCACTATTAGTCCTGATACTATGACCATCAGTTGTTTGTTTTGTTTGTTTGCTCGTTTACTAGTATTATGTTGGAAGAAGCATTTTTCTAATTGCCGCAGGGACATTCATAGGGAAAACACTTTTCAGTTTTCCCATGTTCAGAATCTGATCTTGCCCCACTGTGCAGAACCAGTGACAGAAATTTATAGAGTGTGAATCAGCCCCAAGTTACTCTGACTACTGATGAATGGATTGCTGCCTCGTTCTTAAACTATTTTTCTTTGTGGCTCACCTGTTATTATAGCTGGTGTTTGGCTACATCCCTGTAGTGTATATCCATTCAGATAATCTCTCCAGTCCCATGGACCACTCAGTGACTGAGGCCCTTTCTGAATTATGCCAATCTCCCCCTCAGAGGCAATCTCCCCTTCACCCCCAGGCATGTTTTGATTTCTTCAGTATACATTGTGAGACAGCAAGTAGTTGGATATTTTTCTCCCCTGCCCACAATTGCATGATTGACCACCCCCTCGCATTTTCTATTGCCAATGAACCAATGCAAAGTGGAGCTTCAGCTAAGACAAATAGCTAAAATTCTTTTCTTGCAAAGCTGATTCCGTAAAATAAAAAGTTAATTTTATTTTAACTAAATAGTAGACACATAATATTAAAAAAAAGAAAAATAATTCAGCAAGAGTTCCAAAAGCAATATGGAAAAAAACAGGAAAGAAACAGACAAAAGACATGAAACTATTTAACCATTAGAAGGCTTCAAAAGAGACAGCACCATTTGCATTGAAAGCTGTCATTTAGATAGATTGGGTTAGAAGAAGAAAATTCAGGGGGCGCCTGGGTGGCTCGGTTGGTTAAGTGTCCAACTTCAGCTCAGGTCATGATCTCGTGGTTCATGGGTTTGAGCTGTGCATTGGGCTCTGTGCTGACAGCTCAAAGCCTGGAGACTGCTTCAGATTCTGTGTCTCCCTCTCTCGCTTCCCCTTCCCCACTCACGCTCTGTCTCTCTCAAAAATAAATAAACATTAAAAAAAATTAACATGGTTTCATACAATAGCCAGTGCTCATGCCAACAGGTGCCCTCCTCAATACCCATCACCCATGTTCCTCTCTCCCCCAGCTCCCCCATCAATCCTCAGGTTGTTCTCAGTATTTAAGAGTCTCCTATGGTTTGCCTCCTTCCCTCTCTCTATTTTTTTTCCCTTACCCTTCCCCCATAGTCTTCTGTTAAGTTTCTCAAGATCCAGATATGAGTGAAAACATATGGTATCTGTCTTTCTCTGACTTATTTCACTTAGCATAACACCCTCCAGTTCCACCCACATTGCTGCAAATGGCCAGATTTCATTCTTTCTCATTGCCAAGTAGTATTCCATTGTATATATAAACCACATATTCTTTATCCATTTGTCAGTTGATGGACATTTAGGCTCTTTCCATAAGGTACATTGAGGTAATTGTGCCCCTATGCATCAGCACTCCTGTATCCCTTGGGTCAATTTCTAGTAGTGCTGTTACTGGGACATAGGGTAGTTCTATTTTTAATTTTTTGAGGAACCTCTGCACTGCTTTCCAGAGCGAATGCAACAGTTTCATCCCCACTAACAGTTCAAGAGGGTTCCCGTTTCTCCACGTCCTCTCCAGCATTTCCAGTCTCCTGATTCATTCATTTTAAACAGTCTGGCAGTTGTCAAATTGTATCTCAGTGTGCTTTTGATTTGTATTTTCCTGATGAGGAGTGAGTGATGTTGAACATTTTTCATGTGTCTGATGGCCATCTGGATGTCTTCTTTGGAAAAGTGTCTATTCATGTCTTTTGCCCATTTCTTCACTGGATTATTTATTTTTTGAGTGTTGAGTTTGGTAAGTTCTTTACAGATTTTGGATACTAGCCTTTTATCCAATATGTCATTTGCAAATACCTTTTCCCATTCCGTTGGTTGTCTTTTAGTTTTGTTGATTGTTTCCTTCGCAGTGCAAAAGATTTTTATCTTGATGAGGTCCCAATAGTTCATTTTTGCTTTTAATGCCTCTGTCTTTGGAGATGTGTCAAGTAAGAAATTGCTGAGGCTGAGATCAAAGAGGTTGTTTCCTGCTTTCTCCTCCAGGATTTTGATGGTTTCCTGTCTCACATTCAGGTCCTTTATCCATTTTGAGTTTATTTTTGTGAATGGTGTAAGAAAGTGGTCTAGTTTCATTCTTCTGCATGTTTCTGTCCAGCTCTCCCAGCACCATTTGTTAAAGACACTGTCTTTGTTTGCATTGGATACTCTTCCCTGCTTTGTCAAAGATTAGTTGGCCATACATTTGTGGGTCCAATTCTCGGTTCTCTATTCTATCCCATTGGTCTATGTGTCTGTTTTTGTAACAATACCATACTGTCTTGATCATTACAGCTTTGTAGTAGGGGCTAACGTCTGGGATTGTGATGCCTCCCACTTTGGTTTTCTTCTTCAATATTACTTTGGCTATTTGGGATCTTTTGTGGTTCCATACAAATTTTAGGATTGTTTGTTCTAGCTTTGAGAAGAATTCTGGTGCCACTTTGATTGGAATTGCATTGAATGTGTAGATTGCTTTGGGTAGTACTGACATTTTAACAATATTTATTCTTCCAATCCATGAGTATGGAATGTTTTTCCATTTCTTTGTGTCTTCTTCAGTTTCCTTCATAAGCTTTCTATAGTTTTCAGCCTACAGATCTTTTACATCTTTGGTTGGGTTTATTCCTAGGTATTGTATGGTTCTTGGTGCAATTGTGAATGGGATCAGTTTCTCTACTTCTCTTCCTGTTGCTGCATTATTGGGGTATAAAAATGCAACCAATTTCTGTACATTGATTTTGTACCTTGCAACTTTGCTGAATTCCTGTATCAGTTCTAGCAGCCTTTTGCACTTCAGTTCAGGTCATGATCTCGTGGTTCGTGGGTTCAAGCCCTGCATTAGGCTCTGTGCTGACAGCCCAGAGCCTGGAGCCCATTTCAGATTCTTTGCCTCCCTCTCTCTCTGCCCCTCCCCCACTCATGCTCTGTCTCTCTCAAAAATAAACACTATTTTTTTTTTAAAAAAAGAAGAAAATTAAGGATATAAGGAGCAATATTTATGAAAACATTGATAAAGCGTATTTTGTGGTAACAGTTACAGTGGTTTTGTCTGAATGTCATGCAGTGTATGGAGACAGCTGTTTAAATTAAAAGTTGAAATAGAAGTTGGGGGCCAATTTGAGGGTCATTTTGCATAGGTCATTTTTAATTTGAAGATTAAAATTAAATTTGCAGCCTAGTTGCTTCTTCTTTTTCTCATTCATAATTGAAATGGAACACAGAAGACTTTTAAAAATATAGATAAAAATAAGCTACTGGTTGAGGCAGGAGTATGAGTCGACATGCATCCATCCACGCATGCCCTGTGAGATCCATAATGGCGTCACAGAGATGTGGTTGAGAACTATAGCTTTAGTGGGAGGCCGTCAAGTGAATCTGAGTAGAACAGATCTGTGGGCAATATCTTTTTTCTCTTTCTTTTTTTTTTCCTTTTCTTTTATTTTGTAATGTTTCCAGCAGAAATGTGAGGAATCAAACAGGACTGTGGCTTCATGAAAGATCAAAGCCAGTCCTGACTCTCGGGTGTAGACCAATATTCCTTTTGTACATCTGCCTTTATAACCAAGGCAACAAAGTTTCGATACAATTTTCAGAAATGTATAACAATTACAATCACCGCCTTTCAAGAAGGGTGTTTACTGGAGATCTTAAAACATATTTCAATACTTGAGTCCAGGCTCTTCATAACATAAAAGTGTACCTATTATTCAATGTTGCCACACTCAATTGAAAATGGGTGAAATAGAATGCCAGCACATCCGATGTAACTGGTTGATGCATTAAGTAACATCTTTATAATCACCATAAGCTTCTCTGCAAGATTGTTATTTCGTTTGTTCTACCCAAATAAAAATTTGCGATTTCATCAGTATTCTTGGGTGAAAAATAAGGTACCCGCACATAAACATAGGTTAAATACATATTCAAATCAAATACCTAAATGGATAGGGCAATAAATATAAGCTTTGTCCTTAAAAATTGTGAGGATAATTTGAGGAGAGCAGGTGTATCGAAAAGTTTCAGAAGGAAGAGTTGAGGTCACTTAGTTGAAACTGCAGGAAAGAGGAAAAAATCGGAGGCTTCATAAAAGTATATAACACGGCTGGCAGTGAGCGGTTCTGTGTTTGTCTTATTCACAAAGGGAAAGGCAGAAACTTTCCAGTAGTTATCACAGGAACCAGACAGATGAAAGAGTCTTTTATACCAGCTTTGTATAAATATGTAAATAAATTGGGGCGCCTGGGTGGCGCAGTTGGTTAAGCGTCCGACTTCAGCCAGGTGACGATCTCGCGGTCCGTGAGTTCGAGCCCCGCGTCGGGCTCTGGGCTGATGGCTCAGCGCCTGGAGCCTGTTTCCGATTCTGTGTCTCCCTCTCTCTCTGCCCCTCCCCCGTTCATGCTTTGTCTCTCTCTGTCCCAAAAATAAATAAACGTTGAAAAAAAAAATTAAAAAAAATGTTAAATAAAGATACATATGTAGAGAGAGAGAGAGAGAGAGAGACAGAGAGAGGGATTGATTCTGCCTTGAGACCAAAATCTGACACTCATCACTTAGTAACCACATTGTTTTCCTTCTAGCAGTATTCGTTAGTTACATTTTATGTTTTTAGCTAACGTCCATCGTTACAAAGCATTAGTTTAATTCTCAGGCGTGCCTTTTATTTCTCTCTAGCCCTAATTGTAAAACACACACACGTGCACACACACAAACACACAAAAAAACTAAACACTTGGTTTTTTGTTTTGTTTTGTTTTGTTTTTGTACTTTAGGAATCACCTTAATTTTCTTAATTTTCTTTATCTTGGAAATTGTAGAGCAGTAGACCCTTTAATCTTAGGTCTGACATTTTATTTTGTGGTCCTGGATCCAGTTGTTGTGGGAGCTTGAAGTTGTCATTTAGATCAGTGATTGATGATTTAATCTGACTCACTGTCTTTTCTGCTGGAGTTCTACATAAATATGATGAAATCTGTGGAAAAGAATTTAGGAATTTCTCTGTTTTTTTATTTAAGAGTCTGATGATCTCGTCAAATGAGTGACTGACTTATAAGCCCCCCCCCCTTTTTTTTTGCTGTTGTTAGGAACCACACTCCAATCCCTAGCAGAAACAAATAAATCTATATAAAAATGAAATGCATATTTTATTTTCATTTTACTGTATGCATATGCATTTAGTACTGTAGATAGATAGATACTGTATTCATAATCCTCCAAGGTTTGCTGTGTTCAGCTATGTAATTTGTGTTAAGTTGTTGTTACTTAATTGTATATAACTTTAACCTGCTGGGAAATATCATCCAGTAATACTTCAGTATTATCATATCACTAGTTCTGGATATAGCGACTTGGTGTGCGCAAATTTACTCTATAGAAACCTAAACCATAAAATCAGATAGGCTATACAACACAATATAGATTCCATTTTTTGATTTCTTGAATCATATTGACCAAATACTATGCTAGCATTTTTTTTTATTTATTTATTTTTTTACATTTTATTTATTTTTGAGAAACAGAGTGAGACAAAGAGTGAGTGGGGGAGGGGCAGAGAGAGAAGGAGACAGAATGTGAAGCAGCCTCCAGGCTCTGAGCAAGCAGTCAGCACAGAGCCTGATGCCGGGCTTGAACCCACAAACTGTGAGATCATGATCTGAGCCGATGTCGGATGCTCAACCGACTGAGCCACCCAGGCGCCCCTATACTAGCATTTTTGATGCCAATTAAATTCCATTGATAACTGTGAACTTTGCATGTACATAAACTTTTAGTTTCTCTAGCATTTTCTGAGACCACTTCCTATTTTTCTTAAATTCATGCCATCCTGAGGACCCTAATCTCTGTCAGACTCAAGCTTTTTTTTTTTTTATGATAAAATGAAGAAAATAAGAATTATACTCATTGTAGGTAATCATAGTAAAAATATGCTGTGGGCACTTTATATTTATTTCTTTTATTTTTAATACAACAACTCAGTTCCATCTTACCCATGGCTTGGGACCCTGAGTCTATCAGAATCTAAGTAAGCAGCTGACCATGATATATGTTATTTATCCAGGAACTGTATGGCCTAAGGCAATTTATGTACTCTCTATGACCTCAATTTCCTAATCTATAAAATGAGAATAAAAATACAATCATTGGGAATCACTCAATAGTTGGGAAGATTAAATAAGACAATGCACAAAAAGCATTTAGTGCCGGGGACACACAGGTCTTTAATAAGCATTAACTTGTTTATCTATTTAGAGTTAAATTGCAATATGGGCTCATAGAATATATTTTGAGATATTCTGATCACAATATAAAATTAAGGCATGTCATGCAAAACAAAGTAATGTTGCAAAACAGCTGTTTCGGAGATCTAATTGAATCCTTAGGTGAATATTTGCTTTTTCCGCTTTAGTTCTTTCCTACATAGAAGAATCTGACCCTGTGGAAAACATGTAGGAAATAAACATTTTTTTTTAAACAAGCAAAACATCACACAATTTCAACCATGCAGTGGTAACATAACACAAAACAAATGATTATCCTGTCTCCTACAGTTTATTTTTTATTTTTTTTTAAGTTTATTTATTATTGAGAGACAGAGAGAAAAAGAGCATGAGCAGGATAGGGGCCAAGAGACGGGGAGACACAAAATCCGAAGCAGGCTCCAGGTTCTGAGCTGTCAGCACGGAGCCCAACGCGGGGCTCGAACTCACAAACCACGAGATCATGACCTGAGCTGAAGTCGGACACCTAATTGACTGAGTCACCCAGGCGCCCTGTCTCCTGCACTTTTATATTTGCAGCTCTCTCCTTTCTTTCTTCGAGGCCCTTTCAGGAAGGAAAGATGGAAACATTCCTAAATGTTGGGGCTTCTGGAGACATCAGGAGAGAGGTAAAGGCCTTCCGTTCCAACATGCATTTTATAATCTAGATATTTTACCCAGGAGATCATCCCAAGAGATTTATGGTCTTCAACGTTGGAAGCCTGTCAAAGTAATTAAGATGACTTTCCATAGCACAGTACATGAGGCCTGGTGACTTGGAAAAAGGAGGGAAATAGATCAACCCTGAAGAATGGAATTTTCTCAAACTGGAAGGAGTGAACAGGGCATGGATTGAGTGTGTATTGATACTTTAATACTAAATGCAGGGATTTAGAAACATAAACAAAAACCATTTAGGGAGGAGAGTTACCAGTGCAGTTGGCATCTTTTGGGTGGGTGTTGTAATTTCCTATTGTTGCTCTAACAAATTGGCACAAATTTGGTGGCTTAAAAAAACCCCACCAATTTATTATAGTACAAGTTTGGGTCTCTTGGACTAAAACCAAGGTGGTGACAAGAAGAAACTTTCTTCTAGAAGTTTCTAGGGGGGAATATCTTCCTTTGCACTGTCCAGATTCCAGAGGCTGCCTGCATTACTCAGTTTATGGCCCTTTTCTCCATCTTCAAAGCCAGCAACACTTCTCTTCCTTCCCCCCACATCTGTCTCCCTATCTGCCTGTCTGTCTATCTGTCTATCTCCCCACCCCCATCTCTGATTCTGACTAACTTTTCTGGCTCCTTATTCCACCATTAAAGGACTCTTATGAGTACATTGGACCAATCTGTAGAATCCAGGATAATCTATTGTAAGAGTAGTTGGCTATAAACTTTCTTTTTTTTTTTTTTTTTTTTTTTTTTTTTTTATTTATTTTTGGGAGAGAGAGAGACAGAGCATGAACGGGGGAGGGGCAGAGAGAGAGGGAGACACAGAATCGGAAACAGGCTCCAGGCTCCGAGCCATCAGCCCAGAGCCCGACGCGGGGCTCGAACTCACGGACCGCGAGATCGTGACCTGGCTGAAGTCGGACGCTTAACCGACTGCGCCACCCAGGCGCCCCTAAACTTTCAAACTCAATTCTTTCTTGAAATGCAACAGAATGTTATCACAGGGCCCAGGGACATGTACATCTTGGGAGAGGACCGTTTTTCAATCTACCACAATGGGCAATCTGGGACTGGACAAGATTGTACAACAACCATAAAGATGGTATATCAGGGAACTTTCCATTTTATCCTGGGTCACTGAATCTTTGTGCTTGGATAAAAAAAAAAAGAAAGAGAAGAATGCCTTAAAAATTGCTGGAAACTTTAGTGTATTGGCTTCAATCCAACGGTTATTTGTTCTTGAAAAACATAAAAACATGACATCTCTTGCTTTAAATATAGTAGAACAACTCATGCCTGCTTATAAAAATTAAATTTTGTGACCTCAGTTTTACCTTCAAACACTTTTTTATTTACAGGAGAGGTCCTAAATTCATTTCATTCATTTTATGGAATATCAAATTTTACAAGAATTAAGAATTCGTTGTTGTTGTTGCTACTGCAGTTTGGGGAACAAAGTACACTGGGATCTTGTATCAAAAGCAGATTCCTTGAGACTATAATGCAATGGAAAGTCTAGCACACATCTCTGTTTTGCAAAGGAAATTGAGATTAAGAAAGATGAATGTCCCTACCACACTGTCTCGATCAGTTTATCTTTGTGTAGTGTATCTCGAAACTTGTAATTGCAATATCTTCAGCTTTGTTCTTCTTTCTCAGGATTGCTTTGGCTATTCAGGGTCTTCTGTGGTTCCATACAGATTCTACTATTATTTGTTCTAGTTTTGCAAAAATGTGGTTGTTATTTTGATAGGGATTTCATTGAGTCTGTAGATTGCTTTGGGTAATATGGGCATTTTAACAATTTTAATTTTTCCAATCCATGAGAATGGAATATCTTTCCATTTGTTTGTGTCGTCTTCAATTTCTTTCATCAATGTTTCTAGTTTTCAGAGTTCATGTCTTTCACCTCTTTGGTTAAATTTGTTCCTAGCTATGTTATTCTTTTTGCTGCAATTGTAAATTGGATGTTTTTTGTTTTTGTTTTTTTTTTTTAAATTTCTTTTTCTGGGACTTCATTTTAGTGTACAGAAATCCTACTGATTTCTGGATACAAGTTTTACATATATATTCTGCCACTTTACTAAATTTGTGTATTCTAGTATTTTGGGGTGGAATCTTTAATATTTTTTATGTATAGTATCATGTGATCTGTGAATAGTGACACTTTAAGCTCTTCTCTACCAATATGGAATAGTTATACCAGAAAGAAACCCACACATACATGGTAAAGTAATCTATGAGAAAGGAGGGGGAAAAATAGTCTTTTCAATAAATGGTCCAGGGAAAACTGGACACCTACATGTAAAATAATGAAACTGAACTACTTTCTACATCATCATACACAAAAATAAACTCAAAGTGGATTAAAGACTTGGACTCAGGGGCGCCTGGGTGGCGCAGTCGGTTGGGCGTCCGACTTCAGCCAGGTCACGATCTCCCGGTCCGGGAGTTCGAGCCCCGCGTCGGGCTCTGGGCTGATGGCTCGGAGCCTGGAGCCAGTTTCCAATTCTGTGTCTCCCTCTCTCTGACCCTCCCCCATTCATGCTCTGTCTCTCTCTGTCCCAAAAATAAACGTTGAAAAATTAAAAAAAAAAAAAAAAGACTTGGACTCAGGGGCTGAAATCATAAAAATCTTAGAGAAGAACATAAGCGGTAATTTCTCTGACATTAACCATAGCAATATTTTTCTAGATATGTCTCCTAAAGCAAGGGAAACAGAAGCAAAAATAAACTATTGGGACTACACCACAATAAAAACATTTGCATAGCAAAGGACAAATCAACAAAACAAAAAGACAACGTAATGAATGGGAGAAGATATTTGCAAATGATATATCTGATAAGGGGCTAATATCCAAAATAAATAAAGAATTCATACAATTTGACATAAA
Source organism: Prionailurus bengalensis (assembly GCF_016509475.1). Classification (NCBI taxonomy): domain Eukaryota; kingdom Metazoa; phylum Chordata; class Mammalia; order Carnivora; family Felidae; genus Prionailurus; species Prionailurus bengalensis. The sequence continues at coordinate 182,336,487 of NC_057344.1, read as the reverse complement.
AAAAAACAATTTAAAAGTGGGCATGTTATAAAAAGAGACATGCAGACATTTTTCCAAAGAAGATATGCAGATGGCCAACAGACACGTGAAAAGATGCTCAAAATCACCAATATCAGGGAAATGCAAATCAAAACCACAGTGAGATATCACCTCATGCCTCTCTAAATGGCTAAAATCAAGAAGACAAGATGGCAAGTGTCGGTGAATGTGTGGAGCAAAAGGAACCCTCATACACTGCTTTTGGGAAGATAAATTGGTGCAACCACTATGGAAAATACTATGGAGGTTCCTCAACAAATTAAAAATAAAAATGCCTAATGATCCAAAAATTTGACTAGTAAGTATTTACCCAGGGAAAATGAAAATACTAATTTGAAAAGATATATGCACCCCTGTGTTTACTGCAGCATTATTTGCAATAGCCCAGACATGAAAACAACCTAAGTGTTCATCAATAGATGAAGGTATAAAGTGTTCGTCAATAGATGAAGGCATAAAGGAATCCCATATATACATAATGGGATATTACACAGCCATAAAAAAGGATGAGATTCTGTCATTTGGGACAACATGGATGGACCGGAAGGGTATTGTGCTAAATGAAATAAGTCAGACTAGGAAACATAAATACCATATGATTCACTCATGAGTGAAATAAAAAAAAATGAATAAATAAAAATCAGAATCAGAACTATAAATACAGAGGACAAACTGATGGTTGACAGAAAGGAGGGGAGTGGGGGTTGGGCCAAATGGGTGAAGGGGAGACAGAGATACAGGCCTCCAGTTATGGGACCAGTAAGTCACAGGAATAAAAAGTAGAACATAAGGAATAGAGTCAATGATACTGTAATGGTGATGTAATGGGACAGATGGTAGCTATACTTTTGGTGAACATAGCATAATGCATAAACTTATCAAATCATAATGTATAAACTAATCAAATCACTAAGTTGTACACCTGAAACTAATGTAAAGTTTTGTGCCAACTATATTAAAATTAAAAAAAAAAAAAGATGAAATCCTTTCTTGAGATTAGTAAATAGTAAATTCCAGAAATAGTATTCATCACAGTCTGTTTCTGGCCAAAGTCATATATTTAAATATTATACTGGTATTTTCCTTCATATTCTATGTGAAGACACATACTGGCATGTCACCTATTATAAGTAACATAACAACTTCATTTATAAAAACAAACAAGCAAACACAGGCTCCATCCCTTAAAGAGAGGCCTCAGGTTGGGATCTAGAAATCTGTATTTTAACAAGCATCTCTGGTATGTATTAGGCACAGGCAGCTTAACATATTTTGTATCATCCGGGACAGTCTCCCTGATTCCTGAAAAATACAATTCTACCCAAATATGTCCCTGTGTAATTGCATTTAGAAAGGGAGCTTTTATAGAATTGAGAGATCTGAAACCTCTAGCTGTCTCCACCATTTCTAATCTTTTTTATCCCCCCCCAATTTCAAATGGAAACCCTTATGAATTAAAGAAATTGGCTCACTCCACAAAGAGAGTTTGGCACTTTATAAAGATGGCTATTCCACTATGGGACCAAGGTGTTATTTCTAAAACACATTAAGCTTTTGATACACGGGATCTCCAAATAGCCACAGCAAAGTTGCATGAAGCCCATTTCTTAGTCTCTCTGAGAGCCCTATTCCTGAGAGGTTGCCAGCAGGGTGTCAATTTTACTATTTCCCCAATGTCATAGGCAATGTTGCATTGCCCACTAAGGAAAACAATCCCCAAACTACTAAAATTAATGTTCTCTTTACACTGCTGTCACAAATGAATGGATTTTCAAATAGAAATTATACAAGGAAAATTGCTTTCAGAACAAGACCACATTCTGCAAGAAAAATGTCATGGCACTGTTTATTTGTCTGACCAATGCATAGGCTTCTAGAAAATAGAGTTTATTATAGGGAAGCATGATGGGTCTTTGACAGACACTATGGCAAGAACACTGTTAGAAAAATGTTGCTTGATCAACACAAAACAATTACTTGTCAGAAAGACTAGTGTGGATGGAATGACCTTCCTCTGTTAGCCTTGATTTTATGACTAAATTTTGAGGTATTTTAGTCTTTATTACCAAGTAAAATACACGTGAGTTTGTTAAAGTACACTAATTATGCATATCAGAATCCACGGGTATACACTAACACATGTACCTGAAAAATGTCAACAGCACATTTGTTTCCTGATGTAAAAATGTTTTTTTGAATATCAACAGGAGAATACATTTCATTGTCTGACAATGTTTGTGTATTCTCATTTTAGGGAAAATTTTCTATCTTACACATCTTCCCTCCCCCTCTTACAAACCACCTAGATGTGTTTTGGGCTGATCCTCAAATCTCAGATTGATAGGTTTTGTAAAATCTTAATCAGATATGGAGAGCAAAGGTCAAAGGGAAAGGGAGGGACAGAGATTTAGAAACCTTCATGCTTCAACTTTTGAAGGGGTAAATATTTAACTCTTTATATTTGATTGTTGGTCCATTTGTCTAAGTTAAAATCCTCAGGATCATCTGATTATTTGCCCTCTCACATATCCCATACATATAATCTTATTCTCACACTTATCAAACATCGACTATGTACCACCCACTGTGCTAAATTCATTAAATATTTTATTTTACTTTATCTGCACAAGGCACTGATGGGGTAATACCTTAGACTGAATGTTTTTGTCCCTCCAAAACTTAGATGTTTAAACCTAATCCCTAGTGTGTTTGTATTTGGAAGTAAGGCATTTGGGGAATGGTTAGGTCACAATGGCTGAACCCTCATGACTGAGATTACTGACCTTATAAAAGAGACCCCAGAGAGCTCTCTGCTCTTTCTACCATGTGAAGACACTGTGAAAAGATGGCCGTGCATGAGGCATGAGAGGAAGTGGGCTCTCACCAGGCACCAAATCTGCCTCTGCCTTGATCTTGGATTCCAGCCTTCAGAATTGTGAGAGATAAATTTCTGTTTTTTATAAGCCTACCTTACAGTCTTTTCTTACGGAAGTTTAAACTGTCTCAGACAAGCAAATCCTTATGATCGATTTTACCCACAAAGAAAGTGAGATTTTGATTAGTCAAATAACTTGTTTAAGGTCTCACAATTTATAAATGGCAAGGAAGCCCTCACTAAAATCATCTGTTCTGTGCCTCTTATCAGTGATCAATTCTGGTAAAATCAACTCCCTTTGTGTTTCTTGATTTCATTTCTCTACACCGAAAAAGCTACTTTAGTTTGCCATCGTCCTTCATCCAAATATTAACAAGAAACTCTCACGTGCTATCTTTGAATACAGTCTTGTTTTTTTCCCCATTCATTTACCCAATCATTACATTATAACTAGGTCACCTTTTCTGACAAGGAATTTTTTGTTTCTTTTAAAAAGAGAGAAAGAAAAATTGAACTATTGCTCCTAAGCCGACCTTTTTAGACACTTGAATGAATTCCCACCATCCTTGAGATGACCTCCATACTAATGAATTTCTCAGTTTACTCTCCCTTTGTATATTTGGGTGAGGCGTGGCTTATGAGTTACTATTATGATTCAGCCTCTGTAGCACCACAAACTCCCCCACCAATCCTACCTTCAAATCAGTCATGCACTTAATTCCTGAAAATGTGTTCTTCGAATGCAAAGTCTGAAATGAAGATTCCTGAGCATTAATGTGCTAGTGACTTGCTAAAATTGCTTTCAGTAGATGCCATTAGAAGGTGGAAAAAGTAAAATATGGAAGAGGAAGAAGTCAGTCAAGAGTGCAAATTCAAATTCAGGGGAATTCTCCAGTATATTATGTCGTGGAGCTGTTGCAGCCTGAGGGAAGATGACTATACTTTGGGTCTCTTGCACCTCAATCATGGGCTAAAAACATTTGGAGAGTGGGGCATAAACTCTCAGAAATATCTCCTAAGTAGACCCAGTGGCTCTGGGAAGCTCTCCAAGCAGAGTTGAAGGAATGCACACTTTAAGGAGACAACACTTACAGAAATTGAGGGGGGACATATCAAGATTTAAAGTGACACAGAGAACCTGGGAAATACACCCACAGTGGCTAGGTTAGCTAGTAGTTCCCATTAAAGAATTATACACAACTCCTTAACAAAGGTGAAACATTTGTCTGAGAAACCTACATTTCTTTCATGTTGATGCTACTTCCAGTGAATTATTTGCACCTTATTCTATTTCTGAAGATCCTTTCATTTTCCATTACTGTATTTAATTTTAATTGATTTTGAAGGAATGGGTATGTACAGATAATTTACTGGGTCAGCCTTTTATAACCTCTCTTCTTAAAATTAGTTTTTACTTTTTAAAATATCCATTGTAAGAAACTTTGAAAATGAACAGTTTTTTTTTTAACCACAAGGAGAAAAGTAACAGAAAAGCCCTGCTACTTAACATAGAGATAATCACTGTTAACTATTTTGAGTTTTACATGTATATGTGTATATATATGCACATAAACACAAAACAGAAGCAATAACCTTTATACTATTTCCATGTAATTTTATAGCTGTTAATTTATAACATACAACACCTTATGTAAATTATTACATTGCTATAATAGTTGATTCAATGATTGTATAATATCCATCATTTAGGTATCTCATAATTAATTTTTTTAATTTTTTTTTTTAATGTTTATTTATTTTTGAGACAGAGAGAGACAGAGCATGAATGGGGGAGGGTCAGAGAGAGAGGGAGACACAGAATCTGAAACAAGCTCCAGGCTCTGAGCGGTCAGTACAGAGCCCGACGCGGGGCTCGAACTCACGGACTGTGAGATCATGACCTGAGCCGAAGTCGGACACTTAACCAACTGAGCCACCCAGGCGCCCCTCTCATAATGAATTTAACCAACACCTTAGGAGAGTATGGTAGCTTCGTAGTTAGGATTATTGATTTTGAAGAAGACAGAAATTAAATCTAACAGCAGCTTGTTGAAACCACTCAATCATTCAGTTCTCCGTTGTTAAAAATCACTGTTTCACCTGGACATTTTGTGCATAGGTGCATCCCCTCTAGTAAAGCTGTATTGAGTGTGACTCAGGCTTAGGGATGCCTCAGTGAAGAGAGAAATATATTAAAGGAAAGTTATTTGCAATGTAATTGAAAAATAAACTATTCTCAGTAACTCTTGGTCACGTGTATGATGAGGTAGATGTTGAGGTAGTAATCAGGAGTGAACTGCAACAAATGCCAATCTAGAAAAATTTTGACATCCTTTCATGGATATTTCCCTATGATGATTCATTTATACAATGAATTTCTAAGTATAAGATGTACTCAGTCTTGGGGTGCTTGGGTGGCTCAGTTGGTTAAGCACATAACAGGCTCAAGTCATGATCTCCTGGTTCATGGGTTTGAGCCCTATGTCAGGCTCTGCATTGACAGCTCAGAGCCTGGAGCTTGCTTCAGATTCTGTGCCTCCCTCTCTCTCTTCCCTTACCCAGCTTGCACTCTGTCTGTCTTCTAAAAATAAATAAACGTAAAAAAAAAATTATGCTCAGTTTTAAAGCCTTTGATGGACATTGCAAATTTGGGGGGAAGCAGTCTGAGCTAATTTACACTCTCATCAGTCACACCAAAGGGAACTTATTCACTCCTTCCACATTGAAAATATTGGGTGTTTTCTTTTTAAAAAACATGCAATTTGAAAGGAGTAAGGTATGTCAATCTTATTTCATTTTGAGTTTTTTGTTTTTTATGAATTTGCTTGCCATTTAAAATGATTTGTGAGAGGCTGGAGATACAACATGGTGGAGAAGTAAGGGGACCCGAAATTCCCTTGTCCCTCAAACACAGCAGTGTTGAGGCCAAAGGACTTTGAATTCCAAGAGTCGGGGCTGCAAAGTGACAGAGATGTCTCCAGGGACCCATGGGGACAACCTGGAGGGCCATAGGCGTGTGATTGCAAACTGAGAGAGATAAAATGCCCTGGGTAGGCACGAAGGGTAGGGATCCCCTTCTGCAGGGAGACAAAGGGCAGAGAAAGAGAGACTGTGAAAGCGTAAGGGGGACGGTATTTGGACAAGAGAAAAACCATGGACCAGGAGGGAGAAAGATCCAATCTCTAACGCTGGGCTTTCTCCAGACTGGGGCTGGCTGCCCTGTTGCACACCTGGGGTGGAGGGGAGCCAGCCCTGGCTTGGTAACTAGTTCAGAGGCAAAGTCTGCAGTGGGAGAAAGCGATCCCCTCCCTGGAGTGCTGTGGGAAGAAGGTATATAACCACTCAAAGGACAAAGACAGCCTGTGCCCTCCAGCCAGAGGTCATATATGGGCTGCACAGAGAGGCACTTTCCCAGAATCAAGCTGCAGGGAGCGGGACCCTTTAAGACACCAGGGTTTAAATCCCAGCCGAGCACAGGGGAGGCACAGGAGTCAGTAGAGGGAGGCAAACCGCCTTTTTCACACCTGTAGCAGTGTGAGGATGTGGAACAGAATGGCTCAGGACACCTGGTCCATGGAGGAGAGACTGGGGTGTCACCATTTTTCTCCCTAGCACCACCAAGGTGAGGCCTCAGGCCCAACAGGGGGCCCACAGGGGAGGCAGGCCCCGCCCACACAAACCATGCCCCTCCCTGCCAGGTAACTGCCTATGTACGGGAGCAGGATTGACACTGATGAATCAGACAGACACTCTTCCAGACCAGCACTGCCACCAGTTCCAAGGCACCCAGTGGTTTGGTATTTTCTGATTTAATTCTTGTATAATTCTTATATATGTATATATATATATATTTTTTTTCTTCCTTTTCTCCACCTTATTTCTTCTCTCCAGTCTGGTTAGTCTGGTTGTTGGCTTATTTAAGCAGACATATTTAATGTATTCTCTTTATACCTATTCTATATCCTCTTCTTTAATTTCTTTTCTCTCTCTCTCTCTCTGCCACTGGATTAAGCCATTTAGTTTCTCTGCCTGGTGAATTTTCTCTTCTTTTCTTTTTCCCCGCCCAGTTGTTTTGTTGTAGCTGGTGTTTTTGTGTTCTATTTTCTTTGTTTTTGTTTTTACTTGTTGTTTGTTTTCTTCTCCAGGGTTACTTCAATGAACAAATCAAAGCACACCAGATGGAAGGTCCAAAACATCAACATGAGTAGGGAGATAAAGCATCCAAGTCACAACAACAGAGAGCAAGTAACACACTCCAAAAAACACCTCCTGAAGGATCAGGCCCTGACAGTGTATGACCCTTTTTTAATATAGTAGTACTCTCAGGTGCAGGGCACATAACAAGCTTTTAAAACATGTAAGGGACAGGACACTAGGCAAAATGACAAAACAGAAGAAATGCCCTCAAAAGAAATTCCAGGAAGAAATGACAGCTAAAGAATTGATCAACACAGACATGTACAATATAACTGAACAAGAATTTAGAATAAGAGTCATAAAATTAATCACTGGGCTTGAAAAAAGTATAGAAGACACCTGAGAATCGATCACTGCAGAGATCAAAGAACTAAAAAATAGTCACAAAAAATTTAAAAATGCTGTAAATGAGGTGTGAAATAAATTAGAGGCAGTGACAGCAAAGACTGAAGATGGAAGAGGTGAGAATAAGTGAAAGAGAACATAAACTTACAGAAAGACGTGAGGTTGAGAAAAAGAGATAAAAAAATTCTAGACCATGAAGGGAGAATTAGAGAACTAAGTGATTCAATGAAATGGAATAATATCTGTACCATAGGAGTTTCAGAAGAAGCGGGGGGGGGGGGGGGGCAAAAGGTGTACTTGAACAAATCATAGCTGAGAACTTCCCCAATCTGGGGAAGGAAACAGACATTGAAATCCAGGAGGCACAGAGAACTCCCTTCAGACATAACTTGAATCAATCTTCTGCATGACACATCATAGTGAAACTAGAAAAATACAAAGATAGAAAATTCTGAAAGTAACTGGCAACAAATGGTCCTTAACCTACACGGGTAGACACACAAGGGTGGTAGCAGACCTATCTACTGAAACTTGGCAGACCAGAAGGGAGTGGCAGGAAATACTCAATGTGCTGAATAGGAAAACTTTGCCAAGAATCCTTTATCCAGCAAGCCTGTCATTCAGAATAAGATAGATAAAGGTTTTCCCAGACAAACAAAAACTGAAGGAGTTCTTCACCACTAAATCAGCCCTACAAGAAATCCTAAGGGGGAGTCTGTGAATGGAATGTTGCAAAGACCACAAAGGATTAGAGACATCACTACAAGCATGAAAGCTACACATAATACAATGACTCTAAATCCATATATTTCAGTAATAACACGGAATGTAAGTGGACTAAATGCTCCAATCAAAAGATGTAGGGTATCAGAATGGATTAAAAACAAACAAACAAACAAACAAAAATCTATTTGCTGTCTACAAGAGACCCATTTTAGACCTGAGGACAACTTCAGATTGAAATTGAAGGGATGGAGAACCACCTATCATGCTACTGGAAGTCCAAAGAAAGCTGGAATACTTATATCAGACAGAATAAATTTTAAACTGAAGGCTGTAACATGAAATGAAGAAGGGCATTATGGGGCCAGTCCACCAAGCAGAGCTAACAATTATAAATGTTTATGCACCCAATTTGAAAGCATCCAATTATATAAAACAAGTAATAACAAACATAAGCACTCGCATTGGTAAGAATGTGGTAATTGCAGGAGACTTTAATACTCCACTTACAACAATGGACAGATCATCTAGGCAGAAAATCAATAAAGAAACAATGGCCCTGAATGATACACTGGATCAGATGGCCTTGCCATATATATTCAGAGCATGTCATCCTAAAGCAGCAGAATATGCATTCTTCTCTAGTGAACATGGAACATTCTCCAAGACAGATCACATACTGGATCACAAAACAGACCTCAATAAATATAAAAGGATTGAGATCATACCATGCACACTTTCAGATCACAATGCCATGAAACTTAAAATCAACCACAGGAAAAAGTTTGGAAACCACCAAATGCATGGAGGTTAAACAACATCCTACTAATGAATGAATGGATCAAGCAGGCAATGAAAGGAGAAATTAAAAATATATGGAAACAAATGAAAATGAAAACACAACAGTACAAACCCTTTGGGATGCAGCAAAGGCAGTCCTAAGAGGAAAATACTTTGCAATTCTGGCCTATCCTAAAAAACAAGAAAAATCCCAACTACAAAATCTAACAGCACACCTAAAGGAACTAGAAGCAGAACAGCAAAGAAACCCAAAGGCTAGCAGAAGAAGAGAAACAATAAAGATCAGAGCAAAGATGTATAATATAGAATCAGAAAAAAAAGTAGAACAGATCAATGAAACTAAGAGCTGGTTTTTTGAAAAAAATAAACAAAATTGATAACCCCTAGGCAGACTTCTCAAAAAAAAAAAAAAAAGAGAGAGAGAGAGACAGGTCCCAGATGGATAAAATCACAAATGAAAATGGACTTATCACAACCAATCCCTCAGAAATACAAGCAACTATCAGAGAATGCTATGAAAAATTATATGCCAGCAAAGTGGACAACCTGGAATAAATGGACAAATTCCTAGACACCCACACACTACCAAAACTCAAATAAGAAGAAATAGAAAATTTGATCAGACCCATAACTAGTGAAGAAATTGAATCAGTTATCAAAAATCTCCCAACAAATAAGAGTCCTGGGCCAGATGGCTTCCCAGGGGACTTCTACTAGACATTTAAAGCAGAGGTAATATCTGTGCTTCTCAAGCTGTTCCAAAAAACAGAAATGGAAGGAAAGCTCCTGGACTCATTCTATGAAGCCAACATTACCTTGATTCCCAAACTAGACAGAGACCCTATAAAAATGAGAATTACAAGCCAATATCCCTGATGAACATGGATGCAAAAATTCTCAACAAGATACTAGCAAATTGAATTCTACAGCATATTAAAATAATTAACCACCACAATTAAGTGGGATTCATTCCTGGGCTTCAGGGCTGGTTCAATATTCACAAATCAATCAGTGTGATACATCACATTAATAAAAGCAAGGATAAGAACCATATGATCATGTCAATAGATGCAGAAAAAGCATTTGACAAAATAGAGCATCCTTTATTAGTAAAACGCTCAAGAAAGTTGGGATAGAAGGAACATACCTAAATGTCATAAAAGCCATATACTAAAGGTGCACAGGTAAAACCATCCTCAATGGGGAAAACTGAGAACTATCCTTCTGAGATCAGGAACACAAGAGGGCTTTCCAGTCTCACCACTGTTGTTTAACATAGTGTTGGAAGTCCTAGCATCAGGAATCAGACAACAACACAAAATAAAAGACAACAAAACTGGCAAAGAAGAAGTCAACCTTTCACTTTTAGCAGATGACATGATACTCTATGTGGAAAACCTGAAAGACTCCTCCACCAAAATGCTGCTAGAACTGATACAGGAATTCAGCAAAGTCCCAAGTTACAACATCAATGTACAGAAATTGGTTGCATTTTATACTCCAATAATGCAGCAATAGGAAGAGAAATAGAGAAACTGATCCCATTCACAATTGCACCAAGAACCATACAATACCTAGGAATAAACCTAACCGAAGATGTAAAAGATCTGTAGGCTGAAAACTATAGAAAGCTTATGAAGGAAACTGAAGAAGACACAAAGAAATGGAAAAACATTCTATACTCATGGATTGGAAGAATAAATATTGTTAAAATGTCAGTACTACCCAAAACAATCTACACATTCAATGCAATTCCAATCAAAATGGCAGCAGAATTCTTCTCTCAAAGCTAGAACAAACAATCCTAAAATTTGTATGGAACCACAAAAGATCCCAAATAGCCAAAGTAATATTGAAGAAGAAAACCAAAGTGGGAGGCATCACAATCCCAGACGTTAACCCCTACTACAAAGCTGTAATGATCAAGACAGTATGGCATTGTTACAAAAACAGACACATAGACCAATGGGATAGAATAGAGAACCGAGAATTGGACCCACAAATGTATGGCCAACTAATCTTTGACAAAGCAGGGAAGAGTATCCAATGCAAACAAAGACAGTGTCTTTAACAAATGGTGCTGGGAGAGCTGGACAGAAACATGCAGAAGAATGAAACTAGACCACTTTCTTACACCATTCACAAAAATAAACTCAAAATGGATAATGGACCTGAATGTGAGACAGAAAACCATCAAAATCCTGGAGGAGAAAGCAGGAAACAACCTCTGACCTCAGCCTCAGCAATTTCTTACTTGACACATCTCCAAAGGCAGAGAAATTAAAAGCAAAACTGAACTATTGGGACCTCATCAAGATAAAAAGCTTCTGTACTGCAAAGGAAACAATCAACAAAACTTTAAGGCAACTGATGGAATGGGAGAAGATGTTTGCATATGACATATCAGATAAAGGGCTAGTATCCAAAATCTAGAAAGAACTTACCAAACTCAACACTCAAAAAATAAATAATTCAGTGAAGAAATGGGCAAAAGACATGAATAGACACTTTTCCAAAGAAGACATCAGATGGCCAATAGACACATGAAAAAATGCTCAACATCTCTCCTCATCAGGGCAATAAAAATCAAAACCACACTGAGATACCACCTCACGCCAGTCAGAGTGGCTAAAATGAACAAATTAGAAGACTATAGATGCTGGCAAGGATGTGGAGAAACGGGAACCTTCTTGTGCTGTTGGTGGTAATGCAAACTGGTGCAGCCGCTCTGGAAAACAGTGTTCCTCAGAAAATTAAAAATAAAACTACCCTACAACTCAGCAATAACACTACTAGGAATTTATCCAAATAATACAGGAGTGCTGATTCATAGGGGCACATCTACTTCAATGTTTATAGCATCACTTTCAACAATGGCCAAATTATGGAAAGAACCTAAATGTCCATCAACTGATGAATGGAGAAAGAAGATGTGGTTTATATATATAATGGAATACTACTTGGCAATGAGAAAGAACGAAATCATGCCATTTACAGCAATGTGGATGGAAGTGAAACATACTATGCTGAGTGAAATAAATCAGTCAGAGAAAGACAACTATCATGTTTTCACTCATATGTGGAACTTGAGAAACTTCACAGAAGACCAGGGGGGAAGGGAAGGGGAAAAAAAAAAAGTTATAAACAGAAAGGGAGGGAGGCAAACCATAAGAGACTCTTACATACAGAGAACAAACTGAGGGTTGATGGGGCGACAGGGGGAGAGAGGAACATGGGTGATGTGTATTAAGGAGGGCACTTTTTGGGATGAGCACCGGGTGTTGGATGTAAGCAATGAACCACAGGAATCTACCCCCTAAACCAAGAGCACACTGTACACACTGTTATGTTTGCCAATTTGATAATAAATTATATTAAAAAATAAAATGATTTGTAAATTCTAGCATCTATTGTTATTTTTTAGCATATATTATTTTTATGATTATATTTTCTTAAAATTTTCTAATAGTGTTTTATATTGGAATTGCATACTTTTTTTCCCTGTCATAAATTTGCATGTCCTTTTTGTAATTCCTTTATTTGCCCTTTTCTTTATAGCTTTCAGTTTATAGCTATTATTCATGTTTGGAAAACCTAAATATCAATCTTTAATTTGATACTTTCTTCTTTTACTCTGCTATTTAGAAATGTTTGTGTACATATGACAGCAGCAATTCTCTTACATTGTTTTCTTACATTTTAATCTAAAAACATACCTGGTACTAACCTATTTCTGACATAGACATATACAGTTTATTGAGTGCATAAATATATATGGAAATATCATGGGGTTCATTGAAGGTTTGCTTTAAAATACAGGTCTCACCATTTACTTAAAAAAATTATTTATCGTACTTCTTTGTCAACTGGCTTCTGGTTTGAATGGACATCTGGAGCCACTAGTAAGATGTAACCTGTTATAATTTCTCTCTTATTTTCTCTGATTCTATGGCTCTTAAATAAAAAGAAAATTTGTCATGTCTGTAAGACTGGAAGGGCATTATTCTCTGTGTTCCAGTGCTAATGAATTTTTTCATTGTTTATATTTTTATTCTTTTGGTTACTGTTATTAATTTTGGGATGCCATCCTCAACATAAAACCTCCAATAACATTTCTGCTTAAGAGAGAGAGAGAAGATGGGAACTGACCACATAGTTTTAACAGACAGAAACTCACTTCTTTTCAGTCTACATTCCTAACAGTTATAGTTTACCTCTACTCAAGAATATTTAATGCAACATGATGGTCACGTTGATGCGAGAGAAGCCAGCCTATATATTAAACCACATTTCCTATTTTCTTTTAATGTTTATTTATTTTGAGAGATAGAGACAGAACACAAGCGAGGGAGAGGCAGAGAGAGAGGGAGACACAGAATCTGAAGTGGGCTCCGGGCTCTGAGCTGTCAGCGCAGAGCCTGATGTGGGGCTCAAACTCACTAACAACGAGATCGTGACCTGAGCCAAAGTCAGATGCTTAACCTACTGAGCCACCCAGGCACCCCTCACATATCCTATTCTCTGTCTTAATTTTGTAAATGATATATATGTTTTCCTATTGAAAAATACAACCATCCATTTAATCATCTCTTAATTTTTCTCACAAACTTATTAAAAGTGAAGGCTAGGCAGGCATAAAAATAAATAAATAATTCTGAGAAACACCAATGTTTACACACTAAATTATGTGCCAAGGGGTAAATGACAGTTGCAGCATTTTCTGAAGTAGATCATGTGATTTTTTACTTCAACAAAAACAGTAGAGAAAAACAATTCAAGAAGGCTGTGTCTACACAAAAACATGAAGTGCTCAGGTCAGGCAGGGCTCACAGAGGGTGACAAACACAGCTCAATATACATTATTTAGTATACCTTATTTCTCTTTTCCTCCTCATATGCTTAGAAGTGAATTCAGAGAACTCAGATTTTGATTTACTCTTATGTATACACCACATGTTAACCATAAAAAAGGGTAGGTATTGTATATAGCAGCTGGTTGTTTCTAAAAAATCCCTGAGTTTTTCAGCAAATATATGGGTTACTAATTAATTTAGCTATTTATCTCCTAGGATGGCCAGCCCATATCATATGACAATGTTTCTTAGGAGCTCAGAATCCCATAGGGAAGACAGCACAGTAAGTAAGTTGTAAAAACAAAACAAACAAAAAACAAAACAATTCTCCGCTCTCAAAAAAACTCAGATAAGAATAATGGTAGATAGGCAAAATATTTAATGTTTTAATAATTTGTAGGAAAGCCACCTAGCATAGCAAGTATCTGTGAAATTAGAGATGATTTTGCAAAGTTGCTGACATATGAATTAATAAAAGTGAGTGTACAGATTTGCATGGGATAGGGAGAAGTTCACATTCAAGGAAAAGTAAATGTCATGTGCATTCCTAGAAGAGGAATGAATAGTTAATTATAAATGGAAACTAGAATCTGAGAGTAAAAATAATATAGCTCCAAAGCTGGGGCATTAGTTCTGATGTTCTCATGAAATACTTCATAAAACATCCTAATTGATATGGAAGATTTCACATAGGTGAATGACATGAAAGCCTTTCCATTTTGGAACAATCTCACTAAAAAAAATATATGTAGACAAGAGTTACATGCCAACAAATTGAATAACCCTGATGAAAATGGATACATTCCTACAACCTACCAAGACTGAATCACAAAGAATTAGAAACCTTGAGAACACATCAATAACAAATAAGGACACGGATGGGGCACCTGGCTAATGTGCTCAGTTGGTTAAGAGTCCAACTCATAATTTGAGATCAGGTCATGATCTCACAGTTCATGAGTTCGATCCTACATCAGGCTCTGAGCGACAGTGGGGAACTTGCTTGATTTTCTCTCTCTCTTTCCCTCTTGGCCTCTTGCCTCCCCCCCCCCAATATATAAATAAACATTAAAAAATGAGGCAATTGCATCAACAATCAAAAAAGCTTCCTGCAAAATATAAACCTAGGACCAGATGGCTTTATTAGTGATTCTATTAAATATTTAAAGAATTAACACCAATCCTCAAACTCCTCCAAAAAATTGAAGAGCAGGGAATATTTCCAAACTCATTTTACATTTTGGTATCATTACTTTTTACATTTTACATTTTGGTATCATTACTTTGATACCAAAACCAAAGAAGGGCATTGTGAGAACAGAAATTTCTAGACTAATATCTCTGATGAAAACATGCAAAATTCCTCAACAAAATACCAGAAAACCAAAATCAACATCGCATTAAAAGGATAATACACCATGATCAAATGAGATTTATTCTAAGAACGCAAAGATTGTTCAACGTCTGCAAATCATTAAATTTGACACACCACATTAACACCATGAAGGATAAAAATTATATGATCATCTCAATAGAGGAAGAAAAGGCATCTGATGAAATTCAATACACTTTAATGATAAAAATGCTTAACAAATTGGGTTTAGAGGGAATGTACCTTAATGTAATCAGGCCCATCTATGTCAAGCCCACAGCTTACATACTCAACAGTAAAACCCTGAAATGTTTCCCTCTAAGATAAGAAACAAGATAAGGATGCCCACTCTCACCACTCTTATTTAACATAGTACTGGAAGTCTTATCCAGAGCCTTTGTTCAATAAATCAATAAAAGGCACAAGAATTGAAAACGCAGAAGTAAAATTGTCATAGGTCTGGAGAGGATGGTACAAGCTCAAGTAATAGTAAAGCTTCAGAATTGTTTTCACTTTATTGAGGATTGGAGGAATAAAAGGAAAGACAAAGGTGAAATCCTGGAATTTGCTTAGGAAATTATGTAGATAGAGAGAGAGCAATCCCATCTGGTAGAGAACACAAGAGGAGGAGAATGTTTTGGAGAAAGATATACATAACAAATAAAAAATTTGTATACAACAGATTTTTTCTGCTTATGGAGTAATCAAGGTCAGATGTCTAATATGTTTAAGAAATAAAACAAACACTGGAATATATTAATAAGGACAAATATACAAAAAATAGTTGAATTCTTTTTTTTTAATCCAGAAGGAACCCTAGAAATAAAACTTACAACAGTTAAAATAATTTTACAAATGTCAGAGGGTAGATTAATTAGCAGATGCATCTAGAAAGACTAATACTAAGCAAGATAATCAAACACACAATAAATCAACAGAGCTATGCATGTCTTAGGGAACCCACAGCACACCCCGATGTGGGCTTGAGCTTACCAGCAGTGAGATCATGACCTGAACCTAAACTAAGAGTCGGTTGCTTAACTGACTGAGCCACCCAGGGTGACCCAAATCCATTGTTTTTATTGTGGGTAAACCAGAAAGTTCTTCAGCAGTCCCTGGGTATTTGTGTCTATACAATTTTTTTCATTTTAATTTAAACCACCACTATTTAATAAACACAGCACCCTCTGTAGACCCTGCTTGTGACCACTCTATTCTGTCCAGCAACCTGGTTAATATTATCTCTGAAATGCAAAGCTTGGAACTGCATTTCTCAGTTCTTGGAAATCAGCTGGTTTCTATCAACAGGATCTCCACACTACACCTGGCCAGCTCTCCCTCCTACCGGCTTGCCCCTATAGTTCCTGCTTGTCCCACATGACCAACCCAAGTCCTGCATCCAGTTTAAGACCTTCAACATGCATTCTGCATGCAAAAGACATCTTTGAAAGTTAAAGACAGGAAAGTCACCTTTGGAAAAAGATGTAATAAGCAAATATCCAAAGAGAGATCATGTATCTACAATAATCAGACAAAACAGACCTTGAAGCCGAAAGCATTTCTAGACATAGCCAGGTTTACTCCATCTTAATAACAACTTTAATTCACCAGAAACTATAAAAATTTACACTTGTATGCACCTATCTAGCCTCAAGATAGCTGAGGTAAAAAAGAAAGCTTCAAAGGGAAACTGACAAAGCACCATTATTGTGGGAGATTTTTAGCACATTTTCAAGATAATTAATTGAAGAAGCAGATCAAAATCAATAAGGACACACATGAATTGAACCGTGCATATAACAGGCTTGAACAAATGAACACTTACAGCACATTGCACCCAATAATCGGAGAATATACATGAGATATATATGAAAAGAAAGTATTTGCCAGGAAAAGCAAATGTTAAGGCTGGTATTGAACTGACAGTATGTTTTACTGCAATGAATACAACTCATTTGGAAATAAGATGAAAACAGTTATAAATTACCATATAACTAGAAATTTACCAACACAACAACAACAACAACAACAACAAACAAGCTAAAGCCAAAACCAAAACCAAAACCAAAACCAACTTCCAAAGAGCCAAATTGGTGTTTACACAAGGAATAAAATGTTGGTTTTTACATCAGAAAATAGATCATTGCAGTTTGACAAGTTAATTTACTAGAGGATAAATATCAAATGATTTCAATACATGCCATGTATTGAAAAAATTATGTTTTTTTTTTAATTTAAAAATGTTTATTTATTTTTTGAGACAGAGGTGGGGAAGGGCAGAGAGAAAGGGGACAAAGGATCTAAAGCAGGCTCCACACTGACAGCAGCAAGCCCAACGCAGGGCTCCAACTCAGGAACTGTGAAATCATGACTCATGCTGAAGTCAGATGCTCAACCAACTAAGCCACCCAGATCCTCCTGAAAAAAAAAAATAAATGTATATCCATTCAAGATTAAAAAATTAAAATAAAAGAAAAAGACTCTTATTATTCCATACAAAAATAAGTATGCCCTTGATCTAAAAGAGAGAATGCTAAAACTGAAATGCTGGAAATCAGCTTTTTGCTATGAGGAGCAAAGGATATCTGCTTACCCTCTCTACCTCTATTTCACTCACTGCCTATCATAATAAGGCCAGAAAAGAAATAAAAGTATCAGACAGAAGGAAAGACAAACAGAAAATTTTCACTATTACTAGGTGATTCAGTGGCATGCATACTCAAATTAATTTTAATTGATAAGAAAATTTAGCAACATTGCTAGATAAAAAGATAAGTGCATAAATTTCATTTATTTCTATAGACTATCAATAATCCATTAGAAAATGTATCTTTTCAAAAATTGCATTGGTGATCACAACAAAATAAAGTATCAGGAACAATCTAAATATACATATTTGTTTTATGTTAAAATAATAAAGTTATTGAAACAGATTAAAATACCTATATAAATAGATAGACTCACTCCTTCAGTCTTGAATGTTTATATAAAAATTACATACACCTTTTTGTGAGAATGCCATATTACAGTAAAAGAAAAAAAGTAATTTAGTAAAGAAAGCCAGACATAGAAACTTGCAACATTATGAGGAACAAATAAATAAAATAAATTTTTACAATTTGTCAATGAATTAAATAGTATTCTCCTTCCTTCATGCCAATATACCAATTTTTGAAAATATACATATCCCATCAGCTGGTAAACAATCTTAGCAAAATAGAGCTTCTTGACCTTAAAAATAATTCTACTTCTTCATCTGCAGTTAGTCATGTCCTTCCTTCATTATACATAACATCTATAACTCCCTTCCCAGCGCCTAAAATCAGATGCATCTACTCATTAATCTGATTCATCTAAGGTGATAAGGAGCAGTATTGCAGTTTGGAGCCATTACAATTAAAACTGGATTCTGCCTAAGGTCACCCTTCACATCTCTCAGTGCTTGACCTTGTATTTCAATGGGAATTAAAACATGAGAACATGAAGAAGAAGTCACATGGGCAACTTACCCTAATACATAGAAAATGAAATTCAATATGGTATAACAAAATAAATAAATCCTCCCTGTATTTCAAAGACAATGCATCCACCTGTGTTCTCAATTTCCCTCATATTAGACTTAGTCCGTTATTATGTCCCAATTCTGCATTTTTTGCTTCTTCCTCTCTCCCTTTTAAATTAAGTTATATGTCTTCTAAGTTAAGGGAAGAAACCTACCTCTTGAGAAAACTGTACCTTCCTAACTGTTGCCCAAGATCTCCTTGTCTAGTTCTTTTGCTATTATAGCCTCAGATACTGAAACAGTCACTGGCACTGGAATGTTATTCCCTGAATGTGTGCTATTGATTCTTTCTTTTTTTTTTCTTTTTCCATTTATCCCTACTCAATAATCTCACTTTCTTTTCTAATTAAAACATTTTCCTCTCCCTTTGTCATTTTCTCATTTTGTCTAGAATAAATTTCTACTGTTTGCACGAAGAGAATACCTAAACCTATTTCCAGGCTCTGGTGAGGTTCTAGAAAACTTCTCCTTGCATTGTATACCCTCATTCCTACCCATCATCATCTTAATCTGGTCAGAAGTGACCCTGCTGTAATTTCTCATCTCTGTCTCCATGAAAGCAGGCAGATAAAGACATATGGAATGAATAGTTGAATGGACATAATTTTTTATTGTAAAAAAACATCTGAAATAATGTGGAAGTTGAAAATGGACATGTAAAAAGTTCATTTTGTCTAAAGTCAAGACTACATTAAAAGGAATAATTGGAATGGTAAAATAAAACAATGTTGCAGAATGACCAAGAAAACTTAAGATTTTTGTGAACATAATGCTGTAATAAGGGGTGTAGACTGATTCAGTGAGATTCTAGGTGGAGAAATAAAGAAAAAAAAATGGAAAATGTTCTGGAAGCTTCAGTGAGTGAGAAAGTCACCTCCATACCTAATGTCTGAAGCAGCATGAAAGAACAAAACATTACCATTTGAGAGATTTGTTGGAAGAATGGTATCTTCAGGAGACTGTTTCTGAGGAAGACACAGAAATGAAATTTGAGTACATAAAGTATTTTTCTGGTGATGCATCATAAGTTCCAGGAGATATATGGAAATATTTCAATGATTGGGTGTAGGGTAGAATATGGTGACAAGAAAACGTTGGCAGACGTAAAAATCTGTATGAATATGGTGTTCCTTTTGGTGACTGTCATAGATAGAGATAAAAAGCATACTATTATGAGTCCTACTTGTCTCAACGTAAGAGAGATGGTAAGACTGAATTGTGGGTAAAAGGAGTAATTAGTTTTCCATCCAGGGGCACACAAAAGTCAAATGCCTTCTTTCTAACACTGACAGCATAGACCTAACTGTGGATACTGAAAACCTCTGATCTCTTTCTGCCTTTGCATGACCCTAAATATGCCATGTAACCCATGTAAACCTTAAGTTTCTCAACCTTTAAATGACTCGACTAGATAATTACTTGGTTATAATTTTGGAAAACATTTTTTTTCTAAAAATATTTTTGAAAATTCTGTTTACAATTTCCCTAAATACACCAAATGTCTTACTAGTGAATACAAAAATTAAAAAAAAAAATACTTACATGTATTGGACACTTAGTAATGAGCCAGGAAGTATCCTTAGTACTTTGCATTGATTACCATCCAAACACTTCTATGAAATAATCAGTACAGGGATAATCTCTATTTTAGAGGCGGAAAAACTAAGAAAGAAACGAAAATTTGCTCAGTTTTACTCAGCTATCACATTTTTGAGGCAAAATTCAACCCAGAGAGTTAACACTATATCATGGTTTTTATAACACTGTGATTTACTACATTTTTTAAAGCTTAGTTATTTTTAAAGAGAAAGAGAGAAAGTCATGGAGGGGCAGAGAGAGAAGAAGAGACAGAATCCCAAGCAAGCCCTGTGCTGTCAGTGCAGAGAGCCTGATACGGGGCTCGAAGTCACAAACAGTAAGATGATGACCCGAGCTGAAATCAAGTTGGACGCTTCACTGACTGAGCCACCCAGGTACCTCTGTGACTTACTGTTATGATAGAAACAAATATATATATCCAAAACAGTGTAATTAACTAAAATGAAAATTCATGGATTTCACTTTTCCTTTGTTGTAATTTACATATTCAGATCAAATCTTGGTCATATTACATCCATTCCATTCACGTAATTCACCAAATAAATGCCTACTATTCTGATTAAGTTACTCTAAAAATGAACCTTAGTGTTAATGTGGATTTTTTTTTGTCTCAATACATTATACAAATTGCTATAGAAACACAGTGATATATGGTGGAATGTATCCAGTACAGTTATTTGAGACAATTGAAACTATGATACACAGAGTTTTATCTTTCCTACATTCACCATTTTATGGTCTAATTAAGGACTATTATCCTAATTCACATTTTTAAACATTTTCAAAAGAAATATTAATGACTCCAGAAGTCTGCCAAGAGTGATATCCGGAAAGGTGATCCCTACAGCAATTTATAACAGCTTAGCTTCCCTTTCTTCTATCAATATTCTTAAATCTTTTTAGTTCTCAAGTACCTTCAAGGGTCATTATCCTTCACCTTAGGGAATAGATGCATCTCAGAAAAACTGACTGTGAAGCAAATCTCTTCCCTCCAAAAGTCCTTCTTTTCCATTGGTTTCTTAAAATGAGAAAGTGACTTCTAAAAGAAAATGGTATGTATTTTCAATAAAAGTTTTAAAATGGTTCTCAAACTTTTCGAGTTTATAAAAGACTAAACTTTCAAAAATAATTTAAAGGAGCCATTATAAAGTAGTATTATTTTAATTTTTTTAACTTTTTAAAGGGCACAGGTATAGGATAGCTTATCTAATGTACAAGAAACAAAGACAGCTAATATACTCATATTAAAATTCAAAAAAGAAGAAATATTTAACACTGCCACATTAAAAAAAAAGATATCAAAATAAACAAGTTTCCTACTCAACACAGGTGACCAAATCAATTTTTCATATTTTCTCTAGATTATTGGTCCTTTGTCATGTAGCAGCATTGTCCTGTGACTGATGTTCGGTAAACATTTTTTGTGATATAAATATACCGACTATGTAAAATATTTTTTCCAATAAATATGGTGTTTCTGCCATGTTCCTAATCCTTATTTTCCATCCCATGCCTAAGCATCTATAGAAGTACAAATTTGTCCAAGATATACACTCATAAATCCTAGAATTTTTTCTGGTGTTTGAGCTTTTACACTAATTACACTAATACAGCTAAGATATATAATTTCACTTAGCCAAACTTTTCCTTACCTGATCTATGAACTCATTTAAATGAATCTTTAGATCGATGCTTCCGAGTTTTCATAACAAAATAGTATAGTAGTTTATTAAATAAAACAAATTAAGTGACACAGAATAAACATTTAATATTAAGGATACTATTTTCTTCTCATAAAGCAGTGGTTAAATATGTGATCTAGAGGAATTATATGAATTGGAAATGTATCTGTATATGATTTTCAAATGCTTAATTTCTCCAGGTGAGGATTTCTGTTATAAAGTTTGTTGGCAAGTATGGTGGAAATGTCTCCATTTTGGACTGCATAATTTAAATTTTAATGCCAGATGGGTCACAGTATTAAACAGTTAACTTTGTGACATTAATTTATGCTTTCTCCTGAGCTTTTGGGAGGGTGATTTTAATTAATATGATAAAATGGCTAACTTGTCTTACTTATTCAATATACATTTACATATCAGAAAATAATTTGAAAAATGCAGAATATTTTGTAATATACTCGTGTGGCTCTTAAAATGTAGCTTTCTATCTGTAGCACATGGTATTTATTTTCATACACACTTGAGAAAACGTCGTTACAATTCACTTGCTGAAATTTATAAACAAGAATGATTGATTCCTAGTACCCTGAGAAGAAAGAATATGTTGCTAACGTTTTCCATTAAGAACAAAACCAGAGACAGATTCGTGAGCAGCTGAAATGGAAAGGCACAATTTCATGAGGAATAAAAAGGCCTCCCAAATCAATACCAGGATTCAAGCACTTAGAGAAATATTGGATAACGTGAACTACAGATGGAAGTATTGCATAATTAGTAAATTTGCGTTCTAGGAATTGAAGAAGATCTGGAAATAAACAGAGTCCCCCTTGAATTAAAACCCAAGTGGCCCTGGGAGTTAAAGTGTATGGAGTTTCCTTTCTGTTCTTGTATATATGTTTTCTTAATTCTGCCTGGTTTGTGTGTGAAATCCTCTAAAACTGGGTCTCAATCAGGGCAAGTTACACCCTTCAGGGGGCACATAGCGATGTCTGAAGAAATTTTTGGTTGTCATAACTACGGGTGGGAGTGCTACTGGCATCACATGGGTAGAGGTGGGGAATAGAGCTAAACATCCTACATGGTGCAGGACAGCACCCCACAACAGGGAATTATCAATGCCAATAACTCCAAGGTTGAAGTCATGACCTAAAACGTTTTACTTACTAATATTGCTAAATAGATAATGTCCCAGAATAACTCATTTTTGTGCACAAAAGAAAAGACAGTTACTCCACTCTGCTGATTTCTACTTTTTTCAGAAATCTTTAAAAAAAAATTCGTGGGCCATCTGGGTGGCTCAGTTTATTAAGCATCCAATTCTTGTTTTCAAGTCAGGTCATGATTTCATGGCTCATGAATTTGAGCCCCTCATCAGGCTCTGCGCTGACAGCATGGAGCCTGCTTGGAATTCTCTTTCTCCCCCTCTCTCTGCCTCTCCCCACCTCATACACTCTCTCTCTCTCTCTCTCCTCTTTTTCTCTCATTCTCAAGATAAACATTTAAGCAAACAAAAATATTTAACACCCTCTATTTTCTTATACATATATACTTACATTTATAAGAAACTTAATCATCAATTTAGAGTAGATGTTTTATAAGTCCTTGCTAGAACCCAGCTCTGAGTATTTTTGTATGAAAGAAAAATGGTAATTTAGGCTAGTGGACTGCATAAGTAGTTTTCAGAGCCATTGCACTTAATAATGTCATGAAATGTGATCTTTCCTGTCTGCCTTTGTTCACTCAACATGCTAGTGAGCTGCATTGATGTTTTTGTGGGTATAAATAGTATCTTCCATTTTATGGTGAGTATTAGCTCCTTGTATAAGTATACTACAATTTGTCTTTTAATTCTCTTTGATATAAATTTAGGTTATTTTTGATTTTTGGTTAAAAGATAAAGATGCCATGAACATATATATGTGTATATATATACATATGTATGTATATATAGATATATATATATATGTGTGTGTGTGTGTATGTGTGTGTGTGTGTGTGTGTGTGTGTGTGTGTGTGTTTACATGGACACATCTTTTAATTTCTCTATGGGAGATACCTAGAAATGGAATTGCTAGGTCTCTAATAAGTGTATGTTTAACTTGATAAGCACAACAAAACAAAACAAAACAAAACAAAACAAAACAAAACAAAGCAAAAAAGTGGTCAAATTGTTTTCCAAAGTGGCTGTGACAGTTCTGGTTGCTTTGTATCCTTTCCAGGGTCAGTATTAGTCATACTAATGAATGTGTACTGATATTGCATTGTGGTTTTAATTTGCTTTTCTCTAATGATTAATGATTTGAACATCTTTTCCAGCACTTATAAGCCAATCATACTTTTTCCATAAAAATATATGTTCAACTTCTAGTACATTTTAAAAATTTTTACTAGTCTTATTATTAAACACTTAATACATTTTATATGGCCTTAATACAAGTTCTTTCTCAGATATATATGAGGAAAATATATTTTTCCAGTCTGTAACTTGTCTTTTCTTTTCCTTATTGATGTCTTTTTTTAGAGCAGAAGATTTTAATATTAATGGCATTCAATTTATCTCCTTTTTTTTTCTTTCAGTTAGTGTTTTGGATGTCTTAAGAAATTTTTGCCTACCCCAGGTCATCAACCTGTTCCATGTTTACTTTTAGAAGTTGTATCATTTCAAATTTAACGTTATGGCCATGCCCTATTTCAAGTTAATTTCTGTATATGATTTGAGATAGTAGCCAAAATTATTTTTTCTTAATACATATCTCAAGTTGTTCCAAAAATAGTGTTTAACGTTCTTCATCAAGTATTTGTTGGACATATATCAGATTCTCTTATTGAATTTTGTCTTTTGATTCGTTTACCTATATGTCTATTCTTATAATAGCCATCCTAACAGGTGCAAGGGGATACCTCATTGTGTCTCTGATTTGTTCCCTGATGACTAGTGATGTTGAGTGCCTTATATACCTATTTACCATTTGAATGTGTTCTTTGGATAAATGTCTATTCAATTCCTTTGCCCTTTTTATATTGTATATGTGGCATTTTTGTTTGTTTATTTTGTTTTGTTTGTTTTTGCTTTTGAGTCATAAGAGTCTCTCGTATATTTTGGATGTTAACATTTTGTTAGTAATATAGTTTGTAAATAGTGTCTTCTAATCTGTACATTCACTTTTTATTTTGTTGCTGCCTTTGCTTTGCAGTAGCTTTTAAATTTGATGTAGTCTCACTGGCCTGATTTTGATTTTGTTGTCTGTGCTTTTGGTGTCATATGAAAGAAGTCACTGCCAAGACCAATGTCAAGATTTTCCTCTATGTTTTATTCTAGGAGTTTTATGGTGTCAAATCTTATGTTTATGTCCTTAAGCCCATTTTGTATGTGATGTAAGGTAATAATTACTGTTTTGCATATGGATATCCAGTTTTCCCAACACCGTTTGTTGAAGATGCTCTCCTTTCCCCATTGTGTATTCCTGGTACTCTTTTTGAAGGTCAGGTGACCCTGTTAGCATGGCTTTAATTTTAGGCTCTTTATTCTGTTCCAATTTCTCTATAGGTCTGTTTTTACGCCAATAACATATTATTTGATTCCTGCAATTATACGTTTGTATATTATAATACACAAATATGTTTGATATCAAGAAGTGGGTAATGTATTGAGCCATCAAGACCCCATTTTCCATCTTCATATTGAAAGGTATTTTTTTGTTTAAGTTGCGACCTCAGGGGGAGGAGCCAAGATGGCAGAACAGTATGGAAGTTTTTTTGTGTGTCTCAAGTCCATGAAATTTCAGTCCACTGGCCACAGATTGCTTATTGTTGGTTTCCCTTTGTTTTTGAGGTTTACTTTCATCAAATATAGAATGCTACATTCACATTGATTTCTTTCAACACTTTCAAAATTCCATTTCATTATCTTGGGACTATGTCTGCATTCTTAAGTACTACAACCTTTTTTGTCGTTGTTTATATCTACTGTTTTTTTTTTCTTCTATTATCACTGATTTTAAATAACTTGATTATAATAAGCCTTGATGTAGTTATCTTTATATTTATCATACACATTCATTATTTGAGCTTCTTGGATCTCTTAGTTTATTTTTTTATTAAAATTGAGCTAATTTTAGTTATTATGCATTCAGATTTTTTCCTATCCCACCTTTTTCCTTGGGTAAAATTATACGTACAATAGACTATCTTTTTATTTTCTCAAAGGTCACTCGAGCTTTGTTAAATTTCATTCTTTTTTTTTTCTGTGCTTCACTTCAAATGTTTTCTTTTACATTAACTTCCACTGAAACTTTCTTAGTTTTATAGGATCTAATCTATTAAACACAAATAGTGGATTTTTCAGATATTTTATTTTTCAGGTCTAAAATTCCAAATTGTTTCTTTACTTTCTATTTTTCTCTTCATTGCATGCATGTTATTATGATTCTTAAGTGTATTCATAATGATTGTTTTAAAGTCCTTGCATGTTAATTTGATCATATTTGCCACTTTTGAGTCTATTTTAAGTCATTTTTTTCTCTCATTTTTGGTCCAAATTTCCTACCTGGAAAGTCTAGTGATTTTTTTAAGTGGGTAATGCATATTGTGAATACTATATTATTGAACACATAGATTTTCTTGTCTTTCTTTAAAAATGTTGAGTCTTGCTTACCTAGAGAATTCATTTGCTGTGGATCATCTTTATCTTTTTGAGAATTGTTTTTGAATATTTTTAATTCAAAACTCAGATGAGGTTTTACTTTAGACCTTTTATAAGCCTACTACCAAAAATTGCTCTCTCTAGTTCCTGTTGAATGCATTAACTGTTCAATGAGATCTTTCTATCCTAAGTGGTCAGAATTTGAACATCCCTCAGTCATGTGTGAGCCCTGGTAGATCTCCAACTTACAGCCATTTTGTAGTTCCTAAATTTCTAGTTTCTCTCTTGCCATCTTGTTGGATTATTTCCCTAGGCATGGACAGTATAGCCACATATCCAACCAAAGATTCAAAGGGATGTTTAAGTATATTTCTGGAGCTCTTTCTCTGAAACTATATGTAAAGCTCTGTTCATATTATCACACGTGGTGCAAATTCCAGCCACTTGATCATCTCCTCACACAAGTATGATCTGTTCCTTTTGTCTAAACAAGGTTCCAGAGTCTGCTTGGCTCCTTCTTGACTGTACTGTGTTCTTGAAATCTCCCACTGACAGAAGGCCAAGTTGATGTTGTGGTTGCATGTTTTTCTCCTCTGAACACCACAGCTCTGCTGTGCTTTTTATTTTTTATTTTTTTTCAGTTTCTAAAAGAGTTCTATAGATTTTGACCAATTTTCTAGTTTTATACGCTTGTTTTTTTTTTTAACGTTTGTTTATTTTTGAGAGAGAGAGAGACAGACAGAGAGAGTGTGAGCAGGGGAGGGGCAGAGAGAGAGGGAGACACAGAATCCGAAACAGGCTTCAGGCTCTGAGCTGTCAGGACAGAGCCGGAGGCGGGGCTCAAACTCACAAACTGTGAGATCATGACCTGAGCCGAAGTTGGAAGCTTACCCGCCTGAATCACCCAGGCGCCTCTGTTTGTTTGTTTTTAATGACAGTTGGTTTCAGTTACTCCATCATGGCTAAACTCTAAAATATATCATTTTAAATAGGAAGAAGAACCTAGGGTTATATTATGTAGGAACTGTGCCAAGTTATCTAAAATATTATTATCATTTTGCTGGGAAAATACCCTAAGAGTTTCTATCACTCCTCTTTCTTCAGTGAAGCAGAAGAAAAAGAGAAGAGTGATGACTAGATGGTGAAGGGTTTCATGAAGACTTTATTCAGGATTAGATCAGTGGGAGGGGAAAGAAAAAGGAAGAGCCTGAACAAGGGTGTAGAAGAACATGACTTCGTGGCCTTCGTAAGATCCATTTTGTTTTCCCAAATGAGGAATTCACAAACAAGAGTGCTGTAAGGTAAATCCTGGCAGATATATGATACTTAGACTACTGAAATCACTGAATATCAGCTTAAGGAGTATATATTTTATTTGGGAAGCCAAGATCAACTATTAAAGGCTCTTTCTGCTGTTCCTCAGAATGGCTTTACCACCTCAAATTGAAAGCAACTTTCACATGCATTCTTTCTGCAGTGGGGCAGCCCAATGTACATGCCCACCTCTGGCTTTCACACCCATTGAGTGGATATGCTATTGACTGATTGATTCACAAAGAATTCTGACACTCATAGTTGGGGAAGAAAGCAAATTAGAAGTTTTACATATCTAGTCTATAAAGCCTCTGGCACTGCTCTTTAGCATCAGAGAAAAATTGGAAATATGGCAAGCAGGCGATACTTTCGAAATAAAATACATCAATCAGAGTGGCTAAAGTCTCTGTTTTGCATTCGCACATTATCATATAGGAGAAAAACAAGTATTTTAACTATCAAAGGATGGGGAGAAATTAAATGTCTTCATGGTGTCAGCTTGTCAAGGGACAGAAATATATCACCTCCAGCCGTGTGGCAAATGTAGATGCCAATTGAGCACAGCAGTCACAAGAGAACTTGTTTTATTGTGGAACCGAATGTTGTCCAGAACACTGGGTAAAAATCTCAAATCTGCTAACCCCCAAGGTGTTTAGCATGAAATGAGAATTTCATTACCAATTCAGATAAGCATAAAAGATAGAGAATTTATTAGCTCTCTAGAGGTGTTTGTATTCCAAAAAGATTCCATTAAAAGCAATGATAATGGCTGAGAAGTGACAAAAACACTTATGGTTATTTTTTGCTTTAAATAAATGTGCAGTTTTACCATTCTATTTTGGGGTAATAGATCACTTAGCTTGTGAAAGCACCCAAGGTGTGCAGGTGTTACCAACGTTTAATTTTTCTCATTAAGTCTCTCATTTGTTATTGTTTATGTGTTAAAATACCCCGTCTTACAAGTCTCATGACATATAACATATTTTACATCTTTAAAATCATCCACTGCCACTCAATTCTCAAAAAAGACATGTGAGTTTTAATAGAAGACAAGTAAGACAATAAGCCCTTTATCTACTAAAAAGCAAACAATCCTGAAATCGTTGTGTTACTCTTTTGTTTTTCCTGAATGGTCAATATGATTTCAGTGGGAAATAATTTATTTGGCTGCATAGAGGAGGCACACGAAATCGATTAGCTGTTTTGCAATGGTCTTTGTACTTTGAACATTGTCAATAAGTGACCATTTTAGACATTGGCATGAGAAACCACAAGGCACTTTCATTTGTTTGTCTGTCTTGTTGCCGCTTGAACAGCTGGAGTGTCTTTCAAGCGATTCTCTTTTTCATATGATAGCAGAGCAGAGCAATTCAAATAATCATACTTTAATTTCACAAAGACTAATAATTTGGCTACATAGATTAGAGAACTACTGGTGCCCTAGCAGTGCATTTACAGATCAAGCAATCATAGCCCCAAATTTTCTAGATGTCTGCAAGCTAATATTGCTGCGTGATATTATTAACTTCTTTGTCATTTGAGTCTATCGTGATTTTCTGCTTTCTTAAAAATGAAGTGATTTGGAATTAGGAATTTTAAGCAGGAAGGTAGCAAATTAAAGTTTCCTGCATGAAAAATATATTTATGTTTTTACCTTGTTAAGTTCTGTCAAAAATGAAGTCAATGATTTTAATCAGGTCTTGTGTTTAGCATAATGAGCTCCGAATAAGGCCCCCTGGTCAGATGACATCATTTCAAGTGGATGAGATGTGACTTTCATTTTTATCTCCACTAGAACTTGCTTGGTGACCTTGAACAAGCTACTTAACCTCTCATTGACTTATTTTTATTACCTGCAAATTGGATATAATAGGTTCAGCCTCCCTCGTGGTGGTACTGAAGGATAGTTAACATAATGTTTTAAAAATGCCCCAGGCCCCTGAGGAACCATGCTCTAAAACAGCAGTTGTATTGGAAATCAGACCCTAGCCCACCTTTGCAACCTATAAATTGCATCATTTATGCACATTGTCATGTCTAGCCTTTGCTCCCTAGATTGATCTTAGTCCATTTTAACCTTAAAAGCATCTCTTAAATATTCTTGGTCCATTTAAAATTACCTCTCAGTGAAACACGTAGTTTATGATAAGTGATTTTCAAACCCTAGAGATATTAAAGATTTTTATAAAGAGTAGAAAGTCTAGAGACTTTGAAGAAAATATTTTAAGCATTGAATTAAACCTAGATGAAGCAAATTGATTAAATTATTTGAATTTCAGAGAATATGTGGTAGATAATAAAAAACTTTCTCTTCCAAGGTGTACTGTTGAAAGCTTTCACCTTCAAATGTTTCAGACAGTAGTTGAACGTATTCTTTTTTTCTTCCTTGAAAGTAATCTCTGCCTATTTTACCCATAGCATACCTTTAACTGTGACATAAATGCTTCGAATTTACCTCACATGTGTATAATTCATTTTCTTATTTCGACCATTGTCACAGTTATTACTAACCAAATGTGCTAAGAAGGATCTACCACTATGAGTTCTTTGCAAATCATGGTTATATCTATTTACTTTCTGTTGTCTGAAGTTATATTTCTCTATCCCTCTACCACGAAGTTCAATGAAAACAGTGACAGGATCAACCAAAACTCTTTATTCTTCTACTTTCTTTGTTTCCTTTCTCTACATTTAGAAACCAAAACCATTATATTTGTTTATTTTTTATGTTGTTTGTTTGGTCATGGGAAAAAGCCGTGGAAACCAGCAACCGTTTCCAGCCAAGTGGATAACATGATTTTTTAATCCCAGTGAAGGTATTCAGCTGAAATGGTTTATGGTAATGACCTGAAAACAGTAGCAATGACCTATTTTATGAACTTGTTTCGTCTAATTATTTTTTTTAAATCAGTTAAAATAATCAATACACTTTGCCCAGATTAATTTTTGCTCACTTCCCCTGAATACAATGAATCCCACCAATTATCATGCTTCAGCAGATTTCAGAAAATACCTGAAAAGTGCTGAAAACAATTTTTAAAGAAGGGTTTGTAAATCCTTTTTGAATATCTATGAGGAATCCCTCAATATGGACACTTAAGTTAAAATTACAAGATCTCAAGGGATTTCAGCCAAAGAGATATTTGAATGGGAAAAACCAGGATTGAGGGATTTAATATATTTCTTCTGATGCCATTTAATCTGGAAACTTTTCTTTTACTATTTGTATAAAAGTCCAGGTATCAGTCATCTCTGCACATCATAAAGAAGTCTGTCACAAGTATTAGGTATATGTAGAAGGTACTTTACGTGGCAGAATTGGAGGAAAATGTTCCTCAATTTACAGCATCGCGCACTTCTATGAAGTAATAAGTCTGGATGAGATTATTTAGAGCTATAGAAGTGGTTGATAAAACCAGTATACATAAAGCAGAGAGAGAATTTTCTGTAGATAGTATAAACAGTTTTCATTTACAGAAGTGATAAGCTCACCAAATGAGTGTCAAATGTGTACTGAATAGAACAGGGCAGTAAAGAATCATTGAATAATACAGAACTGCCCAGAACAAGATGTTATTGGTTCAAAGAGATTATACATGGAGTACTATTTATAATCTTGTGTGTAAATTTACCCTACTACTGATAACCCTTGCCATTTATGCGTTTTCATCCCGGTCTTTCCAATTTTACTACAGTTAAGATAAAATAAACAAAGGACAGTAAAATTAACATCCTGTTCACCATTTGGGGGTTCCATGATTCAGGTAAAAGAGGGAATATTATGAAATATGATGAAAACTTTTGAATATAATTCATATTTAGATGAGAACACCTCTTATCTGAAAGGAGAGAGCTGAGGAGTTTAGTCAAGGTCACTGAGTATTCACAAGCGATTTAACACATTTTTTGTTCACCTGAGGTTCATAGGATCTTGATAATCCATTCACAAGTTATTCTGTTTTTAATTCTAAGTATGAGAAAACCAGTTTCAGACAGCTTGCTAAGAAGGGAACGTATTATAGTTCATAGCAGGAAAACAGGGGAAGGTGGTTCTAGAGTTAGTTCTTCAGATTAAAGGTGACATTGTGGACCTGAGTTTTAAGTCATTTATTTATTCAGTAAATATTTATTAAACACCTAATATATTTCAGGCCCTGTTCTAAGCCCTGAGAATTGCAGTGTACTATGCTAAAAATGGCTGCAAATCCTTTGACATTCCTCCCAAAGTGAGATGGAGTCTAATTCTCCTACACTTGAATCTTGCCTGTCTCTAGTGACTTGCTCTGCCACATGAACATAGCAGGAATGATGTTTGGGGACTACAAAGAAAATGTAAGAGTCCGTGAGGCTTCCCTCCAGTGTCCTTGGAATGCTCCTTTTCAGCACAGTCATCTTGGAACCCAGCCTCCTTCTCCACAAGCTATGAGAAGCCCAAGTCATGGAGAGGCTACATGAAGGTATTGCAGTTTATAGTTCATGCTAGGCCTGCAGAGAACTTCCGGCAACATGAGTTTCTAGCTGATTCCAAACCCAGCTGTATTTCACTATAACCATATGAGAACCCAATTGAAAATCAACCAGTTAGGGTCGCCTGCGTGGCTCAGTCGGTTGAGCGTCCGACCTCGGCTCAGGTCACGATCTCGCCGTCTGCGAGTTCGAGCCCCGTGTCAGGCTCTGGGCTGATGGCTCAGAGCCTGGAGCCTGCTTCCGATTCTGTGTCTCCCTCTGTCTCTGCCCCTCCCCCGTTCATTCTCTGTCTCTCTCTGTCTCAAAAATAAATAAATGTTAAAAAAAAAATTAAAAAAGAAAATCAACCAGTTAAACCCAGACAGCACATAAAACCAAGAGGTAACTATACATGTGCACGTGCGCGTGCCCCCACCACCACATTATTTTCTTAGAAAGTTTTGATGTTCTATATCATGCTGCCATAACCAAATAACATGGAGTGAATAACACAGGTAAAAAAAAAATCTCTACATTCTTGGAGTTTATATTCTCATTGAGGAAGCAGAAAACATACAAAATGTATCGATATCAGATATTTTAAAATACTAGATAATGTGTAGTAAAGCAGAGAGGTGTAATAGAGGCAGATACAGTCATTGCCCTGATACTCTTAACAGTGTAGCACAGCCTAACGAACCAATACATTGCACCTTTAATGTGTTCTATTCCTTAAAAAAAATAAAACGAATTAATATTTTTTTTTCTTGGGGGGGCACCTGGGTGGCTCAGTCTGTTGAGCGTCTGACTTCGGCTCAGGTCATGATCTCACCACCCATGGGTTCAAGCCCCATGTCTCTCTCTCCGCCCCTCCCCAGCTCATGCTGTGTCTCTCTCTGTCTCAAAAATAAATAAAAACATTAAAAAAATTAAAAAATATATCTTTTCTTAGAAAATGCCTCGAATATTTCCCTTCATATCTTCTTGTATGACACAAGCAAACTCAACACTAGTAATGACTGATCAAACCAATAGGGAAAAACAAATTCTAGAAGTAGGACTTAATATTTATTTGTACGTGTTGTTATCATGTTAAAAGCCACATCCAGTTAGGGTCAGAAAATGCTTTAGAGGAAGTCTCATTCTATGCTTTGTTTTAAGGAACTTGAACTGGGATCCCTTGAGCCTCTGCACCCAATTTAAATCAAATATATTTAATAAGTTTTGGGTATACAGGGAGGAGATAATTATTGTCAAATATTAACATTGCATACAATGGATTAAATCACTGCTTATTATTTACTTGTTATTATTTCCTTCCATACATACATACAAAGAAAGTTTAACTACTTTTACAGACTTAAAAAGAAAGCAAATATGCAAATAATCTCATTTGACACCGAATTAATGCTTAAAAAGTTGAAAAAATCTAACTGTTAATAAATTAAATATATGATTTTCAAGGGAAGATTTGTTTGAAGGACTTTTTTAAAATTAAAAATATACCAATTAAAAAAGGAGGAGAGGCAAAAATAAAGACAGAGCTTATTTTTATTTTAAAATACATACTTACACTCAAGGCATCAAAATAATAAAATTAGTACAACTCCTGGAAGAAAAATTCGACAATGTCTCTAATTTGGAATTGTCTGTTAGTGCTATATGAATTGCAAAATAGACATGTAATAACATGCAGATAGTAAATTTCAGATTCTGAATTAAATGGACAATGGATATTTTAAGAATACTATGCCTGAATCTTTTGTTTGGGGAATACAGTATAGTTACATGAATATTAGAATAAATATGGTGGAGGTTTAATTATAACTGTAAGTTGAGGAAGGCATTTTAGGGAAAAAATAAGTTCATAAATGTGAAAATTAAAACAGAAAGAAAACTTTCCAAACCTATTGAATGCAATATGAAAACATCACAAAACTAAATTTTGGTTTAGAATGGAGTAGATTTATCTTTCTCTAAAAAAAATATTTAGATTTCATTCTACTTTAAAAACATGTATGCTGTAGAAATGTTAATTTCTATTGTCCTTAAAATCATTGAAATTACAAATGTTATATAAATGGTTTGGAAATAATGCCCACTATGTATACCAATAACCATATATTCTAAATAATTTTTCAGCAAGCCCTCACTTTATATAATTTATGTCTAATAACCAATTAAATATTTAATATAAAGTATTTGATTGTCATACTGTGCACAGCTAATTATTTTGTGTAGGGAAGGCTCAGTTAAAATAAAATGAGGTAGGGGCGCCTGGGTGGCGCAGTCGGTTAAGCGACTGACTTCAGCCAGGTCACGATCTCGCGGTCCGTGAGTTCGAGCCCCGCGTCAGGCTCTGGGCTGATGGCTCGGAGCCTGGAGCCTGTTTCCGATTCTGTGTCTCCCTCTGTCTCTGCCCCTCCCCCATTCATGCTCTGTCTCTCTCTGTCCCAAAAATAAATAAACGTTAAAAAAAAAAATAGAATGAGGTAATCTGCTTAGATTGACTTTCTTGTAAATGTAAGCTGTGTTAGAAAAGTGCCTTGATTTCTCAAATATAGATGTGATGTTACCATATGCTTACCATCATGACTTAGCAAGGAACTTAAGCTTCCCAATCATGGTTCTCATAAAAGCTTAATTAAAATACTGAAAACAATGGCAAATTCTGGAATGACTGAGAATGCTTAATTATTCTACATCATCAGTTGAGAAAAAATGAAAATATGATATTTTAGCATTTTTTAAAATTAGATTTACAGCCTGTATTGCAATCATAGTTTGAAATTAATGATTGCTTTTGAAAAATATTATTGGTTAATTTAATGGCGTTAATTTGGCTTGGAAAACTTGGTAATTGCTGAGTAATTATACTGCAATACACATTGTATCACACTTCTATTTCCAAATTTTTAATGAATCTGTCATTTAAAAAACTATTTTTCAGTCATAAGAAAGTTACCCCAAATGGTGCACAGGCATCAAATAACAAGAGTCCTAAACATGAATTCTATATTATTTTCCATCTATGTCCACAGGCTTGCAATTCATAGTATGGCAATTTTCCTTCGAGAATTCTGTTGCTGAGATTCATGCTTACCTTGGCTAAAACGTGATTTTTATCATTTATTCTCTTTGTCATTTATAAACATTTTAATTATGAATATTCAAGGTGTATATATATGTTTATGTATATATATTTATGCATACATGTATGTATATGTATATATTTACATATGCATGTTTATGTATATATCTGTGTGTATATATATATATATTTGTGAATATATATACTTATAAATTAAGGACATAGAAACTATTGAGAAGTCAAGTTCCCAAGAAGGTTGATATATATGTACATATGTATCACATATAAACATATGTATGTACATATAAACATATATATACATGTATATAGTATATGTGTGTGTGTATATATATATATATATACATATATATATATATCACTTTCTTGGATATTCAACTCCTCAATAGTTTCTATATCCCTAATTTATACAACCAAAAGATGGCAGTGCTTCATCAAGTATTCTTTCACTATATGCTTTAGTATTTATTTTCATCATAGCCAAAACCTATTGGGTGCAATTTTTATATTTAAGAGTAAAACTATATTCAGTATTAACAGCTCTCCAATAAATATTTTAATTTTGATCAGTAAATTATTTCTTTTAAAAATAATTTAAGAAAATAAACGGCCCAGAATAATGTCAAATAGAGCAGACTCAGAGTGCATTTTTTAAACACTCTTCTCCAACACTCTCCTGGCTTTATTTGATTAGTTGCCTATGAATCTCACTGCAGACAGATCTTTGAAGACCTGTGGAGGTATCTTTCTATTAATACAATGATCTTGATTCATTTCAAAGAACCTGAAGCCTGTATTTGTGCTTTCCTATGTGCCAAAGCGAGGCTGAATCTTAGAAATTGTCCATTAGCTCAAGAGTTTTGACTCCAGCTCTAACAAAGGCAGCACCCAAGTATTTCTAATTAATACACCATCAGTATAAGGGAGATTGTCATGTTTAAATATAGCAATACTGAAACTCCACTGAATTTTTGAGCGTAGAATGATAATTAACTTTTTTATTTTCTGCACTGTCTGTTGTATGAAAAGCTAGTCTTCGACAATCTTTATCCCCTTACCTACTTCTTGCTCACAATAACCAAATCCCACAATAATCCATTTTGATGTATTTTAATGTAATACCTTTTTAGCAACATATAATAAATGACAAATAGTTTAAACTCTACATAACTATATCCAGGTTTATTGTTAAATTTCTAATTAGTCATCTTGCAAGAACATTTGTCAATACTTATTACTATGTCATTTATTATTGAAAGTGAAACTCCAAATATTATATGTGTATTTTCCAAACTGCTTACTGACCACGACAGCCTTAAGGTTTCTCTCAACTTGACTAAACTTTATACAGGTGTTTTCTTGATTCTAGGGCCTCCCTTTTCTTAGGGCATTTCTTCTAGAAACCTTGTGCAACTCTAAATTCTTTCTCTGCTCCGTTGAGATGTAAATCTTCTCCCACCCTATTGCCAGCTTCGTTTTTCTCTCAGAACTCCAAATCATCTCTTTGAAATGTGGTCATCAAAAAACATAAGGTTGCAACTGCCCAGTCTCTGTGGGAGGGTAAGAGTCTAACTTGTCTATTTAGCAAACAGGGTCTAATCGCGTTGACCAACCCTACCCTTACTGCCCTCTGTGACTTTTTTACTTGCTCACTACAGGGCTTAAAAGTTTCCTGCTTTTCTCTTTAACAGAATTGAATTCAATCTCTTTCTCTACTGCAACACTCTTGGCCTCTATTGCAACACTCTTCAGTAAAGTCTTCTTTGCTTGTTTAACTCCATTCGGTGCGATTTTTCTTTGGCATTATTTTGTATTGTTGAAATTGCTGGAAGAAAACATGTCACAAAAGGATCCCAGTGATCCTCTTTATCCAGAATGTGTTTGAGCTAGAAGAAACTGTAGTATACCTTTTCTTTTTGTTGCTTTTATTTATTAAAAAAAAAAAAACAGAGAAAAAAACAAAGGCCCTGTTGCTTAATTAAATATGTACAATTTCAGAAGAATGTGAGGGCTGGATCTTGGGGCTCTTGACAGAAGTACCCATTTCTATTTTACCTCATTTTCCAGCTTCGTCTGTAACTTCATGGAATCACCTTTCATCAAGAAGTCACGGTCAAGATTAGAAAAATGTGTTACATAAACAAAATCTATCCCAAACTTAGGTAAGAGCCAGTCAGAGGAAGGGTGTTAAGTAATAGGCCAAACACAAACAGGGACAGATTCAGGCTTTGTAGAGTTTGAACCTCATACAATCTGAGAAGTTTGTGCTGGAACTACAGAAAATAATATTTTTTTTTTTTGAGAAAGAGAGAGAGAGACAGAGAGAGAGAGAGAATGAGCCAGAGAAAGGGGGAGACAGAGAGACAGAGAGAGTCTTAAATCTGAAGCACCATCAATGGTGGGCCCAATCCCATGACCCTGGGATCATGACCTGAGCTGAAATCAAGAGTTGGATGCTCAACCAACTGAGCCACTCAGGCTCCCCAACAACAACTCAGAATTAACAAAGTCCATGCATGGGGTATGAAGTAGATTTAGAGCTCAGAACCCAGAGCATATCTCAAAGGAAAGCAGAAAACAATATGAGATTAAAAAAAACAATGTTAAAGATTCATGTTAAATAGTTAATGTTTTCTCTTTTCTGCCCATTCTTTTTGAGTATTATCCTAACCAATGACTATACCTTATAGCTGAGGTCAGTCCAGGAAACAGGAGGGAGCTGATTAAAAATGTAACTAGAAATAACCTAACAGGATAAAAGTATGGATAAGTATATAATATGGATTTACATATATGTACATGCATGCACACACATATTGCTTATTATCTATATGTAATTACTGTTTATCTGCAACAGATAACCCTTACTCCTAGGTGTCTCCATTCCACACTCTTTCAACTTTTACTATAAATAAAAGAAATAAAGGACTCTAAATTCACATGTATTTTAGAAATCATTTCATTTGGAGCACGGGATTGTGTGTGTTACTATAATTGTCCATATTTGTTATCATAGTTGTTTTTAGTACCCTTTCTCCCCATCCACCTAGATGTGGCCTTCAGACAACATCAGACATTCCTAATCAGATTATAGACAGTCAAAGAAGAATGCCAAGGACCAGGGTCATTGCCAAAATAAGGTGAGTTGCCTGGGCCACTTACCCACTCTAAGTAGCTGCCAAAGAAAATTGTACTTGAAAAGAGGCCAGGGTTACAGAATTTCTACAGACTCCTTGGAGTAATATAATTTTAATTTTAATGTTCTTCAGAAAAGAGGTTAACGGAGCAGTGCCCCATACTGCTTCCAGAGTTCCAATGCTAACAAACCCTTGCCAAAATACACTGGGTTTGAAGTGAACTGTGCTTAGAAGTCATAGAAATGATGGCAAGGCAGTTTTTTTTTAGAAACAAAGATGCAATCATGTCACTTCCCTTTACCAAAATCTTGTCCCAGAATCTTGTTTTCTCTTGGA
Organism: Prionailurus bengalensis; assembly: GCF_016509475.1. Taxonomy (NCBI): domain Eukaryota; kingdom Metazoa; phylum Chordata; class Mammalia; order Carnivora; family Felidae; genus Prionailurus; species Prionailurus bengalensis. Next base: position 182,297,455 of record NC_057344.1, on the reverse strand, counting down.
TAAAATACAAGGGCTTTACTTAGCATTCACAGAGTCAGGGCCTTGAATGGATATCTTCCTGCCTCGCATTGCAGTGAGCTCTGTTCACGAACCTTCCTCATGTTCATCAATGGACTCTTGAAATTCCCTCTGGTTTTGTCATTTTCTCTCACGTGCCAGGGCCTTCAAACAACAGCGTGCTGAGCCTGAAACATTCTCAAGTGACGGTCTGAATCCTATTCTCCCTTCAGGTCTTTTTCTTCAGTGTGGTTTCTTCAGGAAACTTTCTCTTAATCTGGATTTATGTGTGTTTTGTTTTAGGATTTTAAAGTCTTTTTTATGAGAAGGAGTGAAAACGAGGGTGAGAACTTGGTAGCGAATATTCACTCACCTCCCACCACATGTCAGGCTCCCAGGAGCTCTTTCAGCCATGACAGCAAGTCCATGAGGGAGATACTCCCGCATTATTATCCTCATTTCAAACTAAGTATTAGGTACCGGTTGTAGTTACTTGTCCAAGGTGACAAGGCTAGTAAGTGGCAGATGATTACTTCTTCACGGTGCCTCTCACTGATGACTTTACTTCCATGAGAGCAGTCACAGCCGTCTGTTTTGCTCATCTTTGAGCACAATCAATATTTACTAAATACTGAATGGATGATTAAATTATGCAGATAATGTGATGGTGAGACAGCTTTAGATGTATGTTATGCATGTCACAGATTATGAGAAACCTTACTGGGTGAGAATGGAACAAGATGTCTTTGGTTCCAAGACTACTCAATAAAAGAAAGGTCTTCAACTTACTAGTGAGAGCTGTGCATGTCGCTCAGTCTCGGAGAGTAGTGAGGGTGTGATTTTAAAATAAGTGAGTGCAACGTAGGTACTTATTGTCAATTATCTGATTAACTGACTGGAATTATAGGCATTACTCGTTATTGCTGTAAAGTTTTTTTTTTCCTCTTATTGCTGTAAAGTTTTGAAAAACATTTTAAAAAATTCCAAAAACAAAATTGTTCTCTATATCAGTTCCGTAGGTAACCATGCTGGATTATCTAATCTGCTTTAATTGAGTACTTCTGTTGCCTAATAAATCAGAGAAAGAAAAACTATTATAATGATCGCAGGTATTATAGAGAAAGCAGAAAATACAGACAAGCTGAAAAAAAGAGAGTGATGGAGAAGTCCAAGGCAAACATAACCTCTGTTGAAATTGGTCTATATTTATTTACCTATTATCTCATATACATACTGAATTATCACAATAATCGTTTTAAGCAAACTTTTTAATTAGGGGACTTAAAAAATCTGAAATCTTTTCAAAATTATGCTCCTGGGAATTTCTCAGCCTATTTTTATTTTAAAAAAATGTTAAGAATCATTTTTTTGGTCAATGCTAATATCAACACGACAGATTTGTAGGCTTGTTTTGTACTTGGTTAATGTTCAAAAGAGAAAGTAGGACAAGAAGTCTTTTCTTTATGCACAGTTTTCTAAACAGTCTGATTTTCATAAATTTTCAAAATTTTTATATTTTAATTTTGTTGCCTGGATTAGATGCTAATAGTCTGATATAGTCTCATCCTTCTGTTTTGAAATTAATGGACCACTAATGTCTTTTCTTCCATTACTACTGTTATAAATCTATTGACACTATGTAGATTATAGATTATGTTTATATTTATATATTATATGCTTTTAACCTATATGTTAGGTTACATATTATAAAATGTGTTGTATTTTCAGTTGATTCATTTTAACACTTGCAATAATCTGTTGTGTCATGATACTGTGGTAGTTTGATAGTGAAGTATTTGTAGTCAGTTAATTTATTTCTTCCAGCGTTTTAAACATTTTAAAGCTTGAACAATTGATTTTCTTAAAATGCTGAATTTCATTAAGTCTGAATCACTCTTCTCCCATTTTGCAGGAGTGCCAATAAAGTCTAGACTTACCTAAGCATGTCGATTTGCAATCAGAATTAACTTCTAACATACAGCAACAAAAGCTCTCCTTTAAGAGATTTACGAAGGCCCATGGAGTCTGCAGACAAGAGTTTCTTTGTTAAACACATATTCCCGTGGTAAGTGAATGATAAGTCAGTGCATCTAGACAAGTACTCAGCACTTTTATGTGGAGTCTCCAATTTTTTTTTTCCTGCGGACCCAAAGAATATGGCCATAATGTCAAAATATTCATTATCTGGTTTATATGATCTCTAGAAGATATTAAGTATCTGCTTTGAATCTCAAAGTTTCTGATAAACGTCAAATCAAAGACTAAATAGTAGGATATGTATATTAGAATATACTGAAACAAATTAAAGTTGATATAGTGACTCTTGCCAATTTTCTTCTGAAAATATAAAGCTTCATTAATAAGACTTCTAATTATTTTTCATAGATGATTAAAAACTTGGATCATCTTCAAAAATCCTTTTAAATGATAGGAAAGTAATTTCATTCACTGAATATAAAATATGTACATTGTATCAGGCCTGAAGAAATGGACCATTAATGATTTGTCTCTTTTTTTTCCCCTTTGGAGAAACTTACGTCAGAGAAAAAGAGGAGCTATACATTTAAATAAGGAAAATGCAAGAAAAAACAATATAAATATGAACAAACATTGTTTCAAGGGTTAATATGTTTAAGCCATGACCTCTACTTTAAGAGGAAAGAAGCGTCAGCACAATGTAGGTAGGGTGCTTTATGCACAGGTAAATGTATGTGGAATATATTGTATGTGGAATATATTGTCAGAATCATTACCTACAATGGAAATAAGACAAAAAAAACTGGTATCAATTCTTGTTAATGGCATGGTGGTGACTACCCAGAAATTATGTAGAAGAATAAACATAGATCACTTACTATTGATTAAATATTCCAGACTTGGTGGAGTTACCTGTGAACTTATAAATTTCTGTTCAGTAGGCATGCAAATCATTATGCTGTAGATAACACCAGAGGAAAATTTCTCTGTAAAGATATCATTTTTGTACCTAATGCAACAACCTAGTCCTAATATTTTATTTAATTGCTTCCAAACGATGTCTTCTCCAATACTCTTTGAACCGCTCATAGCATTGTCCTGGTTATTATATTTTATTAATTAATGAGTTAAATATCATCTTTTATATTTGTGTGAGAATTATATTCATTAGCCTTCTGAAAATTGTTACATATGTATATGTAGATACCCACATATACAACACACACACACACACCCCGTCTCTCCAGGAAAAGGGAATGATGGGATAGGATGGAATGTGGGAATCAAATGATAAATAGTTGAATAATGCTAGTTGAACAAAACATTGTTAAAATTATTTCTGGAATAGTTGAAGAAAGATTACATGATAATGAAAATGAAATTGAAAAAAGAAGGGTCTAGAATAAATCAAGGAGGTCTTTACAATTACTTAAATGTTTGTTTTTATATTTTGAATTTTTATTTTATTTTATTTATTTTTATTTATTGTTTTCCTTTAATATTACAAGTTTAGAAAAACATACAGAATAACAGACACTTGACACCCATAGTGTTTTAAGTTAAAGAAACAGGATATTGCATATTCGAAGTCCTCTTTTCTTTCCCTTCTCTACAGAGGCAACAAATACAAAACCTGAAATTCCAGTTTTGACACTATTCCTAGGTAGGTATTATCTATAGCAATATATATTGCTGCTTTGTACATATTTTACCTAAGAGTTATAATTATAATTCTGTAACTTAATTTCACTTTCAGTATTTTAACCTTTTGCTTTTTAATATTGCTTCTAATATATCTAGTTTTTAAATTTCAACTCCTACATAGTGTTGCATACCATAAATAGATAATAATAATGATATTATTATTATTATTATTATTTTTGCTCTTGCTGGTTATGAAGCCCAATTTTTTGTTTCCAAATAACAGGACACGGTCATTTTGTCTTGGCCTTCTCTGTGCACATGTACAGGTGTTTCTCTGCGGTGTATATCTTGAAGCCGAATTGCTAATTCATAAATTATAATCGTGTCTCACGTTTAGTAGATGTTGGCAAAATGGTTCCAAATTTGTACAAATTTTTACCTTAACGAGCACTGTAAAAGCATTCTTGCCTCTGGACATCCCCAAAAGCAACACTTCGTATTGTCAAGTTGTGGGTGTGCCTGTGTGTGTTAATTCTATATTTAATGAGAAACTCTTAATGGTGAGCTATTAAATTTAAATGTAGGAAAATGTATCAATCACCAATGTAATTTTTAAAATTTGTGCCATATATATGGAATTGTTTCCTGCCCACAGTTATAAAATGTATTCTCCAATACAGTCTCCTAGTAGTCCTGTAGGTGAATATGCGTATGCATGTGGTTTGTGTGTGTTCTTGTGCATGTGCATTTGTGTGTGTGTGTGTGTGTGTGTGTGTGAGAGAGAGAGAGAGAGAGGGACAGACAGAGAGAGAAAGAGAGAGCAAGAGAGAGCAAGAGAGAGATTATCCCCTTTATCCTATCTAATTTGGTATTTTTTTTGTAATGATTTCTGATATCTTGTATATTAATCTTCCCTTCTTGTTTTCCTATTTTACAAATTTTTTGGACTTTAATGGACATGTATACTTCCAGTTTATGTAGTTCTACAAAAAAAAAAAAAAATCAGATGAAAGTTTGATTGGAATAGCATTGCGTTTATGGAAGAACTGATTTAATAAGTGCCCAAAGCAATATAGAGAGAGTCACAGCAACAGCTTCTGAGTCCAGAAGAGCGAAAGGGCAGCTATAAGCTTAGGAGGGCAGAAGTGACGTGAGCACAATAGCAGACAGCTTAGAGAGTGAAAGAACTACCAGAAGTTGAGGGAAAAAAGGCATAAGCTTTTAAGATCTTATGGACCCCCTCCATTGGCCAAGAGTTTTGGCTTTTAGAGGAGTAATTTTCTATGACTCAGGGAGGAGTCAGAGCTCTGTCTCATTTGTTGTGAAAAAAAGAAAGAAAAAAAGATAAAAGAAAATAAAGACTGGAGAAAATGTTAGATATGCTCTTTACTTGTAGGATACTGCAGAATATTTTGAGAATTTCCAAGAGAACTATTAAGTATATAGTATTTAATAGAACGTTTCTTGCTGAGAATCTCACGGGTAGATTATTCTACTAAGAGCACATTTGTGAAACTCTGAACACCAGAGTTTATTGCAAAAATTTATTTCAATAGCCGCAGATTTGCTCTCGCTTCAGACTGACTTCCTCTGAAACATTCTAGTAAGTTTTCAGTCTACTTTGTATTTGTGATTGTTTACTTCCTGTACTTAAACCACTCAAATGGCTCTTTATAGATTTTAGGATATATAAAGACTTCTATGGGATCTTCATCTATGTACCTAGTTTAATTCCCATGACTCTTTCTTAAACATGGTGACCTTCAGTCATATTGAATTCATTGAAATTCTTGAAATAACTCTGCTTTTCTTATGTCCATAACTTTATGTCCTTTTTTTACTTTTTCTGAAATGACTTTCTTCCTCCTTTGCTATTGACTAAGTTCTGTTCATTGCTTCATATGTATGCAGCCCTTCTTGGGAATATGTTCTATCTTCCTCCTCTCCTCTCCGTATGTTCGCGCTCTCCTGTCTTACTCTCCTAACTCCCAAACACCATTGTACCTATGCCATTATACCTATGTCAAAACTTTCCTACTCTGTAGTTTTTCTCCTTGAGATTAATTTCCTAAAACAGAACCTGATATATATGTGGCATACATGGAGTCAGTACAATAAGTACTATGTTCTTAATTTTGTGTTCAGCTAAAAAGTTTAGGTGAAAATTTCCTGTTGTGACTTTAGTTACTACTCTGTTTTCATGAGTGATTGTCTGTTAACATTTTCTTAGCCACGTTCTATTCCAGAATTTTTGTTTGTTTGTTTTGTTTTGGTAAAATTAGACTTGGAATCATGTATAGTTGGAATATATTTAGAAGTTTGCTCTCATTTTTACTTAGCAGGTGCTTTGCCCTAAATAGTTTTTGTTAATATTGTTGTAGGGTGTTACTTTGTTTCCTTTTCTTTTATGCATTATTATTAATCTTAGGAACCAGCTGTGACTGTGATGATCCAGTATTTAATTCCATTAAAACTTGACATGTTTTCTTTTTAACATGATTATATTATATATAATTATACATGTCACACTTTTCTTGTAGATGATGAATGTTCAGAAAGTTGATCTAGCAAGATGATTAGCTGATTGTATTTTAAGTATTAAAAATGAAAACATTTCATAAGATATGCTTATCTTTTTATTTTATAATGCAAATAAAATAAAAATATGGATGTGACGAAGACATCTGAATAAAGTACGTAATGGGGATAACATGGCCAACAAGGTTAAAAATTAGATTTCTAAATTTCCATCCATACGCATTTCTCTAAAGTAAGTCTAATTCTGCAGGCAGCAGTCCTATATTATTGTATAACTTGTCTAATCTAATTTGAGAGATGGATAAATTAATTTAAAAAACAACTTGGTTGAGTATGTTACTGGCTATCTGCCATTTTTAAATGGCCCCCAATAATGGTTTTGTGGAAATTCTGTTAACTAGTGTGCATTAAATTGAATGCACTTAAGTCGCAAAGAGTTCCAGCTAGTTTAACAGTGTAGATTAAAATACTACAATACTACATGTATAATAAAAATAAATCTTCAATAATTATGTCTTGTGCTTTTAGCAAACTGGATGAAATTTCTTTCTCTACTATAGAAAGAAAATAGACAACAAAGTTTATGATTTAAAATCTATGAACTTAATGGGCAAGAATGATGGTGATATCTCCATCTATCTATCTATCTAGATCTAGTATCTAGTAATGTAATGGTTGTATATATGTATATCTGTAGTAATATATATTTTTACATGGATATATATAATATATCTTTTATATAGAGAGAGAAGAGAAGAGAGAGAGAAGAGAGAAGATATATATATATAGAGAGAGAGAGAGAGAAAGAGAGACAGAATATATATATATATACATATATATATATATGAAGTATACATACAAACACATACATATAATCCTGTCTTAAGAAGTAAAGTATTTACAATTTCTGTATATTTTGACATTATTTTAATGTACTGAAATAACTTCAAAAATATCTTTAAGGGGCGCCTGGGTGGCGCAGTCGGTTAAGCGTCCGACTTCAGCCAGGTCACGATCTCCCGGTCTGTGAGTTCGAGCCCCGCGTCAGGCTCTGGGCTGATGGCTCGGAGCCTGGAGCCTGTTTCCGATTCTGTGTCTCCCTCTCTCTCTGCCCCTCCCCCTATCATGCTCTGTCTCTCTCTATCCCAAAAATAAATTAAAACGTTGAAAAAAAATTAAAAAAAAATATCTTTAAAAAATTGTTAAATTGGGGATGCCTGGGTTTCTCAGTCAGTTAAGCGTCCAACTTTGGCTCAGGTCATGATCTCATGGTTTGTGGGTCCGAACCCCTGGAGTCTGCCTCCATATCTGTGTCTCCGTCTTTCTCTGTACCTCCCCCACTCACCTTCAGTCTCTCTCTCAAAAATAAACATTTAAACAATTTAAAAATTATTAAAATAAATTTGATTATTAAATGTTTAAATAAATTTAAAATATAAAATAAATCCTACTTTGTATGTTTTATGTTCTAAGTATTTTCACCTTTTTTTATATATATAGAAATAACTTGACATTGGGAGCTGAAATGTAGTACTTGAAACAATTTAAATGTGGCTTTTTTGATCACACTATGTCTTAATATGGTTTATTCAATTCATTAAGGCAAGATGGTTCTTGATGAATGGGTAGACAAAAAGTAGTGCAATCATGTATATAATACTCAGCAATACACAGAGCTACTAACACATGCAACCATATGGAACCATATGGAAGAATCTCAAAGGTATCATTCTAAATGAAGGATGACAATCCCAAAAAGCCACAGATTAATTAATTCACTTACGCGATATTTTGTAAAAGGAAAGAAGGTAGGTGCAAAAAGCAGATGAATGACTTCTAGGCGTTTTCTGAAAGAGAGGTACGGACTACAAAAGGGCATCATGAGGGAATTTGAGGATAGAACTGTTCTTTATTTTGATTATGGTGATATTTATTATATTTCCTGCATGTGACTGAACTCAAAAAATTTCATCAAAGATATTAAGTTGTCCTGTATATAAATAAAAAACAGTTAAAAATTGTACTGTCTCTGCAAATAATTTAGTTTACTTTCTTCTACATTGTTACTAACCATAATCTTCAAATTATCTTTAGGTTACCATTTCTGGAACAATTAAAAAAAATTAAGTTTATTCATTTTTGAGAGACAGAGAGAGACAGGGCATGAGTAGGGGAGGAGCAGAGAGAGAGGGAGACAGAATCCAAAGCAGGCTCCAGGCTCTGAGCTATCAACCAAGAGACCTATGCGGGCCTCCGATGTACTGACTGCGAGATCATGACCTGAGTTGAAGCCAATTAACTGACTGAGCCACCCAGGCACCCCTGGAACAATTTTGATAGGTGGTTTAAAGACAGATTCATTTAGGGGCATCTGGGTTGCTCAGTTGGTTGAGTGTCTGACTTTGGCTCAGGTCATGATCTCAACATTTGTGGGTTCAAGCCCTGCGTCGGGCTCTATGCTGACAGCTCAGAGCCTGGAGCCTGCTTCAGGCTCTGTGTCTCCTCTTCTCTCTGCCCCTCCCGTGCTCATGCTTTGTCTGTATCTGTCTCTCAATAATAAATAAATGTTAAGAAAAAAAAAAATTAAGATAGATTCATTTCAGGGCGCCTGGGTGCCTCAGTCGGTTGAGCATCCGACTTCAGCTCAGGTTATGATCTCACAGCTCGTGAGTTCGAGCCCTGCCTCAGGCTCTGTGCTGACAGATCGGAGCCTGGATGGAGCCTGCTTCGGATTCTGTGTCTCCCTCTCTCTCTGCCCCAACCCACTCGCATTCTGTCTCTTTCTCCCTCAAATATAAATAAACATTAAAAAAATGTTTAAAAAAGATAGACTCATTTCAATGATGAATGTATTGATTTTTTTCATATTTTAATATTCCTCCAATTATTCCATATCTTTCTGTCTTGGGTCAAGACTAGAATCTCTCTCTTAAGAGGAAGGATAAACTTGCACATTTATTATTTACACCTCTGATTCTTCTATCATATATGTTCCCCATATGTCTTATATACTTAAAAAATGTAATTCCTGTTAAAAAATCTGTCTCTATTTACATGCATGTTTTGCTGAAAAAAAGAGTGTGCATATTATGGGTCAAATTGCTTAATTCTGATTTTAGAAATAGTTATTTTAGGGGTGCCTGAGTGGCTCAGTTGGTTAAGCATCCAACTTCAGCTTAGGTCATGATGTCTCAGACTATGGGTTCAAGTCCTTCATTGGCCTCTGTGCTGACAGCTCAGAGTCTGGAGCCTGCTTCGGATTCTGTGTCTCTCTCTGTCTCTGCCCCTGCCCTGCTCACATTCTCTCTCTCTCTCTCTTTCAAAAATAAATAAATATTAAAAATGAAATAGTTATTTTATTTTACTTATTACCTATAGGAAACATGTTAGTCATTCTAAAGTATGATGGTTACTCCATTTATTTATTCATTATTTTTTTATTTATTCATTATTTTTGGCCTACATTTATTAAGAACCTACTTAACATCAGGCACAATTCCACATCATGGAAATAAATCATTAATAAGACTTGAACTTTGCTCTGACAGACCCAAGAGGCATTAAAGGTACAACAATCTTATAGTACAATAAGTGTCCATAATCACGGAGGAGCTCATACAAAAAAAAAAAAAAAAAAAAAAAAAAAGAAAGAAAAAGAAAAAGAAAAAGAAAAGAACGTCTTGGCTTCAGTATTTTAGATTTTAGAGATACGTTATTTAATTTGGGTCTTGAATGATGGGTATGCGTTTGCCATGATGATGGAGCATGGTGGAAGGCATGGCAACAGAGGGAAGAACACATGGAAGGCAGAAGGTTAAACAAGATAATCCAGGACTAGCTATGGAAGAGTGTGAAATGTAGATCTGGGTACTTTCACATGTCTAAACCAGAAAAAAATATGGTTACGATATTAATTTGGAAAACACTAAAAAAACTACCAAACATTTAGATGTTGTTTAGACAGAGATTAAATTTATTTCCATCATTATATTGATACTGCAAATATTCCTTCGGTTTTGATTTTTCAGTGCGTGGAAGGAATTATGGTCCATTTACTGGTAAAATTGGTATACAGATTATTTTCTAAAGAAACTTATTTCTAAATAGTGTTTGATAATAAAGAGAAAAGTTCTCGATTTCTGTGTGTGACCGGTGTACCAATTTGATTCTAGATACCTAAATCATGTATATCTAATCTTTCTTAATGAAAAAAAATCTAAATGTTTCCATATACTTATCTCTTCTCTGGGCAAGTGTCTCTCATAACATTTGTGGGGTTAGAAAGCAAACCAAACCTAACTCTTTCCTATCAAGACTTGACAATCTAGTTGACAGAAGTCTTTAGAACAAGCACACACAAAAAAGTAATTAACAATTAAAGCCATATGTATGCCACAAAGTAGATAAGTGAAAGATATCACTTATGGGAAGACTACAAATAATTCTATGACATGGAATCATACTTTTTATAAGCGAAACTTAAAAAAAATTGAATTATGTCTATTATATTTAGAATTAGAGCCTATTTTATTACTTTAATAAGTACACCTCCATTCACACATTACTATTTATCATAAAAAATATGTAACTTAGCTTTTAAATAGTACTCCTTGAAATGTTATCACACCAAAGAGAAGCAATGGAATGTAATAGAATACAATAGAGTGAAATGGAATACAGAGTCTGGCCGTGAGCCATTTCTTATAATGTACTGTTTTATGGAGTTAGATATGTAGATAAGGAGAGAACCACTAAAAAAAAAAGCAATAAAGGAAGAGGCATAAAAATATCTTTTGAATTTCTGAATAAAATCATTACTGACATTGAGAAAAAAATCTCTGAATTTCAAAAGTCTTGGGGCGCCTGGGTGGCTCAGTCGGTTAAGCGTCCGACTTCAGCCAGGTCATGATCTCGCGGTCCGTGAGTTCGAGCCCCACGTCAGGCTCTGGGCTGATGGCTCAGAGCCTGGAGCCTGTTTCCGATTCTGTGTCTCCCTCTCTCTCTGCCCCTCCCCCGTTCATGCTCTGTCTCTCTCTGTCCCAAAAATAAATAAACGTTGAAAAAAAAAAAGTCTTGAATTTTGGCAATGCAAGATCGTATGCACTTTCTCAGAGCATATTTTGGCTCATGTATCTCTGAAATGGGGATGTATTTGCCTCTCTTTCATTCATACATTTAATTTATTTGATAGTGTTATTTTATTGTAAAAAATCTTAAATATTTGCCTTAGCTTTAGAAAGATACTACATGAACTAAATTGTTAGGTTTGTGTCTCCCTAAAATTTGTATGTTGAAACTTAATTCCCCATGTGATGAAATTTGAAGGGGGGCTTTGTGGAAGTGATTCGATCATGAGGGTGCAGCCCTCATGAATTGGATCGGTGCCATTGTGAAGGAGACCAGGAGAACTGCCTTACCCTTGCACCATGGGAGGACAGAGGGAGAAGATTCCTGTCTATGAACCAGAAATTCATGACTCAAAATCAGTCAGCATCTTGGCCTTGGATTCCCTACTCTCCTGAACTGTGAGAAATAAATTTCTGTTGTTTATAAGCCACTCAATGGTGTTTTGGTTATAGCTGCCCAAAATAACTAAGACAGAAATACAGAACACAAGCATGAGCATAAAATATTTTAATCAAATGCTGTGTAGTAAGCTTCTTGTCTATTCAAAATAATTTTCATAATTTTGAAATAGATTTCCTTAGATTTGGTCTATCTTATAGAATTTATATATGTTTTCAATAATTGGCAATTTTGTACATTTTCATATATTAGATTTAATAGAATTTTTAAATATTGTGAATGGTTAAACAAGTTCAATTATAAAACAAATATCACATTTGATCCTTAAAATCATGAGACATATTGTTATTCTCATTTTACAAAAGGACAATATTAAATTAGAAGAGTACCAATAAATTTCTTATATGACATTTAAAAAGACACAATTTGAATCTGAGTCTATATGACTTCCAATTTAATGTAGTGGATACTTAAGCATTACAAAGCCCATCAATAAATTCAAGAAACTCAAACTTTTGTGGTTTTTTATAAACCCTAAAAATTCACCCCCAAAATGCATTGCTTAAAATTGCTAAAAATATCAAATGATATTCAATCAAACCAATGAAAACACCATCTATATACTGAGTTTGTGTATAGATAGCAAAAAGAAAAACAAAAAGGTTCAAAGCTTTAAGTGAGGATTCAGTGTGTTGACATTTGTAAAGATTATTAAACAATGCCTAGGACATAGAAAATTCTTTATAAATGTTAGCTCTTATTGTTTTATTTTTACAACATTTGTATTATTTCAGTTAATATATTTTTCAGATGGACATGTCTTTTTGAGAGATGCTGAAATAACGCAGGTTAAATATTCTAAGGTCAATTTCCCATAGCCTCAGCTTTTTTATCCCATGTTATCACTAATTTTAAGATATGGATCCTTCCTTTTTCTCCTGTTTTTCTTACTTTTAACTTTTTTTCATGTTTATTTTTTTTTTTGAGAGACAGAGAGAGAGAGAGAGAGAGAGAAAGGAGATAGAGAGAGAGAGACTGTCAGCAGGGGAGGGGCAGAGAGAGAGGGAGACACAGAACCCCAAGCAGGCTCCAACCTCTGAGCTGTCAGCACAGAGCCGGATGCAGGGCTCAAACTCAGGGACCATGAAATCATGAGCTGAGCCGAAGTCAGATGCTCAACTGACTCAGCCAGGAGCCCCTCCTGTTTTTCTTTAATTTATCCTCCACCTCCTATACTTCCTTCTCTTTTTCCTTCTCTACTAGAACTTTATATTCTTAACAATAATTGAAAACTTGGGGTGCCTTGGTGGCTCAGTTGATTAAGCATCTGATTCTTGATATCAGTTCAGGTCATAATCTCTCGGTTCATGAGTTTGATCCCCACATCAAGCCCTGCGTAGGACTCAGTGCTGACAGTGCAGAGCCTGCTTGGGATTCTCTCTCTCTCTCTCTCTCTCTCTCTCTCTCCCCAGCTCACACTCTCTCAAAATATGTGAACTAAAAAAAAAAGTAATTGAAAACTTGGTCAGCAAACATTTGAAATCTGGCATCCATAATTGTCCGGCATTTTTTTCTCAACCACTTATCTTCAATAATTAAGTAGAAGTTCATGTCTTCAGTTCTGTTGCCACATCTTTCTTGCCCCATAGAATTGCCAAATCTTAGCAGAGTGTTACACTTGACCCAGATACTTAGAATACACAAAAGCTAATAAAAGGGTTAAATTCTTTCCAGAATTATGTGGGATTCAATATATATTGCACAACAACATTTAAAACGAAGCCTTGGGGCGCCTGGGTGGCGCAGCGGTTAAGAGTCCGACTTCAGCCAGGTCACGATCTCGCGGTCCGTGAGTTCGAGCCCCGCATCGGGCTCTGGGCTGATGGCTCAGAGCCTGGAGCCTCTTTCCGATTCTGTGTCTCCCTCTCTCTCTGCCCCTCCCCCGTTCATGCTGTGTCTCTCTCTGTCCCAAAAATAAATAAACGTTGAAAAAAAAATTAAAAAAAAAAAATAAAACGAAGCCCAAGGCTTTTACTGTCTCCTTATTCCTAAAAACATGAACATTTGGTTTGGAAATAAAAAGTCTGTTAATTAATTTTGAATCATTCCATTTACTTTTCTCAGTATCACTGACAAGAAAGTGGAAAGCACATCAGCTATTAATAATCACAAAACATCAATAACCCTTTTTAAACCCCCTCCAAATGCTGCCTCTATTTAAATATATAAATTACTTTTCTACATTTATTTAAATCTTTCTACAAGATTGCTCTCTTAGAATGTACTCTAATTTCTGAAAATTTCTTTTTCTTCTCAAAATATCACATTTATCTTCCTACTTTATAATTAAATGTTGGTAGCTTTCCTTTGATATCTCTGTGAAATATCAGCCTATTTTCTTGCCCTTCTCCTCTTCCCTTTCAAATTTCTTCTTTCATCTATTACTCTGATTTTCTCCTCATGCAGCTCTGAATCTCAGCCTAGAAAACAGAACTTCATGGGCACCTGGGTGGCTCATGTGGTTGAGCAGCAGACTCTTGATTTCTGCTCAGGTCATGATCCCAGGGTCGTGGGATTGAGCCTCACAACAGGCTCTATGCTCAGCATGGAGTTGCTTGGCATTCTTTCTCTTTCTCACCCTCTGCCCCATTCCCCTACTCATGTGCGCTCTCTCTCTCTCTCTTTATATATATATATATATATATATATATATATATATAATATATAAATGTATATATATGTATACGTATACATATATATACATATATATATTATATATATATGTATATATATATATACACACATATACATATATAAGAAAACAGAGAAAACAGAACTTTTATTTTCTGCTCCCTGGTGATATATTTAAACAGGTTACCTAGATATTCATAACTCCATAGTTATATTTCTGTAATAACTTCTATATTGATCTACTCTTCCTCTCCATTGCCATTATCCTGCCAAACATTTATTTCTAATCCACACACAGCCACTGAAATACATATTGTTTATATCACATCCTACCCCATTTCTACTTCCACAAGTTACTAACCCTTAACAAGTCTACTAAATTGAAGGAAACACAAAATCCACAAAATGCTATGCAGTGGTTTTCAAAAAAGGCAGCACTGTTTCCAGAAACTGCTTTATGGTTTTTGTTTTCCCTAATAATTGGGAAAGTCTTTGACGTTCACTATGTGGTATCAGATTTATAAATTTTCCCTTATGCACAGAAGATTACAACAGAGTAAAAAATTGTCCTGCATGCCACAACTTTTGAATTTGCATTCAGCAATCTTACCAGATAATCAAGTAAGCAAGACAAAGCAAAACAAATACAAACAAAAAACACCAACACCATTCATAATTAACTGAGTCTAGAATCTGTTTTTAACATGTGAAGACTAAACATTGTAATGTTTTATGTACTATTAATTTTCCTGCAACTGTTCCACTTAATGAAAAAGAGGTTGTACTTTTTTTAAATGTTTATTTTTGAGCATGAGACAGCAAGTGGGGGCGGGGCAGAGAGAAAGGGAGACAGAGAATCTCAAGCAGGCTCCAGGAGGCTGTAATTGCAGCACCCCACGTGGGGGTTCCAGCTAACAAAGCATCAGATCATGACCTGAGCCAAAATCAAGAGTCTCAGGGACATTAAAACAACTGCAATGCCCAGACGCCCCAGGAGATTGTACCTTACTTCCATCAGAACATCACTTAAAATTACTATGCACCATGTAAGGCATATCTGACTGTCGTTCTCCTGGTATTTGAATAGTGAGTTTCACATACACAGGCTGCACTTGTAGGTGTTACATGCAAATACATAGCTGGAGATTTGGAACTACTTTTAATAGACTTAGAAGTAAGAGAACTATAGGGGGCGTCTGGGTGGCTCAACTGGATGAGCGTATGACTCGATTTTGGCTCAAGTTATGATCCCAGAATCCCATCCAAATACTAACCAGGCCGGACCCTGCTTAGCTTCCGAGATCAGACGAGATCAGATCTGGTGCATTCAAGGTGGTAAAAAGAGGTTAGAGTGGGAGAGAGAAAAAGCATAAGAGACTCTTAAAACCTGAGAACAAACTGAGGGTTGATGGGGGGTGGGAAGGAGGGTAGGGTAGGTGATGGGTATTGAAGAGGGCATCTATTTGGATGAGCACTGGGTGTTATATGGAAACCAATCTAACAATAATTTTCATATATTAAAAAATAAAAAATAAATTAAAAAAATGTTATGATCCCAGAGTCATAGGTTCCAGACCCACGTCAAGCGTGGAGCCTACTTGATACACTGTCTCTCTCCCCATGACTCTCTCCCCTGCTCATGCTCTCTCTCACTTAGGGAAAAAACAAAAAACAAAAACAAAAAACAAGGTAAGATAGCCATATAACATACTATTTAAATAGGGGCACTCTTGAGAGTGAAAGGGGTTATCAAAATCATTGTTATGTAATACGTTTGGAAATGCTAATTTTGTGACTGAATTTTTATTCTATTGATGGAATTATGAAGTGGTTCTATTTAAAAATGATTTTTAAAAACAAACATTTTCTAAAAATAATATATATCACTATATTTTGAAGCAAAATAACATTATTGATTATCAAAACTTTTTTAAAGAGGATTTCTGCTTCCAAAAATAATGAGTTAACTGGGACCAAAATTATTCTCCTTAAGTAAACTACAAGAAAATCAAATTAATATGTGAAATAATGGGGCGCCTGGGTGGCGCAGTCGGTTAAGCGTCCGACTTCAGCCAGGTCACGATCTTGCGGTCCGTGAGTTCGAGCCCCGCGTGGGGCTCTGGGCTGATGGCTCAGAGCCTGGAGCCTGTTTCCGATTCTGTGTCTCCCTCTCTCTCTGCCCCTCCCCCGTTCATGCTCTGTCTCTCTCTGTCCCAAAAATAAATAAACGTTGAAAAAAAAAATTAAAAAAAAATATGTGAAATAAATGTTTCCAGACATTTGAACAACAAGGAATTCCGGAATATGTACCCTTTGAGGAGCAAACAGGTGAGATATGAACTGAGTTAAGTTGAACTAAACTAACTGGATAGATATTTCTCTATCAACATGTGTAACGCAGTTTTCAGAGTATGTCAAATTTTTGAGGGTACTTGAGGCAGAAATTTTATTCTAGCCTCTTCTTGACTCTTTCTGGAAAAAGCCCATTCTCCCACTGGATTTTTTAGTCACTGTGGAAGTTTCAGCTTATGGCTTGGCAAATATGGTTCTAAATTTGCTTGATTTATGTGTAATTCTTCACAGTCTCTTCAAAAAACTTACCTTTGTTTTCTGAGCAGTCTCATTTAGCTTCTTATTCTTGAATGCTTATTACCATTAAATATTTTTATGATTATTACTGAGATACCCTCCAAATTTATGTGTTCTGTCTTGTCACATTTGAGATGTTTCTATTTTGTATTTATGAGAGCACGCATCACCAGTCTGAGATCTTCTGGGTCATCGCTTCTACTTGATAAGTGATGATATTGTGGGAGAAGCATCCTGAGAGGGAAGAAATAGGAGCTAAGGCTTCAAGAATTTGCTTGCTAATCCAGTTTCCTTCCAGATTGCATTTACACTCTCTCGGGAGAAAGAAACCCCCTTCCTTCTTACATTCCAGCGTCTCTAGTGTAAATGTTTTCATATGGAAAAATTCTTGGTTTTACTTTAGAATATCTATGTACTCTTCAAATAGAACAAAATTGTTCCCCCTCTATAGCACATATGTTAGAGACCTAAAATTGCCACATTTAAGAAGTGCACATGAAGATAATTTAGACATTGAAAGATAAACCTACTGAAGTCTGGCAGATCTTAATTCATTATTCTCTGGAGCCCAAATTAAGTCATTACATTCCCTGTAAAATGTTATAGGTTGATGCAATACCAGTATGAATCTTCTAATTGCTCATTATTACGGCTTAGTTCTTCCACTAAAGTGGAAGCATCACATTAAACTATTCCAAAATAAAAATCCTTTCAGTAGTGAACTACTGTGCACCAATGTAAAAATCACGGATTTGCTAGAAAATAAACAGGACTTTGCAGGTGCAAGGGTCCCACTGTGGTTCTTATTCACCTTGCCGTGATAAGAGGTCTAATTTGGATATGCAGGCTATCATATTTGATTATCACATATGTATATTGAATTCTAGTCGTTTTCGTGTAACTTGCCAAGATATTTTATTTTATTTTATTTTTAAATTTATTTCGTTTGGGGGTGGGGGAGAAACAGAGAGAGAGAGAATACCAAGGAGGCCCTGCATTGTTCAGTATAGACCCCAATGTGAGGCTGGATCTCATGAACCATAAAATCATCATCACCTGAGCTGAAACCAAGAATCAGACACTTAACTGACCTGGGCCAGCCAGGTGCCCCAAAGATATTTCAACGATATAGTTATGAATTTATCCCTGCATATGTAACTTTCCAATTACTGTAAACTAAGATTTTCCTAAGACCTGTTTTCTTTTTCCAATAGAGAAATTCAGATAGCTGTCTTTAGAATGACAGTAAACTTGTTTGAAAAGTAGAAGGGACTGTATTATATCTTAAAAATCACACACTATTTTACAACTCAACCTTATAAAATGCTGAACACATAAATTAGTGGAATGGTGTCATTTGTAACTGTAACAAGAATGAAAACATGGGAAAGCATTTGCGAGGAGACTCTGCTCTCTTCTCACTGTGACAGCGGTGTCCCGAAAACAGGTTTTAAAATCATGAAAGGCAGTCAGGCCATATGGAGTTGAATTCAAAAACCGAACTGAACAATGGATTAAAGCAAATAATCTTAGAGCTGACTTAGAGAAGTCCTCATTTCATTAAGATATTTGTGTTTTTTCTAGGAATGATTCTTAACATTTCGGGGTTAGCTACAGAATCGCTCTCAAAATGTGGATTGTTTTCCTGAACGGTAATGAGCTGCAATAATCTATGGACAGGGTTTCATCCTTTTCAGTTTTTCTTCAGTGAATACTTTTGTGGAAGATGTGTGCAGCCTAGGAAGTTCTTTAGGGAGTGGATCAGAGCTTAATGTTGTTTACGGTGGTTCTCGACCCGTTGTGAATCCTGTCCTCCCAGTGGACTTGACTCTCCTCAGTCATTCTCTAAAAATTCCAAATGCCTGATTGTTTCATGGTGCAACGTCTGAGTTTTGAACCGTTTGATGTGTTGTCTGTCAGTGTCCCCACATCTCTTTATCGCTTTCTCGATTATCCTGTTTTCATTTTTTTATGCTGGTTTCAAGGACCTGACTGCACAAAGATAGCATGGAATGCAGATTGCTTGGGAAATATTAGATGGTCTCACTTCAAGTCTCTCTTTCACTGATGACTCGGTAGAGTACATAACCCTGTCACCCTTTATATCCTCAAAATATTCAGGCCCTCAAATATCCTTTCATCTCTTGACTAGACAAGAGAGTGGACACCTGAGCAGATGTTTCTTTCTTCTCTATTCTTGACGCTTCTTTATGTGACTTGCAGGAATCAGCGAGTCAAATTCTGTATTCTCAGAATGAAAACAACTAACCTTCTCCATTTCTTCCCAGCCTCCCAACCCCATGGTTCTTATTTACCCCGATGGCAAAGATGCCTCTACAAACTCCTGATATCAGAACAGAAGAGGAAAAAAAACAAACAAAAAATTATCGGTCTCTATTTTCTCATATGCAAAGAATTCCAAGGAGCGCAGGTCAAACTCTCTTACCAACTTCTCAACAGATTTTAAGGAGTGATGCCAAGGTGAAAGTGATGTTTCCAGTTTATCAAGTTCTCAGGAATGAGATGTTGGTCTCAGCTTTTTCCAAGAAAACTTAATATCAGGAGTGATGCTCTTAAATGAATGGCTAGAGCCATTGTAATTTAGAATATAATAGTAATGTAAATTCAGTAATAATCATAGCCTATGGAACTTATAACATTGCAGTTTCCACCAACTTGTTAGAGTCTTTGATTTCTACAATTCAAAATTCTCATTTATAGTAATTCATATACCTTGTCTAACTTTGTTTTGTATATGGTTTCTCTAATTCACTGTAGACAGACTATGTGGAAAGATAGAAGATATCATCTATTTTTTTTTTTTAATTTCGTAGCTTGGTATGTCCAAAGCAGTGACATTGTTGTCCCTTCTAAATATTCTCTTGGATCTTCCATTCATTTGATCATTTTCAAAAAGGATAGAGACTGAGTATTAGGGGGAAAAAGACTGGTGCTCTTAAGGAGTACCTTTTCACTTGGCTCCCAGGGATAAAGAGTCCCTCTCTTTTTTTGACAGCTCTATCCCACGAAAAGAATCACTATCTTTTACAGAACTTTTTTCTTTTTTTCCTTTTCTTTCTTCTTTTCTTCTTTCCTTCTTTTCTTTTCTTTCTTTTCTTTCCTTTCCTTTTATTTTTTTTCTCTTTTATGTTTCTTTTTTCTTTTCTTTCTTTTCTTTCCATCACACAAATCACCATATGCAATCACTAAATTTATTTTTTACCGCAGACATATTGCCTATGTTTCCACTTAGACATAAGCGTCATGAGGACAGATACTTTTCCAGGCCTGGTTTCCGTTGCATCTCTGAAATGTAAACCGTAACTGTAATGTGTAACTATTCCCTTTTAAAGTAGATTAATGAAATCTCTAACAAGTATATATTCTCTAACAAGAATGTAAATGAACAAATCCTATACCTTTGTCTATAAACTATTAACAACTATCTACAACTATCGAAGTTGTAAATCTGGCTCATTCAGCTAACATCCAGGTTAACCTATTCAAATTAAGCTTTAGGTGCTTTGAAAATTTCAAATCAAGTTGAAAGAGAAGCACTTATACTAAACAAATTACCAGTTTTTATCATTCAAGATGAGAGATAGATGATGCACCAAGTGATTGGACAATACATGAAGTTTTCTATACAACTGCACAGGTGTGTGGATTAATATAAACTAAAGGTCCAGTGAAACATAAATGAAAAGGTTAGAACTAATGGAGACCCCCAAAGATAAATAACCTTACTTCCATGGGAGAAGAAGGGAAAGGAATCACAGAAATACTCGCAGTAAGCAACAACAACAATAATAAAACGTTGGTGACATTAACAAGCATAACATGCAGAATTAGTAGAATGTTATATCAATAATAACAGTTTGACTCAAGTGGTTTTATGTATAAAGTTAGACAAATTCTTCAGAAAATAAGTGGCAAGAATAATGCCGCTTTATCCCTTTGATTTGTAGACAGTAGGAACCTTGAAGGTTAGCTTTGATAAATGGTCCTTTGGGGGTAATGGGCCAACTGGTAAATGTATTTCTCCGTGTGTGTGTGTGTGTGTGTGTGTGTGTGTGTTTGCTTTTATATATATTTATCAACACTCAATTAAAGTTGGTGGGTCATTACTTCATTTTAAGTATTTAGTTAATTAGTTAACTGTGTTTGTTTTTACCAATAAAGTCTATCTTGCCTCTATTTTAGTGTTTCTTCGTGTACTTATTAGTAAATGGTAATTATTAATTTTCTATGCAAGTCATACAAATGTTTTCCTCTCTTCTTTTAGAATTTAATTTTTGCACAAAAACTTTCAGCTTCATGTGCTGCCACACTTATAAGTTATGTATATACCATAGTTAAGTCAGTAATTAAATAAAATTACATAAAATAATCATGTTCCTTGAAGTTAGAGCTCAATTATTTTTTTTTCAATTTTCTCTTTTCTCTAGTTTCCTAAGACGGAAGCTTAGGATGGCTGATTTTAAAACTTTTTTTTTTTTTAAATTCCCTCAAACACTTCTTTTGCTGCATCCCCAAAATTTTGAGTGTTGAGTTTGTTTTGTTCCATTTTTTTTCCATTCAGGTTAAAACATTTTAAAATTTTATTGAGATTACTTCTTTGACCCATATGTTATTTAGGCATGTGTTGTTTAATCTTAACATATTGGGTTTTTTTAGTTGTCTTTCTGTTGTTGGTTTCTATTTTTATTCCAACATAGACTGAGAACAGACATTGTATGGTTTTTATTATTTTAACTTTGTTAAAGAAGGTATGGTATGTGAGTGCTATAAATTATTAAAATATGATGGACAACTAAATAATACAATTTTTTCTTTCAAAAGTCTAAATGGATAGGTATTTATTACTGTTAATATTTACACTTTCAAACTGAAGAGAAACCAGGGATGTATTTGCATCAGGCAAGATGCATTTTGACATAAGTGTTTTTTTTAATTTTTTTTAGTGTTTATTTAGTTTTCAGAGAGATAGAAAGACAAACAGGGAGCAGGGCGGGGGGGTGGTGCAGAGAGAGAGAGAGAGAGAGAGAGAGGCAGAATCTGAAGCAGGCTCCAGGCTCTGAGCTGTCAGCACAGAACCCGATGCAGGGCTCTAACTTATGAACTGCGAGATCATGGCCCGATCCGAAGTCTGACATTTAACCAACTTAGCCACCCCGGTGTCCCTCAACATACGTGTTTTTAAATAAAGAGAGCAACTACTTTAGTGTGAAATAAATAATAAAGGGTACTTCGTAAGATTTACTTTAAATTTTTTTTAATGTTTTTATTTGTTTTTGAGACAGAAAGAGACAGAGCATGAGCAGGGGAGGAGCAGAGAGAGGAGGAGACACAGAATCTGAAGCAGGCTCCAGGCTTTGAGCTGTCAGCACAGACCCTGATGTGGGGCTCGAACTCACGGACTGTGAGATCATGATCTGAGCTGAAGTCTGACACTTAACCGACTGAGCCACCCAGGTGCCCCCCATAAGACTTAGTTTAAAAAAATTATTTAATGTTTGTTCATTTTTGAGAGAGAGACATAAAGAGAGAGAGAGAGAGAGAGAGAGAGAGAGAGGGAATATGAGAGGGGGAGGAACAGAGAGAGAGCAAGACAGAATCTGAAGCAGGTTCCAGGCTCTGAGCTGGCAGGACAGAGCCTGACTCAGGGCTCGAACTCACAAACCATGAGATCATGACCTGAGCTGAAGTCAGACACTTAAACAACTAAGCCACGCAGGCGCCCCGAGACTTATTTTTTTTCATTACTAATTATTATGGAGCCAAAATATACTATATATATATATATTTTTGTGATTTATATATACATATATTTATGAGTACATAAATACGATTATCAGTCGGCTTAGAAGAACTTTTAGCCAAATGATCTAATTAATATTTATTAAGTCTCAAGTTTCTCTTTTGCTCACCAAATTTCAGCCACGTTATCCTTCCTCATTGTTTGAACAGACCAGGCACTTTCCTTCTCAAGGTTTTTGCAACTTGCCATTCTTTCTTGAATGCCTCTCCCCAGATAACCATGTGACTCACTGCTTACCACTATCAGTCTTGACAGACTTCTCACGGAAGCCGCCTTTGAATACCTTACTTAAAGTTAAATTCAAAATCTCAACTTCATCCAGCACTTTCTATCTCATCTTCCCTTCTTCAGTTTACTACAGAGTACTCTTTACCTTCTAACTTATAATATTAATACTTTCATTGTTTCTCTTCATCTCTGCAGAACAATTAGGTCCCTAAAGGACAGGATTCTTCCCTGTCTTGTTTGCTAATATACCCCAGTGCCCATTACAAAGTAGGTCTTACATAAATATTTCTGAATTAAAAAAAAAAAGTCCTTAAAACACTTTTTTCTACTTACTAGTTGGCTCACTCCCATCTACTAGCTTGATCCTATACAGTAAAACCAGTACAATTCTCCCATAAATGAAAATTCTGCCTCCTTTTTGCTATATCCTAAAATAAG
Source organism: Prionailurus bengalensis (assembly GCF_016509475.1). Classification (NCBI taxonomy): domain Eukaryota; kingdom Metazoa; phylum Chordata; class Mammalia; order Carnivora; family Felidae; genus Prionailurus; species Prionailurus bengalensis. Next base: position 182,274,006 of record NC_057344.1, on the reverse strand, counting down.
TATTTATTTTTACTTCTATCATAATTTGGGGATAGAAGAAATTATAAACTGCACTCTTAAATGTTTTGAAAAAGTTAAACAATACTTTTGTTTGAATCATTTAAAATTCATGTTCTAATTGTTTATATTGTTTCATTGAAAATATCACATTCCTAAGCTATCAAATTGCTATTAACCTTTATAAGAATAAATGTCAAAGTTATTAATATTTTCCACAGAGAAGAGATAGGTGTTTACATTTTGAGTGCTTTCTTTAGTTTTCCTTTCTATCTCTACCTTACAACATTCATGCGGCCTTGTTTTTAACCAAATAGTTCGCATGATAAATTAATCACATGGATGTGAAAATGTTAGTAAATAATTTCCTTTCTTGGTCATGGAAATTATTTCCAATTAATTTTAACTAATATTAAAATTAACATGTTTATGCAATTTTGATACACTATTTTTTAATTAAAAATTTTTTTAAATGTTTTTATTCATTTTTTGAGAGATAGACAGACCCTGGTGGGGTGGGGTGGGGGGAGCAGAGAGAGAGGGAATCTGAAGTAGACTTTAGGCTCTGTGTGCCTAATACGGGGTTCAAACTCATGAACCGCGAGATCATGACCTGAGCTGAAGTCGGCCACTTAACCAACTGAGTCACTCAGGCACCCCCTAATTTTTTTTAATGTTTACTTATTTTTGAGAGAGAGAGAGACAGAGTATGAACAGGGGAGGGGCAGAGAGCGGGGGACACAGAATCCGAAGCAGGCTCCAGACTCTGAGTAGTCAGCACAGAGCCTGATGCAGGGCTCTAACTCATGAACTGTGAGATCATGACCAGAGCCAAAGTCAGACACTTACCCGACTGAGACATCCAAGTGCCCCTGATGCACTATTTAAAGCTATTTTACCATGATACATTTCCAGAAGACTGTAAGGTCAAACAGTGAGACCATTTTAAATATCTTGTTGTGCATTTCCAGTTTTCTTTCCTGTTATACTTAATTCATATATATTTCATTGATCCATTTTCTCTATTTCTGGCCTGCACTCTATAATATTCTGGGAAACTGCCATCTTTCAAAACAGTGTATCAAAAGGCTAGAAAATTAGGAAGCTAAATGGAAGAAAAAAGTTGTGTTTTTATCATAACAAAAACAATTAGATGCTTCACAGACATAACTATTTTCTGACCTATTTCTAGCAGAGGTGGTATAACTGTCACTATGAATTTGATCTCTGTTGTCAGATTACCAGACTTAAAATCCCAAGCGTGCAAAGAGCTAGTTATGCAACTTCAGGCAAATTAATTTCTCTTATCTTTTCCTGGCTTCGTCTATTAAAAACAGGAATTGTTAGAGGATGAATTATGTCTTCCTTAAATTCATACGTTGAAATCTTAACTGCCAGTTACAGTAGGTTAGTGTGACCCTATTAGGAGATAAGGTCTTTAAACAGGTAATTAAAGTTGAATGAGGTCATTAGGGTGGGATTCACTCCAATAGAACTGCTTTCCCATGTAAGAGGAGATTAGAAGACAGGCAGAGACAAAAGACACCTGAAGACACAGAAAGAAGCATAGAGGCTTTGGAAAGAAATCAAACTCGCCAACACTACGATCATAGACTTCTAATCCCCAGAACTATAAAGAAATACATTCTGCCGTTAATCTACCCAATCTATGGTACTTTGTTATCGCAGGTCTAGAAAACTAACATAGGGATGATAGTTTATCTTATATTATTGTTATAATGATTCAATAACATACATACGAATTCCACAGAATACGATTTGGCACATTGCAATTCATTTTTCAATGATATTCTTGTGGGTTTAAAAATACAAGCCCAAAGTAGGTAGACAGCAGGTATAAAAGTCCATTTCAGACTATAGATGATTTACGACTATTTTGTTAACTATATAAATAGTACGTATTTCAAAGTCAAGTAAATTCTACTTCCAGTATATTGTTCCATATAAGCAAATTTGTCAAAGATGATAGAAAAAAAAAACACTAAAAATCTTGCCATACGGACAACTATCCTGAATTAGTTTCCTCTTTCCAGAATATTAGTTAGAACTAATATATTCAAAATGTCCTTTGAAAGATCTACCTGCATGATATATCTATAAGTGAGTTGTATGGGGAAACAGGAAATATGGGTTCTTTTCCAAAGTTTATTATCAACTGCCTTTCATTGCTACAGGACCACTGACAACAGTTAATACTAAATAATTTTATTCTCTTCTTGAGTTCTTACGCCATGCTAGACAATGCAACATTCACTTTCAAAGAACGGTCTGACTTAAAGCTCATAACAAGAGGATGAGTTATGAGATACTACTGTTTTCATTTACACATGAGAGAAAAGACTTAAAAAGTTCCAAAAATCTGGTGAAATTCCCACGGGAAGACCTTGAAAGAGTCAGGATTCAAGTCCAGTTGTGCTGAGTCTGAAGATAGTGATTAAGGTGTATTATGAACACATTCACTATTATTAGCGCTTGTTTTTTCTGGACCATCACTGTAAATAGGAAAAATATGAATAATATAATTTAACCAATTTTAATTCTAAATTTTTAAAATTTTTTATTTAGTTTTGAAGGAGAGAAAGAGAGAGACAGAGCATGAGCAGGGGAGGAGCAGAGAGAGAGGGAGACACAGAATTTGGAGCAGGCTCCAGGCTCTAAGCACAGAGCCCGATGCAGGGCTCGAACTCACAAACTGTGAGATCGTGACCTGAGCCGAAGTTGGACACTTAACCAACTGAGCTACCCAGGCACCCCATAACCCTTTTTAACTCTAAATGGCTATGATCCACTGAACTCGGATTCTGATATCTTTAAATTATGCGGGGCTGAAAAATCATTTCTGTTTGAAAAAAACGACTCTCTAGAAATTAAAGAATTAACACCAGACAATGTTGATGATGAATATTTATACATTTATTTACTGAAAAAAATTATTTCCAAAAAATCTACAGCACAATTTATTGTTTATTACTTATCATCAGACACCTTTTTCTTCATATGGGGCACCAGAGTTTGAAAAGTATAGACTGTAATATGATATTGACAAAGACTGATCTTTTGATGATTTAACTCTCCACAATATTTGCACACTTTTCTTGACATAAACAGAAGGACATATTTGTAAGTAACTTTCTTATGATATATTTAACATACATTTAGTTCAAGAGAAAAGTATCAGCAAATTTGACTTTCGCTTTCACAAATTCATTAGCTGAGGTTTTTGAGAAAAATGTGGACAATTAAGTATATATATATTTTTAAAGAGAACTCTTAGACCTTCTGTTTTCTAAAACAAAGAAAAATAAGATTCTTAAATCACAAATCTAGTACTCCTGCATCTCCCAATAAAAATGATTTTTCTATTTCTTACTATTAATCTTTCAACCTACTGTTCAAAACAAAAATTATTCTTCCATCTTGTCATGAATCTGTCAAAGGCACTGCCTTCCAACACAATTGACTTCTCTAATTTATGTTTCTTTCCCTGAATCTCTCAAGCCTGTGTTCCCAATTTATAAAATAAAAAAACTTATTCTGTATTTTTGGGTCTTTGGGTCATAGAAAAATTACATTTTCACTTTGGTTAAAGTTTCTTTCTGTGAAAATATTTGTAACTAAATGAAATATTTATACTGAATATATATACGTATATATAATATACACATATATATTTTTTCTATGCATAGAAAAGTAAAAGTGTTTTCTTTAATAGACTATTTGAACCCATGATCACCTGAAGACACAAAAATGACTTATTCTTAAAGCATATAAATACATTTAAAATCGTAAAATAGGATATGCTTCATGACTTGTTTTATAATCATATTCCCTAAGGGCTATTGCCATTTTATCAAGATATACACATGATCTACATCATCTGTAAAATTTCATCATCAGTTACATTAGTTTTTTTTTTTTTTCTTTTGGGGAAAAACCTGTGGTTGAAGGGAAGAGGGGAGAAACACTGTCTTCTAAATGGATACTAAGTGGCAAACACAGTATCTGGTACAATATATCCATCTGGTCAGTCATTTTTGATTACGTGCATTAAATGAATAAGTATAATTATAAATGTCTATATAAGAATCATATTTGTTTAGTGTATTGTAACACTTTTTAAGTTTTTTTTTTTAAAGTTCCACTTTTTAAAGTGTAATTAGTTTTGGGTGCACAATATCGTGATTCCACACTTCTACACATCACCCAGTGCCCACAGTACTCATCACAAGTGAACTCCTAGTCCCCATCATCTATTTAAGCCATCCCCCCACTCATCTTCCTTCTGGTAACCATCAGTTTGTTCTCTATTGTTAAGAGTCTGTTTCTTATTTGGCTGTCTCTTTTTCCATTTGCTCATTTGTTTTTGTTTCTTAAATTTCACATATGAGTGAAATCATATGGTATTTGTCTTTCTCTGACAAATTTTGCTTAGCACAATACTCTTTAGCTCCATCCATGTGATTGCAAATGGCAAGATTTCATTCTTTTTGATGGCTGAGTAATATTCCATTATATATATATATATAAAATGTATATAAATACATTATATAATGGATACATACATATATGTACATATATATATGTACAAATACATATATATAATATATATAAATATAATGGATACATACATATATGTACATATATATGTATGTACAAATACATATATATATAATATATATAAATACAATATATAATGGAATATATTGGAATATATGGAATATATTGGAATATAATGGAATATATATATATATATATATATATGTATATATATATTTCATCTTCTTTATCCGGTCTTCAGTTGATGGACACTTGGGCTATTTCCATAATTTGGCTATTGTAAATAATTCTGCTATAAACATCAGGGTAAATAATTCTGCTATAAACATCAGGGTAAATAATTCTGCTATAAACATCCTTTTGAATTAGTATTTTTGTATTCATTGGGTAACCTAGGAGTGCAATTGCTGGGCTATAGGGTACTTGTATTTTTAACTTTTCAAGGACACTCCATACTCTTTACTAAAGTGGCTGCACTAGTTTGCAATCCCAGCAACAGTGCAAGAGGCTTCCCCTTTCTCTGCATCCTTGTCAAAGCATGTTGTTTCTTGTGTTGTTAATTTTAGATGTTCTCAAGGGTATGAGGTGATATCGTATTGTGATTTTCATTTGTATTTTTCTGATGATGAGTGATGTTGAGCACCTTTTCATGTGTCTGTTAGCCATCTAGATGCCTTCCTTTGTAAAATGTCTATTCATGTCTTCTGCTCATTTCTTAACTAGATTATTTCTTTTTGGGTGTTGAGTCTGATAAGTTCTTTAATAGATTTTGGATACTAACCCTTTATCAGATATGTAACCTGCAAATATCCTCCCATTTGTTGATCATTTCCTTCACTGTGCAGAAGGACGAGGCCCCAATAGTTCATTTTTGCTTTTGTTTCCCTTGCCTCCAGAGATGTGTCTAATAAGAAGTTACTATGGCTGATGTCAAAGAGGTTGCTATCTGTGTTCTCCTTTAGGGTTTTGATGGTTTTCTGTCTCATGTTTAATAAGCCTTTAATCCATTTTGAATTTATTTACTTTTGTGTATGGTGTAAGAAAGTGATCCATTTCCATTCTTTTGCCTGTTGCTGTCGAGGTTTCTCAACACACTTTGTTGAAGAGACTGTCTTTGTCCTTCTTCCGCTGGATATTCTTTCTTGCCTTGTCAAAGACGAGTTGGTTCATTTCTGGGTTTTCTATTATGTTCCATTTTGTGCCAGTGCCATGCTGTTTTGACTCAAAACTTGAAGTCTGGAATTGTGATGCCTCCAGCTTTGCTTTTCTTTTTCAAGGCGGTTTTAGTAATTTGGGGGTCTTTTGTGTTCTATATAAATTCAGGATTATTTGTTCTAGCTCTGTGAAAAATGCTGTTGATATTTTGATGCATTAAATGTGTAGATTGCTTCAGGTAGTATAGACATTTTCACAGTATTTGTTCTTCCAATCTCTTATGATACAATTTGAATCAATCATGTAACAAACTTTTAATTGTATAACCACTGGCAGCTGTTATGTTAAAACAATATAAACGCCTGAGAAAAAAGCTAGATTGGTCATGACTTACAGAGTATGTCTCATCAGAGTTGGCAGTAGAAATATTTGCTTTGTTCAACAGCATCATAACCTCCTTACCCTCAAAAGTGACAAGTGGTGGACTCATTGTTATACTGAAAGAGAATTGTTCTCATATGAACAATGTGACTTTCCTATATATTTCTATGTAATGGAAAATGAAAGAGACAAAGAGAAATCATTGCTTCACTCAAAACTCTCCTAAGACTAGTGACAAATAATTCTCCTATTAAGACTTATCTTGTAGAAGTACCTTTGGGCATGTCCATTGATGTTTTGTAAACTTAGTACAACATAGAATATTTACATGTATTTGTTTGTTAATCTTTTTCAAGGCCAGACCTTATATCAAAGAGAGAGGAAGAGAGTGAGACAAGAAAAAAAATTGTAATTTATTCTTGATGGGCCAATTATTCATTGTCAGAGACTATGGAAATATAATCATTAGGTACAATAGCTTCTATCAAATTTTGAAGAGTTGTGTCTAAAAGTAACTTAATTCAGATATTGTTGATACCAAGATATAGAAATTAAATAAACAATCTATATATTGTAAGGCATATTCAATTATATTACTTTAAATTAATCATAGCTGTATCAGCATTAAAACAATCATCTAAGAGAGTGGCCAAAAGTGGCGAAATATCTTGGAGAAAGTTTGTTAACAGTAAATGTTAAAACTAAGGTTAAATTATCAGGTTTATGATTCCAAAATATTACATATTCCATTGATAACTTTCAGTGTATATAAAAAAGAGATTTCCTTTTCAGCCTGGAGTGATTCAAGGGAAGCCTACAGAGGTTTCAGTTGTATACAGAAAGTAACCTAGAAGTCAGGTTCTCTTCAACACTGGTATGGTGAAATAAATTTTAGGAAAATTTCAATATCACACATCTATAAAAAAGACCCACTTGTATCTCAAAGATAATTAATTACTGGTGATAATTTGATACATTAATATTGTCCTCCTTTTTTTCTAGTTAATATTATATTGTATTTCTCCTAACATTAAGTGTTCTCACAAGCAATTTTAACAGCTGCAAATACATTACAGTTGGTCCTTAAACAATGCAGGGGTTAGGGGTGCTGACCTCCCATGCAGTCAAAATTCCACATATAAATTTTGACTCTCCAAAAACTTAACTACGAATAGCCTACTTTTGGGTAGAAGCCTTACCAATAACATAGATTATTAACACATATTTTGTATGTTATAGGTATTATATTTGTATTCTTACAGAAAGTAAGCTGGAGAAAACAAAATGTTATTAAGAAAATCATAACAAAAAAGAAACACATTTACAGCACTATACATATTTATTTTAAAAAATCTGCATGCAACTGTCCCTGCTCAGTTCAAACTTAGGTTGTTTAAGGCTCAACTGTATATGAAAAATCATATAAAAATGAAAACTTAAGCATTATAACTCACATATTTAAATGTAATGGATACTTTTTTTAGAGGAAGCATATTTTTATTTTAGACAATTGAATGACTTCTTCATTGGCTTCATTAGCAAAATATAGAAAAATACCTGTTTAATGTTTTGCAACTTAACAGATAGATTTTAGATTTGTATGTTTGTAGTTTATTTAATTAAATGTTATAAAGCTGCATACTAATTGAAGCATTTTATTTATATACCTTATTTCATTTTTGGAGTCATGGTGACCAACTTATAGTGCATTAATAAAATTGATAGTTTTTTTTTTACAAAAAAAGACATTACTACTTTATATGAGCTAGCCACATTATTTAATTATTTTTATTGGAATTTTTAGTTGAGATAAAATGCCATAAAACTTTATGAATGAAAATCCAGTAGCAAGGATTCACAACTCAAGATATAAGTATTAAATATACTAACAAACCATTCAGTACCTCTAGAAGTTATAGCAAAATATTACGATCATAAATGGAAATACATAACCAAGCTAACATGAAAACTGGTGGGATTTTTCAGCATAGTAAAAAGAGGTTAAACAGAAAGCATAGACTATGGTGGGGAGAATGATCCAAAAGTTACCAGTAAAACAATAAATGCAAATGGATGAAGTTCTGATAAAAGTTTTAAAACTGAGTGAGCAATTCAGTTACATGCTGCTTACAGAAGAAATATCTAAAACACAGGGAACATAAGGCTTTAAAAAATAGTTATAAGGCTCTACCCAGCAAAGTCAAAATAATTAAAAATAAGTACAGGTGTACTGATATCAGTAAATCTGTCTGTGAGAAAAAAAATAGGGCAAAAGAATGGCCCCTCAATAATAACAAAATACTAAACTTTCACCAAAAAGAAAAAAAATAGCTCCTAACTGAAAGTATGGAAATTAATAATTAACATAATTTCAAAGAGAAATTGTCAAAATTTACCGTAACAAAGTGAAGTTTTCACAAAACATCATCCTCTGTAGGTGACTCATAGCGTGCATGTTTGATGGAAGTGGTCATGATTAAATAATTTAATCTATTTATTTACTGAATTGCAAAACTTTGGTATAGGAGTTAATAAAAGCCATTAAGAAATCTAGTCATAAAAAAATAATAGTAAGAATAGAACCAAGCAGAAGACAACAAGCTGAATGTAGTGAATACTTATTGAATTTATTGAACTTTACATCCAAAAGGGCCAAAATACACACAATTTTTTTCATAAGATTTTATTTTTACGTAATCTCTATACTTTTATCAAATACTAACCTGAATGCTCTGAAGAGATTTTGCAGATGTAAGGTCCTAAATCAATTGGCTTTGATATGATGGGGATTATGTGGGTGGATATAACCTAATCACGTGTATTCTTTAAAAGCACTGTGAAACAGGGGGTCCTGGGTGGCTCAGTTGGTAAAGCGTCTGACTTCAGCTCAGGTCATGATCTCGAGGTTCATGAGTTCAAGCCCCACATTGGGCTCTGTGCTGACAGCTCAGAGCCTGGAACCTGCTTAGGATTCTGTCTCCCTCTCTCTCTGCCCCTCCTCTGCTCATGTTCTCTCTCAGTCTCAAAAATAAACAAAACATTAAAAAAAATTTTTAAAAAGCACTGTAAATCAGAGATTTGAAGCACTAGAAGGATTCTAAGCAGGACTTTTGGCTCCAAAATGAGGAAAACACATGGTAAGAAATGCAGGAAGCTTCTAGAAATTGAGGGCTGCCCCCAAATTGAAAAACCAGCAAAGAAATAGGGACCTCAGTTATCCAACCCAATAAACTATATTCAGCTAACAACCGGAATGAATTTGGAAATGCTTCTGCCCCAGATCCTCAAGATAAAACTCCAGCCTCCTCAAAATCTTGATTTTAGTATCATGTCTTGGGCAGAGAATCCAGTTGAATCAGTCCAGACATATGACCTATCAAACTACAACATAATAAATGGCATTCTTTCAAGCTACTGAATTTATGGTAATTTGTCAGGCATCAATAGAGAACTAATATAGTACCAAACCAAATAAAAATATTTAGAAATGTAAAAGTATCACTTATGAATCTATATGCAGAAGTCTCAATAAACCAATAACAAAGTTAATTCGGCAGTTAAAAAAGGGTTATGACCCAAGGGTTTAATTAAAGAATATGAGGATAATAATGAAACTAAATTCACTTCGGGAATGATTCCTATGTGTAGGGAAAGAAAAATGAATTCAAGGGAAGGAAGGAAATTATGTGTTATTTAGGATCTTGACACATATATTCCATAATCTCTGTTTTAGGACATTTACTTTGAAAACCAGTTTGTTGAGTGAAGTTGACTTCAAAAACAGAATGAAGTGGTGATAAAAACAATTTACAGTTTGACTGTTGGTTTTAATATAATCTGGCCCTTCCAAATCACTTCACTTCTCATTTCATCCCTCCAAGAAGACGACGTTTCCTTTCTACACTCTAAACATAGCCACCTTACTTCTAGTCTGTTCCATGCTGCGTAATATATTTCACATGTTCTTAAACGACAAGTATTTTTTTTTAGTTATAATGATGCTCCTCCATCACGAATCAAGATCATTTAGTACATATTTTTGTTGTTATTTCACAGTATGCTGTTTTTCCTCCCACGACTGCGTTTCTAAAATCTTCCCATTGACTTGGCACTGTTATTTTCCTCGCTACTAGATCAAAAGCTCTTTGAAGAGAAACTACGCCTTTTTTGCTTCCATTCTGCTACAATTTGCAGAGCATACAGTTCACAAGTAATGCTCATGATGTTTATTGATAGAAATAAATAATTGTAATTGTTTCTTGGAACAGTAATAAAAATTAAACACGTAAACATACATCAGTGCCTAGGAAAGAGAGCCTTCAACGTTCATTTATTTTTGGGACAGAGAGAGACAGAGCATGAACGGGGGAGGGGCAGAGAGAGAGGGAGACACAGAATCGGAAACAGGCTCCAGGCTCTGAGCCATCAGCCCAGAGCCTGACGCGGGGCTCGAACTCACGGACTGCGAGATCGTGACCTGGCTGAAGTCGGACGCTTAACCGACTGCGCCACCCAGGCGCCCCAGGAAAGAGAGCCTTCAATTTATGGCTATTGTTATTATAGTTTATATTGGTTACTGTTCTCCTAAAATTTGCACTTCTCTTTATTTTCATAGCATGACAGATGTACTCTGTGTGGATACTGAGAAGGGAAGCATACACAGAAATTACTGAAAGACCTATTTTTCTTGGTGGATGTTGCAGAACTAAGATTGGATTTTAGTCCCTTCTTGTCCATTTTACTCGTTCTTTTGTGCGGAAGACAGCAAGCAGGTCTGGTAACTCCCACAGGTGGTAGGATAATATCTCACAGAGGAAATGATTTTATTTTTACAAGACTCTATAATTGAGACATGACATGTCTCCTGAGATGCGACATGGCCATCTAGGCAACCTTGCGATGCCCAAAGCATTTCCTAATCTAGCTGACATCTTGGTACACCTGTAAACCATTCCCAAAATATAAATTCTGCCAGATTGTGAAGCTCTAATTCAAGCTTGCCAAATAAAAGTGGTTCCTCTGTTGTGTAGAAATTTTTAAATGCCTGAGGCTAAAGCCATAAATACATCACTTTCCTTATTGACTAGCTTGATGGAGATTTCTACAAATGTATGTTGGTTTTAAAAGAACTTGCGGGATTCCTCTTTATCACAGTATTCCTTATTGCTTTGATTTTTATCATAAATGGTTAAGACAGAATATTTTGCATCCCAGTTAAGAAAAACTCCTAAAAGCAAATGCAGGAGAGTACAAATTATGCATTATATGCATCTCAAAATGGAAAATCATTTGTTTAAATAAAGTCAAACTAGGATCACTAATTGGTGCATCTTTACCCCCTAAAGCTGTGTGAAATGACTGCTGTGCATGTATATAATAATTAAAATGTGTTGACAACAATTTAGTTGGTATCCACTGAAATTGTTGAGCACTATTCAAAATAGAAATGAAAATGAAATCAGTCAGACATAGTATTATATGTCATTATAATTTTCAGTATCTGGATAAAAAGCAATTGCTAATATATGTGTATTTTCATCCTCAGAATTAACAAGGGTATGGATGATGGCTTCTTGTGGTTTCTTTTTTCAGCTTTTTCTTTTTTAATAGATGAATGGCATGCTGAGGTAACTCAGCATTTCTGCGGTCTTTTGTGCCAAACTGATAATACTATGGATATTCAGGTTGACTGGAATATAGCTCTTCTCATGTCTAATCATGCCATTTGCTTCTTGAGTCATATTCTAAGTACTAGACAAGCATGTGGTTAGAGAAAAAAGCCCTTTGCAAAAAGCATATGTGTGTGTGCCTAATCTTCTAATTTTCCATTTTTCTTGTCATTTGGGGGAAAATATTATTTTTTCCAAAAAACACAAAAAACAAAAACAAAACAAAACAAAACCAAAAACCTGGGTGAGAATCAGTACAACTCCCAGCCAACATGCAACTTTAGTCTGTGTCTGAAGTTTTACTTTGGCTCATAAAGTACTTAAATCTAAACTTAGATACAAACCAGAGAACTATAAAAATAGTTGGAGATTTAATATTTGAAATACTTACCATACCCTTAGTGCTATGCATACAATTAGTGCTACTAAATATTTGCTAAATGAGTACATTATTAAGTTCTTCCTTCACCTTAATATGGGAAACCCTGAGAGATTCATATGTGCTTAGTGCTATAAATTTGGTATACATTAAATGGAAAAAAATGTGTTATGAAAGAAACAAAATAAAGTATGTGTCAATCATGTAGTTTGCATTGTTCAATTGAGCAAATAGTTCAGGACTCATGTGTATGTGTGCCTGTTTGTGTGTGTATGTGTGTGTGTGTGTGTGCGTGTGTGTGTGTATGTGTGTGTGTATGTTGTGCTGCAGTATGTGCTCAAGAGAGCAAATAGAATGAGGCATTCATTGCTTTTGTGAAATTGACTCTTTAGTGGAGCAAATAGATAAATTCACCAATAATTGCAATGTTATATGAGTCTTGAGGAGTTATATACAGCAACACAGGGAGATGGAAAGAGCAAACGTAAATGTAACCTGAGGATTCAGATAAGGCATTCTGGAAGAGTTGGTCCAAACCCTGAATAGTGAAGGATGGCATGAAAATTGGGTACAAATACTTTAAGCTAAGAAAAGAGTAGAAGCAAGATCTTAGCATTAACAATGATGGAGCTAATGACCATAATAAATTATAATTAGCAGTACATAAACCTAATTGAGAACTTATTATATTAGGATTCTTTATGCCTTATTACATTGTTAATCTTCACAGTATAGTTATGTGGTAGGGTCCCCTCCTTAAGGAAAAAACAAAACAAAACAAAAAGCAAAATAAAACAAAACAAAAAAAACCTCAAGGCAACCTGGCTACATGTGTATGCGATAACCCTCATGACCTCGTAGCATGAAACCACTTATTCAGACTGCATGTTTGTGTGTTGCCATACATGGAAAATAAAGAAGTAAAAAATATGTAAAAAAAAAAAAAACAAACACACCATGTGGCGCTCAGGGCTCAGTTCTTTGGGAACGAACACAACTGAGCCAGTGCTGTCACAAATAAAGTTGCTTCCTGGAAAGAAAAGCCTTGGTGTCATGACTCTCTGTCCGAAAATCCTGCTCAGTTACTGTTATAATCATCTCCATTTTGCCATATGGGAAGACTGAAACAAAGAAGGGCTCACCAACTGCACAAAAATACACAGATAATAAGTTGCGAAGCCAGGATTTGAATTAAAAAACTCTTGGAATACTATAGTTTATGAGGTAAACATTAAGCAATTATATACTACCACTGTTCTGGAAATGCATCTTTGTAAATATTATTTTTACTATGGTAAAAAATATAAAATAAAATTGACCATTCTAGCCATTTTAATGTGTACAATTGAATGGAATTTCATATATTCACAACGTTGTACAACCATCACCACTGTTTCAGAACATTTCGTCATCCCCAAAAGAAACTCTATATCCATTAAGCAGTCATTTGCATATCCCCTTTATCTTTGCCTATGCTTTGGACCATATATATTTATATATTCGTATATATTTTTTAAGTTTATTTATTTGTTTTGAGAGAGAGAGAGAGAGCATGCAAGTAGGGGAAGGACAGAGAGAGAGGGAGAGAGAGAATCCCAAGCAGGCTCCACACTGGCAGAGCCCAACACGGGGATCAAACCCACAAACTGTGAAATCATGACCTGAGCTGAAACCGAGACTTGGTTGCTTAACCACTCAGTTAAGCAACCCTATATATTCATATTTTTGGTTCACTTTCCAATGAGTTGTTTGGCTCGTTATTACTGAGACAGATGTGTTGCAACAAATTTATCAAGTTTTCTTTGTCTGCAGTGCCTTTGTTTCTTTCTCGACATTGGCAATATTGGATTTTTATGCAAATCTAGATAAAAGTTATTTCAAGTTAATACTTTGAGACATTATTCCTTTGATATTCACTAACAGTATCGATGGAAGTGCCCAGACCTATGTTTGTTCCTTTTGAAGATCACATGTATGTGTTTGCTAATTTACTTAAGATCTTTTCTTTGTTGCCAGTATTTTGTAGTTATGTTATGATGACTCCAGGTGTGGAATTATCTTCATTTGTCCTGCGTAAGATTCATATAGTTTCCAGAATCTGAACAGTTTTACTTAAATCAATTCTGAAATGCCCTTATCCAGTGTATCTTTATATCCAGCTTCTTTATCACAGTAGATAAGGCTAAAATCTCTCATTTTACTCCCCAATCTCTCAAATTCCCTCCTATTTTTCTACATCCATTTGTCCGTAGTGAATTCTGAGCAATTCTATCCATATCTCTGTTCCATTTCATTCCTTCTTCTCGCTGTGTCTGTTCTAGCTGCCTCATCTGAGGTGCTGTTTTTCCATTCCAAAATTTTCATTTTGTTATTTTTCAAATCAGATTCAGCATTTTGATAACCTCTTTTCTTTCATCTACTTGAACATCCACTTTTATTATTATGCAGATCATTCACACTTTTTAGCACTCTACATCTCATTCTGATTGTGTATATTCTGTTAACTCTTATATGGAATAGCTTGTTCTTTTGCTTTTTATATTTTATTTTTTTTAATTTTCTTAGAGATAGCCCATGCCTTTTGTACTTTGTTCCTCAGGAAACGTTGATGGGATATGATTAACATCTGTTGCTATAATGAGGGCCATGTTCATTTTACAAGGCATCTGGAGTATTGACAATACTCAGAAGTTCTATACAAATTTTGTGATTTAGGTTTTAGGTTCTGTAGGTAATATGTTCTTGGTCTCAAATCTGCTTCAGGTCAGACTAAAGATTTCATCAAGGAAAACTTTCTGTACCCTGCCTCCTCATTGTCAAGTTTAATTATTGTCTTCTTTTATTGGGGAGTGTTTTCTCCCAGTTAGGTATTTTATTGAGAACTCATATTTTGGACTCATGGCCTTATATTGAAAGGCTCTTGGTCTGGTTTTTACCTTGTCATTCCTAGGATTTTTTTTTGTTTTGTTTTGTTTTGTTTTTCCTTGCACTTGTTGGATTAAAACCCATAACTAAAACCTCCTATAATTTGCATGTTTCTTCAGAGCAAGGGTAGCTTTTTTGTGAGCTTTTCTCTTTGAATTTTTGGTTTCTTCCAGATAACTATTTTTTTTATTTAAACTTCTTTAAATATTTTAAAACTTTCTGGCTAAGTTATACACTTAAAGATTTAAAAAAAAATCCAGTATTTTGAGGTAGGTTTTGGAAAAGTCAGTGTGTTATATTGCCCGAAATAAAAGTTCTGTCATATTTCTTCATTTTAATTAGCATTTGAGGGATAAAATTAAAAAAAAAATGGGGGAAGAGTTAATAACAATCTTGCTGTAAGATCTTAACAGGCATTCAATATCTCAGATTTCAATTTTTTTCTGGGTAACATTAATGGTATTGATTTATTGTACAATCAGCAAATGTATATAATCATATAGATTTGAAATAAGTTCATAGGAATAAAGACTATATGATATGCCTTTTCAATTATTTAAAAGGACTAATTTCCAGATCATCTCCAGATGTTTTCCCTGACCACAGTCCCTAGGGGATTTGTCCATCCCTGTCTTTGCCTGAGAGTACAAGACTGTTCCTATTCTCTGCTACTCTCTGTTTCATTGGCTCCTGCCCAGATTCTCCTTCTTTACCACCGCTTTCCATTTATGACTCATTCAGGTTTATCCTTTTTAATTTGGCTGCTCCCCAAGTAATTGCGTTTTGGAGTACATACTTCTCTGCCTGCTCAAAAATTCTTTAAAAAAAAATGCTTTACTTCCTCACCTTAGCTCTGACTTGATAGAAAACTCAATTTTCCTAGTTCCCCCAAAATGCAAGTCACTCTGACTCTTTAGGGTATAAAGTATTCAAATTATGTATTTATTTAATAGGGTTAATTGGGATGAGAAGCAATTGTGGTGAGCACTCTAGTTTATTATTTGACTCATGTTGAACCAGCGGGGTGTGACTCCCTCCTCTTGCATTAACTAATTAACTGTGTAACCTTGGACAAGTTAGTTTCTGCATCTGAAAAATGAGAATAAGAGTAATACTTCAATGATAAGATTGTGTTGATATTTAATGAGAAGAAAGTTAGGGTTTATAGGTGCTTTACATCTATAACTATATATTTAAACATGCACACATATACACACATATATGTAAGAAAACATGAATTTACTATGTATAAATAATATTGGAAATATGGTTCTGAAAATATATTATTTATAGAAATATATATTTTGCAAAATATATAATAGTATATAGACAAATATAGGTATAGTATGGGTTATATTAAAACTACCATTTAGGGGTTCCTGGGTGGCTCAGTCAGCTAAGCATCTGAATTTGGCTCAGGTCATGATCTCACGGTTTGTGAGTTCAAGACCTGCGTTGGGCTCTGTGCTGACAGCTCAGAGCCTGGAGCCTGCTTCAGATTCTGTGTCTCCCTCTCTCCCCTGCTTGCCCTCTGTTTGTCTCTCAAAAATAAACATTAAAAAAAACTTTATAAAAATGTTATTTTAGATAGTAGAGAAGGAAAGCAAAATAAAGATATTTACATGAATTTTTAAAATTTGTTTAGATCATCCAATAATAATTTAACCTGCCTGTAATACTGCAATATATATATTCATATTCTTGCTCCTTTCTCTTCACCAAAATCTTTATTCCAGTTCAGTAAAGCCACTACAGTAACTCTGATTCCCACCAATATCTACCAAAATAACGTGTGTATTAATTGCATTTTATTATTTGATCTTCCATGAATTTGACTATAAGTCTCCTAAGGGAAATAGCAACAGAATTACTGTGCATCTGCCTCAGTATCTGGAACATAGTAGACATTTAATAATTATTTGCATGGAAACTATTTTATCTTTACTCCTCAAACCCAAGTGTCTCAAAAGAAATGATCTTGCCATAATGTAAATTAGATAACTAGTGGACAGAGCCCATTATTGTAGTGAACAAACAAACAAATAAACAAACAATTAAAAATATCTTCTCCCAAAGAGGATCTCTTTTGCATTGTCGGTGGGAATGCAACCTGGTGCAGTCATTCTGGAAAACAGTATGGAGGTTCCTCAAAAAATTAAAAAGAGAACTACCCTACAACCCAGCAATTGCACTACTAGGCATTTATTCAAGTGATAAAGGTGTGCTGTTTCGAAGGGACACATGCACCCCCATGTTTATAGCAGCACTATCAACAATAGCCAAAGTATGGAAAGAGCCCAAATGTCCATCGATGGATGAATGGATAAAGATGATGTGGTATATATATACAATGGAGTATTACTTGGCAATCAAAAAGAATGAAATCTTGCCATTTGCAACTATGTGGATGGAACTGGAGGGTATTATGCTAAGTGAAATTAGTGAGAGAAAGACAAAAATCATATGACTTCACTCATATGAGGACTTTACGAGACAAAACAGTTGAACATAAGGGAAGGGAAACAAAAATAATATAAAACCAGGGAGGAGACAAAACAGAAGAGACTCATAAATATGGAGAACAAACAGAAGGTTGCTGGAGGGGTTGTGGAGGGGTGATGGGCTAAATGGGTAAGGGGCACTAAGGGATCTACTCCTGAAATCATTGTTGCACTATATGCTAATTTGGATGTAAGTTTAAAGAAATAAAAAATACAATAAAATAAAAATAAAAGATGAAAAAAATATTTTCAACAAGAACACTCTTTAAAGCTATTAAGCATCTTTAAGAAAAGCCTGTTAAACAATATTAACAAACACATTTGGCTTTTATATAAAGTCGCTTCATTACGTATATTGTCAAGTTTTATCCGGTATTTTTGTTTCTTCATTTGCCTCATGTAAGCAATAATACTTATCTCTTAAAATATCCTAACTGTTAAATAAAATATTATGGAATGTCAAAACAAAATCTTCTCCCTAAGAGATTAATTTTCAATATTCTATCATTGTAACACTCAAAGCAAAAGAGAAGCGTGTTATTTCCTCAATTATTTAAAGGAGAACGAAGGGCAGAAAGAGAAATTATTACACAAATAAATTTTTCTAAGCTCTTTTCTAACACTAAGTTCCCCAGAAAATAGGAATTAAAGCACAGGAAAGAAATGAGAAATCATGGTCATACAACAGCTGTCCCCACATCTTTCCTACACCAGCCCCCTTTCTTGAACATCTTTCAGGGTAAAGAGAAGTTTTATTTCTGGAGACAAGGCATCAGTAAGTCTCTAGAATCAAGAAAATTAGGCAACACAGACAGGCACTGTGCTGGAAATAAGTTTTTACTAGAAGTTTGCATATTGAACTTTGAGATAACCATTTCACTTCCCCTAGCTCAGCGGAGAATTCATTTTTCCAGGTGTATAACATCACTCACTCACAGATTCTGAGGCGAGGTCACAGAGACAAAGGCTCCCACAGGTTACTAAGTGGGATATACTAATGGGCACAAAATTGAAAGATCACTCACTGCCTGATTACCTTCCATCAATGCATCTCCAGTTTCAGTTTACGTCAGAACCACCTCTAGGGTTTATTGCAGCATACATTGCCAGGCACGTAAAGGATCTAGGCGATATGGACACAATTAAGAGGAAAAATGGCAAATGAATAACCAACTCTAGAAAGAAAATAAAACCTATAGGTAACAAGTGATACAATAGATGTCTTGTTCAGTATTTTCATGTAGAGTAATTAAGCATTGCATGTTTTCTTAAAATGCAATACGTTTAAAAAAATTGTTTTAATGTTTATTTTTCAGAGAGAGAGACACAGAGCGTGAGCAGGGGAGGGGCAGAGAGGGAGACATAGAATCTGAAGCAGGCTCCGGGCTCCAAGGTGTCAGCACAGAGCCCGACGCGAGGCTCTAACTCTGGAACCGCAAGACCATGACCTGAGCCAAAGTGGGGCACTTAACCGACTGAGCCACCCAGGCACCCCAGTGTTTACTTAATTTTGAAAAAGAGAGAGACAGATCATGAGCAGGGGAGGGGCAGAGAGACACACACACACACGGAATCCAAAGCAGGCTCCAGGCTCTGAGCTTGTCAGCACAGAGTCTGATGCGGGTCTCGAACTTGTGAACTGAGAGATCATGACCTGAGATGAAGTCAGATGCTTAACCAACTGAGCCACCCAGGAGCCCCAAAATTGCAATAAGTTTTGATGAAATACCAAGATGGTTGAGGAAAAAGAAAACTTAAAACCTTATTTTCCATAGAAGAAAACAAATCATAGAATCTAAAATTAACAAGATAGCATATACACCGTGTTATTTAACAACATGCATTTTAAAAACCATAAGGAGAAATGAGAAATGGTTAAGTAAGAAGGTTGTTGGATTACTAGGAATGCGATGGTGAGAGATGAAGGACACCCTGTGAATTTGGATATATTCTTTACATTTCTGCTTGGTTTATAACTATGTATATACATGTTTTTTACTAAAATAATGCCAATTTTAATATCCATAATTTAAGTACAGTCTTTGATATTTAATTAACATCCATGATCAGCTATATTATTTTCTTTACGTAAACTTTAATACTCTAGTATTAATTTAAAGTAATACATATAATGTAGTAAAGTTTCAGACTTAGAATAGTGCTCTTTGTAATTTGAGTAGCATACATGAATTTCAATGAATTCTTTATGAAAGTTGTTTTGCCATTTTTCATATTGCTGAAAGTGTGAAAACTTTAAAGGTCATTGTATAAATATTCTTCAATTACTTTTTAAAATTACATCATATAGTGAAACATATACTTTTAAAAGATTACAGAACAAATACTTTCATCTTTACTTGCTAATTAGTTTAGTATTCAAAAGCATATACCTTTAATTTTAATCCTGATGCTCTAATTTAGCGCAGAAAATTGTATCACATTTCTGTGTTATATTTTCTATTTCCTATGTCACAAATATGCCACACCCTTCTCCTTAATATTCTTTTTGGCGGATCAAATCCTTCAGTAGCATTTATGGAATAAATGAGTGGGAAGTGAAGTTTTGAGATTTTATATGCCTTATAATATCTCTATTTCACTCCCTAACATAAATGCTATTTTGGAGAAAATAAAAATACTTTCTAAATCTTTTACTGGAAATCAATATTTAAGAATTTTCAAGACCCTTGTGTTAATGTCTTCTAACTCCCATTGGTGTTTTTGAGATGACCTGTGCCATTTTGTTTCCTGATGTCTCCCTCTCCTTCTCCTGAGTATATTATCTGTCCTCTCTCTCTTTCACTCATTTCTTATGTATATGCATACATATACATGTGTGTTTGATGATATCATAACCACTATTATTAAATTTCATGTGTGTTTTTTTAAGTGTGTGAAGGTTTTCTCTTTACTTATACATACTATTTGATTTGGGGGGAAGGAGGCTCAAGACGAATTCATACCAAATCAATCCTTATGTGTCTTAGGTGTGTATATCCTTTCCTAATAAAAAAGAAACTGCTTCTTTCAACTAATATTTATTTGACAGTTACTATCTATCTTGTGAATATAAACTGCAACTAATGTACATATAAAAACCATGTACATTTAGTAGGAAAAATAAATATTTTTGACACAATTATAACTCAATGTAAAACTTACATAAGAATGTTCTAACTGGATTTTATGAAAGCAAGCAAGCATTTAAGGAAGCAAGCAAGAAAGATTGCTTTTCTGTCAAACATGTCAACCATTCAAAACATTAGTACCATAAAATTTGGATCACCGTATCATATTGAGCTGCTTTTTCATAAAGCCTATTCCTAGTTTATGATTTTAATCTACACAGCAGATAAAGTAACCATTCATTACTGTGATGGTTAATTTTATGTGCCAATTTTACTGGCCCATAAGGTCCTAGATATTTGGTCCAATACTATTCTGGGTGTGTCCGGGAGGGTGTTTTTGGATGAGATTAACATTTAAATTGATAGATTTAGGAAAGTAGATTGTCCCCCTCACTGTGAGTGGGCCTCATCCAATTAAATTAAGATGTGAACAGAACAAAATGTCTGATTTCCCCCCCAATGAAAGAAATCCCTCTTGCTTGACTGCCTTGAACTAAGATATCATCAGCTTTTTTCTGCCTTCAGACTGGGACTGAAACATCAATTTCTCCTAGGTCTGAGCCTGCTGGTGTTTGGATGGGATCATACTCTGCACTGGAGATATAAATACAAATAAGACATAGTTGTTTATTTTGAGCAGCTTATGGTAAAATAAGCAAATGCAGACTTATAAACAATTAGAAATATGTTCATTGTTAGTAAAGGATAATAATGAAGGATACCAGAATTTAAAAAACAAACAAACAAACAAAAAAAAACAAGGAATGTTTCATTAAGTTGTGTTGTGTGTTTTAGAATCTAAGTGTGGATCTAGTTGATTATATTCTGTATGTGACTAAAAAGGTATTTTTGTCGGAGAACTTCTCTAGAATTAGAAAAACTAGGGCAATAGTTCTAAAACCAAAGATTTGATTATGGCAGAGAGGTTATGTTAAGGAAAGGGAAATATTAAAGGAAATAAAGATACACTAAACTAAAAAAAAAAATTCCACCGTTTCTGTGTGAGTGATTTTTGTGAAAATGTATCTGGTGTCTTTTTTTCTTCCTCAGTTCTTTTCAACTTTTCTGCTATAAAATATTCTTTTCCACTCTTCAATCTGTGTGTTTTTCTTTTTTGTTAGAGAAGAGGTTTGGGAAATACTTGCCATGGCTAAGAATGTGCTGTAGGCACAGTTTCTGCTTACACAAGTTTGAAACTACTTCAGGATTCTCTTATGATTCCATGAAATGTAAGTCCGCTGGCTGGACTTACAATCATTGATCTGTAAGGCCTTTTTCAGTCCAGTTACATATGATGCCAGGCCGATGTCAGTTAGTAGAAGCTTCCCTTGAGTGCTCTTCAAATCACATTAAATCACAAATCACTTCGAGTACTTTTAAAATCACAGCATCAAGAAAATGAAAGAGAGGAATTTGAAGATGTTGAAAGGGTTAAGAACAAGTTTCCCCAGAATGTGCCACACTAGTGTACTATTTTGAGCTGAAGACAATTAAAGCTTTTCCCTTTCTCCTCAACTTCTTCTAAGATTTAGATAGAGGGACAGGTCCAGGAATAGAGCTATCACCAGAGACAAACACAAAGAGGGTAGGTGTGGTAAACTGGGGGAGGTCAGTAGGGTTTGTTTGTTCAAAGTCCTCTCTGTTTCCCATTGTCTTTTCCTTGCATGACAAACATTTGTTTACCAAATATTTGCTTTTCCCAACTTTCTGTGAACCATCTTCCTTCCCTTGGAAGCCCAAGACCCCCACCCTCATATTCTTAGCTCAGGAGAGTATATAAATCACAATTGTCTGACTGTTGAGGGGGGACATCTTATTGTCTTTTGGGGCTTCATACATATATAATTCCATTTATTTTTCTCCTATTAATCTCCCTTATGACAATCTAATTAACAGACTAGTCAAAAGAGCCTAGAAGGGTAGAGGAAAATTTTTTCTTCCCTATGATGTAAATAAAAATTATTTCAAATGTACATCTGTCTGACATTTACTTTAGAGAAAAGTATATGTGAATCAAAGAAAGCAAAATGTATATAAATAAAACATATTTGATAACACATGGTATACACGTTTTTAAGTAATACATATTATGTTCAAAACAGTACTCTCAAATATGCATTTTTCATAAGTGTGTATGGAAAACTCCATTTTTCTGTCTTTAAAATCATATAAGTTGTTTTTGGCAAGACTTGGATGTCAACGGAAATGGGATTGACCTAATTCAGTAAAGATAGTTATTTCTCTCATCTTCAGATAAATATGTAAGAAAACCTACTTTACATTAATGTCATTATGATAGAAGCCAAATTTGAGTTTTACTATAAGGCTTACATATTTTTCAGGCCATGATCAGTCATATGTATATATAAATGTATTTAATACTGTAAGTACTCTTGAAAAACTACAGCATATAAAAGTAATCAAGATGATATCTTTTAAATTATAATTTAAATTTTTAAATTGCATTAATATATAGTAGAATAAGACATGAATTGGGTTTTAGATTGTATTTTAACAGGCACTGAATAAAAATAAATCTATATTATTCTTTTGTAAGTGAGTTAAGCTTAAAATAATGTAAATACAGTATTGGTCAAAAACTTCCTTTGTTCCATTGGGATTTTGACATAGTAAACAAGTGCTTGGAAGTCTAATTGTCTATGAAAATATTAAAAACAATATAAAAGAAGCAAAATCTAATAAGAGTTGTTTAAAAGTGTTACTAGAAAGTGTGTGAGCTGTTATTTTATTTTCTAGAAACTTAGAAACTTTTCCAAAGTCAATATTCAGGTTTAAACAATATTTGAATCAGTAACTACTAAGCTTGATTTTTGTTGTGATTCAAGTATGTAACTCATAGAGAATCAGTGGTCCCATTAATTGATTATATAGCTATGAAAATATATAATGAAATCTTTCCCATCAAGATATAGGGAGAAAAAGAAAAATCTATACGATTATTTTCCTTCTATTAAAATTGAGGCAATTGTAATTCAAAACAAGCAATCTGATACATTGCTCTTTTATAAAAGCTAGTTTTGTTAAAACTAAACCTGGGATTCCGTTAGCAAACATTATGTCTGAATGCACTTGGGTTCACTTAAAGTCTTTTCCTCTGCCTCTCTTTCTCTGTCTGTATACTATATAATGTTGTTATATTAACATATATATTAATTTATTAATTTGTTGGTTGAGTAGACGGATTATGAGCATATTCATATACTACTTTTACATTTATTAATGGTGTTTCTGTTTACAAGGGCCACTATGTAAGGGGAATAAATAAAATTCTATACAGCAGCAATGTGGCAGCCAAATGGAATAGCAAGGTTGATCAGGAAAATAAATAGAGGCAAATTTACATCTAAACAGCTATCAAATTGAATTATAATCCACTTATTGAATGCTTTTTATGTATAAAACTATCTGTGGGGCATTGCAAGGAACATTATAAGTTATAATACCCACTTAGAAGAGGCATTTATCTTTTTTTGAGAAATGAGTAAATAAAAAGAGGTTAGAAGATTAGGTAAGAAGTTAACATTCATTTAAGTAATAGTTCAAGAAAGGTCCAAGCTGCATATATTTAAATGTCATAAGCAGAGCAAATAATTTGATTGAATGGAAGGAGAAAGTGTGACCAGTCACTTTAGGGGAAAAAATAAACTTTTAAAAAGATAGAATATCAGTCAGGTTTCTTGAGAGGAACAGAACCAATAACATGAGGGAGGGTGAGAAAGAGAGAGAGGTTTTAAGGAATTGGGTATGTGGTAGTGAGGGCTGGCAGGTCTGAATTTTGCAGGGCACTTCAGCAGGCTAGAGATCCAAGGAAGAGTTAATGTGTTCAACTAGAGTTTGAAGGCATTGCAGAGGCAGAATTCCTTCCTCCTCAGGGGATCTTATTTTCTCTCTTCAGACCTTCAACTTATTGGACAAGGACCTCCATACTCTGGAGGGTAGTCCACTTTGCTCCAAGCTTACTGTTTTAAAGTTAATTGCATCTAAAAAAATACCTTCACAATGTCATCTACACTAGTTCTTGATCAAATGTCTGGTACCAAAACCTAATCGAGTTGACACACAAAATTAACCATCATATATGGTATTTTAAGTATCTGAAATCTAGTCTGGTGCCCCACATTCTCTATAAGGCAACATCTTAATATTATAACACTTAGTTGTAGGTTTCAATAAAATTCTTTGAATGCCCATATGGTAGAACTGATTATCTTATTTGTCTCCTATTTTTAATTACTTATCTATATATAAATAAAAAAAAAACTTACAAATATTCAAATGTCTAGATTCTGTCCTCTGTACTACAGCTTTTTGCCACCATGAATTCAACTCACTTTTATAGTGTTCCCCAACTATGGAATACTTTGTACTCATGGACTTTCATTTGCAGTCTATGAAATCACAGATGATGTCTTTGATACATGGCAAATCACCTTTTAATGTTTCTTAAATGAAGTTAGGAACCAATACAACGATTCAGAAACTTATTCCAAATAGTTTTTATTTGATCACAGCGCTGATCTCTGGCTTTAGTCAAGAATTCTACTGGAAAGAATTTCCCTGTACAATGATTCTGCCTCGCTCCTCAGTCTCCTCTAGATACGCATCAGCTAGAGATTTCTCTAAGTGACCTAAGTTATGGCAAATGGCCATAATTAATAATTGATGAAATAACACATTTACTATATGAAACATTACTTTGTTGCTACATACTTTTTTGAATCCTCATTGCTTATCTCATCCTTCCCCCCAATTCAACTTCCCTCTCCTGGTAACAGTCAATATGTTCTCTATACTTAAGGGTCTGCTTCTTCTCTCATTCTCACTCTGTCTCATTCTTTACTTGTTTATTTTGTTTCTTAAATTGAACATATCAGGAAAATGATATTTGTATTTCTCTGACTTATTTCACTTAACATTATACTCTCTACCTCTATCCATGTCATTAAAAATGGCATGATTCCATTCTTTTTAATGGATGAATAATATCGTACTGTGCTGTATGTATGTGTGTGTATGTATATATATCATTTTTTTAACCCATTTATCAGTGGATAGACTTTTGAGCTGCTTCCATAATTTGGGTATTGTAAATAATTCTGCTACAGACATTAGGGTGTATATATCCCTGTAAATTCATGTAATTGTATTTTGGGGGTAAATATCCACTAGTGAAATTAGGGTAGGGTAATTTTTAACTTTTTTGAGGAAACTCCACACTGTTTTCCAGAGTGGCTGTATCAGTTTGCATTCCCACTAACAGTGCTAGAGGGTTCCCTTTTTCCCACATCTTTGTCAACTCTTGTGATTTCTGGTGTTTTTGATTTTAGCCATTCTGAGAAGTGTAAGGTGATATCTCATTGTAGTTTTGATTTGCATTTCCTCAATCATGAGTGATGTTGACCATCTTTTTATGTGTTTGTTTGGTCATCTGTAGGTCTTCTTTGGAGAAATGTCTATTTATGTATTCTGCTCATCTATATTCATTTTTTAACTTATTTTTTTAAGTTTATTCATTTTGAGAGAGAGAGAGAGAGGGGTGGAGAGAGAGAGAGAGACAGAGAGAGAGAGAGAGAGAGAGAGAGAGAGAGAGAGAATGAGCAGGGGAGGGGCAGAGAGAGAGAGAGTGGGAGAGAGAGAATCCCAAATAGGCTCCATGCATTCACTGCAGAAACTGATGCAGGGCTTGAACTCATCAACCATGAGATTATGACCTGAGCCCAAACCAAGAGTCAGATGCTTAACCAACTGAACCATCCAGGCATCCCTTCTGCCCATTTTTAAATTGGATTATTTGTTTTTTTTTTTTTTTTTTTGTCAAAACCTACATATTTTTTTGCACCCTTTTTATTTTATTTTGTTTATTTATTTTTTGGCCAAATGTTTCTTCTTCCAGCAGAAGGCAGGAAATAAAGATTATAACAGAAATAAATGATATAGACTAAAAAAAAAAACCGCCAAAAAACCCAATAACAGCAACAAAATAAAGCAAAAACAAACACACACAATAGAAAGGACAATGAAACTAGGAGCTGGTTCTCTGAAAATATATACCAGATTAAAAAACCTCTAGGCAGACTCAACAAAGAAGAAAAAGAGGAAGGTAGAGAGATAGAGAGAGAACCAAAATAAATAAAATCACAAATGAAAAAGGAGAAATAACAATCAACAATACAGAAATACAAACAACTGTAAGAGAATATTATAAGAAATTATATGCCAACAAATTGAACAACCTAGAAGAATACATAAATTACTAGAAACATATAAACTACCAAAACTGAAGCAGGAAGAAATAGAGAATTTGAACCAATCAATTACTAGCAATGAAATTGAATCAGTTTTAAAAACAAAACAAAACAAAACAAAACAAAAAAAAGAACCAAAAAAAAAAAAAAAAACCTACCGACAAACAAAAGTCCAGGACCAGAGGGCTTTACAGGCAAATTCTATCAAACAATTTAATTTTTTTTTTTAACGTTTATTTAGTTTTGAGAGAGACAGACAGAGACAGTGTGCGAGCAGGAGAGGGGCAGAGATTGGGGGAGGCACAGAATCTGAAGCAGGCGCCAGGCTCTGAGCTGTCAACACAGAGCCCGATGCGGGGCTTGAACTCACAGACTGTGAGATCATGACCAGGGCTGAAGTAGGACGCTTAACCGACTGAGCCACTCAGGTGCCCCAAATTCTACCAAATATTTAAAGAACAGTTAATACTTATTCTTTTCAAGCTATTCAAAAAAATAGAAAAGGAAGGAAAACTTCTAAATTCTTTCTATGACACCCCTAGCACCCTGATACCAAAACCAGATAAAGACATCACACAAAAAAGAGAACTACAGGTCAATATTTCTGAAGAACATAAGATGCAGAAATCTGCAACAAAACACTAGCAAACCGAATCCAATAATACATTAAAAGCATCATACACCACAATTGTAGAGAATACAATTTTTTTTTTTTGAGATGATCAATGTATATTTTAAAAGAATGTGTATACAAACAAACTCCCTCCCATATGTTACTGGGTTTCCTCCAAAGAAAACAGGTTAAATCAAATGCCTACCAGGCACGCAACACTGTATTAGGCTGTGAGAATTCAGGACCCCCGTCTTGAGAAGCTTAAAATCAAGTTGGGAAGGCAAGACAAACACGAGTGAAAAGGTTGGGGATCAACACGAGGCATCTGTAATGGGCCTACAGAATGGTACAGATAATGAGTGTTTCAGGAGATGAGGGGAAAACATGATCACTCTGGGCTTTGGAGGCCTCGAAGAGGAGGTGGAGTTTGAGCGGAGCCAAAGCATAGATAGATAGGATTCAGTAAAGCATAGGGGGAGAAAAAAAGCAAGCAAGCAAGCAATCTTGCTTAGATTGCTTCTAAAGCTTAGAAATTTCATGGGTTTACACCAATGGGTTAATAAGGCATAAAGAATTACAAAGCCATAGGGTGCTCACACCCAAGTTTGGATAAACAAGATTAGTTAATGAGTATAGAGAAGGTGGGGCAGAAGCCCCAGTGTACATAGGGCATGGCAAAGGCCCCAATATAGAACATAGGTCTATGAAATAACCAAGATTAGGTATTCAGGGCAGAATCTCCCCCAGATTTAGTACTACAGCAGAAAGCTGCTTTCACCGGAGGGAAGGACCAAGCTAGGTAAACAGGTAAATTGGGCTATAGACTCCTGAGTGGCAGGTGAAGCAGCCCTGGGCTGAGATAATTAACAAAACAAAAGGTGCTTTGTTAACCCTGAGGTCACAGGTCCTACCTATCTCATCCCCTAGGCTAGCTAAGATAAACAGAGGTACTGCCTCATGCCCCCTTTACACAACCCTCCTCCAGACTGCCCAGCATCAGGATTTTGCTTTGTATTAACCCAAACCCCTAACCCCAAATATCCTCAAGACCCCCTTTCCTCATGTCCACAAATATCTCTTTGTGCACGTCCATTGCCATGTTTGTAAGCCTTCTGATCCTAATAAAAATGGGGCACGGACCCTTATTTGGGGCTCTTGTCTTTTCCAGGACATTAGCCATCTCTTGCTTTTCATCCTGCGTCCCACTCTCTTGCTAGAAAAGAGAGAACTTTAAACCCAAAGTCTACAACACACAATCAAGTGGGATATATTCTTGGGATTCCAGAATGGTTCAATATTTGCAAATCAATCAACATGGTATGTCACATTAATAAGAAAGGAGGAAAACCATATTATGATTTCAATAGATTCAGAAAAAAGCATTTGACAAAGTATAACATCCACTTATGATAACAACCTTCAACAAAGTAGGTCTAGAGGGACTATATCTCAACCTAATAAAGGGTTTATATGAAAAACCCACTGGAGGCCTAGGTGGTTCCGTTGGTTAGGCCTCTGCCTCTTGATTTCCATTCAGGTCGTGATTTTGTGAGTTCCAGTCCCTCACTGGGCTCTGTGCTCATGGCGTGGAGCCTGCCTGAGATATTCTCTCTCTCTCTCTCTCTCTCTCTCTCTCTCTCTCTCTCCTCTCTGCTCCTCCTCTGCTTGTGCTTTCCCTCTCTAAAATATATAAATAAAACTTAAAAAAAAATTAAAGAAAAGAAAAGCTCATACCTAACATCATAGTCAATGGTAAAAAACAGAGCTTTTCAGATGCCCGGGTGGCTCAGTCCATTAAGCGTCCAACTTCAGCTCAGGTCATGATCTTACTCTTCGTGAGTTCAAGCTTTGCATCGGGCTCTGTGTTGACAGCTCAGGGCCTGGAGCCTACTTGGCATTCTGTGTCTCTTTCTCTCTCTGTCCTTCATCCACTTGTGATCTGTTTCTCTCTGTCTCTTAAAAATAAATAAACATTAAAAAATTAAAAAAAAATAGAGCTTTCCCCCTAAGGTCTGAAACAAGAGAAGGGTGTCAACTCTCACCACTTTTATTGAACATAGTACGGGAAGTCCTCCCGACAGCAATCAGGCAATGAAAAGAAACAAAAGGCATCCAAATTGGGGAGGAAGAAGGAAAACTTTCACTATTTACACACGACATCATACTCTATATAGAAAATCTTACAGACTCCACCAAAAACCTACCACAGATGATGCAAGCATTCAGTAAAGTCACAGGATACAAAATCAATGTACAGAAATCTGTTGCCTTCCTATAAACTAATAATGAAGCAGCAGAAATTGAAATTAAGAAAACAATCTCATTTACAATTGCACCAAAAACAATAAAATAACATAACCAACAGGGTGAAAGAACTGTACTGTAAAAATTATAAACCATTGATGAAAGAAATTCAAGATGATGCAAAGAAATGGGAAGACATTCTGTGCCCCTCGAGTGGAAGAACGAATACTGTTAAAATGTTTATACCATTCAGGGGCGTCTGGGTGGCTCTGTCAGTTAAGCGTCTGACTTAGACTCAGGTCATGATCTCACTGTCCGTGAGTTTGAGCCCTGTGTCAAGCTCTGTGTTGACAGCTCAGAACCTGGAGCCTGTTTCCGATTCTGTGTCTCCCTCTCTCTCTGCCCCTCCCCTGTTCGTGCTCTCTCAAAAATAAATAAATGTTAAAAAATTTTGAAAAAAAGTTTATATCGTCCAAAGCAATTACACATTTAATGCAATCCCTATCTCCATATCAGTAGCATTGTTGCTACAGACTCTTGGCTGCTTTCCTGTTTATACTACCCAATACAGTAAAACCTTGGATTGTAACTTGTTTCATGAGTGTTCTGCAACACAAGCAAACCTTTCTAATACATTTTAACTTGATAAACAGTGTCTTGCAATATGAGTAGTACATGATACTGAACATCACATGATCACAACTGAGCCAATGGTTCTTAAAATTCACTTTGAGACAGCAATGCCTGGACAAGCATGTTTCCCAAATGAATGATGCTCGCAAACCAAGGCTTTATTGGTATTGGTTACTTGATTTCCTGTCAAATGTGAAGAGTACATTTCCAGGCCAAAATGCTATGTGACTTTCAGGTCCTGCCCTAGGAAATTACAAAGGCTTTACCAGGCAGGCATCATGGGCTGCCTTCTCGCACCAGACTTAGTGCAGAGGCAATCAACATATTGTAGTCTTTGAAGGGAGGAGCAGTTAAGAGCGCAGAACCTCTGGCCAGTCATGCTGTTGTACATATTTGCAGTCCTACTCCCTGGATGTTAATTCCTAGGTCCATTAATTTAATTCCTTTATCTGAGCCCTTGTCCAGACTCTTCTTCAAGAGCCTCTTTATTAGGAAAAGGGAGGAAGGAAAACATGGAAGACACATTTCCCCCTCTGATTCAGTAGTTTCCATTCCCAGCCATTAAATCTTATCCTCACCCCATCCTCAGGATCTATACATCTGCCCCACCCTTCTGTTTGGGACCACCTCAATAGTGAGATGATTCCCACATCTGTCTTTGTTGATCTACCTGATCCTCCACTGGTGTTCCATACTACTGGGGAAAATAAAATAGTGGGAGTGGGTGTCTTCTCAGGTTTTAGTCTCTTGCTTATAGTATTGCGGTAAGTGATTAAAGCCTTCTCTCTTCCACTTTTTGGCATGTTGCTTTAATGGAATATTCTGATATTTGGCAGCTCAGCAGGGCTTCTGACAAAATGTAGTGATGAATTAAAATGATAGCTTCAAGTCAAAGCATTTGGCCAGGACACTCTCTTACTTAACACTGGGGCTTTTAATATTTCTCACTTAAGACAAATTGATAAAGGTCCACAAATATACTTCTGCAACTAATTTGGGGATAAATATTATTTTCTATACTTAATCAAATTATCATAATTTTGTCACCATCATTTAAACGCTTCTGAAACAGATCTAAGAAAATTTGCTAGAAAGAACTCACTTTATTAAAGCATGAGGGAATTTTGGTGGGTCACAGAGGGGTGAAAACGAATTTTGTTTGGATAAGATGTACTTGAGGAGATAATCCATAAGCCACCTCTTAATGAATGAGTAGAAATTTTCATAGACAGAAAAAGTGGCAGATAAAATTTGGAGAATGGAAACAACTTACATAGGAGTATAAAAAAGGCACATGAGTGTGAAAATATATACCATGCTAGTGAATGCAGAAAATTCAGTATTGCTGGAAGAAAGGCTGTATTTGGTGCAAGACTGGTAAAAGTACATTTTGATAAATCTCAGGTATCATGCTTAAGAGTTTTAACTTTATCATCCAAGGATAAGATAATATAGACATATGCAAATGAAGAATTAATACAACAATGATTTTTGAGGTTGGGCATTCTGAGAACCTTGTAGATGATATATCATAATGAATAAATAAATTATTAAAAAGAAAGCCACTTAGGAGTATATATCACCAGTGAAAGCCAGAAAACCAATACGAGTTTTCACCAAAAGGCCTCATTAGCATAACATGTGAAGCTTTTAGAAAAGATAGATGTTTGGACTCCAGTCCAGCCTTTCTGAATTGGAACTTTAGGAGAAGCCTGATTATACATATATATTAAAAACTTCCATAGGTTTATGAAATGTCTATGATCTGTAAAGGACCAATGGAAAATTGCAATGAACACAGAAGACAGAAATAGATTCAAGACATCTTGCTGAATTGGAATCTGTGAGAAAGAAGCCCACTGACCAATCAAAGGAGGGATGTATACATTTCCTGAGGTTACACAGAGACTTTCAGTCCCTCCTTTGTTCTTTGGGGCATACTCATTGCAAAGCTTGGAGGGGAAGAAGAACCAGGAAGTGAAGTGTCTAAGGATCGGGGACTCCATTGTTGTGGGGCGGGGTTCGTACATATTTCCAATATGTTGTAAACCTATTGTTAACTAGACAGCACAGCTTTTATTTGGTATTTCTGAAAATGAATCATCTCCTTTATTTCTCACAGAATCAAAATACTTGGATGATGTATTCTGATGGTTGTAGTATAATGTATTAACTATGACTAAATAGGTAGTGATGGTATTTGAAAATATTAGAGCACAGGAAGAGAAAAATCTTTGAAACAGTGGAGAAGAAATTCAGTTTTCAATATATAATAAGTTATAAATTTGTTTAATTCTTCATGGAGGACACACTATCCAAGTACATTTACACAGTTACAGTTTCATACAGTTTTAAAAGTGTATGTATAAATCTATATCTATCATCTATCTATCTATCATCTATCTATGTATCTTACACATTACTGGTTTTATTGATGTGATGTTATAGTTTCTGTAATACTTTGATCAAAAAATTTTTTTTACTTTCCTTTACAGGAGAGATTTTTTGTTGTTTATTTTAATATTTTTATGACTGCGTTCATAATCCATTTGAATACTTTGTGTTGACAGGTATCTGACTTCCAGATTTGATATCCAATGACATGATTCCATTGTGAATCCTCAGGATAATGCTGCTTACTGCCAGTAACAGCTGATTAATTTCTTATATGATGTTTACTGTCATCTCATAAATCTCCTTGGATTTACATGTCTAACCAATTACTTTTTTTTTTCTTTAGCAAGTCATCTAGTTTCTACAAAATTCTTGAAATGGCCTGTCCTTGTTCCTAGTGGATATTTCTGAGGCTATGTGTTCACTTTACATTTTGGTTTCACATGATATATGCTTTCTAGAAATTGAAATTTTTTTCCCAGGAATTGAAATTTTTATTAGAAATGTTCATATTCTAAAATCCAGAATAATATAGGGTAATTTTTTTAAATGTACAAAAATTATTTTGCATTGAGAGTATATAGTTGTAAAGATGTTATTATTGTTATTTAAATATGAAAATGTGCAATTCTGACAGTTTAATTATCTATATTAGTAGCTAATAGGCAGGAATATGTCCCACAATATGTTTTTCTACTTTATAATTGTAAGGACTCACAATAAGAAGTCACAATAGGCACTTTAGCAAATGCAAATATTCTAGGATTTTATCTTTTCAAATGGTTTCAAACACTCAAAGGGGCTTGAAACTATTTTGTGTTTTGTACAAAACAATGATTTGTATTTTACTTTTGGAAGACAGGAATTTAAAATGGTCCCCATAATTTCTATTCCTTGTTGTATAAACCCACTATAAGCCCATCCTCATGAGTTCTGATAGAATCTGTGAGTATAATGGGCTATCACTATTGTGATCTTTTTTGCTAATTAGTCAACTTTGATTTAATCACGAGAGCTTCTCAGTGTGAGCGTGCTTTAACCAAATGAGCCCTTAAAACAGACTGGGCCCTTTCTGAGGTCAGAGACATTGGAAGTTGAGACGGTCTATGTTGGGGGCCAAGCGGCTCAGAACTGCAGGTAGCTTCTAGGAGCTGAAAGTGGTTCCTACTCAACAGATAGCAACAGAGAATGAGGCTCTTAGCCTTCTTGGATTGTAAACAAATACAAGAGAGAGGATTCCGCCAAAAAAAAAAAAAAAATGAAAGAAGACCTCAAGCTCCAGAAAGGAGAATAGTTCAGATGACACTTTCATTTTAACCTTGTGATTTTCCAGAGCAGAGAGCTCAATTCAGCCATGCTTAGATTTCTGATCCATAGAGATTGTGAGATAATCAGGGGATATTGTTTTAAGTAGCAAGTAGCTAAGTTTGTGGTAATCGGTTAAAAGACACTAAAAAATGAATACTCTACTTTTCTCTGGAAATGCAAATATAGTTTGAAAGTTTTATTGGCATTTGGATATTATGCAAACCCTCAGATCTAAAGGTGGCCCTGAAACTGTACTTTTGTCTGCTCATCTCAAAAGTATAATCCAGCCATCCAAAAGGTGTTTTCTTAGTTTCTTCTTTGAGATATTTCATTTCCTTTCCAGTTAATGTCATCGTGTTTTAAATTTCTTTTTCTGTTCAGGTCGAATCGGATATTCCATGAAAGAGGAAAATAGCCAACAAGGAGATTGAGTTTATTCAGTGAATGAAAAGTGAACTAAAAAAATAAATCTTTTAACTTTAACATTAAATTACTTTCAATACTAAAAATGGAAGACATTTCTTAAGGATTTATTAACTGTGGAATTCACAAAAATAGTGTTACCTTAGCAACTCATGACACAGAAATTAAGCTGTCAAAATCTCGATCATTCAAAAGGGGTCACTGATCTTCGTGTCAACACAGCAGATGAAAAAGAGCTGTAGTGATGTATTTTGCCAGGTTTCTGAACCTAATAAACAAGCCAAGCTGTGTTTATGAACTGACTAAAATAGACAAGTGGAGAATGCAGCGGTATCTCAGTGTGCCAAAGCAGATTTACAGGTACTTGGGCATGGCCCACACTCTCAAAGGAGTCTTCCTTTACTAGCTCCTTTTATAACGAGGGGTACCAGATGTACCACAAAAGCCAAGCAAGACAGCCCCTGCCTTTGCCAAGCCATGACTTTATCTGTCACATCACATTATCTGTCATTAAGAAGAGGCCCATTAGGGGCGCCTGGGTGGTTCAGTCGGTTAAGCGTCGCCTTCCGCTCGGGTCATGATCTCACGGTCCGTGAGTTCCAGCCCCGCGTCGTGCTCTATGCTGACAGCTCAGAGCCTGAAGCCTGCTTCCGATTCTGTGTCTCTCTCTCTTTCTGACCCTCCCCCGTTCATGCTCTGTCTCTCTCCATTTCAAAAATAAATAAATAAATGTTAAATTTTTTTTTTTTTTTTTAAAAAGGAGAAGAAGAGGCCCATTAGGTCAGTGTTTCCTTTGAGGAACTTTAGGGTACCTTTTGACTTGAAGCTTGGAGTGAAATTGACATAAAATTCTCAAGTCCATAAATATATTAAGTAAAGATACTACCATTGCCATTCTGCTGAGATAAAAGAGAAATCAAGAACTAAAAGTAAAAGAAGAAATTCTGTAACTTGTTTCTTCATGCATCTTTGTATGGGTTGCACAAGTTCATTCTAGCTTAGTTCTTAATAAACCTTAAATTGACGAGGTTGTTCCAGAATATACATTTCACATGTCTTGAGTAAGGGTCAGCTTTTGACCATATCATACCATATATAATAATTGTAGTAAACAAAAGTAGGGACGATTAGATTGATTCCTGGCTAGTCATTTGTCTCTCAGAAACATCTTATTTCTTAAGAATCTCTCAACAACGTGTTTGAAACAACAGCATCTTGCTAAGACTCTGGACATCTAATCTTGGCATCAGGGGTAAAAGAAAGACTATTTCACTTTCAGCACAACTCAATTACAGTTTATTTTGACCGCATTGCTGATTCTGTTTTTATCCCAGACTTCAAAAGAATGAATGTATGGTTGTTCAATTCTATTAGCTCAGTGTACATTAATAAAGGCTAAATAATGATCTCCCAAAGAGAGCCACATCCTACTCCCTGGCAGGTGTTAATATGTTTTGGTTACATGGCAAAGGGACTTTACAGATGCGATTCAGATGGGAAATTTATGTTTAATTAACTACATTGGCCAAATCTAATTACTTGCACCCGTTAAAATAGAGACTTTCCTCCGGCTAGAGTCACAGAGATATGGTGGAAGAAGTGGCAGGAGTGACTTGAAGTGTAAGAGGGACCTCATCTGCTTTTGCTGGCTTTGGAGACAAGCAAGGTCATGTGCCAGGGAACGCAGGCAGTCCCCGCACCTGAAAATGACCCCTGAGCCCCGAAGCAGAAAGTGAACAGGACCTACAGTTGCATGAATCTGAATTTAGTGAATAATATGATTAAGTGCATTATCCTCCAGAACCTCTAGACAAAGACCTAGGTCTGTGGACACCTTGATTTTGGTCTTGTGAGACTGAGAAACTGAGAGATCCTACCAGATCTGACCAAGAAAACTGTGAGCTAATAAATTTATCTTGTTTTAAGACACTAAATTAGTGGTAATTTTTATGGCACCAATAGAAAACTAATAAGCAACTTAATAAACTACTCCATCATGACCTTTCGTGTCTGACTCAGTCTGGCCCCAGGTCTATTACCTAATGGTTTACTCTACATTCTTACTATTTTCTATGATTCTTTTTGCTCTGGCTCCAAGTGGGTTCATGTGTGTTCACATTTCCACTCCAACTGGAAATCCCACATACTTGAAATTCTGGCAGCCACCTTCTCACACTTGGAAAGATTTGGGCAAGTACAGTTTTATAAATGCATACGCTGTTGACCATACCTGAAACTCTAAGTGCTTTGATACTTGCCATTGTGCTCACGTTTCCAAACAAAATCTCTCCAGAGCATTCCACAGAACAACAAGATAGACCTGGGCTGGGAGCCAATGCTGGGAGGCCAGCCAGCACTAGATATCCAAAAGGAGTCTGGATTGTGGCCACAATGAAAGGAAACAGACAGAATACTCTCATATTGTAAGTGGGCACATTCTATTGTTAGCTTACTTCCTTCCCTGAATCTTGATGAAATGGAGCCCATTTTGATTTGAATAGCCTTTTCATTGGCCACAGATAATGATGTCAGCTGGTGATGGCTGCTTCTTTTTTATTTTCAGAATGTTCCTTGTTGCTGCCTCCTTCGCTTTTCCCCCTCTTCCCCTGAGTATTGTATAGGAGTGTGTCTGTGTGTTTGTGCATGTATGTATATATATACACTCATATATAATATCATATTATATAATGTATATGATTCTGTATAATAATATATTAGTACATAATGTGTAATATATATTATGTCGATATTATCTTTGAATGACTCCCATTTAAACAACCAAGGCTATGTGATATATTTGATAAACTATTAAGTAATGTAAGTGTTTTAATTTATTCCTTTATAAAATTGACATATTTTTATGGAGTGGTTACTATGACAGATGCCAGAGATATAGTGGTCATTGTATTTCTACTTTCACGGAGTTTCAATACAGGATAAAGGTAGATATGAAACAGAGAAACACATATTACATATGCTACAGTGGAAAAATCTCCATTGTTATAGGAACCTGTACAAAAATCAAGGCATTTTGAGGTAAGATAGGCAGAGTGAAGATTAAAAAAATCCTTCTGAATGAAGTAATATTGTATCATTGAAACCAAGATATAAAGATTCAATAGGAGTTGATTGAGAAAATTCATGGAGAAAGGAATTGCTAAAAAGAAAAAAAATAATAGTATGGAGATCTTAAGATGAAAGGTGCTTGGCACATTCAAAGTAAGAGAAGACTAATGTGATTGGAGCATAATGAAGGTCGGGAGAATTGGCAAAGAATGAAAAGTGTGTAGGAACCAGATTATGATGGGTATCAAAGGAATTGCTAAATTTTATGAACTGTAACCTAAGAGCACTAGAAAAATGTTAAAGTGACCTAAGCAAGAAAGTGAAAGGATCAGGGACATACGCGCGTGCGCGCTCACACACACACACACACACACACACACACACACACACAAAACTAATGCCTCACATATACAGATATTTTCCCAAGGAAATACTTGTAAAGCTATCTAAGAATTGTGCATTGTGGTAATAGAGAGAGGCTTGTAAACTATTTTTAATATTTACAAAATAATACTTAATAAGATGTTGAAGACTCTACACATTACATTCCATTGCTTTGGCAGAAATTGTCATTATAGGGGGTTCATGCTGATCAGAAACTCTGAATATAATATCCCAGATAATCTTTGGGGAAAAATAGTTTTTATATTAATAATGTTCATGGAAAGAAAATGGAGGCACAAGGTGCTAGTCGTCTGAATGTGGGAATGCTACTTTAGTACTTTTCAGTATGATTTTTTGGCAAACATTGATTACAGTCAGTGAAGTGTCGTGCTCCTCCCCTTTCCGTCACAAGGACAATCTTTTCCTTATATTTTGTGATAAGGCACAGCTATTTGACAAGTTCTTCCAATAGGCTGTGAATAGAAATGAGCCGTTTGCTTGTGGGAGCATTTAATTGTCAGATCCTCTATTGTCTTCCCCTGCCACGATACTGCTGGGGGGACTAGAGTTGAAGGCTGGAGCCACAGAAACAAAGCATGCTGTGGGCTGGATCACCACCAGAGTACCTAGAGCCACACTAGTGTCTGCCTGAGTGGAGAATAAGCCTTCATCTGAAACCACTAAAATCTGAGGGGTTTGTCTTATAGCAAATAGCTTAGGCTATTCTAATTTACACATTATTATTTTGGTTTTATATTTGTTTTTAATTTCCAGTAACACTAGCTTTAGTTTAATGGTTCATGTGTATATTTACCTTTTAATTGAATAACAAGTTGTCTATTCTTAATCAACATTTTTAATTGTCAGATGACATAAGGACTTCCCTGCATTTGCTTTCACTCCTCTACTAAAACTAAACTTCATTCAAGAGGCACCTCCACCGAGAAGATACCTCCACAATGCCATGTTAAAATCATTTTTTAATATTTATTTTTATTTTAATTTTTGAGAGAGAGACAGAGAGAGAGATCACGAGGGGGAAAGAGGGGCAGAGGTGGAGAGAGAGACAGAGAGAGAGAGAGAGAGAGAGAGAGAGAGAGACAGAGAGAGAGAATCTTAGGCAGGCTCCATGCACAGTGCAGAGCCTATGCAGGGCTGGATCACAGGACCCTGAGAGCATGACCTGAGCCAAAATCAAGAGCCGGATGCTCAACCTACTGAGCCACCCAGGTGCCCCTGAAGTCAGTTTTAAGTGGCTCTGAAAGCATTTCTACTCGCCATTTAAAGTTTATAATTGGATAATTACGGAGAAAAACCTCAGACTGCGATACATCAGACAAAGATGACAAGTGAACCTGAGGTTGCTAGACCATTAATATACAGAAAACAAGTCAACACTCAAGTTACATAGCCATTTAAAGTAAAAAAATGTAAGGTTCACCATTTGTTTGTTTGTTTTGTTCCTCTGAAATATACTGGAGAAACTATTCATTCCAAAACAATGGTCACCATTGACTATCTTTCCCTTGGGTTTTGCAATATTTCACCCTCCTGATTAAAATTTTTTTGTAGTTTATTCATCTAATTCTCTAAACGTGCTTTCAAGGGGTATTCCAAAATGGAGCTCTTTTCCATTTTTCTATACTCAATTTATTAACACTTTGTACACTCAAAGTAAAAAACTGTCAGTTTTTATTGACATTTCCTTCTTCCCTGAAAATAGGCAGTCATTAAGTCATCAAGGTTTTCTTAAGATATATGTTATGTAGGTCCATGCCTATATTTCTCATAGCCAAAGTCTTTGGGGCTATCATAAGTCATTCCTGAAATTTTCACCTACATAAGCCGACCTGCCTTAATGATTCTTCATGTTCTTATATATCTTCAAACAGCTGAATATCAGTCTTTATAAATCACTGTTTGGATTATTTTAACTTTTTTTTCCTAATGACGTTTGCTGACTCTCTTTTCTTAGTCTAACTGAGCAAAGTAAAAATATATTCTTTTGGTTTACAAATTTATGTACAATCTCAAAATTTTAGTCTTTTTTTTTAAATACCATTCTCCATTTCAGTGGAAATAAACCCGCTCAGAAAAAAAGTTCTACTGTCTTCATCCATGGCAAGGCTCCCACATTTCTCATCTATTTTTTCTATCCTTCAAGATATGCCTTGTATGTTAAGTCTTCCGTGAAAGTCGAAACAAAATTTATAATAATTATACTATTCTCTTTTGTTGTAATTAACCCTTGAGTATCTCTAACAATAAGCCCCAGACAATTCACTAATATTTGTTTCTTTCCTACTGCTAAATATAGTTATTTTCACACTGAAAAAATTGTATGATTTATTTATGATCAAATATTCTATACTTTATTTGCATGACGTGAAGAGCACACAATTGTATTGTCCATTGTATAAACAATAACAGCACCACCACCACCAACAAAAATAAATGCTGTGCTAACCTTCCTCGATGGTTTTAGAACTGAACCATATCTACTTTCCAGAAAGCTTTTCTTTTTGAAGAATGTGTGCTTGTCTGTGTGATAGGGACAAAATCATAATTAGTATTTGACAATTCTGCACTGAGACGTGGAGTCTCAAATATGCACTGAAGTAATTTATCAGGCGTTTGATAAGGTGACCAGGTGATTAGATGTAGGTTACGTCCCGGCCTAAACTTTCTCAAATTGTTCTACTAAAATTAAGGCACAGATTGAGAGAGGATTAAATGGTGTTCGAGAACTACTTTATAATCTGCAGGGTAACAGAAGGACTATTTATTCCTTCATCCCACTTTTGAAAGCTTTTTTAAGCAAGAAGTAGTTCATGTATCTATTTTATATATATATATATATATATATATATA
Source organism: Prionailurus bengalensis (assembly GCF_016509475.1). NCBI lineage: Eukaryota > Metazoa > Chordata > Mammalia > Carnivora > Felidae > Prionailurus > Prionailurus bengalensis. The sequence continues at coordinate 182,233,091 of NC_057344.1, read as the reverse complement.
TATATATATATATATTTTCCTTTGAGTTTTTACTATGTTTAGTCATTATATGCACCTACAGTAGTCTGGTTATTTAAGACCAATGGCTATTTGCCACAAATCAAACAAAAAGGTGATTATCAATTTGTACCATACTCAGACTGCTTGTATTCTCAAAAAAACAGTTTTAGCAATTAGAAAATTATTTTTTTCTATTAATTGGGTTTTTACCTGTAATGGATTACTGCAGAATAATGGGACTATCCAAACTGGCTTAATTATTGTAAAAATTAGAGTTCATAGTCACAGGATAATGCCCCAACATTTAATATGACGTGATATAAAGTCTTTCAAAATATGCTACCACTGAATTCTCCAAGTGAATTTTCCATGGGCCCTCTCTCATAACCTTGAAGATCACTAAACTATTTTCTCTCTGCAAAACATACTGTATTTTCTTTCTTTCTTTCTTTCTTTCTTTCTTTCTTTCTTTCTTTCTTTTTCTTTTTTTCTTGCCCTTTCAAGACCTCAAATATTTGCATGCTCTCTTTTCTGTATATGTCTGACATCTGAAATGTCTTTTATTACTTTTTTCTATTTAGGAGATATCTGTATGAGAAGTGACACCTAAATACAGTTAGAGTCATTCATTAGGCTACAAATTCTTTAGGAAAAGAGAACAGATAGGACTTATATTACCCATCTTTGAGAATCCAGAATATGATAAATTGCCAGATACAAAATAAGCATTTGATAAACACTTGTTGGCTGAATTGATTGATGGAAAAAGGATGACTTTTATTTAAAAAATGGATGTCTAAAAGTCAAAAGGGCACAATAAGACATGAAAGGTTGCTACCATCTGTATAGCTGAGAAGAGTTTACAGAATTTTTTCATTGTGTTGGGTACTTTGTTTTATATATATTTTTCCTACCTGGAGGTAAAATGACTATAGCATGCCTATCAGTTTCCCACTTTAAAGGTTCTCCTTTGACAGGTTTTGGAGAATTTAATGTTTAAATAAAATATTGAACAAATACATCAGAAGCAAGGCAAAATTATTATTTGTAGAATATGTTTTAGTCACCCATGTTATTTTGCATGAATTATGTTTTATTTTTTGTTAATTCTGGAAGAAGTAAATAGTACTCCTACTCCAGATTTTAAATGTTTATATTTTAATATTATCACCTGCTCTCAGTGTGCTTTCGTATGGCTTTCCTCTTTTTAATGAGGGGCACATTTGGTCCCTAGAGGGATTCTGGAGTATTAAGTGATGAAAGTTTGATACACAACAGAGATTTTATTACTATTATTTCATGGGTAGCAGTATTTCCTATCTTTTTTTTTTTGTCTACCCATTTGAATGGGTCCTTTTGAAAGATTTTTTCAAATAGGTAAAATATCATGTAGTACAAATATACCACACATATTTCTGTTAGGTTTCTGAACAATATTATATGCTTTAATTATCTGTGATTCATTCCTGAAACTTTTGGTCTTTTGTGAAATGTAACTGGTTTACACCTGACAGCCTACTGCCCATTGTAGTCCAGACATTGAACAAAATAAAAATTAATAGTTGATTGAATTAATGAACTAAATATCCATTTAAGCTAAGTTGTGAGAGTAATTTCCTAAAATTCAGCTGAAGAAATAAAAATAAGAGGTACAAGCTATATACTGCATATTCAGAAGTCTTTTTAAAAAATTTAATGTGTATTTATTTTTGAGAGTGAGAGACAAAGCATGACAGGGGGACAGGGGGAGAGAAGGGGGACACAGAATCCGAAGCAGGCTCCAGGCTCTGAGCTGTCAGCACAGAGCCCGATGTGGGCTTGAAGTCATTCACTTCATCAGCTGTGAGATCAAGACCTGAGCCGAAGTCAAGACACTTAATGTACTGAGCCACCCGGGTGCCCCCAGAAAGTTTGATTATTCTATCAGTCACGGTCCAATAAGGAAAGAGAAACTGCATGGTAATTTGAATAGAGTAAGTTTATTGTAAAATCACTAAATTGGGGATAAGAGGTGGGTTAGTAAGAAGTTAAGATAAATCTAAAGGATACGGGAAGAGTGGATATAAAGGGCACCACTAATCCTAGAGCTGAGATGGAACGTTCTACTGCTTCACACTGGCTAACTTTATTCCAGTTGGCAAAGGACAAGTAGTAACAGAGCCAAGCTGCACTGTCGCAGAGCAGGCAATAAAGGGATAATCTGGAGGTGACAGGTAATAATCTGATCACGGCATCCCTATGAAATGAAAAGTAAATAAAGGGAGGGAAAAATGGAGACAAAGTTAAAGAGGTTGTGCATATAACTAGAGAAGTTATCTGTTTGTTTGCTTTATAGAAATCAAAGTGCTTAAGAAGGAGGAAAGGAGTAAGACAAGAAAGGAAGGTGAATGCCATGAGGTGAAAAATAAATGCCATGAAATCATGAATACAACAGCAGGTGAAGATGTCATGAACAAAATTTTAAGTTATACACATTGATCTTGTGTTTGTAATACAACAATACAGTGATCCTGGTGACAAGATTGCTTTTTCATGGCTCCGTATCTGTATTCTTAAAACGGTGTATTTGAAACACAGATTTTACAGTAGCTTAAGATTTTAGATAGGAAAAATATAGAGAAGTTACATCACAATACCAATACAGACTTAAAAAAATATATCATCTTTAAAAACCTATATATATTTATTAGATACCTATTTAGCAGATAAAGTTCACAGGCAACAGGTTTAGGAAAGTCCAACGTTAGATTTCATTTTTTCTAAGGAATGTATACAGTGTATTAATATACTTATTTAAATAACTAAATAATAAGGGCTATCAGATCTTAAACATTATGACTCATTTCTCTGAAATATATGAAAAGCGATGCACTGATAAAAATAATTTTTCTCTTAATTGACAAGTAACACATGCATGTTTAAATAGGAATTATGTAGTAAGAATTGGACTGAAAATATGTTCATTAATAAAGCAAAATTAACCTGGCAGGAACATTTCCTCTAAAAGTGTAACAGGCAGGGATTTAAAAGTTATTGAAATTTCCCTTTAACCATGTTTAAGTTATGCCCTAAAGAAATAACTTATTCCCCGACAATTTTTATTAACAAAGTTATACCTTCCACAAAATGGATATAGTTCTTGTTATTGTTTAAATGGAAATGCTAACAAGTCTAATTTTAATCTCAGTCATCTATATTTTCATTTTGTGCTTTTTCTTCTTACCATATAGATTATTTCTAATTGGATCCTCATGTACAAGGAGAACGTATCAAGGGCATCTGCATGAAAAAAATCAAAGAAGATTTTAATATTTAATATTTGGTATTTATGTTATATCAGTTAGGTATTTGAAAAAAATTAAAATAAAATATATTTGTGGTTATATTTATAAGTTACTAGTGATTAGAACACATCACTCAGTGATACAATATTTATAGAAACTTTACTAATAAAGTAATAATTTAATCATCTAATAAAGTAATCAAAGGGTTGTTTCTATGGTCAACCAATAAACACAGAGTGTGTTATTTGGGAACAAAACATCACTTTGATCACTGCTAGGTTATCGAAATAATTCGCAAAAAAACAAGTACTTTAGTAAAAACGCGAAATATTTTGCCTTGAACCTTTTATACGTGCATAAACCACAATTATAAGTATTTATACTAACCAAGTCAAAATAAATAGAAAAGTCAAAATAAGACTAAAACAGATATATTTGAGGTTTTGGATTATATTATTTAGATAGATTGCCCAGTTACATAGAATGTGGTGTTTGGCATGTCCCCATAGGAGGGATTTGAGCTGAAACTGAAATCTCATTTGCTACCGGTAGTGATGAGTTGGTCTCTCTATGAGTTACAATCTCCACTGACTTCAGAAATATAATTTTGTTGAAGCAGAACACAGTTGTTTTTACCCTTACCTGACAAGAAAATGCGAACACTGCTTTTGTTACTAATATAAATCGAGCTGCCCCAATTACAAACACACGGTCATTTTCTGTTTGTTGCAAAACTAATGTGGTCTATTATTGCAGTGTATTACTTGAAATGTACCAACATATGTATCCTGTGATTATCTGCCATTTACATGTTGGTATCCAAACTATTAGTCATTTTGTATTTTATTCTTTTAGAGCTCTTTCTGATTCCATGCTTAGATTTACGGTAAAGTGTTCATCAATCAAACTGGCATTGCTTTTAGTCACATTTACGGGGGAAAATGGTCTAATTTAATCAACAAATGCACATGTTCTACTTCTGTATAAAAAACTACAGGCCCATTGCAATTTTAATAGCAGATAGCTTACTTCAGGGGTTTTCAGAGGACTGCCATTATTTATACAAATGCTTTGGAATGTTGTTGCCAATTAACACTTGAAATGAAAAGGATACACAAGGATCTTCCAGAAGTTTACTATGTCAATACTTGTCCAGCTGCTACTTAAGGCGGTCCTCAAATAGTAGTCTGCTTGACTGTGGCTGCCAATTGGTTTTACTTAACTATTATTTCCCCTTAGCCAAAGGCACAGAATGTAGAAAATCTATATGTAAGGACTTTGGCAGAAGCTTAGCTATTTATCATTTGTGTGAGAATCAAGCAGGCCAGGTGTACTGTTTATTTTAATGAAGCCAATATTGAGAAGGGAGTTCGGTATAACAACATAAAGCATTATTCACTTACTTTTCCCCTTGTTTGCACTTGCAAGAATGTTGCAAAATAGCCTTGGCTTTAATTCATTTTCACAAATGCTTACAATAGAGAAACCGCTTTTATTTAGGCACCACTTACACAACAAGTATATATATGTGTATATATATATATATATATATATATATATACATATATACAATTTCTATTACGAAATTGACATATTATCTGATGCCCGAGACTACAAGACAAAAAGAGGAAAAGCGATGATTGAAGTCTCAAGACAATGTAAACAGACTGTGTATTTGAGTATGGAGTCAGTGATCTGAAGGTAATTTCAAAGTCCCTTGCCTTCTTTTATGTATACTATGTTTGGCACAAACCTCGTTCTTCTGAATACGCCTAAACGCCAATACCAGGGATGACGTGAAAGTTACGGTTAGGCCTCAAGGTGGCTAACAATAACACTGATTAAGATAAAGATGACCAGTCTGACAGCGAAACAATGTGTGGCAGTAGTTACGGTAAGAATACACATGAGAGAGAAAGGGACGGCATTCTGCAGAAAACAGATACTGCTTTAACACCCAGTACCCTACTGTGCTCCTCAACCCTAATATTTGGGAATGCCCAGGGAATACTATTCCACTACCTTGTATATTGGATTTTAGAATATATACAAGAGCCCTTCAACGTTTTATCAGATTGGCAAAAATACTACAAGGGATATGCAGTAGTCCGCTCGTATCCACAGTTTTCCTTTCCGTGATTTCGGTTTCCTGTGGCCACTTGCTCTCTGGAAGCGGATGTTCCTCTCTCCGACACCATCAGAAGGTCAACAGTAGCCTAACTCTATGTCAAATGCCTACGTCAACCCCTGCACTTCATTTCTTCATGGAGACATTTCATCATCTCACATCATCACAAAAACAAGAAGGGGGATTACAGTACAGGGTATTTTGAAAGAAAGAGTGACAGAGAGAAACCACATTCATATAACTTTTATTGTAGCACATGGTGGTGAATTTTTCCATTTTATCATTGGCTGTTGTTAATCTCTTTCTATGCCTCATTTATAAATTAAACTTTGTCATAGGTATGTATATACAGGAAAAATCATAGTATCAATAGAGTTCTCTACTATCCATGGTTTCAGGGATCAGCTGGGGTCTTAGAATGTATCCACCATGGGTAAGGGAGAGATGACTGTATTTTCTCGGAATCCCACAAATTCCATTGCTTCTTTGGTATTTTCTGCAGGAGTAGACTTTTGACTTCATGCTTTGGGGGTCAACAATTCTGAAAGCATCTATGGCAAGGAAGAGTATTATTCTTCTATCCATTCAGGTAGAATATCATGACGTCCTTTGCCAAACTGTGTTCTAGACACCATAAAAGCTTAAAATCTAATAGGAAAACATTGAGAAACTTTGGAGTTTTTTTTTTCCAAATTATCCATATTATTTATCATGACTTCTTATAGTGCAGAAAGCCTAAAAGTAAAATATCTATTGGAAAAGTAAAATATCCATTGCCAAAAACAAAACAAAACAAAACAAAAACAAACCCTGCACTAGAAAAGATAGTTTCATGAGATAAGTAGAGTTCAAGATTATAAGACTGAAGCTGTTACCAAACATGGCAAAGCCTCTTTTTAATTCAGAGCTTCTGCACTATCTATCCCCCTCTTGAATCCCTTTCCTGGAGAGTTGCCTGATTAAATACCTCATTTCCTTCCAATGAGGTCTCTTCAAATGTCACCTTGTCAAGAAGCCTTTCTTGACTAAAATATACCACCCTATTTAATAGTCCTATCCTGTGTATTTTCCTTCATAGTGCTCTTACCATCACCTAGATATGCAAATCCTTTCTCATTCACACTCATATTTGACTTTTTTAAAAGTTTGTTTGGTTTTTTTTTTGTTTGGTTTTTTGTTTTTTTGAGAGAGTAAGAGACAGAATGTGAGTGGGGCAAGGGGAGAGAGAGAGGGACACAGAATCTGAAGCAGGCTCCAGGCTCTGAGCTGTCAGCACAAAGCCTAATACCGCTATCATAACCTGAAGCTGAAGTCAGATGCTTAACCAACTGAGCCACCAAGGTACCCATTCACACTCATATTTAAACATATACCTAACATTATCTGTGTCCCCCCCAATTGATTGAAAGTTTGATTACCTCTGGAGCTCTCTCTGTTTCACTGTCTCCGATGTCTAGAACATTGCCTGATGGGACAGTTTACACTCAGTAAATATTTGCTGAATGATTATCTACTTATATATCAACTACTTCCTTCATGAGAAAATGAATTACATCCTTTCAGTTTATGTGGTGTATAACATAACAATTTGGGAAACTTTGCCCTTGATTGCAAAATACCATTCACTTTTACCTATTACAAATCAATAAATTTATATACCTATATCCCTTTCCTAAAAAATACTAAGTAGCTACCATGATGAGTACGGCTACATTACCCTCCCCACCCCCCTGCCCCATATGTATACATAATTTTATGCATACACATACATAAAATTAAGAATGAACACGTACAATTCTACTCTTTATTGACAATTGATGAAAAAATGAAAAAAAAACAACAAAAAATCTAATTATTTTCATAGAGCTATCCATAATTTGACATGTTATTGGCTGCTTTGTTGTGTGTTGTTTCTTGACAGCTTTACTGTGTATAACTGAAACTTCACATGATTAAATTATACAGATTTTCAAGTTTTGATATATGGACACACCTATGATATAATCAACACATTCAAGATAATGAATACATCCATCACCCAAAAACACTTTTTTTCTCTTTCACTTTTAACATCCCTGCCACTAGTACTTGCTTACAACTCCCTCCCTAGGCAATCACTGATCAGTTTTCTGTCATTATAGATTATTTTGTTTTTCTATAATTTTATATAAAATGAACCATACACTATGCATTTTTATGTCTGTTTTTTTTTTTCCACTTACCCTACTTATTCTTGATTTTCATAATTGTTGAGAGCATCAGTTACTTATTCCATTTTATTGCTGGATACTCTATTATTGTTTGAATATACCAGTTCATGAATCCATTCCTTTTATTGATGGGCATTTAGATAATTTCCAGTGATAGGCTGTGCAAATAAAGCTACAATGCACATTTAGGCACAAGTTTTTGTATAGGCAATGCTTTCAATTCTGATAATTTGTTGCCGGTGAGTAGAATGGTTAGGTGATATACAAAGTATACATTTAACATTTAAGAAGTTGCCAAACTTTTCCCCAAAGGGAAATTAAATTCCATCATTTAAATTCCATCACCCAGTGAATGGGTGTTGCTGTCTCTGTGCATTCTCACCTACACTTGGTAGGACCAGTCTTTTTAATTTTAGCAGTTCTCATGGGTGTTCAGTAGGAATCCCATCGTATCTTTTCCTGCATTCTCCTGCATTTTTTCTTGTGCCTATTTGCCATACTCACATAATCTATTCCACGAAGTGTCTTTTCAAATTTTGAGCTCCTTTTTCACTGGCATGTTTGTATTTTTATCATTGAATTTTGAAAGGTCTTTCCATAATACAAATGCAGGTCATTTTGCAGATGAGTGAGTTGGAAGTCATTTCTCCCGGGCTATGGCTTGTCTTTTTATTCTTTTATTAATGTCCTTTGAAGATCAGAAGGTTTTAATCTTTATTTTTTTAATGTTTATTTATTTATTGTTAAGAGAGAGAGAGAACAAGTGAGGGGTAGAGAGAGAAGATCCCTCTGTCATCACAGAGCCCAACAAGGGGGTCCAACTCACGAACTGTGAGGTCATGACCTGAGTCAAAATCAAGTGTTAGACACTTGAGCAACTAAGCCAACCCATGTACTCTGGTTTTAATCTTTATGAAGTCCAATTTATCAATTTGTTCTTTCATGGATTATGCTTTTGGTGTCATATCTAAGAAATCTCCATCTAACTTAAGGTCATAAAATTTTTCTTCAATTGTATCTCCTACAAGTTTTGTCGTTTTAGATTTTAGTATTAAGTATATAACCCACTTTAAGTTACTTTTAAATATGACACAATGTGTGACACTTCATTTTTTTGCCTATGGATACCTATTATGCCATACCAGTTTGGAAAACTATGTTTTCTTTACTGGATGGCATTTGCAATTTTATCGTAAATATTGTAAGTACATTATGTTTCAAAAATGTCTAGGTACAGTTTTCAACTCTGTTCTGAGGAATTAACCTGTTTCTTTATCTTGATTCCAGTATTATACTCTATTGCATTCTGTAGCTTTGTAAATTACGTAATGTTACCCTTTCAACTTTCTTCATGTTTTTATTTTTTTTTCTACTATTCAGTGCCTATTCAATTACTATTGCAATTGCATATGAATTTCAGAATCAGTTTGTTACCATATAAAACAAGTGCTAGGAGGGAGTTGCGGCAAGATGGCGGCTTAGGAGAACGCTGGGCTCACCGCACGTCCTGCTGATCACTTAGATTCCATCTACACCTGCCTAAATAACCCAGAAAACCGCCAGAGGATTAGCAGAACAGAGTCGCCGGAGCCAAACGCAGACGAGAGACCCACGGAAGAGGGTAGGAAGGGCGGCGAGGCGGTGCACGCTCCACGGACTGGCGGGAGGGAGCCGGGGCAGAGGGGCGGCTCGCCGGCCAAGCAGAGCCCCCGAGTCGGGCTTGCAAAAGCGGAGGGGCCGGGCGGACTGTGTTCCGACAGCAAGCGCGACTTAGCGTCTGGGAGGTCAGAAATTAACAGCTCTGCTCGGAAAGCGGGAAGGCTGGAGGACAAAGGGAGGGAGAGCTGCTGAGCCCCCTGACAACAGAGCTCAGTTTGGTGGGGAACAAAGGCGCTCGCCAGCGCCATTTCCCCCGCCCATCCCCCAGCCGAAATCCCAAAGGGAACCGGTTCCTGCCAGGGAACTTGCTCGCTCCGCGCAAACACCCAACTCTGCGCTTCTGCGGAGCCAAACCTCCGGCAGCGGATCTGACTCCCTCCCGCTGCCACAGGGCCCCTCCTGAAGTGGATCACCTAAGGAGAAGCGATCTAAGCCTGCCCCTCCTGCCCCCGAGCACCTTGCCTACCCACCCCAGCTAATACGCCAGATCCCCAGCATCACAAGCCTGGCAGGGTGCAAGTAGCCCAGACGAGCCACACCACCCCACAGTGAATCCCGCCCCTAGGAGAGGGGAAGAGAAGGCACACACCAGTCTGACTGTGGCCCCAGCGGTGGGCTGGGGGCAGACATCAGGTCTGACTGCGGCCCCGCCCACCAACTCCAGTTATACACCACAGCACAGGGGAAGTGCCCTGCAGGTCCTCACCACGCCAGGGACTATCCAAAATGACCAAGCGGAAGAACTCCCCTCAGAAGAATCTCCAGGAAATAACAACAGCTAATGAGCTGATCAAAAAGGATTTAAATAATATAACAGAAAGTGAATTTAGAATAATAGTCATAAAATTAATCGCTGGGCTTGAAAACAGTATACAGGACAGCAGAGAATCTCTTGCTACAGAGATCAAGGGACTAAGGAACAGTCACGAGGAGCTGAAAAACGCTTTAAACGAAATGCATAACAAAATGGAAACCACCACAGCTCGGCTTGAAGAGGCAGAGGAGAGAATAGGTGAACTAGAAGATAAAGTTATGGAAAAAGAGGAAGCTGAGAAAAAGAGAGATAAAAAAATCCAGGAGTATGAGGGGAAAATTAGAGAATTAAGTGATACACTAAAAAGAAATAATATACGCATAATTGGTATCCCAGAGGAGGAAGAGAGAGGGAAAGGTGCTGAAGGGGTACTTGAAGAAATCATAGCTGAGAACTTCCCTGAACTGGGGAAGGAAAAAGGCATTGAAATCCAAGAGGCACAGAGAACTCCCTTCAGACGTAACTTGAATCGATCTTCTGCACGACATATCATAGTGAAACTGGCAAAATACAAGGATAAAGAGAAAATTCTGAAAGCAGCAAGGGGTAAACGTGCCCTCACATATAAAGGGAGACCTATAAGACTCGTGACTGATCTCTCTTTTGAAACTTGGCAGGCCAGAAAGAATTGGCAAGAGATTTTCAGGGTGCTAGACAGAAAAAATATGCAGCCAAGAATCCTTTATCCAGCAAGTCTGTCATTTAGAATAGAAGGAGAGATAAAGGTCTTCCCAAACAAACAAAAACTGAAGGAATTTGTCACCACTAAACCAGCCCTACAAGAGATCCTAAGGGGGACCCTGTGAGACAAAGTCCCAGAGACATCACTATAAGCATAAAACATACAGACATCACAATGACTCTAAACCCGTATCTTTCTATAATAACACTGAATGTAAATGGATTAAATGCGCCAACCAAAAGACATAGGGTATCAGAATGGATAAAAAAACAAGACCCATCTATTTGCTGTCTACAAGAGACTCATTTTAGACCTGAGGACACCTTTAGATTGAGAGTGAGGGGATGGAGAACTATTTATCATGCGACTGGAAGCCAAAAGAAAGCTGGAGTAGCCATACTTATATCAGACAAACTAGACTTTAAATTAAAGGCTGTAACAAGAGATGAAGAAGGACATTATATAATAGTTACAGGGTCTATCCATCAGGAAGAGCTAACAATTATAAATGTCTATGCACCGAATACCGGAGCCCCCAAATATATAAAACAATTACTCATAAACATAAGCAACCTTATTGATAAGAATGTGGTAATTGCAGGGGACTTTAATACACCACTTACAGAAATGGATAGATCATCTAGACACACGGTCAATAAAGAAACAAGGGCCCTGAATGAGACATTGGATGAGATGGACTTGACAGATATATTTAGAACTCTGCATCCCAAAGCAACAGAATATACTTTCTTCTCGAGTGCACATGGAACATTCTCCAAGATAGATCATATACTGGGTCACAAAACAGCCCTTCATAAGTTTACAAGAATTGAAATTATACCATGCTTACTTTCAGACCACAATGCCATGAAGCTTGAAATCAACCACAGGAAAAAGTCTGGAAAACCTCCAAAAGCATGGAGGTTAAAGAACACCCTACTAACGAATGAGTGGGTCAACCAGGCAATTAGAGAAGAAATTAAAAAATATATGGAAACAAACGAAAATGAAAATACAACAATCCAAACGCTTTGGGACGCAGCAAAGGCAGTCCTGAGAGGAAAATACATTGCAATCCAGGCCTATCTCAAGAAACAAGAAAAATCCCAAATACAAAATCTAACAGCACACCTAAAGGAACTAGAAGCAGAACAGCAAAGGCAGCCTAAGCCCAGCAGAAGAAGAGAAATAATAAAGATCAGAGCAGAAATAAACAATATAGAAACTAAAAAAACTGTAGAGCAGATCAACGAAACCAAGAGTTGGTTTTTTGAAAAAATAAACAAAATTGACAAACCTCTAGCCAGGCTTCTCAAAAAGAAAAGGGAGATGACCCAAATAGATAAAATCATGAATGAAAATGGAATGATTACAACCAATCCCTCAGAGATACAAACAATTATCAGGGAATACTATGAAAACTTATATGCCAACAAATTGGACAACCTGGAAGAAATGGACGAATTCCTGAACACCCACACGCTTCCAAAACTCAATCAGGAGGAAATAGAAAGCTTGAACAGACCCATAACCAGCGAAGAAATTGAATCGGTTATCAAAAATCTCCCAACAAATAAGAGTCCAGGACCAGATGGCTTCCCAGGGGAGTTCTACCAGACGTTTAAAGCAGAGATAATACCTATCCTTCTCAAGCTATTCCAAGAAATAGAAAGGGAAGGAAAACTTCCAGACTCATTCTATGAAGCCAGTATTACTTTGATTCCTAAACCAGACAGAGACCCAGTAAAAAAAGAGAACTACAGGCCAATATCCCTGATGAATATGGATGCAAAAATTCTCAATAAGATACTAGCAAATCGAATTCAACGGCATATAAAAAGAATTATTCACCATGATCAAGTGGGATTCATTCCTGGGATGCAGGGCTGGTTCAACATTCGCAAATCAATCAACGTGATACATCACATTAACAAAAAAAGAGAGAAGAACCATATGATCCTGTCAATCGATGCAGAAAAGGCCTTCGACAAAATCCAGCACCCTTTCTTAATAAAAACCCTTGAGAAAGTCGGGATAGAAGGAACATACTTAAAGATCATAAAAGCCATTTATGAAAAGCCCACAGCTAACATCATCCTCAACGGGGAAAAACTGAAAGCTTTTTCCCTGAGATCAGGAACACGACAAGGATGCCCACTCTCACCGCTGCTGTTTAACATAGTGCTGGAAGTTCTAGCATCAGCAATCAGACAACAAAAGGAAATCAAAGGCATCAAAATTGGCAAAGATGAAGTCAAGCTTTCGCTTTTTGCAGATGACATGATATTATACATGGAAAATCCGATAGACTCCACCAAAAGTCTGCTAGAACTGATACAGGAATTCAGCAAAGTTGCAGGATACAAAATCAATGTACAGAAATCAGTTGCATTCTTATACACTAACAATGAAGCAACAGAAAGACAAATAAAGAAACTGATCCCATTCACAATTGCACCAAGAAGCATAAAATACCTAGGAATAAATCTAACCAAAGATGTAAAGGATCTGTATGCTGAAAACTATAGAAAGCTTCTGAAGGAAATTGAAGAAGATTTAAAGAAATGGAAAGACATTCCCTGCTCATGGATTGGAAAAATAAATATTGTCAAAATGTCAATACTACCCAAAGCTATCTACACATTCAATGCAATCCCAATCAAAATTGCACCAGCATTCTTCTCGAAACTAGAACAAGCAATCCTAAAATTCATATGGAACCACAAAAGGCCCCGAATAGCCAAAGGAATTTTGAAGAAGAAGACCAAAGCAGGAGGCATCACAATCCCAGACTTTAGCCTCTACTACAAAGCTGTCATCATCAAGACAGCATGGTATTGGCACCAAAACAGACACATAGACCAATGGAATAGAATAGAAACCCCAGAACTAGACCCACAAACGTATGGCCAACTCATCTTTGACAAAGCAGGAAAGAACATCCAATGGAAAAAAGACAGCCTCTTTAACAAATGGTGCTGGGAGAACTGGACAGCAACATGCAGAAGGTTGAAACTAGACCACTTTCTCACACCATTCACAAAAATAAACTCAAAATGGATAAAGGACCTAAATGTGAGACAGGAAACCATCAAAACCTTAGAGGAGAAAGCAGGAAAAGACCTCTCTGACCTCAGCCGTAGCAATCTCTTACTCGACACATCCCCAAAGGCAAGGGAATTAAAAGCAAAAGTGAATTACTGGGACCTTATGAAGATAAAAAGCTTCTGCACAGCAAAGGAAACAACCAACAAAACTAAAAGGCAACCAACGGAATGGGAAAAGATATTCGCAAATGACATATCGGACAAAGGGCTAGTATCCAAAATCTATAAAGAGCTCACCAAACTCCACACCCGAAAAACAAATAACCCAGTGAAGAAATGGGCAGAAAACATGAATAGACACTTCTCTAAAGAAGACATCCGGATGGCCAACAGGCACATGAAAAGATGTTCAGCGTCGCTCCTTATCAGGGAAATACAAATCAAAACCACACTCAGGTATCACCTCACGCCAGTCAGAGTGGCCAAAATGAACAAATCAGGAGACTATAGATGCTGGAGAGGATGTGGAGAAACGGGAACCCTCTTGCACTGTTGGTGGGAATGCAAATTGGTGCAGCCGCTCTGGAAAGCAGTGTGGAGGTTCCTCAGAAAATTAAAAATAGACCTACCCTATGACCCAGCAATAGCACTGCTAGGAATTTATCCAAGGGATACAGGAGCACTGATGCATAGGGCCACTTGTACCCCAATGTTCATAGCAGCACTCTCAACAATAGCCAAATTATGGAAAGAGCCTAAATGTCCATCAACTGATGAATGGATAAAGAAATTGTGGTTTATATACACAATGGAATATTACATGGCAATGAGAAAAAATGAAATATGGCCTTTTGTAGCAACGTGGATGGAACTGGAGAGTGTGATGCTAAGTGAAATAAGCCATACAGAGAAAGACAGATACCATATGGTTTCACTCTTATGTGGATCCTGAGAAACTGAACAGGAACCCATGGGGGAGGGGAAGGAAAAAAAAAAAAAAAAGAGGTTAGAATGGGAGAGAGCCAAAGCATAAGAGACTGTTAAAAACTGAGAACAAACTGAGGGTTGATGGGGGGTGGGAGGGAGGAGAGGGTGGGTGATGGGTATTGAGGAGGGCACCTTTTGGGATGAGCACTGGGTGATGTATGGAAACCAATTTGTCAATAAATTTCAGAAAAAAAAAAAATAAAAAAAAAATAAAAAAAAAGAAAAACGGAAAAAAAAAAAAAAAAAATAAAATAAAACAAGTGCTAGGATTTTTAATAGGATGTATTGAATCTATAGATAAATTTGGAAAGAATAAAAGTCTTACTAATATTAAGTGTTCTGAACTACAAACATGGCCACGCATTTAGGTCTTACTTAAGTTTTCCAACAAAGTTTTGTAGTTTTCCAATAGCATATCTTTTATCACTTTTATCTCTAAGTGTTTATATCTATGATGCATTAAAAGTGCTTTTAAAAAATTTATCATTGATTCTAATATATGCAAATACACTTGACTTTTGCATATCAATCTTGTACCCTGCAACTCTATGCAGTTCCCTTATCACTTCTAATATTTTAAAAGATACAATTGTACGTTTCACATAGACCATGTTGTCTGCAATTAAAGACAGTCTTACCTCTTCCTTTACAATTTAATTGTTTTTTTTCTTTTTCTTGCCTTATTGTGCTGTCTACCTCTTTTAGGATGACATTTAATAGAAGTGATGAGAGAAGACAGACATGTCTTTTTCCTAGTCATAGGAGAGAAAGCCTTCAGTCATTAACCATTAATTAGAACATTAGCTATATACTTTTTTTCATAGATACCCTTTATTAGGTGTAGGAAGTTTCTCTCCATGTCTACATTGCTGAAAATTTTCACATGGAACAGCTATTAAATTTTGCTCAACGATTTTTCTGCATCTATTGAGATGATTTTCTGTATGAGTCTCTATTTTAGTTTAATATGGTGAATTGCATTGATTAGTGTTTTGAATGCTAAATCAGTCTTTAGTTTCTGGGATAAAATTCACTTTGTAATGAAACTTTATTATTTTTACATATTATTGTTATCCTATTTGTTAATCTTTTTTTTTCTTTTTAAAGAATTTTTTACC
Source organism: Prionailurus bengalensis (assembly GCF_016509475.1). Taxonomy (NCBI): domain Eukaryota; kingdom Metazoa; phylum Chordata; class Mammalia; order Carnivora; family Felidae; genus Prionailurus; species Prionailurus bengalensis. Next base: position 182,217,162 of record NC_057344.1, on the reverse strand, counting down.
TATCTTTATAAGCTATATTGATCTATGATATTATTATCCTATAATAGCTTGTGACATTTTGATACAAGGATAGTGTTGGTCTTTTTGAAGGTGCTGGGAAATAGCATCATATTTTTTTTTCTTTCTCTGGAAGATGTATGTTATATTTGTATCCTTTCTTTGTAAAACTTTTTTTGCATAATCTATCAAGGAAGCCATCTAGACTTTGAGGTGTGGGTGTGAGCGTGTTTATGCAGGAAGGTTTTAAGTACAAATTCAGTATTTACATTTTAATATGTCTTTTTAGGATATCCACTCTTACTTTTTAAAGTTAATTTATTTATTTTGAGAGAGAGGGCAGAGAACAAGGGAGAAATAGAATCTCAAGCAGGCCCCGCATTGTCAGTGGGGAGTCCAAACCCATGAACTGTGAAATCATAACCCGAGAGGGAAACCGAGTAGGGCGCTTGACTGACTCAGTCAGCTAGGCGCCCTTAGGATATCTATTTCTTCTTTCATGAGTTTTTATAGTATGTGTCTTTTGAGGAATTTGGCCATTTTTTTGAACCTGCTAAATTTGTTAGCCTGAAGTCATTTGCAACATTCTCTTATTATTTTATTACTATCTATGTAATTTATAGAGATTCTTTTAGTTTTATTGATATTCTTTTTGTTTCTGTTTTTGTGATTTCCACTCATCATTTTTGCTTGTTTGTTTTGTTTTGCTTTTAAACTTAGTTTGGGTTTAATTTACTGTTAGTTTCTTCAGATGGAAGCAGTTGAGAGCTGAGATAATTGATTGAGTCCATGCTTCTTTTCTTATATAGAATTTTTTACAGCAATTTCCCCACAAGTACTGCTTTAACAGAGTCCCACAAAATTTAATATGTTGTATTGTCATTTTTATTCCTTTAAGAAATCTGTTTTATTTCCTTCATTGGATTGTTAGTTATAACTCTCAGTTTTCTTATTTTAGTGGTTAAACTTTGGAGTTTATAGTATTTATCTTTATTATAATTTACCTTCATGTGATATCATATCACTTCATTTATAGTATAAAAATATGCAATATACTTCTCTTCCTAGCCTATGTTTTCCTTCTATTGTGATCATTTTTACATAAGTTAAATAGCTCAAACTGAATTTCTATCATATTGATCTAATAGAAAATAATACATTATTTTATTTTAATTATTATGTTATATTTTTATTATTATGTTCCAAGAGCCAATTATCTTTTAAGAGATGTGAAAATTAAAAGTCCATATAGTCACATTTTCTTTCTGTTGCTTTGTTTATATTTCTACCTGTCATTCCACCTTCTGAAGGACTTTGACATGTCTTGAAATGAAAATATACTTGTGATGAAGCCCTTCAGCTTTTATATTTCTCAAAACCTTAGTCCTTAATTTTTGAAAGGTGTTTTTCTCTTAGTATACACTTCTAGCTCGATAGTTTCTTTCTTCTCTTTTCTTTGTTTTCTGTACTTTAAAGATGTTGTTCTACTGACTTCTTGTGTTGATTGAATCATGTGTAAATCTATCATTCTTATCTTTGTTTTTAGATACATAATGTGTGTTTTTTTCTTTTTTTTAACTTTTGGCTCCTTTTAAGACTTTCTCTTTATCACTGGTTTTGAGAAATATTACTATGAGATGTGTTGGTATAATTTTCTTTATGTTTCATGTGCTTAGATTTTGTTATGTGTTTGGTTCGTTTATAAGCACATAGTTTTCAGTAAATTTGGAAAATTTTCAGACATTATTTTGTGAAAAATTTTTGCCCTCCATTTTCTTCTTTGGGTATTCCAATTATCTATTCACTAGGATGTTTAACATTATCCCACATTTCAATGCTGCTTAATTTTTTTTCCATTCTTTTTGCTCTGTGTCTCATTTTTATAGCATCTATTACTGTTTTCAATTTCACTAATATTTTTTACCCTACAATATCTAACCAACACTAAATCCCTTATTTGTATTTTTCACCTCATACATTATAATTCCTTCTATTAAAATTTATTTTTTTTATACTTTCATTACTCTAAATGTTTTAAGTACCTAGAATTTCATTATAACAACTGTTTTTATGAATGTACCTCCTAATTCTAACATGAGTCATTTTGGAGCTGGTTTAATTTACTTACATTCTCATGGTTGATTTTATTTGCCTGCTTGAGTGACTGGTAATTAAAAAAAAAATTTTTTTTCCGTATTTATTTATTTATTTTGAGAGGCAGAGACAGAACGCAAGCAGGCGGAGGGCAGACAGAGAGGGAGAGAATATCCCAAGCAGGCTCTGCACTGTCAGCACTGAGACCGATGGGGGTCTCGAACCCAGGAACTGTGAGATTATGACCTGAGTCGAAATCAAGAGTCACAGGCTAGGTGCCCCCCCCACTGACTGGTAATTTTATTATTATTTTTTAAATGTTTTTATTTATTTTTGAGACACAGAGTGAAAGAGCACGAGCAGGGGAGGCGCAGAGAGAGAGGGAGACACAGAATTCGAAGCTGGCTCCAGGCTCCGAACTGACAGCACAGAGCCCAGAGCCCCACGCGGGGCCCCAGGCAGGCCCGAACTCACGGACTGTGAGATCATGACCTGAGCTGAAGTCGGACACTTAACTGACTGAGCCACCCAGGCACCCCCACTGACTGGTAATTTTAATCTGATGCCAGACATTATAGATTTTTCAGTGTTAGATACTTTTGTATTCCAGTAAAAATTCTTGAGCTTTCTTATGTAATAAGTAAAGTTACCAGGAAGAAAAGTTTGATCCTTTATATACACATATAAATTTTGTGTCTATGTATAATACGTACATATTGTATTCAAGACTTTGGCATTGCTCGGTCTAGGGCTAATTAATCCTTGCTACTTAAGGAAGACTTCCCTGACTATTTTATCTAAAGCCTTGTAGATCATGATGTTTTCTACTTTGATTGGTGGGAACAGGCACCGTGCTACATGTGGGAAGCCAGGATAGTATTCCATATAATCCTTTTGGGTGCATATTTCCTTGAACCAAGTGTCTCACAAAATTGGAAACGTAATATAATAAGTAGGTACAATGAATTCATGTGTGAATTGAGAATTTTTTTTAGTTTAATAAATGTGCTATTCAGCCACACCTGCAATTTTAAAAGGATATTTTATTTGAAGTTAAAGTATCTATGTATTATCATGTGTGCAAAGGAGCAACTTATAAACTCTTATAAACTACTTACCATTTTTTGGGTTGCATGTAAATGTATTAAGGTTATTATGCAAAGGAGAAGATAAATACATAAAATCAATCATCATTTCTTGGATGTCAGTGTATCATTTGTGTATTGCAGTAATGCATAAAGTCTTCTTTTGTTAGAGAAAACTTAACTACGCTCACATACCATTAGCTATATTTAGAAAACTGTGTATCTAATCTACAAACGCAGCCCTTGGTTAGATTGGAAACTCCTGGTCCCACCTCCCTATTAGAAATATATTATTTTAAAAGTCATAGCTAAAAAGAAATAGACAAACTAAAATTTTAAAGCTAAAATTATGTGCAGCCTCATTTGAGGGAACAAGGAGTGAATAGGATAATGTTACATCAAAACAAAATCACTGATCCAAATATAGAAATATAATGAATGTAATTTCCCTTTCTTTAAGAACATCTTCGTCAACAATCTCTTTCCTTTTGCTTTTCAACTTAGTTATTGCTTCCAAAGGCAATGTATTTTTCACAGAAAAGCATTCTAGTTTTCAATGTAAAAAAGCAGTATTGTATAGTCGGCCATGATTTTCATTGTATAACCAGATTGTAATTCAACACTTCATCTTCGATCATAAAACCTCAACTATATAATAGAGTACAAATAATGTAAATTAATTTTAATATGTAATTACAGGTATAATGGCTCACTGAATAAAAGTTAAGTACAAATTAATGCTGCAGAACATAAAAAAATATTAACATACCACAATGCCTTTACTAATTTTAGCATCATCCCTATTATTTTTCAAGATAATTATATGTATGAAGGTTCCATTTTGTTTTTCGTTTCTCACCCACCCATTATTAAAAAATAAAATGGTTATTTAAAATCTCTGAGGAATAAAATCCATTGTTGATAGAACAAATTTAAACTTCATTACCCACATTTGTCATGATCGCTGGAAAGGTCTAATCACAGATTTCCATTATTATCACCACCCTCATCAGGGAGAGAAATTGCCATCCCAGAGGATGCTATGAAGAGTAAAACCAGATGATCTGAATGGAGGAAATCTTTTTTGGGATAAATTTAGTGAGACAGCATTAAAAGAATATTCATTATTTGGCAGATTCTTATATCTATATCATCGGATTCAATAATCATGAAACCTTGTCAAGTTGTAATTTTTTCCATAGTAAGGCTAGAATTTGCAATCAGCACTTGACTCTGAAGTCTGTTACATGAAGCCAACTGATGGATACTTCTCGCGCAGCCAGTGGTTGTGAAGTAATGTAATGACTTACAGTGAATTTTTACTCTACTTTGGGCCCCAGTTTTTCATTAGGGAATTTAGGCATGAAATGTGATTAAGGAAGGTTTTAATAACAACACTAATTTCATCTTGAGTTATTTTTGCATGACTTTTTTCTGAAAGCACTGTCAGAGTGCTGCGTATGGTGAACAATAAGAGTAGTGGTAATAAAAATTTTAAATAATTGTTACTTGAATTCACTGTCTTCGAAGCAGTTAAATTAATTAGTAAGTATTAGGTTTTCAATTACTTTTACTTGAGAGTTTGCTTCAGACTCTGTCTCAGAATACTTTACTTGGTCTTCGGTCTTCTATCACTTTGTTTTGTCTCTATACCTTAATAATCTATAACGTGGAAATGGCATTTTGTAATTGTTGTTATTTATATTATTACTATTATTATTATCATTAGTGTTTAATGCATTGACTTATATCTGACTCAGTTTATTTTTTTATTAAAATTTTTTATTACTTGTTTTTTTTTAATTTTTGAGAGGCAGAGAGAGACAGAGCATGAGTGGGGGAGGGCAGAAAGAGAGGGAGACACAGAATCCAAAGCAGGCTCCAGGCTCTGAGCTGTCAGCACAGAGCCCAACGCCGGGCTCAAATCCACGCACCGGGTGAGATCATGACCCGAGCCGAAGTCGAACATTCAACCGACTGAGCCACCCAGGCACCCCCTGACTTCATTTTTAACATGAATGTGAATCAGAGGAATATTTTATGTTTTCATGCATTAAAAGTTCCTAAATTTATGCATAATTTACAGTTGTATCATACATGTTTCTCATTCATTTATTCACCCTGTTATTCTCTAATTTATTCAACAATAATGGAGCAACTACTGTATAGAAAGGGGTGGGAGACATCCTCCAAGCCTCTAACTGTGTAGGGCAAAAATGGGATGTACTGAACCTAAGTGATAAATTATTCAACAACCCTTGGTGGATCTGACATATTAGGGCTTCTTCCTCTGCCTGACAAACAAAAAGTTCAAAGGTGCATTGGAAAAAGTCCTCTTGAACTCAAAGTTGATAGGGGTATAGAAACTAAAAGCGTTGGGAGTAGATTTTAGCAAAATGGGGACAAACTTCTGATTCCAGAGGCTTTCTCATGAATCCTTACACTATATACATTCTTTTATTTTTACCACAGCCGCTTTGACAAAACTAGTCAACGAGCTAGAATTATTCCTATTTTTTTTTTTTTTAAATCGCATGAATGGATTTCTCTTTACTGAAAGTAAGATTTACAAACCACAACCTTGGTCAAATTACTCAACCTTTCTAGACTTTAGTTTTGTTTCTTTCTTTCTTTCTTTGCTTCTTTCTTTCTTTGTTTCTTTCTTTCTTTCTTTCTTATCTTAAACTGAGTATAATAGTATCACATGGCATATAACTTTCATACACTTGTTTTGTAGTTTAAATGAATTAATTCAAAGAAGCACCTAGAACATTTCTTGATTGTGAAAGTGCACACTGAAAATATTAGCCACTACTATTTAGTGTTAAAATAGTAACGTGGAGGTGAGGATGTGGTTGCTCAGTTATTTGTCTCTTGTCTTTTTTCTTTGTTTTCAATGATGTGCTTTGTCTTCTGTTTATTTTTTAAAAATTTTTTTTTCAACGTTTATTTATTTTTGGGACAGAGAGAGACAGAGCATGAACGGGGGAGGGACAGAGAGAGAGGGAGACACAGAATCGGAAACAGGCTCCAGGCTCTGAGCCATCAGCCCAGAGCCCGACGCGGGGCTCGAACTCACGGACCGCGAGATCGTGACCTGGCTGAAGTCCGACGCTTAACCGACTGCGCCACCCAGGAGCCCCTGTCCTCTGTTTATTTAATATTTGTTAGGTGCATATATACATCCATATTCTACTCTCCTCATTGCATGATTTGTACCTTGATAATATTTTTGGGACTCCACAAAACCCTCTGCAGTACAATTTTTCAATATGCTGCTGACCTATTAACAGTCTTTATGTTTTCTTTTTAGCATAGGGTGTTCTTTGTCTATATGTGGTGCTGATTTATTAAAAAAAATATTTTCGGTATCGGATATAATCCAGGGTCCTTTTACCTTTTGGGTCAGGTTACATTTTGGTTTATTTAAAATAATCAGTGGAGCACCTGAAAGCATCCGACTCTTGATCTCGGCTCAGGTCATGATTTCATGGGTTCCTGAGTTTGATCCCCACATAGGGCTTTGCACTGTCCTTGAGGAGCCGACTTGTGATTCTCTCTCTCTCTCGCTCTTTCTCTGTCCTTCCTCCACTTGTGCTCTCTCAGAATAAATAAATAAACTTAAAACAATTTTAAAAATTAAATAATCAGTGAGGGAGGGGTTGAGGGGCAGAAACGTAAGGATCATTCAATAAAAGTTTTCTTCTAGTCTTTTATTCAGCATTTCGATATCACTACATTAGTTCATGCCCTCTTCCCTCCCTCATGTCTAAGTATCTCTGGATCCTATGCCTGAAATGGGAGAACACATCCATTTTCCTACAACCCTGCATCTGCTAAAAAAGGATTTGGGAGTGGCTATGGTATTTTAGTCCTTTATCATACATGGAATCCAATAACCACTCCAATTCTATTTGTCTTTAGTCCCTTTTTTTCTTCTTGTATAGTAAGTATCAATAAAAAACACACTGATAACATTTTGATCAGACTTCCTGCACAGAAGTAAATGTTTCACTCATGTAATTATTTTCAGCTTATCTTTGAGATATATATTCAATTTTACCTTTTGTAAAATTTTTTAAATGTTTTATATATTTTTAAGAGAGAGAGAGGGCGAGTGGAAGGTGGGGAGGGACAGAGACAGAGGGGAGCAGAAGATCTGAAGCAGGCTCTGTGCTGACAGCAGCAAGCCTGATGCGGGACTCGAACTCACAAACTGTGAAAGCACGACCTGAGCCCATGTCAGACTCTCAACCAACTGAGCCACTCAGGCACCCCTTGTATTCACTTTTTCTTATTGGTTTGAGAATAATGGTTAAATCCTAACTTATTACTTTAACATTTTTAAAAAATTTTCTCTTGAAAGAGTGGACAAAACTAAATATATGGCAAGGATTACTTATTTCTCACATTTAAAACATTGTTGTAAATAATTTACATATCCTGGTTATGCTTTGATAATTATTCAGATGTTTGCATGTTGCATACCTATATATGTGTTTTCTTTTAGTTTTCTTGAAAGAAATATTCTGTATAAATTAAAGATATTATATTTTAGTTAGTCTATAACCCCAACTCAAACATAGGCACAGGCATTTAAGGAAATAGCCATTTTTAAAGACTTGTGTAGAACGATTTTCAGGGTGAACATCATTGAGTCCTTCAGAGGTGAAAACTATGAGGGTTGGAACTACTAATTTTGCTTAGGAAAAAAATTAGTTTCAGGAAATGTGAATGGGTCTAGGTCTTTATAAAAGAGGAAAACAAAAACGTTGCTTATCTCACTAAAAAAAGAGCGTGGGGGGAGCCTGGTTATAAAACAACCCCATTGTTGTATCTTGAAATATATCTCAATATTTAACCAGTTGTCAACAATTACTTATTTTGACCATACCATGTTAAAAGAATCACGTGGACCATTAAGAGCTTAAAGATATAATTGGCCTCAAAGATTCTACAGTATTTGTGGAGACAATATACATACATGTCAAAATAAATATCTAATCATAGTCGATATATAGGACCATTTAAACAACTCCCTCTCTCTTACCAACTGTCGATTTCTTTCAAGTGATAATCATCTTTTATTAGCTACTGTATATCATGACCTGAAAGGTTTTCTTACTGCTTAATAGTAGAAAGGAAATAATTTATTCTTGTTTCATCTCAGCACACACACGAGGTGAACAGCCATCACTCAAAAATGTCTATTTTATTTTAATTGACCTTTCACCCTTTTGGAAATTGAATCCTTAAATAGACGTTAATGAAGACCTTTGAAAATCATTGTCAAAGTTTAATTTACAATTTATGTTACCTAAATTTTCAATTAACCCATGACACCACACCAACGTTACAACTTCACCCAATTTTGCTTAGAGTAAAAACTGAGGTCTGCTTGTTATAAGGTGTTTAAAAGAAAACTACAGGACCAAAAGGAAATCACTTAAGCCAAGTTACAAAATCAGGGCTTAATAACTCATCTTTTTTTTTTTAACCTTTATTTATTTTTGAGAGACTGAGAGAAACAGAACACGAGCAGGGGAAGGGCAAAGAGAGAGGGAGACGCAGAATCTGAAGCAAGCTCCAGCCTCTGAGCTGTCAGCACAGAGCCTGATGTGGGGCTCAAACCCACGAACCATGAGATCATAACCCAAGCCAAAGTAGGAAGCTTAACCCACTGAGCCACCAGGCACCCCCCCTTAATACCTAATGTAATTGCAGTTTCGATTTCCCCCATAAATCTAAGTCTTAACCGGTCAAACCAGAAATGTTCTCAACAGTGCCAATGAGGCAATCTGTCATATTGTCCCTCTCTAGTCCCCAAAGGAAGATGAGGTCATTTCCATGATGAGACTCCCTAGTATCCCCTCTAAGTGAAGGTGACCTTGGAGCAATTCTTTTCTTCTGCTAATAACTCCCTTACCTTACCTTCCTTCCTATGAAAGCCTTCCATTTTGTTCAACTCTTAGGAGCTCCTCTCTATTTGCTAGACAGGATGCCGCCCCAATCATGGACCACTTAACTTATGGATCTTCGAATTTACTTGGTAGATTTTTTTTTAAAAAACAAGGTCAATAGAGACAGCTATAAACATGAAAAATCTCAAAGTGAGAAACATTTCAGAATTTTACAAAATAAACGAAGGTTCTATTTTAACAAATAGTATTTTTGACCCATCCCAAATGCACAGTTACAAAGTCAGAGCAGATTCTATTGCTAATACTGTAGGGAAAAAGTGGAATTTGCGTTGAATAATTTTGCCAGGTTTGAAATAATAAAAACAATACGGAGAACATAATGGTTTTCCAACCTCAGTTGGTCATTATGAGAAACTCACAAGGCTACTATGTGACAGCGGAACCAAGAGGCAAACTATTTTTTTCTTGGCACATATTTGTTTACATTAAATTATGATCTGGAAATTCAACAGAAATGGAAACATCCTAAATAACTAATCAAACAATAGTTCTCAACATATTTTATACACTTTTAGCTATGGAATTTAGGTACCTGAAACAGCAGGATTTACCTCAGAACTGAAAGAAGAGCTAAGCAGAGGAGAGGTAAACAGCATAGCCAGTATTTCTAGACATACATTCATTTAATACAAAGAGATGTGTTTGAATATTGCTATATTTTTTTCCATAAAATTTTACATAAACATTGCTAAGTTATTTTTAGACCAAATATTTTCTATTTGTAATCCTAATGCTAGAAATAAAGTTCAAGGACACTGATGAGCTTGGCTAAAGGTACAATTGCTTAAGGTGTTTGTAAATATCTTGGAAAAACTGAATTTCTTGTTACCGCCAATGTTGGAAGTATTTGCTAATACAATAAAGCAAGAAAAGGCAACAAAGAGTGCATGCATTGGGAAGAAATTTATAAAATTGTCTCTGTTCAAAGATAACCTGAAAGTCTATGCAGAAAATCTAAAAAGAAATTGACAAAAACACTTCTGAAACTAACAACTGATTATAGTGAGGTTGCATGATACAGGATTCATGAAGAAAAGCCAACTGTTTTTCTATACTCCAACTATGAATACATGGAATTTGAAATTAAACACACAATACTATTTACATTGGCATCCTCAAAATTAAATTAAATACTTGCAGTAAAAAATTGTAACAAAATATGTACAAAATCTAAGGAAAACTACAAAATTCTTTTATTTTAGTTTTTTATTTATTTTTTAGAGAGAGAGAGAGACAGAATGTGAGCAGAGGAGGGGCAGAGAGAGAGGGAGACAGAATCTGAAACAGGCTCCAGGCTCTGAGCTGTCAGCACCGAGCCAGACGCGAGGTTAGAACCCACGAACTGTGAGATCGTGACCTAAACCAAACTTGGACACTCAACCAACTGAGCCATCCAGGGACTCCACAAAGCTACAACATTCTTAAGAGCAAAATCAAAGAAGATGTAAGAAAGTGGAAAGATAATTCATGTTCTTGGACAGGAAGACTTACTATTGTCAAATGCCAGTTCTTCTTAACTTGAATTATGGATTCAAGGCATTATCAGTTAAATCCTAGCAAGTTTTTTTTTTTTTTGATTAATATTGACAAAGTGACAGTAAAACTTTGTATGGAGAGGAAAAAGACCCACAATGGGTAGCATAATACTGAAAGAGAAGAACAAAATTAGAACACTAATGCTACCTGACTTCACAATTTGTTATAAACTTAGACAATATATACAATCAAACAGTATAGTATTGGTGAAAGAATTTACAAACAGACCAATGGAACAGAACACGCAGTTCAGAAATTTACTTAATTAATGTAACCCACTGATTTTTGACAAAGAAACAAAGGGAACATAATGCAGCAAAGGTAGTCTTTTCAATAAATGGTAATGGAACAACTGGACAGGCACCTGAAAAAAAAAAAATCTCTGGGCAAGTGTCTTGACACCTGTCACAAGACTTAACTCAAAATGGAATATCAACCTAAACGTCACAGACAAAACTACAAAACTCCTGCAAGATAACATAATAAAAAACCTAGTTGGCAATGTCTTTTTAAATATAACACCAAAGCCATGATCTATTAAAAAAAATAACTGATTAGACTTCAACATAATTTTAAAAAATATTCTCTATGAAAGACAATGTCAAGAGAATGAGAAGACAAGTCAATGACTGGGAGAAAGTATTTCTGAAACGTCATTGTATAAAAGCTTATCATCCACAGTAGAACTCTTAAAATCAACAACAAATAACCCAATTGAAAATGGTGCAAACGTCTTAAGAGACACCTTACCAAAAATATACAAATGGAAAATAAGAATATGAAAATAGACGCCACATTATATGACATAAGAAAAATGCAAATAAAAAAGAATGAGATACCACCACACACGTATTACGGAGACTAAAATTCAGAAACTGACAACATTAAATGTTAACTAGGAAGTAGAGCGGCCTGAGCTCTCATGCATCACTGGACATAATACAAAATGGCACAGTGTCTTTGGAAGACAGTTTGGTACTTTCTTACAAAACTAAATATACCCTTATCGTATGATCCAGTGATTGTACTTCTTATTTAATCAAAGAAGTTGTAATCTTATGTACATACAAAAATCTGTACACATATGTTTGTAGCAGCTTTATTCATAACTGCCAACACTTGGTAGCAACCACGATGTCCTTCAGAATGTAAACAGATAAATAAACTGTGGGAAATACAGAGAATGGAATATTATATAATGCAAGAAATTAATGAGCTACCAAGGCATGAAAAGACATTGATGAACTTTAAATGTACATTACTAAACGAAAGAAGCCAATTTGGAAGGGCCACAAACTGTATGACTCTAATTATATGACATTCTGGAAAAAGCAAAATGGTGGGAATAATAAAATGTAAAGTGGTTGGAGGTGTGAAGGGTAGAGGAGATGAATGGGCAAAGCGTGGAGTATTTTTAGGGCAGTGAAAATACTCTGTATGATATTGCAATGCAGAATATCTATCATTATATAGTGCCCAAACCCATGGGCTGTACAATCCCAAGAGTGAATCCTGAGATAAATAATAAACTTAGGGTGATTATGATGTGTCACTGTAGATTCATCCTTGGTCAAAAATAAATAGTGAGTCATGTTGATAATGGGAAAGCCTATCCATGTGTAAGGGCAGGAATATATGAGAAGTCTCTGTGCCTCTTCTTCAGTTTTATTCTAAATATAAAACTGCTCTGAAAAAAATAATGTCAAAAAAATTACAAACAGGAAATTTTAACAATATAAGTGTATAGATTGCTCCCAGAGGCCTACATTATTCATCTTTGCCTTATGAAAATGACAAAAATTTCTTGAGGATGTATCATTAAAATAAGAGTGCATAATCCTTTCTTTTTGTACAAATCTGTTTTAATCTGCTTCACATTTTAATCGGAAGGGATCTAGCAAATCTGATGAAAATAGAATTCTTTATACTTATATCAATATAAAATAAAACAAAACAAAAAAGAAAATAGAATTTTTTGGCAATATCCCATAGAATCTACAAATTCCCAACAAAAGTGACCTGGTCATAAAAGAACTAGGAGACCTTCTATCTTAAAATTGAGAATATTTTCTTTCTTTATTTTTTTTTAATTTTTTTTCAACGTTTATTTATTTTTGGGGGGACAGAGAGAGACAGAGCACATGAACCGGGGAGGGGCAGAGAGAGAGGGAGACACAGAATCGGAAACAGGCTCCAGGCTCTGAGCCATCAGCCCAGAGCCCGACGCGGAGCTTGAACTCACGGACCGCGAGATCGTGACCTGGCTGAAGTCCGACGCTTAACCGACTGCGCCACCCAGGCGCCCCTGAGAATATTTTCTTTAAAAGTCTTTGCTAAGTCACTATTAATCTTTGCCTATAATGACACTTGTGGTTAATAATTCTTTTATATAATTAAGAATTTTTTCTTTGTGTATTTAAAATAGATATTCTTGAGCCTTGAACTAGAATTTGAAGACTGTGACTAATGGAGAGAATAAATAATCAATAATAGCAAACTATCGAATTAATGTTGATCTGCAAACGTGGTCATACCATATTGTGGGAACATGACAAGTAGACAGCCAAAAGTTGGCAAAAGTCCAGAGAGCATTTCTTGGAGAGAGTGGTCAGTTGTATGAATCTTGGGCATAAACTAATGTAAAAAGATTTATAACAGCTGCACGTATTTTAATGTCCTAAACCACTGTAGTGCCGGCTGGTGGCTCAGACAGGAGGTGACGTAGGTAGATTGAGGGGCAATATCTGGTAATTATGTCTGGGTTTGAATGAACAGAGTGATATCTAAAACCCCCTTCAAATGTGGCTCTAAGGGAAAAAACAATTATGTTTTTATGCCATGATAAAAGAAGCTACGGAAAGGCAACTTTGAGTTTTGTTGGCCAACTCTTACATAATCAATTAGATTGACTTTGTGACAGTCCAAATCAGTCATTACAATGAGCAAAAACAGTGAATCGATCCTGCTACAATCCAGTGTTTGGGTCATACAGGCATGAACTATGTTTATATGTCTGAAGTAAATGGATGAACAAACGGCAGAAAGGTCAATATGTTTCATTGGTCTAGGCTGCCTAATTTAGAATCCCGATAGCATTCAAATCCAGGTCCTGTGGAACAGTCATTGAGACAGCCAATCACAAATTACTCTAGGAATTAAGCCATAATGCTGGAACAGGTATGAGAGTATAAAGTGGAGTTGATCTTGAAAGAGCTTTTATTGATTTATTTTCTTGATTGTTTTAATGACTTATTAACCATCATTTTCTACTATCCATACCCTTTCTTTCCAAACTTGTAATATTTGTCTTAAAATCTTAACTACACTAAATGCTAATGATTTATGAGTGAAACACTATACTACCCAAAAATAGCGGGCAGGTCCAATATTGGAAAAAACAGTGTGTCTAATTACAGTCCCCTAAAATGCTGTGATATATCTCCTTGATAAATAAAGCATGTTTGGAGATCTGTAAAACTCATACATTTAATTCAATTATATTATTTACTTTAAAAAATCTTCCTCTGGGACACTTAGGGGTTTAAAAAATATAACTCCTACTCTTTTCCTAGACTATTTCCAAAGTCTCTATATTTCTTTTAAAATAACTTTTGCCCATTGCTTCTTTAGGTGTTCTACTGTATCTCTCTTCTTAAAACATCTATCGGATTCACAAACATGTTATACCTTTCTGGCATATCAGAATGGAGATTGGAAGAGTTTGACAAGACCACCCTCTTTCAGACCATATGCTATTGTTTCCTAACAAAATTATTTCTTACATTTTTCACGGCAGGTGACTTTTATATGTACACGCATATTTGTGCTTACTAGTGTTTCAAAGTCATTCTTTAATAACAAATAAACTCACCTTGCAAAATTGCAGAGATTCAAGGTCTCACCCCTCCCCTAAACATTTCTGAATATAATTTACATGGATTATTTTTTGCTTTCCTTCAATCTCAAGCATAGCCATAAATTGTTGCCTGTAAATCCAAGACAGTGAAAATAAATTCACCATACATCAAACTTTACAAGTTATGAAGAGAATGAATGAATTTATATAGAAATTATATGTATGTATGTATGCATGTATATACTTATGCATACAGGAGATATATTTGCAGGTGATATATCTTTCTATCTCTCTATCATCTATCATCTATTTATACACACACATACACACACACACACACACACACAGAATGACAGCAGTGACAGTACCCAAAGACTACCAGTGATTCTACTGAATACAATTCATTTCGTTATTTTTTCATTCAACAAATGCTATCAAACCACCATGATATTTCTAAGCAATTCTATGGCCCACAAGGAGAGAAAAGAATAAAACAAATAAAGCCCTTGCGTTAATGGCGTTAAAATTTTGACGGAAGAGACAATGAATAAACACTTAATAAAATGCATAATATAACATCAGATAGCTTTTGAAAAGAACTATGAAGATCAACATTTAAAACAAAAAACAGAGTAAGTAGCATCCTATTTTAGATGGTTTGGTAAGGATACTTCCTTCTGAGGCAGTGAGATGTATTCTCATATATGAATAAAATGAGGAAGAGCCAGAAATCCACATGGAGAAAAATTACCCCGCACAGACTTCATTAGGGCTTTGTGTCAGAAAATTACAAGGGGCCCATGTTCAAGGGGAAGCAAACATACCATTGTGACTGGAGCATAGTGAACAAAAAGTGGAGTCATATTTGATGATGGTGGAAAGATAACTAACAATAGATAAGATCAGGCTTTGTAGGGCATGCAAAAATGTGATGTGTATCACTCAGGTATTACCGCAATGATTGCGGGTAATGAATCCAGCCATGAAACCAGGGCTGTGAAAAAAAAAATTGCGTGTATGTTTCAATTCTACATCTGAAGTTCAGTCAGGGTTCACCTGGGCTCGTGGGCATAGTCCCAAGTGGTGGGATGGGTTCAATATACCCAATGGAAAGCCCTCCTCAGATTATTACATTTATTTTTAAAATGTTTATTCATATATTTACTTAGGAGAGAGAGAGAGCACAAGTAGAGGAGGGGCAGAGAGAGAGGGAGACAGAATCCCAAAAAGGCTCCGTGCTGTCAGCACAGAGCCTGATGCAGGGTTCCATCTCACAAATATGAAATCATGACCTGAGCCGAAATCAAGAGTTGGTGCTCAACCGAGTCACGCGGGGCCCCCAGATTTTTCCATTTATATTTCTACAATGGACCTATCTCCATGTAAAAGTAAATTATTTGTGTTTGTTTTCCTCTTTTCCCCTGGATGAAAGCTATATTGAGACACTAATAGTACCTGACTGTTTCACCGCTGCAGCACTTGGGGGTAAGGTAGTGTGTGAAGCTAATGAGATACTTAATACCATATTTGCAGATTGGAGAGGTTTTTCAATTAAAGCCATCGTTAGATGGATCGATGACTCTGATGTATTCCTCTGTAATTGCCTTTTCAAATTTGCTCGTAAACTTCTTGAAAATAAATACCTTTCTTGTGCTTGCCTTGTGTAAACCTGTAGCACACACAAAATTAAGTCAATGCATAATGTCACTTAGCACCTTGCAAGTTTCATCTTCGAGACCAGGGATTGGCAAACATTTCCTGTAAAATTCCAGACAAGTATTTTATTATTTGCTGTCACAGCTAAGCAACTCTGTTGTAGTCATATGAAAACTACCATGGAGGACACATAAATGAATGGGTGTGGCTGTGTTCCAAGGAAACTTTATTTATAGAAACAGGTGGAAGGCCAGATTGGGTCCCCCGGTCAGAGTTTTCTGACCCTGTTCTAGGAGACACACATATTACTTTTTTTTCTTCATTTTGATTTAAAATCCAATCAGTTAGATACAGGTTAATTTCAGGTGTATAACACCCGGTCCTCATCACAGCAAGTAACACTCCTTAATCCTCATCCCCTACTTAACCCATTCCCCCACCCCACTTCCCTCTAGTAACCATTAATTTGTTCTCTGTAGTTGAGTCTTTTTCTTGTTTGCCTGTCACAACCCACCCCCCGTACCCCACCACCAATGATTGACTACATATGTCTCCTAAGGCAAGGAGAAAAAAAACAAAAATAAACTATTGGGACTTCATCAAAATAAAAAAACAACCTCTGGACAGCAAAGGAAATAATCAACAGAACTAAAAGACAACCTATGAAATCGGAGAAGATATTTGCAAATGACATATCGGATAAAGGGTTAGTATACAAAATATATAAAGAATTTATAAAACTCAACACCCCCAAAAATCCAATAAAAATGGGCAGAAGACATGAATATAGAGATATTTACAAAGAAGGCATCCAGATAGCCAATAGACATATGAAAAGATGCTCAATATCACTCATCACAGGGAAATAAAAATCAAAACTACCTTGGGATATGATCTCACACCTGTCAGAATGGCTAAAATTAACAACACATATTACTTACTTTTTGTAGTACTCCTATTTACCCCTTTAGTACTTTTTCCTATATGAAAAAGATATTGCAGGGTGCCTGGGTGGCTCAGTTGTTTAAGCCTCCGACTTCAGCTCAGGTCATGATATCCCGGTTCATGAGTTCAAGCCCTGCATTGGGCTCTGTGCCGACAGCTCGGAGCCTGGAGCCTGCTTCAGATTCTGTCTCCTCTCTCTCTTCCCCTCCCCCACTCATGCTCTGTCCTTCTCTCTCTCTTTCTCTCTCGAAAACAAATAAATATTTTAAAAAATTTAACACAAAAGGAAAAAGAAAAAGATATTGCATCCTGTGGATGTAATAAATGAGCTCATACATTTCTGTTTCATAGGTTTCCTCAAAGCCTCCTGTGTTTACATTTGATTTCTGATCGCTGCTTTATGTTTACTGCCACATCACTTCTGTAGTGACTACAGTCCACAGGTAAGAACCTCAATGCCCCAATGGAAGGTGATATATACCCTGATGCCCATTTGGCTTGAACTCTCAAAGTGCCAATGCAGTGCTGTTCTTGGAATCCTTCATGTGTTAACTTATCCTGTGTTCTAGCCACAAATGAGGATATCATGCCTTTCTTACTGCATCATGTGGTTCTCATGTCAGGGTTGCGTATAGTACAGCGTGTCTCAAAGTTTTCATCCAAGGGGCACCTGGGTGGCTCAGTCGGCTGAGCATCCGACTTCAGCTCAGGTCACGATCTCGCAGTCCGTGAGTTGCGCCCCGCTTGGGGCTCTGTGCTGACAGCTCAGAGCCTGGAGCCTGCTTCGGATTCTGTGTCTCCCTCTCTCTCTCTGCCCCTCCCCCACTCGCACTCTGTCTCCATCTCAAAAATAAATAAAACATTAATTTTTTTTAATTAAAAAAAAGATTTCATCCAAGAAAGCGACTTTACAGTTTTTTTGTTTTGCTTTGTTTTGGGGCCCCTGAAATAATAGCTCTTGGCTCAATCAGGGGTTAGAAGCAAAGCCTATGCAGAGTAACAACAACAACAAACACGAAAAACAAAAAACTGCCAGTTGAGAGTTCTTCAGCCCATTCACTAGATGTGCACAGAGAGTGAGCAATGTACCCGAGATGCACAAAATAGATGATATTGGTGTTTGCTACTGAAAGATCAATCCACGAATTCTGGCAAATTATGATACATTTTAGATCTCCTTCCCTTAGGTCAGCTACAATTGGTTGATCATAAGTGTGTTTGGTAAGCTTGAAGTTTATGAGAGAAAAGCAGGAAAGGTTTATGGTGGACGTTTTTATTATCATGTAGTTATTTCTCTCAGGGATGGACTGAGCATTCCTTGCCCTATTCCTCTTCATTCTCTTTGGAAACAATCCCTCTTCAGACAATGCTCACAGGTACAGGTTATATCCCTGGAAGAAGAAATATCAGATTTTAGGGAAAGTTCGAGTCAGGGGAGATATCCCAGGGACTCTAAAGTAGCCAAAGATGATACTACATTCTCCAAAGTAACATTACATAAATTTAAACTGATATTTCACATCTATCTGCTTCATTCATCATTTATATATTATAAAAGGTTCTGAACTTGGGCGAAGGCAAGCAGGTAGTTTATTAGCTTTCTTAAACTCTAAAATTTGTTATCCAAATACAGTGTCTTGATGCAGTTCAAACAGGCATAGGAAAGAAAAGAAAAAGACCCACCATGATTAATTTACAAAGCGAATTTGGCATTCTGGTAACTGGAAACATCACAAAACCATATGATTACTCCTTTGCATTACATACATTGTTCGTTAAATATGATTCCAAGACCCATCTGTATTCATTATAGAGTAACATAAGAAATAAATGCAGAAGGTACGCTGAATATTTTTCATTGCATTTGTAGAAGAAATTTCCTTCTCCCTATTGATTTAATAGATTGCACTACCTTAGGCATAATCCAGCTAGAAATTCCCTAACTGGTGAAGTTGATATGTGAGCCTTTTAATGTGTTTTCATTTTCTTAAATGTAAGGTGGAGAAACAAATGAGATTGAAAGTAATGAGGCATGGATTCTTTTTTTTTTTTTTTTCTTCCTGGCAGAAAGCATTACATTTTAAAGGTAATAAACTCTTTTAAGAATAAAGACACCTGTCACAATTGGTGCAAAAAGGAGAGAAGTAAAGTGACTACTGAGATGGTAAGATTTCATTGTTATTGTTATGTTGAACCACTTATTTTCTGTGCCCCAATTTATGTAGTCTATGAGTATTTTTTGTACTATTTTTCTCTTTCCTCCCATTCACGATTTTTGATCTTTTTTCTCCCCCCTTCAGGGAACCTTGGATCGTGGCATAATTGCATGCCAAGGTCAAAATCATAGGGGCACACAGAAAGGTAGTATCCTGGAAACAACTGTATTGTGGCTAGATTTCAGGTGACACTTACTTCTAAGTTTGCATTATTTGATGATTCTCTTCAGATTAATTTTCTCAGTCAAATATTCTGCTTATGAAGGTTTTCTCCTGGCAAAGAATTTCTTCATTTGATTTTTGTGGAATTTGCCGTTCAATACATAAAGTTCTATTTATTAATCTGCACGGGAAAAAGTAGATATATGGATGACAATAATTTGTATGAATAATTAATATATTGTTAATTAACATGGCATTTCCTAAATTTACAGTAAAAATATCACCAACACTTCAATACCTTTGCAGAGAATACTTTTATACATTATTCAGATAATATTAATCTTTAAAGTCAAAAGAGATTGGAGGACTTGAAGTGCTTCAAGACTATTATTGTGAAATTTAACACTGTGCAAGACTGTAGACAATTGAAAGAATACAAAAAATGGTCTCGGTTAGGGTTCTTACATCAGAATGCTTCTTGCTAGAAGTTCTTCTGTGTAATTCTGTGACAATAACTTATTTACCTGCCCTTTGATTTCCTCTTATAACATTATAACATTATTTCCTCTTATAACATTAAATGTATAATGAGGTAAATAAGAGAATACCAGGGGGAAAATTATAGAAATTTAAAATACATTTTTTAATGTTTATTTATTATTACTGAGAGACAGCGAGAGACAGAGCATGAGCATGGAGTGGAGGGGGGGGGGGGGGAGACACAGAATCCGAGGCAGGCTCCAGACTGAGTTGTCAGCACAGAGCCCAACACGGGGGCTCAAACCAAGGAATCACGAGATCATGACCTGAGCCAAAGTCAGATGGTTGACTGACTGAGCCACCCAGGTGCTGCTAGAAAATTTAATTATATTCATTAATGTGTACTTATTGAGGTTCAATTTTTTTTTAATATTTTACAATGAGGTCAGAATAATTCTTAGGTCCTTTGTGAAGGACAGTAATGGCCATATGTCAGATTGGGTATATTTTTCAATGAGTACACTTCCTTTCAGTTATGAAAGCAGAGAGAGTACAATTACAGCTTCCATGAGGTTCCAGACTGATGTGTGTCATTAAACTAGCTGCATGTAACTATGGGTTTGAAAAAGCATTCATATTGGCACACTGTATCGCTAACAAAGCAAGTCAGGGAACAGAGGCTATGTCATTATTACATAAGTATCCTTGCAAATGAGATGTTCTGCTTTGTTCAGAGGTGAGATTCGTTTGTATTTTCTACTGGAAGGTCTTTTTTTGCTATCAATACACAGTGCAGGTAAAGCAGTCAAATACAGAGACAAATTTAGTAAGATGCTAAATTTTAAGTGAAAGAAATTAATCTCCAATTCCAGTTTTCCTGATTATTAATTGTATGATGCTTAATGAACTATCATAACAAATAGCAAAAAAAAATCGGAGTTTGGAGCCAAATTCAGGTTCTTCTACACGTAAGCTACATAGCATCATAACAAATTAAACGAACACGGTAATACCTACCAGAATTTTTCTAAGTAGTAAACAAGTACATACCAGTGCGTGGGTACCTGTATCAGATACTATGTTAAGTTTTAATAAATTATACCATTATTCACAACTAAGCGGTATATCCATGCATTAATTTTTTTAGTTAATCCAACAATTACTTGTAGGCACTTATACTTTTTAAAATTAGTTGGCCAACGTTTAACAACATGACTATAAATTTGCTTGAATGGCTGTTGCATCAGAATATAGAGTTGAAACAGGGAACACTAGGGGTCGCTAGACCCTGTAGTTGTCTAAGTCGGCTGCTAATTGGAATTTCAGGGGAAGTTTTTGAGAACAGTAACTCATATGCCCACCCCAAGCATTCTTATTCACAAAGACAATAGTACTAACATAGTAATCAGGTGTGCAGCTAGATTTGGAACCTCTTCTCCAGCTCACCCAAATCTCTTCCCTAAAGTTAAGTGTGGGTGTTTTCTTTTTTGTCTAAAAGAGAAGTGAATAGGCAAGCTACTCACTCACTTATAAACAGTATCTGGTTGGGCCGCCTCGGTGGCTCAGTAGGTTGAGTGACTGACTCTTGATTTTGGCCCAGGTTATGATGTCACAGTTGTGGGACCCAGCCATGGGATCGAGCCCCGTGTTGGGCTCAGCACAGAGCACAGAGTCTGCTTGGGATTCTCTCTCTCCCTCTATCTCTGCCCTTCTGCTGCTTGTGCTCTCTCTCTCCCAAAATAAATAAATAAACTTAAAAACATACTATCTTGAATGGGTGGTTGATAGGGATGAGAAGAAAGCAATGCATCTGTTCCTCTTTCCATGGTGTTGGTTCATTTTCTTTGTTTCTTTCAGAAAATCAAAGTATCATTAAGTTTAACATAACAAATGTGGAAGTAACAAAAAATGGCACCTAATTTCATCATTTATTTTGTTAACCCCTACTAATATTAAGCATGTAAAAAACCCCGGTGGCATTGAAAGGTAGCAAGGTAGTAACATAGAAAGATGGAAAGTGAAAACCTCTTCTGTACCTGGTCTTTCTCTGCTGAATTGTCAAACAGGACTGCAAAGGACCTGTCTTACCCTGCTATGTTGCCAAACTATGTTTTTAGCCTTCCTTTGTTTGTGCCCCTTTATCTGATCCTATCACCCAAAATTTCATACTTCTTGAATCTGTCAGTGACTTCCTCACGTTGGTTGAGTTCAGTGGTGAAACATAGAAACTAGGATTCTGCATAAGAGATATAACTCCACATCAATGCAAATATAACCCCTGACATGTTTAATGAGGGGGTTATGGATTCGTCGTAACAAATCTAGACAGTTTTTTTAATTTTTATTTTATGTTTTTGTTTTTATTTTTTATTTTTTAATTAGCATCCAAGTTAGTTAGCAGACAGTACAACAGTGATTTCAGGAGTAGATTCCTTAATGCCCCTTACCCATTTAGCCCATCCCCCTCCCACAACCCCTCTACTAACCCTCTGTTTGTTCTACATATTTAAGAGTCTCATGTTTTGTCCGCCTCCCTGTCTCTATATTATTTTGCTTCCCTTCCCTTGTGTTCATCTGTTCTGTGTCTTAAAGTCCTCATATGGGTGAAGAACAAATCGTGATGGTTTCAATATTATTTGTGTGATTTCATGCTATGATTTTTTTTTTTTTTATCAGAATGGAGGAAGGAAGAATTGTTTTTAGTGATGCCTGGGTGGCTCAGTCAGTTAAGCGGCCGACTCTTGAGTTCAGCTCAGGTCATGCTTTCACGATTTATGAGTTCGAGCCCTACGTTGGGCTCTCTGCTGACAGTGTGGAGCCTGCTTGGAATTCTCCCTCTCCCTCTCTCTCTCCCCTCCCCCACTCTCACTTTCTCACTCTCTCCTTCTCTCTCACTCTCAAAATAAATAAACTTAAAACAAAAATTGTTCTTTAAATTTGGTTCCCATCTAGACTATTAGCTTCAGATTAACCGCAATGTTACATAAAATCATATATTCCTAAATACCCACCCCCTTACATTAGATCTTAAAAACAAATTAACAACAACACACACACACACACACACACACAAAACAAAAAATACTGAGTCTAGGTCTATAGTGGTCTCGAAGGGCTGATATAACAAAGCACAACAAACTGGATGGCTTAAACCAACAAAAATAATTTCTCTCAGTTCTAGAGGACTGAAATCAAGGTGTTGGTAGGGTTGGTTCCTTCTGGTGACCGTGAAAGAGACACTGTTCCATGACCCTTTCCGAAATTCTGGAGGTTGTCTGCAATCCTAGTGTTCCTTGGCTTTTTGACACACTATTCTACTATCTGCCCCCTGGTATTCTTCTCTTTCCACCATTTGGGACTCAGAAAAACAGCTACAGGCCTGACCATTGTTACATTTGAAAAAATGTGTCAAAGAAAAGGAGAAAATACATAAAAAACAAGTAAAAAATGCAGAACCTCCGCATATCAAATCCCCCTCTTTTAAAATATATTTCTGTTATGACTCATCTTACTGGCTGATATGAAATTTCTTTCTAGGACACGCATTGGCCAATTTGGTACTGTGTGAGATCCTATATTTTCAACATAGTCATTGACTAATAATTTTTACTAATAAAGAAGACAGCAATTAAAGAAGACAATTTTTTTTAACATTTATTCATTTTCTGACAAAGAGAGACAGAGTGCAGGCGAGGGAGAGACAGAGAGAGAGGGAGACACTGAATCTGAAGCAGGCTCCAGCTCTGAGCTGACAGCACAGAGCCCGACACGAGGCTCAAACTCATGAACCGTGAGATCATGACCTGAGCCAAAGTCTGATCCTCAACCGACTCATCCAGGTGCCCTGATAAAATGTGTTTTTTAAGGTTAGGATAGATTTTTATTTAAAAAGGTATAAATATCTTCTGGGGTCTTTTCATTGATACATTTTGCATTGATATGTCAGTGCAGGCTCACATAAACTTTTCCTGGTAGACTGTGGTTTGTGGTTGACTGGTATGTCTATCTCTGGTGCTGCATGGTCAGATTATTTTTTAATCCCTTTTTTAAAAAAAACATATTCTTTTTTTAATGTTTATTTTTGAGAAACAGAGAGAGACAGAGCATGAGCAGGCGGTGGGCAGAAAGGGGGACACAGAATCTGAAGCAGGCTCCAGGCTCTGAGCTGTCAACACAGAGTACGACGACATGGGGCTCGAATTCACGGACTGTGAGATCGTGACCTGAGCTGAAGTCAGACACTTAACTGACTGAGCCACCCAGGTGCCCCTTAAATATATTCAATGCTATCTTTTTTAAAAAAATATTTTAGAAATCCCCCTTCTCCCCTTGCCATCAATTTAGGTGTAGTCTTCCTTAATCTCTTAAAGTTTAGGTTTCTTTCCTCCTATTTTTTTCCACTTTGAATTCAATTACGTGCATACTACTCAGTAAATTTACATTTGAAAATAAAAGACTTCTTCATTTTATCATTAAGGCACTGCAACGTATCAGTGTATAGCCTAGAAGAGAATTCTAAGAAAACTAGAACTAAATTTGTCTAATGATTAAGATATTTGTATTAATTTGCATTTTCCATTTTTGTTTTGTTTTGTTTTGTTTTTCACATAAGAACAGGATCTCTGAAAGTCCCTAACTCTGGATCGCAGGTGAGATTTTTGGAAGAGTCAATGCAGTTTATATGGGGAAGAGATGGTTCAGGCAGGCATTGAATAAAATAGTTAATTCAAGCAAGGTTACATAGTACAGTGAGTTTCAGGGAAGGATTTAGTGTTTTGTTGCATCTGGTTGTAAAAGCATGATTCAGTGAGAGCTTCTCCAAGGACTTTTGGGAGTCTAGGACCTCTGAATTCCCCAGAAATATATAACCACAAGTTTCATACGGAATGAAATACGTGATCAGGACAACTCACATGCCCTATGGTTTCTGTTCTTTCATCAAAATGTGTTTTAGGGACTCTGGAGGATTTTCCTCTCTCCTCCAAAGATACCAGAGAGGCCCTCGGATGCCGCTGGCAAGAAACATATTTGGCAAAATGTCTATAACGCATTCTGCCATCTGCCAGGATTTACCTGAACATCAGACTAAATGTCCCGCCAGACAGAGGACAAGGGTTGCAATTGCTCTAGAGATGTGGGAATACCTAGAGATCTGGGAATGGTGATGGCATACCCGAGGATACTGATAGGTCTCCACCTGCAGGTTTGAATGCTCCAGCAGTGTCTACATCTGTGGGAGACCAGGATGCTGAAAAAAAAAAAAAAAAAAACGGGAAAAGGTAGTTGGCACTCTCACACTGGTAATGTTCTTTCATCTCCAGGGAAGCAAATTCCTTGCTGTGAGATGTAATATCTTATGATGGATATTTATTGAATTACAAGATTGAGACTTTATTGTGAATTCTTCATTATTAACAACGGTAATAAACATTTGGAAAGTGTTTTATGGTATTATGGTATATATATATATATATGTATATATAATTTTTTAAGTTTATTCATTTTGAGAGAGAGAGAGAGAGAGAGAGCATGATCAGGAGAGTGGTAGAGAGAGAGAGGGAGAGAAGATCCCAAGTTAGCTCTGTACTGTCAGTGTGGACCCGATGTGGGCCTTGAACTCATGAACCCTGAGATCATGATCTGAGCTGAGATCAAGAGTCAGATGCTTTAACTGACTGAGCCACCCAGGTGCCCCTATGTATATAGTTTTAAGTAGGCTTCATGCTCAGTGTGGAGCCCAATGTGAGACTTGAACTTACCACCCTGAGATCAAGACCTGAGCTGAGATCAAGAGTGAGACGATTAACAGACTGAGCCACCCAGGCATTCCTATGGAATATATTTTTGGTGATAGCCACTCAGGTAATAACAAAAAGCACATCCTCTCATTCATTATTTTAGCGTTAGTTTATGACCAACTAATCCTTTTATAATCACACAAGTTTATGTAAGGTATTTATTGAGTATATGTTTATAAACATACCTATACTAAAACTATTTCAAAGCAAGCTGAATTATATTTCATGTACAATCAATATGTAGGTTATAAGTAGAAACAAAAATAGGATATTATTAACCTAAGTCTTCTTTGTTTTTAGATACAGCATTACTGAAAAATTATTAGAATGTTTAAGTAGGCACTGGATTTTATGCTTTATTTGGTAAAAACTTTTGATGATACATCAACGATAAGGTAAAGTTAATTTTTAATAGATAACAGTCCAATATAACGTGCATATTTGCCTCATTTCATCAGATTTCCTATATATGTGCTTTAACTGCTCTTTGAACTTAAGAAAACAAATAATTTCTTAACATATATGGTCATATGTCTGTCAGCTGTTTCTGAGTTAATTATAGTAAGCTAAGGTGCACCTGGGTGGCACAGTCAGTTAAGCGTCCAATTCTTGATCTTGTCTTAGGTTGTGATCTTACAGTTTGTGAGTTCAAGCCACACATTGGGCTCTGCACTGACCTTGCAGATCCTGCTTGGGATTCTCTCTCTCCTTCTCTCTGACCCTCCCTCGCTTGTGCTCTCTCTCTCTCTCTCAAGATTAATAAATAAACTTTTTTTGTTAATTATAGTAAGCTAAATGTTAGCAGAGTCAACTATGAATTGGCATGGTCCAAAGAATTAATATTCACTTTTAGCAACTGAACCAGACATGAAAGTTGAATGTTTTAAACCTTTTCCACATGTTCTTGACTTACAGCAAATCCAATGCACATGCTTTATAATCAAGTTCTCAACACCCATTACTAAAAATGGGGTCTCGGATTCATTCTTGTTCCTTGTCCATTTTCCAAAGTCTCTCCAGCCAGCAGAAGTATTTCAGACAGGCAACATTGCCTATCTGAACAAGCAGCTATCTTGTTTATGGAATTACATTGGTTTGCTGGGGCTGCTGTAACAAAACATCACAGAATGGGTGGTTCAAAAAACCAGTTTATTTTCTCACAGTTCTGGAGTTTGGAGTTGATAGACTTGTTTTCTCCTAAGACCTCTCTCCTTGACTTGCAGACTTCTGTCCTCTATCTATGTTCTTACATGGCCTTTCCTCTGTGTAGGCGTATCTTTTGTGTCTCCTCCTTTTCTTATAAGGACGCCGGTCATATTTTATTAGGGCCCCATCCTTATGACCTCCTTAAACGTACCTACCTTTGAAAAGGTCCTATCTCCAAATATAGTCAGTTTGGAGGTTAGAGCTTCAATGTATGAATTTTGAGAGGACATAATTCCTTCCATAATGCAATAGATTATGACAACTGTCAATAAATTTATAATAAAGAATATTTTGGAAAATTTTTGTGACCATTTTTTTTTTTTTACTAGCTCATCATTGGACCTGTTGAATATGATAACAGAGTCCCAGATTTCCAGGTAATTCTAAGCGTATTAAGTGACCAGGCATTTCTTAGACATTTCACAGAAGCTTCCAAGTTTATGTATTAAAATATGCCTGAATATTGGTAAAATTTTATACAGATTTTTAAAGTAAAAGACAAATATGGTCAATAATATTACAATGGTGCTGTATTGGGACAGAAGATAACTACACTTTTGGGTAAGCATAGCATAATGTTTAAATTTGTTGAATCACTATGTTGTACACCTGAAACTAATATAACATTGTGTGTCAATTAAAATAAAATAATATATATATATATATATATATATATATATATATATATGACAAACATAAAGCTAAGTAACTTGAATTTGGTATGTCAATCTAGAACTAAGTATGCACCTATATCCCAACTGAAATTTCTGCCTACTATTCACAGACTTGGAAATCAAGTTTCCAGGATGGGTCTGATCTGAGACTGTAGTCTGCCTTGGGAAAGTGTGGGATAAAAGGATATCAATCAATGTGGTTCATATGGAAAAGCTTTGCCTGAGAAATTCCAATCCCTAGGTATTCTTCTGTCTCACGACTCACTCTCTAAATACACATGAAAACTCTGTGAGCCAATTAGCTTCTGTGTACCGACAGTGTTTATGATCTTGGCTGTAATAATAACATGGTATACTTCCTGACTAGAGCAATGCTAAAGAAATTGGCCTGTTGTTCAGTTTGAAGTACAAATTTTAGTTGCAGATCGAATTACAGCTAAAGACGAATGTGCAATCTAACGTATAAAATCAAAAGCAGTTGGCAAAAACTATCTGAAGAGGACAGAAGTGAAGTCTGAGGGGGTAGGGGAATGCAAAGTCCTGTCAGCTTCCCACCAACTTTGTCACCGTGTTGGCTTCAGAGATCTGGGGACCCAAACTCATCCCCGTGCCTATAGAATAGGAAAACCACTAGGCAAAATTAATGTCACGTACAGTATCCAATACTGATCTCAATATGCCGTAGCTGCGTATAAACAAAAATATATAAACAAAATCTAGCAGATTTCTCGGTTAGAGTACTCATTACCATCCACAGGAGTATAGTCTGTTAATATTATATTGATTTAAAAATGCAAGGGAGAGAGTTCTGACCTTTATCCATGTATTTTTTTCTTTTTTAAAAAAAGATTTTTAATGTTTATTTATTTTTGAGAGACAGAGACGTGGCACGAGTGGGGGAGGGGCAGAGAGAGAGGGAGACACAGAATCCGAAGCAGGTTCCAGGCTCTGAGCTGTCAGCCCAGAGCCCGAGGCGGGGCTCAAACTCACCAGCTGTGAGATCATGACCTGAGCTGAAGTTGGACGCTCAGCCAACTGAACCATCCAGGCTCCCCTGTATTTTTTTTCTAATCCTACTTTCTACATCTTCTCAAAAAATGTAGACTTAGTCGAATAATGATGCTTTGTGACATTTAAAAATATATATATATTTGCAAAAACTCTCACCATTCTTACTGCTTGGAAACCCATTTTCCTGTGCTCTTTTCATTTTTCGTTGAAACCATTCTTAGTTCTCTCTTTCTAAATAAGTTTGGAAGTGCAGTCATTTTGGACTTGCTTTCTCTGGTCCTGTGCTTATGTCACTAAAGAACTCAATCTGGGTGTTGTGATGACAGTTGGTAAACTGGCTCTGGGCTGTGCTACATTTCTGGTTAATCTTGTAAATAACATCATTTAAAAAAGTATGGGGTGCTTAAATACTTCTTATATATGGTAATAAGAAGGTGCCTTCCCATCTATGAATCAAGCATCACACACTACTTGGATGTGGTAGCCTAATAATATATTTGAGGAATATTTTCCAATCTAGTTTGAATTGGTGGTAATAAAATTAGCATATTACTTCCAACACTTTCATCAAAAAGTTACCACATTTTGGGGTGCCTGGGTGTCTCAGTTGGTTAAGCGTCTGATCTCGGCTCAGGTCATGATCTTATGGTTTGTGGATTTGAGCCCCACACTGGGCTCTTTGCTGTCAGTGTGGAGCCCAATTTGGATCCTTTGTCTCTCTGACTCTCAGCCCCTTCCCCACTTTCTCTCTTTCAAAACTAAACATTAAAAAAAAGTTACCACTTTTTCATTAAGCTTTACAACTTTTTTGATCACTTAATATGTGCAATTTTGAAAAGAATATTGGTCTTTCATTCTGTACTATATTTTTTTGTTTCTTTAAAATACAAAATTGAAGTAACTATTCCATTTGTGATTCAGAATAAAGGAGAAGTTTGTTTATAACATACACAGGGACTGTGTTCTTTCTTCCCTTGGCAAAGTCAAGGATGTAATTTATCTACTAAATAGCATGATTGATCCTTTCTTAGTATGGTCTTGTCTGAGTTAATAAATCAGGACGCAGCTATCACCTCCAAATGTTCAATTCTGACCCTACAATTAGCTTTCCACTGACTCTGGTTCCTGATTATCAGCACAAACCTCTACTTTAAGCTATCCCGTAATTAGTCAGACAATATAGTGTCCTGTGCTAAAATATCCTAGCTGGTAGAACATTTGCTAATCACTGATCTGTCACATCCCTTGGATGAATCTCACACCCTTCTTTAGATAAGAGAATCATCAGGCCTAGTTCCCATTACATTGACATTAATGTGGAATCCGAAATTTAAATGCGGCAATTAAAAGTTTTTTTACGTTTTTCTTAAATGGCACCAGGCCAAATCCTACATGCAAAATGTTTGACGGTCTTTCTTAAGTACGAATGAAATTTTCCAAATGTTACACAATTCTGAAGGTGTTACACCAACACACCATATGCATGGAATTTTGGTTTTATTATGAAAAAAGAGAAGAACAGAACTGAAACACAGCTCTCTAGCTGAATTGGAGACAAAATATACTTCTTTATTATTTTTTACTGTTATTTTTGTGTTACATCCTTTTCAGTTATCTGTAACTTTCTAAAAGAATTTTTTTCAACTTGAGTTCTCAATGTTGGTATCATTCTTAATTTTATTCTACCTGTACATGTTGATAAAAATTTGTAAGAATTATATTCTCCGTATTTGGCCTTTAGGCAATAATCAAAGGGCAATTATTAGACGTATTAGAATTGAAAAGAAGACCATTATGTTATTTATAGTTAGGTTGAGGAATATCATGCATAGTTAATGAGCTGAACTACTGCCAACAATAAACAAATTTTAGTATTAAGGGGCATCTCAAGTTTACAGGTTACGCTGTCATATTACAGGTTGTTAAAATGCTAGTACAAACAAGTTACGATCCTTGTCTGATTATATTTCCCATTCACTGATTTATTTGACTCTTGTGTTCTCGGATAACATAAAATATAATTGATCTTGTTGTTTTGTGTGCTTTACTTTTGTTTTTGTTTTTCATGATTAACTGCTTTTTGACTAAGAAACTAATGAGGAGAGCAAAGTTTATTAACAAATTATGGGGGAACAACTGGATATACATGGAATGACAACAAAAGAGAAACTTTCACTCCGTGTTATACCATTTGATAAAGTTTAATGAAGAGGGGTCAAAGACTTAACCATTAGGGCTAAAATTATGATAGTTATATGGGAAAAAAATACCTCAGAAGTATTCATGCCTTTGGATTAGTTCAAAATGTCCCAGACTGGATGAAATACTAACCACAAAAAACAAAATTGATTCATTCAGACTTCATCAAGATTAGAAACTTTGACTTCCAAAGTCATCAAGAAAATGGTACTATATATTATCGTACTATATTATATATACTATATTATGTATATATTAGTATATATAATTATACACTATTATATATATTAGTATAGTTATATATAATATAGTATAATTATACTAATATATATAATATAGTATAATAAATATATACTATTATACTATATTATATATTAGTATATATAAATATATAAAATATACATAAATATATAAATACAGTCATACTATATTATATATTTATATATAAATATATATAAATATATAAATATAATTATACTATATTATATATATTAGTATATATACTATATATATTAGTATATGTTATATATACTAGTATATATACTATACTATATTATATATTTGAAATTTGTCAAGAAAGCAGATCTTAACTCTTCTCACCAAAAAAAGAGAAAGGTAACTATGTGAGATGATGGAATCCTTTCACAATGTATACATATATCAAATCATAAAGTTTTACATTTTAAGTATATCACAATTTTATTTGTTAATTATACTTCAATAAAAATGAGAAAAAAAAGAAAATACAAATTACATATTTGGAAGAAATAATACAAACAAATGACAAACAGGTTGTATTTGGAATATATAAAGAATCCTTAAAAATCAACAATAAGTTTTCCAAAAAACTAGCTTAAGGAAAACAAGCAAATGGGGGTGGCTGAGGGGCTCAGTCTGTTAAGCGTCTGAGTCTTGATTTAGACTCAGGCCATGAGTTCATGGTTTGTGGGATTGAGCCTCACACCAGGCTATGCACTAAGAGTGCAGAGCCTGTTTGGGATTTTCTCTCTCCATCTCTTGCTGCCCCGTCCCTGCTCTCTGTCTCTCAAAAATCTAAATAAACATTAAAAAAAAAAGAAAAACAAGAAAATGTCTTCCAAAGAACGTTCACAGCTGATGCTACCATAATGGCCTAGAACTATATTAAAAGATATTCATCACCATCGACCATAAGGAAAATGCAAGTTAAAGCCACGATATGCCACCTCTTAAACAAGCTGAGATGTCTAAAGTTAAAAACAAGGAACATCCCAAATGTTAGTGAGGGCACAGAATTCCGGAAATGACATCCTTCTGGCAGGAGCATTCAATTATACGACAATTTGAGAAGAGGATATGAGATCCCCTATGAAGTTAAACATACTGCACTATTTAGCAATTACAATTTTAGGTATTTATCCTAGAGAAAACATATGTCCACACAAAGACTTATGTGCAAATATTTATAGCTGCTTTATTTATAATAGGCCCAAACTGGAGACAATTCAAATGTCCACCGCAAAAAAGTAAGTAAACATATTTTAGCGTATTTGAAAAAAGAATACTACTCAGCAATAAAAAAGGAAAGTGCTAAAAATTTATGCAGCAACATAGATGAATACAAAATATTTTATTGAGAAAGAAAATCCAGACACAAAAGAGCACATTTCATGTGATTTCCTTTTTATTACTTCTATACAGGTCAAAATTAAATTATGGAGCTAGCTATCTAGAAGTGTTTCTCCCAAGGTTACAGGGATTTGTCTAGATAGAAACATCCAGGAACTTTCTGAGGTGATAAAAAATATTTCAAATTTTGGGGGAAATGGTCACCTGGATTTACGTGTTTGTTAAACCTCACCAAACTCACAATTCATAATTAAAATCTGTACATTTAATTGTGAATAGATTTTATTTTGTGTAAATCTTATGTCATGTAAATATTACATCAATTAAAATAGTCAATCATCATGGTATACTAACAGAATAAAAAGAAAAACCTTAATTTTCTTATAGATTTAAAGATACAATCACAAAAACAACATCCATTCTTGGATTTAGTATCTGATAGTTTAATTCTCCATCAACATCATGAAAAAAATTAGCAAGATTGTTCTGAATATTTAGAAGCTCATGTAAAACATAGTACCTAGCTAACAGCCAATGCTCAGTAACCTAAATATTATTGTTATATATTATCATTTCATAATGAAATAAGTTGAAAGCTGGATTTACTTCTATTACAGTAAAACATAGTTTTCTCTTATTCACAGGATGAAAAAAACCACCATGGTAAAAAATAAAATAGCGGAGAACTGCCAGTTGGCATGCTTTACAAGCCTTTTGGTGGATTGATCCATAAAAAATGACATTCGTTCTCTTTGCAAAAGTTGTATTGTCATTACCAGAAAGATCACGAGAGAAAAAATAACAAATCAAGGTTGAATATGTATATGTCTCAGTATATGAGGCTGTGAAAGACTCAGAATGTGACCATCCTCAAAATTTGTTTTAAAAAACTGGGTCATCTTCAAAAATTATCTTTAAAAAAACTGTAAAAAACAAACAAAACAAAACATAGTCCAATGTAAATGTCAGAATCCCTAATAAAGAACGACTGACTAAAGGAAAGCAGCATCTTACCTGTCTTCTCTTGCTGTTTTCTCTTCCCCCACAGCCCTGGCAATTGTCATTCCAGTGTCTCCTTCTAGAGTTTATTTTAGAATCATTATACAAGGGATACCATGTAATAGTATCTGTCCTGTTTCTAACTGATTTCAGTCAGCATAATGTCCTTCAGGTTCATCCAAGTTACTGCATGCTAACAGCAGGATTTCCTCTGTGTGTGTGTTTGTGTGTGTGCATGTATGCTAAATAATGTTTCATTATTGTTTTTAAGTTTTTTTCTTACTTTTTTAAAGTAACCTCAACACCTAACATGGGACTCGAACTCATGACCCTGAGATCAAGAGTTGCGTGCTCTTCTGTCTGAGCCAGCCAGGCATCCCTCATTGTCGGTTTTGATTTGTATTTTTGGGGGGATTAGTTATGCTGAGCACCTTTTGATAAATGTGTCAGCCATGTGTATGTCTTCTTTGGAAAAATGTCTTTTTAGTTATTTTACCTATTGAGTAGGGCTTCCAGAAAAAGCATTAAATAAATAAACATGTATACCCATCACACTTAGCTTACTGATGACATTAGAGCCTTTTTATATTTCACTACACATGGGTGTTGTGGCTATTTCTGATAAAGATTTGTCACGCAGGAATTCTGAATTATTCTTATCATAGAAGCCAGTTTGGTTTTGTTGCTGCTGTTTTCTTTTGTTTTAACCAAAAATGGGGCTAAAAGTTCCTTTCCCATAGCTATTCATAGATTTTGTAGCCTGCTTTGGCCTTTAGGAGTTTCTTGAGAAAGATGCCTAGCCACCTGCCAGGAAGAAGGTAGGAAGTTTAGTTCAACCATCACAAAGGGGGAGGGGGGTGGCTGGGTGGCTCAGTCAGTTAAGCACAACTCTTGATATCAGCCCAGGTCATGATTTCACGCCTTGTGTGGGGCTCTGCTCTGGCAGTGTGGAGCCTGCTTGGGATTCTCTCTCTCCCTCTCCCTCTGCTCCTCCCCTGTTCTCTCTCTCTCTCAAAATAAACAAATAGACATTTAAAAAATTAAAAAAAAAAAACCATTAGAAAACACCACTGCAAGAAACGACATTCTGCCAAGAAGGGGAATGAGGTCAGGAGATCTCAAGCTCCCTTGAGTTCAGCCTGTGAAGGTCTGAGTAGAAGATCCAGTCAAATTGTAGTCAAGCTCCTGGCACATGCAGACTGCAATGTAATACATGTGTGCTGTTTTAACCTACTACCTTTATGGTAATTTGTTACACAGTCATAAAAGCCTAATACACAGAGATAAAACTACTCCTGAGAGGATGGTTCAGGAAAAGTGTTGAAGTAGAACTCCTAAGGAGCTATGAATCGAAATTGCATCATGAGAGACGCGAAGGGGAATGAACACTTAAAAAAATAAAACTAAAAAAAAAAAAAAAAATAGAAGGAAAACATACCAGAGACAATTTCCTTTCCCGTAGTAATATCTCTTAGGGCTTGCCTTGTTCTTTCATATAATAATCACTATGTCTGTCTCTTTTTTTAATGTTTTTATTTATTTTTGAGACAGAGAGAGACAGAGCATGAGCAGGGGAGGAGCAGACTGTGTCTGCCTTTATTGTCATCTGACAATTATGTCTTCTGATGAAAGGCAAAAGGAAATATCCATATAATTTTTAAAAAATCAAGTTTAATATGTTTTCATTTAGTCACCAAGAATCTAGACAAATCATAGCAACAGTGAATCGCTGTGAGTGCTTCGATTTGTATTTTCTTGCCTTTCATGAATTTCCGTTTTCATTAAAAGTATAGTTGAAATGTTCGCATTAAAGACTCAAGTGCAAAATATGTTCAGTCACAAATATTACTGGATAACTAGATGAGTAGAATATAATACTCTTTGTTGAGTTTTGGCTTTGACAAGAGAAATAAACTCGATGAGTTAATATTTTTTAATATGACCACAGCTATCAATTACATTCTTTTTTGAAAAACAAGTTACTAGATATCCTGTTTTCCTTCTGCCAGGTGTTGCTACTTTCATTTTTTTTTAAATTTTTTTTCAACGTTTATTTATTTTTGGGACAGAGAGAGACAGAGCATGAACGGGGGAGGGGCAGAGAGAGAGGGAGACACAGAATAGGAAACAGGCTCCAAGCTCCGAGCCATCAGCCCAGAGCCCGATGCGGGGCTCGAACTCACGGACCGTGAGATCGTGACCTGGCTGAAGTCGGACGCTCAACCGACTGCGCCAACGAGGCGCCCCTCTACTTTCATTTTTATTAAGAATTAGCAGCAATTACCCAGACGACCAGGAGTTTCATAAGTAGGGTAATTTCCTCTGGGAGGGTGTTTTGATACACGATGTATGCAAATTTGCAGCCATACTTCTCCTAGGTCACAAATGGACCCTGTCATTGCTACAAGAATAGGTGATCCCAGGCTGACGACCACTGTCAGCTAATGGCAGCTTTGCCAAGTTAATGGTCTTTTGCATGTTTTAGTTCAAGGCATTTCTCTTCCTTCACTCCCCAGCAGCCAGATATGGTCACAAATTAATATGTTCAGATAAGCTACATCTGATATCTCGGTCTCAAGAGATGTGAGGTCAGGATCGTTAACATGGCAATTCATACTTTGCCATCTTCGTAGAGTGTATCCATATTTCATAAGCTGAACCTAAAGTTAATGAGTGAGTCTAAAAGTAAAAATCTAGTTATGAAAGCAGCAGAGGTTAGGTGAACATGGTTCAGAGTGACACAGTGTAGCCTTAAATTACCGACACCACAAATAACTACTTTTTCTAATATACACCTTCTCAGGTAAATGAGTACATTCATTGTATGTCAATAATACATGATTCGCAGGATTGTATTTGCTTGGCTTCAAGTAGGTGGACAATGAATGCTTGCTGATTAGATCCATGTTAAAATCTTATTTTTTCCAAACCCAAATTACTATCTGACTGATTTTCCTGGTTAGTGATTTTACGCAATTGAAAAAAAAACAGTATATTTTTATTCTGTAACTTGGGACAGATACTCTGGATGACAGCTGAAGAACTTCTAGCTAAACCTATGGTGTCTTCTCCTAGACATTTTATTCCATATCTATGCCTTCATTATAGCATGAAGCTGAAACCTGGGGCCTTCTCAAACTTTCTGGGGTTGTTTTCTTACACTATCATCTGCGGCTCATTCTATGAATAGTGCACTTCAGCAGCTAACCTCACCATTGCACTGTATACTTTTTACCAGCTCTGGTCATACTCTAACGGACATGTGACTTCCAGGGCTCATTTATTTATTTATTTTTTTTTTCATTTTTAGACGCAGCCATTTCACAAGGTACAGAGGAGAAGCAAGCAAGAAAGAATATTCACAGCTGTGAGCTCTGCAGATATTAGAGAAAAAACTAGATCAAAGTTAGATGTTTCTGTCACATCATTACTACAGAACTTTTATTTATAATTTCTTAATGTTCAACTGAAACATTTGGGAAATGGTAACATTATGTTTACAATATTAACTAAGCTGATTAATCCCCTTTTGTTAGAAAAAAACTGCAAAATTTTATGATAAAACATAACTGATTATGATAAGACATAACAGTGAAACTATGTGTTAATTATATTATATATTGTTTGCCTGATTCTTTTTATAAATTAAGATTGGGTGATCAGAATATACTGCTAAAGTGATAAGAGCATTGAACTTAAGAGCAAGCAAAATCTTGATGAAGTCAATAAATATAACGTTACTAGAACTTTTGAGCCATAAATGCTCACAATAGCATATTTGAAATATGGAATTTTTGGAAACATTTAAATAGAATGTTTATTCTATTTTAAAGTAATCAATTTTCTTTTCCATTGATTGTGAATACTGACTATATAAAGTTCGAACTAACCTTAGAGGGAAGGGAAGTCATTAAATATATCTATATTTAATTACACAAAAGACAGAATTGGTAAGAAAGTAGGGGAAGCCCACCCAAATGACCTCATTACATGGCAGTTTTATCCACAGATGGACATTTCATTCCCTACCATTCACATGCTTCCCAGAAGTCTCTGTATTCCCTAAAATGTACATTAGAGCTCTCCACTATACCAACAATGGTCTTTAAACATTGCAACTTTTCATCCAGTGTTTTACTTTTCCAAATCTCTGGAGAAACGATTTGTCCAGAATCCTTGAAGTATTTCATCCAATACAAGTTTTTTTTTTTCTGAAATAAGATGAGAAAGTCTAATTTGAAATGAGAGAAGGAAACCATTACTAGATTTTCTAGTAACTTTTTCCAGCCTTTAGCTAGTAGAAAAAGAGACTTTGTGTGTGTTGATGAAAAAGGACCCATGAAAACACATGATCATCAGACAAAGAATTAAACTAATGTGTTCTCTTGCTTTGGACTAAAACTTTGTGTGCCCACAAAATCTGTATGTTGCAGCGGTAATTCCCAATATGATGGTATTTGGAGTTGGGCCTTTGGGAATCACTTATATTTAGATGCCTTCATGAGGGTGGGGGCCCCAGGATGGGATTTGTCCTCATATAAGATGAAGAGTCCAAACCTCTCTATCTTCCATGTGAGCCCCTAACAAGAAGGCAGCTATTTGCAACATAGTAGTTATGAAAGGTGTACTAACATGGCTATTCACTCATATTATTTTTATAAACAGCAAATATATTCTGTAATTACTAAACTGACAATTTACTTCATTCTCTATGTTTTGCATCCAGTTCATTTAAGTAATACTTGGAAGTCTGATCTTTCTTATCATTCTGTATTTCACTATCACACTCAAGGGCACAAAAGACACAGAACAAGTATATTTTGACTATTGCATAGTGTTTGCTACATGATTCACAATACAGAATTCCTCTCTCTCTTATTCAATAGAAAATATTTATTTTTTTCTCTCTCCAGTTAAAAATTGTAGTTTTCTACTTTTTACTGCTTAGAATGCTCTTACAGAAGATTCTTCATTAGTCAAGAGAATGAACAACCCTTCAACTCTACTAATTTATTAATAATCTTGAAAAAAAACCCCAAATCTACCATTCTGGAAAATTTTTGGATACTTATGGGAATGGAATGTCTACCACTTCTTTCTTTTGCAAATTGGACGTTATTTTGTCCATCCTACTCCTGTTTTCATTTATAACTTTCAACTTTTACTTTCCCACCTCCTCACCATTGAGAATATTTTTCAGTTCAATCTCACATAACTCTTATTTACTGATCAACAACTATGAACCAGAGACTCTATTATATGGCAGGAATCTACAAGCATCAAGACAAAGTGGGCTTATTTTCGTAAAGTGTATATTTGGGGTTGAGGAAGAGAAACATGAAAACCCAGTTGCCTAAAAATAATAACAAATACAATTTTTAGAAGGAATAGTCAAAGAATAACCAGGAAAGAGAGTAATTGAGGTGGGATGTCCAGCATAAAAAAATTTAAAATGTCCAATATGTCATTATTAGATCAGATATTTCTTCGCTTTATCTGTCTGCATATTTTGTGCAAAAGTGGGAATAGGAGGAGTACTTTTAGCAGAGAAAGTAGTATATAAAAGACAAACTATATTAGACAAAAGAGATTATCGTAGGGGTCAGAAGATTTGGATGCTAGCTAGTCTTAGATTTGACACTAATGTACCTATTCAGGCGAATCATTTGCTCTCTTGCCTCTTTCTAATCTTGTCAAATGAGGGAGGTGGTCTCGGTTTGTGTCTTCAAATTCTATTCCACAAACTCCACAAACAATATCACTTTGTGATATTTAAGTTCACGTCAGAGTGAACATTGATCTTTTGTCTTTGTTTTCCACATAACGCCTACTACATTCCCTTACTTTCTTCTCCTACTAACCTATTGTGAAAGGGCCTGTTTTTAGCATGAAATCCTTCGAAAGTATGCTACAAACTCTGTCAATAGTTCCAATAATATGCTTTGCTTTTCTTAGAGAAAAACTTAGGCTTGTACTCTTGGACAAAAACTTAGGCTTGTACTGCTAGAGAACACACAAAGAGCTATTATCTGTACAGATTCAAAAGAACTCTTCAAGACAGAGGCAAGAAAAAGACTTTACCAACCTTGACAATCTAGGTCATGAACGGTATAGTTCAAGGATTCAAGGTAGTGCAGTGGGGTGAGGAGAAGGCTTGAAGATTATAAAATAAACAAAAGAGAAAAGGAAAGTGGAGATAATTGGTTCTGAGTCTACAAGTTAAGAAAGGTCATTTGAGGGAATTTTATATGTATTCTTGATAAGATATACTAGCGACTGTATTCTTTTTGATCATGGACTGCACCTACAAGTCTTTTCAGATACTATGAGGTCAGCTGTACATTAAGCAAATATTAACTAGGTACTATGATAGATAGCGTGTGCATAAGACATTAAAAACACATTTTAATTCCACTCTCAAAAACTA
Source organism: Prionailurus bengalensis (assembly GCF_016509475.1). Taxonomy (NCBI): domain Eukaryota; kingdom Metazoa; phylum Chordata; class Mammalia; order Carnivora; family Felidae; genus Prionailurus; species Prionailurus bengalensis. The sequence goes on along the minus strand of NC_057344.1, from coordinate 182,177,232 downwards.
ATAGTCCAGAACTATGATGGACATTAGCTCCTAACTCGGGTATTTAACTTAAAATAAAATTAATTGCAATGAAATAAGACTAATAATTTAGTTCATTGGTAAAAATATGTGACTATCTCAAGGGCTCAACAATCTCATGTGGCTGGTGACTGCTGTTTTGGACAGCTCAGATTATAGAATATTGCCATCATCACAGAAGGTTTTATGAGCATCAGTGGACTAAGAGACAATGCAAGAATGAAATTCAAATTTGCAGTTGTAATTAACATATCAAAATAGAAAAATAGGGCATTTTGGAAGCATAGTAAATCTCAGAAGAATTTAATTAATTTAATCAGCTTATGGCTGGTATGATTATATGAAAATAATATTGAAAAATAAATCTTCAAGAAAATTATGTTTAGGATAAAACTACAGAGTTACTGCATTGTATGATTGAAGGATAAAGATTAAATGGAAATATGATAAAGCCCCACTGTCAGAGAAAACAGAATATGTAATTCCATAGCACCTGGAGCCAACAAAGTGAGTGTAAGAGCAGCAAGAAATATTCCAAATCCTGTTGGATAATTAAGACTCAGACTTCAAGCATTTTAAGTTTGATCTGAAATGTCCTAAGATAACTAAAGATTTTAAGTAGGGTAATGTCCTAAACAGTATTACATCTTTCGAGACATCTCCGACAGTACAGAATAACTAGAGATGTACAAAAGGTAGACTTGGAGATTATGTAAAAATTAATTGCCCTGATCCACTTGAGAAATAATGTCCATTTGTCAAAGATGATGAAAACTGTGGGTGGAGGAGTGGTGAATGCCCCAGCAATTATTGAAAATGTGGATTTGGGAGGTGGGGATAGGAGAAACATCCCAGTTGATCAATAGACTCATGAGTGTTTAGGACACGAAGTTTTAGAGCGGCATGTTACACAGCAATAATTAAATGACACCATGATATTGGAAGAGGGAACAATAGATAAAGGGTTGCTTTTTTTAATGAAAAGATAAAGATAATTATTTGAATACTTACAGCCTAAGTTTGAAATTTCTTTGAGACTTTGAAATGAGTATGTCTTTCCAATAGTTGGGTGTAAGTGTTAGAGATTGGTACAAATGTCTATGCTGAAGTACATGAAAGATAGCTCTGTGTAAAAACTAGTTGAAACACTGGAAGGAGACTAAGATTAAGTAGGGAGAAAATGTAGCATGAGAAGAGAGGCAAAAGAAAAGTCTTGGGCAACTTTAATACTTAATAGAAACTATGCTATATTCCTTGGGAGGTCAACATGCTTTAGAAAGCAGGCCTACTTGAAAAAATTCTGTTCCCATGGGAATATTCATACACCTTAAATCTTTATTCAATATAGTGGGTTTAAATGAAGAAAGGAAAGCTGAAAGCACAACAAGAAAAAGCAAAAGACAGACAGACCCAATTGACTATTTTTATCTTTCATAAAAAAGTCTTTTCAATGTCGTTTAGAGTGTACTATTCAACTAATGTTAATGTTGCTAATTTCTGCTCAAAAAATACAAAGATTGTGACTATGTAAGTGCAATTTTTCAAGGGGAGAAAGTCAACAGCTTTTACTTTAGCTTTGAATATTTCTTTAATTTCCCTCTGATTCTCTTGACCTCTTTTAGCTATCAGAAATTCACTCGCTAATAATTTAACAGAAAGAAACCCATGATCTCTGCTTTAATTTCTGAAGCATACTTTCACTCTGCTTCTTCATGAGCTGGAAAACCTTAAAGATGACTTATTTGCTAAGATTTACCTTAAAAAATGAAACTGTTAAATGTTGAAAAGGCATAATCAAAGATAAAATATTAAATTTTGAATGTTCTCAATAACTGGAACTCTTAAAAATATGTATTATGGATAAGTGAAATATAAATCAAATGTATGTATGCCTTTTATTTATCTATTTAGTAATTTAATCTTTATCAATAATAGGCTACGTAGGTGAATATATTTTATCTTTCTAAAACTTCAACAGGTCTACAGTGATATGGAATTCACTCTAAATACAAAAACAAAGTAAATATAAGGCTGATGATTTTGTGTCAGTTACACAAAATATAATTCAGAAAACCAGGAATACTACCAAAATTATCTTTAGAATAAAGTATGGTATAAATAAAAAGTAGGAATTGAACAAATCAATTGATTCAAAATACTAGCTCTACTGAGCATTTCATGGTGCCAGACACAGAACACATGCTAAAAGCCTAAAGATGATATTTTTTCTCTATAATTCTTCTCTGAGGCACACGTATTTGCTTCGGAAAGGTGGCTCAATATCAAAATTTCAAACTAGGTTTAAATTTCAACTTTTCCAAAACAATGAAAGACAACGGTGTTCACCCTGATTTCAATTAATGCACTATCTTCACATCTGTAATTGCCTCTGGTATTATTGTCTGGAAGCCCAGTCTCTCTCAGAACCTACCTAGCAGTCTCCCTCATTCTTCAATGTTTGGCTCAAATTCGTGCTTGGTGAAGTTTTCAATTAATCTTTTCTAGCATCATTATTACTTCCTCTCTATATGCTACACTGGACAAGTGTCTTGACATAAAGATGAATTCAGCTCCCTACAAATTGACCATCTAGGGTCACATAAAGTCTTCAGCTATGACAGTTGCATACAAGAACTATGTAAGACACAGAAGACAGAAGAGCTAACTTTCAGGACTGGAGTCAGAAATTGTTTAAAATGGTACCCACAAAGGAAATGACAACATAATTGACTCTACAAACTATGTGTAAAAGCTTTCTACAAAGTTACATTGCTAAGGGTGAAAAGCAGGCTTTAACAATGTTTAAGCTTTTAGGAAACACTAGGTACAAGAACGTTATTTGTTAACATGCCTTAGTGCTATCTTTGACTTCTACATTCTTTCCTGTATTCCGAAGGCTGAATGCGTTGAATGCTTGGTTCATTTTGGTTACTTGAATAGGAGACACACAGGCAAATTCAACAGGTGAGAAGGGACTTGTTCCTTGGTCATAAAGGCATTCAGGCTTTTGGCAAAGGGGACGTGTGAAATTTTGAGGGGGTGTCAGGCATACTCACAGGAATCACTTGGATGAGCGCTTTTAGTGGCTGAGGCAATTGGTAGCAATTTCATGCAATTCTGGCACGTTCTAATGTCAGGAATGACTGTTATTCTTCAGCACCTTTCCAGTGCCCTTCATTTCAGAAGGCACAATAAATATTTACTGTTTTATTAAATGGTTAAAATCTTCTCCCAAAGTAGACAGTTGACTTTGTGATCAGTCTACCTTTTGGAGAAGATATTGAACGCTCAAGGACAGACTGAATTGTTGCATGGTTAGAAAGGATACATGAAGGGTGTCTGGGTGGCTCAGTCAGCTGAGTGTCAGACTTCAGCTCAGGTCATGATCTCACAGTTGTGGGTTCAAGCCCCGTGTCGGGCTCTCTGCTGTCACCTCAGAGCCTAGAGCCTGCTTTAAATTTGGTGTCTCCCTCTCCCTCTGTCCCTCCTCTTCTTGTGCTCTGTCTCTCTCTCTGTCTCTCTCTCTCTCTCTCTCTCTCTCTCAAACTATAAATAAATAAATAAATAAATAAATAAGGATATGCTAAAAATATGAGACTGAGAAGCATAAATGTCTATATATTTTTGAATTGTATATACCTCAGATGTAAATTTTAAATGATACATGTTCCATATATTATTTTGAATTTATATATATTATTTTTTAACTTATATTGAATGTATATATATACATACATAGCATACAGATATGTATATAAATATGTATAATATTGATAACTTGGTTTTTTTTCTACCAGGGAATAGAATTTCAGTGAATAAAAGCCTATACCTAAAAAACCTTGAATATGGAGCTGGAATCATTTGCTAAATTTCTTTAAATCAGAACCAGACCTGTAGAGATTTCCTTTTTAAGTAACTACTTGTAAATATCAAAATTTTAATTTTTTCCGGGGCGCCTGGGTGGCGCAGTCGGTTAAGCGTCCGACTTCAGCCAGGTCACGATCTCGCAGTCCGTGAGTTCGAGCCCCGCGTTGGGCTCTGAGCTGATGGCTCAGAGCCTGGAGCCTGTTTCCAATTCTGTGTCTCCCTCTCTCTCTGCCCCTCCCCCATTCATGCTCTGTCTCTCTCTGTCCCAAAAATAAATAAACGTTGAAAAAAAAATTTTTTTAATTTTAATTTTTTCTGAGCTTTTTGATCTAGCCAAGGATTATTTTTCCCCACCTATTTGTAGCTAGAAAATATTTTTCACTTAAAGAAAACGCTAACTTACACATATTTTTAGTGAAGATATATCCATATACCTCTATAGTCCATTTTAGAAAAAAACACAGCCTGACAATAGGATAAAGGGCATAAAACAAGACTGTGCTGTATTTTATCTGAATAGTAGAATGCAGAAGTATCTTTCCAAGGACAACAAAAAGGTGAGCGCTGCTTGCTGATGGCCAACACCTCACCATCCTGGAGTTGCGTTAGAACCAAAGGAAAAGCTGATACATAGAAACACCTAACAAAATATTGTGAAAGGGACCAGACTGATAAAAACTTGTTTTTTAAGATGCTGACAATATTGGCTTGCTACCTGGAAAAAAAAAAAGTTATGGCCACCATAAACATATGAACTCCAGTGAATTTTTAGAATATATTTTAAAGATAAATCTATACAACCAATAGTGTAATAGCAAACGCTATTTTGTTTTGCTTTGTTTTACATTTTTATTTAAATTCTAGTTAGTTAACATATGGTGTAACGTTGGTTTCAGGAGTAGAATTTAGTGATTCATCATGTATGTATAACATCCAGTGCTCAACACAAGTGCCTTCCTTAATACACCATCACCCATTGAGCCCTCCCTGCTATCAACCTTCAGTTTGTTCCCTCTAGTTAAGAGTCTGGTTTTTAGGTTTGTCTGTTTTTTTCTTTCTTCAATTGTTTTGTCTCTTAAATTCCGCATATGAGTGAAATCCTGTGGTATTTGTCTTTTTCTGACTGACATTCTTTTTGATTTAAGATAAGAGGAGCATGTTTATTTATTTATTTATTTATTTATTTTAATGTTTATTTATTTTTGAGACAGAGAGAGATAGAGCATGAGCAGGGGAGGGGCAGAGAGAGGGAGACACAGAATCCAAAGTAGGCTCCAGGCTCTGAGCTGTCAGCACAGAGTCCAACACAGGACTCAAATCTTCAAACCATGAGATCATGACCTGAGCCGAAGTTGATGCTTAATTGACTGAGCCATCCAGGCGCCCCTCCCTGATCCCATATTTTTCTGTATTCTAAGTGGAGAAAATTATTGTCTCTTAAGGCCAATAATGGATTGGGCCCAAGTGAAAAATCGAGGATAATTTTGCTATATTAAGGCCTGTAACATTAATTATACCTGCAAAGTTTTCCCACCACACCATGTTAACATATTTACAGGTTTTAAGGACATCTTCCCAGGTAGGGGGGAGGGAGAAAGAGGAAAAAATTCTGCCTACAGTATGATTTTTATGCATTTATCCAACGTTAGTATTTACTCTCATGTTTCATTAGCTAATATTTAAGGTAATAATATTTACTCTCAAATCCCAGCCCCATGGTTTCTATCAGAGATATAATTAGTAAATTACAGCAATAAGATAAGCATGAAATAAGATAAATTATGTAATTGCATATTCAAAAGCATTTTATAGACTTTCTGAAATAGATTCAAATCAATATTTTGAATCAAATGTGTTCTTTTATTTCTTTATCCTTGCCCCAAATCTCCCACAGTCTCCTCCCCCCTTGCATACATACATACACTCACAGACACATAAAACTGGGTTTTATGTGAAGTGCTAACGTATTTCAAGAAGCATTTCCTCAGAGGCTACTCATCAGCATCGAACACTTCTTTCCAAACATACTATGTTTAAAAGTTGAATTAACTGATTGGCTAGCTGGCTGCTAGCCAAAGTTCTTGCTACTCAATTTAATGGCCAGTTTTACTTAATCTTATGAAATGTGTCTAATGTCATTAATCCTTATAATTTATATAAGTAGTTATTTCTAAATATTTTATGGGGAAAATAGCCCCTCCAAGTGCGTGTGTTAAGTAATTTTTCTTTTACAATTTCTAACACTTAGTTGAAGATATTGTGGCACAGAATAACTAGCCTCTCACCAGGCCCATTTTTCCTGCGTTTTGAGAAATTCAACTAGACTAACTTGCCTGGTTCATTTTGGCAGTTACCTTCAGCCATTTGTGCCTAAGATCTAACAAAACGATGAGGAGCTACATCTAAACTTGATGTTTTGCTATTTTCTTCTCTGGGTCTTTATGGAAACCAGATTGACCAACATGGAAGCCCCCTGCTGAACATGGAGGAACCATTAAATAGAAGTTCCTGCTGCTTTTAATCACTGCTTACCGGAGAGTCACCTGCTCACTAATCATACCCCACTGTTTTACCCTGTATAAGAGCAAGATATTGTATTGAGGGACTGAGAGTCTGTGGTTTACCTGTCGTCGCAAGTATCATTGCAATAACTAGTACAGATACTGTGATAAAAGAAACTCAATCTTGCCCAATTAATAAACTGACATCTCTAAAGAATAGCCTGCATGTTAAAACTTAGGGTCTATGGGGAGCCCCTGGGTAGCTCAGTCAGTTGAGCGTCTGACTCTTGATTTCAGCTCAGGTCATGATCCCAGGATCAGGAGATGGAGCCTTGTGTTGCTTTCCATGTGAAGCCTAAGATTCTCTCCACCGCTCCAGCTCCCCTTTCTCCCCACCCCGTTCCCCCACTGGTGCACTCCCTGTCTCTCTATCTCTCCCAAAAAACAAACAAAAACTTAAGGCCTACAATATATTCTATCTGGTGCCTATTATTTTCAGCTTGAACCACATCACCTGTAGGTCAGTGGTAGCTTCTATGGCTCACTCAGCGCAGGTAGAATCCTCTTTTCATTCTGCGCAAGTTTATCGTTTTCACATAGAGATGACAATCACATGAGTCACTTTAGTAGTTTTACTGTGGGCCTGAAGTTTTCCTTTTCTTTCTTTTAAGAGATATTTCTTAGGGAAAGAAACAACATCCTTCCAATATTCAAAGAACTGAGAGCCAAAAGTAGTGGACAAAGTGGTACGATAACAAAATATAAGTAAAGTAATTTAATTCAACTTTATTATTTAAATGATATAAATTCTTCTTTTTTTTTTTTTTGAGGATTCTGGTTTCAGTTGGCATTTCAGTTTTCTCCCTCCAAATCATACAGTAGCAAGAAGAATAAGAAAATAGTAGAAACATTTTTATGGAAGTAGAAGTGACTTTAAATTCCAAATACCTTTTTTAAGAAGAGAGAAGGAATAAAAGTTAAGAACAACACACAGTGGAAACCAAAGAGAGCTATATGCCAGATGAAGCCTAGAAGATGTGAAAACTTCCTCAGAGATATCCTAAAACCCATACCTCTTTATGGTCAGGAGCACAGCCTGAGATTCGAAACCCAAATATCTTATTTGGAGCAGCAAGAATGAAAGCATGTGTTAATCACAGAAGCTCCCTAGGTTTCTTGTTTCCGAACACCAAAGGTTCAGACTCAAATGAAGACTGACATGGGCAAGTCGTAAGGAATGGTTTGCCTCTGTGACAATGGAGCCGAAAGGAGACTTGAAATCCTAAACATTCTCTAGCTGAAAATTGATCGTAGGTAGAGGAAAGTGAAGTCCAACTGGATCTACACACAATTCAATCTGTGAAAAACTCATGTTTCAAAAATAAATGGAAATTGATTGTATATAAAAATACAATAAAAATAAAAAGATATGGCATATGAAAAACCAGTTGCAAGTAAATAACACTTTCCAGAAAAAAAAGATATATGTGTATATATGTATGCGTACATATATAGCAGTATGCACCTAAATGTATTTATCTTTCTCTCTCCTCTATCTATTCATAGTGCAGATAAAGTTCTAGATTACACTATCCATGAGCTACAATGACAATAATGGAATGGATCAATTGTGTATCTATAATTTTAAGCGTGTAATAATGTGGAAACAAGTTTATGTTGCCATAAATTATCTACCCTCCAGTCAATGGACCTCACTTTAATATTATCTATAATTCTGACTTCATTACTTAAGATGCTCTTTGATTCTGCCATATGATTTGAGAGAATAATTCTGTTTTTGTTGTACTTCTTCTGTGAGTTAAATGCGCTACATTAAATTCTCTAGTGAAAGCAAGGACGTTTTTGAAATGCTTATATCAAATCTATCGAAATTTGCTTAACCTTTCTTATATTCTTTCATTATTGATTTTCTTAACCTCTTGACATAATGAGAGAATTCAGAAATACAACTGATGAAACTCTAAATATGGAATAATCTAACAGTGTTATGAAGTATTTCAACAAGGCCTGCCTCCTTCCATACCCAAAAGAAGCATAAAAGTATATTAAAACTGAAATAACTATGGCTAATACGCATTAGTTTCAACCTAGTTTCACATAGTATTTAGAAGCTGTCCCAGTTAAATCCATCAAAACACAAACCCTGCTAGGACAGGGGAGTTTTGTCCCTAAGGGCCCTTTCTTATAATTGCAGACCCATCAGATTTTTAAGTCATAGGGAAAGTCAATATGGAGTCTCCAGGGTAGCTCATTCTCTCCCAACTTTTCTATTTCTCTATTACTATGTTCACCTCATTTCAACTCTCATTCAAATTTTAACAACTGCAAGAGCAGGCTTATTTCAGAGCCTCTTGACATACATTTTTACCTGGTAGAAGATTCCAATACCCTCAGGGACCACATCAAAAATGCCCCACTTAAAAAGAATTTGCTGAAGTGCATTTATGAACTCAGTCTCTATGCATTCAGCAGTACAAGTCTATAATTTTCTTCAAATGAAGCTTGGCCTTTGAGCATAGTTATACTTTGTATCAAAGTCATATGCAATTATAGAAATGCATGGAAAAAATCAGCAGCCTTTAGGCAGCTGTCTGATCATAGAGGTTAAAGAAACACTAACAGATTATTTCTTCCAAAGCCCCGCCTCCAGTCAGAGATCTATTGCAACCACCTAACAGATCATTTTCTCTTTAAAAAAGTCTCCAGACTCTCTATAGAATGATATAGAAACACTTAATATCCTAATATATTGCTCATGAGGTTAAGAAAAAAAAAAAGGATATTTGAGTAAGAATATGTATGGTTGCTGATTATACATTTGGATCAGGAAAGCCTTTTACAATGAATAGCAAAAGACCATAATTACTAAAGAAGGGGCAAATTAGTTTTACTATCCTGCAAAAGCAGGTAACTACTATGTGGCAAATTATAATCCATGAATATTTAATTTCCCTTAGGTATTTCTCTCCTGTAACATGACAGAGGGGATATCAAGAAATGACTCTTCTAAAAATGCAAATTCTTCTCTTGAATGTTTAACTCCTTTGTTAATCTGATGAGTGGTTCTTTTTTCAGTCTTTAGCTATTATCCAAAAAAGAAAAAAAAAAGAAAAAAATCCTGCTGAAAGAAACCAAGCTGAATTTCAATCATAATAGGCTTTAGAAATCCACACTTCTGTAGATATTTGTTGATATTTTAATAATAAAACTGAAAATTAATTACTTCAGTTGAAAAACTCAACTAATATTTCAGATTACTTATGGAAATATAAGTTAGAAAATTTTGTAGAATTTTATAATGATATGTCTGTGGTAAATTTATAAAAGTTACATATTTTTGTCACTCTACCTTAAAATTAGCCATGGTAACCATAATTATATTTTTATATCTTTAAAATTTTTGTGATGAAATCTTACTATGTGTAAATCTCACACCTGAATTAGCGTCAGATATGAAGACTTATGGAGAAAAATTTTATGCATAGGATACAAAACAAGACATCAAAAACAAAATAAGCCTGATCACAAAGATGTTATTTTACTCATTTTTAAAGATCTTCTCTAGATAGACAGAAAACAGCAGCAACAACAATGAAAAACACTTCCCTGAAATGAAATGCCAAAGGCCTAGAACTAACCAATAGAAACATATTTAGTAGCAGTAATCATATTTCCTCCTGGAGAGTTCAGTACAGAGTGCTAATTCTGTATTCACGTCTAACCCAACTATCAATGTATTCAAATAAAAGGCAACGGCATGAAACAAATTTTGATAGGTTCAGGAGGATCTCTGTGAGAATGAAAACATAGTCCAAGTGCCTACTACAGGGCCTGAAACACATATGTGTGAAATAAAAATATGAAAAAAACTAAATGGATATGCCTAGTAATATTTTCTAAAAATATTACCATCCTTTATTTTTACTTCAATGTACCACTCTTTATTTTTATTTAAAAAATGTGTCAAATTGTCATTTTGCCAGTCCTAGATTGCCTTCCATTTTGCTGAGGTTTCTCTTAAGCTTTCTTACTTATCTTTAATAAATATTCATTCTTCCTTCATTTGTGTACGACTATTAACACCCCAAATTTCTGTGTTTCCTAAGCATGCAAACTGCTTCAAAATGCCTCTTTCTTTTATATAAAAATGTATATGCATATGTATAAATGAAGATGTGTTTCAAAAATATTCCCAAAATTCAAAATTTCAAATCAGTTTTTACCTGTATGCCCTTGTCCAATTACTTCAGAAATAATGTTTGAAAGACCAATGATGTCTATGATTTCTTTATTTCAAAATATAAAGCCCCAGCTGACTTTTTGCAAATATTCCATTTGTCCTCCATTCTTTCTTAATTTAATTTTGAATATATTCATTGATGTTCAGTGTATGAAGTAATGGTATAATCTGGCAAGTGGCATAGTGATGTGAGTTTTTGTTTTTTGTTTTCCTCCAGAGTTAAGATAAAATGTGCCTGCATGGGTTGTGGGATTTGTTAGGATATGATACTCAGGAGAACAAAGGAAACAAATAAAAACAAATAAAATTAAAAGGTTTTTCAAAGATGCTTAAGGAGAATGGTGACAGTTCAAATCAAAATTTCTCAAATCATCTTAAAGTTTAAAAATGAAGAGAAAATAAAACTAAACACATATCTTCACTAGAACTGGAAGGCACAAATACCAAAAAAGTAAATACTGCACTGTGAGGAGAAACACACGCGCGCACACACCCACACCGAGAGAGAGAGAGAGAGAGATATTGAAAGAGAGAGAAAGAAAAAATTAAGAATCTTGCCCAAACCAAAAAAAATTTAAAAGAACAAAAGAATTCAAAATACACATAATACCTAACTCACATTTTCTATACTTCCCCCCAAAAGAGGCATTTAGTAAAAGAAATCTAATTTATTAAACTGACAGAAGAGGATGTTCCACATCCAAATTATGCTCAAAACAGAATTTGTAGATACAATAAAACGTTAGAAATTAGAGATTTAACAAAAAACGCCCTGAGAACAGAAATTGACCACAGGTGGAAGTAAAACTAGAATTGATTGAGTTTATAAAAGATTAGAAGACAAAAATTCATACAAAAAATGAAAACTTCATTACAAAGTGCCAAGGGAAGTATCGACTTGAATGAAAACTTAACAGAAAATATCGTAACAAAACAAAAGGAAATCAAAAACAGGAAAGTAACCAAGAGATTAAAATTGAAAAAAGAAAATTTAAAAATTTTCCAAAACTCATGGGTAAAAGAGGAACGGTAGCAGAAACTATTAGCTTTCAAAAATAATAATGATCAAAACCACATATTTCAGGGTGTATTAGTTGAGTTATTGAGAAAAGTAACAATGTTTATTTATAAACATTTCTATAAAAATATAATAAAAATAAATATATAAAATATATTAAAATATAAATAAAAATAAAATAAAAATATTTGAACTAAATTTCCATTTCAAAAACCATAAAGGAAGCAGAAGGAAGGCAAATACAAAGACAAAATAGAAATCAGTGATGTAGAGAATAGAATTATGTCATAAGACACAATTAATAAATCAATATTCCACACTTAAAAAACTTATTAAATAGGACAGCTGGGAGGCTCAGTTGGTTGAGCGTCCCACTCTTGATTTCAGCCCAGGTCATGATTCCAGAGTCATGGGATCAAGCCTTGCATCGGGCTCCAGCATGAAGTCTGCTTAAGATACTCTCTCTCTCTCTCTCTCTCTCTCTCTCTCTCTCCCCACCCTCTGCCCCACTCTTCAACTTACACACTCTGTCTCTAAAAACAAACAAACAAACAAACAAACAAAAACTGATTAAATAAACACCCTGTAAATTGAATCAAGATGAAGAAAGGAAAAGTACAATTAACAAAATAAGATGTATCAAAAGGAAATAACTGTTGAAATAAGATAAAAAATAAAAGTGCTCAGATATTATAAAACCTAGATAAGTGATTCCTATCCTAGAGATATTGAGTTTATCTTATTAGATAGAGAAAGTTCAGACAGACAAATATGTGTAATGAAAATAGAGAATATTAAAAAAGAAAGGAAGAAAGAAAGAAAGAAACAAACCACCGACAAAAAGTACAATTCAAAATGGAATTCAAAAAAGTCTTCAATTTTTCCCAGAATTGTGATGGTTAATTTTATGTCTCAACTTGACTGGGCCATGAGTGCCCAGATATTTGGTCAAAGACTGCTGTGGACATTTCTTTGAGGGTGTTTTTGTGTGAGATAAACAGTTATATGGTTAGACTGAGTAACACATTTTGCTCTCCTAATGTGGGAGTGCCTCTTTCAATCAACTGAAGGCCTCAATGAGCAAAAGGGCTAACCCTTCCCTAAGGAGATAATTGTTTTGTTTTGTTTTTGTTTTTGTCATGACTACCTCTGAACTGGGAAACCAGCACTTTTCCTGCTGGAACACCAGCTCCCTTGAGGGTCTAGCTTGTTGCCTCCTCCTGCTTACCTTGGAACTTGTCAGCCTCCATAACTGGGTGAGCCATTTCTTTATAATAAATCTCTTTCTATGTATATATCCTATCAGTCCTGATGCTCTGGAGAAGTCTAATATAAAAATACAGAAAAAGGAAGAGAATTTTTCAAAGATTATTTTTTATGAAGCAAGTATCATCTGGGCATCTAACTGATAAAAATATTACAGCAAAAAAAATAAATAAATGACACAATTATAATACTTCTGAATTGAAGGTTAGACTATTAAATAAAATTTTAGCACACCAGACCCAAAAATATCACAATGGGAAAACAACGAATAGAGTATGAAAATGAATATTGTAATAGGTTATAACTCATAGAATGTAACAATAACCCACAAATCCATATTGCTAAAAACAAGTAAATAAATCATCCTTAGAATGCTGAGAAATTTACAATAAATGATAGATTGTGAAAATCACTATTTGACAGCCATCACAATAATAATTCAAGGAAGGTTCATCAATAAACACTAAAACTATTGAATGAAAGTTTGAAGAGTAATGTGATATTTACATAGTGTCAGAGAGCCTTTCCTGCAAAGTACTGATTAATTACAAAAGATAAAATAGTAACCTTACAGTGAATCACTTAGCAGATACTACCTTAGCCAAATAATAAAGGTTAATAGTGCCTGTAAGGACAATAGGGATTGCATATTACTCTGGGTATGACGCACTGAAGAAAAAAAAAAAAAAAGAAAGAAACTTCTACAGTATAATTGCTAAAAATGCATTATGTGATTCTCATCAGAAATCAAAAACTAATGTTAGGAGCGACTGGGTGACTCAGTCAGTTAAGCATCTCGATTTTGGCTCAGGTCATGATCTCATGGGTTTGTGAGATTGAACCCTGCATCAGGACTATGGTGACAGCTCAGGTCCTGCTGGGAATCCTCTCTCTCTCCTCTCTCGGCCCGTCCTCCCCACTCACGTACTCTCTCTTTCAAATAAGTTAAAAAGCAAAAGTTAAAAAAAAGAAACTAATGCTATAGTTTTCCAAATGAGGGGCATTCCTCAAAATCAATGTCATATACTCTTTAAAAATGTCAAGATCACGAAAGACAAAGAAAGGCTAAGGAAATATTCCTATTTAAAGGTGACTAAAGCAGTGTGGTAGCTGCATGTAACCTTTGACCCTGAATTGGTTGTTACGCCAGAAACAGCTTATTTTTCTGTAAAGGACAGGCATTATTGGAACAGTAGGAAAATATTAATAGGACTCACAGGTTAGAAAATAGCATAATTTTTTTGATAATTATCTCATTTTTCTCACTGGATTGTGATTATGTAAGAGAATATCCTCATTTTTAAGGAACATGTATTAAAATATTTAGATACAGAGTAACATCATATATTTAACTTACTCTCAGATGGCTCAAAAATAATACATACCAGAAATGATGTAACCAAAGTAATAAAATGCTTAGCATATGAGGAATGAGTGTGAGGATATATAGAGGACTTTTGCAGTACATTTAAAAATTCTCAGAAAATCTGAAATCATTTCAAAATAAAATGTTTAAAATAGAGGTCTCCTTTTACTAATTAGAGTTTCAATTTCTATTTGAAGATTGATTTCAAATATTAGGGTTTGAAGTTTGTTTGTTTTTAATTTTTTAAAGGTTTATTCATTTTCAGAGACTTAGAGAGACAGAGCATGAGTGGGGGAGGAACACACAGAGAGAGGGAGACACAAAATCCGAAGCAGCCTCCAGGCTCTAAGCTGTCAGCACAGAGCCCGATGTGGGTCTCAAACTCACAGACCACAAGATCGTGACCCAAACTGAAGTTGGATGCCCAACAGACTGAGCCACCCAGGCGCCCCTTAAATATTATTATTTATATCTTTGTAATGTAGTATTCCTATTTTAGTAGCTCACCTTTCAGAGGATTGGAGTGATTTACATTGAAACATTGAATTTTTGTGTAATAAAGAGTGGTGTTATATTAGTATTAAAATGTCATGATGGTTGAAAATAGTGGCAACAATTCAAATATAATGAACTTTCTTTGTAAAGAAAATAAAGTTTTGCAAACCCCATAACTAGAGTTTAGTAGAATCATCTTGAAGTGTAATACGAAAAAAAAAAAAAAGATATCAAAGATGTGTGCTAACCCAAGACTTTCCTCCAATGGGTTTTATGCTTGTCATGGAGAAGAAACCAGAGTACAGAATGCAAAAAAATACTTAACGCAAAGCAATAGTCGAAACTTTGTTTTAATCTCACTGGAATAGGGAGACCAGAATTGTATAGAGGGCTACCAAGAGATGGGACTTTAGAGCAAACATCTCAAATGGAAGTGAACTTCAGAAAAGCACGTCTGCACCTAGCCTTCTTTTCAGTGATTGGATGTTTCTAATGGCACATGTTCAGTTGCCATCCAAACAAACAAAACAAAGCAAAGCAAAAAAACAGAAAGAAGGAAAATGCAAGCAAGAAAGCAAGCAGCTGCTAAGGAGCTACCCCTCCGCCCCCCAAAAAAACACCCCAAAACAAACAAACAAATCTCAGCAGCATTTTTTATACAAACGTTTAAAAAAATGGGAACACCCAAATATCCATTAACAGTAGGATGGATAAATAAAATATTGTGTATATGTACTGAAAGATCCTGCTGTAATGAAATAGAATAATCTATTTGCAATAATAGTGATGAATATCATAGATCGTTGAGTAAGGTCAGACATGAGACATATACCACATATAGAAAATATGCCATAAATAGAAATATACCATATATAGAAAATATATATACCATATATAGAATATACCATAAATAGAAAATTCATTAACAGGCAAAATGACCAACAGTGATAGAAATAAAAATAATTTGTATTTTTGCCATGATATAACTGGGGTGGGACACACGGTAGTGGGGAGGGGCTTCTGGATATTGGTAATGTTTTGTGTCTTAATCTGGTTGTTCTATGTTAGTCTGGACAGTATGTATTCTTCCTAAAATGTAATTAAATTGTATACTTAAGATCTGTCACTTTTTTTATGCTGCTATATTTCAATATAAATGTTAAAAACAAATGAAATAAACTACTGTTTCCTGTACAGAGTTCTATAAAAGAAAAACTTTATTGCTAATTCAATTAATGAGGACTCTATGAGTAAGACACATTCTTTGTAGTATTATCTGTGAAATAATTTTATTAGTAACGAAGTGAAATTTATTGGTAATAAAGATATAATGTCCAAAAGTAGCCAATCCATTGACATAGCAGAGAACAAGAGAAAAGATGAATGATTGAAAAAGGGATTCTTGAGAGAGTCAATTTACTTAGATACACCTGTCAAGTTATATTTTATTTTAAGTGAGAAGGACTGGGTAAATACCAAAATAAAAATACGGACAAAAAAAACTGTCTGTGGTTATGATATGTTTCCACAGACCAAATGCACTCAGACTTAACTTAGATTTTGGATGTGTAGAGTTTTTCAAACTGTCATTGAGCACATATAAAAATTCTATCTCTCCTTAATGTTGTTTGGTAAGGGATGATTTCAATTGTTTGCTTTTGTTTTTAATTTTTTTTATTTTTAATTAATTTATTTATTGTCAAATTAGCTAACATATCGTGTAGTCTCGGCTTCAGGAGTAGATTCCCATGATTCATCACTTACATACAATATCCAGTGCTCATACCAACAACGAGCTCTCCTCATTGCCCATCAACAGGGCTCGCCTCAATGCCTATCACCCATTCTCCCCAGCCTGCCAAACTCTCACCACCATAAACCCTCAGTTTGTTTCCTGTGTTTAAGAGTGGAAATGAATATTTTTGGCTTTAAGGAGATTATTGAAAAATTTTAAAAATATGTGGTCATTATATGGTTTGAAAGCAACTTCAAAAACAATTCATAATGCATTGCTAAAAGTATCAAGGCAGTACTTTATCTAAGGGTATACTATTTCCTTATTTGGCCAAAGCAGAAATGCACAAAAGTACATGGAAGTTAAGAGGTTTTTTTTTTAAGTTGTTAAATAACTTGATTAGGCATGTATTCAAACATTTAATTAATATATACTTATCACTTCCTGGTAGGTAGGCCTGGAATTGGATATGGCAGTTTGACCAATTACACATGGCAGTTTTCCTTTCTAGAATTTGCACTGTAGAGTGGATGATACACATGGATTGAGTTGTATTGGGTCATAGTGCCAGTGTTGGAGATTTCAACAATATTGGATCATTTTTCTTCATCTTCTACTAATGGCAACGTGTAAGGGTATGCCAGTCTTTTTCCAAGAAGGCTCAGCTTTCTTTCTTTTATTCTTATTCCACTTTTGTTTCCTTGCCTATTCTCTACTATGTGTCAGATTCCAATACACTTAAATCCTGAAGAGCCCCTCCACTGTTATTTGTCATGGTCACCACTACTCTGAAAGCCTAAGAAAAACTCATTCTCTATCTCAGGTTGGTTACTAATAGATTGGTGTCAATTATTAAAGCGCAACGAGATCTAAGCTTCATATATTTATTTAATGTAAAAGTGAACAGGGGCGCCTGGGTGGCTCAGTCCATTGAGCATCTGACTTCAGCTCAGGTCATGAACTTGCAGTTTGTGAGTCCCAGCCCCGCATTGGGCTCTGTGCTGACAGCTCAGAGCCTGGAGCCTGCTTCGGATTCCGTGTCTCCGTCTCTCTCTGCCCTTCGCCTGCTCATGCTCTCTCTCTGTCTCTCAAAAATAAATAAAATGTTAAATGTTTTTTTAAATAAAAAAATAATATAAAAGTGAACATTAGAAATTTTACCTTACTTTATTTCTAGATCTTACGATTTCTTTAGAAAACGGGGGAAAGTTGCTTATGTCTAGATCAAAATGGATTACATTAAGGTTTGGGCTTGACTTTCATCAATTGTAGTATGACGTACATCTATGTTAGTCTAGCAATAGTACGACTGCTGTAACTAATTTAACTAACATATTCTGCTAATGTTAGTTATCCTAATATGTTTGTTGATCTGAAGTATATTGCTATATGTTTATATTTCCTTTGTCTAATGACAAAGGATAAGTATAAATGGGATAAATTGATAGATGTTAGATGGATGGATGGATAAATAGATATTTTAATTAAGCCATAAATACGTGTCCATAATAATGAAATATTTTCAGAAACATCAAGTAAGAGAAAAAATGCTCAGTTCACATTTTGCTTCAATCCCCAAAGTTTTGAAGAGTAAAAATTTTTTAAATGTGATTCACTGCCAGAACTGTGACTGGGAAATGACAGGGGTGAAGACGAAGAAAGAAAATTAAGTCTCTGAGGAACAGAACCGCAAAGATCTTTGATAATTAGAACCAAAATCTTTCCTAGTGGCCGGTTCAAATCCAGCTGATTTTAGCAGAGGTCAAAAGTGTTTTGATCCGATGGATGTTCAATATACTTATGAAACAAAGACAAAGGAGCGGCCTTCTCTTCGGTCATCTCTGATCACATCTTCAAATCTACAATAGTAATTGGCAAATTCATTAACTAGCTCTAGAAAAAGTTGACAAGTATTAAAATAGAAAAGAGACTGCCCTATTGAATATAATACAAAAGGAGATTGTTAAGGAGACATTAACTATTCTGTTCTTATTTTTCTTTACCTCTCAGCTGAATTTGACCTACTAATTTTGAGGCCATAGTGTAGGAGAGAAAATGCTATCTACTTCATCTCCCCAAGTATAATGTCTCTGTGAATTAAAATACTTTACTCCTAAACTCATAACTTACTTTTAAAAATACTATTATTTTTTTTTCAGTCAAGATGGTGTTGAAGGTCATGCTTTGAAGCCTTCACTTGGCTGTGAACGTATAACAAAGGGAGATAAAATATGACAATGAGAGATAAATTATAGCAAAAAATAATTAAAGGTCATAGCCTCCAACAAAACAAAAAAAATAATAATAAGGAAAAAAGAATAAAACAAAGTGGTGAGCCTGGCTGAAGTAATACGTCTTACTGACTCAAGCAGGCAAGGAAACTGGGAGCTTGGCTCACTGGGTAATGAGATGAAAGGTGTTCCGTATCTTTTATTTATTAGGATTTTGATTTGGTGTCCTCCTTCCATTTATAAGGAAGTTAATTAAAAAAAAAAACTGTCACAAAACATTGATACCAAGACTTATATATGAAAGGAAACAAGAAAACATAGTTACAAATTACCAGACAATATCTGAACCAAGATTTGTTTCCCATATCTTTGATTTCTTTAATGTAACTATTGGGCAGATATTTTGAAATACTATTTTAAGAACTAATACTAGACACACCCAAGAGTGCCAGGAAATGCCAAACTGTTAGTAAAAAATTATAAGGTCCCAGAAATAATAAGTGAGAGACAGAGGGGTGGGAGGGAGGGAAGGAGAGAGAGGGAGGGGAATAGAAATGTAGAAATTCCAAAATAAGTGGAGATTATTGACCCTAAGAAGGGCATCCAATAAATTCAAATTTAGGAATTCAATTCAGTGATCTCAAAATTAAGATAGCAAAGTAATCTAGGGGCGCCTGGGTGGCTCAGTCAGTTAAGTCTCCAAGTCTTGGTTTCAGCTTGGGTCATGATCTCATGGTTCATGAGTTTGAGCTCTGTGCTGGCAGCTCAGAGCCTGCTTGGGCTTCTCCTCTCTCTCTCTCTCTCTCTCTCTCTCTCTCTCTCTGCCCCTCCTGTGCACTCTCTCTCTCTCTCTCTCTTTCTCTGTCTCCCTCAAAATAAATAAATAAACTTTTTTAAAAAAAGATAATAAAATAATCTAAAGAGATTTGAATATAATTGTAATAAGATATAGCAAAAAGTCAAATAATGGAATACATCCAAAAAATAAAGTGGGTTTTTTTTAAACAACAAAATAAATAAAGGATATCATGTTAAAGGCAAAAAGGATTGGTAATCCAAACTCCAAAAACACAAAAACGTAAAAAAATAACTAATTAGAAATACACATATGTCTGGCTAGGAACCAACATAGTTCCTAACACACAGTATATTAATAATTAGCTCAGCAGTGTGTATGTGCTTGTGTGGGGAGTCTGTAGGGTGAGAGGGAAGGTGTTGTTCTAATAAAAAATGCAGCAAATAGTTTAATATTAAGTGTTCTTTGTTAATCTAATATTTAGTAAATTTGTAACGTAATAATCATTCACTATTGAAAAGGCTTTAGGAAAGTGAAGGCAGGAAAAAAAATCTAACAGCAATTCTAGATATAAAAAATATAAATGCTTGGCATAATAGTGATGTCGATGCATCCCCAAATTACTGTGACAAATGACATTTAAAAGAAAATACACTGTAGGGCTCTAAGTTCTCTTTGAAAAGATGAAGATTTAATAAAGATTTCAAAAACACCAGAAGTGTTTGTCTTACATGAAAGATGTGCTTCAGTTATGCATTCCAGCTGAAAAACAAATGGAGAAAAGAGAGGCATTTTGAAACCAATGGGGTGGATATATTTATAAATGATACACAATGAAGATTCAAAATGAGCAAAAAATGAAGTATGAGAAGAGAAAGATAGAAAGGGAAATGAGAATTGCAAGGAATAATGAAAACATTCTGTCTTGAAACATTGTTTAGTGTAGTAACAATTAGCTTAGCAATAAAATATTTTGTAAATGTGCTAGTTTGCACTGAGAAATAGGGAAACATATCATTTCAAATTGATTTTTTTTCTTGTCATTTAACAGAAGGAAAATAGTGCTCCTTTTAACTAGGAGCTCATTCATTTCAGTGATAGCTTTAATGATAGTTAATCATGATAATGGCAGTGGCTGATGTAACTGCTTGTGATTAGTTCGGGCTTGTTTTTGTGTATATTTAAAGCAAAAGACAGCTTTTTCCAGAAACTTCAATTCTTTCTGCTCTATTTCCTCTCCTAAGTTAAAATGCAACATTTAACACTTACATATCCATTCTACATTATCTACATATCAAAGCGCACAGCCTCACAAGGTGTTAAGAGTATATTTTTTGAGTCAAAAAGGCAAGGTCATTAGTGAATTCTAAGATTGCACAAAAATTTTATTTCTTTTTCCAACATATTCCCAGATGCTTCTAACATACAACATATACAACAGGCAGATGCGAGAGGAGAGAGGATGGAAGAGGGACAGGGAAAGGGAAAGATGTAAACATTAGGTGATACAGATACAGTTAAGTCTTGTCTCTAGGTATGTGCTATATGGTGACTGTCTGCCCTAAACTTTCTTTCTCTTTTTTTAATCATTCAAAAAAAAAAAACAAAAGTGTCCCGTCATTTAATAGTTTAAACAGAAAATTATTTTTAAAAATCTGGAATGATCACATAATTAAAAAAATAAATAAATAAACCATAACTAGCAGAAGTGACCTAATGATCCAGTGAAGCTATTTCCATACGCATTAGTAGGGAGTGGTATAGACTTTTAAAAAATCAACTTTATTCATAATTTCAGGAGAAAAATTCTTAAACTGCAAAATACTTGCATAGTTTCTTTCCCAAATTACTTCCTCATGAAAGACATCAGCAACCTGACAGATCCAGGGGAGCCTGGCTGGCTCAGTTCATTAAGCATCTGATTCTTGATTTCGGATCAGGTCATGACTGTGGTTCCTGACATAGGGTCCCACCTAGGGCTCTGTGCTGGCAGCACTGAAACTGAGATTCTCTCTCTTCCTTTCTTTGTCCCTCCCCCTGCTCATGTGCATGTGCTCTCTCTCTCTCTCTCTCTCTCTCTCTCTCTGTCTCTCTCTCAAAATAAATAAACTTAAAAAAAAAAAAAGAAACCTGGGGCTCCTGGGTTGCTCAGTCCTTAAGGATCCTACTTAGCTTCAGGTCGTGGTCTCACAGCTCAGAGCCTAGAACGTGCTTCAGATTCTGTTTCTCCCTGTGTCTCTGCCCCTACCCCACTCACCCTCTGTCTCTGTCTCTCAAAAATAAACATTAAACAAAATTAACAAAAAATGCAAAAGAGAAAAAGGTACCTGATAGATCCTAAAATCAATAAATTGGACTTTAAATGTTTATATATTTATGCTTTCAAGTGGGGGAAGAAACTAAGATCATTTCTCTATTCAGACAGACATATCCTGTAAATGTTTTATTTCTATGGTCTTAATTTTCACTATAAGAAAAATAATTTCACTTCTATGTTTAATTTTCATCCTATAGTGCCCCCCCCCCCCAACAAAACCACCCTGACTCCCAATGAGAAATTTAGATGAACAAGTTTGCCTCTGGGAAACTTGAGAATGTTTGAATATAGAGCACCAAAGACTTCCACTTCACTTCTATAACGTTTTTTTTTCTTTTCTTAAAGTTTGTGTGTTTCGCATGTGTGCATGTGTACATAGTGTGAAAAAGGCAGAGAGAGGGAAAGAGAATCCCAAGCAGGCTCCACACTGCCAGAGCAGAGCCTGATGTGGGGCTTGAACTCACAAACTGCGAGATTATGACCCGAGCCCGTCAGATGCTTCACTGACTGAGCCATCCAGGTGCTTCACCTCTATAATAAGTATTAAAGATGAACCACGTGAATACATGTGTATCAAGTGAGAATATAAATAGACAAGTTATGTGTACCCAGAGATAAATGTGTGATTTATAAAAGTGTTTCTTGGTATTTAAAAAATATTTTCTTTGATCTTCTCTTCAAAATGATTTTTCCATTTTCATACTAATTTTGTCTTTAAGTCCTCTGGGAGTGACAGAGCTATAGGATAACTACAATGTTCTTATATACTTCACATATGATTAGAATTAAAAGAATTTAAAAAGCCTTTGAGTGAAAAATGTGGTTAAACATCAGGATACTGCCGTTAGCTCTTAGATACACGTGTAAACATATACCTTGAAAATTTTCTCTTTATTTCCAGTCTCTGCCCTTCCAATCATTCAGCAAATATTTTACTTGGATTTGCAACCATGTGATTAGCTGAGTAATCGACACCTGGAAAACAAAGTATTCTCTCTATAAAAGAAAGTACTAAACAGAGTTTTTCTGTACTGTGAATTCTAAGGCACAGAATGTGGTCTGTTATCATTACATAAATTTCCAAATAATTTTGATAATGATAATAATACTCAACATATTCTTGCCCAGAGGCAGTCAAAAGCTAATTTCTATGTACTTAAACACTCAAAATATTTTTTCTCTTACTTTGTGATTCCCAACATATTTAACATTTTCTTCTCTACTCACAAAGTATGATTTGAAATGATTATACTTCCATTTTTTTTCTTATTTTGTTATAAATACCACGTTTTTGATGTCTGTGACTGTGATCTGGTGGGAAATATTCTTTAATATCCTCTCTCTCTCTCTCTCTCTCTCTATATATATATATATATATATATATATATTTTTTTTTTTTTTTTTCCACAGCATGCATGATGTCTATGGTTGGGAAACTTAAAACAAGGATGACAAAAAGCATGAATACCATGTAATAAGCATTCACATATGCACTTAATTCAAGAATTAATACAAATATAGAAAAAAAAGGGACTGATATTGAATCAATAACACCTGGGAATTATATGGGTAATATGTGAAATATGCTTGAAGCAACTGTTATCCACCAAGTGGTATCAAGGAAAGAAGGCATCTAATTTGACACTGAATAGTAAAGTTGTTCCATAAACATGAAGAGGTCAGATAAAACTTAGACATGAAGAGGAAAGATTTAGAACAAACAAAAAGATGTAGAACACAAAAAGGCAAGCTTCAAGATACAGGTTGTGTTTGACTGAAGACAGAGAGGCTGCACAGGAATAGAGCCAGAAGGTGAACGGCTTTGAAGGCCATAGTTAGATGCTACTATTTGATCCAGGGAGCATTGGGAAAGCACTAAAAAGCCTGAGTAAAGAAATATGTGGTTAAAGCCGCCAGAATTGAAAGGGGTTTAGATGTAGAACAGAGAACACTGTGGATTGGTTGTGTTTGAATTGATCAGGAGCAGGATTCAGGATTTAGCAGGGGAAATAAAATGGGTAAATTAGAGCAAAAATGAGAATACAAAGAAAAAATAAGGTTAAAAGAAATCCCGGATACCACATCCTAGGGGGTAGAAAGAAGAAAGGATGTCAGAATTGAAGTTACATTTCTTTCAATACGTACATTTGTGTTACCATCTATACTAGTTATCTAAGGCAGGATACTACAGGGCAGAAACACATGGAATTTTCCACGGCATGCTTAATTTTGGTCCCAAATTCATTCTGCTAATAGCTCTCTTAGATTAGGCAAGTTAATTTCTACAAGTCTGAGTTTCCTTATCTGCTAACTGTGAGTGGTATTGTCATTAACATAACATATCTCAACATGTTGTTGTAAGATACAACTAAGAAATTGAATTTAATGTATTTTTTGTCAATTGATAATGATATTACAAATAGTAGCAATTGTTATAAAAGACCTTAAATTCTTCTAGTTTAGACAAAATTAGGAGTTTGTAAATCTACTTATGTATTTGGTCAATTTACATACATGTTATAATTTTATATATAGTATATGTAACTTATAAACATATCTATATACGTGTATTATATATGTATTTATGTATATATATAATAACATAGTTACAACTTCATGTGACTTTCACTATTTTTATTTCAAGTGGCCAATGACCACTTCTATCAGAAACAAAAATCATCAATCCAAATTCAACCCATAAGAGGTGTCATGATAAAGATAAACGACCAATTTTAAAGTGGCTTATGAGGTTATTTATTTTTATTAAAAGTGTTTATTTTCTTAAAAAAAATCCTTATAGAAAGCATCAATGCATGAAGCTCTCTGGTTAAAGAGGGAATAGAAAGTTAGAGAATGATCTATTCTTGTGTCCCCAGGCTGTACCTCACTGGGGACAATTCCCTTAGGACACTCTTCTAATGCTAGGGGGAGAAAGTCCTTCATGACATTAGAAGAATATTTCACCGATACTTACGATGGTATTAATCTGAAGGCTACATCTGCTTCTCCATATCTCCTCTCTTTGCCTGATAAGTACATTCATTTTCTATGGATGCCATACATTCATTCATGTATATTTGTTGACTCTTAACAAATGTTGCAGGTGCAGTATAAATGATCTGGTACAGATTTCTTCTACTTTTTTTATCTTATCAGAAATTTGACTCTTCTCTGAGGAAGAAACTTGTTCTGAAATCTTTGTGATCAGAGTTTATGATCTCCTCTGGCTCATGTTCCAATGGCATGCTATTGACTCTACAGTTGTCAATACCTTTATACTTTCTGAAAAAAAAAAATAAGAAGAAGAAAGCCTCTCTATTGCTTTCTGTGTGATCTGCCCTAGCATTGCATGTGCTTTCTTCACTTCTATTCATAACCAAGCTTTTCAAATGGGTCCATTCCTTACCCAGCTTATTCATTGTGAATCCTCTAGTGAAGGTCATCAATAATTATCTGATTGCCAAATCTATGTCCCCTTTCCAGTTCTAATCACAGCTGACCTTTTGTACCATATTTGTTTTTTGGGTTTTTTTTTTTGTTTTTTTTTATCCACTCTTTCTTCTTAACTCCTGTCTCCATCAGCTTCCATGGCCCCGTATTGTCCTGTTTTTTTTTTTCCTTTACCTAATAAAAAAGTTATTCTCAGTGCCCACCTCAAATATTGTCTCTTCTCCCAGAGGAAAATGTTGGTGTTACTCAATTTTCCCCTTAGTCATATCTCACCTGCACATTCCTCTATAGCCATAGTGTTTTGCTTTTGATGCCAGTGATTAATTACAAATTAATTCTTTGAAAATTTTTATTTCTATATAAAGTTATATTCCAATATTTAGGCTTTTCTAACATTTTGTTTGAAATTCCACTTTTAATTTCCATAATAAGTTTTATTGTTCCTTCTCATCTACCGTTATAATTGGCACTGAAACTTTCATAACTTTTTTTTTCTTGACTATATATAAACCATCTTCCTTCTACCTCTCACCTCTGCATATCCACAAAACTGCCATAACTTAGATTCTCATCATCCATCATCAAGAATTTTACGCTGGTCTTAATACATATTTGTTTTCTTGAATTGATCTGTCTCCTAATTTAGCTTGCTTTATTGGTTGTAAATCCTTCTATATTTAAACTGCCTTGCTGCTGCTATATGATCAAGTTATTCCTCTAAATTTAAACTGTCAATCGTCAGATGTTAATTCTCCTGAACAAAATATCTTAACTACAAAATAACAAGCACTTAGATATCTCTGTCAATACTTAGATTTTTTTTTTTTCACACAGTATTTTTTCAGATTAAAGGGTTTGTCTTAGTTAACTTTCCAAGGTTCCTGTTGGGATCAATTTACCAGATTTCAGAACTGAAACTCATTTCATTTCATAATTAAGGGGAATTTGGTTGGATTTAATGCAGACTTTTAATTTCTCTGACAAAGAATCTTCCCCACCACAAAATGTGTCAACACATGCTTTACCTTCTGTGCTTCAGGCACCAAACATGAATTTATTGGAATGTAAGTCATAGGTGAGTATCAGTTAATGTGGTAATGTGAAAAAACTAGGAAAGAAAGAAAGAAAGAAAGAAAGAAAGAAAGAAAGAAAGAATAAAAAAGAAAAAATTAAAAAGCATGAATACCCTTTTACCATTAATAAGTGTTCTCCTGATTATGTTCATTTCCATGATTTATTTTTTGTGTATGTTTTTAAAGAGCCAGAAAATAATCATCTCTCCTTATATAATGAGGAAACTTTTTGTAGGAACTACAGACTTTTTATACTAATTCTCAGTTTAGTAGGAGAAAATGAAATTGTGTCCTATTTGATGTACTTGTGGGTTATTGCCTTAATGAGCCTATTTCCATTCAACTTAGTCTATAATGAACCAGAATGAGAGAGAAAACACAGAGTTTGTATGGACGCATTTATCTTAATCATGAAATTGTTATAACTAGATCATTTAACATGGATTCATTCTCTACCTTAATCTTAATTGAATGAAAATGGTTCTGTAGGATTTGATTGTGTCACAGGTGTGTGTGTGTGTGATGGGAGAATCCGGCTGGAGAATATTTCTACTCTGTAAGTCCTCTCTAAAGCTCATCACACTGAGTCTGTTAGGGACCCCACCATTCACATTGTCCATCTTCCACCCTCAGAACTCTATCTCAGGGTAAAAATGTAAGTTTATTTCCCATAAAAGTGATTGGATAGCGATTCTGAAGGCATACAACCAACTGAAAAGATCTTTATGTCATGCATCTAAAATATAAAGAAAATTATACTATAGAAAGAAAAAGTAGATCAGTAAGGCAATTCAATAGGGATTACAGGAATATAGAGGTGATATGCTACTCCTATTAAGCCTGAAAGGAATTAGGTTATCTGTAGGCATCAGAAAATGCAAAAGAACATCTGATTAGATTGTTAACTTTTAGCAGATTACAAAATGTTACTTTTTGGCAATGAACAAAGTAAAAATTTTTAAACTAACTATTTTTCTTAGAATAGGGACACTTCATATTGTGCATTTGCAGAACAGGGCTCAGAATCTGACATAAAGTAAGGGCTTATAAAATGTGTAATAAATAGAAATTAAATTGATTTTGCATACTTTCTGCAATTCTCAAAAGATATGGGGATCCAATGTAGGGGGGAAAAACTCCATACATAAGTAGTTATGATATTTTAAATAACTCAACTTTTCTAGTCAATATCCATAAAATTAAATGAATTTATTTCTAACACATTTGCTACCAAAATAAGGGATTATCACAGTTTTAGGAGTATGCTTTCACACTATAATGCATGGCTTGAGATCTTCTATGCAAGCTATTTTCTTTCATTTTAAACTAAATAGAAACTTACCTTTAATTGATTCTTTAATTAATTTATCACTTTTTTTTTGAGGAGTAGTGACTGGGATGGAGTACCATGGGGCCTCTACAGAGCACTTCAAGTTCTATTTCTTAAAATGGGTGATGATTACACTGATGTTTTCACTTTGTAAAAATTTATCGAGGTATTACTTAGCATTTATGCACTTTACATGTTTGTTGCATGAATAAATTCAAAAAGTGACATGAAAACTTCAGTATGTTAATTCAGAATTAGTGAGGGGTTAATGGATGGGTGTGCCAGTTCAATGTGAAAATACTTGGGGTATTTGGTATTGGGGATGATTGCAGAGAGTCATTTATTTTTTAAAAATCCCAAATACAAGTGAGAAAGAATCAACAATATTTGAATGCAATTTTCAACACCAATCTGTAGCTGGATGCTCATATATTGAAATACAAGAATGTGAATGAGATAACTGATTTGTTTGGAAAATAAATGTTATTTTAGCCTACAAACTGGGAAAATGTCAAAATAGTCATTCGAATTCCAAAGAAATTTTGATGTAACTAAATAGAAGTTGTCATGTGCATAGATTAACTACAATTTTAGCTTGTAAATTTTATTCTCTTTCAGTAAGGGCTATGGTCCCGAGTGAAATGCTACATGACAAAAAGATTGTAGCTTACACTCAGGAAACTTTACCTCCAAATTTTGATGTAAAATTCAAACAAGAACTCCTTTAAAATGTATCCATCTTTTTACGTTATATAACTTCTAGACATGCAATTATTTGTTTTCTAATTTCACAACTTGTTTTCTTTTTCTTTTTTCCTTTTTAAATGTTTTTACTTTTGAGAGAGAGAGAGAGAGAGAGAGAGAGAGAGAGAGAGAGAGAAAGGGAGAGAAAGCACGAATGCGGGAGGGGCAGAAAAAGAGGGAGACACAGAATCTGAAGCAGGCCAGGCTCTGAGTTGTCAGCACAGAGACTGACTTGGAGCTCGAACGCATGAACTCATGAACCCCGAGATCATGACCTGAGCCCGAGTCAGAGGCTCAACAGACTGAGCGACCCAGGCGTCCTGAGTTTGTTTTCTTTTCAGTTTATTGTGATCATCCCTATTTCCATGTTTCAAAGCTGTCATACTCATTGAGTTAAGCTCTGGATCATCTCATCATCTAAGTTTTCACTTCAACTGCTCTAGCAAACCCATTTATTGAGTTAAAAATACATATATTTGTATTTAACATTCTCTTGATTGAATTCCATGCAGAAGCCATTCAAAGTAATTTGAATTTGTAAAAGTCAAATCGTTTTGCAAATAAGCTTAAAAATATATATATCAGCAAAATCTACTGAACTAAACTGGTAATTTTTAGCACTGACAGCAACTAAATATTAAGTAGGAGGTTCACACACACGTGAACCCAACACAGATAATTTTCCTGATGTTTGCTACCAAATGTCAAGGAAATAGATCATTTCAACTTATGTTAACCTCCCTAGAAGAAATAATTATTGGAGAATCTAATTAATTAATTAAGCCTTAATAACTAGGAAACCCTATGATGACAGTTTTGCCTCAATATTAATACCAGACAAGGACAGATGAAGAAATGTAAATCCATTTAACATATGAACATAAATTTAATATCACAGCCAACATTACCCACAGATAAACAAATATACAAATTCCTTTAAAAAATGTTTCTAAGTTTATATTTAATGTAGTTGAAACGTAGGGTAAAATTCTATTTTCTTATTTTTTTATTTTCATGATTTGTTTTCTGTTACATCTATACTATAGCAGGGTGCTGATTCAAATCCATGGCTGGTATAAAGCATAATTATCATCTGAATACAGAGGAAAGGTAATTAAACTCAGGCTTATAGTTAGAATTGAAGATGAGACAACAGAATTTTATGGCATGAAAAGATAAAAAATCTGGAAAAAAATCTGTTTTTAGCGCAGTATAAAATGATGTCTAAGACCATGGCCATTAGAATGTGCCATTCTTACATTTATGTTATATTATTTCCTGAGTTATACATACTTTGCCATGTAATGTAAACAACCTGAAATGCTATTTACATATTGGTGCAATAATGACAATAATATTTATGGGGCTGTGTGAGACTGAAAAGACTTAATATTTGCAACATACCCAATATCATCTTGCAATGGTGAGCGATCAACGGACTGACATTTATTGGTGTTTCAGTGTTATCAATAACTTTGTTTAAATTTTTTGTGAATCCACAAAGCAGGATCATGCCACTATTCACATATAATACGGATTTTCCAATACCATAACCTTTAAATTTTAAATATGTTGTTTTCACCGTTACTAAGACTACCATAAGAGCCAGAATTGCAACTTCAAAGTAAATTGTTGTTTGTTATACTATCTGGTTTAATCAGCAGAGAGTTTTTTTGTTGTTTTTTTTTTTTTTAGTAGTACATAAAATAATAAGATAATTTAGGATGAATGGCATCTTAGATTCAGTGAAATACAGCTGGTGCTGGGTTGGCATTGCAGATATCAGAGCAAAGATATAGGGTTGCATTGGAAAGGCAAAATGTGTTTCATATAACTTGAATATGTAGCCTGAAAAATGAAGTGGGATTTGGGTCACTCTGATGCCTCCTAGTGCTCTAGACATCCACTTAGAGGCTGAAGTGATCCAATCGAATAGTTGGACCTGATCTGACAGGCCTCAGAGGTCGTTTAGAAGACATATTACTAGCGGTGCCTGGATGGCTCAGTCGGTTAAGCGCCTGACTTCAGCTCAGGTCATGATTTCATGGTTCGTGGGTTCCAGCCAAGCATCGGGCTCTGCGTTGACAGGTCAGAGCCTGGAGTCAGCTTCGGATTCTGTGTCTCCGTCTCTCTGTGCCCATTCCCGCACTCACGCTCTGTCTCTGTCTCTCTTTTTCTCAAAGATAAACATTAAATATTTAAAATAAAAGGAAAAAAAAGAAGACATATTACTAAACATAAAAAAAAAAACTGCAGATGAGAAAACTAGGGAACTAGGGTTGTTTCTAGATATTGAGGCCTTTTTAATTCTTATTTAAGTTTTTTTTTCTCAAATTAGAAAACTGTACATGCTCCAATTGGATAAAGTACCACGCAAACAATGATTGGGTATCATATGGTCCTTTTAGAAAAAATAAAATAAGTAAATAAAATCACAGGTACGGTTGGCATTCAAAGTCCAGGTTAGATTTAGATATCCTCTTTCCCCTTGGCAGATGCCCGTGTGTACTACTGGAAGATTGCCAGAGATAGGGTATCATTGAAAAATTAACAAAAGTGTCTTGTCACCCAAGATGCCATATCATGATACCTGCTACTCCCATAAGGCATCAATGCCAGATTATAACAACGAGCAGTTATGACAAGCCTTCCATTTCTTGTACTTCTTGTCCCTCTCTCTCGGTTCACCCTTGGCGGGACACAAAATAACAATGACCGAGGGAAGTTTGAGCTGAAATGCGTTTATTTTTTCAGCTCAGGGAGGGGCAGGTGAAATTTAAAACAAAATGCATCAACCATACATCTCATCCCCGTTTGCCATTATGACTCTGGTTCTGAGGCACATAGACTGCAGATGGAAAACGTTGAGTACGAGTTTTTTTTTTTTTTTATGGTATTTTGGTTTTGCTGTTTAACAATTAAAATGATTTTTAAAAAATCCTGGGGAAAGAAAGAATGTGCAATTTTCTTATGGGCTATGGAGTAATAAAATAAAAAATACATTGTGTGTCATCGTACAGAGCCCAATATAGAACCATTACATGGCTAATGAGTATTCAAGACAAAGGGCACCTGGGTGGCTCAGTTGGTTCAGCGTCCGACTCTTGACTTCGGCTCAGAGGTCACCATCTCATGGTTTGTGAGTTCAAGACCCGTATTGGACTTTGTGCTAATGGCGTCAAGTCGCCTCTCTGCCTCTCTTTACCCCAAAAATAAATAAATAAGCTAAAAAAAAAACCCATGTATTTAAGAGAAGAGAATTTCAGTGTAAGTAAGAGAAAATGCAAAGCTTTAGAGGTGGAAATCAGCATGATATTTCCAGAAATAGCACATTTATTTTTTAAATAATACAATATAAAGAAATAAAAAATTATCAAATACACACACACGTATTTATTATAAAGAAGTTTACACATAAGAATTTACATTAAAGGTGATTTCTCTGAGTCTGTAATTTGAGCTGGATCATGTGGGAAGTGTGCATTGGGTACCTAATGTGTGGAAAGACATTCCAGGCTGAAAGAGCCAATATGAAAAGGTGAAAGCATCATGACACGTTTCAAAGTTGTGAGCAGGGCAATGAATTAAGAAAGGAAGGGCAGAGTATTGAAGGACAAGGCTGATAGGTAGCCTGGGACAATATAAACAAAAATCAATTTGAAAACCACATCAAAAATATTGGATTTCAGGATATGCATGAGAAATGTTAGTAAAGGAATGGCAATAATGAGATTTGAGTACTTGAAAAATAGCTCTTAAAACCAAAAACAAAACAGAACAAAACCCCCACAAAAGTCCAATGTTTCCTTTTCCTTTTGCTGCTGTAACAAATTACCACAAATTCTACAACTTGAGACACAATAATATATTATCTTAGAATCAGGATTTCTAAAGTTGGCCTCACTGGGCCAAACACAGATGGCAACAAGGTTCTCAAAGCTCTACACAAGAATCTATTTTCTTGCTGTTTTCAGTTTCCAGAGGCTACCCACATATCTTGACCCATACTCCTTTTTAAGTTCAAAGCCTGTGATAGTTGACCCAATCTTTCTCAAGATACCAACTCTCTGGTGTTGATTTTTCTGTCTACATTTCCCTCGTTTAAAGAGTCATGTGACAACATGGCATCCATCAGGATAACCCTAGATAATGTCCTTATTGAGATTCATTGATTAACAACTTCAATTCCATATGTGACCATAATTCTTGTTATGTCCCGTACCATGACGTATTCTTAGGTTATGGTAATTACGACATCTTTTGGGATATGATTCTGCTTACCACAACTATTATTCAAAAAAGTCCTGGAACTTAAAAGTAGTAGAATAAATAATTATAGTTGTAAATACTAACACTAGTGATGATACCAATGATAATAATACTGTTAGTGTGTTTGAGCTAATATGTAGATTTTTCCAAGCCATATTATTAAATGAATAATTTCTGGAAGATTACAAAAGAAAAATCAAAACCCTTTAATGAGATGGCTGGAAGTTTTTTGTAGACAGAGTCTACACTTTTTGAATAATCTTCTTATACTGTTTGAAATCTTTTAGTGTATGCATATAGCAATTTTTTAATTTCAGATAGTACATTTTTTTATATTTTTAGAATTTTTTAATGTATCTCAACACATAGTAAAAACAAAGAAGTTATTTGGTGTGAGATTTCAGTAGACATGATTTGGGAGAGCTTCCTGGAGACATCATTTTTAGTAGCCATGACTGTGGTCCTTCCACATGATTGATAAAAGACTCTACTGTTTTGTTGGTCAATGGATTGTTCACGTTGTTCTGAGCATCATCCATCAGACTATCTCAGTCCTTTAGACATATGATTGGCCAATGGACCTATGATAAATGAAGAAGGTCTCCCTTGGCAATATCTAATCTGTAAATAACATGATAAGTTCTTTTTTGTTGTTGGTTTGCTTTTTTTTTCTTTTATTTCTGGTCATGTAACTGGTAAGAAGTAAGCCTAACATGGGTGACGACCACCTTCAGTGGAATACTTCTAGCCATCACTAAAAAGTAAAATCAAGGACGCCTGAGTGGCTCACTTGCTTAACGTCTGACTTTGACTCAGTTCACCATCTCATGGTGGTGAAGTGTCTGACCATGGCTCAGGTAATGAACTCATGGTTCATGGGTTCAAGCCCCGAATCGGCTCCATGCTGACAATTTGGGATTTTCTCTTTCTCCTCTCTCTCTGCATCTTCCTGGCTAATGTTTTATTTCTCTCAAAATAAATAAACTTAAAAAAATGGAGACTCTATATATATGATCCTATCTAGATTCTAATCCTTTACTCCAGTGGTTCATGAGGCCAGAGATACCACTGAGCTTGTGGTTAATTAATATGGGCCAATAGATTCCCCTTTAATAATTAAGCTAGTTCAGGTTGTACTTTTATTTTTTTACAATGGGAAGAGCTTGGAAAATAAATAATTAAATCATCGATATTTAATGGTTCTAAGTCAGTCCTCTTTTTTTTTTTTCTTTTTTTGACAACAACGAAAATACTTTTCTCTATAGAGTCTTTGAATGTGGTTGTTCATCACATGCTACCTTGGCCCCAGACTACCAGAGAGCAAAGAGAAATAAGACCAGAAATAAGACCAGAAGAATGTCTACCTGAACTCTTTCTATTATCCTTCTTCTTCTGCTTTTCACAGAAACAAATTTTAAAACTCACAAATTATTTTCGGAATATTACAAAGCCAGCATAAGTAATGATCCAATCGCACAATGTAAACATTGTATTATTCATTTACATCTGACTGTAGGTTTTCAGGTGTGAAAGAACCAATAAAGAGACAGCAAGAGATTATACATCATAATATTGTAACTGTTTCCATTGATATATTCATTCAATAATGTAGAGAATTGCACTAGAAAAGAGTAGAAATGGTTAAGTTTGAAATGTTTAGATATTTTCCTCAGCTAACCATTCAAGAGTTTTTCAAAGGCTATGAATTAAATATGCTGTCAAAGTAAAAACATAAATGCGTGCCAACAAGTGCAGAATCAAAAGACTTTCTCCATTTGGAAAAGCCAATAAGTGGCTTTTTTTTCATTGTGTAAAAAGTGATCTTTTATGCTACTAAATGCCATCATTACTACCACCCTATAAATCTCATTAAACAACGACTTGCACTTAAGAGCAACATGAACTTGATTTATAATTCAAAGAACAACTTTTGGAATAATTTTACTTAAAAAATTTAGACCCAAATGATTAGAGATGATAAATTAATGATCTATAGTAATCAACAAGACTAGCTTGCTTTTCTTTCTTTCTTTCTTCTTTCTTTCTTTCTTTCTTTCTTTCTTTCTTTCTTTCTTTCTTTCTTCTTCCTTGCCATTAATTAGATTGTGTTTAAATAGACTGAGAAAGAATCTCAGCATAACTCTGTTTTTTTTGTTTGTTTTGTTTTTTGTTGTTTTTGTTGTTGTTGTTGTTGTTGTTGTTGTTGTTGTTGTTGTTTTGCTTTTGTCCTCAAAGCAACAGACAATCCCTTACTTTGGACAACAAATACTAAAGCTGTATTTTTAAAATAGAGCTCCTAGAGTTTCAGTTTCTCGCTTATGACAGGATATTAATACAGGGATTTGACAACACAATGATGATATGCTTTCTTTATTCTAGATTTCTATGAAGGTTTATACTCAGTCTTGGAGGTAACATTTTGACCCAAACATTGTTAGAAATGAACAAGTTCTACTTTTTCTTATACTTGGTCCATCATTAAGCTACCAAGACTGTTTAAAAAAAAATAATTTATTTATTTTGAAAGAGAGATTGAGAATCTCAAGTAGGCTTTGCTCTGTCAGAGCAGAGCCCTAGACAGATTCGAACTCATGAACTGTGAGTTCATGACCTGAACCAAAATCAAGAGCCAGGCATTTAACCAACTAAGTCACCCAGGTGCCCTAATCATGAGTATTTTTTTTCTATTCTCTCCCATTCTTGAAAATGTTGTTAGTTAAAAAAATTCTCTGACTTCAGGTTTCTCAGTGCGTGATATTCTTATAACCCCAGGAAGTGTGGAGGATTTAGTTAGCAGGAGTTAGCTATTCTTTTAGTCAAAGTTACTCATCCCCTGACCACTGCAACTAAACATTATTAACACTATAAAATAATATTTTGCATTTACATAGGTACCCCATCATTATTTGCCAAATACTTCAATGCTTATTAGTTTACCTAAGAAATGGGTATTGCTGATAAGGTGCACTTTTTAAGTATGAAAGATGAGATAAATACATGGGAAGATTCACTCCCCAAGACACTAAAAATGTAATAACCAAACCAGGGTGAGAACACAATTCTCCAGCTCTAGATGCAATCTAGCACAATTAAGTCTATTCAATGATATGTAAGATAAGGAAAACAATTAAAGGCCAGCCTCCCCACCCTAGATCTCTCTTTCCCAGGAGTTAGTGCTGCATTTCTTCCTGATAGCTTTTCCTTTTGTCTTCTGGATCCTTCTCTTTTTTCTCACTCACAGGTACTTCCTCACTAATTCTCTAATCCATATAATTTTGTTTGGAAGCTGCTTCTCAGAGGACTCAAACGAACATAAGCTCTTTCCTATAACACCTTCAGAAGAATATCAGTAGCCCCATTCAGTCCTGAGAGTTAAATATGTGATGAATATGACTAAACCATTCTTATCAATAGCCAACAGAATGCACAAACAGGTTCAGCATATTATAAATTTTCTTTAACCTTCAGCATTAAGCCTGTATGACTATTAGTGGTAACAAAATCTGTGCAAATATTTTACTTTGCATAGGAAGCTATACAAAATAGAGTATAGTATAGTATAGTATACAAATCAATCTATTTATTATATTATTGAACCCTATAATTCCAGTTTCCTGAAATTAATTTTAAGAAAATCAGCTGCAGAAGCGCACAAAGAATTATAAAAATGACCACAGTGGTATTTTTAATGAGAAAAAAAACATTATTTTTTTGTTTTTTTTTTTAATTTTTTTTTCAACGTTTATTTATTTTTGGGACAGAGAGAGACAGAGCATGAACGGGGGAGGGGCAGAGAGAGAGGGAGACACAGAATCGGAAACAGGCTCCAGGCTCTGAGCCATCAGCCCAGAGCCCGACGCGGGGCTCGAACTCCCTGACCGCGAGATCGTGACCTGGTTGAAGTCGGACGCTTAACCGACTGCGCCACCCAGGTGCCCCAACACTATTTTTTTGAAGAAAATCTTAGAAAAAAGAAATATGTGTGTATATATGTATATGCACATTTACACACAAAACAAATGGAATAATGGAAAACAAAATCTAGCCTAGATTTCTACTTGGTAAAAACATAGGTAAATTTAATCTTTTACTTCTGCTTTTCTGAATTTTCTTAATAATTATGCATTAATATGATAGTCAAAGAACATGTATATGGAGATGACAAACAACAATAAAGGCACACATATTTTCTCATCATAAAAAAGGAAATTAAAAAAATAATATTCTTGATCACTTTTTCCTTTATTTTTCAAAGTTGAAATATGTTATCGGTTTTTGTTTATTTTTTTTCAAAATACGTTGTAAATTACTGGTGAATTTATATTGCCTGCCATTTTGGAAAATCGAGTGATTGATATTTACTATCCATGAAGTAGTTGTATTCAAAATTCAGAAATATCAGCAGTTAAATAACGGTTTCATATTCATAAGAGCTCAATATCTCAGTTAGAGTGGAACATACACTACATGCTTCCAGAAAGCCCAGAAATGAACAGTTTAATCTCCCCCAAAACTAAACAATAAATTAACATAATTTTTAAGATGTAAAAATCTAATTTTTAGTCTTTTTTTTTTAATTTTTTTTAATGTTTATTTATTTCTGAGACAGAGACAGAGCATGAGTGGGGGAGGGGCAGAGAGAGAGGGGGACACAGAATCCGAAGCAGGCTCCAGGCTCTGAGCTGTCAGCACAGAGCCCGACGCGGGGCTCGAGCTCACAGACTGCGAGATCATGACCTGAGCCAAAGTCGGATGCTCAACCGACTGAGCCACCCAGGTGCCCCTAATTTTTAGTCTTTTTCAAAGTTTTATTTGATTAAATTTTTCTTGGGAAATGTGACTCACTTACCATTTGGGGAAATGAATATTCCAAATGATTAATTCATTCATTTATTCATTTAACAAATATGTTTTGCCTATATTCATTTTGCTGATCATCAAGCTAGTTATAGCATTGGAATAAAGATTAATCATCATCACACCTTCCATAGAGTATTTAGTCATTCAATAATAAATATTTATTAATATTTTATTTGGTTCTAGATGCTGGGAGTGAAATAGCAAATAAAAGAGAAACCAGGAATGTTCCTATTGAGCTCAGACATAAAATGTGCAAATAAGTGACTGGTAGGACTATGAAATATTCAAACTAATATGATAGGTGTCAGAAGGGAGAAAGGTTGTCTCGTGGCATAGAGAACATTTAAGGTGGCCTCAGATACCATTTTCTGCCATCCCTAAGGTATTATTTTCATCCTCCTAAAAAAAGCACTCAACATACTATGATGTAATTATCCATCACTTTCCTAAATGGAGGGTTTTCTGATCATAAATAATTTCTCTCTTCTGTACACTTGTATTGATTAGATTCTCATTTCTCCACTCCCTCAGACTTTTTAATGACCCCCATGTCTTATTCTCAATGTT
The DNA here is from genome assembly GCF_016509475.1 of Prionailurus bengalensis. NCBI lineage: Eukaryota > Metazoa > Chordata > Mammalia > Carnivora > Felidae > Prionailurus > Prionailurus bengalensis. Next base: position 182,139,068 of record NC_057344.1, on the reverse strand, counting down.
CATAGTACATCCCTGGGCATCATATATTTCTTTTCTGAATATTATTTATATTCTTCATGGAACTGAAACCTTGATGCTCCCTGTTTTTCTTTTCTTTCTTTCTTTTTTTTTTTAATTACTGATATTGACAATTTTTATTTTTCTTCTTTTTCCCTTGATTGTACTGTTAAGGTTTTATATGTCTTTCTAACCTATTCATTTAAAACTAAATTTCTCTAAGGGCACCTGGGTGGCTCAGTCAGTTAAGCTTCTGACTTCTGCTCAGGTCATGATGTCACGGTTGGTGAGTTCGAGCCCCATGATGGGCTCTGTGCTGACAGCTCAGAGCCTGGAGTCTACTTTGGATTCTATCGCCCTTTCTCTCTCCCCTCCCCTGCTCACACTCTGTGTTTCTTTCTCTATAATAAATAAATAAACATTAAAAAAATTAAAACAATGTCTCTCTTTGTTATGTTCTAGCTGCACAAATATAAGTATGTTATACCTTTAACATTATTCAGTTTAAAGTGTTTTCATTGATATTTTAAATATAATGTTGATATTTTCAGTGTAATATATTCTTGGCCCCTGCTTCCCTATGATGTATACTGCCAATTTCCAAGTAGAAAGATGTTATCATTTTTGTGTTTTTTACTTTTATTGTCATTGATTTACTTTTGTTTCCATAGAGTGCTCACTTACTGTCTGGATATTGAATCTCTTGAAATGATGTACATTCTTTGATAGCTGTCTTGTCTTATACACCAGCCTTGGGCCAATTTTGGTAAATACTTCATGTGCATTTGAAAATAATTTGTATTATCTTGTTATTAGATGATTCATTTTATCAGGTATCTAGAGAGATGTGCTTAAAACTTGTTGATATTGGCAAGGAGTTGTCTATTTCTGCTCAGAGTTTTGGATAACTCTTGCTTTTTTACACCAAAGATATACCATAAAGTACATACATATTTAGAATATATTTATCATTATAAAATATCATTTTTTTAATTCTCTTATGTTTCTTGTCAGAAGGCTATCTATCTTTGTTAATATACAAATTCAGTTTTTGCATTATTCAGGGTTGCATTAAGCCAGGGTTTGGATTCTTTATATAATGTTATTATAATTATTTTTTTTATTTATTGTTTTTTAGAGACAGCGAGCACGTGTACATGTGTGCGCATGAACAGGGGAGGGGCAGAGAGAGAAAGAGAGAGAGAATTTCAAACAGGATTCATGCCCAGCCTGGAGCCTGACACGGGGCTCAATCTCATAACCCTGACGGAGATCATGACGTGAGCTGAAAGCCAGAGACAGACATTTAACAGACTGAGCTATCCAAGGTGCCCCATTATTAATTATTTTTATGTCATTCTTTCTTCATTGTCTCAATGTATCCCATGCAACTGAGTATTTTTTAAACTGTAACCTTTGTTATTTTAATGATCATTTTCTTCTTTTTTTTATTTTTTATTTAACTCGCCTTCTATATATCCCTTAGTCTCTCCTTTTTCAACTACTTCTGGGCTAATAACTATTTAATTTTTTAAAACTATTTTTTAAGTTTATTTTTATTTTGAGAGAGAGAGAGAGAGAGAGAGTGGGGAGGTGCAGAAAGAGAAGAGGAGGAGGAGAGAGAGAGAGAGAGAGACTCCTAAGTAGCCTCCCCACTGTCAGTGCAGAGCCTAATGTGGGGCTCGATCTTACAAACCATGAGATTATGACCTGAGCCAGAATCAAGAGTCAGACACTGACTGAGCTACCCAGGCCCCCTTGATATCCTCTATCACCTCATTAATTTTATATCCTTTTATTTGTTGTATAAATAATAATTTGAATCACTGACTGAGGACAGTTTAGCATAGCAGTTAGCAATTCAAGGTACTTTTTTCCCCTTTTCCAATCTTTCCACATATCTACTATATACGAAGATTATTTTATGTTTTTTTTTCCCTCTGACTTGTTTACATGTTTTTTATTGACTTGCTTTTTTGTTGTTCATTAACTATATTTCTGGCTTTATGGAATCTGCTGCCGAAACCCATTAAACTGATGAAAAGTGGTCATATCATGGGTAATCTGAACGTAGAATTGGCAGATTATTTTGATTAATTGTGTGTAATTACAGAGAAAGGAGACTCAACTGTTCTTGGTTCTGAGCATCAGGTAGTATTTTTGCCACTGTGCTAGTTTTCTTTGCCAAATCAAGATTTCTTAATGGGAGGTGACTAATAAAGTGTAGAAACCTTATTTAATTTGATATATGATACAAAAACTGGATTTCCATCTAGGCTGAGAGATTCCAAATTAGTGGTGTCTCAAGCAGTTTAAAGTGGCAGTCTCCGTGAATAAGGTTGTGCCCTCAGGGAACGATATAGCATCAGGCTTGATTTTTTTTTTTTTAATATTGCCTGTTTTCTCTCTGGTCTACAATATTGATAATGTAAGACAAAACTAACATAAACTAGCATTCTATTCTTTCCATTCATTTTCTTACGACCTAGAGGTGCAGTGGGCCACCTCTAAAATAAAGCAAGGAACAATTTTAAATGCCTTGGCATGACATCAGAAATCATCAGCTTTCCAAGTATTTTACTTATATTATTTTTTGGAAGCAATTCTACTCTTAGTTATAAGTTTCTTTGTTACATAAGGTAAAAACTATGACTCTAAGAAAAGGTATCACAAGGGATGCCTGGGTGGCTCAGTTGCTTAAGTGTCTGACTCTTGATCTAGGCTCAGGTCATGATCAGGGTTTGTGAGTTCGAGCCCCGCGTCAAGCCCTACATTGAGCTCCATGCTGGTCGTGTGGTATCTGCTTGGGATTCTCCCTCTCTCCCACTCCCTCTGTCCCTCTCCCATTCTCAAAATGAATAAAGAAATAAAGAAAAAGGAAAGTGTGCACCAAAGTACCCGTGCTAAATAGAAATAACTTTTCTCTCACATAATAGACTGGTGGAAACATGTCAATGAGAGTATCTACTCACAGAATCATTCACAATATATTTTCCTTCTATATTAATACATTAGTCAACATGGTAAAATATAATCCAAAAAGTTCTGCATTCTGCCTTTTCTAAGTCAAAGACAGAGAGCGAATGGTAAGTAATATCATGTAAAGAAAGCTATAAAATCTGTAAATTACCTCTATTCATATTATTTTGATAAAGACTTAGCTATATCACTGTAACTAGCTCATACAATGATTAAAAATATAGTCTCTAGGTGAGGGACCATGTGCATTGCTAAAACTCAAGTTTTTTTTATTAAGTGAACAAGACAAAAATGGATGGTGTGAAACCATGCAGTTTCGGCATGGCTAAAAACTCGTTAATTTGAAAGTTCGAAGATAGGTTTATTTAAAAAAAAAAAGTAAAATCGAGGGTGTATATAATAAGTGCAAAGAAAGAATATAATGGAATTCAAGAGGAGAGGTATCAGTAATACCAAATATTTCATAGAGATCTCTGTATGTTAAAAATATATTGTAAGTTATTAAATATCATTATCCAGGAGCTGAAAAATTATGGGGAATACCAGAGTATACTTAAATTAATCATACAATGCAATAAGCTATGTAGTTTTTATGCAATAATGAAATTAATGTTTCATATCATTAGAGAATACTGATACTTGATTACTGTAAAATAAATAAACACATAAACCTATTTAAAATGTGTATATCTTTTTAAATCCATGAGATATCTTTCCTATTAGACTTGGCGTAGGGGTAATATGGAATTTCTTTCTTTTTTAATTTTTTGTGTTCATTTTTTAAAACTTTTAAAATTTTATTTTTTTAATTTATTTCCAAATTAGGTAGCATATAGTGAAACAATTATTTCAGGAATAGATTCCTTCATGGCCCTTACCCAATTAGCCCATCCCCCCCGACAACACCTCCAGTAACCCTCTGTTCTCCATATTTAAGACTCTCTTATGTTTTGTCCCCCTCCCTGTTTCTATATTATTTTTGCTTCCTTTCCTATGTTCATCTGTTCTGTGTCTTAAAGTCCTCACATGAGTGAAGTCATATGGTATTTGTCTTACTCTGACTGACTAATTTCACTTAGCATAATACCATCTAGTTCATCTAGTTCTATCCATATAGTTGCAAACAGCAAGATTTCATTCTTTTTGATTGCCAAGTAATACTCCATTATATATATATATATATATATATATATATATATATATATCCATTCATCCATGGATGGACATTTGGGCTATTGTTGATAGTGCTGCTATAAACATTGGGGTGCATGTGTCCCTTTGAAACAGCATACCTGTATCCCTTGGATAAATACCTAGTAGTGCAATTGCTAAGTCATAGGACATAGGATAGCTCTATTTTAGTTTTTCGAGGAACCTCCATACTGTTTTCCAGAGTGGCTGCACCAGCTTGCATTCACACCAATACAAAAGAGATCCTCTTTCTCCACATCCTTGCCTGTGTTGTCTGTGTTGCCTGAATTGTTCATGTTAGCCATTCTGACAGGTGTAAGGTAGTATCTCATTCGGTTTTGATTTGTATTTCCCTGATGATGAATGAAGTGGTCAGTGAAGTGTCTGTTGGCCATCTGAATGTCTTCTTTGGAGAATTGTCTATTCATGTCTTTTGCCCATTTTTTCACTGGATTATTTGTTTTTTGGGTGTTGAGTTTGATAAGTTCTTTATAGATTTTGGACACTAACCCCTTATCTGATATGTCATTTGCAAATGTCTTCTCCCATTCTGTCGGTTGCCTTTTTGTTTAGCTGATTGTTTCATTCACTGTGCAGAAGCTTTTTATTTTGATGAGGTCCCAGTAGTTCATTTTTGCTTTTGTTGCCCTTGCCTCCAGAGACATGTTGAGTAAGAAGTTGCTGCGGGCAAGATCAGAGAGGTTTTTGCCTGCTTTCTCCTCGAGGATTTTGATGGCTTCCTGTCTTACATTGAGGTCTTTCATCCATTTTGAGTTTATTTTTGTGTATGGTGTAAGAAAGTGGTCCAGGTTCATTCTTCTGCATGTCGCTGTCCAGTTTTCCCAGACCACTTGCTGAAGAGACTGTCTTTTTTCCATTGGATACTCTTCCCTGCTTTGTCAAAGATTAGTTGGCCATATGTTTGAGGGTCCATTTCTGGGTTCTCTATTCTGTTCCATTGACTGAGTGCCTGTCTTTGTGCCATTTAATTTGTTTTTTAATATTTATTTAGTTTTGAGAGAGAGAAGGGCGAGGGAGAGAGAAAGAATGTGAACATGAGGGTGGGGAAGAGGCAGAGAGAGAGAGAGATACAGAGTCTGAAGCAGGCTCCAGGCTCTGGCTGTCAGCACAGCACTGGGGTTTCTTTTATTAGGATTGGATAATGAGATAAACTCATACAATTAAATGTATATACAGTCACAAAAGTTAATATATATTATTTTTAAGGTTACAATTCTTATCCCCAGATAAAATTTAGCTTCACGGGAAAGTTTTAATTTTACACAGTATGTTATAGCACTTCCAAAAATTTATTCCACCCTGGTAAACAACTTTATTTGTCAATTTTTAATAATTCCTAGTATGGTGACAAGTTTGCATTATGAAACTTACGAATAGTTGGTAATTTCTCAAGCCAAGAGGACCTAAAACACTCTTTAATTAGAATTTGAGAAGTTTTAAAAAATGTGCTCCTACACTGAAATCTTTTCAGGTTAGTTTGTAGATTCAGAGCTAAGACATCTTCCCCTTCCGAAAGAATTGAAAGATAGAGATTTTTTTTCTTTTGTGGAATGCATAATGTTCCATTAAATCTTTGGCAATATTTATATCTTGAAAGGTAGAAAACATAGTGTTTCAGTTAGCTTTTGCTATGTAACAAAACACCCCAGACCTCAATGGCTTAATACAACAACTATTTAGACTGTTCTGTGGGTCATAAATTTGGGCTGGATTGAACTTAGAAGTCTATTTGGTCTGTAAAAGACTTACCAAACTATGGTTTACTCATGCATTTGTGGTCAGCTGCCGAAACTGTTGAAACTCTTCTGCATGGCCGTTCAGCCTCTAACAGGTTAGCTCAGACTTCCATAGGCGGTCTGAGGAATTTATGTTAAGCTAATTATGGTAAGCCCCAAGGAGCAAGGTATTCTAGATCTCTGTTTTTGTCAGATTTGTTAATGTCTCATTGACCAAAGCAAGCCACATGCACAAACCATTTTCAAAGGATGGAGGGAATGACTTCGCCTTTTTCAACAAAGTTACACTACAAGGGTAGAGATGAAGGAGGGGAAGTATTTTTTTTATTATTATGATTTTTACTATGTATTTCATGTAGTCATTATTTTCTATTGAAAAACTTACTTCAAAGTATTTTATTTTCTTGAAGTTATCATCATCATAAGATATCAAAAATATGATTTACTATTCTTGTTGTGTAAGAATAGGTCATTAGTGAAATTAAAAAAAATAATAGTACCAATATAATAGTGCCTCCCTCATTGCAGTAGTATTTTTTAAAACTTTTTAGAAAATATTAGAGATATATTAACCAGTTTCAATGAGTAGGTAATTTTAGAATTATATATGTTACATGTAAAATATCTTTGATGCATTTCAAAGTACTTGAAATTCATTTACATTATGTACAACTTTTTTCTCATGAAATGGTGAATATTTACTGCATTTCTTCCTCCTTTTATAAATGGAATCCTGAATATGTATTGGTTTTTCTTCATGTCTTTCAAAATTTCATTATATCAAATAAAAAGAGTCAAAAGTAACAAAATTAACAGGAAGCTTCTATTTCATTAGCCTTGTGGATATTTGGTGATGTTAAACAATTAACTTTTAAATTAAGCATTTATTTCTTTAATAGCTTAAAACATATTGGTAAAAGGTCTATCTTAATTTCTGCCTTTTCCTTGAAAATTCTTGGCAAAATTATAGAACTAAGGTGTACATTTCTTAGGGAAATTCAACATGTTGATGTTGAGGAAGACTTTTGGTTTTGTTTGCCATCTAGTTACCTTGGAAACCCTACTCTTGGAAAGGAACTGCATTGCTGAGTCTGAATGTGCACCATGGAAACCAAGCAAGAAAAACTCACCTGTGTGACAGCAGTTTACTGAAAGTGTAGGGGAGAGGGGTGGTAGAAAGCTGGGAACATACATATGTTCATTTATAATTTATGTCCTTTTCCAGTGTTAAAATTTTGAGCTAATTAATACACTATAATATTTAGAATTGAAGGAAAGCCTGAGGCTTCTGTAGTATCTGACCTAATCCCTGCCACGGAAGAGTAAGAACATAATTATTACAATGATTAAGATCTTCCAACAGAGAACTTGGTCTCCAGGAGTTGTAATCAAGCATTCACATTATTTTTGTATTGTCTCAAAATATGATCATTTTAGGAAATATAAAAAATATGAATTCCATAAAGAAATTCAATTGCTGCTTTACCTTTTTTAAAATTTTTGGGTATGTAATATAATATTATATTCAACTGCACTCATTAATCACTGGTTCTGGTACAACTAAAAGAGTCCAGTGTGGTCAACAAAGTTCTAAATATGTCCCTTTCTAAGGTTACTCAAAAAAGATTATTTTTATAGGTAGGGTGGTAAACAGAGTTATAGATAGAATTAAGGTTGCTAAATAGCTGGCCTTAAAATAGGGACATTTTCCTGGATTATCCAGATGGGTCCAATGTAATCACATAAGCCATTAAATACAGAAGAGAAATGCAAAGGAGTGAGTCTGAGAGAAGAAGAAGAATCAGCAAGAGAGATAGAGTGGAAAGGGACTTAAGAGAGTTTCCATGCCTGAGAAGTACTTAACCCTGACTTTACAGATGAAAAGAAAGACTGATAAAGCCAGGGAATCCAGGAGACTTCTTAAAGTTGAGAATGACTACCAACTGACAGCCAACAAGGAACCTTGAATCTGTGTTTGACAACAGTATGGCATTGAATTTAGCCAATAGTCTGGATAAGGAAGGAAGCAGATTCTGCCTAGAGCTTCCAGAGAATAACATGTTGATTTTTGCCTTGTGATACCCAGTGCCCCAACCCCAGCAGAGCCCACTGAATTTCTGACATATAGAAACATGAGGCAATAAATTTGTGTTATTTTAAGTTTGTAGTAATTTTTGGTGGCAGTAATAGAAAACCCAGATAACTACTTTGACATTTTATGCAACATATTAAATCCATTGTTATGTTCTTCATTTGCTAATTCATTCATCTTAGGTGCATTATTCTTTTCATTAATTCAGATGGATAGATATGAAAAGAGAGAAAAAGAAATGGAGAGAAAACTAATTTTTTCAGCACTTATCACAGTTGTAATTAAATACATATTTTTGTGCTAATTTATTTTCTTATATTTGTGGCTCCTGCCAGACAAAATACTCCACAATAACAGGGACTGTGTCTTTCTTTTTTCATTTTAGGGGTGCCTGGGTGACTCAGTCGGTTAAGCATCTGACTTTGTCTCATGTCATGATCTCACAGTTCGTGGGTTCAAGCCCTGTGTCAAGTTGCGTGCTGACAGCTCGTAGCCTGAAGTCTGCTTCAGATTCTGTGTCTTCCTCTCTCTCTCTGTCCCTCTCCTGCTTGCTCTCTGTTTCTCTCTCAAAATAAATAAATAAACATATATATATATATATACACACACACACACACACATATATATGGATATGTATATATATGTGTATATACATGTATATATATGCATATGTATATATATGTATATGTATATGTATATATGTGTGTATATACATGTATATATGTGTGTCTATATATACATATATATATATATATATATGCAGTTATTTTAGAGAGAAAGAGAGTAACTGGGGAGAGAGGCCAAAGTAGAGTATCTTAAGCAGGCTCCATGCTCAGCCTGACATGGGGCTCGATCCACGACCCTGGGATCGGGACCTGAGTGGAAATCAAGAGTCAGATGCTCAACGGACTGAGCCACAGGTGCCCCAGGATTCCGTCTTTGTTGTTCACTGCTATATACCAAGCAGTAAGCCAAGATCTGAAAATTGAGTCAATGTTTGTTGACTGACTTAATGAGCTAATTAATGAATGGTGGAAATACACATTATAAAATGATACAGAGTATATTTTCCTAATTTAACTAATTTACAGTTGTGTTAAATTAGAGACCATACATCCAAATAAATCTGAGAAGAAAAAGGAAATGTTAAGACCCATGAGAATACAGAAAACAGTAAAAACCATAGGATTTCAGAGAAGGTAGTGAGTATATCTGGTTATTATGATTAAGAAAAAAGTTTTCCAAATAATGGAAAATGTGCCCCTAATCAAAAAGTATGGATAGGATAATGATAATCAGAATAGACAGTGATATGGACAATGTCCAAAGCAATAGAAAGAAAGTTCATGAATGAAGACATTACTTTTTAAAGTATTATCTATAATTATCATTTGGAGTCTAAAGGGGTTTGTATTGTAAAAGTTCTTTCAACACATACCCATCCAAAGAAATCTTAGTGTCTAGAGGTAGGTAGGTGGCAACATAGACATCTAATGTGATGTAAAATAATATTTTATGATGAAGAACAGAACTGTGCTCTAAGGTACCCCAAAGACACCTGATATTTAAATGATTCCAAAAATTGAACCCTAATGTTTTAGCCCTATTTCTCACCTTGATAAAGCCTCTATCATTTATTCACATGTCGTCCTTTGTTATCTCCCACACATATTTTGGTCTTCCCTGAAGTTTTGTCAAATATGATGGGGCTTCCATCCTTGGTTAAAATCCTTGCTGGGTGAATAATCTCTCTGGTCTTTATTTTTCTTGTCTATAAAACAGAGAAATAATGTTATGCACCTTGTTTTTGTTTGATATTTGTATTAAGAGTGGGTTATTTATTTATTTTTAAATTTGAGTGCAGTTGACACACAATGTTATATTAGTTGCAAGTGTAAAATGTATGTCTCTATATGTTTTCTATATCTCTATATATGATGCTGTGTTCACCACATGTGTAGCTCCCTCTATTACCATACAATGCTATTACAATATCATTGACTATATTGACTCTGCTTTGCCTTTTATCCTGTAACTTATTAATTACTTATCACAGTGTTCACACATAAGAACTGCTTAATAAATGTTATAGAATATCATTTCTATCAATACAATCCCAATTTATAGACAAAACTTCGGGGAGAATTAATTATGGCATTGTAATTAATTACTTAGAATAGCATTTTATCACTAAAACATTTTTCAGATACCCACCTAATGGAAAATTAAACAGCCACTAGAAATTGCATAAAATCTGTCTGCATAAAATGTCTCTTGATAACATTATACTAATGAGAATGTTTATTTATATCATAGAATAAAAATTAAAACGGTTGACCCAACAGTTTTGAGGATTACCTATGTCCAAAAACTATCCTGAAAGGATGTACAGTCAACTGTGTTCATTATATAACTAGATAATGCTAGTGTTGCTTTTCTATTGTTCCATTTTCTAATTTCATAAATTTCCTAATATTCTTTCACTATCTTCTTCTAATACATTCTTGAAGCGTTACCACCTCATCTTACTTCCTGAAGATGGAGCCCTCCTTTAAGTTGTTAAGACGTTGTCAGTCACGTATCAGTTATGCTCTTCCATTTTGCCTATTTGCTGATTTGTTGTAGAGATGACCTGATCAGCCATGAAGGTATAACATACTGTCTTAAAACCTAGTGGCTTAAAAAGTTTTATCACATTATATGACTTTGTGGGTCCAGAATCCAGGTGACATTTTACTGGAAATTCTGGTTATCAAGTGGAGTTTCATGTGGACTTCAGAGGGCAGCTTGATTAGGCCGGAGGGTCGAAAGCGTATTGCTCACATGCATGCCTGGCACCATGTTGGAGATGGCTGGATGCCTGGCCTCAGCACTCAGCACCACCCATGCAGCCTCAGGGCATCTTTTTATCATCGTTTAGCAGGATATTTATTTTCTTTACCTGGTGGACTAGGGATCCTTGAAACCAAATTGGAAGCTCCCAGTCATCTTAAAGTCTGACCGAAACTACTATAATATTATATATGTTATTATATTAACATCATCTACTGATTGAGTGCTCACAGATCAGCCTAAATTCAAAGAGGGGAAATATACCTTATTTCTCAGGAAAAGAAGAATATATATATATTTTTGGCCATGTCTAATTCTCCACAGGAAGGTATCTCACAGTAATAAGCTGAAATTTATTATAATTCTGAGAGCCTTTTAGTAACTTTTAGCACTTTATATCACACACATGTTCCTAATATGCATTACCTCATACTTCATAAGATACTTAAATAAACTAATCTGTAAAAACAACTACGAGGATATTAATAGCCAGTTTGGGGTGTTTGAGATGTTTTGATAAAATAGCATCCTCTTCCTTTTCCAAGTTTTGTCTTAATTGAGAGACAAAGAAGATCAGTAGATGAAGACTGGATCACAATTACTTTATTACTGGGAAATATAATATTGGAGAATAAAGCTCATATCCCTGCTTAGTTTAAGTTTACAAAACTAACCTGTGAATTAGTCAAACTTACCCATGCCAGGATCATTTCCTCCAAGCAGAAAACAGAATAGAACATGTATTTTCTACTTTCATTCCATTTTTCAAGAAAAATGAGAGCACTGGGTATGGGTTTCACATGCCACGCTTCTCATTTGTCTTTGCTAAGAAAAGATTGTGTATCTCAATGAAGAGATTCTAGAGAAAGGAAAAAAAAAAGAAGTGACAAGAAATTCTGCCAATGGGAATACCATGAATCAAAGAGGTTAAGACATTTTCTCAAGATCTCGAAGGTTCTGAATTGCACATAGGGACGTTGAATCTAGATCTTTCGAGGCCAGTACCACAGACTATTTGTAATATGATACGCTGAAGAATTAGAAGAAACGTCACTATGAAAGATCTATCTACCAAAGCATTTGCCAAAAGGTCTTTGCTATAGATTGAATATTTGCGTCCCCTCACCCTGGATTAATATGTCAAAACCTAAGTCCCATGTGAAGGTATCTAGCAGTGGGGCCTTTGGAAGGTGATTGTGTCATGAGAATGGAGCCTTCATGAATGGAATTACTGTCCACATAGAAGAGACTCCAGGGTGCTCCTTCACCTCTTCTGCCATGAGGAGAAGTAGCAAAAAGTAGTCTATAAACCAAGAATTGTGACCTCACCAGACACTGAATATATCAGCACCTGGATCTTGAACTTCACAGCCTCCAGAACTGTAAGAAATAAATATCTGTTGTTGATAAGCCACCCAGTCTCTGCTATTTTGTTATAACACCCTGAATGAACTTAGACACTCCTCCATAATACAATTATTTAACTTATTTGGGTGGCGTCTGACATGAGAAAAGTCACTGCAAACTCCATAGACTGTTAATCTTTATATATGAGAACACTTAGGGTAGTATTTACCCAGTATATGTTATGGCAACATTTGCTCAGAAAAATATCTCAAAAAACTTTTTTTGGCAAATGTTAAAGTTGTGTCTAAATTTTCCCACCCCTTAATAATGTCTCTGTGTGTAAACTTTCTCCAAAAGAAAATTTACAATGGCAGTTTTCTGAAGTTTAAAATGAAAAGTTTAAAATGATACTTATAACTGGGCTTGAGATTTATCTGTCTTTTCAACTTTGTCCACAGTTTTTGTGAAAGGACTCAGGTGCTGTAAATGTTTTGTTTTTTTTTTTTCTTTTTTTTCAGATTTCTCCCTTGCTGTGGGAAGATTATGCACCTGTATCTACACACACACACACACACACACACACCTGTGAATGTGGAAATGTAGGAAAACAAAAAAGAAAAAGTGTTCCAAAGCCAATCAGTTAAAATGTTTAAGTTTGGATCAGAGAGTGAAACTATTGAACACAATCAAGTGAATGATTTAAAGTTAGCCAGCATTCTGACAGCCATTGTGATGGAATCATATAGTCTATAAATAAAATGCTCATCATGAATATTGGATCAAAGTCTTTTGTAAAACTTTTCATCATTCATTTAAAAATAGAAACCTGAGTAGGTGATACAGCCATTATTAGGTATCAACAAGGAAAGAAAGAGTTGGGCTCCAGGGGAAACCAGGGATTAGTCAATGAGTATTTATAGCATTCATTTCAGGTCCAATTCTTACATATTTCTAACATCTTTACCTGACAATCTACTGTTTTCTAAACATATTACATTTATTTCTTCTTTGATTTTTGTTTGTTACTTTCTTTTAAGGGAAAGCAAACAATATGCCATCTAAAGAGGATAGATGGAAGAGGAAACCCTCCATCAGGTTTTCTTTATGTGTCTTGGGATTTCTTAACTAACGATGGAGATTTCTGGACTGTGAAAGCATTGTGTAGACACAGAGTGAATTGATGTCCCACTTTTTCTCATTGGTACGTTTTTTTAAATGTAGGAGGCTAGGTATGGGAGCAGGACGGCAACCAAAAATAACCAGAAGTGAGAGAAATTCAGTGAGTGAATACATGTATTGAGAATTCAAACTATCCTCAAGTCTAGCTTGAGGTAACGGAGTCAGGGTTCCCTGAAACAGGGAATAACAGCAAGGACTGGAGGAGTTTAAAGTAGTATGTTTAACTCCCTGAGGCTCCTGTTTATTGACCAGCGATGGATGTTGTCCAAATGGTTAGGACTGGGTAAGCACAAGGTTATAGACATCCAGTGTTATCAAAATCTAAACTACAATTTCTTTCTTTCTTTAATTATTTTTAACATGTATTCATTCTTGAGAGACAGAGAGAAGAGAATGAGTGGGAGAGGGGGAGACAGAGAGAGAGAGAGAGAGGGAGACAGAATCCGAAGCAGGCTCCAAGGCTTCAACTGTCAGCACAGAGCCCTAAACGGGACTTGACCCATGAACCGTGAGATCATGACCTGAGCCGAAGTCAGACACACAAAGGACTGAGCCACCCAGGCGCCCCTAAACTACAATTTCTGGAAGGGAAACTTTAAAGTATAAATTCCGTGATAAAGACATTAGATCTCTGCTTTCTACCAAACCAAGCTATACACAAAGCTGTCCGACGTAGCCACACTCTTTTGCTTCCTGGGATGTGAGTAAATAAATTAGATCTATTTCACTCTTAGGTTTGAAAGCATAAAAACTTCATCATGCCTTACAACTTTTCTGGGGTTTTATTTTTCATGTTAATAAAAATAAATAACTAACCTGAAACAAGTAATGCTGTGTTCAGGGAAGAGTTTGAGGGAAAGATATTTTGGAGGCTGGAAAAATGAGGAGGTTTGTTAAAGTTAAAGAGGATGGGCTTTGGAAGCGGAGTTTTACTTTGGTGGTTACTGCTTGAAATACGGAAAGCTACTTATTGCTTAGAATCCACGGCCTGTATATATTGGGATTAGTAAAGGTTTATTGGCTTTTTCTTTTTTTGTACAATTCAAGCAGGAAGTGCACAGAGTGGAATCAGTAAATGTCAGTTTACTTTACTCTGATATATTTTGCTCTCTGATCCTTAAGTTAGCCTCCAGTAAGACCAGCTCTTCAGGGAGACGAGCGATGACAGGCTCTCTGCACATCGTCTCTGCAGTCTTCAGAAGCAAGTTGAAAGAGCAGACTCCGTCACCTGAACTTTTCCTGCCATAATACAGAATTAGGAGTATAAGTGGTCCAATACAACAAACCAAAATGCACCGTGAAAGTGAAGTCAGTCCTTAATTTACCAATAACATTAATTTCGTATGTGTATATATAGATCTAATTTATTATGCTTCACTGACTGGTTTCATTTTTTAAATAAAGTGAAATTGAATTAGTGCAATGGAAGTCTCATATTTTAATTGGCCATTACGAATCTGTCCGATCTGCATCCTTTGTCTACCCATTTACTCAAACAAAGAGGGAGAGTTGGGTAATGAGAGAAAAATGTTTTTAGACCGTATTATAAAACTTCAATATAGGACAAGGGTTTTTTTGCAATGGGCCCTGGAAATTTCATCATTTAGATAGTATTTAAAATAAAAAATAAACACCACTATAGATAGTGCAAAGTATATGTTTCTCCTCGCAGTAATGATTATACAATCACGGAATGCTTGTTACATGGTAGGTACAATAGAAAGCATGATATATTTTCACACAGTCCTCCCCTAAGTCCTCATGAACAAGGCATTTTTCATATTTCTAGCCCTTGAGTAAAAAGCATAAAGCTCAGGGGCAGCTGGGTGGCTCAATTGGTCGAGCGTCCGACTTGGGCTCAGGTCATGATCTCACAGCTCATGGGTTCGACCCCCGCATAGGGGCTCTGAGCTCACAGCTCAGAGCCTGGAGCCTGCTTCGGATTCTGTGTCTTGCTCTCTCTCTGCCCCTAACCCTCTCGCATTCTGTCTCTGTCTCTCTCAAAAAAAAAAAAAAATTAAAAATTAAAAAAACCCATAAAGCTCAGAACAGATATATTACTAGCCTAAAATGGCTACATTAAATATTTATACTAATACTGGACACCGATGTGTATCTGAAGGGACCTGGAAGCCATTACTTAAAAAAAAAAGTCTTTATTTTCCTGAATGGCATTATGATGTAGGATCAGATACTCGCTGAGAAGAGAGACATGCACTTACAATGAGCATTGTCGTTCACATACGGGATGTGGCCAAAAGCTGACGTCCCTTACCCTGTTCACCACGTGTTCCAGCCCAAATCAACTATGTGCCACTTTCGCTTTCCAGGCCAGATTTGGAAAGGCTTCTTCTCTTTCTAATATCCCATGATGAATTCCTAGATAAAATTCTATAATCAAGTCCTAAGACAGATCTTTTAGCAAGCCTTCCCTGAGATTTTGAGGTGGCTAACATACACTACTCCGAGCACGCACAGCATTTTAAACAAATTCCAAGCGCACACATCTTGGCTCCCGTCATGATCGTATGTACTTCTCATTTTCCTTATTCTTCTAAAGTTTCTCTGTTGGAAGAGCTTCTGCGGCACTAGTCACTTAAAAAAAAAAATTTACAGCTCTGACGACCCTACGTTGGCCACAGTAGACCATTCCATGAAGGAAGGTGCCTTGGTGATAGGTTATTAGCCTTATTGCAAGGGAGTTTTGACCCTCAGTTTTCAAGTATATGGGAAGATTGCAAACTTATCCTTTGAAATTAAGGATAAAACCCCATAAATTGATCTGGCCATTGAATATGAGGAGAAGACACATGACACTTTCTAGGTAAAAAGCAGGTCAGGCTCTGAAACGCACAGGATGTGTATATATATATATATATAATTTCTTATACATAACTTGAATTATTTGGAGTCTTCAAGTCCTATTTTTTTTTTCTCAATCTTATTTGCAATTTTTAAAATACTCTGTGAAACTAGGATTTGTTATGACAAAAAGATGTGTTTAAATATGCAATTGTTTTTAGTAGCTCACTTATTTCTTTGTAGCTCAGTTTGATCTTGTCAGACATAATGCAGATAATTATAGCAGCAACAATACAAATTAATTACATATGCTCTTGATTTTTGTGTTTTGCTAGCCTACAATGCAACAAGGTTTTGATTTCACACTTGAAAATCCTTAATGAATAATCTTCAATTCCCTTTACACAGAGCTAAAGAAATAAAAGTAGGTTTTATTATTCCTTAAATGTTTAATTCTAAAGGAAATTTTAAATAAGTATTAAACTAGTTGTAATAAAAATTTCACAGACTTGGAGTACAAACATAATCTTGTCAACATATAAAACAACTTAGGAATGGTAAGACTGGTTTAGATGACATATTAATTTTACTATTCTAACACTTTGAAATATGCCACCATATAAGAGAATTTTCATTGAAATGAACTTTAAAAATAACCATGACATAATTTTAAGTAAATTAACTATTAGTAGGTAGAAGAATGTAGATTCCCTGATGACTTAGTGTAATAATTTTCTCAGGGTAGGATAACATGTACTCAATATGGCACAGTCTTTTATAGGAGGGGTTGGCGAACAATGGCCTTCAGACCAAACTGATTGCCTGTTTTTATAAATAAAGTGTTACTGGAACACGGCCACACTAACTAATTTATACATTGTCCACGCGTGAATTCAGAGTTGTTTCAGAGCTAGCCCTAACCTAACCCTAACTCGAATGCCAGCCAAAGGTTAGAATTGGCCAGACCAGTGCTGAGTAATTTACGGCAGAGACTATTACAGTCCACACTACCTAAATTATTTCTTATCCGGCCCTTTACACAGAAAGTTTGTTGACCTCACATTTAAAACATGGGCATTGAGTCAGAAAGCACGTTTCTGTCATTTTATAACTTCTAAACTTGGCCAAACTGCAGGATTTTTATTTAAAAATTTAAAAATCTGTATTATAAAGATGATAGTAATACTAGTATCAGGCTAAACTGATGTTTAAATGAAATAACATATATGTAAATGGCTATGTCTAGCATTTGGCAAAGAGAAATTGCTTAATAAATAACACACTATTATAATTGATGCTGTTTTTGTTCCTGTAATTTACGACCTTCTCTCTTCAGACTCCCCGAGTGACATCTATATACATGTAAATTGTTAAATTGTAAATGTTTGTATAATGCAAACATGGAGATTATTAACATAGTTCCCATCTGGACAAAGATACTCTCGTAGTGTATTATTATATGTACTAGAGTGTTATAAAAGCACCTAATTTTTAAAACATATCTATATTTCTAAAGTTTAATATATTTTTAATAAATTTTTCTGGACACATCTGGAATTGATATGTTTAGTAAGTGTAGAATGTCGTTTATATAGAGATTGTGACTTTGAAGACACAAAGGTTGATTTTAGAACAGGTCTGACATTGACATTATAGGCAAACAATGTAGTTTTCTTTTATATACAGTGCATATTTATTAAATTCTTAGTGAAAAGATTAAATAAATGAATGGGTTTCCGAGGCTTCAGAAACCTTAGGCTTACCCCTTGCTCCCTACAGAGCATAACCTAAACCTAAACTGAAGCATGATAACAAAGATTCCAATAATAGTTTCTAGCACCATTTTAAAACAATTTTAAGGCCTGACAAAAGTGCCTTATGTATTCATTTTCTTTTCTAAAGATAAGAATCACGTGTATCCCACACATCATTCTCTGCACAGATGTCTATCCTATTGCTGGGTTTGTTACAGTTAAGTGCCCTGGGTTTAAGATTTCCTTCTCCTGATGTTGGGAAGCAGTATAAACACTGGATACATTTAGGGGTAGGATGGTAAGGACTAAGCTCACTGTGGACACAAGGGCAGGCCCGGGGGAACATCACTGAAAGAAGAAAATATATTACTGATATTTTTCACTTTTCTAATTTTGAAACCCACAGCAAAATGTAGGCAATTTCGAGACAATAGGCATTAAAGTTTTTCAAAAGTTGGAATACTATGCCCTTTTGACCTTTCCATCCTTTGCCTAAAAGCAATGTCCTCAGTATACGAAATAGCCTAAACAATTTCTTTCTCCTTGGCAAAATTTCCATTACTCCAGATAAAAAATGATGGTTTGTCCTCTCCTATTCATATCGCCACTAAACTATTTTTCCAACCTTCTTTAAAACCATAAGAGACTCTTAAGAACTGAGAACAAACTGAGGGTTGATGGGGGGTGGGGAGAGGGGAAAGTGGGTGATGGGCAGGGAGGAAGGCACTTGTCGGGATGAGCATTGGGTATTGTATGGAAACCAATTTGACAATAAATGATATTAAAAAAATAAAAATAAACAGTTACCACCAAAAAAATGTAGTGACCTAGGATCTTTCTGGTTATGGAATTTGTCTTCGTATTTATTGAGGCAAGTAGTTAAACAGGCTAGGATTATGTTAAAAACGTGTGAGAATACAGAAGCATATATGGATTGTGAGTTTGATTATAATATCTTACAAGGTGATTTCTTTCTGTATGCTAAGCATATTTTCATAGGTCTGCCTAAGAACTCAAGAGAACTTACTATTCAGCTTACCTCTTCAACTATTATTAAACACCACATGAGAAAGTCAAGTATTCCCAGGGACCCTTTTTTAATTCAGATAGTGCTCCATATTTATTTAAGTTTCTATAAATCAATAAGTACCTTACATGATTATTAACACATCTGGATGCTGACTATTAGAGTTTTAAAGGCACTCTAGAAGCGGCATTGCTTAGTATTCATATTTGGTGTTCATATATAGCCCAGGGTATTTTCAAGCAATTTACAAGCTGTCAGGGATCTGTGAGCCACTGATCAAAATTTATTGAAAATTGAAGAACAGGAGAAGGTAAGAGAGCAAGAGCTAAATGGAGAAATATGGTTTGTAGCCAAGAAAGAAACTCTTATGTGGTATTTGCTCCCCATCTGCTCTAGAAAATTAGGTAGAATGTAGATTATTGAATACACTTTCAAGAAACTGTATTGATAGAGAAACAAAGGAGACACAAATTCTCAGGGAGACAGAGAGGTCATTGATCATCATCTGGTTATTTACTCCTTAACTTTAACCCTTCTAAGTTTGAACTATTCTTTTAAAGGAACTGGAGAGGAAAGACAAAATGGCAAGGAAATCAGAATAAATCTGTGAACGAATCAAGGCAGATAATAACGGCATGAATGAGAATTAAACACACACACACACACACACGTATGCATACCCTGAACTCATACATTAGACTATACAACTGGAAGATTTGAGATGAAAGAGAAGCCTATTAATTATTAAGTCAGAACATCAGCCGCAAACTGGGTCTGGTCCTATGCACCTGCAGTGAGTGAGCACCTTACATAAATTGTGAGCAAAGCTCTTCAGAATACTAATTGTGAGAGTATAATTTCACCAAATCATTCATAGTTTTCCATCCTCAAATTACTTTACAGACACATTTATTTAGAGTCAAGTCATCAAGACTTTTTTTTATAAATCAACGTTTGTTTCAAATAAAATGTAACTCTTCAGAACCATATCTCGCTGTTGACATGGGATTCGCAGAAAGCGTTCTCTCTGCCCCCTAAGTGTTCTTGTCCTTACTTTTGCCTCTGCTCATGTGTAGTTTAATTTGTGCCACCGGAAAGACATGTTCTGATTTGCAATGACTTTAATAACCTATCTGTAGGCAATTTTAAAAAAGGAAATACCTGCAGACACCTGCCAGGAGATACGTTTACAGAAAGGCACAGTGGCATTCATTTGACATTACTGTTTTACAGGTTATATTTCCAGTTGATGTGCCGCAGATCATTTTTTTCCAGGATCTATTAATCTGTGTTTTCAAAACTGAATAACGTTTCCTTGTTTGTGAACTAGATGCCTGACCCCCTTAGGTCCCCATGTGTTCTTTTTTCTATTACATCACTATTTTTTATGTAAATGTACCACATATCCACTTTTTCTATCATTCTCTTCTGTTATTGCTTCCATGTAAAATGATCTTCAAAAGAATAAAAGACATTAGCACTAACTGAATATTTTCTCACATACATCTTTTTATTTATAATTCTGTTTCAATGATCACCTGCCAAACTCTGCTCAACACAAAACATAAAATAGCTTCCACATCAAGTAACAAATCTTGACTGATTATGTAACTAATAATTCTGATTTGAATAACAACTTGGTAACTTTCTTCTGCTACTTTAAGTAAGAGTGTGGTTAAATTAACTGATAGAGAGACAGATTCTCTTACCTTAAGCATAAATTCTGTGGTTCACCGGGATGCTGTTCCTACCATTACAAACACTATCTGGTCAGTTACAGTTCTTAAATCAAAAATTCAGACAAAAGAGTATTATTTGGGAACAATTCAAACCACATAGACTATTCACTGTCTCCTGAATATGCCAGGCTGTTTTCCATTCCCTTATGATTTTCTCTGTCCAAAGTGATGCATACTGCTTCTTCAACCTGATTAACTCTTTCCATCCTCACCACTCAACCTAGATGGCACTTATTACAAAAAACATTTCTTCAAAAATTTTTGGTCCCTTATCTCTTTTTGTGTGTGTGTGTGGAAGAATCTTTCTTTTTCTTTTCCTTTCTTTCTTTTTTTTATAGCCCCATATGAAACACTTCTCTCAGGGTAAGAAAGTTCAGGCTTTAGGGCAATGACCCTAGCCCTTAACCTCAGGAAATAAAACAAAATTTTCTCCATGGTGCTTACTGCTTCATCTCCTCAGAGCATCTTTTGACCCCAATAAAGTGGTCTGTCTTAAGTGCTATCTCTGTGATTTTGCACTTAACTCTTTGTTGTACACTTTGATCTGGACCACACTAATGTTTGCAAGAAAACACCATTTCTGAACTCACAGATTCAATGAAATGCTAATACACATCTTCCAGTAAATCTCATAATCCTTGAGCATGTGAGTGTATTTTAATACGTTTCCATTCCTCTTGCATATTAATGTGCAAACACAATAATTCTTTATTAACTCTTAATAGACCAACATTATCTCCTCTACAATTATCGATAACTTAGACTTCCAGGGCCAGAAGTATTCACTTCAGGTTGAGATGTCCTTTATTTTGCCCTTAAGCCCCTGGTAAGATGCTCAATGATGTTAGGAAGAGACAAATCCCATTATGACAAACTTTAAGAACCAATGCAAACCTCATCTGAGTTGAGTCAGGTTTGGATATGCTTTGTTTACAGGATTTGTCTCATGACAATAATGAAATGGTACATTCAAATGCTAATGCTATTATAATGAACACCAGGGAGAATCCAGATGAGTAAAACCAACTCATTTTGTAAACACTCAACCAAGTGGTCTAATTAGTTAATCCAAGGACCAATTACTTATAGAAGAATAATCTATCCTGTGGCACCTGGTAGTTGAGCTGAATATATTTAATTCAAATGTGTGAGTTCTTTAGTCCCAGGCCATTTCCACCTAGCTAAATGGGAAGGACATGACAGAAATTGGTTTAGTTAATTCAAGGCCCTACTGGCCATAGAACCTGAAATTAAAATGTAGGCTTTAGTCACTTGGTTAAAAAATTAAACGCAAAAATTGCATCAATTTGAACACATCTACACAAAGTATTATCCTAGACTCAGAGAATGCTATACTTTCTATTTTCGCAAGCTTTAACAAGGTGCTAGAGTTTATATTATTGATGGTACCCCTTGCAAAAACAGTGCAAGTCCCTGTCTTCCAGAATACAAAACCATGTTGACTCTCTGTGCTTTAAGATTCTGATAGGGCAAAAAAAATCAAGAAACTTGACTTGAGAAATTAGCTATGGTCTAAAATTACAGATACCGATGATTACGTATCAGACATTTTACAACAAACCTAAGTAGTAGGTATTGTTGTGATTTCTATGTAATAATATAGAAAACTAAAGCACAGAGAGCAGAGGCAAGTGACTCATTGGCAGGAGCAGGATTTGTGCCATAAGCAAAGTAGTTCTAGAGACCATATTCTTTTTTTTATTTTTTTTACACATTTATTTATTTTTGAGATAGAGAGAGACAGAGCATGAACAGGGGAGGCTCAGAGAGAGGGAGACACAGAATCCGAAACAGGCTCCAGGCTCCGCGCTGTCAGCACAGAGCCCGACGCGGGGCTCGAACTCATGGACCGCGAGATCATGACCTGAGCCGAAGTCGGCAGCCTAACCAACTGAGCCACCCAGGTGCCCCGAGACCATATTCTTAAGAAATAGGGTGTAGGATGGGGCGCCTGGGTGGCTCAGTCGGTTAAGCGTCCGACTTCAGCCAGGTCACGATCTCGCGCTCCATGAGTTAGAGCCCCGCGTCAGGCTCTGGGCTGATGGCTCGGAGCCTGGAGCCTGCTTCCGATTCTGTGTCTCCCTCTCTCTCTGTCCCTCCCCCGTTCATGCTCTCTCTCTGTCTCAAAAATAAATAAAACGTTAAAAAAAAATTAAAAAAAAAAAAGAAATAGGGTGTAGGAAAAGGGTCCTCTTTTCCATGTCCCGATTCCCTCTGTTCCAAACATACATATTTCAGGGGGAACTGCACTATGAAAAAAATGTTTTTTCTTTGTGGGGGCATATAAAGGATAATACTTCCTTGTTTTATCAAAAGGAAAATATTCCTTATTTCCTTCTCAACCATTGCTAATTCTACATTTAAAGCTGGGTATCATCATCAGAACTGAGAAAGCTGGGGCTGCCTTAAAACTTGATGTATCTTCCGTTACATCAAGTTTCTCAATTCTCACACTTTGAAGGAAAGAAACACTAACTTGCTCTCTAAATATCCCTTGGAAAAAACAATTAGTAAAATCTAGAATACTAATATAATTGATGATGTCACATTGATGAAGCTTTCTGAGGAAAACAATATATAAGGGTTATTTTTCCACAATTTGTCTTGGGCTGGAAACAAAAGATAATGTATGCAAGTGAAATGTATGTACGTACGTATGTATGTATGCATGTTTTCCGCTGAATTATAAATGTCACATTACACTTAGGGATAAAGCAGTTAAGATATTTAAATGATAAACTCACTTTTAGTGAGGTAGTTCATTCTAAGTTGATCCAATCCTTTTATTCAAAATTAAGCCAATGTCTCTGAAATTGGTGCCTCAACTTTCACAATGCATGTTCCCATGTATCGAAAAAGAGTACCATTTTGTGCAAAATCACACAATTTTTAAAAATATAATTTATTGTTAAATTGGCTAACATGGAATGTGTACAGTGTGCTCTTGGTTTTCGGAGTAGATCCCCGTGGCTCATCGCTTACCTACAACACCCAGTGCTCATCTCAAGTGCCCTCCTCAATGCCCAACACCCGTTTGCCCCTCTCCCCACCCCCCTCATCAACCTTCAGTTTGTTCTCTGCATTTAAGAGTCTCTTATGGCTTGCCTCCCTCCCTCTCTGCTTGTAACTATTTTTTTTCTCCTTTCCTCCCCCCATGATTTTCTCTTAAGTTTCTCAAAATAAACATATGAGCGAAAACATGTGATATCTGTCCATGTCTGACTGACTTATTTCGCTCAGCATAATACCTTCCAGTTCCATCCATGTTACTGCAAATGGAATGACTTCATTCTTTCTCATTGCCAAGTAGTATTTTGGATACTAACCCTTTATCCGATATGTCATTTGTAAATATCTTTTCTCGTTCCCTCAGTTGCCTTTTAGTTGTGTTGATTGTTTCCTTTGCAGTGCAGAGCTTCTTATCTTCATGAGGACCCAACAGTTCATCTTTGCTTTTAATTCCTTGCTTTGGAGAGGAAGTCACACAATTTTTAAATAAGTATGTCTCGGAAAGATGTTTGAAATCTATTGATTCACATGGATATTACAGGATGTCAGTGAATCATGCTTAGCGCAGGTATAATAGAACAGTGGCAGCTAGAAACCCTTCCCAAGTTTGTGTTGCTCTGAAACACCAAATTCTTTCCTAAATCTTCATTCAACCACATTAGTTTATTTCTTTCACTATAATGATATTCCATAGTATCTACTGATATTTTCCCCTGGATTAATTTAAGCAAGCCAATTTCTTGATCTGCCTCTTTAGTTCAGAGTTCTGGTTAATCTTTCAAAGGCTGTTGTTTGTTTTAATGGGTACTGTATATATCACTTTAGGTTTATGGAGAAAAGACACTATATAAATCTAGTATATGTTTTTTTTTTTCTAATTGGGACTTCCAATGAGCAAAAAGATTCAAGGTTGAATTCTCATTGAACTTTTTTCCTACTCTGCTCCCTGTGATTCACTGTATCTGTACAGCCGAAAATAAAACCTATCAGGTTCCCAATAAAACTTGATGAGTTTTAGAACACATTCTACGACCGCTCATTTAAGATACGCATTACACGGATGTTATTATGACACTCACTAAAAGCTGACTAAATCCATTTCAACAAACCTCAAGCTTTTAACAGACTTGTCAGTGTTTTAGAAGATGCCATGGTTAGCACCATCTATTGGTTGACTTTGCAATTGTCACTTTTTCTGGATAGGTGGAAAAATATCAGTATTTATGAAAAGTAGGAAACAAGCAAAGGCTAATCTAAATAATAAGAGATAAAATTATATAATGATTAAAAGAATAATGGGGGAAGCATATTGTTCTCAAAATTATTCTCATCTTGTATTTTTTTTAAATTTAAAAGTTAGACTATTATCAGAAACCATTTTCTTTCTACTCATTGGCTTTAATGAAAAAATTAACAAATCACTTGTCTAATTTTATTTATTAATTTATAATACAGTTATAAATATCTATACTAAGATTTTCTCTTCGTGTTTTCTTTTCTAACACATAAATATACTTGCTAATAAAGAACCCCTAGTAATGATCTGATATAGATTTTTATGGCAACCTAATTCTAGGAGTAAATAATTTACTCAAAATTACCAATTCTGGGACAGTAAAAGAAGCATCTGTCATATAATAATATCTTTGGTGGTAAAATATTTCATAATAATTACAAAGTCTATTTATCCAGCAGATATTTATTTAACTTCTAGTTAGTAAGAGTGATGAAGTATATGTGGTTGCTGCATACACACACACTTACACATTGCACACGGATGGAAGAAAGGGAGAGGAGCTGAGAGAGGAGAGAGAGAGGAAGGGAAAGAGATTACACCTTGAAGCTGGAGAAAATGCTGTCACAGAGATAAAGAGGGATAAGGAAGAAAATCCTCCTAACATATTTAGAGACAGAGTCCTTTCAATTCTGGACATTGCATGACAAGTATCTCCCAATTGTATTCCAATTTGGCAAGTCAATGGTAAATTCAGAGGTAAGTTTCATAACGGTGATCTAACAACAAATTATCCCTGTTTAGGTTTCTTACACCCTTGAATAACGATGAAGCTTAATTTTCTGGCTAGTAAGAAGTCTTCTATTGAACTCATGTTCTGAATTTCTACTGGGAAACTCCTCCAAGAAATTTGGCCAGAATTTCATTAATTAATATACTAACATTTTTGAAAATTCTTAGAACGACCTATATTCTATAAGCTTTACACATACAGACACACACGCACATACACACACTGCACATTGTGAAAAGGAACAGTAAACAACTTTACAATTCACTCACTTCCTTTAGGAAATATTACTTTATAGATATCTTGTTGTGAAATAATAGGATATATATGTATTGGTTCCTGCTCTCAGTTCTTTTCTTTTCTTTTTAATGCTTGTTTTTAAGAGAGAGAGAGACTGTGAGCAGGACAGGGGCAAACGGAGAGGGACACACAGAATCTGAAGCAAGCTCCAGGCTTAGAGTTGTCAGCATGGAGCCCAATGCGGACTAGAATTCACCAACTGTGAGATCATGACCTGATCCAAAGTCGGATGCTTAACTGACTGAGTCACCCAAGCGCCCCCACCCCCCAGTTCTTGACACAGGGTTCTGGAAACCGTTATAAATTCTCAAGGGATAAGGGCACTAACAACATTTTTTTTGTTCTAAAATTTGATCTTTGGCCCTAGTTTCCGACACAGAGCTCCTAAATATCTTGGAATTTTCTGAATATTAGTGTTTTTTGTTCTAATGAGCTGACTCTGGAGGGGGTGGGGTGGAGTGGAATGGGTAACGTCTCTGGGTGGGGGCTGGTCACCAGAAAGACTCAGCCAGGGTTAGAAGCTTGGAATTTTTAGCCCATCTCCCATTGTCCAGAGAAGGAGGAAGGGCTGGAAATGGAGTCAATGATAGATTGTGCCTATATGATGAATCCTCCCTCCATTAAAATTTCAAAAGTATAAATTTCAGAATTTCTAGGCTGGCAAATGCATAGAGGTGTTGGGAGATGTCATGCTCAGACAAGGCTAGGAAGCTCTGTGCTCCTTACCACATACCTTGTCCTATGCCCCTGTTGCCTCTGGATATTCATCTGTATCCTTTATCATATCTTCTAATAATGAACCTATAAATCGTAAGTAAACTATTTTTATTGAGTTCTGTGAACTAGTCCAGCATGTTAATTGAACCAAAAGAGCAGGTCATGGGAACTTCTGATTTATGGTCATGGGTCAGAAACATAAACTTGTACTTGTGATTGGCATCTGAAATCTGTGAGGAAGAAAAAGTGATCTAGTGGGACTGAGCCTTCTTTTAGCTGTGGGGTCTGATGCTATCTCCAGGCAGATAGTGTCAGAATTGGGTTAGGTTGTAGGTCACTCAGTTGAGCTTGAAGAATTGCTGAGTATGGGAGAAAAAAAAATAGATAATCCAGTGTCAGAAGTGTTGTGTGAATTCGATGGCATGAGAGTAAAGAGAAACACAGGAAGACTGAAATGTTGTTATCCCCCTGTCTTCATAGTATTTTAAGTTTTATATCCTATATAAAATCACAGTATATACAAGAGGACAGTATATAAAAAAGAATGTTATATAAACAAACATAGGTTACAAGCTAGGAGTAGCTACAGTAAATAGACTAAAGTGGAAAGTAGATGTCAGAAGTCCTGAGGATAAATTATTTTTATCTTACTGGCTATGTCATAACAAACATTAGGAAATATCATCCTAATACTAAGTGGCCTAACAACAACAACAACAACAACAAAAACAAAAAACCAAAAACTAACAAACAAAAAAAAACTACAATGATAGACATGTACATATATATGTGTAGGTTAAACTGTAAATATTTAATATAAGAAGGAATAATAAATATTTTACAACTTTGGGGAGTTAGCTTTAAAATATTCCAAAAAGATTGACTGCAATAGAAATACCAAAAGGTCTAATAGATTAAATCAAAATCATTAAGAAATTGAATGGTTATAAAAAGATGAAAATCTCTACTGACTGTGGCATGGTGTAGACAAATTAACCAGATTTTTTAAAGTTTATTTACTTAGGGATGCCTGGGTGGATCAGTTGGTTAAGTGTCTGACTTCGGCTCAGGTCATGATCTCACCATTTATGAGTTCGAGCCCCGCGTCAGGCTCTGTGCTGTCAGCTCAGAGCCTGGAGCGTGCTTCCGGTTCTGTCTCCCTCTCTCTCTGTCCCTCCCCGACTTGTGCTCTGTCTCTCTCAAAAATAAATTTAAAAATGTAAAGTTTATTTATTTACTCATGAACCGTGAGATCATGACCTGAGCCCAAATCAACAGTCAGAGGCTTAAACGATGGAGGCACCCAGGAGCCCCACAAACAGATATTTTTTATAACTCATGGTTCATTTTCACTACAGAGGCATAATATCATCTATATCATTACCATTATATTATAGAGACATAAGATTTTCTATAACAGAATTTAAATTTTAGGTTTTGTTTGCAATCTTTTAATCATACCAATCACTAATGATTAGAATGGACAAAACCAACAATTTCATGGCTTTGTGTTTTGTGGAAATCATAAATATGCATTGCTGGGTTTGGAAAACACAAATATGCAATTAAATTAAATAACATTGTATAGGCCAAGATCTTCTTGGTGGTTCTTTGTAACTATGGACTTTAAATACTTTCTTTGTCTTCCTTCTTGGTGACTTCAAAGTTAAAGCTGTTCAGGTATCCTAATGACAGCAACTGTAATTTTTCCAGTTGCATTTGGTTCTTTGTGTTGTACAACTCACATTTATTTATATTATTCTTTTATATTTATACTATATTTATTATTAATAAGTAAAGGAACAAATAACAATATTTGTAATTGTTAACATCCTATTTTAACATTAGAAGACATATGGAGTCTTTATACACAAACACATGTAAATATGGAGAGAAAGAAAGAAGAGATAAGGAACAAAACCAACTCTCTCTCTCTCTTTGTCTCTCTCACTCTCTCTCATGTACATGTACACACACATTTGGAAATAGTACATCTAAAGGAATTAACATTCTCAGGATTCTTAAAACAAGAATTTTGGAAAATGATAAAGAAAAATGGATGTTTTTTTCTGGAAGATCAAGACTAGATTCAGCTTTGAATTCACAAAATTTCACATATAAAAATGTAAGAACAAGCATACACTTAAGTATTTAAACAAGCTTGAAACCAACAGAGTTATTATAACTTTGGCATGAATGGGTAATGTAACATTTTAAAAAGAATATAAATTCATATACTTTGGTATAAATCAAAGTTAATATAGACAAATTATATAATTAGTCCTATTAATACTAGATTTAACAGAACCTGCATTTCACGACCTAATATCCATACTTGATGACTTTTGAGATGAATGACACCATGGAGCTGCATATTAGAAATAAAATCATTGCTAATTATTTCAAGTCAGATTCATTTGCCTAGTATAATTAATGACTCTGTAATCAAAACATTAAACTTTAACAGAAAAATATCTATCATGTTTTGCTTTTTATATGTATATATGGCACTGAACAAAATACATTACAAGCCTGGATCCACTCAGTGTTGCTATGACCTCCTCTAGGACAATCCCGAACTCAAAATAATATTCATGTATCTACAAAGCAACATTTGTCAGAATATAAGGGTGCATAGGATTGCTATTCTTTTCCTCATCTTACCTTTTAGTCTGTCATCATATTAGTAATTCATCCAATTCTTTATCAGCTGAGGAGCTACTTTTTCCTAATATATTGTCATGAAGTTCTCTAGGTGCATTTTATATGCCCATATATAAGAAATTTAGGTAGGGGCACCTGGCTGGCTCAGTTGGTTAAGCATCTGACTCTTGATCTCAGATTAAGGTTTTTTTTTTTTTGTAGGTTTGTTCCATTTTGATTCTTTTTTTATTTTATTTTTTTTTTAATATATGAAATTTATTGTCCAATTGGTTTCCATACAACACCCAGTGCTCATCCCAAAAGATGCCCTCCTCAATGCCCATCACCTACTCCGCACCACCCCCCATCAAGCCTCAGTTTGTTCTCAGATTTTTTTTTTTATATTTTTTTTATTTCTGAGACAGAGACAGAGCATGAGCAGGGGAGGGACAGAAAGAGAGGGAGACACAGAATCAGAAGCAGGCTCCAGGCTCTGAGCTGTAGGCACAGAGCCCGACGCGGGGCTCGAACTCACAAACCGTGAGATCATGACCTGAGCCAAAGTCGGTCACTCAACTGACTGAGCCACCCAGGCGCCCCAGTTTGTTCTCAGTTTTTAAGAGTCTCTTATGCTTTGGCTCAGATTAAGTTTTGATCTCCTAGTTGTGAGTTCAAGTCCTGTATATGGATCCACGCTGGGCATGAAGCCTACTTAAAAAAAAAAAAAATATATATATATATATATGGAAAATAATTAATCAAACTATATTTATGTCTTCTGCTTTATTCAATAAACACAGCTATATTTTATAATTTCATATTCACACCAATTCTGATTTTTACAGGATGCAGGTTTTTAAATTTTCTTTTTTCTACATATTGTACTTTTCCATCGACTGGCATTGGTTCTTAAAAATAAAGATTTGAGAAAAGACATATAGAGCTGTAATTCTTTGCATTGTATGTCTCTTCTTTTTCTACTTTAATTCTCAAAAAAAAGGTATATAACAAATATTCTGAACTGATACACAACTTTTTCTCTTTCTTTTTAGGAATTCCATTCAAGGTTTTTCTTTACACAAAATAACATTTAGGATAATTAGTAAACTAATGTAGGAAAGGTAAGATGTTTTCTGGGTGACTTGTGAATCAAGAGATTTGGGATTGAAAAAAAAAACTCTTATCTACAACATACATGGTCTTCTAAATGTCACTTAACCTCCTTGAATCTCAAATTTCTTCATAGACCATGTGTGCAGACATTAAAGTGAATGGGGCAAAGCACAGGTAACTACTGGCAGCTGCTAAGGATCTTGTCCTCTGAATCCACATTGAGCCTCTCAAAACTACCGTGACTGACTCCAGAGGTAAACATAATTATAATCATGTTTAAAATTCTATGAACATTTCCTTTTTGCCAGGCACTGTGCTAATTATTTATATTTGTTATTTCTTCAAATTCTCACCACAGATCCATGATTTAGAAGCCATTGCCATTTCCAGAGAAGGAAATAATAGCTTATTAAAATCAAGTTCAGATCACTTAGTCAAATGTAACATGGACACATATGATGAAAATGCTCTAGCTTTATTTTCATTAGAAATGACACACATTGGGGCACCTGGGTAGTTCAGTTGGTTGAGAGGTTGACTCTTGATTTTGGCTCAGGTCGCGATCCCAGGGTTGTGGAATGGAGCCCTGAGACAGGCTTCATCTTGAATGTGGAGCCTGCTTAAGATTCTCTCTCTCTCTCTCTCTCTCTCACTCTACTCCTCTACCCCGCTGGCACTGTCCCTCTCTTTTTTTCTCTCTCTCTAAAAATAAATAAATAAATAAATAAATAAATAACATACCTTGAGGAAGCAACCTTCCCACACCTTGTGCATTTACTAACAATGCCCTTTTCTTTCCAATTTTTCCCCCCAAGAGGGGCAGCCTGACACTAAGGAAAGACATGCACTTTTGTTGTCAGACAGATAAGAGTAACAATTCTACCTCCATGGTTACTAATTCTGAGGCCTTGGAAATGTCAGCTAAACTCGCAAAGCTATGGGCCCTGCTTTTGTAAAGTGGCATTTAAAACAACCAGCTCTGTGTGCTTTATATAAAGTTGAAAATAATCAATGTAATGGTATATGGTGCACTATAAATGCAACAGATATTACTTTTATGAAAACATCTCATCATATCTACATGTGAAAGCAGCCTAGAACAAATCCCACATCTCCTGGAATCTATTACCGATGTTTCAGCTCATGATGGAAGAATTGAGGGAGGGAAAAAGAGCATTTCCTTCAAAGAAATTGGAGAACAAAAAAATCTACCGGAAAAGGAAATTCACGCCCTATGATTGTGGGATAAAACACTCCGTCTATTGGCTGTTACATACTAAAAGGCCAGCGTGATTGGATTTCTTGAAGAAAGAAATAAAAAAGAGTCTATATGTGTCTCTCTTTTTTATTGGGCTGAGGCCAAGTCAACCTGTAAACTGGAGGGGACAACAGATTATCAGTTTGTTTCCCTTCAGCAGTTGGTTAACAACTGTTCAATCTTCAAACTTAATATTTAATTCTAAAACTTTCATATTCATATTTGGAGTCTTACTGTAACAAAGTAGCTTAATTCTTTTTTTTTTTAATGTTTATTTTTGAGAGAGAGAGAGAGTGAGACAGCGTGTGAGTGGGGGAGGGGCAGAGAGAGGGAGACACAGAATTGGAAGCAGGCTTCAGACTCTGAGCTGTCAGCACAGAGCCTGACCTGGGCCTCAAACCACAAACTGTGAGAACATGACCTGAGCTGAAGCCAGGACACCTAACCGATTGAGCCACCCGGGCGCCCCCAGAGTAATTCAATTCTTTAGCTGATGACTCAGAAAGTCATGTGTCCATATTTCATGACAGGGTACTTATTATGTATTTGCAGATGGGTAAAGGGTGTTTTCTTTTTGGTGCTTTTTAATAGAGCAACCAATGGAAGGGTTTCCGCTCATTCTGGCCTTACAGGTTGAATGAAAATATGCTCTGAGGTCAGATGGTCAAACTGAATACTTGCAGTAGGCCAACATACAAGAATTACTAGTGAGTTGCAAAGTTCATTGATAGACTGTATAACATTACAACATGCTTTTCCATCACAGTGAGAATGAGACTGTAATGATGTCAGAATCGATAATTTCTAGACTGTTGGGCTGCAATGACCTTGACCCTCTGGTGTGGCAATTAATGCCTCAATAGCATTTGCATTTTTGATGTTCAAAGGATAATAAAAATAAAATCATTGTTAAGCATTATTTTTATCTGTTGATTTGAAGTGTGATTTTCTTTTCTTTTCTTTTTTTTCAAGGATGATCATAATATGAAGCAACAACCCTAGAGAAAGCTGGGATTTGTGATTCTCTCTTGATTTCTTGCTTTACCTGTCTTATTTTTTCAAAGGATTACCTGTAGGAGAAATGTCCTTATATGTTAATTCCATGTGTCTTGATGAAAGCTATATTACTGGTACTTTTCTAGTCTTAAAGTCTAAGTTTGAAAACTGTTGGAAATGGGTCCAAACATAGTCAGGGATGTTGAACATAAATAAATAAAGTTGTCTCACTACGTTTTTACTAAATTTGTTCACAGTTATTACCAGATAATTGATGACAGGATCTATTTATAAAATCTTCCAATGCAACATTACATGTGATCCTTTATGGTTTTCCCAAGATTCACATAGACATGCTTGCCAATTAACCAGAAATTTGTGAAATCTCCTACTTAGAAAAATAATGATTGCTCCCAATATTTCTCACAAAGATGATACAAGAATTAATAATTTAATGATCATGTGTCAAATAACTTTGAGGAGGAGATAATAGGGGATTTTCTTCTCCTTAGATCTTTAACTTGAAAATCAAGACCTGTCACATGAGTTTTTACGAATAAAGGTAGTCAGTTAATGTGTCTCTACTTTCCTTTTGTTCCTTTGCCTCCAAAGACACAAATCCCAATGGCAATCAATAATTGTTTTTCCTTTCTGGCAAATTAGAATAAAGGATTAAGAGTTTATAAATTCAAAGCAAAAATAGATAGGCTGTTCTAGATCCTTGGTTCAAATGTTCATAAATAATACTTTTAAAAATACTATGATATGCATAGTGTAGTTTATGTGCATGGGCTTGGTTTTCTCTGCAGAGGATATATTCACATTATTTCAAGTATTCGATAAGTATAATTTCTCCATAAGGATATCATTTATGTGAGTAGGTGGCTGCCTGCCTGGCCAAGGTGAAGGAGAAGCAACATTGCCTATGACTTCATGTGTGAAATCCTAAAATGCAAAGCGTTCAAGGTGTCGAGAGCAGTCAGTTCTGCCCGAGAAGATCCTGTGAATGGCAAGTGGCGTGGCAAGACGATGCACTTGAATGAAGGTTTCTCCCGAGTAATGGTAGATAACACGGCCCAATGATTTATGGCAACACAAGGCACGTAAAGAAAATAAACAGGGTTTTTACGTCGAAGCGCCACTTGAAGTCATATCCCCCGATCACTGTCATGCTCCGTGTTTTACTGACCACGTATGTTCACTTCTGACAGGGAGGGCCTGACGTAGTTAATATGGGCATGTTCTTGTCAGAGCACATGAGATTTGCTTCATTTAAGTGCTCCATTACCAACTCTGACAGCCTTTACAGCTCTGTTGGGAAATGAAGTACAACATCAGGTTACTAAGCAACTCCGCAGCTTTTTCAAAATGTGTCTTGGAACTCACTTGTTTCTCCTAATTGATTCCATCCACATCATTTTGAACATAAATGGGACATCATGTTTGGAGATATGCCGGATCGCTACTTTCAGCTAACATGTCTTGCTACCCCTGCCTGTCCGACTCAAGGACTGGCACATAAGTGTCATGCTCAAAGCAAGTTTTTATCTTTCTCTGGGGTGGCACTGAAAGCAAATATATATTCTTCTGGCAGTTTGAGCGGGTGTCTGAAGTTATCTGCACGCTGTCAGAAAATAACGTAAGAGTCGAGGAGTGATCCTCATTTTTTAAAACTTTTACACAGTATGGAGTTCTAATTACCCAGTCAGAGTTACCCCTCAGCACACACTCGCAATATAGTATATCCGGATTAATAGTAAATCTATCTCACAGCATAGCAGTCATGTTGACATTGCTGCAGTCCCTAAACCTTTGAGCAAGATCGTGTCTCATCCGGTCCTGAAATACGGGTGATAAATGCATCCGTCATGTTTTGTGCGGAGCAAAGTGGGCTTTTATTATCTACGACTCCTTTTTGAATTATATCAGAGGTGGAGAGGAAACAGTGAAATGTTACAAACATTTTATATTCGGTGTACTTTCTCAAGGACCCATTTACTCTCCACTCCACAGTTAAGAATGGTGTATAATTTAGCTACTAACTCTGTGTACACAGAATATTTTGTACTTTGATAAGTGTCAAAGATACAGGAGAAAAGGACAGATTGGGAGGAGGGAAATATGGATATATTTGCTCTGTGTCTTAGAATTGTTGAATTATTTTTTATTAGTTACTTACTTAATTTTTAAAAATATTGTTTTAAAGTTTATTTATTCATTTTGAGAGAGAGAGAGAGAGAGAGAGAGAGAGAGAGAGAGAGAATGAGGGCACAATTTTGGGGGTGAGGCAGAGAGAGAGGGAAGGAGAGAGAGAATCCCAAGCAGGCTCCGTGTTGTCAGCACAGAGACCCATGCAGGACTTGAACTAAGAACTGTGAGATAATGACCTGAGCCGAAATCAAGAGTCAGACACTTAACCAACTGAGCCACCCAGGTGCCCCGACTTATTTTCTTTTTATTTAAAATATGACCAGTACAGAATCCATGACGAGCATTGCTTCACAAATAACCACGTTTAAACAACTGGTATAAAAAAATTAATTATTGAATTAATTGGAAGAATCACAGTAATAGAAAACATGTACAGTGATTTACAAATTCCATTTTTAGTGTAAACCTAATTACAGAAATGAGTTTTATTTACTGAAACAGAATGCTGTGGTGGTTATTAATATTGAATGGCTTTATTAGTCACATAGAACCAGGTATGGAAACCTAGCCATAGAATCGTGGTAAAAATTAACACAATCATATTCACCACCATAACCCTGCCATAGCCAACGTACAATAAATAAAATTTCAGTTATTTTAACAAAATATTACATTAACACATTCTAATATAATAAATTATGACTAATACATACTTTATCTAAAATACTTCTATGTGTATTTTGAAAATAAAGTGCACACCATTTTCTTATTACAGGAAAACTCAGACAACCACTAGATGATAGATGATGATAGATAGATAGATAGATAGAGATATATCTATGGCAAAAAATAATGACATTTAATGAAATAAGATATGCAAAAGCATGTGTGGAATATTCAGCTGATTCAGTATCTTTTTTTTTTTACCACAAATGTAGCTTTATTTTTTTCCTTTTTTTATTATGAAATTTATTGTCAAATTGGTTTCCATACAACACCCAGTGCTCATCCCAACGGGTGCCCTCCTCAATGCCCATCACCCCCTTTCGCCTCCCTCCCACCCCTCATCAACCTTAGTTTATTCTCAGTTTTTAAGAGTCTCTTATGGTTTGGCTCCCTCCCTCTCTAACTTTTTTTTTCTCTTCCCCTTCCCCATGGTCTTCTGGTAAGTTTCTCAGGATCCATGTAAGAGTGAAAACATATGGTATCTGTCTTTCTCCGTATGACTTATTTCACTTAGCATCACACTCTCCAGTTCCATCCACATTGCTACAAAAGGCCATATTGCATTCTTTCTCATTGCCACGTAGTACTCCATTGTGTATATAAACCACAATTTCTTTACCCATTCATCAGTTGATGGACATTTAGACTCTTTCCATAATTTGGCTATTGTTGAAAGTGCTGCTATAAACATTGGGGTACAAGTGCCCCTATGCATCAGTACTCCTGTATCCCTTGGGTGAATTCCTAGCAGTGCTAAAAATATGGAACGCTTCACGAATCTGTGTGTCATCCTTGCACAGGGGCCGTGCTAATCTCTGTATCGTTCCAATTTTAGTATATGTGCTGCCGAATCGAGCACCTGATTCAGTATCTTTGTCAATAATTCTTTCTATTAGAAACCAGCCCAATCACTGTCAGACCAATTCTGCTCCACTGCTAGTTAGAAGAACCCAACAGCTAGGTGCACCTGGGTGACCCAGTTGGTTGAGCGTCAGACTTCAGCTTAGGTCATGATCGCATAGTTTGTGAGTTCGATTCCCACGTTGGGATCGCTGTGGTCAGCCTGTCAGCACACAGCCTAATTCAGATCTTCTGTCCTCTCTCTGCCCGTCCCCAGCTTGTGAAATCCCCCAAATAAATATTTAAATAAAAGAAGAACTGAACAGCTAACATCAGCCCCGGCAGCTGATATTTTGAAAGGAAACTGATGAAAATTGAAGTTAAAAACATTACTACCAAAACCTACAAATAAACCACAAAATGACTATTTCTATCCCTTTTGTCAATAGGTGACATCCATTAGCAGATTTGACAATGTTCGCTTTCAGGAAAAAAAAAAAAAGAAACAACCAAAAGTTACTAGTCAAAACTGCTTTTTACCCTCTGAACTAAGACTCCACCTCTCCAATAGGATTGCTCCCTAAACACTTGGCAACCTTAATTTTTGGTAGCTCCAAGCAAGAGAAATCAATAAAAAGAGTCCCATAGAGCAGTATCAAATTGCAGTCATAGACAGAAGCAGCCTGAGGTGAATTTTAATTCAACATGAGCACCCTCGAGAAAATTTTCTATTCATGACAAAGGCAGAAAAACCTTGGATTTCTCAAATATTTTCTCAGTGCTGAAAAATTAGCTTCCTTCCACAAGTGTTCCTTAAAGAGCACAGTTCAAAATTATGTTGCATAATATGATATTACAAAGACACAGTACCGAAGACAAAGACAGGGGGCTTAAGTGAAAACACCATATAAACCTGTTATTTTAGGGAACAAAGTCGATTGTCAACAATTATATGTAGGTTTCACAATTGCATCTCAATGGAATTGTTTCTGGATTGTTTCATTTTGACCTCTCTCATATTTGGTAGTAAAGCTGTTCTTTCTTATTTTCTTTTTTGTTTGTTTGTTTGTTTAATGTTTATTTTAGAGAGCAAAAGCATGCATGAGCAGGGCAGGGATGGGGGCAGAGAAAGAGAGAGAATATTAAACAGGCTCCATGCTATGCGATACCGGGCTCAATCCCGCTACCCTGGGATTATGACCTGAGTTGAAAACAAGAGTTGGTCTCCTAATCAACTGAGCCACCAAGGTGACCCTCTATTTTCTTATGATAAAAGCAATTAATGTTTATTGCAAAAAGCAGTTTAGAGAATGCAAATGATAAAAATGGAAGACGCATAGAAAACAATCAAATAGCTTCATCAGTTCACCAATGTCGACATTTTACTACATACAATTCTCATTTTTGCCTAGTCTTATACATACTTACATACATATTTCTAGAAAAAATTATGACCGTGCATGGCATTTTCTTCGTGTCACTGATTTTTTATGTAATAAATAGTGGAATACTATTTTTAAGATAGTGAGAATTTTTGTGAAGCCTCATATCAAATGGCTGTTCTATATAAATTTAAGTATCTCATCAAATCAATTTCTTTTATTTCTTTTATTTTTTAAATGCTTATTTATTTATTGTGAGAGTGAGAGAGTGAGTGAGCAGAGACGGGCAGAGAGAGAGGGAGAGATAATCCCAAGCAGGCTTTGTGCTGTCTGAGCAGAGTCCAACTGGGGGCTCAAATTCAAACCGTGAGACCACATCCTGAGCTGAAATCAAGAGTTTGAGGATTAACGAATTTAGCCACCCTGGCACACCTTTCTTCCTTAGATATTCGGTAATTTCAAGTTTTTGATCCAGTAAATAAATGATTTTGTTGAAATATCTTTCTTATAGCCATAGATGTTAAAAACATTACAATTTTTTAGGATATCTTTATTTTTTTTCTACACTGGGAAAAACGGAAACTCATCCACATAAAAAGCATTCCTGTGATACAGAGAAATAAAAACACTTTACTTTAGTAATGAATCTAAACTCAAATTCCAACAAGGATATGAAAAAACAATTTGTGTCTACCTGTCTGAAGAGCTAACAGAAAAAGCTACTGCTTCTAAATGCTTTAAAACTGAAAATGCTTTACAACACTGTGAAGGAGGACTGGTAGAAAGCTTAAGAAGAAATAAATAATGAAGGCATTATTAATTTACAAAACGCATAACCCAATGCAACTGTTTTTACTGAGCATTTTTTAATTACTGATGATGAACGAGATAATGATGGCAGTAGAGAAATTAGGAGCTAACCGTGTGTTTCAAATTTAATATGGTATTTGAAAAAACAAATGCGGTACATATGAAACCGGAAGTCTGATTATATGACACAAATGCACTGCCACAGTAAGTCAAGGGAGAAAGTGATGACTCATAGAGTAGGCAGGAATAATTCAGAAACAAAAGGCAGAATTTGAAACCAAATCTGAAAGAAGCTGATTTCAGATGACACTTACATCCACTTCTGCATAGAGTTAACTTATCCTATTATCTGTCTGTCATTTTACTTTGTTCCTGTTATTACAGAATATTCTCCTTCATTGAGGATGCACACAGCATGAACAG
Source organism: Prionailurus bengalensis (assembly GCF_016509475.1). NCBI lineage: Eukaryota > Metazoa > Chordata > Mammalia > Carnivora > Felidae > Prionailurus > Prionailurus bengalensis. The sequence goes on along the minus strand of NC_057344.1, from coordinate 182,099,959 downwards.
TGTAAAAAAATTAAAAAAATATATGTAAAATAGATTGAGGGTGTTTTAAGGATTCCCAGAAGCATTGTACCGCCCACCCACCTCTTTTAATAATTTACTTGGGAAAATATTCACACATAATAATCAGGTTATTCTATAATGCATTTTCCTCATGAAAGAGGAAAATGGATGCATCATCATTTAGTAAGTCTATTGATATACATGGCAAAACAAAATCTAGACACTATAGTAATAGGTAGCTAGAGAAATAAGCACATAAGTGTGCTTTTCCAAGCTTACAGATGATAATGTAGAGAATCTCTAAACAGAAGACAGAAATTGAAAGCGTGTTGGGGCGCCTGGGTGGCGCAGTCGGTTAAGCGTCCGACTTCAGCCAGGTCACGATCTCGCGGTCCGTGAGTTCGAGCCCCGCGTCAGGCTCTGGGCTGATGGCTCGGAGCCTGGAGCCTGTTTCCGATTCTGTGTCTCCCTCTCTCTCTGCCCCTCCCCCGTTCATGCTCTGTCTCTCTCTGTCCCACAAATAAGTAAACATTGAAAAAAAAATTAAAAAAAAAAAAGAAAGCGTGAGAGCATGATTGCAGAAGTAATTGTGAAAGTTTTCAATTGGTAATAACGTATCGTTATCAGCTGATGTAAAATTATGCTCACTGGACTATGGTATCATCCGATATTACTTAATTGAAGCCTCAGAATCATTTGCCACAATACATCCAAACATGATACTTACATAACACAATTAATCATCAACTGCAAGGTGAAAATGGTTGATGCTTCTTGTCGTGTATTAACATACACTGAAGTTATTAAATATATGAAATACTAAGATACATCCTCTTGGTAGTGAACTACCTTCAGAATAGCTCTTTTATCAGTTAGTTACAATTGCATACAAGGAACAATAACCTTCTTCAGGCAGAGAAATGAAGAAACCATGAGGAGACCTGAAGTCTTTGACATTGCTCTTGAAATAACCTCTGGAAACGTGAAAGAATCTGTACTTTGAAAATAGGTAATGACTGACAAGAATCATATAAAACCATAAAGTAGTATACCATTTGTAATTAAGTCTGTATCATTCATTTACATCCATTCCACAGATTCTTAATCAATAGTGTGTGGCTGATTTTGATGCCATGTGGAAAGCAGTGGGTGAAATAGTAACTTGTTTTAGCCTCCAATTACACAAGAAGGTAAGTGGCAGTTCGGAATCTGTTAACCTGGATGCCACAGAAAACACAATGACGTGTACCATTGTTATATATATATATATGTGTATATGTATGTGTATATGTATGTGTGTATATATATGTATGTACATATATATATACATACATATATATACACACATACATATATACATATATACATATATATATGTACACACATATATATATGCGTGTATATATATGTGTGTGTGTATATATATATATGTGTGTGTATATATATATATATTTTTTAATTTGTTCAGAGAAAATATGTCCAACATTGGTGTAGCAGTTCAACAGTGTCATTAATAAACCATGATCTTCCATGTTTGTGTTCTGTGACTCTTGGAAAGTTGGCCTTTCTCCCCACAGTGAAGATGGCTGCCACACTCTGGTCAGCAGTAAGGGACAGAAAGATGAAGGACTTTCTCTTTTTGAAACAATGGTACTGGTCAGAACTTGGTCATGTGGCTAAGGAAAAGAAATTACCATGAGTAGTAAAGATCAATCATAAAATAACCCTTAAGGCCGGTGTGTAGGCCATGCCCTCTCTCCTATCAAGGGTTCTCCCCCTATTACCTAGGCCGTTGTATGAAGTAGGCATTTATTCTTAACTCAATGGGAAGAATTAAATTGTTTCTCACTGTGGAGTTACACAATCTAATTTTCCTTTTTAATAGTTATTCTAGGTTCCGGGTAGAAAATAAATTGTCAAGTTTCTACAGTCTAAGAGGATAGAAGTTAGAAAAAGTCTGAGTAACATTAGGAAGAGGTAGGAATGCCCAGCCTCTGTAAGTTGCAGTCACAATGGAACAAAGTATGAAAGAGATTTTTTTTGTGTGATAATGTTTATTTGCCACAATCATGGTTGAATTTCATCTTAGGCTCACCAAGCTGGAGAAGATCTATTGTACATTCAAAGACTCCCTCTGGCATGCCTTGCTCCCAACTTCTGAATACCACAGTTCAACTTCACTGGTATTTTTGTAATCTTCATAGTCTCAAGTCCTATAATGTAAACTGTTAAAAGCAACTCTGAGCCACTCATTGAAGTCCTTTGTACAGTATGTGCTCTCAAGGCCACACTTCCCTTTGAAACATTTGTGCGCTATGTTACTGTCGTCCAAGCACCATGTAAACCATGCTAGGAGCAGAAGTTCTATGAATGAAAAACTCTGTAGTAATCTATTTTCTCCATTCTCCTGGTTCCATTGGGAAAAAAAAAAACAAAAAACAAACAAAAAAAAAAAAAAAAAAAAACAAACAAAAAGAAAAACTTATCTGCCCAAACAATATGCACAGCATTCCAGTTAGAACATATCTTATACTTCCATGATGAAAGATAGATGTTTTCACAAAAGGGCTTCTACTTGAACTAAATCCCTATCAGTATAATGTTTGCTTTGATCAAGAGGCAACAGTGGGAGGGTATTCTACAAGAAAATATTATGATGCAAGTTGCAAAACTCCCCATGTGTCATATGCAATGTTATGATTTGGAAAATTCTTAGATTTTCCTTATCATTTCTTCTTTCAGCTTCGTACCTGCCAAAGTCCACCTTCTCCAATTCTCTATCCACGCTCCTTCAAGTTCAGTGCACAGTCTTGACCCAATAAAGTATGTAACCAAATGTTATATGACTTATCATATTACTCCTTTTATTGCTAAATTATGCAAATACATTTATCACTTTTTTCTTTCTTTCTTTCTTTCTTTCTTTCTTTCTTTCTTTCTTTCTTTTTCTTTTTTTTTTTTTTTTTTTTTTGGTGAATAGCGTCTAGTTTAGGGACTTTGCATTAAAACAATGTTTTTTTACATCCTAGAATTTGCCTTATTTGGCCTAGTCATCCTCCTACCTAACTAGGTCTTAGTGCCCAACTATAGTCAGGTGAGAGAAGCCATTATATCTGTTACCAAACTTACTTCATTCATGCTACCAATCTGTTTGTGTGGATATTTAAAGACTGACCATGTTTTGATTTGTGGTTGCCAATTTGCGCTTCTTTCTGAAATATGTGGTTATTATTATTATTATTATCAGTGGATGTCACAATGTTAATGCAATCTATACCCACTAGATACTCCTCTTTTTGACCAGGACTTCTTCCTATCACTGTCAATGGGTCAATTATTTTTCCTACCCAGGATCCAAGATAGACAAAGCAGTTCTGTAGTATAAGAGCTTTTCCTCTCTAGGAAAATGATTCTAATTATGAAACTTAAGGAATAAAATAAAACAACAAACAACAACACAAAAACCCACAAAGCTTGTTCTTCTCCTGGCAATAAGATACTTTAAAAATTCCACAAAAAAGTGTATCTAAGGATTAGGTAAAATACTGGTATTGAGGACGTTATTATGGAAAGGTTTTAGACCTTATAATTGACTTGCAAAATATTATAATTCTATCCAAGGTCCTTTATTGGGTAGGATTAAAATAAGAATGAAAACATTCCATATATTTGTTACTAAGAAATACACTTAACCAATATCCTTTTGTGTATATATAACAAAATGCAGCCAATTTATCAAATATTCTATTCCACTGATCAACAATAGCATGTGAAAAGATTTTCATTGTCTGTTACTAATAACTGCATTGCCAATTTTTTTTTTCTTTCAAATGGGGACGAATGTATTTGTTTTTTTAAGCTCAGGCGAAAGTTTTTAGACCACAAGGAAAGCTATATTGCCACAACCTCAGAGTAACTCATGGTTGGTTAAGATACATAAGCATAATAGGAACAAAATAATAAAATATAATGCTTTGTCATCTGGTGTGTATTTAGGCACATGGGATAAATCAGGATAGACAACTGTGATCAGAGACAGAGCTGGTCTCCTGCATTTCTCTTCATGATTTTCCTCAAGTTGGGTTTCATGACTCTTATAATCTGATAAATAATTAGAAATCTCAGAATAAAATAACTAATAAGAAGAGAATTATCTAAACAGTATAGTCTATGTCCCACATTAAAGTTTTTTAATAGCCTAAGAGAAGAGGAAAAGAAAAATTTTTTAATGGATTAGGAAAAACTTTTTGAATTCTGAAATATCTTCAAGAATCCTAAAAGCAGCTCAAAAATACTTGTTATAGAGATAAATGTGTCCTCCCACAAAATTCATATGTGGAAGACAAACCCCCAATATCTTAGGAAACATTTTTGTGTGTAAATTTGGAGATAAAGTCTTTAAAAAGTTAATTAAATAATTAAGGGTAAGAGTATTAATCCAATAGGATTTATGTCTGTGTAAGAATACTTACAGCAGAGGGGCGTCTGGTGCCTCAATCAGTTAAGCATCCTATTTCAGCTCACGTCATGATCTCACGGTTCATTAGTTCGAGCCCTGTGTGGGGATCTGTGCTGATGGCTCAGAGCCTGGAGCCTGCTTTGGATTCTCTGTCTCCCTCACTCTCTGCCCCTCCCACATTCATGCCTTCTCTCTCTCTCTAAAAAAAAAAATAAATGTACATTTAAAAAATTAAAAAAAAGAATACTTACATTAGATTATTCATAATTTCCAAGAATTGGAAGTAAATAGAATATCCTTCAAAAAGTGAATATTTAAACAGGTGGTGTTACTTTCACATAACGGAATATTATTCTGCTACTAGAAGGAATGAGCTATAAGGTCATAGGAAGACATGAATGAATCTTTAATGCATATGAAAGATGTCATTCTAAAAAGTTACAAAGTATATGATTCCGTGTATAGAACATTCTTTCAGGAAAAAGAATTAGAGACAGTAAAAATAAATCAGTTGTTTCTACAGTTTTGGGGAAGAGCGGCTTGAAAAGGTGAATAACAGTATTTTTAAGGTCAGTAAATCTGTTCTGTATAATAATGTAATGTTGGATCCCTGATGCTATGCATTTGTCAAAATCTTTAGATTTTAAACCCTAAAGGGTGAAACAACATAAGCAAAATGAAAATTAGGAAAAAAAAAAAAAAGGAGATTGAGGAATCCCAGGATGGAATGATTCAGCCTATGACAAAAATAGCTAACGCTATGACATGTATGAAACCATTTATTGAAAGAAGTGAAGGAAAACGTACTGACCTAAGAAAATTTGGAAACCAAAGCTGGTGTTTTTAAAACTAAATGCAAAGGGAGTTGTGCCTAGCATCCGCAATTGTTGACAGTCGTTTCCCATGTGCGTACCAACCATGTTAGGATATAAGAGGATAGAAAGGGTCTCTGCTAGCCAGGCTTTTGTGTTGAAGCTGGAAGAGATAAGCGAAGGGAGAAGATGGCAATGAGCCAAGCGCCAACAGAGTCGGCAACATCGATATAAACACAGGTAGCTTAGTGTACCTACTTAATATGCATATAATATACATACATCACATATAGAAGTATTTATAGACATGTCTATGCAAGTAGGTTAGTATACCTATTTATAGAATATAAAGAAATGTTTCTTTGCTCTGTTAGCTGAATGAGACTGGTAGCAATGCCATCCCAGTAGCAATAAACTTCTTCAGTACCCAGATCTTGCATTCAATTCTACTCAGCAATAAAAGAAACTGAAAATTCTTACAAGAATGTCTAAATCTAGTATTGAGACAGAGAATATATATAAGCCTAGAACCTCTTATATACAGAAAATTTAAAAATTCCTAAAAAACAAAACAAAACAAACCCACGAATATTATATATCTATATATATTATATAATATATATATTATATATATATATTATATAATATATATATTGGCCAAATAATCCCCAGCAGTCAAACTGGAAACGGTTTGAAGAGATAAATAAAGCAAATACTAGTGGATTATAACTGAAAATGTAAAATAAATGTCCATACATCCATAGACATATAAGTAAATAATTGAATAAATAGACAAACTAACAAATAAATTTGACAGAAAAGATAAATCTCCTATGTGAAAGAATTTCAAATAGTGTATCGAGATACTTTGCCATTAAGAAAGGGTGAGATAAGTCCCCACACTTTAAGTGTGAACTGTTCATAGGGACTTCCAAAAGGCATAGGTTGGAAAGGGGAAAAAGACTAACTCTGCAGTACAGAAATCTGACAAATATTACTTCAGTCAGTGAGTAAGATAAACATCAAGAAAGGTAAGTCACGTTGATAGCATGTACATGTAATATGTTGATAAGAATGATACTACTTACCTCTGTGATCTTCCCCTCAATAACCCATATGTATGAACTAATCCTGAGAATAAAAACATCAAACAAGCCCCAATTTTACTATCTATATATCTATCTATATATATATATGCCAATACTCCTCAAAATTGTCAAGCTATTTACAAGGTAAATGTGTATATATATATATACATATATATATACACATACATATATATATATTACATGCCATAAATATATAAGCCATATTTACCATATATATAAAGTAAATATATATATACTTTATATATATTATAAATATATATATTTACCATATATATGTAAATTTACATGTATATGGTAAATATATATATATATTTACCATATATATAAAGTGTATATATATATATATATATATACACAAAATTGTCAAGGAACTGACAAAGTAATTATATATATATACCTGTAATATATATTACATTACATAATATATATTATATATGTTCTCTCTCTCATATATATATACAGATATATATACATACATATATATATATATATATACATACATATACATATATACATACATATATACATACATAAATGTATGTATATATATCTGACCAGTACTCCTCAAAGTAATCAAAACAAGGTAATCAAAACTAGGGAAGTCTAAGGAATGGGTTCATTCAAGAGTAGGAGTGGACTAAGTAGAAAAGACAACTAAATGTATTGTGCTCTCCTGGGTGGGATTCTAGAGTAGAAGTGTATTTAATGAGCACTCAGGAATATGGTCTTAAGTAAGAACTTTAATTAATAATAAAGTATCGATATTGACCTATTTACTGTGGCAAATATGCCAATGTAAAATGGAGTAATAGGGAAACTGCTTGTGAGGTGTTTGGTAACTGTATTATCTTCCTATTTATTCTGCTAATCTAAAATTGTTCTAAAATAAAATGCTCATTAATACTTAGAATACCATTACAATATCTTAAAAATATTAAAAAAAAACTTAGAATACCATTACAATATCTTAAAAAAAGTTCTCTACAAATTGACCTATAATATAGATCCAATAAGCTTTCAACCAAAACTTCAGCAGATGTTTCACCTTTGTAGAAATTTGTGAACTAGTTCAGGCTATCAACCTGACTTACCTCTCTTGATATTTATCTTAGTCACCAAATGAAATAATTTTTGTCAAATTTCTGCACTGGAGAGTTAGTCTTTTTCCCCTTTCCAACCTATTCCTTTTGGAAGTCCCTATGCACAGCTCACACTTAAAGTGTGGGGACTTATCTCCCCCTTTCTTAATGGCATAATGTCTACATACACTATTCGGAATTTACTCTAAATTATTTCTTTTGTTAATTTCTTTTCAATGTTTATTTATTTTGGAAAGAGAGAGAGAGAGAGCCAGCAAAGGGCAGACAGAGAGGGAGAAACAGAATCTGAAGCAGGCAGGCTCCAGGCTCTGAGCTGTCAGCACAGAGCCCGACACAGAGATCAAACCCTCTAACTGTGAGATCATGACCTAGGCTGAAGTCGGACGCCCAACCGACTGAGGCACCCAGGCGCCCCTATTCTAAATTAATTCTAAAATTTATATGGAAATGGCCAACAACCTAGAATACCCTAAGCAACTTTGAGAAAGAGAACATAGTTTGAGGGCTATATGGACTACCTTATTTTAAGACTTATTACAAAGTAACAGAAATCAATACAATGTAGTGCTGGCTTCAAGATAAGCAAATAGGTCAGTGGAACAGAATAAGAAGTTGAAAAATAGAACTACCATCAGAGGAGAATGAATAGCATTTTTAACCAAATGCTATATATTGCTTCCTGTGCTGAGGGCCTACAGAAGGTAATCTTTTGTGAAAGTAAGGTGATTGGTTGGTTTAAATGAAATACTAAATTTTGCAGTTAACAATGGCATATGAAGCCGTATGTTCAGTAACCCACCATCATGGTTAACCCTGGAATCGACTCTTAAGAAAAATAACATGATTAAGATTGTGCTTTTATGGGGGCCCCTGCAGGCACCTGGGTGGCTCAGTCATTTGAGTGTTGGATTCTTGATTTTGACTCAAGTCGTTATCCCAGGGTCAAGAGATCCAGCCCCATGTTGGGCTCCATGTTGAACATGGAGTCTCTCTCTCTCTCTCTCTCTCTTTCTCTCTGCCTCTACCCCTCTCCTCTGTTCATGGTCGCTGTGTCTCTCTAATATATATATATATATATATATATATATATATATATATATATTTAAATTGTGTTTTATGAGTTAAAAAATCTAAATGTCCATATCCTCAATAACAGCAACCATATCGTAGATGGTATCACAGCCATGAAGTTGGCCAATTCAGAACCAAGGAGACAGCAGGAGACAGCGCACATTATTTCTTTCCCATTCTCTACATTCAATTTGTCACTACATCCCATCAAATGGGCTTCTAATATCTCTCCCAAAGTCTGTATGTCTATGGCTATGGTTTTGCCTGAAACATCCATCCTTAGATCATTATCTTGTTATTCAGTTCACACACTGTTTTCGTTTTTACTCCCTACCTAATTGCATGAGTTTCAGAGTGGTCTTTGTCACGCAAATCTGACATCCCTTCAATAGTTTTGTGAACACCTGAACAACAAGTTGTTCTCAGGACCTGTGGTGGTGCAATGCTGGCTGCTGAGGAGAATTGAGAGAAGCGGACGTACATAAAAGCACCCATTAGGAACTCTTATTATATGCCATTATATCAACATATATCATTATATTATATGTGATTATATCAGATCACATGGTCCCCTACACCCAGAGTTTGATGTCCTTTATCTACTACCTGCTACCATCATAATATGTGAAATATTGTACTTAAATATTTTATAAAACTGTTGTCAACCACATCATATTCACTGATTTCAGAAAAGGTATTTTGTACTTATACATTTTGATAAAATTTTACAACTTCTATAATTCTATACTTTTTTCTCAGACATGAAGTCATAAATGACAAAATCTCGTATTTGGCATGCTTTCTCTATTTTTACTAAAATTTTCATTTACATGGTAGAAATTAACATTATATTCATTTAGAGGAACTGAGGGTATATATTCTGTTGATTTCCTAGAGAAAGCCCTTTTGAGAAATTAAGAGTAGATATAGGCTGTAAATCTTTGAAACATATTAGTAAAGATGACCATTCATTTACTATTTTAGCTCATTTATGCACAAAGACCCAGAGCATGCCAAGACATTTAGGAAAGTAAAATAACTAAGTCAGAAATATTTTAGAGGGCTGATCAGAGAAACAACTCGCTAGTTATCCCCAAAAGGAAAGGCCAGCAGACTAAAATAAAATGTTCAAAGAACAGCCCTCATCTAGGACTTTCCAGGGGGTGAATATGATGAGAAGATTATGGTGGTTACAATGTTTTAAACCAGAAAAAAATGAGCAGCATCAAAGCAAGGATGTGTGTGTGTGTGTGTGTGTGTGTGTGTGTGTGTGGCCTGCTTGTCATTGAGATACAATTGACATTGTATACATTGTGATATTGTGTAAGTTTAGAATGGGTTAATAGATTTATATGTTGCAATGTCATTACCCCAGTAGTATTAGCTAACATCTTCATTATGCTTTCTTTGTGGTTAGAACACTGTATTGTATGTTTCAAAGTTGCTAAGAGATGCAATCTTACAGGCAAAGATTCTTGAAACAGGACCCTCTCCTAGATGATAAAAAGACAGAAGGTACTAGGGTGAGGATTAGAGACTAATTTGAATAATTAGTCTGGGCAGAAAAAAAGGGTAAGAGGAGGTTTTAACTCATGTGGAAACTCATGGTCGTGTTCACTCCAGACCTCTCAGATCATGGGAAACAAAAGAGACGATTTCAGGTTTCAATTGACCACTGAAGAAAAAATTGCTTTTACTAGACAGGGGCTCCAGCAAAGAGCTATACATGCAAAGATATGAGAATCACATCTGGTTCGGATTAGGATAGGCCAGAGAATGTTGTCTCTGCCCTTGAAGTCTAATAGGAGATAAGGCTGTGAATAGAACACTGAGAATGAAATGTGTTATATTTAATGATAGAGTTATTAAAAATTCCTCGGCAGTACAGAAAATAGACTAATGTATTCATTTTCACCAAATTACTCGATTTGTTCAAAGTTTTATTAATCCTGTGGACCATCTGAAATTCTCATCCTGATAGACCCAAAGTGATTGTTCAGATAACTCATTATACATGCCTTTTCTCTAAGGAAAATCTTCACTTTTTCCAGATACTGAATCACTATAATTAAATAGCATTTCTCCATAATGAGCTACATTATGTTCTGTTAAGTGACTTTGCACCTTAAAAATGAATTTATGAGAGGAAGTATTCATTTGAAACCCAATAATTGTCTCTTTCTGATATTTAATTGGGAATTTATCTTTTTAGTTTATAAGAGTAGTTTCCTTAAGAAGATATGGGTATCTTTGAGGAAAAAATGAATAAATCAGTAAGATATCATCCCCCATGATAAATTATTCTTAGATTATGTATATTAAATTAATAATGATTGTATATTATTTTTACTAGATTGATATAAAGTACATTCTAATATTCAATCTTTAATTTGGGCTGATTCCTAATTTCTGGCTCTCTTTCATTCTTTTTCTTCTTCTTTTTTTTCTTTCTATCTGACTTCCTTTACTTATATTTCTAAGTAATAGTGTCATTTTATTGGTGTTGCCATGTTGCCCTTCCATTTCCATAAACTACTCTTGGGTGAAGACTGCATACTCATGGAGCCATCACCTAGGAATGGAACATTTTTTTAATCTGCAGTTAAAATGCAAAAATTTTCCTAAATTTAATAGAGAATATGGAAAGTTATGACTCATCCAACCTTAATATTCAGCAACATAAAACAACTTCCATAGATTATACTCAAACTAAAGCTTTACACAACTTGGTTTCACAAATGTGAGAATAAAAACATGCAAAAAGTCAAAATAAATTCAGTATGTGTAATGTAGCATCCCTTGGTCTGCTATTTAATGTAGTTTTTACCTTGTATTCTCAAACTGTTGCCACATCTGTTGTGTTGTCCACATTTTATTTATATAAACTTTGATTCAAGCATCTTCAGTATCTAACGTACTTCTTTTACTCTAATTCTACACGCTGCTAATTTCCTGTCTCTATAAGCCTATTTCTTGAATATTAACATATATTTTTAATGTTTTTTTTATATTTCTTGATTAAAGTGACAAATGACTGTTGTCTTATACACTATTCACAAGCCACATTTTCTGCACAGAATACCATTTCCAAATCAGAGGTCACTAAAGAAATACGTAGAAAATTTTCAAGAAAAGAAATTGCTTATCTATTTACTGAGAAACCAAGTAGAGAAAATAAAGTAGGACAAAATATTCTTTTGGAGTCCCACATATAGGATATTTCATGGAGGCAATTACCAGTTCTTTCCTTAGCCCTTTAACAGGCAAACAAGCAACTTGATACAAGTAATATGAGCACACTTCATGTTGTTACAATATTACTAAGTTCATGCAGGGTAACATGGGCAATATCCCTGAGTCACATGATATACTATAGAAAGGAAAGAGGGAGTGGTTTTAGAATTCTAAAATAATTTTTAGAATAGCTGAATTTTCATAGCTACAGATAAGGAAATTAAGGAAAAAATACACATCAAAGTGATGATAGATGGAGATATTCTTTAACAGTGCAGAAACAGCACCAAAACATACTTTTCATAATTCCACCATAGTTTTAATGGCTAAGAACCAAAAATAGATTAATAAGATATTCCTTTACATTCATTGACGTATTAAATCTCTAACTACCCTTCCGAGGTAGATGCGACCTGACAGCACGCGCAGACACAAAGTGGCAACAATAGATTTCAAATCCTTTGTTTGTTTATTTCTTCTAAATTAGAATTTATTTCATCATACTCTTCAAGTCCTATTTTATGAAGCAGATTTTACTTAGAGACTTTAAGTGTATTTACTTATTTTTGAGAGAGAGAAAGATAGAGGCATGCAAATGTATGAGAAGGGGATGGACAGAGAGGGTGAGAGAGGAAGAGGGAATTCCAAGCAGGCTCTGTGCTCAAAGTGAGGCTGGGTCCATGACCACGAGATCGTGACCTGAGCCAAATCAAGAGCCTGATGCTCAACTGACTGAGCCACCCAGGCACCCCTAGAGACTTTTTAATAACATTTTTCAAACATTATGTTTATTGGTACATAATTTATGCCTTTATTATGGTACATAATTATGATACATAATTATTGCCTTTAAATGTTCTATTTTGAATGTATTATTTATTTTTTTAATTTTTATTTGTAAATAATCTGCAAAATCCTGAAAATACTTATGTATTCTGTTTGTATAAAGCATATTAAATATATGATAAATTAGACAGATAGCTAGCTAGATAGATAGATACAGAAAACTAACAACTGAGATAGTGAAAGAGAAATACAGGCATACTTTGTAGATATTGGAATATCTGGAATCCATTCCAGACCACCACAGGGAAGCAAATACTGCAATAAAATGAGACAAATGATATTTTAATTTTGGGGTTTCAATGCATGTGTAAGTTATGTTTATTCTATACAGCAGTCTATTAAGTGTGCAATGACATTATGTCTAAAAAACACAATACACATGTCTTTATTAAAAAATACTTTACTGCTAAAAAGTATTAACCGTCCTCTGAGCTTTCACCAAGTCATGATCACTGGATCAGAAATTACCCTAACAAATATAATAACATTGAAACATTATGTCCCAAAGTTATAAATGTTAAGAGAAAATATGCTATTCCTGGATGCCAAGAGGTAGATTCATTAGTTTAGACTAAGTCATTCTTCACTGACCACAGCTAAGGACAGCCCCACTCAAAACTCTTTTCATGAAAGATTGGGAAGGATGTTCCTGCTTGGCGCCTCTGGAACGGATGAGAAGATATTGAAATGGATGTTAAGTAAGCAACACTAGCAATGTCCACCGTAGTATCACTCAACAGATGTTTACTGAGTGACTAGTACGTTTTTCACACTCTTGTAGGCTTTAAACATCATTAAATATTTTAGTCTAGTTTTCCAGAGGGCAGAACCTGAAGTCTATTTAAGAATATAATCTCAGGGGCGCCTGCGTGGCTCAGTTGGTTAAGCGTCCAACTCTCAGTCTCGGCTCAGGTCATGATCTCATGGTTCATGAGTCTGAGCCCCACATTGGACTCTGTGCTGACAGCACAGAGCCTGCTTGGGATTCTCTCTCTTTTCTCTCTCTCTCTCTCTCTCTGCCTCTTCCCCCCCCCCCCACTTACACACACTCTCTCAAAATAAATAAATAAACATTAAAAATGTAATCTTAGAAAACAGAAGGACAGAGAAATACACGAACCTATGTGAAGATGATCCCCATGTTGTATCAAGCATCTGAACACTATGCAAACAACTGTTTCTCAGTACTTTCCTGCGACATTAGAAAGGAAGATCCCTTCTACCGTTAGAGCCAGATTTCTTCCCTTCACTTCACTTCACTTCACTGTACCACTTACAGGCAACCAACCATTTTGGAAATGTAGCAATAGGGACGCACTGGGGAAGGACATGACAAGAGTGTGGCATGGACAAAGTGCAGCACTATCGATTTGTATGCAAGTGAAATTGGTTGAGGCCACACAGAATAGGTTGTGGCTAGCACTGGATCAAGTCCAATGAACTCGGATACAGTGAGGCAAAGAGGATATGAAATAAGGCCTCAGTTCCATCCCTACTCACACGGAACTGATTGTCTCCAGGATAGACACCATTCAGTAAATATGATAATACATTCTATAATATGCCACTGTGTGTTTGCTGAGAGAATCAAACACACTTATATTTGGCCATGATTTGGGTTATGTCTTCTAAGTTTTCAAATAGCAAACTATTTAATGATGTTTAGTTTTTGCAAGTTGTTTGCATTGTGAAGTTTATGCACAACCTTTGCTGTCAGGAAATTTCAGTGTGAGTGTTAACTTCACGGTATGCCTTTTTAAGTTTGGACAGAAGTCTTCTTGCCCTAGGCTTCTTAGGCTAAATAGATAGGTCTCTCTGTATTTGCACTCTACCTTTTCCGACACTTCACATCTAATAATTTTATGCAATTTGCCCCCTAACGTTCACCGTCATCTGTCTTTTCAAGTCTTTTTGATGAAAATAAATTGAATGAAATATCTAGTTGTGTGACAGGAGAACAAATTCCTTTTCATTGGCAATAATTAGAAGTGAAAACCTATTATTTTTATGTATTTATGTAATAAGAAGTTGTATGACTTATGGTCTAGAATGTACTGGGATTGTGTTTGTGCACTGTTGGTAATCACCTTGCATTTCTAAAGTTGAAAACACATCCCATGGCTCAGCTAAAATGTTACGAAGGGATGCAAGGTGATATCAGGACATTTATAATGGTCTACAAAATAAAATCTATCCACAATGAACTATTTTTGTACCGAATTAGCTATCCAGATAATACAATGTATTTTAGGGGAATCATGGGTACTTTTGCTCATTGCATTTTAACCCTGACTAAAAACTTTTATTAGTGACTATTAAGAGAATGCAAAGCATTGTAGAAAAAATTAATTTCTCTGATTTTTTTTTTTAATTTTTTTTTCAACATTTATTTATTTTTTGGGGGACAGAGAGAGACAGAGCATGAACGGGGGAGGGGCAGAGAGAGAGGGAGACACAGAATCGGAAACAGGCTCCAGGCTCCGAGCCATCAGCCCAGAGCCCGACGCGGGGCTCGAACTCACGGACCGCGAGATCGTGACCTGGCTGAAGTTGGACGCTTAACCGACTGCGCCACCCAGGCGCCCCAATTTCTCTGATTTTTGTGAGTAAATCAAAATTTAGTTTCAGGAAGTGGAGAAAAAAGCTTGGTTCTTATAATCTTAACTCTTCCTATACTAATATACACATGAAACATTAGGTCATTGCTAGTCTATTATTGATATAGGGGTGTTACAAAAAAACTTCAGGTTAGAACTACTCTTTATGTCTTTAAACTAACATTTTATTTTGCATAGACAGGGTACATGACTCAAGTGTTCCAATAAAAGAGGTCGTTGTTAATATACATACTATTCAAAACTAGGCAGCCTTCTGAGTGATTTTTTTTAAACTTAAAGCTCAAATTTACTTAATATGAAAAATAAAATGCTACTGTATGATAGAGATACGTCATTATACATTTGTCCAAACTCATAAAATGTGCAAAGAGTGGATTCTAAAGTAAACTATAGAGTATGGGTGATGATGTAACAAAGTAGATTAATCAATTGTATCAAATGTACCACTCTGGTGGGGGGTGATGACCATGTGATAGCTATGCATGTTTGGGGCAGGGAACCGATGGGAAATCCTTGTACATTCCCCTCAGCTTTACTGTGATTTTGAAACTGCCCTAAAAAATTAATGTCTTAAAAAATAAATAAAATGCTAATCTTTCAATACCATCTCTGTATGGATTCTGATGTTTTCCCCAGGGAACAACGAAGAATAGTATCCATAATCTGAAGGAAAAACATAAGTGAAGCCAAACAAATTCAGAAGAAAAGTAAAGTAAGAATTAATAAAAAGATACAAAATTTAAAGTAACTAAGAAGATAGCTTCTCAAACTATTTTAATGACTTACAATTCCCTAAATACCTGTTTCTATTTTATTTATTTATTTATTTATTTATTTATTTATTTGACAGAGAAAGAGCACATGAGGATGAGAGAGAGAGAGAGAGAGAGAGAGAGAGAGAGAGAGAGAATCACAACCAGGGCTCCATGCTTAGTATGGAGCCGACATGGGGCTCAGTCCCATGACTGTGGGATCATGACCTGAAACGAAATCACGAGTCCTACACTCAGCCAACTGAACCACTCAGGTACCCACTACTGTCTTCTTTATAAGGTTAAAACCATCCTTCAAAATTCTAGTTTATTTTCTGTATTTTATATTCATAAACATTTCTGTTTGTATACTCGATTCTTCTCCTGAACGCCTTGCCATGATTTCATAAATATCTTATCAGGGACAGTCCTAACATGCATAAACTTACAGGTAGAAAGTGGCAAATACTGGATTAAAAGCCTAGCCTTAAGTCCAAATCCAGTTTCTTCCCTGGCAAATCACAAACATCTTTTGCCAATTTCTTCAACTCCTACTTCTGAATCTTTATTCCATTGGATTTCAGATAAAATTCTAAATAAAATATTCTGAATCTACACACAACCATGATCTAAACACAATTGTATCTCTAAAAATCTCAAACAAAAATAACCCACTTTAGCTACCCACACCTTGATTCATCAATTTCCAACATGATTTAGTCTCTTGTCCTGTTGGCCTTCTATCCTGTCTAGCACAACCACAACTCTAGCACAGTTGGACTATCTGAATTCTTTGCATTAACACCCAGGAGTCTGAGTACTTCTAGGGAAAATTTCAAATCATGCAGGCTTGGTCCAAGTACATGCACTTCTGTTACCAAAGCCCTCAGTACAGCCTGGGCATTTTTCTTCCATTTCCTACTCACTATTGTAAACCAATTGCACTTCAATCCAAACATGCCTACTCAATCTGAGCCAATGGTCTTGCCTTTTACTTCACAGAGAAAATAGAAACTACTTGAAAATAATCTCTCAACTTATTTTCTCCTGACCCAGGAATAGAAAAACATGTGTGCTCATCTTGTTTTCTTCCCCATCTATGTGGAGGAAAGATAGAATCTTCCTACTGTCGAAGATAACTCATTTTACCAGGGCTCTGGGTCCTCTCTTCCAGAAACCGTCAAACCCATTTATTCTGTTTTCCATTCCTCTGTCTTCCATTCAATCTCTTCATCTTATCATTTAAATGTGTTTAAGAGTATCTTTTTATACAAGATAAAAATAAATACAAAGAACATCTCACCCCCATCTGTTTCTCATTCTACCTAATGTCACCCCTAGCTTGTTTTGATATTCACACTGCTCAAGAGGATGTCTACCAACTATTGTTTCTAGTTTGTCATCTCACTTTTACAGTTCAGCCAGGTTCAAGATGGCTGCCACCAATATCACTCTATTAAAAAAGTTCTCATACTGGACACTTGTGATCTCTGTAAGGTTAAATCCAAGGTCTGTTTAATCTTACATTGTTTAGGCTCTGGAAACATCTGATTCTGTTGCCCTACCCTGTTTTTCTGATATGGTCTCTTCCTTCAGTTCTATGGTATAAATTGTGGGGAATAAGCTTAGGAATCCCCCGGGCTTACATGAACAGGTTAACAAGGCATAAAGAAATACAAAACCATAGGATGCTCACACCCGAGTTTGGGAAACATGATTGGCACCCAAAAAATATGTATGTGCAAAGGCACCCCAGAATGGAGAAGGGGTGTAGAGCCCCCAGAATAGAGAGGGAGGGACAAAGGCCCCAAAATAGTGGTGCAAAGGTACCTGATACATAGGTATATGAAATAAACAAGATTAGATATTCAAGGTGGAAGCACCCCCAATTTAGTACTATGGCAGAAAGATGCTTTCACAGGAGGAAAGGATCAAGTTAGGTAAACAGATAAATTGGACTATAGACCACTGGGCTGCAGGTGAAGATGCCCAGAGTGGAGATGATTAACAAAAGAAATAAGTTTTGTTAACTCTGAGGTTATTCCACCAATAGGCTTTATCCCCTAGGCTAGCTAAGATAAACAGACATGGCATCTCCTGTCTGCCATTAACAACCATCTTCCCATGTGCCCAGCAACAGGATTTTGTTTTATATTGACTCAAACCCCAAACACTATATCTTCAATACCCTCTTTTTCCTCACATCCCCAAGTTAATGTTCCTAGTTTCTTTGTCTCTTTGTGCACACCCATCACATTTGTAAGCCTTCTGATCTTAATAAATACAGGCAAGGACCCTTCTTTGGGGCTCTTGTCTTTTCCCAGCCATTAGATACCTCTCATTTTTCATCCTGCATCCCACTGTCTTGCTAGAAAAGAAAGAACTTTAGACCCAGAGTCTATGACATAAAATCTAATATTTTTTTTCTTCTACCACTAGGTTTGCTCTATAGTCTTTTTGTGAGTGCCTTTTTATTCTAGCTATTATTTAAATACGGGTGTTTTTCACACTATTTATTTCTCCTTGCATGGCTAAATTTACACATGTATAAATCTTATCTTATTTCTCCCTGCTGCCCCATCATGTCTCAAGTGTCTCCTAAGTTACTTTTTCTCTATGGACAGTTTCAACATTCACCCCATTCCACAGCCATAAATATAGATATTACATTTGATTCCATTCTCTTGTTCCTCACATCCAACAAGTTACTTTATTTCATTTAATTTTATATCTTAGGTAGGTCTGCTGCTTTCCTGTAGCCTTTGCTGAAAAATGTTGTATGTGTCTGCTTGATACTCAAATTAATCTTCAAATAAGATAAGGAAGTGATGTCCTCAAGATAGTTCCATTGATAGTTCCTACTTTGCTTCCTCTCACAAGAAGATCAACTAACATCTATTCAAGTACAAGACACTACTGAGAGAATATAACACGTAGGTGAGGCTAAAACATCATCACCACTTCCACTGGGCACCTGAGAAACCAAGACAGACAGCATTAGAAGGAAAAACAGTGGCTACATATTGACTGCATTGCTCCTACTGCAGGCCAGTGCAGCACCACACAGAGAGGGCCCCCATGAACCTCTTGTTTCTCTACGGAGGAAAGACAAGCCAAGAGGGACAGCCATTTTGTGGTAGCCCGTATTCTGATCCCACACCACTGGGATTGCAGGGGAATCTGCAAAACAAACCCAAACATTTATCAGCAAGTAACATTTGACAAGGGATCCAAGAATACTCAGTGCAGAAAAAAAAACATCCCTTCAATAAATGGTGCTGGGATAATTGAATATTCATACATACAAGAATGAAATGGAACCCATATCTTATACCACTTGCAAAAATTAACTCAAAGTGGATTAAAGTGATAAAACTAAGACATGAAACCACGAAACCCTAGAAAACACAGAAACAAAACTTCTTGACAGGGGTCTTGTAATAATTTTTGGATATGACACTTAAGACACAGGCAACAAAATTATAAATAAACAAATGAGACTACATCAAACTAAAAAACCTCTGCATAGCAAAGAAAAAAAAAACTATGAAGAGAGTAAAAGACAACCTATGAAATGGAAAAAAAATATTGGCAAATCATATATCTGGTAAGGATTTAACATCTAAACCTAAAAAAAGACAGCACAATAGCAAAATAAATAAAATAAAATAAAATAAAATAAAATAAAATAAAATAAACAGCAACAAAACTCACACACACACACACACACATACTACCCACATACACACACACACGGACACACAGTTAAAAAGGTTGCAAAGAACCTTAAGGGACATTTTTGCAAAGAAGAAATGCAAAGATATGGCCTACTAGGATGGCCATCACCAAAAAGATAAGGGATAACAAATGCTGGCATGGATGTGGAGAAAAGAGAACATGTGTGCACTACTGGTGGGATTGAAAATTGGTACAACCACTATGGAAAAGAGTATGAAAAATGCTCAATTTCTAAAAATAGAAATACCACACGCTCCAGCAATTCCACTTCTAGGAATAGATCCAAAGGTAATGAAAATCCTAGCTGGAAAAGATATCTGCATGTTCATGTTCATAGCAACATTATTTACAATAGACAAGACATGGAAACAACCTAAATATTCTATGATGGATGAATGCATAAAGCTGTGGTATATACAGATACATTTTTTTTTTCTCAATTTACAATGGGCTTATGTCCTGATGAACTCATGGTAAGTTAAAAATATCACTAGTAAAAAATTTATTTAATACACCTAACCTAACAGGCATCTTAGTTTAGAGTAGCCTACCTTAAACGTGCTCAAAATACTTACATCAGCCTATAGGTGGGCAAAATCATCTAACACAAAACCTATTTTATACTAAAGTATTGAATATGTCATGTATTGAATACTGCGTGAAAGTGAACAGAAAGGTTGTTAAGTATATTGGTTTTTTACTTTTTTTTAAGTTTATTTATTTATTTATTTAGAGAGTGCACAGGCAAAGGAGAGGCAGAGAGAAGGAGAGACAGAATCCCAAGCAGGCTCCACTTCATCAGTGCAGAGCATGATGTTGGGCTCGTACTCATGAACTGTGAGATCATGACGTGAGCCAGGACCAAGATTTGGATGCTTAACCAACTGAGACACCCAGGTGCCCTGGTTGTTTGCTTTTGTGGTCACTGCAGTAGACTGCCACTGCTCAGCATTGTGAAAGATTATTGAGAGTATTATACCTTATGTCAACAGCCAGAGAAAAGACCATAATTCAAAATTGGAACTATGGTTTTTACTGAAGGTATGTCACTTTCACACCATCATAAAGTCAATTATAAGTCAAAACATTAGAAGCTTGCGACCATCTGTATATATGGAATATTATCCAGCCACAAAATAATCAGGAAATTCTACCATTTGTGACAACATGGATACAACTTGAAGGCATTATGCCATGTGAAATAAGTCAGAGAAAGATCAATGCTATATGGTGTTACTTATATGTAAGATCTAACAACAACAACAACAACACCAAACACAAAAATCCCTCAAAGGAAAAGAGATTAAATTTATTACCAGAGATGTTGAGAGGGGAAATAGCAGGAAGGTGGTAAAAAGGTACAAGCTTTCAGTTATAAGATATATAAATATTACAATATAATATACAATATGATGACTATAGCTTAAATTGCTGTATGTATGTAGAAAATTGTTAGGAGAGTAAATTCTAAGAATTACTGTCACAAATACATACATACATACATACATACATACATACAAGGATACTTACATGCATAAGGAAATTAAAAAACCGAGCTGGATGTTCAAATGACCCACGTTGTAAGGAATATTCTCATCTATTCCAGATATAGACGAACAACTTCAGTTTCCAGTAATAACCAGTAAAGGAAGAGACTCTAATCTAAGAAATCTGGCTCGGAAAATATATTGTTTATACAAAAACAAAAATCATGACATTTCAGGGAGGCCTGGGTAACTCAGTCCATTATGCGGCCATCTTTGACTCAGGTCATGATTTCACAGTGCGTGGGTTCAATCCCCATGTTGGGCTCTGTGCTGACAGCTCGGAGCCTGGAGCCTGTTTTGTATTCTCCCTCTCTCTCTCTCTCTCTCTCTCTCTGCCCTTCCCCTTCTCTCCCTCAAAAATTAACATTAAAAAAATCATGGCATTTCAGCCTAATAGTGTTCTCTGAGTTTCCTTATTGCAATGTTCTCCTGTAATTTTACTTAGAAGCTCTGATGCCAACATGAAGATACAGATATTTCTTCCTAAATATTCATTCTCTAAACTGTTGTTAGTCCCACATTAAAAATGGCCTTAATGTAACTAGGTTTCAGTGGACTCCATGTTATGTTGAGTAAAGTCTACTTGATTTCTGCAAGATAAGTAACTTTTATCCATTCCAATTCCTAAACTACTCTGTGGAAGAAATATTTGAATTCGTCAATTTTAGAGAGATATTGAATCATCCTTCAAGCAATATATGATGACATTTTGAGCACAAATATCAAGATTATTATTTTTAAAATTAAATATTACCTGAGTGTTTAAAGTGGCTGAGGAGCATATTAATATTAAATATTATTTCTGACATTTTAAAAAGGTCAAATATGCTGCTGTTATACAAAAACTATTAGCAGAAACATCAAATTATTATAATCATTCCAAACACTAATTTGGTTCAAAAGTTAACATTTAGAGAGTTTGGACTCAATATTTCTTCTCAATGAAGGTCAACATAATTTCATTGCTCAAGTTTTAGCCAAAAAAATTCACTCTTCTTGAAAACACTAATTTAATATCAACATCGACTTTCGCTCTAATTCTAAGTCAACATTTTAATTTTTTTCTGGCTGATTACAGTTGCCAGAGGGGGAAAAAACCTGAACTTTTTCAATAGGTTTTTCAACTTCTGGCTAACTCTTCTACAAATCATAATCATTGAGCATCGAATGTAACTAAAAAATCTATGAGGTGGAGAAGGATGTTTGCTTCTTTGTAACTGAAAAGAACAATTTCTGTTCCTCTATTCACCAGCGACTGAATAGAAGACTAGACCTTGAGCAAAAAATTGGATTTTAGCTTCAGAGAATCAGATGCCTAATATTTCAAAATCATCCTAGTTATGGTCCTTAATAGAATAAAATGTCTTTCAGAATTAAAGCGACATTCATTACAAGAAGACTTTGGATGAAATTTCTCCACTCCTCTCTTTTCTATATAAATATTGAGTCAATATTTACCTTACTGGTGACCAATTTTTTCATGCTTTCTCTTTGTAAGTTTTCACTCTCTTATTCACTTTTTTTTTCTTCATAGAGAGTTTTTCACTTGTGGTTCAGCACACCCATAAAAGGACTTCCAGGGGCGCCTGGGTGGCGCAGTCGGTTAAGCGTCGGACTTCAGCCAGGTCACGATCTTGCGGTCCGTGAGTTCGAGCCCCGCGTCAGGCTCTGGGCTGATGGCTCAGAGCCTGGAGCCTACTTCCGATTCTGTGTCTCCCTCTTTCTCTGCCCCTCCCCCGTTCATGCTCTGTCTCTCTCTGTCCCAAAAATAAATAAACGTTGGAAAAAAATTTTAAAAAAAAGGACTTCCTAACTGTACAGTCTTGAATAATCTACATGTGACCAACTGCATTTCAGTTCAGATAAAGCAGATGATGGGGATATTTTTATGATTGGAATCTTTGGCTATATAAGAATATTTAACAGGTTTTTCTTCTTTTATGTGTCTTCTTTTTTGCATTCTCTCTCTCTCTCTCTCTCTCTCTCTCTTTAAAAGATGACAATGCTTTTTAGAGCCTTCCAGAAACTATTGAAGTCTGGTTAATAAAATCACTGAGGATTTTCAATATGATAATTACGTCTATACATCTTTTCTTGAAAACATATAAGTGTCTTTGACTTGCTTTATATTACTTAATACTGACAGCATACTCATATAATAGGAAGTATCCGCATCTCCCATATTTTAATGAAGAAAGCGAGTCTCCAACAGATCACGTATCTTCTTCAAATTCAAAGAGCTAATAAGTGTCTGAACTAGGCCTGGAAGAGGAACCATGAAACACTATCTTTTCAAATCCTCCTTAGAAATGATTATTTGGAAATTTACATGCCATATTCATGCAGTCTGCTTGGATTCAAGTATTGATAAATTCAAGTAGGCTATACAACAAGTACTTGGGATCATTTCACACTGGAGAAAAGGAAATTTAGAAAGCCTGCTGATCTTGAGACCATTCCGCTATTAGACTAAATTAGCCAAAATATGTTATTGTTGTAACCCATGAAAATAAAAAAGGTGAGACGTTCTGATTTCCACATGCCAGTGTAATTATTTGTATGTATTTAAGAAACTCCTACAAATGGAATAGACTGTTTCATCCATTACTCTGATTCACCATATATAGAAAAAATTGTCTTCAAATAGTGACGTATGCGAAATGATGGCAGTGAAAAAAAAAACAACCTGTTTTTGAACAATATGTTTCTTTTTTTCCCGATTGTTTTCTGTTTCTCTAGTTGCCAATAGCCTTGTGAGGTTATACAATCTATTTCCAGAGTTTCTGCAGTCTCATCTAACTTTCCTTTGCCTTTATGATATAATTGCCTCATTTGAGAGCCTCTTTTCTGTCTTTAATATTGCTCAGTCCTGGCCTCTCTAATCGTTATAATACAACACGAGTGAGCCTCAGTAATTTCCATTTCTTCATCTATAAAATCGGGAGAACGATAGTACTTAAAATGTCAAGAATAATGTTTGGTGCTTATTAATAATTTTCAAATAGTTTATATTGTTTTTGTTACTATGTAGATCATAGATTAGTTTTTTTTTTGTTTTTTTTTTTTTTTTACATTTATTTATTTTTGAGAGAGGGAGACACACAGCATGAGAAGCAGGCTCCAGGCTCTGAGCTGTCAGCACAGAGCCTGACCAGGGGCTAGAACTCATGAACCGTGAAATCATGACCTGAGCTGAAGTTGGTCGCTCAACCGACTGAGCCACCCAGGCGTCCCTGTTGTTGTTGTTTCTTCATTTATTTCTTGAGAGAGAGAGAGAGAGAGAAAGAGAGAAAGCATGAGTGGGGGAGGGGCAGAGAACAAGAGGGAAAGAGAACTTCCCAACCCGGCTCTGTGCTGTCAGTGCAGAACCCAAAGTGGTTCTTAATCCCACAAACCTTGAAATAATGACCTGAGCTGAAACAAAGAATTGGATGTTTCACCAACTGAGCCACTCAGGCACCCCAAAATTTATAATTTTGATTTCAAAATCCCTCATATATTTTTGGCTTCTCTTCTTTATTTTATGAACTATTTTTTTTTTAAGAGCTCTTAAGATTTGCTGTAAGATTGCAAGGGTCCCATCTTCCCTATGGTTGAATCAGAAAAGAGGGCAGACAGAGGGAAAGGCAATCAGATTCTTCTGGTCAGGGGTAATGGACTTCATCACCATTGGGGTTTGTGATTATTTAGGGACAGATATTTCCTTAAAATCTCCAAATCAAGATGAGAATCTGTCACCTTTAAAGTTTCAACCCTTTTGAAATGAAACAGGTATTCTCAGATACTCTGTCTGTTGCTCATCCGCATGTATATTTCTCTCCTTTCCCATAACCCATATTGAGCCTAACTGTAAATAAATACCCTTGTTTTTTTCTGAGTGTGCCTGAGGGAGTGGCCTTTACAGCATGAACGTCATATTCAACTTTCCTGCTACATTCAATCCATCTCGGGTTAACCAGAATTTACCTATTTACAGAGAATGGAATGGATATTGGGTATTTGATCAAGGGCAGTCCTCAGGCCTGGCAGTTTCTTCTGTTTGTTGAAATTTAATGTCATTTAACATCTGGGAGCAGAACACAAGCTTTCTTCTAGATTGGGTTTCTCTAATTCATAAAGTATGCCTTTTGAATGAGATGGAGCTGCAAGGCTGATTTTTATTTGTTTTGGCTCAAAATGTTTGAGTTTTATATCACTTGCTTGTCCCAGGGGCTCTGCAGAATGGGTGATTTTTACAGATTTGAAAAATAAATCAATCGATATGAGAATTTGTTGGTTTGTATTTGCTATTAGTATTACAATCTCTTCTCTCCTGGGACATCTTCTACAAACCCAGTTAATAAAAGAGAAGGCCTTGCAGTATTTTAAGTCACGGCTATACTACAGATAAATAAATATACTCAACAACCTTACATCAGTCTTATTTTAATAAAGCATGGGAATGAACAGTGGAGGCTAAAAAGCTCATAGTAAAGCCCATATAGTCTTAACTAGTGTGTGCTTTGTGTGTGTGTATGTGTGTGTGTGACTGTTATTAATATCACTAAGCTTATCATGGTTAAAAGATTTTCTCAATCTGTCACATCTTTGCATTAGTGGAGTATCTGGGAGGATGTATTTGAGGGGATATAAAAGGACAGGAAGAAAGAAAAATGGAGGAAGAGAAGGCATGATATATAGTGTAAAAAAAAGAAACATACATTTCAGGTAAGGAGTAGATTCCTTTATGGAATTTCACTAAGCAACACACAGCATTTCTTTTTTTTTTTTTTACAGCATTTCTTATAATAAAAGTCTAAAGAAAAATTTGACTGAAAAAACTGAGTCCAAGAATAATATATAATGCTGCTTTGTATTAATGCTTAAAATATTTAAATGCAAATAGTCAATTACCTTTCGTAATTAAAATTGACATAATATCTGGTGAAACTAAAAGGTCTTTGATTAACATATAAATAATATTTAAATTTGAACATCCTTAAGATTTTAAGACATTAAGTGAAATAAGGAAGGTAAATACATATAGCACTGGGATTGGCACACAGTAGGTATGCAATAATAGTGAAGTGAATGTTTCAGGAATAAAAATTAAAGACAACATAGGAAAAGGGAAAGAATGTTCAATATGAACCAGGAAAGAAATTTCTTACAGTTCTGTTTTAGCATTTATAACTCATATAACTGAATACAAAGCACACAATTTTCTGGCTCCTAGTTTCTTGATCTAAAAGAAGTCGGGATATTAGTATAAACCTTGGCAACGTTTCAAAGTTACTGTGACAATAAAGCTAACAATTAACTTATTGATAAATGCATACTTTCAACTAATTTGTATCGGACATGTATGAACTTTGTTCTGGTAATGAACTAGCTACTAGGGAAATAATAAAACCT
The DNA here is from genome assembly GCF_016509475.1 of Prionailurus bengalensis. NCBI lineage: Eukaryota > Metazoa > Chordata > Mammalia > Carnivora > Felidae > Prionailurus > Prionailurus bengalensis. The sequence continues at coordinate 182,073,279 of NC_057344.1, read as the reverse complement.
TGCCATCAAAGAGGTGGGTGATATTTACTAAGAGATCAAATAAACAAATGGACAGAGACTAGAATAATTTGTATAAGTGGAACTCTGACCTATAACCTTTGCAGCAAGCAGCTCAGGAAGCCAAACGAAAACTTCTGCAGCAATTGACCCAAGTGGTCGGGACTTGGCCATCAACTGTCAACTTCCCTCATTTTTGCCCTACTTCTAATCGAGGAGCAAACAGGCAAAGCCAAATAATGTTCCTGAAACTAGTCAGGTAGGATGTTCCATGTGCTATCCTGTCTCTAACTTCCTCATGCTAACAACCTCTAATCAGAGCTCAACTGAAATCTTCTCTTTTTCACCATGGAGATGTCACACTTCCCTTTCTGCTTCTGAGACTGCCAAATGGGAGTGACGGAAATTAACTCCCTTGTGAGCTCCGAATACATAGCTGCTGCTTATTCTCATGTGGGCAGTCTTTGTCTATTACCATATTGCATAAAAAAGCACATCTTATTATATCAATAAAGTAGAAGTGCAATGCATTCTGTTAAGGAGGAATTTGTGTATATTAATGGCAAGGGAACCCATACTGGATAGTGACCTTTACTAGAGAACCTTTGCTCCTAGAGGAAGTTTAAGGATAATGTGGACTTCTAGGTTAAAACCAAATGTATAAGGAGCTTACTACTAATTACCCTTATCATTACAATGTGAAAAACAACAGGAAAAATTAAAAATTAATAACTTTTCTTGGACCCATCGGAAAACCGATATTGCAGGAAAACTACCATCTGTAAATCTGGAGAGTCTGATACATGGAAAAAGATTTGGCATCCAAAATTAGCTTACCAGGACCAAAAGCCGCTGGATACCCTAGGTGGTAGGGACACTTAAATGGCCATTTTGGTAAACTGCTGAAGACTGTGCGTGAGCCAACTTGAGAGAGGGAAACTCTTGGGGCCCATAGTCCCCGAGTCTGATCTGGTTGGGATTTGAAGAAGATCCTGTGATCCTAGGAAGGGGAAGGAAAAATGATCATTATAAAACATGCTCAGAGTCTTCATGTTGCCTACTCTCCAATGGTAGGGTTTTACTAAAGAGCGAAAGGAGAAGAGTACTTTTTCCGATATGGTGGAAAGGGCATTTCTCCTCACTTTCTCTTCCTCGTCTTCCTTTCTCACCTAAGAGAAAGAGGAAAAAAAAAAAAAAAAAGAAGCAACATAGTCAACCAAGAATAGGGCTTCTAGGAAGTAGAAATTCTGTAGCAAGGAAACAGTGTAGGGACATTGAGAAAAAGCTACACTACACAGGGAGAGGCAGTAACACTTGTGAAGGTCACCTTCGTAAGACAACGGATCTCTAAAACACTGGGGATCAGAATATCATAGAATCCTTCCTTAATCCACACCTTAACACTACAGCAAAAAGAGCACCAGTGTAATAACTGGATTATAGCAAAAAAGAGATTCAAGACATAGTCTATCTAGATAGCATTGCATAGGGAGGTCCAAAGCCATGAAGGTAGACAAAATTGAGGATGCTAGGGAAACACAGAGCCTGTGTTTCTTGTAGTTAGAACTCTTAAACCTAGCCCAGCACATAGCCAGATCAAAATTGATTCTCATACTAAACACCTCCTTATCTCAGTTCCTATTATCTGATAAGACATATATAGATTTCAACAAATATTTGTAAGGTATCACAAAAGGCTGGGCAAATACAGTCAGAAAAGACAAAGCAGTAGTCAAAACCAGACTCACATATGACGCAGATGATCAGATAGGGATCGTACAATAACTGTTGTACTTAACGACATTAGGGTCTCAAAAGGAAAAAGTAGACACACATACAAAAGCAGAGATATGGAGATTCTAAGAGTCAAAAGGAAATGCCAGAAATCAAAAACCGCAGTAAGAAAAATGAAGGATGCCTTAGTGGGCACAGCAGTAGATGCAGCAGGACCAGGGAAAGCATCAGTTAACTTGACGATAGGTCAATAGTAACATCCAAAACAGAATTTTTTTAAAAAGGAACAGAAGAAAAAAAAAAGGCAAGAAACAGAATAGAACAGAACATGCAACAATTGAGGGATGATGTGAAAATGTGTTACATGCAACTTTGAATTGGTATTGTAAAACGTTAGTAAAGTTATCAAAAAAAAAAAAAAGTCAGAACTTTCCAGGCAGGGAAAAATAGAAAGAACATTCCAGACAGAGTGATCAGCATCCATGCAAAAAAGCATGGAATTAGGCATGGGATTAGGCATAGAAGATGACACACATGTGGAGGAATTTGAAGTTTAATGTGACCACAACACAGGACACTTGGAAAGAGTGGAAAATGACGCTAAGAATCAGGTTGTAAATAGTTCCTACACCATCTTCTTAAGTTTAGACTTAACTCCGGAGGTATTATTAATGGAGATAGTACTGGTCTTAAAGCAGGCGTGCAACATAAATTGAGTTGAATTTTTTGAAATAAATTTTGGAGGCAGCTGAACTGGGGTAGAAAATAGAATAATCTGAGCATAAAGCTTTTTTTTTTTTAATAAAATTCATTTAGTTCCTTAGGGAGGAGGAGGGATCCAGCTGTATGAAGATGTATGGACTGTTTTCTATTTCATTTACGCTCCTCCCACAACCCCACTTTAATTTTTTTTAATGTTTGTTTATTTTTGAGAGAGAAAGAGAGACAGAGCATGAGCAGGGGAGGGACAGAGAGAGAAGGGGACAGAGAATCCAAAGCAGGCTCCGTGCTGCCAGAGGAAAGCCGGATGTGGGTCTGAAACTCACCCACAGTGAGATCATGACCTGAGCCAAAGTCAGACTTTCAACCCAACTGAGGCACTCATGCACCTCAACCCCACTTTATATGCCAAGATCTCCAGAATTGGTGAGGGTGTCCTGGGTGGGTGTCACCCTGTCCATAAACCCCTTCAACAGGAGTGTACAATTTCAAATTCATGTAAGCTTGTGGAATTTTCAGGGAGAAAATAGCTTTTAAGACTCTCCAAAGATTTAGTGATCTACAGGAAAGTTAGTAAAAATCACCATGTAATAGTACTTTCATTACAAAATACAAGAAACCATGAAATCTGTTTACTATTGCTGTTATTCTAGTTTGTAACTGTATGTGAAATTACTGTTTCCTCATGAAAATGCATCCCAATTTCATTGTTGTGATCTCTCCAAACGGAGTTAATTATTCTCTTTGCTGGGTTACCTCTGTTTATAGATTTCTTTCTATTCCACTTTTTACAGTGTACTGAAATAAAAACTATTCTCAATTAGAATAAGAGTAATGTGAGATCAGTTTCAGAACCTATCAAAGCCCATTAAAAAAGTTGACCGTTAAAATGTTGGTTGGAAATTATAATTATGTATTATAAATATTTGTTATAATTATATTGTATATATTAATTATAAATATTTAAATAAAATCCTATCGAAATCCAGTAGGTCTCTTGGATATTTAATTATAGTTTTTGTTTGATTACAAGCTAACTTTTAACCTGATTAAATACACTGGTTTATTAAGAATTGATCAAAGTACCAGGTAGGTGATGATGGGGACATAAATGCCAGAGAAACAGGACTGAAGTAACTATGCAATGCCCTCTATAGGTATTAACATCTAAAATAAAAGTGTAGGAAAGATGTCTGTATATTTGTATGCAGATTTGTGCACGGGTGTGCCCATCATCAAATATTTCTCTGATCTGATACAGAAATCTGTGTAATTTCTGGCATTCCAGCTGTGGCTTCATTATTTTTCTTCCATTCAAAAAAGCATATCAGAATACAAATGAAGAAGTGTGAGGTTGTTATAGGCATAAAGCTATTTCTGTTCTAATTTATATTGTTAACATCAAATTGCTAGAGAAATTTAGACATTTAATTAATAGTAGTAACAAATAAATTACAACATTGTAACACTAATGGTGCCACACAAGTATAAAACACCATTCTTTTTTTTATTATTTATTAATTTTTTTTTAATCTTTATTCACTTTTGAGAGACAGAGAGAGACAGAGCATGAGCAGGGAAGGGGCACAGAGAGAGGGGAGACACAGAATACGAAGCAGGCTCCAGGCTCTGAGCTGTCAGTACAGAGCCAGACGTGGGGCTCAAACCCACGAACCCACGAACCATGAGATCGTGACTTGAGCCTAAGTCGGACGCTCAACCGACTGAGCCACCCAGGCGCCCATAAAACACCCTTCTTGAAAAACTCTATATTAGAGCAATTTCTGTTCAATACTGGAAGAACAATGAGTATTATACACACTAATTGCAATTAGAGAGAAACATCATCTGTAAAAAAGGGTGATTTAACAGATTCTTTCAACGTCATAGAATTTTATTTTTATTTTTTAATATTTCTTTATTTTTGAGAGACAGAAACAGCATGAGCAGGAGAGGTGCAGAGAGGGAAGGAGACACAGAATCCGAAGCAAGCTCCAGGCTCTGAGCTGTCAGCACAGAGCCCGACAAGGGGCTTGAACCCAGGAACTGTGAGCTCATGACCTGAGTCGAAGTGGACACTTAACCCACTGAACCACCCAGGTGTCTCCATAGTGTTGTTTTATTAAATGAAATTAATATATAATGATTTTCAGTGTACCTGGTATGCTATGTGGGATTAGAAAATACTTACCATTATAACTAATTGTTAGTATGAGCAATTACATGTACTTTAAGATGTTAAGATGTCCTTTTACATGCATTATTTCAACTTGGAGAGATAGGTAAGGCTGTTTTTAATTTTTTAAATTCTTGACTTACTTATAAGAAAATGAAATGTTACAAAAATATTTGTTGGAGTTCTTTATCTACTTAGGTTAGAGACAACATAGCATAGTGAATTACAGACTCATTCCAAAGGCGGGCTATATCGGCTTCCCAGCTTTGCCACCCGTTGGAGGTGTGTCCTTTTCTACTTTACTTAAAATCTTAATTTCTTGTGTTCCTTATTAAGTAAGTTCATATTTATCAAGTACTTATGGAAGGAAGTCATTTTTATGTTTGTTAAATAAATAAAAAACAAATTGATAATTTTGGACATAAGTTCATATTTATCAAGTACTTATGAAAGGAAGTCATTTTTATGTTCGTTAAATAAATAAATGAAAAACAAATCAGTAATTTTGGACACTTGTTGAGAACCCACGTTTATTTCTTGCCTGAACTTGTTACTGAATCTGTTTCCTTCAAGATGCCATAAGTTATACATTTTAATAGCTAATAATTTGTTTTGTTTTGTTTCAACTGAAACTACAGAGAACCCTTTTAGTCTAAGTCTCTGAGGTATAGCTCTAAAGAACAGTAGTACACATCGGGAGAGCTTTAAGCTTGCATGAGAACCAATATGGAAGTCATGCACATCTAAAGGACCATGTTCCCAGGCAACTTCTCTGGGTCCTGAGCTTCCCAGAGAACACGGTGGTCTGTATGACACTGTCTCTTTCCAAGAAGCACACAATCACTCCCTACCCAATGGAGAATTGACCGGATTCTACAGGAAAATTTTCTCATACCCTGGGATCCTTCTTTGCACAATGTCATTAAAATCCTCTTCTCGGGGTGCCTGGGTGGCATAGTCGGTGAGCATCCCACTCTTGATTTTAGCACAGGTCATGATCCCAGGATCTTAGGATTGAACCATGTTCTTTCTTTCTCTCTCTCTCTCTCTCTCTCTCCCTCCCTCTGCCCCTGTCCCCTGCTCACACACTGTTTCTCTAAATCAAAAAATAAAATAATAAAATTAAATTAAAATTAAATAAATTAAAATTAAATAAAATATAATATAAAAAATAAAATATAAAAATACAATACAATACAATACAATATAATACAATAAAATACAATCCTCATCTTATTGAGAGTCACTGTGGATCTTAGAAACATTATTCAAAATCACCATTCCTTTAATTTTGCCTGGATCTTACTTGTATCTCCAAAGTGTTGAAAATGTTCAATCTGCTTTTATTTTATTTTATTTTTAAAGTTTTCCTTTATTATTTTTTGAGAGAGACAGAGAGAGAAAGAGAAAGAGAGAGAGCACAAGCTGGGGAAGGGCAAAGAGAGAGGGAGAACGAGAATCCCAAGCAGAAGCAGGCTCCATGCTGTCAGCATAAAGCCTGATGTGGGGCTTTATCTCACAAACTGTGAGATCATTACCCGATCAGTAATTAGTGGCTTAATTGGTTAAGACCCTCTAGGTCAGCTTTTAAATAGAACTCATAATCATTTTTCTCAATATTATTTATTGTTCCTATTAAGAGAGATTAGTGCTGTAGTCATTAATAGGCAACTTTAGTCAAAACGTTTTCTGACAAACTTGGACATTTCAGGATAACGTTGGGGCCAGGAAAGGACATTGTGAACATCTTTTTTGATGATAAGGTAAAAGGAAAGGTAATGGAACAAGAATCAGAGTTCTGAGAACAGAAGCTCTGTGGGTCATGGATTTTGATTATTCTACTCAGTTGCAGCAACATCAATTACTTTGACTAAGTTTGGGATGACTCAAAATTGTTATATTATTTTTTGTGGTGTGTTCCAAACACTGGGATTTAATTATCCCAAAGAATGTCTTGTAACTTATAAATATTTATATTACCATAATAACTAAAAGAGAATGTGTTACTCATTAAGGTTTACTTTTAACGGGTAAACATACAAGAGGAATATATAGTCTTTAATTTAAAATGTGATATAACATACTATTCCTAAGCTTCTAAACCCAATAAAAATTTTAAAAAATATTCTCTAAAAATTTAAGATTGAAGAATCTTCTTTAAAAATTACCTTTTCAGGGCACCTGGGTGGCTCGGTTGGTTAAGTGTCCAACTCTTGACTTCAGCTCACATCATGATCTCATGGTTTATGGGATCGAGCTCCGCATGGGGATCTGTGCTGACATTGCAAAGCCTGCTTGAGAGTCTCTCCCCCCCCTCCCTGTCCCTCCCCCACTCATGTTCTCACTAAATAAATAAATTAATTAATAAATAAATAAACAAACATTAAAATAAATGAAACTTATCTTCTCTACATAGGTAAGGAATAATTCTTGTTATGATGGTTCTATGAACTAAAGTCAGTCTATTTCTTCCCTGTAGGATTTGTAAAAACACACTCCAAAGACTCTGCACATGTTATAAAATAGTTACTTTACTATAGAAGAAAGAATTACTTTACTTTGCAATTTTTTTTTCAACGTTTATTTATTTTTGGGACAGAGAGAGACAGAGCATGAACGGGGGAGGGGCAGAGAGAGAAGGAGACACAGAATCGGAAACAGGCTCCAGGCTCTGAGCCATCAGCCCAGAGCCTGACGCGGGGCTCGAACTCACAGACCGCGAGATCGTGACCTGGCTGAAGTCGGACGCTTAACCGACTGCGCCACCCAGGCGCCCCTACTTTGCAATTTTTTAAGCGCAATAAAGTTATTCAGAACCATTAAGTAAAGCCAGAAAGCCACATTAAATGTACTATTAGGGCTATAAAAGAAGTGTGCTAATGTTGATATCTGCCCTTCACCAGAGGCAAACTGCATGCTTTTGAAAATACAGTGACAATTTGTATTGGGATTTGTGAGGCTAAATCCCGTTTCCTGGAGAAGATCCAGATTAGATCACTTCATTCTTTTTCCTTATGTCTCCATAATAATTTTATTTGAATAGTATGATACCTCATCTACTTGTCCATTTCTTTTTCTAATTTTTATCCATCTAGCTATTGAATTTAAGAAGACTCTGCTAACCTAATTCATCTTGGTTTTCTTCCGTGTAGCCAGGGATTCAACTAGTCAAATGGGGGTGATTGGAGAGCAACAGACGTATTCTTGATGACCATGGCAATAACGAAACCTGCTGTCCGAGAGACATTTTATCCAGCATGGACTGTTTAACCAGAGTGCACACAAGGAGACATTTTATTAAGTAGGAACTGAGATTACAATTCAGGATAAACAATTCAAACTTTATAATTGGTTGTCTGTCACGTCATGTGTTACACTAGAACCACAAATAAGCCTGTAATTTACTTTCGTTATTTGCAAAATGATAGCAAGGAGCCACGCTAGCAGTGAATTCCCCGGTCATTATCGCAGTTCAGGTAAGAAATGATAACCTTTTCTTCTGACTTCTGCTTTACAACTTCACCAGAGGCGTGCTGGACCCATCTGGACCCGCATCACCTACAGTGTCTTATTGTTGCCCAATAGAATAGGAAGTAACAACTGAGCAATCCATGAGCTAATTAGAGTTCTGAGGAGCTCAGCTAATAATGATCATCCCCTTTGTCACGTGGAATCCCTCTTGCCTCTGAGCCCAAGGGTTGAAGGTTCAACATGTTACAACTTTACCTTGATGAAAAGTTTATTTACTTTTGCAGTAACAGAACTTAAGCGGTTCTGGAAAATGCATCTTGCTTTGCATAGAAATGTTTGTAAGGTTTCAAATAAAAACAGAAAATAAATGAAAGCATACTAATGCCAGTGTTCCCTCTTTTGCTAAATTTATGCATATGTTAAAAAGGGCTCCGTAGGAGACTTAACCATCCCTGTTAGAACCAGAAACCTGAACACGTTGGGCACTTAAGTCTTACTACCAATTCATTTAACATTTGTTCTATTTTCTTACAGATAATTTGTAAGTTATCACTAACACTTTGGTAAACTCATTGTAACAAGCACTCAAATTCAGACACCTAAATGAAGAGAGAGACACCAGGGGTCAGTGAAAGGAGAAAGGTGAATCAGTCCCCAATTCCTATGAGTTTCAGCACTTTCTTTTGATTATCTGTTTCCTCCTGTGGGTATTATTGCCATTGAGGATGGTGGACATACCCACCTGGGTAAAAGAAATAGCTGCAGAACTTTCCCAATCTGAAATGTAACTTATCTGTATTTATTTCTCCAAGTTGCGGTGGAATATTAATGCCATTGGTGACACAAGGACCTACGCTGATAAATTTGCCTGAAATTTCTGCCTTTGCTTATTTCCATTCACCATTTCCCATTTCTCTTTTACTTTCCCATCAATTTGCAATTCGATTTCAAGAAAATCTTCCCAGATTGCTCCTCTTTTATTCATCCAGCTTGAAAATGAGAAAAGTAAAAAATAGCATGATCAATGCATATCTATCTTCATGACCTAGCTTTAAATTTTAATTTTAATATTTCATGTATGATTTCAGTTTAAAATAATCCTCCCTCTCTCTTTCTGTGTGTATGTGTGTGTGTGTGATTGTTACACAATCAGTACAGTCCTCAGGTAAAGAATTTGGTCCTTGATTCGTGTATATCTTGGTGCAATCCTGGATTCCTGTCTTCGACTTTGAAAGCCTCGGTTTCCTTTGAAACAATAATTTAAATAGTACCTGCCTCACCAGGATGCTCTGATGATTAAATAAAATAACGCATGTTCAGAAAAGCAAGATTTCGTTTTAGGGTAAGTATTTTCTTTCTTTCTTTCTTTCTTTCTTTCTTTCTTTCTTTCTTTCTTTCTTTCTTTCTTTCTTTCTTTTTTAATGTTTATTTTTTGAGAGAGAGAAAGAGTACGAGGAAGGGAGGGGCAGAGATAGAGGGAGACACAGAATCCAAAGCATGCTCCAGGCTCTGAGCTGTCAGCACAGAGCCCCACACAGGACTCAACTCCACAAACCACAGGGCCATGACCTGAGCAGAAGTCAGACTTTTAACAGACTGAGACATCCAGGTGCTCCTAGGGTAAGTATTATAGAAGATTATGGACATAGTTTATAGTTACTATTGATAGCAATTACATGTCGGTATTGAGTTCCTTCATGAAGATCATAAATACCTCACTTATTATGCTTTTTATAACAATTTCAATATGAAATTAAATTTTAAAAATCATTGCTTATTTTATGACTTTATTTTAAAACATATAAAAATATGGAATCGCTATTAGTAAAATAAGTGTCAAATGACTGAAAAAGAAATATTTGACTCTTGTCTTTCAACAAGTTATAATTTAGTGATGAATGGATTTTATGCATGAATACACATACACACACACACACACAACCAAATAACATTAGAAACACAAGCAAGTTAATAGCAGTAATCATTTTTGAAAACAATAAAAGGCACTGAGTAACAAGGAAATAATTAATGGAGGGATTCTTGAGGTGAATTTCAATACTTCTGTCAACTAGACACTTTATGCTCACTCTGAGGTTCTAGTTATAGAAAGAGAAACACTTAGAAACTGACATAAAACACACTTTCAACAGAGAGTTGGTGAAATTTGTTCAATCAGTGTCCCTTATTATTGGGCACAGGATTAAAGATTTTCACTTGAAAATCTACATTAGTTTGTTGGAGGGTTACATGACACATTCTTCTATTGTTTTGGTCCATCTTATTGAAAGGTTACAGAGGGCAGTGTAGAAAGCACTTTGCAGCTCACACTTGAACTTGAAAGTAAGCCAGCTGAATCTACCGTCTTGGTCCACTCCCTTAAACTCATTCAGGGTGAAAGTTATTGAGATTATATGAAGTTCATTTTCTGACAAAGGTTCTGAAATAGAGTATGCATTATGCATCACAATGAATCCAACTTAGCAGTACTTAATCATTTACCTTTTATTTGGCTGTGGGTCTTGAACATGACAACTAATATCTTGAATAGTGCCACTGAAGGAACAACATGAATATGGATTAAGTTCCCATTTTATTACAAACTCTTTCATAGATAACAAAGAGTAAAACAATAAATAATCTATCTGGCCTTCTTAGAAGGTAAGAGTTTACCACACATCCTTAAATTTAATCAGTTCCATGGTCAGTGAAATATGAATAGACATGGTCATTGTAGATATTTACCATGCTTCAAAACTAAGTGATCCCAAAAGCAGACTTTTTATGATACAATATTGATTTTTAGTTACAAACAATGGGCTAACAATGAAAAGCAGTGGAGCTCATTTACTGTTAGCATCTAAAATACCAACCAGGTGTCAGAAATGACTCATTGACATGAAATTGTTTAGGGTTCAGATGAAAGAATTGTAGCAACTTCCACTTTGAAATGATCTTGAAAATTTTGAGAACACCGCCTACTCCTGGTAGTAGTACAGAATAGTGGACAAAAGCTGGCTTTGCAGCCAAATCTGACTAGGGTGAAATGTCTGCTCAAACCCTTACTCTTTGACCTTAAGAAAGCACCTAATTTTTCACTTTTACATTTGTGAAATGGAGGAAGTACCTTCCTTATAAATGCATTTTTATTGCTTGATTTAAAAGATGCAAAGAGTAAACAACATTGACTCACATATACTGATCACACAATAAAATTTGGATAGTATGAAAATTATGAAGAGTGTCTCCATTATAGTCAGGGAAGGCCATTTTTGTGTGTGTGTAAAGGACCAGATTTCCAACATTACAAGCTTTGCAGGCCATGTAATTTCCCTTCCAAATGCTCAAATCTGCCATTGCAGCATGAAAACAGCCATAGAAAATGTTTAAGTGAAAGATAAGTGTTTTATAGTATAAAGTATAAAGTTTTATACTATAAAACTTTACTTATGAACACTGAAATTTGAATTTTATATAATTTCATGTGTCACAAAACATTATTATTCTACTGACACATTTCAACCATTTAAAAATGTAAAAATCAGTCCTAGGTTGTGACCTATACAAAAGTAGACAGCAGGTTGGATTTTATCCATGAACTACAGTTCTCTGACTCTCCTCAGGTTATTTCAGATGGGTCTTTTGGGCAACTTCAGGTTGTTGGCCTTATCTATAAAATGAAGACTGTAGGGAGGGTCTCCTTACCTGATGCAATGCTGTTGCAATATGGCAATGGGAAAACATGCAAAAAATAGCAAATAATTGGGGCACCTGGCTGGCTCTGTTGGTAGAGTGTGCAATTTTTGATGTCGGTGTCGTGAATTCTAGCCTCACCTCAGAGGCAAAGAGTACTTAAAAATAAAAAAAAGAAGAAGAAGATGAAGATGAAGACAAAGAAGAAGAAGAAGAAGAAGAAGAAGAAGAAGAAGAAGAAGAAAGTAGAATCATAAACAAAAAGGAAAAAGGAAAAAAATAAAATGGTGAATAATTGGTCAATCACAAGCAAATAACGATGTTATTGTAAAATTGCAAGTTCAACCAGAAAGTCATACATTAAAATATATCTTTATTCCTTCTGATTTTAAACAATTTTCACACTTATAATTAGTAGAAGAGTACCTTTATCTTTGGACTGTAAACTCCTAAAGGTAAAAACTGCCTATTCTATTTATCCTCAACTCTGTCCATGAGAGTGTGTACTGCATGATAAGATGTCAATGATATTAATTGAATAAATAAATGCATAGAAGTAAAACAACGTATATTCCATTATCTAATCCTATCTCTTCCATGTTATAAGAATTTAAACTTAAATATACTGAAATAAGTGGAAGACGATTTGGGTTACAAGCTAGTGGATTATTACTGAATGATCACTATTGTTCTTTTCTAGAGATGTGTTGATGCATCTGTCGGCCATGACCTTGAGTATGTGACTCTACCATAAATTGTCTAGAAGCCCACAAACTAGTTTCATCACTTTCCTACTTTGCATTTTGAGACACTTCCAATTATTATGGTTATTTTAATTTTTCATCCAAATTGATTGTTGAATATTGGAAAGTAATTGACTTTTTAAACTCTACTTTGTAACTAAAAATAATTACATTAACACATCTATAAAATCTGACAGGCTATAAACAAATTTAATAGACAATATACAGTTTTTTGAAAATATTTTATGGAGAAAATTAACAGTCTGTATTGCTACCATTTAAAAAGTTTTTCTCCTCTTTTCCCTCTCTCTTCCATTTTCCAGTTCTCTAACTGATATCTTACTTATTTGTTCTACATGTTTTTCCAGCAACTGTTTTTCTAAAGATTAAGTTTATATATTTTCTTCTTCCAACATTTTTCAATTTCTCTCTTCTAATAGATCTTCTTTATTGGCTACCTCTCTGAGATACTTTTGATGGATTCTTATTCTTATTAAGCCACTCATGTTTCTGAAATCTCAGGTAACAGCCACAGGAATGGCCTCCTTCAAAAAATGGAAGATGAGATTCCAAACTTTTTCTTAAATGCAACAAAGAAAGAAAAGTTTCTTTTTATTTGTAGCCCTTAGAATCATCTGGCATTTCCCCCATAGAATTACAACAGGAAAGTGATTTGGTGTTTCCACCAGTATAGCCCCCAAAGCTCCTTGTAGGTACAGTAAAGAGCTTTGAGGGTGTGAGATCATTTCCCACATCGTTTTAACTTCCCTACTTTTCCCCACTAGATTCATCATTCTTATCTAAGAAGGAGGAAAGATTCTTATTTTCCATGCTTTTACTCTACCACAGTGTCCTCAAGGGAGTAATTTGTGGGATTATGGGCTCTGGAGTGCCTTTAAATTTTCTAGTAAGTGGAATCAGCACCCCCACTGGAAGTCATACCATATTTTGCTACGCCAGAGGTTAGGCAGTTGGCATTTTGCCACTTGCTTAACATGCTAAGAGTACAAAGTAATTTATTTTATGTCATTTGTTATTTTTAAGTAATACACTTCCATCATTTTGCCTTCAGTTGAAAGACACTATTATATTTAAACATTAGATTCTGTACATTTGAACTTTATGAACATTAGACTACATTTCTGTTCAATGTAGATACTAATTTCTAGACTTTGTGGTTTATTAACAGTATTATTCCCATTAGCATTGTATCACTGCAAAGACACTCTAAAATATACACTTAATGTATATGCTCTCCAATGTTCAGATCAGTGTCACAGGTCAAGTGTTGCACTAGGATGAAGCTATGATTACACTGTATCAATGTAAAAGGCTGAATTTGACATGACCAATAAAAGCTCCTATAATGTAATTACAAGGAGCAAAAGAAATGTGGTTACTTTTTATTTAGCATAGTAAATGGGGAGAAAATTACTTCTTTTTATTTCAAAGGGTCCATATTCAGTGCAAACCTTTAAATTATATACTTCAGTTTTTACATTTACGGTATTTCCAATTTCAAAGAAATGATTCCATGAATCATTTGAAAGTATACTAACGTTTCAACTGTATGTCTTGTTAAAATTAAATGTATTTATCTCACACTTGTTTTTCGGAAACTTATATTTTCAGCGGAACAGATTTATTTGAATATTTTGCCATTCAAGGCCAGTTGCCTGTCTTCAGAATCTTTACATAGGGCGTCATAGAATATTTCTATCCTCTGATGGCTGCTTTAGTCGTATCTTCTTGACTGGTATCCTTCCTTAGTTCTAATTGTTGTCTGTCTTTCTCTTTCTCTCTCTGACACACACACACACACACACACACACACACACAGAGTTTACTGCTGTCACCAGTTCTCTGTCATTCCTTTCTAGCTTGCATATTTTATCATTTATTTGATATTAGAAAGGTCCATTGTTGAAAAGCAATAGTAGAAAAGAAAAAGTAATGTTTTTATTGCGTATTAATTCGATTTCCTCGGTCATCTTTGATGTAAAACATTGTGCATAATTATGGTAGACCTAGAATTATATGACCATAATTGTGGCTGTGCATGGCGAAAGCAGAGGTGATCACCAGGATGAAATAAGGCTAATCTAGTGTAAAACCAAGGTTAAAGGGATATTTTAACATAATAAAGTGAAAAGCAGAACCCATGTTTTAAGTTTGTCAAACAAGAGGCAAAAAAGAAAGAAGTCACTATATTTCTTCTTAATCAGAACTGAGCAAATCTATGTAATAAGTTGTGAAGTGTAGTTTTTGATTCATTGTAAGCATTCTATGAGATACATAATATTTAGTTACACCATCAATATGTCAACTCTCTGAAAAACTCTAAATTTCTTCCATTGGTAACACACTTAGTTGCTGTAAATTACCTCGTTTTTAAAAAATCAATTGCTCTTATTTTGCAGAAAAGTTTGAAAAGTTTCTTGATCTTTCATGCTGAAACCAACCCAGAACAGCACACAGATGTTTCCATTTAAATGTCTAGCTTGTGTTTAGCTCACCTGTAGAGATGTGTAGCTACAATTTTAAAAGTTAAAATGGACAAATGATTTTTTTCATTGCTTATAAGTTATTTTAAGTTATTTATACAAAGGTGATATTTCACCTCATATCACTACGAAAAATTAGTTATGGGGAAGATTGAGAGTTTGATTATAGTCTGAAGTTAATAATGGACAAATGTAAAGACTGAGAACAGGTGACAGAGTTTCTTGGCCCTGGGTAGAAGATTATGACATAAATTCAAGAAAAAAAGAAGGGATCTAGGAAGTAAAAGTGTGTAATTCAGTGTCAAGTATTTAGGTTAAGAAGGATAAAATATGAAAATGAGCATCACCTTTGGCAACATGTTCTGCACATATTATGCAGAAGATTTTGAGTTCTAACAAAAGTTATTTGAGACCTTAACCAAGTTTAGAAGTAAATGGAAAATGCTTCTATAATTTGGGGTGCGTGGAAAATGAAAAGTTTACAAGAGAAACATAATAAGTGGCAGAAAAAAATTTTCATAAGTATCCATCACCCCCTTCTTTCATTTAGTTTCAGATTCCCCCTGAGGTTTAGCTAGCCATATGGCTACTCAGCTAGAAAAACATATTCCATATTCTTTTGCAACATGAAAAAGCCGTATTTTGACTTAAGCAACGTGAGCAGAAATGAAACATGCCGTTTGCAGATTGCCCTCTACTTCGAATTCTCTTTTTCCTGAGATTTGGAGCAGCTGCTTTGGACCCAGAAATGTAAATCCCTTGCTATGGAGTCTCAGCAGTCTACTACCTCTGTTCCACTTAGTTCTGCACTGTTCCTTACCAGAGAAATGCACTTCACGTTCATGTAAGCTGCTGCAGGTTGACCTCTCTTTGTGGCAATAAACAAGAACAATTCACTTAACTAATGCACTTAACAAGGAATGAGCTCATTCATTATCCTTTAAGACTGAAGAGTAAAGCTTGTTCAGTGAAAAGTCAAAGGGTATGTTTTATTCACAACAGAGTTGCAAGCCCATGGAGTTCAGTAGGAAAGAATGGTGGACACGATACTTTAAAGGAATAGTACAAATATGTAAGAAAGAACATAACAGGTGACACAGCTTCTTGGATTTTAGGGGACAGGCGGGAGAGAAGCTTGCAGAATGGACACATGGTGGGTTTATATGCCACCATTTTGGCAGAAACATTAAGTTTCATCTTTGTATTTGCACAGAGGGGTCCTAGTACTATTTCTGGTCTTAAAATAGTTCATACAATCAGCAACCAATGCCATTTATCAGAACTCTGACCATTGCCAAATATAAACTGAGGTACAAAAGGTGGTGATATGAGGTTCAAATGAGGATATGAGGAGTCAACGCTTGACAGGATTAACTATATTTTGATATCTGTGTTAATTTTCTTCTACTCAGTTTGGATTTTCAGGTCAAAGTGTTAGAATCCTTTTATTGTAGCTTACAAAAAGAAGTGAACAGGCATGAAAGCGTAAGTAAACATGTATTAATGCCCAGAGGTCTTGCAAATAAATAGTGCACAGACACTGGCCATACAAGTGGTGATAGCTAAGAGAATGCAGAGAGAAGAAAATGATGTGAACTAAAGCTCAACAGTGGAACAAGGGATAGATAGGAATACTCTGTACATCAGATGGGCAAATATATGGAAACCAAAACAGAGAGAGTATTAAGAGTGAATTATAGAATATTAGAAAACCTGTAGACTAAATCTTCTTTTAGATAAAATCGAGAACAAAAGATGATAACTTACATGATTAAAATTACATAATATGCAATATTAGACTCTGGTTACTTGATTTCTCAATCCATTATTTCTGAAGACATGAGCACAGGTTTGCATGAATGTGCATGTCAGGGGCAAAGACAGGCATGCACACTTTTGTACATTGTAATGTCAAGGACTTGTTGGGATAAGAGGTTTTTTTTTTAGGCAAATAGATGATATCTTATGATTTTTCAATAGCAGCAGCAGGATTTATATTAATACAGCCAGCAGCTAGTCAGTGATTTTGCCTTCCAACACAGAATATTGCATCACTGTCAATGTGTTAATTTTCTTAAGGGTAGCCATCCATACAGGCACAAAAGTACAATACTGGAGAAGGTCCCAGAGTATGACCTTGCTTTTTCTTTTTTCCATTTCCTTTTCTTTTCCTTCCCTCCCTTTTTCTCTTTCTTTCTTTCTTTCTTTCTTTCTTTCTTTCTTTCTTTCCCACTCTCTTCCTTTCTTTTGCCCTTCCTTCTTTCCTTCCTTCCTTCTTTTCATTTCTTCTTTCTTTTTTTTTCTTTCTAAATAGCAGATGGGAACTAAAAGAACAGCAGGGTAATAAAAAATGAAGCACTTTGTCTTATAATGAACACTTTTCTATAGTTTCCAGCGAACACATGCAGAGACATCGTGACTACGAGAGGTCCGCCAAGACCCAAAGGGAAGAAAAGGGGTGCTGCATTGAAATTTTGTCCAAGGAAACACTGGTTTGCCTGAAAGACAACATTAAAACACTGCTCTATGCCATTCAAAATCAAATATTTGCAACTATTATTGACTCCAGGTTGGCTTACCTCTGCTCAGCTTAACCAGTTTCCTAATAGACACAATAAAATGGTTTGGGAAGGACTTCAGCAAAAAAAAAAAAAAAAAAAAAAAATCAAGATAGGTTCCATACCACCATACCACCAATGGACTATCTTTCTGGAAGAGTAGACAAATCAGATGGAAACTCACCAAATAACCCCACGCACTTGAATATATCACACTTACGTAAAATATTTTATGGTCCTCACTTCTTAGAGTTGTCTTTTTGAAAAGACGAGAACCAGATTATTTTATTTGACCAATATTTCTCAATAAATGTGAGGTTCACAGTGATTGCTGTAATAGCAACAATTCATTTAAAATAACCCCCAGATGTGGAAAACCAGTGTAAGTTGATAATATGTGGAGCATTAATACTTATTCGAAGCAACGCAACATAATTCTGTTCCACTTTGCACACTTTCGTGTGCTCTATTGTATCCCTGTGTCTACTTTTAAATCAGATATATGAGGAATTCCTTTGTTTGATGAACTATCACATAGCAGACATATCTTCCAAACAAGGATTGTGCACTTCAGCAGCTCTGCAGGAAACAGGTTTCTCAATAAATACCATTTCTTAATAGTCTAGCTCATTAATGATTTTCATTACTTTCTGAAAGTGTGCCAAGTATCTCATGGAACTGGATCAAATTTCAAGAACAAAATGCACAAATACATGGATACTCTGATATCTTATAAAAGGCAAGCTTGCCCCAATTCTTTTTTTTTTTTTTAACCCGTCCACAGAGACACGTTAGAATAGACAACTATAATGTCCCCTGCAGGTGAAATGCAGTTCTTAGGTCCAGAACAAAAGGTTGCCCAAAAGCCAAAAACAAACCAACAAAGTAGAATTACAGGCTCTCAGCTGAACCCTTTGTGTATGCAGGAAAGAAGAAAGGGATTCTGGTAAGATTTTTACTCCCTCTGGAGAGAATGTGGTTATTGGGTAATAGGCATCCTTCAGCTGGCATCAGCGCGACTATAACTCTACAATGTACAAAATCAACACACTTCATTACTTGCCATGGAACTTGAAGCTTAGAAATCTTCATGGAGAAAAAGTCCAACTATATGCACCTAGTGTTACTCTATGCTTGTTCTCTGTGACATTTTCCTCCTTATTTTGTAAGCACTTTAATCACTACAATTGTATCAATTATTGAATTTATCTTTCCAGGAATGCTACAGGTTTGTAATAAATATTGAATAACCATAATCAGAAGTGTACAGAAGTATTACTTTAATTTGAAAGCCAGAAATGTTAAAAACAAGCCATAGTTTTATTACAACACAATGTAAATCAATAAAATACATTTAAATTATGTTTTGCAGCAGAGTTAGCCTGTTGCTTTGTTTTTTTTTTGTTCTTAGATATTGCCCTCACATTAGATTAAAGAAAATATTTTCAAAATAAAAAAAAACTCTTCATATTTTTGTTCAAAGTCATATTTATTTTATGAAATAACATAAATGATGCCTAACAGAATGATTGTTAGATCTATTTATAGTATTCAATTTTGCAGGATGATTGTGAATCTAATCTAGATAGAGGGAAATTCATTTTTAAAATATGCTACCTAAAGCTCATCTGGTTAATTTCACCTTCAGAATAAAGACAAACAAACATGATAGTGATAATGAAAATAGAGTCTATCAGCCATGATCAAATTATTATGATTCAAATGAAATATTGGGATATTATGTAAATGAAGATCTTCACAGGTTTGTGTGCTAATTATATAAGACATATTTTGATCACAAAGGTTAAAATTTTAGCAACATAAACTACTGGATACACATGTCTCTAATAAATAATAGAGATGAGAAACTCACAATTAATTGGAATATAAGACATAATTATGGAAAATAAGGATACTGGTAATGATGATGATGATGATGATGATGATGATGAATAGGTCTTGTAAAATAAATGGCATTAAATTATTTATACTTTTTTCAAATGTTTATTATTTCAAGAGAGACAGCGAGACAGAGAGAACAAACAGGGGAGGGGCAGAGAGAGAAGGAGAGAGAATCTCAATTAGATCCTGCTCAGGCAGGGCAGAGTCTGATGCAGTGCTTGAACTCATGAACTGTGAGATCATGACCTGAGCTGAAATCGAGAGTAGGAGGCTTAACCGAATGAGCCACCCAGGAGCCCCTGGAATTATTATTATTGAATACTACAAAGAACTTAGAGCCTTTTGTATTTGTAGGTAGGAAAGGCTTAACGGAGATGGCTGATTTTTAAGCCGGTTTTTAAATAAAGAGTTACATTTTAATAAACAGAAAGTTCAGGTGTTCCAAATGGCATGTACAATCTGAAAGTTACATGGAGGAATATGAAGGAAAAAAATAGTGCAATTTGACTGGAATATCCCATTAATAATGTTGTTTTAATTGTAGACAAATTCTCTTTACTGTAGTTGACTAATGAAATCACTGAGTTTTGATAGAAGCTTGAGCCACTATATAAAAATTTCCTTTTTTTCCCCAACTGTTTTACTCATTTTGAGTAAAGGAGTTTCTATTCACCTTATCATACAAAAATTATATATATTCACTTATATATGTTTATATATTTGATTGAAGTTTTTTAAACTAATTTAAGAGATTTTATAAAGGGCTTTTGTAAAAAATGAGAGTTCTGTGTAAGGATGCATAAGGATTTATATTTTTCCATTCAATGCAATAAGTATTTATTTGAGTGTAATAGAACATTTCAATACCGTGATTTGTTATATCTCACACTTTAGCTATTTCTTAAGTATTCTTTTTTTTTATTTTTTTTTCAATGTTTATTTTATTTTTGGGACAGAGAGAGACAGAGCACGAATGGGTGAGGGGCAGAGAGAGAGGGAGACACAGAATCGGAAACAGGCTCCAGGCTCTGAGCCATCAGCCCAGAGCCTGACGCGGGGCTCGAACTCAAGGACCGCGAGATCGTGACCTGGCTGAAGTCGGACGCTTAACCGACTGCACCACCCAGGCGCCCCTATTTCTTAAGTATTCTTAACAGTTTGTGACTAAACTAGAAACTTTCAGAAAAAGGGCCAAGTCTAATATGCCCATCACCACAAAGGCAATGCCTATCACATTGTCTACTCAAAAGGAAGGGTCAGCACTGAATGAAGAAAGAATTAATTTGATGGACTCTATTGCATTTTGAAGATTAATATTTTCTAACTAGTAGGGTCTAGATGTTTTTGATCATATACTCTTTAAAATACTGCCCAAGCTATGTAACATGAGGGAATACATTTTAGTAGCATGTAATAATTATATAGAATATAGCATCTGTTGTATTACAAATGTGAATATTTTAAAACAAAATCATTACACTCCCTTCAAAATATATACCCCATGTCATAGAAATACCAGAGTGATTTTAAAACTGTGATCATATAGTCAGTAATTATATATCATTGGTTTCTTTCTTTAACACAAATATATTTATTCTTTGAAAAAGTACTTATCAGGCATTTGATACGCATCAGTCATTGCTCTAGTCACTTGGCTTATGTGATGGAGATTCCTGCCTACATATTCGATTTTTGTACAGTGCAATCTATTGGCTTCTAGATATCCTAGTTAAGAGGTCCAGGCAACCACACTTCTGTTTATCCTTAGGACAAATGTTGCTCTTTTGAATCTAAATCTTACAGCATTTTTTAAGTTAGTCTAACTTTTTAAAGACAAATTCAAATATATCAGTATTTTCATCTAATTAGTTTACAATTTAGAGAGTCTTTTCAATTTTGGAATTTAACTCAGCGAGAATTATATATCTGACTATTCTGATATTGTTTTTTTTTTCTTTTTCATTTTTCTCTTTATTCAAGTTGAGTCTTCCCAGGTTGACTTTCAAATCACTAATGGGCGTTGGTATGCTCTGGACACATAGGAAAGTAGCTTTCTCACAGTAAAGCTTGTCTTTGTTAGTAGCATCTTGGAGCTAGAACTACTTATCTGGACTTTCTGTGATTTAGATCACTCACATCTCTTGGAGGTTAACAATGGAATATTCTCAGTATTGTAGAAACTTGGCATCCCTTTCTGAGTTTTCATGTGCATTTTGATGTCAATTTGGGTACAATCAAGATATTCCTGATGCTTCACTGCACATTTTCTTCAACTCACTACATAGCTTTTGGCCACTTACTCTACCTCAGCTGGTACATTTGTGACCACAATGTATGGGCTGTGACATTACTTGAGAAAGGCATGAACTAATGGTGCTTAATTCCATTCTGTGTACATCTCACTCACTCCTGATGCTACTAAACAGTGCTTTACCGTGGGACCTGCTTAGGAACAATCTCCAGGATATACTGGGGATTAAAAGCCAATGGGAAGGAGTTTTAGTCACTAGTTAATGGGATATGGGGGATAGATTCTTCCTTTTCCTTCCCCTAATGAACTACCTAGGATATGATATATCATACAACCTTTTATAAGAAAGGTCTGTAAGCTTGAATGATCGATCATTTTTTTTTTATTTTTTTTCAACGTTTTTTATTTTTATTTTTGGGACAGAGAGAGACAGAGCACGAATGGGGGAGAGGCAGAGAGAGAGGGAGACACAGAATCGGAAACAGGCTCCAGGCTCTGAGCCATCAGCCCAGAGCCTGACGCGGGGCTCGAACTCACGGACCGCGAGATCGTGACCTGGCTGAAGTCGGACGCTTAACCGACTGCGCCACCCAGGTGCCCCATGAATGATCGATCTTTAACGCCTCACACCAAGATGTTGTCAGCTCTGCAATGTTCCTTGTGTTTGCTCTCCCCACCCACTTTTTATTTTTATTTATTTTTATTTATTTTAATTTTAATTTTCTTTTTTGGCCTCAATCCCTTTCCATTCACTTCTCTTTTTGAGAGGGAACTCATGAAGGTCAAGGAAGGGTCTTCCAAGAATATCCTGATATGGATCCTTGAATCTCAGACTTGAAGTGGCCTATAGCAAATTAGTTTGAGACCAAAGCTTGGTGGCACAGCATTGAGAAAATGGCCAGACAACATCAAGGATGTGTGAATGCTTGATGATCTTATGTAATATCTGAGAGCTTGGCACCTGAGAAATATTTATGGGAAGGTCCAAAAGCCATCCCTGCACTAGAGACATAAACAATGTTCAGATGGTGGCACTGGCAGCTGTGAGAAGCTTGGTGGTACTTGTCATGTGTAGACTAATACTGGGGATAGTCCTGTGGAAGCCATTGAGGACTAGGTTGTTACAGAATGGAAGAGAAGAGATGGCAGCCTTTAACAATGGGTGGGGGGGTAGACTTTGGAGAAGCCATCAATGTGCAATGATTTTCAGGAATCTATAGCTAATAAATGATAATAATTCTAAGAATGAGATGGATAAAATATATACATTTGGATGCAGCTCAACTTGAACAACAAAAAGAAAAATAAATTCTACGATAGAAAAATATTGTCCCTAGCCCAATTTCTGGCTTTAGACAGCTCATAGACCTAGAACTATTTGTTTCAAGAATAGACCTGTTCATTTTGGTAAGGACTTTACAGCCAATTCTATTTCATAATGATCACCCTAAGGACCTGCAGACATTAAGTAGAGAAACTATATACTGGGAGAATAGATGTCTTCAGATATATTAAAGTATTTTTTATTACTAAAATAATTTTTAAACAATTCATTATTTACAGAAAAGTCGATGCATTTCATTTGGAAGCTGAGACTGTTAGATTGAGAAGTATTTTTTGTTTGATACAAAATACCTCAGGGTGGCTACCTCAGTAACGTACTGTTTTTTGTTTTTGTTTTTGTTTTTTGCTGTCATTCCTACCTCACTGCCCTTTGGCCTTAACTCCTGCTTCTGGAATTATGTCTCTAATAAAGTCATGACCATAAATTTCCATATTGGACTCTGCCTTGCCAGGGAACACAGGTTAAGACAATCTATCTATATGTATAAAGGGATGTATTTTTTCATAGATTTGTTTTGTAAGTTAACACATACACACTGACTAAAAAATATTTATGAATTAATTTTCATTAAAAGAGTTATTGTTTCTGGAGAGTCTATCATAGGGCCTGTCTTTTCCGTCTTCAAGAACTAGAAAACAATTCCAACAAAAACTATTGCGTTAGAAGAAGTAATATGACAACATGCTAAGGGATTTACAAGTCTTAGATGTACCTGAGATAGTTATTCTATTTCTATGGTACTTTACATAAGTCACTAAACTAACAATAAAATGGTTTCTTACTACTGCCCATCACCTAGACCCAGGATACAAAGCTAAAAAGAAATTACATAAATGTTCCCCATACTTCTTTTAGTTTCTTTCACCCCAAAATATACATATTCTTTTATTTTTAATTTTGTTGAATGTTTATTTATTTTTGAGACAGAGAGAGAGAGAGAGAGAGAGAGAGAGAGAGAGAGCATGAGTGGGGGAGGGTCAGAGAGAGAGGGAGACACAGAATCCGAAGCAGGCTCCAGGCTCTGAGCTGTCAGCACAGAGCCCGATGCAGGGCTTGAACGCACAAGCCGTGAGATCATGACCTGAGCCAAAGTCGGACACTCAACTGAGCCACCCAGGCGCCCCAAAATATACATATTCTTATGTGGTTAGCTATGGTTGTCTCTTCACACATATATCTTTATTAAATATTGGTATATTAATTTATGTGGATTTACAGTCCAATTTTAATTTGTACTTTCAGGAATGATATGCTGTCCTGTCAGAAGCTTACTTGATTTTCTGTATTTAAGTCATGTATCAATTTCATATAACGTAAATATTGCATATATATATATATATATATAATCCTTAACCATTATCCAATCCCTCCAATTCCCACATTGGCTTCATATTCTCCTTTGATGGTCGCTTTGAAATTGTTTCCTTAGTTCTTACTCTCAGTTGAATAACTCAGACATACTCTTTATTCACTATATACCTAATTCTCTTTTATGTCACCGAGTATTGCTATAATAGCTGAGTAAAATCTTTATCTGATAATTTTCTTGTCTAGGTCATTTCAAGGTTGGTCTCCTTCAATGTCTTTTCTCTTGGAAAATTTAACAATTTTTTTTTTTGTTCACCATATTTTTATTATCACTTACCAGACACTGTGATTGTTATTGTGTGGAGACTCTAAATTCTATTCTGAAGAGTGTTTTTTTGAGTGTGTTTCTTTGCTTACTGGTTTTGGAAGCAAATTAACTTGATTGGACTCACTCTCAGGTGGTAGCTCAAATCTCAGTTCTGTTCTTTTAAATCTTAACTAGGAGGCATGTTGTCTTCCTTGTGCTTACCTAGTTTGGATGTCAACCAGGGATTTGGGCAGAATTTATACATAGATTTTTAGATTCCTGATCTCTGGCTCTCTTCTTTTCAGAATTTTCCCTTAGACTTTGTATCCTTGACCCTTTCCTCTAGTCCCTCAGATCAGAAAATACTATCAGAATGTTATCTGCCTACCATGGCACCAAATGGTGCCAATATCTTTCTTAATCCCCTTGTCTTTTCTCAGTTTCAGAGAATCCTTTCATATGTGGAGGGACTTGTTTTATTTTTAACTCATCATGTTGAGTTATTTATCTTGGACAGTCTCAGATCTAGTTACCCTGGTTTTCAATAAGTGTGGTGCATCTATCCCCTAAGTAGGAGCTTTGTCTTTTTTCTAGTCTTGTAGATGATAATCCATGAAAATGACGGTGAGGACATTACAACACATTTATCTTCAAAGGACTTACGTAGGAAGCAAAGCTAGTTTCCATAGCATAGATCTTATATGTTAAGCTGAATGAGGAAAGGAAATATTTTGTTGCTAGAAAACACAACTTTGCACTAACTTTCCCTTAAGTTGCCTCATGAAAGAAATAAAGGAACTCAATGAAGAAATAATATAAATACTAACCAGAAATATTCTCTAGTAGTCTTCTGGCAGTGAAATAGTTAATAAAGAGGGAGCAATGGTGACAATGGACCGAAAAAGAATTCCAAGTACTATTTGACTGAATGGTGGTAATCATTCTATGATGAAAGAGCTGATTGCCCACAGATAGTTTTTGTTTGTGTGTTTGTTTTGTAATAAAATACTCCATGTGAATTACATGCAGTGATAGTTCTCAACCACACCTTCTTCTCACTCTTCCCTTGAAATAGCAGGCTACTTGGTGTTACTGTATGTCACTGGAGAAAGGCAATATTCAACAATTGGAAATAAGCATGTCCTAGTTGGACAGTTGCATGTTGGGACTATTTTAGATAAGATCCAAGAATCAGAAAAGGGGAAGAGGAAGAGAGTGCTGTAGTTTGCAATCTTCAATATCATTCTATGTTTGAGTTACTATAATTCAAACATTTAATCTGTCCAGTAGTGAACAGGAAGGGCATTTTTCCTTTTAATTTTATATTTATTTATTTATTTATTTATTTATTTATTTATAGAAAAAGAGAGCAAGTGGGAGAGGGAGAGAATCTTAAGCAGACTCTGTGCTCAGTGTGGAGCCCAATGCTCTCAGGGTCTCACAACCCCGAGATCATGACCTGAGCTCAAATCAAGAGTGGGATGCTTAACCAAATGATCCATCCAGGTGCCCCACATTTTGGTTTTTGGTATCTATTACCAAACAATGAAATTGGGAGGAGTTGTTAAATTGTATGATGAATACAATTTAATAAGAAATATTGTATCTGACATCTTCACATGCATTTATATCTTATTACAAACAGTGGATTTTCAATGCTAAGCAGCTGTAGAGTCTTGTGTTCAGCAGTTCTTTATTTCCTGCCTTAAGAATGCTTTGCATCACAACTGGTGGACACTTTAGTCTACAGTGGACTCAGAGTCTAAAACAAAGTAATTCTTTTAAAATTTTTTAACGTTTATTTATCATTGAGAGAGAGAGAGAGAGAGAGAGAGAGAGAATGAGCAGGGAAGGGGCAGAGAGAGGGGGAGACACGGAATCCGAAGCAGGCTCCAGTCTCCGAGCTGTCAGCACAGAGCCCAATGCGGGGCTCTAACTCACAAACTGTGAGATCATGACCTGAGCTGAAGTCACTCACTCAAGCAACTGAGCCACCCAGGCTCCCCACACAGTAAATCTTACTCAAATTGAATCTTACTTTTGGAATATTGGCTCAGTTACCAAGGGCTTTTGTCTTGGGAATGAAGTTGCTTCATTCAACTTTCTTTGGCTGTAGTAATTTATTCCCTGTCTGAAGCTGCACTGGGCTTGGGACCCACTCTTTCCTTGTCTAAGAATGCCAAAGAAGGAATTCTATACTCCCTGTCTCCACATGGCAAACTGGGGCCCATGGTTTAATTCAAATCATGTGAACTGTAACAATTGGAAATTGCAGGGGGGGCAAGACAATTTGTTATCTCTGCATACCAATGAAACAGAAATGGCTGAATTATAAAAGTCAAGTCCCATACAAGGATGGTCTATTTTATATTATTTGAAATGAAATCTCAGAATTCAATAGCACCAGGCCAGTGAAACTATATCTGTTACTGAGAAACCCAAGATCTTAAATGCCT
This sequence comes from Prionailurus bengalensis, assembly GCF_016509475.1. Lineage (NCBI taxonomy): Eukaryota > Metazoa > Chordata > Mammalia > Carnivora > Felidae > Prionailurus > Prionailurus bengalensis. The sequence continues at coordinate 182,046,117 of NC_057344.1, read as the reverse complement.
AGAAAAGTTAGACAAAGATGAACATGAACATGAAGAAGGAGGAGGATGAGGAGGAGGAGGAGGAAGAGGAGGAGGAGGAAGAGGAGGAGGAGGAGAAGAAGAAGAAGAAAAAGAAGAAGAAGGGGAGAGGGGGGAGAGGGAAAGGGAGGAATGGGAGAGAAAGAGGGAGAGGGAGGAGGGAGAGGGAGAAGGAGAAGAAGGAGAAGGAGAAAGGAGAGAAGAAGAATGAGAAAAACATGAAGAACAAGAAACCCAAGGAGCAGGAGGAGGAAGAGATGATATTGGTTACATACACACACACGCGCGTGCGCACACACATACACTTGAGATATCATACTACTTAGGTGACCTTATTGATTCTAATCACAGTTAGGTCTCAATTTGCTATAGGTAACTTGACTTTCATATTCTCCACTTTCCTTCTTGGAATAACTAGTGATATATGGTTTATAAGTAGAGAGTTTTATAAAAATTCTACAAATATAAGTGAGAGGAAGCCTCATGAATGCATAAGTTTAATTTGGAGGAACATGACCTCTAGCACAGCTTTGGCACAAGGAAGAAAAATAGGAAAGTAAGTGCTGAAGACTATGTACATGAAGGAGATACAGTACCTAGGAAATGCTAACAAAGTGAAAAGCAGAAAAAAGCATTTCACTTCAGTATGTCTAGTTTACTATGTGAAATGAAGAATAAGTTTTTATTAAAGGAGTAGAAACAGAACAATCAACAAACCCATCCAGAGAGACAAAGAGAGAGCCTTCAAGCTAGTAGACAAGCTACAGGACCATTTGATAGCCTGGATCATTCCAAGAGTAAATGGTTATCTGAGGAAGGTAAGTCCTAAACCATTGTTTGTAACGTAAGTTGGTTTTCTTGGCTATGAATGTATTTGGTATGCATTAATTATCCTGTCTCTCAGAGAATGCCATTTTTTTTATTTGTACTCCATTGAAAAGAAACTTGGACTTATTACAAAAAAGCTTGAACCAAGTTTTGCTTATAAATTTATTTTCAGTTTGCTGCTCAAAATTTAAGCTTACAGGTAGACATGACTAACAAACAGGAAGTTCTGTAATTTCTCTTAAAAACAGGAAAGCTCCAGTAGTCAATAATTAATTCTACTGTTTATAATATTGTTTTCTTTTTTTGTTTGTTTTTGTTTTAGTGAAGGTGTGTGTGAGAAAGGGAGAAGGGTAGAGGCAGAGAGAGAGAGAGAGAGAGAGAGAGAGAGAGAATCTTAAGCAGGCTCCATGCCAAGCATGGAACCCGACACTAGGCTTGATCTCACAACCCCAATATCATTCATGATGTGAGCTGAAATCAAGAGTGGGATGCTTCACCAACTGAGGCACCCAGGTGCCCTATAAGAGATTTTTTTCTACTGTCATAACTTCAGTGGGGTTATGATAAAATTGTATTTACCAAAAGTTAATACAGGTGCTTTATACGGTAATCGGTGTTTCATTCTGCCATCACTACATATTTCCTTCAAATGATGTATCTGCTGCAAACAAACAAACCACTGCAAGCAATAGGTATTATTTAATTGCAGGAAAGATAGTATTTTGAAAAAGTGAACTTCCAAAGGTATACTATCATTAAAAAGAAGCTTATTGAGTATTCTTAAATATTATGTACTTTTGCTGATCTGAGGGATGTGTGAGTGAAACAAGAGCTGTCACCATTTGGTGAGAAAGTAACATGTATTTTAAAAATCATTTTCTTTTTATTTATTTTTTATTTATTTAATGTTCTTGCTCCTAAAAGCTCCCAACGGGAAACTAATTCTGCTTGTTCTTTTTCAAATACTGTATTGCTTGAAGACTTTGACAAACCATGTAATGAAGGGTTTAGTCCCCCGTAATGAATGTCACGATCTTAACAATAAGATCCAACAAACAATTTGAAGTGATGTAGTGAATGCTGACTCTGTTGTAGAGCACACACGGAGTGTGACTGGTCTAAATAATTACTGGAATTTGGCGGAGATACAGTTTGCACAGCCAACTACGATGGCACCTGCTGAGACTTCACGTTATTTTGAAAAATAATAGGTTCCTCTAAAGGAATGAATGCTTTATAGTACAGTAATCAAATGCAGGCATCAATACACTTGCTTTCTTTGTGTTCTTGAGAATCTCTTTATGCTGGGGTTTTGTTTTGTCAGCCACGTTACATTTTAAGGAGTGCCCATTAGTCTCAGTATTAACTATTTGCTGAGTCCTTTCAAGGAAGAATCAGTGGTACACATTTTGGGAGATGCATTTGCAAAAGATAAAATATGTGCCTCTAATGCATTACAATTATGTATTTATTACTTATTTTTATGTTATATAGTTATGTATGTGTTTTTATATATATTTATATTTATATTTTTTATTTTTATTTTTATTTTTATTTATACACACACGCACATGGGACAGAGGGATGTGTAGGAAATGAACTGATTGTGGAAGAGACTTCTTTTTCTACAGTTTTGATTTACCTTTTGTTTTTCCATGCTTACCTTCCTGTTTAAATTAAACATAGTCTGGTTCTAGACAAAGAGGTAACCTTGTTACTATGAAGAAATAGCCATATCACCATACTTAGACTGCTGGAAGAAACTTTTTTTTTCTTCCTCTGTTGTCTTGAAGGACTAAGAAGGCCACAGGAAGATCATTTCCATGGCTTCTTTTATTTCAAACAAGAGGTTTGAGAGATAGAAACTTTTTGATTGGACCCCAGGCACTGTCCCTGCTGGGTTATTATTGAACATTTGAATAAATTAGACCCCTGGAATCTACTAGAAATAGCACTATACCTGAATTTCAAGAAAAGGTGTCTTTCCGTGGTTCCCAAAGTGTGACTCATTTTTAATTACACTGCCTGATCTGAAACAAGAGGACACAAAGCTGGCATGATTTCCTATTCGGATGGTGAGGACGAGGTCAGGTCTAGGTCTTTCAGAAACTTTTAGGATGATGTCTCTAAATTCAGAAGCTTGCTGTGAGATGACACAGTGTGGAGACAGAGCTTTTGGGCCCATCATTAAAAAGCCAGGGGATACAGAATGACTCTAACTTTGTTAAATTACTTTTCATGTCAAACTCTTTGCTTGAATTTTGCCTTACCAATTGTCCTTTCCGCCTTCTGAATTTGAAAGTGGTAGCACTCCTCCCTCCTCTCTGTTTCCTCATGGGTACATGGAACTAGTTGTCAGGACGGGGGGTGGGGCACAGGTCAGAGGTGACATTTTTCCTCACTTAAGCGAGTATGACTCCATAGCAGTTCTCCTCTGAAATGTCATTATTTACAGAACAGCAACACAGTGAAAGTTATCAGCTGGACATTTCCTCGAACGCCACGATTGTGCTTTGCCTTATCGTTGATCATCTGTCTAAAAGCACGGGCAAAGCAAGCCGATGTTTTCATCGGCCACCATGTATTTATTTCTAGACCTCCCAAGAAAATGTGGGCACCTCTAGATACAGACAGACACAATTTAGGTTGTTTTTTTTTTTTTTTTTAAATAAGAGCAACTAGTCATCAGCACAAGTAAAACTTCCCTTTAAGCAAACAGGTTTACTAAGGAGCAAGTCTCCAGGTTAATAAAATAGGGCATTGTTGATTTAGAGTATCGAGCCTTGAAATTATAGCTTTCTAAGTGAAAACACATTGTGTTTGGGGGCATCGTAGGAAAAGGCTTGCTCTTACTTGGAGAGATTAAGGGAGGTTGGACTATATATGGCTGAAAGGAACCAATATCTCTTATAATAGAGATATTGATAAATAAATTCCCCAATAAATATGGGAAGTTCCCAAGAACATATAATAATAGCATTTGTATAATAATTCCTGTATGCCAGAGATTATTCTAAGTTATATGTAATATAAATAATATTTACATTATTATTATTATTATTATTATTATTATTAAAACATTTAGTCCTCAGTTTTATGAAGCCTATTTCTCATAAATAGGGAAAGTAAGGCATATGGTCATATGCCTAGGAATTCGCTGACCTGGGATTTAAACCAGCACGGTCTGGCACCTTTCTTCAGGCTTCTAATCATTAATTAACGGCACCTCTCAGGAGAAAAACCAAATTTCAAGGGCATATTAAAGAAAATTGATCTAAGTAAAAGTTGAAATTATCCAAATTAAATTATTCAGATTAAGACAATGATATGTCTGACATATTTATGTTTCTAAATGACAATATCCAATGATGGCATATATATAGGAATATAGGTGATGTTCATACATTAAAGTGGATTTCTAATTTGGCTTCATCCTTTTGGGATATAATGTAGCAATATATGGAAGGATTCCTTACATACTATGTTCTTTGAGCAAATAGCGATACTTCTAATATTACTTTCCCAGAAAATAATCGGAAATAAATTCTTGTGTGAGCATGACTCACTGTTGTGGTCATTTGCTACAACAGTTTTTTTTTTTATGTGCATTTTGTTGAATGAAATATATGTTTAATGGCTGATATTCCTTGTGCATTAATTATAATGTTCAAAATTGATCATGTGTGTGCTCCCAAATAAGAGATTATTTACAAAAATCAGATTTTCCCTGTAAAAGACACATTATATGATGTTAAAGAGTAGGATGAAGGTTCTACTAATTATGATGATGCAGCTGTGTAGGTACTAAAATGCATTAATCTAAAAATTAGTATGAAACAAACATTATTAGGAAAAGTTATGCTATAAAGTAAACTCAAAATGGATGAAAAACCTAAATGTAAGACAGGAAACCATCAAAATCCTCAAGGAGAAAGTAGGAAAAAACCTCTTTGATCTTGGCCACAGCAACTTCTTACTCAACATATCTCTGGAGGCAAGAGAAACTAAAGCAAAAATGAACTCCTGGGACCTCATCAAAATAAAAAAGCTTCTGCAAAGCGAAGGAAACAATCAGCAAAACTAAAAGGCAACAGACAGAATGGGAGAAGATATTTTCAAATGACATATCAGATAAAGGGTTAGTATCCAAAATCTACAAAGAACTGATCAAACTTAACACCCAAACAACAAATAATCCAGTGAAGAAATGGGCAAGAGACATGACTAGTCTCTTCTCGAAAGAAGACATCCAGATGGCCAAGCGACACATGAAAAAATGCTCACCATCACTCATCATCAGGGAACTACAAATCAAAACCACAATGAGATACCACCTTACACCTGTCAGAATGGCTAACATTAACAATTCAGGCAACAATGGATGTTGGTGAGGATGCAGAGAAAGAGGATCTCTTTTGCATTGTTGGTGGGAATGCAAGCTGGTGCAGCCACTCTGGAAAACAGTATGGAGGTTCCTCAAAAAACTAAAAATAGAACTACCTTACGACCCAGCAGTTGCACTACTGTATCCCATTTATCCAAAGGATACAGGTGTGCTGTTTCGAAGGGACACATGCACCCCCATGTTTATAGCAGCACTATCAACAACAGCCAAAGTATGGAAAGACCCCAAATGTCCATCGATGGATGAATGGATAAAGATGATGTGGTATATATATACAATGGAGTATTACTTGGCAATCAAAAAGAATGAAATCTTGCCATTTGCAACTACGTGGATGGAACTGAAGTGTATTGTGCTAAGTGAAATTAGTCAGAGAAAGACAAAAATCATATGACTTCACTCATATGAGGACTTTAAGAGACAAAACAGATGAAAATAAGGGAAGGGACACAAAAATAATGTAAAAACATGGAGGGGGACAAAATAGAAGAGACTCATAAATACGGAGAACAAACTGAAGGTTACTGGAGGGGTTGTGGAAGGGGGGGATGAGCTAAATGGGTAAGGGGCACTAAGGAATCTACTCCTGAAATCATTGTTTCACTATATGCTACCTAATTTGGATGTAAATTAAAAAAAAATAAAAAATAAAATCAAAATAAAATAAAATAAAATAAAATAAATAAAGTAAAATGTATATGCCATACTTATAATTTAGAATATTTGTGAAACACACATATACTATATATACATATATACACATATATATATATACATATAGTCTATATATGAATACATTTATATACATGATTAAATTTTGGAATACATACATACACACAAATCTACTTCTTTTTTTTTAATTTTTTTTAACGTGTACTTATTTTTGAGACAGAGAGAGACAGAGTGTGAACAGGGGAGGGGCAGAGAGAGAGGGAGACACAGAATCTGAAACAGGCTCCAGGCTCTGAGCTGTCAGCACAGAGCCTGACGCGGGGCTCGAACTCACATACCGTGAGATCATGACCTGAGCCGAAGTCGGACGCTTAACCGACTGAGCCACCCAGGCGCCCACAAATCTACTTATTTTTAATAAGTCCATTTTAAGCTATATCTGGAAAAATATTAATCAAAATATTCAAAGTAGCTCTATTGTTGGCATGCAGTTTTATTTACTGTTTCCTTTATTCATTGAAAATGCATAAGATTTATAATAAATAATAGAAACAAATATTTTTGTGTCAAATAAAAAAAAAGGCTTGATCTATATGCATATATTGTAAGTCATATCTAGCTACCCAAATCTAGCACCTGTTTGTGGTGTAGGAAGTTTTCTCCCCAACATATGAGAAGTGTTAATGTTTGGAATATAAAAGGAAATATATCTAATTTACTAATCAGAACTTCCCTTTAACTTTTGGAGTTTGGGGTTGGGCAAGAGAAAATTAGCTCTCTTACTGAGTGATACAATTGTATGCTTTTTAAACATCCCACATATGTCCTGTTTAACCTGCCCATTAAAAGGGAGACTACTGGTGAAGTGACAAGACATGGACCTTCTCTCTATACCCATAAACATGTGCTTCTAAATGTCTCTATCTTACATAGCTCATTTAAATATATGTATGATTGACCCCCAACATTTCTAAAACTGAAAATATTAGCCTATACATATTCAGGGAATTTATATTTCTTTTTAATCAAACCCACAATCCACAAGTGATAGTGAACATTGTGGAACATTGTTTTATCATCAATTCATGGGTCCTCTATTTTTTAATGTTTAATTTTCTCATGTGTGAGAATGAACATTGCTTGTGAAAAGAACCATGACTTATTTACATAACTTAAGAAACTTTTGATGAAAGAATACAATCCCTAGTACAAAGTGCGATCAGTTCTTTGCTAAATAAAAATGGATTTAAAAATTTTTTGTGTGTTTATTTATTTTTGAGAGAGAGAGAGAGAGAGAGGGGGGGGGCACAGAGAGAGGGAGACACAGAATCAAAAACAGGTTCCAGGCTCCAAGCTGTCAGCACAGAGCCCGATGTGGGGCTGGAACCCACAAACTGTGAGATCATGACCTGAGCTGAAGTCAGACGCTTAACTGACTGAGCCACCTAGGCACCCCCAAAACGGATTTTTAAACAAACATTTAGCAAAACGAATATATAAATACCATGTCACAGATACCATAGGACCTTGTGAAAAATCCAGAAAAGCCCCAATTAGAAAATACGTTGTTAGAGGTACCACGTGTTCATTAAATTTGTTCTAGTTTTGCTGGCTTTATAAGTTATATCAATAAATATAAAATCAAGTGTGCCAGCATAGAGCTTTTTCTATTTACATTCACTGAACTTAATATTTGCTTGAATCCTGTCTTAGTCCATTCGGGTTGTAATAACAAAATACCATAGACTAGGTGGCTTAAAAACATCACAAATTTATTTGTCACGGTTTTGGAGACTAGAGGTACAATATTAGGGTACGAGCATGGTTGAGTTATGGGGAAAGCCATCTTCAGAGTCGTAGAATTCTTGTATCCTCAAAGAGAAGAAGGGGTTAGGGAGTACTATGGGGTCTCTTTTACAAGAGAATTAATTGTATTCATGAGAATCCCCCCATTATGACCTAATCACCTTCCTAACACCATCACACTGAACGTTAGGATTTCAGCACATGAATTTTGAGGAGACACAAACCTTTGGACCACTGCAAATATCCATTTTCTAGAGAGAACTTAATGAGTTTAAGTGGCTACGAGTTCACACAATATCAAGCCTTCATTGAGGAGTAAAATCTTGTCCTCCGAGTCAGTGTAAGATTCTGGGTTCCATACAGACCCTTTGCAGCCTCCTCCTCCCAGGGGCTGCAGGTCTATGATCCAACTCTCCACTGAATTCTAGACTTTTAAGGCAAGAGGTAGGGATCGGGAAAACATTTGGTTCTGGGTCTTTGGGAAGCATGAAGCTCTGTGACAGGTCCTATATGATGATGTGTGCACAACAACCACAGCGCTCCTGGACTACTGTCGTTCCGTGGTGGCCCAAGGAACTCCATGGGACATGCTGCCTCCAAGGGGGAAGGGATAGATGACTTTCACATCTCTGGGAGTTTTATCACTTCCGGAATGACATTTAGAACTCAATATGAGAGAGTGAGGGCAAGGATTTTGGTCAGAGATCAACTGAACATTTCTCACTATGGTTGCCTGTCCTTGCTCTTTTCTCCTGCTTCCTACACAGTGTTAAAATCTTACTCAAATGTTCAAGATTGCTCACGTTCAAACTTGAAAACAAATGCTGATAACTTGTGTCAAATGTCTTTATCAACTCTATAGTTTATCAAATATTAATGTAATTGAATACGGTATCTCTTGTGACTTTGTTTCACAGCGTTTGGAATTAAGATTCAGACAATATCTGGAAGAAAGGTTTTAGTCTGTTCTCTGGTCCATGATAACAGAAATAACATAGGAATCATACTGCGTATAAATGTTTGTGAAACTTCAGATATAAAACAACCTGGATTAAGTGTGTTTTTCAAATTGAAGCGTTCATCTCCGAGTGAAAGTCCTGTGAATGTTTTCTAACTCTCCTTGTGTAAATTTTGGCATTAGAAATTTCTCAGAGCATCTAATTTTAATATTCTCATAAATATGTTTTAATTTGGAGAGAAAAAAAAGGAACTCCTCACTAATCTTTTGTAATTTTTTGTAATTGTCCTTTCTGTGATTTTTCATGGTAATTTTTGGGTATTTTTTGCTTTCATATAAACTGTGAACTGAATTTACTAATTACAAAAGCAAATCATATATCACTTGATATATGATTGGAATGTTATTACATTTATAATTAATTTAGGAAGAAGTGACATTTTTATGACCATGAGTTATTTCCAGAATATAATTGTCTATACATTAACTCAGATCTTATTTTATTATGCAATCCCATGAAGTTTTATATATCTTTCAGTAAAAAAGTAGTTTTTTTTCACATAGGCCCTTTATTTTCTGCTACACTTATTCCTAAGCATGTGTATTTTTCTAATTTTTATTTAATTGGATGTTTCTAATTATCAAATTTCTTACAAATTTCAGTCTTTAGTGTCAAGTTTGCATACAATTATAACAGAATGTATAATTTGCAAATAAAGATAATATTTCTTCTCTATGTGTATATCTTTGTATGCAATATAAACACACAAAGTTATTTTTTTTTATTTTATTACCTAAAATGCAGAAAAAATGCTGAATATTTTTGGTCATTGCAACGCCACAGATTCTTTATGGAAACTGTTTTATATACTAATATTTTTGATTTGTTGATTGTTGAAACTATTGGTAAATACAATTCATCATGTTAGTCATTACTTCATTTGAAATTCTTCAAAGGATTGCTGCTGATTTGTATCAAGTTTCTTCATAAATCTTTTTTTAAACCAAATATTTATATAATGGTATGGTATTGATCATTAATTTGTTAAATAGCTTTTGAAATTAAAATGTATACAATATTTGGGGAAAGAGTTTTAGTATCATTCTATATAGTCTGTAACAGCAGAGGTAACATAGGAATATATAAACATTAAATTTTAGATGTAAAATAATCTGGATGTAGTATCTTTTACATTTAAGTATTCATCTCTGAGTAAATGTTTTGTTGAGGTTTGTAACTCTTTAAATAAATGTTCCCAGTAGAAATTTTCTGAGACATGTTTAGAGTCATTAAATATCCAACATTATTAAAATTAATTTGTAAATGCATCCCTGTAATCTTGTTTTCATATTTCACATGTTTCAACTTACTCTTTCCAACATTGCATAATCTTATTTTCTAATTTTAATTTTCTTTCATCAGATATTCAAGGTCTTATTTCTTTCAATATTGTCACAAAATAATCAATTTATTTTTTTTTAATTTTTTTTCAACGTTTATTTATTTTTGGGACAGAGAGAGACAGAGCATGAACGGGGGAGGGGCAGAGAGAGAGGGAGACACAGAGTTGGAAACAGGCTCCAGGCTCTGAGCCATCAGCCCAGAGCCCGACGCGGGGCTCGAACTCCCGGACCGCGAGATCGTGACCTGGCTGAAGTCGGACGCTTAACCGACTGCGCCACCCAGGCGCCCCACAAAATAATCAATTTAATGTTACCTAACTTTTCTACAGTTTCTTTACTGTTTTATTAATTTCAATTTCAACTTACATTTTTATGTTTTGTTTTTTTTTTTGGTTTTTGGTTTTTTTTTTGTTTTTTGCTTCCCATTATACAGTGTTGTATAGTTTTGTGATTCTCTTGTGGTATGTATTTTATTAAAATATGAAATGTTTTCATTTCTAAAATGTTTTAGACATCTAATACTATCTTTAAGGTACATTTTAAACACATTACATCAATTTTGTTATAAATAAGTCCTTTGATTAATTATCATTTTGTTCATAAAAATATATTTTACTTATATAACGTGGATGTCACTTTTAAAAAAATGTATCGACCATGTTTTATTAATTTATGCTTGACTATTTCAGTGTCAAGGTATCTCTAGACTATGTAAAGTTATTAGGGCTGGGTTGGCTTTTGAGTCTTGCCTACTTTTACCTTTATTAAGACTCAGTGATGTTGAAAATACTGTAGACAGGTGTACTTCCAAAGAAATGTACAATTTGTTGACTTGCAACAGGCCATCCTATCCTGGAAAAGTCCATTTGTTTTGGATCCTAAAAACCTACGCCCTAACAGCAAAAGTTAAAATCAAGCACAAAAGCAATGCATAGCACAGTCAGTAGAATCCATTTCTTAGTAGGACAGCAGATATCAACACATCATCAAGTCTGCTACAAAGACTGTAAGTAAAGGGAGGCACATGAGGGTCACATATGTGAACACCTTGGGCATCTACAGAAGCCAGGACAATAGGTTAAAGTAGCAGAGAGAGAAGAACCTGTATTAGCTTGAGTTGAGAATTGTTTCTCTTAGAGTGGCTATTTGTCAACTTTTATACGAGCTAAAAATCAGTTTTGCTATAAGCAGAAAAACTGCCCTGGGGAAAAGGAAAAATCAGCATAGTTTTTGAGGTCTGCATGAGCTGGCATGACATAATAATTCCCAAAATATTTTCTAATTTTCTGCCAATTTGCATTCCTTGGAATTTGGCTGACTACCTGGGTAGCACGCTAAGCTATAGGACTGAGATGAAAGGGTAAAGGAAAAATCTTTTACTATCTTGCAATGCTTGGGAGACAAGTCATGCTAAGGAGAGGTCTTTCTCCTAGGACCTTTGTCAGATTTTGAACTTATTTGAGGTTAAACACCAAAGAGCTAAGCTAAAAATCTTTGAAAAGCAAAACTTTCAGAGTAAGAGAGGGGGGATGTCTGCCAGGATCTCAGTCAAAAGCTTGAACAAACCAAACTCTAGGAAGCATTCCATCTGAAAGGCAGTGATGTCTGTCTTTACAGTGCTCAGGTATAAAGCCCTTCTAAGAGGTAACTGCAAGATCTATATTTGGCACAGAATCTAGTATTATAAGGCATAAACTGGTACTAAATAATAATTAAATGATAATCAAGGCAAGAATAAGAAAGATTGAAAGAAGTGCACTGATAATTTTGATGTTGGAGTTAGTACAAAAGGACTTTAAGGTGACCATAAAAATAAACAATATAGAAATCAGAGTGAAATGAAAGGTAAAAACATAAAGGAATTCAATAGAGATTGTAATTTGTTAATATAAAAGAATATAATGAACATCCTAGAACAAAAAAATTGTAACTTTTAAAATTAGTAGTAAAGTACAGGATTTACTTACCTAATTAAACATTAGTGCTCACTCAAGTACCTGTTGAGTTGGAGGCTTTCTTCACCAGGTGTAGCCACAGTGTGTGACATTTCCAAAATGGTGGAGGAAGGAGGGAAAAACAGCCAAACCATCTTTCCATTCTGGAAGAAAGTCACTTTATCCTTAAGGGCTGGAGAAGCAAGAACGTCTTTACCTGAATAATAGTTTTGACAAAGTCAACTTCACACACACCTGAGACTTTTTGGTTTCATACAATAATATGATGACATTCAGGTTAAAGCCTTTTAATCTTTATGACCTTTTTTCCATAATAAAGGTGAGTTTAAGATTCTTAATTCCACCTCTATGAACCCCTTTCTTCAGGCCTCTGTTATGGCCCATAAGCATTGGAATTCAGTCGTTTAATATTTCTGAGAATGTTTCTAAGTTCTTTAAGAGAGCAGACCATTTCTTCTCACCCACCAGTCCCCTTATCAATCAGGCAAAATAACTGACAAATCACAGCGGTGAACAATTGTGAAAACTTGGAATAAAATGTGAGCGTTGAAACTTGGAATGTGACTTTTTATAGTATTCAAATGAAATCTTTGTGGAGAATTCTTACCTAAACTAGTGGATATATTGTGGTCAGAGAATTTAAGAAAAGAAGAAAAAGTAATAGACAATACAAAACGCCAGAAAGAGTTTCATCAATATTATTCATCAATACTAACAAATAGAAAGCTATTGAAGTCACCAGATAAGTGAAAATCAGGCAACTTTCTTAATTCTTCGTGTAAAGTTTGCTTCAAAACCTTTACCACTGTTCTCAGAAAGTTTAAAAGCATTTTAGAATGTTAATTTTTGAAAATTTCCTGTAAACTGGGGTCCTGGGTGGCTCAGTCTGTTAAGCATCCAACTTTGGCTCAGGTCATGATCTCGCAGTCTGTAGGTTCGAGCCCCGGGACGGTCTCTGTGCTAACAGCTCAGAGCCTGGAGCCTACTTCTAATTCTGTGTCTCCCTCGCTCTCTGCCCCTCCCCCACTCGTGCTCTGTCTCTCTCACTCTCAAAAATAAATAAACATAAAAAACATTCATGCAAATGAAACAAAACTTGAACTATCAAAATAAAACTCTTCAAGGAATTTTGTATAAAGACGGTATGATCGTTAATTTAGGATAACCAAAAACATTACCTTGATGAAATGTAAAAGGAAAATTGTGGAAAAGGGAATTTGCGTACTCTGAAAATTCTCGCACATTGAGTGGCCTGAAGAACAGAACTTTCTAAATCCATTTTATTTCTTTTTTAAAATGGGAATATAGCAAAATTTGCTTTTTGGGTGTACAGTGTTGGGAGTTTTGAGAAACGCATAGAATCGTAAAATCACCACTACACTCCCGCCGCCCCTCCCCCCCCTCAGGATATAAACAATATAAAACAATGCTGCACCTTTGTAGTCAAAACCTTCTCATTCTTAACTGATGGTAATCATTGATCTCTCATCTATTGAAGATATGGCTTTACATGCACTAATATTATATGTATGCATGATAGAGTTTAGTATTAATTTGTATTCAATATTGTCAAAAGAAAATATATAGCTATTTGGCATCTAAATCAGAACAAAGGAAAAGATTTATAACTGTAACACAAATTTGGAATCTCACACACTTTATTCTTCTCTTACATCATTATCATATTTACAATGAAATTACCACTGTGAAATGATTTTAGTGTTACTTGCATTTAGGCAGAAATATATCTAAGAATGAATTTGAAAAGTTATTGAATCAGTGTTTTATGATCTCCAAAGCCTAAATTCCCAGAAAACTCTAGTAAAATAAAGTAGCTTTTAGGTTTATTTCTTCAGTTATATGTAGAATTATGACAGCAATAAGCAACAGGAAATAAACTTTCACAAAAGTTTAATATGATCCAAACTTGAAAAAAGTATGTGATAATTATTGAACCATCATATTTTATCTTTGTAGTCACATGGTTTTACATAATCCAAATTTGCAAGTTTATTTGTTAATGGATTAAGGTAGTTTTTTACTAAACTTTTGTTGTATAAATGCTCTAATAATTGATTTCCCCAGTGAATAAGCTTTCGCATTTTATGTATTTATTTCTTTACCTCTTAGAGTACAGTCTCCACTTACAGATCTATCAGAAATTTTTACCTCAAAATGATTTGAAATGGTCATTAGCATTACTGTTTGTGCTTATTAACAATATCAGGATTTGTATAAATATAAGAAAAAGGAAAGTAGTCTCTCATTTGTAGTTCTTGATGTTAAACATGTCCATTTTTCCCCCGTTCGGTTGATTTTACCATTTCCATTGAATGCAGCTCTTGGAATTTTCTCATAGTAGACAGTGATCCTAATGTTTAAATGAAGATGTTCTGAGCTTGATGAAATATTAAGTGATCGAGATTTGTAAAAAGTATTAACATCCATGTTATTTCCAGTTGCATTCCAACTGTACAGACCTGGTCTTTTTTCAGTGTTTGCCAAGTGAAAAACCAAAGTGTTAATGGTAGGGAAACATTGTTTTGGAATATCTATTACCAAATTACTGTTTTCATCTAGGGAGAATACCTGCTTTGCTTGATGAGGACACCTTCCTCTGCAAATCTGCATAAGAAAATGCTTAAGAGCTTGCAGACAATATTAAAATTGCCTTTCGATATCTTTTAAAGGTCATCCCCAATACTGAAAGCCTTTTTCATATTTACCATGAGAATCTTAAGCATAATGGTATTAAATTATAAACCTCATGAGAACAGGGGTTGAGTGCATCATGTTTATGACTGTTTTCAAGTACCTGGCATGGTGCCTGGTACAGAAATACTCAATAAATATTTACTGAATGAATAAAGAAATACATGGACAAATGAATAAAGACAGTAGAACATCTGACTTAAATCTGAGATTATTAAATCTGATTTTTTTACTTCCAATATATTGTGCAACCTAAAGAAAATTTGTCTCTTGAAAGTCATGAAAAGCATGTTAGACTAATAAGTAACAACACATACTTAAAAGTGTTATGCCTGGTGTTCCAACATTTTATGGAAGATAAAATTAAAATTATAGAGGAAAAATTATTTTTATTAAAATGGAAAAAGGAAACAATTCTGCTCCTATTGTCATAGGAGCAGAATTCTATAAATGGCCACTTAGCTAGAAAGATACTGGATAAAAGAGTTTTGTTGTTGTTGTTGTTGTTGTTGTTGTTGTTATTTAAGAAAATAAAAATATCCTTGGATAGCTATTTTGTTTAAATGTCAGCCCAGATTTCACTGGAAACATATGGAAGGGAAATGTGAGGTTTCTGGAGCTCACAGGACAACAAGGCTACACAAATCTTAAGTCTACTTTAGCAACTAATCTCATTGGAGAGCAATTTCAGTTATTGACAATCATCTATAACACCCTAGATGGTTAACTCATCTCCTTAAGACCATCCTGGCCAATGTGGTGAATTGGAGATCACCCGTGAGAGTTAAATTCAATTTATTTGTTCAGTATGCAGACATAATTGCAAACAAGAGATAACTTGGTTCCAGATGTATATTTACCTAAACTGATAAACACATTTTTAATCTAAAAATGGGTGCATAAATAGTATTTTGATGTGTGTATATTAACTGTTCACAAGATATTTAAAATTTAATATTCACACTTTTGAAATGTTCATTATACAGTCATTTAAACCAATCTCCATCATCTTGATCTTGCTTTCTCAGCATGTTTCAGAAATGTAGCGGTGCCTGGATGGCTCAGTTGATTGAACATCTGGCTCTTGGTTATTGCTCAGGTCATGATTTCATAGTTTGTGAGTTTGAGCCCCACACTGGGTTCTGTGCTGACAGTGTGGAGCCTACTTGGGATTCTCTCTCTCCTTCTTTCTCAGATTCTCTCTCTCTCTCTGAGAACGAATAAAAACTTTAAAAAAAAGAAATGTAAATGCATTTAAGCTTCAAGAGCACATTTCACATTATACTGCAGATGAAAAGTTGCCCCACATTGTTTAGATATTAATTGTGTCAGAGCCATCCATTTATAGGAGCACATTTATGGTCAAACTTAAATTTATTAACCTTTGATAGCAGAAAAGGAAGAAAACAATGGAAAATGTGATATTTTACCAATAAGAGTTGTTAAGATGGTGTAATAGTTAATCTTATGTGTCAACTTGACTGTGGTAAGGATGCCCCAGTAGCTCATAAAACATTATTTGTAGGTGTGTTTGTGAGGATATTCTGAAAGAGATTAGCTTTTGAGTTCAGAGACTGAGACAAGATTACTTTCACCAGTGTGATTGGGAAACATCTAATCTGTTGAGGCTCAATAGAACAAAAAGTTGGAGGAAGGATAGATTTGCTCTTTTTAATTGAGCTGGGACATCCATCTGCTCCTGCCCTTTGACATTGGTGGCCCCGGTTCTTATACTTTTGGACTCAGATGGGGTCACACCATCAGTCCTCACTTTCTCAGACATTACGACACAGACTTATTTCCACCACTGGTTCTCTAGTTTTCAGACAGCAGATTGTGAGACTTCTCAGGATCCATAAATATGTGAGCCAATTGCTGTAGTAAATATCCTCTTATCTGTATCTATATCTAGATGATCTATATCTATATTTATATAATCTATACTATTGGTTTGATTTCTCTAAAGATCCCTGACTAATAATACACATTTACCTATAGAATTTGGGGAATCTGTTAGGAGATTTAGCGGGAAGGTCAATAAAGTATGGGCTGTTCTAGATTGAGGACACTAGGAAGTCAGAGACACTTTGAAGATTTTTTTTTTTTATGTTAAATCAGGAGGAACAGAACAGCCCAGGTTATCTTTAAAGAAGAAGCTATGAGGACAAAGGATTGTTTGGCCAATTGTTTTGTACTTGAAAATATGTTTACTTTTATTACTCTTTAGACATATCTTGTACTAATCTTGGTCTTCTTTTACAGACAGGGATAGTTCGTGTTTACTGTTGATATTGTGGGAAAAAAAAGTATGTTAAACAAAAGAACATCATGGCTAAGTTGGTAGAAAATAGCTCCCAGATGTGAGGGCTGTCTTTTCTGCTTTCTTTCTCAAACCAATATGATAGGATGATGTGAATAAATTCTTCCATAGACCCAGTTCTGAGATATAGTTTTTATAGCTTTTTTTGCAGACATTTAAAGTATACAAAGAAATACATTCCAATTAGTTGTGGTCATCTTTCCTTTTCCTTTTTTTAATGTCCATTATTTTTGAAAGAGAGAGAGAGAGAGACAGAGAGAGAGAGAGTGGGGAAGGGGCAGATAGAGAGGTAGGCAAGACAGGTTCTGTGCTGATAACAGAGAGCCTGAGGCAGAGCTCGAATTCATAAACCATGAGATCATGACATGAGCCGAAGTTGGACACTCAACCAACTGAGCCATCTTGGCACCCCAGTTATGGTCATCTTGATAATAAAGTTTTATATTGGCTCTTCCTGGCCCTGCTCTTGTACTTCAACTGCCATCTTTGGGATTATGCTCTCTCAGACTTTCCCTCGGACTCTGCCTTCTGATGAACCTGAGTATGACAGGATCCTAAATATGATTACGGATCCTAAATATGTGCAGGATGGATTTTGGGACCTAGATTACTCATTAGTCTAAAAGGACCGTGTTACTGATGGCAATTAGGATTCTTATTTCTCTTGCACATAGTACATCATCAATACTAAAGTTCTTACCTATGATTAATTGGTAAGGGGAACAGTAAATCACAAAACACCAAACTAGGCTTTAACTTCACTGCTTAAACAGCATGGAAATAATAATAATTATAACAACTGCTGAGTGGCCTGGCTTTTTTATAACTGCATTTGAAGTTTTTAGAAAAGAAAATTACAGTCCCAGGGAATACAACTGGTAAGTTAGGGCAAACAGTAGAAACCAAGGGGATTCTACAGCAACATTTAAAGACACTCACATGTTTTGCAACTTTTATAAATCAAGCTTAAGATCTTGATCAATGAAAGAAATGCTTCATAGAGTAGAGTAGAGTTAGACACTCTATGTCCAACCTTGATAGGTTTCCTATATGAAAGGGTAGGAAGAAACTGGGAGGTTGAAACTTAGGATGGGGGTGTCTAGATAAATGAGCCTGCGAGAATTTTGAACCCTCAGACTCTCCTGAATCCTCTAGGGTAGGAAAAGTAATTGTCTCCTACTATCTTGAAGACAGTAGCACATTTTCCTCAAGATTGTGCAAAGAAGTCACACAGGGCATGTATTTTGAAGATTTTTCTTGCTGGTTTCAAGATACTTCACCGATAATCTTAATTGCCTGAATGTTAAAAACAAGAGCCAGATATTATCTCAGCCTAAGTTGTAAAGTACAGCCCTTGCTCTGAGAAGAAATAGCCTACATACTGAAAGAAAGAAATGGGTCAACACTTACACCTATCAAGCAGGTTGGTAAATACATTTGGAATGATTAGTGGTGTTGCTGGGTCATCATTAAAATAGGGAAGATATAAAGATGGTTAACAAAACATCTGATGACATGGGGGCACTAAATCATGTCTCTAAATACAAGGTTTCAAAAATATCTGTAGACATTACTAACATTTTCCTGAGATGGTTTCTCAAAGTTTGATATAGAAATAGATGACTGGAATAAAGTAGAGATGCTAGAACTTCCTTAGTAGGATGTATAAGGCTCAAGAAGATGAGCACCTTAGAACAGAATTATCCTGTGTATTCTGAAAATACTATGGGAGTTTATTTCCTATAATTTCTACAATAAATCCCAGGGGACATTATCTTCATGCAGAAGAAAATAAATATGGGGAGTGAGGGAAGAGAGTGATACTCACTAGTGTCTTTGAGAAACTGGAGGTGGTTTCCCATGTAAACTAGAGGTAATGACAGGAGGAGCTTGCATGGGATTGGGCATTCTGGGATTCTGGAATGGGAGGAGCCCAATAACAACACTTGCAAATTAGAGGCAATGCCTGGGTGAAGATCATGATGCCTTGGTTCACCAGGATGTGTAATGATAGTTAATAGATTTTTATATCCTTGAAGCAAGATGGAGAGATGGTCAAATATCATACTGATCAACTTGATCAGTATTGATCAAATATAGTATTTTTTTAATTGAGATAGGGTAAGCAGACGTCTGGTGATAGCTTCTAGAATGAAAAGTGGCAATCTTTTACCTAATCTTATTTCTAAGACAATTCACAGACCAAGGACTTAACAGAAGAAGGAAGCGATAGGTATCATTGAAGAAGAACCTGTAATATCACATTGAGTACAGTGTTATGTTGCACCTGATAAAACTGATATTATACCACTGGAGATGTCCTACCTTAAACCAGATAAGAATTTCAGGAAAATTATTTTATCCTTTAGTAGTTATTGATAGTTATTGATTTCCAATCTAATATTACTTAACTGAACACTATTACAGCGTTCAGTTATTTGGCACCATCTTAGGACATACTTTATTATCCCAACAATAGTTAAAAGATGAGAAATATTCTTAGCTGTAGTGTTAAACTTCACTCAAAGCCTCAGAGGTTATTATTGTAACTTTAATGATATGAAATTGTATTCTGAAAAAACAAATGATGACAAATATTTCTTCTAATATCTCTAAATATTTTGACTCTACTGAGAGTCAGACAGTTAGGTCTAGCTCTATGTTTATGCCTACTCTTAAGGAAGTTATCCTTTGATTTCAAAGCAGTAAATGAAAATATTTGGGGGCACATGGATGGCTCAGTCAGTGAAGCATCTGACTCTTGATTTTGGCTTAAGTCATGATCTAACGGTTTGTGGACTGAGCCCCACATTTGGCTCTGTGTTGACAATACAGAGCCTACTGGAGATTCTCTCTTTCTGTCTCTCTGTCTCTGTCCTTCCCTCGATCTCTCTCTCTCTCTCTCTCTCTCTCTCTGTCTCTCTCTCTCTCAAAATAAACACATTTAAATAAAAGGGAAATATTTGAAACATAGCAACAAAAATCTGGGAGGATGTCACAATTTCTGTATCCTCAGTGAAGATCACAGTATAGATAGGCCAACAATGAACAGAATACAGTAATGCCAGGAATGAACACTTCTGCACATTGGTGGATTATAAGCTCTTGACGACATACTCTTTGAGGTCTTCATTTCTTTCCAGGTTTTCTAACATGGAAATATCAAAAGAATGAAAAGTTAAATTTCCTGCCCACCTCACCTGAAATACACTCTCAGGATTTCCTAGTGCTCTTTTCCAAAAGGTGTTAACAACCTATTGGTTGTCAGGGCATTACAGGATCCTTGTTGTGAGGTCGAAAAAGGAAAATGGGAAGGCTTGACTTGACTCCAAAGGTGGAAGGCAGGAGGTGGTGCTTGGGCTTGAAGACCGATAATAAAGCCCAAGAAGCAGGGGGAGAGGAAATGGCTGTTAGGATAGGTATATAATGGAGAGATAGATCTCTATTTCCATATAACACCCTGGACCTTACATGATTTTGAGAGCTTCCTGTATGGATATTTTGGGTCAGAAGAGTATATCAATCATTGTAACTCTGAGAAACGTTGATGAGTTCCTCTTTACCATGTTTAGCATTATAGGATGCTTTCTACTATTTTCCTTTTTTCCTTTTCTCCTTAGTTTTGTTAGTTTTGTTAATTTAATTTTTAACGTTTATTTATTTGAGAGAGAGAGAGAGAGAGAGAGAGAGAGAGAGAGAAGAGTGTGAGGGGAGGAGGAGCAGACAGAGAGAGAGACACACAGAATCTGAAGCTGGCTCCAGGCTCTGAGCTGTCAGCACAGAGCCTGATTCAGGGCTCAGATTGATGAACCACAAGATCATGACCTGAACAAAAGTCGGATGCCCAACCGACCTAGCCACCCAGGCCTCACCCCCCTTAATTTTGTCAAAATTTAAAATTTAGGTATAAGATCTATATATTCACAGATTTGAAATCTATTCCAGTTCAAGTTTTGGTTAGAATATTAAAATCACCACTCTCACAAGTTACAAAGTGGTTTGTTGAAATGTCAGATTAACAAGGAAGTTGGTGGTATTTTTGGAAAGTTTACTATATATCTATAGATAATATAGATATAGATATAGGACTAAAATATAGATATAGATTGTAGATATAGATATATCAGGCATTTAGTAAGCTTTGGGTCACTTTAAGCTCAAGTAAATCTCAATATCCTGGAAACCCTTTTATTTGAAAAATAAAATATCTATAAACAACTTAGTCTCTGCCTGGTGGAACCTGCCGTTTGAAATAAAGATTTCAAAACAAGAAATAGGATGGGGCTTCTGAGTGGTTTACTTGGTTGATTAGCTGACTCTTGCTTTTGGCTCAGGTCATGATCTCATGGTTTTGTGGGTTCAAAACGCTGACAGTGCAGAACCTGCTTGAGATTCTCTCTCTCTCCCTTTCTTCCCTCCCTTTCTGCCCCTCCCCTGCTGTCTCCTCTCGCTCAAATAAAATAAATAAACTTAAAATCCGGAAATAAGAGAACACTCTGTATCCATTCTGATAAGAGTGCAGAGTGCGATGGGAAATTCTTTGGGTTATAAGACACATCATTGACAAAGTTCTTAGTGATGGAACCTTTTACTCAAGATTTACATTACTTTGTCTAAATATACCTCATACAATTTACTTAATTCACATTTTACTTAAACAAAATAGACTACATTGTGGTTTTCTAGTAAGAACATCTATGGGGTTGATGAAATACTTCAGTCTCATGTAAATGACAGTGCTGTGGAACCTTTCAACGTGGAAGGTTTCATAGAATGTGTCAGGTTTGAAAAATGCAAAACGTTTTTTTAGCAATAATTTAATAATTTTGATATTCACCTGCAGAAGAATTATTCTTGGATTTATAAAGAATTTGTAAGTCACTGGTCCTTTTGTTTTTCTTATATTGTGTTATATATAAAATTGTCAGATTGTCCTTGTAAACTGTGCAAAGGTATGGCTTAGTGTCACAAGTAAGGAAGGAAGAATGCCAAACCACACCATTTGCCAGGGAAAGACGTGTGAAATTTTTTGATCAGTGTCAGATTTTATATGACCTGATAGACTGAGAAAGGGAGAGCATAACCAAAAATGACAGCCTCTGTGTCTGCAGAGCCCTATGTTCATGCCAAAAAACTTGTTTGTGGGGGTCATATTATCTACCATTTTTGAAGCATGTTACAAATTCAGAGAACAAAATACATATCCTCCTCAATCAATCAGATCACTCTGAGATGATCTTTAATTATGCACAATAGTAGCTAATGATGTAGTAAAAGTCTTAGATTCCGCTGACAGAACTTTTTTTTAAGTGACCCTGAGATTAAATTTATACATATGTCTCCCTGATCTTCCTTATTTTGTCAAGTCTATCCATCAGTGGGCAAGCAGATGTGTTAAGACAGAAAAAGAAAGACAAATGCAATCCAACACTTCTGATAAAAACATAAACAACAATTTTTTAAATAGCTATTCATGTAAGTGTACCTAATTTATGGATAGCCATTTGAGATACCAACCAACATGTTCACGAAGAAGATTTTGATTGATGTTGTTTTACCTTCCATACCCCTCCACCCTGCAGGAAGAGTTGATGCCCCTGCTGAAACAATAAAATCATACCTCACTAACTGTATAATTTCAGCCTCTCTAATCTTTATCCACTGCACCTGGTTCATTGTCTCCATTTACTCAACCAATTTCCACAAGCTAGAGTTACAGCCTTAACTGGCTGCTGGCCAAAAATAAACAAAAGGAGGAGAAAGTGAGTCTCTGCATTCACGCCTTCCCAACACAACACCAGAGAGAGAAAGGAGTTTTAATCGGTACAGCTTTTCTTTTAAATACATAAAAACTAAACAAGCCATTACGGTTTGTTTCCATTTACTTAACTTTAAAGATTTGATTTAATTCTCATCTCCAAGAGTACTTGTAAACTTTTGGATCCTGTGGTGAAATTTAATTTGCAAGTGATTTGATTGATTGCATAAATTCAGTGTGTTAGGTCTTGAGAATAGATACGGCCAGTTTTGCCCCACTAAGCATTTTCGCTGGAGTCTTTCGGGTACATGTTAGGAAGTTTGACACATGTCGTAGACCAGAAAGATACATCTTCAGAAATTTCTGTATGGAGTGTGAGGTATTATGATACATATGCAAACTTGTTTATAAAATATGTAAATCTCTTATTGTTATTAATACTGACACCTGTCCAAACCATGTGTTGCCCGTAGAAAGAAAATGTATGTATTTACTGTAACGTAGAGATTTACCAACTTGAATTTTTCAACACTTTATTTTTAACGCATCTGTAAGTTTTAGTTTTGGCTCCCAAGTTGAGAGAATAAAAACAAAATGTACCGTGGTTTTATGAATAGATTTCTAAGCAAATGTGTCTTGATACATGTAGAAAAGTAATCGGGAACAAAACATATTTTTGTGTGCAAGATGCAATTTGGGTTTTTAATCCTCATTCAACTAATTATTCTAGTTATTTTTGGTCTCCAAACTCATGATATCTTATAAAGCACACGTTCCTGTACAAAAACTGGAGTTTGTACAATCATAACTCAAGCCACAAACAAAAAGCAAATGAGTTAAAGATAAATGTGATCGAGGTGATAAGGAAGGAGAGAGGTGAATGCATTTCTACCCGAAGGACTGAGAAAAATTCACATTCCAGGAGACGATGTAGTCGAATCTTAAAACATAGGTGAGTATTTGGCATGGGAAACTATGTCCTCCTTCCACACATTTTATGGAGGAGACAGCCTTAGGCTATCGTGATAGTTTATTAGGCTACAGTCATGATTTTGTTTTATTTTTAAACCTCCTTAGTAGTTATCAGGGTGACGATTATTGTGTAAAATTGGTCAAGAAAATCATTAGAGATTCAAGGTCTGACAGTGCACACAACGGGCATTGTTTTCAAGTCTGGTGCAACGGAGTGTTGTGTGCAATGAGTTTCCGACTATCGATCCCAGTCATGAGCTGTTCAAACTCTGCTTTGTTGTAAGAACCTGCTGTGGAGAGCGAGCCAAGCCTGGCAGAGGCTTCTGGCTCCACTAAGTAAGGCAGAAACTGGCCCTGAGACACATAATTAAAGCCAGAAGGTAGAGGTTTCCTTTCTAGGGTATGTCTACCCTGACTCCCTTACTTTTTCTTAAATTCCTTTCTCCCAACTACACTTGGTTCCATCACAACTATTTTAATAAGAAGTATAAATATATATAAAACATGCTCTACTACATGTTCCAAACTTAGTTATTTTACAAGTGGAAGCTTATAAATAATCCTGAACACTTTCACCCATTCCCAACCCCCACCCTCACCCCTCTTCTGGCAACTACCAATCTGTTCTGTTTCTACAGGTTCAGGTTTTTTGGGTTTTTGTTTTTGGTTTTGTTCTGTTTTGTTTTTAGATTTCACATATAAGTGAGATCACACAGTGTTTTTCTCTGACTTATTTCATTTCTCATAAGTTCTCAAGGTCTATCCATGTTGTCACAAATGGCAGGACTTCCTTCTTTTTATGGCTGAATAATATTCTGTTACATGTATAACTTTTTAAAACATTATATTCATCTTTCAGAGAAAAGTTAGCTTTTCTCCGTATCTTGGCAATTGTGAATAATCTATAATGAACATGGGGTGCCAATACATCTTTGAGGTGGTGATTTTGTTTCTTTGGTATATATACCTAGAGGTTGAATTGCTGGATCATATAGTAGTTCTATTTTTAATTTTTTGAAGAACCTCCATATTATTTCTGTAGCAGTTGAACCAATATCCATTCCCACAAACACTACACAAGGGTTCCCTTTTCTCCATATCCTCACCAACACTTGTTATCTCTTGCCTTTTTGATGATAGCCATTCTAACAGGTAGAAGGTGATATCTCAATGTGATTTTGATTTGCTTTGAAATGGTGAGTATTTGCATTTTTGTTTATATAATTTGTTTTTTAGCGTAGTTACAGAGGCCCAGAAAAATTGAGCAGAAGGTACAGAGATTTCTCATATACCCCCCATTCTCACATGAGTACACAGCCTCCCCCAGTATCAGCATCCCCCACCAGAATGGTATATTCGCTACAAAGGTATATTTGTTACAATTGATGAACCTACATTGGTATAAAATCACTCCAATTCTGTAACTTCTTTTAGAGTTTACTCTTGGTGTTATGCATTCTATGGGTTTGGACAAATGTATATGACACATATTTGCCATTGTAGTATCATACAAAGTAGTTTTACTGTTGGAAATGTCTTGTGTTTTGTCTGTTCATCTCTCTCCACTAACTCCTGGCAACCTCTGATCTTTTTAGTGTCTCCATAATTTTGCCTTTTCCAGAATGTCAAATAGTTGAAATTACACAATATGTTGCCTTTGCAGTTTGGCTTTCGTTTTCCTAAGCAATATGCCTTTAAGGTTTCTCCACATCTTCTCATGTGATAACTCATTCATTTTTAGTGATGAATAATATTCCATTGTCTCTATGTACCACAGTTCCTTTACCTGTTCACCTAGTAATGCACATGCTGATGTCTTCCAATATTTGGGAATTATGAATTAGCCTGACATAGACATTTATGTGCAGGTTTTAGCATGGATACAATTGTCAATTCTTTTGAGTAAATACCAAGAAGACCAATTGTTGGATCCTATGATAACAGTATATTTTGTTTGATAATCATCAAACTGTCTTCCCAAGTGTTTGTACCATTTTGCATTTCCTCCAGCAATGAATGAGAGTTCATGGTCCTCCACATGTTTGCCAGCGTTTGGAGTCATTGCTCTTGATTTTTAAGTATTCACATCTTAATGGTTATGTAGTGCTATTTCATTTATTATTGTTGTTGTTGTTGTTGTTATTTTAAACCTATATGTTAATTTTTATTTAAATTTTTATAATTGTTTTTCTAAATCTCAGTTATAGAAAAGAGCATTGTGGTAAGGGAAGAATATTTAATTTTTGTTAAATGTGTTTTAATGAGAACTGTTAAAAATTCTGGGACATCTGTGTAGCTCAGTCGGTTAAGTGTCCAACTTTGGCTCAGGTCATGATCTCACGGTTCAGGGGTTCAAGCTCTGCGTCGGGCTCTGTGCTGAACAGCTCGGAGGCTGGAGAACTTCAGATTTTGTGACTCCCTCTCTCTCTGCCCCTCTCCTGCTCTTGCTCTGTCTCTGTCTATGTCTCTCTCTCTCTCTCCCTCTCTCTCAAAAATAAACATTAAAAATTCTAAAAAAATAATTCCTTGGTCATTTAGTTAGCATACTTAAGTAATAATTGTACAAATATTTTAGCTGCATGAGTTCATATATATATTATTCATTGTTTTAATTTGCATTTTCCCTGTGATATATGCTGTGGAGCATCTTTTCATATGCTTATTTGTCATGTCTGTATCTTCTTTGGTGAAGTGTCTGTTAAGGGGTGTGGCCCACTTTTTAAAATTGCGTTGTTTTATTATCATTGAGTTTTAAGAATTTTTCATATATTTTGAATAATAATTCTTTATCCAAAATTTTTTTTGCAATTTTTTTTTAAATTTGTCATTTGTCTTTTCATTCTAAGTGTTTTTCACAAGCAAAGTATTTTGATTGCTTTTGTTTTTGTTTTAATAAAGTCCAGCTTATAGCTTATCAATTGGCCTATGTCTGGTTTTTCTTTGTTTGTTTGCATGTGGATGTCCACTTGTCCCGGCACCATTTGTTGAAAAGACTCTTCGCTTCATTGTATTGCCTTTGCTTCTTTGTCAAGGATCTGTTGACTATATTTCTGTGGACCTCTTTCTGGGCTCTCTATTCTGTTCCATTGACCTATTTGTGTATTCTTTCACAGTATCTCACTCTCTTGATTACAGTAGTTTTATAATTTGTCTTGAAGTCAGACAGAACCAGTCTCAGGCTCTGTTACTTTTAACCACCTGTTAAATTGTATTAGGAAGGGAGTGACTGGTGGCTCAGGACAAAGCCTGTTTGGAATTCTGTCTCTCTTTCCCTCTCTCAAAATAAATAAATAAATAAATAAATAAATAAATAAATAAATAAATTTAAATTGTACTGGGAGGTAGAGTGGCAATAAATTAATAAGGAGGGTATATGGGTTAGATGAAGGTTCTGGTCTTAGACAATTTAGAAATGAAGCTCAGCTCTGCTCCTTACTGATACTATGAGTTTAGGTATAGGCAAACCACTTAATGAGTTTAAACTTTAGCTTTATTTTTCATACTTAAAATTGGAATAATTGAAGAGTGTACCCCTTGCATTGTGAAATTAAATAAAATTGTTGATTTGCAGTGTTTTGTAAAGATATACCCCAAGTCAGGGTGAGGTGTATCATTATTCTCAGTGGCAGCAATATTTTTTTTTCAGTTTATTTATCTATTTTGAGAGAGTGTGAGAGAGAGAGAATTCCAAGCAGACATCTAACTCATGAACCATGAGATAATGACCTGAACCAAAGTTGAAACTTACCCAACTGAGCCAGCCAGGCACTGCTCAGTGACAGCAGCTTATTACTATCATTAGTATTGATGAGGCATTGACTTTATTGTTCACCCACTCTGGACTTTACTATATAATATACAGCTACATAGTATATTGTAAGTATGCAATCTAAACACACCCAAAAAAGCACTTGGCACAAGCAAGCTCGCAAAAATGTTAAATTGGATAATTGGAAATCAATCTCTCTGACATTCAGTTTCCTTTTCTGTAAAAATCATGAAAATAATACTGACCTTTCAATGCTCTTGTCAGGATGAAATTAGATTATATATTTAGCGGCCCAGGACATCATAAGGACCAAACAAATTACATCATCATTATTATATTATTATTGAGAAGTGTTTTAACTACAGAACTGGAAATATGTTCACTGTGTTTGTCATATTTCAAACTATATATTTGAGAAAATTGGATGTTACATTTTGTTTATTTTTGCCCATTTTTGTTTAATGTACTGATATGTTCTTTCTAATGAAAGCTAGCTTAGAAGTACGGAAGAAAATAAAAAGAAAAAGAAAAACAGAACTGGTCCATTTGAAGTAGTGGGGACTAAGGGTTCCTCATACTGGACCCATTCTTTATCCTTCCCATCAAAATGTCCTTGAAGTGTCTCTGTAGAAAACAATTGGAAAACCAATGATCTTATCCAACCCTCTCAATTCACACAGAAAGGCAGAAAGTGAATTTCCTTCTTCAAAGTTGTAGAGAAAGTTAAAGATAGAGCAGAAATAAAATCCGAGATTCTAGATTTCTGGTTTATGCTTTCCCTAACTCTAAGGCGTGTGCATGACATTGGGCTTGACAGTGACATTGCAGTATATGATTTGCATCACACATTCCCAGGAGGCAGGGGTAGTGGCATTTATTTTGCTCTTGCAAGTGCATTGGGCAATTAATACATAGTTTATGCTGCTCCATTCACTCCTTTCATGGCTGGGATTTATTGACTGGTAGTCGTTTGGTTTTATTTTGTGAAATACAAATTTAATTCATACTTTGGATTACTATTAGAATACTCTCCAAGTTAGTGAAATTTGAAAGTTTCACAGATCAGTATTCTAAAGGGCCATGCCACAGAGCCAAAATTATGAAAGACATGTTCCTAATTCTTTTAGCTACAATGAGTATGATTGAAAACATATTCTGTTTTAAAAAATATAGGAAAAAAGATTTTCAAGGGCTTTTCAGTAATAATAAGTTGGCATTTAAAACTTTTTTTTTTTTTTTTTTGAGAGGGGTGGTGCCTGGGAGGCTTAGTTGAGTAAGCATTGGACTCTTGATTTCAGCTCAAGTCATGATCACATTGTGGAATTGAGCCCCCTGTGTTCGGTTCTGTGATGGCGGCCTGGAGGATGCTTGGGATTCTCCCTCTCGCCATCTGTACATCCCCTGCTCACTCTCTCTCTCTCTCTTTCAAAATAGATAAATAAAAATTTTTCAAAAATGAAGTGAGAGGGGCGCCTGGGTGGCGCAGTCGGTTAAGCGTCCGACTTCAGCCAGGTCACGATCTCGCGGTCCGGGAGTTCGAGCCCCGCGTCGGGAGAGCCTGGAGCCTGTTTCCGATTCTGTGTCTCCCTCTCTCTCTGCCCCTCCCCCGTTCATGCTCTGTCTCTCTCTGTCCCAAAAATAAATAAACGTTGAAAAAAAAATTAAAAAAAAATGAAGTGAGAAGGATTGATTTTTTAAAAAAAATTTTAAAAAAGAATTTTTATTTATTTATTTTTTTGGTGTTTTAATATAGTAACAAAGCACTTATCCACCGTTCAAGGAAATGGCAATACCATTCTGGTTAGCATGATATATACTTACTATTAAATCTCAAAAATATAATTTGGGGGTTTGATGATCAGCATAGAGAATATAGTCAACAGTATTATAAGAGCATTGTTTGATGACAGACAATAGCGTCACTTGTGGTAAGCATAGCATGACATATAGAGTTGTGCAACCACTAGGTCGGAGACCTGAAACTAATGTAGCATTGCGTGTTGACTGTACATCAATCTAAAAAAATTCAAAAGTAAAAGATTTAATCGTTGTCATGCCGATAGCTTAAAGGTGTTAATAAACCAATCTTCACTGTTTACCTTTTCGTTTGGTCCACAAAAATGGAATGCAATGGTAGACTTCTAAATGTATTAGTTAATAAAAATGGAAATAAGTGTGCCAATGTGAGAAGTGTTAGGAGTGGGTTCCCCTGAAATATCACCGAAATGACTTGATGAGTTACTGCTTACCATGGTAAGGGTAATAATTCCCTCCATAAAGTTATAGTGATATTTATTTTAGTGATAAAGGATATTTACAAGATTTTGAAACCTGCTTTCAGATGACACTTTAATTCAGAGACTTCTTTAGGTTTCCATAGAGTCATAATGTAATAGTTCAAGATAGGTGAGCAGAGTGAGGTGAGAAATTTGAGGCAAAATGGTCAAACCTTTGGGGCATAACTTGCATTTTGATCCTTTCTACTGAAGAACTGATGGGTTTTGTAGGTAGTTTCTAAAATAAATAATAATTATCTGTTCCCTTTATTTTCCTGGGCAAAGAAAGGTCTCCCAGAGTGGGAAGGTCATAATGATGAAGAAGGTGAATAATAAAAATCACTTTCATAAGAACAGGAAGCCGTGTTGATTTAGATGTTTTGATTTCCAGTGGATTCACACATAAGAGAGATAAAAGAGAGATAAAGTCAGAAATTGCATATTCTGGCAAATGTTGGATTATAGTATAAGGGTTTTAGTTTCTACCACAAAATCAATTTATATGTATTTTAAAAAGTTTTCCCAGGTCTTGCAATCTTCAACTTAATTGTTTAAAAATCCATGCTCTGGAACCTTGAGATTACTTGTTCAATGGCATTCTCATTGCCTCAAAGAGTTAATGACATAATCACACATAATTTACACCGTGTTCCTTCATGTACCCCAGGGTGGCTTTGCCTCCAGCCAAAGGTACTAGATAAAGGGTCCGCAGAGAGACTTCCCCTTAATGCTCCATCGCCTGCCCATATTCCTTATCTAATCTTTTCTCTCTTCAATGAATTATTTCATTCATTCAACAAATAACGACCAGGTTCCTAGTATGAACAAGACAGTTCAGCAGTCCCTGGGGACCGAGAAAAGAAAGAAGAACCCACAGTTTTGAAGTTTCATTCTGTCTGACTGGGAAAGAAAGAAAATGAACAGTTAACATTGTAATCACCATGAGTGATTTGAAGGAAAATGCAGGCTGGGGCCCAGAAGAGTCTATAGTAAGGGAAGCAAACCTAGTGTGGTCAGGGTGGTTTAGGAACGAGTCTTTGAGGGGGTGGAGTTTAAACATGGAGTTTCACGATGAGTGAGATTTAGCCAGGTATCATGGCAATGGGAGGGAGAAGACAGAGGAAATATCAGGTACATAACAAAAAAAAAATTATTCATTAATTTGGCATTAATTTAACACTATATTTCAAGTCTATCACTTTTCTAGGCATGTCAATGTAGTAGTAAAAAGAAAAAAAAAGAAAAAAAAAAAAGAAAAATAGGCCCACTATCACACAATGGAGGAGAAGATTATACCAGTTATGAAGTTCCAAGAGAGAGAAGAACATAGTAACGGTTATGGAGCTTGAAAAAACATGCATGGCTTGAGATAAGAAACAGTATAGAAGGACAGGTTACCAATGAGGCTGGGGATAGATAAGGTTAGATTATCCAGGACCCTTCTCTAAACTGTGTCAAGTAATTCAGACTTTTCTGAAAGGTAATGGGAAGTCACAGGAGAATTTTAAGTGTACATATAGTTTTATGCTCTTTAAAAAAGGAGCTCTAGATAGAGGTAGAAATCCTTAAATGGCTTTATATGTATGCTGGGGGTGAAGCAGTAAATAGATGAGAGTGGATGGTTAAGAATCAGGTTTGTGATTGTCGGAAAAGGAAACTCGGATAAACAAGAATTGAAGATAGATTGTATGCTGTGGTACTGGATTGAGGCCTAAGATCAGTATGAACTCATGAATAGTTTTAGACATGCACACACACACACACACACACACACACACAGATATAGAAGCAATTATAGATATCTTTGTAAACATAGGTTAGTATACATATATTATCTAGTTCTGTCTGTTAAGACCTAGAAACAAGGATACCTCATTAGCAAGCACAGCACTCAGAACCCAAATCTCGGTTTCTGAATGATATCCACTGATTAAAAAAAAATCAGTCTTTGAACTAATGGCTTATTTTAAGATTGAGGCAGGGAAAATGTGAGATAAGCAACAATGTTCTAAAAGACATTTGATGGCATGTCAAAAGGACATAGGAACCAAATTGAAAGAGCTACCAATGGCGAAAATTTGGACAATTTGAACAACAAACTAAATGCAATGTGGACTATAACTTCGCACAAAAATAATAATATTCTAGCCTATACTGATTAATTACATAAGTAACTGAATAAGTAAATAAATATATAAAAGACAAGTCTTCTTACAGAAGAATTCCAAAAATATAAATACGTAAATACTCCAAGAATTGGGGGTTATTTCACCACTGCAATCCCATGACCCCTGAAAGTATACTCAACTCAATTGACTCAATTTCAGAATATAAAATAGAAAAAGAAAAAAATCTGTAGCCTTTCAGTGGAGAAATCTGGCAAATACTCTCCTAAACAAGTAATGAAGAGAAACATCATCAGGGATGTCATGTGAATATCATCTACCTGCTGAATGACGTGATAACAAAGACATCTCAACTCTACAGTAATCTTTTCAAAACCCCGTAACCCGAGTCTAGTGAGAAAAAAAAATACATATTAGATAAACCCAGTTTGGGAGCTATTCTAGAGGATACCTAGACAGTGCAATTCAAGACTGTCAAGGTCTTGCTGTGGGTCAAGGCAATGCTGTGGGTTTTGGGGAGACATAAGCACTAAATGAAATGCAGTACCCTGGTGCTATAGACTAAATATTTGAATATCCCAAAATGCATTATTTGAAACCTAATCTCTAATGTGATGGTTTTTGGAGATGAGACTTTTGGGAGCTGATTAGGCCATGAAGTGAAGACCCCATGAACAGTATTAGTGTCTTTATAAAATAGATTCCAGAGAGCTCCGTCACCCTCTTTCACCATGCAAGGACACAATCAGAAGGCAGACATCTATGAACCAGGAAAGAGACCCCTGCCATACACAGAACCTGCTGGTACTTTGATCTTGGACTCCCCAGCCTCCAGAACTGTTAGAAACACATGCAGTTTAAATACCCCTAGTCTAGGGTATTTTTGTTACAACAACTCAAACAGACTAAAACATCTGGGTTATATCAAGGAACAGGAAAAAAAAAAAAACATCCATGAAAAAAAAAATGATGAAATCCAAATGAAGTCTGGAATTTAGTCCATTTCTTCTTTCTATACCAATGTCAGTCTCCTAGTTTTGACAAAAATACTAGAGTGATATTAACAGTGGGAGAAATTGGGTAAGGGATTTGCAGAAATTCCTTGTATTTCAACTCTCCTGTAAATCTAAAGTTATTCCAAAATAAAAAAAAATTGAAATACAAATAAATAAAAGGCAGCCTCACACCCGCCAAGATCCAGACACTATACCTCAGCCATGGGCATGTCTTCATTTAGCTGCTGAATATCCATGGAGAGGTATTCAAATACTACAAGTTAATTATATTTCAGTATATATTGACTCTGAAAATGTTACTTGGATTTTTTTTTTACTCTAGTGGGCCAGAAAACACTCCAAAAAATAATTTGTGGGGTTTTTCCCAGTTGGTTTAGAACAATTGCCCCCAAAAATAATAATTTCAAGAAATAAATGAAATCAAACATGTTACCAGAAAACTATTAAAGGACAGAGGAAATACTATACTTGACAAGTCGACATTAAGCATCTTTTATTTTTTTTATAGATCTCTGTAGATGTCAGCAGTGAACATTATTAGAGAATGTAACGAATTATTATTTTAACATAAAAGACATTCAAAATTATTTATTTCTTGGTGACTTTTAAGACGCAGCTATTTTTGGAATGTTTTTAACAACAGCAGGACCATAACTACACAGCATGACTATGTGCAACTGTCCTCTGACTTCTTCCTAATGGATTTCTTCATTTTTTCCCACTGAGACCTGTGTGACACTGTGCTCAGGGCTCAGTAATGAGCCAAGAGCTTGTTCTATTCCACAGAATATTTGTTTTCAGAAGTGACTCCTGATTGGTCAGAAGCCGAGGAGAGAGAATATTCTGTCAAGGTAGTTTGCATCCTTTCATTAGGCTCTTCCCGAGCATGAGTATCCCCAAGTCCATTCTATTTCAGAGTTCTGCATTGCTGGAGACTCATTATGACAAAACTTCCCTCAGGGACCTGCATCATCCTCTAATTTCTCTATTCACTGCAATGCACTAAGTTTTCTGAGCCTTAAGAATGATGATCTCTGGTCCTTGCCTTTATTTTAGTTCATCTTTTTAATTAATAGGTCGTTTTAATTATTCTAATTTGGAGTTATTTTTCTCATAGTCCTTCCTCCATAACTATGCCTAATAATACAATTGTTTTTTGGGTGACTTCCTTCCTGGACAGGTCATTTTGCAAGCCCTGAACAGATGTCCCTGACTTTTGCTTTTCTCTTTCTCACATGCTCTGATTAAATGCTGTGTCTAACTCTTTCTCCCATTCTCCCCAGGAAAAACCTTTTTTCTCCAGGAATTCTGGTGGGCAGAGTGCCTGACGTTCATTAAAATCAGAATTTGTTTTGTTTTGTTTGTTTGTTTGTTTGTTTGTTTTTTACTTCTTGGTAAAATAAAACACTGTATAAAAAATAGGAACCAACTAACCAAAAATACAATCTTCAGGAAAAAAACACCCATAAATATCTACATTTATTTTTCCTAATGCTATCGTTCTTAATTTCATTTGAGTTTGTCCTGCATCTGTTTGTTACAGAGGTATATTTCAAGAGTCCTTCATTAGATCCTTCCCGAGATTGTTCAAGTACCTTTCACAGTTTTCAGATCTCATATTTCATTTCTATGCATTTTTCAACATTACGGCATTATCATTTTCGTTTTTCTTTGTTTATTTTGTTTCTTGAACAAAAGGAAAGGCTTTGCATATCTATTATGTCCAACTCATTGCCTAACACAGCTCAGTGAATATTGGAAACGATAAATTTTAATTGCTTGAAACTCAGCTAGCTAATTATGTACATATTTGCTGTTTTTGCCTTTTAGGTACATGGTAACATCATATCAGAAATTTGCTAAGAAAGTGGCTTCAGATCTACATCTATATCTATTCATTTTAAGATATTTACAACTATAATGTATAACTAGAAAATTGGAAATTTTCTCAGTTGCCCATAAAGTTACCACCCAGCGATCTACTGAAAAACACCTGAATAAAAATGTACAATGTTAATATACTATGTATATAGCATATTATATTATAATAAATAATTAAATTATATATGTAATATATACATATATAATTTGCTAAAATATATATATATATATAATTTTCTTTCTTCTTAATATATTATGAATAAAGAAAATAATTGCCATGAGATTATTTTCTTAAAACATAACTTAAATATTATACCAAAATTCATTTACAAAACCATTATTATTGGAATTTACATACTTTACATGCATATTTATACTCAACTCTGATTATTTCCTTAGAAACAATGTTTTAAAGTGTAATTGTTAGGCAATGGTATGTAAACGTATGAAAGTTGTACTATTTTGCTTTCTTATTAAAACTAAGGTGGTGGGACACTTGGGTGGCTCAGTCGGTTAAGCATCCAACTATGACTCAGGTAATGATCACATGGTTTGTGAGTTTGAGCCCCGCATCAGGCTCTGGGCTGACATCTCAGAACCTGGAACCTGCTTCAGATTTTGCGTCTCCCTCTATCTCTCTGCCCCTCACCTCTTTGCTCTCTGTCTCTCTCTCTCAAAAATAAACATTAAAAAAAAAACAAAAACAAAACTATAAGGTGGTATCTTTAGTTGTTGGAAGTTCACTAATTTTCTCTTACTAATAAAGTAGAATATTTTTGTGATATTTTATAATGTATTCTTTATACATACCCCACTTACATTTTAAGTTTGAATTTAACAATTATTTCAAGTACTTAATCCTTTAATAATATCAACCTCTTATCCACCATGTTTTCAACAATCATTCTATCAGTTTATTTCTCATTTGTTTGCTTGCACATTAACCTTATTTACAATGTGATATGAGACTCAGAAGTTTAAAGGTTTCATAGTCAAGGGGGCGCCTGGGTGGCTCAGTCAGTTAAGTATCAGAATCTTGATTTCAGCTCAGGTCATGATCTCATGGCTTGTGTGTTTGAGCCCTGGATGGGACTGTGAACGACAACATGGAACTTTCTTGATATTCTCTCTCTCTCTCTCTCTCTCTTCCTCCACCCCCACTTGTGTGTGTGTGTGTGTGTGTGTGTGTGTTTCTTTTTTTCTCTCTCAAAATAAATAAATACACATTTAAAAAATAAATGTGGGGTGCCTGGGTGGCTCAGTCAGTTACGCGTCCAACTTTGGCTCAGGTCATGATCCCATGGTTTGTGGGTTTCAGCCCCACATCGGGCTCTGTGCTGACATCTCAGAGCCTGGATCCTGCTTCAGATTTTGTGCATCCCTCTCTCTCTGCCCCTCACCAACTAGCACTCTGTCTCTGTCTCTGTCTTAACAAAACTATTAAAAAAAATAAATGTTTCATAGGTTGATACATATTTACTTTTGCAACATTTCCATTTTATTATTTATTTTTTCTCATTTTATTTATTTGAGAGAGAGAGAGAGAAAGAGAGAGAGAGAACATGAGCCAGAGAGAAGACAGAGGGACAGAGAGCCCAGTGTGGGGCTCAATGCCACCACCCTGGGATCATGACCTGAGCAGATCAAAAGTCAGACACTCAACTGACTGAACCACCTAGGTGCCCCTCCATTTTATTCTTATAAAGACTTTTTCTTAACATAATAATATATGTTTTTCCACATTGTTTTTCACTTCTTTTAAACAAATTGATATATTTGAAGTCTATTTTGTTGTGTGGTGGGTGGTACTTATGTAAATATGTTCTTTTTCAAATAGTAAATCATTTTTCCTAAAGCCATTTATTGAATTATCTTTTTGCAACTGATATTTGGCCTTTGTTTACCATATTCCAAAAAGCATCATTTCAACTACTATTGTAGCTAATAGAGGAAAAAGAAGTTCAACATTAACTTGTATTTTCCAGATTTAAACTTTGCTAATGTATAAGTCATAAGTTGTAGTATAAGTTTCTTTATTATTTCTCAATTTTTATTCTTTACAGAAACCACTATTATTGTTTTTGTGTTTTGGGTTTTAATCAAGACATGGACCAAGGTCTTTGTTCGCTCAGAGACCTACTTAATATTATATTAAATATGGCACAACAAGGTTTATTGGCATAAATATCCTATATAAATCAGCCAAACAGTAGATTCCGTAGATGTTTTTAAACCACAACAAAAATAAAAGGACATCATTTTTGTAACATACTAACAATAAGGGAATAACCATATAAAGAAAATCCAAGTGTTTGCTTTCACAGTGAAATTTCCAGAATTAATTAATTAATTTTTATCATTAAGTCACTGCATAAAAGAATAAAAATGGGGGATAAAGATGCTTGGAGAACAAAGAGACAAACAAAATCATTAACCAGAATCTAATAACGTTTTCAGGGTTATTATTAATATTAGTTTAATGCTATTCTATGGAAGAATATTGTTACAAGTGGAATTTTGTACAAGAGCAGAGGCTGGCAAATAATAAACTTTCATTTTAGAAAGAAATTATACAAGAAGATACAAAGCTCAATCTTTAGAATCTCTCGCAATTTCTCAATCTTTCTCTTTCTGCCTCGATTTCTCAGTGTCTATGTTTGTCTCTCTTTCTGTGTTTCATTTAAGGCACTAAGTAGGGCTTATAATTTCAACATAAGTCAATTTTCATGTCTCTCTAACCAGTATACTACTAAAGTTACATTTCATTGCTGTCATAGCAATAAGGGTTTAAGTTAGTTTCTAACCCAGAGAAGTCTGTGTTAAAGACTGTCTAACAATAAGTAAAATAGAAATCACTAAGAAGTTTTCTCTTTTAGGAATCTGAAATCGAATACAATTTCATTTCATTACAAATTTTAATAAATCAATCCATTTTATATGATATCTATGTCTATCCAGGAATGTGAAATTATTCTATCATTTTACATAGTTCAAATCCCATTGCTAATTGAAATTATTAGAAAACTTGATTTTATTTTTTCCATTGTTGAATCTCTACTCTGCCCATGACACCAGATACTGGATCACACATCATCTTCATTCGGAGTAGGTCTGATGGAAAATGTAATATTTTTGGTATTTTGAGAATTGACAAAACGATCTCAGATTGGCCTGTGAACAGCCCGTAACCAAGATAAATGCATAGATAAGCAAAATCACATCAACATATCTTGTGATAAAAGAACCTTAATAATCAAGTATTGCTTATATCAGACAAACTAATTTTCTTTCAGAAAATTTACAGTTTGTCGCCTACATATTTTCCTCCCCATTGATTTTGTATAGCCTCTTTTTCACAGGTAGGTATTTTCAATATGATTTTATTACTCAAATTCATTAACCTGACAGAAACATTTCAAATTAAAGAATTTTTCAATCAATATGTTCCAGTCCACTGAAAACTACTTTGGCCATTTTAACTTGATATTTTATATGCTTAGAATGAAAACAACTGTGTATAAGAAAACCTATACGGATCCACTTGCAAAAAAACATGTATCTGGCTCTCTAATCGAAGTATTAAAAACCATAGGAAAAAGACAGCATAAGTCATGGTCTGGCATTTAGCAAACAAACATAGAAGCCTCTCTTGTGCATTAGGATTTGATATTTACATTGACTTGTTTTTATAGCTCAGACATCTTTAGATAGAATCCTTAAATATTTTTGTATCATCTTGATAAATTTATTGTGAATATATCCTGTGGAATCAAAGCTAGTACATATTTTGGGCTATATTAAAGGTATTATTTTTTTGTCTTTTTGTTTAATCGTGATTGAACATACTTTCATACTTCAAGTATTTAGATTTGGGGGTTAGAAAGGACTTCTGCTATGTTTTGCTATATTAAGCTATTTTCCTAGGTAGCGCTATTAAGCCCTTTGCAACCTAACGATTGATTTCTTATGCTGGTTGAAAGGTTTCGGTGTTAATTTGTCATTCTCCTTCGTTCCCAGTCTGAGGTGCAAGCCAGGATCCAGTACACAATAGAATCTCATTCAACTGAAATTCACCACGATTTCCTGTGTATTTTGCCAGATAGAGTGTCTGCTTTGCTTCCTGATTCACTGAGAAACTGCAAGTTTCTTTTCCAGGGATTTTTGCCTTGAACTCTAGATGAGATACTTAGACCATGATAATAAACATCCACTACTTCATCTGGATTCTCTCTGGCTCAGTTGCATTGAGCAACATGGAACTTAAAATAAGAATGGGTCTGCCATATACTGTGGATGTGGTTTTGTATCCCCTTGGGTAACTTCCCCTCTGATTGGACTTATTTCTCAACTTTTCTTAGTCGATCTCATACTAGACCCTGTTTTCCACCACTTTTCACTAACACCTAACCTAAGTTTGCCTAAAATAAATACTGGCTCACACAGACAAAAATAAATAAATAAATAAATAAATAAATAAATAAATAAATGTTTTGTAGTCTATATCAAATGCCATTATTACATGTATACACCTGGCAACCAACACAAATCCATGTAACTGGCTGTCATTTTAAACATTTGTGATCTTAAAATACCTAATAGGGAATCGGTTAATACCTTCTCACTCTCCTTCTTCAGTTACATGTTGTTTTTTTTTTAATTTTTTTTTCAACGTTTATTTATTTTTGGGACAGAGAGAGACAGAGCATGAACGGGGGAGGGGCAGAGAGAGAGGGAGACACAGAATCGGAAACAGGCTCCAGGCTCTGAGCCATCAGCCCAGAGCCCGACGTGGGGCTCGAACTCCCGGACCGCGAGATCGTGACCTGGCTGAAGTCGGACGCTTAACCGACTGCGCCACCCAGGTGCCCCTTAAGTTACATGTTTTACCACGCTTTTATAATTTTTGTCAAACAGTCATTGTGATAATATGAACTTGGTTTGAAATGGTTAAGCAGAGACGTGAAAGATATTTTGTAAAGATATCTGAAGTTGGGGTGCCTGGGTGGCTCAGTTGGTTAAGCATCCGACTCTTGATTTCAGCTCAGGTCATGATCTCATGGTCATGGGATCGAGCCCTGCATTGGGCTCCGTGCTGTGCATGGAGCCTGCTTGGTATCCTCTCTCCCTCTATCTCTCTCTGCTCCTACTCTGCTTCCGCTCTCTCTCTCTCTCACTCTCAAAAATAAATAAATACATAGACAGTTTTTAAAAAAGAGGTTAAAAATTTAAAAGTCAGTCAGAGAAGCAGGGAAGTGTGCAAAAGAGATCATGATTTTCTAGGGAACAGATTCTCAACATGATGTGGCTGTGTGGAATGTGGGCTCAGTGTTGACAGTCTCATTGTTCATAAGAAATCAGATTTCTGCATTTCACACATGCTGTACCTTTTAAAACTTTTAAAAATATTTAATAATTTAATTTTTAAAAGTGATGAGCAAATTTTATTTATGGCCACAATTTTTATCTTGGCCTGACAGTGAGCAACAACATCTGGCTTTAAGTAACCAAAACTAACTTGACGATAGATTATTTTTATTGAAATAGCTAATTTTAACCCATAAAGGATTCTATGTTCCCATGGAGGATTTCTAAGTTACATCTACCTGCACAGAGTCACTTACCATACTTATGAATACATTTACTCAATATGTATTTATTAAATATTTTAACATGTATACTTACAGAGACCCAAATGTTCAAGTATCCAAACAACTAGTCTTGAGGAATCTAAACCACAAAGTATTACCCACTATATCCTCAGCTGCTCATTAGGCAGTAGTAAATATTTTAGGAACTAGATATTATTGAATCCACATTGCTGGAAACCAATCTTCATCTAGTCATGATAATGAGCAATAATTTGAGATTAAAATGAAACAATAGGCATCAAATCTCAAAGAAGAGAATAAAGCAGGTTGCTTCAGAGAAGCACATAAGAGCTAACAGAAGACGGTTTCTTTTCTTCCATAAGAGACTCTATTAGCAACAGGGCTATGCGGTAACAAAAAAGTACCACCAGAAATCCAGACACTGTGAGAATTTGATCAAATATAGAAAGTAGTCCAGACAACGTGTATGGTTAGAAATAATGTGACTGAATAAATCAGGAAAGTTGGCAGTGAAGAAGCATAGATAAAAGAGAAAATTAATTTCCTCACGGAGCTCTCCAGGAATCCCCTGCAGTCATTTACAAATCGTCACATTACACAACCATCTCTCAACCTGACTTTCCCCACCAGCTTTCTCTGCAGTTCCTTTTCCGTGTGTCAGTAAACTTCTCAAAATAATTGCCTGTGGTTTCCAGTTCCAATTTTATTTTTCCATTTCTTTATTAAGTCCCTTTCATTCAAGCTTTCATCCCTAACATTTCACAGGAACATTATTGTCCATTTCATAATTAAGAGCTACCTAAATAAAACAGGCACCTATTATCTTTCATCTAATTTGACCTGTTGGTTGTTGTTGATAGAAGTTATTCACCCTCTCTTAAATATACTTTATTTGACTTCTGAGACAGCAGCCATTCTTATTGTCCATTTCTATTTCTATTTCTCAATTTCCCTTGCTTAATACTTCACTTTCCCAAATCTGCTAATTATTGGACTGTCTTAGGGTACATTTGGAAGGACTTTTTTTCTTCTCTTCACTCAAATTGCTCACTTATTGTTATAATATAGCTTGGTGGCCTTTAATAATCCCCATATATTTGTAATAACTCTCAAACTTGTATCTCCATTCAAGACTTCTGTATGCAATTCCAGATTCATCTGTCTGAAAGTCTACCCTAAATCTCTATTTAAATGTCCAAGACACATATCAAATTTTTAATATTCAAAATTAATTTGATCTTTCCTCTCAAACATACTGCATTTTCAGTTTTTTCCATCTCAGTAGATGACTCTCCACCCTTCAAGTTGACCTACCCAAAACACTGATGTCATCTTTGATTGACAGATATTCAGGATATTCAGGAACCATCTGTTATATAAATAAAACACACAAAAGATGGGGAAAAAAGTGAAAAGTTAGAAAACATGGAGGATTGACTTAGAAGGTGCAGGTTATATGTAAATAGATTTCCAGAAATAGACTTGAAAAATAATGCAAAGGAAAAAATACCCAAAACACAACAGGATAAATTTACCCATAATAAAAAATAAAAAAAAAAAAAAGAAAGAAAGAAAAGAAAAAAAAAGAAAAGAAACATAGACACAAACGTTCAGAATGAAAGTGGATACTAACTGTAGTCTTCTTATACACAGTAATGGAACATACAGGATATTTTATTGTTTCTAAAATTCAATACCTAATGGTCACTTTTGATATATAATGGCTTGATGTGAAAAAAATGTGCTGAGATAAACTATTTTCAATGGGAAATTGCAGTAAGTTTTCTGATGAAAAGTAATTTTCCTTTTTAAAATACAATATACACTGATTTATACTGTGGTTCAGTTTGAAAAGAACTCTGGGACACCTGGGTGGCTGACTCTGTTAAGCACTGACTCTTGGTTTCGACTCAGGTTGTGATCTCACGGTTTGTGTGTTTGAGCCCCATGTTGGGCTCAGAGCTCACAGCACAGAGACTGCTTTGGATTCTCTCTCTCCCTCTCTCTCTGCCCCTCCTTGGCTCCCTCTCTCTCTCTCTCAAAATAAATAAATAAACTTAAAGAGTTCATATAAAACTTTAATATGAAAAGTGAATTGGAGGAGATAAAGCATATATGAATGAATCAAGCTAATAATAAGTATTATGCCTCAAGTACACATATTGAATATGAATAATTAGTATTTTATTTAATGAATTATATTCTATTTAAAATTAATTAAAACCAAATATTGTACAAATAATTAAGAATTCTTTTTTATTAAATTTGGAGGATTCTTTAATTTGCTAATTGGAATTAATTTTTTCTTTCCTAGTCTACAATTAGAACTTATGCTTATGCTGGCTATACGATACATAGCAACCAATATATTAATTGTAGACATTTCACCTACAATACTATGGATACTTAGAATTTGTATTTCATAAAAGATTTTATGAAATATTTATTCTCAAAGAAATCAATAAGAGATATCAGGAAAGAACTGGAGCATTGAACAGATGGGAAAATAAAAGTCAGGGAAACAAGCTTCCAAAGTTGATGGATCTAGCACATTGCTACACCGTTAGATCAAGACTAATACTTATGTTCTCTGTACCTAGATTAATTCTTATATTCTTTGACCAATTTTTGTACATATTTTTATTATCTCACCTAACTGGGGAATAGCAAGTTAATAAAATATGAAATATATTTTTCTCGGGGCGCCTGGGTGGCTCAGTCAGTTAAGCGTCTGACTTCGGCTCAGGTCATGATCTCATGGTTCGTGAGTTCCAGCCCCGGGTCAGGCTCTGTGCTGACAGCGAGAGCCTGGAGCCTGCTTCAGATTCTTTGTCTCCCACTCTCCGCCCCTTCCCTGCTCGTGCTCTGTCTCTCTCTGTGTCTCAAAAACAAATAAATGTTTAAAAAAATTTAAAAAAAAGAAATATATTTTTCTCATGCCCCATCTTTCTCAATATAATCCAATTATTTGTGATTAACATTTCAACCAAAATACCATTTTGCTAGAGTGATAAGAGAGTTGCTGTGAACAACAGAGCTTCAGGTAAGTAAAAATTAAGTGGTTAAGAATTTCATGATTTTGTGCTCTACATTAAAAGCAATAATCCATATATTGCAATGTAAAGGAAAGAACATAGTTCAGAACCATGTATTTGAAAGGGGTCCAGTATCACTTAGGGACTTCTGCTAATGCTGCTATAATAATTTTACTAGTTTTAATAATTATTCCTTGATATATTAACTACTTCTTAAAGGCTGAAAGAATTATGCTTTTTGGTTCATGTTTCTTAAAATACAGATGAACTTAAAAGACTTTAAAAAGCTGAGTATTGGGGCGCCTGGGTGGCTCAGTTGGTTGGGCGTCCGACTTCGGCTCAGGTCACAATCTCGCGTTCCGTGAGTTCTAGCCCCTCATCGGGCTCT
Organism: Prionailurus bengalensis; assembly: GCF_016509475.1. Classification (NCBI taxonomy): domain Eukaryota; kingdom Metazoa; phylum Chordata; class Mammalia; order Carnivora; family Felidae; genus Prionailurus; species Prionailurus bengalensis. Next base: position 182,002,209 of record NC_057344.1, on the reverse strand, counting down.
GTGCTGACAGCTCAGAGCCTGGAGCCTGTTTCAGATTCTGTGTCTCCCTCTCTCTCTGCCCCTCCCCCATTCATGCTCTGTCTCTCTCTGTCTCAAAAATAAATAAACGTTTAAAAAAATTAAAAAAAAAAAAAGCTGAGTATTTAGGGATATACTTCGGAATAAAGTTTCAATGAGTTCCTTTAAAAAAATTTTTTTAATGTTTATTTATTTTTGAGACAGAGACAAAGTGTGAGTGGGGGAGGGGCAGAGAGAGAGGGAGAGACACAGAATCCAAGCAGACCCCAGGCTCTGAGCTGTCAGCACAGATCCAGATGCCGGGCTCCAACTCATGAACCATGAGATCACGACTGGAGCCAAAGTGGGACACCTAATTGACTGAGCCACCAAAGTACCCCAAAATTTCAATGGATTTCTTAAGTGATACTTATCCTGGCAGACTACCCCCCTTGTAAGACTGGTGTTTGGAAATGTAGACCTTTTAGATTCCTTATTCTAATTTCAAAACGAATACAGAATTAGAAAGCACAGAATTCTCTGTGCTAGATACAATATGAGAAATTCATAAAAAATATGGTTGATATTTTCAGTAGCTTTAAATATTTATACACAGGTAGACATTAGTCTTTATCGTGAACTAGTAATGAAATAATTTCGGCTATATTAAAACATATCTATGTACTTATAAATTTTGAAATGCTAGCTTGGGGTAGAGTAAGTCGCTTAGAGACATAGATAGAATGGACTGTCTCAGTCCATCTGGGCTGCTACAACAAAACATTGTAACTGGCTTAAGCAATAAAAATTTATTTCTCCCAGTTCTAGAGAATTGGGAGTCCAAGATCAAGACAAATATAAAACATATAGTAATGTAATTAAAAATCATGTAAATTAATAGAAAATGTCAGTAAACCTATGTTGTTGTTGTTGTTTTTTAATTCCAAGTCTATTTCGAATAAGTCTATATACAATAATGCTATACACTGAATTTTTTCTAAATTTATGCCATTTTCTACTTGGATGATATTCATCTCTCACACAGGATATTTGGTTCCCATGGGTGGTCTTACTTCAATTAAGGAATGGTTGTTGTCCTTAAATTTTGGCTTTCAGGCCCAACATTTCTAGTCAGTGTCTTGCTACAATGAACCATTGTGTCTTTAAAACAAATAGAAGTGGGGCGCCTGGGTGGCGCAGTCGGTTAAGCGTCCGACTTCAGCCAGGTCACGATCTCGCGGTCCGTGAGTTCGAGCCCCGCGTCGGGCTCTGGGCTGATGGCTCAGAGCCTGGAGCCTGTTTCCTATTCTGTGTCTCCCTCTCTCTCTGCTCCTCACCCGTTCATGCTCTGTCTCTCTCTGTCCCAAAAATAAAATAAAAAAACATTGAAAAAAAATTAAAAAAAAAATAAAACAAATAGAAGTGATGTGATCTAATCTAAGCTTGAAGAGACCCATAAAATCCTATAACTTTTAATCCTTCTTTCAGGTCACAATAATTAAGAGTTACACTAGTCTGACTTGGTCCAGTGACAGAACCAAAATTACTTAAGGAAGGGAGAGGAAAACATGCACTTATATGCTTTCCATAAATTATAATTTATGAAAAATTAATTTATCGAAAAGTAATTTTCTTACTTGAGAGTTCTGATGAGGTTCAAGCAATAGCTTGAGAGTATGCTCTTCAGTGAGAACCTGGAGTGTTTATGTTTTCTTACCCTGATTAAGAACGGACCCAATTCCACTGGAAAATACATAACAAGTATAACGACTGGCATTGTCTTAATGTGACTCAAAGAAGCTTAATTATATTTTTAACCAAGTAGAAAGCCAATTACTCGGAGAAGACTTATAAAAATTTTCAAATTGATAAATTTTCTGCAATATGGTGCTCTAGTCTATTTCACTATTTCTGGAAGCATAAGGCATGGACGTAGGTATTCTTATCAGAGAAGTATATAAATAAGTATAATTCATTTATATCTCTAAAGTAACAATAAAATAAGATCAATTAATATTTAAAATTAAGTTCTCCTGCCACCAATATCCCATAACTTTGTGTGACATTGTCTTCAACATACAACTTTCAACACACAACAGATAATTATTTTGTCTATGGAAGGTCCATTAGTTAACTAAAATATTTTAAAATTTTCTGCTCACAGTGGATTTTTGTTCCTTTCTCAATACCACTTCAGCTTCACTTTTTTCTCCATCACACTATTTTCTTTCCTGTGTGTGTGTGTGTGTCTGCATATGTGTGTGTGTGTGTGCGTGTGTGTGAGAGAGAGCTTTTCTTTACTAGCTCAAGTCCTTTTAAGTCTCCTGTGAGAACCCAATCCTCAATATGTAACCTAATTCCTAACTTTCTCCTAATCACACCAAAGTGAAATTTTACTAATTCAAAATCACTGAAAAATGTTAAAAGTTCCATGATATGGAAGTAAATTATTTTCCCATAATTCTACCAGAAAAATATAGACTAAGTTGTGGGAAAGGTGACTGTTCATTAATAAGATGCTCCACAATTTTCTGTTTCCCACATAACCTGGTTATCTTTTTCAATCATTCAGTTCAAATTAACCCTTCTAATCTTATAACTACCTGACAGGTGAGTTGATACGTGTACTAAATTCCAAACCATGCCTGGCACTCAATAAGCATTTATTATATTTAATTTCCTTATCAATTGAGAGCGCTCTGATTTTTATAAGATATATTAATTCTCTAAGATATTTATTAAATGTATTTCCTGTGCACAGCCATGACTTAATAGCTGGGGATTCAATGAAACACAAAAATACATCTTTCTCTTAAAAGAGCTTAAGAGTAATATACTCATAAAACCTAAAGTAGAATACAGCATTCCTACGTGATATATCATTTAAAATCCGTGTACGGATAATTAGGTCAAAGTTGCCTAGGGATTTACAGAAGAAATTTTCTTCAATCAATAACAGTTTCACATGGAAAAGTATAGTTTTTCATGGAAAATATTTATGGGAAAGTATATAAATATATTTTTAAAAGATTGTACTATCAAGCACACCATGTATTCTTTATGCTATGTCTCTCTTCCTTATCCAAAAAGACTTCCAAATACTTTAATTATATAAATTCTGGGAGCATTGATGTAGAGATAGTGCCAAATGCCATTTTGAGCTTTCAAACCAAATTTTTAGGCCATGATTTGTGTTTTGTTTCTCTTGTCTTACACGATGCACACTGCCATTACCCAGTGCTACATTAATAATAAGGAGACAACACTTCACTCGTGCAGAATCCTTTTCCTTAGCTATATCTTCCAGGTAATACTTTATCTATTTTTCCATTGATATCTGGGGATTTATGTACCTTATTCCACAGCACATTGATTGGAGAATAAATTCCTGCAATATATTTCTTTTCCATGACTTTGTTATATATCTATATTTCAGGCCAAATGTTACTGTCATATTTTTAGTGCTTTTACCACACAAACTATAGATAATCCAATCAGGCCAAGCAACATAATTCATTTCTTACTCTAATAAAAATACATATGCTTAAAAATCTGTTTTTGAAAACTTAATAGTTAACGTGTGCCTTCAGTTTTTAAGACATTTTCTTTTGCTGAAATTTGTAGAGAAAAACAAAAGCTAACCTTGAAAAAAACATTGTTGTTACTACTTATATTCATAACCCATAGTCTGACACAACACTGGAAAATACACTTGGTAAAATCAATGAGTTGTTAGAATATATCCAATAAAGATTTTCAATGTAGGGCTACGCATCCAAAAGTTTCCATGATATCCATTCCGTGAGTTCCTCTGTATGGGATTTACCAGTACATCTTCAATTCTTAGAACAACATCTAATAGAAAGTTGTTTTAAAATATTGTTAAATTAATCCAATCAAGTGACACTAATTACTGTTAAGATACTTTGCTCCTACATTAAAATACATGTGATGTGTTTTTTATTTTTATATCATAGTGATCATTCGGCTAAAGCATTTCCTTTAGGAAAAGCAAGCACTACCTACTCAAAATAAAAAAAAATAGTAATAATAAAGGAAATGTGATTTCATTTCAACAGTAACATGATCAATGGGAAAGCAGTTATGTTATCTTGGTGGAGTTATGTTGGGCACAGCTATGCATTGCATAGTATTAAGGCCAAGTTTATGCTGGAGATGCATGCAATAGAAACCTATGAATGAATGTTCCAGCCATTTTAAAAATTACTTCAAAGGGGTTAAGGATACGTGAAATAGATAAAGAGGATTAAGAGCACACTTATCATGATGAGTACTGAATAATGTATAGAATTGTTGAATCATTATATTGTACCCCTGAAACTAACTAAATGCAATTTTAGATAGGTATCCATTATGGATGCTTGCTGCCTTACACATGAAAAGACTCCCCAGAAAGAAAATGTAGATGATATAAGAATAATTTTTTGTAGTAATAAAGTTAGATGGTTCAATTGAAAATTTTAGATGGTTATGACTATGGATCATTATTGTAATTTATTTGAATTGATTTGAAGACTTTCATAAAGAATATTAATATGTTATGCATTTAATGATCACAAATTTATGAAAGATAGAAAATTACCTAGACTTAGTATGGCATAATCAAATGGTGACTATGAAGTTTTATTAAAAAGTCAAGCATTTCAACATTCAGACACCTTCTTGGGCCATTGGGTATATTTGATAATTGTAGCATTTTACAGTGACTCAAGACTTTCACTTTATTATTTCAAAGCTATTAGGGATATTCCAATAAATTCAGACTTCCTTACAACAAAATTATAAGAATTAAATAACCCCATATAGATTTGGATCCTTGAAACTTCTTCTTTCTAAAGCTTCTCAAATCCACTTGCTGTATCTCAAATTCCTATATGCCAATCGGAATATCTGATAGCACTACCTTCAAGCTACGTATGAAGTAGCAATTCGGTTTTTTCAGTGCATTAACAGATTTATAATGTATAAACAAATCCTCATGTTTTTATGTTTTAACTCCTAGTGTTCCACTGTTGGTCCTGAGAGTTAGATGTACAGTGAATACAACCAACTTGTACTCACATCTTTTTGTACCACTTAATAATAATGTTTAGAAACATCATAGACTAAAAAAAAAAAAAAAAGGAAAGAAAGAAATATCACATCCTAAAATAGATGAATGATATAAAAAACAAATGTGTAGAGGTGTCTGGGTAGTGCAGTCAGTTAAGTGTCCCACTCTTGATTCACGACTCAGGCCAGGTCATGATTTGGTGGTTCCTGAGATCTGACACCGTATGTCAGGCTCGATTGGGTTTCTCTCTCCTTCTCTCTCTGTCCCTCCCCTGATCATGCACACTCACTCTCTCGAAAATAATAAATAAATAAACTTTCTAGAAATAAAAAATAAAAATGAATATATATGAAAGGCAAAATGTATAATGTATACTGATATATAATGCTTGAAATATATATATATATATATATACATGTATATACATACACACACACACATATATATATATATATATATATATATGAGAATTTGAGGAATTGATAGAGTCCTACAATGTCCACTTTGCTGTACCTGACATCAGTGATCCATGGTCTTGGCATAAGAACAACAAACATCACATTCAACAGGCTTCTTCCATCTGTAAGTAATAAAGCTCACTTAGCGTTAAAAATGCAGAAAAAAAGGGGCGCTTGGGTGGCTCAGTCAGTTAAGTGTCTGACTCTTGATGTCAGCTCAAGTCTTGATGTCAGTTGAGGCCCTACTTTGGGCTCTGATTTGGGCACAAAGCCTACTTAAAAAGAAAAAAATAAAAAACAGAACAAGAATCTATACACAGGTCATGTTCCAAACATGCTAGGTACAGTATTTTATGTCTAAATAATTCTGCCCTTGGCACCTACGTTGACATTAAAGAGTAGGCTGAATGTTTGAGGAAAACCTCAATTCAGAGAAACCATCACGTATTATACATTAGACCCTTCAGACATTCATGCTCAACTCTCATTCTCCTGGTTCTCCTGAATTCCATCAGTACTGGTTGCTCTTTACTCGATACACAAGCTCCTAAGCACCAAGTCTTGGTGCTTGGTCTGGTACATATGGCTCAGCCATGTTTTGAGATTGTTGTAGAACAATATCTTGAATCATATGTTCCAGGAGAATTTACCAAGACAAATGTTCAGGTACCCCCCCTCAAAACTAGAGGAAAGGCCATAGAACCAGCTGGCAACACTTTTCTTCCAATGCAAATAGTAACTTAGGTTATCTAAACATGGGCTAATTGAATAAAGGAAAGCCACTAAAATGTTTTTCTATTAACCAGACATTTGTTGAGGATGCAAATTTAAGATTAGTATTTCCTATATTAATATTATGAAATATACTAATTGAATATAGACACAGAGATCAGAACATGATCATTCAAACAGTTTGGAATTCATGTTTAAGTGGCTGGTGGGAAGTCTGTTAAATGAATGGACTTTTTTAAAACCTCACCTCTGAGCACTATAATAGCATCAAGTTCCTTAAGCAGAGTACAGTTAGATCTCCTTCTCATTTTAATTTTCTAATTATGTTTTAAGTGAATGCATTTTGTAGATACTTTATGATTTGTAGCCTCTTAATTGATGAGATATTTAATGGTTGACCTTTCTAATATCGCCTTTTTTTTTTTTCTGAATCTTAATCAGATTAGAAAGTACTAACTGAAACTCCTAATATCTGGGTTGTGGAAATAAAGAAGATGCTATTTTTTTCTATCTTTTACTCTTTTAAAAAAACTTTCGCTACAGTAGTAAGAAAAGTAGGATCCTTGTGTAAAAGTACTTGGCAATATTAGAGCAAAAATAAATGTTTAAATGCACAGTCTAATTTGCTTTTGTCGAATAAATGGCTATTTCTGAATAGATTTGTGTATTCATATTTTTAAATTTTTATATAACGTGTGAAAAATCTACATGCTTAATTTCCTAAACTCTAATGTATTAGTCTACATTTTTTAAATTGGCTATTTAAATCTTTAATTGCCTGATCTTTTAATTTTCCTTTATTAATTTTTATTATGCCATAAAATTTTTAAAAACTATAACAGAAAAAGTATTGGTGGTTATATTTCAAATGTTTAAATTAGGCTCTTTGTTGGCTTTAATTTAACATGAAAGAACATTTTGTCTATGCAGATTATGCATTATAAGTTTTTTTGTAATTTAAAATCTTTTGTGTATGGTTACTTAACAAATGTTTACTGACAGAAAAAAATCATGAAACATAATTTATCATTTTTACAACTGGTATACAGATGAATATATTTTAATATCTGTTCTCCAGACCCATATAGTGTGGCTGTTATAATAACCCTAGAACACAAATAACATTTTGGAAAGTAGTTTCAAAAGCTACAAGCTTCTATCAAAATTCAAAGGAAGAAAATTAACTTCCATCGTCTTGAAGGGAGGTGGCATTTAAGTCAGGTTTTACAGGCAAGTAAAAATTCAGCACAATGAGAAGGGCTGGGAGAGGGTATTAAAATATGGAGGAGGGAAACCACATGGTGTGTTCTAGGAATGATGAACAAGTCAGATTGGCTGCATCATTTAACATATATTGAGAAACAGTGTGAGAAAAGATTGGAATATATAGTTCATGGCGACATTCGAATAATCAGATCAAGTTTTAAAACATTATTGGCCATGATAGGTAGTTGTCAAGAGTTTTTGAGTGGGGAAACTTAATTAAAAAGATTCTTTGATTTAACATTAGTAATCTGACATTCGATCTATATAATTACTAGAAGTAATTAAAGAGTTAGAAGAAAAAGCTATGAGATTGCTGTGTGGGGTAAGGGTGGTCTAATGTAATGGCCTGGGAAACAGAAACACTAAAGGCTTGAAGTAAAATGGCATTTGGAAATGAAGACCTGATGTCCACAAAATATAGAGCCTAAAGTCTTTGATAAGAAGCAGCATCCAGCCAGGGACTGTAGTTTTTAACCCCCACTGCAGCGAGGGAGAGCTAAATGTCTGAAGATAGCCAAAGGTATGTAAGCAGAAATGCATGTGTGTGGAAGTGTTAGGACAAATGAATATGAAGCAAATTTACCTTATCCATCTTTCCCCCGTGTCTACTAACTGAAAGCATAATAACTTGAAGAGATTAAAAATGGAAGGAGCCCAGCTTTGTAAATAGCCATGTGGAAAGGCAGTCCTAGAAAATCTGTAAAGGAGTCAAGTGTTATGTTACTCAGCTTCTAAGGTTTGAGGTTTTCACAATTACAACTATCCTTACCCTATTACAATTGCTACCAGATACAAACACCTAAATATGTTTCAATAGTTTAGTGTTTAAGCAATAAGCAAGAAACAATCCAATCTATTATCCAAATATAGGGACCAGGGCTCCTTGGAGAAATGGTTGACTCTAGACCTGAGGCAGAGGCAGATTAGATCCAAGATGACCCTGGAGCATCTTCTAGTGTCACAAACACACACACACACACTCACACACACTCACACATAGAGATTATATCAAAGGAACATAGAAGCCAACTGAAGGATCTTCCAAAGGACTAATAATTTGAGAAAGAGAACAAATAAAGGAGGATTAGAATATAACTCAAAGTAGAAATAAATATCCATGAGCCCATATTAATATAAATAAATAATTGAGTGAATAAATGGGGTGAAAGAAACAGCTCTTATTGCAGAAGAATTTTTACAAAAAATGTGTGTAGATACTCCACTTTCAAAGAGGTGGAGCACAATTCCCCACTTTTTCAGTCTAGGCTGTGCTTGGTGATTTACTTCCAAAGAATATGTGCTCGCTTCGGCAGCACATATACCAAAGAATACAGAAAGGGAAGGGGACAAAAAGGAGGAACTCTGTGCTGGAGAAAACTGCCAAACACTATCTCAGCTAAGTGATTATGATTAATATTAACAATTACAAGTCAGGTTGATAATGTACCCTCTTTTTTTTATGTGTTTCTGGGGGCATTTTAATTCTTTTTTTTTAATATGAAATTTATTGTCAAATTGGTTTCCATACAACACCCAGTGCTCATCCCAACAGGTGCCCTCCTCAATACCCTTCACCCACCCTCCCCTCTCTCCCACCCCCCATCAACCCTCAGTTTGTTCTCAGTTTTTAAGAGTCTCTTATATGTTTTGGTTCTCTCCCTCACTAAATTTTTCTTTTCTTCCCCTCCCCCATGATCTTCTGTTAAGTTTCTCAGGATCCACATAAGAGTGACACTCTTTTTTAAAAATGTTTATTTATTTTGAGAGAAAAAGAGAGGGAGACAGAGAGAGAGAGAGAGAGAGAGAGAGAGAGAGAGAGAGTTATGAGTGGGGGAGGGGCAAAGAGCAAGGGAGAGGGAGAATCCCAAACAGATTCCATGCTGTCAGCTCAGAGCCTGATGCAGGGTTCAAACTCACAAACCATGAGATCATGACCTGAGTCAAAATAAAGTTGGAACTTAACCAACTAAGCCATCCACGTTCCCCAATAATTGGTACTCTTGATATGTTGTGATAAATAGTACTTTATCTTAGTAGTCTTCCCGTTAACGACCCAATCCCCCTACCAAAAAAACAAAACAAAACAAAATAAAACAACAAAAAACAGCTTCAGTCTAATCACTTGAGGAAAAAACAAACAAATGCCAGGTGGGGGCTGTTCTACAAAATGCTTGATCAGTACTTCTTAAAATTATCAAGGTATCATGGTCATCAAACACAAGAAAAGCTTGAAAAGCTGTCACAAACAGGAGACATGATGTGGCATAATGAGACATGACAACCAAATGTAAGGTGGTATTTGGGTGAAATCTTAAAACAGAAAAAGGACATTAGGTAAATCTAATTAAATAAGCTTCATAACTTAAATTTCCTAACAGTTATTAAACACAACTCACAGGTTGTGACAATTATACCATAATGACACAAGATGTTAACAGGGAAACCTGTGGGGTGTAGGAACTCTCTGTACTAATGGGGCACCTGGGTGGCTCAGTTGGGTGAGGGACCGACTCTTGATTTCAGTTCAGGTCCTGATCCCAAGGTTGTGAGATTGAGACCCATGAGGAGCCCTGGACTGGGCTCTGTGCTGGGCATAGAGCCAGCTTGGGATTCTTTCTCGGCCTCTGCCCCTCTCCCCGGCTCTCCCACTCTCTCTCTCAAAAAAATAAAAATAATAAAAAATAACTATCTATAGTATATTCACAAGTTTTCTGTAATTCAACTATTCTAGAATAAAAAGTTTATGAAAAGTAGCAATAACTTTGAAATAATCGCCCAGAGGATGGTGGTAGATCACAAAATAATACTTGACAAGAGCATCTATCCCAGAAAGCAGAGTAACTATCTAATCAATATATTTACCCCATCATCAGGATAAAGGCATTTTAGAATACAATTCTCTATGGGTTTCTTAGGTTGCACATTTTATGAGTGAGATAGAAACTGCCAGTTTGCTACAAAATATGTTCCCAAGGCTATTCATGTAGCAAACTTTGTATATATTAAACATTTCTATAGCAAAATGCCTTGAAAGATAGAGTTAAGACCAGGTTAATTTACTGGGAGTTACAAAAAAAAAAAAAAAAAATCCAGACTCCCTAAGCTCATGTTTCCATTATTGTAACCTCATTGTCTGTGCAGGTGATACAAAGGTTCTTCATGTATCCCTTTGTGAATTGGGGCTCAGAGAACTGGTACAAAATGTGGACCCAGAACTGTGGGTTCGGCTTCTGGCTTTGTCCAGCAAAGCTGAGGAAGGCAGAAAGGATTACTCCAGACTCTACAAGTCAAGAGAGATGAGAGGAACGCTAAGGGAAGTCTCCCTGAGCCGTTCTCAAGCTTCAGTATTTACTGAGCATACCCGTTCAGGGAAACATTGTGCAATACATAGGCAGTTCACCCCAGTAAGAACATATAGGAAGCCTGCAGAAAGACAAGGTGGTCCCAAGACCACAAAAGAGCAGATGCAGAGAGCAGGGTGGAGAACAAGATAAGATATTCCAGAGATAACATGGTCTAAGGAATTCATGAGCACAGGCAGGACCTAACCCCTACACACTATAGACATTAAGTAGATACTGGGCCAGTGATTTCAGCAAGGCCAGAGAGCAGTGTTCTGCTTTGCAATGCGTTCCCTTAATCTCCTCACCCAGGACATAGTTATTTGATTTCCCACACTATTGCTGTCACTGTGGATATTTAACTTTCATCTGTGACCTACAAATCTTGCATAGTCTACCAGTCTCCAGAAAACTGGGCAAGCTAATGTGTTAGCTTACAGGTAGGGCAGCATCTCAGATACCTCACAATTCTTAACAAGCGATATCACGAGGTTTGGTTGGTATGACTCAATCGCTGTGGTGAAGCAGTGACCCTTGGGTGCCTCTCATTCTTTCCTTTTCCAAAGGAGAGTTTCTGTTGCAGTTACCCACTGTTGTGTATTAAGTGTTATAGCTAAATTATTTTCAATGAATTCATTTTCAAGCCACAGCCTCCATATCCAGATATAATAAAGAAGGGTATACCTCCAGTTCTGATCAAGTGGTACATCTCCTTCAGACAGGGGCTCTTGTGTGCATGGCAAGAAGTGTTTGCAAAAATGTCCCATGGCCTGATAGTCAGTCTTTGGCCCAGATGTACTAACATGTTTTTGTTGTTTGTTTTTGTTTTTATGGGAAGTAGCAGTGAGACCAGGAACTATGTTTCTAGTTTCCTTAAAACTGGGCATGACTATTTAATTAATGAGTATAAAATGAAGTGATATGCAATTTTCTGAACAATGTAGTAAAATTCATATGGGTTTTCTAATAACCTCTATCTCCTATCCGCCATCTGGAGACAAAGGATTTCATGGTCCTCTGAGATGATTAACTCATAAATTGGTAGGGTTCATGTCTCCAAATCACTGTGTAGAATACTAGTTACTGATCACACACATCAAAATATTGCATGAGTAGGAGGTGAACATATTTGTGTTAAGCTACTAAGAATTGAAGCTTTATTTGTTATTACAACTAATATTAATCTACCTACAGCAATGGCAGTAAAAAATTAATGCCAATTAGGTAAATAATTTTTAATGGTATCTGTAGATTTTGCTAACTGATTTATGTAAAGGTAAACAAAAAGATAATCCTCTGGTGTCACCAGAGGAAGATATGGTTGAAAGCTTAAATTTTGAGATTCCTTTAAAATTTTCTACCTAGACCTTACAAATACCAATTTTTATTTGGTAGATATATAGGCAATGTAGCAGAGCCCCGAAGACATTTATATGCTAATTCCTGAAATGTATTAATAAGTTATTTTATGTGGCAAAGGGAGATTAATGTAGAATATAGAATTAAGGTTGCTAATCACCTACCTTAAAAATAGGGAGATTATTCTGAAATTATCTGGATGGGCCCAATGCAGTGACAAAAGTCTATACATTGGTCAAGAGAGGTGGAATGGAAGAGGAGGTCAGAGTAATATAATGCTGGAAGGATGAGTCTGGCTGCTGCTGATTTTGCAAATGGAGGATATGGCCACAAGCAAAGGAATATGGGCTGCCTCTAGATGTTGTAAAGGGCAAGAAACCAGATTCTCCCTGACAACCTCTAGAAAAGAATGAAGTTCTGCCAGCACCTTGATTTTAGCCCCCCGAGTCCCAGTTTGGATTACAACACTAGAGGACTGTAAGATAATTTGCATTTCTTTCCAGATACAGTATTCAGTTTGTGGCAATTTGTTATAGCAGCCATGGGAGACCAATGCAGTAGTCATCCACACAGAGGCGATATTTTAAACCACAAGAGAGTAAAGGATCAGCAGGAACAAAAAAGAAGAGGAGAGAGAAGATAACTGAAAGGAAGGAAGAGAGGGCACAACGATTCTTTGATGACATCATATTTTACCTCCAGATATAGGAAAGAAACAGAGGCGAGGATGTCTCTTTATAGGAACGGAAGAGCCTTGTTAAAATCAGAGAAAAAGTGCAAAATGATAAAGCTTTTACCTTTGTTTCTAACATCTTTTAACCTGTTGTGGTGTTTTCTTATTTTCCATGTAATGTCATACTCTCTTAACCACAGATATGCCCTGGGTTCTGGGTGAGTATAGACCATCACGGAAGGCTCTGGCTCATGACTTGGCATATATTAGGGTTCTACTTGGCTGCCGGACCCCTTCCCAGTATCCACCAAACCAGGGTGCCCTGCCTCAATTAAGGGCAAGGAGTTTGAGGCAGGGGTATTCTGTCTTTTCTCACAGGGCCACAGCTCTAATTCAGAGAAGACAGGTAACCACCGAGGGTTAATCTGCACTGTTGAAGCATTTGGCACTTGGATGGTGGAGTGGTGGTTGAGAAGCTCACTCTCACCAAGGCAACTTCCTTGTGTGTCACAGCAGGCTAAGCATCTCCAGTAGTGGCGGGGAGGGGCGGGGGGGTGCAATTCTCAGAAGGTAAGGCTGTGAGTATGAGTAGCCAACACTGAAAGAAGCTGGAGAAGGATGTGCCCACCTAGAAAAAGATGGAGCACCAATAGTGTCTCCTGCAGTAACGCAGGATTCTGCTCTGACTGTGGGCGGCAACACGTATCTGTACTCCTTTGACCAAGCAACACCTTGCTTTGCTACAGTTTGATAATAACTGCAGAATTGGAAGATTGACATTTAAAATATCAGGCCACATATTCATTGGTTAGTAAAAATACGTAGTAAAATTGTAAACAGATTTTAGATTACTATCCATCATCAGGAAGCTCTGGAATTGGTTGTTATTACTGTACTGTTGATTCGAATCATCAGTGGGAATAAAATACAAAATAATGAAAACTGAAGGGCGGGGAGAACAAAAGAACACCCTGTTCTTCAGGGTTTGTTGAAGTCATGTCTGAGTGTAACTTCAGAAGAACCAGGGCTATTTCTATGGCTATTAAAGACAAAACAGGAAAAAGGTCATTTGTTTATGCCTGTCTAGGATATAACACATGCAAATACCACTTTTTTATGCATAGGTGTAGGTAGAAGAAATCGCTAAGGTTTAAACATGGCCCAATGACATACACATGCAAATAACCATTCGGCTAAGATTTTACTAAATCTTGATTTTTTTAAATATACATAGGAATATATTTCTGGCATTTGGTATTTTTTTTAGTGTCACAAAGGTAACATAATATAAGAATTATGTTATAATTGTTATAAGATCAAAGTCTCATTGACATTCATATCTGTAGAAGGTATGCTAATGATACCTTATGCCTTGTATTTTCTTAAGAATATGGAATAATAATTTTGGGATAATTTTAGTTATTTTATTTTGTTTATTTGACTGAGATGATTCCTAGTTTTTTGTAAAATACATTTTCTAGAATATTTTTTTTTTGTCTCAAAGACATTTGAAAGCAAGTAGAGACAGTTTTCTTAAATTTAGGCTAATGGCTCAGTTTTCGGTAATTACAAAATTTATTTCCATTAAATTTGGGAGAGTGATATACTCTGGATATTTCTATAAGTATATTTTGGTAAAGCTCTGGTAATTTATTAGCTAATGTAAGGGACATATTTTCAAACATTGACCTACCTACCGGGTATTTGTGATGTTAAATATGTTAAATATACTAATAAAGAATGAGTACTAAAGAATACTAACTAGAGGGATAAGGCTCTCATGATTTTTAAAATATCAGTGGCCTAATTCGCCTTTCCATGAACCAAACAGTTACAAATTATCTCCTATCTATCAGGTTTGCACTAATCACTACTGATAGGAAATATCTCATTTAATATTAACTGACTACATGACTGCAGTAATGAATAACATATGAGTGAATTGCTGTATGTTTATATTTGAACCAGTAGTACACATAATTTAATACAGAAAGACGACTTAAAATATGACACGAAAAATAATATACAGGAAGCTTGAGTTTAAGTCACATCTCTGACATATGGTTGGTGTATGATCCTAGTGAAGCTATTTAATCTTTACCTAAAACACAACATGCTATATATTTTCAATATTTCATGCTCTGAAACCCTATTTTCTATATTCATTTCCTAGGTGAGGGGGCTTGGTAAAAATATCCTTTCAATGCCCCAGTTTCTTCAATAATAGAAAAGGAAATAGTATTATTTTCCTATTAATATTAAGATTAAGTGAATAAGTACATGTACAACATTTAAAACAGAGTACGTTTAGGATTTCAATAAGAATTAGTTATATGTTATTATTGCTTTCTTCATCTATATACTTTAATTATCCTGGTAAGATGAATATTTCAGTAAAACAATTTTCTGAAGTAGACAGTCTATGGTTACCTTTTTCATATCTGCCCCTCCCCTGCTTTTGGAATTTATATATCTCCATAATGCACGTGTTTTGGATGAGATTGAACGGGTGTATCTGTTAGGTCATTGATATCATCATTTAGGCAACTAGGCAAAGACTTACCCTGAAACCAATTACCCCTTTATTGCACAAATAAAACATATTCTTTTTTTAAATGTTTATTCATTTTTTGAGAGAGAGAGAGAGAGTGCAAGAAGGGGACAGGCAGAGAGAGAGAGAGAGTTGGACAGAGGATCCAAAGTGGGCTCCACACTGACAGTAGAGAGCCCGACGTGGGGGCTTGAACTCATGAACCATGAGACCATGACCTGAGCCAGTCGGATGCTTAAACAACTGAGCCACTCAGGCACGCTTAGAAGATATTACTTAAGTCGGCTTACATTTAAATGAAACCTACAGTTAAAAATAACTATTGATGTTTTTGGTAAAGAGAAAATATAATACATTTTGAAATGTATTTTTAAAGAAGTTTATGGTAACTTCAAACAGAAAGACAAATTCCACCTCCTCTTTAAGCTCAGTGATTTTGTACTTGGCAGGAGGCAAAACTTAGATTTAATAATAGATTATATTCCCAAATTCCAAGAGCAAGTATGTAGAGTACTTTCAAGAATGTTGTAAAGGGCATTGAGTTTAAGAATCCAAAAATTACAATAGTCCTGGTGTGTTATTACAGGGAAGAAAATTGATAATAGTGATACAATATTCATGATGCCTTTTAACTGTATCTCTTTGAAAGCTTCACTGGAAAAGTATACAATTTTCAAATTTACCTTGCAGAAAGAAACAATTCTCTTTTTTTGAGTTAATCACTATTGACAGGAAATATAGCACTTAATATTACCTTTCCTTGCTTGTCTTTTCTCTCAATTCATCCCGGGGTGTTGGAACACAAGCTACTACTTTTCTTAAATCATTTAAATAGAAGACAAAATTCTACTATTTGAAATGAACCATATTTATTTACTGTTTTCTAGACAATTTGTTTATTTAGGTCAAAATACTCATTTCTGGAACATGCTGATCTCATCAGAGGTTTGCTATGAGCAAATAATTCTACAATGCTCATATTAAAAACTGTGGACATCAGAGTTCAACCAGAGAAACAAAACCAATTATATATATATATATATATATATATATATAAAAAATATTTATATATATAATATATATATAATATTTACTTATAAATATATTTATATTTATATATTTATATATTTTTTATATTTTTATATATTTATATATATATGGGATTAATTGTAAGTAATTAGTTTACACAATAGTAGGGGCTGTCTGAGGAACCCCAATAAATTCTAGGGGTAGTCAATTGGGCAGGAAAGGCTGGAACTCTTGAGCAGGGTTTGGTCTGCTGTCCACAGGTGGAATTTAATTTGCCTTGACCTTGCCTACATTTATAAAGACTCTTATGATTACACTGGCCCCACCTAGATAATCCTTTCACCTTAAGAAAGATCCTTAAATTAATCATATCAGCAAAGCCCCTTTTGCCTCATAAGGAATGTATTTTTAGGTTCCAGGGATTAGGATGTAGACATCTAAGGGGAGGGTTATTCTGTACGCAATAAGAATTAACAGTAACAATAAAAATAGAAGTTAATAAAGAAAGATTTGATTTATCAAATTTTCTAATTTCATCAAATATACATGATGTTTTAATGATTTAAACTTTAATGAATAAAATGACAGAACCAAGTTTTTCATAATTTTGCCCACAGCTAAAAATATAACGTTTGTTGTGATCTACCTGTGTAGAAATTTTTTTTTAATTTTTATAGTGTTGTTTATACAGAAAAGATTTATTGCGAAAATATCATGCATAAAGATCAAATTACAAAAAAAAAGTTACAAGTATATAAAATCATTTCCACCTGGAAAAATATATAATCCACAGATATGCAAGAGATCATTTTAAGATTCAAAATGAGAAGGGATTTTGAATACGGTGTAGGTTGGGATATTCCACTCCACTGAATTGCTCAAGGGAGTATAAATGATTTTTTTTTTATTTTTTTAACGTTTTATTTATTTTTGAGACAGAGAGAGACAGAACATGAACAGGGGAGGGGCAGAGAGAGAGGGAGACACAGAATCAGAAGCAGGCTCCAGGCCCTGAGCCGTCAGCCCAGAGCCCAACGCAGGGCTCGAACTCACGGACTGCGAGATCGTGACCTGAGCTGAAGTCGGACCTTAACCGACTGAGCCACCCAGGCGCCCCTAAATGATTTTTTTTAAATGCAATTATGTCCTTTGGATTTTCTCCAGAACATTTTTTTTTCTTACCAATCCAGTTTCCAAATGTACCATATAACAGGAAAAAAAAAAAAAAAAAGTTCAAATGATCTGCTTGGTTGTCCCTGGCAGTGCAGAAAACTATACATCTATCGAGAATAAATGTAATAAAACAAACAAAAATAAAATAAAAGAACAGTGTAAAACAAGAACAATTTTAGAAAAAAAAATCTAAAACCAGTAGATAAACCAATGAAAGACTCAAAATAATGTTAAATTGGGGCGCCTGGGTGGCGCAGTCGGTTAAGCGTCCGACTTCAGCCAGGTCACGATCTCACGGTCCGTGAGTTCGAGCCCCGCATCAGGCTCTGGGCTGATGGCTCAGAGCCTGGAGCCTGTTTCCGATTCTGTGTCTCCCTCTCTCTCTGCCTCTCCCCCGTTCATGCTCTGTCTCTCTCTGTCCCAAAAATAAATAAACGTTGAAAAAAAAATTAAAAAAAAAAATGTTAAATTAGTAATGCTAGAAGGAGTAGTGAGTGAATTGAATCAGTATTGATAAAATATTTGACTAAAGATAGGCAAAAATTTACCAAATTTAACCCTTTGAGAGATTAGAAGCACGAGTGGTAAATTTTTGAAAAGAAACACTATTTTTAAAATTCTTCTTTCAAAATCCTCAAATTTTATTTTATGGATAACTTATATGCAGGTTTTGGTGTTACTGTACATGTATCTTTCTTTTCTTTTTAGGAGACCAAAACACCTTCCTTGATTCCACACTTAATTCCTTGTCACTAGAAAATAAAATTCTAGTATATTTATAATTGAATATATTGTTTTATTATCTACCCACAGTGTTTAATAATCAGCTCCTTTAAAAAATATCACCACTAGATGTTTACTACGACCCTTACATTCATCTAGTAATGATATGTGTAACATTCTCTGGGCGCCATGTCAACAATCTAGAATTTACAGACTGTCGTCTGAATTATTTTCAATCTTTATTCACTCATCATAGTCTCTGGCACAGGGGAGGACCTCAATTCATTATTATTAAATAATGAGTACACGTGATGCATAAGCGAGTGGTTATGAAGTTTAATGAATATTTCTATTTCTGCTGATAAAAATCTGAAACATGTAAGTGTTATTAGTTCTCAGAAAAGGATAGGGGATAAATAGGTGTTTCTTTTAATTTAGGGATATCAAATTGTCAATAATATTATTGAATATCCAGTTCATTTTTTCCTCAAGTGAAATCTGGGGGGAAATACAGAATTTCTAAAAAAAAAATGCAGGAGTGTGGCAATGTAAAATAAATTTTCTGATATCAAGACATAATACAGATAACAAATATGAGTCTCTGTTTAGTTAGCTATATGGTCCTATGCTAGTTAATGTTCATTGTGCTAAAATTTTGAGTACAAATCAAATTTAATCCTCAAAGCAATTGTGAATAATAGTTACTGTCTCTTTTACAGATGAGAATGCATATGCTTAAACTCCTACACTTAGAAGGGGAAGGATTACAATTTACTACAATTTTGTTGAAGTGTAAAATGGTGTCTTCCCATTAGAAAGTACCCTTCATAATGCTTTCATTTATACCCTTTACCCAGCAAAAGCATTCATAAAGAGTTAATACATGGTTTCGACGTGCATCTGTATTCTCCACACTGACACCATATTAGATGAATTAGTTATCATTACCCTTTACATTGTTTTATACCATTGTCAAGGATTATGCATTATATTTAAACAATTTATGAAACCTGAAGAGTTTTATATTCCAAGACTTGTGTCCAAAGAATAACCTCCACCCTTCAGTTTTTTACATCTACTGGATTTTTTTTTTTTTTAAGACAGAAACTCTCCTGAAGCAAACATTTTTTCTCAATACACTTTTCTTGCTGCATGTGATTCCCAGGAATCTTAGAGAATGTAGCTTCCTAAGATAGACTGGGGATTGTCATTAAACTGCTCATCTCCCTAGCCCCCGGCAATGATCTGGACGAAAACCTTCTTTCTCACTAACCTGAACATTCTTTGTCCAGAAAGCAGTTGCCTGACAATGACTATCTTCTGAGCCTCTGTGGTGGGAAGGGGCAGTAAACCATGAAACTGTATAATGTAAGAAAAATTACATATTCTCTCTGAAGTTTTTCCCCCTGCATTCTTACATATAAAAATCCTGGGATTTCACTAGCTATGCTTATTGAATACCATTAAGGAAGAAAATGTCAAATACGTTGTGAACTTTCTTGTAACTCTCCAGGTGAACATTGAGACTCCCTTTTCTGTGTCCCAATTGCAAATATTACTTGCCCTAATAAAAATTTAGTTATATTTAATTGCATTACATTTTCCCCCTTAGGGAAAGACAAACCCAGAAAGAGACTCTCTCTGTCAAGCACATATCCTTAACGCTAAGTAGAATTCGGCACATGATACCTGATCAACATGCTCAGTGAATAAATGACTACTTTTAATTATGAAAAGATCCAAGATATAGATCTCTAATCTTAAAACACATGGCAAATTAAATCACATATTAGTTTTTAGAAAAACTAGAGAGAAAGCACATCCCCAAGAAAAACCATTCTCAGGAATTACCATCTTTTGTCCTGGAACACCTAAAACAGCTCATTTATTGGTCTTCCAAATAAATGCAAAAAAGGCAATTCATCTTTTCTAAATCCCTTCAGGAGTTAGAAATAAATCTTATTCTATTAAATTACAAAATGAAGTATCTAGATACTTACCTGATTATTAAGCAGAGGCAAATGCATGTCGGAAGTTTTAACTTACTGAAAGTTTTAATATTCCATTAAATATTTACTTGAAAAAAAAACCTTTTTACACAGACATGAATTAGAGACATATATCTACATCTTTTAAGCTAAATCGTCTAGAACATATTTCAGATATCACAAAACGGAATTAGAGAGCCAAATAAAAGTAACTATGTCAGGGTGCCTGTGTGGCTGGGTCGGTTAAGTATCCAACCCTTGATTTCGAGTTTGAGTCCTGAGTCAGCACAAGCCTTCTTGAGATTCTAAATAAATAAATAAATAAATAAACTATATTTAAAAAGTAAATAAGTAATAAAAATGTTGGGAGCATAGATACCGGCTTAGGCTGATATTACACTTCCTCAAAAATCAAAGTAAACTATAGAACCATATATTTCACATATGAAGATTAAAAATCTCTGGTTAACTTGGTAAAACAAGAATGATGTATTTCAAATATCATTCTTCACAAAATAGTCTTTTTAAACTGTGAATTGGAGGCTTCTTCTTTAACAGGATTAAGCATAAACGTAAGCAAAAAACAACATCATGCTTTTCAATTGCTGAAAGACTATCCCCTGAAAATTGTGGGGGGTATTTTCCCTCTTATTGCCGACAAATAAATATGACACCTTTTTAAGTTCAATTTGCATTAACATGTTCTATGTCACATTCTTAAGTCTACACAATTTAAAGTAAACAAAGAGTCAAACCTTATTTTAGTATTTCCTGATACCTATGATGTGAGTACTCACATCATGGCTGATTTTGAGCTATTAATGTGATGTCACTGGACACAATGTTGGGAAGAAATTTACATCAAGGCATTCTCGTCAAGCATTACCATCATACAGATAAACAAACTTCAAAAACCTCAAGTCCATACATAAATTGTAGCACAATAGAGTAACGGTGAGTGTCGATATTTATTAAATTTGTTTTTAATGTAATGTTTAATTAGGTTACAGAATTTATTGTTTTAATGATGGTCATATTTCACAGCTGGTTTGCAATATTAAAAGTCAGCATTTGTGAGGTGGTAAAAACTGGCTCAAACATACAATTGGCAAGTGTTTATAAAGCAGAAATTCAAGACTGGCTCATAATCTTAGAAAATACAGACCAAGACAATAGTGTCCCACTATATCATCAAGATATTGATTAAACAGGTATCTCATGGATTCTCTTAAGATATGAGTAGTGAATAGAGCTGTCACAGATATAAGTCCACACCACTACTGCCTCTAACCAAGATGGAGTAATAGGGATCCAAATTACCGTTTTTACTGAAACAATTTAAAAACTGGACTAACATGTATAAATCGGCACATCTTCAGGCACTAGCCATTGGGCAGTGAGGGATAGTAATCTCTGAGAAAGTGGGGAACATGTGAACGTTATAATTTTCCCAGCCTTTAGCCTGGGTGAAATTTTTGGGCCATGGTGAATAAAGGGGGAACTCAGGCAGAATGTAGAAATCTGTTTTATTTTAAAGATATGGAGTTGGGGATCCAGAGAATCTGAGATAACTGGAGTTCACAGAACAAAGAGCAGAAAACTGCACAGAAAACTCTGGAAATCTTCATAGTTTCTTCTCAAGTATTCCGTTGAACACTACTAAGTGCATGTGTGAGGATGCTGTTGGTGGCCAGAAAATTAATCAACTGAAAAAATTAGAGAAAGTGGTGCCCCCACTATAGGGAAATCTATTCCTCTATTCCCTTTAGCTGGAGAAGAAAAATTCATAATCCATAGAGAATCCACTCGACTAAGAGGATTCTTGTCTCAGTGATAGAAATTAACTTGAGGCTGAAATTTGATGTGGGCTCATCCAAAAAAGTGCTTCAAAATAAAATCCCAAAGGAGTCAAACTGTCTCTAAGTAACTTAACTGTATCCCATAACTAGGCTTTGTAATATTTAAAAGTATATAAAAATAATTATCACAAAAAAGGTAATAAAAATTGGCATCCAATAAAAAATTACAAGGCATGAGGAGACCAGAAAGTTTAACCCACAATAAACAACAACAACAAAAAAATATCAATCCAAATGACTCACTAATGACACAGATAATATAATTAGTGGACAAGGAATAAAGTATTCCTTTATTATAAAGGAAAAATAAGTATTATAACTGTAGTCTATGTGTTGAAGAAACTACAGAAAGGATTTAATTTGTTAAATGGGACATTAAAGAAAAAGACAAAACCAAATTTCTTTAAGTGTCAGTGATGAAAAATATGCTGCATGAGATTAACAATATGTTAGAGATTTCAGGGGGAAAAAAAAGTATACTTGAAGGCATAACAACAAAGATTCTCTGAAATGAAACACAGAAAAAACAAGAACATTAGTAAAATGTAGCACAACTTTAAGCAGTCAACCAACATATGTGTAAGTATTGCCCTTTGGAAGGGTAGTGACAAAAAAAAAAAAAAGAAGACGAAGATGAAGATGAAGACGAAGAAGGAGGCGAGGAGGAGGAGGAGGAGGAGGAAGAGAAGGAGAAGGAGAAGGAGAAGGAGAAGGAGAAGGAGAAGGAGAAGGAGAAGGAGAAGGAGAAGGAGAAGGAGAAGGAGAAGGAGGAGAAGAAATGATGGCTGGGGCACCTGGGTGGCTCAGTTGGTTAAGTGTCTGACTTTGGCTCACGTCACTCTCTCATGGTTCATGGGTTCAAGCCCCATGTCAGGCTCTGTGCTGACAGCTTGGAGTCTGGAGCCTGCTTCAGATTCTGTGTCTTTCTCTTTCCCCACCCCTCCCCTGCTCACACTATCTCTCTCTCTCTCTCTCAAAGCTAACACATTGAAAAACAGAATAAAAAAAGAAATGATGGCTGAAATTGTTTTTCAACTTTGATGTAAACTATAAACCTACAGATCCAAAGCAAACCAAAGAGTTCCAAACACAGGAAACATTAATAAAAATTGCACAATGGCATTGATTATGCAGATTTTCAAAAAATAAAGAGGGCATTTAAAAAATATTGTGAAAAAAATACTTGTTATGTACAGAAATATAAAGATAAAAAATAACAGATTTTTTTTTCTTCAGAGACAATTCTAGCCAGAGGGCAACATAGCTACATCTTTAATGCATCAAAAGAAAGATTAACAAATTGTGTTAATTATTTTTCAGTGGAAATTATTTTTCAAAAACAAAAATGAAATAAAAACTATTACATAGACAATGCTGAAATAATTCATTACTAGAAGACCTGTACTGCAGGAAACATTAAAAGAAATCCTTCAAGCCCAAAGAAAATGTATACCATATGGAAACTTAGATCTACACAAAGAAATGAAATTGTATCTATATTGGTGAAAGGAGTTTAGAGTGGCACTCTTATGCCCTGAAGACTTAGAATTTGTTCATCAATATTATATAAAAATGTTCTTCTCACCTCAACTTCATTTAGCAGGGGCCTACATTAAGTTCATATCTCAATCAACAGCTGAGTAAAAGAATGGAACCAAACCCAATATGTCCATGTTCAAGCCGGAATCTCAGGTAAAATCAGTCATATTAGTAAACATAATCTAATTTAAATGCTTTTTCTTCTCTCCAAGGTCTACACCAGAAGAACTAGTTACCACAAATCATCCCAATACTGTGTCAGTTTAATATCCTGATACTTATTATACAACCTTCTCTACTAGGCTATAACAGTCTAACAGCACTTACAACATGATGGTGTTTTACTCTTGTTTCGTTGGAATCTATGACAGTTGAAGGATGAAACTCAGAAAATAACTAACCAAGGGAGTAAGACAAGGAAAAATTTCTCCACAGAAACTGTCTGTTGAAGACAGTTATGTGCCCCAAACATCTGCCATTGAACCACACAATTCCCAATTCCTGTCAAGACACTGAAAAGTATACTTCGCATTTAATATAAAATTACGGCACTATTTCTAGTTTCAAAATACAGAGAAATTATTTTTTAATTCTAGAACATATATTATATTTTAAATTTTTTTCTTCAAGAAGTTAAGAGAATATAAATTTGTGACCCACTACTAATTCAGTAGCAAAAGGCGGGACCCTGAATACTCTTTATTTGGAGTTTCAAAAATATGAATTAATAAACATTCAAAAAACACATAGGCCATTTCATTTGGGGAATACACTTAGAGTTATATTAACAAAAATATAGATTTTATTTAAAAAAACAGGAAATGCAAAGCTATACCACCATTTTTTCTATAATTTATTTATTTTTTTATAATTTACATCCAAGTTAGTTAGCATGTAGTGCAACAATGATTTCAGGAGTAGATTCCTTAATTCCCCTTACTCATTTAGCCCATCCCTCCTGCACAACCCCTCCAGCAACCTTCTGTTTGTTCTCTATAGTTAAGGTTCTCTTATGTTTTGTCTCCCTCCCTGTTTTTATATTATTTTTGCTTCCCTTCCCTTATGTTCATCTGTTTTGCATCTTAAAGTCGTCATAGGAGTGAAGTCATATGATATTTGTCTTTCTCTGACTGACTAATTTCACTTAGCATAATACCCTCTAGTTCCATCTACATAGTTGCAAATGACAGGATTTCGTTCTTTTTGATTGCCGAGTAATACTCTAGTGTGTGTGTGTGTGTGTGTGTGTGTGTGTGTGTGTGTATCACATCTACCACCATTTATGTAAACATTTATTAAATCATGGCTTTTATCACAAAATTAGCTTGAAGACTTGTTTTGTAATTTAAAATCAAAATCCTAGTGTTAACTAGAAACTTGATAAACTTATTTTATTTTTTAAATTTTTTTTTCAACGTTTTATTTTATTTTTATTTTTGGGACAGAGAGAGACAGAGCATGAACGGGGGAGGGGCAGAGAGAGAGGGAGACACAGAATCGGAAACAGGCTCCAGGCTCTGAGCCATCTGCCCAGAGCCCGACGCGGGGCTCGAACTCCCGGACCGCGAGATCGTGACCTGGCTGAAGTCGGACGCTCAACCGACTGCGCCACCCAGGCGCCCCGGTAAACTTATTTTATAAACCAAATGGATGAATACTCATAAGAATATGGTCAAGACACCTGTGATGAAAAGACAATTAAGAAAAGACTTGCTTTTTTGAGATAAATTATACTATTAAATTAAAATGTCTGAAATTATTATTATTATTGATATTATTATTTTAATGTTTATTTTTGAGAGAGAGAGACAGAGTGTGAGTAGGGAAGGGGCAGAGAGAGAAGGAGACACTGAATCTAAAGCAGGCTCCAGGCTCTGAGCCATCAGCACAGAGCCCAATGTGGGGCTTAACCCATGAACCCCAAGATCATGACCTGACCAAAGTCCAACACTCAACCGACTGAGCCACCCAGGCACCCTAAATATTGAAAATTATTTAGTAGCATTAGTGGAAACAAAATACCGAAATGGTTGAAATGGTTTGTCAACCTCAAAAACAGACTCTAATTATGATACTTCACATTAAGAACATAAAGATAGGCTTTCTACTAATGATAGGAAAATCTGGTAACTAGAAAAAAAATAAGTATAATATTATATCCACTTCATCTTACTTAGAAAATACATTCTAGAGTAACAATCTAAAGTAAAAAGTTTCAAATATAACTAACAGAAAGTAGAGATGAAGATGAAATTTCAAAATATTTTAGAATTATTTAAAATATAACTTGTTATTTTTTTCTATGTGTTTTTATTACTTCTGTTTTACTATTAAATACTCCATCACAAGGGGCTCCTGGGTGTCTCAGTTGGTTGAGCGTCTGACTTCAGCTTAGGTCATGATCTCACGCTTTGTTAGTTCGAGCCCTGCATCGGGCTCTGTGCAGACAGCTCAAGCCTGGAGCCTGTTTCAGATTCTGTGTCTCCCTCTCTCTGCCCCTTCCCCACGCATGCTCTGTCTCTCTCCGTGTCATTTAAAAAAATAAAATAAAAAAAAAAAAACTCCATCATGGATGTGGCTCCTGATATTTTGCCAATTAACCTAGTTTAAGCTCACTTTAAATGTAACCTGGAAATATAAACCTTTAAATTCTTTGAAGTGTGTGTTCTGAAAGATCAGGATGTGAACACTTTACAGCATATTATCCTGCATATTTCATTTTAATTTCAAACAAAAAATGGATGACTTTGATCATATATTGGCCAAAGTGACATAGATGTTGATTTTTGCCCGCTGTATTTATTAAAAATACATGAACAAATTTACCTGTCATTCCACAATGCCAAATGTTAAGCCAGAGAGTTGCGTATTAAGAAAGAATCTGAAGATAAGTTCTGGGGATATAATATACATCACGGTGACTATATTTAACAATAGTGTATTGTATATTTGAAAATTGCTAAGAGTGTAGATCTTAAAAGTTCTACTAACAGAAAAATAATGTAACTCTCTGAGGTAGCTGATGTTAACTAATGTATTGTAATTATTTCATAGTATACACATATATCGAATCATGATGTTGTATATCCCAAACTAATATAATGGTATATGTCAATTATATCTCAAATTTAAAAATAAATAGATTATACTGGATTGTTTATTATAGTGTTTACAACGTCAGAGCGTAGTTGGTGTAATTTTTATAATTACACAGGAAAAATCTGTGGCAATCCTGTAGACTCTGAATGAGAAACCATGCTATTAAAAACCAGCTCATTTTAAGCAGTGGAAAGAGAAAGCCATTGTTATCTTCCCCCATTTTTCTCTAAAAAAGGGACTGTTAAAAAAACTGAATTATTTTTTTTTTGGCCTTCCCTAAATTAAGCTTTATTTTTCATAATTATATCATCCTAGACATGAAATGCAGTGACAGTAGATATCACATCAAAACATTTTACTCTTAATCCAGAGCACCACAAGAAGAACTGTAAGGAAGGAAATAAGCTTTGACATCTTTGTCAAGTCAAAATTGCAGGTAATTATTTTAAAGTAGGCCTTCTTTTTTATTTTAAAACTGAAAGAAGAAAAGTGGCCATAATTATTCTGTGATGGAAATTTAAAAATAGTACAGTCCATAATTCCAGGAGTTATCAATTCTATTCTCCGTGATGCAGTAGAAACTTAACAAATAAAACATTTATATAAAAAATGTAGCTTAGTACAATGGGCTAAATACAATTGAAGTTATCATGTAGAACATTCAAATAATGAACACGAATTTAAATATTGTATCATTTTGTATCCTGCCACAAATATTAATATTTAGTGAAATGGTGTGCATATAAATGGCATATGTAGTGTATATAGGGATTTTTTAGTTCTCGGCCTAGTAAAAAGTACAATTATCTGACATGTGGTGAAAACATCAATGTCGTCGTGATACTACACAACAGTATGATTTCTATGATATTCCTAATTAGTATTACTCCATAGAGAACAAAACTTTCCTTTATACTTTTTTTTCTTTCGCTATCTACTCACAAGGAAAACATTTTCAGTACTTTGAAAGATATTAGAAAATTCTCTGGATTTGAAGGAAGACACAGACAAAAATAAATTGTCGATTTACTAAATATTAAAGGAAAATAAGGTAAAAGCCTGGAAAAGAGTAAGTACTAGAAGTAACAATAACTATAGGGGCTCCTGGGTGTCTCAGTCAGTTAAGCGGTCGAGTCTTGATTTCCGCTCAGGACATGAACTCCATGATCTCGTGGTTCTCGAGTTCAGGCCCCACATCAGGCTCTAAAGGGACGGAGCTTGCTTAGGCTTTCTCTCTCTACTTCTCTCTCTGCCCCTCCCCTGCTCATGCTCTGTCTCTCTCTCAAAATAAATAAACTTTAAAAATATATTTAAAAAAAGAAATAAGGCTAACTATAATAATAAACGGAAAGTGGATAGAAAGTGGATAGAATTTCCCTTAATCCCCCAAGAGCAGCTCAATGATTTCATGAATCTTCATACTTTTTACAATAAGGCAATAACACAATTCAAACTGAATGTAAATAGATCTTTGAATATGGTTATTAATGGAATCAAAGTGTTCCACAAAGTTATCTCTTCCAGCCAAAGTGGCTTTGTATTAGACACCTCTGCTTTATTTTGGGGAGGCTAGCAATGGGACACTTGCGTGTCTGTGCTAAAATATACAAAATATAAAACTAGTATCTATTAAACTAGACTTGAGATGACATGGGTAGAGTTTCCAAATGTAGTCACATTAAAAAAAAAAGGCAATAAATCTTTGATTTTGGTAGCCACAAAAGTTGAATTGTCTTCGGGGCTTTCTAGATGGCAGATGCTGTTGTTGCTGTTTTTTGTGTATTAACAATTTTAAATCGCACAAGGACCCTTTGCAGATTAGCGATCTTTTTATTAACCAGATTTACTCACACAGAAGCCAAGGCACAGAGATTAAATTGCTTAAATTTACGAAGCTAAGTGGAACAGCTGGGGCTCACACAGCAGAGCGGCTCTCTCCTCTCTGAACTTTCCACTGCAGTAAAGAGTGCCTTCTAAACTCTGTGTTGTGAATCTGTGTGGACATTCATAAACTCTCCTTTCCCAGTAATTAACTAAGCCTCAGATTAGTGTGTGTCTGTTATTCTGTTCCAGTGCCACATGGGATAGTTTGTTTTCATCGGATGCTAACTTCTCATTTTAAAATTCAAAACCATTTCTTCTTCTCTAAACCAATAACGAATAATTGAATAGAGCATTCTTTTATTTGTAAGCAAATATTGAGCTCACATTATAGGAAAATTCTGGTAAAATTAAGTTAATAAGTCCTAGTACTTGTCCTGAAGGGATTTGTAACACTAAACATTGTTCAACTTGTTCAAAATGCCCTACAATTTTACTACTCTCAACTCCACAAACTCAAATTCTATAATTCTATGATCTTTAGATGAAAACTTTCTTGACTTGCCCAAGTACAATTAATTCTTTTATTTTATTCAAGTATAATTTTGCTTATTTTTTGCATTTTCCAGAAATAATATTTGCTTTTGTAATAAATAAAGATATATTTATAATTTAATAATATAATATAGATAGATATATGACAGATGATAGATGATAGATATAGATAGACAATGGATAGATAGAGCTTTCTCTGCTTCTTTACCATCACAATTTAACTCCCTGAGGATAAGTAGCGTTCAGAGGTTACTATGTATTCTCACAAAGGAGTAAATGAAAACAAAACATAACAAAACTTTTAATGTATGCCCAAACTTGTATTTATACTGGCTACGGGATTGGTTTTGTTGGTTTACTTGTATAAGTACAATCTGGAAAGTGAGATCAACTAAAATAAGGAAATATTTTCCAGTTCCTAGAAGACTTTCTGATTAACTTAGTATATATATTTGGTTGAATAATTATACCAATTCATGGTTTCATCAAACATGCAAATGCACACACACACACACACACACACACAAATGAACAAATAAATGAATACATTTTGACTTGGGTTTGAAAACAGAAGAACTAGTTATAAAGCCAATCTTTCTTTACTACTAGCAAAGTTATCTGGGGTATTTCCATCAAATCTCTGCATTTTGACTGCTATTTGAAAAATGGTAATAATAATACATGTGTAAAAGGATCTGACAATAATGTTGTTGTAAATGTTTTTCTTGTAAACTGTAGAGACCTCTATAAATTAAATATAATGTCAACATTCACTTTTACAATAATATTCATATTAAAACATACATATGTAATTATTTATAAATATAATTTGGTCATTGATTATGATTATTGGGCTAGGTGATAGATACAGCATATATCTATCTAGAACTAGAAATCTCACTTATGAGATACAAGGTGAAATTATGCAATATTTTTATTTTTTCAGAATAAGATGCATGAAATTGTTAGCCTAGAGGATTTTTAAGTAAAATGTTATCAATTATTTATGGAAATGGAAAGCTAGGCACAACATCAATAGAGCAAACTGCATTCAATAACAATTCTTGCACTGTCATGAAATCAAAGCCATTTTCTCTGACAGGGCTGCCTGTATTCAATAATTTTTGTTTTTGTGTTTTAATGCTGTCTTGATTTTGGACTGCAATTTGAGACCAATGAACAAATGAAGATCTTCAAGATTTTCACACATGACCTCTTCAGCCCACGGTCTCACTAGCAATTTGCAAAACATGTAGAAAGTAATGTCATCTGCCATTAAGTAAAACATCTGGTTTGTTATGTATGATCATTATTAACATAACTTTACCAGTTTATTTCATGATGGAAGGGATGAAAAAAGATAGATAATACTTGAAAGTATTTGAATTTAGGTCAGCATAATGGCAGGCAGCTCACGATTAAGATTATGCAGCAACATCTTCCTATTTTTCTCTCACAGTTATATTTAGTTCTCATAAAAGTCATCTCTGGGAAGATATTTGTGAGGTACAGTTATTATTCAAAACCCAACTGAACTGACATATCAAAATTTTATATTTTTTCCTCTAAGGTTAATGAATATTTACAAAGTTAATCAAGAATTGATATAATAATTCAGGAAAATTCTGGCATATATTTATTTTTTTTGCTTTGAATAATCAAGATTTTTTGCTAACATTCATCAAATTTAAAAGGTAATCACTGAACTATTTATTTCTTGAAGCAAAATGTGAGAGACTTGGAAATTAAGGGAACAGTTGGAGGAAATTCCACAACTATATGCCCATCAGCAACCAACATTGGGGAAAAGAAAGCACTTTCTGGAATACACAATGAGTGTATTCTTATACTTATGTATTTATCCAATGAGCACACATGCAATGTTTACTCTGATTCAGCAATTATGATAGACAACCAAAACACAAAAGCAATGTACCCATGGCCCCTGACTTGAAGGAATAAACTGTCCAGAAGACAAACTGAAATAGTAAGAACACAAGTCTTAAAACTGCAAAAACTAATTTAATGGTTCATGGAGGTAGAACAGAAAAAGAAACAACTAATTACCTTGAGTTTCAGAGAGAATTTGAGCTTGTTTTTAATTTAAGAAAGATCCAAGATTTGTTTTAAAAAGTATTCCATATTTTAAAGACTTGAAAGTTTTACCTAAGTCAAAAATTTCAAGCACTTAATCTTTGTAATATTTTGGTTTCAGAATCTAGGTTTCCAACAGACCATCATCCATGATACCAGTGAGTGAGATGTTTTCTAGGCAGTTCTACATTTTATTTCTTTGTTTTAAAAATTTTTAAGTTTATTTTTATTTATTTTGAGAGAGAGGGGATGAGAGGGGAGAGGAGGGGGGGGGGAGAGAGAATCTCAAGCCAGTTCTGCACTGTCAGGATAGAGCCTGATGTGGGGCTTGAAATTATGACCTGAGCCAGAATCAAGAGTTGGATGCTTAACTGACTGAACTGCGCAGGAGCCTGCAGGTAGTTCTACATTTTAAATAAATAATATGAATTGCTTGTTCTGTATTTATTTCCCAGTGTATCGTATTCCTTAGCACAAGGACCTGTGTTTATGTTAACTGATGGAAAGGTAGCTTGAGATAAGAAAGAACTTGTTAATACCCAGCAGGGAAAACCAAGATTTTCTGTAAGGAATAAAAAGTTGAACTCTAGATTTATTGGGAAAAAATATGTTATGAATGCTAGTTTTCTTTCCTTTTTTTTTTTTTAAAGATTGTATTTAAAAAAAAGATTGCTCTTTTTATGTCCCATGTCTCAGTCTTCTTTGTCTTATTACTGATTTAGGCTACAATATTCCTACATGTAGAACTGATATTTCAAGTAAGCAAAATAACATTGAATCATATCATCATGGCTGACTTTTTGTGCATTTCCACATATCTTATTTTCCTATATATATATATATATATTGTATAGCAGGAAGTAAAATCAATGCTAATTGTAATTGTTCTTTTCTTCCAACAGTGATACAGGAAATAAAGTTGGTGTTATTTCCTTTAGGATGAAGAAACTTGGACTTGAAATTTGAGTTGCTCCATGATATACGTATGAATGGTTGCCACTGTTTGTGCTGCTATATGCTGGAGAATATGAGAAGCATTAATACACTTGGATGTAGAAAGATAAGCACTCTAGTTTATAGCTGAGACCTCAAGAAAGTTGCAATTTCTCTGCATAAAAACCTGCGAGGAATGTTTGCTTTTCACATTAGTAGCCAAGGAGAGAAGGGAGCCCCGCAAGATGACAAGAAGCCAGTGCTCCCAATGGGTGAATACACTATCAAACTCAGTGCCCAAGTGACTTTGAAACACGAGGAAGAACAATATTCAGTATTATGGTGTATGTTGTCCTCTGTTGTAGAGTAACATTCCCCACTGAGTTAGATTTCCATGGCTTAGCTCTTTGACTCACAGAGACTTAATTGGTTCTTTGAGGGTAATCGAGGAAGTGGAGCTACATCTGGGGAGGAGAGAGGAGACACATGACACGGCACAAGCAGAAGATAGAAACAGAGAGAGGATTTAGTAGGAGCAGCACTGACAGGGGAGTTGAGAACATCTTCAGGTTTCTCCAGAGATGTTAGGAAGACTGCTTATTTGTTGTTAAATCACATGAGATGATGAGGTGAGTTTTAGCCAATTTCAACTAAATCTTAAAGGTCAATGAAACCCTTACAAGCTAGAAGTCCTGAGAAACACCTGAAAATTTTCCACTTGGCTTATACACACACACACACACACACACACACACACACTACTATGGACTGCATTTTCTCCTCCGTCTCCAAACACACACCCAGATACATATGTTTAAGCTTTATCTCTAATGTGATAGTTTTTAGATATGGAGTCTTTGGAAGGTAAGTTTTGATGAGGTCAGGAGGGTGGAGTTCTCAAATGGGATTCTCTCTCTCTCTCCTTGTCTTCCTCTTTCTTTCCATCATCTCTCTCTCTCTTTCTCTCTCTCTTTCTCTCTCTCTCTCTCTCTCTCTCTCTCTCAGCTATGTGAAGCATAGAAAGAAAAAGTCTATCTGAAATCCAGAAAGAGAGCCCTTACCAGAAAGCTAATTGGCTGGTACTTTGACTTCTTAATATTCAGATCGTGAGATAAATCTCTGATATTTAAGCCACCCAGACTATAGTACTTTTTGTAGCATCTCAAACACACTAACACACGTTCTATATATTTGCAGTTAGATTGGGATTTACGCTACTGTTTTCGAATCTGCTCCTTTATTTAGTCAGATACCAGGGATGTTTCCCCAATTCATTTAATTGAGGAACTTAACTTTCAAAAGCACCATTGTACAACATTCTGTGTATACATCTAAAACATTCACCATACTTTCACAAAACAAATAATTTATTTTACATCTACTAAGTAAAGAAAGCATTTAAAAAAAACTATTTGAGAGAGAGAGAGAGAGAGAGAGAGAGAGAGAATGAGAATCCCAAGAAGGGTCTGACCTGACAGTGCAGAGCCTGATGTGGGGCTCGATCTCATGAACCCTGAGATTATGACCTGAGGCCAAAACCAAAACCACTTAACTGACTGAGCCACCCGGGCACCCAAAGTAAAGATAGCATTTTGTTTAAATATTAATTTACAGTATTTGGATATTATCTTTTTTTTTTGCTTAGAGTTATTAAAATTGAACATTTACCTACATTTTTAGCCCTTATGCTATAATTTGAATATATATTGTACATATGGTTTATTTATGCTAAAATTATAAACACTGATTTGTGATATTTTATTCATCTTTAGATTTTCCATAGTACATAGCACAGTGGCTGCATAGGGAAGAGACTCAGTAAATATTTCTTGGATGTTGAAGTAATCAAGTATTTATATTACAAAACTACCAGCTGTCAAGCAATAATATTTTTGTGTTTATTTTATAAGATTTGAGCAAATACTTATGGTTTTATTAGTAATTTTTTATTAATTTTTAATCCTCCTTCTCTTTTTGTATTTTCCCTCAGCAATCATGTAACTTAATGGTTTTACACCATTAACTCTACTGTCTCTCAAAATTAAAAAAAAATAAAAGTACTTTGCAAATTAAGTTTTGAGACGTAGATTTTTCAGCCAAATAAAAATCTCTTTAGAAACTTTCCAGTAAACCAATTATTTTGAATGACTTACAATTTGTCCAGGGTTTTACTGTAACTTACAGATTTGTTTTTGTTTTTGTTTTTGTTTTTGTTCTAACAAACACATTAAGCCTTAGAGAGATAAAACCAACACATCTCAAACCTGAATAAGCCAGGATATATCACACGATGCAATTATTAAGCGACATAGTACAAAGATGTCATTGAGCAATCATTGAAAAAATAAACAGAAAAAAATAATTGCAATTGATTTAATCAAAGCCATGCCTTTTTATTTCAACTCTAGAACTTGTACATACAAAATAAGAAATATAATCCTATATCATAATATTTCAGAGGAATTAGCTGTGAAGAAGTATTGAGCGGTAGTTTTTAGGGCAATTCTGTAATTTAAAACCTAAAAACTTTTTTCAGGGCATCCCCAAATGAGACTGTATCAACCATGGCTTTGTCCATATTATCACCTAAATGAATACCCTAATGATCCAGAGAATAATAACTAAAAATCTAGTGATCTTCCTTTGTTGTCATGTAAAGTCAATATTAGATTTAAAGAACATTCCTGATAGGGGAAATATCATAAGATTTGCAAGCCAACAAACCTTGTGTCTATGACACTAGTCGTAAGCCAAGCCTTTCTCATCATGTCACATTGTTTTGCACTGTTTATATGTGAGTGTAAACTATGCTTTCAAGTTAACAGGCCCAAGGTGTGTTTGATCAATAGCTCAGCATTTATATTATCAATATTTTTACTCTTTCTAAATCCACTCTTTATTGGATGATCTGAATGATAGGATCAGTCATGCCTGGATTCTTTCATTCTGCATGTACTGACTTTATGTTTCAGTTGAAGTTCAGGAAGTTGGAGGATATCTTGTTCTTAATATCATACCTATCTTCTTCCTACTTTTTTGTTTGTTTCTCAGACTGACAGTGAGAAATCAATCTTTGATGAAATTATGAGAGTCATCCTAAACAACAACATTTCTATCATTTGTCACTTCCTCTTGTACTTCCAATTCACTAACCAAAACAGTTTTGTGTTTTTAACCTATTTCTTTATTCTAGGATAGACTTCCTCCAAAAGTTCTGGCATTACAAAATAACAGAAACTAGAACCTTATTCTGTCACAATGTGACTTTATTATAGCTCAAATATAACATTTATATATAAGCCATAAGGCCACATAACTTGGCCAACGCTTGATAATTTTTTAAATGTTTATTTATTTTTGAGAGAGAGAGAGAGAGAGAGAGAGAGAGAGAGAGAACGTGAGCAGGGGAGGGGCAGATAAAGAGGGAGACACAGAATCCGAAGCAGGCTCTCAGTCCCTGACTGTCAGCACAGACCTCGATGTGGGGGGCTGGAACTCACAAGCTGTGAGATCATGACCTAAGCTGAAGTTGGACTTTTTTTTTTTAATTTTTTAATGTTTATTTTTGAGAGAGAGAGAGAGAGAGAGAGAGATCACAAGCTGGGGAGGGTCAGAGAGACAGAGGCAGACACAGAAACTGAAGCAGGCTCCAGGCTCTGAGCTGTCAGCTCAGAGCCTGATGTGGGACTCGAACCCACAAACTGCGAGATCATGACCCGAGCTGAAGTTGGACGCCTAACCGACTGAGCCACCCAGGTGTCCCTGCGCCTGATAATTTTTAGATTACCCCTTTTTTTTGTCTTTTTTAGCTCCACACAGAAGAAGTCACATAAATCCATTACAGCAAATTAATGGAAATATTCTGTTTTTATTCTCCAAAAAATTTTTAGGAAACATACTTATTAAACCGGTAATATACAAGAGGTTAGGCGAGGTTTTCCAGGGGTTGCCAGTTTAAGTTAGCAAACCTGTACCTGAAAGGGGATCTAGATTGAGATTAATAATAATCAGGATGACAATAATAATAGACCTCATACTTTCATAGCAATTGACGTGTGCCAGGCACTATCCTCGGTGATTCACATGTAGTAACTCATAAAAATACTAACAAACAGAATGTTATAGATTGTAATGATATTACAATATTTAATGATGTCTATGGTTCATGGCAGAAACTGCAGTTTCTATAGGCAGGTCGGTAACTGTCTGGTCGATATAGGCCAGACCCTGGTGCTCATGATACCTGTGGGTTCCAATAGGTATTGAGCTGACTGTCCTCTTGAGTTCTAGCACTTCTGACAAGAATAACAACAACCCTGCAATTTCTAGGTCTGCCCTAAGGGGTATCTGTGGACCTCCTCGGGCCACTGGTGTGTTTTCAATTTGGGGGCATTCTGTGGTATCTCCATTCTCTTAACCTGTCATACATTAGTTTGAAGTAACTGCATGGGGAGCCCCAGGAGGCCCAGACAGTAGCTATTTATCAACAGATAAACTCGGAAATTGTACCGATTAGCACAGGTCTCCCAGTGAAAACCATAGGAGTATTATCTTGGGTGATGAGTGAAGAAAACAATTTCCCTCCAGGACCATCAGATCAGAAGCAAAAGACTAGGTCAGATGTTGTTTTTAGGAAGTGTTTTGAAAACATCATATGGACTGAGAATGGATTGCAGATGTCTACAATTGCCTTTACAAGGAAGTTGAAGAAAGCAATATAGTCTGAAATGGAAACATGAGTTCGTATCCAGGGGCCAGAGACTGACCATGAGACAGGTCCAAAAAATATAGAATTTGATCTTGACTTAATGGGAGGTTATGGGATTTATAAAAGGTAAGTCTAGAAATATCAATTGACTTTAAATTGTAGAATACCCACATGTCCCACAGACATCAGTTGGAGCACAATTGCCAAGATGTGGGGAGTTGTTAGAGGCAGCGGGAAGGGGAGTTCCCTGATGACCAACATTACTTACAGGGGAAACTGAGCACCAGGAAGTAGCAGGAGTTAAAATGGA
This sequence comes from Prionailurus bengalensis, assembly GCF_016509475.1. Lineage (NCBI taxonomy): Eukaryota > Metazoa > Chordata > Mammalia > Carnivora > Felidae > Prionailurus > Prionailurus bengalensis. The sequence continues at coordinate 181,964,927 of NC_057344.1, read as the reverse complement.
AAGAAATTAATGTAAAGGAGATCATTTCTGAGGGTACGCACAAAACAAAAACATAATGGAGACACAGAAAAATTGATTGGTGAGAATAGAAGAGAAGGATTCAAGAGACTTTAAGAGAATAATTTCCAGTAATGATTGTGAGCTATGTCCATTGGGTTGGTAAGCCACCTACCATGGCGGGGCGGTTAAGCAACCTCTAGGCCTATTATGCTTCTCCCACCTGGAAGAACTGAACTTCTGTATTCTACATCGACCAGCATTTTTGAAAACGGTTCCATTTTTAGTTTTTACATATTCTCTGTTAAATTCCTCTTCAAAATTATAAAAGTAATGGGGCTCCTGGGTGTCTCAGTCAGTTAAACGTCAGACTTCGGCTCAGGTCATGATCTCACGGTTTCTGAGTTTGAGCCCCGCGCTGGGTATGTGCTGACAGCTTGGAGTCTGGGGCCTGTTTCGGATTCTGTGTCTCCTTCTCGCTCTGCCCCTCCCCCACTTGCAGTCCCTCTCTCTCTCTCTCTCTCTCTCTCTCTCTCACTCTCTCTCTCTCTCTCAAAAAGAAATAAATGTAAAAATTTTTTTTTAATTATAAAAGTAAGGATCCAATTTGGAAAAATGAAAGCTCTGTGATGCTCTCTCTCTATATATATTTGTTTATATTTATATATAATATTTGTTTATATTTATATATAAATATATACATGGCTTATATTTATATATAAATATGTACATGGTTTATATTTATATATACACATATTTGTATATATGAAATATATAAATTATATATAAATAAATATATAAATGTAATATTTGTTTATATTATATGTTATTATAGAGTTATGTACAAATCTATAAATTATATATATATTTATATTATGTTTATATAACTGTATGCATATATTTATGCTTATAAATGTATATATTTGTATACACAATTGTATATACAATTATACAATTGTATATACCAATATACATTGTATATTTGTAATACAAATGCATTTATACATGTATATATATATAAATGTACGTGTTTACACTGGACACGAGTTTTGTATAAGAATTTGGGGAATTACTGAATGAGAAGAACAAGAAAGAGAGAGAGAAAACAGTGGAAACAAAATGAAAAACCTGGTAATTGAGAAAAATCCAGAAGAAAAATCATACGAGGGAGAAAAATATATATTTTTGAAGTCTGTAGGGTTTAGTATGCTTCAAAAAAGCACACGCAAGATATTGGAGGTGAACATTTGGAATTGGATATTATGTCTGTAGAAATTGCTCTTGAAATCATGAGAACATAAATTTGCCAAGTGGTGAAAAGACAAAGAAAAGGAAAGGTGTTTGCAAACAGAGTAAACTTTTGAGCTCATACTTTCAAGGGAGAGAACTAAAAACAAGTCTTGAAGGGAAAACATGATCAGTTCTACAGAGTAACAGAAACTAGGCCTCTTTGGCCAATAGAGAAGTCAAGGACAGCTGGAGTTCTGAGAAAACTTGTAATTGGAAGGAGGTTCTCAGTAATTTTAATTGTATGTGGTCAAGACAGATTAAGCCTTAGAAAGTGCTGATGAATCCAGTTTTCAAAAGAGCAGTTGCACTCAAATGATGTGGAAAGAACACCAAGGTGATTAAGTAATGACAGCATGATGAGGGAAAGGACACAGAGATGACTATTTCAGGACGTTTGACAAGAAAAGGAAGGGAAGAAAAAAAATATTGCAACACTTTTGTAGGGTCTAAGAGAACCATTTTTGTTTCTGTGTTGTTGTTTTAAATTTCTTTTTTTAGAATTTATTTATTCTTTAGAGAGAGGGAGACAGAGCATGAGTGGGGGAGGGGCAGTGAGAGAGAGAGACACAGAATCCAAAGCAGGCTCCAAGTTCTGAGCTGCCAGCACAGAGACTGATGTGGGGGCTTGAATTCATGAACTGTGAGATCATGAACTGTGACCTAAGCTGAAGTCAGACGCCTAACTGACTGACTCAACACCCAGGTATTGTTGTTTTAAAGACCATAGGATGCCTCACTGTACATTCTGGGGCCCATAGGAATTGCTGATATCAGTGGAGAGAGAGATTGAGATAAAGGATGAAAGTTTGAAGGAATAATTGATTGAGCACTAAGGTTTGGGGAGTCAGGATCAAAAATAAAAGTGAAAGGGTATTTTTTAGCAACAAAATACAAAAACATAGGTTTAAGGAGGATATATGAAATTACGTGTGCAGGCATCAATTTCAGTAATTGAGAAAAAAATTTCCTGCTGAAAATGTGAAGGGAGACTAGGACAGGGTTCGATAATTGGGGCAATTGGTAGTGTTTTATACAGCTACTATTTAAATAAGTACTTAAAAAGCAATACATATTTGAATTAAAAAGATTATTGATCAGTATGGATGCTTGGAGTTGAGGATATAGTCATCACAAATAAAAAACAAATCGAAACTGGGCGCTTGGGTGGCTCCCTCCCTTAAGTACCTAACACTTGATTTCCCCTCAGGTCATGATCTCAAGGTTCATGGGATCAAGTCCCCCTTGAGCGCAGAGTCTGCTTGGGATTCTCTGTTTCCCTCTTCTCTGCCTCTCGCCTGCTTGCATGTGTATGTGTGCACTATCTCTCTCTCAAAATAAGTAAACATTAAAAAAAAACAAATCTAAACTTAAGGAGACACATTATTTGAAAATACTGTTGCAATGGTGGTCAGGAACTTTGGTAACAGGGATAGCAGTCTGGTCATGAGATGTGCAGGCATCTCCAAGTTAGGCAAAGTTAGGAGTCCATTATGCAAATGACTTTTCTTTTATAAGGAGAAGTACACAAGGCTAGCAAGAACCAGGTGTGAGACGAACAGAAGGTGTGATCAGACAGTTGACGGGTGAATGTTTTTCCTTGAGATCAGTAGATTCTCTGAAGGGCCCTTAGGGAGACTTTGTTCTCCATTCAGACGTTTGCTCAAGAATGGGTCAGAGAAGAGACCAGTGGGGAGAGGAGACATCTGACTCCATTCTGGCCAGGACAAGCTAGTGAGCATTTTCCCCTAAAGGGACAGTGGGCACATAGTATTCAGCTAATCATTTATGAGACAAACAATGGGAATTTGGGGGATTGTGTCTGTCCCTGTCATAGGCAAACAAAAGGGTCATTTCATTTGGAAGTCTTGTCTAGGTCAAATGGAGAAGGGTGGTTCCTTACAGGCAACTGTTTCCCAGACACAAAGGTTGGGACGATTCTTCACTGTGGCTGTTTTCCAGGAACTTGAGGTCAGGTAAATTTCAATATTGTCAGTTACTACTGCTTTAACTTAAATATTTCAAATGTCACTGAACTACTGAGAAGAAATGGACAAAATGGGAACTGCACGTTGCTGGAGAATGGCAGAATTTAAAAAAAAATGTGAATTCAGATGGGGCTAAGCTTGTTCAGTGGCATTAAGTAATCATAGTTAAATGGCTCCCTCTAGAGACAAGGACGGAGAACAGGCTTTCTTCCTGCAGGATGCTGGCAAGAAGGGTCAAAGCAAAGACAGAAATCTGAACTATTACATCCAGGCCCACAATATTGTTTAAATGAAGAAGACACGTGTGCGTGTGCATGTGTGTGTGTGTGTGTGTGTGTGTGTGTGTGTAGGAGTGTCTCAAAATTGCAACTAATTTTTATTGGTGTTTTCCTAAGTTTTATACTACAGCTGTGGGAGATCTAGCCATTCCGAGAACACATAAAGTATCAGTGATGGATAAAATAAAGTTCCACTATGATTGCATCCCATGAGTCATGTTTTTTTAATGGAACAGCTGCAGGCTTAAGGTTTGCACATAGGTCAGGAATTGTCAATGTTTTTAATACTGAGAATTAGATGGGCTGGTGGTACATATAAGTAATTGAATGTAGCAAAGGCTGTTCGGGCATAATTTAATCAACCATAGGGTATCAGTCAGAGTCCCTAGAGAAAAAAAATGTCACATGCTTGGATAATAGAAAACTGTTTTAATAAAGGGGGGATTTTCAAAGTCATGATCATATGGAGGGATCCCCAAGGAATAGTCTAGGGAGGCTGTATTACTCTTAAGTCTGAGTAGAGAGAACTTCTGGCCATACATGGGATTCAGCTAACCACCAGGGAGCAGGTCTAGGAAACCAAAACAATCTGCATAATCTCATTCTCCACCTCTCTTGCAGTCATCTGCCATACTTCTCATCCTGAAACCTAAACAGAAATCAGATTTCCCCTTTGTTAAATATGCGAGTCACATTACTTTTGTTGCATGTATTCTTTGTCTCCCAGGCAGCATCACCAGACGTCCCAGTAGGACTCACAGGAAGACACCTTTAAAACCCTAAAGTGTAAGCCCCTTCATAACCTAAGGCCCAAATCTGGAAGGAATTCTCCCCTAACCTGGAGCAGATGGAGTGAGAATGAGGAAAACCTATCTCAGTCTTGTCTCATGGCATATCCCGGCTTTATATCCTGAAATAGAGAAAAAAGGACCATTTGAAAGCTACTTATCTGCTCTTATTTAAAGCATCTAAACCTAGATGAATCCAAAATATACCTTGTATGAAAATATATAGTTTTTAAAAAATATTTATGTATATAATTTGAAAGAGTGAGAGAGCAGGAGAGGGGCAGAGAGGAAAGGAGAGACAGAATCTCAAGCAGGCTCTGCGCTCAGCTCTGCAGAGCTAGACATGGGACTTGGTCTAACTCCCACAAACCACAAGATCATGACCTGAGCCAATATCAAGAGTCAGATGCTTAACCAACTGAACCAGAAAAGATATATATTTTTTAAATTTTTAAATGTTTATTTATTTTTGAGAGAAAGAGAGACAGAGAGTGAGCAGGGGAGGAGCAGAGAGAGGGAGACACAGAATCCGAAGCAGGCTCCAGGCTCTGAGCTGTCAGCACAGAGCCTGACAACGGGGCTCAAACTCCTGAACTACGAGATCATGACCTGAGCCGAAGTCAGACACTTAACTGACTGAGCTACCCAGGCCCCCCAAAACATATTATTTTTAGTGGATAAATTACCTTTAACCTAACCTGTTCTTGTCACATTCCTAAAGCAATTCCGAGGAAGATTGGGGATTTGAGGGATGTGGTTGGATGACAGCTTGTTGGAGAGAGTACAAAAACAGGGCAACTAGGAAGGACGATGTGTGAATCTATCCTCCAAGGGACTATTGCTCTATTCTCTCATAGGAAGGGAATTTCATGACTGCATACAACACAATACAGGCATTATAACAATCTACCTATGATATCTGAGTTGACATATTTGATGTCAACAAAGGGTTAATTACAATGGAGAAATGGCAACAAAACTGAGCCTGTGAAGTAATTTGTGGTGTTAACACACATATTTCCATTTTTGGAAGCAAAACAAAAAAAATAAAAGAAGCATAATAAGCAAATGACATAGAGGAATTAATAGTTTAATTACCATGCTTAGCACAATGGAAATATGTCAAACTAGAACCAAAAAAACGGAGAGGGAAAGCTTTTCCAAAGCCCTGGACATACTCACAAAAATCAGCTATTATATTAGGCACAATAGCAATGTCAAAAGTGAATAAATAATATGTCTATTCAAACAAACTAATAAAATTTTCTTTCAACTTTCCATATTTTGGACATGTAATGTGAAACTGCATTTAGATAATACTGAGTAAATAAAATAAGCATTAGTTACCAATACTTATAGAAGAGAAAAAAAACTGTATTCAGAGGAAAAGGTACATGTTTAAATAGTTTTTCATAAATCAAAACTGATATAAAATAAATTAAATGTTCATTTATTTCAGGAATTAGAAGTCATAAAATATATGTAATGAACACAATAGGGATATGTAAATATTATAGCTAACATAATAGAACAGGATACATAAAAAATAAAATCTAATAAACAAATGTTTTGCATGTGGTAAAAATAATCAAGAAAAACTGTTAGAAAACAAAATAGCTAAACTGAACATAAAAAAATGTATATACTTATATCGGGAAAACCTATAAACACAAATTATATTTTATATTATATAATAACACAAGAAGTAAACAAAAATTTAGTATGTTTTATTTCATTTTTATTTAGTAAATGATATTTTGTTATATTCATTTTTGCATTTTATTATAAAATATTTATAATATTGTACTTTATTATATTTATCATATTATGTCCGTATTTTATTTATTATTTTTACCATGTTCTATTATAAGATACATATTACTGTATTTTTCAACTTTGAGAAGATAAATTTGAAGTCACATAAATTAAATGTTCTTTTAGGAAAATTTAAGTTAATACATTTTCCCTTGAGAATTCTTGCAAAATATTGAACAGATAATTCCCATCTTCATAAACTGATCTAAAGCAAAGCTCTGGATGAAATATTTCTTTTTCTCTCCTGCTGGTTGTATGTTTCTTATTCTAGTAAAGTTATGGATTTTTTATCTTTTTTACTTTATTTTTCTGCTTTAAAATGGAATTTTTCATAGAAAGTAATACCACAGTAGGTTCTTATTTCATGCATGTTAAATATACAGAAAAAAGGTGACTGATGCAAGGTTTTTCAGTTTGTTTCATGGAGAAGTATGTTCATTTCTTGCCTCTGAATCTTTCTCCTCCTTCTGCCCATCTGTCATGCTAAAATTTATGTTAAACTTACACATCTTTCTCTTTCCTTCATGGATACCAGTCCCTTTGAAATGCTAGTAATTTCTATTTAATTCCCTTAGTCTTTGTTACCTCTGCATTGTACATCTTTAGGCGTGTGTTGGACTAAAGTGGGCCAACAGTTACAAGCCTGAGTACTGGGTGATGAGTGGAAGGCACCAAATTAGCTCCGCGGGGACTTCATCCTCCTCTTTCTCTCTGTTGTCAGATTAACTTTCCTAAAACATGGCTTTTATAAACCTTAATTGCCAATACATTTCCATTTTATCTGCAGGAAAGTATAAATTTGAAAACAGAAAAGCTACCATGGGTTCCATTTTTTAATCTACCTTTTAAGCTCTATCACCACTACTCATCGTTATGAACAAAACCTCAAGCCATGCTGAGCTATTCATTATTACTTTTTCTCATTATCCCTTTTCCCTTTGCTACACTTTCACTATTTTTTAATTTCCCAGTGATGCCTTTTCCACCACATCCCTATGTCCGAAAACAAAACAAACAAAACAAAACAAAACAAAACAATCCAGGGCCATTAAAAAAAAAAAAAATCCCATCTCAAAGTAACTTTCTTAGGTCCTCACGGGTAGCTGCTTCACTCAGGAAAGCAAGCACACCAACAAACCAATCTCCCCTAGAATAAAATGCCCTCTCACAGGATTTTATCCACAAATGGCTTAGTTCAATTATTTCCATCTTCTACTTTTGCTTCTCAGATGCATGCTTTCCCACACGACAAAGAACACACTCGATTCTTACTTATATTTTCACTGCTTCCACAAAATGTCCTAACAAAATTACACAAAAACAAAGAGTAAACAGAAAATATTTGTGAAATAAATGGATAACGTAATCCATTGCATACTGGGCTCTTAAGCAACTTGAGGTTATTCCGTAAGTGATGTTGTCATTTCACTGGGGACAAACTACTATTTTAATGCTGCCAGCATTTTCTTTCCGTGCAGCCTAGACATTGAATTTGGCTCTGCTTCAAAGGACCACTAGCTTATGTAAATGCAAAGCTCGAATCTTAAACAATGTAAGAAATGAAATAATTCTGAAATAATATGAGAAACCAAGAGAGTCTGCTGATCTTTATATTGTTTAAATCCTCTGTAGCAGTTCCTCTCAGCTCAGAGCCAGAAAAAGTGTGGTGTCTCTCACGAGACCAGCTCCCAGAAAATTATGATTTGTACTCCATTAGATTTCCCTTTTGGTTTCAGCTACAGGAGGTTCAGAAATAAATTTTGGATATACATACCACAACTTTCCTAATTTTTTGTTTCTCACCTGATTAAGAATTTCTTTGTAATTATAACATCTTTATTTTTTTTAATTTGTTGCAGAACTTTATTCTCTGATGAGGAATTTTGTAAAAGTATTATGATAAGTAAGCTGCAAACATTTTGGAGGAAGGCAGACAAAACTAAGTATTGCTGTATAAAGGATAAGTATTTTTCTTTGCGTATATCTTGTCTTTTCAATTTTAAGATCATTGAAGGCAAAAATGACACTCATACAATAATCACTAGAAATTACCTTGTGATAACGAATTGCTAGAATTTTTCACTTTCCTTTTTTCAGTCAACACATCTAACTCAACTGAGGGTTCCTGTGGAATCTATGCAAAACGGACCCTAATTTGCCTGCTATTTTCCATTCTCATTTCTCCCTTCTTAGTTCAAACCGCTGTCAACTCACACCTTCATTACTTCAGGATTTTCCTAAAATCTCTCTTATACTTTCATTCCCAGTGATTTAGTGCCATCATGGCAGCAGAGAGGTTATCTTACGTCTCATCATTTATATCTTGGTTTAAATATAACCTTCTAAGAAAATCTTCCCTGATCATCAAATCTGAGGTTGACCGCTCAGTCATTGTCTATGTCACCAACTGTTTTAATTCTAATAGCTCCCTTATCATTCCTTGAGATTTTCTTATGTATATCCATCCATCGACCCATCCATCGTATGTCTTCTGGTTGGTTCATTTATTACCAACACCCATTTGGAATTTAAGATCCCTGAAAGAAGAAATATCAGTCATGTGTTCACTCCCATTCTCCTTCTGGACCTACACTGATGTCTAATGTATGGAAGGTATTTAATAAAAAAAATTAAATAAACAACTGTTAACATGAAAAACACTCAGTAACACTTTGCGTACATCGTCTCAATTATTAATATTCACTATAAAGTATCTATCTTTCTAGTGACAGATCAAGTAGTAGTCGATATCATCCCCTCAATGAGTGAGGAAAGTAAGACTTGGGGAGGTGAAGTAACTGGTGCAATTGTCTTTCTCTATAGGTTCTATTAAAAATGTGTTACTCGCTTTTTTTGGTGAAACAAAACAAAATTTATGTACAATCTCAGTGCACAGATTTGGCTTTATTCAATCGATTGTACACTTTAGTTACAGGACATTATAATATTTATTCAAAACTAGATTTTTCTGTTACTCTTTCTATGCTGTATTTCTTTTTTTTGTTATTTATTTATTTATTTATTTATTTTAATGCTTATTTATTTTTTTTCAATATATGAAATTTATTGTCAAAATGGTTTCCATACAACACCCAGTGCTCATCCCAAAAGGTGCCCTCCTCAATACCTAGTTTGTTCTCAGTTTTTAAGAGTCTCTTATGCTTTGGCTCTCTCCCACTCTAACCTCTTTTTTTTTTTCCTTCCCCTCCCCCATGGGTTTCTGTTAAGTTTCTCAGGATCCACATAAGAGTGAAACCATATGGTATCTGTCTTTCTCTGTATGGCTTATTTCACTTAGCATCACACTCTCCAGTTCCATCCACATTGCTACAAAGGGCCATATTTCATTCTTTCTCATTGCCATGTAGTACTCCATTGTGTATATAAACCACAATTTCTTTATCCATTCATCAGTTGATGGACATTTAGGCTCTTTCCATAATTTGGCTATTGTTGAGAGTGCTGCTAGAAACATTGGGGTACAAGTGCCCCTGTTTCTATGCTGTATTTCAAATAACATTACCATCTACTGCCATAGTTACGCTTGAGAAGATACGTATGTTAGTTGTCCTAGTCAAATACATATTTATTCATAATAATATCACAGTATTTGGTGAGTTTTTAATTGAAAATATGCATGGTATTCAAGATCTCATAATTATCTTTTTCAGTCATCATTATGACACTGAGGTTCATTCATATTGATATCTACAGATTCAGTATTGTCTTTGAACATCCCTGTGATATTCTTCTATATGAATTCCACACATTTTACTCTCTAGATCTACATCTTTAGGCCCTTAGGTATATAGCAATTTGGGCTATTCCAGACAGTGCTGCATGAACTTTTTTATCTGTAACGTGTGTGTCCCTGCAAATGATTCATAGGCCTTTAGCAGATATTGTATGGTCTGTAGAAACACCCGAAAATATGCAGATGCTTTGTGTATGCACCATGTGATTTTTTTTGTGGAAAACTGCCCAATTCTCAGAGATATATAGATCCAAAATATGTAAGTATCAAAAGCTGAATTTCTCCGTTATAACTTCTCAATATTTTCCATATTAGTATATGTTGACAATTTTCCACATTGACTGCATTTATTTATATGACTTCTAGCAAAGGCTATGACTTCTAGCAAAGGCTATGCCTTCGTAAAGTTAATATCCATTTCCTTTTTTGATTTTTGCATGCCTGATTAAAATATGTATCACATTATTATTTGAATTTGAATGTCTCTGTGTACTTGTGAGACTGAACATCCATGGGAGTGTTCTTATCATGTACTTGAAGTATGATGAAAATTGACTTTTCATTTTGTAATAACAGTCCACCAATGGTCCCAACATGGCGTCTCTCTCAGAGTCTATACCCTTTGCAGTGTCCTCCCTCTACACATGGGAAGCAGTTCCCACTTGGAGTTCAATCATGATTTGCCTAATTGAGTCACAATTGTAGCGATGCCACCAGTTTTAACTAGGTATCAAGAGGCTCGGTGTATTTTGCCTGCCATTTTATGCCTCCACCATTTTCATTGAAAAAGCGCCTCAGTGGTGTATAGGTCAGAAAAAGGGGGTGAAAGACACAGGGAGCACAGCTGCCCCAGCTAAGCTACTCCAACCACACCGGCCTTGAATGTAGCCTCCAAACTCAGCCACAGATGCATGAGTCCTATGAAACCTGATGGGGTTCCTGAAAGCTAGAGAGTAAAATATGTGTATTCATATAGAAAAATATCACAATTATTATTATATGTATAATTATAAAACCCACAGAAAGTAGAACCTCTAAAGACAATGTTTTAGATCTTTAAGATCTTTAAGTATGAATGTGCATGTGAAAAAAAGAACACTTTCTGGTCCATAAATTAATTATAATTATCAGTCAAATGGAAGCCCATATTCAGTGTTAATGAGTAATGAGTCTGGAAACTCTCTATTAGCTAAATATCTTTTAAACTACAATAAATTCACAGCGCTTACTAGGAAGATATTTCAAGTAATAGTGTCTTTGGGGAGTCTTGGTGGCTCAGTCGGTTAAATGTCCGACTTCAGCTCAGGTCATGATTTCGCGGTCTCTGAGTTCGAGCCCTGCATCGGGCTCTGCGCTGACAGCTCAGAGACTGGAGCCTGCTTCAGATTCTGTGCCTCCCTCTCTCTCTGCCCTTCCCTCACTCACGCTCTGTCTCTCTCCCTCTCTCAAAAATAAATAAACATTAAAAAAATTAAAGTACTAATGTCGTAACATGCCATTATATAGAAAGAATAGACATTTTATCATGTGACCTTAAGTGTGGGTATGAATGTGTGTTTGTGTTTTCTGAGCTGCTTCCAAATACTCGTGTATATAAATACTTAAATGGAAACATAATAGAACAGATTTTATCTACTTGTTCTTCACATTCTTCAAAAATCTTTAATTTCTTCTCTCCTCCCTGCTTCTAATATTGTCATAATCACTGTTGTTCATAGTTTCATATCCACGGGTGTGGATCCCCAGGTGTGCAGGGGGATCCTGCTTCTAAAGCATCCACATTGCACATGTCATAATTAGAATAAAACAAAATAAATATCCTCATCAAACTTTTATATAAGTAGTTAATAGTGTTTGCTACATTTTTTGGTAGTGATATATAATATCAGTATATGGATTGCATTATTTAAGTAGTGAATTTTATCATTCCTTATGTGTTTATAGTGGCTATCCGTGAGCTAGGAATATGAGCTTTTAATAAATATTCTAATTGATTTTTCATTTAATGCATTTACCTGGATTGATGCAACTCATGGTTTCTAAATCTTCTACAGAACAATAAAATATAGAAATCCCTATGCGACTTCAAAAATAGCTAAAAAGTACTTATTTAAATCTGCATGGCAAATGTATCATTTATTTTCCTTATTTCAGGAAAGATTTATTTAAAAACATTAGAGGCTTATTAAAATATCATTAAATTAGCCAGCAACCGATTGTTAAAAAACGTGAGTTCAAGCCTAAATTCTTTATAAAATGCATCGTACAGTGTTTTCAGGTTATACACTGACCATTCAATGCATATCTTTTGTTCTCTTACCTTTTGGGCGTGAAAGCAACTGAGAAGGGGCAGTGGGTACTCCACCCCATTCCGGTGTGGACTCTATGAGTCCACACTCAACTTTGCAAACGCTATCTTCGGACAGCAACAGCTCTCATCTACTTGCTTCAGCAGGTCACACTCTCCTGGAGATCTATCAACAAATGTCATCTCTATCATTTAGAATCTCTTGTGGTTTGTTTTCCTTTCTTTTCTTTCCCTCCCGCCTTCCCACATGTTCATGTTTTGTTTCTTAAATTCCACATATGAGCGAAATCATATAATATTTGTCTTTGTCGGATTGACTTTTTTCACGTAGTATAATACATTCTAGCTCCATCCACATTGAGAACAAACTGAGGGGTGATGGAGGGAGGTGGATGAGGGATGGGCCAGATGGGTGATGGGGATTAAGGAGGGCACTTGTGATGAGCACTGGGTGCTGTGTGTAAGTGAAGTCACTGGATTCCACTTCTGAAACCAATATTTCACTGTCAACTAACTAAAATTTGAATTAAAAAAAATGTCATCTCAGAGCACCTGGGTGGCTCAGTGGGTTAAGCATCCGACTTCAGCTCAGGTCATAGTCTTCAGGTCCATGGGTTTGAGCCCCATTTTGGCTCTACACCGACAGCTCAGAGCCTGAAGCCTGTTTCAGATTCTGGGTCCCCTCTCTTTCTCTGTCCCTACCCTGTACTGTGTGGTCTCTCTATCAACAGTAAATAAACATTAAAAAACTGTAATCTCTTCTGAACATGCATGTTTAAAGGAAAATAAATGTGGATAAACATTAACTTGACATCATTCTTTACCTTTCCACCAAGGCCCTGATAACAAATCAACTATCACGTCCAGAAAACGCCACATTAACTTAGTGATGAACAACAAGAGAGTTATGTCTCGTTATTAAACATCATAATGAGTAGTATCACAAAGGCATATGCTAATTCGAATCATCCATTCTCTCAACAAATACCTTATTCACACTCTGCTGTGAACAAGGCATGATGATTGATCTTTTCTTTCTGCGTGTATTCTATTTGTTCGGTGTATAAAAGTATTCAAGCTTTATAGGAACGATATTCTAGATGCACTGTATTTTTGAAACAAATAACATTTGAACTCCTAAATGCTTATTATATAATTTAATAAGAAATGTTCAGTTTGCTTTCATGGAGATTATATGTGTTATCAAATGTGGTAGTTGTGTATAAGGTTTAAGTCAGTAGAAGGCAATATTTTATTCATTGTGTCCATATTATTTCTATATCGTTTCTATAATTTGGAGTATTTCTTAAATTTTTATATATATAGTTTATATCTCTTTGTGATGTTTCTAAAAGTACAGTGTATAATTTAGCATACATTATTTCTTTGTGAAAATCATGTATCACAGAGAAAAAATGTTGCACTCTGATATAATAGAGGTCATAATTGGAACAACTATCTTATAAATCATTTTAAAGGCATGTTGTTGGGGCGCCTGGGTGGCTCAGTCGGTTCGGCATCTGACTCTTGATTGTGGCTCAGGTCGTGAGCTCGCAGTTCATGAGTTCGAGCCCCATATGGGGCTCTGCACTGATGGTGTGGAGCCTGCTTGGGATTCTGTCTCCCTCTCCCTCTGCCCCTCCCCTGCTTGCTCTCTATTTCTTTCCCACTCAAAAATAAATAAATAAACATTAAACAAATAAAAAAAGAAAGGCATTTTGCTAAAACCTAAAAGAAGGTTAATAAGAGAAAATTCCCCTGTTAAAGTTTTCCCAGATAATGTTAGCTCCTCATACTTCAGTTTCTAGAAAAGATAGTTAATAATTTACTGAAATATTATGTACTGAATGTGTATCTTCATCCTATAAAGTGATTATTTTAAAAGTTCATAATGTAGTTATCTAATCTGTCCTGTCATGTTTGCATAATACATATTAAGATGTTTTATGCATAAAGAACTATGTTTAGTAGATTTTCAAATTTTTCTTTTTAATAAACATAAAACATGGCTTTTGCTGTGGATATGTTCAATGACTGACAATCAAAATAAAATGTCAGACAAATAATACATATCAAGGTAGGTTTTTTGTTATCTTTAGAAATTTCTCATAATGAATAAGGTTTGTCTTTTAGATTAATTAATACTAGATATTGAATATATTGAACGACAGTTTGTTCCAGTTAGGGTGATTTCGTTCAAACGCACATGGTCACGAAATCAGTAATCCGTCTATATGCCATATAGAATTTCATGAATTTTATTTCATAGAATTTCTTGATGTTGATTATTGCATAATGTAAAATGAAGCCATAAAGAAATGTGTGTTCCTATTATCTGAAGACAGTTTAAAGGTATTTGAGAAAATTAAGTCAAATGTTTTAATATAAATTTAGGCTATATCTTCTTCCTAAAATTTTTATTTCAAATATAATCCTAACCTATGACTTTATGCAGGAAAAAAAGTCTTCTCTTCACACAATCATTTAAAAAAAGTCAAGTACCTACATGAAGAGTTAAGAATGAACATTTGGGATATCTTTTTTTTTTTAATGTTTATTTATTTTGGACAGAGAGAGAGACAGAGCATGAACGGGCAGGGGCAGAGAGAGAGGGAGACACAGAATCTGAAGCGGGATCCAGGCTCTGAGCTGTCAGCACAGAGCCTGATGTGGGACTCGAACTCACAGACCATGAGATCATGACCTGTGCGGAAGTTGGCCGCTTAACCGACTGAGCCACCCAGGCGCCCCTGGGATGTCTTTTCAATAACTTAAAATCTACAGCTGAAAAGAGTTGAACCACTTAGTTCTATTACACATATTAAATTATTAAATAAAGTCAAATATGAAAAAAGATTCCCATATATATCAAGGAGTTTATATTCTTTGTGACTGTTTACATTTTTATTTTAGCACATTATGTTGACCGGTTAAATATAAAATAAAGGATAGTTCATAAAAGTGAAAAATGATAGATAGAAATAAAATTTTTCCCAGTTTTAAAGATGATATAGTATAGTAAAGCTGTCAAAAATCATAAATCAAAGTAAATGTTTAATCTGCAAATGCAAAAAGACTATATAAACTATTAAACAGGAATTTAGGTTCCTTTTTAAAGGTTGTATATGGTATATTAAAAGCATTAGTTGTGAATTAGGGTCCTATATACATATCTAAGGCTGCATTGACCAGTATGTTAAGTACTAGCCATATATGGATACTTAACATTTGGAATGTGGTTAGTCTGAATTGAGAAGTATTATAAGTATAAAATGCATGCTGTATTTTGCACTACTAAATGGAAAAATAAAAAATATATCATTCATAATTATATATTATATATTGAATAAATTATACAATTATATATATTTATTAATGTACATTATTAAATTAATTTAACTTGTTTTGTTTAACTTCTGTCAACATGGCTATTAGAAAATGTAAAATTATATTTGTGGTTCACAGTACATTCTGTGGGATCAAAGGATTATTTACTGATCAGTTTATGTGAGACTTTGTGGAATTTTTCTCCCAACATTTATATAAATATCAACTTGCTGCATTTTACTTTTATAATATAAAATAAAGCATATTATAATTTAAGAGCAGATAATCATTACTGAAAGAAAAATCAAGACTCAAAGTCAAACAATATAATGATTGCAGGTGGTTCATCAGGGAAATTTCAGGTGCTTTAGAATATTTATACAAAGAGGGAAGTATGAATGTCCTGTAATAGTTTTATCAAATCCACTACACATGAATGTAAGCCCAAATGTGAAAATCACGTCAAAGACATCAAATTTGTACTAGGACACAAACGTTGTTTGCACCCGTATTATAGATAATAAAATGTTAATGAAAGACCATTCTGGTAAGAAGGTTTGGGGGTGAAATGGAATATACAAAAAGCAAAGGACAGAGGCAAACACTAGCAATAGTGAAATAAACATCATGCGGTAAAGTGTCGCCTTAGGATAAAGTTAGTATCTAGTTGTCCTAGTGAAAACTATGTTTGTGTACACGAACATACCAGATTACCAACACTTGATGTTTTTAATCATTCTAATTATACAAAAATTCTCCGCTTAGCTCTTATTCACCAAGCAGCTTTTGGTAACTTGTATTCCCAGGTAACTTGTTTATGAATGAGAATGTGGTAGTTTATAACATCAGGTTCACTGATATTGACTGGTATTGTTTATATTGAATGGTATATGTTTAACTGAAGGATTTCTATTCTGGTTTGATCTATTTGTGTCTTTTTTTAACTTTATTGAAGTATAATATTTGTCTCTTATATGCTTTATAAAAACAAATAGTATACCCGAGGACTGTTAAATCTGAGGCCCTGATAATCAGGAATACCAAGGTTGACTGAAGGTTAATTATCAGAACCAGGATTTTTAAAAAATGTGCCCAGGAGGTCATCAAATGTTCTCTGGCAGTATGCTCTAACTGTATGCCGAGTACATCTCTTAACTGGTGTTTTCAAAATGTACAGAGTTATCAGACATTTGAATAATATCCATATTAATACAGTTTTATAATTGATGCATGACTATGTGTAAACATGTGTGTGTGTGTACATGAAAAAGAAGGAAAAAAACATTTTATATAATTAACTTCTCTCTAGTACTGTCATTGAATCCCTATGAGAATCATGTGATATTTGGAAACTTTGGAAGTAAGGACAGAAATGCATCCTAATGCATTCACATTGGAAGTAGGTATATATGTGTGTGTTTATGTGTGTGTGTGTATGCATGTGTGTGCGTGTGTGTATACTTTTAATGTTTATTTATTTTGAGAGGGAGACAGCACGAGTGAAGAAGAGTGAAGAAGGAGCAGAGAGAGGGAGAGAGAGAGAATCCCAAGCAGGCACCATGTTCAGCATGGAGCTCGATGTGGGGCTCAATCTCATGAGCTATGAGATCAATACTTGAGCTATGAAGTCAAGAGTTGGATGCCTACCCTACTGAGCCACCCAGTCGCCCAAGAAGTTGAGATGTAATTTTGAGCCAGACAAGTGATGATATGAAATCATGACTGTGGTTGATACTTATCTGATTTATAACTATTTGCATAGCTTACCTAGCATTGAACAAAATTATCCAACCTTCCTATGTTAAGCCTAGAATCCAAGTATAAAGATATTGAAAGTAGATAAAATCTGGCATAGATAAAACACTAGGAGTAAAGAATTCGTTACTTTCAAAACTATGACATAATAAAGTATAATTCCTGCCATTGTAACTTCACATCATGCAATCATAATATTTTCACCTGTTTTCCAGTATCAAGTTCATCAGCTTTGGAAAACAATAGTAGCTATTGAGACATTTTTGAAGGAAATATTATGTCGTGGAGGGTTGGTGCAGGGGAAGCAGAGTGTCTAAAAGGTAGTCAAATTTTAGCTGACTTTTAGAGTACCTGCTCAGAAGAGAGGTCAACAGTAATAGATGAGAAGGGTGAGATCCTGGAGAGAGAAACATACAACCACAAAGAAACAGAAATAATTATTGTACGAGAAAAGATCCAGGATAGAATAATTTTATTAGGTGCATATTTAATTATCCCCTGAGAATAAACTCAACAGACTATCAGGATTTGGACAAGACTCAGAATGATATTGATTTTCCCAGTGAGACTGATATTTTACCATGAGAAGCTAATGGAGTAAACTCCATTAGGACACAATAATAACAATAATTGCTTGGTCTTATTTTTGAGTCCTCACTGTGACTGACAAAGCTATTTCTCAGTTAATAATTGTCCCAGGGCACCTGGGTCAGTTAAGCGTCCAACTCTTGATTTCGGCTCACGTCATGATCTCGGGGTTTATGGATTCAAACTCCATGTCGGAATCTACGTTGACAGTGGGGGGCCTGCATGGGATTCTCTCTCTCCCTCTCTCTCTGCCCCTCCTACCTCTTTCTCTCAAAATAAGAAACTAAACTTTAAAAAATGTATAATTATCCCATACCCAATTGACAATTTGAGTAATACCTCCCCCGCACCCCAGAAATTATGAAAATATCAAGGTTTTATTTTCTGTGCAATTGGAAGGCAATTCATTCTGTATGTACCACATTCTCAATGAAATCTACCTGCATATTTCAACCAGAAGTCATTTCCTTCCCAAAATCTCTCTGCAGTGTTTCCATAGATTTCCCTTAAAAAAACATCATTGCTCCTTGGATTATGAGTGGCTGCAGATGTATTTGATTTTAGGAATTGTAACCTCAGTTCCCACAGGAATTAGCAAATGATATAAATATGAAAGGCAGATTCGAGAAGTGATGGTCAGTGCCAAAGTAGAAAGTTATCTAAAGGAAACAGGGACTACCCCAGTTAAGTGACACTGTTTGAGAACTCACACCCGGCATGGTCCAGAAAATTCTGTTTCATCTCCTATTGTGCAAGTCCCTACAATCATTATCTATATTTTACTTTTTTAAGTTTATCCACATAGTATCAGAATAACAAATTGCTTATAGTAGGTGTTAGATTAATCTGTTCTGTTTAGTTATGACCTGTAGTATAAAAAATGTAATTTTAAAGGAATAAAATTAGTCAAAATAAAATAAATATGTATTTATTTTTTCAATTTATTATGGTTTACCTACACAACATATTAGGATAAACTCATCATATGAGTCAAGGTCCTGCCACAGGAATCATATTAGAGATGTGTAGGTTGCAATGTATATCTTTATATATTCAGTGAAAATTATTCCAACATGTACTCCTGATTCCTCTTAAAATGTTACCACATAAAATTCAGATAATATAAGACTATTTTAACTTGTCTGTCCAATCAAGTAAATACTTCGAAAAGCACAACCTAACCGTAATACTGAGAAAATGGTTATAATTCTAGAATTCATTTAAAAAAAATAATTGTGAGTGAGGTACTGAAAGGCAAGAATGATTTTCCACTCATTCTTTCATTTGCCGGTGCTCAACACAGAGTTTTGTAATCTTTTACTATATCTCAAATGGTATATAATGAATTAATGAATAAAAAGGAATAATTGACCATTATAAACTTTGCTAAAAACAAACCACGTGTAGTTTATTAACAGTAGCCTTAAACCTAAGCATTTTAAGAATCAACAAATAAATTCCAGTAAGTGAAACTGACAACCTGTCTCTTAGAAATGTTTGAAGGAAACCCTCACATAAGAGAGTTTAGGGTAGTTTTCCCCCTTTGAATGTGTCCCATGAACTCCTTTGCTCTTGTCCTGACTACATATCTGACTTTTCTTATCCAACCCCAACATTGCCCTTGTCAGAACAGTCAGACCATTGGTTTAAGAGAACTAAAGCTAGGGGTGTCTGGGTGGCTCAGTTGGTTGCGTGGCCCAGGTCATGATCCCGCATTCGTGGGTTTAAGCCCTGTGTCGGGCTCTATGCTGACAGCTCAGAACCCGGAGCCTGCTTTGGATTCTGTATCTCCCTCTTTCTCTCCCCCTCCCACATTCACACTCTGTCTCTCTCTCTCTGTCTCTCTCTCTCTGTCTCTCTCTCTCTCTCTCTCAAACATAAAAATAAACATTAAAAAAGGAAGAAGAAGAAAACCAAAGGTAAAAACTTCCCTTTCATATGCACTTTGAAAATTTCACTACTTAAAGTATAGCTATTCGGTTAAAATTATAAAATTGCATGTATGACATTTCCCATATCTACTTGTGCTTTTTATTACCAAACGATCAATTCACATATCTGTCTCTGCATTAAAGACTCGAAATCGAAAGTCTACTCTAATGTCAACCTGCTCTCTTCTGTATGATGTCACAGGTAGCAAAATCACCTTCAAAATCGCTGGGCTCCTGTGTTTGCTTCTGATGCTTCTTACTGCTGATTCCTAGTTCCTGCCTTGGCTTCCCAGACTCTCTCCATTGTGCAGACATGGGTAACAGGTAACATTTACTAAGATTCTAGGTCACCTTGAACGAAAGGAAAAAAAAATCATTATCTGTTTGCACCCCAAACCTTTCACCTCAACTTTATAGCTCTTTAAAAAAGATACCTTTTAGTGATGCCTGGGTGTCTCAGTTGGTTAAACGTCCGACTTTGGCTCAGGTCATGATCTCATGGTTTGTGGGTTCGAGGCCCACGTCAGGCTCTGTACTGACAGCTCAGAGACTGGAGCCTACTCTGGATTCTGTGTTTCCCTCTCTCTCTGCCCCTCCGCCTGATTGCATGTGCTCGCTCTCTCTCTCTCTCTCAAAAATAAATTAAAACTTTAAAAAAATAAAAAAAAATACGCTTTAAAGTTATATGTAATATCAAACAATAAAAAATAAAGTTGCATGTAGTATCATTAATTGACAATTCTTCTAGATTTATAAAAATTGAGTAAAATAATCAAAGCTACTTTATTCTTTGGTCGAGGAAGTTACTACACCCGTATGTACACACGTAAACCATATGATTGTTTTATTTCAAAACAAACAAAATTTGAGACATTTCCTCTGACCAAAAGTAAACAAACAATCTTGAAAGAAACTATTTCTGGAACACTTGGTAATTTATTTAAAATCAGGACTGCAATAAAAGAACAAATTGTAAATGTGCCAAATAAATCATATGGAAACATTTGCCCATTTACTCTACACAACTGGTAATACAATGTATAAGAGGTATAAATAAACATACTCTTTTTCAAAACCTTTATTATAATACTTTCCTTATGCCTCTTCTTTGGACATGCATTGTCATTTGAAAACAGAAACCTCAATACGTTCTTGAAGAGCTGAAAAGTCTTGGTACTTATTTATTTATTACCTTATTATTTAACATTTCAGAAAAAAAGGCATTTGAATTTCATTATGACTGCTTTAATTGGGCCATCACTATAATTCTCAGCGTACAATTCACAAGATGTCTTTATTTTACTTCCCATTTTAGTTCTCTTGCCAGATGGAAGTGAAAGAGAGATTGGTAATCTTTGTGATTTTAAATTCTACTTTATATTTTGCTTTCTTTTGCATCTTATTTTTGATATGACGTGTAACTTGGCTTCTAGCTCTCCCATTTCCATAAATTATTAAAAATGTGATCCTTAATAAAACCCTATTCCATGAGACTATTCCATGAGAAAACACCACTACTTATCACATTTAAGAAGGTACAGGGATGAAAAGTAGTCAAAAAGTATTAATCTCTGCTGTATTTATCATAAGTAATATGTGAAAAATATTGTCCAGCCAAGCCATTCTAGAAAAACAGTATTTTTTCACTCCCGTGCGATAATTTATACTTCTATTTTCCATCAAACATTGTGTTCTTCTGTTCTGAAAGGTTAAGGATAATTATTTCACTCACATTTACTTTCAGTTGGATAAACTAGTTATAAAACTGGGACATTTTCATTCATTATGTAAACTAAGTTTATTTGCAAAATTGCCTGTGTCCCATCTTGATCCCGGTTATACTGTGCCATGACTTGCCACAGAAAAGATGAAATGTTTTCTTTAATTTTGCATAATATGTATTAAATTTTAATGGTCTCAAAAAGATGGTTTAAAATGTACGTAGTCAAGTACAAATACGTGTTTCTCTTCCAACTCCTTGATTTTATACAGAGAGGATGCAATACACATTGTTCAAAACCTTGATTTTTGCATTTAGCAATTTATCTTGGCGAACTTTCCATATCAGCACATAAGAGCTGCTTGTTTTTTTTTTAATTTTTAATAGTATTCCATTATAGGGATTTGTCATATTTTATTTATACAGTTCTTTATGAAGGACATTTGTATTACTTCCAAATGTTTTCAATAATTATAGACAATGATGCACTGAGAAAACTGGATGTACATTACTTGAAATATTTTCAACTAGACACGTTACCACATTCCCAGAATTTGAAGTGTTAGACACAAGACTGTGTGCATTTTTTTAAAAAAAGATTTGGGCAAATGGCTCACTGTATGCATCTTAATTCAAAACTCCATCAATAATGAATGAGCAGACCTGTTAATACAGAGTTTAAGCAAATGTTTGTTTGCAAATCTGGGAGGTTACAAAAAAGAGCTATTTTCTTTTTTTCTTTTTGCAAGTGATGATGCAGAGATTTTCATATTTTTGAGAGCTTCTAGGAACTGTATTTTCATACTCTTTAACAATTTTTTCTATTGATTGTCTTAATTTTTAAGAGCTGTTTATGTATTTGGGGGTTCGCCTTTTATCTATGATCTGAGTTGTGAAATGTGTCTCTGTTATTTTGCCTTTTAATTTTGCTTGTGGTGTTATATGGCATAGCCATTTTCTTTAAATTTTTAGTGTTTGAATGTATCCATCTTCTCCACTGTATCTTATGGATTTATAATCAAGTTTAGAGATATCTTCAACATCCTGGAATTGTAAAATAATAACTCATATAATATTAATATATTTTGTTGCTTTTTAAGGAATTTCATCTTTGCAGCACTTGGAATTTACATTAATGTGATGTCTGGGTTTCATCCAAGTAACTCTCTTCTATATTCAAGCAATTACCAAGACATAAAATTTGCTCCTATCCAGCCCCTTTAGTACTCAATACACAATTTTACTTCTTGCCCTTATAATATTACGATGCTGGGCATTTCCTGTTCTGGAACAAATGGCTCTATTTACTAGTTATGAAATATTAGATAAACAAGTGAAACCCTCCATCTTTTCCCTAATCCCTAACAAGAAGAAAAGAATAATGAGAACCGTACATGAAATTCTTAGCATGACAGCTGGGAGGCATGTAGTTGATGATTGATGTTATTTGTTTATGGAGAAAGAGTGATAGACGTTGTAACTACAAAGGTGGAGAATATAACATTTCCTTTTTTGAACTTGTAATTCTGATTCAAAAACTAATAAGATGATGCACGTCCATCCTAAAGCAACATTCAAATGTAAGATATTATCATAAAAATTACAAATTATTATTAATTTTCTAGAGAATGTTTCTCCTACCTACTAAGAAGTCATTATTCCTATAATGGAATTCTAGTCTTTGATAATAATCTTCATGCATATTTCATTCAGTGATTAACAGAAATTTATTGAGGGCCCACCACGTGCGAGGCCTTGCTGTAGGCATATAGCAGAGAAGAAAACAAAGTCAAAATAGGCGAGGCCCTTATGTACGGTGAGATAAAATATAAAAACAAATAAGGAAACGTGTAATGCAAACTCATATAATGACAAACTTTATGAGACAGAATAAGAGCAGAGAAAATGGCAATGCATGGGCAACAAAAGACATGGGATTTCAAGTGCCACCTCATGCTCTGTGTCAGATTCCCACGGCTGCAGTACAAACTACCACAAACTTTGTGGTTTAAAATCACACAAGTTCATTATCTTACCGCTCTTGAAGTCAGAAGTCTGAAATGAATCTTACCAGGCTAGCAGTAAGATTTCTGTAAGGATGGTCCCTTCTGGCGGATCCAGGGCGAATCCCTTCCTGGTCTCCTCCAGTTTTCAGAGGTTTTCTGCATTCCTCGGCTCCTGGCTGCATGCCTCTATCTACCTTCCACAAGCACATCACTTTCTCTTAACTCTGATTCTCCTACTTCCCTCTTATAAGGAAACTTGTGATTCTATAAGGCCAAAATGGATAATCTCCCCATTTCAACATTTTACCTTAATCACAATTGCAAAGTCCCTTTTACTGGGAAGTTACCATAGCCATGGGTCCCAGGAATTAGGACCTGTGCATCTTTGAGGTGAGAGACGGGAACATTATTCTTTCTCCAACATACACTAAAGTCAATCTGATGAACTCTTTAGCACCACATCTAGCTATGAGAAATGTTAACATTTGCTTGTAGTGTATTAATATTAGGACAAAAAATGGGGGAAAAAAACAACTTATGTTATCTTGATAGCACTTATTTGTGGGGGATTACAAATAAGGGATCTCTGCCTGAAAGAGAAGCTAAAATTTCAAACTAGGAAGAAACAATCTTTGAAATTTCAAAGTTTACCTTTCAAATGACAATAACTACAATATTTTAATGCATGTTATGTTTTTGGGGAAGTTATTTTGAAGCAGTAAAGCATATAACTCCTGAACACCAACCCTGAAAACTTTTCTGTATTTGTAAACAAGGCCCAATGGGTTCAATTTTCCACACGAGCAAACTTCACACGTGCAGAAAGAGAATACACTGATTTGCTTAAATGTCATGTTGCTTTAGTATTTAAATGTGTCTGTGTGGATGCTGCTGAAAACATATATACATTTTTACTAATCTTTGCTAAACTCTCAACAACAGAATACTATCTTTTAGTTTGCTGAGTGCTATTTATTCAATCTATTGTTGAATACAACTCTGAATCTGGTCAAGAGAATTTGGAATAATGGCTTCTAAATTCAACTCGACATGTGTTTATTAAGCATCTGGTTTTTCCCTAGCACTGTATTTATTCTATTTGTCTATCCTCATATAATTGGAACACGTGAAAATAGATACTAGATTAAAAGTAGTAAAGTTTAAGCCTCACATATATTAATTTTGAGTTAGGTTAGGAATTTCTATTCTTGCTTACTATCTCTTAGTCTGCAAAATTCCATACACTGGGTGAATTACAAGTAAAAGAAAATTATTTTACCCAATCCTACAGGCTGGGAAGTTCAAGATCAAGGCACAGACAGATTTGATATCTGGAAGAGAGTTTGCTGCCTAGTCCATAGATGACCATTTTGTTACTGTGTCCTCACATGGTAGGAGAGATAAGGACCTCTCGGTTGCTCCATTTTCTAAGGGTTCAAATTCCATTCATGAGGACTTTACCCTCATGACCTAATCACCTCCTAAGACCCCTCTCCTGTTAACCATCTCCTTGGGGGTTAGGATTTTAAAAATAATATTTTGGGGAGGACACAAACATTTAATCTATACCACTTATTTGCACCAAGAAAGAAATAGAAGTGCATATATATATATATATATACATATATATACATATATATACACACATATATATATACATATATATATTATCTCAAAAATAAGCCAAGCTTATTTTTTTATAAATTTATTCCATAAATTTAATAATAAAGTTTAACTTCAACTGGTTTTATTATATATTTTGCCACTTTTAAGCACATAAATAAGTTTAATTTATTAATTTATTTAACATGCTAATCATTATATAGTGTTTATTACTTTAGTAATTTTAAACTAGGGATGGACAGAAATGTAGCTAATGATCTATCAACCTGATCATGAAAAGCCCTATAGGAGATTTTATCATCTTTAGCTACAAAAACATAAGGCAGTTTGCAATGACATTTTGCTTTGTGGATTTTTACTGTCATTTCACAGAATAAGTTTATTTTAAGTCAAGCCCAAGCAGGCTGAATATGGTATGACTGAAGTGTAATATATATTTTTAAAAAAAAGGTCTCTAAACAGATGATGGAAGAATAATTAGATATTAATAAAAAGTGACTGCATGGAAATTGAGAATCCTATCTGGGGGAATTAAAATGAACATTGTGGAATATGAAAAAGTCTCAGGAAATAAAATGTCATTTAACTACCCTTTCAAATATATGAAATACAAAATATTATTTTACTCAAAATATATGTAATTCCTAATTGTACGGTTAAGGTGGAGATTTTCAGAGTGGATCAAAAAATAAAAACCAACGACATGTTACCTACTAGAAGCCTAGTTAAGTATAAGACATATATAAATATAAGACAATTAAATATAAATGAATGGAGAAATGTGTACCATGCTAACACTAATAAAAAGAAAGCCTGAGAAACTTTATTAATTTCAGATAGAGAAGACCTCACGGCAAGAAAAGTTATCAGTGATAAAGAAAGGCATTACATACAGATAAAAGAGTAAACTCCTCAAGAAGACCTAACAATCCTTAATGTGTATCTGCCCAACATCAGAGTGTCAAACTACGTGAGCCAAAAGTGGCTAAAACTTCAAGGAGAAATAGATACATCTATTATCATGCTTGTAGACTACATTGCCCTTCTATCAGAAATGGACAAATCTGACAGGCAGAAAATAAGGAAGGATATCATTGAATTCATCATCATCAATCAATTGGATATAATTGATATCTTTATGTGACTTCATCCAACAACAACAGAATACACATTCCTCTCAAGATCACATGGAACATTTACCAAGATAGGCCACATTCTGAGCCATAGAGCACGTGGTAACAACTTTAAGCTGAAATCACACAAAGTCTGCTCTCAGGCTCCATTGAACATAAACTGGAAATCAGTAACGGAAAGATAACTGGAAAATCGCGAATTACAAAAAGATTAAACAACAAACTTCTAGGTAACACAGGAGTCAAAGAAGACATCTCAAGAGAAATTTGAAAAATATTTTGAACTTAATTAAAATAAAACGTAACATCAAAATTTGTGGGATCCTGTAAAATGAGTACTCAGAGGAAAACTTCTAGCATTGAATGCATATATTAGAAAAGAAGAAAGATCCCAAATCAATACTGTAAGTTTCCACCTGAGAGATCCAAAAAAAGACAAAATTGGGTTCCTGGGTGGCACAGTCAATTAAAGTTCCAATGATTTCGGCTCAGGTCATGATCTCAGGTTAGTGAGATCCAGCTGGGCTCTGCACTGACAGCACAGGAGCCTGCTTGGGATTCTCTCTCTTTCCCTCTCTCTTCCTGCCTTTCCCCCACTTATGTTCTCTCTCTCTCTCTCTCTCTCTGAGTAAATAAGTAAACATTAAAAAATTTAAAAAAATATAGGATACCTGGGTGGCATAGTCAGTTAGGATAATGGCTTCTAAATTCAACTCTTGATTCTGACTCTTGATTTTGGCTCAGGTCATGATCTTACAGTTCGTGAGTGTGAACCCCACATAGGGCTTGTGCAGACAGTGTGGAACCTGCTTAGGGTTCTCCTTCTCTCCCTCTTTCTCTGTTCCTCCCTCACTCATTCTCTCTCTCTCTCCCAAAATAAATAAATAAACTTAAAAAAAATAAAAAGAAGGTAAAATGAAATCCACATTAAGCAGAAACTATAAATAATAAGAACTAAAATCAATAAACGTGAAAACAGGAAATCATTAGAGAATGTCAACAGAACCAAAAATTGGTTCTTTAAAGATATCGATAAAATCTATGAGATTCTAGTCAGGTAAATACAAAAAGAAAAGAGAGAGAGAGAGAGAGAAGAGAAATATTAATAAACACACAATTTACTAACATCAGATAATAACAAATTATCAGAAAGAAAAATGAAGAAAACAAGCCTATTTACAATTGTATCAAAGAGAATAAAATACCTAGGAATAAATTCAATCAAGGAGATGAAAGACTTTTCTATGGAAAACTATAAGACATTAATGAAAGAAATTAAAGAAGACACAAATAAATGGAAATGTATTCCATGCTCATGGATTGGCAGAATCACTATTGTTAAAATGTCCATGCGACCCAAAGCAATCTACAGAGTCAAGACAATGCCTATCAAAGTTCCAATGACATTTTCAAAGAAATACAACAAAAAATTCTAAAATGTGTATAGAACCACAGAAAACTCTGAATAACAAAAGAAATCTTGACAGAAAAGAGCAAAGCTGGAGGCATCACATTCCCTGATTTGAAACCACATTACAAATCTATAGTAATTAAAACATTATGGTATCTACATAAAAACAGTCACATAGATCGACAGAAGAGAATAAAAAGCCCAGAAATAAACCCATGAATAATGGCCAATTAATTTACAACCAAGGAGCAAGAATATACAATGAGGAGAAGATAGTCTCTTCAATAAATGGTGTTCGAAAACTGGTCAGCCACATGCAAAAGTAAGAAACTTTGACCACTTATCTTATACCATATACACAAATTAGCTCAACGTTGATTAAATACTTGAATCTAAGACCTGAAACGCTAAAAATGAAGGAAGAAAATCTAGAGGGTAAGCTTGTTGGCATAAGTCTTGGTGATGATGTCTTTTTCATCAGACAAAAAGAGGAAAAACAGCAAAAACAAAAATAAACAAGTGGGGTTACATAATACTAAAAAGCTTCTTTCTGCACAGCAAAGAAACCATCAGTCATCAATACATACATACATACATACATACATAATACATAAATAAGGCAACCTCACTAAATGGCAGAAATTATTGGCAAATCATGTAACTGACAAGGAGCTACTATCCAAAACATATAAAGAATATATACAAGTTAATAATAAAAACAATCCTATTTAAAAATGGGCAAGGGCGCCTGCATGGCTCAGTCAATTAAGTATCTGTCTCTTGTTGAATACAACTCTGAATCTGGTCAAGAGTAATAAACACTGCATGGAAATTGAGACTAAAAATGACTTAAATGACTAAAAGTCAATTAAGTATCTGACTCTCAATCTCTGCTTAGGTCTTGATCTCAGGGTTGTGAGTTTAAGGTCTGGTGTTGGGCTCCATGCTGGGTGTGAAACTTACAAAAAAGAAAAAAATGGGCAGGAAATCTTTTTTTTTTTTTAAGTTTATTTATTTATTTATTTATTTTTGTTTTGAGGGAGAGAGAATGAGCAGGGGAGGGGCAGAGAGAGAGGGGGACACAGGATCTGAAGAGGGCTCTGGGCTGACAGCAGAGAGCCAGATACCGGCTCGAACTCACCTACCGCGAGATCACAACCTAAGCTGAAGTCAGACACTCAACCAACTGAGCCACCCTGGCACCCCCAGGAAATCTTAATGTTGACATTTTTTTTCAAAGAAGACAAACAGATGGCTAACAGGTACATGAAAAGATGCTCCGCATCGTTAATGATCAGGAAAATGCAGAACAAAACCACAATGAGATAGCATCTTCTACTAGTCAGAGTGGCTAGTATGAAAAACACAAGAAATAGCAGTGTTGGCAAGGATCTGGAACAAAGGGAACCCCCGCGCACTGTTGGTGGGAATGTAAATTGGTGCAGCCACTATGGAAAACAGTATGGGAATTCCTTGAAAACTAAAAAAATATATATAAACACCATATGATCAAGTAATTCCACTCCTAGTTACCCAAAGGAAATTAAAACACTAATGCAAAAAGATATACGCACCCCTCTGTTTCTTGCAGTGTTATTTACAGTAGCCAAGATATGGAAACTAAGTGTTCATTAATGGGTAAATGGATAAAGAAGATGTGGTATATACATAAAATGAAATATTACTCAGCCATTAAAAATAATAACATCTTGCTATTTGTGTCAACAAGGATTAACCTAAAAGATATTATGCTAAGTGAAATGTCAGACAAAGACAAAAATCATGTGATTTTATCTGCAGGTGCAATACAAAACAAAACACAACAAATTAACAAACGAATAGACAAACGAAACAAAACAAAACAAAACAGGCTCATAGCTACAGAGAACGAATTTGTGGCTGCCAGAGGGAAAGCAGGTGGGGGAATGAACAAAATAGATGAAGGAGGGTAAGAGATACAAACTGTCAGTTATAAAATTAATAAGTCACAAGGATGAAAACTATAGCATAGGAAATATAATCAATAATATTGCCATTAAATTGTATGGTGACAGATGAATTACACTTACCATAGTAAACATTTTGTAATGTATATAAGTGTTGAATCACTATGTTTTACACCTGACACTAATATAATATGTATGCCAACTGCACATTAATTAAATATTTTTAAAAGTTTATTTATTTGTTTTGAGAGAGAGAGAAAGAGCATGGGAAGGGCAGAGAGCAAGAGAGAGAGAGAGAGAGAGAGAGACAGGGAGTCTCAACCAGGCAGGAAGCTTGATCCAGGGCTGGAACTCATGAACTGTGAGATCATGACCTGGGCTGAGACCAAGAGTCAGATGCTTACCTGAGTGAACCACCCATGTGCCCCTAATTAAATAATTTTTAAAAGGGATAATAAAGTAATACTTTGGCCAACTCTATGCCTAAAATCTGGATAATGTAGATGAAATGCATCAATTCTTTGAAAGACACAATCTGCCAAAAAATGAAAATAAACTACAAGATTTTGATGAACAAACTCAAAAAAATTGAGTTTTGGAATTTCTCCTAGTTAATGAAAAGGAGGACTTGATATTATTAAGATGTTCTCCTACACTGTATCTTTTGATTCAATGTAATTCCAAATGAAATCACAGCACATTATTTTAAGGAATTTAACAAACTGACTAACATTTATATGGAGAGGCAAAAGATCCAGAAGAGCCAACACAATATTGAAGGGAAAGAATGAAGTAGACTGACACTTTACAACTTCAATACTTACTATAGAGGAAGAATATCAAAAGAGTGCGGTAGCAGTCATAGACTAATAAATCAATGGAACGTAACAGAGTCAAGCAATAATACACATAAATATCATCAACTGATCTTTTACAGAGGTAAAGGCTAAAATGGAAAAAAGATAGTCCCTTCAACACATGATGCTGAAATTACCGGACAGCTTCATTAAAAAAAAGTGGGGGGAGAAATCTACACAGGGAATTTACACACTTCACAAAACGTCACTAAAAGTAGATTAAAAACTGACATATAACACAAAAGTATAAAGCTTCTAAACGATAACATAGGGAAAAGCCTAAATTACATGGGTTATGGCAATGTTTTCAGACACAATGCCAACGGCAAGATTCATGAAAAGAAATAATAGAAACTGGGCTTCATTCAAATTAAAGACTTCTTCCCTGTGAAAGACAATATTCAGAGAATAAACAGATAAGGCACTGACTGGGAGAAAATATTTGCAAAAAATACATCAGGTAAAGGATGGTGATTTAAGACACAAGGAACACTTAAAACTCAACAATAGGTAAACAACCCTATTACAAAGTGGCCCAAAGACCTTAACAGAACCTCATCAAAGAAGATACATACATGGCAAATAAGCATATGAAAAGTGATTCCACATATTATGTCATCAAGGAAAAGGCATAGTCAAGCAACCAGGTACCATATGCTTGTTGGAATGGTTAAATCTGGAACACTGGCAACACCAAATGCTGACGGAGATGTGAGGCAATAAAAACTCCCATTCTTTGCTGGTGGGAATGCAAAGTGGTACAGCCATCTTAAAAGAGAGTGGTAGTTTCTTACAAAACAAATATATTTACTATACTATCTAGAAATCATTTTCCTTGGTATTTACCTCAAAAAGTTGAAAACATGTCCGCCCCAAAGTCTGCACACACAGGTTTTTATAGCAGTTTGATTCATAATTGACAAAACTTAAAAACAACCCAGATGTCCTTAACGAAGTAAATAGAGAAACTGTGGTACATCCAGACAATGGGATGTTTTTCAATGCTAAAGAAATAAGCTTTCAAGCCACATGCAAATACACACACACACACACACACACACACACATCATGGAGTAATCTTAAATTTGTCTTACTAAGTGCAAGAAGCCAATCTGAAAAAAAAAAGCCAATCTGAAAAGGCTGCATACTATATTATTGCTACCCTATGACATTTAGGAAAAGGCCACCTATAGAGACAATAAGAAGACCAGTGGTTGCCAAGGGTTGGGAGAGGGAAGAGTTTGAACAGGTGAGCACAGAAACATTTTAGGACAATTGAAAATATTCTGTACCATTTTATGACAATGGATATATGTCATTACACATTTTTTCAAAACCCATAGAATGTACAACACCCATTGTGAACCCGGAGGTAAACTGCCAGCTTTGGGTATTTCAGACGTGCCAATGTTTGTCCATCAATTATAACAAAACATAGCACTGTGATGAGTGATGTTGATAATGCGGGAGTTTATGCATATATGGAGGCAATGGGGTTAATGGGAAATTTCTATATTTTCCTCTTAAGTTTTCTATGGACTACTCTAAAAACTAATCTTAAAAACAAAACAGAAAACTCTGTGTCAAGCAGACAGACGTGTGGTCTGAGAATGGCTAAGAAGATGTTAATTGTACAATAATAATAGTAATAATAAGAGAAGTGTTACGCATGGTGAAAACAATCCTTTCAGACTAAAAGTTCAGGGTCAGCAAATAACAAAAAAAATGTCAAAAACATAAAACAGAGAGAGATAAACCAAGAAACAGACTCTTAACTATAGAGAACAAACTGATGGTTACCAGAAGGGAAGTGAATTGGGATGAGTTAAATACATACTGAGGATTAAGGAATGCACCTTATGACTAGCACCTGTTGTTGTATGTAAGTGAGGAATCACTAAATTCTAGTCCTCAAACTAATATTACACTGTATATTAATTAACTGGAGTTTAAAAGAAAACTTGAAAAAAAATCATTGAATACAGTCAGCAAATAGAAAAGTACATCTTCAAACATTTTGTTACAGTCTAACTTTCCAAGAAATGTATTAGAATAGTCTACCTAATCCAATAGTTTAGCTATTTATAAACTAAGACCACAGGACCCACAAAACATTTAGAGAAAATGGTAGGTGTAAAAACGGGTACTGACAATTTATAAATATTTAAGTTATTTTCACTTATAACCTAAAGAATGCGTATACAAACTGTATCATTAAAATTTTCACTTTCTGTTTTTTTTAAAGCTGCATGAAAGTCCAAGTTTAGAAACCATTCTCCACAATACTTGTTACATAATTAATTTTTAAGTGTAAAGGTTTGCTTTGTTTTGTCTTGTTTTTTAAGTTTTTATTTAAATTCCACTTAGTTAACATACAATGTAATATTAGTTTCTGGTGTACAATGTAGTGATTTAACACTTTTAAAAAAAAATTAATGTTTATTTTTGAGAGAGAGAAAGAGAGATAGCATGAGTGGGGGAGGGGCAGAGACAGAGGGAGACAGAATCCAAAGCAGGCTCCAGGGTCTGAGCTGTTAGCACAGAGCCCAACACAGGGCTAGAACTCACAAACCGTGTCATGACCTGAGCTGAAGTCGGATGTTTAACCCACTGAGGCACCCAGGTGTCCCAGTGATTCAACACTTTTATAGTCACCTGATGTTCATTACAACAGGTGCCCTCCCCATCACCTGTTCAGGCAGCACATAAACAGTTTTTTGCAACTTGTCTTCTTGCTTGCATTTTTCTTCTTTATTTTTGTGTGTATCTCTCTAGGATATACAAAAGGAAATTAAACATTATGATTTGAAAAAAAAATTAGCCTAGCATTTTGTTGTATAATCAATATAGTAATGCTCTGATTTGTTTATTTATTCTTTGATTTTTAGTATGATATCGTAAATTGTTTTCTTTCAACTGCTGTCTGGCATGGGGGTTTAATTCAGAAAGAGTATTCAAGTCCCTGCTTGCATTTCTTATTAAAATTTTTCATTTTCTGCTGCCATAAATAACTCCTGTCGTCAATGATGAAAATTGTGATGATGTGGATTGTGTTCAATTCCAGGTAATGAAACAGACATTTTAATCTTTATGTTTCTCATCCCAGTTGTGTATCGGTTCGTATATATATAGCTATAGTCATAGTTCATTAAAATTAAATACTGGAGCTAAGATAAATCTTCTATTTTAAGTGTTTATTTATTTTTTTTTTTGAGAGAGAGAGAGAGAAACAGAGTGCGAGCAGAGAAGGACAGAGAGAGAGAGAGGGAGACACAGAATCCAGAGCAGTCTCCAGGCTCTGAGCTGTCAGCGAAGAGCCCGATGCAGGGCTTGAACTCAGGAATCCAAGATCACGACCTGAGCCAAAGTTGGATACTCAACCGAGCCACCCAGGTGCCCCTAAGAGAAGACTTTTAATATAAATCTGCAGTTGACAAAATTTTGGCGTATTTTAGATAAGTTCATCAATGTGTGTGTGTGTATGCAACGGTTGTGGTACTTTAAGTTTTGTGTTACTTTCTTTCTTTCTTTTCCCTTTTTATATGGTGTCTTTATCTCCAAAAAGTATAATTTGAGGTCTGCAATCGCATCCACTTTGGCTAAGAGAGCATTAATTACAGCTGATCTGTCTGGCAAGTGCAAAGGCAGATAATTTGATAAATAACAGTGAGATGAAAATGGAAATCTAATTTTATATGTAAAATTTCACTGTAAGAGTTTCCTTCAGTACTAAAATAAAAAGAATTAGACTTACTGCCAACTTTCATAGACTCTGCAACTTAATGCACTCAAAATATTTCAGGAAGAAATGTTATGTACAACTATTTCCACGTGATGATAAATAAATATATAAATTATAAGAATTTGAAGTGATAACTTTTTGGCTACAGGAAGGCATGAAAACAACATGAATGTATCCAGAAATGTACATACTTTTAAGACTTTCTAATGAGGTATATTTGATATATCACGTTAACAGAAATAAAAGGAACTATCTGAAAAGGAAAAAAAAGAAGTTCTAGGTTTGTACAAAGAGGTTTCTGTTGTTGTGTGGAAATTGTATATTCACTATCCTTTATTAATATGCCTACTGAATATTAGAAGACTTGACACACTAGGAGAAAGTTTTGTTCCTTTATAGGTCATGACAAAATTAAAATGTATTTTCATAGGAGTTAAAAGACTGTTATAAATGAAAAATCCTGGCTTTTCTTGATATTTTACGAACCTACTCTCAATTAAATTAATATAAATATTTATGCCTTATTTTCAATAAATACAGTCTCCTGGAGAATTTACATAAGTTCAGCATATGTCACAGTTTGCTTTATTTTAGGGAGAGCCAGCCTTTTCAAATATCAGCTTTATTCCTTCCTAAGCGTAGTCATATTATTTTGGTGATAGTTTCATGTGTTTTCTTCCATGTGTTATTTTTCTCTTTACACACTAGAATTTTAATCATCTTAGATGTTTATTTAGAGTGTCCGAAAATAATGCGTGGAAAAGTTAGTTTTCAAATGTATCTGGGACGAAAGAGAAAGTGCATAGTTACAGCAGGGTCCTTGCCAAGCAGAGTCAAAGTGTCGGCAACTGAGTGGTTTACAGACGTCTTGGGCAAATAGCAACCAGACCACGGATTTTTCCAATTGACCAATTTTTCCTGAATGAATAACGTGTAAGGCTAAATAGTAATAAGAATAGTAGCTCCCTAAGAAGGACTGTCTTAGTACAATGTGATGTCATTCATGTGGGATGTTATGAATATAAATAACAATTCGAATTGTTACATGTTAGAGAAGCAATAATCATCACCACCACCCTCCATTATATACGCCAAGTAGGAAAAGAAAAAAGAAAAAAAAAAGATTAGAACAAATTAAACACCAAATGTAAATCTCAAAACTTTAGTGGAGAAAGACAAGCTATAGTTTTGACAGTTAAAGAAACTTGGACATAGCTTGCTTTGAATAACAGTGAAAAATCCTCTAAACTGTAAAATGTCACTCCACTAACAATCTTTTCGAAAATTCACCACAGAAAATATTCGTGAATGCGTTACCCCCTTATAAACTTGAAAAGGGCGGTATGCTACCCGAGGAAGCGTGACAGAAACCTGTCATAACTTCTTGTCTGTGAGTATTTCACATCATGGTAAACCTCAGAGCAGGGTTTCAAAGGTCATCAACTGGGAAAAATAATGGGAGGAAAGAACATTCAGGACATTTGCAGTTTGAGAACCAAAATAAATACTATCTGGTTCACCAGCTAATCTTGGAGTAACTCGCTCCTTTGGGGTAATTTTGTTTGGTTTGATTTTAGCCTTTATCCTCTGTGAAACTGTAAACTTTTAATTTTTTTAAGGTTCATTTCTATTTTGAGACACAGAGAGAGACAGAGCATGAGCGAGGGAGTGGCAGAGAGAGAGGGAGACACAGAATTTGAAGCAGGCTCCAGGCTTCGAGCCATCAGCACAGAGCCCGAGGTGGGGCTCGAACTCACAAACCATGAGATCATGACCTGAGCCAAAGTGGGACGCTTAACCGGCTGAGCCACCCAGGCATCCCCAAACTGTAAACTTTTAATACAGAAACATTCAAGGCTCCAAATTCTTGCTGAGGAATTACAACGTTAGAAAAATCCCAACTTCTCAGGTCAGTCTTCCATTCAAAAGCTTTCAGTTTCACAGGTGCTTTGCACTAAATCCATATTTCATTATACTCCGGATTTTCAAGCGAACCAGCAAATTTCTTTTAAAATAAATGCTATGCATTACATATTTTCCTTAGTAAACAATGATATTTTTGAGTGATACACTCTGCCGGTTAGTATTCTAATACAGTTCTAATACTGCGTGTGTATATGTATATGCACACACTATGTGGGACAAATAGTAACTTATAAAATATATTATGAGTTAACTCCTATTATTAGTCCCGTAATATTATTTGGCAGCTGAAGAAGTCAAAGTTCAAGAGTTAAGTAATTTGCCCAGAGATTAATGGGTTTTTTTATACCGGAAAGAGCATTTGTCTCCAGGGTCTGAATACATTGTCACTAGCGTGCCTCCCTAAACAAATCTGAACCTATAACACAACATGTATAAATGGTATCCTGGAGAAAACAAATAAACAAACACATCTCTCCATCTCTTGTTCTTGCTGTTGCTTTTCCTTGAACACTGACTTAAATCATTTCCATTAAAATCCTCAGAGTTTTCAGTATCAACTTTTCCTTTACGAAGCATTAAGTAACGACATCTCTGTTGATATCAGTCTAAATTGATAACAGATTGCTATTCCATCCCTGTTCTCAGAACACTACTCTAATACTTTGCTCAATCTCTCTTATCATAAAATCGACCTCCAAGCTGAAAAATATTATTTGTGTGTTCAGATTTTTAACCTTTCCATTAGGATGATTAAACCCAAATTCTGTGCTTTATTCGTGTCATCATCTCCTGAATGCTAGACCAGTGTCTTTTTGTCACAGAATATGTTAAAAAGGTCAATTTATATGGGCATAGAAAGAAGAAACATGGCGGATGTCAAGCAATCAGGCAAATAGTCCTCTCTTCCTTTCTCGTTCATTCTTGAGAATAACCTTTCAATTGCAAATTGAAACAAGAACATAGCACGAGTGGAATGTATCACCCACGCATGATTGCTCTAGAATTCAGAAATGGAGACCCGGACTCATTTTGTAAGAGCTACTGAATTGCCACCACATGCAGGAAAATAATGGTGACCCCCAAACTTCTGTCCTGGAGGTCTGTAAAAGGTGGGCATAAGCGCTTCCATTCTCAGGCTGAAACCTACAACCCCTCTCCATTGCCTATTTAAGGAAACCCCACGCACCATCCCTTGGTCGTAAGGGTCTCTTCCTAATGCTAAACTTCCAGCTTTAACATTCATCCCTCTTCCTTTCCGTTCTCCTCTCCAGTAGCTGACCACTCCACTCACATTGCTCTGCTTAGATTAGATTGTTCTCCAAATTGCTGGAGAACCATGCTCCCTGCTTTTTCTTGTGAGAACAATGCCATTCATCTTCCGAGTGGCAGTTCAATGACTTGTCCCATGATTCTTCTAGTTTGGAATCATTTACTATCCAGTGTTTACTTCCATATTACAATATTCACGATATAATTTGTTTTGTGCGTGCTTTCTCACTTACCAAATCATCTTATTTTAAAGAGTAAGAATGATAGAATCTAAGCTCCAGAAAAATAAGATTTTTTAAACTAATGTTGTTCGTTGCTACTACACCTTGAACACAATGGATACTGAATTTCTGAATGAATATTTTGTGGTCTTCCGAAACTTATAGTACATGGCACAATCATTTGTCTCAAGTAAATTACCTTTCTAAATGGAAAAATAAACACTGTGGAATGTGCCTATGTGAAAAAGCAGTGGCAATAAACAATCATGGCAAATATAGTCTTTAAATAGCTGTAATTTACTATATATTTTAGGTATTTTTCTAAGTGTTGTGTATGTTTTAGCATATTTATTTTCCACAATGACATTCTGAGGAAAAGTAATATGATTTTCACCGTCTTTTCTGCTGAGGAGACGCGGGTGCAGAAAGGCTAATTATTTCCTTCAAATGATATAGTTATTAAGTAGTAGATCCTGGGTAGGCGTCTAGCAGACTGATTTTAGAGCCTGGAATCTGTGCTTTTTAACCATTATGCTACCCTATCCCACTTTTCCAATTTAAGGCTTGCAAGAGAAGGTAGAAAATGGAAGTTAAAATCTTTGAATGTCAGCTCTTTGCTAAATATATAGGGCTCAGTGTAAGTCGTCGGTGACTGATTTAGAAGTGAGCCAGAGAGGAATTTAAAAGTACTGTTTTATCTTGTAATGAGGACATAACAGCATATGTTTCTTTTAGAAAAAAGAGAAGCCTCGTACAAACAAATGAAGTCGTGGGTAAAATTTAAATTCTTTATGATTTAATTTTGCAAGTGATCAAAAGTCCACTCTACTTACACCTTCTACTTGCTTCGTGTGTTTGCTCTGTGATTCTTTCCCAGCAGGGAAAAAAGGCTACTCAGTTATATTCTAAGAAGCGTAAGTGCCTGATCTAGGTTGGACTGACCCCTAAGGTGTGTTTTCACTTTTTTCCCCCCACGATGGACAATTTGGAATAATCATAGGAGTTGTTGTTTTTATGTAAATCATCTTCAGTAAGTACGTAAGTGAGTTTTATTCACTCGTTTTATTCACTAGACTTCTAAAAAAAATACGTGTTCAGTCTTTCAAGGTATAATATACAGCAGTCTTTTAATAATAGGGCCTTAGAGAACTTCAGAGCTGCAATTAATTTCAATATTTGATAAGTTATTATTTAATAACATTCATATAATAATAATTTAGGATTTCCCACTCTCTGTTAGTGCTTTTTTAAAGTATTTTACTGACAGCCATAAACAAAAATACCTTCTTGGGCTAGTTGGGGTTGGGAAGACAGATTTATCAACGACAGCTATCTGGGGAATAATTTTTTTTTAAAAAGGCCTGATTTGCAACATTTTCCAATTTTCATGGTGTATAAACTTCTACTAAAATTGATTTCCGGCATCCGACATACAACCACTGAAGGTGGAGTTGAGGAGACACGAGCATGACCGACTTGTCACAACCTGTTACCAGGTGGTATAAGCCAGCAAAGCACAGTATGTTCTAGAAGTCACATGTCCAACCTAGGAGGTAATGGGAAGTGCAGAGTAAAACAAGACAGAATAATTGAATATAGAGGAAGAAAAGGAGACCGAAAAAATAAATGTCAGCAATGGCACAGATATACCAGAAGAAAGCAGTGAAACAAAATCAGGGCGAAAAGCATTTCAAGAGTTGTATTATATCAAGGAAGCCTGAAAATATGTGGAGGAGATAATGGACCACCAGGAGAGGAGCAGAGCCTCTTAGGAATAGGAAGCCAGGTAAATAATACATACTCATACATTCTTCAATTATTGAGAACAGGAATCCTGCTTAGCTATCCTGTCTAGCACTGTGCTTTACAAGGGGTAGGAGCGCAATGGAGATCTTCAAAGACGAATGAAGGAATGTTCCGTTTTCACTCAATATCCTTCAGTCTAACTTCTCTTCATAAGAGAAAAGATTTCTTGGAGTTAGTTATACAACTTTGAACCTCATTACTCCCTGGAATTCATCATTATATAACTTGGACTTCCTTCTTAGAGCTTGGAACGTCACCTCTCTCATCTAGAATCCAGTACATTCTCTCTAATGACAGGAAAAATGGTATTCCTTTTTTTTTATCCCCCCAAAGAAGAAAATGGCATTCCTTTTTTTAAATCCCCCCAAAGAAGACTAGTGAAGAGATGTAGATACAGAAAGACATGAGTTAGATTCCCAGAGCTCCCAGTTACCTACTCTGGGATCTTAGGGAGTTCCTTAACAATTCTTATCTCGGCTCTGTCACCTATAGAACAAAGACTGTAGTAGTAGTAGTAGTAATACACAGGCCCACTGAAAATATTTAAACTATATTACTCATGTAAAAATGACATTTAAAATAGCACTTAACATTTTTTAAATAAGGCATAATTTAATAAATAAATAATGTACAATTCTGACTTTGCTTAGATTATGTATCCTAAATGACTCCCCAAATTTCAATATATTTCTTGGGATTAATTATTAGTATACCTATTATATATTTAATAGACTCTTCAATATTTTCCATGGTGTCCCAGATACATACTCCAAAAGCCATTAGCTGATTTATTTTTTTTTACGTGAATGGAGTTTTAGCAACCATGTATTCTGGCACCTAAATTTTACAATCGAGAGGTATGAGACTCAAAATTCTATTTTTTTTCAACGTTTATTTATTTTTGGGACAGAGAGAGACAGAGCATGAACGGGGGAGGGGCAGAGAGAGAGGGAGACACAGAATCGGAAACAGGCTCCAGGCTCCGAGCCATCAGCCCAGAGCCTGACGCGGGGCTCGAACTCACGGACCGCGAGATCGTGACCTGGCTGAAGTCGGGCGCTTAACCGACTGCGCCACCCAGGCGCCCCTATTTTTTTAAAGATAACAATATTGAGAGAGAAAAAAAAGTTTACTCTTGCAATGCATTGATGGGGATGTTAGTTATTTCTAAATAATCACAGAACAGAATAAGTTACAGTATAAAACACATATTTTGTGGGGTTTTTTTGCTCACATATAAAAGAAGACAAGACAACTGAGGACTTCTTTTACTTGTTAGGATCTTTTTAAGAAAAAAACAAAACAAAGCAAAACCCCACCTATTTGAGTGAAGAAAAATAACTGTCATTTTCTTTAATACCAATGAGATATATAGATATATGTATATGCTTCTATTATGTCACATAGAACCAATATGTGGTACATTCCTTATATGTCACTGAATATTTATGAATAATTTAAAATAGGTCACATTAAAATGCACGGACACACCCTCTCGTGCACAAGCACATGCATATACAATTTTTCAGTTAAGTCAGAAACTGCGAGAAACGTCTTACTGTAAGTCTATGAGACTAGATCTACTATTATCTCATTTAACACTAAGGATAAGAGTAGCAATTTGAACAAAGTCGCCGAGTTTTTCAGAGGCAGAACCAAAACATGGACTTAAGTTTATCGGATACCAATGAGTGCAGCTAATCATCATGCTATGAGGTAGTCATTCATTCATTCATTCTACAAACAGTTAGTCAAGGCTCAGTAGACGAGGGACACCATACCAGATCCTGAAAAACAAATTCGGGTATGGTCTTTTTCCTTTATCAATGCCGAATTCTGACAAGGAAGATAATCATGTTAATAAGGAATACAATATAGTGTGAAACACAATAGGATAACAGAAGCACTTCCAGAAATCCTTGGATAAATGCCTAAGACTTTCAGGCAATGCTTCATAGAGGAAGAAGTAACATACTATTCCTAAAGCAAAGGTAGACCTTTATCAGATACCAATCCAAGAGGAGGTAGATGGAATCCACAGGCTATTTAGGAATCTGCTGCGCTAGCTTTCTAAAAGCCTGGGGAAGTGTTTAGATACTGAAAAAGGAAGAGGGCATTTAGATTGTGGTGATGAATTCCAGAGGCTGATGGGGTCAGGCAAAAAAAGTGGAAAAAATGCAAGCCTAGGATATCAGCCTAATAAGTTGCTGAGAAGCTCTACTAACTTTGTTTTGAATTTAAAATCACTTTTCATTCCCACACCAAGGTCAGCGGACTAAAGCATCATCAGGATGGTGTTTTACCACAAATATCTCCTTCAAACTCAGAGGATGACCTGGTTTATATCTCACTTAGACTGCCCAGGGATGTCTGAATTGCCTATTACACCATGAAAAGAAGATGTTCTCACTTAGAAATAATATAGAGTCATGCTTTGAGAGCTATTTTCAAGATTTGTTATCTTAGGGAACATGACAACCTAACAAAATGTGGTGACTTGGTGAAGAAAAAAAAAATGATCACCCAAACCGTGCAGAATATAAGCATGACAATAAGGGAATTAATTCTCCATAATTTGTTTACTATCGATTAGTTCTTTTACAATAGCACCTGGAATACAATATTCAAGTACTGAAATAGCCAAGAATTAAGAACTCTAATTAGAAGGACTTTCGAGTCAGCAGTGAACGCACATGGGCCAAGGGAAGCTAATAACAGGAACATTTTATTAAGGTATAAGTCACAGGTTGACCTGCTTCCAATGATACCCACAGCTAAGTGATGCAGCAGTTAAAATCCTGACAAAGCAAGTCAAAGGACCATCGGACTGTCCTAAGCAGAGCGACTTCTAAAAAGAAGCACTTTTCAAAAGAGCAGTACCCAGCATTCTTTGTAGCAGTACCTTCTTTTAGATGTTATCTCCTAACAAGCAACTCTCAGCCCACTTAATTGACCATCCTCAACACAAAGTTGCAGTTACATCAGATAACATGGACAAGAAGATTTAGGATATATTTTATTTTCTTGCACAACTAGGTGAGAGAACAGCCCAGAAGAAATGTGATGGAATGAAAAGTAGGTGGCTTTAAGGACAGGCAAGGAGGGTAAATGAAAGAACAGGAAACTGGGAGTAAAGCAGAATTGAAATGTGAAAATTTTTTCAGGGCTACGCATGATGAACTGTTAGTCTGCGGTGCCCTCAAGCAAAAGTGCTTGCTGTTTACAAAATTACATTTGTCGGCTCCATCAATGTTTCAAGTGAGTTTACTGTAAATGGAAAGAAATCATTTAAGAAACTTTTTTTTTTCCTAAAGAGGCTTATTTATTTATTACCTTTGTTACTCTCTCTTTTAAAACAATATTGATAGGAGAAAGCTTGCCTATACAGGAAAGCTGTACGTGATATTGGTTTATTTTAAGTGGCGTCTGGATCATTCTGCCAGTTTCTCAATATGCTGTTAATTCACACTGGTATGACTAAAGACAATTCAGATTTGCTGATAGTTAGGTAATATGTCCCATTTTTTAAATGTATGCACAAATCTTATATTTCACAGGTTTTAGACTAAGTCTAAAAATATATACTTATTTAATTGACCAAATTTACCCATAGAAGCAAGTCATTCTTCCTATTTAACATGAAATTTTAGGGCTTTACAGATTACATAATACAGATTCTTTACACATGAAAATGTGCGGGTTTTCATGCTTGACTAGTCCAAGGTCACCACATCGAGTAAGGGCAAAATGTACTAGACAAAAGTATTTGGACTTGTGTCCAGTGTCCTCATCAGTATCATCTGCTGTGTTTCTCATTCTAACATTGCATTCAGAGTGAGTTACATAAAATGAAGGATGTATGTTGTGGTCTGATTGGCCGCTGACAGTTCTCCTTCTCTATTTTACATGCATTCCACAGCAGTCTTCTTCTAGCTTACCCCCCACCACACCCCAAATTAAATTTTGAGGGATTTTGTGAACCACATATAAAAGTTTTATAAATTTATTTACTGACGTTTTCAGCATTATATTTGACCTTGGAAACATTTCTGCTCAAAAAATATCAAATGTCTCATGTCTATATTTCAAAAGCGCACCAACTATTTTATGCTTGTGTTTTATGTTTAAGAACATGGTTTATAAAACCATAGTTCAATTTTTTAAGACGTGTGACAGAGGCCAGTGCCTTAAAAAGATGAAAACAGTAAACATTTGCTCCCTTTGGCAGAAACAAAAATATCTAGAGGAAAATCCCAAAGCCATTAAAAATCTTAGAAAGTGTGCTGTTCTAGAGGCATTTTCTGTGAATACAGTCTCCATCTATTCTGACAAGTGGGCAATTAGTTGAGAGTGAAAAATG
Source organism: Prionailurus bengalensis (assembly GCF_016509475.1). NCBI lineage: Eukaryota > Metazoa > Chordata > Mammalia > Carnivora > Felidae > Prionailurus > Prionailurus bengalensis. The sequence goes on along the minus strand of NC_057344.1, from coordinate 181,921,091 downwards.
TGATTTATGGTTTCTTTTTTGCTTTATTTTCATCTTCTTTGTGTCTGTCTCAAAACACAAAGCAAGAAACCATGTGGTTCCATGTGATCATTTATGCACAGACAGCACTAGCCCAATTAAGCTGCACTTTTGCCAAAGTGAAAATGGTAAGACAAGATGAGAAAAAAAAGAATTAATAGCATAGTATTATGACATGTCTTACTTCATACTATTAAGGAGAGTGCCGTTATCTTGGCTTAATCGTTCCAATTGTTGGTTGGCAACCTTGGAAATTTCCTGGGTGAAATGTGAAACTGGTCACCATTCACAGAGGGCAAGGAGAGACAGAAGAAAGAACCCCCTCCACCTTGGTAAGTGGCAGGTTTAGTAAGCAAGAGAACTTACGTACAAGGCTGGCGTAGGGGCTGTGAGACCACTTGATCTCCAGATCCACCTGCCAGAATCTTAAAAGTTTATACAGAGGCCTTAATGCAGTCACATATGTAGTCTGGATGGCCTCAACAACACATTGCTCTCCTAAGGGTGTGTTCTTGCAAACAGCTCCCACCGTGAGTTGGTGGATGGAACCTATATCCCAAGGACAGAGATAGTACTGGGGATCCTCTAGTTTCCTGGGTCCGGTTTGCAGGTAAACAGGTGGCCCAATGGCCCGGATGGCCTCCTCTAACACCTGTAACTAATGCTTTCCCCATTTTTATATACCGTCAAGAAAAGTATTTTTTACAGTATGTAAAATGAAAGGAATCGGAACGTGATTGTTGCTGTCCCTACAATGAATGATTGATTTGTTTCCGTGAGTCTTGCCCACAGTGCTCCGACTCAGTACCAGTGTCCTCAGATATACTCAACTTGGAGAGAAAACCACAAAGCACTAAATTCTACTGGTGGAGAACCATATTCTGGAATTGTTCTGAGGGCTTGGGTACTTAAGTGCATACATACTAAAGCTATGTCTTTCAGTGCAACACGGAGCTCTGTGCATCCAGGATACTCTTGATTCTCCATTTAAGCATATGGAGAAAGGAGATAGAAACCCAATTTACAAATTGCGCAATGATCTGGAAAGCCATAGACAGGATTACTCTTTTCCTTTTTTAAATTTTGATCCTATCTCTTAGAGTCTACTTGATATTGCTGCCTGAATGCTTTGCGTGTCTGTGTGTCTGTGTGTGTCTGTGTGTCTGTCTTTCAATTTTATACCAGAATGCCTGGTAACATTTATAAAATATTTTCCCATAATTTCCTGACATTTATTTTCTGAAGGTTACATTTCAGAATATGCCCGCTTAACAATTGCTAAACTTTGAAAATTTTACTAATTGTTACCCACTGTCCTGAGCTATGTCCAGGTAGGGATCTCTTTTAAGGCAATGAGAATTGCTGTTACACTGACTGTGAATTTAAATTTTAAAATTAGTTAACCTACCTTATAAAGTTCATTTTAACTTAAATTTACTAGCAGAAATATAATATTGTAAGCAATTCTTATGTGCATTTTATTTAATATAACTTAATGGAAATTGATGCTTTTTAGAGAAACATAGGTATCTGGTGAAACTTTTTTCAAAAGTTCCAAAATATACTTTTTAACAGATGCATAATCTTAATTAATTCCATTTTTTAAGTTAATTTATTTGAGAGAGAGAGAGAGAGAGAGAGAGCAATCAGGGAAAGGGCAGAAAGAGACAGAGAGAGAGAGAATCCAAGCAGGCTCTGCACTGTCAGAGCAGAGCCTGACACAGGGCTTGAACTCATAAAACCATGAGATCATGACCTGAGCCAAAATCAAGAGTTGGTCGCTTAACTGACTGAGCCACTCTGGCGCCCCTTGAATAATTCCATTTAACTGCATATAATAGTGACAGAGAAATTTATGGGAATTTTATTTACTGGAATTTTAAATAGTAGAGGTTATGTTCAATGATTGAATCAGGAACTAAGACTTTAAGACCTTTGAAAGATATTTCAAACTCCCTTAGTATTCCAAATATATTTTCCATTTTTCATTTCCATTTTTTGTCCATTTGTTATTATTTATTAAGACTTTTTTCTGGGCGCCTGGGTGACTCGGTCGGTTAAGTGTCCGACTTCGGCTCAGGTCATATCTCACAGTCCGTGGGTTCGAGCCCCGTGTCGGGCTCTGTGCTGACAGCTCAGAGCCTGGAGCCTGTTTCAGATTCTGTGTCTCCCTCTCTCTGTGACCCTCCCCCGTTCATGCTCTGTCTCTCTCTGTCTCAAGAATAAATAAACGTTCAAAAAAATTTAAAAAAAAGACTTTTTAAACAAAATGAAAAGCGGGGAATGGAAGTTGATTTTAAAAATACAGGAAGGTAAATTAATCTATTAGAAGTTATGGGTATCAAAGAAAGTCAGACTTATGCTGAGAAGAGAACATGAGATAAATCTTAGGCTTTATGAAGTTTACTTAAAGCATATACTACACATGTGTTACTCTTTTCATTTATAACTTCATTGCCCTTTGATTTTTCCCCCAAAGTATTTGCTGTTATCTGTATTTCTTTAGCTGGAAGTCAAGTAACCTACATATATGTGAAAAACTTATGGAGATATTTTTCTGGAAAGAAATCTGACCAAACCCTCACTCGAAATTAATTAACCAAATAATAAAGTCCTATTATCAGCATTTCTTGAACTAAAAAAACAAATTCTCCTGCTGCCAACAATTCTAAAAATTGCCATTACTGATTTGACCCTTCTAGAACCTACAATTATACCACACATTGGAAATGTACAGTGTTGTTCTCAAGTGAAACCACTGTCAAAATTTGATTATCAGAAAAATAATAAAACTGTTGAAAGAGGACAAAACGTGAAGAAGAAAATATGAATATACAGTTTTGTTTGAATTTTTAAAAATATAATCACACATATGCTATATAATATTAGTAAATTTGAAACTATTAACAGTAAATTTGTATGAGTACATATGAAAACAAAGAAGGAGAACTAACAATCAATCAAGAAGAAAGAGGAGGAACAGATGAAAAGTGATTAAGCTCCAATATTTAAAACCCTATCTCCAGTAAAGCCCATAGAACCATCAAGCTTAGGATTCTCTGACCTAGTCTCAAAGGCTTCCATTTAGACTTGACTTTGTACTTTATCATCCATCTTGAAAAAAAAAAAAAAAAGACTGTGGCAGCCCAGGAGCAACATAGAGGTTAAGATTATTTTGAGTAGGGTTCTATTTTACTGAACCTTGTACTTGCATCAAAAATTTCATGAACCCGTGAATTACTTTCTACAAGATAACCGATGTCTTTAGGATTGAAGATAGAAGGTAAAAAGAGAAATGTTACACTTTTTAATAATTTGATGTCTTTTTCTCTGTCTTTCATATTTGTCTTTCTCCATGTAAGTGTTCTTGTTTTTTATTCCATATGCCCAGGGATGATTTCTCAATGGACCTTAAGTTTCCTCTGACAAGTATAGTCATACAGAAATACTGAGTTGCTCATTTTCAGTTTTAAATTTCTGGTAGATGGAAAATGAATGGAATCAGTCATGGTTCAATCAGGAATGTCTGGAAGGTGAGGGGCAAAGTCACACAGCAGAAGCATGGCAGCTGAGGGCACATAATTTCCAGTGGCACCAGGGAGACTCAAACCCTCCCAGATAGATGATCATCACATGTAAACAATCTTGGATTGCTTACCTTTAAAAAAAAAAAAGAAAAAGAAAGAGAAAAAAAAAAACAAACTAGATATAGTAGAGCTTTGTTAAAATGTGATGCTTGAAGACAGGCATGAAACATCTTTCAGTTAGCAGTAAGACACATTTCGATGACTCAAAATGAGAACTTTAGAGTCATTCTTCCATATTGTGTAGTACAGATAAAGTCCAGAGAAAAAGAAGAAGCTTCTGAGGTATTGATGAGAGCTACCAATGGACTGGACTTTGGGCTCTGGGGTATCTCTCCAGGGGACATATAGTAGCACTAGATGTATTTTGCAATACCTAGGAAGACAGAGACATATGAAAAGGTTAACAGCTATATTTATATAAAGAGAAGTTTCTAGGGTTTTCATCAGATCAACTACTTATGGAAGAATTTATAAATTGAGCACTAATTCTTATGACCTGAGATGACCTAATCTTAACTTTTTGGAGAAATAATTGTTTATTCAAATTCTTCTTAATACATTTTTTATTGCATTGCAAATTTTTAGTTAAAGTAACTTTCATTTTTGTTTTTAAACACTTATTGTTTATCTGTATGTTTTCTTTAATCATAAATTCATTAAATTATATATTGATTCTTGTTACTGAACACCTACATAAATTTCTTGGTAAATTTTTATTTTATACTGCTTTGCAATTATGTCTAAATAATTTGCTACAGATTGTAGTTCATCTTTTCATTTAGCAATAATTACTTATCTTCAAATAACCTCAATTTAATTATTATTTTTTTACTTATGAATTAAATAACACTAGCTATAGCCAATTACTATTTGGAAAGAATTCATTGACTTATATGAAAATATAACAAATGATTCTCAATTTCTACATGTTATCTTTATTCACTTGGATTTTTCTATCTATAAATAAAATTCAAATTTCTCTAGATGTCTAATAATTATTGAGTAATCAGTAAAGCTGTCGTAATATTGTTTCCCCGTTTTTCATTATATGTATAAGTTTAATTTCTTGTTTCCTAACAGTCAAGTGTACTCATAATAATCTGTCAATATTTTCCTTCCCCTGTTCTTTAAACTGAAGCCCAGCTCTTTAGTTTTAGAGATTGTTGCATAAAGGAAAACAAAAGTAGCTAGTCAGCAACTCTCTTTCAAATTTAGGAAACAAGCCAATCGACAAAGCATTTTGGTATTCCGTAGGGAAAACAGTTGGAAAGAAGAATATTTAAGAGAGAGGGAGAATAGAAGTGCAAATGTGGCAGAAAATCTCAAGGAGTGGAAAATTGAGATTATATTCTATAGCAGAGGAAAACTGGATGCGTCTTCCAAATGTAACAAGAGATAAAAGGGTTTTACTGATGGTAAATATTTGATAATTATTGAAAAAGGTTAAACTCAAGACTTTAAAATGGCCCACTGGGTGCATGCACGGCCATTCCCTCTCTTACCAACTCATGGAATTTATACAAAAGATATGGGGCAAAATGTATCCTAACTCAAAATTTACAGGAATTAATTTTGGCATAAAACGTGGGTCTAATATTCAAAAGTTTGAACATAAGAAGAGAACTTCAGGCTAAAATGTGCTGCAAAATGTGATCCGTGAGTGAACTCAATGCCTGCAGGTTGTAGATAATAGAAGTATAAAAGGGTTCAGGATCTATCTATCTATCTATCTACACACACACACACACACACACACACACACACGATTACTTGGGAAAAGAACAACTAACCAACACATCAGGCCAACTGTCTGCATCTGTCCCAACCCTTTGGACAAGTGGCAGCAATAAAAGTTTTCCTACAGTGTTTCCAGACCTCTGGGATTGTGGACCCTGTCCATTGCCCAGGCGGCTGGAGGACCCTGCAAAGACGAACATTTTTTATAGACATTAGAGCAGAATATCTCTGTAGTTATTTCAACTCATAGTAGGATTGGCCTTTCTATTCTCTCAATAGACTAATATTTGCATCCAACAGCCATCTATTGTTCTATTCTTTAAATTACCCACCTTAAACGTTTTCTCATTATCCTAAATGATTATATTTTTGTTATTGATTTGTATTAGTTATGCATTATGAATCCTAATATTTTGGTACAGTTTTTTTCCAATATGTTTCCCAGTATTTCATTCATATATTGATATTTATTTTGGTGTGTTTAAAATGAAAAGATTTTCAAAAATTTTCTTCAGTATTTTAGATATTTTTCTATCTGTGCTACATAAACCTTCCTATGTGTGAAGTCTAAAAATAGTAATTTACAATATTCTATATTAACCTTTTAAATTACAACATGAGACTTAGGACAATAGAAAGTAATTAGAGAAAAAAGTTGTATATATATTAATAGAGAAGGAACTGAAACATGGCATAATATACAATAGAATGCTTTAATGTAAAACAAAATTATATATGCATAGATAGGAAAATAGACTGATAATTATATACATAGGTAGGTAAATATATTGATACTTAGACCCATAGAATGAAAGATCAATAGATAGATCAATACGTAGATTAAGATGTGCGAGTACCTGTGTGTGTTTATCAATGGCATCATCATAATTCTAAGACATGCTGTCTAGTGGATGTCTCTATTTTCTTTTTGAAGAATATTTTGTGTATGTAAGTAAAACATTTGAAAAGTTAAAAGGAATCTGATAATGTGAACTTGACTATTGTGGTATGGTAAATAGTATGTGTAAGACTTTTAAATTTCCGGACTTAATATTAGATCTTTCTTTTCTGTTTATCTAAACAACACCATTTTCTGCTTGTTTCTGCTTTTCATCATGGGATTGATTGACTGGTTGATTTTCAGCCTTTTCTCAATTCTTTTGTATCCATCAGTTAAATGTTACATTGTATTATTGATTTTCTTAACTCTTCCTAAGAAAAAGGGAAGTCTCTTAGGTTACCACATCCATTCTCATGGCTCTGGTGCTCTCTTGTATGCTAACATTTACCAAATTTATATTTCTAGCACACCACTTTTGGAGTTCTCCATACCTATTTCAGTCACTTAAGGGAATTCTATTAATTTATAGCAGACGTTCTGGAATGGGAGAAATACACTTATGAGATGAGATTCACTAACTGAACATTCCTAAGGCCACCGGGCTAATACAGTGCGAGCTTCCTTTGTCTGGGGTGGTAGCAGCAGAGAAGAATTTCCAAGGCTGACTAAAAGAAAAAAGGCTGCCCCTAGAAAGTAAAATGTTAACATACAATTTCTGGTATCACAGAGAGAGGAAATTAAGAGAAATGAAACATTCAATTGCAATTCCATTTGGCTTTATTTTGGTACCTGATAGACAATTTTCTCCTCATAAACAAGGAAGCCAATAAATTTAATTTCTAAACAAAGATGGATTTCTTACAGGTTTTTCAAGGTGTTGTCTCCTTCTTTATAAATAGACAAATTAGTTTCTTAGAAGAAATTCATAAACCTTGGGTTAACTTGATTAAGACCAATAGAAAATAAATTGAGTTTGCAAAGATCATGAAAAGAAAAAAAAAAACTTAGAAGTTTAAGAAGTGCCATGTGGAGATTTTCCCAAAGATTTCCAATTTAAAAAAATAACATGTTAGATCTCATGCATATCTGGGACATCAGAGAAATCAATTATCCTCAAAACACTATAGACATAAAATGTCAAAATTCCGGGCCTAATTCTATTACATAAAGTGGGAAACGTAACTCTGGAATGGTTGAAATTCAATATGTTCATATACAGGTAGTATTTTATTTAAGCCTTAAAATAATATAGCATTGTGTCATTAAAGTCCTCTGGGGGAAGTTCTCTCTGTGGAGATGTATTTCCACGGTCAGTGGAGGAAGAGATTGTAGAAAGGTCGGCTTCTAATCCAAAATCTATTCCTAAGGGTGGCAGAGACAAAGGGTGGCAGAGACATTTGTGTACAAGAAATTATTACGACAAATATGAGAGAAAGTCTTTTAAGATGTTGTGCATTAACACAAAGTTCTACGCACTTCAAGGAATGATGTCCAGGTAAGGCCAAAATTTTTTGTGGCGATCAGAGTTCAGAGAAGCATAACCGCTAGACATACTACATAACATTTGTCACAGGGTTTCTGTTTTATGCCATTGTGAGAGTTAAATAGTCTTTTTTAAAACACTTTTTTAAAATAGTCCTTATGAAGTAATCTTCTGTATGTCTTTCACTGAAGCTGAAAATCCTCAAGGCAGTTACTTTGAGAGGAAAGATGGATGGACGCTGGAGAAGATCAAAGACCAAAGGCAAGGTGGAACCCACAAGCAGGTGGATAGTCACAAAAAAAATATCCGGAACACATGCATATTAATCTTCTATGATTGCTGTCACAAATTAGTAAAAGTTCATTGGCTTGAGAAAACACAAAGTTATTATTACCCAGCCCCAGAGGTTCTAAATCTGAAAGAGGGAATGATAGGAATAACATCAAAGTATCGGCAAAGCTACGTTCCTTCCATAGGCTTTAGAGAAGAATCTGTCTTGTTGTCTTTTCCAGTTTCAAAGCATTGCTTGTATTCCTTGGTCCTTCCTCCATCTTCAAATCCAGCAGCATAACATCTTCAAATCTCTCTCTGAATGTGACCTCTGCTTTCATTGTCACATCACCTTCTCAGATTCTACTTTTCTCTCTCCTTCCCGTAATTTTTTTTTAATTTTTTTAGTTTTGATTTTTAAGACACACACACACACACACACACACAGAGTGTGAGTGGGGAAGGGGCGGAGAGAGAGGGAGACACAGAACCCGAAGCAGACTCCAGGCTCTGGGCTGTCAGCCCAGAGCCCAATGTGGGGCTCAAACTTATAGACCATGAGATCGTGACCTGAGCCGAAGTCATTTGCTTAACTGGCTGAGCCACCCAGGCGCCCCATCTCTCCTTCTCTTATAATTTCTCTTATAAGTAAATTGAGACCATTCTGATAATCAAAAATAATACCCTTATCTTTATTTTAATCATATGTACATAGGTTCTTTTATATTTATGATGCCATATGCACAGGTTTGAGGATTAGGTCATTGATATCTTTGGAAACCATTATTCTTCTTACCTACAACCTGCCAGTTCTTTTTCCAACTTTGGTGATGATGTAGTGCCTTTCGTGAGAAATAAGTGCCCTTTTCCAAGAGCTAATCCCATCTGGTCTAGAAGTTGAAAAAGCTACGGGAGGAGTTGCAAGCCCAGTAATTGCCTCATACAGATAAATAGCATGTCGGAGCTACAAAAGCTTCTGGTGACCCTGTCCCAAACTTTAGAACATAAATGACTGCAATGCTGCTGCTTATCCAATCTCACACAAAAATGTCTATTGTATTCGACCCCAACAAGGGAATTTGGGAAAGAACATTTATCCTAGTCAGGTTGATACATTACAAAGCTATTACAGTTGCTAACAAGTATGCTGGGGTACACGAAATTAGGTATTATTAAAATTCTTTTTGATATCCTGCTCCTTGAAGGACTCACTACCTTTATAACATAATATCCATTGCAGTTTTTAGTCAGCTATCATTAGTAAATCTTCTTATTTTGCTAGTTGAACTAATTGGCTGTAATTTGTTTACGATACAAGACCTCCTTGTATCCCAACCCTTAATTCATAACGTCTTATGAACAATTTGAGTTTCTTTGATCATTTATTAGTAGAAATTCACGGTAGCAGGATTGTCAATTTATTTATGTGATGACTTAGGACCCAAGAGAGCAAAAGTGGAAGCAGCAAAGCTTGCAGAACTGTACAAAGCCGTACAAAGAAATGTACAGAATATTACCGCTATATTCTACTCACCCAAGAAAGCCAAAAGGCCAGATGTAGTGAAGGAGGAAACTACCCAAGAGCCTGAATTCACTGTGATGTGAACAATGGGGGAGTGGGGAGAGGAAAGTTTATAGCAATCTACCATGAGAGCTGTGGTCTTCAGACACTCACCTACACATTTTGCATATCTTATATAAAATGTTATGTGGACTTAATACTAGAGCTTCCATTTTGATCAGGACTGTCTTTCTAATATTTAAATTCTGACTCTAGGGTTAAATCTACTATCACGGTCTCTGCGTGCTATAAAACCCAATTCCCAGCCAATTCCATGGAATGGACAGCTATCTAGAATGAAGCTCAGTAGAAGCCATGTGTATACATGGTGGGGAGAGAGAGCAGTGGTGAGACAGAGAAAGAGACAGAAAGAGCCTGCCTTGGTTCAGGATGGCCTTCCAATCTACAGTCTTTTGAAATCCCGCAATACCTGCTTCCTTGGTTTTCTCGAACTAAACCTAAGGCATCACAATGGATCTTGCAAACCTAAATACCTGGAATGAATTTTCGGCTTTTGAAGTAAAAATTTATACACTAAGACATGTGTACTATTGGTGATTAGTTAAAGAATAAAGATCTATAAAATTTAACATAAAATCATTATCTTGATCTTTATTGATTCATAAAAATTTTATTCCATTTGTATGTATTCCATATGGTGTGTTAGGCTCTAAAATTCTTTCTTTATACTCTTTCTTTGGAGTTCGATTTAATTTTTTGTTATGTGCTTATTTCTTTGAAACTTGTTCTAAATATTATAGAATAGTTTATAATCTGCCCTTGCTTCATAGCTCACTACTTCCCACACCAAGAGCTGCATTGTTCCTCCTTCCTGTGTCACTGGACTTTCTCCCAAAATGTCATCTTCCATTATTTTCAGACCTTGGCTATGTTCTTGACTCCACCTAATATCTTTCCCACCTCAACCTTTCTAAGACTGACTCTACTCGCCATCCTTGCCATGCACAACTCCACTTTGCAGTCTTTTCAAGTAATCTCTATTCCATTCTCTAGCCTGACTCTCTCCTGAGAAGGCAGGAGACAGTACTAATGTTCATGCTTCACTGTAAGTGCTTGCTTATGAGTATATATCTCACTGGAGTATAATGTCTTGAAAACATGAGCAAGTTTTTTTTTTCCATGAATCTAATATACAGCTTCTAATGCAATAAATGTTGATGAAGTAGTCTGTGTATATCTTATTTGTCCTTTCTTATTTTGTAACCTTATTTGGACTTCTAAGTTGGGCCAGGATTCATTCATGGCCTGTTAATAGTATATTCAGTTTTAAGTCTTACTAAAAGCAACCATGTCATTCATTAATATTTAAATTCAAGAGACAAATTCTATCACTTTATACAAGAAAATCAGAGAACGAAATCCATTACATTATGTGTCCTTGATCACAGCTGATTAAGTCAACCCAAACTTCATTCTCCATCTTTCATTTTTGTGATCTTTCTTAGCCAAGCCTTTAATATTTATTTGCTCACAATGTTATTTCAATAAGTTTAATGAAATGTTTTTGTGTATACAGTACAGCTTAATTTAATTCTTAATTTTAATATTATTTAAATGTTAACCTTATATTTTCAACATTTATAACCTGGTTTTTTCATTTATTTGATCATTTCCTCTGACAGTCATTATTAAAGTCAATAATAGGTGCTTTTTTATTTATCTATACTGTTGTTTCTAAAAGAAATATCCTTTTGCAATTACAGTCTCACAACCAATTCTTTCTTCATACATCAATTTCCACTTAGGGTACAGAAAAAATAAGTGATTCAGATATCCCTAGATTAAAGTAAATTATTTACTACCTTTTTTCAATGCTACCATCTCAAAAATATTAAAGTATTGTAACATTCATAGGTAGATACATCAAGATTGCTAAAATTGGAGAAACATTTAAAATCAAATGTCATCATAAGTGAATTAGAAAATTGATAGAGAAATAGTCTTATTGACAAACTCTTGATAAACTCTAAATGTACAAAACCATGGACAAAAACACACCTATATGCAAATTAAAATACAATAAAACCTTGGTTTATGGGCATAATTCATTCTGGAATCATGCTTGCAATCCAAAACACTTGTGTACCAAAGTTAATTTCTGCTTAAGAAATAATGGAAACTCAGATGATTCCTTCCACAACCCCAAAATATTAACATAAAGTGATTACAATACTGTAATATAATACATAATTATAAAAATGCAAAATATTAAAAACATAAACAAATCAACCTGCATTTACCTTTGAAAACCTTTGTGGCTGGTGTGAGGGAGACAAGAGAAAGGGTAATTGTGTAGGATGACCTTCACTGTCACTAACATATGTTCACTATGGTACAGTGTTAATAAACGCTTATCATGTACTGTATTTAACACAACTGGCAATAAGGCAGCAGAGGAAAGGGTCTATATCTGCAGGAAGCTTGACCTAGAATGAAGCAAAGTATTCCTAAGCTTACTCTTGAAGGGAAAAGCAAGGGACTGTCTATAGGTGCTTTGAAGTGACAAAAAATACACTAGTGCCTATTGTGGGCACCTTCCAACATTCTACAAAATCGCTGATTTCTGCCAAACACCATAGCCTGAAACCGGTCATCCAAGCATGGGGGACCCACAATCCCACAACAAACGTGAGAGAGAACCATTGGCTCAGTTGTGATCATATGACATTTGGGGTCAAATACTACTCATATTGCAAGACATTGCTCACTTATCAAGTTAAAATGTATTAGAAATGTTTGCTCGTCTTGTGGGACACTTGCAGAATAAGTTACAATCTAAGATTTTACTGTAGACATAGTGATATTTTCTTTTATAGTTTCTGTGGATTGACAAGAAAAGGAGATTTATAAATAGACTTATAGAATGAACTAGTTCATGGGAAGCAGAATTTTGCTATCTTTCCATCGCCTTGTTTAACCTGTAATTTAATATGACCATATTATGAGACATAAAGATTCTCTTTCTTTGCATATATATGATTATTGTACAGTTGACCCTGAACTACATGTGTTTGAACTGCATGGGTCTGCTTATATGTGTTTTTGTTTTTTATAAACACAGTATAATATTATAAATGTATTTTCTCTTCCTTATGATTTTCTTAATAACATTTTGCTTTCTCTAGCCTAATTTATTATATAAATGCAGTATATAATACATGTAACACACAAAATATGCATTCATCAAAAGTTTATGTTATGGGTAAGGTTTCCAATCAGCAGTAGGTTATTAGGAGTTAAGTTATGGGGGAGTCAAAAGTTAAATATAGATTTCTGACTGGGTGAGGGATTAGCACCCCTAACCCCTAGATTATTTGAGCATCATGTGTACTATATATTTGACTACTAGAATTCAACTAATAAAGGTACCAACTGTGTATATTATTCAACTCACAGAGTGTATCAGTCATTAACTGAAGCATACTAACTCCAAACTTAGTGGTTTAAAACAACAATGCTATATTATCTTCCATATGCATTATCACAAGTAAACTTCTTATCTATATACTGTCTTTAAGCCTAGACTTTTTTTTTCTTTTAAGTTTTTGGTTTCTGTTCCCTTCCCTGGTCCTCAAAACTTCATTTCAATTTAATAGCAACTACCTTTAGACCATCGCAAAGTGTTTCTATTAAGAACCAATACATTTAATCCCATTTTGAGTGCTCTGTTCACAGCCTTTATTAAATGTAACACCAATAACATCCTGCTAAATCTTCTGTTTCACAATACTTCCTAGGTGCTTCAGTTTTGAGTATAGAATGAGTTGGTGAGTTAAATTGCTTCATATGATGATGCACTTCATCAGCTCTAATCGCTGGCCTCAAGCAGAGAGCCTCTCTAATTTAGCCAGACTCTCTGCTTCTCCATCTTTGTTTATGGATAGACTACCTCACGACCAAAAATGTCTTTCTCCTAGAACTCAATTAAAAATGATATAAAGAAACCATTGCCAACATATTTTTAAAAAGATTTACTATCATATCCCTTTCAACATAATTAAAATAAGGTCCTCCACTATTTTTTTTTCTTAAACTTTATATTGGGACACATGTAGCCACAGGGCTAGGAAATCCACTCTTATTTTCATCCAGTAAAGTTCTTAGTTAGGAACTGTGGTTCTTTTATTAAGGAAGAAAATACTGATGAAAAAAATACAATGATACTACAACAGATAAGATTTTCAAATGAATACAATATGCAAATTAAAATCTTAAAATAATCAAAATTTATCACCTTTTTTGAAGGTCACCCCCAAGCTGTATCTAAATATAGTAGTAAATAAATAAAATTATATAGATATATATGATAAAGATACATAGATATAAATAAATGAAAGTAATGAAGTCAACAAAAATAGACAGCAAAATTTTAAATAAGGCAAATATTTTCTTTCTCTCTCACTCACATGCATAGACACCCTCTCAATTTAACTATAACTCCTTTAAGTTACCTTAAAGTGAAGGTATTTGTGAATAAGTGGCCTGAGTGAAGAAATGTATATAAGACACCTTTTGCTTTTTAGAAATTTTATCAAATTGTATCCCTACTTTTCAATATTCCTTTGGTACTTTTAGTGAGCTGTCTTGACTAATACCTGTCATTCAAAAAAGAAACTCATTTTGGATTTGACGGTGGTTTGTGCATTAATGCCATGAAAGCAGAATAAACACAGCAACTAATTAGAGAAATTAGATCCCATGTGCTGCCTCAATCCCAAAATAGAATTCATTGTTGTATATAATTTAATTTAAAGAGACAACAAACAATTGATGCATTTCTGTTTTCTGAAGTACAATGGATCTGTTCAATCATGTTTAAGCTTCGCTCCTTTTAGGCAGCTTGTGTCAGACGCCATATGAACCTGTCAAGAATATGTATAAATTGAGAGAACTTCCCAACCTGTTTCAAAATAGAAAATGAATATACCAATTATAAATAACCTTTTTTTTTCCTTTACCATAAAATTCGAGGACAATCCAGGAGGGCTAGAGACAGACTTCACGAGCAAAACAGCCTATGTGAATAAAAATGTAATCAAGCAGAAAAAAGACTAAAGATTATTTTATGCTAAATTATAGAACAAAATTAATTATTGTTTTAAGATATTTTTGTTGTCTTATTGAGGAAGCAGTCTACACAAACTCTAAATTGGGATTACAAAGTTATCCAATAAAATTCCAATTTTAATTTAAACAGATTGATATATAGTGTATAGATATATTTATAACCAAGCTACTAAAGAGTACACTAAAATTTAAAATTCAGGGCACCGGGTAGCTCAGGTCATGATCTCACAGTCCGTGAGTTCGACACACAAATCATGCTCTGTGCTGACTATGTGGAACCTTCTTGATAGTCTCTCTTTCTCTCTCTCTCTCTCTCTCTCTGCCCCTCCCTGATTGTGTTCTCTCTGTCTCTCAAAATAAAAACATTTGAAAACAAAACAAGACAAAAATATAAAATTTAAACTTCTATGAAATATTCTTATATTTTCAGCAAAATTTAAATTTATTCAGAAAACACAGAATATTTCCCAAAATCCCAATTTTTTTATAGTTCCCTTTATCTCATTGAATTATATAAAACCGTACTGATTGGGAAACAAAGCTATGAATATATATTTAACTGAAAAGTTTTTGCAAATGCACAGCACAAAATAAGAAAAAGTTAAAAGTAGTGACTTCATCTCTCCTGATAAAATTTCTTTTTTATACTTTTTAAAAAATTTTTAATGTTTATTTATTTTTGAGAGTGAGACAGTGTGAGTGGGGGAAGGGGCGGAGAGAGAGGGAGACACAGAATCCAAAGCAGGTTCCAGGCTCTGGGCTGTCAGCAGGGTTCAAACCCACAAACCACGAGATCATGACCTGAGCCAAAGTCGATGCGCAATCGACTGAGCCACCCAGGTGCCCCGTCTCCTGATAAGGTTTCCATTATCATACTTGCAACTCTCCATCTTTACCCCCAGGATTGTGTAAAATGAGAAAAGAAAGGATAAAGTCTCGTATATGTTGTCCTTGATTATGGTTTTCGCTTAATGGGAATAGATATCTCAATTTTTAGTCAGAGTCAACGATTTCACAAATATTAAGTGAAATGAGTACAACCTATGTTACCTTTTCCAACTCCCTGTAAGATCCCCCACTATTTTCACCTCAGCATAGAAAAAATGAACATATCATATGACTTCACTCATGTAAGGACTTTAAGAAACAAAACAGATGAACATAAGGGAAGGGAAGCAAAAATAATATAAAAACAGGGAGGTGGACAAAACCATAAGAGACTCTTAAATATTAAGAATGAATAGAGGGTTACTGGAGGAGTTATGGGAGGAAGGATAGACTCAATGGATAAGGGGCATTAAGGAATCTACTACTGAAATCATTGTTGCACTACATGCTAACTAACTTGGATGTAAATTTAAAAAGTACATTAAATAAAATTAAAAAAAGAAAAAAATTAACATTTCTCATTCTTGCCTTTTTCTTAATAATGCTTGACAATTTATAATCTACAATAACAAAAAATTTTGTTGTAGAAATCCTATGCTTCTAGACATTTCAAACTCATGCTGTTCAAGACTAAACTCATCACCTTTCTTCATAATCATCATGAACAATTCTTCAGATTTACTTTCGTATTTTTAAAAATCTTTACCACTATCTCAATATAATAATTTTTTTTTCATAATGGGCAAGGGTCTTTTCCTTAATGAAATAGTTTTAATTCTATAACCTAACAAATATTGTACATAGCTAGTTTTAATTGGCTCAACTGTTTTAAATTATATATGCACATGAAAATATACAGTGACCATTAATATGATTTATAAAACATAGTTATAAAAAGCAAATAAAACAAAATGAAGAAAAACCCAAACAACCCAAAAGAGGGCACTAAAGCAGGAGGAAAAATCCTCAACAAAAACAAAAACAAATAATCACAAAACCAGTTAGTAAAATAAGGTGATAAACATATATGAAAATACACTAGTAGCTAAAATGAATGATAATATACCTAAGTGTAAAAAATATTAAAGTAAGATTGTCAGGGTGCCTCGGTGGCTCAGTCGGTGGATCGTCCGACTTTGGCTCAGGTCATGATCCCACAGCTCATGGGTTCGAGCCCCGCATCAGGTTCTGTGCTGACAGCTCAGGGGCTGGAACCTGCTTCCGATTCTGTGTCTTCCTCTCTCTCTGCTCTTAACCCACTCACATTCTGTGTCTGTCTCTCTCTCAAAAAAAAAAAAAATAATAATAATAATAAATAAACATTGAAAAAAATAAAAAATAAAATAAGATTGTCAGAGATCACTAATAAACAAAATTCACACATATGCTATTACAAGAGAAACATTAAAAACATAGCAGAATGGAAGGCAAGAATAAAGAGGGAAAACATATGCCAGGTTAACACTAACAAAAAAAGTCTAGTCTACATAAAAATCAGACAAAGAATATTTTAAGTTAAAAAAAGAGCATTAAAAACTTCAAGATAATCCTATAATCATAAAGGTATAAAATCAAAAAGAAAATAATATGTAAATATGTATGTTCTCAATATCATACATTGAAATACAAGCCAAAAATTTTCAGAAATACAAGTAAAAAATTGCTTTCATGTAGGAAAATGTTGACAATTATACCTACTGCTTGATGAGTAAAATATCCATAAACTTATAAGGATAAACATTATTTCTACAATGCAATTAATGAATTACATATAATGAATATATCAAAGATATTAGCCAAACAGAGTGTGCATGTCATTTTCAACACAGTTGTAGTGAATATCGATAAAAATTGATAAATTGGGGAAAAGTTCTTAAGATTTTATAAAGAATAACTTCTAATTTTGTCTATATTTTATGGGCACAATGATTTAACTGGAGACCAATAAAAATATAACTAAAATATTACTTTAGGTAAAATTTATACCTTTTAAGACATAACTAAAAATAAATGCTGAAGGTTGGGTTAATTGTCATCCTAAAAATATGGACTATTAAACAGATAGTTTAAACAACTAGATAAAATATGAAGGAAGCAACAAAGTCTTTAGTTAGGTTTATTGGGGGTTTTTTTGAAGACATTAAAATAAGTGTAATACTCTGGTAAAATTGATATAGAAAAAAAAGTGAGCATGTCACTGATAAACAATATTAGAAATTGAAATTGAGACGATAATTGCAAATGCATGCACATTCAAACCTGCAAAAAGATATTAAAGAAATATTTATGCTGGTGGATGTAAGATCTTTATACAAAATGGTAACATGGAAACTATAACTTACCAAAACTGATTACAGAGGAGAGTGAAAACCTAAATAATCTTGTAATTATTGAAGGATTTGGATCAATGATTTAAGTTTCTCACATCCAAGAGGTGAGGTGAGTTTTTAAAGTACTTATAAAAATAGACTTTTCCAAGTTTACAAAGTATTTCCGGGAAATAAAAAATAAATATCATTCTTGGAACTATTTAATGTGTCCTATGGTCTATATATCATTATATATAAATAATCACATATAGAAATATTATAGATATGACTTACACATATATTCCTTTACTCTATTAGCAAAGAGGGCACCGAAGCAACAAAATCGCAGTAGGAATGACCATCCTGATCATCCAATTTTACTTTCTAATACTGTTCTCTAGAAAATCAATCCAGGGGACCTTAGATAAATGGCTGATTTTAGGACTAATTTAGGAAACATACAAGATAAACCTAGAGCATTTTGTAATGCCAGGAAGCATAGTGCTCAAAACAAATTTTGCCGATGAGAGACTTCAAAAGGACTAAGAGTCCACCAAAAGACCTCACAATGTACAAATAAAGTAGTAACAGATTATATTCCAGAGTATAAAATTAATAATCTGAATCCATGCTGATTTAAAAAGCAATTGAATAAATAAATAAAAAGGGAAATAGAGAAATCTCCCATGCGGAAGAATTACAAATAATTAGCATAGATACTCTGTTCCTACAAGGACACAGTGTAATTCTCACTTCCTTAGTGTAGACAATGCCTAGTGAGGAATTTTCCAAAAAGTGTAGTCTGGGAAGACCCAGGGGAGAATAACTTGGCAATAGAGAATTCTGACCGAGTATCTCAATCAGTTGAATAAGGTCAACATTGAAAGTGATAAGTCATGTTGCCTTTCTGGTCTTCCTTCCAACAACCCACAATCCTATGTCTAAACCTGAGAAAACCATCAGACAAATTCCGACAGAGGGGCATTGTACAAACATCTAATCAGTACTCCTAAAATTACAAGGTTACCAAAAATAACCAACAGCAGCTTAAGGGGACATGACAACAAAATGTAGTGTGGATGGGAAAAGGGATTCTTAAACAGAAAGGGACATCAGAAATTTTTAAAATCTCAATAAACTAACTGATAATTATGTATCAATACTGATTTATTAATTGGAAAAAATGAACTATACTAATGTAATGGAAACTGGGTAGAGAGCATACGGAACCATTTTTTTCTATAAATCTAAAACCATTCTAAAAATAGTCTATTTCAAAATATACCATGGCATATACCATACTTTTTTTTTAATTTGTAACCTTCCTTTAAAAATTTTATAACAAAGTAAAAAAGAAATTTGAAAAAGCACTTATTCTATCTCAACTTAACCTATTCCATATTAATGGATGGTACCAGAAATGTTTCATAACCGAATAAATGAATAATGACAAAATTGCAAAAAAAAAAAATCTATCTTATGACTTCCCAATTAATCTTGTTGAAAACAACTCTGTGATTCTATAACTTCCTTGCCTAAATAAACTTATGACTTATGGTTACCAGTTTCTTAAATACCACCTGTAATTCTATATTTGGCTTTGAGGTCTTATCCTTTTTCAATTTATATCCAAAATCTATTCCCTGTATCTTTCTTTTTTTATCTTTATTTATTTATTTTGAGAGAGAAAGAGAGCATAAGTGGGGGAAGAGCAGAGGGAGAGAGGGAGTGAGAGAATCCCAAGCAGGCTCCGTCCCTTGGCTTACCCAACTCAGCCACTGAGGCACCCGTCCCATTTCTTCTTGACATAGACTCCCCCTTGCAGTGAAATTATTTACTTACATTTCCACACAATGGAAAAACAAAAAAAGGAAACCTGTCAGAAAATTTGCCTTCTTGGCAAACTTTTAGCTGAACAATTCCCCCTTCTAGAATATTCTTTCCGTCTCCGACCTTTGACATTCTGCTCATATTTTACAGTCCAGCTCAAAATTTATAACTGATAATCAGTCTTTGTGTTTCCATTAGCTTGAAATGAAATTTCATTCTATACATACAAATTTTTCTAGAATCTTTTCACTGTCTTCTACTGCAGAGAATTACTAACTTTAAGTTGAAACTTAACATATATCAGAGTACTTACATTATTCAATAAATATTTCTTCAACATGACACTAATGCAAACTAAATCCTTAACCAGAAAGGGATAAATCTACAAGAGTGAAGCTGTGAAAAAATAAAGCAGAAGAGATTTGAGGTGTTCCCGACATGCCAATCCAAGAGCTGAGTGTGCAATGTTGGCAGAATTTGGCAAAAATATAGGATTAACACATGCTGGAACTTTATACATAAAAGCAAGAAGCGTTATTTCCGTGCTGTGTAAGTGGGTCAGAAGACAGGTAGGCAAATTCAGATTTGGGCACACATTTCCACGTTCATAGGAATTTACTTGGCAATCCCACACACATGATCAAAATGGATCTTAAAAATACTTTTTCAGGAAAAATTTTAGGTGTAAAAGAACAGGAAGAATTGAGATTAATTAAAATGTTTTACCAAAGAAACAGAAAAGAATAAAAAAAGAGAGAGAGAAGAAGAAAACTTGACATTCATTTAGCTCCTTCGGCTTTCTTATGATTGGTGTTTGTATAGAATAACTTTTTCCATTTCTTTTACTTTGAACTCATCTGACTTATATTTAAAGTAGATTTCTTATAGACGGCATATACTTGGGTCTTTTAAATGCATTCTGCCACTTTCTGACTTTTAATTGGGGGTGTTTAAATTATTTATATTTGATGCAATTTATATTTGATGCAAATAGTTTAAATCTACTATTTCTAGAATTTGTGCCATCTGTTCTTTATTCCCATTTTTTCCTCTTTCTCTGTCATCTTTTGGATTGAGTACATTTTAATGATTCCGCTTTATCTCCTTTTTTTGGCTTATTATCTTTAACTCTGTTTTTTATTACAATGGTTGTTTTATAAGTTAGCATATATCAGTCTTCCTCCAAATGATAACAGTTTATGCATCTGCCAAACCTTAAAAGAGTATACTGCCATAGCTCCCATCCTGACTTTTGTGATATTACTTTCTTATATTTTACTTCTATTTATGCTATAATCCCACACATGTTGCTATTCATTTTCAAAACTCCAAACAATTATCCTTCAAAGTGATTTTATCTTTTAAGTTTATTTATTTATTTTGCGACAGAGAGAAAGACACGTAAGTGCGAGAAGGGCAGAGAAAGAAGGAGAGACAGAGAATCCCAAGTCGGCTCCGCGCTGTCCGTGCAGAGCCTGATGTGGGCCTCGAACTCACAAACCATGAGATCGTGATCTGCGGGGGCAGCAAGTGTCTGACGCTTAACTGAGTCACCCAGGCGACCCCAAGGTGATTTTCAAAACAAGAAATGTTTATATGCATATTAACCATGTTAACCTTTCTCATTCTTTCTGGAAGCTCTGCATTTCAATTTCTCATTATTTTCCCTCTGCCTGAAGGGCTTTCTATACCATTTTTGTAGTGTTGATAATAGTGATATTATAGTGACAGTGATATTATAGTTGATATAATGATATTATATTTGGAATTTCATGTCTGAGTTGTTTTTTTTCTGACTTCATTTTTGAAATGAATTTTGCTGAAAGAAAATTCTGGCTTGAATTGTTATTGACAATAAGTCTTCTCTCATCCTTATTTTCATTATTTTGTATATAATTCTTTTTTCCCTTCAGAACTTTAAAGATTTTCTGTATATCACCGGTTCTAAGCAATATGATTATGATGTCCCTCAGCACAGGTTTCATTTCCTTCATTATGCTTGGGGTTCATTGAGCTTCTGGGAACTTTGCTTTATTATTTTTACCAAATTTGGAAAATATTGGCCATTATTTCTTCAAATGTTTTCTCTGTCACTCCCACCTCTCTTTCTGATATTTGGGTTATGTCTTTATTAGGCCACTTGATCAAGAGAGTCTCGTAATTCTCGTGCTCTGTTTATTTTTTTCCAGACTTTTAAAATTCATATTTCCTTTATTACAGTTTTTTATAATGTGATATATTTAAATTAAGTAATATTTTCTTCTTTGATATCTAGTTTCTCTTAATTCAATCTGGTGTATTTTTCATTTTATAGGTCACATTTTCAACTCCAGAATTTCATTTGGGGTGTCTTTATCCCTTTTATTTCTCTCTGTATCATCTTCATATTCTACTGTTTTGAATGTATGGGGCACACTTTCCATTTGCCATGTATGATTTCTTGTCCTTTTCTGGTAATTCTGCACTTTTTCGGAATCTATTTCAACTGATTGATTTTTCTCCTTATTATTACTGTATTTCCCTGCTTCCTTGCATTCCTCATATTTTTTTTCTTTCATATGCCAAACATCGTAAATTTTACATGATTTGTTGCTGGAAGTTTTGTATTCCTGTAAATATTGTTGGACTTTGCTATGTTACGTAACTGAGCTACTTGAAAGCAGTTTTTCACGTTTCAAGGCTTATTTTTAAGCATTCTTAAAGGGAGTACAGGAAGGTTTTCATCTAGCACTAACATGGCCTCACAAAAGAGGCAATACTCTTTTATGGACTCTAATGGAAACCCTGTGTGTTATGATGTCTCTTCGTTCTGGTTGGTGAACGATCTTTGGCATGCATAATTTTCAGGTATTATTCTCCTTGATCATTTATGTCGACCTTTTCCTGGACTTAGTTTTCTCTAAAGCATGTGCTATTGAGCACTTAGTCATATACTTGAGGGAAAAACAGTATATCTCCTCACTGCTTTCCTTCCTCTCTCCCTTCCTTCCTTCCTTCCTGCCTTCCTGCTTTCCTCCTTTCTTTCTTTCTTTCTTTCTTTCTTTCTTTCTTTCTTTCTTTCTTCTCTTTCCTTCTTACTTTCTCTCCTCATTTTTTCTTAGTTTCTTTCTTTTTTCTTACTTTCTCTTCTCATTTTTTTCTTCTTTCCTTTCTTTCTTTTTCTCTGTCTCTGTCTCTATGTTTGTGTGTGCATTTATGTGCATGTATGTTTGAGTGTGTGCGTGACCTATTTGGTGTCTGCCTGTGAATTCTAGTCACCTTTATTTCCCTAAACTCTGAACTCTGTTTCTTCAACTAAGGGATGCAGCCGGGCTCTATCTGAGTCTCAAATCCTCATGCTTTTGCCTAGAATCTCCCTTCAGTTAATAAGCCAAGCACTCATATGATTCAACTTTTTTCTTTCTCTCAGTTATTAGTTCCTGTCTTGGGCAGGAAAAGTTCCTGTCTTTTCCAAAATCTGAAAATATTTACTACATATATATTGTCTGTGTTTAAAATTATTTAAGGTGGGAGGGTTAATTTGGTTTCTGACGCTTCCTCATGGACAAAATTGAAAAGCTCAAGGTAGCTTAAAGTTGGCAAATGATATATGGGGAAAATGGAGGCTTATTTGAGAATGTTTAGGCATAAAATGAATACAAAATGATTATTCAATATGACAGAAGTAGTATGGGAGTGGAAAGAACCTGGAACAATCCACTTTCTTTGCTCTTCATTGTAATTTTCACTGTGGATTGTAATGAGAAAGAATATGAACTTGACCAACACATAGGGTGTCTTAATGGACTAAGACACCTATGTAGTAGGAAATCTCATTGTCCCCTATCATTATTAACATATATATTTACATTTTTAAAATGTATTTATATGGATGCGATGAATTCTGAATATAAATCATTACTTGTCAATTCTGGTATGAAAATGTTCATTAGAACTGAATGATGAAACCAATTGATATTGAAGTAAAGAGAACCTTATCTTGTCTTACCATATATTTTGCAGATTAATTAAAAAAAAACTCTTCTATCTACATCAATCATTGGATTTTGGAACATCACTAGATGGTCATAAAAGAAACAACAATGGAAACCATAGATGGAAAATATTTTTTAAAGAAATAGATCCCGGGGCGCCTGGGTGGCGCAGTCGGTTAAGCGTCCGACTTCAGCCAGGTCACGATCTCGCGGTCCGTGAGTTCGAGCCCCGCATCGGGCTCTGGGCTGATGGCTCGGAGCCTGGAGCCTGTTTCCAATTCTGTGTCTCCCTCTCTCTCTGCCCTTCCCCCTTTCATGCTCTGTCTCTCTCTGTCCCAAAAATAAATAAAAAAATAAAGAAAGAAAGAAATAGATCTGTAAAACATGTATCTCAATATGAAGGCTTTCCAGACTGAATCACTGAGTCAATTCTTAGAACATAAATAAAATAACACTTTCCTAAATTATATTCTCCAGGGATTGAAATAAATTATACATGGAACAAAGATTTGAAAAAACAATGGTGGACAGTTACTTATTATGAATCAACTAATTTGTCACAAAAGATCAAGTTGAATTGGTCTCAGAAAATTAGGGTCTGAGTTTATGTTCTATCTACCCTATGTTGAAATTTAAATCTTATATTTTGTATAAAGAATTATAAAACATGGAGATAAATATGTTTCTACTTCCTATATTTCTTGAATTACTAAGCATTCACATACATGTACCAAAAAAAAAAACAAAAACAAAAAACAAAAAACAAAATACAAAATACAAAAAAAAAGCAAGACAAGAAACTGAGTTTTTGTTTAAGGTTAACAAGATAGATGGAATGGCATCTTATTCAATGATAATTTGTGAAATCTTCTATTGCTAATGAAGTCAAATGTCAGCTGGTTGCTTTCTAAAACTCCAATTTTGGAAGTAGGCCTTACGCCCAATACTGACAAGGCAAGAGATGTGAGCACTTGAACTTAGCCTCAAGAAAAAAGAAAGAAAATCTCCCAAACTGGTAGAGCACTCTAATGAGCTGTAGAACTCCATGCTAACTCCAGATATTATCAGAATTAGAAACTAGGTATCTCTTACTTCCATTAAGGAAAGAAAATGAAAACTGACTGCAACTAAATATGCTTGACTTCTGAAACTTCTCTACAAGATATCTGTTCACATTAGTGTTTTCCAAATGGATTATAATATGCACATTTTGTTTACATTTTTACTGCACTGTAAATTGTCAGAATCAATGAAATATGTTACCCAACTAAAAGAGTTTATTAGAACTTAAACCAGCTCACTGTTCTTTAGTTATTCTATTTTATGTGGAAACAAACATAAATTGATTACTTAAATTTAAATACAGAGAATTTTTTTTAATTTGATGTAAAGTTGTATGTCTCTGCATATGTGTGTGGATATGTATACTGCATAAATATTACACATTTATTAACACTATGACCTGGGCAAGCAGCAAAAATACCTCTTCTTTATTTTTATCTATAACTATTATAGATGTCCTAACCTTCTAGGTAGAGGAAGAATACTATTACAGTCTCACTTATTAACATTAGGTGGAAAAAATAATATAGTCCCTTTAAGTAATATTTGATCTAAATAAGAATGGTCAATCTTTTACATTTCTCCTCATATCCTGCTTCTTCCAAAGATAGCTTCCATGTATAGCATTTGGGTGGGTCTACATGACTGTGGGTGTTTGGCAAAGAGGTCTTTAAATGTTCCATGGTATTTTCTTGTTCTGTTCATCTCTAAGGTAACATCCCTCATCTATCTGCTCACTCTGTGCAATTCTGGCATTTGGTCGTGTGGTTAGTAATGACATGATTGCGTCTTATTCAGTTTGCTCAGAGTTCAGCCCGTGTTTCTAATTGATCTGCTGTCACTTATGGAGTAGTTGGCATGATGGACACGATTATGTCTGATGGGTGACTCATATGAGTGTAAAGGTCACTGAATATCTCTGTGACCATGTTGAATGATTCAGATTACTTGGAATGACTTCATCCAGGATTCTATAAAGAAAGATTTTTCCCAACCATATATCATTCCACACCTCCAAGATTTTAGTAGTACAAATTCCACTTAACATTTGTCAGTAGTAAGATATTTTGAGTGCCATTCACTCTCAAATCCAGATGAACTGTGTTTTATTTCCTCTATTTCCATTCCTATATTCACTTCTGGTCTCCTTTCATCTTTCATAATAATCTCCCATATTTTTTAAATCTTTTCAACTTTCTAATGTAACATCTTACAGCATAAAATAATAGAGTTACAAGCTACATGATGGTGGAGATTCTACAATTGTAGTTTTTGTACTAATTTTATGATGCTCTGTAATAAATTTACTACCACTTAGATGCTTAACACACAATTACCTATTGTTTCACTAAATTGTACGTCCAGGCTTAGCATGGCTCAGTTCTCTCTCTTCAGAGTATGGCAAGCCTAAAATTAACATCTCACAAATAAGCTGAGTTATTTCCTAGAATGCAGGGTCTACTGCCAACGTCACACTGTTTTGGCAGGATTCAATTCCTTGCAATTTTTTTTATTTTATTTTTTATTTTTTAAAATTTACATCCAAATTAGGTAGCATATAGTGAAACAATGATTTCAGATTCCTTAATGCCCCTTACCCATTTACCCCATCCCTCTCCCACAACCCCTCCAGTAACCCTCAGGTTTCTTTGCATATTTATGAGTCTCTTCTGTTTTGTCCCCCTCCCTGTTTTTATATTATTTCTGTTTCCCTTCCCTTACATTTATCTGTTTTGTCTCTTAAAGTTGTCATATGAGTGAAGTCATATGACTTCCGTGTTTCTCTGACTAATTTCACTTACCCTAATACCCTCCAGTTCCATCCATGTAGTTGCAAATGGCAAGATTTCATTCTTTTTGATGGCTGAGTAATACTCCATTGTGTGTGTGTATATGTATATGTGTATATATATATATGTATATATGTATATATATATATGTATATATATATGCATACATCTTCTTTATCCATTCATCCATCGATGGACATTTGGGCTTTGTTCATACTTTGGCTATTGTTGATTGTGCTGCTATAAACATGGGGGTGCATGTGCCTTTGAAACAGCACACCTGTATCCCTTGTATAAGTATCTACTAGTGCAATTGCTGGGTCATAGGGTAGTTCTATTTTTAGTTTTTTGAGGAACCTCCATGCTGTTTTCCAGAGTGGCTGCACCAGCTTGCATTCCCACCAGCAGTGCAAAGGAGATCCTCTTTCTCCGCATCCTGGACAACATCTGTTGTTGCCTGAGTTGTTAATGTTAGCCATTCTGACAGATGTAAGGTGATATCTCACTGTGGTTTGATTTGTATTTCCCTGATGATGAGTGATGTGGAACATTTTTTCATGTGTCGCTTGGCCATCTGGATGTCTTTATGGATTTTGGATACTAACCCTTTATCTGATATGTCATTTGCAAATATCCTCTCCCATTCTGTTGGTTGCCTTTTAGTTTTGCTGATTGTTTCCTTCACTGTGCAGAAGTTTTTATTTTGATGAGGTCCCAATAGTTCATTTTTGCTTTTGTTTCCCTTGCCTCCGGAGACGTGTTGAGTAAGAAGTTGCTGTGGGCAAGATCAAAGAGGTTTTTGACTGCTTTCTTCTCAAGGATTTTGATGGCTTCCTGTCTTTCATTGTGGTCTTTCATCCATTTTGAGTTTATTTTTGTGTATAGTGTAAGAAAGTGGTCCAGGTTCATTCTTCTGCATGTTGCTGTCCAGTTTTCCCAGCACCACTTGCTGAAGAGACTGTCTTTATTCCATTGGATATTCTTTCCTTCTTTGTCAAAGATTAGTTGGCCATACACTTGT
The DNA here is from genome assembly GCF_016509475.1 of Prionailurus bengalensis. Taxonomy (NCBI): domain Eukaryota; kingdom Metazoa; phylum Chordata; class Mammalia; order Carnivora; family Felidae; genus Prionailurus; species Prionailurus bengalensis. Next base: position 181,893,632 of record NC_057344.1, on the reverse strand, counting down.
GGGTCCATTTCTGGGTTCTTTATTCTGTTCCATTAATCTGAGTGTCTGTTCTTGTGCCAGAACCATACTGTCTTAATGATTATAGCTTTGTAGTATAGCTTGAAGTCTGGGATTGTGATGCCTCCTGCTTTGGTTTTCTTTTTCAAGATTGCTTTGGCTATTTGGGGTCTTTTCCGGTTCCATACAAATTTTAGGATTATTTGTTCTAGCTCTGTGAAGAATGCTGGTGTTACTTTGATAGGGATTGTGTTGAATATGTAGATTGCTTTGGGTAATATCAACATTTTAACAATATTTGTTCTTCCTATCCAGAAGCATGGAATCTTTTGTGTGTGTGTGTGTGTGTGTCTTCTTCAATTTCTTTCATAAGCTTTCTGTAGTTCAATTCCTTGCAACCATCTCAATTTTCCATTAAAAATCAAAGTTAAAAGCGTTTAGGATTATTTCCTCAGTAATGACTGGCTTTCAAATCTATCACCTTGGAGTACAATCTTATTTCAAATGTCACAAGCTATATAGTAATGATATTATTTATTATCTTTGTTTTATTCTTTCTTTAAATTTTAGTTTTTTATGATAAGAACACTTATCATAATAAGAATCTGTTAAATGTACAATACAGTATTGTTAACTACAGGTAAAATGTACAGCAGATCTCTAGAACTTATTCATCCTGCTTCGCTGAAATTTTACATATATTAATAGGCAACTGCCCATTTTCCAAAGTACATTTTGATCTATTTTTTCTCTACTGCATTTGAATTGGTTAACCAATGGGGAACCTGGGGGACTCAGTCGGTTGAGTGTCTGACTTCAGTTCAGGTCATGATTTTGTGGTCTGTTGAGTTTGAGCCCCACTTTGGAGCCGTGAATTGGGCTCTGTGTTGACAGCTCAGAACCTGGAGCCTGCTTCGGCTTCTGTGTCTCTGTCTGTCTCTGCCCTTCCCCCACTTGCCCTCTCTCTCTCTCTTTCTCTCTCTCTTTCTCTCTCAAATAAATAAATGTTAAAAATTTTGATTTGCTTAACCATTTTCTCCTTGAGCCTCTCTCAACTTTTTCTTCCATTAGGCTACTCACTTATTCCTTCCTCAGGGATTCCTTTTGTTCTTTTTGTGGATGCCTTCTTCTTTCCCCTCCTCTTTTGGCTCACCTTTGCTCAAGTATGGGCTGCTTATTTGCCTAATAGTCTAAGAAAATGACAAAGTCAAGGCTGTTAAAGGCTTGCAACAAAAACCAATAAAAAATTGTCAGTAGATAGCTTTCCCATCCCCAGGGTTTAGGTTTTCTTCCATGGAACAATGAAATTGGGAGAAGCAGATGAGGAAATTCAAATTTATGAATATTAACTTTATTATGACTGTGAATATGTCAGAGATAATACAATGAATCAGCACAATCTGAGGATCTTCAAGCTTACAGACTTTTCACAACACCACCTAACTCCCAACCTCATGATCTCATTTAATTAATACTGCAGATTGGACACCAGATGATTCCATAAGGTGATTCTCTCCTAGGAATTGATGTTTTAGTCATTTGTAAGTAGCATATTCTTGGTATAACATCTGCAAAATTAGAAAGAAGTCCCCAAATGAGGCAGCTGAGAATTTTGGCTGTCAATTCATTCTGAATTCTGCTAAAATTATATTGTTGATTTACTTCATTTGTGTTATGGAACAAAAAAACAAAACAAAACAAAACCCTGCAATCTCCTCCTTAACCACGTTTATTCCTTTCCCAAACTATCTTTCACTATGCATTCAATTTATTTTAACACAATATAGATAATATTTCAATACTCACTTTTTATTTATTTTTTATTCCTTGACATTTTAAAAACCATTTCCTTTCTGATCAAAATTACCCCAACTTCTCTCCCAGTCTTTGTGTCTTTCTAATTACTTTTAAAAACTATTCTGTGACAAAGAACATAAACTCTGTGTTTCATCAGAATTCTTGGGGTGCCTGGGTGACGCAGTCGGTTAAGCGTCCGACTTCAGCCAGATCACGATCTCGCGGTCCGTGAGTTCGAGCCCCGCATCAGGCTCTGGGCTGATGGCTTGGAGCCTGCAGCCTGTTTCTGATTCTGTGTCTCCCTCTCTCTCTGCCCCTCCCCCATTCATGCTCTGTCTCTCTCTGTCCCAAAAATAAATAAAAAAAAAAAAGAAAAAAAAAAGAATTCTTTCCTGATTCCTAGTTTTCATCAGTCTCTTAAATATTGGTTTTTCCCATACATTTATTCTTAGCTTAATTTTCTTGACTTTGTATAATCTGTTTTAGGTGTTAGCATACACTCAACATTTTCGATAGATCCAGTACACCAATGACTCAAGTACTGACCTGTTATTTATGCATTCCTCTGTCTTATACATGTATCTTACTGAACATATTATAATGATGGGTGTGAATCAATCAGGTATTCATTTTGTAGGATAAAATGATAAATCTAGTTCCCCATATCAAGAATTAAAATAATTGCATGAAGTAACTGGCAAGACAATGTCAAGTTCTATTTGACGTCCATGTTAAGTTCTTATTCTAAATTAAACTAGATGATACCTTTAACGTGGTATTTCCATACCCAGTATTTCAGCTGTATGTAAATTCTAACTCTCATGGGCTCTTGTACCACCTGCTAAATATCATGGGTGATCTGTCACTCTGCACTTGCTTATGTAGAAGCACATTTTGTCAATTTATATGGACAGTTCAGAACTCACTACGTAAGGAATCATCTATTTTCCTTCTTTCAGAAATTATGTTATCTATGCCATGTTTAAGAGAAGCAATAGTGATATTCCACCATCCTGGGGGAGGAGGGTTTAGCAGACTTGACTTCTAACCAAAATCTCTCCGCTAACTGCCTATATGTGCTCATCCATTTTGGCTATAATTTCTTCATCAATATTCAATGATCCTTGTGGTGGTTAGTTTTATTTATTGACTTAGCTGGGCCAGAATGCTCAGATATGAATTCAAAGATTATTCTAGATGACTCTCTAAAGCTGTTTTTTGTTAACATTTAACTTGGTGGACTTTGGGTAAAGCAAGTTGACCTCCATAATGTGAGTGAGCCTTATCCAATCATTTCAAATCCTTAGAAGAACAAATAATGACCAACATGTCCATTGATTAATAACTCTCCCCCTCCCTCCACCTGCCAGCTCCTAGCATGGTTGGATTTATGACGTTGACTATTTTAGATACCTCATATGTAAATGGAATCATGCAATATTTGTCTTTTGGGGACTGGTTTATTTCACTCAGCATATCTGTGTGCGTGTGAGTGTGAGTGTAAATGCAGGTGAATGTTTGCATAGACGTTGCTGAAAATTCAGACTACACTATACACAGCGTTATTTCATTTACAATCGTATTGTGAACACTTTTACCACAACAGTAAATTTTTAATAACTACACAATTATATTCTATTTAATTGCTCTATTAAAATAATACTTTTAATCCTCTAGTTATTGGTAATTTGGGTGCTTAACATTTTGTTATTATATTATGTTGAGATCAGCGTTTCTATTTACATATATACCAGTTATTATTTCTCGTAACAGTTTTAAGAGGAAATACTGGAATTAAGTTATGCGATTAGGAATAGTAGTAATTTACATTTTTGACAGATTTGTAGTTCTCGTTTTTTTTATTTTTTAATGTTTGTTTATTTTTGACAGAGAAAGAGTGTGAGCGGGGGAGAAGCAGAGAGGGAGGGAGACAGAGTTCCAAAGCGGGCTCCTCACTGACAGCATAGAGCCTGATGGGAGTCTCGAAAGCTTAACCAACGGAGCTACCCAGGTGCCCCCACATTTGGAGTTCTTATCTTACCTGTAGCTATTCTTACTCTCACCAGGATATAAGTAGTTCACTTTCTCTGCATCCTGAAAAAGGGCAAATATTATCAACATTGCTATTTAACTCTAAATATTAAAAGTGTCACCCTTGAAAAATCATGTTTCTATTTATAAATCTTTATTATTAAAATTTAAATGTTTGTGTGTGTGCATATATATATATATATATAATTTTATTTGCTATAATTTCTTTCTTGCTTGCTTTTACTTTTTGTGAAAACTCTATTGGAAATCTTCCCATTTCTTCTTACTGGGCCATTACTTGTTTAATTAATTTTTTAAGTTTCACCATATTAATATATTAATCCATTGTCTTTAATAAGTGTATAATCTGTCCCCTTTCTTGTCAGCAGTCTCTTTAATCATGACTTCTTATGCACAAACGTTTACATTTTTCATATGATAGTAATTTTTTTGTGTATCTTTTAAAATTTCTCTAACAGTGCTATCCTTAGAGAGTCAGATAAGTGTTTACATTTTATTACATTCCTTTAGATTTACATGGAACTTCATCAAAATCACATTTTGTCATTATGGTCTGAAGAAAAATCTTTGCCTTATTTTTTTCCAACCATCTTACCAGGAATTTTACTGAGTAAATCTCTCTTCTTTAATGATTTTTCCTCAGGGTACGTTATTAATGTATTTGTGCAAATACATCTTCATTGTTGCTCTAGGTGCAGTGAGTTACATTAGTACAATTTAGTGGTATTTTCATTTCCTTATTTCTTTATTAAGTGGCATTAAGTTACCCATCTTACAGTCTTGCTAAGAATAATACTTGTGAGCACTGGAGACAAAAAGTGTGACCAAGGCATTGCTCATGAGGGCTTTGGTTTGTCTGCTGTACCCTTTATGCAGATCGGAAGTAAGGGATCAATTGAAAATTATGTTTTGGTTATAAAACTACATATACATATATGTTCCAGAAATTGTCTTTTTTATTATTTCAGAAATACAGCCTACAACTGTGTTTTCTTTACTGCTCTCATGTACAGAATTGCAAAAAAAAAAAAAAAAAGTAAGGAAATCTTTGAAATATACATATACATATATGTATATGTTCCATATATACATATACATATATGTTCCAGAAATTGTCTTTTTTATTATTTCAGAAATACAGCCTACAACTGTGTTTTCTTTACTGCTCTCATGTACAGAATTGCAAAAAAAAAAAAAAAGTAAGGAAATCTTTGAAAATGACTAAGGACTTGTCTTGGTGATTGTTTGAAAATACATACAGAAAACACTTTCTTGATAACCATTAACACAGAAGAAAAACCATTTGCAAGTATTTACTTTCCATCAAATTTTAAAACCTCCCCATCAAAGCGTTTTAAAAAAGTATTTATTTTTTATTTATTTTTTTTTAATTTTTTTTCAACGTTTATTTATTTTTGGGACAGAGAGAGACAGAGCATGAAAGGGGGAAGGGCAGAGAAAGAGGGAGACACAGAAACGGAAACAGGCTCCAGGCTCTGAGCCATCAGCCCAGAGCCCGACGCGGGGCTCGAACTCACGGACCACGAGATTGTGACCTGGCTGAAGTCGGACGCTTAACCAACTACGCCACCCAGGCGCCCCTAAAAAAGTATTTAAATTCAACATTATTGGTAGTTAAAACTAATGATAGCTACAGATTACTAGTCTTCTGTTTATTTATTAGCTACTTACTTCACAGCAACTGTATGAAATTATTATAATTTTATGCCATAGGAAACTCTTTTTCAGAGTTGAAGTAACTTGTCAAGGGCACAGGGATACAGCCAAATCAGTTATTTTCAAAACCAAAGCTTTCAGAGTCGCAGCTGATGACCTTAATCACCCTTTTAAACTGAGTCATTTATATTAAAACACATTAGTGATAAAGAATAGCCAACCAGGACAGTCTAAATTCATTTTAGTTAGTACTCTTTAAAAAGTTTTAAAATGTTACCTACAAATTGATCCCTTGAAAGTTTTATTTTTTTTTTATTTTGAATCATTAGAAAGATTTTTAGGGTTTCATACTCCTGTAAGAAAATGGCACATGGGTAAGTTGAAATCTCTCTCCCTTCTTCTATCGCTCTTTGTCTCCCACCACGTGTGCGTGTGTGCGTGCGCACACACACACACGAAGGAGGTAAATGACACCCATTGGTGGTATGACTGCATGCCTTGAACACAAAGCATATGATTTATTAGAGCAAAGTGCATGCTATAAATAATTACTCTGAAATAACAGTCAGGAGCCAACACTGTCTAGGGCAGAATGGGACATGTGGCCATTTAACCCATAGTTCCCAACTACAACTTAAAAAGGAGAAAGACGGGCACCTGGGTGGCTCAGCCAGTTAAGTGTCTGACCCTTGATTTTGGCTCAGGTCCTGATCTCATGGTTTATGGGTTTGAGCCTTGCATGGGGCTTAGAGCTGGTAGTGTGCTGCCTGCTTAGGATTCTCTCTCTCTCTCTCTCTCTCTCTCTCTCTCCCCCTACCCTTGCCACCGCCTTCATGTGCTCTGTCTCAAAAATAAATAAATAAACTTAAAAAGAAAAAGGAGAAAGAATTCTACAACTTTCACTTTACATGTAAATAATGACATAAATATGTCAGATCAGATATGCACTTCTGGCCTGGCTGGGCTTTGGGATATTAGTCAAAGTGTGATAGGGCATTAGATGCCTCTGAGTAGGTGAGGTAATGACACAATCTGATTTACTTTTTAAATGATCTCTCTGGCTCATGCATGGAGAAAAATAAAAATGTATTGAGGAATGTGTTCCTTTTATTTTTAATGCATGCATCTTGAAGAAAAATAGGTGTGAAGGCCACTGATCCAAAAAATAAATGTTTCAATTTTCTATACCTCCTTTTATGAGAAACAAAACAAGCTAAGAGTTTTTAATGATGTCATAGAACTAATATAAAAATAATATCAAATAGAAATACCATGGGCTTTAGGGTAAGACCGAACTAGAAATTAATTCCCACTTGGCCTAATTGTGTGATCTCAGGTAAGTTATGTGAGTTATTGGAGCTTCTAGTTCTTTGTCGGTGAAATTGCAATAATAATTATCCTGATTGTTCCTGCATGGATTGGAGCTACGCTTATTGCATCTAGTCCAGATCAGGAAATCACTAAATGATATTTCTCAGTATTATTTATGGCCAGATACGTTGGATAACCCAAAATGAAACAACAACAACAACAAAAAACCACCATGAACCTAATTTTGTAGACCTCTGTTGAGAATATCCAGATCTCCTGCTTAATCTAGGGATGCCAGAGGACAAACAGAACTGAGAATGCACACTGCCAGAGAGGAGAGAAATAGGGCAAGGATAAAATAACAAAGATGACAATGATATGGTCATCAATAGATACATCTTCCCACCTGTCACTTCCTCTATTTGAAAAAAAAATCTGTCATTTCATTTTCGGGAGGCTACCATTCCTACAACAGATGAAAGAATAATTTTATAAAACTATAATTCAAGTCTAAAATTACTCTCAAGTGAAGTAACCATTTATTTGAGGCCAAATAGTTTGGTTTTGCTCCAATTATCCAGTTAATTGCCTTCATTTTGCACTTTACTTTTCATGTCTTGACATCAACTCAGCCTTGTAATCCGGTGTTCTGGTTCTTCTTATGCTCCTTTGTGTACAGTTGGAAGATACAACTTCATTCCTCTGTAACCTTGTTCTTTTCCATGTCATTGATTTTTTCCTGTGGTTCTAATTGAGCTTAAACTTGCTTATGTTCATTTGTTTTCTGTTTGCCACTAGTAACCCTGGTGAGATAGTCTTTTTACTGGAGACTTGTTGTTGAAGAACAAAGTAAAGAACCAAGGCATATAGGGGAGACAGAGAGAGAAAGAGAGAGATTGGGCGTGGGGCTTCAAATCGAGAAGAATGTCCTTTAATCAGTACAAAAGAAAGTGAGCATTTGGCAATAACTTTTTTTTATTTTTTTTCAAATATGAAAAAGAAAAACATGTAGGACTTACAAAAACAAACAATAAGACAAGTCATAGCCAGTAGATAAATTTGAAAAAAACAATTCTGTAGCATGTTTCATAATCAAATATCGTAGTTCTCTAAGCAAGGACCACAATAATCAGATAATTACCAAAATTTCACAGACAATTGCTATGTGGAAACCATGCCTAATGATATTGATAAAGCTTTTTCTATTCTCATGTGTGTGTAAGGGGGTGAGTGTGGGTGTGTGTCATCCTTAGAGAAACACCTCTAAGAATATATCTCTTTTAATGACTTGACATGGTTAAATGAATATTTGATCATATGATTCATTCTAGGTGCAACATGATCCAAATGAACATTTGTAACAAGTGTTCAGATGAGCATTTCCTGAAGCAAGTTCTGTGGAATTATTTTTCCACAAATGACTTGATAAAAATGTTTTTTGTGATCAATCGCATTTGAAACCGTCCAGGTATTTGTTTTGAGCTTCTTCACAGGCCCTATATGGACATTAGCAGAGACTACAAGAGTGAATTCTTCTGCTATAATATATATAATATATACTGTATATTATAATGTGGTATAATGCAAGCAAGAGTCATTTTTCGTAAGTAGTATCATGATACATCAGATACATTATGACTTGTTACAGGAGCGGGTTTAGGGAATATGTGTTTTATTCCAAACATTTTGCCAGGTCTGTACATCTTGCCAGTCCTAAAACCCCAGCCCCCAAAGAGATCACAATCTGGTTGAGAAAACTATGGTTTACCAGAATTATTAAATAATGTCACAGGATAACTCTAAAGGGAAGATTAAGGAGGAAGTGAGTAGGTGGAGAGGAGGGGTTTCAGGATAATTCACTTAATAGATGAAATAATTGAGGGGCGCTTGGGTGGCTCAGTTGGTTGGGCATCCAACTTTGGCTCAGGTCATGATCTCACGGTTTGTGAGTTCGAGCCCCACGTCGGGGTCTGTGCTGACAGCTGGAAGCCTGGAGCCTGCTTCGGATTCTGTGTCTCCCTCTCTCTCTGCCCCTCCCTTACTCATGCTCTGTCTCTCAATAATGAATAAGAGTTAAAAAAATTAAAAATAATAAAAAGTAGATTAAATAATTGTGTTAGTATAAAAAATAGATTATTATGAAGTGTATCTAGCTGTACTGAAATGCGACCTACATTATCTTCCAAAAACATAAACTGGCAGATTTTCAACATTTCTAAAATGAACTAAACCACAGTGGAGTCATTCTGTTCATTTTGACCATCATAATAAGAGATGCCGATCTCTGCATGAATCTGCAGTCCTTAGGCACTGACGAGCGGGGTGGCTGACGGACCCCAATCAATCGTGCTGTGATCCACTGGAGTTTTACTTTCCAGTCTAGAGAAAGGGCACAGTTGATCTCATTACAGTGGCTTGCCAGAGAAAGAAGCTGAATTGTGAAATAAACTCATGATGACTCCAGTCCTCTCCCCATGGAGAGATTTGCATCACAAAAACGGCCTCATCATTGGTCTTGTCATTATTCATATTGGTGGTGTCAGCAGAGAAAACAAGAGCTGAATGCCTCCTGAACAATAAACTTCTGATTTACCTTCATTTCAGTAGGAATTTGTGCTACGTCCTAAATTGGGGGGGGGGGGGAGAAATCGGGAATAAATTTTAATAAAAATCATTTATATTGGAAGTTACATTGAACTTTAAACTTTTCAGCAGAGCTTATATGATTTTGTACGGATGTGTTTCACACCCATATACGGGCACACACCTTCTTTATTTATCAACTATCTGCAAGTAAAATCTTAACAAGTACTATCCTTTTCTTCCTTTTTACTATTCCTAACTCTATATTTCATACAAAAAATACATTAAAATAGTTAATCATTATTTTTGAAAAGAGTTATCCTCTTTATATTTCAAATGCTTTAGGGCACAGGACACCTGATTGAGCAACTGTGTCTCTTATAGATAGCCAAATAAACAGACTTGTACAGCTACTGAAACTAACTTTTGGAAAACATAATTATTTCCGTAATGCCTTTGGCCCTTCTGTGGTATATTTAAGATTATTCTTTTTTTTTTTTTAAGTTTATTTTTTTTTTGAGAGAGAGAGAGAGAGAGACGGACACGCATAGGGAGAGCAGGGAAAGGGCAGAGAGAGGGAGACACAGAATCTGAAGCAGGCTTCAGGCTCTGAGCTGTCAGCACAGAGCCTGACAGGGGACTCAAACCCAGGCACTGTGAGCTCAGGACCTGAGACAAAGCCAGATACTCAACTGACTGAACCACCCAGGTGTCCCCCGCCCTCCTGTGGTATACATGCAATAAAGGAAGCTTTTGTAAAAATGTTTATGCTAGAATCCACTTCTATCCCTGACTATTTTTTTTTTCTGGAGTTTTACATTCAGGGGTTGCATGCATGTAGAGTCCCACTCTAAATATGAAAGAAGAGATGATCAATTATGGAAAAGAACAGTGTCCGATGAGATAAAGGGTCACAGCAATTTACTAGTCATTACCTTGAAAATGAATATGTGAGTACATGACAAGTGACTTCCAAAAGTTGCACTTTCCTAAATGTCAAGAAATTTTCTCTCTTAAGAATCATTTGCCAGTTGGTCTTTGCTATCTTATTTTTATTAAATTACATGTTTTATTTGACAACGCTTGTTTATCAGAGCAGGTTGAATGTTCCTCTAAAACCCTTTGCTCTCTGATGATATTTTTATTCATGTGAACTTTTTATTGCCTTTTTTTCAGTGCATTCGTTTCTTTTGTAGAAAGCATTAAAACAAGGACTTGTTCATTTCCGTGCACTTATAAAACAAGCAAGTGTCCTTACATAATTAGGTATTGCAGAACTAGACAAGAGGGACAGGCAAGCCACTGTAGGTGTGTTTCTACTTCATTCCTGTGCAAGGATAACAGAACTTTCAAGAGAATGAAACAGCACCGGATGTCCCAGACTGAGAGGGAGCTTCGGACCTACATAAGAGAGAATAAATAGGCACCTACCTGTAAAAAGGGCCTTGAAACTTAACAGAGAGAGCAAGATGTACAAAATATTTCCCCTTCTGCAACAATGGGGTGTTCCACCCAATTCCACCCAATTCAATTTTCTTTTGTCATTGAGTGATTAGATATATCTATCAACATGCAGATAGTGACTGTACTGACAAGTACCGATTTTCAGAAGTTCATATAATAAACAGTTAACACATAAGAGACTTTATTGAGTTGGTCATTAAAACTTTTCCAGAATCAAAGCTAGATGAAAGTCAGGTTCCTAGAAGAGAGAGCATTGTGGAGTATGAAGCTTCTTTAGAGAAGCTTCTTTAAAGAAGCATGACAGAAGAATACTTAAATTGGTTTGAGATTAAGGAGCAGTGGAGAGGGGTTTGGAAAGAAAGAAACTCAGTTTCTTTTCGTGGAAACTACCTATTTTTCTCCTTTACATTAATTCACGCATTAATGGGGATAATTCTTCTTGCCTCCCATAAGCTAGGGTACCATTAGGTGCATCACAAAGATGATAAATAAACAATCTCTCACCAGAAACTGGCACAGGAATTTTGTGGAGAATATTAAAGCCCTTAATATTTCAGGGTTTTGAATGGCATGCTATATGGGTTTCTAGAAGGAAACACCAAGTATAGATAGCAGTATGTGAAAACAATACGTGATAGCAATCCATAATTTAGAGCCAGATATATATATCAGTTTAGACACTGGATTGACTCGATGGGCAGAGAAAATATTAGCAACTTATTTAATGTGTCTTTAGTATCTTTCTTTATGAAACGGGGAAAATTTCCTCAAGCTTGTTGTACTGCGGGGGGTAGGGGGAATTAAATGAAATCATGCACGCAAAGTTTCTGGTACAGGGTAGATTTTCAATAAATATTATTTTATTTTCTCCTTTCACAAGACTTGCTGTTAGTCCCCAAAATGGTTCAAAGTCTCTTTACTGGCATGAATCTTCCACATTGCCTTTGGTGTAGGTGTTTCCTGTTAGAATCTATTCCTGCGTTTGTTTTATGAATTTAAATCATTCTGTAACAGATATATTTAGCAATAAAGCAAACATTTATTTAGCACTTACTAAGGGCCATGCGCTGTCCTAAGAGCAATTAATTTATTTCATGTTCAAAAGTCCCATGACAAAAGAGAGATTGTTGACCCAATGTCACAAATGAAGAAACAGATACACAGGTGCAGTAAAGTTATATAAATCACTGAGACTCATTCACCTAGAATTCTACTCATGTCAAATACCCAGAGCCCACCCTCTTAATCACTAATGCATGTTTCCTTTCACCTTCCCTAGTTTTCTAGCTACTGTAACCATTTATATGGCACCACATTACTAAAACACAGTTATCCCCACAAAAATATTTGCCAGACTGAAAGGAATGACAATTCCATAAATGTTATTGATTATGACTGTGCATTGAACAAAGTTGTTGAAAGACTCTGGACATTATTTTCCAAATAATATGATATCCCTCTATAGGCCTTCATCTCTGTAGCTTTTTTGGGTTGTTATTTACCTTAACTTACAGAGTATTTATTTAGCAAAATAGTTCATGCAGTTAAATAGCATTAGTTTACTATGTCAAAATAGGATTTATCGTCCAATTGCCATTTTTTAAAACTCACCTCATTTTATTAGTTTTGTTTTCCCTAATATGATATACTGAAGGATAAGGTAAGAAACATAATTCGATTTGTATGGGAAACAATAAGTGTTGGACGTAACATTTGTTCATATCAGAAGTACTCAGTATGAAAGCACAAGTGTAAATATGAAATGTGTAAATATGGCTTTTTACTTTTCTCATGGTCCTATATAAATAAACATGATATGACTTGGCATCTTTCACTTGAATGATGTTTTGTTGTAATGCTTTCCAGCTTTGCAGTATTAAGAAACACTCACGTTGTCAAATTTTACAGATTGTCCTTTAAAATCCATATGGAAGTAACTGACTCATGTAGTCATATCAGCACTGATTCCAAATGCAGTAAGTATTAAATACCTACAGTGTGGAAATGAAAATTTTATTTTTTCATAAAGCATATTGTCTCCTTTATATAAGGGCTAAAACTTTATGAAGAACCATGAGAAATATAAACCCTTCTCTATTGAAACCTGTGTGTGTTTACCTGTTTGTGACTCCTAGTACATAGGAATCAATTAAAGCTGCAAATGATTGAGTCAGAATTTTAGAAACCTCCATCAACTGGGGATGGTCTATGCCCTCATACGTTCTATTACTATTCATATACTTAAGTTAAATGTATGTATCTCTGAAATGTAGTCATATCATCTAATCATTTTTAAATTTTTATTTAAATTCCAATTAGTTCACATACAGTGTAATATTTGTTTCAGGTGTACAATATAGTGATTCAGCATTTCTATGCAACACCCGGTGCTCATCATAAGTGCACTCCTAATCCCTAACACCTGTCTAACCCATCCTTCCACCCACTTCTCCCCGCCGTAACTATCAGTCTGTTCTCTGTGGCTAAGATACTGTTTCTTCATTTGTGTCTCTGTATGCTATATTTTCCCCTTTGCTTGTTTTATTTCTTAAATTCCACATATGAGGGAAATCATATGGTATTTGTCTTTCTCTGACTGACTTCGCTTAGCATAATACTCTTTAGCTCTATTCATGTCGTTGCAAATGGCAAGATTCCATTCTTTTTTATGGGTAATATGCCGTTGTGATCTTATGATATGTGTTCAACTTCTACAAATTAAAAGGTAGACAAAATGTGCATGTGCCCGAACTTCCCCCACTGTGATAATGCTACCCAGCTCTGGTTACCTTAGGAAGTTGATTGAGATTGCTACTATATTTCTGATATTTGCTTTGCTCTTCTCACTTCCCAGTTGGAAACCATTACTTTCCATGAGACTTTCAAAGGGACAAAACACAATTGAACAAAGTTTTAAAAGTAACCATTGAGTCCAACATATGGCCTCATAACTGTATTTTAGTACGTTTTCCAAGTCTATTCAAACTTTTTCTTTTTCTCTTTCTTTCTTTCTTTCTTTGTTCCCTGCTCCCTCTGGAATGTGTAGGTTTTACTAGGCACTTAATATATAAATTTGAAATACTGAGTTATTGGGGTAAATTAGTCAAATACATTCTAGCATTCATTTCTTGATTCTCGACATACTAGTTTGACTAACTATGTCCTCTCAATCACTTATCCCAACAAGAATTCCCACTCTTATTACCAACCTGTTTTCTTATAGCAAACAGCGATGGCCATATCTTTTTGCAGCTTCAATCACTGCAGTCTTCCCTTAACTCACCATCAGCATTTTAGGTTCACAATAGCATTGAACAGAAGGTACAGGGATTTCCTAAATTCCATACCTCTACACATCCAGAGCCTTCCCCAAGTCAACATTGCCTACAAGAGTGGTACATGTATTACAACTGAGGAACAGTTTAATTAGAGTTAGCTTTTAGTGTTTTAAATTCTGTGTTTGGGACAAATGTACAATGACATGTGTCCATCATTATGGTATCATACAGAGTAGTTTCACTGCTCTAAAAATCCTCTGTGCTTTGCTTATTCTTTCCCCAACCATCCCAATCCTTAGCAGCCACAGATCTTCCGACTATTTCCATGATTTTGCCTTTTCAAGAATATCATATGGTTGGAATCATACAGAATGTAGCCTTTTCAAATTGGCTTCTTTCACTTAGTAATATGCAATTAAGGTCCCTCCGTGTCTTTTCAAGACTTGACAACTCTTTTCTTTGTGGTGATGAATAACATCCCATTGTCTGGATGGACCACAGTTTATTTATCCATTCATCCACTGAAGGACATCTTGATTGCTTCCAAGTTTGGGTAATTATGAATAAAGGTGCTATAAACAACTGCGTGCGGGTTTTGCGGAAGACATAAGTATTCAGCTCCTTTGTGTACATACCAAAGAGGGCGACCATTCCCTCATCTGATAAGAGTGTGTTTAATTTTGTAAGAAACTGCCCAACTATCTATTATAGTGGCTGTGCCATGTTGCATTCCATCAGCAATGAATGAGACTTCCTGTGGTTCTACATCATTACCAGTATTTGCTGCTGCCGATGTTCTGGATTCAAGTCATTCTAATTTGTGCAGTGGTGTCTCATTATTGTTTTAATTTGTATTTCACTGAAAGCATAATGTGGAGCATCTTTTCATATGCTCATTTGCCCTCTATTTATCTCCTTTGGTGAGATGCCTCTTAAGGTCTTTGCCCCGTTTTTTAACTGAGCTCTTTGTTATTGAGTTTTATGAGGTTCTTTTTGTATGTCTTAGGCAATAGTCCTTTATCAGATACAAATATCCCCGTGTCTTTCTTGTCTTTTTCTTTTTTCTTGCCAGTGTCCTTCACAGAGAAGACATTTGTAATTTAAATAAAGTCCAGGTTAATAATTTTTTTTTAAATTTTTTTTAACATTTATTTATTTTTGAGACAGAGAGAGACAGAGCATGAACGGGGGAGGGTCAGAGAGAGAGGGAGACACAGAATCTGAAACAGGCTCCAGGCTCTGAGCTGTCAGCACAGAGCCCGACGCGGGGCTCGAACTCACATACTGCGAGATCGTGACCTGAGCCGAAGTCGGACACTTAACCGACTGAGCCACCCAGGCGCCCCTAGTCCAGGTTAATAATTTGTTCTTAACGCTGGATCATATTTAAGAAATCATCACCAAGTCAATAAGACCTAGATTTTCTTCAGTTATTTGCCAGGAGTGGTATAGTTTTGCACTTCTCACTTGGGTTTTGATTAATTTGGGGAGGAAGTGTGTAGGGTTTATGTCTGGATTTCTTTTTTGGCATGTAGATATCAAGTTGTTTCAGCACTCCTTGTTGAAAGGACTCTCTTTTCGCCATGCTGTTGTCTTTGCTCCTCTGTCAAATATCAGTTGACTATATTTATAAAATGTTATCTTCAACTCCATTTTTGGGGGAGCAAAAATGACCAATCAGTTGGAATCTGCTTAATATAAATCACAACATCCTATCACATATTGTATAGCAAAAACACAAACTGTAGTGCTAACATTACTAATTGTATTAATTCATGTATTTCTTAATAGAATTTTCAGCTGCTATCCTTCCTGTCATTCCTGCCTTTGATGATATTTTTTTTCATATCAGAGATTACCTAATTTAAGTGAAACATAAAATTCTTTACACACAGAGATATTACTTAATAAATGTACTATAATTGTGATTAGATAAATTAGCTTTTATGGAGGCAGTATAGGTTGTCTTACCTTAGGAAAATCAGATCATAAAAAACAGATGATGATAGTTATTATTCATGTCCCAAAAGAGTTTTTTCCTTATTAAAAAAATTAGCACGTTTTTCCTATAAAAAATCCGTTTGTTTTTCACAAATTTTGAGGGATTTTTTTATAGAAACATGGAAACCTATGTGTAACTTTCACCTAAGATGTGTTTATTATTTTTTAAGTCACATTCAAGAAACAAAACTAAGCTTGAGTTTCCCATAAGCAACAGAATGTTGGTGAAAACAGTTTTCCAAACTTTAAGTTTAGGTACATCAGTTATTGTAAAGTTCGCTTAGTAAGTAGCACCAAGCACTTTATAAAATGAATTGGACCATGATAGCCATGAGAAGTCTTATTGTATGAAGTTTCAAGATCTTTAGGTAGAGATGGAAAATATTTGTTCTATCTGCTATGCAATATTTCAACAGCACTCCATTTTGGTGTAAGTGCCTCACTGGGTGGGATTTGTTGGCAGAATCAAAGCTTCTGAGGGAGAAATGCCATTACTCTTTCCTTGTATATGTCCAACAACAACACAGTGGGCAGTGAGTTCGTATACATGTAGGCTCTGCATTGGGTGTTCATACCGACGATCCTTGAATCTCATGGAAGTGAGTCAAAGCCACAAGAAAAGTTGAGAAATCATCCATAGTTTTGGCAGCGTGTGTGGTTAGTGGTATCATCTGATAGAACCAAGCAGTAGCACTGTTGACTGTCCAGCATCAATAGTGCCAATAGAGCCATTTCGACCAACTTTTCCCTTGCCTTTGACCGTGATTATATTTTCATCTCTCTAGCAACCCTTGAAGCTTGTTTCTTATTAAGCCTGGTTCTCCTGTCTTTCTATCAGTTTTGCTGGCTGTATATATGCATTAAATAATTCAATATTTTTTCTGCTTATATTAGCTAGGATAGTTACTCTTGCCTGCAAAAACATAAGACTCTTGAGCTTAAATCCCTCTGTTTTCACCATTTTAAATGTTGGACTTCTACACAATACTGTGTTTCAGTACTTATATCCTGAAGACACTTGAAAATTAGATGTTGCTTTTTCTTTCTCCGTTTTCCAATTTAAAGAAATATATATCCAGAAAGTAAAGAATTTTATTCACGGTTACATAAGCGTTTATTTGCAGAACTTGGAGAAAATATTAAGTATCCTGACTCCATGACCATTTTTTTTTCTATTCCGATAGGTTGAAGTGTTTTGTTTCATGTTATATAATGAGTTCTAATTTAACAACATGCATACAGAGGTTTACTTAGTTAACAAATATTTGTAATATTAGCTATTTTGGCAGTCATGGTTTACCAGAACATCTCATATTTAGCCATATAACTTGAGTGAATAAAGAAAAAACAATCTTATATGAATTTAGAAATCCAAGATAGAAATGTCTAATTAAAAATTACTCTTGTAATCTCAAACTATAATGTATAGTATATATAGTATTCAACTAAAATTGTATTTTCATTACATAAATTTGAAAGCTAACATATATTTGAATTTGTAAATATTCATGAACAAAATGCTAATATGACATGACTTACTCATTTTACAGTACTAGTTAATCTAAGAAAATTATTATTTTCCTCATCAATTTCCAAAATTCTTATAGTATTCATAGCCTCAATGATTACAAACATTAGCATTTAGTTATGTACTACTATATATTGTGCTTATTGCTTTCACTGTCAAGTAAATGAGTTATGTGATTCATGAGGCAGAAGATACGTCTTACAGATACCCTTTTCCTTTTAAGTCTCTTGAGTACCTACTTAGTGGTCAGTAAGTATTACAGATTCACTGATTAGTTTCATGGATGGAAAATCACGGAAAGATTTTACTTGTACTATTACTGTATAAAAGAACATTTGATTACCAATCTAAATCAAATTATAAGAACCATGTTTCATTCTCTTGGACCTCATTCTTTCTAATACCCTGACGAGGGGACCACATGATTAAAACATACATGGTTTCCATTTTTTGAAAAATTCATAATCTGGAAGAGACAAAGATGTTACATAATTTCTATTCTCCTCCCAGTAAATTATGTCATAAATGAGTTATGAATGTTGACTTATAACATATTACTTTTTCAATCTTAACTTTTCTGGGGAAAAATATGGCAAGCAAATGAAAAAGCAAGAGCAAATTCACGGAATCGTAAATAGTATTGTGTAATGTGTTATGTTATACAGCATCTCAACACATTTGCTGTTTTGGGTAAGTTCCTCATGGGGTGAGAAGTGATAGGAGACAGAGTCCCCCTTCCTTAAGCTGATCGACCCACTTCCTCCTGCCTCTATGTGCCCCTGTGCACACCAGCATAGTTTCTGTACACAGCCACAGTTTCTGCCAACTGGATGATACTATGGTTATTTTAGAAAAATTCGGGTATATAAATTTATTCTGGGAAGTTGGGGAAGTAAATGGTTGTTAGCAGCTAAAAGAAAAAAAATAAGTTTTTCTTTCTCTTACAAAAGTTCAAATATTGTGGTAAATTAATCAATATTGATAATATAAAATATTGGAAATATAATTAAAATATTTAAGATGCATATCTTAAATGTCCATATGTAATATTTTAACAATCAGCAATATCTATATTTCTTTCCCAATTTCAGTATGCTTTTTAAATGTTTTAAGCAGTGATCCTAGAAGTTTTGTGTTATTCATATTCTTTCCAGAGGCAGTAAAGATGTCTTTTAAGAGCAAGGCTTCTAGAATTAGAATCATATTTTGGCAGATTCAAATCCAAGATCTATCACTTTACAATATGAAACTTTGAGCAAGTGTTAATTTTATGACTCATATTCTTCCTTTTCAAATAAAGATGATAGTAATAATACCTACCTCATAGGCTTGCTGTAAGAATTAAGTCATTTAATAGAGTTAAAATGCTTAAAACAGTGTCTAAGGCATGGTAACTTCCAAGTATTATTATTTTTATTCTTGGTATTGGTATTATTTTGTTGAGATTTATTCTTCTAGTATTATGTGATAGAATTAAATCTTACAACAATCTCTCTGCTTGTAATAAGGAGAAACACTTAGCATGTCTGACTCCTTACTGCTTCTCCATGTTGCTGTGACCAATATCTTAGAAACTTTTGCTTAGCCCCTGGACATAGGCATGTTACAGTTAAGATTTGCAAAAACTGCTTTTCATATGAAATCTCCCCCCCCCCCCCAGGGAGATTAAGGAACTATATGCAGGAATGAATATGCTATGTTTAAGATTTACAGGAACACAAGATCAGATTCCTGTATGCAAAGATCAACTGATAAGTTACATAGCCTTCCTTGGTTATCTACACATGTCAGTTACCCTTTGATTGCAACCTGCTCTCACTACCCCCTTTTGAGAGCATTAAAGAAGCTCAAACTTCATGCTGAGGGAGATGGTTCTTTGGGACAATAGACCACCATCTTTTTGGTTCACTGGCTTTTGGAAAAAAGTCACTTCCCTTATGCCAACATCTTGCCTCCTGACTTAATGGTCTGTTATTAGGCAAGCAGAACAAGCTTGGATTTGGTTATATGCTTCCTGCCCAGTGTATTTAATCCATTCTAGTATATTATATTTACCAAAATCTCTTCATAATTCAGTGAGTCAATCTGGTTGAGGATAAAATAGTAAACAAAAAAAATTGATGCTTAAAATGATTTCCTATTAAAAAAAGTACCTATTGGCAATCAAAAAGAATGAAATCTTGTCATTTGCAACTACATGGATGAAACTAGAGGGTATTATGCTAAGCAAAATTAGTCAGAGAAAGGCAAATATCATATGATTTCACTTATATGAAGACTTTAAGTTACAAAACAGATGAATATAAGGGAAGGAAGCAAAAAAAAATAGAAACAGGGAGGGGGACAAAACATAAGAGACTCTTAAATATGGAGAACAAACAGAGGGTTAATGGAGGGGTTGTGGAGGGAGGATGGGCTAAATGGGTAAGGGGCATTAAGGAATCTACTCCTGAAATCATTGTTGCAGGATATGCTAACTAACTTGAATGTACATTTAAAAAAAATTAATTAAATTAAAAAAGCCTATCAAGCATAAGCCAATTTCTTATTAATCTGAATTCCGCTGGCTTTTATATACGAATTTCAAATGTATCTCCTATCCTTCTCTTTTTCTGTAATTCAGTTGAATCAATTACTCTTCTCATATGCTGGGCTGTTAATTTAATTCATATATGCCCCAAATTTAAGCTATTCCTAGTTAAAGAAAATAGAGGCCTATATTTTATATTAACAAGTGTTTTTTTAATTATAGTATCTATTAAAAATGTTTATCCCCAAACAGTTATTCAACAACATACCTCACAAATGCTCTGTGCTAACATGCTCAAGGGCCTACTGGCTTTGATTCTGATGAATTTATAATCCCTTGTAGAAAATGAATGACCCATTTATTCTGTTTGTGAATGAGCAAACTGTAGCAACATGAATATTGACATTTATACTGGGCATTGAGGAATAAGAATTGTATTTGTATGTATAAATTGGATCTATTGGAGTTAATTTAAGTCGACGTTGTCAAATAATGGGCAATAAAATAAACACTGGAAAACAAAATCAATAGAAAACCAAGATCATAGGAAAACTAAGACAAAATGTTGTAATATTGGTGATCAAAACACAGGTGATAAGATCTTTTGTTTTCCCTGGGCTTGTCTGGTATAGTAGCTAAAGCAAAGTGGGAAATAGAATCAGTCTTAAGAAATATAAAACCAATATCACAGGAAAAGCATAAGTATACCATAAGTATAAGTCATCAAAATGAAAACATTGTGTATAGAGTAGATGATCATTTCATTCTCTTCACACATGGAATAAAATAATATTGTAATGGGAATAGTTCTCAGATATAAACCAATGACTCAATACTGAAGTACACTATAGTGAAAGCATATCTATAAATATCAACAAATGACGTCAAAAGGGAAATTTTTTTCCAGGTCTTATGTAACCAAAGACTGAAATTGAGATCACCTCTCATGAAATATATATGAGAACATTAAGGGCTATAAAGTTCAAAGAGAAAAACAAAGTGCAGTGACAGAGTGTGTGTGTGTGTGTGTGTGTGTGTGTGTCTGTGATTGCAGATCCAGTGACCTGGGAAATATCACCAAAAAGGTGTAGTAGAAGGAGACCTGAGGAGATATGGGTGAGAAAAGCACTTTTTGCGATAAGAGCAGACACAGGTGTGTCCAAAGAAAAGTAAGACATCTCGTTGACTGGAAAAAAAAAAAAGAGTGAGTGCTTCTGTGAATGAGACAAGGTTTCATCAGAGAGTCTTATGCAGTGATATAATTAGGCTTTGATTTCAACAGGATTATTCTGGATGCTGTGGTGAGAATGGACCAAAATTGCCCAGCAAGGACAGATACAGCTAGGCCACTTAAGAGTAGAAGACAGGGGTGCCTGGCTGGCTGAGTTGGTTAAGCATCTGACTCTTGGTTTTGGCTCAGGTTATGATGTCACAGTTTGTGAGTTTGGGCCCCACGTCAGGCTCTATGCTTACAGACTGAAGCCTGCTTGGGATTCTCTCTCTCCCTCACTCTCTGTCCCTCCCCTGTTCATGCTTTACTCTCTCTTAAAAATAAATAAACAAACAAACATTAAAAAATTTGGATGTCTTTTCATATTGTTGACCATTTATATATCTTTGGACAAATGCCTACTCAGTTCCTCTGCTCACTTTTATACCACATTGGATTCTTGTTACTGAATTGTATGATTTCTTTATAGATTTTTGGATATTAATCCTCTATCAGATATACGTTTTGAAAATACTCTCTCCCATTCTATAGATTGCTTTTTCATCTTGTGAATTGTTTCTTTTGATGTGCGAAAATTTTTTAGTCTTAGGTAAAACAACTTGTCTTTTTTTTTTCTTTTGTTTTCCTTGCGGCTGATGTCATATCCAAAAATCCAAAAAATCATTGCCAAGGTCAATGCCAAGGAGCTTTCCCCATATGTTTTACCCTAGAAGATTTATGCTGTCAGGTCTAGGTTTAATTATTTAATTCATTAATGTTTGATAGTGGTGTAAGATAGAAGTCCAATTTCTTTTTTTTTTTTTTGCATATAGTTATCCAGTTTTCCCAGTACCATTTATTGGAGAGACAATCTTTTCCCCATCGAGTTTTCTGAGGTTGGAAAAAAAAGGAAGTTTTACTACAAGATTTCTAAATGTTCTGTCCTAGAAGATAAAACAGGTGGCAACTACTTATTATGTAAGTCAAAAAAAGGGAGGAAAGAATAACAAATGTAATTGCATTCAGACGATTTGGTGGCTAGAGAGGTATAAGAATAATCAGTGATTTCAAATATCTCTATCACTGAGAGAAAAAATGTGGACTATGCCCACCCATTACATGTATGTCTATTTATAATTATATCTTAAAAGAGCTGTCGATCCATACATCAGAAATTAGAAAATAAAATTAAAATGTTTAATTAAAATAAATAGAAATAATGTATTTATTTTATTTCAAAACATAACAACCTAACAAGCAACAAATTATACCTTCTAATTCTTCATTCCTCGCCTTACGAAGTCTGGGTTGGCTTGGCACATTTAGCTTTCCTTCAAACTTCTCAATATAAGGCTGCACTCTTTTTTTACCCGACTTTTTATATAATTGCCACATCAAGACCTTAAATTCCCTTCCTCTGAAAAATCTACTACATCTCAGGGAGTTAAAAGATACAATTATGTTTTTATTTCTTGCCCACATCCCACCAACTGACTTTTTTCAGTGAAAATTCTGCTACCTGGGATTTCAGTTCAGCTTAACCCCAGCAATACATAGGAGACATGATGGCACCACATTCAATGATCTAACTGCAAAATAAGTGTATTTTTTTAATATTTACTTAAAAATTGAAAAATAATCAGAATGCAAAAATGTAAAACAAAACCCCACAATACACAATGCTTTGTAACACAACCCAATTATTTTGTCATGCTTATGTTTTCCTTATCTGGTATTGCTAAAAAGTTTATTAATAATCATACAATATTAAATGTCTCCTGCAATTCACCCTGAATCACTCATTATAAAACTGCATGTGTGAGCTTGATTATAAAATATAATCAAAATACACAGGGGTACCTGAATGGCTCAGTCAATAGAGCATGTGACTCTTAATCGTGGCGTTGTGAGTTGGGATGTAGAGGTTGCTTAAAAATAAAATCATTTGAAAAAATATGTAGATTCTGACTTAGTAGTTATCTCTTTATGAGTTACATTTACTACCCCTTTATTCTCATATGTACATGTATGATATGGTTTTTAATATATATGTATCAATGATCTGTGTTTTTAATCAGCCACCTCAAAATTTCTCATTGTGTCTCTTTTACCTACTTGTCTATACAAAAAAGCAGTTACTATTCTTTGTGTACTCTAACCCTTCATAGTGAATTTTGTCCTAAATCCCATTTATCCAAATATATCTTAAGTGTTTGACCACCAAAATATTTTATTATGCCCTTTTATCATGACAAAGTCACCAATATAATGAAATGTAAAATAAATTTGATAAATGTTAAAAGATAAGAAATATGCAAAAAAGTTAAAATATAGACTACACGTTAATTACATTTCCCAAAATGAGCACACATTATGTAATTAAAAAGAAAACTGAGATTATTTCATCAGGAAGGCTTGTAATTGTTCCAATTGCTTCCTGGGTAATATCTAAGTGTCTGTATTCTAAACCAAGACCCTCCACGTTTTGTTTTATTTTGCCATGTATAATCTCACTTAAATCACTCCCTCAATGTTTTTCTTTCCTAACCTATGTGTGTATGTATGCATATGAATTATATATATGAACACACATATTTAAGTGTATATTATATAGGTATACAATACTAAACTCAATAAATGCAAATTAAAACTTCAAAACAGTTTATTTTGAATAATTTTAGAAATATCTACCCAAATGAGGCAGTATTTAAAATAAGTATCCTTAGAGAATTTGGCTTTCATTTAAGGACATTTTTACAGAAAGACAATGTAAACTTATCACCTTAAATTTCTGTGTGTACCAGTGAGTAAAGAAAGACGTTCTCGCAACAGCAGTATGTTCATTCATCAGTAGAAGGACTACGTGGTTTTGTATAGGTCTGTCCTAAACTTATGTGATAATGTTTCAGGGCATTTGCCTATTAATTTTATCATAAAGCCAGATTGATTCCAGGAAAGCCTTCTGTAGATATGTAAAGCAACCTTCTGTCTCTCATAAATCATAATTTGTGTCCCGTATGTGCGAACAGAAGGTATAGGTAAACAAACCAATTTGTGGAAGTTGGCTATTTTTCTCTAAATTTCTGGACTCCTCTGAATACCCTTAACTTAGCTGTTATTTTATCTCTACTTCCATCTTGGATACTTTTGTTTCCCAGAGGAACCTCATTGATAGTGGGATCTAAGTGATGTGTCACTGTCGCCACTTCTTACCACCTTCTCTGTTTTTGTTTTATTTGTTTTCTTTGGTTTTAATACCTGATAGAATGAATATATAAATATATAAAACGTGTTGGATACATATATTCAATGTACATGAATATAGATATCTCACTATTGGGCTGATTCAAATTTTCTCCTGCTACTTGTTTTAGTTATTTATTGTTGCCTTCAAAAATTAGTAAATTAAAACAAACAAAATTGTTCTTATGATTTTTAAGTTTTGTAACCGGAGCAGGGGTTGGTGGGTTTGTATGATTTAAAACTATATACTTAAAAATTGAAAAATAATCAGAATGCAAAAATGCAAAAAAAAACAAAAAACAAAAAACAAAACACAATACACAATGCTTTGTAACACATCCCAATTATTTTATTGTTATGTTTATATTTTCCTTATCTGGTATTGCTAAAAAGTTTAGCCTGCTTTGCTTGAGCAGGTTAAGTAGGAGAAAACCTTTATTTCTAAGATGTCCCACATATATGTCTGGCAATTTGTTGCCGCCTGTCAAAAGGAAGCTAAGCTGATGATCGATGCTTTCATTCTCCTCCTGGTGGATTTCTGCATGCTTCCTTGCACTTCCTTGCAACATGATAGTTGGTTCCAACAAGAAGAGTGACTTCTAAGACTGAGCATTCCAAGAGGTAGAGACATTTCCAATCTTTTCATTTTTTTATTTTTATTTTTTATTTTTTAATGTCTTTATTTTTGAGAGAGAGACAGAGCATGAGTGGGGGAGGGACAGAAAGAGAGAGAGACACACACACAGAATCTGAAGCAGGCTCTGGGCTTTGAGCCTGATGTGGGGCTGGAACTCGTGAACCGCGAGATCATGACCTGAGCCAAAGTCAGTTGCTTAACCAACTGAGCCACCCAGGCGCACCCCAATCCTTTTAAAGACTAGGTCTAGAAGTACCATAATGTTTTCCTGATGTATTTTATTGGTAATCTCAGGACCAACCTGAGTTTGAGTCCTGAGACTCAAATTAAGAGGACAGAAAATAAACTCCATCTCTCAAAAGGAAGTAACATCTCTCTCTCTTTATTCCATCTCACTGCCCAACACCCAGATCACAAGTTCACCTAGTTAACTCAAAGAAAACACTTTCCTTTCTTATTAATCATTATCCAACGCTTCTATTTTGGACTCCCATGTCTAAATTTCATGTCAGTTATGTTTTTTACAATTTTTTTTTGGTTTTGTGCTAATTATTACCTTCTTTTTATCAAAAATAGGAGGTCTTCTTCCTCCTCACCTACCTTGAATGTGTAATTTTCTTTCCTCTATCAGTTTTCTTGGATAATAGGTAACATTGATCATTCCACAACAAGCCATTTCTTGGTTCTTCTCTGCTTTCCTTGTTTAGCTTGCATTGTTCTTCTATGTCATAATTTTTACAAGAAAAATTTTCCATAAACTTGTTACTCCATAAGCTAGCAACTGCTATTTCCATTTATTAGAAAATTTCAATGACAATGATGATGATGATTATGATGACGATGATAATAATAATATAAAACACCTAACAGCAAGAACTATATAAATGGCTGTATTTGAATTGTGTACCCATTCATTCTTGAGAACAATCTCATATATCTATACCATGATTTTTGTTCCCTCTCTTTAAAGAATAAGAAACTGAAAAGCAGTGAGTCTAAGTGATTTGTATTTGTATAACGACTCACAATCAGTAAGTGGCAGGTCTTTTATTTGACCTTTTTTTTCAATATGAGCTCATATACTATGTTCCTATACACTATTACATACTCATTCACTCCTCTAAGTTCTCTTTTCTTTTGTTTATTTATTTATTTTGAGAGAAGGAGAGAGAGAGAGAGAGAAGGGGAGGGATAGAGAGAGAGAGAGAGAGAGAGAGAGAGAGAGAAGGGGAGGGATAGAGAGAGAGGGAGAGAGAGAATCCCAAGTAGGCACCCAACAAGGGGCTCAGTCTCATAACCACATGATCACTACCTGAGCCAATATCAAGAGTTGGATGCTCAACCAACTGAGCCACCCAGGCACCCCACTGCTCTTTGTTCATAACTGACATTGATATGTTAACATTCTTAGATATTTGGGGCCAAAAATGAAAACTCTAGCTCTTTGTAATTTCTTTAATGCTCTTTTGTAACAAAATTAAATATGTACTTACATATATAATTACATGTAATTTTATTGCTTAGAATTTAATTATAATAAATTAACTTCTCTTAAAATACATAAATGCAATTATAAATGTAAAATGATGGATTCTTTTGAAAATCTCATACATTTACCAATAAACATTTTTTTAAATGTTTATTTGTTTTTGAGAGAGAGAGAGTGAGAGAGAGAGAGACAGTGCAAGAGCAGGGAAGGGGCAGAAAGAAAGAGAGACACAGAATCTGAAGCAGGCTCCAGGATCTGAACTGTCAGCACAGAGCATGACACTGGGCTTGAACTCATGAGCTGTGAGATCATGACCTGAGCCGAAGTCCACTGCCCAACTGGCTGAGCCACCCAGGCACCCCTATACCAATAAACATTTAAGTATAATGTGAAACTTGCAGGTCTCATAGGGTAGAATCAGAACTCAAGACTATTTCCAGACCCACCCTCCTTCACCTTCTCCTTAATTCTGTCTATTCTGTTTTATGGGTATATTTTTGCATCAGTACCACATTTCCATAAAATTTTAGAAATATCTTATTCATAATCACAAAAATCTTCTGTGATTTTATTAGTATAATAACTTTATAGATCAATTTGGGAAAATTTCATATCTTTATAATAGTGAGTCTCAGAGTTGATGGATATAGTATATCTTTTCATCATTTAGGTCTTTAATTTTTCTCAGTGAAAGTTTGTAAGTTTCTATGTAGAGATTTTATATTTTCATTAGATTTATTCCTAGGCATTTGAGATTTTTACTAGTATTATAATTATATTAAATTTCATTTTGTAATGATCTCTTGCTAATTTATGAATTTTGCATTTTTTGACATTATTTTTTGAATCGAATGATAATACTTAGATTCCTTGAATATACTAGACATGTCATGCTGAAAATTATGTGGTTTTGCCTACAATGAGTTTTTATTTTTAATGTTTTTGATGTTTATTTATTTTTGAGAGAGAGAGGGACAGAGCATGAGCAGAGGAGGGGCAGAGAGAGAACAAGACACAGAATACAAAGCAGGCTCTAGGCTTCAAGCTGTCAGTACAGAACCCCATGCAGTGCTCGAACCCATAAACTGCAAGATCATGACCCGAGCCAAAGTCTGAGGCTCAACCAACTGAGCCACCCAGGTGCCACTGCCTACAATGAGTGTCAATGTTTTACTTTGTCAGTCTGTATTTTTAAAATTTGCTTCTCCTTACTTCACTTTCTATGACTGTTAGAACATTAAATAAAATAGTGAGACTGGAATCCTTGGCCATGGTTCAATCAATCTCGGTGGAAAACTTTCAGTTTTTCATCATTAAATATAAATGGTGGTGCCATTTCTTATAGATTTTCTTTATCAGATTAAGTTAACCTCACTACCTATTTTATTAAACATTTATATCAAAATTAAGTTTTAACTTTTATTATGTGCTTTAACTACATTTTGAGGTGATCACACTTTATTTTTTTAATTTTATTAACGTGGTGAGTCACATTTTTTTATTTTCATAGGTCAAACCAACTTTAAATACTTAAAAAATCATTATTATCTTTTTTTTTAATTGCTGGATTTGATTTGCTAATATTTTGTTTAGTATTTTGCATCCATGTGCTGGAAAGGTATCAACTTGCAATCTTTTTCTCATTTGATGTAATTATCAAGAATATATTACTCTAATAAATCAAATAAGGAAGGCTTCCTAATTTTTTGTCTTGTAAGAATTTGTGTAAAATGTGTGTGTTTCTTCAAATATTTGCGAATCAAGTCAGTGATACAATTTGAGTCTGGAATTTTCTTTGTAGAAAAAAATCTAAATTATCTAAATTATCTAAATTATCAAATATAGTGACAAAATATTTTCTTACTGTGTTTTAAAATAAATTTGGTATCTTTCATGATACCAATTTTATTTGTGATATTGGTACTTTGTTCCTTATCACCCTTAATTTTTTAATTTTCTAGATGATGATTGTATTAGTTTTTCCATAGAGTCAAATTTTCCTTTATTGATTTTCTTTATAGTGTACTTGTTCCCTATCTCACTGATCACTATGCTTATTTTATTATGACTTTCCTCTTATTTCTTTAAGTTTTCTTTTTGAGCTGAATTCTCGGGTAATTGATTTTTACCATTCTCTTAATATATGCATTTATGTTAAATCATCTGTTAACGTCATATTTTTATTATAATTAATTTACAACTAGTGCAACACACTATTTTCATTTCTTCTGTAATCTACGACCTATTTAGAATTATACTGCTTAAGTTTTTAATCTTTTTAAATTTGTTTTTATTAATTGCATTGTGATGAAAGAACATAGTTTGTTTTTATCCCTTGAAATCTGTTGAATATACGCACCTTTAAATTGGCAATTTGGTAATAAATATTTTATATTCTGTCATTATTGGGTGAAGTTTTCTCTAAACGCCCATTCAGCTAATTTTGTTCATTGTTGTTTCATCTTATATGCCTTAACTAATTTTTTTTTTAAGATTCTAAAAGATATCTGTTAATGCTTCCCATTATGATAGTAGATTTTCAATTACCTCTTTTTAGTGCTGTCATTTTTTGCTTGCCATATTTTGGCAACATACAAATTTATCATTAGGTACATACAAATGTGTCATTGTTATCATCTAGTTAATGGATGAATATCAATGGACATTTTATTATTTTAGAATACACTGTTTATTCTACTACTATTTCTTGCTTTAAAGCTTATCTGAGATGATATGACTACATCGACTCTCCTTGAGAACACCCCTGACACACGTAAAGCACCCACGCTTTCACAATTACACCCTTCTAAATTTTCTTGCTCTAAGATATAGAACTAGCTACCTCCCTAAAAGCTATTTTATTTTGGAAGGTAATATGTTCAGACAAAATATCTGGTCCTGAAGTATGCAAATACGTTATTTCTGCTATTGAGGTAGAAAACGAGATTCCTTTGTATCTTTTGAAATAGTATGGATATCAATAATATTTTTCTTATTTAACATAATACATTTCTACCATGCTTCTCTAGTATTGGTTTCTATCTATTACCAAGACTTAACAATAGGAATTATCTACTGTAACTGTTGGTTTGCTATTGGTTTCTCAAAATTTACGGATTAAAAAACTATAACGGCTCTTTTTTAAAAATGTTTTCTTTCTTTAATTTAAATACTTTATATTATACTATTGATCAGCAATGCAAGAACATTTTTAAAGAACTTCATTTGATTCAGTGATACTCCATTATACTGATTTGCACAATTTCCTCTTTACCTGACTTTTCTACTCTTTGAATCACATAAACAGTTTTATTATGAGTCGCCCTTATCTCTCTTCTCTCACCCGTCTATAACCTTTCTCTTTTAATTGATTTCTGTAGCTTGTACTTCTTGTCTCTATAAATGATTTCCAACTCATATATCCCTGGTCTTTTTTTAAAGTTTTTTTTTTTTTTTAATTTTAATTCCAGTTAGTTAACATACAGTGTTATATTTGTTTAAGGTATACAATATAGTGATTTAACACTCCCATACATCACCCTGTGCTCATCACAAGCCCACTCTTTAATCCGGAACACCTATTTCACCCGTCCCCCTACCCCCCTCCTTTCTGGTAATTATCAATTTGTTCTCTGTAATTAAGGATCTGCTTCTTGATTTCTCTCTCTCTCTCTCTCTCTCTCTCTCTCTCTCTCTCTCATTTTCCTCTTTGCTTATTTGTTTTATTTCTTAAATTCCACACATTGGTGAAATCATAGGATATTTGTCTTTCTCTGCCTGACTTGTTTCATATATTCCTTGTCTTAACCTCTCATGAGCTACTACCATAAATTAAATTGATATTCAGACAATTTCCTTTAGGTATAATCTGGGAGACCTTGGTCCAGTTTCCCTTTTATAAACCTAAAAACCTTTTTGGGGGAGGCCTGGGTGGCTTAGTTGATTAAGCATCCAACTCTTGGTTTTAGCTCAACTCATAATTGCACAGTTCATGAGATTGAGCCCTGCGCTGGGCTATGCACTGACAATACAGAGCCTGTTTGGAATTTTCTCTCTCTCTGTCTGTCCCCTGCTTGAACTCTCTCTCTCTCTTAAAATAAATAAACTTAAAAAAAACTAAAAACTTTAAAAATATATTTACCATATGTTGTGTTTTTTTTCTCTATAGGGAAAATAAACATAAAATGCATGTTATTTATTTTTCCTTTATAATATTTTGAAGAACTGGATATATCTTTCTCATAAAAATGATTTCACATTATTGGAACAAGTGGAATAAGTGATGCTTCTAGAGATTTTCCAATAATAAAACAGTTTAAAAATATATCAGGATGCTTGTTAATGTTGCCACCAAAGAACAGAGAGATTCTACTAACAGTTTGCTTGAATGAGGCAATGCAGTTATGATTGTTCTTACAGCCAATTAAGTTTGTCACAGGAAGGTGTATACAAATTCTGAAACTCTCCCTTTGACAAAACATATGTCCATCTTGGAATTGCTCAGGCATATGAAAAAACAAAAACAAACAAACAAAAAAACTCACCATGAGTTTAGGAACACTAACATATTCTCTTAGTGTAGCAGAATTTTCACCTTATCCACATTGTTTATCTTATTAGAACTAAAATTAGTCTAATTTTAGAGAAGGGAATAACCATTAAATTCAGAAAATATTAAGGTCAATGTAGGACCTTAGGATGTTCAGCAGATAAAAAAAAAATATATTCTCCTCTCTGGATTTCATAATTAGTTCTTTCTTTTATTTTCTTCATCTTTGTCCATGATTCCTCAATGATTATGGTGCCAGACATTTAAACACTCCCTTATATACAATATCTTCAGTTTAAATCAATATTTTGTTTTTAGTACCTTTTATGTTTCCCTTTTATTTCCCTTCCTACCTCTTAACTATTATTCTGTGCCTCTGTTTTTTGTGACCAGGAAAAATGCAATAGCTTCTCCATGATCATAATGGACTATAGATTCTGGAATACCTCTCACTTAAATGTTTACTACATTGTTGTCCTAATGCATTACTCTCCTCAAAGCAGACCTTTGATCACATTACTACTCTTTTCTGTAAAATATTTGCTATTTATTCTTGTCCTACCTCTCTTTAACAGAATGGGAGGAAAAGAAAACAAATCAACTTCTTCAGATAAATGTGATAAATGATCCTTTCTTTACATTCATACAACATGCATGTTATATCCAAACATCTCTGTACAATTATGTGTGCAGGTGTGTGCTTATTTGTACTGTATTCCTGTGTCCAATTAGGAACATAATTTTTATTGTAGCCTTTTTGATTCATTGAGTTCAATAGATATCAAATGAAAGCCCAGGACGGTAGATCGCCATTCAGACAACTTACAAGACTTATCCAGAAAACCATAATATGCCTCTCCATAACCACTGCCCCACAGATTCTGCTAAAATTGGGGTGAGGTATATTCAGACAGAGAGATTTTCAAAACTCCCCATTCTTTCTAACATGCAAGCAAAGCTAACAATCTCTGGCCTGGCTATCCTAATTGGTGGAGAATACACACATAAGGAAAAGAGAGGAGGTTCATCCTCAAGATCTGTACCACTGGTTGCAAGGACCACCATTTTTAGGCTTTGGAGTAAGACCAACATGGATTTGATCCCTAGATTTACTGTTGGCTTTAGCCTTAGCTATTTTCTTTTTTCTTTCTTTTTTTTTAATTTATTGTCAAATTGGTTTCCATACAACACCCAGTGCTTCATCCCAACAAGTGCCCTCCTCAATGCCCATCACCCACTTTCCCCTTTTCCCCACCCCCCATCAACCCTCAGTTTGTTCTCAGTATTTAAGAGTCTCTTATGGTTTGCCTCCTTCTCTCTCTGTAACTTTTTTTCCCCTTTCCCCTCCCCCCTGGTCTTCTGTTAAGTTTCTATTTTCTTAACATCACTTAAGTTTCAGTGTTCTGATTTCAAAAATAGAGATAAAATAGTTTTTCCTGATGAAATAACTTTGTGGATAAAAATCCTGTGGCAGGGTTGACTTAATATAACATTTAATATTGTTATTATTGGTGATAATACAAACCCAACACCATGTGTTTCACGTAGCAGTATGATGTAAGTACCACAGAAGTCCTAAAAATAAACTCATTTTTCAGAAAGGGGAACCATTACTTTATAAGAAGAAATTCAAGGAGGTGTCATAAAATGTGTCTTGATATAAGGGTAAAAATTGGTCCTATGTGGGCAGTAGAATGAAGTATATTTCCAGGAAAAGGAACAACAAACTGAGGCAAAGACACAGAATTGGAAAACACAAGGTATGCTTGGAAATTAACAAATAGGCCAGTTAGAACATAATATGGGGTCCTTAGGAGATATAGTGGAGTTTTTTAGAAGTTGAGTACAGGTTTTAATGGAGTTATAATATAAGACCAAATACATTTGTTTTTTGGTTCATAGTGAATGATGGGTTTTATGAGTGCAGGGTTAATATCAGAAAAATAAGTTCAGGGTGGGTTCACTTTTCACTGGCAGTGTGCACAGGTTAGACAGAAAATACTATCTCAGGCCCCTAGGTAGCTCAGTTGGTTAAGCATCCTACTTTGGCTCAGGTCATGATCTCATGGTTTGTGACTTTGAGCCCAACATCGGGCTCCGCACCGACAGGGTGGAAACTGCTTGGGGTTCTCTCTCTCTCTCCCCTCCCCCTTCCCTGAGCTCTCTCTCTCTCTCTCTCTCTCTCTCTCAAAAATAAATAAATCAATTTAAAAAATGAAAATATTACCTCAGTACTCACCCATTTAATTTAAAGCAAAAAACCAAAACGTCACGGTATTTTGGATGTCTCACAGTTCTCTAGTTACCAACCTGCCAATAGTGGAGCTACCAGATATTTAGCTTTCTTCCAACAACAAAATCACCTCCTTTTATTGATGTAACCTCCTTTGAGAACAGGTGCAGGAGCCCCAGTTCAACCCTGTAGGCTGTAATCATTTCCATATCGATTGCCCCTGTGAAACAACCAGATGTCAGTGTCAATTGCCTGGGGGGCCCGTCTCTGCTTATTACTGGTTTTGAATTTCTTCTTCTTTAACTGGACAATCCTTCCTCATAGAATGAGGCAAGGACCTATTCATACAATGATGTTTCCCCAGTAGCATTAGTTACATTTGGTTTTCACAGAACAGAAACAAACCTTGATTTTCCTTCCACTGACTGCATGGTCTGCTTGTTTATCTCCAGCATTATTTGACAAATTACAAAGAAATGGGTACAGGTGTCTCTGGCAATTTTTCTGTTTTTCCTGACCTGTCATTTTCTGTACCACTCTGAGGTTGATTTTCAGTTATTCTAATGGTGTGAGAATATTCAAATCTGACACTGCATCTGCATGTCGTGTTGAAAGTCCTATATTCAAATACAAGAAGTAGCAATTAATGAGAGTTTTTAGACCTGAAAGATACACCTGAAATCACCTTGCTCATCAAGTGTATTTTCGATTGTGTACGATAATCAGTACTTGATTTAATTGGCTTTTGAAACGTTTGGGAAGAGTGAAGCATGAGTTTTGCAAGGGCTATCACATAGAAGGTCTCCTGTGAGCTTATTCCATCCAGAGTTCTTATCCACTGCTTAGGCAGAGAATCATAATTGGTACCTTTCCCCATCTAGAAAGTAATGGAGTGGAAAGGAATTGTTACTGGTAAAAAATTGGGGAAAAAAGAAAGCAAAAGAAAGACAGAAACAGAGAGAGAAATTAAGTTCATCTTCTTAATTACTAAATGAGATTTTTTTAAAGCCTAGCTTTAATCAAATGTGTACATGGTTTTTAACCCACCCTTGAACATATGCCTGTATAATTGACTGCCCAGGTAAGTGACGTGACCTCAGAATGATGAGGTTTTCATCACTCATGGCAGAATGTCCTATTTCTTCCAAAAGTCACATTTTTCAATAACCCAAAGGTCTAAGATACAAAGTAAAAATTAAGACCTGAATATCGCCATGGTATTCAGCCTTTACAGGATCATTCTTCTTTACCCAAAATTACAGAAACCCTAAGCCTGATAGAGGAACCTCAAATCCTATCTTCACATGCCCAAGCCAGCAGGTGAAAAAAAAACACTCAAACTAAATGTATAGCATTCTGTTCAGAGTTGCCTACTAATCTCCTTAAAAAGACATTTATCAACACATTATTTTTACACAGTGGTGTTTTTATGTCTTATTGATGACTTTTATGTCAATAATTTTGGTTTATTCAACCAAAGTTTACTTAAAAATAATTTGTGTTTGTCTCTCACCTAACTACCACCCCTCCAACCCCATACCAGGAAAAAAAAAAAAAACTTAATCTCCCATTTTAATATTTTGTTTTAGGAAAAAAATATTCATTAATATTTGAAAAATAGGGCGGTTTTTTTTGTTTGCTTGGAGATTCCAAGGATTTTCGAGTAATTTATTATATACAATTCAAAATCAAATTCCTTTGATATGTCCAACTCAATACAGAGAACATTCTCCAAATAGGAGATCATGACATAAATAGAAAGGTAAGAAAACAAATTATGGTAAAAGATCAATCTCTTCATTCCAAGGTAAACTCTTAATGACATATCTTTTTCATAATATATTGATATTCAATTAAAAAAAAACTTTGCCGGACCATAAAATTTAGTTGAGATAAAGAGAGTAAAATAGTATAAAAACATAAAGGAGTGATTATGTCTAGAAGGAGAGAAAAAGACGGTCCAAATGTTAAAAAAAGAAGTACATAAAAGCTTTATTTTAGGTGTGGTTTCGTCTACCTGGAAATCTTTTATTATATTTGTCATGGAGATGATGTTCAACAAGTAATCCACTATCAATATTGGAAGTATTTAGCAAGTGATTATTGAACAACTCTGATACTCAAAGGAATGATATACATAGTTAAATTTTTAAAAAGTTATTTCTACCTCAAAAAGTACCTATTCCCACTAAAGTGCATGTCATTGTTTCATCTCCTGACCTGTAATTTTAATTTGTGTACTTTTACTTTTGCCTATTTTTTCATTGAATTTGTCTCCCCTTCTGATTTCAATTAATGGAAGACATATGTTAAATTAAGTACAGAAATTATAAAAAAAAATGTTAATGGTACTATAGTCAAATAAATAATTGCAATGATTTGGCAGAAGCTACTGGAAAATTATGAAGTGTGTCGATTTGAAAATGTGAACCAGAGCTTAGACTAGGAAGGGGATACATACTTAGGGATTTATTACATTGTATTTGAAAGTGATAGGATGCAAATATTTTAGGTTTCCTATTTGGGAAGGAAGTTTCATGTATGTTTGTTGCCTCATCTGCTTTACTGACAAAGGCTTATTGATTTTATTTTAAATTTTTAGTAGTTTTCTTCTTCTATTAAATAATTGTCCTTAAATATGGTGATGTTGAGTTGAAGCTTCAGAGCTTCATCCATTGAATGGAATGAGAACGTTTGAGGACTTTGCTCCGTTACATATTTCATGGTGAGTCGATTGAGGCATGGTCTCTGTCTTGATCAGGTTTAGTATCAAGCCATTGCATTTCAATTTATTTATAGCCTCTCCCAGCATTAATTAGCAAAAATATAGACTCTCTTCAGCATCTTTGCTGCACAGCATCCACTTTTGAGATGTCTTTTTATGAAGTTTATTTTTTGTTCCATTTATTTTTAAGCATGAGCTTAGACTGTGGTCAGGAAAAGAGAAAATCTGACTTTCCAGTAATATTTACATCTTTTTCTAGTGATATCATCAATCATGGTGAAGTAGAACATGTCTGAACATTTATCTTAAGGCTTGTGAACCTAGTGAATCATATACAATCCGGCAGCATCCATAGAAGGTGGAAAAAGAAACTCTGCTGGAGGAAAAATACAAAATTACTTTAAGCACCTATTATTTGTAGGGAATATAGAAGAGAGGGTGAGGAGCGCTTCTGACACAGTTTTCAACCCATGTGTAAAGAAAGGGATATAATAAATCAGAAACTGTATCTTTATGACACCAGAATACATTGATTGTTTCACTGAGTCAAACTAAAGTTAGCTCAGTAAAAGTGTTATGTGGTCATATCAGCCTGCACTGGACCATACACACACAGACACACACACACACAAACATACACACACATGCACATGGACTCTTGTCACTTTTTAATTGTGTTGTCTTTCAATTAAGTTTTACCAGCCAATTTTGCCAAATAATTTAATAAGATTTTGTTTTGTTTGTTTGTTTTAAGGAATCAAGAGAAGTGAGAAAAGAGAAAATTCTTAAAATACCAATTTAGCTAAAATTTGTAAACAATCACCTTGCAGAACCTAGATCTTTTCACAATTATCACACACTGATTGTATGTAATATGCAAATGCAATAATTTCTTGACTTTTTATTTTATATGAACTCATATAGTTAAAAGGATGGTCTAGAATGTTATGAAAGTTATAATATATTACTGTCTTGAATACTTCTAATGATTTCAGCAACCAATTGAGTTGAAAGATGTCCAAGATGATTTATAGACTACTCCAATATAAAGTTATAAACTCCTTATAATGACCTTGAACTACAAATCCATTTATGGAATCTTATAGTCCAATGTATTGCTCACCCCCATACCACTCTACTACTGAGGGCTAATGGCTTAGACACAATGTGCCAATAATGTCCACAGCAGCATGAAGTAATTTTCAACCACTTAATAAATTGTTAGTTTAATGGTTGTCATAACTCAGTCTCAGAAAAGATATTTTCTTGGTGAAAAAATGCTCTGTATAAAGCTTAGTGCTATTATGAAAACAACTTATAACTATATAATAATAGTTATATAATTCTGAAAATATTTTCAAAATATGGTTCCATTTATTTATAATTGAACCATAAGATACAGACATCAAATTGCACAAATCTTGTGTGTACAGCTTAATGAATTCTTACACACATCTATGCACTCAGATGAACACATTCCAAGTGAAGTTTAGAATGTTAGCCAACTAGGAGGTCACTTCATACCTTTTTTGAGTGTATAAAGTCTCAAAGATGATAAGCCCTATTTTGGTCTTTATTCACCTATTGAAGATATCTTGGTTGCTTTGAGTTTTGGGTGAGTATGAATACAACTGCTCTAAATATTTACATGCAAGTTTTTGCGGACCTAGGCTACTCAGATTAGTTAGGTAAATACCTAGGAGTACAATTTCTAGATCCTATGGCAAGAACTTACTTAGCTTGGTAAGTAAGTTCTATTATTTTCCAAAGTGACTGAAGAAGAAGAAGAGTCCCTGTTGCGCCTCATACACACCAACAATTGGTCTTGTTGGGTTTGTTCGTTTTTTAAGCCACTTTGACTTCTTATTGCTGTTTTTGTGTTTTGCTTTAAACATTTGTATCTATGACAATTTTCTTTCCGGACATATTGAATGACTTGTTTCACATATGAAAAATCAGATTACTTTCTTGAGAAGTCCAATTATTAAAGAATAGAGAAAATTGTATTTGCTCATAAAACGAGTGAAGGATGGGTTCTGTACCTGAGGACTCCATCAGTTTACAAACTAAATGGAAACTGTGCATAGAATAAAAAATAAGTTTTATCCTACACCTAAGCAATGAAAATAAGATCTATGCCAGGAGGCTGGACTAGCTGTTGGAAGTGATTCTGTTAGGAGTGCAAGATAGAATGTCTCCAGGGGTTACAGATATCCAAGCATAAATCAGGCAAATAGTCAAACAGATCAAAGACGAGGTAATACTGTATTCCTCATAGTGAGAAGAGCATGGAAATTCAAATGGCTAATATTAATTTGAGAAGGTTATGAGTGAAATTGTAGAGCACTCTGGTTTTTTTTTTTTTTAATAAGAACACTAATCCCTTGAGGGGGAGCTGACAGAAGCAAGACACTATCCCAGATTTTCAGGAAAATAAGTAATTAAAAATATTCCTACAACTTGGGTGTGAAAATAAGTACCAATGGTGAACTGGAGAAAATCTGGACGACTACCCTGACATGTAGGATATTACTGATCATTTAAGTATTGTAAAGAAAATTGGGTAATTATTTTCACTAATTTAACAGGGAAGTGGTGTTGATATAATGAATGAAATAAAAACAACTTCACCATTTTGGTTAAATATGCATATAACATATGCAAGACAAATTTCTGGAATACTGTTAAACCTATGTCAGATTCTTTATACATAAAATAGGAAAAATATTCTTCAAATTGCACTGTTTAAGTAGTTTAACAGCCACCCCATCAAGGAGAAAATAAACTGTAATACTAACATGCTAGGTTATAATTATGCAAACTAATGAAAAGCTGGTTTTCACGTTCACAGAGCCAATGAAGAAAAGAGAAAACATATTTTGCCTACTATATCCAACCGAGGGGATAACAAATTTTGACTTAAAATTTGACCTACATAGATGAAGATACAGATATAGATTTGGAAATATATCTTAAAAGGTGATTACTACTTGAAAAGTTAAAAACTGTCACACAATGGTTTAGAACATAGGATCAAAAGTCAATCAGATATGGTTTCACTCAAACTGCTATACCGTAGAAACAGGGGCATGTCATTGCAACCTGCAAAATGCCAGTTCCCCTATTTGCCTCCTGGAAAGATAATAATCCGTAACTCACAAGATTGTTTTGAGAAGTACATATTATAATCCACACCATTTTAAACTCCTCAAATTCTAGTTAGAGAAAAGATGAATCATATTTTAAGGTTATGACTGTGAAATAGTCCTTCTAACAGTGAGGACACAAGTGATACAATAAGACCACAGAGCCATCATGTAAGCAACCTCTTTCTCAACCAAAGTTGAGAATTCTGATGGAAATTTTTCTTTTCTGATATTTGGCCCATTTTAATTCAAACCAATGAGAAGATTATCTTTTAATTTTTTTCTTTTTTATGAATCAAGTCATGTTATATTTGTTTATGTTATATATAAATATATAAAAATATATAAAAATATATAAATATATATAATATATAATATAATATATAATAAATAATATAATATATAATATAAAATATAACAAATAATGTAAATATATAAATAATAATATAAATAACATAATATATTATGTTATTTATAAATATAAACATATGTATATATATATGCAGATTCATATATACATGGTACTATACCAAATCAGCCAGAGGGGTTTCTACAAACCACAATTTAGATCACTTCACTCCCTTGTTTAAAATACAAACATTTTTGGATTTAGTAAAATCGAAACTCCTTATAATTGCCTGTGATTTCTTATCTTACCTACTGACTCCTGACAATCCCTCTAACTTTATTTTATACCGGTTATCTTGCTCTCCTACCTGTTTCCTACACCATCTTTCCAGTTTCTTAAATAGGCCAAATCCTTTCCCAATGCAGGACCTACACTCTTCTTATAATTTAGTATGATGACCTACTTTGTCTTTTATATTTCATCATCAGAGAATCCTATCCTGATGAAAGCACTCCCTCTCAGAGCCCCTCTTTATTCCTTTTTAGCTCTCATCACAGTCTTAATTGTTTTGTTTTATTTGCATGTATATTTATTGCTTCCTTAGTTTCTTACGCTCCCAATAGCGTAGCAACTTTCTCACTCTTATTTACTGTTGTGTCCTCAGTGCACACAGAGTGCTTGTGCAAAATAGGTAAGCAATAAGTAACATATGAATATCCAAAGTTGCAGACATATGTCATTTTATCATTTCGAAAAATTTTCCTAAAAACTATTTATATCTGTGAATGAAACTATATGTTTAAACACAAATTTCACATAATTTATATAAATGAATTTTAAAGAAGTAATAAGCAATAATCCAACACAATGACTACATATATCATCATCAGAGACTTGAGTACTGTACTTGAACTACGCTGTCTTACATCTCATGAACTTAATTTATATTGAATTATATTTTGATGTTATGTCTTTGGCTCACATTGAAGGACAGCCATTAGGAAGACCTACGTGAAAATTCTTGGTGCATTTATTGTCAGAATGTCATTGAGAAAACTGTCAAGTTCATCAAACTATTTGCTCTGTATTAAGGACCCATGGGAGAAATGTCACTTGTACTTTAGTACCAGAGAAACTTTGCTTTTACCTTACAGGAAATGTAAGAAGAAAGGAAGAGTCAACTGCTCAATTTCTACTGAGGGGCAAAATAATGGGAAAATTGAGCACTGATTATCAAATTTAGCAATGGAGAGGTCATTGGGGTCCTTGACATAAGCTGTTTTATTGAAATGGTTGTGATTACAAACTCCATGAATTGAATTTGAAAGATAATAAGAGTGTAACTAGAAAGGGTCAAAATTAAAAAAAAAATTGCTCTAGCAACCTTACAAAAAGGAGGGGCTAAGATATGGTAGGTGAAGGTGTATGTGGGCAGATTACATACAGATTAGAGTTTTAATTCAGGCTGCTACAACAAAGTACCATAGAATGAGCAACTTCAACAACAAACATATATTTCTCACAGTTCTGGAGGCTGGAATATCCAAATCAAGGTGTCAAAATATTTTGTGTCTGGTAAGGGCCCTCTGTTCTCCTGATTTGCAGACTGCTACCCTCTTGCTGTCTTTTTTTTTTTTTTATGTTTATTTATTATTGAGAGAGAGCGAGAGAGCCAGAGCATGCGCATGAGCATGGGAGGGGCAGAGAGAGGGGGAGACACAGAATCCCAAGCAGGCTCCAGGCTCTGAGCTGTCAGCATAGAGCCCAATGTGGGGCTCGAATTCAGGAACTGAGAGATGATGACCTGAGCCGACTGAGCAACCCAGGGGCCCCTTGCTGTGTCCTCCTATGGCTCAGACAGAGCACTTTCTTGCCTCTCCTCTTCTTATAAAAACAGTGGTCCCATAGTGGGGATTCCACCCACATGACCTCACCTAAACCTCATTACACCCTAAATACCACATCTCCAAATACCATCACATTGGAGATTAGAGCTTCACCATGTGAATTTGGGAGGCAGACAAGCATTCAGTCCATAACATGTGTGTATGTATGTATGTGTATGTGTGTGTGTATGTATGTGTATGTGTGTGTGTAGTGTGTGTATATATTATATATACGGAATTGCAGAGTATGATTTATAATGAGAAGGATCTGGTAGAAAATTAAACAATGATGATGCAGGGGGGTATTTATTTGTAATTATAAATATATATATATATATATATATATATATATAATCCCGCATTCTTGGATACTTATATTGTTTTTGACATTTATTAAATATGCTTTCTTTCTTGAAAATATTTCCAGAGCTTTAATTCCATCCTTTTTGCAGGTTTTACTGCTCTTCTCCTATTTTCGTAACTCAGTCTCAGAGTCTGTTTTCCTAAACTCTGCATCAACTGCCCATATGTTTCTTTTGGTAATACTTCCTCCTACTCCCCTCTCCTTTCTGGCTCTCTGTGAAGCAATTCTCTCTCCATCTCTTCTGTTTCCTTTTATTCTGGCTCATTTTTAAGTGGTGTAGTGCATAAAGTGTTTAGTGTGTTTTTCTATTCTCATTTTATATTGTCTTTCCAGAAGAATCCACTCGTTAACTGTGAAACCGCTAGATTATACCTGTTGCCAAAATACCAGACTCATGTATTCAATATTCCACTGATCATCTATGTCTGGATGTACCCCAAGCACTCCACACGAAACAAATCTGAGCATACTGATGCTCTCGTTCTAGGACTTCTCTCATTTAGTCTTCTCTGATAACTGATATAATCTAGAAACGTGTTAAATTTCCTAGATTTCTCATTCAGCCACAATTATAATCCCCACAGCTAGTCAATTATTCAGTCAACTTTGCTAATTAAAGATTTACACACCTCTTCTCTATTTCCTTCTCACTGACTTAGTAGGAATTCATCTTCTTAGTAAAAGCTGAAATAGCCTTCTTCCAGATTGGTTTCCATTCTGTTTCATCTGTGTCCAATTTACCGATCACGTACCTCCCCAAATGATCCTTCTAATTTGTAAGTCTGATGAGTACATTCCTCAGAAGGTGTCAAACTAGGTATGCAAGGAACACTAAGAAAGTTATTTAAATTACAGATGCTAGGCACTACCTTCAAAGACTCAGATATTGATTGAATCTGTTATTAAATGTTGCATGCAAATAAAACAATAAATTTAAACTAAAATGATAAATACAATAAGCATTTTGTACGTTACATATTGTTCTAAATATGTATCTGTGTATATATTAATGCATAATTTGTATACATTGTACATAAGTAGATTTTTTTCAAAATGACTGTGACATAAATAACAATGAATAATTAATATTTTAATATTTTGGTAGTTCCTTTAAATTTATGAGACATGATTTTTGCTCCTCAGCATTCATATCTATCTCTCTTTTTTTCAATTTTTAATATATTTTCTATAATTGCATATATGTCCTATCTTCTCTGTCTTGCTTTTTCAAACACATTTTTCGGTACTTAATCACATGGATCTATGTGGTTATAATTACTCATTTTTTACCAAATTTCATTCCTTTGTACAACTACACAATAATTTTTTTGCCTCTTTTGTCAACAAAACCTGAACTACATCCACGTATTTGTTACTTCAAATTTGCTGTTATGAATATTTATGTCAATTCTTTTCCAGCATCCATGTGACAGAGCTTACCTAAATGTATAAGCTTATAAGAATTACTGTGATGTAATTTGTACAATTTCCAGCTTCACAACTTTATAACAACACATCAGATTTTTTTTTCTAGTGGTTGTAATAGAAGACTTGAGTCAATCTACTGGTTGTGTCTGACCCATATTATACCTTTAATTCCCTTCATATTTTTGGTCCATTGCTCCTGTAGCACACATAACTGAAGGGTAATGAGTATCTTCTAAAGAGATATATTTGAAGATATTAAATAAGTTTCCATTTTTACAGATGTTTCTTCTTACAATATCTTAATTCTGTGAATACTGGCTTTTAATTATTTCCACAGAGTCACTTCTGGGATAGTATATGAGTACATCATTATTATTATTATCAATAATATTATTATCACCAACAAAAATTGTGTATTAGCTCTTTGTCATGATATGAGACATAATTTAGATATACGTCATCCTAGTCCACTGAGAAATGTTGATCTAAAGCAGATAAAAAAATTAATGAATGTAAATGTGTTTTAAAACGTAGAAAAAACATGACGAAATAATTCAGTGTACCAGAAATAAGTCATTTGGTTGTATAAATACCAAGCTTCTAGTAGTTAGACCATTGTAAGTCAATTTCCATTCAACTATTAACACTTTCTTTAATAGACTTAAATTTGATCATCCACAGCTCTGCTTAGTTTTAATAATTAGTTACCCATATTGCCATTTCTCCCTCAACAGAATGCAAACTCCCCATGTGCAGTGATTCTTATGTGATTTGTTCTTTGCTTTTTTTATGTTCACTATACCTCTAGTATCCAGAGCAGAGTTTGACACCTAGCAGGTGCTCAATAACTATTTGGTGAATAAATCAATGATAGAGTAATTACCTCATTCTCCTTAATATTCTCCACAGTCATAGCTCTACTCTGGAAAACACTGAACACATTTCTGATTTGTCTTTTACTAAAGTTTGACATAGTTGAAATTGGCTAAAATGAAGTCATTGGAATCTTGTGTCTTATTTTGTCTCTCGTGCAAATACAAACCTTCCAAAAATCTTTCCATATTACTTAAATGGTATGTATTTAAGATCTCTTACTGAACTGGGGGCCTTTAACATGCTGTATCATTTGCCATTGTATTTAAAAGGCTGAAGATCGGGGCGCCTGGGTGGCGCAGTCGGTTTAAGCGTCCGACTTCAGCCAGGTCACGATCTCGCGGTCCGGGAGTTCGAGCCCCGCGTCGGGCTCTGGGCTGATGGCTCAGAGCCTGGA
This sequence comes from Prionailurus bengalensis, assembly GCF_016509475.1. NCBI lineage: Eukaryota > Metazoa > Chordata > Mammalia > Carnivora > Felidae > Prionailurus > Prionailurus bengalensis. The sequence goes on along the minus strand of NC_057344.1, from coordinate 181,848,885 downwards.
GCTTGTTTCTGATTCTGTGTCTCCCTCTCTCTCTGCCCCTCCCCCGTTCATGCTCTGTCTCTCTCTGTCCCAAAAATAAATAAACGTTGAAAAAAAAATTAAAAAAAAAAAAAAAAAAAAAAAAAAAAAAAAAAGGCTGAAGATCATAGTTGTCTGACACACGCCAAATACAACAGATGAAAACAAAACAACTTTCTCTGATGTCCGTGCATGTCCATGGATACACCCTATCATAGTCATAGCTATTTACTGTTTGTAGCCACTCAGCACACTTTGATATTGATATTAGTGAAAACTACAAAGTTTATTCACACGGATGGACTGCGATGTATACAATAAAGACATTTGGATCATAAATATACAAAGATTTAACTGAGATGGAAAAGCTGTAGGATAATTTAGGCACTTCCTTCTGGGCTAAGAATATAGGGAAGCATTGAATAGTTTTGAATTTGAAACAATTTTGCTGAAGTCATGGAAATTTAATAGCTTTCTTGCTGTATAGAGAGAAAAATAGCAAAACATAGAGACACTCTACTTTGCATTTAATCTTATTTTATTATTTTTTGCAAAGAGTTATTTTAAACCCTATGAAATAGAAAATTCTTATTTTCATGCCTACTACAAAGTATATTTTCCCCCAACCCCTATGTGGACCATTTTTATAGCATTCCTGATGGCAAGTTATTGGCACAGTTCTTAGAATTCATCAAGATTGGCCCTATTTGGTGAGCTTTCATTTCTAAAGGACAATGCATTTCCTTTGATTCACCTTGAAAGTACAGAATCTCTATTTTTATTCCCTGCTGGCATAGCAAATAAGTATAATGAAGTAAGTCTACTTTGTTAGCTTCGGTAAATTGCTTCTTTCCTTCCTTCCCAATCTCCTCTTGTCCAATCCACTTTGAAAGCTTTACTATCAATCTTAAGAATCATGTTACATTTCATAGTGTAAGTTGCATTGTTAGCCAAACTGAGAAGATACTTGTAAATTTTACAGTTGTTTTAATGAAAGTAATAATCTGAATGCGAACATTGCTTTTGTTTAAATCGTTAATATATGATTTTATCTCAAAATGAAAAACATAAAGTGAAGCATTTTCACATTCAAAATGAAAACCTATATTAACCTAAAGTATATGTTTCAGTGATTATTTTGATGGAACATTGGAATACAGTGAGATTTTTGACCCTTAAAAAAGTTCGTAGATGTTGCAAATAAAATAAATTTGCAGTGAAGAAAGTCTCAATAACAAGTACTTAATACTGAAGGTACACTGTTTATTATTATATAATAATTTGTGAGGTATCATCCTGATATTATGTAAAGTGAATGAGGAACCTCTTCTATTGAAACACATATATTAGTTGATATGCACATTTATTATGTTTTGAGGATAGGTTATTTTTATTTTTATTTTTTAATTTTTAATGTTTATTTTTCAGAGACAGAGAGAGACAGAGAACGAGCAGGGGAGGAACAGAGAGAGAAGGAGACAGAATCTGAAGCAGGCTCCAGGCTCTGAGCTGTCAGCACAGAGCCCGATACGGGGCTCGGACCCACGACCCATGAGATCATGACATGAGTCAAAGTTGGATGCTTAACCGACTGAGCCACCCAGGCACTCCGGATAAATATTTTTTAAACAAACTCTTGATATTCTTCAGATGCCCACCAAAAGATAAAACTAATATTTATTTAATAATTCCTATAAGAAAATCACTGTGATAAGAGTTTATGCTCTACCTCGTTTAATCTTTAGAAAAGGCACTAAATGGGCACTATTATCCATGTCTTTTCAACTGAGAATACTGAAATGCAGAAGTTTAAGCAACAGGTTTCAAGATACATGACACAAACCTTAAATTATAATAAAACTAACAAAACAATAGCAACCACACAAACACAAATAAGTATCATGATGGAACCATTAACAGGTATGGGATATTTAGTATATGCAAACACCAGGCTAATTATTTTTGAATTCATTTTCTCAGTTAGTTCTTGTAATATCCCTTGTAGATGAGGATACCAGGAGTGGAATCTAAGCCAATTATTTGTGCACATGTAATTTATTAGGAAGAAAGTACTTCCAGTTAACTGATAAGGAGAATTGGTAGATGGAACCAGGTGGGTCAGATAAAGGTGAAGATAATCAAGCAAATGTTCAATTTAAGGCAAAGCTGATCTGAGCTTGCAGGCAAGAAGGGGATGGTGGCATAAACTCTCAGGCAATCTATGTATGGATAGTGGCTCCAGCCTTTGAAAAATAATACTCAAAAGGGTATTATGAACAGACCTCAAAATGTCTATGAACTGTATGAAGTCAAATCCTACATATACAGTTCACTCTTAGAAAATGCAGGGGGTGTAGGGGTGCAAGGCTCCTGCACAGTTTAATATCTTTGTATAACCATTGATTTCCCCAAATACGTAACTACTAATAGCCTTATGTGGACTGAAGCCTTACTGGTTACATAAAGAGATGATAAATACATATTTTGTGTTATACATATGTTCTGTATTCTTAAAATAAGGTAAGCAGGAAAATAAAAGATTATCAAGTAAATAAAGTATTATCAAGAAAATCATAATGTTGTGGATCATTGAGTGCCACAGTCAAAAAGGAATTCTTGAGGGGGTACCTGGGTGGCTCCGTCAGTTGAGGGTCTGACTTCGGCTCAGGTCATGATCTCACAGCTTGCGAGTTCGAGCCCCGCGTCGGACTCTGTGCTGACGGCTCAGAACCTGCATGTACTTCGGATTCTGTGTCTCCCTCTCTTTCTGTTCCTCTCCCACTTGTGCTCTGTCTCTGTCTCTCAAAAATAAATACACATTAAAAAAAATTCTTGAGATGTTGTATTGTGTAACATAGTAAGTTCATTTAAGTAGCAGGGGGACAGGAACTGTGGACAGAAAGAGCTGAACTTTTATTGTCTGAAGCTGGTGGTTATATGCCTTATTGCTCAAAGGGGAGAGGACATACAGAGAGTGGTAGATCCTAAATAGGTTCTTTGAATTTCTACTCATAAAACTACTTTCACAAGAATTCTCCAGTGCTTATCATTCAGCTCGATATAAAATATTGATGAGATATACAGGCGGTCATGTGACTCCTTAAGGATGTAGGAACCAGCACATATTTGATCGTAATCAAAACCATGTAGGCTTATAGGTCAGCCTTCTGGGCTAAAGGGGAACATTTTTCTGCTCCTATCCTTCATCAATAAGGAACAGAAAATACATTTACAGTACTGTGTGATATTTATTTTAAAAAGAGTCCTCTGTTTATGTGGACCTGTGTAGTTCAAACCCATGTGATGTGTATATATGGATGTATACATCTACACACGTCAACATATATGTGTTTATATATATATATATATATATATATATATATATATATATATACATATATATGTCAAAAGTGTCCCTAGTTTTGTTTTGTTTTTATTTTTTCATATGCTCTACAGAGTTTGTGGCACAACAAAGATTCAGAACTACCTTATGTAAATATTCTAGTGCCAAAGATAATGAATTTAATTTACCTCTGAAGCAGTGGGAATTCTCTAATAAAATCAGTGAATATGGACAGATTAGCTGCATAAAATTAGGGAAGGGGCCAGGCCTGGTTTCATCACATATAAGTTCTCACTATGGCCATGGCCATACCTCGCAAAATCTCAGTTTAATCATCTGCTTTTAATAGATTATTGTCAGTATCAAATGAAGTAAGAAAACGTAAGAGTCAGAGTATACCTGTCAGCGTCTGGTGCATGGCAAGTATGTTAAAAACAGTGGTTTTTAAGTTATTGTGACATTTTAATTTACAGTAAGAAATACATATTTTGTCTTCCTTCTATTTCTGGCACGGAGCTCCTAAAACCCTTGGAATTCCTTTTTTTTTTTTTTTTCTTTTTTTAGTTTACTTATTTCTTGTAGGAAAGAGAGAGAGAGAGAGAGAGAGAGAGAGAGAGAGAATCCCAAGCAGACTCTGCATTGCCAGCACAGAGCCCTATGTGGGGCTCAAAATCACGAACTGTGAGATCATGACCTGAGCCGAAACAGAGTCGGACGCTTAACCAACTGAGCCACACAGGTGTCCCCCAAAACCCTTAGAATTTCTTACATGAAGTGTAGGGGAAGGTCACTGAAAAAGGGTGACTGCCAGTTGACCTGTGAGCTGACCCTGAGACATCAGGGTTCCTCTTGACTTTCCTGCTCCCAGAGGCTTCTCCAAGGACATAGCCTTGAGACAGTGATGTGGTATTGAGAACACGTGCGTAATGTGTGTGACAGTCAAGGCCTTTTCGTAAACTTTTTAACATTTGGTGGGCAGGTCCAGGGATCCATTTGTCTTGCTGCTGCCCAGGATAAGCCTTGTATGTAAATTCCCTTTGTTTATTATAACTGCCACCTACCAACCTGGGTAGGCCTGCTTCTTTCTTGTCTCTCCCTCCCCACTGCTTATGGGGGATAGTGTCAGATCATACCCTGGAAAGTCCCACAGAGGGTTCCAAGCCAGCTTGAAGAAGAATGATAAAGGTGCCTGTTGTTATGTTAATGAGGTGACTTTTGAACCACTCCCAGGTCTCCTAAGTACCCCCCCTCCCTGCCCCAAAGGATGGGGATGGGTCACCAGAGAAGCCAACCACATGATTAAATGGTTCGAGATTTCAGTCTCAGCCCCTGACCTCCTGGAAGGGCAGAGGAGCTGGAAGTTGAATTAATACTCAATGGTCAATGATTAAATCATTCGTGCCTCTTTAACGAAGTCTCCATAAAACCCCAAAGGGTGGAGTTCAAAAAGCTTCTGGGTTCGAGGTACAGGGAGAGTGTGTGTTTGGAGGCTCCACAGTTTTCCTTAGGCCTCGCCTCTGGCTCTTCCTGAGCTATATGTTTTTATAATAAACTGCTAATCTATTGAGTAAAATGTTTCTCTAAACTGCAGGCACAAACCCAAGAAGAATATCCTGGGAACCTCTGATTTATGGACAGTCAGTCAGAAGTTCAGGTAACAACTAGGACTAGAAACTAGCATCTGAAACACAACGTGAGGGTCACTGGAATCTCTGATCGATAGCTGGTGGGTCAGAAGCACAGGCGACAGCTTGGATTTGAAACTGGAGTCTAAATTTGAAAAAGGCCGTCTTATAGGACTGAACCTTTCATCTGGAGAACCTGATGCTATCTCTTCGTAGATAGTGTTAGAACCGAGTCGAATTGTAGGACACTCAGCTGGTATCTCGAGAATTGCTTGTAGATTTGGGGAACCCCTCCACACACATCATAATTGGTACTGGACTACAAATGGAGAACTAGAACTGGTATTTAGTTCTGCTCAACATTATACGCTGAAAACATAGAATTACAAGGGAGAATGGAATAGAAATGGAAAGAAGGAAAAAGGAGGTAACACAATTAAACGAGGCCTGTGGGGAGACCGCAGCCAACTGCAACAGGTTTTCATTTGCAAGTCACTATGATTCAGAGAGATGATTCCAAACCTAGGTGGAACCCTTCTTCTAGAAGAGCATATCAGTGTCTCCTAGTAAGCAGCATCATTTTTTTTTTTTTTATGTTTGTTAAATATGTGCATGCTATTATAAACAGAGGTCCAGTGTTCTGGTGTTAGAAAATGACATTTAAGGCAGGGTTTAGATAGATAAGCAGTGCATATTTGAGCTCGGTACTGCTCTGGAAATAAAGAGTTCTTTCCAAAGAAAAGTGGGTGGGGGGAGTGAAAGCCGACTGACTGATTATGAGAAGACACTGATTGAGCCACTGGTAGATCCGGGTTCTGTACTAATTTAAATTTGGGGCATAAAATATAATCGTTTCCTTAATGGTCTCTCAGTCCTGGGGAAAAACGGAAGCAGAAACAGGTAACTATATTTAGGGAACATACGATTTGTCCCCTTGCTTCTTTTGCTTCTGTGCTCATCTGTAAAATCATTGGCCATCACTGAGGTCCCAAGGTGCCAGGAAGCTTTCACCTTGAGCTAAGCCATTGATAAAAATATATCACGTTAAATGTATGCCTTTTTAAGTAAAACTATTTATTCCTGGAATTATAATGCAAACCAAACTAGTTTGAGTTAGTCTGCTGGATCTGCTAAAACAGAATGACGCAGTCCAGGTGGCTTAAATAACAAAGGCATTTTTTCAAAGCTCTGGAGGCTGAAATCCAATATCAAGGCGTCAGCAGGTTTGGTTTCTCCTGAGGCTTCTCTCCTTGGCATGTAGACAGTCCTCTCACTGTGTCCTCGCTTGGCCTTTTCTCTGTGTATGCCCATCGGTGGTGTCTTTTCTTCTTCTTATAGGGATACCAGCCATATTGGATTAGCGCTCTACCCTAATGGTTTCATTTTTGCTTCATCATCTCTTTAACTCATCTCCAAATATGGTTACATTCTGAGGTACTAGGGGTTAGGAGTTCAATATATGAATTGGTGGGGGTGGGGGTGGGGCAGGGACACAATAGAGCCCTTAACAAGTTCAGCCTGGGTTTCTTGGAGCACAGGCCGGATGGAGATAATCTCCAGGTATCTTACATTAGAAAACCAGGGCTGGAATTAACAAATCACAGAGGGATCACACAGTTCTTCTTATTTTACTGGTAATTCAAAAGGCTGAGGCAATATCAAAGCATGTAGAAAACAGACAGCTGAGATTGTCAATGCACTTCTGGTCTTCGAGCAACAGGTCAAAATCTGGCTTAGTTTTCGCATCCCTGAGTGAAATTGCTAGTGCAAAGGAACAATTTTGTTTATAAAATGTCTCCATTGTTTCACTCCGTTAGTTCTAGAACCATTATGATAGTCTCTAGCTAGAAATGCCCACATAAATCCACAAATTAAAGATTTATTTTTTTAATAAGCAGTGCACCCTGACCAGGTGTATCCCATTAAAGGAATGTCATAGGTAAGAACTACTTCTGCTGATAAGTGTAAATAATGTGTTTGCCATGAGGTCTTGTTAAGTTTACAAGGGAATTTGGGTTCTCTCTCTCTCTCTCTCTCTCGGGCATAAAAGAGAGACAGTGGTTTGCAGGCCTGCATGTATCACATGATTTATCTTCTCCAAATTCCTGTGAGTTATGAACGACTGCAAGTTAGAGATGTTTCCATAAACCTTTCAGGTAATTACTGGTCTCCCCGGGCTACACTGATGTTTCTGGAAGTTTCAATATTGGATTGCTCATCTTCACTCTGTTTTTGACACAGACTTTTTTTTTATTTTTTTTAAGTTTATTTATTTTTGAGAGAGACAGAGACAGAGCATGAACGGGGGAGGGTCAGAGAGAGAGGGAGACACAGAATCAGAAGCAGGCTCAAGGCTCTGAGCTGTCAGCCCAGAGCCCGACGTGGGGCTCGAACTCACGGACCGTGAGATCATGACCTGAGCCGAAGTCGGATGCTCAACCGACTGAGCCACCCAGGCGCCCCAGACTTTTTTTTTTTTTCTTAAGGTGACTAACACGCTCCAAACTTTGTATTTTAACTTTGAACTTGATACCCCTCCATGATTTCTTTGGTGCATGTTTAGCACCACCATGTGTTCTCCTTTCATCAGCCAGTATCACATAAAACTCTCTCCAGGTCAGAAGAAAGTGACAAGGAAAAGCAACACTTGATTCAAGAAGAGGAAGTCACCACTCATTAGATGGGAGAATTGACAGTAAGATGCATCAACCCACATCGCTCAAAAGTGTCCTGCTGATGGCAGCTACTGGCTCTCAGCGCTCATTGGCTAAGGACAAACGTTAGCTGTCAGACATGGGAAAACATTGGCATGAGTAGTTTGCAACAATACACATGTCTGGTTTTTTTTTTTTTTTTTAATTTTCATTTTTATTAAGTCGGCTTCACGCCTAGCATGGAGCCCAGTGTGGGGCTTCAACTCACATCCCTGAGATAAGATGGGATCAAGAGTCAGACACTTAAGGGACCAAGCCGCCCAGCCGCCCCCAGGTGTATATTTAGATGAATATTTAAGAGACAAGAGTACTGAACAGAGCATTGTTAAAAAGAGGCAATTACATGTACCTATGCATATATATTGAACTATTAATATGTATATTAAAACATTTTTCTCTAACCTGATAGACCTGATATGAACATGTTTCCTTTGTATAAGTTGCAAACCTATCGTTAGTGCATTCAGATGTTGCTTTCACCCATGCATAGAAGCCAAAACAATTGATGTAAAATAGTTAATGGGATCAATTGGTAAATAAAGGAGAGATAAGTATAAATGACTAAATAATCCAATAGCTAGTTGGAAATTAAAAAGAAAACACCTGATTCATTAATAATTTGCATGTTTGAAGCTGAAGTAAGGAGTGCAAATAATATGAGAAAAAAATCTCACCTATTTGCCAAATAGGCAGGTATTTTCTAGGCTTGGGCACATGCCACGGGCTAGAATAAACTGAATACGTTTAGCAATTACCCTCCCATGGATTACGACCCAATGTGGAACAGATTTCCAGAAAAGAGTCATGTGAATATTTATTTTATTAAATTGTGCACACTATAATAAAAGCATAAAATCAAAGCATATACGAGACAATGTATGTATTAATATATGTTCTCAGGTCTCAATTCTCTATTTTAAAGAAATGATATTTCAGTTGGCAAAAGGGAAAGCCTGCAGAAAAAGAAACTTCAAGAAAGTGGAAGTATGAAAACAAGGTATGAGATGTATCAAAGAAGCCTAAGTTACTATGAGTTCTTCCTGAGTTTTATAGTGGCTCAAACTCCAGACCGCAGAGCCATTACTTGCGAGATGAGGGAGATATGGATGTGGCACAAATCACCAGGAGGGCTCCGAAGAGCACAGCAGGATCTGAAGCCCAGAGAGGGTTATTTCCATAAAAAGCAGGTTGGTGGAATATTATTGAATTGACAGATAAATATAAATGGTAATGGAAAAGGTAAGGTTTTATTTGTTTGGGAAACATGCTGGCTTTATTCAACAAAGAAATAGTAAACTTGAGATTGTCTAAAGCTATTGACAAATAGTCACAAAAATAATCCAAACATCTGTAATTTTGAGTACTTACTGCGTGTCGTAAGCTAAGCACACATTTAATTCGTAGAGGAATCTCTTCAGTTAAGAGTATTCCCATTTTTGAAAATGAGGAAATCGAGGCTCAGAGATGTGTCACTTTTGAGAGGCCTAGTTGTGTCATCTGTAAAATTAGTCATTGGTAGGAAAGGGCTTTTCAGCTGTTAGCACGCTACATTAAACAAAAATTATAGAGTAAAACTATCGGGTATGAATTGTGAAAGAGATGAAGTTTATTCCCTTAAAGCTCTGGATTAAAGCCTAAGAAATGTATCAACCATCAGGCAAACAGCCAACAAAACATAAGAACAATCACAGCAAAGAGTTTAATTTGGCAATTACTGCATAAAATGCTGAATTATTTTTTTTTCTCCAGAAATTGAGGCCGAGGTCCAAAGAGTTCAGTCTCTGAGATGAATCCTGAAAGAATGCAACATGGTGCCATTGGTATAATAATGGAATTATGGGAGTGTTGTCAGGGTGTCAGCAGATGAGATTTGTGCTGTTGGGGTGATGAAAATAGCAAAGAATTCGCTGAGGGTTGGGTTAACAACGGATCTGGACAATGAATGAATAAGAAGGGAATCAGAGAACAAAATTAAGATTCATCACTTCGGGTTTTCACTGCTATTCATGCTAATATGTAAACATCATTACTGAAGGAAATTCAAGAAATTATTAACCCTCCAGCACAACTTAGTTTATCCAATTGAAATTCTCTGAAAACAAGCGGCCCCACCATGATATTAATGGGGAAAGAAAAGATACCAAGGAGAGATTGTCAGAGAACTCAGAAACATTGGACCATTCTGTCATTCTGTCCCTGAACAAAGGACGACAGGAGAGGATTCAACATTAATAACTAAAATTCAGTCTTGACCCTTATGCTACTTCTCTCTTTATTTGCATCCTAGTATTTTCTGCCAAGGATAGTAAAACATTTAAGATTTTTTTTTCTTTTGAGAGTATTTGAATTCATACAGCCAGCAGGGCAAAAGTCTGAGAACTCAATATGGCTTATAATGCCAAATTCCCTTGGGAAATAAAACTTTTGTTTCTTACGCATGCGTATAAAAACAAATCGCATCAAGAAAAACTGATACCTGAAAGATTTCTTTTTAGGTGGGCAACATATGTATTTTTATTTCTCCATATATTCTGTTTGGAAATAGTAAAACGCAGTGGCCTGTGTATCGGTTTCTATAAGGATAGTTAACATAACTCTCGACACCTATGACTAGGATCATCAGTTCAGTTACAATAACTCTATGAAGAATGAATTGAAAATCACGGTGACAAACTAATATCTAAATTACATGTTAACCGAGCCCATAGAAAGGAAAATGTATGAATTTCACTGCCCCAAGTGACTGTAATTCTGTTTATTATCTTACATACCAACTGTCAGTGGTCTGTGATGTGGAACAGTTTAAATTATTGCTGACATTTAGAAAAATAAATGAATTTAAATGAACTTGAACCACTTAAGCAACGTGGCAACTTGAAATTGCTGAGGAGAAATTATTTATTTGTTGAAAAAAATTTTGTTACCTAATGCTTTTTAGTTTTGATTTATCTCTGGAGAATTAGAATAGCTTGAATAACTTTGACGTAAATATACTGAGTATAATATATTAACATTCTTAATGTAGCTTAAGTATAGGGAAAAGTATCCATCGGTGTGTGTGAAACCTCCCACTAGGTGAAGCGAGGTTAAACCGATATTTCTCACTGGGTACTCTGTATTCTGTTACCTTGATTTATTATTTAAAAATAAAAATATAATTTGCGCTAGAGAAAATATTAAGAAGCACTTTTGAGAGAGATGCTAATTAAGGTTGGGAATACAATGATTTTTGCTACATGCATCATAACTTAAATATAACTGCTTAATGTCCTAATAAATATGTATATATGTTTGTTTCTTTGGTGTTTAGGAACTATCTCTGAATGAAATGTTCCTATTGTCTAAGGAGCATCAGGTTTGTAAGGACATCAGGCCTGTCAAGTGTAGGATATATCCTATATATATAGCCAGACTCTTAATTTTAGATTATTTACCCAGTTAGGTTGTGTCCCTCTTGTGGCCTAAAGAATTTGTAAGATAATGAATATTTTCTTATAAGCTGCTAAATTGGGGTTAATTTGTCACACAGCAATACGAAATGAATACAGTTTGTTTCAAGTTTGGGGCAATTGTGAATAAAGCTGAAATTAGCATTCTTGGTGTTCAATGAACAGATGAGCCACTTTTGTTGGGCAAATACCAAGGAATGGAATGGATGGGTCTTCAGGATTTACAAATATTTACTGCTAAGAGTTATGGCCAAGTATTTTTCCAAAGTAATTGGACCAGTTGATATTCCCATGAACAATAAAATATTTATATTTTTTTCTCAAACCTACCTACACCTAATTTCGGTAGTCCTTTTGATTTTACCCATTCTAGTGGATATGCATTGATATATTACTGCCATCATAATTTGCAGTTAGAGTAAAAATATGGAATTATATAGGTAACTCAATGTACATATGTAGAAACAACTTAGTTGACATTTATAAATCAGAAGCACAAACTCTGCATGCCAAGAAATTGAAATTGTTGCCATAGTTGTTGTTTTTTTTCCTTTTTTAAGATCATACTCTAGTGAAAGTGATGAGAAAAGCAAAACTTCAGGTCCATATGAACCTTTTAAGGAAGGAAAATATAAAAGAAAAAAAAATGATGAGTAATAACCTAAAAAAATACACCGAAGTAATAAAGTTTACAAAATAGCCCACGACAGCATCACAAAAGTTTCATAATACACTAAAGAGCCTTTAGGATACTGCTTTAATCATGCACACTGAAATTAAGATGTCATTATGCATAAGTGACTAGAACAAAACCTTATTAAAATATTATGCAAACTGGCATAGTGCTAAATGCTGTAGTTGTAACTTGCACAATATGTATTATTGCTTATCTTATTTTACTGCTATAGGCTTTGGAGATACCAAGATAAAGAGAAATTAAAAGTCCTCCTGCAGTAAGCAAGTTTTCTCTTTCTGAAAATGTAGCTTAGCAACTGACCACACCCCATTTTCAAAAGGCAAGGGGTGTGGGGAGGGACGTGGCAACAAACAGATAAATGGCAAAGTACTTCAAGGTAAAATATACTGAAAGGAAAATACAAATATCCAATAAATATTAAAAATAGATGATGCATGTCAGTAGTCATCAGGAAGGGATTACACCATACTGTGTTACTTTTTATCCATTGGATTATGGCATTTATTATTTATATACTTACTGGGTTTTTCTTCTGGATCGTTTCTATAAAAAGGTAATATTGTATATCTGTAGAGCCTATTAACCCCAAACAATTCCACTTTCACACGTGTAGGCCAGGAAAACATGCACACATGTGTGGGAAAAAAACATGTATAAGCAACTGCACCCATCTTTTTATTCATAAAATCACAAATTTAGGGTTACCTAGATACCTCAGTCTGTTTAGCGTCAGTCTCTTGATTTCGGCTCAGGTCATGATCCCAGGGTGGTGGAGTTGAGCCCCCGCAATGGCTCCGTTGTGACTGTGGAGCCTACTTAGGATTCTCTCTCCTTCTCCTGGGGATTCTCTCCCCAGTTTGCATGTGTGCTCTCTCTCTCTCTCTCTAAAATAAAAATAAATACATAAAAACAATAAAAATACATATTTGGAAGGAGCTATATTATTGACCAAAGGAAGAATAATTAGTTGGCATTATGAGAGAAGGAGACTTGGGTGCTTCACATGTCTCCATGCTTTGTAACACGCTACTCTTCTCTTATCAACTAATGAGTCCCAGATCCTCTGCTCTGGGTAATCCTCGGACTCAGGTGGGCTGGTTCAATCGCTCGGACAAACCCAGATTCTGTCAGATTGTCCCACAATATTTTAAGCAGTAAGAAACCCAGAAGGATGTGCTACCAATCATTAACAATAGTAGAAGTGGAGACAATTAAAAAACAAGTCATCATGAGTATCGGTCATGGAAATGGGTGTAACTTCAACTTACATAGTGTCTAAGATATGCTAGGCACTGTGTGTGTTCATTTAATTTTCTCAAGAACCACATGAAGTAGGTATCCTTTTTATCCCCATGAATCTTGTTCATGGGAAAACTGAAGTCATGTAACTTACTCAAAGTCACAGCACTAAGAGATTATAGCCAGGCTGACTGAATCCCATAGCCATGCAGTCAACCACCCTGTGTTCCTCCCTCTTAATTAGATTTTCTATTCATCCATTAGATTTCTGTGGTATCCCGAAAGTGTTAGAAATGAATAGTTTGAGCCCATACTTGTCCCCTTACTTTCCTATGTATTCTTTTTTTTTCTTTTTTCTTTTTTTTTAATATGAAATTTATTGTCAAATTGGTTTCCATACAACACCCAGTGCTCATCCCAACAGGTGCCCTCCTCAATGCCCATCACCCACCCCCCCTCCCTCCCACTCCCCATCCACCCTCAGTTTATTCTCAGATTTTAAGAGTCTCCTATGTATTCTTAAAACAACCTCCAATCAAAAGGCAGAGATTCTCAAATATGAATAATATGGGAACTCCATTGAAGTTTAAAAATAAATAAAAAGACAAAGAAATCATTCAAGATCACTGAATAATTAACTGAACAATTCATGTGAACAGTTTTAAAATTATTTAAAATAAAAAAAACAGGTAAAGCTCCTTATGCTTATAGAACACATAGAATTTTGGAAAATAAAATCAATTAAATCTAACCTGAGAAAGACCAGTTGCATGAATTGTGCCATGTTTTGAATCCCATCCCTATCTACACTCTGTCATGTGACTTTTTAGTTGCTCTCCAAAAGGAGAAACCTGGCTTTGTCACTTATTTTGGCAGTACAATATGACAAAAGTGACAGGGTGACAGTGCTGAATAGGGGTCTTAACGTGACTCATGCGTGTCCGTTTAGTTCCTCCTGCATCTCTGCCTTTTGAAAAGAACCTAGTTTACCCTGCTAGATGGCTCTAGAGAAACATGAAGCCAAATGAAGTTGTTCAGAAGACATCTGACCTACAATTGTTTGTTTTCCTAGTGGCCGGTAGCCAGGTCTCAAATGAGAGTAAGCCTAGATCAGGTCAGAAATAAGGCTCAGTTAAAGCATGGATTTGTAGAATCATGGCCTTAATAATGTATATTGTTTTATTTGACCTTATTTTCGGATGGTTAATTTTGTAGCATTATCATGACAATGTGTACCTTATACAGAGATCAATATATAGTCTTGGAGTGCTGCCATATAACTAACACCTAAAATGTGTGGCTTCATCGACTGGGCAGTGAGAGAGCCAAGGTTGGGAAAATGATGAAGAATTTGAGAAAGCTACCCTGGAGAACTACGTATGTACCGGTGAAACTGTGGATACTTTACGCTGGTGATAACTTGGAAGATCAAAAGTTTACCTAATTAATATAATGTGATGATGTGATATTTAAACGAAACCATCAGGGCGGTGTTTAGAAGAAAGACTTAGACTTAGATCTGGCTTCATATTTATCTGTTTGTGAGTTTTGATTCAAAGAACCATAGTTTAAATGAATATGCACAAGGGGTGCCCTAGTGGCTCAGTTGGTTTAGAGTCCAACTCTTAATTTGGGCTCAGATCATGATCTCACAGTCCATGGGATCCATCCCTGTGTCAGGCTCTGCACTGACAGCACAGAACCTGCTTTGGATTATCTCTCTGTACCTCCCCTGCTCTCTCCCTCTCTCTCTCTCTCTCTCTCTCTCTCTCTCTGTCACTCAAAATAAATAAATAAACATTTAAAAAACACACTAATAATTTTAACAATTTGTTTTGTAGGATAATCGGACCTCAGTCTTTACAAAGTTGTTAATTTTACAAAAATTTTACAAAAAAAATACCAGTGTAGAGTGCCAGAACGACAATGTTAGTGAGGTTTTATTAAGAAATTCATTAATGCTGTTGGGTTTTCTTTGACATTTTACTATTCTAATGTTCATGTCTTTATTAAATGGCTACTCATTCGAGTTATTGTGGAATTTTGAAAAATGAACTTTTTTTCATTACCCATTTATTATGAATCAATTGTTCAGTATTGATTGTTATGAGTAGGTAATTACAATGATGGGATCATTTCAGACTGGTAATATTGAACTCACCTCTTTGGAACAGATCCTCCTGTGTCTGAAAATGCCATCTGATGACTCATGAATCATAACACTCCTGTCCATCCATTCAATCTCCAAAACCTTTTATACTGCAACCTTGTTATCATTGGATTGTCAATTTGCTGGAACACAATCATTTACCAAACAAATAAAAATGTTTGCATCACCACCATCAGCTACTAATTGTCATTAGTAATGATTCCTCCATCATGTCCTATGCTTTATAAATTTTCAGTCACTTCCAAAGAGGTTGAGTGCACATCCATGACCCTGGGATTTGAGCTTCGTCATCTAACTAACTTTGGACAAAGGGATATTAGCAAAGATGATATAAGAAGAATTTTAAAACAGGCTTTTAATATTGGACATGCCCTGTTTGCTTCTGCATTGTATTCATAAACAGATGCCCTTTCAACTCAGGACCTAGAATGAACAGAAATGGAACGAAGCTGCTCTAGCTGACACACATACATGTGAGAAATGCATGTTTACTTTTGAATGCCACTAAATTATTGTGGCATTATTCTTAGTTACACACCAATAGCTTATTGATATGGTATTATGCCAGACAACATAGATTATACTTAAATTATTGTTTTCATCAAAATGAAAAGCCTAAATTAAAAAAATTAATTATTAGAGTATAGAGACCCCCAAACTCTACAAGCATAAGTTTAGAGATTCTTGATGGTAATGGAGGAGTAGCAGTTTAAAAACCCCAGGACGAGCATTCCAGACTTAAATTCATCCTCATATCTTTCTAGATTTCACAGCTTGAAAGCGTTTATCAATTTAATGTTGGGGAAAGAGCCTTGGATGGATAGATGGATGGATGGATGGATAAATGGATGGATGGATGGTTGGATAAAAGGGTGATACTAACAAAGTGGTGTGCCTATTATTTTCTTTTAGCTAAAGGACAACTTGAAGATGAAAAATTCACTACAAAGTGTACGGAATACTATACTGATAAGAAATACATTCAAACTATACATTTACATTCAAACTATACATCTTTATGTATTTTCTTTAGTCCCCCCAAAAGCTTTCCACAAGTATTCTCCTTGCCCTGGGATTCAGTTTATCAAATAAAAATCAATCTTTTTTAAAATGTATTCATATATTCTACAAAGGTTTATAAGCTAGCCTGTGACAATTTTGTGGAGCTTAGTTTTATACTATATTGTTTATGTTCCAAATTCTTCAATTCTCATCTAGACCTTTTTCATCCAGAGCTCAGGAGTCATATCATACTTTTGGAACTTAGTAGTGTGTAAGAAATATGGGACAAATTTAATTACCCTGAATTGAATCAAATTATATTGAGTTAAATTGAAAATATTTGGGACAGTCAATACACTACCATGCTTAGGACTGAGGACTCACACTGGTTAGGAATATAAAAGAGAACTGGAATTAAAGAAAGTTGAATGCTTAATTACTTTATTTGATCACAGAGGCAATGAAGCCTACCCAAGATTTTTGTAACTGGAATATATAAGTTTAAAAACAAACAAACAAGCAATAAATGAACAAAAATTCTAGTAGATCTTCTTTAATAAAGAAGTCGGATAGTCATTAATCTGGCAACAATGTTCACCATTATTGGAAGAGGGGAGAGATTGGAAGCTACTATGGTATCTGTTTATATATAATTATCGGTATCATACCAGATTTCTACAGGAAAGAAATGGCCTGTTTAACCCAAATAATATGAGGAGAGTATGAGAGACTGTTTACAAATGCCCGGAAATGATCCAAAACACCAATACATTAACAGGGCACCCCCTAGCAGCCGACCATATGAGAGCAGTGGTAAGTACCACAGCGAGTCATGGAGGGACAGGGGGCAGTAGGAATTGCAGGTACTGAAATTTAAACAGGGCAGCTTTATGAGAAATAAACTATGGCCTCCAAGGACAGAATCAACCCTGAACAACCTGTCTTCCGCGCTACGATCTCTTGCAACCACCTCTCTTTTACTGAGGCCAGCCAGAAGCTAATGTGAAATGGAGTCCCCAACATACTAAACACTGGACATTCTCCTGGGATTAGAGCAAGATGGAAAAATCGTTAGAGAGTAGGTCTGAAGGTGCAAGTGAAAAGTATCTTTATGCGATCCTAAAACAAAATGTATTTTAGGTACAGACAGCTCTGACTTATTTCACATAGCGTGAAATACCCAGAGGGATTGGGAACCTTACTAACATTGCTCTTTTCTCTCAACCAAATGCCAATAATTAAATTCTGTTTCTCTTGAATTATTTTTGTCCCTAAACAAACAAACAAACAAACAAAACACACAAAAATTTCTGGACCAAGAATCTCTTCTCTCCTGTCATTCTACTGAACCTCAGTCTGTGGGACGCCTGGTACTGACTATAGGATGTTGAACACAACTAGGACCTCTGCAGGCTGCTTTATAAACCTCCTGTAACGCTCCTCTCCATGCCTATGCAAACAGAAAATTGTGTCTGAAGTTATTAATTTGGCCTCTGCTCTATTATATCAAAGATTACGTCCAAGATTTATAATTACTCAGAAAATAATTTGGTCTTAAAACAACAACTTGGTAGAGAGAACAGAAAGGACTATTATCCTTAAGCCGACTGTGTGATTACCTACAACGAGTTTTAGAAAAAGTCTGTTTAACTGAGATTTTATTTTAACTGAGATTCTGTCATTCCACACTTTAAGAAAAGTGAAAGCCAAGGTAATCAGCAATCTTCCAAAGAGGGAGGGGAATTCCATTCTGTTCAACATTGACTAGCAGCTGAAAAGAACACACAGGTTCTTTCTTTCCATGTAGATTGTAAATTCCTTTAGAGATGTAACTAGATGTAGCACTTGGGATTCCACTATTTGGTGTATCTTTATTAAGCCCCACAGCTTTCAGGGCATCAAAGATCGGTATGGCATAATGGTTAGGAGTAAAGCATCTGGACTAGATGGATTAGAGCATGAATCCCACGTCTCCCATTTGCCAGTTGTTAACCTGGAACAGATTATTCAATCTCAGTCCCATATCTTTATCTATAAAAATGAAGGATATGATCGTTATGGCCTCATGGTGGATTAAATAATACATGTAAATTGTCTAATATGGTGGCCAAAGTAACTCAGTAAATGTTAGCCTTAGGTGGCTGAAAAATGAGAGGGTAAACATCTCTTCTATCTTTATAAGAATTGTTGTGTGAAACATACACTTCTCTGCTGGAAAATTTTGATGTTTATATATATATTTATATATATATATATATATATATATATATATATATATACACACATATATCACTGAATCGTGTCTTCATCTTCATGTACACATGAAGTGTTAAAAGCTATTGTGGTTAACCACATGTATTTATTGCTAGTTTGTCACCTCTAAATTGGTATTGAGCATATATAAACTGTCCAATTTAGTAACATTTCCTTGTCTTTGACTTTGTTATTCTTGAAAAAACTGTACTAAGGTATATTTTACGCACTATAATATTCACCCATTTTAAGTGCATATTATCTGATAATTACAAATTTCACACTCAAGGAACCATGGAAATCCAGTGTTATAATATCTCCATCATTCCAGAAAGTGCCCTTATGACCTTTTGCAATCAATTCCCCTCCCATTCCTGGGCCCTGAAGGAAAACACAAACAAACAAACAACAGCAATCACAGCAAAAAAAACCCAAACCAAACCCAAACAAAACAGAACAAAACAAAATAAAAACCTGACCTGGTTTTTATAGCTTTCCATTTGGTAAACACTTCGTATAAATGGAATCATTAAAAAAATTTAGTCTTGTTTCTGACTTCTCTCACTTAACGTGACCTTTTTGTTTTTCTTTTTGAGATTAGCTACGATGTTGTGTGTATCAGAAGTTTGTTTCTTTCTATTCTAAGCAATATTTCAATGTATGGATATAACACGTTTTGTTTATCCTTTCATCACTTCAGAAGCATTGAATTTTTCAAGTTTTTGGTGATTAAGTATTTGTTTGTTTGTTTCCTTTATTGAGAGAAAGAGAGAGAGCACATGTGCATGCGTTATGAGCAAGGTGGAGGGGCAGAGAGAGAGAGAGAGAGAATCTTAAGCTAGCTTTACGCTCAGTGCGGAAACTGACACAGGGCTCAGTCCCACAACTGTGAGATCATGACTGAGCCGAAATCAAGAATCAAATGCCTAACCAACTGAGCCACCCAAGTGGCCCTCTAGTTTTTGGTGATTATAAGTAATACTGCTGTGAGCTTTCATGTACAAATCTTTGTGTGGACATACGTTTTTGTTTTTTGGGTTTTTTTTTTTTTGAGGCAGGTAACTAGGAATGAAATAGAGTAAGTTTTGTCTAATATTTTGAAAACTGCCCAACTGCTTTAGAAGATAGTGGTTCCATTTTATTTTTTTCATCAGAAATGCATAAAAATTTAAATTTTTCTTCATATCCTTGCCAATATCTAGCATTTTAGTCTTTTTGACTTCAGTTATTCTAGGGAGTATGTTGTAGTACTAACAACAGTTTGTTGAACTTTTAAATTTGTATTTATATGAAAACAAATGATGCTAAAATTTATGTGCTTCTTTTCCTTCTTTTATGTATTTTTAATAGAATGCCTATTCAAATAGTTCGCCCTTTTTTCAAATTATTTTTTGTATGAGTTGTAAGCGTTCTTAATTTTTTCTGGATACGTTTCTTATCAGATATAAGTATTGCAAATATTTTAGTTTAGTCTATAACTTGTATTGTTATTTTCTTAATAGCTCTTTTGAAAGCGAAATTCTGTTTAATTTCGATGAAGTTCAATTCAGCGATTTTTCTTCCTTGTGATTTCTCTGCCATATCTAAGAAATCTGTGCCTAACCAGGAGGAAGACAAACTAATGCATCATTTTTGTTAAGTTTTATAGTTCTAGCATTAATGATTATGTCTATAATCCATCTTCAGTTAATTGTTTTAAGTTTTTGAATTGGAGAATGGTTAAGCTTTTATTGAACATATGGCTTTCGATTTAAGGTTAAAAATAAATAAAAAGACAAAGAAATCCCCGAAAATCAATGAATAATTAATTGAATAATTTGTGTTAGCAGTCTTTAAATTATGTAAATAAAAAAGTTAAGACTCCTGATGCTTATAGAACACAGTATTATTTTAATGTATTTATTTATATTGGGAAAGAGAGAGAAGAGAGAGAGAGAGTGCCTATGTATGTGCACACACGCAAAAGATCAGGGGAGGAGCAGAAGGAGAGGGGGAGGGAGAGAGAGAATCCCAGGCAGGCTCCACACTGTTTGCCAGTGCACCGACTGACCCACCCAGGTGCCCTTAGAACATATGGAATTTTAAAAACAAAACCAATTAAATAGAAAGTGAGAAAGATCAATTGCATGAGTTGTAAGAATGGAATCATGTATGTCAATATTTTGTTCTCAGAAACAGAAGTCTCTGGTATAATTTTCTTTTATCCTGAAGACTTTTTCTTTAGTACTTTCACTAGTACTGTTGTATGAACAACAAATTATTATTGAAAAAAATCCAGAATATTGTAGTTTTACTTTTATATGTGAAGGGAATTTATTATGTGAAGGGAATTCTCCTGGATTTAAACCTTTGGTTGATTGTTTTTTTTTCTTTTATCACTTTTGAATATGCCACCCTAACACTTTATGACCTCCACTGTTCCTAAATAGATGCTAGTTATTGTTTATATCATTGTTTGTATACATTAAAAAAACATTTTTCTCTCATTGCATTCAAGTTTTTTTTTCTGTCTTTGCATCTCAGAAGAATAATTATGATGATTTTGAAGTATATATGATCTTTATGTATACTCCAGGTGGCATTTATTGAACTTCTTGGATACATAAATTAATGTTTTATCATGTTTGGGAAATTTTGGACCATTATTTCCTCAAACATTTTCAGCCACAAATTTCATTCCTTTCTTTTTGGAACTTTATATGATTCTTCAATATCTGTTCCCCTGTTTTTCTTTAATTGAATAATTTCTATTGATACTTCAAGTTAACTGTTACTTAATTCTCCACTTCAAATCTATTTTTGAGCCAATTTAATTAAAATTTCATTTCAATTATTGTATCTTTCAACTAATTTCAGTGGGTCCTTTTTATCATTCTGATTTCTCTGTGAGACTGATATTAACATATTTTCCTTTAATTTTTAAACATATTTTTATTTAATTCTTTGAACATATTTACAGTATCTGATTTAAATAGTTTTCTGGAATATTTAACATCAATTTCCACTTAGAGTCAGTTTTTGTTTTGTTTTTGTTGTCTTTAATATAGATCCGAGTTCTGTGGGTTTTTTTGTTTTGTTTTGTTTTGTTTCATTTTGTTTTACTTGTAAATTTTTATTGAACTTGGATGTTTTAAAAACCTATTACAGCAATTTTGGACTCCAATATATTTTATGAAATTTGTTGTTTTGATTTTTCTCATACTGCTTTAGTAACTTGTTTGGCTTTAAACTTCAAAATCTATCTCTTCTGAGGATGGTAGCCACAGATTTCTCCACTCAATTTTTTCCTTACTTTTATTTTTTACCCTGGGTCATGAGGAGTCAGACCTGTTTTAGTGTAAGCTAGCAGTCAACCAATGATTTGGGCAGGGGTCGTGCTCAGAAACATTGAGGCCATAACATCTTCAACCACTGTTGACCAAGCTGTGGGTATACTGAGGAGCACATCTGAAATTGCAGCCAGTATTCATTTTTTTATGATTATCACATTGCATGGTGCAATTTTATATTTTTGCTGTACATGCGTACCTTAATAGTCCTGTCAGTCTATGTGGAGGGTTTACTACTTTAGTTCTTTTATGACTTTGTAACATTGAGATTTATCTGTTAAGTTTCTGGTTGGTCTGCTGCCCTTCATAAAGTATACTGCAACTTTGGGTTAATAACACGATTGGTTTCTCTGTATATTCTGATTGAGATTGCCACTTTTAGCTCGCCATGCTCCCACTACTGTTGCCAAATTGAGTCCACCAACTGTTCTGGAATAGCTATTAGTTTTGTCAGTGATCAATCCAGTAGAGCTATGGTTTTTGCTGACCATGCCAAGGGGGTGCATGCAAGCAAGGCAGACTTTTAACATTTTTATCCTATGTTATGGCAGGTGTTTGAAAGTAAGTGCTTCTTGATTTATTCAGTGTTGATCAATTTTTCAATTAAAATTTCCTGAATTGATTGCTTTTTCTGGAATTTCATCCAGTTTTTTGTTTAATTCTGAAGGAAATTTTTACTCATAAAACCATTTCAAGAAGTCTAATAATAATAATAATAATAATGATATAGAAGTCTAATAATAAGTATAACTATATAATATATAATTATTATATATAATTGTAATTATATATACTATATATGTATTATATACATATATAATTATAATTATATATATATGTGTTATATACTTATATATACTTATAATAATACTCTTTTTTCTTCTTTAGGTGGTATTTATAGGATCTGAAAAGTCTTCTCAGTATTAGTTGTTGTTTGAGAAGTTACCTTCCAAAATTTTATCAGACCCAGATGTCTGAACATTGTCCTTATTTCATAAATTTTTCTCTGCAATACAATAGTAAAGAAATTTGCTTAAAATTTATAAAGCAATGGAAAATGGTTTTGTGCTTTTTCTTTATTTAAAGGTGTTTATAAGACTATTTGAATCTTCTCTGCCTCTATTACCACATATAAATTTCAGGCCCTGTGTACTTTGTAAGAAATATCTTTGATTGAACACAGGCCATTTGCCACCTTTCTTGGCTTGCTACCTGATTGTTTTTCATGTACTTAGAAGAACTTACTGTAAACAAACAAAGAAACAAAACTCAGCCATGAAGGCATTTGTATTAAATGTCCCTTTCTAGAAAAAATCTCTTAGATTATCTTTCCAGGCTCTGTCCTTATCTATTTCATATATTTTTCCCCTTTAGTATTTGATAGAGCACTTCAATCCCAAATGGTAACTCTTCAAAATGTGACATCAAACTGTTGACTCTTTTGGAAGCAAGATGTCATATCATACTATTCCTTATATGCTCAAGGTTTTGTTTAGAGAATTATGGAAATGATCGATGAAAACTACAACCTATGAAAAGAGTGTGGAGAACCTCTTCTGCAGTGGATACAACTACATTCAAGGAGATCTCAGAGGTTAATAAAAATGTTCTAAAATGGTACGCTCTTTCTAAATCAGTGAAAGTGTTGTTGAGACCAAAACTATTTTCCTTAGGATTTGATCCCCTCGTCTATGCCTTACCCTACACAGAATCCAAGGAAAGTAGAGATTAGTAACAAAACTACATTTTGAGATGCTATCCAACTACTGCTAGAAAAGGATAAATAAGCTATGACTGGATCATAGTAGGAAAAGTGGACCTAGGAGAAACACAATGATTCCATCTGGGGACAGGTGAATTGAAAAAAAAAATCTCCTCAAGCTTTTTAGTGGAAAAAAAGGCAAAATAAAGATTTAGGAAAACTGACGCCCTCCAGTCTTCTGTGTCAGAAAAAAATCATTATTGTAGTTTCTGAAAACCAATTTTTAATGTTATAATATATGCCTGTCCCTGAGTCATGAGCTGTTGGACTGGACTGAATATGTGCTCATATTCAAATGCATCTACTTATTTATAGTTCGGATGAAATTGGTAACATCTAATAAGAGGCAAATAATTTATTAGGCTACCTCACAGACCTACAACAATGAAGGAGCCACAGAGGCTCACACAAATATGCATGAATGATGAAAAATAACACAAATGATGCTCACACAAATGATGAAAAATAACAACTAACTTTTCACTTAGGAAAAGAAATATATTAAGCTTAAGGGAAAGAAAAGAGATTGTCCTGTTATTTTCTAAGAATCAGTACTTTATAGACTGAGAGTGGGAAAAATTTAATATTAAGCATCTCAAAGAAAACTCTGCGTATAAAATCATTTCCATGTATTGGGTTAATTTTTCCACTTGGAAATTCATACGTGTTGTAAAATAAAACATTCCTCTAAAATGTAAAATGGGAATATCAGTCATCAGTCCTTCATATCTGAATTTACTCCTGTAGTAGCTAGCTAAAACCAGCGATACAGAAGTTATACAGAATAATCCAGCAAACAATTATCGAGCGCTCTCCCTACCACTTCTACAACTTAGTCAAGACATTTATTTGAAGATTAGTTGCCATACATATATTTGCAAGCTCGAGACCTGACTCTAAATCCTGGCTAACCTGCCCATTGAAAGAAAGTAATAGCGTTCAACTGCCTAGATGTAAGAAGCACAGAAGCCAAGAACTGTTTTAAATTTGTCCACCAACTGAGCAGCTAATTTGTTGAGTTTCCTTCTTATGATGACTCAGCTGATTATCCCATTTTATTATTATTTTGCATTATGTATGGGGTACCTCCAAAATATTCTCAGTCCCCAAGACTTCTAAAATTTTAGTCATAGTCTGACCCCAGACAATGACTTAATTGAAGCACTTTCCATTCCATGGCTGATTTCCTTTTGCTTAGTTTTGAATGAAATGCCTAAAGAAAGCATTCAGAAAGGATAAAAGGAGAAAATAGGTAATAGGATGTTACATAGTAAACAGCAGACTCAGAAAGAACAGTGTTGAATAACCAGAATGGTGGCATTCCTAGTTTGATAAGTGCTTTTGGAGAGGTATCTAGCAGGGTTTTCTCTGAGAGAACAAGCAAATGAGGTGACGATTACATCCGGAATACCAGTAAATGGCAGTTTGTTTTTCCTGTGTGTTTGAATTTGTAAATGCTCACATTGTTTGAAATATTCTTCTTAACGTGTATATATTAAACTCTATCATCTGGGATAAATTGAATATATTTGCTTGCACGTCAACAGAGTTCAATATGTATGAAAATGAGGTTTAGACTGAAAAAATAGAAGGAAAAGTAGAGGAAGAAATAAATGAGAGGAGAGAAAAATGAAAGTGGTCTCAGGCATGGTAAGAAGAGGTAGACATATCACTTAATGCTATGGCAGCCAGAGGCCTTATGAAGGCACGAAACAAGGAGGGCAGAAAGAGCATAAAAATGAACGTTTAAGATTTGAAAGATACGAACAACATACGCTGCAGGTTATCAAACACTGTTGGGGGGGGTCATATCCTGAATGTTGCTTAAACACTTACTCCATAAGGAAAGACCTGTTTATATTCTGAAAAGCAAAGAATATGATGTGTTGTATAACACACAAATACTTTCCTTTTTGTTTTGATACTGGGTGGGGTAGATTTCCATTTTTATGTATGAGGCCATACTTATCTTTATTGAGAAACATTTTTATTACGGAAAATTGTAAATACATGCAAAAATAAAGATACAGTACAATAAAATTCCATGAATCCATTAGACAACTCTAACCATTTTTACTCAGGGTCAATCTTGTTTTGTCTATATTCCCATCTACTTCCCCTTCTTCCTGGATTAATTTGAGGTAGATCCAAGGAAACTTGCATTTCATCCATAATTATTTAATATTTGGCTTTAAAATATGTCACTTTGGGGGCACCTGGGTGGCCCAATTGGTTAAGTGTCTGACTTCAGCTCAGGCTGAAGACCTGATGATATCAGGCTGATATGATCTCACAGCTGGTGAGTTCGAGCCCAGCGTTTGGCTCTGTGCTGACAGCTCAGAGCCTGGAGCCTGGTTCAGACTCTATGTCTCCCTCTCTGTCTCTGCCCCTCCCGCACTCATGCTCTGTTGCCCTCTTTCTCTCTCTCTCTCTCTCTCTCAAAAATAAATAAGAATGCTAAAAAAATAAAAGAAGCCTCTTTAAAAGTATAATCATCAATTATTAAATCAAAAAAGCATATTTCGTTAGCATTATCCAATATCCAGCAAGTATTGTATTTATGTGGACTCTTTACCAAGGCTCTTTTGAAAATAATTCACAAAGCTACCCCTACGTGACATGGAGGCTCCAGAAAAAAATCATGCAGATGCTTCGTAAAACATATTTATTATATTCTTGTTGCTGGTAAATTCAACTTCCCATGAAAATTTCTACCATAATCTGGCCAGCTACATTCCAAATTCATATGCTCTCCATTCAAAAAGAAAAAACAAAATATCCAAATTGTTTAAGAGCTTTTTGCTATATCAACCAAGCTCTACTAAACTTTATAAATATTGATATGACTTGGCATGTTTGCAAACTTATTTTATATATTGAGCAATGCTTTTTATGCTCATCATGTACTACTCACTGTATGCATTCTTTCAGTTTTCTTGTGTTTTGCCAAACATTCCATTTGACCAATGACTTAAAGTGTACTGAAACTGATGAACTGCAAGTATATTCAATATATTTCTGGTAAAATCTGAGTCAGCATGAAGAGTCTACTGGAGTGCAAGAATTAACATGACATAATGCTGAGTACAGTCTCTTTCAAGTTAAAGATCTGAATAGCAAAATTGCATCCATAGAACTATATTGATTTTCTAGAATGAGAAACTAGGCAACCCCATTTTAGTCTTGAGCTAGTACATAATACAAAGCATATTTAATGGAATTAATAGAGAATTAACTCAAATTGTGGACTGTAATTTTCTGAAGTCTTTGTGCATAGAACTCATAATGGGGAAAGGGTGTGTGAGCATGTATATATATATATATATATATATATATATATATATAAAATTGTGTGTGTGTATAAATCTTATTAATTAAGTAAAAAGCAACAAAATGTCAGATATCATTCTATTACATAATTTTAGCAAGACTCTGCAACAGTGAACACATGTTATCTTGTTTTTAAATTCTATGTTCTGCCCACATTGAGTTATGAATAATCCAGTCTTGCTATTGCTTTTTCAAAACTCCGGTTCTGATTTTATTTCATATGTTCAATCTATTTTCCCCTTTGTATTTCCATAAATATTCTTCTACTGGCTACTTATTAATTCCTTTAATAATATTTAAATTTGCCAATTTGTTGTTTTATTCTGGAAGAGTAACTTCCAAAGTCATTTTGAGATAGCTGTAAAAAACAGCTTTCAAGTCATGATTAAAAGTGGAAAATTCAAATGATTTAAATTAATTTTTGAACAAAATCAGTTCCACTTTCAAAACATAGCCATAAAAATCTGGCAACTATTGTTCGAATTAAGGAAAGTCATGTTTGTTAAAATAGTTTTGTTGTAATGTTAACTAACTAAAATTTAAACAAAAACTTGAATAAAGAAAAAAAGTTGCTCTAAATTCTGTCAAACAGAATCAGCTAGAATTTATGATAAAATATCTATATTTGAAATATGTTTATTGGCATTTGCAACAATGAAAAGTTACTTTTTAAATGTTATGTTTCAAAAAATATATTGTACACATATACTGGCCAGCTCTGGATATTTAAAAAATATGTACATACTAAGGCCAGAGAGGAAAAAACAAAAATGCAAACGAAAAACTAGCCCATACTTGAAGTTAAATCTTTCAGGTAATTAGATTTTAGACAGCATAAATGAGCAGGTTGGCAATTCTAAAATTAATGCCAAAAAAGATGAGATATTTGAGAAACTAAATTATGCTCTTGGTTCAGATAATATATTTTAAAAGTCCACCAACATCAAGAATGTGTCCTCTAGTGAAAAAATGCAAATTGCTCAGTACCATACAATGTCTTGCATGTTCTTTTGCATTTTCATTTTATTGTCATAATTTTGGTGCTGGCCATTATTCATTTCAAAGAATTATAGAAATAGAAAATGGATCATATCATTATGTCAATAATGATCATATCTAAGATTCTCATGGCAACTTTTTTTGTGATGCATGGTATTTACATATATTGGCCATATAAATGTAATTCTACTGAACATAATGAAATCCACAATGAAAACAAATCCACCTTTCTAAAGTTTATTCCCTCCTTTAAAATATGATAGTAGTAAATTGGCATCTGTTTTCTAAATCACCCAATTATTAAGATGGCCTTGTAGTTTATCCAAATAGAAACCCTTTTGAGAGAGAAAGGAGAGGGGAGCAGGGTGGCTAGTCAGGTAAGCATCCAACTTCATCTCAGGTCAGGGTAAGCATCTGACTTCGGTTCAAGTCATGATCTCATGGTTCATGAGTTCAAGCCCCACATCGGGCTCTGTGCTGACAGCTCAGAGCCTGGAGACTGCTTTGGATTCTGTGTCTCCCTCTCTCTCTGCCCCTCCCCCGCTCATGCTCTGTCTCTCTCTGTGTCAAAATTAAATAAACACTTTTTTAAAAAATTAAAAAAAAAGAGAGAGAAAGGGGACATTATTAATCATTATTCTGGAAGAAGAGGTGTAAACTGGGACTCTTCCAGGCAAAAGAGGGCCTATAATTTTTACCTTATCTACAACAGGCTGCTAATGATTTCTGGAACTTAGTGTCACCATATAACAGTACAGCAATGGTCTCATGAGTTAATGAGTTATACTTAGTACTGGAAAATAATTTAGGCTCAGTACAACCAGGAACTCCATGAACAAATGTTAGAATAGCTTGCTGTTTCCTGCGTCTTGATGACCAAAATATTTCCATCAAGTCATGATTTTTTTTTATTTTCTCAGATGCTTTTTTTTTTTTTATTTTCTTAGATACTTCCAACAGGTGGTACTAAGTGGGTAAACAGAATGGGAGTAGCTGGGGATATATGTGTTTTCTCCATTTGTATACGGGGAAACAGCACCTGCGTTCTGAGACTCTGTTCTCCAGTCAGGCAAAACTAATAATTCGTCTACTTCAGAACAAAGATGCTGATTCTCATCTAACTATTACTTGTTCATTTCTTTGGAATGGAACTTTTCTCACCACTAAACCTGAGTCAGTAAGAAACTCTAATTTCAAGAATGCCTGGTTAATATTAATGAGAGAAATTTGTGAGTCAAACAACTTCAAATTACCCTGGTCCATTTTGTGATCATGCTTGGATAGAAAGGTGTCACAGAACTACGTAATGCTTACAAGGAAGGAACACAGCCAACATTGTTTTATATATTACCATTATATGTTTTATTATACATATTGAACTTGTCTATAGGTCTCTGAGAGACACAATGTTGTTGAAGGGCTATGTTGAGAAAGAAACATCAAAGGTATTCAATCATTTCAAAACGCATTTATTGATTGGATACACAATAATTATGCCCGAATTTCATTGGCATTGTGACATTCCACTTGTCATGAATCAAAAAGTTCATGTGCCCCTAGATGCAGAGGTCAGAAGAATAACAGGGCCATATTAGCATAGTTTTGATACTTAAATATCTCATTTGCCAACTTAAGTCTAATCTGAAATGATGAAAAGTATTTAAATAAGTTCTCTGCTGCTGTTAAAGTGTCTCATTTGCCAGTGTCTATTAACCTCAATTTTACTTTGGGATTATAAGCCACTGAACTCTTGGCAACATGCATGTCAAAAGGTTGCTGTTGTACATTTCTTCTGCTTCTTAAGGATCTAAGGAGTCAGGATCAGCTTCAAGTATCTGCTTATTTTTAAAGTCTTGCTGCACAGACAACGGAAATAGCACTTTACAAGGCAGTATTTTTATTTTCTGATTTTGGAAAGGTATTCCATATGTTAAAACTCTATGTCTCTCTGAAAAGTTACTATTGGCTCCTTTGATCAAATATATTGCTACAAACCTATACTATAAAAAAGCTAGGTACAATTCACTGCTTAAGAACTGTATCAAAACACGAAGATCTACATTCCAATAAGGAAAATGTCTTAGCTTTTGTTGAACAATATTAAACAACGTGACTCGTGATATGAATCTCCAAAATTATTTCGTGCAAATAGAAATGAATGATTGAATGTGAGATTACGTAATCTACAATAGTACTTTGGGAGAACATTTAAGTGGAAAATATTTTATTATAATATACTTTATAAGGAGATTTTTATTCATTTTTTCCATGTAGCTGATTGCTACTGATACATTCTATTTAATTTTTTGAAATAGTGTAATAATAGATCTTAAAAAAAATATTGAGTATTTAGCAGGACTGGCATATTTTAAATATTTATTTATTACTTTGAATGAGAGAGAGAGAGAGAGAGAGAGCAAGCAAGCACATGTGCATGCCAGGAAGAAGCAGAAAGAGAGAGAGAATCCCAAGCGGACTCCACACTGTCAGCTCAGAGAGTGATGAAGGTCTCTATCTGACAAACCATGCGATCATGACCTAAGCTGAAATCAAGTCCGTCGTTTAACTGACTGAGCCACCCAGGCGCCCCAAGTTCAACATATCTTATATGTAAGCTCAGTATGAGTGTATGAATGTGCATGTATATTTGAGGTTCTCTACAGAAGAGTTGATTGGTTGAGATAGAGAGTAACTTTAGTCATGCTTCTAAAATAAGCATTCATTACTCTTTTTGTGCTTCTTTGACTTCAACTAAAATAAGAGTCTGTGTTGCAGAAAAGGAAAAATGGAATGAATAAATTCCTTTTTCGTGAGAAATGGCGTAATAGTAGCATAGGAGCAAAAGCACGAAGCTTCATGCTGGAAGATAGTGAATTAAATCCTATCTCAGCAACCTACGTGCTTTTTCACCCAAGGCAAGTTATTTCCCCTCTATGCCAGGCTCAAGACTTGACAATGCTGAATTTTTTTTTCAGGATGCCCCCTCCGAAAGCTACAGGTCTTGGTGGGTGCTTGCAGCCATTCCCCTCACTAACATTTTCAGGCCTAGCAGTGACAATGACCTGGGTTTCTTCACCCTCTCTTAGGTTTTTGTTTTAGTTTTCTCCCTCAAGTTGTTTTCTTTCTTTCTTTCTTTCTTTCTTTCTTTCTTTCTTTCTTTCTTTCTTCTTTTTTTTTATGTCTATGTTTGAGACAGAGAGACAGAGAGAGAGAGACAGGGACAGAGTCTAGCGGGAGAGGGGCAGAGAGAGGAGACAGAATCCGAAGCAGGATCCAGGCTCCCAGCTGTCAGCACAGAGCCTGACGCAGGGCTTGAACTCACAGACCGCGAGATCATGACCTGAGCCAAGTCAGATGCTCAACCAACTGAGCCACCCAGGCGCCCCTTTCCCTCAAGTTTTTTATTTAAATTCCAGTTAGTTAACATACACTGTAATATTAATATTAGTTTCTGGTGTGGAATTTAGTGATTTGTCATGTACATACAACACCCAGTGCTCATGCCAACAAATGCCCTCCTTAACCCTCATCACCCATTTAGACCATCCCCCCCCCCCCACTGCTCTATAGGTTTTTCTTAAACCTAGCCCTACCTATTCAAGTGATTTCTTCAGTAAATGTTCAATTTCCCCCTTTGGACATGTAATTATCTGCTGGACCCATCCTCATACGGAGGATAAACATTAAGACACAGCAATGATTGTTGTTGTGTGGACTTATTGTAAGTGTAAAACACTTATCGTTATACGTGTAAAAATGGGTAATATACCAGATGCCACATAAACATTAGCTGAAATAATCTAGGTCATAACACCACCGAGTCTGGCTTTGAAATGCATGCCTGGCTTTTCCACTGAAGCAATATCAGCAGAGCCTTCCTGATCCAAAACAGCTGATTTGCTTTCAGCATTTTAGGCTCTGGCTTTTGCCAGCCTCCACAGTTTTCTTAAGACACAGAGCTACTCTGAACCGTTGTTATTAAGGCAAGAGGTGCATTTCGTCCACTCCTGTATTTTAGAATGGTACTTCTTCCCGATGCTTGGGTTTTAAAGTTACCCTGTCTAAAATTTGGCAAGTATGTGAATTATCTAAGATGTCTGTCAGGAAAGTGACGATTGCAGTGTTGTTAGAGAAAGAGGGATCGACATCGCTGACAAGATGACAGTGCCTCAGTTGCTGGATAACAAAGGTGACAAGAACCTGAAAATGGTTACGAATTCTTGACATTTTCCTACAGGGCAAAGGGATCTCATATCACACGTTGTGAAGGTGATAGTCAATTCAAAGAAATGATGCTTACAGGTGTTCTATTCATTTCAGAGACTTGATTAGGAAAAAGTGGCAAGTGTGACACAGTAAGTTTGAATGTTGGAATAAGAAAGAACACTCCCTCCATCATTCTGCCTCTATACTATGGTGTAGCGCTAAAGTGGAAAGATCATCAAAGTGCCATTCTAGAAACATATATTTCAGCCATGTCTCAATTCAAATACAGTGAATGTCCTGAGGCACAGCAATGGTTAATTCCATGTGTCAACTTGACTGGTCTAAGGGATGCCCAGATAGCTGGCAAAACATTATTTCTGGATGTGCCCACAGGAGTGTTTCTGGAAGAGATTAGTATTTGAGTCAGTAGAATAAGATCACTGTCACCAAGGAAGGTGAGAATTACCCACTCTGCTGAGGGCTTTATATAGAACAAAGAGGCAGAGAAAGGGCACATTTTTTCTCTTTTCTTTTTTTAATTTTTTTTTTAATGTTTATTTATTTTTAAGACAGAAACAGAGAAAGAGAGAAGGGGAGGGGCAGAGACAGAGGGAGACACAGAATCTGAAGCAGGCTCCAGGCTCTGAGCTGTCAGCACAGAGCCTGACGTGGGGCTCGAACTCACGGACTGTGAGATCATGACCTGAGCCGAAGTCGGAGGCTGAACCGACTAAGCCACCCAGGCTCCCCTCTTTCTTCTTGAGCTAAGACAACCATCTTCCTCTACCCTGAAACATCTTTTCCAGGTTTTCCCTCTCTCTTCCTGAGCTAAGACAAACATCTTCCTCTATCCTGAAAAATCTTTTCCAGGTTTTAGGGCCTCCAGATGCAGACCAGGACTTAGGCTATCAGCTCCCTGCAATTCTCAACCTTTCAGACTTGGACTTACACCATTGGCTCTCAGGCCTCTGGATTTGGACTGAATTACACCACTGGCTTCCTGGTTCTCCAAGTTGCATTCAGAGTTCTTGGAACTTCTCAGCCTGTATAATTACCTGAGCCAATTCCTATAATGAATCTCCTCTTAGATATATCCTATCGATCTGTTTCACTGCAGAACCCTAATACGGGCACATCTGTTAACTGCTCTAGGTCTCATTGTAGAAAGCATTAAGATGAGAATAAAATAATTAGGGTCTTATCCACATCATACATGAGACTGATGGGAGAATTAAATCAGAACCATCTCTGTTCCAATCATCCTGTCTCACTGGAGACACATTGCTTAACCTTTCTAGGATTTAGTTTATTTATCTACAAAATGAGAAGTGTGCACGGGAGTCAAGTTTTCCAAACAGGTCCTTAGGCGCCAAGGTCCTTAAAATTTTACAATGAGTCTAACTTTAAAGGTCAAATAGATTTCCTTTTGTCTGAAATCATATCATCTCAATGTAAAAGCTTATACAATTACAACTAGTGAAATAGTAATTTATAGTCAATGAAATTCCACAATTCCAGTAGAAACCAATGGCAAAAGCATATTTTTCTTAGTTATGCATACATTACCATGAGTTACTACTGTAATTGTTTAGTTTTACTGAGTACACACGCACACACACACACACACACAGTTTTTAACCATTGGCCAATATCATAATTAATGGTGAAACACATATCAGGGTTATTCTGTACAAAAACAAACAAACAAACAAACAAGCAATAAAACATTTTATAACCTAGAATGAGTTCTTAATGTTATAACAGAAGTTTTTAAAAAAATTTAATGTTTATTTATTTTTGAGACAGAGAGAGACAGAGCATGAACGGGGGAGGGTCAGAGAGAGAGGGAGACACAGAATCCAAAACAGGCTCCAGACTCTGAGCTGTCAGCACAGAGCCCGACACAGACCATGAGATCATGACCTGAGCCGAAGTCGGACGCCCGACCGACTGAACCACCCAGGTGCCCCATATATATATATAGTTTTTATACCAGAAGTTACCAGTACAAAAAAGAAACAAAATAAAACATTTTATAACCTAGGATGAGTTCTTAATGTTATAACAGAATTTCAATTAAATACTAAGGTAAAAAAAATCAATCACAAGAGAATGGGAACAAAATACAGGATGATATTTCTTTAATTTTAAGCTGAGAAGGCCATTCTGAACAAAATAGAAAGTAACTATAAATTTGAAAACTGATAGATTTGGCTACATAGAATTCTGAAACACCAGAAGCTAATGGTAAATTATGAAAATGTGATTATAATATTTATTGCCAACACATGAGCAGATTCTGCACCATAAAAACTTTACTTCATCCATTTGTATTTTCACTCAACAGATATCTAGAAAAGGCAAACACTCCCAATTGAAACATGAGAAACAGTCACATATGTATACATTTAAATGGCCAATAAAATATAAATAAGAAGCTCACTAGCAATCAAATTATTTGAAAAATTACAATCAACAATAAGTACATTTTTATATAAAATAGAAAACATAAAGAAAATGTAAGTTTTAATTGTATACTTTTTAAATATTATTAAATAATACAATATATAACATGATTATATTTTTAATTGACAAAAAATAAAGAACTGCAGAATGCTTTTTTTATATAATGTGAAACATATTTAGGACTTTAAGCATAAAGCAATTTTTCTGTTACTTGGAGAGAAACTAACATCCTAGAGTATAATATTTTAAAATCCAGAAACTTGATCACTCTCCATGTTTTCAATATTACTTGTATTAACTATTTACATTGGGTAGTCTGCCTATACTTCTTTGAGCTCATGACCTTGGAGCTGAGATGTGTCTGACCAAATAGAACCAGTCTTGAAAATATATAATGGAATAGTATTCCAGAAGATCTACATGGATTGTAGAAAAGCTAGAAAGATTAAATAGAAAGGGGATAACTCAGGTTTTGTATTCAGCAAGATTGCTCTTACCACAGTGTGGAAGACACTTTGAAATGCCTGAAATGCAAATGGATTCAGAATATCTTCATATAACATTCCTAATTCTAAAATGTTCAGCCTTAAAAAAAAAGTATAATTAAGAAACATTCACAATAGTTACACAAATGGCCCTTTTACCATGATGATTTTTACCCTTTTTTTTCCCAAAAATGTTTAAATCAGGAGGTCACATTATTGTTTTATGCACTTTGGAGTATGTTGGAGTTCTTTGCGCTTTGGAGTTCATGCACTTTGGAGTTCTTTATTTACTACAATCCTCTCTAAATTATACTTATTTTAGTTTGTTTTAGTTGCAATCATAACATTTCCAGGTAACGTGTTTAAAAACAAATGAAACAAAAGAAATAGATATCATTGAAATTTCTCTGAGGGTTTTTCTACGGTTTGAGAAAGATGGATCCTATTGATTCGCACAATAAATTGAATAAGTAGCTATATTTTTAACTGCATTGTGTGAACTGATTAAATTGTCCAGGTTTAAAAAGCTGCAGAGTGGTGGATTATAATTCAAATCCACATATTCTGGTCCTAAAACACTCCTTCAAACCACTACTATATATTGTTATTCAAATACAATATATGTTAGTTATTGATGATAAAGGTTATAATAATAGCACATGTGAACACACACATTATAAACATACACAAAGCTTACTCTTCAAGTATGTATTTTTCTTTTCTTTCCCAAGAGCTACTTTTATATTAGTACTGAAACAATATGATAACTGATACATAAAGACAATCCGTCTAATAAATATGTAAGATACAAATTTAAGTAATAAAATGTTGTTGAACTTGCTCCCCAACAGGAATTATAATATTGCAGAGTCCCTAATCTGCTAGCTTCCTCCCCCTATAATACCGATAACTGATTAACATAATTGTTATTCATTAGTGAAATTGCATATTTTTGCATTTTATAATAAATATAGGATATACATATATATTCCTACAATATTTGCTGCACAATAAGTTAGAACTGTATTCAAATATAGTATCATGATACTATATTTTATAGTATCATAATAGTATCATTCATTCATGCTCTTTCATGGTTCTTTCATTTTCACTTCTGTGTAATATTCCATTAGAAATGGGATTACCAAGGTCGTTCTCTGAATAGATAATGAATATGTTTGGCTGGAGAGGGCATATGGTCTCTCTCACAACTACCCAACTCTGCTGTCATACAGAAAAATCAGCCTACACAATACACAGCCCAGTACATGTGGCTGTGTTTCAATACAACATTATTTACTAAAATAGGAAGCTTGCCAGCTTTGGCTCATGGTTCATAGTTTGCCAATTCCTGCAGTACAAGAGTATAGCCAAATTTAGTTACCGACTCTCCTGTCTATAGACACTTTTGTTATTTCTAGTTAGCTAATTACAAATGATTCTTGCTATGAATATTTTAGCATAATTTTTGGCACATATGCATATGCTTAGAAATGAAATTCCTAAATTTTAGTTACACATATTTATAAAGATAAGGTTATATATATTCTTTCCCATAGTGATTTTTAGCAAATTCTCATCTCAATAGCGTGTATACAAGTCTCTGCTCATGCACATCCTTGCTAAAATTTGGTATTGTCAGATTGGTTAATGTTTGCCTATCTGCTAGAGAATATCAAATTTTATCATACTTTGGTGTGAATTTGCTTTTCTATGATATTAACGAGATAGTTTCTGTTTTCATTTTTTTGTACAGACA
Organism: Prionailurus bengalensis; assembly: GCF_016509475.1. Lineage (NCBI taxonomy): Eukaryota > Metazoa > Chordata > Mammalia > Carnivora > Felidae > Prionailurus > Prionailurus bengalensis. Next base: position 181,812,039 of record NC_057344.1, on the reverse strand, counting down.
TTATGTTCCTATTTCTTTAAAACACCTATATATGTTTTTTTTTCTTTTTGCCTATTTTTATACTTGATTCTTATATATTTTTTCTTACATATTTGAGTAAAAATATTCTTGAATTTGATTCATTTTACAGTTATGTTCCAAAAACCTTATTTTGGTTTCTCACTTGTCTTATTTTCTTTATAATTTATTTCAATAAACAGTTTTTGGTACTTTAGTTTTCAGGCCATCTTTTGTTTTTGGATACTCAGTGAGAACACAGTTATGCATCTGGAGGAGTCCATATCAAAATGCTAAAAGAAGTTGTTTTCTTTTATACTTTGGTATATTTTCCAAATATTCCTGAGTGAAAATTTAGTGCTTCATCTATAATATACTATACTATATATAGTATATATAATATAATATATATAATATATATTATGTATATTATGTATAATATATATTATATGTATGTATATTATGTATATTATATATAGTATATATATTATACATAATGTTATATATATATTATATATATATATATAATGCTACAGTCTGTAACAATTTTTAAGTCTGTTGATGTTTCATATTTTGAACTTTGTTCTTAAATCCTCTGAGCACAGGCTTCACTGTCACTTATGATATTTCACTATACTTTTGAACAGATTTGATTGTTATATGTGTATATATATATATATATTTTTTTTTTTCATAGATGAAACCCTATGACCCTCCCTGAAATTTTGTGGTTCTAGTATCTTCTTAGGAGTTACCTAGATTAGTGCTATGTATTTCTCACATGAAAATTCTTCAGGTATTTAAAAAGAGCTACTCAGTTTTCATCTAAATATCTGCTTAGGTATACTTGTCATATAAAAGTAACCTATTATCATGTGATTTTCCAACTATTCACCATTCTTATGGGCTTCCTTTGGACTAAAATTATTTTTAGCTCACATCTTAAAATGCAACACTGTGTATAAACATAATACTTTGCATGGCAAAAGGTAAGTACATATTTTTAGTTGTGAAGTGGACTATGTGATCACGCTATTTCCTTTCATTTTCTTTTCATTTCATGAGTTGTCTTTTTTAAAGAAATTTTCTTATGAAGAAACTTATACACAGAAAAGATAAGAAACTGTCAAATAGCAAAAAAAAAAAAAAAAAAAAAAAAAGAAAAGAAAGTGTGGAGCCCAAATCCAAAATACGTCTATCTGATTGATTCTAAGCTCAATCTTAACAGGTACAGCACATGGGTTTCTAAACATTGTTAGATCATCAGTCAGTACAAATTTATGGGTCAAAATGGATGCTCTATAATTTTCTTTGTCCTGTAAAATATTTTTCTATTGACATAGCCTTACTTTAGGGATGCATTGAAACCATTTGGTCTTATAAACACAATTGTGTTTTCACTTTTTTCATTTTTTAATTATTTTTAATTTTTATTTTTGAGTGAGAGAGAGAGCACGAGCAGGGGAGGGGATGAGAGAGAAGGAGACAGAATCTGAAGCAGGCTCCAGGCTCTGAGCTGTCAGCACAGAGCCCAACACAGGGACTGAACTCACAAACCGCAAGATCATGACCTGAGCTGAAGTCTGACACTTAAACCGACTGAGCCACCCAGGCGCCCCCGAACACATTTATTTTTAATCCATAACTTGCCTATCTTTCATTTCAAAAATGATTTCCTTTATCTGAGTTCAGAAATTTCCATTCTTTCTCTCACTCAGCTTGGCCTGTAATTTCAAATGTAAATATAAGTTTATAAAAATCTTGATTCTCCAATTCAAATTACTTTCAACTTCGTGTGCTGCAATTTTAATAAGAGTGCTTTGTTTTAATTGAAAACTTTTACAGACATAGGAACTAGTAGAGAAGATCAGGGCCATGTTGTTTTTTTTCTTAAGGAGGAAGTAAGCGATGATATTTTAAAATTAACTAGAAGTAAGTCCTAAATATCTGTCATGTCACATCTTTAAATTCTAGTTGCTTGACTAACATTTACTAAATGATGATGATGGTGATGATAAAACTATTTTACATAATTCACATGCCTATTATGAATACTAAACAAGTGACCGTTGCCTTTTTTTATTTAAAAAAATGTAAAACTTACTTATTTATTTTGAGAGAGTGAGTAGGGGGAGGGACAGAGAAAGAAGGAGAGAGAGAGAATCCCAAGCAGGCTCCATGCTGCCTAATGTGAGGTTTGAAACCCTGAAACCTTGAGACCTTGACCTGAGCCAAAACCAAGAGTAGGACTCTTAACTGAGCCACCCAGGTGCCCCTAGAAGTGACCATTCCAAGCATCATGAACATTTAGTCCTCAACCCATCTACCCAAAGTTGTTATTACAAAAGCTTCTTTAATTTTTCCACTGTTCTTTTTAGCTCCTTAGTGTTTCTAGTATCTATGGGTGCTTTCATTTACTGCCAAGTTTTCAAAAACAATCTATATGCTTATAACCTCCAAATCAATAGCAACAGCAGACACATACAAGCACTTCAAGTACATTTGTAACATAGAAGTTTCCCTTTTCACCGCTCCCATCCCAACATAAAGTAAGTGACTCCGACAATCATTAAATTATTCAAGCTAGAAAACTGAGACTCTTAATAGACTCCTTCTTCTTCTTCACCCTAATATCCAATTTAATCTCTCTGCTCTAAATATATTAACTCTTAAAATATTTTTCCGATGACTCCCCCTTTTTTCAGGTCTTTATCATCTCTATTTTGGCAACCACAACAGAAATATTACCAGCCTGTCTGTCTCCAGGTACTATTTCCGTCTTCACAGACTTCTTCAGAGTCATTCTTCTGAAATATAAGTGTGATTATGCTCTACAGTACTTTAAAAGCTGCCAATGGTTTCCCATCAACCAGAGGGCTATGTCAACCTGTCAACGTGGCATACAGTTTCCTTGATACTCTAGTCTCAGTTTTGACTTACACACGGCTGCTCATATGTGAAAAATACCAGAATATAAAAATTTCAAAAGAAAATATCCTTTTCAAGAGTAGGAAGTTTGATACTTCAAAAATACCTTCAAATGTGTCATCCTGGGAATAATCTACTCTTTACTGGACTTTTGAAATTTACTTAATTGTTACTATCTTGTAAACATTTTATTTACATATCGAGGCATAGCATAAAGTATTCACTAGTCAGCCTATCCAAAGATCTTGGTTGATTCTTTAATCCTCAATTTGAACTAGATGTTTCTCACCTTTCTCTGATTTAAACATTGTCTGTCCTCCATTCCACGGTGCTTAATGTTTTTAGTCTGATTCATCTTTTTCTTGCCATCATGTTTTTGTCAGATTGTTCTTTCTCTGTGTAATGACCCTCATTCCCACCATCGTTTCAACCTGGACCCATCCCATCCTGTCATCTAGCATGTACTCATCATCAAGAAATCCACGATCATGTTTTTATTATGAAGCAAGTCTTTCTTAACAAAGGTATTTTCCTCCATGCTTATACAGCACTCCCCCATGCATACAATAAACTCTGTATATTGCTTTAAGCACTTATAATATTCCAATAAAAGTGTATACTTATGCATGAGCTTTCTACATTAGACGATAAACACCTGGAGGACAACATTTATTTTCTCCCATTTTAGAGGCAACACACATCACAAAGTTTTCTAAGTAGTCAAAGCTCAAAAATTATTTGAAGCATTAACATCCATCGCACGTACTGTCATATGTTACAGCCTTAAATTTAAGAATGTGATGCTAAGTGAAATAAGCCATACAGGGGCGCCTGGGTGGCGCAGTCGGTTAAGCGTCCCACTTCAGCCAGGTCACGATCTCGCGGTCCGTGAGTTCGAGCCCCGCGTCAGGCTCTGGGCTGATGGCCCAGAGCCTGGAGCCTGTTTCCGATTCTGTGTCTCCCTCTCTCTCTGCCTCTCCCCTGTTCATGCTCTGTCTCTCTCTGTCCCAAAAATAAATAAATGTTGAAAAAAAAAAATTTTTTTTTAAAATAAAAAAAAAAAAAAGAAATAAGCCATACAGAGAAAGACAGATACCATAGGTGTTCACTCTTATGTGGATCCTGAGAAACTTAACAGGAACCCATGGGGGAGGGTAAGGAAAAAAAAAGAAGTTAGAGTGGGAGAGAGCCAAAGCATAAGAGACGCTTAAAAACTGAGAACAAACTGAGGGCCGATGGGGGTGGGAGGGAGGGAAGGGTGGGTGATGGGTATTGAGGAGGGCACCTTTTGGGATGAGCACTGGGTGTTGTATGGAAACCAATTTGACAATAAATTTCATATATTTAAAAAAATAAAAATAAATAAATAAATAGATAAATAAATATTTATATATTTTCTCTTTATGGTCCCAAGAAATGGCACAGGAAAATTTCAAAGAAAAATATTTCTATTTTCAGAGAAAAATATTTCTATTACCAACCAACTGGTGTGTACAATTTGTAGTGTTTTCTTACTCGTTTAGAAGCCCTGGTATTTGTCTATCTGCAAGCTCTTGATGCATTAACTATTATTTTAAGGTGCATTTTAATTGCTTGGATTCTGTCAACCTAATGCAAGATTTAGAATTGGAGTAAAGGGTATGTTGCAGGAAAGTCATAGGTTGGGCTACCTGGTCGAAGAGTGCCTATAGTAATGAGTGAAAATCCACGAAGTGATAGTCTTTTGGCTGCAAATGTTCACATGCGGCACAATTATTGTAGTTTGAGCACAGGTGATATAAATGGCTGTATTCACTAGCTTGAGATACTATCTTAGCCCCTTCATTTTAATTCATTTTTTAAATGTGGTATTTTCATAGCCTTGTCAGGAATTTTGGTATATTTCTCCGTATTTTCTTTCAAATTGCCAAAGAATTTCAGCAGCTTCCCAAATCATTCATGGATTCAACGGATATGTATTTAGTGCCTGCTCTGTTAAGTACGGGCAGAATATTTGGGATGCATTAGTGAGTAACATAAAGCCCCTGCCCAACTGACACTTAGCACCACAGGCACATAGAAAGATGTTCAGTGTCACTCATCATCAGGGAAATACAAATCAAAACCAGGGTGAGATATCACTTCACACCTGCTAGAATGGCTATCCTCAAGAAGATAAGAGATGATAGCTGCTGGGGAGGATGTTTTGAAAAAGAAACCCTAATGTATTCTTGTTGAAAATGTGAATTGGTTCAACCACTATGGAAAACAATACGGAGTTTTGTCAAAAAAAATAATAAAAAAGGAGATATACATATGATCCAATTACTCCACTTCTGGGTTTATACACAAAGGAAATGGAAACTGGATTTTGAAAAGATATAGGCATTCCCATTTTATTTTTTAATTATTCACAATAGTCAAGATTAGAAACAACCTTAATGCCCATTAGCAGACTCATGGAATATTATTCAGCCATGAGAAAGGATGATATCCTGCTTTTTGTAACAATATGGATGGGCCTTGAGCACATTACGCTAAGTGAGATAAGTCAGACAAAGGCAAATACTGTATGATATCACTTATATGTGCAATCTAAAAAAGTCAAATTGCAAAAAAACAAATTGTGTCAGGAGATGGAGTGAGGGGGATAAGACTGCTGCTGTTTAATGGTGCAAACTTGCAATGAGTGGTAAATAAGCCATGGAGATCTAATGCACGATACAAAGAATATAGATGATATTGTATTACAATTAAGTAATGTGATAAATATCACCACAATGGCAATCATATTATAATATATAAATGTATCAAATAACACATATGAGTTAAATTTACACAATTTTCTATGTCAAACTTATTTAACCTAAAACAAAGCTGACATAATGAAGACGTAAATTAAATATAGTATGTTAGAACGTATTAAGTGGTACATGAAAATTAAAAAAAAAAAACAGGTACAACAGGGTAAACGGGATAGGAAATGTGTGCGTGTGAGAAGCTGCTGCAGAAAGTAGCACACTGCGGAATTAAATAAAGTGATCAGGGTAGAAGCTGAAGAGAAGACGGCATCTCCTTCCATAACGGAGGAAGATGAGACACTTAGCAGGAAGCTATCTGGTGTAGAGTAGTCCAGAGATTAGAAAGAGTTTGAACAAATGTCCTAAGATAAGAATGCACCTGACCTTTGGTGTCAGTGTCTCTGAGCATAATGTGCAAGAGAGACAGCTGATCATTGAAGTCAGTGAAGTCAGCGGGGTCATGTCTGGTAAGGATGCATGTGTTTTTATATGGAGTTTGGCTACTGTTCCAAGTTAAATAAAGAACCATAGAAAGTTTTTGAACAGACATGTTACTTAGTCTACACTAACTCTTGAAGGATCAATGACTGTTCTTTGTGGTTAGACTGTACTTCTATTCAGAGATACTTCAGACAAGAGATGTTGATGCCTTGGACCAGAGTTGGAACAGAGAGGGTGGTACAAGTGGTCTGATACTAGATATACTCTGAGGATGGACAATGGGATTTCCTGATAGATTATATGTTGAGTATGAGAATAAAAGATTCAAAACTGACTCTTGGAAATGTAACATAAATAAAACCTAAGTAATTGGAAGGATGAGATTGGCAACAAGGGAGATCAGGAAGGTAGGGGGTAAAGTTTGTGCTGAAGGAAGGTCAACGATTCCATTTAGGATATATTGAGGGAGATATTTATTAGACATTCTTTAGATAGTTTGATATATGACTTGAGAGTCCAGGAGAAGGCCCGGGCCAGAGTTCATCAGAGGGCACTGCAGCTCCCTAACAAAAGATAGAGAAGAAGATATGGAGCTTTCTATTAGTGCTATCACTTTCATCATTGCTACAGCATCCCTGTTGAATGCTGGTCTTATAAATCTAAGTACATTATATAAATCCCCTGCGCTGTCTTCTGCAAATATAGGTTTCTTCAGGAGATCAGCCTTTCTCCAAACACAAAATGTGATGATGGAAAGCAGGTGCTTAGGAGACTTATATTTCCATAACTAAGAACTGTCACTCAACTGATTTCTGTCAAAAAGAAAGAAAATTGGCTCCAAGGAGATCTGGTGATCTCCAAGGAGATTCTTTCTCTGGGAATAATAAATGGCAGTATAATGTCAGACAGCCATTCCATGTCTGGCATCTGTAAGCAATATCAATCTTGTAAAGGTAAGCTACATACCCTTGCACATATATATTAACATGCAAATACAGACATGTGTGGGGTGATATATGTGTATATTTACATATGAGTATATATGTATATGTATATGCACATTTTATTATTTTATTTAAAATTATTTAAAATAGATTTTATTATTTTATGTACACAAACCTTCATATTCAATAGCTGACACATATGTATTTGGGTATGCTGGTGAAACAAGCTATTGTGAGGACTCCAACTATTGTCTTATTTTCTAGGTAGTTTTTGGCAATTCTAGATTATTTCCTCATTTCTCTAAAATTTGGCCACTGATTTTATGATCACGATGTTGCTACATTAAAAAAAAAAGAGAGAGAAGTGGTGATCATATTACAGAAAATAAGCTAAATGTGACTATGCAGTCTGGGACATTCATATGTTCAGAAGGCACTACATGTGATAAATAAAAGCCTTCTGCTTATATATTCCCATATATCTTAGACAATCATATTGACGGATGAAAGAGTTTTCAGTTTGTTAAATATAAAATTACGGTTTTAAAGCATATTTTCTTTAGAATTATTTGACTTCAGGATGCATCTCTGATATCTGTGCTTAGATGAAACAAGTTAGCTAAAGATTTATTATTTCTTTATTGCTATAAATTTAGAATTATTTCCATTTACACTAAAAACTGAAAACAGGCTCAGAGCGACTGTAAAGAATTGAGTAAAAATATAACTATCTATCTCTGGTTAAGAAAAGTCAATATCGGGGTACCTGGGTGGCCCAGTTGGTTAAGCATACAACTCTTGATTTGGGCTCAGGTCATGATCTCATAGTTCATGCATTCGAGGCCAGCACTGGGCTCCATGCTGACAATGCGGAGCCTGTTTGGGATTCTCTCTCTCCCTCTTTCTTCCTCCCCCCTGTTCTCTCTCTCTCTCTCTCTCTCGCTCGCTCTCTTTCAAACTAAATAATTAAACTTAAAAAAAAAGTAAAAATAAAAGGCAAAATGTTAGCAAAACTTAGGAAACAGATCATTAAACAATGAAAAGAGTAAAGAATTTTTGGATGCTATTTGCTTTCCAACATAGAAAGTAATGTTTTCCTTCCCTTTTTTTTTTCTTTTAACTTAAATTCAAATTAGTTAATATACAGTGTAGTATTTGTTTCAGGAGTAGAACCCAGTGATTCATCAGATCCATATAACACCCAGTGCTCCTCTCAACAAGTGTCCCCCTTAACGTCCATCACCAATTTATCCCATGCCCCCACCTCAGTATGTTGTCTGTATTTAAAATTCTCTTACGGTTTGCCTTCCTCTCTGTTTTCATATTATTTTTCCTCCCCCCGCCATGTTCATGTTATGTTTTTTTAAATTCCACATATAAGTGAAATCATGTATTTGTCTTTCTTTGACTTATTTTGCTTAACATAATACAGTCCAGTTCCATCCATGCTGTTGCAAATGGCAAGATGATAAAGAAGATGTGGTATATAGATACACAATGGAATGTTACTTGGTGATCAAAAAGAATGAAAGCTATTTTTTTTCAGATGTTTTATATTGAGGGAAAATTACATACAGTGAATCATACAGATAAAATTAAAAGATTTTTGGGGCGCCTGGGTGGCTCAGTCGGTTAAGCATCCGACTTTGGCTCAGGTCATGATCTCACGGTTTGTGGGTTCAAGTCCCGCATCGGACTCCGTGCTGACAGCTCGGGGCCTGAAGCCTGCTTTAGATTCTGTTTCTCCCCCTCCCTCTGCCCTCCCCCGCTCATGCTCTGTCTCCCTCTCAAAAATAAACGTTAAAAAAATTAAAAGATTTTTGACAAATGTGTACACCTATCACACCAACCTCCCAATCAAGACATAGTACATTTCCATCCACCCAAAGAGTTCAGTTGTGCTTGGCCCACAAGGGTTAATCATTTTAAATTTCTATCACCAGAGATCAGTCTCGCTTATTTTGATTTAATATGAAAGAAATACCATATGGACTATTCTCTGGTTGGATTCTACAATTAACATAATGTTTTTGAGAATATTTCTTGAGAATATTTATTGCTATGGGATGAATCAAGGATTTATTTTTTATTGTTAATTAGTATTCCACTCGATGGATATACTACAGTTTGTTTATCTTGTCCTAAAGATGGACATTTGAGCTATTTCTGGGTTTTGGCAGCTTCAGTAGAGTTGCTATGAACATACATAAGCAGTCTTTTTTGGACTTAAATTATAATTTCTGTTCAGTAAATACCTAGGAGTTGAGTGGCTGGGATGCAAATTAAATGTATGTTTAAGTTCGTAAGAAAACGCCAAAGATTCTTCCAGAGTTTCATATGAATTCACATTTTTTTTCCAGAATTATATGGACATCCCATTTGTTCCACATCTTCCTAATACTTGATATTTTCACTCTTTAAATTGTCTTACATAATTAATCTTTAAAATTCTAGAGGGTGTAGAGTGGTATTTAATTATAGTTTTAATTTTTATTTCCCTGATGAATAAAGATATTGACTACCATTTATTTTCTTACTTGACATTCATGTCTCCCTTGATAAACTTTGTGCTCAAGTTTAGGAGTTTTATTTATTTGTTATTTTTTATTATATGTTTTTGCTTTAATTTTCATTTTATTTCTTATTTTTTTTTATTTACATCCAAATTAGTTAGCATATAGTGAAACAATGATTTCAGGAGTAGATTCCTTAATGCCCCTTACCCATTTAGCCCATCCGCCCTCCCACAACCTCTCCAGCGACCCTCAGTTTGTTCTCCATATTTATGAGTCTCTTCTGTTTTGTCCTCCTACCTATTGTTATATTATTTTTGTTTCCCTTCCCTTATGTTCATCTGTTTTGTCTCTTAAAGTCCTCATATGAGTGAAGTCATATGATATTTGTCTTTCTCTAACTAATTTCACTTAGCATAATACCCTCCAGTTCCATCCACGTAATTCCAAATGGCAAGATTTCATTCTTTTTGATTACCAAGTAATACTCTATTGTATGTATGTATATATATATATATATATACCACATCTTCTTTATCCAATCATCCATTGATGGGCATTTGGGCTCTTTCCATACTTTGGCTACTGTTGATAGCGCTGCTATAAACATGGGGGGGTGCATGTGTCCCTGTATCCCGTGGATAAATGCCTAGTAGTGCAATTGCTGGGTGGTAGGGTAGTTCTATTTTTAGTTTTTTGAGGAACCTCCACACTGTTTTCCAAAATGGCTGTGCCAGCTTGCATTCCCATGTTCATTTTTTAGAATTAAACTTATCTTTTGATTTTTCAACTCTAAGGTTTCTTTGTATTTTCTCCATAGAAATCCCTTCACATACATGTATCACAAATACTTTCTTCCATGTGTAGCTTCCTTTTCATTTTCTTACAGTGGTTGTTAATGAGCAGTTTTTCACATTGATAACATTTTATTATTTTTAAGATTAGAGCTTTTTGCATCCTCTGTGACTCATCTTTCCCTATCATAAGGCAGATAAAATATTCTCCTTTTATTTTTTTCTAGATGCTTCATAGATTAATATTTTGTCTTCAGGTGTATGAAATACCTCAAACTCATTTTCATGTATGTTGTTTCAAAATGATTCATATATGGTTTTCTTTCGACATATTAGCTACTTGCTCTAATATAACTTGCTAAAAAAATCTTTTATTTCTCTCATTCCGTTTCCTCAGTGCTTACATACATGTGTGAATCTATTTCTGGACACGCTATTCTCTTTCAGTGAACTATTTGTCTGTGATTATACCAATGATATATTATCTTGAATACTGTAATTTTATAGTAAATTGTGAAAGCAGCTAGTGTTAGTGTGAGTACTCCAACTATTGTCTTTATTTTTTAGGTAATTTTGGTAAATTCTAGATTATTGCCTCATTTCCCTACAATTTTGCAATCAGCTTGGCAATTTCTACAAAAACAACTATTGAGAGTTTAATGGGATTGTGTGTGTGTGTGTGTGTGTGTGTGTACAGGTATATGTATATATGTATACATACCTATATTTAACTATAACCATGTACGAAAATTTAGATATAAATCTCTTCATAAATAAAATATATACCTTGTACATATTTATATGACATAAACCTATAGTTAACATCTTCATTTGAAATATTTATCTCTTAGATATATTTTCAGGATAATAGAATATTGTCAGTACAATTTAAAAAAAAGAGAGAGAGAAAGATGTTGTTTGGCATGGTGACAGAAATTTTGATCAGAAGGTGGACCACTTAAACTCCCTTTATTTATAGAGAAAACTAAAGCAGAATAGGTTAAAGATTTTGTTATTTTTCTTCTCTCAGCTTCTCAAAGTAACTCGAGATTACAGCATGAAGGTACTTTTCCAGGGTAACGGAGATGGCCAGTAGGGGAATATTTTCCGAACCCCATCTGGTGTCCTTTAAATCAGTTACACATGCGATCTCAAGATCAAGCCGGACTATCTTAATGTCAAAACTGATATTCCACATTCGGAAAAGAAATTATAACATTCCAAAGCATTCTACTCCCAGCAAACAGTATGTTCTGCTTTAAAGCCATTGTTTATTATGTTCTTTCTGCCCAGAATACCTTTTCCATTTTCCACATGTCTGAAACTTTATCATCCTTCAAGGTCAAGTTCTCAATTGTTAATGAATTTTGTTCTTTGGCATTTGTTATTGACAGCTTGGTTAAGCCATAATTTGTATACATTTTTTGTTTCTACTAAGAAGAGTCCTGTGAGGGCGGGCTAGCTGGTTCAGTCAAAAGAGCATGTGACTCTTCATCTTGGAGTCATGAGTTTGAGCCCCACGTTGGATGTCAAGTTTACTTAAATAAATACAACTTAAATTTTTTTGAAAAAGAGTCCTGTGTACAGTGGGAAATGGAAGAGCATGGTCTTAAAAAATTGTAACTCTTAAGGTATCACAGGCAAAACCACACGTGTCGATACTTAGAAAATAAATATTGCCAGGATAATAGTGACAATGTAAAATAGCTAACATTTCTCATACCTTCCTGCAGACTGGAAAAACGACACTTTCCCAAAGCTCCTCCTCCTACAGCTTTCCTGGTCTCCTGGATCTGGGCTCCTAGATAACACCTTACTTTTCTTAAATCTCATCCACAAAGTTTCCCATCAAAGACTTCCCATGCCTTATCATCATCTCTCCCATTCCTCTCATTTTCCTGACCTGCCTTCTCCTCTTTATAGCATGTTCATCCGCCAGCATACATTTTCTCTCTTTATCTCCTCACTAGACCTTAAGCTCCTTGAAAGCAGAGACAGTTTGTATTTCCACTGTGTCTCCAGTGCCTGAAAGAGAGCTCTTCTGTGGAGTGAATAAATTCAAGTCTTTAGCCCCTGGAATTGCCATTTAGATTTCTCTTTCAGGAGCTCCTGGGTGGCTCCGTCGGTTAAGCTTCCAACTCTTGGTTTGGGCTCAGGTCATGATCTCATGGTTCATGTGTTTGAACCCCACAGCAGTCTCTGAACTAGCAGTGAAGAGCCTGCTTCGGATTCTCTCTCTCCCCCCCCCCTCTCTGCCCTTCTCCTGTTCGTGCCCTCTCTCTCTCTCTCTCAAAATAAATAAATAAACTTCGAAAATAAATAGATTCCTCTTTCAACAAGATAAATATGTACATTATGAATAAATGTAACTAAAATGAGATAAGTAATTTATTTGGAGTCATAGGGAAGCCCAAAATATAGCAAAATGGAAAGTTCACTCTACTCATTCACCAATTGCATCACATATACAGCTTATAATTTATCTCTAGAAAGAGTATGAAAAACATAAAGAAAAAATGTGTTTATGTCATTAATTTCCCTAAACATTAGCTCATGAAACTGAATCCTACAGGCATATTTTATTGCCATCACCATCGTATTCCAACAGGACTATATATGAGATGATAAATTCTAGCTTATTACTAAATGCAGACTTTAAAGAGAAAAAGGACTTTGGGAATAAGTGGCATAGTAATTGAATTCACATAACTCAATTTTGGATTAAAGCTTTGTCATTTGTTTGCTGTTTGACCTACTCTGCAATTGCTTTAGGAAAAAAAAAAAATGTCTTTATGCTGCTAGCCCACTTCCTCACCTGAAAAGTGATCATAAAACACTGACTTTATTGGTCATGCAAAGCAAGTTAAATCTCGTATGTGCAATTGATTTGCAAAGTGTAAATCCCGCATTAATATTTTTTACTAAAGAAATGATAACACATGTCTGTTTCTCAAATTTCTCCTGGGTTTATTAAACTTCCTACTTCAAAAAGAATCTTGTTCAAAGACTAATTTTATAAATTCGTAGACATATTAGTGGAGAGAGAGAGAGAAAGATACTACACTACAGGAAAAAAAAGTGTGTTTGGAAAAATCTCTGGGATTGAGCCAGGCGAGGTGGTAATCAATATCATTTTATTATCTAGATGTTTTGAATACTAGTATATTGCTTTGTTTATGTTATCCTTTAATCTTAAAAATTCACTAATTTTATACAAGCAATTGAAATTTACAGATACTATTTTATTTTCTAAAAGACATAAGAATGATTCTAGATCATTCCTGTAAATTTGAGCAAATCAGGTTTTTCAGTCCCAAAATTTGTATCCCCCCCCCCCCCAAGTATTTCACCAGTAATAGTTGGATTTCCTGGTACAGTGATGCCGGTGGTCTAAATCTTTCTATATAGCACAAAACTTGTCAATACTTTTTTTTTTTTTTTCATTTTACAACACCCAAATACAACTAGCCAGTATTAGGTTAATTATGGTCTGGCTATATTTTCTCTAATTCCATTTTTAACTTATACAGACACATATTTCTGGATGATTACACTTTCCACATTCTTTGTACAGAAAAAGTCTACCAAAATTCCTTTTGTAAATGATTATGTCTTTGTTGAATGAAACAGATACTGTATCCTCACTGTCATTTCATTTCCCACACTTCAAACTTCTCTGAAATTCTGGGTATATGCATGCATGTGCGTTTGTGTAAGCATTTAAGTTTATTTAAGTGAAAATAAACTATTAATATTTTTTTAAATAACTGAATCTCAGATTCAGTGTTGCTGAAGAGTCAGATGAGATGGGAGATCAAGAACACTGCACTGGATGTTAGTTTCAGAAAAATATATTCTCCAAATTTTAAAATTAAAAAAAAATGAGAAGAGCGCCTTTGGGAAGGGTATGTTTGAAAACTAAGTATTGAGAACTTTAGTGTTTTTCAAAACTAACAGATGGACAATACTTCTAGAGCTCAGATTCTTCAAGTAAAGCACAGGTTGGAACTGTGATAAATTTTTTTTAGCTGTTATTAACTTACTTTTAGGAAGATACTTTACAATGAGCTTCATAGATATTTTCAAACAGAAGAAGAAAAAAACTGTTATAATTACCATATGAATGAGCAAACTCATTTATTATTACTATTATTCCCTACTATGACTTTTATTGTAATTATTATTTGTCATATAAAAGCAGACAAATACAGGAAGTGTAAATAGCTCTGAAGGGTTGGGTGAAAATTCCATATTATCAATTATGTGTTATTTAGTACAGAATTTGTGATTTATAGTGAGATATACAAAATGTAGGTTTTAATTATTAGGAAATGTGGGGGGAAATCATAACAGACTTTGAAATTGCTTTACCGTAGTTAGCAGTTTATTATTGAGGATCATTCTTACTTCAGGTTTTCTATTAGATTCCTTATTTTAAAAAGTGTTCTTTCCAATTGTCCATAGTCCATAGAATATTTGTAAAAAAAAAAAAAAAAAAAAAAAACTACCCAAATTAATATGTATGCTACATTTTTTCTCTTTCCATTACATCACTTGAGAGGTACAAAGGCCCCAAATTGTCTTTTGAAATAAGTGTCTAAAGTAATGCTTGTGGAAATACTATTGCTTATTTTCCTTTTTAGGAGGGGCAGAAAATTTTTTAAATTTAAATTAGTTTTCTTAGAACTATCTTTCACGTGAACTAACAACTATAGCATCTGACAGAAACTACAAATATTAATTTAGTAGACCTACTTCTTCATGAGCTTATAATAAATTATCCAGATTTTCTACTTAGAAATTTTGTGTATTAATCAAAATAACAAATTGAAGATAATAGCACCATGTATAGTCCAAATTTTCACAGAATTCCAAATAGTTAATATAAGAGGAAGTTCATCTACATCAAGAGAATAGAGAAGATTCAGTGATGTATTTGAGAGCCCGGACAATCTCATATCCTCTGTGGTTTTCACAATGCCTTTTAACATAGAGCATTATGACATGCGTTAATTAAATTAAAATGCACGAAACTGAGAACAATGTAGAACCCAAGTTAATTTATTTTAGCTTCTGTTCTTAAAAGTTATAATCACATTTGTGCAATGTAAAGGTTTAGTGTACATGATCCCCAATAGAATTTTGATCTGTAAACAGTATGTAGAATTACTTGAGTATATTCTTTTAAAGTGCCACCAGCAGGGGTGCCTGGCTGGCTCACTCAGTAGAGCATGTGACTCCTGATCTTTGGGTCCTGAGTTCTAGCCCTATGTTGGGCATGGAGTTTACTTAAAAGAAAAAATATAATACATATACATACACATATATATATATGTGTGTGTGTGTGTGTGTATATACACACACATAGAGTGTATATGTATGTATATATGTATACATATATACAGAGACAGAGAGAGAGAGACAGAGAGAGAGAATGGCACCTTGGTGACTCAGTCAGTTAAGCGTCTGATCTTGGCTCAAGACATGATCTTGTATTTGGTGGGTTTGAGTCTCACATCAGGCTCTGCGCTGATGGTGCAGAGCCTGCTTAGGATTTTCTCTCCCCCTCTCTCTTTCCGTCCCTCCCTTTCTTGTGTGCTCTCTCTCTCAAAATAAATAAATTAACTTAAAAAAATTATATATATATATAATATATAACATTTATATAAATGTAATAAAATGTTATATATAATAAAATGCTATATGTAATATATAACATATATAATATATATATATATAATAACAAAAAGAGACAAATGTATGATCATTTTTTTAAATGTTGCCCACAGAAAGCCTTCTTGGACTAGTTGCAATTAGATTTTGAACTTCAGTAACCATCAGCAGGGAAAATGTACTCACGGTTAGAGAATGACATATATACAAGTGAGCTGCAATGTGAGATTTGGTTTGTGTCACACGTTTGATTGTCCTCCCACCTCCCAGCACCACCACCCTGATACAGAAAACAGGAAGAGGGCCTCTTTTCAGTTTTTCAAGAAATATGTCAGGCTAGGAAATTCCAGATTTTGAGGGAAAATAGCAGTAAATATTATTCGAAAGTATCTTCCTTATCCTCCTGACCCCCATCTTTTGCAATGCAACTGTTTGGGAGGGATACTCAGGGAGTTAACAACAGGCTACCAGGGGAGAGGGGCCAGGAATTTGCTACTGTTCACTCTTCCTACACTGAAGAGAGCTGTGATGGTCCAAGGAAACGAAAAAACACAAAAGCTTACTTACCTTCTGAACCCCTTCTGCACTCCCCCTCCTAGAAACACTTGTGCATAAATTGGATGTTGGGACTTAGATTCTCTGATCTAGTGAGATTCACCAGCAAGACTTTTCAGTCATTATTCAGAAACCCCTCCCTTTGTTCTTTGCACTTGTTATTTTGAACTGAGTCACTGATACCAGGTTCCAAACCACACTCCCACCAACCTCCAGCTTCTGAAACTGATGGTAAATCTATCCACCTGTAGCAAAATGCCATCTGACCAATGCATTGCCATGTAACTGCTTCCCTTGCTTGTATTTGCTTTTGTTCTATATCTATCCTAGAGGAGGTGGCCTCCCCCCACTAAGTGCTCTCCCTAGGATCCGTCCATACAAACACATCACAGGATGGGAAGGCAAGTTAAGTACAGTTGTTACAGACACTGATTTCAAAAAGGGTAATCACATTTCCCACATGAATGGTGTGATTTCTAAAAACAAACCAAAAACTTTGCTACTATAAGCTACATCAAATAACTAAAAAGATACTTCTTCAGCACGTTTAGGGACATAAATAGGTTTAGAGAATAGGTTTCTGAAGACACCAAGAGGTAGGTTTTCCTACCCTCTATATTCAGGTGAGCTCTGTATTTGCACTTTACCAGGTTTAAGGAGAAGGTAGAGTTTTGTTTTGTTTTAACTGAAAACATCCAAGACAGAAAACACTTGTGAAACATTTCTAATTCTTTGTTGACTTACTATTACGAACATAGTAATTTTTGTAAATGTGTTCTATCAAAACTAGAGACAGAACCCTAGTCTATTTCAATCTGCAAGGATGTTAAGATCCAGAACTCCCTTGAGAGCTTTCAGTTTGAAAGGTACAGAAGTAGAGGAAATCTTTTGTATATTAGTTTATTGTTGTAAACTTTGCCATGCTTTAGATTATATTGTTATGTCCAGAATTTGTGATCCCCAAAGACCACTAGGGAGCCGAGTCCGATGCAAAAGCAAAAGAGCCTTTATTCAAGCTAGCTCGAGCTCAATCCCCTACCTGCACCTACGCAGCTGTGAGATACAGGGGAGAGAGAGCGAGTTTCAAAAGGACAAAGGTTTTATTGGAGCCTAGGGGCAGTTGGTGAGGTAATGGCTGTGGCCTCAGCTGATTGGCTGGGGAAGGGTGGGAGTCCTGTTAAGCAGGTCGCTAGGCGTGTTTTGATCAGGAAGTTTGAACCTGTGAGCAGGAGGTTACTCAAGGGGAGGAGGCATGGTCTGAGGTTTCTGCGATTTTCCCGGAAAAGGGGTCAGGTCAGGGACATAGTCACTCAAGGTGGAGGACACTGAACAAGATGGAGTCGGCCGGCGTAGGCCCGCCCTTTCAAGTTATTAATAACACCTTCTTTCATTCTGAAAAAACGTCATGATTTGGATAATAAATTATATAGCCACTCTGCCTGTAACTCATGAAAACAAGTGCTTTCTGCTTCTATATTCCTTTATTTTTACCTTAGCTTTTTTTCAGGAACAAATTACATTTTCTTTATTTCTATTGACAGGTTTTTTGTTTCAGAAATATAAAAAGAGACTTATTTATGTATTTAAATATTGCTGTTGAAACAAGTTTATACTAGTTTCTCCTTGAATTACTAGCATAGCCCTATCGTTATATTCCAGTTTAATAAAATAAATACTGAGCTGAAGATTATAAGAAAAATATGTAATGTAGACTGGCTTTGTTTAATATTAAAAATAATAAAGTGCATTCGTATTTTAAATTATGTATGTATATGTATATTATATATTGACAGAGAGAGAAACGTACAGAGACAGAGACAGAGAAACAGAGACAAAAAAAATATACAAATAAATATACATACATATATTCCAGAGGGAGTGGAAAAATATTGGTCCACATCTAAAAAACATTTAGTGCTACATCCAAAAACATTTTTTTCCTCTTAATATTATGAAGGCTCCTTGGAATAAACAGCTTCAAAGCACAGCTTGAAATGGACCAATTGTAAGGAACAGAGTGGCAAACTTATGTTACCACGCACAACTGTGAATAGGCTTCCAGACAGCTAAAATGTGTCATTTAGAAGGAATGTGTCTCATTTATCCATTGTTTAGAGTGATTGAAATACATTGCTTTCCCCCAGCTCCTTGGCAAGTGTTTCAATTAAGTGGGCACAAAATTTATCCTAGTGTAGTGTTCTATTATTCTGCTCTGTAGTAAATAATTGTATGCGACTTTGGACTTATAGAGGCCTTCTGTTGTCGGAAAAATAAAATAACACATCTCTTTTAAGGTAATAACTGCAGCTTTTCTCAGTGGAAATTCTTGTTTGGTAAAAAGCCACTGACGTTGGAACCACAGGGCATTTATTTTCATCAATGTATTAGAAAATAATGGGAAATGTATGTAGCTCTTGAAACTTGTGACCTGCAAATTGCTGATCTGTAAACAAGAAGCAGAATTACATGGAAGATGGTACCATTGTGATATCTTTGTCATAGAAGTGATGTCTATATATTGGAGGTGAATCAAGGGTCAGCTAAAGATTATCTGGTGCCCAAATCTCCCTCTTGCCTTGATGTAGTAACAATTTACAGTAAACAACGACTTATCTTGATCTTATTCTGCACAGTAACATAGACATTTTCTTACATTCTGCTGTGTGCCCTGAGGACTGTTCATACTATGTTACCCTTCTTTCCTTCATTGGATATTTTCACCTTATTATTGTTTATGTTCCCAAAGCTTCTTAATTTATTAAGGCAGGGAACTTAAGACTGGTGGAGCAGTATTTAGCCAAACATAATATGAAAAAAGATCGAATTTTTATACTTTCAAGAAACTCACACCACACAAACAGGGAAACGCAGGTACACAAAGGCAAGCACACACACGTTAACTTGGAGGTCGATCATGCAATTTTATCTGCATTAAATAATATCTTGCAGAATGGGATAGCAGAAAGATCTCTGTGCTGGAGGTGAGAAACGTCCTTAATTCAGCTTTGTCAACAGATTAGCTGTGTGTATTTGACCAAATCAGCTACTTTTATGGATCATTATCACCTTTCTGTTTGAAAGGTGTAATTTACATCTGGAACACATGTGTCATATAAGAGTAATTCCTTGAACTTCAGAACTTTTTATAGGTGTTATTTATATTTCCAACATTTAAAAAAGTTTGCTTTTCAAGAAAGTATAAATCTAATATAAATAAAAAAAATTCTCTCCTGATGTGCCAGTGTGGCTCAGTGGGTTAAGCATCCAACTTTGGCTCAGGTCATGATCTCACAGTTCATGAGTTTGAGCCCCTCATTGGGCTCTGTGTTGACAGGTTAGAGCCAGAAGCCTGCTTCAGATTCGGTGTCTCCCTCTCTCTGCCCCTCCCCACCCCTCAAAAATAAGTAAGTATTTAAAAAATTAAAGAAAAAAATTATCTCATACAAAAATCAAATTTGAGTTTCGAAGTATTATATGTTCTATCACTAGATGTTTATTCCCAACCAAATATTTTGGCATTGTCATGATAATTCCTATTAGCAATGTGGGGATTTATGGGCTTTTATCCACCTAAATTAGGCTCGATAGATGAACAAGAGAGCACGCACAACAGGAAGCTGACAGGACAGGAAGTCTCAGAACTTGGTCCTCACTTTAAAAAGCAACTTTCACCAGCACATTGCCAGCTGCTTTTGCAGGGTTTTTTCTCTAGCAGGCATTATTTATCATCAATAATTTATTTTCTAAATTTAACTTCCTCTTTTTCATCATGTAGACTAAAAGTATCCTTGTCCTGGGCTTCTAATTTTTATGATAGCTATTATAAATGTATCCATTTCCACATACCTAGAAATTACTCAGACTTAGATTGGATCAAGTACCAATTTTCTATTTGTTTAAGAAGAAAACAAAATCTCCGGGAGATTATGAGTTGGCCAAAGTCGGGCGGCACAATTTAAGGAGTTAGAATAATAATCATTTTTGGTGATTTCACATGGGCTTCCAGTTATAGCCTGAACCAATTTTGAGCAGCTATTTCCGGCCGTCACCTCCTTTTTTTAAAAAGTGTTTTGCACTTTCCATATTCTATCAGAGTACTTTGTGACTTCCCGTATTGCATCTGTGTGCTTTTGCTACTTTCCATACTGAAAGTATCCGTTGGACTAATGAGAGTTGTGGTAAATTGCAATAGTGGCCCACATGCTTTATTCTTCCCTGTTTATACACCCTTTAGAATGTGGCTTTAAAGTTTCTCCCGTGCACAGTCTGTTTTCCCTCCACTTGAATCTGGGCCAGCCTTGTGACTTGCTTTGGACAACGGAATTTGGGAGGAGTGAGGTACTCTTTCCTAGGACTTGAAAGGACTCTTTTGCGTCTCTGCTCAGTATTTTGGAAAATTGAGGATCTCTCAAGTGAAGAAACTTGCACAAGTATGCAGGAGGGCAAGAGTCATCTTGAAGCAGAAATGAGCCATCCCAACACACACCAAGCCAGACCAGCCAGCCCCTCGTCCACCCAGCCCAACAAAAATTAGAAGATATACCTGGCCGTTGCCTCATCATTCCCCACCGCCATCAATAGTAGCCATTTTAAGTCATCAGAATTAGAGTGGTGAGTTACATAGCAAACACTAACTGGTTTTGTTTCAAGAGAATAGATCATTCTGCTGGAAAACCCTGGGGGAAATTTGCACACAAGACTTTATTAGTTTGATTATATTAAAATCTCTGATTTTGATGGAACTGTGCTATAGAAAGTAGTCAAACAACATAGCGTGGACGAAAAAATCTGTATATTGAGTTGAGAGAAAATAATGGAAATTGCCTGAGAGGGATTTTAGTCACATTGGTATTGTATTTCATGGTAGCATTAGGTAGCTACAGTGGCCATGTAGGCATTTTTCAGTAGAAGGGCAAGTTATTCTGCGTCTGGTGAATATGCTTTTAAGTTTCCAGTTTATAGGGTAAAAAAAAAAAAAAATAGATGACTGGAACAGCATTCCTGCCATTCAAGAGAGTAAAGGGTCAATACTTGTCAATACTGGGGTGATTTGCCAGGAATTTTGAAAGTTCTGAGGAGATCTTTATAATTCCTCTATAAATCCCTACCAAACAAATCTATACTATTTTTCCGCAAGACCTGTGGTAGGTTCCCACAATGCTCCTAAATGTCAATTTGGCATTGGGAACTGCTGTTTCACAGCAGAAATTGAAAGCGACCATCATAGTTATGTTGAGAAAAGTAATAATTTGCAATTCAAAGGGAACTTAGACTTAAAAAAAAAAATAAGGGACTTTCTCATGAGGTTTTAATTCAGATATCATTATCAAGGAGAATAGAGTACATGTTGCAATAGAATTCAACAGCTTTCTCACTGAGCACTGCTTTCAAGTTTTCTAGCAAATTTATACAGTCATTATTCTATCAAAATAAACATTCATTGACTAATTATACAGTTCAGGACATCGCCCTGAGCTACTTTGCATAGTGTAAAGTTTCCTTCTTTGAAGTTTCAAAAATATTTGCTTTGTTTCAGACTTTCTGTGCTTATGTCAGGCAGCCACTAACTTTGGCTCTGGCAAAACATGATAAATTACAGCTGGTAAAAGGCATAAACAAAAATGTATCTCGGATGCTCTCTAGTGCCTTTGTGACATTAGAGGCATTACTGTTATTACTATGTTTCTTGTGTTAGTTTCTGAGAAATATGAACCTCTTTGGAGTCCCAAATATCATTGCCCATAAATGATAGCTAATGGAGTATTTGTATCCTAAGTCTGGCATTACATATGAGACTGATATTTCTAAGGAAACATTTATGGATAATTAATTTCATGATATTCTGTTCATTTAGAATTTACTCATGCTATAATGATCAATAACTAGAAAGAAGTAAAATGCCCCTCAGAGAAAACACACACACACACACACACACACACAAGCCTATGTATTTATAAACAAATATATTTGTTTATTTTCTTAGGTATGCATATTTGTTTATAAATGATATGAACTCTCAGCTTATCAATTGAATTAATTTTAATTTTAGCACATTTAGATTCAATAAATGTGAGTGCTAAATAAATATTTTTAATAATTCATTTGGAGAAGATCAATGTTTATCGTACATACAATAAAATTATTATTGTAAACATGAACACACAAAACGCAAGTTTTTCAGGAGAATTAAAAATAATTTTATAATAATGCCAGTTGTCAGTGTCATCCATTGGTAAGGTAAATTAATTCAACATTTTGAGTAAATATTTGTTTATATAAAGGTTGAATAGTCCATATTATACTTTATTCATGCTAAGTGGCTTTTCATATCATATTATTTTCCTTGGATGATCTTTAAGCATTCTAGTTAACTCTTATTTTTAACTTCAACAGACATTTTGTAGGAAACATTTTCTTCTTTTAAAATCAGTGATGAATCCTTCCACTACGTTAGCTATGAGTCAAGTTAAAACACAAAAGCACACACACACACTCACTCACACAAGTGAAATGATTCGATTCAGTCCCTTAAGAGCACAATCAGCTTTACCCAGAACATCTGGAAAAGTGTCTGATATCTATTCACCCATATCCCTGTTCTGTAGCTAGAACTTTTTGGTTCTTGGATGAACATCCAAAGACTGTAAGAAATAAATATATCTTGAGGAAAAGAACTAATAGATACACCTACACACACAAAAACAGTAGACATGAAGTTGTGACTGCATTAACTGGGGGCTACATCGACAAGGCTTGCAGAAGTGATTCTCAACAATGGAGATTAACCCATATTCCCAGGGAGCAGGAGAAAGGAGGAGGCATAGAGAATGGTAATGAAAAACAAGTACATCTGGTGCCAAAGAGAAAACTAGCGAATAACTGCCTCATTCACTTACCATTTTGGAGTCAGGCTCTTCTTCCCACGCGGGACACCTAAGTTATGTTACCAGTCTGTAGTATGACTTGAATAAAGCCTTCCCCCAAACCCCAACTGATGTGGGTTTACCTCAAATGAATTTCTTTGCTTTTTATTTAATTTTTTTAAATTTTTTAATCTTTATTTTAGAAAGAGAGAGACAGAGTGCGAGTGGGGGAGGGGCAGAGAAATCGGGAGACACAGAATCTGAAGCAGGGTCCAGGCTCGAAGCGGTCAGCACACAGCCTGATGCAGGACTCGAACTCACAGACCAAGAGATCATGATCTGAGCCAGAGTCGGTCGCCTAACTGACCGAGCCACCCAGGTGCCCCAAGCTCAAGTGAATTTCTATTTCAAACAGTGAAAGCTTCTAAATCTGGTTATGGAACACACAGAAAAAGGTGGTAGTGTTTAACATAATCAGGTTGTTTTGTAATCAGGTCATTTTGTTGAAAATTGTTCAACTTAAAATATATATATATAATGTAAAAGAAAAAATATATTTTCATAAATATGAAACTATTGATTTAATAATCATCTGCATATTTGAATCATCCATAGCAAACCCTTCTACTTTATTGTCAATTATTGAGTGTTGATTCTATTTTCAAACAGTAAACAATTTTGACAATACTATCTCTGGTGGAATGTTGAAATGAATCAATAATTTTCACAGAAAAAAATCTCATTGTTAGCAAAACAAGCCTATTAAACCTAAGGTTATTTCCTATTGCTTTCAACTTTTGAAAAATGCTAACACTGCCAGCAAGACCTTCTTGTAAAATTGGAAACAGACTGGTTATAGATATATAAGCCAGTGATACTGTGTCAGCACTTTCTAAATCTGTATTGGTGCTTTCATTCCAAGCATAATCAAGGCCAATCTTGTACCAGCCAACACATCTCGGAAATGTTGTACAAAAAACTTATGGGTATATCGATAATGATTTGCCCATGCCCTTTACAGTACAGAGAATCCCTTAGGAAGCAAAATGTACAGTTGCCTCAATGAGAGCACATAGGACTATTCAATCCAAAGGACTCATTTAAAAAGTACAATTCTAGATCAAAAATATTGATGGAACAAAGCATTCATCTAGTTGCATATTAATTCGTTATTTTTGCAATCTTAAGAAAACATACATCTATCAAGTCTCAGAAACAAATTCTATCATTAAAGCTTTCTAATCCAGTAGGAAAATAAAACCTTATAAATACACAAATAATTATGATTTATTTTTGACATTTTAAATTACCTAAGAGAGGTACAGTAAAATAAAGGCGTTTGGCTAGGTTGTATTGTGGTAACAAAATATTTTAAGTCTCAGTTCTATGATACATGAAAGGCCCCTGTGCTCCCTGAGGGACAGCTAGGAGCTTTCCTATTTTTTATCCAACTCCAAGAGCCAGCTTGACAGAATAGCCACTCTTAGCCCCTTTGCCTATCACAGCAGAAGGAAAATAAAACTGTGGACCTGGCACTTATTGAACTGCTACTACATGATCTGACCCAGAAAAGACCCAAGTCTCCTTTGAGGATATGGCCTGCAAATAATCACGGAATCCTCCCAGGCAAAAGAGAAGTAAAGCAGGAAGTTCAGGCTTGTGTGGACCCAGACAGCCAGACAGATTAATAATCAAGCATAATTAACTAAGCAGCAGTATAACAAGGGGTTACATTGGATTTGATCTTCAAAGGTGAACAAAAATGTGGACATGTGGTGTTTGAGAAAAGGTTTTTCCAAACATGCTGCACGTCATGAGTACAAACACAAAGAGGGGCATGTGGTGTCCAGAGAAGTGTTAGGAGTGTCACTCAACCAGGTTCGTGACTGATGTCAGAGAAAAACTGCTCTGGACACTTGTTAAAGGTGTGAAGGAAGGTTTTATTCAGACTATGACAGTTGGAGAAAGAGACACCACTCTACCCTGCGCACAGCTCCACTAAGAAAAGGTGACAAAGCGAAACATAGAGGAAACAGAAGAAACAACAGGAAAATGGAACATTGCAAAAAAGCAACGAGTGGAAAATTAGTGCAAATGATGTGGCATTGTGGGTTGGGACAATGTACATTTTGCAGTTTGGAAGCACTGCATTTTTTTGAGGCAAAACTCAGCATTAGGGCTGAAGGTCATCTTTAGGGACGCAGGCTAGTGCTGGTGGACGCCAGGCTAAATTGGGGTGAAGTGTCTTAGCTCAGTGTTTGATCAAATCCTCTGTGCCGTGATGGGGTTTATAGGTCACTCTAACGGAAACAAAAGACTGAAAAATGGTAGGAATCAGATCAGAGGGTAAATGTACCTAGTTACTACATCCAGACTTTTATAAAATTTTTGGAGTGGGCAAGTCGTATGATCTGAATTTGGACTTGAGACGGTGGGTCTGGAGCCTTTAGTATCATGAGTTAGGAAGGAAACAAAACTAGGAGAATGGCCAATATGGATGATAGTGAAAAAATTGCAGGGGATTATTAGGAAGTGAAAGGGTATTGTCTGGTGAAAACTCATTATTCACTGTTTTCCTTTACGCAATACTTTTGACACGAGCCATGTGGGTTTTTCCCTACACCGACCAATTCTGTGTCATTAGTTAGACATTCTACAATTCAATTCAGTTTGGATAGTAAGCAGAGTTAGCACAGACCCCCATAGGTCAAGAGCTCAATCCTGAGACTGCCTCCCACTCTAGATGTCGATCACAAGTAGTAGGTGCCCACATTACCTAGAATTTCTGTTTGACTTGGCTACAAATCACAGGTTCCCACAGCACACCCCTGCCCACCCCCCCACCTCAGGTTCAAAAACTTACAAGAGTAGCTCACAGAATCCAGGAAGAACAGTTTGCTTACCTTTGAAGATTTATCATAGAGTCTAGTTTAAAGGATACAAATGAACAGCCAGATAAAGAGATTTACAGGGTGAGCTCTGAAAGGGTTGCCAGTGCAAGAGTTTCTGTCCCCGTGGATTTGGAGTGTGCCACCCGTCGGGCATGTTGATGCATTCACTAACATGGCAGCTCTCCAAACCCCATACTTCATGGATTTTAATGGAGGCTTCACTGAGCAGACATGATCAACTATTAACTCATTTCCAAGCCTCTCTCTTCTTTTGAAGATGGGGGCTAGGGCTGAAAGTTCTAAGCGTCTAATCATGGTTTTTGTCTTTTTAGTGATCAACCCCTACCCCAGAACCCATCGAGAATCATCTCATTAGAACAAAGAGAAATTTACATCAAGAAATTTCACATCAAGAAATTTAAAAATTTAGGACCTCTGTATCAGGAACCAGAGTCAAAAACCAAATATTAGCAGAAACTGGGAATATATATATATATATATATATATACACACACGTGTGTGTGTGTGTGTGTGTGTTTCACAGGTAAACACTGAGATATCATAATAAATATGATTATGATTTAGGAAACAAGGGAAAGGGGAAAAATGAAAAAGTACTCACATTTTTGAACCTGCATACTTGCTAGAAATGGTTGTTTTATCATCATAAGAAATAAGGAAAACAGAAGATCTGGTGTGAAAATAATTTCTATATTTTTAATTAATTCTAAATTCTCTGCCTCCCGGTTTGTTTATACTCAAAGCTACCCCTTTCCCTTGTCTTGCTCTGTGCAGTATTAAAGGGTAACTAATTCTTCAGCCAGTAGGAGCCTCTGTCTTCAGGTTCGCAGGCACTGTCTCCAGTTGTATGTCCTGTGTGGCTTCAGCTTCCTCTGGGCAGACCTGTGGGCTTCCAGTTTTGACTGGATGCCCCTCACTGCTGGGCTCTGGCAAAACGACTTCTTTCCTTTGTGGTTATACTCTATGGTTAGAGTGGCTTCCTGTGCAGATATGTAATCAGCAGATCACCTCATTGTCCCTTATTGGCTTCTCAGCTCTCTCATGAGTGGTGTGAAAAATTTACTGTGTTAAATTCCCCTAGTTTGACATGACAGACTGGTTTCTATTTTCCTGGTTGGACTTTGACTTAAACAACATATAAAAGCAAAAGCATGGGAGATATAAACATACCAGTGGTTCGTAATTTATGTGTGTGTGTGTGTGTGTGTGTGTGTGTGTGTGTGTGATAGGGCTGGGAGGGGGAGTAGAATGAGAGGGTAGAGATCACCAATGTATTTTGGAATCTGAAGACAGCTCTAGACCCTTCCATTAGCTGTGGGAGGGGTCCATAGCTGTATATATACCCATATATGCATACACACACACACACACACACACACACACACACCCCGATTGACAGACATATACTCCCAACAGTTTTCAATATATGTATAAGACCTCGCTGAGGCATGATCCATGAACCTCTGCTTAATAATCCTTAGAATTATTAAGGAAAGTTTAAATATATTGAAAATAAGTCCATAATTTATTGTTTATATGTTAAATATATTACAAAATAATATGATATATGCTGTTATGGTTATTATAAAACTTGCAGGAGGGGCACCTGGGTGGTTCAGTTGGTTAAATGTCTGACTCTTGGTTTCCTCTCAGGTCATGGTCTCATGGTTCATGAGTTTGAGCCCCACATTGGGCTCTGCACTGGCAGGGCAGAGCCTGCTTAAGAGTCTCTGTCTCTGTCTTTCTCTCTGTCTTTCCCTGGCTCACTTTGTCTCTCTCTGTCTCTCTCTTTCTCTCTCTCTGTCTCTCAATAACTAAATAATCATTAAAAAAACTTGTATGAATTTAACTGTACCATTATAAGATTGCAGAAATATGAAACATTAGAATACAGAAGGAAAATTAAAGATCAATCAATCCAACTTCATTTTGCTGAAGAGAAAATGATGTTCATATTTATAAAAAGACATGATGAGGCGTCTGGGTGGCTCAGTCGGTTAAGCTTCCGACTTCAGCTCAGGTCATGATCTCATGCTCCATGAGTTCGTAGCCCGCAGCAGGCTCTGTGCAGTCAGCTCAGAGCCTGGAGCCTGCTTCGGATTCTGTCTCTCCCTCTCTCTGCCCATTCCATGCTCATGCTCTGTCTCTGTCTCTCAATAATAATAATAAAACTTTTTAAAAAAAAAACATTAAAAAAGACACGACTTAACTGCTCTGTGTTGTAGTGGGTGGCGGAGTCATAGCTGTTGCCTGGATCGTCAAATTTCTAGTGAACATTTCCTTGTCAAAATATGGCAGTTAATGGCTCCTTGTTTTAGAAATATAATAGTTCAAAGAGCGCTCTGTTGTCCTGACATTTTTGATGGGTTACACACAGGACATGAAAAGATCCTTAACATTTTTCAGATTTGTAGGTCATGATAGCAGTGACCACCTGTAGCTCAATGTCATCTGATGCTCCCCCAGTGTGAGAGAACTCTTAATTATTTGCTCTATTGTTTCCTTGGAGACCACCTTCTCTCTGGTCTGGCACAAAGCTAGTGACAGAATGACTGTTTCTGTGTATCAGGATCGGTAGTCAAGGGACGAGGAAAAGGTACTTACAAAAACAATAGATTTTCTCATGTGTCTCATATGTACAAGGGAGCAAACAAATTCATACCAATGTATTGCCAGTTTTATTAATAATTTATTAAGTTCAATATCTGCATTAATTATGCACACTGCTTAAAATTACTAGATAATTGTGGTATAGAGAACATAGCCAGAAGTGTAAACATCTGTGTTGTATTTGAGGTTATTGAGTTGCTTAATCAGTGACGAGTAAATTCATGTTATTACTACCACGTCTTGCTTTTTTCACCTCATCTTCTTGGTGAACTCTTACTTAGCCTTTCAAATGTACCTCAACTCTCATTTTGGCTGATATACATTCCTTGACCTTTCATGCTGAATTATGCTCCCTTTCATGTACCCACAATACACTGTGTGCCCCTCTATTCTTGCTCTTACGAAACAGTTCTGAGGTGGCTGCCTTCTCATCTGTTCTCCTTATCATAATGTAAGTAATGTCAAATGAGAGCTGAGTTTTATTCCTAACTACATGCCCAACACATTGCATGGTGGTTTTCATGCAGTAACCCCCCATAAGAGCATTTAAGTGACTTATAAATGGATAAAATGATCACAGAAGGGCTTTGAGTATAAATAGGGTAGCCAATTCTGCATTCTTGTTCTTCAATGTTATTATTCCTGAACTTAAGTGCTATTTACTTTGACAAAGTACATTTGTACTGATCCATTTTTTTCCCTTCTATCTAAGGCCTCTGTATGTCAACCATATATAACAGGTGCCTCATGGAATATTTATTGAAGACCTTAAATCTATTCCACCAAATATTATCTCAAAGTATCCCACTATATTTTTATATCTTTTTGCCATTTTTCTCATTTGGGTGGTTGCAGGAAGCATCCTGACCTCTGTAAGGACTAATATTAATTAATTTAATTAATAAAAATCGCTACATTATTAATTTTATGCAGCTTTATGTGGAAGAAGGGACATTCTTCCCAGAATAATAAAGTGGTTTTTTTTAGCTTCAAGCACTAATCACATAATAGTTTGTTTTTGAAGACTTCTTTATCATATTCTTCTTCAAGACCTAAATCCTTAATATTTGCCCTAAATTCTAGAACCTTCACTTTGTGCATACACAGGTCTAGCTTGCATCTATTTGCCTCTTTTGTTCTCACAACAGTTTAACATTGACCTCCTGTTCTCTCTTTCTCTTTTCTATTTTATCACTTCTCTCTTCTCTTTCTCCTCTATCTCTAAAGAGATATCCATCCATTATAGGGATGCCAGGGTGGCTCAATCAGTTAAGCGCCCAACTTCGGCTCAGGTCATGATCTCTCAGCTTGTGAGTTCAAGCCCTGCGTCAGGCTCTGTGCTGACAGCTCAGAACCTGGAGCCTGTTTTGGATTCTGTGTCTCCCTCTCTCTGTCCCTCCCCCTACTCATGCTATTTGTGTCTGTCTCTCTCTCTCTCTTACTCAAAAGTAAACATTAAGAATTTTAAAAAGAGATATCTATCCATTATAGAGCATCTATCTATCATCTATCTATCTATCATCTATCTATCTAGAGATGTATTTTTTTTATTTATTTTGAGAGAGAGAGCATGAAAGAGGAAGGGGCAGAGAGAGAGGGAGAGAAACAGAATCCCGAGCAGGCTCCACACTGTTAGCACAGAGATGTGGGGCTTGAACTCAACAAACCAATAGATCATGACTTGAGTGGAAGTCAAAAGTCAGACGCCTAACCCACTGAGCCACCCAGGCACCCTTAGAGATTTCTTTGTGTATCTATCGTCTACCCATGCATCTCATCTATCTATCTATCCAGAGATCTAACTTTTTATTTTTAATTATCTTATTTTCAGGTAGAAGAGAAGTGTGCACATATAAATATTAATGAAAAGGATGTGGTAAACAAGAAGGTATAATGACGATATGTGAAATGGTAGGTATATTTTTGAGGTGAAATGGTAGGATGAGTGAGTAAAAGAAATAAGGCCTAAAAACCTAAATGTAGGTCACTGTTCGGGAAGAATGAAGGGGCATATAAGTATTCAAGTAAATTTGCAGATAAAATGGCATAAAATGTGGGGAAAGGGATGAATTTGAAGAGTTTACTTTTTGTGTGTGCCACTCCACACCCCTAGTAACGATCTCTTATAAAGAGAGAGATGGGAGGCATTGTGTGTAAGTGGCTCAGTTGGTGGAACGTCTGAATCTTGATTTCAGCTCAGGTCATGATCTCACGGTTCATGAGATTGAGCCCCCCTCCCCACATCAGGCTCTGTGCTGAGAGAATGGAGTCTGCTTGGGGTTCTCTCTCTCTCTCTCTCTCACTCTCTCTCTCTCTCTCTCTCTCTCTCTCTCTCTCTTTGCCTCCCCACCTCAAAATAAATTAATCAATTTTTTATTAAAAAAAGAGAGAGGTGGGAACATACTCTATAAGATACTCAAGAGCTCAACAGGTATTTACCCAAAAACTTTACCCCAGAAAAATTTTACATCAAGTTCTTTCACTTTTTCTTGATTCCTTTTTATACAATCTCTGAGGACTTGGGTTCTATGTTGAGGAGGCCTTTCTACCAGTTTAATCCCCATTTAGGAAATCATGAATACACATGAAGATGCAAACTTTGGCTTAAATATATTATGTATTAATTAATTGTATGGGCTTTATGGTCATTGTGAATATTGTAAAAGCTGTCAAAGTTTGAATTTTTTTTTATAGATCCTTTACTGCAGTCAGTGCATTAATAGGATTTTTTTTGGTCATGGTTTCACTTAGTAAACTGTTATAGAGCCATCTGACTTTCACCTCAAGGGATAAAAGTTGGAACATAATGAAAAGCAACTACAGGCATCAATCTATATGTTACGGGTTTTTTTTTTTCTTCCCTAGAACAAAACAAGATTTCATTCAGCTTCATGCAGTCATTGAAAAGGGAGGCACAATGGATCTGAGCTATTTTTTTTTCCACCAGAAACATGGTTTCTGAAAAAATTTGCCCTGGCTCTTGGCTAATACTCAGAAATAAAGGGTTACGGAGAGTGCTCTTTCCTACTATGGACATGTTGCCCATGCTACACATGGTATATTTTGGGGACAAAGGGATAAATGATAGTGTCTTGTAAATGTTTACCCAACACAGTATTAGGTCGCAGACGTCTTCAATACATTTACTGAGATATGATCAATCTGTTTCTCTTCACTCTGATTGACTTACTTTCTACATGTTTGTCCACTTCATCATCACCATAAATTAGATCTCTGACTTCAACATCCAGAAATAAAGAATATGAAAGAACGTAGATGGAGCCAGAGGAAATAATGCTACGTGAAATATGTCAGAAAAAGGCAAATACCATATGATTTCATTCATAGGTGGAATTTAAGAAACAAAAGAAACTAACAAAGGGAAAAAAATAAGAGAAATCAAGAAAGAGACTCTTAAAAAAAAGAAACAGACTCTTAAATATATAGAACAGATAGTTACCAGAGGGGAGGTGGGTAGGGGGATGGGTTGAATAGGTGATGGGGAATAAGCAGTGCACTTGTCATGGTGAGCACAGGGTGATTTATGGAAGTATTAAATTATGATATTGTACACCCGAAAGTAATATAGCACTGTATGTTAACTAAGTGGAATTAAAATAACACTTAAAAAAAAGAATTAAAGGACATATTTGTCATTGAGTAAGCCACTGATTTGGCAAATTCTAACGTATTAGCTATTGGTTCTATCACTGTCCCTCAGAGCAGGTGAGGAAATTCCTGAACATCTAAGTTTTTATTAGAACTATATATGTATCATCATTGTTTTAATCATATAACACTATTTCTTGTTTATTCATGATGTGCTAACATTGTGTATGGCATTGCTATAAGCACTAGAGGTATATAACATGATTAAGGTTGTTTTATTTTAACCAGTTAACAACGGCATGTTAACAGTTTTACTTCTAGAGTATGTTTCTCTCTCAATGGCCTTGAATTTCTATATGAATGTTGCCTATTTGTGATTCTTGCAGTCAACTCAGCATGAAAAACAAATCCAATTCTAAATAAATACCCATATATACAGACACGTAACTCTTTTTTTCTTTTAATCAAGAAATCATTCCATCACCGTCTTCCATGTTTATATAATCAGGCTCACCACCCAGGGGAGCTTACAAAGATTTCGAGGAGAATAACTTGCTTATAACTTTTATGATCACTTAAGAAATTGTCACAGATAAATTTTGCTGAATAGAATTATTCATCTCATTACATTTATACCATTGATGTCTTTGCTGCGTTTCTGCCTTTATCAGTTGGTTCTTAAATGAAAGTAAAATGGTAACAAGACTCACAGCCACACTACTCTTTGTTTCCTTAACACAGAACACACATTTACAACTTTGTAAGTAAATATTTTTAAATACTAGATCCAAACCAAAAAAAAATCTGGAATTAGAATCACTATAAAGCACAGATTCCTCTGTGTCTGTCAACTATTGGCCTATAATAACCCGCCCCCAAACTGAGAGCCTTATAAAGGTGAGCATTTATTCTTACTCACTTGCTGATTATTCAATGAGGGTGTCTCTGCTTCAAACGGCTCATCTACTGGCCCAGCTCTACTGACCTCTGCTGGCCTCCGTTAGGGTTAGTTCCAGGCCATGGGTTCCTTCGAGATCTACCTACTGCGAGTGCTTTTTCTTTTTCTGGGACCGTCAGGCTACTCAGCATGTCTCTACGGTAAAGGTAGAGTGCAAGAGAGAGACCCCAGTGCGTATGCAGATTTCAGACCTCTGCTTGCGTCACATCTGCTGATATGCCATGGGCCAGACCGGGTTACAAGTTCAAAGATAAGGAGAGGAGGAAAGTATTCCTCAGGTGGAAATAGAATGTAAAAGAACATTATACACCATAATTCATAATAACCACCTTTTCTAAATCCTACTCAAAAGGCCCCACTAAATATTAGAGGTTTAGATGAATTATAATAGCGATTCATGGAAAAAAAAATGGTCTTTTGACTCCAGGGTCTGTATATTAATACTTTATATTGCTGGCTTTTAGCATAGTACTTGCCAAATATTAGGCATTCTATAAATATTTACTGACTGGCTGGATGGGTGACATGGTATAAGACACATATATATGCCACCAACATAATAATGTCTAACCAGAAGAAATATATTCTTGTACCTAGAAAAACATTTTTTCCACACAGGTCAAAAAGAAATATACATATATCAGTCACGTTGAAGAGCAGAAATGAAAGTAATTCCCACTGACTCATCTTCCATGGACAGTCTCCAATGTATTAACTCTTTTAGAAGACTTTGTATTAATTATCAGATATTTAATTAGATTTACTTAATGGCAAAAACATAATATGAAAATTTACTTTGATTTGTGTTGTCATTTGGGATCATAATCAACTGAGAGGTATGAATAATCATGGCAGGGGACTGAGATTTGAGGATTCAGTGTGGTGGTGGTGGTTGTTGTTGTTTTAATGAATCTAGTGTCATTAGATGAATATATGGTTTCAGTTACACAGTGTGTGAAATCCTATTAAATTATCCCATATGAGGCAATGCCCAGAGGACCATTTTTGTTCAGGGAAGAATAACTCATTTTTGAGGATCTTAGGAAGGCAAACTTCATGTTTTAATAAAAGGTCACATCATAAATCCACTTTATTCTTTCATTATAGAGTAAGGCAGGATCTGTTATTCCTTTTCATTGAGAATAAAAGTGGCTTGAAAAAATAAATAAGGATTTTGAATTTAATAACTGAAAAATTCTGTAATTTTAGCATATTTGGCCAATGTTTCTATTCATAGTTATTATTAGTAAAGAACCCAAAGTGACTTGGGATCTATGTCCCAGTTTTTCAGTGTAAGCTAGATGAGATAACTTTTCTAATAATACATATCTTTTCCCACAACACATATATGTTCATGTGAGTGCACACATACACACAAACACACTACATCTACATTTCCCTCTTTACCACTATTTATTTGGCTTTATAAAATCCCTTATGTTTAGTACCAAAGTCGCTATTCTGATGTCTATATCTGTGATGAAACCACAGGAATGCTTTCTTCACTTCCTCTCTTTTGGAATAATCATTATCAAATCCTTACACAGCTTTCTAATGACTGATTATGTGTTTTTCACTATCTCAAGATCATGTATCCCCAGAGTCAGAACCTATGGTTTAAATCGTGGTCTATGTACAATGTCCATCACAAGACCTTGTTCATACTTGCTTAAAACTTGTTTTCTGAAATAGTTAGATTTAATTGGATAGTCTCTTCCAAAATGTCCTTTGATTTTTGTCTGAAGTGAATTTCCAATTTCTCAGTTTGCTTTAGTTATGATTAGGTTTGCAAACATATTTTTTCCCCAAATGGATTTTGAACACCCTATAATCAACAGTTTTATGATTTGGATCACAGAAATATGTGCACAATTGGTAAAATATGTAGTACACTGGTTGGGATAAGTATTTAGCTGAACTAGAAAAAAATGATAATAATAAAACAGACACATGAACGGTTTATTAAGTTATGCAGATTTTTTTTAATGATCTATATAATTTATTTTATATAGGTAACTTCTTTTTTTCATCTGTTATATAAAGGGATTAAGAAAAATAATTTTGAAAGTTCTCTCCACTTCCAAAAGAAATATGGTACAAACATCTGTACAAAATGAGGGGCACCTGGCTGGTTCAGTCGGTTGAGTGTCTGCCTCTTAATTTCAGCTCACGTCATGATCTCACAGTTCATGGGTTCCTGCCCTGCGTTGGGCTCTGCGCTAACAGTGGGGAACCTGCTTGTGATTCTCTTTCTCTCCCTCTCTGTCTGCCCCTCCTTTGCTCTTGCTTTCTTGCTTTCTTGCTTTCTCTCTCTCTCTCAAATTTAAATAAACATTAAAAAAATAATAAAAATCTATAAAATGAAAATATTTTATTTCTTTTTTATTTTACTTATTTTTTAAGTTTTATTTATTTTGAGAGAGAGAGAGAGAGAGAGCGCATGCGCACATGAGCAGGGGAGGGACAGAGTGAGAGGGAGAGAGAATTCCAAGCAAGCCCCATGCAGTAAGCATGGAACCCTGTCCTGGGCTCGATCTCACCAACCGTGAGATCATGATGTGAGCTGAAACCAGGAGCTGGACGCTTAACTGACCGAGCCACTCAGGCACCCCATAATAGTGTTATTTCTTATAGTCACTACCTATATGTTTTTGGTCTGAAGTAAAAATTACTGGTTTAAATGTATGTTAGTTTTCAGTATTCATTAGTTAAAATGGAAGCAAATAAATATTTACGATTATGACTATTTAAAGCCCAAAGCACTGAATTTTTTTCCAACTAATTTCATAAGATCAGTACCTATATAAGATTCAAAGCCACACTTGTAGTTTTCTTGATGTCACATACACTTTGAAGTTCTACGTGATAGAATTTGGAAGCTATCCACCTCTTTGTGTGTATATGTCATAAATATTAAATAAAGGACACGTGATCTCAGGAGTCATCAGTAAAGAGTTGGGTAACATGATTATTGAACTTTTGCATTTCAAATGTATGTACTGCACTTTATAAATTTGAAATCTATAGTCACAGGCTATAGAACAAGGAGATACAGAATTGGTAAGGTAAGGACACCCACACTGTTGGTAAGGCCACTATTTTTAAATAGCATAAAATATTTATTTTCACAGATTGATTTGTTTAAAGGAACCAATTAAAATATGTTGTCATAATTATTTTGGAAACAAAATAGATTTTATCATTATTTTGATTTTCAGTGTATATTTACATATTATCCCCACAACTATAACATTGAGTTGTTGAAGTAAAATCAAGCATCTTAGAAATAAAGGAATTAAAGCGCAAAAAAAATAGTTGACTTGCAGCATTTTTTTTTTTTTTTGCATTGTTGACTTGGCTAACCTAGCATTGTTTCTAGAATCCTCTATCCTGTACTTTGTTAATTGGCCCCAAATATAAATTCCTGTAAGTTTCAGACGGTAAAAGTGATTGAGCAGTCAGTCTTTAATCTGTGAAATCTCTCGTATTAGAGGCCATGAATCACAAATGAAAAGACATTGGCAGATTCTAGCTAGTTCTTGCTCTTCTTGGCTTCATGACCACCTCTCTCCCCCAGTATGAACCTTGCTGAACAAGAGGAACCCAGGCCCATCAGATATGTAGTGACAGCAGCTCTCCATGGTCTTTACCAGGTCTTCTTTGCAGACCCACTTGGGCAGCCAGAACGGCCTTGTTTTAAAAGGGCTGCTTGTTGACTTTTGTCTGACACTCCACTTTTCCCTTTTAGAACTTTATGACCCCAGCAATATACACAATTCAGGGGAAGTGATATCATATAATAACCCCCTTCTTCCACAATATGTATACTCATTTTAGATTTCTGACTGAGTCTGAGACACCACTTTGATGAGATCACACTGCTATTAAATGTCAGTACCAGAAATCAGATTTGAGTTGAAATCAATCAATGTTGAAAGGAAGAATAAAATTTCTTTGAAAATCAGGGGATCTAGGGCATGTGTTTACGAAAAGGATGTTAGAGAGGGGGAATGAAGGTTTTAAGGAAAATAGAAGAGAGAAAATGTGGGAGAATCTAGCAGGACAGAATGATTCATGCTTAAGGATGTTTCCATGGTAGCCAATGGTGTTGACCAGCTGGCTGATTGTATCAGAAAATACTGATATAACTCGGAATATGGAAAACACTCAAAGCTCCACATCCATAACATATACTGAAGAGGAAAACATCTTGATTCTGCCAAAATAAAGTTGGTTATTTTTTTGGTAACATAAAACCCCAACATTTCAGTGGATTACCCAACAAGGGTTTATAATTTATTCTAGCCGAGTCTGCATCCAGAGAAGAAACAAGATTAACTGTCCTACAAACGGTATGACAGGCTTTCAGAAGGGGGTAAGTGCTGCCATCTTGGAGCAACACCCATCAGAAACATCCTGCTTTGGGGGCGCCTGGGTGGCTCAGTTGGTTAGGCGTCTGACTTCAGCCAGGTCACGATCTCGCGGTCCGGGAGTTCGAGCCCCGCGTCGGGCTCTGGGCTGATGGCTCAGAGCCTGGAGCCTGTTTCCGATTCTGTGTCTCCCTCTCTCTCTGCCCCTCCCCC
The DNA here is from genome assembly GCF_016509475.1 of Prionailurus bengalensis. Classification (NCBI taxonomy): domain Eukaryota; kingdom Metazoa; phylum Chordata; class Mammalia; order Carnivora; family Felidae; genus Prionailurus; species Prionailurus bengalensis. The sequence continues at coordinate 181,773,879 of NC_057344.1, read as the reverse complement.
GTTCATGCTCTGTCTCTCTCTGTCCCCCAAAAAAATAAATAAACGTTGAAAAAAACATTTAAAAAAAGAAACATCCTGCTTTGTTGGTGATCTCAGAGAAGGAGGCACCTGTCAGATCACGGGTAGTTTGTCCATGCTTTGGACCATAAGTTATACGTGCACATTCTGCTCACAGCCATTGGACAGAGCTAAACATAAGGCCATACATCTTCAAGCCCATCAATAATGCAGTCTTATTGGTGCATAGAAAGGGAGGAAAAATGACATACTGGTGAATACCGACAATATTCTTTCCATATAGCCTAGTATTTGAAATAATTGACTTAGGCATAGGGCTTTATGGTATTGGGCACATTTAAGTTTTTAGAGCCTCAGTTTTCTCATTTATACAATGGAAGGCAATAACAGAACAGTTATGGAGTCAAATGAGGTCATTGCTGCAGGCATATGGCCCTCATAATATTAGTCTTCATTATCACCATCAATACCATTCTCTGTATCACTAACTCTTCACAGCATATACTCCCAAGGCTGATAGTTTGACAGCTGTTACTAATATGCATAGAAACATAGAATATTAGAGCAGGAACAGATTTTAGAGATTACCTAATCCGGCCCTATTCTTCTTTTTCTTTCTTTTTCTTTTTTTTTTTTTCTATGAGAAAAGAGATGCCCCATCAGGTTAAAGAATCTGAAGGTCCAAATCTCCTTAGCAGCAGAATTGGTACCAGATGTCTAAGCCCAGTGCCTTTTGTTCTCAGTTTAAGAAAACTGTAACTTTGTGTCAAGCATGGACTAAAGAGATCCAAATCTCTCTCCTGTGCTGTTAAACCTGTTCCATGTTACCTCTTCTCATTTTAATCTATTCATTAATTGACATTTTGTAATTAATTAAAATAGTCCCCAAAGGTGCCAGTTTAATGACTAAGTGTGGCAGAAGTATGCTGATGAAATCAAGCCCTGGCAGCCTGAGAAAATAGATTTTCCAATTTCTAAGAACCAGTCACCAAAAGAAATGTTGCTTCCTTAGAAAAATTAGAGATTTTAATGGTGGCAAATGAATTTAAAAAGGAAAATAATGGAAATTAATAAATCAGTTTGCTTATAATATTCAAAAAAACATTGAAAAGAAGGTAACATCTGACTTATAATGCTGCCAATGATTTTTTGATCTCCCCTACTCCCCAAAACTCCCCTACAACAAAACTAGAGAGAGAGAGAGAGAGAGAGAGATACTTACCAAACTAAGTATCAAGAATACAACTAACCTTCCTGCTATTATGATCTTTTTTGCAAAAAAAATTTGTACCACCCGGACGTGTATGGATAGGATAGAAAATGCCAGGCAACAAAAGCGTGTTAACTTGCCTAATAATTGTATAAGGTATAAAATGCTAAATGCCAAAATGTCTAAATTCCATTTCAACATTAGAAAGGCTACTACAAAGGGGCGCCTGGGTGGCTCAGCCGGTTGAGCATCTGACTTCAGGTCAGGTCATCAGTTCATCAGTTCATCAGTCGATGAGTTCGAGCCCCGCATTGGGCTCTGTGCTGACAGCTGAGAGCCTGGAGACTGCTTCAGATTCTGTCTCCCTCTCTCTCTGCCCCTCCCCTGCTCATGCTCTGTCTCTCTCTGTCTCAAAAATAAATGAATATTAAAAAAAAAAAGATTCAAAAAAAAATAAAAATAAACATAAAAGAAATGCTATTAAAAAAACTTTCTACCACTTTTCGTATAAAATCAAAGTTTTTCTTTTTAATGAGTTACCTACAGATAAATAAGAACTTCATCCAGACTCACAAAATGACTGATCAAGAAATACGCTCACTATCTCTATGAAGTGCTGTTGATCCTATTGAGAGAGAGAAAGACAGAGAGAGAGAGAGAGAGAGAGATGGCTCTATGTGTGTGTATGTGTTTGGGGAGGGGCAGATTAGAAGGTGACGTAGACAAGGAACAAAGAGTCCTGTTTAGGGTGTTTTAACCTTGTCAGATCATAAAAATGCTGATGTAAATTCAGTTAAAACTGCAACATTGCATTACCACCAAAGAACACAATTGAATCGCATTCTTATTTTAGGTTAAAGAGGTTTACTTAGATGTTAAAATGTATAAATGTGTGTCACGTAAAGAAATCGCATTCAAAACCTGTATCCTCATTAACACATATTAAGAGTCACAATCATGGGGTGGGGTGGGGGCCTGGGTGGCTCAGTCAGTTAAGCATAGGATTTAGGCTCAGGTCCTGATCTCACCATTCATTCACCCATCCTGGGTTCCTGCACCATGGCATCCTTTTCTGCCCTGACAGTTCAGAGCCTGGAGCCTGCTTCAGATTCTATTTCTCCCTTTCCCTCTCTGCCCCTCCCCTGCTTGTGTCCTCTTTCTCTCAAAAGTAAATAAATAAACATAAAAAAAAAAAGCATCACAACCACATTGGTCAGGCATTTCTCAATGAAGTTAAAGAAACTCATTAAAAAAAAAAAAAGTCATAATAGGGGCACCTGGGTGGCTCAGTCGGTTAAGCCTCTGACTTCAGCTCAGATCATGATCTCCTGGTTAGGAGTTCCAGCCCTGTGTTGGGCTCTGTGCTGACAGCTCAGAGCCTGGAGCCTGCTTCGGATTCTATGTCTCCCTCTCTCTCTCTGCCCCTCCCCCCTCCCCCTCTGTCCCTCTCTCCTTCAAAAATAAATAACTATAAAAAATTTTTTAAAAAGTTATAATACATTAGTATGATATAGAACAGAATGGGCGTGGGGGGGGTGTGTACCTCCATTCCAGAACTAACTGCTTTCCTGAATAATGGACTAAAGACCAATCACTTCAGGCAAGATTTGATTTGTGTCTTGAATTCATCAGTCTTCAGGCAATGAATTGGGGAAGCATACAAGGCAGGAGACTGAGAAGACATGTTGCAAAACTACTGCAATTGACTAGAAGAGAATTTAAATGGTTACAAAAGATAGACTTATTTAAGAACTATTCCCGTTATAGAATTCGCTGAGCTTATTGACTATTTAAGTGTAGGGCATGAAGGTAAGTGATGAGTATAGATTGACCTTCATTCACTATTTTTGCTTGTGTAACTGAGTTAAAGGAGTGGCTTGCACTGAAGAAAGAGAGAAAAGAAGATACGGGAATGTAATAAATGCAATAAATTTAGTTTTAGATACATTGAGTAATTTGTGCCTAAACTTTAGAAGATATGTGGTTGGGATATACAAGTGGGTGATAGCTGAAACCATAAGGTTTTGATATTATTCCAAAAAAAGTGTGTGGAGACTAACGCACAAGAACAGACCATGGTGAAAAACTACCCTTTGAATCATTGACAGAGGATGGGAAACCTACATTATTAGGGACTCCTAAAGAATCTTTAAAAATAAATAAATAAATAACAAATAACTAGGTAAATCATAATAAATACATCAAAAAGGAAGGGTCTCGAAAGAATAACGATTTTCTAAAGGAAAAGAAAAGTGTGAATTTGTTGGCTTAAGGCTACCATAGCAACGTACCATGAATTGAGTGGCTTCCTCAACAGAAAGCTATGGTGTCACAGTTCTGGAAGCTAGAAGTCTGAGATCAAGTGTCGGGAGAGCTGGTGAGTTCTATGAGGAAGAATCTCTGCCATGGTTCTCTCCTAGCTTCTTATGGTTTCTGGCAGTTCTTGGCATGGCATCCCTTGGTATGTAGAAAAATCACTCCAATCTCTGCCCTTATCTTCACGTGGTATCCCCCTTGTGTCCATATAAGTCTATGCCCATATCTCTTCCTTTTGTAAGGATGTCCCTCAGATTAAGGGCCAGTATGCCTCAACTTAACTAATTGTATCTGCAACACCACTATTCCTAGTAAGGTCACATTCTGAGGTAGTTGAGATTAGGTCTTCAACATATGAATTTTAGAGGGACATGAGTCAATCCATAATAGGATTTTAGAAAAGGAAGTTTTCAAAAAAATCATACCTCCAAAGTAGAGTGCAGATTAAAGGTGTGTATTAAACAGGCGCTTGGGTGGCTCAGTTGGTTGAGTACCTAACTCTTGATTTCGGCTCAGGTCATGATCCTAAAGTCATGGGATCGAGCCCCATGAGCCAGGAGCCTGCATAAGATTCTCTCTCTCTCTCCCTCTGCTCCTCTCCCTGTTCATGCTCATTCACTCTCAAAAAAAAAAAAAAACAAAAAAACAAAAAAACAAAAAAACTACCACCTAGATAAAGTGAATGTAAACTCCTCTTTAAAAAAGCACTTGGATATGAAGTGAAGGACAAATATAAAGTACCAGTTAGAAGAGGAAGCTCGTTCTCTTAATAAACACAGGAAAAGATGGATGTTTTGACGTGTGGCTTAATTTGGCCTACTATGAAGTTTCTTTTGATAAAGAACCTCAAGGAGGTTGACCTTGCCGGTCCAGAAGAATTCTATTTCTGCATGCAGATTGGGATAGTAGAATGAGACACAGATTGGAGTCCAAGATCTGCTGTGTGGTCCTGGACCTCAAGTCCCTAAGCTGTAACTTTGAGTGAATGTATTGACTTGTTTGGGACTCATTTATCTGACTCTAAATTGTAGACCATGGTCCAGCTCTACCAGAATGTTATGAAAATTAAATGATTATATTTGCCAAAAGTACCTTTTTTCAAATTATTATATGTTGGAGATATTTTAAATTTTTTTAATGTTTATTTATTCTTGAAAGAGAGAAGAGACAGCATGAGCTGGGGAGGGGCGGAATGAGAGAGGGACACAAAATCTGAAGTAGGCTCCAGGCTCTGTGCTCATGAGCTGTGAGATCATGACCTGAGCTGAAGTTGGACGCTTAACCCACTGAACCCCCAGGCGCTCCCGTATTGGATATATTTTTTTATATGACCAGCTTCATTGTATTCAAAGAATTATGTTCCTGCATTTCAAAATTACATGTGATAGCTCTACAGTATATATGGGCATTTAGAAAATGCAGAATTAGATCATTTCTGCTGCTAGAGCATAAGAAGGATTGTTAGAAACACATTCATTTATCTGAAATACTACGTCCTTTTCCTTAAAGTATTAATAGAGTATATTACTGTAAAAATATTTGTTGAATAATAGTGACTATAGCAACAGATCTTAAGAAACCTTTATGCACAACACTGGAAACACAGATCGTGCAGAACGAAGAAGGCAGTGAAAACGGAAACATTTTTGAATTTAATAAAATAGCACAATCTCGTTCTGAGCACATGGACACCAGACCTGGAGAAATATTAATAGCTATTGTAGTCACATTTGTAACTCAACAAAATGTAATTTTATATCCTTTCTTAAGTCAGAAAACTCCAATAAAAATGATTGATTAAATTAGATGCGTGTAAGTAATGAAAACGATGAACCACAAAAAATGGGAAACCACAATTGTGTTTCAATCACACAAGCCTTAGGTATTTATTTCCAAACCCTGAAAGCAGACACGCCGCTTAAAGATTAGTATTAAATTTTTGAACTTGTGCAGTTTCCCATCTTCAAATGCCTTATTTGTCCCAATACAGTGCATCGAAATGTGTCAAACTCACATTCTTTTTGTCTGCAGCACCAGACTGTCTCACAGGCTAGATAGAACAATGTAAAATGTATCCGAAGGTTTTATGTACCTAAACTAAATATCTGAGGACATATGCTATGTTGTGCAATCAGTGGCTTATGGTGTTATTGTGGGGTCCATATTGCAAGAAGAGTAATACCTAACCTATCACATTGCACTCCACAGCTTTCTGTGCCCAAAGTGCCTAATAGTGCGGGCACATGGCTTTGTTTGCCTGGCAAGCTGCGGCAGGTAACAAGCATCTCTTCCATTTATCACGTACGAAAGGGACAATTAAATATTGTTAATGCTATAGATAATCTCCCTACCCTCGTCATTCCAGCCAGGGGCAGAATTCTCCAGCTGAGTACACTGTGGTGTTTTCAATGAAAAACACCTTCATCCGGCATCATCCTTAGGTGGACATGTTAGTGGCAGACAGGTTTACACTTAAGAAAATCTGAAAGAAGAAGTTCCCCTCAATGCCTTAAATTTGGGGGATATATTTATATCTCTTCTCTTTTCCAAAACAGGTAGAAGCAGTTCTTCTCTCTTTTCCTGTTTTTAAAAATATTTATTTATTTTTGAGACAGAGAGGGGGAGCAGGGGAGGGACAGAGAGAGAAGGAGATACAGCATCCGAAGCAGGTTCCGCACTGTCAATGCAAAACTCGACCCGAGGTGGGGCTTGATCCCATGAACACTGAGACCTCGACCTGAGCTGAAGTCGGAGGCTCGACAGACTGAGCCACCCGTGTGCCCCTATTTTTCTTTTAAGTGCAAGTTACTAAATATTTATCTTTTGGAAAATGGAAAGAATATATTACTGATCTCTCCTCGAACATATGCTGAAATATAATATAATATAAAATATGTTGAATATACACATTAAATATGATATAATATTTAATATGATATATTAAATATATGATACAATGGGGGTGTGGTGACACTGTTCTTGTTGAAATATTCCCTCGTTGTTGCTACACTTGTCATCCACTCATTGTCCTCTAGGCATCTGAGGGTCCGAGAGATATAATTTTATCTATATTTATTCTCTGTTAAAGGACTTATCAAGACTAACACAATTATTGACATGCATTTAGGTCAACAAGTATTTATTCAATGGAGAGCATCATGGAAATACATTTAAAATTAAAACATAACTATATATCCTACACTTTAAGCACAGTGCCCCAAAGGAACCGGAAATATAAAAATCACAGAACACCCTGAGGACCATCGGTGTCTAGGGCTCAGCTAGAAGTTTCTATAGATCACACCTCAACTCTACACAACAGATCAACTTTGCTTTTGGCATCTGAGAAATATTTTCTCATTGTAACGAGCGGCGGACTTTTCCACAGTAAGAGAAATGGGGCAGCATATGGAGAGACAAAAAATGCTACTCCCTGCCATGAAACTCAGTTTTTGTCTCCATTGGAAAAGAGTGGAGTGTCACAAAACTACAGGTTTGTAAGAGGATTTGCACTGAATATCAAAGGAGAGATGAAAGAGACTCTGGCACTATCTATTACCCTACATCATTGCCCACTTTCTGGGTAGAAATAACACTTAGGTGTTCTGGGACAATTTTCCGACATGCTTTGCAGTTAGACTTGGTGACTAAGTTGTAGCTGGTAAAATATAAGTTCTTTCAGAATTATTTTAAAGGATAGTAGTGGCTTTCTTTTTCTCCTCCTCGTCTTTTTGCTCCCAGGATACGTATGCAATGCTTGAGGAATCGGCCATTGGTGGTGAGCCTTGAGAATGGAATCCCACTCCATCCCGCAGACCCTCTCAACAGCAAAGCAACAGGAGAGAAAGTCTTGGTTCCTGACTCTGCGCACAGTGGAGCTGCCATTTCAGTTTGATCACCTCCCCACCTAGAGATGGCATCACCAGATGTATCCCCAGAGAACTCTGTGTATCTATCTCATCGCATCCCTTCAACTTTTCCAAGCCTAACTTAGGAGTTCCTTTTTAGTGATCTCTACTGTGGGAAATGGAAATACTCACCTCCCAACGTTTGCAGTCTGACATTGGCTTATTATTCCAAGTAACTAGGATCAGATTGGCCTAATCCTATCTCTTTCGTTTCACATATTCTCGTCCCCTTCCTCATCGTTTTGTCTGGTTGTTGTCATTTTCTAGCATCTTAACTGTTCTCTTGATTTCCAGTTCCATCTCCTGTGTACAAGGAAGGAACATGATCCATGTCAGATACTTCCCTAAAACTTCAGTTTCAACAGGCATTTGGGGACAGGGTTCTACTCCCACAGTGGGAAGAAGCAATTTGTGACCTTAAAGAGCATGTGAAGTCCAATATTGCCGTTCCCTAATTCCTTTGCCAATATATAACTTTGCTTCTGGTTATAATACGGCTAATTAATACTGTCATGTTAAATACTTTTTTCTTTTTCAAATAAACATGATGTAGCTTGTAGTCTAGCTGGGTTCAAAAGATTGGCAAAACAAAGAGTCAAGAAGCAATCACAGCTCCAAAGTCCCCAGAAAGCCAGGATCCAATGGGATACTACTGTGCAGCATGGGCCTTGCCTCCTATGAGCCAAATAGGAGGTAGAGGTTTCGCCAATCTTCTCTAATTTTATTTATTTAAGTTTTTTAATGTTTACTTATTTTTGAGAGAGAGAGAGAAAGAGAGAGAGAGAGACAATGAGCAGGGGAGGGGTGGAGAGAGAGAAAGACACAAAATCTGAAGCAGGCTCCAGGCTCTAAGCTGTCAGCACAGAGCCCGACGTGGGGCTGGAATTCACGAACCACGAGATCATGACCTGAGCTGAAAGACGCCCAACAGACTGAGCCACCCAGGTGGCCCAAATCTTCTCTAATTTTAAATAATTCCCTCTTACATTGGACCAACGTGACATAAGTGTCCTCACCCACTCAAATACCATCTCTTTATGAAGATTTTCATGAACATTTCAGTGCACAGTCTCATTAATTATTCTGTACCACCCCTATGACATTTAAACCTATTAGCATCTTGCATTGTTTCAAAATATTATATGTGCAATCGTTCTTATTACTTCTGTTTTTCTATTTCAGTTGCAATAGTTATACATTTTGCCAATCTCATTGTCCCAATTAGATTAATGTTAACCTGCATACCCAAGCAAAATTGATCTACCTAGTGCTTCATAATGATACCTTGTATAATTTGACTTCCAGAAATATTATTTTAAATATTCTGTTTGAAAATTTTTTCTCTCTCTCTTCTCATTTCATATGAATAGTGTTCATCCTTTAAAAGCCAGTGACTTTGAAGGAGTCACTAATTCTACAAGAGTATCTGACCTTGAGTATGCTAGTTGTCAGAAAAAAAAAAAAGAACAATAATTTGTTTGGAAGCTTCCTTCCTTCCTATATCTATAAATATACCTTATATGTTTTTGTCTATCATCTTATTATGTCTCCCTGAATCTATTTTCATATCTGGCCATATATCACACACTTGCACATGGTAAGAAAATTATTTTCCATTGAGATATCACTTCACACCTACTTAGGATTACTATAATAAGAAAGACAGGCAATATAACAGGTGTTGGCAAGGATGTGGAAAAATTGGAACCCTCCTACAGTGCTGAGAGGAATATAAAACACCGAAGTTACTTTGTAAAACATTTCTTCAAAAAATTAACGAGTTGCCATATGATCCATCCATTCTAATCTTAGATGTATACCCAAGATGACTTTAAAAATACGTACACAAATTTATACACAGATGTTCATACCAACGTTATTCCTAATGTGTCCCCAAATGGAAGCAAGCTTAAGTCTACCAACTAATTAATGCATAAACAAAAATATGACATATCCACAGAATAAAATACTATGCAGCAGTAAAAAGGAAATTTTCGTGCCAATTCATGCTACAGCATGGTTAAACCTTAAAAACATTATACTAAGTGAGAGAAGCCATACACAAAGAGCCATATATTTTATTATTCCATTTATATGAAATACTAAGAATAGCCGAGTCAACAGAGGGAAGTAGATTAGTCATTACAGGGGCTAAGAGGAGGGAAGCATGGTAGTAACTACAATACAGTTTCTTTTTGAGTGACAAAAAATGTTCCGGGACTAGAGAGTGGTAATGGTTGCCTAACTTTTTGAACTTCCTAAAAACCACCGAACTGCACATTTTAAAAGGGTGTATTTTAGAGAAATGGGACTGTATCTCAGTAAATATGAATTATGATTATGGGCAAACATTTGTTGTTTGACTTATTAGTAATTAATTCTATTTCCATAGTAGATATTCAAAATATTATCACTATCAATTGATAAATGGTTAAATAGATAATTGGCTGAATTAAAAGTGATGAAAAAACCAATGCTTATCTTTTTTGTTTATTATTTTTGCCAGCCTCCTATCTGGAATACACTTTCTTAACAAATAACACCAAGTGTAAGTGCATTAGTATTTTTGTGACTGTCAAAAATTGTCGTGCTTGCTTAAGGAGACATAAAGAATGTAAATGAATCCTGCCCCTGAAAGTGTGAGCTCTTAGTGTTTGATCTCAATTTCTCAGAGACATTCTCTGTAGTTGTAGTTAGAATCTTGGCCATGTGGCAGCCTTTAAAACCACACGGATTCAATCAATGAGTTCATGGATGTTTAACGACAGGAACCTGTAAATAAAGGCAACTGAAGTTATCAGTTTAGTGATGGGTAAGTCTTGGGTAAGCAGTTGCATGGGTAAGCAGTTGAAAGTCTTCTGCAGTCAGCCTTGCAGAGCAATCCCTGGTGAAATGGTAGAATTTCGTCATCCACCCCCTTTATCCAGTTCCGAGTCCCCGAAAGTCAGATACAATGTCTGTGTTTGCTTCACTTCAGTTATTCACAAGAAGTATCTGTGCAAAAATATTTGCAAAAGATGACTCAAAATTAAAACAACATAAGTTGTTTTATGAGTGGCTCAGTCAGTTAAGCTTCTGACTCTTAATTTCGGCCGCAGGTCGTGATCTCATGGTTCATGAGATCGATCCCCACATCAGGGCCATGCACTGACAGCATGAGGAGCCTGCCTCGAATTCTCTCTCTCCCTTTGTCTCTCTGCCCCTCCCCCACTCTCTCTTCTGGCTCTCAAAATAAATAAATACACATCAACAAACATAAACAACATAAGCAAAAGCAAAATAGGAGGCCTGACTATGGCAAGAGACACTGTTTTGAATACCAAAACATAAAAACTGTGGGAGGATTTCACTCTTTGCTGCACGAGTGCCACAGAGCATTCAGATAGGAAGACACGAAGATACCTGAATCCTTTTTAGGACTTCAATAAGCTGAATCATCTACAGAAGCGAGTAACAATGCTGCCAAGTGCTGTGGTTCTTTCCATTAAAGGCTTTTTTAATTTGCTCCTGACAGGTAGCTGAAGTATATTTTAAATTAGTGTGTTATTTTTTTTTCTTTCTACTTTGTTGGTAGAGATTTCATATCCTTTCACTCATATAAATTTTTATTGAACACACAAAAGCATTGCAGGGAAATGAGCAAACTGCATAAATGATAGTCATTTATTGAGATGGCCAAACTTCCTTAGCCAAGCACTTCTCTGTCGTGTGGTTTAATTTAGTATGGTTTAATTTGGTATTGAGAAACAAAGCTGACCTCGTGTTTGTGTTATAGAATTTGCATGAGTGCAATTAAGTATAAATAGCGTTAGCCTAGAATTATAATATCACAGCTTTTCAAAGAATATATGGGAAAAAATAACTATTTTTGGTTTTAAGAGATGTTCCAAAGAGATGTGATGAAAAAAAATGACATCTAGAACAGGCTATTAAATGAACCTTTTAAGGAACAATTAGGCCTTTGTCCCTTTCGATTTCTTCCTTATCAATTTTAACTATCATTAATTGAATTTTTATTCAGCATGCTGAGTAGAAAACATCCCTAAAATAAAATATTTTGTAGAGACATCACTTTTTCAATCTTTCCTGATACAAATGAGAAATAGAAAGGCATTACGTACTGAATCTTTGCTGGTGATTATAATATTTATCAGGGAAGTAGGTAAATGATAAAAATAAAGAGTAATAAATATTTGTTTAGTCAGTCTATGCTTAAGTAAAGTCTTATCCAACAAAGATCAAAAGTCAATGGCTTAAAATCCTGGTTCTCCTTTTACACTGTATACGTTCATTGGAAAATTTATTTAATCTTTAGGAACCTTGATATCTTCATCTTGAAAGAAAAAACTAATTTCTGGGGATCATGGAACCAGTGTTGGAGAATTAAGGCAAAAAAGGAAATAATTGAGTCTAGTGCCTGCTATATAACAGTATGCAAATCCTCCTTTCCACTCCTCTGTTCCTCCTTTCTCCTTTCCTTTCTTCCTTCCTCCCTCCCCTCCTTCCTTGCTTCCGTCTTATACCTCCCTTATGCCACTTATTTATTTTACTAGCTGGTGGAACCATTTTGTCACCTCATTAGGCCCTAGTCACCCATAGTTTTGGCCATCTCATTTTCCATTATATTAATGTGACAAGCACACATTTTACCAGATTATTTTTTATAAAAGATGTAATTTATTATAGTTTTTATTGTAGGTTAATTGGCTATTTAATTCAGGTTGTCCATCATTTCTTAGAAGTCACAGAGTATTCCTTCCAACACTTCAGTGAGATATGTAACCAATGGAATTTTTTTCAATTGAGTATTAAATTTAGCAATGAAATGCAATACTTTTCTAGATATCTATTAATATGGATTTTGTAAGATCTCTGTTGTGTTATGTACTTAATATACATTTTTCTTCACCTGTCAAAAATTCTGTAGGTTTTTGGAAAAAGAGCCTTGAATGCACTGTGGATTCATTCCACTGGTTGCTTGATCCTTATAAAAGCACGTGAAGTCATTACCATCATGGTAGTGGTTCAACAGAAAAGTTAACAAACTTTATTGTTGTTAACGAATGATTGATAGCTTACTCGTTATCATATAACAGAAAATGGATGATTGAATGTAAAAAGGTCCGCCATGACTACTTAAACGCTACTGAACTGTCTATATTGACAACTCCCTTTTATTCACACATTGGTTTCATTTAGTTAAATGTAGTCTTGAAAATTATCATTTAGAAACTTCAAGACTCTTGGCTGCTGGTAACTTTGTGCACAATTCATTTTCACAATTCGTGATTCTGGGAAAGTTCCTCCAAGTCTAAGTGAGAGAGAGGATCTGTTTATCAAAGTTGGAGGGGAGGAGGCGTCTCTTTCAGGTGGTTTCCTTCTTCAAAAACACATAGGCTTTTTGCCAACAAGATTTTTTTGTTTTTGTTTTTGTGTTTGAGTTAAGATATTACTGCAGAATCCCTGATAAAAATGCTTTATTCATTTTACAACAGGAGGACCAGGACAAGATAGTCAGATTGAACCCTGTGTTTTTGTTTTACAAGTGTATGTTCCCATACTTTTGTGCAGAGATCAAGAAAAATACTTCAAGACATTCTAACCAACAGCCAGAAGTTCTCAGATTTGGAGAGTCTTGTTTTGCTTTCAATTTGCATTTAGAGTGTATCACCATCTAGCTGGGAAGTAGTAGCCTCTCTTCAGTAACAGGGATAGGAAAACTGTTTATATGTCTGAAATTGTTACATGTTGGTATTATTGTGTCTGTTGGGGATCTGGAAAGAAGTACGTTTAAGAAATTGATTCAATTTTGCGTGTGCTTGAATTTAATGAAAGCTAAATTGTACAGAATGATTCTTGACACTTTAATTCGAGGCTAATTTCAGGTCACTGAAGTGCTTTGCTTACATCAGGGCATCACGGATGGAATGATATGTTTTAATGTTGTGAATACAGTTAGTTTGTTTTTCACACTAGATAAAAGGTTTCTTTCCATCTCTACCAAGGATGGAGGGACAGGAATCCAGTTGTTTAGGAAATAATACATTTGGTGACCACCTGCTCTGTGCATAGAACGGCATGATGGCTTGGCTTGTATAAAATGAGTGACTCTCGGGGCGCCTGGGTTTCTCAGTCATTGAGCGTCTGACTTCGGCTCAGGTCATGATCTCATGGTTCGTGGGTTCGAGCCCCCCGGTCGGGCTCTGTGCTGACAGCTCAGAGCCTTCAGCCTGCTTCAGATTCCGTCTCTGGATCTCTCTGTCCCTCATCTGCTTGTGCTCTGTCTCTAAAATAAACAGTAAAAAACAAAACAAAACAAAAAAAATTAAATGAATGACTCTCCTCTTTTCCCTGTGTAGATTAAGGGCAGATCAGGAAAGAACATATTAATGCAGACAATTAAAGGGCAAAAGCAATATGATTTCCTAATTACTATAAGGATGTAAAACAAAGGAGAAAAGGTACATCAGTGAAGGTTAACCTAAATCTTAAATTCCAGAAGAAGCCATAACCATGTCATTAAGTTGAACTACTTACAGTTGTTCACATGCTTTGAATTTTTTATCTTAAATCCTTTGCCCAGAATGATCTTCTCTATATCCTATTAGCTTGTTACTTGAAGCATTTTGAAGATTTTTAGAATAGCTCGATGTCATACTTCTTTTAGTCTTTCCACACTACCCACAAGCAGAATTAAATGTTTGTGTCATTGTGTCCCATCAGGACCTAGTGTATACCTCTATCATGTAACTATCCAAATACTTGTCTATCTCCCCATCTTGGCCTTAATCTTCTAAAAGGCAAAGTTTTGTCTGTGTATTCTGGATCCCCACATCTAGGACATGCTCCCGAATTTTAGTCCTTTACCCTATTTTTACTGTTGTATCTAGACAGGAATTGTCTTCTCTACACTCTCTCTTTGAGTGAATCTAATCTGTTCTATGACTTTCAGCTGCAGCCCAAGATTAGTTCTACATCTGACTCAAGTTTGATTGCCTCCTCAGAGGTTTGACTTATACTCAACTCTCTACCCAACATCTCTGCTTAAGTATCTCTCTCTCCTTTTATTCACTGAATCTCAGCTGCACTGGACTCTTTCGTGTATTCAACACTGTGCCTCTTACCCACCTCACTACTTATGCATAATGCCGGTCTATCAGAAAAATCTAAATTTGAATTCCTAGGCATAGCTAGATCCTTCCCTTCATTCAGCTGTCAGCTTAATTTTGGTTCTCTAAGGATGTTACTGGTCTGCCCAATGGGTACTAGAATGCACTTTCACACAGCTGTTTTCTTACAGAGCATTGTGTTTGTCTCCTTCTTAGTACTTAAAAATCTCATTAATTTGTATTCATTTCTGCCTTTATTACATAATGTTTATTCCCCCCATTATAATTTAAGAACCATGAAGAGGATAATTATCTCACCACTATGTACCAAGCATGTAGCACAGAGCCAAGCAAATAGGCACCCTATCAATATTTGTTAAAAAGATGAATGCATAGATTGAAAAGTAGTCAAGAGAAATGTCGTAATCCAAAGAACAGAGGGAGAATAAACAGAATAAACATGTTATAATGAGAATTCTGTGAAAGCAACTACATTTCATTTTTAATCATTGTATCTCTTTGTCTAGGGGCATTTTGACATGTGTGTATTCAATGTTTGTCGAATAAACGAGAGAATTTGGAAGGCATTGCTTAATTTTGAATGACAGCATAAATGTCGGACTCCACTTCTAAGGTAAATAAAAATTAAACTATTTTTCTCTTCCATGTGCATTATGCATAGGGACACTATTTTCTACAAAAACTCTGCCAAGTATATTCACTTTCATAGTCAATAAATAAAAGAAGTAAAAACAGGGTTTTTTTTTGGGGGGGTCACTGTATAAGATAATGTAATCAAGATAACGAAGAAGTCTGAAATAATTTAAAAATCAAGTAATACTGTAAAATGTTTACTAACCACCAGAATGGCTTTCAGAAAGGAGAAAAAAAACGTACTCATATTCTAAACTTTGATCTATATGTTACAAAAGCAAAACTCAAGAATTTCAACAACTTAAAGTATACGTTCGGTGATACAGAACTTCTATAAAGATTGGTTTTCTGTCATTTCATACAATATTTATCCAACCATAAAACTTTATTACAACAGTTTTGGCATGTATTTCTTCTCAAAATCTGTGCTTTAGGCCAGCTTCCCCTATCTCACTTATGTATCCTTCCACTCTCTACATGAGATGATGGAAAGACTCCTAAATTGACCGCTGTCTTTTGGAAAATTCACAACGGAGAAGGGAAAGGAGTAAAGAGCATAAGGAGAAGCAAAGTAATCTATCGTTTGGGTTTTAACTTTCAAAGGATTGACAACCCTCAATCTGATTCTATTTTAGGAGGAATGAGGGGAATACATTTTATACAATTAAATGTCCTTTTAATTCTGTAAGTTTCATAAAAATAATATAAGTAGATTTAGAAAAAAAATAATTTAGAATCATGATTTAAGTTATAACCTTTCAAAGCAAAGTCAGTTTAATCCTAATTAAGCTGCATATATCTTAGCATAAGGTGTCATGAGGAGTGAAATCCTGAGTGAGGATGTCGCGAAGTAGGTAATTTCTTCTAACATTTCCCAAAAAGCAAGGGTACTGTGTTGGTTTTCATATGTTGAATGATATTTGTGTGCCATGGAAGACGCTCAGAAAAATATCTTGTAGAGCCCCCAAGACTCCTGAGACCACCTGGCAATGATTCACTTTTGACCTTGGTTACAGATGCAATTCATAAAAAGTGATTTTGCCTGTTGTTAACACAAGTACTCAAACGTTTCTTTTGTGAAACAAAAATTGTATAATAAGGGAGGTCTTTTCAAATATTTTTTTTCACGTTTTATTTATTTTTGAGAGACAGAGACAGAGTGTGAGCTGGAGGGTCAAGTGAGAGGGAGGCACAGAATCTGAAACAGGCTCTGAGCTGTCAGATTCTGTGATTGTGGGACTCGAACTCACAAACCACGAGATCATGATCTGAGCCAAGTTTGATGCTTAACCGACTGAGCCACCCAGGTGCCCCAGTAAGGGACGATTTATGATTATAGAGGGTGAATTTATTATGGTAAATTGTTTCAGAGGATCCTGTGTTAAGGGCCTGGGCCTGTTGTTTCCTTTTATTTTTATTTATTTATTTTTTTAATTTTTTTTTTCACGTTTATTTATTTTTGGGACAGAGAGAGACAGAGCATGAACGGGCGAGGGGCAGAGAGAGAGGGAGACACAGAATCGGAAACAGGCTCCAGGCTCTGAGCCATCAGCCCAGAGCCCGACGCGGGGCTCGAACTCACGGACCCCGAGATCGTGACCTGGCTGAAGCCGGACGCTTAACCGACTGCGCCACCCAGGCGCCCCTGTTTCCTTTTAAATAAAAGGTTCTTTCCTAGGGGTGACTGGGTGGAGCCTGGACCCTGGAGCCTGCTGGGGATTGTGTGTCCCCCTCTCTCTCTGCCCCCTCCCATGCTAGCACCCTGTCTAGCTCTCCCTCAAAAATAAATAAACGTTAAAAAAAAATTCTTCCCTAAATGATTCAAAACCTGTAGTTTGTAAAATGTAAAGAGGATAGCATGATTTTGTTATAACAGAATACTTTAAACTTAAGCACAACAATTATGTTTCAATTAAGATTGTCATCGGACTTTAAAGACACAATTTGAAGGGCTGAAAGTAAACTGTATTCGAGTTTTCACTCTTCTGTCGAAGGCTTGGATTCTCTGGAGCAGAGTTTCGCAGCCTTGGCCCTACTGACATCTTGGATGCAGCTAAGGGCAGAGGGGGACACTGACCTGTACATTTTAGGGTATTTGGTAGAATCTTTGGCTGCCCCTAGACAACCAATACGACACTGCACTGCCAATATGACAGCCGAAATGTTTGCAAGATGGCGGTGCCTGGGTGGCTCAGTGGGTTAAGTGTTTGACTCCTGAATTCAACTCAGGTCATGATCTCAGGATCCTGATACTGAGCCCCATGTTGGGCTCTGCTCTGATAACATGTAGCCTACTTGGGATATTCTCTCTCCTTCTCCTCTGCTTTCTCTCTCTCTCTCTGTCAAAATAAATAAATAAATATTAAAAACAATATTTTTTCAAGATAGTCCCAAATGTCCTAGGGGAGAAATTCCTCAGGTTGACAAGCACCGTTTTTGAAAAACTTCCTGAGCAACCCAACTAACCACTTAAAAGCATAGGCCTTCAGGCCCTCCCTCTTGCAAACTTTGTGGAAATGGCACAAGCTTTCTTTCTCTCTCTCTCTTTTTTAATTCTTTTAAATATTTATTTATTTTTGAGAGACAGAGAGAGAGACAGAGCACAAGTGGAGGAGGGGCAGAGAGAAAAGGAGACACAGAATCTGAACACAGCACAGAGCCAGACGCGGGTCTCGAACCCAGGAACTGTGAGATCATGACCTAAGCTGAAGTTGAACGGTTAAGCACGTGAGCCACCCAGGCGCCCCAACAGCATAGGCTTTCTTACCGGTGCCGGGGTGGCTTCCCGTTCTGGAAGCCCCTAATGAAATGGGTGGCTTTGTCTAAAGTAACTAAGCTGAGCGACTCCATCCAGGAACTCACTACCAAGCGGTGACCAACCTTCTTTTCTACAAAAATCATGGGACTCAAGTCAGGAAAAATTTATCATTTACTCCCTCCACCCCTAAGGTAAATGAGGCAACAGTGTTTTCTTTATTTAATCTGTGTTTTCCGTTAACAGACATGCAATTAAAGAACTAAATGTGTTCTTGTTGATTCACAAACTGGCCCGCATACAAAGAGATCAGAGAGAGGCCCAATAACAAGGCAAGTCACTCCAGCTTGATAGATCGCAGGTTAATAAGCAAGGGAATTTACTCTCGAGGCTTACCTTGAGTGGCACCAGAGGAGTAGATTTCCACAGCCATCTGGAAGAATCTTCAAAGTTTGTATAGAGACCTTAAGTGGTTTCTATCACATACACTATCCATATAGTCTCAACAACACCTTACTTTCTCAAGGGTGTGTCCCTGAAAATGGTTCACAGTTCCTGGGAAAGGCAAGCAGAATCCACATTTCAAGGGCAGGGGAGCAGGTGGGGAACTTCTGATGGCCTGGGCCCAGCTGGAGGGTCAACTAGAGATCACATCTTCTTGATGACCTCCTCCAACAGCTCTTCGTTTCATATTTGAAGCTAGGAGCTCAATCCCTATTAAGGACCCTTATTTGCTAACAAACCATGCTTGTTTACATTTTACATCTATTTAAATTTTTTTAATGTTTATTTCTGAGACAGTGAGAGACAGAGCATGAGTGGGGGAAGGGCAGAGAGAGAGGGAGACACAGAATCAGAAGCCGGCTCCAGGCTCTGAGCTGTCAGCACAGAGCCCAACACGGGGCTTGAACTCACAAACCATGGAATCATGACCTGAGCCCAAGTCAGTCACTCAACCGAATGAGCCACCCAGGTGCCCCAATTTTACATCTATTTAGAAGTCCATGGTGCTGTGTCCTTCATGGAGCTGAATGATGTTTGAGGAATGTGATCACCTATCCCCATAGGTCCAAATTTTTCCCCTGGAGAAAATAATAGATAGTAACTGTGCAGAATCCTACCTAGAGACGAGTTAGCCACCTTCAGATGTGGCTGATAGAGGGCCAGCTCAACAAGCAGGCTAATCCACTTTTGTCAATCTCCATCACTAAAGAAGCCACCACAGCTCTGAGTCTCCAGAATTTTCAGACACCTGAAGGAATCCACATTCAGGCAGAGTGCACAGGTAGTGAAATTAATATCTACATATCACTTGATATTTACTGTGTTAGAGAAAACACGTTGAAATGATTTTGTCCGATCCCTATTTATGGGTGTTATATCAGTTATTTTGTGCAAAATAAAAAGGTCCATCCAGAAGCTTAGTGACTTTGAAAGGATAACATTTATTTAGCTCAGTGCTCTGTGGGTTGAATATTTGGGCTGCATTCAGCTGGATGGTTCTTCTCCTGGTGCCAGCTGGATTCACTTATGCATAGGGGTCATCCATTTCTGGTCATTTGCAGGTCAACCAGTTCCTCTTCAGGGGGTTAGCTGGCTATAAGTTGGGATGACAGGAGCAAATGGGCACATGTCCCTCATCACTCAACAATTTAGCATATGTTTGTTTACATTCAAGAACAGAAAGCTGTAAGATGTCTTGAATCCAAGGCTAAAAACATCCACATTACTTATCTGCTTGATTCTCTTGGTCAGAGCAAGTCACAGACAAGCCCAGAGTCAACAAATTCAGGTAGAGATTCCATCTCTTCATGGGAGGTGCCATAAAACATTTTAGCCCTTTGTAATTTAGCATTGAAGTTTTTTATTTCATTCATTTTGCAGTTGAGAATAAATAAACTAGGTTTTTTTTTTCAGATGAAAAAGTATCTCTAATTTTAGCAGAACTTAGAGAATGCTGGAGCTATGGAATTTATGATTTAAGATCGTGCTATGTTTATAAATTATTTTCTTCAAAAAGCCGGCACACGTGATTATATGTTTGCAAATTGGCAAACCTTGGAAAAGGGCACTATTTCTTGGAAAATGGATTACTAATCTTTTCCCTACTTATTTTTCCCTCCATTACTCCCAGCCTTCCAAATTCTTGGTATTTGAATGTTTTCTGATGGTAGAACAGAAGTGATATGTTTCTCCTTATGAAATCAAATAAATATTTTACTGTGCACTCTTGCACAGCTTATTGTAATAGTCTTCTAACGATTCATTTCATTTTAGAGGGAATCATAGTTGAATTAATATTCCCGGGATCTTTTAAGAAATCTTTTTGGTTTATATAACTGAGGCTCTGAGGCTGTGTAACTTATGTTATGTGTAACTACATAACTTTTTCTCTGCAGTGTCACCAATGATAAGCACTTTGCTTCTAGTATATTTCCATAGCTTTTAAGCTCAACAACAAAAAAATCAGAATTACATAATTTTATGTGTGGTATCTGCATATTTGCAAGCATATTATTCACATGGGGATTATGCTGAGAAGCTTAAAAATGACAAAAATGTTCATATAAAATTATAGACCTTGTCATATTAAGCTTGCTATTCTATGATCGTATATTTTTATACATTTTTCTCTTGAAGAGATAAAATATGTTTCCAAAGGTACTAGAGTCACAAAGCTGTGGATCAAAGGAGAAAGACATGCCATTAGAAATAAAGCACAAAACTTCTTTGACCTCAGCCACAGAAACTCCTTATTAGACATGTCTCTGGAGTCAAGGAGAAAAATAGAAAAAATGAACTATTGGGATCTCATCAAGATAAAAAGCTTCTGCACGGTGAAGGAAACAATCGACAAAACTAAAAGGTAGCCAATGGAAAGGGAGTAGATATTTGCAAATGATATATCAGATAAAGGGTTAGTATCCAAAATCTATAATGAACTTATCAAACTCAATACCAAAACACAAATAATCCAGTGAAGAAATGGGCAAAGGACACGAACAGACACTTTTCCAAAGAAGACGTCCAGATGGCTAACAGACACATGAAAAATGCTCAGCGTCACTCATCATCGGGAAATACAAACCAAAACCACAATGAGATACCAGTTCACACCTGTCAGAATGGCTAAAATGAACAACTTAGGAACAACAGCTGTTGGTGAGAATGCAGAGAAAGAGGAACAGTTTTGCACTGGTGGTGGGAATGCAAACTGGTGCAGCCACTCTGGAAAACAGTATGGAGGATCCCCCAAAAATTAAAAATAGAACTCCTATAACCCAGCAATTGCAATAAATACGAGGCATTTATCCAAAGTGTACAAAAATGTTGATTCGAAGGGGCACATGCACCCCAATATTTGTAGCAGCACTATCAACAATAGCCAAATTATGGACAGAGCCCAAATGCTCATTGACTGACAAGTGGATAAAGAAGGTGTGGTATTTATATACAATGGAATACTACTCAGAGATCAAAAAGAATGAAATCTTGCCATTTGCAATAATGTGGATGGAAATGGAGTGTATTATGCTAGGTGAAATACGTCAGGCAGAGAAAGATAGATATCATATGATATCACTTATAGTGGAATTTAAGAAACACAACAAATGAATATAAGCGAAGGGGAGGAAAAATAAGATAAAAACAGAGAGGGAGACAAACCATAAGAAACTCTTAAATACAGAAAACAAACTGAGGGTTGCTGGAGGGGAAGTAGGTGGGGTATGGGCTAAATAGGTGATGGGCGTTAAGGAGGACACTTGATGGGATGAGCACTGGGTGTTATAGGTAAGTGAAGAATCACTAAATTCTACTCCCGAAACCATTATTACACAATATGTTAACTAACTGTGGTTGAAATAAAACACACACACACACAGAACAATAGAAAACAGGATAAGAGGAGAGACATGGCATAGGGTAGTAAAAAAAAAAAAAAAAGAATAAAAAGAACAAAATAGCCATGTCTGAATTTTCTTTCCCCTTCTTTCATAATTTTATTTTCTTTTACTCTTCCCAGAGTAAGTTGCATAATAAAAGAAACCCAGATTCTGTTCCTGAATCTTCAAGCATGTTCTGAAAGTAGCCGAGGTTTAGATTGGAGCACAGCATGATTAGCTGGTCTTGAGCTCAGGTCTGGTCCTACCCCACTGACTGAAAGGAGTTGGCTTAGCCTCATTGATACTCCTTTTCTTCAATGGTAATTCAGACACGATAACAGCTACTTATCGATGTCAATGTCGAATTTTATTTTGTTGACAAATGAATCTTTCCCAAACAGCACAACAGTCCAATAAATGGAAGGTGACTTACAAATACACACTAATATTTTTCTGTAAATCGGTGAACGCCTCTCTATGCTAGCTCTAGGATACATGAAGATTTTTTATATTTGTAGTAAATAAAATATATGTCTAGTAGATACATTTAAAGCTACCAGTTTCTGGGGCGCCTGGGTGGCGCAGTCGGTTAAGCATCCGACTTCAGCCAGGTCACGATCTCGCGGTCCGTGAGTTCGAGCCCCGCGTCTGGCTCTGGGCTAATGGCTCAGAGCCTGGAGCCTGTTTCCGATTCTGTGTCTCCCTCTCTCTCTGCCCCTCCCCCGTTCATGCTCTCTCTCTCTCTGTCCCAAAAATAAATAAAAATGTTGAAAAAAAAGAAAAAAATTAAAAAAAATAAATAAAGCTATCAGTTTCTTTGGTGTTTTCTTTAAGCATATGTGGCTAGGTTGCTTAAAGCTACAGGGACACCAGTGAGTTTCAGTTTCTTTTTATTTATACTTACATACTTTTTGGCAAAATCAAGAGTTAAAGAATGTTAATGTAAAGTTGTCTCAACAAAGAAAAAAAACAATCAAAAGCGTAATCAGTATTATTGATAACAAAGACGAACTATACTTTTATGACTCACATAGTAACTATTTAATAATTCCCTTCATAACATGAGAAAGAAAACGAAGCCAAGAGTTGCAAGGCATCGAGCTATTGAGAATACTTGATATGTGTTGACACATCTCTGAAATTAATACGATAGCATCTGAACTCAGAAAACGTTAAATTATAGCTCCGATTTGGTACATTTTTGATGCAATGTTTAAGAATAAACTAGTTAACATTAATTTTTCACCTCTGTGTACATTCTGTTTTGACAAACATGTTATAAATACTCCTAGAAAGTAAATAAAAGATTGTTTTACACCCTCTCGATTACAGGGACAATGGTTAAAGTAGGCCAAGTGTCATGGTAAAGAGATAAAAGGATTGGTCACTGACTTAGGAAGATACTACTTCAGTGCAGAGATTAGATGAATACAAACTGTTAAAATCTATGTCTCTGTGACAAGAATCCCATGTTCAGCGATTTTTTTTTTTCCTCTTCTTCTTTTGGACCAGAGAGCTACCTCCTTTCCTCTCTTTTATCTCATTAAAGCTCTCAAAATTCAGTTCCCACATTGATTCCTTCTACATCTTTCTCTGACCCCAGGATGGGGCTTAGTGCCCATGTGTCCAGACACCATGATAAACTTTTCCTTAAGATGTAAGATATTGAATAGCGTGTACATGTAGAGAAATTATCTAGCAGATAATTATCACTGCCTTGGAGAAAATGCTCTACTGGCCACCAAGTGCAATTAGAAGAATATTCAGACCTTTTGTTTTCATGGACAATTTGAGTCCATGTTGTACTCTCTCTACCCTGTCCCCCATACAGCCCTTCCCTGTTTCTTCAGCCTCACTAACATTTTTCTTTTTTCTTCTCTTCTTCTCTTCTTCTCTTCTCTTC
Organism: Prionailurus bengalensis; assembly: GCF_016509475.1. Lineage (NCBI taxonomy): Eukaryota > Metazoa > Chordata > Mammalia > Carnivora > Felidae > Prionailurus > Prionailurus bengalensis. The sequence continues at coordinate 181,750,122 of NC_057344.1, read as the reverse complement.
TCTTCTCTTCTCTCCTCCCCTCCTCTCCCTTTTCTTTTTTCTTTTCTTTTCTTTCTTTTCTTTTCTTTTCTTTTCTTTTCTTTTCTTTTCTTTTCTTCTTTCCTCTTTCTTTCCCTTGCTTTCTTGCTTCCTTTAATCCTTTGAAAACTTCAAGCCACTAACCTTTTTGGAAATCTGTGAAATATTTCCTCCAAGCCTCCAATGTTCTTCTTCCCTTATGGTCATGGCTGACTGTTCATGAGTAACCTTTTGGGTTTAAAATGTTACCCTAAGAGAAGCCATTCAAAACACTTGTTTTTAAAGTAACCATGAAAATCTCCTTAAGCTACTCACTATCCCACTGCCCCATTATTTCTTTATTAGCATTTCTTCATGTTCTGAAATTACATGACTCACAGTCTTTTATTTAGAGTGCCTCTCCACCAATTAGAATGTAAGTTGTTAGAAGACAAATCCCCCAACCCTTTGGCACAGAGTAAATGCTCAATGAATACATACGTACATACATATTTTGGAATGACTAACCTTTTGAATCAATAGATAAACACATTTGTACAGGTTGGAGTAGGGAGAATCTCTGATTCACTACATTCACACTTATTTTTCAAACAAAGAGTGGGTGAGTGCTTTAGCTCCCAGAACACATCTAAGTCAGTGCTATACTCCCCTATGTGCATGGGAAGGAAGTTTACTATCAATTCACTAGATGGCTCATTCAGGTCTCCTTTTATCCTAAAACATCTTTACATAGCTGCTGTGCTACTCGTAGAAAAAGTGATAGAGAAAACTGCCTACCACTTTATTGCCTTCCAAGTCCTTTACATTTTCTTAACTTAAATCACAGAGATAATCAATACCCTGGGATGTATTTCGGTTGTGTTTTTAAGACAGCAAACCGAGAATAGAATACAACGTGACGTTGAAAAAAAAATGTGTGTATGTGGAAAGGGGGGTATCAGTGAATTTTAGTGACATCACTGAGCAGAAGTAGCAAGATGAATTCTGAAAGCTGGGAACACAGCTTTTTCAGCAGAGGCATTCTGAGCGTTAGGCAATTTCTGCTTTTTCTCATCCAAAAATATTGAAGGACCCTATCAAGTGTTATTCAGCATTCTTATGGTAATTTTATTTTACTTATTTACTGTGGCTGATTCTGCTGGAGCTTGAGCTAACTATCCACAAGGAAATAATTTTGAACAGAAACATGGTAAATTACTACAAGGTATGGGTCAAAGTAGTTTCTGCAATAAAGTATCTGTTTTATTCAGGAAACAGCTTATACAGGTAGGAGAATTGTATTAATCTTCTTTAGGAAATATAAAGTGTTATTATAGTTAAACTGCCCAGACATTTTCCAAATAATGAAATTTATTAAGAAAAAAAAAACCCTTTCATTATATATAGTTCTGCTGTTTTCCTCAAACTTCCTAAGCTTTCTATTAGCTTATTATATTCTCTCTTTCACTCATTCATTCATTAATAAACACTTATTATAAAACTACTAAATGCCAGATCCTCATCTACAGTAATGAATTAAGCAAGTCCCTAACCTCACGGAGCTTACTTTCTTTTGGAAATTATTAGCTAGCCTTTAAGAGCACTCATTGTATTTCTGGATTTTAAGTGCTTTGGTGGACATTATTGTTAATATTCATTCCATTTGAAAGATAAGGAAACTAAGCCTTAGAGCATGTAAATTACTTCTTTTTCCCAAGGTCCCCAAGTTAGTAATCTTAAAACTGACATGTGAACACAGTTTGCCCATACCCATATGTTTAGCTACCATGCTATTTTGCCCTTTTGTGTGGACTCTTTCAATATATGTGTCTATGGTATTAAATGCTTCCTTGTATTTTTGAATATAAATTTAGTATTGTAATAATGAAAATAAGAAAAAACAGAAGACATTTGGAAAATGGGTAAAATAATCATATTGGCCATGTTATAACTATTTTCTCTAAATATTCTCATATGCTTTCATCTGTAAATACTTGTAATCATAGTACATGAGCAAATTCATTTCCTGGCTTTATCATTTCACATTTTGTTATAATCTTCCATAATGTTACACACAGTTTACCTAGATTTGATTATAACTATCCCATAATTCCTCCCTGAGTTCGTAACCATGATTTTCAGCGTCTGCATAAATGTCCATCAAGTTGATACATCATTCTATACTTAACACCCTAATTGATAGATATTTTCTTCCACTGAAGAAGATATATCTACAATGTTATCACATACAAAAGCACTGTGGAATTTCAATTCATATTAAATTGAAAATGTAAAATTATTTGACATCTTTATGGTGGCCCGTCTTCGATAATCTGTCTCCAAAAATGTGCTTCAGCAAGCATTTCTCGTATCCTACCATACACCATTCCCTTTGATTGATTTTAAAGGGTGTTGAGTTGACAGTAAGCAGTCTCTAAGTTAAGGAAACTCCTAATCCAGTCAGGGCAACAGAAATCTAAAATAGTATGAGAGATGAGAACCTATAAGAATGCACCTAGTCTTGGGGTGCCTGGGTGGCTCAGTAAGTTAAGCATCTGGCTCTTGACTTTGGCTCAGGTCATGATCTCGGGGTTCGTGAGAGATCAAGCTGTGTGTCAGCTTCTATGTGGACAGTGCAAGCCTGCTTGGGATTCTGTCTCCTTCTCTCTCTCTGTCTCTCCCCTACTTGTGCTCTGTCTCTCTCTTTCTCTCTCAAAATAAATAAACTTTTTTTTTAAGAATGCACCTGGTCTAGGGGCGCCTGGGTGGCGTAGTCGGTTAAGTGTCCGACTTCAGCCAGGTCACGATCTCGCGGTCCGTGAGTTCGAGCCCCGCGTCAGGCTCTGGGCTGATGGCTCAGAGCCTGGAGCCTGTTTCCGTTTCTGTGTCTCCCTCTCTCTCTGCCCCTCGCCCGTTCATGCTCTGTCTCTCTCTGTCCCAAAAATAAAATAAACGTTGAAAAAAAAAATTTTTAAAAAGAATGCACCTGGTCTAGTAATGGGGTGAAAATGAAACTGGGTGCAACAGAACGAGCTGTAATAGCACGCTACACACTGGATGGCCTAAATATCAGACACAGTTCTGGGTGCTGGGAGTCTAAGATAAAGAGGCCAACAGACTGCTTTCTGGTGAAGTCACTGTGCATGGCTTGTAGTTGACCACCGTCCCCCTGTGTTCTCACGCAGACTCTTTGTGCATGCATGAAGAGGGAGACTTGGTCTCTTTTCCTCTTCTTATAAGGACACAAGTCCTGTTGGTTTAAGGTTTCACACTTATGACTTCATTTAACTTAGTTACCTCCCTTAAGGTCCTATCTACAAATACAGTGACGTTAGGGGTTAGGACTTCATAGGAATTTTAGGAAGACGTGGTTTAGCCCATAATAGATGGAAATGGGGGAAGGTGGGATGAGGGAAGGAATCGATAAGTAGAAAAACTTAGCGAGTTATTTGTTTAGAAAACCATTTTAAAAATTAGGAGGGAGAGAGAAGAAACTACTGGAATAACTACATATTATCTAAGAGGAGATCTAATTGAAACTTCCAACAAAATCAACAATCACAATTCAAACAAGTCACTTAAGACAGAATCAATTATTTAGCAGCATTTCTGGGTTTTAGATTTGCGTCTAGTCAGACTCAAGTATAAATTTTTAAGTTACTTGGTTATAAACCCAATCTGAATAATTTGCTCATAATATTTTTGCAAGGATAATAAGAAAACCATAAACATAAAATAGAAGAGACTATATAAAGAGAAGGGAAAAAATTGTTGAAAAGAAAATGTACCTTCAACAGAGGTCTCCAAAGAAAATAAACCAAAATTTTAGCAGGAGCTGGAGGTTGGAATAAGACAATTAACCATGGTTCTTCTCTTGGCCAATATTTGGACAAACTTGATCAGATTCATAAAGTGAAAAAGATGAAATTTATTTTAAATATGTTATCCAATTACATGATACATATATTTTGAAAGGCTGTTTTCTGATATATGAAATTTCTTAGTATATTTAGGGAGTTATGTTTCATTGAAACTTCCTTGTGGATCTTCAATATAGATTGATATGACAGCTAAATTTTTTACATATTCTCAGACAATGAAAATGATTTATTAAATATGGCTTAACACTTTGATCTATAAAACAGTTGGCGATGGTAACCTCCAATAAATTAATTTATTATGAATGATGAAATTATTAATACAACTCTACTTAAACATCTGTGGTTCACAAAAATTACATGAAAATATTCAGTGCCATTTCCCCTTTCTGCCTTTTCTAACTATGTTTGATGAATGGTGTTGGCATATCTTTGTTATTATGTAGGGAACAGAGTTTATGCCAAAACATATGGCTCAGGGTTTAAAAGTGAAATTACAGGAATGTTTATTAATGCACTCGCCAACATACAGAAATTCTAAAATATTTGAATGACTGAGAATTAGTGTTCATCTTGATAATGTAGAGAAATGTTGGAGTTAAATTGAAAGCAAAATAACTACTATTTCTTAAGTAATTACTGATTGCTAAATGGTGCTAACAGCTTTAGCTTCCCTGTTGTATTTAACTGCTCAAAACATTTTCTAAATAGGGATACGGAGTAACTCACTGAAATTCATATTGCTAGTAAATTACGTAGCCAGAAATTGAAACCAAATATGTCTGATTCATGATTCCAATCTCCCTTTTCTTATCTGCAAAATTGGAAGAAGAGACCATGTCCTCCCTAATGTGCTACATCGTTTTGAGTTTCAGATGTAAGAGTGAAAGGAGATTGTAGATTGGAGCATTTAAAAAGTTGTAAAATTATTTCTTTAGTTGAGGCTGATTTACCTATACCATCTCTTTATATGTTATGTCCATACCAAAACAAAACAAACAACTAACCAAAAACAAACAAAAAACACAACAACAACAACAGCAACAACACCCCCACAAATTCTTCTAAGGAGAAGCTAAACGAAAAGCTAGGCTGGGAAGTTCTGTTGTCGATATGCCACCAACACAGTACCCAAAGCTGTCAAAGTGGCAGCCCTTTATTTCCACCTATGTAAAATCACATTTGAAAAGATTTGGCCTATGGCATATAGTAGGGAGGAAAGGGTCCAAATGAGTGGGATAGAAAGCTCTTTGGATACCAGTTGTTAAATCAGAAAACAAACAAACAAAAACAAAGAAACGAAAACATCAAGATTTCTGGGGGTGGCTCGGTCGGTTGGGCGTGCAACTTCAGCACATGTCGTGATCTCACCGTCTGTGGGTTCGAGCCCCACTTTGGGCTCTGTGCTGACGGCTTAGAGCCTGGAGCCTGCTTCAAATTCTGTGTCTCCCTTGCTCTCTGCCACTCCCCCACTCAAGCTCTGTCTCTCTCTCAAAAATAAGTAAACATTAAAATAAATTAAAAAAAAAATACATCAGGATTTCTGAGCAAGTCCAATAACCAACTGATAGTGCCATAGCTTATTGTCATGGTTTAGAAGAAAGAAAACGCAAGATCCTGTGCTGTGGGAGTGGCAATACTTGCATCTGTTGAAATCGATGGATCAAGAGAGTTAATGTGAAGAAAATCTTTTACTCATATTTTTATACCTTAATCCAAAAGGCTTGAGTCATTTCAAACAAAGATACTTTCACGTCTTAACGTTCTTTCCCTCCACTCCCTAATGTAAGCTTAACCAAATTAACAGTTAAACCATACTCCCAGATGAAAGCCAGGTCAACTGGGATTCTTCTAGGTACAACTTTGAACCCAAAGAACTTCTTGTGTTAAGTTTCTTTTATTTGAGTATAGTTAATACACAATGTTGCATCACTTTCAGATATACAACACAGTGATTCAACATCTCTATACACTATGCTATGCTCACCGCAAGTGTAGTTAGCATCTGTCACCCTACAGTGCAATGACAATATTATTGACTATGTTTCCCAGGCTCTACCTTTCATTCCCATGACTTTTTCATTCCATAATTTCATCTCTCATTCCCTTGCACCCATTTTGCTCATCCCTGCAACCCCCTTCCCTCTCCAAACCAACAGTTTGTTATCTATACTTACAAGTATGCTTCTTCTTTCTACGTTTTTGTGTATTCATTTGTTTTGTTTGTTTTTCTGCCTTATTTTATTTAGCATGATGCCCTTTAGGTCCATCAATGTTGTCACAAAAAGCAAGAACTCATCCTTTTTAATGGCTGACTAATATTTCATTATATGCATATCTTTATATTTATGCATATATATAATATATATGTGTAATATATATGTGATATATTTAATATATGTATACATGTATATATGTAATATATATATATATATATATATATATATATTTTTTTTTTTTTTGTCCATTCATCTATTGATGGTCACTTGGGTTCCTTCGATGACTTGGGACTAACATAAATATTGCTGGAAGAAACATTGAGGTATATATATCTTTTCCAACTGGTGTTTTCATTTTATTCAGATAAATGCCCAGTAGTGAAATTACTAAATCATATAGTATTTTTATGTTTAACTTTTTGAAGAAACTCCACACTGTTTTCCACAATAACCATAAGAATTTACATTTCCACCAACAGTGCACAAATGTTCCCTTTTCTCCACTTCCCAATTTTGTTATTTCTTGTTTTTGTTTTTGTTTTTGATTCTAGCCATTCTAACAGGTGTAAAGTGATATCTCACTTTGGTTTTCATTTGCATTTTCCTGATGATCAGTGGTACTGAACATCTTTTCATGTGTCTGTTGACCATCTGTATGTCTTCTCTGGAAAAATGTCTGTTGAGGTGCTCTGCCATTTTTCGATATGATTATGAATTTAGTGTTGAGTTATGTAAGTTATTTATATTTTGGATATTAAACCTTAATTAGATATATCATTTCAAATATCTTCTACTCAGCTGATTTCCTTTTTGTTTTGTTGATGGTTTTCTTTGCTGTGCAAAAGCTTTTTATTTTGATATAGTCTTACTAGTTTATTTCTGTGTTTGTTTTCTTTGCCTAAGGAACATACCGAGAAAAAGTCTGCAAAGGCCAATGTCTAAGAGATTGCTGCCTATGTTTTCTTCTGGGAGTTTTATGTTTCATATCTCACATTTAGGTCTTTATTTTGAGTTTTTTTCTGTGTGTATAGTGTAAGAAAGTGGCTCAGTTTCATTCTTTCACATGTAGTTGTCCAGTGTTGTCAGCACCATTTATTGAAGAAGCTATCTGTTTTCCATTGTCTGCTCTTGCCCATTGAAGATTAATTGACTGTACAAATGTGGGTTTACTTCTGGTTTTTCTGTTTTCTTCTATGATCTATGTGTCTACTTTTGTGCCATACCATATTGTTTTGATTACTACAGCTTTGGAGTATATCTTGATATCTGAAATTGCATTATCTCCAGCTTTGGTGTTCTTTCTCAAGATCTCTTTGGTTATTCACAGTCCTTTATGGTTCCATATAAGTTTCAATTTTATTTGTTCTAAGTCTGTGAAAAATGCATTTGGTATATTGATAGAAATTGCATCAAATCTGTAGATGTCTTTGGATGCTTTCGACTTTTTAATAATATTAATTCTTCCAATTCATTAGCATGGAATATTATTCCATTCATTTGTGTTGTCTTCAGTTTCTTTCGTCGATGTTCTACAGTCGTCAGAGTGTATTCTTTAACCTGTTTGGTTAAGTTTACTTCAAGGTATTTATTTATATATTTATTTATTTATTTATGACGTGAAATAGTACATGAAATTGTTTTTAAGTTTTATTTCTGCTACTTTATTATTAGTGTATACAAGCAGTACCAATTTCTGAGTATCAGTTTTCTATCCTACAACTTTACTAAATTTTTTTATTACTTCTACTTGTTTTGGTGGAGCCTTTAGGATTTTCTGTATATCATATCATATCATCTGCAAATGATGATGATTTATCTTCTTCCTTGCCTATATGGATGTGTCTTCTTTCTTTCTTTCTTTCTTTCTTTCTTTCTTTCTTTCTTTCTTTCCTTTCTTTTTTTTTGACTGATTGCTATGACTAGGACTTCCAGTACTATGTTGAATAAAAGTGATGAGAGTGAACATTCTTTTTTTGTGCTCATCTTGAAGAAAAAGCTCTCAGTTTTTAATCATTGAGTGTGATGTTAACTGTAGGTTTTCATGCAGGGCCTTTATTATCTTGAGGTATATTCCCACTTCATTGAGAGTTTTTACAATGAATTGTTGTTAAACTTTGTCAAATGCTTTTTATGCATCTGTTGATATGATTTTATAATTTTTTGTCCTTCATTTTGTTAATGTGGTATATCAATATGATTGAAATCAACATGTTGATTGATTTGTGAATATTGGACCATTCTTGCATCTCTGGAATAAATTCCCCTTGATTGTGGTCAATGTTTTTTTTTTTTAATGTATTGTTGAATTCAGTTTGCTAATATTTCATTGAGAATTTTGCATCTATGTTCATCAGTGATATTGGCTTATAGTTTTCTTTTTTTGTACTGTCTTTATCTGGTTTTGGTATCAGGGTAATGCTGGCTTTGTAGAATGTATTTGGAAGCTTTCTTCCTCTTCATTTTCTTTTATCTTTCTTTCTTTTTTTTTTTTACTAGTTTGAGAAGAATAGGTATTAACTCTTCTTTAAATGTTTGGTAAAATTCATCTGTTAATCCAAGTAGTTCTGAACCTTTAGTTTTTGATAGTTTTTAACATAGTTATTTAGTTTAGTTACCAGTAATTGTTCTATTCAAATTTTCTATAGAAATAGATTCAGTTTTTAAAGATTGTAGGCTCCTAGAAATTTGTTTATCTGTATTATTTTGTCCAGTTTTTTGGCATTAATTTCTAATAATCTTTTGTATTTCTGTGTTTCCAGTTGTAATTTCTCCTCTTTAATTTCTGATTTTATTTATTTGAGTCTTTCAGAAAGACATTTTTAATATCATCTGTATTTGGGATTTGAAACAGCCCAATTAATGTCACTTCTATTTCCCATGAAATTTAACTGAGAAACACTCAAGATTCAGGAAAAAAAAAAAAGCAAGTGCAAATGGAATCTGTATTATGGAAAACACAGAATCAAAGTATGTTTTTTTAAATGTGTAGTATCAATGGGCTTTATGGTGCCAAGTGAGGCAATATGTGTCTGATGATAGGCAAACATGGATAATGACAGACACATCTCGGGGGCGGGGGGAGGGTGAGAACTTTGCTTTTATAATTAAATTAATTTACTTTTTAAATTAAATTAATTGAATTTCATGACCAAGAACTGGGTCCTCTCTACAGTCAGTCATAATCTGAAGAAAGGAAGAAAATGGATTAAGTATGAATGCCCATGACCTGATCCCTAATTACCAAAAATATAATTTTTGCCTTTAAGGAATTATGGGGGAGGGTAGACATAAGCAAGAGTGAGTGCCAATTAATCCTCTTCATAAGAAAACATGAAATAAAAAGAATGGAGACTCATAAAAATACTAAACTAAGATTCAGTGCTCAAAAGCTTGTTTTATCTTTTTCCTATCTATACCCTGAAAAGTGTTCCAAGTTCTCCTGAGATAATGGATCAGCTTCTAAATTAAGAGTCTGGTAATCTTAAATTGTGCCTACTTGTTTCCCCCAAATTACTACAGATCCATAAACCAGGAAAGGGATATGTTGAAAGTGCAAAGTAACTTCAGGCAGAACTAGAAGCATAGGAATAAAGAAGATGGGGCTGTATGTTACCTTTAAGCTTATTGTCTGACTGAAGCCAGGGCAGAATCATCATGGCTGCTTGGCTAACTATAGAGTGTACAGATGGAAACACATGGAATATCTCATCAGTGAGGTCTCACTCTTATATATGATGTTTATTCATTTTTAAATCTTGAATATATATATATTATATATATGCATATATATGTGTGTGTGTGTGTGTATATATATATATATATATATAATTCATGTACATATAATATATACACAAAATACAAAATTTCCTAAACTTTAAATAGTATTTTGTGTTGTGCACTACAGCTGGCAGAAAGAGGTACAATGATACCCAGGAGGCTGGACAACAAAGGAAAATATAGGAAAATACTTTGAATCTCATCTGACTTTTTTTTTTAACTCTCCACCAAACAAAGAAAGGTGTCAACCCTCTTTGTAGTCAAAACAAAATGGCTATTGCCTGTGTTACTCTTCATTATTTGAACCGAATATTATATATGATTCATGGCATTGGCAGGTAAAAGCTATTTAAAACAGAAATGGTTAGAAATTGGGTTTTTAGGCTTGATTGCTGTGGCATTTTCATCTTATGGAAACTGTAGTGAACACTTTAAATAGTGGTTCAATTTTCTTCTTCAAAAAATGTGTATTCCATGACCCATAAAGCAAAAAATGTTATACATTTTTCATCTAAACAAAATTTGTATGTTTCATAAGAAATCACAATAAATTTTGACCATTTGAGTAAACTATTCTTGTACTAAACACATTCTAACTCCTTCCATAAAACCATAGTGTAAAAAATGATCAATTTATCAATAACCTAAGTTTTCTTATGTTACACTTATTTTTAAATTGTTATCATTGTGCTTTATTATATAAAATAGAAATGTTTTTAGAAAATTTCAATGAATCATCCAGGTTGTTTTAGATTTTCAGCATAGGTGAAAATTACATTGAAAGCTTCTTGAAAAATGCAGATACTGTCCATTTCCAGATATTTGATTCAGTATCTGCGGTGGTGACCAGATACCTTCACACTATTAGCCAGTGCTACCAATGACATTGTCCTTGTTCAAGCCAGAAAACTTGCTAAGAGAATGCCATTTCCTTGCCTGGGATGAGATTTTTACCAAACCTTTGCTTGGGGTGCTCTTTCTTTTAATCCCCTAAAGGTCACATTAATGCTAACTCTTCCAAGAGGGCTTTTCTGACCATTTATGTCACTTTCTATTACATCTCCCTTTTTAGTTTCTTCATAGCTCTTGTGTCTAACAATGTTTTTTCCTGAAATGTTCATGGTTGTATCCCAGTACCCTTAATAGTACCTGATGCATAATAGGAGATCAACAAATATCCATCTGCTGAAGAATGAAGTACAGTACCAGATAATAATAAGAAACACTAATCACTGGATGAGAAATAGATTTCTTTCTTACTGAAAAGCAAACATAACCATTAAAACAGCACCACACTCACTTAAATGAAAATACAAAATGGGGACAAGGAACCTTCATTAACAAACTCATCACCACCCCCAAATGTTTTTGGAATCTTTTCCACTTTTGACAATTGTAATTAAATATCATACTGTAATTAATTGTAATTAAATATCATAATGCTATGCTTTGCTCATTTCTCATTTTATATTTTGGAGATGATGTTGTCAGTAACTCACCCTTAGCCTTTAAAATTTTCAGTGTACTTTGAGCAATTTCTATGCTCCTGAGATGAAAATCCCAGGCATAAAACTGCCCAGTTCCTTTGTCCCTCAAGTAGGATAATCTTGAAATAGGTTTCACACAACTCATCTTGTATGCTATCCTCTCTGTTCCTTATTTACTTAATTAATATATAATCCACAATAACTCTTATAGGTGATTGGCTAGGTTGCTGAATACTGATAACTCATATGTAAGCTAATGGTAGAATTAAAATGAAGTTCCTCAGTGAATTGACCAGAGTTACAGGATACTGGTGTTCTCATACATAATTTAATCAGCCATGGAGGAAGCAATGCTGAAAAGGCTTTTGAATCATATAATGAAATAGATGTTTGATCCATATCCAAATCAATCTCCCTTCTGCCTTTTAAAGTACATCTAATTGGCACCCACCAAACTTTTCCAATCTTTCAAAATCTTTTAAATCTCTTCTCATTCTTCCATAAAGTGTTCCTATATGAAAAGCTACTTGGATATATATTTTATATGGTTCTGGTACTTATCCAAACATATTTGTTTTTATTTAGCATTTCCTACCTATATTTCCTAAGGCTGCTTTGTGATTGTGCGCATAGTATATAAAACCATAGGGATCACAGACTTCATGTAAATCACAAAACCCTTCAACTAATTATTCTGCAGTTAACAATGCACAGTGAAGTAAGTTCTCAGTATTTGCTTGTGGTAGACTATTGTGATGACAATCTGAAGAGTGACCAGGATACTGGGAATATTTTCGTAATGAAAGTACGACCATGTGTCTGTGGTCTATCACAATGGACCAAATTTCATCAATATCTAACACTATGTGGCATCTTTTTCAGTGACATAAAAGATGAATGTAAACAAATTAGTAAGCTTTTCTTTCTACACTTGGGACTATTATGTTTGGACTGATGTTATTGAAATGCATTTATTTTGTATCTTGTACCTATAACATGTCTAAAAAATGTAGGTAATAAGTCTACCCTCTGGAACATCACAAAGTACATATACATGTATATATATAAATACATTTACTTATTTTCACACACACACACACACACACACACACATAAAGCATCCACTTCATATATTTATAAACTTATATAAAACCTCTCTTTTACATATGGATACTATACTAGCAGCATCCTATTTTTGAAACACATTATGTATTCAAGACTGTGTTGCATATATCCATATGTGTGAGCCTAAGTGATTATTGATTTTTTTTGAAACAGGGCTATTATTCCATGATCTATTATCTCTAGATACAAACCATTCATCCTTACTGTCTTGTGAAGGAGAAAGTAGAGTATGTATGTTAGTGGGGATAATTAGATGGCAGGCACTAGTAAATTAAAGAATGAAAATTCATCCTGTTGGTTCCTAAGAAAGAGATGTTATGCACAATTTATCCACATTCCGCAGAGGAAAACATTTAGGAAAAGCTTTAAACATTCTATAGTTATAGTTATAGTTGTTAAAGGTAACATGTTATAAAGTGCATTTTTTATGGCTTTATGCTTTTGTAAAATGAATTTCCTCATCAAAGAAGTTATCCCTGCCTTGGAAAAGAGCTTAGCATCAGACACGTTCCCAGGCTACTTACAAGCATGCTGCATTAAAGAGAAAAACTTCATATACCAAGCCTTTCAAATTTTTCTGGAATGAAGCTTGAGAAGGGTTTGATTTATATCAGATTTTACTTAAAGCAGAGCAGAAATATTGCATAGTTCCAATAGGCTTAGGCCCAGTGATATGCAGATTTAAGTCTGCCTGTATTACCTTAAGTGGTGACTTCAGAATTCAATCTCATAAGATGTGATCCCATGGGCAAGAAGTCTTCTCCAGAAGCCACGGAATAATAGGTGGTAGAAATATCTTAATCTACAAGAGACCGTTGTCCTTTGGAGCACATTACTATGTCTAAGAGTAAAAAGGGAACTCGGTGGAAGGTGAAAATATAGTATCTTAGAACTAAACTCTGGTTCATGAATATTCAAAAAATGAGAGGCTAAAAGCAGTATATAGACTAAAAAGCAGAGGGAGTTATGATGTTTAGATGTCTAGAGAAACATTGACATACACAAAAAGGATGTATCAACATAGTGTAAAAAGGCAGGATCCCTAGGTTATAATACTATGTTTGTCACTGATAAGTAGTATGACCTTGGACAGGTAAGTTAACTTCTCAGTGTCCTTATCTTTGCTTGCAAAATTGGATTTATAATGGTAATACCTCATAGGATTATTAGGAAGGCTTAACAGGATGAAATCATTAAAACTATTAGCATTTTGTTTAGAATTTCATACTATACATTTATATTATTTTCATCACCAAAATTTCTTAATATTAGTACTTAAAAGTGATCATTATCTTCACTTCTCAACATATAATTTCAATTATGACCACAATTTCTTATTTCCTTCTTTAAATGTTTATTTATTTATTTTGAAAGAGAGAGAGAGAGAGAGAGAGAGAATCCCATGCAGGCTCCACACTGTCAGCATGGAGACTGATGTGGGGCTCAATCACATGAACCGTGAGATCGTGACCTGCGCTGAAATCAAGAGTTGAACACTTAACTTATGGAGCAACCTACTGAATTTCAGTTCAGTCCTTCAAGCATAAATTAAAAAAATTTCTAATCCTTTTATTTTTCGTTTTTAATTGAAGTACAATTGATATGCAATGCTGCATTATCTCATGTGTACAAATGGTGATTCAACAAGTCTTTACGTTATGCTATACTCACCAGAGTTATGCTATACTCTGTCACTTACAATGCTATTACAATGCCATTGATTATAGTCCCTATGCTGTACCTTTTCTTCCCGTGACATTCATTTCAAAACTGGAAGCCTATATCTCCCACTCCTTTTCAAACATTTTTTTCCCATTTCCCCCAGCCTACTCCCTTCTGGCAATCAACAGTTTGTTGTCTGCATTCGTGGATCTGTTGCGCTTATTGTTTGTTTGTTTATTCCTCTATTTCTTTTAGAATCCACAAATGAGTGAAATCATATGGTATTTGTCTTTCTCTGAGTTATTTCACTTAGCAAAATACCCTCTAGGTCTAACCATGTTGTCAGAAAGAGCAAGAACTCATCTTTTTTTTTTATAGCTGAGTAATATTTCATTATATATATATATATATATATATATATATATATATATACCACTTCTTTATCCATGCATCTATCAATGGTCACTTGAGTCACTTCCATGACTTAGCTAATGTAAATATTGCTGCAAGAAACATACAGGTGCATAGATCTTTTCCAGTTAGTGTTTTCATTTTCTTTGGGTGAATACCTGGAAGTTAAATTACTAGATAATATAGTATTTCTATTTTTATTTTTTTTAAGGAAACTGTATTGTTTTCCGCAGTGGCTGTAAGAATTTACATTTCCACCAACAGCACATGAGTGTTCTTTCTTCTCCACCTTTTCACCAACACTTGTTCTTTCTTTTTTTTTTATTCTAACCATTCTGATAAGTGTAAGGTGATATCTCATTGCAGTTTTGATTTGCATTTCCCTGATGATCAGTGGTATTGAGCATCTTTTCATGTGTCTGTTAGCCATCTGTATATCTTCTTTGGAAAAATGTCTGTTGAGGTATACTGCTCATTTTTCAATATGATTGTGGGTTTGCTGTTGAGTTATATAAGTTATTTATATATTTTGGATATTAACCCTTAATTGGATATGACACTTGAAATATCTCCCATTCAGTTGGTTCCCTTTTTGTTTTATTGATCATTTCCTTTGCTATGTAAAAGCTTTTATTTGATAGATTCCCTCTAGTTTATTTTTGTGTTTGTTTCCTTTGCCTAAGGAACATATCTTAGAAGAATGTTTCTAAGGCCAGTGTCTAAGAGATTACTGCTTATGTTGTGTCCTGGGAGTTTTGTGTTTTCGTATCTCTCATTTAGGTCTTTAATTCATTTTGAGTTGTGTGTGTATGTGTGTGTGTGTGTATGGTGTAAATTGTCCTGTTTCATTCTTTTGCATATAGCTGTACAGTGTTGTCTTTTCTTGCCTTTGTTGTAGATTAATTGATCATATAAGCATGGGTTTACTTTTGGGTGTTCTAAAATTTTGCTGTTATTTTTTAAAAAATCTTTAATGTTTATTTACTTTTGAGAGTGGCAGGGAGAGACAGACAGAGTGTGAGTGGGGGAGGTGCAGAGACAGAGGGAGACAGAATTTGAAGCAAGCTTCAGGCTCTAAGCTGTCAGCACAGAGCCTGTTGCAAAGCTTGAACTTGCAGATCACTAGATCATGACCTGAGCCAAAATCGGACGCTTACCCAGCTGTGCCACCAGGCGCCCCAAATTTTGCTAGTATTTTAAAAGGTTAATGGCACATTTCTTGAACAGAGATAAATAATCCAGATAAAACAACTATTTTGCCTTTCCCCCAAATTACCCACTTTTAATAACCTATTAATTATAGAAATTTTGATAAACCTAAAAATAACCTTGCTATTTTTTAAATTAATTTTAATTAAATTGAAAGGAAAGATTCTCTAATTCTGACATAAAGATGAAAAATCCACGAGCACATATTTGGCTAGTTGAGGACAAATAAGTTAGCCATTTTACACATTATGAAATTTAAAGTTTAGAACATTACCTAAGACCTTATAGCTAATAAACTGGCATCAAAATACAAACATTGGCATTTAGGCTACAAGTTGCAAAGCAAAGCTCATACGAGGAAATGCCAATGACTTCTCTCACAACAATTTTTTTTTTTCCGGAGTGTGGCCAAGGATAGAGCATTTATCAAGATTTAATTGCAAAGAGTATCAGAATTACGTGTTTTTGTGAAACCCATTAATGCAATATAAATGAGATAATCCATAACCACTGATTGATTCAATATTTTCTCTGCCATTTGTTTGTGAATATGGGGGTTGGAGAATAAGTTAATAAAATTCCGCTCATGTAGAAATGCAATACCATTCAGTCACAATATCCCACATAAGTGGTTCAAAAACAGATTGTCATACAGCAAATTACTGGTATGTTCATCCAGGACAATGAGTTTCGTCTTTTGTCATTTTCACAATTATAATCACCCTCAGGACCTGAAGGGGAGCTATGCATATTTTCCTGCTCCCAAAGCATGTATCATATTGATTTACAATCACAGGTATCTAGAATCAATATGAGGCTTTTCAATAATACTGTAATTATATAGTAGTTTTAAAAAGAATTTTGTTTTCACAGAGAACTTATCCCTTATGAGAGAGAAAACATAGTGATAAATGGAAGAGCTTGCATTTATTTGGCATTCCTTTGGGTTATTTAGAAATATTAACACAATACTGCTTTTCAAACAATGCCAATGCAAACTAACAATCATTAGAAGGAGGACTGTTTGTTATCTATTATAATTGTTATCTTAGTTACATGAACATAGTTTAAGTAGCTTAACCAAGGGCATATGAGAAATTCAAAATTGAACCCTTATTTGACTTTCAAAGTGCCAAAATTATACAGATATCTTCAGAATTAAATAATTTCATACATTTTGTATGGATTTTCTCTTAAAACAGAGGCCCATGATAATTATTTCTGTTTGTATGTTTTGGTTTAAATGGGCTGCTCATTTGAAGAACTCTTGATGGTTTAAGCTATACATTTCAAATATATCCCTGACTGACAAACTAGAAGGGAAGAAGAACGATCATTTAACTGGAAACTGTACAATAACTGTACTCATATAAACGTGATTTTAAGAGCTGAACATGAGCTGTTCTGTTTTAAAAATCACTGTATTGATGTAATTTTTAGAAATACTCTTTAATATGTGATGACAGGGAATTCTGAATTGATGGTAGCCATATAATAGTCACTGTTATTTCATGTAGTTTAAAATTATGTTTTTATTTGATAATGAGGCTCTTCTGTGGTTCCATATAAATTTTAGGAGTGTTTTTTTCCACTTCTATAAAAAATACTGTTGGAATATTGATAGAGATTATATTACAATAACATATTTGGTTAATTATCAGTCATCTGTATTGCTCATGAAATGATAAGATATGAATGAGATTGTAGTTGAATCCATAAAATATCAACACTTAAAATAAAATCCTAAACATATGTACTAAAACTATGTCTGCCATTCTGTAATATATTCCCGTATCTCTGAAACCCTGGGGTTACGATCACAGCATGCAATTTGTATACTACCTAGTACTTAAGAATTTGTTATTTCTTTTACCCTTATTTGCTTTTTTTATACATTCAATGATAATCTTTCAATGTTTCAAACAATAAAACTTTTGATCACATTAAAAAATTAGGGGCACCTGAGTGGCTAAGTCAGTTAAGTGTCTGACTTCAGCTCAAGTCATGATCTCTTAGTTCATGAGTTCGAGCTTTGTATCAGGCTCTCTGCTGTCAGCACAGAACCCACTTCAGATCCTCTGCCCCCCTCTATCTCTGCTCCTCCCCCACTTGCACATGCACACTCTCTGTCTCTAAAATAAACATTAAAAATAAAAATAAAAAATTATTTAAAAATGAAAAATTTTAAACTGATGAACAGATAAAGACGATGTGCTTTATATATAGAATGGAATGCTACTTGGCAACGAGAAAGAATGAAATCCTGCCATTTGCAACAACGTGGATAGAACGGGAGGATATTATGTTAAGTGAAATAAGTCAGCCAGAGAAAGATATCATATGTTTTCACTCATATGTGGAACTTGAGAAACTTAACAGAAGACCATTAGGGAAGGGAAGGGGAAAAAATAGTTTCAAACACAGAGGGAGGCAAACCATGAGACTCTTAAATACAGAGGACAAAGTAAGGGTTGATGGGGAGTCGTGGAGGGGGGAAAAGGGTGATGGGCATTGAGGAGGGCACTTGTTGGGATGAGCACTGGGTGTTGTATGTAAGTGATGAATCACGGGAATCTACCCCCAAAATCAAGAGCACACTGTAAATACACTGTATGTTAGCTAACACGACAATAAATTATATATATAAAAAAAGAAAACAGAAAAAAATTCAAAATTTAAAAATATAATTAATAATAAATTATACAGTCATTGGTTATATAGTTATAATAACATATATAGGTAATAACATATCTAGCTGTTGTATTATTTATTTAATAAATTATTATGATTTAATAAAAACAAAAATTTATAGCAAATGTTTTACTTTTATAGACAACTTTTGTATTATTAATAATATATATAATTTTAATAATATACACAATTCTAATAACTGACAATAACCCTGATATTTAATAATTTAGCCCCCACCCTCACACACACACAGTAAAACATACTCCTTAAAAAGGAAATAGCATATCTAGAAATACATCATTTTTTCTCCATAAGTTATGGACAATTTTAGCACAAACTCCAATTAATGTAAAATATTAAGGAAGTACACCAACATTACCAGCAACTTACCACTGTGTTAACTTAAATTTCAACTGTCTCAGTCTTTCTAAAATTTGACGTCAGCGTAAGAATTTCAGAAAGATTTTCACTGTTGATATGTTAGTTTGTAAATCAAAGATTGTAAAAGATGAGCGTATTTAAAAATAGTGTAAATGTGACAAAATCCATACACTTACTAATTAACTAAGAAAAAATTAAGACGGGATTCTTGGGCTTAAAAAGTCTGGTAAATCGGAATTTTAACACTCATGTAACTATGCCTCGTTATTTAAGTTCTTGGTATAAATGTCTCCTCTTCAGAGAGATCTTCCCAAACTACATTTTTTTTACTGTTTATTTTTGAGAGAGAGCGAGAAAGTGGAGGAGAGGCAGAGAGAGAGGGAGACAGAGGGTCTGAAGTGGGTTCTGTGCTGACAACAGGGAGCATGATGTGAGACTAGAACTCATGAACCGTGAGCCGAAGACAGACAGTGGACTGAGATACCCAGGTGCCCCAAAACCACATTTTTAGAATATTTATTTTCATCAGTTTTTTTTTCCACATGCTCTCGTATTTTGTCATTACATTTATAACTTCCAGTAACTATATTACATACCTATTTTTCTATTGTCTATGTCCCTTCTTATATTGTACATTGCACAAGAGTATGCATTTTCTATTCTCTGTCTTGTTCTCTATGATACATTCAAGGCTTATAACCATTCTTGGTATTCAATAATTCCATAGTTATTTCCTGTAAATTGTTTTAAACAAATAAAAAATCATTTTAAAAAAAACTTAATGAAGAAATCCCACGAGTTTTTTTTAAAAATATATATATTTGTTGAAAGAATTCTTTGGATGTACTTAGTGGTACCATATATTATTCACATGTACATACAAAGAAAAATAGAAGAAAAGCACATCGGTTAAAGTATTTCTAAATCTGTGCATTCAAAGCTCATATATTTTAAATAACACTTTCTGATGAAGAATGGTCTATGTTCAGGTTTTCTTCTCACAATATGGCTATCAGCTCCATCAGAAAGGTGTCTCCACGTTTTCTTGTACTATGATGACATTAATTCTGCTACTTTTGATGCTGACATTTTATGTATTTTAGCAAAAAACATCAATGTTGTATTTTCAGATAGCATCGAGAGCTCCTATTTCTTTCTCAAATGGTCTTCACGTGTTTTGTTTCATGAAACTTGAAACAGTTGTAGACGTCCACTTGTAACATTAGAAATAACAACCTAGTTTACTCATACACAGGTGATAACAAATGACATCAATAACTTTAAAGAAGTTTTTTTAATTTTTTAAACATTTATTTCTTTGTTTTTATTTTTTAAATTTTTTTATTTTTTAATATAACTTATTGTCAAATTGGTTTCCATACAACCAGTGCTCATGACATTTATTTATTTTTGAAAGACAAGGAGAGACAGAGCATAAGTGGTAGAGGGTCAGAGAGACAGGGAGACACAGAATCTGAAGTAGGCTCCAGGATCTGAGCTGTCAGTACAGAGCCTGATGTGGGCTCCAACCCACGAACCATGAGATCAAAGTCAGATGCTTAACCGACTGAGCCACCCAGGTGCCCCAGACATCCATAACTTTTAAGAAGCAAGAACTGGGGCGCCTGGGTGGCTCAGTCGGTTAAGCCTCCGACTTCAGCTCAGGTCACGATCTCACGGTCCGTGGGTTCGAGCCCCGCGTCGAGCCCCGCATGGGGCTCTGGGCTGATGGCTCAGAGCCTGGAGCCTGCTTCCGATTCTGTGTCGCCCTCTCTCTCTGCCCCTCCCCCGTTCATGCTCTGTCTCTGTCTCAAAAATAAATAAACGTTAAAAAAATTTTTTTAAGAAGCAAGAACTATTGTAAGAGATCATCAAGTAAAAGAAATATCCCAGTTTCAGAGATGTTAAGATATGTAAAAGCTTAACTTACGTTGCTAAAACATCACAACAGTAATACAGCATATGTAGTAGTGTAGGACTCACTATAGACCACAACAGAGCTCATTTGCATATGTGTATATATGGATATACATGCATACATGCATCGTCTCTTTAAATTCTAATGAAATTCTTTGGAGGAAGTGGCAAGTATCACTTTTGGACAAATAAGGTAAAGAAGGCCTCATATTTGCCCAAAATTATTTCATAAGGAAAATGGTAAACCTATGGCTAAAGAGCAGGACATTGTTTTTCCCCATAAAATGCATTATACGTGATTTGTACACACTTCTTCTTGTTCTTCGCTTTGTGCTGACCAACAAAATCCACCATTTACAGTAATTAAAAGTCATAAAATGCATTAAGTGTACCACCACATAATGAGTCCAAAAATGAGTTTCCGTGTGTGGTCATCAGATTTATTTATACAAAAACCAGCAGTAAAACCAGTCCAGACAAGGGGCTTTATCTTCCCACCCCGAGTCCCTGCGAGGAGAGAGGGCTGGGGAAGATAGTGTAAAAATGAGAGGGGAGGTGATTAGAACTAGACCATTTTGTGAAGGCCACAAGTAATACAGGCCTTGTTTAGAGCTATTAAAAGCATGTATGGAAAACAATAGCAAAAACAAATAAAAACACTTTATCTCCCAACGGCCTGTCCCTCACCCCACTTTCCTGCTAAGAAAGCCCCAAATATTGTAATAAGGACTGCCAATGTGGTTAGGGAAGATGACCCAAAAATACAGAGTGAGGTATACTCAAAATTGCTTAGTGTGCCAGTGATTGGTTTAGAAGCCATGAGAGGAAAATACTTTGGCTTTTAGAAACAATATCCCTCCTGATGAAAAGAGAAGGTAGCAAGAAAAGAGATCATACTTCTTTCTCTCTAGATGCTTTCAGATGTTGTTGTTAAAGTCTCAGATGTTGTTGCTGCTTCAGATGCTGTTGTTTCAGATGTTCAGATGGTATTCAATATTGAAACTCTGGTGACATCTTACGAACCTGAGAATAGCCAGCATCCTGGGCAGAACAACTGTAAAGTCATTATATCACTGAAGCATCCTTTGTGATGTGTCCTACTTCTAGAATTTCCGTTAAAGGAAAACATGCAAGTGCCTACTTGTTTAAGCCAAAATTATTCAGATACGTTATAACTTGGAGACAACACATCTTAACCAAATCAGATGTCCACTTTGAAAGTCAGGCTTGGAAATAAATAATAAATTGAATGAATGAATGACTGAATGAATGTCAGGTTCGGGATGAGGTCTGTTTGCTCTCTCCATTCCCCCATTCCACCAGGAAGCAATTTTTGTTTATCCATAAAAGCAGAAAATCATTGAAGCCATGGGACATATACAATGTTGGCTATAGTCTTTCTTTTCTTTTGTTTGCCCATTTTTAATTTTATCTGGCACCCTTCCTTATTTCCTTTATTTCCTTTTACTGCTTCATTAAATATCACTTGTCTTTCCTATTAATTAATAGCAACTTATATCACCATATTTGGCTCTACAGATAAGAAATGATTACCAATGGTAACCTGAATAGCAGAAAATTCAACTATCATTGAATACACATGTATAACATACAATTTTGTGCATTATATTTACCCTTGCAATTATGGTATATTTATCATAGTAAATATACCATAGTGGTAAATGGTGGTCAGATATTTTTGTATATATTTTTATATCTATAATAAGATTTATTGGTCACTAGGTGTGGGGAGTGGAGATAGCACAGAATCAAGACAGACTTCAAGTTTGTTTTTGTTTTTGTTTTTGTTTTGTTTTATTTTACCTTGGCCCACAGCCAATGGCAGTGACAGGTATTTCAATGGGAAAGTCTAGCGGGGAGAGCAGATTAGGAGATAGGGTAAACATAAATTTATAAATTTATGGGACTTTATAAATTTGATACACCTGTCATTCCTAAACAGTCTATTGTGCTAGCCTGCACAAAATTTAAATTAAAAAAACTGCTAATCAGTTTAGTAATGACAAACTTTTAGGTGTGTTTGGATCAGCTTTGTTTGTGGATCTACATTCTTAACTATAAAATTTATGAAAAACAGATACAAATCAAGTAATTGATTAACATTTAGTATCTGAATTGAGATGTCTTTTATGTGTAAAATGCACATAAGTTTAAAACTTCAGTTGAGGGTTAGCATATATTAATAGAATGTATTAAGTTTTGAGTTCATTAAAGTGATTGAGATTGGAGATCATACATTTTGAAGACATCAGTAAAAGTATGGGGCTGAAGCTTTGGGACTGAATCGCTCAATTAGAGAGTGATTTTGTTTCCCAAGGAGCAACATCTTCATGTGCATTGGCAATCAGATAGATCATGGAGAGCACGTGGCTTCTTTGGATGAGGTTTGAGTGTTTATTTGCATTCAGGGATTAGGCAGTGGGTGGCAAGGAGGGGAAAGAAATGAGAGCTTTTATCTTTTTTGTTTTCATATAGTCTTAGAAAACTAGCAAGATACTTGTATTTCAGCCCTTCTCACCTCATCCATTAATACAGTAAAACCTTGGATAGTGAGTAATTTGTTCTGTGGGGGTTCTGCAAGATGAACAAACATTTCTAATAAACTTGAACTTGTTAAATCAGAGATATCTTGCAATACAAGTAGTACATGATGCCAAATGACATATGATCAAAACTGAGCCAATGGTTCTTGAAATTCACTTTGATATACAAGTACTTTGGATTGCAAGCATGTTTCCAGAATGAATTATGCTCACAAACCAAGGTTTTACTGTATATTTAAACCAATTTTGATGAGTTGAAACTAAGCCCCAAATCATTTAGCTAATTTTCTAAAAGTTTCCGAGATGAGTAGTGTTGCATTTAGATGAGGATTTATATACATTTCAACTCATAACTTAGCATTCAGCCCATTATACTTGGGGTGATTAGATGTCCTGGTTTGTCTGAGCCTGCCATGGTCAGCAACTTCTTATTCTGATTTAATTATCAAGAGTCTCTCCTGTTAAACAACAAAATTCAACTGGATAAATTTGTAAATTTAATTGGCTCTATTCAACAATTCATGAATTGGGCAGTATTCCATCCAGCATATTAAAAGGAGCTCTACAGACCTGTACAAAATGGAAGGCTTTTGTAGGCAGAAAGGACAGAAAAAGAGTGGAATGCTTAAGCCATAGTCACCACCCTTTTCGAGATGGAAGGGGTCTGTTGGGAAAATTGTCTCACTAGTGCTGACCAGGTAATTCTAGATTAACTGGTAAAGGTTATACATTCCTGGGAGAGGCTAAATCTGCAGTTAGGTTAGGTATTAAGTTTTGGTTTGCCGAAGTGGCCTTAGCACAAGTGAGTCCGTTTTGGACTCTTCTTTAACACCCCTTTAACTCTACACTGTTTCCTGATTTGGATAATAAATTATACATTCATCCAAGTTATTCTGTTTTACTTTAGTCTGATGAAAGAAAGTTTTCTGTATGATATGACTTGCTGTTTTCGTTGTTAATTTTTTTTTTAGTTTTACTTGTTTTATTTTATATTTCCCAATACCTATCATTGTGCTCTCTGTGCATCTCAACTGTATTATTTTATGTCAGGACTTTATCAGTTCTTGCTTGGATTATGCAGTCAGATTTTTACCCTAGTGTTCCTGCCTCCCTTGTTACCACTTTAATCCAGTCAACAATGCCCACTTTCCAAGACTGGTCGTTCTAAAACACGTGTCTTCTTCTTAAGAACTGTAAACAATAAAACATAAAAACAAACAAACAAAAAAGTTAAATGTGAAGGTTTTGGATGGCAGGCGAGAAAGAGTTTCAGTGTAAAGCAGAATTGAAAGTAAGAGCAGCCTCATAATATGCTGACATCTGAATTTGACCTTGATGAATAGACAGACACTTGCTCAGGGGGAAAAGAAAAAGAATAGGCAGGAACACTGGTAAAGAAGAAAAGAAAGGTGAAATCAAAAGAAGAATTGGACTTCCCTGATATAGGTCTGTCCAGTTCATGCTTTTTTTTTTCTCAACTGCTCCTGAATATTTTTTTTAATCTCACCATAGGCAATTAACTTTTTTTTTCAGAATAATGTTTTTTTTCACCAAAATTTACTAAATAACTGCACTATAAAAAGTGATATTTCAACAATATGATCCTAAACACACATACTCAACAGTTAATGGAGGCTTCTAGTGACAAAGTGGCTAGCTTTTGGAATATCGCTTGGAATATCTTTGAGTTGCATACCAACTCTTGGGTGAGCCCCAAGGAATTCACTTTCCTCTACGTATGCCAGTCAAGATGGGTAAAACTGTAGCATTTTCTGCAACTGTCCCATCTCTTTTGCATATGCATTATTTCCAAGCATTTTGAAGTGCTCTCTCATTTGGCTTTTATTTTGTCATAAGCATTTTTAATATATTGTCCCTACTTTAAGGGCATTTTCTTTGTCAGAATAATGAAGACACTCTAGAAGATTGAAAGGATAAAAAAGAAAGAGCATAACTTCCTAAGAATGATCCCCTTGCTACTGTTCTCCCCTAACTACAAATCACCTGTTCTTTTTTG
This sequence comes from Prionailurus bengalensis, assembly GCF_016509475.1. Lineage (NCBI taxonomy): Eukaryota > Metazoa > Chordata > Mammalia > Carnivora > Felidae > Prionailurus > Prionailurus bengalensis. Next base: position 181,724,787 of record NC_057344.1, on the reverse strand, counting down.
ATGAGTAAATCACACGTTCAGTATATTATACGTCAAGAACAAAATGTGTATATTTCTAGTTAATATTTTGATGCCTGTAACAACTGCTTTTAGGACCAGAGATTCTTAGCATGAAGAGATATTAAATACGGCAACTTCTTCCAGGAATGTACCCAGGCTCATGACATCAGTGAAGTTATTTTCAGGAGGGCATGCGTGTTAATGAGGTGAGTGGAGCAATTGGGAACTGGGAGATCTGAACTGGAATGTTACTTCTGCTGAGCAGATTCCTGAGTCCCGGGGCTTTGTTCATTGAGTGCTGTGTTGTAGCATTTAGAACAAAGACTGGCATGGATGAAGCACTAATGAATGCTAATGAACCCTCATGAGTCAACTCCTGGGGTATCAACCACAACAGTTAACATCTCAGGTCTTCTGTCTCCTCATGTGAAGTGAAGTGGTCAATTCAGAGTTCTAATGTCTCTGCTACATCCTACGTTCTCTTTTTTTTGGCTAACAGAACAATGTTAAAGGTTCTTTTCTGTTGCCTATCCTTTCCCCTTCCCCTCCTCCCTCCACAGCCTTCTTTCCTCATCCCCTTTTTCTCTGACTTTAGTTTATCCTTCTTACTCCCACCACTCTTTTATCTTTTTCTTGTTTATTAACAGTGTAAAGAAAGTAGCACTGATCGTTTGCAGTTTAAGTGGCATAAGCTATCTTGGCTTGGAAGCGGGAGATAACGAGTGGCCTAGAAAGGGGAAACGGGGAGACCTTCCCCAACTTTCAGAGAATGCACAAAATATAGAAAACACTTCTCTTCACAGAGGAAAGAAAAAACTATCGGTTCTGAGACAAGGGAGGTTTTGAGATATTATTTTCCTACCTTTTCATTTGCTCTTTTTTTTGTTTTGTTTTGTTTTTGTTTTTGTTTTTGTTTTTGTTTTTGGTTCCAAAAAGTTCTGGCAAATTTCATGTCTCTTCCATAAACGGGATCTCTTCCCTGCCACAGGCTGCTATATTTGTCTCATTCTATTGCAGCTTTTTATCTTTGTAGAACCCTGTCGTGGGCTTCAGATGATCTTCCTATGTTAGTTTGTCTAGAATGGTATTTACAGCACCATTTCTGGTCCTGTTTTCCCCGCCACCTGCACAGTCCAGCAGTTGATGACGTGTACACTTACAACAAACAGGGTATTCAGTTTTTAAACGGTAAGGTCCAAAAGTAATAACCAAAGAAATTAACTGTTAACACCTGAGTTTTAAAATTGCTATTGCTATATGTCATTTTGAAAGAGACTTTGAAGATATCCACTGTGTCACTGAAATTACGCCATACGGTAAATCTGTGCCTCTTTGCTTCCTATGTACGAGTTCATTTGGGCCAAAATCAGATACATGGACCAGTCTTCCACTATTGCAACATTTGTTTTTATCTTTCTTATTTATCTTGGTGTAATTATAACTAACTGATCTGTGCCTTTTAGTGCACTTAATACCATAGCTGACTTTGAAACAACAGGATGTTTGAAAAGAAGTGCATGCAAGCAGTTAATGAATGGAGGAAGACTTTAAAAACTCAAGAGATGCATCAGAATAAAGGCAAAATAATTTATTGTAGGGGAACATGTGACTGACAAGTTCTACACCCATTAATTCCCTGCTCTTTTATGTAATTTTGAAAATTTGTATGCTTGTGTGCTTTTTCTCTTTCTTCCATTTTTTAATTCAGTAAAAAAAATTCCTTCACTGTTTGCTTAGAAATAAATAATTCATACAGGTAACTCATCACAAAAGATGAGTCCTCTGCTCTCTTCTGTCATTTTTCAAACATATATTAATTTATTCAATGTGTGAATGGTAACTATTGCCTGACCCCTAACCTTAGCAACGTCCCACTAATTTCTTATTATTTTGTATTAGGTGTTTTATTTCCTTTTTCCTATTTATCCTTTCACTATTCTTGTTCCTTTAAGTTTGGTTCAAATCCTTATCTTAATAATTTTACCCAATTGTAATGAATTCCTAAGTGGTTTTCCTTTCTGTAGTATTTCATATTTTCACTCCATCTACCAGTCTAGCTCTAGATTGACCTTCTATAAAGCTACTCATATTACATCACCCCACCTTCAAAGTTCTTTTATACTCTGCGTTAAATAACGTCCATCTTCTCATCTATATGGCATTGATTAAAGCTATATTTCCTTTTCTTTTCTTATTTGGTTTACCAGCAGAAGACATCGAAACAGAGATCCTAGTGCAATATTCGGGACGTGATCAGTGCAACTATAGTAAAGAATGAGAAATGAGACAAAAGGGAAGGTAACCATAAAGGGTGCATTAGCAAGCAAGTTCCCACTGTTTGCAACTGGAATTTATTAGTCCAAGGTGGGGGAGACTTTGAGGATAAGTGTAAGATGTATCCTTCTGTGTTTTCCTACAAGTGACAAGAAAAGGAATTCTTATCCATCCAATGGATATAATGATAGTAAGGATACATTTAGTATTTAATCTTTATCAGGCTCTGTGATAGGTACACTCATATGCATTACTTAATTTAATATCATAGGAAAACTGCAAGGTTGTAATAATAACTCACTTCACAATATTTGCAGAAATTAAGTTACTTGTTCTAAGATTCACATTCAGAATTAATTTTTTTTTAACATTTATTTATTTTTGAGACAGAGAGAGACAGAGCATGAACAGGGGAGGGGCAGAGAGAGAGGGAGACACAGAATCTGAAACAGGCTCCAGGCTCTGAGCTGTCAGCACAGAGCCCGACGCGGGGCTCGAACTCAAGGACCGGGAGATCATGACCTGAGCCGAAGTCGGACGCTTAACCAACCAAGCCACCCAGGCGCCCCTCACATTCAGAATTTAAACTTATATCCGTTAATCAATTCTATGCTAATATTTCACCACTGTTGGCTGGGCACAACTTTTGCTAATGAGGTGCAAATCTTCACTGGAATCATGAGAAAGTAACATCAGTTTTATTAACTTATGTAATATTTAATTGCTGTGCATTTAATCAGATGACTTACTGTCTCCTGTATTTCTAGAATTATTTTATCAGTCTTAGTTTTGTCTATTGAAATTGCAAGCTTTCTTGGACACTGACAATTTTCTCCAAATTACTCCTAATATACACAAATTTAATATATGATTATTTTCTATGATATTGCTCTATGATATTGACCATAATTAATTTCACCCTTTGTATAATACCAAAAAATTACATTTAAACATTTTTATGGCTCATTTTCAATGCAGATTTTTCTAATATTATTATGTCTACTATAATTTTTGTGATTTTGTATCTATTGGATTAGGTGATTTCTAGAGCAGTTTTCATGCAACTCAGTGATCCCAAAGCGTATGGGTATATAAAATATATGCATATATGTAATGGTATGTATCCATTTTATTAAATATAGTAAAATCAGAGTACATCCTTAAGGCTTTAAAATGTTTAAGTGTTATTAAAATATAGTAATAAAAACATTATGTTAAGGAAATTCATATTTTATTTTTGGCAGCAATAATTCACCATGTATTCATGTAGTAGTCATTTTCTACAAGTATAAAGAAGCAATGCGGCAAAAGCATGAAAAGACACATAATCAAATGATTAATAGATATGTGCAAAATTTTTAAAGAACTTGGCTTCTTTCCTCTGTTGAACAATGCTTATGTTATTTATAAGATAATGCAAATATTCTCACATTAATTCACCACGCTATCCTTTAAAAATATGAGAATTTGTTAAATGGGGTGAAAAATGCAAGACATTTTTAAATTAAGCTTTTATGCTAAGTTTATGCAAATATGAATATATTGCTAGCTAAAATAATAATTTTTAAAATATTTCCTTTGAAATGTTCATTTCATCAGCATTCATATTTCTCTAAAAATCCTCCATTTAATGTTGTTATTTTGAGATAAAGTAGTAATGTATTACATATATATAGAACATGCTTCATTTAATGTGATATTTTAACATGAGACATAAGGGAAATGTTCTCAGATGTGGACCTACTTTCAAATACTAATAAAGTATCCACCATATAACTGTTTTCTTTTGCATTTCTGCAGTTTAGATGGTCAGTAAATATTATCATTTAAGTCCTGAAAATAACTAATAACACGGGTTCCCTGTACCTAACCTATTTCTTTTTTTTTTTTTTTTTAATTTCTTTAATGTTTATTTCTGAAACAGAGACAGAGCATGAGTGGGGGAGGGGCAGAGAGAGAGGGAGACACAGAATCTGAAGCAGGCTCCAGGCTCCCAGCTGTCAGCACAGAGCCTGACGTGGGGCTCGAACTCACAAACTGTGAAACCATGACCGAGCCGAAGTCAGTTGCTCAACCGACTGAGCCACCCAGGCGCCCCTCAAACCTATTTCTAAGAAGAAATATTTTCCAAGAAAAATTAGCTGCAAAACAGATTTTCTTTTGCAAGATGTTGGTTTATCATCTGCTTCATTCCCATCCCCAAAACCTGTTTAGACAGCATGGTGATACAAGCATTGTGTAGGAAAGTGAGCTGAAATGTTATCACTATGAAAGCAGAGACTTTACATACTTTCTTCATCGTGGCACTCCTAACATCTAAAATACTGCCTCACATATTTTAAGTGCCAAGTAAATGTTAGTGGGTTTTTATTTTTTTGAAAATATGCACTCAAGTGTATTCTTGATTAATACTACCTGATGCATTTTCTTTTAACACTGATCTGTCACTACAGAGGCACCAGGATGGCTCAGTCGGTTGACTTTTGATTTCATCTCAGGTCATGATCTCATGATTTGTGGGATGGAGCCCCACAGAAGGCTCTATGCTGACAGCATGGAGCCTGCTTGGGATTTTCTCTTTTCCTCTCTCTCTATGCCCCCACTCATGCATGTTATCTCTCAAAAACAAATGAAGAAACATCAAAATGAAAAAAAATCAGAGTGATCTGTCACTAAATGATTTTAGACCAATTATTTTATTTCCTCCCCCATTTAATGCATTTTAAGCAAATATTTATTGAGTGTTCACTTTATATGAAACATTATTGTAATTCCTGGAGATGTAATGCTGGATTAAAATGACAAACACCTTGGGGCGCCTGAGTGGCGCAGTCGGTTAAGCGTCCGACTTCAGCCAGGTCACGATCTCGCGGTCCGTGAGTTCGAGCCCCGCGTCAGGCTCTGGGCTGATGGCTCGGAGCCTGGAGCCTCTTTCCGATTCTGTGTCTCCCTCTCTCTCTGCCCCTCCCCCGTTCATGCTCTGTCTCTCTCTGTCCCAAAAATAAATAAACGTTGAAAAAAAAATTTTTAAAAAAATGACAAACACCTTATAGAGTTTAAAATCTACTGCAGGAGTATAGACAAAAACAAAACAAAAACAAAACAAAAAAAATGGATGGTGATGATACCTTGGAAGAAAAATAAATTAGAAAGGGAGTGCTGGGAACAGATTTCAAGGGAGAATTTTTGAAAAGCTAAACTAAGTTTTACTAAGAAGGTGACCATTGAATAAATACCGATATGAAGTAGGTTGACCCATAGTGATATCTTAGCAAAGAGCATTCTAGATAGAGGAAAACAGAAAAATATCAAATTCTCAAGCAAAAACGTGTGTCGTATGTCCAAGGATCAGCCAGAAACTTCCTGTGGCTGGACTAGAACGAAGACAGGGGAAGTGGAAGATAGGGCTGAGTAGTCATTATACTCTTAAAGCCAGCTAATGGTTTGGGAATTTCAAAAGAATGGCAACTTAATATGCTTAAGTTTCAAAAAAAAAAAAAAAAAAAGGAACACCTATTTGCCGTCCAAAGTGCCACGTTTTGGGTCCAGATAGATACCAATAAACATGAAGAAATTTGAAGTGGCAAAGTTGCACTGGTGGTCAAGATTAAAATCCCAGGCATGTAATCCATAGGTGTATGACCTTACGTAAGTAATTTAACCTTTCTGTGCTTTGGTTTTCTCGATTCCAAAATGGAGACCACGACTGTGGTCTCATGAACTGTTGGAGAAGTAAATGAAATATGCACATAAAGCTCTCAACACAATGTTTGGCAAATGAATGCTTTAAAAAATATTTGACATCTGGTATTATTTTAGAATTTAAAGAGTAGTAATAATAGACGGGCAGTTATAGTAACTTATGGTTGCAGAATTAGTGTGGGCGATTTTGGGGACTCATAGAAAAAGGTAAAGTTGTGACCATCAATTCAAATATTTTATTGATAGTCAAAAAAACAAAAACATGTGAATCTCATTAACTACACCCCTGAAAGCATGCTGTTGGTGATGCAAAGGGGCTTTAGACTTTTGAAAGAGGAAATTATGATTCCTAGGCAATAACAAGACTTGAGTAAAAAGCCATGCTACAGGAACCATGTAATGGTGTTATTAAACCAAAAGTTCTGAGATACTATAAGAGGTTTATGTCTTAATTTTACTGAAGTATTTAAACAAAGTAATTAAAGACTATAATGTTATCTTTGTAAGTGAAAAAGGCAAGCCTATGAGATAGTCAGGGTTGTCTTAGGTTGGACCATCTGGGAAGTATTCTGAGACAGATCTCGGTAACGGTGAGTTTCCAGAGATTGTTAAGGGGGGATGACAGTGGTGAGGAGTGAGAGTAGTAGGGTTGAGTAGAGGAGGCAGCAGAACTCCCGTGATACAGTTGCATTCAAGGCCTCCCCCTGATTCCACAGGGAGCTCAGAGCTAGGATGGCTGCTCAGGGTTGGTCTGAATTGAGACAAAGGGGTCACGGCTTTTGATTCCACTTCAACCAGTCATAGGTGGGCTGCTCCAGAGGAGAGGTTGTACCCTTGGGAATGGCAGCTCCTTTACACAAAGGCGGCTCAGCTCCCTCTGTGTCTGAAACCCCTGACAGCTGAGAGGGTGGGGTTGATGAGGGTCAAGTTCTTAAAGAGCAGATAGTAGACACATGCTCCATATGACCCCTAAGGCTCCGGCCTGGCTTTTTTCAGCACCTTATTTGTAAAACTACAGATGGCAAAGAGCTTAGAGAATCAATCAATCCATCAAGGGCATACTAGATACTATTAAAAACAAACAAACAAACAAACAAACAATTATCTTTCTAGTTAACTGCTAAAACTAGTAAAATGGCAATTAATAAATGTGAGTGCAAAGTTTAATACTTACTTTGAAAAACTAAATTGCAGAAATAAAGCAGCTTAATTGCAAAACATAAAACAGATTCCTATATAAGCACCAGATGCCAACATCTGGATTACAAATGTACACTGTGTGAATAGCAATAGAGCATCCATATTAAAGAATGCCACTCTCTTATATATTCTCCCTAGTCAGAGCCCTTATGGAATATCCTTTCGGTTTGGAAGCAAATAAAATCTAAAACTAGAAAAGTGACTTAAGAGCCTCTGGTCTTTTTTTTTTTTAACGTTTATTTATTTTTGAGACAGAGAGAGACAGAGCATGAACGGGGGAGTGTCAGAGAGAGGGAGACACAGAATCTGAAACAGGCTCCAGGCTCTGAGCTGTCAGCACAGAGCCCGACGTGGGGCTCGAACTCACGGACCGCAAAATCATGACTCGACCGAAGTCGGCCACTTAACCGACTAAGCCACCCAGGCATCCCAAGAGCCTATGGTCTTAACACTAGACTGTACTGCGTCTAAATGTGAACAATCCAAAGTTACAAACTTCAAATCACTCTGGACTGATCTAAGAATTTTCTTAAATTTTTCTTTGTGTTCTACATGTTCGTATTTCTCATTTTGATGTGACGATCTAGGCACATGAACTGCCCTGAGATCATATGAATTTTATTTTATATGATAATCATTGTTATGCTCGTGTAGGATAGTATATAGAATATGTCACGTTATATTATTTTATTGGTTTGGGGGTGAGGGTTTGTGTTTCCCTTCTATCACTCTTCTGTGGACTATATGTATACATTATAATACTCTGTCATGTGAATACTATGTTTAATAATGAAGAAAAAGAAAAGAAAATACAAATAAGTAAAACTAAGAAAATACAATTTCCCATAACCCCAGTTTTCAGAGATAATCATCATTGACACTTTGGAATAAATCTTTGTGTGTGTTCATGAAGAAATATTATGTAGTATACAGACTTCATGAACTGCTTTATCCCTCCGACTTTGCATGCCATGAACTTGTTCTCATGTCAATAAGCATTTGTTAAAACTATTATCTTAATGACCAAAGTGTATTCTAATCTTGAATTTATCATAATAGATTCAATAGTGGATGTACCATTTACTATAATAGTACTACATTCACTACTATTGGACATTTAACTTGTTTCATCTTTGATTTCTACTATAATGCTTTCATAAGCAATCTTAAAGTTAAAGATTTTTGTGCCTCCCTATTATTTCCTCAGGATGTATTTGTAGGAATGTAATTGTTGAGTCAAAGTGGATCAATGTTTTCAGGGCTTCTTTTTAACATCTCTAGTTGCTGGTATTATTGGTAAAATCTGAGCACTCCTGCATCTCTATCACCATTTTAACTCACCCTTTTTAAAAAATATATATATTTATTTATTTTTGAGAGAGAGAGAGCGAGCAAGCGAGCATGAGTGGGGGAGAGAAAGAGAGAGATGGAGACACAGACTCTGAAATAGGCTCCAGGCTCTGAGGTGTCAGCACAGAACCCGACGTGGGGCTGGAACTTACGGACCACAAGATCATGACCCGAGCCCAAGTCTGATGCCCAACTGACTGAGACACCCAGGCTCCCCAAACTCACTCTTATCTAATTCAAGTCCACTTATCTGATGCCCAACTGACTGAGACATCCAGGCTCCCCAAACTCACTCTTACCTAATTTAAGTCCACTTAAACTGTTCGTATAGTAGCAATATCTAATACTCAATAATTAACGTCCATTGAATTCTGTAGTGGGTCCTGTGTGGAGCCTCCGAGATCTTCCCTCAAGGACTTCAGGACCGACTCCCCAGCTGCTGGGAATGTTGCTATGAACATCTCCTGGCCATCAGCCTCGTCTGGAAATTGCTGGTGGTAAGAGACTCATCTGGCCCAATGGGATGGTGTATCTACGTCACAGGAGCAGCCAGCCCCTGGTGACTAGCTGATGTTGGGGTATCAGATAGCAACCCCCCCTAGTGTGGGACTCTGAGGCCCTTGTCTGACTACCACCCATCTTATGCTTCTCTTGCTTCTCCCACAGGTATTCATCCTAAAAGGGCTTCCTGATATGCTTCCTAAATGCTAATCTGACTCAGAGCTGGCTTTCTTGGAGCCCAACTTGCAACAGGGACCTACCACGTGACACGTACAGTGTCCTGCTTCATGTCAATTCTCTCAGTCAGTTACATGACTCGATGAAATAAGTGGTTCGCTTATTATATTCAACTTATGGGTAAAACAATCCCCACCGAGCTTGTCTGAGGACCCATCTTCCAGCGGCTGGAAGGATTTAAAACTAAAAGAAACCCCTTACAATATTTAAGTAATTTCAAATCATGTGTAAATCACTTAAATCATTGAAAACTATAAGTTGAACCTCAAAGTCCCTATTCTGCGCTATGCACTCTACTTCCGACTCTGGCTAAACAATACAATTTGATAACCTTAGTGCATGATGAACGGTGAATAATGTTTGTGCTCCACATGCTCCAGGCTGATTTAGAGGCTTACTAGCCTTTACATCTTGCACTTGGATTTACAGCTAACTCTTTATTTACTTATCAGTCACTCTCACTACCTTGTCGGTTCCATAAGGCAGTTAGTTACATCACACCTGATACATAAGAGGGCTCTGTAACTTAGCTGCATGTGGATGAATGAATGTATGCATCTGCTCATTTTCAGTTAGACTTATTCATGCACTATATTAACTAATAAGGATTCAAATTTTTAACAATTGTGTCCCTACTGGGGCACCTGGGTGGCTCCATGATCTCACAGTCAGTGAGTTTGAGCCCCGCCTTGGGCTCTGTGCTGGCAGCTCAGGGCCTGGAGCCTGCTTCGGATTCTGTGTCTCCCTCTCTCTCTGCCCCTCCCCTGCTCATGCTCTGTCCCTCTCTGTCCCAAAAATAAATAAAAACATTCAAAAATTTTAAAAGAAATGGTGTCCCTACTATAAAATATCTTATACCTTCTCTTATTTATTTTCTTTTCATGCAAACTATTATAACAGATTTTAGAAGCTTATGCCTTAGGGGCATCTGGGTGGCTCCATCAGTCCTAGAAATCAATCTAGGACTATTTTACCATAGCCAGAATAAATCCTAAGTCCTTTAAGTAACCTATTACACATGTATGAGTCTTTTTTAAGTGCTGCAATTGGTCAAGCCATTAACTGATAAGAGGTTTAATTTTTCCTATTTTATGATATGTAAGAAATACTGTTGTACAATTTTATCAATAGATTATAACTCAAGAAATCTAATAAATGTGGACCTTTCACATCATGATTATAAATGTAAAGAAAGCATATTGATTCATTATTAGTCCTTGTCAAATCAAACAGATGCTCTAATTTCAAAAACATCTATAATGTAAAAATATTAGCTTGCTCAATGGGAAGCAAATATGAAATGGTCAGAATAGAAAAAAATAACAATCATTGAAAATTTCTTATTTAAAAGTATTTCACATTCTTCACATTGGTTTTATATCTGTATCTTGATTGCATTAACCAGTCTATTTTTACTTAAATGAAAATTTTACTAAGTTTAGAAATAAAAAAAATAAAAAGAGAAACTAATGATAGAAGTCCATAATACTTAGTTACAAATCATTTGCTGCGTTTGAGAAGATACAACCTCATTATATTTATTCTCTGTTCTAATTAAGTAAATTAATATCAATTATTAAAAGAGGACTTTTCTATTTTAAAAAAATCAATGTATCAATGTATCCAGGTAAGGTTAAATACCAGTCATTATGTAGAATAGAAAGCTACTGGGTCTCAAATCAATTTTTCCGGCCCCAAACTAACTTGCTTTAAAAATGTTATGACTTTTTTTCAATCTCTTGGGGAATATATAGAAAAAACTGTGATTGTTAATCATTGCATTTCAGTTTTGAGTGCAACTCAAAGTCAATGAGTACCAGTTTTTAGAAAGATAAACTTCATATTCTTGCTAATAAAAACAATATGATATTTCTAAAATCCTAATGAGAAACAATTGTCCAAAAGACCTTGCTAGTTAATGTTACTATAAGGAACAGAGGCAATCAGCCCCCTGAACCCACCTCAAATAAGGAAGGAAGGATGATCTACCCCAGGAGGGGCTGTGGAAAAGAATTAGCCGCTGCTCCCATTTAAAGTACCCTTTGCTGCAGGTGCAGATTAGACTTTTGTTAGGTGTGAGGTCATTCAGATCTGCTGGGCCATCTGTCAAAATGAAGAAAGAAATCTCACAGTTTAAGGGCTGCAACAGTTATGGCACCATTTGAGTATTGTATTACCTGGGAGTTTTAAGTAGAGAAAGGAAAAAAAAAAACAACATGCAGAATGACTTGATATCATTTCAGTTTGTACTATATTGCAATGTTAAACTCGTTTAAATAAATATATGTATATTTATTTAAAATATATACATAATATATGCATACACACATAAACACATATATATGCATATGTCCATGCATACACATATAATATATATATATATATATATATATATATATATATTTAAAATAAGCCTGGCCCACTTAGCTAGAACCAAAACAAAATAGTATTAAAAAAAGAGATATTTAATAAAATCCAGTTATCAGTTACTATATTCCAAGAATGTGTATTGCCCTTTATTCCCATCGCAAACTTTTGGGAAGAGCAGTGTCCTTTGCTCCAATTTTGCAGGTAGCAACAAGCCACAACATGATGAGCTCACTTGACCAGTTTCACTCATCCACGAAGTAGAGAGCTGTTGGGTGAGTGTGCAGAATGTGAAAGGACAAGTGGACCTGCACCTACCCCGCTGCACCTGCAGTTTTAATCAGCACGTCCTGCTGAAAATGAAAACTAGCCTCCCACGGAGTAGAGAGAGACCAGCTAAATTGCTTTTGGTCTCGGGGCACCTGGGTGGCTCAGTAGGTTGGGTGGCTGACTTCCACTCAGGTCATGATCTCACGGTCCGTGAGTTCGAGCCCCGCGTCGGGCTCTGTGCTGACGGCTCAGAGCCTGGAGCCTGTTTTGGATTCTGTGTCTCCCTCTCTCTGATCCTCCCCTGTTCATGCTCTGTCTCTCCCTGTCTCAAAAATAAATAAAAACGTTAATTTTTTTTTAAATTGCTTTTGGTCTCTAAAAGTTAGAGAATGGAGTCAAGAGTTCATTAAAGGCAGATTTATTACACACTGTAGTTTTTCTCTCTACTTTTTAAAAAAAAAAGATTATTTCGGTAACTCATAGAATTCTTACATTTCAAACCTGAGTGGCTTTTTTTTAAAACAAAAGGCACATATTTGTCCCCAGTAAATGTCATTAATTGTTTTAGGAGCTTTGAGACGCCTGCTAAATTCCATTTCCAGATTTATTTCCAGTCATCTCGGTTCATTCAAGGCTGGAAGCAAAGATTAGATTAGTCCTGGTTCTATTACCTGTGAAATTAGAAATACTTTATCTTTCATAAAATGTTCCTCAAAATATTGAACTATGAGAATAAAATGTTACTCTCTCCATGAGTCCTTCAAACAGAAATCTTATCAGGCATTCTTTACTTATAATTAATACTATTTCAATGGAAGTCCATATTCATGATCAAGATGGGCTCTATGACACCTGAAGTCATGTTTCATGTCATCAAAGCCCAAGTTCTCCATGTGGTTTCATGAGAAATATAAGTTATTATGGTCTGAGAAGGAAAAAAGGGAAAAATGTGTATGACTTTATTAAGTAAGCAAAAGACTGTATATATTTTCAAGCTTTGTGATTACTGACATTCTCTGAAATAATTTCCTGTCATACCATATATATCTTAGGTTTGCATCCCTGGAAGTAAATCCTGGGAAGCAGATGTGTGCATGAGACTTGCTGGAAAATGCTTCTGGAAAAGAAACCTAAAGTACATTAAGGAAGGTAGGATTGAGCAGAGGAGGGACTTGAATCTCATTGCCATTACAAAAGAGGTATCAGTCCATGCCATCAGATTTGTTCTGAATTCAGGCTTTGAGAATTCCTTTTTAGCCAGCATGGAAGAGTCGTTGGATGTGAGCTAACCCCACAAAGGGCAAATGTATGCCTTGGGAATTGTCAACTACCACTATTCCTGGAAACTAGAAAAAAGAGTCTTGGTCTTAAGGTCTTAAAAGGGAGATCTGGGCAGATTCCAGCAGCATCCACTTCTACACTATATCTTTGTTCAAATCCCCAGATAAGATTTCTTAAAGCACGCTGATGGACACATACCTCAGTCCATGACAACACTAATCATGTTCACCTATATTGTACTACTTTAGGCATTTGAAGTGGGTGTTAGGTGCCAGTTAGGACGAGGTGGGTAGTGAGGGTGGATAGTGCTCAAGATCTTTGCCAACCCAAGCAAAGGGGGAATTGAATCTAGTAGAGTCAGTAAACACTGTGTATTGAATTATCTTAGAGTATTTAATGTACCTTCTGTATGTAATGTGCCCTAGTGGCTTTGTCCCTAAATAAATGTAAAGTCATCTGATTTAGCACCCACATTTTCCACATGGAAAATCTGAGACATGAAGAACTTGAGTCATTTGCTCAAAATCACACTATTGGCTGTGGTTAATGGCAGAAGATGCTCTAGCAAGAATTTCCCAAGTGTGGTCATTGCAAATATCCCCACCTCATTTTTGTCAGGAATTTTTTTCCTCCTTTTCACACAATATACCTTCTTAAAAATGCAGAATGAAGCCAGAGAGGTCTTTTAAGTTCCTCAGTCATTAATATGCAAACTTGTGGACTTATGTCAATACCTTTAAGAAACAAGTAAAGAAACCTGTCTTAGAAGATAAAGGTGGCTATTGAATTACAGGATTTCTTTCCATGTCAGCGTGAAGGCTCCCATTTAAACCTCTCTCTCCCTCTCTGTCTATCTATCTATCTATCGATAGATAGATAGATAGACAGACATTTACACATATTTGTAAAATTGTCCATTGCAAAAATAAAAAATATGGAAAATAACAAGTGTTTCTAAATGTAAATAATGCAATTGACTTGTATGGTTAAAAATAGTTGAAATGGTAAATATTCCTATGTATATTCAGCACAGTAAGAAAACAAATGAATGTGATTTGATTCTGAATTGTGTGTTAGATCCTGAAATGCCATACACTGACTAAGAGTATATACTTGGTATTACTATAATGTAAAACCTTCCATTGTAATTAGTTCTGAGCAACTTTGAGCCTTGGCAACTCAATAGTCTACAACTGTCACATCCCCAGTGCATTTCCCCTGTTAACAAGGAGTTTAGTTTTCTTTGTTTTTTTTTCTTTTTTATGTAAATAGAGTATTATGAATGTCATATAGTTTTGACCTTTGCATGTATATATGTTTTTATGTCCCCAGAACTTTAAATTATAAGGATACTGTGATACTTCATAGACTGATGTATGTGTCTTTGCTTTGTGTTTCCACCTCTATTACATTTTATTATAATTACAAGTTTGTTTTTCTTACCACTAGATGGTAGTTCTATTAGGCAAGTTCTATCAGATTTATTCAGGTCTCGGGTGACTGGGTGGCTCAGTTGGTTAAGTGTTTGTCTTCAGCTCAGGTCATGATCTTGTGGGTCATGGGTTAAAGCTCTGCATTGGGCTCTGTGCTGACAGCTCAGAGCCTGGAGCCTGCTTCAGATTCTGTGTCTCTCTCTCTCTTTCTCTCTCTCTCTCTCTCTCTCTCTGTCTCTGCCCCTCCTCCTCCCCCCCCTTTCTCTCTCTCTCTCTCAAAAGTAAATAAATAAACATTTTTTAAAAAGAAAGTTTTACTTAGGCCTATGTCTAGTCCATGACTGTTGCCAACCTTTTGTACCCATGGCGTACACCCAGTACTTGGGAAGTAGTAAGTGTTCAGTAAAAATGTGTTTAACGATCGACTCATAACAGGTAGGCTGGGTTCACCCAGACCAGCTTGTACCTTTGACTACATGACATAAAATTGTAAAATCATTGCAATCCCAGTATTGGTGTCCCTCCAAAATTCAGAAGTTGAAATTCTGACGTCCAATGTGCTGGAACTATGAGGATGGGTCTTTGAGAGGGGCTTAGGTCATGAGGGTGGAGCCCTCACGAATGCAATTAGTGCCCTCGTAAAAAAGACCTCACAGAGCCTCCCATCTCCTTCTACCATGCAAGGATACAAGAAGCCTGTGACTGGGAACAGGGCTTTCACCCAACTGTGCTGGCACCCTAGTCTCAGACTTCTCACTCCCCGCCCCCCAGAACGAGGAGAAATAAATTTCTGTTGTTTATAAGCCAGCCAGTCTGTGGTGCTTTGTCACAGCAGCCCAAACAGAGTAAGACAATCCTTAATTGGATTTTGGTTTCCCATGAACCTGTTTCCTTGGTCTGTTACCTGCCTTTACCACAACCTTACCACATCTTACATCTTCAGGCATATTTTAATCACTTCAAGTCTTTAATGGAGCCACATTCACTCTGGACTCCAACTTTCCCATGCGCTATTTTTTTTTTGCATCTAGCATGCTGTTCAGTCTCCCTGATCCTCCTGTATTCTCTTTCAGCTCTAAAGAATCTTTATTTGCTAACTTCTTCCTTAATGGGAAACACACTTGTAATCACTAGGACAACATGTATCTTTTAATTTATATTACAGTGCCTACATGGGCAGGAACTAAGTCTCTCTTGTTTCTTGATATATTCTCGGTGCTTCTAGTACAGTAGATGGTTCAGAGCAAAACCTCAATGAGTATGTACTGAATAGAGGATAACTAAAAGAATCCTTGAGATGAGTCTACATCCAAACTACAGAGAGTGATATACAGCCTAGAATATATATTTTTATATGATGAAGAATGAAGACTATACCACTATCTGGTACCAGTCTTTGGTTTCTCCACATTAAATTAATGATAACAGTCCTTAATAAGTGTAGTTAAGAACCAGTATCTGTAATTATGGGCTCTGGAGTTTGTTTCTAACATTTTCCTTTATGCTGCACATATTAGCAAGGTAGGAAACAATTTCTTCCTAATTTGTGGCTTTAGTTACCAATTATATATAATTCTATACCTTTCCATTGATCCCTTAGAATGACTACATAATGCTTTCTTTCCTTCCAAATAATTTAGGATATCAGGAAAAAGTCAGTCTCCTTTTATGGGTGTTCCAGAAGTGTTTATGATATTTTTTGGTGGTATTGGGTGCGTGTATGTTTAAAAGAAGACTCTCTCCAGTTACACTGGAAGAGCCCAAATCTATATAAATGGATTTATCATTTATATAGAGTCATGATAATTCTTGGATATCGTTAGACTCTAAATTTACTAATAATGCCAAACCAAGTAATAACTATCAGTGCTAACTGTTTTTACAGTGTTATTTAATCTAGTCTGTCAACAAATCCATGTGCCAGAGTCTATTAATAGTGTTATATTACTGATGAGGAAACTGCCAGTTCAGTGAGGAAGTCTAAAGTCCAGATATGCTCATCCTTTTAATCATTATAACATGTTGTATCAAAGTTAAAAGAAAGAGTTAATGAAATAATACTAATTGCATAGAATAAAATTCATTTACAAAAATATTTTTTAAAGAATCAAAACATGTGGTCTGGACAAGAAAATCCGGGCCATGCAGATAGAATGAGAGGGCCCCAGTGACATAGATGCTCTAGATATGCATTGAAAGAAATTCATTCTCCTAAAATCTTCCTTCCTATTCCTTACGTACTTTCAACTGTATGGTGGTCTTAACTATGCATTTATATAATTGCAAATAAAGTCTCATTCATTAGGCTTTCAAGGATGCAAATCATACATTCCGTTAATATTGTCAAGGTACTTTTTTCTTACAGAATGATTTACAAAGAGAATACTGAATATATTAAGTTCTAATTAAAATATGATTATATATGGGCATTCTTTAACTTTTCCATATAAATGAATTCCAAGGATCATCTACTCTCCTTGAATCAGCGATGCTAACAGTACTTTTAACATTAAAATATTCTGTTTGTGCTGAAGTATTTGACTTTACTGATCTCCATCTACTTCTAAGATTCTTAACAGAGATGCTGTTGGTAGGCTGAGTTGGTAGTCAAGACAGGAGGCTCAAATTCATAAACCAAAGCATATGGTAACATGGCATAGATTTATTTATTTTGTTTACAGTACTGACCAGCCTGAGAGCAAGTGACTTAGGACTGCAAATGGGTTTTGTCTTAGAACACATTCTAAACTGATTGCTGGGTTTTAAAATAAAACTTATTAGCTAATGCACACTCGTCTACCTGGAACGTTACCCCACTTCTGACAACGGTTTTGGATGTATCTTTAATGTTTATGAAAAATGTTTTCTTGTTTTTATATATATCATATCTTTATTGAGAGTGTTTCTAGTGAAGTCAGTAACTAAATACAAAGACATTGAAATATTAAAATAATGAGTATAAGACTTTAGAATTCTCCTTTAAAATAACATTGGGTGTTAAGTATCCATTTTTCCTCTTAACTAGCTTAAAATATACACCTACCAAAGAAAATTTATACTGTATTTGATATATAACATAAATGAGATAGGAAAACTCACCTGGGATATTTGATACGAGCACTATGAAAATCCCAAACTTCATTGTTTTCTTTAATTTTGTTATTTTCCTTCCATATCCCCTAGCTTTTGATGTGCTTGGTATTTTTTACTCTTCTGACTAGTTTAAGTGCCCCTGTCAACAGTTCAGTTGTTGAATGAGTCAAAGTGTTAGTTATAGTGTGAAAATCTGGAGTGCTGTCAGAAAAGGGCAAGCCATTAACTTGCGAATTTTGACTTTCAGTGTTCCAAGCTCAATGATGGCTGAGAAGCCTCTCTGTTGAATTACTATTAAGGGTAACATGGCATATGCATTTATGAAGTTTTGTAATTATGTACGTTACAAATCTTCATCCTATAAAACTACATTCGCAGAGTATTTGTGGTGGTGTTCTTTACTATAAAAAAAATGTCAAAGGCCCTGATAACTATAACACGGATGCTATTTGCAGGGAGGTAATTTGGGACCAGAATGCACAGTGCAAGAAATAGCCATGCTAAAGAAGGCCATTTTCAAATAATCTAGATAATTTTTGAAGTTGGGAGCCATCAGAGTAAATTATGTTATTGAGACAATACATCTAGTCAAAACCTTTGTCGAAACAAAATACCAGAGTGTATGGAGGTTCATGATCTTGCTTCAGAATAGGGTGCCTGGAAATTGCACGATCAGTAGTCATCCAAATGGCAAATATTATATAAGGACAGAGTGATATTGTTCTGTCTCTTGAATCATGATATTATCATTAGACTCCATGGTTATATGGAAATTATTCCAAGCATATTTAGAAACTTTAAAACATTTATGGTATAAGTAATATCTGTCATTTGAAGGCATTTAGGTATCAAGGGGCACCTGGGTGGCTCAGTCAATTGGGCATCTGCCTTCGGCTCAGGTCATGATCTCACAGCTGGTGGGTTCGAGCCCCACGTTGGGCTCTGTGCTGACAGCTCAGAGCCTGAAGCCTGCTTCAGATTCTGTCTCCCTCTCTCTCTGCTTGTTCCCTACTCATACTCTGTGTGTCTTTCTCTCTCAAAAATGAATAAACTTTAAAAAAAATTTAAAGAAAAAAGACATTTAGGTATCAAATCGTTTTTAGGATTATTTTGAGCCCCTATTTACATAGCGTGAAATTGTGCGGGATAAGATTTTTCTACAGAGTTTCCAACAAAGGAACATAATGATATATTTTTTTAATTTTTAAGTTTTATTTTTTTTATTATTTATTTTTGTGTGTGGGGGGGGGAGGGGGACAGACAGAAGGAGAGAGAGATCCCAAGCAAGCTCCACACTGTTAGTGCAGAGCCCCATGTGGGCCTCGAACTCATGAACAATGATATCATGACCTGAGTCGAAATCAGGAGTTGGATACTTAGCCAACGGAGCCACCCAGGCACCCCATGATCAACGTTTTTAATTTAACGTTAGTGGTATAATGTTGTGTTTCTCAGCCTTAGGATTATTGACATTTTCCCTGCATAATTCTTTCTTATAGGGCATGTCCTATGCATCTCAGGATGTTTAGTAAAAATCTATTCACTAGGACCAGTAGCACCATTCCCTTAACAGTTTTGAAAACAAAAAAATATCTCCAGACATTGTCAAATGTCCCTTTGGACTCAAAATCATGTCAGTTGAGGGGCGCCTGGGTGGCGCAGTCGGTTAAGCGTCCGACTTCAGCCAGGTCACGATCTCGCGGTCTGTGAGTTCGAGCCCCGCATCAGGCTCTGGGCTGGTGGCTCGGAGCCTGGAGCCTGTTTCCGATTCTGTGTCTCCCTCTCTCTCTGCCCCTCACCTGTTCATGCTCTGTCTCTCTCTGTCCCAAAAATAAATAAACGTTGAAAAAAAAAATTAAAAAAAATCATGTCAGTTGAGAACCTTTGGACTAAAGCAATGTGGGATAAATACTTTTAAAACAGGACTGAAACAGAGGTATATGGGTGGCTGAGTAGGTTGAGTGTCTGGCTCTTGATTTTGGCTCAGGTCACAATCTTGGCAATCGTGGGTTTGTGATTTTGAGCCCCTCAGCAGGGTCTGCACTGATAGTGCAGGGTTTGCTTAGAATTCTCCCCACCTCTCTGTCTCCCTCTCTCTCTGCCCGTCCCACCCTCCTCCTCTCCTCCTCTCTCAAAATAAATAGGGGTGTCTGAGTGGCTCAGTCGGTTAAGCATCAGACTTCAGCTCCGGCCATGATCTCACGGTTTGTGGGTTCGAGCCCTGCATCACTCTCTGTGCTGACAGCTTGGAGCCTGGAGCCCACTTTGAATTCCGCGTCATCTCCTCTCTCTGCCCCTCCCATGCCAATGCTCTGTCTCTCTCTGTCTCTCAATAATAAATAAACATTTAAAAATTAAAAAATAAATAAAAGTAAATACATTAACTTTGAAAAGAACAGGCTGAAACAAACGTACAGGGACTGTCTATTCTTGGTCAGTTTCTGACTTAAAATATCTTTGAATATGACCTCTCACTGAACTAGACCAATGTTTTTCAAACCATGTTCCTCAGATGTTTAGCATTCCCACAAATATGATTTGAACTTAATTTTTAATAGTTTTTAAAAGTGGAAAGCTTAGAAAACACTCTAATTGATTCTGATATATATCTTTATAGTAAATTTAGTGTTTTGTAAACATTCACTTACACCACTGAGTATTTTTGTGTTGACTTTAGAAACTAGACTTCTTTCCTTTCTAACTTTGGGCTTACAATACTATTTCCTGTAAATATATAATGGAGAAAAAGGGGTGACATTTTGTATTCAATGGATTTTTTAATTTTTTTATAATTCTTTTAATGTTTATTTTTTGAGAGAGAGAGAGAGAGAGAGAGAGAGAGAATGAGCAGGGGAGGGTCAGAGAGAGAGACAGTCACAGAATCCAAAGTAGGCTCCAGGTGCCGAGCTGTCAGCACCATAGCCTGATGCAGGGCTCGAACTCATGAACCATGAGATTATGGTCTAAGCCGAAGTCAGATGCTCAACCAACTGAGCCAACCAGGAGCTCCTGTATTCAATGGATTTTAGACAGGTATCTGTATGCCCCGTCATCTAAACTTGTACTGAGCTCACTGTGAAACACATGACACACTGTTAAACTGTATGCAAGTTAGTTCTCAGGGATATGTGCTCTTTGCCGCTTGTTAGTCTAAATTAATAAGATTTTTTTTCACTCTTTATCAATTGATAATATTGGAATGTAATTGTTATGCCTATTTGTCAGCTTTGAGTATTTTCTGTTCTGTTATATTTTTTTAATGTTTATTTTTGAGAAAGAGAGAGAGCACACAGGCGAGAGGTGATGAGATGGAGGGGGGGGGGCGACGGGGACAGAGGATCCCAAGCAATGTCTGTGCTGAGAGCAGAGAGCCCCACATGCAGCTCCAACCCACAAACTGTGAGGTTATGACCTGAGCCAATGTCGGATGCTTAACTGACTGAGCCACCCAGGAGCCCCTCTGTTAACAGTATTAAGCAGCAATTAGAGGAGTTACTAAGTCTTGAAAGTTAATACAAAAATCTCCTACTTAATATTTCTTTTCTGTTTTTTTAATGTTTATTTTTGAGACAGAGAGTGCACGCACAGGTGCAAGCAGGCAAAGGGCAGAGAGAGGGGGATGGAGGATCCAAAGTGGGTTCTGTGCCGACAGCAGTGAGCCTGATGTGAGGCTCAAACTCAGGAACCCTGAGATCATGAGATGAGCTGACGTCAGTGCTCAACCAACTGGGCCACCCAGGAGCCCCCAAATCTACTTCCATTTCAAATTTCATTTGCTCAAATCAATAGCAACTTGAGGTTGCCAAAAGTGCTATGAGAACTATTTCCATTTGCTTTGAGTTTTCTGTGCGGATTCCTGTGTTTCAGTATTGTGCAACTGGAAAAAAAAATAAATAAAATAAACTGGACGCTAAAACTAATATAAAACTGCAGCTGTCACCAGAAACAACCAAACTAACATGTTTGCGTCACAACAGGCTCATTATTTTCATGGGTTGACTTTCCATATGCACGTATTTAAACTTGAACTTATAAAATAAGCTTATTCTAAAAGAGCATCCATTTAATCTACCTTTTTACATTATAGGACTACTCACATTCGATGTGAAAAATAGTCCTATTTTCAAAAGTATTTGAAATTGGCATCTTTAGACCGTATTAGTGCCAAGTTTATTATTTTTGGGTGAGGAGGTTATAAACCACAAAAGGTATTTGAAAGGGGAACATTTTTACCACGATCACACTTTTATACAATTCACTTAATAAAATAATTAACAGGTCATTTTTCCTGAAGTGTTCTGTCATTGCTAGAAAGTGCAGTATGAAATATAGTCGCCTTGTTTTTATCCAAACCATGGTAGTGGGTCCTTGGGTGTGACGGATCCTTTACATGATGGCTAAGTGAATTAGGGCCATCTGCCCCATTTCAACCCTCCTTTGCCATGACCTGTAAATACTTAACTGTGTCTTCAGGCTTTAACTCTCCATTGTGAACGAATGCCAAAACAAGCCATTGTCAGTTGTTATATTTGTAAAAGCTAGAGCCTGTAGCTGAGGTTGGTGAGAATTATTTCTCTACAGGGGTCTTAGCAAGTATGGGTGGTGAAATCTGCTCCTCACCACTTCCTCTTAAAAGAAACACACCCTAGTGAAGTTTTCACCTTAAACTGTCCCTTAGGAATTTGGCTAAGCTGAGACTGGCTGAGGGAATGGATTATTGAATTTTTTTCCCCCACAAGATATTAAAAACAAAAAAGAGAGAATGTTTTCAAGACACTGCAGTAAACACCCTTGGTCTCTTAATGGAACACCTATGTGCAGCTGTTATCCCTCATTTTCTATAAAAGACACAAGAAGATAAAGAAGGGAAGCACTACAAAAATAGACGTATATATATTTGACAGCAGGAAATCACTGAGAACTGCTTGGAAAATTATGTAGGCATTGTGTGCAGTGGTTCAATGTCTAGACTTGAGAATGAGGCAGATCTGATTTTGGATTGTAGATTCGAGATTCGAGATTTGTTTCTGCTAACCAAGAATGGTGCTATCTATATTTTGCTGAGCTCTTCATATGTTTTTTGCTGAAGTCTTTGCATTTTTCTCATCTACCCCTTACACTCACTTACAAGATAGATGTTATTGCTATTAGACAGATAATGAATCTGCATGAGCCTCAGAGAGGTTCCTGATGTCACAAAATTAGCAAATGGCAAATCCAGGTTACAATAAGTTCTGTCACTTTCCCCTTCCCAAAACTTAAGCAAGGGATGATCAAAACAATTGGAGGAACAAAGCACTGAAAATATCATGGTACAAGCCTCTAATTTTTTGGAACATCAAATTATTCTCCTTACTCTCTTTTTCAGTTCTTTGAATACATGATTAGCTTATCTATAATAGAATCCAAGACTCGTCTTAAACACCAGACTTCATACCTTCCCAATACTATTATAACCTATAGCAATATAATCATTCCTCAAAATCTCACTTCCTGTCTTTAGAAGATGTTGAAATCAAACTAAATTTAAGATGCAATTATATGTACAGTGCTTTTCATAGTGCCTGGGAATTAGTAAACTCTTTACAAAAGGTTTCTATTATTGGGAAAGATTATTGGGTGTGTAGGTTGACCCCATCCTTTAAGAGGCTCAATGGTAGATGATGATGATCAAGAAATTCGGAACAAATTCAGTTATAGAGACTTAATGAAAGAAGTGGTCAAATTACTCATCTTCATAAAACAAATGATCTATCTCTGATATAGCTTTGATTCACTGAGTCAGCAGGCATTTACTGGCATCTATTATATGCTAAGAAGTAGGTGAGTTTTCCAATTTTTTTTAAAGTTTTTGTTTTAAAGAGAAAGAGAGTCCATGAGAGCAGGGAGGAGGGGCCGAGACAGAGAGAGAGAGAGAGAGAGAGAGAGAGAGAGAGAATCCTAAGCAGGTTCCATGCTCAGCATAGAGCTCAACACAGGCCTCGATTCCATGACTCGGGGATCATGACCTGAGTTGAAATCAAGAGACAGAAGTTCGACAGACTGAGCTACCCAGGCATCCCTAGGATGATTGATTTAAGTGTATGTTTCTTTATAAAATGGGCTTATTTATATAAAATAAAAAAGTCACAGGTATGTAACGCACAGCAAGGTGACTATATTTAATAATACCGTATTGTGTATTTAAAAGTTCTTACCACAAGCAACTCAATGTTATAACTATGTATGTTGGCAGATGCTCCCTAGACTTATCCGGTGATCATTCTGCAACATATACAAATGTTTAAACATTATGTTATGCATCTAAAAATAATATGTTATATGCCAACTATTCTTTAGTTAAAAAAAAAAAGGAGTTCACAATGTGTTAAAAGTATGGTTTGATATGAATGTTAGTAATAGCAGGATCCCGCTCCAGGAGTTTTGTGATGTCCAAAACAGTTTAAGACTTGCACGGCCTTAACATTGTGGAGCAGTGTGATGCTAAGTGCGAAGCACCTGCATTTGGACTGGGGAAAACAGTTGAAAACAAACAGCAGAAAACACCCCCGTGTTACGTTAAGCTTCACGAACAAATTTCCGTGTTTTGGCCTCAGGGCATTTGCACCTGTTTTTTCATCTGTTACAACCCTCCTTCCCCTGCAGCCCCCCACCTCCACCCATGATCCTTCACTTTCTTCATCTCTACTCACATAACTTCTTCCCAGGATGGCTTTCACTAATTGCTACATTTTAAACAGTACCACTGCCATTAAAGCCTTCCATACACACTATTCTCAAAACACTTATCCTTATCTGCTTTAGTTTTTTTTTTTCCATAGGCGTTTTCACTCAATAAGGGGAAACTTATTCGTGTTGTTTCCGTGCTGTTTTACCAGCACGCTCCTCCCATGTTGTTGGTGTTCAATAGATATTTGCAGAGTCAGTTTGAAATTCCAAGAATAGTATGGTCTTGAGGCCTGCTATCCCAGAAAATCATGCTCATATAAATCATTGAGTAGAATCAACAGTTAATCCAAGTGGCTTCTTTTTATTTAAAAAGAGCATGAGAAAAATCATGTGGAAGCTGTTTAGGGGTACAGTATTCCTGGAGACAGAGAGGTGGTCTAGGGGTTGTTTTACTGTCAAAAGCCAACAGAATGGAATCTTTCAGAGAATCACATGTAAGAATTAGTTGGGCCTGCCACAATTGAAAACGGATATTTGGCTGCTATGTTGTATAAGCATTAGTCCACAGACCCACTGATATGTCCCTATTCCATTAGAAACTTATGGAAGTAGGGAGACTTCCTGGGGCTGACAGAGTGGCAGCACAGAGATGCCTGTGTTCCCATTATTTGGCTTGATTATGCTGAGTGAAATAGTTATCCAAGCTTGAGCATTTGACTCATACCCTACATAAGGGAATGTTTAATCAGGCAGGGAGATCTGGCAGTAAAAGACCACAGGAAAGATGATTGGCCATCAGCAATAACTAGGAATGTGTGGGAATTAGGGTAGCAGAACCGAATGTCACAAATCAGCCACATTTGTAATGGGAGGGTGCCTATTGATGCCCTCTGAATCACCCACACAAGCACCCATAAAACCTGCCATTGGGATACTTATCCCAGAAGGGAAACTGAGTACCAGCCAGTGTTAGCAAGAGAAATAGGAAGATCAACCAGTAAAGAGGCCTGGCACCTGACCTTGTTTGGTAAAGACATATTTAACTTTCCCCTAACATCCCTCCTCCCTGTCACAATACATGCAGGAGTGTTTATTAGAAGAGGGACTGAATTTTAGCTCAAGGATCTTATTTTCCTTCCAATCCAAACAGCCAGCACCTCCACTTTAGTCTGTAATCAGAGGAGAGGAGGAAATAAAGATTAAAATAGAGACGGAGGTACAAATTGTAAATGAAAGAAAATAAGAGCGCCCTAATTATCATGAGATTTGTGTGACTGGAAAGCGAAGCATTCCATCCAGATGTCATTATAGAGCCACCAAGTGTTACTTTACCAACTATAGTGGTAATAACGATGGCTGTTAGAAGAAAGAGACCCTCAATATCTGCATATTCTTTAGACATCGTATCTCTCAGTAATAAAATAGTTGCATCTTTGACATGTATTCTGCTTTTTTGTCTTTCAAAATGAGATCTAGAATCAAAGTCTGAAACATTGATTTGGGGCCTGATCTAAATGATCTCCTTAAAAAGAAAGCAGCCTTTTTAATCTTGGTGGATGAAAACACATTTCTTTTTTAATATGCCTTGGAGGGTCTAACAAATTCAAAAAAAAAAAATCAATGACCAAATTCACATGTAAGTTGACTTTTCATTGAGCCATGTTGCATATTAAGATGTGCTATAACCAACTGATGATTGTAGGTAGACCAAGGAGGGAAGTTTCACGGAGTATCTCAGTAACTATTTGTTGAATGAAAGAAAGCAACCCATGTCGTTGCACTCTGAATATGGTAAAAAGTACTTTAATTGAACAAAAAGAAAAAGACAAAGAAATAGTGATTTTAGGCTTCGTGGTCTCCTGCGATTAGTGATTTTCTTTCCTATGGTCATTCTCCCTGCTGCTGACGTCACTTAAACCATCAGAACTAGCCCAGAACACCTGGGCAGCATGAAGAATGGCCAACCCATCACATTAAAAAAAAAATGTTTAGAACATAGCAATCATTTAAATGGACACTTTACCCAAAGAATAATTTCAATGTGTTAAAAAAAAAGAAAAAAAGAATAGGTGGTGAGCAGGAAGTATTGAGTAGTGTTAATGCGATACACATTTTTTCTTCTTGCATTTAAGGTTCAAATAAATGCACTGTCGCTCTGTGACATTTCAGGTTTTGAAGTTTCAAAATGTATGCCTTATTTCTAAGCAAATGCTGTTTCTTTTCAAAACAGCAGTGAAGGTTTCGAAGTTTTAAAGTTGTTGTTCAATAATGGGCATCTTGTGATCAATGTGTAGCTAATTAATAGCATTTTATACTTAGCAATATTTATCATAAGTTATCAAAATATTTGAACAGATTTTATTTATAACATTGTGGGACAATGGTTGGCATTATAATTATTTTTTCTTTAAATATACCAAAAAAAGAAGTAGAAAGGAATTAAATCTGTTTAGCTTCTCAGGAAAATGATGGCATGTAAACACACATTATCAGTAAATGATTTTTTTTTAAGTTTATTTATTTATTTTGAGAGAGCTAGAGAGAGACTGGGGAAGGAGCAGAGAGGAAGAGACAGAATCCCAAGCAGGCTTCATGTGGTCAACGCAGAGCTCAATGCAGGGCCTGAACTCATGAACCATGAGATCATGACCTGAACCAAAGTTGGATGCCCAACTGGCTGAGCCACCCGGGCATCCCAGTAAACAATTTTTGGTTTAAGTCACAAAATGAATCAGTAGGGAACAACAGTTAATAGAAATGAAACATTTGAATCTCGACTCTCCACTTTTACAAAGTGAATCGTCCATAGTCAGTCCTTTGGCAGCAGTGGTGGTGATGGTGGGAGTTGTCCCAATTTGGTGAAGTCAACACTTACAAGAGAACTCATTACCTTCTTTTCCTTTATTTCAATGAAACTTAATTTCTGGAAGAGAATACACAAGGATTCAGAAAATTAAAATTAGGATAAATATTGCACATTTATTTTTACTCATTATTTTCATTGTATAATAGTAAATTGATTGCATATATCAAAAGTTATTTATTTATTTATTTATTTATTTATTTATTTATTTATTTAGAGAGCATGAATGAGGGAGGGGTACAGAGAGAGAATCCCAAGCAAGATCCATGCTGTCAGTGAGGAGCTAGACATGGGGCTCAGTCCCACAACCATGAGATCATGACCTGAGCCAAAACTAAGATTAGATAATTAACTGACTGAGCCACTCAGGCGCCCATTACATATTTTAATAAACAAGGTTTCAATCTGTCACGTTCTAAAATTAATTAGTATTGAGTATACTTAAAATGGGCCTTTTTAAATATGCTTGTCATGGGCCTCTTTAACCCAACTTTTCCCATCTTGCGGGAAATGCACATTTTTGAAATTTTCACTGAGCTCTTTAAGTTTATCTAAATTTCTAGATTTTCCAATTTCAGTGGAATTATCCCAAGAATACACTTGATAATAAAAGTTAGAGTTAACTCTCAAGTTAGGTGAATGACTGTTCAAGGAGAGCAAAGTTGATTAGAGGAAGGGAATGATGGAATGTCAGTAAAATGGTAGAAGGGCTCTGAAGGGATAAAAGCATATTATATGACAGATTTGCTTTAGTTCATTTGTGAACTCTCAAGGACATCAGAAGATCTTCCTTATTCCCTGCTCTGCAGCAATTCGTACAATGTCTGGGAGCAAATAAATTTTTGTTGTGTAAATTGCAAATGAATCTATACTTATGCTTTGCTGTCAGACTAGGCTCAGTGTATGATTTCTCCTCTTATGTTTTTTAGTATGTCCAAAGTAGAATTAAATTAGTTTAGCATCTAGCTTTATGACTATGTTGAAGTAATCTAATAGTTCTAGGACTCAGTTTATGTTTCGCTCTTAATATTCACTAATTCTTTGATTAAAAAATACTGTATTAGCTATATCTAGATACCAGTGTTCCTGTTTTTGTTTGTAAAGCTCTTACAGTTCAAACACATAAAATTTATAAACGTTGTGTTAATTCTTAGTTAATCCTTTTTGGTTAATCTATTTAGAACTCTGAGAATATAGGAGAATAGACAATGCTGTTCCTATTTTAAAAATAATAATAAACACAGTAAAATTGGAAAGAAATAATATATTGATTTAACCAACTTTGTTTTTATTCCTCATTTTTACTTTCTATTTTGAGGCTTTGACATTTGTAGTAATACATTTCACAAATTTCCATTTATGGAGTAGGGATTTAGAATTAGCACAAGAAGTGAATAAATGTAACAATTCTGGAAAGCAGGGAATAGATACTCTAAAAAATTGTCTAAATTATAGAGGCAATTAACATTTACTACATTAGTATAATATTTGAGGGCTCCACTAACAGCAATGGTTAGGTATATGATGTGTCTAGTGTTCTCCCATGAATATAAATGGATGTCAGAGAGTCTACTAATTATCAAACACAGAAGAGATTCCAAAAACAATATTCAATAGCTAAAATTTCTTAAAAATAACCATTATATTTAATAAAAATTCAAGGTAATTTAGAGATTCATGTAGGAATTAAATAATTTTGTGGTAAGCAGAATAATGTTCCCATTTTCTTCTCCCCCCACTCTAAAGATGTCCACATCCTAATGCATGCACCGTCAATTTGTTACCTTAAATGACAAAAATCACTTTCAAACTGTTAAAGTTAAGGATATTGAGATAGATTATCTGGATCACCACTAGAACCCAGTCTAATCACATGATTTCTTAAAAGTGGAGAATCATTCCTAGGTATAGTCAGAGAAAGGGATGGGACTCTGGGAGGTCAGGGAATTATTATGTTGCTCATCTTGAAGATGGAAGGGTCTATAAGCCGAGGCATGCAGACTGCCTCCAAGAAGCTGGAAAAGGCAAGAAAAATTCTCCCCTAGATCTTCCAGGAATGAACAGAGATCCTCTGACATTTTGATATTAGTCTGGACAAACCTGTGTCAGATCTCTGACCTACCAAATGTTAAAAGTAATAAATGTGTGTCCCTCTAAGCCACTAAATTCATGGCAATTTGCTATAGCAGCATTAGAAATATGATGCAAGTTCTCAAAAGAATTGCATACATTCTTGCTAATTGTTAATGTTTTTAATCATTTTATTGAAGATTCAAGTTCGGATCCATGCTTAGCAGTTATAGCACTAAATGAAAATGTATTAACAGGCTTTTCTTTACAGTTAGTGGTGTTAGACTGGTATATCCTATGAAACCAAAGGGGGAAAAACTGAGTTGACAATAATACCTCCTGTATGTCTGACTGAGATACTTGTCAGATGTTACATCATTAATTGTAATAATAATGGTGTTATGGTTTTCCATGTAACAAATGAGGAAAGTTAGCCTTGGAAAATTAAGTCAAATTCCTAATCTCCTGAAGGTTATTAGTAACAGAGTTTACATTCCAAAGCAGATTTCAAATTTACCACTTCATGGCTCTGTAATAATTCCTATTCTGATTATATTTCTTGAATCCATTCCTTCCCACTCAATTTGCTGTTTCTAATCATCTATGGAGCAGGGGAATCAGAAGAACTAATTTTCTTAAAGTTGAATATAAAAATAGAGTAGAGTAATGATAAGGACATAAAGGTCAATCTAAGAATGAAATTCATGAGCTTCAGCAGATGAACTTTTATATCCATATTCATGATATGAGGACTATGCCAATTTTTGGACTGGTATGCCCTGTAACTAGTGCACCTCTAGTGGCATAGACAAATCCATCAAATAAGCTAAAAGTTTGGTCATGGGACAGCATGTTTATGTCCCTCCAAAATTCATATGTTGCATTTTGTTCTAAACTTCAGTGTGATATCGGTAGGAGTTAGAGCCTTTGGGAGATAATTAGGATGTGAGAGTAAAGTCCTCATGAATGGTATTAGTGTCCTTCTACATAAGAGTTTGTTCTCTCTTTTTCTGCTCTCTGCAATGTGAGGGCACAAGGAAAAGATAGCTGCCTGAAAACCAGGAAAAGGGCTCTCACCAGACATCAGAAATACCAGTGTGTTGATCTTGGACTTCCCAGCCTCCAAAACTGGGAGAAGCAAATGTTTAAGCCACCCAGTCTATGACATTTTTGTAATAGTAGCCTAACTGACTAAGAGAGTTGTCAAACTCAATAGGTTATGTTAATAAAATTGTCACATTGCATGATTGAAGTCAAGGGTTGGTTAGTTTCTTAAGGCTGCCATAACAAAGTACCAAAAACTGAGTGACTTAAAACAACAGAAAGTTATTGTGTCAGAGCTAGAATTCCAAAATCAAGGTGATAGTCAGGTTATGTTGACTCTGAGACCTATGGGGAAGGATCTTTCCTTTACTCCTTCAACTTCTTATACTTTCAGTCGTCCTTATCTTGTTGCAGTATAATTCCATTCTCTGCCTTTATCTTTACATGGCCATCTCTTTCTCTGTGTGTGTGTCTTCACATGACATTCCACTCTCTGTGTATTATATGTCCAGATATAGCTCTTATATAAGGACACTTGCCATTTGGGATTAGGACCCATGCTGATGGCTTCATCTTAACGTGATTACATCTGCAAAGAGCTTATTTCCAAATTAGGTCACATTCACAGGTATGGAGTTAACAACTTAAACATATCTCTTTGGACCAATTCAACCCATAAGAAGGGTGATGGATAAGTTCCAAGGAAAATTGAAAAGAAATATTCGGAAGATGAACTCAAATGTACATGACAAATACTTGAACAAGGATTCAGGAAGAATTCCAAAATACATGATTTGAATGGTGTTTGAATAATATGATATTTTCTCTGGTTTCTAGATTCCTGATATGGTAGGTGACTTGATGAAAACTTCAGCAGCTAATTTTTTTATGTTGTTTTCTAGTTTTTGATTGTTGGTTAACTGATCTCTAGATAAGTGGGAGTAACATGTATTGATTATAACAATAAGTGAGGAAGATGAGTGCCCATTGACTCAACTACAAAAAGAGCCTCAGCTTTTTCATGAGGACTGAGGTCGCAATTGAACATTGAATTGATTCTTTCAGAAAAAGAAGGATGGACGCAGATAAGTAAAAGGAAGGGAGTATGTCTCTTATGAGAAAAATAAACCCTAAGCAGAAAGAAAGTATCAAGGACAGACATGAAAAGGGAAACCTAGACAAAACTCTGAATAAAATCCTACTTTTTAACTTCAATAATGGATTCATAGATTTTTTTTTTCACAGAGCACACATCGTATCTTAGATAATCAGACATTTAACCACTTGGTTATGAAAATATCACTCTGAATTATTAGACCATTAACTCAGCATGAAGTATAATCCCCCAAAGATGGCAAGGATTTGTGTACATTCGTCATCTTCTTCAGGCCAATAATAATTTGCTCATGAGTTTCATTTTTATCAATAAAAATTATATGGAAAAAAATCACAGGACTAAACAAATTTTTAAAGAAAGAAGTAACTATTTGAAATTTTGTGTATAAGACCTTGATCAATGTTTAGACTACAAAAGAGGTAATAAACAATAAAGCTATTTTTGTGATCTCATTTGTACTTTCTTAAACAAATAAGTCAAACAAGCGTATTCTTTTTGTTGTTGTTTCTGTGGATAAATCTCTCAGAAAATAATCAATTACAATTGTGTAGCTCATTTTAATTTTGGGAAGTCAGTTTTCGTCTATTTCTTTCTCTAAATGTTTGCTCCTGGAAAATGCTAAATATATTTCACCTATGAAATTTCTCTCTACAATTAAATAAGGAAGATAAGGAACTATTTACTTTTGCTATTAGCTATGTTAATAGCAAAGTCCATCATTCTCAAGTTGCACTATTCTTACCTGAAATTTAAAACCTTACAAACTTACTTTCATGTACATTTTCATGACATTCATGAAATCCTGTATTTTCTGTTTAGCATAATAGCTAAATGCTTAGTACCTGAAGTCAGAATGCATAGCTTCTAGCTTTAATTTGACCTCTAAACCTGTTCTTTCTGCTATGAAATGACAAGAATAATGTTGCTTAACTCACAAGATCCTGGTGGGGATTCAATAAGGTACTATTTATGAGGGATGTGTACCAGTATCTGTCATATAATCTGCAGAAACGAAATGTCACCTATTAATGTGATTATTAGATACATTTTCAGAATTAACCATAATTTCTGTTTTAGAACTTTTAAATAAGAAATCATTTCTGTTAGGAAAAAAAATTGAGAAAAAGAAAATAAATAGGAGACTAAGAGAGGAAAGGCAAAACAGGTGGAAGAAAATGAAAAAGAGGTTGTTGCAACAAACCATCACTTCTCCCATTAAGGGCAACAGCTCTTGCTTCCTCTAGGATACTCCGTGTAATACATATGTTCAAAGACACACAGCACCACAGACATTACTTTTAAAATAATTCATTTATTTATTTTATATTGTTGAACAACATAAATGTAGCACATAGTAATATTTCTTAAAATCCATCTTTTTTTTTAATTTCCTGCACATGAAACAGATACGCACACACACTTCTTTCTTTGAAAGTGCTCTTACGACTAGTCCAGTTTTTATCACAATAAAAGCATATCTGGCAATAAACAAATCTCCAATAGAGTAGGGAGAGGAAGAAACCCATCTGGGAGAAACAAAAGCCCCTTTATTCCACAGAGAAAATGGGAAACATACCCAAACATTACTTATTTTCTTCACACTGCATCCAAAACACCATGGTAGGTGAAGAGGTAAATGCTTAGGTTGCTGTTTTAATCAGGGTCTAACCAGATAACAGGAACCACATGAATATATAAAAAGAATAATGCAGAGGATTGGTTATTCAAGTGCAAGAAACACTAAGAACCCAAAATTCAGAGAGTGGATCAGTCCCAGAGATTAGCAATATCAATTAGATACTATGACCTCCGGGCTGGAGGCACGAAGGGAGGAGGGTTTTTTTTGGAGGGACCCAGACCCAGGATAGACTGGAAGAGATAGAATACATGGTGGGTTTATCTGGGAACATTTGTATTCACAGAGGAGATAGAACCACGCGCCATCCCTAGCTAGAAGTCAACTGGCTAGAATCCATAGGAAATATAGTGCCAGCTACCCCATAACACAGCAGAGTAAAGAAAATAGCAGGGGTAGGTGCAAGAATTCAATCAAGGACAAACAGGTGCTGGAAAAACACAATACATGTTGAGAGATTGATAAAAAAAAATTAAAACATGGATAGAAGTATGGATGGATGGATAAATTGGACGAGAAAGAATGAGAGAGAGAGAGAGAGAGAGAGAGAGAGAGAAGCAAGCAGTCTATCTTGCGTGAGAGCAACCATGAATATAAGTTTCCATGAGGGGTTTCTTTGCTCTGATGCAAGTTTAGTGACATTAGCTGTTATGTTGATTCATAAATAATAAATAACCGTTCATTTCATGACATTTGCATTTATTATCATTTCTCTTTGAAATTTTTTTCTAATAAGGAATATTAAGTGACATGACACTACCAACATTTTTTTTCTCAGAGAGGACTTCAGAATTATAGCAATTCTCTCATGTTTTATAATGTCTTTATTTTCACAAATTATGTTTTCTTAAAGATAAACAGTACCTTCAGCAACTTTGACTCATTTAAGGACCCAGGTGTAATCCATGTTGTTCCTTCTCAATTAATATCACATAGCCTTTGTTTATTCTTGGAGGAATATATTTCTACCTTCTCAGATTATTCATCGGAAAGCCAATCACATTTTCTTTCATAAATACAGTATTTATTCACAGCTTTGAAAATCCGAGTTATTACAAACCAGGCATTGTAGCTACCTTTTTTCATAAAGGAGTTAGGAAGCCGGCTTCAGAGTCTCTGCTCTATCTACAAGTATGGTTGGCCAGGTCAAAGTCATTAGGAATCTACTCCAACATTGTGGGATCTCAAACTGATCCTCTGGGGGTTTTCAAGGTAAAAACACTTGTGTTTTTCAGAGCATATTCTTAGTTCAGTTTGGTCACACAGTGAATAATGCAAACTAATATGAACTATTAGTTTATAAAGTATAAACCATTATTTTAACTTTTGTAAACACCAGTTTTTTCACGTCTAATCATTGTTAATATTAAATATGATGCCATACATATTTGCTCAATCAAAATTTACATCCTCAGATTCTATATTTATAGAAAAGATATTGAAAGTGTCTGAGAAGGTTCTGGGTTCTGGTCCTGGCTTTTCTCCCTCTCTCTTTTTTTTTTTTAATGTTTATTTATTTTTGGGACAGAGAGAGACAGAGTGCAAGTGGGGGAGGGGCAGAGAGAGAGAGGGAGACACAGAATCTGAAACAGGCTCCAGGCTCCAAGCTGTCAGCACAGAGCCCGACGCGGGGCTTGAACGCAGGAACCGTGAGATCATGACCTGAGCCAAAGTTGGACGCTTAACCGACTGAGCCACCCAGGCGCCCCCTGGCTTTTCTCTTATAATTAATTGTCAAACTTTTCTCTTTCATAACTTATCTCCACTTTCCACTTATCCTACCAATTCTACAGTGGGTCATGAAATAATTTAACCATGCCAGATTAACATCTAAATAAGAGAGGTTGGTTCTGCCTGAGGACTGAGAAGTTTGAAAAATAACGTGTTTAATGCGCATCATCTTTATAGCATGAACTTTATGATTTTCACCTTATACTTGGCTGAAGACTGCATAGTTTAGGTTGTCTAATTATCTTAGAAAAGGACTTACCATTGTATTTTCTTTATTATCACTAAGAAATCATAAAAGGAGGCTATTTCAACGTTTTGAAAATAATTCAATTTTTAAAATATTTTCTGTTTAAGCACACTTAATTATAATGTGTCTTTGAATAATTCATTTAATCCTTAATGATGATTCCTGCAGTTGTATAAATTGTAACAATACAAATAGAGGGAATGGGGTAAACATCCAATTATTCTCTGTATTGGTCAAACTATAAATTTGTGGAAGCCACAAGCAATTCTAAATATGGTGTTATTTTCACAGGAAAAATGGAGCAAATTAGAAATTGCTAAAAACCTGTTCTTTGTCTCCTTATAGCCTAATCATATGAATTCTTCCTGCTTTATAATATAAACTTTTAATTGGTTTTAAATAATGCTTATACATTTTACACATAAATGTAAACCCTGGGAAACAAACATTACATGTATAAATGCATGATTTAATGGCCACAATTCTATGTGCTTTTGTTGTTGTTCTCTATACTATGTAATAATAATATGCCAATCTCTGATATCGAGAAATAAATACGTGATGTTGAAAATGAGCATGCAGATTATTACTGATATTCAACATGGATTTCACAATTTTTTCCATAGTACCTAGCATTTATAGGAGACAAGTTAGTGTGATTTTTGAAGTATGCTAAAATGTTATCTAACATAACAATGATTTTTGAAAGCCTGCAATATTCATTGCTTTATTCACTGTCATTCAAATACTCTACTTGTTCAACTGAATAAAGTAATTATATAATGTTCAGTACCTACTATGTGTCAGGTATTGGGGAATATAAAAATAAGTAATGTTCATGGTAACATTGTTTGTATGTTCATAGTATCAGTGCAATCTAAGGGAGGAAAAAAAACAGGCAGATAATAGCAAACTATAATACATGGCAGCATCTTTAAATATTGATTTGATCTCTAAAACTGTGATGCAAATATAGGGGAAAAATAAGTTACTGTGGCATTAGAAAAATTTCATGGAGGAGAAAGTAGTTGCTTTAAGTTTTTCAGGTAAATGACTTTAAGAATTGGAAAATGGGAGACCAGATCTTCTCAGAATAAAAGATAAGCATGAGTAAAGATATGGGGTAGGAAAAGGACTTCAGCTAACAGAAATAATGGAAATATTGGAGGAAAATGCTTGAGGGCAATGAATAATGAAGTTTAGAAAGGGAATTTGGGACAAAGTCATAGAGAGATTGACATACCACTAAAAGGCCCTTGGTCTATGTTCTTATCTTCCCACTTCCCAACACTAGCTACGGGTAAAAATGGTTAAGAGTCCAGGCTGTGTAAAGTCAAACTGCGTTCTCAAAAATGTAGCATGATTTGTAAATGCCTGGGTAGAGCCCCTCTGAACATATATCATAAGTGTCAACCACAAATGTATAGACTCAATTTTATGTCTTTTTTTTTTTTGAGTTTCTATGAAAATTGTCAAACTTCTCGGAAGAGTCAAAATTGAATTCATTATTAACAAATGCCTCAATAAATAATAGGTTGAATGTCTAATAGACATCTCATATTAAGGTGTCAATGCAAATCTTGTTCTCTTCTCTCCCAAATCTGCTTACCTAGTTATTATAGCAAATCATATCATGTCAACTCTACTCTTCCATTTTTTAAAATAAAAACCTTGGCATTGTCCTTGTCTCCTTTAGTGTTTTTTTCAACCCATACCTACTTCTGTTGGCTCTGCATCCGAAATTTATAAAGATTCTTATTACTTCTCAGCAGCTCCAGAGCTTCCATCCCTGGAGTTTTTAGTTGTAATAGACCTTTCTACTTCTACCCTTGAAATTCAGTCATCCTCAATACATCACTAGGGTTCTGTTTGTTTTTTTTTTTCTTTAACACAGGTAAGTCACGGTATACCTCGTTTCAAAACCCTGTAAAAAGGTCTCTGATGATTAAGTTTGTATCAGCTGGTTATGA
This sequence comes from Prionailurus bengalensis, assembly GCF_016509475.1. Taxonomy (NCBI): domain Eukaryota; kingdom Metazoa; phylum Chordata; class Mammalia; order Carnivora; family Felidae; genus Prionailurus; species Prionailurus bengalensis. The sequence goes on along the minus strand of NC_057344.1, from coordinate 181,687,732 downwards.
GGTACCCAGACTGTTGGTCAAACTTATTCTAAGTGTATCTGTGAGGGTGTTTCTAGATGAGATTAACACTTGAATTGGCAGGCAGAGTAAAGACTAATGTCCTTCCCAATGTGAGAGACCCTCTTTCAATCAAATAAACACCTGAATAGGACAAAAGAGGTGAATAAGAGGAACTCCTTGGGCCTTGCTGCTTGACTGGGGATAGGAGTCCTTCCCAGCTTTTGAATTTAAACTGAAAAATCAGCTGTAAAATCACATGCAAAATCTAGCCTACAGGCTTTCAGACTGCAACTTATACCATCAGTGCATGTGACTCAGAGGACTTTGCACTCAGAATAGAGCTATAACATTGGCTTTCCTGGGTTTACAGCTTTCCAGCTGCAGATATTGGAACTTCTTCACCTCCGTAATCACGTGGGCCAATTCCTTACCTTCTTTATGTATACATGTACATATATAGATATAGACATAGATGATATAGATATAGATATAGATATAGATATAGATATAGATATAGATAGACAGACATAGACATAGATATAGATATAGACATAGACATAGATATAGACACACACACAGACATAGACATAGATATAGATATAGACATAGACATAGATATAGACACACACACACACACACAACCCTTCCCTTCCCACACACACATACAGATTCTATATCTCTGGAGAAGGCTGACTAATAGAGTTATGGTAATGAGAATGGTTCTAGAAGAACAGAATTTTAAGACTGAGTTTTCTGAATTGGTTTTGGGTTTTCTGGAATTGGCTCTCTAATCTGATTAGATTTAAGATGCTAATGACTCTATCTCCAATAGTAAAGAACACTGATTTTCCATGGCATAATCTAGCAATGGAGCAATATAGCAATATAAAATATCAATATTAAATATTAACATTAGATACTCCAACTTGAAAGAAGCAGGAAGCCGGATGACTTTGTATGATACTTTTAGCTGGAAAGAATAAGCACACTATCTTACTTCAAGGATATATTAAGAGTCCATCCCTGGGGCAACTGGGTGGCTCAGTTGGTTAAGTGTCCAACTCTTGATTTTGGCTTAGGTCATGATATCACTCATAGTTCATGAGATCAGGTCCCACATCTGGCTCTGCACTGACAGCGTGGAGCTTGGGATTCTCTCTCCCTCGCTCTCTGCCCCTCCCCCTGTTTTCTCTCTCTCTCTCTCCCTCCCTGTCTCTCTCTCTCTCTCAAAATAAATAAATAAACATCTTTAAAAAGAACTCCAACCCTGTGTCATAATGTATTTTTCAGGAACCATGATTGCCTTTCCCTCTCAGAAGATGTCACAAAGTTCCATTGTTTTAATAAGATTATGCTGACTGGACCTAGTGAGCAGGAAGTAGAAACTACGTTAGAGTTATTGGTAAGAAGTGTACACGTCAGAGAATGAAAAATAAATGTGATGGAAGTTCGGAGGTCTTCTGCCTCAGTGAAATTTTTTAGGTATCTGTTAATATGAGGCATGTTGAGATATCCCTTCTAGGTAAAGGCAAAGTCACTACATTTAGCCTCTGCTTACAACTAAAAAACTAGCTCAATCCGTAGTGGACCTCTTTGCAATTTGGAGACAACATGTTCCTCATTTGAGTATATTAGTATGGCTCATTTACTGAGGGACTTAGAGAGCTGCCAGCTTTGAGCAGGACCCAGAAGAAGAAAAGCCTCTGGACTATATCCAACCTGAATTGCAAGTTGCTCTGCCACTTGAGCCATAGGATCTAGCAGATCCAATGATGCTTAGAGTTCAGGGGCAGGTAGGGATACTATGGCAGGCTCCTACAGGTAAATCACTGTGCAGGCACTTAGCATTTTGGAGCAAAGCTCTGCCATCCTCCACAGATAAGTATTCTCCTTTTGAGAATCAGCTCTTGGCATACTACTGTGCCTTAGTAGAGACCTAACCATGGACCACCAACATATCATGTGACCTGAGATGTCCATCATGAGCCAGGTGTTAACTAACCCAACAATCCATAATGTTTGACACGCATAGCAACACTCTATCACCAAACAGAAGCACCATGGACATGATTGGGCCCTTGTAGAACCTGAAGACATAAGTTAGATGCAAATGCTCATGGTCTTTCCTTTTGCTACACTGCTTTCCACTCCCAGCTGGTGCATGTGGTACCATGGGGAATTCCCTATGATCGGCTGACAGAAGAAAAGGCTTGGGCCTAGTTTTACCGATGGTACTGCATAATATACAGGCACCACCAGAAAGTGGGCAGCTATAGTGCTACAGACCTTTCCTGGGACATCCATGAAGGGCAGTGGTGAAGGAAAATTCTCCCATTGGCCAGAAATTCAAGCAGTGCGCTTGGTTATTCGCTTTACTCGGAAAGAGAAATGGCCGTATGTGTAATTATATAGCAATTCTTCTGTTTGTTTGTTTGTTTTCTGAGAGGAGGGCAGGGATAGGGAGAGAGGGAGACAGAGACTCCCAAGCAGGCTCCACACTGTCAGCGCAGAGCCCCTGATGCGGGGCTCCATGCCACAAACCATGAGATCATGACCTAAACCAAAATCGAGAGTCAGATGCTTAACCACCTGAGACACCCAGGAGCCCCACCAAGTCTTGTGCTGTGGACAAAGGTTTGGCTGGATGGTCAGAGACTTGAATGCAACATGACTGCAAGACCCCTCAGAATGGGCAGAAAACATGAAGATACTTGCATCCCATATGAATGCTCCCAAAAGGGTGACTTCAGGAGAGGAGTGTTTTAATAATCCTTCTGTGGATTATTCTGAGGCTATCAGTCCGCAACATCTTTTCCTAACCACCTCTGTTATTGCCCAGTGGGTTCATGAACAAATTGGCCATGGTAGCAAGAATGGAGACAATACATGGGCTGAGCAATATAGTCTTATACCTACCAAGGACCTCCTGGCCATAGCTACTACTGGGTGCTCAATATGCCAGTAGCAGAGACCAACATTGAATCCTTTTATGGCACCATTGCCTGGGGCATTCAGCCAGTATGTGGTATGTAGAAACAAACACAACAATAATTATTTTCCTATTTTCAAAAATGTAAAAGGAAAGGGAGATAGATAAGAGTTGATTAAGAATCAAATATATGTATAAAGGTGAAAACTATTTTAGCACACCACCATTTTCTCTTCAGTAGTGCTTATGAATCCTCAAGCAAACAGCCACATGTCTCTTAAGACAAAAGGTTTTAATTTGTTATTAACCCAAGATGTCTACAGAATAAAGTCCTTTTCCAGTAGCCAACTTGGAATACAAGCATACTCTCACAATTAAAGCTAAAAGTGAGAATGGTGGAGAGAAAATATTTGAAGAAATAATGACTGAGAATTTTCCAGAATTGGTAAAAGATATGAAGCCTAAAATTCAAGAAACAACATATACCAAACAGGATTCATTAAAGGCAATACATACTATGGCAGGTAGTAATAATTAAAAGTAATTTATAAAACAAAACAAAAAAACCTTACAATTCAACTGATAGTGAATTTTCCAACAGCAACAATGAAAGGCAAAATCAGTGGAAGAATAAATGCTGGGAGAAATGTGTCATCAATTGTCACTCTCTTTCAAGAACAAGGATAAGATAAATAGAAAGACAAAATTTAGCATGAACAGACTCCACACTCCTTAAAAAGAATATTATCAATATCACAGGCAGACATACATACATACATACATATACTCAAGCATATATGATTAATTTCAAAAAAAAAAAAAGGAAAGGATATCTAAAACAGGGAGACAAGAAAAATTGGTTCACGAATACCAATTTAAACAGATACATAAAATTCTGAACAAATATGCTAAAAAAGTAGTAGTAACATGTAATTGTTGGATCATGACAATATATAAGCCTATAATGGGGATTATGACCCCCCAAAATTCCAACATATTTTTATTATTCTAGAAAGCAATTGATTACTTTTTGAAATTAAATGGATTATGGTAAATTTTCAAAAGGAATCACCAAAGAATTAGAAATAGAGAAAATACATTCCAAATTACTGTAGGGGAAAATTTAGGGAATAAGTTTATCATTTTAAATAACAATAAAAATAAAATATCATAATATATGTTTTACAGAAATATTTTACCAAATTTCCAAGAACAGATGCACAAATTTTACAAAGCATAGAAAAATTGAAAACACTCACCATCTAATTTTAAGAGACATTTTGTTAACACCAGACCAAAAAAAAAAAAAATGTAATAGAAATGTTATATGCCAACTCTCACTTATGCTCATGGATACAAAGCATTTAAACAATACACTGGAAAACATAATCAGACTAGGTTTTAAAATTTAAGAGATTGTAACTAAATTAGTTTTATCCCCTATATGCTAATGTGGATTAAGATTAGAAAAGCTATTAATATTATCCTTCTATAAAGTGACTAAAGAGATAGAAACTATGATCAAGTAAATAAAAATAAAGATAATATATCCCATGGAATCTTTTTTTTTTTTTTTAACTAACAGCCATGAACAGGAATATTCAAACCCGGATTTGTTTGTAATACCAAGAAGCTCATTATAGCCCAGATGTCCCTCCAAGAGAAGAATGGACAAAAATTACATATCTATACATCAGAATTAATTACAAAAATATAAATGAATGAGTCACAGTCAATCAATTCAGACATAACAATCTTAGATATATGTGTGGCCTGACCATAACATTATAATGAATGAATGAATGAATAAGCAAGAAAGCATTTGGTATGTTATCAATTACATAAAGATCAAAAGTATGCAAAACTAAAATATATGCATATTCATTTTAACAAAACTACAGTCAACATTCATGGTTTATAATTCTGTATTTGTGATTTGCCTGCTGGCCACAATTTATCTGTAATCACAAAATCACTTTCCTGGTCATTTGCAGACATGCTCAAAACAGTGAAAATTTGAGTCACTGAGGCATATGTTCCCAGGTGAGGTCGACCAAGGTGAGACTCTGTCTTCTTGTTTCAGCTCTCACAGAGATGGCCAGAAAAGGGAGATGACAGTGATTCGTAGTGCAAGAAACTCTGTCCCTGGGGCCAGTTGGACAGGAACCCCAACTCTGGCATCTGATAGAGGGCAGCCTCAGGCAAGTCACTTAACACTTCTGAACCTAGTTTCCTGTTTTGTAAAATAAAATAAAATCTACCAGAGTGAGCTGTTTTTTATGATTAAGGGTAATAATCTGTATGAGATGTGTGTGTGTCTCCATATTTTGCCTAAAAGCAATGGTTCAGCATTTGCTAATTCACTGTTCACCTCAATTTTATGCCATATAAACACCACAGATAAGGAGGATTGACTGATGAGGAAAAGCAAGAAAATAATGTATATGAATAGAAATTATTTTCAGAGAGGAGCAAATAGGGGTGGTGAAGGAGCCTGGAAAAGGGAAGTCATATAATTGAAAGGGCAACAAAAGGACCTTTGTACTGGTCATGCTCTGCTGGATAACTCAGATGTTGGATTCTCAATTACTCATTTTATTATGGTTTTACTGTATATGGCATATGGCATTTATATAACATAAAATTACATTTATAAAATATTTCTTAATAATAAACGTATTTTAAGACATCAATCTGCCTTTCTTTAATGGTAGGGTTAGCAAACTATGGCGTGGGGACATCCGTATTGCCTGATACACTCATGTTTCATCACAGCCTGGATAGCCAAACCATGCCTCATGAGCCAACTCCACCTGATTTTGTCAAGTTTTATCGGAACACAGCCTGCCAATTTGTGTTTGTATTTTCTATGGCCACTTTCGAGCTAGGTGAGTAGCAGTGAGTAGTTTCAACAGACACCCTAAGGCAGCCAAGTCTAAAATACTTATCATTTGGCCCTTTACCGGAAAAGTTTGCCAAACCCCAGTCTAGGGCAACATCATGATTTTCCTCATAGATGTAAAAACAACCCTGAAGTCGAGGCCAGGATGGGCTATGGAGAAAAACCAAGCGGAAACATTTTCTCGACATGATAAAATGGCAGAAACTTTTACGATTCTGAAATACTCATAAAACAGCAGGTGTGGGGGCTGAAGCAAAGTGCCAACAACCAGAACAGAAAGTAAGCCAGCAATAAAACTTGCAAATTGTCGCTCAGAATTCTCTCCATCTCCAGGTAAGTCAACTGAGACTAAGGTAAAGAAAGTGTACCCATGCTCACAGATGTTGGATCTCCTGAAGCCGTAATTCCATACAGCCTGACTTTTATGAGAATAATCCATATGCAAACTAACATAATCTACTAGAAATACTAGAAAGTGGTTCCCATGATGAGCTATAGGCTGTGAGAGAACGTCACTCTCATTAACTAAGACTTCTTAAATTGTATTATTTCAGAGAGTGAAGAAAGCAGTGACATACTTAGTAAACCTTTTGGGCAATCTCAAGATTCAGTGGACTGACCACATTAGACATAAAGAGGAATTTAAGCCTGTTGACCAACTCTGAAGTTATCGGGAGATCCTGGATTTCCCATCATATGTAATAAGAAAATTTGATGTTTACTATTTACATATTAAAGAATGAAGTGAATGTGGTATACAAAATACTTGAAACCACCAAACTGGCTGATATTTGGGCTACCTTTTATAAATATGATAATTCTTGTTCTGTTTTGTAATTAATTTACAAAAAATCGGGATGCCGTGCTGAAACCGTATCTTATATTTGCTTGCCCTGTTTCAGTGCGGCCATCGCAATGATCATCTCACGGCCAATAGCCACTAAATGCAAGAATCAAGAAAACATGAGCAGGTGGCTGTTGGCAGGGGACAAAATGGTTGAATTCAAATCCCAACAATGAGGTTGGATATTTCCCTGTTTTCTTGTTTAAAATCATTATACATTTATTAGAAAATAAAAATTGTGTTGAAAATTATTAAAGGCAATTAGAATACCAAAAAAGTATTTTTTGAAAAAAATATTGGGATAATGTAATAAATATGATTTCATATTACATGTGAATACAAGATCTTTTTAAAATTATTTTTTTAGTTTAATTGTGTATTTATAAAATACATTTGGCTCCACCACAAGTGAGGGTTCATGGGGAATCCTGTAATATTCAGGGGAAAAAAACCCTTTTTTTATAATTTTATTTTCCTAGAGTCCATAGATCAAAAAAAGGTATAGGGCATTGAGAGGTTTGAGAATTAGGTTAAAAGCCTCTGTGCCCCCAGATATAATTGATGTTGCACAGCAATTAAAAAAAATTACCCAAAATTCTCATGTATAATGGCTTGATTTATTTTTATTATTTTGCTTTTGGGTGGAACACATTGATCATACAGACTTGATGAATTCTGATTTGGATTGAATGAAGCACGTATATTACACTGACTCTTCTTAAAATTATCTGAAATTGGAAAACAAAAGCAATTCTTACAGTCTTCTGCTTTGAAAACTTTACTTTGGAAATATGACATCATTTAATGTTTTTCATTTATATTCAATTAAGCTTTGATTTATGGCTTCTGAAAGATATAAAGTCAAAGCAATTTACATAATTTGGGTATTTTAATGTAATCTATCTTGTTACTTACTGCAGGGGTTGTCACATTTGTCATCCCATGAATTCGTACATCCTTATATAACCCTTTTAAGATTTCTTATAAGGAAAGACCTGGTATTTGTCCCTCACGTTTTACTATGTCCTTTTCACACACTTGTTCTGTGTCCCAACCTCATTTGCCATCTTGTTGAGGTAACACGCCAGAAAATCATTGCAAAACCCTGCTTTGCAGGCCTACTGGCCTGTCAGGTGCTAATTCTTCTGTCATTAGGGAAGCCCATGTGTTCCCTATTGATAAAGTGTTAGTAGGTAAGCATGCTATTTACAGGGTTGGGCCAAAGAGACAATTTACATTTTATTAAAGAAAAAAAAAAGAATGCATGAGAAAATCAGCAGATTTTATTTTCCATGTATTTCAAGGACAGAATCATTAAATACCCTACCCAGTGTTTCCAATAAGACAAGAAAAATTGTAGTTGGGGGTCACAGCTGGACACGATGTACAAGGAATTGCTGTAAATAGGTCTTTAGTAAAGTGGCAGTGAGGTGTCGGGGTAGTTGAAGTGTTCTATAGTCTTGTGATTAGGTCTAAGTCTTTCAGTGAGCCTCTGCTTCTGGACTATAAATTTCAAAAGTGTTTTCCAGGTCCCCCCCACCCCCAACCCACCCCCTGCTTAGGTGGGAAGAATGACCAGAGCTGGCAGGTGTTGGGTATTTCTCTTTCCCCAGGTCGATTAGGTTCTGACAATTACCACACAGAAGGGTAAGTTCTGGTTTCCCAGGGCAGGCCTTATTAAGAGCAGAGCGCTGTGGCATATTTCAAAATGGCTTCTTTTTCCCTTCTCCTACAGGAAGCCCAAGGAAATTTGACTCAGTCTGGAGGTTGAACTCCTGAAGGTAACCCTCACAGAAGTGTGGGAACCCTCTGTGACTGTGTCCCCCTGGAATTTTTAACTCTCAGACTTGTCAGAATTGAGCTTCTAGCAATTCATCAATTACAGTTCTGCTTTTCCAGAACTCTCTCCCTTGAAAGTTTCTGCTTGCAAGTCCATGCTCTGGTAAGTCCTCATGACTTTTGTTTACCTGTTGGTCTCTTCAGCTTGAGAGCAGCAATTTCACTTGTGTTTTCCCCTCTCTTAAGAGTCCTGGAAGAGTTTTTGGGTTTTTAGTCCGTTCTGCTTTTTATTTGTTGTTAGGACAGAGTGACAACTTCCAAGCTCTTTACATGTGAAACCTGAAACCAGAAGTCCAGGTCATTACTCTAAATCATTTTCATAAAAAAAGGAGAAACACAATTATACCGGAGGGCATGAGGAGGAAATTATGTTCACAGAAACTAACCATGAATTAGTCTCTTATCATCTGCCCTAAAATAGAGTGTGTGTGTCTGTGAGTGTGTGTTTGGGGTGGGGATAGGGGTCAGAGCAGTCAGGGCCCTTCACTCTTCAGATATTTGAAGCCGTTCTAAGAAAAACCTTACAACACATTGTCATAATATCTAAATTTGACTTGATAACATTTCACCAGAAGATGAAAAGGACATTTTTTGAGAAACCTTTTTATTTTTTTTTATTTTTAAATGTTTATTTATTTATTTTGAGAAAGCGAACAAAAAAGAGCATAAGACCCGTGAGATCTGAGCAAAATCAAGAGTCGGATGCTTACCCGACGGGGCCACCCAGACTCCCCTTCCAGGAGCCATTTTTAAATACTGCCTACGTTTTGAAGTTCAAAGTCTTCATCTTCTAAAACAAACCAGTTATTAATGCACAGTATGCGGCATGATGAGAGAAAATAAATCTCCAAAAATTTATAAAGAATTCCACTTACTTAGGAGTTAATGGCCGACTTTACTGTTATGATCAAGATAGTTCCTAGTACAAAGAGTGCACTTTGGAAAAATACTGTAAGTTGAGGCTTATATTTCTACTATAGGAAGTTGTACAAATTGCTGAAGCTCTCCCTCTACCTGTGCCCTCCCCCCACTGCCAAGCTCTTTTCTCTCTTCTATTAACATTCAGACTGTTGCAACAGTTTAAACAGCCGTTGTAAGAAAGGATGAGCTCATCTCATTGGCTTTACCTCTTCATTTGACATTGGTGCTCAAACCAGTGAAATCTTCTTTCATCCTCCACTGCTCAGTGTATCAATAGTCTCCTTGTTGGGGTGTCTGGGTGGCTCAGTGCATTGAACATCCAACTCTGATTTCAGCTCAGGTTGTGATTCCAGGGTCGTGGGATTGAGCTCTGCATGGACTCCATGCTGAGCGTGGAGCCTGCTTGAGATATGCTTTTTCCCTAAAATAAAAATTTAAAAAGATATTGAAAAAAAATAGTCTCCTTGTTAACTTAGTGGATTCTTCTCAGGACCTATTTTACCAGTATGACATTTGATATCGAGGGCCATTTTCTTCATGCATTCTTGAAACGTCTTGATTTCCATACACAACTTTCTCCAGGTGTTTTCTTATCTTTCTAGATAAGAAATTTCTAGATCTTTCTTATCTTTCTATTCCTTCATTCCAAAATGAGCTATTTTCCTGTCCTGGTCTAAATTTGGGGGTTCCTGAGAAATAGTGTCCTACACATGGGAAAACTCTTCGTTTTCCCTCTGTGATATCTCAGTCACCCGAATAGCTTGACCTGTGTATTCAGGACAGATTTTCACTTGAGCCCCATTCTTATCCATAAACCCAAATAACCTTCTAGGCATCCTCACATAAAATTTCTACAAAACCCTTGTTAGTTTTTTTATCTCAACTCGTTGCAACTAAGTTTATTTTACCTCCAGCATCATGTGTCTCTTCCATACCTCAGAAAATGGCACTTTTAACTACGTCCTCCTGGATCCATCATAAACCACTTAGGTCTACTTGTTCCTGTTGGTGTCAGTAAAGGCCAAAATTGCTTTTTGATTGAAAAGCAATCAGAACAGAAATCTACCAAATTGGCTAAAATCACAAGCCAATTTATAAAGCTTCAACACCTGGAAAATGAGTTGGCTATCTTCTAGGCCTGGCACTACTTAGCAGTGATGATGGTCAAACAAGTGAAACTTCATTTAAACATGATAACACTTTATGTTTTAAATAACCATTGCCCCATGCACATGGAGACATGGCAGTCCCACCCATGAAAGTCCTGGCCTCAAAAGTTGGTGTAGAAGGCACTTGATGGCTCTATTTCAAATATTATATTTGATTTCGGCAGTAGCTATAAGTGGAAAGCTCTGTGTAATACCTGTTCAATCAATTCTCTATATTACATTCTCTCTGTTAAAATAACTGGTGTGACTTCTTTTTTCCTGCCTGAGCCTAACTGACCCAACCAGACAGAGAATAAAGATACACACGACACCAGGGATGCATGCTAGAATGGATGTATCTGTCTCTTCAGGTCTCCTCTTTTTTTTTTAATTTTTTTTCAACGTTTATTTATTTTTGGGACAGAGAGAGACAGAGCATGAAAGGGGGAGGGGCAGAGAGAGAGGGAGACACAGAATCTGAAACAGGCTCCAGGCTCCGAGCCATCAGCCCAGAGCCTGACGCAGGGCTTGAACTCACGGACCGCGAGATCGTGACCTGGCTGAAGTCGGACGCTTAACCGACTGCGCCACCCAGGCGCCCCTCTTCAGGTCTCCTCTTACTTCTCAAGACGCACCTCTGAAGTGCAAAGCCTTAGCCATCTATGTGGCCCATGGAGCTGATCAAGCAGAAGAAAATAAAAGCACAGCCTTGTTCTTTAGCATGTGCCACACCGGGGTGGGAGGTGGCGGTTACATGTTAGCGCACAAAGGTCAGTTATTGTAAGAAGTTTCTTACTCTTCGCAGTTAAATAATCAAGTCAATTATTTTGCCGCTTTAATAGGCCTTTATCTAAATGTCTTTGAGTCAGGTCTGGCCAGCACCCACCTCAGCCTGTAGGATGTGGTCCATGTACTGCATTAGAGCTTTCACTAATGCAAACTCGCACTAATGCAAGTTTCACATGCAAACTCTGATGCGCAAAGTCGACTCCTCTTCTGCCATGATACTCTCTGCAGTGGTATGGCTCTAACTTTTTTCTACCTGGTTAATTCACGGTCATTTTTCAGGAAACATTATTTCTTCAGGAAAACTATTTCTTATCACCACTCTCTTCTACCAGTCTTTCCTAATTCCTCTAATATAGACTCTAATATTTTATACAGCATCATATGGTTTTGTTGATTAATATTTTAGGTCTGTCTCAATTTCAAGAATGTGAGCCTGATGAAAGCAGGCACTGTATCCATTATATTTACTACTATATCTCTGGAACTACAGACAGTACCTGATATGTCACAAGGGTTTAGTAAAATATTAGCTAATGATTGAAAAATAAATGATTGTTGCTGTCTATAACAGCCCTGTCCAGTATAATTTTCTGTGATTTTGGAAGTACTCTATATCTAAAGTACACAACATGGAAGACTCTAGATTCATGTGCTATTGAACACTGAAAGCTAGTGTTTCTGAGGAACTGAAATTTTAATTTAATTTTAATGAATTTAAATTTAATTTTTAATACCTGTATATAGGTAGTTACTAATATATTTGGACAGTGTAAGTCTATGGAATAGACTTCATAGGAATGTCCAGGGAAATATATGACTGAAAAAATATGTATACAAGAGAAGTATATTCTCCAAAATTTAGAGAATTTTGAGATTCCTATATGGAAAGGAAAAATTGACCAAGTTTTTTGAACAGGGGACACAAGAACACAAAACATAAATAGTACTCTGGCTTGGAATGTAACTTTTGTCAATATAGTACAGCATAAGTTTCTTGTATTTATGAAACTATATATACAATGTGATTGACATTTGAAAGAAAATAAGATTTTTAATGTCCTGTCGTCTTAGAAAACATGGAGACTAAATCTCATTGAATGTATACCCTTTAAGTGTATATATGCTCCAGCCTCAATCCTTGATTATAACTTTAGTATTTCTAGAGTTCACAGAAATGAACTCTATGGTTATATAGTGAAATGAGGAAGCCTACTTATTATGTTTTTAGAACCTACTCACATTAGATTTTATGACTATTTTCAGAATTTGAATCCTTTACACATGTTCTTATATACTACATGTTTTCATCAAGATTATCTTAATCGACATCTTTTCTCACGACAGATTTATTTCTCTCACAATAAGTAAATTTTCCCATTTTCTTTCAGTTTTTGAACTATCTTCACTGAAATGATAGATCTCTGTTCTTTGTCACTATATACTTAAGACTGCAGAGTATCAAAGACTAAGGATGTATAACACACGTTGTCAATAAGTATTTGTGTATCCAAATAGAACATAAGCAAATTTTACATTTTCATATAAATATAAATGTATTCTTATAATTTTGGAAATATCCTACATTTTATCTGTACCATCAGCTTTGAGAAATTGCTAATCTAATTCTCTTGTGCCATGCAAGTGTTCCTAAGTTCTCTTTATGTTCTGGTCTACTTGATTCAATTTTGTTTTTGTAAAGGCTAACCTGCTATGATTCCATCTGAATTCAGAGTGACTATTTTGAGATTAAATAGTATCTTCTAGATAATATTCATCCTAGATCTGTTTCCTCTGCCTTGGGAACAGCAATGATGTCATTTATTTCTGATAAGGTAGTACCTACCACTTTGGTTAAAGATGCTTATGACTCAATTTTAATTTCAAGCTGTGTAGGCATATTACCCTATACCTAGTCACTTCACACCCTCCTCTTTACATTAATATCTCCAACACCAACCCAAGAAAAAATAATAGTAAAGACATTTTCTACTAAATACAACATTCTAAAATTAGGTCAATAATTAGTTGTATAATCAACTAGTGGTCCAATGAAGCTCTTACCCATGCTCTTGGGTCTTGTTCTCTCCTGAAGACAAATGCCTATCCTTAAAAGAGAACACACAAAGATAGAGAAGAGTTAAGAGGATGGTTAATAAAGTTTCTCTTCCAGCTGTTCTGAATACCATCTCAGCTTTTCAGAAGGCATCGGAGAAGGCATCTTGTCCTAACTATCCTCATCTCCCACATATATATGAACGCAGCAGCACAAATAGTACGAAGATATTTTTTCAAGTCTGGCAGGCCAGGAATGTAAGAAAGAGGATACCAGACCAGTGGGCTGTCTTTGAATGAAATTTGTTGGAGGAATCCCACATCTCACATCTCACAGTAATAGGCTTTTCTCGTTACCTTGATATGCTCAGTTATTGGGTGAGAGCATCCCCATAGCAAGCATGGCCTCATTATAAACACAGTGGTACATCCAAAGGGGCAACAACTGGGACTGCCAGTCAAATGTACTTCTGCAAAAGCAGATCTGTGAAATGCATTTTCATGGCCACCACCCTACCCTGACTTCGGTCTGTCCCAATCATTCCACAGCAGCATGTTTGGGAAAGTCACCTATAACCTCCGTACTGTTATGCTGAAAGATTACTTTTCAATCTTTCTCTTACTTTACTATTCAGCCATGCATCAAGCATTTGAAAGTATTCCCGTCAATCATTTCCTTAAGACACTCTTTAACAACATTGACACCACTGCTTTTCTAAAGGACCACATTTTTCTCTGCTTGCTCAGTAGGTATCTCATTTGCATGCTCCTCCTCCTTTGCTTCATTATTGAATGTTTCAGTTTCTCAAACACTGGGTGATAATCCCTTTTTCATCACACTCTGTATCCCTTCCATGGTAAACTTCATCTACATTAAAGTCCTCAGTTTTTACCTTTATGCAGGTGACTTTCAAGTTTATATATCCATTTCAGATACCTCCCCTGAAATATATACTCATATATCCAATTAGTCCTTGACATCTCATTGATGTTGAAACACCCATCAAAGCCAACAAATAAAATCTAAATTCATGGACTTCATGACCTTCAACACCAATAGGTTACTCCTTCCAGGATAATATGTTACAACAAATTTCATCACCATTCTTCTAGTAACATGAGCCATACAACTCCAGTCATCTATGTCCTATTCTCGTCTCACATTCACACGTTCATTCACCACTCATGTGGGATTTGCCACATAATATCTTTAGATTCTATCTACATTCCTCTTCTTTCACCTACATAATGTCACTAATTAATGTTTTTATTTTTATTTTTGAGAGAGACAGAGCGTGAGCAGGGGAGGGGCAGCAAGAGGAGACACAGAATCTGAAGCAGCTCCAGGTTCTGAGCTGTCAGCATAGAGCCTGGCTCGGGACTCAAACTCATGAACTGTGACATCATGACCTGAGCCCCAGTCAATGCTTAACCAACTGAGCCACTCAGGTGCCTCTGGATAATGTCCTTTAATTTGTCATACCTCAGTACAAATATATCTTTCTCATGAAAGCTTTCCCTGGTGTCCTAAATTGATGAAAAATCTTTGTTGAATCTTCCAAATATTTCTTAGAGTTTCAAATTTATATTGCCTTCTGTAATTGGTTGATTTAATATCTCTTTCCCACTATAACAAAATATTCATGGGGCACCTGGGTGGGTCAGTCGGTTAAACATCCAACTTCAGCTCAGGTCATGATCTCATGGCCCGTGAGTTCCAGCTAGTGAAGAAGGTTTAGAGCACTAGCCAGGCCCTCAAACCTTAATATAAGCTAACTAGCATAAGAGTCTTCATAGCTACCCTCAAACCCATAACCCACAGTTTTTTAATTGGATGCTAAGCTAGAGTATTTCCAAGGAAATTTACTTTTTCTTAGACATTCTTTTCCAACTGGTTGTGACCAATAACATCCTATGTCCTCTGTCACTCCTTTCCCTATATATATCCTATTTGTCGCTCAGATGGATAAGCCAGTGTCGGAGCCAGTGTTTGGGGTGAAATAACTTCCTGAGTTATTTGAACCTATAAAAGGATCAATGTTTTCCGAGAAATGATAAATCTAACTTCACACCTATAGAAGCAATGCTCTAAAGCGATGAAATGAGGAATGTTTTGTTTTGTTTTCCAAAACAGTCTTTCCCCTTTTGAATGAGAGCAGTGTGTTATTTTGTCAAAGGTGAGAAATACATGAGTAATAGCAAGTAGAATTTAACTGTGATTTCCCGAACTCCACCTGGAAATATGAAACACTAGTTCTCGTGGAGTGGGGAGGAGCTGACAATACATTTTCAGGATTATTTAAAGTTTGCGGAGCCCTTCTGAGATAGAAACTTACTAACGCTGTAGACATATGACACCAATATAACTAGTTGAAAAGTATTACATTCAGTCTAAAGTGGTATTTGGCATCATTTTGACAATAACAGGTTGTTTGCTTGAATTCAACTTTATTTTACTGATCTAAGTATGACAGGTTCTTGTGTGTTCAGATGGACTGTAATATATAATTAGAGAAAAGATTTTATGACAACCAGAAACTTAAATTTGTTTCTATTGTATATAATGAATTTCAAATCACTTCTGCCCAAGATCTTATGGAGATGACCTTAGTTCACCCTTCCTTTAGGAAACTACTTTCTTCATAGTTAGACATATCTTTTTTTTAATAATCTGAACGAGTGGCATTCAATCCTTACTTAACCTTACTTAACCTGAAATATATGATGCAGTTGACCTCTCCCTTCTCAATTAAAAACAACCAAGAGACATTAGTTAACATGACCTGGTTTTCCCTTGATTTTCCTTTGGTTCATCTTGGCTCTGTGGTAATTTGTTTTTTCTTTCCTGGCCCTTATATGTTGTTTTTCCTCAGAGTTCTATGACCCATGCTCTATTCTATGACCACTCTACATGTTCTACATGAGAAATTTACTGTGATGGTTCTAAGTACATCTATATATTTATGACTCTAAAAGCTTATACTAAATTCTAAGAAACCATATCAATAGGAGTTATATAAACATATAGAAAGAAATTTATTGTGAGAGATTGACTCACACAATTACAAAGGCAGAGAAGTCCCACAACCTGCAATCTGAAAGCTGGAAACCCGAGGAAGTGGTTCCAGTTCAAACCCAAAGTCCTGAGAGCCAGGGAAGCCAATGGTGTAAGTCCTACTCTGAGTCTAAAAGCCTAAGAACGAAAAGCACTCATGCACAAAAGCAATGAGATGATGGATAACCAAAATAAAGCACCCATAAATTCACTCTTCTACCCCCGTTTTGTTCTACTCAGGCCCTCAATGGATTGAATGTTTCCCACCCACATTGGTGAGGGGTGGAGACTGTCACTCAGTCTACCAATTCAAATGCTAATCTCTCCCAGAAACACCCTCAGAGATACAATCAGAAATATGTCTTACCAACTATCATCCCTCAGCCCAGTGGACTTGACACAGAAAACCATTATAAAACTATAATACTGTCTCAGATATCATTTCACAACCTTTAGATTCCTAAGGCTATATATTCCACTGCAGATTTGACAAATAGAACATCAAATAACATATGCAAATGTAGTATTTTCCAAACATACCTTACCTCCCGTGTTCTTTTAAAATTAATTCTTTTGATGTAGAATGTACAGATAATAAAGCTTATAAATCTTAATTTTTACTTATGTATAGGATATAAAGATCTCAAAAATTAAGGTATAACACATCTATAGCTCTGTAAATCTGGGTTGAGGATGCTAATTTATGAAGGATACTAAAGGATTCTCTCTGCTCCTTCCCATTCAGTACTCCACAACATAACCATTATTTTGACTTCTGTCTCTATATATATTGTTTTTGTTTAATATGTTTAAACATGACATAAAAAGAATCCTATAATATGTGTTCTTTTTGGCTTGGCTTCTTTTGTTCATCACTGAACCTGTGGGAAGCACGTATTTTGTGTAGCAATGGTTCATTCTTTTTTATTACTGGGTAATACATCATTGTATAAATATAACAGACTTTATATATATTTTCACATTGGTGGACATTTGGGTAATATAGGAGTTATCAATTGCTATGTAACAAATTACCCCAAAGCATAGCTGCTTGAAGCAGTATTTATCATCTCAGCGCCTGTGGGTCAGGAATCCAATCCCTCAAGAGTTTACCATCAAGCTATCAGCCAGGTCTTCAGTCACTTCAAAGTTCCTCTGGGGCTGAAGGAACATTCAAGTTCACTCACATGGTTGTTGGCTAGAGACTCCAGTTCATCACCACATGGGACTCTCCATAAGGTTGCCTACATTATATCTGCTTGCTTCCCCCAGAAATGATGCCCCCAATAGGGAGAGAAAGCATTAGAATCTTCTGATATATTTTTTGTAATTTTTCTCTACTGATTTATTTAAGCATAATTGTAGATTTCTTTCACTGTCATAAATTAACATAATCTTACCCATGATTCTATATTAGGTATTATACAAATATCATTTCCTTTTTTTTAATGTTTAATTTTGAGAGGGGGGGGGTACGGAAGAAGAGACACGGAATCCAAGACAGGCTCCAGGCTCTGAGCTGTCAGCACAGAGCCCAATGCAGGGCTTGAACCCATGAACTGGGAGATCATGACCTGAGCCAAAGTCCAATGCTCTACTGACTGAGCCACCCAGGTGCCCCTCATTTTACTCTATCAAAAAAAAAATTTTGGGGGCGCCTGGGTGGCGCAGTCGGTTAAGCGGCCGACTTCAGCCAGGTCACGATCTCGCGGCCCGTGAGTTCGAGCCCCGTGTCAGGCTCTGGGCTGATGGCTCAGAGCCTGGAGCCTGTTTCCGATTCTGTGTCTCCCTCTCTCTCTGCCCCTCCCCCGTTCATGCTCTGTCTCTCTCTGTCCCAAAAATAAATAAATGTTGAAAAAAAAAATTAAAAAAAAAAAATTTTTGTTAAACAACTGTCCTGTACCCTGCTTGATTCTTCTAAAGTCTCTCCTCTTTCTGTCTTTCATGTTCAGTTAATTCATTTATTTGAAGTTATGAAGGTTCATCCTATAACTTTCCTTGATATAATTTATCATTTATTGTTCTTTTTTGTATATAATAGATGCTCCTATATTAATAACTCCAAGACTTTGATATTTTCAACTACTTATGATAATTACTGTGAAATATATATGCCCCACATATATGCACCTTATAATCAAGTAAATATGTGATTAAGTGTGAATAAAAGCTTAATAGTTCAGTTTGATTTTCTCTCTGCCAATGACCTGTATCCCATGACCAAGTTAATCTAGTGTTTTAGTGTAATTTCAGTATAGTCGCAGGCACTATATGTTACATAAAACTTTACAACTTTAGTGACTTTAATTATAAAGATGCACAGCTATTAATCTACTCAAAATGGTAAAATGAATAATTAGTTGTAAGTATTAACACAGCCAAGCTCATTATTTATTTACATAGCATGCAGGAAGTTTAAACTTTCTGAAAGCTTTCTTTTTTTTTAAATTTTAATTAGGTAACATAGAGTGCCATATTGGTTTCAGGAGTAGAATTCAGTGATTACTTTCTGAAAACATTCTATTCCTGCTTTATATTACTAAGGCCAGACATGTCCATCTTAAGATATAATTTCCTGAAGATAAATTTTAAAACGAGAAAATGCTCTGTGTTGTTTCAGTAATATAATTGTGGTAATAGGAAAAAAAAAAAGTGACAATGACATTACCTGGCATAAAATGAATTATTTGTATTCAGTGGGTATGAAGCAAACTAACAAAAGTTTATATAGTAGGATTTTTTCTTTTATCTAGACAGAGTTTTATGGGTATATTGTATATTATATTATCGACTTACTCTGAAAGGAAAAATACATAAGCAGAAATAATATGTCAAATATGAATCCTAGGGTCAAGTACATTAAGTAACATCTCAATGATTATGACTGCATCAATATAGAGTTTGTGCTTTATTTCTGTTGAGATAAAGAAAAAGTCATTGTGCCTTGTACATAGATAATGTTTTAGAAATCCTTTTGCATTGTACTTTTTAAGGAAGTTGATATTGTGACTATAGTTGTAAATAACGTGTTATCCAAATAACCACAGTATTTTTAAATATCGTTAATTATGGCATAATTTCAATGCAAAGATTTCTTTCTTACTCTCTAAGGAGCTCTCCTGCTAGTGTTCTATTCAAACTTGGTCCAAGTATGCCAATTTAAATTTCAGGAGGTTTTAAAAATTCAATAGGATTGAATAGCATGTGGCCTGAACACTTGCTTGATGCCTGAGATGTTGTTTACCTGACTTTGAGATTAATACTTCTGATTTTTAGAACCAGAAATGACAACAATGTCAGCTAAGCCTGAGTGCTAAAAAAACATCACCAAACACCATTAGTAAAAGCCAATAGTACTAACTTTAAAATACTGTTTCTTTAATTCATAAACTTTGTATATTGTATTGCTTTCCTAATTTTCAGTTCACATATTCACAGAACTTTGTGTCCTCTCACAATCAATTGCTTTTACTGGAAGTTTTCTTCTTACAGAATTTTTGCTATGCTAGAGAAAATGTACTTCGAACTAATCAAATGCCTTTACCTTTTCTTTATTTCCGTATTTGGAAAGCCAGAAATCTCAAGGAGAGAAATTTTAGTGTATCACTGTGTAATGACAAAGGCAAATTATTTTTGCCCATTAGACAAAATTTGTATGAACAAAGGGCTGGGTTACTATTTCCATAAAATTTTAATATGAAATCAGCTGTAGAAGGGACAGTCAACAACATATAGTGTGATCTTTACTATGCATATCATGAAATTGAGGACCAGAGATTTTTGAATGATTCACTTGAAGTCACAAGGTTTACTGGTGATGAAACTAATACTGGAATCCAGGACCTAACTTGCCCTTTCAAAATTCATCCAATACTTTCCATTGGAAAAGTTGCTGTTTTGGGGTCCTCATTACTTTTTTTTTTTTCCCAACTGAAATGTGTTACTGAATGTACATAAAAATAAATCCTAGAACTGCAATTAAGACAAACTACAGTTTTCACAATGTCCTGTTTGGATTTGCATTTATTTCAATCAAACCTCCTCGAAAGTGATATATATTTTTGCAGGTTTACTGCACTAAAGAATCTTTCCAACTCAGAGATAGGAGAACATTCATTCACTCATGGTGAAAGTAGGGATTATTGAAACAACTAGTATATATAGCCTGTTAATCAAAGGAAATTTATTATTATTATTAAATAGACTCTATGCTGGGTGTGGAGCCCAATGCAGGGCTCGAACTAGCGACCCTGAGGTCAAGACCTGAGCTGAGATCATGAGTGGATGCTCAAACAACTGAGCCACCCAGATGTGCCATAATCAAACTAAATTTAAAATGTATTCAGTAGGGGTGCCTGGGTGGCTCGGTCGGTTAAGCATCCGACTTCGGCTCAGGTCATGATCTCACGGTCTGTGAGTTCAAGCCCCGCATCAGGCTCTGTGCTGACCGCTCAGAGCCTGGAGCCTGTTTCAGATTCTGTGTCTCCCCCTCTCTCTGCCCCTCCCCTGTTCATGCTCTGTCTCTCTCTGTCTCAAAAATAAATAAACGTTAAAATTAAAAAAAAAAAATGTATTCAGTAATTCTAATTCTAGATGTTTGTCATGCCTGCATAAGTATATAATAATAAAAAAAAACAAACAAACCTGGAAGCAGTTGACATACAGGATATTTATAATGTATAAATAAAATATTTATAAAATAGAAAAAACAAATTATAAAATGGTAAATTTGAAAAATATAATACTATATAATTACTAAAAGCATAGAAGCTAATCTAAGTGCCAATTTCAAAAAAAGACTGCATTTAATTAAGAAAATGCAAAAAGTGTAGAATATGTATATTATAATCTTATTTAAAATCATGATATGTAGGTCTATAAAATCATATACATCCCTCCACAGGAAGACTTTGTTTGGTAATGTTAGAAATAATATCCTGCCTGTAGTTATCCCTGAATTAGAAAGAGGTTTGGGGACAGAGGAAATGAGGGTATTTTTTTTAATGTTTATTTATTTTTTGAGACAGAGAGAGACAGAGCATGAACAGGAGAGGGTCAGAGAGAGAGGGAGACACAGAATCCGAAGCAGGCTCCAGGCTCTGAACTGTCAGCACAGAGCCTGATGCGGGGCTCGGACTCACAGACGGTGAGATCATGACCTGAGCTGAAGTCGGACACTTAACCCACTGAGCCACCCAGGCGCACCGAGCGTATTTTTTTTTTTAGAAGTGGTAGGTTCACAGCAAAATGGAGCAGAAAGTACCAAGAATACCCATACACCCCCGAAATTTAAATTTTAGCCTTGACTTTTCTAAAATGTATTGACTTATTTTTTTTACTATGTGCATGAAACTTCTTTCTTAAAATGTTGTTGAAAGATAAAATGTTTGGAAATTATGATTAAAGGTTATTAATTAGAATACAATGATTGGGGTGCCTGGGTAGCTCAGTCCCTTGAGTGTCTGACTTCAACCCAGGTCATGATCCCACGCTTCGTGGGTTCGGGCCCCACGTTGGGCTCTGTGCTGACAGCTCAGGGCCTGGAGCCTGCCTCAGATTCTGTGTCTCCCTCTCTCTCTGATCATGCTGTCTCTCTCTCTCTCTCTCTCTCTCTCAAAAATAAATATTAATTTTTTTTAAAAATAAAATGAAAGGGGATACAATTAAAGGTTATCAGTGTCAATGAAGATTGAATCAATGTGTATAGACTGTGTTACTTTATTTTTATATGACATTTGAGTTATTTTTGTTAATTCACTATATTGTTCTTATTTCTATTTGTTTTTTTCCATTTTTGCCTCTTATTACTTAGGTTTCACACATACAAACACAAATCTCTTGATTTAAAAAGATAATAATGAGAAGCAAATATTACATACCTTCCCAGGAAGGTGGTGGTGATAAGGTTAAGGGGTCCCAGAGGTTAAATAACCCAATAAATAAATATTATACTCAAGATGTAGGCTTGATAGTTTTTTTTCATCAGAGAATTCTAGTTACTTTCAAACATAAATTATTGCATTCATTTTTAAGATTCATTTTGAATACCATCCTCCTAGTGAAGTGTAAACCATTAGCTGTGAACAAGCTATTTTCTCTACTCTTCTAAATTCTTGAGGCATTCATAATCTCTATCAACATGGGGTACTTATTTATGGTTTCTCATTTTTTTCTCCTTGCTATTTCTTAACTATATAGCCTCAACTATATTTGAGGTTTTCTTCTTGAGCACAAAAGTCTATTTTAGCACTTACTTTCCTTAACACGGATTGCTTAAATCGTTATTGTGTCTTCCCCAACCCCATCTTGTTATCTAAGAATGCCACGTTTATTTCCTCCTGGCCATCTTCCTGCTTCCCTATAATGTGCTACCACGTGTTGTCTGAATGGAAACTGCACTGGCATACCCTTCCTCTCTATGAGAATATATTGAAAGGTGGAATCTGTCCCGGTCTTTCATTTCACCAGCAAGGACAGCTTTCAGCATGCACCTCAATCCATGCCAAGCAGAGACCTCATCTAGTATTTCTGAATTGGATTTGCTAAACACAGATAAGTGATAACCATGACCTCAGTGAAGGAGAATGGCATTCTAGGGGAATAAGGAATGTTGATAAAGAAGGAGTCATTAAAAGTAGACAGACGTGCCAATGATGACTACCTATTCAGCCTGTGTTCCTGAAAACCTGACTTCTATTATGTAATTGGTTTGTTCTTCAGTTCTTTGAATTTTCCCAGCATCCTTTGAACTCCTTTTATATTTGTTTAGCCAGTAAGTTATATTTTTGTCATATTTGCCTAATTTTCCCAGTAATTATCATGCCTTATTCAGAATATATATTGCCTGACAAATAATCATGAGTTTTCTTCACTTCTATACTCTACTTTTAATAAATGTGTCTTCTTTCAATAGGACATCATTTATCAAATACCATTTACAAAAAAGCACCCAAATTATTGGTGCACAAATACAACAGTAAAAAGCTATTATCAAAGACAGGTGTTTGACTTTTTGAGGAATTTGATTTGAAGCTATACATAATTTGTAATAAATTAATTGTAATACATGCTTAAGTAAAGTGGTTTCCTCCGAGGAAATTTAAAATCGATATTTAGTCTACTCTTAATCTATTAATAAAACCCTACACTTGAAAAGTCATATCAAATTTTAGTTATACTCTTTCTAAATGGAACTATTTTCAACAGAGTTAGAATTACTAAATACCAAATTTGTTATAAAATCAAATTTATTTTCACTTTTGTCTTTTTCAAGATTTTATAATATGTTGATAGACATGGATAAAATATAATTTTTACATAACAGATATATTTTATTTCATTTTCCTTTTGGTCTAGCAAAGTATTTGAATAAATACCATAGTGATTTCAAAATGTTCCTTTTAAGTAAACATAACTGAGTTTAGCTTGTTTTCTTTAATATAAAAAAACACTGAGGGGCTCCTGGGTGGCTCAGTTGGTTGAGCGTCTGACTTTGGCTCAGGTTATGACCTCATGGTTCACGGGTTCGAGCCCTGCATGGGGTTCTGTGCTGACAGCTCAGAGCCTGGAGCCCATTTCAGATTTGGTGTCTCCCTCTTTCTCTGCCCCTTGCCTGCTCATGTTCTGTCTGTCTCCGAAATAAATAAACATTAAAAAAAAATTAAATTAAAAAACACTGAGGCATTAGTCTGATTTTTCTCTAACCTCTCTGAAACATGACATCAAATATAGAGGGCAAAGCTTAAGGATTTTGTGTTGATTTAAAAAATTTTTTTATTTTTTTATAAAAAATTGTTTATTTATTTTTGAGAGACAGAGTGCAAGTCAGGGAGGGGCAGAGAGAGAGGGAGACACAGAGTCTGAAGCAGGCTCCGGGTTCTGAGCTGTCCCCTGACATGGGACTCGAACCTATGAACTGTGAGATCATGACCTGAGCACAAGTCGAACACTTAACTGAATGAGCCACCCAGGCGCCTCTAGATTTTGTGTTATTGATTTTGTTTGGTTTTGTTTTCATAACGTATGCAGAAGGAAGCATGACAAGACCTTTAACAATTTTTATTACAAATTTTCACATTTTGACTGTGGAAGAAATCCCAAAGGAGCTATAATATATATATATATATATATATATATATATATATATATATATATTTTTTTTTTTTACTTTGTGAAGGCATACAATTTATATCATTTGATATCTTTTGCTCACATTGATTTTATTTGTACTTTTAAAGACCTTGAGATGTAAATTTTATCAATTTCTTTGTTAAGATATAAGCAGTCAGGATGAAAATTAAGTTCAGTAAAAAGTATTATTTAGTGTAGCACCTAAATTCTAGCTCCCTTTTTTGGTTCCAAGTTTCTAAACCAAAGTGACTTCCATCATCTGTGGCCTAGACTAGGATACTCTTGAATGTCCTTAGGAGAGCAGACAAACAGGTTAGAAAGTATCAATTTTAAAACCATACATAAGTGATAACCAAATATTATAACAACAACAACAACAAAAAAAAAACTCAAGCATTTTTTAAACAACAAAAGAGAATCATCCTCTTCTCTTTCCTTGGAATCCTGACCAAAACTATTCATAGTGCTTTGTCAATATTAAGGAATAACAATGAAAAGAACCGTTGGTTTTTTGAACTGATTGACTAGAACATTCTTTCAGTTTTCCATGTAATTTTTATAGTTTATCATATTTGTTACAGGAAGGCATGTATTTAAATTAAATGTGCTCAGTAGGCATTACAGATTTCTTTACTTCCTAGCTCACGAGAGATTAAGATTATATACTTGAATCCATTTTATCATCATAGACTTGAAAATTTCAAAATTAATCTCTGTAAAATATAGAATTGTTTTCACTTGTGTTTGGTAAGGTTTGAAATTGAGTGGTTAATATGGATACATATATAAAGTTGAAATTTAGAAATCTCTGAATAAAACCAATTGAAGTCACAGGTAAGTAACTTGGGTAGTTTAATGATGTGGCCTAATGTTCCAAATGTATGATTTTGCACATCTTCTGAATACTCAACTCTTTTGAGTGACATCTTCCTAGTTCCAGCATGACAAGGGGAACAAAATGAGGCTATTTTGGTTGTAGCACAATTTGTCTTTTTCCAGGAAAGAGAAGGGAGTGAGTTTTCCTGCTAGCACCTTGAGCACAGTGTGTGAATGTTTTATTATATTAATACATTTAACATTCTGCATAAATTCAAAGAAGAGAAATAATGACCAACTAAAGTCAAAATTAGTTTTGTTTTTTTTTATTACAGCTAATCGTATTGTATGACATCCAAATATTTAATGAAGACTGGCAACGTTATTTCAAACAGGCATTTTTGGCAGTTAAGTATTAAATAAAAATATAACATGGAACTTTCTAAAGGGTCTGCCTACTTGACTAAACAAGCCCATCTCATCATATTTATACTCATCTCAAATTCAAAACACATACAACTTATAGCTTTGCTATAGCATTGTTTTGTAATAGTTGTATCTTCCTCAACATTGCGGAATCGAAATCGTAGATATGATAGAAATTTTGAAGCAATTTAATACAATCTTGCTGTAAATTTAAACACACACACACACACACACACACACACACAACACACATGTTCCTCTGATATATTCTGAAAAGTTGATAAGAATCCCTTGATCAATTCTAGTCATGAAGAGCCTCCTATTTTTAGACAATAAGTTGTGTTGTTAAGAATATCTAATTGTTTGAAATTATGTATTATATTGATTACATATTTGCCTCCCTGTAAATTGTTTATCATTGATCCTATTCTATGTATGTAAGGGAGGAAAAATAACCCACTTTTACATAAGATAGCCTTAAATATCTGAAGAAAAGTATTTTGACTTATTAGCTCTTTTATTTGGGTTATCTTGATATCTTGATATCTTGATATCTGCATATCAAGACTACCAGATGGCTGATATGGACCTTATAGTTTGAGAATCATGATCTTAAACTGTTCCTATGTATGTCAGTCTTCACATGTATGTATAAACCTTCTAAATCCCAAGTTATACAAACACATAACTAGTCCTTCTTTTTTTTTTTCTAGGTAAAATTTACACATGATTAAATGCATAGGTCTTAAGTGTGCAGTAAAATCAATTTTGATAAATCTGTATACCCACACAACCGAAGCTTCCATTCAATGTATAGAATGATTCCATCACCAAGCAAAGATCTCTCATCCCCCATACAACTACTGCACTGATTTGTCACTGAGGTTTAGTTTTGATTTCTAAAACTTTATATAAATGAAATCATTCAATATATACTAATTGATGCTAGATTTTTTTTTCACCTAATATAATGTTGAGATTCATCCATGTTGCTGCGTATATGAGTAGTTTGATCCTTTCTACTGCTCATTGGCATTTCAGTGTGTAAAAATCACACAATTTATTTATGCACTCACCTTTTGTCAGCTCTTGGCTGTTAATAAAATTGCTATAAATATTCTTGTACAGCACACCTTGTGAACACATGTTTTCATTTATCTCAGGTAAATAAGTAGGAATAGAATCACTGTATCAGTGTAGATGTATGTTTAACTTTTCTGGTACATTATTATGAAAATATTTAAACATACAGCAAATTTGAAAGAGCTTTGCAGTGAACACCCATACCCAACACCTAGGTTCTAACATTAATAGTTGAATTTACTGGTTTTATCACCTATCGATTTAGTTATCTTTACATCCATGCCTCAGTCCATTTAATTTTTTTTAATTTCTTAATGTTTATTTATCTTTGATACAGTGCAAGTGGGGGATAGGCAGAGAGAGAGGGAGACACAGAATCCCTAAGTGGAATCCAGGCTCTGTGCTGTCAGCACAGAGCTTGACGTGGGGCTTAAACCTACAAACCATGAGATCATGACTTAAGCTGAAGTCAGATGCTTAACGGACTGAGCCACCCAGGTGCCCCCATTTAAATTATTGATAAATTTAAAATTATAGACAAAAAAAAAAAACAGTTCTCTTCAAAACTTCAGCACACACATCACTAACTAGAGTTAAGTATTTAGTTTTTCCTTTGATATGAAATTTGCTTAAATGTATAGGTACCTTTGCTGAGTTCCTTTTTAATTGATTTACTTTTCATTTAATTTAATGTTAATATTTTATTGTCATGGCAATGATTAATGTTACTGTTATCATACTCCTTAGCTTTGTTTTGATCCTGGAGATAAATTTCTCTCTTTTTTTTTTTTTTCCTTAAAATTTATTTTAGGACCCGGGGTGCCTGGGTGGCTCAGTCGGTTGAGTGTCTGACTTCTGCTCAGGTCATGATCTCATAGCTCGTGAGTTCGAACCTCACGTCAGGCTCTGTGCTGACAGCTCGGAGCCTGGACCCTGTTTCGGATTCTACGTCTCCCTCTCTCTGCCCCTAACCCACTCACATTCTGTCTCTGTCAAAAATAAACATTAAAAACTTTTTTTTAAATTATTTTATGACCTGCCTATTTTATTGTATTTATTTTATTTTATTTTAATTTCAATATAGTTAATATAAAGTGTTGTATTAGTTTCAGATGTACGATATAGTGATTCAGTATTTCTGTATTTGTATTAGTGTTTTTGTATTTTTTTGGGTAAATACCCAGTAGTGCAATTACTGCATTGTAGGGTAGTTTCATTTTTAACTTTTTGAAGAATCTCTATACTGTTTTCCACGGTGGCTGTACCAGTCTGCATTCCCACCAAAGGTGAAAGAGGGTTCCACATCCCATCCTCACAAACACTTGTTTCTTCTGTTTCTGATTTAGCCATTCTGACAAGTGTGAGGTGGTATCTCATTGTGGTTTTGATTTGCATTTCCCTAATGATGAGTGATGTTGAGCATTTCTTAAGTGTCTGTTGGCCATTTATATGTCATCCTCGGAGAAATGTCTGCTCTAGTCTTCTACCCACTTTTAATTGGATTATTTGTTTATTGGATTATTTGTTGTATAACTTCTTTATATATTTTGGATACTAACCCTTTATTGGGTATGTCACTTGCAAATATAGTCTCTCATTCAGTAGGTTGCCTTTTAGTTTTGTTGATTATTTCCATTGCTGTTTAAAAGCTTTGTATTTTGATGTAGTCCCAATACTTTATTTTTGCTTTTATTTCCTTTGCCTCAGGAGACCTATCTAGAAACATGTTGCTATGGTCAATGTCAGGGACATTACTGCCTGTGCTCTCTTCTAGGATTTTTATGGTTTCAGGTCTCACATTTAGGTCTTAAGTCTGTTTGGGGTTTATTTTCGTGGATGGTGAAATAAAGCGATACAGTTTCATTCTTTTGCATATAGTCGACCAGTTTCTCCAACACCATTTGTTGAAGCGGCTATTTTTTTCCCATTGAATGAATATTCTTCCTGCTTTATCAAAGATTAACCATATAATTGTGGGCTGATTTCTGGGTTTTCTATTCTGTCCTATGTGTTCATTTTTGTGTCAGTACCATACTGACTTGATTGCTACAGCTTTGTAATATAACCTGAAGTCTTGAATTGTGATATATCCAACTTTTCTTCTTCAAAACTGCATGGGCTATTCAGAGTTTTTTGTACTTTCATCTAAACTTTAGGCTGGTTTTTCTCTAGCTCTGTGAAAAATGCTGGTGGTATTTTGATAGGAATTGCATTAAATGTATAGATTGCTTTGGGTAATATAGACCTTTTAACAGTATTTGTTCTTCTAATCCATGAGCACGGAATGTCCTTCCATTTCTTTGTGGTGTCTTCAATTTCTTTCATCAACAGTTTATAGTTTTTCAGAGGGCAGATCTTTCACATCTTTGGTTAGCTTTATTCCTAAATATCTTATTTTGGATGCACCTGTAAATGGAAGTATTTCTTAATTTGTCTTCTGTTGCTTCATTATTAGCGTATAGTAAAGCAAGAGATTTCTGCACACTGATTCTGTATACTATGACTTTTCTGAATTCATTTATCAGTTGTAATTGCTTTCGGTAAAATCTTTCAAGTTTTTTATATATAGTATGTCATCTACAAACAATGAAAATTTGACTTCTTCCTTGCCAATTTGGATGTCTTTATTTCTTTTTGTTGTCTGATTGCTGAGGCTAAGACTTCCTGTCCTATGTTGAACAACAGTGATGAGAATGGACAGATCTTAGAGGAAAAGTTCTCAGTTTTTCCCCATTGAGGATGATGTTAGCTGTGGGGTTTTTTATATATGGTCTTTATTAGGTTGAAGTTTCTCCCCTCCAGACTTACTTTGTTGAGTGTTTTTTATCATGAATGGATATTAACTTTGTGAATGCTTTTTCTGCATCTATTGAAATGGTTATATAGTTTTTATCCTTCCTTTTAATTTTTTTTAACGTTTATTTTTGAGACAGAGAGAGACAGAGCATGAACAGGGGAGGGTCAGAGAGAGAGGGAGACACAGAATCTGAAACAGGCTCTAGGCTCTGAGCAGTCAGCACAGAGCCCGATGCGGGGCTCGAACTCACGGACCATGAGATCATGACCTGAGCCGAAGTCGGACGCTCAACTGACTGAGCCACCCAGGCGCCCCAATCCTTCCTTTTATTGATGTACCTTATCACATTGATTTGGAAATAGTGAGTCACCTTTGCATCAAAGGAATAAATCACATTTAATCACTGTAAATGGTTTTTTTAATGTTGAATTTCATTCGCTATTATCTTGTTGAGAATTTTTGCATCTATGTTCACCAGAGGTATTGTGTGTGGTGTCTTTATCTGGTTTTGGTATCCGGGTGATCCTGCCCTCATGGGATGAATTTGGAAGTTTTTCTTCCATTTCTATTTTTTGGAATAGTTTGAATAGAATAGATATGAACTCTTCTTTAAATGTTTGGTAGAATTCACCTGCGAAACTATCTGGTCCTGGACTTTGGGTTTTTTATTTTTTTAAGATTTTATTTTTAAGTAATCTCTACAGCCATTGTGGGGATCAAATTTACAATCCAGACATCAAATATCCCATGATCTACCAACTAAGCCAGCCAGGTATCCCTGTTGGGAGTTTTTGGAGCATGACCCCAGGAGGGCCAGAGAAGGGCAGTGGTGTTAACACAATCTACGCTGAATGCCAGGCCCAAGGGCTACAGGCTTGGATGCACTGGCTTGGAGTGCAGGAGTAAGACAGAACTCTGCAGCGAACACTGATAGCAAGTTAAGTAGCAAGTGTCTGTGAATTTCTGCCTTCCATAGGCAGCTCTGTGTTTATGCTGGAGGGCAGAGAAAAAAATGGCTCTAGCCATTCCCTTTGTTCCCTGAAAAGTCCCAGAACAGGCTCCAAAAGCAGTGTAATCTGAGCTCCCTCCCATTTGCCCCAGGCTTGGTGCAAACTCTTTCTTCCGTGTTGCCTCCTCTGGGCTGTAGTCTCTTCAAGGACAAGTGGCAGAGCTATCGCTGTCAGCTGACTTTTGCAGCTCCAAGCTCCAAGTCAGCCGGTTATACAAACTCATGGAATTAATTCAGCAGCCCCCCTGGTTTTCAAGGCCAGACATTACAGGGATTTGTTTCCCCCATTGTGGCTCCCGGGTGCTTTCCACTCTCCCCACCTACAGCTCCTCCCTGCTGCAGGCAGCTGCCTACCGCCATTTCTGCCTTTCCTAACCTCTAATGTGGCTTCCTCTCTACTTGTCCTTGTAGAGTTTGATCTGACAGCCTTCTGATAGCTGTCTGTTTATTTACTGGGGTATGAGTGATACCTAGTTGTAAAGGTGTGATGGGGTGAGTTTAGGGTCCTCCTACTGTGCCATCTTCCCAAGCTCCCAACCATCTGCTGAGTTGTAACATGTGCATTGACCTATGTAATTCACACCCTTCTCAAGATATACACTAGTGTGGCTCCAGAAAGTTTTCTAACACTTATTTCCAATCAAGCCTTTACTGCATCCTAACTAACGCAACCAGTCTCTGTTTTTTGTTTTTTGTTTTTTTTTTTTTATCTAGCATCAATTCATTTTTCTATTTTGAGAATTCATATAAATGGAAACTTACAGTTATGTAACTATTTTTGACTGACTTTACTCATTTTCATTTCATTTATTTCAGCATTTATCTAAGCTTGTGTTTGTCTGTGGCTTGTTCCGTTTTACGAATGAGTAATAGTTTGTTATATGAATAAACTATAGAGTTTTTTTTTGTTTTGTTTTGTTTTTGCCTTTTTTTCTGCCAAGTGAAACCTAGGCTGATTCCAGTTGTTGGTTATTATGAGTAAGGTTTCTAAGATTTTTCCACGTACTAGGTCTTGCATGGGCATGTTTTCATTTCTCTTGAGAATATATGTAGAAGTGGAATTCTTAAGGCAAAGGCAAGTGAATGTTTAATGTTGTTAAAAAGTGCTAGAACTTATTTTAAAGTGGTTATAACATTTGACTTTCTCAAAAACAGATCAGTTGCTCTACATCCTTACGACTTTGGTGTTCTCAATTTGTTTTATTCGTTTCTGATGTGAAGTATGAGTTTTCATTTACTTTCCAAATGAATATCCAGGTTTCCCTGCATCATTTGTTTGGAGATATTCTTTTCACCCTTGGATTGCTTTCTCTTTTTTTTTAATTGAAAATCAATTGAACATATAAGTACATGGCTTTATCCTAGTTAATTGGTAAGCATGTTAACGTTTACATTGACAATGGCAATATAACTTACTACAATTGCCACAGTAATGATTACAACAGAAAACAGGAAAGACTATTACATGTGTCTTATATGATCATCTTGTGATCTGCTTTATTTTCATAACAATGATAGGAAGTAAGTACTATTTTCCTCATTTTACTACTACCAATAATGAGTTTTGGAAATTTACTTGCTCAAACTCAAACATCCCATGTTTCACCACCATATTAAATTACCTCAAAATTTAGGAAACGCAACAGAAATTGCTCAGTTGATAGTACTCTGTAACACATAAAATATTGGGTGTATTATTTAACTAACTATGAATTCACACTCAATTATTGTCAAAAAAAAAAAAAGAAGGCTCAAGAAAAATTAGCACTTGGAGCAAATCAAAATATAACTGCACTTGTCTTATCTCATGAATATGAGAGATTATCGTATCAACATTTTATGTGTATAATGTGCATTTATTGGATTATTTAATGTATTGCCTCACTCCTATGTGTTGCTTAAACAACCACAAAACAACAAAAAGTAGCATGCAGTCTTGGAGTCTAAACATAATCCTTCAGACACTGTGGATGTTGACTTAATTGTGATATGGAAGAAAATGATGAAGGCAAAAACTAATGCAATTCTTCTGTCACTTTTATGATTAGTGCAACTTCTGTTACATCTGTGCCTACTTGTATTTTACTATTACTGCCGCTACTCCTACTAATTTAGTACAAGTTGATGAGAGCTTATGAAGTGTCAGTCACTTAACTAGCAAGTAGGTTCAGTCACTATTTTTAAAGATACAAATACCGTGGATTAGGAAATTATGGTAACGTACTTAGATTGACACAGTAAGTGGTGAAGCTGGAATTTACATCCAAACAATCCACCTGGGGCGGGGGGGGGGGGGGGGGACAGTGAGGGGAGGGTAGTGCAAGAATACATAAGCACTGGGAACACACTTAAATTACAAGGCCCACTGCTAATTACATCCAAAATACCATTTTCAAATTAAATATTAATTCCTTAAATATTTATTTGTCCCACTCTAGGTTTTCCAGCAATTTTTGTTTTTTCTTTCATGAGTATATTTTAGTTACATTAGTTATAGCTGTCTGATCTATTTTGTAATCCAGAAAGGCAAGCCTAATACGCATTAATTTCCTTTTTTTTTTTTTTTTTTGTCAGTGTTTTACATTTTCTTTGGATTCTAATTACCAATGCCTATAGTCGAACTGCATAATAATTTTACCAAGCTAAAAGGAAGAAGGAAGAGTCAGTGGAAAAGGGAAAGAAACTATTCAAATATCCAAACCATGAAAACAAACCAAAAAAACCTGAGATATTAATTTGGAAAGAAATTGCATTTGATACCAGTTTTTTTTTTTCCCCCAATTCAGGATTATTTTCATGAAATGGGATAGTTTTTTTTTCTCCTAATAATTTTTTTTTAACATTTATTTATTTTTGAGAGAGAGAGAAAACATGAGTGGGAGAGGAACAGAGAGAGACAGGCACAGAATCTGAGGAAGGATCCAAGCTGTCAGCACAGAACCGGATGTAGGGGCTGGGACTCATTCACAGTGAGATCATGACCTGAGCCAAATTTGGACACTTACCTGCCACCCAGGCATCCCCCCCCCCTTTTTTTTCCTTTTAAAGTCTCTACTTTATAGTGTTCATTCTATGTCCTATGTTATTTTAAAAGTTTAAATTGCAACTCTCCATGTCTTATAATTGCTCATAGATAAAGCAGCAGGAAAGTATATAGTATTATCTCCCATCCACTCACGTTATTAAATTTTTAAAAAGTGCTAAGTTATTTCTGAGATTTTCTATACATACGACAATATAGTCATCAGTGTATATTTTCTTTTTTATATCAGTGAGGATTCTTCCTCTTATTGTATATATCTGCACTAGTTAGAACTTCTAGATAATCATTATAATAGGCAACTATGCTTGACTTTTTTATTATCTTGTGAGAAGTGCCTTAATATTTTACCACAAAGGTAAAATATTGAACTATTTGATATACTAGTACTTTTGATAATAAAGATTGTCCCAAATTTCTAATTTTCTGATATTAATTTTAAAAATCAGAACCACATATTTAATATATTAAAAGACATTTTTGGTATCAATTGGGACTATTCTTATTTTTACTTTTGTATTTTTGTAATTAATTTACATTTGAGCAAGGGAGAAGATTCTTTGATTTTGGTAATTTACTTTTATTTAAATATTTTATATCTTTATTAAATATTTTCTTTATTAAGAATGCTCATGGAAAGGTTTTCCTATATGTATCTTGTATCAATTTTTTACTCACTTTATGAAATAAATTCCATAGTGTTACCTTGTTTTTCAATAACCTGAAATAGTTCATATTTTAGAGAATTTTTGTTTCCTTAAGGAGTTGGACAAAATAATTATTAAGATTATCTGACCCTAAGGACTGTGGAAGAAATACTGATAAATCTTCATTTCTTTCCCTTGTGGTTATTAAGTTTTATTCATTCATTTTTAATATATCAGAAAAATACCATCAGGATGTTCAAAATGTTGTTTCATTAAATTAGTCTTTACAAAGACTCTTTTTTAAAATCTAATTTAACATCATTGCATTCGCTTTTTATATTCATATATTTTTTTATTGATTGGGGTTCGGTTCTTCTTCTTTCCCTGGAGTTTACCTATTTTAAACTTAATAATTAGCACTTGTTTTTTAAATGTTTTATTTTTATTTAAACATTGTTACTTTATTAATATCCTATAAGTTAGTATTTTGCTCTTTCTAATGTTTATTTTGAATTTAGTTACCATGCATTTTGCATCGTTAAGTATTTTTTATTTTAATTCTTTTTATAAACTAGCATGCTTCTCCCTTATTTTATATGCTTGTCCTTTTCTTCTTAATGCTGGATTGCCTCTTTATGTTTATATTCCGTATCACAGGTCAGTATTCTCCAGGATTATTTCTGCTCCTATTTAGTTATTTTAAAATTGATGCTTCTCTCATCCTAATCTATTTTAATTTTACCATCTTGATTTTTTTCTCACTCATTTATACTTTTTCTCTTCTATGTAATAAAGTGTTTCATTATAAACTTCTTTTTGGTAGTTAGAACTGCTTTGCTTTTTCTCAGTACTGCAATATATTTTTAAAAACTTGTCTTATGTTAGCTTATTATGTAGATGTATATTCAAATATATATATATTCATGTAATGCATATTGAGGATATCTGTTCTGACCTAGTCTTTCCTGAAGAGAGTGTGAGAATTGCCCTTACACTGTGTTCGGTGTTAGTCAAATACTCTTTCTCAGATCAGCTACTAAAAAGACATGGAAATGTGCTGGCCCCAAAACAGTAACTGACTCAACATTTTCTTTATAGTGTTGGTACATTTCACATCATCCTTCAACAAAAGTGGCAATCATTTTTCTGCTTTTTTTTTTTTTTTGTCTCTTTTGGCAGATTCATATACATTCTTCAGGTGTCTCCTCTTTTTTTCTTTTTTTAATTTTTTTTTTTTAATTTTTGAGACAGAGAGACACAGAGCATGAACGGGGGAGGGTCAAAGAGAGAGGGAGACACAGAATCAGAAGCAGGCTCCAGGCTCTGAGCAGTCAGCACAGAGCCCGACGCGGGGCTCGAACTCACGGACCGTGAGATCATGACCTGAGCAGAAGTCCGTCGCTTAACCGACTGAGCCACCCAGGCGCCCCAGGTGTCTCCTCTTGAATAACTTTTTTCCAACACTGCTGAGGCACCCAGTTGTAATATGCCCCTCCTCAGTCCTTCCGTACTTTTTTAAAAAAACGTATTCCTTACCAGTTTTTAAATAAAGAATTTATTAATGAGTTCCCCAGATTGTGAGTACTTTGAAGAGCAGGCACAATCCAGCTCAAAAGGCAAGGTCTGTAGCAAACAGAACCCGTGATTAAACAGTGGCTCACAGGTACAGATGAGAATTTATTAGTTGCATTGAGTCCTGGAAAGATGTGTGTCAATCACAAAGAAGTATGTGACAAAGCCTTTTCTCAGCATACAGAATAGACACTACCTTGAGGTGCTACTGAGGGTGAGTTAGGATTTAAACGTCTAAACGTGGTCAACCTCCTATATGCCTGAGTGATACAGGCAAGAAGGGCTGTCTGAATGACAGTACCTAAATGATGCTCATTGCATACACACTGAATTCTGAAAACATCGGTCTTTAAAATTACTTATTTTCTTTCCCCATCATTTTATTCTGTGCAATTGCAAGGAGAAACTTTTTATTTTACTTCATGTTCTGAGTATAAAACAGAACAGACAAAGGGCTTTGGGACGTTGGTGAGAAAACGAGATTAGGCACTATCATTTTACCTTCACTCAATTACATTATGAATTGCCAGCGTTGGAAATAATAGAAACTGGTCTGCTATTTATAAATGCATATTTCATGAACATTCCTTGTTAAAGTTAAATTAATTATTCACAATACTTAAAAATAATATTTTGACAGGGATTGCAAATGTACCACCTTGTGAACTGTGGAGAATGTATTTCAGTTTTCATAACTATTCTAATGAGAATTATTATAATGGAGTTAACTCCTGGAAGCATTAGACGTGAAAACTTGCCAAAACTGCATCAATCATGATTTTAACTTTAAGCCTGTAAAGGTCTCTTTAAAATATATAACAATGGAACTTTTTTAGCTCTAGGTTTGAAAATGAACTCTGGCTGCTAAGTCATACAGCTTAAATTAAAAAGAAGATTTAGCCATAATTAGCAAATTCCAGATTTATTTCAAAGCTATTTTGCATGACTTGAAGAAAGAAGCATTGTGTGGTTGTTCCCTACACTCCTTTTTCTTACCCAGATTGATTGTGTGATTATCCTATCTCCACTTGATTGAGTCCTTACAGCCACTGAACAATCAAGAAAGATGAACCAAGCTATTTGCATTATGGCCTCTATTTAGAGGTAGAGGTTCTTAGGAAGCAATGGATAAAATAAATGAAACATTACTATAAAAAGTAGAGAAAAATCAGAAAAGAATAGAATAGTCTATTTTAAAACCCTCTTATCCCCTAGACTTTTAGAATTTACGAACAACTGGAGGCAAGTTCTTAATTTTTATGAATTGCCTGTCTTCAAAATTTTAACACTATGCATTGTGTGTCATTGCAAACATTCTAAACTGGGAGGGGGAGGATGAGATTTAATTCATGCCCCATAATATATATTTTAGAGAGGGAGAAAAACATGTACTCAAATAAATACCAAACAAAATGGCATGTTCTAGAGTAAGGAGGTAAAATCTGGTATGGAAATACAGAGTAGAGATCAAGTAAATATGGCTATGATGATGACTTCACAACAAAAGTGAAATGAGAAATTAATAAATAACAGATTGTGGTCAGCGGTTTATGGCAACATAGAGATAGAATCAACAACATGTAAACTTTCAGAGACTAGTGACCAGGAAATAACTGATAAAATGACGGGTGTCTACCCAGTTTTGATTTTGTTAGATGAGAGTGCCAGGATATATCTAAAAAATAATTAACACCTGATTTACAGAATAAGTGAGTTAAGGAGTAAGAGTAACAATATTCCAAACAGGAAATAGTGGAGGCAGATAGAAATAATGGGACTATAGGCTTCATACTTACAACTTTTCATGGGTACACTAAAGGGTTCTTCTCCAGTATTTATGGGAATTGTTTTCTCATGATGTGTATGTGATATAAATTTCATAATCGTTTTCCTTGTTACATTATATTACCATGGGGAAAAAAAGGTGAAGTATATTCATTTTTTGTGAAATGAATTGCTCTTATTAGACTTCTTTTGGCTTTTAAAATCATTCTAAAGTTTCTTTCTTAAAAATTCTCTTTATTGTGATTTTTCCATTGTTATATATTAAGTGACCAATTATCTTCCTAACAACAAAACAGGGGATTTTTAAAAGTAACTTGCTGACATTCTGTTACTTTATAATTACTGAAGACACATTGTGACAATTTCTCAACTTATTTAACTACTGGCATACTCTCCTTTTAATTTATAACAATAGTCTCATTATAAATTGGACTCTGACATCTAGCCTGCCCCAAGTTCAAATTCCAGCTATTAATAAACTTATTGCTGTAAGCTGAAGGATTTAGAGTTAGGAAACACATGATCAAATAAGAATCATAGCCTATGGTGCCCCTAATGGACAATTAGTCCTTAACCGAATAATCTTGTTTCCTGTTTAAGAGTATGAGTTTTAAATCCTCTTTTGTTCTCATTTCTATACGTGTTCACCACTGTTAAGGGCATCTATAGAAATGACAGCTATCTTGCTTGACTTTTTTTTTTGTGTGCCTTGGTTTCCGGCTCTTTACATAATCCAGAAAATACTAATATCTCATGTGCTACTAGTTTTTGTTTTTTTGTTTTTTTTGTTTTTTTGTTTTTTTGTTTTTTTGTTTTTTTGGTTTTTTGGTTTTTTGGTTTTTTGGGTTTTTGGGTTTTTGGGTTTTTGGGTTTTTGGGTTTTTGGGTTTTTGGGTTTTTGGGTTTTTGGGTTTTTGGGTTTTTTTGATTTTCGTTGTTTCCTTCATTACTATGTTATGCAAGCTCCGGACCATTTTAAGGAAATTTGAGTCCCAGGAACTAGGAATCAGAGTCCCCTTCAATATCTTCTAGGATGTGATGTTGGTCCCTGATTTATGTTGATTGTATCTATTTCAAAAAAAAGATCTTAAAAATATAGTTGATCCCCATTATTTACTGATTCCATACTTACAGGTTTCCTTTCTTACTAAATTAATTAGCATACATGAGTTAGCATAAATTAATTAGTTGTAAGAAATATATATTAAGTGAGATGTCTTTAACAGAAATACACATTAAGGGGAGCCTGGACGGCTCAGTCAGTTAAGCATCTGACTTCAGCTCAGGTCATGATCTTGTGGTATGTGAGTTTAAGACCCACAATGGGCTCTCTGCTGTTAGTGTGAAACCCGCTTTGGATCCTCTGTCTTCCTCTTCAGCTCACATACACGTGCTTTCTCTCACTCTTTCCCAAAAATAAACATTAAACACACACACACACACACACACACACACACACACACACACACGTTAAACACGCTAATGTTTGAGCGGTTGTTAAAAATGTTGTGGTTAAAAATGTTGGCTCTCAGGAGCCAAACCCTATATTTCCCCTAGTAACAATGGCTCTATATTCACCATTCAGTTTTTAAAGCAACTTTGTAAAACATAAATACTGTGAAAAAAAAAAAAGGATAAAATACATATACATACATATTCAGTAAAAACTTGGTTTGTGAGCATAATTCGTTCTGGAAATATGCTTGTCATCCAAAGCACTTGTATATCAAAGTGAATTTCCCCATAAGAAATAATGGAAACGCAGATGATTCATTCCACAACCCAAAAATATTAATATAAAAATGATTACAATACTGTAATATAAAATGATAAAGAAAATACAAAATATAAAGAAAAATAAATTAACCTGTACTTACCTTTGAAAACTTTCATGGCAGGTGAGGGAGACAAGAGAGAGGAGGGTTATTGTGTAGGACAACTCTTACTATCACTAACGGAATCACTGCTATCTATGGGCTCAATGGATTCTTTCTCTTTTCGTGTAATTTTAACTAGGAACCTATCCAATGACACTTTTGCCTCCCTTTGAGGATTTCATTGAAATGTGACATTGCATTGTCATTATACAGATCCATCACTCTCACTACTACAGCCTTATTTGGGTGATGCTTTTCTACAAAATATTGCACTGTTTCCCACATGTTACACATCTTCCTAATCTCATTCTCCTCCTCCTCCTCTGCAGATGAGATGCAAACATAGACCTCTTATAAAATCCTGCAATTTCGGCCATTCACATACCTCGTTCATGCTTCTCGATGATTTCCCTCTTAACTTCCACTGTAATCATCCTCTTCCTGCCTTTCTTTTCAAACTTGTTCTGGATGGGGGCCATTGTATGTGCTCGCATGGATGCTGGCAACACTAAAGTACTGATAAACTCTTGTCATATACTCTACTTAATGTAACTGGCAATAAGGTAGCAGAGGAAAGAGTCTATATCTGCAGGCAGCCTGACCTCAAATGAAGTAAAGCATTCCTACGCTTCCTCTTGTACAAAGGAACTGTCCATAGGTGCTATGAAGTCACAAAAAATACACTCCCAACATTCTGAAAATTCTTTGATTACAAACAATGTGGCCTGAGATTGAGCACCCGAGCATGGGAAACAATCACCCACAATCTCACAGTGAGAGAGAGAGACAGAGAGAGAGAGAGAGAAAAAAACCATGGGCTCAGTTGTGATCATGTGACATTCAGCATCATGTGCTACTTGTATTACAAGACATTGCTTGTCTATCAAGTTAAAACTTATAAATATTTGCTCATCTTGACGAACACTTGCAAAACTACTTACTCACAATCCAAGGTTTTACTCTGTGTGTGTGTGTGTGTGTGTGTGTGTGTGTGTAAAATTTGGATTTTTTTTTACGAGTAAATGATTCTCATGTCTTTACAGTTTTTTATAAGCATTTATCTGTATAATTAAAATGAGAGAACTTGAAGTCATATAATAAAATGCACAATAGGATATCAAATAAAGTTTTACTCAATGTTCATAAAACAGGACAGCTAGAAATAGGTGTCATGTTAGGAAATGCTACTCGTGTGTCTTTTTTAACTTAGAGAAAATACATTCATTTGTAAGTTGAGAAGATTTACCTGATTTAATTGGTTATTTTATGACTTAATTAGGAAATTCATAGAGAAATGATATAAAAATGATAAAGTAAATAGACATAAAACTAATAGGGAGTACAGAGGGATATACACTAAAATATAATAGACCATTTCTTAAAATTAACTTGTTTTAATAAAAATGTGCATTTGTTTCAATTCATTGAATCAAAGATTTTGAACCCTGTGAGAATATCCATATTGTACCTCTTTTTTTTTTTTTTTAATGGCCCATATTTTCATGATAAATTGCATTCAGAAACAAAATAAGGGACACCTAGCTGGCTCAATCAGAAGAACACGCTACTCTTTTTTTTTTTTAATTTTTTTTTAACGTTTTATTTATTTTTGAGACAGAGAGACAGAGCATGAACGAGGGAGGGGCAGAGAGAGAGGGAGACACAGAATCTGAAGCAGGCTCCAGGCTCTGAGCCATCAGCCCAGAGGCCGACGCGGGGCTCGAACTCACGGGCCGCGAGATCATGACCTGAGCCGAGGTCGGACGTTTAACCAACTGAGCCACCCAGGCGCCCCAAAAGAGCACGCTACTCTTGATCTCAGAGTTGTATGAGGCCCCCACTGGGTGTAGATATTATTTAAATAAAACGTAAAAAAAAAATGCCTCTTGGATAATTACACATTTGAAGCAGCCAGTTAGTATCCATCTAGCTGCAGTTTTTATTACCAATGTTCTTTGTTCAAAATTACTTCTTTGAGTTCAAATAAATGCTTTTAAAATAGATGAAAAACACTTTATTTAATGCTCATTTATATAAAGGAAATCTTTGCATGTGTAAGCATATTTTCAGGGAAACAAAAAGAAAAAAAAACAGAAAAAAGTCAGAAATAATGTCAAATATAATTTTAGAGAATTTGATGCATTTTTTTTCCTACTCTCACTCATACTTACTTTGTTCTTCAACATATTTCTCTAGGTTCTACTTCTCATATAAGATCTTGTAGAGATGAATAGGGGTAAGAATGACCTATATTGCTTTAAAGTGGTAACTCCTTCTTAAATTTCAAAGTATATATGTCCTTAACACAACAATGTATAAACACTATTTGCCCCCGGGCAGAGGCATTATAAGTCAAGGTTTTGCCATTATGAAAATTTTGCTTTTGAGTTCCAAACCTCTATACCAAACTTATAAGCCCTGAAATATGACAGACTTCATAAGTAGCACAGGTGGCATTGTCACGGTGCAGCAGGCACTTTAGAAAGCACCATAAAACTAAATTACAAATATATGTTATTTTCAGTAAATAACATTTCAGCAGGAACTATATTCAGAATCATATTTTCAAATAATTCAAGTAAAAAGCACACAGCGGAATTTTATCTCTCTTAAACAATATTGCAAGAATAAATATTTCCAGAAGCAATGCCCATGAGCAAACCTGTTATAATGGATCATTTGACAGTGTGCAAAATCTAAACACGTATGTTCTACACCTCTACTTCTTTCAGTATGTCTAATGCAAAAGTAAAAGACTCTTTTTCTTTTTTTAATTTCAAGTCACCCAAAATTTTTCAATAAAAAATTCTTAGAGTTTTAGTAGGATAAAGTTGTTTATAAAGCTCTAAGATAGAGTATGTATTTATATTTTCACTAATTTACCTACAAAAGCACGTGTGTGTGTGTGTGTGTGTGTGTGTGTAGGGGCGTGGTGTCTGTCTTCTCTCACACTAGAGTGCTGTAGAACATACCTCAGAAAGTTTTTTATAAAAAATATGTGATATTTTCCAAATGATTCTGCAAGGTGTTCTATTTCTAATTCTTTTCGTGATTTGAATACAGTATCTGACGAAGGTAGGATGAGTTCATTCAAAGAATATTTTAGAAAGGTTTGTATTGTAACTTTTTATAAACATTTTGATTTCTTAGTATAAAAATAAAAAAATGAAATATATGTGTTTGGTGATGAAATTCATACTATATTATATACAGAACATTGTTTCAAATCTTGCCTAGAATTGGGAAAATAGGCTGATAATAGAAAAATGTTTAGCACAAGATAGTCTTCAGTCGTGATTCAGTGTTTCTGATTAGCAAACTCTATGACCAGGAAACTTCATTAATTTCATGGTATATACAAGTAACTTAACATATTAACCTGAAAATACAAAAGTGTCTAAAAATTATTCCACATTCAGTTTATCATTAGTGCTGATTGAGGAAAGGCTAATATCCATTGGTAACAGAAAACAAAATATTGAATATTTTTTTGAGTTACCAGTATTCACTGCACTCCGTTCCAGAGCACTTAAATACATCACATAAAAATTATGATAATTAATTTACTGATATACATGTAAGAATATTCATTAATAATACTATTTTTAATTTTATGTGAAAAAGGTTACATATAAGAATCTTCATTGACATTATTGTCTTATCTGAGGGAAATTTCTGAGTTAGTGATCAATTATTAAGTATATAGAACTTGAGATAGTTACAGGATTGCGATATATTATAGTTAGCCTCAGA
The DNA here is from genome assembly GCF_016509475.1 of Prionailurus bengalensis. Classification (NCBI taxonomy): domain Eukaryota; kingdom Metazoa; phylum Chordata; class Mammalia; order Carnivora; family Felidae; genus Prionailurus; species Prionailurus bengalensis. The sequence continues at coordinate 181,644,319 of NC_057344.1, read as the reverse complement.
TCAATTTGAAGTCCGTAGGACAATGTGGTCTTTTGAGTGTGGTATTCAGATGTCTGTAAAACTAGCCTGGAAATTAAACTGTAGAAACCCAGTACTAACATTGAACTCTTAGCCATACACATTAACACCAATTCAACATTTTGAAAAAGCTACAAGTCTTTAAAAAGATCTTCATGCAGCAAGAAGTGTGGAGACTGACCACTAACCAAAAACAGAGCTCTGTCACAACTAAATTTTCACACATTGTTTTTGCAGGCTCACCTTTAAACATCCATCACGCACCTCATTGTACTTCTCTTTCTAAAACAATAGATTTGATATACATATGAGATAGAGGACCTTGTATTTCGGGGTCAAAACAGTCTTTCAAAAGGAAAATAAAAATCCCTGAAAATGGGACTTTGAAAAGAAGAGTTGGTAATTGCTCAGAAGAACAAGAAGCGAAAAGCATTGAGGATCTGTAAATGTGTCAAAAATAGTGGTTAATGGATTTAAACAGTAGGGCATTACTGGGAGTTGAATTAACAATTAGAATATGTGACCTAAACTTCTGTTGATTATAAACAGGCTGCTCTTCTCTTCACCCTTCTTCAGCCTGTCAGCTCACTCAAGTTCTCTTCCCATGCCCTGAGCAGATGAAGTTTAAGGGCTGATCAATAACTGTTCTGCTTAAGCAAATGTCCCATCAGGCAGTGTGACAGGATAGCAGTCGTCATTCTTATAAACATCACCACTTTCTGCAGGTGATTCTTGTAAACAGTCCCTTAGTATGAGTATAGGGTACAAAACAACAACAAACACATTCATTCTCCAATCTGAAGTCTCTATACTCAAGTTTCTTCTTGAGCTTCTCTACTCCTTTTGAAATAGGGAGGGGCGCCTGGGTGGCGCAGTCGGTTAAGCGTCTGACTTCAGCCAGGTCACGATCTCGCGGTCCGTGAGTTCGAGCCCCGCGTCAGGCTCTGGGCTGATGGCTCAGAGCCTGGAGCCTGCTTCAGATTCTGTGTCTCCCTCTCTCTCTGCCCCTCCCCCGTTCATGCTCTGTCTCTCTCTGTCCCAAAAATAAATAAACGTTGAAAAAAAAATAAATAAATGAAATAGGGAGAAAATGGAGGTGGGCAAGAGGAAAGAAGATAATGTTTCTGCTCTCTCTTGGTAAGGCCTATGGTGACTCCTCTTAGGAAAGAGCTGTTCTAATGAGCTCACTCCCCCCCCCCCCCTTTGGAACATTGGCCTCAACTGCAAGGCAACAATTGCCATGTTTCGCAGCACACAAAAATTAACGACTAATGATTAACTTGAGATAAAATAAATACAGCTTAACATTGCACAGTGTATTAATATTTCTAATTCAGGAAAAATTAGATAGGGTTAAAATGTATTACGTTTTAACTAACTTTTTGAACGTAGGTACTTATTTCCTCATTTATTTTTTAAGTTTTATATGAGGTGGGTATCACAGTATAATTTTTAAATAATTGAAGTTTTTGTGACATGAAAGATTTTTCCAGACTCTAAGGAAGTAGGAGACTTTATTAAGAATTGACATAGTACTTTTTCACCTCACTTTATTCTGCAATCCAAGACTACTTTTGTCATAAACAAATTTCCTTTATATTCAAACACTTTATTAAGATATATTTTCTTAAGAGACTGCCATAGAAAGTTGCTTTAGAATACATCAATTCAAGTTTCTGAATAAGTCAGTTCACATTTCTAGAGGACTTTATTTGAAAAGTTGAGCTGTCAACTGTTGTTTAAATCCATAATATCAGGTGATATGGTCACTTCTTTAATGCGGAAATGTATATTCCAAGGTCTATACTCCTAATAAAAAAGCATGTACAATATTTTAATGATACTTAGAAACAAAATGACTAATGTTTCTGGCCATGACTCTAGTTTAATAATGTAATTAAAAGATTACATACTGATAGCCATCTTCAGTTATGTGTAATAGCAACAATATTCACCATAAGAAAATAAACATCACATTAAATACCCAAAGCAGTGGTAATTCAGCCAGATAATGAAATTGCACAGGAACAGGTGTTTCAATATTTCTTATGTTGATAAGCTCATGTGGAGTGAGGCTTTCTTATAATTGAGTCAACTCATTACATATTAACAATTGCTGTTTAATGTAAAAGATTTCCAAGAAGATTGACCCTTCCATAACAAGATGAGTATATACTAAGAAATCTATACCTACAAATTCTGTTATAATTCACTGCAGGGAAAAAAAAATATATATATATACATATATATAGGCATGCTATGGATGTTTTCATATTTGGACAATCCAGCCAATAAATAGTTACAATGTTTTAGGAAGGAAAGTAAAGTTTTCGAATTCTAAATAAATTTGACTTGTCATTTTTTCAGTAGAATACAAACACATTTTGCTCTGAATTTATTACGAGAGTGCAGCCTATTTGTTTTCAAGTTTATTTCCCCTGGGATAAAGTGGCAGTAAATGGATAATCCATGGCTTGATTTCACACAGTTAGGCATCCCAGCATGCACTGGGAATAGAGCAAATGAAAGAATTGGGACATTTGTAACAAAGCTCCCTGCAGACTCATTATTGGCAGTGCAATGAACTGTTACAAACCCACAGCCCTGAGAGCTCAGAAATAGGAACTGTGGTATACCACATTCATTGAAATATAGCATAATGCATTTCTAACTCTTTAATTTACATTTAACCTTTCATTTATAAAAGCTATAGTAATGGAATTTCACATGTAGTTAAGATTTAATTTATTATGTTGTATAAACTAAATCTATTTGGAGATCTTTTAATTTTCAACAGCACACTTAATATACCATTTAGATTTTTTAAAGTCAAAGTAAAATGCTACCAAATCTTAATCTGATAATTAAAAATTGCATAAAAGCTACCTCTCCACACAAAAACATAATATGGTAATGTACAGAGCAAAAACATTGCTTCAAATGTGTCACTTTCCTGGCCAAATAATATACATTTAACTATTTCACAGTAAGAAAAAAAAATATTTCAATACCTATTGAAAAATATTGGGACACCAAAAAATCTGGTACCCATTCCGACTCATAACAATCCTAAGCATGGGAATAATATACTGAGGTTAAACATTTTACTATGTTGAAAACTATAACTATACACAGGGTCAAAAAATAAAGGTTTGGCATGGTTGATAGTTTATGACTGCCCCCAAAATAATTTGAAAATCCAGAAGGAACCAAGAACTTTACTATTGGGAGAAAAAAATTATGGTGTGGTAGCCAATTTTCAACATATGCCTATTTCTTACTGAGAGATATCAGATGATAGGTTGGGGACACGGGTTAGCTCCACTTAATTGATAATTTTAATGTCAATAATAATGTTTGCATTTGGTTAATTACATATCAGACACTAATGGGAGTTTATATAATTAGTAATTATTTAATATAAATCACTTTCAAGTTAAGTCCTAGGGTTTATAGTTTATAAGTCAAAGAATGTTTATAAGATAACTGTTTTCATTTTTATATCATTCTGTTAAGAAGGTTAACAGTTTTGTTAAGTAAAGGAAATACTGAGACATGTTAGCCGATGCAGACTTATTGCCTAGAAGGTATTTTAAACATTATGAATCTCACTTCATGGTATATGTGTGAAGAAGCATTTCCAACATTGGAAATAGTCAAATACACACAAAAAATTTCCAGAGTCTAGATCATCAGTTGGTAGCATATGGCCAACTCACCAAAAATAGCTAGTGGGATAATTTTCAGTAAAGCCATTGTGGAACAATTATGGAGAAATACATGGATTAATTTCAAGGAGGCAAGTTGTTCAGCGAGCAACGTTGGATTTTTGATGGCCTTTCCCTGCTTCAGCTAGTTCCGTCCATTTTCTGAAACTTCTTTCAGGGATACACCCTCAGACCACACTGCTCACTCCCTCATGTACTGTTTTCCTCTCTTAAGTAGTTATAATGACCTCTTCTGGAATTGCTTTGAAGACCTGAATCCATGACTCAAAACGGATCTTATTAATAAAGTAACATAGTCTGGTATGATTGTTTTTAAGATAAATGCAATTTAATTTTTATCTATTCACAGTATTTCACATATTAAATAAAACATGAACAAAGGATTGGAATAGAGACTAGGTTTCACAAGCACTCTTGCAAAATTTTTAAGCCTTGTGGGGTTCCCTCTCCTCATTGCCTTCTCTCAGACTTGAGCCACATTCTCGTGAGCTCCTTTCTCTACTGAGTTCATGCTACCTTCCCGCTGTTCCTGGAATATGCATACCCACTAAACCTTAGTCTTTGTATTTGTTTTTCTTCTTGCCTGGAATATACCTCCACTGTAAAGTCACACTCTTTTGGTTTTATTCATGTGTCACTTAGCTGACACTGTCCCCACAGACCCGCATGCAGTGTCACCTGACATGTGCATGATTGTGCATTGAAAGCTTTCCACTAAAAGCTTTCTGTTTTTCCACCTTAAACATCTATCGCCTTTATTATTGTTTTTTTTTTATTTTATCCAAGTATAGTTGAAACAAAATGTTACATTAATTTAAGGTGTGCAACCCAGTGATTCCACAAGTCTGGACAATAGGCTGTGATCACCACAAGAGTAGCTTCTGTCAGTCACCATGAACCTCTATTAGGGTATAATTGACACTCTTCCCTATGTTGTACAGTTTATCCCCATGGCTTTTTCGTTCCATAGCTGGGAGACTATACCGACCACTCCTCTTCCCTCTGGCAACCAATAGTTTGTTCTTTGTGGGTCTGTTTCAGCTTTTTGTTTGTTGGTTTGTTTATTCGTTTTATTGTTTTAGAATCCACATATAAGTGAAATCGTACGATCAATTTCTTTCTCTAACTTGTTTTACCTGGCATAATACCCTCTAGATTCATCCATGTTGTCAGGAATGGTAAGATTTCATTCCTTTTTAAGGCTGAATAATATTCCATTACATACATATGCCGCCGCTTTATCCATTCATCTATTGATGAACACTTGGATGCTTCCATAACTTGGCTATTGTAAATAACACTGCAATGAACATAGGGGTACATATATATTTTTCAAGTAGTGTTTTCATTTTCTTTTGGTAAATATCCAGTAGTGGAATTACTGGATCCTATGATAATTCAATTTTTAATTTTTTGAGCAACCTCTATGCTGTTTTCCACAGTGGGAATTCACATCGCCACTAACAGTGGTTAGGGTTCCTTTTTCTCCGTGTCCTCAGCAACACTTACTGTTTCTTGTGCTTTTTTTAATACTAGTCATCTGACAGGTATAAGGTGATATCTCACCGTCGTTTAGATTTGCTTTTCCTTGATGGTGAGCTATGTTGAACATCTTTTCATGTGTCTGTTGGGCATGTATTTGTCTTCTTTGGAAAAATCTATTCAAGTCCTATGCCCATTTTTTATTTGATTATTTGGGTTTTTTTTAATGTTGAGTTGTAGAAGTTATTCATATATTTTGGATTGCTTACATAAGATTATATGTTATGAATATTAACACCTTATAAGATAAATCATTTGCAAATATAGTCTCCCATTCAGTAGGTTGCATTTTTATTTTGTTGATGGTTTCCTTCCTTGTGTAAATCTTATTATTTTTGTATAGTCTCAATAGTTTATTTTTGTTTTTGTTTCTCCTGCTTCGGAAGACATACCTAGAAAAATATTGCTAAGGTTGATATCCAAATGTTTACAGTCTACTTTTTTCTTCCTGGAGTTTTATGGTTTCAGGTCTTTAATTCATTTGGGGTTTATTTTTGTGTGTGATGTAAGAAAGTGGTCTAGTGTCATTGCTTTGCATGTAGCTGTCCAGTTTTCCCAGCATCATATATTGAAGAGACTCTTTTCACCATTGTATATTCTTACTCCCTTTGTCATAAATTAATATCTATATAAGAATGGGATTATTTCTGGGCTCTGTTCTGTTCCACTGATCAATGTGTCTATTTTTGTGCCAGCATTATTGCTGTTTTGATTACTATAGGTTTACAATAAATCTCCAAATCTGGGTGTGTAATACCTCCAACATTGTTCTTCTTTTTCAAGATTGCTTTGGCTATTCGGGGCCTTTTGTGGCTCCATACATATTTTAGTATTATTTGTTCTGTTAAAAATGTCATTGGAATTTTGGTAGGGATTGCACTGAAGCTGCAGGGTTATTTTGGGGTGGGGGTAGTGTAACTATTTTAACAATATTCTTGCATTCCATGATCATAAAATATATTTACATTTTTCAGTGTTGTCTTCAATTGTTTCAGCAGTGTTTCCTGGTTTTCAGATTATAAATTTTTCACCTCCTGGTTATGTTTATTCCTAGGTAATTTATTCTCTTTGGTGCAATTGTAAATGAAATGCTTTCTTAATTTCCCTTTCTGTTACTTTGTTATTAGTATATAAAAATGCAACCAATTTTAGGGTATTAATTAATTTTCTATCTTCCAACTTTACTGAATTCATTTATTCTTTTTTTTTTTGGTGAAATCTTTAGGATTTTTGATACATATGGTGTCACCTTATCTGCAAATGGTGACAGTTTCACCTCTTTCTTATCAATTTGGATGCCTTTAATTTCTTCTTGTCTGATTGCTATGGCTAGGACTTGTAGTACTATATTGAACAAAAATGGTGATAGTGTACATCCTTGTTTGTTCTTAATCTTAGCGGAAAAGCTCCCAGGTTTTCACCATTGTATTTAGATGTTAGTTGTTGGTTTGTCATATATATGTATATATATGGCCTTCATTATGTTGAAGATTGTTTCCTCTAAACCCACGTTGTTGAGAGCTTTTGTTACAAGCAGATGTTGAATTTTGTCAAATGCTTTTTCTGCATCTGTTGAGGTGATCATGATTTTTATTCTTAATTAAATGGTGTATCACATCAATTGATTTGTAAATATTGAACTGCTCTTGCATCCCTAGAATAATTCCTAATTGATCGTGGAAATGATCCTTTTAATGTACTGTTGAATGTGGCTTGCTAATATTTTGTTGAGGATTTTTGTATCTATATTCATTGGGGATATTTGCCTTTACTTTTGGGTTTTGTTTGTTTTTGTTGTTTTGGGGTTGTTTTGTTTGCTTTTTGGTACATCTTTGTCTGGTTTCAGTATCATGGTAATGCTGACCTTGTAGAATGTATTTGCTCTCCTTCCTCTTCTACTTTGTGGAATGGTTTGAGGAGAATAGTTATCAACTTTTCTTTAAATGGTTTGGTAGAATTCAACTGTAATGCTTCCTGGTCCTGGACTTTTGTTTGTTGGGAGTTTATTTGATTACCATTTCAATGTTGTTAGTAGCATTTGGTCTGTTCAGATATTTTAATTCTTCCTGCTTCAGTTTTGAAATATTCTTTGCTTCTAAGAATTTATTGATTTCTTCTAGGTTGTCCAATTTGTTGGCACACGATTTTTCATAGTGGTATTTCATAATTCTTTGTATTTCTGTGATGTTGGTTGTTATGTTTCCTATTCCATTTATGGTTTTATATATTTGAGTCCCCTTTTTTTTCTTGATAAGTCTGGCTAAATGTTTATCACATTGTTTATCTTTTCAAAGAAACAGCTCTTGGTTTTATTGTTTTCTTTTTTGTCTCTATTTTATTTATTTCTACTCTGATCATTATTATTTCCTTCCTTTTATAGCTTTGGTTTTTGTTCCTCTTTTTCCAATTTGTTTAGGTGTAAGGTTAGTTTTTTTCTGAGATTTTTCTTATTTCTTGAAGCCTGTGTTTGTATATTTTTTTTTTCCTCTTAGAACATTCTGTCCTGAAAACTTTGTCCCATTGTGTTTCATTTCTATATGTCTCCATGTATCATTTTTTAAACTTTCTCTTTGATTTCTTCATTGACCTATTAGTTGTTTAGTAGTATGTTGTTTGGGGTTTGTGTTTTCAAATTTTGCTTTTGTTTTTGTTTTCCTTGTGGCTGTTTTCTAGTTTCATACCATTGTGTTTGAAAAAGGTTCATGATTTCAATCTTCTTAAACTTATTGAGATTATTTGTGGCCTAATATGTGACCTATCCTGAAAGTTGTTCCATGTGCACTTGAAAAAAAGTGGGTATTCACGTTTTTGGATGGAATGTTCTGTAAATACCTGTTAAGTCCATCTGTTTTAATGTATTGTTTAAAGTCATTTTCCTTATTGATATTCGGCCTGGATAATCTACTCATCGAAGTTAAGTAGAGTGTTAAAGTCCCTTACTCTTATTGCATTACTGTGGATTTCTCCCTTATGTCTGTTAATTGTTGCTTTATGTAGTTAGATGATCCAATGTTTGGTGTGTAGATATTTATAATTGTTACATTCTCTTATTGGATGGATCACTTTATCATTATTCAGTGCACTTCTTTGTCTCATTACAGTCTTTGTTTTCAAGTCCATTTTGTCTGATATAAGTATTGCAACTCCAGCTTTTTCACATGCCTTCCACGTTTTAAGTATATATTGTCATATTTCCCATATTTGTTATTCATTTTTTTTTATTTGTAATTAAGGCCTTCCCCCCACACACTTACAAAAGTCCCTTTAACATTACTGATAAGGTCAGTTTAGTGGTGGTGAATTTCATTAACTCTTGTTTGTCTTAGAATCTCGTTTTCTCTCCCTTGATTCTGAATTATAATCTTGCTGGGTAGATTTTTCTTGGTTGATTTTTTTCCTTTCCTCACTTAGAATATATCATGCCACTCTGTTCTGTCATGCAGTTTCTGCTGAAAAATAATCTGATAGCCTTATGGAGTTTCCCATTGTAAATAACTTTTTGCTTCTCTCTTGCTGCTTTAAAAAAATTCTCTTTTTAGGGGCACCTGGGTGGCTCAGTCGGTTAAGCATCCGACCTCATCTCAGGTCATGATCTCATGGTTTGTGGGTTTAAACCCCATGTCTGGCTCTGTGCTGACAGCTCAGAGCCTAGAGGCTGCTTTGGATTTTGTGTCTTTCTCTCTCTGCCTCTCCCCTGCTCATTCTCTGTCTCTGTCTCTCAAAATTAAATAAACATAAACGTTAACAAATTTTAAAAAGTTATCTCTTTATCTTTTATCTTTGAAATTTTAATTATTATGTATCATAATGTAGACCTCATTGGGTTCATCTTATTTGGAATTCTCTCAACTTCCTGTGGTTCCATCTCCAGTTTAGGAAAGTTTTCGGCTATTATTTCTTCAAAAAATGTGTTGAAAAAAAAAATCTGCCCCTTCTCTCTTTTCTTCTGAAACCCCTTTTATGTGAATGTTTACTTGCTTTGTGTCATCTAAGATGTCCCTTAACTTTTTTTTTTTCTGTTCAGCTTGAAAGCTTCCCATTATTTTCTTGCAAACTGTTGATCTATTTTTCTGCATCCATTAATAAACCTTTGATTATTTCTAGTGTATTTTTCATTTCAGTTATTGTATTCTTCAACTCTAATTCTTTTTTATATTTTCTCTTTTTGTTGCAGTTCTTACCGAGATCTTCCACTGTTGGTCTCCAGTCTGATAAGCATCTTTACAATTATTATGTTAAACTTTTTATGAGGTGCGTTGCTTGTCTCCATTTCATTTCTTTCTTTCTCTGGGCACCTGTCTTGTTCTTTCATTTGGAGCACATTTCTCTCTCTTCTCCTTTTGCTTGACTTTCTGTGTGTTTCTATGAATGATGCAGAATAGCTACTTCTCCTAAACTTGAAAGAATGGTCTTGTGTGTATGAGCCATGGAGAGAGGCTCCATGTGAGGTTGCACCAGTAGTGCCCTGGTAAGCCATCTGGAGCCGAAATGGTGTGGGCCTAGAGCGTTCCAAAGTGCTTTTCACCTGTGTCACCTTGGTGCAATGGCTGGAGCTATAAGGAGCACTGACCAGGGTATCCTGGTGTGTACCACACGGGTACCACCTTGTTTGGTGACTTTGGTTAGTATAGGCTAGAGGCCCCCGGCTCACTGAGGCCATAGGCTGACACCCAGACACTGCTCATGTCCATGCTATCAAGGTGGAGGGTGAATGTAAACTGTGGTGCTTCCCAGAACCTCTGATTTGGACAATGTTCTGGCAGCTCCTCTCCCATTGGCAAGGTTCTAGGGTTAGCTCCTTTGTATTCTATTTGCTGATTTTTTTTTTGAGGTGATTTTTCTTTTCTTTAACAAATTGAATTCCGGTTTTGTTGAACCTTATTTTACAAAAGTTATGGTAATTAAAGTTGCTCCTTTAAACCGTGATGTTTATTCGGGGTAGTACTAGGGCTTCTGGGACTGCCAGGAGCTAGGGGCCTGGGCTCACTAAAGTGGCAAGCTGGCTGTGGTGCCCAGACCCTGCTCCTAGCTGAGCTATCAAGGGTGTGTATAAACTGTGGTGCTCACCAGCCCCTCTGACCTGGCCAGAGTTCCAGTAGCTCCTCTGTCATTTGTCAGGGTTCTTATGCTGGTGCCTTTATATTCTATTTGCCCGTTTAAACCATGGCTTTCTATCTGTGCTCCAGGGCAGATTTATCTACTCATGGTCTGTCTGTACTATCCCCATACTCTGTAGTTTGCCGTGTCAGGCAATGGTGTTTCCCTTGACCATGTCTGTGTCCCTCCTGCTGTTCTCTATATAGCCTATCCTTTGTTGTGCAGCAGCTGTTTAGTAAGCCTCAGTTCTTCTTCAGGAAAAATTATTCTATAAATAGGGGTAGATTTGTTATATCCATGGAGAAGGTGAGTTCAGGTTCCTCTAACACTGCCTTAGACTGGAACTCTATTACTTTTAAGAACCTGGGGCAAATCACTTAGCAGAAAATTTCCATTTTTCATTTCCCCTGGAAAGCCTCTTAATTTCCATTGATATACTGATGGAAATTATTGCTCATTATCAACCAAATATTCCCAAGTATTTCTCCTATTGTTAACAAGTAATAAATCTGAATACAACCAACTTTTCCTCTCTTTGAAGACAAGAATTATAATCATATTTTTATTGTATGTCTATATGTCCCGCCCATTAGGCTCTGTGGTGGGAATCCAGGACTAATGTTTAGACATGTTAAATGGACAAATGCTTTTCCTTCTTTTAGGAAGGCTATGTTTATATAAATAGATTTGTGTTTTCAGTGAAGCCCTTAGCTCAAAAAAAAATTAAAGCTACATAACAGACAAAAGTGTAGGTATATATGGCTGTTATTGAGGACTTCAAAATTTCTTTATTTGATAAATTATCACTTGTAATTTTGCACATGCAAGTTTTTCTAGATTTGAGACTTTGATTAAAGTTGGAGTGCCCAAACTACTTTGTTTCATCTGAAATCACTTGAACATAGCTTTTATAACTTTAAAATTTCTAGGGGTGATATGCACAATACAGAAAATAAAAAGAACTATGCACAGTTTTGCATGTGAATCAAGTCAATCCAGCTGATCAGTGACTACCCCAGATGGTGATGAAATGAAGCACACTAATATTCTAATATGATTCTTACTAAGCTCTGATGCAAATTATGTTTTTTTGTTCACAATTCAAAGGCATTACATAAAAATATCTAAGCTAAATTTTCTTCAGAAGTGTTAAAGAAGCAGTTGCTCAAAATTCATTTTAAAGGGAAAGAAAAGAATTAGGAACCTTTGTCATTCAGAATGCTCTCAGTATTATCTGTAACTTTGGTAGGAATCCTTTTATCCATATCTGTTTATAGAACATTGGAAAGAACCTCAGTCACCTTTTTCTATCTTCCTTTTAGAAGCTTAACTAAAGGAGAGGATACTGGAAAACCCTGTGGCCCGGGCTAAGTAGAATTATCATTGGTTGATTGTACAGCTGGGGACTTCCTACATTCATCTCATTTAAAAATATGTAAATGTCTGTTTTGTGGCAGACGCTGAAAATTGCTGATGTTTTAAACAAGAGCAGCATTAGAATCCCTCATCTAAATAATTCACTCTCTCAGGCAAATTGACATTCATATATAATTAAAGAATATAATGTTAGGTACTACTATTTTTTAGATCATATAATACTTATCATACTAACTTCTTCCCTTACTGTAAACTTAAAACCATATTCATATATTTCATGTATCACCCATTTGTGTAAATTAAATTTTATTATCACTATAAGATACACCTGAGACCAATATCATACATCAGAACTTTTTATATACTTAAAATAATTGAACCAGTAAAAAATTGGCACAGAAGTAGGCAAATTGACTAACCAAATAGAATATAGAGACTAGAAATAGGGTTGTGTACAAAAGGGACCAAAGAGGAATGGAAACCCCTTGTGTGATGGAGTGGTATGATAGATAAGTAATTGGAAAAAGAAGAGATTTTTCAAGTGATGTGGGAACAATTGGTTGTAAACAAACAAACAAAAAATGGATCCTCATCACACACTATACATAAATCTCAATTCTATTTGAGTTAATTATTTACATATTAAAAAGAAAATATAACATTTTTGGAATAAATTGCATGGTGAAAGTAAATGGATATGTGCATTGATATCAAGCTTAGAAACATTTTTCATAAAAAAATGCTACAGAATGTTTCATGCCATGCAACATTATTTTATAAAATTCTGTCCTCAGCAAAATTAAATATGTATACAATGATATTATCTGTCAAAGAAATACAAGATACAATTAAATACAAATTATAAAAGAATGATAAGCACAACATTCAAGGAAATAATTTTCTTTGCAAGTTGAGGAGAACAACATATGATAGGAGATATGCACATGTACACATTCCCCATCATTAGTAATTTCCTAGTAGTTTTTAACTGGATGGTTATTTTGAAATCAGCATGCATAACTATATTCTTAGCATGCATGTATTATATTTTTTGGTTTGTGTAATATATTACAAATAAATGCATTTTAAAAACAAAAATGACACTGATAGCTAGAAATATAAATTATTCAATCTCAATAATATAAATGCAAAACTGCTACATCAAATTAATAGCAATTATAAGAACGTTCTTTGCCATAATCATATTTGTTTTGTTTTTATTCCAGAACTATGAAGATGGATAAATGTATTGGAACCTATTTGTATTGCATATACATCAATTACAAAAATATACATGTACACATATGTATGTAATCTCAACTGCTACCCAGATGAATTAAATAAAATCCCACATCCATTTCTAAAAAAATCAAATGATACAACCTTTAAAAGCTACTGTATAGAACCACTTTACTATTATACAGCAAACATTTGCTTTATACTAATAATCATTATTAAACTTCATGATCAGTCTTTAAAGATGTGTCTTAAAAATTTAAGCAGAACAATAAGAACATATCTCTGCCATCTCTCTATTTAAGATGTAATTGTTTATTCAAATATTTGAGACATAACTATTTGAAATGAGGGGAAACAATACTATTGACATATATATGAATATATTGAATATATATACATGTGTGTGTATATATATATATATAGTGTGTGTGTGTGTATATATATATATATATATATATATATAGTGTGTATATTGAACACACAATATACAGTGTGTGTATATTGTGTATATATTGAAAGGAGCTCACAACTGACACTATTATTTTTTTTGTCACTTCAAAGCACCTATGAACAGTCCTTTGCTTTTCCATACCAGAATAACCTTAGGAAGGCTTTGCTTTATTCTAGGTCAGGCCACCTGCAGATATAGACCCTTTCCTCTGCTGCTTTGTTGACAGTTACATTAAATACAGTATGTGACAAGAGTTTATTAATACTGTACTGTAGTCAACATCCATTAGTGATAGCGAAAGTCATCCTACAAAATAACCCTCCTCACTCTTGTTTCCCTCACACCAGCCACTAAAGATTTCAAAGGAAGTGCTGGTTGATTTATTTTTCTTTTTATTTTGTGTTTCTTTATGATTTTGTATTATATTACAGTATTATAATCATTTTTATATGAATATTTTCAGGTCGTGGAATGAATCACCTGAGTTTCCGCTATTGGTTATGGGGAAATTCACTTTGATATACAAGTGCTTTGGGTTATAAGCATGTTTCTGTAATGAATTATGCTCACAAACCAAGGTTTCACTGTATTAGAATTCACTATTTTTTTTTGTTGTACATTTAAGAACCAATTTAAGGAGAATGAAATTTTTGCTGTGCCAATAAGGGGCAATTCTAGGAGCTGTAGTCAGAGTGATGATTCCTCAAAACACATGAAGAGAGAGAGAGAGAGAGAGAGAGAGAGTGTGTGTGTACACACTCCTGTGCGGGTTCATGGGTATACGCCATCTAGTGGATGGATGACCAATATATGAAACAAACACTCAGGGCCTTGAGCAAGAGAGAGAAAAGGTGATGCTTAGTGAGGAACCTAAAAATGTCCAAAGTAAGTGTCAAGTAAAAGGCACAATGAAATAAATACATATGGATTGATGTATTAATTACATTCTAGAAATAATTCATAAGAAAATATAATTTTAAAACATTTAGGGAACAACAACAAAATACATAATTTTACTGAATTAATATTGAAAAGATATTGGACTACATGCCCGAAAAGTAGAAATTCAAGTTTAGGATTAAAAAACATTTCAATAAAATAGAGGAACATACCATGTTTTGGGTGCTCTCAGATGAAAAATTCTTATAAAGAAGGCAACGGAAATAAAAGCAAAAATGAACTATTGGGACCTGATCCAGATAGAAAGCTTTTGCACAGCAAAGGAGACAATCAACAGAATGAAAAGGCAACCAATGGAATGGGAGAAAGTATTTGCAAATGACATATTGGATAATTGGTTAGTATTTAAAATCTATAAAGAACTTATCAAACTCAACACCCAAAAAAACAATCCAGTGAAGAAATAGGCAGAGGACATGAATAGACACTTTTACAAAGAAGATATCCAGATGGCTAATGGACATATGAAAAGATGCTCAACATCGTTCATCATCAGGGAGATATAAATCAAAACCACATTGAGATACCACCTCACACTGGTTAGAGTAGCTAAAATGAACAACTCAGGAAACAACAGATGTTGGTGAGGATATGGAGAAAGGGGAACTCTCTTGCACTGTTGGTGGGAATGCAAACTCATATAGCCACTCTGGAAAACAGTGTGGGGGTCCTCAAAAAATTAAAAATAGAATTATCCTAGAACCTAGCAATATCACTATGAGGAATTTATCCAAAGGATACAAGAGTGCTGATTCGTAAGGGCCCATGTACCCCAGAATTTATAGCAGTGCTATCCGCAATAGCCAAGTTATGGAAAGACCCCAAATGTCCTTCAACTTATGAATGGATAAAGAAGAGGTGGAATATATATACAATGGAGTACCACTCAGTGATGGAAAAGAATGAAATCTTGTCACTTGCAACAATGTGGATGGAACTGAAGGCTATTATGCTAAGTGAAATAAGTCAGAGAAAGATATCCTATGTTTTCACTCATGTGGAATATGAGAAACTTAACAAAAGACCACAGGGGAAGGGAAGGAAAAATAAGTTACAAACAGAGAGGAAGGCAAACTATAAAAGACCCTTAAATACAGAGAACAAACTGAGGGTTGATGCGGGTGGGGCTTGCGGGGGGAGCAGGGAAATGGGTGATGGGCATTGAGGAGGGCACTTGAGATGAGCACTGGATGTTGTATGTAAGCGATGAATCACAGGAATCTACTTCCGAAGCCAAGACTACACTGTATACACTGTATGTTAGTTAACATGACAATAAATTATTTAAAAATAAAAGTACATAAATAACTCCTTCACCAATAAAAAAGAAATCATTTCTTCTAAGAAAAATAAATGGTTTCAGTATTAACTGAATCAAAATATCCAAACATTTCTGAATTTTTTAATCAAACAATTGACCTACAATATTGTATTTGTTTCAGGGGCACAACATAGTAATATAATATTTATATACATTATTAAAAATCACCACAATAAGTCTAGTTACTGTCTGATATCATATAAAATTGTTAAATATTATTGACTATATTCTGTATACTCTATATTCACAAGTTTTATTTATTCTCTATCTGAAAGATTGAACCTCTTAATCCCCTTCACATATTTTTATCCACTCCCCTCCTGCTCTGCTCTGGTAACCATCAATCTGTTCTCTGTATCTATGGGTCTGTTTCTATGTTGTTGTACTTGTTCATTTGTTTTATTAGATTCTACATATAAGTGAAATTTTGTGGTATTTGCTTTTCTCCATTGACTTATTTCACTTCGTACAAAACCCTCTAACTCTATCCATGTTGTTGCAGATGGCAAGATTTATTTCTTTAATATGACTACTATTCCAGTGTGTATGTGTGTGTGTGTGTGTGTGTGTGTGTGTGTGTGTGTGTGTTATAACACAACTTCCTTAGATATGCATCTATCAACGGGCACATATTGTTGCCCTATCTTAGCTATTTTAAATAATACTATCATAAATATAGGTGTATACATGGTTTTTAAAATTAGTGTTTCTGTTTTTATTGGATAAATACATAAAAGTAAAATGATGAATTTTATACTTTTTTTTTATTTTTTGAAAGACTTTCATACTGCCACCCAGAGTATCTGCACCAATTTACATTTCTACCAACAGTGCACCCTTCTTTCCACATCCTTGCCAACTTGTTATTCCTTGTCTTTTTCATAATAGCTGTTTTGACATGTGTGAGGTGATAACTCATTGTTGTTTTAATATGCATTTCTCTGTTGGTTAGTGATGTTAGGCATCTTTTTATGTGCCTGGAGGCCATCTTTATATCTTTTTTGGAAAAATGTCTACTCAAGTCCTCTGCCCACTTTTCTGTGTGTATTTTAGAGAGGGGGGAGTCTGCATGGGGGAGGGACAAAGGATCTGAAGTGGGCTCTGTGAGGACAGCAGAGACCCCCATGTGGGGCTTGAACACATGATCAAGAGATCATGACCTGAACTGAAGACAGATGCTTAACCGAGGGAGACACCCAGGCACCCCTCCTCTGCCCAATTTTAATGGGATTTTTTATATTGTATTTTATAAGCTTTTAGATATATTTTGGATTTTAACCCATTATTGAATCTGTCATTTCCAAATATCTTCTCCCATTCAGCATGTTGCCTTTTTATTTTGTTGATGGTGTCCTTTGCTATGCAAATGCTTTTAAGTTTGATGTAGTCCCATTTGTTTATTTTTGTTGCCCTTGCCCGAGGAGACATATCTAGAAAAGATGTTGCTATGGCCAATGTTTAAGAAATTACGGCTTATGTTTTCTTCTAGGAGTTTTATGGTTTCAGGTCTCACATTTAATTCATTTTGAGTTTGTTTTTGTGTATGGGATGAGACAGTGAGTGGTTCAGTTTCATGCTTTTGCATGTAGCTATCCAGCGTTCTCAGCACCATTTAACGAAGAGACTATTTTTTCCCCATTGTATATTCTTCCCTCTTCTGTTGTAGCTCAATTGACCATATAAGGGTGGCTTTATTTATGGGCTCTCTATCCTGTTCTGTTGATCTATGTGTTTGTTTTTGTGCCAGTGTCATATTGTTTTGATGACTATAGCTTTGCAGTATATTTGAAGGCCAGGAGCAGGTTGCTTTCAGTTTTGTGCTTTCTTCCTAAGATTGCTTTGGCTATTGGGGGTCTTTTTGGTTCCATACAACTTTTAGTTCAAATGAAAAATGCCATTGAAGTTTTGATATAGATTACATTGAATCTATAGATTGTGTTGGGTACTATAGAGATTTTCACAATATTAATTAAACCAGGCCATGAGAACATCAACTTATTTGTTTTGTCTTCAATTTGTTTCATCAGTGTCTTAAAGTTTTTGGAATACTAGTCTTTTATCTCACTTACATTTATTTCTATGTATCTTATTCGTTTTGGTACAATTGTAAGTGGAACTATTTTCTTAATTTCTCTGATAGTTTGTTATTTGTGTGTAGAAGCCAGAGATTTCTGTATATTGATTTTGTAACCTGGGATTTTACTGATTCCATTTATCTAATAGTTTTGAGTGGAGGCTTTAGAGTGTTTTAAATATAGTATCATGTCATCGGCAAATATGACAATTTTATTTCTTCCTCTCTAATTCGGATGCTTTTCATTTCTTTTTCTTGCCTAATCTGCAGCTAGGATGCCTGAGATATGCTGTCTTGTTCATATTCTTAGAAGAGGAGCTTTCAAGTTTTCACCATTGATTACGATGTTAACTGTGTGTTTATCAAATATGGTCTTTATTATATTGAGGCGCGTTCCCTCTGTACTCACTTTATTGAGACTTTTGATTAGGAACAGATGTTAAATTTTGTCAAATGCCTTTTATGTGTATATTGAGATGATTGCAAGGTTTTCATCCTTCATTTTTATTTTATTTTTTTATTTTTTTTTCAACGTTTATTTATTTTTGGGACAGAGAGAGACAGAGCATGAACGGGGGAGGGGCAGAGAGAGAGGGAGACACAGAATCAGAAGCAGGCTCCAGGCTCTGAGCCATCAGCCCAGAGCCTGACGCGGGGCTCGAACTCACAGACCGTGAGATCGTGACCTGGCTGAAGTCAGACGCTTAACTGACTGCGCCACCCAGGTGCCCCACATCCTTCATTTTTAATGTGGTATATCATGTTGACCGATTTGTGGATATGAACCATCCTTGCTTTGGGCTTTGTTTGTTCTTCTTTTTCTAGCTTCTTTAGATGTAAAGCTAGATTGTTTATTTGAATTTTTTTTTTTTTTATTTCTTGATGTAGGCCTGTATGGCCATAAATTCCCTTCTTAGAAATGCTTTTCCTGCATCCCAGAGATTTTAGAGTGCTGTGTTTTCCTTTTTATTTGTCTCAAGGTATTTTTTAAAATTTCCTTTTGATTTCTTTGTTGACTCAATGATTATTTAGTAGCTTGTTAGACTTCACGTGTTTGTAGTTTTTTTTTTTTTCAGTTTTCTTCTTGTAATTGATTTCTAGTTTTATACATTTGTGGTCAGAAAAGATTCTTGATATGATTCCAATCTTTTTTCCAATCTTTTAAGACTCTGTGGCCTAACATATGATCTATTCTTTAGAATGTTCCATGGCACTTAAGAATACATATTCATCTGCTCTGGGATGGATTGTTTGTATGTATCTTTTAAGTCTGTTTGCTCTAATGTATTGTTCAAGGCCAATGTTTCCTTATTGATTTTCATTCTGGATGATCTATCCATCCATGTTAGTGGAATGTTAAGCTCCCCTGTGGTTTTTGCATTACTACTATGGTTTGCATTTTTGCATTACTGTAAATTTCTCCCTTTGTTTCTGTTAACATTTGCTTCATATATTTAGATGTTCTTATTTTGGTGCGTACTTACAAGTGTTACATCTTCTTCTTGGATTGATCCCTTTGTTATTATATAATGCCTTGTTTGTCTCTTATCACAGTGTTTGTTTTAAAGTCTATTTTGTCTGATCTAAGTATTGCTACCCCAGCTTTCATTTTGTTTCCATTTGCATGGAATATCTTTTTTTTTTTTTTCTGAAATTTATTGACAAATTGGTTTCCATACAACACCCAGTGCTCATCCCAAAAGGTGCCCTCCTCAATACCCATCACCCACCCTCTCCTCCCTCCCACCCCCCATCAACCCTCAGTTTGTTCTCAGTTTTTAACAGTCTCTTATGCTTTCTTTATAAGTATTTCTTAATTTTTTTAATTAATTCTAAGTTACCTAAGTGAAACACAATTTAAAAAGGACATTTAATTACAAAATACAAAAGGACGTAATATTTATTGTAAAAATATACCATAATATTGAATAAATCATATTATGATAAATCATTGCCAAATTTATATGAAGCTTTCAACTTTATCAGGAAGTTACACACAATTTTACACGTATCATTGTCCCTTGAACAACAGAGGTTTGAACTGTTCTTATTTACTTATGAAGCTTTTTTTTTTCAGTAAATACACTCCTGTAAATGTATTTTCTCTTACAGTTTTCTTAGCAACATGTTTTTTTCTCTAGCTTACTTTATTATAAAAGTGTAGTATATAGTACAAATAACATACAAAAATGTGTGCTAACTGGCTTGTTGTTACTGGTAAGGTTTAGGTTATTAGTAGTTAAGTTTTGGGGAGTCCAAAGTTATATGAAGATTTTCAGCTGCCCAGGTGATAGGCATCCCAACCCCGACATCATTCTAGGCTCAAATATTTTTTTATGGTTTTAGAGAGTTTGGGGGCTCTAATCTGTTGATAAACTTGAGATTGAAAGAGAGGGAAAATGATGCACATTAGGTTCTGGTCACGTTATACCAGTGGTCTTCAGCCCAATGGTATTTTAGGACATGGGAACATTACTAATTAAGTGGGAAAATGGATACATACAGAATGACTTCAACTTTATAAAACTATATGCATATGGATAGACATAAGTAATAATTGTTTGGTCTACTTTATGGATGGTAGCATAATTAGTACTTCATAAAGTTGCTAAATGTTATAGATATTTTCAAACATTTCTTACATAGATGAGGAAGGAAAAATATAGATACATAAATAACAAAGGTAATGAGAAATATGTATTATATTTATTTTGGGGAAAAAGTCCATATCTATAGATAGTTAATAGAAGGCAGATAGACAATAGAAAGATATAATAATTTACTACTAGACATTGTTGCTTCAACAAATCATGCAACCATACTACTGGTAAACATTATGCTCTGTGGTATTTGAAAAGATACAAAGAAAGCCAATTAAAATGTCATTTGCCCATATACTAATACAATAAATGTAGTAAGAGCATGACATTTTAATTGATATATTACTCAAAAAAGTCAAGCAACATGAGTAATTTTTGTTGAGCAAATTATATTTGTTACTTTTTAAATTACTTTATTAGAATCTATAACAAAAGTGGGATGTGGCTAAAAAAAATCTTTAGTGTTTTTTCTGCCAAAACCCAGTATTAAAAGTAATATTTTAAGGGGCACCTGGGTGGCTCAGTCATTTAAGCGTCTGACTTCCGCTCAGGTCATGATCTCGCAATTTGTGAGTTTGAGCCCCGCATTGGGCTCTGTGCTGACAGCTCAGAGCCTGGAGCCTGCTTCAGATTCTGTGTTTCCCTCTCTTTCTGCCCCCCCCCCCCACTCACAGTCTGTCTCTCTCTCTCCTTCAAAAATAAATAAACATTAAACCTTTTTTTAAAGTAGTATTTTAAAATAGCTTAAATAACTCTGAAAATGTATGAATGAACAAAAGAAAAAATATACCTGTATTTATATGAAGCACAATAAAATATAGATTCAAAGGGCTAAAAAGCATATACTGAGTAATGTTATTGAAAATTTTAGTTTTTGGCAACTGTAGTCATATTTAAGAAATGAAATTTTTCAGTAATATTATCTTCTCTTAAACTGAAACTGGCTAAGCACTGATAATTTCAGGCCAAGTACCATGTTTCTGGCATTAGTAGGCTTCCATTTGGAAAACAATGTCATAGGGTTCATGTAGACAGATGGATAAATGAACAAAAGCAAAATAACATCCTAAGTTTTCTCCTTCTTATTTGGTCTTCTGCCAGATGGGACTGTGTTTCTGTAGAAAACTGAAAAAATATATTCTGGCACAAATTTAACTCTTCCTATGTCAGTTTTCTCTCTGAATTTATCTTCACTGGCATATTTCCACTTCATAGAATGGTTATATTAGAAACTTCTTTGAAGTGAATATTTAACCAAGTTCTCTCCTTGGAATTGTATAATTTACTCCTTGGAATATAGTGGCGTCTATATTTAGCTACTACATTATTTGTTGGTATAGACCAATTTGTGTCACCTCAAATTCCTATGTTGAAACCCTGAAGGGCCATACCTCGGAATGTGACAATATTTGGAGATCCAGTCTTTAAAGGGATTATTAAATTAAAGTGAGGTCATTAGGACAAGCTCTAATCCAATCTGAATGGTGTCCTTGTAAGAGAGATGATTAGGACACAGACATGTACAGAGGAAAAACCATGTGAAGACACAAGGAGGAGACAGCCATTTACAAGCCAACAAGAGAGGCCTGAGAAGAAACGAACTCTACAGACACATTGATCTGGGACTCTAGCCCCCAGTATTCTGAGAAACATATTTATGTTGTATAAATTACCCAGTCTGTGGTACTTTATAAGGGGAGTCTTAGAAAACTAATACATCTGTCATGAAGAAAGTTTGGTATTTTGAGCTTCAAGGGCAGTTATTTTCAACAGAATTGGTCCAATTATCTTTGTCTATCCCTAAATAATGAAGTTTAAGTAATTGGGCCAACAGTATACCAATACACTAACTTAGTTGTATAAACAAGCTAAGGACTCTCCCAGAGGAAAGAAGACATATTACTCATTTGAAAGTTTCACGATCATCTATTCAGCAAATTAAAAGTGCAATACCTGATATTCTGTGTTGTCAGAAAATCTGATTCTTGTATCAGACACAAAGCAAACTTGTCCTCTTTCATAAAACAGTAACAGTGATGCGTTCCTCATGGGATTGTTGTGAGAACAAAACAAGGTATTTGTGAAACACCTAGAAAATTATGACAGTATAATCAATAATCAATATACTGAGCCGAGTTGAAAAAGACACCTCCCTACTTACTAAGCATACTCAACCAAAATACGAAAGATATCAAGAGGGGAATGTGATCAAAATCTCTTATATAGGAAATTCACCGTACAACAGCATAGTAGATAGACTGGAGGAGGTTCATACCAGAATATGAATGTATGATAAAGATTGCACTTCTAATAATTACCCTTATAAAGGGAAGAAATACTATTGTGTTCAGGGAGCAATCAAGAGGTCTGACTTCTCAGATGAGAGATATGTCAGGGTGCCTGGATGGCTCGGTTGGGCATCTGACTTCAGCTTCGGTCATGATCTTGTGGGTCGTGGGTTCAAGCCCCACTTTGGGCTCTGTGCTGACAGCTCAGAGTCTCAAGATAGCTGTGGATTCTGTGTCTCCCTCACTCTCTGCCTCTCCCCCGCTCATACTCTGTGCCTCTGTCTTTCTCTCTGTCTCTTTGTCTCTCTCTCAGAAATAAATACACATTAAAAAAATCTAAAAAAAAAAAGATGTGCTGAGTATTATTAAGACTTAAGAACTAAAGATTGGGTGGCTAGAGGCTAGATTTTTGGGGGCAGAAATAGAAGGATTTAGAAATAACGTGGGAGAAAATATGATGCTCCTCAGGAGGAGAATAATATGCCTAAGGTAGTGTTTAAAAAAGATTTGTCTGACAACTTGCGCTATGCATTTCCCTGATATTTTAGGTCTATGTTTGTAAATCAAGGACAATGAAATATGACTTAAGGAGGAGGGATTGGGAGGATTCATTACAGACGCTAATGTTTGTGAAGAGCTTAAATAAATGCTGAATTCAAGGTCTCATTGCATCTAGTTGCAGAGCATTTGTGCTGTTCTGCTAGCGAATTTCTAGCCACACTATCTGAAGTTACTATAAACTAAGCTACAGTAAAAATAGTCTCTGAGAATATTTTGAAAAACATGGCATCTGAGTAGAACCATCGGCAGAGTCAGGCCACCTCAGCAGTACAAGAAAGGCCAAATCCCTATGATGAAAGGTCAGTGGGAAGAGTTTCTGCAAGAAAGCAAGAAGTTTCTGCAAGAAGCAGACAGCTTTTGAATGTTTTTCTGACTAGCCTTTTATCTCTCACTTTTTCATTCTCAGATTCCTGAGTAAAAGCTCGGGTGACCACATCTGATAATTAAACACTAAGTGTAAGGGTAATCCAAAACTGGTTAAGAAATCAAAACCGTGTTTTAAATACTTCCTGTAAATTTGACTCTAATTGCACTTTGTTTTAGACTGACTGAATCATCTTTACCTGGGAATTTAGACGTGTGTAATATATAAGTTATCCACATGAAAAATTCTTCATATACAAAATACACGATGCCTTAGAGAATCACTACTTCTGACTCCCTGGATTTTTTCACTGTCGTATATTTACCAAGTAAATGTCCTCTGCGAGGGCGGGTACTTAAATCCTTGTTCTACCACTGAATCACTGTGATAATAATACCAGAAGTAATGCAATTCCTTTATGCAACGTTTATGGGAGATCAAGTATTTACCAGACACTATTCTTGACACGTCTGATTGTAGATGGGCAAATGGGACTAAAATGGAGGTTATAATTTTTTTCCATCTTAAGATACATTTTTTTCAATGAGTGTCTATTACATTTATGATAAAAATCATTAAGATTTAATTCAATACCATTATCCTTGCCCTCATCAAGTGACTTTTCTTGACTATAACACCTTCTTTTAGATTTTGGACCCTTTCAGCTGGATGATTCCCATGTATTTACATTCTTAACTCTTGCCTTATCATTATTAACATGTCTAAAAAAAGCCATTCTTCAGATTCTATTCCTACTCCTAGTATTGTAATCAAGGCCCTAAATTTGGCATAACTTTACCAAATAACTTACTAAGAGAGCTGTCGTTTGCTTTCTCTCTCTTACCTCTCATCCTATTCAGTCTGTATCATTGTTTTTTGTTTTGTTTTTTGGTTCTTGTTTTTTTGTTGTTGTTGTTGTTAAATGTAAAGAACACTGGCATGGTGGAATGGAGATTCAGTTTCAAGTTTCATCTTTGTAACTTACTAACGGTGTGACCTTGTTCATATCACCTAAAAATACTAGGTTCCATTGCCATCAGCTTTAAAAGATGCAAATAGTACCAGAATATTGCTATCTTCCATCAGAAACACTTTTGAAGTTGATCTGTTTAAAGATCTAGACTGGATTTATCATGTTTATTATTGCCTCAGTTTCTCTTTGTCCACTATCCCATTTTCGTGTGCTTTGCTCTAAGAAGCAGGTTAACTTACTATAGGGGCGCTCTTCTCATAAATATTTCCTCTAGTTACCTAATTAAAACATATGTACACTTATATACATAATTTTTCACTCAAGTTTCAATATAATGCTTGCTTTTTCCTTAGTCTTCTACAATGCAGACTATTCTTTTTAAATGCAAGTATTTCTTTCCCTTAAACCTCCCATCAGAATTCAACCCATAAGCAAAACTAGTATACGTTCCCATTTTAAAATTGCTGAGATGGAGAAGGGAATCATCTTGTTGGCTCTACTAAACTTGACTCATTACACTGGGCTAAGGGGGGCACAACTAAGTAAGTAAGTGAGGTAATGTAGTTGTGTTTCTAGGAAATACACGCTGTGTGCATCTGCCATGTTCCCAAACTCTTTAGCAAAATTTCTGAGAGCCAGGAAGGAAGAAATCGAATATATTTCCACCATTAGTTACTGAAAGGAGAGTTGGGCTGGAATATAGAACTGATGGATTAAATTTCTGACTGTATTTCTAATGCCTGTCTGCAAAATCATTGCATCTTTTCTGGTATCCATTTCCGCACGTATTAATTAGGGTAAATTAAGTAATTAAGTAACGGAGATTTAGTAAATCACAGGTTTCTAATGTGGGTGTGTGTATGGTAAGGCTATTTATCAATATAGAAAATACCATGGGAAAACTATAGGAGATAACTAACACATGAAAAACTATTGGATGTGAAGAATCGGGCCAAACTAGAAAGTCAATAGGAAGGTGAATATTAATTGCCTTATGGCCTAGCACAGATCTATTAGAAAAGGAAATATTTTGGAAATTATTTACTAAAAAAGTGTAATAATTGAAGCCAGTGGGCAAGGATGAGTTATTATTCAAGAAAGATTGAATACAAAGTTATAATTAACACCAACATAAGGCATGGGTGAAGTTAATGAAGACTTTAGAGACTTTACTAGGTGCTTGTGTATAATTTTTTTAAGTCAAAGTAGTATTTCAGTTAACTATTTTGGCACTTTTAAGTGTTTAATTTGTTTTGTTTCATCCCTTTCCTGACAAGTGCACACAACTGATATTTTGAGACAGGTTTTTCTTTCATGAATGTCAGAATTATGTTTTTAAAAAAAATACTTGTCAGCAATTTTGCCTAACACATTTCTTAATGTAAACAATTGTTTCCTTGTAACTCACGTTTTTCTCCTTTTTGATTTTGGATTCTACCATTTTTTGTTTTGATTTCTGGTTTACCAAATGTAATAAAGACATGGACAATTTCATCATCACCGAGATAAGTTGCCTGTAAAATGTGTAGAAATTGGGAAACATGAGGATAAACACAAATCAACTAGTTTATAGTACTTATTACAAATTAAATAATATAATTATGAATACCTCCATGACAGTAAGAAAATTCCAGGAAAGTCCACTACTAAATTTTGGGGGAAGTAAAAAAAAGAGTTAAGATTAATGGTTTTATATCTTAATTTTCAGTTGTCTTGTCATTTCTCCTTAATAAGTTTGAGCTTACAATATTTTGTCAAATAAACAAAGAAAAGTTTCTTCTTATTAGTGAATTTTTAAAAACTCCATCTCCATGCAGAAATAGAGTAGGGAGTGGAATTTTATTAATTCGCCCATCCATCTCTCCAGCCATTTATTCAAAAATATTATTACAACTCTTTACATGTTTTAGGGAGACAGAAATGTTTAAATGTTTTTCTTTCTTCAAGAACTTTCCAGCAGACTACTTGATATAATATTTATACAATAAATGCTTGCAGGGTGGAAGGATAAATAAAAGTGATAATTAAGAATAAATCCGCTTTATACTATAAGCTCTAATGTACTATGTTAAGTTCTAAAATATGTGAATAAATTGCTATGAATACACTGTAGTTATAAGAAGGCTTACCAGGAAAACGTGACCACTGAAAGATGAAAAGTAGCTCATATAAGTTATAATATGGTATTTAAAGATGTGAATAAGAGTAAATATGAATTAATAACTGAATATAGTTAATACTGTATCCAAAATGGCTTATATAAGAGGCTTTATCATATCCACTTTGTGGTTTTTAAATGTGTGTCTGCTTTAATTTCACTAGTTTTGCATTTCAAGGCGGATCATGATGAAGTCAAGATATCCACTTGGAAAGAGAAATGCAACCAATGACATGGATTTCCTATACACAGTAAGGGTCTAATAAATGTTTCTGACAATAGAAAGCACTTTACAGGGCACAGAAGTGTGACATAAATAGGAAATAGCATTTATTAGTCAAATGAAATAAGTACCTGGAAAATTTTACTACAGGAAGGAAAAACTCCTACTCACCTTATAAATATACAGATTAGTCTCCATTATTACAGATACTTAAGTACTCATGTGGAGGCTTTTCCTTTCTTTTAAAAATCTGTGTTGATATTCCTTTGTATTATGATAATACGTAAGATATCAACTCACCAACTATTCTTGGATATCATTAAGCAGATTAAATTAAATGATGCTCTTTCTAATAAAATAAACATGGTTTTCCTTCTTGTTACTTGTATTAAATAAAAATCCTCTCTTGAGATTGAGTCATTAAATTTATCCTTTCAACCTGAAAAATAAACCCATTAGACATTCAACTTTATCAATATAAATATCCAATTAAGGCAAGTCAGACCTAAATACTGTTCCTGTTTAAATGCTGTTTGATTTACTTGATCTACCAAGACTACTTTAATAAGAATGGACACACATTTGTGTGTGTGTGTGTGTTTCTGTGTGTGTGTGTGTGTGTGAGTGTCGGTGTGTTGTGTATACATTTTGCTTTTGTGTTTCGCAAAGAGAAGCAAAAGTGAAATCTGAAAATATTTCTTGAATTTATTTTGACCTATTTTTCCTCTGTGTTTGGATTCCCAAAGATGGGTACAATGAAATGCCTAACCTTCAAGGAACTTACTTACTGAATGATGATAAGAAAAAAACAAAAATATCTACAAGAAAGAGAGATAAAATATAAGGCCACAGAAGTCTCTGGTAGAATATAGAAGTGGGCTTTTTGTGTTCTTTTGTCTTTTTTTTTTCTTTGATGAGAGCAGACATAGATATTGAAGGAGATAACTGTTCAAATGTATTGTGAGCATGACAACCAAATAAATCTTTACAAAGCATGCCTATTAAAATATGCCCCTTGTCCAAATAAAAAGAAAGGCTTTATTGGCACCCCATTAACCTCATAATTGAATGAGGAACAGTTTGAAAACACTGAAATCAGGTGAAAGGAATCTCAGGTCGAAAATTTTCCCATGGGGTGGGGAGGGATGCAGGAAGGGTTGAATGAATAATGAGTTTTATGGTATTTCAAGGGTAAAATAAAGTACTTGAAGAAAAGTGTTTAATGTTATATCACTTCATATATAACATAAGAACCTCATAACAGAATATTTCCATCCCCCATTGTAATGGAAAAATAGCTATTTTGAGTTGCTGCCTGTACACTTTACAATGCTTCCCAATTTGCTTTTCCCAGGGCACCTTTTAAAATAACCACTTAGAAGGACGCCTGGGTGGCTCGATTGGTTGCACATCAGACTCTTGATTTCGGTTCAGATCACGATGTCTCAGTTCATGACTTCAAGCCCATGTCAGACTCTGCACAGTGCTAAGACTGAGATTCTCTCTCTTTCTCTCTTTGCTTCTCCCCTGCTCTTGTGCTCTAAATAAATAAACAAACAAACAAACAAACAAATAAATAAATAAATAAATTTTATAAAAAATAAATAAAGGAAATAACCACTTAGAGTTGAGCCCATGCAACAGGTGCTTGCTACCCTGCTCTCTATCTCCTCCTGTTCTGTCATAAACCAGGACAGAGAGGACTGTCCTTAACCTTCTCATTACACCTCCCCCACTTCTGGGATCTGTAGGTAATCTTGTGACTTTTTGTACTGAAGCTGTGCTTTTTATGAAAACGACCCTGAGCAGTAGTTTGGATGCTGGGGGAGGTACCTGACAACCCTGTGTGGGTGGCCTTGCGTCCTCCTTCTCCAGCAGGTCATAATCTGCACACTCTTAGTTGAATACATCAGCTACAGGCCAACCCAACACACCATGTGCTGCTATCGCCAATGATCTTATTTGTATACGTCAACATTAGCCTACAATACAATTTGCCACTTTTTTATTAAGCAATCAAATATAATTTAAAATTTTTACATGAAGAAAAGAATGTTTAATCCATAAATATACCAGTCCTAGTACTCTCCATTCCTTTTTATAGATCAAAATTTCCATCTGAAATCACTTGCCCTCAGCATGAAATGCATCTTTAAGCAACCCTTGCAGTGTGGTATTTTGAAATTTCTGTCTTCTTGTATTCTTTTATTCATTTTTTAAAGTTTATTTTGAGGGGGGGGGGTGGTGGTGGGGGGGGAAAGAATCCCAAGGAGGCTCTGGACTGTCAGCACAGAGCCCAATGTGGGGATTGATCCCATGAACTGAACCATGAGATCATGACATGACCTGAAACCAGTGTCGGATGCTTAACCAACTGAGCCACCCAGGCGCCTCTCTTTTCATCATTATTGAAGTGTATTTTGTGTAGATACAGCATTCTCATTGGCATTTACTCCCCCAGCACTTTAAATATGTCATTCTGTTGTCTTGAACAATGCATTTTTTGGCGGTGATGAGTTCACCATGATTTTTACTTTTGTTTCCTTCTATATAAAGTTTTATTTTTCCCCCCATGGCTACACGCTTTCTTTCATCATTGTTGTTTTAGCTACTTGATTAATCTGATGTGTTTTGTGTAGTTATCATAAAATTTAGAAAGAAGTTGGTCATTGTTTCTTCAAATATTTTTTCTCTTTCCAATTCCCTTGCAATTCTAAAATTATTTGAATAGCAGACAAATCAATATTTTCCCAATATGTCTCTTAAACTTTATTTTTTTCAACAATTTTTCCTCTTTTTTGAGTTTGGACAGTTTCTACTACTATGTTCTCAAGTTCACTGAAATTTTCAACCAAGTGTCTAATCTTTTCTTGAACGCAAGTAGTTTTTTTTTTTTTTTTTTTATTGCAGATACTGTATTTTTCTCTGGAAGTTACATCTGGTTTTTAACACAGTTTCCATCTCTCTCTTATTTATATTCACAAAATAACTTAAATATCTTTATAATTGACAGTTTAAAAACCTTATCTATGTATCTTTTTCAGTTCTAGATCTTTCAGTTAACTGACTTTTCTCTGGGTTTTAAGTCATATCTTTTTGTTCCTTTGGCATGTTTACCAATATTTGCTTGGATTCTAGACATTGTCAACATTTTACATTGAATATCTGGGTTTTTGTTTGAAGAATCTTGAGATTTCTTGGTTTGGTTTGGTTTTTATAGCAAGTGGTCAGTTTCCTGGCAGATGAGGTTGATCTTTTAAATTGTGTTTTTGTGGGTCTAAAATAGCTTTTAATTTAGGCACTAGGGATAGTTAACCATGACTCCCAAAATGTGGCTTGATTTGTATATCTACCGAATGCATTTGGTGGACTCTTAAAAACTTACCATTCTTGTAGGTCAGAAACAAAATGTTTCTCAATCTTGGGTCAGCTCCCCAGTATTTGTTAACTTTGCTGGTAACTGTCCTTTTCTGAGCCTGTGGGGTCACACCACATACATGTACATCTTGGTTTTAACAAAGACTGAAAAGGACTCCTACAGATTTTTCTTTCTTTTTTTTTTTTTCAGTTTGTCTATTTATTTTGAGACAGAGAGTGCACGTGGGGGAGAAGCAGAGAGAGAGAGAGGGAGAGAGAGATAATCCCAAGCAGGACCCTCGCCGTCAGTGCAGAACCTGATCTGGAGCTCAAAGTCAGGAACTACAAGATCATGACCAGAGCCAAAGTCAGACACTTAACTGACTGAGCCACCCAGGACCCCCAGGACTCAGTTTTCTAAAGCATTTTCTTTTTTTTTTTCTGAATTGATCTCTTATCTTCAGGGCTATACTCCACAAATATGAGCCATCTGAACTTCCCAATCTTAGGTTCACCTTTACTTAATTCATAGAGGTCATGTTATCCATTAATTCCTCTCCATGTGCTAGGATGTGGTAGATTCACGTAGATAAAAGCTGGGACAATTGTGGGGCTCACATTATTTGTTTCATTTTAGAAGGAATCATAGTTCTATACAGCTAGTTGTCCGAATTCTGAAAATAGTTGTTTTATTCAATTCGGTTTCCTTGTTTATTTACTGTTCTCTTGTTAGTTTTAATTGTAGAACTAGCTGGCAGCAGTTGTTTAATCATTGCTAGAAACACAAATTTAGACTTTGTGAGTGGCATTAAATTACATCCAAATATAGTTAGGCTTTTTATCATTAAAGCTCTGTACTAATAGAAAGCCTTACATAATGTCATTTGTTTAACTATTTGGAAGGAAAGTTTGTTGTTATTATTTTGGTAGAAATAATAATATAAGCCTCCATATAGTGTGTTACTATTAGTAATTTACTAACATAAAAGGTACTAATACAACTAAACCTTCAAATTCTGTCATGCACGCTAGCTAAGTAATCATGCAAGCCAGACATTACACTTAACTGAAGGGATAAATGAGATACCTATTTGTTAAAAACTGGTGAAGAAATTGGTAAATGAAGAGATATCTAGTTCTACTCGATAACAACAAAAGCAAAGAATAATACTATCAACAGAATTCATGTCATTCAAAAGATTAAATGAAGGAATTACTGAGAAAATTACTTTCAATATCTATTTCAACTGCAGTCAGTATGTATATACAAATTCAAAAGGGGGAGAAATACAATAATAATGAAACATGAGTAAGGAGGTAATGTCTCATTTAGTTAAATCAAAAAAGTAAGAATAGAAAAGAAGGATAAAAAGAAAATTAGAGATCATTAGAGGAGAAGGAGATGACCCCCACATGAAATTGTAGCCCCTCAAGTAGGTGTCTTAATTTGCAGGTGCTAGAGACTGAATATTTATGGCCCTTCAATATGTGTATGTTGAAATCTAATCCCGAATGTATTTAGAGGTGAGACTCTTGGGAGATAATTAGGTCATGAAGGTGAAGCACTCACTATAGGGGATTAACGCCCTTACTAAAGCGGTAACAGACAACTCCTAGCTTCCTACCATGCAAGGTCCCTTGATCTTGGCCTTCTCAGACTCTAGAAATTTGAAAAATAAATTTTATTGCTTATCAGCCACTTAGTCTATAATATTTTTGTTATAGCAACACAGATGGACTGAGACACTAAGGCTGCCAGAAAAAAAGTGCCACTAATTGGATGACTTAAATAAGAGAAAAGTATTTTTTCAGAGTTCTGGAGGATAGCTGTCTGAAATCAAGATTTTGCAAGGGCTGGTTTCTTCTGAGGCCTCTTTCCTTGGTTTGCAGATGTCCCTATTGCATAGCTTTCCCTCCTTACATGTCTGTGTCCTAATTACCTGTTGTTTTTTTTTTTCTTTTTTAAGGGCACCATTATATTGGATTAAGGCTCACCTTATGACTTCATTGACACAATTACCTTTTGAAAGACCCTTTCTCCATTATCTCCAAATACAGTCACATTCTTACTGTGGTTAAGGTATTAACATATGAATTTTGTGGGGCCACAATTTAGTTACTAATAATAGGCAATACATTTGTGAAGCCAAAGTTTGTATATGCCCTATTCATCTATAGTTTCTACAGTGCCTATCAAGAGGATTTATTACATGGAAGTATTGAGTAATTATGACTTAGTGTATTTGTTATAATATTTAAAAAAATGCATGATCCATAAAGATATGCTTTTAATTATTTTATTAAATCTATAGCCAACTGAAATCTGTTTCCACAGAAAAATAGATAAACGTGTACAGCAGTTATTCATCAACGTGTTATTGACAAATGGATGACTTACAAAATAATGCAATTTCAATTACAAGACTTACTGCAGATTTCTCATTCTTTAGGGTAGGCTTAGTGAACTTAATACAAGCAGCTCAGTTTAAGGTTTATAGGTTAGTTTGTGATTGATAAGGTTAAAATGAAAGTAAGTTGCAGTGGAAATTAGCTGAATTATCTATTCAAAGCTTTCTAAAATGTTTATGATACTTTTCTACTTTGTGGTCTTTTAAAAAATGGTAATGGATTTAACCGATAATTTTCTTAATGCACACATAGTCAAAAAATAACCTCAAATTATCCTGACCCAACTTAACATAGAGAATAAAGTAGAAACTGCTCTTTAGGTTGGCATTATATTTATTTCTGCATCATTTTATATTTTTATTCAAACCAAAAAAAAAAAAAGCTCACCCATTTCTCCCTCCTCACCCTCTACCTTTGGAACCACCAAATTGTTCTCTGTGTCTATGAGCTAGCTTTTCTCTTTTTAATTTTTTTTTTAATTTAGTTAGAGAGAGATACAGAGAGACAGAGAGAGAGGGAGGGTGGGAGAGACAGAGAGGAGAGGGAGGGAGGGAGGGAGATAGGGAGAGAGAGGGAGAGAGAGAGAGAGGAAGAGAGAGAGAAACCCAAGTAGGCTCCACATGGTCAGCACAGAGCCCAATGCAGGGCTTGAACTCCCCATGAGATCATGACCTGAGCTGAAATCAAGAGTCTGATGCTTAACCAACTGAGCCACCCAGGTGTCCCTGTTTTTGTTTTTAGATTCTATATATAACAAAGATCATACTGTATCTGCCTTCTTCTGCCTGACTTATTTCACTTAACATAATGATGCCCTGAAGATCTGTTCATGTTTTCACAAATTGCAAGATTTCGTTTTTTATGGCTGAATAATATTCTGTTGTGAATATTTGTCTAAATCTATGAGTATATAAAATAATACAATTTCTTTATCCATTCATTTATCAATGTACATTTACATTGTGTCAATATCTTGCGATTGTAAATAATACTGCAATGAACATGAGGATGCATATACTTTTTTGAATTAGTGTTTTTATTTTCATTGAATAAATACCAAGAAGTGGAATTGCTAGATCATGTGGTATTTCTAGTTTTAATTTTGTGAAGAACCTCCATATTTTTTTTTTCAGAGTGGCTGCACCAAATTACATTCTCATCGTCAATACACAAGGGTTCCCTTTTCTCCTCATCCTCACCAACACTTGTTATTTCTTGTCTCTTTGGTAATAGTCATTCTAACATGTGTGAGATAATATCTCATTGTGTTTCTGATGTGCAGTTTCCTGGTGATTTATGATATGAAGCAACTTTTCATGTATCTATTTGCCAGGTGTATCTCCTCTTTGGAAAAATGTCTATTCAGATCTTCTAGCCATTTTTTATTGAGGGTTTTTTTTTTTTTTTTTTTTTGCTATTCTGAGTTTTCAATATATTTTGGATATAAAGTCTTTATCAGATATAAAATTGGCAAATATTTTCTCCCATTCAGTGGGTTGTCTTTACATTTTGTTGAATGTTTGCTGTGCAGAAGCTTTTTAGTTTGATATAGTTCCATGTGTTTGTTTTTGCATTTTTTTGGTTTCGCTTCTGGTGTCAGATTAAAAAAGAAGAAGAAGAAGTTATTTTCAAGACCTGTGTCAAAGAGCTGACCACCTATGTTTTCTCTAAGGAGCTTTCTGGTGTCAGGTCTTATATTTAAGTCTGCAATCCATTTTGAGTTAATTTTTGTTAAGGTGTAAGATAGTGATCCGGTTTTATTCCCTTGAATGTGGCTGTCCAATTTTCCCAACACTATTTATTGAAAAGAGATCATACTTTCCCTATTGTATATTATTGGCTTATCATAAATGAATTAACCATAGCTGCATTTTTTTCTGCACAGTCTATTATATTCAATTTATCTCTGTGTCTGCTTTAATGCCAGTGACATACCATTTTAGTTAATATAGCTTTGTAATTTATTTTGAAATCAGGGAGCATAATGCCTTCAACTTTGTTCTTTTTCTTTTTCTCAATGTTTCTTGTTGTTCCATCCAGATTTTAGGACTGTCTTTTGTATTTCTCTGAGAAACATCATTGCAATTTGTATAGGGAGTACACTGAATCTGTAGATTGCTTTGTGTAGTATGGAATTTTAATATTAATTCTTCCAATCCATTAACACAGAAATTCTTTCCATTTATCTGTGCCTTCTTCAATTTCTTTCATTAATGTATTATAATTATGAATATACATATCTTTCACTTCCTTGGTCATATTTATTCCTAGGTATTTTTTTGATGCTATTGTAAATGTGATTGTTTATTTATCTTTTTGATAGTTTATTGTTGATGTAAAGAAGCACAACATATTTTTGTGTGTTGATTTTGTATCTTGAAACTCTACTGAATCTATTATTTCTAATGATTTTCGGTGTAGTCTTTAGAATTTTCTATACATAATATCATGTCATCTGCAAATAATGACAGTTTTACTTCTTCCTTTCCAAGTTGGATGTTCGTTCTTTCTTTCTTTCTTTCTTTCTTTCTTTCTTTCTTTCTTTCTTTCACTTTGAACTTTTAATTCCAGTATATTTAACATACAGTGTTACATTAGATTCAGGTGTAGAATATAGCAATTCAAGAGTTCTGTACATTACTCAGTGCTCATCATGATAACTGTACTCTTTAATCCCCATCACCTATTTCACCCATCCCCTCAACCTATCTCCCCTCTGGTAACCACCAATATGTTCTCCATAGTTAAGAGTCTGTTTCTTCGTTTCTCTCTCTCTCTCTCTCCCCCCTCCCCCTCTCTTCCTTTGCTCATTTGTTTTGCTTCTTAAATTCCACACATATATATATATAAGTGAAATCATATGGTATTTGTCTTTCTCTGATTGACTTATTTCACTTAACGTTATACTCTCTAGCTCTATCTATGTTTTTGTAAATGGCAAGATTCCATTTCTTATATTCTTGTGTGTGTGTGTATATGTGTGTGTATATATATATATATATATATATATGTATATATGTACACACACACACACACACACACACACACACACACACACTAGAATATAAGAAATGGAATCTTCTTTATCCATGCATCTATCAGTGAATACTTGGGCTGCTTCTGTAACTTGGCTATTATAAATAATGCTTCTATAAATATAGAAAAGCACGGATCCCTTTGGGTTAGTATTTTTGTATTCTTGGGTAAATACCTACTAGTGCAATTCCTGGATAATAGGGTAGTTATTTTTTTTTAACTTTTTGAGGAATTTCCATACTGTTTTCAAGAGAGGCTACAACAGTTTGCATTCCCACCAACAGTGAAAGAGTATTTTTTCACATCCTTGCCAACACTAGTATTTCTAGTGTTTTTAATTTTGGCCATTCTGACAGGTGTGAGGTAATCTCACTGTGCTTCTGATTTGCCTTTCCCTGATGATGAGTTCTGTGGGTAGCTTTTGATGTTTCTGTTGTACATCTGTATGTCTTCCTTGGAGAAATGACTGTACATGTCTTCTGCC
This sequence comes from Prionailurus bengalensis, assembly GCF_016509475.1. Taxonomy (NCBI): domain Eukaryota; kingdom Metazoa; phylum Chordata; class Mammalia; order Carnivora; family Felidae; genus Prionailurus; species Prionailurus bengalensis. The sequence continues at coordinate 181,608,059 of NC_057344.1, read as the reverse complement.
CATTTTTTAATTGCATTATTTCTTTTTTGGGGTGTTGAGCTGTATATGTTTTATATATTTTGGATACAAGCCCTTTATCCAGATACGTTATTTGCAAACATCCTCTCTCATTCAATAGCTTGAGGTTGCGTTTTGTTGATTGTTTGCTGTGCAGAATCTTTTATTTTGATACAGTCCCAATAGTTGATTTTTGCTTTTATTTTCCTTGCCTCAGGAGACCTGTCTAGAAAAAATATTGTTACAGGCCATGACAGAGAAATTACTGCATATGCTCTCTTTTAGGATTTTTAGGGTTTCAAGTCTTACATTTAGGTCTTTAATCCATTTTGAGTTTATTTTTGTGCATGGTATAAGAAAGGGGTCCTGTTTTATTCTTTTGCATGTAGCTGTTCTTCCTTCCTCCCGTCCTCCTTCCCTTCCTCCCTTTCTCTTTCTTTTTTTTTTCCTTCCATCCCTCCCTCCTTCCTTCCAATACTGTGCTTAATAAAAGTGGTGGGAGTTAACATCTTTGTCTTGTTCCTGATTAGAGAGGAAAACCTTTTATCTTTTCACTGATTAATATAATGTTAGCTGTGGGCTTGTCATATATGGTGACTTCTCTTCTTTTGAGAATTTTTATTATCAGTGTTTAATTTTGTCGGGTTTTTTTTTCTGCATCTATTGAGATGACTATATGATTTTTAGCCTTCATTTTGTTAGTGTAGTCTATCATGTTCAACAGATGTTGAGACAGCCTTGCATTCCTGGAACAAATCCTACTTGATCATGGTATATGATCTCTTTAATGTATTTTATTTATTAATTTTAAAAATTATAATGTTTATTAATTTTGAGAGAGAGAGAGGGAGTGCAAGCAGGGGAGGAGAAGAGAAAGAGGGAGACACAGAATCCGGAGCAGGCTCTAGGCTCTGAGCTGTCGGCACAGAGCCAGACACAGGGCTTGAACTCACAAGTTGTGAGATCATGACCTAAGCCGAAGTTGGACACTTAACTGACTGGGCCACCCTGGCACACCTTAATGTATTTTTTGAATTCCCTTAGCTGTTGAGGAATTTGGGGTCTGTGTTTATCAGGAATATTCACCTGTAGTTTTCCTTTTTTCTTCTTTTTTGTTTGCAGCATTCTTGTCAGGTTTTGGTATCGGGGTGATGCTGGACTTGTACGATGTGTTTGCAAATATTCCCCTTTCTTCTTCTTTAGGAAGACTTTGAGAAGGATTGGTGTTAATTCTTCTTTGAACGTTTGGTAGAATTTACCAGTGAAGCGGTCTGGTCTTGGACTTTTATTTTTTGGGAGGCTGTGATTATTTGATTACTGATGCAATATCCTTGCTAGTAGTTGATCTGTCCACACTTTCTGTTTCCTCATGGCTTGGTCTTGGTAGGTTGTATGATTCCACGAACTTATTTTTCTAGGTTGTTCAGTTTTCTGGTATACAGTTGTTCACAGTCATCTATCTCTTCTGATCCTATGTATTTCTATGGTATTAGGTTCCTGCCCCCCAGCCCTGTGGTATCAGTTGTAACATTTCATTCATTTTTTTTGTTGTTGCTATTTGAATTTCTCTCTCTCTCTCTCTCTCTCTCTGTCTCTGTCTCTGTCTCTCTCTCTGTCTCTCAGTGAGTCTAGCTAAAATTTTGTCTATTTCATTTATCATTTATCTTCATTTAATTGATCTTGGATATTTTGTCTTTCTATCCTTTATTTCACTTATTCTAATATTTGTTATTTAGTTCCTTCTATAACTTTGGGTGTCATTTGTTCTTTGTCTAATTTCTTGAAGTGTAAAATTTGGTTGAGCCTTGTTTCTTTTTTTTTAATTTTTTTTTTCAACGTTTATTTATTTTTGGGACAGAGAGAGACAGAGCATGAACAGGGGAGGGGCAGAGAGAGAGGGAGACACAGAATCGGAAACAGGCTCCAGGCTCTGAGCCATCAGCCCAGAGCCTGACGCGGGGCTCGAACTCACGGACTGTGAGATCGTGACCTGGCTGAAGTCGGACGCTTAACCGACTGCGCCACCCAGGCGCCCCGAGCCTTGTTTCTTGATGAAGGCATTTGTCATTATGATCTTGCATCTTAGAGCTGCTAATGCTGCATCCATAACTTTTGATACATTACATTTTTAAATTTTGATTTGTCTCAAGATATTTTTTTTTATTTCTTCTTTGACCCATTGGTTGTTTATTACCAGGTTGTTTAATTTCCACATGTTTGTACATTTTTTAGTTTTATTCATATAATTCATTGCTAGTTTCATACCATTGTGGTGGAAAAAGATACTTGACATGATTTCATTCCTCTTAAATTTACAAAACTTCTTTTGTGGCCTAACATATAATAATCTATCTTGGAAAATCATATGCACTTGACAATAAGTATTCTTTTGCATTGGGTGGGATGTTCTATAAATATCTGTTAAGTCGATTTGTTCTAACATGTCATTTAATGCCAGTGTTTCTTTATTAATTTTCTGTCTGGATGATCTCTCAATTGATGTAAGCAGGGTATCAAATGCCCTAAACTATTGTATTGCCACTTCTCCTCTGAGGTCTGCTAATATTTGCTTCGCATATTTAGGTATTCCTATGCTGGGCACACAAAACTTACAAATGTTATATTCTCTTCTTGGATTATTTTATCATTATGTAATACCTCTATTTTTCACTTATCATCTTTGTTTTAAAATGTATTTTGTCTAACTCTAGCTAGTCTATCTTTCTTTTGGTTTTGATTTACACGGAACATCATTTTCCACTTCTTTAGTTGCAGTCTGTGTGTCCTTACATCTAAAATCTGTCTCTTGTTAGCAGCAAATAGATGGGTTTGGTTGTTTGTTGTTTTATATATTTTTAAGTCCATTCTACCACTCTCTTTTGATTGAAGAATTTACTCCATTTACATTTAAAGTAATTAATGAAAGGTGTGTGCTTATTGCCATTAAAAAAAAAAAAATGTTTCCTGACTATTTTTGTAGTTTTTCTCTATTCCTTTTTTGTCTTGCTCTCTTCTTTTGTGGCTTGATGACTTTTTTTGGTTGTATGTTGATATTCCTTTCTTTTTATCTTTTGTATCCTTATTATAGCTGTTTGCTTGGTAGTTGCAATGGGGCATACATGTAACAACTTATATCTGTAACAATGTGTTCTATGTTGATGGCAAATTAAGTTTGATCTCATTTTACAGCTGAACAATTTTTACTTTCCCTCACATGTATTATGTTTTTAATGCCACATTTTACATCTTTTTATCTTGTGTATCCTTTAATTTTAATCATAGTTATTTTTACTACTTTTGTCTTTTAACTTTTATACTAGTTTTATAAGTAATTAGTCCACTATCTTTGCTGTATATTTAATTTACCAGTGAGATTTATTCTTTCACATGTGTTCTTGTTACTAATTAGTATTATTTCCTTTCTGCTAGAGACATTTTTAAAATTTCATGTAAGATCAGTTTAGTTATGATGGATTCCTTTATCTTTTGTTTAACTGAAAAATTTTTAATTTCTCAATTGTGAATTATAAACTTGCTAGGTGGAGTATTCTTTATGGAAAGGTTTTTTTTTTTGTTTTTTTTTTGTTTTTTTTTTTTGTTTTTTTTTGTTTTTTTTCCCCCATCCCTTTGAATATACTGTTCAGGAGAGATCCTTGACTTTAACTTTTGGTATTTTAATTAGAGTATCTCTTGGTTTGCGTCTTTTTGGGTTCATTGTATTTGAAAGTCTATCATTTTCCTGGATCTGGATGTCCATCTCCTTCCCCAACTTAGGAAATTTTTCTTTCATTATTTCTTCCAATAAGATTTCTGCTCCTATCTTTCTCTTCTTATTCTGGAAGGCCTCTAATTCTACATCATTTTAAGTGATGGATAGCTTGCTTTAAAGAATTACATGGTTGTGATTAAAATACTTTGAATCCTGTACTTCCAAAATTAATATTTAATTTAAAGTTATGTATAATTATGCCAAAATTAGGTGATATGTTTTTCATTCTTAAGATATATGCCAAAGTTAAGATTTTAATTTAATCTTATTTTTGACATTTTCCAGATAAGAATACAGAGTCAACAAATCCAAGTTACTATTTAAAGATCCTGCTAGTAATAAGTGAAGAAATAAGACATTCTAAATCAAAACTAACATTATTTTTCCATTTGTTTTCATAAAAATCTTTAGTTCAGATGGAGTTTTTTTAACCAAATGGTTTTACCTATCATTCTTAATAGGAAGAGTATTTCCAGTTTAATTTTGTCCTGTCTAATATTCAAAGCTGTTCCATATCTATCTCATTTTTTATAACCACAGTACATATTTTACTTGTATTGATTTTTATTAATTTAACAAACACATACTACATATGCCAGAGGATTACATAAACATCATTTTCTGTGATTTAAGATGAGAAAATTAAGGCATGAAAAGTGATATATTGCCTCAGGTAAATAAGTGGTAGTTGGTAAAGTTAGCATTTGAATCCAGGCAATCTCACTCTAAATCAAATCTCCTTAATTATAAGCACACCACACAGATATAAACTGACAGTCCCTCAAAGTAATGTTTGTGTATACAGATAAACCCTAAGTATGCTCTTCTATAGAAGAGAAAGATAAATAAAAAACTGGATAAGAAATGCTCTCAAAAGTTTTCCTAGATTAGAAGTGTATCTGAGGACCGTTTAAGAGTGTTTTCATGGTCATCCTGTGGTGTCCTTCAAAACGTAATTTCAAACCTTCTTTTATTTTTTAAAAATTGTATTGAATTATATCTCTAAGAATATGTTATCTTCCATTAGTTTTTAAGTTTCTTCTCTGAGGACTACTGATATTTGTATTTGGTATTCATTTTCTCTCTCTCTCTCTCTCTCTCTCTCTCTCTCTCTCTCTCTCTCTTCTCTGTGTGTGTGTGTGTGTGTGTATGTATATATGTATATATATATATGTGTATATATATGTGTGTGTATATATATATGCATATATATATATATATATATATATATATCACTCTCTCTAGATGTTTATATTACCTAATGACATTTTTCTCTCTAGAACTTGTTTGTGTATTCATTGTTTTGGGACAAGGTTAATCTTTTAGAATAGGTTTTAACATTTATTTCCTCCACCAGCTACCATATTTCATATTAACAGGAAATATATTTTATGAATTTAAGCATTACATGTCTCACTTATAGGTAATTAAAATTTAATAAAAGAGATACTGAAGCACATTGAAACTTAATAAAAGATATTTCAATATCTTATTTAAATTTTGGAAAGTAAATGCCTGCTCTGCTATTTAATGTTTTTAAAATTTTTGATTCTTTTTTTTACTGATTAAGAATTAACATTTTTGTTCTTTTTCTAATATAGACAGTTAAATTGGGTAGGGGTGAGCATTTATGGAGTCGTATTCAAGATAAACACTATTTTATCAATTTTTTGATATTCACAGCTATAAATGCTAAGTACTTTTGTAAGTTCAGGTTGTTCAAATAAAACTTTTAATTTTTATTCCAATTAGATACTATATTCATTTATTCAAAATCCACCTTTTTATCACCATCTCATATATGTATTTAATTTTCATTATTCCTCATTAATCTGTCATTCTAGATTTATAATTATGTGTATTGCCAATTACTTCATCCAATTTGTCATCGACCTTTGGTATTTCTGATGGGTGTGGGTGTTTAATTTAAGGTATTGAGATTCAGGGCACCTGGGTGGCTCAGTTGGTTAAGTGTTCAACTCTTGATTTTAGCTCAGGTCGTGATCTCCTGGTTCGTGAGATCAAGCCGCATCATGGGCTCTGTGCTGACAGAGCATGCTTGGAATTCTCTCTCTCTCTCTGTCTCTCTCTCTCTCTCTCTCTCTCTCTCTCTCTTTCTTTCTCTCTCTCTCTCTCTGCCACTCCCCTGCTTGTGCACATACTCTCTCTCTCTCTCAAAATAAATAAACAAACTTTAAAAAAAGTAGCAAGTTTTTAGGGAAAACAAAACAAATGGTATAAAAATGTCTAAGATCTGCCATAGAATTTTGTTGATTTTTCCTCTGTTATTTTGCAAGTGTGCATATTTTCTACCAAATTAACAGTCATTGTACATTTCAACTCCTATTTTGATTTGAATTACAGAATCATTGATATTCTTTGAAATATTAATAACATTGGAATTTCAAAAATATTCAAAACCTGTTAACAATATACCTTTATACAAAATGAGAACAATTGGATATGCATTATGTACAGTTTAAAATTATGTTCAAGATTTATAAAGGGAAAATTAATGTCATGTGTGCAAGTAAATAGCAAAATTAATACATTCTATGAGAAATATAAAAAAAAATCTCACAACTAGAAGTCTCTATGGTCTTGTAGTCAAAATATCCTACTAATTAGATCTCTGCTTGAATACTGCTTGCACTGAGAAGCTCATTGCCTCTTTTTCCAACTTTTCCTCAATCAGCTTTCAAGAAATTGGTTCATGAAGCAATACTGTCAAAATGGTGATGAATGAGATTCAGGGCGAAAAAGCCTATTGAGAACCAAAGCTTAGAAAGTTGACTTTTACCTCCCAGGATCAGTTGTTAATTGGGAAACGTGTCAGAAAACATCCCTTCAGTGGAACCCGCTTTTTAGTGAAATTGTCTCCCTAGGAAATTCTCTCTGTCTTTTTATTATAAGTGTCCATTCGGCTTATTTCTCTCGAAACAATGATTTAAAATCATGTAGAAGTAGGCGAGGCTTCAAATGAAAATGCTTTATTCCTCTTAAGTAATCATTTTCCAAAATGGGCCTCAGACCATGTTAGGCTGGATTATTTAGTTATACTATTATACATCCTACAATGACAAGCCGTTTTAAAACATAATTTGGCATGACTGTGCACAAATATCAAAGTTTTGCACAAATATCAATTGTTACAGGAAAAGCTTTATTTAAAACTTTAACCAACCTTCTGACAGAAAAATCTTATAAAAATCTTCAATATCCAAACTTTTTATTAAGTTCTCCAAATTAATATATTGGAATTAGTCTCTCTGTTACCCTATTTTATCTTTGTTTGAACTTGTTTTTCAACTATTTATAACAGAAGCTGAAGGTATCTGACCTACTCTTAATTTTTTATCATTTTATTGTTTGAAGCACAATTTGCAGTCAGATGAACCGCAAGGAAAGTATCAAGAACAATGAAGGTCACTAGGGATACATTTAGCTGATTTCAGAATCAATACTTCCCAAAGTAATTGTTTTTCTTCTCTTATAACGTAGTCACTGCACATGTCTGAAAATGTGCTTCTCTCTGAAAAAATGGTAGCGCTAACATTTTAGACTCTGAGTCTAAAGTTCTCTCTTGTCTAGCAAAACAGTAGGATGCAGGATGAAAAGCGAGAGATGGCCAATGTCCTGGAAAAGACAAGAGACCCGAATAAGGGTCCTTGTCCCGTTTTTATTAGGATCAGAAGGCTTACAAACATGGCAATGGACATACACAAAGAGACAATGAATCTGTGAACATTAACTTGTGGACACGAGGGAAAGAGGGTCTTGAGGATATTTGGGGTTAGGGGCTTGGGTTAATACAAAGCAAAATCCTGACACCAGGCAGAGGGGCGGAAGGTCGTATACAGGGGATGTGAGGCACCACCTCTGTTTATCTTAGCTAGCCTAGGGGATGAGACAGGACATGTGACCTCAGAGTTAACAAGGCACCTTTTCTTTTGTTAATCATCTCAGCTCTGGGCTGCTTCACCTGCAGTGCTGGGGACTATAGCCCAATTTTACCTATCTTGGTCCTTCTTTCCTGTAAAGCAGCTTTCTGCTATAGTACTAAATTGGGGGTGCTTCTGCCCTGAATACCTAATCTTGTTTATTTCATATACCTATGTTCTATATTGGGCCCTTTGCCCCTCCCTCTCTAAACTGGGGCCTTTGCCCCACCCTCTCTATTCTTTGGGGCTAAGCCCCCTTTCTCTATCCTTATTTGCCTAATCTTGTTTACCCAAACTCCGGTATAAGCATCCTATGGCTTTGTACTTCTTTATGCCTTGTTAACCCATTGATGTAAGCCCAGGGGATTCCTAAGCTTATTTCCCACAGGTCAGAACCCAAGTGAATTCAGACACAATGAACAAGTATCACATCCTTAGATGCCATGTGGCAATTCAAAATATTTTTTACTAATATGAAAAAGATGTAACCTGGATAATTTTGAATAATTATGTTATTAGTTTAAATTAGCAGCCTGTATGTTACTTACTAGTTCCCAATGCCTAAGCAAAGTCTGTAACAAGGCAGAGACATATACAGCTTACATTAAAAAAAAAATAAGTACAGTTGACAATGTTACATTAGTATCAGGTGTACAACATAGTAATTCAACAACTCTAAGTTATGCTATGCCCACCACAAATGTAACTACCATATGTCACCATATAACTTTATGAAAATACTATTAACTATATTCCCTATGATGTACTTTTCATCTCCATGACTTGCTCATTCCATAACTAGAATCCTATACTTCCCAATCCCCTTTACTGATTTTGTCTATCTCCCCACCCTACTCCTCTGTGGCAACCACCAGTTTGTTCTCTGTATTTCTAGATACATTTCTGCCTTTTTTGTTTGGTTGTTCATTTGTCTTATTTTCTAAGTTCTATATATAACTGAAATCATATAGTATATGTCTTTTTCTCCCTGAATCATTTCATCTAGCGTAATTGTTTCTAGGCCCATTCATAATCACAAAAGGCAAGATCTCAATGATCTCATTCTTTCTTATGGCTGAGTAAAATTCCATTGTATATCACATCTTCTTTATCCATTCATATATTGATGCACACTTAGGTTTCTTCCATATCTTGGCTTTGTATATAATGTTTAATAAGCATAAGGGTGCATATATCTTTTTCAATTAGTGTTTTGGTTTTCTTCAAGTAACTACCCAGTAGTGGAATTGTACTGGATCACATGGCACTTTTATTTTTATTGTTTTGAGAAACTTCCATACTGTTTTCTACAGGGTTTGCACCAATTTACATTCCCACCAATAGTACATAAAGCTTCCCTTTCCCCACATCAGTGCCAGCACTTTTTTTTTTCTGTCTTTCTGATAAACAGCTACTCTGGTGTGAGTTGATATGATGTTCTGGGTTTGATTTTGATGATTAATGTGATGATTAATGATGTTAAGTACATTTTTAATGTGTGTATTGGCCATCTGAATGTCCACCTTGGAAAATTGTCTACTCAACTCTTCTACCATTTTTTACATCACATTGGTGTGTGTGTATGTGTGTGTTAAGTTGTATAAATTTTTCATATATTTTGGACATTCATTTGAGTTGTGCAAGTCCTTATATATTTTGGACATTAATTTCTTATCAGATTATTTTGTAAATATCTTCTCCCACTTAGTAGGTTACCTTTTGTTACTATGCAAAAGTCTTTATTTTAGTGTAGTCCCAATATTTTATTTTTTATTTCATTTTCCTTCCCTTAAATACCTTTCTAGAAAAATGTTATTAAGACTGATGTCTAAGAGATTGCTGCCTATGTTTTCTTTTAGGAATTTTATGGTTTTAGGTCTCACATTTAGTTTTTTATTTCATTTTGAGTTTATTTTTTTGTAAGGTATAAGAGAGTTGCTTGGTTACATTCTTTTGCATGTAGCTGTCCAGTGTTTCAGCACAATTTAGTGAAGACACTATCTTTTATCCATTATATATTCTTGCTCCCTTTGTATAGATTTATCATATCAGCATGGGTTTATTTCTGGGCTATTTATTTCCATTGATCTAGGTGTCTGTTCTTGTGCCAGTCTTATACTGTTTTGATGATTATAGTGTTGCAAAATATCTTGAAGCATGGGATTGTGATACCTCCAGCTTTATACCTTCTTAACTTTAGCTATGCAAAGATTTTTTGGTTCTATACTAACTTTATTGGTATTCATTCTAGTTATGTTAAAACTGCCACTGGAATTTTAACAGGATTTTATTGAATCTGTAGTTTGCTTTGGGTATCATGGACATTTTAACAATATCCAATGATGGGGCGCCTGGGTGGCTCAGTCGGCTGAGCGGCTGACTTCGGCTCGGTCATGATCTCATGGTTTGTGAGTTTGAGCCCCGCATGGAGCTCTGTGCTGACAGCTCAAAGCCTGGAGCCTGCTTCAGATTCTGTGTCTCCCTCTCTCTGTGCCCCTCCCCTGCTCATGCCTCTGTCTCTCCCTCTCTCTCAAAAATAAATAAATATAAAAAAATAAATAATAAATAAAAGAACAATATCCAAAAGAGTATTTTAACAATAATTCCCATCCTTGAGCATGTAATATTTTTAATTTGTCATCTTTAGGTTCTTTCATCAATATCTTACAGTTTTCAGGATACAGGTCTTTTGTCTCCTTGGTTAAATTTATTCCTAGATTTTTTTTTTCGTTTCATGCGATTCACTAAATGGGATTGTTTTCTTAATTTCTCTTTCTACTACTTCAGGGTTGGTGTATGAAAACCCAACATACTTCTACATATTAATTTTGTATTGTGAAACTTTAATTAATTTATTCTAACAGTTTTTCTGGTGGAGTCCTTAGGGTTTTCTTTAGTACCATGTTATCTTCGAATAATGACAGTTTTGCTTCTTCTGTACTAATTTGGATGCCTTTTATTGTTTCCTTCTTGTCTTATTTCTGTGGCTAGGACTTCCAGTACATGTGGAGTCAAAGTGGTGAAAACAGGCATTCTTGTCTTGTCCCTAATGTTAGAAGAAAAGTTCTCAATTTTCCGCCATTGAGAATGATCTTAGTTGTGGATTTATCATATATGGCCTTTATTATGTTGAGACATGTTCCCTTTAGACCCACTTTGTTGATGGTGTTTATTACTGATGGATGTTGAATTTTTCAAATGCTTTTTCTGAATCTATCGAGATGATCATGATTTTTAATATCATTTTGTAAATGTAGTAAACCACGTTGATTGACCTGTGGTTGTTGAACCATTTTGCATCCCTGGAATAAATCCCATTCGATCATGGTGAATACTCCTTTTAATGTATTATTAAATATGATTTGCTAAAATTTCGTTGAGGATTTTTGTACCCATGTACATTAGGGCTAGTGGCTTGCAGTTTTCTTTTTTTGTAGTGTCTTTTTTTTTTTTTTTTTTTTTTTTTTTTTTTTTTTGGTATCAGCATAATACTGGCCTTGTCGAGTGTATTGGGAAGCTCTCCTTATTCTATTCTTTGAAATAGTTTCAGGAGAATAGATGTTAAGAGTTCTTTAAATGTTTGGTAGAATTCACTTGTGAATTTGTCTGGTCATAGACTTTTGTTTGTTAGGAGATTTTGATTATTGAGTCACATTTGTTATTAGTAATTGGTCTGTTCAGATTTTCTATTTCTTCCTGATTCAATTTTGGAAAGTTATATGTTTCTACAAATTTATTCGTTTCTTCTAGGTTGTCTAATGTTGGCATATAATTTTTTGTAGTAGCCTTTTAAAATCCTTTGTATTTTTATGATGTTGGTTGGGACTTTTCCTCTTTAACTTCTGATTTTATTTGTATCCTCCTTTTTTTTCTCAATCATGCTAAAGGTTTATCAGTTTTGTTTCTCTTTTCAAAGAACAAGTTCATATTTTATTGAACTTTTCTATTGTTTTTTTTAGCCTCTATTTCATTTATTTATGCTTTTATCATTATTTTCATCCATCTGTAACTTTGAACTTTGCTTCTTTTTCAAGTTCTATATGTGTAAATTAGACTATTTAAGATTTTTCTTGTTTCTCGAAGTAAACTTGTATTGCTGTAAATTTTTCCCTTAGACTACTCTTGCTGCATCCCAAATATTTGAGGCTGTTGTGTTTTTATTTTCCTTTAGTCTCCATGCCATTCTTTTTCCTCTTTGATTTCTTTCTTGGACAATCGTTTGCTTAGTAGCATGTCGTTTAATCTCCATGTTTGTATTTTTCCCATTTTTTTCTTATAATTGATTATATATAACCACTATTGAATAGAACACTTTGTTAGGAAGTGGGCATAACAACAGACCGATGGCATATTTTAAGCCAACTTATTTTCTAATATTTCTACAACTAATTTTTAGATAAGGAAATTGGGACAAGAATGCATTTTTGTGATATGATTAAATATTTATCCTTGGCTAAATAATGTTATATGTATGGCAGAGGAAAAATTATACCTGAAGAAAACAATACAAAACAAGTATGAGTAAAGGGCTATCGAAGTAAATATTTGATTTGGAATGTTATCTAACTAGTAATGCAATAGGAAATATTTGCCTTAGATCAGTAGTTACAAAAAGTAGATTTCATCTAAGATTCTTATTAATATATTGAAATCATTTTCAATTAGGTTGTGAGTGGACTAAAAACTGGAATAGTAGAAATAAAAAAAAATTTAATTTATAGTTATTTTTATGAGTTGTTAGAAATGTTTGGTGACTGGGACGCCTGGGTGACTCAGTCAGTTGAGCACCCGGCTTCGGCTCAGGTAATGATCTCACAGTTTGTGGGCTCAAGCCCCGCAAAGGGCTCTGTGCTGACAGCTTAGAGCCTGGAGCCTGCTTTGATTCTGTGTCTCCCTCTCTCTCTGCTCCTCCCCCACTCATGTTCTGTCTCTCTCTCTCTCTCTCTCTCTCTCCTTCAAAAATAAATAAAAACATTAAAATTTTTTTTTTAAATGTTTGGTTACTTAAATTCAAATAAAAAATTAATTTGGGTTAATACTGTATTCGAAATATTATGGTTGTAAAAATAATCAAAAAGTTTTTTGGAAGTTAACATAATATTATAGTTGCAGCTTATCTTGTAATATATATCCAATGCAATCATGTGTCATAGTAAATCATTCATTTAGTGAGTTTCATTTCAGAATTAAAGTGTTTTAATGTGAAATACAGCATCTCTAATTATTTATATTTTTACTTTATTCACAAATATTCCATAAAATTTTATATAAACTGAATCATGCCCCCCCCCCCCAGAATTCACATTTGAAGCCCTAACCTCCAATGTAACTGTATTTGAAAGAAGGGCCTTTAAAGAGGTAATTAAAGTTAAATGAGATCATAAGAGTGGAACCTCAATCAAATATCTGTAGTGTCCTACTAATAAGAGGCATCTCAGTTATGTGTGGCAGAGGAAAGTCTAGGTAAGGACACAATGAGAAAGTAGCCATCTTCAAGTCAAAGAGAGGGGCCTCAGGAGATACCAGTGCCTCTTGGCACCTTGATCTTAGACTTTCAGCCTCCAGAATTGTGTGAAAATACAATTCCATTGTTTAAGCCACCCAGCTTCTGGTATTTTGTTATGGTACTCCTAGCAAACTAATGTAAAAATCTAAAATCAGGTTTTGGGCAGGAAAATTTTACATATAGAATTCCATAATTTAAAACTTTTCCTTAAAAGTTCAAACATACCTTTACCTGCAACCTTAAAGACATTAAGTTTTAATTCAAAACAACTCCATGACATGGGAAAGCCAGATATTTTCATTCATTTTCCCAAACTTCAGCACCCTGAGATATGGGAAATCTTGGGCACATATAGAGTTATTTGGATGGATGGATGGATGGATGGACGGACGGACTGACAGAATTTGAAAGTAGAATGCAGGAACACTTAAAATTGTGTGTAGCTCTGATAATGTCCACTTCTATTGGGACAGTGGCTGGTTGTATATAGGGAGTAGATCTGGTTTTTGAAGAATGTAAACAGCTAAATGGGGTGCCAGTGACTTAAACGAATCAGAACTGGACTTCAGGGCTACAGAGACCCTAGAGTACTTTATAGTAAACCGTGTTGTATATGCCTAATTATCAGGATCCATTCCTACCACTTTCTAGGCTGCTTTTCTCTACTACAAGAGCAGAGAGTTAAAGCTTTTCTCCCCCCAGTGGATTTCCTTGCATGTGCTGGATGCAAATTAGGTTCTATCGATTAGATGCATTTGTAAGAGCATTTTGAAAGCTAAAATTGATAGGAAGCCGTCTTTATGCCAATTTTGGTAGGTCTGTTATTGCTTTGTATAGCAACCAAGTTATGAGAATGTGATTTTGTTTTGTAACTTTGTTTCAGAATCCAATTTCCAGCTTCACTGGTATTTAAATATAGTTTTGAGGTTGCAGCTACTTTTGATTCATCAAGCCTATATATCAAACTCAGTGGTTCATTGGTGGCCTCCTGATTTTCCACTTTTCTGATTGTGTCAGACATCATCACCCCTTTGGTCGATCAGTTAAATGTGTAATGTTTGAGGTGAAACTCAGAGCCTACCCTCCTAATACTTCTTTGGATTCAATCCTATTCTGCTCATGATATTTAGTGTGATTCTGACTGTTAGAGAAATCAAGAAATGTTCAGTTTTCTGTGTGGAAGTAATTCTATTGGAGTTTGGGAAAGTATGAATCAAGTTCAAACTTCCAGAGTATGAAATCCTATTCAACACAAAATGTATACAATTATAACCCATAGGTGTCTCCAAATGTTTACATGCATAGATAAATATAACTTTCCATCAAATGTGAAAATGACTCTAATTTCATACTTACAGTTCCTTTTTTTCCCTTGATCCACAGATACTTTCTTACCCTACCTCCCGCCAATGTGGTATACATTTACTGAATTGATTTTCATGACTAATAGTTGAGTCCAAAAACTATTTTGTCAACAAAGGGACAACCTTCCGTTTATTATCAGTTAGTGACAAAACTGTGTCAGCACATTATCCACTCACATACACAGAAGGGATTAAGCCTTATCTATCTAGACCTGGTAACAACAGGAAGAGTTTATGAAAGAAAAGAAATTATATATTCTTTTAGTCTTTTTCCTCAATTTAATTACTTGTCTCCTCCTAGCTCAGAGACTAAAACATTAAAGTATAAACCTGATCTTCCCTTGAGCTAAGAATATTTAACTGAGTCATACCCCCCAAAATTGTGTTAAATGGCATTTCTTAAAATAATTTAATTTAATGGAAAGGACACTTGACAGGGGCAGAGAAAATTTGAGTTCTTAAAGTTCTATAACCATTAACTAGTGAAAAGCACTTCATTATATCCCTCTGGGACTTCAGTTACACTACAGTTAAAAATCAGAGGTGACCTACAGATCTGTACAGTTTCTTTTGGGTCTAACATACTAGGCCTCTCTTCTGGGTATCTATTCCAGGAAGGGATATTTAAAGAGAGCATTTTATTTATTTTTCTTATTTTTAATTTTTTTTAATGTTTATTTATTTTTTTTAAGATCTTTTTTTTTTCCCAATGTTTATTTATTTTTGGGACAGAGAGAGACAGAGCATGAACGGAGGAGGGACAGAGAGAGAGGGAGACACAGAATCGGAAACAGGCTCCAGGCTCTGAGCCATCAGCTCTGAGCCATCAGCTCTGAGCCATCAGCTCAGAGCCTGACGCGGGGCTCGAACTCACAGACCGCGAGATCGTGACCTGGCTGAAGTCGGACGCTTAACCGACTGCGCCACCCAGGCGCCCCAATGTTTATTTATTTTTGAGACAGAGAGAGACAGAGCATGAGCAGAGGAGGGGTAGAGAGAGAGAAACACAGAATCTGAAGCAAGCTCCAGGCTCTGAGCTGTCAGCACAGAGCCCATCGCGGGGCTCGAACTCATGAGCTGTGAGATCATGACCTCAGCTGAAGTCAGACGTCCAACCGACTGAACCACCCAAGCGCCCCTTTAAAGAGAATATTTTAAATGGATTATTAGACTACAGAAGGAAAATATTATGTTCAAGACTACTAATTAAATATGCAGAGAAATACGGGAAGATATAAGACATTTCCCAAAGGAGAACCCATGATTTAATTAGTATAATGCTACAGATTTTTCAATGATATAATTCTACAAACTATCAATAAATATTATGAAAGGTGCTTTCTCTCCACCACGCTTGCTTACCTCACATACATCTTGTTATAGTGCTGAGAGAAATGCCTGTACATATCTTCTTAAGCCTTAAAACTTATATAGAAAGTTGTATGTGTTTGTTGATTTTCTCCCTTAACAAATGAAAATATTTTGGTCATAATTTTCAAGGTGAGTTTAAGGAAGCACAAAATGAGGACATTGGCTGTTTACAGATAGGCTGTTTGTGATAGCAAATTATCCTTAGGATATTTGCTTTTATTGAGACTGTGGCTTCACTTTCTTAATACCTTTAGGACTAAGATTGCTTAGATGTTAGGAGAAGATAGCAGTGGCAACAATATTTTGGAATTTATTATTCTACCCAAAATGCCTGTATTTTTCCTTGAGTTTATTGCATATGTGAAAAGAAGCATATGAGCGAAGCTTTAGAGTTCAGATTTCATTTATAAAATTGACAAATTGATTTGTTAAATGATCCAAATCCATCCAATACTAGAAATCCGTTCTCTCAAGTTCACGGAAAAGCACGTAGTGATGTGCATTATAAGGGTGATGTTATGACCTTTTCCATTGGTTAGGATATACACAATTTCCTCATGAAAAGAAAAAGTTTTATAATTTCAGGTATATTTGTGAATACCTGGTAGATGAGGAAAAAATAGTTCTTTACACATTGTGTGCACTGGGCAATCAGTTTGGCCATTTGCCTAAGCACCCTAGTCAATTCGGGCCATCAGATATAACTGATTAATGCAATAAATTGACCAGCTGTGTGACTGAACTAACGAAATAATACAATTGATTTAATGTAAAATATGTGCAGTCTAACTGGTGTGGAATTCATTAGTTTCATTAATTTTTTCATGCTCTGAGAGGTCCCTGACCTTCTCTGCTCTGCATGACTGCGCACTCAACAACTTAGTAGGCTGAATGCGGCATGATCATGGAAGGCCCAAACACATAAATACATTGGCAGGGCAAACAAATGTTTACTGAGAATTATAACTGATTACTCTAGCTTTTCCTGCAACTTTCTACACTTGAAAACAGGGGAACTTTCAAAGAAATAGGAAACAGGTTGCTTTGGGTTCATGATTCAGGCTGATTTTATTTATATGAAGATTGTCTATACAGTATGGTACTTTTGAATACTGGAAGGCAGAAAGACAGAGTGTTTAAGCCAAGGATGTTTTTGTATGTAGGAGTATAGATATGATACTAGAGAGACTCAATTACTTGCCTTGTACACAGGTTAGTATTATACACAGTCTACAGAAAAGTGGAAAGCAAATAGGCTTTGGGGTCTGATGGAGACCAACGTCACATTTCAACCAATTTTATTGCATTTGAGTACACACACACACACACACACACACACACACAAGTTGTGCAGTGTAAAGGTTAAGATATCTTTCTCCCATGAGATAAGGAAATTCACAAACAGAATGAATAAGTGACTTGCCAATGATCACATGAATAATGAATATCAGAGCCTGAACTAGTTCCCAAATGTTTTTACTCTTAATTCATTGTTCTTCCTTCCATTACACATATTACATCTTACATATTTCAGTTGCAAATGACCAAGGCATCCATTTAAACATGCCCCAGAGTAGTTAAATAAGCAACACGCCCCAAAGTAGTTAAATTGGAGATTTATTGGTTTTATACAATCAGGAAGTTTGGAGGTTGAGGTGGCTTCTGACATTGCTCGGTCCAGGAATTCAAACAATAATCTACTTGGTTATGTATTCGTTCTCTGCCGCTTTCTCTGTCTCCTCTGTGGTGGAAAAACTGGGTCAGGTCAAGAACTGAAACAAGAAGAGTTGTTTGAAAGAAGCTATCAGAAAGTTGTTGGAACCTTCTAGGCAGAAAGGATGGTGGCATGAACTAGGGACACAGCATTGGGGTAAACAAGGTCAAATTTAAGAATTTTTAAATGCAGAACCAATAATATTTGTTGACAGGATGAGGGGCAATAACAGAGTGTGGAATTAGACATTATTCCAGTTTTGGTCTGAATGACTAGGTATAAGGTGTCCTCATTTGCTGAAATAATGAAGACTGAGAAGGGAGCAGATTTTGAAAAATCAAAATTAAAGTACAGAAGGATAAGTTACTATTTTAAAAAGATTGATTTCACAAACAACTTTGTGTGAATTAGAAATAGTACTGTACATGCTTTGGAAGAACTGTCCCCACATGAGACCACCAAACTTAGCTAGAAACTCTTTCAGCTCCCAGAAACCCTTTTATTTGGGCTCCTTTTGTGTGATGCATAAACTGTACAATAATATAAAACAAATCCAGAAGACTGTATCTAAAATTAAATAAAAAATTAAGATGTTTGATGTGACCATCATGATTGATAAAGCAGAAACAGAATTTCCCATGAGGTAAACAATAAACCCAGCAGATTTATGTAATCAATGCAAAAATAGCACATTTTCCAACACTTAAATAACCTTTGGTATTTTGAAAAAAAATGAACTATAGTCTTTTATGTGTATTTGAATAATCTTAGTATATAAATGTCCGCACACTCCTCTACTACCTAGCTCAGTTCAAAATAAAATTGTGTGTATTTGGTCATTTAGGGGGATGTATTTGTTGACAATACAACTTAAAAAAGTTAATACAATATGTAGTTGAACATAAAGAAATTAAAACATGCATAATGCCCAGAGATAAGTAGGGAACCTTTCTTCTGCATCCTCCAATAATAGAATACTATTTGCTTTCCATTTGGAAAGTTAGAGTAGAGAATTTTATTTCCCTCGAATTTGTTAAAAGAGGTATAAAATGAATTTTCATTAAGGCAACATCCATGTTTATGTGGCCTTAGGAAATAAAGAATGAGATCAGGGTTTTAAAATATTTTTATATATAGAAGTAGCCTTACATATTTTTATATACAGAAGGAGCCTTATTCTAGGCAACAACTGCTAAGTACAACAAATATGTTAGTTTTTAGTTTTGCTATATTTTTGCTGTACCAATATGGAAGCAGCTGATTCACTTCTGATGTGTCAACTTTAGGTATACAGACTATGTAACACAAGATCCATTTCTGATGAAAGAACAAGGGAAAAAGTACAAGATGATATCGAGTAACAATTTTGTTCAAATGAACATGTTTTCAGAGGCAACTTGATTCTTAGTTTTCCTGATCAAGGTAGATGATAGATGATAGATTGATAGACATAATAAAATAAGTCAAGGGACTACCTATTCCTTTATGAGAAGCTCCTATACAAAGCTGCTAAAAAAAAAAAAAGAAAGAAAAAAAAGTCATCTCTTTCAACTGACAGTTTTAGAGTCCTGCCTGAGACACACTGTGTATATGGTAATTGGTGAGAAATGTTGGTTAGGGACAATTGTATGTGAATTGTGTTGTCATTAATTCCTACTCTGGCCATTTCTGTAAATAGGTTTCTTGCCTAAGAAGTGGTTGTTAATAGCTCTACATTTGAAGTGACCTCATAGAGGAAAATTGATATACATTAACCTCCACTCCCATGCATCTTTATTTTTCCACTTTACTCAGGATTTAACGCGTAACAGAAAATATCGGGATAATTTGGAGGTGGTTGGTGGTTCAGTCGGTTCAGTGTCAGACTCTTGATTTCGGCTCAGGTAATGATTTCACAGTTTGTGGGACTAAGGCTTGGTCGGGTTCTGTGCTGACAGCTCAGCCTGCTTGGAATTCTCTCTCCTTCCTCCCCCCCACCCCCATTCTCTCGCGCACACGTACACACACACACACGCATGCACTCTCCCTCTCTCTCAAAATAAATAAATAAACATTTTTTTTTAAAAAATTAGGATAATTTGAAGTACAGACCTGTCTTTGGGCCATATCTCCAAATCTGTTGTAAAGATTAAAAATAATGTATATCAAGACTTGAACTTAAGTTCTGATACATTGTAAGAACTCAATAAAGATTTTAATTACAGTTGCTAATCATAAACCAGTTGCCAATTAGACCTTCCAGGAGCATTGTTATATGATTTTCAGATACAGGAATTATGATTTAAGGATCCATTCAGTAATTCACAAAAGTAATATATCAATGCTTGTCATATTTCTTTTGCACTAAAGGTTTTGATACAGCCAAGAGATTTTATTAAGTCAACCATTAATTAATCCAAGAATCAATTACATAAATTTGAACTTGTTTTGAAACCCATTAGCCAAATCGTCAGTAATCTAAGTAGTCTATTAAGGTTGCAGTTAACCATAGTTGGGTAAATCTTAATCTGTTTAAATCATAACAGTTCTTCTAGCTGAGTAACTTGTAGTCAAGAATGAATACAATTTGAAAGCTTAAGTGTGGGTCTTATGAGGATCTTATACTTATCTTCTTTGTTCTGAACAATTCCTCAAATGAGAAATATGTATATTACCTTATACATGTATATATTTAGCTGATAACAAATTTTATTTTTCTTTTTTTTAATATTATTTATATTTTTTACCTTTTAACTTCTATCACCCATTTCTTCTACATTCTTCCCCCCCACCCCACCTGCCTCTAGCAACCACCAATCTGCACTTTGTATTTATGAGCTTGCTTGTTTTTTGTTCTTGTTTTTTGATTTCACCTATAACGTAAATTGTATAGTATCGTCTTTGTCTATCTGACTTAGTTTACATAGCAAAATACCTTCAAGGTCCATCCATGTTACCCCAAAGCAAGCTTCATTCTTTTTTTTTATGGGTTGAATAATATTTGTGTGTGTATGTTTGCGTATGTGAGACATATCGGTCTTTATCCATTCATCTGTCAATGGACACAGATTGTTTCAATACCTTGGTTTTTGTAAATAATGGTGCAATGAACATAGGGGTGCATATATCTTTTCAAATGATTTTTTTCCTTTCATTTGATAAATATCCAGAAGTTGAATTGCTAGATCATAGGTGTAGTTATGTCTTTCATTTTTTTGAAGAACTGCCATACTATTTTCCATAGTAGCTGTAGCAATTTACCTTCCCACCGACAGTGCACAAGAGTTCCTTTCTATCAACAACTTTTCAAACACATTATTTCTTGTCTTTTTCTTATAAAGCCATTCTAATAGGTGTGAAGTGATATATTGTCATTTTGATTTGTATTTCTTACATGATTGATAATGCTGAGCATCTTTTCATGTACCCATTGGTCATTTGTATATTTCTTTTTAAAATCATCTATTCAAATCTTCTAGCCACTTTTTAATCAAAAAAAATTTTGTTACTGAGTTGTATGGATTCTTTATATATTTTGGATATTAAACACTTATCATATACATAATTTGCAAGTATTTCCCCCATTCGGTAGGTTACCTATCCATTTTACTGATGTTTAGATTTGTTTGTTTGTTTGTTTTGCTCTACAGAACATTACTATTTTGGTGTAGTGCCCCTTATTTGTTTTTGCTGTTGTTGGTTTTACTTTTTGTGTCAAATTCAAGAAATAATCCCCAAGACATGTCAGGGAGCTTACTGTCTATGTTTTCTTCTAGGAGTTTTATGTTTTCAGATTGTATGTTCAAATCTTTAACCCATTTCAAGTTAATTTTTGTCTATTGTGTAAGATAGTGGTCCAGTTTCATTCTCTGCCTGTGGCTGTCCAATTTTTCCAATACCATTTATCGAAGAGATTGTCTTTTTCACATTGTATATTCTTGGCTCTGTTTTTGTAAATTAATTGACTGATTATGAATGGGTTTATTTCTGGGCTTCAAATATGTTCCATTTGTCTATATGTTTTTGTGTCAATGCCATACTATCTTAATTACCATATATTTATAATTTAGTTTAAAATTAGGGAGCATGATGCCCCCAGCTTTGTTCTATCTCATGATTGCTTTGGATATTAGGGGTCTTTTGTGGTTCCATACACATTTTAGGATTGTTTGTTCTATTTCTGTGGAAAATGCATTGGGATTTGATAGGGATTGCAATGAATGTGTAGATTGGGTAATGGGACATTTTAACCATATTAATTATTCTAATCTATAAACACAGACTGTCGTTCCATTTATCTGTATCTTCGAATTTCTCAATGTTTTATAGATTTCACTATACAGGTCTTTCACTCTTTGGTTAAATTTATTTCTAGGTGTGTTTTTTTTTGATGCTATGTAAATGGGATTGTTTATTTTATTTTCAGATATTTTGTTATTAGTGTATAAAATGCAACATATTGTGTATTGATTTTCTTTCCTACAACATTACTGAATTTGTGACTTTTTAAAAATTTATTTATTTATTTTGAGACAGAGAGAGAGAGAGCGCATGCATGATTGTGGGAGGGACAGAGAGAGAGGGAGAATCCCAAGCAGACCCCATGTTTTCAACGTGGAGCCCAATGCTTGACCCCACAAACCATGAGATCATGATCTGAGCTGATGTCAAGAGTCAGACGCTTACCTGACTGAGCCACCCAAGTGCCCCTGTTTGTTACTTTTAACAGTTTTTTGATGGAATACTTAGGGTTTTCTATATATACTATAATGTCACCTGCAAATAGTGACCGTTTTACCTCTTCTTTTCCAATTTGTATGCATTTTATTCCCATTCCTTTCCTAATTGCTGTTGCAAAGACTTCCAATACTGTGTTGAATAAGAAGTTGAATAAGAATAGCAAGAGAGATGATCCTTTTCTTGTTCCTGATCTCACAGGAAAAGCTTTCAGTTTTTCACCACTGATGTGGTTTTTGTTGTGGGCTTTTCGTATATGGCCTTTATTATGTTGAGGTACATTTCCTCTGTAGCCACTTTGTTGAGAGTTTTTATCAACAATAGATGTTGAATATTGTCAAATGTTTTTCTGTATCTGTTAAAGTGATCATATGATTTATATCCTTTATTTTAATGCAGTGTATCATGTTGACTGATTTGCAGGTGTTGAACCATCCTTACATTCCTGAGGTAAATCCCCCTTGATCATAATGTATGATCTTTTTCATGCATTGTTGAATTCCATTTACTACTATTTTGTTGAAGATTTCTGCACCTAAGGTCATCTGAATATTGGCCTGTCATTTTCCTTTCTAAAGGCATCCTTGTCTGCTTTTGCTGTTAGGTTACTGCTGGGTTTGTAAAATGAATGTGGAAGAGTTCCCTACTCTTTTATTTATTTTTTTTTTTTAAAGAATTTGAGAAGGATTGGTATTAATTCTTCTTTAAACATTTGGTAGAATTCACCAATGAAGCCCTTTGGTCCTGGACTTTGGTTTGTTGCGAGGGTTTTCATTACTGATTCAGTTTCCTCGCTAGCAATTGATCGAATTATATTTACTATTTCTTTTATGTTTTATTGAAGTATTACTTGCATACAGTGTTATATCAGTTTCAGGTGTATAATATACTGATTCAACAATTCTATACGTTACTTAATGCTCACCACAATGGTTTAGTGGCCATCTGTCACCACACAATTATTATAATATCATTGACTATATTCCCTATGCTGTACATTTTATCACCTTGGCTTATTTATGCCATAGATGGAAGCATGTGATTCTTAATTCTGTTTATGTATTTCACCCCCCTACCATCACTCTGCAGCTACCTGTTTGTTTTCTGTATTGAACAGTCTCTTTTTGCTTGCTTCTTTCTTTGTTTTTCAGATTTCACATATAAGAGAAATCATAGAGTATTTGTTTTTCTGTGACTTGTTTTACTTAACACAACACTCTCTAGGTCCATCCATGTAGTTTGCAAATGGCAAGATCTCATTCTTGTTATGGCTAATATTCCATTATATATATCTTCTTTATTTACTTTTGTCAGACATTCATGTTGCTTGCATATCTTGGCTATGGTAAATAATGCTGCAATAAACATAAGGGTGCATATATCTTTTCCAATTAGCATTTTCATTTTCTTTGGGTAAATGCCCAGTAGTGGAATTACTAGCTCATGTGATATTTCTATTTTTGAGGAAGTTTTTGAGGAAACTCCATGCTGTTTACCACAGTGGCTGCACAAGTTTACATTCTCACTAGTAGTGCAGGCGAGTTCCTTTTCTCTAAATCCTAACCAACAATTATTTCTTGTCCTTTTGATTCTAGCCATTCTGACAGGTGTAAGATCATATCTCATTATGGTTTTGATTTGCATTTCCCTGATGATTACTGATATGCAATTTTTTGTGTGTGTCTGTTGGCTATTTTTATGTTTTCTTTGGAAAAAAAATGTCTATTCAGGTCCTCTAACTACTTTTAATTAGATTTTTTCAATATTAGGTTGTATTAGTTATTTCTATATTTTAGATAGTTTTTAAATAATTTTTAAAGTTTATTTATTTATTTTGAGAAAGAGAGAGTGAGAAAGGGGGCATAGAGTGAGAGAGAATCCCAAGCAGGTCCTGCACTGTCAGTGCACAGCCTGATGTGGGGCTGAAATTCACGAACCATGGGATCACGACCTGAGCCAAAACCGAGTTGGATGCTTAACCTACTGAGCCACTCAGGCACCCCTGTACCTTAGATATTAACGCCTTATTGGATATACCATTTGTAAAACAATTTGTTTTATCCAGGAGGTCGCCTTTTTATTTTGTTGAAGGTTTCCTTCACTGTGCAAAAGTTGTTTTTTTTTTGTTTCGTTTTTGTTTTTGTTTATGTTTGTTTCTTCTGGTGTACTCCCAGTAGTTTATTTTTGTTTTTGTTTCCCTTGCCTGAGGAAACATACCTAGCAAAATGTCGCTAAGGCTGATGTCCGAGACATTACGGTCTATGTTTTCTTCTAGGAGTTGTATAGTTTCATGCCTCACTTTTGGTGTTTCATCCATTGGAATTTATTTTTGGATGTAGTATGAGAAAGTGGTCCGGTTTTATTGTTTTGCATGTAGCTGTCCAGTGTTCCCAGTGCCAATTATTGAAGAGGCTATGTTTTCTTCATTGTGTAATTTTGTCTTCTTTGTCATGGATTAATTGACCATATAAGGATGGGTCGATTTCTGTATTGTGTTCCATTGATCTATGTGTCTATTTTTTTGTGCCAGCACCCAACTGTTTTGATTACTATAACCTTATAGTGTATCTTGAAATCTGGGATTGTGGTACCTCCAGTTTTGTTCTTTCTCAAGATTATCTTGGCTATTCAGGGCTTTTTGTGCTTCCTCACAAATTGTAGTATTATGTGTTCTAGTTTTGTGAAGAGTGCTGCTGGTATTTTGATAGGAATTACATTGAATTTGTGGATTGACTTGGAACTATGGGTGTTTCAACAATATTGATTATTTCAAATCATGACCACAGAATAGCTTTCCATTTGCTACATTGCCTTCAACTTCTGTCATCAGTGTTTTATATTTTCCAGTGTACATGTTTTTAACTTCCTTGGCTAAGTTTATTACTAGGTATTTTATTCTTTTTGTTGCAGTTTTAAATGGCATTGCTTTCTTATCTTTCTCCTACTATATACAAATGCAACAGATTTCTGTATATTAATTTTGTGCCGAACAAATTACTTTTTTATCAATTCTGATTTTTTTTTTCTGGAGACTTACAGGATTTCTGTGTACAGTTTCATGGCATCTGCAAAAAATAACAATTTTATTTCTTCCGTATCAGTCTGGGTGCTTTTTCTTTTCTTGTCAGATTCTAATACTATATTGAATCATACAGGTGAGAGTGGAGAGCTTTCTCTTGCTCCTGATCTTAGAGGAAAAGCTTTTAGTTTTTCACCATTGTGTTTTTAGTTGTGGATTTTTTGTATATGCCCTTCTTATACCAAGGTATGTTCTGTCAAGACTTATTTTGTTGAAAGTTTTTATCACAAATGGATGCAGTACTTTGTCAGTTGTTATTCTGCATCTGTTGAGATGTTCATATTGCATTGGTTGATTTGCAAATCATTGAACTCACCCTTGCATCCCTGAAATAAATCCTAATTGATCATAGTGAATTTTCCACTTTTTCTGTAATGTGTTATTAAATATAGTTTGCTAATATTTTGTTAAATATTTTTGCATCCATGTTCATTAGAGACATTGGCTTAGAGTGTTCTTTACCTGGTTTTGGTGTCAGTGTAATACTGGCCGTGTATAATGGATATGAAAGTTTCCCTTCCTCTTCTATCTTTGGAAATAGTTTGAAGAAAATAGGTTTAATTCTTTTAAATGTTTAGTAGGATTCATCTGCAGAGCCATTTGGTCCTCAGTTGGGGGGGGGTTGTTTTTTTTTTTTTTTTCCTTTAGAGAGATAGTATGCAAGTAAGGGTGAGGGGACAGAGGGAGAGACAGAGAGAATCTTAAGCAGGCTACACATTCAGCACAGAGACTTCTATGGGGCTCCATTTCACGACCCTGAGATCATGACCTGAGCTGAAATCAAGACTCAGACACTCAACCAACTGACCCACCCAGGTGTGCCTATTTTGCGGGAGTTTTTAATTACTGGTCAAATTCAGTTATTAGTAATTGATATATTCAAATTTTCTATTTATTCCTGATTGAGTTTTGAAAGATTCTATGTTCTAGGCATTTATTCATTTCTTCTAGGTTATCTAATTTATTGGTGTATAATTTTTTTAGTAATATGTTATTGTCTTTTGTATTTCTATGTTCTTTTTCATTTCTGAATTTGAGTACATTTTTCTTTTTTTTCCCGTGATGAGTCTGGCCAAAAGATATCAATTTTGGTTATATTTTCAAAGAATCAGTGCCTGGTATCATTGATCTTTCTTTCTTTTCATTGTTTCTCTTATTGTTTTCTCTCTCATCTTTTTTTCCCTCTTCTTCTTACTAGATTTAGCCTTTTTCTCTTTTTTGCTCTTGTAGATGCAATGTTAGATTGCTCATTTGAGATTTTTCTTGTTTCTGGAGGTAGGTCTGTATTGCTAAACTTCCAACTTAAAACTCCTTTTGCTCTGTGTTATAAATTTTGGACCAGAGTGTTTTTATTTTCATGTCTCCATGTATGTTTTGATTTCCTCTTTTATTTATTGGTTGGCACATTAATCATTAGTAGTATGTTTGTCAGTCCCATGTATTTGTGTTCTTTACAGAGTTTTTTGTGTAATTGATTTCTTGTTTTCTACCATTGTGATAAGAAAAGATGCTTGATATGATATGGAGCCTTATTGTGTGGTGTAATATATGATCTATCCTGAAGAATACATGCACTTGACAAGGATGTGTAATCTGTTTTTGGATAAAATGTTGTATATACATCTATTAAGTCCATCTGGTCTGCTGTATCCTTCAAAGCCTCTTGTTCCTTATTGCTTTTCTGTCTTGATGATCTATCAATTGATGTAAGTGAGGTGTTAAAGTCCCCTACTATCATTGTGTTACTGTAAATTTTTTTTCTTTTATGTCTGTTAATATCTGCTTTATGTATTTAGGTGTTCCTATGTTGAATTCATAAAAATTTACAATTGTTATATCTTCTTGTTGGGGTGATTCCTTTACCATTATGTAGTGCCTTTCTTTGTCTCTTGCCTTTGTTTTAAGTCTTTTTTTTTTTGATACAAGTATTTATTTCACAGTTTTTTTTGGCTACTATTTGCTTCGACTTTCCAGCACTTCACTTTCAGTCTGTACATGTCTTTAAGGTCTGAAGTGAGTATTTTGTAGGCAGCATATAGATGGGTCTTGTTGTTTTATACATGAACCTAACTCTTTGGATTGAAACGTTTATTTACATTTAAATAATTATTAGGTATGTATTTATCTATTTTATTTTATTTTATTTTATTTTATATTTATTTTATTTTTGAGAGAGGGTGGGGGAGAGACAGAGAGGTAGAGAGAGAATCTCAAGCAGGCTCTGTGCCTTAAGAGGGTTGCAGGGCTCAAACCCAGAAACCATGATATCATGACCTGAGCTGAAACCAAGAGCCACATGCCTAACCGACTAAGCCATCTAGGCACCCCATCTCCATTTTAAAATGTGTTGTCTCATTGTGTTTTTTTTCTGTTCCTCTCCATTCCTTCCATATTCTTGTTTAAATTAAACCCTTGAGGTTTAATGGCTACTCTTAGCATAGTGCTTGGATTCCTTTATCTTTATTTTGGTTTTTGTTATAGGTTTTTGATTGTGGTTACCATTAAGTTAATATATGACATCGCACATGTTTAGCAGTCTATATTGAGTTAATGGTTACTTGCATTCAAACACATTCTAAAGGTACTAAATTTTCACTTCCTCCTTCACATTTTATGTCTATCATATTTTGCATTTGTTTATTTTATCTATCCATTGACTATTGTAGCTATAATTGATTTTTACTATTTTTGTGTTTTGACCCTCTCACTGGCTTTATAAATGATTAAACTATTACCTTTAGCACATGTTTGTTTTTACCTGTGAATTTTTTTTTCTTTTATTATTTTCCTCCAGTTATGGCCTTTTCTTTTCACTCAAAGAATTCCCTGTAACAGTTTTTGTAAGACTGGTTTATTTGTGATGAACTCATTAAACTTATGTTTATCTGAAAAACTTTTTTAAA
Source organism: Prionailurus bengalensis (assembly GCF_016509475.1). Lineage (NCBI taxonomy): Eukaryota > Metazoa > Chordata > Mammalia > Carnivora > Felidae > Prionailurus > Prionailurus bengalensis. The sequence continues at coordinate 181,579,699 of NC_057344.1, read as the reverse complement.
GCTTATTTATTTATTGTGGGAGAGAGAAGGAGAAAGAGGGGGAGAGGGGAGAGTGAATCCCAAGCAGGCTCTATGCTGTCAGGGTGGGTCCCAACCTCATGAATGCTGAGATAATGACCTGAACAGAAATCAAGGGTCAGACACTGACTGAGCCACCCAGACACATATCTGGGAAACTCTCTCTTCTTGTATTCTAAATGATAACATTGATGTGTACAGTATTTTGGGTTGCAGTTCTTTTTTTGTTGTTTTTTGTTTTTTGTTTTTTCCTTTCAGCACATTGAATATATCATGACACTCCCATCTGGCCTGTAAAATTTCTGCTGAAAAGTCAGCTGATAGCCTTATGGGGGTTTCCTTTTATGAAACTGTTTTCTCTTGTTGCCTTTAAAATTTCCTCTTTATCACTACTTTTTCCCACTTTGATGATTATGTGTCTTGGTGTGGATTTCCTTGGGTTAATATTATTAGGAGAATTCTGTGCTTTCTGGATTGGAATATCTGTTTCCTTCCCCATATTAGGGAAATGTTAACATATTATTGCTTTAAATAAACATTCTGCCCCATACTCTCTCTCTTCCCCTTCTGGAATCCCTAGAATGTAAATGCCTAATGATGTCACTGAGTCCTGTTAATTTTTTTTTTTTTTTCTCTTCAGCTTGGCTGTTTCTTCTGCTCTTTTCCAGGACACTGATCTGTTCTGCATCCCCTAATCTATTGATTCTTTCTAGTGTATTCTTTTGATTTCAGTTATTCTTCCATTCTTCATCTCTGGTTCTTTTTTATATTTTCTATTTCTTTGTTGAAGCTCTCACTGAGTTTATCCACTCTTTTTTTTTTAATGTTTATTTTTGAGGGAGAGAGAGACAGAACATGACAGGGGGAGAGGAAGGGAGAGAGGGAGACCCAGAATATGAAGCAGGTTCCAGGCTCAAAGCTGTCAGCAAAGAGCCAATATGGGGCTCAAACCCACAAAACACGAGATCATGACCTGAGTTGAAGTCAGATGCTTAACCAACTGAGCCACCCAGGTACCCCTGAATTTATCCACTCTTAAGTCCAGTATCTAACCATTACTTTGAATTCTTTACCAGGCATATTGTTTATCTCATTTTGACTTAGCTCTCTTGCTATAATTTTGTCCTTTCCTTTTATTGGGGACATATTCCTCTGTCTTCTTATTTTGTGTAACTCTGTTTCTATGAATGATGGAGGTCAGCTATGTCTCCTGGTCTTCAAAGTAAGGGCTTTGTTTAGAAGCAATCTTGTGATGCCATCCCCCTAGTCAGCAACCCAGATGCTCTAGGAGTGACTCCTGTGTGGGTTGCATGTGCCCTACTATTGTGGCTGAGCCATGTTTGCTTCCAGCCCAACCAGCTGCCAATGACCTGATTTGCCTGCTGTGTGTGCACTGTGCAGAGTTTGGTCTCTGTGCTGTTGAAAGGCTTGAGGTGCCACAAGCTTGCAGGTGGGCAGGACTGGCAGTCAGACACAGCTATAGGTACACCAAATGGTGGAGCTTGCTCTCTGCATGGCCAACAGAGGCTCAGCTACTGGAATTGCAGATGCACTGGTGTGTAGGGTTATCTCCCCTCTCCCCAAGAAAGGAGACACTTTGGAGTGGTGACATTCTCTGCTGGGGCTCCTTTCAGGGTGTGGCAAGGAAGAAGCAGGTTTGGAGAACACCTGCTGAGGTGTGCAGGTTGAATGGGGGCAGGGCTGTAGGGGAACACATTCAGTATCAACAGAATAGGTGAAGACCATTTAGTGCTGGTTCCCACCATCCGAAGAGCCAATCTTGGCTGGAGAAAGTAAGAGACATGGCACCTGCTAGCACTTTTTTTGTTCTTGGAGAAGTCTCTTGAAAATCCCTGCCCCCTTAGCACATGTTTTAAGATTAGTACATAAATATCCTTCACATATACCACAGGCACTTTTCGAACAGCTGCTTCTGTGCTATGTCTCAGGCCAAATTATTGATTTTGCTGTCTCTATAAGGGCAGGAACTCAGTTTCCTGTTGCCCTCCAGCTCTCTGGAATTAAGCTCAGTGATTTTTAAAGTACTCTGGGTGAGGCCCCACTCATTTTCAAAAGCTCCCATAGGTAATCCCATTGCTTTTCAAGACCAGATGTTATGGTGACTCATCTTCCCAGTGCAGGTCCCCAGTGCCTAGGGTGGGGCTTATCCTCTGCTTCTCCATGCTTGTGGAATCCCTCCCATTTGTGGTTAGTTTCAGGGGAGTTTGACTGCAGGCCATATTTCTGCCCCACCCCCATCCTTTTGGATGTGGATTCTTCTCTGTAATTAAATATGGAAGACCTGTTCTCCTAGTCTTCAGGTTGTTTTCAGAGTTCCTTATATTGATGTACCTTTTATCTCAGTGTGTCTGTGGGACAAGGTAAGATCAGGTTCCTCCTACTCTGCCATCTTCCCATATACCTTCAGATTTTCTGCTTCTTCATGATTCTGCACTGGTAGGTTGTTTTTCTAGGTATTTATCCATTTCTTGAAGGTTGTCCAGTTCGTTAGGTAATTGTTCATAGTAGTCTCTTATGATCCTTTGTATTTCTGTGGTATCAGTTGTAGTATCCACTCTTTTATGTTTGATTTTATTTCAGCCCCCTCTCATTTTGTTTTCTTGATGTCTAGCTAAAGATTGGTCAATTTTGGTTATTTTTTCAAAGAACCAGCTCTTTCATTAATCTTTTTCTATTTTCTTTTGGTCTCTACTTCATTTATTTCTGCTCTTTGTTATTTCCTTTCTTCTTTAACCTTGGGCTTCTTTTTCTAGTTCTTGAGGTATAACGTTAAATTGTTTAAGACTTTTCTTGTTTCTTGGAGTAGGCATTTATTACTATGCCCTTCCCTCAGGTAAAGCTAAATCCCATAAATTTTGCTATCTTATCTTTGCATTTTTATTTATTTCAAGGTATTTTTATATTTTTTATTTTGATTTTGTCTTGGGTTCACTGGCTGTTCAGTAGTGTATTGTTTAACCTCTAGATATTTGTGATTTTCCAGTTTTTTTGTTTTTTAAGTTCATTTATTTTTGAAAGAGATCACATGAGCAGGGGATGACAGAGAGGGGGGGGGGAGAGAGAGAATCCCAAGCAGACTCCAGACTGTCAGCATGGAGCCTGACATGGGGCTTAGACTCATGAACCATGGGATAATGACCTGAGCTGAAATCAAGAGTCATTTAACTGAGCCACCCAGTGATTTTCCAGTTTTATTCATGTGATTTCTAGTGTCATAGCAGTGTGGTTTGAAGAGGTGTTTCATATTATTTCAATGTTCTTAAATGTATTAACATTTGTTTTGTGGCCTAACATATGATCTATCCTGGAGAATGTCCCATATGCACTTAAGAAGAGTATGTACCCTGTTGCATTTGGATAAAATGTTCTGTATGTAACAGTTAAGTTCATCTGGTCTAATGCATCACATAAGGCTGAGATTTCCTCACTAATATTCTGTTTGGATGTTCTATCCATTAATGTAAATGGGGTATTAAAGTACCCCCCATTATTTTATTGTTATTTCTCCCTTTATATCTGTTAATATTTTCTTTATATATTTAGAAAATATGTAATTTTCAAAAATAAAAATGAAATGTTGGGACCCATGGGGAAATGACAAATACTTAACTCAAAAATTCCTAGCTGGATAATAAAGATATAATCCTACCATTCGACAGTAAGATTTGAGAATACTAGTCCGATGGTCTTTTGCAATTTCCAATTAATGATTAGTTGACATTGGAGAACAAAGATATAACAGCAGGTTTTCTCTACCAATGAGTCAGGAAAAAATGGGGGATACTGGTCAAAAGTAGTAACCGGGCAAATATTTTCTCACTGAGAGACTTGATACAAAGTGTTAGCCTTGACTCAAGCAACTCAGCAGATTAGTGTCCATCCAGGTACAGTGGAATATGGGCAAGATTGGGCCTACTGTGAATATCCAGAAATCTATGATGGGGTAGCTCAAGCAGCCTTCCTAAGTCCATTCAACTCAGCACTGGAGGTATAAGACTCCAGATGTGTATATTTTAAATATGTGTATGTGTGCAGGGAAGGATGGGGTGCAAAGTATCATGTAGATCTTAAAAGACACAAGCGCCTCAGTTAAAGGGAGGCCAAACACAAACTGCCTAATTTATTTATTATAATTATAAAATAATTAGAATAAAATAAAAATAATAATAAAAATAATTATAAAATAATTATTTTATTTTTAAAATAATTTGAACTTACAAATACACTTCAAAATTAGCATAGCCATTACAAGTATCATTCACCCAGCTTCTCCTAATGTAATATAGCTACGTAAAATGTTAACATTTGTCAACACAAAGGAATTCATAAAAGTAATATAACTTACTTAAATACAGGTTTTTTGTTTTAATTTCAGAAGATTTTCCACTAATGACCTTTTCATCTGTTTCCAATCCAGGCCCTACATTGGATTTAAAATATGTTTCCTAATCTCCCTCTTATGTAACACTCTTTGCTTGTCCTTCATGTTTTGAAGGAGACTGCCCAATTATTTTATAAAATGTCTCTCAATTTTAGGTTGTCTGACATATCTAATCATTAAGTTGAAGTTACACATTTTATTGCAAGGATACTGCAAAAGTGACGCTGTTTCCCCAGTATGTAATAAAAAGGGATATGTGATGTCAACATGCGTTTTTTCTGATGGTGTTAACTTTAATCACCTGATTAAGGTGATGTCTGATGGCTTTCTCTGTTGTAGCTACTCCCATTCCTCTTAATTATGAAATATCTTAAGATAAACTGCATTGAAGCTATGCAAATATCCTGCTCCTTTTCAACATTTTGTCTAATTTTAATATGTTTTGGTGGATCCTGTGCCCAAGTTTTTCCTGTTTATCTTACTTATCTCTATCCCTTCAATGTTTATGCATTGTAGTTATTCTATAAAGATGAGCCATCCCTCCTCCCTCCTTTATTTATGTGTTCAGTTATCAGTTTATGTCATTAAGCACACATGGATATTTGATTTTGTATGGTTTCTCATCTAAAATTATATTTATTCTTTGGAGTGTTCTAGTGTACCTTGAGGAGCTACTATAGTGTGGCTCCTATAATCTTTTGGCATATGCCCAGCAATTTTGAGCACTTCTTACCTTTCTAGCACCACACAACACTCCAGGTTCATCTTCGATTTTCTGTGCTGCAGCCTTGGAATCAAATTGTCTTCAATAACGCCTTGTTCCTTTTATTGGAGAAGATATTTATAAACCAGTATCTGGTATTTAGAAACATAATTTGCTTACTGTGTTATTGCTTATAGGTCTTCTAAATGGATACAACTTGGAAAATATATTCATATCTGTATTTGGATGGATGAAAGGATAGATTTATAGCTAATATTTGTATGTACCATGAATTCATATATGTTGATTTTCAACCAACCACTGCAGGGTGACTTCTAAAAAAAAGTGAATAAACTGACTCTCATTATTTACAATGTACTTACTCACTTATAAAGCATTAGCTACACCACAGGGAGTTTCAGAATTGTTAAGATAAAGCCCTGTGAGAAATTTAGTAACTACAGTATTTTTGTAGACTTTGTTTTGTACCTAGCCTTTGGTATCCAACCAAAATACTACTTTCCAAAGTAACTTAGGTTAGTTCTCTATTTCAGTATGGTATCTGATGACTTGGGTATTGTAGATTTGGTTCCAGACCTCTACAAAAAATGGAATGCAGCAATAAAGTCATTCAAGTTAATATTTTGGTTACCCAGTGCATATAAAATTTATATTTATACTATCTGTAATATATTACATGGGGAGTAGCAATATGTCTAAAAATATAATGTACATACCTTAATTTAAAAACACATAATTACTAAAAAAAAATCTAACATCATTTGAGCTTTTAGCAAGTCATAATATTTTTGCTGGTGAAGGGTCCTGCCTCAGTGTTGATGGCTGCTGACTTATCAGGGTAGCGGTTGCTGAAGGTGGGGTTTCTAGAGTAACTTCTGAAAAGAAGCTCTGGAAATAATTTCTGAAAGTGAAGTTTGCCATACCAATTGATTTTCCCTTTTTATTTTTTAATGATTTCCCTGCAGCCTTTGGTGCTGTATGATAACAGTTTACACACTATGGGAATCGTTTCCAAATTGGAGTCAATTCTCTCAAACCCTGCCAGTGCTTTATCAACTAAGTTTATGTAATATTACAAGCCCTTTGCTGTCATTTTAACAATGTTCACAGCAACTTCAGCAGGAATAGATGCCATCTCAAAAAAAATTACTTTCTTTGCTTCTTTGTAAGAAGCAACCTCCGTGTATTCAAGTTAACCATGAAATTGCAGCAATTCAGTTGTATCTTCAGCCTCCCCTTCTCATTCTAGTTCCTACCACTGAAGTCTTGAACCCATCAAAGTCATCCTTGGAGGCTGGAAACGTTCTCCAAACTCCTCTTAATGTTGGTACTTTGACCTCTTCCCATAAATTTCAAATATTTTTAAAGGCATATAGAATGGTGAGTCCTTTCCAGAAGGTTATCAATTGACTGTGTCCAGATCAATCAGAGAAATCACTCTATAGCCTTAAGAAATGTCTCTCTTAAATAGTAATTTGAAAGTCAAAAATGACTCCTTAATCTTTTGGATGTTGTGTTGCAGGCATGAAAACAACATTAATCTCATTGTACATCTCCATCAGAGCTCTTGAGTGAACAGGTACCTTGACAATGAAGAGTCATCTTGTGAAAGAAATCTTTTTTCTGAGCTGTAAATCTCAACATTGGGCTTAAAATATTCAGTAAACCATGTTATAAATAATGTGCTGTCACGTGGGCTTTGATTTTCCATTTATAGAGCACAGCAGAGTAGATTTAACCTAATTCTCTAAGGGGGCTAGGTTTTTTGTTTTCTTTTTTTTTTTTCCTGAATGGTAAATAAACATTGGGTTCAACTTGAAGTCACCAACTGCATTAGCTTCTAACAATAGATTCATCCTGTCCTTTGTTGAAGCCAGGCAACGACTTCTCTCTAGCTATGAAAGTCCTAAGTAGCATCTTCTTCCAATATGATGCTGTATCATCTACATTTAAAATATGTTGTTTAGTGTAGCCACCTTCACGAATTATCTCAGCCGCATCTTCTGAAAAACTTGCTGCAGCCTCTACGTTAATCTTGCCGCTTATGTTGTGGAGATGTCTTCTTTCCTTAAACCTCATTAACAAACTTCAACTGGCTTCAGACATATTCTGCAGCAACCGCACCTTTTTTTTTTTTTTTAATTCATTATTTTTTTTTTTAATTTACATCCAAGTTAGCATGTAGTGCAACAATGATTTCGGGAATAGATTCCTTAGTGCCCCTTACCCATTTAGCCCGTCTGCCCTCGAGTAACCCTCAGTTTCTTCTCCATATTTATGAGTCTCTTCTGTTTTGTCCCCCCCGCCCCGTTTTTATATTATTTTTGCTTCTGTGTCTTAAAGTCCTCATATGAGTGAAGTCATATGACATTTGTCTTTCTCCGACTAATTTCCCTTAGCACAGTACCCTCTAGTTCCATCCACAAAGTTGCAAATGGTAAGATTTCATTCTTGTTGATTGCCGAGTAATTCTCCATTGTGTATATATATACACCACATCTTCTTTATTCATTCATCCAACGATGGACATTTGGGCTCTTTCCATACTTTGGCTATTAGCAACCTCACCTTTCAACTTTCATATAATTGAAGGACGTTAGGGCCTTCCTCTGGATTGAGTTTTGGCGTAAGGGGATTTTTTTGGCTGGTTTAATCATCGACCCAGACCACTCAAACTTTCTCCTTATCAGCAATAAAACTGTTCTGCCTTCTTATCATTCATGTGTTCTCATAGTAACACTTTTAATTTCCCTCAAAATCTTTTCCCTTGCTTTCACAACTTGGCTATTAAGCCAAAAACTAGGTCTCTTATACAAATCTCAGTTTTGGACATGCCTTCCTCACTAAGCTAATCATTTCTAGTTTTTGTTTTTTGTTTTTTGTTTGTTTGTTTGTTTTTTGAGAGAGTAAGAGAGAGACAGAGTGAGAGCAGGGGAGGAACAGAGAGAGAGGGAGACACAGAATCCGAAGCAGGCTCCAGGGTCGGAGCTGTCAGCACAGAGCCCAATGCGGGGCTCAAACCCACCAACCGTGAGATCATGACCTGAGCCAAAGTCAGACACTTAGCTGAGCCACCCAGGCGCCCCAAGTCATTTCTAGTTGTTTGGTTTTTTTTTTTAATTTTTTTTAACGTTTATTTATTTTTGAGACAGAGAGAGACAGAGCATGAACGGGGGAGGGGCAGAGAGAGAGGGAGACAGAATCGGAAGCAGGCTCCAGGCTCTGAGCCATCAGCCCAGAGCCCGACGCGGGGCTTGAACTCACGGACTGTGAGATCGTGACCTGAGCTGAAGTCGGACGCTTAACCGACTGAGCCACCCAGGCGCCCCTATTTCAAGTTTCTGATGTAAGGTGAGCGATGTGTGATTCTCCCTTTCAGTTGATCATGTAGAGGACATTGCAGGGTTGGTTATTAACTGGCCTAATCTCAATATTGTTGTGTCTCAGGGAATAGGAAGACCCAAGGAGAGGGAGAGAGACAGGGGAACAGGCATCGTGAAGGCAGTCAGAATGCATACACTTTTTGCGTTTTCCATCTTGTATGGGCTTAACTCATGGCTCCCCCAAACAATTACAGTAATAACACCAAAGATCACTCATCACAGATTGCTGTAAAAATATGATAATGAAAATTTAAAAGTTTGAGAAATTACCAAAGCATTACACAAAGACACAAAGTGACCAAATGCTATTAGAGAAATGGAGCCAATACACCTGCTTCATTCAGGGTTGCCACTAACCTTTGATTTGTAAAAATAAATAAAGGAAAGAAAAACATAATAACAAAGTATCTGTGAAGCACAATAAAAGGAAGCATGATAAATGAGGTATGCTTGTATCATTTATATGTAGTGCAATTGTTGCATTGTTATATTTTAGCTTCTTTTCACCTGTTCTTTGACTTTTCACACCTACACAATATGGCTTATGCAAATGCCAAATCATATTTATGGAAGACATGGGAGGATGGGTAGATTAATTAATACACATTTCTCTCAGAATGTTTACCTGTTTGATCTCTCAAATAATATGCCTATTTTCATGGTTAATAGATGTGTGTTATCATATTTTTTGAACATTACTGAACATGTCATCTCTTGGTATTCTGAGACAGAGAGAGATACAGAGATCAAGCACACAGGAGAAGGTGGGACAATAAATATTGCAGGTTCTGGTGCTTCCTTCAATTTTTACATCCTCTGGCCTACTTCTCTCAGATTCTTTTTACTGCCTGCTTCTGGATGGCATTTAAAGTTCGCCTCACATGGGACACCACTTTGTCCTTTTATATGTAGTCATGATCTCAGGTAAGTGTTACTAGCGTCCTGGTCCAGTTATTCCTAATAAGCTTCCTGCTGGTATTACTAATGTATTCTTCTTCAGAACCTAAATTGAAACATTCACAACTTTAGTTGCTAGAAAGTAAATATTTTGCATGTAAAATCCTGACTGAGGAAACAAAAGATTAATTTTGCTACTTCAGGGCCTAAACATCCAAAGTTTGTCACAAGACTAGGGATTTAGATCCAGTTAGACTAACAGGAGAGTGAGGTACTTGCCTCGGGCACAAAATTTAAGAAAGCAAGAAAAAAATACTCAGTGCATTAAAATATTTACCTGAATTTCTATCACTGGATGTCATAGTTGCCTCAGGTTCAAATAGAGTTTATCATGTTATAGTTCCTGATCATGACTGAATTTGAAATTTTGATATTTTACCCATCGTGATTTATGTTTCATTACTTTTGATTTTAAAGTACACATGAACTATTTATCTTGATTAGTGAGTTTTAGTAATGTATCCTTAACTTTTGCCTCTGCAGTAAGTTCTTCACTCATCTCGCTCTAACCGAACCGTATTCAGTCTCCCGTTTTTCTTCTGCATGTGAAATAGCAAATGTCGACCTTAGTCAGAAGGTATTCAGAGTATATATAATGCTGTGTGTGTGAACACATACATGTGCGATACTAAAAGGAACAGCATCAACATAAAACCACAAATATTGGAAAGGCAAGATGGTGGCTTAGGAGGACGCTGGGCTCACCGCACGTCCTGCTGATCACTTAGATTCCAGCTACACCTGCCTAAATAACCCAGAAAACCGCCAGAGGATTAGCAGAACAGAGTCGCCGGAGCCAAACGCAGACGAGAGGCCCACGGAAGAGGGTAGGAAGGGCGGCGAGGCGGTGCGCGCTCCACGGACTGGCGGGAGGGAGCCGGGGCAGAGGGGCGGCTCGCCGGCCAAGCAGAGCCCCCGAGTCTGGCTTGCAAAAGCGGAGGGGCCTGACGGACTGTGTTCCCACAACAAGCGCGACTTAGCGTCTGGGAGGACATAAGTTAGCAGCTCTGCTCGGAAAGCGGGAAGGCTGGAGGACAAAGGGAGGGAGAGCTGCTGAGCCCCCTGACAACAGAGTTCAGTTTGGTGGGGAACAAAGGCGCTCGCCAGCGCCATCTCCCCCGCCCATCCCCCAGCCAAAATCCCAAAGGGAACCGGTTCCTGCCAAGGAACTTGCTCCCTCCGCCCAAACACCCAACTCTGCGCTTCTGCGGAGCCAAACCTCCAGCAGCAGATCTGACTCCCTCCCGCTGCCCCAGGACCCTTCTGAAGGGGATCACCTAAGGAGAAGCGATCTAAGCCTGCCCCTTCTGCCCCCGTGCACCTTGCCTACCCACCCCAGCTAATACGCCAGATCCCCAGCATCACAAGCCTGGCAGGGTGCAAGTAGCCCAGACGAGCCACACCACCCCACAGTGAATCCCGCCCCTAGGAGAGGGGAAGAGAAGGCACACACCAGTCTGACTGTGGCCCCAGCGGTGGGCTGGGGGCAGACATCAGGTCTGACTGCGGCCCCGCCCACCAACTCCAGTTATACACCAACAGCGCAGGGGAAGTGCCCTGCAGGTCCTCACCACGCCAGGGACTATCCAAAATGACCAAGCGGAAGAATTCCCCTCAGAAGAATCTCCAGGAAATAACAACAGCTAATGAGCTAATCAAAAAGGATTTAAATAATATAACAGAAAGTGAATTTAGAATAATAGTCATAAAATTATTCACTGGGCTTGAAAACAGTATACAGGACAGCAGAGAATCTCTTGCTACAGAGATCAAGGGACTAAGGAACAGTCACGAGGAGCTGAAAAATGCTTTAAACGAAATGCATAACAAAATGGAAACCACCACAGCTCGGCCTGAAGAGGCAGAGGAGAGAATAGGTGAACTAGAAGATAAAGTTATGGAAAAAGAGGAAGCTGAGAAAAAGAGAGATAAAAAAATCCAGGAGTATGAGGGGAAAATTAGAGAACTAAGTGATACACTAAAAAGAAATAATATACGCATAATTGGTATCCCAGAGGAGGAAGAGAGAGGGAAAGGTGCTGAAGGGGTCCTTGAAGAAATCATAGCTGAGAACTTCCCTGAACTGGGGAAGGAAAAAGGCATTGAAATCCAAGAGGCACAGAGAACTCCCTTCAGACGTAACTTGAATCGATCTTCTGCACGACATATCATAGTGAAACTGGCAAAATACAAGGATAAAGAGAAAATTCTGAAAGCAGCAAGGGGTAAACGTGCCCTCACATGTAAAGGGAGACCTATAAGACTCGTGACTGATCTCTCTTTTGAAACCTGGCAGGCCAGAAAGAATTGGCATGAGATTTTCAGGGTGCTAGACAGAAAAAATATGCAGCCAAGAATCCTTTATCCAGCAAGTCTGTCATTTAGAATAGAAGGAGAGATAAGGGTCTTCCCAAACAAACAAAAACTGAAGGAATTTGTCACCACTAAACCAGCCCTACAAGAGATCCTAAGGGGGACCCTGTGAGACAAAGTCCCAGAGGCATCACTACAAGCATAAAACATACAGACATCACAATGACTCTAAACCCGTATCTTTCTATAATAACACTGAATGTAAATGGATTAAATGCGCCAACCAAAAGACATAGGGTATCAGAATGGATAAAAAAACAAGACCCATCTATTTGCTGTCTACCAGAGACTCATTTTAGACCTGAGGACACCTTTAGATTGAGAGTGAGGGGATGGAGAACTATTTATCATGCGACTGGAAGCCAAAAGAAAGCTGGAGTAGCCATACTTATATCAGACAAACTAGACTTTAAATTAAAGGCTGTAACAAGAGATGAAGAAGGACATTATATAATAGTTACAGGGTCTATCCATCAGGAAGAGCTAACAATTATAAATCTCTATGCGCCGAATACCGGAGCCCCCAAATATATAAAACAATTACTCATAAACATAAGCAACCTTATTGATAAGAATGTGGTAATTGCAGGGGACTTTAACACTCCACTTACAGAAATGGATAGATCATCTAGACACACGGTCAATAAAGAAACAAGGGCCCTGAATGAGACATTGGATCAGATGGACTTGACAGATATATTTAGAACTCTGCATCCCAAAGCAACAGAATATACTTTCTTCTCGAGTGCACATGGAACATTCTCCAAGATGGATCATATACTGGGTCACAAAACAGCCCTTCATAAGTTTACAAGAATTGAAATTATACCATGCTTACTTTCAGACCACAATGCTATGAAGCTTGAAATCAACCACAGAAAAAAGTCTGGAAAACCTCCAAAAGCATGGAGGTTAAAGAACACCCTACTAATGAATGAGTGGGTCAACCAGGCAATTAGAGAAGAAATTAAAAAATACATGGAAACAAACGAAAATGAAAATACAACAATCCAAACGCTTTGGGACGCAGCAAAGGCAGTCCTGAGAGGAAAATACTTTGCAATCCAGGCCTATCTCAAGAAACAAGAAAAATCCCAAATACAAAATCTAACAGCACACCTAAAGGAACTAGAAGCAGAACAGCAAAGGCAGCCTAAACCCAGCAGAAGAAGAGAAATAATAAAGATCAGAGCAGAAATAAACAATATAGAATCTAAAAAAACTGTAGAGCAGATCAATGAAACCAAGAGTTGGTTTTTTGAAAAAATAAACAAAATTGACAAACCTCTAGCCAGGCTTCTCAAAAAGAAAAGGGAAATGACCCAAATAGATAAAATCATGAATGAAAATGGAATTAGTACAACCAATCCCTCAGAGATACAAACAATTATCAGGGAATACTATGAAAAATTATATGCCAACAAATTGGACAACCTGGAAGAAATGGACAAATTCCTGAACACCCACACTCTTCCAAAACTCAATCAGGAGGAAATAGAAAGCTTGAACAGACCTATAACCCGCAAAGAAATTGAATCGGTTATCAAAAATCTCCCAACAAATAAGAGTCCAGGACCAGATGGCTTCCCAGGGGAGTTCTACCAGACGTTTAAAAGAGAGATAATACCTATCCTTCTCAAGCTATTCCAAGAAATAGAAAGGGAAGGAAAACTTCCAGACTCATTCTATGAAGCCAGTATTACTTTGATTCCTAAACCAGACAGAGACCCAGTAAAAAAAGAGAACTACAGGCCAATATCCCTGATGAATATGGATGCAAAAATTCTCAATAAGGTACTAGCAAATCGAATTCAACGGCATATAAAAAGAATTATTCACCATGATCAAGTGGGATTCATTCCTGGGATGCAGGGCTGGTTCAACATTCGCAAATCAATCAACGTGATACATCACATTAACAAAAAAAAAGAGAAGAACCATGTGATCCTGTCAATCGATGCAGAAAAGGCCTTTGACAAAATCCAGCACCCTTTCTTAATAAAAACCCTTGAGAAAGTCGGGATAGAAGGAACATACTTAAAGATCATAAAAGCCATATATGAAAAGCCCACAGCTAACATCATCCTCAACGGGGAAAAACTGAGAGCTTTTTCCCTGAGATCAGGAACACGACAAGGATGCCCACTCTCACCGCTGCTGTTTAACATAGTGCTGGAAGTGCTAGCATCAGCAATCAGACAACAAAAGGAAATCAAAGGCATCAAAATTGGCAAAGATGAAGTCAAGCTTTCGCTTTTTGCAGATGACATGATATTATACATGGAAAATCCGATAGACTCCACCAAAAGTCTGCTAGAACTGATACATGAATTCAGCAAAGTTGCAGGATACAAAATCAATGTACAGAAATCAGTTGCATTCTTATACACTAACAATGAAGCAACAGAAAGACAAATAAAGAAACTGATCCCATTCACAATTGCACCAAGAAGCATAAAATACCTAGGAATAAATCTAACCAAAGATGTAAAGGATCTGTATGCTGAAAACTATAGAAAGCTTCTGAAGGAAATTGAAGAAGATTTAAAGAAATGGAAAGACATTCCCTGCTCATGGATTGGAAGAATAAATATTGTCAAAATGTCAATACTACCCAAAGCTATCTATACATTCAATGCAATGCCCAATCAAAATTGCACCAGCATTCTTCTCGAAACTAGAACAAGCAATCCTAAAATTCATATGGAACCACAAAAGGCCCCGAATAGCCAAAGGAATTTTGAAGAAGAAGACCAAAGCAGGAGGCATCACAATCCCAGACTTTAGCCTCTACTACAAAGCTGTCATCATCAAGACAGCATGGTATTGGCACCAAAACAGACACATAGACCAATGGAATAGAATAGAAACCCCAGAACTAGACCCACAAACGTATGGCCAACTCATCTTTGACAAAGCAGGAAAGAACATCCAATGGAAAAAAGACAGCCTCTTTAACAAATGGTGCTGGGAGAACTGGACAGCAACATGCAGAAGGTTGAAACTAGACCACTTTCTCACACCATTCACAAAAATAAACTCAAAATGGATAAAGGACCTAAATGTGAGACAGGAAACCATCAAAACCTTAGAGGAGAAAGCAGGAAAAGACCTCTCTGACCTCAGCCGTAGCAATCTCTTACTCGACACATCCCCAAAGGCAAGGGAATTAAAAGCAAAAGTGAATTACTGGGACCTTATGAAGATAAAAAGCTTCTGCACAGCAAAGGAAACAACCAACAAAACTAAAAGGCAACCAATGGAATGGGAAAAGATATTCGCAAATGACATATCGGACAAAGGGCTAGTATCCAAAATCTATAAAGAGCTCACCAAACTCCACACCCGAAAAACAAATAACCCAGTGAAGAAATGGGCAGAAAACATGAATAGACACTTGTCTAAAGAAGACATCCGGATGGCCAACAGGCACATGAAAAGATGTTCAGCGTCGCTCCTAATCAGGGAAATACAAATCAAAACCACACTCAGGTATCACCTCACGCCAGTCAGAGTGGCCAAAATGAACAATCAGGAGACTATAGATGCTGGAGAGGATGTGGAGAAACGGGAACCCTCTTGCACTGTTGGTGGGAATGCAAATTGGTGCAGCCACTCTGGAAAGCAGTGTGGAGGTTCCTCAGAAAATTAAAAATAGACCTACCCTATGACCCAGCAATAGCACTTCTAGGAATTTATCCAAGGGATACAGGAGTACTGATGCATAGGGGCACTTGTACCCCAATGTTCATAGCAGCACTCTCAACAATAGCCAAATTATGGAAAGAGCCTAAATGTCCATCAACTGATGGATAAAGAAATTGTGGTTTATATACACAATGGAATATTAAGTGGCAATGAGAAAAAACGAAATATGGCCTTTTGTAGCAACGTGGATGGAACTGGAGAGTGTGATGCTAAGTGAAATAAGCCATACAGAGAAAGACAGATACCATATGGTTTCACTGTTATGTGGATCCTGAGAAACTTAACAGGAACCCATGGGGGAGGGGAAGGAAAAAAAAAAAAAGAGGTTAGAATGGGAGAGAGCCAAAGCATAAGAGACTGTTAAAAACTGAGAACAAACTGAGGGTTGATGGGGGGTGGGAGGGAGGAGAGGGTGGGTGATGGGTATTGAGAAGGACACCTTTTGGGATGAGCACTGGGTGTTGTATGGAAACCAATTTGTCAATAAATTTCATAAAAACAAACAAAAAAAACCCCATAAATATTTACAAAATATTTGAGTCAGTTCTTCCTGCAATAGCAAATAGTAAAATCACGGTATCTCAAACGAAACAAAGATTATAAAAGATAATTTATGAGGCTTTTGTAACTTAGTTGACAGAAACATATGAGCATTCTATTATAGAAGTGAGGACATTAATTATAGATTTCTTGTCAGGAGAAATGAATGCATGTCTAAGCATGATGTAAGAGGGTCCCGTATTAACTACATTCTTTTATCCTATCAAGCAAGAAATTTCTATTAAATTTTACATTATTAAATATAAAAAGAATGCGAATCCATGATTTCCCGGATTGCTAAATCTTACTTTAAATACCACCCAGATATTTTGAAACCTCAAGTGTATTTTGATTAATACCTTTATCTGGTACAGCAAATGAAGTTGATTCTAACTCCTTCTGCTCCATGCTGCCCTAGCTTCCTTCTTCACAGCCCAATAATATTACCTTTAATAAAATCATATTTACTCTAGTAAATTGGTTGCCTAAAAATATCTAAAGATAGAAAAACACATTTTTTTTTCTGGATCATGTAACTGAGATGGCACTTACTCGAAGTTTCCATTCCAATGTTCAAGACTACTGATTTTAATTTAGAAATGAATTAATACCAAAAAGTGCTATTTTTATATTAAAAATATTTCCCAAATTATCTCTAAAAGGGAGTAATTTAATATGAACATTAAATGACGCCTGTACATCACAGAATATGGCAAAGTCGGAAGCTTTAACTTTTGGCCCCTCCACTGAGACAACTATGGAACTAGCAGGAACTGTCTAAAGCAACTATTTTAGAATTCTAAAGTCTAGTTTTGCTTTCAGGGAGATTCTTGATGGAGAAAGATTCATAGTCTGCTGAAGTTTGAATTTCCTTTTGCAGCTACCATTCCCTATTCCTATGGATACATCAGACCACACCCTGAGTGTGACTTACTGTTGTCAGCGTGGGGAAATAGGGATCTTCTCCTCCTAAAATTTGGCTTTCCCCTTCTTACTGCTGCCATTGACTTTTGCCATTGACTTTCACATTCTTACTGCTGCCATTGAAGAGCTATACAGAGGCCATTGGTTTAACCCACATGGGCTGAAGGGTTCATTGATGCAAGGGAGTTTAAAAGTGTATCTCTTTAAAGTTCTTCATACACACATACACACACACACACACACACACACACATATATATATATATATATATATATATATATACACACAGATATATATATGTATATATTATAAATTGGATACAGGCATCTAAGGGGATTAAAATGCGGACTGAGGAGACAATGGAACAGAGACTGCAGTGATCACACACAAGAGGGAAGATAATCTTTGCAAAAATTGTTTGGGAAAGATCACTGAATAAGTAGATGACTGCAGTCTTAACAGCAGAAATAACAGCAATCCTGGATGGAGGGATGAGATGATTAATACAATATTTGAAATATCCAGTTTTCAACAAATAATTACAAAACATATCAAACACACACACACACACACACACACCTGAAATTATGGCTTAGTCACTGATAAAAAGAACTTGATAGGAACCACTCGTGAAGAAGCCTAGACATTGAACTTACTACACCAAGACTTTAACAGTTTAAATGTGCTCAACAATCTGGAGAAAATCATAAAGAAGTAAAGGAAATCAGGAAAACAATAAATGGATTGCTATGGAATGTCAGTAAATAAATCTATAATATAAAAAGACACCAAATAAAATTATGTATCTAAAAACTACAATATCTTAAATAAAAATGTTACTTAAGGGGTTAAAAATATACTTGAACAGACAGAAGAGAACTTAAATGTAGGACAACTGAAATTAACAGATTGAGGTGCACAAAGAATAAAGAATAATGCATAAAGTTTAAGGAACCTATGGGATACTGTTAAGTGTATCACTGTGGGCATTATGGGAATCCCACAAAGAAGAAAAAGAGGGAAAGGGCCGGAGAGAATATCTGAAGAAATAATGAATGAGAACTCCATAAATATGAAATATATGAATCTGCACGTCCAGTTAGCTCAAATAATTCCTAAACAGAATAACTCAAAGAGATAGCACACCAAGACACATTATAAACAAACTGTCAAAAATCAAAGAGAGAATCTTGAAAGCAGCAAGAAGCAACTCATTATATAAAAGAAATACACAATGAGATTAGCAGCTATTTTCTTATAAAATATGGAGGACAGAAGACAATGTAGTAATATAGTTAAAGTGCTGATATTTGAGTCTTGCAACACAAAGCTATGGAAAGAAATCATACACACCCCCACACCCCCAAACACACCCACTTCTTTATCCAATCATTCATTCGTCGATGGATATTTGAGCTTTTTTCATAATTTCACTGTTATTCATAATGCTGCTGTAAACATCGGGGTGCATGCATCCCTTCAAATTAGTATTTCTGTATCCTTTAGGTAAATACATAGTAGTGCAATTTCTGGATTGTAGGGTCATTATATTTTTAACTTTATTTTTAACTTTATGTCCCCCTTGCCTCAGGGGACATATCTAGAAAATAGTTGCTATGGCCGGTATCAAAGACGTTACTGCATGTGTTCTCCTCTAGGATTTTGATGGTTTTAAGTTTTGCATTTACATATTTATCCATTTTGAATTTCTTTCTTGTATGGTATAAGAAAGTGGTCCAGTCTCATTCTTCTGCATGTCGTTGGCCAGTTTTCCCAGAACCATTTGTTGAAGAGACTTTCTTCCATTGGATAGTCTTTCCTGCCTTGTCTAAGATTAATTGACCATATGGTTGTGGGTTCATTTCTGAGTTTTCTATTCTGTTGTATTAATCTATACGTCCATGTTTGTGACATTACTGTCTTTATCACTACAGCTTTGTAATATACTTGGAAGTACAGAATTGTAATGCCTTCAGATTTGGTTCTCTTTTTCAAGATTGCTTTGACTATTTGGGGATTTTTGTGGTTCCATACAAATTTTAGGATGGTTTGTTCTAGCTCTGTGAAAAATGCTGGTCCTGTTTTAATAAGGATTGTATTAAATCTGTGGATTGCTTTGGGTAATAAAGACATTTTAACAATATTTGTTATTGTTAAATAACATTCTTCCAATCCATGGAATGGAGCATGGAATGCTTTTCCATTTCTTTGGGTCATCTTCAATTTCCTTCATCAGTGTTTTATACTCTTTGGAGTAAAAATCTTTTAGCTCTTTAGCTTGGCTTATTTCTAGGTATCTTATTGGTTTTCGTGCAATTGTAAAAGGGATTGATTCCTTATTTTCTCTTTCTGCTTTTTCATTATTGGTGTACAGAAATGCAACAGATTTCTGTACATTGATTTTGTATCCTGCAACTTTAATGAATTTCTGTTTTAGTTCTAGCAAAACTAGAACTCGAACTTTTGGTAGAGTCTTTGGGTTTGCTGTATATAGTATCACGTTATCTGCAAATAGTGAATGTCTGACTTCTTCCTTGCTGATTTGGATGCCTCTTATTCCTTTTTGTTTTCTGATTGCTGAGGCTAAGACTTTCAGTATTATGTTAAATAACAGTAGTGAGAATGGACATTCCTGTTTTGTTCCTTACCATTGAGGAAAAGTTCTCAGTTTTTCCACATTGAGGATGATATTAGCTGTGGGTCTTTTATACATGGTCTTAATGACACTGAGGTGTGTTCCATCTATCTCTACTTTGTTGAGAATTTTTATCAAGAATTGATGTTGTATCCTCTCGAATTCTTTTTCTACACCTATTGAGAGTATCATCTAGTTCTTATCCTTTATTTTATGAATTGGTATATCACGTTGTTGATTTGTAAATATTGAATCAGACTTGCAGCCCAGGTATAAATCCCACTTGACTGTGGTGAACAATTCTTTTCATGTACTGTTGGACTCAATTGGCTAGTATTTTGTTGAGAATATTTGCATCCATGTTCATCATGGTTACTGGTATGTAGCTCTCTTTTTCAGTGGAGTCTGTTTTTGGAGTCAGGGCAGTGCTAGCCTCATAAGATGAGTTTGAAAGTTTTCCTTCAATTTCTATTATTTAGAATAGTGTGAGAGGAATAAGCATTATTCATTCTTTAAATGTTTGGTAGAGGGGCACCTGCATGCTCAATCTGTTAAGCATCAGACTCTTGATTTTGGCTCAGGTCATGATCTCACTGTTCGTGAGATCAAGCCCTGCATCAGGCTCTGCACTAACAGTGCTTGGGATTCTCTCTCTCTCTCCCTCTCTCTCTCTGCCCCTCACTGCTCACTCACTGACTCTCTCTCAAAAATAAATAAACATTAAAAAATTTTGGTAGAATTTCTTTGGAAAGCCATCCAGCTCTGGACTTTTGTTTATTCAGAGATTTTTTACTATTGTTTCAATTTCTTTCCTTCTTCTGTTGAAGTTTTCTGTTTCTACCTATTTCAGTTCTGATAGTTTATGTTTCTAGAAATTTATCCATTTCTTCCAGATTGTCCAAGTTGTTAGCAATTAGTTTTTTATAACATTCTCTTATAATTGTATTTTTATGGTATTGGTTGTTCTTTCTCCTCTCTCATTTCTTCTCTCTTTTTATTTATTTGGGTCCTTTCTGTTTTCTTTTGATAAATCTGGCTAGGAGTTTATCAATGTTATTAACTTTTTCAAAGAGCTCCTAATTTCATTGATATATTGTATTGTTGTTGTTTAGTTTTACATCATTTTTTTCCTGCTCTAATATTTATTATTTCCCATATTCTGCATTTAGGCTTCATTTTTTTTCTAGCTCCTTTAGGTGTAAGGATTGGTTGTTTGGTATTTTTCTTTCTTCTTGTGGAAGACCTCTATTGCTGTATATTTCCCTTTTAAAATCACCTTTTCTCATCCCATTTTGGATCATTGTGTTTCCAGTTTGTTTCACGTATTTTTTTTTTTTAATTTCTTCTTTGATTTCCTGGTTGACTCATTCATTGTTTATGAACATGTTGTTTAGTCTCCATGTATTTGTGGTCTTTCCAATTTTTTCTTGTTGTTGACTACACATTTTATAGGGTTTGGTTAGAAAATATGCACCGTAGTCTCAATTGTTTTGTATTTGTTGAGGGCTGATTTGTGACCTAGCATGTGATCTATTCTGGGTAATTTCTCACGTGCATTTGAAAAGAATGTGTATTCTGATGCTTTAGGATGAAACATTCTGAATAGATCTGTTAAGTCCATTTGCTTTAGGTGTCATTCAAAGCTTGATTCCTTCTTGATTTTCTGCTTAGACCATCTGTCCTTTGTTATAAGTGGGGTGTTAAAGTCCTCCACTATTTTTATATTATTATCAAGGAATTCCTTTATGCTTGTTATTAATAGTTTTATATATTTTGATGCTCTCATGTTGGAGGTATAAATATTTAAAATTGTTAAATTTTCTTGTTGGATAGTCCCCTTTATTATGATATAGTGTCCTTCTTTGTCTTTTCCTACAGTATTTGTTTAAATCTATTTTTTCCAACATAAGAATATCTACTCCAACTTTTTTTTGATGTCCATTTGCATGATATATGTTTCTCCACCCCCTTTCTTTCAATCTGCAGGTGTCTTTAGATCTAAAATGAGTCTCTCATAGGCAGCATAGAAATGGATCTATTTGTTTTTATCTGTTTTTACACCTTATTTTTTCTGATAGGAGCATTTAGTCCATTTACATTCAGAGTAATTATTGATAGATGTGTAATTAGTGCCATTTTATCACTTGTTTTGTCATTGTTTCTGGTGATTTTTCTCTTTCTCTCTCTTTTCTTTTTCACTTTTGGTCTTTCCTTTCCACCCGAGGCAAACTCTTTAATATTTCTTGCAAGGATGGCTTAGTGGTCACAAACTCCATTAGTTTTTCTTTGGCAAACTCTATGTCTCCTTCTATTCTGAATGATAGCCTTGCTGGTTAGAGTATTCTTGGCTGCAGATTTTTACCATTCTGCACTTTGAATATATCATTTCACTCCCTTCTTGCTTGCCAAGTTTCTGTTGAGAGATCTGTAGCTAGCCTTATGGGTCTTCCCTTGTAAGTTAGAAATATGTTCTGTCTTGCTGCTAAGATTTTTTTCTTTATCACTATAATTTGCAAATTTAATTATGGTATGTCTTGGTGTTGGCCGGCTTTTATTGATTTTGATGGGAGTTTTCTGTGCCTCTTGGATCTTGACGTCTGTTTCCTTCCTCAGATTATGGAAGTTTTCAGCTATTATTCCCTCAAATAAATGTTCTGTCCCTTTTTCTCTCTCCTTCTGGGACTCTTATAATATGAATATTATGTTTGATAGAGTCACAGAGTTCCCAATGTCTATTCTCATGTTCCATAATTATTTCCTTCTTTTGTACAGCTTCATTATTTTCCATTATTTTATCTTCAATATCACTTATTCACTCCTCTGCTTCTTCCCATTTTGTGTTCATTACATCAAGTCAATTTCAAATCTCAGTTATTGCATTTTTCATTTCTGACTTATATTTTTTAACTCTCTTAACTCTGCAGTAAGGGCCTCTCTGAAGTCTTCCTTTTTTTCTCAAGCCCAGTGAATATCCTTATTATTGTTGCTTTAATTCTCCATCAGACATGTTATTTATATCTGTGCCATGTAGATCTCTGGAGTTGACCTTATCTTGTCATTTCATTTGGGATGAACACTGCTCTCTTAGCATTTTGTCTAAGTATCTTCTTCCCTGTGTTAGAAAAGTCCATTGTTTCCTGCTTCTGAGAGTAATGGTTTTATGAAGAAGAGGTCATAGAATGTCCAGGGCCTAGTGCTTTAGGGAGTGTCTCTTGTGTGTTCTGCATATAGTCTGCTGTTGTGCTTTGGCTGCTCTATTCTTCAGGTTGGTTGTCTGCAGAGGCTCACCTTGCCTCTAGTGGGCAGTTTCTGGTCCTTGGCCAGAATGTGGCGAGTTTTAAGTAGGTGTGCTCTGGTCTGCTTATTAAATGAGACCTGATAATTCTTCCACTAGGAACGAAGCCCTGCAGAACTCTCTGGTTGGGAGACGTGGTGAGGGCAGGGGTCTCTGCTGATCTCCTGGAGAAGGGACCCACTGTGCTGATACTGAGGCAAACTTGACTGAGAAAGGCAGTAGTGGGACTCGTTATAAGCGTGTTTGGCAGTCAGTGTAGGGGCTGAGCTACTTTCTGAAGGTTTCTCTGCATTTATGCTGATGGGTGAGGGAGGAAAATGGTGCCAGCCAGCTCCTTCGTTCCCAGAGAGATGTCGCTGTGAATATTGCCTCTCAGGGATGCACTTCAAGAAAAGCAAACAGTCTCCCCACTGTGTGTACCAGGAGTTTTTCAGTTGTCTATTTCCAGGCAGTCTGCCCTCAGGTTGTTTGCCTGCCTTCTCTCCAGGAGCAGGTAGTGCCTTCAGGTCTCTATCCCAGCTACACCCACAGACTTTTAAAACTCCATTCTTGAAGACCTATTGGTTGCAAGAACTCATGAAAATGAGCCCCTCTCATTTTCCCAGGCAGTGGCTTTGGGGAAGTGTTCTTGTGCATTCCCCTATGTGCTTCTCTCTTTCTGGTCTTTCTCTGTGACTATGGCTCCTTCTCCTCTGCAGCACTCATGGTGTCTTTCTCTCCCAAACCGCATCTCTGCCCTTCCCAACTTCTTCAATGTGGCTTTTTCTGTCCCTTTATTTGTGTTGGAAAATAAAAGTGAAGTTATCCACCATAAGATGGCCAACAGGATTACCAAAAGCTCTGGTCCCTAACTTACAGGCCCCTCTTCCAGGTTCTTCCTGTTCAGCTGACTGCATGTGCAAAATTGCCACAAACGTGGAGGAGATACTATAAATTACCCCTCCTGCTTGGGCTCAGGACTCAGACCTTTGGAGACATTGTCTCCTCTGAACCCGCCAGTGTGAAATAAAACTCTGATTCACAATGATCTCCGAGTTCCACTTGGTTTCTCCACCAGCGATCTAGCCTGGTTCCGTAACATATTTGTTTCCCTGACCAGGAAACCCAACTGCGCTGGCCCCTAGTTGCCACCAGTTTGGAAAAACGGCGGGGCAGAGAGGGAACAGGAATTGCTGAGGAAGAGGCATCTCTGCCATGTTGTTCGGCAGCTTCCAAACCTGATTGCCTCAGTCTGGCTCCACTCTGTCATTCCTGCAGGACTTGAAGAGACATGGTAGGTGCAGACCTGAGCCCCACCATTGGAAGCGGTAAGACTGGGGCCCAAATCTAGTCAGGCCCTATCACAAGAGTGGAAGGGGGACCTTATCACTCCCCAGAGTCTCAGAGGTCTCACAGTTAGGATTTGGTGAGAGGAATGTGATAACCTCCACCATGTTTGTGTGTGTGAGTGTGTGGCCTCGCCTGGCTCTCCTGTCAAATTTGAATCTGTGGCTCCATGGACGGGCACCCTTAAGGTCCCTAAAAGTCTACATAGTCTAAGTGGGCTCTCCTGTGTCATGGGGAAAGGCATACAGTCCAGGGCAGCATTAGAATACACACCGATTGCAAGTCATAAAGCTAAGTCTGCTATGGCCAAGCCTCACCTAAAGCCCCCCCGCCAGAAATGCAACCAGTGAAGCATCTGATTGGTCCTCTCATCTGAGGGGATACTCCCCTTTGTCTTTGGAACACTGACATGGGAAAAATTAGTAATGGGGTCAAAACAGAGTAAGCCCACGATACTCAAGGTCATGCTTAAGAACTTCAAAAAGGGATTCTCCGGTGACTATGGGATGAAAATGACACCCAGAAAGTTATGGAGCCTTTGTGAACTAGAATGGCCCATGTTCAATGTAGGATGGCCCTCAGAATGAACATTAGATATCTAGGTGGTCTGGCAGGTTTGGCCAGTAGTCACTGGAAACCCAGGTCACCCTGACCAATTTCCAGATATCGATTCCTGGCTTGAAATTGTATCAAATTCCCCACCTTGGGTGTGATTCATCCATAACATGCAAGGACAGACAAAGATTTTAGCTGCCTCATCCAGAGAACCGAAGAAGCAGCTTACTACTTCCCTGGTATTTGCAGAAGACCCAGAGAAGGACCCCATCTTTCCTCTACCTTATGACCCCACAGAGGGCCATCCCCCCACCACCACTCAGGGACCTGAAACTCTTCCACTGGCCTTCTCTCCTCCACCCCCAGACCCTGAGAATCCTCTCTCACCAGGACCAATAGCCAGATGGTGCCCCAGACCTGGACCTGGTGCACTTCAAATGCCAGTAAGGGAAATGAGAGAAACTGAAAGACAGAATGAGTATGGAACTGTCCATCCCAGCCATTCCATGATGTGTTATCAGCCCTTCTCTAAAACAAACCTCCTTAATTGGAAACACAACACTTCATCATACTCTAAAAAGTGACAAGCAATGGCCAACTTGATAGAGTCTCTCTTCAAGATGCACTGACTGACCTGGGAAGATTGCCAGCCCCTGTTTAATACAGAAAAAAGGAAGATAATGAGGGAGGCAGGACGGTACCCAGAAGACCACGTGATGCCAGGGATCAATGACCCTGTTGCCTGGGTTCAAGCTGCTGCATCTGAAGGAAGCCCGACATAGGACTTCACCACAGAAGAAGAACAGGGTTACATCTGATGGCACCAAGAAGCTTTCCTTCAGGGAATTCAGCTGGAGCCAAAAAGCTCATGAACAGGAATAAAATATCATCACTCAGCAACCTGGGGAGTCTCCCAGAGACTACTATGAAATACTATGTGAGGCATACCGGGTCTACACTCCATTTGACCTCGAGGCATTAGAAAGTCAACAGATGGTAAATACCTCCTTTGTGGCCCATGCTGTCCTAGACATCAGGAGAAATCTCCAGAAACTAGAGGGCTTTGCTGGGGTGAATATCTCTCAGTTGATAGAGGTCACCAATAAAGTTTTCATGAACAGGGAAGTCACAGTTGAGAGGGAATCTGAAAAAAAGACTAAAGAAGAGGGTCACCCTTTTCACAGCAACATTGAAAGAATTGGACAATGCAGAGATGGGGAAGCTTCAACCACCAAAGGGGGGAAGGCCCAGAGCCCCCTTAGCAAAGGACCAATGTGCCTACTGCAAGGAAAAGGGTCACTGGAAGAACGAGTGCCCAAATTGGAAGGGGCCCCCCAAAACCAGCCGATATAAGGAGGAACCTGGGGAAGGGGTCCTTATTGGTCTGGCTGAGATCTAATCAGACTGAAGGGGACTGGACTCTTTCTCTCTTGACCCCCATGAGCCCACAGTCAAAATGAAAGTGGGGGGCCAGACAATGACTTTTATGGTTGACACCAGAGCTGAACATTTGGTTGTCACTTCCCCAGTAGCCTCTTTCAGCCAAAAGATAGCGACCATCCTTGGGGCTACTGGGATACTGGCGATACAACAAACCTTCTGCCAAGCCTGACAATTTGAACTTGGGGGTCACAAAATCCAGCACGAGTTCCTCTACTTTCCTGACTGTCCAATTCCCCTCCTGGGCTGAGATCTACTCTCCAAACTTAGGGCCCAAATAACTTTTGAACCCACTGGACATACTAGCCTCCAATTAAACCCAAGGCAGGGGGAAGCCCTGGTCTTGGCAATCACCACACCAAGGGAAAAGGGATGGAGACTATTCTGTGCCCAAACCCAACCCTGTAATCCATCAGAGTTCAGGCTTTCCTTCCCCTCCATATTGCCTGAAGATAACCCACCTGGACTAGCCCAGAATCAGGCCCCCACCATTGTTGATCTGATCCCTGGAGCACAACCCCAAAGACAGAGGCAGTATCCCCTTTCACTCGAGGCTAGAATGGGCATCCAGGAGAACCTGACCTCAGAGAAACAGGTGTCCTGATTGAATCCCAATCGGCTTGGAATACCCCACTCTTGCCAGTCAAGAAGCCAGCAGGAGGACACCGGCTGTTCAGGATTTGAGGGCCATTAACAAGGTAACTATTACCCTACAGCCAGTGTTTCCAAACCAGTACACCATCCTGACCTAAATTCCAAGGTTGGCCAGATGGGTCACATGCCTAGACCTGAAGGATGCCTTCTTGTGCCTCCACCTAGTTCCTCAAAGTCAACCACTGTTTGCTTTTGAATGGACTGAACCCATTATACGGAGCCAGGGTTAGGGTGACCTGGACATGACTCCCCCAAAGATTCAAGAATTCACCTTCTCTCTTTGGGGAAGTGCAGGCTGAGGACCTCGCTGACTTTCCAAGAGAAAACACAGGGTGTATCCTTCTCCAGTATGTGGACAACCTCTCCCATGCCAGCGACACCCACAAGAATTGTACAAGAGGCACAGAAGCCCTCCTACAACTCCTGTCTGACTTGGGGTATTGGGTCTCTTGGAAAAAGGCACAGATTTGCCAATAGCAGGTCCAATATCTGGGCTTCCTCCTCACACAAGGGAAAAAAGATTAGGACCGGAAAGAAAAAAGGTTATTACACTGCCACAGCCCCAAACAAAATGAGGTTTTCGTAAATTCTGAGGGGCTGCAGGGTTCTGTTGCATTTGGATTCCTGGATTCTCAGCCATAGCAAGACCTCTTTATGATCTGTTTGGTGGGGGAGGCAGACTGGGAGCCCCCGCCCTGGCCTGAGGAAGCAAGGGCCACTTTCACAGAAATAAAGTCGGCTCTGGGGTGAGGCCCAGCTCTGGGCTTACCTGACATAGAAAAACCCTTCACCCTCTTTGTACACAAAAAAGATAAAATAGCCCTCAGAATCCTCACTCAGACCATAGAGCCCTGGCAATGGCTAGTAGCCTATGTGTCTAAAAAACTTGATTCTGTGGCTGCAGTGTGGCCAGTGTGTCTTGGGGCGCTTGTGGCCACAGTCCTACTCATCAAGGAGGCAGACAAACTTACCCTAGGACAAAAACTTAATGTCAAGGTGCCACACATGTTCATGTCCTTGATGAACACACAGGGATATCATTTCCTCACCGGCTCTCGGCTGACACAACATCAAAGGCTTTTCTGTGAAAACCCAAGCGTTGCTCTCCAAACAGTAAGGACACTAAATCCAGCCACTTTCCTCCCCACGGAAGAAGGGGAACGTGACCATGACTTTTCTGAAGTAACAGATTAAAGCTGTGCCAGGCCCCCAGGCCTCCGAGACCAGGCTATAAAAAACCCGGAGATCACCCTGTTCAGCGACCGGTGCAGCAACTTACAAGACGGCAGCCGAAAAGCAGGGTGCGTGGTAACCACAACTACCAAAGTTTTAGAAGCCAAGGCATTACAGAAGGATGGTCAGCACAACGAGCTGAACTATATGCCCTAACCCGAGCCCTCATCCACAGCAAGGGCAAATGAGTCAAATTTATACTGACTTTTGGTATACCTTTGCTACCGTACATGTACATAGGGCCATCTATAAAGAAAGAGGCCCCTTTACTGCTGCAGGAAAGACTATCAAAAACAAGGAAGAAATACTAAAACTCCTCGAGGCCATATGGCTGCCAGACAAAGTAACTGTCCTGCCAGATAAGGGACAGCAGAAGGGAAACAACCCCATAACTTGAGGAAATTGCTTGGCTGACAAAGCAGTCAGAGCTGCCGCCTGTGATGACCCAGGAGAGGCTCCCACCTATACCACGACCCTCGTGCCCCCAAGGGAATCCCTTCCTGCCCCTTTACACAAGAGAGGAAAGACATTGAGCCTCAACAGAAGGGTGCACTCTAAACAAAGAAGGATGGTGGGTCACACCAAATGGACACATCTTTGTCCCCTCATCAATGGGAAAACAACTGGTCAAAGACTATCACCAGCTCATGCACCTGGGAACAACTGCACTGGAGGCCCTTCTCAAAAAGAGTTACCATATCAGCCAGCTGCTGGCATTATGCTGGACAGTCAGTGAACAATGTGGAGCATGTACCAAGAACAACGCCCAGTCTGCCCCACGGCCCCCACCTGGCATGCAAAGGATGGGGGCCCCCCCTTTCGAAGACTTGGAGGTGGACTTCACAGATATACAACCAAGCAAAGGATTCAGGCACCTCCGTGTAATAATCTGCACATATTCAGGATGGGTCAAAGCCTTCCCGACCAGGACGGAAAGGAGTCATGAGGTGGCCAAAGCTCTTCTATGGGAAACCGTGCCTCAGTTCGTCTGCCCTTAACCATACACAGTGACAATGGACCTGCCTTTGTGGCGGACGTTATACAAACTCTGAACATTACCTGGAAACTGCACACTGACCACAGAGCTCGGGAAAGGTAGAATGGATGAATCGCACACTCAAAGAAACCCTGGCTAAGTTCTACCAGGAAACTAATCTCTCATGGCAAGGTTTACTGCCATTGGCCCTCTTGCATGCCGGCTGCATGCCTGGGGCACTGGGATTCCTCCCGCTCGAGTTAGAATATGGACAGCCTCCCCCATACATAGGAAAACTCCCAGGAGACCTGCACCAGATTGGAGGTAAGGAAGTAAGAAAACAGCTTCAAACCTTCGGGACAGTCCTAAATAAGTTACAAAGATACACCATAGAGAGGGTCCCAATTTCCATAGGGACCCCCATCCATCCCTTTTTGCCAGGAGACTCTATATGGGTCAAAGACTGGAAAAGGGAACCTCTTAAGCTGAAGTGGACTGGGCCTCATACCGTTATTCTAACAACTCCTACCTACAGCCCTCAGTGTTTCAGGAATCACTCCATGGGTCCATCACTCCAGAGTGAAGAAGGCCAACTCCAAAGAGCCCTCAACCTGGCAAAGTGATTCAGACCCAGTCAACCCGCTTAAATTGACCCTCAAAAAGATGCCGGCACCCGAGATCTTCAGCCCTGCTCTAGCCACACCCCGGAAGGTAGCTGGCCTGCGCAAGGCAGAACCTTAAGGAATGAAACGTGTGGACCCAGCCCAAGGGCTCGGATGCAACTCTGCCAACCCTTGCCCCTTACCGGTGTCATAACTCTGATCCTGCTTCTTACTGTTGGACTGATAGAGGCTGCCCCAACAAATTGGATATGGGACAAAAGATGCATGCTGGGCCTCACCATACCTCCTCTGGATGGGAGGACTATTAAGTATGGCCTGTATTTTACGTTAACCTTTCTCACTCTCACAATTGTCATATACCCACCTTGCCCCCAGGATTATATCAGACAGTAAGGACAGTATCCCATGGTAACGGGGACACAAGAGCATTCAGCTCCCTCACCTTCTCCACAAAGGTTGTTATAAGGGAAAGACACACACTCTTTGCCAATCGCCAGATGCTCAATCACATAAGTTTTGGGCTGTAGAAATAACCCAAACTAGCAGGCACCCATGTAACAAACAGAGCCTCCAGAAAGGAAAATGCGCCTGCTATACATACCTTCCCCAACTAGGGATGTCAGACGGGGGAGGGGTACAAGATAGCATCCTCCAAAAGGTCATAAAGGAAACCAAGGTCAAGCTAATACAGTCCATAAAGGCAACCACCCCAGCACCCTACCAGGGTTTAAATCTTTCAGCTTTTAACCAAATGCTTACCAATTCCCTGCTCTGGCATTGGGCCAACACTACCCTACCAGTCCTCCATGAAATGGATAATCACACCCAAACCTGTTGGATGTGCTTACCTCTCTGCCAGAGGGATTACTTAGCCACTCCCATCCCTTTGGGCTGGGAAGCTCCTGAAAATCTCACAGCCAAGGTCACCATCTTAATTGGACCCTTGGCCACTGGGGTCTGTCTAATGAATGCTGATAATCTAACTTGCACAGTCCCTGAAGTTATAGACGGCACCTCCCTATGAGGGAAAATATAACCTTAAATAAGAATACAACCTTATGTTCACTTCCTGGGGTTTTCTATCTGTGCTCCAAATCGGCCTACCGATTCTTGGAGGCCAACTGGACTCACATGTGCTACTCAGTCTTCCTAACCCCCAAGATCTCTGTATACACTGAAGATCAGTTCCTAACAGCCTTTCGCCCCAAGCCTTGAGCTAAATGAGCAGTCTTGCTTCCCATCCTGATAGGAACAGGAATTGCAACAGGTGGCAGACTCCCTAGTAAACTTACCAAACCAAAAAAAATCCCTGGCAGCAGTGTCCCTCCAAAATAGGTGAACCCTTGACTTCCTCACTTCAGAAAAAGGAGACATTTGTATCTTTCTGGGGGAGGAATGTTGCTGTTTTGTAAAGCAGTCCAGAATAGTCACAACTGAAGTTAAGGACCTAAAGGAAACAATCCAACGTAGACAACGGGAAATTATCAGTCAATGGAAAGGATGAGATCCCACAAACTGGACATCCTGGCTTCCTGACCTGGCAGGACCCCTCCTTTCCATAATTTTACTTGTGACCATCGGCCCCTGTATCCTAAACACCCTGGTATGCTTCATGGAAAACACCGTTGCTCGCCAAACTGCAACACGCATCTTAGCCCTCTGAGGGTACCAATCCCTAGACCTAGAGGGTGATGCCTAGGAAAAAAGATTTTTAAAAAGGCATCAAAGGGGGGAAGGTTGGGAAAATAAGTAAAGCTAGGCACCATAAGATGGCCGATGGGACTAACACAAGCTCTAGTTCCTAGTTTAGAGACTCCTCTTCTGGGTTCTTCCTGTTCTGCTTGCCTGGCGCGAAATTGCCATGAATTCGGAAGAGACAACACTATAAATTACCCCTCCTGCTTGCGCTTGGGGCTCAGACCTTTGGAGGGATTGTGTCTTCTGAGCCTGCCCATGTGAAACAAAACTCCAATCCCCCAAGATCTCTGAGTGCCGCTTGGTTTCTCTGCCGGAGATCCAGCCTGGTTCCATAACAGTTGCAGCGTTTGCTCTATCAACAGTTGTTGATTTCTGGGGTATTTAGAATGATTTGATAGTTATTTAGATGTTTTCAAAGGACGAGATAAGCCGAGCGTCCTCCTACGATGCCACCAGCTTAGGTCCTCTCTTACACTGAAAGAATTATAACACATTACTGTGAACAATTGTGTGTTCAATTGTGGGATTTAGATAATTCAGATGAAACGGAAACATTCCTAAAAACACACAAATTACCAAAACTGACTCAGGAAGAAACAGAACGCTCAACACACCTAAAGGAAGTGCTGGTTATGTAATCAAAACCACCCAACAGAGAAATGTCCAGGACCAAATGGCTTCAGTGGTGACTCTCCCAAATATTTATATAATAAACACCAATCCCAGTTAAACCTTTATAAAAAAATGAAGGCGAGTGAACACATTCTTTGAGACTAAATTATTACTCCAAAGCCAGATATAAAAATTTCAAAAAAAAAGAAAATAACAGATCAATACCCCTAAGGAATATTGTCAAGAAATGTACCAGCAAACTGAATCAACAAGTTTAAAGGATTACACAGGCCTAAGATTTATCGAAATAATAAAATAGT
This sequence comes from Prionailurus bengalensis, assembly GCF_016509475.1. Classification (NCBI taxonomy): domain Eukaryota; kingdom Metazoa; phylum Chordata; class Mammalia; order Carnivora; family Felidae; genus Prionailurus; species Prionailurus bengalensis. Next base: position 181,547,303 of record NC_057344.1, on the reverse strand, counting down.
GGTTAAAAATTGAAAAGTAATAAAATATTATACATCACTGAAATGAAAAGAATACAACACATGATCAATTGATAAAAAGAATTTCACAAAATTCAACCCCTTTTTTTACGAATAAAACATTCAGCAAATTAAGAACCGATGGGAATATCCTTATTATAATAAAAAGCACCCATGAGAAGTCTAATTTTTCATACTCAAGGGTGAAAATTTGAAATATTTTCCCCTCAGTTTAGGAGCAGGACAAGAATACTCATTTTACTGACTGTTATTTTATGTATTTATTTTTTTTAACGTTTATTTTTGGCAGAGAGAGAGACAGAGACAGAGCATGAGTGGGGGAGGGGCAAAGAGAGAGGGAGACACAGAATCAGAAACAGGCTCCAGGTTCTGAGCTGTCAGCACAGAGCCCCACGTGGGGCTTGAACGCACGGACAGTGAGATCATGACCTGAGCTGAATTCGGACGCTCAACCGACTGAGCCACCCAGGCACCCCTTACTGACTATTTAACATTGTTATGTTAGTACTAACCAGATCAGTGAGACAAGGAAAATAAATAAAAGTCACGTAAGTTAGAAATGAAGGGAAAACTATCTCTAATTGTAACACAATGCAAATGTATGTATATATGTATACACAAACACACACACATACAAATCTACTAGAGACAACTTAGCAAAATTTCAGGGTTCCAGATCACACACACACAAACAGCGGGCTTTTCTATACAACAGTAAACAACCCAAAAGGGAAATTAGGAAAGCAATTCAATTTAGTTTAACACCCAAAAGAATACAATATCCATGAAAACATTTAACCAAGGAAGTAAGAGAGTGCTACCCTGAAGACTAAATTGTTGTTGAAATGAATTTTAAAAGACATAAATAAATGGAAAGATATTTTACATTCATAAATTGGCAGATGTAATATTATGAAGATGTCAGTATTTTCCAAAGCCACCTACAGCTTCATTGTATTCTCTATCAAACTTCCAATGGATTTTTTAAAAATAGAAATGGAAAGCAGATTTATATGGAAATACAGGAGGTTCCAAACAGTCAGAAAATTTTTGAAAAAAGGGAACAAAGTAGGAAGACTCAAACTTCTTTTTTTCAAAATTTACTCCAAAGCTGCAGTGTTCAAAACAGTGTGGCACTGATATATGGACAGTCATCAAGACCAACGGAATATGTTTGAGAGTTCAGAAATCCATCCAAATATCTTTAGTCAATTGATTCTCAACAAGAAAGCTGAAGACATGCATGCAGAAAAAATAGTTTCTTCAGCAAATGGTTGACAACTGCATTTTCACATGCAAAAGAATGAGTTTGGGCACCTACTTCACTTTATATACAAAAATTAACTCAACATGGATCAATAACCGAAATATAGAAATTTAAACCATAAAAATATCAGAAAAAGATAAATCTCCATGACCTCGGATTTGGCAATAGATTTTGAGAGTGAACACCAAAAGCAAAAGCCTACCCACAAACACAGACGCAAGAGATACATTGTACTTCAAAACTCAAAAACCTTTCATGCATCAAAATACACAATTAAGAATGTGAAAAGAAAACCTACAGATATGGAGAAAATATTTCCAAATCATATAAAAAGTTTAAAATCCAGATAAATGTGTAATATCCAGAATCTATCAAGAGCTCTTATTTTCTCAACAAAAGGACAAACACAATTTTAAAAATGAGCAAAGAAATAAAACAAACATTTCACCAAAGAAGATATACAAATGGCCAGCAGGCACATTGAAAAAGATGTTCAGAGGGGCACCTGGGTGGCTCAGTCTGCTGAGCTTCCGACTTCAGCTCAGGTCATGATCTCACAGCTTGTGAGTTGGAGCCCCACATCGGGCTCTGCTGACAGCTCAGAGCCTGGAGCCTGTTTCCGATTCTGTGTCTCCCTCTCTCTGCCCCTCCCCCACCCATGCCATGTCTCTGTCTTGTCAAAAATAAATAAACATTTAAAAAGCTAAGAAAAAGATGTTCACAATCCTTAGTCATTAAGGAAGTGCGAGTCAAACCACAGTGAGGTACCACTGCTTGCAACTAGTATGACTTTAATTAAGAAAGTGGAAGTTAATAACTATTGCGGTGATTTTGAAGAATAAGGAATCCCCATCCATTGTGGTAGAGAATGTAAAACAGTGCAGCCACTGTGGAAAACAGTTAAACAGAACGTTCAGCAATTATGCTCCTAGGTATAAACCTTAAAAAGAAAACAAAAACAAAAAATGCATATCTACACAGAAACTTGTTTACAGTGTGTGTAGTAGCTTTATTCATAGGAGCTAAAAAATGGAGTTAAGCCAACTATCCGTCAATGAGGTAAGTGCATAAAGTATGGTAATATACATACAATGGGATGTAATTTAGCCATAAAAAAGAACAAATTACTGATAAGTGCTACAACTTGAGTGAGCCTTGAAATACTATTTTAAGGAAAGAAGCCTAACATAAAAGGTCACAATTTGTATGCATAATTCCTGTTACATAATATATTCACACTAGGCTAATTAATATACAGAAAGCAGATTACAGGTTACTAGAGGTGGGCGGAGTGGGGAATGGGGGAATATAATTAGTTAATGATCATGGGTAATATAATTAATGATATAGGGTGGTTTTTTTATGGGGTAATTAAAAAGTTTTAAAACTAGAGAGATCTAGTGTTCACACAACATTGTGAGTACATTAAACATCATTGAATTATAACTTTACGATAGCTACTATGTGTGATGTGAATTTTGTCTAATTGTTTTTTTTTTACATCACATGACACACAATATTTACTGGGTTTGCTCTCCACTAAGTTCAGGATTAGTTACAATAGATTGACTGTCCTTCACAAATGATCTCTGTTCTGTATTAATTGTTTAGTTGAGCTATAGAATCCTCTCTAAAACTTCTACTGAAGTTTTCCCCAGAAGCAGAATTTTAAAAAGGTAATGTCAATTCTGGATTGTATTTTCTTCATTCATTCTATGTGCCACAGTAATTATATATCTGAGCTATCAAATGCAATAGAAATCAACATTGGTCATTGGAAAATATTTACTAGAGATTATTTATATACTAGTTGTCCTTTGGCGACACTCAAGAATCTAAAAACTTGATTTCAGCCATTAAAAAAATATGTGTATCTTTTTATGACTCTGCATGTCTCTAAATATGAAGCTTTCACTTAAGAATAGCTAATATTGAAAGCTTACTATGTCTGAGGTAGTCTAAGCACTTAACGTCTCTCAGCTTACTTAATAAAACAACCAATTACATATTTATATAAAATAGGGTCACATGTAAAACTTAATACACTGAATTTTTGTGAAGATAAAACGAAAATCATAGGAGATATAACATGCAAGATACTGTAGTTCAAACAGGAGAATGACAGAGCAGGAGGATCCTAAGTACATGTCATCCCACAGATACAGCTAGTTAACACCTACATCAGCATAAATAGCCCCACAAGGACCCAAAGACAGGCAGAACAGACGCTCCAGAACAAAATGTAGAGAGGAAGGCACAGGAATATTCCAAGGAGGCAGGGACACAGCAGGTGCAGAGAGGGAAAACAAATAAAGAAACAAACAAAAAACAAGACCACCACACCAGGCACCCTGGGCCCAGGGAACACACATGGGGATGACAGATCCCCATAACATTTGGCTTTGAAAACCAACGGAACCAAAATTTAGTTAGTACTTAAAATCAGTAGGATTTAATGCCTGGAACTTCTTTAAAAAATCAGCAGGCTCAGCTCTGGGAATGAAAGAGAGCAAGAGAAAACAGAGTCCCCACCCTTAAGGAAACGGCACAACAAACAGCCCCACGTAGATACCACTGGAAAAGCAGCAGTTTGAACACTGCCTGGGGTATACGGGAGGGAGATTTGTTCACTAATCTCAGAGTCGGTCCTGGAGGGGCAGGAATCCTTTGGAGACATCTCCAGGAGCAAAGTTGTGGACAGAAGCAATCCCCCCGCCCCAACTGCACCCCCACCTAGACTCAGGGACACCTGTGGGAACCAGCATAGTGCAATACTCTCCATCTATCTTACTAACAGCATCCCCCACCATGGCATACATGTGTGGATCTGCACCCTCCAACCTGACCAGCCTTGGCCGGGGTTTGGGGCAGCTGTCTGTTCCCTCTACCACTGGACCAGAATGGGCCTAGCTGGCATGTGGGTTCCACCCCTATATTCTCCTGGGATCTATCCCCTCCAACCCTGTGGCAGTTTTCTAAAGGACCTCCAGGTCCCCTCTTACAGCAGACCTATGCAAACCTTGCGAACACCATTCACCCCACCCCAGTGCTCTACTGCAGACTTGACCCCCACCCCTCCCAAGTATGCCTTTGGCTGTACCCTATCCAAAATAGTGCCACAAGCCAGGCAGTATGCATGCATTCCCAATAGGGGCCAGCACCACTACAAAGTGACTCCTGTCCTAGGAAGAGGGGGAAATATCTATGCACACCAGTCCAACTGCAGCCCCAGTGGTGGGCTAGGGGGCAGGCATCTGGCCTGAATGCAGGGGCAGCCGACCACCGGAAGCTTCTCACGGGACACCACAGGGAAAGCATCCTGCAGGTTGGTGCTGCTGCATCTCTGGCAAACTCTTGATCTGACTCAGTGGAAGCCCATGGCAGCCTCAGACCGCCCCCTAACAACACAGGAACCAAACCCTGCCCACAGCAGGCAAAAGGAACCATCGCAAATGAATAGACTGAAGGCAAAAGCAGCGCAGCCACTACCGTAGGATTCATGTAACATACACTGGAGACACCCCTGAAGCACCAGGTTCTGGTGAATAGGGGACAGTCTGCCACAGAGCACCAGAGGGCCAATTCCTCATAGAGCCACTCCTATCAAAAGCAGGGTGTATCGGTGACTTTCCTAACACATAGAAACAGACACAGAGAGTTAGAGAAAATGAGGACACAGATCAATATTCCCCGAATGAAAGAAGAGGAAAAAATCACAAGAGAGCTAAACAAAATAAAGCAATATGCATGATAGAGTATTTAAAGTAATAGTCATAAAGATACTAGACTGAAGAAGAGTGGAGGAAATCAGTGACACCCATACCAGAAAGAAAACATGAAAAGAGCCAATCAGAGATGAAAAACACAATAGCTGAAATGAAAAATAGACTAGTTAGAATAAAAGTAGACTAGAGGAAGAAGAATGGATCAGCAAACTGGAGGATGGAGTAATGGAAAGCTGAACAGGAGAGAGAAAAATAATAAAAAAGAAAAAGAAAATAGATTTAGGGTATTCAGTGATGCTGTCAAGCACAATAACATTTACATTAAAGGGATTCCAGAAAGAAAAGAAAGAGAACAGTGACAGAAAATTTATTTGAAGAAATAGGAGCTGATAAATTCTGAATTCTGGGGAGGGAAACTAAACTTCAGGCCTAGGAGGTGCAGAAAGCCCCCAACAAAAGCAACCCAAGGAGGTCGACACTTAGACACATTGTAATTAAATGGCAAAAAAAAAAAATTGTGGCAGAAAGTTTTGAAAGAAGCAATCAAAAAGAAAACATTTACATAAAACAGAAATCCCCACAAGGCTATCAGCTGATTGTTTCAGCAGAAACTTTGCAGGCCAGGAGGGAGTGGCATGATGTATCCAAAATGCTGGGGTAGGGTAGTGAACTGCAGCTAAGAATACTCTATCCACCAAGGCTATGATTCAAAATAGAAGGAGAGATGTGGAGTTTCCTAGACAAACATGGAAATCATGACCACTACACCAGCCCTACAAGAAATGTTAAAGGGGACTCTTTGAGTGGAAAGAAAAGACCATAAGTAGGAGTAATAAGAGTAGGAACGACAAGAGATATAAAATTAAATATATCTATAATAATCAGTCAAATTTTACACAAGAGGATGTGAAGTTTGACACCATATATCTAAACTATGGAGAGAAAAGTAAAGAATGGGTTCAACCTTAAGTGAATATTCACTTAATAGAGCCTACTATATACCTAAGATGTTATACATAAACATAACGGTAACTGCAAATCAAAAACTAGTAACAGATGCAAAAACTAAAGAAAAGGGAATTCAAATATATCACCAAAGAATTCCAGCAAACCATGGGAGAAGAGAGCAAGAGAGAAAAGGAACAAAGAGAACTTCAAAGTCAACCATTACACAAGTAACAAAATGGCAATAATTGATACCTATCAATCATTACTTTGAATGTAAATGGACTAAATGTTCCAATCAAAAGACTTAGGGTGATGGAATGGATGGAAAAGCAAGGTGCATCCACTTGTTGACTATTAGAGACTCATTTCAGACCTAAAGACACAGGCATATTGAACGTGAAGGGATGAAAAAGAATTTATCGCATAAATGGAGGTGAAAAGAAAGTGGGAGTAGTGATACTTATATTGGACAATATAGACTTAAAACAAAGACTGTAACAATAAACAAAGAAGGAAGCTCTGTAATCATAAAGGAAAGACTATAAGAAGATATGACAATTTATGCACTCAACACAGTAGCGCCCAAATAAATAAAGCAGCTAGTAACAAACATAAAGGAAGTGATTGATGGTCCTACAATAATAGTAGGGGACTTTAACACCCAACTCCCCCATCAATGGATAAATCATCCAAACAGAAAATCAACAAGGAAACAGTTCCTTTAAATGACATTTTGGACCGGATGGATCTAACAGATATATTTAGGACATTTCATCCTAAAACAGCAGAATACACATTATTTTTAATGATACATGAAATATTCTCCAGAATAGATCACATATTAGGTCACTAACAAGTCTCAACAAATTCAAAATGACCAAAGTCATAGAAGGCATCTTTTCTGACCAGAACACACGAAACTGGAAATCAACCACAAGAAAAGAATCTGTAATGAACATAAATACATGATGTTAAACAACATGGTACTAAACAATGAATGGGCCAACCAAGAGGTCAAAGACAAAATAAAAACATACACAGAGACCAATGAAAATAAAAATAGGATGGCCCCAAATATTTGGGATGCAGCAAAACTTATAAGAGAGAAGGTTATAGCAATTCAGGTCTACCTCAAGAAGCAAGAATAATCAATGTAAACATAAACCTCAAGGATCTAGAAAAAGAAAAACAAATGAAACCCCAAACCAGCAGAAGGAAGGAAATAATAAAATTTAGAACAGAAATACCTAAAATAGAAACTTAGAATGACAACAACAACAACAAAACAATAGAATAGATTAATAAAACCAGGAGCTTGTTTTAAAAGATTAAAAAAAAGTACCTTTATTTAGACTCATTGAGAGAGAGCGAGTGAAGAGAGAGAGAGAAAGATGCAAATAAAATCAGAAATGAAAGAAGAGAAAAAACACCACCACAGAAATCCAAATGATTATGAGAATATTATAAGAGATTATATGCCAAGAATTGGACAATATAGAAGAAATGGATAAATTCCTAGAAGCCTATAATTTCCCAAAAATGAAGCAGAAAAAAATAGAAAATTTGAACAGACTAATTCAGCAATGAAATTAAAATATGTAATTAAAAAACTTCCAACAAACAAAAGTCCAAGACGAGTCAGCTTTATAGGTGAATTTTGCCAAACATTGAAAGAAGAGTTTATATATATATATATATATATATATATATATATATATATATATATATAAATTTGTAATATATTATATATATATAATTCTTTTATATGTATATAAAATATTTTTTTTGAGAGAAAAAGAAAGAGGCTGGGAGGAGTATAGAGAGAGAATGGGACAGAGAGGGAATCTCAAGCAGATTTCACCCTGCCAGTGCAGAGCCCAATGCTGGGCTCAAACTTACAAACTGTGAGATCATGACCTGAGCCAAAATCAATAGTCAAATGTTTAACCACCTGAGTTACCCAAGTGCCTCAGTACTTCTTCTACTCAAACTATCCCCTCCCCCGCAAAAAAATAGAAGAAAAGCTTCCAAATTCATTCTGTGAGGTCAACATTCTTATCCCATACACAGAAATAAATTAAAAATGGATTAAGAACCTCAATGTGAGACCTGAAGCCATAAAAATCCTAGAGGAGAGCACAGGAAGGAATTTGCCATCAGCCATTATATTTTCTAAATATTTCTCCTGAGGCAAGGGAAACAAATGCAAAATAAACTATTGGGTCTACATCAAAAAAAAAAAAAAAAAAAAAACTTCTGCAAAGAAAGCAATCAACAAAACTAAAAGCCTACAGAATGTGAGTGAAATTTGCAAATGACACTTTTGGTAAGGGGTTTGTATCCAAAATACATATAGAACTTATGCAACTTAACATCAAAAAAGGGACAAATAATTTAATTAAAAATGAGAAGACATGAAAAGACATTTCTCCAAAGAAGACATCCAGATGGCCAACAGACACATGAAAAGCTGCTCAACATCACTCCTCATCAGGGAAATACAAATTAAAACCACAATGGACTACCACTTCTCACATGTCAGAATGGCCAAAATCAAAAATACAAGAAACAACAGGGTTGTGGGGTTGTGGAGAAAAAGGGACTCTTCGCATCGTCAGTGGGAAGACAAACTGGTATAGCCACTGTGGAAAACAGCATGGAGGTTCTTCAAAAAATTTACAGTATAATGACCATATGCTCCAGTAATTCCACTTCTAGATATTTACCCAAAGAATATTAAAACACTAATTCAAAAAAATATATATACCCCTAAATGTATTCAGTACTATTTACAGTAACCAAATCATGGAAGCAGCCCAGGGGTCCATCAACAGATGAATGGATAAAGAGGTGGTATGTATATGTATGTGTATACACACACACACACGCACACACACACACATATATGTATGTGGAATATTACTCAGCCATAAAAAATGAAATCTTGCCATTTGCAACAACATGGTTGGATCTAGAGAGTATAATGCTAAGCAAAATAAGTCCGTCAGAGAAAAAAAATGCCATATGATTTCACTAATAGATGAAATTTAAGAAACAAGCAAAGTGAAAAAATAAGACACAAACCAAAAACAGAATCTTAATTGTATAGAACAAACCTATGGTTAACAGAGGAGAGGTGGGTGAGGGGATTGGTTTAATAGTGAAAGGGGATTAGGCACACACTTATCATGATGAGCACTGATTAATGTACAGAATAATTGAATCACTATATTGTACACCTAAAGCCAATATAACATTGTATGTTAACTATACTGGAATTAAATATACATATATATATATATATATATATATATATATATATATATATATGTATATACACACACACACACACACAAAACATTTATTATATTGCTATAGTACAAAATAAAATACTTAAAACTATCACTATTATTATTTGGATTATTTATCATGAGGTATTCCTAGTTTGTCTTGAAAGATACTTTTAATGTTTATTTATTATTTTTGAGAGAGAGAGAGAGGGGGACAGAGAGAGGGAGGGAGAGCAAGAGAGAGAGAGAGAGAGAGAATGAGAGAGGGAGATAGACTGTGAGCAGGGAGGGGCAGAAAGAGAGGAAGACACAGAATCCAAAGGGGGCTTCAGGCTCTGAGCTGTCAGCACAGAGCCTGATACGGGGGCTCGAACCCATGAACCATGAGATCATGACTTGAGCTGAAATTGGATGCTTAACCAACTGAGCCACCCAGATGCCCCAAGGCATTCCTAGTTTTACACGACAAAACAGTACAGTATTTTCTGAATATACTATCATCTTTATAACCTGAATTATAAATCTATGTCCATACAGTATATATAAAACTATATTGTGAGGTTTTATTATTACTAATTCATAAAGAATATAATGCTTAAAAAGAGGATATCTAAGACATTTTTAAATTACCATGATAATGGTGGCAAGCTGACGATGGTTTTGAGTATGAAACTTGACAAGAAGCTGTGATGAGAAAGAGACAATGAGAGAAGAGAAAGAAGGAAGGAACCAAGGGAGGAGTCCATAAAGCACTAACTTCAATTTGAAATCAGAGGTAGGCTTGTGTTTGCTTGTGTTAGAACATGGTCCTGGTCGTGAAAAACTACATATTTTTTCCCTGTTTTTGTTGCTGACATACTCTGCCCTTGACTTTCTCTACCTCGAACACATCTTGTAAGGTCTTTAACAGACTTTGATCTCATCTGAGAAAAGATCAAGAAGGCATTATTTTCCTAAGTTCTAGTAGACATTTGACAAGAGCTATCAATTTCTCATATGAAGTATTAAAGTATCATTTTCAAGGGAATCTTAACAATTGACTGGTCAAATCACAAGAAAATATTGTAGGAAAAATTAAACAAATCTATTTTGTGCCTTTGGGAAATAAACTGACAGCAGTAGCAGACCTTTGAGGTTTATAATATTCTTTGTTTGAGTAGTGCTACAACGTTAACACTTTTTTAAAAAATGCGTATCCCGTCTTAAAATAATTTGAAAGAAACAGCATCTGTTGCTCTCCTCAGAAACCTATCCTTCCAAATTTATAGTGCACGCTGTGATTTTTGTTCTTCATCAACAGCAACCGTCCTTAGATTCCTATAAGCTTCCATGCTTAATATTATTTTTCTTGGAGTTCTAACTGTGCTGGACTGGATACTGCAACTCAATTTTTAAACTGCGTGTGTGTGTGTGTGTGTGTGTGTGTGTGTGTGTGTGTGTGTGTGTGTGATATAAGTAAATACATTATTACATTTGAATTCCTATAATCTATATAACACCAGACATATAATCAGATTGAATGGCTTGTGTATTTTAACAATAATTCAAGATTAACACTTGGAATGGAAGATATATAATTTTTAGGTCATACTTATCTTGTGTATACACATGAATTATTTCCTGTTACTCAAATTGTTATGACTGCTTTTGAGGAAATCAAAATCTTACTTCAGAATATCTGTGAATCCATTAACAGAGGAAATTTCTCACAATGTCCTTCATTTTTCATACACTGCAAAAATGTCAGTGTTCCTGTGAATAGCTTCTCCTAATTTAAATTTCGATACAATCAGAATTTGTGTCCACTGGGAGGGTATTTTTGGGTGAGATTAAGATTTAGTGAAATTGGGGTAAAGCAGATTGCCCTCCATCATGTGAGTAGGTTCCATCCAATCAATTGAAGGCCTGTGTGGAGATAAAATATCTGCCTTCCAGAGCAAAAGAAAATTCTGCAGCAGACTGCTTTCAGACTGCATCTGCACAATTAGCTCTCCTGGTTCTCCAGCCTGTCAGCCCACACTGCATATGTGGGACTTACCAGCCTTCACAATTATGTAATCCAACTCCTTATCACAAACCTCTTTCTCTATATATACACAGTACACAGATTCTGTTTTTCTGAGAACCTAATTCAAGGATTGGTTGTATCATTACTTTTAGTAATATTTGGGCATCTTAGGAGATGGGTAGAGAGAGAGAGAGAGAGAGAGAGAGAGCTGTTGAGCACCTTTATGCCTATGCTTTGAACTATGGCATATACTGTTATTTTTCTAAAAAATGAAAATTCCCGTTGCTAGATGCAGATTCAAAGAACGTGTCTGGGAAACTGTCAGAAACATAGCAACAGAGTGAGCTCCATATCCCTTGTATGTACAGTACTTGCTAGTATTGAGTAGAATATCCACTCCTAGCCCACCACTTGGCTCCTTGCAGGGCTCCTGGGTTATCCAAAGAGCTACACATTAACATGTTTAGTTTTGCTGTACATATTTATCAGATACTTATTCTGTGTGAGACACTGTCCTATTGCATGTTTGTCTCCATGTAAGAAGACAAGCAAAATCTTCAGCCATCATGAAATTTACATTATAGGAATAAAAGTGAGGCCAGAAGCACATTAAAACACAACAAAAATCTCTCTGTACGGAGGCATACGTTAGAGATATTGTGGGTTCAGTTCTAGACCACTGCAATAAAAAAATACATCAAAATAAAGTGAGTCAAATAAATGTTTTGGTTTTCTGGTGCAAATAAAAGTTATGTTTACACTATACTGTAGTCTATTAAGCATCCAATACCATTATGTTTTAAAAAAAAGTACATATCTGAAATTAAAAAAACCCAAACTTTATTGCTAAACAAATGCCAAAACCTCAACTGGGCTTTCAGCAACATCACCTTTTTGGTGATACAGGGTCTGGTCTCAGGGTTGATGGCTACTGACTGGCCACGGTGATGTTTTCTGAAGGTTTAGGTGCCTGTGGCGATTTCTGAAAATAAGGCAACCCTTTGGCTTGCTGCGTTAATTGACTTTTCCTTTCCCAAACGATATCTCTGTAGCATGAGGTGCTGTTGGGTAGCATTTTGCCCACTCTAGAACTTATTTCAAAATTGGAGCCAATCCTCTCAAACTCCGCCACTGCCTTATCAATTAAATGTATGTAATATAAGTTCTTTGCTGTCATTTCAGCAATCTTCACAGCAGCTTCACCAGAAATAGATTCCGTCTCAGGAAATCTGTTTCTTTGCTCAGCCACAAGAAGCAACTCCTCATCTGTTCGTTTTATCATGGAATCGCAGCAAGGCAGTCTTATCTTCAGGCTACACTTCTAATTCTAGTTCTCTTTCTATTTCCACCACACCTGCAGTTACTTCCTCCACTGGAGCCTTGAACCCCTCAAAGTCATCCGTGAGGTTTGGAATCACCTTTTCCCAACTCCTCTTTATGTTGATATTTTGACCTCTTCCTATAAATCTTGGATGTTTTTACTGGCATCTAGAATGGTGAACCCTTTCAGAAGATTTTCTATTGATTCTGCCCAGATCCTTCAGAGGATTCACTGTTTATGGAAGCTTTGGCTCTAAGAAAGGTATTTCTTAAATAATAAGACTTGAAAGTTGAAATGACCCCTTGATCCATGGGCAAAATGGATGTTGTGTTAGCAGGCATGAAAACAACATTAATCCCATGTACATCTTCATCACAATGCTTGGGTGACCAGATGTATTGTCAATAAACATTCATAGTTTGAATGTTGAATCTACAGTGTTGTAGATGTGTGTACAGTGTTATAGAGCACAAGCAACATAGATTTAGCATAATTCCTAAGGGTCCTAGGATTTTAGAAATGGCAAGTGAACACTGGGTACAACCTCAAATCAACAGCTGCATTACAAGCTCCTAACAAGGGTCATTCTACCATTTGTTGAAGTCAAGCACTGATTTTTCCTCTCTGGCTATGAAAGTCCTAAATGCCGTTTTCTTCCAATATAAGACTGGTTTGTCTGCATTGAACACCTGGTGTTTAGTGTAGCCATCTTCATGAATTATCTTAGCTAGATCTTCTGGATAACTTGCAGCTTCCATATCAGAACTTGGTGCTTTACCTGGCCCTTTTATGTTGTAGAGATGGCTTTTTTAAAAACCTCATGAACCAAGCTTTGCTAGCTTTAGACTTTTCTGCAGCGTCCTCACCAGTAAGCTTTCATAGAATTGAAGGGAGTTAGGGCCTTGCTCTGGATTGAGTTTTGGCTTAAGAAGACGTTGTGGCTGGTTTAATCATCCATCCAGACCACTCAAACTCTGTCCACATCAGCAATAAAACTGTTTGGCTTTCTTATCAATTGTGTGTTCACTGGAATAGCACTTTTAATTTCCTTCAATAACTTTTTCTCTGCATTCACAACTGGATGAACTGTTTGGGATAAGAGACTTAGTTTTCAGCCTATTTTGACTTTCAACATGCCTTCCTCACTAAGCTTAATCATTTCTAGCTTTTAATTTAAAGTGAGAGACGTATGACCCTTCCTTTCACTTGACCACTTAGAGGCCATTGCGGGGTTATTAGCTGACCTGATTTCAAACTTGTTGTGTCTCAGAGAACAGGGACGCCCAAGGAGAGGGAGAGAGATGGAAGAATGGCTGTCAGTGGGGCACTCAGAACACATGTAACATTTATCAATTAAGTTTGCCACCCTATGTGGTCACAGTTTGTGGAACCCCATAATAATTACAATAGCAATTTTAAATATTAATATTCACAGATTACAGTAACAAATATAAAATGAAAATGTTTAAAATATTGCAAGAATTACCAAAATGTGATACAGAGACACGAAGTGAGCAAATGCCATTGTAAAATTGTTCCTGACAGATATGCTCAAAACAGGGTTGCCAGTAGCTTTCATGTTATTTAAAAAAACAAAACAAAATATCTGTAAAATGCAATAAAACAAGGAAATAATTTGCATTTCATTTCAAGCTTGTTGCTTAAAACATGAAAATACTCCTACTGTGGGTGAACATGTCATCACGTTCTTACTTCCAATAGATACACAATCATCTTCTAGAACTATCTAAATTTTAAAATGTGGGCACAATTCATGATTACTATCAATGTATGGTCATTATCATCATCTTTACAAATACTGATACAACTTGACTACCTTTACATCACTGAAGTTAACGTCTTAACTGTTCCACAGGAAGCATGGCTTCAAGACTGGGTGGCCAGTATGGCAACCATATGAAGTTTCTATTCCCATCTCTATGTGATCCTGGTACACTTTCTTATGCACTCTGAATATAACCTTCAATCTTTCTTGCTGAAGCCCGCTGTTAGTCTAAGTTGTCAGACAAGATGAAAGTTATACAGCATTTTAGAACCAGTGCAAGTTGTTATCTGAAAGGATTGAAAAATTATTGTGTCTACAGAAATTCTATCACTAGCTGCTTTCTGCAAATTGTCTTGAAGATCTTAATTTTCTTCTCTCCTGCTCAACTCTACACTATTAACTTAGAATTCCTGGTGTTGGTGTGTATCCCTTTTTAAAACAATTAGAGATAAACAAGCTTATTCTGTCACAACATGAAACACCTAAGTATACTGTCCTATTTCTAATAGGAATACTGTCCTATTTCTAAGGGAGAAACTTCTCGTTTCTACATAATTTTTTTTTTAATCTGCACAACACAGAACAACAACAAAATCAACATATGTTGTCAAGGTACATTTTGATAGTGTTTAAAATGTACCCATGAGACTTTCTTAAATATTATTAGCATGTATGTAGTCTCCATTGTCCACAAACTCCCATTTGTACAAACATATTTCTAGAACAGACCTTCTCAATCTTCTGTCAATTGTATAATACACATATTTTGTTAGACTTTTCAATTTCATATAAAAGCTTACTTAAAAATCTCTTGCAAAAACAGCATTTTCAGTTAAATATTACAAATACTCTCAACAAATATTTAAAGAAATTAGCGGGTATACTTTGTATTTTCAGAAGAACATACAGTTGACTCTTGAACAATGCTGGGGTTGGGGACACCATCTCCCGTGCACAGTTGAAAAGCTGTGGGTAGGTAATTTTGACTCCCCCCAAAACTTAACTACTAAAAGACTAATATTGACTGGAAGCCTTACCAATAACATAAACAGTTAACTAACACATATTTTGAATATGTATTATTATACTGCATTCTTTCAATAAAGTAAGGTAGAGAAAAGAACGTTATTAAGAAAATCATAAGGAAATGAGAAAACACTGGACTACCAGTGGACCCGCACAGTTCAGGCCCCTGACGACATGGGGTCAAATGTATTTCTCAAAGTTGAATTTGTCATATGCTAAAATAAAAATAGACATTGTAGAGATAACAACGTTTTCATGAATTTTAGGTATTGCCTACAAGTAGTGGTCTAAACTTCATTTTAGGAAACATTGATTCTAGTGAATTAAATGGCCTATAGTAAAACTTCAAGTCACTGATAATCTGTTAGTGTTAAAAGGAAACCTGTAAAATATACATCCTTTCAGTATAGTATTACCTTGATTATAAACTCTGGGAAAAAAATTAGAGTCACTCAAAATGCAAGTGATGATGGTTTCAAAGTACCTTATGTTTCTGCATTGTATTACCTCCATTCTTTAGGCACAGTTTACTATTAAAATTATTTTGTTTTTCCTAAATATGTGGTGCAAGAAGGCAGAGGGCCCAGATATTAATAAGTTGTCCCAGAATTAACACCAGGCTAAAATAGATCATTATAACCAAATTCTCTCATGGACAATTAAGAATGGACAAGATGTAAAGCACACTGTAAAGAAAATCTATATAAAAAGCCATTTCCATTCAAATTAGTTGTTTTCGCTCATAATGGAAGGCAATAATAATGATGAGGACTGTAATGATAACGGTAATAATCATACTATTAGTGGCAACAACCACTGAAGGATTACTATGTGCTAAGAACTGAGCTACACACTACAAATATTGTCTCACTGAATTCTCAAAATACTCCCATAAGTATGTATTATAATCCCCACTTAAGATGAGAGAAATCCATTCTTAGGTATAATAAGGAGACTTTTTCTACATTACCTATCTAGTGGATGGTAGAATACAAGTCCCATGTGCAGCTCTGTAAATCCAGAGCCGATACTGTTACTGACCATACAGTAATGAGCCATGCTGAAATCCAGGTTTGTTCAATAGCTTGCTTAATGACTTTTTTTTTTTTTTTTTTTTTTTTTTACTGTTTGCTTGTTTTTATGTGTATAACACAAAGGTTGTACTGGTATAACTCTAGGAAGAACTATTTTTTTTTTAATTTTTCTTAAAGTTTTTTAATTTGTATTTTTTTATATAATTTCTTTAACGTTTATTTATTTTTGAGACAGGGAGAGACAGCATGAACCGGAGCGGGCCAGAGAGAGAGGGAGACACAGAATCTGAAACAGGCTCCAGGCTCTGAGCTGTCAGCACAGAGCCTGACGTGGGGCTCGAACTCATGGACCGCGAGATCATGACTTGAGCTGAAGTCGGATGCTTAACTGACTGAGCCACCAGGCGCCCCTAAAATTTATTTATTTTGACAGAGACAGAGCAGGAGCAGGGGAGGGGCAGAGAGAGACGGAGAGAGAGAAGCCCAAGCAGGCTCCGCTCTGCCAGTGCAGAACATGACGCTGGGCTAGAACTCGTGAACCATGAGGTCATGACGTGAGCCAAAACCAAGAGTCGGACACTTAACCGACTGAGCTACCCAGGCGACCCAGTAAGAACTAATATTTTAAAGTATTTTTCCAACTACGTCAATGAGATAACATTTATAAAAGATTTCATATCACTTCATTTTAGCCTCTCAAGAAGACACCAATCAAAAGATATTTTATGTCTGTATCCATATTTAACACATTCTCTTCATATTTACTTATGAGGGGAGAAGATGGAAACGTGAACACGTTGTCATGGATTTGAAATGGCAGATAGAATTATTCCAGTCAAGCATAACCTACTCAGGAGCAACAAATCTTAAATGCACATGATCTGAGTGTATATTTATTGAATATGTTATAATTCTTAGAATTTGGTCAATAGCTAGGATATCTGGCATTATTCTTATCTTGCTTACATTTATTTTAAAAACTGTGTGTTTTCTTAAACATAGGATGATGTATCATGTCTGCGATTTCTACAGTGTAAATAGTTACTATGGGCATTTGGCGTAGCAGGAGTGACCTTTCTAAGACATAAATGGATTATATTAATCCTCAGCTTAAAGTACTTCAGTGCCTTTCTATTGATTATAAAATATATTTCAAGACTTACATCCATGGGTACTTAATTGTGTTAACTATTGTAGTTTAAGGAGCAAATATTTGTTGATTTCAGGTAATAAGTCCAGAATTAGGCTGTTGTGGGGCTTGCCCAATGGTTCAATGACATCATCAGACTTCAGGTTCTTTTCATCTTTCAGCTCTGCTGTTCACAGTATATACACTTGTATACTGTACCCTTGTGGGTACATCTGTACCCTTGTGTATCATCTCATGGTCACAAGATGACCATTATTTTCCAGAGTTATGCCTTCATAATAGTCAAACAGAAAAAAAAGAAGAAAGAAAGAAAGATACAGGAGAAAAAAAGCTATTTTGATTGTAGGGAATCATTATAGGCACGTTATACAGCAGAATTAGGGTTATTTCATTAACCACCTCTAGTTTTGAGGTAGGAGTTTGAAAATAGACTTTTAGCTAGATGCTTTGGGAATCAAAAAGTAATTAATGTTCTTTGTTTAAGGATAAACAGGAAAACATCTTTTGGATTGGCATCTAGCACTACCTACCTTATATGTAGTAAAATATAGATATATTGGCCATTGAGGTTACAAATGATGACAATTTCTCTAGCTTAGAGTATTTTACATAATCCAGCCTATTTTAATTATCTTACCTTTCGTCCTGCTCTACCGCTAGATTTACTTTGTACTTAGTTTAATTAAACACCTAATTCCCTGAATTCTCAATGTCCTTTCCCTACTGTCCTGCCTTCGTGGTTGCTGTAATTTTGACTTGCAAAACCCTGTTGTCTTGATGTATCTGTTGAGTTTCCACTTTATCTGGAAGTCAACCCAGGCATCTTCTACTCTATCAAGAATTCTCATATTCTCTTTTAAATGCCTAATAAAATTTATTCCTCTGTGTCACATTATAGTGTGAAATTCATATGAGCTTACATTATTATGAGTGAGCAATTGATATATCTGGAAATTTAAAATACTTTCAACTTATGGCCACAAGGAAAGAATTGACAAAAGTTGTTTTCAAATGTTTAATGATATATGTCACATATTATTTCAATATTTGAAATAAAGCTTTGTCCATTTGACCCTTGTGGCCACAAAAAGTACATAAAATCCTCTGCTGGAAGTTTAATCTTAATGAAAAGAAAATTTTTGCTTGATGAGCTTAGTAAATTTTAGCTACTGTGGAAGAAATAAGGATTGGGATGTAGCTAGCTTATTAAACTCAGCTACTGTAGGAGAGATATGCTTTCATAATGGCATGAATTAGTGACCAAGGAATGTTGGATAATTGTCTACAATTTTGAATATATCAGTGTATAAATAACATCAGTGTAGCACTACAGTGTTTTTTGTTTTCTATCATACACTACCTTACTTGATCTTTAAAATAATCTAATAAGGTAAAAAAAAGATAAATACAATTATCCCTTTTTTACAGAATATTAGTGTGTTGTTCAGAGAGATTAGTGGGTTTGTCAGAGTTCAAATAGCAAATGGTAAAATTGGAAATTAAACGCAGATCTTTTGATTTTAAATTCAACGTTGAGTTTACAATACAGTTCTGACTCCTGTGATTATAATTATGTAATAATTGTATACTTTTGCTCTCTTGAGTGTTTTGTATTCATGTTTATTAATACTATTAAGTCATAATTATTTTATAAATTTTATGTAAATCCTAAATATCATAAATATATTTTCTATGTATTACTTATTATTAGAGATCTGCATTGCTTTGTCATTGGTAAGGTAACAAACTCATCCTGCTTTGCCAGGGACTTTCCTGCCTTTAAAACTGAAAATCCCTCTTCCTAGAAACCTTCTGAGTCCTAAAAACTTAAAACATCTGGTCACCCTCTTCATATGGTGGAAGACAAATTATTAATCCCTATATTCTTTTGAGCAGTCTTAGAATTACAGATACCTGAATCAGGAATTTAATTGGAAATCTTAAAAGATGGGAACTTGTTGACACAGTTTAACAAAGAGATTAACTAGTCATTATATCTCATTAGCCATCCCATGTTTAATATTTATATTACATGAACTATTAAATTTTAGGTAGAGGCAACTGGGTGCATCAGTCACTTAAGTGTCTGACTTCAGCTCTGGTCATGATCTCACAGTCTGTGAATTCAAGCCCCACGTTGGGCTCTGGGCTGACAACTCAGAGCCTGGAGCCTGCTTCAGATTCTGTGTCTCCCTCGCTCTGTGTCCCCCACCACCCTCCCTATCAAGAATAAGTATTTTTTAATAATTAAAAAATTAGGCAATTTAATATATCTTATCAAAGTATCATAGAATTTGGTTTGTATTTAGATTAGTCCTATGATTTTCAAAGAGTTTTTATAAAAGCTCCAAGTGCTGTTGACTTTTAGCATTGGCAGTAAAAATATTTGGATTTAAATGTTTTTGAAAGAAATGATGCATGCTCATTTAAAGTATCAAACTGTCACTATGGGAAGTAAACTTTACCTATCACTAAGAAATGATAAACATCATCATCATCTCATTTACAGAGTAATTATTTTGACCATAATAATACAAAAGGACAAGACAGAATAACAAAAAATAAAGCTCCTGAACTGAGAAAAAACTGAGGGTAGATGGGGGGGGGGGAGAGGGAATATGATTGATGGGCATTGAGGAGGGCATTTGTTGGGATGAGCAGTGGGTGTTGCATGTAAGCCAATCTGACAATAAATTATATTAAAAAATAAATCTCCTGAATAAATAAAAATATTTTTCACTAAAATAAACTGGAGTATAATTATTAACACATACTGAAAAGAAGACTTCTGCTTCTGGGTAAGACAGTAGATCACTGTAGATCCTTGCTCCTTCTACAATATTTAGAAAGATCCTATTTTTAAAAGGCACAGAATAATTATAGAAATAGGAAGAATATGGTAAATTAAAATTCCAAAGAGGAATAAACTTTTCTATTATGAGTAAAAGCCATTTCTTTTTTGGATCCAGATCCTTATTTTACAGTGAGTCTAGGCATTTGGCCGGATCCGGGGAGATTCTATAACGGAATAGAAACCAGCAGAGACTTTGGTAGTTGAAAGAAGTTGAGTTCATGAGTGATGGTATGGAAACTAAAGAAGCCAAACAAAAAGCTGTTTACTCTTGGAATATTGTGAGTTCTGAATTCTGAGCTACACTGGAGGCTAGGGCTCTGAGTTAAATGCTAGAAGCATTTGAGTATTAATTGCTGTAAGCAATTTAAAATAAATCACATACTCATTATACCTATGAGTCAAAGTTCTAATGGAGCGTAAGAGCTGGTCTCAAAAATTTGGCCAGTTTCCCCTCAAAACATTTGCCAGCTATTGAAAAATATGGAATGCGATAAGTTAATAAAGACATCTCAAGAGGAGAGCTGATTTCCCCAAGGATTTGTGGGACTAAGACAGTAGAGAGAGAGCTACCAGATTCTCACTTGACACACAGAAGACTGCACTCCTGGCACACTGATGAACAAGAGGTTGTTTATTCTGAAATGGCAACCTAGTTCAACCCTTAATTGAATTTGATGATATTAACAAACACCTACAATCTGGCTGTCACAAGAAAAGAAGGACTCTTTCTTGTAAAAAGAAACCATTGTCTGGTTTCTTATTTTATTTTATTTTTTATTCATAATAACCTGCACAGAAATCTTAAGATATATGGGATATGCGAAGACACAGAAAATATGATCAGGCAAGAATGAAAAGCACTAAGAACAATACATGGATACATGTAAAAGAACATTGACCACTTAAAACAACAAAAATCACGTTTTATGGGATTTATAACATATGCCAAGAAAAAAAGTGACACCAAAGGTACGGATCATAGGAGGGTGAAAATAGAACTTTCAAATATCAGAAGCATGTCCTTAAGTAATATTACTGGTTCTGACCTACTGGTTATAACATTTCTAAATTTATTTACGATCGCTATTGGCTAATTTTATCCTCTTATTTACTTGGTAGTATGGCAAGGTATGGAACCCTAGGTACATGATAATTTCCTTTGATCTTTAAAAATTACCACCCTTGTCTTTTGATTAGGAGAAACAAAAAAAGCAAAACCATCTAATTCTTATGTAAAACTCTTCATTCTGGGAGTAACTTGACACTTGTAAATTTTTAATAAATTTCTCTTTTCCTGTGAGTATATTTCCTTTAAAGTGTGTGTGTGGTGTGTATAATAGTTGTGAATCTTTTTACATGGATCTTCTGCTCCCAGGAGGTGGGGATTTCTATCTGGAAATAGTGACTTTAACTTTCAGGAATTTTATTCTATTATTTATTTTCCCTTCCATTTCCTTTTGCTATTTCAATTAAGAATTTTAGAGCATCGGGATTTCTTAAATTTGCTCATATTTTCAATTGTTTGCCCATTTTTACTGTGTTCCTTGTCTCTGTATTCTATTCACTCATTGATCTCCAGCTCTCTATGTTCCCAATCATCTCAAATATTCAAGTTATATTTTAATAATTTAAGCAAATACACTTATTTAATATTCAAAAACTGTGATTGTGCCAATTTCATTTGGTTATTTTTTTAAATTTAAATAGAAGTTAACACACAGTGTAGTATTGGTTTCAGGAAAAGTCAATTATATTCAGGAGAATATAACACCTAGTGCTCATCACAAGTGCCCTCCTTAATGCCCATCTCCCCTTCACCTCTCTCCATCAACTCTGTTCTCTATCATTAAGAGACTCTGTGGTTTGTTTCTTTTGTCTTCTCTTTCCTTCACCCCCTTGCATTATTTTTTTAATATATATATGGCTGCAAAATCCAATAGAATTTCTCAACAGATTTAATCATAGTAGACATAATTTACTCAAAAGTCAAAAATGGAAGGAAGAGTAGCCATGCTTTAAAGAAAAAGCCTTTTCTTCTCTAAAACAATGCTGCTATAATAACTAAAGGAGGATTTACTATACTATGGAATGTGACAGTGTTTGACCTGCCACCTGCAAATGGTCAGTCAGTAATTGTTTGAGCCACACGACACGGACAGCAATACTGAGTGTAAGAGCGTGATTGAAAAATGACCATCAAAAACAATTTCTTGTTGTGACAATATTATAAATGCCACTCAGCCAAGACAATATATGACTAGCAAGAGGTGTTGTAGAGGGACATGCTGAGAAAAGTTTGCAAAATGGAAGTGTAATGGATGATATTGCTGGAGCCTCAAAACTGATGTTGTGTCATTTCTTCTTAGAGGCTAAGAATGCTGCTACGGAAATTTCTACAAATTCTCAGGGGAAATGATTTTGAACATGGTATCTGAAATTAAAAAAAACAATTTCTCAAGTATTTTTTAAAAAATTATTACATGACAATATGGTATATCTGTCCTTGTCACTATACATTTAATATTTCATATGTCTTGTCTTATGACTTGTGTTAAACTATGTGACTTTATGTAAAATGATGTTATATATTTAATAAATGTTTTCATTGATTTTAGCTATATGGGTAGACAGAAATGTGCCTTCGGTAATACCTGTTTCTCATTTTTAAATTTTAAAATTAAAAAAAAATCCCCTGTATATTATCCACGGTAAAAATCTATTGCACTTGTCTTCCAAAATTCATCTATGAATAAATGAAAAAGAAACATATAATAGAAACATAATTCAAATCACTCAATATGTTTTATTTGTACCTACTGTAAATTATATTGGGAAATCTATGAGTCGCCTGTGCAGACTCTTGAGTCAGGGGTGGCCTATGAAATGCAAGTACACATCTGATGACACCCCCCCTTGTTCATTTTTCCCCTTCTTGCTTGGTATACAAACATGTTGTTGTCACAAGCATAGTGAGAAAATATGTGCATAGACATTGGCGATGACATCATTTAGCCATGGGTCCAGCAGCTTCCTACCTCCCAACATTTTATTATGATAGAGAAATAAACATATGTTTATAATATCAGAAGTCAGGTTTTCTGTTATTTTCAGCTGGAATCTTACTTAACTGTTTTAAGTGAGGCAAACCATAAGAGACTCTTAAATACAGAGGACACACTGAGAATTGCTGGAAGGAAGGTAGGTGGGGGATGGGCTAAAAAGGTGATGGACATTAAGGAGGGCATTTTTTGGGATGAGCCCTGGGTTTTATATGTAAGTGATGAATGACTGGGTTCTACTCCTGAAACCCAATATTATGCTGTATGTTAACTAACAGGCTTGAATTTAAATAAATTAGTTTTAAAACAGATAGTTTAGCTCCAACTTCAATGGATAGATTGAAAATCTTTCAATGCTATTTTAATTTCTTAGGTATTAAATTTAATTTAAGTTTTGAAACAGAAATGAAAGAAATTACTGAAACTCAGATAATATTTTTATAAATTGTATAGGCTTGGAAAATGATACTGAACTTAAAAAATGTTATGAATAATTTTAAGGGTAAAGATATTTTAATAATTTGATAATTTATAATAATTTAATAATTCATAACACTTGGGGTACCTGCGTGGCTCAGTCAGTTAAGCGTCCGACTTCAGCTCAGGTCATGATCTCATGGTCTGTGAGTTCGAGCCTTGCGTCGGGCTCTGTGCTGACAGCTCAGAACCTGGATCCTGCTTCAGATTCTGTGTCCCCCTCTCTCTGCCCCTCCCCTGCTTGCTCTCTGTCTCAAAAATAAATGAAAACATTAAAAAAAATTAAAAAAAAGAAATTCCTAACACTTTATTGACTCGACTCTGTAAACCATGAGGAAGCTACCATGTTGAGAGTTCCTGACAACTCCCATTCCTTATCTCCCATTGTTTAATTGAATTATTTTTATAAGATAAGGTTTATAGCATTTATAATTTATAAACATTTTGAAATAGTTTAGTAAGTATGCTGATTTTTAAAAGAGATGCAAAAGTCCACATCTTGTTTCTCCATCCCTGCTTTCTATAATTTTTTGACTGAATATTTGCTGTATTTTGCTAAGGACCTCAAATATGTGCTATTCCTGAAGTTCTAGCATAACTAAGAATTGTTTGTTGCCTTAAAACTGAAGTAATTTTAGCCTTGTATACAGTTCCTGAGTGCTTTTCTCTTGAGAACTCTGTAGTTATTAACCAACTATAATTTAATTTTTTTAATTGAGAAACACATTTTCATTCCAATATGCCCAAACCATCATGTCCTCTTTAGTCCCTATCTTCTTCAGAAACCACAATTTGTTTATGTTGTTCCTCTTTAAAATCAACCATATTCCATATCTCTTATCAAAAATAAGCTAATTATCATTGCTCTTTTATAGTTAAGTTTTTACTAGCTATTGAATAATCACATTCTTGTGAGATTTTGAGTTTTTGAAATTTTATCCTCTCTTTTTGATGTAATATAGAAGCAAAACTATGTGATCAATTCAATATTGTCAGAAAAAAAAAGTATTTGACAAAGTACCATATGCAATCACAATAAGAAAAAAAACTCAACAAAGTAGGTTTATTTTTATTTATTTTTTTTGAGAGAGAGAGAGAGAGAGAGACAGAATATGAGCAGGGGAGGAGCAGAGACAGAGAGAGGGAGACAGAGAATCTGAAGCTGGCTCCACGCTCTGAGGTGTCAGCACAGAGCCCAACATGGGGCTTGAACTCACCAATGATGAGATCATGACCTGAGCCAAAGTCGGACGCTCAACCGACTGAGCCACCCAGGCGCACAAGAAAACAGGTTTAGAGGGAACATACCTCAACAGAATAAAGGCCACATATGAAGAACTCACAGCTATAACATAGTTCTCAATGGGGAAAAAATTGAGAGTTTTTTCCGTAAGGTCAGGAAGAAGACAAAGATATTCACTCTCACCACTTTTATTCAACATAGTATTGAAAGTTCCAAACATAGCAATCAGACAACAAAACCAAAAGGCATCCAAATTGGTAAGGAAGACTTAAAACTGCCACTCTTTGAAGATGATATGATACTATATATACTAAACCCCAAAGATTCCACCAAAAATCTTTTAGAACTATTATATGAACTCAATAATGTTACAGGATACAAAATCAATATAGAGAAATCTGTTGTCTTTCTGTACACTAATAAAGAAGCAGCAGAAAAAAAATTAAGAAAGCAAACCCATTTATAATTGTACCAAAAATAATAAACTTCCTAAAAATAAATTTAACCAAAGAGCTGTAAGACCTGTACTCTGAAAACTATAAAACATTGATGAAAGAAATAGAAGATGATATCAATGGAAAGATTTCACACTCATGAGTTGAAAGACCAAATGATGTTAAAATATCCCTCTTACCCAAAGCAACCTATACATCTTATGAAATCCCTATCAAACTACCAACAGCATTTTTCACAGAACTAGAATAAGCAATCCTAATGTTTGTATGAAACCACAAAAGACCTCAAATAGACAAAGAAATCTTGAAGAAGAAAAAGAAAACTGGAGGTATTGCAATTCCAGAGTCCAAGTTATAACACAATGCTGTAATAATAAGAACAGTACGGTACTGACACAGAAGTGGACACATAGATCAATGGAACAAAATAGAAATTCCAGAAAAAAAACCCACACTTATATGCTCAATTAATCTTCAACAAAGAAAGCAAGAATATACAGTGGGAAAAAATGTCTTCAACAAATGATGTTCGGAAAACTGGAGAGCTACACGCAAAAAAAATTAAACTAGACCACTTTCTTACATCATACACAAAAATAAATTCAAAATGAATTAAACAACTAAATGTGATACCTGAAATCATAAAAATCCTAGAAAAGAACACAGGCAGTAACATTTCTCTGAAATCGGCCATAACATTTTTCTAGATATGTCTCCTGAAGCAAGGGAAGCAAAAGCAGAAACAATTTGGACAACATCAAAATAAAAACAAAAAAAACAAACAAAAAAAAAAAAAAAAAACTGCTGCACAGCAAAGGAAACTATCAACAAAACTAACAGACAACCTACTGAATGTGAGAAGATATTTACAAATGACATATCTGATAAAGGGTTAGTTTCCAAAATACGTAGAGAACTTCTACAACTCAATGCCCCCCAAACAAATAATCCTATTAAGATGGGCACAAGATATGAACATACATTTCTCCACAGAAGACATCCAGATTGCCAGGAGATATGTGGAAAGATTCTCAACACCATTCATCATCAAGGAAATGCAAATCAAATCCATAATGAGCTGTATCATCCCACACATGTCAGAATGGCTAAAATCAAAAACACAAGAAATAAGTGTTGATGAGGATATAGGCAAAACAAAACAAAACCAAACAAAAAAAAACAAAAAAAAAAACCTTATGTACTGTGGTTGGGAATGCAAACTGGTACAGCCACTGGAAAACAGTATGAAGCTTCCTCAAAAAAATAAAAATAGAACTACCATACAATCCTGTAATTTCACTATTTGCTCTTTACCCAAAGAATAGGAAAACACTAATGCAAGGATATATTCGCCCACATTGTTAACAATAGCCAAATTATGGAAACTATATATATATATACACTATGTCATATGATATAGGGAATATCATTCAACCACAAAAAAGAATGAAGTCTTGTCATTTGCAACAACATGGATGGATCTAGAGAATGTAATCCTAAGTGAAATAAGTCAGAGAAAGACAAATACCATCTGACTTCACTCATGTGTGGAATTTAAGTAACAAAACAAGTGAACAAAGGGAAAAGGAGACAAACAAAAATATGGACTCTCATCTACAAAGAACAAACAGATCGTTACCAGAGGGGAGATCGGTGGGGGGATGGGTCAAATAAGTGAAGGAAATTAAGAGAACACTTACCTTGATGAGCGCTGAGTAATATACAGAATTGTCAAGTCACTATATTATACACCTGAAACTAATTTAACACCATATGTTAATTATACTGGAGGGTTTTTTTTAATTTATTTTTTAAGAAGATTCACTCTTTATCTTTAAATATTGACACTGTGGTTATAATGTTTCCTCGTGTGGGTCTCTCTAGGTTTTCCCTACTTGAGATTCTCTGTCTCTAGACTTGGTTGTCTGCTTTCCTCACCAAGTTAGAAAAGTTTTGCTATTTTCTATCCCTTTCTGTCTGTCTTTGCCTTCTGGGACCCATATAATGCAAATGTTAGTATGCTTGATCTTGTCTCAGAGGTCCCTTAAATGATCCTCAATTTATTTTTTTTTCTTCTTGCTGTTTTGGCCGAGTGACTTTCTCTACAGTCTTCCAGATCACTGATTTGTCCTGCTGTGTGTACTCTGCTATCGCTTCCTTTTAGCCCATTTTTACTTTAGTTAATGCGTTCTTCAGGTCTGAGTAGTTCTTTTTTTAATTATATATCTTTTATATCTCTTTGAAGTTCTTGCACGTCTCCATTCTTCTGAGTTTTGTGAGCACCTTTATGGCCATTACTTTGAACTCTTTCTTTGGTGGATTGCTTAGCTCCATTTTTTCAGTTATTTCTCTGAGAATTTCTCTTGTTCATTTGATTGAAACATATTCCCTTATCTCTTCATTTTGCAAATTATGTAATAGGTCAGTTACATCTCCCTTTCTTGAAGGAGTGGCTTTAAACAGAAAGTGTCCTGTGGGTTCCAGTAACCCCTCCTCACCTAGGTTCCCCAGGGGTATCCCTGGGTAGGCTATCTATACCCTCCTGTTGTGGCTGGATCACAAGTGGCATAGACTCACTGGTATGTGGAGCTGCCCCCAAGGATAGTTATATGTAAAAGCCAGGCCACAACCACTATGGATGCTTGGTATAGGGAGTTGCCCTCAGCGTGGCTGACTGTGAGACCTGGCTGTTAACTGTTGCTGGCACTCCAGTATAAGGGGCTGGCATCTGGTGTGGGAACCATTGGTTGGGGCACTGGTGTTGGCCAAGGACTCCCACTGAACATGGGGGAGCATATGGGTGCTTAGAAGAGGTTCTAGGTCAGGTCAGGTAGGTTGGTAATGTGGAATTCACAAAGAAACACCAGCGCTGGGCACGTGTTTCTACCACAGTAGGTGGAGAGGGCCAGCAACGGTATCTTCTAGTTCCAGGGCAGCTATGGGGGAACTAAGTGAACATAAAATGGTGCCTGCCAGCACCTGCATCCCTGGAGAACGTTGCAACGGAATCCTGCCCTTGACATACCCTAGAATTGGTCAACAGATCTCTTCCATGTGTAACCCAGGTGCTTTGCAAATGGCTGCCTTTATGCTGAGACATGGAGCGCGTTTGTGCACGTGCCCCATAAGAACAGAGACTCAGTGCCTCTTGCCTTATGGCTCTCCTGGCATAAGTTTCACCGGTTTTGAAATCCAAATGGTATGGGTGCTCATCTTTCCAGTGTAGGTCCCCAGGATACGAATGCCCAATAGGGGGCTCACACCCTATGTTCCTCAGGAAGGGACTCTTCAGTTGTGATACCCCACCTGTTCGTGAATTTGCCACCACGAAGGTATAAATCCAGATTAGACCATGTGTATGCTCCCATCTTGATGTCGCTTTTCATTATATCCTTTGTTGTATAATACCTGTTCTGCTAGTCTTCAGTTTGTTCGCAAAGATAGTTGTTGTATATGCAATTGTAGATTTTGGTGTATCCTTGGAAGGTGAGTTCAGAATCTTTCTACTCCACCATCTTCGTCCCCACCTTTGTCATATGTATATGTATATATATATATATTTTTTTTTTCTGCCAGCTCCCTTTCATCTTTTTCAAATTTCTATAATCTCTGCTTCCATCTCTTTCCATCTCCAATCTCTTTCCATCTCTACCTAATCTTTAGGCTCCTGTTGACATTTAGATCATTTAAAGTTATGCTCACTGCAAATATTAATCTTTTTTCTTAGATAAGTGCACTTAGGATGTACCTTCACTTGCTTATGCCTGTGTGCTTCCCCTTTGCCAGCGGAACGGTCATGTCTTGTGTCTTCTCTATTACACAGCTTTTAATGGAGTCAACTATTTGTTAACAAGAGTATGGGAATTAAAGAGTAGAGTGAGATGGGGAAGCTCTCAACTTTATTATCCCATATCATATTAAAAACCCTTTGGAAGCATATTTATTTTGTTCAGTGAGAATTATTTCAGTATTTTTCTTGTTTAAAACCTGTGAAATGCAGCATCTAAGGCTGTTGGTATTAATATTTGGTTTTCTCAGCTCTTTTCTTCCATCTTCCTGCCTTACATCTGGTCATCTTCCTTAGTCGAGGCTAGACTGTAATGTTTCAATATAGATTTTCACTTCACTCCACCTTCTAGGCCATTCTACAGAACCAAATTGGGTCATTCCAAGAATGTGTTCTTAAATTTTATCACTCTTACCACTTGTCAATTGCATAACCCTTTCAGAACTATGGTATTTAGTTTGGGAGGAAAATTAATTGTTGAGAGGTTTTGAACAATATTAATCTATAGGAGACTCCCAGAAATAATGGCATTAAATTTGGGGTAACACTTAACTTCACAATGTAAATAAAATCATGGCAATTTTCTACAATGTTTAAGGAAAACATGAGTGTCTGTTCTGTGAAATATATGCTGAATATCTACAGATTTTTTTTTCCATTATCTACAGAGAGAGAGAGAGTTGTCATGCAAGTCTATAAATCTCCTATTGAAAGTCTTTGTTTAGAGTTTTTTTAACTTCTGATCATTCTATTAAAATTTGTTAAAAGTTTGGGGAGAAAAGCAACCTCTCATTGTGTCCAGTGAGCTAAAACACTTACGGTTGAACATTACAAGGAGTCCATAGTTTGTGCCCCAAGGAATGTCATTCAAATAAAAAGAATCAATTCTATGTGCATGTTCTTCTGGACTCACTTGCTGAGGACAGGCTCTGTCATAAGAAATAGCTCTGCCATCCTCCTCCATCATTTGATCTCTGGTACTCACAGCCTTTTGGGCAGGTGACTACTTAAATGGAATTGTCTGGAAAAGAAGAAAATATAATATATGGACATTATTGGGAACTATGGTAAAAAAAATTGCTTGAAATCTTTCTTTCTTTCTTTCTTTCCTTCTTTCTTTCTTTCTTTCTTTCTTTCTTTCTTTCTTTCTTTCTTTCTTTCTTTCTCTTTTCTGTTTATTTATTCTTTGAGAAAGAGAGAGAGCATAAGCGGGGAAGGTACAGAGAAAAGGAGACACAGAATCCGAAGCAGGCTCCAGGCTCTGAGCTGTCAGCACAGAGACGATGTGGGGCTTGAACTCACGAACCATGAGATCATGACCTGAGACCAAAAATTGCTTGGAATTTATATATGATGGGTATGTGTATTAACTTCGTAACTATATGCCACTTTTAAAATGTCCCCAGTGATGGAACTCTTTACTTTGAGAATCTGTTATGGTATTAATCAAATTCAAACTTGGGTCATAGCATTTGTGTGCATTTGTGTGTGTGTGTGTGTGTGTGTGTGTGTGTGTGTGTGCTGCTATACAGTCATCTCCTTAAGGGCAAATGTTTGTTTTTAATTCAGCTTGTGTCATTCCCATAAATATTTCATCCAAATATTTACTCAATAAATATTTGATGAATAAAAGAAATTCTTTTATAAAAGATAACATTTGGGGCACCTGGGTGGCGCAGTCGGTTAAGCGTCCGACTTCAGCCAGGTCACGATCTCGCGGTCCGTGAGTTCGAGCCCCGCGTCGGGCTCTGGGCTGATGGCTCAGAGCCTGGAGCCTGTTTCTGATTCTGTGTCTCCCTCTCTCTCTGCCCATCCCCCGTTCATGCTCTGTCTCTCTCTGTCCCAAAAATAAATAAACGTTGTAAAAAAGATAACATTTTCCTAACAAAAGAAAACTATAAATCAAGTTGTAATTATTTGAGGACAAGAATAAAAGAATGTATCACAAAATGTCAGTGGAGCAAGAGGAACAAATGTGTTTATATCAACATTATTTTAATGGCAAGATCATTCATTCTATTTTGTCTGACACGAAGACTTGAGGAATGTTAGTTAAGTAAACCGCAGTTAGAAAACAACCACAGAATGTTAGTCATTTAACATAAAAAAAAATTTGTAGCTCATGGCATATAGCTAATGCTGATCAAATTAAAAGGAAATCCCTCTGTGCACATTGCCATTTACAGACACGGGCTGATAGAGCCTCTACTATCTGATAATTCTATATGAGCCTCCTTTTGCATTACAATAAGTGAAAAAATGGCACAATGCACTTAATATCCTATACTTTAGCGATGAATACCTTCTACTGAGAAGCCATGGACCAAAAGAACCCATATCACCATATCACTAGCACAGGGGCTAGAAAATAGGGGAGGAATATATAGCTATCCAGATATCAGCAATTATTTTTTCTTTCAGGAAGGAAGTATGAAATTCAATGAAAAGAATTTTGTTGGAAGTGTGTGTATGTAAAGTATATGTGTAACAATCGACAAATATATCCTGACAAAATTTGTGTCGTATGATTAGAAATATAGCATATTTAGCATATACTAATTTAGCATATACTATTTTAGCATACAGCAAATACAGCATATACTGAAATGTGTATGGTTGTGCTACCTGCCTCAGGGAGTTTTAATTCTAATTGTGAAATGTATATTTAATTGTAAATTTTAATTGTAAATTGTGTAATTCGAATTTAGTTCTAATTCTAGTCATTAAGCATTTTATATGCAAATTACATTGTCATTGTAATTTGAGGCATTTTGGGGGCAAAATATTGCCTCTTATTAAATAAGCTATCTGTATTTCTGCCAAAAATCACTAAAGCATTAAATGAACCATATGCGAGATTTAGGAATTATACTTTTCTAAGTACAAACAGGCTTGGGGCGCCTGGGTGGCTCAGTCAGTTAAGCATCTGACTCTTGATTTGACCAGGTCATGTTCTCACCGTTTGTGAGATTGAGCCCCCAGTCGGTGACAGTGCAGAGCCTGCTTGGGTTTCTCTTGCTACCTCTCTCTCTGTCCCTCCCCTGCTCACACTGTCTCTCTCAAAATAAATACATAAACATTAAGAAAAAAAAAGAAAGAAAGAAACGTGGCTCATAGAAATCTGCAGATTCTTTTGCCTTATACTATTGCTTTGGCTTCCTCATTTAAACCATTGTTCTGAATATTAAAGTTAAATATTAGATTAAAACTTCATATATCTCTTTGAAAAAATAGCTTAGAAAATGAAATCTATGTTTGATCAGTTTATAAGAGACTACATGGCAAGTAACGATGTTTTCAGTAATGTGGAAACCCATCATGTTTCGTCCCTTATTTTACTATTTTTTTCCAAAAAGAATACAAAATAAAATATGCTCAAGCAAATAATTTATGATGTACTGTATGAATACTCTTCACAAAATCACCCTAAAGTTCAAGGACTCAGCAGAAGTTCAAGAAATGTGAATGTTTGCGTGACTTTGTGGATAACTCAATAGAAAATGAATAGAATTTTCTATTTTAGGTTACAGTCTTGACACTTTCTAGTTTACCTTCTAATGAAGAACATCTGAAGAAGTTGTCAATAAGTAGGTTTAGAAAGCATTAGAGATTAGATTAATTATACTAAATGCATATATTTATTTGAAGGTATTTTATATTTTATGACATTATTCCTTCCTGTCTAAGAAAGTGAAATGGCATTTCTTTATCTCAATAATGTTGTTTTGTCTCAATAATGTGCTCTCACTTTTTTTCATATATGTTTTCTGTCTTTCTTGTTAAATTTATGATTAAGTATTTCATAAAGTGTCTTGATTTAAAAAAAAAATTAATGTTTATTTATTTATTTGAGAGAGAGAGGGAGAGAGAGAGAATGTGTGTGTGAACTGGGGAGGGGTGGTGAGGAGAGTAGAAAGAGAATCCCAAGCCGACTCCATGCTTTCAGTTCAGAGCCCAATGTGGAGCTCAATGTCACCAACTGGGAGATCAGAATCAGAACTCAGATGCTCAACGGACTGAGCCCCCCAGGTGCCCCTTTTGACTTTTTTGTAGAATTTATTGTTGTTATTTGGAATAGATGAATGTTCCTGTTTCTTTTTCCAGGTATTCCTACTAAATTCAAGACAACCTACAGTGAGGAAAGCAGTGCAATACGGGTGACCTTAAATTTACCTCGTTCCTCAGACACAAACAAATGTAATAACAATATCCTCTGAAAAAGAACTTGGAGCTAATTGAACAGCTTCTGCATAATAAATGATAGAGGGAGCATGTAGAAAAGGTTAGGGAATATAGATTCTGTAATAGGAACACTGCCCACAAAACTGAGGGTTAAAACTGAGAGGCCGAAACACAAACTGGCCCACCTTTCTTTCAAAAAAAAAACAGGAGTTTAAAGGGAAACTAGTCTATAAGTGAAGGGAAACCATTTGCTTACCTTAGAGTATCTGTCAAACAGGAGAGAAACTGCTGGCACTCTCTCTGGCATTGGAGATGCTAGTGAGCACAATTTTTGAGGTTCCCTGCCCAATTAAATAGTGTGGGTGTGAGTACTGTCCAGGCAATCTAGCCAGCCTGCTAGGGCCACCTCGGTGGGACCCAGGCCCATAGCCCAGCTTTCCCCTAAGGTGGTTCTGGCACAGTGCATTCCAGAATCCTTTGAACCTGAACCTGACCAAGCCATCTTGCCAAGGCAAACTATACATGGCATTCCCTGGGACCCCCTGGCTCATGCCATTTCCAGCTCCAGCCATCCCACCAGGGCAGACCCAATGTGGTGCAACCCTTCCCAATTCCTACTACAGCACCAGCTGTTCTGCCAAGTGTCACTAGAGTATGATGTCCCAAGACTCCCTACCCAGCCTGTAACAATTCAGCTGTCCTACCAAGGTGACCCTGCTGATGTGGGCCCCAAGACCTCCTTGGCCCATTCCCACCTCATGTCTAGCTATTCCAATAGAAT
Source organism: Prionailurus bengalensis (assembly GCF_016509475.1). Classification (NCBI taxonomy): domain Eukaryota; kingdom Metazoa; phylum Chordata; class Mammalia; order Carnivora; family Felidae; genus Prionailurus; species Prionailurus bengalensis. The sequence goes on along the minus strand of NC_057344.1, from coordinate 181,512,892 downwards.
GGCCAAGCACAGAGCACACTGGCACCCCTTGGCCAGTTCTTGCTGCTGCTCCAGCAGTCCCACCAAGGTGGCAACTATACCAGAGCCAGTGACTTGACCGGGGTGGCCCCAGCATTCCTCAGGACTCCACAAGCTGCATCTGCTTCAGATGGCCATGATGCAGTATGTCCTAGGACCACTCCAGCCTCAGCCAGCCTCAGAGAACAGACCTGTGCAATTCACACAGGAGATGCCCCTAAACAGGGCTACTCCTTCAAGATTGAGAGATGTAGAAGTTCTGCTTAATTCATAAAAACAAGCACAGAAGGGGTGCCTAGGTGACTCAGTGGGTTAAGCATTGGACTCTTGATTTTGGCTTAGGTCATGATCTCACAGTTTGTGATTTCAAGCCCTGCAATGGACTCTGTGCTGACACTGCAGAGCCTACTTGGGATTTTCTCTCTCTCCCCCCTCTCTCTCTGCCCTCCCATGTGCTCTCTCTTAAAATAAACAAAACAAAAACAAAACAAACAAAAAAACAAGCACAGAAAGCCAAACAAAATGAGAGACAGAAATATGTTGCAAATGAAAGAATAAGATGCAATCCCAGTGGAGGTTGGGGTGGAGGGGTAGACTAATGAAATGAAGGTAAGTAATGTACCCAATAAACAGCTTAAAGGGTCATAAAGATGCTCACCAAACTTGGGAGAAGAATGTAGTGTAGCTACAGTGTAGCTTCAATAAACAGTTAGAAATATAAGGAAAAAAAACAGAAATATAAGAAAAATAATATAAGAAGAACACAATAACTGAAATTTAAAAAATTCACTAAAATGAGTCAACAGATTAGATAATGGAGAGGAAAAATCAGCAATCTGAGGACAGAAATCACCCAATAGAACAGCAAAGAGAAAAGTGAATCATAAAGTGAAGGTAGTTTAATGGACCTCTGAGACAACATCAACTATACTAACACTGATATTACAGAGACCCCAGAATGAGAAAGGGGTTGAAATTGGCATAAAACTTATCTGAAGAAATAAGGGCTGAAAAATTCCCTAACCTGGGAAACAAAACAAAACCAAACAAACAAAAACCCAGACATCTAGATCTAGGAAACACAGAGTTCCCAATAAGATGAACCCAAGGAGATCCCCATCATGATATATGATAATTAAAATGGAAAAAAATAAAGATAAAGAGAGAATCTTACAGGCAACAAGATAAAAACAAATAGTCCCATATAAGTGAAACCCCATAAGACTTCAGCTGATTTTTCAGAACAAACTTTGCAGGCCAGAAAGGAGTGGCAAAACATGTCCAAAGCACTGAAAGGGAAAAACTTACAACCAAGAATACTCTTCCTGGCAAGATTATCAGTCAATATTGAAGAAACAAAGATTTCCTCATATCAGCAAAAACTAAAGAAGTTTATCACTACTAAAGAACCCTTACAATAAAGGTCACAGAGTCTTTTTTTTTAACCAGAAAAATCCATAAATAGAAATAAGAAACTATATCAAAGGAAAAAAAAAAAAACTCACCAGCAAAGGCAAATATACAGTAAAGGCAGTGGGTCAGTAACTTAAACACATAATATGAAGTTTAAAAGACAAAAACTATAAAAATAAACTATAATAGAAATAAGTAGTTAAGGGTTACACAAAAAAAGATTTAAAATAGGACATCAAAAACCTAAAAGGGGAGTACAAATTCAGTGCCTTTGAATGTGTTCCAACTTAAGTGACTATCAATTTAAAATAGACTGCTACATATATAGGATCAATATATATATGAATCTGATGGTAACAACAAACAAAAATTTACAATAGAGAAACAATACAGAGTAAGGAACCTAAATATAGCACAAAGAAATTCAGCAAATCACAAGGGAAGGCAAAAGAGAACAATAGAACAAGAAAGAAATAACCAGAAAACAGTTCAGAAAATGGCAATAAGTGCATACCTATCAATAGTTACTTTAAATGTAAATGTACTGGATGCTGCAATAAACAGACCTAAGGTAGCATAGTGGATAAAAAATAAAGACACATCTATATACTGTCTACAAGAGACTCATTTTGAATCTAAAGACAAAGACCGAAGGTGAAGGGTTGCAAACCAAAAGAAAGATGAGGTAACGATATTGACAACACAGATTTTAAAAACAAAGACTGTGACAAAAGACAAAAAGGAATATTGTATAATGATAAAACGGTCAATTAAAAAATATATATAACAGTTACATACATTATGTTCCCGGTACAGGAGCAACTAAACATTTAGAGAATACATTAACAGATATAAAGGGAAAAGTTGACAGTAATACAGTTATAGAAAGGGAATTTAATACTCCACTTACATCAATGGATAGAACATCCGACAGAAAATCAATACGGAAACATTGGCCTTAAACAACACATTAGACCAAATGGCTTTAAAAGATAGAGAGATCATTCTATCCCAAACCAGCAGAATACACATTCTCCTCAAGTGCGCACAGAATATTCTCTGGGATAGATTACATGTTAAGCTATAAAACATGTGTCAATATTCAAGATAGCTGAAATCATATGAAGCATATTTTCTGAGCACAATGGTATGAAACTAGAACTTAATTATGAGAAGAATATTGGGGAAAAAAAACAAACGTGAAAGCTAAACAGCCAATGAGTCTATGAAAAATCAACGAGGAACTAACAAATACCTTGAGACAAATGAAAATAAAACACAATGGTCCAAAATCATTGAGATGCGGCAAAATCTGTTCTAAGATAGAAATTCATAGTATCACAGGCACCTTCAAAAAACAAGAAAAATCTCAAACAACCCATCTAACTTTACACCTAAGGGAACTTGAAAAAAAAAGAAAATGAAGCAAAGCCCCGAATCAATGGAAATAAGTACTAAAATAATGATAAACCTCTAGCCAGATTCATCAAGAAAAACAGAGGACTCAAACAAATAAAATCAGAAATGAAAGAGAAAGCATAATTGATATCATCACAATGAAAATAATCATGAGACTACTACCAATAATTATACCCCAACAAACTGAAAACCTGGAATTGATACAGTTCTTGAAATGTACAACCTTCTAAGCCTAAATCACACGCACAAAATTGGAAGTCTGAAGAGACTGCTTACAAATTAATTCAAATTAGTAATTTAAAAAATCCTCCAAGATACCACTTCACACCTGGCTAAAATTCACACATGGCTACAATTAACAGCTCAGGAAACAACAGACGTTGGTGAGGATGCGAGGAAAGGGGAGCCCTTTTGCGCTGCTGGTAGGAATGCATGCGAACTGGCACAGCCATTCTGGAAACAGTATGGAAATTCCTCAAACAATTAAAAATAGAAGTACCCCAGGACACAGCAATTGCATTACTAGGTATTTATCCAATGGATACAAAATTGCTGATTTGAAGGGATACATGCATGCCAATGTTTTTAGCAGCACTATTGGCAATAGCCATATAATGGAAAGAGCTCAAATGTCCATCGACTGATGAGTGGATGAGGAAAATGTGGCTTATATATTTACATAGAATATTACTCGGTGATCAAACATAATGAGATCTTGTCATTCGCAACAATGTGGATGGAACTGGGGTGTATTATGCTAAGTAAAGTAAGTCAGTAAAAGAAAGGCAATTGTGATTTCAGACATGTGTGCAATTTAAGAAACAAAACAGATGAACAGAGCAGAAGGGAAGCAAAAATAAGATGAAAACAGAGAGGGAGGCAAACCATAAGGGGATCTTAAATACAGAGAACAAATTGATGGCGGCTGGAGGGGTGTTAGGTGGGGGAATGGGCAAAATGGGTGATAGGCATTAAGGGGGCACTTGCTGGGATGAGCACTGGGTGTTATATGTAAGTGATGAACCACTAAATTCTATTCCCGAAATCATTATTACATTATATTTTAACTAATTTGGATTTAAATTTTTAAAAAGAAATAAATAAAATAAAAATCCTCCAATAAGAGAAGCTCATGACCAGGTGGCTTCACAGGTGAATTTTACAAAATATTTAAAAAAGTTACTACCTATCTTTCTTAAATATTTACAAAAAAAAATGAAGAGGGAAGAATATTTCCAAACTAATTTATGAGGTCAGCATCACCTGAGACTTCAAGTAGACACAGATAGCACAATAAAGAAAACTGAAGGCCAATTATCCTGATGAACATAAACGTAAAAATCCTCAACAAAAATTAGCAAATCAAATTCAACAGTACATTAAAAGGATAATATACAATGATGAAGTGGGATTTAAGTGATGCATGGATGTGTCACCATCCACAAATCAATCAAAATTATACATTACATTACCAAGATGAAGGATTCAAGTCATATAATTATCTCAATGGATGCAGAAAAGGCATTTGATAAAATTCAACATTTAATAAAAAATCCTCAACAAAGTAGATATAGAGGGAACCTACTACCTCAACATAACAAAGGTCACATATGACATAGTCACAGCTAACATCATATTCAATGATGAAAACTTGGAAGCTTTTCTTCTAAGATCAGGAACAAGAAAGGAATGCCGACTCTCACTTTTATTCAACATAAATTTAGAAATCTTAGCCACAGCAGTTGTGCAAGGAAAAATGAGTCATCCATATCAGAAAGAAAGAAGTAAAATGGTCACTATTTACGGCTGACATGATAATATATAGATAAAACCCTAAACACCAAAAATTTATTAGAACTAGTACATGAATTCAGAAAAGTCACCGGATAAAAATCAATAATTAGAAATTGGTTGGGTCTCTCTATACTAATATAAGCTATCAGAAAAAGAAATTGAGAAAATAGTTCAATTTATAATCACATAAATAAAGTAAAATATCTAGGATTCAATTTAACCAAGGAGGTGAAAGACTTATACTCTGAAAACTATGACATTGATGGAAGAAATTGAAAATGACACTAACAAATTGAAAGATATTCCATGGCTTATTGATTGGAATAATTAAAATTAAAACCATATTACCCAAAGCAATATATAGATTCAATGTCAGCCCCATCAAAATATCATGGCATTTTCTTACAGAACTATACAAATAATCCTAAAATTTGTATGTAATTAAACAAGTTGAGGCACCTGGGTGGCTCATTTGGTTGAGTATCTGACTTCGGTTCAGGTCATGATCTATGGTTCGTAAATTCAATCCCCATATCAGGCTCACTGCTGTCAGTGCAGAGTCAACTTCAGATCCTCTGTCCCCCTCTCTGCCTTCTCCTCCCTCGCTCATGCTCTCTCTCAAAAATAAGTAAATAAACAAATACATACATATATACATACATACATACATACATACATATGACATCGCCAAAGCAAACTTGCGAAAGAACAATCTGGAGATATCATTCTCATTGATTTCAGATTATACTACAGAGCTATAGTAACCAGAACAGTATGTTACTGGTAACAGAAAGCTACATGGATGAATAGAATAGACAGCCTAGAAATAAACCCACACATACATGGTCAATTAATGTAGGACAAATGTGGCAAGAATATACAATGAAAAAAATACAGTCTGCTTACAGTCTGGTGTTGGGAAAACTGGACAACTATATGTAGAAGAATGAAACTGAACCACATACAGAATTAATTCAAAATGGATTAAATATTTCCACATAAGACCTGAAACTATGAAACTCCTAGAAGGAAACATAAATAGTAACCTCTTTGACATTGACCTCAGCTGTATTTTCTTTTTTTTGGACCAGTCTCCTCAAGCAAAGGCAACAAAAGCTAAAATAACAAATTGGATTACAACAAAGTAAAAAGTTTTGCACAGCAAAGGAAACTATCAACATAATGAAAAGGCAACCCACTGAGTGGGAGAAGATATTTGCAAGTGATAAAATCCAATAAGGGATTAACATCTAAAATATATAAAGAACTTATACAACTTTATATCAAAAAACAAACCAATTAAAAAATGGGTAGAGCAGTTGAATAGACATTTTTCCAAAGAAAACATACAGATGTCCAAAATGACCATGAAAAGATGCTTAACATGACCAATCAGGGAAATGCAAATTAAAACCACAATAAAATACCCCCTCCTACCTGTCACTTAGCTAGTATAAAAAACAAAACAAACAAACAAAAAAACCCATAAAAATGTAAGAATTGGAAAGGATGTGGAGAAAAGGGGACACATGCGTACTGTTGGTGGGAATGTAACTTGATGAAATTACTCTGTGAACCAGTATGGAGGGCTCTCAAAAAGTTTAAAATTAAGTAGCCATGCAATCTAAAAATTCCATTTCTGGGTATTTGAAGGAAAGAAAACATCAATTCAAAGAGATATATGCATACCTATGTTCATCACAGCATTATTTACAATAGGTAAGATATTGAAACAATCTACATGTCCATTAATAGATGAAAAATAAAGAATATTATATATATGTTATATGATATTATATATGATATTATATATATAATATCTGCATTATACACACACACACACACATATATACACACACACACACACACACACACATATATATATAATATAACACATGAAACATTACTCTGCCATTAAAAAAAATGAAATCTTGCCATTGGGACAACAAAATGGATCAAGAGTATATTATGCTAAGTGAAATAAGTCAGGCATAAAAAGACAAATACTGTATGATTTCACTTAGGTGTGCTATCTAAAAACAAACGGACAAAACAGAAACAGATTCATAGATATTGGAAACAAACTATTGGCTACTAGAGGACAAGAGTGATTAGGGGGACAGAAAATATAGGCAAAGGGGATTATGAGGTACATATTTCCATTGGAAAATAAATGAGTCATGGGGATGTAATATATTAGTATGTAGTCAATAATATTAGTAATTTTGTATGGTGACAGATGATAACTAGTTTTATCACGGGTATCATTTCATGTTATATAAAACCATTAAACTATTGTACACTTGAAACTAATAAATATTTTACATCAAGTCACTTTATCCAGTAATCTTATTTATTTTAATAGTTTAGAAGGGAAAATGGTGGCTACAGTTATAAATTATACCATCACAAGGAAACATAATTTATTTTTCTAAAAATTACATTGATTACTAAAATATTCCACATTCCCATATTTGCTAAAATCTCAAGAAAATGTTGTATACTATGGAGAGAGTTGGGCTCCAGTTGACTTCCTTATTTTAAATAAGTGTAAGTTTAGAATTTTGTCCATTTACAAAATGTTTACTCAATTATTTTGGCAAATAGTTTTATTTCATTTTTTTCTTCTATGTATGTTGTGCCCATACTGTTCATTGAGAATGAATTTTCATATTACCAAATGCCTTATTGGAATATACCAGTGGAATTTATATCTTTCCCACATTTTTGAATGTGTGAAGGAAAAAAAATGTGATAAATTTTGTATGCTGAATTACACTTTGATTAATGGAATAAACATTGCTTAGTAATTAGACATTATATTTTTATGCATTACTTGCTTCTGTTTGTTAATATTTTATTTTTTATTTAGGATATTTGTTTTTATATTCATAAATAATTTCTATTTTCTCATTTCCTTTTGAGGTAGGGAATGTAAATCAGGCTGGTTTCATAAAATAAAGTGGAGAATTCTTTGTTTCCCTTTACAGCTTGAAATAGTTTAAGTAAAATTGGGAATCAAGTTATCTGATGGTTAGCTAAAACTTAGTGTAGGTCCCTCTTTTCAATACAGTAGCTTTTAAGTACATATTGTCTTCTTCTATTTTATTTCAGTTTTAAAATGTCTGCCTTTTGGATTAATTTTAGTAATTTTTATTTGTTAGAAATCATACTGGTCCTCGAATTGTTCTACATGTGTTCTATAAAATTTAATATGAGATCATGTTTAATGCTTTCAGTTTCCTTTATATCCAGGAATGCCTCATTTTATTGCACTTTCATTGTGCTCACAGATATTCCATTTTTCCCCATAAATTAAAGGTGGTGGCAATCCTGCATTAAGGAAGTTAGTTGGCACCATTTTTTTTTCCAATAGCATTTGCTCATTTCGTGTTCTGTATCACATTTTGATAATTTTCTCAATATTTCAAAATGTTCATTGTTACTATATTTTTAATGGTGATCTATGGTCTTTGATGTTACTAAAAACGTACTAGTTTGGGGGCACCAGAAATCATGACCATATAAGATGGCTTAAATGTTGGGTATGTTCTGACTGCTCCATTCATGCCCATGTCTCCCTCACCTTAGGCCTGTTTCCTAGGACACAGAGATTGAACTTAGGGCACTGAATGACCCTACCATGGTCTCTAGGTATTCAAGGGAAGGAAAGAATTGCACATATCATTTTAAATTGAAAGCTAGATTAAATTTAGTGAGAAAGCCATGTCAACAACTGAGATTGGCTAAAAACTAGTTCTCTTATACAAAACAATGCACCAAGCTGTGAATGCAAATAAAAGATACTTGCTACTCCAGTGACGTAAATGATAAGAGAGCAAAAGAGCCTTACTTACTGCTGAAATGAAGAGGTTTGAGTGGTCTCGATAGAAGATCAAACCGGCCACAACATTCACTTAAGTCAAATCCTAATTCAGAGCAAGGCTCTAACTTTCTTCAATTCTGTAAAGGCTGAGCTGCAGATAAAAAGTTTGAAACTGGCAGAGGTTGATCCATGAGATTTAAAGGAAGGAACCGTCTCCATAACAAAAAGTAAAGGGTGAAGTAGTAAGTGCTGATATAGAAGCTGCAGAATGTTATCCAGAAGATCTAACTAAGATAATTCAACGAAAGGTGGCTACATAAAACAGTAGATTTTCAATGTAAACAACACAGCCTTTTATTGGAAGAAGATGCCATCTAGGACTTTCACATGAAGAAAGAAGTCAATGCCTGGCTTCAAATGTTCAGAGGACAGGCTGATTTCTTCTGTTAGAAGCTAACACAGCTAGTGACTAAACTGAAGCTAATGCATATTTACCATTCTGAAAATCCTTGGGCCCTTAAGAATGATGCTAAATCTACTCTGCCTGTACTCTATAAATGGAAGAACAAAACTTGGATGACAGCACATCTGTTTACATCATGGTTTACTGAAATTGTTAAACCCATTGTTAAGATCTACTGCTCAGGGAAAAATATTCTTTTCAAAATATGACTGCTCATTGACAATGTGCACCTGCTTACCCAAGCGCTCTGATGGAGATGGACGACAGGATTAATGCTGTTTTCAAATCTGCTGCTAACATGACATTCATTCTGAAACCCCGGTTCATTTCAACTTTCAAGCCAAATTATTTAAGAAATACATTTGATGAGACTGCAAATGCCATAGATAGCGACTTCTCTGATAGATCTGGGCAAAGTCAATTGAAAACCTGGAAAGGATTCACCATTTAGAACACCATTAATATTTGTGATTCATGGGAAGAGGTCAACGTATCAACATTAAGTGGAGTTTGGAGAAGCTGATTCCAGCGTTCATGGATGGCTTGGAGTGATTCAAGACTTCAGAGGAAAAAGTAACTGCAGATGTGGCAGTAATAGCAAAAGAACTAGAATTAGAAGTGGAGCCTAAAGATGTGACTGAATTGCTGCAATCTCGTGATAAAATTTGAACAGATGAGTTGTTTCTTACGGATGAGCAAAGAAAGTAGTTTCCTGAGATAGAAGCTACTCCTCATGAAGACACCATGATGATTGTTGAAATGGCAAAAAAAGGACTTAGAAATTATATAAATTCAATTGATAAAAAACAAGCAGCAGGAGATGAGAAGATTGGAATGTTATCAAATAACACTGCATGCTACAGAGAAATTGTTCATGAAAGGAAGACTCAATTGATACACACTTCATTGTCTTACTTTAACAACTTGCTACAGACACCCCAACCTTCGGCAACCACCAAAACTCTAAGCAGCCAGTAGCCATCTATAGTGAGGCAAGACCCTCCACCAGCAAAAATATTAATGTTTACTGAAAGCTCAGATAATGGTTAGCATTTTTAGCAGTATTTTAAAAATTAACATGTGCATTTTTGAACATACTATTGTATAAAAATAGACTATAGTATAGTGTAAACATAACTTTAAATGCACTGGGAAATGAAAAAATTCATTTGACTTCATTGTGATATTCATTTATTATTCTGGTCTGGAACTGACCCTGCAATATATCTGAGTTGCGCCTGTATTTTCTTATTTTTTTAAAAATTCCCATTCATATAAAACTTTACCTTTCTACCCATTTAGTAAATATAATTATATATATATATATATATATATATATATATATATTTTGTTTTTTTTGAGACAGAGAGAGAGAGAGACAGAGACAGAGAGAGAGAGATTGTGAGCAGAGGAGGGGCAGAGAGAGAGGGAGACACAGAATCCAAAGCAGGCTGCAGGCTCTGAGCTGTCAGCAAAGAGCCTGACATAGGGCTGAACTCACCAACCATGAGATCAGGATCAGAGTCAAAGTCAGACGCTTAACTGAATGAGACACCCAGGTGCCCCTAGTAAATTTAATTAGACTTTAAAAAATAGGAGTTCTGAATTTATGTGTTTTGACTACTATTCTTTTTATTAACATTTATTTCCTCTTCATTATATCCATATTTCTATTTTATTTTGCTTTATGTTGTTCAATTATATTGTTCATTGTCTAATTGTTAAATAAAGCAAAAATTTTAAATTTAGGCACTCATTTTTTTTTTCAACGTTTATTTATTTTTGGGGGGACAGAGAGAGACAGAGCATGAACGGGGGAGGGTCAGAGAGAGAGGGAGACAAAGAATCGGAAACAGGCTCCAGGCTCTGAGCCATCAGCCCAGAGCCCGACGCGGGGCTCGAACTCACAGACCGCGAGATCGTGACCTGGCTGAAGTCGGACGCTTAACCGACTGCGCCACCCAGGCGCCCCTAGACACTCATTTTTAAAAAAAAATCCATATCTTCCTTTTCTATTCAAAGGAGCATATCGGAGGCAAGTGAGTGAGAATGACTTCTCAATTTAGGCCTTTATTTTATTTTTTATTTAATAATAATGGGGGTATTTAAGACTATATATTTCTTAGTGAATCAGATTAATCTTGTAGATTTTGATATAAAGTGTTTTTATATTTATTGCTTTCTAGATGTTCTTTTAAATTTCCTAATGGATTTTCTTGCAGTTCCAAATGTTATTCTAGATCTATGTTTCTAATTTCAAAAGTAGTTAGACGTTTTTTGTTTGTTTTGTTTTTTAATCATATTATTTAGTTCTACTATTTTGGATGATGACTAAAAAAATGGAACCTAAAAGTGTTCAGATTTATAGAATTTTGTGAAGATTCATTTAATGAATTTGTGAGTTTCAATACATGAACCTTTTGTAAATTTTCCTGATATAAAAAAATTATATGAGATACCTATAATTCTATGTATTCCTATTAAGTTGATTCTCTTCATTGCATTTTTGTGTGTGTGTTATTGTGTTTTGCATCAATGAAACTTTAGGAGATTATTGAAATCTACAACTCTCATTTTAATTTTTAGTTTTCCTTACATTTACCAGTTTTGTTTTATATATTTAGCTGTTGTTTGGTGTATTTTTAAGTCTTTTATCATCTGTGTAGTTTTGAGTCATCAAAAAATAATCTTATCTGTTCTCAATACTTCAGCCTTAAATTCTACTCTAAATATATTTCCAACTCATTATTACTATGTGTATTTTGGCCCATGTCTTCTTGCTCATTTTATTTCCTTTAATCTCCTTTATCTTTTTACACTATTTTTTTCTTTTTGTTGGTATGTTAAAATCAGGTACCTCAGTAATACATTTTGACCGATATAACCACCTATATTTTTAATGGTTGTTGTCTTTAATTTTTTTTTTTAACATTTACTCATTTTTGAGGGAGAGAGACAGAGTGTGAGTGGGGAGGAGCATAGAAAGAGAGGGAGACACAGAATCTGAAGCAGGCTCCAGGCTCCTAGCAGTCAGCACAGAGCCAGATGCAGGGCTTGAACCCACAAACTGTGGGATTATGACCTGAGTTGAAGTTGGATGCTTAACAGGGACCAGACGCCCCTATTGTCTTCTTTTTTTAATTAAGCTTTTCATTTTAATTCCATTATAATTAACATATAGTATTATATTAGCTCCAGGTGTATAATATAGTGATTCAACAATTCTATACATCATTACTCAGTGCTCATTGTAAGTGTACTCTTAAGCCCCTTCATGTAGTTCAACTATCCCCCCCACTCACTTCCCCTCTGATATGCTTTATTTTAAACGAATACCTTCAGTTACAATAATTATGTTTTTCAACAAGAACATTTTTTACTTGAAGCATACTTCAGAATAATGGTTTTAAAAGATATTATAAAACACTGCATCCGAGTAAAATAGCATACACACTTTCTTCAAGTACACACACAAAAGAATCCCTTTTAAATCACATAAAAAGAGACATAACAAATAATACACATTTAAGAAGACTGAAACTGGGAGCACCTGGGTGGCTCAGTCAGGTAAGCCTCTGACTTCAGCTCAGGTCATGATCTCACGGTTTGTGAGTTCGAGCCCCACGTCAGGCTCTGTGCTGGCAGCTCAGAGCCTGGAGCCTGCTTCCGATTCTGTGTCTCCCTCTCTCTCTCCCTCACTCTCAAAAATAAACATTAAAAAAAAAAAGAAGAAGACAAATCATACCAAGTATATTTTTCAAACACAATAGTACAAAACTTAAAGATGAACAATAAAACAAAGCTGGAAAATCTACGATGTAAATATTAAATATTTAATATGAAATATTAAACAACACAATACTACACAAGCAATGGGTCAAATAAGAAATAAAATGGCAACTAAAAATATATCTCAAAAAGTAAAAAATACACAATATTCCAAAACTTATGGGATCCATCAAAAGCATGTTAGAATGAAATTTATGCTATAGATGCTTGTATTAAGAAAAAAACGTTCTGGGGCGCCTGGGTGGCTCAGTCGGTTAAGCGTCCGACTTCGGCTCAGGTCACGATCTCGGTATGTGAGTTCGAGCCCTGCATCGGACTCTGTGCTGACTGCTCAGAGCCTGGAGCCGGTTTCAGATTCTGTGTCTCCCTCTCTGTCTGACCCTCCCCCATTCATGCTCTGTCTCTCTCTGTCTCAAAAATAAATAAACGTAAAAAAAAATTAAAAAAAAAGAAAAAAAAAACGTTCAAATAAACAGCACTACAATAAACTAGACAAAGAAGAAACTTAGCTGAATTTTAGTAAAGGAAATAACAAAAGCAGAAGTAAATAAAAGAGACCACAATAACAATAACATTGAAAGTAATGACCAGTTTTTCTAAAAAGAAATAAAATTGGCAATGCTTTTAACTACCTTAGCAAAGAAAAGAGAGAAAACTCAAAAACCAAAATGAGAAATGGAAAAGATAGCCACAGAAATATTGTTATACCAGATTACTATAAACAATTATATACTAACAAATCAGAAAATTTAGGAAAAATCCCAGATAATTCCTAAAAATGCACAGCTTACAAGTAAATCATGAATCTTGAATCCAAGAAATAGGAAATCTTCTTAGACCAATAACAAGAATGAAAGTTGAATTAGAAATCAAAAATATCCCAGCACAGAAAAGGCCACGATCACATGGGTTCTCTGGTGAATTTTACCAAACATTAAAAAATAATAATTAATGACAATCTTTATGAAAACCATACAAAAATGGGAATAGAGGGAACACATTCAAAATCATTCCATGAGGCCAGTATTACCCTGATACCAAAGCGGGATATAAACAATGCAGTAACAGAAAAGTCTAGTTTGTCTGATATAAGTATTGCTACTCTGATTTTCCTTTGACATCGATTTGCTTGATAAATGTTTCTCTAACCTCTCATGTTCAATTGGCAGGTGTCTGTATATCTAAAATCAGTCATTGTAAAATGAGCAGATAGTTCTTGTTTTTTGTTTTTTGTTTGTTTTTTTTTTCATTCTTACACCCTATGTCTTTTGATTGGAGCATTTAGTCCATTTACATTCAAAGCAATTATTGATAGATATGTATTTATTGCCATTTTATTACTTGTTTTGTTGTCAGTGGAGATTTTCTCTGATCCTTTCTTGCCTTTGTCACTTTTGTTCTCTCCTTTACATTGAAAGGATCCTCTTTAATATTTCTTGCAGGGCTGATTCAGTGGTCACAATCTCCTTGAGTTTTTGTTGGCTGGAAAAATCTCTTTCTCCTTCTATTCTGAATGGTAACCCTGCTGGATAGACTATTCTTGGCTGCAGATTTTTCCCATTCTCCTCTCTGAATACATCATGTCACTCCCTTCTGGCTTACGATGTTTCTTCTGAGAAATCTCCAGCTAATCTTACGGACTTTCCCTTATAAGTTAAGGACTTCTTTTGTCTCTCTGATTTTAAGGTTTTTCCTTTCTGACTATATTTTACAGATTTAATTACAATATGTCTTGGTGTTGTCCTGCTTTTGTTGATTTCAGTAGGAGTTCGCAGTGCCTCCTAGATGTGGATGTCTTTTTTTTTTTCCTTCCCCAGATTAGGGAACTTTTCAGCTATTACTTCCTCAAATAAATTTTCTGCCCCCTTTTCTCTCTCTTATTCTTCAGGGACTCCTATAATATGAATGTTATTACATTTGATGCATACACTGAGTGCCCTAAACCTATTCTTGTGTTCCATAATTCTTCTTTCTTTCTTTGGTTCATTATTTTGCCTTCCAGGTCACTAATTCATTCCTGTGCTCCTTCCAGCCTGCTTTTCATGGCATCAAGTCTGTTTCTAATCTCATTTATTGCATTCTTCATCTCCGACTTATAATTTTTAACTCTTTAATCTCTCTTGTAAGGGTCTCACTGATATCTCCTTTTCTCAAGCCCAGGGAGTATCCTAACTATTGTTGCTTAAAATTGTCCATCATGCATGTTACTTATATCTGTTTTGCTTAAATCTCTTGCTATGACCTTATCTTGTTCTTTCATTTGGGATGAATTCCTCTGTCTTGGCATTTGTCTGTCTCTGCCTTCTTCTCTGTGTTAGAAAAGCCAGTTATGTCTCCTGCTCCTGAAATTAATGACCATGTGAAGAAGAGGTCACATAGTGCCCAGGATCCGGCACTGCAGGATGTATCTCTGATGTGTGCTCATATACTATGCTGTTGTGTTTTGACTGCTTTAACCATCAAGCCACTAATCTGCAGAGGCTCTCCATACCCGCTGTGGGTAATGTTTGGCCCCTGGCCTGAATGTGGTGAGCTTTAAGTAGGTGTGCTCTGATCTGCCTGTGAAATGAGAGCTGACAACGACTCAACCAGAACTGAGGCACTGTAGAACTCTCTGGTTGAGAGACGTGGTATGGGGAGAGACTTGTGCTGGACTTTGGGGGAGGCTTCCAAAGCCTTGGAAAGTTGATAGGACATAGTAGTTCATTAACTGAGTGGTAAGAGTGGTCAACGAAGATGCCTAAGTTGTTTTTTCTCTCTTTTTTTTTCAGAATGTGATAATGCATTTCCAGAGAGAAATCTCCAAAATGAGAATGTTGGGGACAAAGTCTATGAGTTTAATTTGAGAAGCCACATTGGACTGAGGCAAGTGTGACTGAGCAAGTCAGTCCCACCAGATGGCAGGGATTGGGACTCGGTGTAAGCAAGTGAGGCAGCCAGTGCTGGGGGTGGGGGGGTGTCAGCTGCTTCCCTCAGGTGGCTTTGTGTTTATGCTAAGGGGCATGGGAGGGAAATAGTTCCAACCAGCTTTTTTGTCCCATGAGAGGCATCTCCCTGAATGTTGCCTCTCAGGGAAGCCCTCTTAGAATAGCAAATAATCTACCCGCTGTATGTCAAAGGTTTTGCTTTTCTTTTTTTGTTTTTGTTTTTGTTTTTGTTTTTGTTTTGTTTTGTTTTGTTTTGTTTTGTTTCAGATTGCTGTTTCCACGCTGTCTGCCCTGCAGTTGTTGGCATCTCTTCTCTCCAGGAGTAGTGCCATACCCTCCTGGCTCTATCCCAGACAAGTCAGCCGACCTTTAAAACTCCAGACTTTTGAGACATGGTGTGGGCAGAGGCCTATGCTGTTCTTCTGGGAGAGAAGCCTGCCTTGCTGGGACTGAGGCAAGCCTGACTAAGAAGGGCAGTCCCACCAGAGCACAGGGGGGTAACTCCCTATTTTTAATGAAAGAATTAATGTATTCAGGGGTGATGTGTAGACAATTATATTTCTTACATCTGACTTTTTTTTTTTTACTTTAGTTACTCATTTTGTGTTTCCCTATTTTTGCTGGTATAATTTTTAAAATATTTTTTTCTTTTTAAAATACTTTGTCTTGTGTTTCAGTCAACTATATTTTTGGAGGGCACTGTAAGGTAAGTGGCAATAGGAGGAGATAGTAAACCTTCTTCAGGGAATAGAAAGATTAAGTACACTAGGAGAATATTGTGCTGTACGTTCACCCCACTTAGTAATTGGTCATCCTCCTTTACTGTACCTTTCCTTTAAAGACTACCTCTCTTGGGGCGCCTGGGTGGCTTAGTCGGTTAAGCGTCCGACTTCAGCTCAGGTCACGATCTCGCAGTCTGTGAGTTCGAGCCCCACGTCGGGCTCTGGGCTGATGGCTCAGAGCCTGGAGCCTGCTTCCGATTCTGTGTCTCCCTCTCTCTCTGCCCCTCCCCCATTCATGCTCTGTCTCTCTCTGTCTCAAAAATAAATAAAGGTTAAAAAAAATTAAAAAAAAATAAAGACTACCTCTCTTTCACTCCACTCTTACTTATACATATTTATTAGTGGTTTTTGTTTGCTGTATTTTTTTATTTGTAGTGTTTATTTTCTTTCTTTTATTTTTTCCCAGTTAACATGCAGTGTAATACTAGTTTCAGGTGTAGAATTTAGTGATTCAACACTTCCAGACATCACCCAGCCATTTGTTTTCCCAATAATCTCTTTCATTTAAATCTAATGTCTATGTTCTAAATTGAAGTGCTATGATCCTCTGCCCCATATTCCCAGGTCAGACCTTTCTTTTACTCCAGATTTATGACTGTGTCTAAGGCTTCTCAAATTAAACTCATAGACTTTGTCCCCAACATTCTCATTTTGGAGATTTCTCTCTGGAAATGCATTATCACATTCTGATAAAAAAAAAAAAGAAAAACAACTTAGGCATCTTTGTTGACCACTCTTACCACTCAGTTAATGAACTACTATGTCCCATCAACTTTCCAATCTTTCACCAACACAACCCCAGTGCCACCAGCATTTCTCAGTTAAATTATTCCAGCAGTTAAATTATTCCACATTTGCTTCGGAGAAAACAGTGCTGCTATCAACATATTTTTTTTAATCACCAAACAAATCAGATCATCACCTTCATTTAAACCCTTTTAATAACTCATTTCACTTTAAAAACTCATTTCCTACCTGCTTAATGCGTCCATCTCACTTTGCTATGCATTCCCCTTGCTCACTCTGAGCAAGTCTCTTCTAAACCTGAATCTCTCTTTTAAAAATTTTCTATTTAACTTCTACTTGTTTCTAATGTTTCACTTCCGGAATGAAAACTTCCTTGTCATACCAGACCAGGGTGAATTCTCAAATAGCTCTCAATGCTTCTTCCCTTCACAGTCCTTTATTTGTTATCACTTAATATTTTTTGTAAATATTTATTTAATATGTGTCCTTATAATCTTTAAGTTTCCTGAGGCAAGTCATGTGTGTTCTATTCAGCTGTATATTCTCAGTACCTAATACATTTAATAACTATTGATTAACTAATTCACATGCCTTGGACAACGTATGACTCATCATTAAAGTGGCGATTTATGTATTTGTAAGAGGGTTACAGTGTTGGGAAATAAAATTGTTCTTACAGTTTTTCTCTGGCTGTTCCTCATCCCTGACCTACTTTTTCACTTTGTCTCAGTTTTTCAGTATAGAGAAGTAAAGCATGTTTTTACTTGTTGTATATGTTGTACCCAGGATTTCACCTCATGCATAACTTCTTAAGCAAATGGATGTTAAGGTCTTGAAATTAAAACAACTTTTCAACTCTGTGTGCGTGCACTAAATAAATTGTAGCAGAAAATTAGTTTTGTATATTTTAGGCATATAGTTCAATTATTTAACTTTCCATAGGGTTAGGATAATTTTAGAATGAGAAAAGAGGAAGGAAAGGAGGAAGGCAGAGGAGGGAGAGAATAGGGAGATGGGGGGAAGGGAGAGGGGAGAGATAAAGGAAGAAAGGGAAGAAAAAGGGGATGAAGAAAGGAAGTAATAAGGTAAGATTTTCTTTGCAATAAAATGTGAAATAGTAAATATAAAAGTAATGATTAAAACAGAATATCATCTTCTGGAAACTACTGAAATAATCATTGTTTTAGACAAAAATCATCAATGGATACTAAAATTAGTACATGAAAGATGTTAGAAATAACAAGATTTTTACATAGATTCAGAGATAATCTCCATGAAATAGTAATAGTTACAAAAAGACGGTGGGGAAATCTGGCAGACCCCTCCTTAATCATGGGATGACAGTTAGCATCACCAATAATTGGAAAAGTTGATAGCATGTACCTCTTGATAGGATGCACTGAGAAGAACACAACATCACTTCTGTGGATTTCCTGCCAAATGTACATAACCTAAATTTAATCAGGAAGAAACAGCAGACCAACCAGAAAAAACTTCTTCCAAAATTACTGACCTGTAGCCTACAAAATGAAACACAAAGGATGACTGAGAAACTGTTCCAGATGAAAGACTAAAGGAACATGATAACTGAATGCAACATATAGTCTAGAATTTCCTTTTTCTATGGAAGACACCATTGGGGCAGTTGGCAAAATCTCAATATAGTCTATACATTGGAGAACAGTATTGTAGTAATATTAATTTTCTGACTTTGATTATTGTACTATGGTCATATAAGAAAATTTTTTTAAGAAAAACATACTGAACATTTAGAATTAAAGGAGCATTGGGTGCAACTGATCCTCAAATTCTTCAGAAAACAATTATATGTATCTGTCCATGTATATGGATATCAGTGTAAATGTACCAAGAGAAATAGAAAAAGAGAAGAGGGAAGATAAGGCCAACATGTATATTGCTAATATTTGGAGAATCTGCCGAGGCATATACAGAATTCCTCCAGACATGTCCTACTAATACAATTTCTTTTTTTTCAAATCTGAATAATGGCTAAGTCACTGGAATTGAGAGGATTAAATGAAGACAATGTGAACATATACTTTTAATGAAATACACAGTATCACTCAATTTTTGTTATCATATTAATATTAGTTTTGTAACGAAATGGAATGAGAAGCATATATCTTTATATTATTCATCATCTTATTTAAACTAAACATGAGAAAAAATAACTGCTGTTTTTCTAAGAAAAAAAAAAACTTTATCTTATAAATAATTACTAGTTAGAGAAGGCAGGGTATTTTGAAGGCTAGTGTTGTCGGGCAATGGAGTTACTCAGAATCACTTCCTCATAAATCAGAATCTAATTGGCTGACAGAATACACAAACTAGGGATTTGAGCTGGTCATAACTAAAATTTACTATCACTGTAGATCTATGGGGTGAAATTACCGCTGTGTATTTGAACTAGTAAAATTACAGCTCCATTGCTTTACTGTTCATTTTCCAAACTATTGTTTAATTGACATTTTTATGAAAAGATTCTTCTACTCAGGATCCTAATTAGAAACTGACAGTCTAGACACAGATCCGCCCCATTTTTTAAACCTACTGTGGCTACTTTCCCTGGCACTGGATTTTAATGGTAAGATCTCCTACGCTCAATGATTAGGCAGGTAGGCTGTGAGACACACATTGCTTAAAGTTTAGAACCAAATGAGGCTTTAGATAGCCCTTATTATTTGTAGAATAATGATAGGATGGTTGCCCATTTGCTCCAGCAATAAAATGGTCTCTCAGTAGCTATATGGTGCTATCTGCTTGAAAACTTAACTGCTTAACTAAATTGAGGAACATGTCTCAAAATTGCCGATAATGCATTTCTATGCATCTAACATTTAGTAGATAACTTCTTCATTATTGCCATTTGAAAAAATATAGTAATGAATTAACAGTTATCTCTCATTTAAAATACTCTTGAAACAAAGTTTAGAGTCCTCTATAATAAAATATTAGTTAGGCAAATAATTTATTATGAGATAAACTAAAATATTAAAGGTATTCTAGTGATATGAGTTCCAAATCCATCCTTAATATATTCATTTCCCAAATATGGACAGTTGTTAGAGCTGGAGAGTAATCAAAATAGTCTTTGAGCTCTTAAACTTCACCAGCAATATATCAAATTGAAGCATACTATTTCTGTACTTTTTCTGAGAAAAAATGAATCATTATGCTTTCACTTAAATCATGCATACATAATTTCAATCTGCTTATTGTTTTTATTTAGCACTTTGCACAAGAAAATTAAAGACATTGCTGAATTCCAAGAAGCATTTCAGCACAACCAGCCGTTTGCTCTTAGGACAACACTGCTATGCTATGTTGATTTTTACTACTGCTGCATTTTAGAATATAAACAACAACACTGTATTCCCTAGTCTAAAAGCAATGTTTAGCTGAAATAAGATTTGCTCAGCAGCATGTCAAGACAACATGATTTATTTTCAAAAGAAAAAATGAAAAGTTATGAAACCTAAATAATGCTAATACAATTACTGGTAAGAATGCAGAAAAGTACATTTTTACAAGTGAATTTCAAGTTGGATACCATTTAAGAAAAAACAAAAAAATATATTTAAATTTTGATGCTGCTAAATAAATTTATTGGGTGATAAATAGAAATAAAACACTTTGTAAAAAATAAAATCTTAAAGAATGTTTAAAATCAAAGCATATAGGGGCGCCTGGGTGGCGCAGTCGGTTAAGCGTCCGACTTCAGCCAGGTCAGGATCTCGCGGTCCGTGAGTTCGAGCCCCGCGTCGGGCTCTGGGCTGATGGCTCAGAGCCTGGAGCCTGTTTCTGATTCTGTGTTTCCCTCTCTCTCTGCCCCTCCCCCATTCATGCTCTGTCTCTCTCTGTCCCAAAAAAAATAAATGTTGAAAAAAAATTAAAAAAATAAAATAAAATAAAATCAAAGCATATATAGAATTATACATAAATTTTCTAAGGTGCTATGAAGGACTTCTGTGATTTTGGATTAAGTATCAAAGTGTACTGTAACAGGAAGTTACAAGATAATAATAGACACTTGCTATCCAATTTTGTTGTATTGCACTGTAAAAACTGGATTCAATTTTAGGCACCTCATTTCTAACAAAATATAAAAAGCTCAGACAGATTCCAACAATAATGTTTAGGAATCCGAAGAGGGAATTTTTTAATAAGAAAATTTTCACAGCAGTCTTTACTTTGCACATCTCTGGATGTATGATTAGATGTATACTCATCGTGGATTTTGTGTAAGCACACAGTCTTTTTATTTTAAAAAGTTGCTTAAAATCAAATTATTTTCATAAAATTTTCTAACCTGAAAGAATCAATAGGACAACTTATCCAAAACTCTTATTTAAAAATGATGCCTTGGGCCCCAAATTGTCATCCTAAACAACTTCTTGGAGACTGTTAATGTCAAAGCCAACGCTAAAACCCATATTTATAATAATAAAAAGCTTTTTCCAATTTGTCACATACCTCAAGTATTTCTAGTTCACGTCATTTTATGGAGTTAAAAGTACCACATTATTAACTTTTTTTTCCAAATATATTTTGGGCATTCTTACTATCACACCACATGGGCTCTGGTATAAAACAAGCTAATTCTAGTCTTTGTTCTATAACTTCAAAATTTGACCTTGACCTAATTACTTAAGTTTTCATTTTCTTCTTCTGGAATTTTTAATAGTAGAAACTTTGTAGGGTTTTTGAGTCTTATATGAGGAAACTGAAGTAACATGTTAACCCAGAACCTGGCACATAATATAGATTTCATCATTGTTGACTATAATTATAAATTGTGGGGGAGAAGTATAAACAGAGAGATGGAAAATATTCTTTATACTTTCCAGAATTCTCAAGTGAATAAATATAAAGCAAACCATAATGGGAAAAATCACAACAAAATTACTAAAAACCATGTCCAAAAAGAGGTGTTTTTTGTTTGTTTGTTTGTTTTGTGTTTTAAACATACTGCCTTCAAATGAATAATAAGAAACTTACGATGGATTTCTCAACAGAAGTCATGGAAGCCAGATGACATTGGGTGACATTTTTAATTGATTCAGGAAACTATTAGTCTAAATTTGTACACCCAACAAAAGTATTCTTCAAACATAAGGTTAACTGAATAAATTTCCAGATAAACAAAAACTCAAAAAATACTCAAAGACAAACACACAAAAGATAGGAAGTAGGAAAGTTGTTCTTCGTGTAGAAGAAAAGCGATCCGAAAGGATGTGAGGTAATATGCGAAGTAATGAAATGCAATAGAATATTCAATTATTTGGATGCATGTAAATAAATATTGACTATCTAAATTTATAATAGGAAATTCGTTTATGTGTTTGGGAAAAATATTTAAAATTTAAATATGATAGAGCCGTAGGGGGAGGATGGTGGCATAGGAGGATGCTGGGCTCACCGCATCCTACTGATCACTTAGATTCCACCCACACCTGCCTAAATAACCCAGAAAATCGCCAGAAGACTAGCAGAACAGATTCTCTGGAGCCAAGTGTAGACGAGAGGTCCACGGAAGAGGGTAGGAAGGGCAGAGAGGCAGTGCGCGCTACATGGACTGGCAGGAGGGAGCCAGGGTGGAGGGGCAGCCCACCGGCAAAGCAGAGGCCCCGAGTCTGGCTTGCAAAGGTGGAGGGGCCGGAGGGAGTATGTTCCAACAGCAAGTGGGACTTAACATCTGGAAGGTTATAAGCTAACAGCTCTGCTGGGAGAGCGGGAGGGCTGGAGGACAACAGGAGGGAGAGTTGTTGAGCCTGGATGACAGAGTTCAGCTTGGCGGGGAACAAAGGCACTCGCCAGTGCCACCTCCCTCGCCCATCCCCAAGTCAAAATCCCAAAGGGAACTGGTTCCTTCCAGGGAACTTGCTTGCACCACGCAAACACCCAAGGCTGTACTTCTGCGGATCCATACCTCCAGCGGCGGGTCTGACTCCCTCCCGGTGCTGCAGGGCCCCTCCCGAAGCTGATCACTGAAGGATAAGCGAGCTGAGCCTGCCCCTGCTGCCCCTGTGCACCCTGCCTATCCACCACAGCTAATACGCCAGATCCCCAGCACCACAAGCCTGGAAGTGTCCAAGTAGCCCAGATGGGCCACGCCACCCCACAGTGAATCCCACCCCTAGGAGAGGGGAAGAGAAGGTACACACCAGTCTGACTGTGGCCCCAGCGGTGGGCTGGGGGCAGACATCAGGTCTGACTGTGGCCCCATCCACCAAGGCAAGTTATTCAAGACAGCACAGGGGAAGTGCCCTGCAGTTCCGCACCACTCCATGAAATCTTCAAAATGACAAAATGGAAGAATTCCCCCCAAAAGAATCTCCAGGAAATAATGACAGCTAACAAACTGATCAAAAAAGGATTTAAACAATATGACAGAAAGTGAATTTAGAATAATAGTCATAAAATTAATCACTGGGCTTGAAAACAGTATAGAGGACGGCAGAGAATCTATTGCTAGAGAGATCAAGGGACTAAAGAACAGTCAGGAGGAGCTAAAAATGCTATAAATGAGCTGCAAAATAAAATGGAGACAACCACAGCTCGGATTTAAGAGGCAGAGGAGAGAATAGGTGAACTAGAAGATACAATTATGGAAAAAGAGGAAGCTGAGAAAAAGAGAGATAAAAAAATCCAGGAGTAGGAGGGGAAAATTAGAGAACTAAGTGATGCACTAAAGAGAAATAATATACGCATAATTGGTATTCCAGGGGAGGAAGAGAGAGGGAAAGGTGCTGAAGGTGTACTTGAAGAAATCATAGCTGAGAACTTCCCTGATCTGGGGAAGGAAAAAGGCATTGAAATCCAAGAGGCACAGAGAACTCCCTTCAGACGGAACTTGAATCGATCTTCTGCACGACATATCATAGTGAAACTGGCAAAATACAAGGATAAAGGGAAAATTCTGAAAGCAGCTAGGGATAAACATGCTCTAACATATAAAGGGAGACTGATAAGACTTGTGACAGATCTCTCTACTGAAACTTGGCAGGCCAGAAAGGAATGGCAGGAAATCTTCAATGTGATGAACAGAAAAAATATGCAGCCGAGAATCCTCTATCCAGCAAATCTGTCATTTAGAATAGAAGGAGAGAAAAAGGTCTTCCCAAACAAACAAAAACTGAAGGAATTCGTCACCACTAAACCAACCCTACAAGAGATCCTAAGGGGGATCCTGTGAGACGAAGTATCAGAGAAATCGCTACAAGCATGAAACCTTGAGATATCACAATGACTCTAAACCCATATTTTTCTATAATAACACTGAATATAAATGGACTAAGTGTGCCAACCAAAAGAAATAGGTATCAGAATGGATAAAAAAACAAGACCCATCTATTTTCTGTCTACAAGAGACTCATTTTAGACTTGAGGACACCTTCAATTTGAGAGTGAGGGGATGGAGAACTATTTATCATGCTACTGGAGGTCAAAAGAAAGCTGGAGTAGCCATATTTATATCAGACAAACTAGACTTTAAAGGCTGTAACAAGAGACGAAGAAGGGCATTATATAATAATTACAGGGTCTATCCATCAGGAAGAGCTAACAATTATAAATGTCTATGTGCCAAATACGGGAGCCCCCAAATATATAAAACAATTGCTCACAAACATAAGCAGCCTTATTGGTAAGAATGTGGTCATTGCAGGGGACTTTACCACTCCACTAACAGAAATGCATAAATCATCTAGACACATCCTCAATAAAGAAACAAGGGCCCTGAATGATACATTGGATCAGATGGACTTGACAGATATATTTAGAACTCTGCATCCCAAAGCAACAGAATATACTTTCTTCTTGAGTGCACATGGAACATTCTCCAAGATAGATCACATACTGGGTCACAAAACAGCCCTTCATAAGTATACAAGAATTGAGATCATACCATGCATACTTTCAGACCACAATGCTATGAAGCTTGCAATCAACCACAGGAAAAAGTCTGGAAAACCTCCAAAAGCATGGAGGTTAAAGAACACCCTACTAAAGAATGAATGGGTCAACCAGGCAATTAGAGAAGATATTAAAAAACATATGGAAACACACGAAAATGAAAATACAACAATCCAAACGCTTTGGGATGCAGCGAAGGCAGTCCTGAGAGGAAAATACATTACAATCCAGGCCTATCTCAAGAAACAAGAAAAATCCCAAATACAAAATCTAACAGCACACCTAAAGGAAATAGACGCATAACAGCAAAGACACCCCAAACCCAGCAGAACAAGAGAAATAATAAAGATTAGAGCAGAAATAAACAATATAGAATCTAAAAAAAAAAAACTGTAGAGCAGATCAATGAAACCAAGAGTTGGTTTTTTGAAAAAATAAACAAAATTGATAAACCTCTAGCTAGGCTTCTCAAAAACAAAAGGAAGTGACCCAAATAGATAAAATCATGAATGAAAATGGAATTAGTACAACCAATCCCTCAGAGATACAAGCAATTATCAGGGAATACTATGAAAAATTATATGCCAACAAATTGGACAACCTGGAAGAAATGGACAAATTCCTAAATACCCACATACTTCCAAAACTCAATCAGGAGGAAAAAGAAAGTTGAACAGACCCATAACCAGCAAAGAAATTAAATCAGTTATCAAAAATCTCCCAACAAATAAGAGTCCAGGACCAGATGGCTTCACAGGGGAGTTCTACCAGACGTTTACAGCAGAGATAATACCTATCCTTCTCAAGCTATTCCAAGAAATAGAAAGGGAAGGAAAACTTCCAGACTCATTCTATGAAGCTAGTATTATTTGATTCCTAAACCAGACAGAGACCCAGTAAAAAAAGAGAACTACAGGCCCATATCCCTGATGAATATGGATGCAAAAATTCTCAATAAGATACTAGCAAATTGAATTCAACAACACATAAAAAGAATTATTCACCATGATCAAGTGGGATTCATTCCTGGACTGCAGGGCTGGTTCAACATTCGCAAATCAATCAACGTGATACATCACATTAATAAAAGGATAGAACCATATGATCCTGTCAATCGATGCAGAAAAAGCTTTTGACAAAATTCATCATCCTTTCTTAATAAAAACCCTGGAGAAAGTTGGGATAGAAGGAACATACTTAAACATCATAAAAGCCATTTATGAAAAGCTCACACCTAACATCAACCTCAATGGGGAAAAACTGAGAGCTTTTTCCCTGAGATCAGGAACACGACAGGGATGTCCACCCTCACCGCTGTTGTTCAATATAGTGTTGGAAGTTCTAGCATCAGCAATCAGACAACAAAAGGAAATCAAAGACATCAAAATTGGCAAAGATGAAGTTAAGCTTTCACTTTTTGCAGATGACATGGAAATCCAACAGACTCCACCAAAAGTCTGCTAGAACTGACACATGAATTTAGCAAAGTTGCAGGATACAAAATCAATGTACAGAAATCAGTTGCATTCTTATACACTGATAATGAAGGAACAGAAAGACAAATAAAAAAACTGATCCCATTCACAATTGCACCAAGTAGCATAAAATAACTATGGATAAATCTAACCAAAGATGTAAAAGATCTGTATGCTGAAAACTATAGAAAGCTTATGAAGGAAATTGAAGAAGATATAAAGAAATGGAAAAACATTCCGTGCTCATGGATTGGAAGAATAAATATTGTCAAAATGTCAATACTACCCAAAGCTATCTACACATTCAATGCAATCCCAATCAAAATTGCACCAGCATTCTCCTCGAAGCTAGAACGAGCAATCCTAAAATTCATATGAAACAACAAAAGGCCCCGAATAGCCAAAGGAATTTTGAAGAAGAAGACCAAAGCAGGAGGCATCACAATCCCAGACTTTAGCCTCTACTACAAAGCTGTAATCATCAAGAGAGCATGGTGTTGGCACAAAAATAGACACATAGACCAATGGAATAGAATAGAAACCCCAGAACTAGACCCACAAATGTATGGCCAACTCATCTTTGACAAAGCAGGAAAGAATATCCAATGGAAAAAAGACAGTCTCTTTAACAAATGGTGCTGGGAGAACTGAACAGCAACATGCAGAAGGTTGAAACTAGACCACTTTCTCACACCATTCACAAAAATAAACTCAAAATGGATAAAGACCTGAATGTGAGACAGGAAACCATCAAAACCTTAGAGGAGAAAGCAGGAAAAGACCTCTCTGACCTCAGCCGTAGCAATTTCTTACTTGACACATCCCCAAAGGCAAGGGAATTAAAAGCAAAAATGAACTACTGGGACCTCATGAAGATAAAAAGCTTCTGCACAGCAAAGGAAACAATCAACAAAACTGAAAGGCAACCAACAGAATGGGAAAAGATATTTGCAAATGACATATCGGACAAAGGGCTAGTATCCAAAATCTATAAAGAACTCACCAAACTCCACACCCGAAAAACAAATAACCCAGTGAAGAAATGGGAATAAAACATAAATAGACACTTCTGTAAAGAAGACATCCGGATGGCCAGCAGGCATATGGAAAGATGCTCAACGTCGCTCCTCATCAGGGAAATACAAATCAAAACCACACTCAGATATCACGTCATGCCAGTCAGAGTGGCCAAAATGAACAAATCAGGAAACTATAGATGCTGGAGAGGATGTGGAGAAACGGGAACCCTCTTGCACTGCTGGTGGGAATGCAAATTGGTGCAGCCACTCTGGAAAACAGTCTGGAGGTTCCTCAGAAAATTAAAAATAGACCTACCCTATGACCCAGCAGTAGTACTGCTAGGAATTTACCCAAGGGATACAGGAGTACTGATGCATAGGGTCACTTATACCCCAATGTTTACAGCAGCACTCTCAACAATAGCCAAATTAGGGAAAGAGCCTAAATGTCCATCAACTGATGAATGGATAAAGAAATTATGGTTTATACACACAATGGAGTAATACGTGGCAATGAGAAAGAATGAAATATGGCCCTTTGTAGCAACGTGGATAGAACTGGAGAGTGTTATCCTAAGTGAAATAAGCCATACAGAGAAAGACAGATACCATATGTTTTCACTCTTATGTGTATCCTGAGAAACTTAACAGAAACCCATGGAGGAGGGGAAGGGAAAAAAAAAGAGGTTAGAGTGGGAGAGAGCCAAAGCATAAGAGAGTCTTAAAAACTGTGAACAAACTGAGGGTTGATGGGGGGTAGGAGGGAGGGGGAGTGGGTGATGGGTATTGAGGAGGGCACCTTTTGGGATGAGCACTGGGTGTTGTATGGAAATCAATTTGACAATAAATTTCATATATTGAAAAAATAAATAAATACATACAAATACAATTTAAATATGATAATAATATAAATTAAGAATAGGGTTAATGTTGTATGGACTGTATATATCAGCAAAAAAAGTATTCAAGGAATCATTTTGTAATATCCACAGTAACCACTAAAAGAATAATAAAATAATTCATACCTAGAAAGCTAATAGAGAGGTAAAAAGTAAAAAAGAAATATTTAAAAAATTGGTAAAAAAGTTAGATAACAGATTTAAAATCATCTGGAAAAACACTTAAACATTAAAAGGAAATAAACACAATAGTCCAAGTAAAAAGCAAAAAAGATCAGTCTGCATACAAGAGCAAAATTTAAGTATATGATTCTTGTAATAGGCACACATTAAATATGACATGTAAAAATTTGAGTGTAAAAGTATGCTAAAATATATAATATGAAAATGGTAATCAAAGGAAAGCTGGTATAGTTATAATCATTCAGAAAACTAGAGTTAAAGGTAAGATTTATTTCTGTCAATGTAAATGAATATTGCATAATGATACAGAAGTTCATTCAATAGGAAATATTTATATACATAAATATATAAAGTATACACAAAATATAAAATGTGTACATTTATAAAATATATATAAAATGTAAAACATATATATATATATATCCTAAATTTGTATACACATAAAAACATAGCTTCAGAATATTTAAACGCTGACATGTCATAAAGGGTAAGTAGACAAGACTATAGTCAAATGAAAATTTAAGCAAAATTTCCTCAGTAAATAATGAAGCGAGCAGACAAAAAACATCAATAAAGAACTACATATTTGAACAGCATGATTAACAAATTTGGTTGAATTGAGATTCATAGAATACTTCACCCACATTCTTTATATGTGCACATGGAAAATTTTCCAAATTGAACATTTATTATGCCATAAAGCAAGTACCAACACATTTTAAATGACTGAAATTATTCAGCTTGTTTTCTGCCTACAGAATTAAGCTGGAAACAAATGAACAAAAATGATGGCTAAAATATCTAAGAATGCTTGAAAATAAAGCAATACACTGCTAAATAGTTGATAAATCAAAACCAAAATAACAAAGAAGAAAGGTTCTGTACTAAATGATGATGAAAATACATTCCATCAAAATGTGTGTTATGAAGTTAAAGTTGTGTTTTGAATGAAATTTATTGCCATAAACACATACATTAGAAGACTGAAAATCAAGGATTTAAGTATTCCTCTTCATGAACTAGAAAGAGGAGGGTTTGATAAGAACAAAAATCAATGACGTAGGAAACAGGAAACAATAGAAAAAAAATCAATAGAGCTAATAACTGGTTGTCAGGAAGAAATATTTAGGAAAAACCCCAACATGGCTAATAAAATTAATTACAAAGTACTCATATGAATGAAAAAAATCACTTCAGATTCTATAGGTATGACAAAGATATAAAAGGAAAAGTAATCAACATTAAAAAATTAACTTGAAGTTACAGATAAAATGGGCAAAGGTTTTTAAAAGCATAACCTCATACAACTTAAAATTCAAAAAACACAAACAACCCAGTTTTAAAGACGGGCACAGGAACTTAATAGACATTTTTCCAAAGAAGACAGCTAACTAGCCGAGAGATACATGACAAGATGCTCAACATCATCAAACATCAGGGAAATGCCAGTCAAAACCATGAGATGTTTTGTCACCTCACACCTGCTAGAATGGCGAGCAGCATGAAGAAGACAAGAGATAGTAAGTGTTGATAAGGATATGGAAAAAAGGGAGCCCTTGTGCACTGTTGATGGGAATGCAAATTGGCCCAGCCACTGTGGAAAACAGCATGGTAATTTATCAAAAAAGTATAAATAGGACTACCATATGATCCAGCAACCCTATTTCTGGATATGTATCCAAAGAGAATGAAAACAGGATATTGAAAGATATCTTCCCTTCAATGTTTGCTGAAGCTTTGTCCACAAAAGCTAGGCTATAGAAACAACCTAAGTGCCTGTGAATAGGTGAATGGATAAAGAAAGTTTTACATATACATACAACGAAAAATTATTCGGCCATGAGGAAAAAGGAGATCTTGCTATGCAAACAACAGAGATGGACGTTGGAGGCATTATGCCTTCAAATACTTCAAGATGCCATTTATACGTGGAATCTAAAAAAAAAAAAAAAAGTCACATTTACAGAAAGAGCATAAAAAAGTGATTGCCAGGAGCTAGAGAGTAGGGGAGTTTGGGAGATATTTAAGGATAGAAACTAGCAACTAGTCAATAAATAAATGCTGGAGATCTAAGGTGCAGGCATGGTGATTATAGTCAGCAATACTGTATTATAAACTTCAAGGTTCCTGAATGACTAAGTCTTCGCTGTTATCAGTGCAAAAAAAAGAAATGATCATTATGTGACTTGATAGAGGTACTAGCGAACATTACGCTGGCCACCATATTGCAATTAAATATACCAAATCATCATGTTGTACACCTTAAGGTTATACAATGTTATATGTCAATTACGTCTTAATAGAAGATAAACAGATATCCGAATTCTCCTACATCGATGAGAGAAATTAAATCTGTAACTTAAAATTTAGTCGAAAGAGAGTTCCTGGCCCAGATAACTTCTGTGAGTTACTCCAAACATGGTAGGATAATGTGCAGCAATCTTAAATATTTCCAGATTAAAAAAAAATGGGAGACATCCATAATTCATTTCAGGAAATCAGTATAAATTTAATAACAAAACATGAGAGAAATACAAGAAAGAAATGTTAAAAGACACCACTGAGAAAGCAATCCATAAATTGATGGAAGATACTGTAATACTGATTACCAAAGATAAACTCCAGTTGGAACACAGAATTCCACATAGCAATAGAAAAAGCCAATTCAAGAAAGAAAAAAAAAGAGAGAGAGAGATAAGAAACCCCTTCAACGGGTAACAGAAAATGTTCAAACAGTAAACAACCATGTGAAATGGTATATAACATTATTAGTGATAAGGGAAATACAAAATAGTACCAATGTGATCAAATATAGCTCACCAAAATGGCTACAATTAAAGTGATTTTCATCACCCACAAATGGTAAGGATGATTGTAAACAACTAGAATTCTGCAGCACGACTGTGGGAGTGTCATTTTGTCATTTGGTTTAAGATTTTGAAAAAAAAAAAGGTCAGGATCTAATAGAATGGAATGGAATGTAAACATTCTCTAGGAACCAGGAATTCTCATATTTGCATCATCGGACACATCAAGTTGTGTTTATAACACTATTATTTCTATTACTTAAAATCTAAGAGCAACGAACATGTCTAGCAAAATGGATTGATTTTAATATAGTTACAAAATAGAATGTCATACATCAAAGAAGATTCTGTTGCAACCACAAAAACATGGTTAAATTAGACTTTATGTTGGGGGCGGGGAATACACACACATAAATGCAAATAGTGTACTCCCAATGTGTGTGTGTGTGCCCGCGCGCACGCAAGTTGTAAAACAGGCTCAATCCCTGGACACAATTCAGGATAGCAATTACTTTTAGAGAAAAAAAAGTTAGAGGGGTTTCTGGAAGCTAGCATTGTTCTTATTTTTATTTTTTTATTTAAAAAACTTTTTTTTTTTCAACGTTAATTTATTTTTGGGACAGAGAGAGACAGAGCATGAACGGGGGAGGGGCAGAGAGAGAGGGAGACACAGAATCGGAAACAGGCTCCAGGTTCTGAGCCATCAGGCCAGAGCCCGACGCGGGGCTCGAACTCACAGACCGCGAGATCGTGACCTGGCTGAAGTCGGACGCTTAACCGACTGCACCACCCAGGCGCCCCTAGCATTGTTCTTATTTTTGAAGTGAGTAGTGATTGCACAATTGAAGTTACATTGACTAAAATTATAGAGCTTTAGATTTTAATTTTTAAAAAATTTTTAATGTTTATTTTTATTTTTTAAAGAAAGAGAGAGGGAGAGAACAAGTCGGGGCGGGGAGGGGTAGAGGGAGACACAGAATCAGAAGCAGGCTCCAGGCTCTGGGCTGTCAGCAGAGAGCCAGATGCGGGGCTCAAACTAATGAACCGTAAGATCATGACCTGAGCCGAATCTGGATGCTCAACTGACTGAGCCACCCAGGTGCCCCTAGAGTGTTAGATTTTATAATGTATTTCTTAAAATGTGAAATACATTTAAACAGAAAAGTATAAGGTATGCGAATACAGCTCGTATTATTCTCTTGAATGTTTCTCTTTGGATTCTTGTTTCCTAAAAAGTTTGTCATTTTCGAGTTCTTTTTGGCCTTCCGATACTCCACTGCTCATAGGTTAGTTTATAATCGTCAGTCTTTCTCTACCAACTTTTCAGTAGGCACTTAAAATATCTGTTCAAAGGCTACTGCCAAATTTTTTTTCCTGCTCCTGACATTCCACTGAAAACATGACTCTTTTCATTTGTTCTGAGGCACACATCTCCCATCTCATCTGCGCAAAAGCTTTTTAAAAACGCTTTTCCAAGAAACTCATGACTAACATCATTATTTTGATGTGAAAACAGCTAACATCTGTGGCTTAGGGAAAAATAATAAAACATGCCGCTGAAAGAACTTGTTCCATGCACCGTGCAAGTTCTGTATTACTAGTGCTTGTGCTTAGGAAAAAAAAAATCTGTTCTAATTATTTTTTTTCCAACTTAAGCCAAGAAAAGAGAAAAAAGAAAGTATTAAACCCAGCTTGTTCATAGTTCACTTTTGGCGGTGCTGACAGCTGACCTTCAAAACCAATACTGGTTTATTTTTTTAGTTACTTATTGGTTGCTATTATTTTTTTTCTTTTTACTAAAGCCAACCATATGTCACCCTCATAGTGAGCAACATCTTAAATGGGGTGCTTGCACATCCCACGTGTCTGCACGTTTAATATATTTCATTGTATTGTGTTATGGTGCTTATAGCATTTAAAAGGATTTTAATATGCAATTTATTTTAAAACATTCTTAAGAAATAATTATCTCTTCCAAAGTCCACTTGATGTCACTATTTTAATTCTGTGCTGGGATTTAGGGTCGAATTTTATAATTAAAGATAGTTTATATCAACGAACTGCTTTCATTTTGTTGTACTCTATAGGTAGTAAAAACATTGTACTTTAATTTGATCAATCAGTCCATCAAAGCATAAACTATACAAGCATTTTTCATGAACAGTTCAGAATATGCACATTTGAAATGCAAATGGCCATCCCTGTTTACCAAGAACTATATTTACTATGGTTACAAGACAATAACTTAAAGTTTACCTAAGTTATTTATAGCTATTAATAACCCATCTATTAGAGGTGTTGAAATAAATTTATTCATGGTCTTAAGTATTGTCAGGTTAACCACATTTTGCTTTCTGGGAGGTAGGTAAGAAAGAAAGCAGAATGAAGTGAGATGAACATTATTCCTCTTCAAAAAAGCTTTTTAAAGTATGAAGAGAAAATTATCAAGAAACTTTCTTCTGGCCTGTTACATAGAGATACTTTATCAAACTTATGGGCCTAGAATGTCATGTTCTTTTGACTGAACAGAGATCATTTTAATAAGCTGGAATAAGATTATAGAGAATAGTGAGAAGTCTCATTTGGGATCATGCTGGAGAAAACTAAGAAGAAATGACTTCCAGAGACTATGTTTATGAGGCTAATTTCTACAGCATGCACATTAAGGGAATAAAACTAGGCAGGAATAATATATAAATAAATCTTTATTTTTTTTCTTCAGAGCCAAATTATTCCAAAACTGAGTATTTCAGGTATTTTGTATCAAAAAATTACCCAAAAGATGGATAACTATATATTTGTTAATCAATTGAATGCATATATAGCTTTAATTCTGAGTAGGTCTGAATACAGTGAAAGCCTCCACATCAAGGAATCCTGTTCTATTTTTATAAATAAATGAATGCTGAGTACTTACTACTTGGTATCCTGGATACCAGGAATACAAACAGCAGTCTCTACAGTCAGACTTTATAGTAAGTTGGCAGAAATCAGCAAAAAATTACAGATGACAACACAGGAGGATCAATGAGGTCGTAAGGATTTGCAGATTATAATGGAGGAAAACAGAGAGGAAAAACCATTTTGTTACTTGGGTCATAAGAAGGTTACTTTCAGGTGAGGAAAAACAATGTCAACTAGCAGAAAAAGCACATTTTAAGAGTAGCAAAATAAGAAGGCATGCCTTAGAGAATTACAAACAGTTTAGTCGGAATTGAGTATATGTTACAGAGGAAAATGTGAACAGATGAAATTTGATAAGGAATTAAAACAGACATAAGAGATTTTTATAAGTACAGTAAGGAGAATGGATTTAATCTTATTTGCAAAAGAGGGAGCCTTTGAAGAAATTCAAGAAGAGTGACTTGTGCCAACTTTTACATTAGAAAGATCACTCGGGCCACAGTGCAGGAAGGACTCAAACTGCATGACAAAAAAAAAAAAATCAGTAAGGCAGCTGTTTGAAAAATCAAGGGAGAAATAATTAAAGACTAGACTAAAAGTGGCAATGGGAAAAGAGAGAAATAATGGTGATTGTTCACATCAAGAGTTAGAATAACCAGCACTTAGTAGCCATATGGCTGTGTGTGGTAGAGAGAAAAAAGTCATGGGTATTTAGAACTTTGTAAGGATGACAACTCAGTGGATATATACTGTCAGGTGGTGATGTTCACAGGACAGTGGTCATAATTTCTGGAACTCAACAAAATTGATCCGGACTAGAGATACTAATTTAGGAGTTACCCAAACATTCCCAACTGTTGGCACCGTTGAAGGTCAATGCTTCTCCCAGAGAGAGCAAGTAGAAAGGAAAAAGTTTTAGAACCTTTGTGAATGCTTACTTTTGAGGAATGTGAAATAGAGGAGAAAATTTATAAAGGACCTAAGAGAAAACCTGAAATGATAACACAATGGTGTCAGAGAGTCTAGGGAAGGAAAGAAAGAGTTTTAGGTCAAACAGTTTTGATAAAATCCTGCTACCGTTATGTTAATAGGATATGAAAAAAAATACCTCCATTAGTTTTGGGGGGACTCAATGGGCCAGTTTTACTGTTGTGGATGCAACCACTGTGGGACCAAAAAAAATGGTGAAAAATCTGGAAGTAACACACATAAATTACATTCTCAAAACATGAAAGGGAAGCAAAGACACAACATAAGGAATATAATAGAATATTTTCAATTGTACAGCTTTAACAAATAATTTTAATATTCCACTGCTTAAAACACTAGAACTTTCTATCTTGCTTAGGCTCTATGCGCAATCTCAGGCCAGAAGACGATTCTGGACCACACTGTCCTTCCTCAGAATCCAAGCAAACAGAGCCTTTAAAATTTGTGGTTATTGTGGCAGGGAGGGAAAAGAGATACGGACAATTGTGCACTGAATCTTGAAAACTTCTGCTCACATATCATAGCCAAAGAAAGCCTCATGTCCATGCCTTCATGCAAGGGGGTGGGAATCCATTTTACTCTCTTCTCAGATTGAGGAAGACTGGAATATTCATGAAAAGTATAAAAACTACTGCCATCTATTCTGGTCACCAAATATCCTCTTCACTCTTCTTCCTGAAAACAGGGTTTACTCACCTCAGCTGTAAATCCCACTCAATCATGGCATCAAACTAAAAGTGCCAGTTTCCTCGGTAAAAGGTTTTTCTTTTAGAAGGATGGATGGCAGCATTAGATAAACCATGGCTGTAGCTATTCCTGTTTTAGAGATCTACGAATTTAGAAATATGTGCTATCTGCCCCTACAAACACATCCCAATAAACATTGAGAGGACAGAGCCTGAATAATCACACTAAACATTCATTTTTAGAAAATGGAAGAACACAAGGCAAATCAGAAACCAGTTATTCTTGTCCACTATCTTCCTTTGCCACACTTGAAATGGACATCAGGGGACAGGCTGTCCTCGGATGCTGCAAACTGTTCTCTGATTACCTTCTATCCATAGATATTTGGGGCCAAGAATTGTTTCAAGTCTCAAACGACAATGGACACTGATGGTTCAAGCTGGTTGTGTTTTTGACAGTAGATTCTTTTTAAAAGCCTAGTTAATTCTCAACAATTTGATTCTACTCAGTTTCATTTGTATATGTCAACATTCACAATCACCTTTCCTTTCAAGACTTCATTTCATGTGCACCATATTTCTCCTGTGCACCCTCTCGCTCAATACCTTGACTTCCCCAAAACCTGGAGCTCAACAGGTTTGGCAGGTGCACATCCTTTGTCTCTTTCCTGACAAATTCTGTCCATTTGAAAATATTTACTGGATGTCAGTTTCTTCATTTGCATCATTTTTCTGATTCAGTTTAATCCAGGTAGTGTTAAATATGTCTGTCATGGTCATTTCCTTAATTTAGTTTTCACCGGGAGGCAATTTAATCAGTTGAAAATTATGTACCACAAGGCTCAGCTTAAATCTACTTTTTATTTGTTCCTCCAAAGTTTCTTTAATTTTTTCCTACTATTTCATGTATAAAACAGTTGTCTTTTTACTATTACAAGGCTCTGCATTTTTAGAAATGTTTATTCCCTTCTGTTTGTTCTTGAAGACTGACGGATTCATTGTGAGCTCTACTTTTCTTGTAATACCTTGCTAAATATACTAAATAGTAACAAGTACCCTGTACTTCTTTCTGTCAACCTTTTCCTCTAACAATTCACATCTACTAGATGCATGGTCTACCATCTAAATTACTACCAACAATATTTTACCAGAAATTTTTGCTACTACACAATATGTATTCCTATCCTTGCAGCCTTAAAATAACAATTTTCTCCTTGCTGACCATACGGACAGTGAGAAGTTCTCTTATATTTTAGGTTTTTATTATGCTACCACCCAAATTCTAGGAATCAACTTCTATATTAGGCAGGATAAGATAATTTATGCTTTGGTAAACACTAAACTCCAAATCTCATAGCTTTAAATTAAAGGGTTTTTATTTTTTCCTACTCACACCACATTATTTTCATTTCACATCAAGGATCATCTCAAGGATATCTACTCAACATTATCACTATTAACGAACTTAGGCTGACAAACGCCTGTCTTCTGGGTCATCACCTGTTACATGTGAGAGAAATGACTCCTACAAACTCATGCTCTAAAATAAGGTACATTATATCTCATTGGTAACCGTAGAACATTCCTGGAAGGAGAAGATCTGAAGAAAGGTAAATTGTCTCATTGGCTAACATAGACAACATCTGGGGAGGTAAATGGGATTCAAGTACCCCTTTGACTTTTATTTTTAAAGCATAAGTGATCGAATATGTTTGCTGAGGAGAAATGTCCAACACAGTGAGAAATGATAAACTCAGCAAAGAATGGTGATAATTATTGAAGTATTATTGCTGAGGAAGCTAAAAATGACGGGGTCTGTGTAGAGGTGAAGTCATCATCTTTGACAAATAAAATGGGTATTTTCCTCTCCTTTGAAAATGGGAGAAAGTCATATACATACAGATGAAGATAAATTTGAAGCTGAGAACAAGGACTTTCTCAAGGCAGCTGAAAGTCAGTGCAAAGACAGCAGAGCACATCTGGTATATTTAAAATGTCTTCTGTAGCAAATTCATTCAAAAAAATACAAGAAAAGTTTACTTGAAATAGTTCCCATCTTGTAGGACAAGCAGGCATATCATCTCAGAACTAAAACTTGGAAGACAAAAATATAATATTAGACATCTTAGCCAAAGTAGACAAAGAAGAAAATCTGTTTACAAAGTGTTTCTCACTTTCCTGCTAGGCTCTCTAACAGAGAGACAACTACACTAATTCTAATTTGTATGGTAAAGAATGAAGAAAAGAGAAGATGGCAAATAAAAGGACGAGTTTACATGTAAGCAAAGAATTATCTGAATGATTTTTTTCTACCATCATGAGGATGAGGCTTATGCAAAATTTTATACATCTGCACAGAAAACAGCCATAGTTTGTTTTATTGTTGCAGTATTGTTTTCACTTTAAATAATATACGATGTATAAATATTTTACATAAATATTTATATTATATGTGATATATATTACATATAGCATATAATACATATCATATATAATAAAATATATAAAATAATATGTAATAAATATATAAAATAATAATATATAGGATTTATATAATAGAAATATTTTTTTTTTATTTCCTAGGTACTTTCTCTTCAGTTTTCATTTTAGTGAAGAAGATGGTTAAGTAGGATCATCATATTATGGAAAATAAACTTTTTATAAGATTAGCAAGATCTAAGTGATAATGATACAAAAGTAAATTTAGAACTCACTTCCTAAAGTGTTCTCATTTAACATTTATAACTTTATTTCTTGACAAGTATTTTGAATGCCAAATATGGCATTCTGGTAAGCTACTGACCCTCTTTGTAGAATTTACACTATAGAAGGGAAGACTAGACAAACACTTATGTACTTTATCAACTAACTGTACCTCAAATTTGTACATACATTTATATAGCTTACTTGCATTTTCTTACATGTCCAGACTAGCAGAAATCCAGTATATCGCTCCCTCAATCTCGTATTCATTTTCCCACCTCCCCCAACTAAGTCATTCAAGAACACCCAAGGAAGAAAGGAAGCAAGGTTGTTCATAGAGTAACTCAACAGCCAGACACTGCGCACAGACTTCGTGGGAAAAATCGTAACCACATTTAACTTTCCTCGGGAATACAGGTGTGATATCACACTAACAATATGGGATTCACTGGACACATTCATTGAGGATATACATAACTCACAAACCATTCCCCACACATAGTTCAAGGCTGTGCCACCTCCGTATATTTCCCGAAATGATTTGGTAAACCAGGGGCCCACCCCATCCCTGGCGCTATGGAAAAACAGCTTTTGACCCTCTCAGCTCCCCCAACTTTTAGGTTTGGGTTTCTGAATGCAACGTATTCCTCATTTACAGATTTTATTCAAACCCATGTATAATGTTTCTGCAAATTGTCTCATCCTGAATGGGGCTCATTCCAACAAATTGCTCTAGACTCTGTCTAAATTAAAATGCAACAAGCATTTCTTTTGGTACCATTAAGAGACTCCCTCACTGTAGGGACTTTAGTAATCTTCTTTCATGTTCTGGAGTTTCAGGGCAACCATGATGGCCATAGGTGGTTCTTAGGTTACTGGCACATGTCACTGTGCTCCTTAGCTCCACATTATATGCCATTAGAGCAACAATTGCTTGCCACATACCAGGTTCCCCTGGAAACAGAGGTTCTCATAGGCCCTCAGCCTGTGACCCTCCATACTTGCTTGACCATCATGTCTTCCCTGCAAGCTTGGCATGGCCGCCCAAGCCTCTTTGCTACAGGATAGACCCAAACCCGGACGCTCAGGCATAGCCCACCTGCAAGAGGAGGTGGCTTCAGTCTCTTGCCAGATATCACAGTACTGGAGGAGATCATCCCTTCCTTAGACTCCTTTGCTCCTGAAGAGTCCAAGAAAGTGAACAATAGTCTGTACTTTACATAATGGCCAATATCTCATGTGTCAGTGGGATTTTCTTTTCATCCCTTATTTAGTATGCTGTGATGGAGGACAGGGCTCAAGGTCTAGAACAACTAGATGCACTTCAGGCAGGTCGCCTGGCCTACGATCGGCTCTATCTGCATATTTTTATAGACTCTTGAGCCAATGTATATGGTCTGGCTGTTTGATCAATCCCACGACAGCAATAGCCATTACTTATACAAGATTATCTTTTTGGAATAAAGAACTCTGACCTCATCAGTACCCATAAGAGGCACAATGCAAGGTCTTATCAAGACACTCCTTATCCATTTCGGAGTCCTAGAGACCAATAACAGTGACCAAGGGAACCACTTCACTTCTCATAATTAGAAACACAATGCTGGGCTCTTGCACAAGGTGATTGGCAGAACTTTCACCTCTCTTACCAGCTTCAGGCCACTGTCTTCATAAAGTATCATGGTTTACTTAAACAGCTTGAAATTTAATTAAATAAAAAAGGATAAACTGTATTCCCTGAACATCAGAAGTGAATTGCAATAAAGAGCCTGACTCCGTTTTCTGACACTTGTTTGACAGCTTTTAAGCCTCATCACTACCTTTTCCCCTTCTGTTTCACATCTGAGAACGCTGCAAAATAAAAGCACATACGCTCACTCCTTCGGCCGTCGTGTAAGTTTCCAGTCATGCAAGCCCCTTCCTTGCTTAGGAACCCACTCTGCCACCATCCCCTTACCACAATAAATGAGCAGAAAAACAAGGTAGTCTTCTTTTTCTGAAATTTCAAGCCATTTCTGGACCTAATTTGGAGCTTCCCTGCTCCCCAGAAATTTTCATTATGTGATTAATAAATCTTTTTACACCCTCTTGGTGTGTGCATGTAATGTGTGAGTGTGGCATCATCAGTCTCAAAACCTGAAACCAATTTTGAGTGGAGCTTTATCCTGCTTTTGAAAAATGGTCATAGCAGACAGATAAGCAGAGAGAGAGAGAAGTTGAAGCAAACGTACACCCCTCTAAAGATAATGAGGTTATCTCTGCCTGAACTCCATATTTGTTATAGGACGTAGGAAATAGGATACATTGGTCTACTCTAGAGCAGAGTACTCTACTCTTATTAAAATGTAGATTTTGACCCAGTAGAGGTAGAGTGGGGCCCAAGATTCTGCATGTCTAACAAGCTTACATCAGGTTCTCAGTCTTTGATTAAGGTGTATGGCAGGTATTTAATTCACAGCTTTCCAACATCACACACACTAACAGAGAAGTAATTCCCTCAATAAAATTGGGAATTGTAGCCAAGATAGATAGATAGATAGATAGATAGATAGATAGATAGATAGA
Source organism: Prionailurus bengalensis (assembly GCF_016509475.1). Classification (NCBI taxonomy): domain Eukaryota; kingdom Metazoa; phylum Chordata; class Mammalia; order Carnivora; family Felidae; genus Prionailurus; species Prionailurus bengalensis. The sequence continues at coordinate 181,471,548 of NC_057344.1, read as the reverse complement.
GATATAGACAGAGAGAGACAGAGAAAGACAGAGAGAGAGAGAGAGGATGTTAGTAACAGGCGCTGTGCATAAAATAACGAATGCTCCATCCACTTGGAGAGTGAGTTTCTTGAGCAAGTAGTGCCTTGGTGAACGGATTTATTTCTCCTTAAAATTCTATTTTCCTCACTAGCTAGCAGTTACCCTTTCACAATTCAAAGCCCATGCTTATTACTACTACCTTTGAGAAAACTAGACCATGATATCCAGACTGTCCAATGTAGCAAAGCTTGTCTCTGCTGTCATGCCACACAAACCAAGAAATAATGCTTGCAAGATGGCACAAATTTCTGGGTTACAGTTCGGTGTTTGTCAGCTTTACTCTTATCTTTCTTGGTGATCTTTCCTTAAAAACTTCAGTTCCTATTTGCCTCAGCCCGTTTCTTGTCAAACCCTTCAATATTCCAAAGTCAGTAGAATCCTCTTTGAAAATGATCACAGACATATGTACAAGAGAGCATGCATATACGAAATCTATTTTTATTTGCAACTCTTTATGCGCCATCAAGACAAACGATATGATTTTGCTGAGATTCACATAGCTTTCTCTCCTACTATTAATTTAGTAAACATGTGTGGGTTTTTATTAATGTTTATTTTTATAAGCATTATCACATTATTAAACAATCATCACATTACTTTCTCTGCCGTTGCCATTGTTGGTGTTTCATTATTGTTTGTTTAATGTCCCATTTTGATCCACAGTGGGAACCAGTTGTCTATTCCTAGGTTGAGCTTTTGCTCTCTGCTGTGTACAGATTGGGAGTACAGAATTTTTAATGAAGTTTCTTCATGTTTACTTTTACTGTATGCCAAATGATGAGGCTTTATTATAGCAATTCCCTTGCCTGCCTTAAATTCTGTCATCCTGCACAGCTCAGATGCTTGTTGGACCACAAGACTCTCACCAAATGTCACAAACTTAAAATTACATTAAAAAAAAATAAAGTCACTGGGTCATTGCTAATCATCGAGCCTGTCTCTGGCTATTTGCATTATTCATTTTGTTGGAGCTCTTCATATATACATACTTTTAAGTGTAACATTTTGGTATTGTCCTAAACACATTGATAATATCAAGAACACATTGCTTTGATTTACTTCACTGGCCTTCCCTGTATGATTTAAGCATTTTCTTTCCTCTGCTGCATGAAGTTCATGACTAATAAGTCAGCCTACCTTGATAACATATGTGGAAATACTGAGCTTCTTATTGTCATTCAGACTTGGCCAAGTGCCTGTACACTTTGTCACGTCAAAGTTACATACATACTCAAGGGTATTAGTTTTCCTTATGTACCCATTACAAAGGATACAGGCATTTTTTTTTCTTAAAGAGGGATTTCTCTGTTGTAATAAAAGCATAAGAGGAATGGTGCCCCTTTCTTTTTTTAAATGTCTATGTATTTTGAGAGAGAAAGAGTGAGACCAGGTGAACACGTGCCCATGAACAGGTGAGGGACAGGGAGAGAGGGAGAGAAAGAATCCCAAACAGGTGCCACACTGTCAGCACAGAGCCCACGGTGGGGCTTGATCTCATGAACCTCAAGATCATGACCTGAACTGGAATCAAGAATCAGATGCTTAACCCACTGAGCCACTCAGGTGTCCTTGGTGTCCCTTCATTCATTGCATTCACAACTAACTGAAGTCAAAACTAATCTGTCTATAGATGTTTCCTTGATATTATTTTTCATTTTAAATATTATTCCCAGGTCATTGGAACTCATGCTGTAGAATCCAAAGACTCTATTCTTGCATTTTATTTTTTTCCCCACACATTTTCATTCCTAGCCCTTAAGTTCTTTCTGCTCCATTTTAGAAGCCTACCTAATATTAAACCCAACACTGGTCACTATCAGTGAAGTCAGTAAAATGACAGTACAGAGAAGTAGCTTGAGAATAGAAGTTGGTTCCATACTCTCCTCTCTCAATGCCGATGCCCTAAATGATCATTAAGCTGTGTTTTCTATATAGAGAAGGGGATAATAAAATGGAGGAATATTTTTGAGAGAAAAACATCCTTTAAAGCAATGCCCTTGTGATAATCTTCTTCTCGAATCAAAAGAGAATAAACCTATACATATCTAAGTTAGAAAGAGAATTCATAGAGCAACTTGAATTCTTCCAGTGTACTCATATGTAGAAATAGAGTGAGTATGTTTCATGGCTATGTCTCCCAAATGAGTACAGACATAAAAAAAAACAAAAGCAAAAAAAAAAAAAACAAAAAAAAACTTGTTGCAAGTTCTGGGAACCCATCACTCACTCTTCCTCTCTGGATTCTTACCTGTTAGAAAATTCAAACAGGGAACAAAATGATAATAAAAATATTTGTGTAATTAGCATCACCAGGTAAATAGTCAATGTGCAGAGTTCCCTGCAAACTTCTGGATGGCAGAACACTCCTTGTATTCCTACCTCTATCTCTCATTCTACACTGCATACATCCAGGAATTCAAAAACCAATCTCACTGTATGTACCCATGTGAGGTAGAAAGAGGTTATCATGCTGAAATAAATCCTACCTAGTGTTCCACTCACAGGAAAACTCAAATTGCAAGAATTTACAATGCGTGGGCTCAGGCAGGTCCAGAGAAAAAACAAAACTAAGGTAATGGAGAGTTCAAGTCATTACATCTTGTCAATGCATGAATATTGACCTATCACTCGTAAGCCCAACTGATTAGAGGAACATGGCCAAGAACGTCACTGTTTAAATAATTAGGAAAAGTTATTACTCCTCCCTTGGTGTTTTAGGAAAATATAGATGGGTAAAAATGTTGAAAAAATTTGTCATACTTAACTAAGGGAGAGACATCCGTAGAGAAATAGAAAGGATTATCCTCACCAACACTCTTTTTTTAAAAATCTAAAGGTACACCTCAAAGCTTGTTTTGGGGGGCTTTTGTTTGTTTTTTTATTAAACTATCTCTTGCAGGGTTTCATTTGTAACTACATAATGATCACTATCCATAAGGCACTGCTTTAGGTGGTGCGGATACACCAGCAAATCAAACAGAAAAGTACCCAGCTTCCTGGAGCTTACACCTTAGATCAATAATTTGCATGCTGCTTTTTAGTCATTCAGAATTCCAGGGCTTCAGATCAGAAAAAAACCTAAATGCTGGGGAATTAGAAAATGATCTAATACAATCCTCTGATTTAAAATACAAAGAAACAAGGTCATAAACCACTAGTTGAGTGTTTTCTTTACCTTTTTTTTTCATTGTTATTTATTTTGAAGTCTGACAACCTCAAGGGCAGTGGTCTTATATTTTTATTCCCACAACAGACCATGTCACTTTAAAATCTACTAAATATGTTGATGTAAGGCATGATATAAACCATTGTACCAATCCAAATCAAGTTGTCGCTCAGGTGATGTTATTGCTGTTAGTTACTGGACCACACTTTAAGATCTAGGAATACTTTTTTTTTTAACGCTAATTTATTTGAGAGAGACAGAGTGAGTGGGGTTACCAGTGCAGAGAGAGAGGAAGAATCTCAAACAGGCTCCGCACAGTCAGCGCAGAGCCCAAGGCAGGGCTCAAACTCACGAAACCATGAGATCATGACCTTAGCAGAAATCAAGAGTTGGACACTTACACAACTGAGCCACCCAGGCACCCCAAGAGCTAGGATGACTTTAAAGCTTAACTGAAGGCTTTGATATTTTGCAAGATAGGGGCTATTGTGAGATGAGGGAAGAAGGGAAAGGTGGGTACAGATGAAATTTGGACCCTAGATTGGTGATGGGAAGCCAGAGAAACTCTAATCTGTATCTTCTGACTTGTCAATACATGTTCAGCAAAACCATGTGTGAGGAGAGGGGAATAAGGAAGACAAATACAAGACTGAGGTGAGTGGGAATAAGATTCCATTTGGAGTTGATATTCACTAACTTTCAGTAGAGCCTGTCAGCTTCATGCATTTAATTTATTGCAAGAGCTTCCTGCTGCTTCCCTTTAGAAGCGGAGAAACAAGTTCTTAAACTAGGGGTGAGTTTTGCCAAGGGTGGATAATACAACATGAAAGAAAATACTGAACGGATGATGTTGGAAAGGAAGGAATAATCATAATGAGCCATGGAATTCAGGCTGCATAAGGAAGCAAATGAAGACACGTGTTGGGAAAGGCCAAAAAAAAAAGTGAGCTACAAGGTTTTCATGAAGTCAGAGAATTGTAGGCGTGGATGTACTATCGTAAGAGAGAAGTACAAATAAAATTTTGAGGCCAAGACCATCTGTTTTACTTTATATGTCTATTGTTTGAGGCACAGTGCCAAGAGTTTATAAGATTCTTTCTTTAAAACGTTGCATTTCAATTAGTAAGAACACACATTGAGATCAGAAGCTTGATTACTGTGCATTTTGAATCATGTCTATATTGTTATTATAGAGAAATAGCGGATGGACAATAATTATCACTACTACTACAAATAGCTAACTCATGATAATATGCTATTATAGTAAGAGCTAGTAGTTTGTAAGTATCTGGTTTTGGGGTTTCTCACTCTTTCAACACTGCATCTTATAGTACTCTAGACATTCACTAATAAATATTTACCAAGTGCCTAATCTATCCCTGATACTATTCTTGGGACTAATGTGATCACCTCATTTTATTTTCACATGAAAACAGAAACCCAGAGAATTTAACGTTTTGATTCAGACTGCCTATTTTATGTGGTTTTTATCACACCTCGCCGTTGCAACTTGAAAGCACGATTGTTTCTCAGAATATTAATGGGATTTTTGTAGCTTGTGTAGTTCGCACATTCATGCATTTTATGTCTATATTCTTAAAAAATATATTATTTGAGTATTCCCCTATGCACCTTATTTTGCTACCAAAGGGAAAAGTGTTAACATTGAAGAGCTTTAAGTAAAATAATAGTCTGCTTCAATATTCATAACCCTTTATCAACACGCAACTTTCTTCAAAGTATTTCCCTGTATTCCGACTTGTCCTGTGCGTGTGGCTACTGCAGAGTTCTCCTCCATGGACCCTGTGCTAAAGAGAAGGGAGTGAGACTGACATTAATTCATTTGTTTTGCAGGATTGCTAAGGGATTAAAAGTCTGGTCCCAACATGGTCCAAATGGGTCTGAGCAAAAATGTTACTATTTCTCGATAACGTGACATGTACCAGGACTTTATTGCCACATTGTCTACCATGACCAAAAAAAAAAGCCACTGGAGTGTTCTTTAATAAAGGACAACTGCATTTGAATAAATTGTTAGGTTAGAATAAGGAATATTGTTTGAATTTAAACATAATTAGGTAGAACTCTATATATTGGTATAGAATAATCCCTATGATAGTCCATTAATTGAAAAAAGGACATAAAATAATACGTATGGCATAATCAAATGTATGTGTGGGCACAAATGTTAGCAATTGTAGGCAAAGAATGGAGGAGAAATCATTCTGTCAGTTACTGAGTCATTTGTCAATCAATCAATGTTACCTTCCAAGTGGCTGGCCCTATTGCTTAAAATGTGTACATTGTTATCAGTGAACAGTTTAGACTAAAAAACAAAGAAATGTATAAAAACATCTTCCCAGCCCACTCCTGTGGAACCTACTGTGAATTTTATTTTATACACACACACTCACACACGCGCGCACACACACACTACTTATATAAGTCACATGACTAAACTAGTCCATAGGACCAAAATGTGTACTTCAATCACATTGACCAACCCTACTGACCACCTAACTATGTGCCTTACTTAAACCAACTTTTGATAAAGGAGGTAACTCATGATAAAGAGTAAAGTTGTGGAACTTACTTTCTTCCTTTAATTTGCCTGGATTGGAACCTTAATTTACTCCAAGAAAAATTCCAGTATCATTTCAGACAATAATGTATCTTTACTTAAATCACATTTGGCTGATCTCAGAGAAATTTTGGTTTGCAGATTTTATTTTCTTAATTTGAACAGAAATGATGTATACTTTGCAGTGAAAGAAAGAAAGAAAGAAAGAAAGAAAGAAAGAAAGAAAGAAAGAAAGAAAGAAAGAAAAGAAAAGATTTAAATGGAAAGGTCTACCCAAATATCTGCTCTTTATCTCTTTTCCTCTTCAAAATATCAGCAGATAAGGAAATACTTTCCTCACTCATCAAGTCATAACTGTTTACTAAAAATTTAATTAATATTCCAAGCTTGGTGATGTAACTTTGATCTGCTCTACTCCACTGGTAACACGGCAGTCATGACCATATTAAAAGTTTCACTTGGTCAGTTATTTGACAGCTTAGAGCAGAGATTATTGTGATCAATTGGCAAACTGATTTTCTAGGACATATGTAGGAGTGGGTTAGTATGTTTCATAGGAAAACAGATGTAATCATTTCAAAAAGTAGCATTCCTTTTAAACTTTGTTTTCTAGAACCTCTAAAAGAAATGAATGCTTACCAAGGAAAGACTTAAAATGTAGATGCGAAGGAATTGGAGATATAAGAAGTTCTACCTGGTAATAATTCCATACTCCTCTGAGTGATTCAGAGCACTGTATAGAAGGCACATTGTTTAATCTTTATACATCATAAAAATCTTTTATTCTAATATCAGATAAATGATTATTATAAAATTAAAGAGTGAAGTTTTAAGACTTGAATTCAGATTCTACTGTTACCCTAATGGTCCTGTGACTACCCGTGTCATTTAACCAGCCGTAGCTTTGATTCCCTCATTTGTAATATAAGAATAAGGTACAGGAAATTAGATATACAATGTATTTAGAGGGAAGCCTGAAATACAGTCGTACAAATCACTACCAAGTGTAGACAGTGGACTTGACCTGTCCCAAACAACATTCTAAGATATTTATATGTATTACTCTGGAGTAGGTATGACAATGTTTCTCATTTCACAGATGAGGAAACTCAGGAACAGAGGAGTTAAATCATTTTACCAAGGTTACACAGCTAAGAAATAGGACAACCAGATCTAACTTTTTGCTAAATTGCGTCTCACCTTACGAATTCAATTGACCAGGAACCATTAACATTTTCCTTGTCAAACTAAAAGAACACATTCTTATAAATTAATCCCAAAGCTATATTATTAAGAAGATATTTTAATTTAATTTAATTTCTTTCATCAGATGGCACAATTCTGGGTATATATAGTTGCCAAATAAAGACTGATTTAAAATGTTTTTTTTTTTCCTAACATAGAAACCAAGACTTGGCAGTTATTTGTGAAATCTGTGCAACAAGATGGGAGGAGGGGGAAAAAAGCAGATATTAATAACATCTTTGAATACCTTTGTTTTATAAATCCTTCAAGTTCACCACCATCTTTTATTTATGGAATGCTAACATTTTCATATCTTTCAAAATGCCATTTTAATTAACATTACTCACACTCTTTTCTACTAAGGACAAAGAACTATTTTCCTAATTCCAGTGTTTAAACACATAAAGACCATTAATTAGCTAACGTCCAGCCTTCTCTCTTTCAAGGTCTATAATTCCTCTTCCCTCCTTTTCTCCAATTCTCATCATAAGTGAATTTAATTAATTTCATGCCAATTCTTTGATTCCTTTCCAAGTCTTTTTCCAACTGTTATTACTGGTGGCGTCCCAGACTGGACACAGAACAATGAAAAAGAATACCCTTGATGCAGAATCAGGGGATGATTTTAAGAAGCAAATGTGATTGACTTATTAAAAGATAAAGCCTTCTCTAAACTACATACATTCTCATCTCCATATGCTGTGTCCTTCATAGTGTTTCTCACTCCACAGTTGTGATATTCAAAAAAATCTTTGCTTATATATCTATTTCTTCACCTACACATTACTCAGAGCAGATAGAGAAAACTTACTGTGTATCTAGCAGTGCCTTAGATCTGGAGTCACAAAGAAGTATGTGAAGCACTTCTTGACCTAGAACAACTTAGAATTCGCTGGAAGAGAGACATGGGTGAGAGACTGTGTTTTGCTTGATAACTTACATGCTCCGTTACATAAACTTACATGCTCCCTTTCTGGAATCCCCCTATGGAATAGATATCATTTATGTTCTAATTGCAAATGCTCAATGCTAAATAAAGTAGGGCATGAACAAACATTATCAAGAAAAAAAAAAGGAAAGAATACTTTCAAAGGGGTTTAGGTTGAACGCATAAATGTTTTATATGATCTTCTCTTCTTGTGTAGTTTGTAGTGGTATTAGTAGCCTATTGATAGCATGGCTGTTATTAAATTTTATGGCTTTTGAAAAACATTTTACCCCTTTGCTAAATTCTAGTGAACTAAATTATATATTCACTTTCCATTTATTTGCCCTAATATTTATAATAAATGGATTCAGGACATAAACTTTGATAGCCTGCCAATACAAGAAATGTATATTGTTTTGCTTTTTTAAAAAATTATTTCCTTGGTAAAAAAAAAGAACATTTGGCCTTAGGTATGTTTTCCAACCAAATATTTTGAAACTTAAAATACCTGGTTATGTTGTCAAATTTAAATAATTTTACTTTTAAGTCTGATTATAAGATTTATTCATTAATATAGAACATAACTACAATATAAATTTAAACTCACCATCATAAAAACTAAAATATTGACCTGTTTGTATTTTCTAATTCAACAAATGTTCATAAATATACCTATACAGTCCCTTTTTAACATATGTGTGGACATATGCTAAACATTTGTATTAACCTAGCTTTTTCATTAAATAACATGGAACAAATATATTTTCATTAATAATGAAATGTCAGTAATGATGTCAATAAAAGATTTGTTATATAATATTCCACTGTATAGAGGTATGCAATGTATTTAACCAATCCTCAATTGACAGGCAATTATTTTATTTTCAGAGTTTTCTATTGCATACATGATACTGTGAGGAACACTTTCCTAAGAGGAAAATCCTAGCATTAGAATTGCTTTGAAATCATTATCCTGCATATTGCAAACTGTAATCGTAAACAGTTGTATCTATTTAGAGTTCCAACTGCAGGCTTTTCAATGTTCTTGCATGTAACTGATTAATAAATATATGTATACATACACCAATATATTCAGTGAAGACATGAAGTACATTGAGCTGCTAAATCCCCAAGTATAATAGTTAATGGGGAAGATTGTTTTGTTTCTTGACTAGTAGTATAAAGTCTACTTGAGACAATAGAATTAAATGCATCCAGTACTTGAAGTTGTAAAAACAAAATGTATGTCAATTTTCAAAGCTGCTGCTATAAAGTTGATCTTAAGTTTTAAAAACAAATGCATGAAAGTATATGAAATACAACCCAAGAATTACTTCTTAATCAAATAATATTCCATGGCTTTTTAAGTATCTTTCAGCAGTTTCAAGTTTTTAAAAACTCCATTCAGTTTCCTCCTAGGAAAAGGAGATTATGGCATCTATCATATGTTTGCCGCTGTTTATTCTAAAATATAGTCTATTTCAAATCTTTTTTAATGCCTGTACTTCATGTCAGTTTATTCATGGCTGGAAGAATATGTAGAATATAGGAGAGAGAAGCTTCCTTGTAAACAAAAACAAATTCATTAAACTTGCTGCTTAAGTGAGTACTGTTGTTAGGGCAACTAAACTAAAAAAAATTCATGAAAGAAAAGGACGTCACCTTAAGAGAGAATTTAAGTAGTCATAGCAACTACTATTTTAAACCAAGTGCTGTTGCCAGTATTTCCTTTCTTCCTCCTGGTTTAAGGCTTATAAAATATTGTTGCCCTCTCTCCACAAGTTTTATTTTTATATCATAAAAATATAAATTTGAATGTGCCAAGTTGTTTCCAGTAGTTTTCCTGTCAGTAGATAGATATCAGCAAACATGAGGCTAGTGTTGATTGTATTATTTCCTCATAGACTTTGCAACCATTATGTTTAAATATCTTTTTGAAACTGAGAAGGTGCTTTGGAAATATCTGCAACAGCAATAAAAATAGTGAAATATGTTTGAGAAGCTCAAGACTCTTAGTGCTGTTGACCCTTGAACAACATGGGTTTGAACTGCGTTACTCCTCGTATAGCACTATGAATGTATTTTCTCTAAGGATTTTCTTAACATTTTCTCTAGCACATTTTACAAGAAGAATAGAGTATATGATACACATAATAAACAAAATATGTGTTAATCGACTATTTGCCTTATCGCAATTAGTAATTAAGATATTCTGTCACTTCTTGTCTATTAAATATGCATTTTATTTTTCACAATGTTGTGTTTAATTCATTTGAGATTCCACCATTGTGTGAGATATAATTATTAAAATGTAATATTTGAATTTAATTGGCACGGAGATTTAAAAACAAATTTAATGTTTATTTATTTTTGAGAGAGAGAGTCAGAGGGTGAGTGAGACAAGGGCAGAGAGAGAGGGAGACACAGGATCCGAAGAAGTCTCCAGGCTCTGAGCTGTCCAGGTTCCAGCACAGAGCCTGATGTGGGCTAGAACCCATGAACCATGAGATCATGACCTGGGCTGAAGTTGGACACTCAACCAATTGAGGCACCCAGAAGCCCTGATCCTGAATTTCTTTTTTTGAAAGTGGTATTTTCTTTTTTTTTTTTTTTTTTAATTTTTTTTTTCAACGTTTATTTATTTTTGGGACAGAGAGAGACAGAGCATGAACGGGCGAGGGGCAGAGAGAGAGGGAGACACAGAATCGGAAACAGGCTCCAGGCTCTGAGCCATCAGCCCAGAGCCCGACGCGGGGCTCGAACCCGCGGACCGCGAGATCGTGACCTGGCTGAAGTCGGACGCTTAACCGACTGCGCCACCCAGGCGCCCCGAAAGTGGTATTTTCTAAGTAACATTTTCAATTAATTTCCAGTCTTGAGACCATGTACATAGAGTCCTTGACATTTAGAGAAGATCATTTTTGAAAGTCCATTTACCATATGAAAAAAATATTTTTATTAAGATACTAATCAATGACAATTATTTTCTTGATTCATTAATTGAACAATTAATTTAAAAAGATAAATCTCATTTTGAAAGATATTTTCAAATTTAATGAAATATTTCATGCATGAACTACAATTTGACTTATCAAACAAAATTACTACACCTTATGTAGTCACTGTGGAAAACAGCATAAATGTTCCTGAAAACATTAAAACTAGAAATACCCTGTGATCCAGTATTTATGCAAAGAAAACAAAAGCACTAGTTTGATAAGATATATACACCCTATGCTTACTTGGAAGCATTGTTTGTAATAGTCAAGATATGGAAGCAACCCAATGTCCATCAATAGATGAATGCATAACATACACACACACACACACACACACACACACACACACACACACACACAAAATAGTACTCAGCCATAAAAAAGGATTTGACCTTACCATTTTTGACAACATGGATGGACCTAGAGGATATTATGTGAAATGAAATAACTCAGACAAAGACAAATACCATATGATTCCACTTATATATGAAATCTAAAAATCAAAACAAATGAACAAACAAACACAAAGCAGAAACAGACCCATAAATACAGAGAAAAAACTGATGTTTGCCAGAGGCTAGGGGTTTGGGGGATGGGAAAAAGAGGGAAGGAGAGTGGGAAATCGAGGCTTCAGTTATAAAATGAATGACACAGGGATAAAAGACACAGCATAGGTAATATAGGCAATGGTACTATAGTAGTGTTGTATGGTGACAGATGGCTCTACACTTGTGGTGAGGATAACATATAATATACACACTTGTACAACCACTAGATTGTACACCTGAAACTAATGTTGTATCTCAACTGTACTTCAATAAAAACACACAAAAACACTGTATCCTATGTTCTGTACTGTTTCTCTGAGTTAAAATTTAAACACAGATAAAATCTTCAAGGGGTCACCTGGAATGAGAGAACTGAATAAACAAAGTCCTATTTCTTTATAACTATATTCACTGTGATATCATAATTTATTCTGTTGCTGCTATTAAAACACAGGGATGTGGAGTAGCTAGCACAGGGGCTGGAAACAAGAATGGTACTCAAGGTAACCATGAATGATCCACAGCTAGGATCAGACTAGTTCCTGAGTCTTTAAATAAATGTGTGTACTCAGTCCAAATGGGTCATGAGCCAATTGAATAACTGGAGGTTCTCTGAATTAACTCACAGGGATCATGGAATATTAAGTAAGAGAAGGCTACTTTTATGCTTGTGTATATATTATTAAAATTCACAATAACCACAACAATTACTTAAAACTGAGCCCTAGAAAAATATTTTTAGGAGATGTATTTTATCACTAATATTTATATTCACTGGTGCATGGTCATAGAATAATGAAGGGTACTGTTTAGAGTTTGACTATAGTTCTTGAATTCTTTATAGACAAGGCACCTATGTGTTGCCACCACTATGGACCGTACCCTCTCCCTGCCACGCATTTGGCATGTGGCTTGAGATGAGAACGTGAGGCTTTAGTTCCATGCCAAAGCATCCTATATATGTTTACATGGTCCCTAAGTTTAATTGCATATCTATTGTGGGTGTTTTTGATCAGCCAGGATTTCTGTGCCTGCAGTAGGAATCTCGCTGCTTCAGGGAGCCATGAAACCAGACGATCTGTGTAGTTGGAAAGAGGCAGAGGAAGCTCCTTCTGGAAAGTTGCAATATGTACCTCAAAAATAGGAGCGTCCTTTTTTATTTGTGATAATGCTATAGTCTATCATTGTTACTAAATAAATTGGAGTGCCACCCGGCGCTTTGGTTTGATTTCACAAGTTAAAAAGCCACAATACATCTTGAGCATAAACAAGAAAAAAAAACCCTGTCTAATGGAATGATTAAAAGTTTAAAATGCTGTTTTAATTCAATCAATTAAAAGCACAAACAGCATGGGTTTGATTGAATCAATTTAAAGAATTACACAGCAGTCAATGTGCTCATCAGCAGGAGTGAAAATTTCATGTATCACCTACACACAGCTTGAAATCTGTATCCTTCAATTAGGTATAACAAACAACCTTTTACCACATCACACAAAGATGACTTCTTTTTGCAAAAGGAATGAATGGTGCTATACCAGAGATACACTATTAATTATAACTAATGCATCTTGCATCCAGTTTGAAATGTTTAACAAATACTATATCTTGGTTATAAGTAATTTTCTGTCTTCTATATTCCTCAAAGTTGGATTCTCAACATGAAAATATACCTCAATTCCTTTTTATTAAAAAGAATGTTTGGGAGAAGAGTCAACATGGTGGAGAAGTGGGGGGAGGGGCAAAGTTCCCTTGTCCCTCAAACACAGCAGTATTGAGCACAAAAGACTTGGAATTTCATGAATCTGGGCTACAGAGTGACAGAAACATCTCCAGGGGCCCACAGGACAGCTTGGAGGGACAGAGGTGTGTGCTTGCAAATTGGGAGAGATAAAATGGGCAGCATATGCACAGACTGAAGGGGAACCCCTTAGGTGGAGAGACAAAAAGAAAGAAAGAGAGGTTGTGGAAGTGTGGGATTGTATTTGGATAAGAGAAAAACCTCTCTGGATCACAGACTGGGGAGCAGAAAAAGGCGGACTCAGTCTCTAAATTGCAAACAGCCTTAGCAGTGATGATCCAGGGTTGGTGCGACTTTCTCTGGACTGCAGAGGTCTGGGGTTGGGGAAGCTCAGTGGCGCATTGGGAGAGCCTCTCTTGATTGCTGTGGGAAAAAGGTATATTGCTGCTCCAAGGACAAAAGACACTGCAGGCACCAGCAGAGGTCCCTTATTGGCTAGGCCAAGTAGTGCTATCCTGGAACTGGGTGTGTGGAGCACGATCCTTTAAGACATCAGGGTTTGATCACAGCCAAGTGCCCAGGTGGCACATGAGACTGTGGAGCTAGACAAATCATCCAACTCTTGTCTCTGCAGCACTGCAAGGACTAATGGAACATTGTTTTGGGCCACTTGGTCCAGGGAGGAGAGATTGGGGTGTCACGTTCTTTCTCCCCATCAGCAACATGGTGGGACTTCAGGGAACAGGACAGTGGGCCCCCAGGAGTGGTGGGACCTGCTTACACCAAACTCTGTCCCTCCCTGCCTGGCAACTGTGTATCTGCTGGAGCAGGATTGACACTGACAGAACCAGAGCACCCCTCCTCAAGACCAGCACAGTCACCAATTTCAAGGCATCATCTGACAACAGGTTACTTCAATGAACAAATCAATACACACCTGGTGAAAGGTCCTAACCCCCCCCCACTATGAGTAGGAAGATAAAACAACCAAGTCACAATAACAGAGAGCATGCAACACACCCCCAAAACACAGGGGCCTGCAGGTCCAGGCCCTGGAGAGTGCCTGACCCCTTTTTAATATAGTAGTACTTGCAGGTGCAGGACACAAAACAAGCTATTAAAGCAAGAAAAGACAGAAAACTAGCCAAAATGATGAAATGGAAGAATTCTCCTCAAAACAAATTCCAGGAAGAAATGACAGCCAGAGAACTGTTCAAAACAGATATAAACAATATATCTGATCAAAAATTTAGAATAATAGTCATAAGACTAATAGCCGGCCTGAAAAAGCATAGAAGACAGTAGAGTATCTATTGCTGCGGAGATTAAGAACCTAAGAAATAGTCACAATAAATTAAGAAATGTTGTAAATGAGATGCAAAATAAACTGGATGCAATGACAGCAAGGCTAGAGGAAGCAGAGAGGAGGATAAGTGAAATAGAAGATAAAATTATGGAAAAGGATGAAACTGAAAAAAAAGAGAAATATGAAAATACAAGACCATGAGGGGAGAATTAGAGACCTAAGTGATTCAATGAAACATAATAATATCCATATCATAGGAATTCCAGAAGAAGAAAAGAGAAAGAAAGGGGAAGAAGGTTTATTTGAACAAATTATAGTTGAGAACTTCTCTAATATAGTAAAGGAAGCAAATGTCGAAGTCCAGGAGGCACAGGAAACTCCCTTCAGAATCAACAAGAGAAGGTCATCACCACAGCATATCAAAGTGAAACTGGAAAAATACAAAGATAAAGGGGGAATTCTGAAAGCAGCTAGAGACAAATGGACCTTAACCTACAATGGTGGACACATAAGGGTATTAGAAGACCTGACCACTGAAATGTGTTAGGCCAGAAGGGACTGGCAGGAAATAATCAATGTGTTGAATAGGAAAAATATACAGCCAAGAATCCTTTATCCAGCAAGGCTGTCATTCTGAATAGAAGGAGAGATAAAGACTTCCCCAGAAAAACAAAAACTGAAGTAGTTCATTACCACTAAACCAGCCCTGCATGAAATCTTAAGGGGGAATCTGTGAGTGGAATCCTGCAAAGACTACAAAGGACCAGAGACATCACCACAAGCATGAAACCTACAGATAAAGCAATGACACTAAATCATATCTTTCAATATTACTCTGAATGTAAATGGGCTAAATGCCCCAATCAAAAGACATAGGGTATCATAATGGGTAAAAAGCCAAGATCCATATATATGCTCATTTTACACCTGAGGACATCTGCAGATTGAAACTGATGGGATGGAGAGCTATCTATCATGCTACTGGAAGTCAAAAGGATGATGGAGTAGCCACAGTTATATCAGACAAACTAGTTTTTAAACCAGACCGTAACAAAAGATGAAGAAGGGCATTAAATCATAACTAAGGGTCTATGTATCAAGAAGAGCTACAATTGTAAATGTTTATGCCCCCACCTTGAACAATGCAAATATATAAATCAATTAATCACAAACGTAAGCAATCTTATTGATAACAATAAGGTATTCATAGGTGACTTTAATACTCCACTTACAACAATGGACAGATCATCTAGGCAGAAAATCAAAGAAACAAGGGCCTTGAATGAAACACTGGACCACATGGACTTGACGGATATATTCAGAACTTTTCATCCAAAAGCAGCAGAATACACATTCTTCTTGAGGGCCCATGGGACATTCTCCAAAACAGATCACATGCTGGGTCACAAAACAGCCCTCAAAAAAATGTAAAATGATTGAGATCATACCATATATATTTTCAGACCTCACTGCTATGAAACTTGAAATCAACCACAAGAAAAATATTTGGAAAGCCTCCAAATGCATGGAGGTTAAAAAACATCCTACTAAAGAATGAATTGGTCAAGCAGGCCATTAAGGAAGAAATTTAAAAGCATACGGAAGCAACTGACAAATAGAAACATGACAGTCCAAACCCTTTGGGATGCATGCAGCAAAGGCAGTCCTAAGAGGAAAATACATTGCAATCCAGGCCTATCTCAAGAAACAAGAAATATCCCAAACACAGAAACTAACATCCCACCTAAAGGAACTAGAAGCAGAACAGCAAAGAAACTCCAAAGCCAGAAGAATAAAAGTAATAAAGATTAGAGCAGAAATACACAATACAGAATCCTAAAAAAAAAAAAAAAAGGTATAACAGATCAATGAAGATTCATTGAAGAGCTGGTTTTTTGAAAGAACAAACAAAATTGATACCCCCAACCAGACTTCTCAAAAAGAAAGAGAACCCAAATAGATAAAATGAGAAAGAGGAGAGATCACAACTAACACCACTGAAAATCAACAATTATTAGAGAATACTAGGAAAAATTATAAGGCAAACACCTGCACAATCTGGAAGAAATGGACAAATTCCTAGACACCCACACACTACTGAAACTCCAATGGGAAGATAATAGGAAATTTGAACAGACCCATAACCAGTGAAGAAATTGAATCAGTCATCAAAAATCTCCCAAAAAATAAGAGTCCTGGGCCAGATGGCTTCTCAGGGGAATTCTACCAGGCATTTAAAGCCGAGTTAATACCTATTCTTCTCAAGCTGTTCCAAAAATTAGAAATGGAAGGAAAGCTTCTGGACCCATTTTATGAAGCCAGCATTACCTTGACTTCCAAACCAGGCAGAGACCCCACTAAAAAGGAGAATTAGAGGCCAATATACTTGGTG
This sequence comes from Prionailurus bengalensis, assembly GCF_016509475.1. NCBI lineage: Eukaryota > Metazoa > Chordata > Mammalia > Carnivora > Felidae > Prionailurus > Prionailurus bengalensis. The sequence goes on along the minus strand of NC_057344.1, from coordinate 181,454,561 downwards.
AACATGGACGCAAAAATTTTCAACAAGATACTAGCAAATCTAATTCAACAGTATATTAAAAGAATTATTCACCATGATCAAGTGGGATTCATTCCTGGGCTGCAGTGTTGGCTCAATATTCTCAAATCAATCAATGTGATACATCACATTAATAATAGAAGAAAGGATAAGAACCATATGACCCTGTCAATAGATGCAGAAAAAGCACCTGACAAAAATACATTATCTTTCCTTTTTTAAATGTTTATTTATTTTATTTTTGAAGGAGAGAAAGACAGAGCATGAGCGGGGGAGGGGCAGAGAGAGAGAGTGAGACACAGAATCTGAAGTGTGCCCCAAGGCTCTGAGCTATCAGCACACTGACCAACACGGGGATTGAACCCATGAACTGAAAGATCATGACCTGAGTCAAAGTGGGATGCTTAGCTGACTGAGCCACCCAGGCACTCCACACAGCTTCCTTTTTCATAAAATTCATCAAGAAAGTTGGGATAGATGAAATATACCATAACATCATAAGAGCCATATATGAAAGGCCCACAGCTAATATCATCCTCAATGGAAAAAAACTGAGAGCTTTCCCGCTGAGCTCAGGAATATGACAGGGATGTCCACTCTCACCACCGTTGTTTAATAGTGTTGGAAGTATTAGTGCTTAGCAATCAGACAACAAAATGAAATAAAAGGCATCCAACTTGGCAAAGGAGTCAAACTTTCACCTTTTGCAGATGACATGATACTCTTCATGGATAACCGGAAAGATTCTGCCAAAGAAGCACTAGAACTGATACATGAATTCAGCAGAGCCTCAGGATATAAAATCAATGTACAGAAATCCATTACATGTCTATACACCAATAATGAAGCAACAGCAAGAGAAATCAAGGAACCAATCCCATTGATAATTACACCACGAACCATAAAATACATAGGAATAAATCGAGCCAAGGAGGTAAAAGATCTGTATGCTGAAAACTACAGAAAACTTATGAAATAAATTGAAGAAGACACAAAGTAATGAAAAAAAAAAACATTCCATGCTCATAGATTGGAAGAACCAGTATTGTTAAAAAATTGATACTACCCAAAGCAATGTATACATTCAATGCAATCTCAATCAAAAGTATACCAGCATTCTTCTCAGAACTAGAGCAATCTTACAATTTGTATGGAACCACAAAAGACCCAGAAGAGCCAAAGTTATGTTGAGAAAGAAAACCAAAGCAGGAGGCATCACAATCCCAGACTTTGGTTTGTACTACAAAGCTGTAATCATCAAGACAGTATGGTATTGGCACAAAAACAGACACATAGACCAATGGAATGGAATAGAGAACCCAAAATTAGACTCACAAATATATGGCCAACTGATCTTTGACAAAGCAGGAAAGAGTATTCATTGGAAAAAACACAGCCTCTTTAGCAAATGGTGCTGGGAAAACTGAACAGCAACATGCAGAAGAACGAAACTGGACCAATTTATTTCACCATACACAAAAATAAACTCAAAATGGATGAAAGACCTAAATGTGAGACAGGAAACCATCAAAACCCTAGAAGAGAAAACAGGCAACAACCTCTTTGACCTCAGCAGCAGGAACTTTTTACTCAACACATCTCCAAAACAAGGGAAATAAAAGCAAAAATTAATAATTGGGACCTTATAAAGATAAAAACCTTCTGCACAGCAAAGGAGACAACCAACAAAACTAAAAGGCAACTGATAGAATAGGAAGACATTTGCTAATGACCTATCGGATAAAGGGTTAGTATCCAAAATCGATGAAGAACTTACCATACTCAACACCCAGGAAACAAATAATCCACTTAAGAAATGAAAAGACATGAATACACACTTTTCCAAAAAAGACATCCAGATGGCCAACAGACACATGAAAAATGCTCAACATAGCTCCTCATCAGGGAATACAAATCAAAAGCACATTAAGATACCACCTCACACAGGTCAGAGTGGCTAAAATTAACATCTCAGAAAACAACAGATGTTGGCCAGGATGTGGAGAAATGGGAACCCTGCACTGTTGGTGGGAATGCAAACTGGTGCAGCCACTCTGGAAAACAGTGTGGAGGTCTCCCCCAAATTCATAGGGGCACATGTACCCCAACGCTTATAGCAGAGCTATCAACAATAGCCAAATTATGGAAAGAGCCCAAATGTCCATCAACTGATGAATGGATAAAGAAGATGTGGTATACATGTATAATGGAATACTACTTGGCAATGAGAAAGAATGAAATCTTGCCATTTGCAGCAATGTGGATGGAACTGGAGGGTATTATGCTAAGTGAAATTAATCAGTCAGAGAAAGACAGAGATCATGTTTTCACTCATATGTGGAATTTGAGAGACTTAACAGAAGACCATGGCAGAAGGGAAGGAGAAAAAATTGTTTCAAACAGAGAGGGAGGCAAACCATAAGAGACTCTTAAACACAGAAAAAAAAGAGAAAAAAAACCTGAGGGTTGATGGAGAGGACACAGGGAGAGGGGAAAATGAGTGATGGGCATTGAGAGGGGCACTTGTTGGGATCAGCACTGGGTGTTGTATGTAAGTGACAAATTGCAGGAACCTACTTCAAAACCAAGAGCACCCTGTATACACTGTATGTTAGCTAACTTGACAATAAATTTTATTTAAAAAAATAAAATAATATTTGAATATGAAGATGTAGTCTTAAAATGCAAAATGTGAAATAATAAGTGTGCTAAAAGTGATGATGGTTTAAGATAGTCTTAAGGTAATTGTGTGCCTGCTTACTATAGCAAGAAGTTACTAAAACAGATATTAATATTTATAGCTGCAGCAAACTAGCAGAGACACTGATACGCTTCCCCTTGCTCAAAAAGTTAGTAGATGCCTCCAAAATTGTGATACACTCCCTTTATAACATTTTGGAGTTGGAATATGATTAATAGAATTGCTTTGAGGGGAAGAGATTTTTCTATATTATTTGCATCACTGTAATTGAGCCAAGAAAATTATATATTTAAAAGGGAAAAAAAAGAGGGTAACTCAGTATGCATGCATTTTCAAGTAAAAAATAAAATAAATCACACTAGCCTGAGTGTTTCCATTTCACCAGCACAAAGATTTATACATTTTTATTTCCAGAATTGTAAGAGTCTGTGTCCAAAAAGCTTTGTAATTTAGGTGCAAATAAAGAAATGTTGGATTTTTCTCCCTATGCAATCTTAAGACTATCCCAGTCTTTATACTCATATCTACTCAGAATGTGTATGGAAACTGTGATCCTGTCATAAGAAGAGTCTGGCCTAGAGTAAGAGTTTGATGAGCAATTATAATTACTATCTTTCAAGCTTTTTAACAAATAACTTACTATTATTAATTTGATTATTGCAAGTCTACAATAATTTATTCCAAATTCCTAAAGGCCACATATGTATTTATTTATTCAAAATGCCTGGGGTCTTTGGAGTTTTAAAATTTTAGAGTTTAGAAAGGGGTGTGTGTGTTTGTGTGTGTGTGTGTGTGTGTGTGTGCATACATGTGTAATGATCCAGAATACCAGCTTAACAAAGAGGAAGGGAGTACTATCCTGTAATCAAACACTGATGCTTCAGTTATAAAACATGTGAATAGTCATAGAATTTACAATAAATAAAGTCTTTGTCACCAAATAAGTTAAAGTATTTTTTTTTATTTGAGAGCTTTTGCATTCCAGAGATAAGGATCTATACTCATGACAACTCTTAAAGTTAAATCCAATTTTTTATCTATTTGAGAGATAGAGACATTCCTGGTTAAGTAATTTGTCTAAAATCACACAGCTAGGCAGTAATGTAGCCAGGACTCATATCTGATTTAACTGGCTCTAAAAACAACATGTTTATTCTTCCTCTCTCCTTCTGTTTCTGATTATGGTGAATAATAAATATTTTAAACCATTTTATTTTATTCATCAAACCTCGGGTTTTTCTAACCTCAGATGGAGAGCGTTTCCTAAGATAAGCAGGAATTTTGCCTGTGGGTGTGTCACATGACACAAGCCGGAACTTTTTTTTTTTAAGTTTATTAATTTATTTTGAGAGAGACAGAGACAGTGCATATGGGGAGGGGAAGAGAGAAAGGGAGACAGAGAATCTCAAGCAGGCTCTGTGCTGCCAGCACAGAGTCCAACACAGGGCCTGAAGTCAACCATGAGATTGTGATGTGGGCCAAAACCAAGAGTCGGATGCTTAACCGACTGAGCCACCCAGGTGTCCTAAGACAGAGCTTATTTTAAAGTGTTCTTGGTGCACATGATCTAACAGGGTGGGGTAGCAATACTTATATTAGACAAAAGAGACACATAAACAAAAACTGTAACAAGAGACAAAGAAGGGCACTGCATGACAAAGAAATCAATCCAACAAGAGGATATAACAAATTTAAATATCTATGCTCCCAACCTAGAAGCACCTAAGTATATAAAGCAAAAATTAACCAACATGAATGGAAAATTGACAGTAATACTATAATAGTAAGGGACGTCAATGCTCTGCTTATATAAATGGATAGATCACCTAGAGAGATTATCAGTAAGGAAACCATGGCATTCAAATATACATACGACTTAGATATAAGTTCATTCCACAGAAAAAGAGCAGAATCCATATGTTCAAATGCACGTGAAACATTCCCCTAGATAGATCATGTTAGAGCACAAAACAGATCTCCATTAATTCAAGAAGATGGAAATCATATCAAGCATCTTTTTCAGTCAAGTGGTATAAAACTTGAAATCAATTACAAAAAGATATTTAAAACAAACAAACACATGCAGCCTAAACAACATGCTACTAAACCATCAATGCGATCAATAAAGAAATAAAAGAGGAAATCAAAAAATACCTGAGACAAATGAAAATGAAACACACTAGTCCAAAATCTATGGGATGCAGAAAAACATTTCTAAGAGGGAAGTTTATAGTGATATAGGCCTACCTCAAGAGACAAGAAAAATCTCAAATAGACAATTTAACCTTCTACCTAAATGAACAAAGCCTGAAGTTAGTAGGAGAAAATAAGATTAGAGCAGACATAAATGAAATAAAACCTAAAAACATTGAAAAGATAAGTAAAACTAAAAGCTGGTTCTTAGAAAAGATAAACAAAATTGATAAATCTTTAACGTGACTCACAAAAAAGTGGGGAGAGGGGAAATAAAATCAGAAATGAAAGGAGTTACAAATGGCATAGAAATACAAAGGATAATATGACAATAACAAAAAATTACCCACCAAAAAAATGGAAAAGCAGAAGAAATAGCTAAATTCCTAGAAACATCAAATCTTTCAAGACTAAATCAGGAACAAATAGAAAAATCTTAAAATCTTAAATCACAAACTTCCAACAAATAAACAGGACCAGATGCCTTCACAGGTGAATTCTAACATTTACAGGACATAAAATACCTATGCTTCTCAAACTATTCCAAAAAAAAAACAAACAGAAAGTAATGATTGCAAATTCATCCTACAAAGTCAGCATTACCCCAACACAAAAACCAAAAATTACCAAATAAAAGTAAATTATAGGTCAATACCTTTCAAGAACATAGACTGAAAACTCCTCAACAAAAATTAGCAAGCCAAATTTAATAATATATTTAAATAATCATACAGCAAGATCAAGTAGGATTAATTCCAGGGACCATATAGCTCACTATCTGCAAGTTAATCGAGGATACACCACATTAACATAAGGGATAAAAATCATGTGATCATCTCAATAGGTACAGAAAAAGCATGTGAAAAGTTTCAATATCCATTTATGATCAAACCTCTCCACAAAGTGGGTATAAAGGGAACATACCTCAACATAACAAAAGTCATATGTGACAAACCCAAAACTAAAAGCATACTGAATGCTATTCTTCTATGATCAGAAACAAGATAAGGAGGTTCACTCTCACCACTTTTAATTACCATCATACTGGAAGTCCTAGCCACAGCAATTAGGCAGGAAATAAAAGGCAACCAAATCAGAAATGACAAAGCAAATGTGCCATTTTTTTTGCAGATGACATACTACTATATAGATTGAAAGATGATAGATAAATAGATCAATAGAAAGAAAACCTTAAAAACTCCACCAAAAGTGGATTAGAATAAATGAATTCAGCAAAATCACAGGACACAAAATTAATATGCTGAATTTTGTTGCATTTTATATACTAATAACAAACTGTCAGAAAGAGAAATTCAGAAAATGATACCTATGCAATTGCATCAAAGAGAATACCTGGAAATAGATTTAATCATTGAAATATAAGACCTCTACTCTAAAAACTATAAGATATTTATGAAAAAATGGAACATGGATGACACTTGATTTTGGCTCAGATCATGATCACGGTTGGTGATACTGAGCCTGGTGAGGAGCTCTGTCCTGACAGCACAGAGTCTGCTTGGGATTCTCTGCCCCCTCTCTTTGTCCCTCCCCTGCTCATACACTCATGCTTGTCTCTCGCTGCCTCTCCAAATAAATAAATAAACTTAAAAAAAGAGATGTTGATGAAAGAAATTATAGACAACCACTGTGCTCATGGAGAAAAATTTATGTTGTTGAAATGTCCATATTACATAAAGCAATCTCTATCAAAATACCAAGAGCATTTTTTACAGAAAAAGAAAGATAATCTTAAAATTTCTATGAAAGCACAAAAGACCCCAATAGACAAAGCAATGATAAAAAAAAAAAAAAGCTGGAAATATCATGCTTTTTGATTTCAAACTATACACCAAACAGTACTGGCAAAAAAGAGATACATACAACAGTGGCACAGAACAGAGGATCTATAAATAAACACAGGCATATATGGTCAATTAATCTATAACAAAGGAGGCAAGAATGGGGAAAGGCAATCTTTTTAGTAAATGGTGATGAAAAAACTAGGCAGCCTACATGCAAAGAATTAAACTTTCTTTAAAAAAAAAAACCTCAAAATTAGTAAAAGACCTATATGTGAGACCTGAAACCATAAAACTCTTAAGCTATAGATGATAGGCTCTTGGGCAGGGACCTTAGCAACATATGTATGGATAGGTCTCCTCAGGCAAGGGAAACAAAAGCAAAAATAAACTATTGACACTATGCCAAAATAAAAGGATTTTGCACACCAAAGGAAAGGGTCAACAAAATGAAAAGACAACCAGGTGAATGGGAGAAGATATTTTTAAATGATATATTTCTTAAGGATAGACACATAAGGCATATACACAAATACATATAATGGAATATTACTCAGTCACAAAAAAGAATGAGGTCTTACCATTTGTGGCAACATGGCTATACCTAGAGGGTATGATGCTGTGTAAAAAAAAAGTCAGACAAAAAAATACAAATACCTGCTCTAGAGCATGGGATTCTGGATGTCAGAATTGTAAAAGCTCAAGCCCCACAATGAGTGTAGGCATTACTATAAAAATAAATAAAATTTGGGGCGCCTGGGTGGCTCAGTCGGTTGAGCATCCGACTTCGGCTCAGGTCATGATCTCGCGGTCCGTGAGTTCGAGCCCCGCGTCAGGCTCTGTGCTGACAGCTCAGAGCCTGGAGCCTGTTTCAGATTCTGTGTCTCCCTCTCTCTCTGACCCTCCCCCGTTCATGCTCTGTCTCTCCCTGTCTCAAAAATAAATAAACGTTAAAAAAAATTAAAAAAAAATAAAATTCGAAAAAAAAGTCTGATCTATATGAAAAAATAAACATATGTTAACATAGTTTCTAACAAAAAAGTTAGAATTTCTAATGAAAAATATAAAATGAGCTACTAGTTTCTTTTAAACTAGGTGTGTTCAAACACCTCTTTTAAAGAAGGTATTATTTTACATTTCAAAATGACCATAATATTATACATGTAATTAATATCTCATTTAAGTAGATAACTCAGTTGTAGAATAAAATATGCATGATATACCAAATTATTGACATTGAGCTGCCAATATATAATTATATTTTTGTAAGGGCCTTATGATTATTTGTCTTTCTGATAATGTATCAACAAAAATCAATGTATAAAGTGCATTATTTTTATCTTTACTTTGACTATAAATATCAAAGTCAGGCAAACTTTGGTCTTATGCGGAGGCCAGGCTTATCTTCACCACATAAAACAAAATGGACTTCCATGATGATGTGATGAGCAATTTTTCTAGAGTTCATAACTTACAGAAAACTAGGTATTATAATCTGCTGTGTTATCTTTTTCCTGTTAAAAACATTACTAACCTATTCCAAAATTACAACAGGCTTACAAGGGACAGATCCTAGTTTTGTAGTCTCTGAATTTTTTTCTGTTTTGGTTGCTTAAGAAAAAATAATATAACATTACAATTACCTAAGCAAATACTAATTAAGGATAAGAAAATAAATATAACACATTGCTTATTTTAGAAATCTGAAAATTCCACAAACAGAACAAAAATCCAGACAGAAAACCTACCATATTTGTCAATTAACTGTCCAGCACAACTGTTTTCTTTTCCTATAATCTTGGCTTCATATTTTTGATCATCTTTTTATATGAAAACAGCTTTTGTAATTTAATTTTCTACAGAGACAATTGAAAGGTAATTCCATTTTCTTTCAATATGGCTGGTAGAAATATTTTTATTATTGTTAATGACAGTTTAGAAAGTTTCAGCTTTGCAAATCATTAATACAAGGAATTTGGGGGAAAAAGAATCTCTCAAATTTCACATATGAGCCATGACATTTGAAGAAGTTTTCCAAACAAGAGTTTTTGGCTTCATACTTTTAAAACCTTGTGTCTACTCATCTACCCACATACTTCTTGTTAAAATAGCAATATGAATTTAGATCATGCACCTCCAGGTCTAGATGCCAATTATCCTTATATATTGGGTTGTAGGGTACTCCTAGGTGCTGTCCTTTCACTCAGATGGATAACAATAATTTAACTATGTAAACAAAATGACAGTGGAATCACACACACACACACACACACACACACACACACACACAATAAATGACATTATATTTTTAGTAAGGTGATCTTTTACTTGACAATCTTTCATAAGCATCAAAAAAAAGGAAAGTTAAGACACTCAAAGATAATAAAAGCCTTTTATAAATTGAATACAATACATACAATTATATACGGGACCATAAAACTTTTTATACTAGGTACAGCCAGATCAGAATAAATAAATTGATTTTGCTTAAGTATTATTTCTTTTCTTTACCTATATAAGACACAAAAGCATTCTATTATCAGCTCGGGAATTTATTTTATTTTGCAATCAAATGGGACTGTCTCATACCATGATACTTTTGAGAAACCAGAGGGCATATTTATTGAAAAATTTAAATTTATTACTGTCAGAAGCTTCATGGGAAAAAATCAGGGAAAGAAATAAACAGAGCTCAGTTAAAATCTCCCCTTTCCTTTGAGATGGGGGTGGGGAGAGGTGGTTAGAGAGATCGTATGCATTCCAAAGGCAGTGCCCTCTGTGAAGTGAGACCTGAGGCTACACGTTGCAGGGAAAATAGACTGCACTGAACAAATCTACCCAACACAAGCCAAAACAAGCAAGCAAATGACAACAAATTGAAGCCCCAGAATGGGAATCAATATCCAGACTTGAAATAATATATTATCTCCAATGTCCAACTGTAAACAATAATTACAAGACACATAAAGAAACAGGAAAATGTGACCCATATTCAATCAGAAAAAAAGATACAAGAGAAATTGTCTTTGAGAGATCCCAGGGAATAAATTTCACAGATAAAAACTTCAAAGGTGCTATTATAAATGTATTTAATTAACTAAGGGAAACAATGCTTTTGAATTAAAGGGAGTTCTAGTAATAACACGTGTCAACTAGAGAATATCAATAAGGAGAAATATATGCATATACATATATGCAGATATATGTATATATTTAGAAAGCAAATAGAAATTATGGAGATGAAAATTACAATACACAGAAAGAAAAAGTCACTACAGGGGTTCAAAAGTAGATTTGAGCTGGCAGACAAAAGAATCAGCAAATTTGAAAATTGATAGAGACCATGCAATCTGAAGAACAGAGAGGGGAAAAACAGAGGGGAAAAATGAGCAAATCTTAGAGAAATGCAGGCCACATTACTTGCACAAACATATACGCAATTGCAGGATTAGAGAAGCAAAGGAGCAGAAAAACATACTTTAAGAAATAACTACCAAATACTCCCCAAAATGAAAAACATTAGTCTACACATTCAAGCAGCCTAATGAACCCCAAAAAGGTTACATACAAAGAGATACCAGGAGAAAATCTGCAAAGCAGCAAGAGAATAGTGACTGCTCACATACAAAGGAACTCAGACAAAATTCACAGAAGACTTCTCATTAGAAAAGGACCAAAGGCAGTGAGATAATATATTTACAGTTGGGGGGAAAACTTGTCAACAAAGAATCTTATATGCAATAAATGGTCTTTTAAAATTGAACGTGAGGGTTGCCTGGGTGGCTCAGTTGGTTGTCAGACTTCAGCTCAGTTCATGATCTCCGGTTTGTGAGTTCAAGCCCCACATTAGGCTCTGTGCTGACAGCTTGGAGCCTGGAGCCTGTTTCGGATTCTGTCTCCCTATCTCTCTCTCTCTCTCTCTCTCTCTCTCTCTCTCCCCCTTGCCTGCTCACGTTCTGTCTCTGTCTCTCTCTCTCAAAAACAAATACACGTTAAAAACTTTTTTAATAAAATAAATTGAAGGTGAAATTAAAATTCCAAGATTAACAACGAGTGAGGGAATCCATGTTAGCAGAACTACTTTCAAAACATTACTGGAGGAAGCATTTCAGATTGAGAGCAAGGGACCCCATACAGTAATTTAAGCCAGACACAAAAGAGAATTAGCAGAGATAATTATGAAGGTAACTGTAAAAGACTGTACCTTGGTATATTGCTTCTCTTCTGAACTGATTTAAAAATAAATATCCCAAAACAATATGCATATAATTGTCTTATTGGGCCTGTGACATATAAAAATATAATATATTTGAAAATAAAACAAAGGACAAAGGTGGAGCAAAACCGTATAGGATTAAGAAACTGGCGTCAGATGGTAACAAATCTACAGGAATAACTGAGGCAAATAAGAAATTGTAAATAGGAAAGTAAATATATGTGGGAAATAGAACACCACAATGACCATGGGCACATATTCATTCAGGCTCCGAGATCCTAAGGTTAAAAATAACCCGAAAGGACTTGAGTGCATTGCCCTTGGAAAATGTGGTCTGTTCTTTAGTACGCAGATAGGGATGTTTTGCTCAAAAGAAGCCAGCTGTATACAGCACAGCGCATTCACTCCCTTCTTTGTCTTTGCTTCTATCGTAAAGATTCTTCTCGGAACATATGTATCTGCAAGACTGCTCTCACACGTGAGATACATACAATAGCTGAATCAGATGTACATTGTGGACATGCTTTGTTAAGCTTCTGTTGTTAATCATCGTTGACCTGTTTTTCCTGAAAACCTATATAAGAAGATGTACAATAAACCTCTGAGCCTCGGGCTGTGGGCTCGGGGTCCCCGGTGCCTCGCTAGGCTGTCCTCTCTTTTTCTCAGTTCCTTCACCGCCCCAGGTCCACGGCCGTTTGAGGTCGACAAATATAAGCTACAAATATATACTTGTTCTCGTTTGTTCTTTCAGCTTCTTTAAAAAAATAACATTCTGTAAAGTGTTAATTACAAGAATATACTTTGGGGCTTATATGAAACAGATGTAATAGGCATACTAGTTACAGCACAAAGACAGGAAGAGGGAACAGAGTTATGCTGGGGTCTCTAAATCCCTACGTTTCTAAATGTCACTGAAATTGTTAGTATCTATACATTCAAAGGAGTTTCTGATGCATCTGCATTAACATAATAAACCTTAGTGCAAGCAGTAAGAAAATTTAAAAAAAACTGAAAAAATATTGAAGGAATTTAAATGTTGCATTAAAAATTTACCTAAAGCAAAAGACAGCATTAAAGAAGGAAAAGAAGGGGAAAAAATGACAAATGACAGGCATAAATTCAAGCACATCAATATTAGACGTGCATAAATTTAAAAACTCAATCAAAAGGCAGAGATCATTGGCCTGGATAAAAAACAAAACGCAATTAAGCTGCATGAAAAAGACACATTTCATGTGTAAAGTTTAAAATAATTTTAATATAAAAGGATGGCAAAAGATATAATATGCCAACAGTTGCCATAAAGTTGGAGTAGCTGTAGTAATATCAGACAAAATAGAATTTAAAACAAAAGTTAATATAAAGAAAAACATTTATAATAAAAAGTTCAATCCATCAGACAGAAATAGTTTTTTCAAATTTATTTGAGAGCGAGAAAGAGAGAGAGAGAGAGAGGCAGAGAGAGAGAGAGAGAGAGAGAGAACTCATGCATGAGAGCAGCAGAGAGAGAGACAGAGAGAGAGACAATCCCAAACAGGATCTTCACTGTCAGCACAGAGCCCAGTGTGGGATTGAACTCATGAATTGTGAGATTGTCACCAGAGCCGAAACCAACAGTTGGATGCTTAACTAACTGAGCCACCCAGGTGCCCCAGACGGAAATAATTTTAAATATAAATATACCTAACCAACTGGTTTCCAAATACATGAAACAAAGCTGATACAATTTAAAGGGGAAGGATAATTCCAAACAGTAATCAATATCCCACTTGGAATAATGGACAGAACAAATGGGTAGATGATCAACAAGGATCCACAAAATTATGAACCAAGTAGACCTTTCAAACATCTGCAAAATAATTCATCCCAAACAGCTTAGCACATATTCTTGTCATGTGTGGCTGAATCATAGTCGAAATAGACCACATACTAGGCAAGTATGAAGCTATTGAAACAAGCTTCAATACATTTAAAAGATTTAAATAAAAGAAAGTATATTCTTTAGTTATAATAAAATATGATTAGAAATTAAGGAAATTTAGAAAATTGATAAATATTAGCAAATTAAACAGAACACTCCTAAATAATAATTATAACAAAGAAAGAATTACACAGGATATTATAAAATACACGGAGATAAATAAAAATAAAAACACACCGTGCCAAAACTTATGGGATGTGACTTAGAGGAAAATTTACAGTTTCAAAAGCCTCCATTAAAAAAAAGATTTCATTGGGCCCCTGGGTGGTTCAGCCAGTTAAGCATCAGACTTCGACTCAGGTCATGATCTCACAGTTTCTGGGTTTGAGCCCTGGAGCCTGCTTTGGATTATGTGACTCCCTCTCTCTTTCTCTGCCCCTTCCCTGCTTGTGCTCGCGCTCTCTCTCTCTCCTCTCTCTCTCTCTCAAAAATAAAATTAAAAAAAGATTTCAAACCAATAACTTAAACTTTCACCTATAACCATTATAAAAAGAAAAGCAAACTAAACTTATAGGAATCAAAAGGAACGAAATACAAAATAGAACAGAAATTAAGGACATTGTGAATAGCAAAACAATAGAGAAAATCAATGAATATAAAAGATGGTTTTTTGAAACCATCTTTGAAAAGATCAACAAACATTAAAAAAATAGGCACACTAAGAAAAAAACCCAGAAGTTTCAAATTGCAAACATCAGGAAGGAAAAAATACAAGGATACCATAAAACATTATAAAAGAATTATAAGGATTAGAAAGGAATATAAATTCATGTATGCCAACAAAGTAGATAACTTAGATGAAATATGAAATTTCTATGAAAACACAACAGTAAAACTGCCCCAAGAAATAGGAAATCTAAATAGATCTGTAACAAGTAATTAAATTTATAATAATAATTTAAAAACTTCCCAGATAAATAAATGAATAATCCAGGTCCAGATGGCTACACTGGTAAATTCTACCAAATTTTCATAAAATATTCAATACCAACCATTCACCAACTGTTCAAAAATATAGGACAGGAAAAAACACGTTACATCTTATTCTGTGAGACCAGTTATATGCCGACAAGAAAACCAAAGCCATCACAATAAAATAAAAATTCAGACCAATATCCTTTAGAAATATGGATTTTAACTTTCTGGGTAAAATTTATCATGAACAGACATTTCTCCGAAGAAGACATATGGATGGCCAACAGACACTTGAAAAGGTGCTCAACATCACTCATTATCAGGAAAATGCAAATGAAAACTACAATGAGCTATCACCTCACACCTGTCAGAATGGCTCAAATCAAAAACACAAGAAACAAGTGTAGTGTTGGTGGGAATGCAAACTGGTGCAGCCACTGGGGAAAACTGTATGGGCTTCAAAAATTTAAAAGTAAAACTAACCTAAAAATAAATAGATAGATAGATAGATAGATCGATCGATCGATAGATAGATAAAACTACCCTGGGATCCATCAATTGCATTACTAGGTTTTTACCCAAAGAATACAAAAACAGTAATTAAAAGGTATATGCATCCCTGTTTATTGTGGCATTATTTACAATCTTCAAATTATGAAAACAGCCCAAGAGTCCATCAAAAGATGAATGAAGAAGGAAGATGTGGTACATACCCCTCCCCAACACAGGAATATTAGTTAACCATAAAAAGAATGAAATTTTGTCATTTGCAAAGATATGGATGGTGCTAGAATATAATTCTAAACAAGCAAAATAAACCAGTCAGAGGAAGACAAATACCATGTGATTTTACTCATATGTGGAAGAAACAAAACAAACAAAGGGAGAAAAAGCAAGAGAGGAGAGGCAAACCAAGAAACAGATTCTTGTTTTTAAAAATGTTTATTTATGTATTGAGAGAGAGAGAGAGAGAGCAACAGACAGAGAGAGAATCCCAAGTAGGCTCGTTGCTGTCAGCACAGAGCCAGAGAGGCAGGGCTAGATCTCATGATTCATGAGATCATGACCTGAGCCAAAATCAAGAATCGGATGCTTAACCCACTCAGCCACCCAGGCACACTGAAACAGACTCTTAGCTATAGAAAACAAATTGATGAGCACCAGAGGGGAGGTGGATGGGAAGATGGGTGAAAGTTTATGGGAGATTAAAGATTTCACTTATCACTATGAGCACTGAGTAATGTATAGAATTGTTGAATCACTGTATTATACACCTATAATAGAACACTGTATGTTAACTTTACTGGAATGAAAATTTAAAAAAAAAAACTAATTAAAAAAGTTACCCCACTGAATGCAGCATCATATAAAAAGGATCATACATGACAACCTACTGGGATTTGTCCCAGGATTACAAAATTGGTTTATAATCTGAAATTTAATCTATAAATCATATTAATGGAACAACGGTAAACACACACATACACACACACATACACACACTAATTCCAATACACACAGGAAAGACATTTTACAAAATCTAACACTCTTTCACAGTAAAAACACTCAGCTAAGTAGGACCAGGATGTAATTGTATCAACCTGATAAAGGCCATCCATGAAAACCCAAGAGCTAATACACGTGAGGAAATTCTCATGTCCTCAGCAATAGGTAAGTACCATATCAGCATCCATCATAAGTAAGTAAGGGGAGAAAAACCAATCTCTCATCATGCAGCACTATTTTTATGGACTGGTTTCTTTATTGTTGAAATGCTGAACCACACATGAAAATAGAGTTAATACTATAATATTCACTATATTTTAAACCAATGGCATTTATTTTTTAGCATTTTTAAGTTTACGGAAAAACCAAGCACAAAAATAGAGTTCTCATATACTATCTCTTTCATATACTACCTCTTCCCAGTTTCAAATCGTAATAATATCATGCACTCCTGTGATAAATGTTACAATTAAGGGGCGCCTGGGTGGCGCAGTCGGTTAAGCGTCCGACTTCAGCCAGGTCAGGATCTCTCGGTCCGGGAGTTCGAGCCCCGCGTCAGGCTCTGGGCTGATGGCTCAGAGCCTGGAGCCTGTTTCCGATTCTGTGTCTCCCTCTCTCTCTGCCCCTCCCCTGTTCATGCTCTGTCTCTCTCTGTCCCCAAAATAAATAAAAACGTTGAAAAAAAATAAATAAAAAATGTTACAATTAATAAGTCAATATTAATATATTATTAGAGTTCATAATTTACATTAAAGTTTACTCTGTGATTTTGGCAAATGTAGAATGATATGTATGCACCATTACAGTATCATATAGAATAGTTTCAATACCTTAAAAATCTCCTATTCTCTACCTATTTATCCCTCTCTCCCACTAAACTCCGGGAACCATTGATACTTTTACTGTCCTCATAGTTTTGCCTTTTCCAGAATGTCATATATTTGGAATCACACAGTAGGTACTCTTTTCAGATTGGCTTCTTTTACTTAGCAATATGCATTTAGAGCACCACTTTGTCTTTTTGTGGGTTGATAATTCACTTTTTGTGTTGAATAATATTCCGTTACATGGCTGTATAACAGCTTGTTTATTCGTTTACATATTGAAGGACATCTTGGCTGCTTTCAACGTTTGACAATTGTGAATATGGCCACTAGAAACATTCATGTTCAGGTTTTCACGTGGACATACATTTTCAATTCATTTGGTTAAATACCACAGAGTGTGAATGCTGGGCCATAAAGAGTGTGTTTATTTTTTATAAGAAACTACCAAATCGTCTTCCAAACTGCACCATTTTGCATTCCGAACAGCAATAACTGAGAGTTCACTTTGCTTGCCAGTTTTGTCAGGGTTTTAGATTTTAACCATGCTTAGAAGTTTTCCTCCTTTATCTTTATCATTTTGTCTTTATATATCAAAAGTCAGACAATGCCAAAAGTCTAGAAGGGATTTTAGTAGGTACTGGCATTTTTTTTGATAAAAATATTATTCATAAGTCCTAGCATATATGCTGAATAAATGAAAGAATTTTTGAAGGCTGTATCTGAACATTTCCTGGGTATTTCATTCTGATGTTTAAAAATTTTCATTACAATCATGTATTATACTATATATATATATATATATATATATATATATATATATATGTATGTATGTAGTACATATATATACACATATATATGTATATACACACATATATGTATATATGTACACTTATATATGCACATATACAAATATATATACATATATTTCTACCTATACAATACATATCTTTATAGTACAATCTTAAAAATGCTGTTTAGGGGCACCTGGGTGGCTCAGTCGGTTAAGCATCCGACTTCGGCTCAGGTCATGATCTCACAGTCCGTGAGTTCCAGCCCTGCGTCAGGCTCTGTGCTGACAGCTCAGAGCCTGGAGCCTGCTTCAGATTCTGTGTCTTGCTCTCTCTGACCCTCCCCCATTCATGCTCTGTCTCTCTCTGTCTCAAAAATAAATAAACATTTAAAAAAATGCTGTTTATTTCCTCTCATCACTAAAGACACAAAATTATTTAAAATTTACATATATATGTATTTTTTTTTCTATTTTAAGATCATTGAAAAGAGCCCATAACATAACATTTTGGTATTCTGTATTCTTTTTTTTTTTTTTTTTGGAGAATAATAAACCTCTTCATTATTTTTTATTTTTTATTTATTTAAATTTTTTTTTTAATATTTATTCACTTTAGCGAGATAGAGACAGTGAGAATAGGGGTGGGGCAGAGAGAGCGGGAGACACGGAATATGAAGCAGGTTCGAAGCTCTGAGCTGTCAGCCCAGAGCCTGATGTAGAGCTCGAACCCACGAATGGCAAGATCATGACCTGAGCTGAAGTCGGACACTCAACCAACTGAGCCACCCAGGCACCCGACTCCATCTCTTCTACGGAATGTTTACATTTTTTTAAATATTCTTTTCACAAGACAAATAACAATTTGGTGCTTTTCCAAAAGATTTTTATCCAATATATAGATGCTAGGTTAAGGAAATTTAAGGTTACAATTTTAAATTTTCCTCTGGTAAATAAATAAGAAATATGTAAGAAGCACACACATCTGTACAGACATAATTATTCATCAATATATGTAAATATATATATATACATATACACATAAACATTTCATTAAAAATAAGATGTATACATAGACATCCCTCAACCTAATTAATTTTTAAATTCTATGAAAACATAATTATCTTGATGGTAAATGACTTTGCTGTTTGAAGTGTCCAATTGAACTGTAAAAGTCTATAATGTGTTTATAGATCCCGTCCCGAAAGGTGAAAGGTTAAGTACAAATGAAGAACAGATAGTCTCTAACCGATCTATTTAGTAATTAACTGAGTTTTTAATAGTCTATAGTAAAATGAAAACATGTGGGAGTTATTTTTAAATCTTGTAATTAACGTGCTAAAATATTCAAACTGTTAAACCTCAAAATACCAAACTAAACGATTTCATGCACCACATCCTATGCTGAGAAAATTGACTCCATCAGACTGTAGGAGCCACTTAAGATTACCAAATTAGATATGGACAGGTGTGACTATATCATTCTCACAGATGGAGATATTCAGACACAGAAGGATTAAGGCACTTGTTTAGGAATCCACAGCTGTTCAAGTCAGTGCAGCCATGACGGGAACCCAATGTGTATGGGATCTAACCCTGGGGTTTGTTGGCTTGATTGACCTGCCTTTTATTTAATGGCTTTATGTTTACATTTTTTTTAAAGTCTTGTTAGTAGAGTGCTATAAGCACTCGTGTAGGATTTCAAATTCATCATGAAGTATCTATAAATCAAGAAATCTACCTATATCCATCTTTGTTTTCAAAGGAAACTAACCACTAGACTATTGGATCAATTAATCTATTTAGATACAGACAGTGCTTTTCTCCTTTACACACAGATTTCCATCCCATTGCTATGCCCATATAACGAGTCTTGGAGTCGCTGTCTCCTTCTTGCTACCTACCACCAACTTCCAGGTGAACAGAGGGTTTCAGAACCCAGAGATATACATTTTCCTACTCCTCGCTGAGAACCTAGGTTAATTTTGGCTCAGAATGCACCACTCGGTCCACTGTTCCTACCTCTTGTACATCTCAGCTAATTGTAATTATAATGACCATGTTGTAATTTAATATCTGCCCCCTCTGCTAACAGAATGATCGGAGCTGGTTCTGCTACTGGCACAATACTTGACATTAAATAAACTGAACTTTATTAGCTGAAGATGATCAGAATTTCCTTAAATCGCCACTTTCAATTCTCATACTCCTATTTTACCTCTTTCCAACTCCCTAACCAACTGTGCTTATGTTTTATATTAGATGGTTAATGGAGCAAGGGGACAGTACAATTAAACTATGACATTGGGTATTTATGCTGAGAAACATAAGGTTTTTTTGTCCACTAATTATGCTAGTCTATCTAGACCAAACATGACATAATACTTTATGTATAAACAGGGAATATTCTAGAATGGCTTCTGATAGATAATTTTACTTTTTCTTTTTACTATAAAATTTACATTCCACTCATCCCCTAGAGACAATTGTTGACTATTCCTTCCTTTGAACTTGAGAAAAGGCCTTCAGCAGATTCATTCCAACCTAATTTTTTTAAAGGATTATTTTTAAGTAATCTCTACACCCAACGTGGGGCTTGAAGTCACAACCTCAAGATTAAGAGTCACATGCTTTACTGACTGGCCAGCAAGGTGCCCCCCAACCTAATTTCAATACTTATTAACTTCACTCGCATTTCTCTCAACATAAATCAAAATATAATTGATATTGAACTTAATTGAATAATGTGCTTATAATTCCTCTGTGAGTATAAAACAATGAGTTTTGTAACCTTTACTTTATTATGAAAATACACTTACTATTTTAATCAATGCTGTTCTAAAGATCTATTGAATATCTTTCCTTGGAATTTGATGTTACTCTGAAAATACTAATTGACATCACTTGATTTTACAGTGGCAACAATTTTAAAAAGACACAGAGGTGTACTTCAGAAAAAGCTAAAAGAGTTTACAAAAGACGTATAAGATTGGTCACTCTCTTTAGGTAGGGAAATAGAGTAGGTGGTGTGGGAAAAGGGTAATTACTTTTTAATTTTTTCTTTTTATTTGAGAGAGAGAGAGAGAGAGAGAGAGAGAGAGAGAGAGAGAGAGAGTGGGGAAAAGGGGCAGACGGAAAGGAGGGAGAGAATTGCCATGTTGAGCTCAGAGCTTGGTGTGAGCCTTGCTCTCATGACCCTGGGATCATTTCCTGAGCTGAAATCAAGAGTCAGATGCTCAACCAAATGAGCCACCCAGGTGCCTAAAGGGGGAATTACTTTTAGATGATATTCCTTGACTTATAACATTTTGAATATCTGAAAATTCTATATATGTACGTTTACATACATGTAAACATATAGGTATAGAGTATATTGTATTAGTCTACTCAGGCTGCCATAACACAGTATCACAGAGCGACTTGGTGGCTTGAACAACAGAAATTTATTTTTCACAGTGGGGTGGGGGGGTAGGTTAAGGAGGTGAGGGGGGTTAGGGGATATACTTGCTGTGATGAGCACCAGGTGATGTATGAGGTGCTGAATCACAATATTGTACCCCTGAAATGAATATTGCATTGTATGGTGGCTAACGGGAATATAAATAAAAACTTAAAAAAAAAGAAATTAATTTTTCATAGCTCTGGTGGCTGGTATATCCAAGAACAGGGTTTTAGCGAGATAGGTTTTATTCTGAAGCCCCCTTTGGGCTTCTAGGTGGTTGTCTTCTCACTGCATGCACACAACCTCTTCTTTATGCACACGTGATGGGGCAGGGTGGAGTGAGAATGAGTGAGTGAGAGAAAGAGAGGAAGAAAATGAACACACTGGTATCTCTTCTTATGAGGACACTGATCCTATTGGACCAGGCGCCCATCCTTATAATCTCATTTTATCTACATGACTTCTTAAAGGCCCTGTCTCCAAATACAAGCATGCTTCCTTTTATTGCATTTGGCTCTATTGTGCTTTACAGATTAAAGATTTGTGGCAAACCAACACTGACCAAATCTATTAGCACCGTTTTCCATAAGCGTTTGCTCACTCCTTCTCTCTGTGTCATAGTTTGTGTCTCTGTGTTGTAATTCTCTCAATATTTCAAACTTTTCATTATTATTATATTTTTATAATAATCTGGGATGAGTGATTTTGATATTACTCTTTAATTGTTTTGAGGTGTCATGAACCATGTACACATAAGACAAACTTAATAAACTTTGTGTGTGTTCTGACTTTTCCAGTGACTGGCAGTTTCCTTTCGATATTTTCTCCTTAGGCCACCCTATTCCCTGAGACACAGCGATATTGATGTTAGGCCAATTAATACCCCTCCATTATAGCCTCTAAGTTTTCAAGTGAGAAGAGGAGTCACATACCTCTCATTTAAATTGAAACCTAAAAATAATTAAGCTTAGTGAAGAAGGCAGGTCAAAAGACTAGCTATGCCAAAATCTAGGTCTTTTGGGCCAAATCATTAACCAAGTTCTGAACGCGACTGAAGGAACTTTACTCCAGAGTCACACAGATGATAAGAAGGTGAAAGAGCCTCATTGCTGAGATGGAGAAAGTTTTAGTGGCCCACATGGAAGATCAAACCAGCCACAACATCCCCTTAAGCCAAAGCCTAAACCAGAGCAAGGCCCTAACTTTCCATACCTCTATGAAGGCTGAAAGAGGTGAGGAACAGAAGTTGGAAGCTAGCAAAATTTGATTCCTGAGGTCTAAGAGAAAAAAAAAAAAAAAAAAAAAAAAACTGACATCAGAGTGTGAGGCAAAATAGCAAACCCTAGTGTAGAAGCCAAAGCAAGTTATCTGGAAGATCTAGCTAAGAGAATTCATGCAGGCGAATATACTCGACTTCAACTCAGGTCATGATCTCACAGTTCGTGAGTTCGAGCCCCACGTCAAGCTCTGTGCTGACAGCTCAGAGCCTGGAGCCTACTTCAGAGTCTGTCTGTCTCTCTGTCTCTCTCAAAAATAGACATTAAAAAAAAAAAGAATGATGTGAAATCTACTCTGTTGTCTACAAATGCAACAATAAATCCTGGATGACAGCACATCCATTTACAACGTAGTTTGCTGAATATTTTAAGCCCACTGTTGAGAACTGCTGCTCAGGGAAAAAAAAAAAAAAAAACAGGAAAAACAAAGATTCCTTTAAAATTGTAACTCGTTATTTACAATGTACCTGGTCACCCAAGAACTCTGATGAAGATGGGCAACAGAATTAATATTTTCATGCCCACTAACACCAACATCCATTCTGAAGCCATTAATCAAGAAGTCACTTCAATTTTCAAGTTCTATTATTTAAGAAGTACATTTTGTTAGGCTGTAGCTGCCATAGATTGTGAGTCCTCCAATGTGCCTGGGAAAGTAGATTGAAAACCTTCTGGCGAGCATTCAACATGTAGATGCCACTAAAAACATTTGTGATTCGCAGGGAGAGGTCAAAATATCAACATTAAAAAGAGTTTGGAAGAAGTGGATTCCAACCTTCATGAACGATTTCGAGGGGTTTGAGCCTTCAGTGGAGGAAGTAACTGCAAATGTGGTGGAAATAGTAAGAACTAGACTTAGAAATGGAGCCCAAAGATGGGACTGAATTACTGCCTTCCCATGATCAAACTGGAAAGAATGAGGATCTGTTTCTTACACATGAGCAAAGAAAGTGGTTTCTTCGGATGAATCTACTCCTGGTGATGATGCTATAAAGATTATTGAAATGACAGCAAAAGATTTAGAATATCAGATAAACTTAATTGATTAAGCAGGAGGTGGAGCTGGAGAAGATTGACTCTAAATATAAAAATAAATTCCGTGGTAAAATGTTATCAAACAGCACTGCATGCTGCAAATAAATCACTCTTGACAGGAAATGTCAATTGATGAAGCAAACTTCACTATTGTCTAATTTTAAGACACTCCAACCTCCAGAAACCACTTTCCTGGTCAGTCAGCAACCATTAAACATTGAGCAAAACTCTCCACAAGGAAAAAGAGTATGACCCGCCGAAAGCTACAATGATGGTTAGCATTTTTTTTTATCAATAAGGTATTTTACAAACTATTTTTAAGTCAACGTACATACATTGATTTTTAGACATAATATTGCGCATGTGATAGACTGTACTACAGTGGGAACATAATTTTTATATGGACTAGGAAGTAAAAACATTCACTGACTCGCTGTATTGCAGTATTTGCTTTATTGTAGTTGTCTTGAACCACACTTGCAATGTGTTCTGAGGTACGCCTGTACAACCACTTCTGGGCTGATAGATTTAGCATATGAATTCAGGGAGAAGGAAAGCATTTAAATCATTATATGTATAATTATTCTATCATTATATGTATTTAAATGTATTACATATATAATTATATATAGTTTTATATATATAAACTATATAGTTATAGCTTACATATAACTAGAATATATATATACATATAACTGTATATGTATAAAAATACGTGTGTGTGTGTGTGTGTGTGTGTGTGTGTATATATATACACTTATTTTTTAGCCAGACATTCATATAAAGTATAGGACTGTACCTTATAACCTAACTCAACAGTAAGTAATACTACTTAGGAACACTTGAGTAACTTCTCCTTGGAGCTGTTTATAGAAATTGAGCTCTCAGTACATGCGAATCTTGTAATGTAGTGATATAATACAGAGACTAATCTTTCATTTAAAAAAAATTTTTTAGTGTTTATTTATTGTTGAGAGAGAGAAAGACATACCACAGCAAAGGAGAGAGGGCAGAGAGAGAGAAGGAGACACAGAATCCGAAACAGGCTCCAGGCTGATAACACAGAGCCTGATGCGGAGCTCAGACTCTCGAACGCAAGACGATGACCCCAGGCAAAGTCAGATGACCGACTGAGCCACCCAGGTGCCCCTAAATCCTTCATTTTAAAGATTGCTATAATATCCAGTGGTTACTAGGGGATGTTTTTTTCTAGAATAAGGTAATTGTGAGGGAAAGGAAGTGAAACAGTAACGCAATGGTTCCACAAAAATACTAGTCTATTTCTAAACTGTCACTGAAGAAACTTTAGGGAAGTGTGTTCTTGACTTTTTTTTTAAGTTTATTTATTTATTTTGAGAGAGATGGGGAGAGGAGGGGCAGACAGAGAGAGCGAATCCCAGGCGGGATCCCTGTTGTCAGCATGGAGCCCAAAAGGGGGGTTTGAACTCAAGAACAGTGAGATCGTGACCTGAGCCAATATCAAGAAGTGGATGCTTAATGGACCGAGCCATCCAGGCATCCCTAGGGGAGTGTGTTCTTGAATCAAAAACAGGTTAGACAATTTTATAGACAGGAAATCCAATCAATTTTTAGATGGCAGAATTTAAAAAGAATAACATTGCAAATCATTAGAGCAACAGTAGCGAAAATTGTTGCAAAGACACATCATAGTTTTGGGCAGACTGAGATGAAACGATTCTTAGGACTTGTCAAGAATATTCAACCCACATATTATAACTGGAAAGAAGGGGAACAAAATTCAGAATTATAAGAATATGGTGATTGCCATATTGATTATCTCCTAAATAAATTTGATAAAATGTACAAAAATTGATGTTCTATGTAAGCTCAACTGACCCTTAGTAACATATAAAAAACAAATGGTAGAAGTGAGAATCTCTGCAGGATTAAGATTGAATGAGAGTTGCGGCTTGTCATTCTACATATGATCATTTGCCCTTAACAGCTCTGGAGAAAAAGGAATACTTTAGATGTAGCAAAAAGAAAAAAAATTATGCATAAAAACCTGCTGCTCCTTCAAGTCAGTCAGTATGTCACCAGCCTTTCGCAAAAAAAGATGACAAGTGGTGGAGAGTATGTAAAGAAAAGGGAACATTTGTACACTGTTCGTGAGAATATAAAATGGTGCAGCCACTATGGGAAACAGTATAGAGATTCCTCAAAAGATTCAAAATAGAAAAATCATATGATCCAGCAATCCCGCCTCTAGGTGTATATCCAAAAGAACTGAATCAGGAACTCAAAGATATTTGCACTACTGTTTTCATTGCAGTAGTATTCACAACAGCCAAGATGTGGAAAAAACCCTAGTGTTCACTGACAGATGAATGGATAAGGACCATGGGGTATATACATACAATAGGATATTATTCACCATTTTACAAAGGATATCCTGCTACTTGCAACAACATGGATGAACTTGGAGAACATTATGTTGAATGAAATAAGCCAGTCACAGAAGAACAAACACTGCGTGATTCCACTTTTATGAGTTACCTAAATTGGTAAAATGTATAAAACCAGAGAACAGAAGAGTAAGTCCAGGGCATAAGGAGTGGGGGATAAGGGGAATTGTTGTTCACTAGGTAAAAAGTTCAACTTATGCAAAATGAATAAATTCTAGAGATCTGCTGAAAAACATGGTGGTTATAGTTAACAATACAGTATTATGTGCTTCAAAACTTGTTAAGAAGGTAAGTTTTATGTTCAAGTTTCTTTCGACAAAAGAAAACAAAAACAAACAATAAAACCTAAAAAAAACCACAAGGAAACTTGGGGAAATGTTGAATTATCTATTAATTTGATTCTGGTTATGGTATCATGGGTGTTTGCATATACCCAGACTCCCCAAATTGTGCACATTAAACACATGCAGTTCTTTGTGTATCAGTTATACCTCAATAAAGTTGTTAAAAAAAAACTTTAAAAAAAGACCCTAGGATTCCAGAGTCTAATATACCCACCATTTCCCCTTCCTACTCTGAGTTCCAGACTTGTATTTGACTACTAAATGAAAAGATTTCACATTCCATTCTCCACATCCATGCATTTTTGCATAATTGTCATTTTATTGACAGCCTTCAGTAAAGTGATTTTTCCAAAATCATATAACGAAGAACCAAAGAATTCCATTCCATAATTTCTTACTTCAATATTTTAGGGTTGTCTTTTACTTTACCACTAATAGCTCTCCAAAGTCATTTCCAAAGTCAGAGAATTAGAACCAAAAATAATAATAATAAAGTCAGAGTAACATTAGCAACAAACATGAAGTAAAACTGTGAAACCAAGGAACCAGAAAATTCTTAGAGGCAGAGAAGAGAGCCTTGCCTTATTATTGAAAATCTTTGTGGCCAATAACAAGCACCCAGGGGTACTAAGGAGACAGAATCATATCTTTATTCTTAGTCTGACAAATGATATGTTAAAGTAAACAATTTTTTATGACTTGAGACCATAGCTCCATGAATTTCATTACCTATTAAAATACCCACCACAGAGACAATTTTAAAAAGTGGCAGCAAAGGGGATTTAATTTTGAAAACAAGAAATACTGGTAGGTATATCTCAACATTAATTGAAGAAGAAGAAATTTTTACCCAGATAAAATTATGAGAGCCAAGAGTAAACAGAAAATACTGAAAGCGTAAGATACATAGAGATCATTTTGTTCCAGAATTGCTCAAACTTAAGGTAAACATTATTTGGAGATCTCCTGCATGCATTTAAATAACATGTCTCTTTTTTGTAATACCAACACACGTAAGTTTTTTTAAAGCTCTGTTACCTTTTAACTTGCCAAAACACTGATGTCTTTACATATATTTGGCTAAGCTCACAGGGGTCAAAAATACATTTCTACACAACAGAAAGGAGTGGCTATCTGCAGGCAACCAGGAGTACTGAGCTCAAATCATGTCATTTTTATTACAGTGCAGGTTGTTATTCACTGAATGAGCAGGAGCAGATAATATAGATTTTCCTTTTTTTTTTCTTTTACAGTCATAATTTTGCCATTCTATCTCATAAGTTTGCTGCATTGAATAAGATAATGTAGATGGAAATACAGTGATGATTATAAAGTTCTGAAAATATCATTTTAATAAGTGGGAGCCTCAGTGAATCTACTTATTACATATCTATTCATTGCGTCTATTCATTGCATACCAATTTATGAAATTGTCAGTCCTTTGTCTTCTCTACATCTGAGAGGGAACTTAGTGTGTTGTTAAGTGCATGGGCCCTGGGACAGGTGGCATCCAAATCTTATTAGAATATAAACTTGAGCAAGTTACTCAACGTCTATAGGTCTTAGTTCCCCTTGCTGTGAATGGGGGCACTACGTCAGAGTTGTCATAAGCTTAGTAAGTTAAATGTATGTAAAGAAAGTAAAGTAATTAAATACGTATAAAGAAAAATTGTGTGGAGTAGCTATCCTCCAACCCAGATGAAAAGATCTTTTTCTAGCCTGGCAAAAGCAGTTTCTCCCAAGAACTAGCCATATTCAGAAGTCGTGTCTGTGACAGGATTTTTGGAGTACTGGAGGTCCAGATCCAACGGCCAAAAAAGAAATCTTGAGATGCCTTGGATGCGAAAAGGTGATTTTAATAAAGCACAGGGACAGGAGCCATGGGCAGGAAGAGCCCTACTGGGGTTGTGGAGAGTGATTGTTTATATACTGTGGAGTTGGGGGAAGTAAAGGCAAAAGGGAGGACTCCAGAAAGATTTCCATATACTAAAGAGGACTCATAAGATACCAGAGTCTTGTTATTGTCAAGCTAAGGTTGTTTTTCCTCTAGTAAATCATTAACATTAAGACAGTAGGGAATTCCTGGAGGACTAGTCTACTCTGTATTCGCCTCAAGTATTTGTCAATGGGCTGAGATTATAAAGAAATTTAATTTTACCTACCATTTCCTTCTTGTCTTTGTTCCCCACATTGGTATGGAGAGGGGGGTGACATTGGGGCTCCAGAAAACTGAGCCTATAGGTTTATGGAGATTAAGGTATTGATTAGATTGCCTTTTTCTCATAATTTACCGAGACTCTTGTCCTGCATGACTGTGATCTCTATCAGTTAACCTTTTGTTTTTGGTTGTTGTTGGTTTTTTTTTCCTTTCCTTTGTTCTTGGGCAGCCAGGAATACCTGAGGAATATCACACATATCCCACCTGGGAGGAGGCAGTGTCACTTGCCTTATGCTCCTTCATCATCTGGAGATATGGTAGACACAGTGCAGTCTGCTCATGCTCCTTGTACTAAAAGATGCTCCCTGTACTTCCTGTTCTTAACCCTGGAGAGCTGCTTTGATTGTTCTAAGATTTCCAAATCTAAAATTTGTTTTGCAAGACATTGCTTGTCTACCATTCTCTCCTACTTAAGATAACAGTAGTCAATTTATGTTGTTTCCAATAACAGTTTGTAAATAATATATTCATGAGATATCAAAGTGAAATGGAAGATCAAGATTTGAAGTTAGTGAGACCTGAGGTCTTGGTTGTACTATTTGCCACCTATAAATGATTATCAAATTACTTTATCTCTCTGTACCTTATTCTCCTTTATAAAATTGCATCGATATACTTAGTCTTCAGGGTTGTGCTGAGGATTGAGATAATATTAGCGTCTAACGCAATGTCTGGCACAGGGGGTTCAATAATGGGAACCAAATAGTGACATTCAAATATCTTTTGATAATTTCTCTTTGCACATGACCCTGCAATCACCAAAATACCTTCTGGAGGAATTCACCCCGAACAGAATTCTGGAAATTTATTTGACAACATACATTGTAATGCAGAATCTAAAGCCTTGCTAAAGGAAAGTTAATTGCATTGTTTGCCCCTTTCACACATTAAGACACTATGAACTCTCCAAGTATGAATCAGAACTTTGGGTTGGAGGAAAATCATCAGCTTACTGTTAGATTGCAACATTTTACTCCATCCCAAGTTTCCATGAAGAGGGATTTTTTTTCCCCTAAATCTTTCTCCACCTACTTAATACTTTTGTCTTTCTTCCTCTTGTTCTCTTACTGCCATTGCTACAGTAAGAGGCTGTTCCAGCTCCACTTCACCTGGAATTGACTGAAAAAATCTCTCTAGATCTAAGACTCATATAATAGGCCCATCTATCTCTTACACTGAGTTGGCTCCTCTTCCCTAGACATATCAATAGTAAAGGTGACACATAGGACTCTATGACACTCCTTTGTTTTATTTCTCAAATTGCTCAGAACCAAGGGGAGGAAAAGAGATGCTGTTTATTAGGTGGTCCCCCAGGAGCTTAGCACCTCATTAAAGGGTACAATTTTTTTTCTGATTTGATAAAATATTGAATTGCTCTAACCCAAAGTACTCAATTTGATGGACTGCCTTTAGAAGATAATCCATTCAGAGCTGCTTTCATAGTAAAGGATGAAGATACTTTTGTGCACTTCTAAGGGGAGTATGGCTGGCAGGTGATTCTCTGTGGATAACCCCATAATGAACTTATAGGAAAATCCTTTATGCATTATTCATCAAACATTGCACTCTTAATAACCTCAGATAACATGCTAGGAGACAACAACAAAATTAATGGAATTGAACTAAATTTTTGAGTACTTAGCATGTGACAAGTCCTTAGCAAGAAAGGTGTCATTTTAGAGGTGAGGAAACTGAGCTACGAAGTTACCTAACCTATGCAATGACAAATATCTAGTAAGCAGCAAAATGAGGATAAAAACGTAAGTTTTTTTTATTCTAAAATCTATTATCTTTAATGGTATATATACAACTTTATAACTTAAAAAGTTTCACCCTAGTTGCAATGGTAAGATTTGCATTTTCAGATGCATGTGTATAATTGTCACACTTTCTTACTCCCCTAAAATAACAATTAAATATGCAAATTAAAATAATGATGGTGTAATGTTTAAACTAAAGGAATTAAAGTCAAGTTATGGAGGGAAAACACAGAATGAGGCTAGTCAGGAATTGAATTTAAAAAAGAAAATGAAAAATTATATATATATATTATATATATATATATATATAATATATATATATATATATGCATGTGTGTGTGTGTGTATGTGTGTATTTCACATTCTCTTCTTAAAAGACAGACTTCCACTAACTTCAGCAGGCATCTGCTTGAATTGTACCCATTATATGTATAAATATATAATGCCTCAATTGTACAATTATGTTAGCCCACAGTGAAGAATGACTTGGTTTTAAATCTATGTGCTGGGAACCTGACTGATTCTGAAACATTTGCATTTGAAAGGATAGAGACTCTTCATAGAAACAGTCAGTAACTCAATGCATCCTATTAGTGCACATTTTATACTAAAGAAAGAGCATTATGGCTGGGAATTCTTTTTTTCTCCCTAGCTATAGAGACATACTTTCTCTATCACAGTTTGATGAGGCTAGGGGTTAATTAGCTTATTTCCGAGTCTTCAACACAGAACAATCTCTACATGCACATTTGGGCTTGTAATATATAAGTCCATATCCGAAACATAATATGGGCAGTCCATTTACTATTCAATCAATACTATCATTCACAGAGCTAAATATACATGCTTATTATTTCATCACAACTGCATTATCATCATTAAAAATCTTCCAAAATCTTTTTTCTAAGTGCTTGACTAAACACAAAATGGTTGTGTATTTCCTTAGGAAGTTAACAAACTTAATAAAATTGCAAACTTTGTAAGTGTGGTGTATGACTATATATAGAAGAGAAATTTGATTAATACATGTTCTATAAAATCTAATCTTTTCCCTTGGAAAATACATTTTGAATAAAATAATAACCTATTAATGAGCAGATCACTATATCCTTAATACCTACTGAATTTTGCTAAGCAAAACTAAGTAGTTTTTTCAAGACATCATGCTAACTATTGTGCTCTAAGGCAAATTCTAATAATTTTGGAAAGATAGGATATCTTTACATGTAAAAATTAACTAATGATATAAGGCATTATATGATAAATATATACATTTTTTAAAGGGGCAGTTTGGGTGAACTTAAGGAATTCTGAGAAAGAATTGATCACAGGATGTTTAATTGTACATGGAGTATTGCATAGATTAGATGGGAGTTAAACCATTTATTAACCAATTATTAAACCAATTATTATCTATCCTTGAAGGATAGATAATAATTGAGAACAATTAAAGTATAGAATAAAGAATAAAATAGGGAATAAAGTAATATGTGCAATCTCCCGGCCCTAAAGGGAAATCATGTTTGAGCTGCAAAACAGACATGAGGACGTTAATAAATAAAAGACGAAGAATTCAAAGTTGGGTTGCATCTTGGTTTCTACCATTCACTGTTCTGTGTCATACATCTGGATGGGGTAAAAACAAACAAAAAAAGCAGAGTAAGAGAATGAATTGATTCCTGGATGTAAGGAGGGCATTTTACTGTACAGGGGCCAAATTAGCCAAAAGATCTAGTAGTTAAGAAAATGGAAGCCACACAAAGGACAACTGACACTGTGGAAGGTCCATTAGATCAGGGTCTCAAGCAGATTTGTTTCAGGATGAAAGAAGGTGGAGCCCCACAAAATTGTGATTCTAAAGCATTTGTGGGGTCTTTGGGCATTCAACAAATATTTATAAACACTCTACAACATGCTTGGAATTCTGCAAGATACTGAAGAAATAAAGAGAAATGGAAGGCAATAACTGCTTTGTAGAAACTGTAAATTCTAACAGGAGTTGATAGAATGGATGGATGGTTAGAGAGAAAGAGATTGAGAGAAAAAAATAGCAGACTGATAAACAGTTTAATAGACTAAGGGAAGGTGCTTTTAAAGAAGTAGGTACTTTATTTTGATGGAGACACATGGCATTTGAACATATCCAAAGTATTTGAAGGATGAAGCCCTAGAACGAATTTATATTCCAATATGTTGTTTTCTATTACCTCTGCTGTGAACTGTTGCTGACTAATACATCTGTGCTAACCACCTTGGCCCATCTTATATTATTATAGTAGAAAGGTTTTCCTCAGTTTTTTACACCCCAAAATGTAGATACAAATTATTCTACTTAATTCTCTTAAGACAAGATTACACTCTTTTTCACTCTTTCTCAAAGATATGAAAGGAATAGAGAGAAATACAAGATAATGAAGGAAAACATGAGCTGATAGTTGTCAGATTCTCTTGTTTCTAGATACCAGTGAATATGGTTTCTACTGGATATACTTTATTTTAGCTTCAATAGACAACTGTTTTGCTAAAAATCCTCATCTTTCCACACATAAACTATTATTTCTATCACTTACTTCTCCCATACAAGTTGTCATTATAACCAATTAGCAAGGTTTAAAATTAACTTATAATATATCACTCCACTGGGGCTATGATCTCACAATAGAGTTACACTTTTTAGGGTAGTTTTAAGATTAACATGCTGAAGCTAGGTTTCCTAGATTCCCATTCTACTTCTGCCATTTACCAACTGGGTGATATCTGGAAATTACTTAATCTTTCTGTGCCTTTGGCTTAATTAGACCAGATGTGCATTATATACACAGAAAATTTCACCCAAAAACTCCATAATACACTTTTTTTTAAACAAGTGCACATAGAATATTCTCCAGGATAGATCACATGTTAGGCCACAAAACAAGTTTCAGTAAGTTCAAGAAGACTGAAATAGTATCAAACATCTTTTCCCACAATAATAGTATGAAACTAGAAATCAATTACAATAAGGAAACTGGGGGAAAAAACACACAAACATGTGGAGGTTAAACATGTTACTAACCAACCAATGAGTCAACAAGAAATCAAAAAGGAAGTAATATATGAGTGAAGTCATATGATTTTGTCTTTCTTTGACTGACTAATTTCACTTAGCTTTATGAGATAAAACAGTTGAACATAAGGCAAGGGAAACTAAAATAATATAAAAACAGGGAGGGGGGAAAACAGAAGAGACTCATAAATATGGAGAACAAACTGAGGGCTACTGGAGGGGTTGTGGGAGGGAGGGATGGGCTAAATGGCTAAGGGGCATTAAGGAATCTACTCTTGAAATCATTGTTGCACTATATGTTAATTTGGATGTAAATTTTAAAAATAAAAAATAAAATTAAAAAAAAAGTAAATAACAAATACCTGAATACAAATGAAAATGGAAACAAAACTTTCCAAAAATCTATGGCATTCAGCAAAAGCATTTATAAGAGGACAGTTCATAGCAATGCAGGACTACCTCATAAAAAAATCCCAAGTAAGCAATCTAACTTTACACTAAAAGGAAGAAGAAAAGGAAGAACAAACAAAGCTCAAATTTAGTGGAAGGAAAGAAATAATAAAGATAAGAGAGAAAATCAATAATGTAGAGACTAACAAAATAGAAAAGACTAATTGAAACTAAAAGTTGGTTCTTTGAGAAGACAAACAAAATCAATAATCCCCTAGCCAGACTCATCAAGAAAAAAGGAGAGAGGGTCTAAATAAATAATATCAGAAATAAATATGTTATGACTGACATCACAGAAATACGAAAGATCATAGGAGATTACTGCAAATAGCTACAAATGAACAAGTAGAAAAACCTAAAAGAAATGGATAAATTCATTGATATATACCAAATTCCAAGATTGAATCACAAAGGAATAGAAAATCTGAATAGACTAAGTACAAGTAATGACACTGAATCAATAATTTGGAAACTTGCAAGAAACAAACATCCAGGGCCAAACAATTTCACAGGTGAATTCTACCAACCATTTATAGAATGCTTTGCCTATCCTTCTCAAATTATTCCAAAATATTGTAGGGGAATGAATACTTCTAATATTATTGCATCCCAGGACACAAAGTAATGATGTTGTGCTTCTATAAACTAAATAAAAGCTATCAGAAAGAGAAATTAAGAAAAAAATCCCGTTTCCAATTGCATCAACAATAACAACAAAAACCTAGGAGTAAATTTAACAAAGAAGGTAAAAGGCCTATACTCTGAAAACCGTATAACATTTATGAAATAAATTGAAGACAAAAACAAATAAATAAAAATATAGTCTGTGCTCATGGATCAAATACTACTGTTGAAATCTCCATACTAGCCATGGCAATATACAGATTTAATGCAATCCCCATCAAAATACCACTGGCATTTTTCACAGAACTAGAACAAAGAATCCTAAAGTATTTATGGAACCATGAAGGGTTCCAAACAGCTAAAACAATAGTGAGATAGAACGAACTGGAACTACCACCTTCCCTGATTTCAAACTATAAACATGTAGTAATCAAGACAGTATGGAACCAACACAAAAACAGACACATAGATCAATGGAATGTATTAGAGAGCCCAGAGAGAGACCCAGACATACATGGTCAATTGATCTGTGAAAAAGAATACACAGTGTGGAGATGACAGTCTCTTCAATAAACGGTGCTGGGAAAACTGAACAAAACACATGCAAAAATAAAATCAAATCACTGCCTTACACTGTATACAAAAATAAATTTAAAATGCATAAAAGACTTACCTGTAAAACCCCAAACCATAAAAATCCTAGAAGAAAACATATATGAGGCTCTTGACATCAGTCTAAGAAATCTTTTTTTGTGTGTGTGAGCGGTGGGTGGGCGGGGGGTGGGTGGGGCGTGGGGAGATCAGTCTCCTCAAGCAAGGACAAGAAAAGCTAAAATAAACAAATAGGATTACAATAAACTACAAAGCTTCTGCACAGTTAAGAAAAATCTTCAACAAAACAAAAATGAAAAAATCTGCTAAATGAGGGAAAATATTTGCAAATCATACATTCTATAAGGGGTCAATATATAAAGAACTTACATAACTTTTTTTCAATATTTTACTTAAATTCTAGTTCGTTAACATATGGTAAAATATTGGTTTTTTGAATTAGAATTAAGTGATTCATCACTTACATGTAATACCTAGTGCTCATCACAAGTGCCCTCCTTAATAACCATCACCCATCTAGCCCATCCCTGCCCACTTCCTCTTCAGTTTTTTCTCTATAGTTAACAGTCTTTTATGGTTTGCTCCCCTCTCTTTTTCCCTCTTCTTCTACAAGAACTTTTACAACTTAATATTTAAAAAAAATGGTTGAAAATGGATATATTGAATAGATATTTTTCCATTTATACAAATGGCCAACAGGCACATGAAAAGATGCTTAACATCACTAATCATCAGGGAAATGCAAATCAAAACCATAATGAGACATCATCTCACATCAGTTAGATTGGTTATTATCCAAAAAAACAAAAAGTTCTGGTGAGGATGTGGAAAACAAGGAACCCTTGGCTGCTGTTGGTGGAATGCAAATTGGTACAGTTACTAGGGAATATAGTATGGAGATTCCTAAAAAAAAATAAATAAAAAATGAAAAACATAAAAAAAAATAGAACCACCACACAGTCCAGCAATTCCACTTCTGGGTTTTATCTGAAGTATATAAAACACCAGTTGGAAGAGATAATGCACCCCTCTGTTTACTGCAGCATTATTTAAAATAGCTAAGATCTAGAAGAAACCTAAGTAGCCATCTATAGGTGAATAGATATAGATGTGATACACACACACACACACACACACACACACACACACACACAGGAATATTACTCAGCCATAAAAAAAGAATGAAATCTTGCCATTTGCAGCAACATGGATGACCCTAGGGGGTATTATATTAAATGAAATAAGTCATAAAGAAAAAGATAAATACTCTATGATTTCATTTGAATGGGGAATCTAAAAAGCAAAACATGAACAAACAAAAGAAAACAGAAACAGACCCATATATACAAGAAATAAACTGTTGGTTACCAGAGAAGGGAAGGGTTGAGGTGGGCAAAATAGTTGAAGTGGCTTGAAAGGTATGATCTTCTAATTATAAAAGAAATAAATCATGGGGATATAATGTACAGCACAGGGAATATAGTCAATAATATTGTAATAACTCTGTACAGTGACAGATGGTAACTAGTCTTTGTGGGAATCATTTCATAATGTATAAAAATACCAAAGCCATGATGTACAGCTGAAACTAATAGGATAATGTGTGTTAATTACACTTCAATGAAAAAAATAGATTAACTAAAAAAAGAATACTATAATGTAGTTTGCATTAGGACTCTGAGGATTCTTTTACTGTGGTGAAACCGTTCTCAGCATTTCCAAGATCATCTTAGAATACTCAAGGTAACACTCAGAATTTGTTGACTGAAAAAAATGCATACTGGTAATATGATACTTTGTAAAGTGTTTAAATATGTATCTTGTTACTTATAACAACGCATCCAAAGTTTGATTTTTCTGTTTCTGGAACCCAGATGTCAAGGGATGCCCAATCAGAAAATTATAAAACAGACTGAGCTGATTCACTCACTGTTCATTGTCATCGTCTGCTCCAACCCTAGCCAAGAATCCTATTATAAATCTAGGAATATCTCACTCAGCCCACACTTCACAAACATTCAAACTCTCCCAACTATGTGAACATTCCCAACTCTCCACTGCATTTATTTCTTTGTTTTAAATTGAGGTATAATTGACACAGCATTGGCATAGCGTTAGATGCAGGTATAGAACGCACCGACTTGATATGTGTATGTATTGTGAAATGATTACCACACAATAACATCTGTCACCATGCCTAACTACAATTTTCCTTCTTATGATAAGAACTTTTAAGATCTACTCTCTTACTAACTTTCAAATATACAATGAAGTATTATAATTACAGCCATCATATTGTACGTTAAATCTCCAGGTCCTGTTTATTTCTATAATAGGAAGTTTCTATCTGTTTGTCCATTTTACCCATCCTTCATTCCCCTGCCTCCGACAACCACTGATGTGTTCCCTTTGAGTTTGAATGGGGTGGGGTGGTGTTTTAGATTTTTAGATTTGATATATAAATGGGATCATATGTTATTATCTTTCTCTGATTTATCTCACCTAACATAACGCCCTCGACATCCATCACCATAGTTGTCTGAAATGGCAAGATTTCCTTCATTTTTTATGGCTTTCCAATATGCTCATGTTCCTCATAGCTTAAGAAAAATCCTCATTCAAACCTCACCTCAAGTTACTTCCCTTTCTTTTACTTCCCTGGAAATTTTGAAAAGCTTCGTTAGTATTTATTCTTCATATTTCCATATCCTCCGTTTACTCTTCAAGCCATTTTAATATGGTTTCTTAGCTATCATTTAAAATACAGTCTTGTTAAAATATTACTATATTTTTTCCTTAAAGACTTTGTATCAAATTGGAATTATCCATGCTTTAAATATTTTGTATAATTTTCTCCTAAAATCATGTGGATTAGTGTTTTTACCAAGCAGATTAAAGACTTTTAAATGGCCATTGAACTATTAATTTTTTCTATATCATTTTTCATGAGCTGTAGCAGGCTATATATTTTGCTTTTCCTTCCTTTTGCTTTCTTCAGGTTCATTTTTGCCTTTTTTCTCTAATGTTTTTAAGATGAATGCTTATGTCACTGATTTTTTGCCTTTCTATCTTTCATAAGTAAGCATTTAGCTCAATTTTAATGTGGAATACTTTCATTATTATCTTGTTCATGTTTAAATTTTGTATGTTTTCTTCTTTAACCTATTGGTTATTTGTAGGTGTGTTACCTAATTTCCAAATATATTTAATATTTTAAAATTGTCTTTTTATGATATTTTAATTCTAATTTAATAATGTAGTAATTTTCTATCAGTTGCTGCTACTAATTATTTAAAATTTGATTACATTGTGCTATAGTTTAAAGTCAATTTTACACATATATATTTTTATGTGTGAGTGGAAAATATGTTATGATCTTTAATTTTGGATTTCAGGGTTCAATGTATGTTCACAAGTGCAAGGTTTTAACTGTATTCTTCAAATTAGTCATATTTTTACTAAATTTGGGTATTAGACCTTATGACATCTCCCTGTATAATGGTAGATTTATTATATTCTCCCTACCATCTGTCACTTTTTTCTTCCCCCCCCCCCTTTTTTAGAGAGAGAGAGGGAGAGAGAGGGAGAGGGAGAGAGAGAGAGAGACAGAGAACGTGAGATCAGGACCCAAGCAGATGGTGAGAGTCAGAAGCTTAATACACTAAGCCACGCAGGTGACCCCACGGCTTTTTTCTTTATAGGTAATTTTTGTCGCACTTTGGATGCATTTAAGATCTTTTTGTTATTAAGCTGAATTTAAAACTTTACCAAAAGGTTTTTTTGGGGGGCGCCTGGGTGGCGCAGTCGGTTAAGTGTCCGACTTCAGCCAGGTCATGATCTCGCGGTCCGGGAGTTCGAGCCCCGCGTCAGGCTCTGGGCTGATGGCTCAGAGCCTGGAGCCTGTTTCCGATTCTGTGTCTCCCTCTCTCTCTGCCCCTCCCCCGTTCATGCTCTGTCTCTCTCTGTCCCAAAAATAAATAAACGTTGAAAAAAAAATTTTTTAATTAAAAAAAAAAAAAACTTTACCAAAAGGTTTTTAAATGTGGGTTGCATTTGTTTATCATGTTAGTGTTTTATTGTGCTTCCTAAATCTGAGCATTTCTTTCATGTATTCTAGAAAATTCTAATAAATGACCTCTATATGTGTAGGTTGTATAAAACCTCCTGGCTTTCTTTCTCCGGAAGTCCAATTAAACATATCAAACTTTCTGGCTTTACCTATCATACATATAGCTACCCCATTTTTATTCTCTTCTTTGTAAATTTCATGATAATATATACTTATATATATTAGACATATTTCAGACCATAAAGCCATTCTCTCTTGAGCTATTTATAATTTTAATACATTCATTGAGGTTTTAATTGAAATACAGTAAAACCTTGGATTGCAAGTAACTTGTTCTGTAAGATGAGCAAACATTTCTACCACATTTTAACTTGATAAATGAGCAACATCTTGATACGAGTAGCACATGATGCCAAACGTTACTTGATCACAACTGAGCCAATGGTTCTTCTCTCTCTCTCTCTCTCTCTCTCTCTCTCTCTCTCTCTGGGATTGTGGGTGTTTGTCTCCCATGTTCAGATGCTCGGTCTCAGGCCACGGTGTTTGGCATAAATCAGTGATTTTTCAGAATGCTGGAAGATGCCCATAATAGGCACTAGTGTATTGTTTGTGACTTCACAGCACCTATGGACAGTCCTTTGCTTTTCCGTGCAAGAGTAAGCGTGGGAATCCTTTGCTTCATTCTAGGTCAGGCTGCCTGCAGATATAGACTCTTTTCTCTGCTGCCTTATTGCCAGTTACATTAAATACAGTACAGGACAAGAGCTTATTAACACTGTACATGTAGTCAAGATCCGTGCGAGTATATACAATGGCCCCCATGCAGAAAAAGGTTGAAAAGAAAGGCAGTAAGAAAATGGAGATGATTACAGTGGGAGTCAAGAAGGAAATCATTGGGAAGTATGAATGAGGTATGACAGTGGCTGAAATTGCAAGATTTTATAAGAAGTCTACATCTGCATCTCATCTGCAGAGGGGGAGGAGAAAAAGTGGAGGAATTCTTCACTGCAAATGAGATTAGGGAGATAGGTAAAATGTGGGAAACAGTGCAAAATTTTGTAGAAAAGCACTACCGAATAAGGCTGTGGCAATGCGAGCAATGCATCTGTTTAACAGCAATGAAATGTCACATTTCTGCAAAATCCTCAAGAGGAGACAAAAGCAAGTGTCATTGGATAGGTTCCTTGTTAAAGCTGCATGAAAAGAAAAAGTTTCCATTGAGCCAATAGAGAGCAGTGATTCCATTCGTGGTAGTGAAAGTCATCCTTCACAATAACCCTCCTTCTCTCTTGTCTCCCTCACACCAGTTACAAAAGTTTTCAAAGGTCAGTGCAGGTTAATCTGTTTATTGTTCTTTATATTTTGTATTTCCTTATTTTATACTGTATTACAGTATTGTAATCATTTTATAGGTATATTTTTGGGTTGTGGAACGAATCATCTGAGTTTCCATTATTTCTTATGGGGAAATCTGTTTTGATATAAAAGTGCTTCTTTTAAAAAAAGTTTTTAATGTTTATTTAATTTTGAGAGAGAGGGAGAGAGAGAGAGAGTGAGAGTGAGTCAGAGCATGAGCAGGGAAGGGGCAGAAAGAGAGGGAGACAGAATCCAGATTTCAGGCTCTGAGCTGTCAGCACAGAGCCAGATGCTGGACTCGAACTCACGGACTGGGAGACCATGACCTGAGCCGAAGTTGAACACTCAAGCCACCACTGAGATCCCTAGATGCCGTGATACGCAAGTGTTTTAGATTACAAGCATGTTTTAGGAACAAATTATGCTCGCAAACCAGGATCTTACTGTATTTATATTTTGAATTTCTGTAAGTTTTATGTAGTTCTTTTCTAAAGTTCCGTGCTTAATTTTGCTTTCCTATTGTTCCCTTCTCATGTTTTTAATTCCCTCTTTCAATTCATTACATTTTTCATGTAATTCATAATCTAATAATTTCAATATATTTTGCCCCCAAGAGTGTTGTTTTGCTTTATTTCATTGTAGTGTTTTTTCATGTGTGGTGTAATTTGGAGTTACAAGGTAATATTTGAATGAGCATAATTTGTGAGCATCCTGAGAGCCTTATTCAAGTGTTTTTTTCTCCAAAAAAGTGTTGATATCGATGCTGTCTGTTGTCCCAAGGTGCTTGTGGTCATATTAAACAGTACTTTTTGGCCAAGGGTTTTCCAGACTCCAAAAGAAGTGAATATTCAAACCACTTATATGAATGAAAGTCTAACTCTGGTTATTGATTCTCAGCTAGAGTTCATTTTCCCAGCAAGGTCAGAGGACGACACAGGCAAAATACCTTGCTGTCTCTCTTTTCTGGAGAGCAGGGTTTAAATCTTATTTATTTTTTCCCTACAGGAATAGTCATCTGAAGGCCCAGCCTTTGTTAAAGAATCTCAGTTCCAATTGCCCACTTTGCACAGACTCAAAGCTATGTCTCCTGCACCCAGTATAACTGTTATAATCCTAAGTTTTAAATTCCAGGAAAAACCATTATTTTATAAACTATCATTATTGGCTCAGGATTATCATTCAGGTTTTAAGCCTTTTTGGTGCCTTTTGAATTTGGCTGCTGGCAGTAGTCATTTTTCCTCCTGGACTCAATTACATATTATCATTCTTATCCAATAGCTTTAGAATTTGTGTGTGTGTGTGTGTGTGTGTGTGTGTGTGTGTGTGAGAGAGAGAGAGAGAGAGAGAGAGAGAGAGAGAGAGAGAGAGATGTTGTCATTTAACTTCCTTTGCTAAAATCAATGACAATCTCCATATCTTTATATCTAGTGCATATTTGATTAATTCTACAACTCATCTTTCAATAGCATTGAACACTGTGGCCTCCCTTCCTTTAAAATACTCTCCTCACTTGCCTTCCACTCTACCATCACACCGTTTTTCTCCTGTCTTGCTGGTTTTTCTTTCTGATTCCCTTACTATCTCATGCTCCTTTAACAGACCTTAAACCTTTAAAGACCTTAAAATTATCTAAGGTTTATTTTAGGTCCTCTCTTCTTCAGCCATGCTTCTGTAAGTGTTCCTGCCACTTTCATGATGAGTAATTAAGAACAGGTATCACTTTAAAGTACACATCTGATTATTTCAGTCCACTGCCTACCCTTATTCCATGGCTTTCAATACTCTAAGAAAATAGATGGATTGTATTAGCATTACTCACAAAGGTCTTACAGAAGATCCCTCCCCACCTACCTCCTCTCCAGCTCCAAGCTTTTCTCCTCCCTTCATGTCAGAACTAGCCTTCTTTTGTGGTTCATATTCACTATGCTTACTCTTGACACAGTGCTTTTATGTAGCATTTCCTTCTGCCTGACAGTCTTCCAACTTCTTTTCTTCCAAATAATGTCAACCCACTCCTCAGACCTCAGAATCCAGCTGCCTCAGGGGTGTCTTTACTAACTTCCTTGAATACATCGAATCCGTCTTAATTCACTATCATTTATTCATTGAACAAATATTATTGAGAACCTAGTATGTGCCAGAAACCAGGCTCTATGTTGGAATATTTCTAGAAGTAAATAAAACAGACCAAATTTCTTCCCATATGGTTGGCGCAGGCAATAGGAAAAAAAATAATAAACGGACAAATACATGGTTTAGAATGTGTTAATTGGGAAATGGAGCCCTTCTTAGCATTGGCCACAGTTCCTATTTCAAATTTTTTTCTGCATTTATTTAAATTAAAGGAACATGCTTTATGCTAATTTTTGCTCATCATTGGACCCCCCATATTTTCCATGGTGTCTATCAGACCATTTACTTTTATAAATAAAAATTTATATCATGTTTGTGTACAGAGATACATTTTATTTTCCATCTGTAGACATCTTGGTACAAAATTATTCTTTTCATTACACAATAAATATTACATAGTTTAAGTATAATCTTACCTGTCTATTGTATTCTGTTAGGGTAACAAGCAAAACAATAAACAGATTGATAAAAATAAACAATACAGGGACACCCGGGTGGCTCAGTTGGTTAAATGATCAACTCTTGATTTCAGTTTAGGTCATGATCTTACTGTTTGTGAGATTAAGTCCTACATTGAGCTATGTGCTGCCAGCGCATACACACACACACACACAAACACACACACACACACACACAATCCCAGACCTATCCTAATAATTTTATACCTTTTAACAAGGGGCCACTTCTAACCAGCTGCAGAACATGGGTATTGCAACTTTAAACTCCCTGAAAATTAGATCACCTCCAACATGGCTTGCATTAAAAGTGATTTGGCCAGAACCAAAGCTGAAATTCACTTTTCCCATCGTTCAAATTGCATCACAGTATGTTATCCTCACATAAGTCCCAAGATAATCATGTTTAACAAAATCAGTTATTCTAGGATTAAGATTTTCATTGCATAAACAAAGTACCTAGAATACTGCATGATGCAAAGTGTATGTTCAAACAATATTCGTTACCTTTGCACAAGAGTATCTGAACAGATCCAACTTTAATCTACCTTTGCGGAGGGGGGTAGGGGATAGGGTGTTTGATTCAGAATGTATTCTAATGGTTTGCCAATTGGACATAGGAAAAGGGATAAGAATGGATAAAAATGTATCTTAGAAGGTGGGGACTAGTATACAATTTTGTAATTTCTAATTCTTTTGCAACTTCTGTTTTTTAGGATTGTTCTTCCTCT
This sequence comes from Prionailurus bengalensis, assembly GCF_016509475.1. Lineage (NCBI taxonomy): Eukaryota > Metazoa > Chordata > Mammalia > Carnivora > Felidae > Prionailurus > Prionailurus bengalensis. Next base: position 181,411,637 of record NC_057344.1, on the reverse strand, counting down.
CATTCTGACTTAAGTTGTGAAGGGGATTCCAGTGCATATTCTATTGTGAGCTATCCACTGAAGTTGTAATAAATGGACATTTGTTCTACTCTTCTACATGAGACCAACAGAAATAAACAAAAAAATAATTGAAAATTGAAAAAATAAATATATACTATGTTTAAAAAAGCAAAGTAATAAAATAAGATAAAGTCTGAAATATAAGTACCAGAAACAATGAATTTTAGAATTCAACTAAGAGGTCATGGTTCCATTTGCCTTTCCCCATCAGGAGAACAGCACACATTAAAAACTAGAGTCATTCTGAAAGACCTATCAATGACTTTTAAAGATGAAATGAGAGAAAAACACCAAAACAAAATGGAAACAAAGAGGGAACAAAAAATGAGTGGAGGAGATAAAAAAAAAAAAAACAAAACAGAAGAAAATTGAAAAGCATCCAATTTGGGGACCCTTTTCACAACATCAAAAGGGGAGTAAAAAGACACAATTTTTTTATTTTTTTTTCTCAACAACTTCCTATCTGTGACAGAAGAATGAAAGGGATCAACTTAGAGCAGAGGCTGGAATCATTAATGTGAGAACATGACTTAGAGCAGCTGACCAATTACAAGACAGAAGAAATGAAAGATGATCTGTCAAAAAAGAGCTCTTTGATCCCTGAATGTTGACAGTGACCTAGATTTATGCCAGGTGATATACTCCACCTAAAGCGAGGAACATATACATTCATCCACCCCCTTTCACCTCTTTCTTTTCTGGGAAAAGAATGGATTCAACACAGTGCAGGGAAGCTGCTCTCCCGATTGTCGGGTCTGGTTTCCTCTGAGACAACAGGATGAGTTGGAAGGTCATCAGCGAGAACAATGTAGTCTCCCCACCTCAATCCCGAAGCGGCAATTTAGACAGTTGGAATAGAATGGTGAGAGGAAATAACAAAGGAGGGCAGACAGGAATGGCCTAATATATTCTACCCTTTTATAGATTAGAGTCGGAAGATGGAAAGCAAAACAACAAAGAAATGAGAGCACCCGACATAAGGACCACTTCCAGATACACCCTTTGGATACCGATGTGGAAAAAAACTGAGGTATAGGGTGAATGATAGGACTTAATGTTATAGACATAATTATTATAACCAAAAAAGGGCTTTAAAACTTATAGATTATCAGAAGAGGTTTTATCTATTGTCTACCTCACAAACATACATGTAGACACATATAACATAGGTATAAATACATGAAAACAAATATATATCACATGCATAAAAATACATATATGTGTTGATATATATTTATTCATATATAATGGCATTATGAAACATATCTGTTACAATACTAAATGAAAAAGGAATGAAACTCACACTTTGGGTCAAAAATATAAATTGCATGCAGTCTCTAAAGATCCAGGAGAGGTTTCTGACTCTAAGACACTGAATATTTGTACGGCACTATGTAACAATAAGAGAATCCTGGTCCAGGAGATGACCTTGTATAAAAACCAAAAACCAAAAAACAACCTCTGGAGCACAGTGGCTGGTATCAGACTGTACCTACCTTAATGTCACTTAGACCAGCTCTTAGTAAGCTACAAAAATGGGGAGATTGAACAAAAGAGAAATGCTAGCAATAGGCAGAGACCTTCGAAAGCCATGGGAGCTAGCCTCCCTCAAGTCCAAATATAACTGTCAAAATTATTTTTGTAACAAATCATGCAGTATTAAAACATTCAAGCTAACCATCAAGAAAGCAAGTAGAATGTGAAAGTAACACAATTGAAAATTTTGCTTCACTTCCTCCAAACCAGGGAAAGAATATGAACTCTATCATTAATATGGGTGAACACACACACATGTACATACACACAGAAAGGGGGAATATTGATAATAATGATAATAGAATGTCTTTAGAATGAACCTATTGAGCTACAGAGATAGGTTGATCTCAATAAAATTTGGTGAAAGAGAAATATAAGAATCTTGAAACGGGATGGCTTATGTAATAATCCTGACTATATATTTTTAATTAACTGAATTTAATTTTTTGAATAATTTTAGGGGTATATAGGTATTGAGTGGAAATTACAGAGTTCCCACACACTTTCTCATCCACATCTTTCACTTTTCCCCCAATAACATCTTACATTACTGTACTGCATTTGTACAGTTAATAAGCCAATACTGATCCATTATTAACTGCACTCCATATTTCCCATGAGGGGTTACCATTTTGTACATTCTATGAGTTTTGACAAATGTATAAGGATATGTATCCACCATCACACTATCATAGAAGAGTTTCACTGCACTAGAAATCCCCTGTGTTCCACTTATTCTTTCCTTTCTCCCTGCCTCCAAGCCCACTGATGTTTTTATGTCTCTACAGTTTTGTCTTTTCTCGAAAGTCATTTAGTTGGAACCATACAGTTTGAGGCATTTTCAGATGGGCTTCTTGCACTTAGCAATGCACACTTAACTTTCCTCCAAGTCTTTTCGTGGCCCGATAATTTCTTTTTAGCACTGGATAATATTCCACTGTCTGAATGTACCCAGTTTCTTTATCCATTCACCTACTAAAGAACATCTTGTCGTTTTAAGTTTAAAAAAAAAATGAATAAAGCAGTATAAACATAAAGATGCAGGGTTTTGGTGGATATAAGTTTTCAATTCATTTGGGTGAATATCAAGAGTTACAATCACTGGATCATTAACGTTAAGAGTATGCTCAGCTTTGTTAGGAACAGCCAAGCTGTCTTCCCAGGTGGCTGCACCATGTTCCATTCCCATCAGCAACGTATGAAAGTTTGTGTTGCCCCACATCCTCGCCAGTATCTGGTGTTTTCAGTGTTTTGGTTTTTAATCATTTTAATAGGTTTGTAGTGGTACCTCATTGTTGTTTTAATTTATAATTCTTAATGACATAGGATGGTGAGCACATATTTTCTTATGGTTATTATCCAACTGTATATCTTCTTCCATGATGTGTTTGTTCAGATCTTTTGCTCATCTTTTGACTGGGTTATTAGTTTACTTATGCAGTAGACTTTTATGTTGTTTAACAAATTATCATAAGCTTAGCAACTTAATACAACTCACATTTACTATCTCAAAGTTTTCATGGGTTGGAGTTTGGATACAGCACAACTCTTTCAAAAGGCAGGGTTTCAAACTGTTGAAAGAGGCTGCAATGTCATTTGATATCGACGTCTTTTTCCAATCTCACTGAATTCAGTTCCTTGCAGCTGTAGGAGTCAGATCCTTAGCCACTAAAAGCTTCCCCTAATTCCTTACCATTTGGCCCTCTTCATAATATGATAATTTGCTCCTTCAAGGTGAATAAGCTAGCATCTGCTGCTGCTTCAACTCTCTTTTAAAGGACTTCCCTGATTAGGTCAGGCACACCCAGGACGGCCTCCATTTTGATTAATTTAAAGTTAATCGGGAACTCTGATGATATTTGCAAAATGCCTGACCTTTGTCATATAACATAACTTCATCCATCATATTCACACATTGTGCCCACACCCAAGGAAAGGAAATGATACAGAGCATGACTCAAATGAGTCATCCTAGGATTTGTCTGCCATAGTCAGAGTCAGTTCTGTATCCCTCAGGCAGTCACAATGATTAACAACTAGGAGAGAATTTGGGGGTGGGGGGCTACTCTAGCTTTATTGGTTTCTACATGGGACATATAAGGTGTGAGTTTTGCTCAGTATTGTCTTTGTGTATGTGGGCATAATATTGCACACTTGTTCAGATTCCATTCCTTCTCATTTGTCTACAAGCTTTTTCCTAAGAAAACTTCTTAAACTTTTGTTTTTTTCTCTTTCACATATTTTTTTTTAGGTTTGCTTCTGGGAAACTCAGCTGAAATCATCAATATTGAAGATCTTTTAAAGACCATTCTAATTTTAAATTTAGTCATGCTTATAATCTACTTTTTGCTAAAATATTAGAGACTGATAGTGGGTTGTTACTTCCAGATAAATTTTTCGTGTTTGTACACTGGAATTCTGGAAACAAAGCCTCCGTATGAAAGAAGCTGGAGGTTATTACAGGCACCGATAAAAAACAGGCGAAATAGAGCAACAAACCACGAATGTGGGTTTCTTAAAAATATCGTACAGGACAATTTCCTTTATTCTTCATGTTTAATTATTCGGTCCTAACTTCCATTATCAGCCCTCTCTGACTGCCACTGCATCAGAGAATAGCTGTTTCCATATCATTAAAATGAATGTCAGAAGCATTCTCAAGACCAATTTCAGCTTGGGGATGGGGATACGGAGCCTGTAAAAGAAACAACAGAATCTTATTTTGATCCTTAGTGTGGTACCCATAGTATAGTGAGGAGTACCAAAATAGATCCAAAATCTATCCCCAATCCAGCTAGTTTTCTTCCTGACTGTGCTGCCACCCTAAACCAATCCAGCAAACCTTTGAAATGGTTTCCTCATTGGTCTTCCCATTTCTTCTTTGAAAACATAGCATACCATTTTCTACATATCAGTCAAGGCAAATTGTTTTAACCATAATTTAGAACATATACATTTTTCTTGAAATCCCACAGTGGCTTCTCATTGCAACTGGGAAAAAAATATGTATATGTGTTTATACACACACACACACACACACACACACACACACACATATACCCACATACACACATATACACACATATATATTCATACACATATATACACATACATATATATGTATATACATATATACACATACATACATATATACACATACATATATGTATATATACACACATACATACATACATATCTTAACATGGTCTGGAAGATTCCAACCATGTGCTGAGGATTTCTGGTGCCAACCAGCTCAAGGCAATAGACTCTAGCCATACTGACCTCATTTCAGTTCCCTCACTCCTAACTCAGGGAGATCTCCCTACCCCAAATTTGGCCCCCAGCTGTACACATACCTGGTTCCTTTATGGTCAGTCTATTCCCATTTCAAATAGATGTGCTCTGTACCATCCTCCTTTCTCAGCTTTATAGAACATTTTGTTATATGAAATTATCTGATCCATTTAGATGTTTGCTCATTAGTTATGACACACACATACAACACACGGCTATAATAATGGGAATAATAACTTGATGATCTTGTTCCTTGCCATATTACCCATATTCTTAACTGTGATGACTAAAAAAAATAAATGAATGAAGTCATAAATGAAAGAATAAATGAATAGAGATTTCCAACTTCCCTCTTCTCTTAGAATTACACAATTGACCTCCTCGTCCCTGTGATGGAATTCCTGATACTTTTGACTTAGATGGCCATAACAGGAAACCTCGCTTAGAATGGAACCAGGAAGCCACCAGGGGGAGCACTCACATCCTACCACTCATCATCAATTGCAGAACACAACAGGAAGAGACATGCCTTGCAAGTCCATTCTACTTTAACTACTACTTTACTATCCCAACAGGAGGAACAAAGTTTTTTTCTCCTCCCTTGGCAACAGCCAGTCAATGAGAGATGGTCAGAAATCAGTCAACAAAAAGCCACTGTACTGCAAACTAAGAGTTTACTCCAATGAACCTTTTGTTTATAACAATCCTCCCAAATTCTCCCTTTCCTTTATAAAAGAGCATTTCTCTCTTTTATTCTCAGGACTTGATTACAGTTTTTCCAGAGCTTGCTTATCCTGTATGACAATTCTCTATTTGTAAATCTCCCCCCGCCCTCCCTCTCTCTCTCTCTGTTTTTCCTTTTTAAAGTTAACACTTGCAAACAGTTTGTATCATGACCGGACCAGGTTAAAACCATAATCAGATATACTTCTCTTCTAACAAATTGGTAAAGATAAAATGAACCATATTACCAATATATAGGAAGGTTTGAAGAAATAAGTACTTTAAGTCAGCTTAATGTTAAATTAAACATCCTACATTTGACACAGCAATACTATGTTTAGATATTTAGCCTTAAGAAAGTGATTTAAGTATATGTCAATGCAAAACTTCAGCACTAAACTATAGGATTAAGTGTAGAGACAAGAAAAGAGCCAATATTTGTCCAGCAAAAATAATGGCAAAAAATAAAAATTAAAAAATACTGGCAAAAAAATAAAGGCAAATGTTTATTAAGATGAAAGATATATATTCTTAATATTACTATGTCAAAAAGATGTTACAATAAATATGCAATATTTCTTTTCAATTTTATAAAATATAGAAGGATATACATGTGCCCAATAAGTAATATGAAAAGTTTTATAAAAAAATTAATAATAGTTAACTCAAGATGGTAGAATTAGAGGTTATTTTTTAAGCTTCCTTCATTTTGTTGAGGTATCTATACTTCATTAGTTTTCTAAAATAAACAAAATATTTTAAAAAAATCTACTCACAAATATTCTAATATTGAATCCTCTTGGTGCAGACAGAATAAAGCTCCTCCCCAGAAAAGCTATGTCTGAGCCCCCAAACCTATAAAGATGTTACATTACATGGCAAAAAGGACATTACAGAGGAGATTGGGTTACAAATCTTGAGACAGAAAGATTATTCTGGATCATCAAAGTGGTACAATGTAATAACAAGGGTCTTTATTAGAGTGAGGCAGGAGAGTCATAATCAAAGAAGGAAATGTGATGAAAAAAGCAGAGACTGGGGGGATTGGGTATCAAGATGGCGGAGTAGGAAGATCCTGAGCCCAACTCCTCTCAAAGACACATCAAAATAAGTAACTTTATATGAACAACAATCTATGAGAATGATGTGAAGAGTAGCAGAACAGGGAATATAAAGAAAAAGCCACATCAAGATAGCTAGGAGAGGCAGAGAGGCAATTCAGTCGGGTGACTCATAGGCATGAAGGATAGCACAGCTGTAGAGGCCCTCTCTGAGGAACGAGTGGCTTAAGCCCCACATTGGACTCCACAGCCGAAGGGACCTGCAGCAGGAATAAAAGCACCCATAACATCAAGATTTGAAAACCAATGGGCTTGTGTCCAGGAGAGAAGGGGGCAGTAGGAAACTGAGAATGTGGGCTTAAAGGTCACACGTGCCATTTCACTTGTCCCACGTACCAGAGCAGAGGCAGCAGTTTTAAAAGCACCTATGTTCATGTAAAGGAGATCCATTGACTAATTTTAGGGCATAGGCCAGAGGGACAGTGATCTATTGAATCGTTCTCTGGGGAAGAAGTACTTGTAGGCTGTAAATATATCTATATCGATCTATATCTATGTATAGAGATATCTATCTATCTATCTATCCATCTATAGGTCTATAGATCTATAGATCTAGATATATAGATTTTTTTTTTACTTCCCTTTTACCTAGGTAGCCCAGTGCTGGTGGGCATCTTTCTAACACTCTCCATCCACTGTGCTAGCACTGTTTGCCCTGCCCTAGCATCCTGTGACCCACCCTACGAAACTCACCCCAGCCCAAATTCCATCCAAGAAGAATCCCACCCTGCGAGCACACAAGACTGACAGCAGAACCCCTCCCAAGCAATTACCTGGCCCAGACTAGAATCCTTGCAACACTACAACACCTACAATAGTCCCAGCCAGACGGGCCAGGAACCAGACCCGCTTACCAGTAAACATATAGCAGTTGTAGCCAGGCCTTACAGTAGTGCTGGGGGATAGCCCTGCATGCCAGCAAGTCAGCACCAGTTGTGACCCAGCCACAACAGGAGGGTGCACAAAGACCACGTAGGTGACACCCCTAAGGAACTGGCTTGGGTGACCAGGGGAGGTTTTTTTGTTTTGTTTTGTTTTGTTTTGTTTGCAGAAAGCCACTCCTTCAAGATGGGGACATGCAACTGATTTATCTAATATATAGAAACAGAAAGGCAAAATGCAGAGACAGAGGAAAATGTTCCAAATGAAAGAAAAAGACAAAACCTAAGAAATCGAAACAAAACAAAACAAAACAAAAATGGAGATAAGCACCCCACTCGATAGAATTCAAAATAATGGTCATGAAGATATTCAGTGAACTTGGGAGAAGAGAAGATGAACACAAAGAGAACTTGAACAAAGACAAAATCAAAAAAAAAAAAATCAGAGCTGAAGAATAAAATAACTGAAATTAAAAATACACTAAAAGGAGTCAACAGCAGATTATATAAGGCAGATAGATAAATCAGCGACATGGAAGACAGGCTATTGAAGATCACACAATCAGAACAGAAAAAAAGAAATGAAAGATTTCAAAAATGCAGATAGTTTAAGGGGTTCTCAAAATATCAGCATACTAACATTCAAATTGTAGAGGATACAGAAGGAGAAAAGAAAAAGGGACAGAAGTGATATTTGGACAATTTTTCTAAACTGGTGAAAAAACAGGCATCCAAGTCTAGTACACACACAGAGTCCCAAGTACGGTAAACCCAAAGAAACCCACACCAATAGACATCACAATCAAAGTTGCAAGGGTTAAAAAGAGAATCTTAGAAGGAGCAAGAGAAACAATTAGTTACATACAAGGGAAACTCTGTAAAAGACTCTCAGATGATTTTTCAGCAGAAACTTTTCAGGTCAGAGAAGAGCAGCACAAAATATTCAAACTGCCGAGAGGAAAATACTTACCACCAAGAATACTCTGTGTGGCAAGAACATCACTCAGAATTGGAGAGATAAGGAGTTTCCCAGATAAGCAAAAGCTACAGGAGTTTATCATAACCAAATAGCCTTACAAGAAATGTCAGAGACTTCTTTAAATGGAAGAGAAAAACCCTTAACTAGAAATAAGAAAATTATGAAAAAAAAAAACCTCACTGATAAAGTTAAATATATGGTAGCAACCACCTATATAGTACAAAAGTTAAAAGATTCAGAGTGCCTGGGTGGCTCAGTTGGTTAAGCGTCCTGCTTCAGCTCAGGCCATGATCTCATGATTCATGGGTTCAAGCCCTGCGTCAGGCTCTGTGCTGACAGCTCAAGCCTGGAGCCTGCTTCAGATTCTGTGTCTCCCTCTCAGCCCTTCCCCTGCTCACACTCTGGCTCTCTCTGTCTCTCAAAAATAAATAAATGTTAAATAAATAAATAAATAAATACACACATACATTCAGAAATAGTAAATCATCTAGACCTGCAAGAATTAGTCAAGGGATTCACCAAATAATAGGGTCTAAAATATGATGCAAAAATATAAAATGTATATGTGGGGGGGGGAGTGAATATGTAGTCCTTTTAGAATACACTTGAATTTAAGCAAACATCAACTTAAAACAGACTGCTATATGCATAAGGTGTTACATCTAAATTTGATGGTAACCACAATATAATATATATTTTAGATCTACAAAAAATAGGAAGGAAAACAAACATAACCCTAACGGACTCGTGAGGTAAGAGAACAAGAAAGGGACAGAGAAGAACTGCAAACACAGCTATAAAATAACCAACAAAATGGAAACAAGTACACACCTATCAGTAATTACTTTAAATGTAAATGGATTACACATCAAAAGACATAGGGTGGCTGAAAGGAGAGAACAAGACCCTATATATGCTGCCTACAAGAGATTCACTTTAGATGGAAAGATACATGACAGAATGAAAGTGAAGTAACGGAAAAAGATATACCATGCCAATGGAAATGAAATGAAAGCTAGGACAACAATACTTGTATCAAAAAAAAAAACTTGATTTTTTAAAAAGTTTTTTCTTGGGGCGCCTGGGTGGCGCAGTCGGTTAAGCGTCCGACTTCAGCCAGGTCACGATCTCGCGGTCCGTGAGTTCGAGCCCCGCGTCGGGCTCTGGGCTGATGGCTCAGAGCCTGGAGCCTGTTTCCGATTCTGTGTCTCCCTCTCTCTGCCCCTCGCCTGTTCATGCTCTGTCTCTCTCTGTCTCAAAAATAAATAAACGTTGAAAAAAAAATTTTTTTTAAAAAAGTTTTTTCTTAATGTTTATTTATGTTTGAGAGTGAGAGAGAGTGGGGGAGGGACAGAAAGAGAGGGAGACACAGAATCCAGAGTAGGCTCCAAGCTATCAGCACAGGCCAGATACAGGGATTGAACTCATGAACAATGAGATCATGACCTGAGCCAAAGTCAAACACTTAACTGACTGAGCCATCCAGGCGCCCCCACACAAAGTTGATTTTAAAACAAAAACTATTTCAGGAGACAAAGGAGGGCATTACATAATGATAAAGGGATCAATCCATAAAGAGGATATAACAATGGAAATATCAATATACCAAATACAGGAGCACCTAAAGGCAAATATTAACAGACATAAAGGGAGAACTAGGAATACAAAAGGTAGTAGGAGACTGTAACATCCCATGTGCATAAATAGATAAATCACCCAGACAGAAAATCAATAAGGAATGATTGCCCTTAAGCAACGCATTAGACCAGATGGACTTAAGAAATATATACAGAGCATTCCATCCAAAATTACAGAAAATACATTATTTTCAGGTGCACAGAAAATATTATCCAGATAGAGCATATGTTAGGCCACAAACAAATCTCAGATTTAAGAAGATTAAAATCATGTCAAGTATCTTTTCTGACCACAACACATCAACTAAAAACTCATTACAAGAAAAAAGCTGGAAAATACACAAACACATGGACGCTAAACATGTTACTATATATGATAAATAACCAATGTATCAATGAAGAAATCAAAGGAAAACAAAAAGTACTTTGAGTCAAATAAAAATGAAAACAACTGTCCTAAATCAATGAGATGCAGCAAAAGTAGTTCTAAGAAGGAAGTTTATGGCAATATGGACCCACCTCAAGAAACAACAACAAAAAGAACCTAAATAAACAATGAAACTCTATACCTAAAAGAACAAGGAAAATAAAAATATCAAACAAAGTCAAATGTTAGTGTTTTATAAATCAGAAACAGAAATGAGGACAAAACGTGAAAATAAAAGCATGCTTATACAGTCAGTTAATATTTAACAAAGGAGGTAAGAATATACAAAGGGGAAACGACAGTCTCTTCAATAAATGGTGCTGCAAAAACTAGCCAACTATTCCTGGGGAAAAAAATGAACCTGGACCACTTTCTTACACCATACAAAAAATAAATCAAAATGGATTAAGGGCTTAAATGTAAATACAGAAGTGATAAAACTCCAAGAATAAAACAAAAGCAGTATGCTCTTAGACATCTGTCTGCGCTCTCTCTCTCTCTCTTTCTCTCTCTCTCTCTATATATATACACACATATATATATATATTTTTTTCTGATCTATCTCCTCAGGCAAGGATAACAAAAGCTAAAACAAACAGATTAAGACTATATCAAACTAAAACGTGTTCACACACAGAAGGAAACCACTGGCAAAACAAAAAGGCAACTTAATGATTGAGAGAAGATATTTGCAAATTATATAAACATATGGGGTTAATAACTAAAATATAAAAGAACTCACATGACACAATATTAAAAAAGAACCTAAATTAAAAATGGGTGATCTAATTAAAAAATCTAATTAAACATCTAATTAGTAGACATTTATGCAAAGAACATGTACAGATGGCCAACAGATACATGAAAAGATGCTCAGCATCACTCATCATCAGGGAAATGCAAATCAAAACCATGAGATATCACCTCACACCTGTCAGAATGGCTAAAATCAAAAACACAAGAAACAAGTGTTGGTGAGAATGTGGAGAAAAAGAAAACGTCATGCACTGTTGGTAGGAATGCAAACTTGTGCAGTCACTGTGAAAAACAGTATAGAGGTTCTTCAAAAGATTAAAAATAGAATTACCATATGATCCGGTAATTCCACTGCTGGGTATTTACCCAAAGAAAACAGAAACACTAATTCTAAAAGATAACCATATCCTGTGTTTATTGCAGCATTATTAACAATAGCCAAGATATGGAAGCAACCTAAATGTTCATCAGTGAATGAAATGGATAAAGATGTGGTATAAATATATACATTGAAATATTATTCAGCTATAAACAAAGAATGAAATGTGGCCATTTGCAACAACATGGATGGACTTAGAGTACATTATGCTAAGTGAAAAAAGTCATACAGAGAAATACAAATGTCATATGATTTGACTTATATCTGGAATCCAAAAAATAAACAAACAAAACAAAAGAGAAGGACTCACAGATGCAGAAAACATTCTGCATTGTTGCCAGAGGGGTGGGGAGGGGGGGTAGGCAAAATAAAGCTAGGGGATTAAAAAGTTAACACTTTCAGTTATAAAATACATAATAAAAGGAATGCAATGGCCAGCATAGGGAATATAACTAATAAGGAATATAGGTAATAATACTGTAACAATTTTGTATTATGACAGATTGTAGCTAGATTTATCATGGTGTTTACTTTCTAATGTATATAAATGTTGAATCACTGTGTTGTATGCCTGAAATTAACAAAATATTGCATGCCAATGTACTTTAATAAAGAGAAGTTTATACGTGCAAAAAATAGCATTCACAAAGCTCTGTTCACAACAGCTAAAATATCAGAAACAAGACAATTGTATACCAACAGCCAAATGGATAAACAAACTGTGGTAGGTATACTAGGGGATATTATAAAACAATAAAAACAAATGAGCTATTGATAGACTCAGCAATATAGATGGATGCCAATTATGATGAGGCAAGAATTCATACTCTACGATACCATTTATATTTATATTAAGTAAATGTAAAACTAGTCTATAGTAATAAGATTCAGATCAGTGGTTGCCTGGGGCCTGAAAGACAGAACTGCCTTAAGGGAGACTAAGGGACATTTTGTGGTGATAATATTTTCTCTGGATTGTGGTGCTGGTTACATGAGGGTATACATTTGAGAAATCTCATTGAACAGTACAAGTAAAAGGGATCTTACTCTATAGAAATTATGCCTCAATAAAATTGATTAAAAAAATATATATATACACACACATATATACGTATATATACACTATATATATATACACATACACATATATATGTATACATATATACATATATATGTATATATATGTATATATATGTGTATGTATATATATGTACGTGTATATATACATATATACGCGGGTGTATATATACGTATATATACACGGGTATATATATAATACACGTGTGTATATATACATATATATACACGTGTATATATACATATACATATATATATATATATATATATGTATAAGCAGAGGTTGAACTAATGCTGGCACACAAGTTACAGAATGCAGCACGTTCCTAGAAGCTGAAAAAGGAAAGGAATAGACTCTTCTTTATAGCTTCAAGAAGCAATAGAGAGCTGTGCCAAACCCCTTCTTGACTACTGACTCCCAGAACTGTAGGATAATAAGAAATCTGTGAGGTTTTTTAAGTCACAAAGTTTATGGTAATTTATTAGTATATCAATAGGAAATGAATACACCCTGAGATATAAAAATTAAAACAAAGAAATGGGATATTTAGTGCAATAACTACTCATAGAGCACTAAACAGACAATATTAAAATCACATTTTTGTTGATGTTCAAATGCAAATTTGAGCCTATTTCTTCAGAAATCCAATACTCACACCAAGATTTAGACAAAGGGTTTCTTAAAGTAATATTGAGGAACGTCAAAAGGAACATCAAAATCATACTGCTCAGACATGTATAGAGCACTCCAGAACACTATCGCCACAGAGTTGTTCTCTTGTAATCTTTCCCCTTCAAGTTTTCCTTACTTGCTCATTTCAATCATTATTTTTAGCTTGACTGAAAATGACAAGGGGAGCAAAAGAGTGTAATTTACTCCCAGACCGGCCAGGTACAAAATGTGTCTCATTACCTGCTTTTTTAACAACACAAAGGCATGAGTTTGTGATTTGGCAACATTTGTCTCCACCACGATATGTAAATTTAATTGTAAATAAGTGGAAATATTTTTAGCCTGCTTCAGAAATGTGCTTGTTTAGAAGCATTCTTGTCCAAAACCTATGATCACGGTAAAGCTTAAGAGATACTTCTTTGCTCTGGTTTGAAGCTGTCAGTGTGCAGAAACAGCACGCCTATTTGTTGAAGTGGGAGAAAGCGTATATTTTCCATATGTTTTTATCAAAAAATGTTCAACTGATTACCCTGATGGCATAAAAGAAATCCTACCTTTTGGCTGAAATCAAACATCTTAAACTTAACAGGATTAATTTCTGAGTGACTAAAAAGGATTTGTGTAAAGTGCTGCTTAATAATTAACTAGTCTTGGATTGTTTTGCTTTCTTTCATTTATAACCTGCATTGCCATTCAGGGTTTAAAGTTGTGGCAGCTGAGGGGAATGTGGTCCAACCCTCTGAGTCATGCAAAGTGCCTTGAATGGCCAAAAGGCCAAAGACAGCCTTGGACCAAACTATGAAACTGACAAATGGTCTTTGCTTCCTCCTTATGTGTCTCTTGATCCAGCTACATCCAAGCAGCCTAGCAAGCACACACAGTCCTCACATCACTGCCCCCGTGCCTTTCCTGGGACCCGTATCATTGTGCCTTAAGTGGCTTTCATGCTTTTATCCATGGGAAGGAATGCACCTTCTTCTTTTTTCACGTAGAAATTTGTCATGTAATTTGTCTAAGAATACTGCTGAAACTTCCAGTCAAGGATGGCTTTGTAAGCTCACGCTTTATGATTCCCATTCGAACATCAAATGCTAAGGTATCTGAAAATAGGATTAGCATTGCACAAAAACAAAATAGTACTTCTGTGGATATGAAGAGGCATAGACATACAGAGGAGCAAGTCTGGACTGAAGGTGTAGGATTGCTGGATCTGGGCCCAGAATCAGGCAAAGGCAGATGTGAGTTTGCCTCCTCTGAGTTTCTCCATATGAGGCAAATATTTCCATCGTGCCCATTGCAGAGAAAGAGCTGAGCCAGATTAAGCTTCTACAAACTGGAAATATATCTATGTATTTTTATTTTTACAATAAGGTTACTGTCTTTTTTCTTTTTCTTTTTTTTTTTTGCACAATCTAAGAAATGGTTTATTCCAAGGTTGTAAGGCTTTTCCTCCTATACTTAATCTATAAATTTTATAATTTTTGCTTTTATATGTAGATCTATGAACCTTTGGAAATTAACTTTTTGGTGTGAGCTATTTGTCATAGACCTATTTGTCTATGTTCACACAAATGCCACATTGCCTTCATTAATGTAACTCTAAGTCTTAATATCAGGTAGTATAAACCTCAGCTTCTTTTTCATTTTATCAAAAGTGTTTAGGATGTTCTAGGCCTTTGCATTTCCATATATATTCTTTAGAATTATTAATTCATTTTTATTTAGAATTAATTTATTCATTTTTATTCAAAATATTTCTGAAATTTTGATAGGATCTTTTTAATCTATAAATCAATTTGAGGAAAGCTGATAACAATATTGAGGCTTCATCAACAATATTGAGACCTCCATAACATGTATATATTCATTTATTTAGGCCTTTAATTTCAGCACTATCATATTTTATAGTGTGTCCGTTTTAGATGCTATTTGTAAACCATTCTGCTTCTTTCTTTTTCCAATTTTTGTTGCTATCATAATCACAGCTGAGTTTGTATGTTGACTTTGTATCCCACCTTCTTGCTAAATTCACTTTGTTCTGGCAATTTAGTTCTAGTATTATAGTGAATTATTTAGAAAATTTTATGTAGACTTTCATACTGCCTAAAAATAAAAACAATCCCTAATTCTTTTTTTCTTTCTCTCCTTACTGTACTGGCTGAATCATTCAATATGATAATGAACAAAGATGGTAAGAATGAATACCCCTTCCCTTTTCTGATTTTAGAGGGAACATATTCAGTATATTACCATTTGGTATGAGGTTACTTGTACACTTTTATTTGTGTTTTGTTTGTACAACTAATGTTGTATTAGTTGACTTGGTCTGCCATAACAACATAGCAGAGACTGGATGGCTTAAGCAACATATGTTTATTTACTCACAGTTCTGGAAGCTGGAAGTTCAAGATCAAAGTGCCAGTAGGGTTGGTTCCTGGTGGTGCCTCTCTCCTTGACTTGCTGCTAACAATATTCTCGCTGTGTCCTCAAATGGCTTTTCCTCTGTGCAGAGAGAGAGACAGAGAGAGAGAGAGAGAGGGACAGATCTTCCTCTTCTTATAAGACCACCACTCCTACCTAATTAGGGCTCCACTCTTGTGGCTGCTAAATTTAACTTTAATTACCCTCTATGGCCCTATCTTCAAATGCAGCCACATTTCAAGCAAGGCTTTAATGTACGAATTTTAGGGAAAACACAATTCAGTCCATAAAAAATGTCCGTTATACATTCAGAAACAGTTCATCAGTTTTGGTTTAGCTGGAATATTTGATCAGGAAAGGGTGTAAAATTTTTCAGAATAATTTTTATGCATCCATTGAGATGCAAAGTACATTGAGATGGTAAATTATATTCCTTGATTCATGAATATTGAAAGAACTTTGCATTTCTGGGATAAATCCCATATTCTTATAATATATTTATTCTTTTATATATATTATTGGGTATTTTTCTGTATATGTGATTGAGGAACACAGATTTGTAATTTTCATATAATGTCAAGAAATATCTGGTTTTGTAATTTCAGATTGGGGCATCATTAGTGAGATTTATAAAATAAATTGGAAAAAAGGTCCCATCTCCTAAATTTTCTGAAAGACTTTTTTACAAGATTGGTATTATTTTCTCCTTAAACTTTTCTTTTTGACGTTTATTTATCTTTGAGAGAGAGAGAGACATAACGCGAGTGGGAAAGGGGCAAAGAGAAAGGGAGACACAGAATCTGAAGCAGGCTCCAGGCTCTGAGCTGTCGGCACAGAGCCGGATGCAGGGCTCCAACCCAAGAACCGTGAGATTGTGACCTGAGCCAAAGCTGGACACTTAACTGACTGAGCCACTCCAGCGTCCCTTTCCTTAAGCATTTTATAGAATGTATCTATGAAACCATCATGGCCTGAAGTTTTCTTTAGGATAGTTTTGTGAGCAATTTCAACTGGATTGGGGCTTTAGATATAGATATTAGGTCTATTCATATTTTTCTTTTTTGTAAATCAGCTTTAATATAAGTAGATACTGCTAACAAAATACTTAGAAAATGTATGTTCACAGAAACACTGAAGTTAAGTAACTTATTTTTTTTTAATTTTTTTTTTCAACGTTTTATTTATTTTTGGGACAGAGAGAGACAGAGCATGAACGGGGGAGGGGCAGAGAGAGAGGGAGACACAGAATCAATCGGAAACAGGCTCCAGGCTCCGAGCCATCAGCCCAGAGCCCGACGCGGGGCTCGAACTCCCGGACCGTGAGATCGTGACCTGGCTGAAGTCGGACGCTTAACCGACTGCGCCACCCAGGCGCCCCTGAAGTTAAGTAATTTAAAACAATATAATGCAAAAGATTTTTTTAACAAAGCTAGTGTAAATATATTAGTATCAGAAAGTTAGAATTATATGAATACAAATGAAGAGGTTACATTCATTAGAAAATAGAACAGTTTTATAATTTTATGAACCTAATAAAACATCAAAATATGTAAGGCAAATATTAATAGAACTTCCAGGAGAAACTGACACATTTATCATCATACTTGATTTCTGGCACACCTCTCTCAGCAGCTGATACATCAATGAAAGAAACACCAATAAAAATAACTTCAACAACAAAGGTAACAAGCTTAACTTAATAAATTATAGGGAATTTGTTCCCCAAAATATAAGAGAAAATGAGCTTCATCATACTTTTGTATATTTTTCAAAGCTTTGCTTTTATGTTGAGATCCTAAAATTATGAAATAAAGTTCTACTGTAACTTTGCCATAATATGCAACTTATCAGCCATCATTATTTTATGTTTTCTACTTCTCTTGAAGCAATAAAACCACTGCTGCTAAGAACTGTATGTAAATTTAACAGCATATTTAGAGGTATAAATGGAACATGAATGTAGAGAAAGAGGACTCAGATATTAAAATTTCATAGTTCATTTAGATTTTGATGAAGTTATCATCAAAATAGATTTTCTTAAAAATCAAATAGAACTCTAATGCAGCTCAACAGCAGCATGTAAAACTGAAACTGGAAAAAGTATGTGCCATGGCACTGGCGTTATTCAAATTCAGTTAAGAAAAGAACGATTTTTATTCTTTAGTAATATGGAGTGTGTTTGGAGAGAAAACAATTTATAAAGCACTACACGCAGTGCATTCCAGCAACAGACACTATGCTCCCTTTGTTTTTAAATAGTTTCGGAAAATGTTGGGGAGATACTGCTTTATGGTGATGGAATATCTTTGCTACTGTATCAATATAAAAAGCTTCTAGTAATGCTCTAAATGATGCACCAGGTCGCATATTTATTGGTTGTAAAAGTATGTTCATGGGATTAACTTTACAGCCTTAATGGAGTAATAATTTAGAGGCTGCTGAAACCTGAAAAATAAATCATGGTTTAAGCCAGATTAAAGCAACAATTGATATTGAGAACTACTGGCAAATTCCCCAAGCCATTACTGTTTGCAGATCTTGACTGGTTGCTGCCAATATTTGTTGTAAAGGATATGCAAAAATATATAGTGCAGTGTTAGCTTTATTTTTTAATGTCTGTGCATTGAACAAACGTTTGGAATATGGAATTGATGTTCTCAACTGAGAAAAGTGCATTAGCTTAGAGCTTGAGACTTAAGATTTAATTAATCAAAAATAGTATAACAAAACTCTTATGATTCATAAAAGTTACCCATTAATATTAGTTCCTATCTATATAGACAGTATAAGACTGTAGAGTTTACGCCTGTTTCTTTGCTCCTTCATTTACCCATCAGTTTCTCTCAATTTTCCAAGCTTTGTAGTGGGAATTAGCTTTAAAAGGAGCCAGACCTGCTTTGCTATACTGCCCCTATTTAGCTACATTGAGAGCCTGTAGGATAAAAGCCCTCTTCAAATTATAGGTCAAGGCTGTGTCACATGACCAACCCGAATGGAAGAGAAGGGAGGAAAATAGACGCTTTTCTTTTAGTTGTGTGCATAACCATCCCAAGCAATAATCAGTTTCTGTCAAGGAAAAGACGAGCGAGCAATGGTTAATGATCATTATCTAACATTATTATTTGACTTATTGTCTTTATTTCACAACAAAAGTTTCAAAAGAAATAAAAAGGTCAACTCCCTTTCAACTTGCAAAACAATTGGAAAAGCCAAAGGGGCTTATCAGCAGGAGGTAAGGGGAGAGTTCACCTTAAGATAGTCAAAGCATCAATTCCAAAGAGCTTCTTTTTTCATAGATTCAAACACTCCAAGAGCAATTTCAAAATGCTTACGTATTTGATATATCAATTCTTGAAGCAATGCTGTGAAATGGTTTGTGGTTTTCTCTCAATTTTTATAAAAATAGAAACCAGTTTTATTATTTTTTTTTAATTTTTTTTTCAACATTTATTTATTTTTGGGACAGAGAGAGACAGAGCATGAACGGGCGAGGGGCAGAGAGAGAGGGAGACACAGAATCGGAAACAGGCTCCAGGCTCTGAGCCATCAGCCCAGAGCCCGACGCGGGGCTCGAACTCACGGACCACGAGATCGTGACCTGGCTGAAGTCGGACGCTTAACCGACTGCGCCACCCAGGCGCCTCTAAACCAGTTTTATTATTAAGTGATTGTTATATAAAATTCAAATCCACATCTTTAAACTAGATCCTGGTTCTCTGGTAAGAGGTGAGACTTTATTGAAACTCAAATTCCTTTTTTCCTCTTATGTACTTATTGGTTTTATGTTACGCCTATTTCTGTTGCTTTCAGACGCTTAAAATAGATGAAACTTACAGCTAATTTGAAGCACCCTTTGAACACTTCCCCAGTTTCTCCTCTATGTATTGCGACACACAAGTTTGGAATTATTCTAATGATAAACTGCTGTGATTGCTGAACGCCCAGCTTGCAAGTACTTTTCACATGCTTGTGAAGTATTATAGGTTATATCATCATGACTCTTCCAAATGTAGAAGTTAAAATTCATTTGTGGAGCACCTGGATGGTTCAGTGGTTGAGCGCTGATCCTCAGGTCATGGTCTCACCGTTCATGAGATGGAGCCCCACATCAGGCTCTGTGCTAATGGCTCAAAGCCAGGAGCCTGCTTCAGATTCCATCTCCCTTTCTGCCCCTCCCTCACTCACATTCTGTCCCTCGCTCTCTCAAAATAAACAAACATAATTAAAAAATTAAAAAAAAAAACCCTCCCTTGTTTAGCCTTCTTCGCATCTAGGCTCTGTCAGTCAGAAGCAATCATGTGACGCTTGGGTCTGGAAGCCTATAATATAAGGGGTGGTGCAGGGAACCCCATTCTGGAAAGGGTGTTTAGCAAGATTCAGTTTTCAAAATAAGTCACGGAAAAATGACAAATATCATATGATTTTACTTACATGTGGAACCTAAAAAGCAAACAAATGAACAAACAAGAGCAGAAACAAGTCCAAAAGTACAGAGAACAAATTGGTAGTTGCCAGAGGGAAGGAGGTGAGGGATGGGCATCATGGGTGAAAAGGAGTGGAGACTACAGGCTTCCAGTTACGGAACATACAAGTCACAGGGATCAAAGTCTCAGCATAGGGAATACAGTCAATGGCATAGTAATAGTGTTGTATGGTGACAGATGATCGCTACCCTTTTGAGCACAGCATAATAAATAGATTTGTCAAATCACTATGTTGTACACCTGAAACTAATGTAACATTGTGTATCAACTATACTTCAATTAAAAAATAAAAGATTTCGGGGCGCCTGGGTGGCTCAGTCAGTTAAGTGCTGGACTTCAGCTCAGGTCATGATCTCGTGGCTCATGAGTTTGCGCCCCACATGAGGCTCTGTGCTGACAGCTCAGAGCCTGGAGCCTGCTTCAGATTCCGTGTCTCTCTCCTTCTCTGCCCCTCCCCCCGACTCGCATTCTGTCTCTCCCTCTCCCCAAAATAAACACACATTAAAAAAATTTAAAAATAGCTTTTAGCTTCTATTTTTCCCCTTCGGCAAGTCAGGAACAGTGGATTTTCTCAGTCTCGGGAGCGGTGGGATCTTTGTTGCATTGTCCTAATGGGTAATGTAGGCTCTAGACCATCAGCCAAGTCTGAACACGTGGACTTTTGGATATATGGTGCGTTTTATTATCCAAATAGTGTGTTTTTATGAAACAAGCATAATCACAACTTAACTCAGGCAAATTGATATCCATGGTCTGACTAAACAGAAAGCAGTTGTGAATAAAGTTGAGCATAGGAGAAAGATAAAAACAGATTTGGGGGAGCCATTGTTATAATGATGGTAATTAAAGATTAGGGATAGCTTTACAAAAATTAACAATAACAAAATCACCAGTAACTAAGCATTAACGCAGAGTGATAGAGGAAACTAAGAAGTAAGCATGGTTTTGGAAGAAAGAGAAAAGAAAATTTCTAAGAAAAGGAATAGCTAAACAGTAAACACATCCATAAGGAGGGCAAATTAGTGGCCAAACGAAGCCGTTGGAACAGACTCATTTTTTTGGAAACAGTTTCACTGTGGTTATTGAAAAAAACATATATAAACATGCCCAGAAAATTGATCCAAGTTTCTGGAAACTAATAGGTATGAACACTATTATTTATGTTGTTGTTCTACACTGTAGCTTTACAGACTCCTTTGTAGCCTGAAGTTTGAGGAAGGAAAAAAAAAGGTAATTAAATACAGGTCAGTTGAGAAAGTAGCTCTATAGATAACACTGGTCTTGAGTACAGAGTTAACATCATCTCTGACACATGTCCCTCATTATCACAAAAGACCAATCATGGCACAAAAATGTATTTCACTTCTAAATAACAACATGACCTTAGAAAAGAAAGGTTGCAAATGATCCCTTTAAAAAGGAAAACAGTGGTCACAAAGTCAGTGAAACTATGACATACTTTACTGAATGAGATCATGACCAGGGATGCAATTTATCCCAGTTTGTGTCTGTTTTTTGTTTGTTTTGTTTGTTTGTTTGTTTTCCAGGAGTGCAACAGGTCTGTTACTGTTCATCTGGACTGAATTCAATCCTTCTACCTGCCAAGATCCAATTTAGTAGCTTGATCCATCACTAACTAAATATTAAGTCCTTTAAAATATTAGAGGACTTGGAAACTATTGATGTGTTACATGAGGGAGAGCCAAAGGACTTGAGGAATGAGACAAAAGCCACAAGATAGCATGTCTTTAAGGTCTGTCACCTCACCCTCCCCATGGGACATGAGAAGTCAAGTGGGGGAAAATAGTAGTCACTCTTTGTCACAGCTTTAAACCAGCTGACAAACACATCTCACTTGCCATTCTCCTTTTCAAATAATAAATGTTTCACCTTGTGAACCACGGGGAGTATTTGGGGAATTAGATGTCCAGAAGAAAACATCTATATGACAGGGTGACATTTTAGTGTGTGGCCAATGTACAAGTAATTCCGAGATATTGAACAGAACCTCTCAAATTAAGCGCTGCTATAGGATTCTAATTTTTTTTTCAATCTCAAATTAGGGTATGAAGGAAAGGATTTCATAACCTAACAAGGGAGGTAACAGCCGGGCTGTCAGGAGGAAGATTAGAATGCTGAGCTAATACTTGAAATCAATAGCATTTTCATAAGGCAGGTGGAGATTTTGACAACCTCCAGGTAATTTAAGACTGACATTAATCTATGGTAATATCCAAAGTCTTGGGACACTGTCAAAGTTTCATCTCTACTAAAGCAAAAATGGAATATCCAATGGATTCTTCTCTCAACTGTTGACTGTGAAAGAGACTTTATTGTTTAAGAGTCTCTGAGAATATCTAAGAGTATCGGATCTAGAATTAGATGGCCCTTAAAGAACACAGTACACACTTGGAATCCTTTTTGGTAACTGTCAACTTTGTTGTTGATCCTCCCAGATCATGGAATAACTCAGTCTAAGTCTTGTATTGAAAGAGTGGTTGAATTGTTTTCAAACAATTTTTTTCCTACCCATGTTCAAGGGTACAGTTAGTGAAATGACATTCCTCTTGACTATGCATCTTGCATTATTTTGTCATAAATTCCCTCTGTGTATTATACCCAAGCCACACTGGTCTCTCAGTTACATGACATCCCTGTTCCCTCTCCCACCTTAGGACCTTCAAACATTTTCCTCAGCCTAGAAAATTCTTTTACCCAGTATTGCTAGCCCTAAATCCCATTCACCTGACTGATATCTAATCAATATTCAGGTTTTTACAAAACGTTAAACTAGTCCGTTCATTGCATGTTCTCATAGCTCCTTATATTTCTCCTCCATACTACTTTGGAATAATTGTAGTTAATGTTCTGTATATGATGGCTTAAAGCCTGACTTCAGTAATGCTCGATATCTATGAATGCAGAGAATTGTGTATCACTATCTTTTGTACCTAAACTGTGCCAACCAAATATTTAGTATGCAACAAAAACTCCTTGAAAAGTTTAGTGATGTAAAAAATAATGCTTTACACATATGAATAAATGTCTGTACAAAGGCTCTTGAGCATCACCAGGAGAATCTCAATGGCAATGCGTTTCCTCTGCGTGTTGGCACATTTAAGGAATAATGGGGAAAAATTGGACCAATTTGCAGTTCAATAATATTCCATCCTGCTAAGTTGCTTGGTACCAAGGCTGGCACTGGGCGAAAAGAATGTTGAATAAAACCTTTTATTTAAAGTTGTCTAAGGACTCAAACACCAAACCAAGAATAAGGAGCCTTGAGTTTTAGCTGTACTACCTGAGAGTCTTAGGATTTAGAACAAACCACAGAACTTCTGTTACCTTTAACATTTTCATCTGCAAATTGGAGGAATTCTTCACAGTTAACTCTAGAGGTCAATCATTGCGAAGATCCCTAATGCTAAGTATAACATAAATGTAAACAATTATCATGACTGGTCGATATTTAATGAATATATAACTAGAAGGAGAATATATGTACTTCCAGCTTCTTATAGTTTGAAAGGTACACAGAGACATATGTTGCAGTGCAAAAATGTTGCTGATTAAAATGTAGTTATAATTTTCATATTTATGCTTTATGTAAACCCAAACATTTTGTTCTCATCCTGCATAGTTAAGAATATTAATGCGGTGTCCTGAAAAGAAGTCAGACCCAGATTAACACCTGTCTCTTTGACAGGTGTTTATGACTCATTAGCGGTATAAATTTTACATATATTTGAAGTTTTCAAACATAATAAATAAACATGCAAACACGATCCAGATATATTGCTTTAATCAAGTCAACAATAAAGTAATCTTGTGCTGATTGTGATAGAAATTTCTGTCACAGGTCTTATAAGTCCCATTATGCAAAATACTGAAGTTTATTAATGCGACAAAGAATGTATTTGTTTTCTGAAGTGAAACCTACTGCTCACTAGAGAAGTTCACCAATTGTGTTTTATTGGCGAAAAAGCATTGAATAGGAAATAATGTGAATATCTTATATAAGGGTAAGAAAGCAATATATTTCTGGGTCAAACTGGAATAAATAAAAATCAATAGTCATTTTATATTTTCTTTTATTCTCTTGATATGATAATTTGTATTTTTTCTCATTCAAGTTTAAGAACAAAAAGTTTATATTTCAAAGAGAAATTAACATTTCTCTTTCTATGAATATTCTGTGAGCTTTGATCCTTTTCTATTGGAATTGTTATGCTTTTCTTATTGAACTATCATCACATTTTATTTATGAAGAATTTCAACCACTGACCTGGTTTATTTGGGCAGATATTTTTCTTGGCTTTATTGTTTGACATTCTATCTTATTTATCATGCAACTGATGATTTTTTTTATTTTTAATTTCAAGTCAGACTTGCCTCTTGTTGGTTTTTTTGTTGTTATTGTTATTGTTGCTCTTCTGCTTTCTTTCACTGCTTTTAAGCTTGGAAAGGACGCTTATGTTGCAAAATGACAAAATAGACATTTTTAAAAAAATAATGTTTATTTATTTTTGAGAGAGAAGAAGACTGCAAACAGAGGAGAGGCAGAGAGAGGGACACAGAATCGGAAGCAGACTCCAGGCTCTGAGCTGTCAGTACACAGCCCAATTAGGGGCTTGAACCCGCTAACTGTGAGATCATGCCCTGAGCTGAGGTCAGAGGCTCAACCGACTGAGCCACCCAGGTTCCCCAAGAGTAATTGCCATTTTAGTTTACAATTTCTGTTTCCAAATATACATTTCAGTGTAAATGCTTATTCAGTTTATATCTGCATTTAAAGTGAAATACGAATATTATTTGATGTTTTCAAAATGTTTGTTATAACTCCAGGAATCAATGACCAACTAATCCCTCTTTCGCTGCTGACTTGGTGGCTAAATTCATCATTATACTCAATGAAAATATAGGTATGTCTATGTGTATAAATTGTGTGTGTGTGTGTGTGTGTGTGTGTGTGTGCGCCTGTCTGTCTGAGATATTGATTTGTGGTCAATGCTTGGTCTTTACTATACTCTTCAAGTTTTTGTATCTTTCTAAAAATATTTTGATATGTGGAAGCATAAGTGTCCTTCAAATATAAAAACAATTGGCATTTCCAGATTAACTCTAGAATGATTTAATCAAGTCGCCACAAAATCACACGGGGCTTGCCAATGGAATGTTATTGAATTTATAAATCCAATAAGATGTGAAATCTTTATAAATTCAAAATTCCCTTCTATTTCTCTAACAAGTGTTTACTTACATCTTTGAAAAAAGTTTGTTTTCTCCTTACAAATTTCATAGTGCCTACTATTGTTAAATTATTGCATATATTTTTTAGCAGCTGATTTTATTTTTATTCTATAATCTATAAAATGTTCATGACGTTATTTAATAAAACTGTGCATATTTGTTTCCATTTGTTTATTACCTAGTCATCTTGTTGATATTTTATAGCACATAGAATGTTTCTATTTTATTCCCTTTGGTTCCTTAGGTGGAGTTAACTTATATGTGTTTTTTTCTGGTTTTAGTTCTCTGCTCCCATTTTTATGAAACACGTTTAAAGTTTCATTCAGCTTTAAAATTATCATATGAAATATTTCCTCTAGAAATATCTCTACAATTGCAATGCAAATAAAGTGACTTTGGTAAAATAAATTGTATATCTGATTAATATATTGTTGTATAAGCAGGAACTAGTCTGCCTTTTGCAATTGCCTAAGTATAGTAACAAGCTGCTGTGTGTCATTATTTAAAAAGTTTTATTAATGACTACCAGATGAGTTTCTACTAGTTGCAAAGCATTTAAATTGTCCCAGAGTAATGTCTTATGTACATGAAGGAATTATATTTGTGGGTCCAAATTCTCAGCCCCTACACTTTGGCTTCATTACACTTCTCTTCTAATGAACAATTCAATATGTAAATTAAAAATTACAGCGATCAGATTTACTACAAGTCCATATGTGGGAATAGTCTTCTGCAGTGCCCCTTCCCAACCTTTATTTCCCACTTGTCATCCGACATGAAATTTCCTCCCCAGTAATTTCACAGCTGGTATGTGCACACTTCAGTTAAATGTTTGCTTTTCTCTTTGGGTTGGAACAGCTCACATTTCTTGGAGCTTTCTGTTCCGTGTTGCAGACTCTCCTGGGATGTTGAAAAAGATTTACAAGATACTGTATTTCTCATGTAGATATCTCAGATCTTTCTGGTTAGACTGAGATCCAAAAAAAAAAAAAAAAAAAAAAAAAAAGCCAGCAAAAACCTGTAACCTGTAACTGCACCAAAATATCTAAGGAGATGGAAATGGAAATTTTGAGGTTTCAATTTTTAGGCTGATATTCAACACATGACACTTTACCAACCACATAACCTTATTCTAAATAACAAAATTCTTAGCTAAATAAATAATAACTTCTGTAGGATAAATTAGTTATATCTTAATGTCCCCCAATGTTAGAGCCCAATCACTATGTGCATCTGGGATTCAAGTTTCCTGAGATATTTACAAGATTTGACTATATTTTTAAAATTACGAATATTTTTTTTTCTTAAAAAGTTACAGCTCTTGGGGCGCCTGGGTGGCTCAGTTGGTTGAGCGCCCAACTTCGGCTCAGGTCACAATCTCACGGTCCGTGAGTTCGAGCCCCGCGTCGGGCTCTGTGCTGACAGCTCGGAGCCTGGAGCCTGTTTCCGATTCTGCGTCTCCCTCTCTCTGACCCTCCCCCGTTCATGCTCTGTCTCTCTCTGTCTCAAAAATAAATAAACGTTAAAAAAAAATTTTAAAAAGTTACAGCTCTTGATAGTTGAGCCTCAAGTTAATCAAAACAGTTCAACGACTATCCTAAGCTTTTGGTTGTCTTGAGAAAAAATGTCATTTATCCACATCCTCACCCTCAAGTGTCCCCTTCCTTTCCCCACAGGAATAAGGTGTAAATTCAGATTTGAAAAATTAAACATAATGTAAGGATTTCTCAAGTATCCTGACACAATGCACCATTGATGTAGAGTTCCACTATGAAAAGTAAACATGTATTTACCCAACCTGAGTTCCTTAAGTATATATTCTCCAAATTTAAAACAAATGCATCAGTGCTCTACCTGAGCTTTCATTTTTTCTTTACTTTTGAAGGCTATAATTAGCACATGTCATCTTATAAAAGTGATTATTTGTTAATCAAAAGACTTCAGAGTGTGAACATTTGAAATTATGGTGAGCATATAGGTTCTCCAATATTTCCTGCTACTTCTGGTGTCACTGCTGGAAACTTTCACATGGTCTTCAGGGGATTTAGATATAGGACATTCTACCAGATTGATGCTAGGGTTTTCATTCCTATCCAAGAGTTGAAGTCATGTAGACACAACTTTAAAAAGTTTGTTAGTAGAAGTGTTGAATCATTATATTGTACATCTGAAACTAATATAACGCTGTTAATTATACTTGAATTAAAAAAAAAAAAACTTTGTCAGGGCACCTGGGTGGCTCAGTCGGTTGAGCTTCCAACTTTGGCTTAGGTCATGATCTCACTGTCAGTGAGTTCAAGCCCCACGTCGGGCTCTGTGCTGACAGCTCAGAGCCTGGAGCCTGCTTCCGATTCTGTGTCTCCCTCTCTCTCTGCTCCTCCCCTGCTCACGCTCTGTCTCTCTCTCTGTCTCAAAAATAAACAAACATTAAGTTTTGTTTAAAAAAGTTTGTCAATAGAATGCAAATATGAATTGGAGCCCAAATGCATAAGATTTATGATTACAACCATTCATAGGCAAAGAATTTCAGAAAGTACCCATGCCAATATATGGAAAAGTAAATTATTGCAGAAAGTCACCTTCATGTAACAACAACACATGTATTTAAAAAACAAAACAAACAAACAAACACCAACCAGGTAAATAAGTCAAAGTTAGTGAACCCTCCCTCCTAAGGTGAAGGTCACAATGATTTCTGGGCCACCTATAGAAAAAGCCTATTCTGAAGAAAGCTCAAGACCTATTATAGAGTAGCACATTGTCACTTCTGTGAGTCCAACTAAAGCCCTGAGGAAATTGGTGCCTTCAGTACCTTCCTTTGTGAAATATTAAATTACTTATTTCTGAAGTGCTATTCTTAAGTTGCAGAGCCCTTTCCTCCTAGCATTTTTCAATGTGCCACCAATCGCTTTAAAAAAGAAGTTGATGACAATAGAAAAGAAACAACAACAGTATCGGTGGTAGTTTTAACAAATCAAGACTAACCCATTCAGGGCTGGATGAGCAGTACATAAATAGATGACACTCAGATACATATGAGAGAGCCTATGTACATGAGGAAAAACAGCAACTTCCTGTCTGCTCTCCGAGTGTTTATAAAAGTGCTACTAATAAGAGACTCTTAAAAACTGAGAACAAACTGAGGGCTGATGGGGGGTGGGAGGGAGGGGAGAGTGGGTGATGGGTATTGAAGAGGGCATCTTTTGGGATGAGCACTGGGTGTTGTATGGAAACCAATTTGACAATAAATTTCATATATTAAAAAAAAAGTGCTAATAGCACAGAATGGTTGGAGTGGAATTTCCATTCACTCAGATCTGGTGAGGACCCTGAACTCTCCCAAGGCACAAACTGTTCAAGCCTGAGCAACTTGCTTAATCTTGCAAACCTCAGTTGTCTCATTTCGAAATAGCAATGACATAGAAAAGTATCATCAGATTGAATTATGTAAAACAATGCCTAGGCACCTAGGAAAGCACTGTAAACAATAGCCACGGTGACTACTGTAATAACTTTTGT
Organism: Prionailurus bengalensis; assembly: GCF_016509475.1. Lineage (NCBI taxonomy): Eukaryota > Metazoa > Chordata > Mammalia > Carnivora > Felidae > Prionailurus > Prionailurus bengalensis. The sequence goes on along the minus strand of NC_057344.1, from coordinate 181,382,420 downwards.
TCTCTGTTACCTTATACATAAGTAAAACGCAAAGCAAGGAACAAATATCATTATCCCAGGCATTTACTGTGAGACTACTACTAATCTATATTGCTGACCATTTGCTCATTAATTCATTCAAAAGGTATACATTGACTATCTATCATGTGCTAACATAAATCTAGGTACTTGAAGTCTGCAAGTAAATAGAACAGACATGGATCTCTAGTTCCATGGAGCGAACATTCTATCGGACATTAGGAAATAAATACCCTAACTAAAGGAATAATGTAACATATCGGAAGGATAGAGGTGATATGGAAAAATATAGAGATTAGGATAAAGGGAACTGGGAGAGGAGAACAGTGCAATTTTAAGTAAGGTATATGCCTCTTTGATAAGGTGAATTTTGAGGCAAGATTTGAAGGAGGTGTGGATGTAAGCCACGCATCAGAAAGAGCTGGTGCAGAGATCCTAAAACAGCAAAAACAAGTGCAGTTGAAGCAGGACCAGCAAAGCAGAGAGAAATAAAAGATGACAACACGAGGTAAGGAGGCCCAGATCAGCTACTACCTTGTCAGTCACTGTGAAGGCTTTGAATTTCCCCTTCAGTAAAATGAAGAACAATTTTAGGGTTTTGTTCAAAGCAGTAACATGATTATATTTGGTTTTTGTTATTGTTGTTTTTAATTTTTTTTAATATTTATTTATTTTTGAGCGAGCGAGAGAGAGAGAGAGAGAGAGAGAGAGAGAGAGAGAGAGAGAGAGACAGAGTGTGTGCAGGGGAGGGGCAGAGAGACAGGGAGACACAGAATCCAAAAGAGGCTCCAGGTTCCGAGCTGTCAACACAGAGCCTGATGCGGGGCTCGAGATCATGACCCAAGCCAAAGTCGGATGCTTAACCAACTGAGCCACCCAGGTGCCCCATATTTGTTTTGGAAGCATTCTAGATACTCTGTTAAGAACAGACTAAAGGGTGTGAAGAGAGAAAAACCAGTTAGGAGGCTATTAAAGTAGGACAGGAGAGAGATGTTGGTGACCCCAAACAGGGTGATAGTAAGGAAAAGACAGGGTCAGATGTGAGATATACTTTAAATATAAATTCAATATGATTGCCTGTCAGATAATATGTGGATTGTGAGAGAAATAGAAAAGTCTCCAGTGACTTTAAGTTCTTTGACCTGAGCAATTGTAAGGAATTGGGGGGGAAAAGAAAGACCTAGGATGAATGCAATAGGAGTGAGATGATTTTTCTGGTTTTCTTATTAATGTGGTTGTCTTTCAGGCCAAAGGGGGAGTAGGGGAAAAGAAAAGGAACTATCTGAGCGTTCAGATATATGTTGAGATATGTAACAGATGGCCAAGTGAAAATATCAAACAGTTCATACGTCCGGGGTTTAAGAGAGATATCTGAATTGAAAAATATACATTTGGGAGTCATCAACATATAACTGATATTTCAAGTCATGAGACTGGAAAAATTCACCATACGAGTGAATTAGAGAGGAGAAAAAACCCAATGTCCTATTAACAGGTAGGGGACAGGGAGTAAGATTTCAGAGTGTACCTTGAGTTAGGTGGTGAAACAAAAGCAGTAATTGGTTATGGAAAATGCTAAGAGATAAAAGATGACAACGATAAAGAATTCACTTCTAAAAATAACATGAAGGTCATTTGTGACCTTGAGAAAGCAGTTTCACTATAATGGTAGCAGCAAAAACCTGATGGAAGTTGATTTGAGAGCAAATGGGGATGGTGACTAGAAAACACTATGTATTTTAGAAGCTTGCCTTTCAGTTTCTAGCAAGCAAGGAGTTAGGAAAGAGAAAAATCCGAGGTGGAAAGCTGAGAGAACAATCCTTGGTGTTCCTTGGCTTGCAACTACATAAACTCTAATCTCTGCCTGTTTCATATAGCCTTTTTTCCTCTGATTCTGGTCCTCACATGGTTTTCTCTAAGGACATCTGTCCTTGGACTACCAGATCACTCTTATTCAGTATGATTTTATATTAATTTGACTGTCTTCTCATTCATAGGATTTCTAACATGGAAAGATCCTAAAACTTACTCTCCCTCAAGAGGGTTAATGGATCATTAGCCTTTGAAATAAACTCAAGATCATTGTTTAAATTTCACATTATTATTCTTATTACTAGGAACCAGAGACAGAAGGGACCCCAAAAGTAAGCTGAAATAACAATGAAATCAACTCTGAGATTCCAAAAGATAAATAATTCATAATGACCCCAACTCAATGCCAATTTCAAAACTTAGACTGACCCATCAACTACCTTCATTGTTTTATCACGATTAGTTGTGTACTTCATGCTCCCTGGGCATAGATAGCCTCACACGTTCGGCTAGTCCTAGACAAGACCAGCCAGACTGAACTGTGTGTGTGGTTGTGTGAACTGTACTCTCTCAAACTTTTCCTAACTTCAGGGGGTTAGGAAACAGGGGTTGAATTCTATCTCATGCTTGCTCTCCTATCTTTACATCCATAGGCCCTGAAGAAGGTTTTGTTTTTTTCTTAATTTTTGCATAAATTCCCTCCGTGTTAGCCAGAATTTATGGGTTTTAGTTCTACAGTAATGGATTGTAGTGACCACATTTATTTAACACATATTTATTGTACATACAGCGTGTTTGTCTTTTCGTGACTGTAATAATGAAAAAGACAGAGTGTTTACCCTCCAAGAGTGTATAGTGGAAAACAGAATTTAAAAAGAAAGCAATTTCCAGATTATAAGATAAGTGCTAATACAGAGAAAAAAAAGTGCTAATACAGGAAAAAAGTTCTGGAGAACTTCTTAGGAGGTACCAAGAGAAACAGTCTAGGTTTCTAGAGGTCTTACTGTTTAATCAAAACCTCAAGATTAAACTGAGGGGGGGTGGGAGGGAGGGGAAAGTGGGTGATGGGCATTGAGGAGGGCACCTGTTGGGATGAGCAATGGGTGTTGTATGGAAACCAATTTGATAATAAATGTACTATTTTAAAAAAATTACAATTAAAAAAAACCCTCAAGATTAAGGAGAGTTAGCCATATTAAGAAATGGAAAAGAAGTTTCAATTAGAGGAAAATCACAGGCAAAGTCTACAAAGTCAGCAAGGGTATGCTTATGCAGGAGATAGCAACACTTTCAGTTTCGCCGAACATTAAAGTAGGTGGGAAGGGCAGAAGGCAAAACAGAACATATAAGCAGAGACCAAAGACCTTTCAGGCATGTTAGAGCTAACGGATAGGGCCAATGACATCTTTAAAGCAGTTAAAAGGATCAAATATTAAAATAATTAATATTTAACAAGATAAATAAATTGGAAGGCAAATTTGGAAACTATTGAGCAAGTAAACGTAAAAACCCAGGTGATAGGCACCTGGGTATTTCAGTTGGTGTTAAGTGTTGACTGACTCTTGATTTCAGCTCAAGTCATAATCCCAGGGTTGTGGGAACAAGCCCCACGTCAGGCTCCACACTGAGCATAGAGCCTGCTTGAGAATCACACACTCTCTCTCCCTCTGCCACTGTCCCCCACTCACACACACTCTCTCTCTCTCTCAAAAATAAATTAAATAAACCCGAGAGAGAGTATGTGACACGATGATTTTGAAAGAAAATAGGTGAACATATTTGAGAAATAAAAATAGGTTACGCATAGAAGAGTGAACTAAATAAATCAAGGAAGTTTTCTTTCGTTCAGGCAAGATGGTAGTGTGGGGGGATCCTGAGGTCACCTGATCCCACAAACACACTGATGTAATAGTGACATTTATGCAACTAACTGAAAACAGGACAGGATAGACCTTGAACAATTGCTCATTAAGGGTAAGAGGGGGTAGAGATGAAGTTGGGAACCGAACCCCTGGCAAGACCAATCGCTAATGAGAGGAGCAAGGAAGCAGAGAGACGTGAGAGGATCAGACCCCACCGGACACCCAGGACCTGCACCGAAAAGATGAACTCCCATCACGTCTGGCTGTGGAAACCAGTGAGGCTTCCCTTCAGGAGCTTTTAAAATTAGTGGGGCTAATTTAGCCCCAGCTACTTTAAAAGTTTAGCTCCAGCTACTTTAAAAATCAAGAGGCCTGACTCGGAGAGAGCCTGAGGGTGATGGGAAACTGAGTCCTTGCCCTTAAAAAAGCCATCATAATAAATAAATCAGGGAGACACAGCACAGGAGCAGGAACTCAAAAAGCATACGAGGTACGTGTGAAGATTTATTTACTAACCTCACAAGGTGCACTTCAGGAGAGGCGATATCCAAGACATTTCTCAAGGAACGAAAGTGCTGGTGGGTCTCATTTCTTTTCTCCTCCCCCCAGCCTAGATAGCCAGACACGTTGAGAAGTCAAGACCAATACTCTCCATGTGTTTTGCCAGCACTGTGGTGGGCCTCACCACCCCCCCCCGTTCCTCTGTGGACCTACCCCACCCAACCTGCCCGCTTCCACAGGCATCCCTCCAAGGTGGCTCCTGCCTCGCCATAGCCTGAAAAAAAGCCCTGCCAGGGACCAGAGCTGACCCAAAGTAAGTCCTGCCCTGGCAGGAGGCAAAGACAACACTTCACACCGGTGCACCTGCAGTTCCACCACCCAATCCTTTCAGCCCGCTTCTCAGAGAGCAAGCCCTGACATCTGGCAAAGCTGAAAGTGGGGCAGGGAGGTTAACTGCAGACATTTAGTCTGACCCATGACTCTACCCACCTATGAGCTCACGGTGGCCTCACACAGGCCTCTCAACAGCACGACAAACAACACCTGCCTCGTCCACACAGCAGGCAAAGCAGGTCATTGCAGCCATGTGGGCTGAAGGCAAAGGGGGCTCAGCCACATCATTAGGGCACATGAAGTCCACACGGGAGACACGTGTGGAGTAACTGGTGGCCACGGGGGACTGTGACACAGGGCACCACAGGAACTCCTCTACACAAGGCCACTACTTTTAAGAACAGGAGATGTACACAGAAGCAAAACACAGACAAAATGGAGAGAGAGGAATAGGTTCCAAGTAAAGGAACAAGACAAAACCAGAACAAAAGAGTCAAGTGAAACGAAACAGAGATAAGCAATATGCCTACTAAAGAATTCAGAGTAATGGTCATAAAGATCCTAGCTGGGCTTGAGAAAAGAGTAGATGAACTTCATGAGAACTTCAACAAAGAAACAGAAAACATAAAAAGAACAAGTCAGAGCTAAAGACAATAACTGAAATGAAACAAATACTAGAGTGAATTGATAGCAGATTAGAGGATGTGGAAAGACAGATCAACCAACTGGAAGACAGGGTAATGGGAAGATCAAAGCTGAATAATAATAATTACAATAATAAATATAAAATGAGAAGAAGTTATAGGAACTCAGAGACATTATCAAGAATAATAAGATTTACAGTATAGAAATCCACCAAAAGAAGAGAGAAATAAGGGGTAAGAAAAATTGAAGAATCCTTCCTAATCTGGGGAAAGAGACATCGAGGTCCAGAAAATGCAGAGAGACCCTACCATGGTTAACCCAAGGAGATTCACACTAAGACACATAATAATTAAAATGTCAAAAAGTAATGATAAAGAGAATTTTAAAAGCAACAAGAGAAATGAAAACAGTTATGTAAATTGAGAACTCCATAAGGCTATCAGATGGACTTTTCAGCAGAAACTTTGCAGGCCAGGTGAGAGTGGAATGGTATATTCAAAGTGGTGAAAGAAAAAAAACAAAGACTACAACAAAGAATACTTTATCCTGAAAGGTTGTAATTCAGAATAGAAAGAGATAAAAGTTTCCCAGAGTTAAAAGGAATTTATCAGCACTAACCAGCGTTACAAGAAATGTTAAAGAAAATTCTTTGCCCTCCCCTGTTCATGCTCTGTCTCAAAAATAAATAAACGTTAAAAAAAATAAAAAAAAAACTGGGGCACCTGGGTGGCTCAGTCGGTTGAGCGTCCGACTTCAGCTCAGGTCATGATCTCGTGGTCCATGAGTTCGAGCCCCGCGTCAGGCTCTGTGCTGACAGCTCAGAGCCTGGAGCCTGTTTCAGATTCTGTGTCTCCCTCTCTCTGACCCTCCCCCGTTTATGCTCTCTTTCTGTCTCAAAAATAAATAAACGTTAAAAAATTTAAAAAAAAAGAAAATTCTTTGAGTGGAAAGAAAAGGTCATAACTAAAAGAAAATTATGGGGGGAAAAAAGTTTCACAGGTGAAAGTAAACTTATAGTAAAGTAGTAGATTAATCACTTATAAGGCTAGTAGGAAGATTAAAATACAAAAATAATAAAATCCGTTACATATACAAAAATTAGTTAAGGGATACACAAAATAAAAAGATTTAAAATATGACATATACATAAAATGTAAAGGAAAGAGTAAAACCTTAGTGCATTTAGAATGTGTTCAGACGTAAATGACCATCAGCTTAATATAGGCTGTTACGCACATAAGATGTTTCATATGACCCTAGTGGTCACCACATATCAAAAACCTACAGTGGAGACACAAAAAATAAAGAGAAAAGAATCCAAGCATAACATTAAAAAAAGTCATCAAACCATAAGGAAGAGAGCAAGAGAAATAGAAACAGAAAAGAACTACAAAACAACAAGAAAACAATTAACAAAATGTCACTAAGTACATACCTATCAGTAATTACTTTAAATGTAACTGAACTCAATGCTCCAATCAAAAGACAGGGTGAATAAATAGATGAGAAAAAAAAAAGACCCATCTATATTCTGCCTACAAGAGACTCACTTCACCTAAAAACACACAGAAACTGAAAGTAAAGGGCTGGATCAAAAGATATTCCATGCAAATGGAAGTGAAGAAAAAGCCACAGTAGGAATACTTAAATCAGATAAAATAGACTTTAAAACAAAGACTGTACAAGAGACAAAGAAGGGCAGTGCATAATGATAAAAGGAATCAATCTAATAAAAATATATAAAAATTGTAAATATCTATGTATCCAATATACATAGCCTTGAAGGTTACATTAGACTCGATAGAACTAACGGATATGTGCTGAACATCCTACCCAAAAGCAGAATAATACACATTCTTTTCAAGTTCACATACAACACTCTCTAGAATGGATCACACACCAGTTCACAAAGCATGTCTGAATAAATTAAATAAAATTGAAACCATATGAGACACATTTTCTGACAAAAAAAGATACAAAATTAGGAAGCAATTCTGAAAAATAACTGGAAAGAACACAAATACACAGAGGCTAAACAACATGTTGGTAAACAATGAACAAGTCAACCAGGAAAACAAAGAAGAAATTAAAAATTTCATGTACATAAATAAAAATAAAGCTATAATGGTCCAAAATCTTTGGGACGCAGCAAACCAATTCTAAGAGGGAACTTTACAGCAATACAGATCTATATCAAAAAACAAAACAAAAGAAAACAAAAAAACCCTCAAATAAACAACATAACCTTACACTAAAGGAACTATAAGGGGAAAAAAAAACATGAAACTGGAAGAAGGATGGAAATAATAAAGATTAAGCAGAAATAAATGAAATCGAGACAAAAATAGAAAAGATCAATAAAACCAGAAGGTGTTTTTTGAAAATTTAAACAAAATTGAGGAACTTTTAGCTAGATTTATCAAAAAAAAAAAAGAGAGAGAAAGAGAGACAGAACTTAAAATCAGACATGAAAGAGAAGAAATAACAGACACCACAAAAATACAAAGGATTATAAAAATATTACGGGACACCTGGGTGGCTCAGTCAGTTAAGCATCCCACTTTAGCTCAGTTCATCATCTCCCAGTTTGTGGGTTTGAACCCCGCATTGGGCTCTGGGCTGACAGCTCAGAGCATGGAGCCTGCTTTGGATTCTGTGTCACACTCTTCCTCTGTCCCTCCCCTGCTTGTGCACTCGCTCACTCCCTCCCTCTCTTCTCTCTCTCAAAAATGAATAAAAATTTTTAGAAAAATTTTATAAGAGAATATTATGAAAAATTAAATGCTAACAAATTGAACAACCTATAAGAAACTGATAAATTTCTAGAAACATACCATCTTCTGAAACTGAATCAGGAAGAAATAAAAATGTTAATGGACTGATCACTAGTAGTGAAATGGATCTTTTAAAATCTCCCAACAAACAATAGATGACTTCGTGAGCCAACTTGGCCAAACATTCCAAGAACAGTTAATACTTACTCTTCTCAAACCATTACAAAAAATTCCAAAAGTTTTCCATACAAATTCTTTCTAACAGGTCATGATTTTCCTGATCCCAAAACCTGATAAAGACACCACAGGAAAAGAAACTAAAGGCTGATATTTCTGATGAACAAAGCAAAAATCTTCAACAAAATGTTAGCAAACAAAATTCAACAATATATTGAAAAAATAATTCACAAATAGGATTCATTCCAGGATATAATGGGGGGATCAATATTTGCAAGTTAACCAGTGTGATATGTTATATTTACAAAATTAAATATAAAAAACATGTAATTATCTCAGTACACACAGGAAAAGTATTTGAGAAAATCCAACATTTATTCATGATAAGAACTCTCAACATAGTGAGTTTAGAGGCAACATACATCAACATAATAAAGGCCACAAATGATAAATCCACAGCTCACATCACACTCAATGGTGAGAAACTGAAAGGTTTCCCTCTAAGATCAGGAACAAGAAAAGAATGTCCAATCTCATTTTTATTCAACATAGTACTAGAATTCCTAGATGCAGTAATTAGAAAAGAAAAATAAATAAAAAACAATAAAGTAAAGTAAAACTGTCACTATTTACAGATAACATTATATGATACATAGAAAACCCTAAAGGCCCCACCAAAAATCTACTAGAACTGATAAATTCAGTGTAGCTGCAGGACATAAAATGAATATACAGAAATCTGTTGCATTTCTGTATACTAAAAACAAAGTAGCAAAAAGAGAAATTAAGAAAGAAGTTCTATTTACAATCACACCAAAAAGAAAATACCTAGGAATAAATTTAACCAAGGTGATGTGTGGGGGATAAGCTTAGGAATTCCTCCAGCTTACACCAATGGATTAACAAGGCATAAAGAAATACAAAGTCATAAAATGCTCACACCCGAGTTTGGGTAAACCAGATTGGAACCCCAAGAATAGGGGGGTGCAAAGGCACTCTGAGAATAGGGAGGTGCAAAGTCACTCCAAAATAGAGAGGGGGTGTAAAGCCCGCAGAATAGAGAGGGAGAGGCAAAGGCCTAAAATAGGAACAGGTGCAAAAGTGCCCAATACATAGGTATATGAAATGAACAAGACTAGATATTCAGGGTGGAAGCACCCCTAATTTAGTACTACAGCAGAAAAGCTGCTTTCACAGGAGGATAGGGCCAGGTTAGGTAAATTGGTGAATTGGATTATGCACTGCTGCGCTGCAGGCAAACCAGCCCAGAATGGGATGGTTAATAAAAGAAAAGGTACCCTATTAACCGTGAAGTTATTTCCCGTGTCTCATCCCCTAGGCTAGCAAAGATAAACAGGCACAGTGCCTCCTGTCTACCCGTTAACAACCATCTGCCCATCCGCCCAGCACCAGGATTTTGTTTTACATTAACCCAAACCCCAAACACTGTATATCTTCAAACTTCCCCTTTTCCCTCACGTCCCCAAGTTAATGTTCACAGTTTGTCTCTTTGTGCACACCCATCATGTTTATAAGCTTTCTGATCTTAATAAATATGGGGCAAGGACCCTTATTCGGGGTTCTTGTCTTTTCCCAGACATTAGCCATCTCTCGCTTTTCATCCTGCATCCCACTCTCTTGCTAGATAGGAGAGAGCTTTAGACCCAGAATCCACGACAGTGATGAAAAATATGCACTCTGTAAACTTTAAGTTACTGGGTAAAGAAATTAAAAACAACATAAATAGAAAGGTGTACCATGTTCATGAATTGTAATAATTAATATTATTTGAATGTCCATTCTCCCAAAACAATCTAGAGATTCAATGTTTTTGTTTAAGTTTTTAATTTTATTTATTTTGAGAGAAAGAGAGAGTTGGAGAGGGGCAGAGAGAGAGAGAGAGAGAGAGAGAGAGAGAGAGAGAGAGAATCCAAATCAGGCTCTGTGCTGAGAGCATGGAACCTAATGTGGGACTTGAACCCATGAACTGTGAGATCATGACCAAAGCCAAACCAAGAGTCAGATGCACTACTGACTAAGCCATCCAGGTGTTCCTAATTCAATGCTTTTTTAATTCAAATTTATTTATTTTTATTTTTTATGAGGTGGTTTACACTAAGTAATTGTTTTTGTTAACATATAGTGTAATATTAGTTTCAGTACTAAAATTTTGTGATTCGTCACTTACATACAACACCTGGTGCTCTTCCCAACAAGGGCTCCCTTGTTGGTTAATACCCACCACCCATTTAGACCATTCCCTCCCCTCCCCCCACCTAGCCAATAGCGAACCTCAGTTTGCTTTCTACAGTTAGTTAATAGTCTGTTTTGTGGTTCACCTCTTTTTTTTCTTTTTTTCTCTTTTTACTCCTATGTTCATCTCTTTTATTTCTTAAATTCCACATATGAGAGAAATTACATGGTATTCATTTTTTTCTGACTGACTTATTTTGCTTAGAATACACTCTAACTCTATCCATGTTGTTGCAAATGGCAAGATTTCACTTTTTATGGCTGAGTAATAGTCCAGTGTGTGTGTGATTGTCTATGTATACACACATACCACATCTTTATCTTCTCCCATTGCCTTCATCTTCTCCCATTGCCTATTGATTGTTTCCTTTGCTGTGCTGAAAACTAGACAGATACTTGCAAAAGAATAAAGCTGGACCACTTTCTTGCACCATACACAAAAATAAACTCAAAATGGATTAAAGACTTATATGTGAGACCTGAAACCATAAATTTCTTAAAAGAAATTATAGGTAGTAATCCCTTGAACATTGCCTTTAGCAACATTTTTATGCATAGGTCTCTTGAGGCAAAGGAAAAAAAAACAGAAATAAACTCTTGACACTATACCAAAATAAAAAGCTTTTGCACAACAAAGAAAATCATTAACAAAAGACAGTCTGGTGAATGGGAGAAGACATTTGAAAATGATGTATCTGATAAGGGACTAATATCTAGAATATATAAAGAACTTATACAACTCAACAATAAAGAAGTAAGGAATCCAATTCAAAAGGGGGCAGAGAACCTGAATAGACCTTTTCCCAGAGACATACAAATGACCAATGGACATGTGAAAAGATGTTCAACATTACTAATAATTAGGAAAATGTAAATCAAAACCAAAATGAGATATCACCCCACATCAAAAAGAATGGCTAGTATCAAAAAGACAAAAACTAACACATGTTAGCAAGGACGTGGATAAAAGGAAACTCTTATGTCCTATTGGTGGAAAGGTAAATTGGTGCCAACCACTGTGGAAAATTGTAGACTTTCATCACAAAATTAAAAATAGAAATACCATATGATTCAGTAATACCACTACTGGGTGTTTAACCAAAGAAAACAAAAACAATAATTCAAGAAGACATGTGCATTCCTATGCTTATTGCAGTATTATTTACAATAGACAAGATGTGGAAGCAACCTGTTTCCATCAATAGATGAATTGATAAAGAAAAAGTAGTGCATATATTTACACACACATATATTCATCAATAGATCAATAAAGAAAATGTGGGGTATATATTTATACACATGTGAACACACACACACAAATACGCATAATAGAATATTAGTCACAGAGATGGAGATCATGCCATTTGCAACAACATGGTTGAAACTAGAGGGTGTTGTGCTAAGTGAAATAAGTAAGATAAAGACAAATTCCACATGATCTCATTTAAATATGGAATTTAAAAAACAAATGAACAAACAAAGAAACAAATAAAAACAGACAAATATAGAGAATCATCTGGTGGCTGTCAGAGGGGAGTTAAGTGGGGATGTGGGTGAAATAAAGGGGATTAAGTATGTACAAACTTCCATATATAAAGTCAATAAGTCACAGAAATTGAAAATAGAACATAGAGAACATAATTGATAATACAGTAATAACATTTGTATGGTGACAGATGGTGACTACACTTATTATAGTTTTATGTATAGAATTGTCGAATCAATATGTTGTACACCTGAAACTAATATAACATTGTATGCTAATTATGCCTCGGTAAAAAAGAAAAAAAAGAAAGAAAGAAATCAAGGAACATCTGAGGATTTGAGAGGACAAAATAGAGAATAATGGAAGAAGATGGGTTGAAAAACAGGGAGAAAATACATTTGATTTTGGATAAGTTCAGTTTGAGGTCATTATAAGATCTTTCAGTGGAGATGTTTAACGATAAATTGTATATACAAGTTCAGGAGTGCATTAAGCATGAAAATTTGTGATTCATCATCATCTGCACACACATATCAGCCAAATGAAAGCAGCTAGAGTAGGTTAGACCCACAGAGAGAAAACATAAGAAAATATTAGAATAGGGCTCATAAGAGAATATTAAGAAATAACTGAATTTTATGTCAAACATGGGAAAAGGAAGACTAGAAAGGAATTTAAGAATATGTAAAAAATACATGCTAGTGTATGGAAATTAATAGAAAGGAATGTTCCAAATAGAATGAAGTCCCCAGTTTCAAAGGTTGCAGAGGATTATTGTAGATGATAACAGAACATTATTTTGATTTGGTCACAGAGAATTGTTAAATGAAATTACTGGTCTGACCTGGTCCTGCTTTTAATTTTAAAAAGTTTTAATTAAGATGATAAGGTCACAAAAATAGTATGAGTAAATACTAATAAAGAATAGTTGATCAATTGGTCTTTCATTACCATAATCAGGATCAACCAGAAGCCTTGTGAAAAAACTGAAGGAAACATTTTTATAATGCTGGAAATTGTTTCTTAATTAAAGTTATTTTCTAAACATAACTAAATGCCAACCCTTAGACTATATCCGGGGGTCTGGGATTCAAAGAATCCATGTTTGTTTGTTTGTTTATTTTTATCTTGTGGACCAGAAAATAGAGTCAGGTTTAGTATTCTGCATAAGTAATAATTCTACACCCTACAGAGTTATTTGGCAACATTATGAAATTGAGATTTGTTCTAGGAAAAACTGCTTTTCTGTAAATGTTTGCATTACCTCCACAGTAAGCCCTCCATGGATGGCTGGCCTTGGGAGAATGAAATGAATGAACATCCGGATGAATGAAAAAGAGTAAGCGTATGTAACAGAAAGCAGATTGGGAAAGGCTAATGGGATTAACCCAGATTGTTCCAAAGAGAAATACTAGATCTTGATTCATGAGTAAATAAGTACTTTCACGAAACAAAGAGAAAATAACAATAGGCAGTTGCCACTGCAGGTGACGTTTGCCTCCTTGCCCTTTCTCTGTCTTCAATACCCTCCACTGATAACAGTTCCACCGACAAAATCTGTTACATTTCTGTTTTGAGATTTGCCCTCTGAAGTCCCCATAACTCAAATACCATTCCCTGCCCTTTCTTATCAACCCAAAGGACTCTGGGCCTTGCTGTTGTTTAGCAGGCTAGCTACTCGGATGAGATACTCTACAGTGTGGTGGACTAATGATAGCCTAATCCCTCTAAGGCAATCTATGTACTTAATAAGCATTTAATAAAGCATTTGTAGACAGTTTCAATTCCTCCCCACCCTAAGTAGCATGGAAATGTGTTGTTGTTGAACCAGTGTCTAGCAGAAACAGGCATTCTAATTTCTTCAGTTTTAATTAATTGTAAGCAAAATTTTTTATAATTTGATTTTGCCACAGTGTGCCATTAATTCAAAACAAGATCGAAGAGGAAAGCAATGCCAATCAGGTTTTTAAAGAGCTATATTGTCTAGGTCATCATATTTCTTCTCAAGACAACTGCTGGTGTGTCTGTAGAAGTTTGAGATATGCATACACACACGTTGTTCTCAAAAAATTAAAAAATACTGCAAAGCTTCAGAACTCGATGATATAGGCCTTCCCTCGTGTGAAAGTAAAGTTATTAAATAACTATGGAACATATGCAGAATATTCAGATTCATTAATGAATATCCTAATAGTTCTTTTCAAATGTATGCTTTGATTCAGATCTTTAAAAACCAAAATGAGGGGCGCCTGGGTGGCACAGTCGGTTAAGCGTCCGACTTCAGCCAGGTCACGATCTCACGGTCCGTGAGTTCAAGCCCCGCGTCAGGCTCCGGGCTGATGGCTCAGAGCCTGGAGCCTGTTTCCGATTCTGTGTCTCCCTCTCTCTCTGCCCCTCCCCCGTTCATGCTCTGTCTCTCTCTGTCCCAAAAATAAATAAACGTTGAAAAAAAAATTAAAAAAAAAAAAAAACCAAAATGGGAGATAGGTTGAGGAAAAATAAACCAATCACTTTCTTTCCAAATCTTTTTTTGGTGGAGATCTTGTCAAAGGACGCACAAATCCTCAGAGATGACATTCTTCATTTCTCCTAAATAACCCTTCCAAATATTGCTTTATCTTAATTTTTCCAGAGGTTGTTACTTTCAGATACAACATTCTGAAAATCTTCTGCTAACAGTAGAGCTGGAAGACGAGTCTTCTCACATTTAATGAACCTTGATTCTCAGTTGTATGTTTTAAATTACCTGGACACAGAATTTAACATAAACGTAGCATTTAAACTTACTCTGACGCTGAAAATACATATGATTTATGAATACCCCTGAGATAAATATAATTATAGTATACTATATTCTAAAGGTGACCTCCTAACTCCTTCATGAATTTTAGGATTCCCTTGTTACTTCTGGTGTTTTGCTTTCAACTGACACCACCCGTTACATGTTACAAGTGGAGGTATGTTATGGGAATAGCAATCCTGGTGTCATACATTTTTTCACATAGGTAAGATACTTCCATTTGACTTTCAAAAAAAAAAAAAAAAAGGACACCAGCAGTAAGTGTTTCAGATTTCATAGCATTTCCATAAAGGATATTTTAAGGCTTGCACATTCTCTGGCCCCCAAATCGAACTAACAGACTGTTCTATCCCTGCCAAAGGCCAGCTTTATCTTCTAGATTGATCACTGATGCAATAGACTAGATCAAATCTTGAACTAAGTTCACCTGGTACTCTTGGAATTATATGTCAGAATTTGTATCAATATTTAGCACATAGTATTTGGAAACATATATCAGTGATCTGACCTGAAATGTCCTAGTAATTATTGAACACTCACAGCAACTTTAGTCCTTCCAGTCCCCAAAGACCTACTGTTAGAAAGCTTTCAAAACAAAAATAGAACAAAATCTCTTTTGAAGTTGTATTATCTAATCCACTTAATATTTTATAAGCTATATACAAAGTCATATATTTTTAAATAATATTTTAAATGGCTAAAACAAAACAAAAACAAAAAAGAAAAAAAAAGTCTACCTAATTCCTATTAACTACTTCAAAAACTTGAAATAACTTATAGGTCTATAAAATTTTTACAAAATCAATTAAACATTTAATTGAAAGACTTTAATGAAGTACCTTAAAAGCTGCCCCTTGACCACAGAATAAAATCCAAAGCCAATTAAATGTCATACAGGGCCCTGTGCAAATTGATTTTTAATAAACTTCTAAATTTCATTCTTCTTACCACTTGCCTCTTCGCTCTCATTTACCTTTGGGCCTTTCCACATTTTTTTTTTCTCCTAAATCTGGAACACTATTCCCTCCAGTTTTCATATCTGTCTTTAAATCTCACTGAAAGTGTTAACTCCAGGAAGCATTCGACCCCAGACCCCTTTCCATCCCCAGATCTCCACCCACATATATTCAAGTTTGTATTAGAGTTTTCTCTTATGTAGTTCACCACACATGGAACTTTCTTCATCATAGTCCCGATCACATTACATTCTAATTTCTTATTTAAATCATTATTCTGGAGAGTAGACATCATGCCCATCATATTAAACATTGTATCTCAAGTATTATCCCGGTGGCTAGCATATAGTAAAGGTACTCGATATTATTTATTTACAATGGATGACTGATTAAAGAATTAGAGTAAGAATTAATTAAAACATACAAAAGAGGATAAATTTATTTAAATTAGTGTTAAAACAAAAAGGCTTTGCTGAAAATAAAGAGAAAACATAACAAAAAAATACACTATGCATTCTTCCTAAAAATCTAAAACTTTCACCTATTGAGAAAATATAGCAAAATAAATTTCTTTTTGAAATAAATTACTTTAAAGGTGCATGCATTTGATCATTCTAAAATTATAACTTTCCCATTTGTTCCGCTGTGAATTCCTTCTTGTGCAGGGTAATGTGTGTTTTAGTTACTCTGCACATCATCATTATGGCTTATTATTCTACATTTATAAAATAACCCTTACATCTTTAACTGAGGTCTTCAAGTTTTCAAGTTAAAAGCAAAAAAAAAATTTTTTTTTACATTTTTTAAAAGCAGTTCAAGACAGACTTGACCCTTAAGAATGTCATGAGTTCTTTTCCATTTCTTGGTGACTCTAAGAGTTCTTTTGCTTTAAAAACAGCATTTTTTCTCCCAATTTTACAATTTTAACAGGAACTTTATTTTATGTGTTAACATGAGAATTTTTCTGAAAACCTTTAGAAAGTAGAACTCCATTTGAACGCTATATATATATGTATATATATATATATACACACCTATCATATTTGCTTATATATGTATTCATTGTTATCATTATAAGATTACATAAAACCTCAAAACATAAACTGAAATTATAATATTAAGAGTTCTTTATTGAGGGGGGACTGTGTGGCTCAGTTGTTTAGGCATCTGACTTTTGATTTCAGCTCAGATCCTGATTTTGCAGTTCATGAGATCAAGCCCCATGTTGGGCTCTGTGCTGACAGTTCAGTTCCTGCTTGGGATTCTCTCCCTCTCTCTCTGCCCCTCCTCTGCACACACACCGTCTCTCAAAATAAGTAGGTAAAGATTTTTTTAAAAAGACTTCTTTATTGCTAAGTGTTTTATATGTAAGGTTTATTTTAACCCCCACCAGCACTGGACTGTATTATAGGTACAGTTATCATGTGTTTAGGGCACCAGCAGGGACTGAATAACCCCCTCCCAAAAGATAATGAGGAAATAATTTGTTATTTAAGGTTTTTATAGTAGTGTATAATTACTTTTCATAGGAAAATAAAAATTTTGGACTTTTCTCCAATTAGTTTATGGTTTAGAAATACTTTCATTTTGAATTGCATATGAGGAAATTCGATAAGCAGGTCAGTACTTGGGGGTTTAAAAATTTTAATTTACCCCTATTTCTTACAACAGTCCTGTGAACTAATTAATATCATACTCTCTAATGTACTGATAAAGAAATGGAGGTTTAAAGATATTCAGTCATTAATTTCAAATAATATGACATGTAAGATTCAGGATCAAGACTGGAATTCAGGTAGCTCAACATCAAAACTGAACTTTTTTTTTTTTTTTTCCCTCAACATTTATTTATTTATTTTTGGGACAGAGAGAGACAGAGCATGAACGGGGGAGGGGCAGAGAGAGAGGGAGACACAGAATCGGAAGCAGGCTCCAGGCTCCGAGCCATCAGCCCAGAGCCCGACGCGGGGCTCGAACTCACAGACCGCGAGATTGTGACCTGAGCTGAAGTCGGACGCTTAACCGACTGCGCCACCCAGGCGCCCCTCAAAACTGAACTTTTAAGACCATCATAGCTACTTTCCTCAAAGAAGAGATTTCTTATTTTCTCAAAGAGGTAGGAAACAATCTAGAAGGCATATGTGATCGATTCTGTGGCCAGCACATTAAAAGTCAGGGATAGAATAAGGCCACCTCACCTATGAACACAAAAACCTACACAATATAACTGGATCATTTAATCTTCCCCATAGCATAGCCAAATTAAAATTATTGAGTGTTTTCTGATAGGTCTCAATTGTTCAACATAGTGCTGAGAAACCGAACATGTGAATAGATGATGGATTGACCAAATATAAGAATAGAACTCTGACTTACAAACTGCAGCAATCTGCCACATAACCAGCCCTTTATTTATAATAAGCAACCAGAACGGCAGACTTTTATCTCTAGTGACAAACCACTATGCTAAATAATAACAATCAGCTCCAAAAGGCCAAGACTTGATTAATAACTGAAAGGTTCCCTAATTTTGGTCCCTGCTTTTAAGTTGGGATCAACTATAAACAGACAAATATACATCCCTAAACAATCATACAGTATGCCCCACATCTCATCGCCCACTTATATCTTCCCAATGCCAACAGACTCCAATCAGAGTATACTGAAGTCTTCCCTTTTTTTCCACTATAAAGCTTTCCCATTCCTCTTTGAGTCTGTCAGAACTCAAGTGATAGTGGCTGAATTCCTTACTACAGTAAGCGCAAAATAAAGAGCCTTTGTTTCTCTCATTTGGTAGGTCTTCATAGATTTCCACAGTGCTCAGTGGAGTGGGGACCCAAAGCAATTGAAAAATATGCCCCTGGCTTTGAAATGCTTGTAATCTACTTGAGAAGAAAATATATGCATATAAAATGATTTAGAGGAAAATAGGAATCTACATATAGGTAAAATAACTGACCATACCCTTTAAAAGAATTCAGGAAGTGTGATAGTGTTTAATCAAGTTTGGACATTACAGGGGTCTGGAATTAAATACCAGCTATATGCTATATTGCCTCTATAATTTGGGGGTATTTGCTCAGATTCTAAGCTTCAGTTTTCCCTTTTCTCAAATAAAAACATAAATATGTATATCAAAAATAACATTTGCAATTGTCTAATGTATATTAATTCATTAAAGTCCCTTTTGTTTCTTTGTTATTGCTTATAGTACTGAAAGGAAATATGTTAGAGCAATATGGGCATTATTTATGGATAGTATATGAATGGGATTGCTTCCTGGACTAATAAGAGGAAAAATGGGTATTCCAGATGAAGGACTTTATTTTTTTAAAAAAATTTTTTTTTCAATGTTTATTTATTTTTGGGACAGAGAGAGACAGAGCATGAATGGGGGAGGGGCAGAGAGAGAGGGAGACACAGAATCGGAAACAGGCTCCAGGCTCCGAGCCATCAGCCCAGAGACTGACGCGGGGCTCGAACTCCCGGTCCGCGAGATCGTGACCTGGCTGAAGTCGGACGCTTAACCGACTGCGCCACCCAGGCGCCCCAAGATGAAGGACTTTATAAAAGAGCTATTAATGAACATGTTTTGTGGCTAAAATAAGGAAATCAACTCCTTGGGTGTAAAAAATGGTGCATAAATAAATTTAAAGTTTAAATAATCAACATACTGAAGCTCTTTGACATAGACTGAGTAATTGACTCAAAAGAAAAACAAGAGTAATTATTATTCTTCAGCATGGGAGTGTCAAAAACACTGTTGAAAAATAACATTAGTGAATATATTTGAGAAGGGTAATATTGGATTCAGGGAAACTAGTGAAGAAGGTATTAAAACAACACAGAAGCAATGACTGTAGATGTTAGTGGTGCTTCTCAAATAGCTCCAAGTTTTCAAGTCTGATAATCTTAGATTGAAAAGGGGGAAGATAACCATATAGGCTCTGTGGTATGTGGTGATAACATCTCATATTGGTGGTTTGAACTCATTTTGAGTTCTTTGAATTCATCTTATTTACATAGTTTCTGGGTTCTTTGCATTCCTTGTAATTGCTTTTTTGTGTGCAGCTTCTAGCTATTTTATTTATTTATTTATTTATTTATTTATTTATTTATTTATTTATTTTATTATTATTTTTTGAACATTTATTTATTTTTTGAGACAGAGAGAGAGCATGAACAGGGGAGGGTCAGAGGAAGAGAGAGACATAGAATCCGAAACAGGCTCCAGGCTCTGACCTGTCAGCACAGAGCCCGACGCCGCACTCGAACCCACAGACCGCGAGATCATGACCTGAGCCGAAGTCGGACGCTTACCGACTGAGCCACCCAGGCGCCCCAACTTCTAGCTATTTTTAAAATGCTCAAATGTCATGTGAAAGTTTTCATGATCATTCAAGTCAGTAATGGTGTGGTTTTGTTAGACCTTCTCACCAATATTATAGTTTCATTTCTTCCAGGAACATAGTTGGCATATAATAGGATTATCCCTTCACTCCTTCCTGAACTTGATCATATTAGGAAATTGAATGAATAATTAATGAGCTTCTGAAAGAGAAAGTCAAAGCCCTGATGGGTTCACTGGTGAACTCCACCAAACTTTTCAGAAAGAAGTTAAGCCAATTCTATGTATAAATAAATCCATCTCTCCCTTCCTACAGTTGGGCAATGTACAACTTGCATGGCCATGTGTGATAATCCTCTTTCATTTGAATTCTGAAAATATTCAGCAGAGTTCTATAAAAGTATATAATTAACAAACATTTCTTTCATAGGTGATTAAGATGTGCCACTAGCAGTTGAGAACATGAAACTGGAGCTTGATAGGTGATTAGTACTAAAAGAATTCCTATTCTGATGTCACGTGTGTTAGCTATTCATTCACTGTGCATTGGATTTTTTCACAGTGCCTTATCCACCTCCTATAATTACTGACTACCTATCAAATGGATCAATAAAAGTCATTTTTATATTTTACATTAGGGAAATAACTTGTTTAATTCTCAATCATTATCCTTAGGAACAAGGACCCAGAATTTTATTTTCATTATGTATCTTTAACAATGTTTTCCCTTGATTGAATTCATGCATTTATCAAGCACTTACTGAAGACAAAATATGTGTGGCCCATCATAATAAGTGTGAGGAGAGATCACAAAGAATAAAATATAAAGCAGTTATAAGGTATTTCCGGGGATGAAAATATGGGATGAGGATAAAATAAGGCCATATTAAAGCAATATTGTCTGAAAATTTTCAAGGAGACATATGGGAGTGAAAAGAAGAGAAAATCCAATTTTCACAAGGGGAAGTGGGAACAGAGTTTAACTAAAAAGAAATGTTCCAAGTTTCAAAGGCACCTCTCACAGACCTCTAAAAAGAGAAAAGATTTTACTGTAATTCTAGATACTTACTAGAGCTCAGTTACAACCCTAGATTTACATGGCATCTTCAAGGAAAGATAAGCACACGTATTGTTCCTTTACAAAATTCTGATTGCAAGCAAGCTGATCATCTCCATATGCCTACAATTATCCATAATAATTTCACATTTCATTTGGTTAATTCTTCTGCTTCCCTGCATACAAACACATAATGATATGGACCTCCCTTACCTTGCATATTGTTCTAATTATTGGTTTCGTTTTATTTAGTAATGTAATGAATCTGGAGCATTCAATCAAGGGATTATCGTTCATACTTTGAAGAGAACATTATTAATTATGTAGTATCAAGATTGCTGCTCCAGGGCCATGCAGAAGGTTGTGTAATTACCCAGTGATTTCAGGACAATTTACACTGTCAATCTGAGTTTAAAAAAAAAAAAAAAAGAAAGAAAGAAAGAAAGATAAGGTAAGACTGTTTCTATCCCTTCCTTCTTTTTCAGCCTACCTTCCTCATTGATACACTTGGATTAAGAATGAAAATAAATTTATTTGGTAATTCTATAAATGTGGTGCCCCAAGCCTAGGTGTTTTTTCTGCATTTTAAAAATTTCTATTTTACTCCACACCCTACCCCACTCCACCCCTTCCATAAAAGGTAGTCATATTTACTTACCTCATTCTTGGAAAGACTAACTTGGAATAATATTTAATCTTTTACCTTAGAATTTTCAAAAACAAATCTCAAAAGTTATTACTTAAAATCTATTTGCTAAAGCTAATGTTAAAAAGGAAAACAAGGGCATTAATAAGTTCTGGAAAAAATAAATGTCAGGATACAAAGTTCACTAGAAATCTTACTCGTACAGGACATCAAGGACCAGTTTCAAAGATTGGCAGCATGCTTCCAGTTCTACTGTCTGTCATTGAGTTTGCAGTAAACAACCAGAACTAAAATACCCACACCCGATGCATTAATTCCCATTCTTCGTGGAAGTGAAATTCTGCCAAAATCAACTGAAGTGTTACAAATGTGTGACTCAGAATACAGGGTTAAATTAGATGGCAATTCAAAGAATCAACTGTATCTAATTAAAACAATCTAATAAAGTTTCCTGGCTTAATTCTTGAACTACCTAGTTCACAAATAACTGGAATGACTAAAGCAAGGTAAATTTCTAAAAGAAGAACATGACCTTAGTGCTTTTTAAACAAAACACCACAGGTGATAGAAAACTATTGAGTTTAAAAGTGGTTCTCTTGTGGTTCCATTCAAATTTTAGGTTTGCTTGTTCTAGCTTTGAGAACAATGCTGGTGCAATTTTGATTGGGATTGCATTGAATGGGTAGATTGCTTTGGGTAGTATTGACATTTTAACAATATTTATTCTTCCAACCCATGAACAGGGAATGTTTTCCATTTCTTTGTATCTTCTTCAATTTCCTTCATAAGCCTTCTATAGTTTTCAGCATACAGATCTTTTACATCTTTGGTTAGGTTTATTCCTGAGTATTGTATGATTCTTGGTGCAACTGTGAATGGGATCAGTTTCTTTATTTGTCTTTCTGTTGCTTCATTATTAGTGTATAAGAATGCAACTGATTTCTGTACATTAATTTTGTATCCTGAGACTTTGCTGAATTCATGTATCAGTTCTAGGAGACTTTTGGTGGAGTCTATTTGGTTTTCCATGGATAATATCATGTCATCAGCAAAAAGTGAAGGCTTGACTTCATCTTTGCCAATTTTGATGCCTTTGATTTCCTTGTGTTGCCTGACTGCTGATGCTACAACTTCCAACAGTATGTTAAACAACAGCGGTGAGAGTGGACATCCCTGCCGTGTTCCTGATCTCAGAAGGAAAGCCCTCAGTTTTTCCCTATTGAGGATGATATTAGCTGTGGGATTTTCATAAATGGCTTTTATGATGTTTACATCCAGATGGCCAACAGGCACATGAAAAGATGCTCAACGTCACTCCTCATCAGGGAAATACAAATCAAAACCACACTGAGATACCACCTCATGCCAGTAAGAGTGGCTAAAATGAACAAATCAGGAGACTATAGATGCTGGAGAGGATGTGGAGAAATGGGAACCCTCTTACACTGTTGGTGGGAATGCAAACTGGTGCAGCCACTCTGGAAAACAGTGTGGAGGTTCCTCAAAAAATTAAAAATAGATCTACCCTATGACCCAGCAATAACACTGCCAGGAATTTACTCAAGGGATACAGGAGTGCATAGGGGCAGTTGTACCCCAATGTTTATAGCAGCAAATTCAACAATAGCCAGATTATGGAAAGAGCCTAAATGTCCATCAACTGATGAATGGATAAAGCAATTGTGGTTTATTATACACAATGGAATACTACTTGGCAATGAGAAAGAATGAAATCTGGCCATTTGTAGCAACGTGGATGGAACTGAAGAGTGTTCTGCTAAGCGAAATAAGTCATACAGAGAAAGACAGATACCACATGTTTTCACTCTTATGTGGATCCTGAGAAACTTGGTGGAGGACCATGGAGGAAGGGAAGGGGAAAGAAAAAAAGTTAGAGAGGGAGGGAGGCAAACCATAAGAGATTCTTAAAAACTGAGAATAAACTGAGGGTGGATGGGGGGGTGGAGGGAGGGGAAAGTGGGTGATGGGCATTGAGGAGGGCATCTGTTGGGGTGAGTACTGGGTGTTGTATGGAAACCAATTTGACAATAAATTTCATATATATATATGAATATATATATGAATATATATATGAATATATATATGAATATATATATGAATATATATATGAATATATATATGTATATATGAATATATATATATGAATGAATGTGGTTCTCAACTCTAGATGTACAGCAGGGTTCTCCAGGGCTCTAGACCAGACCAGTTAAATCAGGATCTCTAGAATTGAGTGTCAGATATTAGAATTTTTTTTTTTATTTTTTTTTTCAACATTTATTTATTTTTGGGACAGAGAGAGACAGAGCATGAACAGGGGAGGGGCAGAGAGAGAGGGAGACACAGAATCGGAAACAGGCTCCAGGCTCTGAGCCATCAGCCCAGAGCCTGACGCGGGGCTCGAGCTCATGGGCCACGAGATCGTGACCTGGCTGAAGTTGGACGCTTAACCGACTGCGCCACCCAGGCGCCCCTAGAATTTTTTTTTAATACTCCCCCAGATGATTCCAATGTGTAGCCCATTTGAGAACCACTAGGCTGGAGGAGAGATGAAAAGGACATTTTTCCAACAAGCAAGATTTTGTCTACACCAGTGAGCTAAATTACAAAGACAATTGAAAACATGCAGGGCCTAAGACCTCATTTTCTGTTTCAGTGAGGCAAGGCCCTGTGCTTTCTGCCTTAAGGTTAGCTTTTCAGTTATTCATCACTTGCCATCCTTATGTTAGGACTAAAAGCATCATCACGTCGATAACCATGAAGCTCTCCTTTTCCCCTTGATTTCACTCATTTTCTGTCTTGCCCAGTACATAATTGCTGCATTCCAATTCTTTGGTAATGGAATGCAGAAAAAAAGGCAATCCTTCAATGATGATGAGGGAGACAAACAGGCAGAGACAGAGAGAAAGTGAGGAGATAATTTGCTTCAGTGACACAGTTCAAACTACAAGGATGTAAGAATATAGAATTGTGTCAGTCCTTCTTACATGTTAAATATTCTTCCATTAATAGGATAAAAATGACCAAGTTAAAGAAAGAAACCATTCCAGATTACACAGTTGAAACTAAAGCAAAGGTACAATCATTTTCATGGATGATTGGTAATCGTGAGACAACTGAATGCATTTTCTAGCATAAAAGAGAGTTTATCTTTTCCATGCTTTCTTCCTTCTATTACTATTTATGTTAGAGCATGGGTTCTATGGTCTATTAATAACAAGAAAACAACAATGATATAACAACAACAACAGGGGGGAAAAGGAAAAAGCATATCTGCTACGTTATGAGGCTTATTTAGAAGAAAGATGATGGATATATTTTTTCACTAATATCAGCTTTCTCCATAAAGCAAGATTTTTTAACTTTTTCAAAGCACAGGTTTCACTATTAATGTCTTTGCATGAAAAAAATATATATATGCCTTTTTCATAAAGGTCAATATTATCATTCCTACCCAAACTTAATTTCTGTGAAAATAAGAATTTTTACATTATTATCAACCAAAGTTATATAGAGAATTTAAGTTGACTATCCCACTCTCCTTTCTTAGGAACATAAACTTTTATTCAAAGTAGCAACATGTGCACCTAACTGACTGACTCCCCAGCTTTTCTCCCAACTAGGCACGGTCAAGGAGACTTAGGGGAAGTTGTTGGGAAATCTCCCTAAGATAAGGACATGTGATATATGACATGGCCTTTTCTTGATCCCTTGTCTCACTGGTATCCCTTATAGGACAGGAAAGCTGGACCCTCAACAGGCCTTTGGATTATAATGCAACATTAAGGATTAAACCCTCTCAAATGAAGATAGGGCAAAATAAAATTTGTGGAACAATAATATCACTTCCAGGCCCATCATAATTTGAATACTCAAATTTCATTAATAGAAACATATAAATTTTTATTATTATTAATTTGAGAGGGAGGAGAGTACCTGAGGGAGAGAGAGAATATTTTTTTTTATATATTTTTAAAAGTTAAATCTTAGTTAACATATAATAATGCTTTCAGGAGTAGAATTTAGTGATGCATCACTTCCATACAACATCCAGTGCTCATCCCAACAAGTGTCCTCCTTAATGCCATCACCCATTTAGCCCATTCCCCCATCCAACACCCCTCCAGCAACCCTCAGTTTGTTCTCTCTATTTAAGAGTTAGAGACAGAAAAAAAAAAATTAAGCAGTCCCCATCCTCGGTACAGGAGGGAGCCCGACACAGGGGTAGATCCCTCTACCGTGGGATCATGACCTAAACCAAAACCAAGAGTTGAATGCTCAACTGACTGAGCCACTCAGGCATCCTGAGACATAAACTTTTTAAATCTTGTTTAAGCTATTATTTCCAGAGTATTATTTATTGATTCATACAGAATAAATTTTTTAAAAGAGTGATGATGTGAATATACTGGATGCAAGATTTATTCCCAAAATTCAGACAGTGCTAAATTCTGGACCTCAAACAATTCAGAAACTAAACTGTAGACAAGAAGAAAGGAAAAAGAACGTAGTAGGGATGATGGGTTGAATACAGGAAGATTCAACATAATAATCTTTCTCTGAAACTTGTATACCTCTGCACCTTCCCATGAGCACTCTTTTTGAAATTATGAAAAAGTTCAAGTATGCAGAATTATGGAGAAAATATATGCACCTATCATCTAGATTTAACAGTTAATATATTGAAGTATATGCTTGACATGTTTTCTGCTGTAGTGTTTATGATCAATTACAACCTTTGACATTTCTCTCATAGCATTTCCTTATTCATCTATAAGAAAAAGACATTTTTAATAACTATAATATAGTCATCACATCTAGGAATTTCAATAGTAATTCCATACCATTGTCTATTTCTCTGTCCATATATAAATTTAACCCAATGTTCCCCAAATGTGCTTTCGAGAGTGCGAAGCGTTCCTAATATTGATGGAGTATGAGCCAAGTACCATAAGAGGAAAGAGTTGGGGTGTGAAAGAAAACATGGAGAATAATCAAAAGATGTACGGAAACAGAGCAAAGGGAGTATCTGGGGAATGGGACTGGAATATGAATGAATAAAGGAGTATGTTTATATTTAATCTGGAAAGTGAGCAAAGCACAGGAGAGTTTTAGGAAATGTACATGGTATCTATAGTAGTCTGTTGGACATGAATTTTATAAGCAAAGAGAGAGATGAAAAAAGTACTTCGAAATAAGCTCTTCAATACCGGGAGATCAAAATAACCCACTGAGAAAGTATTTACACAAACTAATTGCTTGGGTAACTTTCACTAGCCTCCATGTGTCATCTACAAACATTTTGATTTTTCAATTCCATTTTGTATTTTTGCCATTTAGTCTAGGATCAGAAGTATGTTCAACGTAATTGGCCACAAATGAGTGAAATAGGATCAGCATAAAACAAACAATCATACACAAGTGGTGGTTAAACGGCACACAGAGCAGCCCTTCCTTGGGTTGACTGAGAAAAGCAGTGGAAAAAGGGAGTGAACATGCCTTTCTGAAAGGCAGCTGCTGCTCAAATGCAACCTACCCCACTGTGAAAATGGAGAATCTAAGCATATTGTTTCATTTTGCAAGTAAAAGCAGAATCCTGGATTCTGTTGAATTTAAAAGCTGGCGAGCAAACATTCATTTTGTGCCTATCAAACAAACAAGCACCTTTGTGGGCAGGATCTGGCACCGGTGCTGAAGACTGTTACATTTTATCCAACAAAAGGTGAAGAAGGAGAGACTTCTAATCAGGTGTAAACTTGTAAGACACTCTTCCAAAATGTTAGTGAGTCACCTTAATTTACATAATGGTCCTTAGTTTCCTCTCTGCTTCACTTTGGTCCCACCCCAATACGATCGTCATTGTCCTTAATAATTGCTACCTATGCATCCAAGATGAAAATGTAAGTGATAAAATAATGTGTCAGACAAGGACGTTTCTGGTGGCCAACCTCCCTTAAAGAAAAGGAAATATAATCAATTCTTTTTAATTTTTTTAATGTTTATTCATTTTTGAGAGACGAGAGAGATAGAGCATGAGTGGGGGAGGAGCAGAGAGAGGGAGACACAGAATCCATAGCTGTCAGCACAGAGCCTAACCGGGGGCTCAAACCCATGAACCCATGAACCAGATCATGATCTGGGCTCAAGTTGGATGATTAACCAACTGATCCACCTGGGTACCCCCATAATCAATTCTTGAAGCTATGCCTCTTTTCCAGAAAAGAATGAGCCAATTTCACACAGCTAACTGATCAGGGAGTATCTCATTCCTAAGCTCTGCTGGAAGAGTCAGAGATCGTCTAATCACAATATTACAGAATGGTACCTAAATTCAAACATTTCACTGTATACGGTTCTAAATTTACTGAGGATTAAAGTCTAATCCTGAGAGGAAAAACATAATTTGCTTTAAATTTTGTATTTATCTTAAACAGATTAATATTTATATACTAGAAGTATAAAATTCAATATCATTTGCAAAATCAACGGATCATGAAAAAAACTTAGATAAACATGCATGCTTTCTTTGCAGTTTATTAATATGTTTTCTATAAAAATCATAATTTTGCCATAATTTTTCTTTTTACTTTTGTATTCATTAGTCTTACCAATTAGTGGTCTCTTTGATAGAAGGCATGATTAAATTCTATTCAGTTTTCTTGTATCCCATCACAGAATACCATAACATCTCAGAGATTCAGGGAATGCTTATTTAATGAAGGTGCTTTGAAAAGTGAGATTGGGTTTTTAAAGAAATGAAGTAAAACTGAATTAGCCTTAGGGTGGCTCAGTCGGTTAAGTGTCCGTCTTCGGCTCATGTCATGATCTCAGTTCGTGAGTTGGAGCCCCGCCTCAGGCTCTGTGCTGACAGTGCGGAGCCTGGAACCTCCTTCGGATTCTGTGTCTCCCTCTCTCTGTGCCCCTCCCCTGCTCTCTCTCTCTCTCTCTCAAAAATAAATAAACATTAAAAAAATTTTTAAATATTATGTTATAAATAAGTAAATATGAATATTTTAACAGCACAATTTATACACACAAGACAAATGCTATCCTAATGCAATAAAACAATAAAGCTCATGCTTTGACTCCTTCCTAAAAGTATTTGGGAAAAAAAAAAACAAAACAATTTTCTTGTATTAGGGCAATTTTTCCATATTTTTCTAACTTGGAAAGCAGAGCGTCAAACTATCAAAAACGCACTTTGTATTTTTGTCACTACATATCACTCCATAAGCTAATGACATTGTTATCAGGAACCGTGTAATCTTTGGACATTAGAAAACATGTAAAGCTTTTGACTTGATCAAAATAAGTGACTGTTGTAAGGACTGATAGATGCAGCGCTCACTGATGAAAGCCCACATTGGTTCCCCTAACTCATGTCACCGAAGACAAAATAGTCTCTCACTCAGTAACGTCGCACCCAGGCATAATTGTTTTGCATTCAAAGATGTATAACAGATCTAAACCTGGATGAAAATTTGACTATATAATTAGCATTACTATCACTTCTCTTCTCATGAGTATATGAATAGAAGAAATTCAGTTTTCTACTCCTCTTCTTTGGCCTCCCACTCCCAAGAGTGGCCAACAGTGACTTCCCTTTGGTGACTGATGCACCATGTTGAATCAAAACCCAAAGAGTATCCTGATGATAACTTTCCTTTTCTTTCTAATACATGGCACACATACACTATTATTTTAAATATTGAGACTGAAGTAATTAGCAAGATACATTTTCCCTAAGGCTTAGATCACAGTAGCAAAATGAGTAGCAAATGAGGAGATAATTAGGCCAAAACTCAAACTTTTCCTTGGCATATGAAGGTATACAGTGGCAGCAGATGTCTCCCAGGAATTAAAGTTAGAGCATTTCAACCGTTAAGTCTATCTCCTCCTTTCTTGTTCATTCTCAGTTACAGTTATCCCAGATAAGTTAGCCTTAAAATAGCCATGTGAAAATCCACGATGTCTAAGCATTCTGTATTCAGTGAAATCATTCTTTTTTCTTGTTTTTAGATTGCTAAATGGATCATTTATCAAAAAGATTATCCTCGGGGCGCCTGGGTGGCGCAGTCGGTTAAGCGTCCGACTTCAGCCAGGTCACGATCTCACAGTCCGTGAGTTCGAGCCCCGCGTCAGGCTCTGGGCTGATGGCTCGGAGCCTGGAGCCTGTTTCCGATTCTGTGTCTCCCTCTCTCTCTGCCCCTCCCCGTTCATGCTCTGTCTCTCTCTGTCCCAAAAATAAATAAACGTTGAAAAAAAAAATTAAAAAAAAAAAAAAAAAAGAAAAAAAAAAAAAAAGATTATCCTCAGCTAACTCTCCTACTAGGATCCATTTGTTTATTGAGTAACTTGTGCATTAAGTCATTAAAAAAAAGTATTTTTACTGGTTATGTATGTTAAGCACCACTTAATGTGCTGGGGCTAAAAAATTGCACACAGTTTTTGCTCTACATGATACCAACTATGATTTTTAGCATTCACATAGATCACTGGCAATTGTGAGCAAAATACCAGGTGTATGATTTCTGGGGGCACAAGTATTCACACACCAGTGGAAAGTGTATGAAGATTAACATTTTCTAAAGGTTTCTGGTTTGGTGTCAAACTTCTATCAGTTCCCTATTAGTATTTTTTTAGCAACAAAATAATAGTGCAATGCTAAGTAGGAAGTACTAAAAACTCTCTAAAATTTTGTATTCACACAAATCTTAAAAAGATTAGACTCATAATGATTAACATCGTATATGAGTGTGGACTCAAAAATGTCTTGATACTTTGAGTAGGAAAAGATGTGCATTTCAAAATTTTCTCTTCAGTGCCTCACAAAAATGTGTATCTAAAGGACCATAATCCTCAACACTTTCAGCAATTATCACTGTTACCAAAAGGGAATTTTGCATTTCAGAATATGCTTCTTCCCTTCAAGCACCAATAAAACAAAACCATTTGCTTTCCCTGGACGTGCTACCACGGGGCCCTCTTATCACTGACAAAACAAGACTATATACTTCCTTCTGAGGGAGACCGGCCTGATCTTAGCTACTCTTTGCCTTCTCTTGATACTGTCTCTTGTAGAGCAGAAATTTTTAATTTTAATAAAGTCCAGCTTATCAATTATTTCTTGAATTCTGCCTCTGGCACGGTATCCAAAAGGTCATTTATCCTATACCAGGTCATCCGGGTTCGATTCTATGTTATCTCCTAGGAGTTTTGTGGTTTACATTTAGGTTTACGATACATTTTGAGTTCAATTTTTTCAAGGGTGCCAGGTCTATATCCAGATTCATTCTTGCATAGAGATACTTCCTCCATTCTAATGGGCCAAAGACCTTAACCGACACCTCACCCAAAAAGATATCCAGATGACAAATAAGACTAGGAGGAGATGTTTATATCATATGTCATCTGGGAAATGAAAATTAAACCAATAATGAGATATTATTACACACCTGTTAGAATGGTCAAAATTCAAAACACTCACGCCACCAAATACCAATGAGGCTACAGGCACGAAAGCTCTCATTCACTGCTAGTGGAAATGCAAAATGGTATGGCCATTTTAGAAGAAGGTTTGATCATTTCTGGCAAAGCTAAATACGGTAAAACCTTGGATTGTGAGTAACTTGGTCTGAGAGTATTCTGCAAGACGAGCAAACATTTCTAATAAATTTTAACTTGATAAACGAGTGATGTCTTACAACGCGAGTAGTACGTTTCACCGAATGTCAAATGATCACAACTGAGTCCATAGCTCTAGAAATTTGCTTCGATATAAAAATGCTTTGGATTACAAGCATGTTTCCAGAATGAATTATGCTCACAAATCAAGGTTTTACTGTATGCTATTACCATACGATCCATCAATCAAGCTCCATGATATTTACCCAGGGAGGTGAAAACTTAAATCTATACAAAAAACTGAACACAGATGTTTGTAGCAAGAAATTTGTAGTGGACAAAACTTTTTATTTTTTTTTACCTTTATTTATTTCCATTTTGAGAGAGAGAGAGAATATCCCAACAGGCTCCGTGCTTTCAGCGCAGAGCCCAACGTGGGTTCAATCTCACAAACTGCTACAACCTGAACCAAAACCAAGAGTCAGACACTTAACCAACTGAGCCACCCACGTGCTCGATAATAGACCAACTTTAAAACAACCAACATGGTCCTCAGCAAATGAATGGATAAATAATTTGTGGTACCTTCCTTCAGACAATGAATATTATTCAGCACTAAAAATACATGAACTATTAATCCACAAAAAACGTGGAGGAAACTTAAATGTGTATGATTCAGTGAAAGAAGCCAATCTGAAAAGGGCAAAGACTATATGGTTTCCACTGTGTGATATTCTGGATAAGGCAGAACTGTGGAAACAGTGAAAAGATCAGTGTTTTCCGAGGTTTGGGGGGAAGGGAAGAATGAATACGTGGAGCACAGAGGGTTTTTAGGGCATCAAAACTACTCTGTATGATACTATAATTATGGACACATGTCATTATAAATTGGCCCACACCCTCAGAATCCACCCTAGAATGTACCCTAATGTCAACTATGGACTTTGAGTGATAACATCATGTCAGTGTAGTCTTATTGATGTGACAAATGTACCACTCTGGAAGGGGGTGTTGATAATGGGTGAGCTATGCATACAAGGTAGCAAGGGGTTAATGGGAAATTGCTGTACCATCATCTCAATTTTGCTGTAATCTGAAAATTACTCCAAAAACATAAAGCCTTTCTTTTAAAAAAAAATCAAAATTTTTATTTTTTTAATGCTTATTTATTTTTGAGAAAAAGGCAGAGCATGAGCAGCAGAAGGGCAGAGAGAGAGGGAGACACGGAATCTGAAGGGGCTCCAGGCTCTGAGCTGTCAGCACAGAGCCGGACTCGGGGCTCCAACCCACAGACCACGAGATCATGACCTGAGCGGAAGTCGGAGGCTGACCCAAATGGGCCACCCAGGTGCCCCTCAAAATTTTTATTTTAAAAAAGTGGGTCCTGTTTGATCACTACCGTGAGTATTTTGGCCCACATTAATGCTGGGTGTAAAGATCAGACACGTGGAGAAGAAGGAGAAAATAGATCATTGGACTTACTATTTGAAGATAAATCTTCAATGTGATAAAAATTGTGTAACATTCATTTGTAAGTGCTGTACTGTTGCTTGGAGAGAGGTTGCTAAAACATCTCCAGGAGAACAAGCCTTCCCACAACTAAAAACTACTGTTGACATCAAGCTACGTCTATTATTGTAACACACAATACACTGTTGTCAGTTTCCAATTTGATTTTAGTATTAGAAGGCATTGGTGTGGGATCAGCATGACAGAGCAAAGCACAGGAAAGGAGACATAATACAATTGAGATTAAATTTATGAACTAACGCCCCAGAAAAATAGGAATATAAACACGTAAATGAAAGCTTTTGTGTACAATTAGAGTACTTGCAAAATAACACTGAATCTTTCCTATAGACTTCTTGGGCTTGCATGAATCCCCAGTGAAGAACTTCTGGTTTAGAAGAAATAATTTTGGACAAAATGAATAGGAACAAAGCCCCATACTTCAAATTTGGGACAGAAGTCTAGAAGCAATTAGGCCAACCTTGGGACAGTCTTTACCTTAAAACCAGTACGTGAATCTGGATTATGTAGAAAATGAGGATATATGTGCCATTTGTATCAGTGTTTATTTAATGCCTATTATGAGCTAGACTTTTTAACACATGCTAAAGATTGGACGGTCTGTTTATTAGGATCAAGTTCAGATCACTAACAAGGATAGACAGAAATTTAAAAATGTACATTCAGCAGGTCAAAGCAATGGGCCAAGATCCGATGTCCAAGATACTCAGGCACCACAACCGGAGTGCAGAATGACAGAATTTAACAACAGGTTATTGCACAAACAAGAATTACCAGAGTAGGTGGAGGGCCTACAACAGTTGGGTCATAGGAATGATTCCACTGCCGTCAAAACCCTCTGTTCATAAATTCAGATTCAGATTCCCCAAGATTGTAGAATGACAGTATGGATTGGACTTTAGAATTCATCCAGAATAATTGTGTTCCCATCCAGGGAGATCCCTCCACTATATCATTGACAGATGGTTGCTTTCTCTCTGCTACAACACTTCAATTACAGAGAGTTCACCAGTATTTTCTCAATGTTTGTAATGTGTATGTAAGACAGCTATTGCTTTTTATATCTTAATCTCATAAATAGCTCCCTTATGGAATTCTTCTGCTGTTCATATGGGTTTTCATTTGACTTTTTCATGGTTTCCAGGTATAAAACCATATCATCTGTAATAATGATTTTTTCCCCAATGTTATACCAATTATGTCTTTCTCTTACCTAACTGCATCATCAAGTACTGCTAGAAAGTGATTAAAAATAATGGCAATATTGGGCATCATTGACTTTAATTGTAATGACCTCGTATTTCACATTTACACACAATTGTGGCTTTGTGGGCACATATATGTACAGAAAGTTTATCAGAAACGGATATTAACTTTTAATCAACTGCTTTTTAAGCATCCATAGTGATTTTTTTTTAGTGTTATTTCTCCTTTGGTAAACCTAGATAGGTTTCTGATAATAAACTTTACATCTTATTAAAACAAATTCCACAATTTTTTTAATGTGCTTCAGATTTCTATTTGCTGATACTTGAAAGCACTTTTGCATTGGTTCAAAAGTGAGACTAGTGTAGGTTACTCTTCCGTTGCATATTTTATGGAATTTGATACAGTGATAGTTTTATTCTTGCTTTGTAAAAATGATTTATAATTTTCAAGGTTCTCAATTCTAACATTTTAAATAGTAGTCATACTTTGTATTTCTGAAAGATTTGAAAGGACTGACCTGTGGGGCATAGACCTAGGCACACATACTTCACCATACCCTTTGACTTGTTTTATTGATCATTTTTCAAACCCTTTTAGATGATGAGAGAATTTTATTTCCTGTTTCATAAATATTTCAGCTACAACTATCCCTCTGAGTGCTGTCTTAACTTCCAAAAGTTTAGACATAAAATATTGTACATAAAATATATGATTATTTGATGGCAAAAAAAATAAGATCAATCTAAAGTTATCATTAAGAATAGTTTGTATTTTTTAATATATATATATATTTGAAGTTCTTGTTGTCTAAGCTACTATTATTCGTAGATTCAACTATTAAAATTTCTATTCTAACTGAAGTTACCAAAAGTTCCATGAGTCCTTGAAAAATAAGTTCACACCCCATGTTCAGGTAATGAATTCAATGTATATCTATTGGATTTATTCATTAAATATATCATTTATATCCTCCTTGGTCTCTTTTGTGTGTTCTAACCCTTATGTCTGTGCCTTTCCTTAAAACTTTTTTTTTTTAATTAGGGGTACCTGGGTGGCTCAGTCAATTAAGCATCTGACTTCGGCTCATGTCATGATCTTGTGGTCCGTGGGTTCAAGCCCTGCATCAGGCTCTGTGCTGACAGCTCAGAGCCTGGAGCCTGCTTCAGATTCTGTGTCTCCCTTTCTCTCTGCCCCTCCCCTGATCATGCTCTGTCTCTGTCTCTCTCTTTCTTAAAAAATGAATAAACATTTAAAAAAAATTCTAAGTTTTTAAAAAATTGATGTAATATTTTATAACAAATTATCATGCAAGTTAGGGTATAATTCACAATAAGATTCTCATGAGTAATTTAGCCCACGTTATATTCCCTTTATCTCTCCTCGATCGTTACCTCATTCTTCTGCAGCCAGTTGTAGACTGCCACAATTCCCTCAATTCTGCCGTATATGAAAGTTTTCAGTCCCGTTGTGCTGAAGACTTTCTTCTATATATAGTCTTATTTGGCAATGCTTTTCTAAAACATGTTAAAAATGAAGTAGAATGCTCTGTTTATCTGACCAGTATGGCTTGTTGACTCTCCATTTAGCCTAAATTAGTAAAGCATCGTGGCTAAGATTGCTGAATTCCTGAGGCAGCTCACACTGAATGTGATTTCAAGATAAATTCTGTTGGGAAAGGCAGTCTTCAGTATGTAGTCTTTTTAGTCCTACTCAGCCACATAGAATGGACCTCGGGACTGGAACACTTCCTTACCAAGAGATAAGGAGACCTCACATCTTGTGCTGAATTCATCACCTTGTGTGGAAATATGTTTCCCTATTCAGACTCAATGTGTACTTTTTTGTTTTGCTTCAGTGTGTGCATAAAATGGCACCTGGTCAACCCTACTACTCTATCTGTTCTCTGTGGGGATGGGACAGGGTCCTTGTGTTGGACCACAAGCTGGGTACATGGAAGCTAATTGCTCTGCTTCAGTAATGGGGAGAGACTGGCTTGGCACGGGAGACCAAAGGCCATCACTGAAGCCGATCTTGCTTTGTCTCTAATCTATGTGAGTAATACATTGTTCCATCTAGGGCTTGATGGCATTATGTTTTCTTTAGCAACTGTGATATGGAAGTGTGAGGACAGAAGTATTCAGACTTCTATCCTGATAATAAGCAACAGATTCCACTGGCTTGACAAATTCATTAACACCCGTTACATTATATTACTAGTTCCATTGACTTTTATGTGCATATTTCCTTACATATGTTAGATACTGTAAAAGAATTTGTTAAACAAAAAAATGCAAATGAATACATGATGTACAGATTTCAAAACTTATGTACTTGGGGTCCTTTGCAAAGGGCAATATTTATCAATTTTATGTTTGAAGAATTTCATTCCAAGTTTATTTCAATTAAGTCAATAAATGTTATTCTTAAAAGTTATGTATTTATAATTGCAGTCACTTACTGTAATTGTGCAACACTTGCTTTGAGAAAGGACAAGCAGCTTTGAACTGTGTGGCAAATGATACCTGATGTAATGTAAGCGATTTATAACTGTGAACTCTTTAACGTTCTAAAAGCTATAATAAGTACTCTAAGCAATGTTTTACTAGTATGGAAATAATTGTCTAATTAGTAATGCACCACTACAAAATGACAAGAGCTTTATAAAAAAGAAGTATATGCTCTGCAATTTGGAGGATAAATTCTGGAGTTTAGAAGAAAGAAAAAGTCACATTATTAATACAGAACTTCCATTCAACAATCCATTAAAATGGTTATGAAAAACACTCTTCAACATCCCCGATGTGTGGTACTATAAACACACAGTTTCGAAATGTTAATCAAAACACAGCCTTGATTTTTAATTTAATATAGAAATATAATTTTCCTTTACTAGTAAAATCCACATTTACTACTTTATTGGAAGTACGTATCTTTAAGCTAAATGTGATCATCACAATTTTGTTAATTCATGTAATATATATTATTAATCTTAGGTATTGCCACTGACAGAAGGAACCCAAGGATAAAAAGTACTACAACAATCTGTTTTACAGCTGCTACTATGATTTATTATCATTATTTACCATTTTCTAAAGTTTTTTTTTTAACGTTTATTTTTGAGGCAGAGAGAGACAGAGCATGAATGGGGGGAGGGTCAGAGAGAGAGAGAGAGGGAGACACAGAATCAGAAGCAGGCTCCAGGTTCTGAGCTGTCAGCACAGAGCCCGATGCGGAGCTCGAACTCACGGACCATGAGATCACGACCTGAGCCCAAGTCGGACGCTAAACCAACTGAGCCACCCAGGCGCGCTCTAAAGTTTTAATATTTGCTATTTTAACTTTCTCTTCCAAAATTAAGGTAGATCAGGCATTATGTTTTTATCACTACTCTATCCTGGGTAGTAGAAGAAACTTTGGCCCTTAAAAGCACTCAAAAAATATTGTGGCATAAATGCACAATCACGTCAGTTGATTGTTAACCCCAGTAACTTAGCTGAATACATGTTTGTGAGATGTTGGGGAATCATTTTAGCTAGGAGAGTTGAGGGAGTCCTCTCTGAAAAGAGGATCTTTGAATAAATCAGAATAAGAAGGAGGAGTTAGCCATACAAAGTCATGGATGAACAGAATTCCAACCAGAGATGTGAAACCTGACTTTAGAATCAAACTTGGTGTGTGTTATTTTTCCAATACAGTGGCAAAGACAAATACAAAATTAATTAGATAACATAGTCCCCAATCAAAATGAACTGACAGTTTCCTAAGGAGATAGGGTAACATGTAAATAAAGGATTTTTTTTTTAATTCTCATATATGTGTGATATACTCTGAAGTTTCTTTCAAACATAATTATTATCATGTTAAATTCTCTTCTACTTTTAGTCTCCAACAATTTCTTGCAGACAGGTGTTGGATTATAGCAAATGATTTTTCTGAACCTTTTGAGGAAATTGTATGATTTTATTATTCTGTTAACATACTGAACAATTCAACAGATTTTCAACGGTAAGCCAGTCTGGAATTCCTGAAACACACTCCATTTTGTTCTTGATATAACAGCCTTTTTGTATAATTGGATTTTGTGGACTGATAATTGTTTAGGATTTTTGCTTCTAAGTATTGTATTTCTATTTTCGTTACCTTGTCAAGTTTGATTTCAAGGTGATGAGGATTTCATTAATTAGGTTAGAACATATTTCTTTTCTTATTTATTCTTAGAGTATTTATAAACATGGGTGTTATGTCCTCCTTCAATATTTAGCAGAATTTATCAGTGAAGCAATCTGGGCCTAGAATTAAGGAAGGTTATTAATATTAAATGTGTGACAATTCTATTGTTTTGTCTTTTATGAGCTCTGGTAAGTTTATTTTTCTACAACTTATACATTTAGGTTTTCCAAATTATTGATATAACTTGTTTATAATAACTCCCACGATATTTTTAATTTCTAAAATTAGATACATAGTAATATGTTTTCACATTTAGGATATTTGTTATAGATACTCTGTTCCCTTATCAGTCTTGCCAGGTGTTTCAATTATATTGGTCTTCACAAAAAGCTAACTTCTGTTGGTTAATCATCTCCATCATAGGTTTGTTTTCTATTTTAATAATATCTGCTTATTTCTATGGTTTTCTATCTTTTGCTATTTGGGGGGTATAATTTGCGGATATATATATTTTTTTATTTTGTTAATTGTTTATTTTTGAGAGAGAAAGAACGCACACAAGTGGGGGAGAGGTGGAGAGAGAGGGAGACAAAGGATCCAAAGTGGGCTTCACCCTGACAACAGAGAGCCAAATGCAGGGCTCAAACTCATGAGCCAGGAGATCATGACCTGAGCCAAAGTCAGAACGCCTGACTGACTGAGCCACCTCTAATTTGCTGATATTTTTGTAACTTCATTTAGTATAGTCTTAGTTCATTGATGATCAAATCTTTCTTCTGTTATAATGTATACATTTATGGCTCTAGATTTCTAGTTAGCATAAAATAGCTGCATCACCCAACTTTTGATACATCATATTTATTCATTCCAACTCTTTTTTTTTTAATCTAAAAGTTATGAGAAGTGTGCAATATGAATTCAAAGTATCTGCAGGATTTTTAACTTTCCTTTTGTTGTGATTTCCATCTTAATTCCACTAGGTCTGAAACATACCCTCTATGATTTTATTCATTTGAAATTGTTGATACTTGCTTTATGCATCAGCATATGTTCAATTTCAGTAAATTATCTTTGAGCAATCTAGAGAGATCTTTATTCTTCATTCTTTGGGTGCAATGTTGTTTGTATGATAATTAGGTCATGTTTGTTGACTTCATTTTGGTTAAACTTTTCTGTATATTTCCTAATTTTCAGTCTACTTGTCCTATATGTTACTAAGAGAAGTATCTGAAAATCCTGATATAATTGTAGCTGTTGGTGATTTCATTTTACATATTTGAATTTTTAATGGTTCCTTACAATTAAAAATTTCTATAGATACTTAGGATATCAACGTTTATTATGAAATGTCACTTTTTAACAAAGGTTTTGCTTTCTTTTGATATTTCAAAGTTTTATGAATTTTCTTTTAAGTAGTATTAATTTTTATGTTTTAAGTGTGTCTCTTAAGATGCATATAGTTGTCATTTTTAATGTTTTTTTTTAAAATTTATTTTTGAAGGGGAGAGAGAGAGAGAGAGAGAGAGAGCGAGCATGAGCAGGGGAGGAGCAGTGAGAGACACACAGAATCCGAAGTGGGCTCCAGGCTTCGAGCTGTCAGCACAGAGCCCTACACGGGGCTGGAACCCATGAACCAGGAGATCATGACCTCAGCGGAAATCAGACGCTCAACCACTGAGCCACCCAGGCGTCCCTAATTTTTTTTTAATGTTGGGGGGTGGTTAGGAAGATGGAAGAGTAGAAGGATCTTGAGCTCACTTCCTCTTGCAGAACCATCAAACTTACAACCTCATATAGTGCAACTCACCCTGAAAACTACCTGAAGACCAGCAGAGCAGCTCTTTCACAGTTAATGATATTTAGAAAAGGCCACATCAGGGAGGGCAGGATGTGTCAAAGACATGGTCAGGACCCCAACTCCTGTATTAGAACCCCACAAGTGGGAAGGATATTATATGCATAGAGGTCCTCCATGAGGAGCGAGAGAATCGAGACCCATGGGAGGCACTCCCTGCCCTGAGGACCTCTCTTGGAAAAGCAAGCCCCCATAACACTTCTGGCTTTGAAAATCAGTGGGGCTTAACTACAGGAGAGCCAGGTGATGATAGGAAACGGAGACTCTACTCTTAAAAAGGCTAGCACACTATGAGTCACTCTGAGGCCCAGCAAAGGCGGTACTTTGAAAAGCACTTGCCCTATACATTAAGGAGATTTACTGACTAATTTTAGAGCATGTGCCAGAGAGACCAGGATCTCAGGAAACTTTCTTCAGGAACATAAGTGCTGGCAGGCAGCATGTTTCTCCATTAGCCTAGCTGGCCTGATGCTAAGAGGAGTAAGTCCTGACACTCTCCATCTACCTTGCTTGCACCACTCATTCTTCTCCAGCATTCCCTCAAGACCTGCCCCACAAAACCCACCCATCCTGGCAGGTGCCCTTCCAATGCAGCTACCACCCCACTACACCTGACTGACATCCCCAGCCAAGGCTAGGGCCCCTCCATAGCAACCCCTTTCCTGGGGATGGGGGGCCCAGTCCCACCCGAAAGCACACCTGAAACAGTGATGGTGGGGCCTCTCAGACCCAGGAGCTATACCTATCCAACAGCTTGCTTGCAGCAGCTACAACCGGGCATCTCGTCCCACTGCACCAGGGCCCGCCCTGCCCACGAGTGCACCCACAATGGTTGC
Source organism: Prionailurus bengalensis (assembly GCF_016509475.1). NCBI lineage: Eukaryota > Metazoa > Chordata > Mammalia > Carnivora > Felidae > Prionailurus > Prionailurus bengalensis. Next base: position 181,341,510 of record NC_057344.1, on the reverse strand, counting down.
AACTGGTCATTGCAGTCAAACAAGCTTGGAGCCAGCACTCCCTACCTGCATTCCGACAGCAATTGCAACCCAGCCATAACAGGAGGGAGCACACAGTCTACACAAGGGACATCCATACCATGCTGGGTTTTGGTGACAAGGGGATATTGGGCCCCACAAAATCCCTTTATGCATGGCCACTACTGTCAGTTGAATATATAATAACAGAATTAAAAAAAACGCCCTACATGGAATCAACAGATTATAGAATGCAGAAAAAAAAAATAGTGACCTATAAGACAGGACAGTGGAAATATCCAAGTTGAACAGCAACAAGAAAAAAAGAATGTTTAAAAAATGAGGGTAGGTTAAGAAGCCTCTAGGACAAAAGCTGACTGCACAAATATTCACATTCTAGGTAGAGAAGGGAGCAGAAAACTTCCCAAACAGACATTCAGAGGCCCAGGAAACAAAGAGAGCCCCAAACAAGATAAATCCCAGAGGCCCACAGCAAGGAACATAATAAGTAAAATGTTAAAAATTAAAGATAAAGAGAGAATCCTGACAGCACGAAGAGAAAAGCAATTAGTTACATGCAAGGGAAATCTCGTAAGACTATCAGCTGATTTTTCAGTTGACTTTGAATAGATAATGCCATTCCCTTCTGGTTTGCAAAGTGCTGACTGGAAGAAATCTAACCAAGAATATTGTACCTGGCAAGTTTAGCTTTCATAATTGAAGAAAAGATAATTTACCAAACACAATTTAAAGGACTTTATCACAACTAAAGGAGAATTATGAGAAGTGTTAGATGGATTTCTCTAAGAATAAAAGACCATAACTAGAAGTTAAAAGAAAATTGGAGAGAAAAAAAAATTTACTGGTAAGGCAAACATTTAATAAACATAGTGAATCACTCACTTATAAAACTAAGAGGAATATTAAGATAACAGTAAAGCTAATTACATGTACAATAATTAAGGAATATACAAAATAAATAGATGTAAAAAATGATGTTATATACATAAAATGTGGGGAGGTAAGTAAAAGTGTAGTGCTCATTGAATATATTTAAACCAAACTTAACTAACCATCAACTTAAAATAGACTGGTTTATACATAGGGCATCATATATGAACTTTATGGTAATCACAAGCCAAAATCTTACAACAGGTAACAACAAATATATAAAAAAACAACCCAAGTATAACATTAAAGAAAGCCACAGAGAGGAGAACAAGAGAAAGGAACAGAGAAGAACTACAAAAACAACCAAAAAACAATTAAAATGGTGATTAAGTACATACTTATAATTATTTTAAGTTTCAATGGACTAAATGTTCCAAAAGACATAGGGTGATGACTGAGTAGATAAAAATAAACAAATAGGACCCATTTATGTTCTGCATACCAGAGACTCACTTCAGACTTAAAGACACAGAGAGTGTAAGTTAGGAGACCAAAAAAGATATTCCATGCAAATGGAAGGGGTGGGGGCAAAAAGCTGGGATAGTAATACTTACATCAGACAAAACAAACATTAGAACAGAGACTGTAGCAAGAGACAAAGAAGGGGATCACATAGTGTAAAAGGATACAATTGCAAATATATATGCACCCAATATAGCAGCATATAAATACATAAAGCAAATATTAACAGACATAAAGAGAGAAAATGACAGTAATACAATAAGGGGACTTTAACACCCTATTTGCATCAGTTTATCAGACAGAAAAATCAACAAGGAAACAGTGGCTTTGAATGACACATTGGACCAAATGGACTTAACAGAAATATATGGAACATCCCATTCTCTTCAAGCACACATAAAACACTCTCCAGAATAGATCACATGTCAGGCCAGAAAACAAATGTGAATAAATTAAAGAAAGTTAAAACCATATGAGGCACGGGGCACCTGGATGGCTCAGTTGGTTGAGCTTCCAATCTTTGCTCTGGTCATGATCTCATGGTTTCAGAGCTTGAGCCCCACATTGGGCTCTGTGCTGGAAGTGTGGAGCCTGTCTGGAATTCTTACTATCTCCTTCTCTGTCTGCCCCTCCCCACCACACACACTCTCTGTCAAAAGTAAATAAACAAACTTAGAACAAAACAGAACAAAACCACACGAGGCACATTTTTTTGACAACAATGATATAAAACTAAAAATAAATTACAAGGAGCAAAGTAAAAATAACACAAACATGTAGAGGCTAAACAACGTGTTACATAATAAACAATGAGTCAACAAAGAAACCAAAGAGGGAATCAAAAAAATAGCTCAAGATAAATAAAATGTAAACACAGTCGTTCAAAATCTTTGGGACAGAGCAAAATCATTTCTAAGAGGGAAGTTTATAGCAATACAGGCCTACCTTCACAAACAAGAAAAACCTCAAACTAACTTTATATCTAAAAGTGGGGAAAAATGCTTTAAGTTAATAGGAAAAATAATAAAATTCAGAGGCAAAGTAAATGAAATAAAGACTTAAAAACAACGTGAGATATCTATAAAACTAAGATCTCATTCTTTGAAAAAATAAACAAAACATTATAAACATTTAGCCAGACTTACCAAAAATGAGAGAGAGAGAGAGAGAGAGAGAGAGAGAGATTCAAATAAATAAAATCAGAAATGAAAGAAGTTACAACTAAAACAACAGAAATACATACAATTAGAATCTACTACAAATAATTATTTTCCCCCAAAATGTATAAATTCCTAGAAACATAAAATCTTACAATAATGAATCAGGAAGAAGTAGAAAATCTGAACACTTATTACTGATTATGAGTAATAAAATTCAATCTGTAGTCAAAAAATTCCAGCAGACAAAAGGCCAGAATCAGACAACTTCACAGGCAAATTCTTCCAAGTATCTAAGAGTCAATACCTATCCTTAAGTTATTTCAAAAAAAAAAAAAATAGAAAACAATACCTCTAAATTTATTTTACAAGGCCAGCATTACCCTGGTATGAAAACCAAAGACACTAAAAAATAAAAAAAATAAAATAAAATAAAATTATAGGCCAATATACCTGATGAACATCGATGTTTTAAAAACCCTCAAAAAAATATTAGCAAGCCAAATTCAACACTACATTAGAACATTATTAAGTGGGATTTATTTCAGGGATGAAAGGATGGTTCAACACCTGTGAATCCATCAAAATGAAACACTGCATTAACACAATAAAGGACTAAAATTAAATGATTGTCTAAACAGAAAACGCATCTAACAAAATTCACCATCCGTTCATGAGAAAAACTCTCAATAAAGTCAGTTTGGAGGGAACATACCTCAATGTAATAAAAGCCATAGATAACAAACCCACAGCTTCAGCATACTCAATGGTGAAACATTGAAAGCTTTTTCTCTAATATCAGGAATAAGAGTCAGAGGTCCACACTCACCACTGAAGTACTGAAAGTCCTAGTCACAGAAATTAGACAAGAAAAGGCACCCAAAATTGATAAGTAAATTTGTCACTATTTGCAGATGATGTACTACTATATCTAGAAAACCCTGAAGACTCCACCACACAAAAAGTTCCAAAAGTTCAAATTAATAAATCTAGTAAAGTTTCAGAATGCAATATACACAAGTTTGTTGCATTTCTATACCCTAATAATGAAGTAACAGGAAAAAAATGTTAGCAAACCCATTTACAATTGCATCAAAAGAATAAAACACATAGAAATAAATTTAAACAGATAAAAGATCTGTGCTCTAAAAGCTGTAAGACATTGACTAAAGAAATTTAAGACAACACAAATAAGTGAAAGAAACATTGCGATCATGGATTTGAAGAATTAGGTGTGTTAAAATGTCTGTACCACCCAAAACAATCTATAGAATTAATGCAATCTCTATCAAAATACCAAGAGTGTTTTTATTAGAACCAGAATAATCCTAAAATTTATATGAAACTACAAAAGATTTTAAACAGTGAAAACAATTTGCAAATGACCTGTCCAATAAAGGGTTAGTATCCAAAGTATACAAAGACCTGATAAAATTCAACACACAAAAAACAAATAATCCAATGAAAAAATGGGCAAAAGACGTGAACATACACTTCTCCAAAGACATCCAGATGGCTGACAGACACATGAAAAGATGCTAAACATCACTCCACATCATGGAAACACAAATCAAAACTGTCAGAATGGCTAAAATCAAAAACATAAGAAACAAATGTTGGTGAGAATGTGGAGAAAAAGGAATGCTCATTCACTCTTGGTAGGAATAAAACTGATGGAAGGAAGGGAAGGGAGGAGGAAAAAGGAAGGGAAGGGAGGAAGGAAGGAAAGGAAGGGAAGAGAGGAAGAAAAGGAAGGAACTGCCTACTGAGACTTTTTTTTTTTTTAATCTGTGACAGCACAGATGGACGTAGAGGGTATTATGCTAAGTAAAATGAGTCAGAGAAAGGAAAATACTATATGATTTCCTCCCTTCCCACCCCTTTCCCATCTTCCTGTCTTCCTTCTTTCCTTTTTTTTTTTTTTTTTAATTCTTAGAAAGATTGTTTTAAATCATGGCTTTCGTTACCTGAAAGTTTTTCCATACTTGCCATTAAGTTGGTGAAGTTTTCTACTATTGGTTGATTTTTCAAAATTTGTGCATTGAATTTTCTCAATACATGGAGTATTTTTCAATTCTTTTAAATGTTTTAAAATGGTTATTTTCTTTCCCTTTATTTTTTAATATGGCTTTTTATATTGAACAATTTGGGACTTTGTTCTAGACATCATGGATATCATTGATGCAACACCAGTTACTGTTCACTTGAAAAGCTGATACAAAAATATGACAGGAACAACTATGGCATCATCGAGGCATCTTAGGCTTGTGTTGGGACAAAGTCTCCACCATCAGTCTGGCTACCATTCACTCTTCGTATTTCTATTTCTTTGGGTTCTGTTACATAGCTTCAAAGGGTGTTTTGGTTTTATCTAACATTAATTTGGAAAGATTCAAAGTAAAAAAAATGTCATGTTCAAAAGGTGTAACCATTTGGATCTCAGTTTAGAATGTCCTGTCTACCATACATGATACTGGTAATAAGTCAGGTAGACACAATAGCAGAGCCTACACATTAACTTTGATGCAACTATTCCCTCTGGTCCTCTCTATTCTGGGATTTCCTCTGTGGCCTATGCCTGAGGCTCCTTCCCTTAGTTTCTCTATCCAGAAATATGACAAGCTTTTCTTTTAAAGCTTAGTCACCAAAAATGTGAACTTCACACTATGATAGTCACTCACAACAAAATCTGTCTGCATTAGCGCAGATAGTTTTCTTGTATCTTAGAGTGAATAGTTATTTGAATGATTTATTGGAAACCTAGCCATTTTTATCCAAAGGAAAATTAAGTTTGGACAAAGCTTGAAGGGTGCCATAGTCTTGAAGGGCTTTCATTGGTTTGATTCAGTTTTGGAAAATTCTTATCCTATTAGCGCTGTAAGTATTTATAGTATCAGTTCTTTCAATAACCTAACAAAATACTTTTAGAAATCAAGTATAGCCCATAAATCGACATGAGTTATTGAATGGTCACAAAATATCATTTAAAACTAGAATCACAATTAAAGAGAAGATTGACCACCAATATTTTTGTACATAGAATGCATATGCCAGATATGTAATATAAAAAATTATTGAGATAATATTACAACTACTATAAGGTAGGCAAAATATATCCATTTTATAGGTGAATATCCTGAGACTTACTACAGTTAAATAAAAAAGGCAGAGATTATAGGTAATTGGTGGCAAACCCTATATTTTCACTGCAGTCTGAATGACCCAAAACTGTGCATGTTTCCATTCCAAAGTGTTCTGCTTCACTGGATGATTTCTTTCAGCCTGGATATAAATAATCCATGTATCACACCTTTTCAAATTATTTTCATTCAAAAGAATATGAATATACTGATTACTCCAAATACATGCTAATATTTCAATAGGTAATTTAGGATTTTATAGAATCTCAGGTTCATCTACTTAAACAGAAATAATTAAGGTGCATACATACATGTAAGAAAATTCTGACAAAGCTTTCCAATTGTTTGGATCCCATTTAATGGGATCCTGCTTTACCTAGAAATAGTATACCTACAAACTTCATTTTGAATGACCAAAAGCTCTATGGTTACAACATAAAGCTTTCAGTCAATGACCCATATAGTCCAAAGAAGGTCATTGAAACAGCACAACAGATTGACCAGAAAATACTTTAAATTCCCTGCCTATTATTACTACTAGTACCCAATCATACTGAGAACCAGTGGATGTGGAATACTATCTGGGATGCTATTATTGAGCATAGGAATTAACAGGATTCATGGAGTTATTATTTGGTAAATTCGCACTGGGCTGGACTTTATGAAGCCAGGCAATTTCTAGGAATACGTATGAGTCTTTATTGCAGAATTGACTATATTGACAATGAAGCTTCTTACATAGTAAATCGCACCGGTTCTATACATTTGATTCAACATTAATTCAACATTAACTATATTTTTTAATATTGTTATTATCTTTCTGGTTCTGTAACTATATATACAAGACAGAAAATTATTTTCAAATCTTTTCCTTCAGTTTAAATAATGACACAATTATTACTGTATCAATTGAACAACACAGTGGTCTTTTAGGGAGACTGAAAAGACGATCCTACACTCTGTTTTTAACAAAGGAATAGCTGGTGTCTGTGTGGACTGGCCATGACTTTGGCAAAGTCACATCAGTTCCAGTCTGGCAAGTGTCACCATTACCTATCAGACGATTCTGGCTCTGCCCATGGTTTATTTAGGGGGAAATATCCAGTAGTTCTTTTTGTTGTTGTCCCCCAGCTATTCTTTTGAGGGTATTTATACAGTTCATTCATTCTCATGTTCACTCATTGAGTATTAAGTATTTGTTACATGTAAGACTCTGTGATAGGAGGACTGGAGAAAACTCAACCTAACAATCAGAGCACATTCCAACTTAAATGATGGAAAAACAAACAAACTACAATATGAGTTTGCTTTTTCAAATAGCCCCATGGCTTATCTAGAATCACACTTTTACCTAAATATGCCTAGGTCATAGACTACTACACGTTACCAAAAACAACAGCAGCAAAAAAAGTAGCTAAAGAATTGTGTAGATTCTATACACATAGCTTCTGAACTGTTTGTACTTCTTGCCAGTACAGCAGACATCTGAAAATACTGTGTAGGAAACTTGACTGTAAATATAGTCAGTTCTGCAATAAAGCCTAATATGTATTCCTAGAAATTGCCTGGCTATATAAAATCCAGCCCTAAAAAAACAAATCAACCATGGAGCTTATTGGGAAAATTTGGTTATGGCACAGCACTCAAGATGTCATCAGTGATACATTTAAAATCCAACAAACAAAATAACCAAAAAAAGGTAAAATGTTACACATTAAGAATTACATAAATGCTAAAATACCACAAAATATTTTATTTTGACAGAGTTCACCACTGATTATGCAGTGGTAGAAGAAATTAGGAGGGTTATCTGAGGTCAGGGGGGAGTTGTAACACCACACGCGGATGGGTGTGGATCGTAAACACACTGTGAACTAGAATAACAAATACATGTTTGAGGCACATGAATATATGTGGTTTGCATTTCCCACGAGGCTCAGTTCATCTGGGGACGGTATCCTGCATCATTTAGTGTTTCTAAAGGACCAAATTGCCCATAAGTAAATGTGAAATTCATGTTTCATCCAAACTGTTCCTTAATATATCCACCATGTTGGAACACATTCACATTTTCAAAACAGCTGTTGAAGAAATGACAGTAGATAGAATTGACCAACTGACCCATACCGATTAGGACTGAGATACAGAGAAATATACCAATAAACCTGCACACAGAGCTCATATACTGCCAGCAATTTGCTTTAAAATCCTTCAACATAGGCAAAGTGACAAATATGTGTAAATGTGTTTTCATCGACCCTCAGTTGGTCGTTAGTAATCTGAAGAATCTCAGGCAGGGAGAGCTCTTCAGAGATGGTTCATTTGATTTGAAATATTCAAATCCCAAACTCACATTCAGAGATGACTATTGCTTCAGTTACCTTTATCACTGATCAAACTGCCTACTGAGACTTTGTCAATTGACATAATAGGTATTAGAATATTCATTGATAGAATGTGTAGAAGACATGTGAAATAGAAATATTGTATAGAGTCCTCCTTACTTGCACAAAAAAAGGTATAAAAAAATGTTACATAGGCTAGACTTTAAGATAGTGTGCAAGGGGCTCCTGGGGGGCTCAGTCGGTTAAGCATCCAACTTTGACAGGTCATGATCTCACTGTTTGTGGGTTCAAGCCCACAAACTGTTCTGGGTTCTGACAACTCAGAGCCCATAGCCTGCTTTAGGTTCTGTGTCTTCCTCTCTCTCTGCTACTCCCCTGCTCGTGTGCTCTTTCTCTCAAAAATAAACATTTAAAATAGCAAAGTTTAGCGGTCTGACAGAAACTCTGTCCAGAAAGTTACAAGCAGATTTTATCACCCAATTCATTCATTCATTCATGAAATTTAGCTAGAATACTGTTGCATGTGTCTTTATGAGGCTTTAAAGAAAGATACTATCTAAAATGCCTAGAAGGTTGGAGAGCTGAGGCTTTGTAAACCTGGGTGTGTTCTAGCTAACCATTTCTTTGTTGCATGAAGTAGAATAAATTTGAGATTTGCCTCCCTTTCTACTTGGTAGTAAGTTTGTGGAAGAAGAATCTAAACGTCCACCCATTTGTAACTATGGAGGATTTATCCACCAAAAACTACTAATGAATTACAAATGGCCAAATTGACTTGGATAAGTTTACAGAAATTCTGAGTTATCCCTCCACAAGTATTTATTCAAGTCTTAACTTTTTCAAAAATACTTAATAAACTGGATAATAATGCAGAATGTATGTATACATCTGATGTAAACAGGTGTTTACAAACCTGTATCTTCATAAACACATTTGTTTGCAAAGCACTGTCGTAGTCTAAGCACTTCTGTATCCAAAATATCATTTTATTGCTTTAACAATGCTTTGAGACAGGAATCAACTTTTCCATTTTACTCCTGGAGAAACCCTGGAAGCCCTGGAAAGTTAAATGACTTGTTTAATGTAACTTAATTAGCCTGAGGCAGAATCAGTATCAGAATCAGTATCATTGCTTACTATCTCCTGCCCCATTTACAAATAACACTCAGGTTTCTGTGCAGTCTCAGAATTTGGGTTTGCCCAAGAACTAACTTCTAGGAAGTAAGTTAGAGTTTGGGAGTTTCTATTTTTCTTTTGTTTGTTTGTTTGGTGGAGATCAGGCCTCATTACTATTACCTGAATGACCAAGCAAACTTAAGACTTGTCCCCAAATAGCCAATTTCGGTCAGAAAGCGCAGAGAGGAGCCCATCTTGTAACCACAAGAATAATTTTGAAACCCCCAGAGATTCTCTTAATGGAACCTTCTTTTCATATTCTCACCACACAGCTTAGTCATTTAGCCAAGCTATAGTGAAATGGACAAGTGAATTTCCAGGCCTGATTCCATCTCTTTCACACAGTCACACATTTATTCCCAGGGAATAATCTAGCCCCTGGGAGTCTCCCGCTGATTGTAAAGTGATTTTCTCATGCTGAGTTTTCTATAAATCTAATACAAAGCCCTAAGTTTATGAGTTAGTGTAAGAATACAAATGACACCTGTGGACCACATTCTCTTCTTTGAAAAGGTGTAGAAATTAATTGCATTTAGTAGATCCAAAATTATAGCTGTCCAGGGCAGGTAAAATATGAGAGTGAGTAAAATGACATTTTCGTTACTGTGCCTTAAGGCTGAGTTGAAGACACTCTGGGGGAAAAATTCTCACTCATTCAGGCACATACACAGTAAATTACCCTAGAAGTAAATTACAGCAAAGTGTTGTACAATGGTAAAGTTATTGATTTAGTTTGGCTTTTATCCTGAGTTAGATGTGGAAGATCAATTGCTAATATTGTCTTGATCATTTCAAACAAAGCCCAGAGGCATATGAGCAATGACGCAATATATGGACAGAAACATAAATAGAGGAAAACAAATCCAGGAAGATAGTTCTCTACTTAAATTTGCCTTTTTTTTAAACAATTTACCCTTTGTCCTAATGGAATGTCTACAAACTTTCATTTAGATGCCAATGACCCCTATAGTAAGGAACTCGAGAAATATTAACTATTTTAAAACTAAGTATTTTTAATTAAAAAAAAACCCACAGCACTCTGAAAAGTTCAACTTTTTTTTTCTGGAAATGATGATTTCAATATAAACACCAAGATGGCCTACTAAATTTGTTTCCCAAATGTTACATATTGGGTAAAAAAGTGAGAATTAAATGTACCTAGAACGACCTCCGTTATGTTCTTTTATCAGTTTCTTTCATTTCTTGTTAACCCTTTGTGAAACCTTAGCAGTTACACAATAAAGATTCATTTATTTTGATTGTATCCATTTCACTCTTTATCAATCCATTTTGAATGGCAAACAGAAGACTAGTCTGGGAGAAAACAAGCAAAGCAAGAAAAAATTAGAAATTAAGAAAAAGAATTAGGAACAGATCTTTGAAGGTGAATCCATGGTCTAGTTCATGAAATTCACTGGCCTCTTCCCTATTTTGTCTTCTTTAAAAAAAAAAATTGTGGGGGCACCTGGGTGGCTCAGTCAGTTTAGCATCTGACTGTTGATTTCGGCTTAGGTCACGATCTCATGGTTCACGGGATCGAGCCTAGTGTTGGGCTCCACGTTGATGACAGAGTCTGTTTGGGATTCTCTCTCTGTCTCTCTGCCCCTCCTCTGCTCATGATGTCTTTCTCAAAATAAACTTAAAGAAATAATTCTGATATTCCCCATAACTCAAATTGGTGTCAAATATGTAAGCTGCATACTTCACTGAAGGACAATGCTGACAATAATGTATTTATTTACTCAAGAAAACATATTGAGCATCTATTATTTGCCAGATATTACTTCCACATGTCAGGTTTGCAATGAATAAAATAGACAAGGCCTCTTCCCTCATGAAAGTTGTATTCTAGCAGGTATATTAGGATATTGAAACTATGTTAGAGCATTAAGAAAAAAAAAAAGATATACAATCCTAAACATTAATCAGAGCTATGAAGAAACTAGTTATGTACTCACCAGGGGTTAGGAACTGCTGTTTTACATAGTGCTCAGGTCAGGCTGTCTCAAGATGTGATGATTTAGTAGAGAGCTGAGTGAAATGATGAAGTCAAAATGATACTTCGATAAAGAGTTACTTAAAGATCCCCTCCTTACTTTGAAAATAACATATGGGAAAACAAACTATTACCCAAGAGCTAGCATTTGACTAGCTTACTGGGGTTTCTGCTCTTCTGATATTGAGAGGGTCTTTCTTTTTGAAGCCCAAATAGGTCATTTTAATGAATTCCTGAAATTAAGCTGAGCAATGGGCAACTCCTACTCTGTATCAGTGTAACCAGATCACTGTCCTTCGGATAATTAAAATACAGACAAATTACATCTATTGCAGCAACTTGCATCCTTCAGGCACTTGTTAGAAGCTAAATGAATTCACGTTAAATGAATTAGAGGTATCTGGAAAGTCACCAGTTTGATACAATCAAGAATATGGATTTTATAAATCTTATAAGATGGCAAGTGACTTTATACTTATTTGACCTAATTGATTCCATTTATAAAGATAGTAAACCCAATATCCTCCCATTGAAGAAATCATTTTTGAGCTTAATTGGTAATAAAATGATGACTTCATGTATTTAAAGGTTATTAAACTATATTATTCCTTCTAATGAATATATTCATAACAGAAAAGAACCTTGGAAATGTTCACCCTGTAACATAAATCTGTTAACCTTTGAGTGTTTAAAATTTTATTCCTTGTCATCTTATTACTAAATCTTTTAAATTTTGAACTATAATCCACAATCATCTTAATATTACATCAAAATTAGAATGTAAAATTTGCAGTAGCACAATGATTTCCATGGTAACATTCAAACTTGTCATAAACACTGCAAGAGAGAACAGTATATAAAGGTAGTTGGACCAAAATGTAAAATTCTCTAGTAATTAGAATTAACAGTCAAGGAAGTTAAATTCCAAAAAAAAACACAAAGTATTTTTTTGAAGAAACAAACCCATCGTTTGATTTTAGTTTAAATCCTTTATTGAATATAAATTTCTATTAGTGCGTGGCATTGCAAACCTTAGGCAGTGTTTCATTAGGACAGAATATCGTAAACCTAACTTTAAGCGGAACAGAGATTCTGATGAAAAGTGGATAAACAGACCCAACACTGATGTGAGCTGGATAAAAACAAGATCTCTTGGAAGTAGAATGCTTGCCCATATGAGGTAAATAAATTATTCATTAAAAAGATGAGAAGTGAATTTTTCAAAAGTAATTATGTTTAGAATTTTACTGCTAAGGAACATTTGATTCTCTTCTATGGAATATTTTGATACATTCATATTTTTTTCAATTAAAAATAAACCTTAATTGGAAAAGTATTATTCCTCAAAATCTTTTGTCTTAAAATACATAAATTCCAATGTTATTGATATACTCTAATTATAGTTATTAAATTTTCAGAGATTTTGGGAGGTTCAGATATCTCCTCAGGCCATTTTGTTTGTTTTGGTTGTTTTCTAGAGAACATATGTATGAACATATTACCACCTATGTCAACAGATCTGATCTGTTGATTACAATTATTGGGGGGTATAGGAAGAGAGGACATAAACATGGGTATTTAACGCACAATTATTTTTAATTTTTTTAATGTTTTATTTACTTTTGAGAAAGAGAGCACGTAAGGCAGAGTACAAGCGGAGAGGGGCAGAGAGAGAGAGAGGGAGACACAGAATCCAAAGCAGGCTCCAGGTTCTGAGCTGTCAGCACAGAGCCTGAGGTGGGGCTTGAACCCACGAGCTGTGAGATCATGACCAATGCTGACCTCGGAGGCTTAACCGACTGAGCCACCCAGGTGCCCCTAATGCGCAGTTATTTTAATGATTTCCGAAATTATCAAATTTTCTGTTTTATCTCAGTTTCATGTTAGGATCATACAAAAAAAAAATCAACAGAAGATTGCCAACTTTATCTGTAATTTCTAATGGGTATATATTTGGTAAGCTGGTTCCAATATAGAATATGCCACATAGATGAAATGATCAATGGGATGAAATCAACATTAGGAGACACAGGACATCCAAGGGACATATTTGACTAATGTAATTTATAAAGAACTTCTCAAGCACACAATATGTTCAACTCAGTTGTGTGTAAGAGATGTACCTGGCGACCGACAGCGGACTTCAGAGTAGCTAATGAGGTTCACTTATTAGCCACTCACTCCTCTGATTCCCTACATCTGATGATCTTGCTACTCCTGTGGTTCGAGAACCAGCAGCACAGCACACAGCCGCGGAGCCTGCTCCAATTGCAGAAGTTCAGGCCTCACTCAAGATTTTTTGATTCGGAATCTGCTGTTTCACAAGCGCCCTACATGATTTGCAGGCATATTACATTTTGAACAGTTCTTTTCTGGACTCTTCATTTACAAATGAGCACATATAATTTTCATATAGCCTATTCCTATGGGAATTTACTTCTATCTTAACGGACTAAATAACATAAACCAGTGTTTCAAAAGTTATGAATCATCTGATCCTATACCTATGTGTATTCTAGGACATTGCATTTACAACCACAGTTCTGTCAGGATTCCCACTAGGTCCACAATTCCGATGTCTCTGATAATGGCAGCAAAAGGATTTTTATATGGGTAAAACATGTAGGCTTTCATGAGAGAAAAGAACCCTAAAATTCAGTATTTTTTTTTAGTTTTGTGTTCTAATATTTTAAATGTAAATTTGCACTGTAATAAATGCAGGAGGCAGTTGTTAACTATCAAAATATATTTGCATACATTTTACAATACTAATAATTATAAATTTGTCTAGCACTTTTATGCACCAGACACAGTTGTAAGTGCTTTTACATATATTAGCCATTTAATCCTTACAGGTATCTGATGAAGGAGCTACCATAATTCTCTGTTTTACATATAAGAGAGCAAATGCTAAGAAAAATTAAGCAACTTTCCCAAAGTTACACAGCTAAAAACCAATGGGTAAGGATTCAAACCAGATAGCTTATCTCTAAGTCAGTACAAGATATCATTTTTAGATCCTAGGAAAGTTATAGGACATGAAATTTCAATTTTATCTAATTTTGTAAGATAACCTCTATGTGAGTTCCTCCTTTGATCTCAGGAAACTTCTAAAGGCCAGGAGAAATCCCTGGACAGACCTAGGCAGAAAGTTACCAACGGGGATCAACATGTGTAGACGACAGAGGCAAGCAGAAGATAAAAAGCAAAGGCTCAGTGGCAGATGGGCAGAGCCGAGGTCAGAGGATGGGAGAAGGAAACCCATGATGAAAGGTGTAGGGTTTGTGAAGTTCTGTGGCTCAAGAGCTAAAATTATCAGTGCTGGGGGTTCAGCTCAGTACGCACTGCTTTCCTTTTATGTGAGGCCCAGAACTCACTAGGGACGAGGCAGCTCCATCAGGGGCTAGATGAGGCCAAACCGTTTTGGATTTACTTTGAAGTTAATTAACCAAATCATTCTAAGTATTTTCTTTGGAACAAAAGACTTCTGGCTCTCAGTTTTGGCTCAATTCTAGACCAGCCTTGAAACTAAAGGGTCGTCCCAATTTGAAAAACACTTAGGAGGAGCTCAAGTCTCAACTTTAACTACAGAATATCACTTACCATATAGAAATCTACAGTTGCTTCCTTAGCATTGCAGCTTTCCTTCAAGAGCCCCTTGCAAGAGTCCCAGTGCATCTAATTATCCCTTTCCCTTCCCTGCTCACTTTTTAAGAGCAGCTGGTAGCTAGCTCCCAGAATTCTTCTGTTATCTAATGCTTCACTTTCTTATTAGATGAAATCATGAATCAGGAAATTTGCATTATATTAAACTCTTACTATGTGCCAAGCACTAGGCTAATCCCTTTACATTCATGATTTGTAACAATCACTGAACATTATCCCTGTTTCATAAGTGGCAGAAAGCAAGCCTCAGTAGTTCACGTCTTGCCTCAATCACAGAAAAGTAAAATCAGGAAACAAGTGAGGTCTAACTCCAAAGATCTTTGCCTTTCCACCACAGAATGCTATTTCCACTAAACAGCAGGGTGAACTTGTCTCTTTCTTTTTTTTATTAGATGAAGATATCATCCTTATGCTACTCACCTTCCCTACAATCAATTCATCAACAGCATAAAATTCCTACACTTCAGAATACTAAAGTAACTTTTATCCCTAAAACAAGAAATTCCGCGCATGGTTCTTCAATGAATTAAGGAATCGCTCTTGCTTTCTTCCCTGGAAATTACGAGACACATTTGGATTTCCACTTCCAGTTCAGATGGAGTAACAGAACATTTACCCTCCAACCTGGATTAGCCAAAAGCAAAAACAGTACCCACAACGATGGTGTTTGAGACACTGGGACATCAGCCATCAAAAGACAGTGATCCTTGAAAGATGTGAAATGTAGTAGCTTCCTATAAATGCTGTAATAAATTACCACAAACTTAGAGACTTAAAATAATAAAAATGTGTTCTCTTACAGTTTTGGAGATCAGAAGTCCAAAATGAATTTCACCATACTAAAATGAAGGTGCCAGCAGGGCTGATTCCTTCTGGAGGCTGGATGGAAAATCAATTTCATTGCCTTTTTCAGCTTCTAGTGATCACCAGCATTCCGTGGTTGTGGCCTCTGACTTTATCTTCAAAACGTTTCACTCCCGTTCTGCGTCCAATATTTCATCACCTTCTCCTCTGACCCTGAAGCGTCTTTCAATTCCTTTTATACAGAGTACTGTGATTACATTGGTTTCTCCTGGATAAAGTAGGTTGCTCTCCCCATTGCAAGACTGACTCTTAGATTACTTAAACCTGCAAAGTCCCTTTTGCTACATCAGGTAACACAGGTTCTGGAGATTAAGGTGTAGCCATCTTGGGGGGCCTATCCCTGAGCCTGCTGCGGAAAACCAATGAGGTTAAGCCCCATGATTACCAAGACATTTCCTTAAAAGAATGGAAGGAGGGAAAGCCAGGTGGAGCCTTGTGGTATTGAAATGAGAAGACACAGTTGGATTCCAAAAAGACCAAGGCAGCTAGAGTTCACGAGACAAAGTACTGGAGTGACCAGGGTTTTGTGTTGTTTTGTTGTTTTCTTGGTTAAAGTGTGGGTAGGGAAGATGACTCTTGGAAGGAGATAAAAATGGAAGTATACTTTTCTAAGTTTGATGTATTTTCTGAGAAGCAGCATAATATCACTTATTAGACTCTGATGGGTTAAAGATACATATACTAAAAATCCTAAAGCCAACACTTAAATAACTATGACAAAGTTACATGATTTGATTAAAAAAACACACCATTTACATTAGTGTCAAAAACTATGAGATATGTAGACCTAAATCTGACTAATGATGTGGAAAGCTGTTAAGCTGAAAAGGAGAAAAAAATGTAGAGATCAACTAAAAACCCAAATAAAAGAAATAATATAGTTCAAAAGATTTAATAGTGTTAAGCTCTCAATTTTCGCCAGTGATCTATAGATCCCATGTTATGCCAATGAAAATCACTGCAGGATTTTTTGTAGAAACTGACAAACTGATTCTAATATGCACGTGGAAATGCAAAGAACTTACAATAGCTAAAATACTAAAAAAGAAGAAACATTTAAAGGATTAACATTATGTGATTGCAATGCTTATTATAAAACTACAGTACTCAAGAAGTTGTGGTTGGGCATAAAGTTAGAAAGATGGGAAAAAAAAAACAATACAGTTAGAAGCAGACCCACATGTATATGGACAACTGATTTTTGTCAAAACAGCAGAAGGCAATTTAGTGGAAAATGATCATTTTTTGTACAAATTTGTAGAGAACAATTGGATATCCATATGCAAATGAAGCAAAATCAGAATTTTGATTCCTATATCATATTCATATTCAAATCTCACATACAAAAATTAATTCAGAATGGTCATAGATCTAAATGTAAATCCTAACCTATAAAACTTTTAGAAAATATGAGAAAATCTTTGTGTATTGGGATGAGGCAAAATGTCTTAGATATGACACATAAAAAATTGAAGACATAATAAATATGTTCTGGCTACCTTAAAATTCTGTTAAAAAAAAGAGAGAAACTTCAAGGGTGGGCCAAAAACCTTGGTACAAGCCCTACATGCAATTTTGAAAACACAGTTCAGACAAATAGGGAAAAGTAGCCTTAAGCAAAAACCCTGTAATATCTTCCAATGTGATTTTATACTCTGCGGGTCAAATCCATATCTTCTGTTTGTACTGTTTGATTTACAGTGCTATACACAGCATTTAATACGTAGTAGGCATGCAGTCAATAAGCACTGTGTTGAGGGTGATAATGTCTGTAGCTGTAAACTAGAAAATTGAGCCAACTCTAAGGAAATATATGGGTTGAGTAGAATACAGAGAAAGATGGTTAAAAGAATATAAACCATGTCAGCTCTCAGTTACGTGAAATTCTCCATAATTCATTCCTCTCCATGGGGAAAAAAAAAAAACATTTCAGATAATGAATAAATGTAAGGTTTAGTAGAGCTGCAATGGCTTCATGGAGATGTGGCATTAAAATGAAAAAAATGCAATCTTATAATCCACCCCTCATGACTGATAGGGGTGTTGAGCACAGTAAAAAGGAAATTCTGAATCCAAAGTGGTTTTAAGGAGTGTGCAAGAATGTTCTCTTGTTTTGATCTGGGAACTGGTTACCTGATTATGTTCAGTTTATGAAAATGCATTGATCTGTGTACTAATAGTACTTTGCTATTCATGTGTACAGATATATACTGACAGACCCATAAATGTACATACATACATACCCACATGCATACATACATAACATCTTCCATTCTGCATGTTTTTTCTTTGTTTGTTGTTGTTGTTGATAGGGTGGAGAAGTTTGAACTGATTTTCTGTTTTGTGGAAGTTGATAAGTTCACTAAAGAAACAGGCATGATTAGAGCAGGAAGAATTCTAGGTGATCTCAAAGCCATACTCAGAACTATTTGGAGACAGAATAGACGGACACTGAGAAGCCAGTGAGAAGATGATGATGGTAATATAGTATTGTGAGAATCAAAGTGGAGGGACTGTGTGTGTGTGTGTGTGTGTGTGTGTGTGCATGTTTTGGAAAAGGAGAGGATGTTGTGAATCCTAGAGGGCATACTGGCAATAGAAGTAATTAAATGTAACATGACAGAGAGAAATGAATGTATTTTGTTCTAAAATGTTAGACCTCAGGCAGCATTTAGGTAGTCCGAAAGCAAAGGGTAAAGGAAAAGTCAGGCACAGAAGTAGGTTTCTAGAAAACTCTGGTGCTCTCTCTTCATTGTAGACAGTTTGAGATAGATATATACATGAAAAACAATGTTCTGAAAATAGTAATATCCCTGGGCCAGGAAAAAGGCCAGCAGCAAAGATTTAAGGTTGATTTCATTTCCTAAACATTCAAATAACAGGCCTAACCCTAAATTTTTATCTTTTGTGTATAATTTTCTGAATGACCTTTATCACTTGTTTTCTAAAGTTTCATAGACTTTGTTTTTGCCAAAACTTCCATTTCACATAATGAATTAATAATATCTTCTGCTCTTAGTGGATTCAGAATAAAATGTCTGAAATACCCGAAGTTACCACATTTTTCTAAGTTCTGATGTTTTGAAAAACAAACTCTTGATTATGACAAAGTGACAGAATACAGAGTTCTAAGAAAGTCAGACATTTAATTTTTGCAAGTTCAGCTTTAATCTCTACATTTTTAAGATATCAGTAATAACTATAACTATAATAATAACTATATATTATTCTGTTATTCAGAATAATAATAACTATATATTATTCAGTTATTCTGTTTTGGCACTAAATTAGTACCTGCATAGTTTGTCAGAATTGGATATCAAAGCCAAATAATAGAATGTCTGAGTCACCAGCAAATCCAAGTGGTTAATTCTTGTCAAGAGCATAGGTCAGCAGGTACCAGGCACCAGAAGGGATAGAAAAAAGAAAAGGAATTACAGCTCTTGAGAAAAAAAGCTGCATAGATGAGTTACTATTAGCCAGAAGACAGAGGAGCAGTGAACAAGACTGAAGCCAATTTACATAAACTGCAGGAGCCAGAAGTACTTGGGGGTGATTTGAGATTCAGCCACAGAATACAAAATTGGACTTGTTAAGCCATTCCTTTCTTAGATAAGGGTTGATCCGAGAAATAGGAGGCAAGGTGAGGGAGTCCTACAGATAGAAATCAAGCGACCTCAACTGTAGGGAAATAAGAATTAGTGGGGCTGAGAACCAGTGTGGGACTGACAGCTGATTATTTATGAAATCGCTTCTGTTCCCATTTGGAAGTATAGGCAAATCGAAATAGAGTGAGTTGTTGATCCTTGAGAGATTATAACACTTGTATCTTCTCCCTCATTCTCAAGGCCATTTAAAACATTCTGATGGCATGCTAGGGCAGTGAGTCTCAAACTTTAATGGGCCTATGAATCACCTGAGACTCTTGATAAAAGGCAGGTGCTGATTCAGTGGGTCTGGATGGGACCTAATGGTTTGCATTTCTAAAATGCTCTCATAAAATGCCCTTGATGCTGGTCCTTGGCCTAGTGTAGAGAAACAAGGTGCTAGGAGACCTTGAGGACTTTAAAACGAAACAGAGCAAAACAAAACAAAACAAACAAGCTTGAAAATTAAAGCATAAATATGGGGAAAAAATCTAATAAATACTTAAAATTTTTTCTTAAATTTTAAGATACTACCTCTCTGCTAAAACAAGAGGTATTTGAGCCAAGATATTTTAACCCTCTTTTTGGCTATGCTATTGGGGTATCAAAAAGAAGAGAAAGGGGCACCCTTTATGTAGGGTTCTGATGCTTATGTAGGTTAAGCATCAGCCTCTTGGTTCCGGCTCAGGTCATGATCTCACGGTTCATGGGATTGAGCCCTGTGTCAAATTCTGTGCTGACAGCACAGAGCCTGCTTGGGGTTCTCTCTTTCCTTCTCTCTCTCTTTCTCTCCCCTCCCCCACTCTCTCTTGCCTCAAAAAAAAAAAAAAAAAGAGAAAAAATACCCCCACACCCTTTTCACTCAAAGATTTTGTGGTGTTGAAACATTCATTTGTAAGACCTATATGGAGAATTTCATTAATCAGAGGCGTTCTGCAATGAGTCGGCAAAAGGGAATCTGATGTATTCTAAGAAACAGCAGTGAATTAGACACGATATACAGCACTATCATTCGTGCAAATAGGCTTGGACTGCACACACCTTGGCTCAGTGCTTAACTGTACCTCTCATCACGAGTGTGACTTTGGGAAAAGTTATTTTCTCTCTGAGATTTGTGAGCCCCATCGCCAAAGATATTGATTCAAAAATGAATTGTGATGTAGATAATATCAGGTATGTAAAATTATCACCACAATAAATGTCAGCTCAGTAATTGTTAGCTCATCTTTAGACACAAGAAAGACATGCCTTTACCTTAAGGGGAAACCACACTTCTGAAGAACGCCTTCAATCTCGTGTGGGTACTCTCACCTCACCAGAAGTGAGTTTCTCCATTACTTGTGAAGATAAAGCTGAATCAGAAAATTTGGAGTGACCTCCAAAACCACGCAGAATCCGCGCAACGCCAAAAAAAATCAGATGGGTTCTTTTCATTCAAGTATTTTAGTTTCCACATTGTTTATTTCCACATTGATGGGTTAACTTCCAAAGAAAACAAATTCTGTTCATATCATCCAAATAAATTTTTAACCACTAGACTAGTTGTCTTATCAAGGTTATATACTAATTCAAACATCAATCTGTTGGGCATATTTTGTGGGACTGACACTATACTTAACAGAAATTAAATTTTTTATAGTTTATTTAAATAACAGATTTATATAAAAACAGAGAAGTTACACGACTTTGGAAAAAAATGAACTTGCTTATAGAGCAATTCAAGAAAAAATATAGTGAGTGCAAGGAACCTCTCCCATTTAGTAGCAATATGAATAAGGATCTGCCTTGTAATGAAAAAAAAAAAATGCTACAGGCTGGCAGTTCCAGGAAAAAAAAATGACAGATTTATAGTTGTTTTAAAATGGAACTACTGAAGGGCACCTGGGTGGCTCAGTCGGTTAAGTGTCCGACTTCAGCTCAGGTCATGATCTCGTGGTCAGTGGGTTCGAGCCCTGTGTTGGGCTCTGTGCTGACAGCTCAGAGCCTGGAGCCTGTTTCAGATTCTGTGTCTCACTCTTTCTCTGACCCTCCCCTGTTCATGCTCTCTCTCTGTCTCAAAAATAAATAAATGTTAATTTTTTTTTTAATGGAACTACTGAAACTTAAATACAGAAATATTTTAACTACCTTAATATATTATTCCTCATGCTTCCATGAAAAATTTAATGTAAATGATATTGAAAAAAGAGAACTATCAAAACTACCTGAATCTGACCTTTGGATACCATGTGCCATAGCATCCATAGATTTTATCTTATTCCATGAAGGAAAATAATATTCAGCAACAGGATTAAGAAATCTCTGCGTTTAACAATACAATGTTGGCTCCATATGGGTTGGCCCTGTTGGTTGATCATCAGACTCTTTGGCTCAGGTCACCATCCTGGGGTTATGAGATCCAGCGCCACGTCAGGCTCCAGATTGAGCATGGAGCCTACTTGGGATTCTCCCTCTCCCTCTCTCTCTCTCGGCCCACCCCTCTCTTGCACACATGTACTCTCTTTCTCAAAATAAACATTAAAGACAAATACATGTTTCTCATCATTGTACAGGTTAAGCAACACATTTTGGCATGGCAGTTGGATATCTTTTGACGTGACTGTAATCTTTTCGGCACAATTTTAAATAATTTTTTTCTGTTCAAATATACCAACTAGCTAGGCTTTCCATGCCATCCACAGAGCTCCCGTAGAGGCTCAGTTCTCTCGATACCTTGAGCGGCTTTCTCACAGTAAGCTTTCGAGAGGAAGTTTGCAATCAGAAAATGCTTGATTCTATGAAGTGTCAAGACTGATTTGCCCTTCAAAGAGAGGCACATTTATGTAAGAATGGTTTATAGCCAGTTGTTTCTAGGATGCTTTCCCACATGCAAACTGTGCCATGATACAGAGTTTCTTCTCCATTAGGAAACTCCCTGCTTTCAGGGTGCATTTAAGACAAGGGCCTGGTACCACAGGGAAGTGATAACAAGAAAAAAAAATTTTTAAATGTAGGCGCTTTCCAAATATAATAGATCGTTAAACATCACAACTATTATCCTCATTTTCCAGAGGAAACTGGTATTTGCCCAGCTTTACAAAGATAAGTGGGAGGAAGATATTTGAATATCCACCTATTCAACGAATACTTCTTGAGCACATACAATATGTTGGACATCGTTAACAAAGCCCACGTGTTTAATCCCCACAATAATGACCCCCTAACACAAGTCACAGGAACACAAAGGAGGAAAAATGACAAAAAACCTTACATTTCAATGCTAATTTTTAAAAAGACAATCACTTTATAATTTAAAGGTAAACAGAACCACCAATTTCAAATTTAAATTTGTCTTTGTTTTTCCTGATACTTAGGAAAAAACAAATTTTACTTTGCTTTAAACATTATTTATCGTAGTCCCAGTACCAGTCATTAAATATGAACACAACAAAAGCTGCTAAGACGTTCAAAGCATTAGTATTTCAGCAGAACCAGAGGCTCAAAGTCTCAGTCATCTTGAAGAAATTCCTTTATACAATTCTATACTTGAGTCATCCTAGGTATAATTTAGTGCCAAAGTGAATGCAAATCTATTTTATTAATAAATTTAATTTGCTGTCAAATGTATAAAACTAATATATACCATCTTGTTCAAAACAATGCTAAATATTCAAAGATATTTCAGAAACATCTAGAAAGATGTATAATGACTTGTTCATTTTATAATTAGTTCTGAGGCTGCTATGAAAGTCTTTAGTCATTAAATATCTGAAATCTATTTAACATAATTAATATACGTGCATATGTAATACTTCTGATTGTAATCGATTCTATAAATAATGCATGCCATTTACAGCACACATCATTTTGATTTGTATTCAATATTTATTTAAAAAATATATATGGTTATTTCTATATTTGATTTCTGAAAGCTGTAGATTAAATATTCACAGAATTTGTTTGCTATTTAAACACCACTTGATTCCAATTTAAATATCAGTCCTCAAATCATTCAAACAAGGGATATTAGTAATCATCAAAACCCATTAAAAAC
Source organism: Prionailurus bengalensis (assembly GCF_016509475.1). Taxonomy (NCBI): domain Eukaryota; kingdom Metazoa; phylum Chordata; class Mammalia; order Carnivora; family Felidae; genus Prionailurus; species Prionailurus bengalensis. The sequence continues at coordinate 181,318,076 of NC_057344.1, read as the reverse complement.
AAAGAAGTTTATAGTTAGTTTTAACATTAAAACTTCACTCTTACAAAACAGATAAATATATCTTGCAGAAATGAAAGCAGTTTGACTGCTCATTCAACAGGCCCATGCAACTCAGATTATCATTTTGCATTTTTATTTTATTTTGAATTTGTTCTTTGTTTCTGGCTTTTGTTCATCCGATTTCCTTACCATCAGCTTTAAACCACTCATACTAATATATTTTTGGCAATTCTTTTTAAATGGACTTAAAAATCCCTCAATAACTAAAGGGCAAAATAAAACCCTGACTAAGGACATTTTAAAGTCAATACCCTTAGAATTTAACTGTCTGATGCTCTGGGATCTATTTCCTTATTCTTTCTTCAGCTAATCTATGATTTTCACAAGAAGCAAATTGTTCATTAGTAACTGTCTGAATATCCCTGTCCTACTATACTCACTCCTTTTCTGATCTGTGTTGTGTTTCATAGCCCAGGAATTATTTGGAAAATACCCCAAATGAGATTACAATAGTCATAAATCAAAAATTCATTGTGTAAGCAAATATGTATTGGCTATCCACTGTGCCCTGGCACTTTGCTACAAATGATAAAATAGATATAGTCACTATTATCAAAGATCATAACTTACGCCAGAGTGTTTCCATCCTGGTAAGTGCTGTGATGGGGTGAATTAACCACTACGTGGGTCCAAAGGAAAAGCTCGCATTACAGTTTTAGAGGATTAAAGAAGTCTCCCTGAAGAGAGTGATATCTAAAACCAGTTCTAAGAAATGATTGAAATTGAAGTGAGAGAATAAAGAGAGTTCTCCTCAAAGGCCAAAGCTCAGAGACAGAAAAGAGCATAGTCATCTCAGGGAATGCTGTTACTCGTGGCAGCTAGATGACTTTAGATTATGTTGAGGGGTTGAGGGTAGGTTTATGGAGCGGGAATTTTTATTAACTTTGAAGAGGTAAGCAACATATAGGGTCTTCCTTATGAAATTTAATTCATGTATATTAAGATCTAGGATGATACCTTCTCTAAGGAAAGTATTTAATAGATGTTTGCTATAATTATTCATAATAGTATTGCTTGTTATGATTATTATAATCTTGATCATCTACTATTATGAACTGAATGTTATGCCACATCCTCTAAATTCATACGTTGATATCTTAACACCCCAATACGATGGTATAAGGAGACAGCGGAGGTGATTAGGTCATGAGAGTGAAACCCTCATGAATGGGGTTAAGTGTCTTATAAAAGTGACCCCAGATAGCTCCCTTGCCCCTTCTGCCATGTGCAGACACAAAGTGAACACGGCCATCTATGAACCAGGAGGCAGGCTCTCACCCACCAGACACTAAATCTGCTAGTGCTCTGATCTTGGACCTCCCAGCCTCTAGACCTATAAGAAATAAATTTCCGTTGTGTATAAACCACCCAGTCTTTGGCGTTCTGTTATAGCAGCTCAAATCGACTAAGCCACCTATCCATTAAAAGAGACTGAATAGAAGAAGGAATCAAATATCATACGAACTGGTAATTCACTCTTGAAAATATGTGAGTAAGGACAGATATTATGAAGCAGTTCACCAAAATTAATTTGTGGAGATTAATAAGCATGAAGATGGAATGTGGCCTTATTAATTAGGAAGAGATGATTATTATCATGTGGCCTTTTGAAAAGGCCTTTTTGAAACCAACTTCCCCTTACCTTAGGACGGCTTTAACACCATTATGGTGATGAGTTTATTTTCACTGTGTGTTTAAAAAAAAAAAAACTACAGTTACTTCATAAGTGAAATTGAGTTCAAAAGGGGTGATTTAATTTGATATTGCAACCACCAGGTGTTTAATTCAGTCACACCTCATTATAAAACATTTCCCCATCACAGGAATCCAACTTTACTGCAGGTTCAATCATATTTCCCGATAGGTATTTTTGTTCAGTGCCTCTTTCTCACTGTTCTTATATCAGAAGTAGGTAACGTGATGAGGCAAAACTCATTTTTGTTTAAATGTTAATGTGTTTTGTTTATCTGCTAAGTATCACTCATGTGATGGATGGTTTTAGCTCAGTATTATGCACATGTGCACTGTTCGAAACTAGATCTTGTAGATGTATAAAAAAGACAAGAAGATATGTACATGAACCTTTAAAAAATAAATGGAAGCTTGAAATCTGCCTCATTTTGATGGGAAACCAACAAAGCAGTCAGATTCTACTAACAAAATCAGAAATAGAATGTCTCTAGACAGGTTAAAATAAATGTAAACATCCTTGTCATCTTCCAAAACACATGCCTCATGTTGAAATAAAGTATAACTTTATGTGCCAGCTACTAGCAATTATTTCTCATACATAACTGGGCATACAAGACCACTTTTATCCATAAGAAAATATAAAACTCTTCAGAACGAAACAATGATAAGTTCCCAAGTATTATGTTCAGTTCTGTGCACATGTGGTGGTGGCTTATTTGGTAAATTACCACTTTTTGGATTCTTGATCAATAACATATTTTGAAAACACAATTTATGGATCAATTACTATATACCATGTATCATGCTAAGCACCTAATGTACATTGCTTTAATTTACAACAATCCTATAAGCTATATACTATTATTAGCCTCATTTTAAAAATGAGAGAATTTAGATTTGCTAAAGGTTACACAGCCTATAAAAGAGGCTAACAAGAAAAGGACTTTGTAGACATTGTGTCTTCATTTCCTACCAACAACCATTCTTTAGTGTAGACAAGTGATTCTTTTCATTCTCATATAAATCACTATGCCAACGCAGCTTTAAAACAAGTCTCCTGCCTATTACTTCCCCCCCACACACACACCAGAATCCTAACTCCTTCCTATAAAGAAATGCTGGCAGTGAGTAATCTTCACTGAGGCTGGGTGCTCTTTCCAGGTGGTCTCTTTTACTCACTTCCTAGTTCAGGTCTTCTAAGGACCTCCTTATAGTTTCAGCCTTCTGGGGAATTAACTCCCTAAGTTTTCAGGATCGGGCACAAGAATTTCTCTACTGTCTACCAACCCTGAGTCTAAAATTATCAGTTTCATTTCACGATTGCTATGTAGTTAAAATGACACCAAGCTCATCATAGAATGTGTAGCCCTGAGGTAGTCAGGCCAGTAAATTGAAAGTATTACTTTTGAAAAATATATATATATAGATAAGATACACACACACACACACACACACACACAAACTTATATACTTTGTTATATATATGGTGGTAGCTGAGACTGAACTGTAAACAGGTATCATACAGACCAGAGATTTAGAGAAGCACAAAATAATGCCATGGAGCTGTACAGGATATGTGATAATGTGCTGCAATTTGTAACGTCACTAAAACAAGGCTCAATACCTGTGTCACTTGTTAATTCATTTAACTCAGTTATTGTCCAGCGTATTCAAGGTCTGAGTTTATGAGCTCCCTGCTCCCAGGCCATGTTTGTGAGGAGACTAAGGGGGGAAAGAGATAGAAACAGAATAGTCCAATCCTCGTGACTGCTTGAGTGATTGCACTCTCTTGCAAATTAACAATAAGTTCTTGTATAGTTCTTCTGAAAATCCACTGCAATAAATCTTTCTTGAACTACAGAGAAAATCAGCATGCTCATCTGTATATAACTTCACAGGGATCTGCATGACCCATCTTCTGGTTTGATTCCCCAAATATCTTTCGCCTTAAAGCTTATGTAAATGTTGGGAGTTTAACCACCACCTCAAGTCACCCAAAGACCATTGACCTATTTGCCCTTGAGTTATATGGAATTTCTTGCTAGCACTCAGAGCCTATATAGCTTGGTAACAGAGTGAAAGGAAGTAGAGAAGTAGAAAAGAAAAATCCTTTAACATAATTATATATATATCATAATATTTTATATATAACATAATATATATTGCCTTGTTTCAGTGACAATATTATTTTATTATAATATTTCTATTATATACCATGCCTCATACTAAGTTCTTTCACATATGATATTAATCCTGTTTTATAGTAAAGGAGACAAAATGATAAGAAATTTGCCCAAAGTCCCACTGTCAACATAAGCAGCAATGATGGCGCTTAAAATCAAGTTTTATAACTATAAATTCAGAATCCTTATTTTACCATGGTCCTTAAGTCTGGTACCTTCTTTCTCTACACTAAAATGATGATTTCAAAAAAAAAATACCTCTCTAATTTCCCTTCCATACCTTATACAAAAAAAAACTTGGATGGGAATTTTCTTTGTCAACAGTAGAGTTTTAAGGAGGCAACACTGCCTGTATTAGGTAACTAGTGCTGCAAATTATCACAAACTCAAAAGTGATAAAAAGTAGCTTGAAAAAACATACATTTATTATCTCACAGTTTCTGTATTCAATGGTCTAGGCATGGCCTATTTGGGTCTTCCTCTTGTTTTTTTCAAAGCTAGCAAAAGACAGAGGGTCCTTCAGTAAGACAGATGTTTCAATCTCATGTAATATATATAATCCAGTACAGATAATCAATCATGGAAATGCCATCATCCTTGTTCTGGTTAGAAGTAAACTATAGTTGTCACCCACATTCAAGGAGTAGGGATCATAAGAGCATTCTCTTGTGTTCGCTAACATGAAGAGGTAGGGATCGTGGGGACCATTTTGGAGTAAGCCTGCCACACCATCTGTTAATGAGTTTTAGACCCAGTTTCATCATTTACAAAATAGGGATATTCATTATATGAGTTCTCTGGGCTTTATTAACAAAGCTTCATAAACTGGGTGGCTTAGATAACAGAAATGGATTGTCTTTACAGTTCTGGATACTGGGGGTCCAAGATCAAGGCTCTGGCAGGGTCGTCTCCTTTTGAGAGCTGTGAGGATCTGTTCCATGCATGAGCCGTAGCTTCTGGTGGGTTGCTGGCAATCTTTGGCATTCCTTAGCTTCTGGGAATCACTGCCTTCATCTTCGCATGGTGTCTTCTCTGTGGTCCTGCCTGTCCAAATCTAACTTGTTTATCATGACCCAGATTATATTGGATTAGGGTCCACCCTAACGACTTCCTTTTAACTTGATTTTCTCTGCAAGATGCTATCTCCAAATAAGTCACATTCTGATGTATTTGCCAATAGGACTTGCATCAGTGAATTTTTCAGAGATGCAATTCAGCTCTTCACACTAATGGTACCTATCATCAGGGTGGTTGGCAGGATTACAGGTCTATTTTAGAGATTAGTGCCTGGCCTCTCACATGGTGCCCTCTCAGTAAATGTGGGGTTATAATTTGACTAGGACTAATTTTGGCTCTCCCATTTTGAGACCATACTCCTTATTTTCCAAAGATTAGAAAGGTAATAAAACCATGTTTATTTGTTTTTACTGCCTTCCAAAATTTAGTTCATATCCATTAACTTAAAGGCAACTTCCCTGAGAATTAGAGCCTTTTTGACCGCATTGTTTTTTTTTCCTTAATGACTAAGTATATCCTTTAACAAATTCTGTCTATTCATTTATTTCAGGCTCATTAAAGGGGATTCACTGAGTGTCTACTACAGGCTATCATTCACTTACTAAAACAACTTATATTTAAAAAGTGAAGAAACAGAACAGTTGTTTGGCCCAAATTCACAAACTAAGATCAGATCATGAATATAATGGGATGTCCTTTAGTATCAAGGACTGAACTAGGGGACAAAGCTGCCCATCTGGGAATAAGTTGAAAGAACCACCAAGCAGCCACCTCTCCATAAGTCTGACTGAGATGTACTCTTCCCACAACCACATCCTCACCCCCTGAGATAGAACATGAGGATCCAAAGGGGAAAAGAGTTTGCCTTTTGAAAGAATGCAATGTTCCTGGAGACAGGAGGAAAATAGGAGTACCTTCTGTCCCCAAAGCCAAGAGGATCCTTATAAATGCAGAACAAAGATGAGTTAATGTGTTAATCTCCTCAAGCCCCAAAAATAAAATACCATAGATTGGGTGGCTTAAACAGCAGAAATCTATTTTCTCACATTTCTGAAGACTAGAAATTCAAGATCAGAGTGGGAGCACAGTTGGGTTCAGATGAGGGCTCTCTTGCAGATGGCTGCCTTCTCCCTGTGTGCTCACAGGGCTCTTCATTGTAGCATGCACATGGAAAAAAAACAGATGTCTGGCATCCGTTCTTATGAGGACACTAATCTTATGAGGCCACTCTCTCATGACCTCACCTAACGCTAATTCCTTCCCAGAGGCCCCATTTCCAAATATCACACTGGGGGTTAGAACTTCAACGTATTAATTTGTAGAGAACCCATTCAGTACAGACAAGTTAGTGTGGCGCGAGTGGGAGCCTTTATCGGGCAAGCATTGAACCTCCCTTGATGGTTTTGTTTGCCTCTTTCCTCCCTTCTTCATTTTCCACTGCCAATTTTTCAACCCTTTCGTTAATGAATGGGGTGAACAACTCCTGTGAAATTCTAGAAAAATGCCACTGGGGTGTGAGAGAAAGGCGAAGATGGCTCAAACTTGAGCATTATTTGATGTATTCATTTCATCTGGCTTCAAATCTTGGTAAACCAGCAAGGCATTCTGTTGATTGCAAATCAGGCGATAGGTCAACATCAGTCCCTCTATTGGTAGAGAAGTGAGGGTTTGGAAATGGTAACTTGACTCATGAATTGAGGCTCCTACCTTTAACTTTAGACAGCAAAATACCTCTAACCTCCTCAACACCCATGAGTTAGGAAAGGAGGAAACAATCTTCCCTTGGGAACACTGCATAGGTGACCTTTCTTCCATACAGTCCTGTTCTTATATCAACAGAAAGTAATTAAGTGGCAAGTGACTTCTTTCTTGCTTTCTCAGAAAGCCTAACAGTGACATGACACCAGTAGCTGGTGGTTTAGCTGACAGAGTTCATAGGACACTAAACAGTTTTTGTCCCCAGATATGGGCCTTAAACCATGCACTTGGCAAGTAACACTACTTTGTAGTATGAGTCAGTGACAAGAACAGACAAATGACCTTACATTTCAGCAAGCATCAAAATCACCCGGATGGGCTTCTTAATCCACAGATCCCTGGTCCCCGCCCCCCACATTTCTGATTTAGTAGGTTCGAGGTAAAGCCTGAGAATTTGCCTTTTTAACAGGTTGCTAGGCAATGCTGCTGTTACTGGACCTGGGACCACTCTTTGAACACCACCGGCATATTCTAACCCAGTGCACAGTCCATTCTTCTATGAAATGATGAGTCTTTTGTCACGTTGGTTTATTAATATCCAAAAAAGTTAAGACTTTGTCAATTAATGTGGTTCATATACACAATGGCCTACTACTTGGCAATGAAAAAGAATGAAATATGGCCTTCTTAGCAACGTGGATGGAACTGGAGAGTGTTCTGCTAAGTGAAATAAGTCGTACAGAGAAAGATACCATATGTTTTCACTCTTATGTGGATCCTGAGAAACTTAACAGAAACCCATGGGGGAGGGGAAAGAAAAAAAAAGGGAGGGAGACAAAGCATAAGAGACTCTTAACAACTAAGAATAAACTGAGGGTGGCTGGGGGTGGGAGGGAGGGGAAAGTGGGTGATGGGCATTGAGGAGGGCACCTGTTGGGATGAGCACTGGGTGTTGTATGGAAACCAATTTGACAATAAATGTCATATAAAAAGAGAAAGATTTTGTCAATTATATTTTATACTCCATAAGATCAGTTAATGTGTCTTATGCTTTTTTTCTATCCCCCTACATAGTAGGTGTTTAAAATACATGTGGGTTTATTGACACAACACAGGATTTAAGGGTAATATCCACCAAGGTCTGGTAGGCATTTCATGACATTTGCTGTTAAGACTGTGTATCTTTTTATTATAGCATGCCCCTATTCACAGAGGAAATGTAACAATCAGACTCTTAGTAAATATCTTGACATGTTCTATATGAGGTTAATTTTGATTAATTATTTCTAGACTAACAGGCAATAGCTTTTTGTTTTAAAAAAATGATATGCCAGTGAAATGGATTATGGCACATCTACTTTTATTTACAGGATTCAAATGCATTCTAAAAGTTTTTTTTTCAACGTTTTTTATTTATTTTTGGGACAGAGAGAGACAGAGCATGAACGGGGAGGGGCAGAGAGAGAGGGAGACACAGAATCGGAAACAGGCTCCAGGCTCTGAGCCATCAGCCCAGAGCCTGACGCGGGGCTCGAACTCACGGACCGCGAGATCGTGACCTGGCTGAAGTCGGACGCTTAACCGACTGCGCCACCCAGGCGCCCCTCAAATGCATTCTAAATTATGTGAAGTTTTCTTTTTTCTTGGGATCTATATTCAATTTTCTCTCTCTTTTTTTTTTAAGAGGAAATCTTACTTTAGCTTTACTGACTTGGTTACCGTTAAGTATTTTTCTCTTTAAATATGCTGGTAAATGCTGAACTTCAAGGAAAGGCTATCGGAACTTTAGGTACAGCACTGGTGGCACCAGGGCTCTGTTATCAAGCCTGTTAATTATTTATTCACACCTGGTTCACCACTGATTAACAAAACCTATTAAGGCCTTCCCTTGAAGACCTCGCTGTTGACATGCATTTGCAGCTGTTGTTGATTTTTTTCCAAATTAGCACATTATGTGTTTGGAAAACAGACAAAAAACAGCTGCAGTGTCTGAATGCATTTATTATGTACTCTTCTGAAAATGCTATTTAGGTTTACTAGTAAATGATGAAGTCAGAGTGAAATGCACTGTTAACTCTGCACTTCTGGTACGTATGGGTCTAGCGGAAACAGAAGGCTCAGAGAGTCACGTAAAACTTCAGCCTTCACTCTGGAAATGAATTTGACAAATTGCAGAAGCCAACTGGTCAGTAATAGCAGAAAAATGAACATCCCTCCGGCAATTTCCCTTTTGGGTCAGCAAAGTCTGAAAAAGTAAAATTAATTAAACATGCACATGGGTTTAGATAGACTTAAATGTTTATTAAAATAGTATTACCTCGACTTTCATATTCTACTATACTGAATGCTTTATTGGTTTTATAGTCCATCATGAAGCCATCTAGCTCCAGGTTGGAGTAATAAAATGTTATTTGTAAAGACTGGATTAATGACTAAAAAGTATATTTTTTTAAATATTTAAGATCTTAGTTGTTAATGCCATCAGGCAGTAGCAAGTAACATGTCTGTCTAGAGTAAACTACCTAGCATTCAGCAAGGTCTAGAAATCAAATAATTACATCTCCAAAGTGCTAGTAGCTACCTAGACATAGGGCATCTTTTGGAAAGGCAACGCCTTCTCTACCTTCAAATATTGTGCAGATTCATTCCTCTTGTGCAGAAGGTAAAAGAACAATGAGAAAATTGGTCTGTGTCTTAAATTTAATTTCCAGTTGCATTTGCTCTCTTTTACCCTTTACTCCAAAATCATGGTGAAATCATTCCTCTTGCTTATATTTTCTGTATCATAACTCCCATTTTCCAGTAGAGAAGCTAATGCCCAGAAGGCTGCCCGTGTAATAGGTGGAAATTCTTCTGTTATCATTGGACGCTTTGACAATACAACTTTCTTCCAGTCCTTAATTCCATGAAGTTGTACAAAGCTTTTTTCAAATTTTAAGACGAAAATATACACATGCATCTCTAGTAGAGGCAGGTGTTGTCTAATTAGCATTCTGTTTACTTCATTGTTCTTGTCGCAGATATGCTTACCAGTTCAGACATACACATCTAGGTTATTAATTATACTGAAAAGTACTGAAGTGTTTTAAAATACCAGTAATATCTTATAAGGTCACAGCCCTTTATTCACATTACCTCCCTAACCTGAAATAAACTTTGCAGGGTTTTGAACTTCTATGACATTTGGCTGTGTCAACCAAGTCCTTGAATGCAAGCAATATAAATCTGTTGACTATCTTAAGCAAAAGAGGAATTGGTGAGTGGTTCAGAGTCACCGGGAGACTGGAAAACTAGACTTAGACAACACTACCACCACCACTAAGGAATTTACTCCATCTTTGTCTAATTTGAGCATATGAAAAATTCTAGATAAGAGCATTTGATAGACGCAGTCATTTGCCAGTGAACTTCATGCCAGTTGGCATGGAGATAATCTATGCTTTGGGAATTAGGATGTTTCTTCTTGCCGGAAAACATACAATTAAAAATTCCCCAAACATTAAGAAGAAAGGTGGTGTGTTTGTACGCAAATGAATGACAAATGCACTCACCATTTTTCAAGACCCAGCTTAAGCCTCAACACCTAAATAAAATCTTCCCTAAGTGCTTCAACTTTATGATATTTTTCCTCTTACAACCTCAGGTTCTTTGAGCCAGTATCATTCAGTTTATCATTTATATGTATTAAGTCTATTTTATAATTTTCTTTTACGTTTTGTAGGTTTGCTTTTCAACACCATTAGTTCCTTGAGGATAGAGCACATGTATTATTTTTTTTTTATATTCAATTACAACATACATCACTTCCCAAACACAGATGGTAAGCTGATTGACACTGATCAAAGCTGGGCCCAAATGAATATTATCAACCGTAACATCAATGGTATAATATGCAAATAAAATTGTTTTAAAATGATACTGTTGAAGCAAAATACTTATTTATTTTTTTTTATTTTTTTATAATTATTTTTTTTAATTTTTTTAACGTTTATTTTATTTTTGAGACAGAGGGAGACAGAGCATGGATGGGGGAGGGTCAGAGAGAGAGGGAGACACAGAATCCGAAGCAGGCTCCAGGCTCTAAGCTGTCAGCACAGAGCCCAATGCGGGGCTTGAACTCACAGACCATGAGATAATGACCTGAGCCGAAGTCAGAAGCTCAACTGACTGAGCCACCCAGGCGCCCCAGCAAAATACTTATTTAAGGACAATTTCTCAAGATAGTTCTTTACAATGTGTACTGTGTATATAAATGACTTGTGAGGCACTAAGTATATAATGAATTAATATATATGCTATTCCCATATTCTTTAATAAATTCTGTGTGTGTGTGTGTGGGTATGTGTGTGTGTTACTTTCTCATTCTTCTCACTTGCTTGCTTCCATGAAACAAGCTGCCATATTCTGAGCTACCCTATGGAGAAACCCAAGTGCAAGGAATGTAGGGCAGCCTATCACCAACAGACAACAAATAATTGAAGCCATCATCCAACAGTTCACAATGCACTGAATCCTAGCATCTACCATCTGAGATGTAGAGGGTGGGATTGTATATTTTCTTTTTTAAATTTTATTTTTTTAATTCGCATCCAAATTGGTTAGCATATAGTGCAACAATGATTTCAGGAATAGATCCCTAATGGCTCTTACCCATTTAGTCCATCCCCCCTCCCACAATCCTTCCCCTAACCCTCAGTTTGTTCTCCATATTTATGAGTCTCTTCTGTTTTGTCCCCCTCCCTGTTTCTATATTATTTTTGCTTCCCTTCCCTTATGTTCATCTGTTCTATGTCTTAAAGCCCTCTTATAAGTGAATTCATATGATATTTGTCTTTCTCTAACTTCGCTCAGCATAATACCCTCTAGTTCTATCCATGTAGTTGCAAGTGACAAGATTTCATTCTTTTTGATTGCTGAGTGATACTCCATTGTATATGTATATATATATATATATATATATATATATATACACCACATCTTCTTTATCCATTCATCCATTGATGGACATTTGGGCTCTTTCCATACTTTGGTTATTGTTGATAGTGCTGCTATAAACAGTGAGGTGCATGGGACCTCATCAAAATAAAAAGCTTCTGCACAGTGAAGGAAACAATCAGCAAAACTGAAAGGCAACTGACAGAATGGGGGAAGTGTATATTTTTTTAGCCAAGCTTTGAGATGACTACTTCTCAGCCAACTCTTTGATTAAAGTCTGTGAGGTACTTTAAAGCAGTGAACCCAGGTTCTCTTGATGAAAGGAGCCAAAGAAACTGTAATATATTCAATATCATTATATAATATCAATGTATAGAAATCCATTACATTCCTATCCACTAATAATGAAGCAGCAAAAAGTGAAATTAAAAAAAAAACCATTTACAATGGCACCAAAAACAGTAAAATACCTAGCAATAAACTTAACAAAAGAAGTGAAAGTTTCTGGTAATTTGTTGCATAGCAATAGATAATTAGTGGATACAAATAACAGACTTTGATCTATTTCCAATATTTTATAGCTTTATTGAGGTATAATTGGATATAGTAAACTGAATACAAAAAGTATTCAATTTGACAAATTTTGTATTTTTATATTACTGTAAAGTCCTCACCATAATAAAAGTAACTGAACATAATAATCACCTTCAAAAGTTTCCTGTGTCCTTTTGTGATCCTTACATCCTATCCTGCCATTCCTCTGACTGTTGACAAGCAACCACTTTTTGATTTTTTTCACTACAGATTGGTTTTCATTTTTTTATAATTTTATATAAATGGAATCACACAGTATGTACTCTTTTTTGATCTTGCTTCTTCACTTGGTATAATTATTCAGAGTTTTGAATTATTGCCTGCGTTAAGATATCATTACTTTTTATTTTATTGAGAAGTAGTATGACATTGCATAGATATAGCATAATTTATTTCTCTATTCAGAAGTTGATGAGTTGTTGCCAATGTCCAGATACCACAAATAAATATGCTAGAACATATTTACACAATTGCTTGTATTGATGTACATTGTCATTTTCCTTGTATAAAAACTAGGAGTGTTCCTACAAAACATATAACCTACCAAAACAAAAGCAGGAGGAAATAGAAAATTTGAACAGACCAATTGTCAGCCACGAAATTGAATCAGCAATCAAAAAAACTACCCGCCCAAAAAGGAAAAAATAAACCAAATTTCACAGGTGAATTCTACCAAGGATTTGAAGAAGAGTGTATATCTATTATTCTTAAACTATTCAGAAAAGTGCAAGAGTAAGGGAAACTTCTCAATTCATTCTATAAGGCCGGTATCACCATGATACCAAAACCAAATAAGGACACCATAGAAAAAGAGAACTGCAGGCCAATATCTCTGATGAACATAGATGCAAAAATACTCAACAAAATATTAACAAATTGAATCCATTCACATACAATCAAGTGGGGTTTATTTCCACTAGGCTAGGCTGGTTCAATATAGGCAAACCAATCAACATGATATGTCACATCTATAAGAGAAAGGATAAATGCTCTATGATCATTTCAGTAGGTGCAGAAAAAGCATTTGACAAAGTCCAACATCCTTTTATGATAAAAATCCTCAGCTAAGTAAACCAACATAATAAAGGACACATATGAGAAAACCATAGCTAACATCATCACCAATGGGTAAAAAATGAGAGCTTTTCTGTGAGGTCAGGAAAACAAAACAAAACAAAACAAACAAACAAACAAAAAACAAGGATGTCCACTCTCACTACTCTTCTTATTCAACATAGTGCTGGAAGTCCTAACCACAGCAATTACACAACAAAAAAGATATAAAAGCCATCAAAATTGCTAAGGAAGAAGTAAAATTCACCACTTGCAAATGATATGATACCATATAGAAAATCTCATAAAGACTCCACCAAAAAATTACTAGAACTGATAAATGAACGCAGTAAAGTCACAGATACAAAAACAATGCACAGAAATTCATTGCATTCCTTTATACTAATAATGAAGCATCAGGACGTGAAATTAAGAAAACAATATCATTTACAATTGCACTAAAAACGGTAAAATATCTAACAATAAACTTAACCAAAGAGATGAAAGACCTGTACTCTGAAAACTATAAAACACTGATGCAATAAATTGAAAATGATGCAAAGAAATAGAAAGATATTCCATTTTCATGGGTTGAAAGAACAAATGTTGTTAACATTTCTATGCTACTCAAAGCAATCTATAGATTTAATGCAATCTCTATCAAAATACCAATAGTATTTTTCACAAACAATCCTAAAATTTTTATGGAACCACAAAAGACTGAGATGAACCAAAGCCATTTGAAAAAGAAAGATAAAACTGGAGGTATCACAAATACAGACTTCAAGTTATATTACAAAGTGATAGTAATTAAAATAATATAGTACTGGCATGAAAACAGACACATAGATCCATGGAATAGAACAGAAAACCCAGAAATAAACCCACAATTATATGGTGAGTTAATATTCTACAAAAGACAGTCTCTTCAACAAATGGTGTGGGAAAAACTGGATAGCTATGTGCAAAGAAGTGAAACTTGAGCACTTCATTTCACCATACACAAAAATAAAACCCAAAATAGACTAAAGATCTAAGTATGAAATATGAAAATCCTATAAGAATAATCCATAAAAATCTTAGAAGATAGCACAGGCAGTAATGTCTCTGACATTGGTTGTAGCAACATTTTTTTCTAGAGAGGTCTCTGGAAGCAAGGAAAATAAAAGCAAAACTAAATTATTAGGACTACATCAAAATAAAATGCTTTGCACAGCAAAGGAAACAACCAACAAAACTAAAAGGCAACCTACAGAATGGGAGAAGATATTTGCAAATGACTTATCTAATAAAGGGTTAGTATTCAAAATATATAAAGAACTGATACAACTCAATACCCAAAAAGCAATAATCCAATTTAAAAAATAATTATGGGCAGAAGACATAAACAAACATTTTCCACAGAAGACATTCAAATGGCTAACAGACACATTAAAATGTGCTCAACATCACTCATCATCAGAGAAGTACAAATCAAAACTTCACTGAGATATCACCTCACATATGTCAGAATGACTAAAATGAAAACATAAGAGACACATGTTGGTAAGAATGTGGAGAAAATGGAACCCTCTTTCACTATTGGTGGGAATGCAAACTCTTGCAGCTACTGTGGAAAGCGGTGTGGAGACTCCTCAAAAAATTAAAAACTAGTACTAACCTACAACCCAATAATTACACTGCTGGGAATTTATCCAAAGAACACAAAAAAACATTAATTCAAAGGGATACATGCATTCCTATGTTTACTGCAGCATTATTTACAATAGCCAAACTATGGAAGTAGCCCTACTGTCCATTGGCAGATGAATGCATAAACAAGTGGTTTATATATACAATGAAATATTACTCAGTTGTAAAAAAGACTGAAATCTTGCCGTTTGCAAAAACATGGTTAGAGCTAGAGAGTATAATGCTATGCAAAATTAGTCAGAGACTGACATATAAATACCATATAGTCTCACTGATGTGTGGAATTTAAGAAACAAAACAAATGAACAAAGAAAACCAAAGAGGAGAAACCAAGAAAGAGATTCTTAACTATGGAGAATAAACTGATGGTTACCAAAGGGGAAGTGAGTGGCAGGATGGGTGAATTAGGGGATGGGGAGTAAAGAGTACTTCTCATGATGAAAAATAAAATAAAATGATAAAAAAAAGGAAATGCTTAATAAAAGAAAATACCTCGTTAAGAAAAACAAACAAACAAACAACAACAACAACACCTTAGGCGTGCAATGGCTGATTTATATGGTAGGTTTATGTTTAAGTTTTAAAAAAACTGACACATTCATTTCCATATTAGTCTTATGATTTTATATTACAAACACCAGTGCATGAGAGTTTCTGTTTTTCCGTATTTCAATCAACACTTGATATAGTCAGTGTAGTATTTTTAAGAATGTAAATTCTGATGTAAATATTTACCTATGCTTAATCCAGAGAATTATTCTAGATATAACGCATGACAAAATAGCTGTGATTCTGATTTCCAAGATAAATTTTCCTTGAGTAAAGACTCAGGCTAGAAACATACTAATCAAACTTTAACAAACATCTCCATTGTTGCCCTCCATCACCCCTACTGGAGGTGGATTTGGTAAGACACTATTACTCGCTTCTGCCTGGTTTCTTGAAGTTCACATTGGCAGCTAAAGAAATTTGATAGCTGAGTGATGGTTTTTTCGGATGATTGGTAGGGACTTATTGGCACATGAGATGAGAGAAGAAGCTTAAGAATTTGTGTTTTTGTTTTTGTTTACTTCCATAGAGTTCACTGTGAACTGAACAATTTAGGAAGTGCTACTCAAAAATAAAAAGAAAATATCAGCTAAATTTTCCAGTTTTATTGAGATAGAATTGGCATATCACATCGTCTTAGTTTATTTTTTTTTTTGAAGAAAGAGAGAGCGAGTGCAAGTGGGAGAGGGACAGAAGGAGAGAGAATCTTAAGCAGATAGATAATAGATAAATAGATAAAATTCTATTAACATACAATCTAACAGAACTTAATCAAGAAGAAATGGAAAACCTGAATAGACCAATAAGAAGTAAGGAGATTGAATCAATAATCAAAAAAAAGGGTTAGGACCAGATAGTTTCACTGGTGAATTTTACAAAATATTTAAAGAATTAATATCACTCCTTCTTAGAACACTCCGCAACTCATTTTATGAGGCCAGAACTACCCTGACACCAAAGCCAGGTAATGATACTACAAGAAAAGAGAACCACAGGCTTATATTTTCTGATGAACGTAGACGCAAAAATTCTCAACAAAATACTAGCAAATCAAATTCAACACCACATGAAAAGGATCATACGCCATGATTAGCTAATTTCGGTTCTGTATGCACCTCTTGGTTTCTGCATTATTAGTTCTTATAATAAAGACTAGATTTCTTTTTTTCTGTGACTCATTTCATTGTAGTAGACTTGAAGTAGAGATATCTTCTAAATAAACGTGTATTTGACTTAATATAATAGTGTTCTTCTAAATTCTATACACATAGAATACTCCATCCTGAGTTCCTAAAATATACAAGATAAAATAAATGAATATAGAAATTAGTGCAACAGGGAAGGATAAGAAGGATTGTACTGTCTTCAGTACATTATTAAAGTACTGCTGTATCAGTACAGCATTAAAGCAACACACAAAATCAATGGCAGATGTATCTATTTAGCTAAGTGATACACATTCAGATATGCTGAATGGTTGCATGGGGAGACCATGTCTCAAAGTAGCCTTTGATAAAGATAAAGGAGAAGGGTATATCTACCTAGCACCTTCCTGCTGCCTATTTCTATTGGTCAAATTTTTCCTGACAGTAGGGTAACCCTATATATGTTCTAGAGGCAATGCCAGGGAAAATCAAAAAGTCCATACAATATATTATAATTTTTTTGGTAAATCAGTGTTATTTGAAATGGAATAATAAATTTTTGGTGACGATATGCAAAAGCGTCCCCTGTGGATCTTGGTTACGTCCCACATAACTGAAGTAGGTGATGCTGGCACTCATCAGGGGAAATCCCAACTTGAAATACACTCAAAATGGTTTTCACATGTAAATCCTTACCCCTTAAATGTTTGAAGAGAACAGATTTTTATCTCTATTTTTTAAAGAAAGGGGCACCTTCCCAAAAGATGCCAATTTGTTTCAAATGTTAAATGATATTTTTATTTCTTAAAAGAAGATAATTCAAAACCATACTAAAATTAAATGAGCAGTATATGTTCATGTCTAATTTTACCCAATATACTCACATGCACACACACACACACACACACACACAGACATAAAGCTACACTATGTTAAACAGATATATGAAGTTATTATTCTCAGTATTCAACAAACATTTGTTTATAACAGAGCCACTTAATCTATTGTTTTTTTAATGTTTATTTATTTTTGAGAGCAATTAAGAGAGAGAGAGAGACAGAGACAGAGAAAGAGAGACAGAGTATGAGCTGGGGGGGTGGGAGAGAGAGGGAGACACAGAATCCAAAGCAGGCTCCAGGCTCCGAGCTGTCAGCACAGAGCCTGACATGGGGCTCGAACTCACCAACTGCGAGATCATGACCTGATCCAACGCCGGATGCTTAACCAACTGAGCCACCTAGGTGCCTCTATATCTGGGCCATTTTAATTGTAACCTCATCTAGCCAATCCAAATGTAATTCAATTTCAAAAATTTTAATTAAGTATCTGCCAACTTTTCAAGCATACCCTTTGTATATATAAGAACAAGAATACTTGTGCATTGTATTTTTCTGAGGTATATTGAGGACCGACCCATTATCTTCTATTGATTCGTAAGGAAACAATCAGAATGATTATTTCAATTCCAACTTATTGCCCTCATACCACCTAAGGTTAGAACAACTGTGTTTTGATTTCCTTTGTTAGTTTTAATTTTAATTTGTAAAATGTGAACTGAATACTTTTAATTTTAAAAAAGCACATTTTCAGAGCACCTGGGTGGCTCAGTCAGTTAAGCATCCAACTTTGGCTCGGGTCATGACCTTGCAGTTCATGGGTTTGAACTCTGCATCAGGGTCTGTGCTGACGGCTCAGAGCCTGGAGCCTGTTGCAGATTCTGTGTCTCCCTCTCTCTCTGCCCCTCCCCTGCTCATGCGCTCTCTCTCTCTCTCTCTCTCTCTCTCAAAAATAAGTAAATTTAAAAAAAATTTAAGCACATTTTCATTCTATTTTCAAATAAACAAATATGTCACTGAATTTGATTATATACTTATGTATGTTAAGGCTGTCATTTTTACTTCAAGTCTTCATCTTAAATCTGAACTCTTTTGTGGAAAAAAAGAAGTTTCCATCTAAAAATCCTAAATCTACCCACAGCTAAACAATAAAGAGAAAAGGCACTTTGATTTTTTTAGCAAAAAATGTCAGCTCTATATATAGGAAAACTTAATTGGTTGCAAATATTGAGTCAGATTCTCCAACATTCAGTAGAGTCTGATTGCAGATAATTTTAAGTCTATGTTAAATCTGTCATGTAGGATTTCCTTCTTACATAAATTATTTGAAAAATAAGAAACGTTAACATTTTTGGTTGTTACAAAGTGTTAACCTTTGATCAACAAATGAGCCACTGTTTTAATGTTTTTAGTAACACCACAGTGGTTTTATTATTTGAGCTCTTTTGCAACTAAAAAAATAATTTTATGGATTTGCAGCATTTAATTCAGTATCGTGAATCCTGTATATTTAAAAAAATTGCAACTGATGAAAATGATGATGATAATGATAATAATTATGATGTGTTCATGGCTTTGGTAGCTCCTGCATGCACATTTTTTGAGAAATTTTTAGCATATAATGTGTTGCTTTTTCTTTTAGTAAAAGTCTTTTGCTATTTGCAAGATTCGCATAGGATTTGAATCATCTACATATACAATTTTGCATTTGTATTCCAAACTCCAGTTTCTAAATCTATATAGTAGAGTTTCTCATTATTATTCCTCTATTTTAAATTCTTATCTTTAAGATTTTTTTTTGTAAAAGAAGCATTTGACTATTTTGTATCACAAATACATCAGGTTTTCTAAGCAATTGTGAATTATTCAGGTAAACTCCATTTGGCAAAAGCCAATCTCCTCATTGTTGAAAGAGGAAAAAAAACACCCTTTACAACTGCAAAACACTATCCCATAGATTTTAATGACATTTTTATGAGATTTCTATAACTCTATAATGTCCTACTGGGAAAAATCTCAGTTCCAAAGACAGAAGTTAGGAGCACAGACTGCCTCAAATACTGCCTCTGTCACATCTGTATGTGTCACATATATGTGACATTGAGTGAGTTACTTAGCTATCCTCTGTTTCAGTTTCTTTGTGTAGAAACAGAGATAATAGGGTTATTTTGAGGATTAAATTGATGAATATGTAGAAAGCAGTTAGTAAAGTATCTAGCAAATGTCTGGTGCTAAGTGTAGGCTTATATCTTGCTTTAATTTTTGTCATCATCATTTTGTCTGATAGAGTTTCTCGCATTGACTTATATAATGATATTTGCTAGGAACATATGCCATGCTATTAAATAATATAGAAAGGGAAGAAGAATGTTTTACTATGCATCGTATGCTATCGTACTCCAGCTCTGCCTTTAAAATTTAGTAGGTCCAAGTTGAAAGTAAAAAATTTGACCAACATACTTTTCCATTCTCATGTGTAATCACTCACCTACATATTTCTGAACATTTGATAAATGAATAAATCATATATCTTGAGTTGTTGAAATGTTAATTACACAATACTGCCATGGACGCAACAAATAATTATTGAACACTAGTTATGTGCCAACCATTGTGTTAAGCTACAGTGGTACATGTAAATCATCTTAATGACTTTTGAAATTCACCCATCAGAATATGCACATGAGGAAAAAATTATGATACAAATTAGAAGTGATACTTCCTATGGGCACATAGTGCCTGGAGGAATGCTTTCTCAGTAGAGGAATGGCTTAAGAGTCAAGGAAAGCCCTACAGAAGAATATATATTAAATGATACCTAGTAACAGGCAGATATCTCATTCCCAATATTCAGTCAGTCAATAAAAGTGATTTATTTTGGTTGCGGCAAGATGGCGGCTTAGGAGGACGCTGGGCTCACCGCACGTCCTGCTGATCACTTAGATTCCATCTACACCTGCCTAAATAACCCAGAAAACCGCCAGAGGATTAGCAGAACAGAGTCGCCGGAGCCAAACGCAGACGAGAGGCCCACGGAAGAGGGTAGGAAGGGCGGTGAGGCGGTGCGCGCTCCACGGACTGGCGGAAGGTAGCCGGGGCGGAGGGGCGGCTCGCCGGCCAAGCAGAGCCCCCGAGTCGGGCTTGCAAAAGCGGAGGGGCCGGGCGGACTGTGTTCCGACAGCAAGCGCGACTTAGCGTCTGGGAGGTCAGAAATTAACAGCTCTGCTCGGAAAGCGGGAAGGCTGGAGGACAAAGGGAGGGAGAGCTGCTGAGCCCCCTGACAACAGAGCTCAGTTTGGTGGGGAACAAAGGCACTCGCCAGCGCCATTTCCCCCGCCCATCCCCCAGCCGAAATCCCAAAGGGAGCCGGTTCCTGCCAGGGAACTTGCTCGCTCCACGCAAACACCCAACTCTGCGCTTCTGCAGAGCCAAACCTCCGGCAGCGGATCTGACTCCCTCCCGCTGCCACAGGGCCCCTCCTGAAGTGGATCACCTAAGGAGAAGCGATCTAAGCCTGCCCCTCCTGCCCCCGTGCACCTTGCCTACCCACCCCAGCTAATACGCCAGATCCCCAGCATCACAAGCCTGGCAGGGTGCAAGTAGCCCAGACGAGCCACACCACCCCACAGTGAATCCCGCCCCTAGGAGAGGGGAAGAGAAGGCACACACCAGTCTGA
The DNA here is from genome assembly GCF_016509475.1 of Prionailurus bengalensis. NCBI lineage: Eukaryota > Metazoa > Chordata > Mammalia > Carnivora > Felidae > Prionailurus > Prionailurus bengalensis. The sequence goes on along the minus strand of NC_057344.1, from coordinate 181,296,945 downwards.
CTGTGGCCCCAGCGGTGGGCTGGGGAAGGACATCAGGTCTGACTGCGGCCCCGCCCACCAACTCCAGGTATACACCACAGCACAGGGGAAGTGCCCTGCAGGTCCTCACCACGCCAGGGACTATCCAAAATGACCAAGCGGAAGAACTCCCCTCAGAAGAATCTCCAGGAAATAACAACAGCTAATGAGCTGATCAAAAAGGATTTAAATAATATAACAGAAAGTGAATTTAGAATAATAGTCATAAAATTAATCGCTGGGCTTGAAAACAGTATACAGGACAGCAGAGAATCTCTTGCTACAGAGATCAAGGGACTAAGGAACAGTCACGAGGAGCTGAAAAACGCTTTAAACGAAATGCATAACAAAATGGAAACCACCACAGCTCGGCTTGAAGAGGCAGAGGAGAGAATAGGTGAACTAGAAGATAAAGTTATGGAAAAAGAGGAAGCTGAGAAAAAGAGAGATAAAAAAATCCAGGAGTATGAGGGGAAAATTAGAGAATTAAGTGATACACTAAAAAGAAATAATATACGCATAATTGGTATCCCAGAGGAGGAAGAGAGAGGGAAAGGTGCTGAAGGGGTACTTGAAGAAATCATAGCTGAGAACTTCCCTGAACTGGGGAAGGAAAAAGGCATTGAAATCCAAGAGGCACAGAGAACTCCCTTCAGACGTAACTTGAATCGATCTTCTGCACGACATATCATAGTGAAACTGGCAAAATACAAGGATAAAGAGAAAATTCTGAAAGCAGCAAGGGGTAAACGTGCCCTCACATATAAAGGGAGACCTATAAGACTCGTGACTGATCTCTCTTTTGAAACTTGGCAGGCCAGAAAGAATTGGCAAGAGATTTTCAGGGTGCTAGACAGAAAAAATATGCAGCCGAGAATCCTTTATCCAGCAAGTCTGTCATTTAGAATAGAAGGAGAGATAAAGGTCTTCCCAAACAAACAAAAACTGAAGGAATTTGTCACCACTAAACCAGCCCTACAAGAGATCCTAAGGGGGACCCTGTGAGACAAAGTCCCAGAGACATCACTATAAGCATAAAACATACAGACATCACAATGACTCTAAACCCGTATCTTTCTATAATAACACTGAATGTAAATGGATTAAATGCGCCAACCAAAAGACATAGGGTATCAGAATGGATAAAAAAACAAGACCCATCTATTTGCTGTCTACAAGAGACTCATTTTAGACCTGAGGACACCTTTAGATTGAGAGTGAGGGGATGGAGAACTATTTATCATGCGACTGGAAGCCAAAAGAAAGCTGGAGTAGCCATACTTATATCAGACAAACTAGACTTTAAATTAAAGGCTGTAACAAGAGATGAAGAAGGACATTATATAATAGTTACAGGGTCTATCCATCAGGAAGAGCTAACAATTATCAATGTCTATGCACCGAATACCGGAGCCCCCAAATATATAAAACATTACTCATAAACATAAGCAACCTTATTGATAAGAATGTGGTAATTGCAGGGGACTTTAACACCCCACTTACAGAAATGGATAGATCATCTAGACACACGGTCAATAAAGAAACAAGGGCCCTGAATGAGACATTGGATCAGATGGACTTGACAGATATATTTAGAACTCTGCATCCCAAAGCAACAGAATATACTTTCTTCTCGAGTGCACATGGAACATTCTCCAAGATAGATCATATACTGGGTCACAAAACAGCCCTTCATAAGTTTACAAGAATTGAAATTATACCATGCTTACTTTCAGACCACAATGCCATGAAGCTTGAAATCAACCACAGGAAAAAGTCTGGAAAACCTCCAAAAGCATGGAGGTTAAAGAACACCCTACTAACGAATGAGTGGGTCAACCAGGCAATTAGAGAAGAAATTAAAAAATATATGGAAACAAACGAAAATGAAAATACAACAATCCAAACGCTTTGGGACGCAGCAAAGGCAGTCCTGAGAGGAAAATACATTGCAATCCAGGCCTATCTCAAGAAACAAGAAAAATCCCAAATACAAAATCTCACAGCACACCTAAAGGAACTAGAAGCAGAACAGCAAAGGCAGCCTAAGCCCAGCAGAAGAAGAGAAATAATAAAGATCAGAGCAGAAATAAACAATATAGAAACTAAAAAAACTGTAGAGCAGATCAACGAAACCAAGAGTTGGTTTTTTGAAAAAATAAACAAAATTGACAAACCTCTAGCCAGGCTTCTCAAAAAGAAAAGGGAGATGACCCAAATAGATAAAGTCATGAATGAAAATGGAATGATTACAACCAATCCCTCAGAGATACAAACAATTATCAGGGAATACTATGAAAACTTATATGCCAACAAATTGGACAACCTGGAAGAAATGGACGAATTCCTGAACACCCACACGCTTCCAAAACTCAATCAGGAGGAAATAGAAAGCTTGAACAGACCCATAACCAGCGAAGAAATTGAATCGGTTATCAAAAATCTCCCAACAAATAAGAGTCCAGGACCAGATGGCTTCCCAGGGGAGTTCTACCAGACGTTTCAAGCAGAGATAATACCTATCCTTCTCAAGCTATTCCAAGAAATAGAAAGGGAAGGAAAACTTCCAGACTCATTCTATGAAGCCAGTATTACTTTGATTCCTAAACCAGACAGAGACCCAGTCAAAAAAGAGAACTACAGGCCAATATCCCTGATGAATATGGATGCAAAAATTCTCAATAAGATACTAGCAAATCGAATTCAACGGCATATAAAAAGAATTATTCACCATGATCAAGTGGGATTCATTCCTGGGATGCAGGGCTGGTTCAACATTCGCAAATCAATCAACGTGATACATCACATTAACAAAAAAAGAGAGAAGAACCATATGATCCTGTCAATCGATGCAGAAAAGGCCTTCGACAAAATCCAGCACCCTTTCTTAATAAAAACCCTTGAGAAAGTCGGGATAGAAGGAACATACTTAAAGATCATAAAAGCCATTTATGAAAAGCCCACAGCTAACATCATCCTCAACGGAGAAAAACTGAAAGCTTTTTCCCTGAGATCAGGAACACGACAAGGATGCCCACTCTCACCGCTGCTGTTTAACATAGTGCTGGAAGTTCTAGCATCAGCAATCAGACAACAAAAGGAAATCAAAGGCATCCAAATTGGCAAAGATGAAGTCAAGCTTTCGCTTTTTGCAGATGACATGATATTATACATGGAAAATCCGATAGACTCCACCAAAAGTCTGCTAGAACTGATACAGGAATTCAGCAAAGTTGCAGGATACAAAATCAATGTACAGAAATCAGTTGCATTCTTATACACTAACAATGAAGCAACAGAAAGACAAATAAAGAAACTGATCCCATTCACAATTGCACCAAGAAGCATAAAATACCTAGGAATAAATCTAACCAAAGATGTAAAGGATCTGTATGCTGAAAACTATAGAAAGCTTCTGAAGGAAATTGAAGAAGATTTAAAGAAATGGAAAGACATTCCCTGCTCATGGATTGGAAAAATAAATATTGTCAAAATGTCAATACTACCCAAAGCTATCTACACATTCAATGCAATCCCAATCAAAATTGCGCCAGCATTCTTCTCGAAACTAGAACAAGCCATCCTAAAATTCATATGGAACCACAAAAGGCCCCGAATAGCCAAAGGAATTTTGAAGAAGAAGACCAAAGCAGGAGGCATCACAATCCCAGACTTTAGCCTCTACTACAAAGCTGTCATCATCAAGACAGCATGGTATTGGCACCAAAACAGACACATAGACCAATGGAATAGAATAGAAACCCCAGAACTAGACCCACAAACGTATGGCCAACTCATCTTTGACAAAGCAGGAAAGAACATCCAATGGAAAAAAGACACTCTCTTTAACAAATGGTGCTGGGAGAACTGGACAGCAACATGCAGAAGGTTGAAACTAGACCACTTTCTCACACCATTCACAAAAATAAACTCAAAATGGATAAAGGACCTAAATGTGAGACAGGAAACCATCAAAACCTTAGAGGAGAAAGCAGGAAAAGACCTCTCTGACCTCAGCCGTAGCAATCTCTTACTCGACACATCCCCAAAGGCAAGGGAATTAAAAGCAAAAGTGAATTACTGGGACCTTATGAAGATAAAAAGCTTCTGCACAGCCAAGGAAACAACCAACAAAACTAAAAGGCAACCAACGGAATGGGAAAAGATATTCGCAAATGACATATCGGACAAAGGGCTAGTATCCAAAATCTATAAAGAGCTCACCAAACTCCACACCCGAAAAACAAATAACCCAGTGAAGAAATGGGCAGAAAACATGAATAGACACTTCTCTAAAGAAGACATCCGGATGGCCAACAGGCACATGAAAAGATGTTCAACATCGCTCCTTATCAGGGAAATACAAATCAAAACCACACTCAGGTATCACCTCACGCCAGTCAGAGTGGCCAAAATGAACAAATCAGGAGACTATAGATGCTGGAGAGGATGTGGAGAAACGGGAACCCTCTTGCACTGTTGGTGGGAATGCAAATTGGTGCAGCCGCTCTGGAAAGCAGTGTGGAGGTTCCTCAGAAAATTAAAAATAGACCTACCCTATGACCCAGCAATAGCACTGCTAGGAATTTATCCAAGGGATACAGGAGCACTGATGCATAGGGCCACTTGTACCCCAATGTTCATAGCAGCACTCTCAACAATAGCCAAATTATGGAAAGAGCCTAAATGTCCATCAACTGATGAATGGATAAAGAAATTGTGGTTTATATACACAATGGAATATTACATGGCAATGAGAAAAAATGAAATATGGCCTTTTGTAGCAACGTGGATGGAACTGGAGAGTGTGATGCTAAGTGAAATAAGCCATACAGAGAAAGACAGATACCATATGGTCTCACTCTTATGTGGATCCTGAGAAACTTAACAGGAACCCATGGGGGAGGGGAAGGAAAAAAAAAAAAAAAGAGGTTAGAATGGGAGAGAGCCAAAGCATAAGAGACTGTTAAAAACTGAGAACAAACTGAGGGTTGATGGGGGGTGGGAGGGAGGAGAGGGTGGGTGATGGGTATTGAGGAGGGCACCTTTTGGGATGAGCACTGGGTGTTGTATGGAAACCAATTTGTCAATAAATTTCAGAAAAAAAAAAAAAAAAAAAAAGAAGACATCCGGATGGCCAATAGGCACATGAAAAGATGTTCAGCGTCGCTCCTTATCAGGGAAATACAAATCAAAACCACACTCAGGTATCACCTCACGCCAGTCAGAGTGGCCAAAATGAACAAATCAGGAGACTATAGATGCTGGAGAGGATGTGGAGAAACAGGAACCCTCTTGCACTGTTGGTGGGAATGCAAACTGGTGCAGCCGCTCTGGAAAGCAGTGTGGAGGTTCCTCAGAAAATTAAAAATAGACCTACCCTATGACCCAGCAATAGCACTGCTAGGAATTTATCCAAGGGATACAGGAGCACTGATGCATAGGGCCACTTGTACCCCAATGTTCATAGCAGCACTCTCAACAATAGCCAAATTATGGAAAGAGCCTAAATGTCCATCAACTGATGAATGGATAAAGAAATTGTGGTTTATATACACAATGGAATATTACGTGGCAATGAGAAAAAATGAAATATGGCCTTTTGTAGCAACATGGATGGAACTGGAGAGTGTGATGCTAAGTGAAATAAGCCATACAGAGAAAGACAGATACCATATGGTTTCACTCTTATGTGGATCCTAGAAACTTAACAGGAACCCATGGGGGAGGGGAAGGAAAAAAAAAAAGAGGTTAGAATGGGAGAGAGCCAAAGCATAAGAGACTTAAAAACTGAGAACAAACTGAGGGTTGATGGGGGGTGGGAGGGAGGAGAGGGTGGGTGATGGGTATTGAGGAAGGCACCTTTTGGGATGAGCACTGGGTGTTGTATGGAAACCAATTTGTCAATAAATTTCATAAAAAAATAAAATAAAATAAAATAAAAAAAAAAAGTGATTTATTTTTCCTTCCAATTGTATCTTATATGTGTCCTCTCCTAACCTTTTCTATCCTCCCTCCCTTGTCCCCCAATTACAAATCCACAGTGCTAATGCTTAAAATCAGTTCAAAAATCCTTAGCTGGCTTTTCTGATTTTAGTCTCAGCTACATCCAATTAACCATCCTATGAACTATTTAACACCAATCTATATTTCTTCAAAGGCTACAATCACCATACCTCTCCGTCAAACCAAGCCTCTTGCATTTAGTAAATCAAATCTAAACTGTTTGGCTTCATTTTTAAAAGCCACTACAATCAAATATTATGTTGATTTCCAAATACAGTTCTCCTTCTATAAGCCAGTGTAGACTCTCCTTTAAAGTTGGGATCAATTCCTCCTGATCAGAAGGGCAACTTGTGACAACTCTAGCAGAACCTATTTAATGTTCTTTATCTCACTGTGAATGCTCCTCGTGTACCATCCACCTGTTCATATGCAGCCACCCACTGGGTATCCAATTCAAGTGCCACTTCTTGCTTACAACTCCTTAATGGCATCCTCCCTCACTAGTTTCCCCTATCTCTGGGTATTTTTAAACCACTGCACAGAATTTAACATGTTTCTATGTGTGTCATATGTCTGCTTTCTTGCTATTGTTAATAGGATTCATAAGTAACAGATGTACAAATATAAGACAGTAGAGTCTCTGTCATCCTGGGTCACTGAACATCAATTTGGAATACAGTCTTTTATCTTCTTGCATCAGATATGTAATATGAATGAGAAAGAAGCATCTATGATAGCAGTTCTCAAGCACGTTGCTGTCAGAACTCATTTACTCTCTTAAAAACTATGGAGAGGAGGGGCACCTGGGTGGCTCAGTCAGTTAAGCGGCCAACTCTTGATTTCAGGTCCTGATCCCACGGTTCATGGGATTGAGTCCCACATCAGACTCTGCCTTGAGAGCACAGAGCCTTCTTGGGATTCTCTCTCTCTCTCTCTCTCTCTCTCTCTCTCTCTCTCTCTCCCCTCATCTGCCTCTACTCTCTCTCTCTCAAAATAAACAAACTTTAAAAAAATAAAACTATGGAGAACTTCACGGAGCTTTTATGTGTGTTTTACCTTTCAATAATTCTTGTATGTCAAATTAAAACAGAAATGTATTAAATTTTTCAATGTTTAATTTGCAATACACGTAAAATAACATATTTTATGTAAAATAAATGTATATGCAGAGAAAACAAAATTAGTGAGAAATGTTGCATCTATTTACATTTTTACGACTTCTTTATAGCTGCCTTAGTAGAACAAAACTGAATTTTCTTATCTATTTCTCGATTCAGGCTGTTCAGATATATATATATTTTAAGTTTATTTATTTTGAGAGAGAGCAAGAGAGAAGAGGTGCATGCAAGCAGGGGAGGGGCAGAGAAAGGTAGAGGAGGAGAGAATCCCAAGCAGGCTCTATGCTGCCAGTACAGAGCCTGACATGGGGCTCGATCTCACAAACCACAAGATCATGACCTGAAACAAAGTCAAGAGTCATATTATTGACTGAGGCACCCAGGCACACCAGATATGTTATTTTCATGGAGGTATATAGAGGATATCTGGTCTTGAACATGTAGTTGGAAAAGAGGAGTGTTCTAAGGTTCTTCGGGTAATTATGAATCCTATTTGATATTAGACCAAAATACCCAACAAGTCATAGCTTCTCAAAGGTTAGTTGCAGTAAGGAATCTAAATTTTTTGTAACTAACGTTTTTATACTGTTATGTTAAAATCTTTTACTTGTCTTGCATTTTGAATGGATCATTTATTGAGGCATAATTTTGTAATATTATGCATTGGTCATCTGAAAAAAAATGGGTTTACTGAGTTATGTAGATCTTTCAGCTTTTGACATTTTTTTTACACAATATATTAAAATAACAATTCTTGGGGAGCCTGGGTGGCTCAGACAGTTGAGTGACTCTTGATTTTAGCTCAGGTCATGATCTCATGGTTTGTGGGTTCCAGCCCTGCATCGGGCTCTGTGCTGACAGTGCGAGGACTGCTTGGGATTCTCTCTCTCCTTATTTCTCTATGCCTTCCCCACTTGTGCTCAAGCTCTCTCTCAAAATAAATAAAGAAACTTAAAATAACAATTGTTAATAACACCACTAATCTCAGCTGCAAAATCTTTCGGTATTGGAGGCTTTCATGCTCACTATTGAAGAGATGATTTCCAAAATTCTTTTATTTGAAGTCTTGAATTATATCACTGGTCACAATGCTGTTAGGTTTTTTTTCCCATGAAATAACAGTCTCACTTCATTAATTTATTTTAGAAAATGTCTGACTAATACCCAATTTTAAACAAGAATAATTTTTTTTTTCTGTCAGTAATTCACTCAAGTAAAAAAATGGTGCTCCATAAAAAGTCCTAATTCAGCTCACAACTCAAAGTTCTTCATGCATATTTCCACTCAAAACAGATATAAACAATATATCTGAACAAGAATTTAGAGCAATAGTCATACCACTACTAGCTGGGCTTGAAAAAGCCTGGAAGACATGAGAGAAATTGTTGCTGCTGAGATCAAAGACCTAAAAACTAGTCAGGCTGAAATAAAAAATGCTATAATTGAGATGCAAAACCAATGGAGATAGTCACAAGGAGGATTGAAGAAACAGAGGAGAGAATAGGTGATATAGAAAGTAAAATTATGGAAAATAATAAAGCAGAAAAGAAGTGGGAAAGACAACTATTAGATCATGAGGAGATACTTAGAGAACTTAATTATTCCATAAAATGAAACAATATCCTTTAATAGGATTCCCAGAAGAAGAGCAGGAAAAAGCACAAGGTTTATTTGAACAAATTATAGCTGAGAATTTCCCTAATCTGTGGAAGGAAACAGACATTCAAGTCTAAGAGGCACAGTGAACTCCCCTCAAAATCAACAAAAACAGGTGAACCCCACCATTTATCATAGTGAAACTTGCAAAATACAAAGATAAAGAGAGAATTCTGAATGCAACTAGGGACAAAAGATCCTTAACCTACAAGGGTAGACAAAAAGGTTAACAGCAGACCTGTCCCCTGAAACTTGGCAGGCCAGAAGGGAGTAGCAAGAAATATTCAGTGTGGTGAATGAGAAAAATAAGCAGCCAAGAATCCTTTATACAGCAAGACAGTCATTCAAAATAGAAGGAGAGATAAAGAGTTTCCCAGACACATAAAAATTAAAGGAGTGTGTGACCACTAAACCAGCCCTGGGAGAAATTTTAAGGAGGACTCTTTGAGTGGAGAAGAAAAAAACAAAAACAAAAACCAAAAAGACCAAAACAGCAAAGACTAGGAAAAAAACCAAAAAACAAAAAACAAAAACAAGCAAACAAACAAACAAAATGGAGAATATCATCAGAAACACTGATTCTAGAGGTAATACAAGGGATATCTTTCAATAATCACTTTGAATGTAAATGCACTAAATGCTCCAATCAAAAGACATAGGGTAACTGAATAGATAAAAACCAAGATCTATATGCTGCCTACAAGAGACTCATCATAGATCTAAAGACACCTGCAGATTGAAAGTGAGGGTATGGAGATCTATCATGGTAATGTCAAAAGAAATCTGGAGAGTAGCCATACTTATATTAAACAAACTAAGTTTTAAACCAAAGACTATAACAAGAGATGAAGAAGGGCATTATATCATAATTAATTATCCATCTAACAATTGTAAATATTTATGTCCCCAACTTAAAACACCCAAATATATACACCTATTAACAACAAATATAAAGAAACTCATTGATAATAATACAATAATAGTAGGGGACTTTAACACCACACTTACAGATCATCTAAGCCGAAAATCAACAAGGAAACAATGACTTTTTTTTTTTTTTAATAACAACCCAGGGAGTCAAGAGGTGTGTTTTTTTTTTTTTTTAATTTTTTTTCAACGTTTTTTTATTTATTTTTGGGACACAGAGAGACAGAGCATGAACGGGGGAGGGGCAGAGAGAGAGGGAGACACAGAATCGGAAACAGGCTCCAGGCTCCGAGCCATCAGCCCAGAGCCTGACGCAGGGCTCAACCTCACGGACCGCGAGATCGTGACCTGGCTGAAGTCGGACGCCTAACCGACTGCGCCACCCAGGCGCCCCGGAAACAATGACTTTGAATGGCACACTGGATCAGATGGACTTAACAGGTATGTACAGAACATTTCATCGTAAGGTAGAAGAATATGCATTCTTCTCAAGTTCACATGGAACATTCTCCAGAATAGATCACATATTAGGTCACAAAGCAGCCTTCAACAGGTACAAAAAGATCAAGATCATGCCATGCATATTTTTAGATCATAACACTATGAAACTTGAAGTCAACCACAAGAAAAATTTGGAAAGCCCTCACATGCGTGGAAGTTAAAAAATATCCTCCTAAGGAATGAATGGATTATCTAGGAAATTAAATAAGACATTTAAATATATATATATATATATATATATGCAGATAAAAAATGAAAACATGACAGTCCAAACCCTTTGGGATGCAGCATAAGCAACCTTAAGAGGGAAGTATATTGCAATTTAGTCCTATCTCAAAAAGCAAGATAGTTCTCAAATACATAATCTAGCCTTCCACCTAAAGGAAATAGAGAAGGAACAGCAAATAAAACCTAAAGCCAGCAGAAGAAGCAAAATAATAAAGGTTAGAGCAGAAATAAATGATATAGAAACAAATAAACAAAAAAATAGTAGAACAGATCAGTGAATCTAAGAACTGGTTCTTTGAAAGAATGAACAAAATTGATAATGCCCTAGCCAGACTTATGAAAAAGAAAAAAAGAAAGGACCCAAATAGATACAATCACAAATGAAAGAGGAGCTATCACAACCAATACCACAGAAATACAATTATAGGAGAATACTATGAAAAATTATATGCCAAATAACTGGGCAATCTGGAAGAAATGGACAAATTCCTAGAAACTCACAAACTACCAAACTGAAACAGAAAGAAATAGAAAATTTGAACATATTCATAACCAGCAAAGAAATTTAATCAATTATCAAAAATGTACCAAAAACAAGAGTCCTGGGCCAGATGACTTCCCAGGGGAATTCGATCAGACATTTAAAAGAGAATTTGTACCTATACTTTCCAAAATGTTCCAAAAAATATAAATGGAAGGAAAGTTTCCAAATTCATTCTGTGAGGCCAGCATTACCTTGGTTCCAAAACCAGATAAATACCCCAGGAAAAAGAAGAATTAAACTTTGGTTAAGTGTCTGACTTCGGCTCAGTTCAGGATGAATCTGGGTGCAAACATTCTCAACATGATACTAGCAGATAGAATTGAACAGTACATTAAAAGGATTATTCACCATAATCAAGTGGGATTCATTCCTGGGCTGCAGGTCTGGTTCAATATTCACAAATCAATGTGATACATCACATTAATAAAAGAAAGGGTAAGTACCATATGATTCTCTCAATAGATACAGAAAAAGCATTTAACAAAATACAGCACCCTTTCTTGACAAAAACCTTCAAGAAAGTAGGGATGGAAGGAACATACTTCAACATCATAAAGGCCATCTATGGAAGACCCGCAGCTGATTTCATCCTCAATGGGGAAGAATTGAGAGCTTCCCCCCTGAGGTCAGGAACACGACAGAGATGTCAACTCTTACCACTATTGTTCAACATGGTACTGGAAGTCCTACCCTCACAATCAGGTGGCAAAAAAGAAATAAAATGCATCCAGATGGGAAAGGAAGAAGTCAAACTTTCACTCCTCACAGATGACATGATACTCTATATGGAAAACCCAAAGGACTCCACCCAAAAACTGCTAGAGCTGATACATGAATTCAGCAAAGCTGCAGGATATAAAATCAATGGACAGAAATAGGTTGCATTTCTATACACCAGTAATGAAGCAGCAGAAAGAGAAAACAAGGAATTGATCCCATTTATAATTGCACCAAAAATCATAAGATGTCTAAGAATAGACTCAGGAAACAACAGATGTTGCTGAGGATGCAGAGAAAGAGGAACCCTCTTACACTCTTGGTGGGAATGCAAACTGGTGCAGCCACTCTAGAAAACAGTATGGGGGCTCCTCAAAAAATTAAAAATAGAACTACCCTATAACTCAGCAGTTGCACTACTAGGTAATTATATAAAGAACACAAAAGTGCTGATTTGAATAGGCACATACATCCTAATGTTTATAGCAGCACTATCAACAATAGCTAAAATACGGAAAGAGCCCAAATGTCCAACAACTGATAAATGGATAAAGAAGATGTGGTATATAGATACCTGGGTGGCTCAGTCGGTTAAGTGTCAAAATTCAGCTCAGGCCATGATCTCACAGTTTGTGAGTTCGAACCCTGCATCAGGCTTTGTGCTGACAGCTTAGAACCTGGAACCTGTTTCAGATTTCATGTTTCCCTCTCTCTATGCTCCTCCCCGCTTGTGCTTTGTCTCTCTCTCAAAAATAAATAAATTTTAAAAATTAAAAAAAAAGAAGATGTGGAATATTTATACAATGTAATATTACTTGACAATCAAAAAGAATGAAAACTTGCTATTTGCAACAACGTGGATGGAACTAGAGTGTATTATGCTAAGCGAAATAAGTCAGTCAGAGAAAGACAAGTATTATGTGATTTCACTCACATATGAATTTAAGAAAAAAACAGATGGACATAAGGAAAGAGAAGGAAAAATAAAATAAATACAGAGAAGGAGGTAATCCATAAGAAACTCTTTTTTTTTAATTTTTTTTTCAACGTTTATTTATTTTTGGGACAGAGAGAGACAGAGCATGAACGGGGGAGGGGCAGAGAGAGAGGGAGACACAGAATCGGAAACAGGCTCCAGGCTCCGAGCCATCAGCCCAGAGCCTGACGCGGGGCTCGAACTCACGGACCGCGAGATCGTGACCCGGCTGAAGTCGGACGCTTAACCGACTGCGCCACCCAGGCGCCCCCATAAGAAACTCTTAAATACAGAGAACAAACTGATTAGTGCTGGAGGGGAGGTGGGAGGGTATGGGCCAAATGGTTGATGGGCATTAAGGAGAGCACTTTTTGGTATGAGCACTGCATGTTATATGCAATAGATGAATCACGAGTTTCTACTCCTGAAACCAATACTACATGGTATGTTAACCAACTTGAATTTAAAATAAATAAATTAAAAATAAATAAATAAACAAATGAACAAACAAATAAATAAATAGAAAATGGCATGATTGAATGGGTTAAAAAAAACAAACAATATCCAACTATGTGTTGTCTCTAAGAAAGTCACTTTAGATTTAAGAACACACATAAGCCGGGGTAGCTGGTGGCTCAGTGGCTTAAGCATCCATCTCTTGATTTTGGCTCTGGTCATGACTTCAGAGTTGTGAGATCAAGCTCCACATCAGGCTCTATGATAAGCATGGAGCCTGCTTGGGATTCTCTCGCCCTCTTCTCTGCCCCTCCCCCACTCAGACTCTCTCTTCTCAAACTAAATAAAGAAAACATTTTGATAACACACACTCATAGGCTGCAAGGGAAGGGTTGGGGAAAAGTACATCCTTGGAAATAGTAATTAAAAAAAAAAACAAGGATTCCTATATTTATATGAAACAAAATAAGCCATAAGTCAACACCTGTCATAAATGACAAAGAGCATCACTACAAAATCATAAATAAATAAATTCAACAAGGAGGTATAATAATTATATATATATCCCAAATCAGAGCACCTAAATATATAAACAAATTATTGATGAGTCTAAAGGGAGAAATAGCCAACAATACAATAATAGTAGCAGACTTCAATAACTCACTGTCCATAATGAATAGATCATCCAAACAGAAAATCAATTTAAAAAAATAGCAGACTTGAACAGTACTGAACTTAAAAGACATATATAGAATATTTTACCCCAAAGCAGCAGAAAATACATTCTTCTCTATCACAAATAGAACATTCTCCAGGATAACTCATGTTAACTTACAAAAAAAATCTTAAACCATTAAAAATATTTGAAATTATTCTCAGCATCTTTTTTACCCAGACGTATTAAAAATAAAAAGCAATGACAAAACTATGAACAACTTCAAAGATACATGGAAATTAAACAACACAATATTGGACAACAAGTGGTTCAAAAAGGAAATCAAAAGGAAAATTAGAATACTTATGTCAAATGAAAACACAACATGCCAAAACTTACGGAATATAGCAAAATCAGTATTAAAGGGAAAGTTTATAGTAACAAGCACCTACATTAAAAGTAAAAATTTCAAATATACAACCTAACTTTATAACTCAAAGAATAATTAAAAAGGACTAAACCCAAAGTAAACAGAAAAAAATAGATTAGAGCAGAAATACACAAATTTGAATATATAAAAATGTTAGAAAAATTTGAAAAAAACTAACACGTGTTTTTTTTCAATAAACAAAATCAACTCTTTTTTTTAATTTTTTTTAATGTTTTATTTATTTTTGCGAGAGAGAGAGAGAGAGAGATAGAGCAGGGTAGGGGCAGAGAGAGAGGGAGACACAGAATCTGAAGCAGGCTCCAGGCTCTGAGCTGTCAGCACAGATCCCAACGTGGGGCTCAAACTCATGAACTGTGAGATCATAACTTGAGCCTAAGTCAGATGCTCAACCGACTGAGCCACCCAGGCTCCCCCAAATCAACAAACTTTTAACCGGAATAACCAAGAAAATAGAGAGAGAGAGAGAGAGAGAGAAAGAGAGGGAGAGAGAGAGAGTGCGCAGACTTAAATAAATAAAATTAGAACTAAAAGAATACATATTACAACAGATGCTACAGAAATAAAAAAAAAAGATAAGAAATTTTATTAACAATTAAATACCAAAATATTGAAAAACCTATGAAATTTATAAAGTCCTAGAAATATGCAACATACCAAGACTGAATCAAAGAGAAACAGAAAGTCTGGATAGAGCAATAATAAATAAGGAAATTGAATCAGCAACCAAAAATCCCCCAACAAAGCAAAGTGCAGGATCATACAACTTCATAGGTAAATTATACCAAACACTTTTTTAAAAGATTTAATACTAATCTTTCTTATACTCTTCAAAAAAATAGATGAGGAAACACTCCCAAACTCATTTCTTAAGACCAACATTATCCTTATACCAAAGCCAAAGACAACGCAAGAAAATTACAGGCACATATCCCTGATGAACACCGATACAAAAATTCTGAACAACATATTAGCAAACTGAAGTCAACATCAGTTTGCGGGAGGGCTGGTTCTCATCATCCCTAAAGTTTTTTTTTTAGATAACTAGCAAAGATAACACACTTTCTTCCCCTCCTTCCTGTCTGGTGAACAGATGGACCCATGATGTCTGTTAAATGTTAAACCCCTTGACCTCACCACAATGACCTCTGCACTTCCCCTCCTTCCAAAATCTGTGGATTAAGGTCCAGATTTGGCAGAGAATAGGTGACCAGTGGCTGGATCATCATCCACCCAAACCAGTGGGTGGCACCAGTAAGTTACCCTGAATAAAACTCTGTGTAAACAGTATGGAGTGGCTTGCTTTACTTTTTGGTCTCAAAATGCCCTATCTGTTAGGATACATTACCGCCCCTCCTCCACCTTCTAATAGGAAACCATCAAGAAAGCAGTAATAATGAATTTAATGAGGCTGCAGGCTACGAAAATTAACGTACAAAAAAAGTTTGTTTTTATATGCCAACAACAAACTGATATCTAAAAAAGAAATTAAGAAAACGATTCCGTCTACAGTATCATCAAAAAGAACATGGGGCGCCTGGGTGGCGCAGTCGGTTAAGCGTCCGACTTCAGCCAGGTCACGATCTCGCGGTCCGTGAGTTCGAGCCCCGCGTCAGGCTCTGGGCTGGAGCCTGCTTCGGATTCTGTGTCTCCGTCTCTCTCTCTGCCCCTCCCCCGTTCATGCTCTGTCTCTCTCTGTCCCAAAAATAAATAAACGTTGAAAAAAAAGAAATTAAAAAAAAAAAAGAACAAAACACTTTGGAATAAACTTAACAAAGGAGGTAAATGACTTGTACACTGAGAATTATAAAGCACCAAAGAAATAATTAAAGGAGATACAGTAAATGAAAATACAGTCCACGCTCATGAGTTTGAAAAAGTTGCACTGTTAAAATGGCCCCACTACTCAAAGCCATCTCTAGATGTGATGCAATCCCTATCAAAATTCACAATGGCGGGGCGCCTGGGTGGCTCAGTCGCTTGAGCGTACCACTTCAGCTGGGGTCATGATCTCACGGTCTGTGGGTTCCAGCCCCACGTCAGGCTCTGTGCTGACAGCTCAGATCCTGGAGCCTGTTTCGGATTCTGTGTCTCCCTTGCTCTCTGCCCCTCCCCCACTCTCACTTTGTCTCACTCTGTTTCTCAAAAATAAATAAATGTAAAATAAAATAAAATAAAAATTCATAATGGCATTTTTCACACAAGTAGGACCAAAAAAGTTCTCAAATTTATATAGAACCACAAAAGATCCTGAATAGCCAAAGCTATTTGGGGCAAGAAGAACAAAGCTGGAGATATCACACTTCTTGATTTCAAACTGTATTACAAAGTGATGGTAATCAAAATAGTGTGGTGCTGCATAAAAGCAGATACATAGATGATGGAACAGAATAGAGAGCCCAGAAATAAGCTGACTCATATATAGTCAACTAATCTTTGACAAGGAGGCCAATAATACACAATGAGGAAAAGATAGTCTCTTCAAGATAAAGTGTTGTGAAAACTATTTTTTTATACGCAAAATAATGATACTGGACCCTTATCTTACTAAATACACACACACACACACACACACACACACTCACAAAAAGATTAAATACTTAAACATAAGAGTTGAAACCATAAAACTACTAGAAGAAATCACAGGGAGATGGTTTCTTGGTATTAGCCTTGGCAATAATTTCTTGAATATAATATCAAAAGTAAAAATGAAACAACTAAAGCAAAAATACACAAATGGAACTACATCGGGGAAAAAAAAAGGAAAGAAAGAAACAAACAAAAAACATGTTTGCTTAGCAAAGGAAGCAACTGATGAAATGAAAAGCCAATCTATGGAACAGGAGAAAACATGTGCAAACCCTATGTCAGAGAAAGGGTTAATATTCAAATTATATAAGGAACTCAAAATTCAAAAAATAAATAACCTGCCTAAAAAAAGTGGTAGAAGGACCCAAGTAAAGATTTCTCCAAAAAGATATGCAGATGTATAAACAGACACTCAACATCACTAGTCATGAGGAAAATTCAAATCAAAACCGCACAGGGATATCACCTCACACCTGTTAGAATAGCTATTATGAAGAAAACAAAAGATAAAGTTTTCTCACACCTGTTAGAATAGCTATTATGAAGAAAACAAAAGAAAAAGAAGTGTTGGAAAGGGAACATTTGGGCACTGTTTGTGGGAATGTAAACTGGCACGATTACGATGAAAAACCTCATGGCAGTCCTGGAAATATTAAAAATAGAAATACCGTAAGATCTAGCAATTCTACTTAGGGGTATACCTCCAAAGGAAATAAAAACAATGTTTATTGCAGTATTTTTGACAGTAGCCAATAGATGGAAACAACCTAAGTTTCCATCACCAGAAAAATGAATATAGAAAATGCGGTGTATGTATGTGATAAAATACCACTCAGCCTTAAAAAAGAAGGGAATTCTCCATTTGCAACGAAATAGATGAAAGTGGAGGACATTATGCAATTAAAGTAAGCCAGTCACAGGACAGATACATAATACTGTTTATATAAAGATTCTAAAATAGTCAAACTCATAGAAGCACAGAATAGAATTATGGTTGGAGGAGGGCTGTTGAGAGAGAGAAATGGTACAAAATCTTAGTTGCACAAATTGAGTAAGTCCTAGAGATTTACTACACAGCATATATCATCCATAGTTAACAACACGGTGTCATAGACTTAAAAATTTGCCAAGAAGGTAGATCTTAAGTATTTTTAATAATACTAATGATAATAATAATAAATAAAAAGAATAAGAATGATAAAGAGGATAGGGAGAAAGTTTTGTAAGTGATGGATATGTTAATGTCATAGATTTTGCTCATGGTTTCATGGATATATACTTGTCTCCAATCTCATCAAATTGTATACATTAAATACGTACACCGTTTTGTATGATAATCATACATCAATATAGTTGTTTAAGAAAAGAGACAGAGAGAAAGAGAGAAAGAGAACTAGGGTGGTCAGGGTGGCTCTCATTGAAAAGATGACATTTAAGCAAAGACTTAGCAAAGGGGAAGAAATTAACCTTATCAATATCTGTGTAAAGTACATTTCAGATATGTTCAGAGAGAGGGAACATCCAGTACAAAAGCTCTTGATTTGAATAATGAGAGGCATATTAGAAAAACAAGGAGGCCAACGGAGGTGTCAGAGCATATTGAGGTAGAAGAACGGTAGGGGACAAACCCAGAGACGTAAAAAAGGCTGAGACCATGTAGGGCTATTTAGAGGCGTGTGTAAGAACTTTGCCTTTTCCTCTGAATAAAAGTGTGGGAGGCATTGCCTATTTTTGACAAATGAATTATAGATGTCTTAAAAGGGTCAGTCTGGTTCATACCAGGCCTCTGTTTAGAAAAAAAAAATTAATAAATAAAAACAAGGAAAAGGAAATATAGGGCAAGCAACAATCTTTGCCACATCTAGTGCCTAGTGGTGAGCATATTACGGACACTCAATAAATTCTTCTTGATTGATTATACAAGGATTCCACTTACCCATACAAAGATTTTAATACTTTTTTTTGATATTATAAAATAAGCCCTAACAAAATATTAACCTGAATAAATGGGAAGTATTATTTTATGGTTTCTTATTGTATGGCAAATATGGGTAATGTTCTTGTTCCATCATTCTAGTTACTTTAAACAGGCTTCCAATATAACTCACTCACTTGCTGAATCCTCCCAAAGTTGTTATTCACCACACATGCATGTATGCTTCCTGAAATTTGATAACAATTTGCTTATAATAGAAGATGTGATGGGAGAAGACATGTATTTTAAAGACTTCTGTCCAAAGATCCATATTTGCTTATATATTCTGTGAAATAAATACAGAAAAATGAGTTCATTGCCATGAAAAAAAAAAATTCGTCAATGAAATGCACTTGAAGGAGAACTTTCCATTAGATGTTATCTCCCCTGTACAAACATGATGCTTTATAAATTTTGCATGGCCTTGGCTTATTCTCCTCTGTGGGGCTGCTCGTGGTCAAAAAAAGTTGCAGCTATCTTGAAGGAGGAATCTTTGTGGGTCAGGTTGCATTTCTCCACACTTTGAATCCATCCAATCCTTTCACATCATTTGCGTTATTCTCATCATTTGCATTAGCACCACTTTTCATGTAATAACTAATATTTTCCTTTCCTTCATTCACAAACATCGTCAATCTCCAAATCTATTTGATTCTTCTTCCAAAAATTTAAGCACTGCCTTCTTCTCTCTATTCTTGCTATGGTGACCATTGGACAACTGTAAAAGCTGCTTGGAATATCTTTCCAGTTGCAATCCATCTCACACATAACTGTGAGATGCCATGGCCTTGACCAGGGCGCTCCAGAGAAAACAGAACCAAAAGGATATATACAGATATGAGAGGAGATTTATTAAAGGAATTGTCTCACACAGCTCTGGAGGCCAAGAAGTCCCACGATCTGCCATCTAAAAGATGGAGAACCAGGAAAGCTGGTGGTGTAATTCAGCCTGAGTCCAAAGGACTAAAAATCTTGGGGCCATTGGTATGCGTCCCAGTTTGAAACTGAAAGCCTGATATCCAAAGGCAGAAAAATATGGAAGTCTTAGCACAAGCAGAGAGACTTAATTGGCCCTTTCTTTGCCTTCATTTTTTTTATTTTTATGTTTTTTTAACATATATAGGCCCTCAACAGATTGGACAATGCCTACTTGCTTTGGTGAGGTTGATCTTTAGTCTACTGAATCAATTGCTAATTAATCTCTTCCAGAGACACCCTCACAGACACACCCAGAAATAATATTTTACCAGCTATCTGAGCATCCCTTAGTCCAGCCAAGTTAACACATAAAAGTAACCATCATGGCCTTAAAGGAAAATCTTTCAGGCCATAAGGATATAAGGAGAAAGATCCATTGCTGGCTGATGCTACCTTGACTACTTTCCAACTAATAATTTTTCCTTTGAACCCTCCAATTGTTAAGACTTCTTCATTATAGACTGGATAGGAGTGATGCACCTCAGCATCAGTGACTTCTGCCAACATTACTACTTGAATTGGAAACATCTAAAGTCATAGTACTCTGGGCCCTGTCTCCCCACACACTCCCAGGCACATGATTACTTTATTCTGTTTATGAAATGGGAGCAGCAAATACTTGGGTGTAGGGAGAAAAAAAAAACTGTAGTGTATACACGTTCTCTATTGACTGTTAAAGTTGATTCAGTGGGGGAAAAAAATGCTTCTTAAACCAGTAAGTATTTAAAAAATTAATTTCCAGTAGGCATTTTTGTCCCACAAATTAATATTTATTGTAATGAATATTTTTGAGGACTTATCATGTGCCAGGCCTCGATCTAAAAGCTTTACATGTATTAATTCAATGAATCATCACAATAACCTTACAAACTGGACAGTGCATCAGCCTCAGATTCTAGAACAGGCACTAAGTCACAGAGGGTTCCCAGTCAATGCTGTGATTTGCAGCCGACTCTCTGAATCAAGTGGGATGTGATGGACAGAGAATATGTCTCAGCCACAGTAACGCTTAGAGGTGAACTCGTTGACCAGTGTAGGCCCAAGTCGAGGCTCCTGTTTTTCAGAGCTGGAGAGATAGCAGACACAGTATAGATAATACCAGCTATAGCAACCAGGATGAGAAGGGTAACTACCACCTTGCAGCGCCTTACCCATAGAAAGGGTGAAATTTTCCCCTCACAGTGTAAACTGTACTTTCCACAGATTTACTCAAACACAATCTCCATTTCTTTGGATGATTCTTTAGCCTCATGTTTCTTTTTTTGCTTCAGTTCATAGGAAATTATTTTAAAATTATTCCTGCAAGGGGCGCCTGGGTGGCTCAGTCGGTTAAGCGTCCAACTTCAGCTCAGGTCATAGTCTCACGGTTCGTGAGTTCGAGCCTCACGTCAAGCTCTGTCCTGGTGGTGTGGAGCCTGTTTGGGATTCTCTGTCTCTCTGCTCTCTCTTCCCCTTCCCAGCTTGTGCTTTCTCTTTCAAAATAAATAAATAAACTTTAAAAAAATAAAATTAAATTAAAAATAAATAAATAAATAAATAGAATTATTTCTGTGAAAACAGGTTTTGAGATTACGGTGTTCTGAACTAGTGAGGACTTACAGGACAACTAAAGAATCTCGTGAATGGGGCGCCTGGGTGGCTCAGTCAGTTGAGCGTCCGACTTCAGCTCAGGTCATGATCTCACCGTCTGTGAGTTCGAGCCACGCATTGGGCTCTGTGCTGACGGTTCAGAGTCTGGAGACTGCTTCGGATTCTGTGTCTCCCTCTCTCTCTGACCTTCCCCTGTTCATGCTCTGTCTCTCTCTGTCTCAAAAATAAATAAAACATTTAAAAAAATTAAAAAAAAAAAGAATCTCGTGAAGGTATAGGCAGAGGACAGTCAGCAAATGTTCCCAATTGAGTAAAAAATGCAGATTATCTTTCATTGCAAAAGGGGAGGCAGGTGATCAGAGGAGAGCCAAGAAATAGGAGAGTGGAAAAGGACCAAAATAAAGGTGCACCCAACAAAACTATCCATAGTGAATCCAGTCACTGGAAAAGAAAGTGCCCAGAAAAATTGCCTTACTGAAGAGATTTGGCAACTGTCAGGTCACAGGAAGGGAGAAAGGAACAAGACGGATTTTCAGCTACTGGGAAAGATGGGCACAGGGTAGTTACCCAGTGGCTACTCATCTGAGTTACCCCACAGAAGAACATATCACATGGAAACAGGACCCAAGTGATTGGGACAAAGGACCTCAGAATCCAAGCCAGGATACAATAATATTTGTTTAATTTTCCTCTGGGGATCACTAACCAAAGATAATCTATATTTTTTAGGCCTGGATATTAACATACTGATATCAGAGCCTGGATTACTATTAAAGTTATAGACATCAAGAAATAATGAAGAGTCATGAATTTAAGTCCAAAAATTCTTATTAAACCTCTCTGTGTCTTGCTTGAAAAACACATGAGACTCAGGGCAATATATCCTTTTGTCCAGAAAATCAAGAGAACTTCTTTCTGGTTTCACTTCCATTACCAACTGTGTGATCTTAGAAAACCCAGAAACTTCTAAGTGTGGGCAGCTGCATTAGCCACTGCATAAAGCCCCTTTCAATACTAACTGCAATTCTGAAATTAAGTAGAGATCCATGTACTCTAATATGGTTTTTAGAATGTTTGGATCAATGTAGGTGCTGGAAGATTCTATGTCAACAGGTAACTTTATTTATTCCTCAGCTAAAAACAAGCTATCTGTCAGTTCCTCCTTCTTTGATGGAGGATTCATGTTGTTTTTCCTTCAAATAATTGTTATTATATTTCAAAATAGGTGGATTTAAACTACAGCTAATCAGAATTGCAGAAAGGAATAATTGTCTTGGCACTAAATTTTAAGATTAAATTACCCAACCCAACGACTGAACACCCTGAACTTTAGATTTAATTGAATGAGGACAACGTGTAATTGCCAGAAGACAAAGCAACAATTATGTGCTTTAAACAATGGCTGAATTGTAATATCCAGGTATTAAATAGAAATCCTTAATTAAAAGATTCCTATGATATTGCTACAGCTTCTTAAACTTACAAAGTAGCCAATAAATACAGTTTGAGTTTAAAAATGCTTAATACTGAGACATTAGCTAACAGTCAATGAGCTCTTACTATGTTCCAGGCAGTAGACTAAGGGCTTTAAAGAAAGGAATTATTTTAATCCTCATACAACCCTATGAAGTAGGTAACTTTTACAAATGAAAACCAAAACAAAACAAATAAGCAAATAAACTATGACATGGAGAAGCCAAGTAACTTGCTTAAGTCCACACAGTTAATATTTTTAGGTAGTACCAGAATCACCTTTGCACACCCTTGTCTCACCTACATCCTCTGAGCTGGCTACATATCCCAGAGATGATTCCCAAAGTAGATGGTCATATTTTAGAAATAACTATAGGAGCCTTTACAAGTCTGAACCCAAACATAATTTTGTTCTGCCATATGGCTGGTATTAACATTAATTAACATTTGTAAAGCATCTTATATATGTAAAGCTTTATACCTCAGGGTAATTTTGAAGAATGGGTTATTAGTTCACCTGTTTCAAGAAACCAAACAAACAAAAAGTCCCCAGGCCATTTACCCATTCTGATATTGGAGTTGATCTTCTCTCAGTGTTTAATGCTCTTAACACCTCGGGGTCACAAGTTCTAAACTCACCAGAGTCCTTTTTGACATTTATAATAGGAAATCTGCTAATAAATTTGCATGAGAAACAAATGGTGAAAAGGAGAACATTTTGGTGAATATGAAATAACCAAAAGGATTGGAAAAGGGAAAAAAATAAATGCAAGTAAAATAACGCTAAAAATTGTTAACAAACTTTTTTGTCTGGCCAACACATCATGAAAACTACTTTTAATTAATATTCTAATTTCCAAGTCACTCATGTATGTCTCTTATACACAGTTATGCAATACAAAACTTCAATAATTTTAAGGGATAAGTAACATTTCACAAATCCCTTGGCTAAAGAAGATTTTTAATAATATTCTCCCTACCCTTCACCAGTTTTCTTTCTAGACCACACTTCTTTCTTGTTATATCCAATTACAGATCCAAAGAAATTAAGGTAACTTGAATTTTGAGCAGATTCCAAAAGATTTTGGCAGATGCTTTGGTTGTAAGAATGGTGGCAGAAGAGACTGACATTTTTTCAACTGGATTAAAGTCCTTGGAAGCCCCAATAAACAATAATGTCTTGGTAAAAGAGAGCAGAAAAACATATAGGGCATATTTCATTCACACCAGTGGTATTTTTTTTGTACTATGAAGAACTGGTGAAATATAAGAAAATTTGGTTAAATATGATCATTAAGCTTATTCTTGAAGAGGAAATTGATTGATTATTCCAGATTTATGTTATTGGTAGCTAAAGAACTTCTCTTCTTGGAAAATCCCCTCAAAACTTCATGCCTTTCAAAGCCATCATCCAGTGGACAAGAGTACAGGATAGTCCCAAAGTGAAAGTACCAAGATAGTCAACCACATTCATTGATTCCTTAGGGATGTATTTGTCTACGGTACGTAATGATTACATGGTAATAAGCATAGGACTGGACAATTTCTTTTCAGTCCTTTTTGATCTTAGATCATACACATAACTTTTCTCACAATTGTGATCCAACGGTAATCTGAAAATTGGGATCATGTAGAAATGAAAGCCTATTTCATTTATCTTCTGCATGGCCTTAAACTACCTCATTCCTTTTTGCAGATGCATAGGTATATTTGTAAAACATTTCAGTTCTTAAGTTCCCAAGTAAAATAAGAAATAATTCTTACTTAAAACGTGTTTTTTTCCTTGTAAATCATTCTCTTTTCTTAGTCTATATAAGGCACGCCTCACCTTTTCCAATGGTAAAACAATATAATTTTCATTTTAAAAAGTCAGAAGTGTTTGTTCAAAAACAAACATAATCTTACAAAATTTCAACAAATGTAACATTCTTGATCATCTCTTTTTCCAGCTGCTGACTAAATGATTGTCAACCCAAGTAAATGTCTGAAACATCCAGAGTATGGAGCCACCTGCTTAAGTATATTTTATACTGAATATTTAATAACTTTTGTATTTTTAAAAGGATTATAAAGCAGAAAAATTCTCACTTAATGCTTTTGAAAAGTAGATAGTGTAAGTGTAATAAAAAGCCACACCACACTGCATTTATCTATAACATTTACACAAACAAGGTCAAGTCTATTTGTTTACCAAAAAAAAAAAAAACAAGAAGAAGAAGCAAATCTATGCACGATTCATTGTACTAGACTTTCTAATGCCCAATTCTGATCCCTGCCAAGATCTGATTGATTGTTCTATTAATACATCCGAGGCAAAATGAAGAATAAATCAAGCAATCCAGAACCAACTTAGTCATGCTATAGAGACATGGCCTAAAAGCTGAGAAGCAAAATCCCTTGCTAAGCTTGGCTGAGTACCTATTGACTACTTGCTAAATCACTGCTCTTTGTGAATTAGGCTGCTTTGAGGAAAGTGGTGAGGAGGATCTCAAGGAGGAGGTAGGGTGTTGCTGGAGAAGGGGCCAGAAAGGTCAGGGAGCCATGGTTGATATGCAGTAGTGATATTAGAGCTTACATTCACAGGTATTATACTGTATATGAGCTGCATTTCCTATTATGAGATGCTTTGCCTTTCAAGTTATTGACCCTTTGGAAACTTTCTTTTTATTTATTTTTTTTAATTTTTTTTTTCAACGTTTATTTATTTTTGGGACAGAGAGAGACAGAGCATGAACGGGGGAGGGGCAGAGAGAGAGGGAGACACAGAATCGGAAACAGGCTCCAGGCTCCGAGCCATCAGCCCAGAGCCTGACGCGGGGCTCAAACTCACGGACCGCGAGATCGTGACCTGGCTGAAGTCGGACGCTTAACCGACTGCGCCACCCAGGCGCCCCAAAACTTTCTTTTTAAAATCAGAGCACAAAGGAGTAAAATGAGAGATGACCAGATTTATCAATGGACAGCAAACCAGGATACAGAAAAGATCTTAGGTACAGAATGTGTTGCCAAATTAAAAGAGTACATTTCATTGCTTAGCGTACTGAAAATTTCTCCTGTTTTTAAGTTTGGTAATCATTTCATTATTGTTGACATTTTCTTTCTTCTTAACTTATCCACATAATCCCTTCATGGATATCATACCTTACCTTTTCCCATTCCTATATAGCCTCCTCACCCTCGATCCATTTCAGGAATTTGTTCTTAGAACCATTTTGTTCTTACTCTACAAGCCCTTCCTAGAAGACCTTATCCATCTCAAGGTCTCCAGTACAAAACATGGTAACCATTCCTAGATCTACACTTCTGCCACAAAACTTGTTATGGGTCAAAAATCACATATCCAACTGCCTACTACACGAACTAATTCAAGATGTCAACTCTCCATTGTCCTTATCGCCCACCCTCGAATCACACCAATCACCAAGTCCTCTTGCTTTTAATATCTTAAAGAATGGCCTGCCCTTGTTCCCCCTACCCACCTGTCCCTCACCCTTCTTTTCTCCAATCCAATCACAGCATTCTTTATCTGGATTCTTGCTTCTCTCTCAGAAGGCCACTAGAGTCTTCATTTGTTTCTGGGCTTGAGCTCCTCAAATCTGCCCTCTTGAAACTAATAGAAGAGACAAACAATAAACAAAATAACTAAGTATATTAGAAGATGGTAAGTGCTATAGAACAAAAGAGAATCAGGGAGAGGGGGATAGGAAACACACGGTAGGGTAAAGCAGCACTCACAAAACACCAAATAGGCTGTTTCCTAATTCCTACCTGCCTTTTAACCTCACCCCTACCTTTTAACATTTCACACCAAATGACTTCTTTTTTCTAGAATATACTGTGCTGTTTGTCACTCCTATATTGTTGTTCATGATTTCTTTTTGGCCACAAATATCCTTTCCCTCTTCACTAAAGAACTCATTCTCATTTAAGCATTATTGGACCTACCCTATGCTGGTACAATGTTACAACCTTCATGTTTCTTTTGTACTTTGGGCACTTCTCTACCTCATATAGTTAATGCTTTAAATTATTATTTTCAGTCGATTTTTCTTTCTCTCTCGCTATGAAACAGACAATAGAACAGGAATCAGATCTCGCTTATACTTGTCTCCCCAACATCTCAAATGGGCATTGAATTATTTGCCCTGAGACTCTATTTCTATGATTCCATGGTTGTTCATTTTCCACTTATTATCGCATTCACACATTCTCTGTTTATAGCCCAGAATAGTTTATTTGAGAGAACTTATATTTCTTTCTGTGTGTTGTGATTAAATTTTCAGAGTAATGCTATGAAAGTAGTCATATCTATTTCCAAATTCCTGTAGTAGGATAAGGTAGGGAAGGGGTCACACTACTATAGTCCCTAAGTCCAAATAATGCAAACAATATGAGCAAACTTTTTAATTTTAGATAGAGAGAAATGACCTCTTTGGAAAATGGGGAAACAAAAGTATGGAGAAAATACATCATATCTATTCTACTCAAACGCTATACTCACTATATCACAAAAGAGGCAGCTGAAGAAAATCAATAAACTAATAATTAAGATAAGTCACTGAGGGAAATAAGAAACAAAATCAGACTCGGGACTATAAAAATGGGTGGTCAAGGAGAGTACAATTTTAATTTTTTTCTCCAGATTATTTGAAGTGTCTCCTCACCACAATTTTAAAACATTGTTTTATTTACATTATTTAATTCAGGTTGTCTGATTTATTGCATCTTTTCTACATTTTATGTCTACACATATATAGCCTGCTTTAAAAGTATAAATATATATATTTGTATACATACATATGTATTGTTATTTTTATAAATGCTAAACATATTTTTATATTAATAAATAATATGACTTTGGCTTTAACAATAATTTTGATAAAGATGAATTTTTATTTTTAAAATCATTATAAGATGGATATACTGATAGTTTAACAAACATAGGGCAAATATTTCCAATAAGTTAATTATGTAAATTAATAGACACCTCAGTTTGTTGCTGGTCATCATAATTAGTAATAGAAAACAAATAGCCAAAAGGTAAATGTGAACTAATGTATAGTATAGTACCTCATTAAAAATACTGTGTCAAAGAAAAATAGTATCTTCCAAAGGAAAAGTAATTGGAGCAATGATTTGGGCTCAATTTTAATTAAAAATTTTAAATCTAGTATAACTGTTACCTAATTTCACTAGCTAGAAAAACAGAACACAATAAAATATAGTTAAGCTGATATAATATTTATATTTATTAATGAAGAGCTATCTGGAGCATTATGTTTGATGTACACTCTGTAAATTAATTAAAAATTAAGTGGCTAAGAAGGTAGATATTTAAGAAGATATATATGCATCATATATCATGTAATTTTGTTCACATGAATATGTTCTTAAATATCTGACAAAGCAAACTAAAATGGCTTTAAAAAAACTTAAAGATTAATAATTTACATTACTCTGATGTAGAAGACACAATTAGCACAGGTTCTAAATATGAGCATTAATGTATAGCCATAGACTAGTTCTATTAAATAAGCGAGTAGATATATTCAAATAACTGAAATACCTTTTACTTTCTAGTATTTATGGCACGCTGGAAAGCAAAAATTGTTTCTGTAAATGTTATTTTCACACTGGCCTCTGGACATTTTCACTTGATATCTTTCCATATTTTCAAATTCATCATCCTCTCGCACTCTCAAATCTTCTTTCATTTTTCATTTTACCTTTATTAAGAAAATTTGATACTTCTAGAGCTTACATTTTTTTCCTTAACCAATGCTTTGGTAAATGTGATTCCCATCAGTGACATCCTTCATTGACTCACCATCGCTTATCAAAGAAATTCCAACTAGTTTTAAAAATGCCATTTGCATCATTTATAACTTAGTCTCAAACTGTCTTTCTGGATTTAGCTCTTACAACTATATAACAAAACTCTGTGGCGTAATCAAACTGACTACATGCTGTTGCATAGAAATACACTTCTTAGAGTCTGAGTTCAGCTTGTGCTGTTCCTTTACCTCTGGTTTGAAAGGAGATTTCACCTTATTTCTAATTTCCTTTTTGTCATATCTCCATCTATCAAAATCCTACCCATACTTCAGGCCCTGTTTCAAATTTCAACTCATTGACCAATCTTCTCCTTGTCACTTAAGAAATAATAATTTCTTCTTCCGCTCAATTCCTATTATGAGGCTATAAATGAATTATATTTCTGTAGACATTTTATTAACATTTATACTGCATGCCAACTATGGCCGAGATACTGTTAGACAATACAAGGGATACTATGGTTAAAAAAGAAAAAAAAAAAGATATAGTCCCTGCTCTCAAGAATATTACAATCTAATGAGGATAGATGGTAATTGTACAAATGACTGTAATTTTAAAGAAAGTCAAGAAGTTTCCCTAAGAAAAGTACATGAAAAAATCTGGGAGGATATTAAAAGCTACTGCTGAAAAAAGGTTTAGTTGTGATGACAACGGAGGTAGATTCTGAACAAAATGAAATAATGTTGGCAGTCAGCGATAAGGTAGAGAATATTTCCAGCTAAATAACTATGAACTAAGGTATGGAGATGAAAATGCTCAGAGTATATTCATAGTTTATTGTTACAGGCTAAACCCTTTCCCCTCCAAATTTATATGCTGCGGGCCTAACTTCCAGCGCTTAAAATGTGACTGCGTTTGGAGATGGCACTTTTAAAGATCAAGTGATTAAGTTAAAGTGTGGCTGGTGAAATGGTCCTAATCCAATCTGCCTGGTGTCGTATAACAAGAGGAAATTTGGCCACACAGAGAGACACTGAGGGTGCATACCCACAGAGAAAAAGCTGCATGAGGACACAGTGAGATTGGGACCATTTACAAACCAGTAAGAAAGGGTTCTAAAGAAATCAAGTCTGCCAACTTCTTGATCTTGGACTTCCAGGTTCCAGAACTGTGAGAAAACAAATTCCTATTGTTTAAACCACCCAGTATCTGCTTATGGTGGCCTTAAAATCTAATACATATACCTTATTCAATGATGCATCACATATACTAAGTAGTGAAAGACAGAGCTGGACATACATGTCGGAGATAATAATATAAATGGGTTAACTGAAATAATGCATATAAAACCCAGGACGGTGTCTTGACCACTCAACCTACATTCTACTTCATATGATTAATTTTTTTAAATTTTTTTCATATGATTAATCTTAATCAATCATAGCAATTAGATGTCTCTTGCTTGCCA
The DNA here is from genome assembly GCF_016509475.1 of Prionailurus bengalensis. Taxonomy (NCBI): domain Eukaryota; kingdom Metazoa; phylum Chordata; class Mammalia; order Carnivora; family Felidae; genus Prionailurus; species Prionailurus bengalensis. The sequence continues at coordinate 181,266,847 of NC_057344.1, read as the reverse complement.
GTGATGAATTCATAGATGGGTAATCCTAAGTCATTTTTGGCTACCGAGACATGATGTAGTAGGAATGCTTCTGGGTAAAGTTTCCCTACAGATAAGATAGAAAAGAGGCAGAGATAGTTACTTCTTTCTTCCCTGTTGTCTTGTCTGATTACCACAAAAGACATTTTATTACTAGCCTGAGGATGAAAGAATTACTGGCATAGAACAGCAAGATGATGATGATGTAACTGACCCACTGAATCAACCACCCCTGGTGTCTGTTCTATCTCTGACTTTCTATTAGCATAGTAAATTTTCTCATTGCTTGGGACAAATTGTAGCCAAAAGTAACTGAAACAGATACTAGGCTGAGTTGAGTAAGATGTTCTATAGTCAAAGGTTAGTCATTAAAGAATTATATTTAACTGTTTTAGAAATAATGTAGGTAGGACCAGAGTGGAAAATGTCATGAAATTGGAAAACACTTTAAGAGGCTATTATCCTAATGAGATGTAAAGATGTTTGAACCTAAGAAGATGACAAGGTTCTCAAGAAAGTGACAGTGGTAGTGGAGAAAATCATGTTTTGTTTTGTTTTGTTTGCTAACTCCTTTGTTAATACTCAAATTCAGTTGCTCCTCTTTTCTTTCTTTCCTAAATTACTGTAACTAACTTATGTCCTGTATTCAAGTTTATTCTCTAATACTCACCCTATTTTTTCTTCTCTCTTAAAATCTATTTACCATGGAGCTACTAAAATTAAATTAATTATGTTTATAAAAAATATTAATTGCACTCATGTTATTTAAAATCTTTCCATTCCCTTTCCATAGTGTTTAGAATAAAACCCAAATTACTTAGCATTCGATATAAGACTTTTCAGGATCTGTCTCTCTATGCCTTATCCTAACTCATTGTTACAGGTTTAATATTGTGCCAAGAAAGATATATTGAAGTCTTACCCCCTGATACCACATTGTGACCATTTTGGAAACAGGTTTGTTGTGGATATAATGAGTTAAAATGAGGTCACATTACAGTAGCATGAGCCCTTAATCCAGTATGACTGATGTTATAAGAAGACAGAGATTTTACAGGGAGAATGACATGTAACGATGGAATATTGGAATGATGTACCTACAAACGAAGGAATGCCTGGACATCCAGAAACTAGGAAAGAGTCATAGAACAGATTCTCACTCAGAAGGACCAATGCTGCTGATACCTTGATTCTGGACTTCTAGCCTCCAGAACTGAGAAACAATGCCATTCTGTTGTTTTAAGCCACCCAATTAATGGCACTTTGTTACAACAGCCCTACGAGACTAATAGACAGATACCCTAAGTCTAGTTATACCAAATTACTAAAAGTTACCAAGCATATTTGCTGCCAAGGACTTGTGCCTTTGCACTGGAATTAACTGTTCTTAATCACCTATATAAACTTCTTATTCCTATTAGACCCAAAGCAGCTATCTCCTCTGGAAACGTGTCCTGATCTGAACGCCCATGAATTACCTCTTATGTTTCAAAAGTATACATAACTCAATCTGAGCATTTAATCACTCTTTATATTGTCTATATATATTTATGTCTCCCTCACTAGATCATGATTTCCCCAACAGTAGACCCTGTATTCACTCTACCCCCAGTGACTCGCAATGGTACTCATTAAATGTGTGAACAAATGAATGAATGCATGGAGTGTCTCTAGGATTTAAAGTCTTATTGTATATAGAGTTTGAAGAATAAATCAAGGTGACCACAATGGCTCAAAACTTATTAGCTAGAAAGCTGGTGAAACCATCATTAGATTTTTAGATATCCAGAGAGAGGTATTTTTTTAAGGAAAACATGATTTAAATTGATTTGAGGTGAAGAGAGGTATTGGTGAGAATGTGGAAGTAAAACTGAGGGAAAAATGGAGTCATTGATTCCTTTTCTTCCTTCCTTTCTTTTTTCCCCCTCCTTCCCTTCCTATTTATTCAACGACACTTAATTAAACATTTTAGGCTTGACACTGAACATACAATGATGAGAAAGCAAAGGCAACTGTATTCATGGAGTTTAGAGTCTGGTCGGGTAAAATTTTTGTTTACATTAAAATGTAGACCTCTGAATTAGAGACGCATCTCTAATTGGGATACACATAGACAGGCACACACATGATTTACACACACAGCAATATTAAAGAAAATGTAATATAACAAGTACAGCCATCCATTTTGACAGCTTCCTTTCCATGCTTTGTCCATATTTATAACTATTGTTATGGGCAAGATAATATTTGAAGTACTTTTATGAAGTAAGTTTCAAATATTTATAGATTGTTAATCATAGATAGACCACATTGAGTGTTTATCAATGGCAGTTGTTCCTATTATTATAGGTTTTTTTAAATCTATTAAATTAGTTCTTAGAAATATATTTCTTTGAGTAGAATAGGTAAAATTAATGGAACACTTGCATGGTTTTAAATACACATTTTAAAACATATTCACAATACAATGATTTAACTAATGCATAATGTACCAGTATTAAATGTATTATTTATCACTTGGCATTATCTTTAAAAACGGCTAATAATATTTTTAACTTAAAATTTATTTGTCAAGCTCAATTGTACTTTGTCTGATATGAAGATCTCTTCCCGTACATTAGTTATTTATGCACTGTTAGCTTATGTTTTTACTTGTAAATAATTGTCTTTATTATAGATGTTTGGTTTGTCATGTTTCGATGTTTTCATTTGTTATTTTTGTAATTTCCTTAATTTTTACAGAGCTTTTATTATGTATATACTCAAATATTTAAATGTTTTCATTGTGTTTCCTATTAACATTTCAAAGTTTTAGAAGTCACCACCGATTTAAATATTGAGTTTTATTTTCTTCTAGCTCCTCTGATAGTTGTTTTAATTCATTAAGGCATTTCCACATCTTGACCTCCCAGCCCTCCTTGACCCACTCTGGGACTTACACCTTAACTCTTCTCTAACTGCTTCGGTCATGGTTACTGTTGTCGAGTGGCCGTTGATTTTCATCATGCCAAACTGAGCATTTATGTGTCATTTCTTATCCCACACCTTCAAGTATTTTCTTCACTGGTTTTCCATAATACTGGAGTCTCCTTGGTTCTCTTAAATTCTCCGGCAACTCTTTTTTTTCTTCTCCTCCTGAGTGTTACGGCATCAGTCTTCATCCTTGCCAGTTCTCTTCTCTGCCTGTACACACTTGTTCATTCCCAAGCTTTTAAATGCTACCTGTAACCTCTGACTGAAATTTACACCTCCAGTCATCAACAGTTCTACTAGATTTGGATAGCTTTCTGCCCAAAATATCCATATAAATGTCTTATAGATATCAGGACCCTAACAATCCCAAACCAGGCTACTGATTCTTCCCCATCCCACCCAACTCACCTCCTCCAATAATCTTCCCTATCTCAGCAGTTGTTACAACTATTGAGACACTTATTCCGTTGTGATTTCTGCTTCCTCTCTCTCTTAGAATTCACATCTAATCTATTGGCCGTCCTCTGTCTGGAGACGCAGAGGCAGGTTCTCGGTCATAATATATGTTAAATCTGATCATGTCCTGGGACACCTGGGTGGTACAGCCAGTTAAGCAACTGACTCTTGGTTTTGGCTCGTGTCATGAACTCACAGTTTGTGGGCTTGAGCCCCCACATCAGGCTCTGCAGCTGGTAGCATGGAGCCTGCTTGGGATTTTCTCTCTTCCTCTCCCTGCCCTTCCTCTGCTCACACTGTCTCTGTCTTTCTCAAAATAAATAAATAAACTTGAAAAAAAAAAGTCTAATCACATCTCACTACTTGAAACAGTAATCACTGACCAGGAGCTCCTGTATCTCTGGCATGGACTTCCAGACGCTGTAGCCTCCTAAATGCCTTGTTTCCTGTCTGGCTTCCAATGGTCTATTTGCAACAAGCAACAAGAGGGATCACTGTTAAATACGAACAATTAGTCCTTTACATATATGAGGTCCTTTATTTCCCACAACACCCCAATCAGAGAGTTACATTTACTTTCTCATTTCACAGATGAAGAAAATGAGTAACCTGTCCCAGATCATGGCTCATTATTGAGAGACTGAGATTGAAAATAAGGCACCTTGCTATTTTTTTTAAGTGTACTTATCTATTTTGAGAGAGGAAGTGAGAGAGAGAGAGACAGAGACAGAGTACAGATGGGGCAGAGAGAGAGGGAGAGAGAAAGAATCTCAAGCAGGCTCCATGCTGCCAGCTGCAGAGCCCGATGTGGGACTCGAACCCACAAACTGTGAGATCATGACCTGAGCTGAAGTCAAATGCTTAACCAATGAACCACCCAGGTACCCTGATGCAACTTACTTTCTTAACTCACAGTGTCACTCACTCACAACTATGTGGCTTTTCACAACTAATAGTAGTAAAGTAAAATGCAAAATGGAGACTAGACTTGAAAATTCCCTGAACAGGCAAAACAACTTAAGCCATGCAAGGAAAGCTAACTCTATTTTATTTCATAAATATAAGCAAAACTTAGGTTATTTCTTATAAATGCACTGGATAATCAAAAGAAACTTAAGACTTCCTCTTAAAAATGGTGTAAGGTAATTACTTTTATGCCATCCTGCTGTCTAGAAACCCCATTGTAATAACCAATCACTATAAAGGTTAAGCAACTTTATTTTCACTTTGTAAGCCATCTTATAACACCATGCCTCTCAGCTTCATATCAGTTTTGTATTTAAAGCTCTCAGTTCATGAACAGTTCTTATGCACAATATACTCTTACTAACTACAATTTGATCTGGTTGTTTTAATTTTCCTTTTTTTTCTTTTTTGTTTTGATTTTTGACAGTAGATTAAAATCTACACTCCTTATGATGACTTTTGTGCCCACCATTTTACATAATTGCCTCTGTCTCCAGCTCATTGCTACCACTCTCCCCTCAAACTTTATGGTTGTTCAAACACCACCAAGCTGATCTCCATCTTTGGGCTTTTTGCTCTGTGACACTGTGGTTTCCTCCTAGTCTTTCAGGTATTTCTATGGCTCATTCCCTCAATTTTTTAGGTCTCTCCTCAACTGACCCTAGTAAACCTGTCTAAAACAACCTTCCCTCCCAGGTTTTTCCTCTCTCCACTCCTTCACTCTCTATGCCTAAATATGTGTAAAGTTATTTCAAAATATAGACATCAAGATCATACTGACATGTTGATTTTACGTGGTAAAACACTAAACAAATATATGTTAATAATTCCAGACAGGGATGAGGGTTATGCCACAGTATGAAGGCATAGAGAGTGAAGGAGTGGAGAGAGCTGGAATTGGAGCTGGAGACAATTATGTAAAATGGTGGAGGTCAAAGTCATGACAAGGCTTGTAGATTTTAATCGACTATCAAACATCCAAAAAAAAAAAAAAAAAAGCAAAATTAAACCAACCAGATCAGTCAAATAGTAGTTAGTAAGAGTATATTGTGCATATCAGAACTGTTCATTAATACAATCTTGGAAGAGGCCAACCTACAAGAAAAATTATATCTAGCTATCCTTATATCTATGCAAAATGTCCACATAGTACAATTGTTATCATGGATATTTGAAAAAAAAAAGATATACTTAATAAATGAAAACACAAAAGAATGTTTTTAAATGCATTTTTTAAATATCAAATGAATTATTTTCATTTGGGATCAACTTTCTCTCTCTGGTCTGACAAATTCAAATTACCCACCTATCCTTGATAATAATAAGTTATTTCAGGAAGAGCAAGAGTTAATATAAATTAGAAGTAATTGTCTTCTCTATTTTTTTTAAGTTTATTTATTTATTTTGAGAGACAGAGACAGAGACAGAGAACCAGCAAAGAAGGAGCACAGAGAGAGAGAGGAACAGAGGATCTACTGTGGGCTCCATGCTGACAGCAGTGAGCCAGGTGGGGAAAACAGCTCAGAGCCTGGGGGGTGCAGGGATTGAACTCATGACTCAGAACCTGTGAGATCATGACCAAGACCGAAGTCGAAAGCTTAACCAACTAAGCCAACCAGGTGCCCCACCTTCTCTAATTCTTAGTGTCCTTAATTACTTTTCTCCAGTTCAAGTTCAATCAAGTGACTATTAAGCAAAATGCTGCTCTACGAGGACATCCATTCTTGTTAGTTGATACCACTGTTAAAAAGAAGGTGAATATTTCACTTGAATATGAATGGGGCCAATTTTTGCAAGTGTTTATAATGTGGTTCAATATTTAGCCCAGTAATACATTTTAAAATATTCCATCTCTTCAAGGATTTGTGGTCTCTTTCATTTCTTAAAATGCTAGATGAGAGCACAGCACTTGTAAAGAGAGAAAGTAACATGTGGAAGTTTGGAAAAGCAGCAGGTATGTAAGGCATGCAAGAATAATGAGGCAAGTATATTTGCTGATCTGAACTTCAGTAGCAGGCTGTTCTCCTGGGAAGGTGTTTTTAAAGACACTTCAATCATTTATGCTACTAGCCTTTGCTTTACTAGTGAATGTTGAGTCTTTTTTTTTTTTCTTTTCCATTTTTTCCTAAGTGGGTCAAGAGCACATATGTTTTAAACACAGGAAAAAAAAATATGTGGGGTCCTAAGTAATAAGGCTTTGATTTAAATATATATAAATCAATAAGGCCTTGATTTAAATATATATATATATATATATACACACACACACATATATATATATTTATATATATAAATATATATATATATGGCATTCAGGAAGGTGTAGTTTAAGACTTTAGTTATTCCCAGTGTGACCTCTGGTTTTTCTGCACTCTCAGCAGAAAAACCATCTGTATTCTCTTCAATGTATGCAAATAATACCAACTGTTATTGGAGAAACACAACATGTTAAACACATGATGTATCAGGTAAGGGGAAAAGAAGTGTTTTTCCTCTTGAATGTTAATCTCCATTCCTCCCTCCTCTCCCCTGTAGTAAATCTGCCGTGTGTGTGTGTGTGTGTGTGTGTGTGTGTGGCCGAAAGCATTAACTCTTTCAGCCACTGGAGTCCCATTTATGTCTTTGTGCTTTCACTGGTTTTCTCAAGGTCCCTTCCCATTCCAGATTCCTGAACAAGCCTATTACCTTTTTCTCTGTGTGCTCACAAAATGTCCATTTCTTAGCATTCCAGCGAGATTCAAAATAAAAGCTAAAAATCTCCATTCAAACCCAAGATTCTAGGAGCTTATAGATTTGAAGAAATGACAAAAGCAAATATTTATTACAAGTATTGACCAATGAAAAGAGGAGACATGGCAGAATAGAAGAGAAGGCGAAGCCTGGTCATGGATTTGTTGACAAACCAATCTTTTTGTCAAGCCCTATGGGCCTCGAACCTTCCAAATATTTGGTCTATAGAATTTCCCTTTTGGTTTAAGTTGGCGTTTTCTTCATAGAACCCAGAGGCAAAGGCGTTGTCTGCCTAGATATTCAGCATACGAATGATTGTGCAGCAAGTTATCAAGTTCAGAAAAAAAATTTTTTTATGATATGGCCTTAGCCCTACTTACATATTTGAGCACTTCTTTTAAAAAATGTTTAATGTTTGTTTATTTATTTATTTATTTATTTATTTATTTTTAATTTTTTTTTCAACGATTTTTATTTATTTTTGGGACAGAGAGAGACAGAGCATGAATGGGGGAGGGGCAGGGAGAGAGGGAGACACAGAATCGGAAACAGGCTCCAGGCTCTGAGCCATCAGCCCAGAGCCCGATGCGTGGCTCGAACTCACGGACCGCGAGATCGTGACCTGGCTGAAGTCAGAGGCTTAACCGACTGCGCCACCCAGGCGCCCCTAATGTTTATTTATTTATTTATTTAGAGAGAGAGAGAAAGAACTCGAGCAGAGGAGAGGCAGAGAGAAAGAGAGAGTGAGAGAGAGAGAGAGAGAGAGAGAGAATCCCAAGCAGGCTCCACGCTGTCCGTGCAGAGCCCGACACAGGGCTGGAACTCACAAACCGTGAGATAACGACCGGAGCCCAAATCAAGAGTCGGACACTAAACCAACTGAGCCACCCAGGTGCCCCTTGAGCACTTCTTGAATTGTAGAAAGCTACAATAGGCTCTTATTCTTTCATTGAGTACCTAAGCTAAAGCCGCACTTATCGATGAAATAAATGTAAACCTTTAAGTGGTCCTCACATTCCAGTTTCTCCACCTTTTTTTTTAGTATACTAAACTATGTATTTTCTTTAAAACTAAAAATGTTCTTGTCATTCATGCTTGGCAGATGTTGTGAGGTTGGAGAATACCCTTAAGTGTTTAAAAAATATATTTGCTGTATAATAAATGTATTTGTTCATAAATGTCAGCTGGGCTTTTAAGCCCGTAGGAAGCAATGCCTGTAAAACTTTAAATTTTCATAAACTTTTAACTTTAAATGTAGTCTGGAGGAATACAAAGTAAGGCTGCACCATGTAAAAATGTACAGTTTTTTCCCTTCCTCAGAGATACTTCACTGCAAACATGCTATCCAGTAATGCAAGTCATACGACCAGGCTACGTTTTACTACTTAGTTGTGTGACAAGGAGTTTAATCAGCCTGAAAAATGTTGACACCTCAAGATTTGTGTTGGAAAAGAACATAATGCCTGATCTTTGGAACGTGCGACTAAAAGCTCACACTTTTCATTTAATAGAAAATTGGGTAACTATACAGCAGTAGGAATAGTTGGTGCAGAAAAATTCAAATTAAATATGAAAGATGCAAATTGTCAAGCATTAGACTCTGCTATTACCCTTGATTTAATGAAGCCCAGTGTCTAGAGAAAGAGACCTCTAACTTGTCAGGTTGTTCTCCATAAAATGAATATTTTTCCTGCACCCTGTTGCACTTTCCAAAGGGTTATTTTTAATGTAATCTCTGCTTCCTTAAGGAAGCTACTGGAAGCCAAACTCACAGACTGCTAAAATACTTAGTAGTTGGAACATATGAACTGACAACAGTAAGTTGAAAGGCGTGAATAGTAAACATTTTGAATTAAATTATTTCTTAAGACATTAAGATCCAGTTTTCTAATCAAGTTTGACTTTCAAAATTATTAAATTCTTCCTTTCTCAAACTAATACAGTGGCTCATAATCCTATTTGTTCATTCGTTCACTTACTAAATAAAAATCGAAAGGCTACCATATGCCAGGCTGTCTTTGGATTTTCAAGAGCTTTTGATTCACTCTTTCAAGGAAGGCATGATATATGCTAATTACCCTGGAGATCAAGTGGACTTCTAGGACATTTGGACATCCTATGTCTCCAGAAGGAAAGACATGGAACAGTGACACCCGATAGAATGAATCCAAATCTAAACGTAGCTACTAAGAAGTTGCATCAGGGGCGCCTGGGTGGCTCAGTCGGTTAAGCACCCGACTTCAACTCAGGTCACGATCTCGAGGTCCGTGAGTTCGAGCCCCGTGTCAGGCTCTGGGCTGACGGCTCAGAGCCTGAAGCCTGCTTCCGATTCTGTGTCTCCCTCTCTCTGACCCTCCCCCATTCATGCTCTGTCTCTCTCTGTCTCAAAATAAATAAACGTTAAAAAAATAAATAAATAAATAAATAAATAAATAAATAAATAAAAAGAAGTTGCATCAACTGGTCAATGGAATACTCAGTGTCTCAGTTTTTTTCATCTGTATACTGGGGAATATAACGAGAGCTACCTCACCATGTTGTAAGGATTAAATGTGATGATATATGTGATACACTTAGCACAGTGCCATATACATAGAAAAATGCCCACTAACTATTAGCTAGTACTTGCAGTAGTATTTGATACAGCTGTAGGAGATATTGCCTTTAGGCTAACACATTTCAATATATTTTGTATACATTTTGCAGATATATACTTATTAGACACACACAGCTTATGTAAAAACCCTATGTGACTTACTCATGTTCTGTTAGATTTTCACTTTCCAAGGAAATGCATACATATCCATGCACATCGCTATATGCACGCATATGTGCACGTTTTGTGTAGTAAGCATATGTGTACTCAGAGACAGAGACAGAAATTCATTATTCCTAATTCCAACATCTCATTTCATCCTAAGATTCTGATCTGATTCTAAGAAACCCCATTAGAGTTATATTATCTCACTCGTGTCAATTGGCACAGATTAACCTAAATTTACAAAATCTGAATTATAACCTTGTTTTTAAAAATGTAACAGTTATCCCCATTTAAAATGAGAAGCAATGCTACCTATGTATTATTCAGTAACAATTATTAAGTACTTTAATGTCTACAAATACTAAAACTTCGGCATAGATAAAATTATTAGGAATCAACTATTAGTTGTTCATCTTATGGATGGGTGAATTATTTCTGTCATCATGAAGGGGGATATTCAACAACTTCTTGTTTTAGAGATTATAAAATAGAGATTCTCCGGGAACCTGGGGGGCTCAGTCAGCTAAGCATCTGACTTCAGCTCTAGTTATGATCTTGCAGTTGTAAGTTCCAGCCACGTATCGTGCTCTGTGCTGACAGCTCAGAGACTGGAGCCTGCTTCAGATTCTGTGTCTCTCTCTCTGCCCCTCCCCGACTCACTCTGTCTCTCTGTCTCTGTCTCTCTCTCTTAAAAATAAATAAACATTATATATAGAGAGAGAGATTCTCTACAAAACTGTGGAGTATTGAGGCACCTGGGTGGCTTAGTCGGTTAAGCATCTAACTCTTGATTTTAGCTCAGGTCATGACTTGTGGGTTTTGTAAGTTCCACCCGTGTGGGGTTCTGTGCTGGTAGCACGGAGTCTGCTTAGGATTCTGTGTCTCCCTCTATCTCTCTGCCCCTTCCCCACTCCTGCTGTCTCTCTCTTTCAAAATACATAAAACTTTATTATTTTTTTAAATGGTAGAGTCTTAACATTACACAAATACATAGGAAAGGGAAAAAGAGTTACATAAACAATAGCAAACTAACTTAGGAAATTTATTGCAGACTCCATGGTGATGGAAACTGTATTAATGAGGGTTAATTACGACAAGGATAATGTGATATGTTCTCCTTCCCAAAATAAAGGTAATGCATTTTTTTGTTTGTTCTGAGTCAGTTTTTTTTTTTTACTTACATAGGCAAATTTAGTTAAGCGACTTCCTGTAAAGTATGGAAATAAAGTATATAAGTGAGCTGTGAAAAAATATAACATGGTTTATGAGAATGCTTTACTCTTACTTTGATACTTCTTCTTTTATTCAACCTATATTCTCGGGGTACCAATTAAGCCGCAGCCACTACGATGGGTATTGAGAGTATAGCAGAGAATCTGACAGAGCCCTGCTATTACTTGACTACAGGGTCCATATAAGACCCACACAAGGATGTCAGATCATTTCACTATTACAGCAAATACTAGCTGACATTAATACCGCTTCTACTCCTTTGAAAGTATTTGACCTACGTAATGCAACAAATGTAATAAGATATTCCCATGCACATTACACTTTGTTACGCCATTTAAGAATACAAAGCAAAATGGTCTCTGCCTTCCCAAGGTCTGCAAACTAGCAAAAACAATGGCAATGTGACTAAATAAATGAATAAATAAATTAATTAAGAAATAAATAAAACCCTCGTGATATCAGGAGATGATGTGGTAAAGGAAGGGGAATGACTGATATAATTGTGAACCAGTAGGGGTGAGAAGGATACCTGATCATATCTATGTGGAGAATCAAAACAGTTTCATTCAGATGAGTAGAAAGAGAAAGGGGAAGAAATTCAGGTAAAGGTAGAGCCTGAGCTACTTTCCCCCAGGTCCTCTGAAGCTCACAGAGACTCCTACCTTCCTCTTTTTACCTTCTGCTTGTCTGCCAGCAACCTCTGGCATTTCTTGGTTTGCTCTTCTGGCCTAACTGATCTCTGTCGTTGTCACCATGTGGCATTCTCCATGTTTCTGCCTCCATAAGGCCATCTTATAAGAGCAATCATGTTGCTTTATGGTCCACTCTACCCCAGTATACTTCACCCTAACTCGTTATTTCTACAAAGACCCTATTTACCAATAAGTTCCTTTTCTAAGGTCCAGAGGATGAGAACTTAAATATATCATTTTTTAGGAGAGACACAATTCAACTCATAGCAAGACCTAATATATATAATATAGCAAGACCTAATACAAAAAGTACCTACTTGGACCAAACTATATCTAAAGAGACATAGCAATTCCAATTGTATAAAGTATATTGTTGGTTGGAGGGTGAATTTGTAGAATACCTTTGGAAAGCAACCAGACTGACTATATTGAAGAACATTAAAACATTCATACATTTTAGCCCAAAAAAATAATTCTAAATACAGAAAAAGTATTCTAAGCAGGTGCTTTTAGAGCATTCTTACTGAAATTGAAAAAAAGAGATAAAAAGCATGTAAAAATATGGAAATCAGTGGGTGAATTTTAGTTCATCTAATTCATCAAAAACCAGGCTACACAAAATTAAGTTTAGAAAAAGTTCGTTACATGGGAAATATTTCTATCAATTGAAAATTGGCTGAAAAATTACCCATAGTAGATAATATGTTATCATCTATGTAACCAAAAATAAATTTTTAAAACTCCATTAAAATTTAATGGAAAAAATGCACCAAGATGCTTGTTATGGTTCAATTAGGTAATGAGGAATTAGGAATTCTTTTTATTTTCCTAAATTTTTTATATTTTAATATTTTAAAAACATGTATTAGGTTTATTATATATAAGAATGTCTATTGATAAAACATTTTTCAAAAATAGGTTTGTGAAATTATAAACAGTAAAATGTTATAGCTCTCATTTGTGTTAACATAGACACTATATGAGCAATTCAGTTTCGAGAGAAATACGCTAAAGCGTTTATTCTACATGTATAAAAGGAAACATGTAAAAGTGATCATTACACCATCATCCCAGTAAAACTGGAAACGACACAAATGTCTATCAAGAGGAGAATGAATATAAATTATAATATATTCCTATATGAATACAAATTATGATATATTCCTATATTCTGGAGCAAACAGGAAATACAGTGAATGTATACAGATCTATACTTTGAATAAATGCTGAAAATAATAAACATAATTTATAGTTATATATAGAAATTACACACAGTTATGTAAAGTTATATACAGAGTTCTTCGAGAAACAGAACCAATAGGAGTTATAGAGATAGGTATAGCTATAACTATAGATATAGATAGATATAGATAGATTTATTTTAATGAATTAGTCCATGTGATCATGGGAGCTGGCAAATCCAAAATCTGCAGGGAAAGGTTGGCAGGTTAGAAACTCAGGCAAGTTGACGTTATAGTCCCGAGGCTAGAATTTGTAGACCTGGATGGCAGGCTGTAATTTTATTTTATAGTCTTGAGGAAGAATTTCTTCATCTCTAGGAAACTTGTTTTTGCTCTTAAGGCCTACAACTGATTGGAGACCTACCCACATCATTGAGGGTACTTTTCATTTAAAGCCAACTGATTGTAAGTGTTAATTATATCTACAAAATACCTTCACAGAAACACCTAGACCAGTGTTCAACCGACAACTGAACACCATAGACTAGCCAAGTCGACATATAAAATTCACCATCACTTAGAATAATACCATAACATCTACATACATAATATTGGATACAAAACAACTCATCATTCATTTATCCAAAAAACATATTTTGAGGGGCTGCTGTGGGCCAGGAACATCACTGATCAAACAGACAAAAATCCCTGGCCCTAAGGGAGTCTATGGTTGGAGGCAGACCATAAAAAAATAATTTGTTAGTGTTGTAGAGGATAGATGATACGGAAAAAAATAGAGCAAGATAAGGGAGACTGAAAGTGGTGGAATTGTGCTTAAAATGGTCTTACATAGACACAATAGACATCCCTGAGGTGAAATTTGAGCAAAGGCTTCAAGGAATATTGTAGTTCATTATTCAGCTTTCACTGAGTGATGTTGTGTTAACCCCCAAGTCACCATTTAGAAAAACGACTGTGTGTTCCTCAAGACCTTTGTGGATCAGCTGTGGCACTGCTTTAAGTCGTTCTAAATCCAGGAAACAGATTGAAGCAGCCACCTCTATCTGGAGCATGTCATTCCCATGTCCCAGAGGGGGGGAAAAAGTGGAATCACAAAATTCCCTTATGTATCCTCCTTCTTGGACTGACATGTGTCATTTCCATTCACTTGTCATTGGCCAAAGCATATGATCTGCTCAAACCCAACAGCAGTGGGCTAAGAGTATCTATCTCAAGAGGAATATCAGAGTGTGTTTGAGAACAATAATACCATCTTGTTTCCCTCCCTTCCTCACATAAAATATACTTCCCTCACCCACACAAAGGAAAACAACCTAATGATGAATAGTCTTCAGATCAGGGTCATACATGGCTTTCTTGATGCAGAGATCTAAGAACTGAAAAGTCAAGTTTGCTGTCCATGACACTATATTGCAATGGTTCGATGTAGACAGGCTAACCACAGTAAATATTCCCACTGGAACAGGGTGAGGAGGAGAAACACACAGTCCTCACTGACCTGTAGTAACATAGAAATCTCCCCAGGGAGAAACGGCAAATGACCTTCACCCTGAAGAAAGAGAATGTTCATCAATTAGACCCTGTTTCTGTTGCCTTCAAGTAGATCCTCAGTCCATTGTTCTATTGAAAGTCTGTCTCCCTCTGGGAGATTTTTTCCTTTTCTATTTTCCTCCTCAGGCTTATCTGAGGAGGATATTGGAGAGGATGTTCTCCCTAAGGACCACACAGCTTTCTCTTTCTGTCTGTGAAGATTAGAAGCCCAAAGTTTATTTTAAGTCTCAAGGAGTCACAACGTATGTTAAAACTTTTTTTTTAATGTTTATTTATTTTTGAGAGAGAGAGAGAGAGACAGCGCGAGCAAGGGGAGGGGCAGAGAGAAGGAGACACGGAATCCGAAGCAGACTCCAGGCTCCAAGGTGTCAGCACAGAGCATAACGCAGGGCTCGAACTCACAGACGGCAAAATCATGACCTGAGCCGAAGTCAGATGCTTAACTGACGGAGCCACCCAGGTACCCCATAATGTATTTTAAATCCAAACTAATGACTTCTTTGGCAGCACAACTCTTCCAAAAGCTTAGTTAGCTTTTCTCCTATTACTCAGCTTTATATGTTAGTAGCTTAGCAGCAATTATTCTTTTCCAGACTTAACCGTGGGTTACTTGAACTTACCAAGATTTGTTGGGAAAGCTATGCCTTAATCTTTTCTTTTTTTTTCCCTTGAGCCATTTTGTCTAACTTAAAATTTTTATTAGGCACTACCTTAATCATTTTGGAGATTTTAACAAAGTGTTTGAGGGCTAGGATTCTAATTTAGTTCCTGCAGAAGAGATGGAGTTTACATTAACCTTTGTTTTCAAAGGCTATCTCAGTTTTATTTTTTATCTGATGGAAATGAGAAACAGCGCAAGCTTCTATACCTAGAAGCTTTGGGAATTTCTGAGTTTCCTATATTCCCTTTCAGTTGTACTTGCAAGGTAGCCAATTATTTTCTGATTTCATCTTTTTTTTTATAGTGCCAGATAAAAGCATCCAGTATCAACCAAGGCAACGCCCTGTTTCTTACCAAATGCTTTACCACTGTATAACACCGTAATTACTTGTTGAGACTCCAATAATAGTCTCCTGGGTGCCCACTAGCAACAGGAAAAGTCAATCTGAAGGGTTACTGTGTTTGTTTAATCAGTGCCCCAATTCTTGGTAACGCTTTCTATCCTAACTTTCATTAAGTGTAATACAGTAACAAAAGTCCCAATTTCAAGGGCTTCCAACAACAAACAACAAATTCTTCTCTCTTGTGTTACAAGTACCTCATGGGTCAACTGTTTTTCTGCTCTCTGTTGTTTAATACCGGGCCTCAGGCTGAAGGAGCAGCCCCTGTCTGGATCATGCAGATCTCAGAGCAGAGGGAAAAGATCCAAGATAAATTATACAACAGCTCTTCAAGCTTGTGTTTGGGAGAGGCATATAGCGCTCTGTTCATTTCATTAACCAAAGCAAGTCATGTATCCAAGTGCAGTAGCAAAATACCTTCTTATTAAAGCAGGAAATGCTTGGCAACTATAACAGTCTGCCACAGGGAGAGAGAGCAATCCAGACATCTGGGGCAAGAGAATTTCAGGCAAAATGAGCAGCCGGTACAAAACGTGTGACTGTGCCTGCCATATCCAAGGAAGAGCAAAGGAGGACAGCATGAATGGCAGAGAGTGGGCCAGCTCAAAAGCAGTAAAACTCAAAGGGGAAAGAAGGAGCAAAATCTTGTAGGGTTTTGTAGGCTCTGTAATGACTTTGGCTTTTAGAGTGAAGGGAGAGTTTTGAGCAGAGAAGTTACATCACCTTTTCTTTTGAAAGAATCAGTATGGTTGTTATGACTAGATGGAAATGGACAAAGGGAGTAGGAGGAGACAAAGTACAAGGATATTCTATCAGAGTGATAAAGTGATGCCTCGGACCATAGTAATAGATAGGCAGGTACTGAGATATGGTCAGATGTTTGGAAGATGCGTCACAAGGTCTCCAAGTGAGCTTGATATGGGATGTGAGAGAAAGAAAAGTCAAAGTTAGATTCAAGATCTAGCTTCTAACTTGCAAATGGAAAGAAGCTGTCATTAACTGAGATGGGGAGATGGTGGGCACAAGAGGTTTAAGGAGTTCCACTCACATACAAGTTTGTGATGACAATTAGATACCCACATGTAGAAGTTTGGGGGAAAGAAGGAAAATGTTCCAACGTAGGAGTTTAATAGCCTGTAATTTTATTTAAAACATAGGACTGAATGAAATCACTAACTTGGTGAGATTAATTAGAAAAGATGATAAAGTCATGCCAATTTTTAGAGATTCGGGAGAAGAAAATGAATAAGAAGCAAGATTTAGTTTACAGGAGGAAAGCGAATAATGTGTGATGTGCTGAAAGCCAAGTAATTAATGTGTTCAAGGTGGCAGGTGTGATCAAATGTATCAAATGATGCTACTGGACTCTTTTAGGAAAAAAAATAAGATTTGTTCACTGGTCTTAGTGATTTAGAAGTTAGGGTGACCTTGAAAAGGAGCTGTGTGTATGATCTGGGGCTGAAACCTAACAGGAGCAGTTTAAGGAAGAACAAAAGAATGGAAACATCAAATATAGATAATATGTCTGGGAGAGAATGGAATGGGTCTGAGAAAAGTTTCATAGCAGATTTCAACTTCATACAAAATGTTTTACTCTTTCATAAACATTGAGAACAATATTCTAACATTTGTTAGTTTCAGCAAAATGACACCTAGGTGGTTTGTAGTAAGCTTGATACTTTTTATTTGAAAGAAAAAAAAGGTAGAACAATGACAATGAGTCCTTCATAAAAGACTTAAATTCAAACTTTAGGAATCTAATGACTGCTTAGAAAACCATATAAAGAGAGGGAAACTTAATTTGGCAAAGACTGACTTATGATGATGATCTCTTCCTTTGTCAAAAATCTGTACAAACTAAGTATAGCTATGGGGGGAACCCAAGTCCTGGGACAAAGTTGAAGGATGGATTGAGATTTTTAAAGATGAGAGGTAGAAAGAAACCAAGCAAGATAGATGATATGCATATCCTTTATGAAGTCTGGGGTTGAAGACCTGTGATGAAATAAATTATCTGGGAGTGTCGGGGAGATATAACGTTAGAAATCAAAAGGAGAGTCAAATAGATTAACAGTCAAAAGTTGGAGGTAATTCCAGACTGTATGGAAGAAGGAGGGGGGAGTAGCAGGTAGAGAAGATGTAGGAGATGTTAATATTGGACAGATAAACTCTCCTCGACAACTGACATGACCCTGAACAAGTTAACCCTCCACCCACACTTCCAACACAAAGCCAATTGCATCTGGAAAACTCTATGACCCTAAGTATTTCTCTGAATTTAGTCAGACTGCTTCTGGTAATTTTTAAGTAAGTTTCTTTATCTGTAAAGAACAAGTTACAAATATGGATTTTCTTTTTTTTTTTTTTTTTAATTTTTTTTTTTCCAACGTTTTTATTTATTTTTGGGACAGAGAGAGACAGAGCATGAATGGGGGAGGGGCAGAGAGAGAGGGAGACACAGAATCGGAAACAGGCTCCAGGCTCTGAGCCATCAGCCCAGAGCCCGACGCGGGGCTCGAACTCACGGACAGCGAGATCGTGACCTGGCTGAAGTCGGACGCTTAACCGACTGCGCCACCCAGGCGCCCCCAAATATGGATTTTCAATAAGCTCCTTTGAAGTCATTACTCAGATTAAGTAATTGCTTAGATTGCCCCTCTTAATCTAAGTTCAAAAAGTAGAAAGTGTTCAGTATGCACTATTCAGTGTATGATGTTTGTGTAGCTTGTATAGTTAATGGATGAACTTTGTAAACAAATGACTTTAGGCATGTACATAACATCTTGGTGAATTATATTATATTTAAATACAAAAGGAGAAGTTGCTTTTCTGAGAACTCTGTTGAATCCCTTCTTAGGAGAGTATACATCTATGAAATAATTTTTTACCCATTAAGTTAGAGTGTGCATGTGGGTATTATTTAATTTGCAGATTTAATGTAGCTCAAAATTTCAAGCATTAAATATTTATCTAGAAAAAGTATGTGTATATATATATATATATATATATAATAAAAGTGCCTTTGGTTTTCTTTAGAAAGTTAAATGCAATCAGTGAGAAACAATGCAATAAAACTACCCACTATATTGGTACTTACTTTCATAACACAATAAAATTGCTTAATGTAATTGATGTTTCATTCCAATGTATCAGTTTACAGGTACAACCGCTGCATTAAATCAAGAGTTAAGTGGAAAGCGTTGAAGTTAAATATAATAATTTTTGCTGAGATCCAAGAAGCTTTTTAAAAAATCTAAAGGTTATATTATATTTGGGTATTTTCCTTCTGAACATTTGGGAGTATTACTCTGCAAAGATCAGCCTTTTAAAAGTTTTAAACTGTTACCAACTATGATTTCATTTTACCTGATATTTCTGAAGAACTCTTAAAAGTAAATAAGATGAGCAAACCTTTAATTTGACATTTCTTGAATTTAAATATTCATAAGGTGATTGATATTTAAACATCATCTCCTGAAGAGCTCAATTTCAATGAACCAATCGATGTATCAAATTCAGATGTATGTATTTGGGATGAAAAGGGTACCCGTAGAAGAGGAAACCTGATTTGTTTTTATTAGAAAATGGATTTTAAGTATATATCTATCTTAATCTATAACACTTGATATTAATAGAAGAGTCATTTTTTATATAACAAAAAATTCAATTTTTCTCTATACTGCAATATTTGCTACATATCTCATTGTATTTTAATTGAAATATCTTTTCCTGTACAAATTAAGTAGACATTTTGGCCTTGGGAGAAAACTTTGCTATATTTGTTATTTATTTATTTATTTATTTATTTATCTATCTATCTGTTTATTTATTTATTTATTTACTTTTTTAAATGTTTCTTTATTTATTTTTGAGAGCGAGAGAGCACAAGCAGGGAAGGGGAAGAGAGAAAGAGACACAGAATCTGAAGCAGGCTTCAGGCTCCAAGCTGTCAGCACAGAGCCCAACCCAGGGCACAGGCCCACAAACTGTTGAGATCATGACTTGACCTGACATCAGCACTCAACCAATTGAGCCACCCATGTGCTCCAAAACTTTGCTATATTTAAATCCTTTGTTTTGGGAAGAAAAATAGTGAATTTTATTATAGGAAACAAAACAAAAAAATTTCTCTTGACCTTGCATGTGAACCTCATATAATTTGTCCTTAATAAAAATAGTATGTCTGGAAACTAAGACTGTACATTTGTCTTAAGACTACAGAAATTCATGTAAGGACAGGAGCTAGCATATGAAATATAACTCAAATAGTGAGATTATTTTTATAACCAGTTGCAAAATGATTCAGTATTCAAGATCCTATTCAATTTCTTAAGCTGATGGAGAAGCTATTTTTAACTAAAAAGTCCTATTTTGGAGAGATTAAGAAACCTCAGTTTCGGGGCGCCTGGGTGGCGCAGTCGGTTAAGCGTCCGACTTCAGCCAGGTCACGATCTCGCGGTCCGTGAGTTCGAGCCCCGCGTCAGGCTCTGGGCTGATGGCTCAGAGCCTGGAGCCTGCTTCCTATTCTGTGTCTCCCTCTCTCTCTGCCCCTCCCCCGTTCATGCTCTGTCTCTCTCTGTCCCAAAAATGAATAAATGTTGAAAAAAAAAAAAAAAGAAAGAAACCTCAGTTTCTACCCTTTAACTAAAAATTAAATACTATACATATATTTTGTTGAATTAGAGAAAATATTTCAAAGTTCAGTGTTTTATCTGAAGAGAATACAAAATTTTGAAATCAATAGGAATTGGACGAATTTTCAAATACAAAAGGTGCTTAGAAAACTGGTTAACTTCTGAATGGTAAAAACATTACCTTTTTTAAAAAAATTTTTTAATGTTTTATTTATTTTTGACAGAGAGAGAGAGAGAGAGACCGAGCATGAGTGGGGGAGGGGCAGAGAGAGAGGGAGACACAGAATCCGAAGCAGGCTCCAGGCTCCAAGCTGTCAGCACAGAGCCCGACGTGGGGCTCGAACTCACAGACGGCGAGATCATGACCTGAGTTGAAGTCAGACGCTCAACCAACTGAGCCACCCAGGTGCCCCAAAACATCACCTTCTTTATAGAAAATGTGAAATGCTAAGAATTAAAGTCATCACCTCCCTGAAAGAATAGATACTATACTTGTTTGCTTGGATGAAAAGGAAGGTGTGTCTACACATAAAGGCAAAGGGAGAAGCTATAGTATAAAAGATGAGTAGATTTTTAATCTCTAGGAAATGTAAAACATTCTAGGTCAAATACTACCAGAAACAAAGTAAGAAAAGACAATCCTAATCCATGAAAAGATACTTGCAACATTCTGGACAGAGACCTAATGTTATTACTATGAAGTAAATTCTCATTAATCAATAAGAAAAAGCACATAGCTTGAGAGGAAAATATTCCAAAGCAAGATAGATGACTGATTAATTAATTAGTGTTATAAATGACTCATCAGTACTGATAATATACAAACTTACCAAAGGAAAGGAAGGACAAAATAAAGTCACAACTGGGAGCACTCCTAACCACTTCTGCTTCGGCATTGCCTGAGGAGAGGCAATTTTTGCACAAATAAACTTTCAGAAATTTTAATGTGCCTCAGTTTATTTCACCTGTCCTGGTATCAGAAGTAACATAAGAGATCCTGGTGACCCCCAGGAGACATGAGTGACCAGGTATAGGTGTCTGATCACCCCTGGAGTTCTCTGCTTTCTCACTGCCTCTGGAAGTGGCGGGTGAGTCCCTCTCAGATCCTAGTTCCATGGTGCTTTCATGATGACTTTCAGACTTTGAGCATTTCTTTATCCAGAATGGATCTAGAAACTGGCCAGAGTTGGACTGGGTCCATGGTAGGACTGGAGCCAGTGTAAGACCTCAGGCGAATACAACTTTGTTGTAAGGCTAAACAAGCCTTTGTTTTCCTGATTGCTCGACCCTTTTAATGATTAGACAATATCGAGAGATCACTTGGTTTGAAACATTTGTTTCAAGTGAGATTTTTGGGGGGCACCTGGATGGCTCAGTTGGTTGGGCGTCCAATTTCGGCTCAGGTCATGATCTCACCATCTGTGAGTTCCAGCCCTGAGTCGGGCTCTGTGCTGACAGCTCAGAGAGCATGGAGCCTGTTCCCGATTCTGGGTCTCCCTCTCTCTCTGCCCATCCCCTGCTCAAGCTCTGTCTCTACCTCAAAAATAAATAAACATTAAAAAAATATTTTTTAATAAATCAAGTGAGATTTTTTTTTCCAAACGCTTCATTTTTTTAAAACTCAGCAAAGGCTTTCCTACATCCTACTCAAGCCTTCTTAAACCTCAAGCCTCAGTATTCACAATGGGAGCAAATAAGCAGCAGGAGAAGGACTTGGGAGCTTGTTAGAACACAGGCTTTTAGGCTCCACCCCAAAATAGTGCCATCAGGCTCTACATTTTAACAAGGTCCAGGGTAGTGTTTATACATACTTAGCAGCACTTTTATAAAACGTTAAGAGGAAGTTAAAATATATTCCACTTCTCATAAAGAATCTTCCAGTAACAATCCTTTCAGAAAAAAAAAAAAAGTTAACGTTTAATTTATGAGGTTGGACTGCTAATTGGTCCAATCCCTTTGACTTGGTAATAGTATCAGGAATCTTAAAACGGTTGCTCTCATACCAAATAACTACACTTCTGGAAATGTTTCCTGAAGAAAGAATCCAATGAAATGGAAGAAGCTTTATGTACAAAGATGTTCGAAAATAGCTGTATCTAAAATAGCAAAAAAAACCAAAACGAAACCAAAAAAAAAACCACAAAAAAACAAAAAACAAAACAGAAACAAAAACAACAACCAAAAAACCCTAAAAACATGAAAAAGAAACTACATGTTCAACAATAGAAACATAAGTAAATTATAGCAATGTCGCCGATGAAATTTTATTCAATAAACAAAATCATACTTAAAACAAGTTGTATTTTAAGTCATTCTTTACCCATTTCAATACCGTTAACATTACCTTCTATTTCTAATATTATTGCTTCATGTGCTTTCTTGTTTCACTTGTCTCCTCTTTTTTTTAAGCTATTTATTTATTTATTTACTTATTTATTTATTATTATTTTTTTTTAGTAATCGCTATACCCAACGTGGGCCTGGATCACACAACAAGTCCAAGTTCTTCTGATGGAACCAGTCAGGCACCTCTGTTAATTCTTTCATCCTTTGACAACAATCCTGTCATTTTGTTTTAGGTGTTTTTGAAAGTTAAAGTTTTGTTTTTGTGTACATACTCTGAAAGTCTTTCTATTAATAGGTGAACTTAATCCATGAGTCTGAAACCATTTCTTTTTTAAAACCATTCCTAGGTCTTAACCCACAAAAAACAGGCTATGGACTTGCCCACACATGGGTTACAGTGTAACCCACTCAAATGAAACAATTGTAGCCAACACTTTACAGAACTTTCCATATGCTAAACACTGTTCTAAGTGACTTGCGTACAATTCATTAGTAATTAATGGTTAAGAACTATCATGATTCCCCTTATACAGTTGAGGAAACTGAAGGACAGAGGCTTGCTCAAGGTCTCACACAACCAGCGATGAAGCTGTGACTTGATCCCAAGCCCTCCGGTTCCAGAATCTTCAGCTTTGATCACTACAGTCTATTACTACTAACTGATTAAGTATATGACTGCTAATTGATTAACAACTAAAGCATGTGTTTCACCATCACCCTACCATCTTATTTCACATTTTGTTAAATGAGTGATTAGTTTTATATTGCTAATGTAGTGCGGTGCCACAATCTTAGTGGCTTTAAACAACACAAATTTACGACCTCGCATTTCTTTGGTTGAGAAATCTGGTGAGTTCAATGGGGCTATTTTCTTCGGGTCTTGCAAAGCTGATATCAAAATATGACAACACTGTATGGCTTCCTGGAGGCTCTAGGATAAATCTATTTCTAAGTTCATTCAGGTGGTTGGCAGAATTTCGTGTAGATGTGGGACTAACGTGCCCTTTTCCTAGGGAGCTGTTGGCCGGTCATTATGCTCAACGTCTAGCGACTGCCCACAATTTTCGATCTCCCCCATGCATCTTCAAGGGCTAGGAGTAAAGAGTTGAATCTTCCTCATGCTTCAGATCTGATCCCCACATCCCTTTCACTCCATCTCTCTCTTTTCTGGTTCCTCTTCTACTTTTTAGAGCTTGAGTGACTACATTGGATCCACCTGGACAATCTCCATATTTTAATCAGTTGATTAGGGACCTTAATTCTATTGGAAAACTCCTTTCCAATAGAAGAATCTGAATTAATGTTGGATCAGATAACTAGAAAACAGGAAACTTGAAGATACCTCTTAGAATTCTGTTTACTGGTCTTTCTTTTTCATTTCTCTTTACTTTCCCTCTCTAGGTTTCCAATCTGGAAATACAGCCTTTTAAAATATTAATTCTGCCTTTGGTATAAGTTAATTTTCCTACCAAGAGAGCTACAGAAAACTCATTTCATCTCCATTTGTGCTGCTTATCTTAATAAGTCCTTTCCCACCTGATTTTAACTGTATTTTGTAAACATATATTTTCATCTCCCATAGGTTTTCAAGATTTAGAGAAAAATATTTTTAGCTTATTTTGCTTACCTAGTCAGACCCTCACATTAAATTTCCTTTTAATTGAACAAACTGTATAGTAACATCTTTTTTTAAAATTTTTAAACATTTATTTATTATTGAGCGACAGAGAGACACTGAGCATGAGCAGGGAAGGGGCAGACAGAGGGGAGACACAGAATGTGAAGCAGGCTCCAGGCTCTGAGCTGTCAGCACAGAGCCTGATGCTGGGCGCTCAACCAACCTGGCCACTAAACTGGCAACATTCTTTACCTATGTTCACTCCTTTCTCACATAACGACTTTTGCATATTACTTGCCATTCTCCATGTTTATATTTTACATACCTGCAATCAAATGTATACAATACCTTCTTTTTTTTCAACTTCAAACTGTAATTTGAAACTGATTATTTCACTCCTTTGGGAACTTGCCATTGACAGGGAAAGTACCTGAGAAAGGAATTTACAACCTTCAGAGCATGGGTAAAGACAGCCCCTGGACCCGGGTCCTGTCAACTTATCCTCCCCCAACATCACGTCTACTCATTTGACCCTCACATATTACATTCCAGCATAATGAGAAATTTGCAATTCTCACCTTTGTACACACGTCATCTCTCTGGCTTCATTTTCTTCTGCTGACTAGCTCCTATTTGCCTTTCAAGACCAAGCTAACGTGTCACTTCCCTTCAGGAAATATTCCTAGTCCAGGTTAAGTGCCTCTCTTCTGTGCATCCTTAAAATTCGTTACATACTTTCATCAGGGCATTTTTAAATATCCAATTTTATTTATTTTTTTTTAATGTTTTTATATATTTTTGAGACAGAGAGAGACAGAGTATGAGCAGGGGAGGGGCAGAGAGAGAGGGAGACACAGAATCCAAAGCGGCCTCCAGGCTCCGAGATGTCAGCACAGAGCCCGGTGCAGGGCTCGAACTCACGAACCGTGAGATCATGACCTGAGCCGAAGTCAGACACTCAACCGACAGAGCCACCCAGACGCCCCAAAATATTCAATTTTAAACATCGATTATTTCTACAACTCTCACCCAGACTAAAATTCTTGTGAATAAAGCCTGTGTCTTGCTAGTCGTTTTACTTGGGATGAGTTAGGCTTGGCTGCAATTAACAAATAATTTCCAAATATCAGTGAGTTAGGACAGCATCAGTTTATCTCATCTTCACACTACATGTGCATTGTAGGTCAGCTAGAGGCTCTGTTTCCTGCACTTTTTACGGACAAAGTCACCATCGTCTTTAAGGTTACCAGTTGTCATGGTGGAGGAAAAGAAAGACCATTGCAAAGTATGGGACTCATAAAATATCTCCCTGAAGTGACACACGTTATGTCTTTTCACCTTTCGTTGCCACAGAAAGTGGATGGTCAACCCCAGTCTCAGAAGGAAAGGAAGTCAAATCCTACCTGTGCCAGAAGGAGAGGGCTATGTATATTGGGTGAATACCACTAATGACGATCAGTCTCTAACCATAACCAAGCATGTGTATTAATTTGCTAAGGCAGCCATAACTGAGTACCACAGACTAGTGGTTTAAACTGAACTTTATTGTCTTTTTTAGAAGGACACCAGTCCTATTGGATTAGAGCCTATACTAATCCATTTTAATCTCATTTTACCTGGATTACCTCTGTAAAGATCCTATCTCCAAGTAAAGGCACATTCTGAGGCCTTGGGGGTTAGGGCTTCACCATATAAATTTGGAGGTGGGCACAATTCAATACATCACAGTATGTAAAATAATGTCTCTGGCACATGTAATATCTTTCTTGGATTGGTGACTAAATCATGTCTGTTCTCATTTCTTGATGTAATCTTTATAACTATGATTCTAATGGATATGCAATGTATTCTACTTTTGGGCAGAGTAAAACAATATGTATTGTTCACTGTCATAGGAAAACCACAATTAGCACTTTCTCCTAGGAGTCTTTCCCCCCCACCCCAGTTGATATTTTCTTAGACTGAGTTCCCTACAATGGAATAACTAGGTATAAATTGTTTTAAAAATTAAGATTTTAATACGCATTGCCAAAAATGCTTTCTGAAAAACAGGTCTGCTAATTAGTAATGTCACTGGCCGTGATTAACACAGTTATTTTGGCCCAAATTGCATTGCTATCATTAATTATGTTTCCGTATTTACAAAACTGTATCTTAAATTTGCTTTAAAGGGAATTTTTCACCACCTAGATGACATTTCCCTGTATATGTTTTCACTCTTCAGTTAATCTCTGACTTCTTCACCATATTACATCTGTGTCTGCCCAGTATTGTCTTCTCAGCACCTAATAAGGCAGCACATTTTATGCGCTCACACAGTGGTTAGAACAGTCAAAACACGTAGGAATGACTGCTGATTCCATCACCTAATGTCAGTGAAATCTTGAGTTACTTCCTAGGCTTACTTCCTATGCTTTGTTTTCTCACTTATAGAATGGGGATCATACTAGTCCTTGTCTCATAGGTTTCTTCTGAAGATTAAATGAGTTCATGCATACCAAATATTTAAATCAAAGCGTCTAAAATGGTAAGAAGTCAGTAAATGTAGATTTTTTAAATTAAAATTATTACCCTATACAATTTGGATATTAATTATTTTTTTAAAAATTGAATGACATCTTTCTAGAGTCTAATATGGCATGTTTTTCCTCCTCCAATTGTTTCTTGTCAATTTTATGAGTGTTTTTTAGGAATCAAATTTATCAAGGGATAATGTATATACAGTGAACTGTATCATCTTTAATTGTGTATTTTGATGGGGTTTGAAAATGTGTACACCCATGTAATCACTATCAAGATTAGAAAAATATCATCACTCCTACAATATTCCCTTGTGCTCCTTCCCAAGCAAGTGATCACTTCCCAAGCAAGTGATCAATACCGACATGCCTTGCCCTAAGTGCCCACCAATGTGTCGTGCAGCCCCCTCCCTTCCAGAACTCTGGCTTACAGCTTGCAGAGTGATGGCAGCCTCCCTGCGCTCTGATCCTCAATTCCATAAATCCACTGGCCTTTCAGATTCCTCCCCCTCATCCTGCATTTCAAAAAGCTATTAAGTAGAAAGCCAACGTATAATAGGACACACCTTATTTGTTCCCTTCATTCAAGGACAGCCCTGAAAATAGCAGTTACATGTATTTTGTCCTAACTTCTAGTTTATTTAATAAGAAGTTAAGTCCAGTCCTTGTTAAAACATCATCATGACTATTAATGGAAGTGTATGATACTGTTTAAAGAGTTTATGTCGTAGAAGATGATAGGTTTATAATGACGAAAAATCAAGATACCTTCACATGTATGCAAGAGTTCAAAGGCACCCATCTTAACAATCAAAGCATGCAACACCCTTGGTCTAGACAGTTTCCTTACATAAATGTGAAAATACTTATTTCCCATGAAAATTTAACGAAATAAGATACTTTACATTTTTCACCAGTCATGTCATTTAAAGAGCCATCGATAGAAATTCTACTAAATTCATCAATAGAAATTCTACTAAAAATATTTGATGTCACAGTAAAGATTTATTAAGTATTAATAAAAAAATTTTTAAATAAATACTACTTTAATTTATATTTAAAATTCCAATGTCTCTGTTCCTAGTCATTATACCAAATGAAAGTTTATCTGCAATCACATTTTGATTTATATTTCTTAAATAATATATAGTATTATGTTATTTATTTATTTTATTTATTTATTCACTTATGCTTGCACTCTAATTCAGGAACTTTTTATAGTAGTGAAATTTCATTGCAATCAAAATATGGTTGGTCATTCAACAGATAAGGAAAAGTAAATAGAAATCTATAAAACATGAACAATCGTCTCCAAAGAAACCATATCCCATGTGACCACTTGAAATGTTTGCATAAAAACTTAGTCAATTCAATGTCCTCAAAATCTACTCAACACACACACGCACACACATGTTTAGCATATATATTTTTGTTTTTCTTTCAAATCAACACTTCCTAGTGCCTCGGAGAGTACTGGTAGACCATAAGTACCCAATAAATGTTTCTTATTAAATTATTACTATAGGAAAGAGAAGCTAGAAAGTAAAAAGAGGAACATCCAAACTTAAAGAATATATATTCAGTAGTATGCCCACATTGTTATATAAATAATAAAAATGTTTTGTTTTTTATCACAATTTGGGTAATTGGTTAACAATGGCAATGATTCAAAAGTAAAAATTGGCTAAAGGGCCATCTTTCTAAATTGCCGTATTCATTATGAAATGGTATTTACAAATGCAGTTAATTCCATACTTGTTCTTTTGGTTCTTGAATAAACTTAATGGAACCAATAACCTACTTCCTTGGTTTTAATTACGCACAGTATGTACTTTTGATGTTGCCAATTTTCCTAAAGAATAGCAAATGTAGCCTTTTACTCAATAGCTTTGATTTTGTGCATTACATGCTAAACATTTTCCTTTTCTTGCAGCAACTATCGAGCATACTGTCACCCACAATGTCCCAGCATGACCAGGAGGCCCCTGGCATGTCTTCAGTGACAAGAACATAATTTTTTTTTTTTTTTTTTTTTTTAAGAACATAATTTTTAAGTGTTCACTTTTTAAAAGACAATATCTAACTTATCACAAATATTAAAACTAAAACAAACCTTTTGGAAATTTGTGAGAAAAGGTGGTGGAAACCTATCTAGTGCTGACTTTTAAAAACGTCTATGCTTCTTTCAATCCTATATTCTTTCTTCTCTTTTATTGTTTATTCAAATATATATGTATGTGTCTGTATGTGTGTCAGTGGATGTGTATGTGTTTGTGTGTATCTGTGTGTGTTTACGTGTGTGAGTGTGCACCATGGAGGCATCCTCTTTTATTATGACTCCAGTGTTCAAGGCATCATTCTTACAAGATGCCTTATTCTGGGGAAGTCATGGTGTTATTGATGATTGTTTAATTAAATGAACTGATGTACTGTTACTCCATTGGTTTATACTCTCCCCCAACCCCCCAAAAGCAAAAAAACATTCTCTTCATCTTGATTTCTTTCTCTCTCGCATACTCATTCACGGACAAGCTAATAAATGTGCACATAAAGCTAAACTATTACATATGTTTAAATACTTTTTTATGGTGTCTTCTGAATGATCATTTGTTCTCTTTGCTTTCTGAATAATGGGAACACTATATGAGCTACATAAAACCCACACGAAGTAGGTATATTTCAAATTAACTAGGGTGACCTTTTTCTTCTCAAGTAGCAAGCATCAGGCATTGTTGAGAAACTCTGGACAAAGTTTTATTTGAATTCTTCTTTATAAATGCAACTCTCCAACAGCCTTTCTAAAGCCCTATCTATAAATGCCATGGTCAGTTGTGTGAAAACATTTACAAATGGCTTTGTTCCATGGGAGGCAGGCGTCAGGAGGAGGGAAAGGGAAGAGCTTTACCCAAGGTCTCAAAATGCATGCCAGGTTCACAGTGTTGGAGGAGGCAGAATCCTAATTAAAGTGGAGTGCAGATTGGCAATGTGGTTCAAACATGAAGTCAAAATAAAATAGAAGGGAGGTTTGTGTGTGGATTGGTTAGGGATAGACAATTTATAATTTAAATATGAAAGATTAGATAGGTGAATAGGTAAATAGATATATTCATATAAACATGGAGAAATGGACCCAATTAAATCCAACGACAGACATAAATAGGATTGAGACTTCAGGACTCTGGGAAGGGAGTGTGCTCTTGCAAAAAGGTTTCCAATTCCTGTTGCTAAGGCAGGCTGAGTTGTGGAAAGAAGCTTCACTAGGTGAATATTTACAGTTCACATAAAATTAATAATAGTTCATCGAACGTGTATCAATGCAAATACTATGCTATGTTTTCGTTAATCCTTAACAATAGTATTGTGAGGGATGCACTGAGTTTATCCCCATTGTATGATGATGAAACTGACCTTGCTCAGGGTCATAGAGCTACCAAATAAATGACAGAGTCGCAATCTGCCTTTAGGTCTCTCTGACTCCTGCACTGTCAAACGTGGTACTCACTAGCCGTGTGTGACTCTTTACATTTAAACTAACGAAAGCTTCATAAAATGAAAACTTCAGTTCTTCGGTTTGAAATGCTCAAGAGCCACGTGGGTTTAGTGGCTGCCATATTGGAAGATGGAGATACAGATTTCTCTCTTTGCATCAAGTCCCCCGGATCGGTGCTGCAAATCAACTGAATTCCCCCAGAAATTGCCAAATATCCTCTGGGGACCAAAGTCATTCCTACTTGAGATCCACGTCATGATGCCACTCATACAAAGGTATGAAGGAGAAAGCAAGTTCAGCAAACTATGAAAAGATAGGCCATTATTAGAATAAAAAAAAAATCGTAAAAAAAAAACAAACAAACAAAAAAACCCTTGTATTTCCTATTCTCTGGCAGTGGATAGCCAGAGCGTGTAAGGCCACCAGAAAGCTTCCTTTCCCATCAAATGTTGCGGCTTTTGGGGCTCTGCTTCTCTCTCAGCCAGCCTGCTTGGCTGCTGTTTGCAACCCTGTGGATCTCTGAAGTAATACACTGACTAACTTCAAAAAAATGACTCCGTGAGGAGCGCCTGGGTGGCTCAGCCAGTTAAGGCTGCGACTCTTAATTTCAGCTCAGGTCTTGATCTCAGGGTCATGAGTTCGAGCCCCGCATTAGATTCCACCCTGGGCATAGAGCCTCCTCAAAAATGAGGGGTGCCTGGGTGGCGCAGTCGGGTAAGCCTTCGACTCTTGATTTTGGCTCGGGTCATGATCTCACAGCTTGTGAGTTCAAGCCTCAAGTTGGACTCTGCACTGAGTGCAGAGCCTTCTTGGGATTCTCTCTCTCTCAAAATAAATACACATTAATTTTTCAATAAAATAAGAAATTGAAAAATGAATCGGTGAATGAGAAAAACCAAAACATGCACCAATGTATACCATGTGCCAGGATCTGACACTCTACGACCTTTTCACAATGAGTCGTGGTCTCATGGGATCGTTGTTAGTTCAGCTTTCCCCAGAGGCAGACCCTGAAACAAGGATTTGAGGGCAAGTAGTTCATTCGGAAAGTGGCCTCGGGAAAAACCCACCGTGGAGTGGGTTGGTGAGACAGGCAGGGGAATACAAGAAACGAAGCGTGTGTTACCAGTTTGGTTACCACGATGGGTAACTGGAGTATGATCCCACTGAGGAACTCTGGGTTAGCGAGGATCCTGCTTCAGGGCTACCCTGCATAACTCCGACAAGTGGAAGAGAACGAGGGAATGTGCACACCAACTCTTGTCAGCCTCGAATCGAAGCCTCCAGGGAAGTGGCAGGTCATTTATCAATTCTGCAGCAATTCGAGCTTGCCCTGGACAAGCAGAACGATCTCAAGTCAATGAAAGCTCTCAGGTGGTTGGCAGTCCCTGTGTAATTAAAGAGCTCTAGGCGATGGGGCAGGGCACAGACAGCCTGTCAGAACACCCAACAGGAAGTAGAGTAAATAGACATCGGTAAACGTACCTCTAAATTTCCACCTATATATCTACCCCGGACACAGGTGATTAACATAGAAGTTAAGAATGTGTGAAGTCAGGCGGACCTTTAAAGAAAGTCATGCAAGTCTCTAAAGAAAGTCCTTTTCCTGGTGGGCAGCACACGTTGAACCCTAAGTAGTCATGTTAAAGGGGGACACTCCTCAAATACGGAAGAATCAGTGTAGAGCTTTATCTGCTGACGCTTCCACCCTGTTCTCCATATACTCAGGCCAGATTAGGTTCTCTCTTGGCTGCATCTGCTTCTTATGGATTATGGCCATTTAATCACCACGATCTGTAGGGCGGGTGCTATTGAGATAGTAATTTTTATAGATGACAATACTAAGGCTCAGTCAGAGTGGCTTGTCAAAGACCACACCACTAATAAAAAGTGAACAAACCTAGGGAATCTTCCCTAAGGAGCCATGTTCTTAAAGATTATGCTATTTTGTCTTCTAGTAGAAGGAATCAACGTGGGTGGTGAATTCTACTGTTTCTAAAGAGGAAGTGACATCTGGAAAACTGGTAACACAAAATGTCATGGACAAGAGAGGCAAGATCCACAAAGAATTTTTAGGGTCAGTACAGAAAAGAATAACCTAACTCATTTTGGGGAAGAACTCTCTCCCTCTCTCTCTCTCTCTCTCCGTGTGTGTGTATATATATATATACATATACATATATATATGTATATATATATACATATACGTATATATATAGTGTCATGATGTTATAATGGCTCTCAAAATAAAAAAACTGAAAGTGACAAAACTTAAAAGCTTAAGTTTAGAGCAACAGTTACAGACATTTTTAAGCAAAATTGCTTCATAAATATTTTAAAGTATGTGAGAACTGTCATTCTTAAAGGCTTTCTCTCCAGGATGCTCTAGAACTCTCGAGATACGAGGAAGATAGTGTCTTGTATTCACAGACTTAAGGTACAGAGATTCAGGATATCAGAGCTGACAGCAGACCATCAACTGAAAATCAAAAAGCCAGGAAACCCAGGGGAAGATAGAGGGCCTTATCTGCTGGAAGACCTTCCAGCAGCAACTTGAAGACCTCATCAGAAAAAATAGATTTCCAGGATTCATCATGACAGGGGGCTAGACCTCAACTCCTGCTCCTATGGAAAATACAGACTTTTTTTATCTGGAGAACACAGCAAACCAAGGTTATACTTTAGGCATATCTCCTCCTCTTTAAAGCTGTTCTCGTACACATCAAGCTCCACGAACAGCTCCAGAATCCATGGTTGCCCAAAACTGTGTGCAAATCAATGCTTAATAATGTCCCTCTACTGAATATTCAAATACAATTTAAATAATATTCCAATGGCTCTCAAAAATATAAGCTGTCCACTAAGACACAGCAAGGAAGGTCTTTAAGGATTTCTCAAAGATATTCAGGCTTGAAGTGTCTGTTTGAGCCACACTATTTTGACAAAGTGTCAAAGGAGTCAAATTATACATAAGCATCCCCTGCCCCCTCACCCCCAGCCCCACGGGCTTCCGTCCACTTAGCCGCCTTTGCTTTTTCCGCTGGCAGTTTACCAGCGTTTTTGATCCTAGTTTTGTGACACTCAGGAGTCTCCAAGTACCTTGAGGACTATCAGATTCCCATAATGAGATTAATTTTAGTTCACTTCAATTTAAAAAGCAAATATATGTCAGACTGTACTTTTAGGAAGAGAAAATGACACCATGAAATTAAAGGTCTTCGCCTCTTGGCAGCCTGACAGGGCTGACCTTGAGCAGAAGCAGACAGTATTTTCTCTGGGGTGTCTTTCTCCCCCCCTCCTTCATTCTAATCAGTACCCACTTCTCAGGAGGCCACTGCAATCTGCTGGTTTGCTCCTAGCTGCAATGACCGGGACAGCCAGCATTCATGGGACATCAACTATATGCGAGGCATCGCCCTAGGAAAGCGGTGCATTCCTAACTCTCACAGCAACCCGGCAAGTCAACAACTGAACTCCCGTTTTACAGATCAGGAAAGTCTCTCAAAGAGGTTAACTGTCTTGTGCAAGGAACTTGAATAATAAGTGGATTGGCTAGGAATCAAAAATTTCTCTGGCTCCAAACCCCTGCTTACATGCTAATGAGGAGAGAAGATTATTTGCTGTTGTCGCTGTCTTCACTTTAACCTTTGCCTAGTAAGATGTTTACTTATATATTGGAATCTACCTCCAATGCATTAAAAGACAGGCTAGCTTTTCCCAAAACCCCAAACAGAAGTGATGAGCAACTAAGGTTTGAAATCAAGAAGTCAAACACAATGAGCGCTGATTGGTAGGGTGTGAGGTTCCTTCATGGCATAAAGACACACAGGACCGATGCAGAGCTTGCAACTGAGTAACCAATCAACTAAAGAGCTATTAACCTAATGTTCTTAAAAAAAGAAATCTCATAATGGGAGGAAGCAGCAAAGAGGAAGAGTTTGAACCAACAGAGTAAGAGGCAGGCATGATCAAAAACGGTAACAGACAAAGGGAAAAGTCAGGGAAAATAAAGCAGGTGTAACACCACCGGCTTTCATTCAATGAGTACTTACAATTCATTAGGCTCCATGAACCATACTTACCTTTCATCATCTCCTATAACCATCAGAAATGTTATGAGAATGTCCAAGATTCCTCTGCTAGGATCTGAACTTAGATATATCTGATTCCAGGATATTTCATAACCCCCACGATAATTAGAAATGGAAGAAGGTCCACTAAATGAAATCAGATTTAGAAATGATAAGTTCTTTTATGACTGGTACCTTTAAGGATACAGATAATGAGGAATCAGTTTCCTCATACTACGTAATCATGTTCATAATATTTGAATTTATATTAAAAATCTTGTGTCACCAAGAAAAGCTTGCACTTTGTTTAGCCATCTTCTCTTTCAAAAGACAGAGGTTCATCTAATGTATCTAAGAAAGTTTTATGTGTTTATTTATATTTACTTAATACTGATACTTTTAATTGTTTATTTTTTAATGTTTATTTATTTATTTATTTATTGAGAGAGAGACAGAGAGAGAGAGAGCACGAGCAGGGAGGTGCAGAGAGAGAGAGACACACACATACAGAATCCAAAACAGGCCCCAGGCTCTGAGCCATCCGCGCAGAGCTCGATGTGGGGCTGGAACCCATGAACTGTGAGATCATGACCTGAGCCGAAGTCGGACGCTTAACTGACTGAGCCACCCAGGCATCCCAATATTGACCTTTTTCAAAGCAAGCTTCAGTCTGGAGAAGAAAATCAAGGGCAATACATTTTTTCTTTTTTTCACAGTCCTTAACTGTGGCTGTTATCTTATACCTCCTTACTTTTGGTCCATTTGTTCACATTACAATTCCTTGCCTTTCCAAGGCACAAGTCAGAACACTCACATTTTCAGTCTCCTCTGCAGCTGGGTGCAGGCACATGACCAAGCCACTAACAATTAGAAGGACCCATGGAGACGTGGATTTGGAGGAGAGCAACACAAGAAAAGCGCCACACATTCCATGCAGACTCCATGTTCCGCAACGGCAGGGGCAGGCATGGAGCTCTCAGGGCCCCGGGGACCAGTGTCCATATCCTAGGTTTCTAGAAGCCGTGGCAGCAGATTCCTGACTAAGGATGTCTCCACCTCCACTTGCCTTGCTTCGACCCATTGTCAGCAATGCTTTCTCCTTTCGTAGTTTGTCAACAGTCATGGAGGAATAACTTCCTAGTCTGGCTGTAGCCCTCCAGGAAATTCTAAGCTGATACACTTGTCTGCTTAAACCTAATACACTCATCTGCCTGATCTAGCCAGCATGCAGTCTGTTGGCAAAGAACCCTGACATGCATTCAAACACAGCCTCATGAAAGAGGTGCTGTTGAACTAGCTTTCGAAGCGCTGGTATCTTGAAGAAGGACACTGGTTTAGTGAAAATACGACTTCTGGACATATATTGAGAGAACGTTTTATCTTAAGATTTTGAACTCATAGGAAGTTGGGGTTTTAAAAGATTTAAGTGGTTGTCTTAGTATTTATACCCTTGTTTTATGGACTAAAAGGACTGCAAGTCAAAGAGATTAAATGACTTGGCCAGAGGCACCTCTACTGATTAAACACTGAGCAGGAATGAAAAGCAGTTCTGTGACTTGTGTTCAGTGTGTTCGTTTGGCTCCCCACAGGTTCTCTTGGACACAGGTTTGCTCTGACCTTGTTCAGGTCCAAGGCTGGGTAAGAAGCATGTCTCCAAGTTCCTTCATTGAGGTAAACTCAATCTGGAGCAAACTGGGCGCCAGGGGAAACTGTCTGATTTCTCCTATTGATCCCAAATTACCTGATGGCTTTGTGTGATTGAAAAAAATGGGTAAAAAAGAATGGGAAGACAAAAAAATGTGGGCAATAAGGAAACTAGGGATTTTTTTTTATAGTAAAAGGTAAATTTCTGCATTCTAGTTTATTTAGATTCAATTCTACACACATTCAAGATGTTTGGATGTGTCATCTTGTTGATCCTTGTTGATCGTCCTTTGTACGAATGTGTGTAGTTGTATCTAAAGGTCCATGACAGCTCCTACCGGGTGGGACATTGGAGAGGAAATATTCCCTAGATGCTGGGATCCAGGTGTTGGGTGCCACAAACCATCCTATGTAACAGGGAAAAGGAAAGAAACATGTCTCTGCTAGCCCAACTGTGGAATGTCCCAGTCCTGAGGTCCACTCGCCCAGTGGTACAGAAGTCAGAGTATATGATTAATTCTCATGGATGTTGTTTCCTGCTCCCTTGATCAGGGTCCAGTAAGGACCTCATGAAATTGCAACATTAGCAACTTCATCCCTTCTCCTTCAGTTGCCTTTATATTCATTATAATAAAAAGAGGAGATGAGAAGAGCATTCAGGTTAGATATAAGCTATATTTATAGAGAGCAGCACACTGTTTCATATATCAGTAGGTCACTACAACCCCAGGGACATGATGGCACCACCTTTCACCTTGATTGATAGGGAGAATTCTATTCTATATCCGAGAGAACACATTGCATCGTGCGTAACAAATGGCTCAGGACCTCTATCAATAATTAATTATGTCCCCTTGAGTATGTTATTACCTAGTCTTCTGCAAGCCTTGGTTTCTTTCCTTGTAAATTGGGGCTAAAATATCACTTATCTCATAAAGATATTTATAAGAAGCACTTCATATACAGTGCCACATAGAGAGTAAGCACTTGACCAATGCTAGATGTGCTGCACAAATATATATTTATAACAGCCATTTACCTTCTTAAGCAGTTCTAATCTCCTGATGTTTTTAGAAGGCTCCTGATTCTATGATCTGCTGCCACAGCATCTGGTCAAGTTCAGGCTACATATAGTCGGTGGTCTCTAGCTTAGGATATATCCAGGATCCTATAAATCCTCTACTGCCGTCCTATTCCCAAGCAGAGGTCACACTGCCAGCTCTGTACGGAGAAACAGCAGATACACAGTGGATGCAGGGGGGCGGGAGGGGGAGCGGGGAGGGCAACAGCAATTTCAAACATTACTCACAAAAAATAAGTTTAAGTTCTTAGATCCATTACACCGAGGATGCCACCGTCGGGCATAAATCTTTAATGTGACAGCAGCAGTAAACACCCCTGCACGCAGCTACTTGGCTCTATATTGAGTTAGAATAAGGCCGTAATTGCCGAATTTAGGTAAGACTTCCCTCCACATCTGACATGGCTTGAATATAATGTTTAATGTGCTCTAGTCTTTTCTTCCAGTCTGCAGACTTCAATGTGGAGCCCTGCTGACTCTGCCTTCTGACTCCAGAGCTTTTTACTTTCCTTTCCAAAGTGAACTTTCCTCTTGGCTTTAGAAAAGAGTAGGTTAGAGTAGGTCAGGAAGGTTACTAAAGGGAAGGAAATGTCCTTCCCTTCACCAGGCTGTAGCCTCCTCTGACAGTACAGAGGAACATCACTGAACCTTTCTTTCAGAGGTCTGTGCTGGCACGTTCTGGTCAGATGGACACACATCTTATTCATAAAGAATAAGATGGGGTGGGGGGCACCTGGGTGGCTCAGTCGGTTAAGTGTCCAACTTCAGCTCAGGTCATGATCTCACGGTTTGTGGGTTCCAGCCCTGCGTCAGGCTCTGTGCTGACAGCTCAGAGCCTGCAGCCTGTTTCAGAGTTTGTCTCTGGCTCTCTCTGCCCTTCCCCCGCTTGTCTCTCTGTCTCTTAAATAAACATCAAAAAATCTACAAAAAACAAAGAATAAGATGGTAGGGCTTCTCTTAGTAAGATGCTTTATTTAATGATTTGCATCATTAGAAAATAGCTAGTTCAAATTCCACCTGCAATTTGTTATCAATACTAATGTACCAGACTAGATGTCAGAAGTTAGTCTGAATATATTTTAGCACTGGCAAATTTCAGTGTATATATATTTGCTATTCTTGTTGCCCACCCCCGTAATCTGTGTATAAATTACAGCTCTACTTGTATCTGATTCATTCTGAGGTTTTTCTGGCAACGCCACTTACACTAATGAAACAATAATTTGGTTTGGAACAATCTCCCTCGTTGGCTGGACTTAGGCTTGAATTTACAATCAACTTTTCTGACCCATATCTTTTTTCTTTGTTACACGTCGAGATCTGAGCTGTCCAATAGAGTAGCCACAGCCACATGTAGCTATTTATGTTTTGATTTAAATTAAACTGAAATTAAAAGTAAGTGCCTCAGTCGCACTAACCACATTTCACGTGCTCAACAGCTGAATGAGGCTAGTGGCTAACTTAATTGGACAATACAGAGAACATTCCTATATACAGGAGAAAATATGTTCAACAACATTGTTCTAGAAGACATGTGAACAATTGTAAAGGCAAAGTGATAGTAATAACATTAATTAAAAGTACTCATTTGTTAGGCAGTTGAGAAATTTATCAAGCAATTCTGTGGATTGGATACTATTATTATCTTCATTTTAGAATTTGAGCAAGCATGACTAGTGGGGTATAATTATAAACAATTTAAATTGTGTCTCCCACTATCTTGTAGATACGCTCAATGGGATGGGGCTGTTTTTATTCTTCCCTACTCCTATGTGAAAACTTAGACTCATTTTTTCTGGTCACTCTAAGGAAATTCTGCAATGACTTTAAGTCAGAAAACACAGTATCATTTCAGTAATTAGAATTTCTGGTCCCAAGTAATTATCAAAGGTCTGAAGCTGACTTAAAACTGAGGCTTCTCCCCTTTTGCAGTCTGAGCCCATAGTTGGCAGAAAGACGTCATGTGATAAGGGAAGTTTGCCTGGCTTCTTTCGTTTCTCTGCTTAGCACAACTTTTCCTCCTCTTTCAGCTTGAAAAGCACAGCTGGTTTTAAGATAACACGTTTATTATGGTCTGAATGTTTGTGTCCCCTGAAATTCATACACTGCAAGCTAATACTCAGTGTTATTGCATTAGAAGGAGGAAACTTTGGGAAGTGATTAGGCAGGTTGTGAGGGTGGAGCCCTCATGAATGGGATTAGTGCCCTTATAAAAGAAGCCCAGGGAATCTCCCTCATCCCTGACAGCCATCCACTATGTGAGGTTACAGCTAGAAGCACTGGTGATGAACCAAGAAGAGGCCTCTCATTGGACGCTGCCATGGTCTTAGACTTCCCAGCCTCCAAAACTGAGAAATAAATGTTTGTTGTTTATAAGCCACCCAGTTTATGATATTTTTGTTATTACAGACTGAACTAAGAGTACTTTCATTGACATTTCTATGGGTGTTCCAGTGGTTTCGCCATTGCTCAGGACATTTCTACACTTCCTTTGTCAAGCAAGGCCCAAAAAGGTATCTATGCTATGGGTTGAGGGGATGGGATATAACTTCCTTCATTTTTAGTCCCAGGAACCTGACTAGGCTTCCATTTCTTCCATGGAGGTCTGTTTGCCTTTCCAGATCACTGGGAAAAGGCCAGTGAGTATTCTATATCACATCTTCTCCATGCTTGTGAAATAACCTCTGATCCATGGGAAACATTCACACATCCTCTTTCCTGAATAAACTCTGAGATTTCAATTAATAGATAGAGCAGCAAACTCTCCTATTTCCACCATCAGAGTGTTTAGCCAGCCAGTTTTTCATCCTTTAGATTAAACAAATGTTGCAGCTACCAAGCCCACTGTGTCCTCGAAAGTCCTGGAGATAGTTGTTAATAAGCCTTCAGGATAGTCACCTTCAAGCTACTACTTTGTAATTGAGAGGGCTGGGACTCACGGTGTAATTCTCACAAAAGATATTTCCCCAATCTCTAGCTCTAGAATTTGTTTTTCATACTCCCAATGTGGCTGAATAGTTTATAAGCCACTTAACAGAATTTTTTAGTATTTCCTCCATTTTTCAAAGAATACATGTCAATAATTTTTAGTATAGTCATAGAATTGTGCAGCCATCACCGTATTAAATTCTAAGACATTTCATCCCCCCCTCCAACCACACACACACACACACACACACACAAAGAAATACTGTATACATTGGCAGTCATTCCCCATTACTCCTAATCGCTTCAGCCCCAGGCAACAACTAATCTACTTTTTGTCTCTATAGATATGCTTATTCTGGATATTTCATTTAAATAAAATTATACAATATGTTGTCATTGGTAACTGGCTTCTTTCTTTTAATCTGTTTTCCAGATTTATCCATGTGTTAAGGTGTTTAAAGACTATTCTTTTTCATCGTCAAGTAATACTGCATTGTATGGACATATCACATTTTGTTTACCCCTTCATCAGTTAATGGACATTTAGGTTGTTTCCACATTTTGCCTATAATGAATAATGCTGCTATGAACATTGGTATAAAGATTTTTGTGTGGACATAGGTTTTCACTTCTCCGGTGAATATAGAGAGACGTTGAGTTGCTGGGTCACATAGTAACTCTATGCTTAATATTTTGAGGAATTGCCAAAGTGTTTTCTAAAGGATCTATATCATTTCACATTCTGATCAGCCATGTATGAAAATTTTTATTTCTCTATATTCTTGTCAGCACTTATTATCTGTCTTTATTATAGTCACCCTAGTGAATGTGAAGTAGTACCCCATGTGGTTTTGATTTGCATTTCCCTGTTAGCTAGTGATGTTGAGTGTCTTTTCATTTGCTTATTGCACATTTGCATATCTTCTTTGAAGCAATGTCTATTCAGATCCCTTAGCCATTTTTTTTTTTAATTCCGTTATCTATCTTCTTAAAATGAATTATAGTTTTACTTACACATTCTGGATATCAACCCTTTATCAGATATATGATTCGCCAATATTTTATTCCATGATGTGTGTTGTCATTTTACTTTTTTGATGATATTGTTTGTAGCACAAAGCTTTGGATTTTGACAAAGTCCGATTTATCTTTTTTTTTTTTTCTTCTGTTGCATATGCTTTTGGTGTCATACCCAAGGTTTGCTTAACCCCGGGCCACAAGGGGAAACTCATAATTTTTGTAAGAATTTGGTATTTTCAGCCCTTATATTTAGGTCTTTGATCCATCTTGAGGTATTTTTGTATATGATTTAGAGAAGGGGTCCAACTTCATTCTCCTGCATATGGATATCCAGTTGTCCCACTACCATGTGTCAAAAGACTATTTTTTTTACCATATTGAATTGTCATAGCACCCTTGTTGAAAATCATTTGACCATAAATATAAAAGTTTATTTCTGGACCCTCAATCCTGTTTCATTGATCTATATGTCTGTACTTATGCCAGTACCATACTGTCTTAATTGCTGTAACTCTGTAAGAAGGTTTGAAATCAGGAAGTGTGAGTCCTCCTACTTTGTTCTTCTTTTTAAAGATGATATTGACTATTCATTTCCATGTGAATTTTAGGAAGGGCTTGTCAATTTCTACAGAAAAGGAAACTGGAATTTTGATAGGGATGCATTGGTTCTGTAGATCATTTGGAAGATATTGCCATCTTAATAATATTAATTCTTCTGCTCCAGGAATATGCTAAGTCTTTCCATTTATTCAGGTCTTCTTTATCTTAACAATGTTTTACAGTTTTCAGAGTACATATGTTTATTTTTTGCTAATTTTTTTCCTAAGCATTTTATTTTTTGATGTTCTTTTATAATATAAGAAATTATTTTTTAACTTCATATTCTGGTTGTTTTTTTCTAGTGTACCAAAAAAAAACAAAACAAAAAAAAACAACAAACCAAATCGTTTTTGTATACTGCTCTTGCATTCTTCAACTTTTCAGAACTCCTTGATTATTTAAATGGTTTTTTGTACATTCTTAAGGATTTTCTTTTTCTTTTTCATTTTCTTTTTCTTTCTTTTAGAGAGAGAGAGAGTGTGCAAGGAGGGAAGGGGCAGAGGGAAGAGGTAGAGAATCTCAAGCAGGCTCCGTGGACAGCGCAGAGCCCTATGGCAGGCTTGATCTCACAATCACGAGATGATGTCCTGAGCCGAAGTTCAGAGTCGGATGCTTAACTGACTAAGCCACCCAGGTGCTCCCACTTAAAAATTTTCTATATCCAAGGTCATGTCATTTACAAATAGAAATAGTTTTCCTTCCTCCTTTCATACCTGGATGGGTGAATGGATGGATAGATGGATGGATGGATGGATGGATGGATTCATTCATTCATTCATTCATTCAGCTGAATTGCACTTGCTGGAACCTTAGCATAATGTTAAATAGAAGTTGCAAGAGCAGACTACTTTGCCTTGTTACTGATTTTGGGGGAAAGCATACAGACTTTCCTCAGTATGTATTAATGCTCATTATATTCTTTGTTCTTTTTTTTAAATATATGACTTTTATCTAGTTGAGAATGCTTCCTTTTATTCATAAACAGTGTCAGATTTTGCCAAGCATTTTTTTGTTTCTATGGAAATAATCATGTGTTCTTTTTCCTTTATTCTGTTAATATATTACATTAATTGATTTTCAGAAGATAAATAACCTTATATTCTTGGGATAAATCCCACTTTCTTACAGAGTGTAATTTTTTTATATTTTGCTGAATTTGATTTGCTAGTGTTTTGCTCAGGATTTCTGCATATATGTTAATAAGGATATTAGTAAGTTTTTTTGCGGGGTTTTTT
Organism: Prionailurus bengalensis; assembly: GCF_016509475.1. Classification (NCBI taxonomy): domain Eukaryota; kingdom Metazoa; phylum Chordata; class Mammalia; order Carnivora; family Felidae; genus Prionailurus; species Prionailurus bengalensis. The sequence goes on along the minus strand of NC_057344.1, from coordinate 181,224,019 downwards.
TTTTTTGGTCTGGTTTTGGGAGAATAATACTGATCTTACAAAATGATTTTAGCAGTGTTTCCTCCTCTTCTATATTTTTTGAAAGTTTGTTGAGATCATATCAATTGCTCTTTAAACTTTTTCTTTAAAAACTCACCAATGAAACCATCTGGACCTAGAATATTTTATGAAAAGTTTAAAAATTTTCAATTTCCTTACTTGTTACAAATCTATTCATATTTTCTCCTTCTTCATACATTGATTTTGGTAGTTTATGCCCCTCTAAGAATTTCTCCATTACATCTAGGTTATCTCATTTTTTGGCATACAATTCCTTATAATATTCCCTAATACTGATTTTTATTCCTGTAAGATGGGTAGTGATGTCGCTCTATAACTTCTGATTTTAGTAATTTGAAGTGTTCTCTTCTTTCTTAGTGTACCTAGAGTTTTGTCAGTTTTTTTGATCTTTCCAAAGAAACAAGTTTTATTTTGATTGATTTTTTCTGTTACTTTTCTGTACTCTGTTCTCTTCATTTTCACTCAAAGCTATATTATTTTATTTCTTCCATTTGCTTTGGATTTTATTTTTCTTCTTTTTTTCCAGTGTCTTATGGTAGAATTATTATTTGAGATATTTTTTTAATGCAGATATTTGTAGATACAAATTTCTCTCGAAGAATTCCTTTCACTGAATTTCCTAAGTTCTATTAGGTTGTGTTTTCATTTTCACTTGTCTCAAAGTATTTTCTTATTTCTTTGTTGATTCATTTAAAGTTGTGTTATATAATTTTCGTAGATTTGTGATTTTCTCAATTTTTCTAACATATTTTATATGATTCTATTCCTTTTAAATTTATTAAGGCTTTTTTCTGGGCGCCTGGGTGGCTCAGTCGGTTAAGCGTCCAACTTTGGCTCAGGTCATGATCTCACGGCCTGTGAGTTGGAGCCCCACATCGGGCTCTGTACTGACAGCTCAGAGCCTGGAGCCTGTTTCAGATTCTGTGTCTCCCTCTCTCTCTGCCCCTCCCCCATTCATGCTCTGTCTCTCTCTGTCTCAAAAATAAATAAATGTTAAAAAAATTTAAATTTATTAAGGCTCTTTTCTATGGCCTAGCCATAAAAATATTCTCCAGGGTCTATCCTGGAGAATGTTCCATGTGTACTTAGAAGGAAAAGTGTTTTGCTGTTTTGAGATATAGTATTCTATAGACATTCTACATATATCTGTTAGGTGTAGTTGGTTTCTAGTCTTGTTGGAGTCTTCTGTTGGTTTATTCTATTGGTTTATTTATACTATCTCCATAGTAGTTAAATTCCTTATTGAAAATGAGGTATTGACATCTCCAACAATTATTGTTGACTTGTCTCTCTCTTTTTTTAAATCTGTCATTTCACACTGTGTGTTTGGGAACTTTGCTATGTTCCGGTGCGTTTTTAAATATTAATCTTCTGGATGGATTGACCCATCTATAAATTCTGCAATGTTCATCTTTGAATATCTCCTTCGAAAATGTACTCCTGGCCTAAAGCTACATTCTGACATATGGTGCATTGGTAAGTTTCATTTTAACACTCCAATTTAATATTTTTCATAGAAGCTAAGTTGCTTGCCTAGTGTTTAGCACTTAGAAAAGAAAATCAGTACTTAGGATTGGGCTAATTATTTATATTGCTCCCACTTTGTTTCTGACCCCAAGTCATTTGGTGAGAGCCTAAATATCTGACATCAGTGTAAGGCTCTTGGGAAGAAATTGGTTGCAATTGAAATGTAGGTGCTTTAGAATCATACAGGCTTAGATGCCCATTCCATTTCTCTATTTAGTGATCTCTTCATTCCCTCATGTATAACACAGAAGAAAATATTTTCCTTCTTAAAGTCCTTATGAAAGCTCTATGAAATAATGTATGTAAGATACATAATTTATCAAAGTAATTTGAATGTCATAATTTATAAACTATTAGTGTCTTTGACATGTTTTTCTTATCTGGGTTAATAATTCTAATTTTTAAAAATTTACTTCAAGAAAAAAAAAGGGAAAGTGATATAGCCAAGATAGAAAAATCAATTGAAGAATACATGGAGATTTGATCAGATACATATTGACTTGTGAAAAGAATAGAATAAGTAAAATTAAAAGGCAAAGAATTTCTGGAGAAAATATGGTTTTCAGTGTATTTCCTCAAAAATCCTAGAATCCAAACCAAAATTCAAACTACTAAAAATAAAAACTGGAAGAAAGTATAAGCAGGGGTTTCACAGAAGGAAATATTCAACAATGTCATGAAGAAAATATTCTAGTTTTTAAAATGAAATATCATATTCATATAATAGACTAGCAAACAATTAAAGATATGTAGACTATACAATACAGAATGTAGAGAAATGAGAATTGTTAGACTTTTATGGAGGAAACATGTATTGTTTAAAGCTTTTTGAAAAGTAATCTGGCATATCTATTAAAATTTAAATTGTTAATACATTTTAGCCACTCTCACTTTTGAAACCATTTCTATACAAATAAAGCACCAGCTATAAGTTGGTATGGCAGTAAACATTTTTCTGGTGTTGAAATCCTACCAATGTATTGAATTCTTTGTGTATGGAGAATGACTGAATAAAATGTCATACATTCAGACTATAGAATATTATAGAGCTATAAAAAAAAAACACAAAACCTAAGTTACACCTGCTCATATTGACTAGGAGGGAGTTTCATTTGTAAGTGAAAAGGGGATTTATAGAGCACTGTGTTCGGTATAATGTAATTTTTAAAGAACAAAAATTTAATACGTTATATATATACATATATATATACACAATATATACACATGTCTATATGCATATACGTTGTATATTTGTATGAAATTAGAATAAAATGAGGAAAGGTACACCTTCAATGTGTTAGCATTTGCTACCTCAAGGAATGACACTAGAAAAAGAAGACAACATTCTTTATTTTTTTATATTATACTTTTGTATTCTTTGACTTTGACAAGAAACAGGTATTATAATTAAAAAAATCCAATATATTGTTAAAGAAACAAGAGAAGAGGAGAAAAAAAGATGAAGGCAAAGGAATAAAGAACAGCAAGAGAAGATGATAGGAGAAATATCACAGGATAGGTCTGAAACAGAATAGGTGTGAAATCCAAAAAACTCAGCACTGGATCACATACTTTGAGTCACTTAAGACTGTCAAACGAGAAGAGAGGAGCAACCGACCAGTCTCATTTATTCACTTTGGAAAGAATTGCTTCAGCAACTGTGGATACCTTTCCATATCTGTGATATTGCATTTTTACTCTGCTCTTACCTGTCAAAAGATACTTCCATTTTCTGTGGCAAGCGCCATTCTGAATTTACACTGCCCTTGAAGAAAGACACTCATGGCATCAGAGACATCAAATTCCAATCAAGCTTTCTCCTGGAAATTAAGCACATGAGCATTTGGTTTTAAAATCAATCAATAGGTTTCCATAAGAGGGGACCATCATGGAAGTTAATTTGGTAGCTGGTCATAAATCTCAATCCCATTAGATATGTTCATCCCTAGATGATATTTAAAAATCATGAAATATTATTCTGTCTCTTGCACTTAAAAATGGCAAAGGCAGTAAAGGAAAGTAACAATGGATAGGTTTAATATGCTTTCATTTTCTATGAAGCATCCCTATACTAACAATTGACTTATTATTTATCAAATCAACACACACACACACGCATGCACGCAAATAATATTTACAAAAAAACAAGCTAGGGAATATGCCTTTGTAGATTTGGAGGATTAACCATAGTGTGTCATTTTAGTGTTAATGTTTAAAAGAGTCTATATCTGGAAAGTGATTTTAAATACTATGTGCACAAAAAGAATACCTTATCTTTGTCATAAATATAAATACCATTTTCTTACAGATTAACATACAGTGTTCTTTCATAATAGTGATAATTTTGATAATAGTGATTTTTATTTTTATCCTTTCCATAAAAAGTCCTTAGGAGCTTTCCCCTTAATGAAGAAAAAAAAATGTTCTTATAAATCTTATAGATTGTTTTGGAATCGAGAGGTCTGATGCAGGCTAGAAAACATTGAAAAACAATTCTAGTAAATGCCATTTGTTCACTGTATTATAATTCTTCAGATTTTCACATCGTATATTTGCATAAAAATGCTTGTGACTCATATTCACTTTTAAAAATGCTCTAAGAAACGAAAATGGCGGTAGTAGTATTTAGTGTTGTACTATTTTGTGTGTGTGATTTAGTTTCTAAATCAAATCATCCTTCTAATATATTTTAAGTCTTATCTTGTATCTCAATATTTTACTCCCAACACTCCCTGTCTGTCCTTCTCAGAACGTTGCTATTATGACTAAGGGCTCTTTCTGTTTTGGGTAATATCTCTTAAATAATGTTATGGAGCCTCATCAACTGTTTTTACTCTGTTCCTTGTTTGGGATAGCATACAGCACAGCTGCTTCTAGACATAATTTCTTCCAAATGTATGTATTTAATACTTTTAACATGTTTTCACTTATACTGAAATATATTCATGAGTAAACATATGTATATATATTCAGGTATATCTAAAGACAACAAATTTAACAAACGCCTTTATAAAAATATTAACATTTACATAATCAGAAGACATATTGCCTATAATCTGGCACAAAAAGAGATTTCTAATTTGAGATACCTGGCAAATAATACAAGTCAATAGAATAATACTGTCTTCTAAAAGAGAAATTAAAACACACTAAAATATGCCAGAACCTCAGTGGTTTATAACTTCTAGTTCACAGTCTTTTTACTTGCCACATTATCCTGTGTATTTATTCTTCTGTTGGTGTATGTTGTTAATATCGCTGATTCATATTTACAACTGCAGTTTTGAATACTTGATTAGTTTTCTATCTTCCTTTATTTCTGATACCAGATATGCTTCCTACATTAATGATGGAATGATAATACTAAAAGGTATGGGCACTGTCTAAGGACCAGCACAATTCTATGCACTTCATAGAAATATTATTTTCTGTTCTTCCCGTAGGCAGTTTCTGTTTTTATTATTTCCATTTCGTTGACAAGAAATCTGAGGCATAGAGAGGTTGAGCAAATTGGCCAAAGTCAGAGTTAAGTGTCAAAGACTCTAACACCAAAGTTTCAACAATTGGATAATAACTAAGATCTACTACATAGACTAGACATTTGAAATGTCAAGAGTTTGGAATTTATGTGTATCAAATATATCATTCTGTATCACATGATACCCGGAAACTTAATGGCTAAGATCAACATTTTTTTTTTTTTTTAATCTCACAGTTTCTCTGAGTCAGGAATGTTGGAGTGGCTTGGCTGATGCCTCTGGCTCTAGATCTATCATAACAATGTAATCAAGGTTTCTACTTAGTCTTGTGGTCTCAGGTTGGAGGTGTGGCTGGGAGAGAATCTTCTTTTTTTTTTTTTTTTAATCTTCTTCTAAGCTCACTCACATGGCAACTGCGGGGCTCAGGAGATCCAAGCTCACCCATGTGACTGTTGGCAGACTGAAGGCTCTTGCTGGATATTGGCCAGACATAATAGTACCTGTTCATTTGGGCCTCTCCAGAGCTTTACTCACAATGCGGCAGGTTTCCTCAGAGAAAGCAAGGGAGAGACCAAGGGAGGGTCCACGATGGAAGCCACAGTCTCTTTTTAACCAATTTTTGCAAGGGACACCAATTACTTTCACCATAATCTGATTATTGAACGTGAGTCACTAGGTTCAGCTCATACAAGAAGACACTGCAGAAGGGCGTAAATACCAAGAGGCAAGGATAATTGGGTATTATCTTAGAGGCAGTCCACCAATGGTGGGATCTCTATTTTGATTCAGACTCTGGTACCTAATAGTTTTATGACTTCAGCAAGTCACAGCCACTAATTTTCTCATCAAGTACATGATGATAATAACCTGCCTGACCAAAGTCTTGGGGCTATTCAAGGGATAAAAGGAAAATCACAGATATGAAAAGTTAAGAGCTTGATATAAATATGACTTTACTATATTATTATTTTTCAAAGACAAGGGATTATGACTAACTCATTTTGATTAGATCATATCTCTTCTCTATTTCTTTCCTCATTATACTGCACATCAATGCTAAATTATTCATTTTCATCTTATATCCATAGCTATGCAAATAATCAGCAAACATGTGAAATGGCCGGTGGAAATAAAACTAATATTTGTGGAGCATAAGTCATACGTTTATTTCTGCGCTGGACATTTTCTACACATGATCTCATTAAATCCTTGTAATTACACTCTTAGGGGGCAGCCCCTCTATTCCTTCTCCAGCACGCTGGTTCTTAAGGAAGGAGTACAGTTACTGATCACACAGAGTCCTTCTATTTTTCTCCTTCACTAGTCCTCCAAAGCAAGTCCATAATACTGTCTTTCATTTTGCCCCCATTCAGAACGTTTTAGAGATTGTAGAAGTGACCTCATATTAATCTTGTTCATTTTTTTTTTTACCTTCAGGCCATTCTATAGCCCAAAAAAGTCCCACAAATATCCATCTATTGTTCTCTTTAAAATCTCTAGAGAAAGAAACCTGCTTGTTTGACATGTCATACCACATTGGTTCAGTGCCTGCAGTATCTTCCTTATATTTTGCTTTGTATATATTTACGTCTTCGCTCTTCAAATTAAATCAAAATGCTTCAAAAATAGATATAACACCTTTCATAAAATATGAAATAATGAATCTGTTGCTTTTTCTCGTATGCACGCATACTTGCACACAACATACATGCCATATACACTCAGATGCATACAGTTAAATCAATGTTTAGATGATTAACCTTAATTTGGTCTGTTTGGATACTATGGCTAATTCCAATGATTCTGATATAAACTGACATTCTTAAGGGATACCATTTTTTTTTTTTAAGTTGGCTTCCCATCCAGCATGGAGTCCAATGCAGGGTCTGAACTCATGTCCCTGTGATCAAGACCTGAGCTGAGATCAAGAGTCAGATGCTCAACTGACTGAGCCACCCAGGCATACCTCTAAGGGATACCGTTTCAATAATTAACTTCAAAGTCACTTTTACAAAACGCAAAAGACTCAAAACAAGATATTTCAACTTATTCCTTGAATAAACGCAATATTGTCTAGTTCTATAACATTTTTAATTCACATGAAAAGACTCTGAATGACAATTTCTAGTAATCAATAGCACCTTCAAAGATAAAAGGAATAGTCACCAAAAAGCTTCACGTACTCTGAAGAAGAAATCCAAGAATGCTCAGAGCACTCGCAGCGTCATAGGAGTAATTGGACAGCTTCTCAAATGACAAATTTGAATGGTTGACTTAATAGATAATGGACTCTGATTTGCTAGTTTTTAGGGATCAGTCTTTAATAATTTACATCGTGGTTAATCCTACCCTAGAGGAGCGCTGTTCTCCATTGAGAAAACCAAATAAAATGTGCAATTTCTGTGCGATTATATCCCATGCTAGTCAAGTTAAAATTCATAAAAATACCTAAATCACATCATATGCTTCCATATTCCCCATAGTTTATTGTTAATTTCTAAGTGCAAAGCAGGTAAATAACATGAATTAGACTGAATTTTATGTGTGAAACTTGAGTATTGATAAGCATTTTCAAATGACCCATCCTAAACAATGCCATAACACTTCCAAAATTCAAAATCACTCCCAAATAAGCTTTATATGTTAATGTGTATTTTGAAGAATGACTGAATTTAGAAGAGCATGAGTCAGTCTAATGGAAAAAGTAGTGGGTAGATAATTAGAAAACCACAATTCTAGCCCCAGAATTTCATCTACTGAACTGAGTGGCCTTGGATATAGTTGATTTATTTTCACATGGTTGAGTTTCTGTATTTGAAATTGGGAAACTGAAAATCATAGAATGTGAATTCTGTAAGTGATCTTAGAAACATGCAGTTAAAATCCCACATCTGACAGATCAAGAGACTGTAGCCTTAAGAACAGGTTAAATCATGCCATGAAACAAATACTTCCTAAATCTCAGGAACATAAAACAGCAAGGGCTTATTTTTCATTTCCACAAAGAGTATTCAAGGTTTGGGTGACTATCCAAGGACCATATTAAATAACTTAAGGTCCTAATTAACTAGGTACTACTAAAACCCCATTCATGTAGGATTTTTTTTTTTTTTGTCTTTCATCTCTAACTCCCATGATCAGTTGATGTAAAGGAAAAAAAAAAGAAACTGAAAGGTTTAGGGAAATTAGAATATTACAGTGGATTTGTCATTTAAGACCTATTCAACCACCCTGGAAAGACCCGAAGAACATATTTTTCATTAATGTTGTAAGGGAAAATATATTTTGAGTTAGGGGAAGGGAGTATCATTGTGGGGCTCTGGGATTGCTCTTTTCTATAGACCAGACCTTACAATTGGGCCTGTGGTCACTGGATTGGGAATCCTAAATTCAAATAGAAGAACTGGATCTTCCAGTGACAGGGGCTTAGTGGTGACACTCAACTGTCAAAAGCAAGGTGGGAGTATTGATGGTAATGGACAGCAGAATCAAAATAGCAATGGGGGGCACCTGGGTGGCTCAGTCAGTTGAAAATTCAACTTTTGATTTTGGCTCAGGTCATGATCCCAGGGTTATGGGATTGAGCCCAGTGTCTGGCTCCATGCTGAGCATAGAACCTGCTTGAGATTCCCGCCCCCCCCCCCCCCACTGTCTCTCTCTCTCCCTGCCCCTCTGCCCCTCCCCTGATCACACTCTCTCAGGTGCTCATTCTCTCTCTGTTAAATAACAAACAAGCTAACAAACAAACAGCAATCAGAATAGTTTGACTCACCCGGGCCTAGGATACTGACTGACTGATTTTGACATTCCTAGAAATGAAATAGGAAACCTACTAAAGTCTTACTTGTTTTGTATAAACAGAAAAGTTCTAAGTCAAGTGATCAAAAAAAAAAGCCTAACCTGAATCATAAAAACAGAGAGTAGCAGCCCCTCAATCACTTCCCAGACATCAACTAGTTTATAAATCCAGAAGCCTTTGAATTATAGGGCAGGCAGCCTGGTCCCTTTGAGGAAGGACCCAGTACATCACCAACAATGTATAACTGTTAATTTTTCCTCCAGCTTTCCCAAAGGGATCTATGGCCTTTACCAGGGCATCTCTGTATTGGGGAAAAGGAAATAATTGGAACTTTGGGGGATTACTGGGCACTGGCTCTGAAATGACACTATTTCCAAGAAACCCAAAACATCCTTGCAGTTCATAGTCAGAACTGGGGATTTTAGCGGTCAGGTGATCCACGGAGTTTTAGCTCAGTTCTCTCTTACAGTGAGCCCAGTGTGTCTGCCAACCCATCCTGTGGTTATTTCTACAGCTCCAGAATGCACCATTGCAACAGATAAAGTACTCAACAATTGGCAGAATCCCCGCATTGGTTCCCTGACCCGTGCAGTGGGGGCTCTTATGCTGGCAAAGGCCAAGTGAAAGCCACTAGAAGTTCCTCTGCCTAGGAAAATAGTAAACAAAAAGCCATGTCTCATTCCTGGAAAGATTGCAAAGATTAGCACCATTATCAGTGACTTCAAAGATACAAGTGCAATGATTTCCATCATGTCTCCCTTCAACTTACCTGTTTGGGTGGTACAGAAGACAGATGGATCTTGGAGACTGACAGTGGATTATTGTTAGCTTAACCAGGCAGTGAATCCAATTGCAAATGATGTTCAGATGTTCCTTCGCTGTTTGCGCGAATTCACACATCCCCTGGTACTTACTATTGGCCACCGATTTAGTAAATACCTTTTGCTCCATCTCTGTCAAGAAGGAGGACCCTAAGCAGGTTGCTTTCAGCTGGCGAGGGGCGAGGCTGACATTACACTTTTACTCTCCTACCTCAGAGCTATAACCACTCTCCAGGCCTATGCTGTAAGTTAGTTCACAGAGACCACTGATCTCTCGATCAGTGATATTACACTGGTACATTACATGGATACTGTTATGCTGATTGGACCTAGTGACTAAGAGGTAGCGAGTCCTCTGGACTTATCATTAAGACATTTGTGCGTCAGAGAGTGGGAAAGAAGTCCGACAAAGATCATGTCTTCTACCTCAGTGAGATTTCTAGGCACCTAGCGGTTTGGAGCATGTTACAACATCCCTCTTAAGGTGAAGGATAAGGATAAGATAAAGTACTCAACAATTGGCAGAATCCCCACATGGCTTCCCTGACCTTTCCACCTGCTCCTACTGCAACCAAGAAAGGCCTCGTGGGCCTCTTAGGACTTCTGAGGCAATATATTCCTAATTTCAGTGCGTTACTCCTGCTCGCTTACTGCCTGACCCAATATGCTGCTAGTTCTAAGTGGAGCCCAGAGTAAAAGAAGGCTCTGCAACAGAGCCAGACTGCTGTGCAAGCTGCTTTGCCACTTAGGACACGTGATCTAGCAGCTCCAGTGGTAATTAAAGTGGCAGGGGCAGATAAGGATGCTGTTTGGAGTCCGTAGCAGAGCCCTATAGAGGAACAACAGCACAGACCCTCAGGCTGTTGGAGCAAAGCCCTGCCATTCTTTGAAGATAGCTGCAGTCCTTTTATTGGGCCTGATATTGGGCTTTAGTAGAGACCGAAGAATCGACCTGGGGCCACCATGTTACCCTGTAACCTGCCCAGAATGAACCAGGTGTTATCTGACCTGCTAAGCCATAAAGCTGGGTGTGTACACGAACACTCCATCATCACAGGAAGTGGTATATATATAATCAAGCCCAAGCAGCCCTGATGGCATAGATAAGTTACAGAAGGCAGTAGCCCAAATGCCCATGGTCCGCACTCCCGCCTGCTACACACTTGCCTTCTCTCTTCCAGTCTACATCTCTAGCCTCATAAGGGACTCCCTACAGTCAGATGACGGAGGAAGAGAACACTTGGACTTTTATAGATTGTTCTGCACAATATGCAGGCACCACCTGAGAGTGGGTGGTTACAGCACTACATACAGCTCCTTATGGGACATTCCTGAAGGCCAGTGGTGGAAAGAAATCTTACCAGTGGTCAGAATGTCAAAAAATGCACCTGTTGTTCTTTTGGCATAGAAGAAGAAGTGGCCAGGTGTATGATCATAATGATTCATGAGCTATGGCCAAAGGTTTGGCTGGATCGTCAAAGACTTAGATGAAATTTGACTGTAAACGGACTGAAATATGACTGAAAACCATAATAAGAAAATCTGGGGAAGACACATGTTGATAGATAGCTCTGAATAAGAAAAGACAGTGAAGAAGAAAAAGAAGAAGTAGGAGGAGAAGGAGGAGGAGGAGGAGGAAGGAGAAGGAGAAGGAGAAGAAGAAGAAGAAGAAGAAGAAAGAGGAGGAGGAGGGAGGAGGGAAGAAGGAAGAGTGAGGTGGGAGGATGGGGATGGGGAAGAAGAACAAGGGGAATAAGAAGAGGAAAAAGAGGGGCGCCTGGGTGGCGCAGTCGGTTAAGCGTCCGACTTCAGCCAGGTCACGATCTCGCGGTCCGTGAGTTCGAGCCCCGCATCGGGCTCTGGGCTGATGGCTCAGAGCCTGGAGCCTGTTTCCGATTCTGTGTCTCCCTCTCTCTCTGCCCCTCCCCCGTTCATGCTCTGTCTCTCTCTGTCCCAAAAATAAATAAACGTTGAAAAAAAAATTAAAAAAAAAAAAAGAAAAAGAAGAGGTAGAGGAGGATGACGATGACGAGGGGGAAGTGGAAGAAGATATTTGTGTCCCATATGAATCCTCGCCGAAGAGTGATCTCAGCAGAGGATGATTTTGATAGTCAAGTAGATAAGAAGACCTGTTCTGTGGATACCAGTCGGCCTCTTTTGCCAATCACCACTGTTACTGCCCAATGGATTTGTAACCAAAGTGGCCCTGGTGGCAGGGGTTATGCGTGGGTTTAGCAACATGGACTTCAACTCACTAAGGTTAATACGGTCACAGTCACTGCTGAGTGCCCAAAGTGACAGCAGCAAAGAACAACACTGAGTACCCAATATAACAATATTCCCCAGGGTGATCAGCCAACTACCTTGTGGCAGGTGGATTACCTCGGACTGCTTCCATCACAGAAAGGGCAATGTTTTGTTCTTACCTGAATAAACAATTACTCTGGATACATATTTGCTTTTCCTGCATACAGTGCTTCTGCCAAAACTATGGCCCATCAACTTAAAGGTGTTTATCCATCATCATAGGATTCCACTCAGCAATGTTTTTTATCCAGGAACTCACTTCACAGCAAATGAAGTACAGTAACTAGTATATGCTCAAGCAATTCACTGGTCTTCTCATGGTACCTATTTGGAAAGGCAATTTCATGCGTGCAGGGTACCTATATCTGCTCTGCAACATAATAATGGGCCTTGGGCCTGGAACACTTCTTACAAAGAGAGATAAAGAGCCCACACAGCCCTGCCAGACTTATCACCGTGTGTGAGAATATCCTTCTCTGTTCCTGCCTCCCTAAGAGTTCCTTTGTTCTGCTTCAACGTGTACATCAATGGCCCTGGGGAAGGCCCCACTTTAAAAAAAAAAAATTAATGTTTATTTATTTTTGAGACAGAGAGAGACAGCATGAATGGGGGAGGGTCAGAGAGAGAAGGAGACACAGAATCTGAAACAGGCTCCAGGCTCTGAGCTGTCAGCCCAGAGCTCACCGCGGGGCTCGAACTCACGGACCGCGAGATCATGACCTGAGCCGAAGTCCGACGCTCAACCGACTGAGCCACCCAGGTGCCCCAGGCCCCACATTTTAGTAATTCAGATTCCACAGAGGAGGGGTCAGGGTGCTTCAGCTGCTGGGGTGGTAAGGAAAGGGGGACTACATGCTGGCTCTTAAGTACCTCCAGCAGGAAGAGACCCACATCTTTTCCGCTCAGATTTGCTTTGACTAGAGCAATTCACATGGTCACTGACTTGTAGGTATCATGCAACTGTATTTCTTCTTACGCTTGAATATAGTCAAGAATGCACTTTGTTGAATAATGAATAATGACTAGCACAGTAATTTAGGCCACTTATGAATAAGATACTCCGAGTTTGCAGTAGACAACTGTTCCTGTCACATTACTTGTCTATCAGGCATATAATGAAGGTCAAAGCCATAACAGAGGATATGGAATCACGAGGAGGCCAAAAAGTAGAAAGGTGCATACAAATTTGAGGTCTTATGAATATTAATTTCCTGGGCTCTTTATTAAATATTTTAATATATGTAAAGAACTTAGAATCTTCCCTGGTATATCATACGTGTCCCATCAATATTATCAGTTGCTCTTATCCTTGTCACAAAATGGTGCTCTAGAGACAAAAATGAGGTTATCAATAACCTTCTTAAAGAGAGGCTCTTTTCTGAAAATACCAAGAGAAGTCACTATAACACTATTTATGTAGCATGGATCACAAAGATAAAGAAAACATTGTAGTAAAGCAGAAATTAAATATACCAATGAATGGGATTTTTCCCTAAAAATTGATTGTGTGTCTCCTTTGGAAATGAAACTCCTTGGATTAAATATTTCCTCTAAAACATTTTGAATTAAATAGAGTGCCCTTAAAAGTTAGGGACAAATGGCACGTTTTCTTTGATCTGACATAAAGGAGATAGGTACATTTAAATACAGCCCTACTCTGTGTTTCTTTCCAGAGAACTCTGATCAGATTGTCAGTTAAAGTCAGCTACACTAAAGACAGAAGATTATAAGGGAGAAACACATAAGATTAATTAAATAAAGTAATATAAACGAGAAAGATGTTTGGTGTGTCTGCTTATGGGTAAAACTGCATAAACTAATTAGATAAGTTCCCCATTATAATGTCAGGTTTTATTTATAATAAATCAGACCCAAGGCTTTCATTACAAATGAATTAAACTGGATCCTCCAGCCTCAGATACGTGGTAGCTGCGATATCTCTTTATTACTTGACCTTTTCAACCTCCTTACATCTCACTGTCCTCATCGGACTACAGATAAAAATAAGCCTCATAATCTAATAACTTCATAGGGCTATTAGGAAACTTAACCTCCTTAAGCCTCCGTCTCCTCCTCTGTAATCTCTGTAATACAAAATAATCTCCATAATGAAATAACTTCATGGGTTATTAAATGATCATCTTCAAAGATTAAATGATAACCTTATGAAATGCATTGAGAATGGTTATCTGGCACATAGATGAGCCACAATAAATAACAATTATTACTATTAAATCTAGAACTGACGTTCAGCATCCATTAAATTTGCAAACGGAAGCTCATGCTCCAGCTACTCCAGCTACTGCTGTGTAACAAACCACCCAGAAATATAGTGGCTTAAAATAACAATATATTATTATGTCTAACCTATATTTAGTGGGTCAGGAATTTGGGCAGGGCTTAGGTGAGTGAGTCATTGGCTCCATATGATGTCAACTGTGATGTTCAGCAGTATTTGTTTATAAAGTCTGTCACATAAAGTCTTAATATTTATTATATTCTGCAGAATTTAGTTTGTGATTTTGGGGTATCTTTGATGTCCATGTTTTGCTCATTATAACTACTTTCTCTCTATGTTCTTCATTATTACACACAAGGAAAGAATCAGGTTTTATATGGCTTAAAGTTTATATAATTTTGGCAGCCTTTTATCAGAAAAAATATAAAATATGGTAGAAAAACAGCTACAAAATATTTAATCATAAAATAAATTATAAGCAACTTCATATTTTAAAAATCTGATTAAAAAAATACCCAAGTATCACAATGTGTCTCCCAATTCCCAATTAACTAATTAATATACTGACACATCTCTATAATTCTTGTTTTTTGAACTTTAGCATGAATAATACGTCTGAAAATAAAGATATATAGAATCAATCTGAAATTAAGACAGAAAAGCAATTAGATTGATTTTTTAAAGCATTGCACCATATCAAGCTCCATCATTGAGTAAATACAACATACTTCGATTTATTAACGGATAGTAAGTCTGTCACTGAAACACTAGGTTTTCTTTTCTTCTCTCTTTTTTTTTTTTTTGATATCTTTACTGTATTGGTGGATACAGGGTGTCACTTTATGTCGAAGTGCCAGACTGTCAGAAAAAAGATGTGTTAAATGTGCTAACACCAATACACAGGGTTACAAAAGTCACCCAACTACACACACAGACACACACACACACACACACACACACACACACACAGGGGCTCTGCGATACTATGTATGTGTCCCCTCAAACACAGGTATGCTGATAAATTCTGTATTTACACAATCTGTTCAGAAATTGTACACACACAACTCCGAAGAATACTGTGTTTTCACGTGTGGCCCCTGGTTTATCGACTAATTCCTGATAGAGAGTATTTTTGTTCTGATGAGACGGGAGTGAGAAGCATATTCTGCACGCAGAAGTTTACGCGACTAACACAAGCTACCCCTGCTGTCTGGGAGCAGCGTGATCCGATGAAATTTTTCCCAATCTGGAATGGCAGAAAGCAAAGAAAGAATTACCATTAATTTATATGGAAATGTTTTTGATCGGTCCTAGCCTCAAAAAATAAACTCTCTTGGGTTTTTCTGATACTTGAGGACCTATCCTGCTAATGGGTGCACAAAATAAATTGAGATAAAGCGCAGATGCTCACCGACACCGTTCAAAGCTGTGGCAGCCTCATGCTGAGGTGCTGAGTGTAGTTCCCGGGGAAGGGGTATGGCAGGGCCACTCTCACACGCTGCCTCTACAACAGCTTGCTGCAAAACAAACACCGAACTCTATTTTCTCTTTTCGCCTTCTTTTGTCAAGGCGAAGATCCTCTTCGGATTTCTTTCGGTTATCGAAAACGAGTGCTAAGGTAGGTTTTTCATAAAAGCCTAGTGGTGCGACTGGCTGGAACTTTCGAAAAGCAGGGATAACTGCAATTGGCAGAACTTTCTACAGACTTGCTTCCGGTTCCACACACTGGAGGCTGGATTCCGGTCCACCACGCGGAGGCTTCCTGCATCCCGCACTGTGGGATAGTCCATCACCCGAGAGCCTCGGGCACTACACCTTTGTGCCAATACAGTGGATGCTGAGCAAATTTCTGGAAGCCTTGGTTGTCAGCAATAACTTCACTACGAATGAGAGAGACTGAATCCACAAAAGTACATCTGAACACACCCAAATTAAACGTATCCCCAACTTAACTTTCCCTCAACTAGTATGTATCCCCACCTGAATCTTCCCTTAACTAGATCCCCAACATGCTCTGGACTCTGTAACACTATTGAAACAAAACGTGTGATGGAGGAAATTGGAGTGGAGGGGAGCAGTGCTCTTAACCTTTTGCCCTTAAAATTCTTACTGTTGCAAATTTCAAAGCCATGTGATTATGCAAACACATTGCTGCTTTCCCCTCACCCCCCAAGGTCAAGCGAGAGACCCTGAAAGCTTAAGCTTCATTAGCATCACATTAAATCTGCCCATGAAAGTAATTCAGAAACTGAAGATCACTGACCAGGACACCTAAAGAGAGTAACTTTTGGTAGTTGAAGGTGATACTGGCTTACAGACCTTTGGAAAGTCCTACTTTATAGGACAACATAAAACAAACTGGGGCACTGCCTTAGTTTCAGTCATACCTTTTCAAGTTTACCATGTTTTTCGCTCACCCTCTCTCCTATGTTTTAAGCAAATCTGTTTGACGAGGAAGCTAGAAGCAAAGATTCCCCTTTGTTGGTTGCAAAAGCAAGTTTCATATCAGATGTCACCAAAAAGGCAGGGGTAGGTACTATCTCTTCTCTCCAAATAGGCAGACATGATCAGGCTGCAGCTAACACCTGGAGAGAGAAACAAGAAAACACTCAGAAACAGAATGATCTAGTAAACCTTTCAGTGCCCACTTCAGATATATACTATTGATGACATATACTGTTGGTTACTAATCATGGCTGTTAGCTTAATAATGCATAATGCATCAAAACATTTAATATTTTATACATACGTTAACTGAATTTAAAGCTTCTATTCACATCCTTATGGTGGGTTTTTATCCAGTCATTTTGGAAACAGTAATGATAATCAGTTATGCAGCGAAACAGGATATAATAACCATAAATACATGATAGTTATTATCTTTCCATCTCACTGTAAATCAACAGTACTGTGTCAAAAGTCCCATTCAAGGTGTTAAACTCTACACCAGTTACTACAAAGAAAATAAACTATAAAAATATGTTTGCTAATGTTAAAAATCACCAGATACAAATTTATACAGCTTTATGAAGAACTTGCCATGCTGATGAAATGACATTTCCACTTGTGGCTAAATAGCACAACTGCTGATTTATAGGGTTTACAGTTGAAAAACATAGTGTCTACTTTGTAAGACTTTTTAAATCAGATTTACTTAAATAATTCATCAAATAAGTACTCAAACGGCATTGAAAACACCACTACTACCTAAAGGCAATGTTAGTCTGAAGTTTATTGACAGTTTCTAGGTATTGGTCCTAGCTCATGTTAATAATCAGTTTGATAAAGCTGAACAATAATTTCATCTCAGGCATCCATTTTCCCTTTGGAAGTGAACTTAACTTCTATTCACCATTGCCCAGATTTAGTCAGTGGCCTCATCTAGCCACAAGGGGGCCAAGAGCATAATTCTACTCTAGGTCCAGAAGTCAGAAATATTGGGGAAAGGTCCAGTGATTACCATGTAAGGATCAGCGTCTATCATTGGAAAATTCATTGCTGTTAAAGTAGTCAAATTTACTAAATTACCTACTCTAGATACATTCCATATTTTGAATTTTAAATGCACGGGTTAAATTTGATCAAACAACATTTTGTACCACCTGCTATTGGTAATTAACATGAGAAGTGATTTAGTTAGCCTGGGTGAATATAGTCGGGGGCTAAAACTTATAAAGATAATTCATAATTTTCAATCGTTCTTAGTACAACCAAGGTCATTTATTTGAGTATTATATTCATACAAGCCATTATAATGAGATCCCCCCCCCAAAATCCTCAATATACTATCTAGCTAAGAGGTCATTATTCACAGCAGCATTTGACACACCCTGCCACGGCAGTAAAGAAATGCCAAATGTCTCAAGTTTATGCTGTAAAGGGCATTGACATGTTCAATTTTACCTTTGATAGTGACAGAACAGCTTCAGATGACCACAAATAAGAGGGTGTACTGTTCTGACCTACCAATGTTTCTTTTTTCCCCAAAAACTCACCCAGAGTTTGCAATATACTGTATTTTCTTCCCAAGCTTAGATTTTTGTGAATGTATAAAAATTAATGTAAATTTTGAAAAAGTCATAAATTGTCTTGTAAAAGACAATGCGTTTGTTAGTTATAGTAATTGACTAGATCTTTATTTATATACAACCAACTATACATCTATGCTATCTTGCATATGTTTTGGCATGTAAAACTTAAGAAATTGAAAAAAAATCAACCATTAATCTGTGCTTGAAAAGTGAAAATCATTTCTGTTAAATGGCATTTTTAAAAATTAAAACATTCTAGGGGCGCCTGGGTGGTTCAGTTGGTTAAGCCATGGACTCTTGATTTTGGCTTAGATAATCATCTCCAGGTTGGTGGGATCGAGCCCCACGTGGGGCTCTGTGCTGACAGCCTGCTTGGGATTCTCTTTCCCTCTCTCTCTGACCCTCCCTTGCTTGCGCTTTCTCTCTCTCTCAAAATAAATAAATAAATAAATAAATAAATAAATAAATAAATAAACAAACTAAAACATTCTATTTAATAGGCAAATCATATAGCTTATGAATTAATACTTGGACAAACACTTAAAATTACTTTTTTCAGTTTCTTTTTCTCAGTGAACTGAATTTTTATACTGGCCTTGTAGAAATGTGTTATAGTTATCCAATAGATAACTATAAATCAAGTAAGTTTACTTCTTATCTTGTGTTGTTTTTTATCAATACATTGTACATAGCTTTTCATAACATGATTTCATGATTTAAACAGCAAAACTGACTCTATTTCTTGGCCTGAGACCAGTTAAATAACCACTGAGGCAAGCAGTTATTACCTGCTTAAAAGGAAATCTGTGGTTTCCTTATTTAAACTGCTGAGTTTTAATGTCCATCAAAAAGTCTGTTATTGCAATGAATAATTTAGCTTTTTCAGTCTGCTACTCATTTTCATACTACAAGCACGGGTTTAAGGATACACAATCTGCCCAAAGTTTCTCCCAGTCCCAAGAATCAGAATCATACTTGCTATAAGACAATAGTTACGTAGTTATATTCACCGTTTGAAATGATATCAAAATGATATACGTTTAAAGAACAATAATTCATAATAATTACTTGGAAAAGGAAAGCTGCAGTTTCAGATTTATCAAAACTAGTTGCAGAAAGGATTGATCATAAAGGCCTCAAAAACCTGTATATGCACACGTAAGTGGATATACAGGACCCTTTGTAAAAAGACTAAAAGGTCAATGGATTTGGAGATGTAGGAGTGTCATTTCCTCTGTTTGTCCCTTGGTGGAGTTCTTGAGTCACTTTCTCCCTTCCCATCAAACTGCTTTATATTTCTTTCCAGAACTGGCTATCATGTTTACTGTATTTAACCTTTTTCTTGTACTATTGTGAATACAGCGTCTATAATAAATGAAAGCTCCCCTGAGATCATATCTTCGTCACCTACTTCTTTGTATTCTTACCCATAAACTTTTGTTGTCATTGTGACTTCCCTTCCTGTCTTTTTGAGGCTGAAACTACATCACGGACCCTGAATGCTATTTTTCAGCTCAGTCACTGAAATTTCTTAACGGCAACGCAGCTTTAAGATGGCAGGGTTAGCAGGTAAATTTAAAACAACAATAACAACAAAACTACCGAATAGGATAAGCATAGGGTAGGATATTTGGCATAGGAAAAAAAGCAATCGTTGGCCAAGCTTTGATTAAATGTCTATGAAAACGGGACAACATTTCTATTTTAGTGACTTTCATTTTTTTTTTCATATCTTGGTTTCAAGTGGTCATTTAAAAAAAAATATGCCTTTAAAAATAAAACGAGACGAACCACAAATCCCCAACATTTCAACATGCTCTCAAATATTTTGCCTCCTGCAAGCGATGACGTCCTCGCCCTCTGAGCAACTCAGGCTTTGGGAAACTGATCTCGTTTTCTCTCTTCAGTTCTGGCCGCCAAAGCAGCAGCAACAGCAGCAAGGCAGCAACGGGCTCTTTAATTTATTGCAGCCGGTTACACTTTCGATCCCATTTCCTTCTGAACCCTTTCCTCTCAGGTTGAGAAGATAAATGCAGCCTCGAGTCTGAAAAGCCGGGCGGGGTTTGTGGGTGGGAGCGAATCCGGATATCATATTCCCGTGGTGAGGTCTGGTACCGGGGGGGATTAAGTCCCCCAGTTCCATTTAATGAAACTGCTGAGCACTTGTGACACTGGCTCTAAGACTGCGGAAATGGGGCGGGGGTGGGGGAAACGGCTTCTCGCCTCCATTCATCCTCCGCGCCGGCGGGAGGCTGGAGTTGGAGTGTCAGTCCCCAGACAGGGGGCGGAAGAGGATTGGGAGCTCCGACCGCGGCAAGGGCGCCCCGAGGGCTCCTCTCACCTCGCCCACACCCGCGCCCCGCCCATTCGGTTCCCTTTCCCCAGAACCGCGCCGCGGGGCAAAGCAGCCGCTCCACGGCCGCTCTGGCTGGAAGGTCGGAGGCGGGGACCGATGGGGGAGGGAGGAAAGCCGGGAGGCTTCGTGGCCAGGGCAGTCTGGCGCGCTGTTCTCCATGCCGCACACGTCGGACCCATTTCCCACGCTGGCTTGGCTCGGCGGTGGAGTTGGTAGGGATGCGTAGGGAGGGCGGACTGGAGACTACCTCCAGCTCGCAATGAGAAAACCACTCCACCGTGAAGGACGCGCTGCACACCCCCCCTCCCCACCATCACTGGGGAAAAAACAAATGCAGCGCTCTGGGGAAAAGCCTCCCACTCCTTCGTCCCTCACTAGTGTGCGCCTGGAGATTGCGCGCCGGAGCGGTGGGCGAATGTTTCAAGATGCTCACGGGCTTGTTCAAGTTTATGGTCTGGCGAGGGAAGCGGGAGTGTACAACGTCTCTGCCCACGCGGCTGCCTGAAGTTTGCAAAATCTTAGTAAGGCGGTTAGGGGAGTGCGTGCACTGCACCATATTGCCGCGCATCGGAATGCACCGGTGCAAGGCCGCGGAAGAGAACAAGCTTCCCTGTTTCGCCTAGGACCCTAGGAAAAAAGCGACCGGGAGTCGTGGGAGACAAGAATTCTGATAAACCAGAGTTTTCCACATATGAGGGGATTTAGCATTACAGCCACTTAGCGGGCCTCGGAAACGTTGCGACGCCCGCCCCCGCCCCCCCCGGCTCCAGACTGCGGCGGTGCACACTGAGCCTGCGCGCGGGGTTTTTCTCGCTGATGCTGCAGATATAGAGCGGAGTGGCTCGGGAGGCGGCGGGCTTGGGGAATGTGGGGGTGGCCGGGTTCCCGGCCTGGCCCCGGAGGAGAAGCCACTACACCCTGAGTGCTAAAGCTTTAGCAGACTGGAAAATACTCGCCAGCTCCCTGGCACTTTCATCCTCCGCGCCTCCACGGTCTCGCATAGGGAGACCTTGGAGATCTCTGCCGCCTCTCCCCCCATTCCTGCTGTCTGCGCCCGCCCAAACAACGGCGCGCTACATCTGCTCGTAGACTTTATTGGTGTTTGTCCTGTTTAAATCATCTTGCCTCCTCACACGGGTCTCGTAAAGGCTGAGTACCCACTCTGGACGGATTTCTTTCTGTTTTCTTCTTTTCGTCTTAAATTTTCCTGTAAGGGGAGGCCCTTCGATGCCTATAGATTGGGCAGACTAGCTGAGGACCAACCAAACCCCACCAGCAGCTTCTTTTCCCTTTTGAGATGATAAGATTCTCTCCAAACATCTCCTGCCAGCCTGAACCCCCTTAATCCTGGCGCCCCCCGCCCCCCTTAGCCCCTGAAATAAATGAAGAGCGAATGGCTACAGTTTTTAAAACACAACCGGAGCTGAGGATCTGATGAGTGAGGCAGGCTGCGGTGGCTGTGATTGAAAACTGGGGAAGCCTCGCGTGGGGGAATACCATGTACGATCAAGTGGCACAAAGTCAAAAGAAGGAGAGAAACGGAACTAGGGACACTTCGGTACACAAAGTTGCCATTAAAGTTTATTTCCCTTTTATCCAGATAGGTGACGCTACACTTTACCAGTTACTAAAGGCTGCAGGTTTCAGCTCAGAAAATAACATCGAGGCTTCCAACATGTGTTTATTCCCCAGGCGCGCGCACACACACGGTCTACCCCCGTAAGCAAGCACGACGACAGGAATGCCAAGCATTTAAACAAAGACAGGCACCACCCCACCCCCCCCAACGCCAGCCCTCCGAAGTCTGCACTCCCAAAAAAGGATCCCTCTCTAGCTCTCTCTGGAGTTTGATGTTCTCGCTTAACCACTGCAGCCCATCATGGTTTCTCAGAACACCAACGTGGCTCCCTGGGCGCGCACGCGGGATCCCCCAAGCCACTGTTAAGCCAATGCCCAAACCAACATGCGAAATCGCGAAACGGAGACACTTGAGGGGGTGGGGAACAACGTCTGAGAAGGGGGAGAAGAAGAAACCTTTCCTGACACCCGCTCCAGCGCTCTCACACTCGCACACGGCATTAGTCAGAGAGAGGAGGAAATTTACCAGCCCCGGGGAGGGAAAGCGAGTCCCCCGAGAAGACAGTGGCTGCGCTCGTTGGGAAGAGGGGGAGAGGCTTTGGCTTAAAGGGGACGGGACTGGCTGGGATTGTGCACGTAAGGAGTGGCCCCCGGCGCTGAAGCTGGGCTTTCCGGAGCCGGGTGGCTGGTTAGTACTCCCTCCTGCCTTCCTCCCTTCAGCTCTTCACCCTCCCTCTCTGCGAATGTGTAGTTTCGGCGGCTCGGCTGCCACCTCCGCCACCGCCGCCGCTGCCGCCGCCGCCGCCGCCGCAGCGGCAGTCGCGTCAGGGACAAGCTTGAGCCGCAAGCGAGCAAGCGAGCTCCCAGCAGCAACCACCACTTTGGGCAAACTTGCGGGTTTCCGGCTCTCGGCTAGCGAGCGGGAGCTTCCTACTTGCCATTCAGTGTCTTTGAGCCTTGGCAGCCCTAGGGGCAGCGAGCGCGCCCGCACCAGACTCTCCCAGACGCGAAAGGGTACGAGACAACTGCGGAATTCACCCGCCGTGCCAGGGCACTTCCGAGGAAACAACCGACTGGCACTTTTTCTCCCCTTGGCAAACTGGATATTTTTTTTTTAAGCTACTTGGCAGCTGTCTCTGACTCCACCTCCCCCCCCCCCAACCCCCTCCCCAGTGCCTTTGGCTTTTCTTCGGAAATCCGGACAGAATTGGGCATCTTTGTTAATTGCCACTGGGGGAGCCCGGCCGGGGGCTCTCGCCAGGCCAACGTCGCCTGAGCACCGAGCTTGGTTTGCTCACCTTTGAACTGCAAAGGGATCAAGTTCAGCTCGAGTTGCCAGCATTGGGACTGGGAGGAAGGCGAGGGAGCGTGCAGTAGAGAGAGTGGGAGAAGGGGAAAGGGGAAAGGAGAGGAGGGAGGAGAGAGGAGGAGGAGGGAGGAGAGAGAGGGAGGGAGGGGAGGGATCGAGAGAGAGCGGGGAGAGAGAGAGGCTGCAATCTCCTCCCTGAATCGCGCACAGCGCTGCAGATCCCAGTGCTCCGACATGCGGGCCGAATGCAGGTGAGGGAAGGCACGGACTCTGCGGCTGCGAACCCAAACTTGGGCACCGCGCGGTGCGCACGGTTCAGCCTTCGCCCCCGCGGGCGAACGGCTGCTGCGGTTTCAGGCGGCGGCTTCGTGACTAATGACCTTGCGCAGAGTTGTTAAGAAAAAAAGAGAAACCCGAGCTCTTGGGGGTGAAAAGGGACTGACTCTCTGGGTGTCTCTGAAGATGGCTCGGGCTGCTCTTCCGCGCGCGGGGGGGACCCGGACGCGGACCGCCGTGTGACGCGAGTGGTCTCCACTGCACGGTGCCCGAAGCGACCTGCCAGGGCTTTTTCATTCCCGATCTGTTGACTGGCTCCCCCGCTGCCAGAGCAGAGTCAGAGTTCAGACTGGCTTGTTGCTGGCCCCAGCGCCTCGTGCAGGAAGCAACTCACGTTTGCCTGGGCAGCCGGAGCAGAAGCTGGGTCTGGAGTGTGTGGCTGGAACGTGAATTGGACTCAACTCGAGTAGCAGCAAAGACCAACGGGGTTGGCAGGCGGGGGAAGCTGCAGGCGTGTTCCCCGCCGCTTCCCGGCTCCACCGCCCGCCCGCCGGAGCGGTTCCGGCCCCATCCGACAGAGCGGGGACGGGAGCCCGGGATTCTCCGCCCGCTGCGGGGATGACTCTGGGGGGGCGCCGAGCCCGCGGCGCGCAGTGTCCCGTGAACTGTGAGTACTGCGACTGAACGGCGGCCGGCGAGCGGGCGATTAGCACCCATTGCATGAATTATGAAACAATAACTTTCGGAAGAAGCAGAAGGAAAAGAAAAAAGAAAAAGAAGGACACCTCGCTGGTCCCCCTGGCCGACTCCGCACGCTGCTCTTCTCGCCCCCTCCCTCCTCTCCCTTCCTCCTTTCCCGGAGAGAGAAGAGGACTGGGAGGAGGGCCGGCGGCCGGCCCCGGAGGAGGGGGGCGCCGAGGGGGCTGTGACTAGAACGAGCAGTAGCAGCAGCAGCAGGAGAAGATGCTGAGGATGCGGACCGCGGGATGGGCGCGCGGCTGGTGCCTGGGCTGCTGCCTCCTCTTGCCGCTCTCGCTCAGCCTGGCGGCCGCCAAGCAACTCCTCCGGTATCGACTGGCCGAGGAGGGCCCGGCGGACGTCCGCATCGGCAACGTCGCCTCGGACCTGGGCATCGTGACCGGCTCGGGTGAGGTGACTTTCAGCCTCGAGTCGGGCTCGGAGTACCTGAAGATCGACAACCTCACCGGCGAGCTGAGCACCAGCGAGCGGCGCATCGACCGCGAGAAGCTGCCCCAGTGTCAGATGATCTTCGACGAGAACGAGTGCTTTCTGGACTTCGAGGTGTCGGTGATCGGGCCCTCGCAGAGCTGGGTGGACCTGTTCGAGGGCCGGGTCATCGTGCTCGACATCAACGACAACACGCCCACCTTCCCGTCACCCGTGCTCACGCTCACCGTGGAGGAGAACCGGCCGGTGGGCACTCTCTACCTGCTGCCCACCGCCACGGACCGTGACTTCGGCCGCAACGGCATCGAGCGCTACGAGCTGCTCCAGGAGCCCGGGGGCGGCGGCGGCGGCGGCGGCGGCGGCGGCGAGGGCCGGCGCGCCGGGCCTGCCGACAGCGCCCCCTACCCCGGGGGCGGCGGGAACGGCGCGAGCGGCGGCGGCCCAGGCGGCTCCAAGAGGCGGCCGGACGCGCCGGAGGGCGGCGGCGGGACCAACCCCGGCGGCCGCAGCAGCGTGTTCGAACTGCAGGTGGCCGACACCCCGGATGGCGAGAAGCAGCCACAGCTGATCGTGAAGGGGGCGCTGGACCGGGAACAACGCGACTCCTACGAGCTGACCCTGCGGGTGCGCGACGGTGGAGACCCGCCGCGCTCCTCTCAGGCCATCTTGCGGGTGCTCATCACCGACGTGAACGACAACAGCCCCCGCTTCGAGAAGAGCGTGTACGAGGCGGACCTCGCCGAGAACAGCGCCCCGGGGACTCCCATCCTGCAGTTGCGCGCCGCCGACCTGGACGTGGGGGTCAACGGGCAGATCGAGTACGTGTTCGGAGCCGCTACCGAGTCTGTGCGGCGGCTGCTGCGCCTCGACGAGACGTCCGGCTGGCTCAGTGTCCTGCACCGTATCGACCGGGAGGAGGTGAACCAGCTGCGCTTCACGGTCATGGCCCGGGACCGCGGGCAGCCCCCCAAGACCGACAAGGCCACGGTGGTCCTCAACATCAAGGACGAGAACGACAATGTGCCGTCCATTGAAATCCGCAAGATCGGGCGTATCCCGCTCAAGGACGGGGTGGCCAACGTGGCGGAGGATGTTCTTGTCGACACCCCCATTGCTCTGGTGCAGGTGTCCGACCGAGACCAAGGCGAGAACGGCGTGGTCACCTGCACCGTGGTGGGCGACGTGCCCTTCCAGCTCAAGCCGGCCAGCGACACAGAGGGCGACCAGAACAAGAAAAAGTACTTTCTGCACACCTCGGCCCCTTTGGACTATGAGACCACCCGGGAGTTCAACGTGGTCATCGTGGCGGTGGACTCGGGCAGCCCCAGCCTCTCCAGCAACAACTCCCTGGTTGTCAAGGTAGGAGACACTAATGACAACCCGCCTGTCTTCGGCCAGTCAGTAGTGGAGGTTTACTTTCCCGAGAACAACATCCCTGGAGAGAGGGTGGCCACGGTGCTGGCGACGGACGCCGACAGCGGGAAAAATGCAGAGATCGCCTACTCGCTGGATTCCTCTGTGATGGGGATCTTTGCCATCGATCCTGATTCCGGGGACATCCTCGTCAATACGGTACTGGACCGCGAACAGACTGACAGGTATGAGTTTAAAGTTAACGCCAAAGACAAAGGCATCCCAGTGTTACAGGGCAGCACCACCGTGATTGTGCAGGTGGCTGACAAGAATGACAATGACCCTAAGTTTATGCAGGACGTCTTTACGTTTTATGTGAAAGAAAACTTGCAGCCCAACAGCCCTGTGGGGATGGTCACGGTGATGGATGCTGACAAGGGACGCAATGCAGAGATGAGCCTCTACATAGAGGAAAACAGTAACATTTTCTCCATTGAAAATGACACGGGGACCATTTATTCCACAATGTCTTTTGACCGGGAACATCAGACCACATACACGTTCAGAGTCAAGGCTGTGGATGGGGGAGATCCTCCCAGATCAGCCACAGCCACGGTCTCTCTCTTTGTCATGGATGAGAACGACAACGCTCCCACCGTTACCCTTCCCAGAAACATTTCCTACACTTTACTGCCACCTTCAAGTAATGTCAGGACAGTAGTAGCTACAGTGTTGGCAACAGACAGTGACGATGGCATCAATGCAGACCTTAACTACAGCATTGTGGGAGGGAATCCCTTCAAGCTGTTTGAAATTGATTCCACCAGCGGTGTGGTTTCCTTAGTGGGGAAACTCACCCAAAAGCATTATGGCTTGCACAGGTTGGTGGTGCAAGTGAATGACAGTGGACAGCCTTCCCAGTCCACCACGACCCTGGTGCATGTGTTTGTCAATGAAAGTGTTTCTAATGCAACTGTGATTGACTCACAGATAGCCAGAAGTTTGCACACCCCACTCACGCAGGATATAGCTGGTGACCCAAGTTACGAAATTAGCAAGCAGAGACTCAGTATTGTCATTGGGGTGGTGGCCGGGATTATGACCGTGATTCTAATCATCTTAATTGTAGTGATGGCAAGGTACTGCCGGTCCAAAAGCAAAAATGGCTATGAAGCTGGCAAAAAAGATCATGAAGACTTTTTTACACCCCAGCAGCATGACAAATCTAAAAAGCCTAAAAAAGACAAGAAAAACAAAAAATCTAAGCAGCCTCTCTACAGCAGCATTGTCACTGTAGAAGCTTCTAAACCAAATGGACAGAGGTATGATAGTGTCAATGAGAAGCTGTCAGACAGCCCAAACATGGGGCGATACCGATCCGTTAACGGTGGGCCTGGCAGTCCTGACCTGGCCAGGCATTACAAATCTAGTTCTCCATTGCCTACTGTCCAGCTTCATCCCCAGTCACCAACTGCAGGAAAAAAACACCAGGCCGTACAAGATCTACCACCAGCCAACACATTTGTGGGAGCAGGAGACAACATTTCAATTGGATCAGATCACTGCTCTGAATACAGCTGTCAAACCAATAACAAGTACAGCAAACAGGTAAGATGTATTCCAAGTATATGTAAATATCCCAGAAGAGGTGAAATAACTCTGAGGCAGAGAGCACCTTCTGTGAAGTTTTGCTTTCTCCCTTTTAAAGCTATGATTTGAAAACTTAACAGCAGTAATTTAATGTTAATTCCTATGTCATCGGTTGAGTGAGCATGGGCCATCTACACGAGGTGGACCACTGTATTTTGTAAGTTACCCACCCACTGTTTACAAAGTTACTAACAGACATGGAAGTAGGCAGCGTTTTGCCCATCTCTTTGAACTTGAGGGCACTAATTCATCCTACATTTTCTGTTTTCAGGATAAATAGGTAAATATTGGTTGGCTGGTTAGCTTAGACCTGAAATTGTTTTGTTTTGTGGCTATAAAGTGGATAATTACATCCAGAGAGAAAATTTCTGAAGTTACTACTGGTGCCTATGCAAATTGCACAGTATAAAAGTTTTAGCCATGCTATGTATTATGCAAGCTTTTACAGGTAACGGAGGCCGATTCGTGCCAATGTGGTACCAAGTCTGAGATACTTAAAAACTGGCTACTTTGACAAAAATGTTGGCTTAAAAATATCTAAGGATACACAAATGTCATGTGAAACTGACTTTTTAATACCTCGATATCTGTAACAGTTAAACTTCCGTGAGGATATGCAGGGAGCATTTGTATTCTTCATGTTTGGTGTAAGGGTTTACAAGCAAAAGTAAAATTGCATGACCCACTTTTTATTTAAGCCAAGCAACAGAAATGTTCATGTCGGATGCACTGTGTGCAAGAAAATTTTGGTATGCATGATGATATCTGAGACTATTAAGGTGGTATAGAATACGATTGTTTCCCAGTGAAATGTGGAAACAGATCTTAAAAACATATTTTGAGATGGACTTCAGAAAATAGAAAATCTGTTTTTGAAAGTTCTGCTTGTGTGATATATGTAACACTCACAAAGTTTACTTTTCACACCTGCCAAGGTCTGACACTCAGCAAGGTAAACCTTTTGGAAACTGCTGTGTCTAGGGCTGTAGCAACCCCATGAATAAAATATCCTATATTTCTCATCATCAGAACTCATTTCAGAAAACACATTTATGACTGTCAAATAATATCGAATAATAGCTTCTCTATTAAATATGCTTTGCATGTGCAATGTACAGTCGGAGAAGAATGAAGGCACAAGAACTTGTTTTATGGCCTCATTAAAGATGTTATTGATGGGCTCATCAAAGATACTATAGAAAAGAGATATTAATTCCTTATTGCTTTCACAATCTTAAAAATTAGTTTCCTAAAGAAATATCTTCTACTCATAGTACTCTACTGTAGCTATTTGGATAAGGAGAACATAGCTTTTATATCCAATAATCAAAGCAATCCACGAAAATACAGGTCCGAACTACATTACGTTAAATTGCTTTCGAAAACACGTGATGCATGTGAAAGCCTTTCTTTCTTTTAACCTGAAATTTGATAACTGGAGAGTTTATATCTGTTGTGTTATTGCTTCACCTGGAGTTAGAAGGAGATTTTTGTTTTGTTTGGGGTACTTTTATCGGACAATTCTAGTTAAAATAATAGTACAAAGATGACTTATAAAACGCCCACAAATAAACTTAGATCTATAGAAATTCCCTGGAAAATGATAACTTGTAGTGCAGAAGTGTGTGAAGAGGTCTTTCTGCAGAACGTTTACTTCTTCCCTGTCATCCTAATAGGACTTTTTATCTTGTGGCTGAATGGCATTTGCATTCTAAATTGTGTAATCTGAAACTTTGGAGGGGACATATCAAGTGGCAGATTTATAGATATTTTATACAACCGCCTCATATGTTCTGTGCTGTCACTTAAGCTTTATTTGGCTCATCAAATGAGGTTGGCTCTGGATTCTTGAATATTTAAGACAGCCAATATCAAGACTGTTGTGGCATCCTGTTTAAAAGGCAAAGTGATATGCTTATAAATAAACTAATGTATGGTGCTAGGCTCTTAACAGAGCAAAGAAGTCCATATACCAAAATAGAAAGCCTACAAAACCATTGGTCTCAATCATGCAGTTTGCCAGAAGTGACTGGAAAACTTATATGTTGTTAGGTGTTCAAAAGATGTGTGAAGTTTTGACCACAATAAATAGCTGAACTAAAATGAAATAAGGGAGAATGAAACACATTCCTCTTAATGTAATTAGTAATAGTAATTGATACTCTTCGTCTCTTCAATATTGCTGTCAGGGGACAAGGGATCCATTTACAAAGTTACATTCTGTTAAGACATCTGACATAATAAACAAGATCTTTTTTGTTCTGATTTTTGTGCCATAGTAGATGATTTTCTATTTTTTTCCCAAAAAGATATTACCTTTAATTTTTATACAACTGCCAAAATGTATTTTCTGTAATTAAATGTGATGTAAGATAAAATAAAGAGCACGAGGTTTTGTTATAATTTTCTCCGTTGATACTGAATCTGTCTAAGGAAAACCCTGAGGGATGCCATCTTTTAATTCCTTATGGTAGGGATTAATTAAAAATCTGAGATTTCATCTGACATAAAGGCTTCACTTTATTTATAAATTTCCCGAATTGCTTTATCATAGTTCTTAACTTGTGGTATAATGGAAGTGAGATCTGTTTACAGTGTTCTTATCCTCATGAGAATTAGACGTTTCCAAGTGCTGCTCCTAAATCCTGTTAATGGTTATATTGCAATAAATTAAGCAGCTTTGTGGAAATCAAAGTTTGAAAATAATGCCCCTCCCCCTTTTTTGGTGTGTTTTCACAGGGTCTGGAAACTTTCAAATCAATCTTCTATGGTTACTCTCTGGCAGCATCTATGAGATGTGTGTTGCAGAGTTGCTATCTATCTATGTATCTATCTATGTATCTATCTATATATATTCCTGAAACTCATACCTTAGCAAAACTGATGACGTAGCCCAGGTATTCATAGTTCAGACCTTTGCAGTTAAAACAAAAGCCTTTGCTCTCAACTAAATAATGTGTCTAGCTGAGCAGAATGTGGATCATTGACAGCATTATTGAGCTTAAGCCTCTACCTCTCCATTTCATTATTCCTTTACTTGGTAAACCTGGTTTTAGGGCTTGTTCAAATTTTGTGACCTGGAAGGACAATTGTGCTTTTTTTGCTTTGTGAAATAAAGGCAGAGACATTCTATGTTTTCTATTAATTTTTAAATCTTCAGAGTTTTACTATGTGTTAAATATTTTTCAATTCTCTTAAAGAATAATATAATTCCAAAATAGATTAATACACAATATAAAAGCATAGTGACTACTTTTTAAGTTATTTTTAAGTCCGGTTGTGTTTATACATGTCATGCCATTAATTACCTAATGCACTGGCAAGGAAAAATTTTATCGTATCTAGTAAATGAAAAACAAAGTATTTTTGGCAAGAGTAGAGTAGATACAGCTTGAATAAACATTAATTTAAAAATCCATTTACAGCTGCTTCAGAAATACTCCAGAAAAATTCTTAATAAGTCCAATGATAGTTTCCCTTGCCTAAGGAACTGCTGAATGTTGTCTAAATAATGTTCTCTTTAATTATCGAGTTGTGTTCAATATATCCATTGTATGCTTAGTAAAAAAATGTGGCAGAAATTATTTTTTTAAATTACTTCCGGTCGGGAAGCGAATGGATAACTTGCCATGGCCTATTAGGGTTTTCAGCCCTGAGAAAACTAAATATTAATTTGTTTGTGTATGGATATGACACCATACTTACTATAGCAGCATCTGTAGAGTGATGCCAACCATGGCTTCTGGTTTCAATTTGATAAGCATGTTTCTACAATATGATGTGTCTGTCTATAGCCAAAACACTTTCAAGAAGTACCACGGATTGTGTATATGGTAGAGTTTCTGTTACATTTGGCCTGATAGAGCAGACAGCAGGCTAATAACTGATCAAAGTTAGGTGATGTTTTTAGTCAGGAGATATCTACTAAAGCAACATTACCTTAGACCTCTGGATGTCTCTGAATAAGGAAAAGGTCATCCACTGATCTGATCTGCATCGAATATGTACGTTTTTATGGAAGTCCAAGTATGCCAATTTGAAACTTCTCTCAAACTTACCCCAAGTCAATTAGTAACTTAGACACAATACCACAGAGTCCGTTTATAGGTTGTAAGTAAATCATGCAGCTGGATAAATACAGCAAAATCCTTCTTTCTTGTTATTTTTTTTTCTATCTTTGAGTAATTACGTATCTTATATGTGGAAAAGCGTACACATGGTATCTCTCTTTCTTTCTAACACACAAACTCGTGCGGATATATTCACATAAACCAACGATGGTGCCATTACACTTTTATTTCATTGTGATATTCATACATTAACATGTGGAGCATATTTGAACTTTAAACACATACAACATTGAAATAAAATATATCATAGTCAATCATTTAGTGCCTGTATCTAAAATGACTAGAGTCATCACAGTTTAGAATTAAGAAATATCAACCAAACCAGTTCCTTCATTTTCTATGAAGAGACTAAGGTCTTTATCTGTACCATTGGGGTGCGAATTCTGTTTCCTGTTGGTACCTTGAACGGGGCGATGCAACTTAAGTTGAGGCCTTTAGAAGAAAGTAATTTGATTGAGATCACAAGATTATCAAGGATACAGTGTGGATACAAGTCATGGAATGCAGAGACCAGTGTTTTTGTTTTTTATCGTACTCCCCCGAGGAATAAAATTGAATTTACATCCCTTCTTCTGTATACATTTCAATAGCAACAGAAATCTGTTGGGGTTCACCTGTCTATGTATAACTACATATTGAGCTATGAAAACTGACTTTTTTTACAATAGAATATAATGCTGCTTTAGGCTCCAGTTTTTACCTGTAAATTATCGGGGGAGTTACAATTCACATTTTCTAGACTTTCAAAAGAAATTAATGGCTCTTTCCCTCTCTGTAAAATAGCGATTGATGACATACACTGAAGTAACATTGTTTACAGCATATATTCAGCAGGTTAATTGACAGAATTTTTAATTTCAGCAGAAGCCTGACAACAGGTGGGATTAATATATTCTCAATGAGAACATAACTTTTGTGGAAATTAATACAAGCTTTCTATACATTGTGTATAAAAGTTTATATGCACCCTAATTGGAATAATCTTTTGCCTGTTTTCATTTATATCAACGATCCTTTTTTGGCTACTATGCTCCTTTGCATTTTGCCAGCTTTGTGGGGAACACAACCTTCATATTGACCTTAACACACAATTGCAAATGAATTTTTCATCCAAATTGGTTTTGTAGCAAATTTTTAAAGCAAGGTGACATTTTAAAAATGTTCAGTTAGATTTTCTCCTTTGTTAGGCAATTAACCAATCTAGTGCATCGTATTTTAAATTTACCTAGTGATAAAATGCTAATGATTGAGTTTGTCAATTTCAAAAATGAAATTTGAACTGTTTTTCAAACCAAATGTAGTGTGACAAAATCCTTGCTTTGCCATAGCTGCCAGTGCTATTAGAAATTTTACTGTCATTTCTACTCCTGGGAGACAATGGTGGTGAAGGTTATGATGGAAACTTAGTACAATACTTGTTTAGAGCTTTATGTTTAAGTTGTATATAACCAATATCTAGGCTAGAGCAAGGTTCCTCATCCATTTATTTACCATGACTCTATAGAAATAGTAGGAGCTGTTCACATAGATCTTGAGTCAGCTTTAGTTTTCTCTCTTATTTATTTTAAAAACCCGTAGAATCTTTTCTAAAGCAGGGACTCTGTTTCGGAACATTACACAGTGCTTTATTTAGCATTAGTGTTGTGGGAGAAATCACATTCCAAGAAGAATGGAGCTGAAACCACTAAAACTAATCTTAATTATCACGTCTGGTGAATTAATGTTTTAAAGGCAGAATAAAGGTTTATGTTCAGGAATGTGATGATGTTTGTATTGAACTCTAATGCTGTGTACAAACAAACAAACAAACAAACCAAAAAACTATTAAACCTTCTGAGTAGGATTCATCTGACAAGTTAACTGTTTTTCCCCCGAGCATATTTATTATTTACAGACACATAATTTGTAAATAAAAATTCTCTGTGACCAAAACCTCTGCCACAGCATTCTGATTGGGTATAAGGTATTGGGGAAAAATCCTTCATCGCACTTTTTTTTTTTTACCTGCATAAATCTTTGTTTTCCTTCTTTCAGATGCGTCTACATCCATACATTACTGTGTTTGGCTGAATTCCACTCTAATATGATGCTCCATTATGCTCCATACTCTGATGTCCTTGCTACTCCGAAACCTGCTGGAGCCTGCCCTTGGCCGTGGGGTGTCAGCCAATCACTGCTTGTTTTGCTTGTTGTGCATTTGATTTTCAAGTTTTTCCCCCCGTTTAAGGAAAAAGAGTGTTGAAATAAATAAACTTAGAAAAGAAACAGTATTAATAAAGAAATGTGCTACAAATGGACATCTGAGTCACTGAGAATTCCATTCTCAAAGAGGTGGTTAGCAGAAGAAATGAATAGCGAAGGCTGTAAAAAAAATCCCAAGGCACATTTCAACAATAATTTTAAGATTCTAGCTTTGTGTGAACCAAGGAAAATTAAGTCTACTTAGTCTTTGTCTATAATACATTAAACACTGACTTTTGGTAAAATCCTAAGTCGATCAACATTTTTAAAGGGTTATGGAATTACAGCCTTTTCCAGGCCAGTGAGATAGTTGTGTTAGAATAAAATATAATGTCTACACATCTATCTCAAGGACTTTGAACTATACTTATAAAAATATTGGTATATAAAATAAATTTGAGAGGCAAATTTTGTGTTGAGCAGTTACTGCCAATAGATTGTTTCTTCCTAAATCTTGAAATATTGACCAAGGAATCTGAATTATCTATGGAATTTTTAAGTATGTTTGTTGTTAAATTCCTTAAGAAAATTTGGAATCTTTCCATTAGATTTACTAAAGTCACTGTAGTCACATTCAGAAGGAATTTGTGGCTTCCTATTTTCGTGGTACATTTATCTGAAGGCTATTCTATTTGATGTCTGATAACATAAATCCAAGCTGCTTCTGAGAATGCAACATTTAGATATAGTTGAGAGAGTGGCTGAATTTTAGTTGCATAAGTAATATTCTAGGCAAGTCAGGGAATCCTCTGGATAGTCCCTCCAATTCTTTATGGTTATATATTTATGTATCTGTTGTTGTATGTGTTTATGTGCCTAAAAATAAGTGTTCAAGTGTGAAGTTTCATAATTTTATAATATATTTACCACATTATTTGCCCCCCTAATTTTTGTCCAAGTTTTGGAAGACTAAGAATCCCAGATTCTTGGGATATTTTTGGTGAGTTATTTTCAATATGAAAGCCTTTTAATAAAAATAAATGAATATTGGAAGAAGACTAAAATGTAGAGTGGTAACAAATGTACCCTGACCTATGAAAATCTCTAGTGTATATATTTCAGGCTTTTTATTCTATTAGCTGTTTATTTAATTTTGCAAAAATGACATTTTCAGAAGTATTAATGAAACTGTAGTGAGATTCCTGAATAAAACCTAATTATCCTCAACTTCTCAATTTGTTTTGAGCACAAAGACCGGCGTAAGAGGCTGGTGAAAGACCCTTGCCACTTTCTGCTTCTTGAAAATGTCATGTTCCCTCATCAAACTTAACTTCCTTAGATGTGTAATGTGTGAGTCCTGTAATAAATCATATCAATTCAAAAACCAATTATAGACCAAAAAAGGTCCAGAATTTTGGGATGATCTAATTACAGCCACACAGAGGGGAAATACATACATACTTTCACAAAGAAGGACATTCGAAGGCAGCATTTTGAAAACTTGGGTTGGAATACCTTATCCAGGCAAGAATCAATTTAGTGCATCTCTACCACAGTTGGAAAGACCTGAAGTGAAACAGAACCATTCCAAGTGTGCTGCGTGCGAGCCTTGTTTCAGCCCTGGTGTGTGTGTTTCTGTTCTTGGTCACCGTGGGAAAAAAAGTGTTTTATTGTGTAAGCGGTTGAAAAGGGTTCAGGAGCACGACTGTAGTTTGTTTCAGGTGGGAAACTATGGAAAAACACAATAAATGGAAGCAAAAAAAAATAACACTTCCAAAGATTTTAACGTACTATTCTGCTGAATCAGAATGATCAACAGCATACTATTACAATAGCAATCATCAACGGCAAAAAGCTTGGAGAAGTCTATTATCATTCCGGTGTGTGTGTGTGTGTGTGTGTGTGTGTGTGTGTTAATCTTCGAACATGTCACCAGTTGGTTCCTATCTTGCACAGACTCCCCCTCTTTCTCTACCGCCCTTCCTGCTGATTGCCATCCACCTCAGGACTCTTGGCCAGTCTCCTATGTGATTACTGGAATTTACCATTTAGGGAGATGTCTGTGGACAGATGGGAGAGAGACTCAGGACAAACTACCCATTACCCTATAAATTTTAGCACTGGGACATTTTGTTTTAAAAAAATTTTTTTTTCAACGTTTTTTATTTATTTTTGGGACAGAGAGAGACAGAGCATGAACGGGGGAGGGGCAGACAGAGAGGGAGACACAGAATCGGAAACAGGCTCCAGGCTCCGAGCCATCAGCCCAGAGCCCGACGCGGGGCTAGGACGCGGGGCTCGAACTCATGGACCGTGAGATCGTGACCTGGCTGAAGTCGGACGCTTAACCGACTGCACCACCCAGGCGCCCCTGGGACATTTTGTTTTAAATGACAAGATAATAATTTATTCCCCATTACAACATCTAAAGAGGCATATGGAAATGTTGGAGTCCGGTTTAATACCTTCTAATACATCCAGTATCAGCAATGGCACTGGATATGCTAAAAAATAGTAAGATAGAGTCTTTGTCCTCATGGAACTAATGTATTATAAAAAAAAAGATTATGGAACAGAAAAGGATAGATTATATTTGCATCATGTCCCTTAAGTTTCAATGCGTCGAATGCATGTTTGCTTATTTACTCCTCAGAGCAATCTGTGAGGAAAAGCACCATTATTATATCTGAGGTGAGGAAGCTGAAATAATGAACAGCCTATTCATGACTCTGATGGAACTAGCTTAAAAACTTTATGAAGTCTTTGAAGAAATACCAGGTCAGAATTCATGTGTACTGAAAGCCTTTGGGGAAATTTGTGAAATTTGTGCTTTTGAATATAATCTATTTTCTGACTGAGCTGGGTGAAATCGTTTCAAAGGCACCCCTTAGAACATGACCCAGGTTTTCAAACTTTTTGTAGTCACAAACTACAGTTGATACTACTAACAACAAAACAAAAACAAACAAACAAAAAGGCTGTGGCTAGAAAGCAGAGATCTAATTAATTAACTGGATTTGTAAACAACCCCGTGTGTGCTTTTAAGCAAAGAAACAATCACCTTAAGAACTGAGTAAGTCACTTTAACCCTATATTTTTTGAGGCTATCTCTAGAAAAACTCAAGGACCTTACGAAGTAATTCCACAGTTTGAAATATGTCTCTGGGAATAATTTTCAGTCTACAAGTTTGCAAAACAGTTGTCTTGAATGTGTGTGATTTTTTTTCTCCATTCATTTTATAGAAATTGTATTGATTTGCTATATCTTTAATACACAGTGCAAGGCTTTGGGGTGTAATTGAAACGATGGCTAAACCAAGTCTATTCAGAGATAGGACACAAAAATAGCACAAAAATAATATCCATAGGCCAGGTATATATGGGAAACTCAGAGGAACCTCCTCCAAGTCTGTCTCATCCATCATTGATTCCGGGTGCCTAGTCGAGTGCCGAGCCCATAGAAGACACTCATTATATTTGTTGGACAACAAACAAAGGGCCTGGGCTTTGGTGCTAGGTATCCTGAAGATCCCTTCATATGGAATAGCTGCGCTATGGTAGGTCCACTTTTATATCAGACTGTAAGTGTCCTAATTGCTATTTTCGTTCCCTGCTGGGAGGATGTCTCCATGATAAAAGGCTACCTGCCATGTTGGCTAGAGTCCCTGCCCTCTCTGTGTGGGTGTGGCTCTCATTTCAGTAGCAAATGAGCAGTTCCCTCCTGTCCTCTCCTTCCTTCTCCTTGGCGGTGGTGTCAACACCAAACCCTTAAAAACAGATAAAAATTAAACTAGAGATATGCAAGGCAAGTAAGGGAGGCACTGGCCACCCAGTAGAGTTCCCATGTATTTTGAAGAAGTATGAAGAAGCATGCAAGCATGCTGGTTTTCAGTACTTTTCTTGAGATCCTTGTTCTTACCAGATACGGATTCTCATCTTTACCCTTATCCCTTCCTTTGTGGAAAAAAAAAATAGGTACCTTTATGCCCAAACATAGGCATGAGTGTCTATGTTCTCATATGTCTATGTCTCAGTTTGCATGTTCTAGCAGATATTATCCATTCACGGTACCAGCCCGTGCTCACTGATAAAGAATAAGTTTCCATTTTTATTTTGAAAGCCTACAGTGAACAGTTATTTTTAAAGGTGAGAGCCTGGAATTCTGTAAAGAGAAACATGCACTTAGTTCAGTAAGGAGAGAGGTCCGGAAGAGAGAAGAATATGGTCTTGGGAGTGACGGCCAGTGAGGCGGTTGCTTAGAAATGCCTTGCAACTCGAAAGCACTTCTTAGCGTGGAATCACTATGTTGGACACAGGAAACTAATATAACATTGTGTGTCAGCTCTACTCAAAAAAATAAAAATACTCCTTACTAGCTCACATATGAAAGAGCACTCTTTTTTTTAATTTTTTTTTCAACGTTTATTTATTTTTGGGACAGAGAGAGACAGAGCATGAACGGGGGAGGGGCAGAGAGAGAGGGAGACACAGAATCAGAAACAGGCTCCAGGCT
Source organism: Prionailurus bengalensis (assembly GCF_016509475.1). Taxonomy (NCBI): domain Eukaryota; kingdom Metazoa; phylum Chordata; class Mammalia; order Carnivora; family Felidae; genus Prionailurus; species Prionailurus bengalensis. The sequence continues at coordinate 181,185,222 of NC_057344.1, read as the reverse complement.
CCGAGCCATCAGCCCAGAGCCCGACGCGGGGCTCGAACTCACGGACCGCGAGATCGTGACCTGGCTGAAGTCGGACGCTTAACTGACTGCGCCACCCAGGCGCCCCTGAAAGAGGACTCTTAAATTGCAAATGACCGATGAAGGAGTTGAGTTTCGTCTTTGGCACGCTCTGGTGTAACTTGCTTTATGCAGACAACTTTAAGCAGCTCAGCACCTCACCAAGATCTACAGTCCTGGGGAAGTGAGGCTTCTGCTTAGGGCCTTGAGGAAGGAGGATGAGCAAGCTTCAGCAGCTTCGAAGACCAGGACTGTGTTAAGGCACCAAGCGTCTGCAACACCTGCTAGACATCTGGGAAGTAAGAAGTCTATGTCAGAAAGGGAATTCCAGGCCTGACGAGGACAAATATTTGTGGTCATGAATTTTGGCCCAGGACGCTGGTAATCGTAAGAATGGTGTTAAACATCAGGGCTTGATTGGGTTGCGAGATTAGCGTCAAGAAGTAGTAAACCTTCACTTGCTCCCATTTAGACCCGATGTTTTGGTGTGGTTTCGTTTTCCTTTTCAGTGTAAAATATTATGTCCTGTTGCGCTGTTTCCATTCGTTTTCTGCTCCCATATTGTTGAGAGAAAGATAGAACCAAGAAGTAAAAAGGGGGGGGGGGTGGGGGGACACAACCAATGCATAGCAACATACTCACCTTCTCCTTAATATTATTACCAGACTATTGTCATAAACATAGTGGCCATATTATTGTCGTGGATTCTTGTCCCAGTTTCATTCAATTCTCAGAAACTGAATTCTAGCAAGCCTGTACTATAGCCCAGAAACCTGCATTTTTAGCCCTTCCCCCTTCTGAATTCTGATTGCAGATGGTAGGTCAGGCTACAAGAACTCTGGGTTAGAGTCCCTGAAATTTCTAACTTCCATTTGGTAGCTCACTTCTTGAAGGTCTCCGGCAAAATGGAAAATGAGTTCCTATCTGGGTAAGGCAATCTGAACATCTGCCTCCTTGTCCTGGGTCTGTCACCGGCTGGCCAGTGTGACCTTGTGTAAGTCCTTTCAAGTCCGGAAGCCTGTTGAAACTGTCCTCTGTCATCTTACATAACAACCCCTGCTCTGATTACACGATAGGGTTTATGGGGGGGGGGTGTCACATAAAACATTTGGGGCTTTGAAAAGAATTACCACAACTCAAGATAATATTTCTAAAGATCCGTGAATCTCTGTAAGCCTTCGTGGGATGCATGTACACTATTGGAATATTTTTACCGTCCATTATGTTAAAAGGTTGTTTGGTTTTGATTTTGGTTTTCTTTGTTTGGTCGGTGGGTTGGTTGCTTTAATTTGTCCTGCTGCTTGTCGGAAGCATCTGATATTCTCTTAACCCTGATGAATTTCATCAAATCTCCACTGATCCCTGATCAAAGTGCAAGAAGTGTGTGTGCCTTTTGCATAGTTGAATAGGTCCTAGTTATCAGACTTTCAGTACCTGTTGACGTCTCGATGGTGAAGGAGGAGAAGAAATAGCTTATTGCTGTAAAGCAAATAGTTTAGCAAAGGCTTGTAACACTTTGATATTATCCATTTTGACACTTAAAAAAACATTCCATCACTTTTTAACAGTTATTTCTTCTTCTATGCAAGCTTTCCTGGGAATTTTTGTTTCATACATCATGGCCAGTCTCTAACATGAAGAGCAGTCAGTTATTGAGCTTTTATTCTTTTTTTTTTTAATTGTTTAATGTTTACTTTGAGAAAGAGAGACAGAGTGTGAGCCAGGGAGGGCAGAGAGAGTGGGAAACACAGAATCCGAAGCAGGCTCCAGGCTCTGAGCTCTCAGCACAGAACCGGACGTGGGGCTCGAACCCACGAACCACGAGATCATGACCTGAGTAGAAGTCGGAGGCTTAACCTACCAGGCCGCTCAGGTGCCCTGCACTTTTATTCTTTGGTAATCACTCTGCCAAAGGGTATATGCTATGTATCATTTACTCATTTCTAGTAATTTCAAGAGGCAGGTCCTATTGGTATCTCCATGTGACATATCTAACTGGGGAAAAACAAAACAGAATCTCTCCTAGATCCCATCCCTTTCTATATACAAAAGGGTCCAGTAGCTGCCTATGGCCAACTCGCCTCCAACATACTTCTCTCTCCAAACTTGAGGATTTTTATTAGCATAGTATCTATGGTAGATTTTAATTTACATATTTACATATTTAGACTGTGGTATGCATTTTATTCTAGTCCACAATACCTGCTATGTATGCTTAGCAGATTTAAAAGAGAGATTCAGGATCAGTTTGCTAGGGCCACCGTAGCAAACTACCATACATGGGTGGCTTAAATAACAGAAATGTATTTTCTCACAATTCTGAACACGAGGATTACCAGGTCAAGGTGATGGTAAATTCAGTTTCTGATGAAGATTCTCTTCCTGGCTGTGGGCAGCTACTTGCTCACTGTGTCCTCAGATGGCCTTCTTTCTGTCCCTTCCTCTTTTTCCAAGGACATCAGTTCTATGAGATTAGACTCACCTTCTGACTTCATTCAACCATAATTACCTCCATAAAGGCCATAACTAAGTCAGTCACATTGGGGTGTGGGGCTTCTGCATATGAATTTTGAGGGGACACAATTAAAGTTCATTTTTTTAGCTTATTACCTCTAGCTTTTTATGCACATCACTGAGTGCTTTCTGCAACCTTCAGCTTCACGGGGATTTGTGGTATAAAATAGCATCTTAGTTATTTTAACTTTGCCGACCGATCAGTGCATCTAGGTGTATTAATTAATGTAAAATCAATATTTATATAAAATAGTCAAGAATTGTTCCACAAATGTAGGAGGTCTTTTTAAGCGATGATAGTAATATTTAGCCTTAAATTTCCAGTATATTTTCAGTATTAAGATCCAAATGAAAAGCAGTAGGAGTTAAGTGGCGAGGGAGTCAGTTGAAACTATAATAACGCAGGTTTAGTAATCCCTCTTTTCTAAGGACAGTCTCAGTGGATTTTCATGCACAGTGGCATAATCCGTCTGACAAAGTTCCAGTGAGTCTGATTTCTGTTGGCATATGGAGACTGCCAAGCATGTACTGAGGCTGCTACCACGCTCTGACTCTTGACCACCTATTGATAAGTATAGTATATGTGCGATACGCTGTGCTTCATAACATTAATCCATGGACGCATTGAGGATATTTTTTATGGTGCTTTTTATTTTCCTATTCAAGTTAAAAATTCACATGATAGAATCTATAATGAGCTGCCTGGGAACTATACATGTGTCCAACGGGATGTAGGAAGTGGCGATTTTGTTAGGATAATACAGGGTAAACTCATCAAAGTCAGGAAGAGGAACTCCTTCTTTCCTCCCCTTTGGTCAGAATTTCTAGGCAGTGGACCATAACAGCTGAAGCGACTTTTTCAAAGAATTACCTTTCTAAGCTTCTAGAGCTAATTTTACATTTGACCTCCTGTATTAAAAATGGCAAATTAATCAGTTCTTCTTTTTTTTCAGGGAAATGGCAATAATTACGGCATGAACTGAAAGGGTTTATTTTTTTACTTTTTAAATTTTTTATTGCATCTAAATCTGCTTCTGATTGTATTTAACTGTTGAACGCAAGGGTCAATTTTAGATAGAGATGGCATTTCTATAGGGCATTAGGAATAGAAGACAGTAATACCTATTTTTTTTCCAAACCAGTGCACATAATGTTAGATCAGGGACATTGAATTTACTTTATTACTAAAACTTCTTGCCTTTTTCTCTAATGTTTTACCTTTAACAAGAAACTACTTTCTGTGTACATATACATGTACGTATCATATGTTTATGCATTTATACATGTGCATACACAGAGGTAATGCAGTTAACGGTTCAGAGCAAATGCTTAGTGAGTGATTATTGTACGCCAATGATATGATAATTTGCAAAGCATTGTTTTAGACCCTGGAGAAGCAACAGTAACGAAAAGGAACAGTCTTTCCCCAGTGAGATTCAGTTTCAGTGGGATAATACATAAATGCTAATACTCAACTTACATTGCGTGCCATATCCTATGCACGGGCAACATGTGTCATGTATTTTGACTCATTAAATAAGTGCAACTACCCTGAGAAATAGAGTGAATTATCTTTATTCTGTAGGTGTGGAAAGTGATGCCCAGCAGGGTTGAGTAATTGCTCAGGAACAACAGTTTGTCAGGTGACTGAGCTGAGGGTCAAATACAGGCAGTCTGGCTACGAAGGCCACACCCTCAACCACTGTGTATGTGTGAAGTAGAGAGAACAAGTCTAGTTTCTAGTCAACAAATTCTAAGAGAGTGAAATTGGATTCACATGCTACTCCTCAAGGCCTCAGTGATATTTCAGCCTTCCTATTTTAATGCTTTTTATACTACGTTCTTGAAATTAGGTCACTCAGACCAATTTTTTTTAATAGTACCATCTGAGACCTTAATCAAAGGTAAAATCAAAAGATGAGAAGGTAGATTTTAGACCAGTAGGCACTTCTTCCTTCTCTCCACTTTCTGTTTTGGCCAACACTTCATAAATACATGTTTTCCTTTTTTTGTTATTTACTTTAGTATTCTTTATTTTGTTCATTATTCACGTAGTCTGTTACGTATATTATTAATAGAACCAGGAAACATAAATTCATTATTTTTATAAGTTGTCATTTTATTTAGGATTGGAAATGCCTTTTTATAGGTAATAAAATTTTACCTAGAAAAAATTTTAAATATACATTTTATTTACCTTATACCAGAAATAAAATATATTTTTTTTTCAAGGGGGGGAGTTGTTTTTTTGTTTTCTGAACATTCACAATATTTTAAAGAAAGCAGAGTAGAGGGGAATTCCTTATAAAATACGTTTTGCAATTTATTCTGGTTTTCCTAAGAGCTGTTCATTATTAAACGTTCAATTACAATGTGACTTATATCATGTCATAGTTTTCCTCTTAAAACATACTGTTATTCTATTTCTTTATGAGACATGTTTTCATTCCTGTAAAATGCAAATGAGCCCAACCAAAGCCTATTTGATACATTCTTTAGGAAAATAATGATTTACTCATGTTTGCTATGACAGTGTTTTCTTAATGTATTGATGACACTTTTTATTATAGGTCATTTTTTCAACTGAACAGATGTCTCTGAATATGTATCTTTATAATGTAACTCTGGGTTCAGGTATATAGTAACTCTGTATCTTATGATCTGAATTGATCTTTGTATACTATTAGAATGATTTAAACTTTATTTTCAAATGTTTTATTTATTTTTAAGAGAGAGAGCGTGAGTGGGGAAGGGACCGGGAGGGTCAGAGGGAGAGAGGGAGGGAGACAGAGGAACCGAATCGGGCTCTGCACTGACAGCGGTGAGCCCCATGCAGATCTGGAACTCAAGAACCGAAATGTGAGATCATGACCTGAGCCAAAATTGGACGCTCAACCGACTGAGCCACCCAGGTGCCCCACAATGATTTAAACTTTTTAAGCTTCAAAACTACTGAATCAAATCGTTTGAGGTGTTGTTTCCACAGTCCATTAAAAAATTTGTAGAATTTTGTTTCATTCACAATAGGTATTAAAAATATTGCCAGCATCGTTGTTCTTTCTGAATAATGGAAAGAAAGTAGGATAAAATGGTAAGGAATCCACCTCATCTCCCCTAGACTTACTTGAATTCTTATGGAACCCAAGAGACCGCCTCTTCAACCTTCTCTTAGAAGTTCTACTCCCATTTAGAAACAACTGACTTAAAGACAAACTGCCCTGGAAATTAGTCACCATTTATTATTGAGTTACTAAATGTGGGCATCATTAATACATTCTAAAATGGCTACATCAGTAGTGTAAGTAAAGTAGGTACAGTTTAGTTTGAGTTGGAAAGCTGTTTCGAATTTGGTTTCTGGAATTGAACAATCAGTTATGCATCTAGAAACATCAGTGTAGATCTGGGTACACTTTCAGAGAGGGAATGATAGAAGAAAACACAACTGTGTTTTGAGTAACCACGTTATGAGAACTGGGTGAAATACTGTATATATTATTATCATTCTAAAAAAAATGCTTCCTGGATACATCTTGTGAGTTTCGTTTTGTTTTGTTTTCTATTCACGTAGACAAGTGGGGTTTGTTTTGAGTCTCCAGTAATTAAATAGTGTGAATACCTACTTTAAATAGTAAGCAAGTAATAATAATGCATGCGTATGTGTCTGAGAATTCACCGCTATTAATTTTGAACTTTTGATTATTTTTTTGTAATACAAGAACAGTTGTTATAGCACAAGGCAGGGACTCCTAATGGCAAATACGCATTTATAATCATGTAACTGCTGTGTTTATGCCTAAGAAATGGTTTACTGCAGAACTTTGTTTTCCTGTATGTTTTTGCTTTCAAGTATTATGTGCAATATTGTTTGCTAATCACTAGATGATGTCGTAAAGCGTTTTATGTCCCCATTGTGTCACGTCACAGTCTATAGTGGATGCACAATGTGAAGGAAGAACACATATGGCTTATAAAATAAGTTAACTCATAGATAGTACTTTTATCATCTACATAAATATGCCTGTATACCTTTTTCTTCTCTACACCAGAGATGCTCAGCTCTGCATTTCGGGCCACAGAGATGCCGTGCAAAGAAAATGAGAATGATTTGTGTGAAGCCTAAACAAAGGAAGGCCAGCAACCTTTCTAATCCTCAATTGTTGTGTCTTGCATGCTTGTACAACTCACCTTGTGTTCAGAGTTGACCTGTGTGGTACTTTTTGGGTTTGCAGCATTAGTAAGAGTACTGCCATTTGAGCTGTGAATTTAGTCTTGCTTTTGTCAAGGGTCGGAAAGAAAGAAAGCATTCATCACATTCTGCTTCCTATAAAAAGGCATTGAAATGCAGAAAGATCCTCACATCTAAAAGCATGACTTACCGTATAATATGCCTCTGCGTTAGTGGATACAATCCGGCTGAGAGGCAGATGCAGATTTTATAAGATTTATTTTGGTCTGGATCTCTGATGTTGAGCAGATCACTCAACTTTTATCTCGTGTTTCCAACTTATTTATCACTCCATGGAAAATTAAAAAAACCGTAAAAATCAAACAGTGAATCATTGGATATTGGATGAATGTAATTTTTATTCCATACGACAGGAAACAAAGATCGTTGTCTTTGGGAAGGATGGAGGGAGATTTAGCAAAAAGAAAGTAATGATAATACTAAAAGCTGAAACCAAGCTGTGTTTTTAGCTGAATTCGATTTTTAAAAAAAAGAATATCTTGCTATCAAAAGTAAGTGTTATGTTGTCATTTTATTCCTAGCCCTCATCTGTGTAGGAGACTTGAAGACGTAGTATTTTATCACTTTTAGTAAAAGCAGAAATTTCGTATTAATGGCAGGAAAAAAAATATACTTCAGAACTGGAGAGGAAAATCTCAAGTTACAAAAGGAAAAATAGAAGGAGGGTTTTGTTCACGGGTCCAAAAACATATTTGGCTTTTTTTCTTCTTTCTCATTTAGGCCGGTTTCTTCCTGGGCCTTTTTATTGAATAATTGAAAAAAAAAATGGGTGGGGAGGAAGTTTTTCATCAAAGGCCAAAGAGAGTAAAAAATAAAAGTACTAAGGGACTATAGATAGGAAGTTGTATCTTTCTGTACTTTCATGATTGCCTACATTGCCCCCCTAAGCTTATACTTGAAAAGCTCTGAAAAAAATATCAAGCTTTGAGAAAAGTGCTAGAGACTAAAAGATAGCATTCTGTGCTTCTTCAGTCCCCTACTGTCTCTATCTCTCTTTCAATCCCCCTCCCTCCTTCTCCCTCTCTCTCTCTCTCTCTCTCTCTCACACACACACACACACACACGCACACACACACACACACACATACGTACACACACACACACACACACACAGAGGAGTGCAAACGTTCATACCCTCAGTAAGTTTTCAAACTAGTTTGTTTTAAATTAGTCACATGTGTATCTTTGCAAACTAAAAAAAAAAAAGAATGAGCTCAGTGAACATTGAAATTTGGGGGGCGTGGTGGCATTTTCGAAAACTGCCTTTAGAAAAAATATTAACCATCTCACTAGGTTTCAAGTTGTGGAGGGAGATTGCTAGACTAATGACTAACAGAGTGGATATTGTGCACTTGGCCGTCTTCCTGAAAGACACTGGACTGTACGAAATCCGTGCCCCCCCGCCCCGAACCTTCAACACCCGATGCAGTGGAGTCAGTTTATGATATGCGAGGTGTTGCTGTTTCCTTTCCCTAGGGACATGCTTTAAGCTTTTACACTTGCTCTATCTTCATTTTTCCCGCCAAGCAGGCTGAGTTTTCTCACGGTCTCAGAGGAAGTCAGATGTCAGTAAGTACCAAGGAGTGATAAGAATATTTTAAACACTGAATATTTTTTTAAGTTTTTAAGTTTTTGTATCTGCGTTGTGAAAGGTATAAAGGACTAACAAGTTTGTGATTCCCAATAGTTTTTGATGGCGTAACTAAAATTATGAAAAGCAAAGTTTGAACTTGAAGTCTGCCTAAGATATGTTCCCACCTGTATGTCCTAAACAAGGAGGGGCCTTAAGTAAGACAACTGAAGTTACATGTCCAGATGAGTCCTATTCATTCATTTATTTAATGCCCGATTATGGACGTCCCATGGTATGGGGGCTATAGGCAGGGGCTCAGAGTCTTGTGGAGGAGACAGAGTTGCAAAGGAATAATAATACTGTAGTATAGCTACGGGTCTTAAGAGGAGCTATATGGACACAGGGAAGGACTGACTGATTCCCAGGGGGGTTGGCAACTGACAATTACCTCACAAGGAACTTAAAATATGGCTTGAATTTATTTCTCCTGCGTTAGTCTTGCAACCTTGGTCATAGGGCATTAACTATTCTCATTGAAGCTGAATTGGAATGTATTTTCTCCACACCCCATCCTCCTTTACATTTCAACAAGTTTTTGCTTTTTATGCATTTCTAATGGATTTTTTCTTTGATTGTTAAAATTAGAACCACTTAATGAGCAATTCAGTTAGCCTCACTGCTTTTTAGTCATTCTGTGATTTGGACCAACAACTGAATTTATTCACTGTAACTGTTCACTCTGAATTCTTCACACTTGGCTCTGAATGACTTTTAGTAATTTGCTCATGTCAAATCACCTTCAAATGGGAACTATTACTATCATTGAGGAGATCGAAAGAAAAGAGACACATGCGGCTAAGCGATTTCCAAAATAGGAGTTATATAGATGCTTTTAATCATGGCCACATTGCTGGAATATTTACACCCTCTCCAGGCAACTTTGAAAAATACAGCAATGCATCTGAGTCATAAGTTATATTTTGCTAAAAATAGTCATGTAAGCTTAGATTTTTATACCTTGTATTTATCTTATGTATTGATATTGAAGATGTTATAGCCTTGAGATTTCCCAAGAAAAATCATAAGGATTTTTTTTCAGTTTTTAATTATCATTAGGTGCTTTTTGTTTCTTCTAGTGTTCTCCTTTTCATCCAAACACCTATCATGTCTTCTATTAACACTGGTACTTGTTACCAACTGGCTTTCAGATAGTCCTGTTTGACTGGTTGATGACAGCTTTTAAGATATTGCCTCTCCAAGTTATATTTCTATTCATGGTGAGCTCTGGATGAACAAAGAGCCTGATGGGAAGCTTTCAGTGAAAAAATTTATGAGACACTATCCCGAATACAGAAGAAGGCATTTGGAGACAAAATGACCCTGGTTGAATTTTCTCCTATCATTCTTGGTCCCTTGATCTCTGAAAGACGTCACTTCACGACAGACTTTTGCATCTGTTTTTGTGTCCATGTGGCAGTAAGGTATCTCTTGTTTAGTTTTGTTGCCACTCAGCTACTCAGGGCCAGTTACTGTATATACATACACACACGCATACATATATATGGTACACAACACACACATATGTACATATTTACTTAGGTCATATACATATAAACACACATGTATACATACATAAAATTTCTTCCTCCAAAAAGATATTAGTCTTCTCTAAAATCCTAGGGTAGACTTTGGTCTGGAAGCACTTCACCCCCAGGAGATAACAGAGGCTGATAACCCTAACCTCGATGATAATGAAGAAATTCCCAATTATATTTCTATCATTTCTAAAAAGTCTTAGGAAGAAGCAGCAGAAGGGCCACATTTGTAAAATGTCCTTGTCCAACCGCATGGTAAAAGGCCCTAAGAGGAGGCTACTTATTGGAAGGACAACACGATTGATTTGAGGGAATAGCTGCAGTTGTAAGGCCTGCAGCATGAAGAGAGAACAGAGGAGTAGATGTTCTGGAAAGAGTGACACAGTACAGCTGGCCTTGGCTGTAATCCTTCCTTTAACATTTTGGCATCTCGGTTCCCTTGTGTTTTATAATTTTATACCACTCACTCTTCCAGTCTCCTGAGGCCTTATTTTCAGTAACTGTTACTAAAATCTACCTCATTTACTTTCTATAAAACCTTGCTGCATCTCTGTAATTCTCTCAAGGTAATGGTTGAAATATTCTATTAAGAGTACATTTACACTGGTGGATATTTGTGGTTTAAGATGTTAATATCACTAGCAAGTCTTTGTAGGAATTGGAAATTGACTTGTAAAAACATTCCAGCTACTGATGGCCATTTTAACTAAGTCTGGCTGATGGAAGAGAAGCTTTTTTTTTTCTTTCCTTTCTTTTTTCCCCTTCATTTTCTTTTTTCCCTCCTCTCCTTTCTTTTTCCAGTTTTTAATTGAGTAGAGTCTAGTAAACCGTACATAGATGTTAGTTACAGTTGGCTTTTGAGTATTTAATAATCCAGGTTATTTTTATCACTGGATCATTTATACCACTGGTATCATGGTGGATTCTTTCATGAATCATAATAGAGCAGTATAATTAATCATTGGAATAAGATATATGATGTGTCTTAATACTTTAAGTATTTCAATGCATTTTTGAGTGTTTCTCCATTATGGCAATCGGTATTATGGTTTTTCAAAAGGTATTGGCTAAAACCATCCAAGTAAAGATAAAATGTTTTAATATACTTTATATAGTTAATGTTGAACTATGTGTAAGAAAACAGAGACACCCTGGTACCGTTTAACCAAGAAACTTTATGTCCTACGGAATGTTGGCTGATGCATCTGCCCATAACTTTCCAGGTGTCTTCTAGGCCTTACTTTAGTGTTATATTAGTTTCCTACTGCCCTTGTAACAAATTATGGTGAACATAGTGGCTTAAACAACAAACATTTATTTCTTGCAGCTCTGAAGGTCAGAAGTCTGAAATGGGTCTCACTAGGTTAGAATCAATGTGTTGGCAGGGCTCTGTTTCTTTTCTGGAGGTTGGAGGGGAGAGTCTGTTTTCTTGATTTCTTTCCAGCTTTCAGAGGCTGCCTGCACTCTTTGGCTCCTGACCACCTTCTATCTTCACAGCCAACAACAGCTAGTAGTCCCTTTCATGTCCATACCATTCTGCCTCTCTGCTGCCTCTCTTACATGTTTAAGGACACTGTGATTACATTGGGCCACTTGGATAATCCAGGAAAATCTCCTTATTTTAAGGTCAGTTGATTAAAACATTAATGCCATTTACAATTTTAATTCCCCTTTGCCACATAAGGTAACATATTCATACATTCACAAGATTAAGATGTGGACATCTTGGCAGGAGGTGGGGGAGGCCTTATTCTGCTCACTGAAGGTCTGCTAGGCAAGCATTCCAAAAACTTGATGACCACATTTTATAAACCACAAAGTATTCTTTGGTCAGTCTCTAGTTTGACTTTTTTTTTCTTGTGTAACCTCCACATTTTAATTTTTTACCAGAGAGATATTTTACTATTTCCCCTACTCTATCTTAAATTTCCCTCCAACGTATTTGGATTTGAAAAAAAAAAACAACAACAGCAAAAGCTGAAGTGACCAGTTTTCTTTTTTGTCTGTAAGATTAAAAGTTTACTTTCATGAGTAAAGCCATCAAATATCTGAGACGTGGCCAGAAATATGATTGCCAGTTTATGGTTTTCATTCTTCATTTTAAAAGGATCACAAGACTGGAGCCACTTTTCAAACTATTTATTTAACATATGAAGTGTCTGTTACGGACAAATGTTATGATTGTTGACGGATAGGGTCTGACTTGCTCAGCCAGAGGCAGTGAAGAGGTGAGACTAGTCTTGAGGGAGAGTAGATCTGATGCCTCTTTGGACTTCAATATCTTAACCTGAGATTGGAGGGTCCCAATGTCTGCCTCGTAAAGGTGTTGTGAGGGTTGAATGAGACGATGGGCATGCAGATCCCGGGACGTATAGGAACTCAACAAAGGATAGCGAATTCACTCCTTAGGATTTGGCCTGACAGTGAGGCTGCTAGAGGGACAACACGACAGATGATGACAGGGCTATCTTGAGGGCAGGAGGATGTAATTATATCTGGCATTCGTCACAATTCCTTTCTCTCTCTGGCTTATGACCTTTTTGATTGCAGAACCCATACCAACTATGATTGGACGAGTAGTTGTCAACAGAGGAAATGATATGTTTCGATTGAGAAAAGACCATTCAGTCATAGCTTACTGAAATGCATTCAGTTTACTCTGTATGTATTTTCTTTGGAGACAGTGAATCCAAGATAGTGTCCCCTCCAAAGGAAAAAAAGAAAGAAAGAAAAAGAGAAGAAAAGAAACATTGACTCTGGAGAAAAGATTTGGTATCACCAATTCTTATCAATCGATGCTCCTCGAGACCCTAATGGAGATACTACCTGTTGCTTCGTTGACATCTGAACCTCTCACAGCACAAATATGCTAAAATCACTTAAGTTTCTTAAAGTCCAATAGTAGTTTTTGTGTCTTTGTCCAAATGAGCAAATTTCAATGGGCCCAAGTTTTCTATAATAACTGTGGTAGCAGGCAGAGGAGAGGAAAGATAGAAGCAGTCTCTGAAACTCTGAAATGCATTAAGCATCTTTGTTGATTTAACACAAAATGATCAAATACGTGAGCATGCCTGGAGTTATTCTATTTTTCTATTACAATCCTGGTGGGCATATTTGTAGAAGAGTTTCAGAATACATTATCTTTGAAGAAGATTCCAATTGTCAATGCAACGTGACTGCAACATTATTCTTCTGAGGGGAAGAAAAAGAGATAATAGATGACTAACTATATCGCCCATATTTAATATAATGCCCAGAGAACTCCATTATGACTTTTGCATTTCTTAAGAAACTCAGTGGCCTTGGTATGCCTGGAATTTAGGTGAATAGTAATATAAGGAAGTTTAGCTCAAAGCCAGATGAAATGAGATTATGACTTGGATATAAGAAATTCTGTATATATTATTATTATTGCTCTATAGGGTTTTTAGGTGCAGGTTTAGAAGTTACTGTATCAATGGGTTTCATTCTCATTCATAAAAATAAATATTCTGATAATATTTTATTTATTGAATTACAGAGCTCAAGTGGCATTAATTAGGTGAAAGTAATTTATAAATTGTAAATTGCTATACGAAGGTTCTTTATATCTATTGAGTTGATACCATGGATGCTGCTAGACATCCTACAGGGCACAGGCTTGCTTCACACACCATTGAAATATGGTGCCCGAAATGTCGATAATGCCACGGTAGAGAGACCCTGCCCTATGGTGGGTAATAGGTGCAACAGAGTTCCTGATAGGGACAGGAGAAAGTGAAATGAGGAGAATAAGGAAGGGGAAGGATTTGGAGAGTGCTGCCTAAAGTGGCTCTGTAGGCTGGGAGAATAAATACTCTGACCTCTTTCTCCTCTTCTTTAGTCGGGGCCAGGGATACCCATTGGCCAAACCTGCTATAAGCCAAAGCAAAAGGTGTCCTGTGAATGTATGGTGTATCGCTCAACCTCCTGGGTATAGAACATGATCATAGTGAATAAAGACAAGAGTGGACAGAACAGGTGTTGGGGGGAGGGGCGAAACATAGAAAATGGCTAACCCCAACCATAAATTGGTGTCTCAAATTAGTATACACATCTGTGAGTCCGTGAGAAAATGATGTCTGTGAATAAGTTCATCTGTATGCAGAGGGGCATAGCAACCCTGGGTACAAATTTGGAGAGAAGGAGAACTCAAAAATATATCTGCAATCAAGTTCTCCCCCAGAGATAGTTCGTGTTTGTTCACCATACTAAAAACATAGTAAGCATCTCCTTTTGTCTTTTTCTACTATGTGCCTCTCTCTATTTATGTCCATTCATTAACTGACCAGGGTACTGAGAGTGTGCTGCAGGCCAAGTATTGGTTCAAGTACAAAAGATACAAAAAGTAGGTATGAAATGGTGCCCACTCTGGAAGCAACTTTGGATGCAGCGGAAGAGACAGCCATATATACAAACTGCTGCAGCACTTGGGGCATTTATGTATAAATGACCATGGGAGAGAAAGGAGGTACTAATTTTTTTTTCCCCCTGGGATGTGGAAAGGCCTCGCAGAATGAGTGACCTTGACAGAGTCTTCAAGGGTAAGAAGGTGCTTTCTGGACAGGGAAACAAGAAGAGTCAGTACAAGACCTAGAGCTGTTCTTTGTGATACAGTAGAAACCGCGGGTGATTAAATAAGGTGGAGTTTCTGTTTCTAAGGACTTCATGTGTCCTGCTAAGATATTGGAGCCGTAGCTTCAAAGGAGTCAAGAGTCACTGGGTATATGGGTAATGCTAGTGCAAACTGGCTTAATTAAAAAAAAAATCCAACTTCTATACCCTTGTGTGATATAAGCCATTCAGAATTTTGTCCTTAAATTAAAATCTTTTTAAAATAATATCCGAAAATTGATGCTGTACAGATTCAATTACTTTTGAGGAAGCTTAATTTAGTGGAGATTTTACTGAGGCATTTTGATGTTCAAAAGTGATAGCACTTAACAAATGTCCTTTGCTGGACGATTCTGATTAGAGTGTTAGAGGATCAAAGATCTCAGAAATATGTTGAGAATGAGAGTCCCTCTCCTGTTTTTCAACTATTAACATCCCTTCAGTCCTCACACACACACTGGGAAATATTTCTTTTATCATTGTCTTTTAGGAAGTTGTGAAATAATCACAGTGGGGGGGGGTAGTTTTAAAGAAAGTTTGTAAACTATAGAATTGGAACCCTAGTTTTATATTATGTGGATGCTTCTAAATTTGATGGTGTTTACATGTGAGTATTTTGTTTGGTCTGTATTAAATTCATTAATCATTGTGTCCCCTGACAGAACTAAGCGCCATGCTATGTTGGTGCTAAATAATATCTTTGAGTTGGCATTATAGACTTCACTTTCAACTAGACAATCAGATTTTGAAGAATCTTCCATTTAGAAAGTCTCTTTAGGTAGCACTACACATTCTCTCCCCCCACCCCCGCCAACCCCCAGGACATTTACTTATGTATGTCCCATTTGCCCTGGCAAACATCTGGGGAGTCAAATTGAGGAATTTTTTAAAAAACTTTTTAATGTTTATTTACTTTTGAAAAATGGAATCCGAGCCAGAGAGGGGCAGAGAGGGAGAGGGAGACACAGAATCCAAAGCAGGCTCCAGGCTCTGAGCCATCAACACAGAGCCCAACGCAGGGCTCAAACCCATGAACAGTGAGATCATGACCGAGCGGAAGTTGGTCACCCAACCGACTCAGCCACCCAGGCACCCCGAGGAAAATATTTTGGTCACGTGGTTTTCTTCCTACCTACTACTGTCTTTAAAATGCAATTTTTCGCTGTTTTATAATCATAAACCTGTGACTCTCAGGGTTTTAGAGGGTAGAATACGGTTTTTTCTGTAGTTCATGTTAGAGAGGAAACTGAAGTAACATGATTGTCTTTGAAGACAAAGAGTATGTGTAGATAGTTCCTACCCTTCCACTCTTCTCCAGCTGCCATCTTGTGTGTGGCGTTGGTTGGCTTCCTTGGCCTGATAGAGCAGGGCCATCAAGTTTTTCAACACATCTCCAAACCAAGGGTTGATGCCACCAGTGAGGGGGTAGCAGCAGCTATCTGCTTTCTCCTCTTTAGTCTTAAACCTGCAACTTGAAAAACCAAAATCATTTTAATTGAGTGATTAGCTTCAATATGTCCACTTTTCAGAATAATAAATGTTCAAAACGATCTTGTGATCTGAAAGCGAGGAATGTTTAACATACAAATAAATATTAGATGTGGACTCGTCCTTCGCGGTTAACACTTTTGGCAAACCTTCCTTGGTTGCTGACGGTCAGAATCTTTGGATTCTTGGTGACTGCAGAACTTCAACCCAGATGCTTCTAAAACCGGAGTCTTTAGCTTTCTTGTTTAGGGGTGAAAATACCTAGAAATAAATGGGACACATCTTGTGAAAAAGATGTTTGGCCCCACATAGATGGTTGATATTTAAGTAAACGGTAATTAATTCTTCAAGGGGTAAACAAGTGATGTTATTATTACTGTAAGTTAGTCAAAAATATCAGGACTTCAGGATGGGAGCATTTGAACTTGGTGTCATGGATTTTGGGAAGTTCTGAAAGGAATGAGAAGCGTTTAGATTCCAGGAATCTTTGATTAAAATATATTAATGAAAGTGGGAGAGTTCTCAGCTGGCTGGTATGGAAGATAAAATACCATAAATGTCACCATCATGCCTGGGCAACTCTGTAAGTCATTATAAACAATAATGGGCGCTACAAAAGACAAGGTCAGAACATTTCTCTTAACTCTTCCATACACATTCGTTTTATTTCTGGTACATATCTCATTTCCTTTCAAGTATCTTTAACTGTAAGGAGGGAGATAACCTTTATAACTCTCTCTCTTATTGGTAAGGACACATAATGAAAGTCCCTCAGTTTATACATAGTTGATGTAATCTATGAACAGCGTATTTTTCTGAGCGGTCATATGGTTAAGTGATGGAGAGTCCCGTAAGAGGTATGTTTGCACATAAATTACAAATTTTGCTACGTTAATGGGTGAAAGTGCACTGGAGGCAAACAGACATTTCTTATGTGACCTGTGGATTTTTGACACAGGGCTCAGGCCAAGTTTGAGCTGGGCTTCCACAGCAATGACCTTTTCGTCCCTGTTAGAGGACAAATGGATTCTTCTATCATTCAGCAAATATTTATTAAACACCTACACTCTTTGGGGCTCGTTCCTTATATTCTAATTTAGAATGAAGACATAAAAAAATTACATATGGGATAAATTAAAAAAAAATTGTGAGGTAGCCTCTTTCAAATACCCTTCACAAAGGAGTAATTACCGGTTCTGACTTGATTGAACATGTAAATAAGTATTTTTTTTTTTTGGAAAAGCTAAATCACTGTATCTATAATTTATAATAAAGTATGAATTAAATTTGACGACTATGAAATTTACTGATTAAAACCTTGATTTTGCCTAAAAGTGTTTCTGATCAGAGACACATAAACATAACAGCCCTCTGTGTTTCTGATATACATTCCCATACACATTCTATACACAGGCTTGTTAAATCAGACTCAGGTTGGGCAGTCAGTGGTAACTTAAACTTAAATCTCTTCAAGCCGTCAGCCCTTTGGAATTCCTTAAAACCATCAAGATTTGCTGTAAAGACTGGGAAGAGAGAGCAGGTAGTAGCAGAAGGGGTTACTATTAGCCTTTACCATGACTCATTAGGACACGTCCTGAAATAAGTTTAACTCCATATCAGACGAGGACTAAGCATTCCTTCGTGGTTTATCAGGTGAAAAGGAAGGAGGTTGTCATATTCAAGCAGTCCCAGCAATGTGAGCAGAAATATATCGCTTTATTATTTTCCCTTTCTTTTGCAGAAAATATGATATATTGATTTATTTTAGATTGTTTAGGGTCTAAGGTGTTTTATGCTTGCAAAAGTTATGAATTAAAAGGTCCTAAATGGTAAGGTGTTAATGGGAATGCAGGAGATATTAGTTGGAAACAATAAATCTTGTCAGGATCAAGGTACTCTTATTACTGTAAAAAAAAAATGAAGGTCACAAGATAATACTATTCAGGGAAGTATGTAAGACATTTAAGGAGATTCATCATTTTTCATATGACATACAGATACCCTTTTAAAGGATTTCAGTATTTTATCTCTGATTTGATTTGGTATTTAAATATTTTAAGTCAACCCTTTAGAAACCCATATGTATTATTATTTTTTTTTACATGATCTAATTGCCTGGTTTAGGAAGTAGATGGGTGGTCAGGATTTCTGATGAGTGTCCATAATTGTCTGGCAGTGTTCAGATGGCTTCAATGATTTTATTTACAATGAAGGCTTAAGGAAATCCACACTGAGGGAGCATCTATTATATGCCAGACACTACGCCAAGTATATTTAGGCTGAGTGGGTCATCTCATTTTTTTGGTGCTGATGAATATTATTTGTGTGCCATTTTCTTGGGTGAAAAACTGAGACTCAATGCTTAATAACTAGCTTACCATCTAAGGAATAGAACTCAGTGGGAGCCTAGGGCTCTGACTTCACAGCTTCTCTCTGTTTAAAATCAGTGACTGGCCTCACATAGCATTTCGCGGTATTTGTATTCTTCTATAATATCAATGGGGCAGTGAAACTCAAATGTATGTGGTCTCAGAAGTTTAAATGACCCAAGTGTTTGAAATTGCAGATGTATCTCTTATTTTTAAGATGGCAAAATTCTGAAAGCCCTGTGTGTGTGTGTGTGTGTGTGTGTGTGTAAAGTAAAATTTACTTTTATTAATTTTATAACTAGCTACTGTTCTTTCTCCGTATCTGTTGCTGGGGGCTGGAGGTGATGGTACCGTTTTTTGCTTCTCTCTATAATTGTTTATATCTAGAGGAATTTACACATGAAAGCGTGTTATAAATAAGCTTCTTGTTAGACCCTGAATGGTGCTTTCACCTCCCCACACTCCTGCCTCACTGCTCCTTACAGAAAAAAAAAAGAAAGAAAGAAAGAAAGAAAGAAAGAAAGAAAGAAAGAAAGAAAGAAACCTCTGGATCTGAACCCTTGAAACACCTTTGCCCTCCTAAGTTATATTCTCAAGAAGGGCTTATATAGTGACCAAGCAGTGCCAGACGCTATCTTAAGACCTTGACAAGGAGAGATTGATTTGTAGATTCTCTGTAACAGCCCAGTCAGTCAGGAATCAGCATCCCCACTGAGCAAAGGAGGAGACTCAGGCACATGGAGGTCAGTCACTTGCCAATGTCATAGCCAGCAAGTGGTAAAAATGGAACTCGAACCTAGAGCATCTGAGGCTAGAGACCTTGATCTTAACCATTCTGTTGTGCAGAAATCCCAAATGATATTACAGCCACTTCCTACCTATGGATATAAAGTCCGTATATCAAGTCACACATTTATTTATTTATTTATTTATTTATTTATTTATTTATTTATATTTGCTGAGGCTAAAGTCTTTATCCATATGTCATTCCATCCCCTATATTTTCCCTCCAATAATGCTTCATAAATCATTCCCTACCTGAGTTATATTCACTTTCTCTCCCCATTAGGTCTTTTTCTTCTACTTATAAATTTGATCAGATGTCTAACATCTTAAAAAGTATCAACTTCTTCATATCCTTCTAATCATAAGATAGAATCTTTAACACACTATATTCTTTTCATCTTTTTCCTTTTAGCTGTCAGCTTCTTACTCTCTGGTTTGCGCCCCAAGCCCTTCCTACAACTGTTCTTGCTAAGCCACCTCTGCCTGAGAAGTTTGTACCTTTCGGCTTTGCTGGACCACAATTTTTATGAAGTTCTACCCCTAGGGCTTACAAAAACAGCTGTCATTACATACGAGGTGCACACCTATATCTCTGAACGTTTCCCCAAATTTCCTGCTCCTGTCTTGTGTTATCCCCAAAGCTTCTATCAAGGGTTATATTCTTTATTTTAGGAGTCACTACCTACCAGAAGAGCTGTTTTCAAATGACAGTTGGTTTCTGTGTTTCTGTGTCTCAGGTCGCGATGTAAAATGGGCAAAATTGAACTCACTGTCTCCCTTTGCCAGGACATCACCTCTGTTCCTCCTTCTGGCTTCCAATGAGCTGAGCAAGAAAAAGATTTTTAGCAAATGAATTAATCCATCTTATTCCCCAAGCACTCTCTGCTTATTAAGAACAGTGCTTATTTCCCAAGCACTCTCTGCTCTAGCCACAGCAAACTATTTGCTCTTTGCCACTTGTCCCTATTTTCCTTTTATCAGCTCTGTGCCTTGATACATTCCTTTTTCTCCATCCACAATGTCCTTTGATCCTTCTCCACTCCTCAGAAACACTTGTATTTCATGACTCAATGACTCAGCTCAAATGTCACTTCCTATGCAATGCTTTCCCTACCTCCCACACTTCATGAGTTGTTCTTCTTTGGTCTGTGTTCAACATACACTAATCACTTTGCCTTGCAAATTATTTTTAATACCTTTTCCCACACTAATGTGAGCTTTGTGGGAAAAAGGATTATATCCAATTTATTATTGACTATACAATGTCCAATACATAGTAGGCTCTGAATGAAAGCTTGTAGAATAGTTTGGCTGATCAAAAAAATTAATGCAAACGACACATTTTTATTTAATGCATATTTAACGTGCTCTGTGCCGGGCAGTACTCAAGGCACTGAGCTATGGCAAACAACATCGCTGATACAAAGCATTCACGTGGAACTTACAGCCTACTGGAGGGATGTAGACAATTAATAAGATGCAAATAAACAAAGTATAAGACTAGATGGTGGCAAGTGCTATGAAAAATATGCAGAGGCAAGAGATAAGAAATGCCAAGGGACTTGGGGCGCCTGGGTGGCGCAGTCGGTTAAGCGTCCGACTTCAGCCAGGTCACGATCTCGCGGTCCGTGAGTTCGAGCCCCGCGTCAGGCTCTGGGCTGATGGCTCAGAGCCTGGAGCCTGTTTCCGATTCTGTGTCTCCCTCTCTCTGCCCCTCCCCCGTTCATGCTCTGTCTCTCTCTGTCCCCAAAATAAATAAACGTTGAAAAAAAATTTAAAAAAAAAAAGAAGGCTCTGTTTGAGAAAGGCATAACGCAGAAAAGAAAGGAAACCATTTGGGAACTGAAGATCTCTCCAGGCGGAGGGAACATCAAGGGTAGTTTAGAAACATGCATTGGATACTTGAGGCATAGTATTAGAGACCAGAAGAGTAGGAGAAGGGGAGTGGCGGGGTGAGGTGGGAACAGTATTAGAAATACGTGGAGAGAGAACCAGAGGTTAGATGGTTTTACTCTGAATGCATAGGAAGCCACTGGAAGACCGGCAAACAAGTGGGATACCTTATAAGAATTTAAAACATTTATCTTACAGTGCCATTGTGAGGTGTTACTGCTGGTAAATTTGTGACGTTGGTTGTGAAAATTGCCTGGAAGGCTCTTGATATTGCGGTTATTATCCCACACGTACATATTTGAAGAAAGCGAATATTCACAAAGATAAAAAGCGCATCTCCATCTACAATAGCATGACAGTTGTGTGAGCAGTAAAGGGCAGATAGGATAAACGCACCTGTCTGCGTCTGTGGACAGGAATGGAGAAAAACATGGCTGGGATTGTGTGACATCACACTGGGGTAACTTAGCAACTGTGGATTGGTTATTGCTCTTTCATATGCTGTTTAACTTGCAGCGAAGAGAGTATGTTATCTGAGAAGTTACTGATGCAGTTATTCTAATTAGTTTAGTAGATGTCGATCTTAGAAACTTTTGTCTAGCACATTCAGATAAAGTTTTTGTATCTGTGTCGCTTTCCTTTTGTTTTATTTCTTTGGCGGAAGCTTTTGAGGTGATCAGATCAAGGATGTCAGCATTCTTCTTTATGGATAGAAATCATTCCATTTATTCTCTATCCTGATTCCTTGTTGCAATTTTATAGTTACTTTGAGGTCATACATTTTTATGATAAAGCAGACGGTATTGAGTTTCCTAGAATTGGATGGATCAGCTTTTAGGAAATTCTGAAAGTAAAGGTTCTTTGAAAGACAAAAGATACCCAATCAAACAGGCAACTTATGCTAATGTGTGTTCTATAGAGAAAGATAAAGCTTCTGTTTTCTGGGAAGAGTCAAAAGATGGAACTTGAATGTGAAATTATTGAGTACCAGAGGTTTACCTTTATGTGAAGAGAAAATATAAACTAAAAATTTTTGTTATCTTAAGTGTAGCTTTATGGAAATATAAATAAATGTGTTAAAATATATAAAATATAGTCGTAGGTACATATATATACATATGTATATATAGAAAGAGCACATTTGAAACGATTTTCTAAAATGGTATGATCTAAATTAAATGATATGTTTTTACATGAGTTAATAAGTAAATGCTAGATTATTTAAGAAAGTACCATCATTGGGGTGTCTGGGTGGCTCAGTCGGTTAAGCTTCCAACTTCGGCTCAGGTCATGATCTTGCGGTTCATGCGTTCAAGCCCCGCATCGGGCTCTGTGCTTACAGCTCGGAGCCTGGAGCTGCTTTGGATTCTGAGTTTCCCTCTCTCTCTCTCTCTCTCTCTCTCTCTCTCTCTGCCTCTCCCCTGCTCACACTCTGTATCTCTCTCACTAAAATAAATAATAAACATTTAAAAATTTAAAAAAAGAAAGTACCATCATTGTGTATGTTATACATAACTGCGTTTTTTTCAAGATTTTATTTTTAGGTCATCTCTACACCTAATGTGGGACTTGAACCTACAACCCCATGATCAAGAGTCACACACTCTACTGACTGAGCCAGGCAGGCACTCCTGAATCTGCATTCTAAGAACAGATCTATCCTACATATTATTTTTGGTCATAGACTATAAATAATCATTTATGTTTATTTATTTTTGAGGCAGAGAGAGAGAGAGAAAGAGAGAGAACATGAGTGGAGGAGGGGCAGAGAGAGAGAAGGAGGGAGACCAAGGATCTGAAGCCGGCTCTGCACTGACAACCAGAGCCTGATGCCGGACTTGACCTCACAAACCATGAGATCATGACCTAAGCTTAAGTTGGACGCTTAACTGACTGAGCCACTCAGTCGCCCCGGTCATATACTAATGTGGCCAGAAAGGCTAACGTTATATTTCTCTTGGTTTGATCCCACTCTCTAAATCCTACATAATGAAACCTAGTTCATTAAACTCTTCCTTCAAAACGTTGACATCACATCTCTACAGGAGAAATAGATGGTCAGAGTATATGCATTATAATGTCTGAAAAAAAAAAAACCCTCAAGAAGTATGGTAGTTAGGCTTCAGGCTCCATTGTTCCCTTCTCAGGGTCAGTATTCCCCAGGATTTATACATATGTGTGGCTCTTCCTTTGCCAAAATTCCTCTCACAAAATCTGTCTTACCGCTCTTACTGAAAGGGTGAGACGTTAAAGAGGACGGAGAGACAGATGGACGAAGGGGATCTTCTACTGATCAAGACACATGTCAATGTTAACATCCCCCTGTCTATCCTCCTTCCCTTGGCTATATCTCTCCTTCTCCCAGAATTCTTATCTCCTTGTCCCCAGTCTTCTTTCCACTTTCCAGGGATGTAAGAAGTTGTTGGCTACCGTTAGACTATATCAGAGCGAATGTCCTGGTTTCTCTCTTGATCAGTGATTGTGTCTCTTTTTGCTGATGGCTCGTGGTTCTGATAGTAGGTGGAACTAGACTGAGCTGTTGTGTATCTAAAATAAAATATTAATAGTTTTTTCTTCCCATTTACAGGAAAAATAATTAATGCGTGTATTTTTTTCTAAAACTTTTATTTTTCTTCTCTACATTTTGCTTATGCTTATGCTGCCTGTTATCACTTCTTTGCTGTTTCTGACACGAGAGACTAGAGCACACAAACTGAATAAACAACCAGTGAACTTTTATTATAATATTAATGGAATAATTGAAGCCTTTTTTTCTTGGTAGTCACATATGCTTGTCATATGATTTTATACTGCACAAGTTTAATATGTTAATTTTTTACACGTAAAACTGTGTTTTATTCTTAATCAGATTAACTTTTAAAAGACTTCACTATAGCAGGATATTCCTCAAGGGGCAACGACAGCAATGAGCCCTCCCAACCCAGCACATGTAAGAACCACAACTCATTAAAGCATCTTTTTGTTTTGACACTTCTTACCTATCCTTTTATAGCTCAACTGTGCGTCTTATTCGGAAACATATCGGATCATACAGAGTGCTTTCTTCCCTGTCATGCTCTTCGTAGTTCTCTTTGTGCCCTAAATTAAGAACGACCCACATACTTCAACTCCACTTGTGAAAGGAGATGTCTCCAAGTTCTCTTCACCCTGAGGCTGGCCATTTGATTGGGTGCTTGCCTAAAAGAACCGCTATTTATTTAATGGACACCTCTTATTCACATCTTACTGTAAACTCATTAGACCGTAAGTAGGGGTGGTCACATCTTTCAGGACTTTTAGATAGAAGGCTTTAGATGAGGCTGGATTCTTGGTAACATCTCATGTGCGAAAACCTAGGGAAATGGTTTTCAAATTTTTGACTGCGAAAGGTTCCCTGGGGAGCTTTTAGGACGTGCAATTCCATTTTTGTTCACCTCAGGAATAGGCCATGTGCCTACAATAAAAACCAAACCAAACCAAACCAAAGAAAACAAACCCTGCATCATTTTTATGGAAAATACTTTACAGCGGCATCGTCCAATATAAATAGAATGCAAACCAAACACGCGATGTTATGTTTCCTACTAGTCAGGTTAATACAGTAAAAAGGAAGCAGATGAAGTTAATTTTAATTATATATTTAACTGAACCCCCTACGTCAAATCTTAGCATTCAATATTTAATAAATACAAAATTATTAATTCTTTTTGTAAAAATGAAGTCTTTGAAATCTGGTGTGTATTTTGCAGTGACAATGCATCATCGCTTTTCAGACCAGCCTCACGGCAAATGCTCAGTAAGCACGTGGAGCTAATGACTGCCACATCGGACAACACAGCTTTAGAGAATTGCTTTCAAATCAGTAAATAAGCTTGTGATGCTAAATAAGCATATGCTTTTATTTTGTGCTTATCAGATAGTTGGCACTAAGCTAAGTTCTTAAAATGCATCACATTATAAACTCCATGCATCAGGAATGTGAGCTAGGTATGCTGTTTTACCTATTTGCTAGAACGCACTAAGGGCTTCAGAGGCTGGTGCGTCCAAAATTGTGAATCTAGTGGGAGACAGAACCAGTCTGACGTGTTCTCAGCACACCTGCCAATCGCCTTTGAGCATGTTCTGATTTCTTACACAATTAAATGAAACGCAGGCTTTTTTTCCTAACATTAAAGTCTTAGATAGACATGTTCAAGATGTTGTGTGGTATACATGCATCAGAAAATTGATTTCAGAGGTAACTAGATTATATTTATATGTTAATCTTTTATGTCACTTAACTTCCCAGAATTGGAATAAACATTCTTGGCGTGGGATGGTAAGGAGAACTGGACACAAACACTAAGCATTATGAAAATGCCAAAACTTTACGTGAGTGGCTTTTTCTTAAGAATTTCACATTTTTGGGGGGCCTGGGTGGCTCAGTCCGTTAAGCGGCCGACTTTGGCTCAGGTCATGATCTCGCGGTCCATGAGTTCGAGCCCCGCATCGGGCTCTGTGCTGACAGCTCAGAGCCTGGGGCCTGTTTCAGATTCTGTGTCTCCCTCTCTCTGACCCTCCCCCGTTCATGCCTTGTCTCTCTCTGTCCCAAAAATAAATAAACGTTAAAAAAAATTAAAAAAAAGAATTTCACATTTTTTTAAGATTAGTGTGTTTTTCTTCCGGGGCAATAAGAGACATCATAGTCAAGAAATGTTATAATCAAAGGCCATTTGCCGACAATTATCCATTATCTTAAATATATGAATGAACAAATAAATAGCTAGACTGGGCCAATGTGTAATAAAACTGTAAGAGCTGCAGCTTTTAAAGGGCAACATCCTATCATCATTTGTTCAAAGAAGTTTATTTGTCAAAAGTTATTTACTCTTCTTTTCCCTTGCTTCTTGAACTCATGTTATGAACATCTTCATTTATTTTAGTTCTAACTTGGTTGATTAAAAAAAAAAAAGGCTCTCTTTGCTTTTAATACTGCTGAATATTTGAAGATCAGTTGAAGCTATTAAATTAAAATAGTTTACCCCTCGAGGAGTTTCAAAGACCAAAGAAAATATTATCTTAAATGGAAAACATTAGTCTTCTATTATTACTGCCTTGGACTGGATTGCATTAGATCTTCAGATTAAGGCAGCAAGTACTTTGAAAATTTAAAACCACTTACAAAATGTGAAATGAAAGCAAATACAAAATCAAACAAATATATTATTTTTCTTAGTCATTTCAATACGAATCAACTTACCAGCTCCATTTATTTTTTTATCATTAATGAATTTACATACAAACTGCAATTTAAATATATTTGGCCTAAAATGGGTGTATTATTTTAAAATTTTTCTTTTCTTTTTTGTTAGTTTTTTTTTTCTTTTTACATTTATTCATTTTTGAGAGGCAGAGAGCAAGCGGGGTGGGGCAGAGAGAGAGGAAGACACAGAATCCGAAGCAGACTCCAGGCCCTGAGCTGTCAGCACAGAGCCCAACACGGGGCTCGAACCCACAAACTGTGAGATCATGACCCGAGCCTAAGTCAGACACTTAACCAATCGACTGAGCCATCCATGTGCCAAATTAAAATTTTAACTTTTTTAATTCTGACGGTAAAATCATTGGCCAAATGAGTAAGATTTCTTAGGAACATACTAATATAAAGAAAGTCAAACTCGAGGTAAACATTTTTTCAGATGATTCACCATGGAGATCTCTCACATGTAGACAATTCAGTGAATACCAATGGCTTGCTTAAATTGTTCATATAAAACAATCTACCCGTATCTGATATGGATGTGGAGTTCTAGAAACTTCTTACTGTTGAGGCTACGTTCATTACCAAGTCAGTAAACCACAGTGTTACATCAAGTGCAGCTGTTACCTCCTGGGTATAGCTGTCTAGTCAGTAGGAAATATAATCCCAGAGTGCTCTGTTAGCCTGGGATTGCAGGATCAGTTGTGGTTTTGATCCCAGTATTTCTCAAATCCCTTCTCATTAATGATGAAATAGAGTCTCAATATCCTAGGCTGCCATTTGGAAAGAGAAAAAGGAAGATTATACTGCTTACATCGCAGTTGTTTGGTATCTAAGTTTCTTCTTACTTTACTATAAACACACACTTGCCTTTTGGTAAATTTACACATTTTAAACATTAATTCCCCGTATAACCTTTCTATTCGGAATAAAAATAAAAGTTAGGAAGAAAAGCAAGAAGGAGCACGGAGTAACTAGAAATAGGTACTACCAAGTGTATTTGGGAAACCTCACATAATTCACTGCCAAGTCCTCACTCAGAAACCTCACATGCTTATTTATCTTCCTACTCCTAACTTGGTTAAAGCAGCCAGTTTGAACCCAAATGAAGAGGCGTTAGTAATAAGTCCATGTACTGTGATATCAGTAGTGAATGATACTCAAATGTAAAGAAAATATATGGTGGGGCGCCTGGGTGGCTCAGTCGGTTGAGCATCCGACTTCGGCTCAGGTCAAGATCTCGCGGTCCGTGAGTTCGAGCCCCACGTCGGGCTTTGTGCTGACCGCTCAGAGCCTGGAGCCTGTTTCAGATTCTGTGTCTCCCTCTCTCTCTGACCCTCCCCCATTCATGCTCTGTCTCTCTGTGTCTCAAAAATAAATAAACGTTAAAAAAATTAAAAAAAAAAGAAAATATATGGTATTTAAGAGAGAATCTTTACCTGGGTCCAGAAAGGAAAGTTACACATATGTCATTGACACCCAGTGACACTAACTCAGGTAGTTTAGTTAGGATTTATGATGATCATGGAGTCTTCAGGTATCCTTTAAGAATTCAGGTCAGTAGGGAACACGTTTTAGAAAATTTTCACCCAAAATAATTAGATATGTGTTCAACGGCTATGTTACTATATAGTTTTAATTTTCGTGAGGCTCAATGAGCCGTCCTGGTATCTAATTTTAAGTAATGACTCAAGAATTTAGTATCACAAAGTGTTTGTATTTTATAATTTACCCTAACATGTTTATCTGCGCAACAGTGCCCAATCAATTGGGGACTGAAGATTTTTCAAAGATGTAAAAGTAAATGTTGCCATTAAATCTGTACATGGCACTGAAAGAAATGAAGCGTGTAGATGAAATGTGTTAACCTTGAGCTACTGGCCTTAGGTGAGGTATCGCCACATGTTTATTGTTATGCGAGGTGAAGGCTATAATCCTAATTATACTTAAATGCATACAGTTGACCTGTTGAATGTTTGGTCTTGTAGCTCATCTATACACTTTCATAGATGATCAGCTCGGGGGATTTCTTTTGTATTCAAGAAGAGGTCACTTAAGGGAAAGAAGGGTGGTCTGCAGGCGCTTTCACTAGACTCAGGTACCAAAGTCCAGTGAGAAACATAGGAAAGTAGTATTTACACATTAAGGTTTCTCCTTTCTTGCCCATTGTTCCTGCAGACTGTCTGGAATGACAACTTGAGAAACCCTCCTACCTTGATATCCAAATCCCATTTTGGCACCTTAAATTAAAGAGCAAATGGCCTATTACCAATGGCAGCCGATGGCTTGATATATAACCATCACAGCCTTCTGGTCTGGAATAGAGACTAGTAGTTGTCTGACGGATTTTTCTCTATCATCATTAATATTCTGAAATATGTTATGCATGTGTGTATGCATTTGTTTATATTCTGAAAGTTTTCTTAGGTCTTGGTAACCTCTGGTAACTTTAGGGACCCTAAAGAACTTCCCATACCTGGTTCTGTTTTTTTGTTTTTGTTTTTGTTTTTTCTGATTTTGCCTTTGGGAGTGAACAGATACTCTATGGACCAAGGGAATACACTCTTCTTCAATTTGTGTTCACAGTTGTATTTTCTAGACTTTACAGTTGTTTAAAATTGAGGACCCAATTGTAAAATCTAGGATGCCAAGGAGAAGAAAAAAAAAAGTAGGTTATATATGCATGTGTGCCCATGTGTTTTATTTGAAAATTCTATGCAATTTTTAAACCTTTCACTGCGTTCTCTGATGAGAGTGTGAGGTGTGCGCGTGGGTAAGAAGGTGAGGGTGTTTTAATAGATGAGAGAGTTGAAGAAGGTATCAGAGGATTTGAGTCAATAATGACTTCAGATATTAAGGTTGATTAATTAGCACTTCCTTTCTCACCTGTTGTTAGTGGTTTACTGGAAGATAGCCCGTTCCATTTAGTCCCTGTGTCAGTCAATGCGGTGGGTCAATTATCTAACCTGCATATTTATAATTGGGAGGGAGTGGGGAGGAGCCAAACTCCTTTGAGACAGACAAGAGAACCGAATGACGCCTGTTAAAAGACACTAGTGGGCTTGGAAAAGACGTCACCAGAAAGAGTAGCTGGGGACGCCATACCAGTGGGATCTTTTCCTTTACATGTAGAAAAAACAAAAAGAAAGAAAGGAGTTTTCATGAACCTCAGCTTAATTGTAAAATGTGACTGTATGATAAGTTTGCCCTAATGTTACAACTGTCAGAAATTTGGGAGAGTATACATACAATTTTAAAATAGGCAACTAAAATTCAAACTTTGGTTGCTATTTTGTTTTCCTTTGTAAGAATTCACTTGCAAAACGATTTGATCTAACAAGAGCTGTGATGTGCTAAATGACAACAATACATGATTTGGAATTTTAATTATATAACTGCATGAGTGTGTGGAGGGCAAACACGTTTTTTAAATCCACTCAACCAAGATACGTCTGTATTTATAGATATAATAATGTGAAATTTGTAGAAGTACTATATAAGATCTCAGGGGACAAA
Organism: Prionailurus bengalensis; assembly: GCF_016509475.1. NCBI lineage: Eukaryota > Metazoa > Chordata > Mammalia > Carnivora > Felidae > Prionailurus > Prionailurus bengalensis. Next base: position 181,155,314 of record NC_057344.1, on the reverse strand, counting down.
TTTTATATATACAGACGAAAATTATATATATATATATGTATATGTGTATATATATATGCATCTATATGTAAACTAGCAAAACAAGGACCCATTTATATAAGAAAAATCAGGCAGACAATGTCTTCCATATTTTAGTAATATTTTCTATACAAAAATACCAAAAAAGGCATTTTCTAGAGCGTTATGTCTGATTTCGTTTGTATTATAGTTTTTGCCATATTTGTCACATTCTCTTCCAGCTGCAATAGTTTGGAATTAAGCAATACAATTCTATTTCAGTTCACAAAGATGCGTAAAAATGTACTGTCGACCAAAAAGATTTTAAAGGATGGGTTTACAAGTAGGAAAGAAACGCCTGTGACAATGTTTAGTAATCTCAAATATTCAATAAAGTGTTTTTAAATGTTTGTTGGGTGTGTTTGACCTATAATACATTGTTATTGACATAACCTGCTTCTGATGCATTTTTATACTGTCACATCAAGTTTTAAAATTAGTAATGGGCCGCCAATAACTTAGCCAGTATGAATTCCCATAGTGATAGTATATGGCCACTGAAATCTTTTTAGTATCTTTCCCCTGAACAGCTAAACTCAGCATGGTTTCACATTTAATGATACCAATAGCAAGGTATAGATTTGTTAAAAAGGAAGATAAAACATATTTCCTGAGTAGGTAGTCTTTGTTCACTAGGTTGGCAGGTAAGAATTAGCCAACTACAGTTATCCACTTTAAACTATGATCTAATCGGAACTCAAGAGCTAAATAAAAACACGGGTGATTAGCCTTTAGTTAGTCGGAGCCCCTAGGGGAAAACTTCAGTGCTACAGGAAGTGATGCTAATGATTTATCAAGTGTCAGACTTGCCTCTGAGAAAATACTGAGCCGGGAACTTCACAGCACAGGGTAGTGTCTGTTGGATATTCCAGCCAATCTGAAACCTTTTGCTACAGAAGTCCAAGGTACATGTTTAAAAAGGAAAGAGCTGGTAACAAGAACTGTGAAGGTTTGCTCTTAAAAAGTCAGCCCCCGATGAAAATCTTCCTTTCATTGAAACCACAGATCTTTAGTCGCTCTGCCAACAGTCAAGAGACCCTTAGTCTCCCAGAGGTACTGAGAGAAAAAAGGGTTTGTGAATTTAAGTAAAACAGGAAAATCAGATCTTACTAGTAAGACAGAATTCATTATTTGTTGTGCAACTTAGAACATTGAACTGGAAACTTGAGAAAATTAAACTTCTCAGAAATATCGTCTTATTGACAATTTACTGAAAGAAACATCAACCGAAAGGAAAATTCAAGCCATAATACACTAAAACCATTAGAAGAGCTGGCAAAATTCCAATGTGGGTAACTCCCCTCTCATCCTTTATTCTTACTAGTTTCATTAATTGAAACCGATATTTATTTCCGCTTTGTTGGAGGTGGCTGTTTAATAATAGTACGGTGGCAATAGGATACTCAGAATCAGAAAGACTAGACAGAACAATTTTAAAAAACAGCAAGTTTTTATCTTATTTTTGGATACATTATTCTTAGTAGCTATGGATATGTGACTGCCAGCACCATAAGTCTACCGCTATGCATCCATTGATGAGGTTTAAAGACCTGGCAATTCTGTTTTATTTGATTTCCGAATGTGTTGTTTAATTCCATGAATGAATATACATTTACTAAATTCACCGGCTGTTACAAGTTGTAGGCTTTACATCTTAATCTCTTATTTGCTTAATACTGGAAAGGCCAGACCTTTAAAAAAGTGAGTAAAATTTTGTCACCAAAAGAAGGTCAGGTGCACAGCCTCAGCTGTGAAACATTTGGTTCTTTTTCAGCTTCCCCAGGAAGCTCCGTTTGCAAAGGAGATAGGAAAAGACCTCAGTCAGTCTGAATCTGAGATTAACTCCCTGCAATTCAGTCACACTAAAGCAGGAAATTGGGCTCAATAAATATTGCAACTAAGTGAAAGATTCCGAGTGGGAAGTTTTCAAGTAAGAGAAAAGTGTTTTACAGACACTCTTTTGCTTTTTACGATGTCAATGAATTTATTTAACCAGATGCTGGTGGGTTATATATACCATCCTATCCATGACTTGATTTTCAATTTCTGTTATTCTGCTTTCTCATGTGTCTTCAAAAGCACCTAGAAACCTCTCTTAGAGGGACTTGTGTTTAGCAACTCGACAAGTTTTGGACCAACAGGTGATGATATTTGCTGTGACCACAAATTGATATAAAGCATCACTTTAAACCAAATTTCTTCAATCAAATATTGGGGAGCAAATTTAGGAGGTGACGATAGGTTCAGGTAGCTTTAAAAGGGCAGATTTTTTTTATGACCGAATGGATCTAATATGGCCAATGATTTTATTTCCACGCTCATATATTATTTAAAGTAATTGAATCTCGTGAGCGGCATGGAATGGGGGGCAAGTAAATGTTTTCACGGCGATTATTGGCAGACATTTCCTTCCTGATAAATTTCCCCCGAAATTGAAGTAGAATTTGCATCCAGTTAAGTAACTGTGAGTCCAGTACCGAGTTTTAATTTTTATGTAGTTTTGAGACCCCACCTGCAGAGTTGCGGGCTCCTGGGCACCGGGCCCCCACCCCCCACCCCCCAGCCCCGCCCCGGCCCACAGCCTCCAGTGCGGAGCCACATCTGCCCGAGGACCCCCGCTGACTTGGCTGCAGCATTGCCCCTTAGGCCCCCGCTGCCAGATCAGGTGTGGAGACACTGCGGAGCTGTCACTCCGCATGGCTTCCTGCAAGTCAGCTAGCTCGTTCCCATCTGTGTTGATCTTCTTTCAAGGTTTTTTTTTGTTGTGTTGTGTTTTTTTTTTTTTTTTTTTTTTTTTTCACTGCCTGCCTGGCATGCGTGTATTTGCCTCATAAGCCTCCATTTGGCTTTAAGACTTGCCTTCCCAGGTCTCGACTCACAATGAAATTTCTCCCTGGGTGTGTTTTCCCATTAGCTGTGCTTGCTGTTATTTCTTAATTCTTAATTTTGAGACGTTTCTGTTTTGAGACATACTCCATCATGCTCATTAGGGCCCTTTTATCTGCTGTCTGTCCCGTTTTGAGGATCTTAACGCATTGCGATCTGCCATGTTGCAGGCTTTGTGTGCTTTAAAGTTTAATAACTATAAAATGAGATTACTTAAATATATAATGACTTTTTTTTTTTTTTTCCTTTGCTTTCTCCTTCCCTACTCCTCTTTAGCCAAGAGGTCACTTTTCACGCAGCATTTACTTTTCGGCAAGAATTTATTTGGAAGGCTTTGATTGTGAATATTCTGGTGAGCTATCCTGCAAAGTCAGGAGTAGATTACATAGGGGATATTTTTAGTCCATAAAGGGCTTTTCTATAGCTGATGTTTTATCATTTGTGCTTTGTACCATTAATGGGCATTTTCAGCTATACTCTTGATTTTGCAGGTAAAATTTAGTCGGAAACGCCCAATCCTGCAGGCTTTGTTTCTGCAAAACACCCATTGAATTTATGAAGAGTGCTGCACAGATAGTGGTCGGTCACTGGAGTAGGCTTGGGAGATATTCTGAGTTGAAAGATGAAAGGGCAGATGATATAAGGGCACGATGTTCTGATTAGAGGACCATGAAGGGCTTCCTCCTCTTGCGGATGAGTATCTTTTCACGCTGTTTTCAAACGAGGAGTCTCTGTTCTAAAAGTAGATCCCACAGATACTGCTAATGCACGAAATTCCACCTGTCCTTGCTTGAAATAGCCCATTGGGTTTTCTTTTCTTTCAAAAAATAAATCATTCTTGTTTTCATGTATTTTGGCAGATTTCTTTCGTTATGGGATTATGATTTGAGACTGGTTTATGACTTCTGCTTCTTAGCGGGTAGAAATAGCACTGACCGTCTTAGCCTTGTTACCCATGTTTTGTTAAGGAAACTGGGGTAAACTAAATCGGAGGGAAAATATGAAACTCAGGTGGGAATATAGGGCTAAGTGATCACATATACCACTTTTCTTTCTTTATAGATGCATCCTCCCCATGAATACTAATTGCATCATGTTAACTACCTTTCTAGCATAGAAGTTATAATTATAGTTATAATCTGTGCTTCAGATCATTGGAAATTAGAAGCCTGTCAAAATTAAATGCCTAAGAATGAAATTGGAAAATTGAAGACAATTTATTTAATAATTATGACAAGATTCCATCGGTTATTGCTGAAATGATACAATGATGCAAATTTTGAGGGAAAAAAACCAAACATAATTTATCATTCGTCTTTAAAAAACAATCCGTGTACACTTCAAGACTGATTGTTAAAGAAGCTATGCAAGATATAAGCTTATAAACTTACTTTATATCACCACTTTAAAATTTTTTTAATGTTTATTTATTTTTGAGACAGAGACATAGAGCACAAGCAAGGGAGGGGCAAAGAGACAGGGAGACACAGAATTCAAAGCGGGCTCCAGGCTCTGAGCTGTCAGCACAGAGGCTGACACCGGGCTCGAACCCACAGACTGTGAGATCATGACCTGAGTTGAAGTCAGACACCTAACCAACAGAGCCACCCAGACACCCCTATATCACTATTTTTTTTTTCCCCACTGAATCCCAAAAATGATCAGGTGGCTTAGATCTAAGCTGTGACAATTTAAACTGGGTGTAAACACTCTAAATATGGGTCTTCTCTGTTCTGGAAGGTCATGTCATAAATCTTCTTTCCACTGAAAGCTTATGTTTCATTGGCAAAATCAGTTACCCAAACGTCTTAAACAGGACACATGCGTTATTTGATCTGTTTATTCTCACCAGATAGAAATATTCCCCTACATTTCTTATATTAATCTGTACTTCTCATTTTGAACCAATTTATAATTTTGTCCGACATAAAACTGACCATATTGGAACAGTCTTACGTCTGAAAAAGGGTGATTGCGAAACCAGGATTAGAGTGAAACTCAAGAGTTTCTCTTCATTGTCAACGAAACAAAACAAGACCGTACACGTAAACCCTCACATTCTGGGACTCCATCCAAAAGCTTTTGGCAATTTGGCTGTACCCACCTTCAGAAAACCCATACTTCGATTCTAGAGTTTGGGTACCATGATGTACTCGGAGGATCTTAGCATTCACTAAATAATCAGGGAGGTTTAGAAATGGGTCAGTTCCATTTCCTGGTGCCTAAAATCTGTATTTTCTTCCTCAGGTTCTTTGCTATTCACAGGAGAGAAAAGTGGAAAGTTGTATATATAACTATGATTTTCATTCGATTTACCTTGCAAGAAGACACACGGCTTAAAAATATTTTGTAGCTTCAGAACTTTAACTAATCTCATGTTTTCTTTAATGGTTGCAGCCATTAGGAATCATAAATAAATCGAGAAGTACTCTTTGTTTTGGATTCTCTATGTCTTGTTAAGTCAAAATCATAGAGGTAACGTAAAACAGAAAGGAATTATCTATGGCCTGATAAAACTTTCACAGGTTCAGATTTTTTATAACTAAGTAACACATTTCAATGCTAAAACCAAAACAAATATATTTATTTAGTTAGCAACTCTTTGCCTGCAAAAGAAATTAGCTCAAGATATGTTATGTTAGCATGGAACTCAGTCTTCAGAGCTGGATTGGACATTAAACTTCACCAGCACCTGCTTTCTCTCACCGACCCTGCCTCTCTTATATGTGTGCGTCCGCTTTTTCTTCCTGCTTTGGAGATGATCTTTTTACTTTTTCTGCTCTCCAAGGTCAATTATGGCTGATAACTCCATACTTCCTGAGTACACCTAACTACATTTCCATCTGCCTACAAGACTGGTACTTTTTCTGGGTACCAGTTTCAAATGCCAGAGAGAGAAAATCTAACTCCATCAGGGTTAAGATTTGAATCTTATTTCAATCAGCCATGATCCCGAGACATGGGTCATGAGGCAAAAGGAGTATGCTTAGGGTCGACCCCTGTCGCATGATATTCTAGAAAAGAAGATAATATGGGCAGACGCTGTCAAACAATAACAACAGTGATAATAATAAATAAGCATTCACTGTGTTCCAGAACCTAAACCTAAGTGTTTTAGCAACGTTATTTCATATAAATAGCTACTGATAAAGCACTGGACACTTGAGACTGTTTCTGTACACATTATATTGTTAATCCTAACAACCTCCCTATCAGCTACATGTTATGATTTTGATTTCATATTGAAGAAACTCTTGTTGAAAGTCAAGTGCTTTATTAAGTGACGGAGCCAGAATTAACATTCATGTCTTCTGATTCTTGATTTAGAGCTTCTTACACTGAAAAACTGCCTCCCTTCTGCATGGTGTCAGTGATATAAAATTTTGTGAACCATGGTGGGTGATCAGACCAAGGATACCCACAGCCCTGTATTAGATACCTAATAGTATCAAGGAACTTAACAAGTACAAGGAACCTTGCAATCATACTTTTTTTCTTATTTTTATTCTGTTTTTTTTCAATTCTTTCATGTTTACTTTTTATTAGTTTTGAGAGACAGAGAGAGACAGAGTGTGAGTGGGGAAGGGACAGAGAGAGAGGGAGACACAGAATCGGAAGCAGGCTCCAGGCTCCGAGCTGTCAGCACAGAGCCCGATGTGGGGCTCGAGCTCACAAACCCTGAGATCATGACCTGAGCTGAAGTCAGACACTTATCAAACTGAGCCACCCAGGCACCCCTTTCTTCTTTTTTTTAATCCTTCTCTCCGTTTTCTCCCTTAGCAGATATGTCACTTATTAATGCATTTAGCTGCAAGTAATTGGTAAAACATTAACCATAGTTAAACGAGGGGCTTACTTTTTCCTTATAATAAGATTCAGGAAGTCATTAGGCAGCAAGTTTTAGTGAGCTTCCCTCCTGCTCCACTGTCCTCAGGTTTGGGTATTCCTTCTCCTATTCCCAAATTGGATGCTGCCCCTCTAAGCCCCTCTGTTCCCATTTCAGGCAGGGAGAAGGAAGAGAAACAAAAAGAAAAATGAGAAACTTTCCGTGACCACCTTTCTTTTTTATCCTGAGGGCTTCCCTCCACAAAGACATTTCGCTGTATCTTATTGGCCAGAATTTTGTCTCATCCCTTCCCCTAGGAGAAAGCCAGAAATGGGGCGTGTTTTTCTTTCTACTTTTGGTAGCAATAGCCTAGGAAGACAAGGGAGTGAGCCAGCCTCTGCTCACTTCCTTAGCTCAATTCCTTAGCGGGACTGGAAGGAATAACTCAGGGACTTGGGACCTGGAGTAACTTGGGACCACGCGCTTGTAAGACCTCTGACAAAGGTTTACTTCACTTAGGCATTTCAGCATTTTCTTTGCTCAATTGAATAACTCCAGTTTCTTTTAGCTCTCTTAATAAGATTGCTTTCCAGCTTTTCTCTGACCTGTAGAGCCTCTTTCATTGATTTCTTTTGAACTCATATCTCTGCACATACCCAAGAGGGTATATACCTACATATTCCCAAGAGGACACCTGAGGACCACCGTGTTCTCTCCATATCCCTCCTTTACATTTTATAGATGTGACTAGAGAGGTCTGGAGAGGCAAAGTTCCATAGGAAATTAGCGAACCTGAACTGCACTCCATGTCTCCTGACTCTCAGGCCTGGCTTTCCTAAGCACGACTAAATAATAAGTGTTTGTATTTAAATCAAAATTTGGGAGCAAACTAAAACCACATATATTTTTTAATTAAATATTTATTTAATAAATTATTTATATATTTAAATTACAATTATTTATTTATTTACTTATTTATTCATTCATTCATTATAGGAAAAAAACTTTTGAAGTCCACATTCTATACTTTCAATTCCACAGAGTACTAGAAAGTGACTAATAAAAGAGGAGGCATTCTTTATTCATTCAAATCAGCAGATGTTTACTGAGTCCCTGCTATGTGCTGGGCAATATAGAAGCCATGGCTTCAGCTGTGAACAAGAAAGAAGAACGTTTTGCCCTCAGTAGAGTTTAGGTACCAGATTATATTTAATGCATGCATTGATTTCCATACACTAATTCAATATATATTAAGGGCATACTCTTTGTAAACCCTAAATGGTCTGTTCTAGGGACATGATACATAGCTTATGGGAAGAAAGACAAGATTTCTGCTCTTCCTGAACAGTGAAGCCAAAAATTATCCTCTTTTGTAGGGAAACACAATAAAGAACTCAGATACCATCCTCTCGCTACTGCTTATTAATGCAATGAAGCAAAGGCACACACATACGCACAGATAATTAATTGGCAGTATTTCTTAATCCGGGGATTGGAGCAGGTTCTAGGCTTGTTCGAATTTTTGATACATACCTTTTGGCTGAATGTGAAATTTAGTGAGATTTAAAACTGGATCTAGATTTCAGTTTAAATGTATTGGACTGAATTCTAACAACTTTGACTCTCTCTACCTTTAGTCCTTTGTTTTATTGAATTTAACTTGAATGGAATCTTTTTTTTTTATTTGTCTAAGTCTATTTCTGTCCAGTAAGGAAGTTGAAATTGATTACGCCTTGACTTTGTGGGCCATCAGAGAACCATGACATTCCAGGGTATTGATTTTGTGGTGTTAAAGGGTGTCAGATATAGTGTTAAGGTGACAAGAGAGAACTGGGTTTCAGATTGTAGACCATAAGCAGTCTTGGCTTTTGCTGAGACACGACTAGCTTCTTAAAGTAATGGAAGGAATTGTAACTCTTAGGTAATTTTTATTGCAGAAACTTGGGGAGATTTAAGCCAGAATTGTGTAATCATGCACACATGGGAAAAAAAAGTTTCACGTGTGATACATATATACGCTGCATATCTACATATACACAATTAGGAGGATGTGTATATGTGTGTATCCAGAAAGTCTGCTCTCTGTTGAGAATATTGAGGAATATTTCAAGTCGGTATGACTGAATCTTTTAAAAACATATTTCTTCTCACATTTTGGAAGCTGCTTAATCATTATTTGGCATTTTGTTTCCGCTATGCTTTTATTTAGTCAGGTACTGTGGGATGTGATGCTCATAATTCAGAAAAGCTAGAGGTCTATAAGTGTAACACTTGGTGATTTTTTGTTACCCTCCGGGACAGAGAATGTTGACAAGTACATTATAATAGGTGCTACAGACATGGACTGAGGAAGAGTAACCATGGTCATCTTTCAATGTCTCATTTTCCTCTGGATTTTTTTTTCTTTTTCAATTTAATGACCTTTAGTGAGTGCATTGAAAATAACATTTTGATTATAAGATTATTGTGTGGAAAACTCTACTGAGTTAAGTCCAAGTGTATCTGTGGAAACTAATCAGAAGTGCACCAGATTCATTGACTTAAGCCAATCCATCACAGTCATTTTTTAATTTATTTCCACATGTTCTTCCAAGTTCCCATTCTTGAGGCAGACTTTGACCTGCAAAAAAAGAATGAAATGTATTTTATAATGCATGTTTGTTCTGTTTTCTAACAACATAAGTATTTTGCTTAAGCAGATTTGCTAGGAAGTGACAGCTTTGAAAAATTGGACATAGGAGCGGCTGGAAACATTTCAGTTCCAGGCAATCTAAATAGTGCAGAGGGGAAAATGAAATATCACCGTGGTTTAAAGATGACAGTTTTGTCAAAGATTCCCTTTCATTCTTTGGCTTAAAACAAATGGAGTAAATCAAGTGTATCTGTTCGAAACATACATGTGCACCCGCAGAGGAAGCCCTTCCTAGGAGTTATTTCTTTAGAGAGAACCAATGAGAGAAGTATCTTCAAAAAATGTATCATGAGTTGGGAAGACTATCATTTTCTTGGCCTAATGATGAGTTTGGCATGCTTTGCAATCAATGAGATTTCACAAGGACTGCCTTTAAGAAGAGAGGAAAATTTACAGGCTTAACACCATCTGAGTATCGCGTTACTTACACTATTGGAGGTTCTTCAGAAATGTAATGATATAATTATTATTTTGGTGTGTGTGTGTGTGTGTGTGTGTGTGTGCGTGCGTGTGTGTGTGTGTAATAGAGAGCAAGCAAGTAAAACAGAGGAAGGGTTTCAATAAACCTAAGATTAGATGCTTAACTTTTTATGGATATAAAAAAATGTGATAATATTCTCTACCTGAAAAATGGTGGGCATATTTGAAAAGGTATAGCAAGTTTGACAAGGCCTATTTTTGAGAACAGTGTTATCACTGGGGCGCCTGGGTGGCTCAGTCCCTTTAAGTGTCCAGCTCTTGGTTTTGGGTCAGGTCATGATCTCGCAGTTCGTGAGTTCAAGCCCTGCATCAGGCTCTGAGCTGACAATTCAGAGTATGCTCAGGATTCTCCCTCTCTCTCTCTCTCTCTATCTGCCCCTCCTGTCCCCTTCCAAGATAAATAAACCTAAAAAAAAGTGATTCAGATAGTTAAGCTCAAATTTTCCAGAAGTCTACACTATATAGATTATGTTTCTTTTAGGACCGTCTTAAATGAATAGCGATCACATTTTAAATTATTATTTAACCAAAGAAGCACTGTTCCTTTTCTCATATGTCCTATGCACAGTCTGTAATATGCTTTGGGGATTATATAATAAGAAAATCGCTGGTAATTTCTGTCTTTCACATTCCACAATTACTCAGTGAACCGATTGAATGTTCACAGGTTGTTCTGTTTTTTTCCTGCTATGTAAATGAATGTATATTTCAGTTATAATTTGTTTCAACGCACTTTTGGCAAAAGGGGTTATGTTAGGACTGTTATGTCCTGAAACCACTTTCACTTAACATGACATATTCATTAATTCCTATTCACTGTGTGCTTAATTTGTCTCTTATCAAGGAGATAACTGGTAGTGTACTTTGTCTGGATTATTTCACCTAAATCTGTCCCATAAAAAAGATTGATTCATTATGCTTTACACTAAAAAAAGAAAAAAAAATCTTACAACATGATCTATTTATACATTTTACTTCATTTTAGGGCCTATCAGTTTTTCATGTTAATGGGATTGTCATTTTTATATATGGTAGGATTCTTGGTAAGGTTTGGCTCTGAGCCAGAATATTACCTATCCTCTTAACTCTTTGGAAACGTTGACTTATTTTCATTGCATTAGTGCAGGCTTCATTTTATTTCATGTCCAAGATGACAAAGGTCACTTCATTAGGCACTTCGTTTGCCTTTCTTCCCTGTAGTTTTCTGGTATCTTACACTAAGTATCATAAAAAAAATGTTCTGCTTCCATTAACAAAAAGTGAGCAGAGAACAAAAAGCCAATTATTTGCAGCACATAAAATCCTTATGATAATTTGGTAGACTTTAATTAAACTAATACATCACACTGCACTTATAAGACAAAGGAGCAAAAGAGAAGCAAATAATCTTTTTTTTTTTATTCTGTTAAGAAACACCATATTGGTTTTTGATTAAGTGCTTTAAGACTTGTGACCTATTTTAAAGAGTAAGATTTACTGTCCTTTTCATACAAGGCATACTACAAAAGTTCTATACGATATGAATTGGGACCACCCTCCCCCTCCCCCCCCAAAATTCTGAAAGTTAGCTATAAAACCAGCTTGGCTCGATTTTTATTAATTTCTTAGGATTTTCCAAATTCTTCAAAATAAAAAGAGATTCTGCAAATTTAGCGCGCGGAGACATGTTTATATTACAAAGAATTTTGTTTTGGTATTGAAAGTATTTTGTTGTATGTTTTGCATTGCCGTCCATTCTTTCTTTGATGAACCCACTGTCGTTACGAATGTGAAGTGTACCGTAAATTAAAAGGTTGTCTTTTGTAGTTGATGGATCTTCTCTGCATTTCACAACTGGCGTGTGTAGTGGAATTAGAGCTACTGTGTCTTCGTTAAATAATCTCATCCCAAAATCTTTGACTTTTTTTGAGTTGTAATTTCCATAATTTAAATAGAAATAAACCACTGAATTGGGAGTTGGGGCATTTAGTTTAATCCTAGGCCTCAGCATGATACTGAATATGTGTTGTCACCCCTCAGGGCATCCGTATGATCACTGGCAAAATGCAGTTTGGTAGGAGGTGATTCTAGGTGACTTCCTTATCTCTGCAATTACATTTCGTCAATAATTATTAATGCAATGTCTTTCTGTGTACTCAAAGTCAGTGTTTGATCATGATCATGGCAATCCTTACATTGGTGCCACAGTAGTTACAAAAGTATTTATGAAAACATTTCTAGAAATTCCTCACTATCGGAAAGCATACATTTTTGAAGCTGGTCAACCAGAAGTAACATTGAAAGATAATTATATGCAACTTAGAAATTCATCTGTTATTAACGAAAGGACACACGATCACTGTACCAATTCTTAACACTTCCAACATCGCTTTCATAAGCAGGAAACTGGATGGCTGGATTTTGTAAGTTTGTCCTATCTCACATTTATTGTTTCAAGACTCAATTAACTCCCTGGACATTTTGCTTCATTCCCTTGTTAGTGGATCAAACTCTTAGTGAGTTTATACATCACCTGGAAACATTTTGACCCCCTTCTACCCCTTTCTATGGGTGTTTAAAGATCTCCCAAGTAGCTCTCAATTTTTTGGGCACACGATTGCAATTTCAGTGGCATTAAACAACAGCCAAGCTTGCTATGATTCACTTCATCTTCTCTCTAACATCTAGTCCCTGTCCGGGCAGCTTCGCGCTTTGGCACATGAATAGTAGCCACTCCCGCTTTTGTTTCCCAAGGTGGCCAATATTGCCGTCTGAAGACAATAATGAGGATGGTTAAGTTTGCATCAGTTTATGTTTTTATTGGGCTTTAAGAATGGAAATGCATTAGTGCTCAGCTTTGGCCAGGTGTAGTTGGAACTGTAGAGCTGGGATCCGCTTTAGTGCTTTTGCCTGTATATTGAGTTCTGTCACTCCCTGATTTAGAAAAAAAAATGTTTCTTTAAAATATTTATCTGGAAGAAAAACGAGAAATAATAAAATTATGAATTAAGGCGTGTGGGATTTAACATTTAAGAATACGCTGTTCTAGAACAAGAATCCACAAACACTTAATGAGTTTTAACAAACAGTTGTTTTAATTTCATACTCTGGCTTTTGACAGGTAACTTAATTTGTGTATTTCTTTTTTTTTTTTCTTTTCAATGAACTAAGGGATTTTATTTCCTTTTTTACATTTGATCCTATGAATGAACCTTTCATCTAAAGTTTGGAATACACAAATTATATTTATTTTCATGCAGTTAATTTGCATTTACAGTCAGAGGTTTAGTTATTGAGTTAAAAATTACCTGAATTGTCATTTTCTTTAGTGGGTAAAGTCAAGCATAGTCTTCATTCTTTTATCAGATGGTATAACTATTTCTAAAATGCTAGCATGAGGCTTTTATAAAGAAGACATCTTTGCAGGCAATATACATTGGCTTTTCCTCCCTGAGACCTTTTGCCACTCACAATTCACCCTAATTTATATTTATTTATTTATTCATTTAAAATTCATTTTACTTTGAGAGAGTGAGAGCAAGTGCAAGTGGGGGAGGGGCAGAGAGAGAGAATTCCAAGCAGGCTCAGCACTGCCAGCACGGAGCCCAGTTTGGGGCTCAAACCCACAAACTGTGAGATTACAATCTGAGCTGAAATCAAGAGTCGGACGTTTAATTGACTGGATCACCCAGGCACCCCTGTTTATATATTTTTTAATTACGTTTTTTTCTTTTTTGATTACTGAAGTAGTACACCATTGTTATAACAATTTAAGTATAGAAATGGGTGTCTTAGAATGTAGAAGTCTGCTATAAACTCCACCCCAAAAAACAATCAGTGTTTTAAAAAATAAGTATATTTCTATATTGGTTTTAGAAAATGTTAATACAATCGACCCGTGAACAACATGGGTTTAAACCGTGTGGATTCACTTACAGGCAAGTTTTGCAGGACAGCAGGATAAATGTATTTTCTCTTCCTTACAATTTTTTTTTGTCTGTGTATTTCTAATTTAGGATGGGCCAGAGGGTTTTGTTGTTGTTTTTGTAATTATTCCATTGGTTCTTTCTACATGAAGACTTGCTCTAAGGAGAGAAAGTAGAGAAAGTACGTCATGATTGCGTTGAGTGGAATTATAGAAATGTCTGGTTTAGGTAGGGGAATCAGCTCACCGTCTCCCGACCTCACCTTGTATCTGCCTCATGGTTTTGCCTCTTCTTGTGCAGTTTCCCCTCATTTCCATGGATCTTAAGCTTACCTTTCCTCTAAGACTCAACTTAGATCCCATTAGTCAGCAAGCACACAGCCTACTACCCTCACCATAGTCTCTTCTCACTCTTTGGAGCTCTCATAGTTTCACCTACCTGGTTCTTCTCCTTTCCTCCCCACTGTTAGTAGTCTTTTATATGTGTGTGTTTGTATATCTCTTCAAAAGATAAATAAAAACTTCCCCAGAACCAAGACTGGTTGATGTTGCTTTGTATTTCTCTCCATGTCTTGTGCAATGCTTCTTACATGATTGGGCTCTATCACCTTTGTCATTCTTCCTAACTGAGATTCCATGATTGTAACAGTCAGTCTGTCAATAAATATTGATTGCTTGGCTGTCCAACCTAAGGCATTCTTTTGTTAGGGCCTAAATCATTCATTTTTTTTTTTTTTGAAGTCAGGGCACAGTACTTATGATGAGGAATTGGTATGATATTACTATTTCCTTTCCTTCCATGGCCAGTTCAGTGGTTGACTTACAATCTAAAAGGCTTCTTTTCTTAAGCACCTAGTTCAAACAGTGCTAGCAAATGGTGTGTGTGTGTGTGTGTGTGTGTGCACTTTCACATGTAAATGAGGCCTCCCTGTCTTTGATTGGATAGAATTTGCCTTATTTGTCTTTTTCTGTTGTTGGCAATGTAGACAACTTTTGTGTATGTTGAACTTTGTTATGTGTTCATAAATTTAAACAATTATGATAGAATCCTGAGTATGATAAATACATACTTTAGGAAACTTGCCTAAGTTTGTTTATTATGCCTTAAAACATGGCAAAAATGGAGACATTTGCAGTTATAACTTCTCTGTTTATTTTTAAAAGATTCATCAAAGTCAGATAAAAAATAATCATGAAAAAGATAATGCAGGGAAAAACATTTGGCTAGAAGCCAAAAGTCTTGTTTTGGGACCCTGATTCTTTTTTGTGCGATATTCTGTAAGAAGATTAAGCTCTCTGAGCTTCAATTCTTTCATATGTAAAATGAACAAAATTGTAGTTTCCACTTCACAAGGGATTGCAAGGTAAAATTATGAAAGTGTTATTTTGTAATAAACATCTATACAGGTGTGGCAGTAACTAATAATTATTATAATTTATGGTTTGGGATGCATCACTTAAAAAAAGGAAGTAGGGTGGCTCAGTTCGTGGAGCGTCTGACTCTTGATTTTGGCTCAGGTCGTGATCTCACAGTTTGTGAGTTCGAGCCCCATGACGGGCTCTGTGCTGACAGTGCAGCATCTGCTTGGGATTCTCTCTCTCTCTCTCTCTCTCTCTCTCTCTCTCTGTCCCTCCCCTGCTTGCAGGCTCTTTCTGTCTCTTTCTCTTAAAAATGAATAAACATTTTTAAAAAGTAAATAAAAATAAATAAAAATAAAAAGGAAGTAAAAGATGAAAACACCACCCAGAATTGTCCTCCTTATAGTCTTTCATTCACCAAACCCCATGTTTGTCTGATGTCTCATTTTGCACTTCAGATGATTTTCCAATATTTTAAAAAAAGTAACAGATAAACTTTCAGTATTGATAGGTGACTCTGCCCTGGGTTAGCTTCTGTATTATACGTTTATGCTCTAAAATATGAACATCAATTTCCTGTTCCTGGATTGTAGAAATTACCATCAATTTAATTTTCTATGCTATGGAAAAATATCTGTTTTTCATATGACACCTTTTCCTTTTCTCTAGATTTGAGTGTCAGTGAAGGACAAAATAATGAATATTCATAGATCTTTTACATATTGCCAATTATATGAAAACACATTCAACAGATACTTGTACCTAATCTGCACCAATTACATAGGTGCATGATTTAGGTTTGAAGCATACCTAATAAAAATAAGTAGAAAAATAGACACATATTCCTTTCAAAATAAATATTTCTTTTTAAAAAATTTTAATTTTATTTATTTCAAGAGAGAGAGAGAGAGAGAGAGTGGGGGTGGAGTGCAGAGAGAGGGAGAGAGAGAATCTCAAGCAGGCTCCACACTGTCAGCACAGAGCCTGATGTGGGACTCCATCTCAGGAACCGTGAGATCATGACCTGAGCTGAAACCATGAGTGGGACGCTTAACTGACTGAGCCACCCAGGTGCCCCCCAGATATATATTTCTTAATTTATGGTTTTAAAATGTTTGTTGTTGGGGCGCCTGGGTGGCGCAGTCGGTTGAGCCTCCGACTTCAGCCAGGTCACGATCTCGCGGTCCGTGAGTTCGAGCCCCGCGTCAGGCTCTGGGCTGATGGCTCGGAGCCTGGAGCCTGTTTCCGATTCTGTGTCTCCCTCTCTCTGCCCCTCCCCCGGAGCCACCCAGGTGCCCCCCAGATATACATTTCTTAATTTATGGTTTTAAAATGTTTGTTGTTGTTTTTAGACTTAATAAGGACATTTCTTTAAAAACATTTCTTTAACATTTATTTATGAGAGAGAAAGAAAGACAGAGTATGAGCGGGGAAAGGGCAGAAAGAGAGAGGGAGACACAGAATCCAAAGCAGGCTCCAGGCTCCGAGCTGTCAGCACAGAGCCTGGCACAGGGCTCAAACTCGAGGACCAGGAGATCATGACCTGAGTTGAAGTTGGATGCTTAACTGACTGAGTCACCCAGGTGCCCCAACCAATATAAGGACATTTCTGTTCCTATGTGTGAATGTTCAGCGTATTCTTGTACCTGAATCTGAATCCTATTCTTACTGTCTCCATCATTCACTTTCCTTCTCTTAGCACTACTCACCAGCTATTGGGAAGTCTGGAAAAGAAGAACTTAGGTTTTATAAGTTAACTTTTTATGGATAAATTTCATTAATTAAATTCCCAGCCTATTTCAGTCTCTTTGGTCAGGAAATGGAAACTGAGTGAGATATAGAGATGGTCTTGTAGAACGTGTTCCAGAATGACTTGGTTTCATCTCGTTCTGTGTGTGTGTGTGTGTGTGTGTGTGAGAGAGAGAGAGAGAGAGAGAGAGAAAGAGAGAGAGACAGAGAGACAGAGAGGCAGAGAGAGACAGAGAGAAAGATACAGAGAGACAGAGAGAGACATATTGACTGAGATTTAGAAAAAATTGAGGAGAAAGGCTGAGAGGCAGAGACAAAGGCTTGTCTATACAACTTCAACTGAATTGGACCTGACTGAAAGATTGGTTTGGTTGGATTTACCAGAGCCTATCTCCTCAGTGGCAGTGATCTGAAAATTGCTTCCAGGGCCATTTTAATTAGCTGATTCAAATCAAAACAAACACATCCTGGTGACCTCCATTTTTACCCTGGCCCTCGCCAATGACAGTTTTCAAAGCAGTGATTCCTAAGTAGTTCTCCATGAACTCAATAAGCTATCTGAGGTATGCACTTTTGCTTTTAAACATTAATCTTTAATGCTAAGGGAAGAATCCATTTTTCTTGGCTTCAGTGACAGGTGAATGTTAGTGCACAGATGCATTTGTGCAGGGGCTCAAAACTTAAAACCACAAAAACACGAAACCTGCTCATTCATAGTTAATTTATGAAATGAAATTTAGGAATGGAGTGTCATTCTTCAATATCATTTTAATATAGAGATTTCATTGGGCTCCATGGCAGTATGGTGAATTTATTACTTCGATGCATTTTATTTCTTGGGTGTGCTTTTAAGTTAAAAGTATGTCAGGTCTTGCAAATAGAAGATGAAACATTTGACACCTCTGATTTCCTATGTTTGTTGTGATTACTTTAATTGTTTACTCATTTATTAAAAACCTTGTGGGTAATTTTGCATAGTGTATTTCCTTAGAGAAAAGAATGACTACTATATGAGATAGATTAAAAAGAGATGGTAGTGAAATTTTAGAAATTTTAGACACATAATTTAAGACAGAATTACAGAGGGGAGAAAAGGGGGAGAAATAATATGCTATTAAAATAAAAAAGCATTTACTGCAATTCAAGAAAGATCTGTGCCATAACCTTTCATACGACAAATAATTGAAAGTCAAAGATAGCCATATGACTTCAAAATATCTGGATTAGGCAATAGTAATACTGTGCTATGACAAATAATATGATTTCCTTCATTGGTTATTCTCAAACATGCGTTCATTCATTAAATCAATTTTCACTGAAGGCCGACCAGGTGCCAACACGGAGACCGTAGCAATAAACAGAATGGACATGACATTTGCCTTCAGGGAGTTCATTGTAGCCTCGTACGGGATGTAAGGCTTAAATGAGTAACTTCACAAGAGTAGTTAAATATTTGATAAAGTCTATGGCAACGTATCACATACAGTAAGAGCCCATAACAGGAAGGTCTAATGTCTTGGCATGCATTACAGCTATATTGTTGCAGTTGATTTGGGAATAGGAAAACAATATCTGAAACTTGCAAATGTTGAGCTTTCACTTGTGTCCAGGCAGTTTTGAAATGAAATGTGCAGTCATATAGTTTGTGTAAAATAAGACAAACTATGTTCATCTTAAACGTACAATTTAAATTAGGAAGATGCACTTATCAGTGATGCCTTCATAGATGCAAGCTGCTTGTGTAATAGGACAGAATTTCCCAAGTTATGGTAATGGTTAGAGCTGCTTCAGAAAGAAAAAAAATATTCTTTGTATTTCTAGGAAAAGTTAACAACTAATTCAAAAATTAAGACATTTTAAAGCTGCTTAAATTTATACAGCTAATATTGATAATCTGTGATTAGAGCAATGCTTAAACATTTTCTGTCCTTGAATATGAATAATTAATTTCAACATTAGACATTACTTGTTGTTTTTTTTTACACCAATTACTTTCAAAAATGAATTGGTCAATTATTCAGTGGTATAAATCATTTACTTCTTTTCGAACTTCGATTCTCGTGTGCTGATGCATCGTTACTTTGGAAATTGAGTGGAATATTTATTTCTCTTTTCTGATTCTAAGTCTTAAAGATAAATACTTCTGGTAGTGAACTGTAGCATTCTATTCTATGGAGGTGATTTATTATTTTTTTGGCAATGTTCAAACTTACTAAATGTTTTACTAACCTCAATTGTGCTATCAAACTAGAAGACGATACTCTGTGTACCTTCTGGCACTGAGAGCAGAAATCAGCCACTTGGTCAGTAGCAAGTTCAGAGAAAAAATTAACACTATTTAAAACTGACGTTAGCAAAATATTTTGAAGGGATATTACCAGCACTTTATTTGTGCAAAGTAGATACAAAGTTGGAAAACATTGCCCTTTTAGGGTCATGACTTTGAGGGGAGAGTTATCCATCCCTGACCTGAGATCAGCAGGCCATTTGTTGATAGCATGTAAATTGCTCAGATTTCTGTAAAGAGACAGCTATCTAAGGATTGTTTTTAAAGACAAGAGAGCTACTTCGAATGGTGTGAACACTCAGATCAAGAGCACATCTCTGAGATCTTAGGGACTTGTAAATCGTAAAAACTGTGACAACAAAATTACCATTTCATTCTTTGTATTTGTAGTATAAACAAAGCCAGCATTCCCCCCCCTTCCCCCTCCACCCCTCTTCTGGTGACATTTCATAGCCTTGAAAAGCTTGAAAGCTGAAACACAATTCAATGTTTCTTTTACCATGCAAATATCTCTTGTCAGAGATAGCATCCTTGAAATTAACCAGCAGTATTGATTTAGATGCCCCAGGGTTGTTAATTGTAGGGAACTGTTATATCTCTATGACTTCTGAAAGAGGTTCTGGCCACTGCAAATACATCTTAAGGAAGAAAAGAATACTATCAGCCAAGATGTGCACCCAAGCTTTGGAACTAGGCTGGCAAAACCCTACTCACATTGCTGTAAAGCAGACATATATTTTTGTATTTTTTGTAGGTGGATACAGTGCAGACCACGAACCCCCCTGGCCACATTGAGGAATCGTGTAAAATGAATGTATGTGCTCGTAAGTGAAATACATGTAATGTTCCAACTCAGTGTGTTGGATCTTAATAGACCTGAATTGTCTTGTGCAAAAAGAAATCGATTCCCAAGGGGCAGGACCACTATCTGATTAAAATGAAGCTCTGATTGTGAAGAAAACGCAAAATGGACTTAAAATAAAATCTCTGCAAAAAGGAATCAAACTATACTTAGCAAACAAACTAAAAAAAAAATCAAGCTCTCAATATGGAATAAAGGAGGGATGTGAGAGAGGTTTTGCACTCTTATCAATTACTGTGGAGAAACAGAATCAAATATCGTCATACTCAGGAGTGTGAAAAGAAGAACAGGAAATCCTTTTTCTTTTGGTTTGCAATTGAATGGACTGAAGCAAAGAGTGGAGACACATCCTGTTCCTGTTTATAGTTAATAATGTGGAGATTAGTATAGATGTGATTTCATTTGCCTTGCTTGAACTAATTGGATGCATTATGTAGAAATCACCTGAGCCTGTGCTAGATCAACAAAGAAAATGGAAATGTATACCTCAGGACTGAATTCTGGGAAAATTAGACTGTTCAATGTTATTTAATAAGGCGTTAAGAAGAAATACTACTGCCAGTCAGGTAAAGTGAGAAAGGAGTGGACAGGAAAGAAAATAGAATTTAGGTCATTCTGATACTTGATGAAATATAATTCATTATGGCGTAAAAGCAGAGGATAGTTTGCAATGTATCTCACAGACATTTCACACAATTTCTGATTGAATTTAGGGTAAACCACGTAAATGTTCAAGGAATGTATGGCCATTATATCAATAGCAAACTGGCCTTTAAAATTTGTGGTCTTATGCATTCGTGTATGCAGAGGAGGGCTTTTTTATTTTGTTAAGAATGAATTGCATGCAGGAAGAACCTCTGTGCATTATAGTTATTTGCTCAGTTGAAGATACTGTATAAAGTCTCGTTTTTGTATGAGTATGGGTGTATTTGGATGCATTTGTGTGTATGCGTATATAAATGGAGGCAGGTAAAATTCAATGGTTAACCTTTGCACTTTAGTTTGTTACCTAGAATGTAAAGAGGTAGCGGAAACTGTCTTAAGCCATTTCATACGTGTTGTCATTACTAAAGATAATTATTCACAAATGAAGCAATTCAAATATAGACTGACGACTGCAAAGGCTCTCCAATTAAGTATAATATTTACTGCCATTGAGCCATTTAAATTAAGATAGTACCAATGTCTCAAAATAATGAGAGTAGGCTCCTGTGAAATCAGTTTGAGGACAGTTGGAAAGTCCTATTATATTCCTTCAGGTTACTTTTACTCAGTGACAGAGGATGTGAATCATGGCTGTTTTTATAGAAGAGACTCGGGAAATATTTGTGTTTTAACTATAACTTTTTAATATGCCTAAAGTTATAGTTTTTTTTTCCATTTTCTTTGGTCTAAATTAATTACAAATAATCATATATTAACATAGATAAGATAGTAAATATTTAAAACAGATAGACATATTTTTTGTAGTCACCGTGTGCCATAATAATTTTGAAACTATTGTTCTCTGGTATTTGTATTCATGTCTCTTTATCTTGCTGATTAACTTTATAGTAGAAATTTTTACCTCTTCTTTCTATGTGACAATCAACTGAAGTTGGTATCCTATCTATACTATTACAGGGATTTTTGTCTTTATTTATGCTATTATAATAAGTTATAAGTCTACAAACTCTATAATTCTATTGTATTGAATATTTTTCTGTGACCAAAATAATAAAATGTAACTGCTTTATAAAATGACAATATTTCCTATTTTAGTAATCTCTTAAAACATAAAGGGACCTAAAATAGGTTCATGTTGCTGGCTTTGGAATACATTCTCCACAATTTGAGAGTGAAGAACTTAGTAACTTTAGATAAAGAGAAAAAGTTTGACAGAGATAATTTCGAGGGTGTAAGGAGAAAAATACCCCGAACAGATTCAGGAGTTTTGATGTCAAATTTTGTTTTGCCACTAAACAGCTATACACACACACACACACACACACATATATATATATATATATGCTTTTAGGTACTCAGATTTCTTAACTATAAAGGATGGGTTCAGAATGCACAATTTTAAGATCATTTTAATTCTTAACTTCTAAGGTTTTGATAACTTGGAAACAGTACAGCACGACACTTAATACTGATTATATTAATACTCAGTAGTGATCATTGGTATTAAGAGAATCACATGCTGTTTTCCACTTAAATTGACCCAAAGCTGACCGCATGCCTTAAGAGTAAGGAGAAATGCGAATTCACACTTGTTTCTGTTCCATCCTTAGTCTGACTTTAATGGAAATATGTACCGAAGTATAAATAATCATGTTCTGGGATCAATAGGTCTCCCTAAGTTAATTGATCCAAGAGGCACCCAAGTACAAAATCACTCAATTTGTAACAGAAGAAACCTTTTTGTTCTGCACTGAGTTGAATGCCTTCCCTGGCCGAATATTAAAGTGCCAGAACCAGTTTTTCTTGCTCTTTACCCCCCAAGGATTGATCAGCACATGAAGGTCTCTGTGACTTCAAAGGCATTTCTGGACTCAGATCAGCCTGGTTGGGTTCAGAGGAGAAGGAAACACTAGCCCCTGATGTTTACGGCGGTAGGCTGTTTCATCTCATAGTCGTTCTCTGCTTAGGAGAAGCAAGGAGCAGAGGAGTCTTGCAACTGTTATAATTTCAGGATTAACGTTTAGTCGCAAAGTGCCTCACACAGAAAAGCAGTGCTTTTATTTTAGTTTCCTGCTACTACTCCAACTGGGAAAGGTCAGAGAAGCAGTATGAGGCAAAATGAAAGCATATACATGTCAATTTTGGGGCGGAGGGCTCATACTAACTTGCAAAGTGGTCTCACTTTCAAAATCACAAAGGTGGTATGGATAATCTTCAGGGATCCTTAGAGAATTTATTACACTGAACATTTTTTTTGTTTGTTTGTTTCAGTGAACTTCTGGTCATTTATGGAACTGATTTAGGTAATAAAATTTAATTCTGTCACTTTATTCTTTATTCTACAAGATGAGAATAAAGATGGGAGACCACCTACCAAGCCTATCCCATGACCCATTATCTCTAAGTAAAATGTTTACCATTAGCTTTTGATTCTTTCCGTCTGAAAAAAAAAGGGGGGGGAGGGGCAGTGGAGGGTGGAGGTGATTCAAAGAAAGAAAATGATTATAAAGAGCAGCAGTGGGGTAACTGTTAATGAAATTACCAACTGAAAAGTTATGTTCAGAATGCATCAGCCAGTTGGATGCACAGAAGTCAAAATTTCACTAAAATACAAAAAAAAAGGCTTAAAATATTATTGAGGATTGAAGTAGTTGCGTTTGGTGTTAATTCTGCTTATTTATTTATTTGGATGCTATTATTCCATTTCCTGGTTTTGATAAATATAAATTAGTTGAGTTACCAACAGTCAACTCTATAAAGATGATATGTTAATCGCTCAATTTAATATTTATGCCAGCCTCATGAAGCAGATGCCATTATTGTCATATCACCCATTTCACAGATAAGGAAGATTAGGCACAGAGAATTTGGGCAAATTTGCAAAAGTACAGACCACCAGGAGATAGAGCGGGGCTCTGAGTCTTGCCAGCCTGGTTTCAGAGGCTACATACACTCAGCAGGTCACAGATCCTTCGTGCCAAAACTTGAGGGTCCAAGTTAGGCTCTGGAACGGCTCAGGGGGACAGGGGTGGAGTTTTTGGTTCTTCGGATCACACATCTGTTAACATGAGTGAAGCAGATTCAGCATGCATGACTTCAATGTGAAAGGCATACAGACGTTCTCGCAGACAGAGTGTTGGACAATGGTAGAATCTGTGATAGGACGCCTGCTTTACATATTGGAGACAGGGAAGAAGAAATTCTTTTCTAACTTACTTTGCTTTGCAGGCTTAAAATATGTTACTAGGTAATATTTGCATCAAACATCATTTGAAAATGGAGACTTCGCTGTGGACGGAGGCAAAAGACAACTGCATTCTTTGAACAAGGAGAGCTCGCGCGCAGGCTAATGGGAATTCCAGACACACAGGCTAATTATTACAATGTCATGTGCGAAGTGAAGGGCGCTCAGAGTGCCTTAAGAGTGCAGCATCTGGAATCCAGGTTGCCTGGGTTCGAAACGTGGATCGCACACTTTACAAATTGAATGGCCTTTGAACAAGCATCTCTCTACCTCCATTTCTTCAGATGTGACTGAAAGTTAGTAACAGCATCTACATTGTAAATTAGTTGTGATTATTAAGTGAGATTTAGCCAGGTGACGGGAGTATGGCATGACAAGACCTCAGTAAATGCCGGCAACTCTTGATTTCCTTATTGTTGTTTTATAATCAACATATGAATAGAGTGTAGTTGTTGCTGATTGAGATGTTCATGGGCTAAAACAAACTCAATGTCACTGTCACAAGTGACACAAAATGCACCTCACAGAACAGGTAACTCCAAGCCTCGATATACTTCATATACTATGGCATGAAACTGAGCAAAAGAGTGCGGGTACAGGTTCTCTGGGGGAATTCATGAGTTTCTGGTCTGCTACAATTCAAATCTTAGAGCTCTGTGAGCCATCATTTCTTCAAACATCGACAAGTGAACAGAAACTGTGAAAGCTGAAATCAGACCTGTCATCATCCAATGATGAAAGTTTTTAAAAGGGCAACGAATAATTTTTGAAAGATCACTTTATCTGTAATTATAAGGGAGTATAATTTTCCCCAATTAGTAGTGACTTAAGCATTGTGAAATGTAAGAATGATAAATTATTTGTCAGATTATCATAAAAACTAAGGATAATGTTGATTATGATAACCCATCCATGAATAAGCAGCTACTATTCTTTGAAGATATTTAGTAATTTTCTATGATATATGATAGGGCTTCATTTTCAAAGTCCTTTATTAAGCAGAAAATGTGCTTTGTAATCTATAATAACTATGAGATTTGAATGTGTGAAATACAAACAAAATAAATACTGGCTGGATTGAAGTGGGTAATATTTAATGTCTGGAAAGTCAGTGGCTTTCATTTTAAACATTGCAATTGGCTAATTATATTGGAGAGGATAAAACAAATAAACTATCATTGAAAATGTTGTCTGTCCTATTTGAAACCATGTTTTGGATAATATATAGTGAATATTAATTGTGGCTAGAAAACCTAGACTTCAGAAATGTCCCTGTGTTCTTGGGAACCCATAGTATTGCTTGTGAAAACATGAAGAAGTTATAATATTCTAACTTCATTTCACAGTTTAGCAACTAAGCATCTGAAAAGAAACAGGGCCAATTACAGATTTTTATAGGCTATCCATTTCAATAATTTTTACTTTGTTTTCATGAAAGAACTGGCTACTCTATATTTTTATGGATGTTAATACCACCATAATAACTATCTTATGCTTCTTTTTGTGAATTTCTAAGGAGGAGTTAAGATTGGTGTAATTAAAAATGAGTATCTTCCTAGATTGTATCCTTAGATGTTAGGGGGGAAATGAACATGTCCTGTTTTAAGAGATTGGAATTTTGAGACCAGGTACAGCTCAGCCTGTTTTGTAACTGCCCAATTGCTTCCGTGGAAATTCTGTCTCAGTAGCAGGTGAGGGGGACCTAGGTCTCTCATTTTTTTTTCTTTTCTCTGTGTCTAGCTGTTAAAAGGCAGGTCAGGATGATTTTTTTTTCTCCCCTATATGTCAGGCTCATGAAAGAAGCAGACATTTGGTAGATGCATTCTAGAAAGATCAGAAACGGCTACCTCCTGATAATACATTTCAAGTGGATATAGTGCCTTCTAACTTTCTGCTGGTTGACTTTTTAAGACCCTTGCATATTTATTACATAAAAATCTGCCCTTTTCTGAACCCCAAATTGACACTTGATTGTTAAAAGTCATGTAATTGAAAAAAAAAATCTGTGTTCAGAAAGACCCTGATAATGTTAAGGAAACAATTAAGTTATCCCATGGGCCTTTTTAATAAAAATTCTATGATGGCTAGTCACATAAATGACTTAATACTCACATGGAGAAGTTTGTGAAAATGTTTATGAGGAAATGTTACATTCAAATGAATATTAAGAATCTGTAAACACAGGATCTTTTTATCTTTCAACGAACCATTTTCAATATTAGGAAGAAATGAAACACATAGTTTGTACCAAGCTTCTCTGGTAATTCATGTGCTCTTGTCATGTGAGATTAACATTTGGATTAAAGAATATGATTAAAGGGTTCTAAATTAGTGGTTACCAAGTTGAAATAGTGCAAACATTGAGACAGTACAATACAGCAATCTATTTCATGCAATATATTTCTTATACCAATTAATTAGCAGTTTAATTAGCCTGATGTTTCATGTTGTGACCTAAGCCATTGGACTCCCAAGGGGTCTAATGGAGACAATGAAAAAAAGGAAAAGAAAGCTTCAGAATTGTTGATGGTTGTGTCACATGGCACCAGAATTAAAAATAATATTTCATTTAGGGTTGCCTGGTTGGCTCAGTCAGTAGAGCATGCAACCCTTGGTCTTGGTGTCATGAGTTCAAGCCCCACCATGGGGGTAGAGTTTACTCAATAAATTTTGTTTTAAGTTTATTTATTTATTTTGAGAGAGAGAAAGTGTGCATGGGAAGGGCAGAGAGAGAAGGATGGAGAGAGAATCCCAGGCCGACTTTACACTGCCAGTGCAAGGAGCCTGAACTCACCAACCCATGCGATCATGGCCTGAGCGGAAATCAAGAGTCTGATGCTTAACTGGCTGGGCCACCCCCAAAACATTTTTTTAATGCTTTAAAAAATAATTCTTCATTTAAAAATAAAAGAACTTGCGTATGCTTTTTTTCCCTGGACTCAGAACAGATTTTTTTTAAAGGCAGTTTTATGATATGAAATACTCCCATGAATTAAAAGCATATTAAATATCTAAATGTGTGATCATATTAAATGAAGTACATTTTAAACAGCAAGTGACCACAAATAAATGCTTCAAGGCTTCCCTCAGATAAAACAGAAGTACTTCTCATAATTTTGAGAGCAAACATAAAAGATATGTATTAGGGTGATCATATTTTTGAATATATAATGTGATTCATAGGATTCTATTAAGAGCCATTGAAATGACTTACAAAGGGTTGCATTTTGGAAAGCCACAATGGAACTCTGCCTTTGGACAGGCCCTAGGAAAAAAACTATGCATCCTAGAAATAATTTATCAAGTGTGTGGCACGAAAGGGGTCTCTCGTCCTTTTCTTCCCTCCCCAGCGAGAACATATTGGGATTGTATGTGTTAGTCTTTATTGCATAAAATGGAAGCTTCTGCTGAGCCAAAGACAGTCATCCGCCAAAAGATTGGTTCTGCCTTTTCACAACAGCATAAAGAATGGGCACAGTTGTTATGAATATTGAGCTATAAAATACAACAAACCGTCTGGAAGTGCTTTTCTCTTCATTTTACACTGCAGACAGTTCGGAACATGCGAAGAAATATAATGATTTGAGGATCTGACAAATATCCCCAGATTTTGTCAAGCCTTCATTCCCAATCACTGATATCTGCTGGACTTATTTCATGGCCACATAATTAGGCTGTTCATTTCCTGTGAGTTTGCGTACTACAGTAGGTCCAGAGGGCTGCTTTTTTCTTTTCAGAAACTGTTCCATAACCTCTTTCGGCAGTTAATGTATGGATGCCATTTGGAACATTGCTGGTTATTATGTTACTCACAGATATTTTATTGTACACAGAAATGAGTATTTATGGAAGTCTAAAGTCTCTGTTATGCAAAATCTTATAAAGAGAAAGCTGTTAAACTTTCACTTTTTTTTCTCCCTCTGAATCTTTCCCTCGTCTAACACGTCAGCTTGAATTGCCTCTTTTTCATTTAGTAGAAATTTTTAGCATATGGAAGAGAAAGCATATACACATTATGAAGTTGTAATTGGTAATCTGTAATTAATTGTAACTTCTATTTTCTAAAATAAGGACAAATTTGAAATTGTGGTACAAAATAATTCAGTAAACATTTGTGCCAAAATGTTCCTAAGATGTTCCTAAGCTTCTTTTCTTTTTAGTTGCATAGTATTCTGTCTTCAGACTATCAGAAAATTGCAATTTAGTTTTGCTCTGATAGTTAACTGATAATGATCCGATTTAAGTGATCTTTCAGTTTAAATGTATTTAGTAGGAATTTGGATTAGTATATTTGTCCTCTCTTGGATTTCCTATAAAAATATATAGTTTAACTGTATATAATTCATAAATTAAATGTTTATTTATTTTTGAGAGAGAGAGGGAGGGAAGGAGAACATAAGCAGGGAAGACACACACACACACACACACACACACACAGAATCTGAAGCAGGTTCTAGGCTTTGAGCTGTCAGTGCAGAGCCCGACGTGGGGCTCGAACCCACAAACTGTGAGATCATGACCTGAACCGAAGTCAGATGCCCAACCAATTGAGCCACCTAGGTGCCCCTATAGTCATGAATTAAACGAACACCAATTATGGACTAGTGTTGGAGGCTTTGGATAACCTACTTAACCTTTCGTGCTGTATTTAAATGGGGGTAATAGTCTCATAGCATTGTTAGGCTATGAGGATGAATTACTAAGCTATGTAAGTAAGGTCAGAAATAAATTAATATATACATTGATTGCAACTGTCTAGCATAAAGTGAGCAAGTATAAATAACAGTATTATTAAAGAAAGGCTCAAAAATGTGACTGACACAGGTCACATAGCTATTCACCAGTTGAGCTAAGATTCCAGAAGCAGTCTTAATGCAATGCAGCATGGTGGGTGTTCTAAGTGCAATCTGCTCCCCAAAACAGACCAATAGGTTTTCCAAAAGTCTTATACTAGTCACAAGTAGGCTACGATCCAAACTGCAGGTGTATCTGAATTTAAACCCTGATTTCCTCAAACCTTGACAGGAATCTAAACTTGATGGTAGGAATCTAAACTTGTTTATTGCTAGAGACTTCACCACCTTTATGAATAAGCTTTCTGTTTTCGGAATTATTTAGAAATGAAAGATGTTTTTGGAATAATTTAGAAAATGCAAACATGAGAATCAAATAAAAAATGGTCAACTTTCAATGCACACTTTGAGCTGTTTCTAGGAGTCTCTCTCGGGATTTAGACATTATTTCTTCAAACAAACACTGAAAATATGTAACAGGTGTATTTATTTTTTTTAGTGGACGTCAGCTGGCTGTTTAGGTAAGCTCATAAGCCCACCTCCCCTTCCCCTTTCTTTGAATATTTGGAATTCTATTAATTGGAGGTGTCTGGCTGTTTTAGGGAGCACCTTCTGTGCAGTGTGCTTTTCAGTCATTGCCATATCCTTTGTGCTGCCATTCAGTTCGTTTAACTCTGAGATTTGGGAATGTTTTTATTTCCGTTTTCCTCAAATATTTTGCTGTAATTGTTTCCTATTAGCTTGTTTTAAAAGACAGGTTACCGTTGGATCTTTAAATTGACTTCTTTTCATGGAGCTGGTTGTATGGTCCACCCCTGTCCTGCAGAAGTTGCCATTACCTATTGTTTAGTCGAATTTGAAACTGATAGGCCTTAATGACTGTTATTACAAGTGTTCCACTCACTGTGCCATCTAGTAATATTGGATCGTAACAATATGTGCTTTAAAAAAAAAAAGCTTTCTCTCTCTCTTTCTCTTTGTGCTGCTGGTGACTGTTCAAGACTTATAACATAGAACATGATCAGGCATGGAAAGTATAGTCGAGCTGCTATTAATATTTGTGTACAAATTACATGTAGTGGATTGAGATATTACACGGAAGGCTGCAGGATTGCGTACCTTGCTGCCCAGAGTGTTGCGAGGACAGAACGACGTACTGCTTCTTAGTGTTGTCAACATACTACTGTGTTCAGGAACACGTAGTCCTAGTCATTTCTCATAAGTAGACTTCAGATTCCTTACTTTAGAATTCTATTCCTCTACCTCTAATGCTCCTCTCATATTTGTCTTTTCCATTCTTCCTTTTTGTGAGCTCAGTGTTCCAGCTCAGCCTGGTGACTTTCAGGTGACTTTACCTGCTTTACACTTTGCTACTAGTTTATCGTAAGCTATAGTGCTACGTCCTCCAACAATCCTTTGTCTTCCTAACTTTACTTGAGGGAATCCTACCTTCCCTCTTTTTCTAGTTACCAAGTCATTCGTGCTAATTTGAAGGCATTTTATCTGTGTGGTTTTATGCTACCTGACTCTTCCAGTCTTTAATGATGGAATATTTTGATGGAATAGTTTGAAAGTGTATATGCGTATTATTTCTACCCTAGAATCTCTTCACTGGAAACATCCAAGCCTGACTCATATTTACCATCTCCTTGTTTTTAGCAAAGTACTTTGCTTACAGTAGATTAGCAATTGCTTGACTGAATTCATTTGATGCTATAAATGCAAGTCTTGGGTGATTCGAAGACGTGCAATAAAGTGTATAGATATTAGTCATTCGATAAGTATTTGTTGAGTTTCTCCCCTAGATTAGGTACTGGAGATTTTTCATTCTTGTAAAATATGAAATGCTGGGTGACACAGGTGAGGGGATTTACACATATTTATGTACACATACGTCACAAACCATATGAGCCCTGTTAGAGCTCTCTTAGAGCTCTCATTCCCCTGTGTCACTCAGGATCTACTCTACTCCGGGCGCTCTGTTGTTAGCAAGACAAATATGTGTTTCCCAGATGTGAGAACTACATGTTGCCACGAGGGAGAGCTCTGGTGGACAACAAGTGGGTGCCAAGGCAGGAAGCTGTGAACAAAGTCTGGAAAGTAGCTCAAAATGTAGAAGGCATTAGATTCATGTTATGGAGATACAACTTGACTCTGGGAGAGATGGGAGTGACACAGCAGAGGTCTTCAAAGACAGAGGAGTGGTGACCCTGATTTGTGAGGGGAATAACTTTCAAAGCAGGGTGGAGGAAGCACCAGAGAGGAAGAAACAACCCTCACAGGATAGGAGTTGCGCTTTAACTGAAAATATATCTTTCTTGGACTTGGGATTCAGTGCTATCAGCTGCCATACTTTATGTAGAATACAAAGTCGTAGAGACAACTGGTCTCTTTGGTCATTTCTTGGCACCGAAAGAGTGTTCTGCCCCACAGCCCTAATTCTTTAGTAGAGGAATTAGTATAATTAATACCAAAAGGAATACAATTTAATGCATGGTTTCTAAAATCAATAGACACAAAACCATTCTTTGAAGATGGAGTTCAGGTCAACTGGAACTGTTTCTGTGTGATAATATTGCAACTCTGTATGATGTTTGGGGAGAAATACACACATGATTTTAACATAAACTTCCTTTGCTCTAATGCTGTCAAAAGAGGCTTTCCTTGATGTTAAGCTCTGATCTCAAATGAAGTCATGCCTTGGAGGCTATCTTGAGGCTGAACGCTTAAAGCATCTTCACTCATCAAATCTATGCAATCCCATTTTTACCTCTATCGTTGCCTGAACTCATGTTCCAGCTGTAAGCTGATTTGTATCTCAGACCTTATCCAGAAGTATTTTCATTTTTTTTTATTTTGCCACATATTATTAAAGTACTTTCAATGATTTCTGTTTCCTCTTTGTGTTTTATGGTTAAAAAAAAAAAGAGAATTAATACCACAAATAGTACAGATATGATTTTCACTGCCCTGTAGTTTCTAGGATTTGCTGTTTTCTTTGGAAAAAAAATAAAGTAAAATAACTCATGAGATTTCATTTGTAGTAAGACAGTTCTGACAGTTCCGTGGCAGTGAAATTTTAAGGATCATCAATATGGAAGGGCACAGGCTGTGGAGTTGCTCCTTTTTTTTTTCTCTCTCTCTTTCTTTTTTCACCTTTAATTCCAATTAAACAATATTCTATTAGACTAGATGCTTTCTGCCTGGGTGTTTTCTGTCTGATCTTTGGCTGGCAATCAAGGAAATTCAGCTTCCGTCTGTTAGAGCTGAAAGGGCTTATAGCATGCCAGGGGCTGTCTGGTGTTTCAAGCATTTAGAAACCCTGGTCTATGAATAATGATCAATGTGTGGTGCTTATATTGTTAAATCTTTCAAGAAAAATGTCTTGCAAAGTTATTCTCTGGTGCTGAAGCCACTCATACTCTCCACATAATGCGGAGGTTGCATATCCCGTATCTATGCAAAGCGTTTAACCCACGATTCTATATATAAATATCCATACTCATAATGCACAATTTTCAAAATACCTGCTTTATGCTTTACCATGAAATGTCTGTAAAATCCTGTATAAATCATATTCAGTATGTGTTATCGTCTGATTTTTATAAGAGATTGTATTTTTGTTTGAAATTTTTATTGTTTTTGATAGGTTTCAGAAGGAATGCCATCATGCCTTTAATGCTGCTGTTACCCATGGTGTGACAATTTAAAATTTTCCAGCTAATATTATTATGAAATGGTACAGCCTCGGATACATCATATTGTCAGAATATCACATCATTGGATATAATTTAGGAATTTCTCAATGTTTGGTTTGCAAATTCAGAATATAACTTTTATTGATACCGATAAGTAACATATATCAAGAATACTGATGTCTGCATTGAGTCATGTACTGACATGCTGACGCATTAACCAAAGGAGTATAAAGGTATAAAAGTGCTAGATATTTTTGGATGTGTACTCTGTCTATCTATCCATATAAAGTATTTTGAAATATATATTTTCATATACCTTCCATATATCCAAATATATATATATATACATATGCATATAATTATATAAAATATATAATTCAGAATATATTTTTGTATTCTGAAGATCATCAGAGGGAACCAATTACTTGGTAATCACTATGGAATACATGCTTTAGCCCAGACACTGTGCTTAAGGCGAGGGATGTAAATATGGGAAAGAAACCAATTTTGCCTTCAACAAACCAAGACAGCCAGATGTGTTATAAAGGCTATAGGAAGACAGAGATAAAGAAAGAAAGAAAGTGAAGACATTTGGGAAATGCTTAATGAAACAAGAAACTTTTTAGTTGGCCCTTGTAACAAATTAAGTCCACTTACACTTGGGAAGGAAGAAAGACATTTCAGCTGGAGAAGAAATTATGAGCAAAGTAATGAAAGTCTCAAATTTCGTTGCATACTTGGTAAAAGTTGCATAATCCAGCGTGGTTAGAGTGTAGGAAATATGGGATGAGAGACTCAATATGAACTGGAAAGAGCAAGTAAATTCAGCTCCAGAAGAGCCTTGAATTTTATGTCTAGCAACTCGGGTTTATTCTGTAAGTATTTGAAAGTCACTGAAAGCTTTGAAGCAAGGGTATAACTCAGTAAGTGTTTAAAATGATGGCTCTATTGGTGAAATGGAGGGCAGTTGACAGTAAAAGTGCTGGAGAAAAAGCGACTTGTCAGGGGACAAGTACAGTCTGATAAAGCCTTATCGTGTGATTCTGACGCATGGTGTGGAGACAGATAACGATGTGTATGGAGAAAACGATGTAAAATATACATGATTGGAGGCTGGAGGAGAAAGGAGAAGACCAATAGACTCGGAAAAGAAGCTAATTTCAGAATTTAATTTTGAACATTTTAATTAAAATATTACACAGCTTAGCTCATTTAATACTAATAACACAATTTGTTTTCAAGCTATATAAACCAAATTGATAACTTAATATTTTAAACCAAAGATAGCTTTGGGAGCCATGAGGTAGGGCTTGAGAGAGGCTAGTGGTGAAAGAAGGAACATGGTCAGGAAAAAGAAAAGTCTATTCAAGCTCCAGACGGTAGGGGTAGATTCAGGGGTTAGTAGGAATTGGTCAACTCTCCTTCAGGTACGACTCCTGAAATGTCTTAAATCCACTTATGTTAAAATGTATTTCATCACTGTGCTCACTGGTCAAACTCCATTGGAATGCCAAAATGTCCTTTGGGGGCGGCTTGTCAACCTTTTGGTTAAGGAAAGGCAACACACTTTGAATAACAGACTTACCAGACTGAATTCAGTGGATGAAAAGTAATTTGCTCAAAGGAAACTTGGCTGTCCTTAAAAGTGACCCAGGCCATAAATAAATAAATAAATAAATAAGACCCATGCACCCCCAATTTAAATGTGAGAGAGCTAAGTCTTAGAGAAGTTAAATAGCTGCCCCAGTTTAAGCAGTTCATAGGTGCACGAGTTGCTATTAAAGCCCAATTCCCAGAATTCAGATCAACAAAATTAAAGAGTGACGAAAGACTGCTTTACGTCACTTTTCTAATAGATTCATCAGCATGGTGGCCAGGTAAGAGTACCTCAGGTTTCATGGACAGAGTTTTAAGTAAGCGGAACCATTGAATGCCATGCACTCTGCCATGAATTTTGCAGGAGAGGAAAGGAAACAGCAATTTGGTGATGGAGGAAATGAGGAAAGATCTTTTTTTACAATATAAGGAAATTCAGGTAGGTTTACAATATAAGGAAATTCAGGTAGGGTGAAAGAAAGAGGTTGAACAGAAACAGGAAAGGACATTGATGAAATAAGATCTTGTCAGAGGCAGGAAGGAGTGGAATCAAAAGGTCAAATGGATAAAATAATGAGGATTCTTCCAAGTTGCAAAATGAAGTTCCAGTGAGCTTCTGTGCCTCTGGGAGCTCAACACTTCCGTTCTCAGCTTTATTCACTAAACCAAAACCACTAGGACACCCCCCCCTTTTTTTGTCACTCAAATACCCCTTTCAAGGATTCCCCTTTTCAAAGCCTGTGAATGCGAAGTTAGCCTTTTGAAATGTAATCTGAAACCACACATGCTATATATCTGGATTCCGGTTGCTTATTTAAAAATTTGATGAGGCGAAGTGTTCTGACTAAATATGTACTACGTTCCTAGACCTAACCCAGCGCATATCGTCACAGTCTTTATCTATTTGTAAAAAAGGCAACTTGGTGATTCTTGGAACACTTTCAAAATCCCAATCTGCGAGAGGCTTTCTGATCTTAAATATTTTGTAAATTCCAAAGCGAGACCCTTAATTCGAGCCTAAATTTTTGGAGACTTTCAAGCAAGAGAGGTCTCAACCCTGGTTCTTTTTTTTTTTTCTTTTTTTCCTGAAGGGACAAAAACAGGTGCAGTGACAGTAGACTCTCTGGGGAGCATACAGTGACATGGGCGGTTGCTTTTCTCAGCTGGTGTAGGAGGGAGAGGTGGGCAGGCATGTAGGCACGTCTCTGTGTTGGGATCTGCAGACGATGAGTGAGTTCCAAACATGTACAAAGGCTGTGGGATGGATAGAAGAGATGCCAATACCGACTACATAAACAAATACATTGGGAAGGAGTTAAATGCAATCATCAAGCATTGAGTATATAGAGAGAGTATAATCGATCGATTCCAAATGTCACAAAAAGTCACTATAAATTGTTATTTCCTGGTCTAAAATATTCAGTAGGTTTTTTGTTTTGTTTTGTTTTTACAGATTTGTTATGATGTTTGGATAATGACTGTTTTGTGCTCCTTTCGTGACAAGTAAAGCAGGCAACTTTTTCAGGGCATCCTGTTGGAATCTCCCTCTCATTCTTCTTCTTTTTTTTTTCCGCCTTCAGGATAACTTAGGTGCAATTCCTAAAAGAACACCATTTGGCCGATTTCCATCTGGCATCCTTCCCCTCTTATTTTCACTGAAAAGTGTGGAGACTGGTTTTTAATGCTATTTCTGAATAAATTCAGGCTTTCAGTTCAACACCCATTCCCCCCCCCCCCACCCTGTTTCTCATAAAAGCAATTAGTTACCTCTTTTTGTGGGAAAAATAAACATAACTCTGGACTTGGGGTAGAATCAGATACAAACAAATTGTAGAAATATGGGCTCACTAATTTCTAGTCCTCTTTGGTAGGCTGTGGAGTCCAAATGTGTCATGTGAAAAGTTCCGTCTGTGCAGAAGAATTGACTGTTTTACACACAGATAATTAGAAAATTGTCAAGACATATGTTGTTTTTTACAAACGTTTTTGTATTTATTGTTTTGCAGATGATACCAAAAAATTATCATGGTGCTGAATTCTGCAAAACCTCTTGACTTAGAGGTCTCATCAATGACTAATTGCTACTATTTGTAACCACTTTAAAAGCAAATAAAGCGCCCATCTGGTAATTCTATTAATGGTTTCTATATTAAAATGGCTATTGGTCCCCAAAAAGAAAATATGCAATTATGAAATATTCATAGTTGACTCACTATTGAAAAGCTTACAAATAGATCTGCAAAAACAGAGTTTATCATTTCTTTTCTCTTTCTCTGTTAAGCCTCTAATCTTTTAAGAAATTAGGTCGCATTAATGATATGACTACGTAGACTCAACAAAATGGAAAATTAAAGGAATTATCTAAATAAATTAAGATAAAAAAAGTTCAGAATTAATGATTTGGGTAGCAGTATCAGCTACCCTCCAGCCCCTAATTCTCTGTGTTTTCCACTGTAGAACTCATAGGCCTTGAAAACTCCACTGAAAAGAGGGGGACAGAAATGCTAGTTCTGATCCTGTTAATTTGTAACTCTGACCTGGAGGGAAACTCTGCACTTCTCTGAGACTTCGTTTTTGTGGTGGTCAAGTGGGAGCCATTTCTCTGCTCGTCTTCATTTATTTTTATTTTTTAACTAAAACAATTGACAATTTTATTTTCACATTTCACAATAAAAATGAGAATTGCTTTTGTGTGTGTGCTTGTGTGTGTGTGTATGTGTGTGCGTGTGTGTCCTACTAACTCCTCTGCAGAAATGATTCCCTATTTGATAGGAAGGGGCAGCCAGTCTTCCTTGTCATGCTGTTACAAAACAACCGAAGTCACAGCACCATGATCTCCTGTTGAAGTAGACCAAGTAAGATAAAATGGGTATAAAGAGATTCTTGTGTCTCCTTATCTATTGGTTGAGTCATTCCTGGCCAAGTGGGAACCATAATGGGAACAAGCAGGAAGTCTCATCAACGGGGGCCCAGGCCTCATTCCCATAGGCAGCCTCATTCCAACAGCAGGTCTGACTGGCATCATCCCAGGAAGAAGAGAGCCCATCATTGGCATCATGGCATCATGGCACCCTTATGGGGTGCTCTCGCATCATACCAGGGTGAGGAGGACCTGGAGACTGGGGGGAGGCAGGATCGTTGCCCCTGCAGGAGGAGACGGAGAATGGAGTAGGAGGTATCCTTCCTCGTTGAAATGCAGCGGTGGTTGTTACTTCTATCCGTTTCTTTGTGTTTCCTACCACCGCGATGTGTCTTTCTCACAGAGGGAGAGTCACGGGTGAGGTATGTGTCGCAGGAGTCGCCATGATGCTCAGGCAGTCTGCTCTGCAGGCTGTGGGCCACTTGGTTCCAGGCGCCACCCGGAAATGACCTCCCTGCTGGTCTTTAGTGCTGGTAGGAGGAACTGAAGGAATGAAAACTGTGAACATGTTTGGTCAAAGTCGGTCCCTTGCAGGAGGCAGAGATAGTACACGCAGGCTTCTGAAATAGGACAATCTTCATCGTCCACTTAGACTGAAACATCTTATCACTGAGGAGGGAGACTAGTAGAATTTCTTAGCTCTGCTTCATTCTGGCCTTTGGCCCCTTGGAGGTGTGTGAGTATTCGCTAACTTCACCCCTCCTGTTGTATGGGGTGTTCTCCTGCTTTTGCCGTCTGCCTTTGATCCCCCCTCCACCCCTGCCCCCTCCATAGAGGCAGAGAGGAGGGCTGGACTCACATCATATATGACACATCCCTTTCCCCTGGCCCCAGCGTTCTAGCACCTTTTCTGATTTTGTGATGCTATCTCACCCTTGTTTGCCTTTTGCCTGCCTCAAATGCAAATTCTCTTTTTCTTCCAGCTACATTGTCACTGTTCTTCAACATGTAGCTCAAGCGTGTATGGTAGGATTATAGGTGACTTAATTTTTTTTTCTTTTTTATACGTGGCTTTTTTAGTTCTCTTTTCATGATTTTATTAACAGAAATCTCAAGTTCCTCACTTGCAACCTGAATCAGAGTTAGGAGCCCTCATGTGTTTTTCTGGCACAAATGTTTACTTCTCTTAATACTTATCTAAATGTAATATAATGGACTGTTTGTCTCACTAGACTGAGATCTTTGGTAACATATAGTTCTTCGTATCTGGTACAATATCTGTAAGAAACATTTCTTACATGTCAGTTGAATGGATGAGTATACAAATAGTTTATGTAGGTAGTTTATTTTAATGTAGTAAGTAGAGATAGGACAATATTAAATAGCTAATAATTAACTGGATCTGTTTTTACTATAATATCTTACATACAAGTTCTTACTTTATTTTTGTACTTTTATACTCATTAGAAATAAAATATAACAAGGAATTGTATTGGTATAATGAATAAATAAATGTGTAATGAATAATTGGTGCAAGGCTTTGTAAATTATAATTTTTAAGACAACTGCTCATTTTCTCATTTATTTTTTGATTTTCATTCTGAGACTTGTGGCCAGCCCTTAGCAGTCAAGGTAAAGGCACTGTGATAATATAAGGACGCGACTCATAAAATCCAATGGTGATTCTTGGTAATGGATTACAACTAGGGTTAATTTCCAGTGATTTGGCCATTCCGAGCATCAAACCTGAGGTTGGGACAGCTGAATATATTTGAATGACAAATATTTGAATGAAGCTTCACGCATTTCTCTCCTTGGGCAGGATGCTCTCCCCTCTCCTTGAAAAAATGTTTCACACTGACCGTCAGTAGCATCTAGTATGAGTTGGCAAAGATGAGCACCAATTTCATTCAGTTTGAATCAACAGATATTTACTATATATCAAGGAATTTATGAGTCCGTGGATAACAAAAGTGCATTAGACCTTGCCTCATTCTTTGAAAGAAATCACAAGTTTTAGAGAGGTAAAACATAATCAATTACCTACTAAGGAAAGGCGAAATCTTGATCAGTGACATTCAACAAACATTTCTTCGGGGCTGCTCTTTGCACTGAGCTGAGTATTAATAAAGTGCTTTGGGGAAAAAGTAGGTATAAAATCTTTAACTCTGGCATTGGAGCGCTATGGGGGGCACTAAGGTAGATTTGTCTTTCCTTGGGCATGGTAGGTACAATACTTTGGCCCCAAAATACTCTTAGGAACCAATGACAAAGTCTTAACTTCTTTTAAAACCAGATGCAACAAGGACCTTTTAGGTCAAATAAAATGTTTTAGTGTGTAATATTAATGTCTTCATCTTTTTCCAAGGGTCATAACATATAATTTGTAAGATTTTCTAATAATGAAAGTGCTACACAAAGG
This sequence comes from Prionailurus bengalensis, assembly GCF_016509475.1. Lineage (NCBI taxonomy): Eukaryota > Metazoa > Chordata > Mammalia > Carnivora > Felidae > Prionailurus > Prionailurus bengalensis. Next base: position 181,115,933 of record NC_057344.1, on the reverse strand, counting down.
CAAAAGAATGCAGGGTCCATGAAAGTCACACTGTGGCTCTCTGTGGAAGCAAGTGGAAGTCAGAAGGGCATCAGGAGATGATCCAGAGCACCTGAAATGGGCCTTGAAATAACAGCACCATTTCACTAGGTAGAGGACAGGAGAAATATTAGACAAAGCCAAGGCCCAGACTAGTGCACGTGGAGTGAGAGAATTCAGAGGTGCACAAATCATGGTCCCCAAATTTAAAGTTTTCAGTTCAGGGGACAGAGGTAAGTATATGCAAAGGACAAGTGACATACGAGGACAAATATGCTTATTTCAAGAATGGAGAATGAGACACCTGCTCTTGAATCTAAGATTCCTAAGCATTAAAGCTTTACAACTAGACGGTTTAACAAATACAACTGTTTTAAACATCTAGCATTGTAAAATTCTCCATTTTCTGGTATGTGACATCTCTTTGGGAGTAGGGTGGGTGACAGTATGGTTTGGAGACTGTCTTCAAGCCCTTTTGTTTTATTATTCTTTCTATACATTTTGGAAATATTGCCAACAATATAGCATCTCAAAATTACATTTAAAATAATGGAATCATTTTTCCCTCAGAAATTCACTTAGGATGACTTGAATACTCTAGTCAAAATATGAATTCTTCTGTACATTGTATACAAATGTTTGCTAATAAGTCAATAAAATTTCTTTTTAGGACAAATTCAAAATCCAAACTGGATAAGTGAGTCGTATTATAGTTCATACTGGTGAATTCTGTTAAACTATTTTCAAAATTTTAGAGCACAAAGTAAAATTTCAGTCTAGCATATACTAACATTTTTATTCTGTTCTAGCTTTAATCACTTCCTTGAAGGGTATACCCCCCCCCCACCTTTTTTAAGTTTTATTTATTTATTTTGAGAAGGCAGGGAGGGGCAGAGAGAGAATCTCAGCCCAGAGCCCAACACAGGGCTTGAACTCATGAGTCGGTGAGATTATTGCCCAAGCTGAAAGCAAGAATTGGCCGCTTAACCGACTTAACACCCAGGCACCCCTCCCTTTATTTTCTAAAACTGTTTCTCAGTACTCTCTTTTCTTTCCCCTCTCATATAATGAAGGGAAAACATTATTCATCTAATTTATTTTGAGACAATAACATTAAGGCTACTTACATTTTTCTTCTTATTATAAAAGCGGTAGTGAATAGTAGGTGAGCTGCTGAATTTAATTTTTCAACTAAGTAAACATGCACATATTAAATTCTCTAACTGTCATAAATATAATCAGGCCTTTAATTAGAAAATGAAGGAAATATAATTCTAAGCATTATGAAGATATATTGAGTTTCTGGTGGTTAACACATCTAAGATGAGGTAACTCAATCAGAATACCATAGTCTAGCTCTATCCTGAATAACACTTTTACTGATCTGTCATCCTGAACATGTAGGAGAGGCAAAAAAAGGCTGTGCCATCTTTCTGGTAGGTGATGGCATCATCTTCAAACATAAGGGATACTAACCTCTCCTGTGAAAAATTAGTTGGACTGTCAGCTATTGAAATGATGTTTTTAAATATGGAGAAAAATCCAGTTCTTAAAACAATGTTTTTCAGTTGTTGCATATTTATTTGCAACTCTGAAATTTTTAAAAGGGAGGCAGACCGAGGCATGAGTAAAAAGTGAACTATTCGTTTTGGAATATTACTTACCGAGTAAGTTTGCAAGAATTCCATCAGTCTTTGGATCTCTCCAAATAAACGTCACTTGGTCACTCAAGAAAATATGCTAGGGGCGCTGGGTGGCTCAGTCGGTTAAGCAGCAGACTTCGGCTCAGGTCATGATCTCCCAGTTCCTGGGTTCAAGCCCTGCATCGGGCTCTGTGCTGACAGCTCAGAGCCTGGAGCCTGCTTCGGATTCTGTGTCTCCCTCTCTTCCCCTCCCCCTCTCACCCTGTGTCTCTCTCTCAAAAATAATAAACGTTAAAAAATCTTTAAAAGAAAGTATGCTAAGGACAGCGAGTGGAGGGCTGTATGAGGTGCCGTCCCTGTCTTCAGGGAGTTTATAGAGGAACTAGGAACACAGTGGAAAAGTACGATATGACTAGTAGCCATCCTAGAGTGTAGAGAAGAGACACTGAACTCACGGGTACCGTCATGAAGTCAATTTCACCTTGCTTACATTTCGTTTTAATGAATCGGGTAAATTTTTCAAACTCATATACCTATATTTACATATATATCTATAATATATTTATTATTCATTACTACACGCATTACATATAGAACATATTTATATTATATTTACATATATTAAATATGTAACACATACACATTTATATATAAAAGAGGACAGCAGATGCCATTTGAAATATACTTTGAAAAGTTTTTTCACTAGGCTTTTCCAAATTTTTCTGTAAGATTTAATTTCATACAAAATTCACAGTAAAAATTTCATTCATCATATCAATTGTTGACTCACTTAGTTATGATTTCCTTTAGTTTATTGGACTCTTCGATGAATTGCTTTGAAACTGTATGAAATACAGTATTCACTCTGTTTTATTCATCCTTTCTTCTCTGAACATAATTATTAGTTGTACTTTTACCTTGTTCTGGCCTACAAATATTATTTCCTTTACCTACTTGATTTTCTTTTTATATGAGGAAGCCTCTTTGTATTAAAGATCTCCTTTGACTCTTGTTCAGGATTCATTGCACTGTAATTAATAGCTGGTACAAAGACATATGGAAACAAATCACGTGGGCCCTATCTCCTTGTGAGAGATGTGTAAGGCTTGAAAAATGACATAAACTGTATGTAAATTTATTAACTAAATATATTCTTTAGCTTTTGGAATAAGTCACTAGCTCCTCACATTTAATTCCCAATGTAAGGGTAAAAGAGTAGATTGGCGTCTATTTTTTCCATAATTTTCATTAAAACAAATGTGTTAATTAAGACTCATGAATGTAGCATCTGTTTTCCTGTATTGTGTTTGGTGTGATGGGAATGTAAAAGATATGATAAGACTCTATCCCTGTACTAGGTGGGCTTAGAGGATTCAAGCATGAAATAAATAGCACAAGTGTAATAAAGAGAATAAATCTAACTTGTAACTTATATGAGAACTATAAATATATGTGTGCATTTTTATTTGTTAGTACAGATTATGTGTGTGTGTATATATATATGTATATGTATATATATGGATATATACATATACATGTATATTTATATACATATATACACACACACACTCTCTATATTCCTATATATTTCCTATATACATAATATATATATATACTTATACATGTATATGTATATATTCATACACATGTATAGGAAACACATAGGAATAGAGTGTGTGTGTGTGTATATATGTGCCTGTGCATGTGTATATAAAATATGATGAAAAAATCAAGGAAATGTATGCAGGATCTCACTACAGGTAGAATTTTGAGCAAAACTATTAAAACAATGTAAATGAATTCATTTAATATATTACTAAACAATCTCTCAATTACATAGGGACACTCATCCAATGAGTGTCCTGATTAATTATTACTTATTCATTTGCAATGTTCTGTAGACAATCAGTTGTTTTGTTTATCCTCTTAATTATTGTCTTTCTGTAGAGTAAACTCAAAAAATACTTCCAGTTAAATTTTGCCAAATAGGCTTAAAATGTATTTTAAGATATATTGTACACATTTAAAGAAATTCAGATGATGTCAGGATCTCTCTTGGGTTTTTGTATAATGTTGCTACTGGCATATTTTGCTTTAAATTTCTAAAATTCCCTGAAGTACTCCTCTCCTGCAGTGACTGACTTTGTAGAGAACAGTTAAAGAGGAATTTAAATTTAAAAGGTGCAATTTGAAACACATTTTCTTGTGTCAAGTTTTGACACTGACCTTTTAAAATGTGTAAGCGGGGACTTTCCACTTTAATTACGTTGCTTATTTTAAATTAAATCTATGCTGCAATTCTTTACAAAATGAAGTAAAATTTTAGAATGAGATTTATTTTACCTCTCTTAGATTTTGGGAGTGGGAAGTGCATATTTTTTACCATGGAATTCAGCTTTGTTTGTGAAACAGTTTTTCATCTCTTCATTTAGGTAGTGGAAAACAAAACATTCTCCAAACTGTGAAAATTTACAAAAATGTGTACCTGCCTTTCAAGATAAGATTTATTAAGTGAATTTAAATCAGGATTTTACTGTAAAGAGAAGAGAAAAAAGATACTAATGGATAGGCATTCATCCACCCCCCCCCCCACCAAAATGGGGAAGCGGACATTTTTGGAGTTTCTCTTCAGTGTTTTCATTAAAGGCTTTTTACTTGCATCCAAACACAGAAGAACCTCATGAGTCCTCTTCATCCTGAGTTACCAGAGCCCTAGATTCCTGCATCCCTTTGCCAGAAATGCGATGTACAGACCGACAGAGTACAGATTGGCCAAATCAAGGCAAGTTATTGACAGTACGGACCATTTTTAGATATTAGGTTATTTGGCTGTGCAATCTCTATTTTGAGAAACTTTGTAGAAAAAAAAAATTCCTCAAGTAAGACCATGGCAGCTGTGGTATAAGAGAAGAAAACAAGATCTAGAATTAGACACCTGGATCTGAACTGACGCCTGATATTTACTTGCTCTGGGACCTTGGATAGGTTGTCTAACATCTCAAAGCTTTGGATTTTTCATTTCCATTTGTTTTATGGGATTTTGTGAGGGTTCAAAGCAAAATAGTGTCTGTGACTTTTATCACAGTACTCATAATTTGACATCCTTTCTTTATGTTTCAGCATACTGAGTTGTTATATTATTTTCATATTTAAAATTTAGTTTTTAGGCCTTAATTATTAGTGTGTTCTAGCATAAAGGAGACTGCAATATACATAAAAAATATTTGGATTTCAATTTTTCCTTTTGTCTGCATATATCTGTTTTATAAATTTCACTAAGTAGGTATAGAAAAATACATAAAAGAATAATATAAGACAAATAAAGGATTAGGGACTTATATAATTTGTTAAAGAACTTGCATTTTAAAAAAATTAATGTCTTATTTAGTTTTGAGAGACAGAAAGGGGGGGGGGAATGAATGAGGGAGGGACAGAGAGAGAGGGAGATACAGAATCCAAAGCAGGCTCTAGGCTCAGAGCTTTCAGCACAGAGCCCGATGCGGGGCTCAAACCCACGAGCCATGAGATCATGACCTGAGCCCAAATCAGACACTTAACCAACTGAACCACCCAGGTGCCCCAAAAAACTTGCATTTTTAAAATCCCGTTGGCTTTTCCTTTCAATTAACTGTTTGGTGATTACATTTTTTTCAGGATGCTGTGGATTTTTGTTAAAAAGCTTTTGTTTTGTTTTGTTTTCATACAGGGGCATGCATGCTATTGCATTGTTTTGTTTAATTTTCTGCTATCTCTTCTGCATGGCAAAGAGTGTCTAAAGACTCTTAATTAGTCTCTCTGCTTCTAACCCTGACCCCTACTGAAATCTATTTTTAAAACTGTAGTCAGAGTAATTCTTGCAAAATATGATTCAAATTCCTCCTGTTTAAAGCCCTCCAGTGGTTACACATCCCACTTCAAGTTAAAACCAAAAGCTACAAGACCACGTAAGACATCTCTGTCCACATTCTTCTCACTCAGCTTCAGCCACACTTACATCTTCCCTGTTCTGGCGACAAGGCCAGCTTCATTCCCCGCTCCAAATCCTTAAATTTGCTCTGCTTTTGGGGTGTTTCTTCCAAATTCCCACTTAGCTCAGCATTTTTCCTCCTTCTGGTCAGGTGAGCAGTGAGAACCTCCTGACCACCCTATTCCAAGTAGCACTTTCCTACTGGATCCCACACACCCCGCTTTTCTCCTCTTCTTTTTAACTTTGTTAAAAAGATATTTATGCATGTGTGCAATGTATGTATGCATGTACACAAGTATGTATATATGTAGTGTGTGTGTGTGTGTGTGTGTGTAGAGTACTTACAAAATATATTTGACTTATTTCTCTCTCGCTCATTAGAATGTAAGTTCAAGGAGTTTAAGAATTTTTGTGTGTTTTTTTTTTTTTTCAGTACGGTAGCCTTCATATACCTCGCAGTGCCCAGGCAAGAATAGGTACTCATTAATATGTGTCATGCTGAAAATGAAAATTAGTTAATGTTCTGAAGTCTCCATATCACCACTTTTCAGATTAACTCGAAGGAAGGCTCTAGGACTCACAACGTGAGCTTCTTTTTTTTTTTTTTTGATCCATAGTATGAGATTGGCTGTTGTTAATTCTCCAACACCAGATGATTTCTTTCTGCAATGAGAGAGCAGTTCTTTCCCTTTGAGAAGAACCCAACAATTCCAGTTGTCATAATTAATTTCATCTATATGTATATATCAGCAGATAACCATAGTAAGCTTCAGTTTGCTCCACAGAACTGGCTAGTCAGGACTTCTTTACTGATAAATATTTAAGGGGGCATGTATCTAAAGCCTCTGTCTCAGATATGCCCACTCATCCTGGGACAGTTGAAATTAGAATCTAGAACACCAGGTTCCCGGGTAATGTTCTTTTCAGTATTCGTGGCTTAGTGATCCCAGGGAACCAGCCAACCCTGAAGGAATAGCATGACTAACAAATAAACATGACAACACCTGGAAACCAAAGAATTACTGGCAGGAAAGATTGCAAAATAGAGTGCAACAGCGAGATTTATAGCCTCTCCTTTTTCCCCTACACCTATAGTTGTAAAACTTAATCTTATTGATTTTTACTGTAATTATTTCTATTCCTAACCATGTTGGGTTTTTATCTGCTGACTGGAAAAGGAAGGGCACTTTTCAGAGTACATCATTCCTGTTGTCACAGGATGGGACAGAGCTGGATGAACTATGGCCCACAGAACACAGAACACTAATGAGTGGGTTTTTTCTGAAGGTGATACATTTCTTGATCTTTAGGAAGATAGAGAAGGCATGCCTCCTAATGCATGAGCTCTTTTAGAAATTTCCTGTCATACATACCAAGACCTTAAATATAATGTTTTCTAGGGAGCAGAATCAGTATCAGGAAGGTAAAAGGTAGTGATGGGGACCCTATAGCTAGCTGGCTGTTTCTAAAATTAGAGATTTAATTGATTGGCAGGGCCATGCTTCTTTTTCTAGATCATTTAGATATGCCCAGATTTAAATGTATTACATAAAGATTCTATTTAACTACACACACACACACACACACACTTACTTTTTCATTCCCTTGGGATCTGATGATGTTTGGGTGGATTGTGTGATTAATTAAGTGCAGATGGCTTTGTGCTTGTACAGGAATTTCACATTGTTAGGGGGAAATTGAATAGATAAAGTAAAAATAGACTCCATTGCTGTTTTGCAAAGGACATGTTAAATGATTCATCTTCAGATTGTCTATCCCTGCCATTAATTTGATGGGGGTGTTATGTTGTGATAGTTGCTTGAATAATGAAGTTAAAGTTGCTTATGAAATCATTTATTTGGTGAATTTGCTCAAATTAATTTGCTCAAATAAAACTTTTCTCTACTAAGATATGATGAATAAATTCCTATAACCGGGGTTGACCGAAGAGCTCATCTGTTTTTGGAAAGTAAATCCTCCAGAAAATTATTTTAAAGATTTTTGAAGGGGTTGGGGTTGAATATGGAAAATGGGGCCTTTTCTGTCTTGAAGATGACTTACCATAGATAGTTTATTGTAAACAAGTTCTGAATAAAGCCTGGATGGAGGCACAGAATAGATACGAAGCATGCCCCATGTTTTAAAGGTGCTCCAAATATGTTAACTGCATCTTGACTTCTCCTAAAAGCATTCACCAGAACAATTAAGATGGTAAGAGTTCTAACAGGTGAAAAGTTAACATTTAAAATGGTGCTCTTGAATTTTTTTCAACTAACAATTTTGGGTCGCTTGATAATGGGAACATCTGCTATTAAAACAGCAATGGCATACCAGCAAATAAAATCACACAGAATGGAGAACAGAGAAAAAAAAATGATATGAACACTTTCAAAACAGGCCCAAGCTGGGGCACCTGGGTGGCGCAGTCGGTTAAGCGTCCGACTTCAGCCAGGTCATGACCTCCCGGTCCGTGAGTTCGAGCCCGCGTCAGGCTCTGGGCTGATGGCTCAGAGCCTGGAGCCTGTTTCCGATTCTGTGTCTCCCTCTCTCTCTGCCCCTCACCCGTTCATGCTCTGTCTCTGTCCCAAAAATAAAATAAACGTTGAAAAAAAAAATTAAAAAAAAAAAACAAAAAAAAAAAACAGGCCCAAGGTGGCAAAAGAAATAATAAAATAGAGTACGTTTTTTGTTGAAAGAAATGTCTTCATACATAAAAAGCCCCAGAAGGACCATGAGTCCCTAGTTTATCTTTGTTTTCATACTTCTGACTCGGGCATTTTTTTTTTTTTGGATCTTTGAAGAATATCTAAAAAGTGACATATTAATCTGAATGATTCCTCATATTGTTTACGTTTGACCCTTGAGAAAAGAGTCTGTTGGGGCACCTGGGTGGCTCAGTTGGTTAAGCATCCGACTTCAGCTCAGGTCATGATCTCGCAGTTTGTGGGTTCGAGCCCCGCATCAGGCTCTGTGCTGACAGCTCAGAGCCTGGAGCCTGTTTCAGATTCTGTGTCTCCCTCTCTCTCTCTCTGGCCCTCCCCTGTTCATGCTCTGTCTCTGTCTCAAAAATCAATAAACGTTAAAAAAAGTCTGTTCTACAAGAAGTAGTATATTTGACCAGCACTTGCCTATGAAGAACCATATGTACAGCAACACGGAAAATATGGTAAATCATATTCAAATTGATTTAAAAATAGTAATATATTATTCTAATGAGGAACTGAGCACATTACTGTGGGAAAATAAAGCTTATGCTAAGTAAACAACACTAGCTTTTTTTTTGTTTAAGGAATGAAGAAGTTTTGAGGTTATGTTAGTTATAGCCAACACACCAACACATCTTATGTAAAATGACTGCCAAAATACCAAATATACAGTTCATTTAGGGGCAAATGAGGTTGGGGGAGTGACACATTTTAATACAAATGTGAACATTTTGTTTTAAATGTGATCTGCTGATTATCTGGCACATTGGTAAAAACACAGCAGACTACAGGGTTTCACAGGGGATGACCCATGAAGAAAATACAGTATTTATAAAAAGGAACAACCGTGGAGACAACTTGGGAGGTTGTTACAGACTTGTGCAGGGTATTTTTAGCACATGGTCCCACCTCTACTCTCATTAATATTTTTCTGTGCCTCATTTAAAAAAAACATGGACCAATGCTTAAGTTTTGATATTATAACATCCTCATGACCATCCACATTTCTCGAGCAGGCATTTGAGCTGAGGCTCCATGAATTGTCACGACGGAAGACAGGCACTGTTTGACCCATTTCACAGATGCGGTTAAATAACTTGCCCTGCAGCCTTGGAACTGGTAAATGACTGCCCTGGGTTCAAACTCAGGTCTGTCTGATTCCAAAGACCAGGTTTTTATCATTCCATCTGCAGATACTGGGGAATCACCAAAAGTGAGTTCTCTGATTCTCAGCCAAGCACCGGTACAAAATGACTGTCATCCCTTTCCTTGCAGTTCTGGGCTTCCGGAAGGACAGATGTCATGCAGAGGAAAGAGATCAGTCTAATTTAGGTATCAGAGGAAAAGGCGATGTTCAGTTCCACATGCACATTTGTGTCATAGTGTTTAGTGAGTCTCCGGCTTGACCCAAAATCCCGAACATACAAATGTGGTTAAACTGGTTTTGAGATAAAGCAAAGGACTGTGGCCTTCTCAAGGTCTAAGTCAGATGCTGGACATAGATAGCCCTGTCTACGCAAGGTTTCTCACCACTTGGGTTAGCCTGAAATAGATGCGAGGGAACAGTCCTCTGCTTGCCAATCCAGTTGTCTTCACAGACTTCAATGAAGAGACACCTGTGCTTCTTCCAGGATTTCCTTCATAATCTCCGGTCACAAAAGGCCTATGTTCCCGAATGCCCAGGATTTCCCCTGTGCTGGTGCTATCCGTATGTATGAATTGCCAGAATTTAAACCCAAACCTATCCTTCTATGTACAGTTTTATTGTGTCTAGGAATATTCAGTTGAAATGGCTTCTGCATACTGATGTCACCAGAATAGAAACAGTGGGAAGGATAAAATGTGTATCCCAGAGGCACTATTCAGAACCTTGTGAGCTATGTTCCTTGATGCTCAGTTTTTATTAACGGTGAAATTAAGAGTTAGATAAATCGAGTTAAGCCCCATCACAGAACAGCATAGAAACTGATGATAGCAAAGGATCAGTATCTTAGATACTGGGTGATAACGTAGAGTAAGTTCTTGAGGGGCAAGCCAGTAACCCGAGAGTATCCTCTCTCTTCCATGCATGATTAATTAAAGTCCTTGGTAGTGAGGTCATGGGAGTGCACCCCCCTCACCCTCACTCCCAACCTAAGCAAATCCGTTTTCAAAGAGCACCTGCTTTTACATTTATTTGCAGGAATCTTCTACTATTTCATTTCATTTTTACTCAAAATAATCAGTAAATTTGAAGCCATGCCTAACGGAGGGCTGGATGCTATAAATGTTTTACGGCACAGGCCAGTGAATGCTAAGTTTGGAATGTCACCTGCCACATCCAGAAACATTTTCTCATTGTTGCATTGAACAGCCACAGCCTGGCCCAGACTAACAGCGAGCTGTGTAAAAGGTCAGGTGTTGTGTTTTCATCTTTTGTTTGTGTTATTATTTTCCTGGCTGATAAATGGTACTGTAAGCCTTAAATAGCTATTTTGCATTCCTACGGGGATACTGTGTGCATTTTTATGAATCCATCTTGGTTTACTTATGTTGTGCCTCCACCTCTTTATATTAAAAATTTATATTTTCAGTGAGACATTTCAAGTACGTGGCTTTTAAGCATCGGTGCTTCTTGTGGTCATTGCACAGGGACGGTGCTTTATTCCTGAGCGCAGCCCTGGGGCACGCTGGTGAGCACCTGCTCGAAGGTAACTTACCAGAGGCTTCCGGGCCCTGGCGTTACTCCTGGTCTAGCTCACAGTTTTCTAGAGAAACCATGACCCTCAGTCTTCCGGTGGTAGCAGAAGGCTTTAGAAAGAACGTGGAGAATTAATTCCCTTTAACAGCAATAGAATATTTTCACGCATTATCATTCTCTTCATTTGCCTGGTTTTACATTTTCTAAGTAAGAAAAGAAAAGACGCATAAGCGTTAAATAACAAAGATCCAAGCCCTAGAGGCTGAATGTAGTAGCAGATGACAGTGATAACAATACAGGCATGACTAGAAATAAGCTTTGGACTGATAGTAACAGAGTGAAGCATTTGGTGACAGAGTGTGATATCTGGAGCAAATTAAAATGCAGCGATTGTCCTGGACAAGCTTTTTGGCACACTTTTCTGTGTGATAGATTTGATAGATGGTTCACCTAGTTCTCCATGTTAGATTTGATGACATGGTTACCTTAACTTTCAGCCAATAAAAATATGGAGGCATGATTCAGGTATTCCAATGTATCTCTTTTTTTAATGGTAGTCGCCATCTTCTTATCCTTTTCACTGTGATGCTCCTGTCCTTTCGTATTTTTCATAGCTTGACATGCGGCAGTAATGGGTCTATTAGCTGCAGTGAATCTGCTGAGCTTGCTTTTTCCAATGAGTATGTCGTCACTGGTACTTTTTTGCAGTTCCTTATTAGTACGTGCCCTTTACCGACTCTGCAGGAGCCATCACCTAGAATTAGACATTTTCTGCTAGACCTGTCCTTACTCTGTGCAAAATGATTATAGTCCCTTATACCACCTTCTTGCTGACAGCCAGATACTGCTGAGATTACAATGAAGTCCCTGAAAAATTTAAATATGATGCCACGTAGGTGTACGGGGGTCTTTGATAACGAGAACCATTTGAAGAAACGACTTCCAGAGAATAGAATGTGATAGACACTCCATGAAATCATAATGTGGAAACTCCTGGTTCCTATGAGATTGAGAATATCAGGAGCTAGAATCTTGGAGTTTAGAGTAGTTGAAAACCTAACATACTCAAATGATCCTAGAACGGGATAGGCGAACTCAGAACAGGTCTGAGAGTGCTGCCTCTGCAGAATGAAAAGCACCCAACTAAAAATGAGAATTTCCAATTTCTCTAATTTTAGGGTTATCATTTACATCTCACTCCAAAAGTGCTTCTTTCTTGTTTTGCTCAGCAAAAGCAGTTTCCTTTTATTCTTCGGCAAATTTGGAGTAAAGAACCCAGAATCTGGAGAGGCCCATAAGTGAGGAGAATTTTTGAGAAATATCAATCATAGCAAAGGCAGAACTCCTCTTGATGGCTGTCTGTCTGGTAGTGTGTGATTAAAATGAGGTTTCTTTTTTCTTCCCTCATATACATGTTTCCTCCTTCACCATCTGCGAAATCTTTCTCATTTAGCTCTTCTTGGTGATAGCATTAGAAGCCCTCGTTATCTTTTCTCTGGGTCATTGCCCACCAAGTGTTCTCCGGGCAACAGAATCTTTTCCCACTAAGCCTGTGTGTGCACTCTGTCCACTCCAAAGCAGGGACAAAATGACACCACATGCTTTGAAATATGACTTAACGATCTCCCGGGAAACTTCAGCTTTGTGGTTCTGGTATTTTGCAGAGATACAATGAAGGCAATTCAAAGACTTTTTTTTTTTCCCTAGAAAAAAATGAATAGACAAAATTGTTGCATTTTGTTCTGTGTAAGTATGGTGTACCTTGACTTTGCAATTCAGAGATGAAGCTCCCCAAATCTAGCACAGCCTGTTGATAGAGATATGCACCAAGTTACTCAAGGACAAAGTGTGAGATATTGCTTCTCTTTGGGGGAGGGATCTGCTCCAGAGGGAAGATATTTGACCATGACCATGAGAAAAATTTTATCAGGTAGAGGAAGAAGAAGAAATAGAAACAGTTTAGGAGCATGGAAATGGCTTCAAACTCTGTTCACTTGTGGTTAAGGAAGCTGAAGCATAAGGAAGAATATTGAGGGCTGATGTTGGCATGACAGGTAGGTTGGAGCCATCTGAATACCATGAAAAGTTGTTTTGACTTTATCCTGTAGGAAACAAGAAGCCATCAGAGCTGAGAAAGAGTAATTATTTGAAATGTGTGTTATAGGAAGATAATTCTGGCAGCAGATGAATTAGGAGGACCGAAATTAGTGGCAAAGAGATTGGAGTAAGACAGGAGACAGATGACGAGTAACCTAACAAGCCAAGTAGAAGTAATTTAAGGAGGGACAAGTGAAGGGAGACGCAATAAGGCCTAAGTACAGATGAATTGATAAGAGTTTGGTGAACAGATGGGGATATGTTGTGTTCACGAAGGTGAAAGCCTAAAGATTATTGTGTTGTTCCTATCGTGGACAATGAAGTGGACGGTGATGCCAATGACCAAGATGAAGAGTACCGCATTAGATAGTAGGCAATATTACCAATGTATTGCTTTCTCCCTCTACAGATTCGACATTGTTGAGTCATGTCTTGGTTTATGGACAAGACATATTATTTATGTGATTCATGTTCAGTGAATCTGGCAATTCATTGGTGCATCTTAGGGAATCTGTGATATGCGCCCAAAGACTACCAAGGGTATTATATCTCCGTGTACTGTGGTACCATTTCTAATTTGCACTTACTGTTTGTATATAACTAAACTTTCAATCTGTTTCTCCTTTTCAGCTATCAGTTTCTTTTTAGTGTGTTGCCCATGAATATTGAGGAACTCTAAGACAGACCAATGTCATGCTAAGATTTAAGGGACTACTTCCTCAGAACCACATATTTCATTTCCTGAGGATTGTCAGGAAGCCAGGGAAAAGATAACATGTCAGATCTGTATTGCTGTTATTGGTGCTTCTTTCTTTTTTTAAAAATTTTTTAAATGTTTATTTATTTTTGAGAGATAGAGAGAGAGAGACACAGAGCACGAGCAGAGGAGGGGCGGAGAGAGAGAGGGAGACCCAGAATTAGAAGCCGGCTCCAGGTTCCGAACTGTCAGCACAGAGCCCAACGCGGGACTTGAACCCATGAACCGTGAGATCATGACCTGAGCCAAAGTCGGAAGCCTAACCGACTGAGCTCTCCAGGCACCCCAATTGGTGCTTCTTTCTGAACTGCTGTTTTGCCATTATGATGGTTCTGAGTAGCTTCTCTTCCGTAGATGCCCAAAGAACACGTGTGGCAACAGGGAAAATATTAAAACTTCTTTGGGAGTTTTGAGAATGAACTACAGTGGTTTAAGTACTTAAGCCCTTGGATCATTTCAAACATATCAAACAATATTAATGTGCTTTTGTGTGGCTCTTTTTTTTTCCTTTTTTAAAAATTCTAAAATGTCAGGTCAGACTAAGCCAAGCATTGACGTGCTTTTTGAGTTAATGTTTAATAAGATGAAGGGACTGCCAGTACCTTAAAATAATAGGGAACATGACTTGGGCAAATGTAGACTTTTCCTCAAATTTGACTTCTGGTGTGTATCTGGCTAGAAAAGCTATTATTTTCTTCTGTCTTCCATCATTTTCTTTTTCTGTGTGTGTCTCTCTCTCCCTTCTTTCTTTCTTCTTTCCCTTCGAGCATTATTGCTATATCCTTCTCATTGTTCATGTCCCGCAGAAGGCTTCACTCTGACCTGACCATTCTTTAAAACCTAATGGCAAATCTTAAGTTCTACTCCATTTGATAACCTCATTAAAGCCATGGGGGCACTATTAGGTATTTGTTTATTTATTTCGAGGACCTCTATTGAGATGAGAATCATAAATATCGATTGTGGATTTTTTGGAAGGAAGGCAGGACTCCTAGGAAGTCAGCGTATCATGTCATAGTGGGGTTAGGATTCTCCAGGAGGAGGATAATAGACGCAGATAAAACAAATGCACTGACTCTCAAGACAAACTGGAACAGCACCTTATAGGAGCAAACGTATGCTTTTAAAAAATGCATCACAGTAATACAGTTTGTCAATAATCCATCATTAGTGCAATTGAGCCTCCAGCATCTCTAGTATATTAAAAGCCACTCCGGAGCTTATTCCCGGCATGCTCCACTTTAGACAATATTGACCTGTAGCATCACTCTTGGAAATAAGAACCGGAAAGTTTCTTTTTTTGGACCTGTACCCAGAAGTGGATACATCCCATCCAAGAACATCTAGAGATTTCCAAATCGCCAAACACTGCAGACCATGCCACTTAGAAGAGGCAGTCGTTAGTGAAAACTTAGAAGCACTGTTATCTGACTATGGATTATTCTCCAGAAATATTCATTTTCAACGTGACTGCCTTGTGCTACTCAAGACTTTTCTCTTATATGTCCCACCTCTAACTGTCAACGTACATATAAGCAATGCAAATACATTTCCACTTTAGTATTAGGAAGATAAAACTACAAAGAAAATTCACATATGCAGCCCAAGTACCATTAGAGCTAAACTTTGTTTTTTTGTGTTTATTGGTTTCAAATTTATATCTCACTTCTTTGTAAAAGCCGGTAAGGGAATTTACATGCTTAGTATACAATGTTTACCTTGTGCCCATGATTATCTTGCTTTATTTACTCCTCCCCACTACTTAATAAGCAGGTACTGGAATTCACATCTGAAAGCTAAGGTTATTGAAGCTCGTGGAGGTGAAATCACTTTTCCAGGACCCTCAGCTAGGACCACTGACGTGGATAGAACTGGAGCACAAACCCGAGTCCATAAAGATGGCAGTATTTATTTTTCAAAAAGTACAAAAAAAAAATGAATGTAGGGCTGTCAGTGCATGTTTTTAAAGAATAGTTTTGGGAATAATCCGTGCGGAAAGAGGGGTCATTGGTATCTAGGTGTTATCTGCTCCGAAATAAAAATAAGGAGATAAAAGGATCATGAAACTGAGTGGATATTTCTATCTTTACATTGTACCCCCAAGAACATCAATCTGTGTGGGCCTTGTTGCGTCTCCTGTACCTCTGTTGTGTGCAGTTCAATGTCGGTCAGTACCCTGGAGGAGAAGACTATGTGACAGATTAAGGTTTATGTGCTCAAGAGGACTACAGTCCGGTGTGTGTATAGGTATAAATTCTGGAAAGGTCTTGGAGGAGGTGTTTAGGATCAAGTTGTTGAAGGAGTGAAGCCTATACACCTTTGTGATGTGGCAGAGCCTAGTTGTTAAGCATGGTCAAGAATGAAGGTTTTGGGGGCGCCTGGGTGGCTCAGTTGGTTGAGCTTTTCACTTTGCCTCAGGTCATGATCTGACAGTGCGTGGGTTCGAGTCCCACGTTGGACATTGTACTGGCAGCATGGAGCCTGCTTCATATTCTCTGTCTCCCTCTCTCTTTCTCTCCCCTTCGCTGCTCTCTCTCTTTCTCACTCTCTCTCTCTCTCTCTCTCTCTCTGTCTAAAAAATAAACATTAAATGAATATAGGTTTTGGAGTTACACTGCTGGTGTTTAAGGTCTAGTCCTATCACATATTAGCTCACAATCCCTGGGAGTTCCTTAATCAAATTTTGCTTTCATTGCTTTATCTGTAAAATGAGAATCACAAATACAACCTATTTCATACGATTGCTTGATAAACACTTACATAGCAATTTCTATGTGCCGTGCAGTGTCCTAAGCACTCTCCAAATATTAAGTTAATGAGTTCTCAAAAGAACCGGGTAGATATTATTATTGTTAGTATCAAGGCAATAAAAGGAGTTGATCTGTATAAAGTATTTAGAGCAATGGCTGGCCCATAGTAAGTACTCAGTAAACAGCAGCTCAGTAAATATTATCTGAAGCAAAGAAGCAGGAAAAGGTATTGGAAGCAGAAGAAATGCCATGTGCCTAAGTGACAGAGACAAGAGTAAATACATAATCTATCCTTGCTGAAGCCACAATCGTGGGTATGGTCCTGGTGACCAATCAAGAGAAACTTTCAAGTGGAATGTGGCTCAACGACTTTCTTAATTTCCATTGTCGATATTTGAGACAGGCCTAGTTATTTACATTTTAGTGGCTTGTAAGCAGTACCAATGATCTCATGTACATTTTTCTTTTCAGTTTAGTAGCTAATCTACGTTTTGAAAATATGTGTATTCATCATGGAGTTTTATAGTTATGTGCAGAAAATAACTTAATAAAAAAAGATATGGCTCATAAATGTGTGTATTTTTCTGAATTGACTAGTGGAAAAAAAAAAGCCAGTAACCAAAGTTCCAAGAACAAGGTTGTCTGGTTTAGAGTGATTCTTTTCAAGCGGCTTTTCATTCTTCTCTACCCACAACATCGTGCATGTATCAAACTAGGGGTACCCAAGATATTTTCTGGTTTGCCTAGGATTTGCAAGGTTCTGTATACAGTGTACCTTTACCTTAACCTTGAGGTAATTGCTTTAAATACCACAGATATTAATAGAGACATTTAATCAATACGTTTCTTATTCATTTGTAATAGTCATTTGACTATATTTTATGTAAGTTACTAATGGTCTCTAAGCCTTATGAGAGCTTTGTGAATGTTGCTGCTATGGTTTGTGGGGTTTTTGTTTGTTTGTTTGTTTGAGTTTACTAACTTGGACACAAAGGTTGATGCTTAAGTTTCATTCAGACCTTCCTCACATATGTTCAGGTGTGCGTGTATCTTCTCTTTCTTTGTTACTTCATCTTTCAAACTGGAGTGATCTCTCCAGCTGCCATTTTGTTTTGTTTAGTTCTGGAGGGAAAGGGGGTTTCGAGGTAGTGATATTGGGGTTTGTATGTGATGAAACACAGAGGACTCTACCCAGGGAACCAAATTATAGGCAGGAAGAATGGATGTTTAATTCAACACTTCATCCCACAAGCATTAATTAAATGTGTGATGTAAATTAAATACACATAAATATATACGGCTATGGAAAATTGTCCCTTTGTTCTCCTATCTCCCAAACAAGTAAAATCCAGATGTATACAATAGATTGAGAAAGCAAATGGGATGGAATGGCAGAAAGGAAGTTCAGGGGTGGTTTTAAAATTTTCCAAATTGTAAGCAAATCTGGAGGGTAAAATTTCTATTATTAAATCAGATTTTGCTCTTTAAAAGTAAAGCGGTTGGTGGATCAAGTATCCGTGTATCTGTATTTAGAAGGAACAACCTGAACCCACAGATCCAGCTTTATTTCATGAAGCAATTGTCAGCAGTAACTAATTGATATCCGCAAAGTACTTCTACAAATGCCACCTGTTCCGAAATATGCTCAGAACTCTCTTAACAGCAATAAATGGTAATTCTTCTCACAATCAGGTGTCTAGATTGAAACCTTACCACGTGTCATACTTTTAAATAAGAATATTACAATACCACCGATCTTAGCTTTTAATAAACTGGGAGAAAAAAAGGAACCAAAAAGTTTGCATGATCCACAGTTTTTAGAAATATGGCTACTAAAATGTAGGAAACTTTATCATCTTATTGCACACAGTTTGCTCTAAAATAGAAGGGGGATGGAAACACCTTGATGATATATTGTCACATGGGCCACTTTATGGCTTGCATTCTTTATGATATGACACTTGCTCTATTGACACATGTTATTTATTGGATAGCAGAGCAAATAGGCTAGTAAATCATGGTTGCATGTCTAGCCAATCGGAATCTGCCCTGGTTTTGTAGCGTGCTAATTTTTTTTTTTTTACTTATTTATTCTGCTTGCTTTTGTTCTTTATCAGTCTCTATTTTGTAGCAATCTTTTCTTTAATAGACTCTCATCTTGAGATATTTTAAAATGCACCACATGTCAAATCCAATTCAACTAAGATACCTAAATGCATGTTATTTAAATTAAACATGAATGCTTTGAAAAGTGTATACTTATACCATAATTGCTTAAAACTACATTTCCACATTATGTATGTTGTAGACTTGAATCTCGTCAATGTATTCAAGACCCAAAGTTAGGTTTAAAAAAACCCAGGAAATAAATTATTCATATCACATACGTCTATACATCTGATAGTGTAATTAGCAATCAAAAGTACTACATATGGTGATGTAATAGAGACATAATTTTGCACATCCTGCTGTTGATGGATTTAGGTACCACATTTTGCACATTTTCTATTTCATTATTTTGGGCTAAAAAAAAGATAAAAATAAAATAACATGTTTTCTTTATTTTAGTTCCTTTTTTTAATCATCCTTCATGCTTTTTTTGCTTTCCTTCCATGTCTGGCTCTCATGTCCCCAGTTTGAGTAGGATTTGTTTTTCTTCATTTCTCTTTGCTATTTCCTAGGCTGCAGCCCTAATACTAAATAATAACAACAGAAATCTTGGGCCTGAATCTGGGGAGATTTCACAGGTCATTGAGGTTATTTCTCTGCTTTTCATTAGCTTGCTAGACATCCCAGAATGAGAATTATTTATGCTGTTCTCAACATCCCTATGAATTTCTTGTAGGTCTCAAATCGTGTTGGTCCTTATTTTTCTAAATGTTGTATGCATTCTGGCATAAATTTCTCCAGCTAAAACATTCCTTTCTCATTCTTGTTTCCTCCTAAAGCCTCTAAATTTTCACTCCTTGCTTCTGCTTCAACTCGTTTCACTCTGTCTCTCTTTACTAGACTGTTGGATTTTGTGGGATGTCGGAAAAGTCTAATCACTTCTAGTAAAATGAGAGCATTTCATCAAAATCTCCTTTCTGAAATTATAACGTGTTCAGGCATCCCACTCTAGCATTTTCCTACAAGCGGCCTTATGTTAAACTACACTTTTCTTTCTTTCTTTCTTTTTTTTTTTTTTTTCTCTCATTTGCACGGCTAGATAGCCTGCATCCTGTTACCTGCGATGTTTCAACTTCCTGTCTGGCTGACCAGATTTTATCCCTCATAAGCTTCCTCCATTCATGCCTGGATAGCTAAAAAGACAAAGAGAATCATAATCAGAATTTATTCACGGGAGATATGTTTCTGCTCTACGCTGCCATCTCCAAACTAATCCAGAAAGGAAAAGCTGCATTGACTTGATTAATATAAAGAACGGAGTTTGAGGGCGCCTGGGTGGCTCAGTCGGTTGAGCGTCCAACTTCGGCTTGGGTTATGATCTCGCGGTTTGCGAGTTCGAGCCCCGCGTCGGGCTCTGTGCTGACAGCTCAGAGCCTGGAGCCTGCTTCACATTCTGCGTCTCCCTCTCTCTCTGCCCCTCCCCTGCTCATGCTCTGGCTCTCTCTCTCTCTCAAAAATGAGTAACATTAAAAGAAATTACAAAAAAAAAAAAAAAAAAAGAACTCAGTTCAAATTTTGATCGCAGCGTTTAGCAACTACGGGATAAACATCTCGTCTGTAAAATGGGCATCACAGTTTTGCGAAGAGTAATGTCAGTTTTAGACTGAGGAAGCTAAATAACTTTTGTAAAATTCTGGGCACAAGTTCCTGGTATACAATAAGGTCATGGATATGAGTATGCCAAAAGATTTTTTTTTAAAGTTTCACCCATTATTTCAATGTTTGATAAGATTATTCTTAATTGATTGATTAAAATTGAAACAAAAGAAAAACAAACACAAAAGACAGAAGGGCCTCTACTCATTGTGAATACCTTCCCCCCCCTCCAGCTGACTCTGAGCCGAGAAGAGATGAATTAGAGTTAAGCTCACCTGCAGTTTATCCAGTAAATAGTAGGCTGATGGAAGGCCTATTTTTCCTTTCTACCTATGGGGACAAGTGTCATCTGTGTAAAATAGATGTGAAACCCCTATCCATAGGGTTATTACTGATTTGTATACAGCCATCAACAAAACATGTTTGTCCTACTTTACTAGGCAGTGTTCTTTCCAATAATGAATTCTGTCCCTAAAATTAAAGTTGTACAGATGGTTCATATTTCAGATGCCTTATAATTGTCATACTTCAAAAAAAATTAATGGGGCACCTGGGTGGCTCAGTTGGTTGAGCATCTGACTTTGGCTCAGGTCATGATCTCAGAGTTTGTGAGTTCGAGCCCCACCTGGGGCTTGCTGCTATCAGCGCGGAGATGGCTTCAGATCCTCTATCCCCTCCTCTCTCTTCTTCCCCACTCATGCTCTCTCGCAAAAATAAACATTAAGAAAATTAAAAACAAATTTAATGTATGCTCCTTCATTGAGATCTGGCCACATATGAATCCGTACCTAAGTGATTTATCATTTTAGTAAACACGCAAAAGTGGCACTTCAAAAAAGCACAGTAGCTCACACATGAGATTTGTTAAATGTCTTTTGACAAATGGGATTTGTTAAATGTCTTTTGAAAAAAAAATTGTTCACACCTAGAGGGGAGCTCTGCATCCCCTCTTGCCCCCTCTTGCCTCACAAGTTGTGGCAGAATTGTGAGCTTCTGTTTTTGCTGTGGCTGGATGAAACTGGGTTTTGGCTAAAAATGATACAACATATAATAACATAACAATAGATTCTGCAACTCCACTATTGAAGAATTTTATCTCCCTTGTCCATCCACATGCAGCAGGATCAAGTGTCTAACTTTTAGGCCCCTGAAAGTTTCTTTCTTTCTTTCTTTCTTTCTTTCTTTCTTTCTTTCTTTCTTTCTTTCTTTCACATTACTGGATATGTCTGTGTATCCTGCCATCAGATATCTTGTGAGTATCGGCTGATTCTTGGTTAATGTGAAGTCATATTAACTGATAGTAATGAAGCCTGTTTCTCTTTTATTGATCGGTGTTCAAACCATGATTAGAAGGCTTTGATGAATTCTGGTCCCAAGCCTATATTCTTGAATCTGACCTTACTACCCATCCCTCCCATCATTAACTAATGTAGTGCTTATCTTGTAATGCTGTTGTTAGCAGTAAATAAAATCAAAATATAAATTTACCCCATGTGCACATGTGCACACGTGTGCAGGCTTAAAGAAATTTCTAGCCATCCATTCGTTAATGCGAATCAAGAAATATCGATGAGTCTGCCATGCGCCAGGCACTGTCATGCTGTGGCTATGAAGATATGAATAAGGGTGCAGCCCCTGCCCTGGAGGCTGTCCCTGTCTAATGAGTAAGACAGATAAGAATATTAACCATCAGCTAATGTGATCAGCACAGTAATGGCGGAGTTGTTTCAGTGCAGTAGGGCCGGTGTAGAGGGTCAACATTCTCAGTCTCGGTCAAGAAAAGCAGACTCTGCGTTTCCTATGACAATGTATCTGCAGCAAAAAGGTAGAAGTTTGTTTGGCATCCAGAATGGAAGGCGATCTCTCGCTGTTTCAAGCAGGAGCAGCCCAGTTATGTGAGGGTATTTACTGGACCTTAAGGACAACAATGCCCAATGCTCAAAAGTGTATCTGGAGTACGTGTGCGTGTGTGTGTGTGTGTGTGTGTGTGTGCACGCGTGTACAGAGATCGATGTTATATTGCTCTCCTGTTGCTGCTGTAACAATTACCACAAATTGAGTGTCTTAAAACATCCGAGCAGCAACGTAGATGGAACTGGAAGGTATTATGTTGAGTGAAATAAGTCCGTCAGAGAAGGACGGATATATGGTTTCACTCATATGTGGATCTTGAGAAACTTCACAGAAGACCATGGGGGAAAGGAAGGGGAAAAAAAAATAGCTGCAAACAGAGAGGGAGGGAGACAAACCACAAGAGATTCTTAAATACAGAGAACAAACTGAGGGTGGATGGGCGGCTGGCGGGGGAGAGGGGAAAATGGGTGATGGGCATTGGAGGAGGGCACTTGTTGGGGTGAGCACTGCGTCTTGTATGTAAATCAATTTTACAATAACTTACATTAAAAAAATCCTAAATTTATTATTTTACAATTCTGGAAGTCCGAAGTCTGAAATGGGTCTCAGGGGCTAAAATCAAGGCACCAGCAGCACTGCATTCCTTGCTGAAGGCTCTAGGGGAGGATCTGTTCTTGCTTTTCCAGCTTCTAGCACCTTCTGGCACCTGGCCACATTTCTTGGCTCAGAGCCTCTTCCTCCATTTTCAAAATCAGCAATGGACAATGCACAACAGCGGCACTGAAGTATTCTGCCTCCCTTTTCCACGCTGAAGAGACTGTGTGGTTACGTTAGTCCACCTGAGTAATCCAGGATAATTTCCTCTTATAGTCGGCTACGTGGCATCTATATTTCTGCCTGCATTCTAAATGTTAACTCACCCCCAACCGCCAGATAATATGACATATTTGTGGATTCCAGGGAGTAGGATGTGGACATCCAAAAACCATGTGGTATTTTGATACCACAGAAGTGTAAATTTTTTTACAGTTAAGGATTGGATATTAGGGAGGCAATGGAAAACATAAGCGATAAGCTGAAAATACTTACCATCGACACAAGAGAGGCCAGGACTTGAATCTCTTGTTAAGAAACTTCCCTGTTACATATACTGTGTTATATTCGGACAAAATTTATACAGGTAAACAAATGGAAAGTGTCGTGTAAATGTCATGTAAAAGGGTGGAACTCACATCGTGCACATGTTATGTGAAAGACAGGCACACGAATGGTCTCTGTGAAATAAATAAGAGGTGGTCGTGCATTTTGGTGACGGGACCCCAAATCCAGGGCAATGAAAACATTGTTACAAACTTTAGAGTTCATTTAAAACTGACATCTATCCAGGGGTGGCTCAGTCAGTTGAGCACGATTCTTTTTTTTTTTTTTTAATGTTTATTTATTTTTGACAGAGAGAGAGAGAGAGAGAGAACGAGGAGCGGGGGAGGGGCAGAGAGAAAGGGAGACACAGAATCCGAAGCAGGCTCCAGTTGTCAGCACAGAGCCCGATGCGGGGCTAGAACTCACGGACCGTGAGATCATGACCTGAACCGAAGTCGGACACTTAACCGACTGAGCCACCCAGCCGCCCCTGAGCATGATTCTTGATTTCAGGTCAGATCATGATCTGGGGCTCCTGGGATCGACCCCTGCATTGGGTTCCGCACTGAGCATGGAGCCTGCTTAAGACTCGCTCCCTCTTTCTCTTTCTCTCCCTTTGCATCTCTCCCCCACTTGCACTCTCTCTCTCTCTCTAAAATAAAAAAAAAATAAATTTAAAATATTAAAAAACTGAGATCTATACAGCATCTTAAAAATTACCACTTTTCTTTATATGTTTTACATGTTCAGTGGAGTTATAAGCTCTTCAATATTAATAAACTGACACTACCTTACATTTACCATGTGCCACTCTTCTAACTGTTTTATGTGTATTAATCATTTATCACCAGGGTTGGCTTCTTAGGCATTGATCTATGTAGTGACACAGGGCCCCACACTGAAAAGGGTCCCCGCTTGGTTTAATTCTCTCTTGTCACCATCTTGAAATTCTTTTTTTAAAAAATATTTATTTATTTACGCATTTTGAGAGAGAAAGAGAGCGGGGGAAGGGCAGAAAGTAAGAGAGAGAGGATCCCAACCAGGCACCAGGCTGTAAATTCACAGCCCAACTTGGTCTCGATCTCAGGAAACGTAAGATCCTGACCTGAGCCAAAATCAAGAGTCTGACCCTTGACCCCCTGAGCCACCCAGGTGTCCACCATCCTAAAACTCTTAATCAGTTTTGAACAAGGCGTCCTTCATTTGCATTTGGTACTAGGTCCCATAAATTATGTAACTGGTCCTGCTCATTTGCACCAAAGCAGTGTGTTAGATGAAATTATTACCAACATTTTGTAGAAGAGACATTGAGGCACAGGTTTACCTTGCCAAGGTTTGACTGCTGGTCTGTAGGAGAGCCAGGATTGGAACCCAAGGGAAATGAGTTCTCAACCACTCCAGTCTCCTGCTCTTTTGAAAGCAGAGATAACATCTTCTTCCATGTGTCTTCTTCTCAACTGTGACCCATTGTCTGCTACGTGGTTCCCTTTCACCAAGTGCCTGTTGAATTGAATTATATTTGATGGGCTTTGGTAAAAATATTCATTTAGATGTTAGAAACAGTGGTTTTATATAAATCCACCAATAAAATTACTTTAAGAAGTGTAATTACATGTACATTCAATAGAGTGAAACAAAGGAAAGACGTATATAATAATAAACCAGTAGGTGGGAGGTGCAGCTGAGAGAGTTGGTTGCTTGTTAGGCTTCCAGTGTATTTAATATTCATCTTCTGGGGTCTGTTATGTGCCACGCGCTAGGCTGCATGAGGGAAATTTAGTAATGATTTTATTAGTAATAACAATAAAAATTCATCCTCAGGGAACATGGACTCCCATGGGCTGAGAAATTCCATTCTAGAGAGGTCTCATCGCAGAGTCTACACTAGGGCTGGAAGAAAGGATGTAGTAAGACTCATAGACCAGGACTTGGACATTTTAGGGTTTATTCTACCAACTGAGAACACATGTAAACTTGGGCAGTGCGCAGCTATTCTGTATCTCTGTTTCACCCTCTGTAAAGTGGGGCTCATGATATCTGTTCTACCTACTTCACAAGGTGATGTCAGGATATCACCTTCAGAATATGAAGCATATGAAGGCATCTTGAATTTTTTTTAAAGGGAGGAGGAGGTAGGTATTAAACTAAGGTGTTTTTTCTTGTACTAGGTATAGTTCCAAACAAGACACGGGCGATAAAATCACAAAATATGAAAAAAAAAAGCACCTTATTTCACATTACGCATAGCCACATTATTTTACTGCATACTTTGCTGCTTTATATACTCTATATTTAGTTGACTCAGATAGCTATTGGACCAAAACAGAAAGATTGAGGATGTTAGCAGTGCAATTTATTTTAATCCTTCATTTACCATTTTATGTAACCCATATTTGGTTGACTCATATAGTTAATAGAGAAGCCAGAACATGAAGCCAACTTATTTGATTCATTTTATCACTTTATTGGCTATCTTTTTTTTTTTATAAGGTACTGCAGGTAAAGCAGAGATGAATAAGATGTGGTCTATGCTTTGACAGAGAGCACAGTTTACTAGTGATAACAGAGACAAAATGCATGCACACAAGAGCAGAAGTATTAAGTGGTAAAAAGATTCACAGGAGGAAGTGAACATCTGAAAAAAGGAAAGTATATATCTGGAATATATATATATATATACATATATATATATATATTTGTATACACACACATATATATATATTTGTATATTACATATATGTGTGTGCATGTGTGTGTATATATATATATACACACGTATGTATTTATGGCAAGAAAAAGCACAGTTTAAAATCAAGCAGTATTGGGGCTCCTGGGTGGCTCGGTTGGTTGAGCGTCCGACTTCGGCTCAGGTCACGATCTCGCAGTCCGTGAGTTCGAGCCCCGCGTCAGGCTCTGGGCTGATGGCTCGGAGCCTGGAGCCTGCTTCCAATTCTGTGTCTCCCTCTCTCTCTGCCCCTCCCCCGTTCATGCTCTGTCTCTCTCTGTCTCAAAAATAAATAAATGTTAAAAAAAAAATCAAGCAGTATGGAAGAAGTAGAAAGTGTAGGTGACTGTATTATCACTGGATTGAAAACTTCTGTTATTTTATATGGAAGAACCAATGCTGCCCAGGAGATTGCATGTATGGGTGAAGTTTCTCATAGCAACCTTTACAGGGATTTATAAAAAGTTAAATTTCTCTCCTGAAAGTTTTATTGTGAAGAGTAATAGTTTTGAAAATGTGATCAGTAGATCCAGGAATAAAATAATATTATGATAAAAATGTGTGGACTGGAGGTTATGATAATGGGGGGGGTGAGGAATGTCTGTCTCTAGCTGATTCAGATCATTTCAAGATGGTTATTACAATACCTGCAGATTTCAAACACCAGCAATAAAATCCCATAAAGAATACACCCATTTACATTATTGTGGCCGTGAATGCCTGTCAAAATTACTCACGGTTTAACTGCGTTAGCTGAGTTGAGTACCTTAGGGTTCATAGAGCTGACTCACTTTAAACCACACTGACTACCACAGTAGGGCATTCTAGGCTCCTCTTTGAGACACAAAACATTTAACAAGGAGAAGCTGGCTTTTGGTTGTCAGTATTTTCAAAAAGAAAGTACCCAGTGACAGACACATCAAGTGTAGAATCGTCTAGAATATAAGAACTGCACCTTTTTTTTTTTTAATGTTGAATCAGCAATTGTATGGCAAGTAGCGGAACAAAGATTTCAGGAACAAATAGTCCCCCCAAAGCAGTGGATTAGACCTGTGCAGAAATTATTGAAATTACTCAGGGCCAAGGGCTTTGTTCTTACTGGCTACCTGCAGTGTGTGGTAATGCCCTTTTAACGTTCTATCAAGGGCCCTGCATGGACTGTCTGACTTGACATTGGACACTACTACGAGGAGACAAGCATGCAGAGAGAGTGATTAATGTAAGCCCTTCTGCAACTAGCCAGAGGCTTAAGGAATTCTTTTCTACAGCATTCCAGAGATAATTGCCCACCATTTTATCTAGGAAAGTGTTAAGACATTAAAAAAAAAAAAAAAAAAAAAAAAAAGAAAGAAATATGGCAAACTGTGATACAAAAGAACTTGGTCTTACACAAGAAAGGAAATCAGAAACAAGATGGAAAATGGAGGGTATAAAAGAATGTATGTGATTCTGTAGAGTCTTTGAGGGTGGGTGGAGTTCACTTTACCAATGTATGTCAGTTTTTCAGATTGATAAACTCAAAAGTTTTATGCAGTTTCTCCTTCACATTCTGGCAAACTTGCATGAGTTCTCTGAAAAAGTACTGTTTTGTAAGTTGAATCTAATATACTTGCCAGCAGACAACTTATTTTCTCTAATTTCTACAAGTGAAATCTCGCTCTATTGTCAATGTCTCTGTAAATGGAACTGTAATGTAAAGCACTAAACAAAGCGCATACTTTAATACAAATAATTGATTAGAAATATGTAAAGCATTGTAGTGTTTAAATCTATTACTGTCTTATATGAGACCAATTCTGTTCCAATTTGGCATCCACAATCCACAAGAGCATCGTAGGTTCCAAAATATTGTAGCCAAGTATCCTCTTTGTCATGCTGGGGCTGGGGGCTAGGGGAGATCATCGACTTCACTTGTGTTCTGAATGCCTGGGCGCTCCATATGGCCCATTTTCCATTGGCAAGTTAGTCCTTAAAATCTTAGGGGATCCCACTACATAAGCATAACTATTATAAATTAATGTTCTAATGTGCTTTGAAGCTCTTGGTAGGTGAATGGAAGGCAAAAGGAAAAAGAAAAAGAAAAACGTTTTTCTTTCTTTCTTTTTTTTTTTTTTTTTGAAGAAACCATAGGCATGTGAATTAGGAGTTTGAAGAGACTCAAGAACTAGATCCTTCCTTTTCTGGAATTAATTCTTGGGAGATGCACAGAAAGGAGACAGGTTCTTGTGACTTTCACTTTCATTCTAGTCAAACTCTTTGCCTTGTCCTTATCACTGTTTTTCAAACACATTTGAAACGTATTTTTTCTTTGTAGTTTTAAATTAAAAAAAATGCATTTAGCTACATGGAAATGATCCATTAGAAGACTCGTTTGGAAAAAGAAGCATTTATTTAACAAATCAGTTCCTGGCTTTTGTAGGGCAACCCAAGAAGTGCCACCCTCTCCCCCTTCCTTCATTCTTTTTTATCTTTAGTGAAGATTCAGCTTCCTTCACTTTATATGCTCCCTGAAACTGTAAAGCATGGTGGATCTTATCTTCTGTTGCAGAACAGTGAGTTACAGGGAAAATAATTCAACGAAGGACCACCAAATAAAGCTCTGGCATCCAGAAGTTCACTCTCAAATCAGGGGCCAACTCTTCTTGCAAATCAGTTGCCATATCATACCTTTAGAAATCTAATAGTAATTTATTTACATACTGTAGGAGCAAAGCATCCTTCTTCTTGGTATTTGTTTTCAAGTAAAACAGTAAGAGACATAGATTGAAAAAAGGGAAACAATGATGGAATGCTAGTGCACATATATATATATATATATTACAATAAGATGATATAATCACTTTACATGCAGTACTTGCTGTATGTTATGTGGTATATATTGTTACTATATATAATATAACAAATGAATTAATAAGCATCTTGATCTTAATTATTACTATTCATTAGCAGAGATCAGGTCGCCTAGAGGAAAAAGAGGGAGACTTATGGTCAGGCCAACTCGAGTTCAAGTCCTCAAACTTCCTGAGCCTCATTTCTTCATCCGTAAAATGAAGTTAACTGTTCATCGTTTGTATGGCTATTGTGAGGAATAAAAGCCACAAAAAAAGTCCCTGGGTGGCTCAGCTGGTTAAGCGTCTGACCTCAGCTCACGTCATGGTCACATGGATTGTGGGTTTGAGCCCCACATGGGTTCTCTGTGCTGACAGTTCACAGCCTGGAGCCTGCTTCCGATTCTGTCTCCCTCTCTCTCTGCCCTTCCCCCACTCATGCTCCCTCTCTCCCTCTCAAAAATAAGTATACATTAAAAAATAAATAAATGAAAATAATTTTTACAGAGCCACAAAATAGGCTAAGTACCTGACATGGTGTCTGACTCAGGGGAATACCTGATAAATGGCAGATAATATTATTATTTAATATTATGCAAATTGAGTGATAATTGCTAGTCTCCTCAGACCATCTTTAGGGGTACGGGTCAGGGTAACTTTTATTTTTTGCCATAGAAATGGTGATAAGAGAAAGGTAACACTTCCTCAAGGTCACCCAATAAGTCACTCTCTGTCATTAGGACTTAAGGGTTTTCAGCTCCGCTGTCTAATTTCAGTCCATTAGGCCACAAAGTCATCAAAACAAACCAGAAAAGAGCACCATCACAAAGGAAAAGTAATAAAATGAAAGGACCCTGGAGCAGTAGTGTACTAAAAGCCATCTGCTATCTTGGTTCACATTCTCAACCCTCTTGAAATGTTATTTGCAAAATCTTAAAAGGCTTGACTGGAAACCTTCATGCCATTTTAACGATACAGTATATCTTTGCTGACTCATGCATGAGGAATAACGAATTGTAATATGGATTTTTGAATATACATCAGAGAAACATCAATACTTTTTACATTGCCAAATCCCTTAGGCTTTTGCTGTTGAGAAAGATGCTTTATGATTAGCTAAGCAAATGATTGTTGATATAGTGGTAAATGGTCACGAGAGGGTGTGTGTGTGTATTTGTGTGTGTGTGTGTGTGTGTGTGTGTGTGAGTGTGTCTGGTTTTGCCTGTGTATGTGGAGTAGCAGAGGTAGTTGAATAAAAGGGTTTGCAACATTGAAATGATTATAAATACTGGTATGCATATTATTTCAGTTCTTTTTTTATATCCAATGTTCTTACCAGTGTGCTAAAATTTCTGTGCCATAATCAGGTGAAAAAAAAAACACACACACAAAAACTGCTGTCTTAGCATTTCCACTTGACTTTGGTGTCTTGTCTCCCTGCCTTGCTCTGTCAGATGCCCTTATTCCTCCCACTCCTTTCCTCATTTGGGCTTGGCAGGAACACTTTTGCTCGGTGCCAGTGTGGTAACCTTAAACTCGCTTGCTTAAGTGGCTGATCTCATCTCTTCCTTTATGTGGTTTGTGGGATTTTTTCCCCGCGTAGGCTTATGACTTCTCCCTACCACCTTGCAGATTCACCTCTCTCCTTGTATTTCCATTATTGTGTTTTCTTTTAAAAATAAAACACTAAATATTTAAAACATAAAGCCTTTTTTTAGCTTCAGTTGTGGGGGCAGATATTTTTATGTGAACAGAAAATGAGGAGAAAAAAACCCGAATTTCTCCAAGGTTGATAAAGCCCCAAGGAGGCAGAGGACACATTCTCAAGTTACAGGATTCTGCTTGTCCTATTTCAGGGGGAGCAAAGCAAAAAACAAAAAAAAATTTTTTTTTGCAGATATTTTAAGAGATGGCAAAACAGGGAAGCAAACCAAAGTCATCACAAAAGGCTCCCAGTGTAGACCCAGCCATCTGCATATAGTTCACAGAACTCTTCTGTTTATTTATGAGTCATGGAATGTGTAAAGCCAACTTCTAGCTGTAAAAGGACATACAGTTGCTCTCATATAATTTCTTTGGCCCCCCTTTTTTTCTGCAAAATCAAGAGTTTGCTTTCTCATATGCAGGAAAGCACTGCTATGCATAAGGGCCCATTTGGGGGAATTCGAATTTCTTTGCTAAAACATTTTAAAAAGACAAATAAAAAATACTGAAAACATGAGGATAGAATTTAAATTAATGGAACTGATCTGGAAATGTACACATTGAAATACTGCACCTGCCAAGAATACTTCAGAATAGCTCTAATGTACTCCTGAAAAGAAACAGAATTAAATTGAAGATAGAAACATTAATTTTCTGCTATAATTTGGTTCTTTTCAAGATAACAATCTTCGATTAAGACAGGCACAAAGAAGACAGTGAAAGAAGCTATATATTTTACCTTAAGACTTCACAATTTGCTTCCCAGTAAGATATTTCCAGACGTTTTTATAGGGAAAAATGGTTTCTCAAATTTCATCATGATATAATGAGTTCAAGGACCTAAATTGTTTATACCTTAAAAAATTAAATGTATCTGCCATTCTTGTTCTTGCAGTTCTGTGCTCTATCTTTCCAGTTAAAAAGAACATTATGTTTTGCAGGCCAGCAACTTCCCCAATATGATGTTTTAGTTTAATCTATCCAAAACATTACCCTCCAGACATTCTAAGAAAGTTTTCTGACATGATGTGATTTTATGATCTCTTTGAAACATTCTCAGCCGTAAGCATTAAACACAAATAGATGGAAATAGGGGATAGCTTGATCATTTGACCTCTAAACGTGGGTTTGGCATTACCCCTCTGACTATGCAAAAGTGTAAAATGATACATATACCCAGGAATATAAGAATATAAACAAATGTCATACTAAGCCAGGTCAGGATTTTCTAATAACTCCTAATCTGAAACCGAATTCTCCTTGTCTCCTTATAATTTCCAGTGGATGTTAGTTAATATCTAGGGATGAATAATATGCATACAAAGATGTTACTGCCCACAGAAAAAAAGGGTGAAGTGAGTTTAATATTCTCCAGAGTTTTCTTTTGCCAGACAGAAAATTTTCCTAACCTTAGAAGAGGTGTCAGCAGGTAGATATATACCCTTTAGGAATGCACAGTCTGAGAAAGAATTTCACAGAGTATTGGAAGGAGAACATAAAGACCACTGGGCACATGAGTTGCTGTGAGAATCAAGGGAGAGCTTCGTGTGGAAAACAAACATGGCAATAGTTAAAAACAAAACAAAACAAAACAAAACAAAACAAAACAAAACAAAAAAAACAAAAAACCTCTCAAAAACAA
The DNA here is from genome assembly GCF_016509475.1 of Prionailurus bengalensis. Lineage (NCBI taxonomy): Eukaryota > Metazoa > Chordata > Mammalia > Carnivora > Felidae > Prionailurus > Prionailurus bengalensis. The sequence continues at coordinate 181,083,658 of NC_057344.1, read as the reverse complement.
AGAAAACAAAACACAACACTAGTTTTCGCTTTTTTTTTTCTTTTCTTTTTTGCCTCTGCTTTTACCAATAATCTCAGGTATCCATAATATGTTAGGGATAATAGAAATCTATTGGAAATGATTTATTTATCACTTGTAATATTTTATATACAGCTGTATATACTAGCGAGGGAAACCAGAAATTATCTGCCCTTGGGTGCCAAAATTTATTGAACGTTGAACACATAGAAACACATAATTAAAACATATAAGGGCGCCTGGGTGGCTCAATTGGTTAAGTGTCCGACTCTTGATCTCAGCTCAGGTCATGATGTCACGCTTCATGGGTTTGAGCCCCACATCGGGCTCTTTGCAATGGCAGCGTGGAGTTGGCTTGGAATTCTCCCTCTCCTCTCTCGCTGTCCCTCCCCCACTCGCATGCGCTCTCTCTTTCTTTCAGAATAAGTAAATAAACTCAAAAAGCAACATTAAAACATATTTTAAAATACTGTACATGCAAACAGGGGCCCAATTGTCATTTCTTCCAGGGTCATATCCCTTTTTCTTCCTTCTGGTGATACCGTTTTTCACTTTTGAAGCACTTTTCACATTTGCAATTGGTCGTTTCTTTCTGGGGTTGATTAAGGTGAGTTTTCTGTAACAGATTGCACATTTTTGTAATGGAAGGGACCGTGAATATTTATATTCAACATTGTGTCTGCAGCACAGGTAGGCGTCCCCATCAATACCTTTTCGAAGAGGTGAATGAATGAGTGAGTGAATGAACGCATGATGGGACATGGTACACTTTGTATGGAAGATATGATTGGAAGACATGGTTGGAGGGAAAGCAGTTTATGGAGGATCCAGAATACCCCAGGTATTAGTTTATGGTCCGTAGGAGACAACGCAGGAATGGGACACAATGAGATCGATGATATAGCGGGCCGCCCCGAAGGTTACATGGAGGAAGACTTGAGAGAACCCTAGCAGCATGAAACACTCTGAATAGTGTACCTGCAGTAATTACCGTAATTACCGGTTTATTTTTTCCCTAGTACTTACTGCTTCCCGATACTTGCTTACTTACACATCTGTGAAACCACCCACCCCTATTTATCCATCCAAGAGAGAAGAGATAGTGTCTGTCTCATTCAAGGCTGTAGCCTCAGCAGTGGCAGCTACTGGCATTACATAGTGCCAATTAATGTTTCTTGATAAGTGAATACATTTTTGAGAACTTGAGCATAGCTAGGGAGCAGTTCGTAAATGCCAGTAAAGCTGTGTATCCTATCTTCTTTCTACCTATCCTTTTCCTGGACATTCACCTTTTTAATCTACCTCCCAATTTTTTTTTTTTTTGAGGGGAGGGTCTGGCACTTTACATAAAATAGACATTTTTTTTTCAGTTGAGGATATAGCCATTATTTTCAAAGACTGTCACTTTTTTTTTATTTCTGTCTTCACCTTTCTTCTCCTGTGTTCTGTTAAACACGAGGCAAACAAACAAATTAGCTCCTTGAGCTAATTTTAACATGTAACGTAAAGAACAAACTTGCCCCGGTAGTCTCCTGGAGTTTGTTCTTTCGAGATTTGTGGTACATTTGGGCTGAGATTGCAATTTACCTGTTCATCAAGATTAGAATAGCTTCTTCTTGCCAGTACAAAAATCTCTTTAAACAAGTTTACATGAACCGTATACTCTTCTAGTGGAAAACAAAAATACTTCTCTGTGCTTAGGCATTTAAATTGCTTTTAAGGGATGCCTGGGTGGCTCAGTCGGTTGGGTGTCCGACTTCCCTCAGGTCATGAGCTCCTGGTTCTGGCTTCAAGCCCCGCGTGGGGCTCTGTGCTGACAGCTCAGAGCCTCCAGCCTGTTTCAGATTCTGTGTGTGCGCAGATTCTCTGCGCCTTCCCCGCTCACATTCTGCCTTTCTCTCGAAAATAATAAATAAGCATTTAAAAAAATTAAGTGTTTTTAAACCTCACGCAGAAATTCAGTAATGATTTTCTGGCAGCTCTCTGTGGTGAAAGGAGTCATGGTGTCCAGAAGGAAATAAAGGATCTTGACGACCAAATTCTATTTCCTATTAAAAATTAATGCACTGTATGGTTCTCTTGTGTTCAATGTCTAGGCATCTCCTTAGCTGGAAAGTTGGGAAAATCAGTTTCTTTTCTTTATTTTTTTCAAATGATTTAATGTTCATTTAAAGAAAGAGAGCACAACAGGGGAGGGGCAGAGAGAGGGGGAGACACAGAATCTTAAGCGGGCTTCAGTCTCTGAGTTGTCAGCACGGAGCCCCACACGGGGCACCCAAACCCCAAGCTCATGACCCAAGCCGAAGTCGTATGCTTAACCAACTGAGCCCCCAGACACCTCCAGTTTATTTTCACTTGTAGCGCATTTTGAGTCCACATTGTGGGTGGTTCCCAAGCACTAGATTCTTCTGTGTTGTGCATAGTCATGTTTATTAGCTCTTTCCAAAGAAATATATCTGCATTAAGCATGGACAATATGATCTGAAATGCTAATATATTTTTCTAAGTAGGCTCCATGCCCAACGTGGGGCTTGAACTCACGACTCTGGGATCAAGAGTTACCACATACTGAACCAGCAAAGCACCCCCAAAAACTAATAATTTGTGTAGAGTTTTCCTGAGTCTTGCGGTGTTACCAAAAAATGAAGGAAAAAAAAAAAAACCTTCAACTTATCATTGCAAAATTGCCACTGTAGGAGTAATTGAAAAGTATAATAAGCAAATTAATTTTTTCTTATATACTTATATACTTACTTATATAGTTATCCCACTACATAAGAAGAATAAGCTTTAAAATAGTTGCATTTTAATCTATCATGTATGAACTCTGTGAACTTTGCAGATACATGAACATATATATTTTTATTTCATACTCAACCTTTCCTAAAAATTTTTAAGCCTAACTGGAAAGAAATTCTGGAAACATAATTATAAATTTCTTTCCCCAAATCAAGTATTGATATAATTCACATTACTTACATATGTGCATCTCTCTCTCTCCACAAATGTCCTCAAGAAAAAAATATCTGTGTACTTTTGGCCACTAAAAATGCATCTTAGAGTGTTAAGTGCCCCCCTCTCCTTCTTTTCACCTACCATGGACACCAATGCTACTAATCTTCAGGAGAGTTTTGTAGATAGTCATTACTTTATCAGAGAAGTCCTTCTAAAGAGCTTAAATACTTAAGTGATTTCCCTTGGAGCAGTAATGGTGAATTATGTGGTGCTCTAATTGTGCTATTAGTTTATCTAAGCTAAAATGCAATCTACTTAATTTGAGGGTTTTATTACACATTGGTCTCAAAAGGTGAAACACATTAAAAGCATATTGGTTCTTTTAATAGGAGGTTAAGCCTTTTCAGATGCTGTATTTGATGGAAATACCGTCTCTCACATTTACCGTGAATGTTAGTGTAAGATGTTTATTTTGACACAGAAATGTAACTTGGAAAATTTGTAGGATCCATGTTTAATATTTATTAATTTGTTTATCATTTGTGGAGTCGAAATTATAGTTGTTTTGGCAAAACTAATCCAACCTCCAGATTCCTCTGATTAACATATTAATTCATTGTGGAATTATACTGCTTAGGTTGTGGTGTGTTTAAAACTTGAAAACACAGGTCTGTGCACTCAAAAGGAAATAATTCTGTGTCAACAGAGCAGAGGGGATTTTTAGGGCTGGTTAACTAATATGTGTGATACTTTAATGGTGGATACATGGCATTTCACATTTGCCAGAATCCATAGAATGAATGCACAGCCTCAAGGGGAACTCTAAGGTAAATCATGGACTTTAGGTGATAACAATGTGTAGGAGTAGGCTCATTGATTATAACAAATACGGTACTCTGGTGGAGGATGTCGATAATGGGGGAAGTTGTGTGGTGGGGGGCAGGGGGTACATGGACATCTCGTACTTTCTGCTCAGTTTTTCAGTGAAACTGATACTCCTCTAAAAAAAATCTATTTTTTAAAAAGAAAAAACCAGGTCTATGTAAAGTTAAGATGGAAGGAGTGATTTATCATCTCTTCTTATTTGAATACTATAAAACTAGAAACTGACTCAACATGGAAATTGATTGACTCAACGCTGCTTTAAAAATGCTGTGTTTTTCAATTTTTACTTTCATCTTGAAGTTATCTCTTAAGTGATAGTTAACATTTATCAAGACAAAAATGTACGTAGTGACACACATCTGAATATATTTACTGCAGTTTCTCAACCTGGGCACTGTTGACATTTTGGGCCAGATGATTCTTTTCTTTGTAAGTGGCTGACCTGCGTATTGTAGGATGTTTAGCAGCATCCTTGGTATCTATTTATGAGATGCGAATAGCGCCACCCAAGTTGTGAAAATCAAAAATGCCTCCAGACATTACCCCATGTGTCACCTGAGGGCAAAGTGCCTTCTGTTAAGAACCCTTGTTCATGAGGTAAATGTGCACAACTGTATTTATTACTGTGCCAAATATGTGGTGTGTAGGTATGTATGTGTGTGCGTGTATTTGGCCTCCCAGTCTGAGTGTAGAAATCAGGTTTTGAAAAACCAAGAGTGTAGAGATGCAAAGAAAATTCTTCAACTTTGTTCATGGTTCATAATGCTACAGTTCAATGGCACCTGATAGGCTAAGGGGTAGAACATACGACTTTTTGATCACGAAGTCATGAGTTCAAGTCCCACATTGGGCATAGAGCTTACTTTTTTTTTTTAAACAGTTATTTCTTTTTGAGAGACAGAGAGAGAGAGAGAGAGAGAGAGAGAGTGCAAGCGGGGGGAGGGCAGAGAGAGAGGGACACACAGAATCCAGAGTAGGCTCCAGGCTCTGAGCTGTCAGCACAGAGCCTGATGTGGGGCTCGAACTCATGAACCTTGAGATCATGACCTGAGCTGAAGTCCGAGGCTCAACCGGCTGAGCCACCCAGGCGCCCTGAACTTAAAACAAAACAAAACAAAACAAATCAAAACCAAAACAAAACGAAGCAAAGCAAAGCAAACCACAAAACAAAACAAAATAAAGCAAAACAAAACAACTGCTTATAATGTTACTGTTCGGATTTTATGCTGTTTACCTCTCTTTTCCATGTGGTAAGTTCACAAAGTATGGGTGTACCGCTGAGAACTCCTTGTTGGTAGTTTTCGCTTCCTGTATCAGGGGCTGCTTCAAGCTGGTTGTGCTGCAGGCCTCTCCGTGTGCTTCACACCAGAAGGCTTTAGAATCAACATTTGGCTGAAAAGTCTTTGTAGGACTCATCCAGCTGTCCTGTGAAAGAATTGTTGCCCACACTCACACGCATTAATGTCTGACTTGCCAAAATGCTTGTTTGCCTTCACGTAGACAAAGGCAGCAGGCAAATGTGAAGAATACACTATGAAATGATCACTTCTTTAGCCAAGTGAACTTGGAATTCTTCCATATATAAGATTGATGGCCGGCTACCCCCCCCCTTTTTTTAAAGACAATGATGGAAATTATTAGCTAACATTTGCTACAAATCATAATTCTAAATTAATCTTAGAGTGAATTTTAATAATGGGAAGGAGTTTTATAAATAAACTACAGTATGATTTTTATTTTCTGTTGGAGAATTACATTACGTGTTTTACAGAGTTCTTGAATTTTTATCCCACCTTCTTATTCTTTCCTGTCTCCCACCTTTTCTGTATTACTTTACTCATATTTCTACTATTGCACTTAAATCTAGTAATATATCAATATAAAGTCGATATTCAGCGCTGACATCAATAAAGGTAGTGTATTATTTAAAGTAATTTTCAAGAGAAAAATGCAGACCTGTTTCCATTTTGCTCCTATTAATATATATTTAATGAATTACCTTGCTCTGTCTTTAATGAGCAATACTAATTTCAGTCCCATAAAGTATACATCCGATCGATTGTATATAAGTGGATTCTTTACCTACACTACACATACAAACTTGTGTATTCATATTACCTTCTTCACATCAGTTACCTTCTAAAATAGTTTCAGTGGGTGTAACAGTGGCGATCCGAAATCTTTCGTAGAACATAAAACTTTGGAGGGAACTAACCTTTGGATAGCAACTTCAAAGGCATTTAAAAATTTTAAGTGTTCTGTATAAACAAGCATGTGACCCAACTGGAAAATATAAATGGTAAAAGTAATATATCATCAGGTAATTCTCTGCATAATTATGTTTCTAATGTGAATTTATCACAGTGCTAGCATACTAACTGGTGATTTTTGAGCATTTTAAACATTTCTATAACAAAGAGCATTCCTTCCTTTTTTACATAGTTTTTTCTTCTTTTCAGATGAGGACAGATGCAGTGAGGGCTGTGTGTCTAAATGAATACTTTTACTCTTGACTAAATTAGTCTGGCATAAACACAACACTGATAGCTTTCAGTACAATGGAAAGTAAGCGTGGGGGGCTCAGAGGTCTTTCTTTTCATAGTTCTGTTAAATCATGCTCAAAGTTCAGTTTGTATTTCAACAGTAGCATTTAAGACAGCATCGTTAAGAATCTCTTAACATTTCCATTTACAACTTCCCTCTCCTTCTAACATTTTCTTTAATGATTGTAGGATGTTTCATGGTAACAGCTCATCGGCCGTTCCAGCCAATGACCTAAATATGCAATTAAAATTGCAGGAGACTAGCTAGGTGATAAACTGGCCCTTACTCTTGGGCTTTGGAAATACTATCTTTTTTCCAAGCCCTCTTCTTATTACTCATTATCAAATGGAAAAGCACACCACAGAGGTTGAATCCTCTTGAGAAATCACATTAGGTTCTTTACCGATTCAAAAATGAAGCTGTTTTAACATTCTTTCGCGTTGTTAATGGCACTTATTGGCCTTTAACATTCCTTTTAAACTAAAACTGCTCGTTTCTTTGTAGTTTGTGGGTGGAGAAAAATGGCATGGGGATGTCTATGTTTTTATAACTCAAGTGGACACATGAAAAACTGCCATCCGGGAGGGTTTTCCACTAGACGGGACTTGGCCTTTTGGCCGTCATTTGCTCGTGTACCAGAGAGGACTGACCCTCTGAAGACCCTGCTTGGGGAAATCATAGGTGCTTATATGAAAAAATCACATTAGTTCGAGTTTCTTATTTTAAAGTTGAGGCAATTTCCTACATGTCACACAGATAATGGTGTCTGTCAGATCACAACGTGGGTTTCCTGACCCTCAATACAAGTAGAGTCCGATGCTACAGGGCTTTTTTCCCTTTCATGTTACTTTCAGCCTTCTTCCCTCTGACTGCTGAAGGTATCATAGGACAGATTTTCAGCATCTAAAGGACTCTGTTTTATTAATGGTAGCGATAGACTTAGACTAATTAATATGTGCTCGTGTGGGTGCATGAATGCGAATTAGATTAGTTCCAGATGCATAACTTCTGCTTACTCAAAATTAACTGGTGACATACTTTTGTTACCTTATTTTACCTTTTTGGTTACATTTCCTTTGTGTGCAAAATGTAACCCTGCTGCTTGTTCTGAGAGATAGAATTTACTAAATTCAAAGCGTTGATCATTTTCTTCCGCTAACCATAACCCCCCCCCCGCCCCCAACATTGGCCTCCTCCTCCTCAAGCCCCAAACCACTTGAGGTCACTGTTCTTTCCGGCTATTTCTCCTTTAACCTACTCCCTGAATCCAAGGCAGAATAGGTTCTCCATTCTCTGTGGGCACAGATGTGTCTGTGTTAGTCTGGGACCTACTCTGTACCCTGTAGCTCCAGTCAAAATTGTCTTGAAAGCTAAAATTTTGTGAGGTTCCTAGTCTTGTCTACAATATTACTCTACCCGTAGCATAATCTGTTTTTGTGCGAAAGGACCAGTCTCTTCTGCTTTCTTTCTTCCTCTTCCTCCTTGGCTTCCTTTCTGTGCCTTCATACAGTTTCAAACAGTCTTTCTTTATAGACACCAGCTATTATTTCCTCTTACATAATCCCATATCATTACGAGTACAATTGAGTTAAACTTTTTTTTTGGGGGGGGAGACTTCAACAGAGAGGATATTTGCAATGTATTATTTGTGGTTGGGGGCACAGCTTTACCGTGTGCTCAGTCTTCATGGAAGAAATAGGATTGGCCTTTTAAACTTCAACTTGATGGCTAAGCACTGAGTCTACTTTGATATTGATTTTTCCTTCACTCTACCTTCAATTTTAATAACTGTTCTTCTCCTCATTTCCCTGACCAAGCCATTGACTATTTGTGCTAGAAATAGCTTTTGGGATAATTTACCTTCATCTCATAATATATATGAGAAAACAGAGACTTCAGCGAGCCTAAGTGATTTGTCCTGAATCCATTCAGAGTCAGGTCAAGAAATCAGGGTGTTTTTTTTTTCGGGGGTTTGTTTTCTTTTGTTTTCAATTGCTAGCATTTCTAATACTTGACCCTTTCTCACTCTGCATACTCTGTATCCAGTTATTTAACTAGGTTTCTATATTTGGTATATATGTTTACTGAATGGCTTTTCTCTTTCTAAACTTCAAAGGGACTGAGAGTCTATGGCAGGGCTCTACCCGGTGGTTGAATACTCACCACCAGACATCACACTAGCCTCATGTCTACTGCCTCCTTACCTCTAGTATATAGACTTTGCCTTCCTGATTGACTGGCCACCTGGTAATTCTGTGTGGGCTCCATGAAACCCTCTTGGTTTTCTCCAAGTATCACCAGCCAATGGACTTCAGATACCATGCTTCTTTTCCTTGACATTCTGCTACCCAAGAGAAATATTGTGTATGTTTGGCCTCCACTTCTGACTTATTTCTTACTCTAACTGATGGAAGAACTGAAGGAAACCAAAAGAATTCTCTGGAAATTTGTTTTATAAAGTGACTCCAAGATTGTTTTTGGAATGTGTAGTTTTATTTAGGGTGAAGAGCATATTTTTCAAAACCTTGCAAGGTTCCTTCAGTTCTTATGAGACTGAGAAAGTAACTGTGTGTGTGTGTGTGTGTGTGTGTGTGTGTTTATGTCGAAGTACGGCACATCTGACTTAAACAAGAAATTTTTCCATTGGCGAGATTCCTCTAAAGGCTGAATTATGGTATAATGGAATACATCTGGCCCTAGGTATCAGATTCACCTCATTTGGAAATCAGTTCCTATAATTACTAGATATATCTGACCTTGGGAAAAATTATAGGTTAAATCCCAGAATTAAAACACAAATTTACCTAGCTCTAAACATGTGTGTGTTTTACACACCATACATGAGATGCTTCTGCTTGAGAATGCTCATTTAACATTATTGACTAGAAGAATGTTCACAGTTTTCTGCCTGTAGCAGGAAGGGCAAATGGAATTCATCTTACCTGAAGGTAAATGATTGAAGACGAAATGATTGGTCAAATTATTCAACATCTCTAAGCTCCAGTTGCCTCACTGTAACATTGAGATAAAGATAGTTGCGTGGCTCTCTGTAAGATCATGTATGTGAAAGCTTTGATTTCGAAATACCACTAGAACTATCATTCTGCCTTTTCTCCACCTTTGCAAACTGAGTAGGGTATGGTTTCTGTTAAGTAATGATGATGTCTTAGTCTATGCAGGCTGCTATATAACAAAATGCCACAGAATGGGCAGCTTACAAACAGTGGAGATTTATTTCTCCCAGTTCTAGAAGGCTGGAAGTCTGAGTTCATGGTTTGACGGGGATCTTCTCCTGGTTGTATACAACAGATTTCTCATTGTATCCTCCAATGGTAGAAGAGGTGAGGAAGCTCCATGGGGTCTCTTTTATAAGGCCACTAATTCCATTCATGAAGGTGCCACCCATATGACCCATTCACTTCTCAGAGGCCCCACTTCCTAACACCATCACTGTGGGCGTTAGGATTCCAACGTGTGAATTTCGAGGGAGACACAAACATTCAGATCATAGCTGGCTACCATTCATTTGTCTTCGGAGTGTATTGTTGAGGTGATAAATTTGATAGCCACTGACATCAAATACATCACTCCTGAGATATATCTAGAGAGGGATAGTAAATTACAATACTTTACTCCTGAAAACTAACACCCATATACACATAAAAATCAGCTTGCATTCTATGGCTACATAGAAGTAATGAAACTTGGTGTTTTTCCCTCAGGAAAAAAAAAAAAAGACAAAACTAAGTTATAACCTAGGAAAAGAAATTTGTTGATGGAAAGTAAATGAAATAAGGAAAGTAGAGAAAATAGGTGGAAACTGCCACTTACGCTCTGCTATTTTAATTTGTTTACTTCAACAGAACACCTAAGAATAGTGTTTGCCCATGGAAAAAGGATCATGATGTAAGCATCTCTATTTCTGGCGAGAGATGAGTGACTTTGTGCCACTTTCATGTTTTATATTTAAGAGGCTATGACAAAATGCATGAGAAGGCAAGACTTACCAAGTTGTAGAGTCATATCAGATTCGATTAAGGCTATCCGCTTATATGTAGATACCTGCAGTTCCATGTACTATGCAGTTTAACAATTGTGTCAAAGTCAGGGGAGTGAAAGGCATGGGTGTGTGTTGGGAGGGTGGGTGCTGGATAGGAGATGGGGAAAATAATTATTTGAGACCCCAGGCTGTAGCTCAGGCTACTAAGAGCTTCAAATATGTCAGGGGAGAATCTGTGCTTCAGTAATACTGCTTTCTCTAATCAGCCAGAATCCTAATCTCGTGAGACTCCTTAGAGGAGTCTCAAGTTATTAATATGTTAACCCAAAGAGTGCTAGAGTAGAAAACCTCTTGGTGATCAAATCGAACAGCACTACTTGATGATCTTTACTGAATCATAATAATTCTTCTCAAAAATCCCCAAAGGAAGAAGGACTTTGAAGCTTTGCGCATGAAACACTTATTTAATACTACACGCTCCAAATTCCAAAACCTTCCTCACAAGCTTCCAGTCGTTCTGCCTGGGGTGGGAGGCTAAGGTGGAGTAATTCATAGAAATTAACATGGAAACAACAGAACCAGAGTTTAAACTCAGGTCTACCAGTCTCAGGAAAAAAAAAAAAATCTGTTTAAAAATGTCGATTCAGGGGCGCCTGGGTGGCGCAGTCGGTTAAGCGTCCGACATCAGCCAGGTCACGATCTCGCGGTCCGTGAGTTCGAGCCCCGCGTCAGGCTCTGGGCTGATGGCTCGGAGCCTGGAGCCTGTTTCCGATTCTATGTCTCCCTCTCTCTCTGCCCCTCCCCCGTTCATGCTCTGTCTCTCTCTGTCCCAAAAATAAATAAAAAACGTTGGAAAAAAAAATTTAAAAATGTCGATTCAGCCTCCCTTAACAGCAAAGTGTTTCTTACTTATGCTCTTAATGTTTATCAGGGATGGCAAATGGGATTCATTCAAACTCTTCCTTCATAAGGATTGATTCATCATGGCTTCTTGGAGTACTAAATTGGGAAAACCTTTATGATGGATCCATATTATTGGGAAATTGACATTATTGATTAGAGAAACCTGGGAGGGGAAAGGTGCTTCTGGTACTTGCCATTTCTGGGTTAGTAACACAACGTCTCAGTGAATACTTTGTACGTATTAGGTATTTAAAACATGTTTTTTCTCTTCCACTTATCATTGACCACCTCTTGTGGGCGTAGCCATGAGAACCTTCTTACGGCAGGCAGCTGACCCATGTTCAGCAGTGTCCAAGCTGTGAGTCTCAGAAGGCATAGTTGAAAATTTAGCCAGAGGCTAGACATAGGAACCGGTGCTATGTAAGCCTCCATATTGGCTCCTAAGAGGACTAGTTCAAGTTTCATATATTTACATTTGTTTTTTAATCAAACATGGACACTCATAAGAGGTGGCACATTTTCTGAAATATGGAAAGTAAGTTGAAGCTATGTTTTCTCTGATATTTACTACTGTGTCAAGGCATGCCTAAGATATTCAGGACAGATATCCAGTATAAATGATGATACATTTTATTCTTCTGTTAGCAAGAAACCCTTATTTTTTTTTCTACTTAAAGTCACTTTAGATGTGAAATGTAACCACCAAATCAGCCAGGATTTTTTTTTTTTGTACATTGTTGTGTACTCAAAAGCCTATTTTCCCTCTGAGTAGCTATGGAAGAATGGACTCCTAAGAGACTAGATTAATCAAATTTAAAAGCAAATGTAAATTTAAATCAACCATGGAGCCCTGCTGTACCGCAATTAACATTTCAAGGTAAATGAAATGTGATGATAGTAAATACCAGTTCTATGCAGAATTGGAAACATATTCTGTTTCATGGTGTATTTGGGCAGAGAATGGAAATTTGAAAGGAAAACCATTATTAACACACCAGCTTTGACATTTCAAGATATCATTTAAACTTGATTACAATTTCTATTTAAAAAAATCTCAATTTCCCCACCTCATGCTCTAGATAAGAGTTTCTCCATCTTGACATTTTTGACTGTGTATTTCTCTCTTGTGGGGCATATAGGATGTTTAACAGCATCCCTGGACTCTGTGCACTAGATGCCGGGAAGAACTTGCTCTCTCTTCCCAAAAATGTCTCCAGATACTGAGCACTGATTTAGAAATTAAGAGAACTTTGTTACCACTCAGTAGCTTTAACACCTACTAACTGTATAATTTTTTTTGTGGTTACCTATTCTCTCTGGGCCAGATTTCAACCAAAATAAGTGAGGGTTTTGAATTTCTTATCCGGTTCTAAAATTCACTAGTTTGAACCTCCTGTCACTTTCTTACGTGGAAAGGACAATGTTCCAGAGACAGAAAGTCCTTGGGGGTTACGCAGAAAAGATTATGAAGAAACTTTGGTAAGGAACAGCAAAACGACTGAGGCCATGCAGGGTTTTTATGGTGTCACCCGGGAGTCTGAATTGTGTTCTAAATCTGTATTTATTTTTGAGAGAGAGAGCAAACCGGCGAGGGGAAGAGAGAGAGAGAGGCACAGAATCTGAAGCAGGCTTCAGGCTCTGATCTGCCAGCACAGAGCCGGACACGAGATTCAAACCCACGAACTGCAATATCATGACCCGAGCCAAAGTTGGACGCTTAACCGACTGAGTCACCCAGGCACCTCAGAAGTCTGAATTTTTATGGTTCTTATTTACCATGAAACTCTGTTTGAAGGCCTCTGAAAAAGTACAAGGGGAGGGTGGGAGGTTTCGGAGGGGGAGGGCAATAATAAACTTCTAGGAGCATTCAAGAGAAACAAGAATTACCTTTTATGTAGTGTTTATAATTTTTATACCTATTTTCAGGCAAAGCCAGCGCTATTATCTATGCCTTTCTGATTAGGAGCTTTGTGGTTCTGAGGTAGGTGACTCACCTACCATCACGATCTAGCCATTACCGTGTTTCGGGCTTCTTTTCTTCTCTTCAAACAGCCAGAAGGCTCATTGCTAATTTTCAGTGTCCACCAGATCTGCTGCTGGGTGACTTGTGGGTCTGCCCACACAGACTGGAAGCTGCGCGTTGGTCAGGTGCCTATGTGTTGGCAGCACTGTGGTTGGAGTGAGTTAGGGAAAGCACAACATACCTTAAAGCTTTCTAAAGACACTTAGTTTGTCATACTCGGAACACAATATCAAGGTGGCTACACCTGCTGCTTTTTCTTTTACGGTTGTGCTTTGTGTATGTGTTTCTCAGCTTTTGTCTTTTTCCCAAGACATCACTTGTCTATTGTCTGTTTAGCCAGACTCTCCAGCGTGGCCATGACCCGCACATTTGGTGTGGCTGTGACTAACGGTCTGGCTGGCCGGTGGGCACTTTTGCTCTTTGCAGCAAACACATCCTGCCTCCCTGATGAGAAATCACTTTCGCTGGAAGTTATCCTTAATCACCAGTCAAATGAGCCTCTCTTGAAATCTGGCTTCTCTGTAACCTGCTGCTACCACCTTACTGGATTGGCATCAGATAGGGTCATATATCAGTGCAAGTTAATTTCTTGAAATCTGTTAAGTAGGATGATCTTTTGCTCGGTGGCATGCAGATTATGTTGGTAAACTTAGTAATACATGAGAGTTAGCACAGGGCTGGCCTAATCCGGCTCTTTGTCTTGTTACAGAGCTAGGGACAGGTAATTTATTATTCACTTATTCACCCTGAATAGGTCAGAACCATGAAATTTGAGAATCCTTCATTTGAGGCTATCAAGTCATTGGGGAGATTAAATCTACATTGTGCTTTAATTTGCCGGATGGCCATTGCCATCAGTAAAATGTCGGATCTGTCGGCATTGTTAATGCAAGGGGCACTTTCTGGGTAATCATCAGCTGAATGCGGTGACAGTAATTTTATGGAAGGACCAGGTACGAACTTAACCCTCTTGATTTTTTTTTTTTTTTGCTTGAACCCATTTTCTTACTTTTGATGGAATGAGGACATTTTCAGGAAATACAGTGACTTCTTTGTTAGTTCTGAACAAAGTGTTCCTCACTCTTAACACCTAAATTTAGTTCCTCTAAGAAGTTATGCCAAGAAAAATTAATAGATTGCAAAAAGAAAAAAAGAAGAAAGTAGTTTTACGAGATTTAAAGCACTCTATTTTTCTGTTTTTTGGTAAGTCACTATTTTGGAGTAATCCTCTGGAGTCTTTACATTTTGTTTTTGAACAGAGCAGAGATCTTCCCCTTCCATGGATGGAGAGCAGTTGTATTAATCCTGGGTATTGCTTGGAGCAACTCTTCATAATAGAATATGTTCTCTTTTCTTTTTAGGCTGAGAATTTAGGCAGGTAAAAGAAGAGATATAGATTAAACTTTGAGCTTCGTAAATAATTCAAGATTACAAGATGTTACTAAAGCTTGGAAGTCAGATATTAAAAACAGAAACCATATTCTGCAGTTGCCATAGACCAGTAGGAAGTAGATAACACATTTTTATATTTATAAAATATAAAATCACAATTTGACATATATGTATATGAATTCTGTTAATGCTTAAGAAAGTAACTGAAATGAATTTTAGGTCATTTTACGACTCCTTACTATATTCTGACTTGTATGTTTTAAATCAGTGTAAACCAGGACTACGATTCGTTCACATAATAAGAATAAACAGAGGTTGATATATATGTGAATTGCTGAAAATATGAGCTTAATGACCCTCAAAACCCATATTTTTGCCGCTAAGAAGAAAGGTAATTCGCACAAAATCCTGCAAGATTTGACGGTGGAATTGTATATCTAACTCTTAGAATAATTTTGGAAGCTTTTTTTTTTTTTTTAAATTTTCAAATGCCTCCCTGATGTCAGATATTCCAAATACCAAAGAACAGCGGTGGTGGAGGTGAGTCAACGTGAAGGTTGAAATGGAGAGGTAATGAAATACTTTCTGAAATTAGAAAACAAGTTTAATGGTGATGTTTGAATGAAACCTTTTCAAACCCACTGTCAAAACACAACTTCTTTTCCCCTTTTGTTTGAATCTCCTGGCAACCTTGCTACCTTTCACAGTGACTTCCCTTCTGGGGTGTGTTTTCTGAATGCCTTTCATTTAATAGGCATATTTTAGAAATCTAATTTCGCTGTCTGCTTCAGTTCAGCGATGCTGTGGCAACCTAACCATTTTAGACCGTCTGGATGCTGTTTTCATCAAGTCATTAACGTTATTATTGAGGGTGACACAGGGAAGTTATCTCCCCTCACTCAGAACGTCTTATTTGTTAAAGACCACAACCTCTTAACCTTTATGAAGGATGTGGTTTCACCAAGTTAACTTTTTATGCGGAGCTGTTTTCCACTACAATTTCAGTTTATTTCTGTCTGCAGTGCTTCCTGCAAAACTTACAAGCTTTTTTCGCATCAGTAAAGCATGGCTGGGGTATGAATAGGTGTTCTTGGGAACTTAGCTCCTTAGCACATCAAAACCGGAGCCCAGACTCCTCGTTTTAGAGATGCAGGAACTGAAATTCACACGGGTCCTGCTGAGGACCATCAACATAACAAGGTCTGTTATGAATATCCTGACACTTCATGTGGTGTTTCGCCTCTCCCACAACCTGCCCCTTTGCACCAGCCTTAGCTTTGTTAGAACTATATTTTGAGACCCTGGAAAACCAGGTCACACGTTAGCCCTTTTGTCCTCGGACCATTGTTCCTTTGTTTATGTTGAATCACAGCAGAGATCTCCGCCTTCTGCTTTGTGCCCTGATTCCTTTGGGCTGAACTCTTAACAAGAGCAATTGCATTTCACCACAAAGTAGCATTATTGCTTTTGTGAAAATGATGCATACTTGGGGATAGGTTTTAAATGTTACAAAATTAAATGAAGAAAATTCTAAAAAAGAAGTAGAAATTTACACCAGCCACCCTAACCCACGGTTAGTATTTTGGCAAACATACTGTCAGTCACATCTCTGAGCAGAGGTTTATTTATTCCTGTACATAAGAAATTTTCCCTGCATTGGTTCATACCATAATATAGTGCCAATAATGCCCGAGGTAGCCTTTTCCCTTTAACATGGCTAATATAGATTTTTGTCAATATTTAAAAATTTAACCATTCTGATCCACATAATATATATTACATATATATAATATATGTAATATATATATGTTATATATATAATATATATAACATATATATAATATATATAATATATATAATATATATATGTAACATACATATGAATGTATTTTAAAATTCTACCTCAGCAGAAGCCTTTAAATCCCCTCTTCATGTCGTTTGTTCTTATTTTTATTGGCACAAACCTGTCCTGATTTTAGTCATTATTGATTTGCCAGATCTCTCATTTGTTAGGCTATTTACTTTCCATATGTGATATTTTGCAGATATTTTTCTTATTTTTTTTTATAAAACACTCCAACCAGTTACATCTTCTACTTTTTTTTTTTTTGATCTATTTTTGTCGTTTTGTTGCTGTCGTAAGTTTTCCTTTCCAGTGAGAACATACTTAGTGTTCTAAACCATGCAGGTAACTAATTCCTGGAATTATATTCAAAGGTAGGCCTATGGATAAATAGGTTAATAGTAAATAATACCATAAATTATTTTTAAAGTATCTGCATAAGTAAGTAATATTGCTAATATCTGTGTAAGAAGGACAGGGTCTTTTATTAGGCAAGAGTGGCAAATGCCCTAGTATCTGTAACCACGCTAATTAGCTGTTTACTGATTTCTTACCACTGGGTTTGGATCCCTTGGGCATTTAGTTCTTTATCTTGTTATTGTGCTGCTACGCCACATAAAGCTTTTGTTTTGTTTTGTTTTGTTTTTTACTGTAAGCTGTCCTATGTGAGAGTAATTTCTGAGCTGAATATATTAAATTCCTGTCTTGAATTCTTTCAACTTACTATGTGCAATTTTATCATTGAAGAGTGGAAGAAACATCATTCGCCCAGAGGAATTTTGCCTGGTCTGAAGGATGGTTACGCAGATGTGTTTGATCAACAGTGTTAACGCTCTGTACCTTTCACACTAAACCCTACATCTTACAGCCATGTTGCTTCCTACAAATCGTTTTTCTCCTTTTCTCTTTTATTCTTAAAAAAATTTTTTTTAACATTAATTCATTTCTGAGAGTGAGAGAGACAGAGCATGAGCGGGGGAGGGGCAGAGAGAGAGGGAGACATAGAATCCGAAGCAGCCTCCAGGCTCAACCGACTGAGCCACCCAGGCACCCCTCTTTTGTTTTTATTATTGCTACTCTTGTTGTAGTGAAGCTGTTCATTTTGTTTTCACTACAGTGAATTCTTTTTTTTTTTTTAAGAACGTTCTATTTGCCTATCCATAACATTGTTGTTTTCATCCTGGGCTCCTTCCAATACCAGTGATATAAAGTTGAATGCTAGGCAACAAAGACATGAAGGGTCAATGTGTAATAACGATTCAGCATTTAAAGATTTCGTCAACCTTTTGGTTACAATGAGTAGATCGCAGTGACATCAGACGAAGCCAGTAAATATGTTTTAGTACTTGTCAAGTACCCTTTCAGTGTGCCATATTTCAAAAACAATAACTGTTAATTTTGTTCCCCTGTATATGCAGGGGAAGAGGGTTCGTTAGAGGGCAAAATCATTTCTGGTGAGGGAAGCAAAGAGTGTAGTTGATGGAAAGGAAAGTAAAAGCCAGACAGATTTTGTTTCTACCTGATACAGAAAAGTGTAAAGATTGCGTAAAGTTCATGGAGAAGAGAAAGAAGTCTTCGCCATGCGTTGGTACTTCGGACGCTAGTTCAGAAGAAAGACTAAAAGTGACCTTTTTATGAAGATATGCTTGAAGCTGGGAATCTTTGATGTTTTCTGGGATGGTAAACACGCAAATTAGTAAACAACATGAGAAGTAGCGTTGGTTGTAGCATCTAACATGTATTAGGTTCTTTTCAAGCACAAACATAAATCAGGGATTAGATTCTCAGAGTTCTAAAAGGTGGCTCTCACTAATTCCATTTTGCAGATGGGGAAATCTGAGGTCAAATCTGAGGTCAAGGAGGTCAAATACTTTGCAATGTGTTTAGTTAATAGTGGAACACCAGGCTTCTCCGGTTTCAAAAGCATGACCTTTCTGTCTCCAGTGAGGGTCTTGGAAAGAACAAAATTTCCCAGGGGAAAAATGGTTGGTGAATTCTCTGATTGTTAAAGCACATACTATTGAACAGGAAAAAAATCTCTTCAGGATACTCCCAGGAAATAGAGCAGAGGGGACACTGATAGGTATAAACAAATGATTACCTAGCATTTACTTGTAAAGTATCACCTGCACTTCAAATTGGAAGGTGTCAGGCTAAATTCCCCAAATATGGCTTGTCTACTCATTGTAATTTTCAGATCATGCCTCATCCTTTACATATTTTGGGCGTCTATGTGAACAAACACCAACTGCTAGGATGTTCTGCTTATCTGCTCAGAAACTTCTCTTCCCAAGTACATGCTCTCTTGCTCAATCTACCCCAGGTCTTAGACCAGCATTATCTGCTCCTTTATAATGTTCAAATTTTGAGGTGCTAAAACTGTATTAAAAATTTGCATGTAAAAATAAATACGGATGTATTAGCTTTTCTTTTTATCTTTCAAAGTTTAACATGTGACTCACAGTAGAGTATGCAGGCTAATTGCACTTTTGATTAGTAGGTATTAGGCTCATGGAAGAAAGCAAACATTTTATACTTGTTTGATTCTCTAGGACCCAGTCTGTGGCCCTCCGCTTTTGAATTGGATTGTTTTGATGCTGTGTAAATCGAACACTTTTCTGTATCAAAATCATTGCAATCAAATCCCTTGTGATCTACATATTTTACAGTATATTACATACACTGGGTTTTGGATAGACCTTTGGGGTTTGTGGCCAAAAGATCTGACTTCCTGATGATCAAGAAACGGTGATTGCAGAGCGGCAAAAGAGAGAGACATAGAGATTCATGGGCTGTCTACTGAATCAGTTGTATTACACTGCAGCTTCACCTTATACACTTAAAGTGCTGTTCTTTGAATGTGAGGATGATGCTTCTAATGATTCAACATCAGCATTACACGATCTTGAGTTGTTTTTCCGGTAGAGGTAATTACTGTTCTCTGATTCATCACCATTCTCTTGGTTCTGATTCCCTAGTGATACACTGCAAGCTGTATAACATCACTGGCCAGGTGATTGTTAGATTCTCCTAACAGCGCATCTGTGCAATTAACGTGTGTATGTTATTATGTTATAATAACCACTGAGGGAAGTAGCTGTATATACATGTGATGTTGAAAGAGCAGTAACATGTCAAAGACCCCCAAATCCTTATTTTCTGCTGGGTAGCTCTTATATAATTACCTATCAGTTGAGGGATTTAAGTAAGATGATTTTCAGCTATACTAAAGGTCTAAAAAAATTATGATTCATAAATCCAGTGGAGTTAAATTAATGGATTAATTTCCACTCATCAATTTCTCGTATCATACTATATTATTTGATATTTTTAGAAACTTTTCATTTTTGTTCTTGCTTAGAAGATGATGCTATAAATACCCTTGGATGTACTTGTCAAAATAATATTTCCTCAATTATTGGCAGTTGGTACATTTTAAGTGGTAGAACATAACCATATTTTGCTTAGCCAGAGGTTATGTGTAAGTAACATGAAAATACAGTGTGGTTTTTTTTTTTCATTTCTATTTGAATCTTTCTTTTTTTTTCAAAGTTAAACTTTAGATTCACTTTTGCTCTTGTTAGTTTAAATGATAAACTATGTATAAATGCTAAGCATGGAAATATATAATTGTATTAAGCGCACATGAAAAAGTCGAGTCTTTTCTCTTTATCTGCTAGTAGGACGGAAAAGTTTCATGGAGTTGATAGATAGCCTTTAACCCTTCACTTTATGATCAAAGAAACTGAGGTCTCAGCATTAATATTGTACTGCTAGTTAGCTTCCTGGGTCCTCTGAATTCTAATCTTTAGTTTTTCAGCTTACCCATGATACATTTCTTTAAATTGGAAAATAATTCATAATTAGGTGTTCCTTATGATTAGTGTACAAACCCTGTGGAAATGCCTAGCAGTGATGCAAGCCAGAAGCTGTTCTGTGCTCTCCAAGAATTTCAGAGAGAAATGCCAACAGTGTGAAATTCTCTGTAGCTTAACATATTTCCCTCAAAATCATGTTGGTCCCCCCACCGAAAACTTCCTTGCCATTAGCAACCTATCCATCACAATGTATAAAATCATGCCGAGGGCCTCCTTTTTATATAGGCAGAGATTTACATCCCGATGGCTTGGCCATTGTGAATTGTGAACATTTGTCTCTGAAATAGGCCTGTTCTCAAGTGTGTGTGTATTGAGATATCACAGAATTATAGTTCCGAATTGAGAGTGTATTTTGTCTCGTGTTTTTACCAAGATAACAACTTATGCCAATTGCAAATATCCTTTTAGGGTGTGCTGCCTGTGCTGAATCTTTAGTTGCTGCAGGTTTTAAATAAAATCACTGAGAAAAATCTTGCCTTTCGCTGTCTTTCCTCAGTAGTTTGTTATTCTCAGTTAAACAACAAAAGGGTCATAAGTGACATCAAGTGGAGCATCGCATGATTTAGTCTTTCCTATTTGAAATGAAAATACTTGTTTTCCCGGACATCCTGGTGTCTGCAACACTACATTTTTAAAGGTTTAATATAGTACCATGCAGCTGATTTAGTATAGCTCTGAACCACATGATTGTGGAAACATAATTCTCATCATAAGAATTTACTGTCCAAAGTGAGTTAAGGGAATGAAGGAAAATTAAAAAAAATGGTTTTCTGGCCTTATGCAAAAGACAAATACTAAAGTAAAATAAATTCTTCCATATTTATTAAAACCAATTAAGGGAGGTTTTTTTGTTTTTTGTTTTTTGTTTTTTTTTTGGCTTGAAAGCTGTAGCATTATCAATACAAATCTCCCTTTTGCAGTTTCAAAGCTTTTTTTTTTTCTAGTTTCTCTGTTTTCTGGGATCACAGTGCCACTAAGAGAAATTGGACGTTTGCCTGGTGGTTATGGAATAACTTCCTTTTGCTCCAAAATATTATGGAATGAAGAAGATATTGTATTGGTCTTCTGCCCAGAAAATGATGCCTCATTCTCCGATTATGCAGTTCGCTATTCCCTATTTGGTAACCCCAGATTGTCATATGTGGCTTTAATTCAATGATTCTCAACTGCTGGCTATTGTACCCATACGGGAACATGGGGCAATCTCTGGAGACATTTTTAGCTGGCACCACCAGGGGCGGTGCTATTTGCATTGAGCGAGCGGAATGCTGTTCAGCATCCTACGATGCACAAGCCAAACTCCCACAATAAAGAATTATCCAGGCCAACATGTCAGCAGTGTGGAGGTTGAGAACCTCCATCTAATGTTTACTGCACTGCATTGTAACCATTTGTTTATATGGTGTCTCACTTCTACTGGCTTGTAAGAGTTTTAGTGCGTGAGGGGTAGTTGGCTGCCTCTGGAGATATCCTCAGCGTGATAGACGTTCCATGAATATTGAACACTGAATGACTCTCAAAGGTGAGTCTGACTCATTGTTATGTATTAATACTTTTTCTCCATATACTTATTGGAGATGTTTGCGATACTTTTATATTGACACTTGCACGCCAAAAAATTGCACAAGCCTTAAGTGTACAGGTCAATAAGTCATTAGAAAAGGAGCCCATCGATCTAACTACTTCACAGACCAACATATAAATGAGGCCATCCTCCCATAAATAACATTTCCCAAATACCACTTCTTACCTCCTCTCCACTGGTAATTGCCATCTTGATTTCCAACGCCAGTGTTCCTGTTTTAAAATTGTTTCCAGGGTGCCTGGGTGGCTCAGTCGGTTGAGTGTCCGACTTTGCCTCAGGCCACGATCGCACAATTCGTGGGTTCGAGCTGTGCTGACAGCTCAGAGCCTGCAGCCTGCTTCAGATTCTGTCTCCCTCTCTCTCTGCCCCTCCCCTGCTTACCCTCTGTCTCTCAAAAATGAATAAATGCTAAAAAAATGAAAAAAATAAAATTGTTTTCTGGTTCAAAATCACAGCGTGTCTATGAGACTCATCCAACTTGTATGTAGCTTAGCTGTGAGTTGTCCATCCATTGCCTTAAACTTGAACTATAGGGGACGTGATCATAGTCAAAGATGTGCAAAATAGTCCTTTTTCCTACTCCAGCATAGATATAGTTTACAAGAAATCTGTTGCTATTTGTGATTAAAAAAAAAAATCCGAAAAAACGCTAATGTCAGTGACAGGTAAAATTTTAATGGCAAAAGGGACTTGTGTTTTATTTTATTATCTTCATAGGGTCCCATTGTTTTAAACCTTTCTGATTCTGCTCTGATAAGGTTAGTTAGTCACTGTGACTTAATTTCACAACAGCTAATGTTAAATAGGGGCATTTATTACTTGATTTACATCAACTACTTCTCTCCACCCCCAGCACACATAGCTCCTCTATGCTCAATTTACCTACTGACCTTTTATTTTGAGCCTGTCAACCGTATGTGTAGACTATTGCTTTTTTCTTTATTTTCCTTATTCAGATCATCTTTATTTCACCTCAGATGGTAGTTCTTTTTTTTTTTCCAGTTGAACACTGTGCTTCTACAGTCATATAGTAATAACACGTGATAGCCATGTGTGCATGGGGAGGGGAGTCTTGTTTACTATGTAGTGTGTAATTTCATAATGACTACCTAAAACATTATAATCTTATAATAACATTATAGAATTTTAAGGCTTCATAAAAATTTACGAATAAATTAGTACAATACTCTAATTTTATTGGGGAAATCCATGGGACAATTAAAAGTGGTTTGCCACAAAGGAAATGGCTACTTACTTAGTAGTGGGGCTGAGACCAGAGCTCTGGGATCTGGGCTTACCATCACAGGCTCTTCCAATAGCGAATCACATGATGAATAAATAAAGATGGACATGACATTAAAGGGATTGAATTGTGAAATTTTTTAGAGTATGTACGGGACCATAATCTCCAGTAGCCAGAAAAAACCCACATAGGAAATATGCTTTTCTTCCACATAGAAGCACATAGGCAGACATTCTTAACTGCCTTGCACAATTGTAGGTATGAAACATCTTCAGGTTTAAAACACACACACACACACACACACACACACACTTAATTTATTGTTACCAGAAGAATAAATTCTAAAAGAGAAACAGAACTGATTTTTTTCTGTTTTAGTGTGTGTGTATGTGTGTGTATGTGTGTGTGTGTGTGTGTGTGTGTGTACCCGTATGTAGGGGGTTAGTAGTGGTGATGGTAAAATAACCCAGAATTACATACTGAGAGGTTGTTTTGTTTTGTTTTGTTTTTTAAATGAGTGATGTTGGCACATGTCTATTTAAACAAATCGGTTCCCCATTGTGAGGGAGTCTTTGATGAGAACCAGAAAAATCAAATTCAAGTAAAAAAGGGGGAAGCAGCACAAAAAGCCCTTTAAAATTTCCCATAATGTGAGTACTACTCGCATGTTTCCTTTGACTAGCAGTTCCGCTAACAGCTCAATATTTGCCACTGCTCGTAGTCTAGAACATAGAAAGTAGGTTTCTTTTCCATTGCCAACTTCCCTCACTTTGTGATTGTTATGGGGAACACTACGTTGAAAAGATTTCTGAGGCCAGCTGCAGATTTGTTAGGGAGTGGAGGCAAACATGTTACGTAGGTGCCTTCTTGCTGGAGACTAAAAGCTCAGTGTCTCTGTTTCGTTCTGACCACGTCAGTATGAATTTCTCATAGACATCTCAATCTGAGCAGATCCAAAAAGGAACCTTTGGTCTTTTTCCCTAGGCTGCTTCACCAACACACACACACACACACACACACACACACACACGTGTGTGTGTGTGTGTGTGTACATATACATGTAAACATAATGTCAACATAAATATATATGTTTATATATATTTCTCTCTCAGTATGTGTGTGAGACAACTGTCCCTGTCGTTGTCCACACCAGTAACTAGGAGTCACGGCTGTCGGCTCTTGTCATCCTACCTTTAAATAATCACCAACTCCTATACAGTCCGTCTCTCCGAAGATCCTGAGTGCATCCCTTTCTCTACATTTTTCTATATCCACCCCAGTACCAGCCTCCAGTACGTCTTACCTGTATTGCTCTGAGAGTGTCCATCGTGATCTTCCTATATTCACCTGCTGTTTCCCAATTCGATTCATACAGCACAAATGAACCTAGATGATCTTAAAATACAAATCTAGCTCCATCTCTGTCCTATATAAAGCCCTCACAAGCCACTTGCCAGAGGATAAAGGTGAAAATGTGTGAAATGGTCTATAATGCCATATTTAGTCTGATCTCCAGCTATTTCCCTAGAATTGCCTTAGGCCTCTTCACTGGGCATCATCACTTGGCATCATCCCCACTGGCTTGTTCAGCTTTTGAGATATACCAGCTTTCTTTTCTCCTCAGATCATTCATACATGCCTCTCTCCCTCCCTCTCTGTAAACCTCTTCCACGTTTATGTCATTTAGTTCGAGATCTCTTCCTTCTCTTTGAACTCGCAGCTTCAACGTCAGGGAAACTTTTGCTGACACCCCAACTTAGGTGAGTTTTCTCCAGTACATACACATATCATTTTCTTGCAGTCTTTATTTTACACAATTTCGATTAAAGTCTAATCTGATTATTTATTTAAGACTTGTGTTAGTCTCCTATAGCTGCCGTATCAAATTACTACAAATATAGTGGCTTAAAACAACACAGACTTACTGTTTTGTAGCTCTGCAGGTCAGAAATCCTAAGTATGCCTTACAGGGCTGCAATCAAGATGCGGGCAGCACCGTGTTTCTTTCTGGAGGCTGTAGTTTTGACCTTTGCACGTTGCCCAGTATGGTGTAACACTTCAAAAATATTTGTTGGATGAAAGAAAGAATTACTATAGTCCAATTATTATCGGTTATCAATGATTCCAGAGGTAGGTCACAAGTCTTAGGGTGGGAATACACTGGATACTTATTAGGCTCCCTCAAGCTATTATGGAGAGATCTAGTTGAAATGTTTGAAACTTTCTATCCAAGTCATCCCATATTCTTTTGGAATTAAAAAAACAAACAAACTCTGCAGTTTATTTTGGAATGCTTGTTGGTTCTCTTCAACCCCCACCAGAATGAATTTCATAATTATATATTCCGCACAGAAATATCAACATAAAATGTGCTTTCCTGAAGCGTGCAGCTGCTATCACTGAGGCTGAGTGTAACTCAGACATATGCTGGGTGGCAGCAGATAAGTTTGGAATTAGTTGTGATAGGTAATCCACAAAATAGCTAGACCGCATGCCAGTAATCAAGAATTCACTGTAATTACTTTAATCTGTAATCGGCTCAATGCAGTGCACAAAAGACTGGCAGAGGAATTCTGCAACCAGAGAGGAAGTTGGTTAATTATTCCAAGACCATCTCTTTGTTCTCACATTGATTTTGAATTATATGACCTTTCCATTCATTTATTTATATACTTATTCATTCAGTGGAATGTGTTAATTACATTAGGAGCATATTAATTACACTAGACACAAAAACCAATATAACATGTCCCCTCACTTCACAGTATTTTCAGGCTCGTAATGAGAGACAGACGTCTAAGCAAACCCATACGTGCAACATTACTTCCCTTTCTTCCTTCCTTGAAAAAAAGAAGCGGTAGGCTCAAAATTAATAAACAGTTATGCTGAGGCAGTCCTTTAATTCTGTATTAGAAAAACAAATTATTGGAAAACACACACACACACAAACACACACACACACACACACTCACCACATCACATAGTTGTCAAGGATACCAGCTTAGTGTACTAGAGAAAATAGTGAGATTTATTTATTTGTTTTATTCCTGAATCTGTGACTGCATACACGAAACTTAAAACAGATGACAGGCTATCTATTGTATAAGACAATCAGTCCACAAAAATTAGATGCTTTTGTGTTATTCTCTTTAAACAAGTTGTCTTACACTGTTAATGAAAAAGTTTGCATTTTCAAAGTTCAGCTGAGGAAACTCCTGATGCTCTTCCATATTCCATATTGCCTGAATCCTGTGACCTGGTCCAGAACATCCCAAAGCGAATACGTGCAAAAGTCCTTGCAGGCCGGATCAGGGATGGAGTCTGACAAGATGCTACTTGATAGAGATAAGAGGAAATGTTTAAGAAGGCCATGTTCAAATGCAGATTAAGGGAGATAAACTTTGAAAGCAACTTGGATAAAAAAAATCTTCAGAACTTTGTGTGATTATAAGTTTAACATAAGTTAGCACTGAGTGTAGCTTTCACAACAAAATGAGTTCATGTGATTTTTGTCTGCCTGATTAAGATTATAGCGTATGAGAAAAAGGAGCTGATAGATGGTCTCACACTGGTCACACCCCACTAGTTGTATTGTTATTAGAGGAGTTCATCGCGAAGGCATGACCACTGGTTGACCCGCAAGCTGGACCCTGGAAATGAGGCTTATAACCCCCTCTCCTGTCCTTGGAATGCAAGTTCTGCCCACTGTGCCCATAGTAAAAGCCATCTTCAAGGACGTAGCCTTGAAAGAGCCATGTGTGTTTGAGACCATCTGGGTGATACATGGGACTGAACCCAAGTAGGGCCTCTGTATACACTGGTAAGATTGTGATGTCCCGGGCAGAAGTCTACTTGTCTTGCATCTGCCCAAGACAAGACTCATATGTAAGTCCCCCTGCTTATTAAACCCACCACTTACCATTTTGGGGTGGGGGAGGGATCTGCCTCTTTCTTCCATTTCTTCCATCTCTTCCTGCCCTTATGTATGGGGGCCAGTTGCAAATTTCAGCTGGAAAGTTCTCAAGGTTTCAGACTAACAACTGTGCTTAATTTTATCCATCTCATGTCACAAATCACATAATACACTCAAAAATTGGAATTATTTTTAAGAGGTAGGAAATCAGGGTGGTAAAAGGGCCATGCAAAGAAAGGTTGAAGATATTAATAATGTTGGACTTGGAGAATATAAGACTTGGGATATTTATAAGGTGTCATTTATTCCATTTCAAATATTTGAAGGTCTGTCATATTCAGGAGTCAGTAGCTTGTAGTACCTAGGATAGTACCAGAAGTTAGTAGAAAACTGCCTTCTGATCAGTATTAGAACCTTTAAATGGGACATATCCTAAATAAAATAGGAATACTGGCAAATACTGAGTGCCCATCTCTTAGGGATTTTAATCAGAGACTGGACTATCATTTGGTAGATGGCTCAGTGAATTTCGTAAAGAGGACTTGAGCGTCTAAGCAACGATTCCTTTAATGATATTAAACATCAACTAGTAATCTTATAGAGTTCTAAGAGCTCATGAAATTAGACCATGAGACAGCAATTGAAGACAAGTCATCATTTATAAATATTCTTAATGATTTATAAGGCATTATATTTTGAGGAAAATTACCTTAGAAAAGAACTGATAGAAATGCATATGCCTTCTATCTTTCCAATATAGTCAGTATTTTATGTGGTGATGAGTAATTGACTCTCGGGTTAGGTACCAGCCAAAGTAATTGTCATACATGTAGAATACATTGCATGAAAACTATGTGTTATTTGACCCTTGCATTACAGTTGTCATGGAAAGAGTCTCATGTGCTGGGAGAAGGTTGGCACCAAGGTGACCAAGGGACAAGCAGATTCATTCCTATCATCTCGGTCACGTGTTGGGTTATATAGTGTCACATATATAGTCACATAGTGGAAAATTGGACAAAATCTTTGACACAGTCTCTTCTCTCTCTCTTTTTTTTCTGATCTCAGATAGCTAAATTCCCATTTGTCAAGTGAACATGATATGCCTCCATTTTTGTCTTTTAAAAGTTCTCTTATTAGCTCTTATTCTTGAGCTATTTCTGCTTGGTACCACATGTCTCCTTCCAGTTTGCCTCACCATTTGCCTACCATTTGCCTCATTGCTTCACTGGGCAAAATGAATGATGCTGCTATTTCCAACCTAAAGGGCTATATTAGGAAGCTTAACTCTATTTATATGTTGGTAATGAGGGGTGGTTTGAGAAATTTAATTTCACTTATTACATAACAGGTTTACTTACTACCTAACAAACCTAAATAATTTCATTAAATTCTTTGAACTTCCCCAAGAAAGAAGTACAATTATTATTAACATTGTAAATTTAAAGTAATTATTATTAACATTGTAAATTTAAAGTAATGGATGCTTATCTAGTTTGTGTATCTGAGATTGAAACAGAAAAACTGAGATTTGTTTGATCCCAAAGTCCATGTGCTTTCCATTACAAACTCCTACCTTCCTTATTTGACTTAGGGCTTTTTAATAGAGGCATTTTTAGGCTGATTGCTGTAACTTTAGAGCAAATTTACTGCAGTTTCTACCATTTCTGCTCAATTTTTCAGGTTGCATTTTTGTGAAATGAAGCGAATGAATATTTTGCTTACACAGCTTTGCTAAGCAATAATTTGCTTTCTAGCCATGACCATAAAAGGAAAACACTTTCCACAAATAGTATCTTGAGCAAAAAAGTATTGTTCCTTTTGATGTGTTTTAACTCCTTTCTCTGAAATCCTTACATGGTAAACTGGAATAAGACAATAATTTCCAGAAAAATAGGGCTTGAAAAAAGACAGATAAAGCCCTCCCGTGGCCAGTGAAGAAGTTTCTGCATGCGACCTTCATTTGATAGGGCAGCAAACTTGCTGTTGTTCCCTGCCTGCCCCCACCGCACCCCACCCCACCATCGAATATAGAGCTAGACAAAAAAGAGGAACAAGAAAGAAATGAAATACAGCTTTGCCCTTAAGTATGAGTTAACACTAAAATCCATGGGGTAGAAACAGGAAATTTCTTTTCAACACCTTTCGTTGCTACTATTCAGATGGAGTTGAAGCTTCTGTTTGCCTAGGGTGATGAGATCAAATTGATATGTCAGCCCAGGCTATCTATGCAGGTCCTAGATCAGAGCTCTGCGGCTTTCCAGAAACACGGCCATAGAGTAAGAATTATTGCTGGTTTGAACTTTCAGTTCTGATTTGATTCATTTATCCCATGTATTATTAGCCTCTTTGTGTTAAGGTACAAAAAGGTGGGGCTGGAGGTGAGGGGCCAATTTAATTTTTCCCCAAACGCCCCCCCTCCCCGGTAAATCATTTCAATTTTTAAGAATACAGTCCAAGCAGGGAGAAAATATATAAGGTTTGTGGTATGCTTTGTGATTATCTGGAACATTTGTCATACAATCTAGGGCATCTAACAATAAAATAGTTGTTTATCAAGAGCAATGGAATGGTCTCTGTTGATATGGTACAATAACTATTGCATTCATACTTTTCATGTTTTTCTCTGGGTCTCATCACCTAAGCTCCGTGGGGGAAGGAAGGCATGTTTTATACATCCGTGTATCCATCTGAGAGACTGGCACAGTGCCTTTCACTTGGTGGGAGCACACAGAAGGGTTGGTGATTCATTGGTATTGCCACTTTCCTTGTGGGAAAGGAGAAGACAGAATGCACGAGTGATGTCGAATATGCCTATTTTTCCCTGTCACCCATATGGATCACCTGAGGGGAAAATAACATTCATTTTTCAGTCTGATTGTAAGGCTACTGAAAAAAGCTGTTTGAATTTTATCGGGGATGGAGTTCTCATTTTGAGGAAGTAACGTATAGTCCCAGATTAGGACACAGTTTAAAAATTGCATGGTATTTTTAATATATGTTAAAATTTAGGGCTGTCAGTCAGGCTGGTGTTTCTATAAGAGGATGTCACAAAATCTTTCCCTAAAAGAGGCTCAAATTTGAAGCCACATTAGTTATTATTAATAGTTATTATCCATCATTACGTGTCTTGTAAAATCCATCATTTTCACTACTTTTCAGTAGTGCTGTCAGAAATGTATTCTGACAGAAATAAAAATTCATGCACTACTAACTAAGACTTCAGTTAATGATACCAACTGTTATGAATATTCACTTTTTAAAACTATCATTTCTGGGGAAATTCTATATGCCAGGCATGGTGCTAAGTGTTTTACATACATCACCTCATTTAATATCTATTATAATGCTATTTTAAGATGAAGAAATGGTGATTTAGGTTGATTTGCATGTTAGGATCATACAGAATGTTACAGTTTGCAAAACCCCAATTTTTTAAAAAATTTTTTTAACGTTTATTTATTTTTGAGACAGAGAGAGACAGAGCATGAACAGGGGAGGGGCAGAGAGAGAGGGAGACACAGAATCGGAAGCAGGCTCGAGGCTCTGAGCCATCAGCCCAGAGCCTGACGTGGGGCTCGAACTCACGGACCGTGAGATCGTGACCTGAGCCGAAGTCGGACGCTTAACCGACTGAGCCACCCAGGCGCCCCGCAAAACCCCAATTTTAACCATTGCACTGTTGACTTACATTTCTGGCTGAATTGTCCACCTTTTCCCAAGCACTTAAGAACAGGCACTGTAGATTTTGTGATTTAGCCACTTCGGCGAGTTACCGTCAGTGCCTTCCATTTTATGATGCTTATTCAAATATTTCTGTTTGTGTAATAAGAATTCCTTGTGGTTAATTTTTCCCCTATTCTTTTATGCCCTATGTGCATTTAAACCATAAAACTGAATGATAAACCCTCTGATGGAAAAAAAAAAGAAAAATCTATGGTTATGTAAGCGAGACTGATGAAAGCCAGGATCTCATATTGAAAATTCTTGATCCCTAGCATAAGCCTGTTGTCTTAGAATCAGGAAAACAAAAGCAATTTGTTCTTTTACTTATGAGCACATCCAATGTAAAGCTGTCAAACCCCAAAGTGTTGCAATGCATCTGCATAGCCATATGTGGACAGATGTTTTTGTCCGTAACTCTAGCTTCTCTCACGTATAGTGTGACTTCCGCTCTAAGATGTTTTTCTTTACTTTTTTCGGTTTTATCTGCAGAAATAGTTCACCCATATGAAAAAGAATTAGTAAAATGAAAAAGAGTGGATTAAAAATATACCAAATCAAACGAAAGCCGAAGATGTTACCAATTTTTTTTTTTCTCCAGCTAGTCATGGAGAACATTATCATCTCGGATTCCTTCTGTCAGATAGCACAGAAATATTATAAGATATATTGCCAGTTCCAGGGTGATAGCAGAACCACTGATTCTGTAGCGGCAGACCTCCCCAGGAACAGATCTGCCATCTCGTTAGGACTTCTTATAAAAAATGAAATTTGTCATCAAGGGCAAGGGAAATATTATCAAAAATCAGTAGGTAAAGTGTAATTTAGCCTATGCAAATTCAGGAAAGAATCAAGTTGACTTATTCAAAAAAAGAACAAAACTTAGAATATCTCATTTGGAAATGTTCTCATTTGGCATCTCATCTTCCTTTATTCAAGGCAGGTGACTGTTCCTTCTGATCCTGGATAGCTTCTGTGGAGTTGCAGGACTAAAGACCCATCTTTGACAAACACGGCTAAGTGTGATGTTCCATCTAGGAAGTACAAAAATAGGACCCATCCATTTCCCTGTGGCGCACATGGAAAGATCGCATTTCGGTGGCATCGTTTGGAGGCCATTGCTTGCAGAAGGGAAAGGTGTCCGTGACTCATTTGTCCTAACCTCTTGTCTGGCAATGGTTTCAGGCAGTCTTGGTGGTGCATCACTTTAGTCTTTGGGGTGCTTTTCTTTCTCAGTTGTCCAGAACTGAGTCTTATCACTAGATTTTGTACTTCATGTTACTGGGAAACTTCTCCGATGGCCAAAAGTCTGAGAGTTCTCATTTTTTGTTCACTACAGAGCAGCAGTTTGGATGTTCTTCTGCCATATATTTTATATGGCTTCGTTTTGGAGTTTATACTGATGGCAGGTGTTGCTTGAATTTGGGCTGCTATGCTCCTGAACTTACATTGGTGATGTTTTTCCTCATTTGGTTTTACAAATATTTATAGGGCAATCATAATATAATACCTATAGGGTGTTCGAGTTCTAGAAATGGTGAAAAACTTGATTTTGTGTTTGACAGATCATGTGGTTGATGTAAGGCTAGCTGATATAACAACAACAACAACAACAACAACAAACCATTTCAGGGGCTTAAACTAATGGAAGTTGCTTTTCTCTCACATAGAGACTAGGTGGCAGAGAGTAAGGTTTTGTCCAGGCACATTTTCAGGGCCCAGGCTCTTTCCATCTTGTGACCCGCCTCCCCGCCCCGCAACCAGGCTGCTGAGCCATGGGCTAGATCTTCTGGACGCAGTCTGAAGAAAGCAGATTGCTTTCTTTCCTGCCACTTTGGCCATATTGTTCCCGTTAATACTCTATTGATGGGCACAAGTTATATGGCCCCAAATGAAACCATTGGGGTAGGCAAATGTAGTCTCTGGCTGGGCAGTCACCTCCTGATTATAAGTCTACTAAAAAATACAAATTGTTGATGGTTAGCTGGCAATCCTCTGATGCACTGTTTAAGTAACGTGGCACTACCCTCTGTCTCTACATATCAAGAAAGGAATTTATATTAGTTTCTTAGGGCTATCATAATGAATCACCACAAAATGGTCACTTAAAACAACAGAAATTTATTATCATACAGTTCTGGGGGATAAAAGTCTGAAATCAGGGTGTCTGCGACTCAGAGTCTGTGACTCTGAGACTCTGGATAGGATGTTTCCTAACTTCCAGTGGTTAAGTCCTTGGAGTTCCTTGACTTGTAGCTATATTACTCCAATCTCTCCCTCCATCATTACATCACATTCCCTTTGTGTGTCTCTCTCACAATTACTCCATTCTGTCATTATAGCATGAAAGCCATAGATTGCTAAGTGAGCATGGCCTATATAAGCTCCAATAAGACTTTATTTATTAAAAAAAATGGTGATAGGCTGGATTTGGCATGTGGGAAGTAGTGTTTGGACCCCTCTGCCAGACTCGGGTCCATTATAACCTGGTTGTGAACACTGTGATATGAATTCCAGCTTTGAATTCAGACACACATACATTCAAATTCCAGCTGTCCTCGAGTAGCTGTGACCTTGAATGGCTTAACCTTGGTAAATATTAATCCCTCATCAACAAAATGTGGGCAATTCACATAAATCATCTACATAATGCCCAGCTCTTTGGAGGCATTCACATGAAGCTGTCTATATAGATCTTCTTCTGTAAAGGCAGCATAACAAAATGAATGCAAGCAAGAACTATGAAGCCAGAATGACCCTTTTCAGTGTTTGATCTTGGGTGGGTTCTTTTGTATCACTGTGCTTCATTTTTCTCATTATTAAAATGGAGATAATGATAGAGCCTATCTTTTATCTTGCTTATGAGAATTCAGTTCGTTAATACATGTAAAGCAATTAGACCAGTGCCTGGCAGTTAATAAGCACTCAGTAAATGTTACCTACTCATATTGGCCATCATTGTTATAATTGGTTTCCCTTGTTACTCAGCAATAGGATGCATTATTGAATTTTATTTTTGCTGAATTTATGTCAAAGAGCGAACTCAATGAATACATGATGATTGTTTGGGCCTAAGTAATTTCTTTTTCTGATTTATCAGTTATATTAGGATAAAATAATAGTTTCTCTTTTATTCTGTATCCTACTTCTGCACAAGGAAGGAGGATAAAGGCATTAGATTGTTCAGGAAACCACTTCGTGTTCCAGCTACATTATGCCTAAAGTGTTTCACTCATGTTACAATAAGGATTTAAAGGAAAATGGACTTCAATGAATTGAAGTTTGCTCTAAGTCAATTTTTTAAAATAATATTTATCTATTATATCTGAGGATTTTGATGCCATTTTAAAATCCTTTCAAGCAAAACAAATGTATAAAATTGGGTAAAGTTTTGCTAATGTATACTTGAGAACTTTTCAGGAATATATGGCAGAGATAAAGTTCTTGGGCGCTATACTTTCCTTGGTTGCATTGACTTAATGATCTTTAGAAACTTGCCTCATTCTATTGGAAACAAATAAGGATGAAGACTTATCAGAAGAATTAGAGTGTGACCTAGAATTAGAATTAGAGTAGTAAATCAGAAAATTGCTAATAAAAAATGTAAACTTTTGGTGTTAATAACTTAAAAATATAAATGTGATATAGAGATATGTATATTTTTAATTGTAGTTAATTTAATTAATATTTTAGTACTGAAATATGGTTGACATGCAATAGTACTTTGTTTTCGGGTGTGCAGCACAGTGATTTGATAATTCCATACATTACACAGTGCTTATCAAGCCAAGTGTAGTTCACCATATACCATTATCTCCGTATGATTGACTATATTCTCTATGCTGTAATTTTCATTCCTGTGATTTATTATATATATATGTATATATATATATAAATATAATATATATAAATATATATATAAATATATACATATAACATATATAATATATATATAAATATATATATATATAAATATATATATATATATAACATTTATTCAGTTTTGAGAGGCAGAGAGAGACAGAGCGTGAGCAGTGGAATGCAGAGACAGAGGAAGACCCAGAATTTGAAGTGGGTTCCAGGCTCTGAGCTGTCAGCACAGAGCCCAATGCGGGGCTTGAACTCACAAACCATGAAATCATGATCTGAGGCAAAGTTGGCCGCTTAACCGACTAAGCCACCCAGGTGCCCCTATTTTATAACTGAAATTATATCCTTCTTAATTCTCTTTACCTATTTTACCCATCCCTCACCCCCTTCCCCTCCAGTAACCACCAGTTTGTTCTCTGTATTTATGGGCCTGCTTCTGTTTTTCTTTCTTTGGTCATTTGTTTTGTTTTGTTTTTAGATTCCACAGATAAGTGAAATAATTTGCTATTTGTTTTTCTCTCTCTAATATAATATAATGTGTAATGTAATTATATAGATACATAATGTAATATAATATATATATAATATATATATAATATTATATATATATTGTATATATATTCTGCATCTTCATTATCCATTCATCTATTGATGGACACTTAGGTTGTTTCCATATCTTGATTTTTGTAAATAATACTGTGATAAATGCAATGGTGCCTAGATCCCTTTGAATTAGTTTCACGTTGTTTTCTTTGGGTAAGTAATCAGTAGTGGAATTACTGGATAGTGTGGTATTTCTATTTTTAATTTTTGAGCTACCTCTGTACTATTTTCTAAGTGTATTTCTAAATAATGACAAGTACCTGCAGAGAACTAATTGTGATCATCATTCAGGTAGGTTCCCGCTTTCCTTAAAGTGAAAGGAATTGTTAGACGTATTCTCTGTTGTTCAGTTGGTGATCTCACAGTATATTCATAGGGTCATGAGGTTCAGTTTAAAATTAAGTATTTCTAGTTTTATTTGTTGAAAATGACACGTAATATGACCCATGCTCATAATGTAAATACCACCTGGCACTGGTTTGGATAAATTCATATCCATGGAAATAACAGTCTTGTGTTTTTGTTACTTGTTTATATTTGCAGACTTTTTTTTTAATTTTAAGGAATAAAAGTTTGAAGAGCTTTAATAATACTTGAAAGCTCTCTGTAAATTAATGGCTCGGAAAGTGCCTAGTTGTTCCAATTGTACTACATAAATTTTAAAATATTAAACTTGGACTAAAGGTCTATTGTTTACCTTATTTGGAGACTTTGTGACTCTTTATATTCTCACATTGATTTTTTAGTCCGCTCCCCTCTTTCTATCACAGCAGAGACTACTTTGGCCTCATTAGGCCACTTAACATTTATTCTTCAGTTATGGTTATTGGAGCTTTATATTAATTAATTTATATTATTTGCTTATTTGCTTGCTTGTTGACTGTGGCTCCTGAATATATATCATTGCTTGTATTAACTCTCAGACTTAGTATATCATACAAATACCCCCATTTTCATCCATTCTTTTTTTTTCCCAGTCTGCATTCATTTTTTTCCCCCAGAGTTTGTTGAACTCTCAGCTCCTCCTAAACCATAGTATTTTAGAGTTGGAGAATGTATTCATTTTCTAGGGCCGCTACAACAAAGTGCTATAGACTGGGCATTCTACTTTTTTTAAAGATTTTATTTTTAAGTAATGGCTACATCCAACCTGTGGCTCAAATCTACATGCCAAGATCAAAAATCGCATATTCCACTGACTGAGCCAGTCAGGTGCCCCCAGAATGGGTGTTTTCAACAACAGACATTTATCCTCTCACAGTTCTGGAGGCTGGACGTCTGAAATGAAGGGTTGGTTCTTTTCTGAAGGCTGTGAGGGAAGGGCTATTTCAGCTTTCTTTCCTTCGCTTGTGTGGCCATTTTCATGTCCATGCTGTGTTCTTCCTGGATACCTATTCCTCCGTGCCCACATTTTTCTCTTTTATAAGAATGCCAGTCATATTTAATTACAGTCCACCCTCATGAGCTCATTTCAACTCGATTACCCCTGTAAAGACCCTATCTCCAAGTAAGGTCACATTCTGAGGTGCGGGGCGTTAGGACTTGAACACATATATTTAAGGGAGACATAGTTCAATTCCTAAACAAGACTCTCTCAAGAACTACCTTTTTCATGTTAAAGATGAGATGAGAGAAATTAATTTACTAGTCTAAACTTAGACATTGTGTTTGTGGCAGTCAGAATAAGAATCTTCATTTCTATTTTTTCCACATTTTCCAGAGTATCCTCTTAGCCTTCTCACAGCTTAATGCATCAGTCTATTCTACCCCAAATAGACTGAAAGCTTCTCAGCATTGAACTCACTCAGGTTACTCTGAATTTACGCGAAAGTGATTGAGGGGCCTTTGAGTCTATACTTGCTTTGTTGGCTCTCAGCTTAAGATTCTTACTTGAAGAATTCATTAATCCAATTTTCTGTGTACCTTCTATATATAGTTACCATGTCTTCAGTCGGCAGAGATTTATTAAGAAAGCAGTGGTCCTGGTGCTGGCTAGACTTTAGGCTGTTAATTTCAACAGGGACTGTGAATGTTCTCTTCTGTCATATGAGGTAGGGTGAAAATTAGTTTCACTGGTTTTAAGTAGTGTGCTGTTGAACAGTTATGTAAGTAGTTTCTGAGGTTGTATTGTTCTCCAAAGGGCATTTGCGACTTCTAATCAACAATGTCTGTAACATTACTAAGTACTGAAGGTGTTTCTGTGCTGTCCGTGAAGAGTGTCCACCATATGAAATTCAAATCACTTTCCCTTCACCTCATCCTTGGTCATTCACATGTTTATCAGTCAGAGAAGGTAACAGATTGCAATGTGCATTAACATCAACCGGTATTATTAATATGCTCATCTTTTATCATCTAGGGAATAAGAGGAAATCACATCA
Organism: Prionailurus bengalensis; assembly: GCF_016509475.1. Taxonomy (NCBI): domain Eukaryota; kingdom Metazoa; phylum Chordata; class Mammalia; order Carnivora; family Felidae; genus Prionailurus; species Prionailurus bengalensis. The sequence continues at coordinate 181,045,899 of NC_057344.1, read as the reverse complement.
GAATGGAAATTACTTATAGGCAAAGTTGCAGTAAACATATGTCAAGTGTGTGATATATTAACTGTATATTTATCTCAGGCTTAATGTACATAGGATGTGAGAAGTCAAAACAACTGTTCTCATTATTACCTTTTTGTATTTAAGATCCAAACATGTATTAGAGATTGTGTAGATGATAATAGTGTAGATGTACCCATTAGGCTTAACACAATCAGAAGGATAATTTATGATAATACAGTACATTTGCATTATAATATTGCATGTAAATTTTAAGCTACATTTGTTAAGAGCTTTACTTTGAAAATGGTTTAGACCCCAGAGAACAGGTATTTACTTGCAAAACATAAGGTAGAGATGTAAGTCATTTTCCTGTGAGGCATATTTCATAACATGTTTCTGCACCCCCTTGATGGATATAAATGTTTTCTTGTTTTCAATTTATGGCCTTCATAAAATCTCCTTAGTAATGACTGATGGGTATTTGAAAGGTCTAAGAAATTTTTTTGTGAGGACACAGACTAGAGCATGTAGTTTGGGGAGGGTGACAGGAATAGAGGCAAAAGGGGAAAAAAGAAAAAAAAAAAGTAAAGAAAGGAGAAGAAAAGCTTGACAGGCCAAGGCTGAGCAGAAGATGTTGGACCGATGTGTGGAGAGCAAACGCCTGTTAGAGAGGATAAGAACTCTCTATCTGGTGTCAAAATCAGAAAATAATTAGGGAAGAAATGTGAAAAGTGTCAGGAAGAGGTAAGAGTCTTATAAAAAGGAAATTATTCTGGCACCCTCATTGTGTATTGATTAGTGAGAAATGAGTGGTGAGAAGAGGAAGTTGTAGGCATCAAAGAAAAATATGCCTTAGGCAACAATGCTTGTGCTTAATAAAAATAAAATAAAATAAAATAAATCTTGACCTGAAAGAAATGAGGCAGCCAGCCAATGATGAAGACAGATCAGTGATCTCGCTGCCTCTTCAGGGCCCACCCTCTCCTCTACGGTAGCTGCACACACATAAAGTAAATCTCGGACACCAGTGCTCAGGAATATTACTTTAAATTCTATCCTCTTACCTTTCTTGTAATCTATTTTTTTTTAAGATTGAATTCTTCCTGTTTTTATATTGGTTGTCCTACAGAAATAATTGGAAAACTCAATGTGTCCCGCTTTAGGCAGAAACTTTCCATTCCTGGACAATTTATATAGGAATCAATAGATGGGAATGGTAATGCGTCACCGCTATCTTCCCTGGATATGAAAATTCAGTTGGTTAGATATGTGACATTTTTGGAAGACAATTACTTATTTTAAAATGGAAATTCAGATCTCTAGGATGCTTTACTTTATTTTGCTGATAGCAAAGATAATCTACCATGAAAAAAATGTATGGCAGGAGCTGATAAGTATGTTTGCATTAGGAGGAAAAAAGTTGGAGGAAGAGCCACAATACTATATCGATACGATAAGATATAGGCTCATTTGTTGTGACACACACCTAAATAATGTCAGCTTAAACAAAAGCAGAATGCCGTTTGTCTTTCGCACGCCATATACTGGTACAGTTGCTTGGTTCTATGATGTTGGGTAGTGGGCTCCTGTTTTCATGTTTCATCCCCCATATTGGCTCGCTGTGGTATCCATGGCTCTTCCTGATGTCTGTATTTCAACCAGTGGTAAGAGAGTAAAAAGCAAAGGATCCTTTAGAAGCCATGATCCTTTAGAAGCCGTGATCCGATATTCATGTATCTTTTCTGTGCATGTGCTACTGCCCACAAATTAATCATGATCATACCTACCTTCAAGGGAGGTAAGGAAATGTGGTCTTGCTGACCTTCCACTGGGTAGATGTGTTGAGGAAGAGGATAGAATGGATTTTGAAGGACTGGCTGTCTTCAGTCTAAACTTTTAGGCAGTATAGTAGAACAAGATGGAAGGAATCTGGGCACCCCAGTGACCAGCTGAACTAGAGCTGACCTACCAGCTTGGATCACTTACCTCCAGAAGGTGATATAAAACAAAGAGATTTTTGATATTTCAAGTTGCTCGCTTGTTTCGTTTTTGTTTTGGTCTTTGTTTCAGTGTCCTGGTCCCCAGTGTCCTAACTACCTATAGCTAGATGTGGAGACATCAGAAGTATGTCCCTTAACAATATTCAGAGAAAATATATATTAAATATTATAAGACAATTAGGGAATGGAGCAAGTTTAAAACAGCTAAACTTAAAGGTCGATGGGGGTTTTTCTGCAAATTTCCAGTTAATATAAAACATATTCTTTTCCATTTTTCCTCCGTCCCTCTCCTCCTCCTTCTTCCTCTCCTTCCTTCTTTCCTTCCTATATGGTTCCTTCCTTTTGTTCTTCAATAAATGATCTGACCTTGATTTCCGGACATAAAAACACCAAGAGGGATTATTTTCCAGGATTAACATAACTGAATGTTAACAAAGAAGAAAATCTTTATATGAGGTAATTTTAAAGTTGGGCACCATAATCACCTAAGTCATACTATTTTATTTTGCAAAATTTCATCCCTGAACCCTGAATCCTTACCATTTATGTGACGATATCCTTGAAAGTTTATAAATTGGCCCTAAAGGTTCGAGTCTATCTATACTGAGCCTAATTGTGATATCATGGAGATATGCTTCTTGCATTTAATTCTCATTTGGATTATGCTTCCTGGCAGGGACCCTGACCACTGAACAATAAAGCAATTATTACCATGATGATATGCAATATTGAGCAGATTATGTCATGGTTAATTTTACGTATTCATAACCTTGCCACCTGCAGATACTGACATTATACTGAAGCTGGTTTTCAATAAGATAAGTAGAAAATGGGAATTCTGAAACAGTATCATCCCTTTTCCCTTGATTTTCTCTTTGAAGATCAAAATTCCTCTGCTTACTCCTATTTAATAACTTTTTGGGGGGGATTATAGACCTCCTTGAGAGTTTAAAAACAAGCTGAGGGGTGCCTGGGTGGCTCAGTCAGTTGGGTGTCCAACTTCAGCTCAGGTCATGATCTCATAGACTGTGAGTTCAAGCCCCATGTTGGGCTGTGTGCTGACAGCTCAGAGCCTGGAGCCTGCTTCAGATTCTGTGTCTCCTTCTCTTTCTGCCCCTAACCCACTCACATTCTGTCTCTGTCTCTCTCAAAAATAAATAAACATTAAAAAAAATTAAAAAAATAAAAACAAGCTGGGATGCTTTCGCTGGCAGGGTGGGGTGAGGGGAGGGGGACCAGGCATACAGTTCTGAAATATTTTGCATTAAACTTCAGTGTTTAAACTCTATTCATAATTTCTATTTCACAACCTAAAGTTTTCAATCTTCACTCTTCATTAGTATGTTAGGTTGACTCATGGAATATTTGAATGCCTTTTAGGTAAAGGACAATTGAGGATGAATTTTAAATTCTTGGCAAAAGATAATACCTAGGCATAGTTAAAGAAAGCTGAGATCTTAACTGACTATGGTAAAATAGTGAAAACAGATGGTATATATGTTGTTTACCGTAAGGGTCTCTGATGTGTAAATTGTTATCTTCCGTAGTAGAGAAAAATACAACTGTGTAAGAAAAAAAGGAGCTTTTAATTGCTCTATAGAAAGTTTATATTGCAAAGGACTTTTCATACCAACAGCTTAATTAAAATAGTCTGAATAACCAAATCTTCGTGTACAGTTTGAAAGCAATATGTGGAATTTGTGTAACGGTTATAGGACACAGAGGTATCATAGTTATGATTCATGGAAAACCAGTGAAATCAGTATTATCATTGCTCAATATAAACACCTCTGCATTGAATTCCTAATAAAGTTCTGTATCCACTGAGGTATCATTTGCTTTTTGTCATACAACTTGAAGCAAACAAAACAAAACAAACATAAGAACAGGAATTCTTTTCTCTCTTGAGAAGTTTGTTTTGTATTTTTTCCTTATTGCCCTACTTATTTCTTTAAGTTCCCTGAAGCTTCATAGGCCAACCAATCTTTTCTAGCAAAGATGGGAGCAAATAGTTTCCTCTTTGAGTACAAAGGGTACTACAGAGTAACAACAGAACAGGGAGGAGTGAAACAATATAATTTGTTTTTAATGTTTATTTTTGTTGAGGGAAAGAGAGACAATGTGAGCAGGGGAGGTTCAGAGAGAGAGAGAGAGAGAGAGAGAGAGATACAGAATCTGAAGAAGGCTCCAGGCTCCAAGCTGTCAGCACAGAGCCTGATGCAGGGCTTGAACTCACAAACCACAAGATCATGACCTGAGCCAAAGTCGGACACTTAATCAACTGAGCCACCCGGGCACCCTAGAAGTGAAACAGTATAAAACGAACATAGAGTTGACCAAAGTGAATTGATTGACAAATTTAAGTGAACGTCTGGAGGCCATCTTGCCACAAGGATGGTTAGATCGAGGGACTCAAACAATGCCATTAAGTCTTGACAGCTTCTTGGTTCTCCTTGCTCTCTTCTGTGTTGGCCTCACTGTCTCTCTTCCATTGTAGTCTCCATAAGTGCAGACTTATATACCTTCTCAACTCCCAGACCACCAGATTAGCTTTCATTGAACCAACTCAGATCACATACCTTTTCTGAATCAATGTATTTGAATAGGATCAGTATGGATTAACAGAATATCTTCTCAGACTAGACCAATCATTGCGGCAAGGTGGGTGGGGAAAAAAAATGACCAGGTGCTGTTATACAACCTGGAGTTGTTTGGGGGCTCAGCACATCACCACAGATCCGGGGAGTAGGAAAGGAGTGGTATAGTTCTAGTAACAGAAGAAGAAGGATGGCCGTGTTACAAGTCGAAAAGAACAACTATCCACACTTGGGTAGAAATAAACATCCGCATTTACAACAACTAGAGATCATTGAAGAATTTGTGTGAACTCTTGCACAAATTAGGAGGCAATTTCTCTGAGTTCTAGCTGTCTTCTGCCACCATTTTTAGCTTTGTGACTGCAGTTAGGTCTCTTAACAGCTTTGGAAGGAGGTTTTTGTGTGCCTAAAGGAGCCCTTTCATTTAAGAAATTGCTTTGCCCAGAAAATTAAAAAGTGCTTTCAATAAGTCACACCATCTGCTGTTCTCATATTAAGTTAAAACTGGCTAAAATTGAATCTTCATTTATGTGACTTGTACTTTTCACCTTCACATTTTTTTAGCAGTGTTGTTTGAAGCTCCTTCGAAATAGTCCTTAATTGATAGGATTGGGTTTTTATGCATTGTCTTGAAGTGAAAGTTATGGTGGTTTCCCTCATTTATTTACTTATTTTTATTTTAACAGGCCTGAGATATAAATATGAGTCATGTATAAAGTAACTGACAAAAACTTTTTAACGCTAAAACACACAAAAAGAAGGACAGACTTACAGGCCACCAAGTGGGAACAGAAGTCTTATTCTGGAGGCCACAATGGGAGGTCAGAATATCGAGAATGCCTATATTCTTCGTTGCTTCGGAAGATGTTAGCAAGAAACCATTTTTCTTTGTACCAGTTGGTAAAATAAATAAAATATTGCACTTGGTGACTGTCCCATCTCCGAGCTTCGGTCATGTGGGGAAATCAATCTTTCGTTGCACGTCTTAGTCTTTGAAGAGCTGAAATAAGGCAAAAACAAAGTAAGACTTTTGCTTATGGAAGTCAATGCCTTAGCAATAGCTGCAGTTACTGGGAAGTAAAGCCATGCCAGAGGTTACTGGGTACTGCTCTTAGCTGGCACACCGATATTTTCCGTATCTGTGGAGACCACCCCATTTCTCAAGCACTTCGTATTTTCCATTTTATCACCAGTGACTCTTCTTGTCCACAAGCCCAGCCAGACGATAGGGATGTCCTATGATATCACAAAGCTGTGATTACTCTTTCACTGTGACAGACACTTGCCTTGTTACCTTACACTTTGCCATTCTTTTGGTCAGCCTTGGTGTCTTCCTATTAAGCACGCACATAGACGCGCGCACACACACACACACGCCCACGCTCATACCTTTCCCTTGACTATTTCTCTAAATCACTGCACCGACTTTTGCCTAAATAGCTCAGAGTCCCACGGAGGTAATTAGAGAGAAGAAATTGTTATCTTCTTTTTTATAGAGGAAAAACCCAAGGAGCATAAAATTTAATAGATGTATCAACTCACTCAGCTTGTTGGTGACGTTATAACCATCAAGCCAAATTTTCCTCGTATTTCACGGGAGTGTGAGACAGGGCAGAAAGCTTCACACTATCTATAGGCATGCAAGTGTGTGTCTACGTGTGCATCTGTGTGTATTTTTCTTTTATGTGGCTTGTTCTTGAGATACTTTCAGAAAATGTATAGGTTTAAGCAATTACAGGATTGCCTCAGTATTTGGGCATCAGGAAATATTTGTCTGACTGTTACACCAACATGAGGAATGTGACACAGTACTATGTGTTTCTAAGTTTTTTGAATGCTGCAGACATTAAGAAATACAATTTCCATGGCAACTCAGTAGACCCATGGATATACCCATGCACATAAGATTAACACTTCCATCAACCAGTAATTGCTTACACTTCATGTGATGTGCACTAATGTTTTTTTTTCCTGTCTTCTATTCTTTTTTAAATCCCGGTTGCAATCCGTTAAAATGATTTTATGACCCTCTACATTGTTGTGAAAAGCACGGGGGTAGTGAGGAAATAAAATCTGTGATGTCAGGGTGATGCGATTTCAAATCTGCCTCTTTTTGCCATTTCCTGGCTGTGTGATTTTGAATAACCAACAGGACTCAGTTTCCCTGACTGTAATATGGGAATAAGAACAGTTTTGTGGTAAGTTTGAACTGAATAGCAAGTGAGGTAACTGGGAAAGGTGCCAGTATTCTTTACTCTTTCTTGGCAAGTTGTTTTTCTTTACCATTTTTGCTCTCCTTTTATAACTTTTCATTTCCGTGGAAGGCAGGTGAAGAAATATTTCTCCATGAGTACCTCATTTTCTATTTATTTTAATATTATATAGTACATACGGGGCCTCCTTCTTTCAGAACAAATTCTAAATACCATGACCTATGTATATAGGCATGGTGATAAATATAATAGCTAACATTTTTGAACACCTCACTACCTGCCAAATACTACACACATCATTGTCATCAATCCTCACAGAATTCATGTGAGGCAAGCACTGTCAGCATTTACATTTTATGGACCGAAGGAAGCATGACGTACATTGCACAACGTCACAAGGCAGAATCCAAGGCCAACCAATTTGATTTCGGTCTAGATGGTGCAATTAGTTGTTTCTCTTGTGTTTTCTCCCTTTCATGGTTTGATTAAGGAGCAGTGCGCCATAGTGGTTAAATCACAGACTCTGCAGTCACATTGCTGAAATGTGACTCTTGGCTCTGTCCCTTATTAGTGTGAGACATTAGGCGAGTTGTTGAAACTGTTTTCTCATATGCGGTAATTTGTATTATTCTACGTATTGTGTTGAGTCAATTAGATGAGTTAATAGGGGCCAAACAAAATAGCACATGGACCATAACAGGCAATATGAAACTATGTTATTATTTCCTCAGTCTTTTTCAAGGAACTTTAATCCTCTTTTGAGGTGTGTGTGTGTGTGTGTGTGTGTGTGTGTGAGAGAGAGAGAGAGAGAGAGAGAGAGAGAGATTTAAGAGCTGTGAATATGGTTAAAATCTTATTCTTGGCAAATAAAGCAGTGGTATGCTAAGGTCGTTATGATTAAATAATAATCCTCTGTAGATAGTAAGAATATCAGATTTCTTGAAATAACCATTGTTTCTCTTCAACTTGAATTGTCAAAGCTGAGGTTGTTGTAGGCACATTTATACCATAGTAAGTCTGCAGCAATCATTCAAGTGTATGTGTCTCTCTTCATATTCTACTGAATACTTCTTTAATTCATCTTTATATCCTAAGAGCCCAGAACAGTAGAATATCTAATAGGCTATCAATGAATGGTTATTGTGCTGTCTCTAACACAATGGATAGCATTGTCGAGTGCTAAATGCAACTGAGGCCTACGTCAGAAGGTAGACACATATTCATTATCCAAAGTATAACATGTTTTGCCATAGTTCTTCATGAAAGACATAGGAAGAGGCCTTTCTTCCATTTGGGGAACATTTTGATCACAAAAAAATTGAAAAATGCTATTATAATTTGGCCTAAATAATTTTATTAATTTTATATTCAACACTTTTTGTGCAAATTCCATCTTGCACGTGAAAATTTGTTTGCTAGAATGTGTAGAAACATTAACTTGCATTCAATAAAATTGATGTCTGCATTCATGTGGCACTCATTAAATTTTAATAATAGAAGTAACAATGAAGCTCTCTAAATGAATTTATGTAATGGATCTGCCACAATTTAAAAAATCAGACATTGAGAATATTGTAGATACTTTCTCTGAGGTAGTCTTATAAAACACACACAGGATCTGATATGGCTATATATCCATAGGATGGAGGTGAATGTTGAACTTGACTGTGATAATGCAATCAGCAAAATCTGGATTGTGAAATAATACAGCAACCAACATATAGGTAGATAGATAGATAGACAGATCTCTGTTTCTCTTAAGAAAATAAATGGCAAGATAAAAAATAGAGTGAGATAGAATTCCTATTATTAAAAGAGACACAGCAATCAATTGCCATGTTATCACATATGGAATTTTTTAGATTCTGTTTCAAAAACATAGGATAGATAATTATATATATTAAACAATTGGACATACAAACACTGACTAGAAGTTTGATGGTATTAAGGAATTATTGTTAATTATTTAAAAGTGATAATGCTGTTGTGGTTAGGTTAAAATAGTGCATATTTTATAGATATTAGGAGTAAAATATGGATGAAATGAAGTGATATCTGAGATTTGCTTCCAGTGGTTTGCGAGGAAGGGAGGTGCACAGAAGAGAGGCTAAGGCAGGTGTCCTCTCGCGATTACAGTGTAGGGACTGCCCAATGTGTGCATGGGGACATATCTTACAGTGTTCCTGAATTTTTGTGTGTGTTTGAAACTATCCATAGTAAAGCGAGTTTGAGAATATCATAGATTAACGTTCAATAAAGACAAAACATATTTAAAGACAAATATATTTTAAAAACTTAAAGACAGTGTACAAACTATGGTAAATTAATCTTAGACCACGTTACAAAGATTTGGGAATCTAAAATAATAAACGGGGCGCGTGGGTGGCACAGTCAGTTAGGCTGCTTGCTTGGGATTCTCTCTCTCTCTCTCTCTCTCTCTCTCTCTCTCTGCCCCTCCCCATCTTGCATGAATATGCATGCCTTCTCTCTCCCAAAATAAATGAACTGCAAAAACAAAAAGAAAAATGATTCTTTCTGTCCCTCTCCCTCTGCCCCTCTCTTGCTCATGTGTGCATTCTCTCTCTTTCTCTAAAAATAAAACGAAACAAAACAAAAATACTAAGAGAACTTTCAGAATGATCCTCAATTGCAAGAAACCTAAAAGATGATATCTTAATAAACTTCACAAAGTTATAGTACAAAAAATGTGGAAAAGCTGCTTTGTTCTCATTCAGCAGCAGATAAAAAAATCAGCCCTGATTTCATTAAATAAGAAGTCGGGGTAGGCAGAATAAATTATGAATAAATAATTGCAAGACAAAGGGACGAGGAGAGCAATAGAGCTGTGTATTGAACATAGAGGAATCAAGATCAGTTCAGTTTGGGCATCAGTATAGACATCAAAGAAAATGTTGTATGTTTTTGCTATGTTATATATGCAGCAGTTCTTTGTGGTGATTTAAGCCATAAACTAAGGAGACGTTTCAAGCAGTCTTTCAGAAATAAAAACTTTAGAGTAAAATTTGCTACTGACCAGTATTGATAGAGATATCCTTTAAAACATACAAAATAAAAATCACTGTCAAAGAGAGCTATAATTTGCATGCCAAGTGTGTCTGATTTTCATTTAATGCAATCCATACTCATTTAATTTGAAGGATTCTGAAGCCGAGGTGATAGAAAAAAAATGTTCTACACACTTAATATACTTTCATTTTAATTGCATGCTTAACATAGATACTTTAGACTACTATATGATTTATAATGCACTTTGTTTTATTTGTCTGCTAAAAGATGGAATTGCATTAGATTTCATCATTTGTTATTTTTCTCAATCATTGTGTAGTCAATATCGACTGCTGAAAATCAAATGTTTTGAATACTTAAATCTAAATATATGATCAACTCTGTTCCTGTACACTGAGAATCTTCTAAAAGAGATAATCTCTTTTGATGCACATTAATGGAGTTCAAGTCACTAGTTTATCTTAATGCTTTTCAAGGTCAGAGAGAAAAAAAAGACTCAACAGTCTGATAAGTTTCTTGGAAAAATGGCATGCACAAGATATTTACGTAGTAATGCATGGTACCAAACCTTTTTTGAAAATAAATCATATCATTCATTTCTAAAGGTAGACTTAAAACCTTATATTTACCTAGTAAAATAAATGATAACGATAATGTGTTAGCACTATCCAAGTGAAGTAACCAACACCACTAAAATAGGGACTATTTTATTTGCAATTATTGTAGAAACCCAGTAAAGTGGAAGTCTCTTTTTGGTATTAGTCATGCTGAAGCAACATGGGGGGAAAGTTCCCCACGGGTGGGCATAGGCTCACAGTAGTTGCTCTACAAATGCCTGATGAAAAATGAAAGCTCGCTTTGTGGCCACACTAAAGCATACTTGGTATGTTATCTGCCTGCATTTTTAAAACTGCTTTCACTAGCTCTATTTAAGTGAGGGAGAAGCCCGCAATTACCTACTGTCATTTTGAATCATCTATTCACCCCTCTCCAGTCATTAAAATAGTTAATTGGGTTTCTAACTTAGTTTAATCTCATGCTATAGTAAACAATTATCTCTATCCTACCAGGGATAGGAGAACACATTGATTACATTTGGGAGGTACACTGACCACTTTGAGCCACTCAGGAAATGGAAGCAGGCTCTTTACGAAATGGACTGAAAGTGTTGCTTCTCTGTGAAAGGATCTGAATTCTGGTGCTGTAATTTCAGTCTTTCATTTTTTCATATGCATTGTGGTGTAGAAATATTAAGCCTGCTTTTGACCTAAGCCGGAGAGCCATTTCCTGCAGATAAATATGTGGAGTAATTTATATAATTAAAAACAGCAAGTTACATGTGGATCAAGTGGATGATTGGTTAGGATCTTGGCATCTGAAGACTTCCTCTCCCCCATAATGAAGAAATGATTACTCCCTGTGAGTGAAACTACCATAGCGTCGGATCCAAATCCACCGAGTTTGAAACTTTAACCAAATAAAACAACAGCAACAACAACAAACTTTACAAAGGGAAGGGGGAAAGATGACCAAAGGTTACTTACTGATTAACATGAAACTCTTAACTTAATTACAATGTTGTAACCAGTTACTTGATTGCTTGCCCCCCCAACCCAGTTTATCATTGACATTTTTTATTAAGAATTAAACTACACTTTCCAGAGTTTCCAGCACATAAATTACTTCAGAAAAACACTGCGGGTGATTTTTTTTTTTTTTTATTTTGCACTATGTGCAGTGTCAGACCTTCAACTGATTTCGTTCTGGGAAAATTTTCTCAAGAATTTACATGAACTGACATGCATTTAACATAGAATACACAGGGAAAAGAGAGAGATTCTGTCAAATGAGTATGAATATTGAATAAGTTAATGGCTTTTTACATGACATTACCCTAAACATCTTATTAGATAAAATATAGAAAGTATTATCTGTTGGTTGTAAAATAGGCTATGTGGAGAGACAGGCTCCCTGAACTGCATATTGATGTGGTATACATGAAAAGGGAAGGAAATTCAGAAGACGGATCCCACATCCAACTATTCCCAAATTAATTGAGAAGGTATTAAAACTTATTGGAATGTTTCACAGTGAATTAGAAACCAAATCAAATAATGCTAACAGGGAAAAATAGTCACTCCAGGCAGAACTCTGAAGTGGAGACTTTTTTGTGCAATAAATTATACCGCATTGGTTTGTGAGAAATTATATATTTTAAGTGCACTACTACTTTTCTGTCATGAATTTAAATAATGAATCATTGCTAAATGAAGAATCTATTTTGTGAGATGAATAATCACATCCTAGAATGTTATTCATATGTTTTCTCTCTTCCTATTGAATATAATGCATAGAAGAAATTACATAACAAAGAATTGATTGTTTGTATTCTGTTTCCCAAAATGAAGGAAATACATCTGATGGGCCCTTTCATAGATTAAGACCGTGGACAGTTAGCAATTAAATAGTATGTGCTGACCGTACTGTAGTATGGTCATGGATAAATCCCACCAATTTATCATTTCTTGTTTACCTCAGCCATTTCTTCTTGCCACAGTTAAAACACACACACACACACACACACACACACACACACTCTTCTTCCCACAAGTAATCACTCTGACCCATATGGTAGCTGCCTACTCATCAAATCTGACTAGTCTATTGAAGTGTGGTTATCACTGTTTAAAATGTAATATGAGTATTAGAGAATCTGAACAAATAAAAAGTATTAGAAATTTCTGAATACACTTTATATGTTCTTCATAAGAAATTACTTTCTGTTACATTTTATATGTTCAATGCCACATCTTATATAATCTTAAAATTGGAAACTTCAACTAGATTGCTTTCCATTACACAAGGATCAGACAATACACTTGTCTAAAAATTAATTTAAAATTTTCCAAGCTGCTAGTGTTATTTTTTCCCCAAAGTATGTGGTAACTTAATAAGTAGGGTTATTTTTACTTTCCAAAAAAGATATGACCTAAGTTAAATGTGCATGAATTGGCATTCATCTGTCTTGAGGAATATATATACATATATACATACACACACATATGTACATACATATATGTATATATATACACACACATATATATACATATATGTGTGTATATATACATATATATATACACACACACACACAAGTTACTTTATTTACTACTACATTTCAGAGTACCACCAAATATCAGTACTCAGGAGACTACAATGCTACAATGGAGGTAACAATGTCTGCCTTCTGATTTCTTGATCATGTATGGCTATTTCCAGTTTTCAATTTAAAGTTAGCAATTTAGCATATACTCAGTTTTGCAGAGATGTGAGCTAATAGCCTGAAGAAATGTGCCTTGCTATATGTGTAATCTGGAAGGTTCATCTCCTGGCGATAAGGCTCATTTAGCTGATTATGAATATCTAGCAAAGATATCTGTTGCCATGTTTCGAGAAACTATAATCCCATTTGGGGATTAAACCTGAGGTGAATTTCATTAGCAAGAAAATGTGCTATCTATTCCACTAACTGGTCCTCAATATTCTATTTCTCATTGCAGAGAAATAGGAAAAATTGGCTTCCATATGAAAACTGGACTCCAGTGCTTACACATACCTGCATGAGTCACCTTGGTTGAATGTGCTAGATTAAAGATCCAGGGAATGGTCAATTTTAGGTCACAGCAACTAAGGATTTGTGTCATAAATGTACTGGTAGAAGAGGGCCACTGATGGCTAACGCCAGTCATATTTCTCTGTGTGACAGTGCAGGGTACCAACCAGGTATCTGTATGCTCCCCGGGAGAATGAGATCTGGAGTCTCTCCATCTTGATAATGACTTATTGACTGCCTGGACTATTTTATTTTGTGTAAAAGAAATCATTCCTCCAGGAAAATGAGCCTCATATTCTAAAGCATTGTCTCCAATGAAAGGGTGGGATATTTGAAGTTTACTTTGCAAACCAGTCGAGCCAGGCTTTGGCCTGACATCAAAGCAGAAAACAGCACACGAGAGTGAACTCTGACCTTGAAGAGCAACTCCGCTAAAGTCCTACCAAGTGAGAAGTTGTCAGGAGAAAACACTTGCGATGTGGCGAAGCATGCACTAGTGAATTATATTTACCAGTCTCCCTGAAGTTTCAGCTTCCGGAGAAACCTCATTGATTGGAGTGTGGTATCAGTGAGGTCAAGTCCGTGAGATAGAGACCAGTTGCCTTGGGAAAAGAATAGTCTGTGTTTTGGGGTCATAATCTCATCGCTTAATCCAGTTATAGGATCTTGCTGATGTAAGCATTGCTCAACTAGAAATACTTGATGAAAAAACACAGATGTTTTAGTATGGACCACACAACTACTACTAGATTAGAGAGTAGCTCCAAGAGTGGAATGATCCAGAACCTGGCTTTACATTTTGACTCTGCCCCTTTCTGTGCTAGTGTTGGGAGACTATTCAACCTCTCTGAGACAGATTCATTTTCTAAAATGGAGGTAGTAATTCATATGCCATATGGTTCTTGTGAGAAATAAATGAAGCAACATATGTAAAACCTCTAACATTCTACTTAGCAAGTTTGCAGGTGCTAAATAAATTATACTTATTTTTATTATATTGTTATTTTATTTTTATCATTGCATTATGTCATGCATCGATTTTATCTTCTTATACTGAGGGTGATATATATTCGCTTTACAGAATTTTAAATCTTTGTATATTTTTACATTTGAGCAGATTTTCAATAGGAACATGAAACTTTCAGCAAAAACAATGAGTATGTCAACTTTGTGCCAGTGGCAGTGGAGGATGCGAAGGAAGACAGAATTTTGTGTTCTGGAGACTCTTTTAGTCTATTCAGGAAGACATACACTACATTACCACGTGTATGTTTTTTCCTATACCTTCTTTTGCAGGGATCGATAGGGTCCATAACATGATCTTAGCTGTAAAGAACAATAGAAGTACTTCTGCATCATAGGTAAAATAATCAGAAAATGCAAGTGATGTTTTAAACATAAGCTTAGTATAGTGCTCTGAAACCGTTTGGCTATAGGAACATGTGATGCATTTCTAATGAATGGTAGAGTATAGCTGTGGTTCACAATAGTGTCAATCTCACCAATTTCCAACCTGCTTTCCCATCACAAAATACTGTTTTTCCCTAATAATTTTGCCCCCAAGAGGAGGAAGAACAACACTTTTTTTTTTTGGTACATAACCAGTGGTCAAGTTTTGAGGAGGTCATTTTCTATCCTGCTACCTTGTAGACCATCCCAGGGTGTGGAACACACAACCCCCTCACCAACAACAAAAAGATGTAAGACCACTGATGCCAGTCACCCTAAGGACAGGCTCTGGCACCTATTTAGATGTCACTTTACTCAGATTGACTTTCTATGGCGAACAAATACAGTAAACCCATTCAAAGTCAAGCTGCGCACATAAAGGGGTGTGGGCAATGAAGGTATCTGCTTTGTGCAATGAACATATCAATAATTAAAAACCCCATTGATGTTTTATTTTTTTCCCATTTCGTCTAATGCACCTTACATAAATCTCTGGCTCAATGTGAGAGGTATTCATAGGGTTCCATCCAATCTTGTAAGCAAGAATAATTTTCACTACATAAGCGATAATGAGTTGCAAGGGTTATCATTTCTTTCTGAACTCCATGACATAATTCTAAGTATTCTAATGGCATTTTCCCCCTTCACTACATCATAAACAACTTCTGGCTATATCCAGTTATATTTGCATTTTGGAATGTAAATTTGATATGTCTAGAGAGCATTTAATTTACAATTTAGTTATATGGGTTTAAACAAGAACTGAGTTCCTACTGTGAAATTGGAAACTAAACAAAATATACTATGTTATTTGTTGAAATTTTTATTTTTTCCAACACAACTTAATTGCTTTTGTTGATATGGACAGCTATTCCAATGCTGAACTGACTCTCAATGTGTTTGTTTCTGTAATTGTTCTTTTTTTTTTTTCTCTTGGGCTCTAACCACCATAATGATAAAAATAACAAAATTCTATTTTTTAAAAAACATTTAAATGTTTATTCTTGAGAGAGAAAGACTGAGACAGAGCATGAGTAAGGGAAGGGCAGAGAGAGAGAGGGACACAGAATCTGAAGCAGGTTCTGAGCTGTCAGCACAGAGCCCTACGAGGGACTGGAACTCAAGGACTATGATCGGATCATGACCCAAGCCTAAATCAGATGCTACACCGACTGAGCCACCCAGACACCCCCAAAATCTATTTTTATAAGTGTTATGAACTATCTTGTACTTTGAATGTCATGCAAACCTTATCGATGGAGCAAGGAATGATTTTTTTTTCCTTTTTAGTCTTACAGATGAATGATTTAGACAGTAATTTAACAAATTACGTATAGTAAAAGCACACTAATTCAGACTAATTGTGTGGATAATTTTAATGAAAATGTGAAAAATAGAGAACTTTTAAATAAAGTTTTAGTTCTTCAAAATAGTTACTATATCTTATAGTCATAGTTAAGTAGGTGTCACAATACTGAGTTCATATCCTACTTTTTAAAACAAAAAAGTGAATTATTTGCAGCTCGCACTTCTCTTCGAACACACATGGACAGCGGCATGCTTTTGAACAGTTCGCGCAAACACTTCCCACTTCTGCTCTCCAACAGTCCTTTTGTTTGCACTACTAACTTGCCTTTCAAACTCCTTTTTAATGGATACTGCAAATATTTAAAGGGCTGGAAAACGTGTGATTGAAAAATCATTTTTCTCATTTGTTGCTTCATTTAGTTACCAATACTTTGTGTTACAGCCTACTAAATCAAAACAGTCATTCAGTAACTTCTAGTATTTTCTATATCCGCCCTGAAGTGTTTTTATTTGAGACATCACTTCAAAGTTTAGCCAATTAGGTCACTATATGTGCTGGTTAGGCCGTAATGGGAAATATCTTTGCAGCTTGGTACAATCAGCTCTCAGTCCTGTAATGGTCGCCTTTACTGATCCAACTCCAGAGTACATTGGAAATGTTCTCTCTTTCCCCCCAAAGGTACATTTGTAGTTCAACCTTAATGAGAAAATTGAGAAGTTAAGTGTCCCAATTTGTGGTGAGATAAATATACATTAAAAGTAGAGTTCGGTCAAATTGGCTTAACATGTTTCTATTTTCTAACCATAAAAGTAGCCTCATGGGAGAAACTCTACATGAAGTGAACCATAAATTGCATTTGAGAAGGTTTTTGGTTTTGGTTTTGTTTTGTTTGGGTTTTTATTGAGACCTGCGAGGGAATTTAAAAAACTAGTGGAATCTGAAGGTAGTTGTAAATTTATGGCTAGCACTTACCCTCTCAGGGGCTCAGTTTATTCATCTGTTAAATATGGTGCCAGGCATGGGATTGAGGTAGGTCACACATACACACAAATATTAGGACTTACTGGATTGTCTAACGTAAGTCTCTTGGCTATGTCCTAGGATGTAAGGGTTCCCAGTTTTCTCCTACACTAGAGATTAGTAGTTTAGACTTAGAGGAATTAAGAATCTTGCCTTGTATCATAGAGCTGGTGAATAGTAAAGCCAGTGTGAACAAAGAGATCCAAGAAACGTTTCTGAATTGCTATTGGAATGAGAATGTTTAGGTATCAACTACCAGTCCAGGGTTATTTTCCCACTAAGAGAATAGGTGAAATAAATATGATTTGAGGAATTCAATCTCCTTCCTCAAATTCTCTCAATTCTCAGATACACCATTCTTGAAATTTACACCGCTTACAAAAGATCTTCTTAAGGCACAAAGGATTTTAATTAGGTTAAGACACTGTGTTATCTGAAGGGAGCAACATACCATTTATAAGGCAACACATAAATAGTCTGGTTACCATTGACATAGGTATTCACAAATCAGTGCATGGAAATCACAGAACAGAGGAAGGGTGATTTGTTCTAGATGGCCGATGCAGTATATCAGCAGAATGATTTGAGATTATATGGGAGAAAAAGAATGTGAACAAAATGGCACAAGAAATGTTCAAAGAAGGAAAAGGTGGTAAAGCCATGGTTTTAGGAATGCTTCATAATGTGATGGCATTATGTATGGGGATTTCCTAGTCCTAAAGGAAGAACTAAAATATAATCATATGGAAATAAAGTCAGAGATAGCAATATGCATTTGAAACATGAAAAATAGAGCTATCATCAGCCATACAAGACTAATTGCTAATTGAGGAGCAAAATAGGTCTTACATATCTTATTAGAGGTACATATTAGAGAACTTCTTAAAGATGAATTTTCTTGTATCTCTAATGACACATTGGTCATTCCCATACTAACTAATAAATAAAACTCCATTAGTCATCTTGTTTCTGAATAAAACCCCAAGTATGGCTGATTTTAATTACAAATTACTTTCTCTAGAATATATTATGGCTTTACAAAAATAACACCCAAGCCAATTTTTCCCAAAGTAGATAAAGTGAATGATAAGAAGCACTCATTTTAAGTTTTTCTATAATCATTTTCAAAATGTAGGTTATCTGCTTCCAAAAGGATTTGAGATATTTTATGACAAAACACATAATGAGACTATTAAAATAGAAATAGCACCTCAAAAACCACTTAGAGAGAATAAGAAAATACACCTACCCTACTTGGGCCTACAAATATATGGTAATCGAGTGCTGAGATTCTTGGTAGCCAAGAATCTTGGTATATTGAAATTAGGTTGATTTCCCATTTTATTTTAAGATCAAAGTGAATCGTCAACCTTGCTGACATAGATACTGAGCCCTATTACAAAGTAGTGTGGGATGTAGCCCAAGCATAACTATTCTTTAAGTTTCCCAGGTAATTCAAATATGCAGCAAGAATAGAGAATAGCTGACTTGTGTAGGACAAGGCAGGAAGGTTTATTGGACTTTTAAAAAATTACTTAAGGGAGGTGCCTGAGTGGCTCATTCGGTTAAGTGGCCTACTCTTGGTTTCGGCTCAAGTCACCATCTCCTGGTTTCCTGAGTTCAAGCCCCATGTTGGGTTCTGCCCTGGCAGCATGGAGTCTGCTTAGGATGCGCTCTCTCTCCCTTGCCTCTCTGCCTCTCCCTCACTCATGCTATCTCTGTCTCTCTAAAAAAAAAATTAAAAATTACTTAACCTCATATGGTGAAAGTACATGTCTTTTTCTTTACAAGTGGCTTAAACATAAGCATAAACTACAAATGATTTCCAATGGAGTTCAAATCTGAATGTCTAATTATTAAGCCTAAGGAACCCGTGAAATACACTTATCAGAAGCGGCTAAAATAATTGACTTTATTCTGCTAAGGACTTGTTTTTTTTTGTTTGTTTGTTTGTTTGTTTTTGTTTTTTGTAATCCAGCTTTACTTTTCTTTCTTTTTTTATTTTTTTTCTTAATGTGTATTTATTTTTGAAAGAGATAGAGACAGAATATGAGTGGAGGAAGGGCAGAGAGAGATGGAGACACAGAATCTGAAGCAGCCTCTAGGCTCTGAGTTGTCAGCGCAGAGCCCGACGCGGGGCTTGAACTAATAAACCGTGAGATCATGACCTGAGCCGAAGTCGGAAGTCTAACCGACTGAGCCACCCAGGCACCCCAGGTTTACTTTTCTTTTACCTCATCTGTGTTAGATTATGGTTTAGTTATACCAGTGCTCTTATCAATATATGCAGAAGTCTAATTCTCTGCTTATCAATTTCTCAGGGTTCAATGAAAGCCAAGCTACTGCTTGGTGAGTAAGAACCAGACTGTGGATCACTTAGCAACTGTGTGACTGTGGGCCACTTACCTCCATGGGCATCGGTTTCCTCATTTACTCCGTAGTGCTATTGTGACAATTAAATAAGCTTCAATGGACACATAGTAAGCAATCAATGAGTGTTAGGGAATATCACTATGCATTTTAAGTGCAGACTCTTTGTCAACTTTATCATTAAGGAGGCTTTGTCTTCTTTCAATATGTTCCAGGTGATGTCTGCTACCAATTACTGATTACCCCCTAAAGTGTTTCTCTTTCTATTGATCAGTTGTTGGAGTGTGTTAGTCTCTTGCTTAGCTGTGTTTTACTTCAGGGTTCTCTGCCAGACTGGCCAATGATGACATATGCCATCCCTAGGTAATTCATAATCTTTGCAGATAAATAGCGGTCATTAAAAAAAAAAAAAAACCAGAAGTTAAACACTAAAAAGAGACTGAGAGTGAGAGAGAGAGAGAGAAAGAGAGAGATGTCAAAACTATGTTGCTTCCCTCCAGAATAGGAGTTAATTACATAGCTTATTATTAATGTTATTTCTTAACACATCGGATGCATATAATGAGATCCAAGGGGCAGGAGCATCGCTGCGTTGAACGGTTTAATATGCTATAATGAATTTTACAAACTATGAGTGCCCAAAGTGTTATCGTTTTGGCACTTCTAAAGTGAAAATTAAGAAATCACTGAAATAATGTGTACAAATGGCAAGGTATATGAACTTGTGGGGGAAGAAAAAAGAGCCCTGAGGAAGCCATAAAGTTAAAAAAAAAAGCAATAAAAATATTTTTATACTCACTGTCTTCTAAAGGTGAAATGTAAAAATACTGAGAAAGCCAAATTAGTAGTAGTAATAAAATATGATCGTCTTATGACATTATTTCTCATGGACCTGGCTTGTTTTTCTGTCTTGCTTAAAAATGCCCCTTATCTGTAAGTTTAAGAATTTAATCATTTCTCTCAAGGAAGTGGCAAATGAAGTAAGTTGTTCTTATGGCATTTAATATTGAAATTATATACGACAAATATTGGACATCTAGGTTGCATTTTAAAATTATGACTGAAAATTAAACTCTCGTCAGTGTTTCCGACTACCTGTCATACTATATATGAATTACTTTTGAGGTTTACATTAGGGTCAAGTTGCGAGGCTTCTGATTTCCCTAAGGAATCATGAAATGCTAACAAGCTTACTTATTATTTATTGGTGAATTTATTTCTCTTTTTTTCCTTTGAAAAGCTCAAGTTATTACACAAATAATTCATCTTCCTAAAAAGTTTCTTTAGTGCACCTATATAAACCAAAGAGGAAACAAGAAAGAAGGTAGCAGACAAGAGGCAATGTCTACAAATGTGGTAACTACAGTTTGGTACCAGTTAGGGTTTATTAACTCTCCCAGTGTAGATTAGACTATTCTTGAAAATCAAGACATTCATTATCAGGTTTGTTTGTTTGTTTTTTTCATGCTAGCGTGGTGGGAGACAGTTATTTCTTCCAAGTTCATGGATTTCTTTTGTACTTTTATCAGCTCCCTAAATCTTTGGCCTATGGACACAATTTTGGACTCAAGTCACAATTGTCATTCATAGAACACTCTACAATGTAAAATCTATTTTATAGATTTTATCTATTACATATCTGAGATGGACTTGGATCTTGCTTGCATCTTTAAAATGGAGAGATTATCATTTAAATTTATAAAACACGAATGGTGGCTCAGAAGAATTAAGTCAGTGGCCCAAAATTGTTCAACTTGGAGTTGAAATCAGGAAAAGAAATTGTGGTATTCTGCTTTAAAAGTCTGTGGGCTTCCCCAAATATGATATCCAATTAGCTATCCAATAAGAGAGGACCAAAATATAAATTTGAAGTGTTTTTTCCTCAATTGTATAAGTGGACAGAGACGTAGCCTGCTTCCTTTTTTTTTAAATTTTTTTCCTGTGTATTGGTGTTTTCACTGTATTAAAAGAATAATAAATGTGAAAATAGGGTTATAAAGTGTCTGATTTCGGCTCAGGTCATGATCTCCCAGTTCGTGAGTTTGAGCCCTGCACTGGGTTCTGCACAGACAATGCAGAGCCTGCTTGGGATTCTCTTTCTCTCCTTTTCTCTCTCTCTCCCCCTCTCCCACTTGTATCCTACCCCCGCCTCTTTCTCACTGTTTCTAAATAAATAAACTTTAAAAAAAAAATAGAATGGAAGAGCTCCTGGGTGGCTCCGTCGGTTAAGCCTCCGACTTTGGCTCTGGTCATGATGTCGCAGTTTGTGAGTTTGAGCCCTGCTTTGGGCTCTGTGCTGGCAGCTCAGAGCCGAGAGCCCACTTTGGATTCTGTGTCTCCCTTTCTCTCTGCTCCTCCCCTGCTCACGCCCTCTGTCTCTCCTTCAAAAGTAAATAAACATTCAAAAAAAAAATAGAATGGCATGCTAATTCTCAATATCCTATAGGTGGGGTGATCTAGGAACGTAACACTAATGTGCATTTGACTGATGATTCTAACCTCTTTCATAAATGTGAAACCAAAGCCCAAATGCTTCACTTCTATTTCCTCCCCACTACACCTCAGGTTCATGGTTCACCCTCTAAGTTTCCTATTGTGGGCTATGACAAATTACCTAAAATTTAGTGGCTTAAAACTATGGTAATTTGTCATATAGTTTTTGAGGTCAGAAATCGAAATAGGTCCCTCTGGGCCAAAAATAAGGGTGTTGGTGGGTAGTGTTTATTCTGGAGGCCCTAGAAGAAAATCTGTTCCCTTCTCAGCCTTTAATAGCTTCTAGAGGCCACCTGTATGACCTGGCCTGTGCCCCTTTCTTCTCTGTTCCAAGCTATCAAGGGTGAGGACAGTTCTCACATTGCATCGTTCTGATCTCTTTTTCTGCCTTTCCTATTTTTAAAAAATCCTTGAGATTACATCAGACCCACCCAGGTAGTTGAATATAGTCTCCCTGTCTTAAGGTCAGTTGATTAGCAACCTTAATTCTATCTAAAATCTTAAATCCCCCTTTGCATGTCAGGTTGCCTCTTCACAGTTTCCAGGGATGAGAATGTGGACATCATCAGGGTCCATTTTTCTGTCTACCAACACCCATATCCACTGATTCTTTTGCAGTCATTTGACTTGCACTGAGAGATGAAAATTAGCATATGGGCTTTGAATACATTTTTTCCTTGGACGTTTTATGGACACTGGTAGCCTGTCTTTTGAACGAAGTGCAGGTAAGTGAGATAAAAGAAGTAAGCTGGCAGGAATGGCAGAGAAAATGAGTTCACCAGGGTAGCAGAAGGTCCACCTGTGTAGAGGCTGTTCTGGCTCAAGAATGAGGTTTCAACTGAGTTTAATAATTAAACGTTTAAGTAACACTTCAGAGCCTTACTCCGTGTGTCTCTCTTGATTCCTGTTAGACATTGTAATCCATCCCGACCAAGGGATGCTATTTAAGGGCACAAAACTTCATTCCATAGGATGGGAAAAGTAAATGTTTTTAAATGTATATAGTCTCCTAAACAGATTGACCAGGTGCAGTTTGGATGAAGTGTCTAAGATGGAAAAGGAAAAAGGAGACGAAAATTCCGGAGCATCTGTCTGAGTGCATCTTAAAATGAACATTTCATTTTCATTCACTTCAGTACGGGAGAACTGAGTCGGGCGCTCGTGAGGCAGGCTTCTATCTGTGTGCCTAAGCTTCGATGTATTTTAGGAGGTAGCTTCTGAAAGGCTATTTTTCATCTTTGTTATTGTTGCCTGTTTGTTCATTTATGTTTTAGTAGCTGGAAACCTGAGCAGTTTTCCTGCGGTTCCACTTGGTTCTTCAGCATTGCTCCCTTGAACTGCTACAGACTAACTCCAACTGCGTAGCATAAGACATAGGTTTATCAACTTCATTCAGCTGCTTCTGGAACCCCATGGGTGTGTAGAGTAGTCATGCAAAGCAACCGAGCGGCATGTGAACTGAGCTTTTGATGCTTATCACAATAGCAAAAGAAAGGAAATCCAAAAAGGAAAAGAAACCTCTGCTTGCATTCTGAGTGCTTTTGCGTGATTAATCTACACGTGCCCAACTGAGCCTAATGGCTGGATTTGCAGTATGTAGATTTTTCAGCACAGTGGTGGGCACAAAGCAAGTGCTTAGTAAGTCTTTGTTGCGTTGAGTGTCTTTGTGAAGACAGTATTTTTCTCATTAGTAGCTTGTCAATATTCTCTTTTTCTAAGTAGGACTTCCCCCCCTCCTGCCTTCCTGCTTCTCTGTGAGTGTAAACATAGAAACTTACAAGGGACTGTGCCGAGTTTCAAATAAAGTAGGAAGTAGGAGGTACAACCCAAGTGTGGCCCAGGATGCTTTCACCATTCTGTTCCATACCAACCTTGCCAACCTCTACTATTTGACTCACACCTTTGAGAAATGAGTGAGATGTCACAGTTTTCAGCGCACAGTAGGAACTCAGCATTTTCATGTGGTTCAGTGAAAAGGGAATCACAAAAGAGGTGGTTTCAGAGGATAGGTAAGATTTTAGGCAAACATATTCCAAGGAGCTGACATTTCAGATGAATGTCTTTACCTTTTCATGAAAAGTGGTAAGCCTGAAGGAACCTTCCCATTTTTGTAACTTTTCAGTAAGGTAATTGACTAAGATGTTGGATTATTATGCATATTTTTTGTTCATGATCTTGATTTGGTGAGTAAATGCGTTCCAAGATGCATTAGTATTTGCAGGCAGTGTTCTAAGGAATTTCTTAATGGGTGAGCAAAGTCTACTTTACAATTGCTGATTTCAGCCATTGATTCCCTAATCCAACACACCCAGCTTCTACAGTTTCAGAGAATTAAGAAACCGGAAAAGATATTAAATATCTTCTGCTATAACTTCTTCATTTTAAAGTCAAACATACTAAAGTTGAAAGATTAGTCTTTTCCCCATATTTCACACTTAATACCAGAGCCAGTACTTAGATCCAGTTCTTCTGATTCCCCAGGTACGAGTTATTTCCAGGGGCGCCTGGGTGGCTTAGTCGGTTAAACGTCTGACTTTGGCTCAGGTCATGATCTCATGGTCTGTGGGTTCAAGCCCTGCGTCGGGCTCTGTACTGACAGCTCAGAGCCTGGAGCCTGCTTCAGATTCTGTGTCTCCCTCTCTGTCTCTGCCTCTCCCCTGCTCTCTGTCTCTCTGTCTCTCTCAAAAATAAATAAACATTAAAAAAATTTTAAAAAAGAGTTATTTCCAAAAAGGACAAGAAATATTGAAACATGTCAATAAATGACAATTGAATATAAACTATTTTCAAGGCACGATCATTGAAACAGAGGTATAATGGATTAACATTGCTTATGAGGATTTTACACACTACTTGAAAAGTTCACGATAATGTTTAAAAATGTCAATACAACAGAAAAGTTGTACTTTTTACATTTAATTTTTTACATTTTTATATGGTTGAAAAAAATTTAAAAATAACACTTCACAGAATGTGGAAATTATATGAAATTCAAATTTCTATTTCCATAAATAAAGTATCATTGGAACATGGCCATACGCATTCATTTATGTATGTTCAGTGGCTCTTTTTGCACAACAGCAGCATTGAGTGGTGGGGGCAGAGACCTGTGACCTGCAAAGCCTAAAATATTTACTTTCTGTCTCTTAACAGAAAAAGTTTGCTAATCCTGGACCAGGTGTCTATAGACAGTAAATAGAGCAAAAGATAGATCAAACAATCGTGTCCACAGTGTAGAGGACCCACAATTTGTGTTTGAGAGCATAATACCTATTTTAAAAGTTTTAGAAAAAAAAGTTTGCATTCATTTGCTAAGAATTTTAGGCTTTGGCTATTCTGTTTCCTGCCATTTTTCATGAGGGGGTGGGAAATAGGAGATCCATTTGTATTTTTAGACTAGAGTAGTTCTTGAGTAAATACTGAAATTCACTAACTTTTTTTTTCTCGTTTGCAAAATCAGAATATAATATGATCCAGGTAGGGATGAAACGAGGAGAAGTGATAGCAGGAGTGAAATAAATAGTACCTTTACAGTACGTAGTGGCCACTATTTTAATATTGATATCACTGTTCCTTTGCAATATTAGGTAGTTTATTATCTACTGGACTAAGAATTATAAAGTATCATCTGCATCCTCAACCTGTGTAGGACAACCATAAACAATAATGTCAAATATGTAATTACATGCAAGTCAAAAGAAATAAATACAGTTATTTTATTTCTTCCCCAATGAGCATTTTAATTAACTAGTCCAAATGTTTCAACATGTTACTTTTTAATATCCTTTCATCTGCTATTGACTTGAAAGAAAGAAAAAACTGTTTGAAGTATGGAAAAATACCGAGATGTGAGCCAGAGAAGATGCCCCTAAAAAGTTTAAAAGACCTGGTTAAAGTTCGTTTGAAGGTCCTGCCAGACGTATTCCATTTAAGGCACTATGGAATCCTAGATATGTTTGTGCGGTAACCATTGACGTCAGTTGAAAATGTTTGCAGATTAATCAAGTACCTGTGCCGTTGCAAGAAAGATCTCTAAGACTTAGCTAGATCCTCTTTAAAAATAAAATGTAGTGTTCCTTATGAATGCTGCGATGTTCTGCTCCATGCCTGTTTCAATGCTTTATGACTGACAAAGAGAGTCATTAGAAGTCTGTTTGATGGACGTAACTAAGTGAATTGGAAAAAATAAAAAAGCCTTTTCAGCCCATTCAGAAATAATTGATATGACTAAGACAGCTGTATGTGAGTTCCAGATAAGGAGACAATTTATGAAAAACTATTGAAGCTAAAAAGGAAGGTGCAGATTTAAAGTCCTCAATAAAGTTGTCTGTAAGACGCAGAGCAGTATTCAATAAGGAAAGAGATTTACCCTGAAGTTCTTTCCGCGGCATCCTTAGGGTCTTATCCTCTTGCAAACGAAATCCCCATAAACATGGAGTCACTAGGTTATAAGAAGTAGACTTCGAGGGGGACAGTTCCTGCACTCTTCCCGAGGTTATGTTTTCTCTTTACTGCAAGTAGTGTGCACAGCAGGATATTTCTGAAGTTCACCTCAGTTGTTTACCATTTTCTAAATTGGCCACTGTCCTATCAAACAAAACAAGTTTTTACTGTGCAAGCTGTAACTCAGAAGATTTTGCTAATGCAGGTAGAGGGCAAATACCTTTGAGAATGTCTGATTATGGGCCATAAAATGTGCTTTGATTCTATGATAGTCACTTTAAAAAAAAATTAACAGTGAAGAATGAATAATAAATATCCATCTACTTGTGAATATGTATGTGGTCTCTATTGCTTTTCTTGGGAACTGTCAGTGGACTTCATGATTTTTTTAATGGGTAGCCCCTCTTAATGTCACATATATTTGGCAATTATTGAATTCTGAAAACAAAATAGCATATTCGTTTCAAAGTTAATTTTCTCAATGTTTCAAGTTATAAATGCTACATGTTATTATGCCAGTGCTTTCAAAAAGGGAGTGGTTTTATGAGTCTCTAAAATTTAAAAAAAATTAATGACTCTGCAAGATGAAATAGAAATTGTGGTAGTTATCATACCTTTAGTAAAACTTGACATCAGCTTTCTAGACAGTAAAAACAAAACAAAACAAAACAAAACTTTAAAATTTTTTTTTTAATGTTTATTTATTTTTAAGAAAGACAGAGGAGATAGAACATGAGCAGAGGAGGGACACAGAGGGAGGGAGACACAGAATCTGAAGCGGGCTCCGGGCTCTGAGATGTCAGCACAGAGCCCGACGAGGGGCTCGAACTCACGAGCTATGAGACCACCACCTGAGCCGAAGTCGGACACTTAACTGACTGAGCCACCCAGGTGTCCCAAAGCAAAACTTTTTTTAAGAAAATCCCTTCAATCATCTTATGAATGTGAAATGTATTGACTTGACCTCCTTTGAAGCTTCTGAAGAAGAGTAGGGTGATATCTGGTCCCAGCTCATATTTGAAGTAGAAATTCTGGTAACATCTCATGTGACCTGTAAACCTGTTATATTGCCTAGATTTAGGTTTACTGTTTGGCAATTTGCATTATCAGTCATAGAGATGCAATTTTAGAGAAAAATAATGAATCAAATGTTCATCACATTTTCCCTTCATGAATGCTTTATGCCCATTGCCATAATGTCATTAGAATGCAAGCTTTATTTCTGTAATCAAGATATAGTCTAGGGGCTCCTGGGTGGCTCATGGTTGAACTTCTGACTCTTGATTGGGGCTCAGATCATGCTCTCATGGCTGTGAGATCGAGCCCTGCATTGGGTTCTGTGCTGGGTGTGGATCCTGCTTGGGATTCTCTCTCTCTTTCTGCCCCTACCCTTCTTAAATTCCCTTCCTCTCAAAAAAAAAAAAAAAAGATAAAGATAAAGATAAAAATATAGTCTAACTCCCTTCCTCATCAAGCAGGTTATATTTCTCCTAATCCCAAGTTTACTGATATATCAGTTTTAACATCTGTTCACATTTTCCAGAAAAAAAGAGTATCAAAAATATTAAAGAGCAAATGCATTTATTGAATACGTTACATTGTGTACCCCACAGCACCGAATTTAAATCCTTATTTTCTGTGTTTGTCCTTTCCAGTCTGTGAGATTAATCTTATAGGGAAATGTTTACTGCATTCACACACCTCTTACCCAAGGACTCATGAGCATTTCCAAAAAATAAGGGAGGGAAGAAAAAAGGCAACCACCTTGGGCTCCCCACAGCCTGCGTATAGAAGGTAGAAGACCTCTCCATTACATTTCTGCCCATTTCCCATTGGACCTCTAGATTTTCAGAAAATGAAGTGAATAAAATTATATAAAGAATGGAGAATGCTTCTTCTAAGTCTTTAGGACTTTAAATCAATACCAACTCTGGTGCATTTCCATCAACTGGGGCCTGGGATAAGGAGGAAGATACATCTAATGCCTTAGGGATTGCATATTATCTGGAGTTAATATCTTTGAATATATTTGCAACGACCTCTAAAATATCTGAAAAGTCCCTGTAGTAGGATGTGTCTTCCAGTGAAATTCTCCTCTGTGTCATAATTGGAGGAACAATTAGTTGATAAATGACATTCCAAAAGAAGTGACCGCAGAGACATTCATGCCCAATAGATGATTAGATTCAAACACCTTTTGAAAAAATGGCACCCTTGTATGCACATATTTATTTTATGAGCAGCTTGCATTTGAACAATAAAAGCACCACATTAACAGGAGAATTAGATTTGAAATTTCATATGAATTTTTAAAATTCTATTTAGAAACTTTGTGGATTACTGAACAAGTTCTATATTAAAACAACAACAACAACAACAAAACAATACAAAAAAACCAAACAGACAAGAAAAGGAAAAAGCAAAAACCTAAAACGTAATAAAATATATCACTCTAGTTATATAGCTTTGGCCTCAGCTATGATACCATTTATAGTTCCCTCTTTGAGGGAGCTTCAGGTTTTTATTTTGTAAACCATCTGATTATTTCTCAGAGAATTTAAGTTAGTAAGGGGCAGGTATCATCTCCATTTTAGACCCTGAGCCTAAGGCAAAAGAACCAAAGGGTCAGCTAACTTGATTGAGGTCAATAGTGAAACTATAGAGGTGTTTGGAATAAAATCCTTTCCTTTTTCTGTTATTTCCAATATAACATTTTTTTTCATTACACACACGCATACCATACATCCTATTACTCAACATGTTTTACTGTTTACCTTGCCTTTGTAATTTTATTTTTAATTTCTTTTTTTTAATTCTTAGTTTACTTATTTCTCTGATTTCATTCATTCCTATTGTACCTTATGTTACGGGTTTTTAGCTGTGCCTTCAAACATTGACCTTAAAGCAAATGTTTTCAGAAAAAATGAAGAAAGATAGAACTGTGCATAAATAAACAAAACTCTTTGCACAAACCTTTTTCTTTTAACTGTATTCCTCTTATGTCCTATTTTGAAAATTAATAGTCTATCCCCACTTTCTCAATTTCTCCTTAGAAGTCTCAACCTACAAACCCTTCCTTTGCAATGCCTGCCCTAAATCCTAAGCAAGTTTCATGGCATATTTTTGCATCTCCATTTCATTGGAAACCTAATTATATTATACTTGATCTGTTTTTATATACACACCTATATGATTTTGAGGTTTTTTTTTAATTTGTAAAAGCAATGTTGGGACATCCTTGAAACCCTGAGAGATAATGAATATAAAGCAAATGTACGTATAGTGAAATAATGAGTAAATCCAAGCATCCAGACATTCTAACGCCTTGCTGCCCATTGCCATTGGTGTTTTTTTCATAGTTCACTTTTTCTTGGCAGAATTCTCTGCCGCCAACATTTCTTCTTCCTACTCCTTTGCATGAAATGGTCTAAACACATCTTCAATCTCATTTATTCAATTAGAGCATTCATTTGCCTTCATAAAATCTTCGATTACCACTCCCTCTTGTGTGTAATTGTCGTGCATTTTCCACTCAAAATTTTTGGAATGCTTTTCTTGAAGACCCTTTTCTTGCATTACTTATTTAATTTTTGAACACATCTTGACAATTTCAAAATGCTAGAAGGCTGACAGTTTTTTCTCCTCTTCTTGTGCTTTTTCCTGTTTTAGAAAGACCAGCTTGTCTTTGCAAGACAAGAAATCATTTACCACTCTGGACAGAATAATACAAAGCTCAGACACTTCAGGTCACCAGATGTCTTCATGTCCATACTTTTGCACCCCAAGATGAAGCCATGGTTCTACTCAATCTCCAGAGAAACTTTATCAAGGAATACTTAAAGGACCACCTGGCTTCCTGGGCAGTTTGTCTTTTTGACTGCTTTCAGTTGCAGGGTTTCTCCTTCCTCTCTGTGCCTCTTCATTACCCAGAGGGACTTTATAAACTACTCATATCCATTCACACTCTGAACACTGATTCATTGGGTTTAAGCTGAAGCCCTGTACTGGCTTGGTGCTTTTTGACAAGTTCTCTGGGCCATTCTAAGGCACGTCTAGGTTCAAGAATCCCCATGTAAACCACGCTACTACAGAGTATCAATAATTAACTAAGTGATAGTTATATATATATATATATACACATATATATGTGTATGTATATATACACATATGTATATATGTATACACATATACACATATATATGTATATGTATGTATATATATGTACATATATATAATGCAAATTCATTCTCTGTGTCATGCGACACAGTCAACACAGTGCTTTCCATTTTTTTTTTTAAATTTTTTTTTTCAACGTTTATTTATTTTTGGGACAGAGAGAGACAGAGCATGAACGGAGGAGGGGCAGAGAGAGAGGGAGACACAGAATCAGAAACAGGCTCCAGGCTCTGAGCCATCAGCCCAGAGCCTGACGCGGGGCTCGAACCCACGGACCGCGAGATCGTGACCTGGCTGAAGTCGGACGCCCAACCGACTGCGCCACCCAGGCGCCCCATTGTGCTTTCCATTTTTTATTGAGTCGGCATTTCGAGAATCTATAAAAAATGTGATTTCTTTATGTTAGCTTCTGCTGTAAAACCTATCTTCTCAATAGACCCAAATTGGTGATGAATGATGGTATGTAAATACTTGTCTATCTGTCCATTTATTTGTCTCTCTATCTCTATCTTGTATCTATCTATCTATCTATCTATCTACTATTTATCTATCATCTGTCCATCTAATCTGTGTGTCTGATTTACCATTGGAACAAAACCTTAACCCTTGCATTAATGGGTTTTCCTTCAGAATTTAGGATATTGCACTAATTTGTTCACATAGCCAACTTAAATACTTTGCCAGAAGAAGTTTTCAAAAAACTATCAAAATAGACCTTGAAATAGTAATGTAATACTGATATTGTTGGTATTGCTGAATTGTAATGGAATATTTTAAAATGTGGCTAAAAATGACGGATGGGGGGCGCTCCTGGGTGGCTTAGTTGGTTAAGCGTCCAACTTCAGCTCAGGTCATAATCTCATGGTCTGTGATTTCGAGCCCTGCATCAGGCTCTGTGCTGACAGCTCGGAGCTTCGGATTCTGTGTCTCCCTCTGCCTCTGCCCCTCCTCCACTCGTGCTCTGTGTTTCTCTCTCAAAAATAAATAAGCATTAAAAAATGATGGATGGGATTTTTCATGATTCATTGTATGATACTCTCTATTTTGGATTTTTATTGTCAGTTATTTTTGTTTCATCCATTAGGTGTTATTTGTTTTTTTTTTTTTTTAGTTTTTCTACACATACAAAAACATTCATGAATCTAGACATTTTTTATTATATAAATATATCTTAGTATTTTAAATGTAAAACAGCTTTCTTTTCATCATTCAATTGAATATGTAACCTAAAATAATTCATGGAAATTAAAATAGTCACAGAAAATACACAGATTCATAGAAGCTGTTATACTGTACATGATAGAAAAATAATTATCTTATTTTTGACATTTTTTGTTACAAACATAACCTATCACCCCTGTGCTGTCCTACTATTACTTTGGTGGAACCAGCATTTAATTACAGATTCTGAGTTTACTCCCATCACGTAAACATCACCGTTTTTTCTATTTTTATATAGAGATGGAATAACATTTCTCATAATTTATTATATACTTTCCTTTGTCAATTTATTAGTATGTATTAGTGTTTCTGTATTCATTTTGGTCTTTCTTCTTGGGTTAATGAAGACTGTTTCTAAAAGGTTTGAGAGGTACCTGGGTGGCTCAGTCGGTTGAGCGTCTGACTTCGGCTCAGGTCATGATCTCACCATCTGTGAAACCAGCCCAGTGTCGGGCTCTGTGCTGACAGCTCAGAACCTGGAGCCTGTTTCAGATTCTGTGTCTCCCTCTCTCTCTCTGCCCCTCCTCCACTCATGCTCTGTCTCTCTCTCTCTCTGTCAAAAATAAATAAACACAAAAAATTTTTTTAAAGATTTGAGAATCAAGAATAGCATTTGACAGTCCTTTCTGTGTGTGTGTGTGTGTGTGTGTGTGTGCGTGACCCATTGCTATGTCTTGGAGTGATATGTCTGAATGACCATTACTGTCCTTTTCTAAATTCAACATTGCCATTTAAAGCTTATTGTTCAATAGTATTTACTGAATTTTTCTTTGTGCAGAACAGTGTGGTTTTAGGAAACGGTGAGTGGCCTTATTTCTGAGGTGAGACTGAGGAAATTCAGATAATTTGCAGTCAACTGGGAGTGATAAATAGAAAAAAAATTAAAAAACTTTGTGCACATAAGATAAAGCCTGGTAAATACATATTGACTTCTATATTTACTTGAAATATAAGTTAAAACATCACAATTGTATTATTGTGAAGAAATAGAAGTATTATTAATGAAAGAAGAGTAATGATTTTAGAGTTTATTGCCAGTAAATTTTGGGTCATGATATATATATATATATATATATATATATATATATATATATATGCTATTTGTACTAGAAGTATTTCATAATTGTTTTAAAAATACTGTAGTTCCAATTTGGTGAAACATTATAAAGAAGAGAAATGTTTTCCCTTCCTAATAGGATTCAGCAGTTCTAAACGTTTGATTTTGAATTAGAATGAAAGATAGGATTTTATTAAGACTGTCCTCTCCAAATAAGTACATGAAGGGCAAGGCACTGGGTTAGAAAAGCTAATAATGGACAATATCCCTGGCCAGTGTTCTGAGATAAAGTGAAGGGAAGATTTGTGGAAGCATGCATTTGTCTCTAGTGAAACCACTTTATAAATTTGGGGGAAATACTGTAACTCTTCTTAGCTTTCCCTTGAATAACCTACATGTGTAGATTGGTCCAGTCATGACTCATGATTTGAACCATTCGTATTCAAGTTATAAAAGTGCAAAAAAAGGCTTTCGACCTTTCTCACTATTGTCTGGCAACATTATTATTTTTATACCTTATATTAAAAAGCACCAGTCTGAGCTGTAAGTTTAAAAAATACATTTATGCCGTTTTCAAGTCACACACAAGTTTTTAATGGCTACA
The DNA here is from genome assembly GCF_016509475.1 of Prionailurus bengalensis. Taxonomy (NCBI): domain Eukaryota; kingdom Metazoa; phylum Chordata; class Mammalia; order Carnivora; family Felidae; genus Prionailurus; species Prionailurus bengalensis. The sequence goes on along the minus strand of NC_057344.1, from coordinate 181,012,310 downwards.
GCTATTGCCAAGAATAATCTCAGAGAGATACCACAGAACCTTTTTATATTGTTTTTCTTTTTTCCCTCAACTGTTATGTGCAGAATACTATCAATGCATGGCATTAGTTTGTTCCCTTAATGAGCCTATTTTTTTTGTTTTGTTTTGTAGTTACAATAATCTGTAAATTCTGTACATAGTAAATCTTCAGTGCAGCCAACTTTGGTGTCATAGTAACTTGTGGGATCCAACTGGATAAAAATTTACAACACTTTAAAATTACAATTTAAAGGCTGTGCGTGCGGTAACTACTTTTGAACAAACTATAAACGGTCGTTGTAAGCACATACAATTAAGCTTTGGGGTTTATTTTCTGTTCCCTGGTTAAAGGAACTTTTATCTATTAGTTCAATGCTACCCTTACAATCTCAGGGTCAATAGGTAATATTTTTAATAAGAAGAAAAACAGGAATGTATTCCTATCTCCTAACAGTGTCCTTAAATTCCTATTTATTAGTTATCCCTTTAATAGTTTGAGTCAACTGCCAGAACACTCATTTTAAAACCATTGTATCATACAGACAGAGTTTTTTAAAAATGAATGCCTACAATGATTATTTCAATGTGTATTGCCTTCCCAAATCAGTGACACTTGCGATAGAGTCTATTTATGAAAAGCAAATTTGAAGTGAAGACTACAGAATAGAAGAAGGTTGAATACATGGTACTAACATAGAGTTAAATGTGTATTTTAGTGAAATTGCTGTTTTCTTATCTCTGTTGCAGAAAGGGAATTTTCAGGGTTTTTTTTTTTCCACAATGAAAATGAAATTCTAGGCACTGCCTCAGATAACACAGTTAACCAAATAGAGTTGAACATCTCTAACCATTTTGTATTGAATGAGTCGCCGGTAGTCCTTGATGTATGTCGTTTATGTGTTTTGTAATAAGATCGTTTACAATCTTACACTTTAGTGACATTCAGAATCTTTTCTTTTGCAGCCATTTCGTAGAGTGACGTTTTCTGTTGTGAGTCAGCCTCAGGACCCACATCAGGGGTCACTGCAGAGTTGCTATGACAGCGGGCTGGAGGAGTCAGAGACACCAAGCAGTAAGAGTTCATCAGGGCCAAGGCTGGGTGCCCTTCCACTCCCAGAGGACAGCTACGAAAGGACCACGCCGGATGGCAGTGTTGGTGAGGCAGAGCATATGGAAAATGGTAGGGGCAAACACAGCATCCACACACATAATCACGCTAGTGAGCCGTAATAAGTGGACTCATGAGGCTCAGTCTAAATCCAAAACAAAATAGCTGACACTAAAACTATTGTACCTAAAAAAAAAAAAATAAATATTTGCTAAAGTCCAGAAATACCAAATAAAGGAACATAACTGTATAGATAAAATTCACCAAACTTGCACCATCACTTTCAAACAACCTGTCAGAAGTAAACACATTTACAAATAAATCAGACTAGTACCTTCTATGAAAAAAGAAAAAAAAAAACTAAACTAAATTAACTCATAATACCTAAACGATAGAAACTGATAAAGGTCTTGTGTTATTGTTTTCTTCTATTCATTTTTGTCATGCAACTATTTCTTCAACTGCAATTGTCCTGCCTCAGTGAAAGGAAATGACAATAAACACACTTTGCTCAATTCTTTCTTTTCTGACGTATTCAGTAAAGCGTTTTGGAACCTCTCCTTTTGAGTGATAGCTGAAATGGAGTCAAACAAGAACGATGATATGTTATTCTCAAAAAATAGATTGTAAATACTATTAGAATTCCTTGTCATTTAATTATAAGGTTTTTTTTCTTCTTCTCATTTTTGTGCAAGGGAAAGAGAAGAAAGCAAATTTTAGGACTCCATATTCTTACCCTTTTGTGAGATGATTCTCATAATTACCACAATTGGCCTTCTCTACACTTTCTTTATGTTATAAAGTTAGACTGCAGATAGTTCTTATAAACTTTTCACATCTGTTTATGTTTCCCCCAAACGGGTGATTTATTTTTTTGGGTTTCAGGTTATAAGTAAATGTCTTAGGAATAGCTTTGTGTCAAATGATGGAAGAGGAAAGTTCATACTAATTTTATGATTATTTCAAATGTAAAAAGAGATTTGGTTATATGTAAGTGAAGGAAGGGGGATCACACACATTATATCTCTGGTGAACACTTGAAATGGATTTGCCTTTCACCATCCCATCCCCCAAGTGAAATAAGACATTCTAACTTTTGTTATACACTGGTTTCTTTAGTGATGGTATGCAAATAGAGCATATTAATTCAGGGAAATCTGATTTTTTTTTCTGGAAGTTTACCTATGAATATTAAAATCCAACCTTAGAGCGTAATAGATGACAAGTGAGCCCAAGTGAAATTATGGCTAAACTAAATCATGTTAAGTAATTAGTTTTCTACATTGTTATCTGGGTGAGAAGATATGATATCAGGATCTGTTGATGGATATCCCTCTTGATGAACAATCCAGAGTTATATGGCATTTGCCTTATGGCTATAAAGGCATGCTTATCTGTGTGTATGGGGGTGTATGATTATGTGGATGGGAGTTTGATGTGCTTTTTAAGAATTAACTATTTTTAGTATCATTTTAAATGACTACCAAATTTTGGTATAAATTACATTGCTGATGAATATATTTCTAAGGCAAATATGTTTGAAATGCTTTGCACAAAAGTAAAAATTAAGCTAAGATACTATAATAATATTACACATACACACATAAGAAGGAAGGAAGGATTGATTTATTTTAAGGACATTCCTATATCTGTGATTACCTTTTGATATTATCATTTTATTTGTGTTTAAAAAAGTATTTATCTCATTCTCAGCAACCGTATGTATAAGGAAGTCTTTATTTTGGGATGTCAGCTATATTAACAGAAAGGATTTTGCATCATTGACATTATAACCACATTTTAATGTTATTTTTCTGTTTTTTGAGTTCAAGGGGATTCGACCTTTAAAATAAGAAAGAAATGATGAGTAAGAAACATAATTATATATGACACACACATTATCAGTTACTTTTTAGGAAACATACATGTCATGGAAAACTTAACAGGTGAGCTTGTTAAGAAACTAGAAAATTTACTGACAAACATTTCCCACATAAGGTGTTTAGTTATTTTTTGTAACCATGTTTTTAGTCTTGTCATCAGCAAAGACCATCATAATAGAACTGATTTTTCTGATTTTGTATGTAACTGACACTTGAAATTCAGTTTTATGTAATCATTTGTCATCTGCCAGCCGTGATTCATGTTAGTCTTGATCTATAGGTAATGACAGAAGGAGATGTGATTCACTTTGGGTGATCCAAATGTAGCAGTTGGCATTTGAATAAGTTTTTTTGGGACCAAGTTTTCAGACTACTATCTAGTCATAAAGTACAATTGTATTGCTTGAATTCTGGTAATTTCATCTTCAATATTAATGGATCATTCTGACATAAATAGAATTGGAATTGAAACCTGTCAAGTATTCATTTGTCACCTTTAATTGGAATCCAGGTAATCTGCAACGTTTTGCTTGGTTAGGTTTTAATCAGGATTTGTATTGGATTTTCTATGAAAATACCATTTTGGATGCTGTCCTAGTTCCTAATTATTATTACCTCAAATGTTTTCTTTAATTTTAACCCATGTGAAATAATGTAGTTATAACTGATTTTGGGATTAACTTTCATTGTAAAGTTTGGAAGATAATTTTCCAGTGTAAAAACAACATTCCAATGTCACGACGTGACCTGGGTATACGCTAGAAAAGCTAATGGTAAAAATAAGTTGTCACAGATGCTTTAGTAAGGAAATAACTAAAAGTAACTGAAATAACTAAAAGGAAAATTTAAGCAGATAAGTAGTGAAATGCACTTATGTTTTACAAAAGCTTTTATTTGCTTCCTATACTTTAGCATAATAAACACAATTTTATAAAGAGGGCTTGTGGATTAATAGGTTTTATAATAAGCTTTAGCCTACGTTCCAACCCACCTTACTGTCAAATGATGAATGAGGTTTTATTCTTTTATTAGCTTAGGAAAAAGAATACACTGTAAGAATAAACATAATTTCGTGAAACCTGAATCTAATAATTAGAATGAGTCCCACCATTTTAATAATTTCAGACCCAGGGTACTTATATCCATGGGTCTCTGGAAAGCGGTAATGGAAACGGTATCATTAAAAAGTATTTTAAGGATTGTTTATGAATTATACATTAATTTATGAAAAGATCACTAAAATATTTTCTTTTCTCTTTATTATTATCAATAGTATGATTATTTCATGTTGGTCTTTCGATAAGATTGGGGAAATTGGTTATTTATTATTTCAATAAAATATTCCTAACGGGATAAGGTATTTTAGAATAGGGAGCTCATGATAGGAAGTTTAGTAATGATAAAATACTTGATAATGACATGTTAAAACAATTGGAACCCTACTGCAATAAATTCATAATTCAAGTGAAACCCAAATAGTAAGCTTAAAACCATCATCACATTAGGAGCATATATTGACTATGCAAGAACTTGCCCTTTTCTACATTAGGCAGTTGTCGTCAGACTTTCTCACAGAGTGGTATTTAACCTTCGCTTTAGCTCTTTTGTCACTATTTATCTTGACTTTTGAATTAATGCCATAGTCATCTTATTCTTCCCAGTCGCCCCCCAGAATTACCTTTGCAAGTTAATTTGGCTTTGTTATATATCATGTAACCATATATAGTGTTCAACAATTCAAATATAAGAAATATTTGACCTCCAATCCCAATTTTGCCATTATGAATGGGTAGGTCACAAACTCCTTCTAGATCTGCTACTCATCATTTGTAAAGCAGTTAACAGAATTAACTCTAAAATCTTACTCAGATCCAACAATCTGTGATTTTTTCTTACATCCCATTTTTCTTATATGTTTTACTTTCCAAGTCAGAAAAAGTACTTTGGGTCTCTTAGTGAGATAGCAAATGAATTTGAAAATTTGTGCTAAGGTGAGCAGGGAAGAATTCAAGGGCCTTCCTTGCAACCTACAAAACGTGCATTTTAATAGTAGTAATGCATGTATGAGATAAAGAAGTCAAGTGAATGAAATTGTGTGATTTCTGACTAGGTGAGTCGAAACGTTGGTACCTAGCAGGTCAATGTGGGAGACAATTTTAGAGCCTCCCTCAAATCACACCATGCAAGAGCCATCTGTAGATTTGATCTGGCCCTGGGTGTAATGCCCCTCAAAACATTAATTGTAATTAAGTGATCTCACAATAGAATGAACACGTTTACTTTCTTGCTTGACAACGTACTTTGATCAGAGTAAGAATGAACAAAAGGTAGAAAATAGTACTTATTTTCCTCTAGGTAAACCTCCAAATAGTATAACATAGACGTAAATTAAAACTGGAAAACAGCAGTTGGTCTTTAAGGCAGATTTCAAAAACTTAAGTAAAGTCAAAAAAAAATTGACCATGCTAAATGCCTAATTAATTTTCTGCCACTTTATGTTCTCAGATTTTTAAAAGATCATTTTGATATTTATACACGAATATTTTTGAGCGTACCCCCACTTCCAAGCTCTCTTACATTTTCAGAATTATATGTTAGGCTTAATCATTGTTTCAGTCATTCCCCTCACTCCACATGTGTTCAATAGGGTTTAGAATACATTGTTTTTGATGGTTAGAACATGGTACAGTCCATCACAAAGCCATTTTGTATATGCTATGTGCTTGTCCTTTGATTTCAGAAATAAATGACAGTATATGTGAAATACCAATTGGAAATGAAATACCATTTTTATATGAACAAGGATAATGAGGATGGAGACTAACCTCATAACTTGGTGTGGGATAAAGGGTTTTCTCTCTGTTTTTCTCCCATCTACCCAATTTCCAATTCACCTACCCAATGGGGGTCACTTTTCGGGTACCCCCATCGAGTCACTGTTGGTTTGTACTGTTTTCATTCAGATTGAATTAAATAACAAGTCAGTCTCCCATCTTTCCAAAGATGCCCAAATACTTGTTAATGGCAGGAGCGTAATCTCTCAAAACAAATGCCCCACCTATTTACTTATTTTTTTTTTTCCCTTCAGGAAGACACTCACATACCCTGGAAAGGATGCATTTCCATGGTTCTGTTTTTCAGTGTGGCACTCTTGTTGCCAGAGTTGGATTGCATTTTCTCCTTTTCTAGTCATCTGTGAAATGGCTTTGTGCCTCTCGAGTATCCCCAAGTCCACCATGCCCCCACTTTTGTAGGGCTTTACTCAGTTGTGCTTTTTCGTGGTGATTAGAGACAGCAAGTAATTACAGATGTTGTCTCCAATCAAGATGTGGGCTGCGGAAGTTTTCCAGTAAATGAGCAGCACAATCCAAAAGAATCCAAAGAAGATACTGTCCTAGACAAGAAGCAACGTTGTCTGTAGAATATAGTGGTTTAAAAAATAGGCTTTGCAACCAGATGACATCGGTTTGAATTCTGGTTTGTCCTCTTAGTAACAGTGCAGTTTTCTGACCTCTCTTAGCCCTGCTTCCTTCAATAGTAAATCATACTATTGTGGGAGAAACTAAATGAAGTAATAGCACCTAATAATTTATACTTAAATAATGGGTAGCAATAGTTTCACCATATGAACTGATGATAGAATTATTTACTATGATTCAAATAGTAACGGGAAGTAATTTTGATTATTGACTTTAGGCAGATTTTACATAACACAATAGCTTAATCATGAAAGCATCAGATATGTTTAAGTATATCAAGGATCTGAAATGAAAGGAAGGGAGGATTCTATCCTCTGGCATCAAATCAACCCCACTCTCTGTGCTCTTCACCTTTCAAGGTGGGGATAAGTCATCATTACTTCCTATATTCCTTTCTCACTTTTAAAATCTTTTTACATTTATGCTCAGGGTTCCTGTTGAATGCGTATTCTTCAGGTGTGTATTTCCCTTTGAACTGCTCTAAAATATTCACACTGACAGGGAAAACAAGCTGAAAAAAGTGACCAATTAGTATGCTTACCGAACTCTCAGCCCTTTCTTTTTTAATCTCAGTATTAATAATTAACACTGATAAAATGTGTGGCCATATTACCCTTTTTATTCTAATTTGGTCCTTTAAAACTAGATCACTCTGTTGAGCCCTTATGACATTTGAAGACAGAATGAGCTCTCATCAAATCTCAAAGTGACTTTAGAGGTCAGTTAGTGTCTTTGTTGCCTTCAGACTCTCAAATCATTTGCTTATCTGAATTCCAGCACACTTGTTAGACAATGCATTCGACGTGTAGCTCCTTATTTAGTTAGGGTATTATCTCCATATTTTTTTTATCCTTTTTTTGCAGATAGACTTTTCTGATTTTTCTCTAGAGTTAGGTATAACAAAATTGATGTTGCTGACATATGACAACACTCTTAGGCATCTTTTATGTGTCAAAGAAATGGTAGAATTTGTCTGTAAAGTGTAGTTAACCCTCAACCTCAGAAGTTAGTCCACTTATTGAGAAACTGTTTCACTTGAGTATTCTTCTTTGAGGATAAAACACACTCTGTTGTTATCTCTTCTATTGCAGCTATTTAAAAAAAATAATGTTTATTTATTTTTGACAGAGAAAAAGACAGAGTATGATCAGGGGAGGGTCAGAGAGAGAGGGAGACACGGGATCTGAAGCAGGCTTCAGGCTCTGAGCTGTCAGCACAGAGCCCGACGCGGGGTTCGAACTCACAGATCGAGAGATTATGACCTGACCCGAAGTCGGATGCTCAACCAACTGAGCCACCCAGGCGCCCCTATTTTTTTTTAATTTATGAAAAGCACTATCTTTTTAAGTAAAGCAAAGTGGAATATTATCCCTGTCTCTTGTTTAATGAGGTAATTATATACTGAGAAATCTGTGGTTATTCGTTTGATTCAACAAATGTGTTGAAAATAAAATATGACCAAGGTTTTCTGAGGAAGTTGAAGTGAATGAGAAAGAATCTCTGACTTCATGGTACAAGTCCTTATGTTGGGGCGATACAACCTTGATTTCAGTAACTTCACTATAATGTGAGAGGAGGAAACTCATTAGAGGAGTTCAGAGCAGTGACGTACAGAGAAGGGAGAGGAAAAATATACAGATGAAATGATTTCAAATGCACTTATTGGAATTTTTACATTATAAATAACTTCTTGGGCTTGGAGAAGGCCTTAAAATGTTATCTGCATCGTACCCTCTCTTTCTCCCTACTCATTTCTACATCACTTAAAAATAATTATTAAATTGGCCTGGAGGCTTCATGTGAAGCCAAAAAAGTCAAATTATTTGTTTAATTTTTCTAATCAAATTATTGTTTTTTTTTCCCTTTCTTTATCTTCCTTTTGTTCTTGTTGCTAAACGTAATTACTTAGAAAACTCTAGAATTTATCTGGGATGAAATTGGCAGAAGAATTTATCTGGGATGAAATTGGCAGAACACTAAATCCAGGTCTAAACTACAAAACAGATTAAATTTATGTCTGTTCTCGCTCCACTTATAAATATGGATAATTAATAATAAAATGTGTGCTTTGTATAAAGTTCTTTCAATCTTAATAAGGGCCTGTAAATAATTTTTTGAAGTTATTGTCTTTTCAGAAGACCAATTATATTACTCAAGTAGATGATTAGATTAAAGATTGGATTAGATTAGTTGTATTTGTAAAAAACTAATGCATTCCTTGTGCTGTGGTTGCAAATTGTTTTTGTGATTGCTCTCTTAAGTTTCAAGCTAAGTTCATGGAGGTTAGTCTTTATGTCATATTCCCTTTCAATCTGAAATATGGACAAAAGGTTGCCTTGTTTCTAAATCTTATTTCGGATACATTTTTACTTAAATGCAGGTTGATTTTTTTTTGACATGAGTCTCATCATTGTGCATGCCTTCTCATTACTGTCCAAAAAGGAGAATTATAAGTTTATTACAAAATGAGGATATGTTTTAAACACATGCAAATTTAAATGCTTCCTTTAAATAGATTTTCAACCGCCAAAATATGATAATCTCAAAACCCACTAATTTTTGAAACTGTATGCTCAGATGAAACTATGATGAGTGTTATACAGTGTTTTGATAATAAAAGATAGTAGAGCAGTGTCCTGCTGCTTAAAAACTGTCGACTCATTCATTTCTGTTGCAAAATAAATCTTTTACAATTGTATTTCCCCTCTGAAATGCTCATCATCTACATTGATGAAGTCACCAGGGGACCCACATGTGGTCTGAGAAGTGGTATGCTTCTCTGAGGTTGCATTCCTATCAGCCATAGTGCCTAGACTGAATTATGCCCATTGTTTTTATTCAGTATGAGGCTGCATTTCACCAACTCAGCAATTGTAGCAAAAGGTCATAGCAGTCATAGCTGAAAATTTTATACAATGAACAGGGAATTTAGGATATTAAGAGAATTCATCGACTTCAGTAACCATTTCTTGAGCATTTACTCCGTGCCCATTCCCATGAGGGATCCAAAGGTGAATGAGACATGCTCTCTAACTTCTAATCATTTGCATATTGTGATGGAGAATGGCATGTACCAACTTAGATGATTAAAAATAAAGTCGTGAGAGGCTCTATGCAGATTTTAAAATGCATGCTACCCAAACCATAGGATGATATGAGTTAGGGATATGAAAACCCACAGCCAAGCTTGGAAGGATAGGTAAGTAGAGATTTGATAAGTGGAAATATGGGCAAAGTTATAAAGAATCGTGAGTGATGCCAAGGAGACCAATCTGAGAGGGTGGAAAAACCGGGTTGTACTTTGCCAAACGGGCAAAAATGAGAGGAATAGCCCATTTCCAGGAGAATTAATCTGATTAAGACATGTGAACTTTAAAGTACCTTTGCAAAATTCAGACAATATCTAGCAGACCATCGGAAATGTACATCTGAAATTAGGGAGTATACACAGATAGAAATATAGCCTTAGGAGTTAGTATCACCCTGGTGATTATGAAATCTTGGGAATAATGAGACCATCTCTTAAACATTTGACACTGGGAAGAGATGATACCCAACATGGAATCTGAAAAAAATGATGAAATATAAAAAAGTAATGGAGAAGTAGGTTTCAGTGAAGGTTGCTGAGAATGATATTTTTTAAAAGCAAAAACAAAATATGGCATGCTGAGGGGATATTTAGAATTAGGAAAGTAGTGGTTATCAAATGTCCAGTGTTGCAGAGATGAAGAAGTAGACACGTGATCATGCGGACCTTGATAATGAAAGGAACTAGTAAATCCAACTGAGAGACATATTGTTCTCTACATTATTCTCTTCCGCTGTGCTGCAAGCTGTTTGAGGACAGGGCCTTCACCTTGGCCTAGATATAACTGGAATAATCCCTACACACAGTTATCCAAAAAAAATTGTTGAACTTAGTTGTATGGAATAAGGGCCCAATGTTTCTGATAGAGATTCAGCAGAAGTGAAACAACTAAGAGAACTGAAGACCAGGAAATGTAGTATAAAAATACACTTAAGAATTTCTTTTTAGGTCAAACTAGACAATTACAATGTCATTATCAAAGGTGGGGGCAGGGTTGCATCCCTTGACAGTAATCTTAATTAATTTCTTATCATCTTATGCTCCTATTTTTCAGAATTATTATTTGTTTTATGAAATTTAGTGAAAGTACTACAGAGTCTGAAATTTCTGTATAGTAGCTTCCATTATATTTCCTTGAGTAATATATTAGCTACTCTTTTAAATGAGTTTTGCCCTCTTACTTTTATATTTTGCTTTATACTAGGCCATCATTTGTCCATCTCACTGGCTGGAAATTCAAATAGTGCCTGACTAATTGCATTTTTTGTGAGATCTAATAATTGATAACACTTTCCTGGTCATCATCAAAAATTTTATTTTGTGATTATGGGATTCCTGACACTATAAAAGTGCCATTAATTGTTGGTAATACTGTGCAAATAGATATGCTTCAAAACAGAAAATAATGAAAATACAATTTGGTTGAGAAATAAATTCAAGCAACATAGTACAAGGACTGTCCAAATTCAGTCTATTTTATATGTAAACAACACTACAGAAATGCATGTTAAAGATGCTTACCATAGCTAGTACACCATGCAAAGGAAGAAATGCCTCCAAATATATTATGTGCAAAGACTTACTAATAATGATTTTCCGGGTAGATGTCACTTTTGATGTTGTTTTTCTCTAAGGAAGGTCAACCATCAATGTCACATAAATTTATTCTCCTTTCTCTGTGTTCATTGTTGCTTAGTAGGAATTGTGAATAGGGACTTTATTGATAAAACTTGTCTTCCAGCCCAAGGTAATCTAACCAATTGCTGCATAATAATTTTAAATAAAAATGCCACATCTATTTAATGACACATATGTCTACTTGGCTCATCAGAAATCTCTAGAAATATCAATTTGTAGCCTGGTATATGCATTCGCCGTTGTCCTGAAACTTTCAACAGATTGTATGAAAATGTAAGGTGTGCCAAGAGAAGGCTATCTGTCTGATTACCAGGTGGCCTCTAGGTGGTACCTGGAATTTTTTTCTTAATCTAAAAATCCAATTTTTATCAGTGCACATTTTACCAATGCACAGAATTGTACAAAGTCAAGGCCAGTTCTCAACAATATCACAAGATCCTGATGTTGAACTTGAGCATTAGTTTATTAAATTTTGAGGAATGTATCCTATTCAAGAAATTGGAAAATCCCTGCTTCCTCTTCAAGACAGTACCCTTTATCTCTAAAGAGACCCAAGGAAAATCGGCAGCATTATCTCTTGAAAGATTGCCTGGTGACAAAGAGGGACTTTGTCATCCAGACCCACTGAGGCTAGATGACGTTTACTGAAACACATCCACCACTGAATGGATCATCTCCTGAAAATAGATTGCATTGGCTCCTTAGATTCAGGGCATCTTTTAGTACTAGGTGCCAACCAAGATGCTGTGTCCTAACTTGTGTTTGTTGCTTTTGTTGTTTTCTTGCTTTCTGTTCTCTTTAAGGTCATCTCTTAAGGATTTTGCATATTCTTTCTTAAAATATGTAAATGATTTTTTCAATATCAGCTTTAAGCATGCTTATATAGCCAGACTTCTTTTCATTCCTTGCTTCTGGTCTATTCTGTAAGGTGTCTTTGCATCACCTAAACATTTAACCAATTATTCATCAGAGCTATTGTTTACCTGCATAGTTACTAACAGTTCCTCTTGAGTGTGTGATATCTAACACTCACAACGGTGTATCAAAAATATCTTCTAGACATATACGTAATTTTTTAAATTGTTGTTTCTATAGTCATAATTTCTTGGATAACTCCACCTAAAAAAATTCAATCTTCAAAAATATAAATACTTGAGGATTTAAGTTTTAAGACCCAATCCTTATTTTTTCCCTTTACTGTGGTCAGGGCAATGTTAACCATACATCATCATCTTTAAATGGTGATTGGAAGCAACATGTTCACACAGAACTGTATTTTATCAGAGTTCTTTGCCTTAAACTTCCTCCCTTTTATTCGGTGTGATCAATTGTGTTCAGCCTTCACTAATTCTTTGAGAATTCAATTTTGAGAGGCACTTCTAGTTTCCCGGACAACATTGGTTCATCTCTTTCTTCCAGAATAATGAAGATCTAAAATCTAATTCCTGCCTATTTCAGCCCCAGACTGTTTTCATCCTCTTTCGTGAAATCAGACCCACATCCTTTTCTTTTGTAGCCCATGTCTGAGGATTACCTATGTCCTCAGGATCAAGTAGCTATTAAATTAGTTCTATCAATTGTCCATGGGTTTAGAGGTCCCCATGTGTGTTTTTCTTAAGTAACCACATTTTATTTCAGAGCACAAAGTATAGGACTTTTGACTTGATTACTTAGCCTTTGCTTTTTCTTTTTTTTTTTTTAAGTTTTTGAAAATACTAAAGGAAATACATTACTCTTCTTTACCCAAATGAAAAGTTCTGAATTTCTCTGACATTTCATTCCTGAAGGAGGATTAGAGGACTTTCCTACAGATTGACTCTGAGGTTTCATTTTTTTATTATTTTATGCATTCTAATAACCTTACTTCTTTGCCTCTCCCAACTTCACCATTCCATGCACATTTTCTCCCTTGCAATACCTCATCTATAACATTTTGAGGATCAAATAATTCATTTTCTATACCAAAAGTCATTATATTTTGAGTCCTTTCAGACTATCAAGTTTCTATATTCCTTTTGGGATGGTTTTTAGAAGAGTCTGTCTGTCTTATAAATTTTCAAATTGAAAATTTCCTTGTTAAATCTAACTTAATTCTTCTGTGTAATAATTCAACACGTCAATGTTCTACCGTATATTTTGAGAGTAGAAGTTTGTGAGTTTGAGTCTTTGTTAAAGCTCCATTACATCTGCAGGGAAGGAACCTGGATCAATTCACATAATATCTCGTTCACTTATAAAATGTGGACAATAATTATAATAATTACTGTCCAGTCTTCCTCAAAGGTCATTGTTCTGAATACATATTTTTAGGTAGTTAGCATTTAATAAAATTATATCACATAACTACTTTACTATCTTCACTAGTTACCTTTGCAGTTTTTTCTGCTTCTACAGCTTTTTTTTCACATGAAATCAAACTTGTAATGTTCATAATATTCAGTAAGTGCATGATTGTTTTCTTGCCTACAAAAAATGTTCACTGGCCTCACTTATATTTTGGCATAAAGATCAGTTGTTTCTTGGTTCCTTTGGAAATCAGTATTGGTTTTCAAGGTTAGAAGCACATGGCTCTCTATGTACTGTGAATAAGTGCCAGTATTTATAATATGATTCTGCAAAAACCATAGACAAAAAATATTAATAGTTTCAAATTTATTTTCTGCAGCTAGATGGCTTCTCTCTTTAAGAAGCCTGCATATATTTTACTGGATTTATTGTGAAAGAGTAGTAAATGACAGAAACCAGTAACTCACAAAGATATTCATCAAATAATTATTAAAGATCATTCAGTGCCCAGCAGCAGAACAGTTCTTAAAGCGCTGAGATTACAGACGACTCTCAAATATTCATGGCAGTAAGAAAAGCCTTGTAAAGAGGATCGCCAATCACAGAGTAGGGATAGACTCTGCTAATTAGGCACTGACTCGTAACGCTTATTCACTTCTCCACTTAAACTGCTAATTAAGGCAAATATATTTATAAATGTAGGAATCAACTTTTATGGGGGTATTTGAGACTATTTTCAGAATATAAAGTAAAACATCCCAATCACAATACAAGTCAAGCATAAAGGGTTGAAAAGATTTTATTACATTTCTTTATTTTTGAGAGGCCGAGAGAGACAGAGCAGGAGCGGGAGAGGGGCAGAGAGGGAGGGAGACACAGAATCCGAAGCAGGCTCCCCGCTCAGAGCTGTCAGCACAGAGCCCAATGCTGGGCTCAAGCTCACGAACTGTGATATCATGACCTAAGCCAAAGTCAGACGCTCAACTGACTGAGACACCCAGGTGCCCAGGGCTGAAAATATTTTAAGGAGAAGTCCTCATGAAGTATCTCCAATGTCAGAGACAAATGAATTATAGACTTATTCACTCCTTGTCACAATTTAACACCCAAGCAGAGAAACACCAGAAAAGAACAATATGCCATAAAGTGGGTAATCTACTTATTTTAAGGTTTATTGGAATGCTGAAGTAGTATTCTTATTAAGTATCTAAAAATAAATGATAAAAAAGGGTAAGGAAAATTGAAATAATAAACTACTACTTTTATGGTACATTAGTGCTAACCTGACTGTTCTGCATATTCATTTGCTTTGTAGAATCACTGAGGAAGGTAATATTATCTGCATTTTATAGATGATGAAACTGGGCAGAAGATATGTAAAATTATGGTTAATAACTGATAACACTAGGTGTTCAATACATAGTAGCTGTTATTATTTATCTTTCTTGCTTTTTGCTATTAGCTCCACAGGTCTATTTTTGCATTACTGCATTCAAAGTTCATGAAACTTATTGCAGCTAGTACAATTATTTCTATTTTAAAAACATCTTTAAGTAGAAAATTAGTTTTCTTTTATATTTAGTAGAAGCACTCATTTTTTTATGTAGTTTTGAGCAAATTATTGATCTTCTTGGGTCATTGTTTAAGGAAGGCAGTAAATCCATTCCTTACCTATTTTTTCAGGGACATTAAAAGAATCTTTCTTTTTATTTGTGCGATTTATAAAACACAATGCATTTTTTTTGTAATTTTCTAAAAGCAATATTGTATTTCATCATTAAAAATCACTCTAAATTGTGGTTTGACATAATTGTTGAGACCTGGGATCCTAAGTAACACAGTCAAGTGTTTATATCATAAAAATCAGGAAAAGGCTAATAGAGTGTTTTTTTCTCTTTAGAATAACAGAATAATAGACTCAATGTCATGAGCTGCTTAAAGAAATACAGTACTCAAGATAGGGTAAGGATTAATACCATGTGCTTTATTCACTGGTTAAACTTGATAGTTATATTTCTTATGCCTGTATCTCATTGGTAGTGCATTCTACACACACACACACACACACACACACACCCCTTCACTGCACCCTCTGCCAAGGTAGGGAAGGTGCTTCGCTCATTGGGATAATGAAAATGTGTCGTAAAATACAGCATTGGAAGCCTGCTTCTGGGGTTGGTCCCATGACTCCCAAAGACTGTAGAAACAAAGCAATTAACTTTTTAATTATGCAAACCATTCAGTAAAGTAAGCACTAAAAAGATGCTTCAACAGTTTGCTTCATACTGTTAATATTGCCTCAATAATGTTGAAAATTTCAAAATAAGCTCAAAACAGGCTAAGTGTATAAACTCTTACTAGTTTTTGTGAATGTACTCTTTTTAAGATAAATATAGGAAAATACTTTCATACCCATTTTGCTAACTTCAGAACTATTAAATTGTGTTAAATAATATGATTTTTATATTTTATAATGAAACTAGAAAATATCTTCATTATTTAAAGACTTGGGAACACATATTTTTAACTGCAACACAAGGCCCCTGACCCCCTAGGAAATATTTATCTCAAATATGCCTGTCATTTGATCTAAATTATTGAACTTGCTTAAACTTGCTTTAGAATAAGTAGCTTACTTAGATACGTGACAAATTAAGATAAATTGGAAAAGAATTTTAGATTCACTGGCATAACAAGTTAACGGGCATATATATCATCCATAAAAAAGAATTTCCAAATCCCTTTCACTCAAGTATTATATCTTGTTATATCTTTTAGTAGTAGTGAGAAGAAATGGCTTACAAAGGTAGATCGATGATTCGATTGGTGGCAGTATTTACAATATTGTAATTTGTTTTTCATGCTAAGATAAGAATATATATTTTTAATTTGACATATGGAATCGCTTCATGTATTTAGAAATATACAGACACAAAAGATGGTGCATATTTCAGTGTGACATTAAGTAAAAATACCTGTAGAAGCTGGCATATTTAATTCGCTAATGATTGACCTAGTCCTTAAGCAAGTGAAAAACCCCATCTGCCCCTGCTGTTTATTTTTAATTATCATATATGTTTTAACATCAGTGCCATGGTCTTTATTTCCTTCTATGGGAAGAAGGCAGGGCATTTCTGAAATGATTAAGGCAGTTCTCTTGCCTTGAAAGGGGAAAACAAGAACAGAAATGTAATATAGCTACATGGAGAGATGCCTGCCTCTGAGCTCTTTTCATTTTAGCAGGTTGAGAAATATTGCTGCATGTTATGGCTCAGACGCATATTCTTTCTAAACGAAGGTTACTGCCATTGATTTCAAAGAGCAAAAGGATCCATTATAATATTTTTTGCACTTCATTTAGCTAGTCTCCTGATGGATTGGACTTCATGAACTACCTTCTATTTGATGCACCTTCCTAAACAATTTTGAGGACAAATAATTTATTTTATGGCTCACCATGAGGAAAATTTGACTTCCCAGTTGCTGCGTATTTCAGATTTTCATTTTGAAACTTATAAGCAAACGAAGGAATCTCTGCTTGTTCACTTGGGAAACACGCAGAAACACACTCGTGCATATACACGCACCATCCCTGACAAGCTGGGCTGAGAAGACGGAAGCCTATCTTGGAAAAAGTTTGAGTAATAAATTAGGTCTTCAGAAAGATTTTCTTTTGGAAATGTTCTATTAGATTACAGTCAATAGTTTCATCGGCTGTAAACATGAAAGCCTCCTACAGTATTGAGACTTTATATTTTAAAATGAGTAATATGTTCTTTAGTAAAGTAAATTTATTTAAATTGCAAATAGAAAACTTGTTGCACATGTTTCTGTAATTTTGGATAATCTTCTCTCATTCTTTATCACGCCAACCTGGAATTCAGTATAATTCTTTAAATAAAACAGCAACCCAAAGACCATAAGGCTAACTTATGCCTAGAGTTTTCTAATGCCTTCTACTGCTTCTCCTCCCTCGAGAATAAGGTGTATTTCTATCTTTTCACTATACAGATTTTTGGACTGTAGACATTAAGTTAAAACAGCTGTATGTTAATTTAGAGCATCCTCAAATATCGCCTCGAGGTTATTTCACAGGATTGCTCCAATGTTTCCTCATTTCAAAATATCCTTGACGCCTAAAGGCTCGGTTCTCCTTACCAGAGGTTTTGTTTTTTAATATCAGCCTAAAAATCCTCGGGAGCACTTAGGCCTGGAACTACTCATATCCAGCAACAGGTCTCAACAAGAAACCGTGCCTGAGACCAAAACTGCCGGAGTTGGTATTTCGAGTTTCTGTTGGAAATGTAGGATAATCTGATGTAAATGTACCAGTTATTCACAATAGCAACTTCAGCATGGTGGCCTGTGAAACCCTTCGTGCTCTTTCTCTCTGCAGTAGCACACGGCCATAACTGCCCCCTGCTTCTGTAATGCTTGTTATAAGAAAGTCCTTCTGATGCCACTCGTAATATACCTTCACGCAGGCAATGCAAGATAGACCCGACCGGTAACCGAATTCTCTTTAATAGTGAATTGTATTCTTGTGAGACTCAGCAGAGTGATTTTCTTTCAGAGTTAAGGGTTTTATGTTGAAATAGTATTTATTTATTTATATTATTGAACAGTCTCACTGCTATGGCTAAGAAAATTGCTCCATAAAATACTTGGTAATGTAAATGTGAGAATGAAAGTTATATATCTGGTGATTTATTAAATTTATGACTTGTTGGAACATGACTGTCTCTATAAAGACATCGAAGATACACATTGGAGAATATTCTAGCAATGCCTTGTAAAAATGGGACGCCGTCGTAATTTGAAATCTCAAAAGCAGGAACCGGTGTTGAGGTATGCCTTCAGCATTTCTAAGTTTGCGCGACCTGACGTTGCAAATCTAAATTTGATGTAGGAAATTTAGGATGTGCGTTTAGTTTGGAATGCATTCATGTGTTTATCTCTTTTGATGTATGCTATTCCCTTACCTGTTTCGTTTATTGGCAAGGAATAGGAGGGTCAGTTAAGAGTAGGAAGTTAATTGGATTTATGTTAGAGGGAAAACAGACCAAGGTTGATGAACACAAGCCTAGATAGAATTTGAGACCACTGGTCACCCCAGAATGAGGAATATCGGCCTGTAGGCAGAGGAACTCAAGGCCATAACGAATGTCCTGGAAGTACGTTTGTCATAGTGAAATATCTTTAACTTTCTTCATTTCCTAGGAATTACTTTAAATGTTTTGGTCCACATTTCAAAGAGGATATATATATATATATATATATATATATATATGTCATAAACTTAAAAAAAGTTTTTATCATCACATTTTCTGAATTGATTTTGATTGAGACTCTCTTGAGAAATTTAGTGTATTTGGCCCATAAAATTTTTACTTTGAAAACGGGGATTTCAGGATTCTTTTTATAATAAACCCCCGTTAACGGAAATGTTAGCAGAATATTTGAAAGACTCAAAAAGGTTTAGCCACACAGTAGAAGAGTTTATGAAATTATCTTTTTATAAATAGAAAAAAAAAACAACAGCTAAATACAAAAGAGTATTTTGTGCTTTTTATGCAAATAGAATACACCGAGACAAATATTTAGTTTCTCCTTATGCACTACTCTTAAAATAGATATAGTTATTGTTTTTACAAGAAAATCCATGTGGCGTATGGTTTATTTTCAAGTCCCCTTCCCATCCAGGAAATGTATTACTTAACTGAAATATAAAAGAACATATATGTTGGGGGTGGTAGTGAAAGAACAGCTTCTTCACATATATTAGCAGACCCATATGCTGTTTATTAAATCCGATGCTAGTCAACCAATTCAGAGAGCTGATTGAAATAAAAGGAAATCAGCAAATTTGCAGAAGTATGAAAACATGTGCACGTGTACTACTCACGCAGTTTTATCATCTGTCAGATTCCTCAGGAGTATACCATATTTTTGTAGGCTTGAAATAAAACATTATGAATTCATACATATATAATGAAATAAAATATATGCTTTGAGGGAATAGCATTGCCCAAAGTTGACATTTTTGTTCATGTAATTTAAATGACAGTATTAAAAAGGGGGTTTTGTGTATTAACTGAATACTAACTTAGAGCATGCTTCTTATCTTTTTGGTTGTACATGAATGTGTTGAGAAGAAAATAATACCCAATTTTTTTCTAAGCATCTGAAATGTTTTATAGTCAAAGAACAACTTACGTTTTAAAAATAAATTAAAATACATTAAGAGCAGTGTGCAAGTATTTCAAATAAAGGATAGGGTGAACAGACTGTTTTATTTTCCTTCCATTTTCCTTCCATATCCATGAATAATCGTTCCTTGAGGTTTAAAATTATAAATAACAGTACAGAGTGGAGTTATTTCAACTTTACAAAGGAAATCATCCATTTTTTTTTCTTTTTCATATTAGTAAACTCAAAATGGCTTTGCATAGCTTCTGCTAATTTTATTCAAGACTGAAGCATTTTTGACCAAAAACATGTTGCCAATTGTTAGTAGATTATTACATTTATGTGGCTAAATTCACTCAGAATTGACAACTGTTGTTTGACTTGGCAAAGTTAGAATATGGTAGTTGGTACTAAAAGGAGAGAAGTAGCAAAAAAAGTTGTAAAAAAGAGAAATATTTCAATGAGGAAACTATAAGCAAATCATGCTATAGGGAAGGATGGTTTGAGTAAGGAGATTTTATCCTCCAGTTATCACTGAAGGTTGGTTACATCAACCCCTCCCATACAGGCATGCAAATGGGGACCAGAAAAATGGAAGTAAAAATTATCATCTAATATTTAATTTCAGCTGGTAGGATGGTCATTTGTAAGTCTGAGATGATTAGAGCTAGGTGGAGTTAGTTACCTGTCCATTCAGACATGGAGTTTTGCTATGTCTATATTTACAGTCAGGATTTGAGAGGTTATAAAGAGCATGGTTTGATTTTTATGATATGTGATTTTTCACGAGAAAATTCTCTAGAAAATGAACTCTAGAATTATGTGTATGTGTACAGAGTAGAAGTATTTATTCATTCATTCATTTATTTATTTAATATCTTACCTTCTAGACTTCATGCTACATGAAGACAAAGACCATGTTTTCATGTTTATTATCTCCAGCTACTAAGGCAGTGCCTGGCATAGAGTAGAGGTTCAGTAAATATATGCTGAATTAACTAAAGAGTAAATCAGTCTTCTCTCAGCCAAGGTCCACCCATGATTTCCATTGTTACCTTGGTTCTTATGCTTTATTTTCTTTGCTTGTTCTTCTGATAATAGTCTGTGTCGAACTAAGGTGGTGGAGAAATTAGTCAAAATGATTGGTATAAAACATACCACATCAGAAGAGGGACAGGCTAATCATAAAGTCTTTGTAGAGTCTTGCAAACATTCTTACTTAAAATCCACATTGGTGATCAATAGTGTGTACTACAGTTAATGATTATACATGAAATGAGATATTTACCATGTTTCATAAAGGTCTAAACCTGGGACATGGTGAAGAGTAAATGCTGTATTTCAATGTATATTTTTCCCCTGTGTCCTGGTTGATAGATCTAAGACGTATCAACAGAAATATTTACTTTTGTAGTTGAGATATTATTCTTTTTAGCAGTCTATTTCAAGGATCTTGAGGGGCGCCTGGGTGGCGCAGTCGGTTAAGCGTCCGACTTCAGCCAGGTCACGATCTTGCGGTCCGTGAGTTCGAGCCCGGCGTCAGGCTCTGGGCTGATGGCTCAGAGACTGGAGCCTGTTTCCGATTCTGTGTCTCCCTCTCTCTCTGCTCCTCCCCCGTTCATGCTCTGTCTCTCTCTGTCCCAAAAATAAATAAACGTTGAAAAAAAAAATTTAAGGATCTTGAACATCAAAGATAGCATCTGGATGGTACACACCTAACATAGGGAAAAATTATAATATTCTTTGCATGCCATGCTCTCAATAAAAGTATTTTCTAGATAAATTGACATTGACTAGTGGACTTTATGAATCTACTAGTTATCAGCTACAGGTTAAGAACATCACAATTGCTAGTTCAAATTATTCATACATTTCCCATATGGGATTGACTATATATTTATTTATATATTCATTCATTCATTTACTACTAAAATATAATTGAAATCTGACTTCAAAGACAACTAACTATAAGGTTCAGATCAAGGAGGCCCCTATATGCCACGGAAGAGACTGGTTAAATTTCTGTCTTAAGTAAATTTTCCACCATCTATGTTATTCTTGACGCATTTCATTCTATATTTGTGAAGATCCTGGAATATTTTGTTGTTGTTGTTGTGTTTTTTTTTTTTTTTTTCTAAAATGGCAGTTTGATTTACTTTCCACCCCCTGAGAGAAGATAGGATGACACTGGGTGGAAATCAAGATCGATGGGTTTGCTAACTAAGGTCTGCATGAGAAGTGATTCTCTGAATTTTCCAAGGTAGTTCTACTTATACTATTGCATTTTTTAATTTTTTATGTTTTTTAAATATTCATTTTTGAGAGAGAGAGGTAGAGAGGTAGAGAGAGAGGGAGACAGAGCATCTGAAGTAACCTCCATGCTGACAGCAGTGAGCCTTACGTGGGGCTCAAACTCATGAACTTTGAGATCATAACCTAGCCAACGTTGGACACTTAATGGACTGAGACACCCAGATGCCCCTGTATTTATGTTTTTTTAATCACTCATATTCACCTTGAGCTTGTGTAACAATTCTACTTCATTACTGCCCCTTCGACTCTTGTTTATAACTTCTATCCTCTCTCCCTCACCTCACTCTATAGTCTTAGCCTGGTAACCAGTTCATTATCCTTCCATTTGTGACCAAATATGGTATGTTACTGAATGTGATAATTAACTGTTACACGTGAATATACTTTACATATTTCATCTCACTTAATCCTTGGGACATTTTTTTTTTACTGTTTCTTTTTTTGAGAGACAGAGAGAGAGCAAACAGGGGAGGGGCAGAGAGAGAGAGGGAGAGAGAGAATCCCAAGCAGGCTCCACACAGGCAGCACAAGCTGACATGGCTCTCGAATCCACGAGTTGTGAGATAATGACCTGAGCCGACATCAAGAGTTGGACACCCAACTGACTGAGTCACTCAGATGCCCCAAGTGGGTCATACTATTACAGCTATAAATTCTTAATTTGTAGATTTTATTTGTTCACAGGAGAGCAAATTGTGGCTCACAGATCTTAGGTGATTTGCTCAAAGTCATGCAGCCATGACTGACTGAGTCATGAGTGGCTGAGATGGAGTTTGAAGACAATCTGTCAAACAAAAGCACCATGTTCTTTCTAATTATTACAACCTGCTGTGTCTCGTCGTGCCCCCCCCCCCCTTATTTTTCATGAAATGGTCTTAACCTCTTTCTTCTGCATCCCTCCCCTGCTGACCAATTTTTCCTTCAAAGCCCACTGCAGTTATGACCTCTTCTGTGAGGCCTTGTTGATGCTCTTGTCCTTAGCATTTTGTGTGTCACACATCCATATG
The DNA here is from genome assembly GCF_016509475.1 of Prionailurus bengalensis. Classification (NCBI taxonomy): domain Eukaryota; kingdom Metazoa; phylum Chordata; class Mammalia; order Carnivora; family Felidae; genus Prionailurus; species Prionailurus bengalensis. The sequence continues at coordinate 180,989,301 of NC_057344.1, read as the reverse complement.
AACATATATCCCAAACATATATCCCATAACAAAATCATCATGGGTGATTTTTTTGGTTTGAAAAAAATATGGTAATAATTTGTCATAAAAATATTTTATTTATGTCACCATGAAATGAACCTATTGTGGCTATTTTCAAAGATGTTTATAATTAATTATTTTTCAGGTGTCTTAGTTTAAGTTTTGAATATGATGAAAATCAATGATGATATATTCCACATAAAAACAAAAGCATTTTGGGTCCTCTACAGCTTTCAAGAGTTTAGAGAAGTCCTGAAACCCCAATGTTTAAGTTCCTCTGACTGAATCAGTAACTAGCACAGATTGAACACTCATTAAATATTTGATGAGCAAAATTGAATTATCAAATTGATATAACAACATTCATTTGCAGAAATGATTAATGTCTTACGTGAGGACTTAGGCTTTCTATAATTTTATAAGCTGACTCAAACAATTATAAGTTAGGAAAAGAATGAGCAAAATCCACATTATAATGCAATTTTACAGGGGCTCCTAGGTGGCTCAGTCCTTTAAGCATCTGACTTCATCTCAGGTCATGATCTCGTGGTTTGTGAACTGGAGTCTAGCGTCGGGCTCTGTGCTGACAGCTCAGAGCCTGAAGCCTGTTAGGATTCTGGGTCGCCCTCTCTCTTTCTGCCCCTCCCCCACTCATGCTCTGTCAACCTCTCTCTGTCTTTCCCTCTCTCCTAAAAGTAAATAAAGATTAAAAATAATTAAAAAAAATAAAATGTATTTTCACATTTTATTTTGATTTCTTGATTTCTTTTTAATATAATTTGTTGTCAAACTGGCTTACATGCAACACCCGGTGCTCATCCCAAGTGCCCTCCTCAATGCCCATCACCCACTTTCCCCTCTCCCCCATACCCCCATCCACTCTCAGTTTGTTCTCTGTATTTAAGAGCCTCTTGTGGTTTGCCTCCCTCCCTCTCTGTAAAATTTTTTTCCCTTCCCTTCCCCCATGGTCTTCTGTTAAGTTTCTTAAGAGCCACCTATGAGTGAAAACATGATATCTGTCCTTCTCTGGCTGACTTAAAATATTTTTACATTTTAAAGTAAACTTCAAATATTAATTATATCAATTGAGTGAAATCATGTATTAATTAAATTTAAAATTGTAAATGAACATTATTCAGTGCATTAATCAACAATTAACAGTTAGACTGCTGGTTTGCATAATGGACAGAGAGGCCCATACTATTTTTTTATGTTCATTTTGTTATTTTGAGAGAGAACGAGAGAGCGCATGGGTGAGGGAGAGGCGCGGAGAGAAAGGGAGAGAAAATCCCAAGTTGACTCCACTGTCACCACAGAGCCCAATGACTGATGAGTGGTGGTGTTCGATCCCATGACCATGAGATTTCATGATCTGAGCCAAAACCAAGAGTTGGACTCCCAAATGACTAAGCCACCCAAGCACCCAAGTGGGTAATACTACTATAGCTATAAATGGTGAAATTTATAGGGAGAGCAGATTTGTAAAACATTAGGAATTTGAAAATAAGCAAAATATCATAGATTTGCTAGAAGCTTTATATAATATTTTAATGCAACTAAATTTTGAAATTTTAATAAAATTGTCAAAAAATGTATCATAACTCCAGATCTGTATATGGCAAAACTCCCATTGTCACTATGAGAGTAAATTTTTAGGAAAGAGTGTGTAGTATAAAATAAAATTAATGAACATCTTCAGTTAAAGAGAAAAGAGCAAAAGGATATTTCATGTTTTTGCTTTAGAGTTAAAGAAATTTAAACATCATATGCTAGCATTAATACACCCTATTTTGAATGCATATATATCAAACTCATTTAAAATGCAATTCAGTATTAGTAGCTGAGGTTTACACTTAAATGCTTTTTATACTATTTCCTAATTTCTTCATTGTACAGTCATTTACCAAAGCTGGATTCTGGTAATAGCGAACATTTTTACTTAGCTGATTTATATTGCCCTTAAGCTATGCAAGCTATGCTTTTAAATCTTAGGAGTACAAAATATAACACAGGAGTCTAGAAACCCATTCTTAACACTTACTAATAAGAGCTAAATAAAAGATTAACAGCTATTCTTTTATCTTAAATCAGTTATGATTTTTACTGATTAAAATAAAACATCAGGTGCTGCCTACACAATACTATTTCCCCCTTTGCATTTTCTGGCTTTTCCTTCCTTGTGCTCTCAGTAGTTAAGTTTGACTAATAACCTCATTCAAGGTTTATATGTATAAGATATACATAATAAATGATAGATTTATAAAATAAGTACAAAATAAGATGCATTTTGCAAGGAGTTCATTGGATGATGTCATGTTTGCAAAGCACACATTTTTTTTAATGTATTTATTTTGAAAGAGAGAGAGTGAGTGAACGGAGGAGGGGAAGAGAGAGAGAGAGAGAGAGAATCCCAAGCACGCTCCATGATGTCAGAGCAGAGCTGTACATGGGGCTCAAACCCACAAACCCTGAGATCATGATGTGAGCCAATATCAAGAGTTGGATGCTTAACTGACTGAGCCACCCAGACACCCCTGCAATAGCACCATATTACGAATGCTACAAGAACAGGTAGTGTTCCTTCTGCAAAAGTTTTCAGGTTCCACCTCTCTCCATTGCCCGCATGGGAGATCTTAATCCTGTCACGCCAGAGTGAGCACAGACAACTGGGCTGGCCTGTCCACACGCCAGCCCTGCCCATATACACTACGGACACTAACATTATGTTTATTAAAATACCCTTTTTGATCATTATTTAGCCTCTATTAGCAAGAAAGAGGATGAAAGAAAATCAGAACCATCTCCTTGCCCAGAGCATGGTTTCCACAGTGTAATACACTAGACTGCTCATCTTCAGTAGAGACTTTGGGTAGGAATGTGCAAGACTGTGGGGAAGTTATAGAGTTAGACCCAGAGCTGAAATATGTTTTCTAATTGTTAGAAAAAAAATTTTTTTTTTTTGTTTTCTTTTTTTTAATTTTTTTTTCAACGTTTATTTATTTTGGGGACAGAGAGAGACAGAGCATGAACGGGGGAGGGGCAGAGAGAGAGGGAGACACAGAATCGGAAACAGGTTCCAGGCTCTGAGCCATCAGCCCAGAGCCCGACGCGGGGCTCGAACTCACGGACCGCGAGATCGTGACCTGGCTGAAGTCAGACGCTTAACCGACTGCGCCACCCAGGCGCCCCGAAAAAAAATTGTTTTTAAGATGGACCTTACAAAGAGGATAAGGAAAGCAATAGAGTTATCAGGAATGTTTATGCAGTGTGGTAAATAGTCTTTTCTCATATGTCCTTGGACCAGACACACTGGGGTTTTGAGAAAAGCTTAAGACATTAAATAGAGAACAGCAGTCTCACGGGCCAAATTAATCTTATATTGATAGATGTGTCTCTTCAGCATATCAAGGTGTCTTCTTCTTCTTCTTCTTCTTTTTAAGTTTATTTGTTTATTTTGAGAGAGAGAGAGACAGGAGGGGCAGAAAGAGAGGGAGAGAGAGAATTCCAAGCAGATTCAGCACTGCCAGTGAAAACCCCAGCTTGGGGCTCAATCTCACTAACCATGAGATTATGACCTGATCTGAATTCAAGAGTCAGACACTTAACCTACTGAGCCACCCAGGCGCCCCCATCAAGGTGTCATCTACGCTTCCTTCCATTGCACTGTCTATTCTGGTTGGAGTCACTTCAGACCTGCCAGCACTCAACACCCTCCTTTCCACATAATGCCTTTGATTGCATCAGCTTTCCTTCCTGCAAGCTGCTTCTTTCTTCTATCCTTTACCCTTATCCTACTCAGTCTTTGAGAAGAAGCTCAGCATCTGTCTTGTCAAAGTTTGCTCACCTCCCCTCTTCTCTTGTAACTTCCAGGTGCTACAAAGTTTGACCCTTAGTTTTGATCCCCACCTAAAGACTGGAATCCTTATGTTTATGAACCAAGACTTGTGCCTTATTCTTCCGTGTGACAGTTCAACATTGTGCTCTCTGTGCTTACTTCACTCAGTCACACGCCCATGAGTGTGTGTATCTTTTTTTTTTTTTTTTAAATTTTTTTTTTCAACGTTTATTTATTTTTGGGACAGAGAGAGAGCATGAACGGGGGAGGGGCAGAGAGAGAGGGAGACACAGAATCGGAAACAGGCTCCAGGCTCTGAGCCATCAGCCCAGAGCCTGACGCGGGGCTCGAACTCACGGACCGGGAGATCGTGACCTGGCTGAAGTCGGACGCTCAACCGACTGCGCCACCCAGGCGCCCCGAGTGTGTGTATCTTAATATCAGTATTTCTACCTTGATTATATATTTTTCCAAAAATAGAAATTAGGAGAGGCTGACTTTACAATGGGCCGACCCATGGTATTCTCTCTGATGTCATTGTTGTTCCACGTATGTGACAGAGAATCCCTGTCTTTTAGGAAAAGCAGTCTCATTAAAACCCTCTAATGTCAATTCTCAATAATAATTACACATTATCTTTCTGTCAACTTTTTATTTTCATTTTTTATTCAGGTGAAAATCTAGCTTATATCGTTGTCCATAAGCAGATTCCTACCAAATACCCTCTTAGCGCCAGAGATCATTTTATTCCCCTGGCTTCTACCTCTTACATATAAAGAAAAAATAGCTCTTAATTTTGCATTATTTAATCCATAATGTTCCCTTCTCCAGTCCATGAATTCATGACTCTAAAATTCCAGTTTGGGGCGCCTGGGTGGCGCAGTCGGTTAAGTGTCCGACTTCAGCCAGGTTACGATCTCGTGGTCCGTGAGTTCGAGCCCCGCGTCAGGCTCTGGGCTGATGGCTCAGAGCCTGGAGCCTGTTTCCGATTCTGTGTCTCCCTCTTTCTCTGCCCCTCCCCCGTTCATGCTCTGTCTCTCTCTGTCCCAAAAATAAATAAACGTTGAAAAAAAAATTTAAAAAAATAAAATAAAAAAATAAATATCTTAAAATTCCAGTTTAACCTTTTCAGTTACTATTCTATGTGGTTACAGTTATTTATAAACTCAGCTATTTATAAAATCATTTTATATTACTTGTTACATCTTGAAAAGTTGTACTATTAGTGTTATTTTGTGTTTTATGTGTGTGTATTTATTTTCCAAAATTTCTCATAAGTATATCTTTGGCTATTTTTGTATCTTCCACAGTATAGTGCTAATTTTCAAATCTATTACATCATAATAACCTATCCTTCCCAAGGTCTAAGGAAGAATTTACTATATACAAAATCCTTAGGGTATTAGGAAGCCACAAAAAAAAAAAAAAAAAGAATACTGTACTTTATGCTGCATGCAAGAACCTTATAACAAATTAAGAGCATGTGGATCCTTTTTCTTCTGGCTTGCGAAATTCCCACATTTGGTTCTTCCAAAGACAAAATGATGATTCCAAAATACTCTTTCAGGAATATTTAAATATAGGAATAATTAGGTTTATTTTTTTTCCTTACTTTGATATTACTGGAATATGTAGGTTTTAATTTTAAGAGGGAATTTAAGGTTTAAAATATTATGTGAAATAACAGTATTTTTAAAATTAAATACAAAATTTGAAGATTATGAGAAAAAACAAAGTTATAAAAATATGTTTAAACCTATCAGATACAAATTAAATTGTCTACTTTGAGGTTTTCTTTTCTTCTTCTTTTTTTTTTTTAATTTCAACAGGCCTAGACTGCATATGCCTTCAGAATTCTTTGATGCTAATCTCTTATGATAACCAATTAGTTTCTAAATTTCTCAATTCAAGGGCTGACTAATACTGTTGCCTAATCATTAGGTGGGTCATGTTACTTTAAAAAGAGATGATGGCTAATAGTAAGCAGTGTGTCAAGAATCAGAGGAATTGAGAAATTGGAAAATTTGGAGACACCCTGTCTAAACAAGATTAAGATAAAACCAAAAGGATTATCATGCTTCTAACCCCTCAGATCTTTGTGATAGCTGCATTCCTAAATGTCAGGATTAAAGGATAGAATCACATTCAGAATGCAGACATGTATTCATGAAAATCCCAGTCTTTAGACAAAAATTCAAGAATGTCCCAACCCGTCCATAATACACTAAGAAACGTATTGGGGTGAGGAGTCAATGTTTTTTTTCACACAAAGAAAAATTAATTCCTTCCTATTTTTCATTTTCTATAATATTTTTCTTTTCTGTTTTACTATTTTTTTTTAATTTGGAATTCAAATTTTAGAGGAGCCTTGATTCACAACAAAACTGAGAAAAAGGTACAGAGATTTCCCAGATACCACCCCCTCTCCACACATGCACAGCTTCCTCCGTTATCAACAACCCCACCACAGTGGAATACCCCTTATTTTCTTCATAAAACTGTGCATATCTTTTTACAAGTGTATTTCCACTTTGTATAAAAATGTCTCTAAATAGTGTAAAACAGTTACTTTTCATAGGTAGTGTGTATCTAAATACAAACCTACAAAACTAAAGATTAAAAACAAATACGAAGAACAAAATCGAGTAGCAGTGTTTGGTTTTCAGGTGCGGTATGATCTCATATATTGGTATATGAAAACAATCACTATTAAAATCCAACTTGTTTACCATTATCAACTGTTTTTAAACATTTCCATTTTACTTCTTTTTATATAACTCATATATTTACTTTTTAAAATGTACATATGATCAAGATTAAATCATGTCTACAACATATAATTAGAACGTAAGCCTTTTTTTTATAAGTTTTATTAGTTACACCTCTTGCAGTGCATAGGAGTTCTAAGTTTAATTCTTTTTTATTAAATTCTTTTTTATTAACTTAACAAGTTGAAGTTGTTTTGATATCAGAACTACATCCCCTTAGGAGAATGTAAGAAAGGAAGTTGGTTGGGAGCCAGTTATGTAGCAATTGGGTAGAGGCAGAATGAGGAGATGATAATGACCCTGCTGTGTGTTGGAAAAATACGTATATGTTTGATATTGTTTATCTTATATGGTTTTTTTTTTCTTAAACCTGGTGTAAAGAAAATCTATACCCAAATATCAAAGTGAGAATAAGATAGTACTATTATGTGTAGTAGCTCCCCGTGTCCCTAGACTTGGAAGATTTTGGTCGTAAGAATGTGCCCATTGACAACGTTCAATATACCTAATTTGCACAAGTGATTCTTGAAATTCGTCTAGATTTTAAGAAAGGAAAGAAAGGAAAAAAAATCATAGTTTTTGGAAATTGTTTTATTGGCCAGGTCTATGGATGGACACCATTGTGTAGGGACTGCTGATTTTCCCTTTACATATTTCCCCATCTCCCTTCCCCAGGTGTTGCTGCCATCACTACCTTTCCCTTCCTCCCCTTTCCTCATGGCAAGACGCATGGAAGAAGAGTGCTGTTAAGGCCTCTCCATTAAGCAACAGGTATGGCGGTTCTCATGAAGCAGTGAAGCTGCCCCTCTCTGCGTTCTCCATTCATAGTGTCTCTCTTTTATATTTAGAAGACGCAAGTATACACCACACAGAGTCTCCTGATGTGGGAGAGTTGTTCGACCTAACTCTGTATTTACACATTTCGGCATGCTATGCATTTCAGAATTCCCTGCGCAGTTAGAGGTTTTGTTTTGTTTTGTTTTTTAATGAAAAGACTACGGAAGAATTAATGATACAATTGTTGGAAAAACGTGTGATGTGGGTTCCTCAGCTCGTTATGTAGGAAAGAAATGGAACTTGTATGTTTATGCCACTTTCAGCCTTACACGAACAATATATATATATATATATACACATATATATATATACATATATATGTGTATATATATATTGTATATATATGTGTATATATATGTATGTATATATTGTATATATATGTGTATATATATATTGTATATATATATGTGTATATATTTGTATGTATATATTGTATATATATATGTGTGTGTATATATATATACATATATATGTATATATAGCGTACCTCTGAAAACTATACTATACAATGAGAATGCTTTGGTGAATTTTTACTCATAATTCAATTATTTTCACATTTGGATTTTCAAAAGCATGGTAATTATACTTACTCACTTGGTTCTAGAAAATTAGGTATAAACCAGTTCAAACAAATCTAAATGACCCACAAAGCTTTGGTATTCAGATGTGAGAGCCAAATGTATTTTCATTGCTTTCCGCAGAACTTTTTTTTTTTTTTTTTGGTCAACTCAGCTGGTGGCATTTGAGGGAGCTGAAGGGGACTGTTTCCTTCACCAGTCCCAAGATCACCTCTGTTCAGCCTGCTACATTTTGAAAGGAGCTAGGTCCCTTAGGGCTCAAACTCCAGCAGAGTCATAACCTATAACACATAAACCCTTAGTCATCACAGGAAAACACCCACCTTCTTGATTTCCTTTTTCACTGGAAGAACTGGTCCTTCTAGCTCCTGCAGGGGCTTGTTTTGAGGATGTGTCAGGTTCTGCATTACACCCTGACTCTATGGGGATGTGACTAGAACACTACCCCTAGGGTAGGAAAATTATTGGCAGACACTTTAAAACAGTAAGTGTGTCTATAGGTGTGCATGTGGGTGGCAGCATTATTTGTGATATTCTTTAAAGTGGTAGCATAGTCAAGACTTGTTTGTGTCAGTAAACAGAGTAAACCATTTTGATTTACATCCATTTTCTCTGATGCAACCATTAGTCATTGAAGGCTGAACCATTAATCTTCATTCAGGAACATACGGCCTCTTATCTGACAAAACTCTGAAATCATTGGTTGTCTTTTGTGATCTTCCTTCTGCACATGGATATTATCTCTCATGTCCACCAGCCTTCACATAACTGGGTCTCTCCATCTGGAGGGCCCTTCAAGCCCAGCTTTGTTTGGAAAGCTCCAACAATAATAGCAGACATGTAATGAGAGTTTAATAGGTGTCAGGAACCACATTAATGAGCTTAATCTCCATTTTCTTAATACAAACGAGCATAGATTTAGATATTATTATCATCATCCAAATTCAGTGGGAAAAAAAAAATGAGACTTGGAGAAATCTAAGGTGGCAGGGTCACTGGTTGCTCAGAATTGGCTAAAGAGGGATTTGCCTTCTGTAATTTCTCCTGATTCTTCCTAAGCAAAGTTGGGACTCTGAGTTATGCTCAACTTATTGGAGAACAATGATTTCATCTTATGTTTCAAGAATTCTTCTATGTCCCAGTGTTTGATACCCAAAATATATCGGGCAAATGAGTGAATGTTTACAAAACAGTCATCTATTTTTTTTTAACCTGCATATGGACCCTTCCCCACATCCATACTTCCCTCCACTTTTTTTTGTTCCCCTTAGTGTTTGCTTCTTGACCATTACTAACTTCATAGATTACTCAATATATGAGTAATATAGCATACAAAATAATTCATTGTTTTCTTCTAAATACGGGACCTATAATTAAAAACTAAATAATTGCAAAACAATTACACATGCAGAAAAAGGCTAATTTAAATTTTATGAAATTTCCCAATTCTAATGTTAAGAAAAGAAGTGCAGGTATACTTGTATCTCATATAGAAAGAAGAACATTCAAGTAACATATTCTAAGGTTTTGAGAAAAACTAACCAGAGAAATTCTTTTTTACATTATAGGAAATAAAGGAAATGTACACCATATAGGAAAGAGTCTTATCAGTTTACAAGAAAAGAAAGGAAAAGAAAAGAAAAGAAAAGAAAAGAAAAGAAAGAAAAGAAAAAGTGGAGATTAAAATATAGATGAGATTAACAGGATTAACCAAAAAGGGGGAAAAAAAAAACAACTTTTTTGAGAAAAAAGAAACCAAAAGATTCTGGAAAATGAAAAAAATGGAAAAGCAATAAAAAATTGAAGGAAACATATCGTTGAAAACCACAGACATTGAAAGGACTTTAAAAAAATATATGAAATAAAACTTGGAGGGAAAACAAAATCAATGCAGGAAGAAAAAAGAACTTTATTTATGAATTTGTGTTTCCTTTATTCTTAGAAAATCCTTTGAGGTAAAAGTGCTGGAAAGAAAAAGAACAAGTTAAGACATGTTGATTTGTGAACACTGTATATTTCTAGGACTTTTTCTGTGGGAATAGTGCTTTTGAGAGCAAGATAAGGGTTTAAGCATTAACTTGGAGTATTTAGAACTAAAAAGATTGTGCCTGGAGAATACACTTGAGCCAAGGCTTGATGGAAAATTAGAATACAAATCAAAATATCCCTCCTCACCATACTATCTGTCAAGATAACTCTAGAATTAATCAATATATTAGCTCTTTGAATATAGGCATAATTTCCTTCCTTCCTTTGTTCCTTCATTCTTTCTCCCTCCCACTTTCTTTTTTTCTCTTTCTTTTGTTCTTTCTTTCTTTCTTTCTTTCGTGGAGTGCCCAACACACAATCAGTGTTTGTTGAATTAGTCATGGAATTTTGAGAGAGATTATGGTCAACCAATCTAGACTTAAATCGTGCATGCCTCCCATAACACCATTACAAGAAAGACTCATCTCTGCTTGAATAATTTCGGCGACACAAAATCCAGAGGTAGCCCACTCTGTTTTGGTACATCTTTAATTCTTGACTTTCTTCTTATATTGAGCCAAAATCTGTCTTCCTGTAACTTGAATCCATTTATCCTGGGTTTTCTCCTTGGGAAAACACATAATAAGTTCGGTTCCTTTTCCAAATGAAAGTACTTCCAAGACGTAAATTCAGACAGACCCTCCATCATAATGTCCACATGTATAGTGTGTCTGTATATATTATTTGCTAGGTTACAGCCCAAGTTTTGTAATTGCCCTGTGCCGTTTGGTTGTAAATCCTTTTAGCATTCATTTACTGCACAAATGCTCTTTTATAAAAGAAGGAATGCAGGATGGGTTCCCACAGTTTATATTCTCATATTTGGTTGATTGGAAGAATTTAGAAAATCCATTTGAATACCTTCAGGAGAAAAACAGGAGGTTTAAAACTGCATAGGGCTTTGATCTGAATTTTTACATTAATAAAGGTGTGGTTTAGATACCATATTGTACAGTAAAAAATAACATAAATATCACCGTGTATAAAAGGGCTGCAAAAAGATAAAGAAATGAATTAATATGTAAAAAATAACATTTGATGAAGGTAAAAGAATTTTCAGTCTTAACGTTTTATTTTTAATTGAATACCTATTTTGGTTTGGTTGATGCCTGAGATGGATCTTTCCCTAAAAGCCCATTCACCACTCTAACAAATTTGGCACTAAAAAAGAATATCCTTAAGTGGATAATGATATCAGCAGATCAGTGGAAGTAAAAGACAAACAAAATAAAATCAAGACAAAACAAAACCCATTTTTCTCGATGAAATTATTGACTTTAATGACTAATAATATGTGCTAACATGTAATAATATGTTACACAGAGGTCAAAGTAGAAAAAAATAAGACTGAAAGTTATTTAAAGGATTCTCTGTCAGATATGGACTTTCCCTAATAAAAGTTACAGCAAAGTAAAATTTCATTTATGTGAAGTGTTCCTTAATGCCAAATTGCTGTCAATGTCCCTTGGTGAGTTCTATTTATGAATAGATTATGGCACTCTCTCAGAGGCCCTGCACATCTGACTTTCAATGAGTGCCTACATAGAATATATGGCCTTTTCTAGAACCTGGAAATTTAATTAATTTGCTGGCAGGGAATACTTTTTTATGCCACATGGCTTTTCCCTGACCCTACCCAAGATTTCCATTTTCAAATGTGCTTCATATATTATGAACCTATATAATCTTAATGAACATTTTCCATATGGTAATTGTAATGTTTGACTTTATATTCTTGAAAGCTCCAATGCCTACATAAATTCTTTCTCTTTAATACTAAATGTTGCTTTGTCACTTGTGTGAATATATGTCCCTCATTCTGCTTTTCTTAGATTCAATTCTGAAAGCAATATCCTTCGGTTATTTGATTATATGTAAGGTTCTTAAGCAATATTCTCAAGAACAGATGACCTCTATCTGCTTTGTTTCTCACTGCTATTGCAGATGTGTTCTATTTGCAACATACCCAATTTAATATCTTTCACTCTGTCTTTTAGTATCTTAGAAAGAGGAGAGTAAAATGCAGGATACTTGGATTAATCACTTAACATCTCAAGACCTCATGTATTTCACTAAAATGTGGAATTTGACTAGCTCATTTAAAAAGTAACTTCCAACTTTTTACAGAACATGGAAGACTGGGAATTTTAGAAATTAGAGTTTTGTTCTAGATTTGCCAGTAAACTATATTTCATTTCCCCAAGACACAGTTTCCTCATCTTTAAAATACAACAGCCAGTGATATCAGGGATATAATCTTTAGAGATAATATGTGTTGACTTATTTTTCTTTCTGGAGCTTTGTCTTGAAAATGATTCTGAGAATTGTGCTTTTAAAAATTGATGAATCCAAGGTGCCTGGGTGCCTCAGTCAGCTGAGCATCCAACTCTTGATTTTGGCTCAAGTCATGATCTCAGGGTCATAGGGGGGAGCCCTGCGTGAGGCTCCTCACTAAGAGTGGAGCCTACTTAAGATTCTCTTCCTCTCTCTCTCTCTCTCTCCCTCTGCCCTCTCCCTTGCTTGCATTCCCTTTCTGTATAAAATTAAAAAAAAAGGTGAATCCAAGAAAATTCTTGGTGCTCTAAGGAAGATAGGTTGAGGAAAGGACCACCATCTGAGATATTTGGAGGACTTTAATGCAAAAGAGACACAAAAGGTTGAACTCAATCTTGTGATTATTGAGGGCAGAAAGAATGCCAGTAGACTTAAATAGGAGAAAATTGCTTCCATAAAGGTGAAATTTATTGCCTTATGAAATGTTAATAAAATCTGCTTCATAGAATAGTCTGTGTTCTGAAATCTGTATCAGTAAAGATGTTGAAACTTAGGCTGCATGGTTAACTTCTCAAAGCATTATTAAAGGAACTCATTCATAAGACAGCAAGTTAGACAAAATGAATTCCAATGCTAATGGTCTGTGATTACATGGTAATTGTCAGACATAATAATAGTGATAATTCTGACTGGAATTTGGTAACATAAGTCTCAAAGATTTCATTGGAATTTGTGATTGAGAATTTTTAATACAAGTCATTGTAATTTTGAGACAATGCTGTAGTGCTCTAAAGTGCTTTTATCCTACCAATGCTATTGTTCTGGAGAAAAAGTCACTAATTTTTTATTTGTGGAGCCATCGCTTCTTTTGTATCTGGAGACTTTACCTTCTATCCTCACTGCAAATGCTCTTTCTCTATTGCAATGTAACTGACTATGAGAGCCATTGTGATAAAGACGAATAGAAAAAGTAACTTCATGATTGATTGTCTTCAATTTTATTAAGGCGTGGAACATAAAGCATTCATATAGAAACCTGAATTATTTTATCTGCAAGAGATTATGAAAATTCCTCATTTTGAAATCTGGTTAAGAAAAAAAAATGCGTAACTTCTCAAGGTCATACGGTTAGTGAGCGAGCTATGATCCAGATTTCCCCGAATCCCAGTATGGAGGCAACAAAATTTATTGCAGTAGCTTGCTTAAAAGTATAGATCTTGGTGAGTTGACACTTTCTTTTGTGTCCTTAGATGCACTAGTTATCTTGAATCAGCAGGATGAAATAGGAAAGCAAACACACAATTTTATTTATAAGATACAGAAAAACACTAGGTAGTGTAGCCTGCTGTGTTCCTGGAGGGACATGGAAGTTGGCATCCTTTTGTAAAGCTTGACATTACAAACATTCTTTGTAATCGACTAACAACTTTTGCCAGAAGTGAAACCAGTCAAAACTATATTCCAACTTAAAGTCAGGAGCGGCATAATATGATCTTATCACCACTATTTTGTGGCTGGAGACACCACAGTATGCAACATCCCCAGAGTTTATAGTCAATAGAGCAGAGCGAGTTAACCAAAGATTTCCAATCATAAGCATTAATGACTCAACCATCATTATTTAAGCTTGCCTGTCCACTCTAATCAGGACAACAGGCATCAATTAAATAAATAGAACATCTGATTATAAAGAGAATTGTTAACACAAGCACATTAGCTGGTCGTAATAGGATATTAGCTAATTGGCAGGGGCAGGGGCAGGGGGATGTCCTTAGACGCCATAGTGCCTACTGCTCGGGATTTTAATTCTTTGCGAACTTTGTTGAGCATAGCAACATGATAAGCAAAAGTGTCTGAGTAATGAAGAAAATGCAGACAAATATTTTCAAAACAACAAAAACCATGTAGATCTAATTTTGAAATTGTGCCAATTTTGTGAGGTCACAGAAACCTTAATCATTATGCTAAAGTTTTACAGATCTCTGTGTTTATAATGAAAGCAAAAAATGAGATTGGGAGGGCTGATGGTTTTACAGACGTGTTTTGGATTATTTAATTTAATGTTTATTTACAATAAGGATCATATTATCAGTGGCTTTTTTTTCTTATTTTCGAACTGGCTATCAAAAAGGCTTCAAATTTGTGAATTAAACAGGTCCTGCTTAGTAAGTATATTTTAGGATATCCATAAGACATTTTCTTCCAGGAGACTCACGTTCTAATTGTATCATGGAAATCATCAGAATAGTAACTTTCAGCTCACTCACGAATTTGCTTTTCTGCAAAGTCTGCTGGGTTGCAATAAGTTAGGGGAGAATATCCAAATATTTTTGGCTTCAGCGGGAGTGAGAAAAGAAGCAGGAATCAAATAATTTGGTTGTTTTGCAACACTTGAAGAACTTAAAAAAAAATGTGATTATGCCTCAGATACTGAAATCATATGCTGCACTGTGATAGGTAGAAGGTATTTCAATAGAAAGTAAAGAGAGAAGGAAATAGATTAAAATTCAGCAGAACAAGCTACATGTGCGTGGAAAGAATCGTTAAGTGAAGGAAGAAGGAAACTCCTGGTAACCTGCCAGCCTTCTTTGATGGCTCCCTGGTTAACTGGGCAGATAGGCTCATTTTTACATTTCCAGAATATGTGAGTATTATGTGAACATAACATCATATCAATCTATATCATCTATATCTATATCTATATCTATATCTATATCTATATCTATATCATCTATATCTATATAATATAGAATCTTTATGACAATCCAGGTTGCCTTAATAGGGGTATCAGGATAGTATACATCACAAAAGAAATACATCCATGGATATTTAAAACTACAGTTCATTATTTTAGATTTAAAGAGTAATGAAAATTTAGAAAAGGAAATGTATTTTATGTAACAAAAGTCTTTTTTAACAAACTTCTTTTATTTTATATATTTGTATTTAAACTCCAATTAGTTAACATACAGTGTAATAGTGGTTTCCAATGTACAACATAGTGATTGGATGCTGTCTTACAACACACAGTGCTCATCACAAGGGTACTCCTCAATCTCCATTGCCTATTTTAACCACCTTTCTCGCCTCTCCTCTCTTATAACCATCGGTTTGTTCTCTCTAGTTAAGAGTTTATTTCTTGTTTGTCCCCCCCTCTCTCTTTTATTTCCTTTGCTCATTTGTTTTGTTTCTTAAATACTACGTATGAGTGAAATCATATGGTATTTGTCCTTCCCCGACTGACTGACTTCGCTTCACATAGAAGTTTCTAGCTCCATTCATGTCACTGCAAAGGGCAAGATGCCATTCTTCTTTAGGGCTGAGTAATATTCCATTTAAGAAGCTTCTTTGCGTTTTCAGAAGAATTTGTTATAAGCTGTGACGCAAAATATTTTCATGTATTTTTGGCCAAGCACTTTAAAATTCTAATATTATTTTAACACAATAAATTAGTTCAATCCGGAAGAAAAATCATTTACAACTGAATAAATGATTACGGGATTTCATAGGACTTTTAAAGAATATAGCATTTTTGTCTGTTTTTTAAGACAGAATTTTATATTTATCTAATTTAATCAAGAGAAAGTTTACCGATAATTTTATATAACAAATCGTTGCTATCATTAACTAAGTGACTGGCAAAAGGCAATAATTATCTTACTACCAATTTAAGAATGGATTTTTAAGAAAGAAAAAAGTACAATGAACAGATAAACCATGCAAATATTTTACTAAATATATAATAATGTACTTTTCCAAACATAGCTATATTTGCTGGCCATTTTATTTTAATGTAACCCTTAAGAGCGAACACTGCTTCCAAAAGATTTCAATGATTTAAATGCTGAGTAGGGCTTTTTAGGAGGTAAAAAAAAAAAAAACCTGCTTATTATTTCAAGAGTGTGGGGCTCTAGTGTGAGCATTAGATTACGAAGGTTAGATGGTTCAGTAAGTTTGAGAAAGTAAGAAGTCATCCACAATATGGCATAAATATCACTGACATTTTCCAAAGAGGCCATTATTCAGGCATCACAGTGATGCTTTAATATACATTTCGCTTTCACCTCCAATTGCAGATTATTTATGAGATTTGATAACAAGAAGGGCTATGTTTTTGAATTTTACTTGTAAATCGAAGGGCAGTAGGAGGAGAAATTTAGTAACATGAAGTTATTTTTTTATGCCAAGGGTTTATTATAAATAAATGTGAGGTTTCAAAGTGGTTTTCTCTAAGGAAAGATGTGATAGATACAGCACCATTCATTAGTAACTAAAATGATGAACTATTTTCAGGGCTCTCATACAGTCCAAATGTCACAGATATAAATTATTTTGTTTTATTGCACGAGTTACATCTTTAAAAGAAAGTTGAATTAAATATTATAACTGATAATTGCCTGAAAGTTTGGGGAAAAGAAAAAAAAATACATACATTTATTACTGGTAAGTGTTATGGAGTTTACTTTGCCATTGATATAGTTTATATGAAAGCACGTGTCCTGTAGTTGTATGAATATTGTATTTATGAGGAAAATGTATATATTTATTCTTCCAGAAGTCTGATGGCGTTAAATAAATTTTCAAGTGTTTGTGGGTTACTTTAGTGCCTATGACCCTGGCACCTAAGGGGTTACTTTGTTGACAATGAAACTCTTAGACACTTGAGCTCCAGATGAAAGTTTATTTATTTTTTTTTTGTTTTTGTTTTATCTGAAATAGCTTACGGTACTAAAAGTGTGTGCCTGCATCTATTTTAGTAAGTGTTTATTTATCTCATTTACTTTGATTTCATACTTGAGAGCTTCCATTTTATTTAGTGCAAGTTTTCAGTGAAAGGAGACATAGACGTAATCAATGAGTATGTGGCGGGCAGAGCAAAACCCTTGCACTGAATTGTCATCTACTGAATTTTGGTGGACACTCACTCTCCATGTTCTATTTCCCTGCTTGTAAAGTGATAACCTAGCAACATACATTAAGCTCCCAATAGTTCATGTGGGCATCATACAGATGGCTTGAGATAGAAAGGGAGAGAGGGAGGGAGGGGATGGATAAGAAGGGGAAAGAGAGGAAGGAAGGGAAGGAGGAAGGAAGGAGGGAAGGGAAGGGAAGGGAAGGGAAGGGGGGGAGGGAAGGAAAGAGAAGGGGGAAGGGGGAAAAATTTCCTAGTGATATATAAAAGGGTCAGTCCCCCAAGGCAATTTGGAGATGCTGCATCAAGTAGAAAGGGCATAGAAAATGCATATAATGGAATATTTTTCAGTTAACAAATGAATCTCTATATAGGTGGGCTTGAAGACATGCTTTTAAGAATGACGTGAAAAGTGAGAATTGACTGTGGCTAGGTCACGTGACAAGGCCCTGTGCACAATTCTAAGCCAGGCAGTTCATGAATAAGCAAACTGCTGCCCTGTAGCATTACTTCCTATTGCTAACTGTAGGTGGACCTTCCTTGGCATGGCCACCTCTTTTGGATGATCTTCTAGAGAACATCTAGAGTTCTCTAGATGAAAAAATCAGAGGATGAATTTCATTGTAAATGTTACAAGAACAATCCTTACACACATGATTGCTTATTTCTGGGTAAAAGAAAATGAATCATGTGTAGAAAGTGGTGGGCTGCAAATAATTTGCAAATATAGATAAACAGAAAAAATGCAAGCATGAGACAGAAAATTAGATGAGAACAGTTAATTCTCAAATAGCCATTAATAAAAATGGCATTTATCTTTCTTTCATCTCGTTTTCTGTCCTTGGATTTGTTGGATGTTTTTGACGCAAACCAACTTTGGCTGCTAAGGGGGTCTCAGTTATATTCACATGATTTTACACAATATAAAATGAGAAAATCACAGTCAGACCATAAATACAACTGAAAATATCTCTTCTGAGTGGAGGAAAAGAGGAAAAATATGTTTAAAATATATTAATATGAGTAAACTGAGTTCACTCTCTTTTTAGGTATAAATTTTTTAAAGCTAGAGTAGATTCCATTAAATAGGTGATTCAAATATAGGAATTAAGAAAAAAGAAGGCAAGTTGTGATTTGACATTGAAATGAAAATATATGGGTTTATAAGTCTTCTAGGTGGACTATTTTATCTTTCAACAGATCTTCTCTTGCCAACTGAATAGTCACTTATTTCTTTTATGGGACTATTTATAAAATATTTACTATAATCTTAATAGCACTTTTAAATTAATGTGTTTTCATTCATACTCTCTCTTACTCAAAAATGACTTAAAGGGCCTTATAGAATTGCACAATCTTAACAACTAGTCATAGTTTCATTATGATTTATACATACCTAAGTCTGCCAAAAGCGCAGTCCTCTTTCCCCCCCAATGTATTTTTCTTATTTGAAAATGTCATCGTGGTATTTGCTCCCCACCAAAGAGTGTGTCCACTGATATGTGCTGCACGTCTATAAAACTTATCTGTTAACAGAAGTCCATGGGAGAGGGGAAGAAAAAAAAAAGAGGTTAGAGAGGGAGAGAGCCAAAGCATAAGAGACTCTTAAAAACAGAACAGACTGAGGGTTGATGGGGGGTAGGAGGGTGGGGAGGGTGGGCGATGGGTATTGAGGGGGGCACCTTTTGGGATGAGCACTGGGTGTTGTATGGAAACCAATTTGACAATAAATTCCATATTAAAAAAATAAAAAAAAATAAAATAAAACTTATCTGTTGGTCTCCTTAGCAGATACTAAGATACTATCTCATTGGTTTTACTGCCATCTTTCTATTGCAGAAAGATCCAAACCAACTCACCTGTCATAGTGGATATATGTAAGATGTCTGCTGCTACTTTGGCCAAGCAGAACATGCCCGGAGGGTGCTGTTGCAAAATTTGTCTCAGTGGCTTTAAAGCATTTCCTCTGACCTAACTAATCTCCCTCACTCACCTCTCTACCCACAAAGTAATCTGTTTTTCAGGGTTGGTAATCTGCTTCTTCCTTTCCTCAGTCAACACTCTCATTTATTCAGTGCCAGGGAAAACAGAATTCAGTTGAACAAATGCACATTGGTTTATGAACAAATCAAGTTGGTCTTAGAGGAAACAAATTATTTGAGTTCCTTCTTACATAGGAAAGGCTATTGGGACTCTAAAACAGGGATATCTGCAGTTTAAATAAATGTTTAGTAAACACATGTCTCTTCAATTGGTAGAAATGGAAGAAGTATGACAAAATGAAGGGGAGATTTCTGACATCGGATTAATTATAGCACCAAAGATGTGTGCCAAGGCACATCAGCTAGACTTGTTCAGGTTATACAGCCAAAGTCATTATTTTCTTAAATTATTAGTCTTCAGGTTATTGAAAAACCTACAGGATGTGTGTGTGTGTGTGTGTGTGTGTGTGTATGCACGTTTGTGCACTCATGCATGTACATGTTTCCAGCTGAGGTAGAAAAGTGGTTAAGTCATTCTCTGTAAGAGGGAGTAAGAGTCTTGAGACTGCACTGAGACTCTTGACTTGATATTAGTATTTTTCTCAGTGGCTGTCCCACCTGTTCATTATTTCTGCTGAAGTGACAATAGCTTAGTTGGGCTTCCACCTTGAAGGTAATAAGCCTGCAGACCAAGTTGTATTATCGTCAGTGTTCTAATCAGCAAAGGTACCCTGACCGCCCACATGTCAGGCATTTACCAATCATGGGAAGTGGGGAAGTAGGATATATTACTGCTGCTATCAGGGTGAGAAACACAAAAGACGTCAGCCATTGGTCCACTATTGAAACCATCATATGAAACTCAAACTGTGGCTAATGGTAGCTATAATCAAGAAAATCTGATAGGGGCTGACTCACAGATTCCTCTGGCTTTCGATCTAAATCTAGTCAATCAAAAATAAGACTTCCAAGTATAAAATATCATGCCATATGTTGACTAAGCATACGTTTTGAGGCTTAAAAGTCATTGGCGATATCCTATTCCTTTCTAACTTTGCGGAGTTTCTTTTCCTGCATAATATTACTTTCTTTTGTCAGTTTTTGTACATAAACTACCTATCAATATTTGAAATCCCTGAATGGTGAAGCTGTTTTCCCAGTTCTTGATCATTTAACACCAACTACCACATTTGCACTGTTACAATATAATACGCCTTTACAAAAATAGTGGCAATTAATTTCATCAAACAATTAATAATAGTACAAGGTATCTCCTTCGTGTCCAATCTGTGCAAGGAGCTAGACTGAATTCCTGGAATTCACTCTATTTCTTATATTGTTTCCTTCCTTCCTTTTTTTTTTTTTTCTCTTTCTTGCAAATGGAGTGGTTGGACATTTTTCAGAGTCCGTAGATGGTAAAATGGTATATACAGTGCATTTTAGAATGTATGATACTTGCCAAATCTGAGTGGAATGTCAGAAATGAGAAAAAAGAGGAAACAGCACAACCAAGCAAGTTACCCCTTTTGCTCGTTTCCAAGTCATTTTTTAGGTCTAGGGAAATTTTGACATGAGTGAAAACCTTTCTCAACTCTGCAAACCAGACTTAATTCAGAAGATCACTCTGAGTCTTATGGATTGTGACAGTATCGGAGGGGCCATATTTTTACATGGATGAAGCACTCCAGGACAATTCCTGAAATATATTAGGCACAAACATATTACCTTTGCATCTCAGGCACATATGTCTTAGATGCTCCCTTGTTGTATCTTCAGTAAATGCGTGTATTTTGGCTTTGTAAGAAGTATTCCATTTTCAACTAACATTAAATTGTCTGCACATTATCTGATCCCGATAATGGTATAAAGCAGGGTCTATCCTGCACTTCGGAGTTCATTTTCTTGGGGGAACGTCTCATTCACTGCTTTAGTTTGCCATGGGGAAAATGACAGGGTGTATTAAGCGCCTTCAGTGGCAATCGTTATATTTATTCGGGGACTTACTGCATTTCACTTTTTGTATCTTTGCATATGAGAACCTCAAATGCACTTTTTTTTCTTACCTCCCTGGGGTAGGCAGAAAAAACAGCGGAAGAAGCGTCATTTGAGAGCTTTGGACAACGGAAGGGGCCTTACAAGGGAACTCCAAACTAGAATAGACTGAAGTGGCATTCTTTCACCTGCATTTCTACTTACTCAGGCAATTCAAGCAGAAACTAGGGAAGCCTTCCCTTTTCCACATTTTAAATGAACTGCTGAGGGTTTGTTTTGGTTTGTTGCGTTTCTTAATGCTATTCCCAGTTATGGAGCATAAAGGGGCACTTTCCATCCCATTGCCTAAAATTCCCTTTCAGGGAAAGTGGGAGATAGAGTTATTGCTTTAAGTTTTGCTCGAGTGCTTATTTTCTAATTCATATTTATGCCATGTTTTGTTTTTTTTTTCCACACAAAGCACTTGAGGCATTCTCTAGAATCCATAAGAAATGAGTATATGTTAAGTAGCTTATATTCAGTTATTTTAAATTCAACCACTCTTAGTTTCTCTTGGTTTGTATTCTCGTACAACTTACTTCTGTCGTATATTTAGTAGGGTGGTCTTTAAGGTATAGCCATGTATATTTTAATTATATATGAGTACATGCATAATACATATGTACATGTATACATATACATATGTATATGTAAATATACATATGCATATGTACATGTATATGTACATGTATATGTACAATATCGTATATGTATAATAAATATGTATATATTATATACATGTATACAAATAAACATGTATAATAAATAAGCATGAATAATAAAATATGGTAGATATTTTCTGCAATATAAATTTATGTTTGATGATCCTGACTTACACTGGGAGATGAAGTAAATAATTTGGATCAACCAAAGCACACAGAGGTATGAATACATTCAATAATCGGCATTTCCATAATTCTAATGATATAAGATGACATCTTTAACATTAAGGGCTGATTTTTGGGAAAAACATGAAAGTTAATTTTTTTAGCCTTTTTAAAGGGTAATGAATTGCTGCCATGAAAACAATTTTGTTTAAAGTATGTTTGAGTATTTTATCAATCCCCTCCTTTTTCCTGAAGCTATTACCTCTATAGATCACATGGTAAGATATCAAATCACCTTTCACCACTCCCGCAAAACAAGATCTTTAAAATTCTAAGCATTTATCCCTCGCAAGAGATGTTACCTCACGCTGTTGAATCTTCCTATGCAGATTAGGTATCCTTCCTCATGTTACACCAGCACTGAAGGAAATTAAAGAAAAGAAAATGCAGAACTTGCCAGCTGGAGATAGTCACGTTAAATATTTTGCCCTTTTGTGCTCTTTCATCTGTATCCTTCCGTCAGAAGCAAAACAATCCTTGAAGTTTTGTGGAACTTCCAGAAGAACATTTTTAAAAAGAGACAAAAGCGATCTTACCCTAAGTTGAGCAGCAGCCGCAGCCAAATTATTACAAATAATCGTCAAGCCATATCCCGACAAGATGGCCGCTTTCATCCAAACGTATTCCTGTGGAGTGAAGTGCATTTTTTTCTCTTGGAATCTTTCAAGACAATTAATTTTCAGTGCACACAGATGATTTAGGTGGATAACCTGGCTGTGTTAAACGTGTACCCTGTTTCTGACCATCAACAGTATAACTCATCAGACTTTCCAAAGCAAGAGCTATTTTAATCAAAGGGTTTTCATTGCAGATCCCTGACTGCTGCTGGCTAGATGTCAGAGCTTGGAAGATACTCTCTGAGTAATTGTAAAGCACTGTTCTCAATCAGCATATATTATTGCAGAGCTACAGTGACACCGTCAGAATTTCTATTGAAGTTATACCTTGGTCATTTGAACTTTGACTCATACATCCTTTACCGGATTAAAAGCATGTTACATCCTTCCCCTTTTATAAAGGTGTTTAGGACAAAAAATGCACTCTTTGGGGCTGGTTAGTTACTCAATGGGGATAGCTGTCATTGTTTTTGTAACAGGATTTCATATCCATAAAGTGTTTTATGACTGTTGTAATGTTAGCCCTCAAATGTAGGGCAGTAACTCTTAAAGGACAGGGGAACTTGGATGTCTCTTTGGATAGGAGAGTAAAAGAAGAGAAACACACTTCGCATTTTGGTTTGGCTTGGTCCATTGTTTGCTTTTATTTTTTTGAGGAGAGTTGGATGTGGATTGAGTAAGAAGGCTTCGTCTGTTGTTTTTTTGTTTGTTTGTTTTTGTTTTTGTTTTGTTTTGTTTTGTTTTTTGCCTCCAACTTTTCAAAAGAAGCTAGAAGTAAGAAATCACATATAGAATCCTCATCCACTGTCTCTCAAAGGCTCCATATTATTAGTAGTTGAAAAAGAAGGGGCAGTTCCCTCTGTTGGGACTTGACCATGTTGCAAATAGGGAGCGAAAGGTCTTCTGAGATCATGCATCAGATGACTGTGAAAGCTGAAATAAAAGTCCAGGTTATCAAAATTGCTTTCAAAGACAAAATCCTATTATTCTTGTGAGAGAACATAATTTAGTAAGAAGAGCACCAAAATGGGAACTAAGAACCCGATTTTAATCCTTCTTAAGAAATAAACCAGGCAATCTATCTTCCTTTCTATCCCTCAATTTCCATATTGTGAAATTATGGAATTGGGCTAAAGACTTGTAAAAGCCATCTAGTTTTAAATTTGATATTTTTCTATATGCTGGATATTTTTAAATTAACCAATTGAATAAAGTGTGGTTATATAAAGTAGAAACAACTTGTCACAAAATTATAATAATTTTAAAGCTGTCATAAATCCATATAAGGATTGTGGCTAAGAAGGATGTTGAACTGCGAGAAAGCAATGACTGACATTACAAAAAAAAAAATCTAAGTCATAAACACAATTGGTTTTTACCATCTTGCTTTTTTTTTTTTTGGTTTTGTTTGAATTGTAATTTCAGACTGTGCTTTCAAAACTAATCATAAAAGAGCCTAATAGCTGGCAATAGATATTTTCTAAAATTGGGCCAAATACAATTTCCTGCACATTTACAATCAAACAATTCTTATAGTTTATGTTATGCTCTTCAGTGGACAGTCTGCATATGATGTCTTTTTGACTTTGCTCTCTCTGTGTTTAAAATTATAGTTTATGCTTTTGTAAAAAAACTATACAGACTGTGACAGGCAGAAAATATAGACAATTGTATAAACCAAAGTATACTTTCAACTGTAGAAAACAGTTTGTCTTATAGAAGCCCATAAGATCTTAGAAACTTTCATATATATATATATATATATATATATATATATATATATATTCAGACTGAACTATTTAACAATAACATTGAAAATAAACACACTAATAAATGTTAGCCTTCGGAACAAAATGTTTTGAGTAGCATTTCCCTAAACCCAAGAATCAAAGAATACAACAAATGAAGCATCAGTACTCTCTGAGTTCAAACCTCTAGCGTCCAATCTGTAGGACCTTTACCACTGAAAGCCTATTATTGCAGACTTTTGTCCTGGAATCTAGTAAACTGAACCACACAGTTACATTTTATACATAGTTCTCGCGAAACCCAGAGAACAGCTCAGAAGAGCCTTGGTCTGTGTGTCTGACTCTTGCACTAGAATGAGAATCTTGTGAGTTAAGAGATCCTGTCTCCTTCATAAACAACTCAGTCTCATACTTAGCGGGCCTCGAAAGTTTTCAATATACGTTTGAGGAATAAACGCATTTCTTGGATTTTATTAAAAATGTGCCTTTAAAAACCAAACGTAAGACACAAAGAACACTATTCTGTATACAGTCTTCACTGTTTCTCTTTGGCTTTATTTATTTTGCAAATATTTGCTGAGGGGACACTGTGTTCCAAGTATCTCTTAGCTTCCAGGAAAAAAAAAAAAAGGATTAATTATGCAGAGCCTTTGCCTTGTGTAAATTCCCAGGATTCGGTGGAAAGAACAGAAACACTGTCAATAGGAATTAAAATGTGACCATAAATGTAAAGAAAGGATATTATGGCAGAGTGAAAAAGCAATGGGGTTGGAGACTATTTTTTAATCTGTTTTAAATTTATTTTGAGAGAGAAGAGAAGAGAGAAGAAAGAGTGGAAGTGGGGGAGGGGCAGAGAGAGAGGAGAGAGAGAATCCCAAGCATGCTCCGCACTTGTCAGCAGAGAGCCCTGTGCGGGGCTCTTCCCAAGAACTCTGCGATCATGACCTGAGCAGAAATCAAGAGTCGGAGGCTTAACGGACTGAGCTGGCCAGGCACCCTGGAGACTTTTTGATGGGGGGAACACATGAGCAGAAGCTTTTAGCTTTTTTCCTACTTTAATCTCCTAAAATAACCCTAAACCCTAAGCTTCTCACCATGAATATTCCATTCACAGAATTGTGCATACTTTTTTTTTTCCACAAAGAATCATTTATTTTTTTTAATCAGGGATTTTGAAAGGATAGTTAAGTTTGTACACTAGTCATTTTGAGTTCAAGCTTTAATACAGAGTTGCTTAACAATTATTCATGTTTATGTCTCTGTGCGAACAGGAATATCACCTGGGTTAAAATAATTTTCCTTAAATGTTGTAAAACCCAAAATGGCATGTAATAGTCCACAGAGACACAAGACAACTCCAAATTTCTCAATCCTGCTTGTGCCTGCATACCTCTGTGTTTTCTTTGCCCTGTGACAGTGTTTCTCTCTCTCTCTCTCTCTCTCTCTCTCTTTTTTCCCTTTTGGACAATTCCTAGTCATACATTAATGTCCACAAATATTATCTCTTCTCATGAACTTATGTAACAGCTCCAGGATCCTGCATAAAATGATAATCTCTCCGTCTCTTTATAGCATTTGGTATGCATCTCGGTCAGAGAATATTTACTGAGAGCCTCTTTTGTTTAAAGCACTGTGCCAGGAACAAAGAGTCATTTCAGCTCTACCGACAGGGCTGTTTTAGGTCAGAATGCAGAGCCTAGACTTGCTGGTTATTTACGGCCGGTGTCCACTCCGAATGCCCCATGCCCTCGCTTTACCAGTTTGTTAACTATTTTGAATGTCGCCCCTATGGAATGCATAAATAGTACCTAAACACTTTCAGACACACCGTTCATGCTTCTTCCCTTGAAGCTATACCACAGCACTTACCTGGCAAATTCCTAGAGAAGAAAGAAGTTTGGTTTTGTTTCTTGTCTTTTTTTTTTTCCCTCAAAGATTTTCCAGAGGAGTGTCAATGCCTATTCTGTGAATCCTTTAGGAACTGAAGGACACTTTGAAAAAGCAATTCAGGAAATACACGGAGAAACCCAAAGGAAGCCGAGGGATGCCTCTACCTATTCAGGGAAGACCGACAAATTGAAAAATGGAGTGATGGAGAATCTCATTCAGATTTGCAAGCCATTTCCTAAGCCTTGTCTTTAAGAGCACTTGTGACTTTTGAGTCTCATAGATCCAAGACTGCTTGGGAAGAAAGGAGAAGAGAGAAAGTTATAGTACGGGAGGGGAGGAGGACAGAGAGAGAGAGAGAGAGGAAATATTATAGCTAAAAGCCCTGAAATACATGATTTTAATGTATCCTATCTCTCACCAATGTGTGTGGAACAAAATTCAAAGTCTTTTATTCTTTGGTTTTAAATACCAATAGTGAAGGGGCGCCTGAGTGGCTCAGTCAGTCAAGTGTCTGACTCTTGTTTTTCAGCTCAGGTCATGATCTCATGGTTCTGTGTGTTCGAGCCCTACATCAGGCTCTGCGTGGACAGTGCAGAGGCTGCTTGGGATTCTCTCTCTCCCTCTCTCTCTCTCTGCCCTTCCCCACTCACGCTATCTCTACCTCTCTCAAAAATAAACTTTATTAAATAAGTAAAACAAACAAACACCCATAGGGAATAAAATTATAGACATTAGACTCAAACAGACTCCTGCTCAGACCCCATCTATTACGCTTCCGAGCTGAGCGTCGTTAGACGCTTAAGCGACCTCACTGAGCATCTCTTTTCACAGAGCTTTTGCCTGAATTAAAAAACTAACTGCTGATCATCAATCACCTCCCGTGTGCTAGACTCTGCTCTCTGAATTACGTTAACTTAATCATCACCACAGTGATATTGTTCTCATTTTACACCTGAGGAAATCGAGGTTCAGGATCATTACTTCACCCGGATTTTCCAAAATTCAGCCACCTGGTTTCAAAATTTCCAAAATTCATCCAAATACTTTCACCCAGGTGGTCAGACCACACAGTCGGAACCCTGTGCATTGTGTTGCACACATTTCCTTCACGAAGTGACTTAGGCACAGAGTAAGTGCTATACCAATGGGCTTTTATTAATAACAATTTTGAAATAGACTTATGCTGTAATTTTGTTGTAAATTACACAGCACAGAAGTGTGACGAAACGGTAGCTCCACTTTCTTCCTGGCACAAATAATACTTTATAGGAGTTGAATGACACATTTTAAGTACCAGACACTTTTTTTTTTCTCCTATTACTTCTTAGAAGATGAAGAGAAAGCACCGTTTTCTTTACTAATTCTAAGTATCCCAGACAATCAATACTGGTTTACAAAACATATTGCCAACTGTTAACTCGATTTGTCGGGTGGAAGACGAGTTTAGAATATTTTCTACAGCTACAGAACAATAGATAAAAAGGCGTCGTTGTAGTATAAAGTATTAAGAGTCCAGGTTTTCAGATGCTGTTTTGTGAAGTAGTGAAAGCCGTTTCATCTTGCTAAGCTTCAGGCTCCTTATTTGCAAAGTGTAAGGTAGTTTCAAACACAAATGACACTTCCACCTCTAAGGTCAGTGGTCCCGTGGTTTGGTGGGTAAAGTCCTGGGAAGGAATATTATGTGCACCTCATTAGCAAAATTCAGGTAATCCAAATATAGAATCGTCTACTTTTTGAAGTTATCAGATCTGCATTATTAGAAATATTCAAAAGAATTCCCTTCGAGAGCTGATTGAGAAGGTAGAGCTGTGTTGAGTTGAAAGGTAAACCATCATAGCTCTTAAGGAAAGTTTGCTTCTGAGTTTCTTAACTTTCTTGTATAAACTAAATGCCTATACAGTCAGAGAAGCCTTAAGAAAGAACTAACAGAGGTTATATTCGGGTTTCTCAATCTGGGGAAACAAATCGAAACGAAACAAAACAACATCCCCAAGTAGACTGAAACCAAGGCTCCAATTACACTGCAAATTCTGGCAGCAAAGCAATAAGAAAGTAAACCTAAACACCTGCTGTGTGTTTATGTAAATCAAGTTTAGGCAGGATTATTTCTCTAAAAAATCCCAGGTAATTGTGACTCGGTAATTCCAGCTTTATTGGTGACTGTCAACTTGACCAGTGTTTCGTAAAATGTAGTCCTCAGGCCATCTGCATCAGAATCACCTTATTAAAATTGTAGATCCCTGCCCCCTCCACCACCCCCAATTTTGAATCAGAATCAATCTGTTTTTGTCTCTCTCTGTCTCTCTCTCTCTCTCTCTCTCTGCCTTTCTTTATTGAAACCAGCATCCTTGTCAGTGGTTTTCAAACATTTTTGACCAAGACGCACAATCACTGGTAAACTTTATGTCAATATCTCCTTTCAGCGAGGGGCTGGTGGCCGCCACGTGAATGATTAGTTCTCCCTAAAAAAGTCAATGCTGATTAAAATGGTAAGCTACAAAGTTCATCTGAATAGTAAAATATTGAAGAGGCTTTATTTATAATTTGCCTAACATTTACGGAAAATCTAAGAAGCCCCGGCCTCGGTGATAATACATGTTACTCATATGACTCATTTTAAGACAAAAGAAAAAATCTCTCTATAACTAAAATCATTCTTTCTTTGTCAGAAATCTTATTATGGAAATGAAAAGTGTGCCAACTTTTCTTTATCTGAATACCGATGTTACGTTTGCAGTGGCTAAAATCTGTGGGCTATGATGGTGATTTAACACAGTGTTTCTTTTGATGTGAGTCAGTCAGCTGGTTTGGTACAGTTAACTTTTAATTTTACAGGCATACTTCAGAGATAGTGTGGTTTGCTTTCCAGACCACTGCAATAAAGCAAGTCAAGTGAATTAAATGGATATTTTAGGTTTCCGAGTACATATGTTTACACCATACTGTAGTCTTTTAAATGTGTAGTAGCACGATGACTAAAAAAGAAAAATACCCTGTAAATACCTTAACTTGAAAATACTGTTATAAGTGCTAAGCATTATCTGAGCTTTCAGCGAGTCAGTCTTTTTGCTGGTGGAGGCTCTTGGAGGGTCATGGGTGTTGATGGCCACTGACTGATCAGGGTGGTAGTTGCTGAAGGTTGGGGTGGCCGTGGCAACTTCTTAAAGGAGGACAATTGTGAAATCTGGCACATCCGTGGACTCTTCCTGTCATGAAAAATGTCTCTGTAGCATGCGATGCTTCTGATAGCATTTTGCCCGCGGTAGGACTTTTTGTCATAATGGGAATCAGTCGTCTCCAACCCCGTCCCTGCCTTCTTTATGTGGTGTCCTAAATATTTTGTTGTCATTGCAGTAATCTTTACAGTGTCTCCACTGAGAGTAGCTTCCGTCTCAACGACTCTCTTTGTTCCTCCCTAAGAGGCAGCTCAGGCTTGATCTGTTCAGGTCTTATCAAGAGATGGAACCATTCGGTTCCATCTTCAGGCTCCACTGCTCATTCTAGTTCTTGCTGTTTCTACCACATCTGCAGTTACTTCCTCCACTGAAGTCTTGAACCCCTCAGAGGCATCCATGAGGGTGGGAATCAACTCCCTCCAAACTCCTATGAATGTTGATATTTTGATCTCTTCCCATGAATCATGAATGTTCTTCATGGCATCTAAAACGATTAATTCTTTCCAGAAGGTTTGCAATTTACTTTGCCCAGATCCAGCAGGCGAATCACTATCTGCAGCAGCTGTAGCTGCAAAAGGTATTTCTTAAACAATAAGACTTGAAACTCAAAATTATTCCTCAATCCATGGGATACAGGACGGATTTTATGTTATCAGGCATGAAAACGATGTTAATCTCATCCATTTCCATCAGAGCGCTTAGGTGACCAGATGCATTGTCAATGAGCAGCAATATTTAGAAAAGAATTTTTTTTTTTTCCTGAGCAGTACATTTCAACAGTGGGTTTAAAATATTCAGTAAACCATGTTGTAAACAAATGTGCTGTCAGGCAGGCTTTGTTGTTCTGTTTATAGAGCACAGGCAGGGTAGATTTAGCATCATTCTTAAGGGCTGTAAGATTTTTGGAATGGTAAACGAACATTGCCTTCAACGGAAAGTCCTCAGCGACATTAGCCCCTAAAAGAGAGTCAGCCTGTCTTTTGAAGCCAAGCATTGATTCCTCTTCCTTAGCTATGTGAGTCTTACATGACACCTTCTTCTAAAAGAAGGTTGTTTTCATCGACGTTGAAAATCTGTTGTTTAGTCGCCTTCATTAATGATCTTAGTGAGATTTTCTGTATAACTTGCTGCAGTTTTTACATTGGCGTCCCCTCACTTTACCGTGCACTTTTGTATTATAGAGACGACTCCTTTACTTAAACCTCACGAGCCAACCTCTGTTAGCTTCAGACTTTCCTTCTGCAGCTTCTTCACCTTTCTCAGCCTTCACAGAATTGAAGGGAGTCCGGGTCTTGTTCTGGATTGGGCTTTGGCTGAAGGGAATGTTATGGCTGCTTTAATCTTCTATCCAGACCACTCAGACTTTCTCCAAATCAACAATAAGGCTGTTGCCCTTTCTTATCATTTGTGTGTTCCCTGGAGTGGCACATTTAATTTCCCTCAAGAACTCTTCCTTTGCCTCCACAGCTTGGCTAACTGGTACAAGAGGCCTAGTGTTGACGTGTCGTGGCTCTCAATGTGTCTTCCTCACTAAGCTTAATCATTTCTAGCTTTTGACTTAAAGTTAGAAACCTGTGACTCTTCCTTTCACTTGAACACTTAGAGGCCATGGTAGGGTTCTTAATTGGCCCATTTTCAATATCGTTGCCTCTCAGGGAATAGGGAGTCCTGAGGAGAGGGAGAGAGAGAGGGAAACGGCTGATTGATGGAGCAGTCAGAACACACACATCTATTTAAAATAAAAAAAATTAATGTTTATTTATTTTTCAGGAGATAGAGACAGAGTGTGAGAGGGGGTGGGAGGGTGTGAGAGGGAGACACACAACCTGAAACAGGCTCCAGGCTCTGAGCTGTCCGCACAGAGCCCGATGCGAGGCTCGAAATCATGACCAGAGCTGAAGTCGGACGCCCAACCGACTGAACCACCCAAGTGTCCCATCACACACATCTGTTGGTTCTGTTCACCATCTTATACGGGCATGGTTCATGGCCCCCCAAAACAATTACAGTAGTAACATCAAAATCAGCATGCCAAATTTGGTCATAATGAAAAACTTTGAAATATTACAAGAATTACCAAAATATGGCACAGAGACACAAAGGGAGCAACCGATCTTGGAAATATGGTACCCATAAACTAGCTTAGTGCAAGGTTGCTATAAACCCTCAATTTGTAAAAAAAAAAAAAAAAAAAAAAAAAAAAAATGCAGTACCTGTGAAGTGCAATAAAGCAAAGCACAACAAAGCAGGTATGCCTGTTTTTTGTTTGTTTTGTTTTGTTGTTTTATGCTTTGTGTGTAGTTTCCCACCCCCACAGACACTATCGCTATTCTAAGTCTCTCCTACAATTAAGGCAGTGACTCTAAGAGGGAAACATCAGGAGGCCACTGTCATCTAGAAAATAAAGAAGTTTCTTGTGACCCATCAAAGTCCCTTACTACAGTAAAATTCAGGGACTCAGTTTATGACGTAGGTATGTGTCACAGGGCTTCCAAGGAGCATATCACTCTTAGGAAGATTGAGGTCATTAAAACTATTATAACGCCCAACCTATTTTTAAGGCTGTTGTCCTCTGCAGCACAAATAATCTTTC
This sequence comes from Prionailurus bengalensis, assembly GCF_016509475.1. Classification (NCBI taxonomy): domain Eukaryota; kingdom Metazoa; phylum Chordata; class Mammalia; order Carnivora; family Felidae; genus Prionailurus; species Prionailurus bengalensis. The sequence continues at coordinate 180,957,124 of NC_057344.1, read as the reverse complement.
AAACTCAGTTACACCTCACAGATCTTAATTTGCTCGTAAAATCACTGGTCTCACCCACATCATCCCACGCCCAAAGCTTTCTACCTACCAGCATGATATATAATTACTTAGGCACAATCAAGCCTGGTCCATCTCATCTGTGCTCCACCCACCCCACCCCTCAGACTTGAACTCACTTGTCAGCACAAACTCACACTCGACTTCAAATTGAACAAATTCTAAAATATATCTCTTGCCAACTTGTTTGCCATCATGTTTATTTCCTATTAGCATAGACAGTTTCACTCTTACAAGTGTTTCTTGAGGGGCTCCCGGGTGACTCAGAAAGTTAAACATCCGACTTTGGCTCAGGTCATGGTGGTTCGTGTTCGAGCCCCACATTGGGCTCTGTGCAGACAGCTCACAGCCTAGAGTCTGCCTCAGATTCTGTGTCTCCCTCTCTGCCCTCACCCGCTCACTCTCTCTCTTTCTCTCAAATAAACATAAAAAATATATATATATAAATAAAATATAAAAAAATCTCTCGAACACTTACTAGATAAGAGATGAATACTCAGAGTTACTAAGAGATTTGAGCAAATGGTAGATGTCTTTGCTGACCTCTCAAAAGATAACACGATTGAAGAAATAAGACATCCAGAAACAAATTCACTAAGATATACGGAAGTATATTTTTGGACACTAATTAAACGCATAGTAAATTTGCTTTTAAGTGGCCAAGGGTATGGTATAGATAAAAATCAAAATTAAAAATAATGGGCAGAGTAGGGAGAGATTATGGGAAACACCACAAGCAGCCTGGAACTCCAAATTCAATGGATTTTGGATGGGTAAAGGGGCAAATGGTAGGCACTCAAAGAGTGAGCATAGGCACAGTTTGAGAAATTCTGTGACATGTTTGGAATCAGAGGGGAGATTAGTTTGGAGAGAGCATTATTTGGGGAGATGAATTTGGATAAATGTGTTAGGATTAAAACACAGACCCCTTGAGGTTTAACTTTGAGTATGACAAAGGATTGCCTGCAGTTCTTGGATAGAAAAATACCTTATTGGAATTTTTAGGCAGATTGGTTTAGTAGCATGCCAAAAGAAAAAGAAAATAGCAATTGAGACTTGAGGCAGAAGACAAAAAATTGAATGTGCTAAAGGAAGAGAGAATGATGGTGGTAATGGCGGGTAGTGGGCAGGAGGGTAGTGGGTGAAAGGAGGAAAGTATGGAGCAAAACAGCCCTGGAGAAGATGTACCAGCACCACTGTGGTACTAGAGGACAGATTCTAATTCTTCCTCCTCTTCCTTTTTTTTTTTTTAAACTTAGTTCAGATCCCTTTTTTATCCAGAGTGTACTTGAGGGTAGAAATTTTAGTAGTTTCTATTATAATACCTCTCAATTTTGCCTTGGAAAAATTACCCAAATGGTTTGAATTGCTTTCCTTCTAAGAAAAAAAAATACAACCTGAAATTTGCTGGAAAATGTTGCTTCTTGCATTTATGTGAATTCACCTTCTGACTTCTAGAAAAAGCAAGGCTCGTTCAATCTCTAGCACGACGGCAATGGCACGGGGTGTTCGTGGGGGTGGAAGGTGCAGACTTGGGGCGGATACCCCTGTCACTTAGCCGAGCTGTGCTCTAGAATTGCATTGAAGGAAAAGTGCTCCTAGATACCTTCCTGTTTCTCTTGCCAAGTCCTAAATTCTGGTGTCAGTAGGTGAAATCTGATCATTGCACTTTTCCTTTTTCTTTCTTTCTTTCTCTCTTCTTTCTTTCTTTCTTTCTTTCTTTCTTTCTTTCTTTCTTTCTTTCCCTTTCTTTCTTTCTTTCCTTCTTATTTTTTATATATTTATTATGTATCTTTGAGAGAAAGACAGAGAATGAACATGAGAGGGGCAGAGAGGGAGACCCAGAATCTGAAGCAGGCTCCAGGCTCTGAGCTGGCAGCACAGAGCCCGATGAGGGCTGGAACCCATGAACCGTGAGCTCATGACCTGAGCCCAAGTCCAATGCTTAACCGGCTGAGTCACCCAGGTGCCCTTTTCTTTGTTATTTAAATATGAATTTCTCTCTTTGATTTCTAGAAATAATACTTCTGGTCATCTGGGGAGGAAAACAACACAGAAATTTTCCATAAAAACTTAATCCTTTCTCACTAAATATGATATATTTTTTTTTAATTCAAGACTTCTTTACTTCATAACCAAAGTTAGATCTTTAATGAACTAAATTGGCTTACAGGTGCTTTCACCACATAAGCTTCCCATTTTTCTTGATAAAGATAAGACGTGGTGGAAGCTGTCATGGAGCTTCACTAACTAGAAACTACCAGTTGTGTGTTGGCTACATACAAAGATTAATCTTTCCCTCAAGCTAAAATCTGATAATTAACCAAAATATCCAGGAGTGCCAAGACAAATTAAGAATGTGAGTTAGTATTTTACAATCTCCTTTGGAAAGGATAGTCCCCTCAGAGGTCTCTAAAGTCGGGCCATATTTAATGTAAGCAAACATTTCAAAAATGCTGGAGTATCACTCCTTTTTTTAAGATATCTTATGGTGGCTGCTTTGGAGGCAGAGCTGTTGAGGGAGGCAGGCAGTAAGCTGAGAGGAATTAGTAACAGCTACAAAAGAAAGAGCCTCCTTATTTAGTTGGCTTATATTTCTCTCACCGTCTTTCTCACTCTTAATAGCTTAAGTTCAGGGGCGCCTGGGTGGCTCAGTCGGTCGAGGTTGAGCGTCCTACTCTTGATTTCAGTTCAGGTCATGATCCCAGGGTCGTGGGATGGAGCCGTGCATCAGGCTCTGCGCTGAGAGTGGAGCCTGCCTGGGATTTTCTCTCTCCCCCTTCCTCTGCCCCTCCCCTGTTTGTGCTCACTGTCTCTCTTTTTAAAATAAATAAATAAATAAATAAATAACTTAAGTTCAGTACATAGATTATATGTCTCTGGAAAGAACCATCAGGTCAAGAAGGCAGCCACACTGCACTTCGGTAGCCTGTGACTGGCTGACTTTGGTGCCCTTAGCTCTCTGTCAGCAGAGAGATTTCGAGGGGCAGACAATCCTCAGAGAAATCAGTCCTCTCCAAACCTATCCCTGCTTTTTCAACTAAGTTTATGTAATATTCTAAATATTTTGCTGTCATTTCAATAATCTTCACAGCATCTTCACCAAGAGTAGTTTCTGTCTCAACAACTCTCTTTGTTCATCCCCAAGAGGCAGCTCAAGTTTTATCCGTTCAAGTTTTGGGACGAGATGGAACCATTCAGTTCCATCTTCAGGTGCCACTTCTCATTCTAGTTCTTGTTCTAGTTCTAACTAGTTCTAGTTCTAATTCTAATTCTAGTTCAGACAATCCTCAGAGAAATAGAGACAAGCAGTACTTTTCAAATTCTTTCTGCTCTTTGCCTTTCATTCTGTCTCTGCCTCTGTCTCTGTCTCTCTCTTTCCCTCTTGCTGTCTCCCCTCCCCTGTATGGGAAGGGAGAACTGGGGAAGTCTTAAATTTTATTTAATGCTGACTGCCTCAAACCACTCATAGGTTGGCCTACCAAACAACCATGAAAAAGATTCCCAGAGAGAACATATCACTTTGGAATGTCCTAAAAATTGAGTAATACTACCTATTCAGAATCATCAGAATCATTTTTCTCCACAAATATGTGCCCCTCCTTTACAAAGAGAAGATCATTGTTATCCCAAACTACTTCTAGTCATACAAAAACCACCGGATATTCTCCATGGTCTTCTGTATCCCAGGAAGACTGACACTAAATGTTCAAATGATCATCAGCAGACGTTCTTCAGAGATATTACCTGTGCCCAGTTTTCTTATGTTTTTAAGGTACGTGCATTTTACAAAACAAGGTGTTAGTTTTCCCAATTTGTTTCATTCATTCATTCATTCATTCATTCATTCATTTTTAACTACTGAACACTTTTGATATTCTGATAGCAGCTTAGCCTTGATTTGCTTTTTTTTTTTAATATGAAATTTATTGTCAAATTGGTTTCCATACAACACCGAGTGCTCATCCCAACAGGTGCCCTCCTCAATGCCCATCACCCACCCTCCCTGCCCTCCCACCCCCCATCAACCCTCAGTTTATTCTTAGTTTTTAAGAGTCTCTTATGGTTTGGCTCCCTCCCTCTCTAAATTTTTATTTTCTCCCTCCCCCTCCGCCATGTTCTTCTGTTAAGTTTCTCAGGATCCACATAAGAGTGGAAACATATGGTATCTGTCTTTCTCTGTATGACTTACTTCACTTAGCATCACACTCTCCAGTTCCATCCATGTTGATTCGCTTTTTCCTATTACAATAGTGAAAACACCTTTTGACTTTTCAGAAACTGCAGTGATTTTAAAATTTATCAACACTCATGGTCTGTGAATGTTAAAGCTGCCCCACCCTACACCTCACTGAGTGTTTTTATAATTTTTTTTTATTTTTTTTCAACGTTTATTTATTTTTCGGACAGAGAGAGACAGAGCATGAACGGGGGAGGGGCAGAGAGAGAGGGAGACACAGAATTGGAAACAGGCTCCAGGCTCCGAGCCATCAGCCCAGAGCCTGACGCGGGGCTCGAACTCACGGACCGCGAGATCGTGACCTGGCTGAAGTCGGTCGCTTAACCGACTGCGCCACCCAGGAGCCCCGAGTGTTTTTAAACCAGATAGAAATTTCAGTGTTTCCCAGGCCGTACTTTGGTCTCTGGCCACAGACCCCCTGCAGCTTTTCCATTATGTCTTTCAATGCCTTTTGGCCCTGATAAATCCCTACCTTTGCAGGTGAACATTTGTCTTACATTGAAAGAATATACAATCCTCATAGTGTGGTCATTCGTAAATGCTCATCTCTTCACTGTTAGGATTTCTCTGGTTAACAACTACAAATCACAGTATCAGTGGGTTTCATCGCTAACGTTTCCAAAAATTAATCTCTTAAATCTCAAACTGATTTTTAGCACCTTCAGGAGGATTTATTTCTACTTTCGATATAAAATGCTTAAAGAAAAGCCAGAAAATGCAACGCTATGGGGAAATGTTTGGTTGCCATTGACAAGATCTTACTGCCTATTTCTAATCTCGTTCTTGCCAAGGATTAGAACAAAAGTCACTGTCTAATAAGAGAAAACAATTATAAGTCTTGATTTTCAAGGGCAGGAAGTGAGAATTGTTTTATTTCATTAAAAATCATCAGTAGCTCATCTGGAGACTGTGTAATTACTAAACTAAACCAAACTAATTTACTAAATTTAGTTTCATAAGTAATAGCAAATTATTTAAATCCATGCTGTGCTTATTTGTAAATAGCCATTGCCAATGAAAATGTGTGGTTGATTATTTTACTTGTCTAGATACATTTTTATTTTAAATACTTCTATCTGTAGTAAATACACAATATTGGTACATAAGCAGGCACTTATATTTTTCTTTGAAAGCCTCCTGTAAACACAGATATGACAAAACGTCCTAGCAATATTTAGGTCCGTTTTCATATTTGTAAAAGTTAGAACTAACATCCAGATTCTTCCAACACTAGATTATTTTATTTTTGTCACCTTTGCATATGTCCTAAATCTTCTCAGCCCCTCTCCCCATTTTCTTCTGTCCCCTTACCTCATTCCCCAGAGAATTTGGCCCACTTCTGTCTGTGGAGTCCTCAATCAGGCGTTTTGAAGTCAGGGTAGGACCTGCCTTATCTATCAATGGAAGACTTCTGGAGACAAGATAAGATTTGTTTGTTTTCCCCTCTCCCCTTGCCTCCCATATCTGGGTGGGGTGCATGCCTGTGGAGAATATGACTTCTATTTCAGCCAGCTTTGGAATATGGTGGCATATTAAGCGATATCACCAAGGGTACATCTTCTGGCGCTGTGTTGTTCTCAGAAATTATCTATCTAAATTCCACTTCAGGATTCCAGTCACTCATTCTGTCTTTCCCTCATGACAGTGAGAGGCCGGGAGGTTCCATGGAGGCCTGTGGCTCTTTATCATACAGCCTAAATTCTGGGCCTTTCTTCCTTCCCTGCTCCCTGGGTAACTCTGGCAAGTCACCTAATCAGGTGCTTTTAATGAGTGAAGAACTTTGAACAATTGTCTTTTGCCTCTTAAAGACCCCTGTAGGCCATTTTGAAATGAATATTATTTGGTAGTTAAATAATATGGTGGCCAGCATGGTGCCACGACTTCATATAAATCGGAAATGTTCTAGCTCTTTATTTTTCTTGCGTACTCTGAATTTTCTTTGCTGCTTGGCCATATTTTATGAGCATCATCCAAAAGGTCATTATATGTAGGGCCCAATTTACATTAAGGACATTTGTTTAAAAACCTGAGTTCACAGGTCCGGACTTTCTTATCTTACGAATACATAAGAAAAAAATCTTAAAAAAAAATCTAATGTTTATTTATTTTTGAGAGAGAAAGAGAGAGAATCTGAAGCAGGCTCCAGGCTCTGAACTGTCAGCCAGAGTCCAATGAGGGGCTCGTACCCACGAACTGTGAAATCATGACCTGAGCCAAAGTCCAACGCTTAACTGACTGAGCCACCCAGGCGCCCCAAGAAAACATCTTTTAAATTTATCAGCAGCTGCTACTACTCAGGAGAGCTGTTTTTTCAATTCTGGCTCAATCTTCAGAATGTCTGTTTACTTGGGCAATAGACTTTTCCTTTTTGAGCCTTAATTTTCTCATCTATAAAATGAAATGATTATAGATCACTGATTATTTTCCAAATACTGTTTCTGTGCTACATTCCAGGTAAGAATTATTTCAAACCTCCAACAGTAGAATCTTAGCATTAGTTTGACAATCCACACAACGCTGCCGTCAGCAGGATATAAACACTTCCATTGATGAAAATATTTTTGTATTGAAAAGTGCTGTGATTTAGTGGGAAATTATGATTTGGTTCAAATTCGCCTATGTTCAAATCTTTACTTAGCTATGTGATCTCAGGCAAGTTAAACTTTGTGAGCTTTGATTTCATTATTTGCAATAAAAATTGGAATAATAGTATGTTCAAAGTTTTTGTGAGGGTTAAAAGTACGAATTACATTATGCAGTAATATTTGGCACTTAATAAGAGTCCATATGCTTCGTTGCTTTAGTAATATCTATAATGAAATACATCCATAATTAATATACTACCTATGAATGTTTGTCAAAAATTAAAGATTTTTTTTTTCACTCTTTGGTAAATAATACTCAGTTTTCACTGAAATTAAATAAAGGAATAGACAGGCATCTTAAATATGGCAAGAGAAATTATCTCTGGACATTAATACAAATAATGTCATTATTAAACAAAACCACAAAACAAATCATATTTGGGACACTTCTAGCTAATAACAATTTTTACGGGTGAGGAAAGATTAGTGCATCGTCAAATACTTTGAAGGAATGCTCCCTTAAAAAGTATTTTGACACGACCCGAAATTAAAGCTTAACCTTTGACTGATAATTTGTTTAATCCTTTTGCTAAATAAGAAAATGTTAGAGATGATAATAAACAATGAGATGATCAACGTTACAAGCTCCAGTACCAATTGACTCTCACTCATAGGTCAAACGTGGTTTGACATTTGTAATATACAGTGCTATGAAAACAGAAAGTATGTTCCCTTCCAAACCACACCAGAATCTTCTCTCACTCTGAAACAATACTCTTCTGGCATGCACATAAGGCAGGCAATATCATATGATCTGTAATTCCAGTCTTTATTTTATTCTCCTTGCCTAATATTGTTACTTCTCACTTCCATATGTTTTGATGTCCAATTAGATGCAAGGGCCCTTGAAGTCAGGCACTATTTTGTTACCTTTGTATCTCTTCCAGTATCTGATCACAAGCATGCATAAAATGAATTACGTTCTTTAGTGCTTATTGGACCAGAGTTTTCAATAGTGAATGTTCATTCCACACAGACCATTTCATCTGTTACCTTACAGCGAGTTTTTATTCACAACCCTCAGTCTGATGATGTTTATTTTCCTATACACAGGTATGGCATCATAGCCCCCACCCTGAGAATAGGTTGAGACATTGCTATAAAAGAGAATTGTTGTCACAGTGATAGGAACAGTTTCAACAATTTTACCTCCTTTGTTTGGACTATTAGACCAGCAGTGTTAATAGTTTTCAGGAATAAGTAACCTTCTGATTTCTTTGTTTCCTCATATAAAGGCTAAATATGCTTCTTTCTTTAAGATAACGTAGGGTGTTAATATTCACTTAACACCTTATGAGTCTCAAGTAAAATAACATTAGGCATAAAAGTATTCAACATGACTATTTACATGAGAGCTTTCTGGTAACAAAATACACATTTTCCTAAATATCAGACCAATAATTCAAACGCACTAATCTGAAACTTACAAGATCAATATTAAAACTGAGATGTTATAAGTAGTGTAGGTTTTTTTGTTTGTTTGTTTGTTTTTTGTTTTTTTGGAGAGAGTGTATTCAGCTACTAGGGACAAACATGGGTTCTCTTTACATGCTTAATGCAATTTATCTAGGCAATAGATAATGTAAGATATAAGATGAAGCCAAACATGAACAGTAAGAACTGTTTCTAATTTCAATATTCATATTATGTTTTCTCCAGTGGATTCTGAAAAGAAGAAAACACAAGGCTTATAAAGAAAAAGTGAATGTAGGGTATCCTACTCACCCAGATACAAGTGATTGATTCATTGTTGAATGAGGGAATTCTAGCAATTGTAATTAAAACTGTTTATTCTTTTTAAAAATTTTTTAAAATGTTCATTTATTTTTGAGAGAGACAGAGACATAATGCAAGTGGGTTAGGGTCAGAGAAGGAGGGAGACACAGAATCCGAAGCAGGCTCCAGGCTCAGAGCTGTCAGCACCGAGGCAGGCTTGAACCCCCGAGCTGTGAGATCATGACCTGAGCTGAAGTCCGATGCTCAACCGACTGAGCCACCCAGGCGCCCCTGAAAACTGTTTATTCTTTTAATTCCTAAAAGCTACCTCAAATTTTTCAGCAATTCTTAAATTTTTAAAAATGGAATCAGTTTTGGTTTATTTCACATAGACTAAATATAATTTCTAGCAGAATATGCATTTGCCTATTATTTTGTTTACTTATAATCATGAAAGATTAAAGAAAAATAGAGCTCCAATGGCTGGAACAGATTAACCCTCACCCATACCTAATTTTCATATTTGCTATTAATATAATTACTATTAATATCACCATTAACTACCAGGATCAATAATTTATTTGTGAAGCATTTTAAAACCACCAGAAAGTGTTGTATCATTTAAAGGCTTTATTAAGTTTATTGACAGTAGATTATTGTTAGGAAACATATTTCATTTTTGGATGCCTAGATTTATGACAGATTTAGTTACAAGGGAAATGGATTTGATGGATAACACAGGAGGCTTTGAGCTGCATGAAAAAAATATCACAATTTTTCATAATATTACTGTCTCACATTGAACTATCTGCTGCCTTGCTGCCCAAGGTTGAAGCAAATATTTTATTAGAAATCAAATCAATTTTAGACAATAAAAAGCCCCTCTTATATCACTGAATAAAGTACAAGCTCCTCGATCCTCTTTTAAATTAATAGAATATATCAGTTTATGTATTATAATACAGCATCCAAGAATAATAAAGGATTCGGTCTTCACCCTTCTTAACCTTGATCCTGTATATGAAGACTTCTGATGCCAATGCCGATCTGATACGGAAAATGCTTTGCGCTCTATGTCACCGAGGTTTTCTTTTTTTCAAATGTTAGCTCTCTTCTTTTTTTTTTTTTCCCCCAGCATAGAGGCAGTCAGAATTCATCTCTCTTACACTTTTGAGTACCATTCACCTTTGTGGGCCAGGCTCAGTTCTGTTTCTATTGGTGGTGCATGGACGGAGGGCTGCAGGGGCAGCAGAGCAAAGGGCGGTGTGCAGAGGAAGAATGGGGAGGAAGGTTGAGTCATGCTCTAGTTTGTTCTCACTTTCCTGAACATCTCTCCTTAGAAGAACTTCACAAGCCTTTCCAGCACATTCTCCCACCTACAACTTCCCTCTCAGTTTTTGCTCACATCACGCCTTCACCTCGCGTTTCCTGGCAGATCTGCTTACATTCTGGAGTTTTCTCTCAGGAGAGCCCACAGTACGTCCTCGCCGAGAGGAGACAGAACCCTGGTGCCATTAAAGCCTGACACCGAGGACTGATTTGATTTTCTGACCAAAGTTATCATTGCCACCCAGACTTCTTCTGAAATCCCTCTTCAAATTAATTAGCAAAATCACTCCTAACCCTTTGCGTAATTTTTATGACCTGTTCTACGTTATGCGTTAAGACGCCATCGAGGGTGTCAGAATTTCTGTTTGTTTGTTTCTTTTTTTCCAGCTGCTTTACTGACCTCACGCACATTTGACGGTAATGTTCCCATCTGTTCTTCTCCTTCCGCCACCTCTTCTGCTGTCTTTCGCATCTCCAGGATAGGACGAACACTTGGGTCTAGTTCTGATAGCACCTGGAACATTCCTGCCTTTACGGCTATCCAGACATCTGTAGACTCTTGCTAGGATCACGAGGGTAGCTGCGGGGGCTTCTTTTGTAGCTTTACTTTGGTCCCTGACTACTTCTACACAAGAAGTCAAGGTGGACCTACACTGGCCAGACAACTTGGAAAAAAAAAGATTATACCATTTATTTTATATGCACACATATCTGTATGTACGCATGTATTTACTAATCTCTAGCTTCATCCCATCTAATCTGTAATTTAGCTTTCTTTTCAATGGAAAAGGAAAAAAAAAAGTATCTCATTTTCAACTATGCTTAGTATGGGACATCTGGGTGGCTTAGTCCGTTAAGCATCCAACTTCGGCTCAGGTCATAATCTCAAGGTTCATAGGTTCAAGCCCCACATCGGGCTCTGTGCTGACAGCTCAGAGCCTGGAGCCTGCTTCAGATTCTGTATCTCCCTCTCTCTGCCCCTCCCCCCCCCCCCAAATAAATAAACATTAAAAGAATTAAGCTATGTTTAGTATGAACCAAAGTATGTTTCATATTCATTGGACCAAGATGAAAAATAATCTCCAAATATTTAAGGGACAGTGATAATTTGTCTTAAAGTCACTGCATGGACTACCATCTAACCTTGAAATCAACTATGCTATTTGTTTCATAAAGAGCTAACTTAATTTATGGAATGTCAAAAAAGGTCTGTTTTCACTGATTGCCATCAAAACTCCTCACTGAATTTACATCTTCCAAAATAACAGGAAAGCCAACTTACCAGGATTAAACCTGTAACCAGATTATGTAACAGCAAACATTTCTGACTCAGAAAACGACTGCTGTTGTACATTTGCACGATCACTGATGGTTTTATGTCTCATCAGTTTGTATCGCAAGCAACGCAGGTGAGATTTCTTAACCCTTAGAATGTTGACAGATTTTTGTTTCTAAATGTATGTATCTATGTGACCTAGTCCAAATCAAGGGGCCATAATCAGTATGCATTTCTTGTAGAATGGAAACATAAGTGACATTTTGAAATATTTTAATTGCATGTTCAAAAGTGCTACTGGATATGCCAAAGTGAGAATAAGATCTTGAAACTAATTAATGTGGCTTCATTTATCAAGAGCACTGGATCTGTTATAAATGCTAATAATAGCATTGTAACAGTATATTTCCGTTTGTCTGTTGATATTCAGTGCTGTCGGAGTGCCCCACGCCACTGAATCGAAGAAAGTCTTTGTGTAGGTTTATAGAGCATTCCACTGGCTCTATGGTAAATTCATGAGACTGCCTAGACTAGGGCTTCTTGCAGTAGGAAGTAATGATCTCACAGTAGTATCTATTGTGCTAAGATTGACGCACTTGAGAAAACAATTATGTTCGTTGTTTACAGAGCTGAGGGTTAAGGGAATCAGTAAAACACACTTGAAGTTCAAATACATTGGGGTGCCTGAGTGGCTCAAACATCCGACTTTGGCTCAAGTCATGATCTCACAGTTTGTGGAGCCCCGCATTGGGCTCTGTGCTGTAGGCTTGGAGCCTGCTTTGGATTCTGTGTCTGCCTCTTTCTCTGCCCCTCCCCTACTTGCTCTCTCTCTCTCTCTCTCTCTCTCAAATAAATAAACGTTAATTGTTTTTTAAAAAGTTCAAATACATCAATTAATAAAAGTATAGAAAATACAAAAAAAATAATTGCATGACTATTCTTTGAGGGATCAAAATGCAAAGGTTAGTTTTAACACAAAGTCTTGCGTTATCACTAGGGACTACACTGAAACAAAATCTTCAAAATGTCATTCTTGGGTTCTTGGATTCTCTCTTTTAAACATCCAGGAATCTTTGCAAGTGGAGTGTTTGTCTGCCATTGCCATTGTGAATACATACAAAAGGAGTGCTGGATTAGGAATTCTAGATTTGGTCTTGAATCTTCCATTTCTTGCAAATGTCTATAAAGTATGATACACAGGGCCTATCAGAGACTAGACCTTCATCCATCTCAGTTGAATATCCTTTGGCTTACTCAGTTCTCACATTGAAATAAACATCATTCCCAATACTTGGAATTAGTACACCTGAGATCGAATCCCAGCGCTGCTGCAGGATGTGTGACCCTGAACAAAGCATTAACCCTTTTGTCTGCAGTGTTCTCATTTGCAGCTTGAAAGTTTGAGCTATCGAATCTTGAACAGCCCACTACTTTTCATCTAACTTTATTTTCTAGCCTGTGTAGTTTTAAAACTACAACAAATCGATGTACTACCATCTTCCTATCCTGCAACAAACTACAATGGTTTTCAATGCAAAATGTCATCATCCAAGGATGTGCTAATTATTGTGACCTGCTTAAACAAGAGCTTAGTCCTATGTGAGAATCATCTTGGAAAACTTCATAATTTCCACCTGGAATAATTAAGAGATATGAGATGGGTATTTTTAATCTTTCTAAAAACAAAGCAGATTTAATTCCCATATTGAGTTCTTTAAAGTTGAATTCTCCCTTCTATTATTAATAATTTCTATTGAGTTGTAGACATCTAAGTTTCAGTTTTGTTTGGCCTGCAGTGGATTTCTCCTTGTCTTCTAAATGACAGCTACTGATTACATTAATATTCAGATCTCCATCCTGTCTTCTCAAAAGGTCAATTTAGTCTTTTTTTTTAATTGTCTTCATATTTCTGAGAATAGAATTATTATTATCTCACAAAAATGGTTGGTAGCTATGAGGGTCTTAGGTAAAGCATACAAACAAACAAAAGCTATTTCTACTTAGATCATCAAATGATTCATTGTTATATTGATGTTGTAGCAAATCAAAACCTTTGAGAAATGTATAGACAATCCTTATTTCGCTTGCCCCCTGCCAATAAACAAACAAATAAATAACTTTATAATGTCATTATGAAGAAATGGTTGAACAATGACAAAGGTGATCTTTGAACAATTCAATTTCTAGTATCTAAAATGTAAAATTATTAGAATGCCCTTGAAAATATCTTTGTCTTTGGGCATAATATTCTACACTACTACATTATGATACTTTACACCTACATAGAAAATACAGTTTCATAGGTTGTAGATTAGAGAGACTGACTCTTCAGTCCATTTCTTTCTGATTTTGTCATGGAAAAAGCTAATCAATGTTGTTGACTATACTCCAAAATCTTCCTCTATTCCAACTCACAGGGAAAAGCAAACAAACAAACAAAAAAAAAACAATAGCAACAATAACAAAACTTAATCCAAGGATAAAAATTCTTCCATCGATAACTGAACGTAATACTCATTATTTTGCTTGCTTACCCACCTGAACATTTTACAATTAACTTACAGATTGCTTGAAAGTTAAAAGTTAGAAGAAGATGATAAACTATATTTTGTTCCAAGTTTCCACTTGAAAATCCTTTCTTTTCCTTGTTTACTTATTTATATGTCCTTTCTGTAAGGACACCCGGCTAATACCTCAAATGTTTCCAAGTATAGATGTCAAATTATCTTCATGAACCTTATTTAGTAACTATAAAATGTGGTGGATACTATTTATAGTATCTCTGGGAAATTTTTGTCATTAGCATTTCTCAAATTATGTTACATTGTTTAAAATCATGACAATGGCTCATAAAATAGCATTTTCTTTCTTTTCCAATACACACATCAGATTAAAAGTAAAACAGATTTGAGTACATTTAATTATTTTAGTTTTTAGAAATATTTCAAAGCAAAGTAGTACCACAGGAACGTGTTTTGGTTTAAATGTTAGAACATGAAACAACAAAATAAATAATCAGTGCATAGTTATATACTGATGACCTAGAGAATACTTCTCATTTTAAGGCAATTTAGGAGTGTGTGCCAGGGAAGAAAGAACACAATGCCTCCTGGAAACATTAGGGAATATTTAATTTCTAGGGAAGGCATTATATTGAGAGTGTTGGTCATTCACTAAGTCATTGTCAGGGTGAGACTGAGCTAAAGCAGGAATGTGAATTATTTTTAAAGGACAGATTTGCAGCTTTGAAAACATGTTACTTCTTTGGAAAGCATATAGACCTGGGTTGCACAAAAATACCCATACATAAAAATTTTGTGTTTCTACCAATTTGGCCATAATGAATTACCACATAAGAAGGGAGTATTAAAACATTAGTCATTGTGATAAGCAGATGGAAACTTCATGAAAATACCATGTGATAAAAGGAGGAATGTATATTTTTGGAAATCACATTAATTTGGCATGTTTATGCCGACAAGTATATCAAAGTCACTGTATTTCCCTACATGGTGAAATATTGAGAATAATTAGACTCAGAATATCATGCTAGATAAAAAGATAATAGATAGATAGACAGATAGATAGAAAATGATCACCTACACACTCTGAGTTATCACCTACATACTCTGATTTATACATAGCTGTAAACACAATAGTCTGAATTAAATTAAAACAGAATTCTCAGAATATGAGAAACCCGACATTTTCCATATGCACTGTCATATTCCATTCTTTTTCTAATATTCATATTTCATTAGCATTTAGTACACAGGCCTTGGGATTTTTTTGAAAGTATGAATATATTTAATTTTGATATTTGTGAACAATTTATCATTTAATTTACCATCCAGGCCTACTTAATTTTGTTTGAGACCCTAAATTAATTTAAACCCCACCTCTTTTACTTATGATATGCAAATATTTTTACTTTGATGTTGTAGCAATACAAATTGAAGTTTGCAACATGAACCACTAATACTAATTTGATTACTTCTGTATTAGTGTTGAGTGCTGCAAAAATAGCAAGATATTGTTTAAAAAATGAAACTGGGAATGGAAGAACTCTTTATCTGCAGGCCCTCTGCAATTTTGGTAGTATTAATGCATGTACATTAATGCTTGATGAGTCTCATAGAGCAATGAATGCGATCTTGAAGGCAAATAATTTAGGATTTTTAGAAAACCTGAGAGCCCGATTTCTTTTTTTTTTTAAACTTGAGTTCATCAAAAAGTCTTCACTTTACCTTTTAATAGCTCAGAGAGTTTGCATCTATTTAAAATATTTATTGCAGATGATTTGGACCATGATTTATTTTTAGCAGTAAAGATGTTATCTAATACAGTGAAGGCAAGGTGCCTGAAATGTGAAATCAGTGCTTTTGGGGTGGAAGCAAATCAAGCTTTTTGAAAAGGAAAGAATCAACTAAGATTGATTGATTGATTGATCTATTTATCTAATGAAGTTAAGGGGATTGCTAATGACTTGTAATGAAAAGGATGATATAAATATCTGGTTGCAACTCAAGCCAAGTATATATATATATATATATATATATGTATGTATACCTAAAAACTGTTGAGAAACAATTTTCTCCCGCTTTTTAAAATAGAACTTAGAAATGGTGTCTCAAGTCAGAAAAAATATATATACGTTTTCTGCAAGATAGCCGAGTGCTGGAGCTGCAGTAATAATTGCTACCTGTAGTGTGCCTGCAGCGTGCATGTTGCTTGTCTGTTTATCCGTGTCTGTATAGTGTCTGTCTGTAACGCGCATTATGGCTGAAAAGTCTCTATGCTCATTAACCTTTTACAGGTGCCGCACCATTCCAAGGAACTGCAGGTACTAAAAGAATGGGCAATACTTACACAGGCCAGACACAGCTCATGCATCAGCTCCAAACTCTCCTCAGGCCTGGCCTCTGACAATGTTAATGAGTTAGACGTCCGTGACCCAGTTAAGGAAGTAAAACAGAGGAGTATCTGATATTTGAATGAGGCCTATGTTACATATTTCCACCGTGTTACCAATCAACTTACAAAAAATGATTCGATGTGAAAAGAGAGGAGAGAGATTGAGAGATACCGATCAATCATTACTTTAATCATCAAAAAGTTTTCCTCAAGGTGTGGCTAGAGAAAAAGTTTAGAATGTATGCAAATGCTATGTGACTTTTTAAAAAGATTCTCAAAAGTGTCGGTAGTATATGAAAGTGTAATGCAGGGATCAATTGCACTATAATATTGATGGATAGAGATTAATAAGCTAACAGATCATAAATAAAATTAATTACATTAAGGATTAAATATTGAATGGTTTTGGCTCGTTCTGCTTATAATTTTAATAGAATTTTTATGTAAAGCAGTCAATTAAATAAGTGCCAGCATTAAGCATTATTCTACACTTGTGGAAATTCACAATTTGTATACCCAGGGAAGAAAAATGTATACAGTGATAACCTCAAAGTAGCAGCATGATGTTTATACACACATAGATGCACATACACACACACACACACACACACACACACTATAGAAATGTTCTCAACATAACAAACATAATAACAGAGAATCTCTTCCAGAATACTATGGTTTTGATCTAAATATTCTTAACCTCCATGTGTAAAAGAAAAAGAAAGATTCTCACTCATTCTAACCAGTGTCTCTAAAAAAAACCAATTTTCTCTTTTTGAAATAGACACAAATTCTTTTTTTGAAACTTATTTTACAAATGTGTTTTTTATATACTATACAACGTTTTTAAAGAATTTAAGTCAAACACCTTGTGTAAAAGCCTTATTAAATAGGTACTACATAGACTTGAGCAAACCACTTGTAAATTCCAAAAGCCTTATTAGAATTGACAAATGTTATTGTTATTATCAAAATCATTAATGCTATTCAACATAATGATGCCACAGATACTTGTCTTTATCACTGAAACCATTTTCAACAGCTAGAAATGGGACAAAGCATAACATAAGCCTACTTCTGCTTAATGGGTTCACAATCTAAATTACCATCTCTTTCAACCTCCCATTTTAGAAATGCAAATTGTTTTATAAGTCATTTATAGAAATTGTTAAGTATAATACCCCCACCCACTTGTCTCATAATGGGTATAAAATAATTATCTAAAATTCTTTACATATATAATGGAAATTTGGTCTGGGTGGAGTAAGGAAAGAAGGCATCTTATTTATCTCACTTTACAAAGAGAGATTTTATAGATGTGATTGCTCAGGGCTTTGTTCATCTTTCCACCTTGTTCTCACCTCATGCTATTTCTTTCAGTTCAGATGTCATGCTTTTCAAATTCTGGTTTGAAACTCTTCCTCTTCCCATGTAATCTGGAAGCACTCAAGTCACCAATGAAATGTATGTCCTCAGTGAGGTCTCCTGAAATATGCTGTGAGCAGATGTCACAAGAGCCCCAGTCCCCACCCCCAGTCCCCACCCCCAGGCCCCACCTCCAGGTCAGTTCCTATTTCTTTCAGCCTTCCTCTTCATTTGAACAGGCAACTTGGTGACTGGATCCTGTTAAACATAATGTGAAAATAACAGTTTCTCTTCATCCAAAGTGCATAGTTGTGAGAGGTGGAAATAGGATGGAGATTGTACATGGGGGAGAGGGTTAGGGGGGAATATCCTTGATAAAAGCATTATTTACTTCGTCCTTCGTTCCAGTTAGATCGGGGCTCAGTGACTGAGGAAGTAATGCTTAAAATTTTACTCTGTCTTAATTTAAGTTGAAATAGCCACATTTGGCCAGTGGATGCCATATTAGTGCGGATTTAGATAACTCACGTTCTTATTTAATTGTAAAAGGCAAAGACTAAATACTTTAAATTTAGTCAGTTTGAAATCGCCCCCAAAGAATAAAACTGGTCATCATTCCTTTGGAGATTCAGTGTCCCTTCTGATGATTCCGGATGACTTATCTTGGCTCTTGTATTTCTAATCTCCTCCCTGAGATAACATAATTAAAATATATTTTGCAAATTAGGATTATATCCATGTATATGTGTCTAATTATTTATATATATATATCAATGTGTATATGTATATAAAGGTATATATATGTGTGTATATATATATATATTTCTTTATTAGGGAATAAAGATATAGGGGGACAAATATATATATATATATATATATATATATATATATATATATTGGTTTTTTTCTTTATTAGGGAATTTTGATAAAAAATATATAAAGATTTTATGTGATATTAGCCATGAAGCTATCCTTAACATTTCTCTGGTGTGATGGGTAAGGCCATGGCTTTGGAGTCTAATAGACATGGGACCAAGTTCTAGGTTCCTGACCAGCTGAGTGAGCCTGGGCAAATAATTAAGCTTCTTAAGTCCTCCATTTTTTATATTACTAGAAATAATAATGTTTTATACATTGTAGAATGGTGGTGGAGATTAAATGAGCTAATGACAGAAAGCATGGAGCATAGTGTTTATTTTGGAAATTCTAGCTGGTCTCATTCTAAATGCTACAAAAAAGGTCATATGAGTACAGCATATCCTCAAAGAGAACATTTTTTTTTTTTAGGTTACTAAAAATGGATAATTCCTAACCCAGCTGAAAACAGTGCCAGTAGGTTTTAGCATTTCCTTCTCCACTGGCTACACAAAGATATGGGGTGATCTTGAAGGATGCCTCAGTATAATAACAATCTTCTACAGTTTGGGGAAAATGATACTATTTTCAAGGGTTGAAAGAACTGTCCCAAAGAAAAAGAAATAAATGTAATACAATGATTCTTCCTCTTGAGCTTCTGGTGTTAACTTTTAACAGTAAAATTGTTGAGCCATGTACCTGTTGGCTTTCAGATAGGACCAATTTCTTTATTATAGCCAAACGTAGGGAATGGTCCTTGTAACATGAGAGGACTTCAGTCTGTACTCTTACAAATCACATCAGCTGAAAGAGAAGGATGTGATGTTACTAACTGCAACAGAAAAAAGGAAAAAAAAATGACTGACACTAAAATACATATACTATGTGCTTCATTCCCAGTCTTCCAACTACTATCATTAACGTCAATGGCCAATGAGGGCAGTTGTCCCACTCTTTTTGAACAATTTCCAGACATCAAACTGCTATTCAGACCCTCCTAAGATGTTCTCTTCAGCTCACTTCAGCTGTACGTAAAAATGGAAGAAGTGAGGTGTGCACTAGCCTATGCTTCTTCTGATCCTATTTTCTACATTTCCCATGGATGGAAACTATACTTGACATGCTTGTATGTAAATGTAAGAAATAAGGTGTTCATCTGCTTTGACATCAGGTTATGATGTTTTTGCCTTTCCAAAGTGAGTCATGGTGCTCAGTGGGTTCAATGAATCTATAACCTAGACCGAATTAAAATACGTAGAGAAAGAACCATCAAATTGGCAAGATACTATAGAGACCGGTAATGATGATGAAGGACATCATTCATAAAGTATAATACATTGCTAACTGTAGGGAAAACCTGCTCCTAACACACTCATTAGACAATTGTCAAAAAAAAAAAAAAAGCATGTCCATATCTGGGGATCAGATCCACTGTCTTAAGATTCTGTTACAGCTCTACAATAGAAACAGATTAAAGCCAGGTGAGGGGGAAAAATAAACCAACATATGTAGGTGGTTTTTTTTTTCTTTTTTTTTTCCTTTTTTTTTCTTTTTTTTTTTATTTTTGGGACAGAGAGAGACAGAGCATGAACAGGGGAGGGGCAGAGAGAGAGGGAGACACAGAATCGGAAACAGGCTCCAGGCTCTGAGCCATCAGCCCAGAGCCCGATGCGGGGCTCGAACTTACGGACCGCGAGATCGTGACCTGGCTGAAGTCGGACGGTTAACCGACTGCGCCACCCAGGCGCCCCTGTAGGTGTTTATTTTAATATTTTTAGAGGGAAGAAAATATGTTAAGAGTTTTAAAGACGTGGTGCCTGGGTGGCTCAGTCAAACGTCCGACTTTGGCTCAGCTCATGATCTCACGGTTCGTGGGTTTGAGCCCCACGTCAGGCTCTGTGCTGACAGCTCGGAGCCTGGAGCCTGTTCCCAATTCTGTGTCTCCCTCTCTCTCTCTGCCCCTCCCCTGCTCATATTCTGCCTGTCTGTCACTCTCAAAAATAGATAAACATTAAAAAAAAAAAGAGTTCTAAAGAATACCCTCATTTTAAGATTTTTGTCAAATAGTGAGGATTCTTTAAAAAAATCTGAGGTTGACATATTTACTTCATTGTAAATTAAATATAAGATTGAGATAAACTTTGAACAAAACAACACCAAAAACAAACAAACAAACAGCCTCTATGCCCACCAAATGTGTAGAAGACGGTTCTCCTGTGTGGGTGTATGTTCACAGTTTATAACATCCCCAAAATGTTTAAGTATGGAAACTAGACAAAGAAAATGCTAGGTTGTTAGATACTGGGACAGAATGTAGACATAGTCAGTGAAAAACATTGCATGGCTTATATGATATTTTCAAATATCAGTAGAGTTATTTAAGATCCTGGTAGAGGGTATCCGGGTGGTTCTGTCGATTAAGTGCCAGACTCTTGATTTCTGCTCAGGTCATGATCTCACAGAGTCCCATAGTGCCCTGAGCGTGGAGCCTGCTTATGATTCTGTCTCTCTCCCTCTGCCCCTCTCCCCCTCTCCCCCACTCACACTCTCTCTCTTTCTCTCTCCAAAATAAAAATAAATAAATAAATAAATAAATAGTAAAATCAAATGCTAGTAGGTGTATCGGCTCTATTTCGAAAAACAAGCCTAATGAAGCCCTACCACCTGTATAGGTTGAAATAAAAACCCTCGGAAGGATTATGGAGTCTCATAATCTGTAATTACTATCTTTTTGTAAAACATCCGTTTAAAATCTCACTAAGAATAAACTATGCATTTAGTCTTGATATCAAGTATCCCAGGTTGTAAGAATTGGAACCTGTAGAACTTCGCTGGCCACAGGAGAGGATGCTCTGAAGTACCTTTGCTTTCACCTGTGACACTCCGGCCACTTCATCGTCATATAGCTGAACAGATGCAATGACCCATGATGGCTTTGTGGCAGCTATGCTGTGGCATGAGTAAGCAGTCATTCAGGAATAGATGTGAAGAAGCCAGTTCATCTTATTTTAGTTTGTTTTGTGCCACAAAAATATGATTTCTAGCATTTCAGAGTAAAAATAGAGTAGGTAAACAGAAATCCAAATAGGAAAAGATAAGTGATGAAAAACAAATTTGTATGGAACCCAAAGATCAGCTTTCCAAAATGCTCACCCAAATTCATGGAAGCTAGGTAAATACCATAAAATTCTACTTAGTTATTTTAAAATAATTCATAGCTGGAGATGGTCCTGTTAGCATTTTGTCAATATCTTGACAAAGGTCAAAGTGCATATACTTTGAAGTGTATAAAAAAATCACTATTCTTCATTAAAAGCGGATACATTATTAAAATCATAGTTTTTAATTATACTGATATATTCAAAACCATCAGCAAAATTGGGTTCAGAAAGCTAAAAAGGCTCAATATATATATCTGTGCTGTCCGATAGAGCAGCAATTAGCTAATTTTGACAGTTAAGCAATTGATAATGTGGCTAGTTCAAACTTAGATGTGATGTGAGTACCACACACACTTCAGATTCAAAACTTAATACAGATAAAAAGAATATAGAACACCTCATTAATAATCCCATCATGATTACATGTTGATATAATATATTGTATATATTGGGTTGAATAAAACATTAGAATGAATGTTACTTGTTTTACTTTTTAAAATTTGCTACAAGGAAGTTTTAAATTATGTTTGTGGCTTTTATATGCAATCTGCGTTATATTTCCATTGGTCAACATTGAGAAAGTGTGTAAGTGCAAAAGAACGGGTGACTTACAGATAAACAATGAGGCAAGGGTAGGCATGTGTATGTTCAACCTCTCACTGTTAACTTTAACAAATTTTACTACAAACTGAATGGCTTAGAACAACAAAAATGTATTATTTTATACTTCCTGGAGTTCAGAAGCCCAAAGTGGATCTCACTGGGCTAAAATTAAAGTATCAACAAAGTTGTCTTCCTTTAAACCCTAAGGAAGAGTCCTTTTTCTTGTCTTTTGCAGCTGCTAGTGGCCACTTCCCACATTCCTTTGCCAATGGTCCCTGTCTCCGTTTTCGAATACGTCTAAGTCTGCCATCCTCCAATTCTCTCTCTGCCTCTTTCTTCCACTTCTAAGACCTTATTATTACATTGAGTTCATCTGGATAATCGAGGATAATCTCCCCATCTTAAAGGCAAATGATCTGCCACTTTAATCCTTCTCTTGCCATTAACCCGGAATGTTCACAGATTCCTACAATTAGACCTGGATGTCTTTGTGCAATAATTATTTTGCCTACCACAATGTGTATGCATATGTTTGTATTTAATGTAACATATAAACATATAAAAATCTATCTACCTATCTATCTTTGTCCTCTCCATGTCACACACAAACACACACACTCAAAATAAATGTATTTCTTTAGATTTTTCCCTTTGTTTCCCTTTTGGTCCTACACTTTCTTATCACTTAAGTCTTTTAAAAACTTCAGATAGTTTTTGCCTCACCCAAATAGTCATAGTCAAAGGCCAGTGCATGATAACACAGAAAAAAACAAAGTGTTTCATTTAAACTTGGTGGTTAATGAAAACCCCTCAGAATTTGGAATCGTCTGCTGTGTTTGTTCCTCTTGTAAATTAATAACTGTCACAGCAGCCATACAAAAAAGAAGGGAATGGGATTCCAGTGGGCGACCACACTGTTTTCAGCATCGATAGAAAGAGGTGAACTCTCATGAAAAAGAAAAGGCTTTGAAACAAAACCAAATAAAGGAAAGAGGAAAGGCAATTCTCTGCCTCTCCAAGAGACTTTGTTAGCTTACCACACCTGCTCGGGCCTTTTGACATATCTTGGGACATGCTGCTGTTAGTTGAAGAGTACCTCCAGAAACACAGCAGAGATTGGGTAACATCTTTTCACCTTGTCAAATACTGGAAAATTCAATCTTCAAGTATAGTTGATAAGGGATTATTTTCACCATTGCTTTTGTAATCCTGGGGGATAACAAAGCTTAATTCTAAGTGATGAGTATAGTGATTAGGGGTTAGAATTTGGCTGATTGCGGTTTTATTTTTATTATATTTTAATTTAATTTAATTTAATTTTATTTTATTTTTGAGGGACACAGAGACACAAAGAGACAGAGCATGAGAAGGGGAGGGGCAGAGAGAGAGGGAGGCACAGAATCCCAAGCAGGCTCCAGGCTCCGAGCTGTCAGCACAGAGCCTGACGTGGGGCGTGAACCCACAAACCGTGAGGTCATGACCTGAGTCGAAGTCAGATGCTTAACCACCTGAGCCACCCAGGTGCCCCTGGCTGGTTGTAGTTTTAAATAAAACAAAGACTTTTTCAAAGATTTTAAATTCATTATTTTAATGTAAACCCATCTCTGAAAATATACTCTGACTTGCAATATTTAAATTGTTTTCTTCTTTTCTTTCAGTAATGAAAATGATTTAATGAATCATTTCAGTAATGAAACTGGATTTTAAAACTTTAATTTACCCTATCTATTGGACATAGCTAAAATGGCGGCTAATTGCCACAGATGTATAACAATAAAATTAGTGAACCTTAAACATGATGATATAAACACATGCCGGGCATTTTCTTTCTTCCTTTTTTTTTTTATTTTTCTTCAAACGAAAGCAATTAAAGGAGCAATTTTTCAGAAACTTTATTTTTGAAAGCTTTATATATATATTATTTCCATGTAGGTACTTTTTATTGGAAAACGTACCAGCTAAAGATAGATATAATAAAATTAAATGATCGAGAAAGGCAAATAAATTTATTTTGTAATTCTTTGTAACGTTTCATTCTTTTTATCATTTTATAAATATTTTTTAAAATTATAAAAGTGATATTAATAAGTCGTGATATAGAAAGAAATGCTTTTTCCTATAAATTTAGTCCCTAATAATTTCAATCCCTGGTTAGATGAAGCTTTAATTACGTTTTAAAATGCGTTTAGTAGAGGAGATGTGGGAGAGATTTTAATAGATTTAGAGTTCAGACTATGTCTATATTATCCAAAGTATAAATGTTGTCGGTTGTAAATTCAAAATATTCATGTATCAGGTAAGAATCTTGAAACTGAGGGTGAAGACAGGCCAAATCTTGAGGCACTGATCAAGATAAAGTTTGTATATATTTAAACAGTGACTTAAATTACACAGAAATAACCATCTATTGATTTAGATATTTGTGTCACAGAGACACATGCCTACACAAGTTGCTTTTCTAAAATCACGCAGATAATGTTGAACTCTTTCCTCAGTACAGTTCTGCATTAACACAGAGTGTTGGAGGTGATAATATATGCTAAATGATATATTTGTAATCAAGACATTTTTAAAGAACACTTAATAAGGAGAGTCAGCAGGCCAAACAAATGCTCTGTATTTTCTTCTTACTTTCATTAAGTGATGAGAGACAGAAGTAATCATAAAGTACCCAAAGATATTTAAAATTTATTTTTTAGTGGAAAATTAGGCATATTAAGAAAACAAAACAAAACAAAACAAAACAAAAACTAAAGGGACCAAAAGTAGTCATCAAACACAATAAAATGAGCAATTAAGTTGAGCTAGTACTAAGCACGATAGGAAATCAGAATAAAGCATTATGAACTTTATAGGGGAGCATGGATATATTTCTCAAGAAATATGACCTTTCAAAGAGACTTTGAAAGTTAAGTAGGGGTTGGACAGATTGAAAATAAGGTAAGCAATTTATGCAAAGGAAACAGCCTGGACAAACAGAAGAGCATGATAGATGAAAACTATAAAAAGAGGGGATAATCTTGCTTTCTGGGCAGTGGCACACCATTGGAAAGATTAAAGAGATGTAAATTAGTTGGCTAACTATCAGATCGTGTTTTTGCTTATTAAAACTGTACAGGGTAAAAAGAAATGAAATTGTACAGGCTAGACAGGAGATGGGGACGGGAAAGATGATGATGGTTTTTCATAGTTGTCTGCCCAAGACATGACGAGAGCATGATGCGATAGCCATGGACAGGGTGTGAAAGGATGTTCTAGAACAGTGCTTCTCCAAATGTGGTGCTCAGATCAGAAGAATGGACATTGCCTGGCAACTTACCAAAAATGCCAATTGTCTGGCGCCCCATCCTATATCTATTGAATCTAAATTCTGATGTGGGATCCAGCAACCTATCTTTTTAGCTATAATTGATATACACAAAAATTGTACACGATCAATGTATCCATCTTATTAAGCTTAGACATATGCATACATACCTGTGATATCAGCACCAAAAACAAGGTACTAAACATCTCCATTACATCCAGCAATTTGTGTTTTAACAAGTTCCCCAGGGAATATGAGGATTCCTAATATTTGAAGAAAACTGCCTGAAAGATGTATTTCCAGAGTTGAACCCCCATTGAGGAATTGATTAGATTTGGGGATAAGGAAGATAGAGGATTTAGGAACAGCTAACATTTCTATTATAGGCAACCAAGTGGAAAGTGGTACCATTAAATGAGATCAGATATATGAGAGGAGAATTAGGCTAGGCCAAAAAGGGTACTTTTGAAAATATTTAATTGGTAAGGAAGCTGTTGTTACTACACACACACACACACACACACACACACACATATTATATATATATGTCTCTGGTCAAATGTCATAACTGATCTTGATTAGACCAATTTGTGGTCTTTCATTGGATCAAAAAGTTTGTTCTTAATTTGTTTGTAGTTTTTCTCTACAAAGGATGAGGCTCGATAGGGGGGGCTGGAACACCAACGGAATGTGTGATATAAAGGAAAGAGCCTTGGACCAGGGGTCAGAGGACCGGAACCATGGCTGTGACCTAGAACATCTATAACCCTTCCTGGTTGTGAACACTAGTTCTGTTACCTTTGGGAAGTCAATTTCTCAGGGCTCTAAGTTTTTATTTGTTTTTTGTTTGCGTGTTTTTCGTTTTTGTTTTCATTTTTCTTCCCATCAGGACAATGGAAATAGTGCCTGTCTTTCACAATTACTGTAAAAATATAATGTGTACAAAAACAGCACCGTGGCTGGCAATAGCAGACATTTAAATGGTAGGTTCCTTTCTTCTTTCTTGGCTCCTTGGTGATTACGTACCATTTCCTTTGCATCACCCCAAAATGTAGCCAAGAGTTCGTGAATTTGGAGGAAAGGATGGAGGAGAGAGACAAACATGTTTTTAAGGATATTCTCAAACACGCACAGGAAATCAAGACCAAATTGTTACTTGGTAATTTATTTGAATAGTACATCCTTAATATAGCCTCACGTAGTTAGTTTCCTAAAAAAAAAATTCTCGAGCAATACATCTGAAAATATTTACTAAGGGGCTGCAGAAAAAAAATGGCTAAGGTTCTTTTGGAGAGACATGAGACCAAAAGATGTATTACATTTCAAATATGAAATAGCAAAGCACTGTAATGTTTTGCTCTCAGCTACACCAATTAATGCAGATGATGCTAATTAAAAGTAAATTTAGAGAGTGATTAGGTTCTCTCACCATTGTTAGGGAGAATTGATTCTTCTATAGATCTAATATGTTAAAGTAAGAAGTTAATGATATATTGATGCATTTTAAAGCACCTAATTTAGATTATAATTCTGAGGAAAACATTTGCGTTAATACTGAATATTAAAAGACAAACGTTTTCTCTCGGAAAAGGAATGGCCCCATTTGTGTAACCCTAGAGCAACGCACATGTTGATGTTTCAAATAAATTATTGTGTCTGGCTGTATAATCTCAATTTTAGTCTTATAAAACTTATAATACAAGAATTCGATTGCACATGTGCTCATTTATATGGCAGCATACAGCTGTGTGTGGCATAATAACTTTATTGAACAAAATTATGTGCTGTACAGCTTGCTGCAAAAACTTCATGGTCCCATCTGGACTCACTTTGCAATGGAGAAGGCTGAAGTGGGCACAGAGTTTATGGAATTCCAGAAGACAGCAGTAGATTTCTGCTGTCAATGTTAACACTTAGAAAATAAAGGTTCGTGGGTGTTCAAGCTGGAGGAATGCATTTTTCATACTGAAAGGGGAGTCTCGATATGGAACAAGGGTACTTTCTATGAGGGTCCTCAAATATAGACAGATATCTAGTTCATATCTGCCTGCACTGGCCTTCACTTACAATGCCCCTAACATCCTGTATCGTAAACATGATGGTATCAAACCAACCAGTTGATGTTTGTATTTCACCAAAATAGGAAGTTAAAACATCTATGCGCCTGGAAAATTACTTACTGAAGACTTCAACTTGGCCAGCATCATCTGAGACTTAATTCTTCACTTTGGTTTCTGCAGGGAAAAAGAGGAAAAGGCTAAAATAAGTATGAGGTAGATAAAATGGCCATATACAGCCATTCATTGCTTTCTTCTAATACTTTTCAACTTATGTTTATTCCTTTCTGTCTTCCCACTCCCCTTGCCTCCCTCTTCCCATCCTCCCAGACAAAACACGTGAGGGGTACCTGGGTGGCTCCGTTGGTTAAGTGTTCAACTATGACTCAGGACACGATCTCATGGTTTGTGGGTTCAAGCCCTGTGTCGGGCTCTGTGCTGACAGCTCAGAGCCTGGAGCCTCCTTGGGCTTCTGTGTCTCCCTATTTCTCTGCCCCTCCCCGCTCACGCTCTGTGTCTCTCTCTCAAAAATAAACATTAAGAAAAAATTTTAAACATGTGACACAAAATAAAAGAAACAGCACAAGGACCATCTACATAAAATCCATAAAACAGAATTTGGCGTAAGAAGAGTGTATCATAAAAAGATGATTCTTCATTATATCCAGCAAAATGGTAACAAAATGGAGGCACTGTTACTGTCTTCGGTCTTAACTAGTGTTTATACTGTGATGGTGGATTTTAGGTATTTTGGAATCCATGTACACACACGTATACACACTTTTATGAAGAGGGCGAAACTTCAGAAAGTAATCTGATGGTAAAGCTAGGGGTGTGAGCAGTGGTAGTGTGGACAAAAGCACTTTGATGGTAAAAATGTGTGTCTAATAATTATGTAAACCCAATATAAGCTACTATTATCAACAACCATAGCAAGGATTACAGTAAAGACAAGCTGACTAGATATAAAACCACTTATAAAAAAAGCCTGTGGGTAGAAAAAAAAAAGTCCATGAAATATCCCACAGCTTGATTCATATGCCCTCATTGAAAAATATTAATGGACACCTGGGTGGCTCTGTTGGTTGAGCATCCAACTTTGGTATCAGATCAGGTCATGATGTCACCATTCATAGGTTCGAGTCCTATATAGGCCTTCATGCCAACAGCATGGAGCTTGCTTGGCATTCTCTCTTTCTCTCTCTCTCTCTCTCTCTCTCTCTCTCTCTCCCCCTCTCTGCCTCTCTCCTGCTCGTGCATGCTCTCTGTCTCTCACTGTCTCTTTCTCAAAATGAATAGATAAGCATTAAAAAATATCAAATTAAGCAAAGTCAAGGAATATATTTTTATTATAAAAATGAAATAATAGATAAATATTATATATTTATAGATCTTTTCTTTAGAATATATTTTAAAGTTGGTTTAAATGTTAGTTTAATTTTTCATACCAAAACGTGTAACATATACTTGTATGTACATAATAAGATTAACAAGAACATATTTTATATATATACATATACAGTAAAACTTTGGTTTGCAATCACAGTTCATTCCAGAAACATGGTTGTATTCCAAAGCACTTGTATATCAATGTGAATTTCTTTTATTTAATTTTTTTTTAACGTTTATTTATTTTTGAGACAGAGAGAGAAAGAGCATGAATGGGGGAGGGTCAGAGAGAGGGAGACACAGAATCTGAAACAGGCTCCAGGCTCTGAGCTGTCAGCACAGAGCCTGACGCGGGGCTTGAACCTATGAACTGAGAGATCATGACCTGAGCCAAAGTTGGACGCTTAACCGGCTGAGCCACCCAAGCGCCCCATCAAAGTGAATTTCAAGAGCCATTGGCTTAGTTGTGATCATGTGACATTTGGTGTCACATCCTACTCACATTGCAAGACCTCACCCATTTGTCAATTACAGTTTATTAGAAATGCTTGCTCATCTTGCAAAACAGTCACAGAATAAGTGACTTCCAATCCAAGGTTTTACTTATATGTATATATATATATACATATATATATATACATAAACATATAGTCAATGTATACATATAGTCAATGTATACATATAGTCAATGTATAATTATTTTAGGTCTGATTCATTGAAAGCACCCTATATATATATATATATATATATATATATATACACACACATATATATATACATACACATATATATATATCTCAAATTGTATGATGCTTTTATGTATACAGATACCAACCTAATGTGTTTGATGATCACCATATATGTATGTGTGTGTATATATATATATATATATATCTCAAATATATTACGTACTCACATTTCTATTCAAACACAGTTGACACATGTATTTATCAGTTTAGATTTACAAAAAAAAATTTTTTTTAATGTTTATTCATTCCTGAGACAGAGGGAGACAGAGCGTGAGTGGGGGTGGGGCAGAGAGAGAGGGAGACACAGATTCCAAAACAGGCTCCAGGCTTCCAGCTGTCAGCACAGAGCCGGATGATGCAGGGCTCGAACTCATGAACTGCAAGATCATGATCATGACCTGAGCCGAAGTGGGACGCTTAATTACTGAGCCACCAGGCACCCCTGGATTTACATTTTTAAAGGAAGTTAAAAAGCAGTCCTACATCATGAAGTGAAGAAAGAGTGAGTCATTTGATTGTAGAGAAGCTGTTTAGAATAGTACTTTTTGTTAGTATTTTTATTGTGGAGAATAGTTACATAAGTGAAGGGGAAAATCCAGTAATACGTTCATATTTGATGTTGGGAACAGAAATATTTCCCCCTGCTTCTATGATCAACACAGTAATTATTTTCTTAGCAAGTGTAATATTGAAGTATAATTAACCAGTTGTACACAACAATAAAACAACAAAAGCATCATTTAGATTGTACTACTTAAAGTAATTATAAATTTCAAAAATAAAAATCAAGTATGCTGATCCAATGTGATAGAATAAAGCTTCCTGTAATATTTAGAGCACGCTGCTTTGCTATTATCAACAACCATAGCAAATCACTCCTCCCCCACTCCTGAAACTTTTGTTCATCTGACTTTTTGTCACCTGATAGAAAATAACCAACATACTGAAAAATACACATACTTTTAAAAATATTAACTGAAAATTAGTCAGTCAGAGAAAGACAAATATCATATGACTTCACTCATATGAGAACTTTAAGACACAGAACAGATGGACACAAGGGAAGGGAAGCAAAAATAATATAAAAACAGGGAAGGGGACAAAACAGAAGAGATTTTTAAATATGGAGAATAAACAGAGGGTTACTGGAGGGGGTGTGGGAGGGGGGATGGCCTCAATGGGCAAGGGGCATTAAGGAATCTACTCCTGAAATCACTGTTTCACTATATGCTCACTAATTTGGATGTAAATTTAAAAAAATAAATTAAATTAATATATATATATTAACTGAAAAAATAAATAGGGTGGTTTTTACTTAATCTATACAGGCACAGAGAACAGACACAATTTGGGTCTAAATTTAATGCAGGGGGTTTCTTAACGTCGCAGGAAAGAAAGATGATAAGCACCCAGGCACCAGGTGCATTTCACCAGCAAAACATACTCACACAGTTCCAAATCAGACACATTATTCCTACTAGAAACAATGCGCATGGTTTAATATCATTAAAAGCCACCCAATTTCACTGCCTCTTTGAAAATGCTCCAATATTTAATGTAGACCTGTTTTTTTTAAGTAAATTGGCATAAATAAGCTTGCTCCAGTAATAAGCTTTATTTAGATAGGTCTTGAGGATAGAGGGCGAGGTTTGCAATGATGCTAAAAAAAAAAAATAATTTCTGATGCATGACTGGAATAGAAATAGAGATATAATCCAAGAAAACTAGAAAATACACTACTTAAGCCAATAACAAAATTTTATTGAAGTAGAATATTTCTTTAAATGACACTATGTTCTGCTAATTAATGCAAATTTTATTGCAATTTTGGCATGAAATAATTACTCCTTGAGGTATTCTGAGCTCAGCTTAATAGAAAAATCAAGGGGTGAATGATGCTTGTGTCTGTTATATTGATTCTGTCTATAGTTGTAGCCCCAAATATTTTGACATGAGTATTCCTGTAATATCTGAAGCTCTGTTCCATTTATAATCATAATTCTCCTGCTGAGACCACAGCTTGTGCTGATGCCAGCCCATGTCTCTCTCCTTGAGGTCACAAGAAAAGTAATTTATATATTTTAATTAGTCTAAACTTCAGCTCTGAGTAGATGACTTTATCTTAAACTAAAACACTTCCATAGATAAATGCACCCTTTTAGAAGTAATAACTATTTGCATATTATTCATTCACGTGTAACATTTTGGAAAGTCATAGTGGTTCTAGAAGAAATAAATCATGCTTGTTTAAAATGTCTTTTACAATACATACCCAGTATTTATGTGTGTTAAGCCTCTGCATCACCTCCCGACCTCCCCACCAGAAGCATACTTTCATTTAAATGTGTTACCTTTAGATTCTTTTTCTTCTTTGAAAACTTTCCAGCTGAAAGATTTTACTTATAAGGACAATGAACATGTACAAAGTGAATCTTAAATAGTAGTATCTGCCTCACTGAGAAACATTTTTGTCTAAAGGGATAACGGTACCTGAAAGAAGCTTCCACACTATAAACATTTCACCACAAAAAATGCTAATTTTTTTCTTTAGAAATTGTAATTGTTTTTTGTTGATTCTCACCTTCATTTTTTTACTGCCATAAACTATGTTAAGCCAATTTTTTCACTTTAATTAACATTAAATGAAGTAGGTTTCCTTTCCTTCCCTTCTCTTCCTTCTTTCTCCTTCCTTCCTTCCTCCCTCCCTCCCTGCCTCCCTCTCCCTACCCCCCTATCTCTTTCTTTTTTTCCTCCTTTTTTGTTCAGCACTAGCATTTTGGGTTGTATAGGCAAAATAATATTCTCCTCAAAATCGTTCAAGACCCAGAAGGGTGAATATATAAATCCTACTATGGTTTGAATGAGGAGAGCTTCTTTTTTAACCTTAAAGATTTATTTCAGAATTACTGAGACCACATTTCCTATTATCTAACGGCTGGGGAAAATTTCTTCCATCAATTAAAAAAAACGGCACATTGTACACATTTAATTTCATTCTGTGTGCAATTGGTCACAGCCTATGTGCTGCATTATACTAAGTTTTGTAGTATATAAATAAATAATCAATGACAGAACTCTGGCCTAAAATAAACAGAAGTCATACATGCATGTGATAACTAATTCCCAATGCAAGGCAGAATATTCTTTTTTTTTACTAGACTATGAGGTATAGGCAGTTAACAAGGAGTGAAATTAACTAATAAGAATAATAACAGTAATAGCGATATCCAATATTTGTGGAGCATTTACTATATATAAGGCTCTGTTGGATATATTTTCTACTATACTTTCTACTCAATATTTTTAGCAGTTTTCTGAGTTAAGACCTGTATCATTTTTTTTTAAGATTAAAAAACAGAAGCTCCAAGTGATTAATTAATTGGCCAAGGTCATGCCCCCAAATGGCTGAAACCATTAAGATCAGACAGTCTAGCTTCGAGCACACAGGATGACCTAGTGTAAGAAGGGGTCAAACTGAAACACAAAAAAGCAAAACAAAACAAAAATCCCTGAAATCATCACTGGTAACTCCTCTGTGTGCTGTGTGAAATGGTATTTTTGTGAAGATTGGGCAACTCAGATTTCTGAGTTTGACTCCCATTTCATATTTGGCCTACAGATTGCAGGGTTTCTTGACTCTGAGATGGTTTATCTTGTTAAAGTACTCAGTAAGACTGCTCTGCAGATGTTAGTTGTTTTATCTGTTGCTGAAATTTTTCTTAATGAGGAACTAAGTGTTGCTTGGGCTATTTATAACGAGAAGATTGGGGAAGCTGGAAGCCACATTCTTTTGCGTTTATTTGCTCTGGACCTCTCCCCAGTCACAGGGTTTAACAGTGAAAGTGATGTGGAAGGCACAGAGAAAACGCACAGGAAGGAAGGCGTCATAAGCAAAGACACTTTTGCGGGAGAGTGATCGCCGCCTTTCCGTAAATCCATAAGGAAACTTCCTCCACGATTATATCTCCGCCCTTTCTTCAAGAAGGGATCCGCTTTGAAAAGGAAGGGAAACATCAGGGTCAAAATAAGTTTTATATGTAAAAAAAGTTAAGTTAGGGAAGCGATGATTTTTAAGGATTTCCTCACTAGTAACATAGTCTGTTGGGTTATCAGCATAGCATGATTTCAAAGACATAAGTTTTTCCTCACTATGTTTTTTAACATTGTTTTGTTGCGAATCAGATGAAGAACTTTAACCATTTTACTAGTAGACGCAGAAACAGGCCCAGTGTATATATTTGTGTAAAATAAAACAACAAACAGTGTGGCAGCACTGTTCAGTATGGTAAACACGAGCCCCCATGCTGCTATTATTTTTAAATGAATTAAATACGATTAAAAATTCATTTCCTCAGCCCCACTAGCCACTACTTTTGTAGCACACATTCATCACTGCAGAATGTTCTAGTGGATGGCTCTGGTATAGCGTAAAGGTGAACAAGTCAAGTTGGAATCTAATTCCCTAGGCTCTAGTGAAGCTTCATGGTCAAGTTCATCTGGAGCCTCATTCTTAATCTGCAAAATGGTGACACCCATCTCATATAGTTGTCATGAGAATTAAATGAGATAACATGTACAGTATGCAGGTATCAATGTCTGGCACAAAAAAAGGGCCTAATAAATGTTAGGTTATTATTGTTAGGGACCAGTCATGTGCTTAGAGTCATTAAATTAAATATCATTAATTGATATTTATTTAGGATCAAGATCAATAAGATAGCAGACCCCTGTAAAGTTTACTGGTAACACATGTCACTCCATTTATTTGTATAATTTTTTGCCCATTTTCAAAAGATACTTGAGGCTAACAAATTTTTGAAGGACAAATACAACAGAAATGAATAACCTAATTTTAGCAAGAAAAAAGTGTCAGTGATGAGGGCGGGATCATATGAAAGACCGGGGTTAATGGCAGCTATTGTAATTGAACAACAACAAACTTAGCTGAGGCTGAGGGGTGGGGGGGCGGGGGCAAAAGAGAGAAAGCTGTTTAAGCACGGTCTTAGTTTAATTTTTTTTTTAATTTTTAATTTTTTTTATTCTTACAAGTTTATTTATTTATTTTGAGAGAGAGCAAGTGGGGGAGGGGCAGAGAGAAAGGGAGAGAGAGAGAATCCCAAGCGGGCTCAGCTCTGTCAGCACAGAGTCCCGTGTGGGGCTGGAACCCACAAACCATGAAATCATGACCTGCGCTGAAGTCGGACGCTTAATGGACTGAGCCTTCCAGGTGCCCCTAATTTATTCTTTTAACTGAGATGAGATCCAGGTAGATATAAGAATAGTTTCAAAGTTGCATTCGTGTACAAGGTGAATCTGACTTATTCGTCAGTAACAAAACCTTACGGAATTGGTACAAAATGCCCAAGTACACATAGCCTTTTAGTAGCCTAGTATTGTTTGCAGATCTCTTTTGAAAGCAGATATAATAAATGGGCCCTGCTAATCGTGTAGGGAAAGCTACCAGAATGTAGTTTGGGAAGGTCTGAAATACTAGCTTAGAGGTGGGGCACTAGGAGAACAGAGTGGTCACAGCTTTGGAAGTAGCGTCTGCTTGGACCCCATTCCTGTCCTTCCACTCTCCTCCATTCCTAGCTGAGAGATTTAGAAAACTGCTTCCTCTCTCAGTGCCTCAGTTTCCTGTGTGTGGAATGGAGATAGTCACTGTAACACTTTCATGCGCTTTTGTGGAGACTAAGTTAACGGGTGCCTATCAAACAGACGACCTGCTGCTACAAAAACAATACATGCATTACTGGGTATTAACGAAAGGGTTGCACGACTGACTTGTCATTTTGGTGATACCTCTTAATTCCTCTCTTCTTTCATTTTCCTCCCGAAAATTTGATGTAGAAGCAGTCTTGCCAGTTGCCTGCCTTGCAAAAATGCTCACCGTACGCAAGAATACGTGATGAAATTCTAATATAAAATTTAGACACTTAAGTTCAGATTTAATTTTCGTATTTTCCTAGAAATGTGATAAAGTGTTTCAGGTGTTTTGATGCGGTTTCTAGAGGGAACACTTTTATGTGCTTTCGCTGTTGTCTTGTTTCTATGTTTTAATATGTGGGCACACTTTAACATAATTGTCTAACGAGTTTTTCAACTTCAGGGAATAAAGAAAAGAGCAAAAATATATGCTAATGGAAATTACTTAGAGAAACCTGAGTAAATCTAGTAATTGCATGCCATCTGTGGTAAGGAAATTAAATAGTGCACTTAAACTGATTCAATAATTAAATATGTATTTATTAAATCATTTGTAATAGCTTTAGTATATGACCTCAGGATTCAAAGGCAACCTCATCATGATTACCCTTGAAGCTTCTTTGAAAAGTGAATTACAGAATCAGCTTTCTTCTCTTTTACTGCCTGAACATGCTTTACCTTGAAACCTCATTGTAAAAGAAACTTTTCCTGTTGCAACTTTGGCACACTACTTCATCTCTGGTGTGGCATGGGGGGGGGGCGTTATGGGACGGGGGAAGGGGAATGTCATGAAAAGTTGACAATAAGCAGAAACAGCCAGAAAATGACCTGTGGGAGACGGCAGGTGAGGAGATATTAAGACAGAAGGCAGGCACTCCGCACAGCAGCTGGAGAGCAGAAAAGGTGCATTAGTCAAATGCATTATAAAGAAAAAAAAATGAAATCGATTTCCAGAGAGGTGCCAACATCTTCTTCACACTATTAGGTTTTTTTCAGACGTTGAGATATATTCATTCGTGGGTCCTTCTGTTTTGTTTGGGTCAGTGTGTTACTTACACAAAGAAGGCGATTGGAATTTTAGCTTTTGGGGAAGAATGTAGAACTCAAGTGATGAATTTAGGAAATGACCTCATGTTTCATAAAACACAGACTGATTTTAACTTGGTTAACCCAGATGACTTACTTTTAAAAGTCACATTCTCACAAATCATGTCCAAGTGTTTGTTTTATAAATCCATAAATTAAACCTCAGGGTGGGTTTTCTTACAGTGTAAGCTAGATTTCCAGGGCAATATGGTGAAAATTCTTTTCCTTCCGGACTTTGTCTTGTTAATTTACAGGGTTTCCTCTTAAAGAATAACAGCTGTAAAATATCCTTTGATGCTCCAATTTAACCTACTTGTCCTCTTTCCTACAACCGCATGGACGACGTTTTATTACTGTAACTCCTACACCCATGGATTGTCATGTTATTTGGTCCATCCTTCTCTTTATTTTCTGCAGTTCAGTAAAGTTTCTATTAAGGGAAATCCTTTCAGAAAGTAATTTTAAGGAAAAAGATTCCCTTCCGCTAGCATGGTTCTTATTTCTTCTATTTTCAACGACAGCTGTTAACTTCTTTCCACCACATTCTCAAGTTTGGAGAGTTATATAATTTTAGATAAGTCTATTGGCCATTACCTACTGTGCCACATTTTACATTGCATCAAGCAATACACTAAATTATTTTCCATTTATGACACAGTTGCATCTTAGTGCTTTAATGATCAAAATAAAGAGGTATTTTAGAAAATCATTGACATTTAAGTGAGAGGCATGGTAAAGGAATCGGTTTTCTATGGCATTCCTTCTTGTAATTAAAATATAAAATAGCATTTACATTGAAACGCTGTGTCATGTCTCATATCTTATAGATTTAAAATGGCAGATCATGGGACGCCTGGGTGACTCAGTTAAGCGTCCAGTTCTTGATTTCAGCTCAAGTCATGATCTCATGGTTTGTGTTTGAGTCCCTCATCAGGCTCTGCACTAATACGGTAGAGCTTGCTTGGGATTCTTTCTCTCCCCTCTCTCTCTGCCCCTACCCTGCTTGCTTTCACCCTCTCAAATTTAAAAATTATAAAATAAAATAAAATAAAGTAAAATAAAATAAAATGAAGTAATAAAATAAAATAAAATAAAATAAAATAAAATAAAATAATAAAATAGCAGATCAGCTTTACTTTAGCAGTAAATGGTCAAACATACCATACTTTAACAAGACAACATTTCTTTTAGGCCATTGATTCCACTTGTTTCCAATTTTGATGTTGGAAACCTCACTCCGATTAGTAGAAACTGTGAAGCAGCTGTGTGCAATGTCAATAGAGAAATATTTTTATTTTTGTTGAAATCAAGTAACTGATTCAAATGAAGTTTAAAGGCGTACAGGCACGCGCGTGTGCATGCACACACACACATGCGCGCACACACACACACACACACGCTATATTTTTGTAAGTATAAAGAAAACACAGATTCTGCACAAAGCCCTGGCCGGAGACATAGCAGAAAACCACTGTCAACGTGGTAACGAGTTTTGACAACTTCTAATTGAGCAAAATTCCGATCACTAACATTAGATATATTTTGAGGATTTGAGATTTGTCACTAATTTTTATAAATTATATTATTATTGGGAAGTGCTTTCCTATGTATTCACCAACTCCATCCCTGGTCTACCTAGCAAATATGTATTAGGATATTAGCAGAAAATTTGTTTTGGACTGACTTCCCTAACAACTAGCCATCAAGATGTTCTCTGAGCTGAAACAAAGCCCACCTTTAGTTTTGCCTGAAGTATATTGCTGCAAATGGCAAAGGCAGAGCTGAATAGTTGATATTCATTGACTGTTGAGGTAAAGATGAATTTCCCAGTAAAACTCCAGAGAGCAATTCTTAGGAGGTAAAACTTTTTATTGACATAAGGCCACAGGTGAATATTTTTAGGAGCTTAGATAAAGCTAGCTTTGCCATTTTTGAATTATATGCTAGAAAGGAGGAGGGGGGAAATGTGTTCCCTACTGAACCATAAGACTCTTTTGCCTGCAAAATTCAAAAACGCCTTGTGGTATAAACCTCAAACTTGGAATATTGTCCTCCTTATTGTATTGAGAAAAATGTATTGAAAGCAAAAGCCATCCACATTCACATTTATAAAGCTGTGAGGGTTTTGAAATTCATGCCTGGATGAACACCATATAAGCATTTTTTCCTGACTTCTCAAACCGATATTTCTACAATGGGACTGTATTAAGAGTTAGAAACTTCAGGAAAATCACAGGTTCAATGTAAGGAACATTTGTGCAAACCCTCTTTTGTCCCAACCTAATGTTTTTCTTTCTTTTTTTTTTTTTTTAATTTATTTGTTTGTGTTGTGCTTTCTGTAAATCTTTACCCTTTTCTTCTCTATTTTTTAAAGTTTAAGTAAATTAAATCAATATTGCAATTAATGATTGCAACAGCTCTAAATAATTTGGAATATTTAAGGCTATGGAAGGTTTATCAATAAGAATCAATTTGAACTTCACTTGATTATCCCTACTGTTTGATACAGTGAGTTAGAAGTCAAAGTACATTTTTAGAAGTGCTCTAAGAACTTGTGGTTTCATATTAAAAACATATTTGTATTTCACTAAGTGTAAAGCAATATTCCTAAGCACTCTGGAAGAAAATTTGACCATATCAGAACTTGTCTAATTTTCACTCTTGTCACATGCTTTAAACAGACGTAACAGTTTCAAAACAAAGCAGCTTAGAAGCATATTTAATGACACTTTCATCTACAGGAAAAATAAGGAAAATGGGGGCAAAAATAATTTGGTACTTTTGAGCCTCGTTTTTCTCATCGTATTTAAAAAATGAAAAGATTAGGGTGATAATTCCGACTTTTAGAGTAATTTGTAAATAAATAAGTTATGGACACGAGAGGAAATAAATGCTGATCTCCTTCCCTTTCCCTGATAAATATATGGAAAAAAATTTTTTTCCTCTATATCTATCTAGCTGACGTCTTTCCTCTCCTGGGCTACACGAATATTGAGCCCATTATCTTTTTTGTAGGTTCTTACAAAATATATCATATCTTTCTCTTAACCATTGGGGTCAAGATAAGTCAAGGTAAATAGCAGATGGCAGGTTCTATAGACAAGGGCAACCATGAGGTCACAGTTTGGAAGCAAGTGTGGAAGATATTGATGGATTCTTCATCGAGGAAATAAAATAGGAAGATAAGAATGCATTAATCCATTTTGTAAGAAAGTATTAAAGAACCCTGTGTTATGAGAAATTCTATCAAATTGCTTTTTCATTCAGTATGTCAGTTGAAATATGGACACTATTCTTGGAACTTGGTCTGTTTGTAAAATTCAACAGGGATCCTTTATTCCTAATATTTGGCTCCTTTCCAAAAATGAAAGTGTATGGTGAAGTGTCTTGAATTACAAGCTAATAACTGATACTTTTAATAGAGTCCTAAGCTTTAGGACCCTTTCCCTCCTCTTCTCCTTTCCTCTCCTCTCCCTTCTGCTCAACAAAGACATTTTCTAATGTTGGGTTACATTTTAAATCAGTAACTCTATAGCAGATGGAGGTGGGAACCATGAAATGATAACCACAGAGAAGACTAGGGCATAAATGGATTGTTTGAAACTTAAAAAAAAATGAATAATCAGGTACAGTTTAGTCAACTCTCAACTTGAGAGCCATTAGCTATCAAATAACTACATTTCAAATTATAAGCATGATTCGTTTACCTAAAATCAATAATTGAAACTATTCTAATGAAGGAGATTTATAAAGAATATGTGGAAAAAATGGAACATGTTTTCTAAATTTTTGAAGGTAATATCCCTCCTATGTAATTATTTCTTGAGGTCCACTTTTCCAACGATACTGTCACTTAAATTCATACAAAGGAAGTATTATTTTTATTGTGACATCCTTGGCCTTTAGTTAAATATTTTAATTATATAGACAATTACTGAAAATGGCCTATAATTTATTTGTGCATGAAGAGAAGGAGCAAAATTTCAACCATCACCCAACCATCTTGGTGGCAAATGTAGTTTCCACTTTAACCTCAAAGTTTTTATTCGGACCTTCAAAAAGTGGATTAAAAGCTGGAAAACATAGTCTTTTGTCAGGCTTTCTTCTTTCTCTTAATTCTCTATTTTCTCTTAATTCGTGCATGGTCTTTCACTGGGGAAAGACATTAAAATATACACAGAAAGGTATTATGGCTTATTTGTCACATAAATTTCACGTGTAGATTATTTGTTTTTTATAACTACCATGGGTATATGGTAAGGGAAGACCCTGTCCTGCAGAAAAAAGATCAAATAATTTTGGAATTTAAAAATTTACATATAGAAAAAATGAGATTTGAAAAATGTTCCTGGGGCACCTGTGTGGCTTGGTCGGTTGATTGTCTGACTCTTGATTTCAGCTCAGGTCATGATATCACAGTTACATGGCTTTGAGCCCTACATCAGGGTCTGGGCTCACAGCTTGAGATTCTTCACCTCGCTCTGCCCCTCCCCCACTCTCACTCTCTGTCTCTCAAAATAAACAAACAAATAAAATATTTTTTAATAAAATTTAAATAAAAAAACTTTCCTGTCACATAAAATTTCATTCTGTTACATTGGCTTTCATGTCGTTATGAACTCTTGTAAGTGGAACAACTTCTTTTCTGAGTTTTTCCAGTTTAGGCTATTATTTGCAACAAATTATTGCAGGACTCTAAACCAAGACTTGTAAAGGAGTAATAGAGCAAAGAAAACTTGTAAGAAATTCTATGGGGCGCCTGGGTGGCGCAGTCGGTTAAGCGTCCGACTTCAGCCAGGTCACAATCTCGCGGTCCATGAGTTTGAGCCCCGTGTCGGGCTCTGGGCTGATGGCTCAGCGTCTGGAGCCTGTTTCCGATTCTGTGTCTCCCTCTCTCTCTGCCCCTCCCCCGTTCATGTTCTGTCTCTCTCTGTCCCAAAAATAAATACACGTTGAAAAAAAAATAAAAAAAAAAGAAATTCTAAAAAAAATGGATCCTTTATATTATGATTTGGGGGATGGTAAGTTTTTTTTCAGGGCTAAAATATATAATAGAGTTTAAATCCATTTGAAATCCTATTTGACACAGAAACGTGTATTGTTGTAGAAAAGAGGAAGTGGCCCATTTAAATTTTAGAACAAACATCTAGTGGGGGAGCGAGGGGAGAAACAGCAAGAAAATAAAAGAATAATAAAGCATAATTACAAAATTGTTTGGATTTACTATTAAAGAGTAAAATACATATAGGTAAATTGAATTTGTGAATCATAAAAAAGGGACATTTAATAGTGATATATACTTGACTCTTGAGGCGCCTGGGTGGCTCAATCAGGAAAGCTCAACGCTTGATTTTAGCTCAAGTCATGATCTCACAGTTGGTTAGATCGAGCCCCTCTTGGGCTCCTAGATGACAGTGCAGAGCCTGCTTGGGATTCTCTCCCTCCCTCTCTCTCTGCTCCTCTGCTGCTCTCTCTCTCTCTCTCTCAAAATAAATAAATAAACTTCAAAAAATTAGTAATATATACTTGACTTTTATTCAGAAGCTACCTAAAATCATTTCTGTACCAATTCCCAAAAAGGCTTTATACGGATGTACTTTGAATTTTCGTATTTCTACATCAAATCTATTTTAAGCAGCTTGAATTACACCTAGTGAAGTTTTAGAGAGGAAAATAATGGGAAAAAAAGAAGAATATACACAAAGATAAAAGAATAGAAATGGGGTGGGAGAGAGGTAGGGAGGCGCTAGCTGACAGAAGGAGAAGGGAAGGGAAAGGAAGCTATAATAGCATATAACCCACGTGAAGAATCACACATTTCTTTTGCAATCCCACATTCAATTTATCTTTAACAATTTAGAGCCAAAATATTAAGTGAGAATACATTTTTTT